>NC_141166.1:69292500-79292500 GCF_055505025.1 Bos grunniens | reverse complement strand
GAATGACATACTGATAAAACAATCAATTTAAAAAGAGCAAATGACTCAATTTTCTTTTTTCAATTGATATCAAATAAAGAAAATTTGAGTATCATAAGACCTAATCTGTCTTTTGTTTCTCTAGACTTAAAAAAATAAATCATAATTCTGTGTGTTAAATGAAAGCAGTTTTTAGAGCATTTCAACTTTATAGATATATATTACATTATTAATTTACTTTTTAAAATATGTTTTCACATACCCAGAGATTGGAAACTACGTTTCTACTTTTTTACTCCTGTATATTTTGTGTATGTTGTTAATAACATATGGGTGATTTTCACCGATACAGTGTACATGATATGAATTCAGCATGTGAGTAACCCTCTGGAATAAAATCTGAATTTCCCTCCCCCTTTATTATTTGTAGATATAAAATATGCATATTCAATAAAGCAAATGATTTTAACCATATGAACTTTTACTTGGGCTTACCAGGTAGCACCAGTGGTAAAGAACCTGCCTACCAATGCAGGAGAAGTATGAGACATGGGTTCTATCCCTGGGTCGGGAAGATCCCCTGGAGGAGGGCATGGCAACCCACTCTGGTATTCTTGCCTGGAAAATCCCATGGACAGAGGAGCCTAGTAGTCTATGATCCATAGGGTCGCAGAGTCGAACACGACTGAAGTGACTTAGCAAGCATGCACAATTAATTACCATCTCCCTATCTCTATCTTCCTGGCTTTTTCTTTCCTTCTTCAGTTTAAAAACCTCATACTCCTTGCAAGTCATCAGTATTTGATTCACACTTTTTGGAAACAATCATGTTCATCATATGTACAGCCTAGTTATTGAACTTCATGTATATCCAGTCATTAATGATTAAACTGAATTTTTTCTGTAGCATAATAAGAAATATGTTTTTGATCTCTATCTCTGATTCCTGACATAGAACTGCTAAAATCCTTGGAATTTCCTGACTGTTAGTGGTGAGAGGAAAATCTTTTGTTACTCATAATGAGTCCCTTTCTATCAAACCTGAGTTTTTGATAGTGTGGTGACTCTTGGAGGATGTGGGTTGGTTGCCACCAGAAAAAACTAAGTGATTAAGAGAGTTAGAACTTTCAGCCCCACTCCCTGATCATTGGGGAGGGGAGAGGAACAAGGGTGAGTTAATCACCAATGGTCAGTGATCTAGTTAATCATGCCTATTTAATGAAATCTCTACAAAAACCTTAAACAAAGGAGTTCCAAGAAATTCAGGTTTGGTGAATATGTCTTGGTGCTAGAAGGATGGCATCCCTGGAGACAGCATAGAAACATTTCATTCCTTAGAAGGCATGTAGACACGCCTCATCTTGTCTTGGCTGTCTTCCACAGGCTGTTTCTGAGTTATTACTATATCCTTTAAAATGCTGTTGTGCTGAGCTCCGTCATCCAGTTGTGTCCAACCCTTTGCAACCCCATGGACTGTAGCGTGCCAAGCAAAGTACTTTCCTGAGTTCTGTGAAGCATTCTAGAAAATTATTGAATGTTAGGAGAGGGATTGTAACAACCTCCGTAATGAAACCAGTTGGCCAGAAGTGTAGCAGTTCTAGACTTGAGAAGTGGGGACACTCCTGTGGGACTGAGCCCTTAACCTGTGGTATCTGTGCTAATTCTGGGTAGTTAGTGTCAGATGCGGAGAAGGCAGTGGCACCCCACTCCAGTACTCTTGCCTAGAAAATCCCATGGATGGAGGAGCCTGGTAGGCTGCAGTCCATGTGGTTGTGAAGAGTCAGACACGACTGAGCAACTGCCCTTTCACTTTTCACTTTCATGCATTGGAGAAGGAAATGGCAACCCACTCCAGTGTTCTTGCCTGGAGAATCCCAGGGACCGGGGAACTTGGTGGGCTGCCGTCTCTGGGGTCGCACAGAGACGGACACGACTGAAGCGACTTAGCAGCAGCAGCAGCAGTGTCAGATGCATGAGTATAGAAAGAGTTCTTCCCTTTCACCTCTCATAGCTGGAGAGAGAGAACAGTTCTAATACACAGTTCTTAAAATTTCACCTACTCTTTTATACTACTTTGATTCATGCTGGGTTTGACCTTCTTTGATTTGTTCATAAGTTGAACATTTCATTGTCCAAAAAGCTAAACTATAAGTTCCTGTTAAATGCTTGACAGATTCTTCATTTGATTAAAGGAAAGGTGCATTAGAAACCTTGAAACCTCTCCAAGAGGAAGGGGACATATGTATACCGATGGCTGATTCATGTTGCTGTTTGGCAGAAACTAACAGAATTCTGTAAAGCAATTATCCTTCACTAAGAAATAAATTAATTTTTAAAAGAAAAGGAAAAAAAACCTTGAAATAACTGATATACTATAAAGTCTTATTCTTCACATACCCCACCAGGGAAGAACTAGAATCAAGAAAACACAAGCTATCAATACGTTTTCCCAAATAAATGAAACTACATAATGGTTTTAATGGTACCACAAAGAATAATTGGGATGTAGTAGCATATTACAATTTGAACTTTTATGGACTTTCTCCCAGCATACAGCAACAGAGGTTTTTCTTCACGATATTCAAATGTGCTTCCTTTTAATTTTGTTTTTTAACTCTGAACACTGATTGTGATACTGCAGACAATATTTTGATAGCATTTATGCTATTCAAACTATTTTACCTTTAATATATAAATCTATAATCTGTCACTCTTCCTATACAAAGCCTGAAAAAATTTCATTCCTTTGATTTCAAAAGCCTAGCAGCCTTATGTCTTATTTATACAGTATTGACAGAGGCCATTCCCTTCCTGGAACCATGGACATCTTCTGTAAATTATCAGAAGCACAGGGTGTGTAATGAGTTATGCTGAGAATGGGGAAGTTTAACAGGAAACTAAGAAAGTCAGGTTGAGCATTTATAGTAGAAGATACACTTTTTAAAGCTGTATATGTAATTAATATATTTTCTCTTGACTTTTCACTTTCACTGCTTTATTTATTGCATTTTGTGTTTTGTAATCAAATGATGAATTGCAAGATTCTAGTCTTGACAAAATTTTCACGACCTTCTCTTTTCATTTTGCTTTAAATGTCTGTTATAAATGTGAGCAGTCAAGAGAGGCCAGAATTTTATAATTTCATTTTTAATCCCTACTAAAACATATACTTGCAAAGTTATTTTGGTAAAATTTCTTGATATTTCTTAGTCAGATTCTTCATCTATAAAATAGTTTACAGTCATTTCAAGGAGGGTTAAAAATGTTGGTTGAGAAAATACCAAGTTTAGTGTAAGTGCTCACTATGACTCAAATGTTTAATTGACTTCCTCTAGATGGATTTGGGACTTCCCTGGTGGCTCAGACAGTAAAGCATCTGCCTACAATGCGGGAGACCTGGGTTCAATCCCTGGGTTGGGAAGATCTCCTGGAGAAGGAAATGGCAACCCACTCCAGTATTCTTGCCTGGAAAATCCCATGGACGAAGAAGCCTGGTGGGCTATAGTCCATGAGGTCACAAAGAGTCGGGCATGACTGAGAGACTTCACTTTCACTTTCAGATGGATTTATTTAGGTTAATCAGGTTTTTTAAGACATTGGAAAGATTGATTTCTATTTTATCAATTATACAAATTAGTTGTCCATTCATCAGCATTGGGAAGTCTTAGTCCCTGAGGCCCACCACTCCCCTGCCTGACTTAATTGAACCAAAATTTTAGTTCAACCAGAGTGTAAATTTTGCCCTTCAAATGGTGAAATCTGCAAGGCTAACAACTGTGTCTTGTTTACTACTGCTATTCTGAGGTCCATCTATAGAGAGTGTGTGTGTGTGTGTGTGTGTGCGTGTGTGCGCTCAGTTGCTCAGTCATGTCTGACTCTTTGCAACCCTTTGGACTGTAGCCCACCAGGCTCCTCTGTCCTTGGGATTCTCCATGCAAGAATACTGGAATGGGTTGCCCTTTCCTCCTCCAGGGGATCTTCCTGACCCAGTGATCAACCGCATATTCTGTACTGCAGGAGGATTCTTTACAGCTGAGCCACTGGGAAAGCCTGTTCTATAGGGTTGGACAAAGCTGAAACTCTAAGCAATCTTTATTGAATGAAATCACTAAATGGTTTATGGTTACTTCCCTAAGCCAGTCTCTGTGTCCCTCTCTTGGTCTCTTTCTCATTCACTCACTTCCCTATCTCCCTCCCCATTCAAATTAGGCGTTCCTCATAAATACTTGGTAGTGGCACATACCAGATCTCTATTAGTATATAATCTTAGAGCATCAATTGAACTTTTTGAGTTTTGCTGGGTTAAGCCCATTTGCAATGTTGAGCACATACATGGTAGACTTTCAAAACGTAGCTATGGAGTAAATGGAAAAGTAAATTAAAAAATAACCCACTGGTTACTAGAATTTTGGAATTAGATGTGAAACAATCATGTAACAAATTTGCCAATAACTAGAGATAGGAGTGGAGAAGACAATGGCACCCTACTCCAGTACTTTTGCCTGGAAAATCCCATGGACAGAGGAGCCTGGTAGGCTGCAGTCTTTGGGGTCACTAGGAGTCAGACACAACTGAGCGACTTCCCTTTCACTTTTCACTTTCATGCATTAGAGAAGGAAATGGCAACCCACTCCAGTATTCTTGCCTGGAGAATCCCAGGGACAGAGGATCCTGGTGGGCTGCAGTCCATGGGGTCACTGAGGGTTGGACACAACTGAGCGACTTCACTTTCACTTTTCACTTTCATGCATTGGAGAAGGAAATGGCAACCCACTCCAGTGTTCTTGCCTGGAGAATCCCAGGGATGGGGGAGCCTGGTGGGCTGCAGTCTATGGGGTCGCACAGAGTCGGACACGACTGACTCGACTTAGCAGCAGCAGCAGCCGAGATAGGAGAAATTCTTGTTCCTCCTATCTATCTATACATTAACAACCAAGCAGTTATGATGAATCTACTTATGACAGTAGAACTAAGCATTGGAAGATAGAAATAAAATATACAAACTACATGAGAAGTAGTTCCTCACCTCAAATCATTCACCATACAGATAGAAATAATATTCCATCACTTATCTAGAATTTTTAAGACTGAACATCATTCTTAAGTAAGTAATAAGGTGTCACATCAGATTTGTACTTCAGCCCATGGGCTTCACTGTAATGAAATGCTCTGGTTGTAGTTATTTGAAATGATAACAGAACTGTCTATGAAGTAAGATTAGATTAGCACCAGTGAGGATTCGGTACTCATTGCTTATAAAAAGTTAAAATGTTTAGAAATGAGCACTGTAAATAAGAAAATGTGATTTGAGATAAATAATTTACCAAATGTACTCTATTAAAAATAATAATAAAAAAAGAACTACTACTCATTTGCTTCAGAGATGTCATCCTTTAGAATTGTGCCAGGTCACTTCTGACTCCAATCCCAAATGTCACTCTGCTGTCAGACTCTGAGAGCCACCAGTGTTAGATGCTCCTTCCAAGAACAAATTATTTCCGGCAATAAAAGCCCATCTGTTTATCTAATTTGTGGATATGCTATGCCTACATTATCATTTGCCCAACTAGCCTTGAAATAATCTCTCTCATATGACAAAACATTATAGGCACTGCATGACTCCGTTTCTCTCTACACCGCCATTGGAAGAGACCAGTATTTCCAGCTTAGACAATGAACTAGCTTTCTAAACTGACAAGCAATTCATTCTATGAATTAGGTGCCAACTCCTTCGGAAATACTGTTAGGTAACCAGGGTGATTTTATGGTGAAGGATAGACTCTGAACCTTGCAATTAACACAGACTACTGCAGTACATTTATTCACTCAATTCATTTTTTAAAAAAGACACTACCTATGAAAGAAAATAAATGAAATTTAAAGACCTGAGGTTAAAAAAAAAAATCAAATAGTAAATCTCTCCCTTAAGTAATATAAACCTAAGGAGTGGGTTTCATGAGAGTTAAACAGTTCTAAATTCAGCAAGGATTTACATTCATTATATATAATAGCAAAAAACTAGAAATACATTAAATGATTAGTAATACTGATAAGTCCACACAGTGGAACCTTTTGAACCGATGTATATAAAGGCTGAAATATCACAGAAAAATGTTGTATTTATAGATTTAATTTAAAAAGGTTTAATTTATATATATATATATATACATATATATATATGTGTGTGTGTGTGTATATATATATATATATAATATACCTTTTTAAATATCTTCCCTGGTGGCTCAGATGGTAAAGAATCCACCTGCAATACAGGAGACCCAAGTTTGATCCCTGGGTTGGGAAGATCCCCTGGAGGAGGGCATGGCAACCCACTCTAGTATTACTGCCTGGAAAATCTCATGGACAGAAGAGCCTGGTGGGGCTACTGTCCATGAGATCACAAAGAGTCGGACATAAATTAGTGACTAACACTTCATTTCACTTATATATTGCAAAGAGTCAGACATGACTGCATATCTTTCACTTTCACTATAGATCTTTGAATTATTTTTTCTTCTTCTGTGTTGTCTAAACTTTCTAAAGTGTTCTGTATAATGGAAAATCAAAATATTATGCCTCACATGAATTTAGGCTTGATCCATTTATATTGGATTTTCTATAACCTATGGCCAAATATCCCCACACTGGCAGAAATGTATGAACCAAAACCAATTCTTGGCAACCCCATGGGCTATACAGTCCATGGAATTCTCCAGGGCAGAATACTGAAATGGGTAGCCTTTCCTCTTTCCAGTAGATTTTCCAACCCAGGAATCGAACTGCGTCTTTTGCATTGCAGGTGGATTCTATACCAATTGAGTTATCAGGGAAGCCTTAAAGTGATCAAGGGTGAAAATTTTATCTCAGGCATATTTCAAGCAAAAAAAAAAAAAACATTATTATAGGACAATTTTTATTTCACCACACACCTTAAGAAATATTATGTTATTATTTTTTTCAGACAATCTTCCTGGACAATATATCTTATATTTGTTTTACAAGTAGGAAATTCTGATTCAGAGTGTTTAAACAACTTGCCCCACACCAAAGATTTAGTAAATATCACAACTGAGCCTCAAATCCCTACTTTATAACTCGGGTCCAAGATATTTTTCCTGCATGTATTGGCTTTCCTAACAAGAACAGCCTCTGACTTCACTTGTTTGTTGGGATAAGTCATTTGGAAAAAGGAATATTTTAAAAATGAGCTTGCAAGCAAGCTTTTGACCCCCCCAGTTATGTACAAGCAACTTGCTTTACCTTTAAATAAAGAACCTTTGGCTGCTTTCTTTATAGTAATACATCTAATTTTCAACATAAACTAAAATATATCTGAAGTGAATATTTCCAGGTTTCGAATATCTCCTATCTTTCCTTCAAAGTTTATAACTCTTAAGCCTTTTCTCTGTTAGCCTATGAAAAATAACACAGATATGAGAAAGAGGCTAAAAGACAAAAGTAAAGGTAAGGGAGTGTTTTCATGACTAACAAAGTCCAGTCTTACATTGGATTGGCCAAAGAGTTCATTCGAGTTTTCCCATAACATCTTATGGAAAAACTTGAACAAACCCAATTTAAGGCGTATATGACAACCACATCTACTCACCTATGACTCAGAAAAGAAATAATCGTACAATAAATGTAAGGCATTCACTTTAGAAGCTGCCAATGCCCTCCTTACACTCAGCAGAGAGAAAATGAAAGCAGTCAGTTATCTTTCTCACACAACCACACATTTTTATCTTCATAATACTTTATTCTTAGAGATGCAGTCCCCTTCTACTCAAGGCAGTCTATCTTTTTCTCCCCAGTGCACCACTTGACTCAACTACTCTTACTTTGGAGATCTCTCTCTCTCTCTCTCTCTGTTTCCTATTTGTAAACATCCTTCAAACTTTTACCTCCCTGAGCCTAAGTCCTTTTCCAGTAACCAAATCTCTCTCCTCTGATCTTAATTTAAATTTTTCAAAAAGCTGATCTGTTTTTGTCATCATTTTCTCACTTGATATTTACTCTTTAATCCACTGAATTCCAGTTTATGCCCTATGACTCTAAACTCATGACTAAAGTTATCTCTCATTAAAATCAAAGAACCATCACATTTTCACACCCATTGGACATTTCTGAGTCTTTAACATACTCAATCTTGTTATCATATTTGTCTTTATTAATTATTTTTTCTTGTTTAAAATGTCATTCCTCCTTACTTCTCTGACCCTCCTTGCTTTCTTCACACTCCTCTGGGTATTATTTCTCTCTCAGAGTGTGAATAACACTACAACAATTTTGAAAAATATCTCCTAGGGCATTTCACCAGTATCATTAAATAAAAATATCTATTTAGCCATTCAGTCTATAAGTCTTCAAGAAGTTTAAAATGGAAGCATAATACAAAAACAGTTTATTGAAAATGGAAATAGTTATTTTACCACAAATTGTGATTTTTTACATTGTGTTTATATGACAGATAAGCAATACAATAAGTATATTTTGATTGTTTTCTTTTTCAACTTAAAATGTAAAAATTAATTGGTTGACTATATTTCTTTATATAGTCCAATATTTCCAATATTTGGACTTTTTCCAATATTTCCTCTATCCTTGGGGCAGTTGTATAAACTTTCGGTATCACCCTTTAGATGCATAAATAAAATAAAATGCTATCTGTGCTGAGGTAGATAGCAGTGAACTACCAAGGAGCAGAGACACTAGTTTTGGTAAAGTGGAGGCTGGAAATTTGTCTACTTTCTTTTTTTTTTTTCCTTCTCTTTCCCGCTCTCGCCACCCTTTGGCCGCTCCACAGAGCTTATGGAAACTCAATTCTCCAACCAGAGACTGAACCCAAGCCACCAAGTGGAAGCACCAAATCCTAAGCACTGGAACCCCAGGGAACTCCCTGGGCTAATTCCTGATTGCAGCCATTTTGAAGGACTAGAATACGTTCTACATCCCCCTGGGAAGCTATTGTATTCTTTTCTTTTCTAGATTGTTTACTATCTGTGCAATCCAATTGTCATTTATTACTTTGGTGTATTAGGAAGCTTTACTCCTGTATAGGTCAGTTGTCCTTACTAGTGATTCGAGCTTCCTTTGGAGCAGAAAAATATTTTATTCTTATTTGTGTTTCTCAGGTTGTTTTTAAAAAAATCTTAAAACCTCAAAATTGTTTTCTGGCTGCTTTATTATATAATGGATTTATTAAAATACAATATTTTAGATCTCTGCTCCTGAGTCAAACAATTTTTTTCTCATTTGGCATCTATTCTGAAGAAAATTACTGCCTATTCATTCCTTCTAGGATTTGGAATTAGAGAGGAAATAACTATATAAAGGCATTTGTACATGAGAAGACATGTCTTTAACCACAGAAACTAATGTATTTTTAAATACCCTGGAGAAGAATCATTAAAAATAGAAATTTGCAGGAAATGAGAGTATTGTGTAGATATGTTTGAAGTAGTTTTCTCTCTTTTTTTCTTTTTAAAAAATATTTATTTTTTAATTGAAGGATAATTGCTTTATTCATCTCACATGCTAGTAAAGTAATGCTCAAAATTCTCCAAGCCAGGCTTCAGCAATATGTGAATCATGAACTTTCAGATGTTCAAGCTGGTTTTAGAAAAGACAGAGGAACCAGAGATTAAATTGCCAATATCAGCTGGATCATCAAAAAAGCATCAAAAGAGAGTTCCAGAAAAACATCTATTTCTGCTTTATTGACTACGCCAAAGCCTTTGACTATGTGGCCACAATAAACTGTGGAATATTCTCCAAGAGATGGGAAAACCAAACCACCTGACCTACCTCTTGAGAAACCTGTATGCAGGTCAGGAAGCAAAAGTTAGAACTGGACATGGAACAACAGACTGGTACCAAATAGGAAAAGGAGCACGTCAAGGCTGTATATTGTCACCCAGCTTATTTAACTTACATGCAGAATACATCATGAAAAATGCTGGGCTGAATGAAGCACAGGCTGGAATCAAGATTGCCAGAGGAAATATCAGTAACCTAAGATATGCAGATGACAACACCCTTATGAAAGTTATGACCAACCTAAACAGCATATTAAGAAGCAGAGACATTATTTTGTCACCAAAGGTCCATCTAGTCAAAGCTATGGTTTTTCCAGTAGTCATGTATGGATTTGAGACTTGGACTATAAAGAAAGCTGAGTGCAGAAGAATTGATGCTTTTGAACTGTGGTTTTGGAGAAGACTCTTGAGGTCCCTTGGACTGCAAGGAGGTCAAACCAGTCCATCCTAAAGGACATCAGTCCTGGGTGTTCATTGGAAGGACTGATGTTGAAGCTGAAACTCCAATTCTTTGGCCACCTGATGTAAAGAGCTGACTCATCTTTGATAAGACCCTGATACTGGGGAAAATTGAGGGCAGGAGGAGGAGAAGGGGACGACAGAGGATAAGATGGTTGGATGGCATCACCGACTCAATGGACATGAGTTTAAGTAAACTCGGAGTTGGTGATGGACAGGGAGGCCTGGTGGGCTGCAGTTCATGGGGTTGCAAAGAGTCAGACACAACTGAGTGACTGAACTGAACTGAACTGAACTGAATTGCTTTACAGAATCTTTTTTTTGTTTTTGCCAAATATGGGGAACACATGTATACCTGTGGCAGATTCATTTTGATATTTGGCAAAACTAATACAATTATGTAAAGTTTAAAAATAAAATAAAATCAAATTAAAAAAAAAAAAACATGAATGCACTAGTTTTCTATTCCTGCATAACAAATTACTTTCAAACTTAGTGGCTTACCCAAAACTTAGTAACATTTATTATCTCACTGTTTTTTTTGTTTGTTAACTTTTTGGTTTGGGAGTTTTTTGCTTTTTTTTTTTTAAATCAGGAATACAGTTAAGTATGTCTGAACCAACAGTTCTCACAAGACTGAATCAGAGGAGATTGGACAGGGAAGCCTGGTGTGCTGTAGTCCATGGGGTCTCAAAGAGTCAGATATGACTTAGTGACTGATCAACAACAACCAAGAAGGACCTACTGTATATCACAGGGAACTGTGCTCAATGCTCTAAATGGGAAAATAATTTGAAAAAGAATAGAAACATGTATATGTAAAGCTCTGCTATACACCTGAAATGAATGCAACATTGTTAATCAACTATAATATTAAATAAAAACTAAAAATAAATTTAAAAATTACGGCAGAAAATGCACAAAACCATATCAATATGGTAAGAAAAGTGCCCATTAACTACACTAAGTAGTTCAACTTTGTGAAAGGGAAAAATGAATTTGTCCCTTTTGTGATACAATGGACACAATTTTTCCATGTTATGTTTTTGTTGTACAAATGGTTTAGTCTTTTGTGGCGTGATAGAAAACACCTCTGGTTATTGTTTTAAATGATCAAATACAGGAATAAATTATAAAAAAAAGAAAAAGACTGAATCAAAGTTTCAGAAGAAGCTACAGTCATCTTAAGGCTCAACTTGGGTAGAGTTTCTTCCAGACTTCATCAATATTTGTTGCCATGAGCAAGCCAGGAGAAAGAGGAGAGAGGGGTAAAAGGAATTAAAGTCTTTTGTGGCCTAATCTAGAAAGTGACAACTTGTAGCTTGTATATATTCAATGCATTAGAAACCAGACACTGGGTCCTGCCAACATTCAAAAGGACAGGATTACACTGGAGAGTGAAGAATACCAATAGGTAGAAATCATTGCAAGCCATCTTAAAAGTGTGCCTATTCACATTGCTGCAAATGGCACAGTTTCATTCTTTTTAATGATTGAGTAGTATTCCAGTGTGTATGTGTGTGTGTGTGTGTGTACACACCATCTTTATCCATTCATTCATCAATGAACATTTAGGCTGCTTTCATGTCTTCGCTATTGTGAGCAGTGCTGCAATAAACAATGAGATGTATTTATCTTTTCAGACCATGTTTTTCTACAGATAAATGCCCAGGAGTTGGACTGCTGAATCACATGGCAATACTATTTCCAGTTTTTTAACAAACCTCCGTATTGTTCTCCATAGTGGCTGTACCCACTTACATTCCCGCCAACAGTGTAGGAGGATTCACTTTTCTCCATACTCTCTCTAGCATTAATTGTTTGTAGACTTTTTCATGATGGCCATTCTGACCCGTGTGAGGTGATAGTTCATTGTTTTGATTTGCATTTCTAAGGCAATGGCAACCTATTCCAGTACTCTCGTCTGGAAAATCCCATGGACAGAGGAGCCTGGTAGGCTGCACCATGGGGTCGCGAAGAGTCCTGCACGACTGAGCGATTTCACTTTCACTTTTCCTTTCATGCATTGGAGAAGGAAATGGCAACCCACTCCAATGTTTTTGCCTGGAGAAGCCCAGGGACGGGGAAGCCTGGTGGGCTGCTGTCTGTGGGGTCACACAGAGTCAGACATGACTGAAGCAACTTAGCAGCAGCAGCGATAATTATTAAATAGTTATCTAATAATCTCTAATAATTATGTAGACTGCCAGGCTCCTCTGTCCATGGGGATTCTCCAGGCAAGAATATTGGATTGGGTTGCCATGCTCTCCTCCAGGGGATCTTCCCAAGCCAGGGACAGAACCCAGGTCTCCTGCATTACATGCAGATTCTTTACCATCTGAGTCAGCAGGGAAGCCCCAATAATTATCAGTATTGAACATCTCTTTGTGTGCCTCTTGGCCATCTGTATGTCGTCTTTGAAAAAATGCTCATTTAGGTCTTCTGCTCATTTATTGATGGGGTTGTTGGTTATATGGTATTGAGCCACATGAGCTATTTGTAAATTTTGGAGACTAATCCTTTGTCAGTTGCATCATTTGCAAATGTTTTCTACCACTCTGTGTCATTTTCAACAACGTGAATGAAACTGGAGGTTACAATACTAAGCGAAGTAAGTTAAACAGAGAAGACACATATCATGTGATATCATCTATATATGTATACTCAGTCGCTTAGTCATGTCTGACTCGTTGCAACCCCATGGACTGCAGCCCACTAAGTTCCTCTACCCATGGGATTTTCCAGGCTGGAATACTGGAGCAGGTTGCCATTTCCTCCTCCTGATCCCTCAGGGGATCTTTCCTACCCAGAGATCAAACCTACATCTCCTGTGTCTCCTGTATTGGCAGCTTTTTTCTTTATCTCTGTTCCACCCAGGAAGCCCTGATATCACTTATATGCAGAATCTTTAAAAAATAATATAAATTAACTCATTTACAAAACAGAAATAGAGTCATTAACTTAGTGGATGAATTTATGGTTACCAGGAGGGAAGGGAGGTTTCAGAGTCTGGGATTAACATATACATGCTGTTATATATAAAAATGAAGAATGAACAAGGACGATGTATGATGCAGGGAACTTTGCTTAATATTCTGTAAAACCTAAATGAGAAAAGAATTTTGGAATATAGATACATGTTTTGTGGTTGCTTTTAGTCACTAAGTGGTGTCTGACACTTCGTGACCCCATAAGGTGACCAAAATATTAGAGCTTCAGTATCAGTCTTTCCAATGATTATTCAGGGTTGATTTCCTTTAGGATTGACTGGTTTGATCTCCCTTCAGTCCAAGGGACTCTCAAGAATCATCTCCAACACCACAGTTAAAGAGCATCAATTCTTTAATGCTCAGCCTTCTTTACGGTACAATTCTCACATCCATACATGACTACTGGAAAAACAATAGCTTTGACTGTACAGACCTTTATCAGCAAAATAATGTCTCTGTTTTTTAATACATTGTCTAGGTTTGTTATAGCTTTTCTTCTAAGGAGCAAACTCTTTTAATTTCATGGCTGCAGACAACCATCTGCATTTCCTGGGTTCACATTTTCTTGAATCCCAAGAAAATAAAATCTGCACTGTTTCCACTTTCCCCCCATCTATTTGCTGTGAAGTGATGAGACCAAATGTCATGATCTTAATTTTTTGAATGTTGAGTTTTAAGCCAGCTTATTCACTCTCCTCTTTCACCCTCATCAAGACTCTTTAATTCCTCTTCACTTTCTGCCATTAGAGTGGTGTCATCTCCATATCTGAAAATATTGGTATTTCTTCTGGCAGCCTTATTCCAGTTTGTGCTTCCTCCACCTTGGCATTTTGCATAATGTACTCTGCATATAAGTTAAATAAGCAGGGTGACAATATACAGCCTTGACATACTCCTTCCCAGTTTAGAACCAAATCATTGTTCCATGTCCAGTTCTAACTGTTGCTTCTTGACCAGCATTCAGATTTCTCAGGAGGCAGGTAAGGTGGTCTGGTGTCTCTTTAAGAATTTTCCATGGTTTGTTGTGATCCACACAGTCAAAGGCTTTAGTGTAGTCAATGAAGCAGAAGTAGAAATTTTCCTGGAATTTCCTTGCTTTCTCTATGATCCAATGAATGGATGTTAGCAATTTGATCTCTGGTCCCTCTGCCTTTTCTAAATCCAGCTTGAACTGGAAATTCTCGGTTTATGTATTGTTGAAGCCTAGCTTGGAGAAGTTGAGCATGGCTTTGCCAGCATGTGAAATGAGTGCAATTATGCAGTAGCTTGAACATTCTTTGGCATTTCCCTTCTTTGGGATTGGAATGAAAACTGACCTTTTCCATTATTATGGCCTCTGCTGAGTTTTCCAAATTTGCTCACAAGATACTTGTTTATGTATAACCAAATCACTTTGCTGTACACCTGAAGCAAACATAACATTGTTATTCAACTATACTACAACATAAAATAAAAAGTTTAAAATTACCTATTAAAAAAGTATGCCTACCACAGAACTATTTCATTATCTCCTTCTAATACATTGTATGATAGAAACAACATTTGGGAAGGATGAGGCAAGGAGCACGTGAATTTGAAGAGTCTTTCTCTTTATAAAGAAATTTAAAATGGGGTGAAAAATAAGAGGGAGAAAAGTCACCTAAATGAAACTCAATAGGAATAATAGCTATCATATACAAAGTTGCGATTATATCTAAATTTTGTGCTCAACTTTGTATGGAATATACATTGCTTTAAACCCTTTAAAATTCTTTGAAAGTTAGATAGCATTATTCATATTTTATAGATGAAGAAATGATAGTTAATAATAGGAAAAATGGCTTCTTAAATCCTCATAGCCATTAACTGGCAGTGACACTATCAATACTAAAATAATATTGAACAATCTTTCTGGTCTTAAAAAATCACAAATTCAAAACGAATGTTTAAGAAAACTATTTTAAAGTTAGGAATTACATTTTTATTGTAATATCAAAAGTCTCTATTCCCCAAAATTCAATTGAATATTCTTTGTTTTCTTTTTTTAAATTATAATTCAGATTCTTTTAAAAGTTATACATTTTTAAAAAAACACACATTAATGTGCCATTTGGTTATTGCCACTTTACTTTAAATGAGTTTTTAATCCCATCCTAAAAAAAGTCAAGTTTGATTTAGAAAGAGACCACTGAGATGCAGCTTAGATTGTTTCCATCTGGTTTGTGTGTGTGTGTGCTGTGTGTGGCTGCCAGATGCTGACTCCTACAATGGGAAGAAATACTACAAAAATTGAATTTGTGTTCTAAATCATTTGTTTCACTATAATTCTGGCATTGTCGATCTCCTGTGCAGGGAAGTGTATCTCTATTTCTATCTCTGTCTTTATACATCATCTATCTATCTGTCTAACCAGCCTCATCTCACACTGAAGTGTTGCCTAATAACCTGTTATTTCATTAATCATAACTGTCATAAGATATTGACCCTAAGCTCGACAGAGAAATTCTATTCAGGGTTCAATTTTATTTCCAGGAAGGGAGTAAATTTGCATACCATACTCTTGCTTGTGAATATAATTAAACATGTCTAGAAAGAGTATTGTGCAACCTACTGTGTTCATAATCGCCTAATTGTGCTTGAATGTATCCAATTATCAGCCTGATTGGCCACTTACTCTATCAACAGTCAAAAGTTTTAGCTGCATGTGCAATTACCTGTATGCTTCATTCAGGATTCTCAGTTGTTTCTTCATTCATGTTTCTTGAAACTGTGGCTTCAAATAAGGAAGTAGAGCAAGCTGCTAGAAACAAGTCAATAGTAAGAAGATAAAACGAAATCTGGAATTTAGTTGGTTAGCTTTTGTATACCATGATTAAATTAACTTGCTTTGATAATTTTTATTATACTAATAATATTCTTGTATGACAGATATTTTAAACCAATCTTCCTCACACAAGCTCAAGAAAGATTAGTAGGGGAAGTTAAATACAAACACTGATTTTTTTTTTTTTTTGGTTACTAATGTAAGGAATTAAATTACTGTGTATTTAGCATGTAAGTTGTGGTATGGTTTTGGACATCTTAATGGAACAGGGTAGAAAATAGTCTAGGATATACCAATGAACTGAAGAAAGTTGAAAATGCAAATAGTTAAATCTAGATGTGATCCTGTATTGGAATAGAAATGAGTAGGACAGATACAATAGTGGGAGGAATTTTATATTTGTAGTGTAAACAGTCATGGGATTAATGAAGAAAAATTGCAGTATTTTTTAAATTGAGATTAATTACACAAACCTAAAAGCTGCCATTTTAACTGTTTTGAACTACTGATGCATTGCATGCATTCACACTGTCATACAATCATTATGATCATCCACCTCCAGAACTTTTTCATCTTCCTGAATCAATACCCTGTGATACATTAAACACTCATTTCTCCTACCCTCTTCCCTCTTTCCCAGACCCTGGTAACCACTAATTTATTTTCTGTCTCTATGAATTTGACTACTTCAGATACATCATGTAAGTGGAATCAGCAGTATCTTTCCTTTTGTGACTGATTTATTTCATTTAATAGAATATCTTCAAGATTAAATCATGTTGTAGATAGTGTCAGACATTTCTTTTTAAGGCTGAATAGTATTCCATTGTAAGTGTATACAACATTTTGTTTATCCATTGTCTAATAATGGATGCTTGTACTGTTTCTCTCTTTTGACTATTGTCCATAATGCTATTATGAACATGGTTGTACAAATATCTGTTTGAGTCTCTACTTTCAGTCCTTTTGAGTATATAAAAAGCGGAATTACTGGATCTTATGATAATTTTATGTTTAATCTTTTCAGGAACTACCATGCCATTTTCATAGCAGCTGCATCATTTTACATTCCTAATATCTCCACATCCTTACCAACACTCATTTTCTATGTGTTTGCTTATTTTTTATCATTATAATAGACATCCTAATGAGTATGAAGTATAGGTCGTGGTTTTTTTTTTTTTTGAGGTTATAAAACAAATGGATTTTTTTTAATTTTATTTTATTTTTAAACTTTACAAATTGTATTAGTTTTGCCAAATATCAAAATGAATCCTCCACAGGTATACATGTGTTCCCCATCCTGAACCCTCCTCCCTCCTGCCTCCCCATACCATCCCTCTGGGTCCTCCCAGTGCACTAGCCCCAAGCATCCAATTTACATTTTCCTAATGGTTAGTGATGATGAGAATCTTACATGTGCTTATTGGCCATTGTATATCTTCTTTGGGAATATTTTTACTCAAATACGCTTTGCTCATTTTTTCATTTGGATTTTTAAATTTGGTTCCAAAACAATGTTTCTGACATCTAATTGTAGATAGGCTTTACTCAACCAAGGCCCTATCAAACTACTATCTATATAGGGTAAAGCCTGAGCAGATCAATTTTCCCATCAGGATCAGTTAGAAATATCAGACTAAAAAAGTGTGATGGCGTAAGTGAACTGTCAAGGCAACCAGACTAGAAAAACCAAGAGCCAAGGAGAGACGCATCACAGAGTGAGCTTATATTTTGTCAGCCACTTGCTCTCTAAGAGCCTCTGATTTTTCTTGGCAGGAAACATCCCAGGTGGAGGCAGGAAAGGCAAAGCTTTTGCCAATCACATGGCATTTTTTTGTAGTCAAAATTAAAGATTATGTCTACCATGGGAGCCAAGACATGAGGAGCAAAGGGATTGGTGAGAAGAGAGGAAAAGAGAGTGAGTCCAATATTTGGTGGCAGCATCTGCTGGCAGGTAAATGAGCTAGGAAGTTCAATGAAAATCTGAAGAAGAATAGGTTTTTCTTTATCGTGATGTCAAGGAGGCAAAATATGGGGTTCAGAATTCACAAAAGGAAAGGCATTCTACTGAACACGTTAAGGTCTCTGCTGGGACACTCAAAAGGCTACATTTTAAGAGCAGGGCAATCCAGAGAAAAGTTGGAGACTTACAAAGGTGATAATTTAAATGGAGACATTTTAGATTTTTTTTTATATAGAAAATCAAGAAAAGTGATTTATCATATTAACTTAAAGTAAAAAATATATCTTAATAAACAAAGGATATTTTTTGATGTATTTAAATACCAGTCATAATAGATCCTATAAAATTAAATTTCAAAGGAGTTATTTACCTGCTTAACATTATTACAAAAAATAGACAAAAAACTTAAAGGTGAGATATCAAAAACTTTTGCCTGAAATGCAGAAAAGGGCAAGTGTTGATATCTACTACACACTTCTATTCTCCTGAATTTGAGAGCCTACACAGTAAAATAAGGAAAGATAAAAACAGAATATAAAACAAATAATAACTGGAATGAGAAATATAAAACTATAATTATTTATAAATATAGCATTATAGATAACACAAATGAATTAGTAAGAGAATACTTCAAGGTTATTAGACACATTATTCAAATAGAGAATTAATTATAGTGCTCTATATCAGTCACAAACAGTAAATTTAATTTCAAATGTATCACTCATATCATAAAAATAAAAATTACTGATTTTCCAGTGAAAAGTATGAGGCATTTACTCTGAAACAAACTAACCACAAAACAACAAAAATACGACTAAAACTTTAACTGAGATTAAAAAAAAAAAAAAGCCTAAATACATGAAGGGAAATGCCCTGATCAGAGGTTAGAAGTCTGAATATTATAAAAATGCTATGTCCCACAGATATAGCTATAAATATGCAATGCGGTCAGTTAAAAGCCCTACATCTTTTTTTTTTCAAATTAGTAACTTATTATAAAATGTAGATGGCAATCTAAAGAACTGAAAACAGCCAACACAAACTTATAGAGAAACAAAGCTGGAGAATTTAAGGTTCCCAGAAATCAAGATGTATCATAAAGATATACTATAATTAAGACAGTATCATATTAGTATATAAAAAACTAGTAGACCAAGGAACAAGAGAAATAAAAATAAAAGAACCCAGGTCCATACAGATAACAGGTATTTGCTTCATACCAGTGTTACTTGCTTGATGACACTGATTATGTATGGATAAGGACGGTCTTTCAATAAATGATGCTTGGGCATCAGAAATTCCCTATGGGAACAAAAAGTCAATTATTTCCCCTACCACCCACCATAGATAAAAATCAGTGCCAGATGGATTGCAGATCTAAATATAAATGGTAAAACAATTAAGTGTTTTACAGAAAAAGGATAATATGTTTTGGGAGAGAACAAAGATTTCTTAAATGGCACTCAAAAAGGATGAACTGTATTAAAAACATTGATCAAGTGAACTCCACTAAAACTAAGAACTTAGGTTCATAAAAGAAAACACTAAAAGCATTGAGATGCAAGCCACAAAGTGGGAGTGGATGTTTTCAATATGTCACAACAGATTAATATCCAGTATTTAAAGAACTTTTACAAATCTACAGACTTGTACAAACTGTCAAGATTACAAACTGTTAAAACAGAAATTGTCAAAAGCTTTAACAGATACTTCTCAAAAGAAGATATTCAAATGACTACTAAATATATGAAAATATGTTCAGCCTTAGATATGAGAAAAATATATGTCAAAACCAGAGTGCAATACCCATAAGAATTGCTAAACATGAAAGAGACAGATATTATTAAGTGTTGCTGAGACTGTGGAACAACTGAGATTGCCAGTCACTGACATAAGTGATGTAATTTGTAAAGCATTTTCTGAAACTATTAAGTAATATCTTCAAAAGCTGATTAGAGAAACAGCTTGTAAACTGACATAATTGTAAACTGACTCCTAAGAATATCTAACAAAAATATACACATAATTCACACACACACACACACACACACAAAACCAAAAAATGTTTATAAACAACCCCAATTGTAATAACTACCCATTGTTAGTCAACAGTAGAATTGATGGATACACTGTGGTATATTCACACAAGCTAATGCTATAGATCAACCAGAAAATAAAACTGTAACCAGAAGTAGCAATGAATATATCTATTAAATGTAACAGTGAAAAAAGTAGACACAAAGAAAAATACTCTATGATTGCGTATATATGTTTCAAAAGCAGACACAATTAAGGCATGGTGTTAAAATACAGAATAATGGTTGTCTTGAGAAGGAATAATAATGGAAAGGAATATGAGGGGGACTTGTATAGTGCTGAAATGTTCCATGGATTCATCTGGTGATGGCTACAAGATTATCTTTGCTTTGTGTGAATTTGTTATGATTTGAGCTTGTTTATCAGTTATGCAATATTTCAGTTCAGTTCAGTCACTCAGTAGTATCCAACTCTTTGGAACTCCATGGACTGCAGCACACCAGGCCTCCATGTCCATCACCAACTCTTGGTGTCTACCCAAACTCATGTCCATTGAGTCGGGGATGCCATCCAACCATCTCACCCTCTGTTGTCCCCTTCTCCTCCCACCTTCAATCTTTCCCGGCATCACGGTCTTTTCAAATGAGTCAGCTCTTCGCATCATGTGGCCAAAGTATTGGAGTTTCAGCTTCAACATGAGTCCTTCCAATGAATATTCAGGACTGATTTCCTTTAGGATGGACTGGTTGGATCTCCTTGCAGTCCAAGGGACTCTCAAGAGTCTTCTCCAATACCACAGTTCAAAAACATCAATTCTTCAATGCTCAGCTTTCTTTATATAAAGATCATAAGGATATATATAGAAAGAAAGTGAAAGAAACGTGAAGTCGCTCAGTTGTGAAGTTGCTCAGTTGTGAAGTCGCTCAGTTGTGTCCGACTCTTTGCGACCCCATGGACTGTAGCCTCTGTCCATGGACTGTAGCCTTCGTCCATGGTATTTTCCAGGCAAGAGTACTGGAGTGAGTTGCCATTTCCTTCTCCAGAGGATTTTCCCAACCCAGGGATAGAACCTGGGTCTCCCACATTGTAGGCAGACACTTTACCATTTGAGCCACCAGGGAAGTCCATGAGGAGATATATATATATATAATTCTTGAAAATTAACCTTTCACAAATAGATTATAATAACTGGTATAAATCATATTATACCCACATGTTTACAAATTAAAATGACTATCTCTTCCAAAGACATACTATTCAATACTGATATCTAAAAACATATTTACAATTAGGATGCTGTTTAGCCAACTCTGATAATCTTAGTTGGATGTTCTAAACACACGGAGTGCTCTATTTGTGGAGAGCATTAGAGTAGGAAATTTATACACTTTGCTACTGGTTTGATCTCTTTGTAGTCGAAGGGACTCTCAAGAGTCTTCCCTAGCACCACAGTTCAAAAGCAACAATTCTTTGGCGCTCAGCTTTCTTTATAGCCCAACTCTCATATCCATGTACAACTAATGGGAAAAACATACCTTTGAATATATGGACCTTTGTTGGCAAAGTAATGTCTCTGCTTTTTAATATGCTGTCTAGGTTGGTCATAAGTTTCCTTCCAAGGAGTAAGCATCTTTTAATTTCATGGCTGCAGTCACCATCTGCAGTGATTTTAGAGCCCCCAAAAATAAAGTCTGTCTCTGTTTCCACTGTTTCCCCATCTATTTCCCATTAAGGGATGGGACCAGATGCCATGATCTTCGTTTTCTGAATGTTGAGCTTTAAGCCAACTTTTTCACTCTCCTCTTTCACTTTCATCAAGAGGCCTTTTAGTTCCTCTTTATTTTCTGCCATAAGGGTGGTGTCATCTGCATATCTGAGGTTATTGATATTTCTCCCAGCAATCTTGATTCCAGCTGTGCTTATTCCAGCCCAGTGTTTCTCATGATGTACTCTGCATATAAGTTAAATAAGCAGGGTGACAATATACAGCCTTGATGCACTCCTTTTCCTATTTGGAACCATTCTGTTGTTTCATGTCAGTTCTAACTGTTGCTTCCTGACCTGCATACAGATTTCTCAAGAGGCAGATCAGATGGTCTGGTATTCCCATCTCCTTCAGAATTTTCCACACTTTATTGTGATCCATACAGTCAAAGGCTTTTGCATAGTCAACAAAGCAGAAATAGATGTTTTTCTGGAACTCTCTTGCTTTTTTGATGATCCAGCGTATGTTGGCAACTTGATCTCTGGTTCCTCTGCCTTTTCTAAAACCAGCTTAAACATTTGGAAGTTCACATTTCACGTTTGTTGAAGCCTGGCTTGAAGAATTTTGAGCATTATTTTACTAGCATGTGAGATGAGTGCAATTGTGTGGTAGTATGGGCATTCTTTGGCATTGCCTTTCTTTTGGATTGGAATGAAAACTGACCTTTTCCAGTCCTGTGGCCACTGCTGAGTTTTCCAAATTTGCTGGCATACTGAGTGCAGCACTTTCACAGCATCATCTTTCAGGATTTGGAATAGCTCAACTGGAATTCCATCACCTCCACTAGCTTTGTTCATAGTGATGCTTCCTAAGGCCCACTTGACTTCACATTCCAGGATGTCTGGCTCTAAGTGAGTGATCACACCATCGTGATTATCTGGGTTATGAAGATCTTTCCTCTGCTATTCTTTGGAACTCTGCATTCAAATGGGTATATCTTTCCTTTTCTCCTTGCTTTTTGCTTCTCTTCTTTACACAGCTATTTGTAAGGCCTCTTCAGACAGCCATTTTGCTTTTTTACATTTCTTTATTTGAGAATGGTCTTGATCCCTGTCTCCTGTGCAATGTCACAAACCTCTGTCCATAGTTCATCAGGCGCTCTGTCTATCAGATCTAGTCCTTTAAATCTATTTCTCACTTCCACTGTATAATTGTAAGTGATTTGATTTAGATAAAACCTGAATGGCTTCGTGGTTTTACCTACTTTCTTCAATTTTAGTCTGAATTTGGCAATAAGGAGTTCATGATCTGAGCCACAGTCAGCTCCCGATCTTGGTTTTTGCTGACTGTATAGAGCTTCTCCATCTTTGGCTGCAAAGAATATAATCAATCTGATTTCGGGGTTGACCATCTAATGATGTCCATGTGTAGAACCTTCTCTTGTGTTGTTGGAAGAGGGTATTTGTTATGACCAGTGCATTCTCTTAGCAAAACTCTATTAGCCTTTGCCCTGCTTCATTCTGTACTCCAAGGCCAAATTTAATTTGTCTGTTATTCCAGGTGTTTCTTGAGTTCCAACTTTTGCATTTCAGTCCTGTATAATGAAAGGGACTTCTTTTTTGGGTGTTCTAAAAGGTCCTGTAGATCTTCATAGAACCATTCAACTTAAGCTTTCAGCATTACTGGTAATAAACTATAAATTAAAAAGGGAGAAAGTATACTTTTATTCTCCCTCTTTCTCCCTTCTGCTACTTCGAATGTGAAGGTGGTGGGGAAGTAGCTGTTCTAAGCTATCAGCCTTGAGAGGACATTCTCAGGAGGGCAGAGAGAGAGAGAGTGAAGGGGAGGCCAGGTCCCAGGTAAAATGGGACTACTACACCAGCCCTCAACCGACAACTGGGCCTCTATTACATGAAGTGTCTTTCATCTTCTTGCCAAGTAAGAAATGATTATTTCTTGAGCCCTGAACAATATGATGAAATCATTGTCCATCCTGCCAGGGAATTTAGACTGGATACTTCATCTTCAGGATTGAAACAAATAACAGGAATTTAAGAGTTAAACATTCTACTAACTCCCTCCTGAATTTCTCCACTATTTCCATTAGAGATAAAAATCTCGCAAACAGATTAATGGAAAAGATATAGGTTTAATTATTTTCCCATGCACATTAACAAAAGCAGTAAAATGTGTTTTATTTACTGGGGCTGTTCTATAGCATCACAATTCTTTAGAGGACTATCCTCATCAGCATTCTTTGCCTGAGAAGAGTGATGACTTTTCTGCTGAATTTAAGGTAATTCCACTGCTCAGCTTTAGTGAACACCCCTTAGCACATTAATGAATAATATTTGTGCATTAGCAAACATGCTCCAGAGACAAAATCAAATCAAATGGGCTTGGATGTTCATAAATTCTGACACTTCTAAGCTCTCAGTGAGACACTGTTTTATAATGAATTGCACAGGTTACATGCATTCCGCCAGGAGACTTAAGGCTTTACTGGGCTTGAATAAAGTGAAATTTAGTTAAGGATAAAACAGCGACAATAATTAAGGATTTTCACAAATCCTTAAGGATTTTAATTAAAATCTAACTTTCTAGTCATTCAGTGCTTTATGAAGTCACCTAAACTTTGGCAGCATTCTTCTATGAAGTGTGGTATAGACATAGATCACTTCATTTTTAAAAATGTCTCCTAGCCATTCCTTAACATTATTGGAGAGCTGGGATGATGACAGCAGAGCTGCCACAAGGGTAACTTTGAGATTAAGTGAATCTTATGATGAGTAGATTGCAATGGTTACTGCTTCTTAAGAGCAGATAAAATTTTTTAAAAAATGAACAATAATTGAATGTAGGTCTTGGTACATCAATTGTCTTGATTTCTTTGTGTATATCATCCTTCCTGTTAACATTCAGTTCAGTTCAGTTGCTCAGTCATGTCCAACTCTGCGAGCCCAAGGACTGCAGCATGCCAGGCTTCCTTGTCCATCACCAACTCTTAGAGCTTGCTCAAACTCATGTTCATCAAGTTGGTGATGCAGTTAACATTGATCTCATGTTTTCAAAACCTTCTGTTAATTCTCTTTGCTGCTCCAGTCTTAACATCTTCCCTTTCCACCCAAACCTTTTGCATGAGATTGTTTATATTTGCCATCTACTTTTTCACACTTGCCATTCCTATATTTTTTAAATTAATTAATTTAAAAAAATTTGGCTGCACTAGATCTTCCTTAGTGCACACAGCTTTTCTCTAGTTGTGAAGAGTGGGGGCTACTCTTCACTGCAGGGTGTGGGCTTCTCATTGTGGTGGCTTCTCTTGCAGAGCATAGGCTTTAGGCGCAAGGGCTTCAGAAGTTGCAGCACGCAGGCTCAATGGTTGTGGCTCACAGTCTTACTTGCTCCAAGGCATGGGGAATCTTCCAGACCAGGGATCGAACCCATGTTCCCTGCATTAGCAAGCAGACTCATCACTGAGTCATCAGGGAAGTCCTATTTTTTTAAAAAAATAGTTAATATTTATTGAAGTATGCTGGATTTAGAGTGTGTGTTAGTTTCTGCTATATGGCAAAGTGAATCAGTTATACCTATACATATATCCACTCTTTTTTTAGAGTCTTCTCCCATATAGGTCATTACAGAGTATGCAGTAGCATTTCCTATGCTATACAGTAGGTCCTAACAGAGAAGGCAGTGGCACCCCACTCCAGTACTCTTGCCTGGAAAATCCCATGGGCGGAGGATCCTGGCAGGCTGCAGTCCAGGGAGTCGCTAAGAGTCCGACACGACTGAACGACTTCACTTTCACTTTTCACTTTCCTGCATTGGAGAAGGAAATGACAACCCACTCCGGTGTTCTTGCCTGGAGAATCCCAGAGACAAGGGAGCCTGGTGGGCTGCCGTCTATGGGATCTCACAGAGTCGGACACGACTGAAGCAACTTAGCAGTAGCAGTAGCACAGTAGGTCCTAAACAGTTATCTATTTTATATATAGTAGTGTGTATATCGGAGAAGGCAATGGCACCCCACTCCAGTACTCTTGCCTGGAAAATCCCATGGATTGAGGAGTCTGGTAGGCTGCAGTCCATGGGGTCCCTAAAAGTCAGACATGACTGAGCAACTTCACTTTCACTTTTCACTTTCCTGCATTGGGGAAGGAAATGGTGACCCACTCCAGTGTTCTTGCCTGGAGAATCCCAGGGATGGGGGAGCCTGGTGGGCTGCCGTCTATGGGGTGGCACAGAGTCGGACATGACTGAAGCGACTTAGCAGCAGCAGCAGCAGCAGTGTGTATAAGTCAAGCCCTATCTCCCAATTTATCCCTCTGCCTTCTTTCTCTTTTGTTAAACATAAACTTATTTTCTACATCTGTAATTCTATTTCTGTTTTGCAAATAAGTTCATTTGTACCATTTTTTTTTTCAATTCAATATCATACACTATTTGTCTTTCTGTGACTGACTCATTTACCATTCACATCTGAGTTATAAACTGGCCTACTGCCCTGCCAGTGGCTAAAAATTAAACTTCCTAGAGTCTTTCCTAACCTCCTTGCTACTAAGCACAATAAACACTTTGAGGTCTGTTATACTCATGCCCTCAAATATATGACAATATGCATATTATTCCCAGGTATCGCTAATGATAAAGAACCTGTCTAAGCCAAGTCTCCGTATTTCTCTGTGCAAAGTATCATAGCTTAAATAAATGTACAATATTCAATTGTAATGCATGCCTTCAGTTGTAAGTAGCCAGATTTCTCTATGGTGTCATTGAAACATGCTACTTTTTAATTGGCCCTGTACAGTTTGCTTATTTATAAATTTATTGAAAACACTACAGGTGTTGAGTGGTTAAAAATGTAGGCTTCTAGTTCATAACTTCAGTTATTTTCCTGAGTGTGCAAACAGCTATTTTGCACTGTATTAAATGTAATTTATTTAATGAAATCAGAAGCAGTAGACAGATGTTGGTGCAATACAAATATTGTGATGCATTTATATCAATAAAATGCTAAACGTCAGTTTATCACAACGCATGTTTGACTTTAGACTGTAAATAGAGATCAGTTTATTTCTGTGCTGGTAACAAGCATTGCACAGACATGGTTTCAGGTAAATAAATCTATTCTACGATAAAAAAAAAAAAAAAAAGAACCTGTCTACCAATGCAGGAGACGTAAGAGACTGTGGTTTGATCCGTGGGTTAGGAAGATACCCTGGAGGAGGGCATGGTAAGTCATTTTTAGTTGTATTTGTTTTCTGTGACACACAGAAAAGAGGATTACGTGCAGAACTTGAATTTGGACTCTGTGGCAAGAAAATAGATGAAGCCGTGAAAGTGGATGAACCCTTCCCAGGGACTTTAACAGAATGCAACCACAAAAGGGGCTGAACCTGTATCTTCTGAGGCTCCTGCATTGAAGGTGGATTCTTTACTGCTGAGCCACTGGGGAATCCCCCATCTCACCATATCATCCCCAAATTTTCTACTTTCTCAGTAGTTCTTGAAAATATCTACTTATTTTTTTTTATCTCTATTGCTCTACTTCAGTACAATATACCACTTCATCTTTTCTAACATCATAATAACCTATTATGGTAAGAACTAATTTTAAAAAATATTCTGGAAGCCATACAGGGTACGGCTTCTTTTCCTCCATAGATGCTTCTCTCCACTTCTTTCCTCACTAGAAAGCCAGAGTAATTATTTTACAACTAAATTTGACCATATGACTCCTATTATTGAAATCATTCATTAAGTTATCTTGGCCTTTAAGATCACTTAGAAGTTTAAATCCCTTAGTCCATTCATTTCTCAGAATTATTTTGTCTGTCACTCTTCCATGTCTTAAGAACATTGTATTTGAATGTGTTCAATTAGTGGCTTCATTCAGTTGTTTACCATTTTCTCATTGCTTACTGTCTGACACCTTTTACGCTCCACCTTCCCTGCTGACACCTGAATACATTGAATTTCTGACTCTGATGAGTCTGTACCTTCAGCATAGTTTACATAGGCTTTTCTGATTTTGCTCCTGCTTACTCCTAGGCCTCTATTGCTGCACTCTGCATACCTTATATTCAAGCCAAAACTGCATTTCCTTTCAAAAGTGTGCATTGCTTCACAATACTATGCTTTTGCATATGCTGATTCTTCTGTCTTGAATGTATCCTTATTCCCCTTCATCCTGCTGCTTCTAAGTCACTTCAGTCGTGTCCGACTCTGTGCGACCCCAGAGACGGCAGCCCACTAGGCTTCCCTGTCCCTGGGATTCTCCAGGCAAGAACACTGGAGTGGGTTGCCATTTCCTTCTCCAGTGCATGAAAGTGAAAAGTGAAAGTGAAAGTGAATTCGCTCAGTCGTGTCTGACTCTTAGCGACCCCATGGACTGCAGCCTACCAGGCTCCTCCCACCATGGGATTTTCCAGGCAAGAGTACTGGAGTGGAGTGCCATTGCCTTCTCCAATTCCCCTTCATACTTAATGACTATCCACTTGTTTCAGTATGTAGCTCAAATGACAGGCTACTAGAAACATTCTCTTTCTTCCTCAGATATAAATGATCACTTTTTCCTTTGTTCCACCACTGTACCATCAGCATACTTCTAAATTAATCCCAAAACAATTATCATGATTTTTGAAAATATATCTGTTTACCTTTATAAGCTAAAAGTTTCTTGAATTTCTTATATTTTCAGAGCCTAGCATAATGCCATATGGACAGTGGGTGTTCAATAAGGGTTTTTGACTAAATAATATATAAACAGATCATTTCACAATACTTTTTTTTTTTTAAAACTAAAATCTGATTATCCTGAGCCCTATTTACTGGTCACTTCCTTAAGCTAAAACTTGTAATCCCTGGAGCTTTAGAAGAAATATTAGGAATGGAATAGGAATCAATTTATAGTGGATTTATCACAACCACAGCACTCCTGGTAGGAATTCTAAGTATGAGGATGAATGCCACTCAATTAAATAACTCTTTAAAACTTGAGCTTCTCCAGCAGGAATGAGTAATTATTTAAAACTCTTCAAAATGTGGGCCATAGACTAATTTAGTAAGTCAGAATTTTACAAGTTAATTGGATTCAGTGCTAGAAAGAAAGTCTTAGGCCTTTTCCTAACAGCTGTTAGCTAATGGAGGAGTCATATGGACATCATTTGCATTGCCGAAATGGTGTCTCTTGTTGAATTGAATGGTAGCCAATTTTATGACCTCCAGACACTTTACATTTTTCTCCCCATGGGAAACATTCTACATACCAAAATAAACTCCCTACATTCCACGTCTGACTGCTAATCAGGAAAAGTGTAGATTTACAATAATTGTTTAAATAATTGTTTAATTAGTTACCTGCTAGGGGTGATTTAGTTTGAGCTTACATTTACTTGAGAAACAGTATTCTATGCAGTTTCTCTTTGGCTTTCTGAAAAAACAGAAGACTCAGTAAATTGAAAATGTTCTATAGGTGATGGTTTCCATGTGACTGGTGAACATTTAGTGGTGCTTCTCAGGTATATAGAACACAGGATTCAGTTTGGACAATAAAAAATAAATAAATAAATACAGTCCTTCTTCCTAAATGTATATGAAACCTACTTGCTTTACTCTGTCTCTGCTGCCCTCTACACTGCCCAGGCTAATTTAATTTCTTGCTTGTACAGCTGCCATTATCTTGCTAACTGGTCTCACCAATTCCTGTTCTCCTGAAATCTATTATCTAATAATCACAATGTCCTCCTTCAGACACTTTAATGGTTCTAAAGATAAAGGGCACCATTTTCCTCTTGAACTCACAGACCTTGTAGGATCTGGCTTCTGCCATCCTCTCAAGCCTCATTTTGGTGTCCTCCATTTCCTCTGCCAGAAGTTTGGCCACATTGGCCTTTTTCAGACCAATATCTTTTCCAAGTCCTTTTCCATTTCAGGGCTTACACCTTTGCTCATCTCTTTGCTTAGAATCTTCTCACTCCATCCCTACTGCTGCTGCTGCTGCTGCTAAGTCGCTTCAGTCGTGTCCAACTCTGTGCGACCCCATAGACAGCAACCCACCAGGCTCCCCAGTCCCTGGGATTCTCCAGGCAAGAACAATGGAGTGGGTTGACATTTCCTTCTCCAATGCATGAAAGTGAAAAGTGAAAGTGAAGTCGCTCAGCCGTGTCCGACTCTACTAGCTTGGCCAATTCCTGGTTATTTTCCAAGCTTCAGCTTGACTCAATTGTTCAGAGAGCTCTTTCCTATTGCCACACAGAAAGCAAGGCCACCCTGGTATTTGCTTAAATAATGGACCCTGCAACAAACCAGATAACTAGAAAGAAGTTAGTGATGTTTGACAGAAAACAACAAAATTCTGTGAAGCAATTATCCTTCAATTAAAAAATAAATAATTTTTTTTAAAAAGAAAAAATAATTCAAACAACAACAACAACAAAAACATTTATATGAGGGTCATCCAAACAAAGCCCTTTTAAAAAAACTCCAACCTCTGGAAATTAATTGATACACATAAGCAAAAATTGTTGAACACCTAAAACTCACTCATTGACATATCACTTTCATTTTCATAATTTGAGATAGAATGTTTTCTAAACTATACTTCTGTGTCTTAAATCATACTGAATAAAATGAGTTGCCTCGATGCTCCACTATGAACTGCTCTAAGAAAGAAAGTGAAAGTGAAGTTGGTCAGTCGTGTCCGACTCTTTGCCACGCCATGGACTGTAGCCTACGAGGCTCCTCTGTCCATGGAATTTTCCAGGCAAGAATACTGGAGTGGGTTGCCGTTTCCTTCTCCAGGAGATCTTCCTGGCTCAGGAATCGAACCGGGGCCTGTCACATTGCAGGCAGACGCTTTACCGTCTGAGCCACCAGGAAGCCATGAACTGCTCTATGAGATCGTAATAATTGATAGGATTTCTTAGGAAGCCTGAAAAACTTACACCTTTCTTTCCTAACAGGATCCTAAACAACTGAGTAAGAGAACAGAAACATGAAAGAAGAAGCAAAATATCAATATGACATCATTGCTATAGTCATGTTGTGTGACAGTCTACTGAACCTGTTGCCTGAATCACAGGGACAGGCACACGAATTAACTCTCCTGACTCATATTTTCTCTAGTGCTTCAATGCTCCCAAGGAAGACCCACTTTCTGAGGAAAAAAGGCAGAGCTGAGCCCAACATGAGAATTTATTCCTTCCCAATTCACTAAGAGGTGACTGTTAAGAGAGAGTTCTCCATGGGTTTTTCATGTCCCTGCATGGTCAGGGCCTTCTCAGTGAAAGACATGTTTGAACAGTGAAGAGCCTTGGAAGTTAGGGGTGGTGTGTTCCTCCAGTGGGCTTTAAAGACATACATTCCAGGGTAATAATTACGACACCCTCTTTCCCCTTCCCAGAGATGGTTGCTTCCACTCACCAGAGCCAAGCAGGGTAGATGTTTTGGCAGTCCATACAAGTTCAGAATCTCCTAATGTCAGGAGCCCTCACCTGAGATGCGTAGGTCATCCTGGTTTTTACCACACTGCCCTTTGAGAACTGGGTTGTGGGGAACCAAGGTCAGGTGCTGCTCTGCTCTTCTTTCTGTAATGAATGACCTGACTCTCTGATCCAGGGATCTTGTATCATTTTATCACATTTGCTAAATTAACAATAAATTATTACAATTTCCCAAAGGCGGAGAGCTAAAAAAGAGAGACATGCAGTGTACACTGGGGTAACTCTTCTTTCTGGAAATTAGGAACAGGGAAAAAGTGTTTCATCTTCTGAGAATGATGGTGGTGATACAGGTAACGATAAGGACATCAGCATCAGCACAGTACTTACCCTTTATTAAATGCTGCTATGATCTCTGTACAAAGAACTTTGCAATTGTTACCTCTCTTAACCCTTTAGCAATTTCTTTCTAGAAGAACTTTTATTATCCTCATTTTATAGAAGAAGAAATTAAAGTTTGGAAAGGTTAAGAAATGCTGCATGACATGGTAATATATGTAGAAAACAGAATGAAGGCCCAGGTCTGTCTGACAAAGAATCCTCGTCTTTTTCTACTAAATAACAGTGAAAACTCCATGAGGAATGAGATTGTGTCAGTCTTAGTTACCACTAAATTACCATAGTCCCAGACCCTCAAAGTGTACTAGGGAGAAATATATATATATATATATATATATATATGAATATATATTCCATTGTTAAGCTATCACATCTCTATGATTTCAATATGCCTACCTCTGCTAGCCCCTGTATCACTTAAATGTGAAAAAATCAACCATGAGCTAGTTTTAATCCTATCAAAATAAGTGTAAATGATGAGACTCAGAGGAATTCACTGGCTCTCAGGTTTATATTGAAACATTAATGGTGGCAAAGAAATGAGGTTAAGTAAGGGATTATGTTTTTATCACTTCCTCAGAAATTCCCTGCAGAGAGCAATTACAGCTTGAATGCAACAAACTGTTCAAATCAAGCCACTCTCACTTTGCAGAACTTAAAGAACAACAATTCTCATTCATTTCCATTTCAGAACACAAAGAATTTATAGCAAGTAAAATTTGACAGATTCCATACTGAAGTGATTAGATATTCATATGTTGTAATATCCAGTGGCAAGTGCTGCTGACACTGTTACACTTCTTTATTTTGCATTACTTTAAATAAAAAGTTACAAGGAAAAAAAAAAAAAGGTGGGAGTAGGGAGAGGATTTTACCTCTTCCTTTCTCTGAGACTGGCCTAGGTGAACTCTGCTTGTCTACATGGCACAAGCATGTTGACAGCAAAACATGATCCATCCTTGGCCTTACTAAACATCTGATTTCTGACTTTATGAAACTCAAGTCTTACAGCATGGATTGGAGGATCTTAGTTCCCAGATCAGGGATTGAAACTGGGTCAGAGCAATGAAAGTGCCAAGTCCTAACCACTGGATCATCAAGGAGGTCCCTCAAGTCTTATTTAAGGGCAATATATATATATATATATATATATATATATTTTTTTTTTTTTTTTTTTTTCCACAAAGTTTCTGTAGATCAGGAATCTTGCTGCTTACTAGGGTCCTTTGGCTCAGGGTCTCTCACAAGACTGCAATCAAGGAACCAGCTGGTTCGGTGGCCTTTTTAAGACTATTCCTGGAGGAGAATATGCTTCCAAAATCTCTCTTATGTCTTTATTATTAGTAGAATCAGTTCTTCATTGGTTCATGGGCTGAAAGCTTCAGTTCCTTGCTTATGGGGGCCTCTCCATAGCGCTCATCACTTGACAGCTTGTTTTCGTCAGATCATGTGAATGAGAGAATGAGAGAAGGTGCCCAAAGAGGAAGCCACAGTCTTGGTATAACCTGTCTCAGTCTGTATAAGCTGCTATAACAAAATACCATAGACTCGGTGACTTAAGCAACACTTATTTCTCATAGTTCTGGAAGCTGGAAAGTCTAAGGTCAAGGCACTAGCAGATATGTTATCTGGTGAGATCATGCTTGTTAGAAACAAGTCTCTGGGGTCAGCCCACACTCAAAGGGATGGGATTGATGACACAGTATGAACACAAGGAAGCAGAGATAGGTGGAAGCCATATCAGAAGCTGCCTGCCAAGGTGGTGAGAGCATTCCTTCCTGTTTCTGAAAAGACACCTGGCTGCAGCTGTAAAGCAGAAGACACCATCGTGCCTGGTCGATCCTTCTGTGCTCCGCTCGACAGAGGCAGAGACTCTCACCACCTCTAGGCAGTTCTCACCTCTTCACCTTCATACTGAGCTCAGAGCACCTGATTTTACCACTGTTTTTTCCTCTTGGGCTACCTATCTTGGTTCCCTGAAAAATAATTTCTAAGAAGGATAAATGAAATTATAATGAGTGCACAAAAAAAGTCTTATATTCATTTGAACTAAATTATCCTCTCATAATTTCTGAGTTACTTCTTTAGAGGCTTAAGAATATTTGATGATTAGCCAAGAGTGCTTGCTGCAAGTTGTAATATTTTTATGGTTCTATTTGATGGCAATTAACCCTCAGAAAAGCTATACATTGTTATTGTGTATGTGTGTGTGTATATATATATATATATATGCTACTGCTAAGTCGCTTCAGTCGTGTCCAACTCTGTGCGACCCCATGGACTATAGACTACCAGGCTTCTCTGTCCACGGGATTCTCCAGGCAAGAACACTAGAGTGGGTTGCCATTTCCTTCTCCAATGCATGAAAGTGGAAAGTGAAAGTGAAGTCTCTCAGTCGTGTCTGACTCTTAGCGACCCCACGGACTGCAGCCTACCAGGCTCCTCCATCCATGGGATTTTCTGGGCAACAGTACTGGAGTGGGGTGCCATTGCCTTCTCCCATATATACATGTTATATATACAATATATATATTATATATAATAAACATTTGACAATGTTCTAAATGAAATTATACCAGAAATTTTCCAAATTGAAGATCTCTAACTTGGTCCTTTACTGTAAAATGGAAGTTTAAGTCTGATTTTATTTCACACACTTCATTTTTTTAGACTACACATTTTATAATGATTGCTAGTATACATATATATTTAGGACCAGTTCATGATTTTTTTAAACTTTATTTTTCTTTTATGTACTCAGTTATGAAGCTGTCTTTTACCCAATAGAAATAACAAAAGTGAAATAGAACAAATACATAAAAAAGTACTCCTAGTAGAGAACCATATTTTAGTTTTGTTGTTCAAGTTTACTTTTTCATTTGCTTGTTTGCTTTTAAATGAATGCACATAATACCTTATGAAATCTGAAAATAGATAATTTGGGGAATCCATTTGTTTTCATTTTGAATAAATTACCAAAAGCTAGAGGTGTACTCTAAACATATTGAAGTTTTGGTAAGAAATTCTAAATTGACATAGGCCTCTAGTCTATGTGCAATAAAGGAAAAAAATCTGTCAGTCAACTTGCATCTCTAGTCATGAGACTAGAGCATAAGTTATCACAAGAGGCTAGGAGACAGTCTTTGGAGTCAAATTGACTCCACAGCCGCTGACCTCTCTTTGCAGAGGAAAAGAGGATAAAATTCAGAGTTATTATTCAGTAAGCTTGGGGCATCTAAATGGTTATGTAACCAATTATTTTTATTTTTCAGCAATTTCTGGGCCCTTCTCTAGACATAGAATAGTTCTAAAATATTTAAGATTTAGTTAGTAAAGAAACTGTCTTTTCTCTGAATGTTAATGACTTTAATAGAAAGTGAGGTTTTGTGTCCATATTAATAGCATTTATTATCAGAGACTAATCTGATAATACAGATAAAATGCTGACAACAGTATATTAAGAAAGGATAAGAGATTTTCAGTGCACTTATTCTATATAAACTAACCATGTATTCTATACAATTTACTATGCTTGACATTGGGAAAAGAAAGATAAATATCTACTCTTAAGAATTTCAGAACCCAACTAGGGAAAAATACACACATATAACTCTGTTACAAGAGAACTTTATTTTCCTGGAAAAAGCCATGAGTAAAAATCTTACTTCCACGAATTTCAAATTCAGACTTATAAAAAATATGACTAAGCAATATTCTTGGTCTTGAGCAATTTTTCATTAAAGTATGTGATTCTATTTGGTGATTTTAACTGAATATATCTATTTTACATATTAGATTTAAACAGATAAGTAGAGGAAAAATATGAGAAAAGCAAGTAAACTATATTTGCTTCCATAATCAAGGGGACTTGTAGCAGTTGTCTTAGAGGTAGAAAGCTCTTATTTCAGAAAATATCTTACTAAGCTGCTTTGATTGAAGGAGTGAGACTCCTTCAACCTGATCTAAATGGGAGAGTTTTATACCAAATATTTAAATTGCTGCTATAAAATTAGACTTACAGGATGCCCAATTATGTGTCTAGTGACAATCCAGGAAGCAATAGCTTCTGTAATAATTGGCCCAAAATGGCCAAGATTTGATTACTCTCCCTCAGCTTCTCTAATTTTTTCTCTACTCTCAACTTAGGATCAACCAGAAAGAAAACAAAAGCAAATATACATGACTAACCAATCACATAGGATTGCTCACTTCTAGCTATCCCACCTACATTGTCCTCAGGACAACAAGCCCCTAATCAGAGCATGCTTTGATTAGAGGGTTAACTTTTTCACCACAAAGTTTTCCCAGTCCTAGGCCTGCCTTTGAGGTTCTGCAAAAATATAGGTGAAGATGCTGACTCCCTTGCTATATAGCAAGCTCTGAATAAATAGCCTTTCCTTTGTTCATTTGGTTGGTCTTCATGTATTTCCCCAAGTGTAAGATTTTGTTTAAAGAATGAATTGAGATTTGAGCCCTCACCCCACCAAAAGTATTAGGAGTCATTATGTAATCTAGTGTTTTTGTCATATAGATGGGAAACTTGATTTTGAAAAACATAATTAACTTGCCTTCAATCTGTGACTCTCAACTTCCCATTCATTAGGGAACCAACTGGGAATTTTGAAAACATCTTAAGCCTAGGCCCCACACTCAGAGAAACTGAGGTGAAGCTAAGCAAAAAGGTGTATTTTAAAACTTTCTAGAAAGTCCTAATGAGATTTAAGGGTCTGGAATCTCTGTCTTGGTGGTAAAATTCAGATACAAATACAGGAAACTGAACTCTTTCCTGTTTTCCACTAGCTTGTAGCAGTTAAACTCCTTCATCTCAACGTGAAATAAGAAGGGCAATCCAGAAAAATATAGTAACATCCCTTCTGGCTAGAATTCAAATACCAAGGAGCCCCACCTGTCTAACAAATATGACAAAGCAAAGCAAAAATGACCTGTGGGTAGTCAAAATAGTGTCGCTTAGTCAAAAAGGATTCCCTCAAGCCTTCACTCAGAAAATAGGTATTCTTATTTTACACACACTTCTGACAGGTTTGGAGATCTGATTTTCAGATTTACAGCCTCGATGAAAGAGGCGATGCTTCAAGCAGGTTGTTTGATTGTCCTGAGAAATGACACCCAAGAGGAATGGAGGAATTAGGAAACCTACAAAAGTCAGAAAACCTAGGACCTGCAAAACCACTGGGCTACACATCGCAGTTGGTCCTGTGGTCACAAAACAACCAGATAGCCTATTTTTGGAAGAAAAAAAAATCCCAACTTAAGTAATTGAAAATTATATTTGTTACAGTTTGGCTAAAGGCATCAACTCCCAATTATTCTGACAGCTGGATATTTCAAATGCAGCATTACTTAAGACTTTTGAACAACTGAGAGCTTTCAAAAATTTGGCAATACTGTGTTCAGTTTAGACTAAAAGAAATGAGAAAAACTGTTTCAGCTTTTGCTCCAAACCATGCTTACCCAGTGAGGTATATTTTGCAAAGACCAATACATCAGTTAAAGCTCTATTCTGAATATATCTTGGCAAAAGCCATTTTTCACAATGTTATCCCCTTAGAATTTTTTAAGGTGGGCTCTGGTGATCCATAGCCAGTGAAGGGAGTCCTTGGTTACAATATTTTCAAGAAATCCTCAGAGATAAACCAGAACTAAAGTCAATACTCTGTATGGACAAAGTGTCCTCTACTGAGCCTTGGGTTTCTGTCAGTTCTAATCTTTACAATTTGTAGCCTAAACTAATAAACCATTGCCCTTGACTATCCTGCTTGAAGGGTGTTCATCTGAATGACACAAAGGCAAATGGCAAACAATATATTCACTTAATATTTAATACTCCTTTCCTGCATATATGCTAGTGAACACCTAGCATATTGCTTATAATGGTGCTTGAAACGAGAATGCAGCTTCAGTGATAAAGGTAGCAAAAATACTCATTTTAATGGAGATCACAATAAATTTGAAACATTTTAAGCAATGTTTATTAGATTCCTCAAATCCAAATATGGAAAATATTAGTATATTAGATGTCACTTTTCATTCAAATATTTGTCATCATAAGATACCCCTAAATAGACTCCGTAATTTATAGCTACCCAAAGATAAGTATCAAATGTCACTCTTATAAGTCCATAGACTACTCCCAGGCTAAGCCAATTGGAATCAAATTAAAAGGTGTTAGTTATTTACATTTTAGTTACTTTAAGTGATTGTCAAAGGGATAATTTAAAGTAGCATCTACTATCTGAGGAGCCTGGTTCTTGATTAAAAATGTGTATTTGATTTTTCAGGCCTGACATGGGTGACTACAAAGGCTGAAGCTGGGAGACCTCACTGGGAAAGCTGTGCTTCTCACACAAACTCAGTGCTTGACAGTTCATCACCACTTCTGAAGAGAGGGGTCATCAAGGACATGAGGCTCTTACAGGTGTTTGCACCCCAGCCTAGATAACTTTCATTCTTCTGTCTCTATCTGTGGCCATGGGCAGAGGTCTTATTCAGGCATCTCTGCTGAGACTTCCATATGAGGGCAGAAGGAAAAGGAGGAAATCTTGAAGACAGTTTTCATCACTCTGACTCCGTATCCAGTACTTTTCCACACTTAGCCCTCCTTCCTCTTCTTCCAAATCTAGACTCCGTAAAGTTGCTTGATAAATCTCGCCGGGAAACGTTCAAGAGAGACCTCTGCCAGTGTGCTGTTCCCTGGGGAAAAATGGAAAAGGAGGGGTCAGTATTTTCTCTGGTTTTAGACTCTTACCCATACCATCTCAGTAAGTAATGAAAGTGATTAAGTCTTTCATCTTTGGCTTATTGCTTTAAATGGCCGCTCCTGACACCTGGCAGCTCAGTGCTTTCTCTCCCAGCTCAGCTGAGTTCCTGACTCTACCCACATTGGTTTCAATACATATTTTCATCCAGTCCCCAAAGAGAGTTCATGACAACATTTCTGCAATATTGATGTCTTGAGGACTTCTCATTAGTGTACTTCATTTCTGTAATTTTAGGGGAGCATGTTTTATCAAAACCCATCATGCTTCAAGAGTGACTACTTAATCACTGAAATCTGGAACTTCTCCATCCTCCATTGGATGACCTATGTCTCTGTTTTATTCATTCCTCTACCACATACTGAGTATTCCAGTGTCATCCCTTAGCAAACCAAGACTCTCCACCCTCATACTCCGCCATCCTTGGCATCACCCAAACCCAGTCTCTTCTTTGCATGTTTAAATTATAACCAAAACATTCCTCTTTGATCTATGCTCTTCTCTCACTATATACTTGTTTCCACAGCTTGATATTAATGAGTCACACAGGATAGACTGGTGGAGAGTTTTATTTCAGGAGATGTTCAGCAATGCTTATAACCACTTGTGTTAGGCTTATAGACACTTTATCTTCCTGTACATTCTATAAGTGAATCCATACCCTCCTGGGAAAGCTTCCAGCATGATTTATACATAATGACTATTCTAGATTGCCAAAAAGCTATTGGATGCCAGGGAACTCATTCCCAGGGCTCTCACTCAGTCCATAATAGGGATACTAATCCATACAACCGGGAATCGAAAATTGACTATCTGGAAAAGCAAATGTGAAATACTGAGATGCAAGTGGTGGTATTGGTAGTCAGGAGTCCTAGTGGTATTGGAGGCTAAGACCTGACTAAGAGTTCTTTGCATCAACAATTTCTTCTGATACATTTAGTTGAAAACCACAAAGAAAATCACACAGGCTCTTACAATAAAGGAAAATATCTTTGTGCTGTAAAACAACAGCCTACTTGCTTAAGTAGAAATATTTCCCAGAACAAAGGATGACAGAGAAAGGCTCTAAAGCTTCTTGGCTCTAGTTGTCTTTCTCCGATACTGAGGGTATATAGAAGGGGCATCACCATACAAGGGTTGAGCCTTTTTTCTTGGGGTGAGTGAGCCACATAATAGATGTAGTATAGCAAGATCTTTTGAGAAAGGAACCAAGGTTTTGTTTCTTGTTTCTAACAGCATTTTTTGACTCAAGGAGGACTGCAGACCAGCCTAAACCAAAAAAGACATTATAATTTCCAAATAGATATTTTGGTATGCATGGAGAAAGAAAAAAATAAAAGTCACAAAGCACTTTTTATAGAAAGAGCTCAGTTTTAATAGAGTAAAGGATTTTTGGAATTCTCAAGATGTGACTTTGCATATTATGAGGAAATCCTAAAGGACTTAGAATTTTGAAATGATGCCATAAACCAGAGTGAGGAAGAAATTGTGATGGGCAAATTTCCCCCCTTCAAGAAAAGCAACGAGAATGCAAGAACATCTTAGAAATTCTTAGAGGAGAGGATTGGGATATAAGAATTAGAGAATTTAGAAATACATTTGGGAGTTATATTAATACCCCATTGTACACTCTGTGGTTAAAACCCTGTTGGGAATTTAAAAAAAAAAGAAAATGTGAGTACAAAATTAATTTATCTGTCATTGGTATAAATACTGCCTCATAAGTTAGTTTGAGTTCAATTATAGCAACAAAAGGCAAGTTCCCAAAATATACATGACTCAGTGACAGTACATTTATTTATACTTAATATATAATTGAACTTCCCAGGTGGTTCAGTTGTGAAGAATTCATCTGCCAATGCAAGAGACACAGGAGATGCAGATTTCACCCCTGGGTCAGGAAGACACCTTGGAGGAGAAAATGGCAACTTAGTCAAATATTCTTGCCTGGGAAATCCCATGCACAGAGGAGCCTGGCAAGCTACGGTCCATGGGGTTGCAAAGAGTCAGACATAACTGAGGGACTGAGCAGGCGTGTGATATATAATTAGTTGTATGTTTGTATAACATGGTATCTATTTATGAAGTACAGAATACTAAAAATAAATATGGAAAATAGGCATAAATATAAGGATATAAAATAAAACATAAATTGAGGATAATGTATAAAATATAATTAATTATATGTTATTAGGTAATATATATTGATATATGGCACTTCCCTTATATCTCAGTTGGTAAAGAATCTGTCTGCAAGGCAGGAGACCCGGGTTCAATTTCTGGGTTGGGAAGATCCCCTGGGGAAGGAAATGGCAACCTACTCCAGTATTCTTGCCTGGAGAACCCCATGGACAAAGGAGCCTGGCAGGCCACCGTCCATGGGGTCACAAAGAGTCGGACATGACTTAGGAGACGAAACCATCATATTGATATATATTTAATCCTGTATTAAATATTATACTTTCATTCTGGGTGAGAGAAACAAAGGAATAATTCAGTAAAACTCATGTTAAATGCCAAGATGATATATTTTATGAAAGTTTTCCAAGGATAGCTACATGTATTGGTTTCCTACCGCTGCTGTACTAAATCACCATAAACTGAGTGCTTTAAAACAACACAGATTTATTATCAGAAGGTCAGAAGCCCTAAACTCAAGGTGTAAGCCAGGCCTCACCCCTTTGGAGTCTCCAGGGGAGAATGTCTCTTACTTTTCCCAGCTGGTAGAAGCTGCTGGCATCCCTTGGCTCCTGATCCCTTCTTTTATCTTCAAAGCCACAAGCTTAGCATGTTCATATCTTGTTACTCTCTGAGCTCTGCTTCCATTGTCACATCTCCTTTGAATCTGATTCTCCTGCCTCCTTAAATAAATTCATGATTATTTTGGGATCACCCACATAATCCATGATTATCTTCACACTTCAAAAATTTTAAAGTCTGAAAAACCCATTTTGCCATGTGAAGTAGCATGTTCCTCTTTTGGGGATTACGGAGTAGACAACTTTGGGGTGCCGTTATTCTGGCTACCACAGAGCATGACATATAACCCTCATTAAATCAGAATCAAAGGTATAGATCGAGCATTTTACGACAATGGCTAATGTCCTCTCAGAGAACGTGAGCTTTCTTGGAACTCCAATTAGTCATTTCTAGTCCAATTCTTATACCAGTTTCTGGTTCTTTTTATTTTTTAACAGAAATACAAGAAAAAAATAGCTAATTTGCTAACATAGGTTATCATTGGGAAACTATTTTCTGTCATTATAGATAAAAATATTATCCTCAGTAGACTTAATTAATGTGAAAAAAAAACACATAAAACAGAGAGTTTTATGACAGGATCAAGTCAATGATACACTACATCATTCATCACTCCCCCATTTGAAAGGAAAAAAAGGCAAAGTAATCCCCGAATTTCATTAAATACTTTTTTTCACTAAAATTAAACCATACTTAATACATCTCCATGTTTTCTCAACAAAAATTATTACTGTGAAGCATATATAACAAATATTTGCATGACAAGTCATTAGATAAAATGATGTTTTTTTATTGAGGTATAGTTGATTTAAAATATTGTATTAGTATCAGGGTTCAAGTGTTCCTTTTTCTCCACATTCTATCCAACATTTGTTATTTGTGGTCTTTTTGATAGTAACTATTCTTACAGACATGAGGTGGTAACTCACTGTGGTTTTGATTTGTACTTTTCTGATGATTCACGATGTCTAGCACCTTTTAAGGTACCTATGGCCAGCTGTATGTCTTCTTTGGAAAAATGTCTACTTAGGTCTTCTGCTCATGTTTTTAATCAGGTTGATTGATTTTTTGACACTGAGTTGTATAAGCTGTTTATATATTTTGAATATTAGCTCCTGGTCCTGTTGACTGGGCTCTGCCTTTTGCAGAGGCTGCTGGTCATTGGTTGGTGGGGCTGAGTTATGAGGCAATTGGCTATGGAACCCTTGGAGACCCCAGGGCTGGTACTGGCTCACTGGTATGAAGAGCTGGGATCTGAGATGGTTGTGGGACTGGGGATTCCGGATCTAATGTTGAGCTGCTGCTGACTGGGACTGGTTCTTCACACAGCTGGTTGTGGGTTCTCAGGTGTCCCAAAGCTGGTGTTGACCCACTGCTGAGTGGGGTAGGCTGGACCTTTGGGTGGCTGACCAATAAATCAAAAGTATTGCAGAGCTGGTGTTGGCCTGCTAATGGGTAGGGTCTGAGCCCAGGGTGTCTTGGAGCTGATGCCTGCCCACTGCTGGGTAAGGCTGGTCCAAATGCTAGAGCCAGCTGGCTTGTAGTTGGTTCCAGGATCTGGGATGTTCTGGGGCCAGTGCCCACGTACTGATGAGTGGATCTGGGTCTCAGGGTTTCTGGCTGCAAGGCTCTGGGGGTCCTGGGTCTACTACTTGTATGTATAGGGCTGTGTTCTTGACCATCTGGTAGGCAGGCCATCTCCAGTGGTGGCTGTGGGTTCAGAAGGTCTTAACGCATCCTGCCTGTTAGTAGGTGAAGCTATGTCCCCACTTCGTTAGTTGCTTGGCTTGAAGTGTTCCAGTTACTGGTGCTTATAGGATATTGGGTTGGACTGGGGCTAGTCTGGAGGTTAGTAAGCTAGAGGGAGGATTCTAAAAAGACCTTGACAGCAGGTGTCCAAAGGTAGAAGGAGCTCCCCACAATAGCTGCCACCAGTATCTGTGTCCCCAGGTTGAGCTCCAATCGCTGCCTGCCTCTCTGGGAGGTTTTCCAAGTTCAACAGGTGGATCTGATCCAGGCTCCTTTCAAATAATTGTTTTTGCACTTGATCCTGGATTGTGCGAGACTTTGTGTGCACTAGTTAAGGGTAGAGTATTTATTTCTCACAGCCCTCTACATCTCCTGAAAGTAAGCCCTGCTGCCATTTAAAGCCAAAGTTCTAGGGGCTTATGTTCCAGTGCAGGACCCCCAGGCTGAGGTTCAGATCCCTCATTCCTTGGGGGGAACCATTACAATTGCATTTATTCTCCCATTTGTGGGACACTCACACAGTCTATGAATTTTACTGTATTGTGACTCCACTCCTCATACCCATCTCATTGTGGTTTCTTCTTTATGTCTTTAGTTGTAGATCTTTTCTGATGAATAGACTTGGTCTTTCTCATAAATAGTTGTTCTGTAAATAGTTGTAATTTTGGTGTGCCCATGAGAGGAGATGAGCTCAGGGTTTTCCCATTGTGCCACCTTGCCCCTTTCCCTAGAATGATTTTTCTCTTTATAAATGTATTAAACCATTCAATAGCCAATATTTTTTCTAAGAAGGATTAAAGTAGACCATATATTCAATTTCAGTTCAGTTCAGTTCAGTTCAGTCGCTCACTTGTGTCCGACTCTTTGTGACCCCATGAGTCGCAGCACACCAGGCCTCCCTGTCCATCACCAACTTCCAGAGTTCACCCAGACTCACGTCCATCGAGTCAGTGATGCCATCCAGCCATCTCATCCTCTGTCGTCCCCTTCTTCTCCTGCCCCCAATCCCTCCCAGCATCAGAGTCTTTTCCAATGAGTCAACTCTTCCATGAGGTGGCCAAAGTACTGGAGTTTCAGCTTTAGTATCATTCCCTCCAAAGAAATCCCAGGGCTGATCTCCTTCAGAATGGACTGGTTGGATCTCCTTGCAGTCCAAGGGACTCTCAAGAGTCTTCTCCAACACCACAGTTCAAAAGCATCAATTCTTCAGCGATCATATTTCTTCACAGTCCAATTCTCACATCCATACATGACCACTGCAAAAACCATAGCCTTGACTAGACGGACCTTTGTTGGCAAAGTAATGTCTCTGCTTTTGAATATGCTATCTAGGTTGGTCATAACTTTCCTTCCAAGGAGTAAGCGTCTTTTAATTTCATGGCTGCAGTCACCATCTGCAGTGATTTTGGAGCCCAAAAAAATAAAGTCAGCCACTGTTTCCACTGTTTCCCCATCTATTTCCCATGAAGTGATGGGACCGGATGCCATGATCTTAGTTTTCTGAATGTTGAGCTTTAAGCCAACTTTTTCACTCTCCTCTTTCACCTTCATCAAGAGGTTTTTTAGTTCCTCTTCACTTTCTGCCATAAGGGTAGTGTCATCTGCATATCTGAGGTTATTGATATTTCTCCCGGCAATCTTGATTCCAGCTTGTGCTTCTTCCAGCCCAGCATTTCTCATGATGTAATCTGCATATAAGTTAAATAAGCAGGGTGACAATATACAGCCTTGACGTGCTCCTTTTCCTATTCGGAACCAGTCTGTTGTTCCATGTCCAATTCTAACTGTTGCTTCCTGACCTGCATACAAATTTCTCAAGAGGCAGGTCAGGTTGTCTGGTATTCCCATCTCTTTCAGAATTTCCCACAGTTTATTGTGATCCACACAGTCAAAGGCTTTGGCATAGGCAATAAAGCAAAAATAGATGTTTTTCTGGAACTCTCTTGCTTTTTCCATGATCCAGTGGATGTTGGCAATTTGGTCTCTGGTTCCTCTGCCTTTTCTAAAACCAGCTGAACATCAGGAAGTTCATGGTTCACGTATTGCTGAAGCCTGGCTTGGAGAATTTTGAGCATTACTTTGCTAGCGTGTGAGATGAGTGCAATTGTGCGGTAGTTTGAGCATTCTTTGGCGTTGCCTTTCTTTGGGATTGGAATAAAAACTGACCTTTTCCAATCCTGTGGCCACTGCTAAGTTTTCCAAATTTGCTGGCAAATTGAGTGCAGCACTTTCATAGCATCATCTTTCAGGATTTGAAATAGCTCAACTGTCCATTAATAGTGTCAACTTTAACTCTCACAATGGTTTGATGGTGAATCTTTTGTCACCCTACCATGAATTCCTCTTATATTAAAACACAAAAGATAGTTCAATTTGTTATTTCCATTCTCCACATTCAATATATGTAGATGCTAAAAAAAGGGAAAATGTTCAAATTCCTAGAGGTAAAAATGAGATGTCTTGGAGTGATAAATGCTCTTAAGGACACACAAGAAACTACAGGCGATGCAATTTGATATAGGAATAGAATGGTTACCCTGGAACTCTTGCTAAAAATAGAGCAGACATGAAGATAAAAGCAGCAGCCAAAATACTATAGGATTTCTTGAATGTAAACATTAATAAAGAAAAAAGCTATTAGACATCCAAGAAATACCAGGGCCCACAGAAATTACAGACAAACAGAAGACATTATATTCAAGGAAACAGATGACAGAGCAGGAGTCAAACTAATGAAGCTAACGATTTCAGAAAAACAAGTGGAGATATTTAATCAGTGGAACATCAGCAGGAGGTGTTAGCAACAAATAAAAAAATAATTAATAGAAAAACTTCTTGGAGACTTTGAGCATAAAAAATATATTTTAATTAAAAAAAAAAGTCAAGAATTGTGCTGAACAATAGATAAAGCCTAATTTGGATTAAAGTAGTTTTTTTCCCCATGTATCAGAAATAAATTGTGAAATGAAAAGTATAATATAGAAATTAGAACAAAGAAGAGTAGAATTTGAAGATGTAAAAAAACTTTAATAGTAATCACTAAGAAAGCATTACTTCTTTTTATATATTGATCTTATATTCATGCATACTGTTAAACTTTATAAAAATAACCCTTATTTCAATTTACTAGCTTATTACTTTGGATTTTTTTAATGTAGACAATAATAGCATCTTCAAAAAATAAAGTATCTTCACTTCTAATTCTTTGATGTTCCTGTAAATATAATATTTACAACACTTCATAATAGCAAAAAATGTAAGGGACAGCCTAAATTTCATCATTAAAGAATAAATTAGTATGATAAATGCTATATACAAACACTTAGAAACAATAAACTGACTAGTAAATAGCAACATGGGTGGATGTAAAAAAATAATATTGAGGAAAAATGTTTCCAAACAAGATTTGTGATGGGATATACTTTAATATAATATCCTAGAGCAAGCAAAAACATTATTATTTATAGTGTGTGGAATTTACACATATTAGTAACAGCAAGGAAATTAGAAACATTCATCTAGATATGTTATAATGAATATTTGTTGGAAGAGGGAAATAAAACTGGGAATGGGGGCTAAAATGTACAAAAAATAAAAATAAAAATGGTACCCTGGGACTCTTGCTAAAAACAGACTTGGACCTCTTTACTTGGACCAGTGAAGAAGTTATACTATGAACTAAGGAAATTGATTCAAACAATGCAGTTCTTCACACCTGAAGCTTGATACAGCAATTAAAAACAAAAAATAAAAAGGAAAACCAATTTTATCACATTGACTCTGCCCTTTCTGTAAGACACTGCTGAGAAATATTAATATGATGAGATGTGTGATTTTACTCACTTATTATTTGTAAAGCATTTACAGTGGGCCCTCTTCAGATTAAATTCTAAGAAATGTCTTCACATGCTTTATGGGGTCATACTGTGGGACAAATGGGCAATCTCTCAATAACACCTTCAAAGCTTAAAGAAGCTGGATTCATAATGCTGGTTCTCCCAGTGCTGTCTGATAATAACCAAAGTCTTGACCATGAAGCACAATTCAGTGATGACCATTATGTGACCAACTGGTATGTAAGGGGCCAGATTTCCTCATTGTGCCTCATTGAAGATTACCTGTTGGCACCAACTCGAAAAAAATTATATGCAAACAATACTTATGAATTCAGATTAAAAAGGCACCAAAATCTCATAGAATTTTCTAAAACAAAGAAAAGTAAATAACTTAGTGGAACAGCCAAAACTTTCTTGCCTGGAGAATTCCATGGACAAGAGGCTGGCGGACTACAGTCCATGGGATCACAAAGAGTCGGACACGACTGAAGGGACAGCACACACGCATGCATGCACACATGCAAGGTCAGATTTATCTCCATGAATTGGAAGGTGCTGTTTCTAAAGTGAAGTCTTGCAATAAGTTTTATTTCAGACCTACAATACATGATTTTTTAGAATAGGAATCTCTTCATATTTTCGGGTTTTGTCCTGGTAAATTTCTGACTCTAAGGGAAATATGTAGTCATGACAAAGAGGTTCTGGCCATACTACTTGTGTTCAGCATTAGAGTACCAGTGTTCTACAACCTATGAAGTTGTTTGCAACCACTTTAACTTCTGTCTGTCAATAGTGTTTGTATTCATTGGCTGGTATGATGATTTTGGGGGGTTTGGATGACAGAATTGGTTAAGTCACTGCCAAAGTTCTACTCTTAGACAATCTGGCCTGGGACTATTGTTTCCCCAAGGGCTGCTCATTCAGTGTTAGATATGTGAATCCAGGAGGAAAACAACAGATCTTGTTGAGCAAGAGATGGAATCAAATACAACTGAATGATAGCCTCTAGGATATATTGAGGTGACATTTTGCTTAGATAATTCTAACTAGTTGCCTCTTCTCTACAGACTCCATTAGTCAAAACCTCTGACCTGGATAAAATCTCCCTGATGCTCAGAATTAGGGAAGGAAAATCAAAAGACCAGTGTTATAGACTCTGTTTCTTAAACTTCAGTCTGGAGACTACCTACTTTAGATTCATAGAGACATGCTGATTAAATATTCTTATTATTGGACCTTACCTAAGACTGACTTAATTCTCTGAAGTAGGGACCAAAAACAAGTTCCTCACAAGCTCAAATCCTAACCTAGAGGATTTTAATTATAATTCACTTTTCTTAATAGTTCTTTACTATTTCTCATTCAGAAGAATTCTATTAGATGGTTCAAAAGTCACTGATTTTTAAAATTATGAATGCAACATGGGCCCTCATGTTATAGTGGTTCTTGCTGAATAGAAATCTGTCTTTGAATCCCTATGTCATTGTACAGTGATCTGTTTCCATGTATTAAAGAATAAAGAACAATTCCATAGGGTAAAAACTATAGATTTCAAATCCTATGCATAAAATGAGTAAATGTTTTAATATGTTTAAATTTAGAAACTTTTTAAACAAATATCATAGGTTGGTGATCCTGTGATTGATCCTACTGTTGATTCAGAGAGGATTTTGGTCAGGGTATGTTATTGCCTTTCCAAACTCAGCATCTAGGAGTTGGCAGTTTAGCTTTGGAGGAACGTTATATGAGACTAGGAGAATCCTGAAAGGATTAGAGGAAGATAAAGTAAACCAATCTTCTTATTTAAGGCATATTTTAGCTCTTAGGACTAAATTTAGCCTGCCCAGGTGTTCTACTTCTTTGATTATTTAACAAAAATAGCAAAACTATTAAGAAAAAAATAAATCAAAATAGACAATGTAAAAAGAAAATGAGTTAAAATGAAACTTTATTGACATAAAAAGCTAGGAATTTCATAATGCTAAGAGAAAGATAATACAGTGGGAAAGAACCTACAATGAAGACTAAAATAGAGCAAGAAGATTAAAAAATAAACCTTGTGAAAACCAAAAATAAATTGAAATAGTTTTTAAAAAGGGATAGGAATTTAATGAATAAAATAACAAAATAAAAATATAGAGAAACAGTAATCACTTACAAGGCTAACAGTGAAAATAAAAATCTGAACAGTGTGTATGGGAAAATCCAAAGTGTAACACACCCATGAGAAGAATTGACAATAGTCTTCTAGAGTCAACTATTTGCAAATCTCCAGTTTAGTTTCTGTTTTATTAGCCTCTCATGGTTTAGGGCTCCCCAGAAAGATTCCCCTGAGTACCAGATTTGAATGGAAGAGAAAGAATCTTTAAAAACAGAGCAGGTTGATATTGTGTCTCCCACCTTCTAAAAACACCAACGTAAGTATTTTTCATCTACTCTGTCCCCAGGACTCTTATGTTCATGCAAAAAATAATCTCCAACAATAGACCAACAATGAAAAGTTTTGAAGAATATGTTGCAGGTATTATTGATATAGTAGCTAGTTTATTTTTAAAGAATTACATAAAATAGTGTTTGATTTTATTACTTACTTATCTATAGCTAAATATGGAGCAGCTATACAATCAAGATTTTCTAGCACAGCCACCATTTCAAAGGGTGTACCATTTGTCAGATACAAGTCAGACCATGTGCCCCCATTTAGGGTTGTATAATACCATAGCCACATATTAAAAAATAAAAAGGTCAGCAACAATTATTTTCTGTTTACTTTATTCAAATACATTAAAACTGAGGCTTCCCTGATAGTTCAGTGGCAAATAATCCACCTGCCTATGCAGGAGACACGGGTTCAACCCCTGATCCAGGAAGATCCCACATATTTTGGAACAACTAAGCAACTATTGAGCCTGGACTCTAGAGCCCAGGAGCTACAACTACTGAGCCCACGTGCCACAGCTACTGAAGCCCACATGCCCTAGAGCCTGTGCTCTGCAACAAGAGAAACCACGCTAATGAGAAACCTGCAATCAAAGAGTGGCCCCTGCTTACCGCAACTGTAGGAAGGCCTGCACAGTAGTGAAGACCCAGCACAGCCATAAATGAATAAGTAAAATACATTAAGGCCAAACTTCAGAACAAATCTACAAGGTACATATTATTAGTTCCTGTATATATATTAGGAAGCAAAGATACAAAGTTAACTAGAATGTCTCCAATCACACACCTAGAAAACACTGGCAATCACTTCTGATTTTAGATCTTCATGGCCCCAAACCCATGCCCTTTTCCTCAATAATATATACTTCTACATGCTTTCTAGGCCTGTAAATTAAGGCAACCTCTGCCACCAAGCATTTACAATTTCATTCTCCACAGATCATTTCTTAAATCTCTTTTTCTTAACTACACAAGTCATGAGACCTACTAGCATTCAGAATAACGAGTATAGGAATATGAATTAAATGGGATTATATTAAAAATTGAACTTATGTTAGGGTATTTTCAAATTTTCCTACTAGACAAAAACTAAGTTGCCTTATATGGTGAATTTAAATGTCATGCTTTATTCACACTGGATTTTAGAACATGTAGACAGCAGTGTTGGGTTTTAAATGAAACTTTGTTTTATTGAAAATGTGTGAGTATAGACAGATACTTGTTAAATAATAAAGAAATCTCTGTAGTCTATTTTATACTAAGCCCTACACATATGTGGGAGTTGTTTTATGTTTTACAATATTATGTTGTTGGTTTATGAAAACATACGCTTAAATACCACAATTATTAAAACTCTTTGTTGTTGCTGTTTAATCACTAAGTTCTTTCTGACTCTTCGTAACCCCATGGGCTATAGCCCACCAAGTCCCTCTCTCCATGGGATTTCTCAGGCACGAATACTGGAGTAGGTTACCATTTCCTCCTCCAGGGATCTTCCTGTGCCAAGGACCAAATCCACATCTCCTGTTTGGCAAGTAGATTATTACTAAGCCATTAGGGTACTCTAGGTAATTTTAAATTACTTTGTCTACTTTAAATGGACTTCATTTACACCGGGCAAATGGAATTATTGCCACATCTTCATATAAACTCCCAGGCATTATTTCAGTTTGTTCACTGGTGCCCAAAACATGAAGTGTGTTTTTGTTTGTTTGTTTATTTGTTTTGTTTTGGTTTTTTTTGCTTCTATGAAAGATTCATATTGCTCTGTTTCTTTCTGCACTTGCACTTCTTATTGTATATTTTAAGGACACTAGTAAACTACATGGCAGGTTAATTAATCAAGCTTTGTATAGTAAAATATAAGGTTGCAGTTTTGGATATTTACTCGTTACCAAAATATGTTAATGACACATAATTACATCTCACCTTATGGCACAATTCAGGTACTTAAATGAGGAAATATCACCCTCCTTTCTTCAGAGGGGCCATTTCTTCTTAAAAGGAAGTTTGATACACAAGTTTTCTTCCAAAAAGATTTCAGCAGAAAATATAATATACAGAGATGGGCAAAATACAGTTTTTTGTTCTCTCTATATACATCATTAATGTCAGCTGTTTAAAAATGGATGTCTCTGAGCCAGTTTGCAGCAAGTTTTATGGCTGGAAAAGTGTTTAGTGTGGATATAAGTCAGAATATGATTTGTTCTTGACACCAGATGCTGGCTGTGACGTTTTGTGGGAAGAGAATAATGAAGGGAAGCTGCTGCATAGATTCTGTTCATTAGACTTTTCATTTTAATCAGGTCACAGTTCCGGAGATTCCGACAAGGCAGTGCCACTCCTGTACCGATCCAAGGATTATCATGTTTGATGGACAGTGAGCATCCCACCTCAACATCACTTGGGTTGATTATTTCAGTTTACGGTTTGCTCATGCAGCATTTGTTTTTATATTAGAATATGAGAGAGGTGGAAGAGTTCACTGAGTAATTTGCTTTTGGAGATTAATTCAATACAAGGAGAACACTCAAATATTCTTGTCACTTGTCAACTTGTCTATTAACAAGAGGGGAGAAATTGATACACTTGAAAGTAAATACATCAACTTATTACGTTTGAATATGGTTATTTAAATAGCTTCTAAAAGACCAGGAAATTTCTAATTTGAAAGCCAGTGTAAGACGATGAAAAGGGAAGAGTTCAGATCCACTGCAAAACCTGGTGGGGATTAAGGATAGCAATATCTCACAGCCAGAAACTTGCATACAGCTAAGAAGTAATTATTTTTAATACATCACAGTCAAATCTGAACACTCAACTGGACACCATAAGACTTACCTGCTTTATAAGGGAGGTCAATCCTTATTACCTGGAAGCACTGATCATTTCCCTCTGATTCAGTCTTCCTAAATTGAAAAATCCAACTATCTTAATGGCTTGAGATTCATTTTCTCCCCTCAGTAATAAGATTTGCACTGTCATATTTCATTGGCTCTGTCTTATTGGCTTACCAAAATACACTTACTATATATCTATGATTGTGCTTCTGCTATTTTTCTCTATTTCTGCTATTATTTTCTGTTAAATTATGTAATGTTATCACAAACTTAATCTCTACTTTCTTACACCCTCTCCTAGTGAGCTTGATTCATAAAGGTGCTGGCCACAAAAGTTATATCAAATCAATAGTAGATATAAACATCAGAGCAAAAACTACAGAATGCTTAGAAGAAAATATAGGAGTAAATCTTTGTTACTTTGTGTTAGGTGATTGTTTCTCAGATATGTCACCAAAAGCACAAACGACAAAAACCACATAGATTGCATTTTATCAAAATGAAAAACTTTCAAAGTACAATTAATACCACTAAAAAGTCAAAAGGAGATGGAAGAAGATAGCAAAGGAGTGAGACAGGAATATTGCCAGCTTCCCCCCAAATACATCAAAAACTCATCAAGATATGGAACAACTACAAAGCCACCTCTAGGCGACAGCAGAAGACCCCAGACCTCCAGCGGGACAGGCTAAGCTCCCTGAAATGAGGTAGGAAGAGAGAAGGGAGACATAAAAAGGGAAAAGATGGAGAACTTCTGGGCAGGAGCTTGTGCCCCAAGGGAGGGAGGGAGCCCTGAAACAGGAGATCCCGTGCACACAGAAGCTCCCTTACAGGCAGGCCCAAAGAGGAGCTTCCAAGTCTCAGAAAACCAGGCAAAGAAGGGGCTTGGAGGGCATCAAACAGAGGAAGCTGCATTTCTCAGCCCATTAACAGCTCAGGGACTGTGGCCCTCAAACAGACAGTGGGCTCGGGCGGGGAACCCCAGCATACAAACCCAGCCAACACACACCACCCTTGCAGCACAAAGGGCAGGCCCAGGTGACGAAGTATGATGGGGCAGACAAACCCAGCCAGCGCGCACAACCCTTGCAGCACAGAGGGCGGGCCTACGTAGCCCATTGTAGCCGCAGACAAACACAGCTAGAGCAAAGAGCAGGACTCGGGTGGCGATAGAGGGGAGGCATACAAACTTGGGCAGCGCACGCAACCCTCATAGCACAGCTGAAAGAAGAACAAATAACCCCCAGCGACAAAGAGTGCAGGCAGTGAGAAGAAACAAGTGCGCATAAATCCTGCGTCGCAGAGGGCAGCCTCAGAGAGCCGAAACAAGTCCACACCAGACCTGCGACACAGAGGCCAGCCGGAGGAGCTGAAACAAGTGCACACAGCCCCGCGAAGCAAAGGGCAGGCCTGGGAGCCGAAACAAGTGCACACAAGCCAGCAACACAAAGGATGAGCTTAGGCGGCTGACGATGAGCTTAGCGGGGCTGAGGGAAGCAAACGTAAGTCGAGGCCACAGCAGAAGGATCCGCACAGGCACCTACCTAGCAAGTTTCAGCCAGTAGCGCAGAGCAGGATGGGGAACAGAAGCACAGGCAACGATCCCAGGGACAAGTAGGGGCCTGGCGGCACTGCAGTTATGCTGAGAGGGTCACTTTGAAGCAGCTGTGGAAATAGAGGTGCCTAACACTGCGAAAGCTAGAACGACTGCCCAAAGGCATACTGAACCCATCAGTTCAGTTCTGTTCAGTTCAGTCGCTCAGTCCTGCGACACTTTGCGACCCCATGAACTGCAGCACTCCAGGCCTCCCTGTCCATCGCCAACCGGAGTTCACCCAAACTCACATCCATTAAGTCGGTGATACCCCCAGCCATCTCATCCTCTATTGTCCCCTTCTCCTCCTGCCCCCAATCCCTCCCAGTATCAGAGTCTTTTCCAATGAGTCAACTCTTCACATGAGGTGGCCAAAGTATTGGAGTTTCAGCTTTAGCATCAGTCCTTCCAATGAACACCCAGGACTGATCTCCTTTAGGATGGACTGGTTGGATCTCCTTGCAGTCCAAGGGACTCTCAAGAGTCTTCTCCAACACCACAGTTCAAAAGCTTCAATTCTTTGGCACTCAGCTTTGTTCACAGTTCAACTCTCACATCCATACATGACCACTTGAAAAACCATAACCTTGACCAGACGGACCTTTGTTGGCAAAGTAATGTCTCTGCTTTTCAATATGCTGTCTAGGCTGGTCATAACTTTCCTTCCAAGGAGTAAGCGTTTTTTAATTTCATGGCTGCAATCATCATCTGCAGTGATTTTGGAGCCCCAAAAAATAAAGTCTGACACTGTTTCCACTGTTTCCCCATCTATTTCCCATGAAGTGATGGGACCAGATGCCATGATCTTCGTTTTCTGAATGTTGAGCTTTAAGCCAACTTTTTCACTCTCCTCTTTCACTTTCAGCAAAATGCTTTTTAGTTTCTCTTCACTTTCTACCATAAGGGTGGTGTCATCTGAATATCTGAGGTTATTGATATTTCTCCCAGCAATCTTTATTCCAGTTTGTGCTTCTTCCAGCCCAGCATTTCTCGTGATGTACTCTGCATATAAGTTAAACAAGTAGGGTGACAATATACAGCCTTGACATACTCCTTTTCCTATTTGGAACCAGTCTGTTGTTCCATGTCCAGTTCTAACTGTTGCTTCCTGACCTGCATATGGGTTTCTCAAAAGGCAGGTCAGGTGGTCTGGTATTCCCATCTCTTTCAGAATTTTTCACAGTTTATTGTGAGCCACACAGTCAAAGGTCTGCTACCCCACATCCGAGGTCAGGGGTGGTGGTTGAGAGGAGCAACCCCATGTCCAAGGAGCAGTGGCTGCCCAGGCACAGGAGGGCCAAGAGGAGCTACTCCACATTTAAGGTCAGGAGGGGTGGCTATGAGGAGATACCCCTCGTCCAAGATAAGAGAAACCTAAGTAAGACGGTAGGTATTGTGAGAAGCATCAGAGGGCAGACACACAAACCATAATCACAGAAAACTAGTCAATCTAATCACACTAGGACCACAGTCTTGTCTAACTCAGTGAAACTAGGCCATGCCGTGTGGGGCCACCCAAGACGGGTGGGTCATGGTGGAGAGGTCTGACAGAATGCGGTCCACTGGAGAAGGGAATGGCAAACCACTTCAGTATTCTTGCCTTGAGAACCCCATGAACAGTATGAAAAGGCAAAATGATAGGATATTGAAAGAGGAACTCCCCAGGTCGGTAGGTCCCCAATATACTACTGGAGATCAGTGGATAAATAACTCCAGAAAGAATGAAGGGATGGAGCCAAAGCAAAAACAATACCCAGCTGTGGATGTGACTGGTGATAGAAGCAAGGTCTGATGCTGTAAAGAGCAATATTGCATAGGAACCTGGAATGTTAGGTCCATGAATCAAGGCAAATTGGAAGTAGTCAAACAGGAGATGGCAAGAGTAAATGTCAACATTCTAGGAATCAGTGAACTAAAATGGACTGTAATGGGTGAATTTAACTCAGATGAATTTAACTCAGATGACTGAACTCATAGACATTCCAGAACCTACTACTGGACACTGCACTGCCCTTCAAAGAGACAGGTCCAGCTCCATCAAAGAGAACACAGACGCAAGCTCCCCCAACCAGGGAAACATCATAGGACACCCAACCCGGTCCACAGGAGCAGGCTCCACAACCAAGGATTACGACCTTGAGAACCTTTTTTAAATTTTTTCCTTTTTTCTTCTTCTTTCTCTTATAAATCACACTGTTCATTCTCCCAACATATCTCCACCTTCATATTAGCCTTTAGTGGTGCTGTGGAGTTTTCATTTTTGTTTTTCTTGTTATAAAAATTAAAAAAAAATCATTTTAAGATTCTTTCTTCTTATAAATCACACTGCTTATTCCACAGCATATTTCCACCATCACATTAGATTTTTGTGGTGCTCTGAAGTTTTCCTCTCAAAAAAAAGAAAAGAAAAAAGAAAAAAATTCATTTTAAGCTTTTTCTTTCTTTTTTTTAATTTTTCTTGCATTTTTCTTTCTTTTTTCTTGATGAGGTTTTTTTTTTGGATTTTGTTTTTGATATATTTGACTGCTTTTCCTACTGTTCTTTACTGGCTGTAGCTATTCTTGAATGAATATAAATCTTGTCCACATATGTCTATTCATCTTTTCTTTTCTATTTTTCCTTTTTTTTTCTCTCTCTCTTTTTTAATTTTTTAATCCTCTTTTCCACCCCTTCTTTTCTCTTTTCCCTCTCCTCTCCTCTTTCTTTTCTCTCTCTCTCTTTATTCTTCCTTTTTTTTTTCACTCTTTCTTCTTTCTTTAAGTAAATTAAATTGTTGAGCTCTCTATGCTATATTCCCCAGTTGCCCCTCTGCTCAAGGTCAGATTTCCAGATTGAGCATTAGCTAACTCTGCTTTCAATTTGTTCATATCACCTCTGGTTTCCTTTGCTCACCAGGTCAATCTCCTGTACTCTTTTCTTTAGAACACTTTGGTTATAACTGTATGTGTGTAAGTGTGTGTGTATATGTGCCAGTATTTCTGTAATTACCTACTTGATCTCCTCCTGTTAGAACAGACACAAGTCATCCTTAACAAGAAATCAACACAAACCACCCAACCAGCATTTCCCTCAAGGGCAAAAATCGAAAGGAAGAAGTAATACAACCCTAAAGCCTGGGAAAAGGAGACCTCAAGTGGAGCAAGTCAGGGGGAAAAAAAAATGAGAAGATATAGAAATTCAGCACAAATGAAAGAGCAAAGCAGAACCTCACAAGACAAAATAAACGAAGAGGAAATAAGTAATCTCCCTAAAAGAGAATTCAGAATAATGATAGTAAAGATGCTCCAAAAACTTGAAAGTAGAATGGAGAAAGCGCAAGAAGCATTTAACATGGTTAATGCAATCACCAAGGACATAGAGGAAATAAAGAATATTCAGACAAAGACGAATAACACAATTATTTAAATTGAAAATACTGTAGAAGGAACCAATAGCAGAATAACTGAGGCAGAGGAATGGATAAGTGAGCTGGAGGATAGTATGGTGGAAATAACTGCTGAAGAGCAGAATAAAGGGAAAGAAATGAAAAGAATTGAGGATAGCCTCAGAGACCTTTGGTACAATATTAAATGCACCAACATTTGCATTATAGGGGTCCCAGAATAAAAAAAAAAAAAAAAAAGGTGCTGAGAAAATTTCTGAAGAAATTACAGTTGAAAACTTCCCTAACATGGGAAAGGAAATAGTCAATCAAGTCCAAGAAGTGCAGAGAATCCCCTATAGGTTAAACCCAAGGAGAAACATATCAAGAAACATATTAATCAAGCTAACAGACACAATGAAAGACACAAAGCTAAGCACAAAGAAAGACTATTAAAAGAAGCAAGGGAAAAGCAACAAATAATATACAAAGGAAAACCTATACGATTAACAGAGAATCTTTCAGCAGAAACCCTACAGGCCAGAAGGAAATGGCAGGATATACTTAAAGTACTGAAAGAGAAAAACCTACAACCACAATTACTATACCTGGCAAATATCTCATTCAATATTGACGGAGAAATCAAAAGCTTTAAGGACAAGCAGAAGTTAAGAGAATTTAGCACCACCAAACCAGCCTTGCAACAAATACTACAGGGACTTACATAACCAGTAAACACAAGATAAAGGAAGGACCTACAAAAACAAATCCAAAACAACCAAGAAAATGACAATAGGAACATATGTATCAATAATTACCTTAAATGTAAATGGATTAAATGCACCAACCAAAAGATACAGACTGACTGAATGGCTACAAAAACAAGACCCATTTATATACTGCCTACAGGAGACCCACTTCAGACCTAGAGACACATACAGGCTGAAAGTAAAAGGATGGAAAAAGATATTCTATGTGAATGGAAGCCAAAAGAAAGCTGGAGTGGCAATCCTTATTTCAGATAAAATGTACTTTAAAATAAAGAATATCATAAGAGACAAAGAAGGACACTATATAATAATCAAGGGATCAATCCAAGAAGAAGACATAACAATTGTGAATACCTCTACACCCAACATAGGAGCACCTCAATACATAAGGCCAACACTAACAGGCGTAAGAGGAGATATTGACAGCAATAGTAGGGGACTTTAACACCCCATTTTCACCAATGGGCAGATCATCAAAAGAGAAAATCAATAAGGAAACACAAACTTTAAATGAAACATTAGACCAAATGGGCCTAATTGATATCTTCAGGACTTTCCATCCAAATGCAGAAGAATACACTTTCTTCTCAAGTGCATATGGAACATTCTCCAGGATAGATCACATCTTAGGCCACAAATCAAGCCTCAGTAAATTTGAGAAAATTGAAATTATACCAAGTATCTTCTCTGACCACAATGCTATGAGACTAGATATCAACTACAGGAAAAAACAACAACAACAACAACAACAAAAAATAGAAACTAATGGAGATTAAACAATACATTACTAAATAACCAAGAGGTCACTGAAGAAATAAGAAAAGAAATTAAAAGATTCTGAGAACAAATGACAGTGAAAACATGACAATGAAAACATGATGACCCAAAACCTATGGGACTCCACAAAAGAAGTTCTAAGAGGGAGGTTTATAGAGATACAATCATACCTCAAGAAGCAAAAAAAGCATCGAATAAACAGTAACTCTCCATCTAAAGCAGCTGGAAAAAGAAGAACAAAAAACCCCCAAAGTCAGCAGAAGGAACAAATTGAAAGATAAAAACCATATGATCATCTCAATAGATGCAGAAAAAGCCTTCAACAAGATCCAGCATCCATTTATGATTAAAAAAAAAAAAAAACTTCAAAAAATGGGCATAGAAAGAACCTACCTCAACATAGTAAAGGCCATATATAAAGACCTCACATCATACAGTATTCTCAATGGTGAAAAACTAAAAGTTTTCTCTCTAAGACTAGGAACAAGACAAGGGTGCCCACTCTCACCACTATTATTCAACATGGTTTTGGAAGTCCTAGTTATGATAATTAGAGAAGAAAAATAAAAAGAATCCAGATTGGCAAAAAAGAAGTAAAACTCTCACAGTTTGCAGATGACATGATACTATACATAGAACCCCCCCCCAAGAAAAAACTATCAAAAATTAATATGTAATGTCCAGAAGAGACCTATTATAGAGACAGACTAAATTAGTAGTTATCCAGGCTTGGCAAGTGGGAAGGTGATTGGATGGGGACTGACTCTTAATGGATACAGTATTTCTTTGGGGATGATAAAATGTTATTAAATTAAATTGTGCTGATGGATGCACAACTCAAAGAATATGCTAAGAACTGTTGAGTTGTATACTTTAAATGAGTAAAGTTTTGTGGCATATGAATTATATTTCAATCATACTATTTAAAAAGAGGTGTTAGCAACAAAGGATTATATTGATTTTTAACTGCTACTTACAAATAACTGAAAGTGCATGAATCACTCTACATCAATTTTCTGTAAGTCATTGTTGGGTTAAAACTACTAACTAATTAATTTAACTAATTTAGTTACAACTACTAACTACTAACTAATTTAGTTAAAACTACTAACTAATTAATTTGACTAATTTAGTTAAAACTACTAACTAATATCTTTAAAAACATTAAAGAATAGAATGAATTGGAATAAAATGCACTGGGATTAAATGAATAGAATAAAACAGAAATAGAATGGAATATAATGGAACAGGGAAAGGAAGGGAAAGGAAGGGAAGGAAAAATAAGGGAAGGAAAGGAATGATATAGAAAGGAAACAAGCTGAATAGAATAAATTAGTGGATTTACATAAAATAAGTTATATTTTACTGTGGCTGATGATCAAAAAAAATGTATGAAAAAATGCTGATCTCTCAGGCTTCAGCAATATGTGAACCGTGAACTTCCTGATGTTCAAGCTGGTTTTAGAAAAGGCAGAGGAACCAGAGATCAAATTGCCAACATCTGCTGGATCATGGAAAAAGCAAGAGAGTTCCAGAAAAACATCTATTTCTGCTTTATTGACTATGCCAAAGCCTTTGACTGTGTGGATCACAATAAACTGTGGAAAATTCTGAAAGAGACAGGAATACCAGAACACCTGACCTGCCTCTTGAGAAATCTGTATGCAGGTCAGGAAGCAACAGTTAGAACTGGACATGGAACAACAGACTGGTTCCAAATAGGAAAAGGAGTTCGTCAAGGCTGTATATTGTCACCCTGTTTATTTAACTTATATGCAGAGTACATCATGAGAAACGCTGGACTGGAAGAAACACAAGCTGGACTCAAGATTGCCGGGAGAAATATCAATAACCTCAGATATGAAGATGACACCACTCTTATGGCAGAAAGTGAAGAGGAACTCAAAAGCCTCTTGATGAAAGTGAAAGTGGAGAGTGAAAAAGTTGGCTTAAAGCTCAACATTCAGAAAACCAAGATCCTGGCATCCGGTCCCACCACTTCATGGGAAATAGATGGGGAAACAGTGGAAACAGTGGCTGACTTTATTTTTCTGGGCTCAAAATCACTGCAGATGGTGACTGCAGCCATGAAATTAAAAGACGCTTACTCCTTGGAAGGAAAGTTATGACCAACCTAGATAGCATATTCAAAAGCAGAGACATTACTTTGCCAACAAAGGTTCATCTAGTCAAGGCTATGGTTTTTCCTGTGGTCATGTATGGATGTGAGAGTTGAACTGTGAACAAAGCTGAGTGCCAAAGAATTGAAGCTTTTGAACTGTGGTGTTGGAGAAGACTCTTGAGAGTCCCTTGGACTGCAAGGAGATCCAACCAGTCCATTCTGAAGGAGATCAGCCCTGGGATTTCTTTGGAAGGAATGATGCTAAAGCTGAAACTCCAGTACTTTGGCCACCTCATGCGAAGAGTTGACTCATTGGAGAAACTCTGATGCTGAGAGGGATTGGGGGCAGGAGGAGAAGGGGACAACAGAAGATGAGATGGCTGGATGGCATCACTGACTCGATGGACGTGAGTCTCAGTGAACTCCAGGAGTTGGTGATGGACAGGGAGGCCTGGTGTGCTGCGATTCATGGGGTCACAAAGAGTTGGACACGACTGAGCGACTGATCTGATCTGATCTGATATTCAGTACTAATCTTCTGCCACTTCTTCTCCCCAACTAGGCAAGTAGATGAGAATATTGGGCAAATAGATTAAGCCATTTCATTTTCATAGAGAATATCAGACTGAGTCTAAATGATCGCTTACCTATTACATTCGCTCTTTGTCATCAGTGAATAGGATTTCAACTTTCTAAAAACACTAGGGAACTTTGGAGAAAGAGTACAACACAGGACTGTTTCCAGAAAAAATAGCTAGGATTTTAGCTAATATGCATGTGAATGACAACAGTGGCTTAAACTTTACCTTTCAGGCAGAAAACTCAACTGTCCTTATTTTTGTTTGTCTGCTGGTTGGCTTAGCTTTGGTGTTCTTAAGTTTTTAGCCAAAATGGTACAGGTTCATATTTAGCTGTGTCATTGCCTTCTGCATACACATCTCATGCTGAAGCTGAAGCTCTAATATTTTGGCTACCTGATGTGAAGAGCCAACTCATTGGAAAAAACTCTGATGCAGGGAAAGATTGAAAGCAAAAGAGAAAGGGGACAGCAGACAATGAGATGGTTAGATAGCATCACTGACTCAATGGACATGAATGTGAGCGAACTCCAGGAGATAGTGAAGGACAGGGAAGCCTAGTGTACTGCAGTCCATGGGTTCTCAAAAAGTCAGCCACGATGTAGCCACTGAACAAAAACAACACACGTGAAATTGTGAAACAGCTGTCTGCTGTATTCAAAGTGTGTTTATTCTAATATGTAAGTATCTTCTGTCAAAATAGAGAGAAGGAAGTAATCATCTTTGTTTCAGTATTCCAGGGAACACATAGCCAACAAAGGACAAGAAAATAATTCAAAGCAGATACTCAAGTTCGAGACAGAGGTAACCAGAATCGCAGCCCTACATAGCTATGCTTATTAATTCGTAAAACTCAGAATTTTATAGTGTATATTTGAGGGGGGAAATATTCCCCATAACTCTATTAATTACAAGGTCTTACATAAGATTGGACTTTGTATAAGGGTATAAGCAAAGCCTAAAATCTCTCTGGGACTGATTGTAATGCTCTCAAATATAACCTGCATACTTCAGTAGCTGCAGATGGTGTCAAGGAGGAGTTTGCCTGGGGACACACACTGCATAAGGAACCTGAGCTCCACTAGGTGGAATGAAGACAAGCAAGACACATAGACGGTGTCTCGCCTTTATCACTAAACCACCTCTATTTCATAAGAAGAAAGAGGAGACTAATATCACAATCCAAAGCAGATATATGGTTCTTTTTACTTTATTTTTTAAACTATAGTTAACTCTGGACTAAAAAAAAATTCAGTTACTCTCAAGACTACTTTTTTTTTTGTATTAGAAAACTCTAAACTGAAAAAACAAAAATTCCCCTTCTGGTAATGTTGTAAGGATCCCTCAAGCACATGACTTTTCAGAACATCACTCTGAATATAAAATCAAAAGTCAAGTAATTTCCCCCTCTTTTAAAAGGCTGTCTTCATAAGACGTTTCTTCTTAGATATCCTACTAAAAATTACAGTCTCTTGAGGTGAAGAACATTTTCTGGGTTTTCTTGGCAGAGAGTTCATATAACCCTATTTCCTCCCAAGATCAGAACAGAGCAACCCTGATTAAATCTCAGTTGTGACACAGTAAAAGGAAATCTTTTCACTTCAACACTGTAATGTTTTCCATTAGCCTGTCTCTGTTGTTTCACTCTTGTGAAGTGGTGGATGAAGGCACGGAAGTTAGACAGATCTGAGTTCAGATTCTATCTTTTCTGTTCATCACTCATATTACCTCAGGAAAATCACTTAAATTCTCTCTTCCTTCATCTCATGGGGGAATAATATCAACTGGTAGACTTTGCAGAATCAACATAAAATTGCAATATTTAATAAATTTGAATTGAATTTATTACTTGGGGGTAATCATCTATGTCTTTGTATCTTATTGATCTTTTCTCCTTTTCCCCATTCCCTTTCAGATCTTATTATGAATCTTACCCAAATGACTGGCAGAAAAATACTCTTGCTGTTCTTTCTGATATTCCAGAAAATGTGCATTGAAACCAAATACAAAATCAGCTCTTGTAACTGAGATATACAGAAAGAGAAGAAAAAGTGAATATATTACTTTTCTCAAAAACTTTGGTTATTATATATGCCTAAGCTAGAATTTCTGAGCTTTGGCATGCTACTGACATTTTAGGTTGGATGATTTATTCTTGTGGGGACTGTCCTGGGTATTACAGAAATTCAGCGGCATTCCTTGCTTCTATACAGTAAGTTCAAGTACATCTCCCCTCTCACCCCACATGACCACCAACTTGCTTATTGCCCCAGCTTACAGCCTTAAGTCTCCAGTCTGTAGGACAAGGAGGGGGCCATAGGGAGAACCCACTGAAATTGATGAGAGTATGGAGCTGAGATTCAGGGGAGACCAAGGCATTTAGAGTTTGCCAGACAGAATACCTCAGAAGAGAGACCCCAGAACAGGAGAATACATGGAAACTGAGAATTAATTGAGCCAGTAAGCTTAATATATAAAAGAGTTCCAATAAAAATCCATAGAATACACCAAGGAGATAGAGGAAGAATAGGCAGAGTGAGACCACAAGTTACTTGAAAGTAAATCAAAGATGGAGGTCAAAACCCACCGAAGAAAGGCCTAGAAATGTTCAAAATGGGAATAGAGGGTAAAGCAAGGAACCCAGTATCTAGGCAAGTGACTGAAGCAGGAGCCTAAAACCTTTTACTGTATTTCAGGAAAGAGAGCCAAGGGACTAGGGGAAGCTGAGGGCTTAGAGAAAAAAAAAATCACAGAACCCAGACTCCAAACTCCCCACCCCAGGTGGCTGCTCTGGTTTGGGTTTCAGGGTATTATAGGCCTACTCTGCAGGGTACTATGATCATTTGGCTGCCATCTGAAACTCAGGAAGAGTCAGGTGTTCTTCCCATTATTTTTAGAGTGGCTTGAGAGCCTGCACTAGCATCAAATGAATAAGCTGATGGGACAGTAAATATCTGAAGAATATGGTAGATCTTGTTACTTAACTAATCACTGATATGTAGAATTAGTGGATGATTGATCCAGATGCATGGTATTTCTACATGGCCCGTAGTTGTGTGACAAATATTAAAGGGATCAAGCCAACTCTTAGAGCCTTCTCTCATTAGAATGCATGAAACCCAATCTTTTTCTGTGAATATCTGAAATGCTTTCTTTTTGTGGACCTGATGCTTTACTTTGCTGCCCTTTTTGGTTATGTAAGTGTTATTGTCAACATGTCTTGTCTCTTCAACTACATTCTGTGTCCCTTAAGGTCAGGAATTTTATCTTCTTTGTGTTTCCCATGCCGTCTTAAAAATGCTAAGTATTTAGAAGATGCTCTACTAACCTGTCTAGAATGAATAATGAATATCACTGCTCCTCAAGTGTGACCATCTGTTTTAGGAAGTGACATGAGAGAATTGAGGGGCTTGGGAACACATTTGATGGCATTGTGGGTATGTGGGGTCATCGTGATGGCATTAGAAATGATATTAAGTTGGTTGCCTGGGTCTAATTTAATATGTAAATCTTAATGAATATAAAATAATATTAAACAATGAATTTAAATGAGAAGATTTAATGAGAAATTTCTATCTGCATATTTCATCTGGGCTACTGTTTCCCAAACTCTGTATTAGGACACTGAAATGTGCTAAGATAAATGAATTATAACATCCTGGACTTTCCCAAGCAACTGAATATTTTTAAGATGACAGAAAAGAACCAGTGAGAGTCAATCAAAAAAGAATGAAAGATGGGTGATGTGTCTGTGTGGAGAGGGAGAGCAAGGGGTATGTTGTTGCACATGTGTGTACAAATGTGAAGTCCTTGATGATTTCACATATATTTTGGAAACACACCTATTTCTCTAGTAATTCACAAGGAATTATCCAAGAATAATGTATACATGTCTTCTTAGGACACAAAACATGTGCTCAAATCTACCTTATGTAAGTTGTAATTGGATAGGACTTATGTTGAAAGTGGATGGGAAACATGACTTTTGACTAAGATTTTGAAGTTTTCATGGGAAGAGAGATTGAAAATGATATGAAGGTCAAACAGGGTTGTTCTCACTAGATCAAAGTTCCAAAATTAGTCATTGTTCTCTGACAAAGTTAGGCAAAATCAATTATACCCATAAGCTGAGCCAACAAATGAAGTGTTTCACTAAGTAAAACCATTTTTAAGCAACTATAAAATACTCTACAAGTCTTCTTATAGTTCAGTTCAGTTCAGTCGCTCAGTCATGTCTGACTCTTTGTGACCCCATGGACTGCAGAATGCCAGGCCTCCCCATTCATCACCAACTCCTAGAGTTTACTCAAACTCATGTCCATTGAGTTGGTGATGCCATCCAACCATCTCATCCTCTGCTGTCCCCTTCTCCTCCCGCCTTCAATCTTTCTCAGCAAAGTCCATCTAGTCAAAGCTTTTCCAGTGGTCATGTATGGATGTGAGAGTTGGAGTATAAAGAAAACTGAACACCAAAGAATTGATGCTTTTGAACTGTGGTGTTGGAGAAGACTCTCGAGAGTCCCTTGGACTACAAGGAGATCCAACCAGTTCCATCCTAAAGGAAATCAGTCCTGAGTATTCATTGGAAGGGCTGATGCTGAAGCTGAAACTCCAGTACTTTGGCCACCTGATGTGAAGAACTGATTTATTTGAAAAGACCCTGATGCTGGGAAAGTCTTGTTATAGCTTAGTTTTTCGTTTTTTTCCCTTCTCCTAAAAATGTTTCTTTTCTTATCACTGATGTATTAAAAAGGAATTTATAATAAATGAAGAATGTGTAGAATTGTGAAAAATTTTTATAATGTAGTAGAAAATGTTGAATTATCAAATGGTACAGATACTATATTTATATGAAAATTTATAGGCAAATGAACAAATATTAAAGATATAAGGACTTAAAAATAGTTGTGTGAGGTTGGTAGAGTTATCGGTGATTTAAAATTGTTTAAAATCTTAAGCTATAATTTACCTTTTTAAAAAGCATAAGTAAATATTAAAAAAAATTATATCACCACCTTTGGTAAACTAAGACCATTGCAATTATAATAGAATTCTGAAGACTAACACATTAATCAAAAAAAAAAGTCATCTCAAACTCATGTGATGCCATCACTTTGTCTTTTTTTTTTAATTAATTTATTTTAATTGTAGGGTAATTACTTTACAATATTGTGATTTTTGCCACACATTGACATGAATCAGTCACAGATGTACATGTGTCCCCCCATCCCAAATGCCCCTCCCACCTCTCTCCCCATCCCATCCCTCTGGGATGTCCTTGTGCACCAGCTTTCTGTGCCCTGTTTCATGAATCGAACTTGGACTGGTTATCTATTTCACATATGGTAATATACATGTTTCAATGCTATTCTTCAAATTATCCCACCCTTGCTTTCTCCCACAGAGTCCAAAAGACTGTTCTTTTTATCTGTGTCTATTTTGCTGTCTCGCATATAGAGTCATCATTACCATCTTTTTAAATTCCATATATATGCATTAATATACTGTATTGGTGTTTTTCTTTCTGACTTACTTCATTCTTTATAATAGGCTCCAGTTCATCCACTTCATTAGAACTGACTCAAATGCATTCTTTTTAATAGCTGAGTAATATTCCATTGTGTTTCCTTATATCCAAGGCAAAAGATCCACTTCAAATTGTGTCATGCCACTTGATAAATACATTCATATGGGAACATTTAACTCATAAGTCTTGATTTTTTTTTCACCAAAGAAAGTAGCTGATAGTAAAAATTGTTCATTTTTCATAGTACAAGCTCTATCAATCTGAGCTTGTTGATGCATTTAAGTGCAATGACATTAATTACACTAGTGAAAATTCTAAAAGTGCACTTTATAACAAATTGCCTTTTAAATAAAACATTTTCAAATCTGGCAAAAAATGTTGGGGCTAGGCCTCATTATTACTTATAAGTATTGTAAATACTAAACTCTTTTATGTCATAAATTGCAGATCTTTAAAAATCAATTATCAGCTTCAAACTAAATTCTAAAATAATTTTCCTTCATGGCAATATAGCCCAAAGCAATGTGTTATAATGATAATATCTGGCATATTTATTAAAGTTAAACTTTGATTTGAGGAGTTCAAAAGAAAACTTTTATATAATTGTCAAGTTAGTTTAAGATTTTCCCTTTTCCTTAAAAATTGATTGCATATTTCTTCAGAGTGGCTATGATTCAGGAGGCAATAGTCAAATAGTTGATGTTTGGTAAATAATGTCTTGTTAAAGGATGAGTGGAAAGCCTGTCACAAACTATAAACTTATGCAAATGCTATTTCACATAATGAAGGCAGTTTTATTTCAGAAGAGTAAATAGACCTAATATGTTTATGCTCTTTCACTTCCTATGCCTTCTCCTCTTGAAAGGGAAGATCAATTTAAGCTTCTGCTAGCTTGCAAAAGGAGCAGAAAACAGCAACAAAATCCCAAAACCATTCACAAAAACTGAGTTGGGTGTGCAAGAGTTAAATATTGAAATTTATCTATAGTAACACATCTCCTCCTCCTCTGGACAACACTGACATTGTCAGAGATGTTTGTGTCTTCTCCACTCTCCAATTGGTTAGGGAATTACCCTGCACTCAGAGGCCAGGTTAGCTCTGCAGAAATGCAGCTTTGATACCAGCTATTCAGACAGATAAACCAAGTTTCCTGGAGTTTTAGCATTTACAAGCAGTGTGTATTGGAGCAGTTTACCTAGACCCTCTTAGATTCAGGATTTCCTCTCATAGAATGAAGATAATAATACATTTTATGGTTGTTTTAAGGATGAAGAAATGATCCTTCAGTAGGTAATCAATCAAATTTATTTGAATTCTTGCCTCCTCTTCATTCTTAACATGCAAACAGCAAGCAAAACAAATCACAGTGTATAGTAACTTAGAGAAACATCTTGGAACTTCCCTGGTGGTCCAGTGGCTGACTCTGTGCTCCCAAAGCAGGGGCCCTGGGTTTGATCTCTGGTCAGGAAAATAGATCCCATATGCCATAACTAATACCTGCTGCAGCCAAATAAATAGAAAACTTTTTTTTTCCTATAAAAGAAACTTCTCACATCAAATATCTCCTTTTATTTCCATCTCTCGTCATCTTCCATCTCTTCCTTGTTCTATCCATCTACTGCACTATTGTTAGTGCTCTCTTTCTCTCTCAAAATCTATCTGGTCTTGTTACTCCCATGTTTAATTATTTTCTGCTAATTTCCTGTTGTTTACACTATAGAAGCCAACTCAGCATGTCATTCAGAGGTACTCAATCTATATCTTGGGTCTTACTGTAGCCATACCATGCATATCAAAGTTCAATAAACACTCACATATTTATGATTTCACCTATAGAAATACCTCTACACAAAATATCATTCCCCAATATCTCAAACTTCATGTCCCAGATGAAAATTATCTCTGTTGAAGCCTTCCTCCTTTCTGCTTTTATAGTGCATATTTCCAGCATAAATTTTATATGGCATATTGTAAATGTATAAAACAATTCTGCAAAATTGTGAACTACTTGAAGTCCAACAGTATCCCCCTTTAAATTCTTTTTTTTTATTTTATTTTTAAACTTTACATAATTGTATTAGTTTTTCCAAATATCAAAATGAATCCATCACAGGTATACGTGTGCTCTCCATCCTGAACCCTCCTCCCTCCTCCCTCCCCATACCATCCCTCTGGGTCGTCCCAGTGCACTAGCCCCAAGCATCCAGTATCGTGCATCGAACATGGACTGGCATCTCGTTTCATACATGATATTTTACATGTTTCAATGCCATTCTCCCAAATCTTCCCACCCTCTCCCTCTCCCATAGAGTCCATAAGACTGTTCTATACATCAGTGTCTCTTTTGCTGTCTCGTACACAGGGTTATTGTTACCATCTTTCTGAATTCCATATATATGCGTTAGTATACTGTATTGGTGTTTTTCCTTCTGGCTTACTTCACTCTGTGTAATAGGCTCCAGTTTCATCCACCTCATTAGAACTGATTCAAAGGTATTCTTTTTAATGGCTGAGTAATACTCCATTGTGTATATGTACCACTGCTTTCTTATCCATTCATCTGCTGATGGACATCTAGGTTGCTTCCATGTCCTGGCTATTATAAACAGTGCTGCGATGAACATTGGGGTACACGTGTCTCTTTCCCTTCTGTGTTTCCTCAGTGTATGCCCAGCAGTGGGATTGCTGGATCATAAGGCAGTTCTATTTCCAGTTTTTTAGGGAATCTCCACACTGTTCTCCATAGTGGCTGTACTAGTTTGCATTCCCACCAGCAGTGTAAGAGGGTTCCCTTTTCTCCACACCCTCTCCAGCATTTATTATTTGTAGACTTTTGGATCGCAGCCATTCTGACTGGTGTGAAATGGTACCTCATAGTGGTTTTGATTTGCATTTCTCTGATAATGAGTGATGTTGAGCATCTTTTCATGTGTTTGTTAGCCATCTGTATGTCTTCTTTGGAGAAATGTCTAAATATAAAATATTAACACATAGAACTTTTGAAACAAATAAGTAAAAATAGTAGTAGATACACTTGATAAAAGAAGATAATTTTTTTGGTGACTTGGTTTGCTCTTAAATATTTGTGCATTATATAATATTTTCAAGGAATTATGTATACAAAAGACAATCAAAATTTAAAATTCCACAAGGTCATATATTTAGCATTATTTCAAAAAATATATATCCTATGAAGAGTTATATAGCCATCTGCTGTCTGATGTTTATTCATGGAACAAACTTCAGGGCTTTGATGTTTTCAAATCATCATTCAAACTTATTGGAAATCCTACTAGAAAAGACAATTTTACCTTGAACAACTGGGTCATAAAAAGTTGGGATGTTTTAAATTTTAATATGCAATGTATACTTAAGTTGAATTGACAAGCTGCAAAATGCATATTTTATTGGTTTAATTTATAGAAGAAAATATCAACAAAGCCTAAGAATTTTGAAAATTATGACCTAAAAATATTGGAAAAAATTCAAGTATAAGATATTAAGAATAAAATCAAATATGTCAGTTTTCACAATAATTGTGAATGGGGTAATGATTGCAACCCACACCATTGTTCTTGCCTGGAAAATTCCATAAATAGAGGAGCCTCCTGGGGTCACAAAGAAGTGGACACAACTGAACACCACCACCAAAATATTCATCTCAAATGTCAAAGACGAAAAAAAAATCCAGTTGTATTTACTTTAGAGAATAAGCAGCAAAGATATATCAATGTTTCAAACAAATGCAATAAGTTAAAAACAGCAATTTAAACCCAAATTACTGAATTGACAGAAGTACTAAATTGACAAAAAAATGAACTATTTCTTGGTCATGAAAGCAACAAACAATGAAAGCTTGAGTATATTTGTGTGGTAATAAGTAGTAGATGCCTCGCAGCATTCTAGGAAAAGGAACTTTGAGAAAGCTGCAGTCACAGTGATGGATATTAATATACTCCTCTGGATCTGATAGATCAAGATATAATTTGAACAAGTATGAAAATTATTTGAATGACATAATTAATAACTAATTTTTTATTTGCTAGAAATTTTTTAAACAATTTTTTGCTTGGACATGAAAAGAACATAACTAATTTTTAAATTGCAAAAGTGCTTTTGACTGCATTATCAGGCCAATTATAATAAACTAAAATCAACAATAGAAAAATAAATTCAAACAGACATAAAATTTTAACTTTTTAAAAAATATTTAAGTCATTTGTTAAAATTAATGTTGGATAAAACTCTAAATTGAAACAATAAGTAATTTTAAAAAGGGAAAAATGTTAAACTCAGATGTATAACAATTTTACTATAGCTAACAGTCCTTGGTGTTCTTTGGAAGGACTGATGCTAAAGCTGAAACTCCAATACTTTGGCCACCTCATGCGAAGAGTTGACTCATCGGAAAAGACTCTGATGCTGGGAGGGATTGGGGGCAGGAGGGGAAGGGGACAACAAAGGATGAGATGGCTGGATGGCATCACTGACTTGATGGACGTGAGTCTGAGTGAACTCCGGGAGTTGGTGATGGACAGGGAGGCCTGGCGTGCTGCGATTCATGGGGTCGCAAAGAGTGGGACACGACTGAGCAACTGAACTGAACTGAACCATTATATATTTTAGTGGCACTGTCTATCATTTGTCTTCTGAGATTCTAAAGCATAAGTTCTTGACTGAGTCAGCAGGCATGTTTCTTTGAACAATATCCAGGTTGTTCTAGGACCACACATTGACAAAAATTAATCACTGTCAATTAGCTCATCTGTATGCAGAGAAATATTGATAGCCTTACAGTCTTTATTTTTTAAATTACAAAAATATGTATTCAAGTTAATATTTATTAACTTATTAATGTATTTTTAAATGAAAAAATTATGTATTCAAGTTAATATATTTGATGAAACACAAAGTGAAATCAGAGAGACTATATAAAAGGAAAAAGTAAAGATGAAGGTATGAGTTAAGAAAATAAAGTTAAAAGCATCAAGATTAATAAATGAAATATACTCCAATACTCTGAAGGATTAATAAAACAGATATAGCCAGAAAATTTGTCTGAGGGCAAATAGTAAATAAATAAATGACATCATTCAGAGTGAAGGACAGTGAATGAGTTTAAGTAATCATATAAAGGATATTTGATATAATTTTATAATGATTAATTTGAAAACATAATTTTTAATTTACACATCATCATAATTTACTTAAAAAGCTAAACTGACAATGTAATATACATAGAAAATCCCATAAAAATTCAATCAATCTATTAGACATCAAATAGCTTTATAGGCAAGTTCTTCCTTTCCCTACTATGTTAACTAATTACTCAGAAATACTTTTTAAAGTTTTCCAATATTAATATATTAAAATTTATAAACTAATACATTATCCAATCTATAGAGTGCTTGCTATGCCCCCTGCTCTTTATTCAGATTATTTTATTTAATTCTCATTAAAATAGTGTGATACAGATAGCATTTTTATGTCCATATTAGGGACAAGGCTGAAATTTTAAAAGATTAAATGTCTTATTCAGAATATACATGAGGAAAGTTAGAAGTGATTATTTGCACCTTGTGGAGTAGAAAATGGAATTCACTCCAGGATTATTGCCTGGAAAATTCCACGGGCAGAGGAGCCTGGCACAGTCCATGGTGTTTTAAAGAGTCAGACACAGCTGAGAACATATGTAACACATATGCATTCATGCTCAGGCACTCAATCATGTCTGACTCTTTGAAACCTAATGGACTGTAGCCCACCGGGCTCCTCTGTCCATGGGATTTTCCAGGCAAGAATACTGTAGTGGATTGCCATTTCCTCTTCCAAGGGATCTTCCCAACCCAGGGAGCAAACCAAAGTCTCCTATATCTTCTGCCTTGGCAAGTGGATTCTTTACCACTGAGTCAGGACAATAGATCAAGTCAATATACCAGTATCACGAGGTAACTATCAAGAGATGCTTCAAGATAATCATGCTTTTGATCCAGCATCACCCTCCAATGGTGATGATTCGCCTTCTGAGTGTGTAGTCACCCTTCTTCTCTGAGAGTACGTGGATAGGATAGGATAATACAAGCCTTGAAACCCATTTTGTTGGCTTCAAAACTGCCTCTATTTAAGACCTACTGTTGGTGTCTAGTCTTATTACTTCCTGTGCTCATGCTTGTCAAAGTCAGATGATTAAATTAAAAGTGATTTTAGAAAGATGAGCAGCCAGGGTGGAGGATGAGAACAAGAACTTTCAGTTCCTTCAAGAGAACTCATTTGGAAAAGAAGTAACCAGTCTTACAGAAGTAAATAAAAACTTGCAGCTCTACCATAATCTCAAAGAAATATGATTTTAATTCCTTTTAAAGGAATAACCCAAGAACAAAGTCAAATTTTAGGATGTTTATCTTTTTTCTTTAAGCTGCAAGTTTCCAACTAAAATTTCACACTTTGCATGGTTTTAAGAGAGTCATATTCTGCCCTTCTTTGGGATTGGAATGAAAACATCTTTTCCAGGCCTGTGGCCACTGTTGAGTTTTCCAAATTTGCTGGTATATTGACTGCAGCACTTTCACAGCACCATCTTTTTGGATTTGAAATAGCTCAGCTGGAGTTCCATCACCTCCACTAGCTTTGTTTGTAGTGATGCTTCCTAAGGCCAACTTGACTTCAAACTTGAGGATGTCTGGCTTTAGGTGAGTGATCACACCATTATGGTTATCTGGGTCACTAAGATCTTCTTTGTATAGGTTCTGTGTATTCTTGCCACCTCTTCTTAGTACCTTCTGCTTCTGTTAGGTCTTGTACTTTACTGAGCTCATCTTTGCATGAAACGTTCACTTGGTATCTCTGATCTTCATGAAGAGCTCTCTAGTCTTTCCCATTCTATGGTTTTCCTCTATTTCTTTGCATTATTCATTTAGGAAGTTTTTGTTGTGTTTCCTTGCTATTCTTTGGAATGCTGTATTTAGATGGGTATATCTTTTCTTTTCTCTTTTGTCTTTTACTTCTCTTCTTTTCTCAGCTGTTTGTAAGGCCTCCTCAGAGAACCATTTTGCCTTTTTGCATTTCTTTTTCTGGGAATGATTTTGATCACAGCCTCCTATACAATGTTATGAACCTGTGTCAATAGTTCTTCAGGTACTCTGTCTATCAGATCTAATCCCTTGAATCTATTTGTCACTTCCACTGAATAATCATAAGGGATTTGATTTAGGTCATACCTGAATTGTCTAGTGGTTTTCTCTATGTTCTTCAGTTTAAATATGAATTTGCAATAATGAGTTCATGATCTGAGTCACAATCGGTTCCCAGTCTTGTTTTTGCTGACTGACTGTGTAGATCACAATAAAGTGGGGAAAATTCTGAAAGAGATGGGAACACCAGACTACCTGACCTGCCTCTTGAGAAATCTGTATGCAGGTCAAGAAGCAACAGTTAAAACTGGACATGGAACAACAGACTGGTTCCAAATTGGGAAAAGAGGGCATCAAGGCTGTATATTGTCACCCTGCTTATTTAACTTATATGCAGAGTACATCATGAGAAATGCTGGACTGGATGAAGCATTAGCTGGAATTAAGATTGTTGGGAGAAATATCAATAACCTCAGATATACAGATGACTCCACCCTTATGGAAGAAAGTGAAGAAGAAATAAAGAACCTCTTGATGAAAGTGAAAGAGGAGATTGAAAAAGCTGGCTTAAAACTCAGCATTCAGAAAACTAAGATCATGGCATCTGGTCCCATCACTTCTTGGCAAATAGATATGGAAACAATGGAAACAGTGACAGACTTTACTTTTTGGGCTCTAAAATCACTGCATATGGTGACTGCAGCCATGAAATTAAAAGACGCTTGCTCCTTGGAAGAAAAGTTATGATCAACCTAGACAGCATATGCAAAAGCGGAGACATTACATTGCCAACAAAGGTCCATCTAGCCAAAGCTATGGTTTTTCCAGTAGTCATGTATGGATGTAAGAGTTGGACTATATTGAAAATTGAGCGCCAAAGAATTGATGCTTTTGAACTGTGGTGTTGGAGAAGACTCTTGAGAGTCTCTTGGACTGCAAGGAGATCCAACCAGCCCATCTCTTGGCAAAACTCTGTTAGCCTTTACCCTCCTTCATTTTGTACACCAAGTCCAAACTTGCCGGTTACTCCAGGTATCTCTTGACTTCCTCCTTTTGCACTCCAGTCTCCTATGATGAAAAGGACATCTTTTTTTTGTTGTTAGTTCTAAAACATCTTATAGATCTTCATAGAACTGTTCAGCTTCAGCTTCGTCAGCATTAGTGGTTGGGGCATAGACTTGGATTACTGTAATATTGAATGGTTTGCCTTGGAAACAAAGAAGGTTATAACTACCTCACAATCGACTCACTTAACATGACAGCAAGGTGATGCTCAAAATCCTACAAGCTAGGCTTCAACAGTATGTAAAGTACAAACTTCCAGATGCACAGGTAGGTTTTAGAAAAGGAAGGGGAAAAAGATATCAAATTGCCAACATTTGTTGGATCATAGAAAAAGCAAGAGAATTCCATAAAAACATCTACTTCTGCTGCATTGACTACACTAAAGCTGTTGTTACTATGTGGATCACAACAAACTGTGGAAAATTCTTACAGAACTGCTATTACCAGACCACCTTACCTGCCTCTGGAGAAACCTGTATGCAGGTCAAGAAGCAACACTTAGAACTGGACATAGAACAATGAACTGGTTCAAAATTGGGAAAGGAGTACATCAAGGCTGTATACTGTCACCCTGTTTATTTAACTTATATGCAGAGTACACCATGTGAAATGTTGAGCTGGATGAAGTACAAGCTGGAATCAAGATTGCTGGGAGAAATATCAATAAACTCAGATATGCAGATGACACCATCCTTATGGTAGAAAGTGAAGGGAAACTAAAGAGCCTCTTGATTAAGGTGCAAAAGGAGAGTGAAAAATCTGGCCTAAAATTCAACATTCAAGAAACAAAGATAATGGCATCCAGTTCTATCACTTCACAGCAAATAAATGGGGAAACGATGAAAACAGTGACAAACTTCATTTTCTTGGGCTCTGTAATTACTGTGGACAGTGACTGCAACCATGAAATAAGACACCTGCTCTTTGGAAGAAAAGTTATGACCAACCTAGACAGCATATTAAAAAGCAGACATTACTTTGTCAACAAACGTCCATATAGTCAAACCTATGGCTTTTCCAGTTGTCATTTATGGATGTGAGAGTTGGACTATAAAGAAGGCTGAGTGCTGAAGAATCAGTGCTTTTGAACTGTGGTGTTGAAGAAGACTGTTGAGAGTTCCTTGGACCGTAAGGAGATCTAACCAGCAAATCTTAAAGGAAACCAACCCTGAATATTCATTGAAAGGACTGATGCTGAAGCTCCAATACTTTGGCCCCCTGAGGTGAAAAGCCAATTCAGTGAAAAAGACTCTTATGCTGGGAAAGATTGAAAGCAGGAGGAGAAGGGGACAACAGAGAATGAGATGTTTGGATGGCATCACCGACTCAATAGACATGAGTTGGAGCAAACTCCAGGAGATATTGAAGGACAAGGAAACCTGGTGTGCTGCAGTCACAAAGAGTGGGACAGAACTGAGTGACTGAATAACAACATGTTCTGCCAAAATTCATTCATCAATTTATTTTGTTTTATAACTGCAATGGTTAAAGATTTATAGATAAATAGATTTGGTTAGATACACATATGTGGATATATAGACACACATGTACAAAGATAGATTAGAAAGATAGATATTAGATCTAGATATATAGAATTTGCAACTATTTTCTTTAAATTGTGAAGTCACATAAATTTTGGTATTAGGCTGAAAAAATTTCGTGTTTTTTTACAGATTCCCCATAAAAGAAAAATTTATTTAAAATAATAGTCTAATATAGAATCTAAATTTGTAACACATATTTCTGCATCTCATTAGAAATGCAAATGTCCAAATATATTCAAATTCAATAACTGAAGGATGAGTTACTATAAATAAATAAACATCTATCATCATGAAAATACTCAGTGGGAAAATGATAATCTATTCAATAAATTGTGTTGGGAGACTGGGCAAATGGTTTCATCCTTCTACAATATTATGAGGACTATTATTTAAACTTTCTGGAGGTTGACCTGGCAGTGTCCTCTAAAATATACACATGCTCCCAGTTCATAATCCATAATAAAAGTGGTCTAAATGTGGAGTTCAAATGATATCATAGAAATGAGTAAACTTTACTGTCAGAGGAACAGATGCATGTATCAAGAACAGAATCACAAGTATAAAGGTCCAAAAAACCCATATAGATCAGTTTAATTCCAACTGAAAAAATAAAACAATTGATCCTTTATATTTTGGTCCAAGAACATGTAGTATGGTTTTCGTGCCCTTCATGGGAAAAAAAAAATTATCATTAGCTTCATAACCAGGAAAGGACTGCACAGGAACCAAGCAAAGGACCCTAGGACACTCCCTTACAAGGTTGTAATAATGTAAAGGGAATTTAACATTTTTAATTTGCAAAGGGAAGTGTGCAGCAATGTAGAATGCCCCCAAAGGGTAGATATCAGGATAGAAATCAGGATAGAATCAGAAAAGACAACCATAATAATAACAAAAAAGAGGGGCTTAGTATAATATATACCTTCAGGTGTGTGCTTAAGAACATCTGGATAATTACAGGCCAATTCCCCCAACCCTAATCTCATCACTGCTCAGTGTAAACTAATCCACAATAGTAGACTCCCATTGCTTCAGTTGCTGTATACTGGCATCTTTGCTAGGACTGGTTTGAGGTATGGGAGACGTAAGAAGTTTCTCACCTGTTGAAAAAGAGATAAATTGAGATACATGCCTGCAAAGAGTGGCAATATTTCCCAAGAGTTGACAGCCAAGTCTTCAGACATTCAACTAGCTAGGGACATGTGATGTCAAATCTTGAAGAGTTTTCAGGTTAATTTTGCTTTTTGTTTTAAACATGCATATTTTAAAAGATCAGCAAGGGCATATTATAAATCAGAAAAAAAAATCTGCTGGGATTTTACAATCAAAATATGACATGAAATGCATTTCATGTTTTTTATATTCTTCATGCTACTACACCCCAGACCCGTTTGGAACAAGCTGTACCCCCATGCCTTTCTGTTTCTTGGAGTATTTTGGTGGGTAGGTGTGAAAGCATCAAATGAGATGACTGCCCACAATTTGAGAAACATTACAGTGCTTTACATATATTGATTATTACTTTTTCAATTAGAGAACTCGGAAGTGTGCCACTGATTCCATTTCACCCTACACACTCTCTATTTGTCTTACTTGAAACATCATCACATCAGCAATTACCTCTCCTGCAAGAACTCACAATGACTTTTCTTCCACTTGTCCTAATTCTAAAGGCCTCTGATTGCCTGGATCCATCATAATCGCCTCTCTACTGCTCTTCAGCACAGTCCACGTGTTTGCTTCAAACCCATCTCCTTGTGCACACAGATAAATAATTCTTGGTGCTACAGCTTTCTTGCAGTGCTGATCTGCTGCTCACCTCTCATCTCACATCACTAGATGAGTCTTATTTATTCTTTAATGTCCAATTTAAATCATCTCTCCCTGTAAGATGCCCTCACTGACCAAATCAGCTCACAAAATTGACTGCCCTTAGAAGCAATAACATCCCCCAATTAGCACAAATTTAATCCTCAGTTATTTTGTTTCATTTGTACTTTAATTCTTGCCTTGACTAAATTGACTAAGATACCAGCCGTGATTATAATTGCTTTGTACTATTTATCAGTCACTCCATGTTATACTCAATTAGTCTTCAATATCCCCCCATGTAATGCCTAACAAAATCTTTATTATTGAATAGTTGATATTCTAGCCCAATGTGCACTCTAAAAGCAACAATATTTACAGTGGGAATTTCACCCCATTAGAGATGTTTTAATGTTTCTGTTGATCATTATCTTCCACTTTTTTTCCCACACCAGTCAATGGGGGAAAAAAATGCAATGCCTGGAAAGGAAACAGCCACCACAAACTTCAAACAACAGATGTTAACCATGTACAGGTGGCTGGATGGCTCATGGGATGGCTAATAGGATTTGAGACTTTTCACCTCATGATAATCAGTCTGGATTTGGCCTGTGGTTGACAGGTCACCCTACAGCTGTTAAAGGGATGCCAGGTGTGATAAGCTCTCATTACCAGCATTGTGGGCAGGTGTTTACATCATAGCAAGTACCCCTGTGGCCACTTTCAGGGGCAGCAGAGTCCCTGGTTTCTGGAAGGTGCAGCTACCTGTCAAGAGTAATGTGGGCTGCTATGTGTAATGGCTGCAATGTTCCCAAATGGTAGCAGAAATGCTATAAAATGGGCAGTGGCACCTCACTGTGACTTACTAAGATGTGATAAATGGCACATTTGGAAATAACTTGGTGCATTTTGAAATACCAAAATCAACTCTGATTTAAACCCATTATTTCCTCTAAATGAAATTCCTTTTTTAGAAGACTAGTTTTGAATTTGCATGAAGCATTTACTTAATAATACTGAAGATGTGCTATTTAATTTTCAGGTTCAATCTGCTTTGCATATGAGAGGCTCTGTTTTATGGAGCATCATTTGGGAACATTCTGTAAACCTGAAACCACAAAGCAGACAGAGTCAATGTGGTAAAACCCTTCATTAAACATGAAGAAATCTGAGTAAAGCCTCTTAAAATTTAGTCTCTTGCCAATAGAAACCACTTAATAAATGTCCATTAAAATAATGCATGAATACATTTTATTTCTTTTTAAAATAAGGGGATTGGACTTGTCTAGTATAATTTTCTGCTCTCAAATGCTATCTACAAAATCTCAAAAGGAAGATGCTTCCTACAGTGTATAACCAAGAATTGATACAGTGATTCATGCTGCTCCTAAAGTGAAAGGTTTCCCAAAGAAGGAAGATGGTAATGGGTTTTGTTTCTGACCCCCAGAAGTTGTTTCTGCTCCTGCACCCTTCAGAGTTCTCTTAAATCCCAGTGCTTCAGTGCAAGGCTCGTGAGTATGGCTTTTACTGTTAAAATTCTCTCCTTAACTAATAATGAACTTCCCTGGACTTCCCTGGTGGTAAAGCATCTGCTTACAATGTGGGAGACCCGGGTTCGATCCCTGGGTTGGCAAGATCCTCTGGAGAAGGAAATGGCAACCCACTCCAGTACTCTTGCCTGGAAAATCCCATGGACAGAGGAGCGTAGTAGGCTACAGTCCATGGGGTCACAAAGAGTCAGATACGACTGAGCGACTTCACCCACTTTAACTAATGAAACTTGTATGAAGGTGAGGACTGCCTAAAATCTAAGTGATAGAATGAATTGAGTATGTTGATAACAGATCAAGAAAGAAGCAATATGTATATAATGGGATACTTCCTTTTTCCTGGCAATTAATATCTATATTTCAAATATAAATTCAAAGAAGCATTCAGTTCAGTTCAGTCACTCAGTCATGTCTGACTCTTTGTGACTCCATGGATGCAGTATGCCAGGCTTCCCTGTCCACCAACCAACGCCTGGAGCATGCTCAATCTCATGTCCATCAAGTCCGTAATGCCATCCAACGATCTCATCCTTTGTAGTCTCCTTCTCCTCCTGCCTTCGATCTTTCTCAGCATCAGGGTCTTTTCCAGTGAGTCAGTTTTTTGCATCAGGTGGCCAAAGTATTGGAGCTTCATCTTCAGCATCAGTCTTTCCAATGCATATTCAGGACTGATTTCCTTTAGGATTGACTAATTTGATCTCCTTGCAGTCCAAAGGACTCTCAAGAGTCTCCTCCAACACCACAGTTCAAAATCATCAAGTCTTTGGTTCTCAGCTTTCTTTATGGTCCAACTCTCACATCCGTACATTACTACTGGAAAAATCATAGCTTTGACTAGATGGACCTTTGTTGGCAAAGTAATGTCTCTGCTTTTAAATATGCTGTCTAGGTTGGTCATAACTTTTCTTCTAAGGAGCAAGTGTCTTTTAATTTCATGGCTGCAGTCAACATCTGCAGTGATTTTGGAGTCCAAGAAAATAATGTTTGTCACTGTTTCCATTGTTTCCCCTTCTATTTACCATGAAGTGATGGTATCAGATGCCATGATCTTAGTTTTTTGAATGTTGAGTTTTAAGTCAACTTTTTCACTCTCTTTCACTTTCATTAAGAGGCTCTTTAGTTCCTCTTCACTTTCTGCCATTAAGGGTAGTGTCATTTGCGTATGTGCTGCTGCTGCTGCTGCTGCTAAGCCACTGCAGTCGTATCCAACTCTATGCAACCCCAGAGACGGCAGCCCACCAGGCTCCCCCATCCCTGGGATTCTCCAGGCAAGAACACTGGAGTGGCTTGCCATTTCCTTTTCCAATGCATGAAAGTGAAAAGTGAAAGTGAAGTCGTTCAGTCGTGTCTGACTCCTAGCGACCCCTTGGACTGCAGCCTACCAGGCTCCTCCGTCCATGGGATTTTCCAGGCAAGAGTACTGGAGTGTTGCATATGTGAGGTTATTAATATTTCTCATGGCAATCTTGATTCCAGCTTGTGCTTCATCCAGCCTGGCATTAAGTAGCCATATTCTCTGTAGAGAGCTTGCAATGACCTACTGTGGATTTCCTCAATGTTTTATAAAAAGGCATCTAATGAGCTTGATTATTCTCAACCATCACTGCATTCTCTTGTCCCCACATCAGTAAATACAGTCTAATTTAAGATAGAGAAAAGAATCAAGAAGAAACTGCTGATTTGTATACCAAAAGGGGTCAATTTATGATGGGGAAACCAGTACTCAGTAGTTAGAGATGGGGAGATCAGGGCTTTTACTTTTTGGCTGGATACTGGTGATGTGAGGAAAGCCCCAGATTTTCCAGGGTTTTAAAGCCAAAATGGTGCACAGAGAGAGAATTTCTGTATGAACTTGATATGTGTCTCCTGGAGTTGGATTCACATACATGTAGAGTCTTATGTCTACTTCCCTATAGAGAGTGCTGAGGAAGCTTGTTGGAATGGTTCAACCTTTTCTGTAGCATAATGTTAGAGAACAAAATGTCAACAAGTTTCCCCAATGCCCAAGACTCCAGGTGCTCCTCAAGCACAGAAGAGAAGCTCAGCAGTTCAATTACTTCACTGTCAGAAAACACCCAACAGAGACACACAAGGCAAGCCAGTCCTTCACATGACTATAAGGTAGACCATGATACAGGGCCATTTTGCCTATTTTTCCATCCTAGTCTCCAATGCCAGAGAAGCTAGAATTAGAAGACAGGAAGTACAAGGGAATTAATTCCCCTCTATGTTGGACATAGGATACAGTCCAGTATGCGCCAGGAGGGAAGAGGAAGGGCAGTGAAATGTGAAGTGGTCCTGACTGGGTGACTTTAGTGGCAGTTGTTGGCCTGTTCCAGTAGGTTCCTCAGTGCTCCCGTACTGTCAGGCCCACACAGCAGTTCTCTCACTGTGTACTGTTCTGCACTAGAACCTTGGAGAAAGCTATAGGATAAATCAGAAAGGTCATTATGGATCCAGAAAGGAGAGATGCATGCTTGTATGAAGCCAGAGTAATTTAAAAAAATTAAATTGTCTTATATTTGTAGCCTGCCAGATTCCATTTATTCAATCAACCAACTGCACAGGTATAGAATAAAGAGAGAGTGATTGTGGGATAGAAAGCCAAAGATGGAGGCAAAAAAGGGAAAAAATGAAAAAAAAAAAATCTCAGAATTATGTAGACATCCCTTAGAATCTCACTACTGAAAACTATGGTATATGGACAAGCAGCAACACCATGACCTGGGAACTTGTTAGAAATGTAGAATCTTGGACTCTACACACCTCCAAGGCATTTTTCTTTTTTCTCTCAAAATTTAGTGTTAGAAGTATCACATAGAGAGTTTGGGGGAAAAAAAAGTTCCTTGGTCTTTTGAATCATTAGGTTGAGGTGACTTAGATGGATTCTTTCTAATAAGTTCCCAGGTGATGCTAACGCTACTCATCTTGGGCCTCATTTTGCATTAGTAATGCAGGAAGAAGCTAAAAAAATGGTACTTATCTACTTCATTGATTTTCCTAAGAAGAAACAGTGATCTAAACAAGAGGGAGGTGGAGAGAGATATTTCTCTTTACCTCTTTCCAAATGTCATAACCACTTTAGAGTGCAGCAAAAAGTAGCTTTCCTCCTTCACTTTGTAGAAATGTTAAAGAGCTCAGGAATAAATATCTGGATGAGTGTGAAAACCAACAGATACTAATATGAGACATATCCATTCTTAATTTCTTTTATTTTTCTATTCTCCTATTAGAGTTAATGTGTGCATATAGTACATCTCCCCCAGCACTTCTTGTTGCCAGCTCCCATCACTTTGTTGCTTTAATAAGGGTCTGATGGGACTTCCTGAGGTGGTTCTGTGATTAAGATTTCATCTTCCAATGCAGGAGGTGTGGGGTCTGTCCCTAGTTGAGGAGTTAAAATGCCACATGACTCGTGGCCTAAAAGCCAAAACTTAAAACAGAAACAATATTTAACAAATTCAGTAAAGACTTTAAAAATCTCCACATCAAAAATCTTAAAAAAATAATGATCTGAGTAATTCTTTTAACACTCCTCTTTTCTCCTCCATGAATCTAAAGGGAAAACAAAATGTAACTGAGAAATATCTAATAGAATGGAAAAAAATTATCCAGAAAAATAGCTGCATAGTTTTCAAAAACCCCAGTTCTATTTATTTTATGTAAAACTTGCACATTTTTTCCATATCAGGCTAGAGAATAAAAACACAAGACCAGTATCATACCATGCCTGTGTTATGAAAAATCTAGCACCCACAAAAAAGCAACTGACATTTATTTTTCGTGTGAGGAAATTTTCAAAGCAACCGTTTGATGAGAAGTTGAGTGGTATGTCTGAGAGAAAAGATAAGATAGAAAATTTGCAACCTCCTCTCACCCCGAGAGCCTTAGCAGAGATTCTCCCTGGGCATCAGCTAATGCTTTATCTGCTCTCAGCACGAAGCTTCAGGAGAAGCTTAGACCTAGTGAGGCATTGGAAATGTGAGCCTCGGCAGCTTCTTCTCCTCACAGCAATCATTATCATTAACAATAGCTGATGATTTTACCACTCTGCAGACTGGACTTTTTGAATAAAGTTCACAGATAAATAAGGTAATTAATTGCAAAAAAACTATAATTAGATGATGATTCCAAATAGCATACATTTACTGCATATTGGATGAAATTCAGGAGAACAAAACTAATAGGAAAATATCAGCCCCCCAAAATCTATTTTTTTTAATATGGTGCTAAATGACCTCACAGGGTTTCTGCCATAGGAGAATCCCTGGTTTCTTTATAAATTCAAAATTAAGACCTTATTTCTCTAAGTGAGTATTTGTATTTCCCTATCACGATGGTGTGATCACTGACATAGAGCCAGACATCCTGGAATGTCAAGTCAAGTGGGTGTTAGAAAGCATCACTACTAACAAAGCTAGAGGAGGTGATAGAATTCCAGTTGAGCTATTTCAAATTCTGAATGATGATGCTGTGAAAGTGCTGCACTCAATATGCCAGCAAATTTGGAAAACTCAGCAGTGGCCACAGGACTGGAAAAGGTCAGTTTTCATTCCAGTCTCAAAGAAAGGCAATGACAAAGAATGCTCAAACTACTGCACAATTGCACTCATCTCACACGCTAGTGAAGTAATGCTCAAAATTCTCCAAGCCAGGCTTCAGCAATATGTGAACCATGAACTTCCAGATGTTCAAGCTGGTTTTAGAAAAGGCAGAGGACCCAGAGATCAAATTGCCAACATCCGCTGGATCATGGAAAAAGCAAGAGAGTTCCAGAAAAACATCTATTTCTGCTTTATTGACTATGCCAAAGCCTTTGCCTGTGTGGATCACAATAAACTGTGGAAAATTCTGAAAGAGATGGGAATACCAGACCACTGATCTGCCTCTTGAGAAATTTGTATGCAGGTCAGGCAGCAACAGTTAGAACTGGACATGGAACAACAGACTGGTTCCAAATAGGAAAAGGAGTACGTCAAGGCTGTATATTGTCACCCTGCTTATTTAACTTATATGCAGAGTACATCATGAGAAACTCTGGACTGCAAGAAACACAAGCTGGAATCAAGATTGCCGGGAGAAATATCAATAACCTCAGATATGCAGATGACACCACCCTTATGGCAGAAAGTGAAGAGGAACTCAAAAGCCTCTTGATGAAGGTGAAAGTGGAGAGTGAAAAAGTTGGCTGAAAGCTCAACATTCAGAAAACGAAGATCATGGCATCCGGTCCCATCACTTCATGGGAAATAGATGGGGAAACAGTGGAAACAGTGTCAGACTTTATTTTTTTGGGCTCCAAAATCACTGCAGATGGTGACTGCAGCCATGAAATTAAGAGACACTTACTCCTTGGAAGGAAAGTTATGACCCACCTAGATAGCACATTGAAAAGCAGAGACATTACTTTGCCAACAAAGGTCCGTCTAGTCAAGGCTAAGGTTTTTCCTGTGGTCATGTATGGATGTGAGAGTTGGACTGTGAAGAAGACTGAGCACTGAAGAATTGATGCTTTTGAACTGTGGTGTTGGAGAAGACTCTTGAGAGTCCCTTGGACTGCAAGGAGATCCAACCAGTCCATTCTGAAGGAGATCAGCCCTGGGATTTCTTTGGAAGGAATGATGCTAAAGCTGAAACTCCAGTACTTTGGCCACCTCATGCGAAGAGTTGACTCATTGGAAAAGACTCTGTTGCTGGGAGGGATTCGGGGCAGGAGGAGAAGAGGACGACAGAGGATGAGATGGCTGGATGGCATCACTGACTCGATGCACATGAGTTTGAGTGAACTCCAGGGGTTGGTGATGGACAGGGAGCCCTGGCATGTTGAGATTCATGGGGTCGCAAAGAGTTAGACATGACTGAGCAACTGAACTGAACTGAACTGATGATCCTGTTTTGTGCTTAGAACCAGTGGGTCTTCCATAAGTAGTTTTTGAGCCAACTTGATATCTCTTCTTTTATATTCAAACAAGAAATTGTCCAGGCAGGTCTCCAATCATAATAGACTCTACTCTATTTGGGTACCAAATTAAATGCTAAGCTAAAAACCAAATTTCGGACATATCAGGATCAAACTTCTAAAAGATTCGCATCAAAACTTGGCTGAGGGAGTAATGGATTCATGAGGAAAACTTGCAAACTTTATGTCTCAAGGGCAAAGATTTTACTTGTCTCACTAACTAAAGCCTCCAGAGAGCCAAAGCTTCCAGAATAATTTTTATATGTTTCTCATTATATATTAGCTTTAAAATGAATGTTTTATCTATAATAATTGGTTTGTATTTACTAACTCCTGCTTTTTTTTTTTTTTAACTAGAGTCCTACTCAAGAATCCTATGAATATAAAACAACTTTGTTTTCTCAGATCAGTTCAGGTGCTCAGTCATGTCTGACTCTCTGCAACCCCATGAACCCCAGCACACCAGGCCTCCCTGTCCCTCACGAAATCCTGTAATTTCCCCAAACCCATGTCCATCAAGTCAGTGATGCCATCCAACCATCTCAATCCTCTGTCGTCCCCTTCTCCTCTGGCCCTCAATCTTTCCCAGCATCAGGGTCTTTTCAAATGAGTCAGCTCTTCGCATCAGGTGGCCAAAGTATTGTTCTGTTTTCTATTAGATGCTTATTACTATTGTGCACCCAGGACCCTGATGCTTTTAAAACAAGGCATACATTGGGAAAAAATAAAAGTAAAACAATAGAATGGGAAAGGCTAGAGATCTCTTCAAGAAAATTAGAGATATCAAGGGAATATTTCATGCCAAGATGCATTCAATAAAGGACAGAAATGGTATGGACCTAAGAGAAGCAGAAGATATTTAGAAGAGGTGGCAAGAATACACAGAAGAACTGTACAAAAAAGATCTTCACAACCCAGATAATCATGATACTGTGATCACTCACCCTAACCTAGAGCCAGACATCCTGGAATCTGATGTCAAGTGGGCCTTAGGAATCATCACTACAAACAAATCTAGTGGAGGTGATGGAATTCCATTTGGCTATTTGAAATCTGAAAGATGATGCTGTGAAAGTGCTGCATTCAATATGCCAGCAAATTGGGAAAACAGCAGTAGCCACAGGACTGGAAAAGGTCAGTTTTCATTCCAATCTCAAAGAAAGGCAATGACAAAGAATGCTCAAACTACCACACAATTACACTCATCTCACATGCTAGTAAAGTAATGTTCAAAATTCTCCAAATCAGGCTTCAACAATACATGAACCATGAACTTCCAGATGTTCAAGCTGATTTTAGAAAAGACAGAGGAACCAGAGATCAAATTGCCAACATCCGCTGGATCATTCATAAAGCAAGAGAGTTTCAAAAAAACACCCACTTCTGCTTTATTGACTATGCCAAAGCGTTTGACTGTGTGGATCACAATAAATTGTGGAAAATTCTGAGATGGGATTACCAGACCACCTGACTTCCCTTTTGAGAGACCTATATGCAGGTCAGGAAGCAACAGTTAGAACTGGACATGGAACAACAGACTGGTTCCAAACAGGAAAAGGAGTATGTCAAGGCTGAATATTGTCACCCTGCTTATTTAAATTATATGCAGGGTACATCAAGAGAAACGCTGGGCTGGAAGAAGCACAAGCTGGAATCAAGATTGCCAAGAGAACTATCAATAACCTCAGATATGCAGATGACACCACCCTTATGGCAGAAAGTCAAGAAGAACTAAAGAGCCTCTTGATGAAAGTGAAAGAGGAGAGTGAAAAAGTTGGCTTAAAGCTCAACATTCAGAAAACTAAGACCATGGCATCTGGTCCCAACACTTCATGGAAATAGATGGGGAAGCAGTGAAAACAGTGGCTGACATTATTTTTTTGGTCTCCAAAATCATTGCAGATGGTGATTGCAGCCATGAAATTAAAAGACACTTACTCCTTGGAAGGAAAGTTATGACCAACCTAGACAGCATATTCAAAAGCAGAGACATTACTTTGCCAACAAAGGTCCGTCTAGTCATGACTATTGTTCTTCCAGTAGTCATGTATGGATGTGAGAGTTGGACTGTGAAGAAACCTGAGCACGGAAGAATTGATGCTTTTGAACTGTGGTGTTGGAGAAGACTCTTGAGTGTCCCTTGGACTGCAAGGAGATCCAAACAGTCCATCCTAAAGGAGATCAGTCCTGGGTGTTCTTTGGAAAGACTGATGTTGAAGCTGAAACTCCAATACTTTGGCTACCTGATGCTAAGAGCTGGCTCATTTGAAAAGACCCTGTTGCTGGGAAAGATTGAGGGCAGGAGAAGAAGGGAGAGAGAGGATGAGATGGCTAGATGGCTCACCAACTCAATAATATGGGTTTGAGTGGGCCCCAGGAGTTGGTGATGGACAGGGAGGCCTGGTGTGCTGCAATTCATGGGGTCGCAAAGAATTGGACATGACTGAGTGACTGAACTGAAGTGATACATTGGGTTGCATGTACTGTATGTGGACCAGTGTACAGTGAAGTGGAGGCAGAGCAGCTCTGCAAGCTCCTCTCCACTTTGCCATAGAGAACCCGCGATTGGACACTGAGGGCAAGCCACGCACATGCCCTCGTGCCCAGTGATCCTGCAAGGTCACTATCATATGACAGAGGCTTGGCTGCCGTGCATCTTCCTCCCTGTGTACTTTCCATTTGTCTTCCTGAATATCAAGTCCTGAGCCTCTGAAAAGACAGAGAAATACTACAGAAATGAAGGTTCAAACTAGAAATACAGAAGTCCAAATAAATGAAGAGAAAATAGGCAAACTACCTGATGAATTCAGAATAATGATAGAAAAGATCAACAACCTTCAAGGCAAAATGGAGAAAATGCAAGAATCAATTAACAAAGACCTAGAAGAATTAAAGAATAAACATGCAAAGACAAACACCACAATTACTGAAATAAAAATACTCTAGAAGGAATCAATACCAAAATATCTGAAGCAGAAGAACGAATCAGTGAGCTGGAAGATAAAATGATGGAAATAACTTTTGAAGAGAAGAATAAAGTGAAAAGAATGAAAAGAACTGTGGATAGTCTCAGAGGCCTCTGGGACAATATCAAATGCACCAACATTTGAATAATAGGGATCCCAGAAGAAAAGAGAAAAAGAAAGTGCATAAGAAAATTTCTGAAGAGATCATAGTTGAACATTTCCCCAACATGGAAAAAGAAATAGTTAATCAAGTCCAAGAGGCACAAAGAGTCCCATACAGGATAAATCCAAGGAGAAACATGCCAAGACATATACTAATCAAGCTAACAAAGACTAAACACAAATAAATAACATTAAAACCATCAAGGGAGAAACAACAAGTAAGATACAAGGGAAACCCCATACACTTAACAGCAGATCTTTCAGCAGAAACTCTGCAGGCCAGAAGGGAATGGCAGGACATATTAAAAGTACAAAAAGGGAAAAATCTACAACCAAAATTACTGTACCCATCAAGGATCTCATTCAAAATTGATGAAGCAATCAAAAGCTTTTAAGACAAGACAAAGTAAAAAGAAAGAAGTAAAAAGTACCACCAAACCAGATTTACAACAAATGTTAAAGGGACTTATACTGTCAAGAAATACAAGAGAAGAAGAAAGGTCTACAAAATCAACCCCAAGCAATTAAGAAAATGGCAATAGGAACATATATATCAACAATTACTTTAAATGTAAATGGATAAATGCTCCAACCAAAATACACAGACTGGCTGAATGGATACAAAAACAAGACCCATATATATGCTATCTACAAGAAACCTACTACAGACTGGAAGACACATATAGACTGAAAGCGAGAGGATGGAAAAATATATTCCATGCAAATGGGAAGCAAAAGAAAGCTGGAGTAGCAATCCTCATCTCAGACAAAATAGATCTTAAAGGAGATTACAAGAGATAAGGAAGGACACTATATAATGATCAAGGCATCAATACAATAGGAAGCTATAACAATTTTAAATATCTATGCACCAAACATAGGAGCACCTCAATACATAAAACAAACAGTAACAGATATAAAAGGAAAAATTGACAGTAACACAATAATAGTAGGAGATTTTAACCCCCCACTCACTCCAATGGACAGATCATCAAAACAGAAAATTAATAAGGAAATACGAGTCTTAAATGATACATTAGATGAGATGGATCTCATTGATATTTTCAGGACATTTCATCCAAATGCAGAAGAATACATCTTTTCAAGTGCACATGGAACATTCTCCAGGATAGACCACATCTTGGGTCACAAATCAAACCTCAGTAAATTAAAGAAATTTGAAATCATATCAAGCATCTTCTTTCACCACAATGCTGTGAGACTAAATATCAATTACAAGAAAAAAACTGTAAGAAACACAAACACATGGAGATTAAGCAACACATTTCTAAATAACCAACAGGTTACTGAAGAAATCAGAAGGGAAATCAAAAAATTCTAGAAACAAATGACAGTGAAAACATGACAATCTATGGGATGCAGCAAATGTAGTCCTAAGAGAGAAATTTGTAGCAATACAATCCTACCTCAAGAAACAAAACCATCAAATAGACAGCCTAACTTTACACCTAAACCAAGTGGAAAAAGAAGAACAAAAAAAACACCAAAATTAGTAGAAGGAAAGAAATCATAAAGATCCAAGCAGAAATAAATGAAAAAGAAATGAAAGAAATAATAGTAAAGATTAATAAAACAAAAAGCTGTTCTTTGAGAAGATAAACAAAATTGACAGACATTTAGCCAAGCTTATCAAGAAAAAAAGAGAGAAGACTCAAATCAACAAAATTAGAAATGAAAAAGGAGAGGTTACAACAGACAATGCAGAAATACAAAGGATTATAAGAGACTATTCTGAACAACTATATGTCAATAAAATGGATAACCTGGAAGAAATGGACAGATTCTTAGAAAAGTTTAATCTTCCAAGACTGAACCAGGAAGAAATAGAAATTAGGAACAACCCAATTAGAAGCATTGAAATTGAAGCTGTGATCAAAAATCTCCCAAAAAACAAAAGCCCAGGACCAGACTGCTTCACAGCAGAATTCTATCAAACATTTAGAGAAGAGCTAATGCCTATCCTTCTAAAACTCTTTCAAAAAATTGCAGAGGAAGAAACACTTCCAAACTCACTCTAAAAAAGCCACCATCGCCCTGATATGAAAACCAAAGACAACACAAAAAAAGAAAACTACATGTCAATATCACTGATGAAAATAAATACAAAAATCCTCAAAAAATTTTAGCAAACAGAATTCAGCAACACATCAAAAAGCTCATAGACCATGATCAAGTTGGGTTTATCCCAGGAATGCAAGGATTCTTCAATATATGCAAATCAATCAATGTGATACACCATATTAACAAATTGAAAGATAAAAACAATATGATTACTTCAATAGATGCAGAAAAAGCCTTTGACAAAATTCAGCATCCATTTATGATTAAAACACTTCAAAATATGGGTGTAGAAGGAACCTACCTCAGTGTAGTAAAGGCCATATATGATAAGCCTACAGCAAACATTATTCTCCATGGTGAAAACCTGAAAGTATCCCCCTTAAGATCAGGAAAGAGACAAGGGTGTCCACTGTCACCACTATTATTCAGCATATTTCTGGAAGTCCTAGCTACAGCAATCAGGGAAGAAAAAGAAATAAAAGGAATCCAGATCGGAAAAGAAATAAAGCTCTCACTGTTTGCAGATGGCATGATACTGTACATACAAAACCCTAAAGATTGTCTCAGAAAATTACTAGAGCTAATCAGTGAATTTAGCAAAGTTGCAGGATACAAGATCAATACACAGAAATCACTTGCATTTTTATATACTAGCAATGAAAAATAAGAAAGAGAAATTAAGGAATCAATCCCATTCACCATTGCAACAAAAATAATTAAATATCTAGGAATAAATTTACCTAAGGAGACAAAAGAACTGTACACAGAAAATTATAACACACTGATGAAAGAAATATAAAATGACATAATCAGATGTTCCTGGGTAGGAAGAATCAATATTGTTAAAATGACTATACTACCAAAGGCAATCTACAGATTCAATGCAATCCCTATCAAATTACCAATGGCTTTTTCCACAGAACTAAAACAAAAAATTTCACAATTCGTATGGAAACACAAAAGACCCTGAATAGCCAAAGCAGTCTTGAGAAATAAGAATGGAGCTGGAGGAATCAACCTTCCTGACATCAGAATATACTACAAGGCTACAGTCATCAAGACAGTATGGTATGGGCACAAAAACAGAAATATAGACCAATGGAACAAGATACAAAGCCCAGAAATAAACCCATGCACCTATGAAAGTGAAAGTGAAGTCTCTCAGTCATGTCCAATTCTTTGCAACCCCATGGACTGTAGCCTACCAGGTTCCTCTGTTCATGGGATTTTCCAGGCAAGAATACTGGAGTGGGTTGTCATTTCCTTCTCCAGAAGATCTTCCCAACACAGGGATTGAACCCAGGTCTCCCTCATTGTAGGCAGACACTTTTACCGTCTGAGCCACCAGGGAAGTCTCCACATGCAGCTATGGGTACCTTATATTTTGACAAAGGAGACAAGAATACACAATGGGGCAAAGACAACCTCTTCAATCAGTAGTGCAGGGAAAACTGGACAGTTACATGTAAAAGAATGAAATTAGATCACTTCCTAACACCATACACAAAGATAAACACAAAATGGATTAAAGATCTAAATATAAGACCAGAAACTATAAAACTCTTAGAGGAAAAATAGGCAGAACACTCAATGACATAAATCAAATCAAGATCCTGTATGACATACCTCCTAGAGTAACAGAAATAAAAACAAAAGTAAATAAGTGGGACCTGATTAAACCTAAAAGCTTTTGCACAGCAAAGGAATCTATAAGCAAGGTGAAAAGACAACCTTCAAAATGGGAGAAAATAATACCAAATGAAACAACTAACAAAGGATTACTTTCCAAAATATACAAGCAGCTCATACAACTCAATACCAGGAAAACAAATAACCCAATCAAAAAGTGGGAAAAAGACCTAAACAGACATTTCTGCAAAGAAGACATACAGATGCCTAACAAACACATGAAAAGATGCTCAACATCGCTCAATATTAGAGAAATGCAAAACAAAACCACAATGAGATATCACCTCACACCATCACCATCACACCACTATTTGGCCATCACCAAAAAGTCTACAAACAATAAATGCCAGAGACTGTGTGGAGAAAAGGGAACACTCTAGCACCACTGGTGGAAATGTAAATTGATATAGCCACTACGGAAGACAATAAGGAGATTCCTTAAAAACTAGGAATAAAACCACCATCAGTTCAGTACAGTTCAGTCACTCAGTTGTGTCCGACTCTTTGCGACCCCATGAATCACAGCACACCAAGCCTCCCTGATCAACACCAACTCCCAGAGTTCAATCAAACTCAGGTCCATCAAGTTGGTGATGCCATCCAGCCATCTCATCCTCTGTTGTCCCTTTCTCCTCCTGCTCCCAATCTCTCCCAGCATCAGAGTCTTTTCCAATAAGTCAGCTTTTCATAAGAGGTGGCCAAAGTATTGGAGTTTCAGCTTTAGCATCAGTCCTTCCGATGAATACCCAGGACTGATCTCCTATAAAAGGACTTGTTGGATCTCCTTGCAGTCCAAGAGACTCTCAAGAGTCTTCTCCAACACCACAGTTCAAAAGCATCAATTTTTCGGCGATCATATTTCTTCACAGTCCAACTCTCACATCCATACATGACCACTGGAAAAACCATAGCCTTGACTAGATGGACCTTTGTTGGCAAAGTAATGTCTCTGCTTTTGAATATGCTATCTAGGTTGGTCATAACTTTCCTTCCAAGGAGTAAGCGTCTTTTAATTTCATGTCTGCAATCACCATCTGCAGTGATTTTGTAGCCCCCCAAAATAAAGTCTGACACTGTTTCCACTGTTTCCCCATCTTTTTCCCATGAAGTGATGGGACCAGATGCCATGATCTTCGTTTTCTGAATGTTGAGCTTTAAGCCAACTTTTTCACTCTCCTCTTTCACTTTCATCAAGAGACTTTTTAGTTCCTCTCCACTTTCTGCCATAAGGGTGGTGTCATCTGCATATCTGAGGTTATTAATTTTTCTTCTGGCAATCTTGATTCCAGCTTGTGTTTCTTCCAGTCCAGCGTTTCTCATGATGTACTCTGCATAGAAGTTAAATAAGCAGGGTGACAATATACAGCCTTGACGTACTCCTTTTCCTATTTGGAACCAGTCTGTTGTTCCATGTCCACTTCTAACTGTTGCTTCTTGACCTGCATACAGGTTTTTCAAGAGGCAGGTCAGGTGGTCTGGTAGTCCCATCTCTTTCAGAATTTTCCACAGTTTATTGTGATCCACACAGGCAAAGGCTTTGGCATAGTCAATAAAGCAGAAATAGATGTTTTTTCTGGAACTCTCTTGCTTTTTCCATACACCAGAAGATGTTGGCAATTTGATCTCTGGTTCCTCTGCCTTTTCTAAAACCAGCTTGAACATCTGGAAGTTCACGGTTCACATATTGCTGAAGCCTGGCTTGGAGAATTTTAAGCATTACTTTACTAGAGTGTGAGATGAGTGTAAGTGTGCTGTAGTTTGAGCATTCTTTGGCATTGCCTTTCTTTGGGATTGGAATGAAAACTGACCTTTTCCAGTCCCGTGGCTGCTGCTGAGTTTTCCAAATTTGCTGGCATATTGAGTGCAGCACTTTCACAGCATCATCTTTCAGGATTTGAAATAGCTCAACTGGAATGCCATCACCTTCACTAGCTTTGTTCATAGTGATGCTTTCTAAGGCCCACTTGACTTCATATTCCAGGATGTCTGGCTCTAGGTCAGTGATCATACCATCATGATTATCTGGGTCGTGAAGATCTTTTTTTGTACAGTTCTCCTGTGTATTCATGCCACCTCTTTTTAATATCTTCTGCTTCTATTATGTCCATACCATTTCTGTCCTTTATGGAGCCCATCTTTGCATGAAATGTTCCCTTAGTATGTCTAATTTTCTTGAAGAGACCTCTAGTCTTTCCCATTCTGTTGTTTTCCTCTATTTCGTTGCATTGATCACTGAGGAAGGCTTTCTTATCTCTTCTTGCTATTCTTTGGAACTCTGCATTCAGATGCTTATATCTTTCCTTTTCTCCTTTGCTTTTTGCTTCTCTTCTTTTCACAGCTATTTGTAAGGCCTCTTCAGACAGCCATTTTGCTTTCTTGCATTTATTTTCCACGGGGATGTTCTTGATCCCTGTCTCCTGTACAATGTCATGAACCTTCGTCCATAGTTCATCAGGCATTCTATGTATCAGATCTAGTCCCTTAAATCTATTTCTCACTTCCACTAAATAATCATAAGGGATTTGATTTAGGTCATACCTGAATGGTCTAGTGGTTTTTCCTACTTTCTTCAATTTTAGTCTGAATTTGGCAGTAAGGAGTTCATGATCTGAGCCACATTCAGCTCCTGATCTTGTTTTTGTTGACTGTATAGAGCTTCTCCATCTGTGGCATATAACACTTATTAGAACCTAAATATCTTATCATGGCCATTAGGGATAGCCCTTGCCTACTTCCATAGCCTCTACCATTGTGCCTTTAATTTGCTTCCCCTCAATTCCACTGTCTTTCAAGTTAGTTTTTTGAACATACCAATCACAATCTATCCTTAAGGTCTTTGTACTCAGGGTTCCATGAAAAAAAAAATTATTCTTTCTCACAGTGAGTACCTGATATTATATGTATTTATTAGTTTAATATTTTTTTTCTCTCTCAGCCTGGTATATACTCTAGTGTATATTCTGAATTTACTCATTCTCACCAGTTAATCCACAGCCTTTGGGACAGTAACTGACACACAATAGGCACACAATAAGTGTCAGCTGAATGAATGAATGAACAAAAGAGAGGAAGCAATATAGTTCAGGAAAAGCAACAGTTCTAAAGGAAGAAATATATGACTAGAAATTTCAATTGCTACTAGCTTCTGGGGAGACAGAATTTTATGTTCAGGTCATGCCAAACTGGACAGCCTTGGTAATCATCTCGTATGTTCCAATGAATTACAAGAATGGCCATGTCTTATAATTTAAATTCATATCCAAGAACTAAGGGACTAACCCTGAGATTAATAGAAAAACAAAAAACCAAATAGATTGACCTATATAAAGTGTAACTTAAATTTAAGCCTCAATAAAATCAAACTAACTCACTAGTAACAGCCTGCTAAGACAAAACTCAACACAATTTAGAGAGAAATAACAAAATTCAGTCTCTTCAACATATCACTTAAAATATCCAATATAAAGCGAATAGCTGCTAGACATGAAAGTACACAGGAAAATGTAATAACCCACAGTGTAGAGGAAAACAGTCAATAGATTCAGAGAAATGACCCAGATTTTGGAATCAGCACATGAAACATTAACATAATTTTATTACTTCCATACCTGATCATGGTGCAGTAGTGGAGGAGCAGTCATGCCTTATTGCTGTAAACATCTAAACAACAACAAAACTATTTAGACAGCTATTTTCACACATTAGAAAACAGTCTTTGCAAATCCATGATCCCTAAGAGAAAGGGGAAAATGAAGTACCCATAGTCAGCCTAGCTCTTTGTCTGAAAACATATTTCAGAGCATGGTGCAGAGTCATGCAAGTATGGGAATTTCACTAAGTTTTGAGCTCAGAGACTAGAGTTCAAGAAGGGTAAGGTGGTTGAGATTTCAGAATAATAAAGGTGAGGCGGCTAAATATAAAAAAAGAGGTCTGAAAAACTGGTCAAGACTCCCTTTGAACTGACTTCTGGTTTTTATGTCATTTTTGTAAAGGACGAAACTCCATGAGGCCAAGAAAAGAGTGACCAAAAAAGCAATAAGCTACACAATTCCCACAGAGTGCTGAGAAACTAGGTTCTAAACCATCAGAGTGGACATTTCTGGTTTAATTACAAAGAATGCTCAGGAAAAAATTCAGAAAAGTCATGCCTTAGTAGTAGTGCTAACCCAGCCTTGTTTTAAAAGCTCTGCTAATTTACCATAACTAAAAATACTTAAAAGAACCAAACTCATTGATATATAACTTAATTTCCTGTCAGAACAATGGCTAATATTTTTTAAAATAAGATATTAAATATTATAACTCAACAATATAATGTTCACAATATGCAGTGTCTAATCAAAAATTCCTAGTAGTGATTAGCAAAATGTGACCCATAACCAAGGAACATGTCAGTAAATATAAACAGATGCAGCCATGACAGAGATATAAAATAGAATTAATACTTTTAAAAGACTTACTAAAAAATATGTTGTTGTTATTTAGTCACAAAGTGATGTCCGACTCTTTTGTGACCCCATGGACTTCCAGGCTCCTCTGTTCATGGACTTTCCAGACAAGAATACTGGAATGAGTTGCCATTTCCTTCTCCACGGAATCTTCCTGACTCAGGGATCGAACCCACATTTCCTTCATTGACAAGCAGATTTTCTACCACTGAGCCATCAGGAAAACTCACTAAAAATATATCCAAGGGCTAAATAATGAGGAGAGAAACAGAAGCTAAAAAATAAGAAATATAATACAAAAATATTTAAAATGAAAAATTAGTTAGATGGGTTAATAGAAACTTTCGAAGAAAAAAAACTTAAAAACATATTAATAGAAATGTAAACACTGAAACATATAGAGAATATCGATCAACATAAAGTGAACAAAGCCTTAATGACAAGAGATCCAACATATATATAATCAGAACCCAAAAAAGAAAGGAGCAAGGATGTGAAACAGTATTAGAAGACTTTCAATGAACTCCAGACAGAACAAAAACAAAGAAAAGCACATAGAGTCAGGTCATAATGAAATTTCTGAAGGTCAGTAATAAAGAGAAAGTTTTAAAAGCATCTTTTAACACATTATACACAAAACTGTCAAGCAAGAACTCAACATTCAGAAAAAAAAATCCTTTAAAAATAAAAGGAAAAAAATTAGTTTAGACAAAAACAGAGAATTCATTCCAACCCAACCTACATTATTTAAATGATTTTTTAAAAATTCCAAGATATAAGAAAAACTATACCAAACGAAAATTTGAACTTACACAAAGAATAAATAGCACTGATTTGCATAAATATGTATACAATATATTTTTCAGTTGAATATATGATTTTAAAGATAACTGAGAACTTCTGGTTGCAACTCTGACAAGTAATGTCTTGGAAGTTGTTATTCCTACCTTTACCACACACACACACACACACACACACACACACAACACCTGGAAAAACTAAAAGCCAAAATCTTTTCTTGTACTCATCAGAGGACTAAAATCACAGGGAAAAAATCCCCATTTAATCTAGACAGACAAGTTATTCAGAGGGTTATAGCAACCAAGCTCTACTTACCTGGAGCCACAACTGCTGATACCTAAAGTTGAAAGAACACAAACAGTATTTTTGACTAATTACAGGAGGCTGAGTGTGGATTAGTGTAAGAGTGAGAAATTCATGGGAATTGCAGTCTTGTGGTAGGCATAGGGGCTTCCCGGGTGGCACTAGTGATAAAGAACCCACCTGCCAATGCAAGAGGTGCAAGACATGTGGGTATGATCCCTGGGTCAGGAAGATCCCATGGAGGAGGGCATGGCAACCCACTCCAATATTCTTGCCTAGAGAATCCCATGGACAGTGGAGCCTGGCAGACTACAATCCATAGGGTTGCACAGAGTGGAACAAGACTGAAGCGACTTTGCAAATACTCATGGGAAGCATACACTTACAGGCTTTTTCTTGGGAACTTCACCAGATTCTCACAGTGAGGATCAAGAACAGTCTTCAGTGTCCTAAAGCCAAGAGGAAGGAAACAGTAAACATTGTGAAGTCTGTCAGCAATAATACAAATATGAGATTGCAGATAATCTACAGACTTTAATGCCCCACTGTCTGCAATTGATACATCAAATCAGTAGAAAATCAGTAACCAAAATAACAACTACTTCCTGGTAGCTCAGAGGTTAAAGCATCTGCCTGCAATGCGGGAGAGCTGGTTCAGTCCCTGGGTTGGGAAGATACCCTGGAGAAGGAAATGGCAACCCACTCCAGTATTCTTGCCCAGAAAATCCTATGGACAGAGGAGCCTGGTGGGCTATACTCCACGGGGTAGCAAAGAGTCAGACACAACTGAGTGACTTCACTTTCACTTAACTGACATTTATGGAATACTCCAGCTAGCAACAGGCTTCTAGTGGTAAAGAACCCACCTGCCAATGCAGAGACATAAGAGATGTGGGTTCGATCCCTAGGTCAGGAAGATCCCCTGGAGGAGGGCATGGCAAACAACCCTCTCTAGTATTCTTGCCTGAAGAATCCCAAGGAGAGAGGAGCCAGGTGGGCTACAGTCCACAGAGTCGCAAAGAGTCAGATGTGACTGAAGCAATTTAGCATGCATGCACGTATGCCAGCTAGAAACATTAATAAAAGAAAATGGTCTCATCCACAAGCTTTCAACATAAAAAATGAAATAGATATATTAAGAACATTTAAAGATCATATAAATATTAAATAAGATAAGAATTCATTATTAAAAGTTTTATAACAATACATTAATGCTGCTACTGCTACTACTAAGTCACTTTAGTCGTGTCCGACTCTGTGTGACCCTATAGACGCCAGCCCACCAGGCTCCCCCGTCCCTGGGACCCTCCAGGCAAGAACACTGGAGTGGGTTGCCATTTCCTTCTCCAATGCATGAAAGTGAAAAGTGAAAGTGAAGTGGCTCAGTCGTGTCCGACTCTTAGCGACCCCATGGACTGCAGCCTACCAGGCTCCTCGGTCTATGGGATTTTCCAGGCAAGAGTACTGGAGTGGGGTGCCATTGCCTTCTCTGATACATTAATGACTTAGATGAAATAGAAACATTTTGAACAATACAATTAACCAAACACACACACATACACAAACAGAAAATCTAAATAGTTTTATATCTATTTTAAAAAATTGAATGCAAAATTGCAACTTTCAGAAACAAAATTTCAGCTTCAGCCCAAATGTTTTCTTTTATGAAATCTGTTTAAGAAGAAAAAAAAGTAATACCAAACATATACTAACTATGTTGCAAACCATAGGAGGAGAGAACTATTCCCAACATGTTTTATGAGGTCACATGACATATGACTTCCCTGGTGGCTCACACAGTAAAGAATCTGCCTACAGTGTGTGAGACTGGGTTCGATCCCTGTGTGGAGAAGATCCCCTGGAGAAGGAAATGGCAATGGCAATCCACTCCAGTATTCCTGCCTGGAGAATCCCAGGCCAGAATTTTTGCCTGGAGAATTCCAGGCCAATGCCTGGACAGAGGAGCCTGGCAGGCTACAGTCCATTAGGTTGCAAAGAGTCAGACAGGACTGAGCGACTTCACTTTCACTTTCCTGACAGCAATGCCAAAATCTGTCAAAAATATAAGAAAGAAAATAGCAAACCAATATTCCTCATGGATATAGAGCAAAAAAAAATCCTTAAAAAATATTAGAGTATGAATCCAACAATATGTAAATAGAATAAAATACCAAGACCAGTGTAATTTATCACAAGATGTGAAGTTGATTCTGTATTCTAAATCAAGTTAATTTATCATTTTAATAGAATAAAGAAGAATGTATTATGGTAATCTCAATAAATACAGAAAAAGTCAAATCTTACTCATTTTAAAAACATCCCACAACTAGTAGTAGAAGAGAACTTAACCTATTAAAGGGCAGGTAAAAGAAAGCAAAACACCCTAGAACTTAAATGTTATTTAGTGGCTAAATATAAAGGATTTCTGAGATTTGAAACAATGCAAGGATTTCTCCTCTCATCATTTCCCTTCATATAGTGTATGTGCTGGACAGTTAAATAAGAAAATTTTTTAAAATTATTGTTTAGAAATGATGAAATAAAATTCTTATTTATAAATAATGAGATGTTGCATAAAAAAAAACCCTAAAACTTTCTATGAAAAAGAGGACAATGTCTTCACCACCAAAGAGTAGAAGATAAGCTAAATAAGCAGTATCCATGAAAGAAAACAATGATAAATTAGACTTCTACAGAATTAAAATTTTATGCTCGTCAAAAAATATGATTAAAAAGTCTATAGCATAGACAAATCTATTTTAAAATGTAAGAACAGACAAAAATAGCTTAACAGAACCAAATTGAAAATCCAGAAATACAACCACACATATAGTCAGTTGACTTCAATGGAAGTATAAAGTAATTCAATGAGGAAAGAAAAGTCTATTCAACATAAGATGCTGAAACAATTGAAAAATTTTTGAAAAGTAATAATCTCAATCTCCATATCAAATAAGCCAAATTTAAAATTTGATGGATCATGCACCTAAAGATATAATCTGATATTTAAAATAAAAAAGAGGAAATAAATACATGTTTATGCTGAGTTAGCAAGTATTTATTAGACACAACAGAAGCAGCATTAACCATGAAAGCTAAAGATTAACTGAATTTCATCTATATTAAATTTTCTGCTCATCAGAATACATCATTAAGAAAATAAAAATATAAGCCACAAATTAGAGAGAATACATAGAATACATATAAGAAACTAGTATCTGGAATACACAAGAGACTCTTTCAACAGCATATATTTATTTTCTGGAGGTCAGAAGTCTATAACCAAGTCAGTCCTCGAAGTCAGAGGTCTCAAATCAAGATCTTAGCAGGGCTGTGTTTCTTCTGGAAGCTTCAGAAGGGAATCTGTTTCTTCGCTTTTTCCAGTTTTTAAAGGCAGCCTGCATTTTTTACATATGGTCCTTTCCTCTCTCTGTTGTCAAAGTGCATTGCTCCAATCTCCTCTCATGATGATACTTCCTCTCCCTGATTTGACTCTCTTGTTTTCCTCTTATAAGGGACTATTTATAGTTTTAATACATTGGCCCACCAGAATAATCCTGGATAATCTCTCCAACTCAAAATCCTTAACCTAATTACATCAGCAAAATGCCTTTTGTCCTATAAGGTAACATATTTACAAGTTCTGGGAGTTAGACATAGATATCTTTGGAGGGCCATTATTCTGTCTACTATGGAATAATGAATTTATTTTAAAGTTTCTCATTAAGCATATATCCTATGATTCTGCAGTCCTATTCCTAAGTGTTTGCTCAAGAAAAATAAAGAAATATATTTTTATAAAGAATTTTGTTCAAAAAGTTCATAAAATGTTGTTCAAACTGGAAAACCACGAATATCCATCAATAGCTGAGTGCAGAAATAAATTGTACTAAATTCAGAATAGAACACACCATTCAGAAATAAAGTAGAGTAAATTACTAATACATAACATGAATGGATCTTTTAAAACAAAAAGAAAAACATTATGCTGAGTGAAAGAAGCCTTACATGATATACATTGTGGATGATTTCATTTACATGAGTTTCTAGAAGTGGCAAATTAATGCATTGTGATAGAAATCAGAGCAAATGTTGCTTTGTAATGGGATAAAGGCAGAGAGAAGAGGAGCCCAGGGAAACTTTTTGGGATTATGAAGATTTTCTGTATCTTGTTTAGCATGGTGGTTATACGGATTATTTGCATTTGTCAAAATCCACTGGACTTGGCACTTAACATTGTTGCGATTCACTGCATGAAAATTAAAATGAAATAAGCTGTTCATTTCCCAGCTAGATGCTTAGAGTCCTCAAGAGAAAATATATTTCAATGGTTTTTGAAGAAAGAGGGGGAAAAATCCATATATGAAATTTTCAACCGTTCTCTACTTTCTCATTGCCAAAGCAGATTGTAAAAAAATGTGATTATGGCACAAAAGGACCAAATAAAGGGACCAGAGACATTGCAGAGGTACTAAAAGTTTACTTTATATCAATTTTTATGTGCTTGACTATTAATTTTAAACTTTTTGGGAGGTTTTAGGGCACTGTGGAGAAGGATACTGTACCTCTCAGCTATTGCCCAGGAGGAGAATGCTTAGGGTGGTAACTGCCTTACCCACGTGAGAAGAGAGAGCTTTTCTGGCTGTGAGTCTGAAGTAGTCTCTCAGCCATGTTCTCAGCCAGGCCTACTGGGCACCCTCAGCCTGCTTTTAGATATTATTTTGATGTCCTCCCAAGTAAAAACTGCTGCTGCTGCTGCTAAGTCACTTCAGTCGTGTCCAACTCTGTGCAACCGCAGAGACTGCAGCCCACCAGGCTCCCCCGTCCCTGGGATTCTCCAGGCAAGAACACTGGAGTGGGTTGCCATTTCCCTCTCCAAGGCATGAAAATGAAAAGTGAAAGTGAAGTCACTCAGTCGTGTCCGACCCTCAGCGACCCCATGGACTGCAGCCCGCCAGGCTTCTCCGTCCCTGGGATTTTCCAGGCAAGTAAAAACAAGGGCTTTCAAATGGTCAAGAAACAAGTTCCCTCAGACCCCAAACTCTTAACTTTCTACCTCTCTATTGCAGAAAATTGTTTTTCACTGAACCAAATTTTGCCTCATTATATCTTTTTAATTTTATCATCTTGCTCTATTTTCTCAGGTTACCTATTTCTCTACCTTACCTGAATCCTGTATCTAGATAAGTTAATAATATACTCACTGGGATATTAGAAATTATTTTCTCAATACTCTACCCAGCGAGCATGCAGTCTACCTACTCAGAGTATATTATTTTCTGCTTCCAAACTAATAACTTAACCAATCCCCTTCTGATTTAGATCTTACACATTACTCTTTCTACCTTCTAGCTACATCTTCCTGATAAACACACAAAATACATTTATTTATTTATTTTTTCAGATTTTCTACTTGTGGATAGTCCTTCAAATGCTTACTTCATTTAACCTTAAAATCTGTTGATAAACAAATGTCCTTACTTCTCAATTTATTTACATCAAAATAACTTGAAATGGGTTTCCTCAATTACTTGCTGTTCTGAAAACAAAAAAGAAAAATTTGCTTGTCAGTTTAATCTTTCTTTTGTTTCAATGTTGCTTCTTATTTGCATTAACTATTTGTCACATAATATTTTTCATTTTTAATTATAAGAATAATATATTTTTATTATGAAAGTTATAAATTTAGATAGCCAAATAAAACATATAATACTGAGTAGGGACTATGCACAAGTATTTTCCTACATTTTGAGATATAACCCTTCACCAGACATATAATAAGCTAACTCTAATGGGACTTACCTTCTGTTTCTTTTCTATTTGAAATGTATGTGTTCTCAGAATATGATTAGTATCTTCTTCCTTCCTGGGTGCCTTTAACTTTCATTTCCATCTGCTGCTGTTGAGTTTTTCAAGACCTCACTATAACTAGACATTTTATGAGTTTTCCCGTTTCCTCCATTAAATTTCAAGTACTCTGCCCCTGTACTCTGGTTGATAACTATATCTACAACTTCTGTCCTACTTATCAAGTCAATATTGTGTTTAAAAGTTACTCATCATTATATCTGTCATTCCCTCTAAAGTTTGAACTCTGGAAGCAAAAGGCATGTCTTATTTATTTTGTACACGGCATGACGCATAAAATACTATACAAATTCAGTAAACATTTACTGAATTGGGCCATATGCTAGACTTTTACTTTTTTTTTTTCTTAATCCTTCATTTTAAAAAATTGTCTCCCCATTGCCAACATAATATGTTAAAATGTGTCAGCCAAACTTTCCTGAACTGATCCAAATACAATTTTCTAATTATTTTTCCTGCTATTTTCCATTATGTGCATAATCCACAATGGGCTATCTGTGGGTCCCAAAACTCAGAATTTTCATAATCTTCTCTCAGTTGTTACCTGAAATATGATAATATGTATATGTATGTATGTATATATATACATATATATATATATATATATCTCAGAAAGCTATTGACAAGTTCCAAGAGTCTGCAAAGTTTCATTTTGGGGGGCCAATAATTCTTTCTCTTGCAGTTTAGCGAAGAAAAATAATTTCGATTGTAGTAGGGTGAAAGAGGAAACTCTAGGCCAAATAAACAAAAGATTTGTGCACTTATGAATTTTTCATTGCAGCCTTATTAATGATAAGGTAATTCACAAAAACAGAAAAATCAATATGTCTTGAATACTTATTGTTTTGCAGTTTAAATAGGCTTTAAATTTGGTAAAACTTATTTTTAACTAATTTTTTTTTTTTTTACCAATTTTCTTCTCTAAAAAGAACTTGAACTTGTCATTCTATTGTCCCCTTTGTTTTGGAAATGCAAACAGCTGATGAGATCTTTTAAACTGGTAATTTCAACTACATCATTTACCATTACTCTTTTTTCTATCAGAGCATACTAGACTCTCCAGATCTCATTCTCCCTGATTTGTCTCCTGCTTTCTCATATTAAAGCATTAGATATAAATTATTTTTAAAAAAATCAAAACATCCTAAAATCACTTTTTTCAGAAAACAATTATTTTTCCTCTCCTTCCTACTTCATCCCACTATCCACGTATGACCACATTCAATTTTTTGAGTATTTTTTCAGATATTCACATCCGTATTTCTAAATAATAAATCAATATGGTTATGAGACTGGCAGAAGAGAATTGTGTATTTTATTGAGAAATGGTAGCAGGTAGAAGATAATTTTTTGGTGGAAATTATGAAGACGATCTCACAAAGCAGTAGTCACAGCAGGATGCTCCCAGTGGGAAATGTGACCCTGTAGTTTCTAGAACAAAGAGCTGCCTGTGATATTATCCTTGACAAGTGAAGAGTCCACCAGGAGGCACAGGGATACTTTTATCTCCTGGAAGTATACTGTCCATCAATATACAAGGAAAGAGTCGCCATGGAAAATGTGGATTCTAATCTCTGTGTCCAGGTAGAGCTTATACTGGGAGTAGGAAAGGTTCAGTTCAGTTCAGTTCAGTTACTCAGACGTGTCCAACTCTTTGCAACCCCAGGAACTGCAGCATGCCAGGCCTCCCTGTCCATCACTAACTCCCGGATTCCACCCAAACCCATTCCCACTGAGTCAGTGATGCCATCCAACCATCTCATCCTCTGTCATCCCCTTCTCCTCCTGCCTTCAATCTTTCCCAACATCAGGGTCTTTTCAAATGAGTCAGCTCTTCACATCAGGTAGCCAAAGTATTGGAGTTTCAGCTCCAACATCAGTCCTTCCAAAGAACACCCAGGACTGATCTCCTTTAGGATGGACTGGTTGGATCTCCTTGCAGTTCAAGGGACTCTCAAGAGTCTTCTCCAACACCACAGTTCAAAAACATCAATTCTTCGGCACTCAGCTTTCTTTATAGTCCAACTCTCGCATCCATACATGACCACTTGAAAAACCATAGCCATGACTAGATGGATTTTTGTTGGCAAAGTAATGTCTCTGCTTTTTAATATGCTGTCTAGGTTGGTCATAAATTTCTTTCCAAGGAGTAAGTGTCTTTTAATTTCATGGCTGCAATCTCCAACTGCAGTGATTTTGGAGCTCCAAAAAGTAATGTCAGCCACTGTTTCCACTGTTTCCCCATCTATTTCCCATGAAGTGATGGGACCAGATGCCATGATCTTAGTTTTCTGAATGTTGAGCTTTAAGCCAACTTTTTCACTTTCCTCTTTCACTTTCATCAAGAGGCTCTTTAGTTCTTCTTCACTTTCTGCCATAAAGGTGGTGTCATCTGCATATCTGAGGTTATTGATATTTCTCCCGGCAATCTTGATTCCAGCTTGTGCTTCCTCCAGCCCAGTGTTTCTCATGATGTACTCTGCATATAAGTTAAATAAGCAGGGTGACAATATACAGCCTTCATGTACTCCTTTTCCTTTTGGAACCAGTCTGTTGTTCCATGTCCAGTTCTAACTGTTGCTTCCTGACCTGCATACAGGTTTCTCAAGAGGCAGGTCAAGTGGTCTGGTATTCCTATCTCTTTCAGAATTTCCCACACTTTATTGTGATCCACACAGTCAAAGGCTTTGGCATAGTCAATAAAGCAGAAATAGATGTTTTTCTGGAGCACTCTTGCTTTTTCCATGATCCAGCAGATGTTGGCAATTTGATCTCTGGTTCCTCTGCCTTTTGTAAAACCAGCTTGAACATCTGGAAGTTCACGGTTCAAGTACTGCTGAAGCCTGGATTGGAGAATTTTGAGCATTACTTAATAGCATGTGAAATGAATGCAATTGTGTGGTAGTTTGAGCATTCTTTGGCATTGCCTTTCTTTGGGACTGGAATGAAAACTGACCTTTTCCAGTCCTGTGGCCAAATTTGCTGGCATATTGAGTGCAGCACTTTCACACAATCATCTTTCAGGATTTGAAATAGCTCAACTGGAATTCCATCACCTCCACTAGCTTTGATTCACTACAAGAATGTGATGGCCAACTGTTTGTTGATTAGTAGCCTTCAAATGACAATTTCAGTACGACTATAGGAAAAGGAACTCCTATCCTTCTTGATATTTATCCACCTTGCTATTGGTTTTCTGGAGTTGTATGGGGAAAAATACATTAGGAAAACCTACTAATCAATAGGCAGAGTGTTACTCAGAGCTTCAGTTTCTAATACAGGCCTTCAAATTTCCTTCCTCTAATGCCAAGGCATAAGTTCCCACCATTTAGTTTCATAAAGGAAAATAAGATCAAATCTAGAAATAGAGGAAACAAAGATTGGAAACTCAAGGACTCCTTTACATATCTATTCAAACCATTTTTTAGTTTTCAGCCCCTGTCTCATTCCTACCCCTCTACGGTACCAGCAGTCCCCAAGTCTTTAATTCCTAACTCTCCAATGAATTCCAGAGGAGAAATTAATGATCTCCTCATTGGTTCTTCTTTCATAAGTGCTTGTGTTAGATTCTCTGCTGAGTCATTCACCTGTCTTCCACTTGCTTTCCATGTATATCGCATACTACAGAGGCTCCTTTTTTTCATCAAATGTGAAACTTCTGTTTCTTATTTTTTTTTTTTAAGGTATAGGAAAGTGCCTCTGGAGAAAAGAGGCGTGGCATAGTATGACATGATTTATAAGAAGTGTATATTTAGTCTTTGTCCCCATTTCTGGCTCTGAGGTCCTAAAACCCTTGAGATTTCCTTGATGAGTGCATAAGGCATTAGAGTGTCTTTTGTTATGTGAATGATATCACTTTTGGAAAACACCTAGAGTGAGGGCTGATTGCCAGCAGAACCAGTGCTTAAAGGGTTGGAACTTTCAGTCTCATTGCTCATGATATTCAGGGAAGGGAGAGAGGCCAGAGGTTGAATCAATCATATATATAAGAAAGTGCTTACCAGTGGCTCAGACTGTAAAGAACCTGCCTGCAATGCAGGAGACCTAGATTCAATCCCTGGGTTAAGAAGATCTCCTGGAGAAAGGAATGGCTACCCACTCCAGTATTCTTGCCTGGAGAATTCCATGGACAAAGAGCCTTTCAGGCTACAGTTTATGGGGTCACAAAAAGTAGGACATGACTGAGCCACTAACACACACACACTCATAAGAAACCACCATAAATAACCCAAAGGGAGAGGCTTGGAGAGCTTCTGGGTTGGTAAACATGTGGAGATTTGGAAGAGTGGTGTGCTCAGAGTAGGTTTTACCATACCTTGCCCTATGCACCTTTTCCATTTGTTCCTAAATTATATAATTTTATAGTCTTCTCCAAAGGGTTTCCCTGGTGGCTCACCTGGTAAAGAATCTGCCTGCGATACAGGAGACCCCTGTTCGATCCCTATGTTAGGAAGATCCCTTGGAGAAGGGAAAGGCTACCTACTTCAATATTCTGGCCTAAAGAATTCCATGTACTATATAGTCCATGGGGTCGCAAAGAGTTGGGCGTGACTGAGTGACTTTCACTTCACTTCACTTCAGTGATCTCAAAGTAAATATTTCTGTAAGTTCTGTTAGCTGCTTTAAAAAAATTAATCAAGTCCAATGAGGGGGTCTTTTAAACCTCCAATCTATGTCTGAGTGGTTAGAAGCCCAGATCAATGTGGGTTTAACTTTGGTATTCTAAGTGGAGAGGGAACAGTCTTGTTGGACTGAGCCCTTAACCTGTGCAGTCTGACACTCATCTCCAGATAGTGTTAGAATTTGATTAAATTTTAGAACAACCATCTGCTGTCTGAAAATTGCTTGGTGAATGGTTTAGGAAGCCACATCATACCATCACAGACTGGAACTTTTGAGCAGAACCCTTTACAGTGGCTTCCCTGGTGGCTCAGACAGTAAAGAAACTGCTTGCAATTCAGGAGGCCTCAGTTTGATCCTTTGGTTGGAAAGATCCCCTTGAGAAGAGAATGGCAACCCACTCCAGTACAATGTCACTTTTTACAATACCATCTGAATTTAGAAATTAACACAGCCATACTTAGATATGCAGATGCTGACTCCAAGATGCCCATCTAGACATAGTAGATTTAATACTCTAGTATTCTGGGCATTTGGTTTTTAGAAGCCCTGAAGTTAATTAATTTATTTTTTTTCATAGCCACAAACTAATAAGGGCACTAGGTAAGAAAGTCCAAATTAAAAGCTCTTCTTCCCTGCTTCTTTTAATTATCCTTGCTAAATGATGTAGGATGCAGATTTTTATAATGAGGCTGAACTGATAAAGGTGAAAAAAATAAAGTTTTGATTAAAACACAAATAATACATTATTAGAGAAAAAAATGCTTACTCCATTTAGCTGGGGTTTTGAAAATCACATTGTCTATCCCTATTATGCCAGTAGGCATGATGAGTTCAATAAAGTTTCCTTAGGTTCTTCAAGATTAATTGGTTTCTGTCTTCTCTTGAAAACCCCCAGGGTGACCTCAGCCACTAATGAAGAAGAGACTCCAGAGACTATCAACAATATATTCATAAGAAATCTTGCTCATTAAGGCTGTGAAAAAGGGTAGGAAGGTGCTTATAGAAGACAAGGAAGAAATCAGGATAAAATAAATAAAATAAAATATAAAATGAATATTTTATTATGTGTAAAAAGAATCAAAGGAAATATACCAACATACAACTCAATGGACTTGAACCTGAGCAAACTCTGGGAGATAGTGAAAGACAGGGGAGACCGGTGTGCTTCAGTCCATGGGGTCACAAAGAACTGGACACAACTTAGCGACTGAACAACAACAACAGAAAGTCAGTTATTATATTTTGGTGACTCCAAATCATTTTTAGCCATTCTACTTTTATGTATTTTTGAAAGTACATTTAATTTCAAATGTAATGATACTTGATAAATATATGTGACTTTTAACATGCACATTGTTTTTAAAAAGGCCTTGGTTTTATGATGCATTTTGAAGATTGACACAAATGCAACTTCCACTCCGCTGTTTCCTCCTAGTGTCTTCAATTGAAGTTTTGTTTTGCTTCTTTAAAATCTACAAAATTTGTTTTAGTACAGCTTCAGTGTCACTTATCACATACTGCCTTGTATTTTAATCAGATGACTGTTGTTTTCTTCTTTTTCCACTTAAACGACAATATTTAGTAGTATGTGTCTTAGTTACACTCCCCATGGTTCCAAGCAGTGTTTTGCACAGAGTGGTTCCTCATACACATGCATAGATGAGTAAGTGAACTGACTTTCCAGATTCTGAAGTCTTTGTGAAGTTGCTGGATACTCTATGAGCACATTGCCCTTCTGATTTGTCTTCCAAAGCATCAGGCTGTGAAAGCTTCTATTTCCAAAACTCACCATATTTATTACACTCTGAAGATATTTTTTTTTTCCACGTTTGCTTTTATCAAATGTTTATCTTTTTTTTTTTTTTAATCCATGTCTGTTGCCATAGTAGCAGCCATTAGACCGAGCTGAGAAAATCCTAAGAACTCTTACATACACAGGCTGGTTATTATAGTGGTAGCAGCTTGTTTATGGTGCCAAATGAGTACTTTTACATGTCCTGAACTGCCCCTTTCTTCAAGGCCAGATGCCTTACTGCCTTCATAAAGATGCATGTCTTCTAAAGCTGTAAATGTACAGTGAAGTGGCAAGATACATGTAGCACCTGCTAAATTCCTGAGTGCATTTGTTTCTATCTTTTTAGACAACATAATAACTATAGTTTTTCTTTTTCATTAACTGCACAAGTTCTTTCCTTTATTTAAACCCTATGCATGCGAAAGGTAGCTGCTTCTACATCTCTCAAGAGGAAAATGGTCATGAAGTGCATAATGCTCAAAGTCCTCTGGACTGACCTCTCACACTTCCCAAAAAGGGCTGTACTCTTTATAACCAGATATATACTGATCGTTTCCCTTCAATTTTCCTGAGAAAGCAGTGCTGTAGCCTTCCTGATATATTATCTCTGTGATATTTTCCTAATGCCTTTCACTTTGTATTTTTCTTTCTTGTTTAGCCTATTGAAAATGGAAGATTTTTAGGAGTGAAGAGTCAAGGATCATAGTGTTCTGTAATAGAAAGAACCTCAGGGAATATCTATTGCAACATTTTCACTTTATTTGTGTGGAAATTGTGACATAGAGAGGGAAAGTTAACTTTCAAAGGCCACATGGTGAATTAAAGGTGTATTGTGTTATCACTACAATGACGTGGTTTTTAATTCAGAGTTTATTCTATTTCACTCCATATGACCCAACACCAACATGGGTTTCAAACAAAGAAATTGAGTCTGCTTTAAATAAAACAACAGCAACACACCTTCAGTATTAAGGAGATATGAGAGTTTGTCATGAGAAATGTAGGGTGGGTAGGGTATTGGGGAAAATTATATCAAATTCCCCACAGTTCTAAAAGGCATCATATTCTCTGTGTATTTTGGTATTTCCTGAGATGTCTCTTTCCTTTTGTACTACCATTTACTGTCCCTTGTCATTTAAGCATCAACTCAAAGTTCAATATCTCCTTGTGAGAGTGGTTGGGCCCTCCATATCCATCTGGGTTCCTTTTCCTGTAAGCTTCTCTATGGTAGCATTTATTCATCACACTACATTATTCATTCATTTCATGCATTCATTTTAATTAAGTATGTATTGAGAACCTACCATATTCTCCCCAGAGTTGAGGGTGCTGTTGATTCTATGATTGTTGTTATTTAGTCACTTCAGATCAGATCAGATCAGATCAGATTAGTCACTCAGTCATGTCCAACTCTTTGCGACCCCATGAATCACAGCACGCCAGGCCTCCCTGTCCATCACCAACTCCGGGAGTTCACTGAGACTCACGTCCATCGAGTCACTTAGTCATGTCCAATCTTTGTGACCCTATGGACTATAGCCTGCCAGGCTCCTCTGTCCATAGGATTTCCCAGACAAAAATATTGGAGTGGGTTGCCATTTCCTTCTCCAGGGGACCTTCCCAACCCGGGGATTGAACCCACATCTCCTGCATTGGCAAGCAGAGTCTTTACTACTGATCCACCAGCCAAGCCTAGAGACTATGATACCATGATGATTAAAAAAGAAAAAGAAATCATTGTACTCAAAGAAATGTCTGTTTAGTTGGAAAGTTCACAACACATATTGATCGCTTTTTGACATTAGATTGTTAGATTTCTGAGGCCTGGAATTGAGCTTTATGTATGATTATATTCTCAAAGTATAGTGTAGTGCTTAAACTTTAATAAATAGCTATTGACAGAACCAAAGACTAAATAAACTAGGTATACAACATAAGTACCACGAAATGCAGAGAAATTATCAATACTGAAGTATTCTTAGATCAGTCCATTGGCCATTTGAGACTACAGCTTGGTATTAAAAGCACAAGGAGTATTGGAAAGGAAATCAAGAGGGAAGGAAAACTCAAGGCAAAGGAAAAAGCATGAAAATGCCACAAAGCGGAGGTGATATTCATGATTACAGCTGACAACAGTCATTGGTGTTAGGGAAACAACAACACAGAGTCGCATAAACACCTTTGAGCAGAAATTTTAATACTTACCTTAGTAGTACTTTTATATAAATTGTTTTATGTGCAATAACAAAGTGCCTTGTTTAGGGACTATTAGCCAAAGATAAAGTGTATTTTAAAAAACAGTATTTTAAATGTGCCTTGTGAAGGGATAGTACATTTGGTTTTTCTATTCACATATTCAAACTGGGGGTGGGCAATTTACTGACAGATTATTTATTTAGTGGGCAGGTATTACATGTGAGTTGTTTTTCCAGAATTTTGGAACTTTTGTTACTGATCATCTATTTGTTCTTCCTCCAAATTCATTTTAACCAGCAGTTACAATTTAGGAAGGAATTGTAACCATAGTCTATGACCAAAAGAACATGAAATCAATTGACCTTCCAGGGAAATAAATCAGACTAGATAGTTGATGGATGGATAAATACATAAGAAAAAAATGATATAAAATCATAAAAAATAAGAAAAATTCAACAGTTTTATGTTAGGTAGAAGGATGCTTATTTTAATTTTTTTTTCTATTCATCTTTTTTTCTCTTTCTAACTCACAGAATGAATATAAAAGAGGAACCTCACTATGACACAAAATTCCTCAGATCCTCATAAAGCCAAGGGCCATAAACATAGTCAAGATCGTATAACATTTCCTCCTTATATGTTCTCATTATATATCCATTCGTTCTTTTCCTTCAGCAAGGTCCAGGAATGCACATGATTGAATATTTGAAACAAGAGAGGATTGTTATTTTACACTGCTTCACAGATTCCTTCTACTATGACTAAATTATTTCACAGTTTATGTTTAAAAATCACACAAACATACACACTTACATCAAAGCAGCCATCATTAGCAATTTAAAAAATAATTTCATGCCTCACCATGTAATATTTAAAAGAAATTGAATTATAGTCATTTTATATATGTTTCCAGGGAGAAGTGCCTTTGAAATAGCATGCTGGAGCAATACATAATATATAGACAACTGAACTGGACCCCAAACACTCATTTTTGAGAAAAATGCTTCAAATCTGGGGAAAAATTAAATTATCTAAGTTGTGTAGCTTTATTAAAAATGCTCAAACATCAATGCAAATATCTGAGAGTGAAAAAGTAGAATAATTTTTCTTCTAAAAACGGTAATTTTAAACAAAAAATTATTCACATAGGATTAATAACTTTAGAAGAAAACCCTAGCTTAATGTAGCTTCAATTATGGGAATGGTGCCAAATGGCTTTGCTTAGAATTTCACTTTTTACATCTATCCTTTCAAGAACAAAACAAACGGAAGCAGATCCTTAACCCTAGTGAGGATCAATTACAATAAACTGGATTTAACAATGAATTTTACATGTTTTAATTCTTCATAATTCTTTTTTAATGAATGGTACATGGAAATAGATGGGAAACAGTGGAAACAGTGTCAGACTTTATTTCTGGGGGCTCCAAAATCACTGCAGATGGTAACTGCAGCCATGAAATTAAAAGACGCTTACTCCTTGGAGGAAAAGTTATGACCAACCTAGATAGCATATTGAAAAGCAGAGACATTACTTTGCCAACAAAGGTCCATCTAGTCAAGGCTATGGTTTTTCCCGTGGTCATGTATGGATGTGAGAGTTGGACTGTGAAGAAAGCTGAGTGCTGAAGAATTGATGCCTTGAACTGTGGTGTTGGAGAAGACTCTTGAGAGTCCCTTGGACTGCAAGGAGATCCAACCAGTCCATCCTAAAGGAGATCAGCCCTGGGTGTTCTTTGGAAGGACTGATGCTAAAGCTGAAACTCCAGTATTTTGGCCACCTCATGCGAAGAGTTGACTCGTTGGAAAAGACTCTGATGCTGGGAGGGATTTGGGGCAAGAGGAGAAGGGGACAACAGAGGATGAGATGGCTGGATGGCATCACTGACTCAGTGGACGTGTGAGTATGAGTGAACTCCGGAAGTTGGTGATGGACAGGGAGGCCTGGCATGCTGCAATTCATGGGGTCACAAAGAGTTGAACACGACCGAGTGACTGAACTGAACTGATGACTGACATGGAAATCAATTACCGAAACATAATTGGAGCAAAATCTTGATTTTTCTGAGTGAGTTTTCTACTTGATTATTTATTTGTGGAAATTTATTAATCTTTCAAGCTATCACCTCTTTAGGTAGTGATGACTTTGAAAATGAAAATTGTTAGTCTACACTTAATATGATTTAAAAGTGACCTAATTCTAAAAGAGTCATGTTATATTCTGTTTTCTTTCCATTTCCCCCCCAGTTTTACTGAGATATAATTGACATAGAACAATGGGTACATTTAGAGTCTAAAGCATAATGATTTGACTTGCATATATTAAGCAATAATTATTGCAATTAATTTAGTAAGCATTCGTAATCTTATACAAATACAAAACATTTTTTCCCTTGTGATGAGAATTCAGGATCTACTTTCTTAAAGATTTTCACATATATCATAGACCAATGTTAACTATAGTCATCAAGTTGTACATGATACTCCTAGTACTTATTTATCTTATAACTGAAAGTTTGTACTTCTTGACCAGTCTTATCTAATTCCCCCACTCCCTACCATCTTCAATGTTTAATTTATGTCACTTGTGTATATTGTCACCCTGATTATTTAACTTATATGTAGAATACATCATGAGAAATGCTGGGCTGGATGAAGCACAAGCTGGAATCAAGATTGCCGGGAGAAATATCAATAACCTCAGATATGCAGATGACACCACCCTTATAGCAGAAAGTGAAGAGGAACTAAAAAGCCTCTTGATGAAAGTGAAAGAGAAGAATGAAAAGTTGGCTTAAAGCTCAACATTCAGAATACCAAGTCCGTGGCATCCAGTCTCATCACTTCATGGCAAATAGATGGGGAAACAGTGGAAACAGTGGCTGACTTTATTTTCTGGGGCTCCAAAATCACTGCAGATGGTGATTGCAGTCATGAAATTAAAAGACACTTACTCCATGGAAAGAAAGTTATGACCAACCTAGATAGCATATTCAAAAGCAGAGACATTACTTTGCCAACAAAGGTTCGTCTAGTCAAGGCTATGGTTTTTCCAGTGGTCATGTATGGATGTGAGAGTTGGACTATAAAGAAAGCTGAGCACCAAAGAATTGATGCTTTTGAACTGTGGTGTTGGAGAAGACTCTTGAGAGTCCCTTGGACTGCAAGGAGATCCAACCAGTCCATCCTAAAGGAGATCAGTCCTGGGTGTTCTTTGGAAGGACTGATGTTGAAGCTGAAACTCCAATACTTTGATTACCTGATGCAAAGAGCTGACTCATTTGAAAAGACCCTGGTGTTGCAAAAGATTGAAGGTGGGAGGAGAAGGGGATGACAGAGGACAATATGGTTAGATGGCATCACTGACTCAGTGGACATGAGTTTGGGTAAACTCTGGGAGTTGGTGATGGACAGGGAGGCCTGGCGTGCTGCGGTTTGTGGGGTTGCAAAGAGTCGGACACGACTGAACAACTGAACTGAACTGTGTATAAAAATTCAGTTCAGTTCAGTTCAGTCACTCAGTCATGTCCGACTCTTTGCGACCCCATGAATTGCAGCATGCCAGGCCTCTCTGTCCATCACCAATTCCCAGAGCTCACTCAAACTCACGTCCATCGAGTTGGTGATGCCATCCAACCATCTCATCCTCTGTTGTTCCCTTCTCTTCCTGCCCCCAATCCCTCCCAGCATCAGAGTCTTTTCCAATGAGTCAACTCTTCTCATGAGGTGGCCAAAGTACTGGAGTTTCAGCTCCAGCATCATTCCTTTCAAAGAACACCCAGGACTGATCTCCTTTAGAATGGACTGGTTGGATCTCCTTGCAGTCCAAGGGACTCTCAAGAGTCTTCTCCAACACCACAGTTCAAAAACATCAATTCTTCGGCACTCAGCTTTCGTTATACTCCAATTCTCACATCCATTCATGACCACTGGAAAAACCATAGCCTTGACTAGATGGACCTTTGTTGGCAAAGTAATGTCTCTGCTTTTCAATATGCTATCTAGGTTGGTCATAACTTTCCTTCCAAGGAGTAAGCGTCTTTTAATTTCATGGCTGCAGTCACCATTTGCAGTGATTTTGGAGCCCCCCAAAATAAAGTCTGACATTGTTTCCACTGTTTCCCCATCTATATTAGGCCACTGTAAATTCATGAAATTTTTCATGAGATAATATCAAAAGTCTCCAGGGGATAGTTATTTCATGAGTAAAGACAGGCTTTCTAAAATAAATTGGCAGTATGTACTTTGTATGAATATACATAACAACATCATACAATGATTTGTTATTTATTTTTCTAGGAATTTTAGCCTTTCAATTTTTATTTTTTTTTATAGATTAAAACATTTTTTCAGCAAGTCAGTAGTTTTTCCAGCCTTACTCAGCACTGCCTCCAGATCTCACCAGACTTTACCTCAGCACTGGTCTAAGACACATTGTATCTACTGGCAACAAGCCTTGTGAAACATGAAAGTGAGTGTTAAATAACAGTCATGTCCAAGTCTTTGTGACCCCATGGACTCTAGCCTTCCAGACTCCTCTGTCCATGGAATTCTTCTGGCAAGAATACGTGAAACATGAGGATTATAGAATTGCAGAGCTTAAAGAGAGCACAGATATTTGTTGAGTGCAAGCCCCTTCTTTTTCATATTTATTTAATAACCATTTGTTGAGGTCATGATATGTTTCCAATGATAAGTTAGATACTGTGGATATGATAACATATCACCACAATCATGCCATTTAATATTTATGGAGAGCTTCCTATTTACTACATGATGTTCCAATGTTTTACATGTTTTTTTTGTTTCAACAACCATAACTAGCCCACTCAGTAATGCTCCTATTATCTCTAGAGATCACAGATAGGCAAACTGTGACCTGTGGTCTATTGTTGCAGGGCCAGGCGCAACGGTTTTCAAACACTGTAAACAAAGAAAGAGAGAGAATAAAGAGACAGAAAAGAACAAAATGCTACCAAAAAATGTATTAGGCTTTGCAAAACCTAAAGCATTTACCATCTGGCCCTTTATAGAGAATCATACTGAGTCTTATGATAGATGAGGCAACTGAGCCAAAAGGAAGTTCATCGTATCCAGGCCATCTGTCTCTGGGAAAGACAAACTCTCTCTTTTCTTTTTCTTTTTTTTTTAATTTTTATTTTGTATTGGAATATAGTTAACAATGCTGTGTTTATTTTATTTTAGGTATACAGCAAAGTGATTCAGTTTTACATAGAGAAATATCTCAGTTCAGATCAGTTCAGTCACTTAGTCGTGTCCGACTCTTTGGGACCCCAAGGACTGCAGTACATCAGGCCTCCCTGTCCAACACCAACTCCCGGAGTTTACTCAAACTCATGTCCATTGACTCGATGATGCCATCCAACCATCTCATCCTCTGTCATCCCCTTCTCCTCCCACGTTCAATCTTTCCCAGTATCAGGGTCTTTTCAAATGAGTCAGCTCTTCTCATCAGGTGGCCGAAATATTGGAGTTTCAGATTCAACATCAGTCCTTCCAATGAATAATCAGGACTGATTTCCTTTAGGATGGACTGGTTGGATCTCCTTGCATTCCAAAGGACTCTCAAGGGTCTTCTCCAACACCACAGTTCAAAAGCATCAATTCTTTGGCACTCAGCTTTCTTTATACTCTAACTCTCACATCCATACATGACTACTGGAAAAACCATAACCTTGACTAGATGGACCTTTGTTGGAAAAGGAATGTCTCTGCTTTTTAATATGCTGTCTAGGTTGGTCATAACTTTTCTTCCAAGGAGTAAATGTCTTTTAATTTCATGTTTGCAGTCACCACCTACAGTGATTTTGGAGCCCTAAAAAATAAAGTCTGTCACTGTTTCCACTGTTTCCCCATCTATTTGCCATGAAGTGATGGGACCAGATGCCATGATTTTAGTTTTCTGGATGTTGAGTTTTAAGCCAATTTTTTTACTCTCCTCTTTCACTTTCATCAAGAGGCTCTTTTGTTCTTCTTTGCTCTCTGCTATAAGGGTGGTGTCATCTGCATATGTGAGGTTATTGATGTGTGTCCTGGCAACTGAAGAATTGATGCTTTTGAACTGTGGTGTTCAAGAAGACTCTTGAGAATCCCTTGGACTGCAAGGAGATCGAACCGGTCCATTCTAAAGGAGATCAACCCTGGGTGTTCTTTGGAAGGAATGATGCTGAAGCTGAAACTCCAGTACTTTGGCCACCTCATGCGAAGAGTTGTCTCATTGGAAAAGACTCTAATGCTGGGAGGGATTGGGGCCAGGAGGAAAAGGGTACGACAGAGGATGAGATGGGTGGATGGCATCACCGATTCGATGGACATGAGTTTGAGTGAACTCCAGGAGTTGGTGATGGACAGGGAGGCCTGGCGTGCTGCAATTCATGGGGTCGCAAAGAGTCAGACATGACTAAGTGACTGAACTGAATCTTGATTCCAGCTTGTGCTTCATCCAGCCCAGCATTTCTCATGATTTTCTCTGCATATAAGTTAAATAAGCAGGGTGGCAATATACAGCCTTGATGCACTCTTTTCCCAATTTTGCACCAGTCTGTTGTTCCATATGCAGTTCTAACTGTTGCTTCCTGACCTGCATACAGATTTCTCAATAGGCAGATCAGGTGGTCTGGTATTCCCACATCTCTAAGAATTTTCCATGTTGTGATGGAAAATTGTTGTGATCTACACAGTCAAAGCCTTTGGCATAGTTAACAAAGCAGTAGATATTTTTCTGGAACTTTGTTGCTTTTTTGATGATCCAACAGATGTTGGCAATTTGATCTCTGGTTCCTCTGCCTTTTCTAAACACAGCTTGAACATCTGGAAGTTCACGGTTCAAGTATTGTTGAAGCCTGGCTTGGAGAATTTTGAGCATTACTTTTCTAGCATGTGAGATGAGTGCAATTATGCAGTAGTTTGAGCATTCTTTCTCAAATTCTTTTCCCATTTAGGTTATCTTATAATCCTGAGAAGAGTTCCCTGTGGTATATAGTAGGTCTTTGTTGGTTATCTGTTTTAAATATATTAGTGTGTACATGTTAATCCCATACTCCAAATCTATATCTCTTCTAACCCACCCTTTCCCCCTGATTACCATAAGTTTGTTCTCTAAGTCTGTAACTGTCTCTGTTTTGTAAATAAGTTCATTTGTTCGTTTGTTTGCGATTCTGAATATAAGTGGTATCATATGATATTTGTCTTTCTCTGACTCACTTCACTTAGTATGATAATCTTCAGGTCCATCCATGTTGCGGCAAATGACATTATTTTATTTATTTTATGACTGAATAACAGTTCATTTCACATATGTACCACATCTTCTTCATCCATTCATCCATCAATGGATATTTAGGTTGCTTCCATGTCTTAGCTATTGTAAATAGTGCTGCAATGAACATTGGAGTGCATGTATTCTATTGAACCATGTTCTTCTCCAGATATATGACCAGGAGTGGGACTGCTGGGTTATATGGTAGCTCTATTTCTTAGTTTTTTAAGAAACTTTCATACCGACAGAGGGATGGATAAAGAAGATGTATTACATATATACAGTAGAATATTAGCCATTTAAATGACTAAAATAGTGCCATTTGCAGCAACATGGATAGTCCTAGAGATTGTCATACTGAGCAAAGTAAGTCAGACAGAGAAAGTATCTTATGATATTGTTTATATGTAGAATTTTTTAAAAATGATACAAATAAATATATTTACAAAATAGAAAGATTCAAAGACTTAGAGAATTAATTTATGGTCACCAGAGGGAAAGGGGAGGGGGAAGGGATAGTTAGGGAGTGTGGGATTGACATGTACACTTTGCTGTATTTAAAATGTATAACCAATAAGGTCCTATTGTATAGCACAGGTACTCGGCTCAATATTTTGTAACAATCTAATGGAAAAGTATTTAAAAAAGAATAGGAACAGGCACATGTATAACTGAATTACATTACTGTACACCTGGAGCTATCACAACATTGTTTAACTATGTGCTGTGCTGTGTTTAGTCACTCAGTCATGTCCAACTCTTTGCTATACTCCAATATAAAGTAAAGAGTTAAAAAAAGATGTATATGGAGTTATAGTTGATAGGATTTATTGACATATTGAATGTGGGAAGTGATTAAAAAAGAGAAATAGAGGATCATCTCAATATTTTTCTCTGTGCAACTGAATAAATGCTACTTATTTCAATAGATGGAATGAGATGAGGGATAGAAATCTAGAATTGTCCTTAAGGGGTGATAAGTTTTAAGATGTCTACTAGACCTCCAGATGGTGATATCTTGAACTTAGTTGTGTAGACATCAGCATCTGAGACAGAAGTCAGACTCAGTTTGGTATTAAACACATCATCAATTAAGGATATTAGTAGTTTGAAAGCCAAAAGTTTGGCTGAAATCACCTAAGAAGAGAAGTACATAGTGATGATGGACCAGGACTATTGATTGTGAGGTGTTTTGGGGTGTTCATGGGACAGAGACTAAACCCCTATGGCAACCAACTTTTATCACAGATGATTGCTACAGATAACACAAAATAAAAACAAACAAACAAAAACACCAACAGAAAGAAGAGAGGGTTTATGAATCATAGAACAATTATGTCACACTGCCAGTGGACTGAAAATGCCATCTGTGTATTCCAAGGGCAGAATTCAGATCAACATAAAAAAAGCAAACAAACACAACCCTAGTGATTAAAATCAGCAACAACCAACACAAACAAACAAATTAAAAACATAAGATTGCGTCCTAAGAGTTGATGATTTGCTATTCATTTGGAGGAAGAGAAAGATGACCTTTTCAGTTCTGTCTCAGTAAACATTACTAATGTGCATTTCATTTGTATTACACATTCCTCCAGGTTACTCATTAGGGTATATGTATGGCAATATCCACAGAACTCAAACAAGCAAGGATGAGAAGGATCATAGAAAAAAAAAATGCATTCCAGAAAGAGGAAAACACAAGACAATGGGAATCTGATTTGACAGGCAAATCTTCCTTAAATTACTGATAAATTGTTCATTAATCCAACAGTTTGTGTCATTGCATCAGAATTTAGTAAGTCATAGTTCTCTTAAAAGGATGCTTAAATGAAGTACATTATATCATTAAAATGTCATATGTTTCTTTATCTGGGAATCTTTGCAAAAGAGAGGATATGAACAATGCTGGAATGTCAGAGGATTGGCCTAAGTGTATCATAACAATAATTCTAAAGAAAGTTCTCCATGAAACTTACAGGAGAATTGACCCCAGGTTCTTTATATGTTATTGACAGTCCAGTTTGCCCTAGAGGGATTAATAAGGCAAAGTTGAGCTTAAATCACAGTTCTTTTGACAAGTTACTTTACATCTCTGAACTTTATCCATATGTACAATAAGTTTGATTACATTATCTTTATGAAATAGAATTTGTTAAATTGTAAAATATATTTAAAGTCTCTAGCTAAGTGCTTGGCAGTACAGATATAAAATTTCTCACAAAGCAATTACAAAATTCAAGACTCTAAAAAACAAATTCGGGGTTCAATTTGTTTTTAGTTGCTAATTTAGTGGCAAAACCTGACTTGACATGAACTTCTTTGGCCCACAAACCTGATCTCAGATGACGTACTGCTGCTGCTGCTGCTGCTGAAGTCGCTTGAGTCGTGTCCAACTGTGTGTGACCCCATAGACGGCAGCCCACCAGGCTTTCCTGTCCCTGGGATTCTCCAGGAAAGAACACTGGAATGGGTTGGCATTTCCTTCACCAATGGATGAAAGTGAAAAGTGAAAGTGAAGTTGCTCACTCACGCCCGACTCTTATGGACTGCAACCTACCAGGCTCCTCCGTCCATGGGATTTTCCAGGCAAGAGTACTTGAGTGGGGTGCCATTGCCTTCCCCACAGATGATGTGAGGTTAATTATATTCTGTTTATCTCACTAAATGTGAATGTTTATGCTTTCACTAGAGAAATACTGTTTGATTTTAGGGTGGAAGTGGGTATATAAAATTCAGGGTATCCATATATTACCATTCTGAAATTCAGGGGCTTCTGATAAGGACTGTAGATTTTATAAGGCAGCCCTAACAATTGTAGAAATTGCAAGCAGGCAACTAATATATCATCTGTCCTTGTTTCTGAGTTCCTGTTTCACACATTATCTGACTAGAGTGACAAGAACTCTGTGGAAAAGGGAGTTCAGCTCAGATGCTGACCACATATTTGAGTTAGGCCTGGAAGCACAGAGTGTACAATAATAGCAGAGAAAAGAGAAGCTCTTGGCTCAGTAGGAGAACAGAATAATACATGTTTTACTTAACTCAGTGGTAGTTAAATTCACTGCTTTAGTATTTAGATATAATGGAAGGTGGGCTGTATTTGTACTTTTGGCCCAGACTCTGCAAATATTAGGAGTGGTTTGAGCAGTGACTAAATGTACTACCCTGCATCAGTTACAAAGTATGTTACCACTGAAAAAAGAAACTATGAGTGTGGTGATGCTGTGACACTTCAGTGTTTGTTTCCTTTAATGTCATTCCGTGACAACTATCAACTTTAGATTTCATGTATTTGGAAAGTACAATAAATGCTATTCTTCAAATACAAGTGGCTTTTGTGCAGAAAATAACAAATAATAATAAACCTTATTCTTTTGGAAATGATGCCTAGAGCTATTGCAGCCATTTTGACTGTACATGCAAAGGCTTGATAATGAATTCAAACATTCTGAGAATGGTAGAGTACATTATAAACAAAACATACATCTTTAATGAAGTCAGTCAACTCAAGCTGTCTACCACACAATCTCATTTAAGACATTATTGACGTGTCACTAACAACCAAATTCAAAGAGATGGCTATTTTTGACTTAAAGAATATTCTGAAATAGTAGGCTCTATCTTTTGGAAATGTTCAAGCAAAGATTGGTGGACTATATCTTCAGAATGTCTTAGAAGGGATTAATGTATTAGGGAAGATATTCACTAAAACAACTCTAAGATTCATGGATTCAAACGGAAGCAGGTTTTGTCATTGTTATTTAGTTGTCTTTTTTTTTTTTTAATGATGTGTATAAATGTAATCAATATCTCAGTAAATAATCTGTACTCAACTCTTTGTTGTGGCATTCTGGTAATTATCACTTTTACTATAAGAAAAAGAATTATTTCATTTTCAGAATGAAATGGTTGTTTTTTAATAAAATTAAAATGACCACTTCTTTAAAGTGGTTGATCAATCTACTCTATCTAAGCAGAATAGATGAATCTGTTCTAATTAATTGATTTCAAAACCTCAACATCTATCCTAGACCTGGGTATATAGTAGATGCTCAATGAGTGTTTATTGAAGTGAATTTGGTTTCAGTTCTAACCCTCCTCCAAGTATTCTGATGAGTAACCAATTATTATTGCTTTTTCCTTTCAAATATCCAATTTTATTTACACTATTGCTCACAATATTAACATAATGTGATATTCAGTTCAGTTCAGTCACTCAGTTGTGTCCTACTCTTTGCAACCCCATGGACTTCAGTACACCAGGCCTCCCTGTCCATCACCAACTCCCGGAGTTTATTCAAACTCATATCCATTGAGTTGGTGATGCCATCCAACCATCTCATCCTCTCTCGTCCCCTTCTCCTCCCTCCTTTAATCTTTCCCAGCACCAGGGTCTTTTCCAATGAGTCAGCTCTTCACATCAGGTGGCCAAAGTATTGGAGTTTTAGTTTCAGCATCATTCCTTCCAATGAATGTTCAAGGCTGATTTCCTTTAGGATGGACTAGTTGGATCTCCTTGCATTCCAAGGGACTCTCAAGAATCTTCTCCAACACCACCGTTCAAAAGCATCAATTCTTCAGCACTTAGCTTTCTTTGTAGTCCAACTCTCACATCCATACTTGACTACTGGAAAAACCATAGCTTAGACTAAATGGACCTTAGTGTGCAAAATAATGTCTCTGCTTTTTAATATGTTGTCTAGGTTGGTCATAACTTTTCTTCCAAGGAGCAAGCATCTTTTAATTTCATGGCTACAATCATCATCTGCGGTGATTTTGGAGCCCAAAAAAATAAAGTCTTTCACTGTTTCCATTGTTTTCCCATCTATTTGCCATGAAGTGATGGGACCAGATGCCATGATCTTCGTTTTTGGAATGTTAAATTTTAAGCCAACTTTATCACTCTCCTCTTTCACTTTCATCAAGAGGCTCTTTAGCTCTTCTTCACTCTCTGCCATTATTGATATTTCTTCTGGCAATCTTGATTGTGATATAAATATAGTCAAATTTTGAGTAGTGCTTTTAACTTCTTTCAAAGGCAATACCAGTAACTGACATTTGAAATCAATCACTAGTTCATATATTGAAAGATGTCATTGAGGACATTGCTGGTAGCATTTCTTTCATGTCCTCTATGGAATAACTCCTGTGAGAATTTACTTCTAGAATTCAGAGTAAGGAAAATAACTCTAATTTAGGAAAATAACATCCTTAAAATATTAGTTAAGTGAATGAATAAAATAACTGTATAGCCTATCACTATTCTTTGAAGAGCTCTTCCTGTCAACTTAAAGAAAAAAATTAGTCTAATCATAAAATTATATTATTCTTCATTGCTATTGTATTTTTATTTATATTCCCCCTGATTTTGAATTTCTACTTACATATGTATATTGCTAAAACATTTGTAGTGCTTTTTGTTTCAATTTGTATGGTATATTTTGTGGAAAGGAAGTAGAACAGAAATGTGAAATATGTAATTAAGCATTAATAAAAAACAATTTTTTGGTAATTTATGATAATAAAGTTGTAAGTAACATAAAACAAAATTATGCACAAAATAATTAATTTGAATTTGGGTTCAGTATTTATTATACATTTATTATTGTGTTCTCCCTTTACTAAGGAAATTAGCTTATAATTCCCAGAATTCAGAAAATAAAATGAGAAAAATGGCCCCCAATTAAGCAGGTAAAATATGTTTTCCGTGATTAATTCTTAAGTAACAAAAACTAACAAATTTTCAGTGTTTATTATGCCACAGTTTATGATCTAAATTCTTTTCATGTATTATTTCATTTGTGAAGTAAAAAATGTGATTTTCATTTTAATATGAAAAATTTAAGCCCAAAAATATTACATAAATTTCCTGAGATCACAAGGCTAGAAAATGCTGAAATTAAAATTCAGTATCAGGCAGTTTAACACCAGAGTTTGCAATTGTAATAAGAATGAACTTTATTCTGTGCCTAATTAGATACTTGTATTAATTTAAAAATTATTTGTCTATGGCTTGATATGTAAAAATAGGATCTAGCAACATACCATTGTACAATATTCCACAGATGAAAAATTAAATAGCTATAATACTTTATAAATTTAGTATTTTTCTTGGTTTATTGGTATGTCCACTCATGTACAGGCTAAAAATTACAAAAGGAAAATTATGTCCATTAGATATATAATTGAGATTTTCAGATTTTAGTTATGTGTTTGATCACAGAAGACATAGGCACCCACCACATACAATTTTTAAGAATTTTATTTAATTCATTTCACAAATAAAATGTCTTTTTTAGTACAGTGAAGAACATCAGTCTGCATTTTCTGTCAGTCTGTTTTGTTGGTCTTATATAAGTGCACTTGCTTTGGTCATTTGCTTCCCTCACCCTTCATTTAATATATTTTTCTGAAATACTCTCCCCAGTTTTACATGATCAGATCAGATCAGATCAGTCGCTCAGTTGTGTCCGACTCTTTGCAACCCCATGAATCGCAGCACGCCAGGCCTCTCTGTCCATCACCAACTCCTGGAGATCACTCAGACTCACGTCCATCAAGCCAGTGATGCCATCCAGCCATCTCATCCTCTGTTGTCCCCTTCTCCTCTTGCCCCCAATCCCTCCCAGCATCAGAGTCTTTTCCAATGAGTCAACTTTTCGCATGAGGTGGCCAAAGTACTGGAGTTTCAGCTTCAACATCAGTCCTTCCAAAGAAATCCCAGGGCTAATCTCCTTCAGAATGGACTGGTTGGATCTCCTTGCAGTCCAAGGGACTCTCAAGAGTCTTCTCCAACACCACAGTTCAAAGCATCAATTCTTCGGCGCTCAGCCTTCTTCACAGTCCAACTCTCACATCCATACGTGACCACAGGAAAAACCATAGCCTTGACTAGATGAACCTTTGTTGGCAAAGTAATGTCTCTGCTTTTGAATATGCTATCTAGGTTGGTCATAACTTTCCTTCCAAGGAGTAAGCGTCTTTTAATTTCATGGCTGCAGTCACCATCTGTAGTGATTTTGGAGCCCAGAAAAATAAAGTCTTACACTGTTTCCACTGTTTCCCCATCTATTTCCCATGAAGTGGTGGGACCGGATGCCAGGATCTTGGTTTTCTGAATGTTGAGCTTTAAGCCAACTTTTTCACTCTCCTCTTTCACTTTCATCAAGAGGCTTTTGAGTTCCTCTTCACTTTCTGCCATAAGGGTGGTGTCATCTGCATATCTGAGGTTATTGATATTTCTCTGGGCAATCTTGAGTCCAGCTTGTGTTTCTTCCAGCCCAGCGTTTCTCATGATGTACTCTGCATATAAGTTAAATAAACAGGGTGACAATATACAGCCTTGACGAACTCCTTTTCCTATTTGGAACCAGTCTGTTGTTCCCTATCCAGTTCTAACTGTTGCTTCCTGACCTGCATACACATTTCTCAAGAGGCAGGTCAGGTGGTTTGGTATTCCCATCTCTTTCAGAATTTTCCACAGTATATTGTGATTCACACAGTCAAAGGCTTTGGCATAGTCAATAAAGCAGAAATAGATGTTTTTCTGGAACTCTCTTGCTTTTTCTATGATCCAGCGGATGTTGGCAATTTGATCTCTGGTTCCTCTGCCTTTTCTAAAACCAGCTTGAACATCAGGAAGGGTCTCTTCATCTGAGGAAATCCCAGTCCATGGCCCAAATGGATGTTTGGGTAATAAGTTTCAAAGTGACTTGTGTAAACTGGCAAAAGTTGCAAATGAAATCTATTTTTCAGATGGATGGCAACTGAGTAGTAATTCAGAGTTAACAGTTAACATAAAAGAACCAGGTTCCCTCACGAAGAAATAGTAAGTGACTCAGAGCCACAGTGACAGCTTTGAAACATCAGTTACCTGAGATAAAGCTTCAAAATAAATAATTGCTGATTTTAAAAAGAACTCAGTATGGAGTGGGTTTGCTTCTCTTCCAGTTATATACTTACATCACTTGAAAACTGTTAATAAGCAATAAGCATATGAATAATAATGTTCAAAATGCTTAGCAAAATTAGCCAAAAATCCACTTTGGTCATTGATGAGCTATATAGTTGCTGTTTTTTTTTTTTTTTCCTATCAAAGCATTCGTACAGAAATTTAATTTGCTAAATTTTATATTCTCAGCTGCTGATAACTTATTGTATCTGTTGGCAATACAAGAATGAAAGGGAGGGTAGGTCTTCCCATATCAATTTAAAAAAGCTCAATTATCTTGGTTTATTAATCGATATTCCTGATGACATTCACAGGCTAGGATATTGTGTTTCCACCTCATCTGGTGTTATTTTTAGTCAAGACACCGTTGATTGAGCTTATTGAGACAGAATAAAAAGATACCCAGATCAAAATCACATGTGCTTTCCATCACTTTCCTGCATAAAATAAATTCTCGATGATCTACTAAAACACCATAATTCTAATATTCTGAAGACAATACTAGGGTCTATTATCATCTAGCAATTAGTAATGCTTTCTGCTGTGTCACATGTAAATACACATCAAACAATTGGTTCCATAGTACTCAAGGGTCCTCCACAAGTTTTGTCCTCAGAAACTACCAACCTCCTCTTAAAAGAAAAAAAGAAGGGGGAAAAAAAAAACCCACTCTGAAATACTCATCCATTTTGGACAATCAGGTTGAAGAAATGTCATTCAGTTCTCTCATTCTGACATTCTTTCGTACTAATTGCACTCCCTGAATATTAAATAGAGATTTCTTCCATATGAGAGCAATTACAGAACTTGTTAAAAACACGCAAGTGGCTTGTAAAAGCAATGCACACATTAAAGACAACCTCCTAAAAGGACTTTTGGAAAGGTCTTTGGAAAACATTGGGAGATGAGCAGGTAATGCAAATGCAGGGATCTTTGATGAGAACACTGTTTGCTGGAGAATGGTGTGAAGTAGAAGGCAGAACAATGTCAGAGAGAACATTAGTTACTGAAGTCTGAAAACAACTGCACTGTGACTCTGATGAAGTTAGACTTTCAGGTCCCATAACACAGCATGATCAGAGGACCTTAGGGTACTGAAGGAATAAAACATGAAGCAGAGTAATTAACAAGTAGTCTTGCTTGCATGCATGCCAAGTCGCTTCAGTCATGTCTGACTCTATGACCCTATGGACAGTAGCCCACCAGGCTCCTCTGTCCATGAGATTCTCCAGGCAAGAATACTGGAGTATGTTGTCATGCCCTCCTTCAGGGGATGTTCCTGATTCAGGAATCAAAATTTCCTCTCTTAGGTCTCCTGCACTGGCAGGTGATTTCTTTACCACTGGTGCCACCTGGGAAGACCAATAAGCATTCTTACCTGATAAGAAATTTTGTATTACTGTTGCAAAAATTACATTTGTATCTGCATATCTTTTTATCTACATACTAAAATATATTTTAGCAAGAGGCAGAATTGGATGCTTCATTCATTCCTTTATTCAATAAATATTGCCTACCCTGTGATCATTTTATTCTATTGATTTAGGAATACATTGATTGTCTAAAAGATAATAAATATACTTTAAATTCAGACACATCTGGCTCCTGCCTTAACAATTCCACTTACTAAGAGCTGATCGTGTGTACATGGAGAAGACTGAATTATTGGCCCTAATATTTCATCTGTCTCTGTATCCTCACCCTGTGACAAGTTATATTTTCTCCTCCTTGAGGTAGAATAGATCACTCTGTCCCACTGCTGCCAGGTCATGGTGTATATCTTGCTTTCACCAATAAGATGTCAGCAGCTATGATACAGGCAGAGGTGTGACACGTGTTTGCATTGTTGGGCTTGCCCTCTTGTTCTTTTGTCATTTTTGTGAGAAAAACATTCTTCTGCTAGCCCACTGGCCAAAGGCAAAAACTATGCAATTCCCAGGGAATTGGACAATACATGAGAAAAATGACTATTTCAAACCATTGGAAACTTGAAGTCGTTTGTTATATAGCAGTAGCAACTGATTTGGCATGTACCTCATTCTTCCACTCAGTTTTTACATTTATAAAATGACACAATAGAAGTATGTAATACATAGGATTGTTGTGAGGACTGTTGATATTTTTAAATACCTAAGAGTAACATTTAAACAGTGCTGCGATGAACATTGGGGTACACGTGTCTCTTTCCCTTCTGGTTTCCTCAGTGTGTATGCCCAGCAGTGGGGTTGCTGGATCATAAGGCAGTTCTATTTCCAGTTTTTTAAGGAATCTCCACACTGTTCTCCATAGTGGCTGTACTAGTTTGCATTCCCACCAACAGTGTAAGAGGGTTCCCTTTTCTCCACACCCTCTCCAGCATTTATTATTTGTAGACTTTTGGATCGCAGCCATTCTGACTGGTGTGAAATGGTACCTCATAGTAGTTTTGATTTGCATTTGTCTGATAATGAGTGATGTTGAGCATCTTTTCATGTGTTTGTTAGCCATCTGTATGTCTTCTTTGGAGAAATGTCTATTTAGTTCTTTGGCCCATTTTTTGATTGGGTCGTTTATTTTTCTGGAGTTGAGCTGTAGGAGTTGCTTGTATATTTTTGAGATTAGTTGTTTGTCGGTTGCTTCATTTGCTATTATTTTCTCCCATTCTGAAGGCTGTCTTTTCACCTTGCTAATAGTTTCCTTTGATGTGCAGAAGCTTTTAAGGTTAATTAGGTCCCATTTGTTTATTTTTGCTTTTATTTCCAATATTCTGGGAGGTGGGTCATAGAGGATCCTGCTGTGATGTATGTCGGAGAGTGTTTTGCCTATGTTCTCCTCTAGGAGTTTTATAGTTTCTGGTCTTACGTTTAGATCTTTAATCCATTTTGAGTTTATTTTTGTGTATGGTGTTAGAAAGTGGTCCAGTTTCATTCTTTTACAAGTGGTTGACCAGATTTCCCAGCACCACTTGTTAAAGAGATTGTCTTTAATCCATTGTATATTCTTGCCTCCTTTGTCAAAGATAAGGTGTCCATCAGCAGATGAATGGATAAGAAAGCTGTGGTACATATACACAATGGAGTACTACTCAGCCATTAAAAAAAATACATTTGAATCAGTTCTAATGAGGTGGATGAAACTGGAGCCTATTATACAGAGTGAAGTAAGCCAGAAGGAAAAACATAAATACAGTATACTAACGCATATATATGGAATTTAGAAAGATGGTAACAATAACCCGGTGTACGAGACAGCAAAAGAGACACTGATGTATAGAACAGTCTTATGGACTCTGTGGGAGAGGGAGAGGGTGGGAAGATTTGGGAGAATGGCAATGAAACATGTAAAATATCGTGTGGGAAACAAGTTGCCAGTCCAGGTTCGATGCACGATGCTGGATGCTTGGGGCTGGTGCACTGGGACGGCCCAGGGGGATGGTATGGGGAGGGAGGAGGGAGGAGGGTTCGGGATGGGGAACACATGTATACCTGTGGCGGATTCATTTTGATATTTGGCAAAACTACTACAATTATGTAAAGTTTAAAAATAAAATAAAATTAGGAAAAAAAAAATAAATACCTGAGAGTAACATTTAAAAGTGAATTGCATTTCCAGCATTTATTGTTGTAGATTTTTTGATGATGGCCATTCTGACTGGTGTGAAGTGATACCTCACTGCAGTTTTAATTTGCATGTCTCTAAGAAGTAGTGATGTTGAGCATCTTTTCACGTGTTTACTGGCCATCTGTATATACACAAAATCTAGAAAGATGGTATTGATGAACCTATTTTCAGGAAATGAATGGAGACGCAGATGTAGAGAATGGACTTGTGGCACAGTAGGAGAGGGAGAGAGTGGGAGGAATGGAGAAAGTAGCATCAACACACATACACTCTAAGGTGTAAGACGGACAGCTGGTGAGAAGTTGCTGTGTGTCAAGGGGGCCTGGCACTCTGTGATGGCCTGGAGCGATGAGGTGGAAGAGGGGAGGAAGGCTCCAGAGTCATGGGTTAAATGTATAATTATGGTTGATTTGCATCATTGGTAGGGCAGAAACCAACACAGCATTATAAAAAGTTAAAAAACAAAAAAAATTTAAAAATTAAAATAAAAAAAATGCCAATTGTTTTTCTATACTAACAATGAATGCATGGAACTGAAACTAAAATTTTTAATGATTTACAGTTACTAAAAAAAAAAAAGGAAAAAAAAAAAACACAAGTGTAAATTTACCAAAAATGTGTAAGACTTGCATGTTGAAAACTATGCAATACTGATGACAGAAATCAAAGATCTAAGTAAAGGGAAAGACATATTGTGTTCATTGAAAGACTAAACATAGTGTAAAGACGTCAATTCTCTTCAAATTGATATAGAGATTCAACATATTTCCCATCAAATTTTCAGCAATACTTTTTTGAGATTAGACAAGATTATTCTATAGATATAGAATAATCTTTATATAGATATATAGAGAGATAGACAAGATTATTCTAATATATATATATATATATATATGGAAACATGAAAAATAAAAAAGCTGAAAAATTTTTGCAAAAGAAGAATAAAATAGAAGGAATCAAAAAACCTGATGTCAAGATATATTTCATAGCTATGGCATCAAGACTGTGTGGTATTTGTATAGAGATGAATACACAGATGAACAGAACAGAGAAACCAAAAATAGACCAACACAAAAGCCTTCAACACAAATATGATGAAAATGCAAACACAATTCAATAGAGGATAGATAGGAGGGTAGGGAAGACCCTTAACCTCACTCTCACACTTTATACAAAAGCTAACTCAAAACGAGTCACAGACTTAACTATAAGCTATAAAGCTACAAAGTATTTTTTTAAATAGGAGAAGATTTTCAGATCTAAGGCTAGAAAAAGAATTATTGACAACAAAAGCACAATCCACCTGAAGAAAAAATTGATAATTGGACTTCATCAAGATTTAAATCTTTACTCTAAAATTTTTCTTTAAGAAGATGAAAAGACAACCTATAGAGTAGGAGAAAACATTTCTGCACCACGTATCTGCTAAAACCAAAATGGGACAGTGCCATACACCTATCATTAATGGCTAAAATATAAAATTATGTCAGCTTCAAATGCTAGCAAGGATGCAGAGAAACTGGATTACTTACACATTGCTGTTGGAAATGTAAGTTTCTTTTAAAAAAAAGAAAAGAAGAACCTAGCATAAGAATCAAGAATTTCACCCTTAGGTATTTTTTCCAGAGAAATAAAGCCTGTGTTTTCACAAAAATCTGTATAAAAAATGCTTATAGCAATTCTATTCTTATTAAACAAGAACTGGAAAAAAAAATCCAAATGTCCTTCCACAGGTGAACAAGTAAACAAACTGACATGTCCATACCATTAACTACTACTCAGCAATTAAAATGGAAGAACTATTGATACATGCAAGAATCAGGATGAATCTCCAGAGAACTAGGCTAAGTGAAAGAAGACAATCCCAAGAGGTCACTTACTGTAAGATTCCATTTACATAACATTCTTGAAACCGCAAAATCCCATGAATGCAGAACAGATTCAGGGTCAAAGATGGGCATGCGCAAGGAAGGAAGCTTGCCGCTACTGCTGCTAAGTCGCTTCAGTCGTGCCCAACTTGGTGCGACCCCATAGACGGCAGCCCACCAGGCTCCTCCTTCCATGGAATGTTCCAGGCAAGAATAGTGGAGTGGGGTGCCATTGCCTTCTCCAGGGAAGGAAGTTTGAGTGGTTATAAAAGAGCAACATGAGTGATTTGTGGTGATCACTGTGTCTTGACAGTAACCCTGACAATATCCTGGTTGTGATGAAGTGAAGTAAAAGTCGCCCAGTCGTGTCCAACTCTTTGCGACCCAGTGGACAGTCCATGGAATTCTCCAGACCAGAATACTGGAGTGGGTAGCCTTTCCCTTCTCCAAGGGATCTTCCCAACCCAGGGATCGAACCCAGGTCTCCCACATTGCAGGCAGATTCTTTACCAGCTGAGCCACCAGGAAAGCCCGGTTGTGGTATTGGAAGACAATTTTTTTTTTTTTAAACTTTACATAATTGTATTAGTTTTGCCAAATATCAAAATGAATCCATCACAGGAATACAATTTTTTAAGATGTTCCCATTGGGAAAAACTGAGTAAAGTGTGCATAGGAGCTCTCTGTATTAATTCTTATAACTTCATGCGAGTCTACAATTAGAATGAAAAATTTAATTCAAATATGTATTTAAAACTTAATAAGTAATCCATTTTGGTTTCTAAAAACCTAAATGCAACATAACTATCTTTCCTCAAAAATGCCTTTCTTTCAACTTTCAATGGTTGGTCCAGGTGCTGAAAAATTGGAGACATTCATCAGCTCATTAGGCAGCCCTTAGACCAGCGAACTCAGTGTGCTGAAATCAACATGGGTAGCCAGCTGCAAATCCAGTGTTCCAGGACTCCAAAGTGCCACCTGTATTTCCTGGGCTTATTCACTGTAGGTGCTTGACTTCTTTTTGAGCCCACTTCCAATGCAGAGGCTCACAGCTCTTATGTCTGCTCCCGTGTTGCCTCAAGGATTTTAATACATTTAGGGCTTGCTGTAGAGAAAGTTGTCATATAAGGCAAATTAGTGATTTTTTCTGCCCCTGAAGCAATTGGAATTTTAGATATACATAGAACCTTTGTGTGTGTGTGAGGTGTATTAAAGGATGAACATCTCTGGTTAGCACATAGTAAAGCACTCAACAATTGCTAAATTCCTTTCCTCTTAATGAATGGGATTCTCTCTGGAAGTCCTTACAAAGGAACATATATCCCCATGGGGCCTGAGATGATTTATTATATCAGATTCATCAAAAGGAACTAGTAGAATTCCTCCAACTGCTGCTGCTGCTGCTAAGTCGCTTCAGCCGTGTCCGACTCTGTGCAACCCCATAGACAGCAGCCCACCAGGCTCCCCTGTCCCTGGGATTCTCCAGGCAAGAACACTGGAGTGGGTTGCCATTTCCTCCTAGCGTTCTCAAATTAAGATAAAATTAACTACTCCATTTTAGACTTTTTCCCTGCCCTTGAAAGGGTCTTGAGCCAGGATTCCACATAATTGATCACATAGTTACAAATAAGTCCACAAAATTTTCCCTCTTCCTTTTAAAATATATTTCTTCATCATTTTCCTTTAGGTTATAAATATGGGGGTTTTGCTTTACCATATGCTAATCTGATTGGGACTATTGAAAAACACAAGTATGTGGTGCTCTAAAGCCCTGCTACCAGAAGACAGAGCACAAAATTTAGTTCCTGTTGAGCCTATAGGAAAGGTCAGCTTTCTCTAATTTTTCTAACGTAAGAACTTGAGCAAGGCATTTACTTCTATGGGCCTTGCTTTTCTAAAACATAACAATGAATGTTGATGAATATACCAGACATATTTCATGAACCATTTCACTGTTTATCTGATTCTTATTTCAGGTACCTGCTCTGTGTGAACCCCGATGAATCATGCAGGTGCACCAGGCAGAGCTTAGTCTCATACCCATGATGTTAAATTTTCAGTTTCATTACAGAACTTGTGATTGTCACTGATCCTCCTTAGATACCATACACGTATAACACGGAAGAGGCAGGGAGCTAATAACCCTGGGCCAATTTTAACCAATGGGAAATGGTGTAGTGTAGATAAATTCTTCCTTCTCCCCATGGGCAGACAGTCCTGAGATAATAGTGTACATAACTTCTTGAAAAACTGTCACAATAGATTGAGGGATCATTGCACTCTGTGGTATCCAGCTTGATCATGCTTCTCATATTGTTTCTTCCTATGACTCTGACTTGTTTCATTTCTCTTGCTTCCTGGGGTTGAAGTTCCTAAAAGAGTAGCTCTGCTTTCTAGGGAACCCAGGCTAAAACAGTTGGTAAGAAAAGCAGCAATAAAAAGTCTTAGGATGAGGTTCTGGAGAAAGACCCCACCACTGGACATATCACGATTAGTGAGGCTTTCACCTGAGATGAATTGCAATGAACTACTTCTGGAAGGTGTGATATGGGGGATGTAGCATGTAAACTATATGGAACTATGATAAATTTAAGGATTTTAAAGTAGGCTTTTTTAATGGCAGTTTTTCTTAAATGCCTTGAAAGCCTCAATTTTAAAAACTCTCAAGAAATCATCTGCCAACCTAAGGCAAACAATAGAAGATGGAAAATCTTTGACAGCAATTTATAAAGTACAATTTTTCTTCTTAAATTTTTCACATACCACCCTTATTGCTTTCAGACTAGCACTCAGAGTCAGGTCTCAACAAATCCCAGGTAGGCAAGTACAATTCTTTTTAACAAAAAAAATCACTCACTACCCTGAAGGAATTACAGACACTGCCTGTATATACTGCCAGGGCCCAGAAGAATGGATCTTTAAGGGTGAATCTTGTGGGTTAATAAACAGGATTAGATGACGCATGGACTGTGAAGTAGAACTAACACCCAGAAAAGATGTCCTTTTCATTATTGGGGAATGGAATACAAAAGTAGGAAGTCAAGAAACACCTGGGTTAACAGGCAAATTTGGTCTTGGAATACGGAAAGAAGCAGGGCAAAATCTAATAGAATTTTGCCAAGAGAACTGACTAGTCATAGCAAACACCCACTTCGAACAACACAAGAGAAGACTCTACACATGGACATCACCAGATGGTCAGCACTGAAATGAAATTGATTATATTCCTTGCAGCCAAAGATGGAGAAGCTCTATACAGTCAGCAAAAACAAGACCAGGAGCTGACTGTGGCTCAGATCATGAACTCCTTATTGCCAAATTCAGACTTAAATTGAAGAAAGTAGGGAAAACCACTAGACCATTCAGGTATGACCTAAATCAAATCCCTTGTAAGTATACAGTGGAAGTGAGAAATAGATTTAAGGGCCTAGATCTGATAGATAGAGTGCCTGATGAACTATGGACAGAGGATTGTGACATCGTACAGGAGACAGGGATCAAGACCATCACCATGGAAAAGAAATGCAAAAAAGCAAAATGGCTGTCTGGGGAGGCCTTACAAATAGCTGTGAAAAGAAGAGAAGTGAAAAGCAAAGGAAAAAAGAAAAGCTATAAGCATCTGAATGCAGAGTTCCAAAGGATAGCAAGGAGAGATAAGAAAGGCTTCCTCAGCGATCAATGCAAAGAAACAGAAGAAAACAACAGAATGGGAAAGACTAAAGATTTCTTCAAGAAAATTAGAGATAGCAAGGGAACATTTCATGCAAAGATGGGATAAAGGACAGAAATGGTATGGACCTCAGAGAAGCAGAAGATATTAAGAAGAGGTGGCAAGAATACACAGAAGAACTGTACAAAAAATATCTTCATGACCCAGATAATCACGACAGTGTGATCACTCACCTAGAGCCAGACATCCTGGAATGTGAAGTCAAGTGGGCCTTAGAAAGCATCACTACGAACAAAGCTAGTGGAGGTGATGGAATTCCAGTGGCGCTATTTCAAATCCTGAAAGATGAAGCTGTGAAAGTGTCAATATGCCAGCAAATTTGGAAAACTCAGCAGTGGCCACAGGACTGGAAAAGGTCAGTTTTCATTCCAATCCCAAAGAAAGGCAATGCCAGGGGAGGCGCCAAGATGGCGGAGGAGTAGGATGGGGAAAACACTTTCTCCCCCACAAATTCATCAAAAGAGCATTTAAACATCGAGTAAATTCCATAAAACAACTTCTGAATGCCGGCAGAGGACATCAGGCACCCAGAAAAGCAACCCAACTCTTTGAAAGGAGGTAGGAAAAAATATTAAAGACAATAAAAGAGACAAAAGAGGGAGGGACGGAGTTCCGTCCCGGGAAGGGAGTCTTAAAAAGAGAGAAGTTTCCAAACACCAGGAAACCTTCTCACTGCCGAATCCGTGCTGAGCTTTGGAAGCACAGAGGGTAACATAACAGGGAGAAAAAATAAATAAACAATTAAAACTCGCAGATTGCGAGCCCTATGGTAACTCCCCCAGCGGAGAAACAGCGCAGACGCCTGCATCCACCATTAGCAAGCAGGGGCTGGGCAGGGAGGCGTGGCGCGGGCTGCATCGCTGAGAGTAAGAATCTGGCCTGAATACCCTGAGCACTATCTGAGCGAAATAATTTGGGCTAGCAAACCAGACTGTGGGATATCTACCATGTGAAAAGCCAGCCCTAACCTAAGACACCGCCAGCCCGCGCACGGAACAAAGGACTAAACAGAGATAGCCGGCTGCAGACCTTCCCCCTCCGGTGACAGGCAGCCAGAGCCGGAAGGGGGCAATCGCAGCCCCAGAGAGACATTATCTATAAAACTGGCTTCTTTGCTAACTAAAACTTATTGGGGGTCTGGACAGTCAACATCTGCCTGAGAAGGTGCGCTGGTTTTACACCCAGATAACCGAGTGGCGGGGAGGCGATAAGTCGCAGCATTGGCGCTCGCCAAACACCTCATCACCTGAGCTGCTCGGACCTGGGAAGAGCACAAAACGCAGGCCCAACTGAGTCTGCGCCTCTGAGGACTACCTGAGTGCCTGAACCTGAGTGGCTTGGACCTGGGAGGTGCATGCAACCCAGGCCCAGCCTTGGATTGTTCCCGGCGGAACAACCTAGAGCCCGAGCAGTGTGGGCAGGGAGGCTACACGCGCCGTGAGCGCGACTGAACAAAGAGAAGAAATACAGCTCCACCCACCAGAACACCGACACAAGCTTCCCTAACCAGGAAACCTTGACAAGCCACCTGTACAAACCCACACACAGCGAGGAAACGCCACAATAAAGAGAACTCCACAAACTGCCAGAATACAGAAAGGACTCCCAAACTCAGCAATTTAAACAAGATGAAGAGACAGAGGAATACCCAGCAGATAAAGGAACAGGATAAATGCCCACCAAACCAAACAAAAGAGGAAGAGATAGGGAATCTACCTGATAAAGAATTCCAAATAATGATAGTGAAATTGATCCAAAATCTTGAAATTAAAATGGAATCACAGATAAATAGCCTGGAGACAAGGATTGAGAAGATGCAAGAAAGGTTTAACAAGGACCTAGAAGAAATAAAAAAGAGTCAATATATAATGAATAATGCAATAAATGAAATTAAAAACACTCTGGAGGCAACAAATAGTAGAATAACAGAGGCAGGAGATAGGATTAGTGAATTAGAAGATAGAATGGTAGAAATAAATGAATCAGAGAGGATAAAAGAAAAACGAATTAAAAGAAATGAGGACAATCTCAGAGACCTCCAGGACAATATTAAACGCTACAACATTCGAATCATAGGGGTTCCAGAAGAAGAAGACAAAAAGAAAGACCATGAGAAAATACTTGAGGAGATAATAGTTGAAAACTTCCCTAAAATGGGGAAGGAAATAATCACCCAAGTCCAAGAAACCCAGAGAGTCCCAAACAGGATAAACCCAAGGAGAAACACCCCAAGACACATATTAATCAAATTAACAAAGATCAAACACAAAGAACAAATATTAAAAGCAGCAAGGGAAAAACAACAAATAACACACAAGGGAATTCCCATAAGGATAACAGCTGATCTTTCAATAGAAACTCTTCAAGCCAGGAGGGAATGGCAAGACATACTTAAAATGATGAAAGAAAATAACCTACAGCCCAGATTATTGTACCCAGCAAGGATCTCATTCAAGTATGAAGGAGAAATCAAAAGCTTTTCAGACAAGCAAAAGCTGAGAGAATTCTGCACCACCAAACCAGCTCTCCAACAAATACTAAAGGATATTCTCTAGACAGGAAACACAAAAATGGTGTATAAACTCGAACCCAAAACAATAAAGTAAATGGCAACGGGATCATACTTATTAGTAATTACCTTAAACGTAAATGGGTTGAATGCCCCAACCAAAAGACAAAGACTGGCTGAATGGATACAAAAACAAGACCCCTACATATGTTGTCTACAAGAGACCCACCTCAAAACAGGGGACACATACAGACTGAAAGTGAAGGGCTGGAAAAAGATTTTCCATGCAAATAGGGACCAAAAGAAAGCAGGAGTCACAATACTCGTATCAGATAAATTAGACTTTAAAACAAAGGCTGTGAAAAGAGACAAAGAAGGTCACTACATAATGATCAAAGGATCAATCCAAGAAGAAGATATAACAATTATAAATATATATGCACCCAACATGGGAGTACCACAGTATGTAAGATAAATGCTAATAAGTATGAAAGGAGAAATTAACAATAACACAATAAAAGTGGGAGACTTTAATACCCCACTCACACCTATGGATAGATGAACTAAACAGAAAATTAACAAGGAAACACAAACTTTAAACGATACAATAGACCAGTTAGACCTGATTGATAGCTATAGGACATTTCATCCCAAAACAATGAATTTCACCTTTTTCTCAAGCGCACATGGAAAAAAAAAAAAACAGCTTACTTGAAAAAAAAAAAAAAAGCATTTCGATGAAATAGCAGTAAATAGAAATTATGATTCCTCTTTCTATGAAATGTCAAACATTAGAAAAAATAAAATAAAATAAAATTGTATGTGTGAAAGCACTTCATAGACCATAGAGCTCTCTGTAAATATCACTATCATTATAGCATTTTAACAGTCACGTAAGCTGACCCTTATGGGAATAAGGGTCTTCCAGGGAGATTGTATCATTAAGCAGTTTAACAAGAGTAGATGGATGAGAATTGAACAATTTTCTGTGCACAACAAAACTCAACGTATTCATAGAAACTCATATAAAAATGTTATCTGTTTATCTTTGAAGGGAGGACTCATTATTATTATTGTTATTATTATTTTAACCAGCAGTGCAAAAAAAAAAAAAGAAAGGCAATGCCAAAGAATGCTCAAACTACCACACAGTTGCACTCATCTCACACACTAGTAAAGTAATGCTCAAAATTCTCCAAGCCAGGCCTCAGCAATACATGAACCGTGAACTTCCTGATGTTCAAGCTGGTTTTAGAAAAGGCAGAGGAACCAGAGATCAAATTGCCAATATCCACTGGATCATCAAGAAAGCAAGAGAGTTCCAGAAAAACATATATTTCTGCTTTATTGACTATGCCAAAGCCTTTGACTGTGTGGATCACAATAAACTGTGGAAAATTCTGAAAGAGATAGGTATACAAGACCACCTGACCTGCCTCTTGAGAAACCTATATGCAGGTTAGGAAGCAACAGTTAGAACTGGTCACGGAACAACAGACTGGTTCCAATAACAAAAGGAGTACGTCAAGGTTGTATATTGTCACCCTGCTTATTTAACTTATATGCAGAGTATATCATGAGAAACACTGGGCTGGAAGAAGCACAAGCTGGAATTAAGTATGCCAAGAGAAATATCAATAACCTCAGATATGCCAATGACACCACCCTTATGGCAGAAAGTGAAGAGGAACTAAAAAGCCTCTTGATGAAAGTGAAAGAGGAGAGTGAAAAAGTTGGCTTAAAGCTCAACATTCAGAAAACTAAGATCATGGCATCTGGTCCGTCTCTTCATGGGAAATAGATGGGGAAACAGTGGAAACAGTGTCAGATTTTATTTTGGGGAGCTCCAAAATCACTGCAGATGGTAATTGAAGCCATGATATTAAAAGACACTTACTCCTTGAAAGGAAAGGTATGACCAACCTAGACAGCATATTGAAAAGCAGAAACATTACTTTGCCAACAAAGGTCCATCTAGTCAAGGCTATGGTTTTTCCAGTGGTCATGTATGGATGTGAGAGTTGGACTGTGAAGAAAGCTGAGCACGAAAGAATTGAAGCTTTTGAACTGTGGTGTTGGAGAAAACTATTGAGAGTCCCTTGGACTTCAGGGAGATCCAACCAGTCCTTCCTAAAGGAGATCAGCCCTTGGTGTTGATTGGAAGGACTGATGCTGAAGCTGAAACTCCAGTATTTTGGTCACCTCATGTGAAGAGTTGACTCATTGGAAAAGACTCTGATGCGGGGTGAATTGGGGGCAGGAGGAGAAGGGTACAGCAGAAGATGAGATGGCTCGATGGCATTACCGACTCAACGGACATGAGTTTGAATAACCTCTGTGAGTTGGTGATGGACAGGGAGGCCTGGCGTGCTGCGATTCATGGGGTCACAAAGAGACACGACTGAGTGACTGAACTGAACTAGGAAAATGTGAGCAAAAACCGCAGCAATTCTGGGCTATATTAATAGCTGTTCTGCCACTCAGGCTAGATATTCAAACTAAGCGTAAGCTAATGTTGCTAGAATCAACTTGTTAGTAAGGGAGTCATAGTGAAGATCCTTAAGAATCTGAAGCAAGGCAATGTATTCTGGGACAAGAAAATACTACATGTTTTAAAATAGCTCCTAGTATGCTTTGCGGAGAAGGCAATGGCAACCCACTTCAGTACTCTTGCATGGAAAATCCCATGGATGGAGGAGCCTGGGAGGCTGCAGTCCATGGGGTCGCACAGAGTCAGACATGACTGAAGCGACTTAGCAGCAGCAGCAGTATGCTTTGGGGCCTAAATGAGCTGATTATCTGACCTTGGAGCATGAAGTGATGGTAGAACTGGATCTGCCCATCTTTGACTAGGCATTATCAATTCCATTATTGTAAGGCAAGGCAGTGTCTTAGTTGAGCTACTATAACAAAATGCCATAGGCTGGATGGCTTAAACAGTTGACATTTATTTCTCACATTTCTGGAGGATAGAAGTCCAAGATCAAGGTGCTAGCAAATTCAGTTTTGGTGAGAGCTTTCTTTTTGGTTTGGAAATGGCCAAATTCTTTTTGTGTACTCACATGACCTTTATTCAGTGTGTACTTGGAGAGAGATTGTTCTGTACCTTCTTCTTCTTATAAGGGCACTAATCTCATCATGAGTGTACCTCCCCATGACTTCATCTAAATCCAGTTACCTCCTAAATTACAAATTATGATTGCTTATGAAAAATAACAATAATATTTCATTGGTAATGAGAAAATTTCAATTTTAAAGAGATAAGTGATGCTCAAGCACTTCCTATATGTGTAACATAAGATAAACAAATATAAATGCTGCTAAAATCTAGCTGTCATTAGAGCTAGCAGTTTTAGTAGGATTAAAATATTGAATGCTGTATTGTAAGTCAACTGTACATAAAAATATTAAACATTGTAAACAATTAAATAAAATGAGTATTTCCCTAATTGGCATAAGGATTTATTAAAATAAATTTTAACTATTTTAATGAACAAAACATAAGAAATCTGAAAAAAAATCAAAAGAAAGTTTTCTCTATGAGTTTTTATCCAGGATATCATGAAATGTTGATAATCCTAGAAAATAGTCCAATAAATTCTATTTGGATTGGCATATACACACTGCTATATATATTCACATAAATATCTAACAAAGACCTACTGTATAGCATCGGGAACTCTTCTCAACACTCTGTAATGGCCCACATGGGAAAAGAATCTTAAAAAGAGTAGGTATATGTATATGTGGTCTTCCCAAGAGGTGCAGTGGTAAAGAATCCACCTGCCAATGCAAGACATGCAAGAGATACGGGTTCAACCCCTGGGTTGGGATGTTCCCCCAAAGAAGGAAATGGCAACCCCACGCCAGTATTCTTGCCTGGAAAATTCCATGGGCAGAGGAAACTGGCAAGCTACATACAGTTCATGGGGTCTCAAAGAGTTGGACATGACTGAGCAAGCATGCTTGCATATGTATATGTATAACCGATTCGTTTTGCTGACAGCAGTAACTAGCATAACATTGTAAATAAATTAATATTCCTATAAAAATTAGTTTACAAGAAAAGAAAAATAAGAAAAAAAGTATTCTGTGTTGCTAACCCATTCATGAAATCAAAGCCTCTTTTCTAACAGTGGTGCTTTCTTAAGGACAGTTGAAAATAATTGCTTATATTTATATGTGAAAAAAAAAGTAGTCAATATTGTTTTCTAATATTTCTTTGCTTTTTTTCACAAGGTTGTCCCTTAACACAAATTCATTCTTTAACAAAGGTCAAGAGATTCCATCAGCAAATTTTTTAAAACAAATGATCATTTGCATCCTAAATTATCTTTCTATTGCTGCTGTAAAGAATACCATGGAATTAGTGGCTAAAAAAAGTACCTATCTGGGAATTTCCTGGAGATCTAGTGGATAAGATTCTGTGCTTTCACTCCCCTTATCTCAGAACCAGTTAGACAGGTTAAATCTCTCTCACTCTTTGAAAGTCTCCTACCACTTCTTCAGTCATTGCATCTCTCTAATTGACTCTTCTGTGTTGAAATAGCAGCTGAGAGAAGGACCCTGATTGTGGTCCAAGAACATTCAGTGTTCTTCCACTTTTGAGGGCGCAAGAGATGACATTAGGCCCACTCAGATAATCTGGGAGCAATCTTCCTTTCTTGAGATTATTCACCATAATTTCACTTGCGAAGTCCTTTTTGCTATAACATACATGTACTTAGCAGTAGGGGACAAAGATCACAGGGGTTAAAATTCTGTCTACCACATGAACCTGGGTCATTTTATCATCCAAACTCTACTACTTCGTGTTAAGCAGAATCTAAAAAGAAATGATTATGAATGAACTTATTTTAAAAACAGACATACAGACTTAGAGAACAAACTTACGGTTGTTGGGGGGGAGGCAGAAGTGGGGAAGAGATAGTTAGGGAGTTTGAGATCGAAATGTACACAGTGCTATTTAAAATGGATAACTAACTAGGACCTATTGCACAGCACATAGAACTCTGCTAATGTGGCAGCCTGGATGGAAGGAGAGTTTGGGGGAGAATGGATACATGTATATGTATGGCTGTTCACCTGAAGCTATTACAGCCTTGATAATTTGCTACACTCTAATAAAAAATTAAAAGTTTAAAAAATAATATTAATAAAAATAACCAGTAAGGACCTACTGGCTTAATATTATCAGGGAACTAGGCTTAATATTATGTAGCAGCCTGGTGGGAGGGGATTTTTGGGACAGAATGGATACATGCATAGGTACGCCTGAGCCCCTTTACTGTCGACCTGAAACTATTACAACATTGTTAATTGGCTATGCTACAATACAAAATAAAAAGTTTAAAAATAAATTTAAAAATTTTTAAAAATTTTGATTCTGTAGAAAGATTTTTTTTTGTTTGCAGAATTATCTATGTTTAAATTTTTTAAAAGGTAAAGAATGGTTCAATGTAATAGTTTTAAATGAAAATTTCATATCATGCATGATGAACAAAATATCAAAATTTGACAAAAAGAAATGAGATCAGGCAAAAAAAAAAAAAAAAACACCTAATACCTTTCTTAAAAGGTATTAGGTTTCTTTCTTAAAAGAAATTTGTACTCTAAAACAGAAAGCTAGAAGGAACCCTGTAAGATTATAGGATCCTGATTTCCCATGAAATGAATATTCCCTGTTTAGTGCCCTAAATATTTTATGTAGTAAAGTCGTGTACTATATGAAGATTAACAATCCCTATATAGTATCTTCCTTTTGTAAGAAAAAAAGAGGTTAAAACATTCAAACAATTTACCAGATAAACTTTTCTTGAGTTGGATATACCTGTTACTGAGAATTTAAAAATTATATTTCTTAAAACTGTGCCCTGGAAAATCTTTGACTACTTTCCAGTATTTTAATACTCCTTGTGTGCCCCATCCCCAGCCCACATTTGAAGACCACTGAATGATAACATCTTTAGAAACTATTCTAAGTATTATAGGATTTTGCATTTTTGTCCTTGAATAGATGAAGCACTATTATGTTTCAAGGCAATTATTTGAATAGGGGGGTGGGGGGTGGGTGATCTATCCAGCCAAATATTGTGGAGTGAGTGGATTGCAAGTCCTCATTATATGGGAATCTTGTAGCTATAAACCATAACTGAAAAGTTTTATCAGATAAAACTATTGGCTGAATTCTCTAGTTGGATAATGAAATAACTAATGTGACTGAAAGTTTTATCACTATGTACATAGCCTAATTGAACTGGTTAGAGTTGAATCGGATTAAATTAATCCATTGGTAGATTTTACTCTTGATGCTATAACTGCACATTGTATTATTACATGTAGGCAAAGCCCATTTGAGCTTTCAAGATATAGAACATTTTTCCAGATAATCAAGTTAGTGAAAAAAATTAACTCGAAAGGCACTGTTTGTTCCTGTTCTCTCTAACCTAACCACATGATCAAGCAAATAGAAAATTCATAATATCATGCATTCTATGACTACTAAGATATTTATTTATTGAACCCATTGTAAAATAAGGATGTACCTTAACTGTCTATTTTCCCAAGTCATAATGCTTAAGTAGTTTGCTTTATTATTACAGTAGACATAGCCATAATAGGACTCCTTTCTCCAGTTGCCTGTTCAATGGAGGATCTATAGCATCTTGACCACCAGTGCCCAGTACGGGGGCCACTAGACACATGTGCTCCTGAGCACTCAAATTACGGTTACTCTGAATTGAGATCTACTGTAAGTTTAAAATGCACACTGGATTTCAAAAACTTAGTTCAAATAAAAATCATTGAAAAGATTTCATTAAAAACTTTTTCCACTGATTATATATGAGACCTTAATTTTATATTTGGGTGAATAAGAAAAATTATTGTAATTAAAATAATAATTATTTTCCCATATTTTAATATGACTTCTAAAATATTTAAAATTACATATGTGGTTCACATTACATTTCTAGTAGATGGTGCTAGTCTGGGCCATATTAAGTCTCAAAAAAGGCATTCAGTTATGCTGCATACAGGCCTGGCAGTCTTGTTTTATGACAAATGCTCAGTCTTCAAAATCTCCCTCCTCAACTGTCCAACACAAGCAGGGCCACCGAGGTTCATCACCCTCCACCCCAAGGCTCATAGCTCAGAAAAGACTGCTGGTCTCTCATTTTCTTCCTTTTTTCCCAAGACTCAGAGACTCAGGAACTCAGATATTATCAGTACAAAGTTTTCTGAGGGTAATAAGTAAAATTTAGCTATACCAGAAATCAAAATATTCTTTAGTTCAGATCTTCCTGATGAGTATGAGGGTTTCTTTCTTTAAAAAATTTATTTATTTATCTGCACTGGGTTTTGGTTATGGCAAGCAGGATCTTTGATCTTCTTTTGTGGCATGGGGATGTTTAGCTGTTGTATGCAAACTCTGTTTAGTTGTAGCCTGCAGGATCTAGTCCCCTGACCAGGTATTGCATCTAGGCCCTCTGCATTGGGAGTGCAGAGTCTTAGCCACTGGACCACCAAGGAAGTCCTGAGCATGAGGTTTTCAATCTTAATTTTTAATCCCAGTGCTCGGTCTTCCTGAATAAGCTCTCATTTGCTGTCCTTTCTTCATTTCCTGAGGCAAGACAACACCAAGCAGAACTTTTTGTTTTTCTTTATAAGGACAAGCTAGATATGATTGTAACAGAGATGAATGCCATCAATGTTTAACATCCACAGCTTCTGAACAGCTGCTTCTTTGACAGCCAATCAGCCTGGAGCCTTCGTGTAACCAGGAACATAGAAAGCAACTACCACACTGCTGTACATACAAGCTGTGCTGCAGGCTGCTGTCCCTACAGGCTTCCCAGGTGGCACTAGTGGTCAAGAATCTGCCTGCCAATGCAGGAGATGCAGGAGACATGGGTTCGATCCCTGGGTTGGGAAGATCCCCTGAAGGAAGTCATGAAAACCCACTTCAGTATTCTTGCCTGGAGAATCCCTATGGATAGAGGAACCTGGCAGGCTACAGTCCATAGGGTCACAAAGAGTCGGACACAACTGAAGGAGCTTAGCATGCATGCTGTCCTATTCAGGGTACACTGTACACAGTGGTGACCATTGGGCTACTGTGATTTGTCAAGTAAAAGGAGGCAGTTGAAGCCAAAATACCACTAGGCTTGTTTCACTAATTTGTTGTGAGCCAGTCAAATTTAGTCTGTAAAGAGGAAATAACAGGCAAAAGGCAATATCAAGTAGAAAAACTTGAATCCAAGTCAAGAGCTTCTGTGTATAGTAGGGTACATTGAAGAGCTATCATTTTGTAGGAGTACAGGAGTGTTAATAATGTAAAAAATATGACCAATTCATAAAAAATATGACTAATTTGTGAAAAATCCAGGAAAAATATAATGGAAAAAGGCGTCTTTCATGATATTGGAATCTGCTGAATGGTATAACTTTGAGCTACTCACACAAGATCCGAGCAAAACTAGAGTGGGAATCAGGCATGTTGGAGAGAGGTACGTGCAAAGAAGAAGAGGCAGAGGGATTATTTGTCAGAAAATAAGAGGACATCGGGTAATTTGAAGAGACATGGATGGACCTAGAGCATGTCATACGGACTGAAGTAAGTCAGAAAGCGAAAAACAAATATGGTATATTAATGCATACACGTGAACTGTAAAAAATGGTGCAGATGATCTTATTTGCAGGGCAGAAATAGAGACAGAGATACAGTGAACAAACATATGAAGACCAAGATGGGAGAGGGTGGTGGATGAATTGGGAACCTGGAATTGACATATATAACATTACTGAAACTATCTATAATATAGATAGCTAGTGAGAACCTACTATAGCTCAAGGAACTCTGCTCAGTGCTCTGTGGTGACCTAAATGGGAAGGAAATAAAAAAAAAAGGGGGATGTATGTATACATATAACTGATTCACTTTGCTGTAAAGCAGAAACTAACACAACGTGTGAAATTAATTTTTACTCCAATAAAAATTAATTAAACAATAAATGGACAGGTAAACAGATGGAATGAGACAAACTGAGGGGAAACCCAAAAAGTGACAACATTCAGAACAAAAAAGTAAACAATCAGTTAATCAAACACAAGGAAGTTGCACAGAAGCTTATGTGACAATTATGGCTAGAATACTGCATTTAAAATTCCAAAGAAATTTTTAAGTAACTGAAACTAAAGGTGATGATCAAGCCAATTGCCAAATAGATATGAGGCACCATTATGAAGGAAGAATCTTAATAACAAACTAAATTTTATAAATGTGGAGAGAAATGCAATCACTCTGAAGACAGGGAATGAAGAAACATAACGAGTGGCAGATGGGGAATAAGATGGACAGATCCTGTCACTTAGAGCTCTCCAGGCAGGGGACCTGTTTGTCACCTCCAGTGTTTTCTCAGTACCCTATAAGTTGGATATTTTACTGGATCATGAAAGCTTTTAAGATTTGGAGGTGGGGTGGTGAAGAGGGGATATCCTGACTTGCATTTTTTTCTCCTTTAACTTAACATACTCTAGGAGTTTATGCACATTTTGACATCATTCCCTGTAAAAAGTCAACTCAGGAAGAAGCTCCGTTTAGGATTTTGTGGCCCATGGTCTTCTCCTGCTGCTCAGTGATCAGATATGGTCATGGAGAAAATTAAAAAGTGGAAACAAATCAGATGTGTCCAATAAGAAGCCAGAATGGACAGCAAGACCACAGTTTAAAGATTAATCATTGTTCTATCACAGACCCTTAGCTTAGGATATACAAAAAGTAATAATGTGGTTTATTTTACAAATTTGGCATCTTCTTAGGAAAGCAATGATGTCAATGAAAAGCATAAAAGCTGAGACATTTAAATGGCATTTTATGCTGTAACAAAATGCATCATTATGTGATAAGTTTGGATGAGACTTCACTGATCATCTCTGATAAAGTTTAAAAAATAGCTCAGATAGCTTAAGAAAATAGGCTAGCTGGTGTTTTGCAAACATCATTATGCATTCACTTGGAAGCCTTCTCAAAACAAAGATTATTGGACTTAACCTCAGTTCTTATTCAGCAGTTCAGTGCTGGGACCCAGGAACATGCATTGCTAACGAGTTCCAGATGAAGCCAACAGTACTGGTTTAGGGACCCGACTTTGAGAATTACTGCTAGAGCCAGCAGACCAATAAAAGACTATAGTCATGGTGCTGTCTAAATTCATTTTTTTTAATGTATTCTGAGAGATGGCTTTCATTTTTCCAGACACAAGAAACAAAGATTACCTAATAGTTCAGACAAGTTTGTTTCACTAGGGGGCATTCCGGGTGAGTTAATTTGACAAGACTCAAGACTGCCGCATCTCAGAAGGCACAGTAAGAACAAGAATGCCTGTCAGTGTCACTCAGGCTGCCTGCCTCCTCTCCTGTCCATGATATGACACTTATCTCACGCCTCACCTGCAATTTCAGGTCTGCCATTAGGGTAATGTAGATTACACTTCGGCAAGCCCCTATCTAGATGTTACATTTGAATATGTCACTACCAGGAAATGGAATCCGTGCTAACAAATGATGTGGAATGCTGGCCAGACTGTCAAAAATAGATATCTGCCTTAGCCAGACACAGAGAAAGATAACCCTGAATGTTGATTAAGCCTGCAATACACACACACTTTCTTGATCCTGTCGGGTTCATTAGAGACAGTTAATCCAGAGAGATTTGAAGGAGAACTGGTGACGAACATTTGCCTTCTATTGAATTCCATGGTACCTGTGAATAGTTACCCTTTCAGCTATGTTAAAGCTTCAGGCAGAGACTCTGGAAGAGAGTCTCCTGAATGTTACTTGGGAATAGACAGTCAAAGTTTCCCAGCACAAGGTCTAGGTCGCTTCATTATCACCATCATTAAAAATGTATGTGCCTGTTTTCATGTGGCAGGATGAAAGGTGCTATACAAAACAAGATGCATCTGTAATCCATGTCCTTGAGGATCTCTAATACAAGGACAAAGGCAAGTACTGATTTGCAGACAATAACCTAAGAAAGCAGCTGAAAAGATGTTTTGGATACAGAACAGAAGTGAAGACTAGCTGTATGTATGAAGTAATGAATTGGGGTGATCATTTTCTCCAGAGAATAGTTTTTCAAGAGTGATTAGTGCATAATACATAAGTTTATATTGCACAGGTACGGTCTACCCTCCCATTGCTTCCTCTAACTTGCCTGTGCAGGTTCTTTGTCCTGGGAGAAGGAGTGAAAAACAAAAAGAAGAAAATCCTTAGCAAACTTTTAAGTATGTGCACGAGCTTAGTCACTCAGTACTCTTTTCGACACTTTGGACTGTAGTCAGCCAGGATCCTCTGTCCATGTGACTGTCCAGGCAAGAATACTGGAGTGGGTTGCCGTTTTCCTCCTCCAGGGGCTCTTCCTAGCCCAGGGATCAAACCCACATCTCCTGTGTCTCCCTCAGTGCAAGCAGATTCTTCACCTGCTGAGCCATTGGGGAAGCCCACATTTTCAGTTCCACCATTGGTAATATTATTCTAGATGTGGTCTAAAAACTAGTTTGGCCAGGAATTTATTTGTCATTTCCTGAGATTTTACTGGAAAGAAAGCCTAACCAGAAGAAAATAAATTGTATTAGAACTCCCTGGAGTTTGAGTCCGAGAAGGTGTTACAGGCAACAGTATTTGCTGAACTCCAAATTCAACCCAGTTGCCCCCAGCTCACATGCAGCCACATGCAGGCATCCTCGTAGATCCTGACATTACAGGGATACACTGACCAATAGTCTCATCTCACTGAAACTGACTCAGCAGTAAAGCTTAACTGCTTTAGCCTGGAAGCCATTGTATTAAGAGGACCTGATAGGCATCAGCCATCTAGACAGGGACAGAGCTGTTGCAGCCCAACATGAGAAATCATTTACCTTGGATCTCTTTTGCAAACTAGGAAATTCAGTGGAGTCAGCTCTATAAAATGGTTACTTCCTCTCACCCTCTTATAGGTTGCACCTTCCACAAGTTATAAGTGATCCTATGTCTTTTCTTGCCAAGAATTACTGAAGCCAAAGTGTTCATTAATGATTTCGGCATCTATTCAGAATTAGAAAGTATATTTGTCTCTTCTCATTCTAATCTACATGAGCTTGTGATTTTCCATGCTTTGTAGATGTCAGAAAGGACCATATACACTGCAGCCATGTAAACTACCCTTTCCCCCAGGTCTTCTTCCTCTTCCTCTTCTTATTACTTCTTTGTGCTTTTCTTAAGTAACTGTTGCTGCTGCTGCTGCTAAGTCGCTTCAGCCGTGTCCGACTCTGTGCGACCCCATAGAGGGCAGTCCACCAGGCTCCCCCATCTCTGGGATTCTCCAGGCAAGAACACTGGAGTGGGTTGCCATTTCCTTCTCCAATGCATGAAAGTGAAAAGTGAAAGTGAAGTCGCTCAGTCGTGTCCGACCCTCAGCGACCCCATGGACTGCAGCCTGTACTTATCATTTATTCTCATATAGATTTTTCACAAACTGATGAGTCAGTTATAATTTATGGTATACCTTCAGTTCGGTCGCTCAGTTATGTCCAACTCTTTGCGACCCCATGAATTGCAGCACGCCAGGCCTCCCTGTCCAACACCAACTCCCAGAGTTCACTCACACTCACGTCCATCGAGTCAGTGATGCCATCCAGCCGTCTCATCCTCTGTTGTTCCCTTCTCCTCCTGCCCCCAATCCCTCCCAGCATCAGAGTCTTTTCTAATGAGTCAACTCTTCGCATGAGGTGGCCAAAGTACTGGAGTTTCAGCTTTAGCAAGTCCAAAGAACACCCAGGACTGATCTCCTTTAGAATGGACTGGTTGGATCTCCTTGCAGTCCAAGGGACTCTCAAGAGTCTTCTCCAACACCACAGTTCAAAAGCATCAATTCTTCGGTGCTCAGCTTTCTTCACAGTCCAACTCTCACAACCATTCATGACTACTGAAAAAACCATAGCTTTGACTAGACAGACCTTCATTGGCAAAGTAATGTCTCTGCTTTTTATGCTATCTAGGTTGGTCATAACCCTCCTTCCAAGGAGTAAATGTCTTTTAATTTCATGGCTGAAATCACCAACTACAGTGATTTTGGAGCCCCCAAAAATAAAGTCTGACACTTTTCCCCCATCTAGTTCCCATGAAGTGATGTGACCAGATGCCATGATCTTCGTTTTCTGAATGTTGAGCTTTAAGCCAACTTTTTCACTCTCCACTTTCACTTTCATCAAGAGGCTTTTGAGTTCCTCTTCACTTTCTGCCATAAGGGTGGTGTCATCTGCATATCTGAGGTTATTGATATTTCTTCCGGCAATTTTGATTCCAGCTTGTGCGTTTTTCCATCATAGCGTTTCTCATGATGTACTGTGCATATAAGTTAAATAAGCAGGGTGACAATATACAGCCTTGACGTAGTCCTTTTCCTATTTGGAACCAGTATGTTGTTCCATGTCCAGTTCTCACTGTTGGTATACCTTAGTGGTAGAGTAAGCCCATATCACATATTAGGTCAAGTTATATAGGGTTAATACTTGTGACTCACTGTTGTCCCAGGTCATAATGCTTTGGTAGCTGGTGTATTAGGCTTATCCATAGAAACAGAACCAATAGGATAGGCATGTGTATGTTTATATATATATATATATACATATATATATATATATATATATGTAAGCTTCCCAGATGATGCTAGTGGTTAAGAACTCGCCTGCCAATGCAGGAGAAGTAAGAGATGCAGGTTTGATCCCTCAGTTGGTAAGATCTCCTGGAGGAGAGCATGACAACCCATTCCAGTATTCTTGCCTGGAGAATCCCATGGACAGAGGAGCCTGGTGGGCTACAGTCTATGGGGCTGCACAAAGTCAGACACAACTGAAGTGACTGAGCACTCATGCATATATATATATATATATATATATATATATATATATATATATTCTGTATATAACTCTTTCTCTCTAGTTAGATAGATAATTTATCATGAGAAATTGGTTCACACAATTACTGAGGCTAAGAAGTCCTGTGATCTGCTTTCTGCCACTTGGAGACTCAAGAAAGCCAGTGGTATTATCCCAGTTCAAGTCCAGAGACTGGAGAACCAGAACTTATAGTGTAAATTCCAGTCCAAGGGCAGAAAATCAACGTCCCAGCCCCAAAAGGTAAGCAGGAAACAAACAGGGGTGAATTCCTCCTTTTTCCACCAGTCTTCCCTGGTGGCTCAGTAGTAAAGAATCCACTTCCAATGCATGAAACACAGGAGACACTGGTTCAGTCTCTGGGTCAGGAAGATCCCCTGAAGGAGAAAATGGCAGCCCACTCCCAGTATTCTTGCTTGGATTATCCCATGGGCTGAGAGCTTGGTGGACTACAGTCCATGAGGTCCCAAAGAGTTTGACACGACTAAGCAACCATGCCTCCTTCCACCATCTTTTTGTTCTATTCAGGGCCTCAACAGATTGGGTGATACCCACACAAATTAGGGAGGGCTGTCTGCTTTTCTGAGTCCACTGATTTAAAATGCTAATCTCATCCAGCTACACCCTCACAGAGGCACCCAGAAATAATGTTTAATCTGGGCACCACTTGGCCCAGTCAAGTTGACTCAAAATTAATCATCATATTTATTTTGTCTTCCCTCAACTTCCCCATGTAAAATGGTAGACTTACCCAGAAATGTATGCTCACTTCCCTTTGAGCAGAAGAGTATTGAGCAGGATACATAGCACAGTTTTCTTATTATATATGTGGAGTAGAACAGTTATGAAATAGTTCTGAATAAATTTAAAGAGAGAAATGTAAGCTTTAGCAAAAAGGAGTTTCTGGAGTCATCAGTTTTGAAAGTCTCATTTTATAAAGCTAGAGAAAGGAAGTTTCATGGCTGAAGTCTGAGAAGAAGAGATAATAGGTTTCCAGACACCCTCCCCTGCCCAGCCAATTTTGCTGGAAACATTTGAGGAGCCAGATCAGTCATGACTAACCTTTATCACAAGGCATAAATTGAGCACCTTCTATTTCTACAACAAAGATAATCAAGACAGCTTAGAATATTCAATCTTCTTAGAATTTTTAATGGTTGGTCCTCTAAATCAGCAGATATAAGTGGCATAAAAGATAATCAGCTAAAACTACTACAGTCAAATTTTCTCAGGTTTCTTATTAAGAATATTCAAAGCATTTATTAATGATGCAAGTGTTTTTCAAACCAATGAAAGTATTCCTTACGTAGTAGAAAATTCTGTTTGTTCCATCACTGCCTTTTTTCTTAAAGTATTAGAGTTATTAAGTACAACATCTGCACAGAACAGGTTGTTTGCTTTTCAAATAACTTCAGCAGAAAGAGATATTTGATGAATTAATAATGTGTTTGACCTTGAGAAACTGATCAAAATATCTAGTTCTTTGGTCCTTTACTTTGATGCCTCAGTAACTTTTGAAAGCTGGATTTTACAAGCCCCTTAGCAAATTGGTTTTGCAACGGTGTTTTTCCTTGTATTTAATGCATTACCTTGCTACTGACAAAACTGCTAGAAAAAAATATAGGTCTGAGTAACCAGTAGTCTCTGCCATCATTAGCGATGCCCAATGGGTATTTCAGGGTCGTTTAATTGAAAACAAACTATGTAAATCTATTTATGTGTGATGAAAATTTATCACAATAACTCTAAAGATTGAAGAACCAGACACATCAGCATAGTTGAAAGTTAACTTCTAAGACAATAAAAGATGTTCCTATGACTGTAAGTTCTTGTTCTTTGTCCAGGAAATTTATTTTCTAGACAATTACCTCTATGGGGAACACCCAGGGCTGGAGGGAACAATTGTACAGAATCTTGATGTTATTGAGTCAGCAATGCTATCCATTAAATAACAGGTGGCAGGCTATGATTTATATGCAGAAGTCACACTGTGCAGTCATCCTATGGAGGCCCTGGCCCTCAGGAAAGAGAGGCAAGAATGGTGCATCAATTACTGTAAACCTGAAAAAAGCATCTTAGTCCAGATGTGCTTATCTATCAAACTATAAAACATATAACCCATGAACCAAGATACAGAATCTCAAGTGTACACTTACTCTACATGCACATAACATTCTTCAGGCCCTTCATCATCTTTTACTTGTTCATCACACATCTAAAACAGAGAAGGATAACCTATGTTGCCTTTTTTTTTCCAAGAGGTACTTGGCATTTTTAAGTGATATTTGTGGTAGTAAGTCACAAGGAACTTGGGTCAAATGTTTTAATTGAATGGGCGAATTCCAAAAGTTTATTCAAAGAATGAATATGACTATTGTGTGTGCGTGTGTGCAAATAGAACTTTATTTGTAAAAATGGAAGGCTGGCCAGCAGGCCAGAGTTTGCCAATCCTTGAGTTAGGCTAAAAATTAGCAGAAACATGAATGATGAAAGAAGATGACAAAACAAGAAAGGAGTCCAGGGGGGAAAAAAGCCAAAAATGTGTGCTGGCTCGTTTATCACCATGTAGCCCTTAATAGCAATCCTGTGGAAGGAAGTCAAACTGCTCAACAAGAACAGACAAACACACTAGCCTGTGTCAACACAAAGGAAAAGGAAATGACAGTGAAGAGTGATAAATTACACAGAATCACAGAAAAGCAAGCCTGGAAGTGAAGAAAGGGGGCACCACAGGAAGTATGCGTTGATTACAGTGTTAAACTGTCCACTCTTTGATCCTGGCCCATGGCTAGAGAGGGCCAACCAGAGATTTAGAACAGTGGAGAACATGGTGAGTATGACTGTTTAAAAATTTGTGTAGGTCATTTTAATTTTGTGTTAATTCGCATTTGGTATTTGGTGATTTTTTTTTTAAATTTTCTAATACTGACTATAGTCATTGTTTTGTGTTATTCATTCAGCTCACCAGTGCTTTGAGGATTATAAGCATATGCTGGGTAAATTAATTTCCTACCCAATCTCATACTCCCCTCAACCAGGGAACATGTGGAATTGTGTAGGATCATTTTGGGTTTGGGGGATGACATCGGAATTTGTGGAGTAAAGGTCAAGAATATAATACAGAGGGTAGTTCTGCACAATGAAGAATTGCTCCCCACAAATGTCTAGAATGCAACTCTTGAGCCATAGTACCTAATGAACCTCATCTCTGAGATTTAAAAAAAACAAACAATTTACTCCTGGCCCTCATCTCATTAATGGGCCCTATTTCACTATTACTATGTGAGCATCTCTTCTATCCTGTAGCTGGGAACCCACTGTTCTGGAGCAGAGTGCAATGAAACAAAGCCAACTAGCAGACTTCTGTGAGATTTCATTGGCCACCAGATATATTACAGCTGAAATGCAGAAGTTCCTAAAACTTACAGAAGGCTCAAGTGCATAACTTCCTTTGACTTCTTCCTTTGGTTTCATGTTGATCTACCAATTTAATTGACAATGGTGAAGAAGGATGAGGAAACAATAGGAGAAAATTCTCACAATTCTGGGAGAAATGCACTTCAAGAGTTTTAAATTACAACTTTCTCAGCAACTAGTAAAGTCACTTTAACATATATCTTTTATATAAGAATTTTCTTTCTTGTTTGAACCGCTTGTCCCCATTCAGAGTTATTACAGTATTTTTGACTATATCTCTTATGCTGTATATTACACCCCTGTAACTAATTTATTACTTAACTGGAAGTTTGTGCCTCTTCATTCCCTTAATCTCTTTACCTACTGCTTCACCCTATTCCCTCTGGCAATCACCCATTTGTTCTCTGTATCCATGAGTCTCACTTTTTTTCATTTTGTTTTTCAGATTTCACTTATAAGTGGTATCATGTTTATATTTCTCTGACTTATTTCATTTAGCATAATACCCTCTAGAACCATCCATCTTGTTGCAAATGACAAGACTTCATTTCTTATGACTGAGTAACATTCTAGTGTGTGTGTGTGTGTGTGTGTGTAACATCCTTAGTCCATTTGTCTATCAGTGAACATGTAAGTGGCTTCCATATCTTGGCTATTATAACTAATGCTACAATTATCATAGGAGTGCACATATCTTTTCAAATTAATGTTTTTGTTTTCTTTGGATAAATACCCAGACACTCAGTTCAGTTCAGTTAAGTCGCTCAGTCATGTCCAACTCTTTGCAACCCCATGAATTGCAGAACACTAAACCTCCCTGTCCATCATCAACTCCCGGAGTTCACTCAAATTCATGTCCATTGAGTCGGAGATGCCATCCGGCCATCCCATCTTCTGTCATCCCCTTCTCCTCCTGCCCCCAATTCCTCCCAGCATCAGAGTCTTTTCCGATGAGTCAACTCTTCGCATGAGGTAGCCAAAATATTGGAGTTTCAGCTTTAGCATCAGTCCTTCCAATGAACACCCAGGACTGATCTCCTTTAGAATGGACTGGTTGGATCTCCTTGCAGTCCAAGGGACTCTCAAGAGTCTTCTCCAACACCCCAGTTCAAAAGCATCAATTCTTTGGTGCTCAGCCTTCTTCACAGTCTAACTCTCACATCCATACATGACCACTGGAAAAACATAGCCTTGACTAGATGGACCTTTGTTAGCAAAGTAATGTCTCTGCTTTTGAGTATGCTATCTAGGTTGGACATAACTTTCCTTTCAAGGAGTAAGTGTCTTTTAATTTCATGGCTGTAAGCATCATCAGCAGTGATTTTGGAGCCCCCAAAAATAAAGTCTGACACTGTTTCCCATCTATTTCCCATGAAGTGATAGGACCAGATGCCATGATCTTCATTTTCTGAATGTTGAGCTTTAAGCCAACTTTTTAACTCTCCTCTTTCACTTTCACCAAGAGGCTTTTGAGTTCCTCTTCACTTTCTGCCATAAGGGTGGTGTCATCTGCTTATCTGAGGATATTGATATTTCTCCCGGCAGTGCTGATTCCAGCTTGTGCTTCCTCCAGCCCAGCATTTCTCATGATGTACTCTGCATATAAGTTAAACAAGCAGGGTGACAATATACAGCCTTGATGCACTCCTTTTCCTATTCGGAACCAGTCTGTTGTTTCATGTCCACTTCTAACTGTTGCTTCCTGACCTGCATATGGGTTTCTTAAGAAGCAGGTCAGGTGATCTGGTATTCCCATCTCTTTCAGAATTTTCCACAGTTTCTTGTGATCCACACAGTCAAAGGCTTTGGCATAGTCAATAAAGCAGAAACATGTTTTTCTGGAACTCTCTTGCTTTCTCAATGATCCAGTGGATGTTGGCAATTTGATCTCTGGTTCCTCTGCCTTTTCTAAAACCAGCTTGAACACTAGGAAGTCCATGCTTCACGTATTGCTGAAGCCTGGCTTGGAAAATTTTGAGCATTACTTTACTAGCGTGTGAGATGAGGGCAATTGTGTTGTAGTTTGAGAATTCTTTGGCATTGCCTTTCTTTGGGATTGGAATGAAAACTGACCTTTTCCAGTCCTGTGGCCAACCCTGAATTTTCCAAATTTGCTGACATATTGAGTGCAACACGTTCACAGCATCATCTTTCAGGATTTGAAATAGCTCAACTGGAATGCCATCACCTACACTAGCTTTGTTCGTAGTGATGCTTCCTAAAGCCCACTTGACTTCACATTCCAGGATGTCTGGCTGTAGGTCAGTGATCACACCATTGTGATTATCTGGGTCCTGAAGATCTTTTTTGTACAGTTCTTCTGTGTATTCTTGCCACCTCTTCTAAATATCTTCTACTTCTGTTACGTCCATATCATTCAGTCCTTTATCAAGCCCATCTTTGCATGAAATGTTCCCTTGGTATCTCTGATGTTCTTAAAGAGATCTCTAGTCTTTCCCATTCTGTTCTTTTCCTCTATTTCTTTGCAGTGATAGCTGAGGAAGGCTTTCTTATCTCTCCTTGCTATTCTTTGGAACTCTGCATTCAGATGCTTATATCTTTCCTTTTCTCCTTTGCTTTTCACAACTATTTGTAAGGCCTCCCCAGACAGCCATTTTGCTTTTTTCCATTTTTCCATGGGGATGGTGTTGATCCCTGTCTCCTGTACAATGTCACGAACCTCCGTCCATAGTTCATCAGGCACTCTATCTATCAGATCTAGGCCCTTAAATCCATTTCTCACTTCTACTGTATAATCATAAGGAATTTGATTTAGGTCATACCTGAATGGTCTAGTGGTTTTCCCTACTTTCTTCAATTTAAGTCTGAATTTGGCAATAAGCAGTTCATGATCTGAGCCACAGTCATCTCCCTGTCTTGTTTTTGCTGGCTGTATAGAGCGTCTCCATCTTTGGCTGCAAAGAATATAATCAATCTGATTTCGGTGTTGACCATCTGGTGATGTCCATGTATAGAGTCTTCTCTTGTGTTGTTGGAAGAGGGTGTTTGCTATGACCAGTGCATTCTCTTGGCAAAATTCTATTAGCCTTTGCCCTGCTTCATTCTGTATTCCAAGGCCAAATTTGCCTGTTACTTCAGGTGTTTCTTGACTTCCTACTTTTGCATTCCAGTCCCCTATAATGAAAAGGACATCTTTTTTGGGTGTTAGTTCTAAAAGGTCTTGTAGGTCTTCATAGAACCATTCAACTTCAGCCTCTTCAGTGTTACTGGTTGAGGCATAGGCTTGGATTACTGTGATATTGAATGGTTTGCTTTGGAAATGAACAGATCATTCTGTCATTTTTGAGATTGCATCCAAGTACTGCCTTTCAGACTCTTTTGTTGACCATGATGGCTACTCTATTTCTTCTGAGGGATTTTGCCCACAGTAGTAGATATAATGGTCATCTGAGTTAAATTCACCCATTCCAGTCCATTTTAGTATGCTGATTCCTAGAATGTGGACATTCACTCTTGCCATCTCCTGTTTGACCACTTCCAATTCGCCTTGATTCATGGACCTAACATTCCAGGTTCCTATGCAATATTGCTCTTTACAGCATGGGACCTTGCTTCTATCACCAGTCACATCCACAACTGGGTATTGTTTTTTCTTTGTCTCCATCCCTTCATTCTTTCTGGAGCTATTTCTCCACTCTTCTCCAGTAGCATATTGGGCACCTACTGACCTGGGGAGTTCATCTTTCAGTATCCTATCATTTTGCCTTTTCATACTGTTCATGGGGTTCTCAAGGCATGAATACTGAAGTAGTTTGCCATTCCCTTCTCCAGGGGACCGCATTCTGTCATACCTCTCCACCATGACCCACCCATCTTGGGTGGCTCCATAGGGCATGGCTTAGTTTCATTGAGTTAGAGAAGGCTGTGTTCCATGTGATCAGATTGACTAGTTTTCTGTCGTTATGGTTTCAGTGTGTCTGCCCTCTGATGCCCTCTTGCAACACCTACTGTCTTATTTGGGTTTCTCTTACCTTGGACGTGGGGTATCTCTTCACGGCCACTCCAGCAAAGCGCAGCCGCTGCTCCTTACCTTGAACATGGAGTAGCTCCTCTCGGCCCTCCAGACCTTAGGCATATATTTATTCCTAGATTGTATGGAAGTTCTATTTTTAATTTTTTGAGAACTCTTATTCCTCTTCATATCATGCCAAAACTACTATAATCCTTCATAGAAAAGGCATGTGGCCAATAGAATCTTAAATTAATTTTTTCTTTCCTTTTGAAATGCTAACTTGTAGATGATGGGTGAAAATGAATAGTGTATATTTTTGAAGTCTAACACAAATTCTGACCCTTTTGATATTAAAAGTAAACTGGAATACTTGGCAAAATTCTCTGTTGCTTCCCTCTAACAGGTCATACTCGGACTTTTGGGTCTCCCAAGGATGACATTTTGGAATTGCCCTGAACATTCTAGACCTGCTCTTATCTTTGATACTTTTTCAATTTTGCCTTAATTTTAAATTTCTAGCTCTTAAAAAAATAGATTTGGGGAACTCCAAATATAAAAGTCAATTTTATATGCCATTTGTAAAAGTCAAGATGGTCTAGTTCATGCTGTGATAGCAACCCCTACATCTTAGAGTGGCAGAACAACGAAGGTTTGTGTTGTTCTCACTGTACACCCTATGTGGGCCAATGGGTCTCTGCTAATTGTAGATCCTTTTTGATGCAGACTATATTTCAACATAGGCTTTCATCACCTAGGAAGGGAAAATTGAGCTTCCCTTCTCTCACCTGGTCAACTCAATGGCACTTTTTAGGAGGGAAATGTAGGCCATTTCTGGTACTTGTGGTTACATGGCCAAAGTGAGGCCATGCATGTGTCTGTGCTAAGTTATTTCAGTCATGTCCAACTCTTTACAACCCCATGGACTGTAGCCTGCCAGGCTTCTCTGTCCATGGGGCTCTCTAGGTAAGAATACTGGAGTGGGTTGCTGTGCCCTTCTCCAGGAGATCTTCCTGACCCAAGGATCAAAGCTACATCTCTTATGTCTCCTGCATTGGCAGGAGGGTTCTTTTCCACTAGTGCACACTATAAAACTCCTCACTCCCCACTCCAGGGTGGGTCACATGGTCTTGAGGGCATTAGCCTGCTGTGGCCCCCCTTTCCTGGCAAAGCAATAAAAGCTACTCTTTTCTGCTGTTGCTTACACAATTGGCCCCTTCTACCTGCAGATACAGGGCTTGTCAGAGGAGATGGAATAATTTCAGTGGTAGGATCAGTGGCTGCTCCTGGGGCTTGGAATATATATATATATATTTGCTAGCTTAAACAGTATGAGTTTGAAGTATATTAGCACAACCACAGAGTAAATGTTAAGTTCCTATATTATTCAGGATTCAATTTTTCATTAGTTCCCACTTATGGACCTGGAGGAATAAGAAAGTATGTTTAGAATCTATTCAAGACAGGATAACTGAAAAAAAAAATGATTCCTTCTTTTCCAATTCTCTTGATACTTTTCTAGGAATGCTTTCTATCCCAAACTGTTTATATTTATTCTCTGTGATCACATAGATAACAATGTCTTCCCAGTCTCTCCCACCCTCACTTCCAACCTCAACTGGTGGTAGTTTCCTTATAATTTTTTGCATTTTCCACACATCAGTACACCTCACAGTCTCCTGCTATCCTCCCTGTTATCTGAGTTCTCTCCTTTTAGATATTTCAACAGAGTGCCACTTCTTTTCTATGTTAAATATGGCTTGACTGAGGAAAAGGAAACTAATTGTTGCAACTCCCACAAGGAAGCTGCAAAGATTGTGCGAAGCAGCTCTCTACTGCTCCAGGCTACAAGCACTGCACTAGGTCTAGCCTGTTTGTTTGACAACCTCACAGCAGGAATCGCTGTGGGGAAAGGAGGAAAGTGACATAACAAGGAAACTGGATGTCAAAGTCTTATTTTTTTAAATCAGATCCCTTAATAGGACTATTACCTTATTGTCAAACATTGAAGGATTTAAAAATTTGTCTGACCCACACTTTTGACAACATTGGAATATGGCCTTCTCTCCCAAGTTAGTGTACCTCATCAATATATTTTATAGAGAGTCACTTTCTTATCCTGGGCTGGGCCCTCAGCAATAGCCTGTGGATGACTGCCCAGCCTTTATGCCAGCTTTCTAGTTCCAGGTTTTTCTTGTTTTCGTTCATTCTCTCAGTCTTGTCTGACACTTTGTGATCCCATGAACTACAGCACGCCAGGCTTCCCTGGCCCTCACTATTTCCCAGTTTGCTCAAACACATGTCCACTGATTCAGTAATGCCATGGAACCATCTCATTCTCTGTAACCTGCTTCTTTTCCTGCCCTCAGTCATTCCCAGCCTCAGGGTCTTTTCCAATGAATTGGCTCTTCGCCTCAGGTGGCCAAAGTATAGGAACTTCAGCTTCAGCATCAGTCTTTCCAATGAATATTCAAGGTTGATTTTCTTTAGGAATGGCTTTGATTTCATTGCAGACCAAGGGACTTTTAAGAGGCTTCTCTAGCATCACAATTGCAAATCATCAATTCTTTGGTGCTCAGCCTTTTTATGGTCCAACTGTTACATCTGTACATGACTACTGGAAAAACCATAAATTTGACTGTGTTCCAGGCTGCTTCTTATTTAATGCTTAAAAACCTCAGGCAAAATAATTATGGAGATGTCAATTTTACTTTATTCTCTTTCATATTGGAAATGGAAAATCATTCAGTTCAGTTCAGATCAGTTGCTGAGTCACATCCGAATCTTTGCGACCCCGTGGACTGCAGCACGCCAGGCCTCCCTGTTCATCACCAACTCCCAGAGTTTAGTCAAATTCATGCCCATTGAGTCGGTGATGCCATACAACCATCTCATCCTCTGTCATCCCCTGCTTCTCTCACCTTCAATCTTTCCTAGCATCAAGGTCTTTTCAAATGAGTCAGGTCTTCGCATCAGGTGGCCAAAATATTGGAGTTTCAGCTTCAACACGAATCTTTCTACATGGACATCATCAGATGGTCAATACTTAAATCAGATTGATTATATTCTTTGCAGCCAAAGATGGAGAAGCTCTATATAGTCAGCAAAAACAAGACTGGAAGCTGATGTGTCTCAGATCATGAACTCCTTATTGCCAAATTCAGACTTAAATAGAAGAAAGTAGGGGAAAAAACTAGACCATTCAGGTAAGACCTAAATCAAATCCCTTATGATTATACAGTAGAAGTGGGAAATAGATTTAAGGGATTGGATATGATAGAGTGCCTGATGAACTATGGACGGAGGTTTGTGACATTGTATAGGAGACAGGGATCAAGACCATCCCCATGGAAAAGAAATGCAAAAAAGCAAAATGGCTGTCTGAGGACGGCTTACAAACAGCTGTGAAAAGAAGAGAAGCAATAAGCAAAGGAGAAAAGGAAAGATATACCCATTTGAATGCAGAGTTCCAAAGAAGAGCAAGGAGAGATAAAAAAGCCTTCCTCAGTGATCAGTACAAAGAAATAGAGAGCAACAATAGAATGGGAAAGACTAGAGATCTCTTCAAGATAATTAGACATACCAAGGGAACATTTCATGCAAAGATGGGCTCGATAAAGGACAGAAATGGTATGGACCTAACAGAAGAAGAAGATATTAAGGACAGGTGGCAAGAATACACAAAAGAACTATACAAAAAAGATCTTCATGACCCAGATAATCATGATGGTGTGATCATTAACACTCATCTAGAGCTAGACATCCTGGAATGTGAAGTCAAGTGGGCCTTAGAAAGCATCACTACGAACAAAGCTAGTGGAGGTGATGGAATTCCAGTTGAACTATGTCAAAGCCTGAAAGATGATGCTGTGAAAGTGCTGCACTCAATATGCCAGCAAATATGGAAAACTTAGCAGTGGCCACAGGACTGGAAAAGGTCCGTTTTCATTCCAATCCCAAAGAAAGGCAATGCCAAAGAATGCTCAAACTACCACACAATTGCATTCACCTCACACGCCAGTAAAGTAATGCTCAAAATTCTCCAAGCCAGGCTTCAGCAATACATGAACCATGAACTTCCAGATGTTCAAGCTTGTTTTAGAAAAGGCAGAGGAACCAGAAATCAAATTGCCAACATCCACTGGATCATCGAAAAAGCAAGAGAGTTCTAGAAAAACATCTATTTCTGCTTTATTGACTATGCCAAAGCCTTTGACTGTGTGGATCACAATAAAGTGTGGAAATTTTGAAAGAGATGGGATTACCAGACCACCTGACCTGCCTCTTGAGAAACCTATATTCAGGTCAGGAAGCAACAGTTAGAACTGGACATGAAACAACAGACTGGTTCCAAAAGTAAAAGGAGTACATCAAGGCTGTATATTGTCACCCTGCTTGTTTAACTTATATGTAGAGTACGTCATGAGAAATGCTGGGCTGGAGGAAGCACAAGCTGGAATCAGCACTGCCGGGAGAAATATCAATATCCTCAGATAAGCAGATGACACCACCCTTATGGCAGAAAGTGAAGAAGAACTAAAGAGCCTCTTGATGAAAGTGAAAGTGGAGAGTGAAAAAGTTGGCTTAAAGCTGAACACTCAGAAAACTAAGATCATGGCATCCGGTCCTATCACTTCGTGGGAAATAGATGGGGAAACAGTGGAAACAGTGACTGACTTTATTATTTGGGGGCTCTAAAATCACTGCAGATGGTGATTGCAGCTATGAAATTAAAAGACACTTACTACTTTAAGGAAAGTTATGACAAACCTAGACAGCATATTAAAAAGCAGAGACATTACTTTGTCAAAATGGTCTGTCTAGTCAAGGCTGTGGTTTTTCCAGTGGTTGTGTATGGATGTGAGATTTAGACTATAAAAAAAGCTGAGTGCCAAAGAATTGATGCTTTTGAACTGTAGTGATTTAGAAGACTCTTGAGAGTCCCTTCGAGTGAAAGGAAATCCAACAAGTCTATCCTAAAGCAGATCAGTCTGGTAGTTCATTGGAAGGACTGATGTGAAGCTGAAACTGCAATACTTTGGCCACATGATGTGAAGTGATGACTTATTTGAGAAGACCCTGATATTGGGAAAGATTGAGGGCAGGAGAAGAAGGGGAGGACAGAGGATGAGATGGTTGGATTACATCACCGACTCAATGGACATGGGTCTGTGTGGACTCCAGGAGTTGGTGATGGACAGGGAGGTCTGGTGTGCTGTGGTTCATCAGGTCACAAAGAGTCAGACATGACTTAGTGACTGAACTGAACTGAACTGAACCAGGTGTTTCTTGACCTGCTACCTTTGCATTACAGTTCCCTATAATGAAAAGGACAGTTTTGGGGGGTGTTACTTCTAGAAGGCCTTGTAGGTCTTCATAGAGTTGTTCAACTTCAGCTTCTTCAGCATTAGTGGTCGGGGCATAGACTTGGATTATTCTGATGTTAAATGATTTGCCTTGGAAATGAACAGAGATCATTCTGTCATTTTTGAGATTGCATCCAAGTACTGCATTTCAGACTCTTTTGTTGACTATGATGGTTACTCCATTTCTTCTAAGGGATTCTTGCCCATAGTAGTAGATATAATGGCCATCTGAGTTAAATTCACCTATTTCAGTCCATTTAAGTTCTCTGATTCTTAAAATGTCAATGTTCACTCTTGCCGTCTCCTGTTTCACCACTTCCAATTTGCCTTGATTCATGGATCTAACATTACATGTTCCTATGCAGTATTGCTCTTTAAAGCATCGGTCCTTGCTTCCATCACCAGTCTCATCCACAGCTGGGTGTTGTTTTTAGCTTTGACTCCATCTCTTCATCTTTCTGGAGTTATTTCTCCACTGATCTCCAATAGCATATTGGGCACTTACTGACCTGGGGACTTCAGCTTTCAGTGTCCTATCTTTTTGCCTTTTCATACTGCTCATGGGGTTCTCAAGGCAAGAATACTGAAGTTGTTTGCCATTCCCTTCTCCAGTGGACCACATTCTGTCAGAAATCTCCACCATGACCATCTTGGGTGGCCTTACACAGCATGGCTCATAGTTTCATTGAGTTCGACAAGTCTGTGGTCCATGTGATTAGATTGGTTAGTTTTCTGTGATTGTGGTTTTGGTTTTCAGTCTATCTGCCATCTGATGGAGAAGGATAAGACGCTTATGGAAGCTTCTTGATGGGAGAGACTGGTTGAGTGGGAAACTGATCTTGTTCTGATGGGCGGGGCCATGCTCAGTAAATTTTTAATCCAATTTTATGTTGGATGGAACTGTGCTCTCTCTCTGCTATTTACCTGCGGCCAAACTATGGTAGGGGTAATGAAGATAATGGTGACCTCCTTCAAAAGAGAATGGAGCAGTGACCCCACAAGAGACTGACCCAGACTTGCCTGTGAGTGTCCGGGATTCTCCAGCAGAGGCATGGGTCGGTGGTGGCCTGCTGCGGGCTTGGGGGCACTGAGTGTAGCAGTATATGCATGGGATCTTTTGAAGGAGGAAAATCATTAGAGGTAGATTTTGTATCCAACTCAAAAGCCTTTTGTGTTGAGTCTGGACTGTTATGTTAACAATGATTTTCATGAAGCAGGGCCAAAAGCAGAAATCTGGAGATATACAGAGGATATTCCCCCATATCCAGGCTTTAGCAAGAATAAACTAATTGAGGAGGATTAATGCTTATGGTGAAGAGATCAGTGCTGGATCAATAGTGAAGCAGATATATTTTGTTACTGCAAGATGGTGGAAGAGGTCAGAGTTATGACTGAGTCCCACTCCTACATGATATTCCAAATGACAAATGGATCCATAATAGCATGACCAAGGTTACAAAAGGCTATGGTATTGGAGGAATACTTGGAATGCAGTGGAGGTAGCAGGCTAAAACTGTGAAAACACCATGCGAATTTGAAGAAGAGCGTATTAGGAACAGCCACAATGCACTAAGGACAAGAAGCCTCCTTCCTGCCCTGCAATTCTTGCATGAATATCAAGGAGGCTCTCCTCTACCAAAAATGGCTGAGATAGCATTTTTTGAAGCCTCTGATTAAAGAAAGGTCAAGTCTGATTTATTGGACTTAGAAAGTAAAATTAGGTAAAGTTTTCCTCTATTAATGTTCTCTAAATTCATAGCCACTATATCCTATTCTGCACATTACACTCTCCTACTCAGAAACCTTCACAGGCTCAGAGTATTTGCTGTGTTAAATCTCAGCTCGGTGACCTCTAGAGTTGGTTCCTACCCTAATTATCAGAAATTATTTTTCCTTCTTCCCAATCTTTATTCTCTGCTCTAGTCTGCTCACCTGTCACTTTAGCCCCATGGACCTCTATTTACTTCTTCCTTGAACTCTGACAGTTCTTTATCCCTGTCAACTAGCATATACAATAAACCTCTTTGCTTATACTGTATAGAATCATTTGTGGTTGCTCCACTAAAATTCTTAATGACATTAAAAGTTCCTGTGAGTCAAGAATCCTATCATATTTCTGTTACCTCCACAGAGTGTAGCAAGGGCTTAAGCACAAAATAAATACTTCCTCATTAACTGTATTACCTGTAAATGATTCTCATCCAAAGTCACATTTGGATTAAGTATCTCATTCAGGAAGAAAGCATGCTTTGTAGAAAAGTACAAAAGACAATTGGTTCCATCTATAGAACAAAGTTAAAGTGATTTGACAGTTATAAGAACTGAATGGACTAAATTCACCCCTTAACTCTTTCCAGTGGAGTTTTCTGCTGCCTGAGTGGTGAGCACTGTTATTCCTATTGTGAGAGAAGAACTGAGGCCCAAATGAATGGGCCAAATAAACCCTAACAATAAAAACAAAAGCATCAGATCCTGAGCCTATATTTTTCCTCAGTGCTACCTTAGTCATTGGGGCTTCCCAAGTGGCGCAGTGGTAAAGTATTGACCTGCCAATGCAGGAGATGAAAGAGACACAGGTTCAATCCCCAGGTCGGGAAGGTCCCCTGGAGGAAGAAATGGCAACCTCTTCCAGTATTCTTGCCTGGGAAATCCCATGAAGAGAGGAGCCTGTTGGCTACAATCCATAGGGTCGCAATGAGTTGGACATGACTGAGCGTGCACACACACACACACACACACACACACATCGGTAATTACTATATCACAGGAAAGAAAAATGATGATATAATTAGAGTTGTTACAGGTAGAAAAAGATCAGACATATCTCCATTATATATCCCTTGGTGCATTTGGAAAGAGACAATAAGTAGAGACAACTTCTTTGCCTTGCAAATGCTAAACCAGAGAATTACTATTGTTTCCTGATCTCATTTTTGTGTAGGATAATACTAAGAACATATCTAGCAATGTCTGAAGCTGAATAATCGCTTTCCATATGTGTCCTAAAAAGCAGAACCAGAAATCTATTTCCAAAGACAGACACATTGAAAATTGAACACAAGTAGCTTATCATCATGCTGATTTTGTAATTCAATCTTTATTAAAATGCAGACAATAAAAATTAGAACTACTTTTGAATCTGCCTTTGCTAGACCCACCATATCACAGGATTCTGTGAGAATGACTGACTCTCACGGGTCTCTTTTTTCCTGCTCACCTTTCTTGTTATGAAAGACATATGACAAGAACAGACATTGATTGGGGAATTGAAGCTCTCCCATAAAAGATGAGTATGTCGACAGAAATACCATCAGTTCCTCGGCAAGCAGGTCAAATATTTCTTAATCTCACTTGTGTCAGGGGATTGCATCACCACCCTCAGACAAGGACAGCCAATATTACCCACGCCGGGAGTCAGACCTGTTGAAATGTGTGAGAACGAGACAGACTGATCTGAAGAACAGCAGTGCCTCCCTCAGACACACAACCTCAAGTCTGGCTCTATTTCAAACCCCAAAAGAACTATATTTTCAATTTTACTCCCTGACATTTACCAGAGGGAAAAGATACATAAGTAATGAGGCAAAAGGGCATGACAACTTGGGTGTGTATTTTTACATTACATTAAGAAATAAGCCAAGCAAAAGTTGTGTTTGAATTCAAAATTAAAAACTAATTGGGTATTGTTCACATTGGTCAGAGATTCCTCAATCAGTTCAGTGATTTTCAATGGATACACATGTCGTTGATATCTTTAATGCTCTGCCATAACAAACTACCCACTCGTTTTCACTGCATTATGCTGAGCATCATTTTCAGTTGGTATGTAAACACCAGTGCCTTGTCTGACTCCTCCAACTATTCTATTTTCTTAATAACAACAGCTGCTGTCACTATCGGCAGCCTGATATTTGCTAGGCACAGTATTAGTGCTGCACATGCTTTCTATCTTAAATCTTTAACAAAAATCCTCCTCAGTACATATCCTCACCACCATTCTATTAAGGCAAAGATGTTCAGTGAGGTCACATAGCACATTAAGTGGTGGAACTGGCTTCGGGAGCACAAAACCAAGGCTCTCTTCCTTTTCAGCCTCACCCTCAGACCCTAACACATGTTCAGCTTCCTCTGAGTTCTTAATAAACACAGTGACTGACCAAATGAAACAACAGGTTAAAGCATCATTAACAAAACATCGTTAATGTGACTGTGAGTGTAAAAACAGATAAATCATCACATTAGCCACTTTGCTCTGGAGTCACTTACACAAATACGCACACTCTTAAACCTCATTACCTGCCTGGGACTTTAACAGGCAGAGTCTGATTTCTGATCATACAGAATAATTGAACCGAAACTGTTTGCGTGTGTGTGTGTGCATGCTTTTGCAATCTAATGGAGTTACCTGTTCATGATTCCCAAGAGGGTATTTGCCACCCAACTCAATCAGACCCTGATCCAACATCTATGAATGTTGCTTGCTAATGAATAGGTGTTTAATTTTCTGGTTTTTAAAGCTGAAAACAATGACTTTCCTCTTGGGATTTCCTTGTCCCGGGTGGTTGGTATGATGAGCAGCAGTGCAGGTGGTTAGGGTTGTAATTATACTCTAATGAAAACGGCTATTTACAGTTGAAAGGCACCTCTGTAGTCTGGCCTGGCTCCGAGAACTGACTTTCTTTATGCTATTTCACTTTTTTAAAAAATTAAAAATAAACCTCTTCCAGTACCTGTACGAGGTGCTTAAAATGTCATTACCACCTGCAATTACACGGAGAATCCAATTACCACAGCTAAGGAATCAGATTGGTAGGTACCATTTGTACATGTCAGCTATAAAATTTTAACAGGAGAAGCTCACATAGTGGGTATTTGTGTGGATCTTGTATAAAGCTCTAAAAAGCAGTTACAATGCAAAAAGTAGCATGGAATAATAAGAATAAATGAGTTGCACTGAAGTCCTGGCATTTCACAAGCTTAATGGTGAGCTTCACCTTCAAAAAAGTAGGAAAAAGGGACTTCCCTGGTGGTCCAGTGGTTGGAAATCTGCCGTCCAGGGTAAAGGACCCAGGTTCTATCCGTGGTCTAAGAATATGCCATGGGGTGGCTGGGCCCACGTGCTGCAACTACTCTAGCGCCCGAGTCACAACAGAGTCCAAGTACTACAACTAGGACCCAACATGGCAAAATAAACATATTTTTTAAAAGTAGGAGAAAATTATTACAGCAAAGATGTATAACAACATACTGGTAGAGACGTAGAATTGTTTTCGTGTTCACTGTGCAGACTTGCATTAAAAAAATGAGCGAACTCTCCACAGGCACTGAGAGGTTGCTAGGAAAATACAGGGTGGTTGAACCTCTGTGAATGTTGGAATCATGAAACAGAGCCTACCAAACCTCTGTGACATTCATCACAACAGTTACATGAGTTACACTAAATTATGATCCTTTTTCTTATCGATACAGAAGTGACAAATACAGAACTGTCTGCCAGCTTATTATACGGTCAGTAGCAGTGAAAGGAATGGAAAATGACAGGAATAAATAACATAATCTGATCAGCTAGTGCCACAGAAAGACTTCTGGGGCTCTGTTTGGTATGACAATATCTGGTCTCCTGAGAGCTACCATAGAAAGATTGACTTTTGCCACAGATAAGTTCAATTATATGAAGGACAGAAAGCATCCATTTTTATATGCTAGCTAGATTTTGTCTATACTACTTGTGTTTGATGTAAATGGACACTTAGTGCCTTGATATAAAATAAATTGCCATGCCAAGTGGAGAAAAATACATGTTTCCTAATCAGATTGCAACTTCTTCCTTGATAGAGTTTGTGATTATTCACTTCTTTCCAAAATATCTGCAAATATTCATAAATCCAGAGGAACTAGATACCCCAAAAATGTTATATTCTGGATTTTTTATATGTACATTGTGTAAGAATGTTCATAATAGCACAGCCTGTCTCTTGAAGAGTTCCTGGTCCAGACACAAACAATAATCTGAATTTTCAGATTAAGTGGTTAAGTGGGATTAAGTGGTTAGTATTACATAGCACACCAAATTACACGGTCTGATTTATTTGCCAATGAACTTAGTATTGTCAGCTTCTTGAAGATCTTGTTGGATTCTTTCTTTGTATCTTTTACATCATCATGCAGCCGAGACTTTCTTTAAAACTCTCTCCTCTCTTTTTCTCATGACACAATATTCATAGTTCTCCTCTGACTTCAAACCATTCTTTTCAGTCTTTTTGGCTGACTCCTCTATACTTAGTCCTCTTCTCGCTCAGAAATGTCCCTGGCCAATTTCATATACCTCTGTGGTTTCACTTCCATGCATATACCATTGACTTTTGAACCTATGTCTCCAGCTGAGTCTCAGCTCCTGCCGGAAAAATATTTTTAACTGCTTTCTAGGCAGGTCCTCTTCATTTTCTAGAGCCAGGTAAAAACCAGCCAATACTGAATGTATCATTTTCCTTTCCATATTATATCTTCCTCTTAATCCAAAACTTGACTCTTGGAATCACCATTTCAAAATTATAAGCCAGATACTATCAAGTCTTTTTCCTTTCCCATCACTCAAACTAAATTTGTACAATCTGCATTGGTTAATTAAGACTTAATACAGCCAAAAATAAATTAATTAATTAAAAAATACATTTTAAAAAGTAATAAATGCCTGTAAAAACTTAGAATACCCAACTCTTTTGCGACCCCATGGACTGTAGCCTGTCAGGCTCCTCTGTCCACAGGATTCCTCAGGCAAGAATATTGGAGTGGGCAGCCATTCTCTTCTCCAGGAGATCTTCCAGACCCAAGAATTGAACCTGGGTGTCCTGCATTGCAGGTGGATTCTTCACCATCCGAGCCACCAGGGAAGTGCGTCCTAATCCAATATGATTGATCTTCTTACAAGAGGAAGCTAGGACACAAATGTATAAAAAGGAAAGACAATGTGAAGACACTTGGAAAAGACAGACATTGATAAGCCAGAGAAGCCTTAAAAGAAATCAACCCTGCTGGTACATTGATCTCTGACTTCTAGTCTCCAAAACTGTGAGGAGGAGAAAGCTCTGTTGATTAGTCCACCCAGTCTGTCGTACTGTGTCATGGTAGCGCTAGCAAATAAATGCACTGATCTGACCTTTTTTTTTTTAATTAAGGTACAAATTATATTTGTCAGGATAGTTAAAATCTCAGTAGAAATTAGATAAAAGAGCAAAACAGTTAAGAGGTCTCAGAGGTATGTTGAGTCAGAGTGAAAACAATAATCATAATAACTTTATGGTAAATTATATAATACAGGTTCAGATGAGCTCAGAGAAGGTAGGTCACTTTCTCAATATCACACAGATAGTGATTGGGCAAACCATCAATCAAATGAGGCAGTTTACTTCTTGAATCCATGATGTTAACCAAAATAAAAATGAAAAATTCTAGCCATCTCTGTGTTTAGAGTTATTTACAGATGGCTACAAAGGATGAATTAAAAGCTTGAGACAAATAGTTCAAGATCCAAAAGAAAACTGTGAGGGATGAATAATTGCAAGGATACAGAATAAAGTTGGTAGGTCAATTTCAGGCCAACTTGTGACTATAAGGTACAATGCTGATTATGCATCTTTGCATCATTTCAAAAACCGTAATGCAGTTTACATACAATGTGGAGGAAAACAGGAAAGACTAAACATGGGATATAGGAGAACAAAACTTCATCTCTTTGTTATGGCATGAAGACAAGGAGATGATATAGGCAAAGTGAGAAGATTCTGTTGATAATATATACACATAATTCTCAATCAGAACACAGTACTGAGAATATAGATGAAGTCAAGAAGGGAAACAAACAAAGTATGGCTTGAGGGTTTTGTAGGAATATGTAATCTTGGGCGTGCATGCTTGAAAACTTCTGAACAATGCAGACTTGTTGCTTCTGTTGATGATGATCAAATCAGTGCCCTCGTTCTCTGCACACTGGGAAAGTGCAGCCTCCAAAGTCCTAGCTTCCTCAATCTCTGTCATCCCAGTCCCAAGCCTTCTTATACAAGGAAACAGAAAGGCCTTTCTTGTGCATTGTTCTCTCCAGGCAGCAACATGGATGAGCTTCGGAGCAGGTGGAGCCACACAGAATCACCTGGTTATAATTCCACCTGGATTATACAGAATTCAGTAACAGTTATTCCTAGTCAGGAATATATACAAAAATGGCTTGTGAAATCTGTAGATGGAGAAAAAGTAAAGCTACTTAATAGCAATATTTATGGACAAAATAAATGTGTCACACAGAGTGAAGTCAGAAAGAGAAAAGCAAATATTGTGTGTGTTCATGCATGCTAATCTACTTTAGTCACATCCAACTTTTTATGACCCTGGACTCTAGCCCACCGGGCTCCTCTGTTCATGGGATTCTCCAGGCAAGAATGCTGGAGTGGGTTGCCATGCCCTCCTCCAAGGGATCTTTCTGACCCAGGGATTGAATCCAAGTCTCTTACCTCTCCTGTATTGGCAGGTGGGTTCTTTACCATTAGTGCCACCTGGGAAGCCCCCAAATATTTGTATATTAACCCATATATATGCAGTCTAGAAAAATGGTATCAGTTCAGTTCAGTTGTTCAGTGGTGTCCGACTCTTTGTGACCCCATGAATTGCAGCACGCCAGGCCTCCCTGTCAATCACCAACTCCCGGAGTTCACTCAAACTCACGTCCATCGAGTCGGTGATGCCATCCAGCCATCTCATCCTCTGGCATCCCCTTCTCCTCCTGCCCCCAATCCCTCCCAGCATCAGAGTCTTTTCCAATGAGTCCAATGAGTCTTTTCCATGAGGTGGCCAAAGTACTGGAGTTTCAGCTTTAGCATCATTCCTTCCAAAGAAATCCCAGGGCTGATCTCCTTCAGAATGGACTGGTTGGATCTCCTTGCAGTCCAAGGGACTCTCAAGAGTCTTCTCCAACACCACAGTTCAAAAGCATCAATTCTTTGGTGCTCAGCTTTCTTCACAGTCCAACTCTCACATCCATACATGACCACAGGAAAAACCATAGCCTTGACTAGACGGACCTTTGTTGGCAAAGTAATGTGTCAAAAACGGTATAGACAATCTTATTTACAAAGCTGAAATAAAGACACAAACATAGTGAACAAAGATATGGACACCAAGTGGGGAAGAGGGGACTGGGATGAATTGGGAGACTGGGATTGACACATATACACTATCGATCCTATGTATAAAATAGATAGGGGCTTCCCAGGTGGCTCAGTGAGTAAAGAATCTGCCTGCAATGTAAGAGACACAGGAGACGTCAATCCCTGGGGTTTGGGAACGCAGGGTTCAATCCCTGAGTAGGGAAGATCCCCTGGAGGAGGGCATAGCAACCCACTCCAGTGTTCTTGCATGGAGAATCCCATGGACAGAGGAGCTGGCGGGCTACATTCTACAGAGTCACAAAGAGTCAAACACAACTGAAGCAACTAAGCACACATGCACATAAAATAGATTAACAGGGAACTTTTACTCTATGCTCTGTGGTGACCTAAATGGGAAAGAAATCCAAAAAGAGGGGGTATGTGTATAAGTATAGCTGACTCACTTTGCTCTACAGCAGAAACTAATGCAACATTGTAAAGCTACTATTCTCCAGTAAGGTGTTTTTTAATTTACCAAACTAAAAAATAGTAGCCATACTTATGGACAAAATAAGCATATTTCTGTGTGTATAATACACATATATATACATAATTTACTCATAATATATATAAATGTGTTTCACATATGTTTAAAACATTCTAAATGATTACACCAACAGTTTTATTGCTCAATAAATATGTTTATTTACTGGTTTTTTTCCCTTGAAGATTTATAACTAACTTATTTTTAAATATTGATCCTATTTTATCCTAAAATGTTGTTTTCTTTATGAATTCTGTTTTTGATAATCAGAGAAATGTAAACCCCAAATAAATGTGCGTTCCTTCCTGGAACCAAATGCTATTGAGCCTTGAAGAGAATTTGCTTGTCACTCTCCCCTTAGCCTTGAGCATCATTAATAACCTTTCAACAAACCATTTCTGTCCTACACTGCTTTTTATCTCCTAATCTCAAACACATAGCAAACATTCATTTTCCACAATGGCTCGGTGAAAGCAAGCATTATTTTCCACAGTATTATAAATGAGCAAGGTGAGCTGGAATGACTACCCAAGGGGACTTACTGAGAAGGGCAGAGCACAGAACAAACCTCTGTTGCCAAGAGCTAGCCTGGGTAAGAAATACCACCCACCTATTCTGTTGAATTAGACCCTACTTCCGTTTGCTAGCTTAAAATTGGGGAAAACGTCATCCCTTTGTTTCCTGAGGAAGTTTCTTTCCTACTAACTCACCTTGCCAGACAAATTTCTCAGTATTGGGTGTAATTAGTGAAGAAAATATACAAAATCTATGTAATCTATCAGTATTACCTATGCTTCTTACCCAGGCTTCCCTGGTGGCTCAGTGGTAGAGTCTGCTTGCCAATGCAGCAGCTTTGATCCCTGGACTGGGAAGATTCCCTGGAGGAAGAAATAGCAACCCACTCCAGTATTCTTGCCTAGGAAATTCCATGGACAGAGGAGCCTAGCAGGGCCACAATCTGTGGAGTTGCAGGTCGGATACGACTTAGTAACTAAACCACCACCACCATATGCTTCTTACCCAGCCAGTCCTTTTTTTGTGCCAGGATTCCACACTCAATATTCTGATTTTCACCTCCTAGTCACCAAGTACAGTAGTTTTCTCAGTTACCACTCTGAGAAGCATGAGAGGCATCTGATGTGGAAGGCTGGGGCTATATTCTTTTGGGCTTATAACCTGTGTAAGGATTTTGAACCTGACCTTATGTAGCAGAAAACACACTGAAAAATTATACACAGGAGATTGGCAACATAAGATTTAGCTTTTTAAAAGATCACTTCAGATGGATGGAGAATTGGATGGCATGGCTGTGGAGAGACCAGTTCAGAGGCAATTGTGGAGCCATTAGGGATGGAGTTGATACTGAAGTGCATAAGATTTGTGTGCTAGGAGATGGAGAAAAACATTTAAGAGACCAGTTTTTCATAACTTAGAGATTTATTGAATATGGGGCACCAGAGAAGACATATAAAGGAGATTCCCAGGCTTCTGAAAACAGAACAGAAAACTATTTTGCTGCTGCTGATTTAAACAAACAAAACTTCCAAGCTTCACCTGTATGGTATGTTAACTATCTGGCAGAACCCTGGACTTTGTATGTCTCCTTCAGTCAGTTCCTCTTCCATGTCCCAGGCTGAGCCTTTGTTCAGAATACCTTTGTACAGTGAACAGATTATCATCTTGCTCTATTTTTTCTTCTCCAAAAAATTATGGCTGAAAGAAATCCAACAACTTAGAACACATGATATAGAGAGGTTTAAATGAAGGATGTGGGGATAAATTTATTGTTGGTGCCTCTCATACACATGTGGTATTTAAATGTATCTTGCCGTTACTTGGCTTCCCTGGTGACTCAGTGGTAAAGAATTCACCTGCCAGCGCAGGGATACAAGTTTGATCTCTGGGCCTGGAAGATTACCTGCAGTAGGAAATGGCAAACCACTCCAGTATTCTTGCCTGAAAAATTCCCTGGACAGAGGAATCTAGCAGGCTATAGTCAGTCCATAGGGTCACAAAAGAGAAACGACCGAATGACTCAGCACACACACACACACACACACAAATACACACACATGTATTCAGAATACATCCACTTATAATTTTTGATGGCAACAGAAATATTATAGCAGAGTTAAAACGAATATATTCTAAATGCTAATTTGTAAATTCCTTCTTTCAGGTTCATTCCTTAATACAATTGGCTATTTTTAACCACCCAGTGGAACATTTTAGCTGGTAGCTAGAAGGTTGAGCTCATGATATTCCAGAGAGTAGAAAAACTTTTTTTTTTTTAAAAAAAAAGCAAATCCATTGGATACATATGAAAACTGTATCATCCTAGTGAATTCTGTAAATTTAATTTCATTACCTTGCTTTCATTTATCCTTTTAACATTCTTATGACAACTAAACCTTATTCTCAGCTTTCAGGATAATCAAATTGCTACAAATGCACCAACACTTGCTTTAAAAGTCTATTAGGAGCCTCAGGCCCCAGATTGCAGACTTGAGGAATCATATAAATTCCCTCAACCACAACTAGACCTTCCTATGTCTTCTTGGCTCAAAATTCTTCTCTCTCTTTTCACAATGTGTGACAATTAGAAAAAAAAAAAAGAAGTCTCAAGATTAGGAAAAAAAAAAATTCTTAATGCAATTTGAAACTGTGCTACTAGTGATTCTCTTATGTCTGTATCTACTGCAAAACAAATTAAAAATATGAGAGCAGGGAGATAGTGAAGATATTGTGGGAAGAATTTGAGGAGGCTTAAACCATTTAGATATATTGCTTGTATGTGTCTGTCTTGTGTTGTGCTTTGGTTTTGTTTTATGGATGTTACAGGATTTGGCATCATTATTGCCAAACTATTAAGAATTTAAAGAATCAAGTCACATACTTGAAAGAAAAAAAATGAGTGGAATGAGTTTTTCTAAGGTTCATTAATAAAGTCTAACTGATCATTTGCGAACGAGGTGTATCCCTGGAACAAAAGTCACCCTTGTTCTTGATCAAGAAATGAAATCTCATGCAGTGGATGTATGTTTACAGCACAATAGTAAACAGGAAGACATTCCCGTGAGCTGCCTGTAAAACATGACTAGCCCTTTAAAGCTCTCTTCCTTTCCTAAAAATCATAAAGTAGAATATTAAAAGGCTCAAGATACCTAGTGATAACCCATCTGTGTTGCCTTCTCATTTGGGTTGGAAACTTCTCAAATTCTCTTTACTTTCTTTTTCACTTTTGACAAAATGCTTATATTCCATGTGCATATACTCTACTCTCTTAGATGTGACAAAGTCAATAAGTACTTTTGTTCATTAGTGGAGAATGTCATAAGCACAATGGTAGCCTTAAGAGATAGGTATGAGTGTGAAGGCAATGTTTCAACTAAGAAAACCCTGGGGTAAAGATAAAATGTATGCATTCAGACATAAATGCTGCTGGTGTACCTCCCCTGCTTATGCGGATGTTCTGTTCCCAGAGCAAAGATTGGGATTTCTGAGGCTTGTTTTATAAGAGTAAGTGACAAGAAAGTTTGTGTTCCACCTGGATTTGGTGCCTGACCTCAGCATCCGTGCAGCTTTCTTCCCTGACTGGCTGAGAAGGGCCATTTGCTGAGCTGTAGTTACCCAGTTAATTATTTTCTGGGAACTGTAATCTAGGAACTCAGTTGGGCTTGCTTTCGATTTGCTCAATTTCAGAGAAACCGTAATACCCACTGATTTCACTGTCACCTCCTACACTGTTCTTTTCTGAAAGAGCCGGGTACTGAGCTCGAAGACAATCAAAAGGCAATGAATTTTTAGACTTCTGGTTTGTGTGGGAAACTGCCTGTGATTGTTTTTGTAGTATAGTTTGTTGATCCTGTTTATGTCATAAAGAATGAAGTATAACTTCTGGAATGCTGGTCAAGAAGGAAAAAACAAATTCATTATAAAGTTGTCAGTACCAGGACTTCTCTGATGGTCCAGTAGTTAAGACTCCATGCCTCCACTGCAGGGGCCACGGGTTCCAGCCCTGGTCTGGGAACTAAGATGACACATACCACATGGCCAAGAAAGTAAAATAAATAAATAAAAGCATAACATAAAAACTGGAAACCAAATGAACAACTAAAACAGTTTTTATTGGTTTGCATAGCATTCCTTTACTCTTCTTGGTCATACAACCTAAAATTTTATTCTTACCCATAAACACTTATATCTCTTTTCCCCGATTTGTCTTTTTTTCTTTTTTGGCCAAAAAGTAAAAATAATATGTCTGACTCTTGGTGACGTGGTGGGCTGTAGGTCACCAGGCTTCTCTGTCCATGGAATTCTCCAGACAAGAATACTGGAGGGGGTAACTGTTCCCTTCTCCAAGAGATCTTATGAACCCAGGGACTGAACCATTGAACCCAGGTCTCCTGCATTGCAGGCAGGTTCTTCTACCTTCTGAGCCACCAGGGAAGCAATAGTTATATTAATAATAATACATGAATTGGTCAAAGATATTAAAAATACTATTGAAATATAAATAAAGCTGTCAGTACTCACTCTTGAGCCCTCACCACCTCTAAATGCAATTATCACTTCTTATTTCCAGAGCTTGGTAAATGTTTTTCCCTGCAATCCCCACCCACCCTGCTCTTCTAGGTGCATTCTGTTCATCCTTCAAGTTCAGCTCACAGTACAATTAGCCTGAAAAGTACATGTGCTGTCATTTGGTCTTCATAGAAACTCTTTGAATCTTCAAAATGCTACTTGTATTTGTTTCCTGAGGCTGGCCTAACAAATGCCCACATATTTGGTGGCTTAAAAGAACAGGAATCTATTCTCTCACATTTCTGATGATCAGAAGTCCTAAATCAAGGTCTCAGCTGGGCCACAGTCTTTGCAGAAACTCTGGAGGATAATGGCAACCAACTCCAGTACTCTTGCCTGGAAAATTCCATGGACAAAAGAGCCTGGTGGGCTACAGTCCAAGGGGACTGACTGAGTGACTGACACACTGCCTCTTCCAGGTCCTAGCAGCTGTTGGCTTTTCCTGGCTTGTGTTGCATCCCTCAGGTTTGTCTTCTCATCACCTTCTCTCTGGGTGTCTCCCCCAAAGTGCCCTCTGCTTTTGATAGTGATTGCAAGTAGGACTCATGTGGATAATCCAGAATATGCTCCTCCTCTCAAGATCTTTCATTTAATCACACGTTTTGGCTATGTATAATACTTTTGCCATGTAAAGTAATATTCACAGATTTTGGAAACTGGTACATGAACATATCATTTGGAGGCCACCAGTAAGCTCACTACACTATTAATATCTCAGTTTTAAAGATAAAGGGACTAAATATTAGAAAGCTGTGTTTGTTAACATGCCCGAGACCACACAACCAGTAATATGCTGAAGTGAGAATTTGAACCATCTGTTTAACTCCAAGTCCATGTCCTTCATTACTAGATGTAATTTCCTTTCACCTAAAGGCTGATATAGGCATCATTCGTAGTGCTCCCTATCATTCTGACACTAAAGCATTCCAGCCTGGTTTCTCTGATGTCTCCTCTACTACACTGTTCCCTCCTGGGCCATGTCTGTTCTGGTCTCCAGTGGTCACCTCTGCCAAGCAAAATGCCTGACACATAGCCGATGTTCAACAAATATTAGATCTGCCTCTGCATTGTGCCCAAGGAAACCTGAAACAAAGAGCTGCTTTAAAAATAACAATTTCGTTTTCTAAGCCATCTCCTTCTGCTACTAAATCACATTTTACTTCATTATCTTATCCCTAAATAGGCTTTTTTAGCTACTGATACTTTGACACTGATCTAAATATAATACACTAAAAAGAAGTTAGTCTGTAGACAATCATCTCTCTGATCTTCTGATGTCATTTTCTGAAATAGTATAGATGACTAAGTATGTAACCTTCTCTCAGTCTTATGATAAATACTTGATATTCTTTTAAATTCAATTTTTATTGACTGTGCAGTTGACAGACTAATAGTTTCACTATATAGAGTCAGTGCAGTGCTTTCAAATAGAGAAGAAATACATATTGAAAATGATATATTTTTAAAGCCTTTAATTATTCCAGTGTAATCAAAAGCCTGTTTGTTAAACAGATTATATCGTTATTTACATTCAACTTTCATTTTCAGGATGAAGAAGGGAGAAAACAGTATTTTAATAGGAAAAAATACAGATGAGTTTCAGCTCTGTCATCTGCTTGAGAAGATTGGCCATATAACTTGTTGTTTTATTCCAGAATCTGAAAATGGTATTTCTGTTTCTTGTGTGTGTTAGTTCCTCGGTTGTGTCTGACTCTTTGTGACTCCATATACAGTAGCCCACCAGACTCTTCGGTCCATGGGATTCTCCAGGCAAGAATACTGGAGTAGGTTGCCATATCCTCCTGTAAGGGATCTTCCCTACCCAGGTATTGAACCTGGGTCTCCTTCGTTGCAGGCAGATTCTTTACCATCTGAGCCACCAAGGAAGTCTCTTCTATTTCTTAGGCACGCTACAATATGAGATAAATTAAAGGATTAGAGGGTGGGCAGGCTTAGAACATATTCACACTCCATGCTCAACTTTCCTAATACAGACAGTAACTATTTAAGGGAAATAGTTATTTTGGTATGTAGTTTACAGTGTTGGTAAGTAAAGAACCATGTAAATGAAAGGTCAAATACTGCAAATAGAACATAACCTAGAATCAAAGACCATAAGTTTCCATCTTTGAATTGAGTCGGTCATGTGAATTTCAGCAAGGCCTTTAATTGCTTCTTGCCTCACTGTGTTGGAATCATAAAGCTGAAGATCTCCAAGCTTATCTTGTTAACTACCAAACTCATTGTCTGGCCAGCAACAGGGGTCCAGAGCTCAATGATAGAAAAAGTGACATAAATATATAAAAATGTGTGATAGCTGTGTGTAATAAAATAACAAGTGATGGGAACATTGTTGTGCTCAGTTGCTCAGTCATGCCCGACTCTTTGCAACCTCATGGATTGCAGCCCGCCAAGTTCCTCTATCCATGGGATTCTCCAGGCAAAAAAACTAGAGTGGGTTGCCGGGCCCTCCTCCAGGAGATCTTCCCAAACTAGGGATTGAACCCAGGTCTCCTGCATTGCAAGCAGATTCTTTACTGTCTGAGCCACCAGAGAAGCTGGATGGGAACATTGACTAATTCAAATTTGAATTTGAAATTTCCCTGATTGTCATTCAATGTGAAATTTCAAGCATTATTGGCCAAATACTTGGACTACTCTATAGCATTTTGATTTGTAGTTTTCCAGATTCTGTACTGTGTAATAGGGACAAAATCTTCAAATCCCCTTTACAGTTCAATACTTTAAAAACACTTTTTTTTTTCATGAATCCATGAAACAAAGAAAAAGAACTATCTACCATCCAAAGTGGCTAAAATACTTTAATATAGCAAACGATCAGATTAACTGGGCTCTAGAAAGTATTTCTAGATCTAAATTTCTATGTTTTTCTAGATCATCACTCTTCCAAGTGAGGTCGTTAGACCAGCAGCAGTAGCATCACTGAGAACTTGTACAAATGTAAAACCTGATGTCCTACCACATCCTACCTGGATCAGAAGTTGCATTTTTAGGAGGCCAGTTTTTCAGGTTTTGTTTTTGGGTTTTCTTTCTTTTTTTGGCCTCACCAACCTATGGCTTATGGCAATCTTAGTTCTCTGACCAGGGATCAAACCTGGGTCTCTGACCATGAGTAGAAGCATGAAATCTTAACCAGTGGACCATCAGGGAATTTCCCAGGAGTTGTGTTTTTAATGAGATCCCCATATGATTTGTCTGCACTTTAAAATTTAAGAAGTTTGCATTAAAGGATGTAATATGAAAAATTAGACTTAACCTGCTAAAGAAATAAGTCAATAGTTAGTTTTTGCATGAAGAATTGAGATATGAGGCTCCAGGAGAATTTATGCAGTCTTTGTTACCTTGAGATTTTGAAATTATTTCCTGGAGTCTTACTTCTCTGATAGGGATAACACACTTTCTTCCCAAAAATAAGGGGAATGGACTACCTGACCTCTTGTTCTGGTCCAGCCCTGCCGTTCTTAGGATCACATGCGTTTGCTTGAAATTCAGTGTTGTTTTAAATGGCTGCATTCACAGAATGGGTTTCAATTTCTTTCCATCCTTGAGGGAGCAGGAAAAGGTTGAAAGTTCAGCTTTCATTTACACATACAATTTAAGCTTCACACTCCACAGGACTATGGTTTTTAAGGAGAAATATTTCTCAAGCAATGTAGATAAAATTGAATATTCTTGGCAAATATGAATTCAGGCCATTGATGAAATGAGTGCTTTTTTATCTGTTCATCAGTTATAAGCCTAAAACGGTTGTGTCAGCATACTTTCTCAGTTCTAAAATTTTTAGGGTAATTTTGTGCATATAATTTTCAGATCCTTTGCAGAAAAATCTTTTCAGGCAGTTCTGAAATATCATTTTAATATTAAACACAAGATAATTCATGACTATTCCTTTTAAAATTGAACACATTTTCTAATTTTAAACATTCACTGAGAAGGTCCTCAGTTCTAGGTAAACAGTCATCTTCTCGGTTGTTTAGGTTTAAATTTCAAAGGTATTATGTGTCAATAAACATGTTAAGCATGTCTTTTTTCATTGGTGAACTCCCATTTCCAGCTTAGAACTTGAGATAGCATGCATAAGAAATGTTTTAAAGAAACACATTCACAAACATAGAGAACAGACTTGTGGTTCCCAACAGGAGGTTGGCATGGGAGAGGGATAGACTAGGAGTTTGAGATTAGCAGATGCAAACTAGTCCAGGTGAATGGATAAACAACAAGGCCCTACTGTATATCCAGTCTCTTGGGATAAACCATAGTGTAAAAGAATATAAAAAAGAATGTATATTTGTGTATAATTAAGTCACTTTGTTGTACAGCATAATTAGTACAACATTATACATCAACTATGTTTAATAAAAAATAAAATAAAAATAAAGTGTTTTAAGTGAATAAAAATGGCCCATGAATATATCTCTTCTCTCTTGCTTAGGAATACATCTAAGAGGTGGGGAGGGGAAATGGGTGAAATGTGGGCAAAAGGTACAAACTTCCAATTATAAGATAGATACATTCTGGGAATATAATGGCAGTGTGGTTACTATTATTTTAACAGTACCGTATATTTGAAAATGGCTAAGAGAGTAGCTCTTAAAAGTTGTCATCATGAGAAAAAATATTTTGTGAGATAATGAATGTGTTAACTAAACTCATTGTGGTAATCATGTGACAATATGTACATATATCAAATCATTATATTGAATATCTTAAACTTATACAACATTATACACCAATTATATCTCAGTAAAAGTGAGAGAGAAAAGGAATATATCTTATGATTGGCATGTTAAATATATTGGAAATTGAGCCTCACCTTTTAAGTCAAACTGAGTGGTAACTATTACCAAACAAAAAGTAAATTCAACCAAGATGTTCAGTCATTATTTATGTAATTGTAATTTTTAGAAAACTCCTCTAAGTAGCCAAACAGGATGTTTGCATATGGATGACATCCTGATTAAGAATTGTCTAGCTGCCAACTGGAGAATGGCATTCTGACCTTGCAGGCACAATTAACCTTCTATTTGCTATTAGCATCTGTTCTTACCAGCAGAAAAACACGACGTATCACTCCCCAATTTTCTTTACTTTAGCTTTTATTAATCACCAGTTTGTTGGGCATTGAGGAGGAGATACAAAAAAATGTATTTCTTTTGAAAATGATAAGGAAATTATAGGCCAACATTTTCTTATATGGAAAGATTGCCATTACTCAGAAAACTAATTTTGTAAAGAGACTTTAACTTTGGTCATTCTACAGAGGCAACAGTTTTTGTTAAGCAAAAGTAAGACAATTTAACATTATTAGTCTCTCAAAGAAGGCACTTATTTATTTATTCATTCTTGTCTGTGTCTGTGCTAAGACACTCCCATCATGTCTGACTGTGACTCTATAGATTGCAGCCTGCCAGGCTCCTCTGTCCAAGGGATTCTCCATGCAAGAACATTGAAGGGGGTGGCCAGGCCCTCCTCCAAGGGATCTTCAGACTCAGGGATGGAACCCACATCTCTTATATCTCCTGCTGGCGAATTCTTTACCTCTAGCACCACCTGGGAAGCCTCTTACTCATTCTTACTCATTACAAATATTAAAATAGGTAAAGAGAAATAATCTCTTCCTCCCATCTAAACATAAGATGGCCAGAAAGTATAACCTGCACACACCACACAAAATAAACACTTTATATTGAGAATTGTGAGAGTCCTGGTCATACAGTTAATTTTCTCTATGCTTGTATTTGTCAAGTAATTCTGTCAAGTGAAGAAGAAAAAGAGACTTTGTGCCATGGGTGATAATACATACAAGATACATAGTCTAGAGTTGGCTATAACAATAATTTGGTTTAGAAAATTCATATGCCCACTGTGTGCTGGCATGCATATAACAAGATATTTGGTTACTTCTACTAGAAATACTAATTGTTTGATTTAATAACAGTGTTATAGATTAAAAGACAGGCTGTAGTCCTAATCCCTGTACCTCAGAATGTGACCTTCTTTGAAATAAGATCCTTATAGAAATTATCAAGTTAAAATGAAGACTAGGTGGGACTATAATCCAGTATGACTAGTTTCCTTAATAAAGGGGGAAAGTTTGGACACAGAAACAGACACAGTGGAGGGAAGATAATGTGAAGACACACAAGAAGAACACCAGGTGACGCTGAAGGCAGAGATTGGAGTGATGCATTTATATCCAAGAGAACACCAGAGATTGTCAGCAAGCCCTCAGAATCCAGGAGAGAGGCTTGGAATTGATGGTCCCTCACAGGCTTTGGAAGGAATCAACCCTGCTGCCATCTTGATTTAGAACTTAACTTCCAGAAATGTAAGACAGTAAATTTCTGTTATTTCAGCCATTGAGTTTGTGGTACTTTGTTACTGCAGCCCTAAAAGCTTCTGCTGATGGATTGTTATTCACACAACTATATTACAACATGAAGCTGGATCTTTTGATAAAACAAAATAATTGAAATGTAAGACTGAATGAATCAGTAGCACCTTTTGAGAATTTTTGAAATGATCATGAGAGAATTTTTGAAACAATCATGTTTATCAGTCTTGACCAAGAAAAGATGACTGAATTTGGCCAAAATTCCATAACACCATCTGAGGGTGACGTGAAAATAAACACTCTATCAAATAGATCTGTATTAAGGTTTTTTTTAATGTTGCATAGAGTTGGTACTTTTAAAGATTCAATATGTTCAGTGGACCTTCAGTTCAGTTCAGTTCAGTTGCTCAGTCGTGTCCGACTCTTTGAGACCCCATGAATCGCAGCACGCCAGGCCTCCCTGTCCATCACCAACTCCCGGAGTTCACTCAAACTCACATCCATCAAGTCGGTGATGCCATCCAGCCATCTCATCCTCTGTCGTCCCCTTCTCCTCCTGCCCCCAATCCCTTCCAGCATCAGAGTCTTTTCCAATGAGTCAACTCTTCACATAAGTGGACCTTAACCAAGGTCATTAGTGTGCCTGCAAGCCTTTTCTGTTGTATACATAATTTTTTAAATCCATGAAAATGATATTTAGGGATATTCCTTCAATATTACATTTACTAGGCTCTTGCTATAGACCAAACACAGATGTTAGGCTAGATCATGCTTCAGTAAGAAATAGCTCCCAAATCTAAATGATGTATTGCACTAAAGGGTCATTTCTTCTTATGCCATATATCTACCATTGATCAAGTGGAGGACAGGCCCAAAGTCTCTTAACTTCCAGACCAAAGTCCACAGAGAAGCCATCATCCACATTTACTTTAATATAAGAAAAGGTGTTCTACAAAGTTCACAGACAATGAAATGCTCTGGCCTGAAATTGACACGTGTCACTTTTGCTCATAAGAGATTGGCCAGAACTAATCATTTGTCACCACCCAGATTTGAGGCAGCAAAGAAAAGCAATCCTACCCTGTGCTTAGAAAGCGGAGATAGAAAATCTTTGGTAAGCATCACCAATAGTTACCAAAATTATATCCTTTAATTTTCATGCATTTCTGACTTATAGAGTCAGTGACACTCAGCCAAGATGGTACAGTTCATAAGTGGTGGTTCTGGACTTTGGGCTTCTAACGAAGATACTTAACTCAAAGGCTTCTAACAAAAATGCTACAATGTGTTTCTGCTGTTTCCCACCCCCCCCCACCCCCCAGATCTGAATTTTTCTATGAAAATTGAATTAAAAGTACAGTAGAAATGGAAAGAAAATAACTGAAAGACAAACTGTGGAAAATGAGGTGAGAAGCCAGTAAAACAAAGGAAATTCTATGTTTGTTAGTGATTGACCTCTTCCTTGAAATCTCACTTGATTTAATTTTTACCATGTGAATGTTTTTACATTGGAATGTGTATAACATATTTCATTTTTTTATTTCTACACATGAAAAAGATTTCATTTTCTAAAATCGCATTCTGTGCTCCACAGTATTCCATGATGATATTGCTTATTTCTGTAAAACAAATGGCTCCCTGCAGTATCACTTTCAGATGAGATCATATCAGACCTGCTAAGCCGAACCAAGCAGGGATTGTGCACAAATGAGCTCTCCAAGGAAAATCTAGACACTGTAAGAAAATACTTTCAGGGACTCAATAAATAACATTTGGAGGTGATTAAATAATGATAACAAAAGAACGTCTCACCTTTAGCAAGCTGTTAAAATTCAATATCATGGTACTTAGATGAAATTAAACCAAAACCCTGGATTATAGCAACCTTTGTGTCCATTTTCATTTGTAGAACTTATGAAAGCTTCAGGAACTATCGAGATTCCAAGGACAGAATATCATTATTTTGGTTTGCAGGAATTTCCTTCTTCTTCCTTCAGGATCTCTCCTTTGGATTTCCTAGTAGAGTATTTTGCTTAATTTTGTCCACAGTATACAAGGGAATTAAGAACTAACTAACTACATATATATATATATTTAATATACATTGCAAAATATTCATACTATTCAACTATATAAATACATAAATTAATGAAATATTATTATTTCAGTTCTTAAAAAACAGTTCTTAAGGCATGACTTATAGACTGAAGGAGGAAATGGCAACCCACTCCAGTATTCTTGCCTGGAGAATCCTATGGACAGAGAAACCTAGCAAGCTACAGTCCATAGCGTTGCAAAGAGTGTGACAGGACTGAAGCGACTTAACACGCACACAAACACCTCCGTGAAGTCATTAGAGAAGGGCTCATAACAGGGCACTGACCAGATGACGTGTAAGTTGTTTCCATTCTAAGATCCTGTGATTCAGTTGATAAAAACAATGTAAATGCTCAACAAATCCTATTCAGCACGTCTTACGACTGAGCAGTCATCCAAAAAACAGACCTAATTAATTTTGGGAAATTCTACGAGGTGAAGGGGCAGATTTGGTTATCACAAGAGGTGATGCCAGTTTACTGCAGCTCTAACAACACCTGGCAAAACACTGGTGTTGGAGATGGAGTTTTGAACACTCTGAGTCTCCACACTAGGAAACAAAAATGTCATCAAATTAGAATGTGCAAGGATTGGGAAGAGGAGGTCACATTAAATGAGAAAAGGCAGGAGGTAGAGAAAACAGATTTCTGAAGTTGGGAAAAGGGACATCCTACTGTCAGGCTGTACCCTGTATCAGGCAAGTGCTTTCAGAGGAATAATGAATAAAAGATTAAAAAACCCTTTCCAAAGATTAAGCTCATACCAGCTCCCTAGGGAAGAGAGAAAGGGACTTAGCTGTTATGATGGCAACTTTGAACATCTCAGGCACTTAGCGAGCACACTCCTGGCTCTAAAAGACCAAATCAAGTCCATTAAATACTTAAGTTTTAAAAGCTCCGGTAAGTTTTATCCTCTGAATGCGTGGGTTTTTAGTGGTGGCTTGACAAAGTTCAATAAATAGTTTCTAGGGGTACTTAGATATACAAAGTGCATAAATGTATTGTTATTATTCACAATTTAAAGTACCTAAGTACCTCTCAAATAAATGCATTTGCACTCTGGCATTTTAAAAGCAGCCTGTTAAAAAAAATCTATATTATTTTAGATTTTGTCAAGAAGAAGGAGATTTGTATGGGTTATAAATGGAGGAAAAAATTGTTTTAGTAAAGGACCAAAGGAAATCCTAGCATATTTTTGATAAATTACATAGTACCTTTCATTTCAAAAATGAAGGCCTCAGCACAAAGGACAGAACACATATAGAAAGAGATCAATTTGCACATCATTTTAACTGATCCACTTCTTTTTGACATTTATTAGTATCAGAAACAAATATACTATATATATATTAGTATATAGCATACAATAACTAATATACTATTAATAGTTTGCGAGTGACCACATATGTGGTAACAATATGCTGGAGAAAATGGGAAAGTGGGATGGATCCAATAAGAGACTCCATGTCACACATTCTGTGCATTTCTCTGGGTGAGGGGAAAGGGCCTGGCGTCTAACAGCTACAGTGGCGGATACAGATTTGCCTATTTTAGTCACCACAACCCTTAAATCCTCATCATGGCCTGACATGTGTCAGCACATCTGCTTCTCGCATGTTCATTGTCCAGCTTTCTGACAACCTGGTGTTGGAAACTATCAGCACAGCACAAGCCCTGGACACAAGTGAGCGATCAAGGGCAAAAAGTCATCGCCAGGAAGCTGGCTTCAAATGTAAAGCTTATTATACATGCATTATCTAAGAGGTTAAGCAAAGTCCTAACTGTTATTGCCCGTTTGTCTTTTCCAGTCCTTGCAGCCATCATGTCCCATGGCAACCAACTCTTAGACTTTTTAAAATTTATTGTTGTTGATGTTCAGTTGCTAAGTCATGTGTGAATCTTTTTCGACCACATGGACTGTAGCTTGCCAGGCTTCTCTGTCCATGGGATTCTCCAAGCAAGAATATTGGAGTGGGTTGCCATGACTTCCTCCAAGGATCTTCCTGACCCAGGGATCAAACCCACATTCCCTGCTTTGAGGGTGGATTCTTTACCACTGAGCCACCTGGAAAGCCCTTTAAAAAAAAAATTATTAGAGTATAACTGTTTTACAGTGTTGTGTTAATTTCTGCTGTACAACAAAGTGAATCAGCTCTATGTATACATATATTTCCTCCCTCTTGGACTTCCCTCCCTCCTACCCACCTCCATCTCACCCATCTAGGTCATCACCAAACGCCAAGCTGATCTCCCTGTGTAGGTTCCTGCGAGCTATTTTATACATGGTAGTGTATGTACTGGAGAAGAAAACAGCAACCCACTCCAGTATTCTTGCTTGGAAAATCCCACAGATGGAGGAGCCTGGTGGGCTACAGTCCATGGGGTCTCAAAGAGTCGGACATGACTGAGTGACTTCACTTACTTACTTACTTAGTGTATATATAGACTTTTAAGCATTACTCTCTCAAATATTTGGGGCCATTCAACCTCCATTACTGTGCTTGGGAATCACTATATTCCTATAAGATCAAAAAGATTATCAAGTGGTATATTCTACACGCTGGTGTCTAGGCATCAATTATTTAGTATTTTTGGTCTTTAAGGTGTCCTCAACTCAATGCTTATGTTGAATGCAATTTAGTCATAGTAAATATTGAATCTCAAAATAGGATTTAGAACAACAGAAAATCAATTGAAAAGGTCATACCCAGATTTCTCTGGTTCAGTGTCCTGGTATTTTCAGACTTTGGTATTATCTCCCTGAGTTCAACCACCTAGAAACCAGTGACGATAAGGATGAAAGAAATTCCCTTGTTGTCCTTGTGGAACATAGTCAAGCAGGGAATCTATTGAGTCTCTTGTTTCTGAATCAGTGGGGGTGACTTAAGCAAGTATTACATTAGTTAAAATATGACTACATCATACACAAACGCACATTTTCATTTGTTGCTTCTAAGAAGAATCAGTGAGTTAAAATAATTCATCCGCACTCATTTTCTGGCACGCATTTAGCAATTGTTTAGTTCAGAATTGCTATACTCTAGTTCAATGGAGCTTGAAATCACAGTATTATTTCTCATTTTGCTCATATGTTATCTGTATGCTTGAATGTACTGCTAAATAGATTTGAATGTGAACTATCAGTACTAAGTAAAAAAATTCTTTTTCATGATTAGAGCACCTTTCATGTAAATATTCTGGGATGTGCTCTAGTATTTTATACTGCATGTTAGATTATTGTGTCATCCTGCTTTCTTAAGAATTTTTGAGCATTCAACAGGGCTCATCACTAGCAATCTAAATAACATGGCAGGGGAATGCATTTTCACTGGCAGTCTGTGTTATGTTGCTTATTTAAAGAAAAATTACTTATTTTCAAAAATTTTGAAATGTTGCTCTGCAGGCAAGAACCTCATTTCAAAAAAGGTCACATATTGTTTAACATTTAACTTCAAATTACTAACATGTGCTGAAGTATAACTCTTACCTGCTCATTGGCAACATCAGCAGTTAGATGGTCACCAGAAAGTTGCAACAGTGCAGAGATACATGACTCTAATTCATAAGATAACCTTACCTTCCTTCTGAGATTGGTACCATCCGGTGGATCACTTGACTGCAGAAAAACCATTGAAGCATACGCAATGACAAAGCAGCAAATCAAGTAAATTGGAAGAACAGATCTGGGGTAATAGACATCTAGTATTTTTGAGAATAACTGAACCCAGGTTCGGCTGCTTGCCACTCATAAGCCAATAATCAGAGAGGCAAGTGTCAGTAGAAAAGGAAAGGGCTTTAATCAGAACAGCCAGTAATTTGGGGAGATGGTGGATTCATATCCAGAAACCACCTCTGAGCGAAGATTCCACTCGACCACGACAGTTTTTAAATGGAAAAAGGGAGGATTGAGAGAAAGAGTATCAGTGAATCACCGAGGCAGGAGGTTAGGTTCTGCATCCGTGCTTTGCTGCATGCCTACTTGCTGACTCTCTTTTAAGGTTATCTTGCTCATGAGATCTCCCTGTAGAGATCCCCTTGGAGAGGGGAGTGTTGCGGGTAGAGACCTAGTCTTTTTTTTTTGGCTGTGTAGTGTCTTTGTTTCTATGTGGGCTTTTCTCTAGGAGCAGGGGTTACTCTCTAGTTACAGTGCATGGGTTTATTGCGGTGGCTTCTCTTGTGGTGGAGCATGGGCACGGGACCAGTGGTTGTGGTGCCAGGGCTTAGTTGCCTTGCAGCATGTGGGATCTTCCTGAGGGATCAAACCCTTGTCCCCTGCATTGGCAGCTGGATTCCTAACCACTGAGCCACTAGGGAAGTCCCAACACCTAGCCTTTTTATCTGGAAAGAATCTACAGTTTGGACAAGACATGGAATGCATTCCAGAGAGTAAGTCAGGAGTTAGTTTCAATTGCTTAATGATTTCCTTCCTACAATTAGATTATTTTAAGGTTACAGGGGAACAGAAGGGGGCAAACAGGAAAGGGGCAAAAGAACTGCTTTCACAGCTAAACAATGTCTTGAATGTGATTTATTTCAACCTCTCTAATCGTGTCCAACTCTTCGCAACCCATGGACTCTAGCCCACCAGGCTCCTCCGTCCATGGGATTCTCCAGGCAAGAATACTGGAGTGGGTTGCCATGTCCTTCTCCAGGGGATCTTCCCAACCCAGGGATCGAACCCAGGTCTCCCGCATTGCAGGCAGATGCTTTAACCTCTGAACCACCAGGGAAGCCCCCAGTTTTGTAAATAATAAATGTAGCATTCAGAGACTGAATAAGCCAATAAAATAAAATACAAAACTTTATAGTTTTGTCATTCTTCAACAACTTCCTGTACTCCACCAAAGCTTGTTAGGCAGAAGGTCATTCTTAGCACCACACAGACATTTTCAAATACTTTTCCTGAGCCATGGGAAGCTTAAATATCACTATTCTTTGCCCTTACCTCTATTTAGGGAGGAAATAGAACACCTTGACCTGTATAGCATCCCTACCTCTTTGGGGGTCTCTTTATTAGTTTATGTACCTTGAAGCTTCAGCTGGAAGGGTATCAGAAATGTGTGGTCCTCTGTTAGAAAATGGACAAGCACTAATATCTGATTCAATAATTGATACAGACTAAGTATCTACAACTGCACTATCACAATAGATATTTATGACATTCATTATTTAATTTATTGTGTTTTGAACATATGATTACACATACATAAGAAGACCTCTTATGCATGCGTGGAACTTTGGAAATGTATCATCTTTGTAACTTTTTTGCAATATAAGGATTTTTTGATGTTTAATAAGATTATGTTTGCTTGACATCCAATTGTTTTATTGCATATGTGCTCCCAAAGTACCACTCAGCTTATGGCATGTTCCTTGTGCCTTGGAACCTTGGTGGCATTGATCTCAGATGCTGTGTTACCATCTGTGATCCTCTCAGATGCTGTGTTACCATCTGTGATTGTCTTGTGGGTGGATTGCATGAAGTTTCAGTTGGTAGTTGTATTAGCTCTGCCTCTCGGTGCAATAGGAGCTTTTAAGGTGCATCTCTGTGGCTTAGAGAGCCTTCATTTCCCATAGTCTGTTTTCTAGTCTGGTCTTCATATTTCTTATTGAGTCAAGGTCATTCTCCAAAGATTGTACACCTCACTGTCATTTCCATTATGTGAAAAATGTAACTTATAGCATTCTCTTCCATTTGCCTGATCAGTCATTTGCCAAGATTCTTCTGGTCCTTCTATATCAGGTCACAAAGGGCTTGGAAACAGGTCATATTTATGCAAGATCCACACATTTGTGGCTTCCATAACCATGGTCAGACTGGAGATAACAATATGGACCTGAAAACTTTTCCCTTCTCTGTATGGTTCTTTGTCATGAAGAGCAGCAACAAAGAGCAGCTTTGTTATTTCTATTTGAAACCAGAACAGATTCATCCTTCTCCTCAGAAAGGTACATAGCCAGATTAACCTTGCAGTTGACTCTGAACTCATCAGCAGCCAGATGTACACTGTAAGTCTGTAAGGAGATGTAAGCATTGGCCAGAGTTTGTAAATATCTGAGTCCACAGCTCTTAGCTAGTCTAAAGATTATGCCCCAGTCCTTCACATGAGGTCCTTTTCTCTGTTTTTCTAATTGTTTCAAATTTCCTTCTCCTGTTTTAGATTATCTATCTCTGTGTACTTTCTTTAGTCTAGAGAGTAGCCTTGGCTAATTTTCAAATATCCCAGGGTCTCCTGTTGGGGTTTCCATAGAGGCTCAGTGGTAAAGAACCCGCCTCCCAGTGCAGGAGACACAAAAGACGCATGTTCAATCCCTGGGTCGGGAAGATCCCCAGGAGGAGGAAATGGTAACCCACTCCTGTATTATTGCCTGGAAAGCTCCATGGACAGAGGAGCCTGGCAGGCCACAGTCCACGGGCTCGCAAAGAGACAGACATGACTGAGAAACTGAGCACGCACACAGGCTCTCCTTCTAGCCTTGGATACCTGCTGTCATTCTTGCCAGGCTCTCAGTCTTCTTTCTGTACTCCCACCAGAATCTGGTAGATAAGGAGTATGGAAAACCAGAGATCCTAATATCAGCGTAGAATTTGGTCAGAGGACCAAACAGGGTCTGGTTAGTCAGACCCTGTGGTAGGGGATCAGGACTGAGCCCAACAACTAATAACAGAAGAAGAAGGTAGTTGAATAAGTGGGGAAGTTTACTGGAAGAAAGAAAAAAGGCAAGTGGGACACCAACTCAGGCAACTGTGTGTTTAATCAAAACTATCGCTGAAGGTCATTATTGTTGCATTACAGACAACAAGAAAGTGTTTATAAATAAATAAACATATATGTATATATTTATATTAACACATATCTACTGAACTTGAATTAGTTGTGTAAACTATTTCAAATATCAACAGAGACAAATTTTTAAATCTTAGGATAATGCATGTGATTGGTTCATAAATTGTTATACAAATGTGAGTTAATATTTGTGGTACTTCTCCCATATTCTTAAATAATGTTGTTTTCCCTTCCCACTGTGCTGTAGTGTTATAGTATTGGATACTGGAAAGGGCATGTGGAGTGAGACTGTCTGCTAAATAGTAGGTCCCTGGATAATTACATCTGTAAAATGGGAATAACATCATGTGACACATAAAGTCATATAAACTAAATAAAAAAAATTATTATGAAGTGTCTGGAAACTAGTAAATCCTGAAAACTGTATTATTGTTATTTTTAAATGAATATTTTAATATATTTTGCATAATAGATTTGAATGTGCTTTAAAAAACTAGAAAGATAATTTAAATATTTGGCATCACAAATTAATATCTTTTAGATGCATTGATATTCTCCTTCTCATCCTACATTTACCACGCCAGCACCTTTCCCTCTTCTTCACTAGTTTTTACAAAAATATACAATGGCATTTACATTTAGGTACATGGAGAAAAGCAGCATCTGATACTAACACATACCTAACTGTACACTTGAATTGCAGTGTGTGACTTTACAAAGTTCTCTATCATCTAATATGTTACTTGCAACACACAGTAACTTCACAAAGCAGGCAGATCTAATTTGATTTCACAGATAAAAAATTTTGAGATCTCCAAAGAGTTAAGCCCCCAAATAGTTAACCAACTTATTTCAAGGTCATACGTTATTAGGTGCAAAAACTGGAATGAAAAACAGGTTTTCCTGCTCCAAGTGTCCTGCTGTCTTGTGGAAACATTCCAACAACTCAGGATATATTATTTTTTTCTTAGTTTTTTAAAAGCAAGCAATCAGTTTAAAAAATGGGTTACCAAAACCTACTAACTTTGGAGAAATTAGTAAAAATAATTACAGTTGAATATTTTCTATGGCATTCCTGAGAAAAAAGTAGCATTCAAGTATGATTGTTGTTGTTGAGTTGCTAAGTCATGTCCAACTCTTTGTGACCCCATGAACTGCAGCACACCAGGCTTTCATACCCTTCACTGTCTCCTGGAGTTGCTTGAGCTCACATTCATTGAGTTCGTGATGCTATCTAACCATCTCATCCACTGTCACCCCTTTCTTCTCTTGCTCTCAATCTTTCTAAGCATCAGGGTCTTTTCTTGGACTTGGTTAAATGTTGAGAAATCACTCTATCTCTAAATGTTTCTATTGTGAAAAAGTCTGATGATCAGAGAATGGTTCTTTATAAATATCTGAAATCAGCCTCTGAATCAGATAATTTTTAATCAACAGTCTTTCAGACTCTGTGGGAGAAGGAGAGAGTGGGATGATTTGGGAGCATGGCATTGAAACATATATAATATCATATATGAAATAAATCACCAGTCCAGGTTCGATGCAGGATACAGGATGCTTGGGGCTGGTTGCACTGGGATGACCCAGAGGGATGGTACGGGGAGGGAGGTGGGAGGGGTGTTCAGGATGGGGAACACGTGTATACCCATGGTGGATTCATGTTGATGTATGGCAAAACCAATACAATATTGTAAAGTAAAAAAAATAAATAAAATAAAAATAAAGTTTCTAAATCATGACTAAGAATCTATGAACCATGAATTACACTTTATTTTGGAGTATAGTTGATTAACCATATTATGTTAGTTTCAAGTGTACAGCAAAGTGATTCCATTATACACATATATGTATCTTATCTTTTCAAGTTCATTTCCCATTTAGGTTGTTACTGAATATTGAACACTTCCCTGTGCAGTTCCTTTTTTTTTCATAACTATTTTTTTTAATTTTATTTTATTTTTAAACTTTACATAATTGTATTAGTTTTGTCAAATATCAAAATGAATCCACCACAGGTATACATGTGTTCCCATCCTGAACCCTCCTCCCTCCTCCCTCCCCATACCATCCCTCTGGGTCGTCCCAGTGCACTAGCCCCAAGCATCCAGTATCATGCATCGAACCTGGACTGGCATCTCATTTCATACATGATATTTTACATGTTTCAATGTCATTCTCCCAAATCTTCCCACCCTCTCCCTCTCCCACAGAGTCCATAAGACTGTTCTATACATCAGTGTCTCTTTTGCTGTCTCGTACACAGGGTTATTGTTACCATCTTTCTAAATTCCATATATATGCGTTAGTATACTGTATTGGTGTTTTTCCTTCTGGCTTACTTCACTCTGTATAATAGGTTCCAGGTCTGTCCACCTCATTAGAACTGATTCAAATGTATTCTTTTTAACGGCTGAGTAATACTCCATTGTGTATATGTACCACTGCTTTCTTATCCATTCATCACCTGATGGACATCTAGGTTGCTTCCATGTCCTGGCTGTTATAAACAGTGCTGTGATGAACATTGGGGTACACGTGTCTCTTTCCCTTCTGGTTTCCTCAGTGTGTATGCCCAGCAGTGGGATTGCTGGATCATAAGGCAGTTCTATTTCCAGTTTTTTAAGGAATCTCCACACTGTTCTCCATAGTGGCTGTACTAGTTTGCATTCCCACCAACAGTGTAAGAGGGTTCCCTTTTCTCCACACCCTCTCCAGCATTTATTATTTGTAGACTTTTGGATCGCAGCCATTCTGACTGGTGTGAAATGGTACCTCATAGTGGTTTTGATTTGCATTTGTCTGATAATGAGTGATGTTGAGCATCTTTTCATGTGTTTGTTAGCCATCTGTATGTCTTCTTTGGAGAAATGTCTATTTAGTTCTTTGGCCCATTTTTTGATTGGGTCGTTTATTTTTCTGGAGTTGAGCTGTAGGAGTTGCTTGTATATTTTTGAGATTAGTTGTTTGTCAGTTGCTTCATTTGCTATTATTTTCTCCCATTCTGAAGGCTGCCTTTTCACCTTGCTAATAGTTTCCTTTGATGTGCAGAAGCTTTTAAGGTTAATTAGGTCCCATTTGTTTATTTTTGCTTTTATTTCCAATATTCTGGGAGGTGGATCATAGAGGATCCTGCTGTGATGTATGTCAGAGAGTGTTTTGCCTATGTTCTCCTCTAGGAGTTTTATAGTTTCTGGTCTTACGTTTAGATCTTTAATCCATTTTGAGTTTATTTTTGTGTATGGTGTTAGAAAGTGTTCTAGTTTCATTCTTTTACAAGTGGTTGACCAGATTTCCAGCACCACTTGTTAAAGAGATTGTCTTTAATCCATTGTATATTCTTGCTTCCTTTGTCAAAGATAAGGTGTCCATATGTGCGTGGATTTATCTCTGGGTTTTCTATTTTGTTCCATTGATCTATATTTCTGTCTTTGTGCCAGTACCATACTGTCTTGATAACTGTGGCTTTGTAGTAGAGCCTGAAGTCAGGTGGGTTGATTCCTCCAGTTCCATTCTTCTTTCTCAAGATCGCTTTGGCTATTCGAGGTTTTTTGTATTTCCATACAAATTGTGAAATTATTTGTTCTAGCTCTGTGAAGAATACTGTTGGTAGCTTGATAGGGATTGCATTGAATCTATAAATTGCTTTGGGTAGTATACTCATTTTCACTGTATTGATTCTTCCAATCCATGAACATGGTATATTTCTCCATCTATTAGTGTCCTCTTTGATTTCTCTCACCAGTGTTTTATAGTTTTCTATATATAGGTCTTTAGTTTCTTTAGGTAGATATATTCCTAAGTATTTTATTCTTTCCGTTGCAATGGTGAATGGAATTGTTTCCTTAATTTCTCTTTCTGTTTTCTCATTATTAGTGTATAGGAATGCAAGGGATTTCTGTGTGTTGATTTTATATCCTGCAACTTTACTATAGTCATTGATTAGTTCTAGTAATTTTCTGGTGGAGTCTTTAGGGTTTTCTCTGTAGAGGATCATGTCATCTGCAAATAGTGAGAGTTTTACTTCTTCTTTTCCAATTTGGATTCCTTTTATTTCTTTTTCTGCTCTGATTGCTGTGGCCAAAACTTCCAAAACTATGTTGAATAGTAATGGTGAAAGTGGGCACCCTTGTCTTGTTCCTGACTTTAGAGGAAATGCTTTTAATTTTTCACCATTGAGGATAATGTTTGCTGTGGGTTTGTCATATATAGCTTTTATTATGTTGAGGTATGTTCCTTCTATTCCTGCTTTCTGGAGAGTTTTTATCATAAATGGATGTTGAATTTTGTCAAAGGCTTTCTCTGCATCTATTGAGATAATCATATGGTTTTTATTTTTCAATTTGTTAATGTGGTGTATTACATTGATTGATTTGCGGATATTGAAGAATCCTTGCATCCCTGGGATAAAGCCCACTTGGTCATGGTGTATGATCTTTTTAATGTGTTGTTGGATTCTGATTGCTAGAATTTTGCTAAGGATTTTTGCATCTATGTTCATCAGTGATATTGGCCTGTAGTTTTCTTTTTTTGTGGGATCTTTGTCAGGTTTTGGTATTAGGGTGATGGTGGCCTTATAGAATGAGTTTGGAAGTTTACCTTCCTCTGCAATTTTCTGGAAGAGTTTGAGCAGGATAGGTGTTAGCTCTTCTCTAAATTTTTGGTAGAATTCAGCTGTGAAGCCGTCTGGACCGGGGCTTTTGTTTGCTGGAAGATTTTTTATTACAGTTTCAATTTCTGTGCTTGTGATGGGTCTGTTAAGATTTTCTATTTCTTCCTGGTCGAGTTTTGGAAAGTTGTACTTTTCTAAGAATTTGTCCATTTCTTCCACGTTGTCCATTTTATTGGCATATAATTGTTGATAGTAGTCTCTTATGATCCTTTGTATTTCTGTGTTGTCTGTTGTGATCTCTCCATTTTCATTTCTAATTTTATTGATTTGATTTTTCTCCCTTTGTTTCTTGATGAGTCTGGCTAATGGTTTGTCAATTTTATTTATCGTTTCAAAGAACCAGCTTTTGGTTTTGTTGATTTTTGCTATGGTCTCTTTTGTTTCTTTTGCATTTATTTCTGCTCTAATTTTTAAGATTTCTTTCCTTCTACTAACCCTGGGGTTCTTCATTTCTTCCTTTTCTAGTTGCTTTAGGTGTAGAGTTAGGTTATTTATTTGACTTTTTTCTTGTTTCTTGAGGTGTGCCTGTATTGCTATGAACTTTCCCCTTAGGACTGCTTTTACTGTGTCCCACAGGTTTTGGGTTGTTGTGTTTTCATTTTCATTCGTTTCTGTGCAAACCCCTTGATATTATTTGCTCACTTATTCAATAACTACTCAACCTAATGTTTTAACGATCTACTACATATTACTCCAGTAATCTTGCCTGGAGAATCCCATGGATGGAGGAGCCTGGTAGGCTGCAGTCCATTAGGTCGCTGAGAGTCAGGCATGACTGAACGACTTCACTTTGACTTTTCACTTTCATGCATTGGAGAATGAAATGGCAACCCACTCCAGTATTCTTGCCTGGAGAATCCCAGGGACAGGGGACCCTGGTGGGCTGCCGTCTATGGGGTCGCACAGAGTTGGATACAACTGAAGTGACTTAGCAGCAGTAGCAGCACATATTGATTATTTTGCTAACCGCTAAAAATAGGTAAGTGAACAAGGCTTATGTTTCACAGTTCTTCTCATGATTTGACTCTAATATCAGTAATCTAAAAATTAACACAAGTTTTCATTTCATATCATTCAAAAATTAATGTGTTTCCTATGCTTATAGTTCTGTCAGAAAGAATCAGTGACATTAGTAAAATTTCCTCCCAATTCAATTCTCATTATCAAACCATAGTTTGTGTTTACCATTATGCAAAATGTCTCAAATCTGCCTATTCATCTGTCAGTTAAATTGCTGTCACCATGACTACCACGAGGTACAGAAATTCTTAAACCTGTTTTTTCCCATTTGGAGTCAAGCTCTGTTTTCCTGTTACCCATTATGTCTTAGGGATATCCTGTATCCTAAATGATCAATGCACACATCAACAGGCTATCATTTATATTTAGATTCTTGTCAGCAGCAACAATTAATATAAATTCTCTAGATTGTCCTCAAATCTGTCTTTAAGAGAATTTCTTAAAAGTCAGATGTTATTCTCACTTCCAACTGTTATTGCTTATACCTGCACAAAAACTGTAAAATACTCAGGTCTCTCTCTTTTTCAATTCATTTCAAATACATATACTATGCATGCCCACACTTTCCCTAGAGAAATAATGTGTTAAATCAATATACCCACAATATATATTGGAAAAGTTTAACATACAGTTAAATATTTCCTTAGGGATAAAAACCAGGTGATTAATGACCTGACAAAGTACTTTTAAAGCAAGCTACAAGGGTAGTCATTCTTCAAATATTTCTGTAAAGAAGGATGTAATATAAACATGAATTTGAACACTATCATATAGACATGAAATTGATTATTTAGTAATTATGTGACCTATAGCACTGTGAGTTTTCTCTAATGCAGAAGCAACAATCTATTGTGTTTTAACTATATTTGGTTTTCTTTCAAGGAAATAAAGCCAGTCCTACCTACCCTACCAAGAAGATACTTTGTTTCTGAAAACTCTTGGAGGACACCATTGTGCAGAATTTTGAGCATAAGGTATGCTGTGAGGGATATCTTTGGAGATGTTGAGATAGATAAAGATGAAGTATGGGGAATTACCCAGCTACCCAGAAGAATTCCATATTCCTATGCATTCACACAGGTGAACCCTCCTCAGTCTCCTTATCCTCTAAAAACACACAGACAAAAAGTACAAAACAAAGTGTGCACAATCTAGAAAATTATTTAATGGAGAGATAATGTCAGTTTTATTTCCTCCCCCAAATACACCTTGATCTCAAGCCCTCCAGTGGATATGGCCTAGGAATAAAAAGCATTTCGATCTCAAAATACCACTAGTGAGGAACTTCCCTGGTGGTCTAGTGGCTAAGACTCCATGCTCCCGATACAGGAGTCCTAAGTTCAAACTAGATCCCACATGCCTCAAGTATGTGGCTACAACTAAAGATCCTGCATCTTGCATCTAAGACCCAGTACAGCCAAATAAATATATAAAAATAAATATTAAAATAAAAATACTACCTCTGAATTCAGCGGGAAAGAATCTGCCTGCTAATGCAGGAGTCACAGGAGACATGGGTGGGGAAGATTTCCTGGAGAAGGAAATGGTAATCCACTCCAGTATTCTTGCCTGGAGGATTCCATGGACAGAGGAGCCTGGTGGGCTAAAGTCCATGGAATCGAAAAGAGTTGGAAAGACTGAGCAACTGAACAAAAAAACAACAACAAAACCATTGAATTAGGCTGATAACAACATGAAATGGAGGATCCCTGAAGGAAGTATTTTGTCTTCTTTGTGTTGGACACTGAATTCCTATAGGGATCCATATGCACTGAATAGATAGATTAAAGGGAAGGAAAAATGACTCTCCCAGACATAGCTGTTTGCTCAACCTTCCAAGCTGCTTGTCCTTAAACAGGTGATCACAGACCTTATCTAATTGGAATTGATCTGACTTTTCATGTGTTTCATAGTTTTAGAGCCTGTGTGGGGTCAACAGAAAACATTTAGCAAAGGGGCAGAAATAATTTCTAGATTTTTTTAATTGCAAAAAGTAAGTATTATTCCTCCTTGAATTTACTTGATGAATATTAATTAGACACCCTGTAGGAGTCAGATACAGTTATGAGTTACAGAGATCCACAGTGGGGTATGAAATAGACAAGTTTTTATTGTTATAAATGTTAGATTCTAATGAGGGTGATTCTAATGATGCCAAGCAAATACAAAACAGGCACTGTGAAGAACATTAAATAAGATCATATGATAAAAAGAGTCCTTGTGGTTGGGACAGGTGGCATTATGTAGGATTGTCAGGGAAAGAGTTTTTGAGTCAACAGACACAAAAGTAAGCTAGGTAGGTAGAGTTAAGGGGAATACAGTGATCCAAACCAAAAAGATACTCAAAATGGCAAAGGAACTGAAGGATACCTAGAGAGGAGCATAGGAAGCAAGCATGGGAAGATATTGAACTAAAGCCACAAAAGCAGGAAGGGGCCAAATCCTATAAGATCTATAAGATCTTGTAGGTTATGGAAAAGGGCTGGGTTTATTATAAATGCTATATACCTTGAGTCTTAGAATGATGGTAGGTACATAGTAGGCAATTAAATGTTGTTTAATATTGAAATAATGTTGAAAATCTGCTTCTTAATTTTGCCTTCTTAAGCCTAGTTGTTTCTTCGCTAAATTAAGGCCTTATGCCTAAGTTCCACTGTCCTTTAAAGCATCCTACTTCAGTTCAGTTCAATTCAGTCACTCACTCGTGTCCGACTCTTTGCGACCCCATGAATCGCAGCATGCCAGGCCTCCCTGTCCATCACCAACTCCTAGAGTTCATTCAAACTCATGTCCATCGAGTCATTGATGCCATCCAGCCATCTCATCCTCTGTCATCCCCTTCTCCTCCTGCCCCCAATTCCTCCCAGCATCAGAGTCTTTTCCAATGAGTCAACTCTTTGCATGAGGTGGCCAAAGTATTGGAGTTTAAGCTTTAGCATCAGTCCTTCCAATGAACACCCAGGACTGATCTCCTTTAGAATGGACTGGTTGGATCTCCTTGCAGTCCAAGGGACTCTCAAGAGTCTTTTCCAACACCACAGTTCAAAAGCATCAATTCTTCAGTGCTCAGCTTCTTCACAGTCCAACTCTCACAACCATACATGACCACTGGAAAAACCATAGCCTTGACTAGACAGACCTTCATTGGCAAAGTAATGTCTCTGCTTTTGAATATGCTATCTAGGTTGGTCCTTTCAAGGAGTAAGCATCTTTTAATTTCATGGCTGCAGTCACTATCTGCAATGATTTTGGAGCCCCCCCAACATAAAGTCTGCCACTGTTTCCACTGTTTCCCCATCTATTTCCCATGAAGTGATGGGACCAGATGCCATGTTCTTAGTTTTCTGAATGTTGAGCTTTAAGCCAACTTTTTCACTCTCCTTTTCACTTTCATCAAGAGGCTTTTTGGTTCCTCTTCACTTTCTGCCATCGGGGTGGTGTCATCTGCATATCTGAGGTACTTAACACTCAATAAAATTTAATTTGTATAATCAAGACAACTTAATTAACCAAAAGTTATAAACAACTTCATTTTTAAATGAAGGTTATTTGTCATTAAAGAAGGGGAAAATTCATAAATTTTCTTCATCTTCATTCATCTTACTTGCTATGCATATTTGCTACAATTTAGTCATTAATCATGCCCTATATATAGCTCTAGATAAAAAGGACATGTCCAAACTATCTTTTTAGATTTTATGTCTACATATGTACATCATGAACATGAACTTTGTAACATTTTTCTGATGTTTTCCCAGAGGTCATCTCCTTGTTTTTCAGCATTTATTATAGATTCTAGACACTCTGTACCTATATTTGGACATTTTAAAGGCTGTGTCATCTTTCTAAGCAGAGTATCTGAAAAGAAACAAAAAGTCCTAAAGTGATGTTCTTATTAATCAAAATTTACGGACTTCTCTTCCCTTTCAATCTTTCATTTTTGAGGCTTTATTTTTATTTATTTAGCAAACATTCATAGGGGCAGCTACTTTCTAAGTGCCAGCTACTGTCTTACCTATTTTACAAAAATGAACTCATTAAGTAAAGCATAGCAATAGAGTTGAAGTGACAGTCATGGTTCATAGCAAATTCATGAAACAGGAGTATGATTTTCATCGAATCATTTTGGAAAATCTTATTCAGTGCTGGTAAACATTATCATTAGCTTTTCTTGAAATGACTATTTTTTGAAAAATTAAGTATAGAAAATAAGCTATAAAATTTTGTAGCATATAATCATTTTTTTAGAGTTTATTTACTGAGAGGTGCAAATTTATCAAAGAAACACTGATTAAAGAAATAATTGGTTTTGGAGGAAATAATGGTGAATGCTTTTTGGAAGTTTTAAAATTTGATATGATTGAAGGATATGGAGGTGAGGATGAGCTCTGTCCATTAATGAGATGTAAAACATCAAGGTCTAAAACAATGCCATCATCTGTATATATAGCTATTGTTATCTTTTAAGGTCAGTCAAAAGTCAGCCATGAATACGTTAAGAATGCACTGACTGACAGACCAGCACATAACTACAAGTGGTTAATAATCAACAGAAGCAGAGAAAATTTTCACGTAAAATCTTGTCTTTGTTTAATGAAGGTTAAAAGATCCATTTGTTAAAGGAGAGTTTCTGCTTTGAACAGATCCATCAAAATAATTAATGTGTACTTAGATCTCACAGTGTTGTTGGGATTGCATATTACATGACAGAACAAACGTTGGAAAGCGTCTTTCTAGATACAATCAAGAAAGAACCTTTGACCAAAGGCAAACAGTTATGACAATAGAAGATGAATAGGAACCACAAATTTTAACTTGCTAACAACTGAACAAAGTTGGACACAACTTAATGACTGAACAACAACAATCGTATTAGTATCTATTGTTTGCAATATTTTCTACCTAATCAGATACAGCTTTGTCTTACCAATGACATTTTTGCTATTGTTTTTTTTTTCTTTTCATTCTTTAAGATATTTAAGGACTCTGTGGAAATGTTTGGCCTTACAGAAAACTGTGTCAATCTTGCTCTAATGTTGAAGAATGAGACCCAGCATAATTTAATTGAGCATGATGATGACACTTGGACCTATGGTCATTCTAAGTTGCATCAAGTTTTAAACCTGCTCTCCTATTGGTATTATAAAGAAGAGTTACTGTGATACAGAGTACTATGTTACTGAATCTCTTAACCTATTTGTGCTAGAAATAATGCTATGAGGTGGTCTTCCTAGAGAATTGCTAAAACTTGCATTTCCCCCACTCTTCAAGCCCACTACTAGCTCCCCCAACTGAGCCACAGGTGGAATATAAGCCTGATTCAAGATGGAATAACTGAATTATCTGTCTCATGAGTTTGGACTTGGGACATGAAAAATGGGACTCAACAATGGTGACCTAAGCCTGAAAAGTTGTCTTCGCTGCTTGAGGCCACCATGAACAAATATGTTGGAGACTTATACATACTCAAGGATGAGTATCAAACCATCTAAAAGAAAAATAAGACAGAAAAGTATAAACCCCAGAGATTAAGAATAGTAGATAGATGAAGTGGGTAACTTTTATATTTGACTTTCCTGTTACTTGTGTGATTATTTTTTAATACATTTTTTTCCTTTAATACCAGCAGAACTTAAGTGTTTCAAGACACTTCTGAATCTCTTCATTAGCTTCTCCTCAACTTGTGCCTGCCTTTTCTGCTTGCAACCAAGTTATCCTTCACTAAGGTATGTTACTGGATTATACTTACCCTCCATGAATAGGAATTTAAGTGTGTGTATAGGGAAGATAGAAAGGAAGACAGAAAAGCAGAATGTGAGATGGGATTCAATAAATGTGAAAATACTTCTAAAATTTAAGATTAGTATCCCTCTCAAGGAGATGATTCTAAATCCAAATGGAATCGTTACTTATAAACTCACACTGCAAAATTTTCCACCTATTTCTTACGTAATTTAAAGTTGAAATTGAGCAGACTTTCTGTTTTATCAGAGGTTCCAAATTTTTACAGTTGATACTGGTCCATTCTCCAAAACATGGAAAGACCATAAAACGGGCTCATAAACCTTCAACATATGACCTGTCACCAGATTATTTAAGAAAAGACTAAGGATTCATGAGACAGGAGAGTGAGGATATCTTTGAAGGGAGTTGAATGAGTCCTGGCAGTTTATCTGCCTCAGGTCAAATTTGGGGAAGAAAATTACATCAGGAGTTCTAGGCTTTGGACAACACAAAAGCCTGTGCTTGTTTCTGAGCTGGAAGCTTTTATTGGCAAAAAATATTAGACTTGCCTGTGTACAGAGCAAGAAGAGAAGATGTGAAGAACATCTATCCATGGCATAAGTATATGAGTTTCTTGTGAACAGAGAGAGTCCTTGAAAAATAGCAAGACTTAAAACATCTGGCAAAAAAAAAAAAAAAAATCCAATAGGAAAAACCTTTATGGAATGCGCTGCAAGCAACTAAGGGAGAGGTAGTCAATGGCTGTGTAAAAGGCATGTCCCTCACAGGTCATAGAGAAGTGGAACGGTTTCACGGAGGCAGTGGGTTAATGATCACTGATGACTCCACAAAAGCCACCCAAGACAGAGGAGATCTTTAGCATCTTGACACACCAAGAAAGCACCACAATAGTCAAGCAAAGATTGGATAAAGAACTGAAAAATTTTAGGATTTATCTCATAAAGAGCATGTTTTAGAAATAGAAGTTTAGATTGGCAAATAGGACAACTGGTTTCAAACTTCAGATTTGCCTCGAATGGCACTGCCTTACCTTTCAAGTGGCCCTTTTAGTTACCTAATAAAACTAAGGTAGCCTGCTCTCTCAAATTATGGGGGATGACATTAATCTTTAGAAAAAATGGGGTGGATGTGGGAGGATCTATCATTTCCTCTCTGACGAGCAGACACCAATGGGATGGGGTGATAAACAGAAGGAACAGTCAGTTCAAATTGCTTTAAAAAGTTGGAACATAATGGAAAAACAAAAATAGCTTTTCTTTTTAAAGCTTCATATTCTTATCACCTGTGACTAGAGACATTAGTGATGCATCAGATGGCCTCTTCAGATTCCCCTCAGTTCCATTTTGCCATAGGTCTATCCCCTTGCACAGCAGAAGAGCAGATGTTTGGGTACACCATTTTTATTTCTCAATTAGACTGCACATTCATTCCCAGCATTTCCTTCCAGGATAAGGTTAGCCAGGGTTGCACAGAATCACACCTGTCAGATTAAGCCCATTTACATTCATTTTTATTCATTGCCACTGCTAATGCTTATAACTATTTGCATGCAAAATCTAACATCTTAAGGCTCCTGTAAAAAGAAGACCATTAAAAAGAAAACTGGTGAATATAAGTATTTTTCCTCTTCAGAGTAAGTTTAATTTGCAAATATGCAACTTTTAGAAATAAAATAAATGAGGTTATCTAGTTTCATTTATGAAGTTCTTTGTTCCTAATTTGAAGCACAGGTTGTTTATCTCTCAAGACATCAACATTTATATTCTATCTTATGAAACTCAATGTTTGAAGAGTGCTTGAAGTTTTAATAAAAATGACAGCAATAAGCATTCTTTTCAATTACAGTTCTGTGGAATAGCTTTTTCTTCACTTCCAAATTCAGGTTTCAAATCCCCTATGAATATAATTACTAGAAAAAAAAAAAAACACTTGCTGTATTTCTATTTGTTTTCAAAAGAATAGAATCAGAATGGAATATATTGTTGATCTTAAGAAAATCGACTGTCACATTCTGAGAATGCTTACTTCATTATAAATCATGTGACTTCTCTATTCCCAAGATGATTAATGGTTTTTAGCCAACTTGTCAAATTTATTTATGTATTTTTCATGCTCTTCTCATTTGAGATTTTATGTCCTTGAAGGTAAATTGAGTTTTTGACTTGGAATACACATGTAAGTAATTTTATCTTATTAACTAGATTGACTGGCCAACCTAGTTCACACACACACACACCCACAGACACACAGATTCACAAAGGATCTCACACAGGTCCAATCTATTTTTTTAATTTAATTTTATTTTTAAACTTTACATAATTGTATTAGTTTTGCCAAATATCAAAATGAATCTGCCACAGGTATACATGTGTTCCCCATCCTGAACCCTCCTCCCTCCCCATACCATCCCTCTGGGTTGTCCCAGTGCACTAGCCCCAAGCATCCAGTATCGTGCATCGAACCTGGACTGGCATCTCATTTCATACATGATATTTTACATGTTTCAATGCCATTCTCCCAAATCTTCCCACCCTCTCCCTCTCCCACAGAGTCCATAAGACTGTTCTATACATCAGTGTCTCTTTTGCTGTCTCGTACACAGGGTTATTGTTACCATCTTTCTAAATTCCATATATATGTGTTAGTATACTGTATTGGTGTTTTTCTTTCTGGCTTACTTCACTCTGTATAATAGGCTCCAGTTTCATCCACCTCATTAGAACTGATTCAAATGTATTCTTTTTAATGACTGAGTAATACTCCATTGTGTATATGTACCACTGCTTTCTTATCCATTCATCTGCTGATGGACATCTAGGTTGCTTCCATGTCCTGGCTATTATAAACAGTGCTGTGATGAACACTGGGGTACACGTGTCTCTTTCCCTTCTGGTTTCCTCAGTGTGTATGCCCAGCAGTGGGGTTGCTGGATCATAAGGCAGTTCTATTTCCAGTTTTTTAAGGAATCTCCACACTGTTCTCCATAGTGGCTGTACTAGTTTGCATTCCCACCAACAGTGTAAGAGGGTTCCCTTTTCTCCACACCCTCTCCAGCATTTATTATTTGTAGACTTTTGGATCGCAGCCATTCTGACTGGTGTGAAATGGTACCTCATGGTGGTTTTGATTTGCATTTCTCTGATAATGAGTGATGTTGAGCATCTTTTCATGTGTTTATTAGCCATCTGTATGTCTTCTTTGGAGAAATGTCTATTTAGTTCTTTGGCCCATTTTTTGATTGGGTTGTTTATTTTTCTGGAATTGAACTGCAGGAGTTGCTTGTATATTTTTGAGATTAGTTGTTTGTCAGTTGCTTCATTTGCTATTATTTTCTCCCATTCTGAAGGCTGTCTTTTCACCTTGCTAATAGTTTCCTTTGATGTGCAGAAGCTTTTAAGGTTAATTAGGTCCCATTTGTTTATTTTTGCTTTTACTTCCAATATTCTGGGAGGTGGATCATAGAGGATCCTGCTGTGATGTATGTCAGAGAGTGTTTTGCCTATGTTCTCCTCTAGGAGTTTTATAGTTTCTGGTCTTACGTTTAGATCTTTAATCCATTTTGAGTTTATTTTTGTGTATGGTGTTAGAAAGTGTTCTAGTTTCATTCTTTTACAAGTGGTTGACCAGATTTCCCATTATCTTTTTCCTAATATCATTTCTTAAGTTGAAAATGATTTTCATTTTGCAAGTCTAGAAATGAGAAAAAGGTTAATTTTCAATCCAACAATTCCTAGCTTATTTTTTTTAATTTTATTAAAAATTGAACAGCTTTTTTCTTTCTTTCCTTTTTTAAAATATCAAATCTCCCATTATACATTTCACTATAGATAGATAGAAGAGAGCAAATCAGACAGAATTTGACCTGCTGCTGCTGCTAAGTCGCTTCAGTCGTGTCCGACTCTGTGTGACCCCATAGACAGCAGCCCACCAGGCTCCCCCGTCCCTGGGATTCTCCAGGCAAGAACACTAGAGTAGGGTGCCATTGCCTTCTCCAATGCATGAAAGTGAAAAGTGAAAGTGAAGTCGCTCAGTCGTATCCCGACTCTTCACGACCCCATGGACTGCAGCCTACCAGGCTCCTCCGTCCATGGAATTTTCCAGACAAGAGTAGTGGTGTAGGTTGCCATTGCCTTCTCTGGAATTTGACCTAGAAATTATTAAATGAATTTTTATTTTCCATATTACTATTTGCAATAGTTTTGTTCAACTTGCTGCCACATAACAATATTCCTCCTTATTTTCAGTAACATCTTCTCACTTTCCCTTAAGCCCTCATTGATAGCCTTCTTCAAGCCCCAGTTGTATCCAACTCTTTGTGACCCCATGGAATATACAGTCCATGGAATTCTCCAGGCCAGAATACTGGAGTGGGCAGCCTTTCCCTTCTCCAGGGAATCTTCCCAACTCAGGGATTGAACCCCAGTCTCCTGCATTGCAGGTGGATTCTTTTCAAGCTGAGCCACAAGGGAAACCCAAGAATACTGGAGTGGGGAGCCTATCCCTTCTCCAGTGGATCTTACCAGCTCAGGAATTGAACTGGGGTCTCCTGCATTGCAGAAGGATTCTTTACCAAGTGAGCTATCAGGGAAGCCCTTCAAGCCCTTTCAGTTTGTAATATGCAGCTCTCAACCCCGTAGACTTTCACTAACAGTATCCTAAATGGTCTTCCGAAGTCTGTCCTCTGCCCAATCCCAATCCTGAAGCCAAAGGCACATATGTTAAGTATTTTTACAGCAACATGTTGCTTTCAGGCACGCAGTCTGTTCCAGTGATGACTGTTATATAACAAATCAGCCTCAAAAATAATGGCTTAAAACAATCATTTATTTTGCTCAAAATTTTCTGTTTTATCAGGGCTCAGCATGGACAGATCATTTTACGAATTTATTTGCTGTGGAACATGACTGAACAACTGAGTATGTACACATATATATAGGTATAGAGAAAATGAAAGCGAAGTTGTTCAGTCGTGTCAGACTCTTTGCAACCCCATGGACTGTAGTCTACCAGGCTCCTCCCTCCATGGGATTGATTCTCCAGGGAAGAATACTAGAGTGGGTTGCCATTTCCTTCTCCAGTGGATCTTCCTGACCCAGGGATGGAACCTGAGTCTCCAGTGTTGCAGGCAGATGCTTTAACCTCTGAGCCACCAGGGAAGCCCAGTATACAGTGAAACAGAAAAAAAAAAAAAAAAAAAGGATTTCCTTTTGAATTTATTTCACTTGAGAACTCTGACTAAACAATAGTAATTTCTCAGATTGTTTGCAAACTGAAAAGCAATAGGTCTGTGAAGCATTAAGATAACCAGAGAGAAAATAATCTTGACCATAAATTTCTTTTTAACTGATCTTTCTTCAGACATTGGCACCATTGTTTTTCATAATCCTCCTTTCATGTCTGAAGATAATCTACAATAATTTTTCTATGATTCTAACATGGTGTGATGATTAAACAGCTACTTCAAGTTGTTCCCTAGCATTTTATGGTATGACAATCCTACTCACACTCAGAGTCTAGACATTTACATAAGGACCTAAGCTTGAGTTTCCCACCAGAATTTCCCACCCCGCTTTCTCTTTTTAAATAACCATTTAGAATTGAGTCCAGAAATAATGACCTCCCCCTCAACCACTTTGTAAGTTATGTGATGCTTGCTACCCTCTATCACCTGCTTACTCATGAATGTATTGAAACTATACCATAAGTCAAAATGACCCTGGGATATTCACTTCCAATCCACCCTTTGTTGGTGGCCTATACCACCTCATTCAGCAAGTTATAATGTGCATATTCTTAATTTAATACACCACCTGACAACAAAGTATAACATGAAGAGATGAATCGAGTCCAGTGAGTTGAAGAGCATGGACAATGGAAAAAGAACATATGGCCTGATACAAACTTTGTGACAGAGGGCAGTCATCCATGTCTCTTGATCTTAATTGGGGCCTTAGACTAGGTGATGACTGAAGTTTTTTCCATTTTAAGTATCTGTTAAATATCTCAAGTATTTTGAGCTTTTCTATGGACCGTGGATGCTAGAAGATGAAAGCCCCTTTTTACTCAAGGCAGGGATGATATCATTGATAAAGCAATGTAAATTCCAGATGGCTACTTTTTGGAATGGTGCAGTCCGGATATAAATTAACTTCTTTCATCAAGAGGCTTCTATTTTCAGCAAAACCTTCTTTAAAATGTCATTGCCTAAGGAGTGTGAGTAATTTTAAAAGGATCACAAAGATAAACTGTTCTTGATACTTACAAAGTGTGACAATGATATTTTAATATAGAATGAGTACCTCCAAGCTTTTCCCCATAATTTGTGCAGTGTGCATGCATTTTGCTTTAACTTGGCTTTAATAAGACCTTAAAGATGTCTGCAAGGCATTTGACTGAGAGAAAAGATAATTATTTCCTAAAGAGTTATGAAGATATCCATCCAACGGGCAAATTTTGAAGAATTTATTGTCTTTCTTTTATAGGCTGAGCATATTTCCAGAGATTTCAAAACCAGTCTCTTTCAGAGTCTTTTCTTAATGAGAAATGAATGAAAATCTAAACAATATATAGTATTGAGTCATTATATGACCAGTTTAATTATACATACTTAGTTAAGGTATATTATATTTACATATTTGCATATATAATCACCAAAATTATGATGATTTGAGTGATTCTTTTCAGTGGACTAGATTTTCCACTTGATTATAACTCCCTTTAAGAATCTGTTTCATCCACTTAAAAAGATCCTATTTCTCTTTTCAGTATTGGCTCCCTGCATTACAGGTAAGAGGTTGTTTTCATTGATTCTACATTGTAGTTCTACTGGTAACTCTAAAACTTTGTTGTTGTTATTATTGTTTCATCGCTAAGTCAGGCCTGACTTTTTGTGACCCCATGGATTGTAGCCAGCTAGTCTCCTCTGTCCATGGGATATTTCCACACAAGAATACTGGAGTGGGTTGCCATTTTCTTCTCCAGGGGATCTTTGCAACCTAGGGATGGAAACCTCACCTCTTGCATTGACAGGCAGTTTCTATACCACTGAGGTATCTGGGAAGCCCACCAAACCTTAGTTACCCAATAACAATGTATTTAAAAAACAAATACATGGATAAATGGATGTTTCTGTAAAGTATCTGCCCCATATTTTCCTCCATTCCTTTCCCAAATATTTGAAATTCTCACTGAGAGGCAAAGCTAAGATGAGAAAGTTTTCTAGGCACATGACATACTACTTTGATCCATCAACGCCTTGGTATAAATTTAATACATTCCTCACATGTATCCTGCTTCGATTACATTAGACATCTGAGGGGCTGGGGAGAAAGAGGAAAATTTAGGGCTTTGGGTATTATCAAAAGTGAACGACTCATTAGAGTCTGGGGCTTGGACATCTCAGGAGCAGTGTGAGTGTACCAGGATTGTCGTTGTTGAGTAAATGGAAAGAGAAGTTGCTCATAGCAGAAGAGAAGGGAACCATAAAAAGTGACCTGTATCACAGTCATGTCTAGGCCACTGCTGAACTAGTTCTCGTTTTCATCTAGACAGCAAAGAACTATGGACTTAACTTTAGGGAATCACTATCACTTCCATTTTTAATATACTTTCTAATAAATGTCATTTCATTCAGACCTTATATCATGTGTGTGGCTGCAAGAATTAACGTTAAAAAGATGAAATCTCTCACCCAAGTTTCCAAGGTTACTAGATAGAGGTGCCAAGGTTCAGTACAGTGCTGTTAGATTCCAGAGATTTTGTACTTAATAACTCCAGTATACACATGTCCCTTAGTAGAAATTTGTGATTAAATGAAAATCTACTAAGAAGAATTTTTTTTTCAATATGAATAGAGTCAAGATAAACCAGTAGCATCTGTCTTTACTCTTGGGGCATAATCCTCTTGGGGTAAGCTGGGATCACTGAGTAACATACTTGCATCTTAACATATTTGATAGATATTCACAAGGCATCTAAGGAAAATTATTTGAACCTTCATTAAACCATCAGGTTTAACCACCTGTTTTAAAGCTCTGCCTCTAACTCTTGTAACATTACACAGTCCATTGCTTTGGTCATCCTCCCAAAATTAGGATATATATAACACTCTCAAGGTACCACATCCCTTCCAAGTTTTCTCTGCCCCTGGAGAATCATATTGGAAAGTCAGGAAGAAAAGGACAGATTTCATAGTTTTTGTCTTTGGACTTGTTACTTAGACATGGAACTGAAAAGATTTATCCAATTTCACTAGAATAAAATGCAAAAACTCATCAAAATGAATTGTGCAGTGGAAGTGGATTTGAAAGAAGTGGTAGATAGATAATGAAGCCATTGGTGAATTTCTTAACATATACTTTTTTGAAATTATAATATAAGGATGCATGAAGCAGTAACTAGAGAATTTGTGACAGCATTAAGCAAATCTCATGCAAGCAAAGTCTTTTTCTGAGAGAAACTGGTTCATTCTGGTTATATCTGTATTGAAATGTTATTATTGCTAGCAGGAAGCTAACATCATTTCCCTGATGTCTTATAAGCAAAGTTATCAAAAAAATGTACTTTGAACTAATTGGGACCCAGTGGGGAGGGGACAAAGCAGAAAGCTGTAAGATGTCAACTTGAATTTTTCCCAAGCAAGTATTGCAGCCATTAGAACAAATTGTTTTCTAAGTCAAGTTTTCTATCCATCTCCCCACCACCTTGATGAGGACAGTAGCCACAGAAGACTCATATTTACAACTGCCCACACCAAGCTAGAGCAAAATAAGACCAAAGTGGAAGCAAGAAGCTCTGGAAAGGAGGAAGGCTGCCTCAAAAATTATCTGAAGAAAAATTAAATCAAAACTTCCCCAGAGAGAAATCGAAGGTCGTTGAAAAACAAGAAATCAACAGTTCTTCAAGAAATAAATGTTGATGTTCAAAAAAGGAAAGAGAGGCAAAAGCAAATGAAAATTTATTTTGTGAGAAAAGGCCCATAAGGCATCCAGGAACCAGTCAATTAGCCATCAGAAGTAATACTAAACTTAAGAATCTGATGGTGACATTGACTCAGTAGTGTTAGCAGGTCATAATCAATTAATAGTGAACAATGTCTGCCTGTCCACTGAATAACAAGGTTTTATTCAAAAACTAAAATCTCATGATAACAAAGTTTGTTCATGTTTTACTACAACTATATTCTTTAAAACAAACAAACAAAAAAAGTTTTCACTGTGTTTGGACTGCAACTAAAGTGATCAATGTCAGCAACTGGATGAACAGTAGGGAATAGGAATTCAGAGAACATTAACACAGGCCAGTTCAAACAGGCATTATGCAGGCTTCTGATGTCACGCCCAAACTCTATTGTTCCTGCCTGCTGAAGGAAGTCATGACTCGAGAAGAAGCTTCCAGGTCAGGAGCAATCAGAAAGTCTGGAAACAAGAAATGATTTGAGATAAAAATGGAGGCAACCCTGACAGGAGTGTTTTATGGTCATTTTCCTATTAGTAAGTAATTGTGACTTATGAGAAATACTTAAAAGCATATTTGAACATGTGCCCATATATTGAAGTGATTTATGGAATTAAATACAAGATTGTTAAAAATGTAAATGTCAAATATTGAAGCTGCCTGCACTGAGCTTCAGTTATGCACGAATTCGTCCTTCAAATTCTCACCTCTTGTCCACTAGCTTTTGAGACATTCTGTTATTTTTCTGCGTGGATTTTATGAAGGTTTATAGCAATAAAATATGACTCTAAAAAAATCATATGTCTCAAATATTTCAGTGTAGAAGTTGTTGTGTAATACTTGTCACGTTGAAGAAACTGGGTTATTCCAGCCTTCCAGTTAAAAGTAACCAAATCCATGACCTTGTATTTCATGGGAACAGTGCAGTGGGTGAAGGTGTGATTGAGTTCAGGTAAGAATGGGCATCAGATTTCTGCTTCTGCCAGTTGTCTTTCCTGCTCCTTATTTCTCCACCTTCACTTGTGCATTTCCCACCTGCCCTAATGGTGCTTCCCAGCTGTGCCAGGCTTCTGTGTTGGTGCTTCTGTGTTTATCTCCCTTATAGGCACTGCCCCATGTTCTGAATCCATGTTGACTCCTGAGAACTATCACATTTCCCCTCTTCTTTAATTTCCTTCACTGCAGATGAGCAATTTTCATTATTGCTGTTCTTCCAATTGAAGGAGTGGCAAAGGACTCACTCCTACAGATAAGATTTTTCTCCAACTTTGATTTTTTTAATGGTTTGCTTCCTCAACTGTCCCCCAAGACTCTAGGCTTTTAAAACCTAGAAACAAGGAATAGGTTTGCATATACTTTGCATTCTTTTCTTATATACATAGACTGAGGTGATGAGAAAACAAAAATTGCCTACGCGTTCAAATGAGGAGTCCATCATATGGAGTGAAGTCAGAAAGAGAAAAGCAAATATTGTGTATTAATGCATGTGTGTGGAATCTATTAAAATGGTACTGATGAACCTATTTACAGATCAGGAATAGAGATGCAGATGCAGAGAACGGACCTGTGGACAAGGGGTGTGTATCGGGGAGATGGGATGAACTGGGAAATTGGGATTGATGATTATGCACTGCTATGTGTAAAACAGATAGAGAGTGGGAACCTGCTATATACTGCAGGGAGCTCAGCTCAATGCTCTGTGATGACCTGGATGGGTGGGATGGGGGTGGTGACAGGAAATTCCAGAGGAAGAACATAATGTGTACATATAGCTGATTCACTTTGTTGTACAGCAGAAACTAACCACATTGTAAAGCAACAATATCCCAATTAAAAAAAAAAAAGATATGGAAAATATACTGATCAACATTTCACAAACATTAGTCTATCATTTGCTAAAAGCTGCCTTTAGGTCATTCCATGAACTACTTTAATATCTCTAAATTTACTTCTAAAATGCTCCCTTGCCCTTCCTGCTAACTCTTGTTCAGCCCTACACACCATGGCCAAGAATACCTTCCAGGAATTGCACATAATGTCTGCCCTTCTCATCCTAAACTCTAAAATATATTTGCACACACTTACATTTTAACTACTCTATATCCTTTAAGTCTTCTCCCTTCAAGTCTGAAACTCTTGCCAGGTCAAAACCAGTCGATCTATGAATAAAATAGGTTTTAAAAGTGAAGACCTAGCTATGTTGAAAGGTTCTTTGTCTTCCCATATAATATATGAACATCTCATGATATTGCCTTCACCCCTAACTTAGCAACAATTTTAAGCTTCTTCAGAGATGATCCAGTAGTCCTTTGGTACAAAGATATGACTGGTCATATACACTCTTATTAGAGAAGGCAATTGCAACAGACTCCAGTAACCTCCCCTGGAGAATCCCATGGATGGAGGAGCCTGGTAGGCTGCAGTCCATGGGGTCACCAAGAGTCAGACACGACTGAGAGACTTCACTTTCACTTTTCACTTTCATGCATTGGAGAAGGAAATGGCAACCCACTCTAGTGTTCTTGCCCGGAGAATCCCAGGGACGGGGGAGCCTGGTGGGCTGCCGTCTATGGGCTCACACAGAGTTGGACACGACTGAAGCAACTTAGCAGCAGCAGCAGCGGGGACTAATAAGCATGTCTAGAAAAAATACAATATTGAGGTGGCAACAAATCTTAATAAATAAACACACACACATCACACAAAACAACTTATCATGCTATTGCTGAGTGCAATTTTTGTTACTGTCTTAAAAGCTAAGGCTTCAGCTATTTCTTTGTAAATTTATATTATCCAGCATGGCAATAATGATCAGTTACTCAAGTGAATATCTCTAAGAATATGAAAGTTATATACCCAATAAGGGAAAGAAGGAACTGCTGATTGCTAGTGGAGGACACAGTCTTGCGGAGTTTGTTAATGGCTCATTAATTGGCTTTCAAAGTCAGAACTCATTTGAATTTTGGAGGGAAGAAAGCATATAATCACATAAAAGAACAGCTTTTAGCTATAAAGAAGAGATTCTAATTCATGTTCAGTGATGCTTTCAGAGGCTCTTCTCACTACCTCTATAATCTCTTATGGAGCCTTGAGTAGCTGTCATATTTGTTCAATGATCATATGAACCTAATGGGTAAGTTGTAGATTCCTAATATCAGGGTGATTTTTTTCTGCTCAAGAATAATTTTATTTTATCTCTACGAAACTGGTGAAACCATTTAGTGAAATAATAGTGAGACTTAAAACATTTGTTCCAATTTAGAGTTAAGAAAACTATGTATGCATTTAAGAAGAATTGATGAATATCATAAACTGAGCAAGATAAAAGGATACTCAGTTGCTGGTATCCTGAACCCCATGAGAGAATCCATTGGGACAGATAGCTCAGCTCATTCCAAAATGATTATGTCACTCAAATCTTTAAATAACACATGTACTCTTTGTGCTAGAAAATATCCTGTATCTTGTAGCAAGTAGTTTGTAATTGAATAAATGAGGTATGCCACTTTCTTTTCCTGTTGCATTTTCAAAGAAAAACTGTGGATGCTCCTGGATGACTTTTATGTATTTGGGAAAGGTAAGGTGTTTTTTTTTGTTTGTTTTTTTGTTTTTTTAAGGAAACATATGATATTATTCCTTTTGAATTTGAAGAGAAATTTGACAAGAAAAACTTCAATGGCATTTATCAATTTTTTGTGAAATACCCACAAATTGAGATGATGTGAATGACTTATTTCATAACATTATATATTTCATTTAGTCTCTTCTATATGAATAAAACAAAATAAAATTTTAAAAGGAATAAAAATAAATTTCTATAAGGAAAAACCGCACACATCTTTATGGTGTTTTTGTTAATTTATTTGTTGTAGGTTATTTATTTAGTTAGCAAAAAAGGAGGGAAATTTGACATTCAATTCACACAGGCTAGGTTGAATTAGAATACACCTTACATCTGCTGGATTATGGGTTTTGTTTGTCACTGTACAGCTGTTATGAAAGGTGAACTATGCCATGAAGATAAAATATTAAACGTTGATATTATTTTAAAAGATTATCTTAAAATATAACAACAAAAAAACAAATCTTAGACAAATTAACTTTATCTGCCCAGTACTCAACTTCTACTTCTACAAAAGGTGGACGAATCTAAGATACTTCTGTCCCTAACATGTTCTTTGATTCAAGATATTTATGAAATGGAAATTTATATCCTCACTCTGTATTTTGCAAAATACAAGGTATTACACTTTAGGGGTAAGAGACGTCATTGTTATGTTGGCTGTATGGTAAGATTAAGGTTCTGTCATTGCCTTTAAGGAAGTAGTGGAAATAATGGAAATATTTCAGTTATTCTTTTTTGTATCTTACCTTAGGTATACTACATGGGGTATGTCTGGAGAACATACTTAAAAATGATTTTGAATGCTTGCTTCATTAGCACATATAGTAAAAACGATTGTTGAACCATGACCTGGTATCTGCTCCCTTTTAAATTGTTTCACTTTGTAAAGATAATTTTGTGGTGTCTCCTTCTTCTGCCCTGTTTCCAAAAATCAGGGCTTCCAATAAAACCCAAGTAATGGGGCAACTTCAGGAAAGTGAAACCATTTGAAGTGTTCTCCACTATTTAGAGAAACAAATAACATGTGACATATCAGTCAAAGCGTGACTATATAATCCAGGATGAAATTCCTGTGACTTTTTATAGCACCAAAACTCCAGGGGAAAAGAGATAAATCCAAACCATCCAGGGTCATTTTTTTAACCTCTGGCTGTCCACAAGAAGACTCAAACTGTCTGTTTAAAATTGAGGATATTTGTATCTTTAGTGAGAAAAAAAAATTGGTAAAAGACTATACATACTAAACTCTTTTTCTTATCTCCTTCTTTATAATATAACATATTATGCCAAGATCTTGTCTACTGTAGAATTAGATATTCTAATATGAATTATTTAGAGTTATTTACTTTTCATACTGAAGATCGAAGGCAGGAGGAAAAGGGGACGACAGAGGATGAGATGTTAGGATGGCATCACCAACTCGATGGACATGAGTTGGAGCATGCTGCTCCGGGAGATGATGAAGGACAGGGAAACCTGGTGTGCTGCCGTTCATGGGGTTGCAGAGTTGGACACACAAAGAGCTGAATGTGTCTCCATGTGTGTGGTGGGAGGGAAAAGAAGAAAGACAGGGAAATAAGGGAGGGAGGGGAGGAAGAAGAAAAGAGAAGAGAGAAGGGTAAGCCGTTATCTTTTAAAGACATTAAAATAATTCGGATGATTATTTATCTCTGGGTTTCCCACTAGCTTAATAACTACATTGGAACATAGGCCAGTGAATTATTTGAACATAGGATTGTGATAACAAGAACAGAAAAGAGGATACCTAAAATCTCATTTGGTGGCTCCTTCACAGTAATGAGGCATAATTCTATTTGCCCTCCAAGAACTCACTGCCAAGATTACAAAGTCTGGTGCCAATTACGATGTGGAGACCTGACTGCAGGAAATGATGTGACACTAGCTCATTTCACCTGAGCTGACAGGAAACCACCAGACAGAAAGAACTCTCAGCTCAGGCTACGTCCAGACCAGCTGCCTAGAGGTGAGGAACTGAGTCCATCTCATTACTGATAATTCACCCATCTCATTTCCTCGAACTGAACTCATTCCATACTGTGGAGTTTGAAATAACTTCACTACTATCTCAAAAGAAAGTAACAATGGTCACATTTTAAAAGAACAATCCAAGTATCCCAGGAAACTTTTTCAACATGTCAGAAAGTTATAGGATTTTATCTTAAAGGATGAATGTCCATGAAAAAGGAAATATTCTGCATGCCAATATATAACTAAGTAATTATTTCACTAAAAAAATAAACATAAAGGCTCAAAATATGAGTTGAAATTAAATGTAGTTTAGTCATGTCTTTCAGGGGCTTACCAGGTGGTGCTAGTGGTAAAGAACCCACCTGCCAATGCAGGATATGTAAAAGACACAGGTTTGATCCCTGGGTTGGGAAGATTCCCTGGAGGAGGGCATGGCAATACACTCCAGTATCCTTGCCTGGAGAATCCTATGGACAGAGGAGAATCCCATGTCCCTCTGACAGAGGACAGAGGCTACAGTCCATAGGGTCTGAAACTGGGGCACAACTGAAGCAACTTAGAAAGCACAAAATAATGTCTTTCACATTAAAAATGAAGTAATGGGCAAAATTAAGTATTCAGGGTATATTTACTTGAAGTAAAGAATCCATCTGCAAAGCAGCAGATGCAAGTTTGATTCCTAGGTTGGGAAGACACCCTGAAGAAGGAAATGGCAACCCGTTCCAGTATTCTTGCCTGGGAAACCTCATGGACAGAGGAGCCTGGTGGGCTACAGTCTATGGGGTCACAAAAGAGTCAGACACCACTGAGCAACTGAACAACCACGACTTGAATGTAGATGTATGGGGTTAAGAATAAAGATTCTTGGATCCGAATAGTGAATTTGAATCCCAGCTTCACCACTAACAACTCAGCAAATTTGGAGTAAATAACTCACTGTCTGTGCTTTAGTTTCTGAGTCTTATAATTGGCAGTGTAGTGGGTGGTACCAGTAATGGGCTTCCCTGGTGGCTCAGTTGGTAAAGAATCCTCCTGCAATGCTGGAGGCCTGGGTTTGATCCCTGGGTTGGGGAGATCCCCTAGAGAATACTACATTTGCATAAGAACTGCAACTAAAATACTTAGAGCAGTGTTTGGTTCTTCATGGGCGCACACACACATGCACACAGCAAACAATATAATTAATAAGATGCAAAGTGTCAATTTTCAAGAAAAATTTTTCTATATTCATGTGTTTTTTAATTTGTCAAAATATTATTTTATTCAAGTTTAGACATACTTCTTTCTTCTATTTTGGCTGTCATCACCAACTAATGGCATTGTTTATATGTAGCTCTAAGGATTAACTGGAATTTTCATCCTTGTTCCTGACAAAGTGAGAAAATTCAGGGAAGCCTTGCCTGTATGTGAGCGTGTGGTTCACATACTGTGGGCATCTCATATAATGTTGAGCACTTGCCTTGAATTCTAGTGTTTGTCATTCAAAAGAAACCATCATTTCTTTCACCTATATCTAAAGCTCATCAGGCAATTGTTTGTTGAGGAAAAACAAACAAAATGAAGTAGCAATAAAGGGAGGACTTCTTACTGCCGTCTGTAGTTTAATAGATAAACCAAGAAAACTATTTGATTTCATTACACATTGTTTACTTTCTGAGAACCAATGGAATATAAACTATTCTCCAACACCAGTATTAAATGTATGTATGTTTTCCATGAATATTTTTTCCCCTTTACAACTAGAAAAATTCTGGGAATCAATAGTTGTTAATTACTTGTCAAGTAAACAGTTCCAACTATCAAAGAGTTATTTTCAGATTAAAGATATCATATGTCACCTAATCTTTGGAATAATGTTGAAAGCTATTAAAATAATAATATATTAAATAAAATTAAAAAGAATAAGATATTAATATTGAATAAGAATAAATGCTCACCTATGTAAATAGCCTCAATTTTTGTGGGGTTTTCTTCTATTTTATTCCCTATACTAAGAAGATAATAAGTAAACCAGAATATGATTGAAGATCATAGAAATATATCTCAATGTTTTCAAATTCAACAACTGGGTATTGGTTATACTGGGCAAGTTCAATGATCATAGTGGCGAATCTCATCCTTGGTCTGGGCTTATGTCTCAATCTTCAGAAAGCTATCAATTATCTATTAGAATTCCTTGCAAATGAGAACAACATATTAAAACTTGAAGACAATAAGCATGTAATTAATTCTTCAGTTCAGTTCAATCGCTCAGTCATGTCTGACTATTTGTGACTCCATGAATCACAGGATGCCAGTCCATCACCAACTCCCGGAGTTCACTCAAACTCATGTTCATCAAGTAGGTGATGCCATCCAGCCATCTCAGCTTCTGTTGTCCCCTTCTCCTCCTGCCCCTAATCTCTTCCATCTTCAGAGTCTTTTCTGATGAGTCAGCCCTTCACATGAGTTGGCCAAAGTACTGGAGTTTCAACTTCAGCATCATTCCTTCCAATGAACACCCAGGACTGCTCTCCTTTAGGATGAACTGGTTGGATCTCCCTGCAGTCCTAGAGAATCTCAAGAGTCTTCTCCAACACCACAGTTCAAAAGCATCAATTCTTTGGTGCTCAGCTTTCTTCACAGTCCAACTCTCTCATCCATACACGACCAATGGAAAAGCCATAGCCTTGACTAGATGGACCTTCATTGGCAAAATACCTCTGCTTTTCAATATGATATCTAGGTTGGTCATAACTTTCCTTCCAAGGAGTAAGTGTCTTTAATTTCATGGCTGCAATCACCATCTGCAGTGATTGTGGAGCCCCCAAAAATAAAGTCTGACACTGTTTCCACTGTTTCCCCATCTATTTCCCATGAAGTGATGGGACCAGATGCCATGATCTTCATTTTCTGAATGTTGAACTTTAAACCAACTTGTTCACTCTCCACTTTCACTTTCATCAAGAGGCTTTTTAGTTCCTCTTCACTTTCTGCCATAAGGGGGCTGCCATAAGGGGGCATATCTGAGGTTATTGATATTTCTCCCGGCAACCTTGATTCCAGCTTGTGCTTCTTCCAGTCCAGCGTTTCTCATGATGTACTCTACATATAAGTTAAATAAGCAGGGTGACAATATACAGCCATGACATACTCCTTTTCTTATTTGGAATCAGTCTGTTGTTCTATATCCAGTTCTAACTGTTGCTTCCTGACCTGCATACAAATTTCTCAAGAGGCAGGTCAGGTGGTCTGGTATTCCCATCTCTTTCAGAATTTTCCACAGTTTATTGTGATCCACACAGTCAAAGGCTTTGGCATAGTCAATAAAGCAGAAAGAGATGTTTTTCTGGAACTCTCTTGCTTTTTCCATGATCCAGCAGATGTTGGCAATTTGATCTCTGGTTCCTCTGCCTTTTCTAAAATCAGCTTGAACATCTGGAAGTTCACAGTTCATGTATTGCTGAAGCCTGGCTTGGAGAATTTTGAGCATTACTTTACTAGCGTGTGAGATGAGTGCAATTGTGCGGTAGTTTGAGCATTCTTTGGCATTGCCTTTCTTTGGGATTGGAATAAAAACTGACTTTTCCAGTCCTGTGGCCACTGCTGAGTTTTCCAAATTTGCTGGCATATTGAGTGCAGCATTTTCACAGCATCATCTTTCAGGATTTGAAATAGCTCCGTTGGAATTGCTTCACCTCCACTAGCTTTGTTTGTAATGATGCTTCTTAAGGCCCACCTGACTTCACATTCCAGGATGTCTGGCTCTAGGTGGGTGATCACACCATCATGATTATGTGGACTGGGGAGCTCTTTTTTATACAATTCTTCTGTGTATCCTTGTCACCTCTTCTTAATATCTTCTGCTTCTGTTAGGTCCATACCATTTCTGTCCTTTATCAAGCCCATCTTTGCATGAAATGTTCCCTTGGTATCTCTAATTTTCTTGAAGAGATCTCTAGTCTTTCCCATTCTGTTGTTTTCCTCTATTTCTTTGCATTGATCGATGAGGAAGGCTTTCTTATCTCTCCTTGCTATTCTTTGGAACTCAGCATTCAGATGCTTATATCTTTTCTTTACTCCTTTGCTTTTCACTTCTCTTCTTTTCACAGCTATTTATAAGCCCTCTTCAGACAGCCATTCTGCTTTTTTGCATTTATTTCCCATGGGGATGGTCTTGATCCCTGTCTCCTGTACAATGTCACAAACCTTCATCCATAGTTCATCAGACATTCAGTCTATCAGATAGTCCCTTAAATCTATTTCTTGCTTCCACTGTTTAATCTTAAGGGATTTGATTTAGGTCATACCTGAATGGTCTAGTGGTTTTCCCTACTTTCTTCTATTTAAGTCTGAATTTGGCAATGAGTTCATGATCTGAGCCACAGTCATCTCCCTGTCTTGTTTTTGCTGACTCTATAGAGCTTCTCCATCTTTGGCTGCAAAGAATATAATCAATATGATTTCAGTGTTGACCATCTGGTAATGTTCATGTGTAGAGGCTTCTCTTGTGTTGTTGGAAGTGGGTGTTTGCTATGACCAGTGCGTCCTCTTGGCAAACCTCTATTAACCTTTACCCTGCTTCATTCCATACTCCAAGGCCAAATTTGACTGTTACTCTAGGTGTTTCTTGACTTCCTACTTTTGCATTCCAGTCCCCTATAATGAAAAGGATGTCTTTTATGGGTGTTAGTTCTAAAAGGTCTTATAGGTCTTCATAGAACCATTCAACTTCAGCTTCTTCAGCGTTACTGGTTGGGGCATAGGCTTGGATTACTGTGATACTGAATGGTATGTCTTGGAAACAAAAAGAGATCATTCTGTCTTTTTTGAGATTGCCTGCATTTCAGACTCTTTTGTTGACCATGATGGCTACTTCATTTCTTCTAAGGGATTCCTGACCACCGTAGTAGATATAATGGTTATCTGAGTTAAATTCACCCATTCCAGTCCATTTTAGTTTGCTGATTCCTAGAATGTTGACGTTCACTCTTGCCATCTCTTGTTTGACCACTTCCAATTTGCCTTGATTCATGGACCTGACATTCCATGTTCCTATGCAATATTGCTCTTTACAGCATCGGACCTTGCTTCCATCATCAGTCACATCGAGTCTCATTGTAAGGAAGACCAACGCTCTGGGTTTTCTGCCTATTTCATGACAATATTCCCTGTCTATTCTCAGCCACATGGTCACAAGATGAACTACTAACCTGCCATTTCACTTTCTTTTTTACTTGTTTAATATTTTTTTCTGTTACTTTTGTGCATTTTCCAGGTTCCTATTTTCCTTTCTTCCCTGAGTTTCTCTCCTCCTTGCTCTGTATCATACCTCCTTTTTTATTTCCTTCATAGCACTTACAACATCCTGTTCTTTATTTGCTGTATAGTTATCTATTTTCTGCTCATGCTGTCTCCACTCTTGAAAGTTTGTGAACAGAATCTGTCACAAATAAGCTGTCCATAATATCAATTTTGAATGAATGAACTCATGAAAAAGTGAAATGAAAGTCATTCAGTTGTGTCTGACTCCTTGCAACTCCATTGACTATACAGTCCATGGAATTCTCCAGGCATAATACTGGAGTGGGTAGCCTTACCCTTCGCCAGGGGATCTTTCAAATGCAGGGATCAAACCCAGGTCTCCTGTATTGTAGGCAGATTCCTACTGATCAACTCTCCAGGTAGAAAAATAAAACAAAGTACATTTTCCCCAATATATATAAAGGAATTATTTATGAACTAAGGTGAAGACTTCAGTAAAATACAGTAAAAGGGTAAATATAAAGTTCTTCATTTATGAACAATACAAGATTTTAAAACTTAAAGACAATTACATATGGGCTTAAAAAACACTAGCTACTTAAGGAGCTAGGACAGGTGCATGAAAAAGGCACAAGAGCAATATGAGCCCCAATGATTGCTTAAATCAAAGGTAATAGAATAAGAATTATAACCGATTCTACTCTTGGGAAATAGTGTTCTTACTTTTTAAGTAACAATAAATCAAGAAAGTCACATGAAGGACAAGAAAAGGCTATTATCCTTAACTTAATTATTTCCAGTTATATTAAGTAATTCATTCTAATCACTTATTATTCTTTTTGATGTATTGGATTTCAAAAACCTTAAAAAGAAACATTGATCTCAGCTTCTAATGCAGATACCTAAATTTTACTTTCTTTTAGAGATAATGACAAACATGAGTCTAGGACTTGAAGTCGCCTGTGCTTTCCTCCTTAAAGTAAGTTCCGTACGTACGAAGGAGTTCTGTCCTACTTGTGTTTGTTTGTAAGTCCAACAAAGTTAGCCTAGATACTAACACAATCGGCTATATCGTATGATTCAGTAATAGGTTTATAATACTTTTCACACAAATAACACATTAAAACAAACACACAAAAATAAATAAAACATTTTTAATCTTATAGTACAGTACTTTGAAAAGTACAGTAGTACAGGATGACAGCTGGCCTACGAGGGTTGGCATCTGGTATCAAGTGAACAGGCAATAAGGGTTACTGATTAGAGGAGGGAAAGGAGGTGGGAGATGGTAGAGTTGAAGGGTCATCAGCAATAGGAGATGGAGGGAAAGCTGATACTTCACTCACACTTGCCCTTGATGGCACAGGTTCTGGTTCCTTGATGGATTCAGTTCTATCTACCCTCTTGAAAAAATGATCCAGTGATGTCTAGGAAGTAGCTCTTTGTTACTCATCATAGATAGCACTGAATTGTTACTTGTCATAGATAGCACCTGTAATGGTAGCACTGGATTGATTCTGGACAGCTGCTGCAACCCTATGTTTGGGTCCTTTGTGTCCTAAACACAGAAAATCCCCTTACAGTTTCCTGAAGCATAAATCCCTTTGGTTATTCTGTTACTTCTACCTCTTGTCCCTCTTCATTCTTTCTCTGGGCCCCCAATACCCCCAGGTCTTCATCAGTAAGTGCCTCATGTTGTGCAGCAATAGAAGTATAAAGTACACAAAAGCTTGTAGAACACTTGTAGAAGATGCACAGGTGAAATGTGTACCAGACGTGTGAACTAACTGGTATGATTGGACACACGAATGCACGTTTGTATCTTTGAAAATTTGCAACTTGAAGGTTCACCTGTGGGGGACTTAGTGTAGTCAAAAAAATGTACATTAAATGAATGTTTAACACACTTTGGACTCCCTGGCCGACTTCCCAGTTCTCAGGCTGTCTTTTCTGCTGTTACTAACAGAGGCCTGGTCCTCTCTAGTCATCCAGAATCTTATCTATTGATTTCTAGACCATTACCTAAGCCTTGCTTTCTCTCTCATGCCCCACCCATCTACCTTTGGTCAATACAAACCCTGAACTTTGCCTATGAACTGCTCTGCTACCCCTACCCTGCTTGCACTAGTGCCTCTTACGTCCCTCTAACCTTTCATCATAAAAAGCATAGAGCCTTTTCTGCACAGCACTTTCAGCATCTAGTCTGATCATCAACCCGACTGAAACTAGATGAAGCATTTGGTAAAGGTCTCTTGAATCAAGCTTCTAGGTGTTTGATTTCATGCTGGTGCATTAGTGAGTGAAGACAAAGGGTGACTTCAGTAGTATTTGAAAGATTCAAGAATTCAAATACTCCATCCTTTTCAAACCAAGTCTGAGAAGTATGTGAATCTTTCTTGACTATTACACAGTGTTTCCTTGTCAGAAATAGTAACAAGCTGAAGGATGTCACGAAGAGACATTTCAGTCTTGAGTCTAAGGATACTATGAATGAGAGTTAAGATTCATTTGCTAACATGAACCATGTCTCTTAGACATGATAGACTGATTTGTTTCACACCCCCTTCTACTTGGCAGAGCATATATTTACAGAGCTTCATTTACTGTTATTTCACTACAACATAAATTAAAAGTATGCATACATTTTAGAGTTTAAAAATAAGCCCTATAAACCCCAAACTAGATTGTCTATATCTTATCATGATTACCAAGGTGTAAGAAAAAGTGCTCAGAAAAACATACCTCAAATCAGTGGTAAGTGAGATCACAGTTATTAAGTAAGTACTATAATTTGATTGGAAATGTTTAGGGGAAATTAACATAATGCTGAATTATAAAGGAAATGCTCCTCACTTCCTCTTCCATTTTTGAGGTGTCCCTGAGACTCACCTTTATGTAAACCAGTTAAGGTTTTCCGCCACATATTTAAACATGATTGATTAAGCAATATCACCTCAAACAAGTGAGAGATTTTATTTCAGAAACTAAAGCATCAATATTACTTTCTAGACTCTGCACCTTAGGCCAGCTCCTAAGTCTCATTTTTGGACTCATTCATTGCACCAAAATATTCCAGGGTTGCCCTCTGTTGTGTCCTTTCTTCCTCTATATTTCTAAGTATTATTTCCTGCACCAAAACTTTCTTCTTTCATAGTCAACATTTGCCTTCTGTAAGCATTATTTATTCAGCCAACTCAAATGACAATGTAATTAGAATTAAAATGGTAATAGGCTGAGTAATATTCCATTGTATATATGTACCACATTTTCTTTCGATAAAGGACAGAAATGGTATGGACCTAACAGAAGCAGAAGATATTAAGAAGAGGTGGAAAGAATACACAGAAGAACTGTACAAAAAAGATCTTCACGATCCAGGTAATCATGATGGTGTCATCACTGACCTAGAGCCAGACATCCTAGAATGTGAAGTCCAGGGGGCTTTAGAAAGCATCACTATGAACAAATCCAGTGGAGGTGAGGGAATTCCAGTTGAGCTATTTCAAATCCTGAAAGATGTTGCTGTGAAAGTGCTGCACTCAATATGCCAGCAAATTTGGAAAACTCATCAGTGGCCACAGGACTGGAAATGGTCAGTTTTCATTCCAATCCCAAAGAAAGGCAATGCCAAAGAATTCTCAAACTACCACACAATTGCACTCATCTCACATGCTAGTAAAATAATGCTCAAAATTCTCCAAGCCAGGCTTCAGCAATACATGAACTGTGAACTTCCTGATGTTCAAGCTGGTTTTAGAAAAGGCAGAGGAACCAGAGATCAAATTGCCAACATCCGCTGGATCATGGAAAAAGCAAGAGAGTTCCAGAAAAACATCTCTTTCTGCTTTATTGACTATGCCAAAGCCTTTGACTGTGTGGATCACAATAAACTGTGGAAAATTCTGAAAGAGATGGGAATACCAGACCACCTGATCTGCCTCTTGAGAAATCTGTATGCAGGTCAGAAAGCAACAGTTAGAACTGGCCATGGAAAAACAGACTGGTTCCAAATAGGAAAAGGAGTACGTCAAGCTGTATATTGTCACCCTGTTTATTTAACTTCTATGCAGAGTACATCATGAGGAACGCTGGACTGGAAGAAACACAAGCTGGAATCAAGATTGCCGGGAGAAATATCAATAACCTCAGATATGCAGATGACACCACTCTTATGGCAGAAAGTGAAGAGGAACTAAAAAGCCTCTTGATGAAAGTGAAAGTGGAGAGTGAAAAAGTTGGCTTAAAGCTCAGCATTCAGAAAACGAAGATCATGGCATCTGGTCCCATCACTTCATGGGAAATAGATGGGGCAACAGTGGAAACAGTGTCAGACTTTATTTTTGGGGCTCCAAAATCACTGCAGATGGTGATTGCAGCCATGAAATTAAAAGACGCTTACTCCTTGGAAGGAAAGTTATGACCAACCTAGATAGCATATTCAAAAACAGAGACATTACTTTGCCAACAAAGGTCCGTCTAGTCAAGGCTATAGTTTTTCCTGTGGTCATGTACGGATGTGAGAGGTGGACTGTGAAGAAAGCTGAGCACCAAAGAATTGATGCTTTTGAACTGTGGTGTTGGAGAAGACTCTTGAGAGTCCCTTGGACTGCAAGGAGATCCAACCAGTCCATTCTGAAGGAGATCAGCCCTGGGATTTCTTTGGAAGGAATGATGCTAAAGCTGAAACTCCAATACTTTGGCCACCTCATGCAAAGAGCTGACTCATTGGAAAAGACTCTGATGCTGGGAGGGATTGGGGGCAGGAGGAGAAGGGGACGACAGAGGATGAGATGGCTGGGTGGCATCACTGACTCGATGGACGTGAGTCTGGGTGAACTCCCAGAGTTTGTGATGGACAGGGAGGCCTGGCGTGCTGGATTCATGGGGTCGCAAAGAGTCGGACACGACTGAGCGACTGAACTGAACTGAACTGAACCACATTTTCTTTATCCATTCATCTATTTTTGGACATTTAGGTTGCTTACATGTCCTGCCTATGAGGGGATGTATTTATATGTATGGCTAATTCATTTCACTGTACAGTAGAAACCAATACAACATTGTAAAGCAACTATACTTCAATAAAAATTAATTTAAAAAAAAGAAATGGTCAAGTTACAATAAAGAGAATAATCAGTGCATCAGGGTAGGGAAGGAAGCAAAGTGACATCAGATAAGAAGGTTATTAAAAATGACTTATGGATAGCCACAATAAATGTTAATGTGAGGAAATAAATTTAACATTCATTCAGTCTTGAAAAATATGGGCCATGTGACAGGATGGGTTACAATTCTTCAGGATCTCTCTAAACAAACCATTTGAATGACTGTCTTCAATAACCGTTATAAGACCTAGGATCCCTAGATACGGTGGTGTATGCTGTGCACTGCACAACAGCATCAAACTGCGGGAGCAAGTGGGGACTGAAATGTAGACTACACCCTACTTGCCAAGTACACTCCCTAGCATCAAGCTATATCAATCTAGCATACAGGGAATCCTTTCTAATGCATACAAAGAAACTTAGCTATTCGCCAGGCAGTATATTCCCAGAGGAAGAAATCTGCTTAGACAGGGCACTGGGTTTTGCTGAATTTGCATAAAAGCACGGGTGGATGAGCTATCAATCTTAGCAGATCTGATATGCTGATTCAGGGGCCTGACTGGGAAGGACTAAATCCTGGAAACTTGAAATGGTTACATCTGGGTTGGAGAAGTTGGAAACCTTGAATTCCCAGATATTTCTGAATACTTTAGGTCACCACTAGCCTATTCCTCTCTCATTTGAATGCTCTATGTTCTCTCTTTGCTTAAATATGATGTAAACCATTTTGTTAGATAATACATTCTCCCTTTAGACCTACCGTTGTCTACCTTCTTACATATCAGATCACTAAACAGGTCAAATCACAACATAATTCTGCCCTGCTCATGAGTCCAGGGCTTGCTAAAGAAGAAGCATGAGACAGTCTGTGGAAGGAACTGTAGAACCTGCGCTACATGAAGGGGCAAAGACGTGGAGAGTGTTTGTGGGGGTGGATGCTGAGAATGCTGGGTCAAAGGAAGAAAGAATGTAAAGTAAAATGAGAGAGAATATCACATCTAAGACAAGATTTTTAATCCTGGAGCTATAACCTATAAACACTCCCCTGGGAGATGCTGTTCATACATCCCAATGGTTTATAGAAGGTTGGATAAAAAGATGGCAAACACTAAGAGAAGTAGAGATGACAGACTATTGTGGGCAAGAGTGGAGGAAAGGATCAAATGTCTCAGAGGAATGAGCATTCTAGAGTGGATGTACTGTTGGAAACCAGAACACTCATGGTGGTTTAGTTATTAAGTCATGTCTGACTCTTTCCTGACCCCATGGACTGTAGCCCACCAGGCTCCTCTTTCCATGGGATTCTCCAAGCAAGAATACTGGAGTGGGTTGCTATTTCCTTCTCCAGGGTATCTTCTCCACCCAGGGATCAAAGGTCTCCTTGCATTGCAGGCAGATTCTTTACCGACTGAGCCACCAGGGAAGCCCTAACTAGCTGATTACAGTGGGAGGCCCACAGGACACTCTACTTACCAAACTGCTAATGGATGTGCTGTCCAGATGGTCACCACCATTGTTAATAAACCGAGTGAAGCTGCCCTCTGCAGACCAGAGATAGCGCTGAAAGACCAGGTGTGCTGAGAGCGATGTGCTAGTTCACTCTCTAAATCCTAGAGATTGTGTGGTAGCATTTGACCATTAAAGGTTCAATGCACGATACTGGATGCTTGGGGCTGGTGCACTGGGACGACCCAGAGGGATGGTATGGGGAGGGAGGAGGGAGGAGGGTTCAGGATGGGGAACACATGTATACCTGTGGCAGATTCATTTCGATATTTGGCAAAACTAATACAATATTGTAAAGTTTAAAAATAAAATAAAATAAAATAAAAAAAAAAGAAACAATGATCAATGAAAACAGAAAAAAAAAAAAAAGAATGCAACTCTCCCCATGAGTATTATGGTTGGAGATAAAAAGCAGACCTGTATTCCCTTCTTTTAAAAAACATAAACTATGAGATTTGTCTTTTTCATCTTGCCAGTCAATTAGCTAATCTAAATAAAATATTTAGAACTGGATTAGATAGTACTGCTGCTGCTGCTACTGCTAAGTCGTTTCAGTCATGTCCAACTCTGTGCGACCCTATAGACGGAAGCCTACCAGGATCCCCTGTCCCTGGGATTCTCCAGGCAAGAACACTTGAGTGGGTTGCCATTTCCTTCTCCAATGCATGAAAGTGAAAAGTAAAAGTGAAGTCGCTCAGTCACGTCTGACTCCTAGCGACCCCATGGACTGCAGCCTACCAGACTCCTCCGTCCATGGGATTTTCCAGGCAAGAGTACTGGAGTGGGTTTCCATTGCCTTCTCCGATATAGTCACAATTTTGTTAAATCAATTTTGAAAAGGCAAAAGAAATTGAATGAAGATTATCTGGATTTTAGGACCATGTCTTTCCCCTGATCTATAAGATGTAATTCAATAAAGCCTACCCAACATATAGAGGGTAATACTCCAAGGAGGACAGTTGTGAAAAGCAACTGGAATGCTCAGAAGTGGGAAATAAAACTGCTATAACTATTATCAGAGGTAGGCTTGAAAAGATTTATACCAGCATCTTAACAGTAGTCAATTCTAGGTCATAGGATCACTGATATGTTGGTAATTCTCTGCTCCTCCACATCTGTTCTCCTCACTTCCCTGGCCTGACTGGTCTTCGGGTGTTGTTACCTATGGACTCCATCTCTCAGGCTCTCTTGCCTACTTTTGGTTCAGCCAACAAGAGGAAATCTTGCAGATGAACAGTGGAGAAAAGAAAAGATCTCAACGTAAGACCGGAAACTATAAAACCCCTAGAGGAGAACATAGGCAAAACACTCTCCGACATACATCACAGCAGGATCCTCTATGACCCACCTCCCAGAATATTGGAAATAAAAGCAAAAATAAACAAATGGGACCTAATTAAACTTAAAAGCTTCTGCACAACAAAGGAAACTATTAGCAAGGTGAAAAGGCAGCCTTCAGAATGGGAGAAAATAATAGCAAATGAAGCAACTGACAAACAACTAATCTCAAAAATATACAAGCAACTCCTACAGATCAACTCCAGAAAAATAAATGACCCAATCAAAAAATGGGCCAAAGAACTAAATAGACATTTCTCCAAAGAAGACATACAGATGGCTAACAAACACATGAAAAGATGCTCAACATCACTCATTATCAGAGAAATGCAAATCAAAACCACTATGAGGTACCATTTCACACCGGTCAGAATGGCTGCGATCCATAAGTCTACAAGCAATAAATGCTGGAGAGGGTGTGGAGAAAAGGGAACTCTCTTACACTGTTGGTGGGAATGCAAACTAGTACAGTCACTCTGGAGAACAGTGTGGAGATTCCTTAAAAAACTGGAAATAGAACTGCCTTATGATCCAGCAACCCCACTGCTGGGCATACACACTGAGGAAACCAGAAGGGAGAGAGACACATGTACCCCAATGTTCATCACAGCACTGTTTATAATAGCCAGGACACGGAAGCAACCTAGATGCCCATCAGCAGATAAATGGATAAGAAAGCAGTGGTACATATACACAATGGAGTATTACTCAGCCATTAAAAAGAATACATTTGAATCAGTTCTAATGAGATGGATGAAACTGGAACCTACTATACAGAGTGAAGTAAGCCAGAAAGAAAAACACCAATACAGTATACTAACGCATATATATGGAATTTAGAAAGATGGTAACAATAACCCTGTGTACGAGACAGCAAAAGAGACACTGATGTATAGATCAGTCTTCTGGACTCTGTGGGAGAGGGAGAGGGTGGGGAGATTTGGGAGAATGGCATTGAAACATGTATAATATGTATGAAACGAGTCCCCAGTCCAGGTTCGATGCACGATACTGGATGCTTGGGGCTGGTGCATTGGGATGACCCAGAGGGAGGGTATGGGGAGGGAGGAGGGAGGAGGGTTCAGGATGGGGAACACAGGTATACCTGTGGTGGATTCATTTCGATATTTGGCAAAACTAATACAATATTGTAAAGTTTAAAAATAAAATAAAATTTTAAAAAAATTGTAAAAAAAAAAAAAGAAAAGAAAGGGTGAGTGATGTAGTCTCCTGCCTCCTCCCATCCTGGCTGTAGTTTTCAGTTCTGTGAATTAATTCATTTCCTATTCGATGCCCACTCTCCAAAGGTTATAATTCTAGTCCAGTTTCAGTAATACTATTCCCTCTCTGTGCCTTTGAAAGCAGAGGAATTGTAATCCTTTCCCAGGGAACTCAGGCTCTGTATGTTTAAGGGCTGCTTTGGGGTTCTTTAACCCTGTCCACACTCCTATAAATAATTCCATTATTAAACTCCTTTCCATTAAATAAACCCTTTCATATGTCAATCTGTTTCTTGCTGGGATTTGGACAGATAAAACAGGTGAAATTTTGTCTTTTATCTGTATTTGTTTTTCTTATAAACACATATATTTGTAGTGAAAAGATAATGGAATTTTAGGTTTATCATTATTATGTTACATTTATCCCTTATCTTGAGAAGCAAAATGAGAAATTTGTGAAAAGAACATTTTTCTTGCAAACATTAATAACATCACACAAGCTGATGCAATGGCTATTTTGGTTTGGCTTTAATGGTTAATTCCAAGTGGAAACATTTCAGAGAGGTGGAGGTAGGGAATGAAGGCTAGATGATTTAGGTTTTGCTTTGTTAGGACATGGATCACAGTGAAATCTGAACTTCTTTCTTCCTGTGTTTCTGTTCAGAGTTAAAACCTGTGCTGACAAGTTGAGAGGTTATGTTACTGACAGTCAAAGCTAGAGGTGAACAAGATTATCAGGGATATACACAAGACTGAACACATAATTAAAAAAAAAAAAAAGGCAGCACCTGCAGGATATTTGTTCTCCTAAGCTTATTGCCATATATATTCATCTGTTTCATCTCACTGCTTATTTAAGGTGCAAGTGAATTCGCTCAGTCGTGTCCGACTCTTTGCGACCCCATGGACTGTAGCCTACCAGGCTCGTCTGTCCGTGGGATTTTCCAGGCAAGAGTACTGGAGTGGGTTACCATTTCCTTCTCCAGGAGAGCTTCCCAACCCAGGGATCACACTTTACCATCTGAGCTACCAGGGAAGCTTATTTAAGGTAGTGCTTAAAAACTCCCCATTGTCACATAATAATATATGCAAACGCAGTCTCTTTATCTAGATTTCAAGCATTTTTATAGAAAAATAAAAGTTGTGGCTATGTTTAAAATTGGCTAAAGTAGGAAATGCTTGTCTAATTCAAAAACTTACCTTGGATTTCAATATCTAGAGATACTCTTCCTCCCCCATGTATTATGATGAGAGAAGTAATTAAGTTCCTATATTTAGAAAGAATTAGTTTGCTGTTTAGACACATCATTCACTTTTTATTCAACTACTCCCTGGGAGGGCAGACAGATAGAGCTTCCTGTGTGTACCTCTGCATCTGTGTTGTGCATGCAAAACAAACACCCAGGCTCTTTTGGGACCAGCCAGTTAGAAAGTGAAATAATGAAAATATCTTATCAGGAGGGCCATATCAGTTTCTGACAAGCTCATCTCTGTGGTTATCCTTTCAGCTGAGGTATTAAAGAAGAAAATATGTGGCCATATATCTTTTAAAATTCGTTTTCATTTTTATTTTGGGAGGGAGGGCTGCACTGGATCTTCCTTGTGGTGCGCAGCCTTCTCTAGTTGTCACCCGAAGGCTCAGTTGTCCCAGGGCATGTGGGATCTTAGGGGACATCTTCCAATGTCCCCTGCATTGGAAGGCAGATTTTGACCTAGACCACCAAGGAGTCCCTATTATATGGGCATATATCTTATACAAGATTCATAACATTATGCTTCTCCCTTCCCAAGAATAGTCTGAAATTAGGTGTCTCTCCTCTATGGGATGAGACATCACTATTTAGTGTTGGAAGAGATAATAGGGATCATGCTGTCCAATCCTTTCCCTATTATGGATGAAGAAAATGAGACTCGGGTTAAGAAAATTCTCCAAGCTTACACGGCTACTTACTACCAGTGTGCTTGTCTCTCTGACCAGTTCACTCCAGCACATCAAGTTGCCATTATTGCTATAATTTAACTTGGTTTCATATTTTCTTATATTCTATTATGCATCCTTTTCAGTTTCTTTCCACATCCATTCATTGAGAATTTAATATGAGCTCAGTGCTATGCTTGGTGCTGGAGACTTTATGGCAGACATTGGAAACTTTGGCTGAATAGCAACCATGATTATTAAGAAGGCAAATATTAAAAAAATGAATTAGTACTTCTTAAATAAGATTAGTAAGAAGGGTGTATTGAGGACTGCAAATGCATAAGTTTTTTATAAGAATGAGTCCCATATTGAGTGGCATTCACTGATCAGTTCTACTCTGAAACATCTAAGTGTTGTGAAAAAGAATATAATTGTTGTAAGTAAATATTGATGGCTTGGCAAAATGTTCATATCAGTGAAACTTGAAGTCAAAGCTATTGGTAGATTGCCCGGGGAGTTTGATAGAATGAGAGAAGGGAGGAAATAAGAAGTGTGGAACTCTGAGAAACATCAACATTTAAGATGTAGTGTCAGAAAGAAATGCTTCAAATGATACCAAGAAGCCACAGCCAGGAGAAGGGAGTTAGAAACTCAACTGCAAATGATAGATCCTAAATCACAATCAGAAAGGGGCTTTTAAAAAAAAAAAAAAGCTTTTTCTTTTCTTTTTTTTTTTTTTTTGGTGTGGACCATTTTAAAAGTCTTGATTGAATTTGTTACAGTATTGCTTATGTTTTTTATTTTATTTTTTTGCCCCTGAGGCATGTTGGATCTTAGCTCCCTGACCAGGGATCCAACCCACACCCCTTGCACTGGAAGGCAAAGTCCTAACCACTGAACCACCAGGGAAGTCCCAGAAAAGGTTTTTTGTTAGATTAGTTTGCTTTCTCTAACCAATTGGAATAAACATCATTGTTAAATAATGCAAGAGATGAAATCATTGAAGAATTTACTAGTGTACATTAATTTCAGCATTTATAAAAATTATTGTTTATACAGGTTCAATAAAGTTGTAAAAGTGGAACTATAGCTACAATGAGATAAGGAGCTAAGAGGAGGTGAGAAGGTGGGGGAAGGTATTCATCTCTTTTTTAAAGAAATTAAACCAGAGTTAAATGTGGTTGAAGGAAGGTATTGTCTGTGAAAGGAAAGAGGTCTGGGGACAAGTCCTAGATTTAGAGACTAAAATATATTCCTTTTCTGTTTCTTGCCGCCCTAAACATCCCTAGTAAGATAATGACCAAGGAGATACAGATTTCCTCTAAATAACATATGGACAAATAGGTTTGGGGGGAGTGTGTGCAGGTAGAATGGAGATGGGAAAAGTAGTTCTTAACTCAGTCTGTTATGTCATAGCATCATCAGTGTAGGTTCATTAGGCTTGGTGATTCTGTGAGTCAACTGCACTCTTACATTGCGGCTGCCACAGATGGGAGTATTACCAAATCTCACTGTGATGATTAGCCCTGACAACTCAGTCCTGACAGATTCCCTCAGATCTGCTGTTGTGAAATGACTCAGACAGAGCTGAAGAGAGATTTACCAACAGAAAACTGCCAAATGACACTAAGGGATTGAGGTTAAAAAATAAATTACAACTCCTTCACCTGAGTCACTCATCTTAGACAGATTCCTGCCACATGAAACGGTCACTCTGAACTGCCTCAAGACAAAATAGAAGTCTGAGAGTTTCCCCAGTATTTCTCTAGTTTCTGTAAGGTACCCCCCTTCCAGGAGAAAAAGTCCCAGTATTTCCATAAGAAAGGTTGGGTCCCTTCTAGTCACATATATAGAGGTGAAATTAAACCATGTATCATCTTTAACCAAAATTAGCTGCATGCTCAGAAACAGTAAAATTTTCAACACACTGAAGATATTCTCAGCATGGATACATTCCATGCAAAGGCAGGCTGCCAGACTGTTTAAAATTAGCTCACATTATTCTTCAATGACGTGTCAAATGAAATTAGGTAAAATAGATTGATGTTGCTATCTGGTCACCAGGATGCAGCAAGCTGTACCACAACAGAATCAGGCGATGATGTTAAAATAGCAACAGCCTGACATTCTCGAATATTCGTGGTGTCAGTGGAAAAGCAGTGTCTCTAGCAACCATGGGCACTACCTGCCGCATTCTATGCTTCCCTGCCCAGTAACAACTTCCACTCTTCAAAATCTAAGAATCCCTGGAGTTCTGGAGCTTCAGCTGAGATGTTGAAGATCTTACTCCTAATCCAGTTGCAGCAAAGAGAAAGAATGTTTCAGAACTTCTTGTGTGATCAGTTCTTCAGGGTTGAGTGAGTATTATTTCAATCCATACCACCTAGAAAAAATGACAAGAAAGACTCAGATTTTTCTTGAGATCTTTAGAACTTTCTTCCTGCCTACCATCATCTCAGAGCCTCTCCAAACTTCTGGCCATCCCAGTCCTAAAACAAGCCACCATAACAAGGGAGTCATGGACAAGAGGGCAATGATCCAAGGTCTCTCCCAGAAGCCAAGGGCCACTCTGGTTTTCTATGAAGTCACTCCTGGCATCAAAGTCTGACCTATTCAGTGTAGAGATATAAATGGAGGAATAAAAGATATCTGCTCATCCTTCAGTCTTACCCTATATGTGAGTCTCCACAAAACAGACTTCTCACTTGAATCCTAGCATTGAGAGAGAGTGGCAGGTTTGAAGCTTGCCAAGTTATCAGAGATCAGAAGAAACCCCATATCTAAAAACCAACAAAATTAAATTTAGGGTAAAGGAGATTGTGTAATGAAGATGTGATTCTTCATTACTTACTAAATATGTTATTCTGGCTGGTTAATAGTGTAAAGTGAAGAAGAACTAAAGAGTCTCTTGATGAAAGTGAAAGAGGAGAGTGGAAAAGTTGGCTTAAATCTTAACATTCAGAAAAGAAAGATCACGGCATCCAGTCCAATCACTTCGTGGCAAATAGATGGGGAAACAGTGGAAACAGTGGCAGACTATTTTGGGGGGCTCCAAAATCACTGCAGATGGTGACTGCAGCCATGAAATTAAAAGACACTTACTCCTTGGAAGAAAAGTTATGACCAACCTAGATAGCATGTTAAAAACCAGAGACATTACTTTGCCAACAAAGGTCCATCTAGTCAAGGCTATGGTTTTTCCAGTGGTCATGTATGGATGTGAGAGTTGGACTGTGAAGAAGGCTAAGTGCTGACGAATTGATGCTTTTGAACTGTGGTGTTGGAGAAGACTCTTGAGAGTCCGTTGGACTGCAAGGAGATCCAACCAGTCCATCCTAAAGGAGATCAGTCCTGGGTGTTCTTTGGAAGGACTGATGTTGAAGCTGAAACTCCAATACTTTGGCCACCTGATGTGAAGAGCTGACTCATTTGAAAAGACCCTGATTCTGGGAAAGATTGAAGGCAAGAGGAGAAGGAGATGATAGAGGATGAGATGGTTGGATGGCATCACTGACTCAGTAGAGATGAGCTTGAGTAAACTCCAGGAATTGGTGATGGACAGGGAGGCCTGGTGTGCTGCAGTCCATGGGATGGCAAAAAGTCAGACATGACTGAGCCACTGACCTGAACTGAACTGAATAGTGTAAAGGAAAGTGGAGTCTGTCCACTCGCTACTAAAAATCCATTAAAGAGGCCAGGCTGGTGGAAAGTTTGCTTTATTTTGGATGCTGGCAACTGGTAGAGGGGCAAGTGTCTGTCTAAAGATTGACTCTCCCCCCACTCCCTGACAATCAGGGGGCAAGAGCTTTCATAGACAGAGGAAACTACATGCAGAAACATCACAGTCAGCTCTGACAGTCATCTTGAAGTTGGTTTGACCAGCATCATTTTGATTGTTTTCAGTTCTGTTCAGTCGCTCAGTCGTGTCCGACTCTGCGACCCCATGAATTGCAGCACACCAGGCCTCCCTGTCCATCATCAACTCGTGGAGTTCACTCAGACTCACATCCATTGAGTCAGTGATGCCATCCAGCCATCTCATCCTCTGTCCCCTTCTCCCCCTGCCCCCAATCCCTCCCAGCATCAGAGTCTTTTCCAATGCGTCAACTCTTCGCATGAGGTGGTCAAAGTACTGGAGTTTCAGCTTTAGCATCATTCCTTCCAAAGAAATCCCAGGGCTGATCTCCTTCAGAATGGACTGATTGTTTTAACTAAGGTTAATCTTCAGTTCCAGTGTTGGCTTGTTTCCATTTCTTGAGGCTAGTTCTCAGAATTGTGGGCGCTTATGTCATGGCTACAGTCTTGTCATCATGTAGTTAACTTCTCCACCTGGTGGGAGTTTCAGCATCTACAAGACAGATGACAAGATATGGCTCAAAATATTACCCATAGCCCTTGAGAAGGATCTAAAGGTCCTTGACTATGCTTGATGACTAAACTATTATTATTTGGTCTCCTTTGATTGTTTTCCTTTGTTTCTGCATGTTCTCACTTCTCTGATTAAACTTGTAATTGGGCCAAAATTATTCCACAGACAGAAAGCAAGCTGAGGACATGAGGGACAAAGACATGCTCTGTTTCAGTAGAATTACAGAGGATGCTTTGGAGCCCTGCCCTGATCCAGTGTACTGAATCACACACCTCTCCCCCACTGCTATGAGTTGAGGTTATTAACAGTTTACCATCCATTCCCATGGGCAGCCAGTGACTGAGTTAGAAACCTGAAACACCAGCCCTCTCATGTCAAATTAGGAACAACTCCATGGTGCTTTCTGTGCTTCAGCATTTCCTGTGAAATGAGCAATGGGAGACCATGTTTTGCTAAGCTTTTTGGCCCTGCCATGTCCTACTTCTTTCACTTACCTTCTTTGAGAATACTCCTCAATAAATCACTGTATCAAGAGTCCCTGTCTCAGGCTCTGCTGCTAAAACATCCAACCTAAAACAAGTACCTATTCCATAGGATGAGTTAAAAATAAACAAGAAGACATATGGGAATCATGTGCTTTAGATATTTGTTGCATATTATTCATAATAAACAGTAAGATAAGAATTGTAGGAAGCAAGTTTCAGAGTGAACTTTGTGCAAGGTCCAAAATTCTTTGCAATCAATGTTGACCAGTGTTTCATGAGGTAAAGCTACATTTGAAGCAAGGGTATTTTCTTCTGGGAGAGGATCACCTAAATCCCCAAGGGGAGCAAGAACCAACAACAGGCTGAAGGGACATAAAGCTATAAGGATTGGACTGGCTAAGGATGGGGACCAAAACAGGGAGGATCTGCTTACTACCGACAGAAGTATTCATTCTTTAGAAACCATAGCTAACATGCCATGACAGTCTTGAGGGATACTGATTACATAATAATATATATCATATGGTAAATAAATTCTGATTTAGAAATTTTCATTAGGAAGATTTTATATATATATATATATATATTTGTATTACTTGAAATTTCTTAAATTTATATTAGTCAATACATAGTTTTTAATACAATAGACAATTATATTTTCTAAAACAGGAAACAATTTTTTCAGTCTTTTTTTGTTAGAAATTGTACATGGTAAATATACATCGATCAATGGTAATTATAAATCCTACAGTGAAAATAATTGTACTTTAAAAATAGGCTTTTCATAGTTAAGTGATGTAGACATGATATTTTACTAATTTTGTGTCCAAAGAAATTAAGCTTCAGGCTGTGGAAAAGAGCTATACCTTTTTTTTTTTAATTAAATGTATTTATTTTAATTAGAGGCTAATTACTTTACAATATTGTATTGGTTTTGCCATACATCAACATGAATCTGCCACGGGTATACACGTGTTCCCAATCCTGAACTCCCCTCCCACCTTCCTCCCCATACCATCTCTCTGGGTCATCCCAGTGCACCAGCCCCAAACTTCCTGTATCCTGCATTGAACATGGACTGGCGATTCGTTTCTTATATGATATTATACATGTTTCAATGCCATTCTCCCAAATCATCCCCCCTCCCTCTCCCACAGAACCCAAAAGACTGTTCTATACATCTGTATCTCTTTTGCTGTCTCCCATACAGGGTTATCATTACCACCTTTCTAAATTCCATATATATACGTTAGTATACTGTATTGGTGTTTTTCTTTCTTCAGAATGGGAGAAAATAATAGCAAATGAAGCAACTGACAAACAACTACTCTCAAAAATATACAAGCAACTCCTGCAGTTCAATTCCAGAAAAATAAACGACCCAATCAAAAATGGGCCAAAGAACTAAATAGACATTTCTCCAAAGAAGATATACAGATGGCTAACAAACACATGAAAAGATGCTCAACATCACTCATTATCAGAGAAATGCAAATCAAAACCACAATGAGGTACCATTTCACGCCAGTCAGAATGGCTGCGATCCAAAAGTCTACAAAAAATAAATTCTGGAGAGGGTGTGGAGAAAAGGGAACCCTCTTACACTGCTGGTGGGAATGCAAACTAGTACAGCCACTATGGAGAACAGTGTGGAGATTCCTTAAAAAACTGGAAATAGAACTGCCATATGACCCAGCAACCCCACTGCTGGGCATACACACCAAGGAAACCAGAATTGAAAGAGATACGTGTACCAAAATGTTCATCGCAGCACTGTTTATAATAGCCAGGACATGGAAGCAACCTAGATGTCCACCAGCAGATGAATGTATAGAACAGTCTTTGGACTCTGTGGGAGAGGGAGAGGGTGGGATGATTTGGGATAATGGCATTGAAATATGTATAATGTCATATATGAAATGAGTCGCCAGTCCAGGTTTGATGCACGATACTGGATGCTTGGGGCTGGTGCACTGGGACGACCCAGAGGGATGGTATGGGGAGGGAGGAGGGAGGAGGGTTCAGGATGGGGAACACATGTATACCTGTGGCAGATTCATTTTGATATATGGCAAAACCAATACAATACTGTAAAGTTAAATAAAATAAAATTTAAAAAAGAAAAAAAAAGAAAAAAAGAAAAAAAAATAAATCACACACACACACACACAAAAAGAAAGCTGTGGTACATATACACAATGGAATATTACTCAGCCATTAAAAAGAATACATTTGAATCAGTTCTAATGAGGTGGATGAAAGCCGATTATACAGAGTGAAGAGCTATACCTTTTTAAAGTTGTATTTTAAAATGATCCTAACTTAAAAGTCTCCTGGATTCATCATTGTGGTTCATAATGTCATAGTTATAAAACTAGGTCCTAAAATCTCTGATCATAAGTCTATTCTTACAGAGATAGAACTTTCTTTTATAGCTTTTTTTAAATCATAGTTGAATTCACTAGCTGGCTTTTTGATAAGCCAAAAAATAAATAAGAATTAATTAATGTAGATTTCAATTGGGACACTTTTCCATTTTAGTGGCAACCCTAGATTTTTAAGAAGTTTCATAGTATTTAATTATGTGGTTATCCCATATCTTATTTAACCTATATTCAAAAGCTAAGCATTTTGATCTTTTTCTCTTTTATCAAAAACTACTGTAATTAATAATTTTTTATATATTTTATAAATCTCAATTTTCTGTAAGGTAGTTTCCTAGAAAATACATCTTAGGTCAAATCATATGAATATTGTTAATTTTAATAGTTTTTAACACAATTTCAAGTATCTTTTTAATGTTCTATTTTCTTGATAATTTCTACAGAGTTTATGAGACCACCTATTTCCTTCTACCCTCCACAACTCTGAATATCAATTACAGTAATCTTCAGAAAATTAACAATTACTCTCATCCCTCTCCAGGTGTTGCTGTCCCTCCCTTTAAGAGGGGAGGCTAGTTCTCTCCCTTTGAATCTCCACTGATTTTGACTCACCACGCCTTCCATTTTTGTTCAGGAAAGGCAGCCATGATGCTGCAAATAAAAGTAAGCTCAAGATTGGTAAATAAATGCTATGATATCATGTGGAGAAAGAGAAACCCACATGAAGGAGCACTATGAACCAGATGTAGGAGTGAAGCCTTCTAAGATCTTCCAATCCAGCCCTGCTACCAGCTGAATCAGCAGCATTGGGGAGCCCAATCAGTGCCAAGTGGAGTGAATTAACTGATCCCTGTTCAAATTCCTGAAATACAAAGACAAGTAAAAATAAGTAGTTGTTGTTTTAAGCCATCAAATTTTGAGAAAATTGCTGTGCAGAAATATACATATATATATATATATAAAATCATTTAATATTTACCAATATGATTGTCAAAAGAATCCTTTATATTAGTTGTACTAGCGTTAAATATCAGTAAGGTTAGATATCTTCTCACATCTATTGGTTGTATCTTCTCACATCCATTGGTTATTTATATTTCCACTTTTATACTCTGCCAATCTCAATGTTTTGTCTGTTTTGTGCTCTGCCAAATTTTAATTATATTGTCCATTTTGTTCTCATGGGGAAAAATAAATCTCTAAATTTGTATATTAAGAATTAAATTCTCTGTCACTGGTTTTGAAAAAAAAAATATAGAAATTTTCCTCAGTTGGCATGTGTAGTGTGTGCATTGTGTATGTGTTTATAGGAATATTTTGCATACATTTTTCATGTATTTCCTTTACGATTTCATATTTAGAGATGTTACATATGATGAGGCTGTTAAAATATTCAACAAGTTTTATTCTATCCATAGTTTTAGTTTTTTAAGTTTACATTGTGCTGTGCTGAGTCACTTTGGTCATGTCTGACTCTTTGCGATCCTTTGAACTGTAATCCACCAGACTCCTCTGTCCATGGGATTCTTTAGGCAAGAATACTGGATTGGATTGCCATGCCCTCCTCCAGGGGATCTTTCCGACTTAGGGATTGAACCTGCGTCTCTTTCACCTCCTGCACTGGCAGGCAGGTTCTTTATCACTAGAGCCACCTGGGAAGCCCCAAGTTTATATTATGTGATATGAAAAGTTAACCAAATATCTCAATTCTATCTAATTAAAAACTTATACTTTCTCCATAATTTAGTGTAGTGACAGACTTTATTTTTTGGGGCTCCAAAATCTGCAGATGGTGATTGCAGCCATGAAATTAAAAGACACCTGCTCCTTGGAAGAAAAGTTATGACCAACCTAGATAGCATGTTAAAAAGCAGAGACATTACTTTGCCAACAAAGGTACATATACTCAAACCTATGGTTTTTCCAGTAGTCATGTATGGATGTGAGAGTTAGACTATAAATAAAGCTGAGCACCAAAGAATTGATGCTTTTGAACTATGGTGTTGGAGAAGACTCTTGAAAGTCCCTTGGACTGCAAGGAGATCCAACCAGTCCATCCTAAAGGAAATCAGTCCTGAATATTCATTGGAAGGACTGATGTTAAAGCTGAAACTCCAATACTTTGGCCACCTGATGTGAAGAGCTGACTCATTTGAAAAGACCCAGATGCTGGGAAAGATTGAAGGCGGGAGGAGAAGGGGATGACAGAGGATAAGATGGCTGGATGGCATCACCAATTCAATGGACATGAGTTTGAGTAAATTCTGGGAGTTGGTGATGGACAGGGAGGCCTAGCGTGCTGCAGTCCTTGGGGTCACAAAGAGTCGGACATGACTGAGCTAATGAACTGAAATGAAATTTTATACAGCCTGGGCCCATAACTTCTTGGTAGAAAGTCCTAAGTAAATGAGTGAAAAGAAAGAAAATGTGATTTTAAAAAATCCTATAGATAGTTGTTGGAAATCAAGGTAGTAAATGAATGAAAGGCTTAAAAGTCAAGTGAGAGATCATGGATGTAATCTGTTCTTATGGGTCAAACTACCTGAGGGCTTTTCAGAGAGGTTTTATAGACATTTAGGTTATTTTATGAGACACTGAATGTGAGTAAGCAAAGTAGGACTTTTTATACAGAACTATTGAAAAAAATTTAATGAAACAGACTAAAACAGCAGTTTTCCTCAAAAAGTTTTCAGTTCTCAGGTGATGAGAAATTTAAGAAGACAGAGAATCCCAAAATGAGAACTCAAAGTGAGCCTCAACTAAGGGGACCTGCATCCAGGTCACTGATGTGACAAGACCTCCAAATTCCATCCATTTGGGATGACAGTGCAGCATAACTCCCAAACACATCCAAGAAGAGAAATCTTCAAATTCCTCTAGGTGTCATCAACTCCTCTAAACAGAAAATTGATTTCCACTATTTAGTTGCATTTAGAGATCACAGGACCAAAGCTAGCAAATAAGTTGAGAAAAATGACAATATGTTGCTAGGGAGAACCCCTAAATCAGGTGGTGAATGTGAAGTCTCAGAATGAGCTGAGCAGAGAAAGTAATCAGGAAGTGCCAAAACAAATTAACCTTTTGGGGCTGTTGTTACTAATGGAAAGTTGAAGCCTCCAGCGCTGTGTACACTTGTCAGGTCAGACAGGTGCCCTTTCATAAGTCATCATCAACAACAGCCTGGGAGGAATTCTTTGACTCAGACACTCTGAGCTGAGCAATATTCTTGAGAAATAGGCAGGCCATGTGGCCTGATTCTCATTTTCTCTTCCTCTCTATAAAAAATAGTTTAAAATACCCGCTTTCTACTTTTCACGACAACTGTGCCTCAGAACAGGTAAAACAAGTGGGGCCAATTCCCCTAAAGCCAGCCGACCAAGTAGAACTTTGAAATGTAGCTGAACATTGATGTTCTCTCCTCTCTTTAATGAGCAGATTTTCCCAATAGTCAGTTGGCAATTATTCAATGGCCCCCAGGATTGTCTAAGCATAGCACAAACCTTGATCTCATTTCATCAGAAATACATGAAAAAATGACAGCAAAAAAAAAATATTCAATGAAAGCAATCCTTAATGTATATTGCATTGGAGTATTAGAATAAAAAATGTTTCATACTATTCAGTCCATTGTTTATAAACCCAGCACCATTTACTTTCTGTAATTTGCACACTTCAATACCACTTTCTTATATAAAAAGCCTAATTACAGTGATTTCAGTTAAAAAAACAGACTTAGAGTTGGAACATCAAGGCTTCTAAGGAATTTTTACCTAATAATTCATTCATTAGTTCATGTAACTGTTATGAAGAAAGTGTTACACCAAGAAATAAACCTCACTGGTGCAACCAGAGTGCTTATTCTAGAGTGCAAATCATACCCACCCACAGATTGTCTACAGCATGATGAACACATTTGTAGACAACAAGCATATGGATAAGAGGAAAGGGAGGCGGTTGGGATCAATTGGGAGATTGGGATTGACGTATATACACTAGTGATACTATGTATAAAATAGATAACTAATGAGAACATACTATATAGCACAGGAACTCTATTCAGTGCTCTGTAGTGACCTACGGAGAAGGTGATGGCACCCCACTCCAGTACTCTTGTCTGGAAAATCCCATGGATGGAGGAGCCTGGTGGGCTGCAGTCCATGGGGTCGCTGAGTCGGACACGACTGAGAGACTTCACTTTCACTTTTCACTTTCATGCATTGGAGAAGGAAATGGCAACCCACTCCAGTGTTCTTGCCTGGAGAATCCCAGGGATGGGGGAGCCTGGTGGGCTGCCATCTATGGGGTAGCACAGAGTTGGACATGACTGAAGCAACTTAGCAGTAGCAGCAGTAGTGACCTAAATGGGAAGGAAATCCAAAAAGAAGGGGACCTATGTATATGTTCAGCTAATTCACTTTGCTGTTACAGTAGAAACTAACACAACATTATAAAGCAACCAATAATTTAAAAAAAAAAAACTCTTAATATAGTTTACAATTTTCTACTAAAAGTGGTTGTGTGAAAATCTGTTTGAATTGTAGAATCTGAGGCTCCACCCCAGAGCCCCTGAATTAGTATTCATTTCTTCCCAGCTTCCAACTTACACTAAAAATACCAGTCTGATGACGATACTTCAAGCAACTCCAGTCTGTAAAGCCTTATGTGTGACAAATTTGGATTCCTCCTCCCACCTCATCTCTGTCACTGCCCCCCCTTCCTAAGTATACTACAAATCCCAGCCACACTAAATGTACTTAAAGTTCACACAAAGCAAGGACTGCCAGAATTTTATTTCTTTAAAATCTCTGTATGAGCTACTCTTCCAATCCATCCCCTCTGTTTTTCAAATAGCTCTCCTCTTCCAGGCCTCCAGCTAGAAGTGATATCCTTCAAGAAACTTTCTTTGGCATCCTAAATTGGATAAGTCCCCCTCCCTTAGACTCGAATAACTATCCTCTCCTTGCTTCTATTGGAAAAGTAGTCCTATCTCTGTGTCGGCTCATTTACCTCTTTATATCTGCCATTAGTCTTCGGATGTTTTGCACTTTTAGTCTTGTTTATATCTTTACCATCAAGAGTTGATAAAGTTCCTGGCCATAGGTGTGTGTGATCAGTCATGTCCTACTCTTTGCAACCCTGTGGACAATAGCCCACCAGGCTCCTCTGTCCATGGGATTTTCCAGGCAAGAATATTGAAGTGGGTGGCCATTTCCTCCTCCAGGGGATCTTCCTGACCCAGGGATCAAACCCATGTCTCCTGTGTCTCTTGCATTGGCAGACAGATTCTTTACCTCCTGAGTCATTGGGGAAGCCATACAGAAGTGGCTAAATGTCTGATTGTTGAATAAATGCTTAAAAGATCTATCATGCATCTTCTCTAGGGCTATTTGTGTGTTAAGCATTTTTAAATTTTAGAAGATAAAATAATTATTTCTCTTCTGCTGCTAATTATTTCTCAAAGAGAATTTAAAATATTGAGCAACAGAGACAAATACACCCAGGAAGGGAGGGATTCAGGAGAACCCATTCTAAGGAAAATCTCAGGCATGCCTGTTATCTGGTGGTATTCATTTTGATGAATTGCTACTCCCAGTCTCTGGTGTAGGGAGGTGCTTCATGGGATAAAACCACAACTACTTTAGAATATGCTGTATTTTATTTTCTGTACCAAACAGCAGGTTTTAAGCTCACAGACTTATTTTCTTCTCCTGCTTTATGGCTGCTTGGCCGAGGACTGCTTAAACCTGGCAGTTTGCATTGGATAGAAAAGTCTCAGCAAGGGGGATATTGCAACAGTAACGTATTTTTTCAGGCAATAATATAAATGCTTTGAGTTCACAATTGCAGAGGTATTTAGATAGATGTGTGTGTTTGTCTTATTTCTTATGGAGAAGGTTAATGTAGTGTGTCTTATCTTTTTCAGACCATATGAACCTCTATTATATTCTTGTGTATCTTTATTGAATCATTTTTCTAGATTTCAGCAGCAACTTGGGTACCTCACATAGCACCACAAAAATATATATCAAAGTAATAAGAAAGTAGTTTCCTTTATTGTTTAGAAACTGAAAAAAAAAAAAAAAAAAAGCAGCTGTGCCTAGGGTAGAAAGAGAGCCATCTCTTTTGAGATTTGATTTGGATTTGTGAGCCTTTTTATCTGGTATAAGTTTCTTTCAGAGTGACAGTGGTATTTTAACAACATGGAGACAAAATAGCTTGGATAAGTATGCTACTGCTGCTGCTAAGTCGCTTCAGTTGTGTCCGACTCTGTGCGACCCCATAGATGGCAGCCCACCAGGCTCCCCCGTCCCTGGGATTCTCCAGGCAAGAACACTGGAGTGGGTTGCCATTTCCTTCTCCAATGCATGAAAGTGAAAAGTGAAAGTGAAGTAGCTCAGTTGCGTCCAGCTCCTAGCGACCCCATGGACTGCAGCCCACCAGGCTCCTACGTCTGTGGGATTTTCCAAGCAAGAATACTGGAGTGGGGTGCCATCACCTTCTCCTGGATCAGTATGAGATAACAGAAAAATAAATGCATAAACTTCAAATAAATTATTTCTCCACGTGAATTATGACTGATGCTCATCTGTTATTTTAATCTCCTTTTTTTTCCCTTTGCCACAAACTATTGCCCAACCAAATTTAGAAAGATACTCTTCCTATTAAGTCCATATAAAAGCATTGATCTATTGTGATAATAGTTTCTGATTTACTATTCTTGGCAAATCTACTTTCCTTCTAATTCTAATTTTCTTCCCTTATTAAACCTTCATGTTTTATAATAGTCTCTAATGAAGGATTGAAGGTAGTTTCATGTATTTTGTAATAATCCTACAGAATTCTTCATTGCCTCCTAGATCAACTTTTAAATTTTTCTATATAAAATATAGAGTTGAGGGTGCAGTTTTCAACATTAATAACAACTTCAATACCATTACTATTTACTGAGTTTTTATAATGTTCTAGAAATTGGTTTAGGTGCTCTATGTTTGTTTATTTACTCTGACATAGTTCACAGAAATATTGACATTTTCATCTGAGAAAACTGAAGCTTAATTTCTAAGTTATTTGGCTAATTTAAAAGCTAAAACTAGAAGAACTTGATTTGAACTCGAGATTCCCAGTGTCAACCCTTGTTCATGCTATTGCATTATTTTGATTAAATATTCAAGTGTACAAGGAGACCCTTGATGTAAACTATGCATTTCATACCATATCAAATGTATTTCCAATGAAGAAATAATGCGAGCTTATATTTTACATTCAGAGAAAATATTGTTTAAAAACAAAACTTTGTCTAATTGCAGAAAGAGAAAAATTACCAACAATTTTTCCCTAAGACCCATAAAACAGCAGGTGATACAGAGGTGTTCCATTTAGGGTAAATCTCATTAGCTCTATAATTTGTTCAATAACACAATAAAAAGAAAATTCCACATCATTAAAGCCTTCTCAATCTTCACTGCTATAAGCACCTGATGAAATAAGTACACGATTCATCCTGCTGGTAAAAGCAATTTTTAAATTCAAAGCTACAGTTAATTTAACATCATACAAGGTCAGGGACAATAATTGTTGTGTCCTTACTTTGAAGAAAAAAGAGAAATGGACCATATATGAATCAGTAGTGGCTGAGGCACAAAGCATGAAGATACACCCCATGGGAAGAAAGCAAAACCTCTTTGCCAAGGTCTGTGGCCAATTACCACCATATAAGGTGTCATGGATCTTGATGGAGATTTACACTATATATTCCAAAGGGAAATGACTTGTCATTTCCTTTATTTTGCCAGGTCCATAGAAAGCATTTTAACATAGTGGAGGGAAGACACTTTATATCTATGTTCAAAATATGACTTAGGTCAAGTTACCATCTTCCTAGGGGCAGTTTCCACATCTACCAAATAATCCCTGAGAACACTCTCAACTGTGTGTTATTATGAGGCATATATACTGTTATGAAGTATGAGTAACAAGCTTACAGTTACTACTAAGATGGATTTTTTTCATGGTAAGATATACTTAACAAGAATAAAATATGAAAAAAAAATCTTTAAATCATCTAGATATAATTTGAAGGTATAATCAACTACATAACACATTACTAGGTGACATGATTGTTTTCATGGCTTCCCAGTGGCTCAGTGGTGAAAAACTCACCTCCCAATGCAGGAGATACAGGAGATGCTGGTTGAATCCCTGGGTGGGGAAGATACCCTGGAGAAGGAAATGGCAACCTACTCCAGTATTCTTTCCTGGGAAATCCCAGGGACAGAGGAGTCTGGAGAGCTAAGGTCCATGGGGTTGCAAAGAATCAGATATGACTGAGCACACACCCACACATACCTCATGATTGTTTTCCACAATGACTACTTTTTCTTAAATTTATTACATATGCTCATTGACTTAAGCAAAATGCACAAAGTCAGTGTACTGAAATGAGGTAAAAAGGGTATTTTTTAAATGAACATTCAATGCATTCTGAAGTCACTGGTGCAATAACTTCCTTGATTTTCCTACTGACATCTCAATACTCCTCATGTCTAGGTTCCACCTACAGGTCCCAAACTGGGAAACTCTACTAGGTTGAGTTCCAGAGACTGAATTTTCATTGGTAACATACTAATTTAAAGAAGTGAATTAAAAATAAATATTTTAAAAAAAAAAATGAAAATAGAGTTAACAAAGGGATTGAGCCATGCATCAAAGAAAGGAGCCAGAGTTTATTACTAATGAAATTTAGAAAGTAACACAGTCATGTCTGACTCTCTGCAATCCCATGGACTATAGACCGCCAGGCTCCTCTGTCCATGATATTCTCCAGGCTAGAGTACTGGAGTGGGTTGCCATTTCCTTCTCTAGGGGATCTTCCCATCCCAGGGATCGAATCTGGGTCTCCTGCATTGCAGGCAGATTCTTTACCAACTGAGCTACTACTGCTGCTACTGCTAAGTCACTTCAGTCGTGTCTGACTCTGTGCGACCACATAGACCGCAGCCCACCAGGCTCCCCTGTCCCTGGGATTCTCCAGGCAAGAACACTGGAGTGGGTTGCCATTTCCTTCTCCAATGCATGAAAGTGAAAAGTGAAAGTGAAGTCGCTCAGTCGTGTCTGACTCTTAGCGACCCCATGGACTGCAGCCCACCAGGCTCCTCCATCCATGGGATTTGCCAGGCAAGAGTACTGGAGTCGGGTGCCATTGCCTTCTCTGACTGAGCTACTAGGGAAGCCCTTATTACCAATGGAGAAGCATCAAATGCCAGGTCTATACGATAAAAGTAAATCCTTCCTTCCTTAAACAAACCATTAATTGTGGTTCTATTGTGTTCTAGGTGTTCTGTTAGTTATTATGTGAAAGTGAAAGTATTCATCACTGAGTCATGTCTGACTCTTTGAGACCCCCATGGACTATAGCCTGCCAGGCTCCTCTGTCCATGGGATTTCCCAGGCAAGAATACTAGAGTGGGTTTCCGATCCCTTCTCCAGGGGATCTTCCCCACCCAGGGATCGAATCCGCATCTCCTGAGGCTCCTGTATTTCTGGCAGATTCTTTACCATCTGAGCCACCAGGGAAGGTGAAGGTGAAGTCGCTCAGTCATGTCCGACTCTTTGCGACCCCGTGGACTGTAGCCTACCAGGCTTCTCCGTCCATGGGATTCTCCAGGCAAGAATACTGGAGTGGGTTACCATTTCCTTCTCCAGGGGATCTTCCCAACCCAGGGATCAAACCTGGGTCTCCCGCATTGGAGGCAGACACTTTAATCTCTGAGCCACCAAGGAAGCCACCAGGGAAGCCAGTGGTAAATAAATTAGATGTGACACCTGCCTGCACGAAACTTGAAAGTCTAGTAGATACAGTCAAGAAAATAAGCAAAATGGAACATCAGTTCCACGAGATCAAACTACTGCATGATATCCATGAAAAGGCAAACAGAGTCCATACGAGCCAGAGATGTCAGCAGGGCATCAGGAAAACGCAGCATTGCAGGGTGTCAGGAAGCTCAGCATTGAAAGGGAATTGCTGATATAAATTGGTCAGCGGGATATGGGAACTAATGAAAGGAAGAAAGATTTTGTTCTGATCAATTACAAGCCCCTTTACAGTGGAGGCAGCCAGCCCTTAAAAACCTTGGTAGCTATTGTAGTTTAACTCCACTCCAACCTCTGGGAATAGTAAAAATCGTGGCTAATACATAATGCTCATATTTTATATTGTGCCAGACACTGTGCTAAGAACTTACATTTTTAAAATGTCATTTGCTTCTAAAACACTTTGAAATAGATGCTATTATTATCCTCATTTTACAGATGGGGAAACTAAAGCAAAGAATAGGTTTAACACTAATAACACAGGTCACACAGATGATAAGTCGCAGAGCCAGGATTTAAATCAGACCTGAGGCAGCAGAATTTGACTCTTAATTGCTGTGCTATTTTGCTTCTCAGTGTCATTTTAATTAGGCCAGATTATAAACAGCAAGTTCTATAGGATGGATAAGCAAGCATCAAAGTGTTATATTTCCTATTCCCATGCTTACCTTCTGTCCCATCTGGTGTGATATTTTGGCATGAGCCTTGTGTCTGGGACTAAATGCTCACTTTAAACCAGAGTTCTGGTACTTGGATGGAGCTCTGCTTCTTCCGCATTTCAGCTACTGCTTTGAATCTGCCTGGTATCAAGTTGTCACAAAATCAAGACTTAGCCTCATCTTCACAAGCATTCCAAAAATCACACGTTCTGTCTCTGAACATGGAGTGGCTGGCATTGCAATCAGTTCATTTCAGTCACTCAGTCATGTCTGGCTCTGTGACCCCATGGACTGTAGCACGCCAGGCCAGATCTGTCCTCTGATGCATAGGTCACACCAGTGAAAGTGCTGAATGTCCAGATTGTAGTTCTTAGACATATGTCTGTCATAAACCACAATACAGTTTGTGTACTCAGAGAAGCAGCCAGCATTCAGGACAAGTAGAGACCAGTGGACAGTCTACCTTTATTTTCAAGCTATGGACCTATGTTTCCCAGAGGAGAAAGCCTTATCTACCTCTTTCAGATTACACTAGGAGAGTACCTTTTTCCAATCTTCATGAAAGTGCTGAGTAAGAATAGGTTAATAGGCTGGTAGCTGGGGTAGCTCTGTGCTACCCCAAAGTACCACCAAAGTCCAGGACTATAGCACTAACCCTTGGCCAAGATGAGAATGAAAGTTATCAGCTAGTGATTCACAATGTGAATTTTAAAGACTGAAACCTCTCAGAAAGTACCATGTACCTATGTGTTCATACTTTTTATTGATAAGCTGTAGGTGGATGATTTGTACCTGATCTGTTTGGTTACATGGTCTGGATTGAGCTATGTTTACCTTGGCTCCCCTGGCCTTAAGGTAAATTTTATGTTTCTTGCAGACTTATGATTGAAAAATAAAGCATTTCCAGGGTTCCTGAGAATGGCCCCAGGAGCTGTACCTGAAAGTCTTGGACCTCTCTGATATTTTCTTATGCTTTCTTTCTCTTGTATTATTCATCTTTATTAAAGCCTTATAACATCTCATGGGTCGTTTCAATTATTTGACCTCATGTAATTGCTATAGGTGCCATATACATAAGTTATGTGTGAGTGCTTGGTTGCTTCAGTCATGTCCGACTCTTTGCAACGCTATGGACTATAGCCTGCCAGGCTCTTCTGTCCTTGGGATTCTCCAAGACAAGAATACTGGAGTGGGCTTCCATGCCCTCCTCCAGCAGATCTTCCTGACCCAGGCATCAAACCGGCATCTCCCACATCTTCTGCATTGCAGGTGGATTCTTTACTGCTGAGCCACCCTGGTAAGCTACAGAGCCCAACATATACAAGCTTCAGAGCTCAACAATTATTTCTGATAGTTTCAACTTGTTGTTCTAATTCTGTTTCTTGATATACATTGAGTAACAATATTTCTCATTTATTAACCAAATATCTCCTGATGGGCATTGAGCTATTTGCTTTACAAAATTATTTACTGATTAAAATATATATTGGATTTGATCTGTCAGATATGGTGGTAGAAAGATGCAACCATTTTGGAGAAACAACAGACACAATAAAGTTTCCTTGGCATCTACAGATTTTCTAACCTACCAATCCACACAGATGATATTACTTTCAGGCTCACTTTCTCACTGTACAAAAACCACTCAGCTGTTACCTTTGGCAAAAATTATAAACTGTGGTAATTTCAAAAATTGGTGTGTAGGAAATGCTTTTCCTTCTACATAGCATGAATGTCAATAAATTTACTTCAATGATATTTTGAGAGATGTCAGTCTAGTCCTCATATGGTTGTATTTCTAATTACTTATTTAAAATAGTCATTATTGGCTATTTAGATGACTGCTTTTTTGTTATCTAGCTTTGATGTGAATAAGCATATGCTGTAATTGTTGAGCAAGAGCACTGTTTCTGATGGGGTTGAAGGATACTTAGCTATGTTATCAGTGATAATGCTGTAACAGCCCATGGCAGGGATTAATAGGTATAAGACCTAATAAAGCAAGCAGAAACATTCTACAACCCTGTTTTGGAGGTCATCCAAGAATGGTAGTTATTACCTTTCTATTATCATCTTGAAACCCTCTAGTATTTCATCTCTGAAAACTAGCACATTTCAGACATTAGACTGCTTGGTGAGGAGGAGGAAAAGGAGAATGCCTAGACGTACTTTCCAGCCTGACAAAAAGTTCTCGAGGATCCTACTGACCTATCCTATCTTGCCTGAGTTAAGTCTGGAACAATTCATGAAACAAGGCAACTGAAACACAGTACTGCCTATATGAAAATTAAAAAGAAAGGTGCAGGGAAGAACACTGACTCTCGCTGGTAGCTGTGACTTTCTTTCCAAAGATTTTCTCTCTTGAAGACAAGAAAGAATTCTAAAAATGACCTTCCTTTTTGTGATCTTCTCTCCTCTTTTAATATTCTTCACCTATGAGCACACAGAGAAATGTACACACATACACACTATCATCTTTTCCATTACAAAACCCCAAAGTTAAACATATACAGCCCACGCTCCATATCAGTGGTTTCTTTCTTTTTTTTTTTTTTTATTTTATTTTTAAAACTTTACATAATTGTATTAGTTTTGCCAAATATCAAAATGAATCCGCCACAGTGGTTTCTATATCTACGGATTCAACCAAGTGCAGATCAAAAATATTTTGGAAAAAATTTGGAAAGTTTCAAATAGCAAAACTTGAGTTTGCAACTATTTACACAGCACTTACATTGTATTTACAACCATTTACACAGCATTGATATCCTATTAGCTGTTATAAGTTACCTAGAAATAATTTAGAGTAACCTAGATATAATTTAAAATAGGTAGAGTGCAAAAGAATGGGAAAGACTAGAGTTCTCTTCAAGAAAATTAGAGGTACCAAGGGAACATTTCATACAAAGATGGGCTCAATAAAGGACAGAAACAGTATGGACCTAACAAAAGCAGAAGATATTAAGAAGAGGTGGCAAAAATACACAGAAAAACTGTACAAAAAAGATCTTCACGACCAAGATCATGATGGTGTGATCACTCACCTAGAGCCAGACATCCTGAAATGTGAAGAAAAGTGGGCCTTAGAAAGCATCATTACAAACAAAGCTAGTGGAGGTGCTGGAATTCCAGTGGAGCTATTTCAAATCCTGAAAGACGATGCTGTGAAAATGCTGCACTCAATATTCCAGCAAATTTGGAAAACTCAGCAGTGGCCACGGGACTGGAAAAGGTCAGTTTTCATTCCAATCCCAAAGAAAGGTAATGACAAAGAATGCTCAAACTACCACACAATTGCACTCATCTCACACACTAGTAAAGTAATGCTCAAAATTCCCCAAGCCAGGTTTCAGCAATATGTGAACCATGAACTTCCAGATGTTCAAGCTGGTTTTAGAAAAGGCAGAGGAACCAGAGATTAAATTGCCAACATCTGCTGGATCATCGAAAAAGCAAGAGAGTTCCAGAAAAACATCTATTTATGCTTTATTGTCTCTGCCAAAGCCTTTGCCTGTGTGGATCACAATAAACTGCGGAAAATTCTGAAAGAGATGAGAATACCAGACAACCTGACCTGCCTCTTGATAAACCTATATACAAGTTAGGAAGCAACAGTTAGAACTGGACATGGGAAAACAGACTGGTTCCAAAAAGGAAAAGGAGTACGTCAAAGCTGTATATTGTTACCCTGCTTATATAACTTATATGCAGAGTACATCATGAGAAATGCTGGGCTGGAAGAAGCACAAGCTGGAATCAAGATTGCCGGGAGAAAAATCAGTAACCTCAGATATGCAGATGACACCACCCTTATGGCAGAAAGTGAAGAGGAACTAAAAAGCCTCTTGATGAAAGTGAAAGAGGAGAGTGGAAAATGTTGACTTAAAGATCAACATTCAGAAAACTAAGATCATGGCATCTAGTCTCATCACTTCATGGGAAATAGATGGGGAAACAGTGGAAACAGTGTCAGACTTTATTTTGGGGGGCTCCAAAATCACTGCAGATGGTGACTGCAGCCATGAAATTAAAAGATGCTTACTCCTTGGAAGGAAAGGTATGACCAACCTAGACAGCATAGTAAAAAGCAGAGTCATTACTTTGCCAACAAAGGTCCATCTAGTCAAGGCTATGGTTTTTCCAGTGGTCATGTATGGATGTGAGAGTTGGACTGTGAAGAAGGCTGAGTGCCAAAGAATTGATGATTTTGAACAGTGGTGTTGGAGAAAACTCTTGAGATTTCTTTGGACTGCAAGGAGATTCAACCAGTCCATCCTAAAAGAGATCAGTCCTAGGTGTTCATTGGAAGGACTGATGTTAAAGCTTTAACTCCAATATTTTGGCCACCTGATGCAAAGAGTTGACTCATTTGAAAAGACCCTGATGCTGGGAAAGATTGAGGGCAGGAGGAGAAGGGGACGACAGAGGATGAGATGGCTGGATGGCATCACCGACTCGATGGACATGAGTTTGAGTGAACTCCGGGAGTTGTTGATGGACAGGGAGGCCTGGCATGCTGCAGTTCATGGGGTCACAAAGAGTCAGACACAACTGAGTGGCTGAACTGAACTGAGAGTGCAAAATACTGCACAGTTACATTCATTTCACACACCAGCAAAGTAATGCTCAAAATCCTCCAAGTTAGGCTTCAACAGTACGTGAACTGAGAACATCCAGATGTACAAGCTGGATTTAGAAAAGGCAGAAGAATCAGAGATCAAATTGCCAACATCCATTGCATCACAGAAAAGCAAGAGAATTCCAGAAAAAAAACATCTAGTTCTGCTTCTTTGATGATGCTAAAGCCTTTGACTGTAATGATCACAACAAACAGTGAAAAATTCTCAGAGAGATGGGAATACCAGACCACCTTACCTGCCTCCTGAGAAACCTGTACACAAGTCAAGAAGCAACAGTTAGTTATTTAAAAATGGAACAATGGACTGGTTCAAATTTGGGAAAGGAGTATGTTAAGGCTGCATATTGTTACCCTGCTTATTTAGCTTACATGCAGAGTACATCATACAAAATGCTGGGATGGAAGAAGCACAAGCTGGAATCAAGATTGCCAGGACTAATATCAATAAACTCAGATATGCAGATGACACCACCCCTGTGGCAGAAAATGAAGAGGAACTAAAGAGCCTCTTGATGAAAATGAAAGAGGAGAGTGAAAAAAAAAAAAAGAAAGAAAGAAAATGGTAGAGGAGAGTGAAAAAGCTGGCTTAAAACTCAACATTCAATAAACAAAGATCATGGCATCTGGTCCAATAGCTTCGTAGCAAATAGATGGGGAAACAATGGAAACAATGAGAGACTTTATTTTCTTGGGTTCCAAAATCACTGAAGATGGTGAATACAGCCATGAAATTTAAAGCTGCTTGCTCCTTGGGAAAAAAAAAAAAAACTATGACAAACATAGACTAAGTATTAAAAAGCAGGGACATTACTTTGCCAACAAAGGTTTATGTAGTCAAGGCTATGGTTTTTCCAGTAGTCATGTATGGATGTGACAGTTGGACCATAAAGAAGGCTGAGAGCCGAAGAATTGATGCTTTTGAACTGTGGTGTTGGAGAAGACTCTTGAGAGTCACTTGGACTGCAATGAGATCCAACCAGTCTATCCTAAAGGAAATCAGTCCTGAGTGTTCATTGGAAGGACTAACTAATGCTGAAGCTGAAGCTCCAGTACTTTGGTCACCTGATTCAAAGAGGTCATTCTTTGGAAAAGACCCTGATCCTGGGAAAGATAGAAGGCAGGGGGAAAAGGGGATGGTAGAGGACGAGATTGTTGGATGGCATCACTGACTCAATGGACATGAGTTTGGGCAAGCTCCAGGAGATGGTGAAGGACAGGGAAGCCTGGCATGCTCAGTTCATGGGGTTGCAAAGAGTTGGACACAACTGAGCGACTGAACAACAAGAGATAATTTAAAGTGTGTGGGAGGATGTGTTTAGGTTACATGCAAATATTATGCCATTTCATATAAGGGGCTTGAGCATCCGTGGATTTTTCTATTGACAGGGAGTCCTTGAACCTATCCCCCACAGATAGCAAGGAATAACTGCAATGGGTTTCATGACTCTGATGTAACACCTAATGTTGCCAAGATGAGAAGAATTTGTGTAGGCAATTAAAAAGATGAATAATTTCCTGTTTGTTCAGACGTATTCTAGGATTGAACCTAAACAGTAATACTAGGATTTGCTAAGTTGCTACATGTGAAGTCGCTTCAGTTGTGTCCAGCTCACTGCGATCTTATGGACAATAAGCCTGCCAGGTTCCTCTGTTCATGGGATTCTCCAGGCAAGAATACTGGAGTGGGTTGCCATGCCCTCCTCCAGGGTGCTAAGTTGCTAAGTATTCCCAATTCTGATGCTATATTTAGCAAAAGATGTGGGTTCAGTGACAGAAGACCAAAGAACCCTAGGCAATAAAATCACCAGGGAACAGGTTAAGCTGAGTGTCACAAATAAAATTTAAATTCAGTCAGAACTTCAGGTCTATGCATATATTCCTAACCAAGATAATTTTTCCCCTCTACCAATTATGAATACTTCCTGACTTGTACAAGGTAATAATAAATCTATTTCCAAACAATTATGCCAGCAAGACAGCTGTTAGCCTTTACAATTACATGACTAGATTATTTTCCTTTATGATGTTCACAATTTTATCAAGTGCCTTGTAAACTTGATTTATTTCAACTAACATACAATAAAATATCCATTGCCTCAAATTATTGGCAGAATAAACTGTTCAGAATATGTCACATTTATAAGATAAAAAGTTAATTATATGATTGACATCTTTGTAACATGCAATATCTTAAAAGAAATGAGTTGAAAACAATTCAATGTTTTCTTTTCAATTGGTTCTCACTAAGAATAATTCTGTTTTTCCTGAATGCAAATGAAGTGGAACATAAGGCTGAATGACAACTCTCTACAATACTGAGTTGAACACAGAAAAATCTCTGCAAAAGCACTGACATGTACCACTGATCAAACTTCCGAATGATATATTGATATATGTGGATTCTGATAACAGGTGCTTAGTTAATGAAAGAAAAAGTGTGAGAAAAAATATAAATTCCTAAGTCCTTACATCTTTAAGGCTTTCAGCAAATGAAAGTGAAAAAACAAGAAGACCTGGAATGAACCTTCCTGAATTCATAGCATGGTCATTTCACTTACAAGTTTAATACCTAAACACCCTGGTAATTCAATTCTCTTAATTGTAATATGAGTAAACATTTAACCAGCATGCTTCTGATGTTTTTAATTTCATGAATACAGTCCTAATATATCTTTTCTGAAAAATACTCAAGTAATTATGCAAAGAAATACATGACCATTTTCTTTTTTTTTTTTTTTTTCTTGTCAGAGTGCTTTTCTGTTTTCCAGTCTTTTCCATCGCATAATGTTGAAACTAAACACGTACTCTGCTTCATATTGGAGAAGGAAATGGCAACCCACTCCAGTATTCTTTCTTTTTTTTTTTTTTTTTTTATCACATGCTCCCCATCCTGAACCCTCCTCCCTCCCAACCTCCCCATACCATCCCCCTGGGCCTTCCCAGCGCACCAGCCCCAAGCATCCAGCATCGTGCACTGAACCTGGACTGGCATCTCGTTTCATACATGACATTTCACATGTTTCAATGACATTCTCCCAAATCTTCCCACCCTCTCCCACAGAGTCCATAAGACTGTTCTATACATCAGTGTCTCTTTTGCTGTCTCGTACACAGGGTTATCGTTACCATCTTTCTAAATTCCATATACATGCGTTAGTATACTGTATTTATGTTTTTCCTTCTGGCTTACTTCACTCTGTATAATAGTCTCCAGTTTCATCCACCTCATTAGAACTGATTCAAATGTATTCTTTTTAATGGCTGAGTAATACTCCATTGTGTATATGTACCACAGCTTTCTTATCCATTCATCTGCTGATGGACATCTAGGTTGCTTCCATGTCCTGGCTATTATAAACAGTGCTGCGATGAACATTGGGGTACACGTGTCTCTTTCCCTTCTGGTTTCCTCAGTGTGTATGCCCAGCAGTGGGATTGCTGGATCATAAGGCAGTTCTATTTCCAGTTTTTTAAGGAATCTCCACACTGTTCTCCATAGTGGCTGTACTAATTTGCATTCCCACCAACAGTGTAAGAGGGTTCCCTTTTCTCCACACCCTCTCCAGCATTTATTATTTGTAGACTTTTGGATCGCAGCCATTCTGACTGGTGTGAAATGGTACCTCATAGTGGTTTTGATTTGCATTTCTCTGATAAAGAGTGATGTTGAACATCTTTTCAAGTGTTTGTTAGCCATCTGTATGTCTTCTTTGGAGAAATGTCTATTTAGATCTTTGGCCCATTTTTTGATTGGGTCATTTATTTTTCTGGAGTTGAGCTGTAGGAGTTGCTTGTATATTTTTGAGATTAGTTGTTTGTCAGTTGCTTCATTTGCTATTATTTTCTCCCATTCTGAAGGCTGTCTTTTCACCTTGCTAATAGTTTCCTTTGATGTGCAGAAGCTTTTAAGTTTAATTAGGTCCCATTTGTTTATTTTTGCTTTTATTTCCAATATTCTGGGAGGTGGGTCATAGAGGATCCTGCTGTGATGTATGTCAGAGAGTGTTTTGCCTATGTTCTCCTCTAGGAGTTTTATAGTTTCTGGTCTTATGTTGAGATCTTTAATCCATTTTGAGTTTATTTTTGTATATGGTGTTAGAAAGTGTTCTAGTTTCATTCTTTTACAAGTGGTTGACCAGATTTCCCAGCACCACTTGTTAAAGAGATTGTCTTTAATCCACTGTATATTCTTGCCTCCTTTGTCAAAGATAAGGTGTCCATATGTGCGTGGATTTATCTCTGGGCTTTCTATTTTCATTTTCTTGAAACTCTCTTTCTTATTGCTTTCCCACCCTCTTCTCAGAAATTTCTAAAGTTGGAAATTTGATATCTACACAATTTTCTAGATATTTATATACAAATATTATTTTCCTCTAAATGCTGTATGTATTTTTCTAGAACTTTATTTTTGCTTGTTAACAATATAGTTTAGCAATATATTAGTATCAATGCAACATATTCAGTTCAGTTCAGTTCAGTCGCTCAGTCGTGTCCGACTTTGCAACACCATGGACCACAGCATGCCAGGCCTCCCTGTCCATCACCAACTCCTGGAGTTTACTCAAACTCATGTTCATTGAGTTGGTGATGCCATCCAGCCATCTCATCCTCTGTCATCCCCTTCTCCTCCTGCCTTCAACTTTTCCCAGCGTCAGGGTCTTTTCAAATGAGTCAGCTCTTCACATCATGTGGCCAAAATATTGGAGTTTCAGCTTCAACATCAGTCCTTCCAATGAACACTCAGGACTGATCTTTAGGATGGACTGGTTGGATCTCCCTGTAGTCCAAGGGACTCTCAAGAGTCTTCTCCAACACCACAGTTCAAAAGCATCAATTCTTCTGCGCTCAGCTTTCTTTATAGTCTAACTCTCACATCCATACGTGACTACTGGAAAAACCTTAGCCTTGACGAGACGGACCTTTGTTGGCAAAGTAAGGTCTCTGCTTTTTAATATGCTGTATAGGTTGATCATAACTTTCTTTCCAAGCAGTAACTGTCTTTTAATGTCATGGCTGCAGTTACCATCCACAGTGATTTTTGAGCCCCCCCCAAATAAAGTCAGCCACTGTTTCCCCATCTATTTGTCATGAAGTGATGGGACCAGATACCATGACCTTAGTTTTCTGAATGCAACCTATTAGTATCAGTTAAACATGTAAGTTTATCTAAATCTTTATGAATGCTCTGTGATTCCTTAAAGTATTAAAATATTCTCCTAATGACAAAGATGTTACAATAGCACCGTTAAACAAACACATGAATATTTCATTTGGATAGAGTTATGGGATTAAAGTTGCTGTCTCAAAGACTGAGTGCTTTAAATTTTTGTATTGGCAAATTTCTTCTAAAAGGATTTACCAAGGATTTTCTGTCCTTCCTATCTTGTTTTGTCTTTTGGAAATTTTCACTTTGAAAGAAATTATATGTCATATCAGACTTTATACCTCTTTTAGCCAATCTTCAATATAGTTTCCTGATGTTAAAATTGCTGAGATATATTTGTTGAAGTTCTTCCCCAGTGATTGTGACTTGCCAAATATTTCCATATTTTACTATGTGCTTTAAATTAAATTTAAAATTATTAATATATTTTATGCTATTTTATTAGGTACTTAAATATTTGTGACAAATGTATTTCTATTAGATGATAACTTTGTTTATTATATATGCTTCTTTTTATCTCTTGAAAATAGCATTTAAAGTTTAGTATGAGGGCTTCCTAAATGGCACAGTTGGTAAAGAATCTGCTGCCAATGCAGGTGATGTAAGAGATACGGGTTTGATTCATGGGTTAGGAAGATCACCTGCAGAAGGAAATGGCAACCCACTCCAATAATCTTGCCTGGAATATCCATGGACAGAGAAGCCTGGCAGGCTACAGTCCACAGGGTTGCAAAGAGTCAGACACAACTGAGCGCATTGAGTCTAATGCAAGTGTTACTTCATGACTGCAACCTTAGTTAGCATCTACCTGGTAAACCTTTTAATATTACATTATTCTGTCATTCTCAATCTTTGTCCCTTTTATATCGGATTTACTTTAAAAATTATGTATATGTGTGTGTGTGTACACATATAAACAATAGAATATTACTCAGTCATAAGGGCTTCCCTGGTGGCTCAGAGGTTAAAGCGTCTGCCGGCAATGCGGGAGACCTGGGTTCAATCCCTGGGTTGAGAAGATTCCCCTGGAGAAGAAAATGGCAATCCACTCCAGTATTCTTGCCTGAAGAATCCCATGGACAGAGGCACCTGGTGGGCTACAGTCCACGGGATCGCAAAGAGTCAGGCACGACTGAGCGACTTCACTTTCTTTCTTTCAGTCATAAAAAAGAGTAAATAAAATAATGCCATTTCCAGAAACATGGATGGATCTACAGATTATCAAACGAAGTGAAGTAAATCAGGCAAAGAAAAACGTCACATGATATCACAAGTATGTGGAATCTAAAAAACTGATACAAATGAATGTATTTATAAGACAGAAACAGATTCACAGACATAAAAAAATAGACATGGTTACCAAAGGGAAAGGTACATGGGGATAAATTAAAAATTTGGGATTAGCAGATACAGACTACTATATATAAAATAATCAACAAGGACATACTGTATAGTACAGGGAGCAATATTCAGTATCTTGTAATAACCTAAACCTATAATGAAAAAGAATCTGAAAAGAAAGCACACACACACATACACACACACAGACACACACACACACATATATATATACTCATACATATATATATATATATATATAGCTGAATCACTTTCCTGTACATCTGAAAATAACACCTTATAAATCAACTACACTTTAATAAAAAGTCACCTCCTCAAAAAAATCAAATAAGAACTTAATTCTTAATACAAAATACAGCATTTTGTATTAGTGTGATTATTAACACATTTAGCTTTATTCCTATTATATTCTGAAGTTTTATCCAGCTTTCTTCCTCGCTTTTTTTTTGGTTTTTGGCCTTTTCCTTTTTTGATTGTACTTTCTCTAATGGTTAAAATGGATATATATAGAATTGCAATGTGTTGACTAATTCATATTTCTAGCACATTTGGTAAACAAGACCTAATAAACATCTACATCTAAACTAGAATGCTTTCACTGCTGCTCCTTATTTTGAGTATAGCTTAGATTTGAGTACAAGAGTGCTATCAATATTTTTCAACATTTAAGATTTGCTAAATACTCCTACATTGTTCTTGTAGTTCGTGATTTTTTTCCCAGGGATTTATTTTTCATTTTTCTGTGGCAAATAACTTTTTTGGAAATATCTCAACTATTCTTCATATTAGAATGCTAGGAAAGCCAAGAATAAAATTCTAGTTTCAACTCATTTTCTCTTACAACTTTGCCCCAGTGTCTAGTTGCCCCTGATTGTAAGGGCACATTGATGATCCAAGGATTAGTTTGATTCTGCACAAACAGACACTTGTGCTGATTTTCTCACTGGAGTGACAGCCTTGATCCACACCAATGGGACAGGACACTGAAAAATAATGTCAGGTTCTGTCAGTCTCTTCTTCTCTGAGCTGGACTCTGAGTGTTGCAAATACTTGTATTTCCTTTCTAAATCACTCATGGAGAAAACTCTAACCTCATGTGATATTGAAAAGTGCTTCCATCAAGAGCTCTTAAATTTTCATTTTCAAAACTCCCAAACTTAGATTGTCAAGGATTCAAATGCTTCCTCACCTCATGCAAATGTTATTCAGCCCATATCAGTGAGATTATTTCCTCACCAAGAGTGTCAGGTTCTGCCTTGCTTTCTTTCTTCTCCCATAGCAGAATATTGATTCAAATTTTATGCTTACCTTTATATTTAAGGAAAATACAGTCATGTTTAAGAAAGAATGACTTGTTTCAAGTTAGCATATCTTTAAATAAACCATTAAATAAACTTCATATTTTAATCAGAAGACATGAGTTATATATTCAAGTCCTATAGTTAGATTGAAATGCCTCTGATCCTTCTTTATTTGTCTAATATAACTCTTCTTTCTTTGACATTCAGCTCAAGTATCACCTTCCCTGAGAAATTCTACCTGTTACCCATAGACAGATAGCTGATAGATGATAAATAGATAGGTAGATAGAGTCTATGGAGAAGGCAATGGCACCCCACTCCAGCACTCTTGCCTGGAAAATCCCATGGACGGAGGAGCCTGGTGGGCTGCAGTCCGTGGGGTCGCTAAGAGTCAGGACAAGAGAGACTTCACTTTCACTTTTCACTTTCCTGCATTGGAGAAGGAAATGGCAACCCACTCCAGTGTTCTTGCCTGGAGAATCCCAGGGACAGGGGAGCCTTGTGGGCTGCCATCTCTGGGGTCGCACAGAGTTGGACACGACTGAATCGACTTAGCAGCAGCAGCAGCAGATAGAGTCTATAAAGAGAATGCATACACACAATGTATATATACAAAATATTCTATTGAGTAAAAAGCACACACCCCAATTCTAAAAGGCTGAAAAACAAGATGAAAAGCAACAGTCTCCAGCATGACTCTTCTCCATCCTTCCTTCTATTCCCTATTCCTTTAGGCCATTTATGTTTTAGATTTAATCATCTCCTAGAGTGGTGGATGGAGGGGTGTGAGGGAGGCTCAAAAGGGAGGATATATATATATATATATATATATACACACACATGTATGACTGATTCATATAGCTGTATGGCAGAAATCAACACAACATTGTAAAGCAATTATCCTCCAAGTAAAATTTTTAAAAAATTTAACTACAAAAAATCATTTTCCCTGTATTTCAAAAAATCAAATGTCTCGTTCAACACCTTCTATGAATCACTTCCTTTGCCCAGTTTTTCTTACAGCATTAGTTTTAGTAATTTTCTTTGTTACCTAAAATGATACATCCATTTCACTTTTTCTAATCAGCAATTCCATTCTAATCTCTGCATAAAATGAGTACCTCTACTTCTTCTACTACCTTTCAAGAAAGAATCTGCATTTCCCACTTTGAAATAATTTGTATTTGCTAGTGAATTTCTTAAGGATTAACTTTTGCTCTGTCGTGGAAATCAGGTCTCTGTTAACCATGGTGGTGGTGGTTTAGTTGCTAAGTCATGTCCGACTCTTATGACTCCTTAGACTGTAGCCTGCTAGACTCCTCTGTACATGGAATTTGCCAGGCAAAAATACTGGAGTGGGTTCTCATTTCCTTCTCCAGGGGATCTTCCCAACCTAGGGATTGAACCCGTGTCTCCTGCATTGTAGGTGGCTTCTTTACTGCTGAGCCACCAGGGAAGCCCCTTGTAATCATCAGTCAGTTTAGTTCAGTCACTCAGTCACGTCCAGCTCTTTGCAACCCTATGGACTGCAGCACGCCTAGCCTCCCTGTCCATCACCAACTCCCGGAGTTTACCCACACTCACATCCATTGAGTCGGTGATGCCATCCAACCATCTCATCTTCTGTTGTCCCCTTCTCCTCCTGACTTCAATCTTTCCCAGCATCAGGGTCTTTTCCAATGAGTCAGTTCTTTGCATCAGGCGGCCAAAGTATTGGAGTTAATCATAGATGCCACATTGTTTGTAATAGATGTCTGTAAAATTTAGAATCAAAATGATAGTTTGTTATCTTACTTCCATAAACGTTGCTTTGTCAAGACCATCTACATTATGGAATCATACATCCTTTTCAAAGTCTCTGGTGTTGCAGCTCCTAGTCCCTTGTGGAAAATCCTAGAGTAAATGGCACATACATTCTCTTTCCTAAGAGTCTATCAATTGTTAAAATCAGGCCACATTTTACTTTACATTTGAATCATGCTTTTATTGTGCAGTTTTTATTTGCTTTCTAACATATCTGCTTTTTTTTTATTACTCAACTTTGTATTCTCATGGCATAATACATTATCAGAATGACAGAAGATGTTGTAGAGGGAATGATAAAATTACTGAATGAATGAATGGAAAACATTGAAAGCATGTGTATCAAAGTACAGTTTGCCACTGTTTCTTGATGGATACAGCATGCTTTTATTCCTCAGAAATTCTCCAATGTAATGTTATTATTTTCCATTGAAGGAAATCAGGGAATAGAAAAGTAAGCACTGAGCCAAGATCAAATAGCTGGTTAGCAGGTCTGGGTACATGCATGCATGCTAAGTCGCTTCAGTCCTGTCCAACTCTTTGCTACCCTATGGACTGTAGCTTGCCAGGCTTCTCTGTTCATGAGATTCTCCAGGCTAGAATACTGGAGTGGGTTGACATGCCCTCCTCCAGGGGATCTTCCTGACCCAGGGATTGAACTAGCATCTCTCATGCCTCTTGCATCGGCAGAAGAGATCTTTATCACTAGTGCCACCTCGGAAGCCCTGAACCCAATTTCCTTATTCTCAAGTTCGACACACTTTCTCCCCCACAACATATCCTCTCTTTGCTCATGTAAATCAGTCAGTCAGTGAAAGTTGCTCAGTCGTGCCTGACTCTCTGCAACCCCATGGACTATATAGTCCATGGAATTCTTCAGGCCAGAATACTGAAGTGGGTAACCTTTTCCTTCTCCAGGGGATCGTCCCGACCCAGGGATCAAACCCAGGTCTCCTGCATTGCAGACAGATTCTTTACCAGCTGAGCCACCAGGCAAGCTTGCTCATGTAAGATCCTCACTTATTCCACAAGTCTAAGGACAGCCCTCACCCAGATCTAGAGTTCCCTGATTGCAGGTGGATTCTTTACCAACTAAGGCACTAGGAAAGCCTGATATCATCACTGCACTGGCTCTATGACAGGGTTTTGAGGCTTTATCACTGACCACCATCAAATGCTGTGAGTTTGGATTTTTCTGACATTGTCAGAACTTCCTTCGAACAAATTCAACTTTTGCTTAAATTAGCCAGAGTCAGTGTCTATTACTTTCAGCTAACAGTCTGACATATATCAGTAGCTATTTTTAAATATTATTATTAAAATATTTTCATATTATACCACTGTTACAGCTAGCGTGTTTAATACAGGTTATTTTCATGATATCCAGAGAAAAGTAGTTGAATACTGTGGTTTACTCTCTTCCTGGCTTAGCATAACATGGTGGCAAACAACCTCTACTTTTCAAAAAAAAAAAAAGCTGATATCTACATTTAAATTAAAATTAAACTGGGCTGTACATCCCTAGCTAGGAGGTGACTGGTCAACTGGACCAAGCTGGTCAATTCTGTACAACCACCCAAACGTACCACAGCATACAAAATCTGTCTGCAGAGAACAAGGGCAATAAACAGCTTCTCCTGTGTTTTATCTGCTAAAACAAGTTTACACATTAGTTGCTTGTTCTTAAAATGGGTTCACCTAAGGCCATGCTGTGGTTTGGCTCATCGTTTACCTGACTCAGCTAAAAAAAATCAGTCAATTTAAATCACAGTATGCTGCAGCACAGTGAAAGCTATTTTGTAAACTTTATTATGTTAGAGAACCAAAGATGGCCTAGTCAATTTCAAGTGGTTTTTAAAATCTTCTAGAATTGAATAGTAAAAGCCATTTAGATGGGCTTATGTGATATTTAAGATCCCTTATTATCCTCCAACAAAACATAATGCAGATCATCTTTATACTTTTATATGCAAAAGAGCTGAAATTTTATATATTTACAGATCAAAATATCCTAATTACACTTTTATTCTAGTTAGTGCCTGAATTAAGCTAAATTAAGGCCAGTTAAATCTTTTATTTTCTTCCTTGGGGTAAAACCTAAAAATTTCCCTCAAAATTCATTTTCTACTCTTTCTATAAATTTAAATCCCCCAGTATCTATATGTTTTTTTTTTCCTACTTCTGTACCATTGTTTCTATGTCTCACCTATACCCACATCCTAACCATAAAGTATTTACATTTATTTTCAACCTTTCTAAGATATTGTCCACCTTTCAAGAGTATGTACTTTATTCTTTATTCCTTTCAGGGCACTTTAGTCACTAGATATCTACTAGCCAATCTTATAACTTTATCTTGTGATGATGTTGAGACTACCCAGGCTTCCTGTGTATGTGATAAAGGAATTTTCTGAAGGCAATGTGTAAACCAAAGATGGGAAAAGGACTCAGAAATCTGCGTTCCATCTGAATTTTGTTATTGACTGCATTGAACTCTCAAATTTCCTTTCTACTTCCTTCTCATTGTTAAAATGAAGGAATTAGACAATGAAAAATTTTAGCTTTAAAATTTAGTGACTAAATGATAGCAGGAAAATTAACTTGAATGTGAGAAATATCTCACTGTGTTTATGGGCACTGACTATAACTTTGTACATAGGCAGAAGCATATTAATATTCTGAGATGTCAAAATGTGCAATCCATCCATCATGGGTTTAAGGAGGCCACATTTGTTTACACTTTTCTCACTGAGAGGTAGAATCAATGTTCCTTTTCCTTGGATTGGTATGAGCTATGGCTGCTTGGTCAATATCCATATGGTGAAAGATGGCCTGTTCCAATTTCCAGATCTATAAGAAACTGGCAGCTCCCACTTCCTGTCTCCTGGAACACTCATTATTATTATTTTTTAATTGGAGTCTAATTTCAATACAATGTTGTGTTAGTTTCTGTTGTACAACAAAGTGAATCAGCTATATGTATACATATATCCCCTCTCTCTTGGACCTCCGTCCCACCCCAACTCTCATCCCATTCTTATAGGTCATCACAGAGCACCAATCTGAAGTTCCCTTTGCAGGTTCCCATTAGCTATCTATTTTATACATGGTACTGTATTTATGTCAAACCTAATCTCCCAGTTCATCTCTCCATCCTCTTCCTTGCCATGTCCATACGTCTGTTCTCTACATCTGTATCTCATTCCTGCTGAGGAACTAGATGTAGCACTATTTACAGTAGCCAGGATATGGAAACAACCTAAATATCCATTGACAGATGAATGCGTAAAGAATATGCAGTACATATATACAATGGAATATTTACTCAACCATAAAAAGGAATGAAACTGGGTCATATGTAGAGATGTAGATTGACCTGGAGTCTGTCATACAGAGTGAAGTAAGTCAGAAAGATAAAAATAAGTAAAATATATTTATTCATAGAACACTCATTTTTTAAACCTATGTGTTGAAAAATAAAGTCAGTACCATGGATAAGCCTGTGTGGACAAGAGATAGTCCTCAGCCCAAATCCCTGAATGACCTCCCAGTTAGAGTAAGCAGCAATTCACCAGTGTTGTGAGTAAGCCATCTTGAAAATGGATCCTCCAGTTGCAGTTGAGAAGCCCAGATGATGTCTCATACAACTGAAATGAGCTTCTCCACAGAGACCTGAAAAAACTGAAGATTTGCAGCAAACTAAATGACTGCTTTAAGCAACTAAAAGTTGGGGTGGATAAATGATTGAGATATTACACAAGTACCCTCCATAATTCTCATTCCTCTTCATTATATCACCCAATGCATGTGTTTCTATACATATGGGTAAAGGGAATTAGCTTTGGAAGTAAGAAGTCAAGAAAAGTGCCAGAAAAATTGGGGCAAACAAACAAAAGATGACAAAGAGATCAGTGCCATTTAAACAGTTAAAGTATAATCTCAGAAAAAATCATAGGAAATCCATTGCTAATTTTAACATTGCTTTTCATCTTCTATTTCATGTCTCTTACTTTTTATTCAGTTGAAGTTGATAATGGATAGTTATGTTGACAACTTATGCTATCATATGTAAAGTTGAAGAGCAAAAACATGAAAAAAGTCAATGATCCAATTTTAAATATATAAAATTAATTTTAAGGACAAATGGCTAGTTCTATCTAACATTTAACAAGAAAAAATAAAGATTCATGTTCTTAAATTTCATAAACACTTTATTCAGCTTTAAGCAAAGCACAGTGTTTTAGATTATGTTATCTCCCCCAGATGGTAAACAGCTAAAATGTTTAAAATACTTTGGGAAGCCAAGTACTCAGATTAAAACAAGACAATGGTTCAAAAGCAAATGCTTTATTGTTATTGTTGTTCTAATTTCCACTGAACTCAGCCTAACAGTTTTGAGTTTGTGGGACAAAATTAAGCAAGAACACTAAGATTGTTTTCTCTTTGCCAGAAATACCTGGTTAGAGGCAAAGGCAAGTTGTCAATGGCACCTCTGAACAGAGGAACCCAATAGTCAGCACCTGGCATTCTTCTTCTTCTTCTCCTCTTGTCCATCTCTCAGAGGTTCCAGGTCCCCCAAACAGGACCCTTAAAGAAAACAAAGTCCATTGTTCATCACAAGAAGGTAAAAAGTCTCCTAGACTGAGATATTGACAAATATGAGTCCATAATCACTTCACTGGCCATTTTAAAGGCAAAATTCCAATCCCAAGTCTCCTAATTGGCTGTCAATGGATAAGGTTTATTTACTTTAAAATACAGCTATACACTTTTGATCTCAAATATACCCAGTAGAGTAATACTAAATTTTAACACAGTTTTATTCAGGTGAATCTTTTTAAATAGTTGGAATTCACAGTTTGAGGATTTTTATTGTTTGTTCTAAAATAAATTTTTAGACTTGCTCTTTTACTTTTCAACATATGCTGTTGCCCGGGAAGTTAGAGTAAGTTGAAAAGAGGTGTTGAGACATTCTTGAGAGGTAACAATCATTGCTGATTTAGTGTCTGTGCACAGAATTCTTTCTTCCTGAAAGAACTCTGTTGTGCTGTTGCTATTGTATTCACATATTGTTATTTTTCAGCAGTGGCTTTCATTTATTAATGACTTGCATTTAAACTGTTCAATCCTATAAAAAACCTAACTGGCTTATCACTCCAAATTTGGGCTATAATTATTGTTTCATCTGTTCAGAACAGACCCAAAGAGATTTTAGCAAAAGGCTTCCAAACTGATGAAAGTTCATCTCTTCTGTCTCAGAAGTTCATAGATTTGTCTCTAAGTTCCAAATTTTGTAGAAATGGGAATCGTTTTTTTCTTGTTTAACAGTAGGGAATCCTGTATTTATCTTTCAAATAATTAAGTAACAACAAATGAACAATACATTTAAAATGTATTTACACACTACAACACCACCAGAACCATAATCTATAGTTGTTTTCTCCTTGTGTTATTTTTTCAGAGAAACACTCTATCTTAAACAATTGCAAATGCTATCTGCAAAACAACTGAATTTGTCTTATTCTTTATTATATTTTAAAATTATGTTATTGAAGAAATTAAAGTGACAATTATAAATACAAAAATCACCTCTTTAAAGTATTTATGGGAAAAAATAACATTTGTAATGGAGACATAACATAGGTCTCTTACCTACATTTCATCTGATGTTTTTATTTTAAAATAAAATGATTGAAGCATTTTCTTTAACATGCATAAGATTTCACTGATATGTTTAAATGTCAATTCTAATGGTTTTGGAAAACTTTTTCACAGCTTTTCTGGATAAATAGGAAGATTTTATGTAGGACAATCTGGGAAGGAGTTAAAAGCCTATTTATCATTCATTTTATTTTCTATCATGGGTTCTCATATACTAACACCGATAGATTATTTTTTAAATAGGAGAACTCATGAAGAATGAAAAACTGGGAGATTATTTTCCAATGGAATTTTGATTCTTACTATGAAATTCGACTTCTGCAAAGTAGTAAGGTCCACTGATCAAATACAAAGCCCCTTGTTTCATGAATTACATTGGATTTTTCTTTTGTGGAATCACCATGATAAATACATATTACATTTACTGTAAGTCACTGAGAACCTTGAATGTGACAGTACTCAGATCCCTATATAAAGTAACATAGAATCTAAAGAAAATACAATATTTCATTTCCTGAAAAATTTGATTTGCTTTGTCATTTCTGATGGCAACCATAAAAATCAATGTTTTATCTCTTCTCTGGTTGCTAGGAAGCTCAGGATCAAATTATCTTGATCTTTTTGATAGATGTAATTGTATTCCTTTCTTGGATCACAATTTTTACCTCTTTATATTGCTATTTTCTTACTATCAATGATTCAGCAAAAAAAAAAATTCAATTTTGCATTATTCTGTTTCTGATTTTCTTAAATCATTATATAAAATAAGTATTGCATTATACTTCAACCCTTTAATAGATTTAAATATATTAAATTGTATTTAATAAGTTTAAAGGTCATATTAAATTGTACAATTTAAATTAGTTAGGGTTCAAATTAAAGGAAAGGACAGAGCTCTGGAAAAAAATCTATGTTCTCGGAAAATATGAAGTAAAATAATCTGCCTTAATATCTCAAGGCAGTTTTTTTTTAATTGATTTTTGATCTGAGACCCACAAGGTTGGTAGTTGTAACATATCCCATTTTATTTTGTGATATTAATTTTCTTTATCACCTTTCATGAAGCAATTTGGTTTGGGCATGCAGCTCACATACAAAACCAATACAGGAGAGCACCATTTTTTACTAAATCCTTCAGCTTGCAAGAAGGTTTCAGGGTGAGGAATCGTTTGAACAAATTAAATAATAAATTGAATATACATTCATAATAAGGTTATTTATCTGGCATTTGTTTCTGTGGGTACAAATAAGTTTTTTCCTTTTCCTTATAAATTATGATGGAAGGTTTTGTCTTTATAAACAAAGACATATCATTTCTTTTTTTTTTTTTTAATTTCATTTTATTTTTAAACTTTACATTCATTTCTTGAAATATTATTTTTCTCCTAACAAACTGATTAGTTTTTTATATAGATATATCCAGTGTTATTTGCGGAGAAGGCAATGGCACCCCACTCCAGTACTCTTGCCTGGCAAATCCTATGGACGGAGGAGCCTGGTAGGCTGCAGTCCATGGGGTCGCTGGGAGTCGGACACAACTGAGCGACTTCGCTTTCACTTTTCACTTTCATGCATTGGAGAAGGAAATGGCAACCCACTCCAGTGTCTTTGCCTGGAGAATCCCAGGGACGGGGGAGCCTGGTGGGTTGCCTCTATGGGGTCGCACAGAGTCTGACACGACTGAAGCGACTTAGCAGCAGCAGCAGCAGCAGTGTTATTTGAGAAAAAGCAAACATGTTGTCCTTCCAAAGTGTTTATATGCCCTTGTATGAGTGCTCAACTGTGAAATCATGTCTGACTCTTTGAGACTGCAATGGACTGCAACCTTCCAGTCTCCTCTGTCCATGGGATTTCCTAGGCAAGAATATTGGAGTGAGTTGCCATTTCCGCCTCTAGGGGACCTTCCTGATCCAGGGATTGAACTCCTGTCTCCTTCATTGCAGATGAATTCCTTACCATTGAGCCACCTGTGAAGCCCTCATATGCCCCTACAGAGCTCTTAAGATATTCCTGAATCACTGATCATTCATTTTTCTGCTTAGATAAGAAGGATGACTCCTCTTCTTTAAAGGGCTGGGAAATAAAGGAATAATCTTTCCTTTTCTACTAGTGACTCTTAGATGATAGAACAAAAGCTCACAGCCACTCTAAGGGTCTGTTACTGTGAGCATAAGGATAACACGTGAATTGACAGTTCCTGACTTTTGCCAGAGAAGTTGTAAGTCAGTGATATTTCAGGAAGCTGGGAGCCACTTCTATAGTATCATATCGGAAAAATAATCTTATATATTAAATGAACAATATTAAATTGGAAAGTGACTTCCAAATGAGGACACTGGAAATGAAGAACTTCCCATAGTGTACATCAGGAAGTTACCATCCATGGTAACATTGGACGTCGCATAGATAGTTTAGAGCAGCAGTCCCCAACCTTCTTGGCACCGGGGACTGGTTTTGTGGAAGAAAATTTTCCATCAGCTCGGGTGGAGGATGGTTTGAGTCAATGCATTAAATTTATTGTGCACTTTATTTCTATCATCAGCTCCACTTGAGATCATCAGGCATTAGACTCCAGATGTTGGATACCCCTGGTTTAGAGAGTCTTCACTTTAGTCTCACCACTTTATTTCAGTGATGTTAATTATCCATACACCAGCTCTGGGAGATAGTGAAGGACAGGGAAGCCTGGCATGCTGCAGTCTTCAAGGTCACAGACTCGGACACAACTGAGTGAATAAACTGAACTGAACTGAATGGAATTATTCACACAGTTTCACTCTATTAGTTCTCCTTTGCTCGTAATGCTGCAATAATGTGGCAAGGAAACTAGTACCTGGACTCTGATATTTGTCTTGAATTGGCTTCCCGACATACCCAGAAAACATCTTCTCACTGCTTGCCTCTCCCTAACTGAGAGATTTCATCTCTTTACTCCTTGCCATTTTGATTGATCTACTGTTTAATTTTGTGGGTACCCATTAAGTTGCTAGTTAATGCTCATGAATTCTTCTCTAAGATGCCTCTTGTTTTGGCTGCCTACACAGTATCATTGGGCTTCCCTGGTGGTGCTCAAGGTAAAGAACCCTCCTGCCAATGCAGGAAACATAATGAGAACACGGGTTTGATCCCTAGGTGGAGAAAGTCATGGCAGTTCACTCCAGTATTTGTGCCTAGAGAATCCCATGGACACAGGGACCTGGTGGGCTACAGTCCATGGGGTTGTAAAGAGTTGAACACAACTTAGCAACTTCAAAGGTATAATCATTAGGGATTTGATTTAGGTCATACCTGAAGGGTCTAGTGGTTTTCCCTACTTTCTTCAATGTAAGTCCGAATTTAGCAATAAGGAATTCATGATCTGAGCCACAGTCAGCTCTCGGTCTTGTTTTTACTGACTGTATAGAGTTTCTCCATCTTTGGCTGCGAAGAATATAATCAATCTGATTTCGATGTTGACCATCTGATGACGTATATGTGTAGAGTCTTCTCTTGTGTTGTTGGAAGAGGGTGTTTGCTATGACCAGTGCATTCTCTTGGCAGAATTCTATTAGTCTTTGCCCTGCTTCATTCTGTACTCCAAGGCCAAACTTGCCTGTTATGCCAGGTGTTTCTTGACTTCCTACTTTGGCATTCCAGTCCCCTATGATGAAAAGGACATCTTTTTTGGGTGTTAATTCAAGAAGGTCTTGTGGGTCTTCAAACCATTCAAATTCAGCTTCTTCAGCATTAGTGGACAGGGCATAGACTTGGATTACCATGATATTGAATGGTTTGCTTTGTAAACGAACAGAGATCATTCTGTCATTTAGAGATTGCATCCAAGTACTGCATGTTAGACTCTTTTGTTCACTATGATGGCTAATCCATTTCTTTCAACAGATTATTACCCAAAATAGTAGATACAATGGTAATCTGAGTTAAGTTCACCCATTGATTCATGGACCTGACATTCCAGGTTCCTGAGCCATATTGCTCTTTAAAGCACTGGACCTTACTTCTATCACCAGTCACATCCACAACTGGGTGTTTTGTTTTGTTTTATTTTTTCTTGCTTTGGCTCTGTCTCTTCATTCTTTTTGGAGTTAATTCTCCACTGATCTCTAGTAGCATATTGGGCACCTACCGAGCTGGCGAGATCATCTTTCAGTGTCCTATCTTTTTGCCTGTTCATACTGTTCATGGGGTTCTCAAGGCAGGAATTCTGAAACAGTTTGCCATTCCCTTCTCCAGTGGACCCCATTTTGCCAGAACTCTCCACCATGACCTGTACATTTTGGGTGGACTCAAGTGGGCCTTAGGAAGCATCATTATGAACAAAGCTAGTGGAAGTGATGGAATTCTAACTGAGCTATTTCAAATCCTAGAAGATGATGCTGTGAAAGTGCTGCACTCAATATGCCAGCAAATTTGGAAAACTCAGCAGTGGCCACAGGACTGGAAAAAGTCAGTTTTCATTCCAATTCCAAAGAAAGGCAATGCCAAAGAATGCTTAAACTACTGCACAATTGCACTCATCTCACAGGCTAGTAAAGTAATGCTCAAAATTCCCCAAGCCAGGCTTCAACAATATGTGAACCGTGAACTTCCAGATGTTCAAGCTGGTTTTAGAAAAGGCAGAGGAACCAGAGATCAAATTTCCAAAATCTGTTGGATCATTGAAAAAGCAATAGAGTTCCAGAAAAACATCTATTTCTGCTTTATTGACTATGCCAAAGCCTTTAACTGTGTGGATCACAATAAACTGTGGAAAATTCTGAAAGAGATGGGAATACCAGACCACCCGACCTGCCTCTTGAGAAACCTGTACACAGGTCAGGAAGCAACAGTTAGAACTGGACATGGAACACAGACTGGTTCCAAATAGGAAAAGGAGTACCTCAAGGCCATATATTGGCACCATGCTTATTTAACTTATATGCAGAGTACATCATGAGAAATGCTGGGCTGGCAGAAGTACAAGCTGGAATCAAGATTGCTGGGAGAAATATCAACAACCTCAGATATGCAGATGACACCACCATTATGGCAGAAAGTGAAGAAGAACTAAAGAGCCTCTTGATGAAAGTGAAAGAGGAAAGTGAAAAAGTTGGCTTAAAGTTCAACATTCAGAAAACGAAGATCATGGCATCCGGTCCCATCACTTCATGGCAAATAGATGGGGAAACAGTGGAAACAGTGTCAGACTTTATTTTTCTGGGCTCCAAAATCACTGCAGATGGTGATTGCAGTCATGAAATTACAAGATGCTTACTCCTTGGAAAGAAAGTTATGACCAACTTAGGCAGTATATTCAAAAGCAGAGACATTACTTTGCCAACAAAGGTCCATCTAGTCAAGGCTATGGTTTTTCAAGTAGTCATGTATGGATGTGAGATTTGGACTATAAAGAAAGCTGAGCACTGAAGAATTGATGCTTTTGAACTGTGGTGTTGTAGAAGACTCTTAAGAGTCCCTTGGACTGCAAGGAGATCCAACCAGTTCATCCTAAAGGAAATCAGTCCTGAATGTTCATTGGAAGGACGATGTTGAAGCTGAAACTCCAATACTTTCGCCACCTGATGCAAAGAGCTGATTCATTTGAAAAGACCCTGATGCTGGGAAAGATTGAGGGCAGGAGGAGGAGAGGGTGACAGAGGATGAGATGGTTGGATGGCATCACTGACACAATGGACATGAGTTTGTGTATACTCTGGGAGTTGGTGATGGACAGGGAGGCCTGGCATGCTGTAGTCCATGGGATCACAAAGAGCTGGACACCACTGAGTGACTGAACTGAACTCAACTAGTGACTTAGCATGCGAGCACACATTATCATAAACCTGACACCTGACTTCAATCATCTTCCTGGAGTTTTTTCTTCTTAACACCTTAACTTCTTAACTCCTACATTGTTTCTTTACAGGGTCCAGAGAACTGTGTCCCAAGTGAAATCCCAAACAGAATCACCCTTCTTTTGTCTTTTTGTTTGCTTCCTTTGACCATTATCCTTCCCTGGTTGTCCTTAGAAGAGCATCATATCTCAGCCTCACCTTCTTGGCCCTGGGCCATATTTTCAGAGCCCACTTTCCCTCTTTCTCAGAAATAGTTACCTGCAGTCTCAGTTGTATGCAGGAGCCACATCTCATGGATTCAAAAGAGGTGCTTGTTCAATATTCAGAAATCTCACAAGATGGTTGTTAATCCATTAATAGTTTAAAATTGGCTATGGTAAGAGCATTTACACCATAGAAATTGAAAAAGGCTACAAATTAAAGCCTCCTCCTACCAATCCCCAAACCGAACACCTACCTCCCACTTAATCCACTTTATCAGCATACCACTGGTCGTGTTCACTGAGGGTCATCCTATGAGGCAAAAATAAATTAGAAAAAGTACTTCAATCAATCACATAAAAGTATAACAATTTTATCTCCAAGGGTCATTTATATTTAATATGAATCCTCTAAAGAATCAACTGAACTCAGCATTTTCCAAACTATGAGAATCACATGAGAAGTACATAAAATTGCAGAAGTCAAAGTTCTATTCCAGACTTCAGATGTGAACAAAGCAGAGGTTAAGGTAGGCTCACCCTCCTTGCAGGTATATAATTTACCATTGACCCTCTGAGTAGATGCAGTTCTCTGTATAGGTGGTTCCTCTGTACCCAAGGTTTAGCATCCACTGCTTCAACCAACCATGGATAGTATAGCATTGTAGTATCTACCACTAAAAAAAGTTCATATGTAAATAGACCGACCCAGTTCAAATCTGTGTTGTTCAAGGGTCAATTGCACTTTCAGAGAGACTGTTCTGCATACAGGCCTTGGGTATTTTTACTGTTAGCAAACTTTCAGGGTGAATCAGAGTCCAGTGGCATTTGAGAAGGACTGAAAAAAATAAATCTCAAATGGTGAAATTAACACTATCAAAACAAGGAACAGAAGAGTTATTCAGAAGAGCCCTTCCCATCACAGCTTGAAGATGATCTTCCATTCTGTGCCAACCACAAGCAGGTGCATACAAAGTGAGCAGTGACCTAGAGCCTCTGCTCAGTTTAACAATATTTATGTGATTTCCTTAGTGATTTGTCCTATGATGAATTTTTAAAAAGTGACAAAAGGAATCAGCACTCTTATTTTCAAACTCAAAGAATCTTCCTTCAGAATTCAGTAGTTCTGAGTCTCTGTACATAAGTAAGGCATTTCAATTTTTTACGACTCACCTATCTGAAGATCATATTATTATTATTTTGCATAGATATATAATCCACAAAGAAAATGCTCCTAAAGGTATAAATATTAATATTTCTATGTTGCCTTATTTATGCAGGGACAAATAATCATTTTTGTTATTTTCCCCAAAATTTGGGTTTAAATGCTGTACTTCAAAGATGTTCATCCATTTTGTCCCTTCTTTTAATCCTCATGTAAAGAAAATAAATAGAGAAAAAAATAGGGGAAGAAAATGTTTAACACTGAAAAGGCAAAATGGATGCAGTGATCCCTGAAGTTTAAGTAACAAGGCTCTTCAAGTCACTGTAATTTTTTGCCCTCTTTTGACACTTTAAATAAGACGTATATGCTGGTGGATGTCTCAAGCTTTAAATGATAAACCAAGGAGTGTAATATATCAGAAGAACATTCCTCTGAAGACGTTTTTCTGAATGAAAAATGTGCCACCCAGAATGTGCTACAAAATGTTAATGGCTTCAAGGCTATACAAATTTGAACTTTATTGAAATGTGCTGATAATGAGAAAGATTGTGAAATTATATACTGCATTGTAGAACAGTAAGATTATGGCAAAGAAAGCACAGGGAACAATGCATCATCTTGCCATAGAGAAGGACCCCAGGCATTCAGCAACCAAGGGATGGGGACCACTAACCTTTCTCTTTCTGTGGTTTCTAACAAACCTTAGCAGCTAGGGAATTTAGTATGACTTTGATAATGAGATTAATAGCTAAACCAAGAGGCAAGAATGGCCAAGGGGAGCAAGTAGTTTAAAAACTCATATTTTCCAGAGCGCTAAAGACAATGGGTTAGTCGTATTTAACTATCCTTCTCCCCTCTCATCTTCAGCCCAAATCAACAGAATATCCACAAAGAGCTGCCAGGTAAAAGTACTTTGCATTTTACTCCATCAAAGTTTTGAAAGTCAGTATTTACCTTTCTGTAAGAAATGGGAAAGAGCCTTACCCCACCTTAATGGTGTAGACATCAGAAGTGGTTATTGTGATGCTTCCTTCTGGTTTCCTGCCCAGAAACCAAGCATGGTCTGTGTTTTTGAAGTTTAACTATATTTCCATCAAATTCTCTTCTTTTGGACTTAACGTCCAGTTTCATGAAGAAAGTTCTCTCCTTTTAAGTTTCCTTTCATAACTATATTTGAAAAAAAGATTTATTTTTAGGTTTCACTTTCAGGTTGGATATTACCTCTGACAAAATGTATTAGGGGTTGATATGGATGGTCTATATTCCACAGAAATTGTTCTTAATAATCCTTTAGTTGATCTCAAAAGTTTAAGTTTTGCCAAAAGTAAGTAATGAATGGGGTACCATGGAGATGGCAATAGTAGGTAAAAATAAGAGATATTATTTTAGACAGATGGAGCAAGCTAAATTCACTGTTCCTATTTTGGCTTTTGTTAAGATACCACTATTGCTTTTAGCTATCCATTATTCACCCTCAGAGAAGTGTTACTTTGGAAAATGAACCCTGCCATTTATCTCTAATGTTCACTTAACAGAAATAAATGCAGCCACCACCTTCCAAGTCTAAATTGTACGAGATGGAGTGTCTGACTATAACCTTGACAAGGTGTCTTATCACTTGTCTGAGAGATGCATTCAGTCAGCGTCTAATCACATACTGGAATCAGAAATAAGTCTGGAACACTTATTTTAGTGAATCCAGCGTGGAGAATGGAGTTCATATTTGGGGAGCAATTTTATTGGTTGGCAATGGATTGCAGATTAAAGCAATGGAACACTTAAGGTCTGGAGAGAATTACAGATTTGGACTCCTGATTGCTTATTTCCATAATACTTTGTTATTTTGCTGTTAATAATCACAATCCTGACATTGGGGTAACAGCACTTTCATTCAGGCTTCTTCGTTTATTCCCTCATGAACTTAAACTCTTACAAGGGGGCTACATGAAGTCAGACACCTTGGGAATATACAATGAATTCAAAAATTTACTTAGCTTATTTCAGTTTAAATACACAAAGGACACCACAATTTTAATTAAAAAAAAAATAAACCTAATATTCACATAGAATGCAGTCTTATAAAAAACTTAGCTTCAGGCAAATACCGTGAAGCTAATCAACCTTCTAAAAGAGTATTTGCTAAATATCCAAAAGCTTCCACCTCTGATTACCTCTATAAGATATGGAATAATTATGTATCTGTTCAAATAAGAAATCAAAAAATACTAGAAATATATGTGACTAAAATTACTATCCAGTTGAATCCATTATTTGAGTTTAAATCAGCAATACATTGTGAAGATATTTGTTTAATAAATACCTACCTAGTGCTAAGGGCTTCCTAAGTGGCCCTAGTGGTAAAGAACACACCTGTTAATGCAGGAGATATAAGAGAAGTGTGTTTGATCCCTGGGTTGGGCACGGCAACCCACTCTATTATTCTCACCTGGAGAATCCCATGGACACAGGAGCCTAGTGGGCTACGGTTCATACAGTCCCAAAGAGTAGGAAGCGACTTAGCACACACCCACAACTGAAGCGATTTAGCATGCACACACATGGTGCTAATTATGTGTAAGTCATTGTTCTAAGAAATGTGTAAATAATCACATAGTCTAGTTTTAAAGCAAGCATTGAGGGTATTATTATTACACACATTTTACAGGGACTTCACTGGTGGCTCAGATGGTAAAGAATTCCCTTGCAACACAGGACACCCAGGTTTGATCCCTGGGTCAGGAAGATCCCCTGGAGAAGGGAATGACAACCCACTACAGTATTCTTGCCTAGAGAATTCCATGGATGAAGGAGCCTTTACAAATGAGTAAACTAAACATGAAGAGATAAAGCAACTTGGCCAGAATCACCAGTTGGTAAGAGGTAGATATAGAATTCAAGCCCTGGAAGTTTGGCTACCGATATCATCCTATTCTGTGACTCATGGGAGTTATGACAAAAAATTTTCATCCTTGTAGACATCTGAATGGTTGACTCCAGAGGACTGGTTCCAAAAACTCGGTATTTTCCTAGGTGCCATTATAATGATTTTGCTCAAACAGGGATAACCTCTAACATTAAGTAACCACCACCATTGTTCAAAGTGAATTTGTATGTTATCTCATTTAATCTTCAGGCAACCTACATAGGCATTTCTATTTGTATTTTGCAATTAGGAAACGAAGAATCAGAGAAGTCAAGTAACTTTCCCAAGGTCATAGTGCAAACACTCATTCCAGTCTACTTGACTCCAAGTTTTCCTATCTACCATCTACCATTTTCTGAAAATTCTGTGCTATTGGATGATATGATTTGTGGGTTTCTTTAAGAAAGTAATGTATACTTTTGGTTTTTCCCTAAGACACTAACTGGGGCTTCCCCGGTGGCTCAGTGGTAAAGGATCTGCCTGCCAGTGCAGGAGATGCAGGAGGTGTGGGTTCGATCCCTGGGTCAGAAAGATCCACTGGAGTAGGAAATGGTAGCCACTCTAGTATTCTTGCCTGGAGAATTCCATAGACAGAGGAGACTGGCAGCTATAGTCCATGGGATCACAAAGAGTCAGACACGATTGAAAAACTGAGTGTGTGTGCACACACACACACTTCATACCTGCCCATGATATCAGATACTTAGGTACAGACTGACCACAGCTAGTCACCAAGAAGGGAAAAACCTTTATATAGGACCACAGAAAAAACGTTAATTAAGTATCTATACCTAAGTAATATATTCTCACATGTAAAGACTTTAATCATTTGAACAAATTAACATTTTCATCAGTCCAAATAAACATATGACTTATTAAAAACCTTCAATAATTTGGATCAAAACAATAACTCTTGCCTTTGTTCTTAAATGGACATGAGTTTGGGTGGGCCCCTGGAGTTGGTGTTGGACAGGGAGGCCTGGAGTGCTGCAACTCATGGGGTTGCAAAGAGTCAGACATGACTGAGTGACTGAACTGAACTGAACTTGTTCTTAAATTTTGAGAGCCACCACTTTGAGGACCTACTGCCTCTGTGCTCAGGCTGATTATCTCTTGTTCTATGTGGTCTAAGTGAAATGGGACTTCTGCTATGTAGAAGGAGGGAGGTAAGTTCATGGACTCTATAGCCAGGTTGCCTGGTTGTAAATCCTGACTCAGCACTTACTTGGGAAGCTATGCAACCCTTCAGTGCCTCAGTTCCTATAACTGAAGATAATAATAGTGCACCCCTCAAAAGACTGTTGTAAGACTTAAACACTGTATGTAATGAATAAAATCAAGCACTTTTTTGCTACTATTTTAACTGTGATATCAAAGTTTTCACCTTGAAAAGTTAAAGTGTTAGTCACGCAGTGGTGTCAAAGAGTCAGACACGACTGAGTGACTAACACACAGACACACACAGACACACACACACACACACACACACACACACACACATTCTTATAATTCTAGAACCTGGTCCAGTGTCTAGCTCATGTGAAGTGAAGTGAAAGCATTAGTTGCTCAGTCATGTCTGACTCTTTGCAACCTGATAGACTGTCTCCCTCCAGGCTCCTCTTTCCATGGAATTCTCCTGGCAAGAATACTGGAGTGGGTAGCTATTCCCTTCTCCAGGAGATCTTCCTGACCCAGGGATTGAATCCAAGTCTCCTGCATTCAGACAGATTCTTTACCATCTTGGTCAATACTTCCTATCAATTTGGCTGTCACTTAAATGAACACTTAAAGTGAGAAACATTGAGTTGTTTATAGTAATTGATTGTTACTTGTTGCACCAAAAAATCAGTAAACCTAAATACCTGTACACAACCACTACTGAGTATCTAGCTTTAATGGGTGTCACATGCACAAGTTTCTACCAATCTAAATCAAAAGCCCTTATTGATAAAAAAAAAAAAAAATCCACTTGTTTTAATTTCAGTAAATTACTGTCTTAAATATTGGTTGTCTTTTGTTTGAATGATTATCTAAAAAGGAAAACTAGATATGAATGAAGTCTCTATGTAGCTTTAATCAGCATTTGTTTCATGTTCCATATTCCTTTGTCAAGTATGGACTAATTTTATTTAGCATTATTATAAGAAAGTCACCTGTCTCTCACATTTTAGGATGTTTGACCACTTATTCCAGTTCAAAATAACATTCAAATGCCCCTGCTCTATAAAATTCTTAAAGATTAGCATTTACTCAGTTGTAAGGATGTTAAGGCAGTCACTGCAAATGATGGGTTAAAAGGAGTAATTTAGACTCCTCTGGAGGTCCAGTGGTTAAGAATCCACCGGCCAATTCAAGGGACATGAGTTCGATCCCTGGTCTAGGAAACCCTCCATGCTGTGGGGCAACTAAGCCCGTGAGCCACAATTACTGAGCACATGCATCACAACTACTAAATCCCATGTTCCCAGAGCCTGTGCTCTGTAAAACAAGAAGCCACTTCAGTGAGAAGCCCGAGCACCACAACTAGAGAAAGCCCTTGACCAGCAATGAAGACCCAGCAGAGCCATAAATAAAGGGAGTAATCTCTGTCCCTCAGCTTTCTCTGTCCCTCAACTTTACCCAGTAATATACCACTATGGGCTTCCCAGGTGGAGCTAGTGGTAAAGAACCTACCTGCCAATGTAGCAGATGTAGGAGACATAGGTTTGATCCCTGAATCAGGAAGATCCCCTGGAGAAGGAAGTAGCAACCCACTCCAATATTACCTGGAGAATCCCATGGACAGAGGAGTCGGGCATGACTGAAGCAACTTAGCAGGCATGCACATACCATTATAGCATTTGCTGTAATTCATAATTCAGCATGATCACCCAAAACTCTCACTTACGTGGCAAAGTATCAGACCATCTATGTATTTATTAATCTATTGATCTATTGTTCAGTCACTCAGTCATCTTCCACTCTTTGTGACCTCATAGACTGCAGCACACCAGACTTTCCTGTCCTTCACCATCTCCCAGAGCTTGCTCAAACTCATGCCCATACAGTCGATGATGCCATCCAACCACTCACCCTCTGTCCTCCCCTTTTCCTCCTGCCTTCAATCTTTCTCAGCATCAGGGTCTTTTCTTATGAGTCAGTACTTCACATTAGTTCAGTTCAGTTCAGTTGCTCAGTCATGTCCAACTCTTTGACACCCCTTGAAACGCAGCATGCCAGGACTCTCTGTCCATCATCAACTCCCGGAGTCCACCCAAACCCATGTTCATTGTGTCGGTGATGCCATCCAACCATCTCATCCTCTGTAATCCCCTTATCCTCCTGCCCTCAATCTTTCCAGCATCAGGGTCTTTTCAAATGAGTTGGCTCTCTGCATCAGGGGGCCAAATATTGGAGTTTCAGCTTCAACATCAGTCCTTCCAATGAGCACCCAGACCTGATCTCCTTTAGAATAGACTGACTGGATCTCCTTGCAGTCCAAGAGACTCTCAAGAGTCTTCTCCAACACCACAGTTCAAAAGCATCATTCATTGGCGCTCAGGTTTCTTTATAGTCCAACTCTCACATCCATACATGACTACTGGAAAAACCATAGCCTTGACTAGATGGACCTTTGTTGGCAAAGTAGTGTCTCTGCTTTTTAATATGCTGTCTAGGTTGGTCATAACTTTCCTTCCAAGGAGTAAGCAGCTTTTAATTTCATGGCTACAATCACCATCTGCAGTGATTTTGGAGCCCAGAAAAATAAAGTCTGACACTGTTTCCACTGTTTCCCCATCTATTTGCAATGAAGTGATGGAACCATATGCGATGATCTTAGTTTTCTGAATGTTGAGCTTTAAGCCAAATTTTTCACTCTCCTCTCTCATTTTCATCAAGAGGCTCATAAGTTCTTCTTCACTTTCTGCCATAATGGTGATGTCATCTGCATATCTGAGGTTATTGATATTTCTCCCAGCATTCTTGATCCAGCTTCTGCTTCCTCCTGCCCAGTGTTTCTCATCATGTACTCTGCATGTAAGTTAAATAAGCAGGGTGATAATATACAGCCTTGAGGTACTCCTTTTCCTGTTTGGAACCAGTCTGTTGTTCCATGTCCATTTCTAACTGTTGCTTCCTGACCTGTATACAGGTTTCTCAAGAGGAAGGTCAGGTAGTCTGGTATTCCCATCTCTTTCAGAATTTTCCACAGTTTATTGTGATCCATAGAGTCAAAGCTTTAGCATAGTCAATAAAGCAGAAATAGATGTTTTTCTGGAACTCTCTTGCTTTTCAATGATCCAGCGGATGTTGGCAATTTGATCTCTGGTTCCTCTGCCTTTTCTAAAACCAGCTTGATCATCTGGAAGTTCACGGTTCACGTATTGCTTAAGCCTGGCTTAGAGAATTTTGAGCATTGCTTTAGCAGTGTGTGAGATGAGTGTAATTGTGTGGTAGTGTGAGCATTCTTTGGCATTAGCTTTCTTAGGGATTGGAATGAAAACTGACATTTTCCAGTCCTGTAGCCACTGCTGAGTTTTCCAAATTTGCTGGCATATTTAGTGCAGCACTTTCACAGCATCATCTTTTAGGGTTTGAAATAGCTCAATTAGAATTCCATCACCTCCATTAGCTTTGTTCTTACTGATGCTTCCTAAGGCCCACCTGACTTCACCTTACAGGATGTCTGTCTCTAGGTGAGTGTGAGTGATCACACCTTCATGATTATCTTGGTCATGAAGATCTTTTCTATACAGTTCTTCTGTGTATTCTTGCCATCTCTTCTTAATATCTTCTGCTTCTCTTAGGTCCATATCATCTCTTTCCTTTATCGAGCCCATCTTTGCATGAAATGTTCCCTTGGTATCTCTAATTTTCTTGAAGAAATCTCTAGTCTTTCCCATTCTGTTGTTTTCCTCTGTTTCTTTGCATTGATCGCTGAAGAAGGCTTTCTTATCTCTTCTTGCTATTCTTTGGAACTCTGCATTCAGATGCTTATATCTTTCCTTTTCTCCTTTGCTTTTCACTTCTCTTCTTTTCACAGCTATTTGTAAGTCCTCCTCAGACAGCCATTTTGCTTTTTTGCATTTCTTTTCCATGGGGATGGTCTTGATCCCTGTCTCCTGTACAATGTCATGAACCTCAGTCCACAGTTCATCAGGCACTCTATCAGATCTAGTCCTTTAAATCTATTTTTCACTTCCACTGTATAATCATAAGGGATTTGATTTAGGTCATACCTGAATGGTCTAGTGGTTTTCCCTAATTTCTTCAATTTAAGTCTGAATTTGGCAATAAGGAGTTTATGATCTGAGCCACAGTCAGCTCCTGGTCTTGTTTTTGCTGACTGTATAGAGCTTCTCCATCTTTGGCTGCAAAGAATATAATCAATCTGATTTCGGTGTTGTCCATCTAGTGATGTCCATGTGTAGAGTCTTCTCTTGTGTTGTTGGAAGAGGGTGTTTGCTATGACCAGTGCATTTTCTTGGCAAAACTCTATTAGCCTTTGCTCTGCTTCATTCCGTATTCCAAGGCCAAATTTGCCTGTTACTCCAGAAAATTAGTCAATCAAATTACACTAGGACCACAGCCTTGTCTAACTCAATGAAACTAAGCCATGCCCTGTGTGGCCACCCAAGGCTGGTGGGTCATGGTGGAGAGGTCTGGCAGAATGTGGTCCACTGGAGAAGGGAATGGCAAACCACTTTAGTATTCTTGCCTTGAGAACCCCTTGAACAGTATGAAAAGGCAAAATGATAGATTACTGAAAGAGGAACTCCCCAGGTCAGTAGGTGCCAATATGCTACTGAAGATCAATGGAGAAATAACTCCAGAAAGAATGAAGTGATGGAGTCACAGCAAAAACAATACCCAGTTGTGGATGTGACTGGTGATAGAAGCAAGGTCTGATGCTGTAAAGAGCAATATTGCATAGGAATCTGGAATGTTAGGCTCATAAATCAAGGCAAATTGGAAGTGGTCAAACAGGGGATGGCAAGAGGGAACATTGACATTCTAGGAATCAGCGAACTAAAATGGACTGGAATGGGTGAATTTAACTCAGATGACCATTATATCTACTACTGTGGGAAGGAATCCCTTAGAAGAAATGGAGTAGCCATCATGGTCAACAAAAGAGTCCGAAATGCAGTACTTGGATACTATCTCAAAAATGACAGAATGATCTCTGTTCGTTTCCAAGACAAACCATTCAATATCATGGTAACCCAAGTCTATGCCCCGACCAGTAATGCTGAAGAATCTGAAGCTGAATGGTTCTGTGAAGACCTACAAGACCTTCTAGAACTAACATTCAAAAAAGATGCCCTTTTCATTATATGGGACTGGAATGCAAAAGTAGGAAGTCAAGAAACACCTGGAGTAACAGGCAAATTTGGCCTTGGAATACAGAATGAAGCAGCAAAGGTTAATAGAATTCTGCCAAGAGAATGCACTGGTCATAGAAAACACTTCACATCAGGTGGCCAAAATATTGGAGCTTCAGCATCAGCATCAGTCCTTCTAATGAATATTCACAGTTGATTTCCTTTAGGATTGACTCATTTGATCTCCTTGCAGTCCAAGGGGCTCTCAAGAGTCTTCTCCAACACCACAGCTCAAAGGATCAATTGTTCGGCACTCAACCTTCTTTATGGTCCAACCCTCACATTCATACATGACTGCTGGAAAAACCATAGCTTTGACTATATGAACGTTTGTTGGCAAAGTAATGCCTCTGCTTTTTAATATGCTGCCTAGGTTTGTTACATATCGATATCCATCTTTTATAGTTTTTACTTTTGTTTCTCTGCTTATCCATTTTTCCTAAACTAAAGCATTGAGGCCTTTCTAGGCTCTTTGCTTAAAAGAGACATTCAACTGATTAGAAGGCAGGGAACATTTTATATTCTGAAATTTTATCCCTACATGCTTTGATTCTAAATGTAAACTGAGAAGACACCAAGTTTATAAATTAGGAAATTTTCAGCTATTATTGGCAAGGCATTATAATGGCCTCAAAAAACAAATTTAATCTATTTGTAATTGCTGTAGTGGTCCAAGAAAAATCAGTCCCATGTTGAAGGACAAAGAGAGGCAGTAGTAAGATAAGAAACTTAAGACTCTACTGGGTCCTGCAGACAGGGGATGTACACTGGGAAATCCTGGAAGAAGCTTGGCAAGGAGAAAGTTCTCTGAGAGCAACAGGATCCAAATTTCTGCCTGAGGAACAGGTCTAGACTAATGAGGATGAGAGAACTCCACTGAGATTTCTGTCCCCAGGGAAACGGAGCATGGCAAGGGAATTCCTCTGACTCCAAGTATGTCACACGTGTGTCACTTACAGCAGTGAAGCACAAAAGGGCTGGGTGAAGAGCAGCATGAAATGACCTGACATTTACATACAAGGTCAGGTGGCCAATGCCCAAACAGGATAATGGGCATCTCATTTGAGTGAAGAAATGACAAGAGTGTCCTCTCATTGTTTGGTCCTCCTGCAACTCAAACATAGACTTATGGATAGAAAAGATGTATGAGAAATTTTTCTTTCCTTTTCCTCCATTCCAGATGAATGAGAATGAAAAGGAAATTGGGTAACAGGAAAATGAAGTTATAGTTCTCAATATTCCTGAATTTTGTAACTTGTACCACCTGCACATAATAATCAGAAATATCTTTGCTGTCTTTTGTGCCCTTACCACCACCTCTGCCATGGTAAATGCTCTAAGTGCTGATTTTTCTCTCCTCTACTCTTACAACCAATTTGTTCCAAATATGTTCCACTGCAGAACTGGATCACGGTGACATAGCACCTCTCTGTTTATCAGTCTCCTCTTTCCCAAGTGTCCACACTCAGGAAGATGACTGCGAGAGAGAGAGAGAGAAAGCTGTGTGCACATTATAGGTGTGTGTGTGTCTTTTTAAAAAACCTGAATATTAATTTTATTTTTATATATTTGTATTTTTAAAATGTATTTTAATTGGAGTATAATTGCTTTACAACAACATGAATCAGCTATAAGTATATTTATATCTCTTTCCTCTTGAGTCTTCCTCCCTCCCCGCACCCCACCTCTCTAGCTCATCACAGAGGCTTTAGCTGAGCTCCCTACGCTCTACAACAGCTTCCCAATAGTAGAGTATATATGGTCCTACATGGTCGTGTATATATGTCCATGCTACTCTCTCAATTCGTCCCACTTCTCCTTCCTCCTTTGTGCCCACAAGTCTGTTCTCTACATCTGCGTCTCTATTCCTGCCCTGAAGATAGGTTCATTAATACCATTTTTCTAGATTCCATATGTACATGTTAAAATATGATATTTGTTTTTCCCTTTTTGACTTACTTCACTCTGTATGATAGATTCTAGGTTCATCCACATCACTACAAATGACAAAATTCCATTCCTTTTATGGCTGAAATATATTCCATTGTGTGTGACACACACATCTTCTTCGGTACATCTGTCAATGGACATCTAGATTGCTTCTGTGTCCTAGCTATGGTAAAGTGCCGCAATGAACACTGGAGTGCATGTGTCTTATTGAATTATGGTTTTCTCAGGGTACATTCCCAGTGTATTTGAATGGCCAGATGATTAGACAGAGTCTCACATCTTGCCTGGTCTGCTGCTCTCTGTCTGCAGTGTTTGATGTGGCTCCATTTCTCAGACTTCCACTTCACTCATGGTTATTTTCTTTCAGGGAGCCACGTTTCCTCTCTCCAGTTCCATCCGTTGAGTGAAACCGTGTCCATCTGCTCAGCTGATATATTTCTGACTCACAACATTAATTTCTAAATCTTTCCCAAGTGCATCTTTAGACACACATGAAGGGCAGAGCTGGGCACCTGTTTCGGGGTACTGCTCAGTTAGTGCAGGTGAATGAACACAGAACATTCTGCAGCAGTGAGGGAAGGGGCTTTACAGAACAAAGAGGATCTCTTGGGATTTATGTGGACTCATTCCAAAAACGAGCCTGATGGACTCTCATGGCCAAAGACCAAATCCTGTGTTTCACACAACATTTAAATTCCTTTCTTAAGGTTGCTTCTGATTTTGAGACCCACAGACAGGAAGTGGATGAAGGAATGATTTGACGTGTTACCATTATAAATAGTTTTCATCTAACAATGTGAAAAATTACTGCTTTTCTCAAATGAGTAATTTACACACAAAGTCAGGGTAAATGGCTATTTTCTAATAAAGGAAAAATGCCTTTGTGTCAAGGGCATGATCTAGGTCTAGAGATAAAATGCCCTTCAAATACCTTCTGTGTTTAATCAGTGAGCTGACCTTGCTTGTGAGGTTAACCAGGCTGATTTTACAGTCAGGACAGATGATTCTCATTTATTAAGCTAGCAAAACTCCCCAATGAAACATAGTCTTTCTGAGTATACAGTTTAAATGGATTGTAATCCATTAACTTTCATTATTAAGTCCTTTATTCTCTTGTGTTTAAACCCTTCAAGATGTGAATTTATTATCATAACCATAATTTAGTTAGGAAGGGTTTATGGTATTGTGAAGAATTTGATCTTTATCGCTAAAGAAGGGATATATATTAATTCTCTAGTTGGTTGCTGAACATAGGCACACATGGATTAAATGAATACACATTCAAACAGATTTCAATATTACATTGCCCTCAAAATGGTACTATAAGCGCTTACTTTGGAAGAATCCCATTTTATGAAGATCTGCTTAAAATGAAACTAAATGCTTATGTTTCTCTATTTCCCCCCAAGCCTCTACAGAGTTAGTTTGTAGGGGAAAATGCTTTATGTTCCAACTTATTTTGATTCTTAATACATGACATCCTAGTACCAGAAAAGTAGTTATTTTTCTTTACATTATGACTGGCCAAGTGCCTTGAATAAATGACAGTAAGGTCTGAGATTTCTTTTTAGGATAGTTTTATTTTATGCTATTCATTATTCCTATAACATATCAAAAAATATCACAGTTGGAATGACTGTCAGAAGAAAAACCTGTTTTTTATTTTTATTCTCATAAAAGCTCATCAGAACTTTGCAATATTTTTAAAAATATAAGAACCATAGGAATCAGCATAATAAAACCCTTCCCAGTGGTGGACTAAGCAATAAATTCTTTGGGCTTTGAGGAATTTTCTTTTTCAAGATAAAATGTTACATTTATTATAGTATTTATGTATCTTTTGACCATTTAATGAGTATAAAACAGTGCTAATATTTTATTTATGTTTCTATCTTTTCATGGGTCACCAACTAAGTATTTGAGGACATTATGCTAAGTGAAATATGCCAGAGAGAGAAAGACAAATACTGAATGACCCCATTTATATGTGGAATTTGAACGGATCAAAACTTATAGAAACAGAGTTAAATGGTGGTTGCCAAGGGCTGAGAAGGAGGATAAAATGAGATGTTGGCCAAAAGGCACAAACTTCTAGTTGTAAGATGAATAACTTCTGAACATCTAATATACAGAATAAAGATTATGGTTAACAATAATGTATCACATCCTTCCAGGCTTCCTGGGTGGCTCAGCAGTAAAAAATCCACCTGCCAATGCAGTAGACATGGGTTCCATCTCTGTGTCAGGAAGATCCCCTGGAGAAAGAAATGGCAACCCACTCCAGTATTCTTACCTGGAAAATCTCATGGACTGAGGAGCCTGGTGGGCTACAGTCCATGGGTCACAAAGAGTCAAACATGACTTAGAGACTAAACAACAACAACAATATCACATCCTTAAAAGTTGCTAAGAGAATAGATGTTTGATGTTCTCACTACAAATAAAATAGTAGTTGTGTAAAGTGATAGTTTTGTAATGAAACTTATTGTGGTAATCATTCTGCAATACATATTTGTGTCAAATCACATTTATACCTTAAACTTACAGAATATTATATATCAATTACATTTCAGTAAAGTTGGTGAAAAATATTTTGAAACTAGAGGTGATGGCTTCAAAATATTATAAAAGTACTAAATGCAAATTAACTACACAGTTTAAATGGTTAATTTATGCTATATAGATTTTACCATAATAAAGATATATTACCAAAAACATTGGAAAAGGAACAAAAAATAATAATCTGAGAGACATAAGCAATTTGGGGATAAATATTTATAGCACTAAATAAAACATTAGTAAAGGAGAGAAATAGCCTAAGTTCCTACTTCAAGAACCTACAAAATGGGGAATAAAATGAACTTAAGCTCAAGAAAGATGATATTAAAGAGGAGAAATCAACAACATTGAAACAAAAAAAAAAATTAGAGTAATAGAGAAAAGCAATGAAACTAGCTGGTTCTTAGAAACATTGATAAAATTGACAAGCCTCTAGCAAGTCTGGTGGGAAAAAAAAGGAAGACACAAATGACTAATATCAGAAATGAAACCAGGACATCATTACAGACTCTGCAGAAGTCAAAGGATCATAAGGGAACTCAGTGAACTCTGTCCATACAAATATAACAATTTTCATGAAATTAAACAGTTCCTGAAAAACACAAACTACCAAAACTCACTTAACATGACACTGATCATCTGGGTAGCCCTATGACTATTAAAGAAATTAAAGTCATATTTTAAAAAGAAAAGTACTCTCCAGGTATAGATGTCTTCATCAGATCAGATCAGATCAGTTGCTCAGTTGTGTCTGACTCTTGGTGACCCCATGAATCACAGCACGCCAGGCCTCCCTGTCCAACACCAACTCCCGGAGTTCACTCAGACTCACGTCCATCGAGTCAGTGATGCCATCCAGCCATCTCATCCTCTGTCATCCCCCTCTCCTCCTGCCCCCAATCCCTCCCAGCATCAGAGTCTTTTCCAATGTGTCAACTCTTCGCATGAGGTGGCCAAAGTACTGCAGTTTCAGCTTTAGCATCATTCCTTCCAAAGAAATCTCAGGGCTGATCTCCTTCAGAATGGACTGGTTGGATCTCCTTGCAGTCCAAGGGACTCTCAAGAGTCTTCTCCAACACCACAGTTCAAAAGCATCAATTCTTTGGTGCTCAGCCTTTTTCACAGTCCAACTCTCACATCCATACATGACCACAGGAAAAACCATAGCCTTGACTAGATGGACCTTTGTTGGCAAAGTAGATGTCTTCATAGAGAATTCTTTCAAATATTTAAGAAGAATTAATGTTAATTCTATATAATGTCAGAAAAGAGAATACAAAAAAAGAAAAAACTTCCCAATTCATTATTAAACCAGAATCACTCTGATTCCAAAACCAGACAAAAGAAAATGGAAACTTGGAACCAATATCATTTTGATTATAGACAGAAAAACCTTTGGCAAAATATTAGATAATAGAATTCAGGTATACGGGTTGGGAAGATCCCCTAGAGAAAGAAATGGCAACCCACTCCAGTATTTTTGCCTGGAGAATCCCATGGACGGAGGATCCTGAAAGGTTACGGGGTCACAAAGAGTTGGACATGTCTGAGCGACTTCACTTTCCCTTCATATATATGTGTGTGAGTGTATACATATATGTGTGTGTGTGTGTGTGTGTATAAAATATAATGTATATGATCCTATAGTGATACACAATTTGGCATAGAATTGAATTTGGCAGTTCATACATATTAAAAATAGATATATGGATTTTATTTTACTTTCCAGTGACTGACAAAACTCAAGCTCTAATCCATTTCTTTTGGAGAGTTTGTGTTATCTTTTTTAACATTTACTGTGTCACAGTGATCTTCAAAAAGCACTCAGGTTGATCCTGATGAGTTAACATTTGAAACATGACATTACTCATTACTGTAAGAATATTCTAGTGCCTGTGCTTACAATAAGCACAAATAGAAAAAAGAATCTTTTCTCTCTCCAGCCTCCTGAGAATTTATATAGTGGGTCAGGCTGCCCTTGATGGCAAACTGTTATCTGTTTAGTAGTCTATATTTTCACACAGTTCTAGTTAGAGAAATAATTAAATTTTGAAAAAAAGCTAACTGCCAATCCCTGGTATCACTCCTGAGGGTCCAAGCAGAGTGGAGAAGTGCCCAGTTTTCAGAAAGTGGTTTTCATTGGGGTGGCCTTTGAATAAATGAATGTGAGATAATTGTGAAAGAAGCTGTAGTGCACTCAATCATGCCTCTCTGTATTCTTTCTGTTTCTGTAACACTCCTATCTTTTCTGCTATTTTTCTAGTCCAATCCATCCCTTCTTTGAAGAAAAACAAAACTCAGAGGAATCAAATACTCCCCATTTACTTTCACATAAATTGAAATCATAATATAGTCTCTTCCAAAGTATTTACTTTAATACCTCAACTGTGATAGAGAAGTAGGTAATTCTATTGTATTAATGGAATTTCAGACACAAGTATACAGAAATCCCCATGGTGGGATCATAAAAAAGTCACACTTTTGTTTAGTTGCTAAGTTGTGTCCAAGTCTTTTGCAACTCTTTGGACTGTAGTCTGCCAGGCTCCTCTGTCCATGGCATTTCCCAGGCAAGAATATTGGAGTGGGTTGCCATTGCCTTCTCCAGGAAATCTTCTGGACCCAGAGATCAAACACATTTCTTCACCCAAGGGGTTTCTCATGTGGTGCTAGTGGTAAAGAACCCACCTGCCAATGCAGGAGACCTAAGAGATGTGGGTTCAGTTCCTGAATCACGAACATCCCCTGGAGGAGGTCATGGCAACTCATTCCAGTATTCTTGCCTGGAAAAGCCTATGGACAGAGGAGCCTGGTGGGCTACAGTCTATAGGATCACAAAGAGTCAGACATGATTGAAATGACTTAGCACACATGCATATATATATTATATATATATATATATATATATATACATGTGTATATATATATATATAGTTTATATTTATCATTAGAAATTGGATCGTGCAATTATGGAGGCTGAGAAGTCCAGATAAAGAGAGCCGATGACATACTTCCAGACCAAATCTGACCTGAGAACCAGGTGAGCTGATGGTGTAGTCTAGTCTGAATACAAATCTAAAGACAGAAATCTAATGCCCTAGCTCAAAGACAATCAGGGAGAAAGAACTCTTCCTTATTCAGTCTTTGTATTCTATCCAGGTCCTCAGTGGGTTAGATCAGGCCCACCATAATTGGGGAGGCCAATCTGCTTTATTGATTCAGCAATTTGAATGTTAAACTCCTCCAGAAATACCATGACAGACACACTAGAAAAAATGTTTGACCAATTATCTCTGCACCCCATGGCCCAAAATGATGCATGAAATTAACCATCATGTTATCAAAGATCATTTTAAAGATTTATCAGAACCAAATTTCTTTGAGGAAAGAACTACTAGATTTTTACATAGTAACAAGGCACACAGTTATATAGCACATATATTAACTAAGTTTTCACTCCTATGCATTTTTGAGGAGGGGTAGAAGAGGGGAAGGAGTTCTATTCCTGTAAATCAATTTTCAAATTGATTTTTAATGTTCCTATAAATCAATAAATTACTATCTTATAAGTAAGGTGCTTATATATTGCACTGATTCAAATTAAATTAGAAATTATTTTATATAAACTCATTTCTTGACAGTGCCCTAGGAACTATAACAATAACCAAAATTAAAGATTTTTTTGGCCATTCTTATGCACTCTTGGAAAAAAAGAAATTATAAAAAAATTCTATTTTAAGAGTAATTAAAATCTCTAGTAAAGAAAGTAAGCATTGAGACAATCATTGTTGGTTTTGATAAATCAAAACATTAAAAACATTGGCTTTATCAAAAAGACATAATTTTATGTTTTGTCCTACTTTTGCCAGTAAATCCCATATTGGACAAATCCCACCATCATAATATCTGGACATAGGAAACATACTTAGCATTTCTAGCTTAAAAAGAAGAAAAAAGGAAGAGAGATGCCTGAAACAACTAACTCAACCTCAGAAACCAACATCATGGAAATATACCACACACACCATTGTGTGTGTGTGTGTTTGTATGTGTGTTACAAATATAACTTTCCCATTGTTTTTTGTACAATATCCAAGTAAGATTATAGACAAGGTTCAACATGGAATAAATACTGAGTGGCTTTAAAATGTATTCAATCTCTCAAAAAACCTTTACAAAGGATGGTTTCAGGTTATCTTGTATTCTTCTGAGATAAAGGCTCAAAAAAAATTGGATTCATATTCCTGTTCATATCTGCATCATCCAGATTGCATTTAATCTCTAATCTAATGAACTCTTTACCATTGAATTTAAAAACAGACTTACAGAATTTTTCTTTTCTTTTTTTTTTTTGTATTCAGGCATTGATTTCAACAGGGCTTCCCTGGTAGCTCAATGGTAAAGAATCTATCTGCCAATGCAGGAAACATGGGCTCGATTCCTGAGTTGAGAAGCTCCTCTGGAGAAGGAAATGGCAACACACTCCAGTATTCTTGCCTGGGAAATCCCATGGACAAAGGAACCTGATGGGCTATAGTCCGTATGGTGGCAAAAGAGCTGGACACGACTAAACTACAACAAATTGATTTCAACTGTATTCAGCACCAAAGCTAAATATAAATTGTGTTGTTTTCAGAAAGAGGTAATTATTCATTTAGATATCAGATTTATTGTCTTTTGTAAATTATTCCTGCTACTGGACAAATAAGAAAAATGAAGTAGATAAGAAGAGCAAAATAAGATATATTTGCACCTTTATTTCTAGTTACCCTTTAATTTTCTATATGGGCTTTCTTCAAAGAAAAACAGATGGGAAGCTTTCAAGGAAGTCACAATATGGGAGAGAATTTACAAAATAAGATCTATGTGGGAAGGTTAAGAGAACTGTAGATGCTCCGTCTGGAGGATATAGGAAGACAGAGTGAAACATCAAAGCTGTCAACATGTATATAAAAGGATATCAGTGCAACATGTTATTGCCATTGACTAAAACCAGGAGGAATGGAGTTAAATGGCAGAAGAAAAATTCTGGAGAAAAGAAGGCCTCACTTCCACCCCACCCTCAACCCATCTTAAATCAGTGCTGCCAAATTCTCATGTAAAGAAATGAGAAGAATCTAGCCATTATTCACATTCAATAAATCCTGAAACAGTTCAAGTCTAGCCATGACAATCAAATGTAAATAGATTAGCCAATCCAGGAACTTGTTCTAAGCGCCCAGCATCCATCTCTATGTTTGGTTAGCTGCTCAGGTGAAAGTTATGTTGAAAGGATACTCTGGATTTTGAAGGGGTTGGGGGGGCAGGATTTTTCAGCTCTGTTATCACATTAACTAGTCTGGGGCTACTGACAGTGCATGCTTCTGTACAGAGGCCTCTGGAAAAGACAAAGGTCTCTGGCCAAGTTGCTGAGAGGACTGAGCTTTGGTTCTGATACACAATTAAATGGAAGATCCTACCAAGAAGTGCTGAAAATCTATTAAGTTCCCTTCCAGCTCTACTGTCCAGAAAAAGAGGCAGTTGTTTGGAGAAGAGCCTCTATTTGTTTTATTTTATTCTCTTCTGTTAGAGCAGTTATGAACTACTATCTAAGTACAAAGCCTATAATTGACAGCACTTTGAATTATACAAGTTGCCCTCTTCCTATATTTTATTTTAGTGGATTCTTACAGCTTTTTGAGAAAAACATTATAATCCTCATTTTAATGACTCAGAGAGTTTCATAACAGAACATTATTAGTAAGAGCAGATCCAAAGAGGATCAGAGAATAGAATTCTTGAAAGGCCATATCAAACATGAGAGCAAAGAAATCCAGGGGATGTGAAGAGAGAGAAGTGACAGATTTATGAGAAAGGCGGCAGTGACTGAGCTGTTGAAATAAATGTGATTTTATTATCTAATTTAATCTAACTTTGTATTCTCACCACCAAATCAGATCTTTATCAAGATATTAGCAAGTCATCCTGTTCCTTGAGATTGCTTCAGAGTCATTTCAAAACCATCCTCTTCAAATGGAAAGTTCAATGTCTTCTCCAACATTTCTACAAATCCCTGCAGTTGCAAATTCACTTGCATGCTCCTGATGCGTCCTTAATTTTCTACTACATATCTTAATGCTGCTTACTTATTGAGTTGCCCTTAGGACCTATTTTTCAACTCTTGATTCCATGTTCCCTCACCCCAAACTACCATTCATAGAATAGAGTTTGCTATAGACCTTTAGCAACCCACTCCAGTATTCTTGCCTAGGAAATCCCATGGACAGAAGAGCCAGGCAGGCTACATTGCATGGGGTTGTAAAGAGCTGGACATGACTAAATAAAAACAAAAATAGACTTTTTACACAGAAGAGATTCAGGGGGTAGTGGAGGTAAGCACTCATCACAAGACTACATAGCAGATGATTTAAAAGAGAACATTATTCTCCCATGTTACACAAAGTCCCTTGGCAATTTTTACCAACTTATCTGAATACATGGGCTGTCACTTCCTTCCCTTGTTTCCTACAAACTCATATACTTAAAGTTTCACTCTTTTATCCCTGTTAAAGGCTATTCTTAAATAAAGACATTCATACTTCAAGAGAAATCCTGGTGTTCAATAGGAAAATAAGTTTTTAAACATTACTTAAATTTAAGAAAAAAAAACACAAATGTTCATTACTTCTGAATTATATAAAGAAATACACCTACTATGAAATTATGATAGGAAAAGATTGAAGAAAAAGAAAAATGAGTTAAGAATGGTCAGATGGGGAAAATATGGTCTAAAAAATGTAACTCTTTGCTAAGAATCATAGATGCAATACCTTGAGCCTACAGAAAGGTTTTTGTTTTGTTTTTTCCTTTTTTTAAACTGGGGTATAATTGCTTTACAATTTTGTGTTCTCTTACTCCACAAATGAAGAATTTCATAACAAGCATAGTTAATTAGCATGTTTGAAGTGTTCTTATAAAATACTAGAAAAAACATACAAACCCAAGTCTTTCCAAACTTACATTGCCAAGGGAAACGTATTTCACTTCATGCATAGCTTACTCTAAACAAGCCTGGTTCATGTATAAGAAACACGTTACAGTAGAAACTCTATTACATTTCTCCTCTATGGAACACATTAGGCATGTGGAAAATCTCGCAATCCTTCTGCAACTAGGCAGACCTCAGCCCAGTGATTTACTGATTCCACAAGGCTGACCTGAGTATTGCTATCTCATTCACATACATTCATAATTCCTTCTTGCTTGCTTGGAATATCCTTTAGCCATAACTTATCTCAGACTAACTTGGGGTTCAATACAATTATGTGGAATTATAGGAAGGATAGTGGTCTGATTTTTGAAAAACTTTTTTAACCCCATGACTGCCAATAGTACTTGAGCTCTCACTGTTATTCTAGTGTTGGTGAACTATCTGTGTACTCAAAGTGAAGCAAACGATTTGGAACATACCAGCCATTGTCCCAGAGTTTGACAGAGTGTCCTGGAGTGCCCTGTCCTTGTCTATTCCTAGTTCTAAAGTCTTTTTTCTTTAGAACTTGTTTTAGTCCCACTCAAGAAATATTCATGTAATATTTAATATGATGGAGAAAGTAAATATTAGGTCAAAACTACTTTGGCATTGATTGAAATTGTCTAACTCAGATTGGGAGTTGAACCCAGCCAGCCAAAACCCCTGGTCTTTTAATTGAGATCACACACCTGGTCTCAGGGGTTAATGAAGCTCAGATTCTTGAAGTCTCATTGCAGCAGGAATTCAGTGAGAGATAAAGTGATAGGCAAGAAGTGGATTTATTTAGAGAGAAACATGCTCCACAGGCAGAATGTGGGCCACATCAGAAAATGAGAGCCCTCAAAATATGGCATGGTTAGATTTTCTGGACTGCATAATTTCATAGGCTAATGAGTGTGAGATCAAATTGCCAACATCTGCTGAATCATAGTAAAAAGCAAGAGAGTTCCAGAAAAACATCTATTTCTGCTTTATTGACTATGCCAAAGCCCTTGACTGTGTGGATCACAGTAAACTGTGGAAAATTCTTCAAGAGATGGGAATACCAGACCACCTGACCTGTCTCTTGAGAAACCGATATGCAGGTCAGGAAGCAATAGTTAGAACTGGACATGGAACAACAGACTGGTTCCAAATAGGAAAAGGAGTACATCAAGGCTGTATATTATCACCCTGCTTATTTAATTTATATGCAGAGTACATCATGAGAAACTCTGGACTGGAAGAAACACAAGCTGGAATCAAGATTGCCGGGAGAAATATCAATAACCTCAGATATGCAGATGACACCACCCTTACGGCAGAAAGTAAAGAGGAACTCAAAAGCCTCTTGATGAAAGTGAAAGAAGAGAGTGAAGAAGTTGGCTTAAAGCTCAACATTCAGAAAATGAAGATCATGGCCTCCGGTCTCATCACTTCATGGGAAATAGATGGGGAAACAGTGGAAACAATGTCAGACTTTATTTTTCTGGGCTGCAAAATCACTGCAGATGGTGACTGCAGTCATGAAATTAAAAGACGCTTACTCCTTGGAAGGAAAGTTATGACCAACCTAGATAGCATATTCAAAAGCAGAGACATTACTTTGCCAACAAAGGTCCGTCTAGTCAAGGCTATGGTTTTTCCAGTGGTCATGTGTGGATGTGAGAGTTGGACTGTGAAGAAGGCTGAGCACCCAAGAATTGATGCTTTTGAACTGTGGTGTTGGAGAAGACTCTTGAGAGTCCCTGATTGCAAGGAGATTCAATCAGTCCATTTTGAAGGAGATCAGCCCTGGGATTTCTTTGGAGGGAATGATGCTGAAGCTGAAACTCCAGTACTTTGGCCACCTCATGCGAAGAGATGACTCATTGGAAAAGACTCTGATGCTGGGAGGGATTGGGGGCAGGAGGAGAAGGGGACGACAGAGGATGAGATGGCTGGATGGCATCACTGACTCGATGGACGTGAGTCTGAGTGAACTCCGGGAGTTGGTGATGGACAGGGAGGCCTGGCATGCTGAGATTCATGGGGTTGCGGAGAGTCAGACATGACTGAGCGACTGAACTGAACTGAATGAGTGTGAGGATTGTTCCAACTATTTTGGGGAAGGGGCTGGGATTTCTAGGAATTGAGCCATCATCCAAATTTTGATCTTTGATGGTTGGCTTCAGAACTGTCATGGCACTGGTGGGTGTGTCATTTTGCTTACTGACGTGTTATTAATACAATGAGGTTCAAGGTCACTTCATGGCAAATAGATGGGGAAACAATGTAAACAGTGACAGACTTTATTTTCTTGGGCTCCGGAATCACTGGAGACAGTGACTGCAGCCATGAAATTAAAAGACGCTTGCTCCTTGGAAGGAAAGCTATGGCCAACCTAGATAGAGTATTAAAAAGCAGAGACATTACTTTGCTGACAAAGGTCCCTATTGTCAAAGCTATAGTTTTTCCAATAGTCATGTATGGATGTGAGAGTTAGACCATAAAGAAAGCTAAGAGCTGAAGAATTTATGCTTTCAAACTGTGGTATTGGAGAAGAATCTTGAGAGTTCCTTGGACTGCAAGGAGGTCAAACCAATCAATCTAAAGAAAATCAACCCTGAATATTCATTGGAAGGACCAATGCTGAAGCTGAAGCTCTAATACTTTGGTCACCTGATGCGAAGAGCTGACTCATTGGAAAAGACCTTGATGCTGGGAAAGATTGAAGGCAGGTGGAGAAGGAGACATCAGAGGATGAGATGGTTGAATGGCATCACCAACTCAATGGACATGAATTTGAGCAAACTCCGGTGAAGGACAGGGAAGCCTGGTGTGCTGCAGTCAATGGGATTGCAAAGTGTCAGACATGACTGAGTGACTGAACAACAACAACGTCTAGTGGAACTCAACACTTCTGCCATCTTAAATGTATTTGGTTCTAATCAGTTTGTCCTGTGTCTTCGAGCTATGTCATTCTTTTAAACTTTATACCCTGTCCCCTTCCTTGTTTCATTATCACTCACATGCCTTCATGTATCTGAATGGATCTTTAACTCTAACCTCCTGGATCAGTAAGTATAATATATGGTCTTTAAGAATCTTGACCTCATGTTTTTTTTGTTTGTTTGTTTTTTCTTCTCATGACTCATCTAGCAGTTACAATTAGGTTACCCAAAAAGATACAGGATGTGCTAAATACTCTTTTAAAAAGAAAGGGCTGAGGCAGGGCTCAGTAGAGAAGGGTTTATTATCAGAAATGAGGATGAATTAAGTAAGCTTTAAATTATTTCACTTTTCTAATTTCTTTTTAAATTATAATAGAAATTATTCATTAGCTTTCCAATGGAAATAATGCCTATTTTAAGACATTTACTAGGTACCCTCTACATCATTATACATTGGAGAGAATATCAAAGTATGCTGTGCAAAGTCACTAAAATCTTTCCTGGAATATTTTAATAGCATCTCTAGAGTCTTTCAAGATGATGACATTCTATAAAACAATTATGAACTGGAATAATAATCCTGAAAAACAGCCCTGATAATAAAGTATCTTTGAGTCTAATTTCCTTACCCAGTGCTCACTTCCACTTAGTCAAGGTCAAACAGTACTTTACAAATGATGTGAGTAGAATAAGGCTTTGTTGTTTTTCCTGGGTAACACTTTCCCTTTTTCAGAAACAATCATTGCTATTCTTCCTGCTGCCCACTGGGGAACAAGGACCCAGAAAAAGCAACAGACATCTAAGAAGACCTGATGCTCGTGTTAAGGAGTTATCTAAACTTCCCACCAAAATCACAGCAAAGGACATCTACACAGGAGATGCTCTACCACATGCACATACTCCTTCCAGACTCTTAAAAATACAAGATAATTCAAAGGACCTCATGAGACATAAAAACTTGACCACTTCATTTTCAAATAATGATATGTAATTCATGGTCCACTTTTAGGAATTTTGAGTTTAAAACAGAATCTTGAAATTCGCTGCACACAGTCACTAAAAACTCATTTTCAATTGTTTAATAACATCTCTAGAGTCTTCCTCGGAGAAGGCAATGGCAACCCACTGCAGTACTCTTGCCTGGAGAATCCCAGGGATGGGGGACCCTGATGTGCTGCCGTCTATAGGGTCGCACAGAGTCAGACATGACTAAAGTGACTTAGCAGCAGCAGCAGCAGCAGCAGCAGCAGTAGCAACAAAGTCTTCCTATAGGATTATTCTCTGTAGAATGATTAGCAACTAGAATACAAGTTGTAAAGCCACTCTGATTGTGAAATGCCTTGGCACCTGTTTTATCTCTTGTAGTACTCAGGTCCATTGAATCAAAATCAGTTAGAACCCTCCAAGTATGTACATGCTGGCTGATCAGTTAATTTAAAAGGGATTAAAATAGCTATAACATGGTGGGGGGAAAGTAAGATAATATATATCAAGGTGGAAAAGTGTAAAATTAGGTATTTCTCTCCAGGAAGTTACAATCTCCCTGGCAGAACTGAGGACATAAATCAAATTCACTCTCGCTAAAAATTTTTACTTTCCACAACTGGGACATCAAGGGACCACTGAACTATCTTTCTTTTTTTTCCAATTACTTCCCCCATCACTTCCCTATGTTGAATTTTTTAAAATTACTTTTCAGATATTCTGTATTTGTAAAGAAGTCTGACTAGTTTTACATTTATCTCATTAAGCTCTCATTAGCAAACTTTCTAGGAATTTAATTAGCAGACTTCCAAAAGCAGAGACATTACTTTGCCAACAAAGGTCCGTCAAGTCAAGACTATGGTTTTTCCAGTGGTCATGTATGGATGTGAGAGTTGGACTGTAAAGAAAGCTGAGTGCCAAAGAATTGATGCTTTTGAACTGTGGTGTTTGAGAAGACTCTTGAGAGTCCCTTGGACTGCAAAGAGATCCAACCATTCTAAAGTCCATTCTAAAGGAGATAAGTCCTGGTGTTCTTTGGAAGGAATGATGCTAAAGCTGAAACTCCGGTACTTTGGCCACTTCATGTGAAGAGTTGACTCATTGGATGCTGGGACTCTGATGCTGGGAGGGATTGGGGGCAGGAGGAGAAGGGGACAAGATGGATGAGATGGCTGGATGGCATTACCGACTTGATGGACGTGAGTTTGAGTGAACTCCGGGAGTTGGTGATGGACAGGGAGGCCTGGTGTGCGGCAATTCATGAGGTCACAAAGAGTCGGACACGACATGAGCGAATGAACCAAACTGAACTCTCCCCAAACCATCTATAACATGGAAGTTCTAAATATCATTTAAAAACCATTAGAAGTTCTAGTATAGTTTACTATCAATGATCAAAGGCTATATGAAGTCATCCAAGGGTTAAATATCTTTTAACAAAAGATGAGAAGTCCTTCATTTTTCCTAATGCAAGTGCTAGAAACAGGGGTCGTATCAAGTAACCAGTTGGAAATTATCAATTACGAAAATGAACTGCTGGGCTGACAGTCCTGGAGAAGATGGATTGACTCTGGTGAACTTTGTCTGATTTTCTCCTTCCAAAATAGGGGGAAAGCTGTAGGCTACTTCAACAGTTGTAATCACATCCTAATGGTCCTACTCTAATGGCAAGAAAAATTAGTTCCGAGAATTGATTTAGCTGGATATTCATGGGCAGTACTGATGCTAAAGCTGAAGCTCTAGTACTTGGGCCACCTGATGGAAAGAGCTAACTCAGTGAAAGGACCCTGATGCTGGGAAAGATTGAAGGCAAGGGGAGAACAGGGCTACAGAGGATGAGATGGTTGGATGGCATCACCGATTCAATGGACATGAGTCTGAACAAACTCTGGAGGATAGTGAAGGACAGGGAAGCCTGGGGTACTGCAGTCAATGGGGTCACAAAGAGTCAGATACGACTGAACTGAGTGATTGAACAACAACAATCATACTTTCTGTCTGTAACAGATTATTGGCAGCTTCTGCAGTGAAAGAAAATAGGGAGAGTACCCATCAACAGCTCCCAGAAAGCCTTGCTTCCCAACTGTTTACACTTGGCGAACATGGAGTGTGGTGATTTTTTTGTATGTAATATTGCAACAGAGGACCGTGCTCATGGCTAGCACTCTCAGCCCCAAGTTCATCCCACTGAAGACTGATGCAGTATAGCACTAATCTGAGGCAATACATTTAGTCCTGAAGAATTGGATCTACAGATGACAAATGGCTCTATTTTATGGGCCCCACCTCTTTATCATCATCTTTTATGATTCACAAAGCATTTTATAAAGTAAGATATTCACTTTCCAACTCATATAAAAAAAATACACACTAGATATAAACACTTCTTCCATGATGAGACTTCTTGCTGACAGTTCTCTTGTATCTGTCAGTTCTCAGGCTTTACAAATAGTAGATTCTCCATAAATTTTAGTAGAATAAATAGAAAATAGTTACTACAGGACACTCTAATATAGAAATATCCACTGCATTGATGTGCAGGGGAGACTAACACTCTCTTCCATCAGGGACACCTCTGCTTTATTTCCTTCCTGACTTACTTCTGCCTGATTCTTGTTATTCCTACACCACTTCACTTCTGCTCTTTTTTGGTCTAATCTATTCTGTCTTCTCTTCTGATTTTTTCTTGTTCATTTTTATTTGTCTTCAATTCTCTTCTTTCCTATTTCTGGTAATTTCTTATGAAATAGATAGATAATAGATAAATGGATGGATGGCAGGTAGATAGATATAGAAAGGTAGATAGTTAGATATAAACAGACAAATAAAGATGATATAGATATCCTCCAGGCACTATGAACATCCTTTTTATCTGGTTCATTAAAAAGCCTGCTTCCCTGAAATCCTTAGCAGGTAGTACAAAAAGAAATAAAACTATAGCTAGTATTTTAAAATATTTACTATATGCCAAGTGCTTTTTCATGAATCAACTCATTCTTCTGAAAAAACCTATAAAGGAGGTCATATTTTTGTCTCATTTTATAGATTAAGCAAACGAATAGCAAGTCTATACAACTTACTCAAAGTTATACAATTAGTTAGTTGCAGGATCAGGAGTCAAAATTATAGAAATGTGCAACTGTGAGTAAGCAAGAATTTTATCTTATGTAAGTTGGACTCAGGAGTGATGAAATGTCCCTCCCTATGTCATGGTCCTGGTATAGTAAAATTGTGATCCTTTGGTTCTAGATCTGACTTATCAGAAGGTTTCTCAAGGCAAATGAACTGCTGGGAATTTTTACCTTGGGATACACTTCAGAGAAGTAGGAAATGGCAACACACTCCAGAATCCTTGCCTGGGAAATCCCATGGGCAGAGGAGACTGGCAGGCTACAGTACATGCAGTTGCAAAAGAGTCACATATGACTCAGTGACTACATACAAGAAAGACACTGGGGATCCCTTTCTCCTCTCTGCACCCTGCATCTGTGATTTCATGCATGCCCTTCACATTGCTTGGGTCCTAAATTTCCGAGAATTGAAAGTGACCTCAGCCAAGGTCAACTCACCACTCTCCACAATTCTCAAACCTTGACCAGCCTTTGCAGTCTGACCTAACTCAGTGTTTTTAAACCCTTGATTTGAATTTTTTTCATTTACATAATGTTTGCTACAGTTGGAGTCCTTTGACCTATGAGTTTGTTGAAGACTTGCTGGGTTTTTCAGTTATATGGGGAAAAAGGATATAAACTTTACTCAGCCCATGTTCACATAACTTTAGTTTGTCTACACATCTAGCTAGCAAGCTAGCCAGAGTTTCAAGCATAGCTAATATTCTCTATGCTCTTTGTCCTTAGGAAAAAAAAACACTACAAATTATATGAACTTGCATTTCTTTTACAGTTCAATAATCAAATCGAATGTTTAGCTGGAAAGGGTACCCTCTATCCTGGGTAAAATCATTACTGGCCATGAGTAAAGAAGCCTCTTTGAATTTCAGAGCAAGTATCCTTTGTATGTAAAGTCTTGCTGTTGTCGTTTAGTCACTTAGTCATGTCCGACTCTTTTGCCAACACCATAGACTGTAGGCTGCCAGGCTCCTTGGTCCATGGGAGTTCCCAGGCAAGAATTCTGGAGTGGGTTGCTGTTTCCTTCTCCAGGGGATCTTCCTGACCCAGGGATCAAACCCACATCTCCTGCATTGGTAAGCAAATTCTTTACCATTGATCTACCTGGGAAGCCCCCTGCAAAACTTATGGAAGCTAATCAGCAGTTATTCTTTATATTAGACATGTAAGCTAATATATAATTAAGGAGATTGATAGTAGCTCTTCCTGTATGCATTCTTGAGAGATATTTAGCTGTGATGTAAATTGCTATAATGTCTTCAATTTGAGGTCTTTCCTCCCCTGATCTGCAGTTACTGCTCTGTGCAGACCCTCATAATTTCTCACCAGGATCCTTGCAATACCCCTTAATGCCATTCTCTCTCTCCTACCTCATTTATTTTCTACATTTATTCATTTTCTGTTGCTAGAGCCATATTCTCTCATATCAAATCTGATTTTTAACTATTGCATGTAAAATTTTTGAATGGTTCTCCAACAACATCAAGTAAAATTTTTTATCTTTGTCCTGGATATTCTCTCTTTCTCTCTAGATGTACTCTTCACCCTTCCTCACCTTGTTTGCATGCCCCTGAGAACCTGAACTATATTGTTATAGTTAATTTGCTCCCCTGCCATCTGGCTTCTGGTTGGATTTAAGCATGAAAAGTAATGGTAAGAGATTGGGGGTAAAAGAAGAATGAGTTTAGGGTATTAATTTCCCCAGCTGGCAAGTTGGTTGTATCTCTCTACTGAAAGGGAGTCCTGTCCTAGAGTTGCAGTTACTCTCTCTGTTTTATTGTACTTACTGTCTCCTTCTCTTCCAGACCTATGGATAACAACAACTTCTGATATTGCTAGTTGTGGAAGGTTTCACCATATCTTATTGGTTTCCCTTAATGCTACTCACATTTCTGCAAAGAGCCCTTTCATTGGTATACATATGTATACTTATGGCTGATTCATGTTGATGTTTGGCAAAAACCAACAAAATTCTGTAAAGCAATTATCCTTCAATTTAAAAGTAAATAAATTGAATTATACAGAGTGAAGTAAGCCAGAAAGAAAAACACCAGTACAGTATACTAACACATATATATGGAATTTAGAAAGATGGTAACAATAACCCTGTGTACGAGACAGCAAAAGAGACACTGATGTATAGATCAGTCTTATGGACTCTGTGGGAGAGGGAGAGCCTGGGAAGATTTGGGAGAATGGCATTGAAACATGTATAATATCATGTATGAAACTAGTCGCCAGTCCAGGTTCAATGCATGATACTGGATGCTTGGGGCTGGTGCACTGAGATGACCCAAAGGGATGGTATGGGGAGGGAGGAGGAAGGAGGGTTCAGGATGGGGAACACATGTATACCTGTGGCAGATTCATTTTGATATTTGGCAAAACTAATACAATTATGTAAAGTTTAAAAATAAAATAAAATTTAAAAAAATAAAAAAAGTAAATAAATTAATCAAAAAATTAATTTTAAAAAGTCCCTTCTGGAATCAAGATTGCTGGGAGAAATATCAATAACCTCAGATATGCAGATGACACCACCCTTATGGCAGAAAGCAAAGAGGAACTCAAAAGCCTCTTGATGAAAGTGAAAGAAGAGAGTGAAAAAGTTGGCTTAAACCTCAACATTCAGAAAACTAAGATCATGGCTTATGGTCCCATCACTTCATGGCAAATAGATTGGGAAACAGTTGCTGACTTTATTATTTGGGCTCCAAAATCACTGCAGATGGTTATTGCAGCCATGAAATTAAAAGACGCTTGCTCCTTGGAAGGAAAGTATGACCAACCTAGATAGCATATTCAAAAGCAGAGACATTATTTTGCCAGCAAAGGTCTGTCTAGTCAAGGCTATGGTTTTTCCAGTAGTCATGTATGGATGTAAGAGTTGGACCATAAAGAAAGCTGAGCACTGAAGAACTGATGCTTTTGAACTGTGGTGTTGGAGAAGACTCTTGAGAGTCCCTTGGACTGCAAGGAGATCCAACCAGTCCATCCTAAAGGAGATCAGTCCTGGGTGGTCATTGGAGGGACTGATGTTGAAGCTGAAACTCCAGTACTTTGGCCACCTGATGCAGAGAGCTGACTCATTTGAAAAGACCCTGATGCTGGGAAAGCTTGAGGGCAGGAGAAGGGGACGACAGAAGATGAGATGGTTGGATGGCATCACTGACACAATGGACATGGGTTTCGGTGGACTCTGGGAGTTGGTGATGGACAGGGAGGCCTGACATGCTGTGGTTCATGGGGTCGCAAAGAGTTGGACACGACTGAGCAACTGAACTGAACTGTACCGATTTATTTTCAAGTATACCCTGTACATATTCACCTGTTGCCCGCTAAGGTCTTGATTGATGCACACGGCACCGTAATCTGGCTCCCTCCTAGCACCCCAGTTTCTTTCAAGTGCTATGTTGATATAATACTGAGCCGTGTTTACAGTTCCCCAAACAAACCATATTTTATTAAGCCACTCTATCTATTTCTTATGTTTTTCATTCTGCTTGGACATCTCTTTCCTTTTTTGTCCACCAGGGTAACCATAACTCATCCTTCAAATTGCTGTTTGAAGTGCCTTTTCTGTCAAGCCTCTGTAGATTTCAGTTAGATTTGGAAAGCCATCATCTATGTGCATACATCCTTATGATATTACTGCTTGCATTTGTTCATTCACTTATTCATTTATCTTTATCAATACAATTAAGCAGAGGTTTCTAGGCATCCAACACCTCTCTAGGATTGAACTTAAAATGGTGAACAAAGCAGATGAAAACCCTGGTACAGTTAGTGGGGAGAGTATGTGGATAGAGAAGAAGAAGAAAAAAAGTATGAAGATCCTGTTAGCAAAAGATTCCTCTGAAAAAAAGTTTCAGAAGCAGAAGCCTGTCTTAAGTCTTTAAGGAACACAAAGATGGGCAGGGTGACTGCAAAAGTAAATGGGAAAGAAACTAGGAAATTAGATCAGAAAAGTGAAAAGATCTGCAGGACAAGTGGGCCATTATAAGGACTATGACTTTTACGTGGGTGGAATTGAGCTCCCACTGAGGGTCATAAGCAGATGTTAGAGGATCCAACTCATGTTTAAAACAGTTACCTACTTGTTCTGTCAAACATGGACCTGAATCAATGCAAGGGAAGAAACAGGACTTCAACTAAGGAATTCAACAATGTGATAGTTTTGTTGCATATCTTTCTCCCCAGTGGCCTCTCAAATTCCTGAATGAAAGGTGAAGACAGCATATTTACATCTTTGCAAAATCTATATGTAAAAATCCCTAACTTTGGAATTAGAGTGGTCTTGATTTTGAATATCCGATCTACTACTTACTGTGGTATAGACCTGAACAAGTTTTTCAACTTCCTCACCTATTTTTGAAAAAGATGAATGCTTCTTCCCTTATAGTGTTATTTTACGAGCATTGAAAAAATGTATGTAAATGTCCTGACACAGAATAAATGCTCAGTTGGTTGTAGCTATTCATAGAAAATCTCCAAGCTCCCAGTGAAGCATACAGCCCAGAAAACTGGTCAGTGAACATTTATTTAATGTTTTGATGCTTACTTCAACCCCCCCACACACACACAAACAAAAACAGAGTAACATTCCCAACTCCCCTGAATAACTGAAATAGCTAAAGAGAAACTGCATAAGCCCCCAGTCTTCATCCATATGCTCTGTTCTGATCTCTGAGTAAATGTCACTTCTCTCCTCAAACCCCATTGGACTGACTAATAAAATTGCCAATGCCCAACAATGCCCATGTCTGTATTTCTCCTTTGACTGTCTAGGTTTTTTTTTTTTTTTTTTTCAGCTAAGCATATACAGACATATAAAGCCCCAAATTCCAAGTTCTGTGATTAAAAAGTAAATAGTTTTAGAATACATTTATTTAGATTTGAATGTCAGCTGACTGCAGATGCTCTTTTTCTGCTTTATTTTTTTTTTCTTTACTGGTATGTAATTATATTTTTATCCTAAAAGTCATACGGTCCAGATGACTGATTGGATACCTGATTTTAAGGTTCCTTAGATGAAGATATTTTGCCCATCCTACCAGGATCTGTGGACATAAGTTTGACCTGGGTCATTGAACTAAAGAGCCCCTTGATGAGGGTAAAAGAAGAGAGTCAAAAAGCTAACTTGAAACTCAACATTCAAAAACATAAGATCATGGCATCTGGTCCCATCACTTCGCATAAAATAGATGGGGAAAACATGGAAACAGTAACAGACTTTATTTTCTTGGATGCCAAAATCACTGTGAATGCAACTGAAGCCATGAAATTAAAAGATGCTTACTCCATGGAAGGAGAGCTATGACAAACCTAGACAGCATTTTAAAAAGCAGAGATATCACTTCGCTGACAAAGGTCCCTATAATCACAGCTGTGGTTTTTCAAGTAGTCAAGTACAGATGTGAGAATAGGGTCATAAAGAAGGCTGAGCATGAAAGAACTGATGCTTTCTTTGTGGTGAATTTGTGGTGCTGGAGAAGACTCTTGAAAGTCCCTTCTACAGCAAGGATATCAAATCAGTCAATCCAAAAGGAAATCAATGCTTAACACTCATTGGAAGGAATGGTGCTGAAGCTCCAATATTTTGGCCACTTGATGAGAAGAGCTGACTTATTGGAAAAGACCCTGATGCTGGGAAAGATGAAGGCAAAGGGAGAAGAGGGTGGCAGAGGAAGAGATGGTTAGATAGCGTCACTGACTCAATGGACATGAATTTGAGCAAATTCTGAGAGATTGTGGAGGACAAGGAAGCCTGGTGTGCTGCAGTCAATGGGGTCACAAAGAGTTGGACATGACTTAGTGACTGAACAACAACCACAAATTAAAACTGCCGGCTCTCCTTTGGTGGATTATCCTAGGAGTTGAAGTTCTGAGTAAAGTGAGAGAGTTCAGTAGAAACATACTTTACAATAATTGCATGGAACTTTTTCCAATGAAGCATGTGCTAATTTATTCTTTTGTTCTTAAAATTATGGTAAAAATTTTAATCGAAGCTTCTGCATGACTGAAACTTATAGAAATGCCCACCAAAATGAAGAAAAGTGCAGTTCCATTTTATCACGGTCATCACGGACCCTGTGTCTACCCTTTGAAGAGTAGCAAAATTAAAAAGATTTTTCTTCAATGACACTTACCTACCTGTTTATTATCCTCAAACCCTTTTTGAAGTCCCCTGAAGACGCTTACTCCTTGGAAGGAAAGTTATGACCAACCTAGATAGCATATTCAAAAGCAGAGACATTACTTTGCCAACAAAGGTTCATCTAGTCAAGGCTATGGTTTTTCCTGTGGTCGTGTATGGATGTGAGAGTTGGACTGTGAAAAAGGCTGAGCACCAAAGAATTGATGCTTTTGAACTGTGGTGTTGGAGAAGACTCTTGAGAGTTCCTTGGACTGCAAGAAGATCCAACCAGTCCATTCTGAAGGAGATCAGCCCTGGGATTTCTTCGGAAGGAATGATGCTAAAGTTGAAACTCCAGTACTTTGGCCACCTCATGCGAAGAGTTGACTCATTGGAAAAGACTCTGATGCTGGGAGGGATTGGGGGCAGGAGGAGAAGGGGATGACAGAGGATGAGATGGCTGGATGGCATCACTGACTCGATGGACATGAGTGTCAGTGAACTCTGGGAGTTGGTGATGGACAGGGAGGCCTGGCATGCTGCAATTCATGGGGTCGCAAAGAGTCTGACATGACTGAGTGACTGATCTGATCTGATCTGATCTGAAGCTACTTCTGTTTGATCAGGCTACTATTTTTCACTTGCTATGAAGCAGGCCTCCCAACACAACTGACACAAAGTGGGACCATCTTCATTACTGGACAATAATTTGGCAAGATAGAGTAAATCTGAATATGAGCTTATTCTTCCATCAACAGTTCTATTTTGGATTGCAAAATTTTCACATGAGATATAGGAGGCCATATATAAATATGTCTGCAACATTTGCTGTAAAAATATAAAAATAGAAACAACAAAATGTCCATCAAGAATGAAATGTATAAAACATGGTGTGGTTTGTTCTGTACAATTTATGTATCAATTAAAGAGTATAAACCAGTTCTACAAAATTGATTAACAGGGATAGTTTTTAAAACATCATATTAAGTAAGAAAATCAATTGCAAAAAGATGCATATAACATCCTGTCATCAACAGAGAATTATAATCCCATTCTGTAAACTGACTTTTACACTTGACTGACACTGTAGTACTAATATATAAACATGAATGGGAATGACAGGAACCACTGTGAAAAAATCTAGCACTAAATCTCCAAATTTGGAGAAAGGAAACAGAATACAAAGGAAGTTTCAAATTAGTTATGATTTGTTTCTTACCATTATATTATTCTCTATGCTGGTTTTTATATTTGAAACAATTTTAATAACTCAATTCATGAAGGTACCATAAAACTGATTTTAAAAGTTCACAATTGCGCACCAACATCAATGAACTATTGAACACAACTGCTGTGAGAACCATACTCTAAAAGACTATTCCATCACACCAAGGAGATCTGTGGCACTGTCTACTGATTGAATCCATTCAGTATGCATGGATTGATATATCTGAATTGCCTAATCATGGATTCATAGGCACTAAGAGAAATGAACATTCCCTGATTCAGTTGATGTACTTTTACACTTGACTTCCCAGACCAGCAGGTAAGCTCTTAGCCAGAACAATTTCACATGGCAATGTGCTAGAGAAATACATATAATTCCTCACCCCCTATCACATACACACACAATCCTCTCAGAAGGTATAGTTCTTCTGTAGATTATACCTCTAATGAGGCAATAATTCACTTTGGGGGGATTTGAAGACCACAGAAGTTGGTCCATCCAAAGAGCAAGAATGACTGAGTCTCATAATCTCAGAACAATCTTCATATGCTCATCCGTCTTAGAGTTTTTATCTACATTTGCATTGTTTTGTCAGTTACTTTACTTCTTATGACATCTGCACAAATGTAAAAACTCATAAATAAAATATTTGTATGATATTCAAGCTGGTTTTAGAAAAGGCAGAGGAACCAGAGATCAAATTGCCAACACCCGCTGGATCATAGGAAAAGCAAGAGAGTTCCAGAAAAACATCTATTTCTGCTTTATTGACTATGTCAAAGCCTTTGACTGTGTGGATCACAATATACTGTGGAAAATTCTTCAAGAGATGGGAATACCAGACCACCTGATTTGCCTCTTGAGAAATTTGTATGCAGGTCAGGAAGCAACAGTTAGAACTGGACATGGGACAACAGACTGGTTCCAAATAGGAAAAGGAGTTCGTCAAGGCTGTATATTGTCACCCTGTTTATTTAACTTATATGCAGAGTACATCATGAGAAACGCTGGACTGGAAGAAACACAAGCTGGAATCAAGATTGCCGGGAGAAATATCAATAACCTCAGATATGCAGATGACACCACCCTTATGGCAGAAAGTGAAGAGGAACTCAAAAGCCTCTTGATGAAAGTGAAAGAGGAGAGTGAAAAAGTTGGCTTAAAGCTCAACATTCAGAAAACGAAGATCATGGCATCCGGTCTCACCACTTCATGGGAAATAGATGGGGAAACAGTGGAAATAGTGTCAGACTTTATTTTTCTGGGCTCCAAAATCACTACAGATGGTGACTGCAGTCATGAAATTAAAAGACGCTTACTCCTTGGAAGGAAAGTTATGACCAACCTAGATAGCATATTCAAAAGCAGAGACATTACTTTGCCAACAAAGGTCCGTCTAGTCAAGGCTATGGTTTTTCCTGTGGTCATGTATGGATGTGAGAGTTGGACTGTGAAGAAGGCTGAGCGCCGAAGAATTGATGCTTTTGAAGTGTGGTGTTGGAGAAGATTCTTGAGAGTCCCTTGGACTGCAAGGAGATCCAACCAGTCCATTCTGAAGGAGATCAGCCCTGATATTTCTTTGGAAGGAATGATGCTAAAGCTGAAACTCCAGTGCTTTGGCCACCTCATGCGAAGAGTTGACTCATTGGAAAAGACTCTGATGCTGGGAGGGATTGGGGGCAGGAGGAGAAGGGGACGACAGAGGATGAGATGGCTGGATGGCATCACTGACTCGATGGACGTGAGTTTGAGTGAACTCCGGGAGTTGGTGATGGACAGGGAGGCCTGGCGTGCTGTGATTCATGGGGTCGCAAAGAGTCAGACACGACTGAGCGACTGATCTGATCTGATCTGACACTAAATCTACTGTAGATACTAAATGTATTAAGAGAATATAATACCACAATAATTGTTCTTTTGATTTTATTCACTTCATAAAGATTTAAGATTGAAGGAAAACAACTTCAACTCAATAGATGCCACAGTAGCATTTAGTCAAACTTAGCCTCTAAATTCATTAAAAATCTTGATAATTTAGAAATGAGAGGAATTTATAAGATATATTAAATATATTTATTATGGGATAATATTGCAAGTGTGAGGAAAAGGGATCTAGGTGAATGGTTAATTTTGCTTCATTAATTGGGCCAATAATAATTTATTCAGAATAAAATAGGTGTTTCCATTAATATTAAATAGATAAATGCAAATACCTTGGATGCATGAGTATATATATGGAAGGAATATGGAAATATGGAAGGAATGTGTACAGGACAGGATATCACTTTTAAAATCTGGAGATTAAGTCAGGACTGGTTAGGATGCCTGATTTGCCATTCTTCATGCAAGATACTCTGAGTCTTACTTTTCTAATACAAAAAACAGATGATACTGGTAACAAGTTCATAAATTAAATATAAGGGTTAAATATAATAACAGATGTAGAAATGGATACAGTTAGCATAGAGAACAGTATGGAAAAAATAGTATTTTTCAATATCCTTAAAAAACAAAAAAAAATAAAACTACAATATGACCCAGAAATCCCACTACTGGACATATACCCTGAGGAAATCACAACTCAAAAAGATACATGCACCCCAATGTTGATTGCAGCACTATTTAGAATATCCAGGACATTGAAGCAACCTAAATGTCCATCAACAGATGAATGGTTCAATTAAAATAAAATTTTTAAAAGATGAGTGGATAAAGAAGATGTTGCATATAAACAATGAACATAACTCAGCTATAAAAAGGAACAAAATTTGGTCATTTATAGAGGCATGGATGCACCTAGAGTCTGTCATACAGAGTGAAGTAAGTCAAAAAGATAAAAACAAGTATATATTAGTGCATATACGTGGAATCTAGAAAAATGGTACAAATGAACGTATCTGCATGGTAGGAGTAGAGATGCAGACATAGAGAATGGACAAATGGACATGGGGAGGAAGGGGGAATGAATTGGGAGATTGGAATTAACACATATATACTACCATGTGTAAGATAGCTAGTGGGAACCTATTATATAGCACAGGGAGCACAGTTCAGTGCTCTGTAATGACCTAGATGGATTGGATGGGGGTGTGGGTGGAAAGGAGTTCAAAGAGGGATGGGATATATATATATATATATATGTGTGTGTGTGTGTGTGTGTGTGTGTGTGTATGTATGTATGGCTGATCCACTTCATTGTGCGTCAGAAACCAATAAAACATTGTAAAGCAACTATACCTGCAATAAAAAAAAAAAAAAAAAGAGAGAGAGAGAGAGCAAATGTAAGTCACTTAGCCTTGTGTGACATACAGCAGGTGTCCAAAAAGTAGAATCTCAACTCTGTAAATTTCACATACATGCAGATAAATGTACATAATGGAATAAATGGACTCAGTTCATTCAAGGTCCATTTTATCTCTTCTGTAGAATTTATAATTAATGAAGTTTTACAATATCCTTTTACTGCCCACCAAATCAGTGCACAATTTGCATACATTTGCCAAAATAGCTTCTGTAAAAGGAAACGTTCTGAAAAAGTGTCTCTAAATGTGATGGCTTAATTAACCCTTTCATTCTGTGTATGTAAAATATCTCCTACTTAACTTTGCCTGAGGGTTTTTATTTTAGCTACAATTTCTATTCAGCAATAATTCAAAATGAAGTTTTAAATTACTGAGTGACAGTCCATAGACAATATAGCATATGATAACGTGGTGCTTCAGTTGTAAAGAATCCACCTGTCAAGCAGGAGATAAGGGTTTGTTCCCTGGGTTGGGAAGATCCTCTGGAGAAGGGAATGGCTACCACTCCAGTATTCTTGCCTGGGAAATCCCATGGATAGAGGAGCATGGCGTGCTACAGTCTATGGGGTGGCAAAAGATTTGGACTCGACTAAACAACAACAACTATAATAATATACTTCACCTTTTAACATTATTCCTGCCATGCAGGAGACCCTGGTTTGATTCCTGGGTTGGGAAGATCTGCTGGAGAAGGGATAGGCTACCCACTCCAGTATTTGTGGGCTTCCATGGTGGCTTAGCTAGTAAAGAATGCAATGCGGAAGACCTGGGTTTGATCCCTGGGTTGTGAAGATCCCCTGGAGACAGAAAAGACTATCCACTTTTGTATTCTGGCCTGGAGAATTCCATGGATTGTATAGTCCATGGGATTTCAAAGGGTCAGACATGACTAAGTGACTTTCACTTCAACATTATTATCCTTCCAATTACTTGGGGAATTAGCATGGGAGGATGGACATAATTTCTTTAGAGAACTATATTCATGAAAATATTAATGTAGCAACTTTGTTATATGTATGGTGTCTATTCATTCCTTATAGTTTCATTAAGTTAGACAAGGCTGTGGTCTATGCGATCTGTTTGGTTAGTTTTCTGTGATTGTGTTTTTCATTCTGTCCGCCCTCTGATGGATAAGGATAAGAGGCTTATAGAAGCTTCCTGATGAAAGAGACTGACTGAGGGGAACACCAAGTCTTGTTCTGATGGGCAGAACCATGTTCAGTAAATCTTTACTCAAATTTTCTGTTGATGGGTGGGGCTGCATTCCCACCCTGTTGTTTGACCTGAGGCCAAACTATGGTGGAGGTAATGACGATAATGGATACCTCTCAAAAGGTCGATGTGCACATTGCTGCACTCAGTGCCCCTGACCCTGCAGCAGGCCACCACTGACCCACGCCTCTGCTGGAAGCTCCTGGACACTCATGGGCAAGTCTGGGTCAGTATCTTGTGGGGTCACTGCTCCTTTTCTCCGGGGTCCTGATGCACACAAGGTTTTGTTTTTTCCCTCCAAGTGTCTGTTTCCCCAGTTCTGTGTAAGTTCTGGTGGCTCTTTGGTGGGGTTAACGGCAACCTCCTCTGAGAGGGCTTAGGCCATACCCAGGTCTGCTGCACCGAGTCCCTGATCCTGCGGCAGGCCACTGCTGATCCATACCTCCTCAGGAGACAAACAAAATTCTGGCCAGTCTCTGTGGGGTCTCTGGGTCCTGGTCCTCACAAGATTTGTTTGAGCCCTGTGAACATCTCTGGCAGGTACAGGGTTTGATTCTAAATTCAATTTTGCCCCCCTTACCATCTTGACACCACCCAAGATAGATAGCTTATGGTGGAGAGTTCTGACAAAATGGGGTCCACTGGAGAAGGGAATGGCAAACCGCTTCAGTATTCTTGCCTTGAGAATCTCATGAACAGTATGAAAAGCCAAAAGGATAAGACACTGAAAGATGAACTCCCCAGGTTGGTAGGTGCCTGATATGCTACTGGAGATCAGTGGAGAATTAACTCCAGAAAGAACGATGAGACGGACCCAAAGCAAAAACAACACACAATTGTGGATGTGACTGCTGATGGAAGTAAAGTCCAATCCTATAAAGAGCAATATTGCATAGAAACCCTGAATGTTAGGTCCATGAATCACGGCAAATTGGAAGTGGTCAAACAGAGTGAACATCAACATTTTAGGAATCAGTGAACTAAAATGGACTTGAATGGGTGAATTTAACTCAGATGACGATTATATCTACTACTGTGGGCAAGAATTCCTAAGAAGAAATGAAGTAGCCATAACAGGCAACAAAACAGTTTGAAATGCAGTACTGAAATACAATCTCAAAAATGACAGAATGATCTCTGTTCATTTCCAAGGCAAACCAGTCAATATCACAGTAATCCAAGTCTATGCCCCAACCAGTAATGCTGAGGAAGCTGAGGTTGAATGGTTCTATGGAGACCTATAAGACCTTCTTTAACTAACACCCCAAAAAAGATGTCCTTTTCATTATAGGGGACTAGAATGCTAAAGTAGGAAGTCAAGAGCTACCTGGAGTAACAGGCAAATTTGGTCTTAGAGTACAATATGAAGCTGGTCAAAGTCTAACAGAGTTTCGCCAAGAGAACACACTGGTCATAGCAAACACCCGCTTCCAACAACACAAGAGAAGACTCTACACATGGAGTCTTTACCAGATGGTAAAGACATTACCAGGTGGTCAATACCAAAATCAGATTGATTAAATTCTTTGCAGCCAAAAATGGAGAAACTCTATACAGTCAGCAAAAACAAGACCGAGAGCTGACTGTGGCTCAGATCATGAATTCCTTATTGCCAAATTCAGACTTAAATTGAAGAAAGTAGGGAAAACCACTAGACCATTCAGGTATGACCTAAATTAAATCCCTTATGATTATACAGTGGAAGTGACAAATAGACTCAAAGGTTTGATCTGGTAGACAGAGTTCCTGAAGAACTATGGACAGAGGTTCATGACATTGTACAGGAGACAGGGATCAAGAACATCCCCAAGAAAAAAAAATGCAAAAAGTTCTGAGAAAGCCTTACAAAGAGCTGAGAAGCTAAAGGCAAAGGAGAAAAGGAAAGATATACCAATTTGAAAGCAGAGTTCCAAAGAATAGTAAGGAGAGATAAGAAAGCCTTCTTCAGTGATCAGTGCAAAGAAATATGGGAAAACAATAGAATGGGAAAGACTAGAGATCTCTTCAAGAAAATTAAAGCTATCAAGGGAATATTTCATGCAAAGTTGGGCACAATAAAGGATAGAAATCATATGAACCTAACAGAAGCAGAAGATATTAAAAAGACATGGCAAGAATACACAGAAGAACTACATAAAAAAGAGCGTCATTACCCAGATAACCATGATGGTGTGATCACTCACCTGGAGCCATACATCCTGGAATGCGAAGTCAAGTGGGTCTTAGGAAGCATCACAACGAACAAAGCTAGTTAGTGGAGGTGATGGGATTCCAGTTGAGCTATTTCAAATCCTAAAAGATGATGCTGTGAAAGTGCTGCATTCAATACACCAGCAAATTTGGAAAGCTCAGCAGTGGCCACAGGACTGGAAAAGGTCAGTTTTCATTCCAATCCCAAAGAAAGGCAATGCCAAAGAATGTTCAAACTAAAGCACAATTGCACTCATCTCACACATTAGCAAAGTAATGCTTAAAATTATCCAAGCCAGGCTTCAACAGGAGACCAACAAGGAGATCCAACCAGTCCATCCTAAAGGAAATCAGTTCTGAATATTCATTGGAAAGACTGATGCTAAAGCTGATACTCCAATACTTTGGCCACCTGATGTGAAGAACTGACTCACGTGAAAAGACCCTGATGCTGGGAAAGATTGAAGGAGGAGATGAGGATGACAGGGAATGAGACGGTTAGATGACATCACGGACTCAATGGACATGAGTTTGAATAAGCTCTGGGAGTTGGTGATGGACAGGGAGGCCTGTTGTGCTGCAGTCCATGGGGTCCCAAAGATTCGGACTCAACTGAGCGACTAAAGTGAACTGAACTATTCTTCCTTATCTAGATTTTCTAGACCAGGATTTCATATGTGTTTCCTTTCCTTGAGAGGGTATGCTGTTATCCATAACATAGCTCTGGGAAGGCAACATAGCCCAGTTAAGTAAAGGAACAGAGAATCAGAAATTCTAATTATGGTTCTACTATTATTAACTATGGTTTTTCTGCCAAAACTACCCTGTGCAGTCTTGGGCAAATTGCTCAGTCAATCTGAGTGTCAGGAAACATCACAATACACATAGGTGGATTAGACAAATATGTATCAGAGATCAAACTAAACAGGCAAGGGAAGCAGGGGAGAATGATTAGAAACTTGAGTTCTTTAAAAGATATGTTGTGGAACTTACATGCTCATGCCTTTATTAAAAAAAAAAAAAATGGAAGTTGAAACTCATGCAGGATTTTTGAGAAATGTCAAGATGATTCTTTAAATATAATCACACATAACCTTGGGGAGGTTATTAACTTCTTTGAAACTCAGTTGCTTTATTTATAAAATGTTGGCAATAATGCTTCCTTCAGAAAAATTCCTGCAATGAATAAATGAATTCATTCCTATAGCTATTACAACACAGGGACTGCCCCCAGACAGCTCTTTTCATTTTATCATTAATAACAATTAAGAGCCATATGGTTGTAAATCAAGCAATTTTGCCAGTACTTATTACTGTCACTTCATCTTCTTGGAGAAAATAACCAAAATTCTGAAATATTATCAACTAGTGAAAATCCCTCAGTCATGTCCAACTCTTTGTGACCCCATGGACTATATAGTCCTTGGAATTCTCCAGGCCAGAATACTGGAGTGGATAATGATTCCCTTCTCCAGGGGATCTTCCCAGCCCAGGGATCAAACCCAGGTCTCCCACACTGCAGGCAGATTCTTTACCAGGTGAGCCACCAGGGAAGCTACTCTTAATTAATTACCTACTTACGTTTGGTTACTGACATAAATATGCATATGTATGAGAATGTTAGTCACTCAGTCATGTCTGACTCTTTGCGACCTCATGGACTGTACTCCATCAGGCTCCTCTGTCCATGGGATTTCCCAGACAAGAATACTGGAGTTTGTAGTCACTTCCTTCTCCTGTGGATGTTTCAGAGCCAGGGATTGAACCTGGGTTTCCCCCATTGTGGGCACTCTTTATCATCTGAGCCACCAGGGAAGTCCATGCATACGTATATGTGTGTATATATATTCATCTATCAATGGACATAACTATAAATTGATACAGAGTCTAAACACATCGTCTATCTTCTCTAAAACCTCTCGTCCTCTACCCTGATAAGCATATCCCAGTCATAAGTGACCCATGATGATTCTTTTTGCCATTGGTTACAGTCTAAGCTCAAGTTAGGGCCACTTTTCCCTTATACCTCAATCTTGTGGTAGGCCTCACATCCTACCTTCCATTTACAAGGGGAAGAAAAGCAGAATTCCTTTTCTTAAGAGGTAGAGCAGAACTATCCTTATTTGGCCTTTTACTTAGGTACAGAGTCCTGCCAGGAAATAACTTTAGGTCTGAAAGTGAAGGGCTGGAAAAAGATTTTCCATGCAAATAGGGACCAAAAGAAAGCAGGAGTAGCAATACTCATATCAGATAAAATAGACTTTAAAACAAAGGCTGTGAAAAGAGACAAAGAAGGTCACTACATAATGATCAAAGGATCAATCCAAGAAGAAGATATAACAATTATAAATATATATGCACCCAACACGGGAGCACCGCAATATGTAAGACAAATGCTAACAAGTATGAAAGGAGAAATTAACAATAACACAATAATAGTGGGAGACTTTAATACCCCACTCACACCTATGGATAGATCAACTAAACAGAAAATTAACAAGGAAACACAAACTTTAAATGATACAATAGACCAGCTAGACCTAATTGATATCTATAGGACATTTCATCCCAAAACAATGAATTTCACCTTTTTCTCAAGCGCACATGGAACTTTCTCCAGGATAGATCACATCCTGGGCCATAAAGCTAGCCTTGGTAAATTCAAAAAAATAGAAATCATTCCAAGCATCTTTTCTGACCACAATGCAGTAAGATTAGATCTCAACTACAGGAGAAAAACGGTTAAAAATTCCAACATATGGAGGCTGAACAACACACTGCTGAATAACCAACAAATCACAGAAGAAATCAAAAAAGAAATCAAAATTTGCATAGAAATGAATGAAAATGAAAACACAACAACCCAAAACCTGTGGGACACGGTAAAAGCAGTCCTAAGGGGAAAGTTCATAGCAATACAGGCACACCTCAAGAAACAAGAAAAAAGTCAAATAAATAACCTAACTCTACACCTAAAGCAACTAGAAAAGGAAGAAATGAAGAACCCCAGGGTTAGTAGAAGGAAAGAAATCTTAAAAATTAGAGCAGAAATAAATGCAAAAGAAACAAAAGAGACCATAGTAAAAATCAACAAAACCAAAAGCTGGTTCTTTGAAATGATAAATAAAATTGACAAACCATTAGCCAGACTCATCAAGAAACAAAGGGAGAAAAATCAAATCAATAAAATTAGAAATGAAAATGGAGAGATCACAACAGACAACACAGAAATACAAAGGATCATAAGAGACTACTATCAACAATTAAATGCCAATAAAATGGACAACGTGGAAGAAATGGACAAATTCTTAGAAAAGTACAACTTTCCAAAACTCGACCAGGAAGAAATAGAAAATCTTAACAGACCCATCACAAGCACGGAAATTGAAACTGTAATAAAAAATCTTCCAGCAAACAAAAGCCCAGGTCCAGACGGCTTCAAAGCTGAATTCTACCAAAAATTTAGAGAAGAGCTAACACCTATCCTGCTCAAACTCTTCCAGAAAATTGCAGAGGAAGGTAAACTTCCAAACTCATTCTATGAGGCCACCATCACCCTAATACCAAAACCTGACAAAGATCCCACAAAAAAAGAAAACTACAGGCCAATATCACTGATGAACATAGATGCAAAAATCCTTAACAAAATTCTAGCAATCAGAATCCAACAACACATTAAAAAGATCATACACCATGACCAAGTGGGCTTTATCCCAGGGATGCAAGGATTTGTCAATATCCGCAAATCAATCAATGTAATACACCACATTAACAAATTGAAAAATAAAAACCATATGATTATCTCAATAGATGCAGAGAAAGCCTTTGACAAAATTCAACACCCATTTATGATAAAAACTCTCCAGAAAGCAGGAATAGAAGGAACATACCTCAACATAATAAAAGCTATATATGACAAACCCACAGCAAACATTATCCTCAATGGTGAAAAATTAAAAGCATTTCCTCTAAAGTCAGGAACAAGACAAGGGTGCCCACTTTCACCATTACTATTCAACATAGTTTTGGAAGTTTTGGCCACAGCAATCAGAGCAGAAAAAGAAATAAAAGGAATCCAAATTGGAAAAGAAGAAGTAAAACTCTCACTATTTGCAGATGACATGATCCTCTACAGAGAAAACCCTAAAGACTCCACCAGAAAATTACTAGAACTAATCAATGACTATAGTAAAGTTGCAGGATATAAAATCAACACACAGAAATCCCTGGCATTCCTATACACTAATAATGAGAAAACAGAAAGAGAAATTAAGGAAACAATTCCATTCACCATTGCAACGGAAAGAATAAAATACTTAGGAATATATCTACCTAAAGAAACTAAAGACCTATATATAGAAAACTATAAAACACTGGTGAAAGAAATCAAAGAGGACACTAATAGATGGAGAAATATACTATGTTCATGGATTGGAAGAATCAATACAGTGAAAATTAGTATGCTACCCAAAGCAATTTATAGATTCAATGCAATCCCTATCAAGCTACCAACAGTATTCTTCACAGAGCTAGAACAAATAATTTCACAATTTGTATGGAAATACAAAAAACCTCGAATAGCCAAAGCGATCTTGAGAAAGAAGAATGGAACTGGAGGAATCAACCTACCTGACTTCAGGCTCTACTACAAAGCCACAGTTATCAAGACAGTATGGTACTGGCACAAAGACAGAAATATAGATCAATGGAACAAAATGGAAAGCCCAGAGATAAATCCACGCACATATGGACACCTTATCTTTGACAAAGGAAGCAAGAATATACAATGGATTAAAGACAATCTCTTTAACAAGTGGTGCTGGGAAATCTGGTCAACCACTTGTAAAAGAATGAAACTAGAACACTTTCTAACACCATACACAAAAATAAACTCAAAATGGATTAAAGATCTAAATGTAAGACCAGAAACTATAAAACTCCTAGAGGAGAACATAGGCAAAACACTCTCTGACATACATCACAGCAGGATCCTCTATGATCCACCTCCCAGAATATTGGAAGTAAAAGCAAAAATAAACAAATGGGACCTAATTAACCTTAAAAGCTTCTGCACAACAAAGGAAACTATTAGCAAGGTGAAAAGACAGCCTTCAGAATGGGAGAAAATAATAGCAAATAAAGCAACTGACAAACAACTAATCTCAAAAATATACAAGCAACTCCTACAGCTCAACTCCAGAAAAATAAATGACCCAATCAAAAAATGGGCCAAAGAACTAAATAGACATTTCTCCAAAGAAGACATACAGATGGCTAACAAACACATGAAAAGATGCTCAACATCACTCATTATCAGAGAAATGCAAATCAAAACCACTATGAGGTACCATTTCACACCAGTCAGAATGGCTGCGATCCAAAAGTCTACAAGCAATAAATGCTGGAGAGGGTGTGGAGAAAAGAGAACCCTCTTACACTGTTGGTGGGAATGCAAACTAGTACAGCCACTATGGAGAACAGTGTGGAGATTCCTTAAAAAACTGGAAATAGAACTGCCTTATGATCCAGCAATCCCACTGCTGGGCATACACACTGAGGAAACCAGAAGGGAAAGAGACACGGGTACCCCAATGTTCATCACAGCACTGTTTATAATAGCCAGGACATGGAAGCAACCTAGATGTCCATCAGCAGATGAATGGATAAGAAAGCTGTTGTACATATACACAATGGAATATTACTCAGCCATTAAAAAGAATACATTTGAATCAGTTCTAATGAGGTGGACAAACCTGGAGCCTATTATACAGAGTGAAGTAAGCCAGAAGGAAAAACACCAATACAGTATACTAACGCATATATATGGAATTTAGAAAGATGGTAACAATAACCCTGTGTACGAGACACCAAAAGAGACACTGATGTATAGAACAGTCTTATGGACTCTGTGGGAGAGGGAGAGGGTGGGAAGATTTGGGAGAATGGCATTGAAACATGTAAAATATCATGTATGAAATGAGATGCCAGTCCAGGTTCGATGCACGATACTGGAAGCTTGGGGCTAGTGCACTGGGACGACCCAGAGGGATGGTATGGGGAGGGAGGAGGGAGGAGGGTTCAGGATGGGGAACACATGTATACCTGTGGTGGATTCATTTTGATATTTGGCAAAACTAATACAATTATGTAAAGTTTAAAAATAAAATAAAATTTAAAAAAATAAAATAAAATAAAATACACTAAATTTAAAAAATAAATAAATAAAAGTGCAAAAAAAAATCATCTGTGAGAACTAATTAGAATGCATGCATATCAATGTAAAAACTCTATATTTCTGACCATATATAGATAATTTGTGTATTAGTCAGTGTTCTCCGGAGAAACAGAACCAATATGGTGTGTGTGTATGGGGGGCAGTCTATGGGAGAGAATTTATTTTTAGGAATTGGCTCACATGATTGTAGAGACTGGCAAGTCCAAAATCTGTAGATAAGCCACAGGCTAGAAACACAGGGAAGAGTTTCAGTTCAAGTCCAAAGGCAGTCTACTGACAGAACCGCCTCTTCTTTAGGGAACAGTCTTTTTCTGAAGGCCTTAGCTGATTGCATGAGGTTCACCTGTAATATGGGGACTAATCTGCTTTACACAAAGTTTACTGATGTGAATGTTAATCACATCCAAAAGTAAAAACAAAACAAAACAAAAATAGTTCAGAGAAACATCTAGAATAATATTTGACAAAATATCCAAAATATGCCATGGTCTAGCCAAGTTTACACATAAAACTAAGCATCACAGTTTGTTTAAGATATGCAGATCAAAAACCTAGTAATATCCCAAAGCAGATAAGTAAAGCAATAAAATGTAGAAAAAAGAAGCGCTTGACTATTATCTATTTCTAGCATACTACAGTAAATTATATATTCAGTTGACCAAAAGATTCATTTGGATTTTCCCATAAAATCAGTCCAAAAGAACCTTTTGGCCAACTCAATACAACAGGGGCCAATAAGCTATTTCCTCAGACAAGTGATCCTGAGAAGGTAATAAGAATAACTGGATTCCAAAACTCTTGAGTACACTCTCAAGGAAAAAAAAACTAAGTGTCTTGAAAGTGAAAATGTAGTCACTTAGTCTGCCTGATGCTTTGCGATGCTATGGACTGATCCCACCAGGCTCCTCCATCCATGGGATTTTCCAGCAAGAATACTGAAGTGGATTGCCATTTCCTTCTCCAGGGGATCTTCCAGACTCAGGGATCAAATTCAGGCCTCCTGCACTGAGGGCAGACTTTACCGTCTGAGCCATCAGGGAAGTGTCTTGGGATGACTCTAAAAACTGGTTTGTGGCATTAAGAGGACTAGCCTGGTCAACTCCACTAGACTCTGGAGATAATAAGAGCAGCACTAGTGAGCAGTATCAGACTTGATATATTTCACAGTGCATACAACTTATTAAACTCTACCTACCTGATTAATTATGAATCAATTTGTATAGTAATTAAATCACCATACTATTAATATGTGGTGTGAATGATTGCAGTCATCCTCACTGCAAATTTGAGATAGTGTTTATGTGCAGAATAAACCGCAGTGCAGCAGACCATGGCATTGATGTAAATGCATTGAAAGAACTGAGCTCTTGCATCGCCAAGCTAAAATTAAACAACAATTTAGAACAGTCAGTCTCCACTTAAGACACAACTTCATAGAGTAGGCGTACCCTTGAGCAGGTGCAGGAGTAATGTAGCTCAAATAAAATTAGACCTTAGCCTCCAGGATATGGTCTAAATTGCTCCTGACATTTTCTTAAGTATAACAAATCAGAGATTTTTCTTTCTCTTGTGTTCCAAGCTGTGATTTCATATTTCCATTATACTCCAAAAGGAAAGTCAAGTCCTTACTTTATTTCCATTGCCAGAGTACAGGTAATATATAGGATTCACCAGATAATAATGAATCTAATGAACCAATTAATTGAGGATATATCTACATGATCTCTTTGGAGTTTAAAAAAATGAGGAAACTGGCAGAAGTGGGGCACATTTGTGAATCTCTTCCAGTCTCCAGATAAAGACAGACTAAGTAACGAGACACCAATTACATACATATATAGGATTTCTCAAAAGGCTCAGTGGGTAAATAATTCTTCTGCAATGCAGGAGACACAGAAGACACAGGGTTTGACCTCTGGGTTAGGAAGATCCCCTCAAGAAGGAAATGGCAACCCACTCCAGTATTCTTGCCTGGGAAATCCCATGGACGGAGGAGCCTGGTGGGCTACAGTCCAAAGGGTTGCAAAAAGCTGCACACAACTAAGTGACTAAGCACATATACATACATAAAATCTATGGACAGTAAGTACCACGAAAGGCATTCTCACAAACCACAATATTTAAGCAGGGGAGAGGACTCCACCAGCAGCCACAAGACTGGCATCTTATCAGTATCATGTGAGGATGAAAGAAGAGAGAAATAAAGGGTGAGTGATATACCCGAGAACAGAAGAACCTTAAATTAGGTAACAGGCAGTCGTTGGAAATCATGCTGGGTCAATTTAAAAACAACAGTTGAAATTAGATAAGGTTTTGCCCAATTCGTTCTCCAGTGAGTACAATGGTCCCAACATAAAACCTTAAAGAGAGAGAAGAAAGTCTAGATTTTACGACTTGTTGAAACTGACTAGCCAAGGTTTTCCTCCAGAACAAGGATCTACACTGAAAAGAAACTGGTGGTGTAACATTAAAATCAGGCAGAAAACGGGCAGATAGAGGAGAAGGAAAGAAAATGCAGATAAACATGCCTGGTTGGGGAGAGAAGAGAGAACCAAAAACCTGAGAAAGCAAGCCATCATCATTATTTTGAACACTACACACACACACAAAAACAGAAGGGCTCTGTGAAGTGATCAAAGCTATCTTGAGTCATATTTTCCTCTAAAATTTTGTCAAGATTTATTTCAAATAAAAATGAACAACATGAAAGTATTGAAGTCAATCTGAACAGTGTTGCCCTAAAAAGGAGAGAAAGAATAAGGAGCAGAATACAATCCTTACAGATCATGAACTGCATGCCAGAAAGTCATGTCTAAGGAACAGAACAAAACGAATCCTTTGTGGCTCAGGTGGTAAAGAATCTGCCTGTGATGCAGGAGACTCGGGTTCAAGCCCTTGGTTGGGAAGATCCCCTGGAGAAAGGAATGGGGGCAACCCACTCCAACCCAATGCCTGGAGAATCCCATGGACAGAGGAGTCGGATATGACTGAGCGACCAACACTTTCACTTTTAAATGAACAAGAGATAGTAATAAATGATACAATACATTAAAGAACAATATAAATCAAAAGTAGAAAAATTCATAAGCAATATAATATAAAGATGAGAATTTGAACTAAAGGAAAACATAAATTTAAATTAATAATAAATTAGAAGAACAGAATACGAAGAATTAACACAGAAAATGATGTCTTAAGAGAAATATAAAATGAAAGTTTTATATTTCAATAAAAAAGAAATGAAAAATTATATAAGAGATCTGAAAAAAAAGTGAAAAATGTTAACAATATGCCAGATCTTACATATGGAAATAGTAATCCCTAAAGAATACTGAAGCAAAGGAACAGAACAAAAGCTAAAATCATGAAAGCATTCCTGAAAGTTTTTTTTTAATTGAAAGTTCATACTAAAAAATCACATCACATATCTGAGACTAATACAGAGACCTATTAAATTTTCTAAAAAATTTTTTAAGACAGAAGAATCCCTTTCTCTGGCAAAAATAGTGAGATACTTATACTGTGGTAGAAAAAAATAGATTATCATTAGGCTATTCAACAGCAATACTTTGTTAAAAAGAATTACAAAACTAAAATATTCAGAAAAAGAAAATCTGAACTAATGATTTCATATCCAGCAAAACTAATGTCAACATAGCAGACACAAACTATATGAACAGGCAAAAACTCACAGAGTATTGCTTCCAAAGTCTTTCTGGAGAATTCTTAGAGATCAGATTCCATATAACTCAAATGACAAGAGAATAGATGGTGATGTAGCTACTTACAGAAGTAAGACTAACTTTAATGTGTTAGTTGCTCAGTCATGTCTGACTCTTTGAGACCCCAACTACTGTAGCCCACCAGGCTCCTCTGTCCATAGGATTTCTCAGGCAAGAATATTGGAGTAGGTAGCCATTCCCTTCTCATCTGGTAAGACTAGATTTCTCGTCTAGTAAGACTGATGCTGCTGCTAAGTCGCTTCAGTCGTGTCCGACTCTGTGCGACCCCATAGACGGCAGCCCACCAGGCTCCCCTGTCCCCAGGATTCTCCAGGCAAGAACACTGGAGTGGGTTGCCATTTCCTTCTCCAATGCATGAAAGTGAAAAGTGAAAGGGAAGTCGCTCAGTCGTGTCCGACTCTCAGCAACCCCATGGACTGCAGCCTTCCAGGCTCCTCCATTCATGGGAGATGAAGTTTAATACGAATGCATAATATGAAATGGCTATATGCTCAGCCAGAGTGGCTATGGTAAAACTATAAAAATAAGGAAAGAGTGGAGAATGAATAAGTAAGAATGTAATATTGATGGTAATGATATTAGTATAGTTATTCTGAACCTAATGTATATAACATGGAAAAAAATAAAAGAATAATTATGGGATAGACTAATTCTACCACTCCCTGTGTCCTTAAAAAGCAGTTTTCTTAGTGTGGAAAAAAGGAGGAATAGAGATTCATTAAAATACATATATATATAGTTTTAAATTTGACTTAAAAGGACATAGTATAAACTCATATAAACTCATGAAAATGTTTATAATATATGCATGCATGCTATGCACGCATAGTCAGTAGTGTCTGACTATGTGTGACCCTATGGACTATGGTACTCCAGGCTCCTCTGTCCATGGGATCCTCCAGGCAAGTATACTGGAGTGGGTTGCCATTTCCTATTCCAGGGGATCTTCCTGACCCAGGAATCTAACTCATGTCTCCCACATTGCAGGCAGATTCCTGACTACTGAGCCATGGGGTAAGCCCATAATATATGCATATACATGCCCATAATATATGCACATATGCATATAAATGTATGTATGGGCTTCCCTGATAGCTCAGTTGGTAAAGAATCCACTGGCAGTTCAAGAGATCCCGGTTTGATTCCTAGGTTGGGAATATCCCCTGGAGAAGGGATCAGCTACCCACACTAGTATCCTTGGGCTTCCCTTGTGGCTCAGCTGATAAAGAATTCACCTGCAACATGAGAGACCTGGGTTTGATCCCTGGGTTGGGACGATCCCCTGGAGAAGAGAAAGACTACCCACTCCAGTATTCTGGCCTGGAGAATTCCATGGACTGTATAGACCATGGGGTCCCAAAGAGTTGGACAGGAGTGAGTGACTTTCACTTTCATATACTTGTATATATGTATGAATAGATTGATGATATTCATCATTGATGAATAGATTGGATATTCATTGGATTTGAATAGAATACTTTCTAGCTTTAGTCATCGAAAAAGCATAAAACAATGACCAAGCACAATACGAATAAGAATCCCTTTTGTTCAGATATCTTCAGCCTTAAAATATTGTTTTTTCAAGATTTTTCACAACGGTGTTTTCTTCTTTAGGAAATAATTAATTGCGTACTCAAAGCAAGGAAGTACAAGATGAGCTTGAAACTTCTCATAACTGCTAAAGAGAAACTGTCCAACACTGCTAGTGTTGTGTCAAAAGCACTCAAGAACAAAGCTGAAGAGGTTCTTAGAGGATCAATTTGAGCTTCAAAATAAAGTACAATTCATTGCAATTAATCAAATATGTTTAAATCATTAGACTAATAAGGATTTAAAAAGCAGATAATTAATGGGCACCCTTGAGAGATGACAGCAAACTAGTAAATGTAGTTAAAGAATCAAGTATTTATCTGACCTTCCCCATATGAACTTCACTACTGAGTTATCAAATTATAGATTGGGTAAGCATCTCTTTATAAACTAGTCTGAATAGTGTATGAAAAATAACAGAACTGAAATATCACCATTTTGCAATTTTATTGCAATTGTTCTCCCAAAGAATAAACTTTAGATCATTAGCCGTAAGTAGCATCCTACCTATATAAAAAGAGGGAAAACCCTGATGAAAACACATGCACTACCTATAATCTTGCCTGTGGTATCAAACCTAAGTCTGATGAGACTTTTTGTTCCAGGTGTCAAACCTCAAGATATACAGGGCACTGAGAAACATAGCAAATTTTACCATGGAATGGGTAGCACCTGGACTAAAAATGTGAATGAGCGTGACTAAACAACTGTGTTTAGAAACGCACATTTATAAGACAAATACAAAAAGTGATTGCTGAAAGTCAGGATAATGGTTACTTCTTGGTGAGAGGACAGGACATGACATGAGGGCACGCACATGGAAGGGCTTCTGGAGTCACTGATAATATTATATATTTATCTGGGTAATAAGTGTAAAGGTGCTTGCCTCATAACAACTCATAAGATGGTGCTAGAGGTAAAGAACTTGCCTGCCAATGCAGGAAACATGATAGACACGGGTTATATCCCTGTGTTGGGAAAATCCCCTGGCGAAGGGGATGGCAACCCACCTCAATATTCTTGCCAGGGACCAGGGAAAATTCCATGGGCAGAGGAACCTGGCAGGCTGCAGTCCAGTTCAGTTCAGTTGCTCAGTCGTGTCTGACTCTTTGCAACCCCAAGGACTGCAGCACACCACGCTTCCCTGTCCATCACCAAGTCCTGGAGTTCATTTAAATTTATGTCCAATGAGTTGGTGATGCCATCCAACCATCTCACCCTCTGTTGTCCCCTTCTCCTCCTGCCTTCAATTTTTTCCATCATCAGGGTCTTTTCAAATGAGTCAGTCCTTCACATCAGGTGGCCAAAGTATTGGAGTATCAGCTTTAGCATCAGTCCTTCCTATGAATATTCAGGACTGGTTTCCTTTAGGACTGACTGGTTGGATCTCCTTGCAGTCCAAGGAACTCTCGAGAGTCTTCTCCACATCACAGTTCAAAAGCATCAGTTCTTCATCCCTCAGCTTTTTTTATAGTCCAACTCTCACATCCATACATGACTACTGGAAAAAACCATAGCTTTGACTAGATGGACCTTTGTTGGCAAAGTAATGTCTCTGTTTTTTAATATGCTGTCTAGACAGCTCATAACTTTTCTTCCAAGGAGCAAGCATCTTTTAATTTCATGGCTGCAGTCACCATCTGCAGTGATTTTGGAGCCCAGAAAAATAAAGTCTGTCACTATTTCCATTGTTTCCCCATCTACTTGCCATGAAGTGATGGGACCAGATGCCAAGATCTTAATTTTATGAATGTTGAGTTTTAAGCCAACTGTTTCACTCTCCACTCTCACTTTCATCAAGAGATTCTTTAGTTCTTCTTCACTTTCGGCCATAAGGGTGGTGTCATCTGCATATCTGAGGTTATTGATATTTCTCCTGGCAATCTTGATTCCAACTTATGCTTCATCCAGCCCAGCATTTCTCATGATGTATTCTGCATATAAGTTAAATAAGCAGGGTGACAATATACAGCCTTGATGTACTCCTTTCCTATGGGCAGAGGAGCCCATGGGCAGAGGAGCCTGGAAGGCTACAGTCATGTGGCCACAAGAGTAGGACATGACTGAGCAAACACACACACACATATATTATGTGTGATTTTCTATATCTATATTTTATTTTACCACAAAAGGATTAAATTTTTAGGATAAAATTTGTGCTCTGCCTTCCATAAAGTTTTTAAAAAACCACAAAACCTAATTATTCTACTGAATGAATCCAGAGTTTCAGATTATGGCTATAAACCATCTTAATTCACTTGTAATAAGATTTTTAAATTAGGCCGGTTAAATATGTATGGAAAAATAGGAACCAATTATAAACACAATAAAGAAAATTAAAAACACTAGACTTTTTTCTGTGTGTATGATTTAATATCAATTTTTTAATAAGTGGGATTAAATAGTATATATTATTTTACAATCTGTTCTTATTACTTTAAATCATAAGTAGATCATCATTTTATTACACATAACTTACAGTATTATTAAATGACCATGTATCTATTGATTTTTAATAAGACAAACTTAACAAATCTCCTATAATTAAACATTTGCATAGATTTTTCCCCAATTTTATTACATATACCCTGGAATAAACATGCTAGTAGCTAATATTTGTGCATATTCTTATTTTCTGAAGATAAATTCATAGAAGTAGAATTACACATGATTTTTTTTGGAATAATTGTAAAAAAGCAAAATGACTGTCTGAGGAGGCCTTACAAATAGCTATGAAAAGAAAGGAAGCAAAAAGCAAAGGAGAAAAGGAGGGATATACCCATTTGAATGTAGACTTCCAAAGAATAGCAAGGAGAGATAAGAAAGCCTTCCTTAGTGATCAATGCAAAGAAATAGAGGAAAACAATAGAATGGGAAAGACTAGAGATCTCTTCAAGAAAATTAGGGTTCTCAAGGCAAGAATACTGAAGTGGTTTGCCATGCCTTTCTCCAGTGGACCACATTCTGTCAGACCTCTCCACCATGACCCCACCCCCCAACCCCCATCTTGGGTGGTCCCACAGGGCATGGCTTAGTTTCATTGAGTGAGACAAGGCTGTGGTCCATGTGATCAGATTGGCTAGTTGTCTGTGATTGTGGTTTCAGTCTGTCTGCCCTCTGATTCCCTCTCTCAGTGCCTACTGTCTTACTTGGGTTTCTCTTACCTTCTCCTGTCTTACTTGGGTTTATCTTACCTTGGACGTGGGATATCTCTTCACGGCTGCTCCAGCGAAGCACAGCAGCTGCTCCTTGCCTTGGATGTGGGGTATCTCCTCTCAGCCACTGCCCCTGACCTTGTATATGGGGTAGCTCCTCTCAGCCACACTTCCACACTGTTACAGCCGCCCCGCTTCTGTGCCAAGCCAGGCTTCAGCAATATGTGAACCGTGAACTTCCTGATGTTCAAGCTGGTTTTAGAAAAGGCAGAGGAACCAGAGATCAAATTGCCAACATCTAATACATCATCAAAAAAGCAAGAGAGTTCCAGAAAAACATCTATTTCTGCTTTATTGACTATGCCAAAGCCTTTGACTGTGTGGATCACAATAAACTGTGGAAAATTCTGAAAAAGATGGAAATACCAGACCACCTGACCTGCCTCTTGAGAAACCTGTATGCAGGTCAGGAAGCAACAGCTAGAACTGGACATGGAACAACAGACTGGTTCCAAATAGGAAAAGGAGTACTTCGAGGCTGTATATTGTCACCCTGCTTAATTAACTTATATGCAGAGTACATCATGAGAAATGCTGGGCTGTAGGAAGCACAAGCTGGAATCAAGATTGCCAGGAGAAATACCAGTAACCTCAGATATGCAAATGACACCACCCTTATAGCAGAAAGCGAAGAACTAAAGAGCCTCTTGATGAAAGTGAAAGAGGAGAGTGAAAAAGTTGGCTTAAAGCTCAACATTCAGAAAACTAAGATCATGGCATCCGGTCCCATCACTTCATGGCAAGTAGATGGGGAAACAATGGAAACAGTGACAGACTTTATTTTTCTGGGCTCCAAAATCACTGTAGATGGTGATTGCAGCCATGAAATTAAAAGACACTTGCTCCTTGGAAGGAAAGTTATGACCAATCTAGACAGCCTATTGAAAAGCAGAGACATTACTTTGTCAACAAAGGTCTGTCTAGTCAAAGCTATTGTTTTTCCACTGGTCATGTATGGATGTGAGAGTTGGACTATACAGAAAACTGAGCACCGAAGAATTGAGGCTTTTGAACTTTGGTGTTGGAGAAGACTCTTGAGAGTCCCTTGGACTGCAAGGAGATCCAACCAGTCCATCCTAAAGGAGATCAGTCCTGGGTGTTCATTGGAAGGACTGATGTTGAAGCTGAAACTCCAATACTTTGGCCATCTGATGTGAAGACCTGACTCATTGGAAAAAACCCTGATGCTGGGAAAGATTGAGGGCAGGAGGAGAAGGGGACAACAGAGGATGAGATGGTTGGATGGCATCACCAACTCAATGGACATGGGTTTGGTTGAACTCTGGGAGCTGATGATGGACAGGGAGGCCTGGTGTGCTGCTGTTCATGGGGTCGCAAAGAGTTGGACACGACTGAGAAACTGAACTGAAGACTGGGCTATCTTATAGGAATTTTATAAAGTGCAATAAAGTTGATTTTTAATATCAGGGCCTTAGGCAAAAATCATATACAACCAAATCACTGTAGGGACTTTAATCTTTCATAATATATAGCATGCATTTAGTTTAGTTTAGTCGCTAAGTTATGTCTGATTCTTTTGTGACCCCATGGACTGTAGCCCACAAGGCTCCTCTGTCCATGAGATTTCCCATGGTTTTTTGTAAATAAATTGAAAATAGTACATAAACCAGTGCAGTTTTCTTGGAGAACACATCCAAGATGTTGTCCTCACAGTAGATTCAGAGGTGATTATGAATAGCATTCAGATTCTGATCTCCTATCTCTTGCTCTTTCCAAATTGTTACCAAATTGAACTTGGGTCTGTTCAACTGATATGCTGCAAAACCAATCTACAGACCCTGGGTTGTGGTGTAGGATATTACAGCATTTAAGGAGTACGGAGAACAGCTCATGATCAAAAGATCTGAATTCCCCAATGGCTTTTAGAAAAAAAAGTTTAAAGGCAATATTAAGGGTATGGGTTCCAGGGTACCAGACTAGTCATGCACAAGTCTGTAATTGGTTAATGGTTAACAGGATGATAGTTCTGGAATCTTAATAGTCAACTTTCTGTTTCCAACTACTCTGAGGTCTACTACAGGCAGTTAGCCAGCATGCAGTTAAAACTACTTCCCTTTGGTGGGGATTTCAGTATCTGCAAAACAACTCAAGGATGAAGCTCAAGATATTATCTATAGCACTTAAGGAGGAACTAAAATCCTTGACTTTGTTTTATGGCTAAACTGTTATTATTTTGTCTTGCCTGACTGTTTTTCTTTGTTTCTACATTTTCTCACTTCTCTTATTAAATTTGCTCTTTGGAACTAGGGAAGGCTTAGGAGGCTAAAGCTTGTCTACAAACGAGAGATAGGTGGGAGAACACAGGGGCCTGTCCCCAAGAAGATCCTGCAGGATCCTGTCTGGTTTCAAACTTTTAGGAAATAAGGTATTTCCAGACTCTGCCCTCATATTTTATTTTTTTTAGCCATATTTGCCCTCATTTTTACTTTGATGACTTTTAAAACTAATTATGAGTTTTCCCACTTGAATTAAGAGATCCTTGAAGTTCGGAATAATGTCTGATGAATTTCTTAATTACCTCAAGATATGGCATGAAGCAACTTGGAAAAATTTATGTTTTAAACAAATATTCATTGAGTGAATAGTTATTTTCCTGTAAATACTTTACTAATAATTTGAAAATTTATTTTTGGACTCAATCTTCTTCTTAAATTATTCTATTTAATACCTGGTGATAATTATGTCATTATTATGCCCATTTTATATATGGGGATTTGTCTTAGTAAGTACTACTACTAAGATTAATATATACACATAGCCTGTTCAACTCCAGAGTCACTTCTTAACCGATACTTACTTTACAGAGAACCTTAGATTTATTTCAGTGCCTTGAAAGACTAAAAGTGGATCTGTCTATAGCTTCTTTTCCATATAAATTAGTGAGATTTTGCCCTATCTTTTCAAGATTTATTGAATGTAAAGCTGCCTAAAATCAAAGGAGGGAAACCAGTTAAATTCAGGAAAGTTAATTTCTTTTAAAGTGACTTGAAATTAATTTGGACTAATTTTTTTTCTGTATAATTACATATCATATTAAACACAATTGTGATTGAGATAGCCTTAATCATTATTCCTTCTACTGTCAGCTTGGATGTAGAGAGAGCAAATGTTAACAGAAGAACTAAAAATCTAAGGACATGTCAAGAATAAAGTGGTTATTATTCTAGTAGCTTCTCTGGGACTCTCTAGTTACAGCTGAATATTTACGAAAATATGATTTAGAATTCTCAGCACATAAGAATCAATACTTCTTATTGGAAAAGAAACTTAACATAAGATAAAATACCTTTTATTTTACAAACAGTGTGAAATATTTCTGACACCTTTACATTTATGTTCCATAGAGTCATATCCTAAGTGGGAACTCAGGTCTAAAGTTGGTACAGAAGGGGAAAAAAATTCAAAATTAACCATAACACCCTGTCTTGGGTCGAATTGTAGCTTTCCTCCACTCCAAAAAAATGTTTGTCCTAATCCCTGATATCTGGGAATGTGATTATATTTGGAACTATGGTCTTTGCAGATGTAATCAAGTTAAGATGAGATCATTAGGATAGGCTGTAGTCAAATATGGCTTGTGTCTTCATAAGAAGAGAAGACACACAGACACAGAGAGAACACCAACTGACCATGAAAGAAGTGATTGAAGACTGGAGTAATGTCAAAGACTGTTGAAGACTGCCAGCAACACCAGAAGCTAAGAGAAAGACATGGAACTGACTGGCCCTTCTAGAGCCATTAGAGGGAGCATGGCCCTGCTGATACCTTGACTTCAGACGTCTAGCCTCTGCCTATATGAGAATACATTTCTGTTGTTTAAAGCCACTCAGTTTGTGATTTAGAAGTTGGATTTAGAAAAGGAGAAGAACCAGAGATCAAATTGCCAATATTCATTGGATCATAGAAAAAGCAAGGAAATTCCAGAAAAACATATTTCTGCTTCATTGACTACTAGAAAGCCTACTTCAAAGACTGCTAAAGCCTTTAACTGTGTGGATCACAACAAACTGTGGAAAATTCTTAAAGATATGGGAATATCAGACCACTTTACCTGCCTCTTGAAAAACCTGTATACAGGTCAAGAAGCAACAGCTAAGAACCGGACATGGAACAATGGACTGGTTCAAAATTGGGAAAGGAATATGAAGGCTGTATATTGTCACTCTGCTTATTTAACTTCTATGCAGAGCACATCATGTGAAATGCCAGGCTGGATGAAGCACAAGCTGGAATCAAGATTGCCGGGAAAAATATCAATAACCTCAGACACGCAGATGATACCACCCTAATGATGGAAAGTGAAGAAGAACTAAAGAGCCTCTTAATGAGGGGGAAAAAGAAGAGTGAAAAAGCTGGCCTAAAACTCAATATACCAAAAACTAAGATCATGGCATCCAGTCCTATCACTTCCTGGCAAATAGATGGGGGAAAATGGAAACAGTGACAGACTATCTTCTTGGGCACCAAAATCATGGTGGACTGTGACTGAAACCATGAAATTAAAAGATGCTTGCCCCTCGGAAGAAAAGCTATGAGCAACCTAGACAGCATATTAAAAAGCAGACATCACTTTGACAACTGAGTGACTGAACAACAAGTTTGTAAGGTTTTGTTACAACAGCCCAAGCAAATTAACACAGACAGATCCCTTCCAGAAACACTCCATTGAGGATTAAGTGCCATGCCACAATTAAAGGGTCCAACACAGCCGTTTGTTTTTCCTCTAGATCTGGGATATGCTGCTAAGTCGGACTCTTTGTGACCCCATGGACTGTAGCCCACCAGGCTCCTTTGTTCATGGAATTCTCTAGGCAAGAATACTAGACTGTGTTGCCATTTCCTTCTCCAGGGGATCTTCCTGACCCAGGGATCGAACCAGTGTCTCTTATGTCTCCTACACTGGCAGGTGGGTTCTTTACCACTAGCACCACCTGGTAAATCCTGACCCTGTGGGCAGGCTTAAAGCAGGAGTTTGTAAGAGAGCAGTTTGAAGAGTATTAAAAGCCTTTTGAGTCTCTGGTGACAAAAGCAGCTTATCAGTCTTGGCCTGTTGAGTTTCAGTTATAAGTTTATATAAAAGCTGGGCAAGTTTCCCGTAACCTGGAATTTAAATGCAGCAATAGCCGATAATGTCTAAGAATCCCCTCAGTTGTCTTAAAGTCATAGGTAGAGGATGATTTAGTATATGTTTAACTTTAGAAAGCATCCTTCAAATCCATGACTAAAAATATTTGGCTCAGGATAGATCTGGGATAGATAACTGCTTTTTCCTTGAGCACTGGATCTGGTAGTTGATTTTTGTTTAGAAGTCAAGATGAAGAAAAAATAGGTAGATATTTTGAAGCATTAAAATCACTCTTTGTACAGTGAGCCTTACACCTTCTGAGAGAAATCAGAGGGAGGAGGACATTGATTCATGTCTCGTCTCGCACTTGTTCCTGGTGATTAGAGAAAGGACAAACTTTAAGACTGTATTCAAAATGTGCTCTCTCTCTCTCTCAGTTACCCTCTCTAATTCTCTCTCTTCTTTCTCTAGCCTGTATATCTGAGTTGGCACAGGTGAGATCCACTATCCTTAAATGTGCACAATCCCTCGGAGAAGGAAATGGCAACCCACTTCAGTATTCTAGCCTGGGAAATCCCAGGGACAGAGGAGCTTGGCAGGCTATGGTCCATGGGATCACAAACAGTTGGATACCACTGAGCAACTAAACGGCAACAACAACATTTTATACTTTACACTTCCTTTATTTTGTTGTTTCTGAACAATGTGATTTACCATACTTGTTTCAGTTTCCTGAGAGGTTTCAAATTTACCCATTTTATTGCTCTTTAATATTGGCTCAGATGGTAAAGCGTCTGCCTGCAATGCGGGAGACCCGAGTTCGATTCCTGGGTCAGGAAGATCCCCTGGAGAAGGAAATGGCAATCCATTCCAGCACTCTTGCCTGGAAAATCCCATGGATGGAGGAGCCTGAGAGGCTACAATCCATGGGGTCGCAAAGAGTCAGACACAACTGAGCGATTTCACTCACTCACTCACTCATGCCAAAATTAAATTTTAAATTGATTTAAAGCATATTATATTCAGTATATAAATATATATAGCACATACATATTTTTGCTTGTAAAACTATGATGCTTGCTTTATTGAGTACAGACACATGGTACATTTGGGACAATAATACATACTAATTTAATTTACTCATAGCTATTTAAATTTAGTTATAAATGGAGCTATGAGTTGCTTATTTTTAGGAACTTTCATCATATTTTTATCTCATTTTTAAAAATGCCAAACTTGGAACAAAAATATCCTCAATATAAAAAGACACATTTTTTAAAATAGTTGTTGAACTGAATGACTCTACTATATCAAGGATTTATGGAAATTTGCTCATTTTACAAAAGGAAGGAAATGTCCTGGAAATATTTTTTAAAGAAACTATATTTTAACTGCTTAAATCACATGATTCTTCATTTCCTTATGAAACAGGACCCCACAGAAGCAAAAATGAATGCCCTTTAAAATACAGACCAGAGGTTCACCTGATCTTCTTTGTGTATCGCTTGTAATGTCCTGATATTGTTTTTACACAAAAACTGTGTACTTGTGCTCTTATAATTAAATTCTATTTAAAATGGAAGCAATAAAAGAGCATTGTTTAAATATTTTATTCATTTTCCCAAACACAAGTTTGAAATATAAACCCTGTTTTTCAGCCAAAAAAAAAAATGTGGAATAGTTATTTTGTTTATTTATTTCTTTATTTTTAGGCACTCTTACATATTGGGGTTTGCTGCCATCATGTTTAAACTTTCACAGAAACACTTGAATGATTATTTTACAACAATTTTACAATAATGCCTTTCCTGAATGCCTTTTTTCTTTCTCTGACAAGGTACATAGAAAAAGCTAAAGAAAAATGTGTGATTTTATTATTCAATTACATCTTCCACATTTTTACTTGCAAATTATGTCAGCCCAATTCAACTTTCCAACAAGGTGGAATTTAATTTACCACTTTGTTTATTCTATTCTAAAGACTCTTCTCATGCAGTTCATAATTAACAGATTAATTTCAGATGTCCCCAAATTACCAGTCTCTGAATTACACTTAATTTAATTGTTTAATAATCTGTCCACTCATGCATGGAAGTTAATATTCAACTTCATTAGCAGAAAATGTATGTGTACTTTATAGTGCAACTTATGTTCAGAGGAAAGCTGTTCTCATCATCTAAACATTAAATGCTTTTATCAACTGACCATACTTGTTATCATGTGAATATTACCTATGCTTTATCTTATTTTACCATAAGACTCCTGGATGCATATATACAAAGGGATTTACCAGGGAGTGGTCATAGAAGGTACATATATAACTGCTTCATCCTTTCAAGTTTTTATGAATTTCTGCAGAAATTAATTTTTAATGGACTGTTGCTGGGTGGAGTACTCTCCACTTTTCATAGCACAGCACCTCCTAGAAAGCCATAAAGCATAGAACAAGTTCTCTTCCTCCATCGTTATACTAAGAATTTTAATTAACAGGAAATACTACATAACATATATATCCAGTACTAAGTGTCCAGGTCTTTATTACCTCTTCTCTGAAAGCCTATAAAAACCCCCTAATGTTCCATCCACCTCTGGTGACTCTGATCTCCACACCCTGACACAGCAATTATATTCATTTTTCGATATACTATGCCTCCCCATTGTTGAAAGGATTAAATAAAATTCTAATTAACTGTTTGGATGATGAGAAATCTTGTGAAAATTTTGCTCCACAAAATCTATTCCTCTCACCACCTGGAGGTTTTTCTTCTACTATTTGCTGTTAGATTTTCATTTTTATCTTTTTTTAAAATTTGCCCTCCTATGGTAGAACTCCACTGAAGTAGACAACTTCATCTCTCTCCAAGGCCCAGCTGGATTCACCCTTGTTAGGAAAAGTTCTTTTACTCCTTACTTCATACACCAAGGTCATGGAGCCCTGGAGGGAAGCAGAGAACCTGACCCACCTCCCATCACCTGTCCTAAGGATGCAGTGGTCATCAGTTACAGTGGCTGCTGCCTCCAAGTGCCTTTGGGTCAGACCACCATGCAGACTCTCATTTATTTTCTACCCTTCACAATTAAGCTGGTGCACACAGGTCAATTTTACAAGTATGCTTGGGTAGACTTTTTCCTGGAGGTTACCTCATGTCTCTACTTTTCAATTCATGATCTTATGTTTTTCAAGGAGAAGTTTCCATCCCCCTTGGTTTATGTTTTACTTGCGGAGACTTAGCCATGCCTTGATTCTCTTTCTCTCTATCCTTGCACATGTGTGTGTGTGTATGTGTGTGAGTAGAGACAGATGTAGACAGCACATACACAAATGCATATAAAAGGGCTTCCCTGGTAGTCCAGTGGCTAAGACTCTGCCCTCCTAATGCAGGACACTTGGGTTCCATCCCTGGTCAGCAAACTAAATTCCTAGTGCCACAATTAAAACTGTGCATGATGCAACTAAAGATTCCATGTACCTCATCTGACTCAGCACAGCCAAGTATATAAATAAATTTCAAAAAATACATATAAATATACAGTACTAGGCAATGAGTCTGCTAATTCATTAGCAGAAACATAAAGTAGGCAAAGGGACTTCCCAGGTGGCACTAGTGGTAAAAGCCCGCCCACCAGTACAGGAGGCAAAAGAAACAATGGTTCAGTCCCTGAGGCAGGAATATCTCCTGAAGGAGGGCATGGCAAGTCACTCCAGGATTCTTGCCTGGAGAATCCCATTGACAGAGGAACCTCGTGGGCTACAGTCCATAAAATCACAACGAGTGGGAAATGACTGAGGCAGCTTAGCATGCGCACAAGCAAAGTAGACAAAGACTGTTTTCACCGCATCTCTCATTTCCTTATGTCTCTATATACCAGGGGATCCTGGTTAAAATTTATAGCCATTCTCACTCCTAGGACTCACAATGAGGCCTCACATGTAGACGTGTTTCTTAATAGTAGTATCTCTTGTCACCCTTTACCTTAATTCAACTGAGCAATGCTTTATGGAGATTCTATCTTGAAAGACAGGCGTGTGTCCTTAAACAGAGAATAATAAGCACAGCAGTCCTGTGAGGGAGACCTTTCTTGTAGAAGGGAATCTGAAGTTCTAGCATGCCCAACAGAAGTTGAATTAGCAAATACTCGACACAACTTCATGTCAATACAACAAATGTGGGCTGGGCACAATATACAAATGATCAGAGAACAAAACAGGCAGTGTCTTCTTTATTTACAGGGAAAAAAAGATGGGAGAGGCTAAATTAGCGATCTAGGTGCTATTCAGAGGACTCAAATAATAGCTTCAATAAGTACTACTCAAACCACTGAAAAGAATTGATACCATAGTCTTAGATTGAAGCCCCAACTTTTCTACTCTTGGCAGATTATTTTTCAGCAAGTTGCTTAACTGAGATTTAATTCCTCTTTTATAAAAAGTTTATACATTTATAAAATTTGTTTAGACTGTATTTAAGAAAATGTTTATGGCATTGGTTTTCCAACTAGATTCCGCTGAACTCTTGGATTCAACAGGAATGCATTAGGGATCCTGCAAATATTAGATTCACTTTTTTTTATGTTTTGTACTAGAACAACAATAATGATGATGGTAATTATAAACAACGTATATATAAACTGCTGACATCAGAAGCAAAGTCATATGAATAATGAGATACTCCTTTCTCAGTGAATACAACAAAAAACTATATCAGCTGAGCAGAACTATTTATTAGAGATGGTATCAAAATGACATAGTTTTATTTCTTACTACTTTCATAAAACCAAGTTTGAGTTTGCTTTGAGATAGGAGGAAACAAAATCTCTTAGAGTCCTCTTTTTTTTCTCTTCTATTATTTCACAATGAATCAACCATCATTTATAAGCAGTCTGCCACATATTTCCAAGAGTGCCATCCCCAATACATTCTAAATAAGACATTTCATTCTCTGGTTATAGTTTCTTATCTTCATCAAGAGATTTTCTAATACTTCAATCTTGCAGCTTCTTTATTTTCTCAATACTTTATCCTTTGTTTTTCCTTAAAGTCAACTGCCTGCAACCCTGGCTTTATACTCTGAATCTTGCCATCTCTTAGCAATGACCCACTGCCAAAATCTTCCATTTTGAAATGATAATCATTGACTGCATTTCTGTTATTTATATGGATCCTTCTCTTTGAATGTCCTCAATGCATCCTATATTATCTCAGTACTTTAATGCCCTTAGAGTATTATATTTGAATTCTTAAATTATTTGCACCTTTACTCTGCATCTTTTCCATGTTTAACAATTTCATCTATGTTCTGGCACTTCACTGAATTTATTCCTTCACTGTGTGACTCTTCTGTATGATTACTTTGCCAGTCTAAAACTCTAAGACCTCACCATTTTCATTGTTTACTTCTGCATGTGGTCAGACAAATACACTAGGAGAAAGTGACGAACTTAGTTAAGCTATTTATCTTAAAAATCATGATATAGATCAGGGGTTATAGATACAATTTCCTACATGGCTAAGATAATATAAATAATAAAGTATCTTTATTTAACATAATATTATGAAAGTGAAAGTTTAATCTGGTGATAAACAATTATCAGCTATCTGCCTAAGTGTGAGAGGACTTGAACTTTACTGTAAGGATGAAAATTATTCACTTCTTTTATTCCTATCTTTTCTACCTCAAAGGCCTGTATATCACCTTTGTCCTAAAAGGGTGAGAAAAAACACACCTACTACTCTCCAATTCTATAATTTTCATTGCTAACCCAATTCTAATTTTAGTATATCATGATATTAATTATGTGTACTGTGCTGTGCTAAGTTGCTTCATTCGTGTTCAACTTTTTATAACCCTATGGACCATAGCCTGTCAGGCTTCTCTGTCCGTGGGATTCTTCAGGCAAGAATACTGGAGTGGGTTGGCATTTTTTATTCCAAGGGGTCTTCCCAATCCCAGGATCGATCCTGCATCTCTTTTGTCTCTTGCATTGGTAGGTGGGTTCCTAACCACTAATACCACCTGGGAAGCCCATCATTGATTATACTTTCTCACTATTTTATAATCATTTGTTATTATCTGATATAGCCTTTCTCTTTGACTATTACTTTTTTCCTGAAAGAGTCATGTTATCTAACAACTCATCCCTTTTGTTGACTTGGCATTGAAAAATGGCAAAAGAATAATTCCCATTCCCATGATAAAGATACCATAGTTTGTACAGAGCATTGTATCTGATTAAGTCTCTGGTAGTTGATTGATACCATGATCTATCTCACTTTGTCAAGAATATAAAGACTATTAAATGGGGATATGATGGGAATTGTTAATTTGAATCCTTTCATATTTGAGGATATCATTTATGTCTACTTTTCTACCCAGGACTGTGATGTTTCTGAATTACTCTTTTGAATAGAAGTGTGGGTGGTTTCAGAATGTTCCACTTTGCTTTTCCTAACATAATAGCTCTTATGCCACAGGTCAAGAAATCAATATGAGTGCTTTGCTAAATGCTAAATAGATCCATCTCTATAATGCATTTGAAACTCTGAGGAGAATTACTATGGAGGGGGGACTGTATAAGCCTTGAAATCAATATGAAATGTATTCACCCTGAACACTGTATATTTTCTACATCTCTTAAGACCTATGGGTTATGATAGAACTTTTTATCTTCTAGTTTCAGCCTCAGCTGAGACCCTATATTCAAGAGTACTTTAAAAATCTAAACATTCTCCTTTCTTCAGTTTATAGTGATTCTGATAAATGGCCCCAGGTCTATTTGAGAAAAGATTAAGTATATATCTTTGTATACACTAATGTGCAGCTTCCCAGTTGGCTTAGTGGGTAAAGAAAAAGCCTGCAATGCAGAAGGCATGAGTCCAATCCCTGGGTCAGCAAGACCCCCTGGAGGAGGACATGGCAACCCACTCCAGTATTCATGCCTGGAGAATCCCATGGACAGAGGAGTCTGGTGAGCTACAGTCCATAGAGTTGCAAAGAGCTGGACAGGATTGAAGTGGTTTTGCACACACACATGCATACGCTAATATAGAGCAGAGTCCCTTCTCCAGGGGATGTAGTCTCCCCTTCAATTGATGAGCTTTAAGTCTGAGACTGGCAAAAACTAAGAAATTAGCCAGATAATCATGATTATTTAATCATAGACTGACAAGCTTCCAACTCAATACACCTAGATTTTTTCTTCTAGTTATACAAAGCAAAGTGAAAGTGAAGTCGCTCAGTCATGTCTGACTCTTTGCAACCCCATGGACTGTAGCCTACCAGGTTCCTCTGTCCATGGGATTTTCCAGGCAAGAATACTGGAGTGGGTTGCTATTTTCTTCCCCAGGAGGTCTTTCTGACCCAGGGATTGAACCCAGGTCTCCTGCATTTTAGGCAGATGCTTTACCATCTGAGCCAGCAGTATCCAAATTGACCGTCCATCTAACACATTTAGAAACACCATTGTCTATTGGTCTTTGTACAGATGCCTATCAATCAAGGTAGCCTATTTTTCCACTCAAGCTTAGGACTCATTATGGCAACCACACCAGTCTTGCCTCTGATTTTTAGCTGCTTTCACCTGCTTTGCTATTTTGGCCTCCTAGAAGTTTCAGTAGCTCTAGAGAGTACAGGTCTATAGCAGCATCTCCAAAGTTAACTCTGGCTAGTAGAGAATCCCTGGTGGCTCAGTGTCTAAGACTCCATGCTCCCAATGCGGGGGCCCTCAGTTGGATCTCTGGTTGGGGAACTATATCCCATATGCCACAACTAAGACCTGGCACAGCCATATAAGTAAACAAAAATTCAGCTTCCTAGGTAGTGCAGTGGTAAGGAATCTGCCTGCCAATGCAGGAATAGCAAGAAGTGCAGGCTAGACCCTTAGGTGGGAAAGATCTCCTTTAGGAGGAGATTGCAATCCACTCCAGTATTCCTGCCTGGAAAACAACAGAGGAGCCTATCAGGCTATAGTCTGTGGGATTGCAAAGAGTCAGACACGACCAAGTAACTGAGCATGGCACAGTAGTAGAGAACCACCACTACTATTATTTTCAATATTGTTGGTACTCCTTAACTAGTGCATAATATATTAATACAATGAAGGGAATTGGGGGTTTCCTGGTAAAAGAGTCAATGACAGATTCTTTGGTCTCCCATAATAAATTGATTTTAACCTGACCACTACTAGCTTTCTGACACCTTCCTCAATACCTGGCCAAGATAGTGATGGTGTATCTCCATATATCCAACACAATGTTGGCCATCACTGTGTCCAAGTTTCAAGAATCCATCCTTTGCTGTTCAGTTGCTAAGTCATGTCCAACTCTTTGCAACCCATGGACTGCAGTGCACCAGGCTCCCTTGTCCTTCACTATCCCCCTGAGTTTGCTCAAGTCCATTGAGTCAGTGATATTATCTAACCATCTTATCCTCTGCCACCCCCTTCTCCTTTTGTTTTCCATCTTTCCCAGCATCAAAGTCTTTTCCAGTAAGTTGGCTCTTTGCATGAGTGGGCTAATTATTGGAGCTACAGCGTCAGGAATATTCATTCCTTCCAATGAATGTTCAGGATTGATTTCCTTTAGGATTGACTGGTTTGATCTCCTTGCCCACCAAGCGACTCTCAAGAATCTTCTCCAGCACTATAACTTAAAAGCATCAATTATTTGGGTCTCAGCCTTGTTTATGGTCCAACTCTCACATCTTTACATGACTGCTAGAAAAATCATGTATGTGTTTAGTCACTCAGTCGTGTCCAACTCTTTGCAACTCCATGAACTCCAGCTTGCCAAACTCCTCTGTCCATAGGATTTTCCAGGCAATAATACTGGAGTGGGTTGTCATTTCCTTCTCCAGGGAGATCTTCCCAGCTCAGGAATCAAACCCATATCTCCTGCATCTCCTGCATTGACATGTAGATTCTTTACCACTGATCCATCTGGGAAGCCCCAGGTATACTCACCAAGATGTTAATTCTGCTTTGTGGGAGAACACCATGGATAAATTAGGTCCTCTCTAGCATTATATTTCACTGACTTAATATAGTACCACCTATAAAATGGTCCCCTGGTTTTGGAAGGTTTGTTTTAGTCAGAACATGTAATTCTTCCTGGACTACAGTGTTTTCTTCCATATAAGACAGAGCATTTTCCTAATTGGGTTGCACTGAGAACTGAATCAATGAAGGGGGAGTGATCCTAGTAATGATAAGCACTATTCTGGGAGGCATCCATTCAGATGAGGTCTTTTATTATCTTCAGGCCAAGGAAGGCCAATCTCATCTAGTGAGTGGGGAGGGAGATCTGGATCTTCAGGCCTGGAAAGTTCATCAGTATCTAAAAATTCACAGTTCTCAGGGGCAGTAATTCATATACCCCCAACCCAGGGCATAGGTGCCTACTTCTTCCTTACTAGGGACCTTAACTTTAACACAGAGGAGCTGTTAAGGGTAAGAGTTTGCATTTTTTTTTTTCCTTTGCATTCTTATGATGAAATCCTAAGCTTTACTTTCAGCACAGTCTGCAATCTCCCTGTAGAGGATAGGGACAGTTCTAAATATTGCCATGAGACTTCCTGAGCATGCCCTGAGTAAATATTTGGCTGAACTAAATTTGTCACAGTATTCTTCAAGACCCTAGGGCAGTTAACAAAAGCAAGGCAACTACACAATTCTAATAATTATCTTTGCACCCTTAGACATCATGGGCTAAAAACTGGCCCAAGTCAATTATTTTCCTTCAGGTGAATGACTAAAGGAAATGTTACACACACATCTGCACACACAATAGAATATTATTCAGCCATAAAAAAGAAGGAAATATTGCCATTTGCAACAACATGAATGAAACTGGAGGAGATTTTGCAAAGCGAAATAAGCCAGACACAGAAAGACAACTATTGTATGGTCTCCTTTATTATGTGAAATCTAAAAATGTCAGACACACAGAACCAGATAGTAGAACTATGTTTGCTAAGCTTTTGGGGTGGGGAAAATGGGGAAATGTTGATAAAAAGGTATAAACTTTCAGTTATAAGATGAATACGTTTGGGATTCAATGTGCACTATTGTAGCTATAATGAATAATTCTGTATTTTATACTTAAAATTTACTAAGAGAGTAACTCATAATTTTTCCCCCTACACACATAAACAAAATGGTAACTGTGAAGTGATAGATGTGTTAACTTGAGGTGGTAATCATTTCACGATGTATACATGTATCAAATTATCACACTGTACACCTTAAATATATACAATTTTTGTCAATTACACTTCAATACAGCTAGAAAAACATTTTTAAAACAGGAGGCTTTAGGTTCCTGTTATCCTGTCCTGCTGTACCTTACATTTCCCTCACTCCTGCTAGATACATGTTTCATGTATAACGCCTCATAGCCTTGCTGTGTCTCTAACCTCTCTTCCTTGTTTATTCTCAAACTTCAGCTATCATCTATTAATCTATATTTTAACACTAGAGCCTCTAGGCCTTCATTTTTACCTCCTAGAATCTCCAGTGAAAAGTCCCCAAGGCAACACAAGTACAAAAAATCCAAAATGCATCCATCTCAGATCTACTTATTTTCCCAATTTCTTATTTCTGTCTGTGGCATCATCTCTCAGCCTTCAGACAAGAATCTCAACACTGACATCCATAACTCACTAATCATTTTCCAGATCCCAACAAGTTTCCAATGACTCTCTATTGTAAGGTTTATTTTTTAAATCTTCCGCAAATCTCATTTCTCATTAGTTCTATTCTTGTTCATACCCTCACTTCCTCCAATTAAGAGAACTGTAAAAGCTCCCTAATGTGTCTCTTTTTCTAATTCATCTTAAGGCTAGCACATAATTTTCTCCATGAGCACATCTCAGATTCAGATGCATTCTTCTAAAATGCTTTTGATGATTAACCAGTAGTAACCACTAACAGTAAAATACTTTCTACATACATACATAAGACTTCCAAGTACTTCCTTATAGTCATTGCATTATAAACTTATCTGATTTTCATAAGAATTATTATTTCCATTTTATATATGAGGAGGCAAGGCACACAAAGGGTAAGTAAATTGCCTAAAATTGTTGATCTAGGATCGTGACTCAGAAGGTGACAAATCTGCCTGCAATGTAGGAGAGCCAGGTTCAATCCCTGGGTCAGAAAGATCCCTTGGAGAAGGGATTGGCTACCCACTCCAGTATTCTTGCCTGGAGAATTCCATGGACAGAGGAACCTGGTGGACTATAGTCCATAGGGTCACAAAGAGTCATGACTCAGCAACACACACAAATCAGTATTTAAATACATAGGATAGTTAAAAAGTCTGTGCCCTCAACAATTAAACTGATTCATGGAGGCAACACAGACCCAGTGACTACAGAATGAAGCCATAAACATTTAAGATACTATATAATTTTGTTCCAAAATACTTTTCAGAACCAACACTCTGTTTGTTTTAGGATTTATTGTCCTAAATTAAATTTTTAAAAAACATTTTTTCATTTACTCCACCCAATGACCCCCCAGAAGTTCTTATATTATTGCCCTAATTTTTCTTGGTTAGAGAAACTGAGGCTTAGTGAGGAGGTTTCCTTTTTTCTTTTTGGCAGATGATGTTTTAAAAGATTTTTTTTTAATGAGGATCATTTTTTAAGTTTTTATATAATTTGTTACAATATTGCTTTGTTTTATGTTTTGATTTATTTGGTCATGAAGCATGTGGCATCTTAGCTCCCTGACCAAGGATCAAACCCACATCCCCTGCATTATAAGGTGAATTCTTAAACATGGACTGCTGATATTATTTGTGTACAGTCCAATGACCACTAGATCACAAGGCTAAGAATGTAAATCATCACTACCAGCCTTCTAAATCTACATTTGGGCAACTTTACCATATTTCATTCATCCACCCTCTACTTTAGGGAAATGCTGAACTATTCACCATTCTTATAGGTGTCTCAACACTAATAGTTTCCATGCAATTGCTTATACATTTTTCAAAGAAAATTAATTTCTTTGTTCAGTTCAGTTCAGTCGCTCAGTCGTGTCCGACTCTTTATGACTCCATGAATTGCAGCATGCCAGGCCTCCCTGTCCATCACCAACTCCCAGAGTTCACTCAGACTCACTTCCATCGAGTCAGTTATGCCATTCAGCCATCTCATCCTCTGTCGTCCCCTTTTCCTCCTGCCCCCAATCCCTCCCAGCATCAGAGTCTTTTCCAGTGAGTCAACTCTTCGCATGAGGTGGCCAAAGTATTGGAGTTTCAGCTTCAGCATCATTCCTTCCAAAGAAATCCCAGGGCTGATCTCCTTCAGAATGGACTGGTTGGATCTCCTTGCAGTCCAAGGGACTCTCAAGAGTCTTCTCCAACACCACAGTTCAAAAGCATGAATTCTTCGGCGCTCAGCCTTCTTCACAGTCCAACTCTCACATCCATACATGACCACAACTCTCACATCCATACATGACCACAAGTCATAGCCTTGACTAGACGGACCTTTGTTGGCAAAGTAATGTCTCTGCTTTTGAATATGCTATTTAGGTTGGTCATACTTTCCTTCCAAGGAGTAAGCGTCTTTTAATTTCATGGCTGCAGTCACCATCAGCAGTCACCATCTGTTTTTTGGAGCCCCAAAAAATAAAGCCTGACACTGTTTCCACTGTTTCCCCATCTATTTCCCATGAAGTGATGGGACCAAATGCCATGATCTTCATCTTCTGAATGTTGAGCTTTAACCCAACTTTTTAACCTCCACTTTCACTTTCATCAAGAGGCTTTTTAGTTCCTCTTCACTTTTTGCCATAAGGGTGGTGTCATCTGCATATCTGAGGTTATTGAGATTTCTCCCAGCAATCTTGATTCCAGCTTGTGCTTCTTTCAGCCTTCTGCTGCTGCTTTTGCTAAGTCACTTCAGTCACGTCCGACTCTGTGCGACCCCAGAGACGGCAGCCCACCAGGCTCCCCCGTCCCTGGGATTCTCCAGCCAAGAACACTGGAGTGGGTTGCCATTTCCTTCTCCAATGCATGAAAGTGAAAAGTGAAAACTGAAAGTGAAGTTGCTCAGTCATGTCCGACTCCTAGCGACCCCTTGGACTGAAGCCTACCAGGCTCCTCCATCCATGGGATTTTCCAGGCAAGAGTACTGGAGTGGGATGCCATTGACTTCTCCTCTTCCAGCCTACACACCTGCAAAATTTCAAAACTTAATTTCAACACCTCCTCCTTCATGAAGTATTTCTTGATTTTTATCTTAGTTGGAGTTAGTTTCCATGGTCTGGATTTGATAAATTCTATACCTCTTTTATGACAATATCACTGTCTAAACAGCATCTGTATCATATCTTTCTTTCCCTATTTCTGTATTCTCCTTGAAAGAAATACATCTATTTAGATTACCTTTGTAGCCTTCATAGCATTTAGTATGGTTGCAACATTTTTTGAGAATTAATTCATTTTCATAGTAGCCATTAGGACGGCTTCCCTTGTGGCTCAGCTGGTAAAGAATTTGCCTGAAATGGGGGAGACCTGGGTTCAATCCCTGGGCTGGGAAGATCTCTTGGAGAAGGGAAAGGCTACCCACTCAAGTATACTGGCCTGGAGAATTCCATGGACTGTATAGTCCATGGGATCACAAAGAGTCGGACACGACTGAGTGACTTTCACTCACTTTTTTAGCCATTGCTGCTGCTGCTGCTAAGTCACTTCAGTCATGTCCAACTCTGTGCGACCCCATAGACAGCAGCCCACCAGGCTCCCCCGTCCCTGGGATTCTCCAGGCAAGAACACTGGAGTGGGTTGCCATTTCTTTCTCCAATGCATGGAAGTGGAAAGTGAAAGTAAAGTCGCTCTGTCGTGCCCGACTCTTAGCAACCCCATAGACTGCAGCCTTCCAGGCTCCTCTGTCCATGGGATTTTCCAGGCAAGAGTACTGGAGTGGGGTGCCATTGCCTTCTCCCTTTAGCCATTAGGAACGGAAAGGGTAAATTACTTTCATTAGCCTTCAAAATAAACATGTTTGCATGCAAAAATAAAATAATACTTGGGAATAAAGAAATACAGCACTGATCAATCTGCATCAATTAAATTCTTAATTGCCTAAACAAAATGTATTACCAAAACATGGCCATTAGGCAAGAAACTTAATAAAGATATTCAGGTACTTTTTTTTAGAGCTTATGAATACAGATGCTCTCCTCATTCACAATATTTATTGAATCTACATGTTAGGCACCATGCAAGATGCTGTAGACACAATACTGAGCACTACAAAGACCTCCTCCTGACCTTGGAACCATTCTAGTGGAAAAGGCAAACAGTAATAAAATACCACACAGAAGTATGAAACATTGCAATTGCAGTAAGTCCCACAAACAAAATTTTCAATGGGAGATCTGACAGGAGAGCAGAAATGAGGGATACTCATGTGAGTTCTGAAGAATTCACTGCAATTATCTGGAAGACAAGGGGAAGGAAGAGTATTCTATGCATAAAATATGCAAAGGGTCAATGGAGTGACTAGTACAAAGAATACAAAGTGTGGGTATTTCAATGGATCCAATTAGACTCCTGGATGACCCAATGGATACAATTTAAGAATCAGAGCTGGTTACCTAGGGTTAGAAATCTAAATGTGGTAAGAGGAAACTATGAGTTATAGCAAATTAAGCCATGAATAGTTATTAGATTACATAACCCCCAGTTTATTAATGTTCATGATAATGAAACAATATTTTATATTATTATTTTATTACTTGAATGTTCTCAGATGTTCTTCCGGGCAAATTAATTTAAATCCATTCATTAAACCCTTCAATGTGATAGCTGTCAAAAAAATCTTAAGGGTTTTCAATATTCAATTGATTTTAATTAGCAATGAGTTTCTTTAAATTAATTGCTTCCCTTAAAAACAGTTTTGTTTACCAGACAACCTTAAATTATTATTAATAAAAGACTACTTTGATCTTTTCTTAAGTTAAATCATTTCAGTGAAAAACTAGCAAATATTTTGTCATATTGCACTTTAGACTTTTATGGCATAATAGAAATATTTTCCTGACAGAAGAAAATTCAAGTTAAAAGAATTTTAATTTTAAAGTTTAAGTGAAAAATAAAACACCTTTTCATAGAAAAAAGTACTCAATAGGGAATATAAATCTTCATATTAGTCTAAATTTTTTTCTAATTATTCTTATATTTACAGAAGTTTTGGATATCAAAAGAGATGCTTCAAGATGCTTCTTTTCTTAGCCTGGCCTTTCCACTAGAAATATGCCAGCCACAGATACAAGCTACATTTGACATTTTCTAACAACCATATTAAAAAAGCAAAAATAGGTGAAGCTAATTTTAAAATGTTTGTTAGTTAATATAAAATACGCAGTCTAAACATCAAAAATAAGAGATTATACTTTTTTTACCGGATCTTTGGATTTCCAGGTGTATTTTATAGTTATTAATAGCACATTTCAATTCTGATGAGCTTGAGTTCAAATGCTCAGTTCAGTTAAATTCAGTTGTTCGGTTGTGTCTGACTCTTTGCAGTACCATGGACTGTAGCATGCCAGGTTACCCTGTCCATCACCAACTTCTGGAGCTTGCTTAAACTCCTGTCCTTCGAGTCGGTGATGCCATCCAACCATTTCATCCTCTGTCGTCCCCTTCTCCTCCTGGCTTCAATCTTTTCCAGCATCAGGGTCTTTTCAAATGAGTCAGTTCTTTGCATCAGGAGGCTAAAGTATTAGTTTCAGCTTCAGCATCAGTCCCTCCAATGAATATTCAGGATTAATTTCCTTCAGGATGGACTGGTTTTATCTCCTTGCAGTCCAAGGGATTCTGAAGAGTCTTCTCCAACACCACAGTTCAAAAGCATCAATTCTTCGGCGCTCAGCTTTCTTTATAGTCCAACTCACATCCAAATGCTCAGTAGCCACAATCAGACAGCGATGACTGTACTAGATAATATCATCCTTAGACCAAACCATCCCCTGGAACAATTTTCTCAAATCATCTCCTACTAATTTATAATCTGAAGTTCCTTAATTGCTAATCAGGATACCAACCTACTTTTACCTGTAGTTTGGAGTGTGTGTGCATTTGTGACCTTCATTCATCAAACAAATATTTACTGAAGCCACATATATTAAGCTCTCATTAAATAAACGGTAAATAAAACATTCATGAACACTGCCTTCCAGGACCTTACAACCTATCTGAGGCTCTCTAAGTGTCCATGAGTGACTGTATGTGAATTCCCCTGCTATATATCTCACTAACTAACATAAACATAACTAACATAAAGATCCTCCATTTATATCCTCCATTTGCTGTTGATCATATATATCCAATTATGTCTATAGTATAGACCTCTGTTGACTGTCCAAGTGCAAATCTGTGGATTCATCTTTAACCCCTTTCTCATTTTCTCTCCACATTCATATAGGTCTTATATTTCATAATTTAAAAATTCACTCAAGTCTGTTTACTTCCATTAATCAAAATACTCTGATCCAAGGTTTCCTTTCTCTTTCCCAAATACCATTAGAAAATATTTCTGCCTTCACTTTTTCCCGCATGGTATGTAAATATATTTTTATGTAAATTACAAAATCATACACCTGTATTGTAAAAATGACAATGAAATAGCAAGGTAGAGCAGCAAAAAATTTCTGAATTTCCTTGAAATTCAATTTACCAGGAAAAGCTGCTAAAATTCTAAACATACATTATTGATAATTTGTGTCTGTTTCATAAACAACCAAAATTATGACATTAAATTATAGTAAAAAGATAATATGATTTCATAACTACTAGTATACTCTCAAGAACATCAAGGTTTAATAACTATTGTACTGATGTCACTGAAGCATGATATTTGAAAAAGTGAATAAATCATACTTGTAGTAAAACCTAATATAGAAATTGCCCATTAACAGCCAAGTCTATGGATTATTATAAGTTTTACTAATAAATAAATGTATGCTAATTAGACTAAGCATGGAAACATCTACATCATACTTACTAGTTTCATTAATGAAGCAAAAAAAAATACTGAATGCTCAGATCTTAGGTTAGTGTCTTTGGTAATATGTCATTAATAGCAAATCAGTGATAGGAAAATGCAGCTATTAAGAAAATATGCAATACCTCTGAATATAAAAATAAACACAGGTTGTGTAAGTCCACTTTCCTTTCAGAAAATGACATGGGAAATGATGAGAAACTACTAAAATTCAATCTCTGGAAATTTATAAAATGGAGAAAAGCCATTCAATAATCTATTTGTCACAATGAGTATCATATATAACTGAGCAATACAACTACTTCTTATGTGACTGACAAAGAAAAATAATAACAAATATAATAAAAATATAATAAACCTCCACAAATCCATTTCTTGAACCAAAAGTAAGAGAATATATTCTTATTAAAAATGTGATTATCTATGCATGCTACCAAAACATATTGATGGAAAACAGAATAAAATAAGTAAATGCTGTTTGCTGAATGATTATTTCTGATCCCTCAGACTAGCTTCTCCATCATAAGATGAAATTAGTTTAGTCTGGCATGACTTACACTTAATAGAGATCACTGATTTCATTTCTAACTGCACATAAATCACCCCTCTAATAATATTTGCTAAGATCTTTTCCAAAACTAATATCAAGAGTTGCAAACTCAAATGTCCAGAGACCAAGAAGATGACAGAAATAAAAGGGCAGGCGATCGCATGCCTTTCAAAGGTTAACAGCAGCAACTAAGCCCTGGCCAGCCATGGAGATGAAGTCTCCTGATTTCAGATGTCAGCAATACTTTTCATTTTTCATTGTTTTTGTTTTGTCTTATACAGTGGGAAAGCCTAATTGCTTTGAGTAGCCAGATTCTCTAACATATGGTTTAAACCAAGAATCTCTTTTCATCAAACACTTCCTCATAACCAACTCCTTGCATCCCTCCCTCCCCTACACACACATATACACGGGCTGCCAATAGACAAAACAGTCATGAAAATGATTACATACAGATGGCACCTGACATCCCTGAAGCAATCTGTGTTTGGAATTCCCTTTAAGGGTATAAACTATGAAGAGATAACCATTCAATTAGGAAATGAAAAATTACTTGCATTTTAAAAAGAGGACACCAAATAACTTTTGGAAAAAAAAATCCTTTTACTTGGAATCTATTTTTATAAGCTCAAAGTCACCAGTTATTCTTTGGATTTATTCAAAGAATTGATTTTTCTTCAACAAACGTACAATTATTTCATTCTTACTTTACATAATTCATTATGATAAATGTTCGTAAGTGAAAGATTAATCAAATAGACTATCTGACTGAGCTCATTTGCCAGTTGATTCATAATCCATTCACTGTAGCACAAATGAGCAATTTTGCTAATTTCATTGCCATAAGTATGTTTCTTCTGTGCCATTTCATGCTTTGGCCTACTTTGATTATTTAAAAACATTTGATTCTTTCACACTGTGAAATAGAAAAACTCTCATTTTCTTTTTGAGCCTTATTTTCCACACCATGTGCTTACCCTCCTGAACATGAGAGCTAATCTTATCAGTAATTTTTTGCTCATGACCTTAGGATGCTAACTGAAACATAAAGAGAGAATGGGGTTTATATAAGCCAATTTTGTTGTTTAACCATAAAACACAAAGTAAAGTTAGACAGTCAGGGTAGACGTGGGAGGCATCTTTATCTTTCCATCCTGCCTCGATCAATCTCCCTTGATTTCAACCTTTCAACAATGCCATCCTTTCCTCATATGGGATCAGATATACTAGGTGCACCTAAAGGTGACCGTGGACCATGACCTAAAATAAAAATGTTCTGACTGTTGAAATATTTCTTCTAACACAGTCTCAGTTCCATTCACTCTCTGAACTCACCCTCACCCTTCCCTGCCAACCACCCTTCACAGCACAGATATATATATTTTTTAAGGCTCAGTATTTTATGCTTAACTCCTGTTTTCACCCAAGGCTGTACTGCAAAAATTGCAACTCCAGTAACACTATCTTTTCAATCTCCTCATTCTTCTCCTCAATTACTAGTTTTAACCTTTTAAAAGTATTTGGAATAACTGTAAATCTCAGAACAATCTGCACTCTGACATAGTTTATTGGAGAGATCATAGGATATTTTTGAGGCATTCAGAATGTGTTTCTTTGATCTCTTTCTACCAAAAGTCTGTGAGGATGGTAGCTAAGGTTAAAGGACTGGAGAGACCAGTGCTAGTCAATCCATAAAGACATTGCAATGATAACTTTGCATTGCAATGCCAACTTTTCCAAACAACTTCTCTCAACCAACCCACCTGTGGTAGCCAAAGCCACTTGTCTAAGAATACTCATCCAGGGAATCAGAGATGTGCTCTTGACTGCAAAGATGCTCACCAAATGTTTCTTGAATAAATAAATACTAATGTTTATGCATTTTTGGCCAATGAATGTTTTTACTCACATTAAATGGTAATAGTGAAACTGAAATCAAATTCATGTTTTTTCTTCTTTACTTCATGATTTACTAAATATTGTGATTAAAGAGAATTGGGAAACCAAAGCATAACATATTTAAGATTATAAACTGACTAATCTATTTTTCAAGCTACTTTTCTTTCTACAGCATATTTGTATTATGCAAAAATATGCACATACTATATCAGCATTTGTAACATAAAAGCAACCATGTTAGAAAGATGCTATTTGCAATAATTTTGGTGAGATTCAGTTGTGAGCGTGAACGGGGTGATGTTCATTTGGAAAATGCAAACATAAACCACTACCAGACCATTAAGATTCCTGTTGGAATACAAAGTAAAGTGGTCTCAATACATGCAGCATCAGAAAAAAATATAACCTTCATCATCTCTGTATTAGTTGATTTCCAAAACATGCATTATAATTTTATTACTACAGTGCTTTCTTCTACTTTAAACATCAGGTTAGCCATGACAGAAGTAAAAGATCAACTCAGATCAGCAAGTAAACAGTTTGAATATTTTAAAGTTTTACTTTTTTTTCCTAGGGAATGATCAAAACTTGATAGACTAGGAACTTTTAAAAATATTTCATAATCTTTTAATATTCCAGGTAGGAATCCCAAGGTATCACATTTCGACCATTGCAACAGGAGAAACAGAGGAAAATGTTAAAATAGAATGTGACCCTTTTTAAGAAACAGAGTTGATATTTAGGTTCAATGTTGATCTCTCCATTTGCGGTGACTCCCAGTAATCATGTCATATATTCTATATTTTGGTACCAATAAAGTTCAATTTAGTGCTTTAGTGTTCACTCCTATGACTATTCTTTTTCTTTCTTTTTTGGTAAACTTGCTTTTCTCTGTGTATGATGACCCCATCAAACATTTAAAATTTCCTGAGGACAAAGAGTTTCACTTAATTCAATTATATTCCCCTGCAGAATCTAACACATTTCTGGTCAAGCAGCAGGAGTTTAATAAGCATTTGTTTAACTAATTTGTTGAAAAATTGAATAATTTATTAATTTATTACTGAATTAGCAGTGCAATTACTATATATACAGCACTATATTAAACATATTTTTTCCCTCTCCTTAAGAAAAAAAACTGCATTTTAACAAGTATCCTCACACTATTCCTTTGAAATAAGACATTTCTAGGAGAAATTTCAAGGAGATTTTCAACTGATGATTATTTATTTATAAATTCTTCAAAACAATGATTTATTGTTTCATGGATAACATTTTTATAGAAATAATACATTCACAGCCTAATGAAGATTTGTTTTAAGGTACTGTTACCCAATTATTTTCAATAATCAATCAATGTTAACTTAAAGGATAAAATGCATTTTACAAAAGGAGCTTTAAAACGTATGAATTTAATTGACTGACTTTCTCAATGATACTGTCTCTTTTGGGTTTCCCTGTTGTCTCAGCAGTAAAGAATCCACCTGAAACACAGGAGGCACAGGAGACATGGGTTCAGTCCCTGGGTCAGGAAGATTCCCCTGGAGAGAGAAATGGCAACCCACTCCAGTATTCTTGCCTGGAGAATACCATGGACTGAGGAGACTGGCGGGCTACAGTTCATAGGTAACAAAGAGTTGGACACAACTGAACACACACACACACTGTCTTTTTGCATCCCAAAGCCTAGTTGTCTTCCTAGGTTCAAAACTCTGTATTTTTTTCCTAGATAAATTATTCCATGTTCCAAATATTTTCCCAATCTCTGAGTTTACAGGACACGTATCACTCACTTCTCTGCCTTATCCATTTATTATAAGTCATCAAGGTGCTGGTATGTTTTTATTTATTTATTTATGGCTGTGTTGGATCTTTATTGCTACACATGAGCTTTCAAGCTTTCTCTAGTTGTGATGAGCTGGGGCTACTCTCTAGCTGTGGTGCACAGGCTTTTCTCATTTTCATGGCTTCTGCTGTTCCAGAGCAGAGGCTCTAGGTGCAGGGCTTCAGCTGTGGCGCATGGGCTTAGCTGCCCTATGACATATAGAATCTTCTTGGACCAAGGATTGAACCTGTGTCCCCTGCACTGGCAGGTAGATTCTTAACCACTGGACCACCAGGTAAGTCCTAGGTGCTGGCATGTTAACAATGTATTTCTCACTAGGGTCAGCTTCCTCCAGTAAAGATTACTACACTGAACTCTTAGTGGATACCCAACTTTGGCTACAACTGGTTATTAGCTATTTTCTTACTGGGTAGCTGTTTCACAGAATACAATTATTTACAAGGGGTCTTCCCAGGTGACACAGTGGTAAAGAATCTACCTGCCAATGCAGGAGAGCCAAGAGATGTGGGTTTGATCCCTATGTCAAGAAGATCCCCTGGAGTAGGAAATGGCAACTCACTCCAGTATTCATGCTTAAAAAATCCCGGACAAAGGAGCCTAGTGGGCTAGAGTCCATGGAGTCACAAAGAGTCAGACATGACTGGGCATGCCTGCACACAGGTTTTAGTTTTAGATTTAGATCTTTAGTTTTAGATCTTTAGATCCCACATGTTGCAAGGAAAAACAGAACACTTGTGCCACAACTAAAGCCCACTGTAACCTAATAAACAAACAAATATTAAGAAAATTATATGAGACACTGAGGCACAAGTAATATATGCTAATCTCCACTTGGACAACTATTACCTTAAAAGATAAAACAGCATATTATAATATTTCTTCTAGTCTCTTTCTAAAATTAATCCTAGCCATCTAGATTTCTCAGAAATAGTTTAGAAAATCACTTAACATTGTCTCTAATTTTCTTCTAAAATTAAATTCAAATGCTAGTTGATTGTGAAAGTCATCATACAGCAATGCAAGATAACCATTTTCTTCTCTTAACAAATTTTATTAGACAAGTCAGATCCTCTTGTTGCTGTTCAGCCACCAAGTCATGTCTGACTCTTTGAGACCCAATGGACTGTAGCACACCAGGCTCCCCTGTCCTCCACTGTCTCGTGGAGTTTGCTCAAATTCATGTCCATAGAATCTGTGATGTTATCCAACCATTTCATCTTCTTTTATTCCCTATATATAACATCATTCATTCATTCAAAAAGTTTATGAGACATTTGAGGATTAGAGCGGGTTTAGCTTTGGACTTTTAGTGAGAAACCTAGTGGCCTGGTACCAAGCTCACCATGAGCTAAAACATCTTTTTATGGGACATTTGAGAAGGAAAATATCGAGAAAAGTCAGTAAGCAACAAATACCAAATTTTAATCCAAACTATATGTGAATATTAAATGCAGAGAAGAGAGTATATTTTGGTTCACAATTATACATAACTTCCATTTTTTTTAATATTGTAGTCAAAGTCTGTGTACTCACTGTCTGAGCTCATAGTTTCCTCTGAGTCACTCTTGGTCACATGTATCTATAGATAGTAACATGGTGACACTGATTGCTATAGCACAAGCTTATGGTTTTTGTCTCTTTTTTCATTCTTAAGGTGACAGTACAGATTTGAAGATTTTACTGTTTCGTTATAGTTTCCTTTTTGGAACTTCCCTGCTGATCCACTGGTTAAGAATCCACCTTGCCGTGAAGACGACACAGGTTCAATCCCTGGTTGGGGAACTAAGATCCCCAGAGCAATCAAGCCGTGTGCTGCCAAGCCTATGCACCACAACTAGAGAATCCATGTGCCACAAGGAAAGAACTGTGGGATGCACTAAATATAGTTTCATTTTCTTCCCTGAAACTCAAAACGCTTCTCTAGAAAGCTATTTAGAACACCCAAAAATATGTACCTAGTGACCATGTGTCAGGACTTCATGACACACAGATTGGTTGTTTTATCTTGACTTATTCTTGTGACTTGAAATCTCTCCCTATATACATTGTTACTGTTTGGCTTAAATTGAGTATCTTCTTAAAGCACAATAACTCTTTGACTTTTAATATTGTATTAAGGAATAATGTATTTCATGGCCTCTTAAGAAACAATTAGGAATTCAAATTCAAGTTCAAATATAAACACCATGTCTTTATCAAAGCAACTAATATAACTTATTATTCAGTCACTAAATCAGGTCCAACTCTTTGTGACCACATGGACGGTGACAATAAATGAACAGCTTTCCTCACTGTATGGCTAAGAGCACAGGTGGCCAGAATTTGTTCTCTATATTGTGTCATTTTGAATTTCCATAAGATTTCAATTCCATGAGATTCTTTTAAGATCTTACTCTCTGTGAATACCCCTCACCCTACTTCCTCAACTTGAGTGATCTTGGCATCCAAAAATTTTAACAAAATTTGGAAGTAAAATCGAGTCCTTCATACAATTTTCAATACCATGCTAAAAAACAGCATCACATAATTGTAAAACTGATATCATTCTGTATTTACCAGTATGTCAGCCACTAGCTATGTGCAACTAAATTGAATAAAAATTAAATTTAAAATTATTTTCCTTAGTTACATTAATCAGTCCCTAAGTATTCAATAACCACATGCCTAGTTGCTATAATTTTGAGCAGGGCATATATAAAATATTTGCTTCATCACAGAAACTTCTCTTGCTCAGTTCTAACTTAGATAACCACTTTATATAACCATAACCACTTTACAATTAGGGAAACCAAGACAATTTAAATGATTTGCTCAAGTAGTTCAGCTAGATTGACTGAGAACCAGACATAAATTCCATGTCTTTGAAGCCTGAATTAAAGTTATTTCTGGTGTACCCGAATCCAGGCCATTTTCTAAAGCAGCTTATGCACGTGCGTGCACACACAAAGACACACACACACATACACACCCCTGAAAACATTAGGTCTTCCTTTTCTTTTGTGCAACGTGAAGTTCACATCCAGTGTGCAAACTACAGATTCGAGAGGAATGTCAGACTGTTCTCATGATAGTGAATCAGGAATACAGTAAGTCCTGTACATACAAAGTCCTGTACAAGAGGCAATTTGTAAGTCCAATTTGTTCGTGAGTCCAACAACGTTAGCTGAGATACCCCGTTAATACAATAAACCCCTCTAGGTTGTCACAGAGCAGAGATACCCCGTTAATACAATAAACCCCTCTAGGTTGTCACAGAGCAACAGGCTGAGCTCCCTGTGTAACATACAGAAGCTTCCCATTAACTATCTATTTTACACGTGATAGTGTATATTCTTTTTCTTCCTCATTCTCTTCCTCTCTAAGCCTCCTCTCTCTTTCTTTCTTCCTTCCCTTCATCCTTCTTTCTCCATGTATTTTTTCCCTTTGAAGATAAGTTGCATAAATCATACTCCTTCAGCTCTAAATACTTCAGTTTGTGACATTATCCTATTTAATCACAGTAAAACTATCAAAATCTGCAAATACGAATCTTGAAACATAATATTTACTATTCTAGCACTTATCCTTACACAATAAATTCTATAAATTCCCTGTGGGGCAAAATGAAGACACCCTTTGAAAGTCTTAATGCAATGCTACTTTTTCCATATAAGTCTTGATTATATAAAGTGAAGTGAAGTTGCTCAGTCGTGTCTGAATCTTTGTGACCTCATGGACTGTAACCTACCAGGTTCCTCCGTCCATGGACTTCTCCAGGCAAGAGTACTACAGTGAGTTGCCATTTTCTTCTTCCCAACCCAGGGATGGAACCTGGGTATCCCCACATTGCAAGCAGAGCATTTACCAGTTTTCCTAAATCTCATAATTATACTTCTCTTATTTCAGGAGCAATCCTCAGGCTAAGCAAATGTTTAGCCATGCTTGTCATTAGCATATTCAATATTAAAAAATAATAATAATAATCGCCTCCAAGGTCACCATACATATAAGCCCTTTAATTCCATTAAAAGAAGACTATGGATATTTAGAAATTAAATTAACTGATTTCATCCTCTAATTAAAAGAACTGTAAATTTCTAAATCTCCTTTTTTCTTAGTCTTGCTGTGGTTTAAAACCTTGTTGCATTGATGTTGACAGTGGAAAACTAAAGATTGCAACAGGAAATGTAAAAATGAAATGTCCTACCACTTGGGAATTATCATGCAGTGTGTCTTCATTTCATATTCATATATATTTAACCAGACATTGGTTTTATTTCTCTAACATATATATTAAATATAATATTTAGATTGATTTAAGCTCTAATATTCTGCTTTCATGGACTTCCCTAGTGGCTCAAATGGTAAAGCATCTGCCTGCAATGCAGGAGACCCAGGTTTGATCCCTGGATTGGGAAGATCCCCTGGAGAAGGAAATGGCAACCCACTCCAGTACTCTTACCTGGAAAATCCCATGGACAGAGGAGCCTGGGGGGCTACAGTCCATGGGGTCACAAACAGTCATACATGACTGAGCGACTTCACTTACTCTACTTTCATACTGTGGTACGTAAGTCAGCCACCCTTATTCACAACACAAAGCCTCCCGTTGCAGAAGCTGTGCTTATACTCTCCACCAGTAGGTTAGTGCATACACTCTTCTGCTAAGTGCATGTTCAGAGGAAATAAGTTAACTCAGACCTATGTGCTTAACTATAATTAGGTTGAAAATTGTGTCTGTACCCACAGTTTAGGGTATATTGTTAACTATACTCATACTGTTAAATACACTCATAAATTAAATGGAATTAAATATATGTCCTAGATATATCTATCTATGACATATGAGCAGTACTTTAAAAAAATTGCCTAAGTTCTCACTGCCTATGCATCTTGCCTTTCGTAATTACCATCTGCATTTGAAATTTTGTGATCTTGACACCGCCAAAGTCTAAGCATGCATTTCAGTGTTGGACATTCTGTGATCCAGGAAGTCCATTCTGTACCTGGAAAGGAGTCAGTGAGCTCATATCTGGCAAAGGAGGGCTTCCCTTGGCAGAGAGAACAGCTACACATTCTCACAGTTCTAGTTTCTAAAGCACTCTGTCTCAAAAAAAGTTTTCTTAAGTTGCAGCAACAAAAACACACACATGTTTTAAGTAGTATATATAAATATAGCTTTTTTCCTCTTAACTAGTTTTTGGGGAAAAACGCTTCCTTGAACTTCAGATCTGACTTTATCTTCCCAGCAGTAAAGGTGTTGCATTCTGTGCAGTCCCCGTGGGGTACTGTGAAAACTTTGGGTAGAAATTTCTGGAGGGAAATAAAATAACTACTGCTAAGTAGTTTCATTTATGTCCATCTCTTTGTAACCCTGTGGAATGTAGCCCACCAGGCTCCTCTGTCCATGTAATTCTCCAGGCAAGAATACTGGAGTGAGGGGCTATGCCCTCCTCCAGGGGATCTCCCCAACCCAGGGCTTGAACCCATGTCTCTTATGTCTCCTGCAGTAGCAGGTGGTTCTTTACCACTAGTGCCTGGAACGCCTAGGCCCAATTTTGAGATTTCAGGGAAAGATTCACTCCCAACTCTAAACACTACTAGACTGCAAGAGGAGAACAGTGACAGAGCAATTCATAATGAAGACAGACCTAAAGGAATACTGGTCTGAGTCATCTTGTTGTTTCTGCCAGTGTTCCTCTCTCTGCATTTATTCCAGTTCTACCCCGCAGCTCATTTTCGACACTTTTAGACCTTGCTTTCTTGTATTAACTGCTGTGCTAAAGTAGCTTTGATTTGTCTATGAGAAAATATCCCAGTGCAAGTTGGATGTTTCTGTACATGGCAATGGTGACCATGCCTCTGGTCAGACTTTCTCTAAATTCCCCAAAGTCTGTCTGGATCACCAATAATGAATAGCACACATTGTGATTACCTTGGACACTGTTAGATTCTAGAAATGTAAAGCTTGGAGGGACTTAAGAGTTAATCTACTCTAATTCCTTCAACAGGATTTTAAGCCCTTATGGGGCTTCATGCCTTGTTTCTCATTTTAGTCTCAGTGCCTAGAGCAGTGCCCAGCCCCCAGCAAGTACCTAACAAGCACTGACATTCAATGGTATAAACCATTACCTTTACAGCTTTTACTAAAGTATAAAAAGAAATCCAAGGAAGAAGAAGTAATTTTTCCTTCATTGACACACAGCCTGTTAACAAAAGAGCAAGGCGTCAGAAGGAAATGAGTCAGTATTAATTTTGCTGTACATCCATTCCACTGCACAGTAGTATTTTAAACACAAACAACTGCTACAATCACCCTCCAGCAACTCAGTAATTATTGCTAACTATCATCATTCTGTGTTAGTTTTTCACTTCAAAATATAGAAATATATGGCAGAAATAGCACTGGATTTGGAGTCAAAATACCAGTTTACAGATTTGTCCCTGATTAGCTATGTGAATCTCAGCTTCTCCAGCTACAGAATAAAGCTAAAAATTCTGGCAATAGTTAGGAACAGTCTAAAAACATTTTTTCACATGTGATCTTAGATGTTCAACTATGTGAACACTGAAGTGCTCAAAAGTACTCTACTAGTCAGAAATTAATATTTATTATATAATATCATGAGATAATATTACATACATGGTCCCCCACTAAGAGAATGATTAATATAATGTATAATGCTAATTATCATACATAACATATAAACATATTAGGTATAATGAAAATTAATAAGTTTTTAATTTGTTTTTCAGAGTCTGAATTTTTAAAAAAGGCCTGTTAGACTTATAAACATAAAGAGATCACTGCTAGAGTTTGAAGTATAGGTTCAATTCAGTTCACTGGCTCAGTCGTGTCCAACTCTTTGCGACCCCATGAACTTCAGCACGCCAGGCCTCCCTGTCCATCACCAACTCCTGGATTCCACCCAAACCCATGTCCATCGAGTCAGTGATGCCATCCAAACATCTCATCCTCTGTCATCCCCTTCTTCTCCTGCCCTCAATCTTTCCCAGTGTCAGGGTCTTTTCAAATGAGTCAGCTCTCTGCATCAGGTGGCCAAAGTATTGGAGTTTCAGCTTCAACATCAGTCCTTCCAATGAGCACCCAGGACTGATCTCTTTTAGGATGGACTGGTTGGGTCTCCTTGCAGTCCAAAGGACTCTCAAGAGTCTTCTCCAACACCACAGTTCAAAAGTATTAATTCTTTGGCACTCAGCTTTCTTTATAGTCCAACTCTCACATCTATATATGACCACCGGAAAAACCATAGCCTTGACTAGACAGACCTTTGTTGGTAAGGTAATGTCTCTGCTTTTATATATGCTGTCTAGGTTGGTCATACCTTTCCTTCCAAGGAGCAAGCATCTTTTAATTTCATGGCTGCAATCACCATCTGCAGTGATTTTGAGGTTAGGATATGGGTATATATTGGCGGGAATGAAGATTGCCAGGAGAAAAACATCAACAACCTCAGATATGCAGATGACACCACTCATGGCAGAAAGTGAAGAGGAATTAAAGAGCCTCTTGATGAGGGTGAAAGAAGAGAGTGGAAAACTGGCTTGAAACTCAACATTCAAAAAGTGAAGATAATGGCATCAAGTCTGATGATTTCACAACAAATAAATGAGGAATTAGTGGAAATTGTGGCAGATTTTATTTTCTTGGGCTCTAAAATCACTGCTGTTGGTGACTTCAGCCATGAAATTAAAAGACACTTGCTACTTGGGAAAAAAACTATGACAAACCTAGGTAGCATATTAGAAAGCAGAGACATCACTTTGCCAACAAAGATCCATATAGTCAAAGATATGGTTTTCCAATAGTCATGTATGGTGAGAGTTGGACAATAAAGAAGCCTGAGAGCTGAAGAATTGATACTTTTGAACTCTGATGCTGAAGAAGATTCTTGAGAGTCTGTTGTACAGCAAGGAGATCAAACCAGTCAATCCTAAAGGAAATCAACCCTGAATGTTCATTGGAAGGACTGATGCTTCAGCTGAAGTTCCAATACTTTGGTCATCTGATGCAAAGAGCCAACTCTTTGGAAAAGACCCTGATTCTGGGAAAGATTGAGGGCAGAGGGAGAAGGGTATAACAGAGGATAAGATGGTTGGATGGCATCACTCACTCAATGGACATAAGTTTGAGCAAACTCCAGGAGATAGTGAAGGACAGTGGAGCCTTGTGTGCTACAGTACATGAGTTCAAAAAGAGTTAGACATGACTTTAGCAACTGAACATCAGCTACAATATGTTGGCTCACAGGAAATGTCAAGAGTAATGAACACTAAATAGAAACCTCCTCGTGATTTTCTTTTGGCTTCTCCTCTTCCATATCATGCCCTGAGCAGCCTGATTCACCAAGTTTTGCTACCTCCCCCACACCCAGTTCTTGTGAACCAGGAGAATATGTTATGATAAATTTTGAAATCAAAAGCTCCTGGTGTGAAACAAAAACACAACACCAAGATCTATTTAATAAATCACATCTTCTCTGCCTATACTGGGACCATGGTACCCACTAATGCTCAATGCTCACATCAATTAGATGAGTGACTCTGTCCCACAGGTCATTTCCTGCCTGCCCACTCAGGCCATGAACTTCCCTGTAGAACCAGAAAATGATCAGACCCAAAATAGGCAGAAAATTCTTGAAACAATTTCTTTAGGGAAGGAAAATAATACACTTAGAAACTCTGTAGCTGTTTCAGTGTGGCTGTTTCCAGCTGTTTTGTTTAAAGTGTGTGCACAGAAACAATGAGGTTCCTAGGATTTGCTTCTAGCCTTTTTAACATTTTTTTTTGTAGTATGAATAATAAGTAACTGCACAATAAGTTTTGCCTTCCAAGATTCATCTATCGCTTTCCCTCTTCTCTGCATTTGGTGACCTCTAAAGTCTTTTGTAACCCTTACATTATCTGATTGACCTAGTTGTTAAACTGCAAACTGGGGAAAAAATCTTATAACAAGACTTCTAAAGGAGGAAATTAAAATAAGTAAGCTAGAAAGAAGAAGGAAGAAGAAAAGATAAGAAGAGGAGGTTTGAAGCAGCTAAAAATATTCCTGGGGAGGTGTGCAGAAATAATAAACACATTTACTAACGTCTTGGGGTGTTTTATGACAGTATGGAGTGTTTTATAAGGGAAATCATGACAGGGTACTTTTTATAGATATAGCACTTTTCTTTATTATCTCAAAGAGTCGTGTTTCATTTATTATTCAGTTGATCCTTTCACAATTTTTATAATGAGAATCTGATATGATAAAAGATTTTCCCTAATTTTCCCCTCACTCCTGTGTAGAAGGGTGGGGAGGATGAATATGGATGGGAGAAAGAAAAGGCAATTGATCAACAGTTCAGTGCCCAGTAACTTCCTCTGGGGCAGAGGAGAATGTACTATAATTCCAGGCATATTGACATCTTGAAAAACTGAGAACAATGAGAGGTGCAATAAACAAGGGCTTCAACCAGTGAGGTTCCAATAAGAGTCCTAACTCCCAGGTTTCCAGAAGAAAGCCTCCCCTCTCATACAACATTCAGGAGTCCAGTGTCCTTGTAATGGTCACTTCCTTTGGCTTTCTTCTTCTCATTCCCTGCCCTACTCTCAAGCAATTCTTGGTCCTGGCACAAAAGAAAGGATGCATCTTAGAGGACATATGTGAAATAGACACAGAAAAAAAAAAAAGAAAAACCCTCACAATCCCCCACAGCAAAGGAAAAGAAGACTTTTCAAGGCAAGTGTGTATCCTAAAAAGGCAGTTGGTCTGGCCTGATGATGGAAGGGGAGATGCGTAACTCCTGGAATTTTGCAATGCTTGTGTGGAGAAAACTGGACAGGGAAAAAAAGAGAGGCAGAGGGAGAAGGGGGAAGGAACTTAAAAGGCATTCCTCCTCTTTTGGAATTCTGGTGAACTACCTGGCCTCACAGACTTTGTTGCAGCCAACATTATGAAACACATCAACTCTGTTAATGTGCTTCCTTTCCAATGTCTTATTTGTGGCTAAGGTGACATTGGGCTCAATTATAAGTCTGATATTCAGATCAAGTTTTATTTTCCAGTTCTGTGAAGACAGATTTATACCTTCAAGGAGTAGATTATTTCTTGGCCATTCTATACCCAACACTCATCTAAGTCATTCTATGTCAAGGGCGTACTCTTGAATATAGGAACCAAACAAAGGCAGAGAAAAATGGCAAATAACAAATCTTAACAATATTTTATGTAAATGACTTTGTATTATTTTCTGGTCCTAAATCTGAATCAATAATGTCTCTCAGATAACTGGGTGTGGAATTGAATATAAGAAGTCTACTGAACTCTAAGGGGGCATTTTAATTACTTTTGTGATTTATTGTTTACTAGGATAATTTCTGAGAGTCAGCAGAGTTGCTCATGAGAACTATGAGAAATTGCTGGTTATGAGTTACAAGTGAGCCACATTAATCATTGCTGGGGTTTTGTCAATGTGGGATTTCACCCCATGAAGTTTCTACCCCAAATAGTAAGCCATAATATGCTAACTCTGCATCACATCACTTCCTTCAGATCAGAAATGAAGATACCTTTATCCCTCCCATCCGAACTATATGTTACAAATCAAAACTACTTTCATATGAGACTAATCTGACTAAAAGGCAATGAAATGGGTCAGATAATGACTGTCCTAAGTTTGAATACACTTTATTAATTCATTTATTCAACAAGTAAGTTTTGTTTTGTTTTTAGTGCTTACTTGGGTTTTTTTCTTTCCTTGTTTTTTCTTAATGGACTCTTCTGGGTGTTGGAACAACAATAAAAAATAAGATCCAGTTACTTACTTACATGGACCTTACCTTCTGTGGTGGGGTGGAGGTAGCGGGTGGTGGGGGTGGGGAGGAGACAGAGATAAATAAATTCATAAAAATCCTTGATGATAATAATTGGACAGACAGAGAGTAAACGCAAAGTATGCTATTTTATATGGTGTGGTCAGGAAAGGCTTCTTGGTTAAGGGGATAATTGTACAGAGATCTACAGAAACTGAGGAAGAAGCAATGAGTAAGCCTTGGGGAGAGTTTGCTAGCCAGAGTGCTCAAAGGGCTTGAGGTGAGTGTGTTTAAGGGCAAAGAAGGAGAATGATGTGTCTGAAAGCCAGTGATCAAGGAAAGATGTGCTAAGAAAGGGGGTCAGAAAATGGGCTGGAAGCTGAAACATAGAGGGACAAGAATAGAGTGAATTGAAAGTTTGAGAGGAAAATGGTAAGGTCTCATGTGTATTGTGTTAGCATTACTTTAGCTGAGGAGAACAGAAGAGATAATAGGAAGATTTAGGGGTGGAATACGGAAACTATTTGAGAGGCTACTGCAAAGAACCATGTGAAACATAAAGATGAATGGAAGTCACATTTGTGTACAATTCAAAGGCATATTTAATGACAGATCAGCCTCAAGTGTGAGAGCGAGTAGCCATTTAATGATCACAAGGTTTTTAGCCTGATCAAATGGGTAGAATCCACTATCCACCTAGTGAGGTAGTCAATCAGAGAAAGAATAGCTTATGTATATTTTAAATTAAAACTTTATTTTTGAGCATATTAAATGGAAGAGACATTCTTTTTCTATCCTGTAATGATGCTGGTTGCTTTTGAATATGTTCTATTTTTATTTTTTTTTTATTTTTCTATTTTTCTATTTTATTTTTCTTTCAAATGAATTATAATTCAGTGACTAGATGAATACAAAATATAGTTAAAATTTTGGTGCTTACAATCTAGAATTTTTCAGTTATGGCTGTTATTTTCATGTATAAATCACACATTTTTCTATTTTTACTTCTAATTTATGCATTTGGTTTTATGTATACAAATAAAAAACAGTTGTACCACCCTGTGGTGTAAAGCAAATATCTGTACAATAAGTACCTGAATGATTGAATGAGTATATTTTCCATAGCCTATTCCCTAGACATGAAAGAACTCTTGGCCTATTCAGTTTTTTATGCAAGAAAAGGGCATCTAGGTAAAACAATTATTTGACCCCATTTTTTATCAGAAAATAAAATATCAAACTCTCTAATGCCAAACTGTGTTTGAAAATTAGTTATGTGGAACAATATTCACAGAATATTGCCAAAAATACATGGACTTTCATTTGTTCCACTAGATTTTATTATTTGTGTTATCAAATGTTTCCTATTAATTCCTTAGGACCCAACACATGCTCTTCAGAAATCCTTCTCTAATCTACCCTTAAATTTTAATCCACCATCCATCCAGTTTCCCCATTCACCAGGATCCATTATGCCCTTTATTTTCTTACATCATTGCACCTAAACCACGTTATTGTTGTAATCTGTTACCTTGTTTATCACTCAGACTGAACTTTGTGTTCTTTGAAATTAGCACCTAAACCAATATTATATTTGTAATCTTGGGCACTGTGTCTGGCATAGATTAAGTTCAGTTCAGTTCAGTCCAGTCGCTCAGTCGTGTCCGACCCTTTGCAACTCCATGAATCGCAGCACGCCAGGCCTCTCTGTCCATCACCAACTCCCTGAGTTCACTCAGACTCACGTCCATGGAGTCGGTGATGCCATCTAGCCATCTCATCCTTTGTCATCCCTTCTCCTCCTGTCCCCAATCCCTACCAGCATCAGAGTCTTTTCCAATGAGTCAACTCTTCACATGAGATAGCCAAAGTACTGGAGTTTCAGCTTTAGCATCATTCCCTCCAAAGAAATCCCAGGGCTGATCTCCTTCAGAATGGACTGGTTGGATCTCCTTGCAGTCCAAGGGACTCTCAAGAGTCTTCTCCATCACCACAGTTCAAAAGCATCAATTCTTCGGCACTCAGCCTTCTTCACAGTCCAACTCTCACATCCATACATGACCACAGGAAAAACCATAGCCTTGACTAGATGGACCTTTGTTGGCAAAGTAATGTCTCTGCTTTTGAATATGCTATCTAGGTTGGTCATAACTTTCCTTCCAAGGAGTAAGCGTCTTTTAATTTCATGGCTGCAGTCACCATTTGCTGTTATTTTGGAGCCCAGAAAAATAAAGTCTGACACTGTTTCCACTGTTTCCCCATCTATTTCCCATGAAGTGAAAGGACCGGATGCCATGATCTTCGTTTTTTGAATGTTGAGCTTTAAGCCCACTTTTTCACTCTCCACCTTCACTTTCATCAAGAGGCTTTTTAGTTCCTCTTCACTTTCTGCTATAAGGGTGGTGTCATCTGCATATCTGAGGTTATTGATATTTCTCCCAGCAATCTTGATTCCAGCTTGTGTTTCTTCCAGTCCAGCGTTTCTCATGATGTACTCTGCATATAAGTTAAATAAACAGGGTGACAATATACAGCCTTGACATACTCCTTTTAGTGTTTATCCTATGAGAATTCATGGTAGAAATTAAGTTCAATTCATATAATCAGAAAAAGTAAACAAAAAGATCAATGATAAATTCTCCCAGAAATTGGTTTGTTTTGTTCTTCTTGATAAACTCTTTGCATACTATTAATAATTATGTTTCAAGCTTTGATTTCATCATACAGAGTACAAAATTTTATGCTTTGCTTATCTCTAGCATCTCTTAAGAAAACCGTGGCATACATTGGCTTCATTTTCCTCTTCAGGTCAGGAAGATGCCAAAACTGTCTGAAAAAACACCAACAAAAACCCAGTCTGTGCATTGTATTATAGAGTTTGAATATGGAGCCAGATACTATCAATCAATGAGCAAAATGAGAATATAAAAGAAATGAAGTGCTTAGTTGATCATGGAACTGGGAAGAAAAGAAAGTGCAATGATTAATCATTAGTTTTTTTCAGTAACTCTTCTAAGGTGAGCTAGGAGAATTTCAGGTCTGCCTTTAAAGAGTGATTTTATTTATTTTCCAGCAGTTGTAGATGCACACATAGGCACAAGCCTTCACACACATACAAACACACTCTGCCATAGTTTGAAGAAGTGAGTTAGTATGCTACACAGCTGGAGTACAGTTAAAATTCCCCTTGATTGCAGCAGAATGACTTGAGCATATTTATTGCATGCACATGCTTCCCTGGTGGCTCAGCAGTAAAGAATCCGCCTGCAATTCAGGAGCCACAGGAGATGTGGGTTCAATTCCTAAGTCAGGAAGATCCTCTGGAGGAGGGCAAGGCAACTCACACCAGTATTGTTGCCTGGAGAATTCCATGGACAGAGGAGCCTGGTGGGCTACACAGTCCATGGAATCGCAGAGTCGGACACAGTCTTAGGTTTTTTTACTGTTTTCCCTTTGAGACAGCAGAGGGCTGCGTTTGTCCTAAAAGCTTGATTTGTGAATGTGAGCATATACATTTCAGAGGAAAGTCAAGTCATACAGCAGGCCATTTATGTCACAGTGCCTGCCTTTCCTAGATGGTGATTATGCACTGGAGTTTGCTGGTTTCTTGTTTTGTATGTGTGCACCCATTGCCAAGTAGCCTCCAGGTGCATGAACAATAACAACAAAGATGCAGTGAATAGCAATATTAAAAAAAAGAAAACTATTTATTGTAACATTATAGTAAGCATCATGTGTGAACACTGGCTTGCAACTGTCACAACACTGCCCCTTGGAGAGAAACTAATTTAAAATCATGATCTTAAACCACACCAGGAACTTCCATTGAGAGGAGCTATGTTGGATTCACAAACAAGTTTCACAGTTTTCCAAAGAAAATGTTCATTCCTTCATTTCACACTAGGTAATTCTAGGCCCCATTATCAGAAGGGTAAGAATTAATATTAACTGTAAAGTGGTACCACTGAGGGAGACATCATTACAAAATTGGATAGCAAGCTAACTTTGAGGGATTTACGAGAAGAAAGTAAATACTGGACCCTGGAATCAGACCCCAAAATGCTCCAATACAAGACTACAGGTAGCTGGTATTTTGAAAATTGTGGTTTATACAGTCAACATATTTTGTCAATAATATTTACTGAGATCCTGATGTATGTTGACTGTTATACAATATATAACAAAATGAAATAGGATCTATTGTGATAACTGTTTAGGAAACCCTGAGATCTGGTATTTGGAGTAGGAGACAAGTTCATTACAGATCTATGACACAGATGTCACCCAGAAGTAGAAGAGAAAAGAGTCATTCTGATAATGCCCATGGTAAAAAGAGACAAAAATTTAAATTTAAATTTAGTGCACACAGACTGCCCAGTACTAATTACTCATCATACAACTCAGCTGGCTATGCAAACTGTGGTTTTCAAAATGCCAAGTACAGAGTACTGTGTGTTTAACTTCGGTCTTTAAAAAAAATTTTTGAGATTTGTTGTTTGTCAGTTGCTTCATTTGCTATTATTTTCTCCCATTCTGAAGGCTGTCTTTTCACCTTACTTATAGTTTCCTTTGTTGTGCAGAAGCTTTTAATTTTAATTAAGTCCCATTTGTTTATTTTTGCTTTTATTTCCAATATTCTGGGAGGTGGGTCATTGAGGATCCTGCTCTGATTTATGTCGGAGAGTGTTTTGCCTAGGTTCTCCTCTAGGAGATTTATAGTTTCTGGTCTTACATTTAGATCTTTAATCCATTTTGAGTTTATTTTTGTGTATGGTGTTAGAAAGTGTTCTAGTTTCATTCTTTTACAAGTGGTTGACCAGTTTTCCTAGCACCACTTGTTAAAGAGACTGTCTTTAATCCATTGCATACTCTTGCCTCCTTTGTCAAAGATAAGGTGTCCATATGTGCATGGATTTATCTCTGGGCTTTCTATTTTGTTCCATTGATCTGTATTTCTGTCTTTGCGCCAGTACTATACTGTCTTGATGACTGTGGCTTTGTAATAGAACCTGAAGTCAGGCAGGTTGATTCCTCCAGTTCCATTCTTCTTTCTCAAGATTGCTTTGGCTATGTGGGGTTTTTTGTATTTCCATAAAAATCATGAAATTATTTGTTCTAGCTCTATGAAAAATACCATTGGTGGCTTGATAGGGATTGCATTGAATCTATAGATTGCTTTGGGTAGTATACTCATTTTCACTATGTTGATTCTTCTGATCCATGAACATGGTATATTTCTCCATCTATTAGTGTCCTCTTTGATTACTTTCATCAGTGTTTTATAGTTTTCTATATATAGGTCTTTAATTTCTTTATGTAGATATATTCCTAAGTATTTTATTCTTTTCATTGCAATGGTGAATGGAATTGTTTGCTTAATTTCTCTTTCTATTTTCTCATTATTAGTGTATAGGAATGCAAGGGATTTCTGTGTGTTGATTTTATATCCTGCAGCTTTACTATATTCATTGATTAGCTCTAATAATTTGCTGGTAGAGTCTTTAGGATTTTCTATGTAGAGGATCATGTCATCTGCAAACAGTGAGAGTTTTACTTCTTCTTTTCCAATTTGGATTCCTTTTATTTCTTTTTCTGCTCTGATTGCTGTGGCAAAAACTTCCAAACAACTAATCTCAAAAATATACAAGCAACTCCTGCAACTCAAACAACCCAATCAAAAAGTGGGCCAAAGAACTAAACAGACATTTGTCCAAAGAAGACATGCAGATGGCTAACAAACACATGAAAAGATGCTCAACATCACTCATTATCAGAGAAATGCAAATCAAAACCACAATAAGTTACCATTTCATGTCGGTCAAAATGGCTGTGATCCAAAAGTCTACAAGCAATAAATTCTGGAGAGGGTGTGGAGAAAAGGGAACACTCTTACACTGTTGGTGGGAATGCAAACTAGTGCAGCCACTATGGATAACAGTGTGGAGATTCCTTAAAAAACTGGAAATAGAACTGCCTTATGACCCAGTAATCCCACTTCTGGGCATACACATCGAGGAAACCAGAATTGAAAGAGACACATGTACCCCAGTGTTCATAGCAACACTGTTTATAATAGCCAGGACATGGAAGCAACCTAGATGTCCATCAGAGGATGAATGGATAAGAAAGCTGTGGTACATACACACAATGGAGTATTACTCAGTTATTAAAAAGAATACATTTGAATCAGTTCTATTGAGGTGGATGAAACTGGACCCTATTATACAGAGTGAAGTAAGCCAGAAAGAAAAACACCAATACAGTATACTAACGCATATATATGGAATTAAGAAAAATGGTAACGATAACCCTGTATGTGAGACAGCAAAAGAGACACAGATGTATAGAACAGTCTTTTGGACTCTGTGGGAGAGGGCGAGGGTGGGATGATTTGGGAGAATGGCATTGAAACATGTATAATATCATATATGAAATGAATCGCTGGATGCTTAGGGCTGGTGCGCTGAGATGACCCAGAGGGATGGTACAGGGAGAGAGGTGGGAGGGGGTTCAGGATGGGGAACACGTGTATACGCGGATTCCTGTTGATGTATGGCAAAACCAATACAATATTGTAAAGTAATTAGCCTCCAATTAAAATAAATAAATTTATATTAAAAAAATTTATCATAAATATCCAAAATGTTCTTATCGCTGATTAAAGGAAAAAAAAGAATATCAAAGATATCATCTAAGATGTCTTGGATATTTATTTGTTATTAAACAAATCCTCTGAGCTTCTTCCCAGATATGTTATCCTAGAATGTTCTTGTTTCTTATTCTGATGCAAAGAAGTTCTAAAGTTCTGGTCCAGTGAAGAAGAATTAAGGCTGTGGGAAAGTCATTGTATTTAGAATTGTTTGCAAATAGCATTCAGTTAAATAAGACTGCCTTCTCATCTAACTGCATTACATACATTCTCCCAACCCTTTACAAATTTAATTGTAGAAGTAAAAAGAAAACAATTAGTTATGTCTCTCATTGTAGTCAAGGACACTTTTAAAAATGCTGTAACAGACATTAGGGGACAAGGGGGACATTTATTCCAATTGTCCTGCTTCTTGTGCTTTAGCTCTAGTTTACTTTCCAATGAAATTCATGTAGAATTGACAAGGAAAATATCAAAGAATAAACACTCAAAGAGCATACAGAGAACTGAGGGATATTTTGTACATCAAGTCAAAAAGTTGGAGATATCCACAGTTAATTAACAGATCTGTAAATGCACATCAACAATCAAAGTAGTCTTGATATTTCAGTATAAATTCAAGCTTCTTTTTTAACTATTTGGGTTAACTTTACATAAAATCAAAATACATCACACAATTTCTGTATCATAGAAAGTAGAGGAAGAAGATATGAAATCTACTGGCAAAGAGCATGTGTGTTCAAAATTGGTCAGTATTCTACCTGTGATATCTTCAGATTAGATCAGATCAGTCACTCAGTCGTGTCCGACTCTTTGCAACTCCATGAATCTCAGCGCGCCAGGCCTCCCTGTCCATCACCAGCTCCTGGAGTTCACTCAGACTCATGTCCATCGAGTTAGTGATGCCATCCAGCCAGCTCATCCTCTGTCGTCCCCTTCTCCTCTTGCCCCCAATCCCTCCCAGCATCAGAGTCTTTTCCAATGAGTCAACTCTTTGCATGAGGTGGCCAAAGGACTGGAGTTTCAGCTTTAGCATCATTCCTTCCGAAGAAATCCCAGGGCTGATCTCCATCAGAATGGACTGGCTGGATCTCCTTGCAGTCCAAGGGACTCTCCAGAGTCTTCTCTAACACCACAGTTCAAAAGCATCAATTCTTTGGTGCTCAGCCTTCTTCACAGTCCAACACTCACATCCATACATGACCACTGGAAAAACCATAGCCTTGACTAGACAAACCTTTGTTGGCAAAGTAATGTCTCTGCTTTTGAATATGCTATCTAGGTTGGTCATAACTTTCCTTCCAAGGAGTAAGCGTCTTTGAATTTCATGGCTGCAGTCACCATCTGCAATGATTTTGGAGCCCAGAAAAATAAAGTCTGACACTGTTTCCACTGTTTCTCCATCTTACCTTGGCAGATAAAGGAGCATGAGCATTGGGTAGTTTCTAGAACTGCAAGTTTCATAATCAGAAAGCAGCTGTAACTATCTTGTAATCTTTGCTGCCTACCAGAAAAAAAAATGTGTTAGTTTCCCTAGCTGCTAAATTTAACTATCCTAAGAAAGACAGAAGAATCAGATCAATGTGAAATAAAACTTTGATTCAATGCAGCAGTTTTAGGGGAGATAAAGGAACAAAGAGCCACCCATGAAGAATGGATCTGAAGGAAAACTTCTCGGCAGGACTGAAACTTGATCACAGGCTGGGGCTGATGCTATATATGTCTTTGTTTTTTTCAGTGATGCTTGAGACCCTGTTTGACTTCTCAGCTTTCTCTTAAACAAGCAGCCAAGTTGGAAGGGATCTTAGCAATAGCCAGAGCAAGATTCAAAAGTTATATTTATCAATATATACTTTAGCAGCTAAATTCATTATTGTGAGAATATATTACCTTACATCCAATGGTCACAGAAATGGGAAAAATCATAAACTGGCACCAAAAGTAAGCATCTGTTGTGTTTTTCTCCCCAATTCCTTTCTTATACACTTTTTATACCTGTTCCTTTCCTATTATTTCTTGAAAAACAGAATTCTTAAGTTTACACAAATCCCCTGGCCAGATGGACAGGCACAGGACCTAAACCTACTAATCATGATACTTCTTAACCCTCTGCTAAAGTGATTGGTCCTAAAGTTAAATAGAACCCCAAGGGGAGATAATTAGGGTCCTTGGACATAATTTGATCATTGTTTCTGGAAAAGAAAATATTTTCCTCTCTTGGGGTTATCTGATGCTAAACTTGGTTTGGAAATACTTCATGGCTATTATTCTTAATCTGTGACACAAGCCTGATTGTGGCAGGGCTAAAATGAGATTAACAACAAAAAGAAATGGATATAAGCAAAGCTAACAAAGACAGAAACAGAAAAATTGGATAGACAGGATCCAAACATCTTTATTTCAGCCCTAAATTCTAATAGAGAATATGACCATCCCTTAGATTTTCTGAATATGTTGGCAAGTAAATATCATTCTTAATCTGAAGTCAGTTTGAGTTATGTTTCTAGGATTTCTAATCATAAAACTTCTCAATTTTACAGTGCCACTACTTTCTATTTTTGAATTTTAGCCCTAATAAGTAAACCCCTACTTCTAAGCCTCAATATTAAGAGATTTTAATTTCATCCATCTAAGCAGATGGCTTGAGAAGGACTGTGGTAAATGTACCATTCCTTCCTCAGTCTAAGTCAGTCCATTCCAATACAAATATGCTAGCTCCAAGTCCTCATTTCCATATGGAATGGAATGGCATTGAATAAGAACACGTATATCTTTTCTTCAATTTCTATTGAATGGTCAAAAGTTCGGACCACTCTTAGGGAGATATTGCTGTAAGATCTCTTCAGATCCTCATTATAGTATCTATTTTAGAATAGGTTGTGCTGGTTGGAGCAATAAAGTTTCCTTGACAGTTTCAGACTGATCTTTGTAAATCCTTTTCAAAGAGTCCCCAACTTGTTTACTGTGGTCATTTCGGTTGGCAATGGACGTGTGATTAGAAAGTCCAATTTGGATAAGGAATGGGAAGATATTAAAATAATTCCAACCCTACTTGGAATTGACTTCCTTCCACAAGGAACCTATAGTAAAAGACAAGTATAAATACTGACTTCCTGTTTAGGACCCAAATACTGAAAGTTCTTTAACAAGCCTGAGTTCTAGAAAGAACACAGTAAGGTTTACTTGATCTTTTTGTATATGCTAAATTGAAGCCCAAAATTATCAGGTAGTTGTTCTATTGGCTAGTGGTTCAAAGGTCAACAGGATGTATGCCATTCATTGAGCATCGCAGAATTTCCTCAGGTGAAACCTGAATTCTCAGCAATTACCTTTAGCAGAAAGATATACAGCTCTAAAGACTGGAAAAAATGTGTTCTTAGTGACAGGAAATCTAGTGTCCAAAAAAAAAAAAATTAATAAAAGCTCCAGCACTTCTGTTGCCATGAATCCATACTATGTGTGTGGAGAACACTGCAGAATCCTGGAGCTCACTGTGACTGACACTGCAAATTATTCACAGATTTTGCCAAAAACTGATTATTAGGATGTGAATGTTTAAGTTTGGATGACAAATTCTGCTCTGTGACATAACGTCTGACCCACTCAATTCTCTCCTCCATTCACAACTTAAGTTTTCCTTTTGGAGTTACACTTTATATGACATCTGACTTAGTTCACTCATTTAGAGCTTTGGTTTTCAATTCTCAAATCTATTTGCCCTAATTCTTGAGAAAGCCATCTATTTTAATCACATTTTTTAAAATATTTTAATAAGAGAGCTTTATAATTATCACATTGTCTAGTGTAATTCAAGCATGTATTCAAGTACCCCTTTAGATCAACACACACACACACACACACACACACACATACCTACATATGGCAAATAATGATTCTGAGCAATTTTATTCTACCAATCCCAGGGAAACTGCATTCCACTTAAAAATCTGTGTGTGTGTGTGTGCGCGCGCTCATGTGTGTGTGTGTGTGTGTGTGTGTGTAGAGACAGAGTGCACCTAATGTCTGGCCTGGGTATGATTTTCTTTATTAAACTCAGAAGAAAGCACTGACATAGTCAGTGTACATCTCATGATCTGAATCTAACGTATTAATAGCAGCAAATCATGTTCCTAACATTAATCTCTGATTGGATACCATATAATTATCATGCTCCATTACCAGTCATAAACCATTCGATTGAACAAAATTAAAAATTTTCCTCTTTATTAGAAGATATCAAAGCCATTGGTGATTAAAATACACTTATGGCATAGATACTGCATTGACATGTATGCATAAATTGTCACCCACTATCAGTTGAAAACAACTCAAAATCACTGAAATACCTTTTCATCATTTCCCCCATTGCTATTAGTCTCTCTCTACCAATTACAGTCATCTTTACATGTTTCCATGCACTCACACTATGCACTCTTAACCCTTCACTTGGTTGTACACTCTTTAAGGGCAGAGGCTGTATTTGTGAGCAAAGCCTAACATAGTGACTTTAACTCAGTAGGTCTTGATTCTTATTTCTTTAAACTGGGAGTCATTGACGAACAGCACAGCAAGATGAGGGTGCTTCAGTTTGGTATTATAGAGAACCATGTGTTATTATCAATTATATTGGTGAAGTGTTATGTTTAAAAGATATATTAGGTGCTTAAACTTCCGAACTTTCAGTGCCTTAATAAGATGAATATCTTATGAGGCTCACAGAGGTGGAGTGTAAGGGAGAGTATGGATTATAGCTTATAGTTTTTCTCTAATTTATTAGAGATATTTCTGCAGACTGCTTCTAAAGACCTAGTATTGCAGACTTCATTTTGGGAAATGCCAGTGCAATTGTCAAGAGTATGGACTTTCAAGTATGGGCTGTTTTAGACTTTCATCTCTGCCATTTACTGGCTGTGGAATCCTGCACACACATACACACACACACACATATGAATGGGTTTCCCAGGTGGCACTGGTGGCAAAGAACCCACATCCAAGATGCAGGTTCCTTCCCTCAGTAGGGAAGATCCCCTGTAGGAGGGCACAGCAACCCACTGCAGTATTCTTGCCTGGAGAATCCCATGTATAGAAGAGCCTGGTGGGCTACAATCCATAGTGTCACAAAGAGTCCAACATGACTGAAGCGACTTAGCACACATGTGTACACACACACACACACACACATATATGAATAAGTAGACATCACTGAACCAAGCTTTAATATAGCTCTAATCAGATTCCTAATTTGTAAAATGGAAAGAAAAATAACTACATGATTATATTTTAAGGGCCAAATATAATAACATATGTGAAATATTTGTCATAATGCCAAATATTTAAAGCATTACTAATTAAAATTGAATTGATTTGGGTTATAGATCATCTTAGTATTATTTATTGCTGGCTATTAACTTTCTTTTCTACTCAACCATTCTTCAATTTACCCTTCTATGGTAATCTATTTCTTTTCCCATAAGTCTAGCCCTGTTTTAAAGGGCCTCAGAAAGTATCTAAGTTACAAGAGTATATATGAATCAAGCTCAAGTCAAAGGGCTCTGTGAAAGTAAAAGTGTCAGTCACTCATTCATGAATGGCCCTTTGTGACGCCATGGGCTGTAGCCTGCCAGGCTCCTCAGTCCATGGAATGGAATTCTCCAGGCAAGAATACTGGAGTGGGTAGCCATTCCCTTCTCCAGGGGACCTTCCCAGCCCAGGGAGGATCGAACCTGGGGTCTCCTGCATTGCAGGTGGATTCTTTACTGTCTAAGCCACCAGGAAAGGCTCTACCAAGGTGAATTTTGAAATATCTTTGGGGAAAAGTGGCTCTGCAGAGCTTCTTATGCTATTTCAGTTTGTCATGTTACTAAGCCATCAAGCTCCTTTCCCTTATAGAATAGTGTTTTGTTTTCCTTATGGGATATTTTTCCCCATTGTTTGATCAAAGTTCACCTCATCAATTTATTGCTGGTCAAAGAACAAACCCATTGTCAATTATACATTCCAGTGACCCTGCAAGCTCTTTTAAGAGCCATGTTCTCCCTTGCAGAAGGTTTTGGAGGAAAATGTGCTTTTTCTCTAGCTATTTTCAAAGACTCTCCTTTTGTTTCATAGACAATTCTGTTTAATTTTGGCCTTTTGTGCATGTGCAATAGCAGGTTTAATCCAATCAAGGGACAGCTTTCCTTCAGGAGGTTATCAACTATAGCCAGAGTGAAGGGCTATTGTCTGGCCATGGACCTGACTTACACAATTTGCATGCTGCCTAATTCCAATTCTATTCTATTGTCTGGCTGTACCTTACCTTCTCAGCTAGAAGAAAAGTCAACCCAATCAGGCAGTGTCTCAGTCAATGCAGAGCCACAAAAACATGCCTATATCAAAGGTCATAATGTGAACTCCAAAGCTTTGAAAGTAATCAGCAGAGGAAAACGTAAACATCCACAGACAGTATTTTTCCTTCCTGTTGCCTCATTCTCTTTTACTCTGTCATTCTCACACAGTAACCCTATTCATGATCAAATAATACCTACTCATCAGCATGATGACTTTGCATTTGTGACAAACTGAAAATAAGCAACACCAATAAACAGAAGAATCACAGAAGAATATAACTTGGCAGGAGAATAGAAATCTTTTGCAAAATGAACAAGAGGTGCTGATATAAAGTAGAGAGAGAGAGATGCTGTATAAAGAAAAGAAGGTCTGTTTCTCATGCCCAGGATCATTTGACACTGAAATTTTTCTATTATCATCAACATGTAAAGCATACAAAATAGATAAACAGCAATACCCTGAGAAAGGAGTTTGTTTGCAAAGGAACAGGTTTTAACCCCAGCGGCAGCAACTGAGAGATCATTTAATGGGGGGCAATAGAGACATGGTCCAGTTAACTCTCAGCCTAGAAAATGACAACAATCAATTTTTCTTCTACAATTGCATCCATCATTTACAGGTGTTTATAGGCAGAGGGCCTTTTACACATTATTATCACTCTGAAGCAAAGTGAAATGGCCGATATGTTCTGTGCTGCCTAGAATCTGATATAGCGAAAAAGAAGTGAAAATACCCAGTTGGGGCATTAGAAGCAATTCAAGAATATGACTTGGGACCATAAAACTCCTGTATTTGAAATCCTGAATTTTGAATGCATCCATGCAGTAGTGGACAAAAAAAAAAAAAAGTTTTATCATTAGTCTTCTAATGCAAAGAAATAAAATTTAAAATCTAATGTACAAAGGTAGATCAAGGTGAAATATTGATTTTTGGAATACATACTGAATGACTACTACCATACCAATTGCTAGAAAGTCAATGTATGTTCAGTAGGACTGGGATCAGTACTTGGAGAGTTGGGTAGATTTAGTAATCCATATCACTTGGCTACAAATTCTGGTCAATACTAATAGATACTGCAGATTACAGAATACAAACTGGAATGTGAATGAGAACAAAGACAGAGTTTACTAATACTACAGTGTGGCAGGTTTGGTCCTTAATGTCAGACATGGTGTAGTCACATCCACATTTTCTTACAGAGAGGGAAAGAGAGAGATAGAGACAGAGAAAGAATTATGCTTAAGCTAATTTCTCTATAAAAAGAAAATATTTTCTGGCATTAAAAAATCTATGATTATTATTAACATGGCAGATTAAAAATAATTCTTATTATTCATAACCTTGTGGTATCTTTTATCCAGAATGAAAGTGAAAGTGAAGTCGCTCAGTCATGTCTGACTCTTTGCAACCCCATGGACTGTAGCCTGCCAGGCTCCTCTGTCCATAGGATTTTCCAGGCAAGAGTACTGGAGTGGGTTGCCATTTCCTTCTCCAGGGGATCTTCCCAACCCAGGGATTGTACCCAGGTCTCTGCATTGCAGGCAGACACTTTTACTGTCTGAGCCACTAGGGAAGCTCTTTATCCAGAATGGCTCCTCCCAATTCCCTCCATCTCTGTCTAAGCATCACAGCCTCAACAAATCCTCTTAAATGAAACTGAACTATGGCATCATCATTAATGTCAAAATCTGAAGAATTAGAGTTTGGCTGTGATTTCTGTAGAATGCTACCACACACCGTGTTGATGCATACATCCCATTTCAAGAGGAGCATCATTTGGATTTAACCTGGTCCTTCTAATTCCAGTTGTTAATCATTTCATCTTCAGTTCAGTTCAGTTGCTCAGTCATGTCCAACTCTTTGCGACCTCATGAATTGCAGCACACCAGGCCTCCCTGTCCATCACCAACTCCAAACCCATGCCCAGTGAGTCAGTGATGCCATCCAGCCATCTCATCCTCTGTCGTCCCCTTCTCCTCCTGCCCTCAATCTTTCCCAGTATCAGGGTCTTTTCAAATAAGTCAGCTCTTCACATGAGGTGGCCAAAGTATTGGAGTTTCAGCTTCAGCATCAGTCCTTCCAATGAACACCAGGACTGATCTCCTTTAGGATGGACTGGTTGGATCTCCTTGCAGTCCAAGGGACTCTCAATAGTCTTCTCCAACACCACACTTCAAAAGCATCAATTCTTCGGTGCTCAGCTTTCTTCACAGTCCAACTCTCATATCCATACATGACCACTGGAAAAACCATAGCCTTGGCTAGATGGACCTTTGTTGGCATAGTAATGTCTCTGCTTTTGAATATGCTGTCTAGGGTGGCCATAACTTTCCCACCAAGGAGTAAGTGTCTTTTAATTTCATGGCTGCAATCACCATCCGCAGTAATTTTGGAGCCCAGAAAAACAAAATCAGTCACTGTTTCCACTGTTTCCCCATCTATTTCCCATGAAGTGATGGGACCAGATGACATGATCTTAGTTTTCTGAATGTTGAGCTTTAAGCCCACTTTTTCACTCTCCTCTTTGACTTTCATCAAGAGGCTCTTTAGTTCTTCTTCACTTTCTGCCATAAAGGTGATGTTATCTGCATATCTAAGGTTATTGATATTTCTCCCAGCAATCTTGATTGCAGCTTGTGCTTCTTGCAGCCCAGCTTTTCTCATGATGTACTCTGCATATAAGTTAAATAAGCAGGGTGACAATATACAGCCTTGACGTACTCCTTTTCCTATTTGGAACCAGTCTGTTGTTCCATGTCCAGTTCTAACTGTTGCTTCCTGACCTGCATATAGGTTTCTCAAGAGGCAGGTCACTGACATAAAAATCTAGTGTAGAATAAAGGAATGTTTCTTTTTTCCTTCCATCTTACAGAATAGATGCCTGCTGTGGTCATTATATTCTTTTCAGGCCACTTAACTGGTTATATTTAGTAATTTCTGGGTTATGGTTTTATTGTATCTCTACTGTACAATAAAAATGCATACAACTCTTCAAGAAACCAATATGAATTCTGATCAAGTTGTATATACTTGTCAAGTTTCAGCCACATCAATACTTCATAGACAGTAATTAATTTGGCTCACAGTTTCATTTGCATTGGCAGCCCTATCTATATTCTGTCCTGCTGAAAATATTCTGTTCTTGTGAACCCATTAGTTTACAGTTTTACCAGTCAATACTTATGGCAGGAACATGAGACTTGGGCTTTTCTTCTCTGTACTAAGGTCACACTTAACCTATGTGTTGACATGCCTTCTCTTATTTGTTCTTTTTTAAATATACAAATCCAAAGCTATCCTCTGTAAATCCCATTTCCTTGTACCTTAGTGTAAATCCCTTCTTCAAAGTGGCTATCATTCAGTACAACAAACAGATGTCTTATCTATCCTCCTGTAAATGTAGCTAGTGTCTTTGTTCAGAAGCTAAATTTTCATTTAATCTTCAACAAAGCCCTGGTGGTGTGAAAGAGACTTGAGTGAGGGATTTGAGGTTCCTGGAAGACTAAAAATCCATTAGAGAACAAATAAATAAATGAACAAATACGTGCATGAATGAACACACATGAATAATCTTAGCCAGTTATATACTACATTAACTATTTCCCAAACACAGAAATAATCCACCTTAACTTTTAATTTTTGGCTTCCCAGGTAGCTCACTGGTAAAGAATCTGCCTGCCAGCGCAGGAGCCACAGGAGACATGGGTTCAATCCCTGGATTAGTGTTCTTGCCAGGGAAATCCTATGGACAGAGGAGCCTGGTGGGCTATAGTCCATGGGGTCGTAAAGATCTGGACATGACTTAGTGACTAAACACATACACATAACTTTTAATTTTGAATGAAAGAACATAGACAAAGACAAGCCAGCAAACAATAAAAACGATGCAAACCTTCCTGTTATCCTGGTTCTTTCTGTTTGCTGTGAATCGGTTTGTGTATCCCTGCCATTATTGTTACAATATATCTTGCATAGCTCTTTAGAGATCAAAATATGATTTCACTTATGGTATCTCATTTATGCTTGACAGCCAATTTCAGAAACAGAGAGGCATTATATTACCCTTCATGTTTTACAAATAAACTGAGAGAACTTTTTTTTTTTTCTAAACTCATCCTATTAACATGTAAAATATATACAAAAATCAATTCTTCTGATTCTTACTGCCTTTCACCTAATTTATACTATTGTCAAAGAGCTAAAGGACAAATTTGCTGGGCTTGGACAGCCCTGGATTGCCCTAGATCCCCTTCCATTTGAAAGAATGATATTGTTAACAGTAGATGTATACACACTGCTATATTTAGTATGGATAACTACAAAGACATACTGTATATCACTGGGACCTCTGCTCAATGGTATGTGCAGCCTGGATGGGAGGGGAGTTTGGGGGAGAATGAATACATGCATATGTATGGCTGAGTCCCTTCGCTATTCACCTGAACTATCACAATATTGTTAGTTGACTACACTCTAACATAAAATAAAATGTTTAAAAAATTATAAATAAATAAAAGCAGATGTGCTCAAGACCAAAAATTGAACCTAACATTAAGCCATGAAAATGGCCCAATATATCTAAGGAGTGAGATATGGCATCCAAGAAATCATTCATATTTGTTTGCATGAGAAAACTGGGCTGGCAATCAAGGAGTAAAGGTAGGATGGCATGAGAGTCCCAAAATCTAAAGTAGAACTGACCATTACAATAAAAAGACAATCAACACAAATTAATAAATCAACTGAGTCAATGTATGAGATTCATATATTAAAAGAGAATTGAACGAACCTAAAAATAGAAGTGGCTCTGATTTCTGGTCTTGGCAGTTCAGTCTAGCTTGCCTGACACTTTCTTTTGACCTTGGAGCATAGGTGCTATTGCCTGGGGCCACTTAACTGCTTTATCTATCGGGGGACTATGTTAGCAGGCATATCTCCCCACTCAGTACAGTCAGGATGAGCAAGCTGCAGGCACATGCCCAATTTTTATCTCTCCGTCAGCACTGCACTGTGAGGCATGCCACTCCCTTTTCCCCTGCCAGTCCCTGGAAGCACATGGTGACAGGTAATTATTAGTTAAATAGGCTAGGCATTGTCATTTTCAGAAACCGCTTGCAAAGCACATGAACTCCACTTGCTGAGCTCCCCCCACTTCAACATCCAAGGCAAATTAAAGGGATTTTTATTTAGAATTTCATGTTCCACAACCCTTTTTCCTCCCTACAGAGAACTTAGATTTGCTCCAAGTTTCTATTTAGTGTTCTGTTTGTTTGCTTTTAACCAAGCAATTTACTGTAGCTGACCAATAGTCCAGATTCTTATAGCCAATTAAAAGTAAAAGATGGAAAAGATTCAACCCCAGTGAGGTAAAAGATCATGGAAACATTTCCATTCATCCTGCTTCCAAAGTTTTCCCATGCAGGAATTTGTTTCTGCAAATTCAAATTTGTTAGATTTGAATAGCTTTTCCATTTCCTGAGGTCAGTTCATTTAGATAGCAAGCCAACATGGTTTTCTCTGCTCTAGTGTTGAGGGGTGGGGAATATTATTTTTGTAAAGTGTTTAGGAACATACGGTCCCATTTAAAAAAAGAGCAGAAATGCTCTGTCTTGGCTTGTCAATTTATTTCTATTAAGGGAAAACATGTTGGCTACTTATATGCCTTGGTCCTGTTAGGATGCTTTTCTTCTATTTGCTGGGTTTTAAAATTTTAACTTGAATTGTCATGAATGAACTGTTTCCTGATGCCCTCCAAATCTTCATCAACCTGTGAAATGTTCACCTCAGTTCTGTCAGTAAACACGGCTTTTTGCGTGTTTGCAAAGAGAGTCACATCCTTCTATACATAATCCTTTCCCTTTGTTCCATTTCAGTAGTTCCCATCTATTTACCTGCTGGATGATTTTATCATATAACTCAGTACTCCAAAGCAATAAATGCAAATACAGCAATGAAGCCATTGTCATGCTTATTTCGGCACAGTTGATGATCTTAAATCCTGAGGGTGTCTGCATGGCACTTACACTGTAGTTGAGTGTTGAACACTGTTTTTCGGGTTTTCTGGTAATCCAAGTCTGGGACATCCGGTGATAATGACGTATACTGATTTACATGAAAAGACACAAATTTGACTTGGTGTTCAAAGGTCAGTTCAATAGGAGAATCAGAGAAATAGGAAGGTTGTCAAAGTCAGACATATGCCTGAGAGGATTCTGGTATTTTAGTTTGCTGCCTGAGCATCTGATCCTTTATTTAGCCTCCCTGAGAGATTTGGTAATGTTTTTATTTGCTATTTTGCGATTGGAATTTTTCCACCGAGCATGTGGAGAGGGACAGAGAAGATCAGAACTAGTTAGTATCAACAAATGTTGAAGCCTCTCTTCAGGGTACTTAGAATAAATTGCATTCCAAAGCAGGAAAGGGAAAGGGGAAAGAGACACTGGATGCTTAGTGAGAAGATGGAGAGATAATGTCACATTCCTTTGAATTACAACATTGGCTTTCCATTGTGTACATGGTAACAAGTAGGGCAGAGTGAGTGAGACAATTAATATAATAGAGTTTCAGGGACTAAGGCCAAAGTCTAAACCTTTCAGAATTTAAATGGACTACATTATGTATCCTTTAGCAGACTAAAACAATGATTTATTGATGCCAGACCTACTAGGATAACGTTAATGGGGTCAGGTAGAAGAACTTTCCTTGAAAATGTGACCTACCCTGATGGAAGTCAGGAAACAGAGTTCAGAAGGGTGACTGCCTGCCTTCAAGGCTACCAGATAGAAATCCGAAATGAAATGCTTGATTAAAACAAAACCTCCAAATAGACACTGGGATGGGCCATTTTTTTCTGCCAAATGTTAGATTTCTTGGGACTTATCATACTGCAGGGCTCCACTGCAATGCAGATGGAGTCTTAGCAAGTCCACTCTCTACCTTATGAGCAGAGATGGCAGTTGCCTACATAGGGAGTTTGAAGGACTCAAAACATCATCTTCTTCTGTAAAACACTATGACACTATGATAGTGTCAGAACTTTCACACCATCATTTTATGCCCCCATCCAGATTTATTTTTCTTCATATGCTCTGAAACTATCGGCAACGTGACTCATCCAGATGTTGTTTTTATCACCTCTAAATTGATGGTCCACCTTTCCTACCTATGGCTCCAATGCATGTGCCAAGTGTCTCTGGTCACCTTTCTTGACAACCTCCATCTCAATGCACCTAAAACCCAAGGTATCACATGCTACACAAAATCAATCACCTTCTGACCTCCCATTTGCTGTTGACAGACTCAGGAAAATGTGCAATATCTTTCTCTTCTATAAATCATATCTATTAAGTTTTCAAAGTCTTCCAGTTTTACCATTAAAGAAAATTATTCCATTCTTATCTCCATTATTCTCCCATTGCCTGTGTGGTAAAGGGAAAATAATTTCGCCTACCCTTCTAGATTTTTGGCTGAGATGCTTCTGCAATAAACAGATCAATAGGAGAAGAATAGAAGTTTAATGATATGAATACCTCCTGCATACATGGGAGATACCCAGGAAAAGTAACTCCCTTAAATGGCCTGAGCCATCACCTTACATACTGTCATCAGCTAAAGACAAAAGAAAGATGTTAGGGGGTGACATGTGGTACAATGGGGAGCCACTTATGCAAGGTTACTAGGAAAGCACAGAAAACAAGGGTTTGGTTTGCAGATTTGTGGGTACCTTCTCCACTTATAAGAGTTTCTGGAGATTTGGTCATCCCCCTCTTCCTGGTATACCCTTAAAAAATGCAGATTTCTCTTATACATGTATGTCTCTTACAAAAGGGTTGTTGTTCCATCGCTAAGTCATGTCTGACTCTTTTCCACCCCATGGACTGCAGCTTCCCTGTCCTTCACGATCTCCTGGAGTTGGCTCAGACTCTTGTCCATTGAGTTAGTAATGCCATCCAACCATTCATTCTCGGTTGCTCCCTTCTCCTCTTGCACTAGGGTATTTCCCAGCATTAGGGTCTTCTCTAATGAGTTGGCTGTTTGCATCAGGTGGCCAAAGTACTGGAGTTTAAGCTTCGGAACCAGTCCTTCCAATGAATATTCAGAGTTGATTTCTTTTAGGATTGACTGGTTTGATCTCTGCTGTCATAGAAGAGTTACTTCTATTCAATTTTCAGAGCTTTTCCTGTGTCTGCTGTTTTTTAAAAATTATCAGCCTAAAATAATCCTTATGCCAAAGACGCACATTTTGGGATGATTAATCCTTCTTCCCTTCATCTGATTTAGCTTTCTAAGGTAGAACTCAATGATAGTTTTCCTATCATCTGCTCTAAATCCCTTGAATGGGACCCACAAAGAAAGTCCACTGTGAAATGTTATTAAACTCCTATCTCACCAATTTTCAAGCCTATCTATCAATATAGCCCTCACATACTATTATAGGCTGGATCAAGGTGCCCCCTCTCCAAATTCACATTCCTAGTACTCAGGATGTGATTGTATTTCAAGATAAAACCTATGAAAAGGTGATTATGTTATAATTAGGTCAACAGAGTGGGTCCTAACCCAATTGACTTGTGTCCTTATAAGAAGGGGAAATTTGGCCACAAACACATGCTCCCACAGAGGAAAGGCTGTGAGGACACAGAAAGAAGGCAGGCATCTAGCAAGCCAAGGAAGCCTGAGGAGAAACAGCACTTGCTGACACCCTGATCTTGGCCTTTTGGCCTCTAGAACTGAGAGAAAATAGATTTCTGTTGTTTGAGACACCCGGTCTTCAGTGTTTTCTTATGGCAGCCTGAGCAAACTAAGACACACATTTTAAAATTAGTCAAACAAAAGAATATACTATTCTCCACTTACAGAACCATCATTCCAACATTTATCACTCAACATTTTGCACATTCTTTTTGATATTTAATGCCTTGCCTTAGGACTTCCCTGGTGGCCCAGTGGCTAAGAATCTGCCTTGCAATGGAGGGGACCTGGTTTCGATTCCTGGTCAGAGAGCTAACATCCCACAAGCCATGGGGCAACTAAGCCCACATACAACAACTACAGAGCCTGCATGCTTCAGAGCCCACATGCTACTACTAGAGAGTCTGTGTACTGCACAGAAGGATCTGCATGATGCAACTAAAATCCAGTGCAGCCAAATAAATAAGTAAATAAAAAAATTATCTTGCCTTATCCCTAGACTTGTTATCTTTAATACTTAGCTCAAATGTTCTTTTTTCTGGAAGATATACTAGACTCCTAAACTTAAAGATCGTCCTTCTTCTGGCCACCAATGGCAATATATCTGTAACTCTAGTGAAATAACTACCACAGCAACACATACTATAATCATGTGCTTATCATCTTCCCCAGGGAACTTCCAATCCTGGAGAAAAAGCACCTTGTCTAACACACTGTGAGCCTTCAGAGTACCTTGAACTGGGCTCTGCACACAGGAAGTGAGGACCTCAAGTTCCATCTGGAAAGTGCCACGTTTCCCTTTCTCATCATCTAGCTTCCAGCACCAGCTCAATTCCTATAGGAAACAGTACCCAATAAGTATTAATAGAATGAATATATGCTCAAAGAAATTGATTAAAAGGAAGCTTAGAAATGATGCAGTTCAATTTCCACATATGACAAGCCATAAAAATGATGTATGGAAAAGTCAGTAACTAACTTTTAGCTTGGTAGTTAATTCATTGTCTAGCTAAGATACAGGTCAGAGCTTCTCAATTCATGGTTGTTTTCATAACTCAGTATTGCCCCCCTGGAATAATAGAGACTGTTAAAAAGTTAGTGTATTCTCAGAGCAGAAAAACAATATGAAGTCATTAATATGTATTATATTTTGTTTATTTTGTTATCAACTTATTAGAGTACAAGGCCTCTAGAGAATAAGGCATGGATAATCAGATGTATAAGGAGTGACAGACTGGATGATAGAAAATGTAGATAAATTACCTGACCATTTTCTCAATTATGACTCCTCATGGAGATGCCACAGACTGTCAGGAGTCAACATAAAGACAGTAAGACCCCAAGCATTTCTTGTGTGCTTACACACAGGCATGCATGATGCTATGAAAAGAAGGACTGAAATGCAGAAAAACAACAGGGGTGGGGTGGGAAGTGCTCTGATGACAAACTCAAAATTATTTGGTTTGACTTAGCAATCATTATGGTGTAATAGGGACTAATACCATAAAGAATGCTCTAAATTTTCAAATTCTACAGGTCAGGATCCTTAATTACTAATATAGCATATTTGCAATAGAAGTCATGTTAAAGATACTGTTTTTTTCAACAGTGAACAGTTAATGATGAGACTGATGATTTCTTTAACTGCTTATCCCCATAACGCAAAGCTTCTTAACCTGGGCACCATTTGCATTTGCATTTTTGGGCCAGATCATTCTTTGCTGGGAAGGTGCGGGAGGGGATACCCTGTGCACTGTATACTTAGACATGCAATCAAAAATGTCTCCTCACCTTGCCAAATGTGCCTCGGGGAATAAAACTGTCTGGTTGAGAGTCACTGTCATAACAGCAAAGTGTTTTTGATGTTCTGATATTTAAGGCAGGCTAAGTACTGTTTTAAAACCAAACAAAACCCACAATTCCAGTGGGGTGGATTATTTCTTGTTTTAAGACAGTTTCATGTGAGTCTGGCTTGGGAAGGAATGAGGTGTGGGGCTTCTCTCACTCAGTGACCCAGGTTTCTGGTACCTCTGCCAACTATAAGGTTACCCTGACTTGATACACAGCCAGCAGATGCAAAAAGACTTAGAAGGACCATGTGCGGGAGATTTCCACCAGCTTGGCCTGAAGCTGTGCTCACTCCTGTCTGGCTCTTTGTAGTCCCCAGCCCCCTCTGCCTCTGGGATTGCCCAAGCAAGATTACTGGGGTGGGTTGTCATTTCCTCCTCCAAGGGATCTTCCTGACCCAGGGGTGGAACCCTTGTCTCCTGTGGCCCCTGCATTGCAGTGGATTCTTTACCCAGTGAGCCATTGAGAAGCCAGCCTAACCTGAAACTGGAGCATAAATTATCCACTCACATCCCATTAGTTGAAACTCAATCACAAGACCTCATTTAATTGCAAGAGAATCAGACTTGGAGTGTAGCTGTGTGGGGAAAAAAGGAAATGATTTTAAGTAATATAATTTCTTCTGTATATCTTATTAAATATACAAAAAGTGGGGATAAGTTTATATTGCATTGCATTCCTATCAAATATGTCACAGATGAGGGGGACTGTGGCTTGTGTTGGGCTCAAGAAGTATTTGTAGTTTATTAGGACTAAAGACTCCCTTTGGTATCTTTCAGTGTTAGTTTTCCAGTGCCTGAACTAAAGACAGAAAGTGTCTATCCTTAATCACCTTCTGATCTGTTTACAGAGTAGGCTAAATGTGACTTAGGAGAAGGCAATGGCACCCCATTACAGTACTCTTGCCTGGAGAATCCCAGGGATTGGGGGAGCCTGGTGGGCTGCCGTCTATGGGGTCGCACAGAGTTGGACACGACTGAAGCGACTTAGCAGCAGCAGCAGCAAATGTGACTTAATATATACTTAAATAAGTAAGTGTATATTTAATGAAAGTTCTTTCATAGTCTCTCTCTTATATACAAATATTTTAATCAAGTAACATTTAAAGGAATCCAAAGTTAAAAGCAAAAATAAATTTTAATGATGTGCTATGCTGTGCTAGGTTGCTTCAGTCACGTGGGACTCTTTGTGACCCTGGAAACTATAGCCCTCCAGGCTCCTCTGTCCATGGGATTCTCCATCAAGAATACTAGAGTGGGTTGCCATGCCCTCCAGCAGGTGATCTTCCCAACCTAGGGATCCAACCCATGTCTCTTACATCTCCTGCATTGGCAGGCAGTTCTTTACCAGTAGCGCCACCTGGGAAGCCCCCAGTGACTAATAGCCTTTTGTAAATATAACAGACATTTATGTTCTCCTGCATTAATGTGCAGGAGATGGACGCTCATTTTTAGTTTTATGTTTTTGTTTGCATCTGTGGAAATGTACAGCCACTCCTCCGTTGAAAACAAACACATGAAAGAATCGGTTGCAAAGGAGAAGGTCTTGTCTGTCACTGTGGAGCAGGGCCAAGCTAACAGATCACACAAGGATCAAATCTGTGGCCCCAGGCCCATGATATCTCTATCTTTACATGTGTACCAATGGGCTGACCCTAGATGAAATATCTTCCTTTCACTTTCTTTCTGGATAAATTTTACCTTCAGGAGCTTTGTACCCTACCCCAGGGCTCTTTTTGAAACTGTTTCCTCTCAGTCCAGCATACATTATCAAGAAAAATCTATCCCAAAGGACGTGCCTCTGCCAAGGGGTGATGCAGAACCCCCAACTCTGCTCTCCAGGAGAGGCATCATGCAAACTGCTAATCCCATTCAACATAACAGAGCATCCTAACTATAGCAACTTCCACATACTGTAGAGTGCAGGTGATGGGATAATTAGTTTAATTGGGAGACTATTAGCAAATGACTCAGAGAAAAGTTTGAGGGAACTTGAAAGGTATATAACTTTTAATAAGCTAGGAATGGAGAAAAGATAATTGCAGTCTGAATGAATAGTTTGATCAAAGGTGCAGAGGTATTTTTGTGTATTTGGTGTGTTCAGGGAAGGCTAAATTGTTGGTAATAAAATTGTTAGTCCCACCAAAGTCCTGAGCTAAAGATCATCTATTGACTTGCTTCACTCTAGCTGCACAATTCTCTACCTAGTCTTACATCCTCTACTTCCAGAAACATGCCCCAAGCATACTTATTTCCATAGCTCTCTTTTTCATTTCCATAACCTTCTTCATGCTTTTTAACACCAACAAAAAATGTGCTATTTCTAAAACTACATTTACTGACTTTAGTCTCTCTCCTCCTTGAAGTTTTATCCCCTTTGATACCAACATGCTCCTACTGATGCCCACTCTCCGCTTCCCAACCTTAATTCACATACATTCATTTTCTTCCTGGACCAGCTTTTAACATCTAGAGATGAATAAATTCATGCTACATATGCTCTCATTTCTGCAGGTATGGAATATTTCCATCTTTAACTGAGCTATAAGATCCACATGGGCAACAGCCATGGCTCACTTATTGGCAGCATTCTTTGCTTCCATAAATGTAATGTCGTATAATTTGTTCACAACAAATTTTCAGTTAAATGGATCAGAATTTTGAAGTGATAATAGGATCAGCTTTGGTTTTTAATCATAACTTTAAAATGGTAGCCAAAAAATGATACCTATGACAAAGATTTACATTGCATTTGGTAGTCAGTATGATTTAAACTCCTCACTAAATGTCCCTCTGCCTCCTGTGTATTGTTCATTGACCTGGTAGAAGAGTTTGTGTATTTAATCCATTTTCTTTAACCTCAAAACGAAATTCTGAGAAGAGTGTTTCCATGTCATCTAACAAGAATGAGGCAATAGAATCTTCAACTCATGGGATGTATCTAACAACTCTAAAATTATAGCAAGCAAAGTTAAAAAAAAAAAATTGAACCCAGACTGAGAAAGAATTAAAAGGACAAATATAATTTTTCTAGTTTAATTTACATAATAAGCCAAGGGTTACTTGTAGAGGAAGACTTGTGGAGGGCATTTTGAGTAATCAGATTCAGTTCAATTCAGTTCAGTCGCTCATTTGTGTCCAACTCTTTGCAACCCCATGAATCGCAGCACACCAGGCCTCCCTGTCCATCACCAAATCCTGGAGTTCACTCAGACTCAAGTCCATTGAGTCAATGATGCCATCCAGCCATCTCATCCTCTGTCGTCCCCTTCTCCTCCTGCCCCCAATCCCTCCCAGCATCAGAGTCTTTTCCAATGAGTCAACTCTTCACATGAGGTGGCCAAAGTACTGGAGTTTCAGCTTTGGCATCATTCCTGCCAAAGAAATCCCAGGGCTGATCTCCTTCAGAATGGACTGGTTGGATCTCCTTGCAGTCCAAGGGACTCTCAAGAGTCTTCTCCAACACCACAGTTCAAAAGCATCCATTCTTCGGCGCTCAGCTTTCTTCACAGTCCAACTCTTATATCCATACATGACCACTGGAAAAACCATAGCCTTGACTAGACAGACCTTTGTTGGCAAAGTAATGTCTCTGCTTTTCAAGATGCTATCTAGGTTGGTCATAACTTATTCCAAGGAGTAAGCGTCTTTTAATTTCATGGCTGCAGTGACCATCTGCAGTGATTTTGGGGCCCCAAAAAATAAAGTCTGACACTGTTTCCACTGTTTCCCCATCTATTTCCCATGAAGTGATGGGACCAGATGCCATGATCTTCGTTTTCTGAATGTTGAGCTTTATGCCAACTTTTTCACTTTCCTCTTTCACCTTCATCAAGAGGCTTTTTAGTTCCTCTTCACTTTCTGCCATAAGGGTGGTGTCATCTGCATATCTGAAGTTATTGATATTTCTCCCAGAAATCTTGATTCCAGCTTGTACTTCTGCCAGCCCAGCATTTCTCATGATGTACTCTGCGTAGAAGTTAAATAAGCAGGGTGACAATATACAGCCTTGATGTACTCCTTTTCCTATTTGGAACCAGTCTGTTGTCCCATGTCCAGTTCTAACTGTTGCTTCCTGACCTGCATACAGATTTCTCAAGAGGCCAGTCAGGTGGTCTGGTATTCCCATCTCTTTCAGAATTTTCCACAGTTTATTGTGATCCACACAGTCAAAGGCTTTGGCATAGTCAATAAAGCAGAAATAGATGTTTTTCTGGAACTCTCTTGCTTTTTCCATGATCCAGTGTACGTTGGCAATTTGATCTCTGGTTCCTCTGCCTTTTCTAAAACCAGCTTGAATATCGGTAAGTTCATGGTTCACATATTGCTGAAGCCTGGCTTGGAGAATTTTGAGCATTACTTTACTAGCATATGAGGTGAGTGCAATTGTGTGGTAGTTTGAACATTCTTTGGCATTGCCCTTCTTTGGGATTGGAATGAAAACTGACCTTTTCCAGTCCTGTGGCCACTGCTGAGTTTTCCAAATTTGCTGGCATATTGAGTGCAGCACTTTCACAGCATCATCTTTCAGGATTTGAAATAGCTCCACTGGAATTCCATCACTTCCACTAGCTTTGTCCGTAGTGATGCTTTCTAAGGCCACTCGACTTCACATTCCAGGATGTCTGGCTCTAGATAAGTGACCATACCATCGTGATTATCTTGGTCATGAAGATCTTTTTTGTACAGTTCTTCTGTGTATTCCTGCCACCTCTTCTTAATATCTTCTGCTTCTGTTAGGTCCATACCATTTCTGTCCTTTAATTAAATCCATAGACTTGAGAAATGACCTGTTGAAATCTGAATCCTGATTTTGTGGTTAGCAATTTGCTTGAGGTCTCCATGCTCAATTTGTTTACCTGCTGCTGCTGTTAAGTCACTTCAGTTATGTCCGACTCTGTGTGACCCCATAGACGGCAGCCACCAGGCTCCCCCATCCCTGGGATTCTCCAGGCAAGAACACTGGAGTGGGTTGCCATTTCCTTCTCCAATGCAGGAAAGTGAAAAGTGAAAGTGAAGTCGCTCAGTCATGTCCGACTCTTCGCGACCCCATGGACTGCAGCCTACCAGGCTCCTCCATCCACGGGATTTTCCAGGCAAGAGTACTGGAGTGGGGTGCCATTGCCTTCTCCGTGTTTACCTGCACCATGGGCTATAATAGATGGTAGAAGTAAACCAATGAACTCTAACTCATCAAACACTTAACTGAGTTACCATATTCAAAATGCTAACAGCAGAGTACAGCACAGAGCAAACCCTTCTCAAGCATTACAGAAATCCCTAAAGCCATAGGATTCCTTCAGGAGAAATTTTCCCAATTCTAAAACAGAATGTCTCCTTTTCTTTCCTTTGCTTGGTTCCAGTGAGTTGCCTGTTAATAGCAGACAAACTATGCTAAGACTGAATGTGAATAAAGGGTGGACATGAATAAATGGTTGATGTGGATAAAGAGTTCAGGGCAAAGATCATAAAATTTCACAGTTCTGAAGTGGAAAAAGATCTACTGAAACATGTAGAGCACTCACTAAGAACAAAAATAAATTCCACATTAAAATTGTTCAGAATCAGACAGAACAGATGTTTTTCTGCTCAGTGGAATATTTCTATTTCCAAAAAAAAAAAGAAAAAAAATGAAACTATTAATATCACCACCCTGGGAATGTTTGATTGGTAAAGTAAAATAAATAAACTTTTCTAAAATGTTATGGCCAACATCTATTCTCAGGTTCTTTGTACACCAGTCCCATATACGGAGTTGTGTTTTCTAATTACAGAATAAGTTCTTTAATGGGCATTTGGCGACAAATGGTAATTCATGGGGTTGGTCCACTCTGAGCTGTCTCCAAAGCTTTTTTGTCCGCATCTGTGAGAGTAATTGGAAAAAATGTCTCCTTTAGTTCTCTAGAGAAAATGCTTTTACTGAATGGTCCTTAAAAATGTTCTTGAAGGGCTGAACTCAACATACTCTCAAAGGATTTAGAGACATCTTCACAATCCAGGGATTTAAAAATATAATCCAGTTAATTTTCTTCTCCTAACAAATGAAAGAAAAAATATATTAGAATTTAATTTCCCTAGTGCTTATAGCAAGTGCTTAATTCATAAGACTAACTCCATTTTCAAGCTGCTTCCGAAAACCTTTCCAAAGAAAATGGCAGCAGTCAATGTACTATTTAATGCCACTTTAAAACTACCTGCTGTTTATGTGAATTTAATTGTTGATGACATTTTCAACCAGCATATACATGGCTATGATGAGGGTTAAAACCCATAGCTTTTTTGAGTTGGGAAAAAAAAAATTAATTCATCTACTTATGATAAATAGAAGATGAGCTCAGTTTATTTGCCAAGACTGTCTACAACATTGTGAATCCTTTCAAAAGTAAGAAACAGTAACAAAAATATGCTGCTGCCTCAGTAGCTTAAAGAGAAAAAAAGGTTTAATATACCAAAAAAAAACTCAGAATGATAAGCATTTTAGATTTTACCAAAAAAAAAAAAAAAAAACTAACTGCTTTTCTAACTTCAGCATCCATATCTCTATTATGCATATTTTATGGAAATTCATTTTTTATGGTATTAAACTTGAAGCATTGATTTTATGTTTTTAATAGCCACACATATTTTGTTATATTTTACATAGAAACAGAATATATTTAAAAATATAGACCTATTTAGGAGAGGCACTAAACCCTTCCAGAGAGATATACTTTCAAGGTTATCAGATGCATCTTGATGCATAATTTGGAGATGAATGTGTTCTCTGACTGCAATTCAACTATCTTTGGGCTGTGGTTTACATAAAAATACAATTTTTAGAGAAAAATCATCATCTTATCTGAAAATGTTTCTCAGGATAGCTTGTTGCCCAGTGATCCATTCCCACAGATGATGACAGATAAACTGAATATATTTAGAGGCGAGGAATGGCACCCTCTCCTACGAAATGAATTAATTTATAAGGTTTTCACCTTAGGTGGCCCACTGGTGACTGAGGCTTAGAAACTGGATATCTTCCTTGCAGTTATGCTCCAGGAGAGCAATCTGCATCATTTCTCTGCTACTGCTTTCAAATTACACACATCTCTGTGCAGGAATAAAGTGTAATGTATGGCTATGGCCCTAAACATGGGTATATAGCTTTAGCTTGTGTCATAAAATGAGAATCCTGTGCAGGCAATCATTATTTGAGCTGCTTTGCTATTGAGAGAGGCCACATGCTACATCTAGATTTTTAGCTCTTTTTCATAGAGATACACAGAAACATTACTGAGAGTTAACATGTTTCTATGCAGGAAATGGAGACAGGTATGAATTAGTTATCAAGGGGAAGATGCTGTGGTGTACATAAGTTGTTTAGTGGCTAACTGTGTCTAGCTCTTTTGCGACTACATGGACTGTAGCACACCAGGTTCCTCTGTCCATGGATTTCCTAGGCAAGAATACCAGTTACCATTTCTTTCTCCAGGGGCTCTTCCAAACCCAGGGATCAAGCCCACTTCTCCTGTATCTCCGGCATTGGCAGGCAGATTCTTTAGCACTAAGCCACCTGGGAAACCCCTGAACATAAGTTGGCACACTTTAAATTCAAACAACTAGACAAAAAGACTTTCAATACTAATAAATCTATTATATCATATAACAAAAAGCCCAGGGAAGGGCATATCCTAGGGCTCATTGAAGTAGTGGCCAAATGGTGATATCCAGGATCATGTTTCTTTCCATTTTTTTTTTCTCCATCATTCTTGGAACTTGTTGGCACCGTCCTCAAACTAGTTTTCTTTATTGTCACAAGATATCTGCCCCAGAGCAATTGAAGTGAAACTGCCTTTTTTATAATCACTAAAAAAGACCTCAGCATTGGAGATTAGTCCTGGGTGTTCATTGGAAGGACTGATGTTGAAGCTGAAACTCCAATACTTTGGCCAACTGATGCGAAGAGCTGACTCATTGGAAAAGACCCTGATGCTGGGAAAGATTGAGGGCAGGAGGAGAAGGGGACAACAGAGGATGAGATGGTTGGATGGCATCATTGACTCAATGGACATGGGTTTGGGTAGACTCCAGGAGTTGCTGATGGACAGGGAGGCCTAGTGTGATGTGGTTCATGGGGTTGCAGAGTCGGACATGACTGAGCAACTGAACTATAACTATTGGATATTAATATTTTTCTTTGATCTGATTGAGCCTACCTTAGTCAATTTCCTATCCAATACAAATAGCCAGAGGAATATCACTATCCAAATGCTTTAAAGTTATAGGACTCTCTTTCTGGATTACTATCAGTTGAGGAAAAATGAACTCTTAAATAATATCTGTTATTGAGAAAGAAGGGGAAAATTATCCCTACTGTAGAATCAACAAAGTCCACCAGAAATCAAGACAGACCTGAATACACAATTCAAACAAGCCATGTACTAATAATTTGACTGACCTATGGCGAATTTTAAACTCCTAGAACTCTGCAAAAGAAAGGAATTACAATTCCTTCCTCTTGATATGGTTGTGACAATGGAAGATAATATATGGGTACTGTTCAACAGAGAGTCTGACACACATGAGGAACAAAAGTGTTTGCTCAAAAAAGGTAGTGAGAAGAAGACGCTAGTGGTTTTTGTTACTAGTGTCATAAAATTTAATATGGAGTCTCTGATTGCATTCACACAGCTAGGAGAGCAAGTTTATGTCAAGGAAAAACTAATGTCACTGTCTAGAATATGCCTAATTATCTTGTAAAGATGTTCATGGGAATCTACTGAGACCAGCATTTAGAAGTTAGCTATATAGATCTAGCGTCAGCAGACGTCACTTTAGAAATAAGTCAGGGACTCGGGGCCCTGGCTATAACAATGCCAGCCATCATCCTGGCTCTCTGTCCTGCCTGGGATGGAGGGATGCAGAGGTTCAATATCTCCTGTGGTCCCCAAAGCTAAACAAGACAACACAATATGACAATGTTCTTAGGCAGTTCTTCTGAGCTAACAGCACAGCACCACCAACACACACACACACACACACACACACACACACACACACACATATAATGTGTATTTTAAATATGATTTCAGTTGATCAATTTGGGTTTCCTCTTATTTCAGGGCAAATTAATTATCGACTGTCTCTTAGCTGATACATTTACTAGTATTGTTTAAAGCAGTTTTAAATCTGTGAAAGGTATTCTGATGATATCCATCCATTATTCTTCCCTTCAAAAATGCTCCCTACATCCCTTTACAGAATATAAATGTCTTCCAAAAATTTTCTGTTCTTAGTGCTATCTGTGTGTGTGTGTGCTCAGTCATTCAGTTGTGTCTGACTCTTTGTGACCCATGGACTGAAGCTGGCCAGTCCTATGGGATTTCCCAGGCAAGAATACCAGAGTAAGTTGCCATTTCCTACTTAAGGGCATCTTAGTGACCCAGGGATTGAACCTTTGTCTCCTGCATCTCCTGCATTGACAGGTGGATTCTTTACTGTGTCTGCTTTACTTTTTTTTTTTTTTTCCCATTACTTTTTCATTCTTTACTGTTACTGCTGAGCCACCAGGAAAGCCAGCTTGGTGCATAGATGCATTATATAGTTGATTCTCATGCCAACAAGGTACAGATTGATACTTTAATATAAATTATTTCCCAGACAATGACTCATTCATGGTTTAATTCAATAGATCTAAAATATATTTAAAGCCTGTCTGGCAAGCTTCCTGCAAAATGCTGTAACCCAACTTCTAACCCCTTCCTTTTTTTTTTCTTTCTTATTTTTATCTCGTTATTCCTATTTCAAAATGCAACAGTGAGTGCCTCCTCGACCCTCTCTATGTGATGGATGATATACACAGTAAAAGGTAGCAATCAAGTGCAGGTGCATTGATCAAATTAGGCCCTCATGAGGACTAGCTGAATGAATTTTCAATTTATTTAAGTTTCTTCATCCACTAATTCTGTCTGCCACTCTCTTTCATAAGATGTTTACTTTGGTTTCAGGGCATAAAACATGTGTTTCCATTTATAAATTAAATATTTGAGGGAAAATAAAGCATTTTATTATTGTTTCTTGAAAAACAGAATCTGTCACATATTTCTATGGGGAAGAACAGATATTTAAGTTTAAAGGAATTGTTTTGAGCATTAACAAAGCAAGGAAGGAAATTAAAATATATCAAAAGTACAGTTAGCTTAATTTTCAAAAGATTTAAAATTTAAGGTACGAATAAAACATAACTGACAAAAATAAAAGAATTAGAGTTCTACAGAAACACTGAAATGTTGTTGTCATTGAGTCGCTAAGTCGTATCTGACTCTGCAACCCTATGGATGTCAGCATGCCAGGCTCCTCTGTCCTCCACTATCTCCTGGAGTTTGCTCAAATTCATGTCCATTGAGTTGGTAATGCTATATAACCATCTCACCCTCAGCTGCTCCCTTCTCCTCCTACCTTCAATCTTTCCCAACATCAGGGTCTTTTCCAATTAATTGGCTCTTTGCAAGAGGTGTCCAAAGCATTGGAGTTTCAGCTTCACCATCACTCCTTCCAATGAATATACATTGAAAGGTAAATATGTCAAAAATCTAAATGAAATACATATTTGATATGTGTTGATATATGTTGATATATGTCTTAGTCAGCTTAGGATGCTATAACAAAATACCATAGACTGGGTGACTTAAATAACAGACATCCATTTCTGACAGTTTTAGAGGCTGGAAAGTTCTAGATCAAGCTGCTGACAGATTCAATTCTTGGTGAGGGTCTTCTTCGTAACTTTCAAATGACCAGCCTCTGGTTGTATCCTCACAAGAAAGAGAGAAAAAGCTCTGATGTCTTTTCTCCTTCCAATAAGAGCAGTGATTTTATCATACATATTTAACCGTCATTCAAACTTAATTCACCTCCAAAAGGCTCAACTCATAATACCATCACACTGGGGATTAGGGTTTTTAATATAAATTTTAAGAGAATACAAACATTCAATTCATAATACTACGCAACACAACAATCTCATGACAAAACGTATGTGCAAAGAAAAGAAAATTTATGTCCCTACATAGATTTACACAAGTGTTTATAGCAGTTTTATAATGAGAACCACCCAAAATTTTTCCAGCTGGGAAAGAGATGAACTATTTGTGATACCACCATAAAATAAAATACTAATCAGCGATGAAAACAGCATACTATTGATTTATCTAATAACGTAAGTGTATTTCAGAATCACTGTGCTAAGTGAAAAAAAAAAAAAGGCAGACAGGAAAGCAACTACTGTATGATTGTTTATGGGACTATAGGGACAGAAATCAGATCAATGGTGGCCAGTGGCCGGGATTAGGGTAGGGTCTAGGCTACAAAAACACATTTAGGAAATTTAGAGCTGATGAAAATATTCTGTATCTTATATTGTGCTGGTGGTTTTACAACTATAAACATGTATCAAAATATGTGGAACTATACATCTATATAAAATTGTGCCTCAGAAAGGCCACATTTCAGGAAAAAAAAAAAAAAAAACAGACTAATATAATCAAAGGATGCCCATGGAAAACTCCTTTGAACAGATATCAACTGTCAGCCCAGTAAAATTGTTACTCATTGAAAAGTAAATGGAACATTAATTTTTGAGAGTTGGGATGACCCGTGTGTGTGTGTGTGTGTTAGTTGCTCAGTTGTGTCCAGCTCTTTGCAACCCCATGGACTGTAGCCTGCCAGGCTCCTCTGTCCATGGAATTCTCCAGGCAAGAATACTGAAGTGAGTTGCCATTCCTTTCTCTAAGGGATCTGCCTGACCCATATGATATACTAGTTTCTACTTGTGAGAAATGTCACTTATTACTTGGCTGTCTCAGAAGTCCAGAACTACCGTAATGGACACAAAGGGCTACCTGGGCAGAGGCAAAATTGTTCACCTGTATGACCATGTATTCAAGAGCATCAAGTCCAACCTGGTCAAACTCTTCTCCCATGGTTGAGCACTGGGCATGAGACCTTTATCAGTATCTCTCTTTTGGATTAAGATACTAGAACAAGAAACTGGGATGGGAATTTTGATGAATGATATCATGGCTAACATGCCTCATTAGGAAGCCATAAGAATTAATGAGACATTCTATAAGATGCACATTAAAGGAACATTCTAATACATATCTGTCCTGGTTCTGATATGTTCCTCTCACTGAAAAGCAATATAAGTTAGAAGTGATACAGACATAATTAAGGAGTGCTGACCCTGTCCCTTAGAGCTCTGCCATGTTAGTCAGATTCCTTAACTGCTTCAGGTCTCAATTTTCTCATCTGTAAAAAGGATAAAAATATTTATAATTCAGGGTGATTTTTAGAGGACACACACACATACATGGTAGCATTCAGCACATGCCTGCCTGATAAGTTACTTCAGTCATGTCTGACTCTAAGGACTGTAGCCTGCCAGGCTACTCTGTCCATGGGATTCTCCAGGCAAGAATACGAGAGTGGGTTTCCATGCCCTTCTCCAAGGGATCTTCTCGACCCAGAGATCAAACCCATGTCTCTTATGTCTCCTGCACTGGCAGGCTTCTTCTTTACCACTAGTGCCACCTGGGAAGCCCATTCAGTACATATAGCTACAGTAACTCAAACATAGTAAATTCTCAGTGAAATGTGAAAGTGAAAGTCATGTCCAACTCTTTGTGATCCCATGGACTAGCCAGTCCATGGAATTCTCCAGGCCAGAATACTGGAGTGGGTAGCCTTTCCCTTCTCCAGGGGATCTTCCCAACCCAAGGATCGAACCCAGGTCTCCTGCATTGCAGACGGATTATTTACCAACTGAGCTATCAGATATGAGCTATTGTTAATAATTATTACAGTGAAATCCTCAGCTGTCCAGTGGTTAAGATTCCGTGCTCTTACAGACAAGGGCCTGGGTTCAATCCCTGATTGAGGAACTAAGATCTCACAAGTCGTGCAGTGTGGCAAAAATAAATACATGAATAAATAAATAATATTAATAATTGTTACACTATCCCTTGCCACTTTAAGCCCTTTTAAATACTAATCAAGTGTATACTATGTTAGTATTTGCTGTTTGCTAAATAATATAACACTTCAATACTTAATGGCTTAAATCAAAAATGATTTGCTATTATTTATAAGCCCATGTGTCAGCTGGGTAGTTCTGTGGCTATATGCCCAGGCTTCCCTGATTTAAGCTGGGTTTGCTCTTGTATCCTCTATTAGCTGACAGAGGATCTGAAGACAGGCTCTCATGCCGGATGACAGTGATTACTGAGCCCCCTATATCATTATCCAGCAGGCTAGTTTGGGCTTGTTCACATGATGGAGGCACTTCCTAAAGGGTTGATGGAAATGGACAAAGTCCCTTGAATTCTAAGCTCATAGCTGGCACAATATCTCTTCCCCACAGTAGCTCCTTCTTTCCTAATCCTTACTCTTAATATTCTTTGGTCTTGAGACATTTCCTATTTTCTTTCCTGGTTCTCATCAGCTTCATAACAGATTTCTAGGCATATCTAATAATGTGCAACCTATAGTCTTTACACATAGCCACTCTAAACAAAATAATCATGCATAACAGATATTAGCATAACAAAGTCATATATATATCTTACATGTTCATTGATTAGTAGAGATTGTACTTCACTGAACTCTCATAATTACTATCTTCTTTTTCATTATAGTCATTTATTTATACCAATGTCATGACACCTTATTTCTGGAAGATGGGGATTCAATTAAATTATTTTTGTATCCCTGTTATCTGTCACATTTTATACATACAGATTATATTTGTTGAATAAAGATTACTAGAGCCACCATGTAGCAAGAGAGAGAAATAACTGATCAGGGATGACCAAGGAATATTCAAAGAATGGAGGTGGACCATGAAGTCTGAGAAGTAATTATATTTGGGGAACAGTTTTAGTGAGCAATCAAGCCAGCAAGAAGAAATCCTAGTGAGGTTAACAGACAATGTGGGTAAGATGGACAGAGAAGACTCATTCATTTGGTTGGAATAAAAGGTGTGCCTAGAGCATTAATGGGAGATAGGGCTAAAGAGGAAACCAAAGAGAACCAGGTTATAGAGTTAAGTTTAAATCCACTTATTATTTAATTAATTGACATATTAATTAAATAATGAGAGATAATTAAGCCATTACCTCTCATTGCCCATTAGGCTTATCAGACTAGTTAGCCTTTACCTTGATAAAGAAAGACAGGGACAAATTTAACCATGTTAATTACACTCTGAACAAGGAAGGTGGCATTGATGGAAAGAAAGAGTCAGAGAATAATGTTTTATATGGAAAAGTTAAGTTTCTTTGTATTCTAGGAATACCTAAGAACTTCAAAGACTTGAAAAAAAAGTGATGTTGAAAGAAAGAAAAGCAGATTCATGGATATAGAAAACAAACTAATGGTTACAAGAGAGGAGAGGGAAGAGAGGGAAGGACAAGACAAGGATAGGGCATTAAGAGGTACAAACTGAAAAAAAAAAAAAAAGAGGTACAAACTGTTAGATATAAAATAAGCTACATGGATATAATGTACAACAGGAAATATAGCCAATATTTTATAATAATTATAAAAGCAGTGTAACATTTGAAAAAGGTGAATCATTACATGATACATCTATAATTTATGTAATATTGTACATGAACTCTACTCCTACAAAAATAATGATAAAATTTCTTTTTAAATTTAAGTCAATTTCACGAACCTAAGAAAATAAAAAGAAACAGATTGTGAAGATCCTCTGTTTTGGCGCCCTCTACTGACAGTTTCTGAAAGCCAGAGGCAAAGTTCTAAAGCTATTTCAGGAACCAGTGTTAGACATGGTGCACATTAACACCCGCTCTGTTCCACTGGCCCAGAACCTACTTGCAAGGTCTCAGTTTCCTGCAAGACAGGCTGGGAAATGTAGTCCCTATTTGTCTTATACATTTATGAACACTTAAAACATTACCTAAAGAGTGGCACAATACAGCTCAACAGTTTTTAGCAAGGCACAGTGTAATATTTAGCAAGGTCTGTTCCATACACATAATGTGCACACATCTGCACACAAACATATATTAATAATTTGACATCTATCATTATGAATGTCTCAGATGGAGCTTCCACTCATCATTTATAGTTGGGGAAGAAAACATCACTGTTAATGAGTCCTAGGAGAAAAGGGAGATATATGTAAGAAAACAATATGCTAATAGTTTCCAACTTTAAGCACAGATTCAAATCATTTTGGGATCTTATTAAAATGCAGATGCCAACCCCAGAGGGTCTAATCCATTTTAAGAAACTCTCTGAGGTCATCAGTATGTCCATTTTGCAAAACAGTGTCCTGGCCTCCTCCATTGCATGATTTCAGAATGGAGATACTGGTTTCCTCCATGTGTGCTGCTGAAGCTCATTATCATGGTAATGCCAGTGGCCAATCTAAAACTTGCCCAACTGCCTAAAGGCAAACGGATCACTTACTTCTTAAAGCCTGTACCTGATTTCTCAATATTTTGCTTTCCCTGAAGGCCAAGAATAGTTTTCTCAAAGGGACTGTTGAGAGAGAACCTGACATTCTATAAAATGGAGACCCACTCTTATCTAACACACGTGTTGTGCTTAGTCGCTCTGTCCTGTCTGACTCTACAACCCCATGCACTGTAGCCCGCCAGGCTCTTCTGTCCATGGGCATTCTCCAGGCATGAATACTGGAGTGGGTTGCACTGCCCTCCTCCAGGAAATCTTCCCAACCCAGGGATCGAACCCAGGCCTCCTGCACTGCACATGGATTCTTTACCAACTGAGCCGCTAGAGAAGCCCATCCAATACACGAGTGAGTGAGTGAAGTCGTGTCCGACTCTTTGCGACCCCATGGACTGTAGCCTAACCAGGTTCCTCTGTCCACGGGATTTTCAGGCAAGAATACTGGAGTGGGTTGCCACTCCCGTCTCCAGGAGATCTTTCCGACCCAGGGATTGAACCCAGGTCTCCCGCATTGTAGGCAGACACTTTACCATCTGAGCCACCAGGAAGATCCAGTGTCTTATTATTATATTGTATTTTAAAAGTTTCTGCTGAAAGTAATAAATATTTTTCAAGGTATTTGAGATTATCAGGTTTACTTTTGACAAATACCAAAATGAAGGGGGAAATCTCATTTTACAGGGTTTAGAGCACAGAGAATAGAACAGTTACAAAAATCAAGATTCCTTTATTTGTCAGGCTGGAGTTATAGGAATGGATAGTCACATTATCCATTAACCATTCATTTGTGGATCACTAACAGATGCAAAAGATAGCTCACTCCCATTGTCTTAGTTTTTTTAATGCCTCATAGTATATCATAGTAATTGTAATTTAGCATATCTTAACTTTTCCATTTTCTGTTTACCCTTATTGCCTGTTTCATCATTACACAAAGTTTTATGTTTTGTTATTTTTTTAATTTTTATTTTATACTGGAGTATAGTTGATTAACAATATTGTGATAGTTTCAAGTGTACAGCAGAGTGCTACAGTCCTATAAATATGTATCTATTTGTTTTCAAATTCTTTTCCCATTTATTATGGAGTATTCAGCAGAGTTCTCTGTGCTATACAATAGGTCCTTGTTGGTTATCTATTTTAAATATAGTGTGTGTTCATGTCCATCCGGAACTCCCTAACTACCCTCCCCCGTGACCTTTCCTGCTGATAACCAACAGTTCCTTTTCTAAGTCTGTCAATCTGTTTCTGTTTTGTAAATAAGTTCATTTGTATCATTTTTTAGATTCCACATATAAGTGATATCATATGATATCTGTCTCTGACTTGCTTCTCTTATAATGATAATCTCCAGGTCCATTCATGCTATATATTTTACAATGAGTTATTTGAGAACTTAAAAAATCTCAGAAGAATGGAATTTATATACTTCTAAAGGACTTCTGGTGGCTCAGATGGTAAAGTGTCTGCCTATAGTGCGGGAGACCTGGGTTCAATCCCTGGGTCAGGAAGATCCTCTGGAGAAGTACTCTTGCCTGGAAAATCCATGGATGGAGGAGCATAGTAGGCTACAGTCCATGAGGTCGCAAAGAGTCAGACATGACTGAGCAGCTTCACTTCACTTCACTTCAAGGACTTCTTTATTGATAAAAACTAGTAGAGGCAAGTTTGTATGTAAATAAACCCTGAATATAAGCTAAAATCTAAGTGCATCTTCAGCACAGTTCATTTTCGCATCAACTACCCAAAACAGAATTTTTTCTCATTTTAAAATAATTATTTCTTAATTGATATCACAGTCCTTTGTACCTTTAACATATGTTACATACTCAAGCAGTTAACATTCCTAAACTCTTCCCTGCCCTATGCTCAAGTTTTTAATGGCTTTCTTCCTCCCAATAAAGGAAACATTAAGCCCTTAACTGCCCCCTTAATGCTCTTCAAATTCAGACCCTAAATTTATCATTGCCTAATCACCATGATGTGATCACTCACCTAGAACCAGACATCCTGGAATGTGAAGTCAGTGGGCCCTAGAAAGCATCACTATGAACAAAGCTAGTGGAGGTGATGGAATTTCAGTTGAGCTATTTAAAATCCTAAGAGATGATGCTGTGAAAGTGCTGCACTCAATACGCCAGCAAACCTGGAAAACTCAGCAGTGGCCACAGGACTGGAAAAGGTCAGTTTTCATTCCAATCCCAAAGATATGCAATGCCAAAGAATTCTTAAACTACCACATAATTCCACTCATCTCACACGCTAGTAAAGTAGTGCTCAAAATTCTCCAAGCCGGGCTTCAGCAATACGTGAACCGTGAACTTCCAGATGTTCAAGCTGGTTTTAGAAAAGGCAGAGGAACCAGAGATCAAATTGGCAACATCTGCTGGATCATCGAAAAAGCAAGAGAGTTCCAGAAAAACATCTGTTTCTGCTTTATTGACTATACCAAAGCCTTTGACTGTGTGGATAGCAATAAACTGGAAAATTTTGTAAGATACGGGAATATCAGACCACCTGACTGGCCTCTTGAGAATCTGTATGCAGGTCAGGAAGCAACAGTTAGAACTGGATGTGGAACAACAGACTGGTTCCAAATAGGAAAAGGAGTATGTCAAGGCTGCATATTGTCACCCTGTTTATTTAACTTATACGCAGAGTACATCATGAGAAACTCTGGACTGGAAGAAGCACAAGCTGGAATCAAGATTTTCAGGAGAAATATCAATAACCTCAGATATGCAGATGACACCACCCTTATGGCAGAAAGTGAAGAGGAACTAAAAAGCCTCTTGATGAAGGTGAAAGAGGAGAGTGAAAACGTTGGCTTAAAGCTCAACATTTAGAAAATGAAGATCATGGCATCTGGTCCCATCACTTCATGGGAAATAGATGGGGAAACAGTGAAAACAGTGTCAGACTTTATTTTGTGGGGGGGCTCCAAAATCACTGCAGATGGTGACTGCAGCCATGAAATTAAAAGACGCTTACTCCTTGGAATAAAAGTTATGACCAACCTAGATAGCATATTCAAAAGCAGAGACATTACTTTGTCAACAAAGGTCCAACTAGTCAAGGCTATGGTTTTTCCTGTGGTCATGTATGGATGAGAGTTGGACTGTGAAGAAGGCTGAGTACCAAAAAATTGATGCTTTTGAAGTGTGGTGTTGGAGAAGACTCTTGAGAGTCCCTTGGACTGCAAGGAGATCCAACCAGTCCATTCTGAAGGAGATCAGTTTTGGGTGTTCATTGGAAGGACTGATGCTAAAGCGGAAACTCCAATTCTTTGGCCACCTGATGTGAAGAGTTGACTCACTGGAAAAAACCCTGATGCTGGGAGGGATTGGGGGCAGGAGGAGAAGGGCATGACAGAGGATGAAATGCCTGGATGGCATCACAGGCTCAATGGACATGAGTTTGTGTGAACTCAGGGATTTGGTGATGGACTGGGAGGCCTGTGTTCTGGGATTCATGGGATTGCAAAGAGTCAGCCATGACTCAGCGACCAACTGAATTGAACTGAAGTCTTTTTAGCCAGGCACATTGATCCATCCTCAGGCAGCCTATACCTCCCTTACTCAGCCTCTCCTTCTGGGTTTTACAAGCAATCCAAGTCTTCTGTCTTATTCCTACCAAATCTAGACGCCTATGTAGATGGTAGATTTCTCACTAAATCAGGACAACCTCATGAATCACCTTTCAGTAAATGAGAATTCAGCCTCTCTCTGTTTCTGCCTCATAGCTAGTTTTATGAAAGGCAAGCTTCCTTGGTTCTACAACTGATTGCATTCCAGTTCCCATTAATCTTTCCAAATGAAGAGAATGGTTTATTCCTGTGGATTTCTCCCCAGGCAGAACCTGAAGTCCTGATGCTGAGCCTCAGTGCATTACCTGAGGCCATCTTGCCTACTGTTTTCAGACTTTCCTGCCATTGACTTCCAGCTGAGAATGATGAATGTTCATCTTAGATACTCACAAGTACATCCTTTCTAACTGTTGGGTCAGCCATTACTGCAGGTAGGAACCCCAGATGCCAGCAACTTCTTTGATTAATAATTCTTTAATGTAGCTTGCTATTTGGGTAGAAACAGATGTGGTAAATTCTACCCTGAGGCTAGTCTCTAGGGGAAAGAATTTCTTGGAAATATAAGCAATAGATAAGACATGTAAGTTCAGAACTATCTTCCAGTTTCTCCCACCAACCCCTCACCTTATCTTTCCCCCTTGGTATCCATACATTTGTTCTCTATATCTGTGTCTCAATTTCTGCTTTGCAAAGAGAATTGATATTGACATACATACACTATTGATACTATATATAAAATAGGTTAAACAATGAGAAGATACTATAGGTCAAGGAACTCTACTTAATGCATGTGGTGACATGAATATATATATATACACACATATACACTATGCTAAGTCACTTCAGTCATGTCCAACTCTATGCGACCCCATAGACAGCAGCCCACCAGGCTCCTCCATCCCTGGGATTCTCCAGGCAAGAACACTGGAGTGGGTTGCCATTTCCTTCTCCAATGCATGAAAGTGAAAACTGAAAGTGAAGTCGCTGAGTCGTGTCCAACCCTCAGCGACCCCATGGACTGCAGTCTTCCAGGCTCCTTCATCCATGGGATTTTCCAGGCAAGAGTACTGGAGGGGGGTGCCATTGCCTTCGCCGATATATATATATATATATATATATATATATATATATATATACACACATAAATCTGATTCACTTTGCTGTACAGCAGAAACTAACATAATATTGTAAAGCAATTATACCCCAATAAAAATTAATTTTAAAAAATGAAAAAAATAGGAGCTCAGATAGAGGGTATTCCATAGGAGGAGGCAGGAAATTTGGATAGGGCAAGTGGTGATGTTAAATAAGAAAATAAAAGAGAGCTAGATTCTAGAAACAAAGCTATAGAAAGAAACAGTGCAGAAACAAGAATAATTAGCATTTATTAAGGGTATACTCAATAACTGCCTTAGAACAGACACTTTTAAGGTCTTTACTTGCATTAATTCACTTAAAAATCACAAATATCCAATGAGGTAGGTTCTACAATTATGCATATTTTATAGATAAGGGAGAGGACTCACAGACTTTAGAAAAGTTGTCCAAGACCACACAGTTCATAAATGGCAGTGCTAGATTTGATTCCAGAAACTTCATTCTCGAACATTTTGAAATACTGCCAATATGTGGAGTGAAATTTCTCAATTTTCTTGAGTACAAAACTTGGCAATATTATGCCTATAATAAAGATTTCTATGTCTGTTACTTTTGCCTATTAAATAGTGAATTACATGATGGATCAGTTAATATTTTAAAGCAAAGTTTCACTTTAACTCTATTAAGTTGTATATGTTTTGAAGGAAACATAGTGATGATTCTTCTAAAGAAATTCTTCTGATTGTCCTAATCCACAATTTTATGATGAGAGGTAATGGAGCATTAGAAAAGGCAACAAGAATTTATGGAAAATTCATGTTTTAGATAAGTTTTAAACTGTGAACAAAGCTGATGATTCCAAAGCATTTGTTGAGATCCCTGAGCTTAGAGCGGACCTCACAGCTGAGGCCAATATGACAAATTTTCAGCCAAATTTAGATGTACAGTGGAACTCAAGCTGGAGCAAATGTTCTGATAGCACCTTGTCCCCCGTGTTTGGTCATGAATCCAACATGCAGCCAAATGATGGGAAATTCCTGGAAGACAGATTCATGGAAAATAGGAGAGAACAAAGTGAAAAAAGTCCTAAGATAGGAGCAGGCTTGGAGTGGTATGGATCTCAGCCTTGTTATGACCCTGTTGGAATCATAGTCAAGTACACCTTGAACTTGACTCTTCAGTTCCACTGAGAATTTATAGAAGCCTATTAAGCAGCCTGATGGAGAAGGCAATGATAACCTACTCTAGTACTCTTGCTTGGAAAATCCCATGGATGGAGGAGCCTGGTAGGCTGCAGTCCGTGCGGTTGCAAAGAGTTGGACACGACTGAGCAGCTTCACTTTCAGTTTTCACTTTTATGCATTGGAGAAGGAAATGGCAACCCACTCCAGTGTTCTTGCCTGGAGAATCCCAGGGACAGGGGAGCCTGGTGGGCTGCCGTCTACGGGGTCGCACAGAGTCAGACACGACTGAAGTGACTTAGCAGCAGCAACATTAAACAGCCGGAAGAAATCACCCACTTTATCTGCTTTACAGGGCTGAAGGAAGAAGGTATTTTGTTGTATGAGCAGATTCCTTCATCATTAAACTCAACAGAAGTGTTTTACACAGGAAAGAATTCCAGACAGAGCCACAGTAAAGTGGAAGCAGATTTATTTAGGGAGATACACACTCCAGAGACAGAGTGTGGGACATCAGAAGGTGAGAGGCCCCAGGGCAAGAGGTTGTTACTTTTCACGGTTTAGGTAATTTCTTTGGCTAACAAGTGGAGGGAGTATTACAACTATTTTGGGGAAGGGGTGGGGATTTCTAGGAATTGGGCTACAACCCACATTTTTGTCTTCTATGGTGGCCTCAGAACTGTCATGGTGCCTATGGGTATGTCATTTAGCTAACGTATTCCAATGCGCATGTAATGAGGCTTGAGGTCTTCTGGATGTGGAATCTTCCACCATCTTGGGCCTTGTTGGTCAACCAGTATATATCCTATTCTCAATGGCTGTGTCAGTCTTTTAGTGGTTATGACCTGCCCACTTCCCTCCTGTTTCATAGATATCACATCAAGTAGCCCTAATTGTTACGGATTGCAAAATTGCTGAAGAACCTATTTGCCACTAATATTATATTTCAACCTTTTTCTCTTTCCAAATTTAAATGTTCCTGGTTCCCAAAAATAAAATCCAAAATTCCAAATCAGTCCCAATGCAGCCAATTAATTTTATCTTCCATGTCTTGCTACTACCATCTCACACCCACGTGATCGCTCTTAAAATATATACATATATATTTATTTATTTATTTATTTTTGGCTATGCTGGGTCTTTGTTGCTGTGTGGATTTTTCTCTAGTTAAGGAGAAGAGGGGTTAATTTCTAATAGCAGTGCACAGGCTTTCCATTGTGGTAGCTTCTTTTGTTGCAGAGCATGGATTCTAGGGATCTCAGGCTTCAGTAGTTGCATCATATGGACTCAGCAGTTGTGGCTTCTGGGCTCTAAAACACAGGCTCAACAGTTGTGGTGCACAGACTTAGCTGCTCCACAGCAAGTAGGATCTTCCTGGACCGGTAATTGAACCCATGTCTCCCTCATTGGCAGGCAGATTCTTTACCACTGAGTCACTAGGGAAGCTCCCAGCTAATCTCTTGAACTATCTGTTAAACACAAACCACACACTCTTTCCTTTGAACATCTGTTCTTCCTCCCTCCTCAACCTGGTTACCTTTATAATCTCTCTTACCTTCAAGTTCAGATGAGTATCCCAACACTAGCATTTATTGTCTTCACCTTTTATAAATATTACTTTGTTTACTACTTCTTACACATGTTTTGTTCTGCCATCTGATTGCCTGCTCAGTAGGCAGTAACTCTAGTTTACATTTTATGTGAATATAACAAACAGTTTTTGAGAATGAATTATGAGCTATACCATATGCTGGATGTTTTCAATAAAAAGATACAAAGATATGGCATCTGCCTAAAAGATTTACCCATATACTTATCCCACATAGTGTCTAGGGCCATTGTTATATAGTAAGTGCTCAACAAAGACAATTATGAAGGAAAAGTTAAAATGACATCAAAAATGATCTTCTATCCTCAAGTGTCTCCAGGTTGATTTAAGTTTCCATATATTGAGGTACCCAGATCATATATGTCATCAATGTCACTCAGCCAATTGTATGTTTGACTAATTACCTCCTCTGTGTAGTACTCTGTTTTGTGACACAGGCTTTCACCAAGTTCAGGGGGTTAACATTATTAATTACCTTCATGGTATTTATCTGCTCTGGTGGTTTCAATGAGTTTGCTTTCTAACTGTGAGTTTGATTCCAGAAAGCTCCTCATCTCTCATTTCCTTTCTTCCCTTTATCTTTGCCACTAAGGATGGGTGTCTACCTAAAGAGAGCCATCAAAGCCAAAAAAGAGCATCACTAACAACAACAACAAAGGCAGACTGGTCCTGAGTAATCTAGATTTGTAATAGGCACGAGGGTAACTCATAGTTAACATGGCTAGGGTCCTGGAGACCCGAGAGCTATTTGGTCTCTTTCTTTGCGATTGTTAAACTAAAATGAATAGCCTTGTGATTTCCTGATCAGGTTCTTTCACTTCAACTGCTGGATTTAGGCTCGATTCCAGGGCTTCCCAGATGGTGCTAGTGGTAAAGAATCTGCCTGCCAATGCAGGAGACACAAGAGATGTGGGTTCAATCCCAGAGTCAGGAATATCACCTGGATTAGGAAGTGGCAACCACTCCAGTAGTCTTGCCTGGAAAATCTCATGGACAGAGGAGCCTGGCGAGCTACAATCCATGGGGTCACATGGAGTCAGACACGATTGAGCACCAGTGATTTTCAGATACCACTACCACAAATGTTTTAGAAAAGGACATTTATGCTCCTTTCACACTTAAGGAAAATAAAAGTTCTTTGGGAATAACTATTTGAGAGTTATCTCAAAGAATCTCAGCTTAATAAATATACTAGTTAGCAAATCAGTGCATAATAACATCTAACTTCTATAGTTCCAGAAGTTTAGGAACTTTTCCCTTGGTGGGAAAATCATGTGTGTGTGTGTGTGTGTGTGTGTGTGTATTATATATGCACATACATGGCCACACATTTATGGAGATATACAGACTGGACATATGTGTGCATGTATTGACAAGGGAGAAAGGCCCATGGGGTCAAAAAGAGTGGGACATGACTTAGCATCTGAACAATAGATGTGTGTATGTAAATACATCTGTGTGCACGTACTCATACACATATTTGTAAGAATGTGCAGTATTTGCAATGTATTAATATACTGTGGTATATTAAAATTCTATATCCATCTGTGATATCAACAATAATTATCATTTATTGAATACTAGCAATTTCCAGACATTAAGCTTGGGATTTTACAAACTCTCTCTTAGTATTCTGTGTACAACATTATGAGTTTGTTATTCCCCATTTTGCAAATGAGGAAACTAACTGCTTCAGTATTTTGTTTACAAAATCTTTCTAAATTTAGCTTTTTCCTCTATGTTTACACTCTTTATTTCTCATTTTCCCATTCTTTTCTTTCATACCATCCTCTTATAATTAATATCATCTTCTTTGCATTTGCAGAAATTCACTTCAATCTTCTACCATTTTCAAGTTTGCAAACAGATCAGGACCAAAGATTAAAATGTGGTAGTATAGTTTTAAAATGAAAAATTCAGAAATAGTACTTATATGGAGTGCTTTTAAGAATCTGGTATCCATGACTCAACATTCCATTCATTTATGCTGTTTGGTCTAATTATTTTTATTGTTATTCCTCTTTAAAATTCTACATCATCCAGAACTTGAAAATAAATTATTTCAGAATTTCCACTCAAAACAGGTTGTTCTTACCACTCAAATGTTGATTGACATGTATAATAATTAGTAATGTGTAAAGAGAATAAAAATAGGGTTTACAATTTTTTTAGGAAAAAATATTTTGAGAATAAAATAGTAAATTTGCAACTGTTGTAAAGTTCATTCTATGTATGGGTCAATGGAGAAGGAAATAGCAACCCACTCCAGCATTCTTGTCTGGAAAACTCCAAGGACAGAGTAGCCTGGTGGGCTACAGTCCATGGGATCACAGAGTCAGACATGGCTGAGCAACTAACACACATACATTGGACAAAGGATTCAATAAAAGAGAAAAAAAAAAATACAGCAAGGCCCCTCACCTTAAGGAGGCTTGCAATATTGTGAGAAGAGGAGGAAGAAAATATTGTGATACGGTTGGACAGTAAAAACTTTTAAGAGCTGATCGGATTTGCATTAAACCCCTAACTAATCCAACAAAATTTAAATAAATAAAGAGGAATGTGTTCTTTTTATCCCAGATGACTATTAAAATATAAGCTTTGAAATAGTGATGAGCTAGGAAGATTCAAAGAATAACTAATAGATTTGTTTAGCTAGAGCATGTTTTCTGAATATGTTAACCAGGAAAAAATGGAAATGTAAATTAAATGCAGATAACAATAATACTGTGGATGTTAAGCTAAGGAGTTTGGACTGTCCTATGGATTAAGGAAAAAAATCATGGAAAGAATTTGTATAATGAAGTAACCTAACAAATAAAATGTTTAAATAAGACTTGTCTGGAACCCTGCTCCGAGTTAGGGAAAAAAATAAAAGGATCCAATTTGCTTTCAAAAAGGACCAAAGTCCTTTAGAGAAATGGTTGATTGCATATCTAGGCAGGAAGTATATAGTATGAAATATACAACATATCTTGACATAAGAGAAAGCAAGGATATTCAAAAAGACCACTCTCTTCATGTCAGAAGGATTCAGAAACCATCTTGAAGATGCTCCCTTTATCAAACATATTTCAAATTGAGCATCAATAAAGAAACAAGGGCAATGGATCAAAATACATAAAATATTTACCTATATATATATATGTGTGTGTGTGTGTGTGTGTGTGTGTGAAGTCGCTTCAGTTGTGTCTGACTCTTTACAACCCTAGAGACTGTAGCCTGCCAGGCTTCTCCATCCATGGGATTCTCCAGACCCACTGGAGTGGGTTGCCATTTCCTTCTCCAGAGGATCTTCCCGACCAGGGATCCAACTTGCATTTCTTACGTCTCCTGCATGCAGGGTTCTCTTCCACTAGCACCACCTGGGATGTTATATATATGTAATAATACTAAATATGGTGGGAATGCTAGAGACCCAACTTATTCTTAACATAATAAATGGGAATAGTTATTGTCTGTATTTAAATCTAACAAATTCATGGAATCAGTAGTTTCTAAAAATAACCAGAAAGGACACACCTCCTGACTAAATTACACAATGCCTATGAGGTGATCTTGCTAAATAAGTTTAATTTACAAATCTCTTGGGGATTGTGACAAAATGGATATTCTGATTCAGGAGGACTGGGGGCTTAGAGGAGAGGCAGCTGGTTAACACTCAGGCTAAGAGACCCAGGACCCACTGTCTCATTCTATCTCATGGAATGTGTCATGCTTTTTCCTATTTCTGTACTTGTACATCCGTACTAGTATTTTCTGCCTAGAATGCTTTTATCTTCAAACTTTGGCTCCAATGGTCTGGCTACCTGATGCGAAGAGCTGACTCATTGGAAAAGACCCTGATGCTGGAAAAGATTGAGGGCAAGAGGAGAAGGGGGCAACAGAGGATGAGATGGTTGGATGGCATCACTAACTCAAAGGACATGAGTTTGAGCAAACTCAGGGAGATAGTGAAGGACAGAGAAACCTGGCGTGCTGCAGATCATGGGTTTGCAAAGAGTCAGACATGACTCAGTGATTGAACAACAAAGCTTTTATCTTCTCATTATCATCTCCTGGATCATCCAACTCACCCTTTAACATCTAGCACAGAAATCAGCTCCAGTAAGAATTTTTTTTTTCCTGTCTACCACCTCTCCATCACCCTCCTCTGTGCTTTCCTAAATCTTCATTTTGCTATTCTAAATTTATTGCATTATCTTCCACTGATTGTGATCTCTTTGAGGCTAACCTCTCTAACATATATACTTTTGTAACTCCAGGATCTTAAACAATTCTGGAAAAACTAACTACCTTTGATAAAATACTTTTGAATAATTATATTCTCTGTTGATACAGAATCAAGTAGTTGTACTTCAAACTTATGATTGCCAGGGGAAAGGATGAAGAGAAGGGATGGATAGGAAGTTTGGGATAGACATGTATACGTTGTTATATTTAAAATGGACAGTGCAGTACAGCAAGTCCTTGTAATACTGTACAGCACATGGCACTCTGCTTGATGTTATCTGGCAGCCTGGATGGGAGGAAAGTTTGAGGGAGAATGAAAGTGAAAGTCAGTTGTGTATGACTCTTTGAAACCCCATGGATTTCTCCAGGCCAAAAAACTGGAGTGGATAGCCTATCCCTTCTCCAGCTGCTCTTCCCAACCCAGGAATTGACCTGGGGTCTCCTGCATTGCAGGTGGATTCTTTACCAGCTGAGCTATCAGGGAAGACTTGAGGAGAATGGATACATTCACTGAGGGATAATGGATACATGTATATCTTTGCTGTCCACCTGAAGCCATCACAACATTTTTAATTGGCTATCCTCCAATACAAAACAAAAAGTTTAAATAAAGAATCTATTAGTTCTTGCAGAAAGTCAACAAATAAAAGATTATTCTACCCCCTCACCCACACATAACCCTTTTCTTCTTATCAGTAGCTGTGGCTTTCTTAGTCACTGGGGGACTTACGCAAAGTCAGATATTCATGCAAATTTCAGAATCTTGGGAAATGATAATTTTCTCAGGATGCCAGCCAGCAGTGTGACAGTAGGTGATGGAAACAGTTTAGGAGAGAACGTGAGCAAAATTTGGCTAGATTAGATTATTAAATAGAAATATTAACTCGCATCTCCATGAGTAGAGTGCTGTGTGCACATTAATAACGTATTCCGAGAAGCGTCTCCTCTATGTTACAACCTGCGCATAGTCCTTTCCCCTCAACCGTCTTCATCCCCGTCCGCAGCTCTGTTCCATCAGCAGTGATAAGCAGCAAGCTCATTCAAAGAAAGGCAAGGCGGCTACACTTGTCTTCACCCCCAAATTGGAAACTTCTGTCCTAAAGTGGTGTCATAGGCAATCTTGCCTTTCCTTTCATAGGCTTCAGGCTGAGATAAATCTGAGTTTGGTTCACAAATTGATGATATTTGAATCAATTAAATACTTATAAAATAAAAAGCATAATACATCTCAAGAATTCAGCTTAATTTCTTATCTATATATAAGAGACTATAAAATGCTAAATTCTAAAAGAGAATAAAAACTATAGCACAATAAAGTGATATTTTTAAAATCATATGAAAGCAGAATTCTAGTCAAAGCAGACCAAATGCCATCTTAAACTATAGCAAGTAAGCTTATCTGACTTGTTTATCTGTGTTTAAACTTCTACTATAATGCACATTGCTTTTTGAATAATAAGGTTGCAAAGAAATGGAAAATAGAAGTGAAAAAAATTACACACTAATATGGAAGAACCTGTAACATGTGAGAGAATATAGTTATAAAATTCTCTAAACCTCTGTAGTCACAGTTCAGTTCAGTTTAGTCACTCAGTCGTGTCCGACTCTTTGCCACCCCATGAATTGCAGCACGCCAGGCCTCCCTGTCCATCACCAACTCCCGGAGTTCACTCAGACTCACGTCCATCGAGTCAGTGATGCCATCCAGCCATCTCATCCTCTGTCGTCCCCTTCTCCTCCTGCCCCCAATCCCTCCCAGCATCAGAGTCTTTTCCAATGAGTCAACACTTCGCATGAGGTGGCCAAAGTACTGGAGTTTCAACTTCAGCATCATTCCTTCCAAAGAAATCCCAGGGCTGATCTCCTTCAGAATGGACTGGCTGGATCCCCTTGCAGTCCAAGGGACTCTCAAGAGTCTTCTCCAACACCAAAGTTCAAAAGCATCAATTCTTTGGCGCTCAGCCTTCTTCACAGTCCAATTCTCACATCCATACATGACCACAGGAAAAACCATAGCCTTGACTAGACAGACCTTTGTTGGCAAAGTAATGTCTCTGCTTTTGAATATGCTATCTAGGTTGGTCATAACTTTCCTTCCAAGGAGCAAGCGTCTTTTAATTTCATGGCAGCAGTCACCATCTGCAGTGATTTTGGAGCCCAAAAAAATAAAATCTGACACTATTTCTACTGTTTCCCATCTATTTCCCATGAAGTGATGGGACTGGATGCCATGATCTTCGTTTTCTGAATGTTGAGCTTTAAGCCAGCTTTTTCACTCTCCTCTTTCACTTTCATCAAGAGGCTTTTTATTTCCTCTTCACGTTCTGCCATAAGGGTGGTGTCATTTGCATATCTGAGGTTATTGATATTTCTCCCGGCACTCTTGATTCCAGCTTGTGCTTCCTCCAGTCCAGCGTTTCTCATGATGTACTCTGCATATAAGTTAAATAAGCAGGGTGACAAGTCACAAGCAAACAATTAATTAGAAAGAATGCTTTCTGATGCTGTATGAATCTATGAATTAAAAAAAACTAGCGCTGAAATATGAACTGCACTCAGATATACAATTGATATTCACATTACAAAAAAATTAGCACATTTACCATGTATGTCTCTACTTGTTATAAAATCCTCTTAGACAATGCTAATATGTACAAATTAACCATATCCAGTTTCCATATTTTTTCATTTCCTAATGAATTAAAATTTCATTTTTTTCTTAGCTTCAATACTTTAGGAAATCTAAAAGAAAATTTTACTTGCTCTTGTTAATAAAATTGTGTTCCTTTTATTCCTTTTAGACTATTTATTTCATAATTAGACAATGCTCTAATTTTTCTTATTTTGGTAACAACATATATTTCCATACTGTGTCTGTTTATATCTCCTATGCAAGTTCATAGTTATTTTCCACTTGACTGTTCATTTGACTTGAGGGCAGGTTCTGCAGATAGTCTCTGTCCAAGCCTAACAGCTCTTTGAAAACATTTTATAAAAGTTGCTTCTGCTCCATCAAATCTTGTATAGAAGTCATCTGCCTGCCTCTTAATCACTTGTGGGAAGATGAGAAATGTTTTGGCAATAAGCTATTCAGAAAGTTCAGCTCATGAGAGCTAATTAAAATAATAACCTGACATGCATGTTCCTCTTGGATTAGTGTCTTATGAATTGGTTGTTCGCTGTTTTCCAATGCCAAATCAATGTTGTCAGTGCACAACTGCTAATTAGAATGAGAAACTGGCTAATTCACAATCAGAAAACTGTTGATTTAAAAACATAAATGTCAAGCGTCAAGTGTAATGATTCACTAAGAGACACAGTAACATTAACTCCTAAAATATTGGAAAGAATATTTTATAATCATATATTAAGAATAAGAATAAAAGGAAGAAAAAAGAAGAGGAAGCAAGAGGAGAAGGGAGAGAAGAGGAAGAAGAAGACGAAGGAAAGAAGGGACAAGGAGGAGGAAGAAGAGAAGGTGGCCACATTATAAATGCACATAAATGAGATTCACAGTCACTATATTTCAAGGTCCTTATGTAGAAATCTCTCACCAAACTATATGAACTATATGAGAGATGAGCCTTATAAAGGCTGAAGAACTTGTTGGATGACACAGAGAATGAGAAAGTGGCAGAATCAGGAATAAACTGCATATTTATTGACATCATTATCTGATATTTCAATATTAGTTTCTCCAAGCATAATTTATGAAAGGAGTCATACATCTAAACAACTAAAATGTTGTTATAAGAGAACATTGAAACAAAATTTTGCTTTATTTTCTGGACATTGAATGCCTATAAAATAATTTCTATCATGAAATGCAACACAGAGAATTTGGCAGAAAATGTGCGTTTTGGAATTAGACCATCATCCTAGATGTAAATAGTATCACTTCTTCTTACTGATTAGGAAAGTCTCACTATAGTTGTCCAGGATTCCACTTTTAGCATCTAGTTTTATCATAATGCAATAAATTTGCTGGCCTAAGTTCTTGCAGCTGGCTTTCATTTCAACAGCTAGTCTATGAACAATACTGATTTGAATGTAGACTAAGGGAACTTGTAATCAACAAACTAAAAGCATGACTAAATTATGTTTTGAAACCAAAAGAAAATGATAAAAAACATAAATCATACAACATAAGGAAGGAAAAAAGAACAATGAAAATAGCAAAAATATAGTTAAATAAATAGGCTTTCCTTTTTGATTTCCTAAAACATATTTGAAGGTTGAAGCAAAAGTTATAACCTTATCAGATGTGGTTCCTCAATGAACATAGAATACTTGAGAAAAGTATATTATACATGAGGAAAGGCAATGGGATATAAAGGAACTCCTATGCTTTACTGAATCTGGCACAGCATTAACAACAGCATATTGTGAGGAACTATGTCCAAATATATATGAACTGTGTAACACCTAGAGAAGTTACAGGCAGTGGTATACACAAAGTCACTATAGACAAATTAAAATGAGATTTTCTTTTTAAGTTCAAGTAACCCACAGGAAAGGCAAAGAATTGAAAAATGGAGGGAACAGACAGAAAAAAAAAGAAATAGCAGACTAAAACTCCAATATATGATTAATTACAACATCAACATTAATTAAAAAGTAGAAATTGGTAGAGTGGATTAAAAACACAACAGAAACTATACATGGGCATTAGTTTAAAAGAGAAAAGCCAATCTGAAAAGGTATAAAGTAACAAACTTTATGGTTCCATTTATATGTCATTCTTGAAATAACAAAATTATAGACAGGAAGAGCAACATAATGGTTACCAGTGGTTAAGGATGGCTGGGAGAAGAAAAAGTGGGTGTAACTGTAAAGGGATAGCATGAGAGACAGGTTTACAGTAACAGAGTAGTAGTATATCTTGATTGAAGTCATGGTTAGCTGAATATACATATGTAATAAAATGACATAGTGCTATTCACAGATATTGTCCCAATGTCAAGTTCCTGGTTTTAATATTGCACTGTAATTGTAGAAAATATAACCAACAAGTCATGGGGATTTCCCATGAATTGGAAATTCCTACAGATCTATAATTTTCAACATAAAAAATTTAAAGGAAAAAATAACAAAAATTTTAAAAGACAAACATAAATATTTTGGTTTTAAGAAACTTGAGGAAAGGGATCACATAGGATAGTACATGGTAGGAAAATCAATGTAAGTTCAAGATGATTAACAGGAAAAATTAATTGGTTTGAAAAGACATGGTTGTGATTGTGCCATATCTATGGTGCCAACAAATATTATATTTAAAATATCAGTGAATAGAAATGTAGTGGTCTGGTATTCCCATCTCTTTCAGGATTTTCCACAGTTTATTGTGATCCATACAGTCAAAGGCTTTGGCGTAGTCAATAATGCAGAAGTAAATGTTTTTCTGGAACTCTTGCTTTTTTGATGATCCAACAGATGTTGGCAATGATTAATTAATGATCTCTGGTTCTTCTGCCTTTTCTAAATCCAGCTTGAACATCTGGAAGTTCACGGTTCACGGAATGAAAACTGACCTTTTCCAGTCCTGTGGCCACTGCTGAGTTTTCCAAATTTGCTCACATATTGAGTGCCGCACTTTAACACTATCATCTTTTAGGATTTGAAATATGTCAACTGAAATTCCATCACCTCCACTAGCTTTGTTCACAGTGATGCTTTCTAAGGCCCACTTGACTTCACATGCCAGGATGTCTGGCTCCAGGCGAGTGATCACACCATCGTGGTTCTCTGGGTCATAAACATCTTTTTTGTATAGGTCTTCTGTGTACTCTTGCCATCTCTTTTTAATATCTTCTGCTTCTTTTAGGTTCATACCATTTCTGTCCTTTATTGTGCCCATCTTTGCATGAAATGTTCCCTTGGTATATCTAATTTTCTTGAAGCGATCTCTAGTCTTTCCCATTCTGTTGTTTTCCTCTATTTCTCTGCATTGTTCACTGAGGAAGACTTTCTTATCTCTCCTTGCTATTCTTTGGAACTCTGCATTCAAATGGGTGTATCTTTCATTTTCTCTTTTACCTTTAGCTTCTCTTCTTTTCTCAGCTCCTTGTAAGCCCTCCTCAGACAACCATTTTGCCTTTTTGCATTTCTTTTTCTTGGGGATGGTCTTGATCAGTGCCTCCTGTACACTGTCAGGGACCTCCATCCATAGTTCTTCAGGCACTCTATCAGATCTAATCCCTTGAATCTATTTTCACTTCCACTGTATACTTATAAGGGATTTGATTTAGGTCATACCTGAATGATCTAGTGGTTTTCCCTACTTTCTTCAATTTAAGTCTGAATTTGGCAATAAAGAGTCTGAATAAATAAGTCTGAATTTGGCTAAATAAGGTAAAGAAAAACTTAAGAACATAGTTTCTACCATAGAAAAGTTGAATGTATCAAATATACCCAGATTCAATTCAGCCTAAAATGTACAAGCATTTAACCAAATGAAGTTGGTGAGTTATAGATGTCACTTTGTTTAGTGGTGGGAATTAAGGTTTAAAAAAACTGGTGAGGAAGGAGAGAATATCAATATTCATTAGAATTCTGCAAATGAAAACTATGGCAATTTTGAGGAATGACATGACTGCTTAAACTCTCAATTAACAATTACAGGACAGTATGTCTACACTTCTGTTTTTATCCTGAATCACATCTCCATAGCAACACATGATTTTGTTCTGGGTATGTATCATTCTTCAAGTTCACCACTTTTTAAGTTTCAGTAAACATTTTTCCCTTATTGAGAAATTTTTTTATAATACTTGCTAAAATATTTTTATTATTCCTTTTATTTCTTTCTTTTCCTAGAGGTGTTGTGAACTCTCCCAAAACAAAAAGTATATTCCAAACTTCCATTCTCTGGCAATGATCTAAATAATTTTTCTCAATCTTCCCTTTACTACAGAACTCAACAATTTTCATATAAGCACATAGATTAGCTAAGAGACTGGATCCTACATGCCAAATAACTACATTTGAAAATTACAACATGCTAAGTCACATCAAAGTTTTCCATTCTGTTTGGATCAGAGATACTCTTTATTAAAAGCAGACAAAAGAAAATATTATATCATATCTTTCTGATGATTTCTGACTAGCAAGATAAACCACACAGCATAGACAGAATATACAGTAATGAGTTACATAACAAAAGTCTTGTTCTTTCATTTACAGCTAAAGTAACTAAATTCAGTTTCATTTAAGTATAACTTAGTCAAACAAGTAACAATTAATCATAAAAAAAAGTTTTACAAAATTCTTGGGTTATCACAAATTTCCAGGAGTCAGATGATATTCTTTTATATAAGTATAAACCATCACATAATTTGGGTAGGAAATAAAGATTTTATAACTTGTCCTTTCACCACAGGCAAATTAAGAGCAAGTTTGATTTCCAAATGCTATAAGAATATATGCTACTAGACTTTTCCTTACTTAACAGAATTTCATGGTTTTACATTTTTTCCCCCTCTGTTTGAACTTCAAAAAGTCTGTGTCACTTCTTCCCCAGAATAACAAGTTAAATGACTGAATTTGTTGTTGTTTGTTCACTAAGTCATGTCCAGCTCTTTTGTGATGCCATGGACTACAGCCAGCCAGTCTCTGTCCATGGAATTTCTTAGGTGAGAATACTGGAGTGGATTGCTATTTCCTTCTCCAGGGGATCTTCCTGACCCAGGAATCAAACCCATGTCTCCTGCATTACAGGTGGATTCCTTACCACTGAGACACCAGGAAAGCCCAAGATTGATTTTTATTTAAAACTAATTGCCAATCTAATTGCCCTTCTCTCTCCATTAGAAAAAGTATTTAAAAAATCACATCCAATGGTGCATTCTAAGTAGCTCTTTTTGCCAGAATTTCAGAAATAAAGCCAGCTTGAATTGCATGCTGTAAATTAATAACTAGTATTCTTTATATTTGTGGGGAAATGTGCAGAATCCATCTAATTTTAGGCAAAGAAAATATATCCATAGTTGAATTCTATGAGAATTGCTTTGACTATCATATAATTATTTGCAGTTGAATACCGTCCTGATTCCATTAAGGATACATTCTTATTTTACATTTATTATATACTTGAAAGGTCCAAAAATGTCATCCTGTAGTAATAAACCAGCTGGTATAATTGTAGAAATAAATGTCTATAAAGTTCAGTATTGTCCAGCAATTTTCCAGCGGGACAGATTTCCAGGTCTAGATAGGCTGTGCTCCATTCAGGTTGGATTTACCTTTTTTTTAAACTCACTGCAACTGTTCATCCTTGCCTCTGACCACATTAGAAAAGATAAAGATTAAGTTCATGACATGGAGAATAATCTTGGAAGTTCAGGAGGGGGTCCTAAGAGATAGATGAGACCTAGTCACTTAAAAGTCACTTATAACAATGGAGAAAGAAATGGCAACCCACTCCAGTATTCTTGCCTAGAGGGTTCCATGGACCGAGGAGACTGGTGGGCTACAGTCTATGAGGTCACAAAGAGCTGAACGTGACTAAGCTACTAACATACTTATAACAAATGCTCCACATTATTTCCACCTGCACTCACCACCTATTTTATAACTTAAACTAACACAATGACTAAAAAGATTCTGTCCTGGAATTAAGACATGGAGGTGGGGAGGAGGCAGATCTATGCAGGTGATTCCACAGATGTATGTTTTTCCATTCTGTTTCTTGTCAGATTCATCTCTTCTTGTTTGCACTTTAAAATCTAAGATAGCCAGTCATTTGCATAAGTTCAAATAAGCTCTCTCTCTCTCTCTCTCTCTCTCTCTCTATATATATATATATATGTATATATATATATAAACACATACTCTGGAGGAGGGCATGGAAACCCACTCCAGTATTCTTGATTCTTGCCTGAAGAATCCTTATGGACAGAGGAGCCTAGGGAGCTATAGTCCATTGGGTCGCAGAGTCGGACATGACTGAGTGACTAGGTATAGAACAGCATATACATGTGTGTGTGTGTATTGAATACACACAATACACACTGTACACATACACAAAATACACATACACACAAATCTGTGCACCTGAACACATCCTAAGCACAGAAATTTGCCGTTTTTTTCAAGCTTTGAATAATTTATTCTACCTCAAGTTATGCCTCTGGGCAAATTCAGAAAAGGAACTGTTCTCCCTTGCTTACAGTTTTTAAATTCTCTCTCCCATCTATCCAGGTCAGCACCCCCACCACATACACTGTAACTGAACTGATCAGAATACATTTCATAGGACCCCCTCTGCTGCCCTGTTCCTAATCATTTTGATGAAGAATAAACTAGTTTGAATGGAGGTGTAAACTGCTGAGTTGCCAAGGGGACAAATCAATAAATATTTGTATTATTATTAGGTGGTGAGAGATCAGCTTTTACCTGGCCCAGACTTCATATGTGTACCCATGAGACTCTAATTCTAAAATGGTGAATAGAAACTGATATACTTTTAGATTGAAATGGTGAAAACATCTCTCCCAGTGGGATTCCTCATACCTCATTCCTAATGGAATTCCTCATTCTCATTCTGAAGGAGATCAGCCCTGGGATTTCTCTGGAAGGAATGATGCTAAAGCTGAAACTCCAGTACTTTGGCCACCTCATGTGAAGAGCTGACTCATTGGAAAAGACTCTGATGCTGGGAGGGATTGGGGGCAGGAGGAGAAGGGGACGACAGAGGATGAGATGGCTGGATGGCATCTCTGACTCGATGGACGTGAGTCTGAGTGAACTCCGGGAGTTGGTGATGGACAGGGAGGCCTGGCGTGCTGCGATTCATGGGGTTGCAAAGAGTCGGACACGACTGAGCGACTGATCTGAACTGAACTGAGAGAGGTTTACAAATGTGAAAAAGTGCCCTAAGACTTAGTGAATCAAATATGTAATTTTTAAAACTTCATGCATACAATTCTGAGGCATATGTGTGTGAGCATGCTCAGTTCAGTTCAGTTCATTTCCATCACTCAATCATGTCCAACTCTTTGCAACCCCATGGACTGCAGCATGCCAAGCTTCCCTGTCCATCACCAACACCCAGAGCTTGCTCAAACTCATGTCCATCGAGTCTATGAGGCCATCCAACCATCTCATCTTCTGTCATCACCTTCATCCCCTACCTTCAATCTTTCCCAGCATCAGGGGCTTTTCCAATGAGTCAATTCCTTCCATCAGGTAGCCAAAGTACTGGAGCTTCAGCTTCAGCATCAGTCTTTCCAATGAGTATTCAGGACTGATTTCCTTTAGGATGGACTGTTTGGATCTCCTTACAGTCCAAGGGACTCCCAAGAGTCTTATCCAACACCACAGTTCAAAAGCATCAATTTTTTTGGCTCTCAGCTTTCTTTATAGTCCAACTCTCATACCCATACATGACTACTGGAAAACCCATAGCTTTGACTAGATGGACCTTTGTTGGCAAACAATGTATCTACTTTTTAATATGCCATCAATGTTGATCATAATTTTTCTTCCAAGGAGCAAGTGTCTTTTAATTTCATGGCTGCAGTCACCATCTGCAGTGATTTGGGAGCTCAAAAAAAATGATGTCACTCATGGTTTCCATTATTTCATCTATTTGCCATGAACTGATGGGACCAGATGCCATGATCTTAGTTCTCTGAATGTTGAGTTTTAAGCCAGCTTTTTCACTCTCTTCATTCACTTTCATCAGGAGGCTCTTTAGTCCTTCACTTTCTGCCATAAGGGTGGTATCATCTGCATATCTGAGGTTATTGATATTTCTCCTGGTAATCTTAATTCCAGCTTGTGCTTCATCCAGTCTGGCATTTCTCATGATGTAGTCATCATACAAGTTAAATAAGCAGGGTGACAATATACAGCCTTGACATACTCCTTTCCCAATTTGGAAGCAGTCTGTTGTTCCATGTCCAGTTCTAATTGTTGCTTCCTGACCTGCATACAAATTTCTCAGGAGGCAGGTCAGGTTGTCTGGTATTCCACATAATCAAAGGATTTGGCGTAGTCAGTAAAGCAGAAGTAAATGTTTTTCTGGAACTGTCTTTGCTTTTTTGAGGATCCAATGGATGTTGGCAATTTGATCTCTGGTTCCTCTGCCTTTTCTAAATCCAGCTTGAACATCTGGAAGTTCATGGTTCACGGACTGTTGAAGCCTGGCTTAGAGAATTTTAAGCATTACTTTGGAGAAGGAAACGGCAACCCACTCCAGTATTCTTGCCTGGAGAATCCCATGGACATAGGAGCCTGGTAGGCTACAGTCCAAGGGGTTGCAAAGAGTCAGACCAAATGAGCGACTTCACTTTCACTTTGCTAGCTTGTAAGATTAGTGCAATTGTGCAGTAGTTTGAACATTCTTTGGCATTGCCTTTCTTTGGGATTGGAATGAAAACTGACCTTTTCCAGTCCTGTGGCCATTGCCTAGTGAGCATGCTCAGTCATGTCTAATTCTCTGGGACCCCATCGACTGTAGCCTGCCAGACTCCTCTGTCTTTGGGATTCTCCAGGCAAGACTACTAGTTTGCCATTTCCTTCTCCAGGGGATCTTGCTGACCCAGGGGTCAAACCTAAGTCTCCTATGTTGGCAGCCAGATTCTTCACCACTGCACCACCTGGGAAGCCTCTGATGCTTAGTGAAAGAAAGTGAAAGTCACTCAGTTGTGTCCGAATCTTTGTGACCCCATGGACCATACAGTCCATGGAATTCTCCAGGTCAGACAACTGGAGTGGGTAGCCTTTCCCTTCAGGGGATCTTCCCAACCCAGGGATTGAACCCAGGTCTCCCACATTGCAGCTGGATTCTTTACCAGCTGAGCCACAAGGGAAGCCCATGAATACTAGAGTGGATAGCCTTTCCCTTCTCCAGAGGATCTTCCCAACCCAGGAATTGAACCAGGGTCTCCTTTATTGCAGGCAGACACTTTACCAACTGAGCTATCAGGGAAGGCCCTCTGATGCATATCCAGGACGGAAAACCAATATTATAGACTCTTACCACTAAAAGTGTGATCCTGCACAGAAGTGATGCATTATCTGAAAATTTGTTAGAATTTCAGAATCTCAGACTCTAGTCCTGATCTACTGAATCAGAACGTGTCTTTTCACAAGCTCTCCAGTGACTGGATGTATATTAAAGTCTGAAAAACACTGAGGTTGAAGCAGCTACAATAAGCAGTACTTTATAGCTAGATCTGGTGAAGTAAGTAGGTTTGACTTAAAACAAGCAGATGTTTTTGAAAAATAAATCTACACTAAGAACTCTTACAATGGCAGCTGAATCACCTTTTTACTTGTTGTGTGAGTTCTAAAAGAAGATCTTCCCTTCAGGGTCTTTTCTCTAAAAACAGGGAATTTCAATGTCAATATCATCACATGAGCAAACTTATTCCATTGAGCAATGATCAGCCCATTCACACAAGTTATTTATTCCAAGAAAGAGAGGGCCATTTGGTCGGCAGTATCAACTTAGCTTCTCAACTTTAGTATGTTCACCCAGCACACACACAAAAACTTTATTTAATATGCAATATGACTATGTCACACAGAATGCAGAAAATTAAAATATTCAGCACTTAGTATATGTAGCACATTGTACTATTAAATATTTATTGAGCACTAACAAGGGCTAACTCTACAAAACAGAGTTAGATTCTGATGTTTCCCAGGGCAGTGCTAAAGACAATTCAAAACAATTAACACCTGTGATAGCAAATAGCTCCAGGTTACAAGACCCATAAATTTAAAATAAAATGTGCCATTTGGACCAGGTTATCCTTAAACAACTGATTTTATCTGTGAGGCATTTTATGTTCATACAATGAAGAGTTTTTCTATAATCAGTACCTTTGATTGCACACTATATAGTTCTGAAAATAATCAGAGTCCAATATTGTGTTCCTAATTCTGGAATAATTTTTAATTATTCTCCCTCTCTGAAACTTAAATATTTGTCATTGTCTAACTCGAAAAAAATCTATTTAGAAAAATTATCTTATGGTATAACAAAATTGTTCAGTGACTATTGTTGTTGTTGTGTATGCTCAGTCATGTCTGACTCTTTGTGACCCCATGGACTGCAGCCCACCAGGCTCCTCTGTCCATGGAATTTTCCAGGCAAGAATACTGGAGTAGGTTGCCATGCCCTCCTCCAGGGGATCTTCCTGAGCCAGGGATCGAAACTGTGTCCTTTGAGTCTCCAGCATTATCAGGCAGATTCTTTTCTAACTGTTTCATCTGAGAAGCCCTTTAGTAATTATTATATTAGGAATATGTATTTAATTTTAAATTAAGACATAATAATACTAGTAGGATACAGATAACTTTTCAAGGCATTGCTTCCTTTAAGGAAAAAAAAAATCCTCTTCTCCAGTCTGATCAAGAGCAAGTGAAACAAGATAAGGAGGAATTTGTAATAAGTCTCAAACTCTTAAAGATATTTTTATGGTTTAAAGTATCAACTGCAACAATAACAACAATGAAAGTTGTATTGAAATGAAACATTTTCTTTTCCAAACAAACATTTAAAAATTCTTTTCTGGGCTTATTAGTCCATCTGTACCTTCTCTGAGGAATTTCATCTGTCTGCCAATTTTGATGTTTGCCAATTCTCAGTCAGAATATGATGCATAAATTGATTTCCTGTGCTATGACTCTAAATGGTGGAATTTCCTTTAGAACATGGCTGGTGTTTGAATGTATTTGTACTGTATTTTGGAAGAGGAAGGGCAGGGGTGAGGAAATTAGTGTGAGGCTTGCAGGATTTGAAAATGAAGAGAGTGGGGAATACACCCATAAATTCCATCATCTGATGAAATACATACATGATTAAAGTTACCAGATTACCATTCATTCATTCATCATTCATTTAGCAATCTATTTAGCAAAATGACAGCCCTGTTCTGCGTGCTGACAATACTAGCTTAAAACATATTAATAGCTCCTCCTTCAAGGAACTTGGAGCAGCTACTCCTTCAAGGAATTTGGGTGGCTTCCCTGTGGCTCAGACAGTCAAGAACTCGCTTGCGGTGCTAGAGACCCAGGTTCAATCTTTGGGTCTCCAGCATGGCAACCCATTCCAATATGGCAACTCACTCCAGTACTCTTTCCTGGAGAATCCTCATGAACAGAGGAGCCTGGAGGGCTACAGTTCATAGGGTCACAAAGAGTTAGACACAACTGAAGCAACTTAGCACACATGCACATGAACGAATAGGAAAAAAAAAGAAAACTAAGTGACTATGTATGATAAAGAACACAGTTTTTACAATAATACTTCAGAAAAAGCACTATATAGACAAACTACTTGTAGTCTTGTAAATAGCTACTCCATATTTTCTTATCCAATTGTGTTTAACTTTTTAGGAAGAGCTAGTGGCAATGGCACCCCACCCTAGTACTCTTGCCTGGAAAATCCCATGGACGGAGGAGCCTGGAAGGCTGCAGTCTATGGGGTCACTAGGAGTCGGACATGACTGATCGACTTCAGTTTCACTTTTTACGTTCGTGCATTGGAGAAGGAAATCGCAACCCACTCCAGTGTTCTTGCCTGGAGAATCCCAGGGACAGGGGAGCCTGGTGAGCTGCCATCCATTGGGTCACACAGAGTCGGACACGACTGAAGTGACTTAGCAGCAGTGTCATTACATCTATGGTGTTCTCTGTTTATACTGGTGAATGCTCACTGCACATACAGTAAGAACTCTAATTCCTTATTGATCGGTGAAAGGACTGATTGATTAATTGCTAGATAGCTGCTCTTGTGCTCATGCTTCCTTTAAATATTCATCACATAAATAAACGAAAAATGCCTACTGATATTCCATCTCCTCCATGTTGATTCCCTCCTGGCAGCTATTGCTGTACATCTCTAGATCCTTGATTTTGATCCCCCTAAGAGACTCTCCTCCTAAGGTTCCTATCATTTAAAATACTATCTCTGAGAATAATAATTACTTTGAGTTTCTGAGGAGGGAATGATTTATTTGCTCAAATAATCCTTCATATTTGTTGATCATGAAAGAGTTTTCTTTAATTGTTTCTAAAATTCTATAAAGAAAACTAGGTCCGATGCATGAGACAGGGTGCTTGGGGCTGGTACACTGGGATGACCCAGAGGGATGGGATGGTGAGGGAAGTGGCAGGGGGGTGGGGGGTTCAGGACGGGGAACACATGTACACCCATGGAGGATTCATGTATGGCAAGACCAATACAATATTGTAAAGTAATTAGCCTCCAAAAAATAAATTAATTAAAAAAAAAGAAAACCAAAAATTTTGATACTTCAGTACATGATTCAAATGATCAAAAACCTAAAATGGTGCCTGGTTCACTCTTCTCCACCTCTTGCCATCTAATCTTTGCAAAACAGCCCCTTGGGGTTCAATCCCCTATTTTAGTGTTCTGGACTTCCCTGGTGGCTCAACAGTAAATAATCCATCTGCAGTGTAGGAACCACAGGAGATGGCGTCAATCCCTGGGTCAGGAAGATCCCCTGGAGGAGGACATGGCAACCCAGTCTAGTATTCTTGTCTGGAGAACCCCATGGACACAGGGGGTACTGGCAGGCTACAATCCACAGGGTCACAAAGAGTCAAACATGACCGAAGCAACTTAGCATGCAGCACTCATGTTAGCCTTCTATTGCTACAGAACAAATTACCACAAACTTAGGAGCTTAAAACAATACACATTTATTATCTTCCAGTTTCCGGGGATTGGAGGCCAGGCACCACCTAACTGGGTCCTCTGCTCAGGTTCTCACAAGGCTGGAATCAAGGTGCTGGCTGCAGCCAAGGTTCTTCTCCAAGCTCATAGTTCTTAGTAGAAGTAATTTCTTTGTGATGGGAGGGCTAACTCCTTCCTCCATTTTCTTATTGGCTGTAAACAACTGGATGCTATTAACTCATAAAGACCTCCTTCAATTCCTTGATATAGTTTCCTCCTCTCACAACATGGTAGTTGGCATCTTCTCATAGCCAGAAGGAAAACATCTCTCTGATGCTTCACCATCCTTTTTAAAGCCTCATGTGATTAAACCAGGCTCACCAGGACAATCTCCCCCATGATTATTACCCAGTCAACTGATTGGGACCTTATTACCCTGTAAAAATTCTTACTGCATAGTGGGAGCGATATCATTATATTCAAAAGCCCTTCACACTCCAGGAGAGAAGGTTATTTAGATGCAAGGCCATTAGAAGGATCATTTTAGATTCCTGTCTACCACACTTTCTTACTCTGTTTAATTTTCCCCTTTTCCCTCCATAATATTCCTCTGATGGTTTAACATGCATATATCTATTATATTTATTGTTATTGTTTATCTATCCTCACTGGAATATAAGCATCTCAATAGTAGGAATTACAATCTCTTTTTTTAAAACACACGTACCCCTAGGATAGAACTTGTTCCATTTTAAGTGCTCAATAAATGAGTAATAGATGAATAAATAAAGGATCATGAAAGTGCTCTACCATCAATACAAAATTATCTGGAGAAGACAACTTATTCAGATAAAGATGAAAAGCTCTGTCTTCGTTTCCAGTAAGCAATTGTTTGGTCATTGTCTTTATATGTGTTTATATATATAACATTAAAGAAACAAATAAGTATGATACAACCCACAAAATTCTACAGACTTACATAAATAAAAATCTAACTGTAGTTTGTCTACGAGTGAGGTAATTTGTTTTCAAACTTTTGTCCTAGTTTTTATTTTTTATCTAATTTTATACACGTCAGCGTTACTCTTAGAACTGTGAAAACAAACTAACCATAATAAATCATTAAGTACTTATTGAAAATACAAATTTCTTCACAAATGCCCCTTTTGTCATTTTGTAAACTGGCTGTATTAACAGGGTCAAACCTGTTCTTCAACGTCATTTTATTATATTAAGGGGAAATTGATTAGTAGTTGCTGCTCAAATGGTACTTATCTCAGTAGCAGGTTCTGAGGAGCCAAAACATTTCACACTTTGTAGAAGTTGCCAGATGATTTTGTATATGCACCTGCTATCCACTGTGGTACCCAGTGACCTAGCATTATGTCATATTAAGGCAAGCTCATTAATTAAACCTGGACAGCATCTTTATTCTCACTAACTAAAGGAATCTTAGGAAAACGATGAGACAAAACAAAGAAATCATTCAGCCAATAAAAAAAAAAAAAAAAAACAGAAGTTACCAGACTTAGATATTGACTCTCACCTTGACTCGTTCTGTGACTTAAAGCAATTTTGTTAACTTTAAATAACTGCTTTAATACTTACTAGATGTGGATTCTTGTGAGATATTGAATCATGCCTTGTTTTCACCATTGTACAAAGCAAGCATAAGAATAGTACATCTTTTGTGTCCTGGTGATGGAATTATGTGATAATTTATGTGATGTGCTAGGACTGTGCTAGACATAGTATAAGTGCTCATATCTTATTTTATTGTGATCAATATAACAATAAATGCTATCAATATTTCAGTGAACTTGCAAAACTTTGAAGAAACACTGAATTTTTATATAGGAAATAAACTAAAAATTAAAAAGCAATATTAGGTTTTCTTATTACTACAAGAAATAACTATGTGTTCACATAAAGAATATTTTGAAAGCATTTAATTTATATTTTCAAAAGGAATTAGACTAATTTTTTCTGCAGCTATGTCTATAGAATGACACAGGGTTAGTTTTTTCACAGAGGAATATGTCTCTTTCTATTCAGGTATAAACAGGATGTGGTTAGGAGAGTTGATTAATTTTGCTTTTCTCTGGCCATACAAATGAGAAATGCTTCCTGAGCTCACAGCAAACTTTACAAATATTTTGGGTGTAATTCCATAGGAACTCACATGATTTTCCTGTAATATTAGCAAAGCATAACCATAATGTGATATCATCAGTTCCTGAGATTAAAATATGCTTTAAGAGAAAAGAACTCTTCCAAAATAAAGTTTGTTTCCTTTTGTTTTTAGTGAGAATTCAGAAAACTTGATATAAGATTTTTTCTGTCTCTCCCCTAGCATACAATCCAGGGTGTATGCTATCTTTAAACTTTCAACTTTAGTTGAAAGCTCAAGCATGAAATCATGACAATATTTTCTGCTTAAATAACTATTCATCAATCAATTTATATTGCTAAATATATACTATAAAGTTATAGATGTAGATATAGATACAAATACAGATATATAGAATTACTGTGACTGAAAAAGTGGAATTCATATTTCCTGAAATTTCAAATATATTTTCCTAAGTGGAAAAAGCTCCAAATGACTGTTTCTCTAAGATGAATCAAAGCACAGCCAGCCAAATTAAAACGTTAAGATGGATAATAGCACTACTATTATTATTTTGATAATCCTATCATATAGTTTTGATGACTTTATTGGAAACTCAAAGAATTGTTACAAATGTCATCTAAATTTTTGCCACAATTATTAGCTAACTTTTAGAGATTTATGTTACTATTTCTTGCCTCACCTTGCTCAGTCACTTAGTCATGTCCAACTCTGCAACCCTATAGAATGTAGCCTACTAGTCTCCTCAGTCCATGGTATTTCCCAGCAAGAATACTGGAGTGACTTGTCATTTCCCCCTCAAGAGGCTCTTTTTGACTTGGGGATCAAAGCTGCATCTCCTGCATTGGCAGGTGAATTCTTTACTGCTGAGTCACCAAGGAAACATGTTACTATGACATATTTTAAAAACAGAGAATTTCCAAGGATTTCCCAAGCTCACAAAGCAAGTGAAGAATTTTCTCTAGTCTTCTTATTTCTAAAGTCTTCTAGGAGACTATATTCGTGTAACATTTACTTTCAAAAGCTAAACATCACCGAAGTCAGAGAAAAGACTGTGTAATGCCTCCACAGTAAGAATTGTGCTAATGTGTTAATGATCTATTAGAGCCATCATCAGTGGCCTTTACACATTTGACATATTTCTCAAAAAATTAACAGAATTCCAGACAAATAAATAAGTTTGAAAGGATAAAAGAGAAGTTAAGATACAGAGGACACAGACAGTGTTACAGCCTGCATGTTTGTATCTCTCCAGAATTCATGTTGAAACCCTAACTCCTGAAAGTGATGGTACTTGAAGGTGGGACTTTCGGGAGGTGATTGGGTTTAGATGAGGTTATGCCTGGAGTCCTCATGAAGGGATTAGTGTACTTTTAAAAGACCAGCAAGTCAGCTCTCTCAATACGTTTTCTCCATCATGTAAGGGAAAGAAGGCCGCTGTCTACATGCCACAAAGAGGGCCTTACCAAACACAAAATTTCCCGGCACCTTGACCTTGGACTTCCCAAATCAGAACTATTAGAAATAAATGTCTGCTGTTCTAGCTAAAGGTCTGTGGTACTCTACAAAAGAAGCCCAAATTGACTAATACTAATAGGCTTAATGTTTGCCTAATCCAATTGCCCAAAAAAGAGGCTCTCAAATATGAAAAGAGACAATATTCAAAGAGGTCATGGACGTGAAACAAGCATAAACAAAGGGACAAAAACCTATGCAGTATTAACAAATCAGTGTCAGTGACTGAGGGTAAATAGTGGTGAATCCAGGATTGTATGCCCCATAAACTTAGTCCCTGGGGTCGCAAAGAGTCAGACAGTGCTGAGCAACTTTCACTTTCATCGATTTACATTCATGAAAAAGTGAAAGTGACAGTTGCTCAGTGGGCAGCTGTTCCCTTCTCCAGGGGATCTTCCCAACCCAGGGTCGGACCCAGGTCTCCAGCATTGTAGGCAGATTCTTTACCATCTGAGCCACCACGGAAACCCTAAATTCATGAGCGAGGATGAACTAAAGACAGTTTAGATAATATTTCCAATGAACATTAAAAAAAAGAATGATCCCAGAAGGGAATTCTGAGATGTGAGAAGAAATAATAAGCAAAAAAAAAAAATCATAAATACGTTTTTGGACCTAAAAGTAAATGAATGAATGAATTAGTAAATAAACAAAACATTGCATAAAAGTAACAAATGGCTAATTTGAGTTATAAAAAGATAACAATGCAATTTCCAGGTTACAGAACAAAATATTAGAATGTACAACCTCCAAATTACTGAAGAGATCAAATGGGATGAAGAAAAGTAGAGAGAAAAATCATTCAAAATAATACAGACAAAATATGACAAATAGAAAGCACAAAATTAGTAGCAGAATTGAATCCAAATACATGAATAATCAAAATAATTATGCTAAATTCCTCAGTTTTTAGAATAGTTAAAGAAATAAAATATAACTATTACTGTTGACAAGAGATATCTCTAAAACTAAAAGCCACAGAAATGAGACTGGAAAAAATTGGAGAAAATTATACCAGGAAAATCTTATGCCAAATACTGCTATTGTGGCAGACACATAGATTTGAAGATAAGAAGCATGACTGAATTAGAAAGGATCACCACATTAACAAAGATTCAATTTACCATGAAGACACATAAATTTTAAAGTTGTATTAGCTCATAGCTTTCAAATAACTACATAAAGAAAAATTAACATGGAAGTAGCAGGCATATCCTCAATCAATATCAGACATTAAAATACCTCTCTCCATAATTGAGAGATCAAATATATTTAAAGCAGAATTAATAAACTTGCTTTTATGGATATACAAGACACTGAACCCAATAAAATAACATCTCATTTTTTTAACCTCACATGAAATATTTCAAAAGTATCTAAATATGTGATATTAATGCATGCTAACGAATTTTATGATTGATATGTACATATATATAATGCTGCTAAGTCACTTCAGTCGTGTCTGACTCTGTGCGACCCCATAGACAGCAGCCCACCAGGCCCCGCCATCCCTGGGATTCTCCAGGCAAGAACAATGGAGTGGGTTGCCATTTCCTCCTCCAATGCATGAAAGTGAAAAGTGAAAGTGAAGTCACTCAGTCGTATCTGACTCTTAACAACCCCATGGACTGCAGCCTACCAGGCTCCTCCATCCATGGGATTTTCTAGACAAGAGTACTGGAGTGGGGTGCCATTGCCTTCTCCGACATATATGTAATACCTATCTATTATTATGCATAAATATATTTTCTAACCACATGCAACTAACTTATGAAACAGTATGTATAAATAACTAATTAACACAATCATATTATTAAAATAATGACTATTTATCAATAACAATAATGAGTATCAAGGGTGTCAGATGTAAAATCAGTACATCAAGTTAAATATTTCTATGTGTTAGCTTGAAGATAAATCAGGACATAGAATTTTAGAAAGAATATGATTTATAACAACAAAAAGTAAGATACATAGAAATATACCTTTCCAGAGAAAATTATAGAATTTATTTCAAAGACACTTAAAAGATTTCAATAAACTAGAAAGAAGTAACATTTTCATAGATAGGAATACTGAATATAATTTTAAAATGTCCATTTCTTTTAATATACAGAAACACAACAAGTTTATTTTTTATACCACCAAGGTATTTTGTGAAACTTGATAAGGTAATTCTAAAAATTAAAGGAAATAAGATGTATTGTTGTTGTTTAGTCACTCAGTCGTGTCCGACTCTTTGAGACCCCACGGACTGCAGCCCCGCAGGCTCCTCTGTCCCTGGGATTCTCCAGGCAAGAATACTGGAGAGGGTTGCCATTTCCTTCTCCAATAAGATGTATAGGAAAGGGCAAAGATTTAAGAATAATTCTGAAGCAGAACTAACAGCCTTGCTCAGTCAGGAAACATAACTTACTACAAAGCTGTAGTGATTAGGACACTGTGGTGTTGGTATCATGTTGGACAAATAAAACAAGAAAAGAGAATAAAGAGCCCAGCAATGGACCTATATATACTTGGGAACATGAAAATATTGCCAGTGTCAAACATTAGAGAAAGGGTGGATTATTTAAAAAGAAAAATGGCACTAAGCCAATTTACTATTCATACAAGAAAAAAAATAATACTAGATCACAAATTTACATTATATAAAAGCATATTACAGAGCTTCAGAACAAAAAATTTAGTTATTTTAAAGGCAGGATCTTAAACTTTATAAGAAAATGTAAGAGAATATATTCATACCTCTGGGCATCAGAGGATTTTTAAAACAAGACTCAAAAAAGATCTAAGCAAAGATTATTAAATCCAATTAACTGAAATGAAAATCTGCTCCTCAGAAAGTACTGTCAGTCAATTAAAAGGCAAACTACAAGAATATATTTGTATTCATGTAAGCAACAATTAGCATTTCAAATATATAAAAAACTCCTTTAATCAATAAAACGTTAAGTCCAACAAACCAATGGAAACATACCCAAAACAAGGAACAGAGGGTTTGCAGAAAAGAAAACATGAATTTCCGATAAATAGGATGATTATTTGTCTTTAGTGATCAAAAGTAAATCAAAAGTAAAATTCAGTATTATTTCAGAACCACCAGATTCATAAAAATTTAATTCTGACAATTCCAAGTGTTGTCAAGGGTTAGAGAATTGAGAACTCCCACACGCTGATGATAGTGCTACCATTTTTTCAAACAATTTGGTGGTATCTAGTAAATGTGAACACACCGATATTCTAACAATGTCATGGTAAAGCAGTGCTTCTAGCATTTTTCAAGTCCATAGAAGAAGATAATATTTTTTTCCTTGCAGACAGTACAAGGCTATCTGCAGCCCCAGGACTGAAGGAACCAACAACCCTTGACATCTATAACCCAATTACTAGGTGAGATTACTGCCCTAAAGAGCACCTTACAATTTGCATCTAGAGACTTGTACGTTTAGAATGGTCATGGCAGCATTTGTTGTAGTAGAAATATAAAAGCTCAACTGATGCATATATCAGTTGGTAGTAGAAGGAACAAAAAAGTTATAGTATATTTATACAACAGAATAAATGCGATACATGTCAACAAAGATGAATTTCAAGAACATAATATTGAGTAAAGAATCAAGTCACCAAAAATGTTTGCCATTTGATAATAGAAACCAAAACTAAACCATAATTTTAGGACAATGTACATTTGCATTGTTATGGGTTGAATTGCATTTCCCCAAAGTTTCTATGTCAAAGTCATAACCTCTGGTACTTCAGAATGTAACCTAATTTGGAGGGTCAGTGCAGTTGTAATCAGTTAAGATGAGTAAGGTGGGTCTCTAAACCAACATGACTAGTATCTTTACAAAAAGAGAAAATTTGGAAACAGACACACCTACAGGGGAAAGTACTGTGAACATAAAAGCAGAAATTAGGGTGATGCACCTACAATCCTAGGATGCCAAAGATTGCAGCAAACAACCAGAAGCTAGGGGAGAGCCATGAAACATATTCTTTCTCACAGCACTCAGGAATCACCTCTACGGCTCCCTGATCTCAGATTTCTAGGCTCCAGACCTGGGAGACTATAAATTTCTGTTACTTCAGCCAACTAGTTTATAATACTACATTATAGAAAAATATATGTAATATTATGTAATAACATGTAATAATATGCAATAGTATGCTCTAACATAGTATTATAAACTGGTAGGCTAAAGTAACAGAAATTTATAGTCTTACAGCTCTGGAGCCTAGAAGTCTGACCTGCCTCCTGAGAAATCTGTATTCAGGTCAAGAAGCGACAATTAGAACTGGCCGTGGAACAACAGACTGGTCTCAAATTGGGAAAGGAGTACGTCAGGGCTGTATATTGTCACCCTGCTTATTTAACTTATATGCAGAGTACATCATGCAAAACACCGGGCTGGATGAAGCACAAGCTGGAATCAAGATTGCCTGGAGAAATATCGATAACCTCAGATATGCAGATGACACCACCCTTACGGAAGAAAACAAAGAAGAACTAAAGGGCCTCTTGATGAAAGTGAAAGAGGAGAGTGAAAAAGTTGGCTTAAAACTCAATATTCAGAAAACTAAGATCATGGCATATGGTCCCATCAGTTCATAGCAAATGGATGGGGAAATAATGGAAACAGTGAGAGACTTTATTTTGGGGCACTCCAAAACCACTGCAGATAGTGACTGCAGCCATGAAATTAAAAGACACTTGCTCCTTGGAAGAAAACTATGACCATCCTAGACAGCATATTAAAAAGCAGAGACATTACTTTACCAACAAAAGTCCATCTAGTCAAAGCTATGTTTTTTCAGTAGTCATGTATGGATATGAGAGTTGGACTATAAAGAAAGCTGAGCACCAGAGAATTGATGCTTTTGAACTATGGTGATGGATAAGACTTTTGAGAATCCCTTGGACTGCAAGGAGATCCAACCAGTCCATCCTAAAGGAGATCCGTCCTGAATATTCACTGGAAGGACTGATGCTGAAGCTGAGACCCCAATATTTTGGCCACCTGATGCAAAGAAATGACTCTTTGGAAAAGACCCTGATGCCAAGAAAGATTGAAGGTGGGAGGAGAAGTGGACAACAAAGGATGAGATGGTTGGATGGCTTGAAGGACAGGAGTTTGAGTAAGTTCTGGGAGTTGGTGATGGACAGGGAAGCCTAGTGTGCTGCAGTCCATAGGGTCATAAACAGCCAGACACAACTGAATGACTGAACTGATTGATGTAATATAATTATATGTGAAAGTGAAAGTGAAGTTGCTCAGTCTCGTGTCCGATTCTTTGTGAACCCATGGACTATAGCCTACCAGGCTCTTCCATCCTTGGGATTTTCCAGGCAAGAATACTGGAGTGGGTTGCCATTTCCTTCTCCAGGAGATCTTCCCAACCCAGGGATTGAACCCAGGTCTCCTACATTGTAGGCAGACTCTTTACCATCTGAGCCACCAGGGAAGTCATAATTATATGTAATATATAACTATTTGTATAGTTTTGTATTATACATTTAACATATTTATGCATAATATACATATATCACATCTAATATATATTATATAAATCCCATGGATGGAGGAGCCTGGTAGGCTGTAGTCCATGGGGTCGCTAAGAGTCGGACACGACTGAGAGACTTCCCTTTCACTTTTCACTTTCATGCATTGGAGAAGGAAATGGCAACCCACTCCAGTGTTCTTGCCTGGAGAGTCCCAGGGACAGGGGAGCCTGGTGGGCTTCCGTCTATGGGGTCGCAGAGTCGGACACGACTGAAGCGACTTAGCAGCAGCAGCAGCATACCTACTATCTAATATAACTATAATAATATTATCTACTATATGATAAAGACAATTTTAAATTTGTCATATGTAAATATGTAATTAAATATACAATTTTAATAGATAACTAATTTAAAATTCCTGATATATTTGATGATAGTGTTCTTTTCATTCAATGTACCTCAGAACTTTATTATGAGTAACAAGTTATTTATAACTGATTTTGAAAAACTTGTGATGTTATAGGAAGATTTTGCTCTATACAACAAGAGAAAAGGTTGAAAACAATATAGACGTCTGTGTAATTGAGATTAATTATATATATCTAAAAGGATTGTTTGATGATGTTACTTAATGTAAGTAAAAAACTCATAAAATTGCCTGAATGTCATGATGACTATAATGATTATTATAACAGAAAATAAACACAAAATATATATTTATCTGACCCAAAACATTCAATACCGATTCCATATGATATAATATATAATTCAGAAAAATTTACCTAATTGTGAGAGAATGTCCTTTGGGCCTATTTTCTTTCAAGAGGGAAGAATCTGAAGACTTTTGAATGCCCCAGCAGTCTTTGAGTAATTCTTTGCCTTAGGCACAAAAAGGTGTTTCAAACTCACCTTTTACCTTCCACATACCATATCTGAGATCAGCGATTGCTCCATGAATCTCTGGCTTTTTTACTAGAAAAAGTACTTTAGAGATCAAATTGCTGTTGTTCAGTTGCTGAGTTGTGTCTGACTCTTTGCAACCCCCATGGACGACAGCATGCCAGGCTTCCTGTCTTTTCTTGGAGTTTACTCAAATCTATGTCCATTGAGTTGATGAAACCAAACAGGGGCACTAAATTGACCCATTGCTGCTGGAACATCATTACTTTAGGGTCCTTTCTATGGACCAACCTATAAAAATATTTTTAAAGTCCTGACTGAGTTCCGTTTCCAGGCATCCTGAAGTAGATGGTTTTGAACTTAATCTTTACCTTTGCTGCTGCTAAGTCGCTTCAGTCGTGTCTGACTCTGTGTGACCCCAGAGACAGCAGCCCACCAGGCTCCCCCGTCCCTGGGATTCTCCAGGCAAGAACACTGGAGTGGGTTGCCATTTCCTTCTCCAATGCATGAAAGTGAAAAGTGAAAGTGAAGTCGCTCAGTCGTGTCCGACCCTCAGGGACCCCATGGACTGCAGCCTACCAAGCTCCTCCATCCATGGGATTTTCTAGACAAGAGTACTGGAGTGGGGTGCCATTGCCTTCTCCGAATATTTACCTTAAACAACTGTAAAACTGAACAAAATATATGATATAACTGCTTTTAGAATTTGGACAACAAACTACATCCATTTGTGATTCCACAAGACAAGGAAAAAACCTGAAGCGAGCTTTCTGCCCAAGGGCACTTTCCTAATGTAGATAGCAGAATTATTCTGGCCAGAGGAAGCAAAGCTTAGTGCCTGCCAAACAGAATGATTAAATTTTCCTATAATATAATGAAATACTACTAAGTAAAAATGAATAAACTTTGATAAGACAAACATAAGAGAATTTATATCCATGATCCCATTCATGTGAAGATCTAGAATAGGCAACACTAATCTATGGTTAAATAAATAAGAAACAAGCTATCATATGTTAAATTTCCATATATACTAGGGTTCATTTCTAAATTACCCATCCTATTCCACTGGTTGCTGTGCTGATAAGAGACTATCCTTGCAATCACCTTCTAGAAGGAGCTATCATCTCCCACCACATCACTGCTCTTATTTTTCTATATTTTCCTAGCTTTTCTTGATGCTTATACCCCATATAAACTTTAGAATTGACTTGTCCAGTTCAATAAAAAGTTATTGGCAATTTATTGATATCTTCTATTTCTATATTAACTTGGGAGGGAAGGATTGAAACTGTTCAAGAAAAAGATGTCTCTTTATATCTGTTCAAATCATGTTAACATGTTCCTCATATAGATTTTGCTTATGTTAATTTTTGCTATTATAAATTGCTTTACCTATTATATATTATTTGTATATAAAAAGACTATAGATTTTGTGAATTAGTTGTAACACTGTATCATATTGATTTCTTTTTTTAATTATAAGTTATCTTAGAATCTTGACATATACAAACATATCACCCCAAATAAAAAGTTTATCTTTTCTTCCAGTTCTCATATTTTTAACAATTTCATCTTGTCTGATTTCTCTGTTTGACACCACTAATACAGTGGTTCTCAACTGAATGTAATTTTGTATCCCAAGGAATATTTGGAAATATCTGGAGACATTTTTGGTTGTTACAACTGCAGGTGCATGTTAGTACCACTGGCGTCTCTGGGTAGTAGCTAGGGATGCCATTAAAATACTAAATGCAGAGGAAAACTTGGACAAGGGGATACCTAGCCCAAAATGTTATTATTGTAAAGTTAAGAAACTCTGCTCTAACACAGTATTAAACTGTAGTGAAAACATCCTTATATTTTTCCTGACTCCATGGGAATGTCTCTTGTGCTTCTCCATTAAACAGAAATTCTGATTTCATTGTTGTTTCTGCTGTTTTTGAAAGTTTTTCTTTTCTCCAGATTTCTGGTATAACATAAGTACCATTGGGATTATCTGAAATGGAAAGTTTAGTAGAATTTCCCAGTGAAACTTTCTGGGGTCCATGTGAACTAAATGTTATTTTCTCTTGGAAATGCTATCTCTGGGAAGTAGAGTTTTAATGGAACAATTTACAGTTGTAACATTAAAAAAAAAAACAATTTTAGTTTAAAAAAGCATGACCTGGAGTATTTCTGGGCCCATTAATCCAAGAATAGGTATATGTATGTGTTCACACATGTATCTATACAAATATACACATGTAAATTAACTCTCTTTACGAAATTAGTATGACCAATGTATGAATTGGGAAATGGACATGTGTCTTCTGCGATTCAAAGAGTGCTAGCTAGGCGTTTCCTTGTTTAAGATAATGGTGAACAAACCTATTCATTTATGCCTAAAATGTAATCTGGGAAACTCAAGTGTCTCTAGCATCTTCTCATAAGTGGATTACTCCTTTAAAATCATCAAACATGGCCAGATTCTTTATCCAGCCTGACTAGAGGAAGTCTAATCTTTTCTTCAATCTTTTCTAAGAATCCTCTAGATGTCTACCTATATCAAATTGTCATCTAAAGATGACACATATTTTTAAAGGTAAAAAATGTTAAGCTCTTTGATTCTACTCCAGCTGTTATTAACACAACTCAACCATTGTAGTGCTTCCCAAGTGGCTGGCCCAGAGGTAGAGAATCCACCTGCAATGCAGGAGACACAGGAGACCTGAGTGTAATCCCTGGGTGGGGAAGATTCCCTGGAGGAGGACACGGCAACCCAGTCCAGTATGCTTGCCTGGAGAATTCCATGACCAGAGGCGCCTGGCAAGTTACAGTCCATAGGATGACAAAGAGTCAGATATGACTGAAGTGACTTAGCATGCAACCATAGTAAGTCATTGCTATCAAAACATTTAAAAACCTTGAATTGGGACTTCCATTGCACTCCAGTGATTAGGACTCTGCACTCCCAATGTAGGGGATGCTGATTCAATCGCTGGTCAGGAAACTAAGATTCCCACGTGCCACATGGCATAGCCAAAATAAAATAAAATGTAGAAAAGAAAGCATGTTGAATTAATTTCATCTGAATTTTATAGATTACAGTGAATACTTAGGATGAAGACAATGAGATATTGAAAATGTCTGCTAAGTTACCAAAGATTTGATTGTGCTTAAAAGAGTATATTTTAAAACATTTTTATATTTTAACTATTTTAATTACTAGACATGGCAAGTTATATGTGAAAATTTCACACAGAATGAATGAGTATTCCGTTTTTAAACCAGGTTGTATAGTTAAGGTTTTTGATCAGTTTTCAAAAGCATGGTGTGTATTTTACAATTAACATTTTCAATGATTTTTTGGTAGTCATATACTGCAAAAGTTAGTAGAAAATATTGATGTGCAGCAATAATATGAATGCATAACAGATTCTATTTTATTTTTGAACTTCTTTCTTTGGCAGTTATTTGCTATATCTTCATAACGATGCAATAGCATGAGCCCAGAAAAATTTCCATCTACATTTCATGTATTATTCATATTAATTTAAAAAGCAACTAGCTTTCAGAGGGTTAGCTCCAGAGAACAAAATTTTATGGTCACCTTTAAATTATATTAACACAGCCAGGAGCTCAGGACTTTAGTTGTATTAAGCACAACCTAAAGCAAATTCACATCTATGTTTGATAAATGTCTCATTTCTCAGTAAAAGCCTTTTCTAAATCTCTTATGATATTCTAGAATGCAGCTTGGTTACTATGACTGTCTGACTTCAAAATGGATAAAGGGTTGCCAATGTCCTTTTATAATTTTCCTCTAACACCGAAAAAAAGGGGGATAAAATCCTAACCCAATAATGGTTTTAAGTGACTGAAATACATCACAAAGACTAAATTGCAACTATTTAACTTACTTTGGGAGAGACTATTTTGAAAACTATACCATAGAAAATCATGTTCTAGGGAATCTGCCTCACCTTAAATGGCATGTAAACATTGAACTGGTAATATTTCATTTGGTGTATCCTGCTTTCCTAAAGCAAATAGAAGTTTAGCCAGCTGGGATTTAAACGTATGCTGTGCACGTACATTATAGTCACCTAATGAATACTTGTTTATTAATGGATGAAGACATTTTGAGGTGTGATGTTTGGTTGATGAGTTTAAAAACTTGCATTAATATATCATTTGGGACTCTTGATTGAAGATGACAGAAAACTCTGGCAAAAGAGAAGGCTTAAAGCAAAAAATAGAGCTAGCTTTAAGGAGCTTGATTTGGTTTCAATTTTTTTTCAAACAATATATTTGATACTGTTTCTCCTTCTGTGTGTTCTGGACTTTATTTTTGTTTTTCTTTTCATTTGTTGTTTTGCAGGGGTAGGGGGCTGGCCCAATTCTGGAAAAGGCTTTGCCTTGTGCTTCCAAGATGTCAGAAGGGACATCCCTTCACTTTTCTTGCATTTTATTCATCAGAATTAAGTCAATGGGTACAACTGGGCACAAGGGAGGGTATTACACAGAAGTATATAACAATAGAAGGAAGAAGATTTTGGAGCCCTTTCAAGAAGCTAGGCAGCCACAATAACTCAGAACAAACAGGGCAGACGGCGAGTTCTCTGAACTGGCAGGTGTTTCTAAAGAAGATGGGAATGTGTGTGTTGCACAATAAAGTTTTCTCCTTTGTATTTATGTGCTGAAAAGAAAAAAAAGAGGGGGGGAGAAATTTTTTAAAAAGGAAAACATCTTAAATTCCTTGAGAGGTAAATTGTAGTCAGTCGTGTCCGACTCTTTGTGACCCCTTAGACTGTAGCTCACCAGGCTCCTCTGTCCATGGAATTCTCCAGGCAAGAATACTGGAGTAGGTAGCCATTCCCTTCTCCAGGGAATCTTCTCAACCCAGGGATCAAACCCACGTCTCCCACATGTCAGGCAGATTTTTTCCTGTCTGAGCCACAAAGGAAGGAGGCCTTTAAATTCCTTAATTGTATACTATTTTGGCAACCCAGTAATCACTCCTGCATGGAATACTGATTTTTTTTTTAATTTCATATACTTGTACTTTCCAAATGCTGCATAATGCGTGTGTGTTATGCTTACTTATATTATCAGAAGAAATACAGAAAATCTTGAAAATAATATGTAGAGTTCAAAAAATTTTACTTTGTGTTTCAGACTCTGAGAGGTGCTAATTTATCTTCAGTAGCTCTGCTGTTTTATTTTACACACTTCCATCTTTCATTGCTGTCAGATGGTTTAAGAGCACAGTACCAGCTGTGGGTGAGAGGGCTTATTAACATATCCTCATCAACATTGGGTCTAATCAATATTTTAATTAAATACTTTTTAAAAAATATTAAGGAATTAAAAACCATACTACATTGATGTTAAGAATGAACATTGGTTTTCAGCAGTAGCACGTGAAATATCTTTGTTGGAGGTGAATCTAGGGAGAAAGGTTTGATAGATAACACGGGAAGTACCCTGGCTTAGAATGAATGAAAAACTGATTTCACCTTTACCTCTAAAGGAGGTTTTAGGGTTCTTCATTGGTTTGACTTTTTTTCCTTAATAGCATTTCCTGTGACTACAGAACTCAACAGCACACCAACAAAATAACACCGATATGGAGGTCTCAGTCTGGATGCATAGCATCACTGAGCATCATATATTACACTTTTGGAACATATATCTGGACAAAAGTTAGGTACAAGAAGCTGCTGGATCAGTTTAGACAGTTGTGACCAACTCATTGTGAGAATGGAAAAAGAAGATCCTGCCCAGAGGACATTTCTTTTCTTAGTTATGATGGTTAAGAAATAAGCCTTCAGCGAGGAAAATTAATAGTCATCAATTGATTAATAATTATCACACAATTAGCCTTCTTTATGTGTATATGTTGGAGAAGGCAATGGCACCCCACTCCAGTACTCTTGCCTGGAAAATCCCATGGGTGGAGGAGGAGCCTGGTGGGCTGCAGTCCATGAGGTCGCGAAGAGTCGGACATGACTGAGCGACTTCCCTTTCACTTTTCACTTTCATGCATTGGAGGAGGAAATGGCAACCCACTCCAGTGTTCTTGCCTGGAGAATCCCAGGGACGGGGAAGCCTGGTGGGCTGCCGTCTCTGGGGTCGCACAGAGTCGGACACGACTGAAGCGACTTAGCAGCATGTGTATATGTGAGCAATGTGCTGTTTTTTCCATATGTTTTTACACTCAATGCCTACAATAACCTTTTTCATCCCTGAGTGAGGAAACTGAGACCCAGAATGTTTAAAGTTCCTTAAGGTCACATAGGTAGTAAATTGGAATTTGGGGTAATAGATTTCCCTCCTTCTTTCTCCCGCTCCCTCATCACTGTAGGCAGTAAAGCAAAGTATTAAGAGCATGAACTCTGAACTGACAATACAGGTCTCTCAATTTTTGTTCCAATATTTGTTATCTCTATGAATCTGGGCAACTTAACTCTTTATGGTTTGGCATGCTCACCTATGAAATGTATCTATTAACAGGACCTTTTGTATTGATTATACTAAATGCAAAACAAGGCAGTACTGATGAATACAGAACACTATCTAGTATTTACTAAATAAGTAATAAAATACAAGCATTTTAAGATATATTGAGGGCATTTATTTTTCTTATTTAAAAATTACAATAACACTTCAAGGCAGGTGCAATTATCATTAGCATTTTAAAGATGAAAAAAGAGAGAGTTAGAGAGATCATGCACCTAGCCCAAGACTGGACCACGGTAAGCGGTTAGCCAGTATTTAAATCCACACAGTCTAAGTCAGAAGCCTCTGTGCTAACCCACTGGATTCTATGGGCCAGTGCTCAAAAGCCCTATTTTCTTCAGCCTATTTCATTGCCTTGCATTGGTACACTGCTTTCATTTGTCCAAGTATTCCACTATTTGTCTCAATTTTAAGATGTTTTATTATTATATTCCCCCACATTTTGTAGATAAATTGAGACTCAGTAAAACACTTTCCTAGCTAATCTAGTACGAAAGTGGCAGAATCTAAGTCTTCTGACATCCTGCAAAATGACATCCCGAGCCTCACAGCCTCAGGTTCAAATGTCAGCTGAGGCTTCACCTGCTTCCTAACAGGAAAAACTTGCAAGGCAATCAGCTTGAGTGGGAAATAGATCGGAAGAGATAGAGACAGATTGACATGTATTAATAAAACAAGGCAGACATGTAACTAAACACAGAATCTGTCATTTGTTCTGTTTTTCAAATGCCCCTTGGAACTTACTGCATTATAGTTTAATTGATTTTTACACTGATAGGTTGAGTCTTATGACTGACCAATCACAAAACATGAAGGACGAACGTTGGAGAGACTAAGAGCAAATGGTCAGAGATAATATTTAAGATTCTCTATTACTCAGAAGGTGGAAGAAAGATCATTATTTGACCTGACTACTTTATTAGTATAACCAGTGGAGATGGTTCCCATTTAGGAAACTATTAGTACAGATGGTGTTACCCAGGCCCTCCTTTATAGCTCATATGACCTAAGGACAAGATTTGTGTCCATCTCATTTATCTCTGTATGCTGATACTTTGAATGGTTCTTGTCACTTAGCAGACACCCAAACAATTATTAAATAAATTACTTAATCTGAAAACTACACCAGCCTTCACGGATTGTCCTGTGGTTAGTAAAGATTTCCAAATACCAGGGCATTCCTGTTGTTGAATTGGGAGACCGACTATCTTTGCTCTAACGACTGGATTACATGGGGTTTCCCAGGTGGTGCTAGTGGTAAAGAATTTGCCTGCTAATGCAGAAGAAATAAGAGATGCAGGTTCAATCCCTGGGTCTGGAAGATTCCCCTGGGGTAGGAAATGGCATCCTACTCCATTATTCTTGTCTGGATAATCCCATGGACCGAGGAGCCTGATGGGCTACAGTCCATAGAGTTGCAGACTTGGACATGGATTATATATTCTCTGCTAAAATAAATGGATTACATATTCTCTGATAAATCAAAATTATGTAAAACAACCCCTTAAGTGTCTGTTCTCATTACTTTATAATTATGAAATTTTGGTTGTCATTTAAATTCTCAGAGCCTTGGTTTCCCACTTTATAAGATGCTAAATATTTTTATTCAGATTAACTATGAGTAAACATATTATAAAAGGAAGATAATGATAGCACCACTTCATAGAAGATTCTGTAATTCTAAATATTAAATGAGCTCATACTAGTTAGAAGCATTTAGATCATTGACTGGCAGATTGTAAGCATTCAATCAATGTTAATTAAAATATTATGATCATGAGTACACATGGAAAATAAATGAATTTATTGATTAAATTAAACTTTTAACAGGCAAAGATTAAAAAGCAAAGATTCATTGATCTGAAAACATTGAAATATCCAGATAGGGATTTGACACCAAGGGGATTATTTTGTCTTGTCCTTTGTCCCACATGTCCTAGAGTATTTTGTCCTCAAGAAGATAAATGCTTTTGCTATATCTTTTGCACCATTTAGCATGGTGCCTTGTAAGTAGATATTCAGTACATATTTTCTGTTTAGTCCCTTAACCAGAACATGAATCTAAAGTTAAGAATCAGAGAGGAAACATTTTGAATATCGTAATTGGTGACAGCACCATATTAAGCATATGGTATGTTTTCCATGTATTCTGACTTGGTTACCTTCTTAAACAGCTACCCCTATTTGGACTTAATAAAATTAGCTTATACTAGAAAATGAAAGGGATCTAAAAACATCTTTAAGTAATCAAAAGAGTCTGGTTCTGATGACGCTCTACTAAATGTCAGTGGCCATACTGATGGAAGTATGAGGGGAAAAAAGGTGAGCAGCCATCCGTTGGTTACTGCTAACTAGAAACTGCTAACTAGAAACCATCCATGTCACTTTGGTAGTCAAAGGGAAAAGAAAAAGCATTAGAGCTGAGGATGGCCATGGATGCCAGGCAAGCTCTGAAAGATGAAATAGACGGTGGTAATTGTGTCTTCTTTCAGGTTAGAGTCAGTAATATAAGATTCCCATTACTCTTTGTCAAAATGTTGATGAGAGTCAATACTAATGAACCAAAAGCCCTTGAATATCCAGACTTTGCAACCTAAAAACGATCGGTAACTCACAGTTTGTATAGTTCACTTGGAAGGAAAGGTGGTGAGGAGTACTTATGCTATGCTATAACTCTCTCTGGTGAAAACAAAAACAAAGTTGTTTTTCTAAAGACGTAAATACCCACCCATGTTTAATTTTAGGCTTCCCAGGTGGCGCTAGTGGTAAAGAATCCATTCTGAAAATGAAGGAGACTGAAGAGATGTGGGTTCTATCCCTGGGTGGGGAAGATCCCCTGGAGGAGGGCATGGCAACCCACTCCAGTATTCTTACCTAAGAATCCCATGGACAGAGGAGCCTGGTGGGCTACAGGACATCAGGTCACAACGGGACACTACTGAGGCGACTTAGCATGCACACGTTTAATTACAGCAAGGGCAGAACATAACCACATGTAAGACCCTACATATTTCACAGTTCATTAATGTAATAAATCCCAAACTATCTATTGTGAAAAATCTTTTTTTTCTGTGTGTATGTATATAGTGTGTGTGTTTCATCCTTAGTCCAACATGGACCTATATGTTGATCAACTGCCCATGACTTGTTCATAGTTTGAATGGCTGTAACTCACTCTATGATACTCAAACTAATTGGCACCCAGATCAATGCAACAAGTAGGAATATCATACATTTGAATATCCAGGCAACACCAAATTGTTAGAAAAGATTCTAAATTCTTTATCTCAGTTTCTGTCATCAGCTCATCATAGAGCAGCAAGTAACAAAGACTTTGTGTATAAGCATAAGTTGGTGAGCATACTTTCAGTTATGCTGTAGTCAAGACTCTCCAGTCTATAAGCAGGACAGAATTGTATGATAGAAGATGAAACAGAGAAAGTTAGAAATGCTGGCAGTTAAATTACCATGAATGAAACAATGAAAACACACTAAGATAAAAAATCTTGTGGGAAAAAGATAAAAATCTTAACTTCAGTTTTTGGGTAATAGGGAACCTCAAGTTTATAAAAGCAACAACAAAAAGCTAATGTTCAAGATTTAAGCTGAGGAAATTGTGCCATAAGTAAGCACACTGATAGACACAAGTCATCTATTCATTTACGTACAAACATATTTTAGAGGTCCATTCTGTGGACAGCATTGGTTAGTTGCTAGGAGAGCTATTAAAAAAGCATAATACTTACTGATGGTCCTCAAGAAACAAAACAGAGATGAATGATAGAAGATACACAAGTGAATATTTAAATAATAATATGAGCTAAACATTAAAATTAAATTAATAAAAATATAAGAAATTCAACTGACATTCAGTATGTCATTCAATATTACTCCTTGGGACAATTAGCTATTTTAGGCTGAGATTGAGAGTGGAAAAATAATTAAAGGAGCAGAAATGTGTGTAAAACAATCATCAGTGATAATTATAATAATCATTTATTGAAAGACAATTATATGCTAATAATACTTATTTAGAGGTATCATTCAAAATACTTTAGAAAAGGATATTATTTAATATTACAATAGAAAGATTTTTTTTTTAGCTTTATTTAATGTTTAAAAATATTAAGTAACTTGTTCAGGGCCACACAGCTAATAAATATCACAGGTCTGTTTGACTTCAACTGAAATACCTTTGCTAAATAATGACTGTATATAATGTGCCATTTAGAAAGGTTAGCTCTAAGCTGTTACCATTAGCTACTATACCCCTATACACCTTATGAAATGTGAGGCACTATACAAATGTTAGCTATTATCATCATTATGTCTTAAAAATTTTTTCGTAAGAATCAAAATATGTATTCTTATGAAGATAGGGCTTCCCAGATGGCGCTAGTGGTAAAGAATCTGCCTGCCTACACAGGAGACATAAGAGACTTGGGTTCAATCCCTGGGTTGAGAAGATCCCCTGGAGGAGGGCATGGCAACTCACTCCAGTGTTCTTGCCTGGAGAATCCCATAGACAGAGGAGCCTGGTGGGCTATAGGCCATAGGGTCACAGAAGAGCTGGACATGACTGAAGCAAATTAGCATGCACATGAATGCATGAGTAGCTGTATATGTAAAATGAAAACCTAAGAATGCCAATTACAAAATCATGCTATAAATCTTAACTCAAAAGTGGAAAGTCAAATAATCTAATCACAATTTCCCTTTCTTTTGACAGTTTATCAGTTAGAATCCATCTTAAACATTATTCAAATATTTATCTCTCACATAAAAGAAATCTGGGAGTAGACAGCTCAGAATGGTATTGTGACTTCATATCTATTGTAGATTTATCAATACTCAAGGTCCTCATGGTCCAAGATAACTGCCAGAATTCCAGCCGTCTTGTATGAATTCCCAGAAGCACAAGGACTTCAGTTAGCTTCTTTATAAATGCTTTCCAAAGCCCTACCTATCAATTATATTCAGTTTCATTTCATTTGATAAGCTGGAAACAGACTCATGTAGCTAAAAGGATATGGGAAATATGTTTTAGGTGAGCATATTATTGTCCTGAATATTAATAAAATTAGGATAAGTAAGGGGAGGAGAAATTTATACTGGTGAGCAATTAGCATTTCCTAAGTATGATACAAAGTAAAGAAGTCAAATTAACAAAAGATGGTATTCATAGGAATATGATTTGCTCTTCTAATTATGTTTATACAAAAATTAAAATGTTTGCACAGACTTATTGTTCCCTGAGTGATTGAAAGCTTCTTGTGTGTCCTTCATCCCATGAGAAAAATTAATAAGATAATGTGATGTACTGAATTCATGCCTTTTTAACAGCGATATTTTGAGTATTAAGAATGCAACATTTTAGTTATAAGAGGAGAGGAATTTATAAGCAATTTACGAAGATCAGAAAAGATGTGGCAAATTTACTAAAGGCATAGAGGAAGTAGCTGTTCTCTATGTCGGGGAAGAGGCTTTAAAATAGTACCTATGAATTGTTCAGAAGCGCTTTGTATTAAAAATGGTGTGAGAAGTAGATAGTCCAAGATCTATGGCAAAAACTGTCTCTGAACTGTCACAGACAAATACTAGAGAAGAAACAGCCATTGTGTACAAATACAAACACACTGAAAGATCAAAACAGTTTTACAGGGAACACTTTCCACAAACAACAGGTGATTTACATTGTTGTATATCAAAGGGAAAAATAAAATTGTTGAAATGCTGAGAACAAAAGATCTAGAAAGAACTTGTACTTTGACTCCTTTATTATTCATCAGCTTCTCTGATGTGGCTTAGCCAGTGGCTCAGACAGTAGAGTCTGGCTGCAATGCAGGAGATCTGGGTTTGATCCCTGGGTCAGGAAGATTCCCTGGAGAAGGGAATGTATGTACTCCAGTATGTTTGCCTGGAGAATTCCATGGACAGAGGAGACTGGTGGGCTATAGCCATTATTACTCTTATTAAATATTTAAGAAAATAATATTGTATTTCCAATTACCATAAAATCTCAGAAATATATTTTCATTTTTTAAAAATGGAAAAGGACTAAATAAGTGAAAACTTTAAAAATTATTGAGGTGTAAAATTAGCAGATTCATCATAGACAGTGTTAGGTGAGAGAGGCAATAAGGAGGTAATTTAAAAGTAGTAAAAGCATATAATTATTTATTTCTGAAAAAATTAGTGGGTTAATCACAAAACATTTTAAATTTTGTCTCTTTAATGGTTAAAGTACTATTTATGGAGGACTATCTTCTACTTAGAGATAAACTAGACATAAAAGATAAAATTGCAACATTATTCAATGTATTTAAATGTGCACTGCAAAATTATTTAAAATTTCCTCCTACCAAATAAAACAAAAAAGCAAAAGAAGCTGAGACTTTACACATGGCATTCTCCATGAGTAAACTATTTAAAATGACTTCTAAATTTGTTAAAGCAGGTAATTCAGAAGATATGCCCACTGGTTGACCTTTGATCTAGACCAGAGCAATCTGAGTTCCTCACCCCTCTCCTTGTTCTTAGAATGTAAGTTCTGCACCCCCTTCCTATGACAAGAGCTGAGAGCTGTTCCAAAGACACAGCCGAGAGCACAATGTGTCACTGGACAGTATAAGTGGCTGAATACAAGTAAGGCCTCTATATCAACTTTCAAGAATCTGGCAGGTGGATGCAGAGACTGACTTGTCTTGCAACTGCCCAAGATAAACCTCCATGTAAGTTTCCTCCCTTACTAAACTTGTCACCTACCAATGTGAAAGCCCTTGGTGGCTCGGTGGTAAAGAATCCACCTGCCAATGCAGGAGATGCAGGAGATATGTTTGATCTCTGGATTGGGACGATCCCCTGGAGAAGAGAACGGCTACCCACTCCAATATTCTTGCCTGGAGAATGCCATGGAAAGAGGAACCTGGCAGACTACAGTCCATGGGGTCACAAAGAGTTGCACATGACTGAGCACACACACACAACAAAACAACCATTTTTCTTTAGTTTTTCCTTGCCCTGTGTATGCAGGGACCATTTTGCAAGCCAATGAAATTTAGTTGTCACAATCCCATATAGATAAGAACATATTAAAAATATTCACATGACAAAATTCAACATAAATTAGAATTTTTAAAAGATGTGGTGTTAACATTGAGGAAAAAAACTCTTATGGAATGGGGACAAAATGCAAAATCCAACAAAAATATCATAAGTCCAAGCCATTTTAAAAGATGCAGCACATAATGCCTGCAATGACTTTAAAAAGACCGAAATAAGTATTAAAAACAATTGTGAAAGCAGAGTATTTTATTAGCAGCAAAAGTAGGACACTATATAATGGAATCTGAAAGGTATTTGGGAATTAATAAATGGCATCATGAGCCAACATGTCCTATCCTAAATTCTAAATCTACAAAGCAGACAGCAACCACTAAGCTTCAATTTAAAAGTAAATTAGTCAATAAGGTCAAACTTTAAATACCTATGAACTTGGTGGTATCAGGTTTTTGATTCATAAGTAAAAATTACTCAGGTTAATGTGCTCAGGGTCACCCAGGAAATGATATCCAGCGTGAGACCTGGGCCCAGACAGGATCTGCTTTTTCCCCCATGTTAAGGAGAGGAAGATCTTCTGTTTGTTAGTTTATCTTATTCAGTAATTTTGAGATATAAATCTTTATAAGAGTAATCTCAAGATAATAGTTCAAACATATTTGTCATCAACCAAAAATATTTTCTATTTATTTTCAGTAAAATAAAGCAGTTCTATTGAATAGCAAATTCACCTTGCTTTTTAGGAAAAAAACAGTATCTATTTGCAATAAACAAATATAAAAATACCTTTAAAATAACATAAAGCATAGCATTATCTCTGGAAAACTATGAAAGTTTCATTTCATCCATGAAATGTAGATAGGTGGCAGATAAGTGCTATAGCATTTTCATTATTTAAGGACACTCTTCCTACATAAATAAAAACAGAAGAGAAAGGTAAGACTACACCAAAGTCTATTTTTTCAAAGTGAAAATTTAAATCATATAGCTGTTGAACGTACATGCAGAATATCTTAATTTTTTTCATGGAAACATTTGGCAGTAAGAACATATTTCTGTATGATAGCTGATAAACATTTTGAGAAGAAAATGAGAGAGACTATGATAGGAAAAAGAAGATCAAGAATATCCTTCCATACTAAAATAATGAATATTTTATCCTTTTTTGATGATTCAATAGAATGCTTATTACTCTAGCAGGCTATCAGTATTCAATTAAATATGAGAAACATCGATAGCACCTGGACTCAAATCTACTAACTCTTTTAAAGATAAAACAGGCAGAACACTTTAAGCACAGAATGCTCTAACAACTGGAGGTCTTTGATATGAATGTATAATTTTGGCATCAGAATTTTTCAGATATTGTTCACATCAAGCATGTGTTACTTGATAAAAGACAACATACTAAAACAAAAGAAAACCAAAATGACTATAATATCTTAATTTAATAATTCTACTCCAGTATTCTAGCCTGGGTGAATTCCATGGACAGAGGAGCCTGGTGTGCTACAATCCGTGGGGTCGCAAAGAGTCAGACACCACTAAGTAACTAAACAATAACAACAAGAATTCAGACAAAGTGTTGAACAACGTTAACAGAGAGATGGGTTTGGAGAGCAAGCAATGGACTGGGTAGCTGTCAGAAGAACAGGGCTTCAGGACTAAGCATCACTCAATTTGCCAGTTATATTATTTCAACACAGTCACTGCTCTTCAGCCTCAGTTTTCTCATCTATAAACAGAAGCATTACCATTCACTGACAATCTCATAGGATCACTTTGTGACAAAAGACAAAATAAACATCAAAATAAACAAATGAAAATATCTAATTCTAAAAATGATATGTTGGATTGTAGGCAATCAGAGAGAAGAGAATCTACCTGTGTCATCTTCCAATCCCCTGAAGTGCTTATTATAATGCCTTATACATAGTTGAGATTTTAAAAGTAACTGCTAAATTCAATTGTCCCAGACACCCTCTTAAAGTTATTTGTCATGTCTTGCAAGAGCAGGGGCTTACTGACGCACATTTCTCTAATGGCCTAGCAGAGCGATAATGAACAAAGAAATCTGAGTTACAGGTCACTGTACAACTTCAAGAAGACCTCTGTTGATGCCTCTGCAGGTCAGCTGGCTAAAGCACAAAGTAGTCAGCATACAGAGATCCTGTCTCACTCTGGGTAAAGCAGGTATGGCTGGGAGGAAAACTTCCTGAAAAGCTTAAGTCATGCATAAGTGAATGGTGGCGCTAGTGATAAAGAACCAACCTGCCAATACAGGAGACAGGACATGCAAGTTGGATCCCTGGGTTGAGAAGATCCTTTAGAGAATGGAATGACAATGCACTCCAGTATACTTGCCTAGAGAATCCCATAGAAAGAGGAGCCTGGTGAGCTACAGTCCATGGGGTCGCAGAGTCAGAAACCACTGAAGGAACTTAGCACACGTGCATTCATAAAGGGTGTCTTCTATGAAAAATTCCTACAATGGTAGAATGTGGCCCTCATGTTATTTTAGGCATGCAAATACGGGTGACTCAGGAATTGTTAGGGGAAAAAAAGCATCCTGTGCCACAGTGGTTCTAATACTGTAATTTCTAGGATACAAGGGATCCAAAAGAGTGTAGTAATAAAGCTCCAAAACCCAGGCCTTCCAAAACTTTTAAAGACCTAATGAAAACTGGACAATTACTATTCAATACTCTTATTGCATGTTCAGTAGCATGTGGTCCTGAAATGTATATACAGAGAATTAAATAGCTTAATGTGTATGTCCTAAGTCACTTCAGTCATGTCCAACTCTTGGCAACCCTATGGATCATAGCCTGCCAGGTTCCTCTGTCCATGAGATTCTCCAGGTGAGAATATTGGAGTAGGTTGCCGTGCCCTCCTCCCAGGGATCTTCCTGATCCAGGGATCAAACCCACATCTCTTATGTCTCCTGCATTGGCAGGCAGGTTCTTTAATGCTAGCACCACCTTGGAAGCCCAAAACAGTTTAATATATGAGCTCAAAATGGGAAAAGCTGAAAGGGGAAAGATTAGGAACCATTGGACCAGACACTCTAATAGCTAAAAATTCAGTCATGTATTAAAAACTTGAAAAAATAAAATAAAATTAAAAACATAAAAATCTGAAAAAGAGTAAAACTCATTGAATTATTTATAAGAAGTTGATATAGGCTTCTGGTTCCCTTGAGATGGTGAAGGAGAAAACGTTGTCAAGGATTACATCACACAGATTCAGAAAATGCCCCTTGTATTTAGGTTAGAGGTCCCAAGATAGCTCCAAATTCAACTTGGCTTATCCAGCCACAGTTCTGCGGCTAGTAGTTCCACACCAGTTACTTGCAATACACAGACTGTCACTCTAATTTATGACTAAGGGGAGGCATTTACCTCAGTTGAACTAAAGTAATTTGCGGACAGGAGATTTTCTGGACTTTAACCATATGTTTCCTTGTCTTCAAGGACCTGGTCATTATAAAGGAAAGGAGCAGATTGTCAAGGATGCTCTGAATCAGATACCTAAGGACACGTGACCCATCAAAATTTACCAGGTCCCTCGCCACTCGGGTAGCTCCATATGCAAATACATCCAATACAATGAAATTATTTTTGTTGTTGTTATTCAGTCACTCAGTCATATCCAACTCTTTGTGACCTCATGGACTGCAGCATGATAGGCTTCCCTGTCCTTCACCATCTCCTGGAGTTTGCTCAAACTGATGTCCATCGAGTATTTCTCGATACTGTCCAAGGGACTCTCAAGAGTCTTTTCCAGCATCACAGTTCAAAAGCATCAATTCTTCAGTGCTCAGCCTTTTTATGGTCCAACTCTCACATCCTTACTGAAAAACCATAGTTTGACTCTATGAACGTTTGTTGGCAAAGTGAAATCTCTGCTTTTCAACATGTTGCCTAGGATAGCAAATTGAGGGCTTCCCTGATGGCTCAGTGGTAATAAATCTACTTGCTAATGCAGGAGACATGAGTTTGATCTCTGGGTCAGGAAGATCCCCTGGAGAAGGAAATGGCAACCCACTCCTTGCTTGGGAAATCCCATGCACAGAGGAGCCAGGCAGGCTATAGTCCATGAGGTCACGAAAGTGTCGACATAACTTAGCGACTAAACAACAACAAAGTTAAAACTTGCAAATTATGAGTCAGATATGCACAAAGTATACCTTTACTTTTAAAAACTGAATAAAACTTTGCTCTCAAATTTCCATCCATCTAAAATGGTTAACTTCTATTGCATTCCTGTCAACCCAGTCCCACCCAGCTATACTTTAGCCATACTCAGGTAGTGTTGTTTCAGAGAGTGTCCGTGTGGCCGTTGAGTCACTTGGAGAACAGTGTCTCAGAGTTTCTTCTCTTTCTTCCTAGCTTGGCCCATCGTTCTGGCAAAGATCTGAGTTTAGGATCAGTGCAAAGAATGGGTTTGCCCACCTTTCATGGAAGGGGCATATATCAGGTTCTTCCTGGTCTCATTGAAGTGTCTCTTCCTGACTGATCTGAGCCTGTTTACTGAATGCTCTGCTCTGGCACCTGCTGAGTCAAAAACTAATCCTGCGTGCACTCTGCGTTAATGTACTAACTAATGGGATATAGTGAAGGACATGGGAGCCTGGTGTGCTGCATTGCATGAGGTCACAGAGTCAGACGAGACTTAGTGACTGAACGATACACTACTGATGATGGAGGAGACTGCCAAAGTCTACAGTCTTGGCAGGTCCCTAGGCTCTGCAGGCTTTTTTTTAAATTTACATCTTTGCGGAAATAGTTTGTCACCAATAACTGTTAATGTCTTGGAATATTGTTAATTGAAATTCTGAAGAAATAACCAAGGACTCACATACACTTGTAAGAAAGAATTCACAGGGATCATTTGCACATTTTTCCAAGTTTTCCTCAGTAATAATGCTTTTGCAAAACTATAGTATGATAACCAGTATATTGATATGATACAATCCACCAACCTTATTCAGTTTCCTAGTTTGACTTGTATTAATATGTGTATACATATGATGTTCTATACAGTTTTATCATCTGTGTAGGTTCATGTATCAACCCCCACAGCTAGGATGCTTAACAGTTCCAAAATCATAAGAATCCCTTATTTTGTCCTTTTATATACCACACTCATATCCCTCTCACCCCCATGTCTCTATCTCAATCCCTGTGCAAACCTCTAATCTGTCCTCTCTTTCTAAAAGTTATTATTCCAGAAATGTTATAAAGATAAAAACATAATTTATGTAGCATGTGGGTGTTTTTTGTTTTTGTTCCTTTGCTCTTTTGGTTCAGCATCATCTTCTGGAGAGCAATTCAAATTGTCCCATGTACCAACATTCATTCTTTTTCATTACTGACTAGTATGCTATCATAGGGACTTCCCTGGTGGCTCAGCAGTAAAGAATCTTCCTGCCAATGCAAAAGACACGGATTTTATTCCTGGGTCAGGAAGATTCCCTGGAGAAGGAAATGGCTACCCACTCCAGTATTCTTGCCTGGAGAATTTCATGGACAGAGGAGCCTGACAGGCTACAGTCCAAGGGGTCACAAAAAGTTGGACATGACTTAACAACTAAAACAACAACAGCATGCCATTGTAGGTATATACAATCATTTGTTTAACCAGTCACACCAGGACATATAGGCTAATTGCAGTTTTTAATTATTATTATTAACATTTATGCAAAGTATTTGTGTAAACATAAGTGTTCATTTTTTCTGGGATTAATGACAAGGAGTAAAACTTCTGGCTGTTAATGTATTTTCATGTTTAGTTTATTTTAAGAAAATGTCTTAAGTATTTTCAAAAGTGACCGTACTGTTTTGTATTCCCAACAGCAGTGTATAATTCAATTTCCCCATATCCTCACCAGCATTTGGAGTTGTAGCTGTTTTATATTTTAGCCATTTGGAAGATATGTAGAATGGCTCAGTGTGGTTTTAACTTACATTTGCCTAATGTTTAATGATAATGAACATCTTTCCATGTGCTTATTTTCCATCTGTGTATCATCTTCAGTGAAATATGTTCATGTGATTTTTCCATTTATAGTTGGATTGCTTGATTTTTACTGTTGAGTTTTGAAAGTTTTTATATTCTAGAATTTTAAAAGTTTTTTTTTATATTCTGTATACTAGTCCTTTGTCAGAGATGAGGCTCTCCCACTCTACAGCTGTCATTCATTCTCTTCACATGGGCTTTCACTTAGCAGGGTTGTTAATTTTGTTAGGATCGAATTCACGAACTTTCCATTTATGACTCATGGTTTTGGTGTTATGTCCAAAGTTTTTCTAAATCTTTATAGGCTTACATTTTTTAAAATTTTATTTCTTTTTGGATGTGCTGGATCTTCACTTCTGTGCAGGCTTTTTTTCTCTCTAGCTGCGGCAAGTGGGGACTCCTTTCTAGTTACAGTGCACGGGCTTCTCATTGCTGTGGCTTTTTTTGTTGCAGAGCACACGCTCTAGGGCATGTGGGCTTCAGTAGTTTCAGTTCATGGGCTCAGTAATTGCAACTCCTGGGCTCTAGAGCACAGGCTCAATAGTTGTGGTACACAGGTTCAGTTGCTCTGTGGAATGTGGGATCTGCCCAGATCAGGCATCAAACCTGTGTCTCCTGCACTGGCAAGCAGTTTACCACTGAGCTACCATGGAAGCTCCTACACTCTACATTTTAAATCTCTATTTCATTGTCAGATAATTTTTGTATACAGTATAAGGTTTTGACTTTTGCTGGACCATAGATGTTCAATTGCTCCAATACTATTGGTTGAAAAGTTAATCCTTTTGGCACTTCATTGCTTTTTCAATTTATCAACATCAGTTACGCATAGCTGAGTGGCCAATTTCTAGGTTGTCTCTTCTGTTCCATTGATCTGTGTCTGTATCCTGACATGCTCTACTGTTTTGATTGTTACAGATATACATGAAGGTTTAATTAACAATGCATTATCAGTTGTCCTATTTTATTCTTTGCCAGGATGTTTGCTCTAACTATCCTATACATACCTACGCCTTTTTATGAGCATTTTAGAATAAACTTGTCTATGTCTCTAGAAAAATAACTTGCAGGAACCTTGATAGGCTTCCCTGGTGGTTAACATGGTAAAGAATCTGCCTGCAATGCAGAAGACCTGGGTTCAATCAGTGGGTTGGGAAGATCTCCTGGAGGAGGGCATGGAAACTCACGCCAGTATTCTTGCCTGGAGAATCGCCACGGACAGAGGAGCCTGGTAGGCGATAGTCCACAGGGTCACAAAGAGTTGGACATGACTGGCCGTCTAAGCACATAAATGACTTTGGTGAAAATGGACATCTTTACTATGTTCAGTGGCTCAATCAATTAAATAAGAATATCTCTCCATTTATGCAGGTCTTATGTGATTTTTTTTTAAATCAGTACCTTGTAATTTTCAAAAACCAGATTCTGTACATGTTAAGTGTATAACTAAGCACACCATTCTGTGGAGAAACTACAGACTTTTATGGGTTTTTAAGTTTGGTCTCTTCATGCTTATTGTTAGGATACAGAAATGTGTATGTATTATTTGTGTAATCTGTCTGTGACCTTGCAGTTCATGGGAGGAGCTTTTGGTAGAGTCTTCCTTGTTCTCCTTCCTTTTCTAATAGGAATATATACACTTCTTCATGAATGGCTGACCACAGGAAGGCTCCAAATGAGGCTTGATTCTTTATTTTTACCTTGATAAAGCTCAGATATGAGATTGTTTCTGAAATTTTTCTCTCAGAAAACCTCATTTTGCAAACAGAAAACTTCAGACTGAAAATACGCTTAAATTTAAGATGACTATTTTGAAAGATAAAGCCAAATAGTGAATTTCTTATTCCAATCTGTAGCCATCCTTTTCCAGGAATCATAAAAGTTTTTATTTTAATGGATACAGAGCAGGATGACAACTAGGAATAATTAGTGGATTACTGAAAATGAAAATACTTTCATTTAATAAATTCCTATTATCTCTGTGACAAACTAATGGGTCTGGCAGGAACATTTTCCATTCAACCTTATTAACTGAAATGTGCAAGACAAACAAGAATGGAGACTACATTTAAACTTTGTTTAGTTTTGTGACACAAGGTAGACTAATCAGAAACTCCAGGAGTAAATCATATTGATTTCTCATACAACCATGCAAGATAGTGAGCACAGACTGACCAGCGTAGCATGTAAGTGCTGACTGATGGTGTATGGCTCCCAAGACAAATTGACAATGGAAGAAGCATGCTTTCTAGAGGAAAGATTGGCAAATTTACTGTAAGGGCTCTGATGGTAAATATTTTAAAGTCAGGGGCTCTACTGTTTCTGTGAAAACTACTCAGCTCAGCCACTACAACACAATAGAAACCACATAGAAATGGATGGCCATGGCTATGTTTCTATATAACTTCATTAGGTACTGAAATTTGAATTTTATATAATTTCCACAAAACAAGAAATAGTATTCTTCTTTTGATTTTTCAATCACTTAAATTTTTCAAAATCACCCTTAACTCCTTGCATGTACAAAACCAGGTGGTGAGTTTGATTAGACCTATGAGCCATAGCTTGCCAGTTCAGTTCAGTTGCTCAGTCATCTCTGACTTTTTGTGACCCCATGAATTGCTGCACTCCAGGCCTCCCTGTCCATCACCAACTCCCAGAATTCACTCAAACTCACGTCCATCAAGTCAATGATGCCATCCAGCCATCTCATCCTGTGTTGTACCCTTTTCCTCCTGCCCCCAATCCCTCCCAGCATCAGAAACTTTTCCAATGAGTCAACTCTTCACATGAGGTTGCCAAACTACTGGAGTTTCAGCTTTAGCATCATTCCTTCCAAAGAACACACAGAACTGATCTTTAGAATGGACTGGTTGGATCTCCTTGCAGTCCAAGGGGCTCTCAAGAGTCTTCTCCAACACCACAATTCAAAAGCATCAATTCTTTGGCACTCAGCTTTCTTCACATTCCAACTCTCACATCCATGCATGACTACTGAAAAAACCATAGCCTTGACAAGACGGACATTTGTTGGCAAAGTAATGTCTCTGCTTTTGAATATGCTTTCTAGGTTGGTCACAACTTTACTTCCAAGGAGTAAGCGTCTTTTAATTTCATGGCTGCAGTCACCATCTGCAGTGATTTTGGAGCCCCCAAAACAAAGTCTGACACTGTTTCCACTGTTACCCATCTTTTTGCCAGGAAGTGATGGGACCAGGTGCCATGATCTTCGTTTTCTGAATGTTGAGCTTTAAGCCAACTTTTTCACTCTCCTCTTTCACTTTCATCAAGAGGCTTTTTAGTTCCTCTTCACTTTCTGCCATAAAGGTGGTGTCATCTGCATATCTGAGGTTATTGATATTTCTCCCGGCACTCTTGATTCCAGCTTGTGCTTCCTCCAGCCCAGCTTTTCTCATGATGTACTCTGCATAGAAGTTAAATAAGCAGGGTGACAGTATACAGCCTTGATGTACTCCTTTTCCTATTTGGAACCAGTCTGTTGTTCCATGTCCAGTTCTAACTGTTGCTTCCTGACCTGCACATAGGTTTCTCAAGAGAAATGTCAGGTGGTCTGGTATTCCCATCTCTTTCAGAATTTTCCACAGTTTGTTGTGATCCACACAGTCAAAGGCTTTGGCATAGTCAATAAAGCAGAAATAGATGTTTTTCTGGAACTTTCTTGCTTTTTCGGTGATCCAGCAGATGTTGGCAATTTGATCTCTAGTTCCTCTGCCTTTTCTAAAACCAGCTTGAACATTTGGAAGTTCATGGTTCACATATTGCTGAAGCCTAGCTTGGAGAGTTTTGAGCATTACTTTACTAGCGTGTGAGATTATGCAGTAGTTTGAACATTCTTTGGCATTGCCTATCTTTAGGATTGGAATGAAAACTGACTTTTCCAGTCCTGTGGCCACTGCTGAGTTTTCCAAATTTGCTGGCATATTGAGTGCAGCACTATCACAGCATCATCTTTCAGGATTTGAAATAGCTCCACTGGAATTCCATCACCTCCACTAGCTTTGTTCGTAGTGATGCTTTCTAAGGCCCACTTGACTTCACATTCCAGGATGTCCAGCTCTAGGTCAGTGATCACACCATCGCAATTATCTGGGTCATAAAGATCTTTTTTGTACAATTCTTCTGTGTATTCTTTCCACCTCTCTTAATATCTTCTGCTTCTATTAGGTCCATACCATTTCTGTCCTTTATCGAGCCCATCTTTGCATGAAATATTCCCTTGATGTCTCTAATTTTCTTGAAGAGATGTCTAGTCTTTCCCATTCTGTTGTTTTCCTCTATTTCTTTGCATTGATCACTGAAGAAGGCTTTCTTATCTCTTCTTGCTATTCTTTGGAACTGTGCTTTCAGATGCTTATATCTTTCCTTTTCTCCTTTGCTTTTTGCTTCTCTTCTTTTCACAACTATTTGTAAGGCCTCCCCAGGCAGCCATTTTGCTTTTTTGCTTTTCTTTTCTATGGGGATGGTCTTGATCCCTGTCTCCTGTACAATGTCACTATCCTCTGTCCATAGTTCATCAGGCACTCTGTCTATCAGATCTGGTCCCTTAAATGTATTTCTCACTTCCACTGTATACTTATAAGTAATTTGATTTAGGTCATATGTGAATGTTCTAGTGATTTTCCCTACTTTCTTCAATTTAAGTCTGAATTTGGCAAGAAGGAGTTCATGATCTGAGCCACAGTCAGCTCCTGGTCTTGTTTTTGCTGACTGTATAGAGCTTCTCCCTCTTTGGCTGCAAAGAATATAATCAATCTGATTTTGGTGTTGACCATCTGGTAATGTCCATGTGTAGAGTCTTCTCTTGTGTTGTTGGAAGAGGGTATTTGCTATGACCAGTGCGTTCTCTTGGCAAAAATCTATTAGCCTCTGCCCTGCTTCATTCTGTACCCCACGGCCAAATTTGCCTGTTACTCCAGGTGTTTCTTGACTTCCTACTTTTGCATTCCAGTCCCCTATAATGAAAAGGACACCTTTTTTGAGTGTTAGTTCTAAAAGGTCTTGTAGGTCTTCATGGAACCATTCAACTTTAGCTTCTTCAGCGTTACTGGTTGGAGCATAGACTTGGATTACTGTGATATTGAATGGTTTGCCTTGGAAATGAACAGAGATCATTCTGTCATTTTTGAGATTGCATCCAAGTACTGCATTTCGGACTCTTTTGTTGATCATGATGGCTACTCCATTTCTTCGGAGGGATTCCTGCCCGCAGTAGTAGATATAATGGTCATCTGAGTTAAATTCACCCATTTCAGTCCATTTTAGTTCGTTGATTCCTAGAATGTCGATGTTCACTCTTGCCATCTGCGGTTATCCTTTCCAGTTTACCCATTGTAGCTTGCCAAACCCTGGTCTAACATCCTACAACAATGTGTCTCCCTGAAAACCATTAAAGTTGTTTTGCGCGCATGCATGCGCGTGCACACACACACACACACACACAGAGCAATATATCTTCTGTGAGAGTACTTACAGAAGATATTTTTTTCATCTCATTAAAATCCAAAGACATGCATATGTGAAACAACAGAACATATCTCTTTTTGTTTTGCTAGTGAGAATATTTTGTTAATTGTCTGGATAAGAATATTTTTATACCAAGGGACACTGCAATTCAATCGTAATGATTTTATAACCTTTATACTATCTTATTCTTTCCTTTTAAGTTCCTAAAATAATAAGTTACACAATTTTTTGGTAAGTGACAGGCAGCAAAATTAGATTTTGCCCTAATAAAGAATGGCTATTTGAGCTATCTCAATAAAACACAGCTGTCCAGTAATCTACTTACTTGAGCAGCACATCTTTCTCTTTAGTGAAACCCAGCAGAATCTGTTAAACTAAGTATTCCATAATGTACATCTGAAATTTAGAGTGTTTAGTTTTAATTGGTAAACCTATATGTGACTACTATGCGTTGGCACTGTGCTAGGATTTTGAATTCCAAGAGGAAGAAGAAGAGGTTTCTGCTTTTGCCAAAATATGTCAACCTAATTATTTCTTATATGGATTTATGAATGCATACACTCAGAAATACACAGATTCACAGTCAGATGCAGTTATATAGAAAACAGAGGTAAGACAAAGAAAGTAGAAGAGGGATCATGAAAGTAATCCCCATGTGGAACTGTGAAGAAGGAATAAATATTCTTCTGAATGAACTAGAAGAAGATCCTTTCAGAGGTAGAAAACTGATGGACTAAGCCCTGGAACTGATCACCTGATGTCCCCAGGGAATACAGATGAGATTAGGGCTAGACATATGTGTGCTGGTGCAGGTTTAATGTGTCGTAGTTTTAACATGTTAAACATGTCCTAGTTTTAATGAGTCCTATTAATTTGTCAGTTGCAAAGTTCAAGACCGTTCAAAATTTTAGTAAACAACGCTTAAAAAGAGTTTCAGAAATATTCAGGATAGATTTCTTCTTTCTCTTCAGACTACACATAGTAGCATTTGTAGGTGAGTAGTAAGAAGAGTCAAGTAGACTGATTCTATCCGTGAAAGTCACCCTGCATTATAGTACTTCAAGAAACCTGCTGCTGCTGCTGCTGCTGCTGCTGCTGCTGCTGCTGCTAAGTCACTTCAGTCATGTCCAACTCTGTGCAACCCCATAGACAGTAGCCCACCAGGCTCCCCCGCCCCTGGGATTCTCCAGGCAAGAACGCTGGAGTAGGTTGCCATTTCCTTCTCCAATGCATGAAAGTGAAAAGTAAAAGTGAAGTTGCTCAGTTGTGTCCGACTCTTAGTGACCCCATGGACTGCAGCCCACCAGGCTCCTCCATCCATGCGATTTTCTAGGCAAAAGTACTGGAGTGGGGTGCCATTGCCTTCTCCATCTGGTAAAAGGACTCAACTAGGACATAAAATTAAGAGCAATAATATACACAGGCTCTTGGTTTTTCTGGGTTTATGGGTTTGATTTGGAAGTATTGTTATTGTTGTTGTTCAGTTCCTATGTTGTGCCGGACTCTTTGTGACCCCATGGACTGCAGCATGCCAGGCTTCCTTGTCCTTCACTATCTCCTAAACCTTGCTCAAACTCATGTCCATTGAGCTGGTAATGCCATCCAATCATCTCATCCTCTGTTCCCCTGTTCTCCTTCTGCCCTCAATCTTTCCCAGCATCATCCAGACTTATTTTCCAATGAGTCAGCTCTTTGCATCAGGTGGCCAAAGTACTGGAACTTCAGCATCAGTCCTTCCAATGAATATTCAGGGCCTTTAGCATTTACTGCTTTTTCTCCTTGCTGTCCAAGGGACTCTCAAGAGTCTTCTCTAGGACCGCAGTTCAAAAGCATCAATTCTTTGGCACTCAACCTTCTTTATGGTTCAGCTCGCACACTTGTACATGACTACTGTAAAAACCAGTAGTGTTGGAGGTAATAAATTAGCTTAAGCTCAGAAAGAATGTGAGACTGAGGCACTGCATGCAAATATCCACTTAGACTCCAAAAAGTCAACGAACATATAAAATATGGCCTTTGTTAGTAAACTGTCAGTAGCAAACAGTTACATATTGCTTCAATTGGGAAAAAAAGAAAATTTTCATAGGAAAAATTTTTTTCTGGAAAGTAAGTATATTCAAGTACTATAGTGTGATAGAAAGAACTTGGTTTTGCATGCGTGCATGCATGTCAGGGAACATTTAACAATAGGATTTCTGCATGCTGTTTTCTATTTCTCAAGGATTTTCTGTTCCTTATCAGTACCTATTCCAAGAACGAGTAGAGCTGCACGCAGTTCTCAGGACTGAGGTCAGATGAGACATTCAGTGACTCTTTTCAGTGTCAGCGACCTTGTATGTTTTAGACTATCCATATTGTGGCTATTGAGAAAATTTCATCCTATGAAATAGCTGAGTAATCATCTTACTAAAGATATATAAGCCTGCATTTCTGCTAATAAAGCACCCTTGTTCCATCAGAGCTTGGGTCCCCGTGTCTTTCTTTTGCTTTCTTTCTCTCTCTCTCTTTCTCTCTTTCACTTTTTTATTGTCAACTCCAGACTGCCAGGTTGTGGTCCATTAAAAGACCCCAGTGGAAACAGTGTCAGACTTTATTTTTTGGGTCTCCAAAATCACTGCCGGAGAAGGCAATGGCACCCCACTCCAGTACTCTTGTCTGGAAAATCCCATGGATGGAGGAGCCTGGTAGGCTATAGTCCATGGGGTCTCGAAGAGTCAGACACAACTGAGCGACTTCCCTTTCACTTTTCACTTTCATGCATTGGAGAAGGAAATGGCAACCCACTCCAGTGTTCTTGCTTGGAGAATCCCAGGGTCGGGGCAGCCTGGTGGGCTTCCGTCTATGGGGTTGCACAGAGTTGGTCACCACTGAAGCGACTTAGCAGCAGCAGCAGCAAAATTACTGCAGATGGTGACTGCAGCCATGAATTTAAAAGACGCTTACTTCTTGGAAGAAAAATTATGACCAACCTAGATAACATATTGAAAAGCAGAGACATTACTTTGCCAACAAAGGTCCGTCTAGTCAAGGCTGTGGTTTTTCCAGTGGTCATGTATGGATTTGAGAGTTGGACTGTGAAGAAGGCTGAGTACTGAAAAATTGATGCTTTTGAACTGTGGTGTTGGAGAAGACTCTTGAGAGTCCCTTGGACTGCAAGGAGATCCAACCAGTCCATTCTGAAGGAGATCAGCCCTGGGATTTCTTTGGAAGGACTGATGCTAAAGCTGAAACTCCAGTACTTTGGCCACCTCATGCGAAGAGTTGACTCATTGGAAAAGACTCTGATGCTGGGAGGGATTGGGGGCAGGAGAGAAGGGGACAACAGAGGATAAGATGGCTGGATGGCGTCACTGACTCTGTGGATGTGAGTCTGAGTGAACTCCGGGAGTTGGTGATGGACAGGGAGGCCTGCCGTGCTGCGATTCATGGGGTCACAAAGAGTCGGACACGACTGAGCAACTGAACTGAACTGAACTGAAAGGACCCCAACAAGTGGCGCCTGAACAGGGACCTGGTACACGTGACATTTCGGGAAAAGGGACTCAGGGCCTATTGAGGTCGGTAAGTACTAAGACATGGGTCAAACAGCTAGAAAGCCCCATCATTTCTCTACTTTACTTCACCATTTGTTTAAAGCTCGAGGACTTTTGATTTTGCGCCAATGAATAGAGGCTTGCCTTCAAACAGTGGTTGAGTGTAATCCTTGGTTCCCTGATAAAGGCAATTTTGATTTAGAAATTTGGCACCGGGTCAAAAAAAAAAGTTAAACAAGCCACCAGACGGAAAAAAAAAAAAAAATTCCAATTGATACCTGGCCCCTATGAACTCTCATTAAAGCTGTAATTCTGCCATTTCAAGGTAATTATAGCCCTCACAATATTTGACAACAGACAGAACACTTGTTACATGAACACATGTACATCCGTGACATATTCGTGTTGATGTATGGCAAAACCAATACAATATTGTAAAGTAATTAGCCTCCAATTAAAATAAATAAATTTATATTTAAAAAAAATTAAATGATAAAACTTTACAAAAGGCCCAGTTAGAACAACATAAATTATTTCAGAACTTTCCTACTAATCCTACCCCAGCTGCACCAAATGCTCCTCCTCTGCCAGTGGGCACAAATCCAAAAGTCTCTCCTTTGCTAGACTTGCTCACTTTCCTTGAAATTCTCTTATTTTTGTTATAAAAAAGAAATCTAACAAATGACATCTCTTAACAGACCTTAAAAAAGTTAATGAAAAGAGATCCTAATTAAATAGCCCTCATTCACTTTCTCAAGAGACACAAGAAAAACTCTATTTAGTACAAAATAAATTACAAAAACAGTTTTTTACTCACATCAGACTATATTTACCTCTAAAATTATTTGTACTCCCCTCTCTTCATTCTCCCACGAGACTTTCTGACCCAACAGCTCCAACCTTGATATAACAAAAACATGCCTAGGTAAAAGCCTACAATTAACTCTTATCATGTTATTGAAATAGACAACCCCCTTTGCCTGAGATGTCAGCCTTAGACATCAAGCCAAAAAAAAAAAATGTCAGGGGGTGGGGGGACAAACAGACCTTTTAAATCTTAAAACATAAAACTATGAGATCTCTGTCTGTCCGGATATATATGTACGTCTCAATGTATGTCTTTGTCTCTAGATAATATTGCTGAGGTTAATTTATAAAAGAGCTAAACAACAGTTCATGGTTTCTGAAAAAAAGTAAGATACATATTTTCAGTAAAAAGGTTATAAAAAATGAAATTGCATTTTATTAAGAGAAATAAAAAGTAAATATGGCTTATAGATGTCTATTCTATGAATAGACAAATAAAGTGATAAATACAGAAAGTGTAAAAAAGGTTTATAATAAGTGAAACCCAAGAAAAAAGTTCTATATGTGGTACATTTTATTTTAAAAAAAAAAAGTATGACTTACAGATAAATACAGAAAATGTAAAAAAGGTTTGTGACAAGTAAAAAAGAATTTTATATATGATACAAGTTTCTTAAGACTTAAGACTTTACTAATAACTGCTAACTATAGCTATATTATTTTCTATGTCACTTGTTTTGAAAGAATTTCTTACATTAACAAATGTGTGACTGAGCCTATGATATAATGCTGATATGCAGTTCCACATGAGATCAATGATTGTAATAATGTAACTCTAGATATGAAGAAAAAAACAAGAGAAAATATCTTCCTGGACCAAGAGGCTAGTAAGATAATGGTCCTGCCATTTACAAGACCTGGTCCAATAACAGCACACTGAGTGGCCTATCAGTGAAATCTTCCCTAGACCTGAAAATGAGCCTTCCCAACACCATGGAACACAATGGCCATAAAATGCCCCCCAAACATGGTCAAATATGTAACTATGAAGGGACCCTGCTGACTGAAAGTTGGTACTTGCCAGCTGCCTCTACAAAGATTACATCATGACCACTACAAGATGCTGACCTTCAACACCCTCTGAAAGGAGTTCAGGGTGGAAATCAAAAATAAGGCACTCTATGCTCTGAAAAAAAACCCAGAAAAACCAGCCTTCAGACGGTCAGATATTTTCAGGTAAAGATTTTATGAGCCCAAATTCTTACATCTTCTCATACCTAAAAAACACTAATGTCATGAACCAATGTCTGTCTTAGTTCTCCTGGTAGCCCCTGAACAGCTTTTCTACTAGTAATCTTTGGGCCATGCACCTTTAACTTTCTTAAGTTTGTTTCTTCCAAAATACAACAAATCTCCAAATAATAGTATGACAAAAATATTCCCTGACCAACACCTAGACAATGCTGAAACAACTCACCTTATCATTCCATGGACTCTCATTTCCCTCTGTTAATACACCCTGACAGAAAACATGTAAAAGAAGCCCAGAACCTCACGACACCCCTGTACAGCCTGAAGAAGCCAGAGCAGTCATCACCCCTTCTCCCCTGAGACTGTGTTCCCAAATGCCTGAAAAAGAAAATATGAAAACTTGCTATAAACACCAAAAAACTCGGGACTTAGACCAGACATTTGACAGAAACCAGTCATAGTCATAGTAACCATTACTTTCATTATAATCAATCATATTTCATACAAGCTTGTATGAAATACAATACATATTTCATACAAGCTTGTGTTCCCTTTCCTTTTGTTACAATTATATTTGTTGTTTACCATTGCCTTTATACAAAAATTATTAAAACTAAACAAACTCAATTAGTCAAGGCCCTTTTTACAAATATAATAAATAAGGGGGAATTGTCAGGACATTTAACAGGAGGATTCCTGCATGCTGTTTTCTATTTCTCAAGGATTCTCTGTTCCTTATCAGTTCCTCTTCTGAGAACGAGTAGAGGTGCATGCAGTTCTCAGGACTGAGGTCATAAGATGAGACATGCAGTGACTCTTCAGTGTCAGCGATCTTGTATGTTTTAGACTATCCATATTGTGGCTATTGATAAAATTTCATCCTGTGTAATAGCTGAGTAATCATCTTACTAAAGATATATAAGCCTGCATTTCTGCTAATAAAGCACCCTTGCTCCATCAATGCTTGGATCCCTGTGTCTTTCTTTCTTTCTCTCTCTCTCTCTCTTTCACTTTCTTATTGTCAACTCTGGACTGCCAGGTTCCGGTCCATTAAAGGACCCCAACACATGCATGCTAAGTCACGCAGTCATGTCCAACTCTTTTGCAACCCTATGGACATTAGCCCACCAGGCTCCTCTGTCCATGGGGTTCTACAGGCACAAATACTGGAGAGGGTTGCCATACTCTCCTCCAGGGCATCTTCCTGACCCACAAGCCAAACCCATATCTCTTCTGTCACCCACATTGGCTGGCAGGTTCTTTACCACTAGTGCCATCTGGGAAACCCAAACATGGTCTTCAGTTCAGTTCAATCACTCAGTCATGTCCGACTCTTTGCGGCTCCATGAATCGCAGCACGCCAGGTCTCCCTGTCCATCATCAACTCCTGGAGTTCACTCAAACTCACGTCCATCAAGTCAGTGATGCCATCCAGCCATCTCATCCTCTGTCATCCCCTTCTCCTCCTGCTCCCAATCCCTCCCAGCATCAGGGTCTTTTCCAATGAGTCAACTCTTTGCATGAGGTGGCCAAAGTATTGGAGTTTCAGCTTCAACATCAGTCGTTCCAATGAACACCCAGGACTGATCTCCTTTAGGATGGATTGGTTGGATCTCCTTGCAGTCCAAGGGACTCTCAAGAATCTTCTCCAACACCACAGTTCAAAAGCATCAATTCTTCGGCGCTCAGCTTCCTTCACAGTCCAACTCTCACATCCATACATAACCACAGGGAAAACCATAGCCTTGACTAGACAGACCTTTGTTGGAAAAGTAATATCTCTGCTTTTCAATATACTATCTAGGTTGGTCATAACTTTCCTTCCAAGGAGTAAGCATCTTTTAATTTCATGGCCGCAGTCACCATTTGCAGTGATTTTGAAGCCTCAAAAAATAAAGTCTGACACTGTTTCCCCATCTATTTCCCATGAAGTGATGGGACCAGATGCCATGATCTTTGTTTTCTGAATGTTGAGCTTTAAGCCAACTTTTTGACTCTCCTCTTTCACTTTCATCAAAAGGCTTTTTAGTTCCTCTTCACTTTCTGCCATAAGGGTGGTGTCATCTGCATATCTGAGGTTATTGATATTTCTCCCGGCAATCTTGATTCCAGCTTGTGCTTCTTCCAGCCCAGCGTTTCTCATGATGTACTCTGCATATAAGTTAAATAAGCAGGGTGACATGATCTTAACCATGAGATAAACCGATCCAACCAGTCCATTCTGAAGGAGATCAGCCCTGGGATTTCTTTGGAAGGAATGATGCTAAAGCTGAAACTCCAGTACTTTGGCCACCTCATGCAAAGAGTTGACTCATTGGAAAAGACTCTGATGCTGGGAGGGATTGGAGGCAGGAGGAGAAGGGGACAACAGAGGATGAGATGGCTAGATGGCATCACGGACTCGATGGACGTGAGTTTGAGTGATCTCTGGGAGTTGGTGATGGACAGGGAGGCCTGGCGTGCTGCAATTCATGGGGTCACAAAGAGTTGGACACAACTGAGCGACTGAACTGAACTGAAGTGAACTGAGAATCAAAGATCTACAACTAATTAAATGTGATAATCAACATAGATAAAACTTAGTTTCTCTGTAACTTCCTTTTCTGTAGAAACATCTACCTCATAAACAGGTTGTACAAATCAAATGGGATTGTGTTTGTAAAATAATTAACACAGGCAAGATGGATGAGAAGGAAGACCCTGAGCTTACCCCCTCCCACAGACAATTATTTACGAAGAAACTATCGAAAAGAACAATCTGAAGACAAGCAAAAAACATTTGCTACTAAGGATACAAAGAAGGAACCATAGCAAGATGGGTGGAAGGGGCAAAGACTAGATACAGTAAAGATCCACACCCCCAAGTAGTTGAATAGGAGAATAATCACAATTTACAGAGGTTCTCCCCAAGAAGTCAGGGGTTCAAGCTCCACATCAGACTTCTAAACAAGGAAGATTGAACTCCAGAATGTCTGACTTTAAAGGCCAACAGAGCTTGCACATGAGAGAGTAGGATAGCTCTAGGAAACAGGGACTCCAATCTTAAAGGGCACATGAAATTTTCACATGCTCCAGGACCCAATGAAAAGGCAGTAATTAGAAAGAAACCTGGATCAGAACTATTTGCTGATCTTGGAAAGCCCTGCAGAGAGGCAGGAGGCAACTGGAATTCTGTCTAAGGATAGAGATTCTGGCAGCAGCCATTTTAGGCTGCTCATTCTACCAAGGACATTGGTAATGATAAGCACTGGGCTTCCCAGGTGATACAGAGGTAAAGAATCCACCTGCCAATACAGGAGATGTAGGAGACATGGGTTTGATCCCTGGTTTGGGAAGATCCCCTGGAGGAATAAATAGCCCACCCACTCTAGAATCCTATGGACAGAGGAGCCTGGTGGATTACAGTCCACAGGGTCACAAAGAGTCGGACACAACTAGCACACACACACAAAGGTAAGCATCATTCTGTAGCACACTTTCTTGCCATTTACAACAATATGGATGGACAAAGAGGATATCATGCTAAGTTAAACAGTCAAACAGAGCCTGAAAAAAAAATCATATGATTCACTTATATGTGGAATCTAAAAAACAAATGAATAAACAATAATAAAACAGAAACAGACTCCTAGATAAAGAGAATAAATAAGGGGTTGCCAGAGGGAAGAGGGTGGGGGGGGGGTGCCTGAACTAGACAAAGAAGATTAGGAGGTACAAACTTCCAGTTACAAAATAAATTAGTCGTGGGGATGAAATATACAGCATAAGGAAAACAGTCAGTGATATTGTAAGAGAATTGAATGGTGACAAATGATAACTAGACATTTTGTGGTGAACATTTTATAATGTATATAACTATTGAATCACTATGCTGTGTATCTGAAACTAACATAGTGCTGTCAGTCAATTATATTTCAATAAAAGTAAATAACTAAAAAGTATAATAATTAGTGAAGAAGGTTTATATTAAAAGGCATATACAACCATGTAATTCCCTGAAGTTGTACATCCCAGAACAATCCAAGGATTGACCAGTTTTGAAGAAGAGCTCAGACTTTTAGCCTCCTCTAAGTCAAGTCAAAGAAGGCAATGGCACCCCACTCCAGTACGCTTACCTGGGAAATCCCATGGATGGAGGAGCCTGGTAAGCTGCAGTCCATGGAGTCTCTAGGAGTCGGACATGACTGAGCGACTTCACTTTCACTTTTCACTTTCATGCATTGGAGAAGGAAATGGCAACCCACTCCAGTGTTCTTGTCTGGAGAATCCCGGGGACGGGAGAGCCTGGTGGGCTGCCGTCTGTGGGGTCTCACAGAGTCAGACACTACTGATTCGACTTAGCAGCAGCAGCAAGTCAAGTGGGAGTGAACTGAAAATAGAATATATTCTCAGCTAATTAGGATAGTCTGTATTAGAAATTAAAAGTGGAGAATTGCTTAGCAAACTTTACAATGTTCCCTTACAAGCCAAGATTCCACAAGATTCCAGTGCCAGGAAATGAGGAGTCTTTTCACATTTTTCCTCACCGTTATGTCTTTGCTACATCCCATGTTTTGCTGCAGCAGAGATGGAGAGGTTAAAGGCCTGGCAACACAATTCAGATTGATAGTCAGCCCAGGGGCAGAAGTCTGACTTGTCAGAGACAATGCTCTCACCCTTAGTTTTGAGATCAAACACGCGTCTCAACATCTTGATTTAAAAGAGATCAATAGCACGTGGGAGGGAGGAAGGGAAACATATTTCTCCTTAAGACTCTCCTTCCCTCTCTCGAGTTATTGAATTTTCATCTTGTGTGCATTTCCCCATTGCCAAACTGTACAAAGCACGAAGCAGGTGAGTAAAAGCAACCAACTCTCGGAGTTTTTTCCATGGAGGCTGCCTCTGAAACATGCCATCCATAGTTGAGTAAAAGGTTATTAAAATAATTCCATCAGCACCTCTCAATAATAAGCCCTAGCCTGCATCAGCACTAACTAGCACTGCACAGTGACCCATACATATAAGACCCAATTGGGTGGGCCATGACATCTGAGAAGAGCATTACAGCCACATCTCTTTCATCAAGAGTCAGATGACAACTTCATTCATGTCTCAAAGAAATTCCAAAAACATTAAAAAATCAAACACCCAAGAACTAATTCCCCAAGAAGTAAAGCTTCTAGGTAAACTTTAGAGAGTATCATAAAAATCAGAATTTACTAGAAAAGTGGTTCACTTCTCTGCTTCACCGGGTAAATAACATTGGCCAAACAAATTAACAATTGAAGTGTCGGTTTCTTCAACTGTAAAACTCACAGATACCATGTTCCTACATGTTAATACAAACTACAAACTATGAAAGATATTATGATTGGTATTTACTCAAGGAATGGAAAGGACAAAAAAGCAAGAATGTGTACTAAGGAGGAAGCCCCTGTTTCTTCATTTTAATGCACATACAAGTTACATCAAATCAAGCTGCTGAATTGCAAAGAAGTGTATGCATTCTACAACAGATGAAAGTGGGTGGGCATTTCTTTGTTCTTAAGCCTTTCTTGACAAATCAGGATTTCTGTCCACACGGCTGTTGGTAAGCATTTCTCTCCTAGGCTTTGAGTAAAACAGTGGAAATCTTTATCGAATTAAAATGCTGTCTCCTTGAACTGATAGACTCCCCAAAAGAAGTTGGATCTTCATAGCAATAAAATTTATCCAGTTGAGTAATGAAAACTTCTAAATATCATCTAGCCTTCCCTTAAATGACATTTGATCTCTGAATAAAACTATTGGAAAATATTCAAATTTGCAGCTATTTGGAGGGTGGAAGTGCACTGAAGAATATGTAAAAATCAAATGAATCACCGGAAACATTCCAAAATATTTCACACACAGGATCAGTCATAACAATGCAACACTCCTGATCATCTAATAAAACAAACAATGTCTTGGGTCTGTCAAACAACCAGTTGGTCAATCAATATTTTCCAAGTGTCTACTACATGCCTAGTATATGATATGAAATATCAAATGAATATAATATTAATTCTTGCTAACAAAATATATAAGTTCCAGAAGACAAAGAAATGTCTAGCATGTTTCCTATGATACTAAAGAAAAACCTAAAGAACTAATAATTGTGGTTACTGCCATGTCATCAAAGTAAAATAAATACTGTGACAAAGGAGAGAAACAGATCTAGCTAGCTCCTTATTCAGGCCAAGGCAGGAAATTGGTGATCAGCTAAAATTGAACTTTAACTGTACTTTTTTTAACCTATTTTTTTTTAATTGGAAAGTAATTGCTCTGCAAAGTTGTGTTAGTTTCTGTTGTACAATAATATGAATCAGCTATATGTACACATATGTGCCCTCCCTCTTGAGCCTGTCTCATCCAACCCCACACTCCCCGCCCATCCCACCTCTGGAGGTCATCACAGAGCACTGATCTGAGCTCCCCATGCTACACAAGAGCTTCCCGTATACAAGTAGCTCATGAAGCCCCAAAACACAAGGATCCAATCAAAAAATGGGTGGAATACCTAAACATTTCTCCAAAGAAGACATATAGATGGCCAACAAACACAAGAAAAGATGCTCATCATCACTCATTATTCAGTTCAGTTCAGTTCAGTTCAGTCACTCAGTCCTGTCCGACTCTTTGCGACCCCATGAATCGCAGCACGCCAGGCCTCCCTGTCCATCACCAACTCCTGGAGTTCACTCAGACTCACATCCATCAAGCCAGTGATGCCATCCAGCCATCTCATCCTCTGTCGTCCCCTTCTCCTCCTGCCCCCAACCCCTCCCAGCATCAGAGTCTTTTCCAATGAGTCAATTCTTCACATGAGGTGGCCAAAGTACTGGAGTTTCAGCTTTAGCATCATTCCTTCCAATGAAATCCCAGGACTGATGTCCTTCAGAATGGACTGGTTGGATCTCCTTGCAGTCCAAGAGTCTTCTCCAATACCACAGTTCAAAAGCATCAATTCTTCGGTGCTCAGCTTTCTTCACAGTCCAACTCTCACATCCATACATGACCACTGGAAAAACCATAGCCTTAACTAGACGGACCTTTGTTGGCAAAGTAATGTCTCTGCTTTTGAATATGCTATCTAGGTTGGTCATAACTTTTCTTCCAAGGAGTAAGCGTCTTTGAATTTCATGGCTGCAGTCACCATCTGCAGTGATTTTGGAGCCCTCAAAAATAAAGTCATTATTAGAGAAATGCAAATCAAAACTATATTACTAGTATTATTTCCCCACAAAATAGCCACAAAGAACTTTCATGACCTTGTCAAAAATTGCTTTGGTAGGTTAACGGAAGCATCTTTCCCAATGAAAGGCCCACTATGCCTGCTTGAGGGGAAGATAATTCTGAACCACCAGCTGCCTATCATGTCTCATCCAGATGCTGAGTAAGCAAATGAAGGGAAACAGCTCTTGGTGCCTCCTGACATGTGCTAAGTGCAGGCGGCTGCGACCGGCACGCCAAGCGCAGGCGGCTGTGACCGGCGCGCCAAGTGTGGCCAAGAGGAGCCACCACACGTCCGAGGTCAGGGGCAGAAGCCGGCAGGACCCCCATGCCTGAAGGGCGGCGGCCAAGAGGAGTTACCCCACGTCTGAGATCAGGGGCAGCAGCCGAGAGTACCAGACTGCGACGGCGCAGGAATGGCGGAGAGGAGCTACCCCACATCAGAGGTCGGGGGGGGGGGGGCCGTCGAGAGGAGATACCCAGCGTCGGAGGTCAGGGGCAGCAACAAGAGGAGTTACCCCACGCCCGAGGCCAGGGGCAGTGGCTGGGAGGACCAAACCCACGTCCATGGAGCCGTGGCTGCAGGGGCGCAGGAGGGCCTAGAGGAGCTATCCCACGTTGAAGGTCAGGAAGGGCGGCAGTGAGGAGATACCTGTCGTCCAAGGTAAGGAGCAATGGCTGTGCTTTGCTGGAGCAGCCATGAAGCGATACCCCACGTCCAAGGTAAGAGAAACCCAAGTAAGACGGTAGGTGTTGCAAGAGGGCATCAGGGGGCAAACACACTGAAACCATACTCACAGAAAACTAGTCAATCTAATCACACTAGGACCACAGCTTTGTCTAACTCAATGAAACTAAGCCATGCCCGTGGGGCAAACCAAGATGGGTGGGTCATGATGGAGAGATCTGACAGAATGTGGTCCACTGGAGAAGGGAATGGCAAGCCACATCGGTATTCTTGCTTTGAGAACCCCATGAACACTATGAAAAGGCAAAATGATAGGATACTGAAAGAGAAACTCCCCAGGTCAGTAGGTGCCCAATATACTACTGGAGATCAGTGGAGAAATAACTCCAGAAAGAATGAAGGGATGGAGCCAAAGCAAAAACAATACCCAGCTGTGGATGTGACTGGTGATAGAAGCAAGGTCCGAGGCTGTAAAGAGCAATATTGCATAGGAACCTGGAATGTCAGGTCCATGAATCAAGGCAAACTGGAAGCGGTCAAACAAGAGATGGCAAGAGTGAATGTCAACATTCTAGGAATCAGCGAACTGAAATGGACTGGAATGGGTGAATTTAACTCAGATGACCATTATATCTACTACTGCGGGCAGGAATCCCTCCGAAGAAATGGAGTAGCCATCATGGTCAACAAAAGAGTCTGAAATGCAGTACTTGGATGCAATCTCAAAAACGACAGAATGATCTCTGTTCGTTTCCAAGGTAAACCATTCAATATCACAGTAATCCAAGACTATGCCCCAGCCAGTAACGCTGAAGAAGCTGAAGTTGAATGGTTCTATGAAGACCTACAAGTCCTTTTAGAACTAATACCCAAAAAAGATGTCCTTTTCATTATAGGGGACTGGAATGCAAAAGTAAGAAGTCAAGAAACACCTAGAGTAACAGGCAAATTTGGCCTTGGAATATGGAATGAAGCAGGGCAAAGACTAATAAGAGTTTTGCCAAGAAAATGCACTGGTCATAACAAACACCATCTTCCAACAACACAAGAGAAGACTCTATACATGGACATCACCAGATGGTCAACACCAAAATCAGATTGATTATATTCTTTGCAGCCAAAGATGGAGAAGCTCTATACAGTCAGCAAAAACAAGACCAGGAGCTGACTGTGGCTCAGATCATGAACTCCTTATTGCCAAATTCAGACTTAAATTGAAGAAAGTAGGGAAAACCACTAGAACATTCAGGTATGACCTAAATCAAATCCCTTATGATTGTACAGTGGAAATGAGAAATAGATTTAAGGGAGCAGATCTGATAGAGTGCCTGATGAACTATGGAATGAGGTTCGTGACATTGTACAGGAGACAGGGATCAAGACCATCCCCATAGAAAAGAAACGCAAAAAAGCAAAATGGCTGTCTGGGGAGGCCTTACAAATAGCTGTGAAAAGAAGAGAAGGGAAAAGCAAAGGAGAAAAGGAAAGATATAAGCATCTGAATGCAGAGTTCCAAAGAATAGCAAGAAGAGATAAGAAAGCCTTCTTCAGTGATCAATGCAAAGAAATAGAGGAAAACAACAGAATGGGAAAGACTAGAGATCTCTTCAAGAAAATCAGAGATACCAAAGGAACGTTTCATGCAAAGATGGGCTCGATAAAGGACAGAAATGGTATGGACCTAACAGAAGCAGAAGATATTAAGAAGAGATGGCAAGAATACACAGAAGAACTGTACAAAAAAGATCTTCACAACCCAGGTAATCACCATGGTGTGATCACTGACCTAGAGCCACACATCCTGGAATGTGAAGTCAAGCGGGCCTTAGAAAGCATCACTACGAACAAAGCTAGTGGAGGTGATAGAATTCCAGTTGAGCTATTCCAAATCCTGAAAGATGATGCTGTGAAAGTGCTGCACTCAATATGCCAGCAAATTTGGAAAACTCAGCAGTGGCCACAGGACTGGAAAAGGTCAGTTTTCATTCCAATCCCAAAGAAAGGCAATGCCAAAGAATGCTCAAACTACCACACAATTGCACTCATCTCACACACTAGTAAAGTAATGCTCAAAATTCTCCAAGCCAGGCTTCAGCAATATGTGAACTGTGAACTTCCTGATATTCAAGCTCATTTTAGAAAAGGCAGAGGAACCAGAGATCAAATTGCCAACATCCACTGGATCATGGAAAAAGCAAGAGAGTTCCAGAAAAACATCTATTTCTGCTTTATTGACTATGCCAAAGACTTTCTGTGTGGATCACAATAAACTGTGGAAAATTCTGAAAGAGATGGGAATACCAGACCACCTGATCTGCCTCTTGAGAAATCTGTATGCAGGTCAGGAAGCAACAGTTAGAACTGGACATGCAACAACAGACTGGTTCCAAATAGGAAAAGGAGTACGTCAAGCCTGCATATTGTCACCCTGTTTATTTAACTTATATGCAGAGTTTATCATGAGAAACGCTGGACTGGAAGAAACACAAGCTGAAATCAAGATTGCCGGGAGAAATATCAATAACCTCAGATATGCAGATGACACCACCCTTATGGCAGAAAGTGAAGAGGAACTACAAAGCCTCTTGATGAAAGTGAAAGAGGAGAGTGAAAAAGTTGGCTTAAAGCTCAACATTCAGAAAACGAAGATCATAGCATCCGGTCTCATCACTTCATGGGAAATAGATGGGGAAACAGTGGAAACAGTGTCAGACTTTATTTTTCTGGGCTGCAAAATCAGTGCAGATGGTGACTGTAGCCATGAAATTAAAAGACGCTTGCTCCTTTAAGGAAAGTTATGACCAACCTAGATAGCATATTCAAAAGCAGAGACATTACTTTGCCAACAAAGGTTCGTCTAGTCAAGTCTATGGTTTTTCCAGTGGTCATGTACGGATGTGAGAGTTGGACTGTGAAGAAGGCTGAGTGCCGAACAATTGATGCTTTTGAACTGTAGTGTTGGAGAAGACTCTTGAGAGTCCCTTGGACTGCAAGGAGATCCAACCAGTCCATTCTGAAGGAGATCAGTCCTGGGATTTCTTTGGAAGGAATGATGCTAAAGCTGAAACTCCAGTACTTTGGCCACCTCATGCGAAGAGTTGACTCATTGGAAAAGACTCTGTTGCTGGGAGGGATTGGGGGCAGGAGAGAAGGGGACGACAGAGGATGAGATGGCTGGATGGCGTCACTGACTCGATGGACATGAGTCTCAGTGAACTCCAGGAGTTGGTGATGGACAGGGAGGCCTGGCGTGCTGTGATTCATGGGGTGGCAAAGAGTCGGACACGACTGAGTGACTGATCTGATCTGATCTGTTCTGACACAAGTAACAAAGCTCAGACTCCTGTTACCATGTCTGTGTGATTAGATTTATCTATCTAGAGCAGTGAGACCAAGTCACAGGTGTGAGAGCCTTCTTGCCACCATTTAATCATAGCCTATTTCCTTATAAACATGGGGCTTCCCTGGTGGCTCAGTGGTAAAGAACCTACCTGCTAAGAGGGAGAGGTGAATTTGATCCCTGGCTCAGGAAGATGCCCTGGAGAAGGAAATGGAAACTCACTTCAGTGTCTTTGCCTGGAATATCCCATGGACAGAGGAGTCTAGCAGGCTACAGTCCCTGGGTCACAAAACAGACATGACTCAGCGAATAAACAACAAGTCCCTTAGACTGTAGAGGTAACTGGAGGAGAAGAGATGCCAGAAAATTATTGTTTTTCTTGGGGTGGGCAAAGAATGATCATTATGACCTAAGTGCGCTGTAAGATCATAAAAACACTTTCAAATTGAAAAACTGCATACATAAACCCTGTACAAAATATGTACATGAGACATAATCAAGGTATGAGAGGGAGGAGACTTTGCTTTAATGAGAGACTATTAGCTGAAAGGCGTTTGCCTCAGGATTCCCTCAAAATGGAAATAGTTATGTGTAATACACCACCATTGTCAGAGTAATAGAACTTTGTCCATTTTCACTTTGCATTTTAAGTGCTGCTGTCACTTTAGGCTTGTTAGCTTTTCATTTTTTTTTAAAAGACCATCTGCTATCCTAACCATTTAAAATACATGCTATATCACAAGTATGGTTTTCCAGTTAGCTGGGATGATGGATCAGATTCAGGACCAACCCCCACCTCCGAATCAGTTTTACAACTGCCAAAGTGAATTGCCGGGGGCAAGAGAATCTGTATGGTTTAAGGATTTTATAGTGTTTGCAAACCCTGGAACACTTACAGTTTCTTTTAATTGGCCAGCTTGTATAGAAATCACTCTTTTCACCAACCTGAAAATGATACATTTAAAACATGAAATAGATAATTTTCCCTCTAAAATGTAATACAAAAACCTAGCTAAAAAGAAATAGCAACCATACATATTTTTAAAATGCTAACTGACTAAGAACATCTTAAATTAACAATTAATAGCTGAAAACTGATTAGCTAGCATGTTAATACTAACATGAGCTGAGTATTCTTCCACGTGATAAGTTCTGTAATTAAAATTCACTAGTGTTTGTTATTTTATTTCCAGGGACTTTAGCATTATATAATGTTAGCATATTTTAAACATTCATATTATAATTAAATTAAATTTGACTCATTACTCAAATCCTCAAAATATTTCATTGCTAGGAATGTAGGAAAAAATTTAATACAATAATTTTTAATTTAGTGATACAACAGATGGCCTAATTCTTACCTAAAAGGATTTTTATATTTTTCTTCTATTTCTTGACTTTCACCATTTCACCTAAATTTTGGACTCTGCCTTGCCCACTACCACAATTTTCATTTTGGCCTTTGGAGATCCTATTGAATTTTAATGCCTAGCTTAAATTCTTTAAAATTATTTTTTCATGAGAAAGTCAACAAATTAACTATAAAAGTTTAGCCCATATGGTATTGTGCTCGGTTGCAAAATCATGTGCGATTCTTTGTGACTCCATGGACTGTAGCCTGCCAGGCTCCTCTGTCCATGGGATTTCCTAGGCAAGAATACTGGAATGGGTTTCCGTTTTCTTCTCCAGTGGTATTATTAAGAGTCATTTTAAAAGAAAATTATAAATCTATAATATAAATATTTTTTTTACTCTCTACAAAAGACTCACTTTATTATTTTTGCATAATTTCAAGTTGTATAATGATGATTTGTTACATATATGTTTTGCAAAAGGATGACCACTAAACGATTAATTGACACCTCCATCACCCTATCTAATTACCTCTTTTTTTGTAGTGAGAAAATTTAAGAATATACTCTTTAGCATCTTTCAAGTATATAATAGAGTGTGGTTGACTATAAACACCATGGTATACATTAGATCTTCAGAATGTATTCCTCTTATAACTGGAAGTATGTACCTTTTGACCAACATTTTCCCATTTCCTCCACCTCCCAACTCCTGACAAATTATGTGTGCATGCCTGTTACCCACCGTAGGGGTGAACCTGACTCCTCCTGGTTCCTGTGTTTGGTGCTGGTGACGGAATCACGGCCAAATAAGGCTGTCGTTGATCCCTTAGGATACAGAGCTGTTTCTAGGTTTCCAGTTGGGACAATGGTCAGAAAGTCAACTGCCTTGATGCGGATCTTTCTTTTCAAAATGACTCTCTCCATTGCATCCTCCTTGGACTGCCCTGAGGGTTCACAGTCTCCTACCCAAATCCGGCAGCTGCCACAAAGGCACTTCTGTCTGTGGATGAATGTCAAGATCTTGTTGATGGAGGATGGTGACGGTGGTGGAATACAAGCTACAAGATGTCATATTCACACCTCTGGTTGATGTCGCTCCTCAGAGGTGACACTTTTAAATTGAACTTCCAACAATATAAAAGTGTGTTACTATCAACCCAGAGCCTTGGTACTAAATTGTTGGCTATTAAGACAAAGAAATATAAGGGTCACTGGTACCCATAGGGAGCCCCATGTTGCTCCCTGGGCTCCTACTTGGTTTATTCTGTATAGCGTTAGTAATATGAAATCTCCAGATAGAGCATTGGAAATACCATACTGTCCCAATATTATGACTACCATCACTATTTATTTATTCAGCTTAACTCACTTTAGTTACATTTATAAATAAATATTAAACAAAACTTTTCTGATAAAACTAAATCACTTTGTATTGTCAGAGACAATACAAAGACAGGCAATGCCAAAGAATGCTCAAACTACTGCGCATTTACACTCATCTCACATGCTAGCAAAGTGATGCTCAAAATTCTCCAAGCATGCCTTCAACAGTACGTGAACCGTGAACTTTCAGATGTTCAAGCTGCATTTAGAAAAGGCAGAGGAACCAGAGAGCAAATTGCCAACATCCGCTGGATCATTGAAAAAGCAAGAGAGTTCCAGAAAAACATCTATTTCTGCTTTATTGACTATGCCAAAGCCTTTGACTGTGTGGATCACAATAAACTGTGGAAAATTTTGAAAGATATGGGAATATCAGACCACCTGACCTACCTCTTGAGAAACCTGTATGCAGGTCAGGAAGCAACAGTTAGAACTGGACATGGAACAACAGACTGGTTCCAAATAGGAAAAGGAATATGTCAAGGCTATATATTGTCACCGTGCTTATTTAACTCATATGCAGAGTACATTATGAGAAATGCTGGGCTGGATGAAGCACAAGCTGGAATCAAGATTGCCAGGAGAAATATCAATAACCTTAGATATGCAAATAACATCACCCTTATGGCAGAAAGCAAAGAACTAAACAGCTTTTTGATGAGAGTGAAAGAGGAGAGTGAAAAAGTTGGCTCAAAACTCAACATTCAGAAAACAAAGATCATGGCATCTGGTCCCATCACTTCATGACAAATAGATGGGGAAACAGTGGAAACAGTGACAGACTTTATTTTGGGGTCCTCCAAAGTCACTGCAAATGGTGACTGCAGCCATGAATTTAAAAACCACTTGCTCCTTGGAAGAAAAGTTATGACCAACCTAGACATCATATTAAAAAGCAGAGACATTACTTTGCCAACAAAGGTCTGTCTAGTCAAAGCTATGGTTTTTCCAGTAGTCAGGTATGGATGTGAGAGTTGGACTATAAAGAAAGCTGAGCACCAAAGAATTGACACTTTTGAATTGTGGTGAGAAGACTCTTGAGAGTCCCTGGACTGCAAGGAGATCCAATCGGTCAATCCTAAAGGAAAACAGTCCTGAATATTCATTGGAAGGACTGATGCTGAAGCTGAAATTCCAATACTTTGGCCACCTGATGTGAAGAACTGACACATTTGAAAAGACCCTGATGCTGGGAAAGATTGAGGGCAGGAGGAGAAGGGGACGACAGAGGATAAGGTGGTTGGATGGCATCATTAACTCAATGGACATGAATCTGAGTAAACTCCAGGTGTTGGTAACGGACAAGGAGGCCTTGCGTGCTACAGTCCATGGGGTCACAAAGAGTTGGACATGACTGAACCTAGAGTACCTAGAATGAGAAATGTCATCTTAGTAAATAAATCAATCAAATGTATGATGAGTTATGAAAGGACTGTGAACTAATATATCTTTTTATGAAAAATTGTATAGCTTAGGTATATACCAGACTGCAGCCTTTCAAAGAATTACCTTGTAAAGCTGTATTCTTATTCCAGCATAATTTTCATTGTTCAAAATACCTTCCTAATTCTCTTTATAGCTTTACCTCCAAAATCACTTTACATTCCATGCAAGAAAAGCAACTCCATTATACTTGAATCACATCTAGATTTTCAATCACCTGTTTCCCAGTTTGATCTTCCGTTTTATAAGAATGAGTCTCAAAGTTCTTGGAAGATTCCTACAATCAAATTCACTTTCACTTATTAAAATAATTTGGCCTCCTTGATTATATGTAAAGTTGTCTTTACTATACATCTGCTCCTCTCCTAAACAGGAGGCAAGAAAAATTAAGGACTTAGAGGACACAGCGAGAAAGACAAGTGACCGTATATCAACTGGATCTAAATGTGTCTGTTGCCATGTAAGGGTCTGAAATGCAAGAAAGATTCAAGCAACACTTATTTTTGTATCAAAGACAGTACTAATGGAACCACCTGTCCTGACTTGTCATTTAGAAAATGAAAACTCGGAGGAACTCCCTTTGATCTCTCCCAGACCTATTGTGACCTTGTCAGTGAAGAGTCCAACACAAACTCTCTTGGAGAGTGCACCTCAGAATGCCCATGAATGCAGCAAATGCTTATCCCACACAGAGCTGGAGACTGAAAGTTTAAATTACAGTGAGGAACTCAAGGCCTCCGCTGTTTGCTGTTACAACACACAGGGTGCACTCATCAATTCCAAAACACACAGCTGCTTCTTTGATGTCTTTTCCTGAGAAAGTTGTTATCCCAAACTAGACAGGTTTTCCTCTATGGGTGCAAACTTGGTCTGAATTATTTAGAAAGAGAATCACTTTTCAGAAAGAGAACTCCATCATATAGGACTGTATTGTTCAAATCTGGCAAAACATCTTACTTTTATCACTGAGCATATTCAGGCCAACAACACAACAAAGATTGCAACATCTTCAAGCACACAGTTATAAAAGTAGAAAAAATTTTATTTCAATAATTTTGAAAAATATATTCAATTCAGGCATTTCAAAATATTTATAACAGCAGATGCTCCATGGGACTTAATTGACTTCTGAGGTAACTTTCAAAGGCAATGAGCAAGATGATGGTTTGTTATAAAATATAGATCTTATGATCTCATAATGTATGTACTTAACATTCATTCACTGGTTAAAGACACTTCTTCTAGACTCTCAGTAAGTATCAGGGAATTGTTTTGTGGCTTTCTCTTAGGCAGTAAACACGGTTATGCTCTGAATGAAAGTAGTCATTGACTGTCTAATAGCATCAATTGGGGAACACAAAACTAAAATAAACTAATTTTGATGTTATGCCTGTATAAAATCACAATATTGAGACACCAAATTTTCCTAAATACATACAAAGCAAATTTTAGGGAGATAAGTATACCCTGCAAGATAAAGAGCTAGATGCATAAATAGATAGAAGATAGATAGATAGAAGATAGATAGATAGATGATAGATGAATAGATTGATAGATAAATGGAATATGATAGATACATAATAGATGATGGAGGTCATTTAGTCACTGTCCAACTCTTGCAATACCATGGACTGTAGCCCACCGGGCTCCTCTGTCCATGGAATTTCCAAAGCAACAATACTAGAGTGTGTTGCCATTTCCTTCTCCATGGGATCTTCCAGACCCAGGGACTGAACCCGTGTCTCCTGCATTGCAGGCAGATTCTTCACCACTGAGTCACCAGGGAAGCCTTTAATAGATGATAGATAGGCAGATGCCCTCATAATCCATCCACACTAGTGTTCTACTTTATTAATATCATAAAATATCTCCAGACTTGTTTCCTCCTTCCATGGAGTTTTTCCCTCCCCAACTACTTATTAGTTACTTATATTCATGTACATGCTATAAAAGAGTTTTGTTGTATAAAGTATATAGAAGTGCATTAGAACAAGAATGTTACTGAAAAATAATATAAATGGCCACAAAATTGTGGTGCAAAACACATGCGTAAGAGCTTGAGACAAAGTACAGAGAACTTCAGAGGGCAAGTTTAGTCTTAACAGGAGATGGATCCTTTGCAAAGTTGTTCTTGTCTGACTGCAGAGGAATCTTTAGACAACTAGAACTTCCTTTTCCTTTTCTCCATCTTCATTTCCTGGTGTCCACGTGAAGATTGAAGGTCTGTGTGAGAATTTGGAAAGCTTTGGTTACTGACGTAATACCTAAATCTGTTACCAAACTCATCTTCCCACTTAGGGATATTTGTATACAAATAAAAAAATCTTACATAACCCAGCCTACTAGGTGCTTAATGACTGAACTTTATACAACAATAAGAAGCTAAGGGAACTTTCTTGGTGGTCCAGTGGTTAAGAATGAATCCATCTTCCAATGCAGGGGATAAGGATTTGATACCTGGTCAGGGAACTAAAGGGCTTTCCCAGTGGCTCAGACAGTAAAGAATCTGCCCACAATGCAGGAGACCCAGGTTTGATTCCTGGGTCAAGAAAATCCCCTGGAGAAGGGAATGGCTACCCACTCCAGGATTCTTACCTGGAGAATTCCATGGACTGAGGAGCTTCCCAGGTGACTCAGTGGTAAAGAATCTGCATGTTAACACAGGAGGTGCAAAAGACACAGGTTCGATCACTGAGTCAGGAAGAGGTCTTGGAGAAGGAAATGGCAATCCATCTCAGTATCCTTGCCTAGAAAATTCCATGGACAGAGGAGTCTGGCGGTCTACAGCCAATGGGGTCACAAAGAGTCAGACATGACTGAGCGACTGAAGAACAACAGGGAACTAAAATCCCACATGCCACAGGGCAATTAAGCAACACCACAACTGGAAAAAGCCTGTATGTCAAAACAAAGACCTAGTGCTGCCAAAGAAAGAAACTAGAGAAGGAGCACTGGGGGAAAGGAGTGTCTCTGAGCTTTCAAAAGTATTTCCACTTCACAGATTCAAATACAGCTTGTGAGTTGGGCACTTCTGCAGCTGAGACAAGGAAGAACAGATCTATTTCTGGGCTCATTCCTTTAAAACAGGAAGCCAAGTACAAAGGCATCATGGAGGCATCTAGCCTCTTACTAGATCTGCCTGATCATCCATTTCCTCTTCTGCAAAGCTGGGGTGAAAGTGTTTCTCTGAAGCATTTGTTTGTGTTAAGGATTCGTGAATGAATCCAAGTAGGGTGCATTATCTGGCACATCGTAAGGACTCCATACATAAGAGAGAGTGAAAGGAAGAGGAAGACATCGGCAGGAGGGGGAGAGGAAGAGGACAGGTCTCTGGCAATCCTACCAGAAAAGAAGGAGGCCATTAATGCCTCCACAGGACCCCCGTCGGTCCCACTCTTGATCAATGTGCTCTTCTCCTTCAATTCTGATTCCAGGGATTCACAACCTTAGCCGTACATTAAAATGGCCTGGAAGGCTTAAAATCCTGGTGCTCAGGCTGCTCTTCAAATCAGTGAAATCAGAAACCCTAGAAATTTAAAACTAGCAGCAAAAATTTATAAATCTCTATAATGTTAAGAACAATTACTCTATTCCACCCTTGTCTTCACATTCTCTCTCTCTCTCTCTTTTTTTTTGGCTGTTTGCCAGTAGAACTTTATTTATTTATTTATTTTATAGTTGGTCCTTGCTCATTTTCATATTCTTAACCATCATCCATTGAGTGCTTGTTGGCTCTGGGATGGCACTTTAGGCCTGATAAATCTAAAATATGCTGGAAACAATTTTTTTAATGAGCATATTTTTTTAGCAAAAGAGAGTGGATGTATTAAACCACATAACTTTAGACTTCTTGGCATTGTTGTCTGCGTGCATGCTAAGTTGCTTTAGTCACACTTGACTCTTCGCAACCCTATGGACTGTAGCCCATCAGGCTCCTCTCTCCATGGGATTCTCCAGACAAAAATACTGGAGTGGGTTGCCATGCCCTCTTCTAGGGCATCTTCCCCACCCAGGGATGAACCCACGTCTTTAGTATCTCCAACATTGGCAGGTGGGTTCTTTACCACTAGTGCCACTTGGGAGGTCTGTTAGGCTCATTTTTCAAAAGAGGAGCCAAGTTATCCTCTAACATTGTTGTTGTTATTCAGTCACTAAGTCATGTCTGATCTTTGTGACCCCATGAACCCTGCCCACCCATGGAGGGTTGCCATGCCCTTCTCCAGGGGATTTTCCCTACTTAAGGATTGAATCCCATCTCTTACATTGCAAGCAGATTCTTTACGCTCTGAGCCACCAGGGTAGTCCCATCCCTAATACATTGACTCACAAATAAAAAATGTCTTGACTGGGAGAAAAGAAAGTGAGAGGCACTCAGTCGTGTCCGACTCTTTGTGACTCTTTGTGAATTCTCCAGGCCAGAATACTGGAGTAGGTAGCCTTTCCCTTCTCCAAGGGATCTTCCCAACCCAGGGTTCAAACCCAGGTCTCCCATATTGCATGCAGATTCTTTACCAGCTGAGGCACAAGGGAAGCCCTTGATTGGGAGAAGAATATATAATATTACTTGGAGCTCAAGGTCAGCCTAATATTTAAGGTTTATATGCATTTCCAGAAGGAGAAGTTTTAAAGTTCAGACCTATAGGGATTTTCCCAAATGCTCCTTCAATAAAGCTTTGCTCTGGATCACTTACATGTTTAGAAAGTGGCTGTTGATGGCTAAATTATGAGCCATAAAATGTATTTGTAAAATTACACAACCAAGCAAGAATTCTCAGAATCTCCTCTCAGAAATATCATATGCAAATTTTTGTTTCACTTGATGCTGATTTGAGTAAAATTTATTTCTATCATCTTAGAAATAAATTAGAGAAATGAAAATAGATCTAAGTTTTGAAAGCATGTTAAAAAAGAAAAACATTACCTACCTGAGCATGAAAAGAAAAAAAGATTTATGTTTTCTTACCACTATGGGAAAATGGTTACAATTATGAACAAGCCCTTTAAGGTAATAAATGAATTTTTCATAAGTCATCATTTTTTACTAGCTGTTATAATCATTTTCTCCTTACTGTATTCTCCAACTTGCCAATAACATCATTTTAACATTCTTATGTAACCAGCTATGTTCTACTATGTGGCCTAATATTTCACTTTAATATCCATTCATTTTCAACAGCTTGAGCTCTCTGAGGCCTTGCAGAAGCACTCCGTCTCTGGTGAAGTGTCAGTTTAAGTGTGATGTATTATTCAGCTTGGTAAAGGAGGTGTAACCACTCAGTGGCAATCATGAGAATCACGGGAAAAAACGTGTACAAACATCTGGGGCCTGAAAGTCATTTCACTGGCTCACAGCGTCAGGGCTTTGCTAATGGATCTTATTTAAAGTACAGGACACTACTTATACATTTTTTAAAATCCTATACTACACAACTAAAAGGACATTCTATTTCAATTTCAAAATTACAATATTGCACACAGTGCAGAAAGCAAGGTCCTCAACGCGACCTACTGATGGTTCTGAAGCTGGCATTGCAGGGGAGGCAGCCGGAAACAGGATGCAAATGCCACTGTCTTCTCTTTTTCACAACTGAAAGCTCAGTATTCATCCTAACAGATGTAGGTGAATGTTGCTGGCTGTTGTACTTACATAACAGGAAGACAGTCTGCAGGCTGTGGACTCAGAAAGCCCAAAGCAAAATCTTACTTTGCAACCATGGGCAAATCCCTTGTCTATCCCTCAGCTTCCTCATCAGGTACATGATATTGAGTTGACCAAAAAGCTGTTTGGGTTTTTCCATAAGACAGTATGGAAAAAAACCCAAACAAACATTTTGGCCAACCCAATATTATCGCTCAAATTATTTGCTGCTTCATCCTAAGGGAGAATTATACTCTCTTGCGTCATTGTCTTCAGATTTGGGTGTGTGTCTTGCTTTGGCCAATGATGTGGACAGAAGGGAGATAAAATAGAAAGGTAGACAGTGTATGGTATTGACCTCCAGGGTAAGCAGTGTGAACTCTGTCCCACGGCCAGGCAGTCAGGGAAGGTTCATGAGCCAGGTTGTGACATACAACCACTACAACAACCACAGTGATGGTAATGACAGCTCTCGATTGAACACTCACAGTAGGTCACACCCAGGGCCGAGGGTGCAGGCCTTGCTTATTGTATCTGGAGCATCACACTGGAAGGAGTGTTCTGTGGTCCGCAGAAGTTAAGAAACAGTCCAGTGGCATAGAGTCAGATAGCAGTGAGTCTGGCTGGCCCCTGCAGCTCTTGACTCCAAAGCTGCAGTTCTTCAAGGGCACAGTGAGGTTGCGAGGTTGGTGGGGCTGGAGGGAGGTGGTTCTGGTGCCACTTGTGGCTGGTACAGATGGGGAGAGTCGGAAGGCATGGTGGGGGGTGCAGGTTGGGGGTCAGGGATCTGGACTTGGGTACCAGCAGTGGGCTTCTCAGGTGGCACTAGTGGTAAAGAAACTGCCTACCAATACAGGAGATGTAAGAGACATGGGTTCAATCTCTGGGTCTGGAAAATCTCCTGGAGGAGGGCGTGGCAACCCACTCCAGTACTCTTGCCTGGAGAATCCCATGGACAGAGGAGCCTGATGGACCCAGTCTATAGAGTCATAAAGAGTCGGACATGACTGAAGTGACTTAGCATGCAGCACACACATGTGACATAAAGTGGCACTTGCTACTTTAGAGCAGTAACATTAAGAGCCATGACATAATTCCACCATGATCTTTCTTATCTGGACCACAAAATCGGGATGTCTGGATGGAAACTGGTCCCTTTACCAGGTTTCATGGAGCAAGACTGCTGCTCACTCCAATAGACACGGTATGAGACAAAAATAAACCTCTGTGGGTAAAAGCCCAGACTGATTTATCCATCTCACATAATGAGGATAATGATAGTACTTAACAAGCTAGGCTGTGTGAGTGCTAAATGAGAAAATACCCATAGAGAAATTACAAAGTGTCTGGCACACGGAAAGCATTCAATATTAGCCATTGTTATTATGGGCATACCTCAGAGGTACAGTTCCAGACCACCTCAAGAAAGTAATTATCACAACAAAGTGAATCACACAAATTTCATGGTGTCCCAGTGTATATATAAGTTATATTTGTACTATATTGCCTTCTATTAAATATGCAATAGAATTATGTCTTAAAAGTACATACTTTAATTTTGAAATATTGCTAAAAACTATTAACCATCACCTGAGCATTCAGCGAGATATAATCTTTTTGCAACAGTTACATCAAAGATCATTGATCACAGATCATCGTAACAATTATAATACTAATAAAAGTCTGAAATATTGCAAGAATTCCCAAGATCTGACACAGATATGAAGTGAGCAAATGTTGTTGGAACAGTGGAGACGATAGGCTTGTTTAACACAAGGCTGCCACAAGCCTTCAGTTTGTAAAAAAAAACACAATATCCATGAAGTGAAATACAGAGAAATGCAATAAAATGAGATATGATTGTATGAATATCACAAAAATATCTAAGTCAAAGATGTGGGGGTGATGATGAGAATGTCTGCCTCTTACAAACGTGATGGGTTCCCTTATAGCTCAGACAGTAAAGAATCTGCCTGCAAAGCAGGAGACCAGGGTTTGATCCCTGCGTCAGAAAGATCTCCTGAGGGAGGGCATGGGAACCCAATCCAGTATTCTTGCCTGGAGAATTCCATGGCCAGAGGAGCCTGGTGGGCTACAGTCCATGGGGTCGCAAAGAGTTGGACATGACTAAGCAACTAACATTTTTGCTTCTATCCCTTCTTCACCAAAAAAAAGTCACAAATTAGATTTAGATTATGTCTTCTCTCCTACCTATCCACTTGAGAATTGCTAATCCAGTTATAATCTTTCACTGATTAAATCATCTTTGTGAGTGGATAGGGTTGCCAGATTTAGCAAATTAAAATGGAAGATCCTTAGTAACATTTTAATTTCAGATAAACAAGGAACTTTTTTTCAGGTAAGCATATCCTCATGTAATATTTTAACAAATATGTTGTTCATCTGAGATAGAAACACAACTGGTGTCCTGTATTACATTTGGTAACTATTAACTGGAAGAATGTGCATTCCCGGGCTGTAGTTACACTATGTCTTCCATTCCCTCTTTCTCATTAAGCTTTTGGATCCTGAAGTAGGTTGGAAAAAGCATTTGGCATCAAGAGGGGAGAATGGAGGAGGTGGTGGGATGTATTGGGAGATGGGGATTGTCATATAAACACTACAATGTATAAAATAGATAACTCATGAGAACCCACTGTATAGCGCAGGGAACTCTACTCAATGCTCTTGTGGTAACCTAAATGGGAAGGAAATCCAAGAAGAGGGGATATATGTATAGTTGATTCACTTTGCTATACAGAAGAAACTAATACAACATTGTAAAGCAACTGTACTCCAATAATGTTTTTTTAAAAAACTATTGGAACCATAGACACATTTTGTTGTAGAAATGTAACTGTGCCAGTACCACGCACCAAAAGAAACACTAGGTTAAGGACCAAAATACTTAGGTTTTAGTCCAAGTTCTCTGACTAACTGGTTTTTCATTCTTCAACAAAATTCTTGTATTTCTCTAAGTTTCAGTTTCCTCATTAGTAAAGCAGGAAAGTTGGATTCAAAATTTTTCTAAGGTATCTTTTAGTTTAAAATTTTAAAAATCTTCAAAGGGATATTTACAACAAAAACTTTCTATTTAAACCATAGGAGTTCTTACAAAGCTTTCAAAATAGAAAGGTATAGCATCATGCTGATTAGGTCTTAGTCCATTAAGGTCTGTCCCCCTTCCCAAATATAATGAACAGTGGTTTAATATGGGCTTTCACCATGCCAGATACTTTATAAATATTAACTGATTTAAACCTTATAATTGTTCAATGAAGTAAATGCTATTAATGTATCCATCTTAGAGATGAAACTGTGGCCAGAGAAACTGAATAATTTGTTATGACCCCACAACATGTGTGGAAACTCCAGAATTTGAATCCAAGTAATCTGGCTTTATCTTCTCTGTAGGAAAACATCATATACTTCTCACACAAGCATAAAACCAAACTAATAAATAATAATGTCAAGCCTAAAATAATTACTAAGCTTTATGGAGACGAGTGGGTAAGTTCTAGCTTAAACAACTGACCTTCCATATAAATGTCACTTTGAGTGACAAAGCCCCTAGAGTTGTGCCCTGTCCTAGGTATTAAGTAAATGCTGGTGAATGAACATGTCAATAAAGAGGCTTATACCTTGGACTGATTTCAGCTTCAGAGTTTTAATATTTTGACTAAATTACATAGAAACTTTGAAACTGTATGGAATAATTTTGCATGGTAGTTATAGTACATCCTATACAATGGTGGTCAAATTGAGCTGAAAATTCTCAAAAGAACAACCATTTAGACTCAATCACCACCTTTCAAGTACAAACTTGAGCCATGAGCAACTGAGACAGCAGCCCCAGTGAATAGTTCTATTTTCTGTGGTGGCCTCTGAGACTAGGGAAAGAGACACTCAGGATCGATGCTTAATTATGCCAGCTAGCCAAAGGCTAGTGAGACTGTGATATAACATGAATAATGAGGACAAACTTAGAAATTGAAGGAGGATTATAGAAGTTAGTGACATTATTACAGGGTACACAGTGGCAGCAAGTAGGGGCTTTAGTGTAAAATGTGGCAGCTTTAGTGTAAATCAGCAATGCTTCATAAATGAAATTAACTCTAAATTTCTCATGAATTCACCTCACAGGATAAGTACTATTCTCCAAGGTGGCACAAATGGGTTGTTGAGCCCTAAGGCTCACAGAGATACTGCAAGAAATCTATAGTCCATGTATTCATCAAAAATTATCTGTATCCTGAATATATTATATGTATCATACACATTGTTACAAATACTTGCCGTATACATTTGCATGCAGGTATGATTAATAAAACAGAAAAGTAAAATATTTAGAGAGTTTGGGGAAGTTATTTTTCATTCTATTTTTAAAAAATCCATCCATGGATCCTAGTATCATGTGGAGATCTGACAACATTCTCACTTTTAAAAAGACTAAGAAGCCAGATTCAAAAGTACTTGATATTAAAGCTATTTTCTACACAATTTGTTTTGAGAAACTTTCAGATAGAACCTTTGTTCAAAGATAGTCCCCAACCCAGGTGTTTTGAAATTTCACCCTCAGACTTTCTAGTTGTTTTAAACAAACCCAACATTTTGAGAGCAATTGTATTTAAGAGGCTGCACACTTCCTTTACATGGTCAAAATATAGGCAGCATGATGTAAGATTTTGTTTCTGAACAATTTAGGCTGTTATTATATGACCTATTTTCATGTTTTTTAAAGAATTTGTATGTGCAAGGGAACATGTGTATTATATTTTCCTCCCACAACCCCAATATTTAATGACAATATTTTATTGACAATCTCACATTTTGCAAGAAATAAAGAACCAACATTTTGTCTAGTGGGTTACAAATCAATACTATAAAATCTTACTAAATTCTATAACATCCTAAAGGTATAGATGTTAATATTCTCATTTTCACAAATAAAGAGAAAGAAACCTAGAAGCTGTCTGGCCAAAGGTCCTTTGGGCTAAGTGGCAGAGTCAACATTTGACCGCAGAGTTCTGAATCCCTTCATCTTTCCACTATAATTTAAGACAGGCATCAGGTATGAGCCAAATCTGGCCCACCATCTATTTTTGTATGACCTGCAATGTAAAGATGATTTTTATATCTTTACATACTTGTACTTTAAATGGTTAAATGACCACATGCATAATATCTGCATTTCTTTTCTCTTGATCCATGCAGTCTAAAATGTTTACTATCTAGCTCTTTATAGGAAAAGCTTGCCAACTCCCAATTTAGACTCCCAAGATTTAGCTCCCAAGAGCTTTTCACAAGGCTGCCATTAGGAATATTTATGCAAATCACACATGTAATGTAAGACTTTCCAGAAGATATATTTTAAAGGTAAAAAGAAATAGATGACAATAGAAAAGTACAATGAAACTAAAACCTGGCTCTTTGAAAAGATAAAATTGGTAAACCATTAGCCAGATTCATCAAGAAAAAAAGGTTGTTGTTGCTGTTGTTGTTGTTCAGTCACTAAGTCGTGTCCGACTCTCTGTGACTCCACGGACTGCAGAACCCCAGGCTCTTCTGTCCTCCACTATCTCCCAATGTTTGCTAAAATTCATGTCTATTAAGTTGGTGAGAAAAAAAGAGAGAGTTTCCAAATCAATAAAATTAGGAGTGAAGAAGGAGTTCAATCAACACCACAGAAATACATAAGGACTATAAGAGACTGCTATGAACAACTAGATGACAAGAAAATGAACAACCTAGAAGAAATGGACAAATTCTTAGAAAGGACAACCTCCCAAAATGGAACCAGGAAGAAATAGAAAACATCAACAGACCAATCACAAGCACTGAAATTGAATTAGTAATTTAAAAACTCCCAAAACCCCAAAGTCCAAGACCTGATGGGTTCACAGGTGATTTCTGCCAAATATTTGGAGAAGCGTTAACCTATCCTTCTCAAACTATTTCAAGAAACTGCAGAGGAAGGAACATTTTCAAACTCATGCTATGAGGCCAGTATCATCCTGATACCAAAACCAAAGAAGCCACAAGAAAGAAAAGTACAGGCCAATAAGACTGGTGAGCATAGATGTAAAAATCTTCAACAAAATATTAGAAAATTCAATCTAATGATACATTAAACAGATCATACACCATGACCAAGTGGATTTTATCCCAGAGATTCAAGGATTTTTTAATATCTACAAATCAATCAATGTGACTGATGTATTACATCAACAAATTGAATAATAAAAACCATATGACCATCACAATAGATGCAGAGAAAGCTTTTCACAAAATTCAACATCTATTTATGATAAAAAAAAAAACCCTCTCCAGAAAGTGGACATAAAAGGAACATATCTCAACATTATTGAGGCCATATATATGACAAACCCACAGCTAACATCATACTCAATGATGAAAAGCTGAGATTAATTTTAATAATATATTTAATTTGATCTGATGGCTCCAAAATGCAATCACCATAACAATGCAATTTCAACATGCAATCAACATAAAAAACAATAAGACATTTTATAATTTTTTTCATAATAAATCTTTGCTATCTAGTGCATATTTCACTCGGGGCAATGGCACCCCACTCCAGTACTCTTGTCTGGAAAATCCCATGGATGGAGGAGCCTGGTAGGCTGCAGTCCATGGGGTCACTAAGAGTCGGACACGACTGAGCGACTTCACTTTCACTTTTCACTTTCCTGCATTGGAGAAGGAAATGGCAACCCACTCCAATGTTCTTGCCTGGAGAATCCCAGGGACGGGGGAGCCTGGTGGTCTGCCGTCTATGGGGTCACACAGAGTCGGACACGACTGAAGTGACTTAGCAGTAGCAGTGTATTTCACTCTTAGAGCACATTTCAAGGTAGGCTAGCCACATTTAACATATTTAGGGTCCACGCCAGCCAGTGATAACTACATTGGACCACAGAGTTCCAGAGGTGGATAGCATTTTGTCCTCACCACTCCTCTTTTTCTCATTAAGGATGTTTCATTAGTTTCTCCATTAAAAATTTAGCCCCAAAGAGGGACCACACTTAACATTAGAACATCTGTGCTAGCACACTATTGTCACATTCTCCCCAAAGGCAAATGTTCCTGTTATTATTCTTTTTGTAGCAACTTTCACTGATATTAAATGGATCTTTTTAACATTAACTTGATATTTAAGTTTTTTTTAATAGTCAATCTAGGCTATAGTTTGTGCTTGGGATAAGATGTATAAAGCTTATCCAGCCGCTTTTCAGGTCTTTATCCTGTTTCAATTTCTTTGTAGCCTGCACTGTTTAGTCACGTGAATGTGTGTTATGAAATCTCTTTGTGTGTTGTTTGTCTGTCCACCACTAAAATGTGAGCCTCACAGCTGCAAGGATTTGTAAGATCTTGTCTGCTTCTGTATTTCAAGGGCCTAGAACAGTAGCAGACATATAATATGTGTTTAAAAAAACATGTATCAGTGGACAAAGAGGATAAAATGATTTACATATATAAATCAAGATAAACAGAAAAATGTCTCTGAAAAGAGCAATACAGTAAAAGGCAATAGCACCCAGTATGAATTGGTTTACTCAATCAATTTGGGTAAAACATTGGATTCACTGAACAGGAAAGGAAAGAACCTTGAAAGCAGAGGGGAAAAGAAAACTGATTTTGGTGGATATTTGCTTGGTAACTTTTTTTCTAGAGCTAACTAGCCAAATAAGTTCCAGTTGTAAAAGATTCTAAAAATACCATTGGTCTCTCATTTTTATGGATGGCTGCATCTAATTTTAATTAGACTAACAATATTTTCTACCACCACTTCCTTCAGTGGAATAGTAGGTGAGTGAGAAGAGAGTCCTGTTTTTCAGTTTATTATACACACCAGCTATTTCTCTTCCTAAAATTTCTACCAGCACTACATGGTGAAGTTAGACTAGCAAAATGGAAGTTACATTTAAATGCCCAGGAGAAAAGCCTTGAGAAAACTTCATGAAACAAAAACTTTCGTTTTCATTATATCCACCAGGCCTCCAGGTTCACCTAAGATTCCCTAAGATCCTCAGAGACCTTTTAAATGCAGTAAAATATCTGTCTCAGGTAAAAGTGGCAACACTTTAGAACAAAGGTTTCATAAGTGGTGGTTTATAAGGCATGTAGGATTTGAAAAGTACATTTCTTCGTGTCTTGAAGATATGTCTTATTAAGATGGCATACCCCCTTGGAGGCAATATTACTTTTTCAATAGTCAAACTTGCAATAACACTATTTCTTTTGAGGAAGGCTGGGGTATTTTATAGAGAATAGAGTGATGTTATGTGAACAAATATTATTTCAAGATATTGTAGATTTGCAGGTAGAAAGAACTGGTCAGATTTTCAGTGCAAAGCCGGGCTAAGAGTGAGTCAAAGAAAACTGTCAGCCCACAGACAGCAACATTCTGTGTGAAAGTCTCTTGAAAATGTTGCGGATGTCAAAACTAAACCTCCTCACTTTAACATTTCCTTCAGGATTCTCCACACTGCAGCTATACGTTAAAATTTTTCTAAAACAAGAGATATTAATCACATAATAAAAGTTACCACTACCATAGACTCACTGTATCTAGAGAAGTATGCTGCTGCTGCTGCTGCTAAGTCGCTTCAGTCGTGTCCGACTCTGTGCGACCCCATAGATGGCAGCTCACCAGGCTCCCCCGTCCCTGGGATTCTCCAGGCAAGAACACTGGAATGGGTTGCCATTTCCTTCTCCAACGCATGAAAGTGAAAAGTGAAAGTGAAGTCGCTCAGTCGTGTCTGACTCTTAGCGACCCCATGGACTGCAGCCTACCAGGCTCCTCCATCCATGGGATTTTCCAGGCAAGAGTACTGGAATGGGGTGCCATTGCCTTCTCCTCTAGAGAAGCATAGAGGCTTTTAATAATTTATGAAGCTAAATTATATATGTATATATGTGTGAAAGTGTTTATTCATCTGAAGTTCCTATTCAAAATAAAACTTTGAATACTAGACCATAATTAATTGATGTGTATATTATTTATATATATTATATTATGCATATACATGAACAGAACAATAAATATTTATGTACATATACATTGTAAACAACCACTACTATTGCTGAACAATTCTAATGTTCTTTTGTCTTTGGGTTTTGTCTTTTTTTATAGACTTCCCTGATAACTCAGTTGGTAAAGAATCCACTTGCAGTGTGGGAGACCTGGGTTCAAGCCCTGGGTTGGGAAGATCCCCTGGAGAAAGGAAAGGCTGCCCACTCCAGTATTCTACCCTAGAGAATCCCATGGACTGTATAGTCCATGCAGTCCATAGGGTCGCAAAGAGTCAGACACAACTGAGCGACTTTCACTTCACTTCACTTTGTCTTTTTGGCCATGCCTTGTGGCTCGCGAGATCTTAGTTCCCCAAGGAGGGACTGAATCAGGGCCACAGCAGTGAAAGCACCAAGTCTTAATCACCTGACCACCAGGGAATTCCCTTTTCTAAATGTGAAAGTGATTGATTTTCTGATTAGGCTATGGTCTTTCAAAATCCCAAGTCATTTCACAGGTATTCTATACCCTTTGGACTTCCATGGTGGCTCAGACTGTAAAGAATCTGCCTACAATGAAGGAGACCTGGGTTTGATCCCAGAGTTGGGAAGATCAGATCCCTTGGAAAAGGGAATGGTTACCACTTCAGTATTCTTGCCTGGAGAATTCCATGGACAGAGGAGTCTGGTGGGCTACAGTCCATGGGGTCACATAGCTAAGTGACTAACACTTTCACTTTCTACATCCTATACCAGGCTCTTGGCCCCTTGGTGTGTCTAATTCCAATAACTATCTCCACTTCATTTCAGTGACTCCTTGGACCTTTCCAGGCATTGGAATTTTCCATCTTAGGAGTCTTAACTCCAAATTTTTAGTATCATAGCATAACTGGAATGCATATAATTCATCAGGAAACTATGCAGCTCATTTCTGTATTTCATTGCTGCTAAATATTTCAAGAAACTTTTTTTGTTTTCTTCTCTCTTAAGTGAGGCTCCTACTTATAAACCCCTGTCTTGTCAGCACTTTCCATTTCCTCCTACTTTTCTCCTTCTGTTTATCCATACCTAAAAACCTAGGAAACCCACTCACTCTCCTGAACCTATACTGATACTGCTGTGCATATCTGGTGGAAAGCACAGAAACTGGGTGATTCATCCCATCGAGACTTTTAGGATCTAAAGCCATCTGGGTGCCCTCTATTGGCCAGTCCAAGTTGTCCATGACTGGCTCCATTTTTCAGTATCCTGAATGTCACTCTAATCATTCATCTCATCTTTAAGTACCTTGCCTGCCAATCTCACTCTTAGCATGATGCTCCCTGATTTACAAACAGAATAGGAACTGTCACATAATGCTCTCAACTTCTTGCCATTCACTTACTAATATGCTAGCATTTGAATATGTCTATGCAACTTTACCTCTGATATTTTCTATGCAAAGTGAATTGCTTTGTCTATGTACTAAGACCTTTCATTTTTCACTTTCTATGACATGACTTTACATCTCTTTTTCCTTACCCATTGGCCCCATATCCTTCAACGTATCTATGTATGCCTATTTCATCTCTTAATAACAATGTTGCCTTTATCTTGCTCTAAACCTAGGTACTCATTTGTTTTTTCAACAAAGATTTATTGAAAATCTGTAATGTGCTAGACATTGGCCTCTTACTAACCTTTTCTTCAACTGTGCCTTCAAAGGTCGGACTGTTTTATTTACCTTCCCTTGCATCCAGTCATTTGTACATCAATCCCTAAAACTATACTTTGATCCCCACCACACCACTGTAACAGTTTTGACAAAGATAATCAATTCACTGAACACATTTCAATTTGTCTGTTACATGCTTTATTGCATTTGACACTATCCACCACTCATTTATCAACATCAAGGACGATCTGTTCTCTTTCTAATTCTCTCTTCACTCCTTCTCAAGTTCCTTTCAAGTCTCAAGCTCCAGTACTTCTTAGACGCTAATGTTACCCTGATCTTTGTCCTCCATACTTTTTATCTTCACCATAAGCAAAACTTTTGTACCATATGTGATTAGGATTTCCCAAACTATGGCTCTATCTAGGAGCTATCTCCTGAGTTCCAGGTGTACATTTTCACTGTTAGAGTATTCAAACTGAAAACTAACATTGTCTACTTTTTTCCCCCTATTTTGCTTGATGTCCAGTTAGAAATTTGGGATTTTCTTTTACTTTGAATTTACACTATTTCTATGAAGAATGAGTCAACAGTTTCTGTGGATTCTCGTACCTAAACTGTATCTTGAATCCTTTCTCTAAATCTCTATCCTCACTTCTTTGCTTTATATTCACTCATCACTTAGCTCCTAAGCTACTTCAATAGCCTCCAAGTTGGTCCCTCTACCACCCATGTAGCTCTTCTTAATCCAAATTCTATACTGTTACAAGATAAATATTTTTAAAGTATAAATCTAAATGTAATACTTCTCTGAGATACCTTCAAAACAAAATAAAAATTCTTTATCATTTTTTATTCATTCACTTACTCAATATTTATGAATAGTTATGAACTGGAAAATGAGCCAGGCACCATATATGCAGTGACAAAAAACTGACCTAGTCTCAGTGGAGTTTACATTTTAGACCCTATAAAACTCTCCACTCTGACGTTCCCCACAAAATCCAACCCAGCTTTAATTTTCCAAAAATATAACTAGAATAAAACAAAACAGAAATTTTGGTGTTCAAGACAGCCTAGTCATGAGTTGAATCATTGAACATCATGGGAATAGAAAGAAATAGCCCGAGGAATGACTTATATTTGTCAAGGGAAGAAGGTAGAGTGTTCACAGAGAGATGGAACTATGTGAAGGTAAGGATGATAAGTCATATTCTGTGATGAATTTATCTTAAAATCTGCTAAGACTTGGGATGTATTAGAATTCTTCAAAATTGATATCATTCTTTTGTACAATGAGTACTTATATGTATACTTTGCAGCTTAGCATGTAGATCACAAAATCCAGCCCCACATACATATTACTATATCAACAACAATCATTCTTTATCTTTTCATGAGGGTAAAAAGCTATCTTGAATAAAACATTAAACTAAGTCCTTCAAACAGCTATTCATTTAAACCCTTCTTTCAAAAGCTACAGGACCTGGTTCACCGTTGCAAAATTCAAGACAGAACAAAAAATAACTAGGTACCAATCCTTCTAGCCTTAGAAAACTCTGTTTGTATCAGTTACTGACATCAGGCACCTTCAATACTTCATTATAGAAAGTATTCATTTTTGTGCAATCTCTGTCAAAGTGTTCAGTTCTTCCTTTAGGATAAAATACAAATAATACTGAATCTCATGCAAGTCTCTAAGCTCATTCATTATGTCTGAAGGACCTGAGATTGGTCTGGGGCCAGGTTGGGGGTCGGGGAACATCCTTAGAAAGAAGTGCAGGCTGTTGTGACTACAGATATTCTGTGTATCTCTCCCCCATGGTGCATCCAAGGACAGAAAGTAGATTTTCTATGACTGTCTGCATTAAAGAATAAATACTGTCTTTTATTATAGAATATAGATTAGACAGATGATGAAGATGAATGGCTAGATAGATAGATAGACATATAGAGAGACATAGGAAGAAAGGGAGGAAGGATGGCAAAATGAAAATGTCAGTATTTCTTCTATGGAAGCTTATAAGGACATTATCATTTTCTGTTACTTTTATTTATATATTCAAAGCAACTTCATAATTTTTAATAAGGCTATAAACTTCCTGCCCAGTTTTTCAAGTGTCTTTGGTTTTCAATGGGTCATTAAAAAGTTACTTTGGCTTTAATTAAATAAACAAAGTACTCATTGTATTCTTACATGAACCTCCAGGATTTTCAATTAGTTATTTATGCATTAAGCTTGACTGAACTGCTTACACTAATATGCTTTTATCATTTTGCCAGAAATAAACATGTGACTGGTTTATAGGACGACAGGATGCCTCCGACTTTCATACGTCTCCTGTCATTGGCATTCTGAATGTAAGTACATGTCCCACTGCTCAGTAAACACCATTAATCTGCAGCTTATGCAAATCAGAAACCTATTACTTTAACTGTTTTAATAAGTAATGAAATCAGGGCTATTGTTAGCCCACTTATCTTGAAGAGATGTACTCTGTAACAGCAAAATATTATTCGGCTATTATGAATGGTATTGCTGTTACTACATTAATAAAATATTACATGATATGGAGAGATTTCTGGATTAAAGTAAGATTACATCTGAGACAATTTTATTTTTCAACAATAGTGGTAAATAGGTTACATTGATAACGTCACAAATACATTTATTTAATGCCATACTGTTTCTAGTGTACAAAAAAGATAAATTTATTTATCTTTCATTTTTTCCTCCTTACTTCTGATTCCTTTCATTTTGGGGGTGGACAGGGAAAGAAAAGATGGAAGGAAAGCTTGAGTTGATTGTTCTTTGGAGGATAACAGAAGGCAAGTATTGCATACAATAAAGACATTGGGCCATCAAGAGATTTCAAATGCAGTATTACAAAAATAACACGATTTCCTGAGATCCAAAACATTTATATTCTTTAGTAATGAAGACTGTAACCTCAAGAGATATTGCGCAAATGCTCGTGTGTGGGCTACAGATCCCTAGAGCCTCAATACCCTCAATAAATTATTGTCATTGGAAACAAAAGGATTTCTCTCACTCCGAATAACATGGTAGATATTTGGTTTATGGAAGTATGTGCTTCAGGCCTGCTTTTATGTGAGGCATTGAGTCTCACTCTGCTGATGTTTACTGTTTCTGGAATAGCACCTAGAATATGGAGTGAATTTACTGAAAAATTAATTCAGATTAAGTTTCAGGTCCTCTAAATTGCATGGGTCCCTTCCAAAGCTCTTACTGCAATGTATACTTGCTATGATACATTGTATTTTTATATTATTTACTTAAGGACAAAATTGCATGTGCTTTAGGCACCACAAACCTGGATCCACTTCTTCTATCTATATATTTATGTTAATTTTTTCAGTTTTATTGAGATGTAATTCATATACAACACTGTATAAGTTTAAGGTGTATAGCATAGTGACTTCAGTTACATATATTATAAAGTGATTACCATAATAATCTTAGTTAACAGCCATTATCTCACATTAATAAAAAAATCCTTGTGATGAGAACTCACAGTATTTACTCTAACATCTTTCAAATATATCATACAGAAGTGTTAGCTATAGTTATCCTATTGTGTTCAATATATTACATACCTAGTACTTGCATATCTTATAATTGAAAGTTTTCACCTTTCTCTGTCTTCATCCAATTAATTCTCCCTGCCCACATTCCTCATCTCTGATGAATACAAATCTTTTCCTATGTGTTCTCAGTCACTAAGACGTGTCCAGCTGTTTCTGACCCCATGGACTGTAGCCTGCCAGGCTCCTCTGTCCATGGGATTTCACAGGTGAGAATACTAGAGTGGGTAGCTATTTCCTTCTCCAGAAGATCTTCCCAACTCAGGAATCGAACCACGTCTCCTGCCTTGCAGGTGGATTCTTTCACCACTAAGTCACAAGGGAAGCCCCTTTTTCCCTATGAGTTTCCTTTTTTCTTTTTTAGATTCCACCTATCAGGGAGATCATACTGTTTATCATATTGTGTGTATCTTTCTCTGCCTGACTTGTTTCACTTAGCATAATGCCCTCAAGTTCATCCGTGTTTCTGCAAATAGCTGACTTTCCTTCTTGTATATGTATATAACTTCTTTATTCATTCATCCATTGATGGTTACTCGGGTTATTCCCATGTCTTGGCTGTAATATATAATTCTGATATATGCACAAGAGTTCAAATATCTTCCTATGTTAATGTTTTTGTTTCCTTTGGATATATTCCCAGAAGGGGAATTGCTGAATCATACAGTAGTTTTATTTTTAATATTTTGAGGAACCTCCCACCCATACTGTTTTCTGTAGTGGCTGTACCAATTTACAGTCTCACCAACAGTGCACAAGGATTCCCTTTTCTCTACTTTCTCACTGGCATTTTTATATGTTGTCTTTTTGATGCCAGCCACCTCTCATGAGCTGATATCTCATTGTGGTTTCGATTTGCATTTCCCTAATGATTAGTGATGTTGGGCACCTTTTCATGGTGGGCATTTGTATATCTTCTTTGGCAAAATGGCTATTCAAGTCTTTTGCTTATTTTTCAATAGTGGATCTAACTTTTAGAGTCAATAAATCTCTGGTGTTTAATTAAATGGACATATTAACAAAAGAAGAAACCAGGCAATCATTGCTTGAAGATAGTATTTCATCTATACTCTACCTCACTTACAGATAATCAAGGTACATATGGAATCTTTTTCTAGGAAAATACGTTATATTTAAAATTCTCTAGCTCTAAACTTCTTTTACTTATATATAACCTCCTGGATTACTTCCCACATATTCACTCAATCTGATACATCCCCAACCCACTTATCTCTTAGAGAGTGATAGGCTGAAAACTTTTCTTACATTCTTAGTTATCTGTTCCCTTTTTAATTAATTTCTTCCCTGCTCAGCCTTGTTCCCATGGTCAGCAATTTTAGGAACATTATGGAGACATTTTTGGCCCCTCTATTAAGTCAACCACCTGACCTGCCTCTTGAGAAACCTATATGCAGGTCAGGAAGCAACAGTTAGAACTGGACATGGAACAACAGACTGGTTCCAAATAGGAAAAGGAATATGTCAAGGCTGTATATTGTCACCCTGCTTATTTAACTTATATGCAGAGTATATCATGAAAAACGCTGGGCTGGAAGAAGTACAGCTGGAATCAAGATTGCCAGGAGAAATATCAATAACCTCAGATATGCAGATGGCACCACCCTTATGGCAAAAAACAAAGAAGAACTAAAGAGTCTCTCGATGAAAGTGAAAGAGGAGAGTGAAAAAGTTAGCTAAGGCTCAACATTCAGAAAACTAAGATCATGGCATCTGGTCCCATCACTTCATGGGAAATAGATGGGGAAACAGTGTCAGACTTTATTTTGGGGGGCTTCAAAATCACTGCAGATGGTGATTTCAGCCATGAAATTCAAAGACGCTTACGCCTTGGAAGGAAAGTTATGACCAACCTAGATAGCATATTCAAAAGCAGAGACATTACTTTGCCAACAAAGGTACATCTAGTCAAGGCTATGGTTTTTCCAGTGGTCATGTATGGATGTGTGAGTTGGACTGTGAAGAAAGCTGAGTGCCAAAGAATTGATGCTTTTGAACTGTGGTGTTGGAGAAGACTCCTGAGGATCCCTTGGACTTCAAGGAGATCCAACCAGTCCATTCTAAAGGAGGTAAGTCCTGGGTGTTCTTTGGAAGGACTGAAGCTAAAGCTGAAACTCCAATACTTTGGCCACCTGATGTGAAGAGTTGACTCATTGGAAAAGACTCAGATGCTGGGAGGGATTGGGGACAGGAGGAAAAGGCAATGACAGGATGAGATGGCTGGATGGCATCACTGACTCGATGGACATGAGTTTGGATGAACTCCGGGAGTTGGTGATGGACAGGGAGGTCTGGCATGCTACAATTCATGGGGTCGCAAAGAGTCGGACACCACTGAACGACTGAGCTAAACTGAACTGATTAAGTCAACATTAGGTGGCGGCTGAGTCTTATTGAAGAAAACTATTAAATGATATTGAAAATCTGTCTTAAATGCTAATATACCCTTTTATCCATACCTTGTTGACCCCCTAGTTAGCCCTTTAAGTCCCCTGCATATGAACATGTTCAGTTTCAGTAGCAAGTTCATAAGTCCAGTGGTTCATAAATCCAACATAATTAGCCTAGGTACCCAACCAACACAATCGACTATATAGTACTGCATTGTAATAGGTTTATAATACTTTTCAGACAAATAATACATAAAAAACAAACAAGCACAAAAAATTAAAAAAAAAACATTTTAAATCTTACAGTATAGTACCTTGAAAAGGACAGTACTATCAGTTACATTACCACTGCTTTTACCCTTGCTTCCAGACATCCTGGGCTTGAAATAAAGATACTGTATTACTGTACTCTGTACAGTAAGGTACATAGAGCATAACCACTTGTAGAGTATGCATGCACGTGACAATGTACGCTAGATGAACTAACTTATGTAATTGGACATGCAAATGTACGTTCACATCTTTGAAAGTTTGCAGCTTGAAGGTTCGTATGTAGGCAACTTACTATATTCTAAATCTTTTCCGAATGTTTGAGATTCCAGAATCCTCCACTTACCCCTCACTCTCAGCTCTTGTTTCCTCCTCTCCCTTTACAATAGGTACATATAGCACTTTGAATAGAGAAGAACACAAGATCCATAAATGAAAGTTGAAATTACTGAGTCTATGTTCACTTTAAAGTAAAGTCTTCAATACACAAATCATAAATGGCACTGGCTATGGAAAAAATAAAATAAAAACAGAAATGCCATTATCATCTTACTGGGATTAATTAATACCATCCCCACAAGGAAGTGTCTTTTGGTTAAATTGAAAAGAAATGTTAAGGTTACAGGTCACTAAAATATTACGAGAGATTACTTTTAACGAACTTAATCCTAAGTGAGTATTTACATGTTCTTCATAGAAGTACATAAATTATTACTAACTTCTATGGCTTTGAATTTCAGAGTATATTTTATATAGTATTGTTATTAGGTTATATATTTATGTGTTCATGGCATTCCTATATAAATTTAAGTCCTCAGTAAGAGATTCAGTGCTGATGTCAGTAACGGATTGGAAAACAGTAAAACACAGGCACTAAACTAATGGGAACTTTAATTTTAGAAAAACAGTAAAAATTTTGTATTTCATTTAAGTAGACAGGAACCTCATTAAAACTGTCATGTACTTCTTTGCTTTTCACACATTGAAGGTATAAAAAATGTTTTGCTATAAAAAAGCACAGCTGCTAATTAGAAAGGACTTTAATTAACAGATCTACTTAAAAAAAGGTAAACACATTGCATTTCACAAATTTGAGACTTTTGTTGCCATATTTGATGCATACTAAATATTTTGTCAATTACAGACTAACTGATGCAAGATATTTCCATATGGATCATTTGTATAATACTAGCTAGCATGTATGTATTAAGCTTCTTGCTAGTGTCAGATATTATTCTCAGGGCTTTATTTGTATTTTCCAAGCTAATCAAGGAAATATTGCTTGATCTTCATCTTGTAGATAAGCAAACTGAGGCTCAGAGAGGTTAAATAACTTAATCATGGTCACACTGAGCTAGGTTTATGATACATGATTCAAGATATACGATTGTATCTTGATATATGATTCAAGAGTTAGTTCTCTTCACCTGCTCTCTGTGAGCAAATATGCAGAATTTATTCTGAAATTTGTATTGTCATAAGTCAAGGATGTTACTGGAGTCCCTTACATCATATGTAATATAGAAAAGATCATTATGACTAATTGTCTCATCACAGAAATCTCAGTAGTTGAATAGATTTTATTGGCAGCAGCAAGACCTAGTGTAAAGCTCAAAACATCTGGAATCAAACAGTTTCAGGATTCAAAGTTCACTTGTCAGTCAATAGCTGAGTAACTGTAGGCAAGTTTCTTAGCTTTTCTGAATTTTAATCACCTTACTTGTGAAATATGGAAAATAATGCCTCCTTCTCAAGTTTTACATAATTACAGATATAAGCTATAGACATAAATAGTGTTTCTGGATATGTATGTGTTACCTCATGACCTAAAAGCAGATAAAGAATTTTTCACCATTTTGAAAGAATGCTTATAATGATCTGATTTAAAATAGAGTATACATTATATCCTTGAAACTCATTATATCTTAATGCTTCCAGTTCTGAAGTAACCAGGACCCTTCTTCCGCTTTCTGAAAGAGGATGAAACCTAGAAAAAATAGTCAAAACAGTAATAAAATTATTGATACAAGTTCTATTGTGAAATAAACAAAAAGAAAAATGAAATCTCCTCATGCCAGAAGTGAAGGAACCTGGAAAATCAGGCCTCTTCTTAAATGTCGGACTTCAAGATTTTGGCTGTCTTGCTCAGGAAAGTGGCAGGAAATTGTTATCTTAAATTCATACAATTGATGGTTATGAATCAAATACTTACTATCAACATGAGGAGGGAATTCCAAGCTATGAAATCAATGTAAACTCTGCAATAGTGGTTAAAGAACCCTCCTGCCAATGAAAGAGATATAAGAGACATGGGTTCGATCCATGGGTTGGAAAGATTTCCTGGAGGAGGGCATAGTAACCCACTCCAGTATTCTTACCTGGAGAATCCCATGGACAGAGGAGCCTGGAGGGCTACATTCCATAGGGTCACAAAGAGTTGGACACAACTGAAGTGACCTAGCATGAATGCAAGCATGCACGTCCTGAAACAAAGAACCCCTGGGTTTCAGAGCAGAAGCAAGAGTTAAACAGGAAAGGTTGGAGAATGTGGAGCACACAACACTCCCACAGAGGAGAGTCTCTGCTGAATGTGGGCTCACAGTGAAAATCTATAAAGCAAGTGAAAAATGTTCTCCCCCGAAGGAAAGACAGCAGACACTAATTAATAATTTCTGTATCTTTATCTAGAAAAAACTTTTTAAAAATGCACCATGGAAATGCATTCCAATATACATTCAGTTCAGGTCAGTTCAGTCGCTCAGTCGTGTCCGACTTTTTCCACGCCAGGCCAGGCCTCCCTGTCCATCACCAACTCCTGGAGTTCACCCAAACCACTGTCCATCGAGTCGGTAATGCCATCCAGCCATCTCATCTTCTGTTGTCCCCTTCTCCTCCTGCCCTCAATCTTTCCCAGCATCAGAGTCTTTTCCAATGAGTCAGCTCTTTGCAACAGGGGGCCAAAATATTGGAGTTTCAGCTTTAGCATCAGTCCTTCCAAAGAACACCCAGGACTGATTTCTTTCAGAATGGACTGGTTGGATCTCCTTGCAGTCCAAGGGACTCTCAAGAGTCTTCTCCAACACCACAGCTCAAAAGCATCAATTCTTTGGCACAAATATTGTTTGATTCCTCTTAGGATCTTGGTACCTACATAGGAGGTAGCTAGAACAGTCAGATTCAGAGAGTCAGAAGGTGGGGAAAGGGGAATGGGGTCTTAGTGTTTAGCGGGGACAGAGTTTCAGTTTAGCAAGGAGAAAAATGTGGGGGATGGATAATGGTGAGAGGTGCACAATATTGTGAATGTACTTCGTGCCACTGAGCTGTAGTTAAATATTATGTTTAAAATAGTATATCTTATATTTTGTGACTTTTATGACAATAAAAAAAAAATTGTTTTTAAATGCACCATGAGGACTTCCCTAGCAATCCAGTGGTTAAAACTGTGCTTCCACTGCAGGGGACGTGGGTTCAATCCCTGGTTGGGGAACTAAGATCCTATATGCTGTGCAGTACAGCCAAAAGATTAAAAAAAAAAAAAAAAAAAGGCACCATGGTTTTGGATAGTTACAAATTCTAGAGACTGAGAAGTCCCATAGTAGGTCATCCAGAAGTTGGAGACCCAAGGAAGGCCAGTGATGTAGTCTGAAAGCCAGAGAGCTGATGGGGTAGATTCCGGTATGAGTCTGAAGGCCTGAGAATCAGAAGTACAGAGGGAAGAAGGAAGATTAAATCTCAGTTCAAGCACTCAGGCAGAGAGAGAGCAAATCTTCCCATTCCTCACCTATTTGTTCTCTTAAAATTCTCAACAGATTGAATGATGCCCGTTCACAGTGCAGCGGGTAACGCACTTTACTCAGCCTATCAACTGAATTGTTAATCTTCTCTGGAAACGTCCTTAGAAATACCCCTAGAAATAATGCTTAACCAGATATTTAAGCATCTCAAGATCCACTCAAGTTGGCACATAAAATTAACTATCACAGTGTCACAAGTACTTCACTCATCTGAATGTCCTTTGATTCTTAGTACTAACAGTTTCTGTTAAAATAAAATATGATTTCAAAGAGGGAACTAAGAATAAGACACTGTACAGAAGAAATGCTAAGGTTTAAAAAAAAAAAAAAACAGCCGATAGTTCATTAACAGCATCTATAAAATCTTCCAAATCATAATGCTCAGTCATAAGACTTGGGTCCCCCTGTGACTCACAGTCACAAGAGAGGGCATTTTAATTCCACATGAAAAAAATACTCGTAAATAACTTATACTTTTAAAACAAAATGTCCATGACACCTCTGACATTTCAAAAAAGCTAAACCATTCTTATCTTTCTTAAGTGAACTGTGTAAAATATTGGCAATTGAAGAGTTATAAGAACGTTTACTATGAATTTATAATGCAACATTCACCAAAATCTTACTCAGGACATTTGGATGGGGTGGATTTTAGGATCTATTATCCCGTAGTATTTTCATTTCTGTTCGTACTGTGTCAACTCTAAATAAAGCGGTGTCTCTAAACCTCACTGAAAGGAATTTTGACTTCAATAAAATAAAGTTTAATGACAAATTGCCAGTTTTTACAATATAACAATAATATAAAAGATCAACCTAGACTCTCTACACCTTTTGAAAACTGATATTTGAATCTTTTATTCTCTAAATTGGTCATGTGTGTGTGCTTAGTCACTCAGTCAAGTCCAACTCTTTGCCATCTCATGGACTGTAGCCCAACAGGCTCCATGATATTTTCCAGAAAAGAATATTGGAGTGGGTTGCCACTTCCTCCTCCAAGGGATCTTCCCTACCCAGGGATTGAACCTGCGTATCCTCTGTCTCCTGCATTGACAGGCAAATTCTTTACCATTTAGCCACCTGGGAAGCCTCCTTGGTCAAAATCTCTTATTTAAAGATTCACGTGAAGAACCCAGAGTCACAAGACAAGAAAGAGAATCTTTAAATAAGAGAATTTGACCAAGAGAGATTCGTTTAGTTTTCATTTCCTGGTTTATTTTTTAAATTTTCACACTAAAATTGTCTTAGATCATTAATAATTAAGATCAGACATAATAGCTGAAGAGCTGGTGGACATTGTGCAGATATGCCTTTGTCATCACTCTTCTCTGTTAAAAAGAGAATAAACTAATTGACAACCAAACACATAGTGTCAGTAAACAAAGTCAAACCGTTAACAAAAAATAACACCTCACTGCTAGCATTTGAATATTAAAATATTTACATCTTCCTTTTCCTAACACAAATTTGCATACGTAGTATAGAGCTAGAATGAAAATTCAAAATGTACAACTCAAATCTTTCAAAACAGAAATAAAATACAATTAATGAGTGATACCTACAGGTTTTTCCCCTCTCATGTGTTGTCAGCATGCCAGTATCTCTCATCAGTCTATGAACCAACTGGGATGCAGAAAGAGGCAAACGCAAGTAGATTAAATCTTTGACGGTTCCTGTTGGGTGTTATATTCTTTTAATAGAGCTTCAAGAGGCAGCAGGCACACACAGTGCATGCCATGTATGATCGATAGAAAGTGGAGGTTTGCTTACCCAATGCTTGACAATGAGGAGCAACACCTCCTCTGGCATTACGAATTTGAGCACTGACAGCCAGGGCAGGTACAACCCGCCTGCAGATCGTCAAGCCAAGCACAGATTTAATTCTCATCCATCATCAGAAACACAGTTTCTCTGAAAAACATGAATGCATCTCGTTTCGTTAACACATGATGCATTTGATAGAATCTGTGGAGGTTTTTCCTCCTCAAATGTGAAAGCCAGTTGTCAATTTAAATTCAACAACTATTTAGATGTGTTTCTGATGCTAGGCATTGTTTCAAGCACTAAAAGGATATATTATTGAGTTCCTGCCTTCCTAGAACTTTTAGTCAGGGACTGGGTTAGGACAGAGTTAAAGCAGTGTAAACATTATTAAGATATAAGACAGAACCATTTGCCATCACTTCATGGCAAATAGATGGGAAAAAGTGGAAACAGTGTCAGATTTTATTTTCTTGGGCTCCAAAATCACTCCAGACAGTGATTGTAGCCATGAAACTAAAAGACGCTTGCTCCTTGGAAAAAAGCCATGACAAACCTAGACAGCATATTCAAAAGCAGAGACAACACTTTGCCAACAAGGGTCTGTGTAGTTGGAAGTTGTGGTTTTTCCAATAGTCACATACAGATGTGAGAGCTGGACCATAAAGAAGGCTGAGTACTGAAGAATTGATGCTTTTAAATTGTGGTGCTGGAGAAGACTCTTGAGAGTCCACTGGACTGCAAGAAGATCAAACCAGCCAATCCTAAAGGGAAATCAACCCTGGATATTCATTGGAAAGACTGATGCTGAAACTCCAATATTTTGGCCACCTGATGCAAAGAGCCTACTCATTGGAAAAGATCTCAATGCTGGGGAAGATTGAGGGCAGGAGGAGAAGTGGGTGACAGAGGATGAGATGGTTGGATGTCATCATTGACTCAATGGACATGAATTTCAGCAAACTCCGGGAGACAGTGAAGGACAGGGAAGCCTGGCATGCTGCAGTCCCTGGGGTTGCAGAGTCAGACACAACTTACTGATTGAACAACACAACAACAAAGCAAATGCAAATATCACTAAGATACAGGACAGAACATAACTGATTTTAAAAGAATGTGGGTTCATCTCTAGTTAAGGCAATGAAGAAAATCTTCTTAGAGGTTATCTTTATGTGGTACACAGCAATAGCTTTGCATTTTAAAAGATGTAATCATTTTACACTTAAGTACATATTTTCTCTCAAAAAAAATCACTTAAGGGAGGTTACTGACTCCATCTTACAAAGAGAGAAAACATATTCGATGAAATAAAGCAAGAATAAAGTTAGAAAGTTGTACAAATTGTATGAAGACTGTGACTCCAAATTCTGCATTGCTTGAAAAATGTCATTGGTTCCTCTAACATGGATTTGGAATCCCTGATCTGAGGTGTTGATAGAAACTAGAATATAGAAATGAGACTGATGGAGGCTGAATACTGAAATATAAGGGTGGGTATGAGGCCAAAGGAGAGAATATAAATAAAAAGAGAAGGAAAATAAGGAAAGAAGCTTGGAACAAGATTTATATTCAACAAGAGTGAAAATAGTAAGGCAGGAAATACAGAGTCATGAAAGAATTTGGGGACAGAAAGAGGGAGGATCACAAGAAAAATCAGTGAGCTATCAGCAAGAAAATGCTGCATCCCCAATGCCACCACAATATCTTGAATAGATTCTAAATAATCATTAGTTCAAGGAAAGCATGACCCTGATCCACCTACACTGACTTTCTCTTTACTCTTTACTATTTGAACTTAAAACCTTGATCTGAAACACAAAATTTTGGCCTTAATTTTATCCTTTTAACTCATGGCAACTGTACATTCTCCTTATACACAAAATGTTGCTCATTCCAAATCATGATCTCAAGCATTTTGGCAGTTGTAGCCCTATTTACCCCATAGCCCTGCACCTGCACCTAGTCTGAAGACATTTTGACCTTATTTGCTCTCTTTCCACCTTATCCCAACTAATAGGCAAACAAATGTTATGTTGGCAAAGGGAAATACATTGTGTATTTAAAAATAAAAATGCTAAATATTATTAGCTCATTAAATTTTCCAGTGTTTGCATGAATCTCAGCAATAGATGCAACTTGGGCTCAAGATGGGATGGGACCCCTCTCCATTATATTGGCTTAGGATAGTACACTCTTACTGTAGACATTACATAAATACTATTCTTTCATCTTCATTCTCTCATCAAATGATCAATCATCATAAAAATAAATTAGTCTGAGTCGTTTCTAATATCTCACCTAAACTTTTCAGCCATCATCTGTCTAGGCTTAAACTGTGCAGAAAGAAATGAACTCAAATAACCTTCCACACCTCTCCTCCCCAGTAAACCTACCACATCTGCATAGTGTCTGGACATGGAAGGCACTTAGTATCTGTTTGATGAATGAAGGAATGTGCAAATACCTCCCTATCCACCTACAACTTCAGATTCAAGGAACATGAAAGCATAGAAGTGTAAAAAAAGAAAAATGGAAGGCAGTAATGATTAATTCAAGTTGCATGGTGCCCACACACTCAATGCAGAAGAGAATGTGACAGTTGTACATACTCCCAACATGCGTGGTGGTAAGAAAATTATGTGAGTTATTAAAGTTATTTAGTTATAAAACTGAGGTGGAGAAATATTTTAAACCAAACATTTGAATTTTTTCTTTGTACATAAATAGTTGAACCCAACCCAACAGTGAAATCCAGTTTAATTTTTGACCTTCAACTTTTATTGAAAAGCACTTTTCTCATAGGCAGCCCCACATAAATACTTGAAAAGAGAGACTTAGGCTCCAATTCACCAGATTTGTCTTCCCTACAGTACCTTTTACTTTATTTCCCTTTCAACTGAAATCCACAAAACCATATTGCCTTGTTTCATAGCTAGAAAGTTAGAGTGAGACCACTTAAAGTGTATGTACCATAGTTTGTTATAAGAATTAGAGACAATAAAAATATTGGAAATTCAAGACAATATTAATTTTCTTGTTTTAGGCTGTCTTTACCCACGAATCTAGAGGGACTATTTTGAATATCTACTCAAGCATACATAGTTTAATTTTATCAAGTTATTTGTTGCTTCAATGCAAGAGGTGACTCAAACATGTTATTGAATGAACATCATATCTTTTCAAATTTACTTTGAGCTTCAAAATGGTGATATTTAGGATACCTGTGGAAAGTGAACAGTCTTGCCTTTAAAGTAAAATAGATATCATAGACTACTAGGGGGCTTCCAAGTGGCTCTAGTGGTAAAGAACCCACCTCTCAATGCAGGAGACTTAAGAGACATGGGTTTACTTTCTGGGTTGGGAAGATCCTCTGGAAGAGGACATGGCAACCCACACTAGTATTCTTCCTGGAGAATCCCATGGACAGAGGAACATTTCAGGCTGCAGCCCATAGGGTCACACAGAGTCAGACATGACTAAAACAACTTAGCAGCAGTAGTAGCAGACACCAAGGGGCTTCTCAGGTGCAATGGTAAAGAATCTGCCTGCCAATGCAGGAGACACAAGAGACGTGGGTTCAATTATGGGTTGGGAAGACTCTCTGGAGGAGGAAATGGCAACCCACTCCAGTTTTCTTGCCTGGAAAATCTCATGGACAGAAGAGCCTGGCAGGCTATGGTCCATGGCGTTGCAAAGAGTCAGACACAACTGAGAGCACACACAAACACAGGAAAAATGTATAACCAGCAGGGTTAGAAAGAGAACACCTTTAGAACATGTGACAGAAATCCATACACTATACATGAAATTTAAAATCCAGAAGCATTCTCAGAGGCAAACACAAGATGGGGGAGAATTGACTGTTAAGCTATTGAATACTGCAGAAGTGTCATGCAGCTGTCACTGTGTGGTAGAAATATGGAAATCAGAGGCTGAAGTCAACAGTTTAATAAATGAATACTGTGAGCTGGTTAATAACTAAAAGATAAGCTTGATTTTAGAAGATAAAATTATGTGCTATGGCTAATAGTATCCAGGTAGTGAAGAGAAATAAGTTATCAGGTCCAAACATGTAAAAAATATTTTCAGTCTTCCCCCAAGTATATATGATTATTTCCCCAATAACTGTGGTATTTTAAAAAAATTTTATTAAAGAATAAATGTCTATTAAGCAAGCAATTTTCTGATGTGTTATTTGATTTACCAAAGGGACCTACTCCCTAAGGAGGATGAGCTTCTGGATTGTAGACTTCCAGGCTCCTCTCTTCATGGAATTCTCCAGACAGGAATACTGGAGTGGGTAGACATTCCCTTCTCCAGCGGATCTTCCCAACCCAGGGATTGAATCCACAGCATATTCCTTACCACTTGAGCCACCTGGAAATCCCAGAGCTATCCTAAAGCAATATTGCAGGCAGATTCTTTACCATCTGAGCCAGTAACCTAATCACAATTAATAATTATTTTTCCAATGACCATCATTTTCACATTAAGTCATTAAGAACCTATTATAGACTGAATGTCTGTATGCCCGTCAAATTCATATGTTGAAATTCTAACCTTGAGGGTGAGGGTATTGGGAAATGAGACCTTGGGAAAAAATTAGGTTAAGATAAGATTGTGAGGGTGGGGACTTCATACATGGGATTAGTGTCTTTATAATCAGGATAGTTTGTCCTCTCTCTCTGCTATGTGGACATGAGAAGATATAGTGAGATGACTGTCTGTGAACTAGGAAGAGGGTCCTCATCAAACACCAGATATACCTTGATCGTGGACTTGATCTTGGACTTCCCAGCCTCCAGAACTGAGAATCAGATGTTTTGTTGTTTGAGCCACCCAGTCTATGCTATTTTTGTTATTATAACAGCCCAATCTAAGACAGAGCTTTTGTTCCCCTAAGGACAAGATCATCCTCAGGTAAAATCACAACCACATTTCAAAGATCATTCTCCCCTGAGAATATAACAAGGCCCAGTTTATCTCCTAAGGGACTTCATAACACTGTATGTTTTGATGATGTTCTTAAAGATATTATGCCTATAAGTAACATAAAATCAAATGCAAACATTTTCTACGTTAATATTTTCTGTTGTTTTTTAGTGGCTAAATTGTGCCTGACTCTTTTGCAACCCCATGGACTGTAGCCTGCCAGGCACCACTGTCCATGGGATTTTCCATGCTAGAATACTGGAGTAGATTATCATTTCCTTCTCCAGGGGATCTTCTAACCCAGTGATCGAACACACATCTCCTGCATTGGCTGGCGGATTCTTTACCACTAAGCCATTAGAGAAGCCCATTAATATTTTTAGCCTAGAATAAATTCCAAACTAAGAACCTAATACTTAACAACTCCCATTCTCTGATCCCAAACTACTTTTCTAGCACATTCCTTAGTCTCTATGCACAATAAGACCTAAGCTTTCCTTCCTTGTCATGTGTATTTTGGGTCTCAAAAATGCATTCCCTGGTAGAATGACAAACCTTTCCAGGTATGCCTTGGAGTGACAGTGTTTCTAGAATGTGGGAGTTTCAGTGCTAAAATGAAGAGAGGCCCAGATTCGGATCGGATCGGATCAGTCGCAAAGAGTCGGACACGCTCAGTCGTGTCCGACTCTTTGCGACCCCATGAATCTCAGCACGCCAGGCCTCCCTGTCCATCACCAACTCCCGGAGTTCACCCAGATTCACATCCATTGAGTCAGTGATGCCATTCAGCCATCTCATCCTCTGTCGTCCCCTTCTCCTCCTGCCCCCAATTCCTCCCAGCATCAGAGTCTTTTCCAATGAGTCAACTCTTCGCATTGTTAACCTACCTCCAAGGATGATTTTAAATGCCATTTTCATGGTGAGTCTCTTTGTTTCATTATGCAATCTCACTATCATCTTCTATTCTCATCTTATTTTTTTTAATAAATTGGCATTTTATTTTTTTTTTATTTTTGGCTATACTGCTGGGCTTATGGGATCTTAGCTCCCTGACTAAAGATCAAAACTGTGCCCCCTGCAGTGAAAAAGCGGAGTCTTATTCATTAGACCGCCAGGGAATTCCCTATCCTCAACTTATAACACAATGTAAACTTTTCCTCTGGTATTCAGTCCTCCTTGTTCTTATCTGAAAACCCTAATGAATTTACTTTACAGGTCTTGTTATTCACACCTTCTGATCATTTTTGTACAGAGATATTTTTAATTTTCTTCTTTCTTTTTTTGGCTAACAATGCTGAGATTCTTGCTAAAAAGCACTGCAAAGATACTTTTAGTTCTTGTTCCAGATGATTGACCAGGTACACATATTTATGTTTTTGCTTTTTCTGTAGACTCACTTAAAAATCACAAAAGACATATCCAGAAGAAAAGCACATCTCCCAAAGCACTGGATAACTGCAGCAGTTTTCAGAAGCATCAGTGGAGCAGAAACACTGAGAAATGTTTGGAAGATAAAGAATAAGTTTGTATGCAAACACAGAAGCTCCACACCTGTGAGAGTAGACCACTGAAAAGCAGAAGAAAAGACTGTGGTCATAGAACAGGTTTTGGAAACAGGGTGGGCCCCACAAAGCCATTGTAGAGTAGTTGATTACCAAAGAGTAGTTAGACTAATTGTAAAAGCATCTAAACCCTTTTTTTTAGCTCTCAGACTAAAGGCAGAGAAAAACTCTTATTCAGACACCTCTTCTACATAGAACAGATAAGATGAGCCCTGGGGGTAGGAAAAATAGTTACTCGGTAAGTAGGTATCTTCCCAAGAGGAGCTTCCATCTCTTATTTACATTGCCCATCCTTGCATCTTGTATACTTTTCCAATACATCACTTAACATATTAAGTATAGCTATTTTAAATTCCCTGCTTGATAATCCCAGTCAACATGTAAGTCTGGTTCTGATGAAATTTTTGTCTCTTTAGAGAGATTTCTTTTGCTTTTTAACACATCTTATAGTTTTGTTTTTTTTTTTGAAAACTGGACATGTTGTATCAGGTAGTTGGAACTGAATTAAATATTCCTTGAGTGTGAGGACTTATATTAATCTTGCTGAGAGGGAAGACTGTTTTAATTTTTTTCAGCTATAGATACCAAAGGTTTCAAGTTCTTCTAGTGTCCTCATTTTGTCTCTCTTACTGTCTTTGGAATTACTTAAGAACTGCTTCTTAAATAGAGTCTGTGCCCTGAAGCTCTTTAAGCTGCAATTCACTGTTCTTACACTGGAGCCCTGCAGGCGTGGTAGTGTGATACTTGCTATCATCTTCTGATTAAATTCCAGTCTTCTGGTGAGTCTGAGTCTCAGTTTTGGGACTATCACAAATGTTTCTCTGGTGATATAGTATTTCCCCCTGCCTCCTACCCCCTTTTTGGACTGCAGATTTACCAACCTACTTCCATGAAGCATTGTCCCTTGTTAACTATTTTCCCCCTAAGTGGATATAGGAAAGTCAGAGTGGGCTGGAGTGAGGAGGAATTGCCTGTCTTCAGCTGAGATAAGGTGTCAGAACTGAGTTTTGTGGATGTCTTTTCAACTGGATGAGAAGTCTGTTACTCTTCTCTTTACCCTGCCAGAGCAATGAGGGTCTTTTCCTCAGATGCTCATAGAAGCATCTTTCTCATAGAAAGAACCTGATGGGGCTCCTGGAAGAAAAACTCATAAAAAAAAAAAAAAACAAAAACAAAAAAAAAACTGACCTTCTTAAGACCTCAGCTCATAAGAGCTGAATCTCTGAATCAATATCACATTTGCCCACACTCAGCCTCTAGTAAATTCACTGAAATTATCATTTGCATGTTCCCATCAGCTTATGGCTCCAGCAAATTCCAATGCAGGTAAGTAAATGTTTATCCCTCTCTCTCTCCACCCCTCTCTTTCTATCCCTACCTCTCTGAATGTATCCATTTCTCCAGATTTCAGGGTAGCAGATTGCCCTGTGACCTCAGTTCTCACACGAGTCTTGATTTTTCAGTCTGTCTGGCCTTTTTCTTGTTGGAAAAGTAAGACAACAACTCTCAAGCTCTTTATGTCAAAGCTAAAGTTAGGACTTCCCTGGTCACACAGTACATAAGAATCTGCCTGATAATTCAGGGGACATGGGTTCCATCCCTGGTCCATGAAAATCCCACAAGGCATAGAGCAACTAGGCCTGTGAGCCACAACTATTGAGCCCATGCTCTAGAACTCACGAACGGCCAACTGCTTTGCCCATGTGCTACAACTACTGAAGTCTGCACACTCTAGGGCCCACGAAAGTGAAAGTGAAGTTGCTCAGTTGTGTCTGACTCTGCAACCCCATGGACAGAGGCACCTGCACCAGGCTCCTCTGTCCAAGGGATTTTCTAGGCAAGAGTACTGGAGTGGGTTGCCATTTCCTTCTCCAGGGAATCTTCCCGACCCAGGGATCGAACCCAGGTCTCCCACATTGTAGACAGATGCTTTACCATCTGAGCCACCAGGAAAGCCACAGCTAATGAGCCCTGGTGCTGCAACGACTGAGCCCACAAGCCCAGGAGCCAGCAAAAAGCACCTACTGAGCCTGTGTGCTGCAACTACTGAAGCCCATGCACCTAGAGCCTGCACTCCCCAACAAGAGAAGCCAGAGCAGTAAGAAGCCTGCACACTGCAACAAGGAGCAGCCCCTGCTCTCCGCAGCTAGAGGAAGTCTACGGGTAGCAAAGACCCCGTGCAAACAAAAAAGTAAATTAAGCAAATATAAAAAAAGCTAAAGCTAGAAGTCCCAGTAGTGAGATTTTAACAACTTTGTTTTCATATGTTATACTATTCTATTTTACTTTTAAAGGACATTTTGAAAATCATGCCTGAGAGTAGAATTGGTGCTTGAAGAAATAAACAAGAATTGTCTGTAAAATTTATCTATGGACAAATCCTTATTCTCTAACAATGCTGAAGTGAATAATGACATGCTTAAAGGATAAAGATTTCAAGAATATAGCACATTATTTTCTCCAAAATTATTTATCATTTCCTCACTTAAGAGAATCACTTCAATTTAAGAATACTCCTTGAATCTCTTAACTTGCTGTTTTTACTCATATAATTAGAGTTCACTTCCCAGTCTGATTTGTATCATAGTTCATGGGTATTGGAGTATAGCTATTCCATGAGATAGTTTGAAATTGTCTCTTTACATTTCCTAGAGCTGCAAACACAGTTACTTTTCGCATAATAACTACTTAATAAACCTTTTAAAAATTGAATTGCAACCAAAGACAAAATGTACTATTTTCCACACAAGTAATATAGTTCACAAAATGTCAAATAATTAGCACATTTTATCCCAAATTCCTTATTCCTAATATGCAAGATAAGCTCCACAAATGATTTAGGAGTTCTTAGCTTGATTTTTAGAAATACCTGAAAATTTGACCCCCATTTAATTTTTTTTTTTTTAAATCATGAAAATTTGACTCAAATTCTACAATGTTCAGGTTAACAGTGACCATAGATCCCACTATTTTGTTCTGGGACAGTTTACAATGTTGAAAACTTTGTTCATATCTGAGTATACTGTGATTTTTAACTTTAATCATATTAAGCATTTGTGTAACTCTGAGATGAATGAAAAAACCTTGGACTAGATGTCCAAGGACTAGGTCCTTGTCACATACTCAGAAAATCGATGTGCCAAGTGTTTGACTTGAGTAAAAAATCACCATTGTTTTTCCAGAGGTCAAATATATGACCCTCAGCCACTTGGATGATATAATCTGCATTGAGATACTAGAAGTAGAAAGCGTCACCATATGAATTTTGGGCAAACAAACATTCAGGCCATAACATAGATGAAAGTTTATTTCAAAATTCTCTCTTGAAGTGGTATTTTATGTTTTGCCAACTTCTCTTTCCTATACATCTTTTCTTAAGAGTACATAAAATCAACAATTTCAATACATAAATGTCTAATTTTTTCTTCTTAACTCCTATACATAGGCAATCATCTCTCAGTCTTAAAACAGGCAGCAGACAACTTGCCCCAGAACTACCATGGGTGCTTGTTAAAAATATAGCTGTGTGGCCAAACTTAGACTCATTGTCTCAGAAGAGATAAGACTATATCAGAATCCAAGAAATAGTCATTTTTACCTAATTCCTCAGGTGATTCTTTCTTACACTAAATTTTGTAAACCACAACTTAGATTTTAGAGATAAACTAAGTCAGATTATTTTTAGAATATCTTAATTTTTTTCAAAACTATAATTTAAATTTTTCATTAATTTTTTTTCATCCTTTCAAGCACTTATCTATCCTCAACAATGTCTAGGAGCCCTGAATTCTCACTCCATCCATTTTTGTATAAACTAAGTATGGATGTGAGAGTTGGACTGTGAAGAAAGCTGAGCACCAAAGAATTGATGCTTTTGAACTGTGGTGTTGGAGAAGACTCTGGAGAGTCCCTTGGACTGCAAGGAAATCCAACCAGTCCATTCTATAGGAGATCAGCCCTGGGATTTCTTTTGAAGGAATGATGCTGAGGCTGAAACTCCAGTACTTTGGCCACCTCATGTGAAGAGTTGACTCATTGGAAAAGACTCTGATGCTGGAAGGGATTGGGGGCAGGAGGAGAAGGGGACGACAGAGGATGAGATGGCCGGATGGCATCACCAACTCGATGGACATGAGTTTGAGTGAGCTCTGGGAGTTGGTGATGGACAGGGAGGCCTGGCGTGCTGCGATTCATGGGGTCACAAAAAGTCGGACACGACTGAGTGACTAAACTAACTAACTAAAGATATTCTTTATAAACTAAAGATATTTTCACTTCCAATAGGAGCATCCTCATGATGAGTCTCATTGTCCTATGGTTCTTTTCTCTCATTTGTGTTAAAGGTGATTTAAGTGGAGTTTTTTCTCACTTCAAAAAATAGTTAGTGAGTAATTAGTAGAGACTACACTAGGGACAGCTTCTTTCCCACCACAGGAGTTTCTTGGAAATAAATCTGAAAGTTATTGTCATGTCTCATATTTGCGTGGAGTCCAAAGCAACTAAAGTTATCTCAAACAGCTAGGAAAAAATAAACATCACTTTGAGACAATGTTCTTTGTGGATTTACACAAAACAATTTACTTAGGGAGTATTCTAGCAGATTATATGCTCTAATTCGCCAGCAGCAGTCACTCTAAGGTACACTATCTCAGGCGCTAAAAGGTCTGTTGTTTGAAACACTCTTCACCGTAACACTCTCCTACTCCTGTAAACTACCAAGGCTAGAATCACATTATGGTATTGCTGGTTATCATCAAACCCCAGTGGTAAAAATACTCATATGCTTCTCAAAATGATTTGAAATGAAGACACAATTCAATTTGGATGTTTATCACCAAAGACAAACATGTTATTACCTTGACATTTTTGCTGAAGTCTAGCCCTAGGCTTTGCCTATAGCAGTACTGAGAGCACATCTCCACTCTCTCCTTATGATCACACACTTCCTCCAGGCTTCACAGGATTCTATTAAAATTGATACTAATCAAAATGTAAAGGTTAAGGCTGTATGAGAGAAAACCACTCTCCATAAAAGGCCTATCCTGAATGAAACTAAATACCCACAACCATTTTCCAAGAAGAGTATGCCTACTCTAAATCTCAGAGGAGTAAAACTGAGTATCTCAGAGTATTTAGGAGATACTCAGTTGTATCGTAGGCTTCCTCATTGACTCTGCCATAAATAATCTGCCTGCAATGCAGGAGATGCAGAAGACACGGGTTCAATCCCTGGGTTAGGAAGATCCTCTGGACGAGGACACTAACCCACTCCAGTATTGTTGCCTGTGAGATCTCATGGACAGAGGAGCCTGGTGGTCTATCATCCAAAGGATTGCAAAGAATTGAACATGACTGAAGTGACTGAGCATGTATACATGCAGTTGTATAGTAGACATATTTTCACGTTTCAGCTAGAAAGGTAACTATTACTTTCAGAGCTCAAGAACCATTTACCTAAAACAAATTCTTCATGGTCTCTAGCATTATCTTGCCTGGTGATACAGGTCACTGTTGTTATTTTTGACAACCAGATGGAAAGCAACTAAAATACTATGAGAGATAATACTGTTTGATTTTTCACAACATGCTAATTGGGCCACAAACAAACAAAAATAAAAACCAAAGAGGTTACTACTTTTTAAAATCAGACATTAAAAAAAAAAAATTTATTAGACTTAAATACACACACAAAAAAAGGCCACCATGTAGTTCCTTGGTGAGGAAGCGCCTTGGACAGATTGCTTTATACTGTTTCTGGTTTATTGATACAGCAAACGCCTCAGTAGACTTTCAGTATTGTGAATTCAGTAATTTTTTAGAGACGATAAAATCATAGTGATGTGTCAGAGTAAGTAAAAGCACCTCAAAAAAAATGTTTTTCACCAGTAATCTTATAATCATAATATTTTCCCTCCACAGAGTGTGCTATTATTAAATGTTGCAATATGGATGGAATCAAACAAGGATCTTTGCTAAAACAGCTAAAAATAAAGTTAAGATAATGGAAAGGCAAAATTAATAGTGGACAGGCTTAGCTACCCCTTAAATTTTTGACATAGAAGAAATATAATCACACAGGTTCCTTATTTTATTTCTCTGCTGCTCCCCTTGGTCATGTTCTGGCATTTAACAAAACTTTCACCTTTTAAACACTGATTTCAAAGCCAACCTGTACTTACAAATACCGTGAAAAAACATACTGAATTATAAAAAAAAAAAAAGGAAGAAAATCAATAAGAGGAGGGTTAACAACAAAGAGAGCCATCAACAGAACAGAAATCTCTTGAAGAATTGTTGAAAGATATACCCCACGAAAAAACAAACACTTTAGAAAACCATGATTAAAATGTCTAAGAGTATTTTATGGAAATAGGGGAGGCTCAGGGACTTCTAATCTCTGAGTATATAAAACGAATACAAGAAGAGAAAATGTTGCTGAGAAATCTATCAGGATGATTAATTTGGGGCCTGGGTTTGAAGCAGCTAGGCCAGGCAGCCTTGCCCCTTCTACTTGTGCTGTGCAGCAGGCAGCACCAGCCTTTGCCCTAAGGCTGGACTAGTGAGAATTAAGATGGAGAGGCAGGGTCATATCTATGGCAACATCTAACCATAGGAAGTTTGGTGAGTCCCCACTCTCCTTTCATGAGCTATTGATCTGACATTGACAGCTGGCAGAATCATATTGCTGGAAACAGTACAGTTAAACCTACTAGGATCTGGAAATCAAAACAGATGGACAGATAACAAGGATTCCAAAATTATCATTTAGAAATAGAAGGATCAAGCTTAACAAACAAAATATTTATTCCTCAAAGAAAAATGGTGAAATTTCAAATCATGAAGGTTAGAAAGAAAGCACAAAACATTTTCAGAGACTGAACAAAGAAAATAAAATTGGCATTAAAATTTTTATTCTCATCACTGAGTGCTAGAATACAATGGAGAGCAGTATCATCAAAATGCTAACCAAAAAAAAAAAAAAAGAAATGATCTTCACAAAACAATCCTACACTCAAGTTAACACACAAATAGGAGGAAAAAAATAAGAACAGTTTACAAGATGCAAAGACTATATATGAAGATATTGCTTGAGCATATACACAAACATATAAATTATAGATTCAAGGTAGATAAAAAGTATAAGAATTATTAGTGGAAAATGAGTGATCTAATAAATTTATGTTTGAATAATTGTTGATCAATAATGTGAAAAAGTAATAACTGAGAAATAAAACTCCATGTGACCAAACAAGTAGTAAAGGGAGATGAGATAAAAAGAAAAATAAATGTGTAGAAAACCCTGTGGAGTTTCATGAGTGCTTTCAATCATCTGACCTTGTGGAATTGCTGCAGGTCCTCAAACATTTACACATCCAGATCAAGTGTGTAATTTCCTCCTGCTGCTGCTGCTACTGCTGCTGCTGCTAAGTCGCTTCAGTCGTGTCCGACTCTGTGCGACCCCATAGACGGCAGCCCACCAGGCTGCCCCATCCCTGGGATTCTCCAGGCAAGAACACTGGAGTGGGTTGCCATTTCCTTCTCCAATGCATGTAAGTGAAAAGTGAAAGTGAAGTCACTCAGTCGTGTCCGACTCTTAGCAACCCCATGGACTGCAGCTTACCAGGCTCCTCTGTCCATGGGATTTTCCAGGCAAGAGTACTGGAGTGGGGTTCATTTGCCTAGAAGAGTAAAAATTACCAAAAACAGCATAAGGAAGAAAAATAAAATAAGAATAAATACAATATTCTTAGAGAAAATGGAGATACGGATAAAAATCCATCCCTAATATAGGCATTAAGCTGAGCTTAATTTGTTTTTTCCAACAAAAAGATTATTCTTTTGTTATACAAACAGAATAAGAAGTAAAAATATGGAAAGCATTTCAACACAACTCTGAACATTTTATTATATTCACAAACATTTTAATATGTTCACAAACATTTTATTATGTTCACAAACAGAAATATATATATAAATATATATGTTACAAATATTATGTATACTGATCTTAGTCCTAAACACAAATATAAAAACAAATAAAATATTGAAAATCATACCTATTAAATTCCCAAGAATTTCAAGACTTATTTAATATAAAAAGACTTAATAAATTAAGCCATTGCACTTAAATATTAAAAGAAAAATCCATTATCTTAATAGATGCAGGATATCTGTTCCTAACTAAATAATCAAAGATAGAAATAAATGGAAACATCCTTATATAACAAATATCCCCCCAAAACTATGGTAAATATCAAACTTAACTTTAGCATTGGAAAAGGAAATGGCAACCCACTCCAGTATTCTTGCCTAGAAAATCCTGTGGACGGGGGAGCCTGGTGGGCTGCAGTCTATGGGGTCGCACAGAGTCAGACACAACTGAAGCAACTTAGCATTCATGCATGCATTGGAGAAGGAAATGGCAACCCACTCCATTATTCTTGCCTGGAGAATCCCAGGGATATAGGAGCCTGGTGGGCAGTCGTCTATGGGGTCGCACAGAGTCGAACATGACTGAAGCGGCTTAGCACCAGCAACTTTAGCATATTATAGATGTAACATTTAAAAAGGAATAATACAAGACCATTATGATTAAAAAGAAGAAAAATATAAGAATATATATTAAGTACTATTGCACTTTAACATTTCCATTCTGTGTCTAGTGTGGTAAATAAAGTAAAATAATAAAATGGGAAATATAAATATTGAAAAAAGTTATATTTAAAAAAGACAAGGATTTCACTGTTTGAGATGCTACTGACATCTTTGAAAATCTAAGAAATAAATTGAATATAGTTTAAGATAAAGGAGAGACTTAATCCATCTGTGAAAAGGTAAACTACTATGTGGCTTTGTACAAGTGGGATACATTTTGAAAAATAACAAACCTAGATCTCTACTTCATACAAAAATATCTTCTAAAGTTAAAAATAATTGGAAAACTTCAAATACATTCTTGGAAAGTATTTCAGATTAAATAAAAACATACCAAAACTAATTTTAAAAATAGAAAAAAAAGCCAGCAGAATAAAAGGGTTAGAGGTTACAACTGAGTAATTCAAAGAGAAGAATGTAGACTAACCAACAAATACACAACAAAATGGTAAATATAACTTTGTTTTCTCAAAGTTTTCAGAGAAACTCATTAAACTAAAACAAAACAATAAGTGTCCAGTATCCCTCATCTTAAACAGAACTGCTGTGGAGTGATTTGTAAAAGTGCCAGCCAAAAACGTGTTCTGCCACAGTAGCCAAGCATCCATCTCCAGTCTGTATGAGACATGAGTCTGAAGAGGTCTTAGGGGAGATTTATCTGGAGAGGGTGCCTTATCTTTACCTCAAATAAGGTGAGGGACTTCCAGTGAAAAGTAAAAGTGTCAGTCACTAAGTCGTGTCTGACTTTTTGTGATCCCATGAACTATAGCCCACCAGGCTCTTCCGTCCATGGAATTCTCCAGGCAAGAATACAGGAGTGGGTAGTAATTCCCTTCTCCAGGGCATCTTCCTGACCCAGGGATGGAACCCAGGTCTCTGGCATTGTAGGCAGATTCTTCACTGTTTGAGCCACCAGGGAAGCTCCATGGGGCTTCCAAAGTTCAATACAAGTAGATCAACAGGAAGAGAAATCAGAGTGGGATTATCCTAGAAAGGAAACCTGTATGTTTTCAGTTAGGATAGATTAGTTATTGCTAAGCTGTCTTCTTGTACAGCTGTAAAGGTTCTGTTTCTTGATCTGAGGAATGAATACATGTATCATTAACTTTGGGGAAACTGCTGACATTGTACATTTAAGTATGTACTTTCCTATATGCCTGAAAAGTTATAATAAAATTTTATATAAAGGAAGGATCAAGGGATCCTACTTGTCTAAAACTATTTGGATACAAAAGGGCTCCAATAGAGATATGAACCACTGGAAACCCAAAACCTGGAGGAAAGGTGTCACTGGGATTCTAGAAGTTGGAGCAGGTTTCCCTTACAGGGTAACATCAAGGATATGAAAAAAGCCGATCACAGAGAAAAAAACAACTTTATACCTATTACCAAGAGGGCACAAGCTAGAAATTATAACTCTACCAAGACCATAGAATTGTGTCCTTTTTCCTAACATTTTTTCTCACTAAGCCCAAACTGTGAAGGATTAGAAAAGTAGATAGAGAGTGGGAATAGAGAGTGAAAAAGTGAGTTACAAAATATTGGGTTGGCCAAAAAGTTTATTTGCGATTTTCTGTATGATGTTATGGAAAACCTGAGTGAATACTTTTGCCAACCCAATAGTACCTCTTTGCCACTGGAAAGTTTTCCAGCTGGGAGAGAGGAGGAATTTTAAACTGGATCACCAGAATTAGTTTTGATCTAATACTGCATAGAATTTTTCAGACTATAAGATAAGAATATTCTGATGACTGAAATGACTGAGAAAAGCTATGACACCTACCCCAGATTTCATACAGGAGCAGAAAAGAATTATTCCAAGCAGTAGTTAGGAAGGGTTGGAGGGGAAAATATATATATATATAATCAGTTTCTGCATTGCATCACCTAAACTACAACTCATTCAATAAACTTTTATGTTTGAAAAGATGAGGATACATAAGGAATTGAGAAAATGTAAATGTACTGACATCTTTTTTCTCACTTCAGATTGGCAAACTTTTAAAGACTGATAAAACACATTTTTGTAAGGATGAAGGGAAATGAGAACTCTACCAAAGTGTTGATAGGAATGTCAATTGGTGAAATATTTTGGGAAGGCAATTTGATATTTTTCATACATTTTACATTCAAACCATTTGATTCCATGCTTTCAGTCTTCTGAATTCATCTTACAAAATTCTCATGTGTGTGAAAAAGAAATTTACACAGAGATGTTTAAAAAATGTATCTGGGAATCAAATTAAACTTTCATCAATAATTAAATACATTAGAGCACATATATTTATGAAATATTATGAGGCTATTAAACAGAATAAAATATGCACAGATAGGAAGAGACATGGAGACGGAGACAGAGATGGAGTTAGAGACACTGATAGATAAAAATAGAAACAGTGATATGCAATACACAAAAGTCCTCAAAACAAGTTTTGTTTTGTACAAGAACAAAGCTATTCTAAAAGAGTGCTTGGAATATGGTCAGAGGTCTATAAATATTTACTGAAAGAATGATAATGTTCTGTTTATGTAAAAAATGTAGGAAAACAGAAGCACATTTAAATATTTCACTTTATAGAGTTCTATAGAAGATAAGTGTTTGAAATGAAAAGTTTAATCCCATAGTACTAAAAGTACAATAAAAAAATTTTCTCAAATTAAAAGTATATGCTTTCTGTATACTCATTTTGACAACTTCTAACTTACTGACCTTGAATGAATACACTAAACTACTGATTTACTAATGTCTATGGACATCTCTAAAACAAAATAATAAAATACAGTTAATGGGATTTTATTAGAATAAACAACACATGAATAACAATTAGCCAACTGCTGGATGCATAGTACACACTTATTTAAGGGTAGTGGGAAATTATCCAATGCTGTAAAGAACAATATTGCATAGGAACCTGGAATGTAATGTCCATGAATCAAGGCAAATTGGAAGTTGTCAAACAGGAGAGGGCAAGAGTGAACGTTGACATTTTAGGAATCAGCGAATTAAAATGGACTGGAACAGATGAATTTAACTCAGATGACCATCATATCTACTACTGTGGGCAAGTATCCCTTAGAAGAAATGGAGTAGCCACCATAGTCAACAGAAGAGTCTGAAATGCAGTACTTGGATGCAATCTCTAAAATGACAGAATGATCCCTTCTTTTCCAGGCAAGCCATTCAATATCACAGTAATCCAAGTCTATGTCCCGACCACTAATGTTGAAGAAGCTGAAGTTGAATGGTTCTGTGAAGACCTACAAGACCTCCTGGAACTAACACCTGAAAAAGATGTCCTTTTCATTAAAGGGAAATAGAATGAAAACGTAGGAAGTCAAGAGCTACCGAGTACCAGGCAAATTTGGCCTTGGAGTACAGAATAAAGCAGGGCAAAGGCTAATAGAGTTCTGCCAAGAGAATGCACTGGTCATAGCAAACACCCTCTTCCAACAACACAAGAGAAGACTCAACACATGGACATGAACATATGGTCAACACTGAAATCAGATTGATTATATTCTTTGCAGCCAAAGATGGAGAAGCTCTATACAGTCAGCAAGATTGGGAGCTAACTGTGGTTCAGGTCATGAACTCCTTATTGCAAAATTCAGACTTAAATTGAAGAAAGTAGGGAAAACCACTAGACCATTCAGGTATGACCTAAATCAAATCCCTTATGATTATACAGTGGAAGAGAGAAATAAATTTAAGGGACTAGAACTTATAGAAGAACTATGGACAGAGGTTCGTGACATTGTATAGGAAACAGGGATCAAGACCATTCTCAAGAAAAAGAAATACAAAAAAGCAAAATGGCTGTCTGAGGAGACCTTACAAATAGCTGTGAAAAGAAGAGAAGCAAAAGGCAAAGGAGAAAAGGAAAGATACACCCATTTGAATGCAGATTTCCAAAGAACAGCAAGGAGAGATAAGAAAGCTTTCTTCAGTGATCAGTGCAAAAAAATAGAGGAAAACAATAGAATGTGAAAGACTAGAGATCTCTCCAAGAACATCAGAGATACCAAGGGAACATTTCATGCAAAGATGGGCTCAATAAAGGACAGAAATGGTATGGACCTAACAGAAGCAGAAGATATTAAGAAGAGGTGACAAGAATACATAGAAGAACTGTACAAAAAAGATCTTCATAACCTAGATAACCATGATGGTGTGATCACTCTCCTATAGCCAGACATCCTGGAATGTGAAGTCAAGTGGGCCTTAGGAAGCATCACTATGAACAAAGCTGGTAGAGGTGATGGAATTCCAGCTGAGATATTCAACTACTATAAGATGATGCTGTGAAAGTGCTGCACTTAATATGCCAGCAAATCTGGAAAACTCAGCAGTCGCCACACGACTGGAAAAGGTCAGTTTTTATTTCAATCCCTAAGAAAGGCAATGCCAAAGAATGCTCAAACTACCACACAATTGTACTCATCTCACATGCTAGCAAACTAATGCTCAAAATTCTCCAAGCCAGGTTTCAACAATATGTGAACCATAAGCTTCCAGATGTTCAAGCTGATTTTAGAAAAGGCAGAGGAACCAGAGATCAAATTGCCAACATCCATTGGATCATCGAAAAAGCAAGAAAGTTACAGAAAAACTTCTACTTCTGCTTTATTGCCTGTGCCAAAGCCTTTGACTGTGTGGATCACAATAAACTTGAAAATTCTGAAAGAGATGGGAATACCAGAACACCTGATCTATCTTTGAGAAATCTGTATGCAGGTCAAGAAACAACAGTTACAACTGGACATGGAACAACAGACTGGTTCCAAGTAGGAAAAGGAGTACGTCAAGGCTGTATATCATCACCCTGCTTATTTAGCTTATATGCAGAGTACATCATGAGAAATGCTGGACTGGAAGAAGCACAAGCTGGAATCAAGATTGGCAGGAGAAATATCAATAACCTCAGATATACAGATGACATCACCCTTATGGCAGAGAGTGGAGAAGAACTAAAGAGCCACTTGATGAAAGTGAAAGAGGAGAGTGAAAAAGTTAGCTTAAAGTTCAACATTCAGAAAAGTAAATCATGGCATCGAGTTCCATCACTTCATGGCAAATAGATGGGGAAGCAGTGGTAGACTTTGTTTTGGGGGGCTCCAAAATCACTGCAGATGGTGACTGCAGCCATGAAATTGAAAGATGCTTACTCCTTGGAAGCAAAGTTATGACCAACCTAGACAGCATATTAAAAAGCAGAAACATTACTTTACCAAAAATGGTCCATGTAGTCAAGGCTATGGTTTTTCCAGTGGTCATGTATGGATGTGAGAGTTGGACTCTAAAGAAAGCTGAACGCCAAAGAATTGATGCTTTTGACATGTGGTGTTGGAGAAGACTCTTGAGAGTCCCTTGGATTGCAAGGAGATCCAACCAGTCCATCCTAAAGGAGATCAGTCCTGGGTGTTCATTGGAAGGACTGATGTTGAAGCTAAAATTCTGATACTTTGGCAACCTGATGTGAATAGGTGACTCATTTGAAAAGACCCTGATGCTGGGAAAGATTGGAGGCGAGAGGAGAAGGGGATGACAAAGGATGAGTTGGTTGGATGGCATCACCAACTCAATGGACATGGGTTTGGGTGGACTCCGGAAGTTGGTGATGGACAGGGAGGCGTGGCATGCTGCAGTCCATGGGGTCGCAAAGAGTCGGACACAACTAAGCAACTGAACTGAACTGCACTGGGACATTATTTATCACTTTTCTCATCTCTAATGTAACCCAATGTCCTATACTGACCTTTTTTTAAGTCTAAATTTCTCAGATGTGAAACCCCACTCAGGTCTAACATAAGGAGCTATGCCATCATTTTAATATATTCTCCTATTATTCTAGCTTCCAGAAATGTGAAAAATACATTTCTAGCATTTAAGTAAAAGAAAAATATTAATGCATATTGGTAAATATTCAACATAATTCATATTTTTATTTAATTTTTAAGTTTCTCCACCATTTGCAATCAATCAGTCCTCATTGGTCAACACCAAAATGCTTGGCCCTGAGTGAGAAGCTGAAGATAAGATGAAAGAATGAAGAAGAAAATGAGTGTCCTCCCATTACTAGAGAGGTTGAATCAAGCACCAGAAGACCCTTAGTGAAGGATTTCATTTCCTTCACATTTTCATATGTTCCTATTTTCTTTGCCCATCCCAGGAAATGAATTTATCTTCTAATTCAGACTATCTTTCACAGGCAATGATAATTTCAGTGAATGAGAAGAATAGGGCAAAATGTTAAAAGCTGGATTGACTAGTATTTTACAAAGGGTTAACATCCATATGCATTGCCTAGGTATGTTGTTTAAATGCAGATTCTGACTCAGTAGATCTAGGCAGAACCCAAGACTGTTTCTTGCAAACTCTCAGATGATGCCTGATGTTGATGCACTGAGTAGCAAGTGGCTACATGGGAAGGTCTCTGAGTGCAGTGTTTTTGGGTGTCTTTCATGCCTCACTCCAGACCAGTGTCTGGCCACTGCTTGAAAGTGAAAGTGAGGTGAAAGTGAAGTGACTCAGTCATGTCCGACTCTTTGCAACCCTGTGGACTGTAGCCTACCAGGCTCCTCCATCCATGGGATTCTCCAGGCAAGAATACTGGAGTGGGTTGCCATAGCCTTCTCCAGGGGATCTTCCCAACCCAGGGATCAAACTCAGGTCTCCTGCATTGAAGGCAGATGCTTTAACCTCTAAGCCACCAGGGAGGCCCACTGCTTAACATGTATTAAATGCTCAGTAGATATCTTTGGAGTGAAGAGCTAGTTGTTGAAGATACATAATGAATAAGAGAAAAGAATTTAGGGAAGATGAATGGATGAAGAAGGTGTGGAAGTGTGTGCATGAAGAAGTAATGGAAGATTACTCAGCCATAAAAAGGAATGAAATGGAATCATTTGTAGAGACTGTCATAGAGAATGAAGTCAGAAAAACACATATTAACACAGGTATGTAGAGTCGAGAAACATGGTACAGATGAACCTATTTGCAGGGTAGGAATAGAGGATGTGTAAACAGGATGTGGGTGGGATATATGGGGAGCTTGGATTAATGTATATGCACTACCATGTATAAAATAGATAGTTAATGGAAAGCTGCTGTACAACACAGGGAGCTCATCTCAGTGCTTTGTGGTAACCTAGAGGGGTGGGATGGGGGGTGGGAGGTCCAAGAGGGAGGGGATATATGTATATGTATACTCATTGGAAGGACTGATGCTGGAGTTGAAGTTCCAATACTTTGGCCACCTGATGCAAACAGGTGAATCACTGGAAAAGACCCTGATGCTGGGAAAGATTGAAGGCAGGAGGAGAAGGGGACAACAGAGGCTGAGATGGTGGGATGGTGTCACCGACTCGATGGGCATGAGTTTGAGTAAGCTCTGGGAGTTGGTGATAGACAGGGAGGCCTGGTTTGCTGTGGTCCATGGGGTCGCAAAAAGTCAGACAGGACTGAGAAACTGAACTGAACTGAACTGATTGCTCTAGAAACTGATTTTTGTTCTAGAACTTATTGTTTGTTCAGAAAGAGAAGAGGCCAACAGGATGAGATGGTTCGATGGCATCATCGATGCAATGGACAAGAACTTGGGCAAACTTCAGGAGATGGTGAGCGACAGGGACACCTGGTATGCTGAAGTCCATGGGATCATGAAGAGTCGGTTATGACTTGGTGACTGAATGACAGCAACAATAGTAGCTGATTCACTTTGTTGTACAGCAAAAATTAACACATCATGAAGCAGTTATATTGCAAATTAAAGAAAGAATATCAGGAAGGAATACATTCATGTCAACTCAATTTTTATCTTATATAGTGTTGATCAAATCACTTTTAAACCCAACTTTGCATCCTGGCCATCAGACTTATCCATATTTCACTATTTCTTTCCTCTTGCCCACATGTCTTTTTCTCAGATTAGACCATTTTTCCCATGGCATATAACATAAATGCATGCCCATCTCATAAAGCACCCCATCATCTGTTCCTCGTCTCCCATTAACCTAGGGCTAATTGGGATAAGTCTGTTCAGCATAAGTCTCACTTCTTTCATGAAGTTCTGCCCAGCGTTCTCAGCCATAACCAATTCACCTTCCCAGAATGTCTGTGTCTCACAGTTCTTTTTGGGCAATTAAAGTAGAACAAAATGACACGTGAGCAGGTCCATAGCAGAGATAAGTAGTCAAACTGATGGAGAAGTCATCAAATGTCCTTTCGTCAGAGTAAAATTCACTAAGAGAGCTGTCTGGCAGTTGCACAGTCCCTGTTATGTAAGTAAAGAAAATTAATCATAAATAAGCAAATAAAATACCCTCCTATTATTAGAGTTATTATTAAATCCTGTTTTATAGAGAAATATAAAGATCTAGATCCTATGCCTACTTCAAATTATAAAAGAAAATATATTACAGGGAGATCAAAGGTTAAACATAAATATCTTAATAAAAACAGAGAAAAGTATAGACAATCTCAATATGAACTCTAGATCATAAACATTTTTTAAAGTTAACTAAATCAGATTAGTAAAAGAAAACTAATAGTCTTTGCGGAAAGTGAAAACTATTTTCATGAATGCCAAAAACGAAATTAAAAGCAAACATTACACCTAAATTTTTTTAATAAAGATGACAAACACAGGTGTAATATACTAGCTTTCTAAATGGTACTGTATATCTATTATAAAACATGAAGAACCATTTAAAGATTCTGGGACAAAAGACAATATAATTCACTCTTCCCCAAATTCTCAATACTTTTTAATATTAAACAAATTACATACCATATTTTCACAATTAAATTAGCCCATAAACCAATATTAAAATGAAAACACACAGTGTGCCCTCATTCATTGTCAGTATTTTGCTGTAATCCTTCTGATAAAAACTGGGCAAAATCTGAGTCAAGATCATTACAAAGAGCTGATATATGTGATTACATCATTTCACCTTTAGGAATTTATCCTAAAAAAATTAATCTTAAGGTCAACAAGATTCACAAAAAACCTCTCATGTGGTATTATTTATAACAGTAAAAACAGTCAATAGAGCATAAATTTCAACCACTGGTGGAATGGGAAAATAATATTATAAAGCCACTACTAAAGATATGAGGAAGTATGGCAATGGCACCCTACTCCAGTACTCTTGCTTGGAAAAACCCATGGATGGAGGAGCCTGTTAGGCTGCAATCCATGGGGTCAATAAGAGTCGGACATGACTGAGCGACTTCACTTTTACTTTTCACTTTCATGCATTGGAGAAGGAAATGGCAGCCCACTCCATTGTTCTTGCCTGGAGAATCCCAGGGACGGGGGAGCCTGGTGGGGTACTGTCTATGGGGTCACACAGTCGGACACAACTGAAGTGACTTAGCATAGCATAGCATAGCATGACATAACATTCAGAAAATAAAAAGGCTGCCATACTCAGTGCCTCTGTGTGTGTATGTGTGTGTGTGTGTGTGTGTGTGTTAGTGGCTCAGTCATGTCAGACTTTTTCTGACCCCATGGACTGCAGCCGGCCACACTCCTCTGTCCATGGGATTCTCTAGGGAAGAATACTGGAGTGTGTTGTTGTGACCTTCTCCAGAGGATCTTCCCAACCCAGGGACTGAACTTGGATCCCCCGAATTGCGGGCAGATTCTTTACCTTTTGGGTTACCAGGGAAGCCCCACTCAAGGCATCAGGTCAGATCAGATCAGTCACTCAGTCATGTCCGACTCTTTGCGACCCCATGTCACAGCACTCCAGGCCTCCCTGTCCATCACAAACTCCCGGAGTTCACTCAGACTCACATTCAACAAGTCGGTGATGCCATCCAGCCATCTCATCCTCTGTCATCCCCTTCTCCTCCTGCCCCCAATCCCTCCCAGCATCAGAGTCTTTTCCAGTGAGTCAGCTCTTCGCATGAGGTGGCCAAAGTACCAGAGTTTCAGCTTTAGCATCATTCCTTCCAAAGAAATCCCAGGGTTGATCTCCTTCAGAATGGACTGGTTGGATCTCCTTGCAGTCCAAGGGACTCTCAAGAGTCTTCTCCAACACCACAGTTCAAAAGCAACAATTCTTCAGTGCTCAGCCTTCTTCACAGTTCAACTCTCACATCCATACATGACCACAGGAAAAATCATAGCCTTGACTAGACGAACCTTTGTTGGCAAAGTAATGTCTCTGCTTTTGAATATGCTATCTAGGTTGGTCATAACTTTCCTTCCAAGGAGTAAGCATCTTTTAATTTCATGGCTGCAGTCACCATCTGCAGTGATTTTGGGGCCCAGAAAAATAAAGTCTGACACTGTTTCCACTGTTTCCCCATCTATTTCCCATGAAGTGATGGGACCGGATGCCATGATCTTCGTTTTCTGAATGTTGAGCTTCAAGCCAACCTTCTCACTCTCCACATTCACCCTCATCAAGAGGCTTTTCAGTTCCTCTTCACTTTCGTCCATGAGGGTGGTGTCATCTGCATATCTGAGGTTATTGATATTTCTCCCAGAAATCTTGATTCCAGCTTGTGTTTCTTTCAGTCCAGCATTTCTCATGATGTACTCTGCATATAAATTAAATAAACAGGGTGACAATATACAGCCTTGACGTACTCCTTTTCCTATTTGGAACCAGTCTGTTGTTCCATGTCCAGTTCTAACTGTTGCTTCCTGACCTGCATACAAATTTCTCAAGAGGCGGGTCAGGTGGTCTGATATTCCCATCTCTTTCAGAATTTCCCACAGTTTATTGTGATCCACACAGTCAAAGGCTTTGGCATAGTCAATAATATACAGATTATTAGAAATAGATACTATAAGTCAAATACCTATGTCAAATACAGATATCTGTTCTACATATAATGAAATATTAGAAAGAAGTTAGTCAAAATATTTACGGTGTTTATTACTGAGTTAGAAATAAGACTGATTGACTGATACAGAAAGGCTATACTTAGAGATTGAGAAAGCATGAACCTGGGGGACGGATCTATGGGCTTTGAATCCCAGTTCTGGTACTTTGCATAAGTTGCTGAATATTTCTGAATATCAATGTCATCTTCAGTTTAAAAGGTGCATATATATGTAATCTGTCATTTTTAGAGCATTTGCGAACTAAAATATCTAAAAGAAACTAGTTTAATTCACAGCATGGAAAAAGCTGTATAAAAATAAGATTTTTATAAATTTTTATACTTTCCAAGTTTCCTACTAATTAGTTTGGAATTAGAAAATTTTCTGAAAGGTAATTATTCTATTTCTACTTTCTCTTCTTTTGTGCCTGGCCTAAAACAAACAAAACCCCTACACCCTGACTTCACTAATCTTAGTTAACATCTCAGCAAAGGAAAAAAAAAATAGAACATATGACCTAGTTTATATGATTGCTTATATGTGGATCAATCTATTAACTCTCTGGAAATACATAATTTAGAAGACTTTGCTTGTAAATTTCTGCCCTGCAGGCCAGGATGAAAGAACACTATTATTCTATTTTACCTCCCAGCACATAGTACAAATCCAGCATCTAGATAATCATAAAAATCTATGAAATTAAATGGATCTACAGATATAAAATGCCAGACATTTACAGCAGGTAATGGGAAATATTTCACAGGCAAGGGTCTTTCTGCAATGCGATATTTTAATCCAAACAGGAGGCCACTTAGTCAGCTGCATCAGTCAGGAACTAATTAGGAGACAGAAACCACATGGTAATTTAATCAGGGAAAGTTTAATATAAACATTAATAACGCAGTCCATGGGGGTTGAAGGAGTCAGAATGACAGTGACTGAACAACACCAACAATAGAGAATGACATACCAAAGGATTCTTTCAATTATAAATGGGGAACACCCTAAAATGTAAGACTAGCATTTGCTGTTATTTAGTCACTCAGATCTTTTGGGATCCCATTCTCTGTAGCCTGCCAGGCTCCTCTCTCCATGGGACTTCCCAGGCAAGAATATTAGAGTTGGTTGCCATTTCCTTCTCTAGGGAATCATCCCCACACAGGGATCAAACTCAGGCCTCTGCATTGCAGGCAGATTCTTTACCACTGAGCCACCAGAAGGCAAGAATAACATCAGTTCTGTTCAGTTGCTCAGTTGAATCTAACTCTTTGTAACCTCATGGACTGCAGCACGTCAGGCTTCCCTGTCCATCACCAACTCCCAGAACTTACTCAAACTCATGTCCATTGCATCGGTGATGCCATCCAACCATCTCATCCTCTGTCATCCCTTTCTCCTCCTGCCTTCAATCTTTCCCATCATCAAGGTCTTCTCAAATGAGTCAGTTCTTCACATCAGGTGGCCAAAGTATTGGAGTTTCAGCTTCAATATCAGTCCTTCCAATGAATATTCAGGACTGATTTCCTTTAGGATTGACTGGTTGGATCTCCTTGCCGTCAAGGGACTCTCAAGGGTCCTCTCCAACACCACAATTCAAAAGCATCAATTTTTTGGCACTCAGCTTTCTTTATAATCCAGCTCTCACATCCATACATGACTATGGAAAAACCATAGCTTTGAATAGATGGACCTTTGTTGGTAAAGTAATGTCTCTGCTTTTTAATATGCTGTCTAGGTTGGTCATAGCTTTTCTTCCAAGGAGCAAGTGTCTTTTAATTTCATGGCTGCAGTCACCATCTGCAGTGATTTTCAGTGAGTTCAGTTCAGTCGCTCAGTCATGTCCGACTCTTTGCGACCCCATGAATTGCAGCACGCCAGACCTCTGTGTCCATCACCAGCTCCCGGAGTACACCCAGACTCACATCCATCTAGTCAGTGATGCCATCCAGCCATCTCATCCTCTGTCATCCCCTTCTCCTCCTGCCCCCAACTCCTCCAGGCATCAGAGTCTTTTCCAATGAGTCAACTCTTCGCATCAGGTGGCCAAAGTACTGGAGTTTCAGCTTTAGCATCATTCCCTCCAAAGAAATCCCAGGGCTGATCTCCTTCAGAATGGACTGGTTGGATCTCCTTGCAGTCCAAGGGACTCTCAAGAGTCTTCTCCAACACCACAGTTCAAAAGCATCAATTCTTGGGTGCTCAGCCTTATTCACAGTCCAACTCTCACATCCATACATGACCACAGGAAAAACCATAGCCTTGACTAGATGGACCTTTGTTGGCAAAGTAATGTCTCTGCTTTTGAATATGCTATCTAGGTTGGTCATAACTTTCCTTCCAAGGAGTAAGCATCTTTTAATTTCATGGCTGCAGTCACCATCTGCAGTGATTTTGGAGCCCCCCAAAATAAAGTCTGACACTGTTTCCACTGTTTCCCCATCTATTTCCCATGAAGTGATGGGACCGGATGCCATGATCTTCGTTTTCTGAATGTTGAGCTTTAAGCCAACTTTTTCACTTTCCACTTTCACTTTCAGCAAGAGGCTTTTTAGTACCTCTTCACTTTCTACCATAATGGTGGTGTCATCTGCATATCTGAGGTTATTGATATTTCTCCTGGCAATCTTGATTCCAAAAGTCTGACACTGTTTCCATTGTTTACCCATCTATTGTCCATGAAGTGATGGGACTGGATGCCATGACTTAGTTTTCTGAATGATGAGTTTTAAGCCAACTTTTTCACTCTCTTCTTTCACTTTCACCAAGAAATTCTTTAGTTTTTCACTTTCTGCCATAAGGGTGGTGTCATCTGTATATCTGTGGTTATTGATATTTCTCCTGGCAAACCTGATTCCAGCTTGAGCTTCATCCAGCCCTGCATTTCACATGATGTACTCAGCATATAAGTTAAATAAGCAGGGTGACATATATACAGCCTTGACATATTCCTTTCCCAATTTGGAACCAGTCTGTTGTTCCATGTCCAGTTCTAACTGTTGCTTCTTGACCTGCATACAGATTTCTCAGGAGACAGGTCAGGTGGTCTAGTAATCTGCAATCTCAGCCCAAGAGATGTCATCTTCCACCAAATTGTGAGCAAGCTCCCAGGTGCTAACCAAGTCTTTTTGAGATCCTGGATGGTTGACATCCACCAGGAGGGTCACAGCCTGTGATCAGCTCTCCAGAGGAGACATACAGTACTTGTGGTGCACCCAGAAAACTGAGTGGCTGGCATCCAGGGGGTGATTAAGATGCACAGCCCACCTGGGACAGTGTGCTTGTCAAGAACCTAGTCACCTGAGCTACTCAGACCTGGGAAGGGCATAAAACACATGCCCAACCCACAGAGACTGAGCCAGAACTATGTCTGAGTATCTCCTGTGGAGGTACGTGTCAGCAGTGGCCTGCCACAGGGGCAGGGGCTCTGGATGCAGCAGACCTGGGTATGGCATAAGCCCTCTTGGAGGAGGTCGCCGTTAACCCCACCATAGAACCACCAGAATTTACACTGGACTGGGGAGACAGATTCTTGGAGGGCACAAACAAAACCTTGTGCACACCAGGACCCAGGAGAAAAGAGCAGTGACCTCACAAAAAACTGACCCAGACATGCCCATGAGTGTCCAGGAGTCTCCAGCAGAGGTGTGGGTTGGAGGTGGCCTGCTGCAGAGTCAGGGGCACTGAGTGCAGTGGTGCACATATGGGCCATTTTGAAGGAGGTCGCCATTATCTTTATTACCTTCAGCATAGTTTGGCCTCAGGTCAAGTAACAGGGAGGGAACGCAGCCCCACCCATCAACAGAAAAGTGGATTAAAGATTTACTGAACATGGCCCCGCCCATCAGAACATGACCCAGTTTCCCCCTCAGCCAGTCTCTCCCATCAGGATGCTTCCAGAAGCCTCTTATCCTTATCCATCAGAGGGCAGACAGAATGAAAACCACAATCACAGTAAACTAACCAAATTGATCACATGGACCACAGCCTTGTCTGGCTCAAAGAATAGCATACATGATGAGAATATGCAACGAAGAGACACACATACCCCGCCACCAACACCATGAGGGCTTGAGATGCAGGTAGTAATGTTTACTAAGCTGCCCCATGCTTAGAACTTGAATTACCAGAGGAAGTCCTCCAAGGAGAAAGATTGCACCTGGGAGCTTGCTGCAACGTTGTCCAAAGGGATGATGGGGGAAACTGCTTGCTATTGGCATCGATCATAGGGTACAACAGAACTCAGGGGAGAAGCTACCTGCGCTGTAGGAGCCTAATGCTCTGGAATCCATCCACAGTTCAAGAGCCTGGCAATAAAAAAGCAGTGTACATTTCAGGAGTCTGTCAAGAGAAGCACATCTGAACCTCCTTCTGCCCCAGGGTCCCTCTAGTCCTCTATAGACTGGCCTCATGACAGCTGCAAAAAGAAAATTACCTACAGGGCTCATCTCTGTTCTCACACAGTGAGTAACAAGGGTGACTTGGGAACTGGCAGATAATAATTGGTAACCGGTGCATTTCACAATTTGACTCCTCAGCTTCCACATCCACTTTTCTACCCATACTTTTACTTCTTTACAATAACAAAACAGCTCTATATTTTCACCTAACATGAGAAAGTTATTCTTTTTAAAAGTGAATAAGTTCCTACCTGCTGCCCTAAGTGAGGAGAAACACAGCACCAATAGTCATTTCTTCTGTTACTGGTTTTAATAAACACTTCTCAAATACTATCATGGTTCCAGGGAATATTCTGTTCACTAAAGACTGAATTTTAAAGCTAACTTCCAACAACTTCTATTAAAAATAAAAAGTAAGAAGGAGGTGAGAAAAGAAGGAAATTGTTAGTATACACCAATAAACACATATATAGCAATCAAAGATTTATATACAAAGATGATTATATACTCATCTTTGTAACTGATCATGAGGATATAATTGATAAATATTTCTTCATTCTTCAGCCACCCATTTGGTGTCCCCTGTCCTTGGCTAGAACTTCTTCTGGTCAAGATTCTTTATCTGCTGGAGTAAGCCAGATCTTTCTGGAAAGATGAGCCCTCAATTAAGCTTCCATATTTTTGTTTTTTGCTACTGTAGTTTCTTATTAGCCTTTATCATTGTATATGGAAGTATTAGGAAACACCATGGAAGATCCTTTGTGTTTCAGATTCAGTCCCTTATATCACCATTGAGGAGCAACAGCCCAATTCCCTTTTGGTAATTGGGATAAGCCATTCCAAGTACAATAACATCTGTTTCTATCCATTGCTTCAGAGACATAAAGAACTCAAATGGGCCAGGTAGTAGTCACATCTTCCAATTCAATGGATCCATCTTATGTCACATAACTGAAGCAGGCCTGGTTTAGAGACTAAGATTTCCAAACCAGCGCTTTTCAAGGTTGTTGGGACTGGAAGCCAATATTCTTCAAGAGGTTTGCTGGGTATAATAATAGTTATATAACTATATTGGAGAAAATCCACTTTCGTATCTATCTCTTGATTCCCAATTCTGTGTCTTTTCACTATGGCAGAGATAGCATCATATAATGGTCTCTGCTTCCAAGTGTACACTCATCCTGTATATCAGAACCTCATCTTCTCATGGTGTTCTCTCCCAACTGGCAGTGAAAGTTACTGGAGAATCTTCAGTAAGCCATTCCATAAAACCCTGTAACTTCTGGCTGATATATTATGCTGCTGCTGCTGCTGCTGCTAAGTCGCTTCAGTCGTGTCCGATTCTGTGCGACCCCATAACGGCAGCCCACAGGCTCCCCCATCCCTGGGATTCTCCAGGCAAGAACACTGGAGTGGGTTGCCATTTCCTTCTCCAATGCAGGAAAGTGAAAAGTGAAAAGTGAAAGTGAAGTTGCTCAGTCGTGTCTGACTCTTAGTGACCCCATGGACTGCAGCTCACCAGGCTCCTCTGTCCATGGATTTTCCAGGCAAGAGTACTGGAGTGGGGTGCCATTGCCTGGGGAAAGACTAATTAATTACGTGGGTATTAGTGGTGAAAAAGATTATCCATAGAATGGATCATTCTGTCTACCTGATAATTAAGAACCCCCTGTGGGGTAGATGAATTTCAATCATTCAAATGGATCACAAATATCTTCACAATCTGTGCTCATCCTAAGACGTTCATCCACCTCTTCCCCAGACTTACCTGTTGTCAACTATCAAATTCTATTTCTTTCAAGTCCCTGACCATCCAGACAAACCATTAGCAATTATGCATAAGTTAATGAAAATTTTACCTCTAGCTACACTTCATTCTAGGCATAGTGGAAAACGAAATGTATTGCTTGAAATTTTCTCCACTGGGAAGGATTGCTCACTATTGTCATTCAGAGAACACTCCTGAGAGGGAGTGTAGTACAGGCAAAAATCATTTTATTGCACTTCACTTTACTGCATTTTTTTTTTTTTTTTACAAATTGAAGGTTTGTAGCAGCACTGCCTTGAGCAAGTCTGTCAGTGCCTTTTCCCCAACAACATGTGCTCACTTCCAGTCTCCGTGTCACATCTTCATAATTCTTGCAACATGTCAAACTTATTATTATATTTGTTACAGGGAACAGTGATCAGTGATTGTTGATGTTACTCTTGCAAAAATATTATGACTCAGATGATATGAGTCATATCATATGAAGGCTCAGATGATAGTGAGCATTTCTTAGCAATAAAGTATTTTTTAATTATAGTATGTACCTTTTTAGAAATAATGTTATTACAGATGTAATATATTACAATGTAGTATAAACATAACTTTTATATACACTGAGAAACAAAAATTTGTGTGACTAGCTTTATTGTAATGTTCACTTTGTGGTGGTGATATGGAACTGAACTTGCATCTCCAAGGTAGGTCTGCACTCTAGTTGCCCACTTTTGAGTGGTACCAGCATATGCAATTCACTCATACTTTCAGATCTGTCTGAGTTCAAACTCCTATAGATGATTTTCATTTTATGGTGTGTTACTGATGAGCATGCCCAAATTTATGGCCAAATGTGTCAGACAACACCCAGCTTATGCTGGAAAGCTCAGGCCACATGGATGGATGTCCCATGGTTAAGAATTCAACTGTAATCAAGGCCCATAGTAATCAGTGGCTCTTTCTAAAAGTAGGTTTAAGAGACAGCATAGATTTTCTCCAAAATCCTAGAACTCTGAGCTATGATTCTTCTATTAGTGCATCTTAGAGTTTCCATATGGGTTTCCCAGGTGGCTAGTGGTAAAGAACCTGCTTGCCAATACAGGAGATGTAAGAGATGCAGGTTCAATCCTTGAATCAGGAAGATCCCCTGGAGGAGGGAATGGCAACCCACTCCAGTATTCTAGCCTGGAGAATCTCATGGACAGAAGAGCCTAGCAGGCTACAGTCCACAGGGTCACAAAGAGTCAGACACGATTGAAGTGACTTAGGATGCACCCACACATGCAGAGATTTAATACAGCATCTCCACTTGCCTAAACATTTCAAATACCATTGAATCTTCTGGATGAGGGGGTCCAAGTGCTAGTGTGGCCTTTATGACAGTCTGAAGTTGTATATAAACTCTGGCTTTTAAGACTGTTACTTGAGCTTAAAGTTAAAGAACTTGACTTTATTATTTTGTTTCTGTACATATTCAAGGATACCAAAATACTCCATCTTACACTACAATTCTTACAGATATTATTACTGCAATAATGGTCCTAATCGGTACATTGACCAAAAGCAAACAAACAAACAAGAAGACATTTTGGCATTTTTACCTTCTCCTGATAGGTAAAATCTTTCCTGTCAAAAAACTCAAAGCATTCCTTCAAAATCGTCCCTTGATTTAACCCAATTTTATGTTTTTGATAAGGTCCAAATCAAATGAAGATAATCATGATGCCTTTGGTGATTTTATGAACATTAAATATCAATTAGACCCACTAGTTGTAGTTTTATAATAGTCCATATCCTGCTTTCATAAGTTTTGTAGAACATGGATCTCACTAGTTATCATAGTATTGATATTTCAAAAGCAGAGAGACTTGGAAGCCATTGTGTGTCCAGAACTCTGGGAATGTATATCCTCTCAAATTCTGAACATAAAAGAGAATCATTTAATACACACCCTGGATGTTCTTGCCTCCTGTTCTTAGGAAGTATTTCATCACTTAGTGAGTGTTTAAATATTGCTCTCTATCCCTAGCCTTTTAATAAGGCAGAGTGATTGGCTTTACTGTGGACTAATATATTCAACAAGGAGAAAATGTCTTTTCTTTCCTTTGCAGCTGAAATGAAAACAAAAATACTTCCTTTTGACAGAGAGAAATTGGGGCACAAGATGAAGGTGAGGCATTGTTGCCCATTTGAGGACAGATATATCTCTTTCACTCATCTCACTGAAGTGAAGACCAACAGGAAGAAAATGATTATAGCTCTATCTGGGCCACTGAGAAAGTAGAATCATTAATAACAAGGCAATGTAGCAGGAGGCAAAGCTCTAAACCTGACTCCTGGGAAGCACCATAGGAAGAGGAAAAATATTGGAATTAAGAGAAGCATCTTCTCTTCATCTGTTTTTTTATGGTAGTAAAAAAAAAAAAAAAAAAAACACTCAATGCAGCTTCATCTTACAACAACAACAACAACAACAACAAAAAACCTCTTAAATGTTATGCTGTCTAAAATAACATACTCTTGTGTCGACATAGGGTTCATGAAATGTCTCTCTTTACCCCAGTAACATTTCCTTTTCAGGGTGTAGATTAAAAAAAAAAGACTTCAAAAATGTTTGAACTGTCCTACCTTTCTACATCCAAAGAAGAGGCTGTGAGTAATCTATGCTATTGCTAACCCTGAATCAAAAGAACCTCTAAAGCAAAAAACTACCCAGTGACACTTCTTTACTCAACAGCTTCTAGTTGGAATAGCTATGTAACAGTGTTATATGGGAAAGGTATAACTCAATAATGAGGAAAGCAATTCAGTCAGAAAATTTTAAACATGGTCATCCTTTAGGAAGCCCTAATGGGTCAATATATTGTCACCCTGCTTATTTAACTTATATGCAGAGTACATCATGAGAAACACTGGACTGGAAGAAGCACAAGCTGGAATCAAGATTGCCAGGAGAAATATCAATAACCTCAGATATGCAGATGACACCACCCTTATGGCAGAAAGTGAAGAGGAACTAAAAAGCCTCTTGAAAGTGAAAGAGGAGAGAGAAAAAGTTGGCTTAAAGCTCAACATTCAGAAAACTAAGATCATGGCATCTGGTCCCATCACTTCATGACAAATAGATGGGGAAACAGTGGAAACAGTGTCAGACTTTATTTTGGGAGGCTCCAAAATCACTGCAGATGGTGATTGCAGCCATAAAATTAAAAGACGCTTACTCCTTGGAAGGAAAGTTATGACCAATCTAGATAGCATATTAAAATACAAAGGTATTACTTTGCCACCAAAGGTCCATCTAGTCAAGGCTACGGTTTTTCCAGTGTCATGTATGGATGTGAAAGTTGGACTGTGAAGAAAGCTGAGTGCTGAAGAATTGATGCTTTTGAACTGCGGTGTTGGAGAAGACTCTTGCGAGTCTGTTGGACTGCAAGGAGATCCAATCAGTCCATCCTAAAGGAGACCAGTCCTGGGTGTTCATTGGAAGGACTGATGCTGAGGCTGAAACTCCAATACTTTGGCCACTTCATAGGAAGAATTGACTTATTGGAAAAGACCCTGATGCTGGGAGGGATTGGGAGCAGGAGGAGAAGGGGATGACAGAGATGGCTGGATGGCATCACCGACTTGATGGACATGAGTTTGGGTGAACTCCGGGAGTTGGTGATGGACAGGGAGGCCTGGCGTGCTGCGATTCGTGGGGTTGCAAAGAGTTGGACACGACTGAGCGACTGAACTGAACTGAACTGAATGGATCAAGAGGTAAAGAATCTGCCTGCAATGCAGGAGACACAGAGACATGAGTTCAATCCCTGGGTCAGGAAGATCCCCTGAAGAAGGAAATGACAAACCACTCCCGTATTCTTGCTAGGGAATCCCATGGACAGAGAAGCCTGGCAGGCTATGTTCCATAGAATTATTTGGCAAGTAATAATAAATGCTTATTACCTAATAAGTGCTTTTATATTAAATTCATTTTTCTCCAATAAGTGAAAAAAAATTCCATCCAAGCACTGTTTGTTTGTTAACTACTGCAGATGAGCTCAGTTGGACACAATGACTGTTTAGAACAAATAAAAAGTTTAGATAACCTCACAAGGAGAACTAAAAATAACCAAAGTTCAATAGAGATTCAGTTTGTTTGCTCATATAGGCTCTAATCTAATTTAGAAAACAGAACTTCACATCTGAGAAAGGGAGACAGATAAGAAAGCATGGGTATACGCTCATTTTGCTTGTAAGAAGATTTGAGGGAAAAGAAAATATTTTGGTAGAATTGGATTTACATTAATTTGGTCTGTCAAGATAATAAAAAAAAATAGAAAGAACAAATCACTTTTATTACTCAGAGCTTAAATTACATGCTGATTGTAGAAATGTGTGTCTTTAATAATTTTTATTAATCTCTACAATGCTCTATCTTATTTCTGAACATAATAAGAAGTCTTCAGTATCTAAGTACCTAGTTCTCAATACCACTCACATAGACTTCTTATCTGGGATGGCATATGTCACTCCAGAAACTGACAATTTCAAAATCATGCTAATTGGTACATCTATCAAAATGTCCTTATTCTCTTTTCTTCTTAATACTTCTATCTTGTTTTCTTCTTTCTTATTAATCATATAAAAGTTATCTTTTGTGAGGTGATGTCACTGAAAATAAGAGTAGGGAACTCCAAAATTGTTTCTAATATAGAAGGAAATGGCAACCCACTCCAGTATTCTTGCCTGGAAAATCCCATGGACAGAGCAGCGTGGTAGGCTGCAGTCCATGGGGTCGAAAAGAGTCGGACACAACTGAGCAACTTCACTTTCACTTTTCAATTTCCTGCATTGGAGAAGGAAATGGCAACCCACTCCAGTGTTCTTGCCTGGAGAATCCCAGTGACGGAGGAGCCTGGTGGGCTTCCCTCTATGGGGTCCCACAGAGTCAGACATGACTGAAGTGACTAGCAGCAGCAGCAGCTCTGAGGAAACCCATTGGCCTTACTAGAAAAAAACCTTAAAACAACTTTAAATTACTATCTTAAATATACTCAAAGAGTTTAAGGAAAACATGGACAAAAACTAGAGTACATCAAGAAAATAACATGAACAAAAATGGAAATATCAATCAAGAGAATATAAATTTTATCACTTTAGGACTGAGAAACCCTAGATCTACCTTGCTTTTATGCATCTAATCAACCCAGTCAATTCAAGGAAATCAACCCTGAATTGAAAGGACTGATGCTGAAGCTGAAGCTCCAATACTTTGGCCATCTGATGTGAAGAGCTGATTCACTGGAAAAGACTCTGGTGTTGGGAAAGATTGAAGACAAAAGGAGAAGGGGGTGGCAGAGGAAGCCTGGTTAAAGGGTATCACCAACTCAATGGACATGAATTTGAGCAAACTCCAGGAGATAGTTGAGAATAGAGGAGCCTGGTGTGCTGCAGCCCAGCAAAGACTTGCAAAGAGTTAGACACAACTTACTTTCTCCAGAAGAAGGTATTTATTCTTAATGAAATATTTCTTCTATTTGCATTCTCTGCTTACAAATGGCAAATCCATGAGTTGCTTATTTATAAGAAAATCTTTGCAGGATTAGAGCTAACTCCAAAGAATCACTATTTTTTTTATGTTTTGTGAATGTAGATGGCTGCACTGATTTGTCTGCATCCTTCTGGTTTTATAAAATTTTGAATGAGGGACACATAAAAGATTTGTGGTTAGATTAACCAACTTGGAGGTCACTGAAGACTCTTCACAAATTCTAGTTTCTATCTATATGGCCATGTTCCAAGTCCTGTCTCAGGACTTGGAACGTGGCCATAATTTAAGAATTAAATTATGTCAATTAAAAAACAAAAACCACACATCATCATCACCAGAGGAAAGAAGCCAGAGGCAACTTCTAAACTGTGTTTGCCTTTTGAGGTGGACGTATGCTATTTCTGCCTTTAGAGGACTCATCCCCTCTTCTTCTGAGAGTGCCACCTTAATTTTCCTTAAATGACTACCTCTCAGCTCTTCTCAGTCCTTCAGATCCAGAAGATGTCAGCCTGACACCAACCACAGAAGTGGGTATGTGACACAGGCCAGCAAAGAACGCTGCACAAAGATGTGGCTCCAAGTGGAAACACATACCATGAAGTGTAACAAAAACAGCCAATGACCCCATTCTAGAGCATCCTTTCCTTCTTTCAGAACTCTTATCAAAAATTTTTAAGAAGAGCCATTCACTGTCTTTCTAAGCCTGATACTGTTGTTAATCATTGCCACCTTCAGCCTGGATGGGAGGGGAGTTTGAGGGAGAATGGATACATGTATATATTTGGCTGAGTTCCTTTATTGTCCACAGGAAACTATCACAACATTGTTAATCAGCTATGTGTGCATGCTAAGTTGCCTCAGTTATGTCTGAGTCTTTGTGACCCTATGGACTCTAGCTTACCAGGCTTCTTTGTTCATGGGATTCTCCAGGCAAGAATACTGGAGTGGGTTGCCATGCCCAGCTCCAGGGGATCTTCCCAATCCAGGGATGAAACCTGCATCTCTCATGTCTCTTGCATTGGCAGACAGATTCTTTACCACTAGCTCCACCTGGGAAGCCTTCATCAACTATACCCTAATATAAAATAAAAAGTTAAAAAAAATCATTACCACCTTAGAGAAAAACTTGTCTTTAAATAAACCCAACGTAAGTAGTGAAGACACAAATGAGCAACTGAGCACACAGCATAGCAAGTGGTAAAGAATCCACCTTCAAAGCAGAAGACTTGGGTTTGATCCCTGGGTTGGAAAATCCTCTGGAGAAAGAAATAACAACCCACTCCAGTATTTTTGCCTGGTAGATCCCATTGGCAGAGGAACCTGGTGGGCTACATAAGAAAAAAATCTAATCCAATCCAACTAAGCATATTTAAAAGCAGAGACATTACTTTGCCAACAAAGGTCTGTCTAGGCAAAGCTATGGTTTTTCCAGCAGTCATGTATGGATGTGAGAGTTTGACTATACAGAAAGCTGTGTCAGAGAATTGATGCTTTTGAACTGTGGTGTTGGAGAAGACTCTTGAGAGTCCCTTGGACTGCAAAGAGATCAAACCAGTAAATCCTAAAGGAAATCAGTCCTGAATATTCATTGAAAGGACTGATGCTGACTTTGAAACTTCAATACTTTGGCTACCTGATGCGAAGAACTGACTCATTGGAAAAGACCCTGATGCTGGGAAAGATTGAAGGCAGGAGGAGAAGGGGCTGACAGAGGATGAGATGGTGGGATGGCATCACCTACTCAACGGACATGAGTTTGAGTAAACTCCAGGAGTTGGTGGTGGATGAGGAGGCCTGGCGTGCTTCAGTCCATGGGGTTGCAAAGAGAACACAACTGAGCAACTGAACTGAATTGAATCCAACTAATTGTGCTAAACTTTAATCTGCTTTGAAAACTCAACCTCTAAAAAACTATGCCTTAATTAGTGAGCTAGACCTCAATCCACCCTCTTTGTGGGCAGAATGTCTCATCTTAATCCTGAAAGTCTGGAGGCAAAACAGAGAGATATAACCAAAGAAGAAAGACAGGTGAGCCTTGGAATTACCCAGAGGCTATGAGAAAACATTAGATATGCTGAAAGAAGTGTCTTTTCTTCAGTGGGATGCTAAGCAAATTTAACCTGATCTACTATGGCTTCATAGTCAATAACCCAAAATAAGATTCATAATTAAAGATGTAGTATTTTTAGGATTCTCATTTATAATGTATAAGTATATTTTGGCATCTGGTCCCATCTCTTCATGGCAAATAGATGGGGAAACAGTGGAAACAGTGGCTGACTTTATATATTTATTTTTTTTGGACTCCAAAATCACTGCAGATGGTGATTGCAGCCATGAAATTAAAAGACACTTACTCCTTGGAAGGAAAGTTATGAGCAGCCTAGACAGCATATTAAAAAGCAGAGACATTACTTTGTCAACAAAGGTCCATCTAGTCAAGGCTATGGTTTTTCCAGTAGTCATGTATGGATGTGAGAGTTGGACTCTAAAGAAAGCTGAGAGCAGAAGAATTGATGCTTTTGAACTGTGGTGTTGGAGAAGACTCTTGAGAGTCCCTTGGACTTCAAGGAGATCCAACCAGTCCATCCTAAAGGAAATCGGTCCGGGGTGTTCATTGAAAGGACTGATTTTGAAGCTGTAACTGCAATACTTTGGCCACCTGATGTGAAGCCCTGACTCATTTGAAAAGACCCTGATGTTGGGAAAGATTGAAGGCAGGAGGAGAAGGGGAATACAGAGGCTGAGATGGTTGGATGGCATCACCAACTCAATGGACATGAGTTTGGGTAAACTCAGGGAGTTGGTGATGGACAGGGAGGCCTGGTGTGCTACAGTTCATGGGGTCACAAAGAGTCGGACACGACTGAGTGACTGAACTGAACTGAAGTATATTTTAGAATAATTTGGTCACATTTAGTTTCAAACTCATTTTCCAAAATGCATTATTTATGAAAGATGGAACTTTCTGTTTCTCTGTTGAACTGCATATACTTGCAAACCACCTCTTATCTATATGTCATATAAAACTAGAAATATGTGTGTACATATACAGTCCTATATTACATGTATATAAATATGCAGTATATATATATATATATATATATTATCATCTAGTGATTCAAAGAGGAGCCCAAACCATTATTTCTACTAATGAGTCATAGTGTAGATCAAATGTTACTTATCTCTGTTTTAGTTGATCTATTCTTTATAATTCATTTTCCTTTAAACACTTAAGATTCAAAACATGATGCTATAAACAGAATGCTTTTTTGTATTTTGTAGCAATTTACAGGTTTCTGAATATCTTCTGAAAGCCCAACACATTTCCTTTTCTTATCCTTATCTTGTGGGCTTTCCAGGTGGCACTAGTGGTAAAAGAATCTCTCTGCCGATGCAGGAGACTCAGGAGATCAAGGTTCAATCCTTGGGTCAGAAAGATTCCCTGGAGGAGGAAATGACAGCCCACTCCAGTATTCTTGCCTGGAGAATCCCAAAGAAAAGCCTGGTGGGCTACAGTTCATAGGGTCGCAAAGAGTCAGACATGACTGAAGCGACTTAGCATGCAGTATCCTTATCTTGTACCATGAAAAGTGTAGAAGCCTCAGAAAAAGGGATGAAATAATAACATTTATATTTATGTGCATATTTGCATATATATACACACATTTATTTTTCACTTAAAATAATAGGTGCTCATTAAATATGTTTGTCATGGGTGGAGGTAGAATTTGGTAGAATTTGATAAACTGTGAGTATGGTGATGCTACATGTTGCACTCATAATTTTAGTAAGAAAACCACAGTATTCAAAATTCTATTACTGAAGCTCAAAACTAAATAAGACATAAGATCTTTTCATCAAGGAACAGAGAATCAGATAATATCATGAAGCTTCAATAAGGGTCATTACATTTGAACTAGATATTGAAAGAAGGTAGTATTTTAACAGGTAAAAATTTCAACCAGGTAAAGGAAAAAGTATAACTAAAGTTGTCAAAGCCAAAAAAACCAGATGCTGATTGCAAGAAATGGATCCCAGGGAAGAGTTAAAGTCAGCATGGGTAGTGGGATTAGAATGTTTAGGCTTTGGGGAATTTGGTAAAGTAAAACTCTAAAGTTGCTCCAAAGTATCAGCTCTAGAAATGAGGAAACCAAAGTTTGAAATTGCTTGTAATTTCTCATGTGTTTTGTGTTTAAGCTGCAATGACTTTGGGGCATGTGTTCACAGTCACCGGGGATACGAAAGTTTGGAGAGTCAAAGCAAAAGTCATTTTCTGCCTTAGGGATGTTTAGGTCTGTGCTCTGCTTGGTTAATTTAAGTGCTTAACTTTTACTGGTTCACTTGGTAGAAGTTACTGCTTTAAAAAAAAAAAAAAAGGAAAGAAAGAAAAAAAAAGCCACTGAATCTCAATTATTGTATGACCTTTTGGGGATTTAAAAGATAGTCTTGTCGCTGGGTTCAAAAGCATCCTTTGCCCTTTTAGGAAACTTTTTCTTCATAGGAGGAAAGGCTTCCCTCTCTTTATTCACAGTTGTGTGTTCTCTAATAAGTGTGCCTGTTCCTTTAGGGCTGACCTGCTTTCACTTCAGTGCATGTTGTTTTCAAAGAGCCATTTGATGTACAAGAAACCTTCTGCTTAAAAATAAAAAAAGGAAGCCCTAAGAGTAAAATAGAAAGAAAGAGACGGAGGGAAAGAGAAAAAAAAAATGGTTTTGTCATGTTTATTTTTGTATTTGGGGATCGTTGGAGAGATAAATATGTATGCAGAATTTTGCACTAAAATGATTGAACTTCCAATTAAATTGCCAATTTAAAATATGTATCATTTGATTCTTCACTAACTCTGTGCCTCACTTTAACCAAATCAGAAGGACATAAACAAGCAAATTCCAAAGAATCTATTATTTTTTTTGAAATGCAACAAGAAAGGAAGAGAAATTATCTCTTTGTAGTCTATTTAGAGAATTCAAACCCTTTCGTGTGAACACTGGAAATCCCCAGGCATATCTGTGCCCCACCCAAATATATGTTCTTTATCTTGCTCTGTGAATCTAGTAATTCTGATTTCTGGGATCTCTGCTCCAGTAGAGTTGATCTATTTATCACATATCATCAGTTCAGTTCAGTGGCTCAGTCGTGTCTGACTCTTTGCGACCCCATAGACTGCAGCACACCAGCCTCCCTGTCCATCACCAACTCCCAGAGTTTACTCAAACTCATGTCCATTGAGTTGGTGATGCCATCCAACCATCTCATCCTCTGTCGGCCCCTCTCCTGCCTTCAATCTTTCCCAGCATCAGGGTCTTTTCCAATGAGTCAGTTCTTCACATTAGGTAGCCAAATTTATTGGAGTTTCAGCTTCAGCATTAGTCCTTCCAATAAATATTCAGGACTGATTTCCTTTAGGATAGACTAGTTGTATTTCCTTGCAGTCCAAGGGATGAGATAATTTCTAGGCAGGAAAATGGGGAAAGGATGAGTGTCAAAGTCATGGACCAGCCAAATGTAAGTCTTTAAACAGATAATCCTTCCCGCAAACACTTCTATGTTATTGGCCAATACTATATGATACAACCAACCCAAGTTGCTAGAAATTCTAAGAGATTAAGTTTTATTCTGTTTTGATCTAAGCACATTACCCTAAACACATAAAGTTGTTTGTTTTTTTTGTTAATGAAAAAAATAGGAACAACTCCATCTGGGTAGATAACCAATAGTCTAGTTCACAATGCTGAACTCTAGGTGCATTATACAGTGCCTATTGCAGAGAACACACTCAACAAGAATATAATGAATTAATTAGTAGTTAAGTTAGGAACACTTACCGTGATTATTACATTTAATTATGGGCTTTTAAATGTCTTCATCTATAGTATCTCAAAGCCCAATTAAAAGATACCAAATGACAAGTTCTTAAAAGTTGTTTAAGGCTTTATTTTTAACACATGTAGCACAGTATCACACACGATTAGGCATTTTTTAAAGTTCTCTGCTGCTGCTGCTGCTGCTGCTAAGTCACTTCAGTCGTGTCCAACTCTGTGTGACCCCATAGATGGCAGCCCACCAGGCTCTGCCGTCCCCGGGATTCTCCAGGCAAGAACACTGGAGTGGGTGGCCATTTCCTTCTCCAATGCATGAAAGTGAAAAGTGAAATTTCTCTACATAATTATAATGGGAAAATTCCAAAAGAAATTGTTTTCTTTTTCTTCAAACTTATCTCAGTAGCTCTAGACCTTATCTATAAGGAAAAGCATACTTTCTTTTTCTGTCCCATGTTATAAATTCTTTCCAGTTAAAAGGACAGGCTTTATTCTTCACAGAAGTTTTTTCAATCTATGTAATGGTTACTTTCTAAACAAGAAAGTGCCATTTACTTTGGTTGGAGTAGGCAGATGTAAATCTATTTTTGCTGATATCACATCTCAAGATTCTTTAGTCTTGACACTTACACATTAGTTTACGTTATCTCTTTGCAACTACGGGTTTTTCCCATAGAAGGGAACTGTGTCCCTACTACTGAATACAGAATGACTTAACTTAGATTATTCTTAAAAAAAAAAAAAATAAGACAGGGAACTTTTTACACAGACATTTTAAAAAAATAGGGAAGACTCTCTCTCTTTCGTTTCATCTCTCTCTCTCTCTCTCTCACACACACACACACAGAGATTCACACACAAAAAAAAGTTATAGTAAAAATAAAGCATAAGAAGAATCCAAATTCTGTGGAAATGAGTCCAGAAGGATAAGCCAAAATCCCTAGTTTTCATATTGCAGTAAGAATAACCAATGTATATAGAACCTACTGGATAAGATAAAATATAAAAGATACTATAAAATTATTTCCCACAGCCCTCCACACTGGAGGTTTCTGGCTAGACCCCCCAAGACACCAGAACTGCTGCCAGGTATGTTTAGTTGAGAATGAAAGCAGAGGATTCTGAGTTTAATGGATCTCTGTCACACCTGAATGCACAATTTCAAGTGATTTATATATATGTGTGTGTGTGTGTGTGTGTATATATATATATATATATATATATATAATCTCACCAGGCATTATTTCAAGTGATCTATATACATTACCTCCTTTAACCCATATAGCATTGCAATGTCGCTGTGTTGTTATCACCATTTTACAATTAAAGCACTGAGGCTTACATCGTTTGCCCATCTGCCTGGTGGTAATGTGGCACATAAATGCAGGTATCTATTTCTAAAATCAAGGCTCCAAGCACTATCCTGCATTGCCTCACCATGTCTACAATGATGCAATGCTTTAAGCCACTGTATTTGAGAAGAGTCATTCTTTGGAATGATTATTAATACTTTATAATAAGAAAAACAAAGCTAAAAAAGAAGAAAACCAAGTCCAAAGCAGTAACAACAGGTATTGACTGTGGACTGTTTCTAAGGGTGAGCCAGAAAGGATGCCATGACTCCCAGGAAGTAGGGGCACTCAGAAATTCTTTTAATGACTTTTCAAGTATGTACTACCTATATTTCCATCAAACAGGCACAAATTCTATTTACTGCATAATAAAAACTAGTCTCCTTGCTTTTCAAGTTTATAAAGCTTAAAACACTTTGAATTCTAAGAGAATGTCATGAGTATTAAAAAGTCTAGAATGAATAATTTAGGACAGGATTGAGAGCCTGTGAATACTGGTATTACAAAGAACAATATTAAAGGATCTTTAACAATTACATCCCAGCTCTGAAGCTGTAGATTCAGATATTCTTCCTCCAAATAAAAGAGCAGGGGAAGCCTTTTACCACCCCACTAAGTAGGCTCTACATTTGTGTGGATGCAGGGGGGTGGGGTGGTATGTTGGTACATTGAGTGAGGAGTCTACTCAAACTAATTAGAGGAAAGTCTAAAGACAGAAATGGACAGGCACACCTTCCTGGCCACTAATGGTGAAGTGTAGGCATGGATCAGACAATGATCTTTCACCACTTCAGTGCAGAGAATTGATTAGCAATTAGTAAAATTAGTAGAATTGATTGGCATGAGTGCCTCAGTGGAAATGATGAACTACTATTTTTCTTGTGAACTCTGATGAGTCAGGGGTGAGCACTTAGCCACACAGCCACCTGTTTGGCATTTTAAATAGCTCCACTCAGCTCAGCGCTCTGTGATGTCCTAGAGGAGGGATGGGAGGAGTGGGAGGGGGCTCAAGAGGGAGGGGACACACGTATACTTATAGCTGAGTCACACGGTTTTACAGCAGAAACTAACATAACATTGTAAGGCAACTATCCTCCAATTAAAACAATAAAAAATAAATGTAAAATGTAAAATAAAATAACTCTAACACTAGATCTACTCTTCTAGACCATTCTGGACAGCATCCCCTCTTCTCTCTTCAATAAATGCTCCAAAATAAATTATGATTTGGGCACCAAATACAGCAACCTTCTATACTCTATCAAAAGTAAATTCCAAGATCAGAAGAGTCCAAGGGAGTTTGAGAATTTCCCAGAATCAGGAATTGCAAGTCTCCTGGATACACATTCACCAGAAAGAAGAAAGGGAACTCCAACTACCAAGAGTCTTTGTTTTCCTTCTTAGTTACATAAATGGGACATTTAATTTTCTATTGGGGAATGTGTTAGGAGCTTTTATTCAATTTCCACCAGACCATGGCAATGTGAAAAGGAGTTTTCTAAGGGGTGAATCTTGCTGCTTTAAAGGAAGAATCACGGTTATAAGGGAGTCAGGGGAATCAACTTGTACCAGTTTGTCTTGGGTATTTCCGGTTTTAACACAGAATGTCCTATACACTAGGAAACACAGTTTCAGCCAAAGTGGGATGGTCGGTCACCATAAGGCTTGCTTCTACACAGTAACACATAAGCATACACATTTTACACACATGCAGACACACCAAAATCTTCCTTGCTTTCCTATCCTTTCACTGGCTATTATCCCACCACATAAAATTTCTTTATAAAACCATTTTTCCTTCTTTTCCTTTCACAATAGATCCTGATGGATTTATAAAACCAAAAGTCTGAATCACTAGCAGTCTGCCCCCTCCAGCAAAAGAAAAAACAAAGCTTTCTTTCCTCAAGAGTAAGGAAAACATATTTAAAATACTCCAGAAGGTATACTTTCCACAAGCATGAGAAAGCAACATAAAGCTGTCTGTTGAAGCATGTTGAAAGTCACTGTCCTATCTCCACAAGGGAGGGTCCCCAGGAAGTTACAGAATCATGTGCACAACACACCAAAACTGCATCCTTAAGTGACTTCCTGTTACAGGGTATCAAGTTGGCCTTATTTAAAATTATGTTGCTGATCAGAAAGTGCACCATTGTTCTGAATTGTGCATCCAAATGTGACAAAGAGTTCTTTGAGACCCAAGAGACTCAGGGACCTCTGTATTCATTAGTCTATGGACATGAGAAAGTGATAAACTAAAACTACACTGGCAGCAGTTTTGGTGTCCTGGAGGTCCTACTGAAAGGCTCCAGTGTGGAGGGGTGCAGGAAGGTATTTTTATCTTATTTTCCAAATTAATATTATAAGGTAAAAAATTAATGAATTGAGACATGAACAGAATTTCCAGCTTCATAGACTTTTTGTGTGACAGGATCAAATGAGCATAACTTCTGGTGTCAAATTATGGACACTAAGTCATGAAAGAAAATTCCTGGAAAACAGAAAGTCAGGGTTCTAATTCTGGCAAAGGTGTCCTCCTGTGAGATCAAATTGCCAACATCCGTTGGACTATGGAAAAAGCAAGAGAGTTCCAGAAAAACATCTATTTCTGCTTTATTGACTATGCCAAAGCCTTTGACTGTGTGGATCACAATAAACTGTGGGAAATTCTGAAAGAGATGGGAATACCAGACCACCTGATCTGCCTCTTGAGAAATCTGTATGCAGGTCAGGATGGAACAGTTAGAACTGGACATGGAACAACAGACTGGTTCCAAATAGGAAAAGGAGTACGTCAAGGTTGTACGTACTCAAGTACCTCAATATTGTCACCCTGCTTATTTAACTTACATGCAGAGTACATCATGAGAAACGCTGGACTGAAAGAAACACAAGCTGGAATCAAGATTGCCGGGAGAAATACCAATAACCTCAGATATGCAGATGACACCACCCTTATGGCAGAAAGAGAAGAGGAACTAAAAAGCCTCTTGATGAAAGTGAAAGTGGAAAGTGAAAAAGTTGGCTTAAAGCTCAACATTCAGAAAACGAAGATCATGGCATCCAGTCCCATCACTTCATGGGAAATAGATGGGGAAACAGTGGAAACAGTGGCTGACTTTCTTTTTTTGGGCTCCAAAATCACTGCAGATGGTGACTGCAGCCATGAAATTAAAAGACGCTTACTCCTTGGAAGAAAAGTTATGACCAACCTAGATAGCATATTCAAAAGCAAAGGCATTACTTTGCCAACAAAGGTCCATCTAGTCAAGGCTATGGTTTTTCCTGTGGTCATGTATGGATGTGAGAGTTGGACTGTGAAGAAGGCTGAGCACTGAAGAATTGATGCTTTTGAACTGTGGTGTTGGAGAAGACTCTTGAGAGTCCCTTGGACTGCAAGGAGATCCAACCAGTCCATTCTGAAGGAGATCAGCCCTGGGATTTCTTTGGAGGGAATGATGCTGAAGCTGAAACTCCAGTACTTTGGCTACCTGCTGTGAAGAGCTGACTCACTGGAAAAGACTCTGATGCTGGGAGGGATTAGAGGCAGGAGGAGAAGGGGACGACAGAGGATGAGATGGCTGGATGGCATCACTGACTGGATGGATGTGAGTCTGAGTGAACTCCAGGAGTTGGTGATGGACAGGGAGGCCTGGCGTGCTGTGATTGGGTTGCAAAGAGTCGGACACGACTGAGCTACTGAACTGAACTGAACTGAAGCCATGGACTTAAAAGTAAAAAGACTACACTGACCAAGAAACCAGGATCAAGCCAACTGGGGACTCCATGTGGTATCTAAAAATAACGTTTTCTACTCAGCTCCAGCTGATGCTCACCATAGTCTATCTAGCATGTAAAATTTTATGTTATTTATTTTCTGTTTTTCTTCAACTAATTGCTTTTATTAATTCTATGTAAAAAAATATAAATGAAAACAAATTGAAATTGATGATATTGCTAACGTGGCTAAACATCCAGCTTTTGTGTGAAATCCTCTTATGTGTTAATTTTAGCAACTCATTCAACACGTTAAAAAATATCGTACATGTCAAAACACACCTATAGGCTGGATCTGCCCAAAAGTCACACCTTTGCTATTTCTGCTTCTAAGACTTTATTAGTTTGATTAAATAAAATTAGAGAAAAAAGGAAACCAGAGGAGCAGGTAGAAGTATCCAGAGGGTTCCAGGGGCTCATAGAGAGTGATAGTGAAATGAGAAAGATATACTCTACAATCAGCCTTCCTTTCTAGTGACCGTCAGATAATTCCAATGTCTAGTGACTACATGTAACTTTTACTATTAAACCATAGCTATACAACTTTAAAGATTTAAATAATGATTGATTTCAACACAATACTTCATTTTACTGTTAAAAGAAAAAAGACTCAAAGTTAACATCACACCTTGGAATATAACCCAGAGCTCTTGTCTTTCATTCCACTGAAGTGTTAGTCACTCAGTCGTGTCCAACTCTTTGTGACCCCACATACTGTAGCCCACAAGGCTCTTCTGTCCATGGAATTCTCCAGGCAAGAATACTCCCACAGATTGCCATTTCCTTCTCCAGAAACAAGTAGTAGTAAGACATAAAATCAATACTTTGGAAAGATAAAATTAAGGAGCAGCAAAAATGGTTAGAAACAAGGAGATCAGGTGGGAGAATGTAGCAATAACACAGGAGCATGAATGGGAATGGAGAGAACATTTCAGGAGATTTTGTTTAAGACAGAACATTCTGAACTTACTGACTGGATATGCAGGAAAAGGGAGAGGGCAGAACCAGAGATAAAGCTGTGGTTACCAGCTCAGGTGACTGAGCAGATGAAGTACTTTTAAAGGAATAAGGAAGTCAGAGGAGGAGGCAAGTACAGTTGGCCCTTAAACCATGGGGGTGGGAATGGGAATTAGGAGGTCCACTCCTCCAGAGTTGAGAAGTGGGGGGATAACTTTACAGTCAGCATCCATGATTCCACAACCGCAGATTCAAACAACCATGGACCATGTAGTACTGCAGTATTTATTTTAAAAATCAGCATATAAGAGGACCCCTGCAGTTCAAACCTGCATTGTTCAAGGGTTGTTATGGAGAGTATGCAAGATTATCAGTTCTATTTTGGACAAAGAGTATTGGTGGAATTTGGAAAAAATTGGTAGTAGGTACCCTTCCGACAGCACAGAATTTAAGATTAGAGCCCAGACAGAAATGTAGGATTTAACCCAAGAGGATAGTTCATTCCAGTACCATTTCCCATAATTTCCACAAAATTATGGCCATCACTTTCCTATACCAAAGTCTTGTCTGAGGTACAAAAGAAGATAATGTATATTGAAAAAATTTATAAACTGTCAAGTGCTGTGCAAACATAACTTATTGTGATACTGAGAAGACCTGGAAGAATGTGGATTACTAGCTGGAGCATTTGAATGGAAAAGCTTAAGTTAAAGTTTCGGGAGAGAAAGTCCTGCAAGAAAGCTGTAAAATCAGGCACAAAAGTAGCCAAGAGGTGTAGTCTAAAAAGAACCACTTTGGCAATTCCCTGGTGGTCCAGTGGTTAGGACTCCAAGCTTTCACTGCCAAGGGGCCTGCTTCAGGCCCTGGTTGGGGAACTGAGATCCCGCAAGCCACGCAGCATGACAAAAATATTTAAAAAATAAAAATAACCTGTCTGCAAGCCTTTACAAATATAGACAATGACAATACTAAGAAAAACAAGAGCATCTACATTTTCACAGGGAAATAACCAAAGGACATTTTAGTAAGAAAGAGAATAATTAAAAATCATTGTCATTAGAAGGCAGCCATGAAGAAGTTAAACTGCTCTGACTTAAATCTGAGACAAGAACTCTCATAGTTTCATTTAATTCTCTATCACACCTCCTTTCATTCCAACAACAAAACAAGACATTCAAACTTATTGCTAAATATCAGCTTCAGGAGGGGACACAATAGAGGTCTCAGGTGCTCTCTGAAACAAAGCTAGGGTTTTCCAACCACACTGCAGATGAACTATTTTCTTAAAACACATATTTCTAACTCAATAAAATTACAAAGTTTTTTTTTTTTCTTATGCAACTTCACAGTTTTAAAAACACAGGTGCAGCAGCAGAACAAAAGGAATCCTTTAAAAAAAATTTTTTTTTAAATCCTTAAATTGTATTTATTTTGGTGAATGCTAGATGTAAATAATTTTCATTATAATGGACACCTAAATATTATAATTAACATACCTGGTTTTTTTCAAGATGCATCTGGATATCATTAGATAAATAAGAAAACAGCATCTGGAGAGGACCAGGCCAGGCTGTTCCTTGGTATATTAGAAACATTAAGAGTGAAAATTCCCTTTATGCCAATACACTACTTCAGAAACAAGACCTAAATGAAGTTATAAAATGTTTCACTCTGGCTAATATGACATTAACATCTTCCAACAATGAGTATTATAACCCATAAAAACCTCTATTATGAGTTTTCACAATTCTGTTTAAATGCTCAAAAATGTCTTCCTTAGAAATTCAAGTGTGAGATCATGACAGAGTCAGATGTACTGGCTGAAATATGACCCTTTCTTCTGTCCGAGGCAATCCTGTCAGTGACTCCAGTCCTGTTCTCCATCTCCTGGAGTTCTCTTCACCAATTATGTTCTTCTCCTTCTTATCAACAGGCTCGCCATTTCATTTTTGAAAAACATAGTACCTGATTATTATTAAAATACTTGCCATTAAAAATTTTCATCTCCTCCTCCTTTGTTTTACCACCCTCTTCCTGTTCTCTTTTCTTGACAAACTTTGGAAAGACCAGTCAACACTCCAAGTCTTCATTTTCCTCACCTTCTCTCCTCACCTCTGACTTCAGCTATCACCAAGCTACAAAACTGCTCCTGTAATTTAGCTAATAATCTATGAACTGATCAAATTCAATGATTATTTTTCTGACATTTAAAAAAATCTTGATGGTAAAGCAACTGTACTCCAATAAGTAAATAGTACAAGGCAAAGAAACTTTGTGTTGGACAGAACCTATTAAAAATTTCCAAAACATATGATAACACATAATGATTAAGAGTATAAAGTACATAGTCACATATCCTTCATCTTGCAAATCGTTTATAAACAATTGTTTATATATCTCTGAGTGTAAAATATCTTCAAAAGTGTAATGGAGATAGTCACATCTCCAACATGTGGCTTTATAAAGGTTTAAATAAAAATATGTGTGTGGCAAATACAAAAAAAAAATCTTGGTGGCATTTGAGACCATTTTTCTTGATAGTCTTGTTCAAGATAACACTATTCTGATTTTCCTCCCATTTGTCTTGCTGTATTTTCTTCCTTGTACTGAATCTTAAATGTTTATATTCCTTTTCATCCTTAGCCTTCTGCTCTTGCCTCTTCATATAACTTTCTGGATTACACCTATATTTTTGTAGGCTGTTAACTCCATAAAGTTTTCTCTAATTCATACCTCAACTTTTGACTAGATATCATCACTTGAAGACATTTGAAGGCTATACCCAAAGCTTCCTTTCCTATTCAAACCTGATCTTGCTTTTCTTCCATATTCCTTTTATTTTTTACGGATGAGGGTGGGACAGCATTAGCACACACTCTCTCAAGAAAGAAATATGAGCATCATTAAGAATTCTCCATTTTCTTCACATTCACTTACTTGTCCATTGATACTAATTGATTTTCCATTATCTTTTGTTTCTGTTTCTTCTCCAGTTAATTATCTTCTTAATACAATCACATAATTTGAAACATGCACCTATACCAAATATTTCAATGGCTCACTTTATTGGAAGGATGAAGTCCAAACACCTTGCAATGACATAAAGGACCCTTGAGAATCAAGCACCTTCTCACTTTGCTAAGTAAATACCCATTCGCTCCCATCCAAACCCAAAAATTTAACCACAGGAAACTATTTGAAGGCTCATAAACATAGGTTTGGAGAAGACGATGGCACCCCACTCCAGTACTCTTGCCTGGAAAATCCCATGGATGGAGGAGCCTGGTGGGCTGCAGTCCATGGGGTCGCTAAGAGTCGGACACGACTTAGTGACTTCCCTTTCACTTTTCACTTTCATGCATTGGAGAAGGAAATGGCAACCCACTCCAGTGTTCTTGCCTGCAGAATCCCAGGGATGGGGGAGCCTGGTGGGCTGCCGTCTATGGGGTCGCATAGAGTCGGACACGACTGAAGTGACTTAGCAGTAGCAGCAAACATAGGTTGCTCTCCCACATGTCTTCCTTCTCATGGACTGCTTTTACCCCTTCTCCATTGATGTATCTCCTTCAAGACTCAGTTCAAAGCTCACAGAAATATTTTCTGATACTCACCCTCCTCAGAGCTCCCACATCATTTTCTAGTCTTTAGAACTGGCTATAGTCATTCTGACAGAATTTACAAAAACTCTTCCCATGAATCTCTGCTACTGAGATCTTCAAAAGTGGTTTAGTTGCTATCCTGGTAGAATCCCGGTTGTTCATCTCTTTCTTAAATATATGAGCTACCTAGTCCCCATGCAATAAATTTACCTTTGCTTAAGACAGGCAACCAGCAATGGCTGTGTAGTATGATTGCATGACTGCACTCATGTTAATAGTGTGACCTTGAAGGTAATTCAACCTGTTTAACATTTAAGTACAAGATAGCTCAGTTCCTGATCAGTTCTCAGTAGCAAAGAGGCCTGTGAGCACATCGCACACTGAATGCATTGCCTTTTATTAAAGGTTGTATTGCTAGCCTTGTGTGCAGCCTGAGCTCCTCATTGCTAACAGCACTCATTACGTACTGCATGCTCAGTCCCTTCAGACACATGTATGACTCTTTGCCAGACTATGGACTGTAGCCAGCCAGGCTCCTCTGTCCATGGGATTATTCAGGAGTGGGTTGCCATGCCCTCCTTCAGGGGATCTTCCCTATCCAGGGATCAAACCTAAGTCTCATGTCTCCTGCATTGGCAGGTGAGTTCTTTTCCACTAGCACCATCTGGGAAACCCATTATATAGTACTGCTGCTGCTGCTGCTGCTAAGTCGTTCAGTCGTGTCCAACTCTGTGGGACCTCATAGACGGCAGCCCACCAGGCTCCGCCGTCCCTGGGATTCTCCAGGCAAGAACACTGGAGTGGGTTGCCATTTCCTTCTCCAATGCATGAAAGTGAAAAGTGAAAGTGAAGTTGCTCAGTAAGTGTCTGACTCTTAGTGATCCCATGGACTGCAGCCCACCAGGCTCCTCCGTCCATGGGATTTTCCAGGCAAGAGTACTGGAGTGGGTTACCATTGCCTTCTCCGATTACATAGTACAGACTCCTTAAATATTTTGATAATAAAAATTAATGAAAAACTGACTTTCTTAGTGTTTATCTGTGTTCTGGCTCTCGTGTACCTATTTCTCCCCTTTTATGGAAAAGTTTTCCTACTTTCCTTTAAGCAATCATCTCTCCCAAACTCTGAGCCAACATCCTTGACCCCAGAATTCAAGGGTCAAGGATCTTGTTTCCCTGAAAGCAGGGACTGATTCACAGAGCAACACATAAAGAAACAAAGAGAATAAAATGTGAAGAGATATTTATCAAGAAATTCTGGGATTATTCACTTTTATTATGGTACACTCCTTCCTGGCTCTCTCGGTGTGAAATGTGAAATTTACAATTCAAAATTTATTGTATTAGCATCAAACAGAATGTCTAGAGCTGCCAGGGCCACTCAAGGCCAAGAAAAAAGACAGGAGAAACCAGATTATTTCTGAAATCTTTAAAGCTGTAAGATCAAGTTTTGCCTTAAGCTAATTTTGTCAAAATTTTGCCTTCAAACCAACTTATGAACCTTCCAGTTAGCTGAATAGATGAATTTCTTTTATTTAATCAATATTGAATTTTTACCTCTTATTTGTAACATAAAGAAACAACTTATATACCTATTTCACTCATCGTCCTAGGTCTGTATATTCTGGTAAAATCATTTTCTCTAGAAAATATCTCTGCCTTTGGCAAGCCACTAAGCTCTAATCCTCAGTTTCCATATTAATTTGTTGAATGGCTCCTATTTGACTCATATAAACACTTTAATAAAACCTCTATTATATTGATATTTAGGGGCACATTGCTACTTTCATATGGTCTAACTCAGATGCATTCTTTTTCTGTTTATGGAATCATATTTTCAAAGCTGTAAGGTTTCTTAGAGACTATCTTATTCAGCGATTTTATTTAATATATAAGGAAACTGAAACTCAGAAGGTTGAATATTTTTTCCAAAGCCATACAAAATGTATCAGTTAAGAGAAAAATCTCTGCCCATACTTTTTCTTAACTAATCAACAGTTTGACTTGAGTAAACTGGTTATTTTTTACAAAAAACTAATTTATTTTCTCTACATCAGAGAAAAGAAAAGCAATGCTATTTATCTAGAGCTTATAGTGGAAAAGGAATCTGAGCTAAGTAATGACAGCTAGAAATAGATGAGTGGGTGGTTCAAGCTTTCAGTTGATACTTCCAACACATACAGAATAGAGGCACCACAGCTGGATGCTGTAGGTGTTACTTGGTCATGAACATATTCCTCTCAATCAACTCCTGTTCACATTTGTTCTTGTTCTTGTTCAGTTGCTAGTTGTGTCTGATTCTTTGCGATCCCATGGCCTGAAGCCCACCAGGCTCCTCTGTTCATGAGGTTCTCCAGGCAAGAATACTGGAGTGGGCTGCCTTTTCCTTCTCCAGGGGATATTCCCGACTCAGGGATCAAACCCAGATCTCCTACATTGCAGGCAGATTCTTTACCAACTGAGCCACTAGGAAAGCCCTCTTTTACTAAACTTAGATATAAAAAGGAAAACTAGGGACTGACTGGAGAAGGCAATGGCAACCCACTCCAGTACTCTTGCCTGGAAAATCCCTTGGACGGAGGAGCCTGGTAGGCTGCAGTCCATAGGGTCGAAAAGAGTCGGACATGACTGAGCAACTTCACTTTCACTTTTCACTTACATGCATTGGAGAAGAAAATGGCAACTCACTCCAGTGTTCTTGCCTGGAGAATTCCAGGGACGGCGGAGCCTGGTGGGCTGTCTTCTGTGGGGTCGCACAGAGTCGGACACGACTGAAGCGACTTAGCAGCAGCAGCAGCAGGGACTGACCAACTCTTCTTTATCAAAGAGTTAGTATTGGGTAATGAGACCTTTCACTGATAGAAAGGAAGATCAGACTTTCTCAGGACCTGAAGTTGACAGCATTGGTGGGTTGCTGTGCTCATGCACATTAGATTAAGTGAAAGGCACTCAGTGTTGTCCAACTCTTTGTGACCCAGTGGACTGCAGCCTGCCAGTTTCCTCTGTCCATGGATTTCTCCAAGCAAGAATACTGGAGTGGGTAGACATTCCCTCCTTCAAGGTATCTTCCCAACCCAGGGACTGAACCCAGGTCTCCCGCATTGCAGGTGGATTTTTTACCATCTGAGTCACCAGGGTTCTTTACCATCTGAGCCACATTAGATTAAATTAAATGTGCCAAGCATTTTGCCACTGAGACAAATTGTGGCCCATTCAATTGTGACATCTACATTTCTTCTGTCATTCAGTTAAACTGCTGGCTAATATTTTTTCACAAAACATTGAACACTGTATCAAAGGTACCATCAATTAGGGCCTTAATCATTTTGTGAGACTTTACTTAGACTGTTTCGTATTTATCACCTTTTCATGAAGACACTGCTAAGATGGTACCTTGATGCCTGACCTGCAGGGAACTTTGGCAAAGAGGCATCACATTAGAGTAGACTTGAGAAAAGCAAAGGATACTGTGCTGCAAGTTCAATAAAAATTACAAGATGAGATATCCTATCATTTAAAGCTGAAAAAAAAGGGCAGAGGGTCTAAACATCTATATACAGTCATAGTCACTCATGCTATCAGGTACCAAATTCACATCCCTGCCATTTTCAAAGCCTGTTAAAAGACATGAACTGTGAGAGATCAGAGAAAGTATGCAGGAAACTTTGGAGAATGTGACCGACAGATTGTACTGACATACACAAAATTCATGCGAGTCTGCTCTATGACAACCCACACACGCATGGTTCTCTCCACAATACTAGATTAATCATGGCTTCTCCACTTCCACCACAATCTTTTCCTCACTTTACCATCCAATTCCATTTATAATTTCAACCAATAATATTAACCCCAGAATTCTGAAAAACAAAATTCTTTTCCACCAGTGAAAGACTCTAAAGTCTGCATGAACGTGTTTGAAAATACTTTAGCTCTAAATTTGGATCTCTATGACACAGCCTTGTCTCCCAAGAGGACACATATCTTCCAGAAATTTAAATAGAAAGAATAACTTTATTTTTTATTTTTTCACTTTATGACAGTGGCTGCCCCAGCAGACAGCTCTATAATTGCTATGACCATTAAAAACATACAAATACCAAGCTACTGAAAGAAGACCACCTAGGTCCAATAACTTGGTGTTCTAGTTAGCATACAAGCTGCTGAAGGGCCTATCACAAGAACACACAATTTGTTGTATAATGGTAGTGACATTTTCAGCCATCATTATTGCTGTAGATAAAAGTCAACCAAATGTATTATGTCAGGCACTAATGTGTTGATGATCTGAATTTTAAAAGCATATTTAAATAAGAACTGACGAAATTATCATGAAGAAATCCAATTTTACTTCTTATTTTAATAGCACCACATTTGAGTTAACAAGCCAAGCTTAACATTTCATAGGTACTAACCTGTGAGTTTATTTCTCATAGATGGTTAATATAAAATGTTTTCATTTCACATTTATCAAGCATCCATATTATTATGCTATTTGCTAAGCTTTTAGAAGATATGAAAGCAATTTTAACAAAATCTCAGTAATTCTGAGTTCATGCCAGTAAAATTTTAGAAAACTTGGTGATTTTTCCTAGCATATTTGTTAATATCAGGATTTGGACATATTGCCTAATAGAGATGTATATTAACATGATAAAATATCTTGAATATGATTGTACTTATCATGATATCATCCACAGTATACAAGGAATATAATCAATTTTTCTTCATCAAAAGGAAGAATAGGAGTTCCCTGGTGGTCCAGTGGTTAAGACTCCATGCTTTCACTGTAGGGGGCACAAGTTCAATTCCTGGTCACAGAACTAAGATCCCACATGCTGCACAGTGCAGCCAAAAACTAAAAAAAAAAAAAAGAACAATAATAGCTAACATCAATTGCAACTTTGTCATAAGTCAGACTATATTGAGGACTTGCCTCACTTACACCTCAACACAACCCTATGAGTTAATACTATGAGGTAATACTACTGTTTTTCTCATTTTATAGGCATAGTAATTTAGACGCAGAGATGTTATGCATCTTGTCAATAGTCACACAGGAGCTAAAAATCTAACCCAGGTAAAGTTAGCCCAATTCCATTATGTCAGAGAAAAGATACACATAGTCATTCACCCAGCAAATACTCTCAAACAGCTTCCATGTTCTACACAGAACATTTTGTGTCACCACACTGGGCACTGGAGAAATACCATTTTAAACAAGATAAAGAGTTTCTGCTTCCACAGAGCTTAAGATATCTGAAGAGAGAGATTGATAACTAGATGATGTTGATACCAATCATGCTTTCATCTGTTATACTTTCACTAGAAAGAATGCAATGGCACCCCACTCCAGTACTCTTGCCTGGAAAATCCCATGGGTGGAGGAGCCTGGTAGGCTGCAGTCCATGGGGTCGCTAAGAGTTGGACACGCCTGAGTGACTTCACTTTCACTTTTCACTTTCATGCACTGGAGAAGGAAATGGCAACCCACTCCAGTGTGCTTACCTGGAGAATCCCAGGGACGGGGTAGCCTGGTGGGCTGCCATCTCTGGGGTCGCACAGAGTTGGACACAACTGAAGCAACTTAGCAGTAGCAGAAAGAATGAAGTAATATTGTTACAGCTGGATTTTACATTTAAAGATCCTGTGGTAAAAATCAGAAATTATAAGCTCCCTTTTAAATATACTGTGATGTATTCAAGGAAACTCTGTAATGGCATATTATTTTGTTCTGCATAAACTTTAGTTTCTGACCTCAGAAATCTCCAAAGAAAACAGAAAAACATATCTGAGAACTTAGAGTCTGGAAATTATTATAGATCTCTCCTATTTTGCCTCTCCAAAAGCACTAGGGCTTCCCAGGTGGCTGCTGAAGCAAGAGATGCAGGTTCAATTTATGGGTCAGGAAGATCCCCTGAAGGAGGAAATGGCAACCCCTTCCAGTACTCTTGCCTGGAAAATTCCATTGGTTTCTATTGGGAGAACTTATTTCTGAGTTAATTCCTTTTCATGTGGACCATTTTAAAAGTCTTTATTGAATTGTCTACAAATGGCTTGTGTTTTATGTTTTGGTTTCTTTGGCTATGAGGCATGTGGGATCTTAGTTTCCCAAACAAGGATCAAACTCACATCCCCTGCATTGGAAGGTGAGGTCTTAAAAACTGGACAGCCAGGGAAGTCCCTCTGTGTTAATTCTTATAGTCATAATCTGGTTCTGTCACATGATTTGTGAAGCAAAAGTAACTGTATAGAATTAATGTTGATTTGCTTTAATAGAAGTATGTGAAGAAGAGTTTTGTCTGTTTGTTTTACTCTAATCAAGGAGTATGTCAAGTCTGTATATTGTCACCCTGCTTATTTAACTTATATGCAGAGTACATCATGAGAAACGCTGGGCTGCAAGAAGCACAAGCTGGAATCAAGATTGCCAGGAGAAATATCAATAACCTCAGATATGCAGATGACACCACCCTTATGGCACAAAGTGAAGAGGAACTAAAGAGCCTCTTGATGAAAGTGAAAGATGAGAGTGAAAAAGTTGGCATAAAGCTCAACATTCAGAAAACTGAGATCATGGCATCTGGTCCCATCACTTCATGGGAAATAGATGGGGAAACAGTGGAAACAGTGTCAGACTTTATTTTGGGGGGCTCCAAAATCACTGCAGATGGTGACTGCAGCCATGAAATTAAAAGACACTTGCTCCTTGGAAGGAAAGTTATGACCAACCTAGATAGCATATTCAAAAGCAGAGACATTACTTTGCCAACAAAGGTCCGTCAGATCAAGGCTTTGGTTTTTCCAGTGGTCATCTATGGATGTGAGAGTTGGACTGTGAAGAAAGCTGAGCACCAAAGAATTGATGCTTTTGAACTGTGGTGTTGGAGAAGACTCTTGAGAGTCCCTTGGACTGCAAGGAGATCCAACCAGTCCATCCTAAAGGAGATCATTCCTGTGTGTTCATTGGAAGGACTGATGCTAAAGCTGAAACTCCAATACTTTGGTCACGTCATACGAAGAGTTGACTCATTGGAAAAGAGATGACAGAGGATGAGATGGCTGGATGGCATCACCAACTCAATGGACATGAGTTTGAGTAAACTCCGGGAGTTGGTGACAGACAGGAAGGCCTGGCATGCTGCGATTCATGGGGTCGCAGCGATTGAATTGACTGACTGAAGCATGATTAGTTCAAGTCAGAATTCAGAATAAAAATGGTCTCTAATGTTTCCAGCAAACCATTTGGAAAGTCAGAATTTTGAGTGTGCCTTCTCTCCAGCCTGCATGTTGGATCTTCCTAATTTTGGTTCTCTATCAATATATGCCTTGCACCAATGCATGGGCCACACACTCTCTCAACTTCTCCATGCCATCAAGTGTGCATTCATTCCATTTACCTGGAAGCTTATTCAGTAACTATCATTACTTCACCAGGACAGCACATTTACATTCTATCATAGACATCCAAGCCTTTAAGGCCAAGAACCAAAAGCATTATTAATTCTAGTTCAGGAGACAAATTGGAAGATAATTTGAAGTAGGAAAACCTCAAACTTTCTTACTTTAGTAATTCTCAAATCATCTTTTATGAATATAGGTAGTAGTGTGCTACAGACAGCTTATACCAATATACAGGACCCAACATTTAAACTTTCAGGAATATGGTTAGCCTGTTCCTATTGACAGCCATTATTAAAAGTAAATAAGAGCAAATGACATAAACTGGCAATTGTATAACTAAAAAAAAATTAATAAATACTCAAAATTCAGACTTACTGAATTATTTTTATTATTTTCTATTTTATTTATTTATTATTTATTTTATTACATTTTATTTTATTTCTATTATTTTTATTTTTTCTACTATTTTATTATTTTTTCTACTATTATTTTTAATCTTAAGGCTACTTACACCTATTGTGTCTGTGTGGAATCAATGTTATATATTGATGTGCTACCATGCAAGTCTTTCCAATGTTGGTAGTTTGAAACTGACCACAGTAGAAGGGCACAACTATACCCCCAAAATGGCAAACTGTAAACAATCAGAGCATTTTGCCTGTTTCCTCAGAGAGTCCACTGTTGAACTTTTACCATCTCACCACTGAATACAGGCTGCTTTTACATAGACAGGCACTCTCTGGGGTGGGAAAGAAATCTGAACTTCAGTGCTAGTTCAGTTCAGTTCAGTCACTCAGTCCTGTCCGACTGTTTGTGACCCCATGAATCGCAGCATGCCAGGCCTCCCTGTCCATCACCAACTCCTGGAGTTCACTGAGACTCACGTCCATCTAGTCAGTGATGCCATCCAGCTATCTCATCCTCTGTCGTCCCCTTCTCCTCCTGCCCCCAATCCCTTCCAGCATCAGAGTCTTTTCCAATGAGTCAACTCTTAGTATAAGGTGGCCAAAGTACTGGAGTTTCAACTTTGGCATCATTCCTCCCAAAGAAATCCCAGGGCTGATCTTTTTCTGGATGGACTGATTGGATCTCCTTGCAGTCCAAGGGACTCTCAGGAGTCTTCTCCAACACCGCAGTTCAAAAGCATCAATTCTTTGGCGCTCAGCTTTCTTCAATGTCCAACTCTCACATCCATACATAACCACAGGAAAAACCATAGCCTTGAGTAGACGGACCTTTGCTGGCAAAGTAATGTCTCTGCTTTTGAATATGCTATCTAGGTTGGTCATAACTTTCCTTCCAAGGAGTAAGCATCTTTTAATTTCATGGCTGCAGTCACCATCTGCTGTGATTTTGGAGCCCCAGAAAATAAAGTCTGACATTGTTTCTGCTGTTTCCCCATCTATTTCCCATGAAATGATGGGACCAGATGCCATGATGTTCGTTTTCTGAATGTTGAGCTTTAAGCCAACTTTTTCACTCTCTTCTTTCACTTTCATCAAGAGGCTTTTTAGTTCCTCTTCACTTTGTGCCATAAGGGTGGTGTCATCTGCATATCTGAGGTTATTGATAAAGAGCAAACTTACTTATGGTTAATTCAGTTCAGGCAATAATAAAAATGTTTAAGATAATTTTTTTTTCTTTTTTTTACTGTACACTTCTTTGTGTCTTTACTGTGCTAATATATATGGTGAATCTCTAAGACAGAAAATTCCCAAATAAGCTTGAGTTCGGAAGCCAGGTATTTTGTTTTTAAAGATCCTATTTTGTGATACTCCTCTTGCACTAAAAGTACTTTAAAAAAATGCAGTCCTGAGATTTCCAGGCTGAGGAGATAGCAAGGAAGCTCTGTGGACTCAGGTGTTATGTCTAATACTTAAAATAATGGTTTCACTAACATTCCCCTTAACTGAATTATATCTTTGACCCCTTTCACAAGAGTGAAATTTATATGGAACAACCTAACTTCAAGACAGGAGAAAGAGTGATGCAACCCAAGAAAGGAGAGGGGAAATGGGAGGGAGGCAGTGACCAGAGAGGCTAGTCTGTTACTGAGAGAATCGAAGAACATGTGGATCAAAGGGAGAGACAGATTTTCAGAATTGCCTTTACTGGAAAAAATCTGTGAGACTTTCAGGGACTTCCCTGGTGGTCCACTGGTTAACAGTCCAAGGTTCTGCTGCAGGAGGTATGAGTTTGATCTCCACTGTATGGCCAAAAAAAAAAAAAAATCTATGAGACTTTAAATATTGTAAGAATTAATGCAGAAAAGCATAACTTTAGATGAGTCAATTAAAAAAATATAGTGAAGAAGTAAATTACTCTTTATGGTTTCTAGACTATTATTTGAATTTCAATTTGACTAGGATTCATACAAAGAAGGTAGCATCCTGTTTTCATTTATACTATTCCAAAGCAGTTTTGAGTGTGTGAGAAAACAATCATGGATGAACATGCTTTACTTAGTGTATCACATTAAATTTTTGCAATAAAAAATTTTATGTTCAGTTCAGTTGCTCAGTCGTGTCTGATGCTTTGCGACCCCATAGACAGAAGCACGCCAGGCATCCCTGCCCATCACCAACTCCTGGAGCTTATTCATGTCGATCAAGTTGGTGATGCCATCCAACCATCTCATCTTCTGTTGTCCCCTTCTCTTCCCACCTTCAATCTTTCCCAGAATCAGGGTCTTTTCCAATGAGTCAGGTCTCTTTATGAAAGTTTTATGAGGTTGATATCATTGTTTATAATTTTAATTGAAGAAACTCAGAATCATGAGTTTCTTCCTTTGGTTCTTCTTGTTCTTGGGCTAATAAGAATTGTTCCTTGTTATTTGAAGACAGCCAGTTGTTCAGGTCATGGCAGCTACAACAGTGCAGAACCAAGAGTCTGCCTGATAACATCAAGTAAGATTCAGTGATGCTAAAGAACCTGATAGCAAGACTATCTAAGGCTAGCAATATTGTTTTAATTTCTCAGAAATTTTCTAAATCTTATTTTTGAGTCGGTGGTTGCAGTGGATTTTTCCTGGTTTCTTTTTCCCACAGAAATAGAGAGAAACACTGATCTGCATTGATTAAAATCTTTACGTTTTAAAGGCACTGGGAACACAAAGATATGGTCTGTAGTTGGACAAAATAAATAAACACATTAGATTTAAGTACAAGAAAAATATAGTGATTGGTCAAAAGAACAGTAAAGGAAATGAATACTACAGAAAATAAGCCAAAATGCAGCTGGACAGTGGAAGAAATTGGGCATGCACTGAGTCTGAAGAATGTGTAAAAGGGAAACATAGAGAGGAGAATGTGTACAAAAATTACAGAGAGTAATGTGCACAAACCTCTGCTTAACTGAAAAATGCATTCATACCATAAAGCTAGTAAACCCTCCTTCTCCAATGCATGAAAGTGAAAGTGAAGTCTCTCAGTCGTGTCTGACTCTTCACGACCCCATGGACTGCAGCCCACCAGGCTCCGCCGTCCATGGGATTTTCCAGGCAAGAGTACTAGAATGAGGTGCCAATGCCTTCTCTGAAAGAAAGGGAACAGTGAAATCTATTTGCAAAGACTATTTGGATTCCAGCTAAAATGCCAAATGCCCAAAAACATCTTTTTCTCTTCTTAACCCCTCAGCTGTGTATTTCCTGCTTTCTCTCCTATATTAATTCCCTACTCTTCTTATTTCCAAATTCAGACTTAAATTGAAGATAGTGGGGAAAACCACTAGACCATATAGGTATGACCTAAATCAAATCCCTTAAGATTATACCGTGGAAGTGAGAATAGATTTAAGGGACTAGATCTGATAGATAGAGCGCCTGATGAACTACGGACAGAGGTTCGTGACATTTTACAGGAGAGAGAAATCAAGACCATCCCCAAGAAAAAGAAATGCAAAAAAAAGCAAAATGGCTGTCTGAGGAGGCCTTACAAATAGCTGTGAAAAGCAAAGGAGAAAAGGAAAGATATAGCCATTTGAAAGCAGAGTTCCAAAGAATAGCAAGGAGAGATACGAAAGCCTTCCTCAGGGATCAATGCAAAGAAATAGAGGAAAACCATAGAATGGGAAAGACTAGAGATCTCTTCAAGAACATCAGAGATATCAAGGGAACATTTCATGCAAACATGGGCTCAATAAAGGACAGAAATGGTAGGGACCTAACAGAAGCAGAAGATATTAAAAAGAGGTGGCAAGAATACACAGAAGAACTGTACAAAAAAGAGCTTCACAACCAAGATAATCACGATGGTGTGATCACTCACCTAGAGCTAGACATCTTGGAATGTGAAGTCAAGTGGACTTTAGAAAACATCACTACAAACAAAGCTAGTGGAGGTGATGGAATTCCAGTTGAGCTATTTCAAATCCTAAGAGATGATGCTGTGAAAGTGCTGCACTCAATATGCCACCAAATTTGGAAAACTCAGCAGTGGCCACAGGACTGGAAAAGGTCAATTTTCATTCCGATGCCAAAGAAAGGCAATGCCAAAGAATGCTCAAACTACCACATGATTGCACTCATCTCACACACTAGTAAAGTAATGCTCAAAATTCTCCAAGCCAGGCTTCAGCAATATGTGAACCGTGAACTTCCTGATGCTCAAGCTGGTTTTAGAAAAGGCAGAGAAACCAGAGATCAAATTGCCAACATCATCAAAAAAGCAAGAGAGTTCCAGAAAAACATCTATTTCTGCTTTATTGACTATGCCAAAGCCTCTGACTGTGTGGATCACAATAAACTGTGGAAAATTCTGAAAGAGATGAGAATACCAGACCACCTGACCTGCCTCTTAAGAAACATGTATGCAGGTCAGGAAGCAACAGTTAGAACTGGATGTGGAACAGACTGGTTCCAAATAGGAAAAGGAGTACGTCAAGGCTGTATATTGTCACCCTGCTTATTTAACTTATATGTAGAGTACATCATGAGAAACACTGGGCTGGAAGAAGCACAAGCTGGAATCAAGATTGCCGGGAGAAATATCAATAACCTCAGATATGCAGATGACACCACCCTTATGGCAGAAAGTGAAGAAGTAAAGAGCCTCTTGATGAAAGTGAAAGAGGAGAGTGAACAAGTTGGCTTAAAGCTCAACATTCAGAAAACTGAGATCATGGCATCTGGTCCCATCACTTTAGGGCAAATAGATGGGGAAACAGTGGAAACAGTGTCAGACTTTATTTTTGGGGGCTCCAAAAATCACTGCAGATGGTGACTGCAGCCATGAAATTAAAAGATGGTTACTCCTTGAAAAGAAAGTTATGACCAACCTAGACAGCATATTAAAAAGCAGAGGCATTAGTTTGTCAACAAAGGTCCATCTCGTCAAGGCTATGGTTTTTCCAGTAGTCATGTATGGATGTGAGAATTGGACTATAAAGAAAGCTGAGCACAGAGGAATTGATGCTTTTGAACTGTGGTGTTGGAGAAGACTCTTGAGCTCCAACTGTGGTGTTGGAGAAGACTCTTGGACTGCAAGGAGATCCAACCAGTCCATCTAAAGGAGATCAGTCCTGGGTGTTCATTGAAAGGACTGAGGTTGAAGCTGAAACTCCAGTCCTTGGCCACCTGATGCGAACTGCTGACTAATTTGAAAAGACCCTGATGCTGGGAAAGATTGAGGGTGGGAGGAGAGGGGACGACAGAGGATGAGATGGTTGGAAGACATCACCGACTCACTGGACATGAGTTTGAGTAAACTCTGGGAGTTGATGATGGCAGGGAGGCCCTGCGTGCTGCTGTTCATGGGGTCACAAAGAGTTGGGCATGACTGATTGACTGAATGAACTGAACTGAACTGAACCCTTCTTCAATGTGCTCTTTAGCAGAAAAGACAGACCCCAATGTTCACTACAAACCAGGCTCTCAAGCTTGCGGCTTATGGTTGAATTCAGCTGATGGAAGGTCCTGGAAGATATCAGAAGGTGAAGAAAAATAAAATAAAATTAAATTTAAAAAAATAATAATAATAATAGAAATAATAAAATAAAATAAGATCATGTACAAAAAAAAAAAAAAAAAAGAAGGTGAAGAAAAGAAGGAGGTCAAGGTACTTACCCCAGTCTCCTTCCCTGAAGTCTGTGGTTTGGTAGTCATTGAGTTCCTTGACCCAAGCTTGCAGTTACCATAGTTGGTTCACCTCCTACGAGCATGCTTCTCACTGAGTTCTGGTAGGAAAATGAAATCCATCAGGAAAACTTGTGAACTTCTGCTAGACCAATCTCTTTTTTTACCCCTTTTTGCAATTGCCTCTACTTTATATACCCTTGGGTATAATGAGATCCAGACCAAGTAAAAAGTGAGGGGAGATTACAACTAGAGGAAGAAAAATTATCCACAGAAAAGATGGATAATGGAAATAAATGAAAGCAGAATTGAAAGCCAAAAGTGCAGTGTCACTGATTGACAAATGAGGTGGAGAAAACAGCAAAAGAAAAATTTCCCATTCTGTAGCCTCTTTCCAATGCTTGCTCTCTTGGCTGAGTGAAAGGAATAATCAAGGCAAGAATGAATTTCAAAACCCTGAGCAAGGTGCCCCCAGTGAATCACAATCTGAATGTCCATTTGTCTCTAACAGAAGACCCATCATTCACTTGGAAATCGAGGTTATCAGACTGATAAGAGCCAGAGAGTTATCAGGCCAACTGGAGCTCCCAGGATGCCCAGGGGGAAAAAGAAAAGGCAAGATGGATACATGTGACAGACAGGTTAAAGAGAGGCAATATAATTTTATGTCAAAGACAGCCAGTGTCTCAAGCCTCCTTCACCCTCAACTGTCCTTACAATTACTCCTGTCCCTTTAAGCAAGAACACATGTTTGACCTACAAATAGAATTCAGCTCCTCCACTCTCAATTCAGATTCTTTCCCTTTGTCTCCACACCTTCAATTTATAATATTTCAGAGACGTTTATTTTTTAACCTTACTACCATTTACAACTGTCAGGGAGACTTTGTTAATATTACCAAACTTGAAATATTTAACATTTATCTCTTTTTAAAATCAGATGTCAAGTGCATCCTGGCAATATCCCAATGGAAAGAAGAGTTTAATTTTTTTTCTTCCTGATCATGAACGAACTCCACTCTTTTTTTTCATAAACGGGTGTCTTCCCTTTTCAAAACCTCAACAATCTGGAGTCATAAAAATAAAGAGAATTGAGCTAAAGAGGGATGTTTAATTCTGGAGATAAGTCTGGCAGAAGTAGAACAAAATTGATCCAATTCCTACAAATTAAAAGGAATGAAATAGGGTGGACAAGGGCACCTAGACATGCTCTGATTTGTGAGGATAAAAATTATCAATCCAAAACACTGCTAAAATATTACACTCGTGTGTTAAAAATCATCAGGACTATTTGCTCCAAGTATTCATTTGTGTCCAATTTTCCATATATCTACATAATGTGCTGATAAGCCCCTAATTCCAAGTATGAAATATCAAATCAAGTACATTAATTAGTGAAGCTGTCTAGAACTGCATCCAAAGCCAATATGGTTAGCTCTCAATTACCTGCTTTATTGGAGAGAAACAGCATCGTGGGGGATAATCCCCTAAGCATTTCTTCTTGGCTCTGGCATGTATTAACAATATACACAGACACAGGCAGATTTCTGTTTGATGATTTCTTGCTTGTTTTTTACAATGTTTTCTTCCCAGTTATTCTTCCCCAAATATAACAAAGTAATTCATCTTCCCAAAGCACAAATTGGCTCACTGTTAGCAAGGGCATGAGAGCAGGGCCATGCTCAGAATTAGATATGGAAAACACTGGCTCAGTCTTATCTACTCCTCTTTCTAGTGCTTCATTCTCCAGCTCATAAATCCCCAGATTCTACAAGGGATGCACTGTCATTTCCAGGACTTTTAAAGTCTCTCTGGGGTGGATGAGACCTAATTGTCATCTCCAACAATACCCAACCATTATGAACTGTCAAGGCAAGCATAAAATGTATTCTTTAGTATATATGCATTCGATTTAAATCTTTCAGCTAATCTATTTTTTCTCTTCCAGTTTTATTAAGATATAATTGACATTACAATACTGCGTAAGTTTAAGGTGTTCAGCATAATGATTTGACTTACATACATCATGAAATGATTATCACAAGTTTAGCAAAACTATCATATTTATATAAAATTGAAGAAATAGAAAAATATGTATTTTCCTTGTGATGAGAACTCAGGATTTATTCTCTTAAATTTCATATATAACATACAGCAGTGTTATTTATATTAAGCAGGTTGTACGTTACTGCCCTGGAGAAGGCGATGGCACCCCACTCCAGTACTCTTGCCTGGAAAATCCCATGGATGGAGGAGCCTGGTAGGCTGCAGTCCATGGGGTCGCTAAAGTCGAACATGACTGAGCGACTTCACTTTCACTTTTCACTTTCATGCACTGGAGGAGGAAATGGCAACCTACTCCAGTGTTCTTGCCTGGAGAATCCCAGGGACCGGGGAGCCTGGTGAGCTGCCGTCTATGGGCCGCACAGAGTCGGACACGACTAAAGCGACTTGGCAGTAGCAGCAACGTTACTGCCCTTGTACTTATCTAACTTGTAACTGGAAGTTTGTGCCTTTTGACCACTTTCATCCAATTCTCCCCTCACCTAGATCCCCACCACTGCTGATGCTGCTACTGCTAAATTGCTTCAGTCATGTCTGACTCTGTGCGACCCCATGGACTGCAGCCCACCAGGCTTCTCCGTCCATGGGATTCTCCAGGCAAGAACACTGGAGTGGGTTGCCATTTCCTTCTCCAATGCATGAAAGTGGAAAGTGAAAGTGAAGTCGCTCAGTCGTGTCCGACTCTTAGCGACCCCATGGACTGCAGCCTACCAGGCTCCTCCATCCATGGGATTTTCCAGGCAACAGTACTGGAGTGGGGTGCCATTGCCTTCTCCGGAACCCACCACTGCTAACCACAAATTTTATCTCCTTTTCCATGATTCTGTTTGATATTCATTTTTTTGAAGTACAATTGACTTACAAAACTTAGTTGCTGTTACACAACATAGTGATTTGATATTTCTATACATTTCAAAAATAATCACCATGGTAAGTCTAGATAACAACTGTCACCATACAAAGATATTACATAGTTGTTGACTATATTCTCCACACTACACATTTTATACCCATGCCTCATTTATTTTACAAATGGAAGTCTGTACCTCTTAACCTTCCTCATCTATTTCTTTCCTCTCACCACTCCTCTTCCTTCTGGCAACCATCTGTTTGTTCTCTGTATCTTCAACTCATCTCTTTTTATCTTCCTTATTCCTGAAGACTACTGGTAGAACACAATGAGAATTAAGAGTTATGCTGGGGAAAAGTGATCTAGTCCAGATAGGTAAATCCTCTATCTTGATATTTTTGAAAATCCATTAATCCCATATTTGTTCTATAAATAATCAATAATACGACCCATGATAATAAATTGCCCTTATCATGCAGAATATCAGCATTTTAATATTGTCCTGGGAACTTCCACAGAACAAACCTTAATCAAAATGATAATAGGTTAATATAGGTAACAGGTTAGTAATGTTATAGAGGAGATGATTGAAGACTCTGTAGGAGGCTAAAATAAGTTTCTAAAATTAATTTTTATGTTTATATTTTCACTTAGAATACAGAGCTCTTCAGTATTCAGACAACTTCACATGTAGCTCCCCATTTCATCCATATGGTGGTCGAAGCAAGAGAAAAAACGGGAAATCAGCCTGGACAGGAAGGGCAGGTCTTCATTTCTCAATTACGGACAAGTGGGACTTGATAGTAAACAAACAGTGCATGAAGCCCAGTGATAAATATGATGAATCTTTCTAGGGAACTACACTTATTTAAGAGGGCTTCCCAGGTGGCTGAGTGGGTAAAGAATCCACCTGCAATACAGGAGACACAGGAGATGGAGGTTCAGTTCCTAGTTTGGGAAGATCCCTTGCAGGAGGGCAAGGCAACCCACTCCAGTATTCTTGTCTAGAGAATCCCATGGACAGAGGAGCCTGGTGAGTTACAGTCTATAGAATGGCAAAGACTTGGACATGACTGAAGCAGCTGAGCATGCAAGCATGCACATACTTATTTAAAGAATTTAGAAGTAAAGTTTTAAGTCATTTAAAATATTGTTTATGTACCACAGCTTTCTTATCCATTCATCTGTTGATGGACATCTAGGTTGCTTCCATGTCCTGGCTATTATAAATAGTGCTGCGATGAACATTGGGGTACACGTGTCTCTTTCAATTCTGGTTTCCTCAGTGTGTATGCCCAGCAGTGGGTCATAAAGCAGTTCTATTTCCAGTTTTTTTAAGGAATCTCCACACTGTTCACCATAGTGGCTGTACTAGTTTGCATTCCCACCAACAGTGTAAGAGGGTTCCCTTTTCTCCACACCCTCTCCAGCATTTATTGCTTGTAGACTTTTAGATCGCAGCCATTCTGACTGGCATGAAATGGTACCTCCTAGTGGTTTTGATTTGCATTTCTCTGATAATGAGTGATGTTGAACATCTTTTCATGTGTTTGTTAGCCATCTGTATGTCTTCTTTGGAGAAATGTCTATTTAGTTCTTTGGCCCATTTTTTGATTGGGTCATTTATTTTTCTGGAATTGAGCTGTAAGAGTTGTTTGTATATTTTTGAGATTAGTTGTCAGTTGCTTCATTTGCTATTATTTTCTCCCATTCTGAAGGCTGTCTTTTCACCTTGCTTATAGTTTCCTTTGTTGTGCAGAAGTTTTTAAGTTTAATTAGGTCCCATTTGTTTATTTTTGCTTTTATTTCCAATATTCTGGGAGGTGGGTCATAGAGGATCCTGCTGTGATATATGTCGGAGAGTGTTTTGCCTATGTTCTCCTCTAGGAGTTTTATAGTTTCTGGTCTTACGTTTAGATGTTTAATCCATTTTGAGTTTATTTTTGTGTATGGTGTTAGAAAGTGTTCAGTTCTAATGAGGTAGATGAAACTGGAGCCTATTATACAGAGTGAAGTAAGCCAGAAAGAAAAACACCAATATAGTATACTAACACATATATATGGAATTTAGAAAGATGGTAACAATAACCCTGTATACGATACAGCAAAAGAGACACTGATGTATAGAACAGTCTTTTGGACTCTGTGGGAGAGGGAGAGGGTGGGATGATTTGGGAGAATGGCATTGAAACATGTATAATATCATATATGAAACGAGTCGCCAGTCCAGGTTTGATACACGATACTGGATGCTTGGGGCTGGTGCACTGGGACGACCCAGAGGGATGGTATGGGGAGGGAGGTGGGAGGAGGGTTCAGGATGGGGAACACATGTATACCTGTGGCAGATTCATTTTGATATATGGCAAAACCAATACAATATTGTAAAATTTAAAAATTAAATTAAAAAAATAAAAGCTCAAAAAAGATAAAATATTGTTTATATATTAAAATACATACAAATGTTAAAGATAAAATGAGTTAAAACATAATATAAAATGACTTTGCCCTGATTTAAAAACTTTAATGGCTTCCTGATATTTAGGATAACAGCCAATGCGGTTGACATCACCTGAAGTGAAGTGAAGTGAAGTGTTAGCCAGTCATCCCCGACTCTTTGTGACCCCATGGACTGCAGCTCACTAGGCTCCTCTGTCCATGGAATTTTCCAGGCAAGTGTACTGGAGTGACATCACCTTAAATCCCCCAAATGCCCTGTATACCTCTTCATCAGCTCCCAACTCCTCCTCATGCTTATTCTTAGTCTTTAATTTCTAGTGCCTTTACACATGCTGTTTCTTTTACCTGGAATGATCTTCTTCAGCCTCATTATAAATTTGTTAATACCATTCTGATCTCAGGTCAAATATCACCTACTCAGACGTTTGAGACTGTGTTGTCTGAGCCTAACTTAGATCTTTCTGTTACCTCTGTCAGAGCATTCTGTGCTGTCACTTCGTAATATTTATCCCAGTGAAGTAATAATAAGAATAATAAACTCACATACATATGTGTATATGTATGTTTTTGATAATGTCTTTAATGTCTATATCCTCCACTAGATAGAAAGCTTCTTGAAGCCAGGTGCCATATTTGTTTAGATTAACTTTTTATCTTATGGAACTACACTCAGTAAAGACACAAATATTTGTCAAATGAATAAATGCATAGACATGAGTGCATACCCATTCCTATATCTCAAAAATCAAATCAAAATGCATGCCCTATTGGGGATAGGGCTCAGAAGTATCATGCTCTCATACAAGCCACATCTATGAGTCACACATCTCTAGTCAGTGTAAAACTAACAGAGTGTGACCCACAAGTCCACTGTATTAGTGCGGCTATGGCTGCTATAACAAAGTATCACAAACTGAGTGGCTTAAGCAACATAAATGTATTGACCCCGTGTCAGGTGTCAGGAAGACCGTGTTCTACTGCAGCTTCTAGAGAAGGATTTAGTCAGGTCTCTCTTTTGGTAGTTCTTCACCAACCAGATTGGAGTGGCAGTCTAACTCCAATCTTCATATGGTCTTCTCCAGGTATGCGTGTCTTTCTCTCCACATAGCATTCTTTTTTGTAAGAACATTCTATGCCAATATGACTTTGTCTTAACTAATTGCATCCATAACAATCTTATTTTCAAACAAGGGCATATTCTGAGCTACTTGAGTTTAGAATTCCAACGTAAAAGATTTAGTGGGAAGCATTTCAAAACATTATATCCACCAAGAGCCATTACACTCAGAACCTATTGTAATGTTGAACATAAATTTAAGGAGTTCCTTTTTCTTTCTGGTTTATAATTTTTCCTCCATTATTAGCTTATGAATTTATTTAAAGGTTTGTTTTTAATCTATTGAGATTTTTATATGATTTTTGCATTTTTATATTAACATAGTTAATTATATAAACTAACTTTCAAAGGTTAAAGTGAAGTACAAAGTGAAGTCACTCAGTCGTGTCTGACTCTTTGCAATCCCATGGACTGTAGCCTACCAGGCTCCTCCATCCATGGAATTTTCCAGGCAAGAGTACTGAAGTGGGTTGCCATTTCCTTCCCCAGGGGATGTTCCCAACCCAGGGATTGAACCTGAGTCTCCCACATTGCAGGCAGACGCTTTACCGTCTGAGCTACCAGGGAAGCCTCAGGCTTCCCTGGCTCCTTCAAAGGCTAAATTGGTCTCAATTTTTTAGAAGAAAAACAACTTTGCGGTATATTATCCATCATGGATTCCAGTGATTAATATTTTATGTAGAATTCTTGTATCTGATTTTTGGAGAGACTGAAATAACTCTTTTCTTTCTTGTAAAGTCCTTGCCCAATTTTGATGCCAAGGTTATCCTAGCATTATAAAACAAGCTGAAAATTTTCTCTTATTTATTCTCTGAAAGAGTTTGTATAAATTTGGCATTCTTTCTACCTTAAGTAGTTGAAAAAAACTCACTGAGTAAGCCATGTGGGACTAAAGCTTCTTTGTAGGAAGATTTAAAATTATAGTCAGTGATCCAGTACTCAGTTAAATGCAGTTAATGCCCATGTGCCCATGAAAAAAATCCATATTCTACAGCCCTCAGGCATAGTATTCTATAGATGTTAATTTAGTCTGGTTTATTCATTGTTTTATTCACATTTATATTTACTATTTTCTCTTTTTTCTGCTTGTACTGACAGATACCTCTGAGATAGACGTCCTAAAACATCCCACAATGACTGTGGATGTGTATATTGTACTCTGTAATTCTGTCAAGCTTGGCTCTGAGTATCTAGAAACTATATAAAATGCATACAAAAGTATAGTACTTATATCTTCTAGATGAATTGGATCTTTTGCAACTATAAAATATCTTTCTTATCTCTACTAATGTTGATTTGCATGCTTAGTCATTTAGGAGTGTCTGACTTTTTGTGACCCCATGCACTGTAGCCCACCAGGCTCCTCTGTTCATGGGATTTTTTAGGCAAAAATCTATTTGTATATTTTTAAAAAGCTACATGTTTTCCAACTTGTTTCATGCTTTAACTTTTATCTTTTTATTTTTATGCTTATCTTTATGAGTACTGTTTTCTATTATTTCAACTGATAACCACTGTCTTACAATTGAGGTGCCTGGTACATTTATAGTCAATTTCTTACCCTTATCAAATGTAATAGGGACTATTATGCTTAATCTCTTGCAGTAAATACAAAGACCTCAGATAGCTTTAACTTTACTGGTAATTTTTGTGCATTTAATTCTTTAAACTTCATAAAAAGCTGTTATTTTTTTGTACAGTCAAATGTTTTTGTATTTCCTACATATTTAGCTTTTCATCATTCAGTAATTTATCGTCAAGCTTCTATCTGGAATGATTTTTTTTTTTTTCCTTTTAAGAATTCCCTTCAATACCCTTCCAAGATCAGCCAGTAATGAATCTCTGTTTTTTGTTTATTTGTTTAAATGTGTCTTTAGTTTTACTTTTTTCAAAATCTTCTTGGAAAATAATTCTGTATTTGCAGTTATATTCTTTCAGCATTTTAAAACCATTATTCCATAGTCTTCCACCTTCAACTGATTCTGTGAAAAGCCAGCTGTCTCATCATTGTTAGTTTTAAAATAAGCCTTTTATTTCTGACTTCTTTTAATATGTTCTCTTTCTTTTTGGTTTTCAAGTTTTACACTGATGTTATAAGATGTGATTTTCCTTTATATGTATTTTATTTGGATCTATACTGGCTTTTACATCTGCACCTTGATCTCTTTAATCACTTTTACTTTTCATCCATTATTTCTTCAAATATTACATCTATTCCACCCTCCTATTCCTATCTTTTTTGGAACATAAAGATAGGAATTTTTTATAGCATAGACTTATTTGTAGCATAGACTTTTTAAACTTTCATTTATTCTACATGGCTCATTCTCTTTTCTGTGTTTTTCTATCACACCATTTATTGCATGTCGGTATATATATTTTCTTCTGACCTATTCTCCAATTCACTAATTCTCTTCTATTCCTTGTTCTGTTAGCTGTTGAACAAATTATAAATTTTATTTAACATATTTTTCTGTCCCATCATTCTGATGTTAGTTTATAATAATTCCAGTATTCTGCTTAAATCATTCTGCTTAAACACAATTGAACATGCTATTCACATACTTTTAAAGCATGTGATCTATAATTTCTAGAACACATTCTTTTATTCTTTTGTTTGTCAATTTTTGCCTTTTTATAAACCTGGATATCTCCCACTAAATGCATAAGGTAGGAGAAAATATACAGGTAATTTAAGGCATTGAGTGATGTTATTTTCTTCCAAAAAGTATTTGCTTTTGTTTCCGAGCCAATTTGAAAAAGGATAGATCACCTAATTCAATCAAGAAATGAGCTGATTCAAATTTGAGCTTTATCCAGCAATTTCACTCCTGGGTATTTATACAAAGAAAACAAAAACACAAATTAGAAAAGATATATGCATCCCTATGTTCACTAAATTATTTACAGTAGTAATTATTATTTATAATAGTCAAGATATGGAAACAACTTAAGTACCCATCAATAGATGGATGGATAAAGAAGATGCATATAAATGCAATGGAATATCACTCAGCCATAAAAAAAGAATGAAATCTTGCCATCTTCAATGATATAGATGGACCTACAGAGCGTTATGCTATAAGTGAAATAAGTCAGAGAAAGACAAATACTCTATGATTTCACTTATAGGTAGACTATAAGAAATAAAACAAAAGAACAAACATTTAAACAGAGTCATAGATATATAGGACAAACAGGCTGTTGCCGGGGGAGGGGGAGTGGAAGGAGAGAAGCAGATAGGGAACATTAACAGGTACAAGCTTCAAGTTGATGAGTCATGAGTATGACATATACAGTGTGGAGAATACAGTCAATAACTGTGCACTATCTTTGTATGGTGACAGTTGGTATCTAAACTTCCTGTGATCATTTTGAAATGTACAGAAATACTGAATCACTATGTTGTGTAAGAGGAACTAAGATAGTGTTAAAAGTCAATGATACTTCAAAAACAGACAAACTCATAGGGGGAAAAGTCAGATTTGTGATTACCAGAGGCACGGAGTAGGGAGAGGGAGAATTGGAAGAAGGAAGTCCAAGGACACAATTACCCAGTTATAAAATAAGTACTAAGGGTGTAATTTACAACATGATAAATATATTAACAGCTGCTGTATGTTATATATGAAAGTTGTTGAAAGTAAATTCTAAATGTTCTCATCACAAGGAAAAATACATTTTTTCTATTCTTTGATTTTGTCTCTATATGAGATGATGGATGTTCACAACTTATTTTAGTAATCAAAAAAGAAACAAACTTAGGCTTTAGTCTTTGTGAAGTCTGGCATGTTTCTGGCTTGATGATATGTTGATTCATATTTCTAACTGTAGCACCTCAGGAGTCCTAACTAAAAGCTTGTATTCCCCAGGACTCTTCTTCTATCACAAACTCTAAACACAAGGGTGTCTCTACCTTCATAGGATTTTGAAAGTTTTGCTCAATATCTCAGCTTCCCATGTATCTTTTTTCATTCAACTTTTCAGGCTTTCATCTCCAGCTTTTAAATCTATTAATTCCTAGAAGGAAAAAGAAGTGCCAAATATTGCATCACCTCTTCAGACTTCCTATTCCTTAAAGACCATGACTCCTCAAGCATTAATTTTCTTGATTGCTTACTGACACTTTCAATTATATGTTTTTCTACATTCTCTGGATTTTCTAGTTATTCTAAACAAGTTGGTGTAGCACAACATTGGCAGAAACAGAGACCTTACCACTTTGTTCTTTAATACCCTCTTGGAAGAAGTGGTTTTATTATGTTTTATTTCCTCTTAAGATCTAAGGCTTATTTTCAAGTTTCTCCACATACACTTTGGTTCATACAAGCTAATTAACACAATAGTCTCTCAGCATTTAATAAGGATTGACCATACTTTTAGATGTTTTAAAAATATTTTTCTAGATTTGACATATAAATTGGAAATACCCATAATGACATATTAAGGTTATAACACTCATTATGTAACATCTTATACCCTTTACTGTTGCAAATTCCTCTGAAATTTAGCAACATAACCAACATTAATCTTTGATTTTGATATGCAGTCTGAAATACTGGAGGCAGAGTTCAAGGGACACAGCTTGCCCCTGCTTCCTATGGCATCACCTTGGGCAGCTCAAGGTCTGGGAGGCTCTCCCACAGCCTACCTGGTAATTGGTACTGGTGGATACAGCTGAAGTTGTTGGCTAGAACACATACATGTCTCCTCTCCATATGGCTGATTGACTTCCTTGCAGCCAAGCAGCTGAGTCTGTAGAGTTAAGAAGTCAAGGGAACCAGGTGGGAACTGTATTGCCTTGTATATCCAGTCTCAGATGTCACTTAGTATCATTACTGCCATTGTTACAAGTCTGCCCTAGTTAAAAGGGGAAAAATCATAGATACCAACTTTCTTATGAGAAGAGTATTAATATCCTATTGTAAGAGGGGGTGGAAGGATGAGAAATAACACCACTCCTGTTTTTGAAAAACATAATCTCTCACAGATCTTTTCTAAGAAATCTATGGACAGAGAAACTTTTTGAAAATATCTCATATTTGAATACTGACACTGATGTTAACTTTTTAAAAGTGATTAAAAAAAATCTTTAGCTAATGCTTAAATTAATCTTCTAGAACAAATCAATCTCTAGTTTTTCTATTTTATAGAAAAGGATTTCTTATGTTTAACCTGGTCAAAGATCATATACTTAAGCATGTGAGTTTCTTATGTCTAAGAAGATGTTATTTCAATATTCTAATTTTATCATACATTAGTTATATTCTTCTCCTTAGCCATTTTCCCTGAAATGATATGAAATTATTTTTATGAGATATGTCATTAGCACTGAGTGTCAGGGGCATTTGCTAAACCTGCTTTGGTAATTTTGTGCCATTTGGATATTCCTGAGTGTACCAAGTAAACAGACCCTGCAAATTGCTCTCAGAGTCTGAGATGTGCACTTAAAAAGCTCCCCAGAGTATCTTCAAGTTCAAAAATATCACCCGCCTATAGATCCTTTTATAGTCTCTTGAAAATGCTCTTACTGTTCTTTTTTCAATGGCAAAATGGCATTTATTTGAAAGTTCTTAGGTATTTTATTACTTTAGAAGATAGTGCATATGGATTACCTAATTTTTTTAATTCTTCATTGCTGGTACACAGAAATAGATTTTATGAGTTGATCTTGTACCCTAAAACTTGCTGAATTCATTTATTAACTTTAATATCTATCTTGTATTGTTTGGGATTTTCTAATGTAGAATTTTATCATCTGTGAATAAAGATAATTTATTTCTTGCTTTTTAATTTCAAGGCTTTTGAGTTTTTTATTAATTTATTACTATTACTTTTCAAGAAAATAAAATTCAACCCTAAGCTTATCGCTCAGAGGGGATAATTGTTGATAATTTGACAGATATCTTCCTAGTTGCTTTCTTTTCATTCATTTATTCATTATTCATTCCCTTAACCACATTTCTTTTTAATTATACATATAATATGAATAGATTATATAATATAAATATATAAAAATATTATATATATTATGTATATTTTTTAGAAAACTGTTCATTTCATTTAGGATTGCAATTACTTATACCTGAAAGAATTTTATTTTATCAATACTTTCTATGAACTGGCTCTTCAGTTAAGGAGGTAAGACTTTGTACACTGAAAACTATAAAACATTGCTAAAAAGAATTAAAGAAGACCTGAATAAATGGAAGGACATCCCAGGTTCATGCATTGGATGATCTAATAATGTTAAGACATTAATACTACCCAAAGTGACTTGGAAATTCACTGAAATGACTATCTAAATTCCAATGACGCTTTTCAGAATAGAATAGAATATCTGCAAATCATGTATCTTTTAAGAATTGTTTACTATACAAAATATATAACATACTCCTACAATTCAACAAGAATATAAACAACTAGATAAAAAATGGGCAGAATACTTAAATAGACATTTCTCCAAAGAAAATATATCAATAGCTGATAAGCACATCAAAAGATGCTCAACATCACTGGTCATTAGAAAACCACAAATCAAAACCACAAATCACTGTTTCACAACTACTAGGACGGCTATGATACTAGAAATAGAAATAACAAGTCTATGTAAGAGCACGGAGAAACTGAAATCCTCTGTATTTCTGGTGGGAAAATAAAATGATGTAGCCATTGAGGAAACATTGTTTCTTTGAAAAATTAAATATATAATTATTATATGACCCAGCAATTCCATGCCTAGGTGTACACCCAAATAATTAAAAGCAGGTACACAATTAAACATTTATAGTTATGTTCATAGCAGCATTATTCAAAATAGTTAAAATACAGAAATAATCCAAACATCTGTCTAGAGATGAACAGACAAATAAAACACTATGTGTGCACACACACACACACACACACACACACACACACACACACAGTGGAATACTATTCAGCCATAAAAAGAGATGAGGTTCTGTTACATACTACAATGTGGATGAGTCTTTAAAACATTATGCTAAGTGATATAAAACAAGCGAAAAAGAACAAATATTGGATGTTTATACTTATATGTGGACTTCCCTGGTGGTTCAGATGGTAAGGAATCTGCCCACAATATACGAGACACAGGTTTGATCCCTATCAGGAAGATCCCCTGGAGAAGGAAATGGCAACCCACTCCAGTATTCTTGCCTGGAGAATCCCAAGGACAGAGGAGCCTGGTGGGCTACAGTCCATAAGGTTGCAAAGAGTTGGATACGACCAAGTAACTAAGCACACACATACATACTTATATGAAATATCTATAACAGGCAAATTCATAAAAACTGAAAATAGTGCTTACTAAGTGTTTTGAGGGGAGAAAAAGGGGGAGTTATTGCTTAATGGTTACAGTTTCTGCTTGAGGTGATGAGAAAGTTTCAAAAATATATGGTGTGATGCTTGCACAGCATTGTGAATATAATTAACACCATCAATTGTAAATTTAAAACTGCTTACAGTGCTTACTGATTACATATATTATATATAATATGTATTATATTACATATATTTGTTACACAATTATACTTTATATACTTTATTTTAAATACTTTATCATATATTATAATACTATATTTATCAAGTAAATATGTGATATATAAGTAATATATTATGTATATAATAACCATGTTATATATATATATATGTATATTATATATAGTACATACATTTTTATCATAATAAAGCTATTTGTTGCTTCAAATTGCTCTTGGTTTGGACTTTCCTATACCACCTTCCACATAATCTTGAATAAGTTATTTAGTAACCTCAAAGTATGGATTTTCTTCTCTTTAAAATATGACATGATAACAGCACCACACCTTCCTCAGAAGCCTGTGGTGATGACTTGCCCAAGTTGGTACATCCACCATCCTCCATAGATACTCACTGTGATTATTACTGACATTGTAAATCTTTGATTCTGAGACATATTTTTCCACTCAATCTCATATTAGATTGTATTTTACAATGGACAGGCATATATAATGAAATATTTTTTCTTAAAAAATGTTAGTAAATATTAGTGTAACTATCAACAAATATTATCTAATAATAGAGAAAATGTTACATTTTTATTGTGTATATCTAAGTCTTTTTCAGTGAATATATACTCTTTACATAATTACAATACACTAAAAGAATTTTGAAAACACTAAGTTAAAATATAAAGAGTGTAAAATAGGTGAATAGAGGCTTGTATAAGCAATCTATAAATATTTTTCTAGAAACAATGAAATTGCTGTTCATTGGATAAAAATTAGTTTTTGCAAGCACACTTGGTGGCATGGTAACAGATTCATGGTATGAAAAATTTGCTAACATTTCATATAATATGATCCATTTTTAAACCAAAATACTAACAGTGAAGCTTTATGTTTTGCTTTTTTCTTCTGACTTCTCTGTATTTTCTTGAGTCTGAGTGAACTCCAGGAGTTGGTGATAGACAGGGAGGCCTGGCATGTTGCAATTCATGGGGTCGCAAATAGTCGGACACGACTGAGCGACTGAACTGAACTGAACTGAATATTTTTTTATTCATTCATTCAAAAGTAGATATTGTTTGTCTATTATCCACTAATCACACAGATTTTCAGATAATTTCTTTGTTAATGTTAAAATAAGTGAATAAAAGTGAATTTTGCAGAGGAAAAAAAAAGAGTAGTTTTCCTGGATTTGAGCTATTCCATCCATGAATCATAACTCCATCTTAGCAAGTTGTTTGGTGAATTTGTCCCATGTGCCTCTGTCAGGAGTCTTAGTCCTTCCTACCTTTGAATGGTCCTACCTTTGATAAATTTTTCATAAGAACTGTTTACTTGCTCTAGTTACCAATTTGGAGTTATTGGCTTTTTTAAAAATTTTATTAACTCAGTTTTTTTTTTAACTTTCTTATTGGAGTGTAATTGCTTTACAGTGTTGTGTTGGTTTGTTGTTTGTGTTGGTTTCTGTACAGCAATGTGAATTAGCTATGAGTATACATCCATCCCCTCCCTCTTGAACCTCCATCCCATCCTCCCTTCCCTGTTTATTTGTCAGTGACTACGATTAACCTTTATGTGTGAAGAAAGGATCAGCTTTCCAGTACTTCTGCCTGATTTTCAAAATGAGAGGCCCACCCTGGTCTCCCTCGTCCCAAATCTGTCTCAGTGGCTGGCTTCCTGTGTTGCCAAGACAAATTCAGTGGACCTAACACCTTTAAAAACAAGCAAACATAAACATGTTTTCTAGCTTTCACCTTAAATAATATGATTTTAACTGCACTGTAAGCTAAAATCCTCCAGATTGAAACATTTTCCTGATTTTCCTGTTGGTTCCATATGACAGATGTGTATGAAGACTATGGCAGGAGATTCTGCTGTGAAGCCCAGGTTTGGTGAGACATTTCCTTGTCTAGCAGTCATGTGGACATGCAAGTCTGCATCCTTTGTGAATTTCAGTCCAATGGGCCTGTAGCATACTATGCCTAAGATAATTCTCTGAAATCTGTTATACATAAAACATATGTTCTCACTTATGGAGAGCATAATTTGAGATGGCAAGGATCCTTCACTTCCTCTCTGCGTATCATTCCTTTTTCAATGGCATGATGGCATTTATTTCAAAAGTGTTACAATACAGAACTTTTAAGAAATCTGGAGTTCGATTTAAATTAAAAGAAAGATATTCAGATAAAGAACATTCTCTGATCCTCAGTCTCTAGTGCTTGTAATTTCTACATAACTTATTAGCTTATGGTTTCATTTATCATGTTCTGCTGTGGCAAATAAATAGACAAGAATACTTTGTTATCTTCAACCCAACAATGTTGGTTCGCTTAATTAACCAACTTATTTTAGTTGTTCCATTGCCAGCCTGAGATAGTTCTAGATCCACTGATATTTTAAAAGGGATTATATAAAACTATTTTTCACTTAACTTTGCTTTATCTCTCTAATTAGTGCCATCTCAAATTTATACCCAGGCCTCTCTGATAATGAGAAATATAAAACTGAAAAAGAACTGAAAAATTGCCTAACTCAGGACTTCCAAACTCAAACACCCTAGGAGCAAGGTAGAAAATATAAATGTGTGAAACAGCAAGTTATAAAGGATAGAATATTCTGTGGAAAACTGAAGAACAGAATTCTCATAAAGCATCACAAAATTTAATTAATGCTATTCTTGTCCCCCAAAATCCATGTTTACTAGCTAGATTATTCCCAAAATTAACTTTTGATTTAATATAATCTCTCATTATAGAGTGGAGAAAATAATATGTGACAAAATCATCATAAGTTTAGTAAAATGACTGTAAAATGAGAACAATTCATTAAATGAATTTTTTTTAAAAAAGGCCAGCAAGACCTGGCTGTCTGTCCCCTTCTTACCTGTCTAGCCTCATCTCTGGCCATGTATACTCGCTCCTCACCCTTAATCTCACTTCGACCACCCTGGCCTCCTCCTAACCCCATACTTTGTTCTTGTCACCTGTCTTTGGGCCACTCTCTATGCAACTTGTCTTTGGTGATATGTCTTTTTTTAAAATTTTCTAAATTACAAGAGTTTAGGAAATTATGTGTGTTTAGTAATCTGATTGGGCTTCCCTAGTAGGTCTGTGGTAAAGAATCCACCTGCCAGTGCAGGAGATGCAGGTTCGATCCCTAGGTCAGGAAAATCCTGTGGAGGAGGAAATGGCAACCCACTCCAGTATTCTTGTCTGGGAAAATCCCATGGACAGACGAGCCTGGTGAGCTACCGTTCATCGGGTCACAGAAGAGTCAGACATAACTTAGCAACTAAGCAACAGCAGTAATCTGATTGCATTGATAATATAATTCTTCACCTCATCCTCCATCTACACCCTTTGTGATGTTACTTTGCAGACCCTCATACTAAAGCAGCAGTATGTTTCCCTACTCCTTGAATCTGGATTGACATCAGAGACTTCTTTTGGCCAAAGGGATATTTATTAATAGATGTGACTCAAGCCCAGGCTTAAAAAAAGTTCTCATGCATTTCTGCTCCATTTAGCCCTCTGCTAGTGCCATGAGAACATGCCCAGGCCAGCCTGTAAGAGGAAAGATCCATTTCAGTTTTCACAGAAGAAACCATCTTTGTTCAGCCCACAGCCAGCTGACATGTGAACAAGTCTAGCCAATCTTAACAACTCTGCCTTGCTGAGGCAAAGCAGCCACAGATGCACAAGCAAGCACAGATCAGCTCCCAGAGAGCAGACCAGAGCAGATGAATTGCAGAGACTCACAAACTAAATCGACAGGGAGGCCTGGCGTGCTGCGGTCCATGGGGTCACAAAGAGTCGGACATGACTGAGCGACTGAACTGAACTGAACAAACTAAATGATTTATTTATTGTTGCATAATGATGATGATGTTAGTTGCTCAGTCATGTCCAACTCTTTGCGACCTCATGGACTGTAGCCCACCAGGCCCCTCTGTCCATGGGATTCCCTAGGCAAAAATACTGGAGTAAGCAGTCATTCACTTCTCCAGGGGATCTTCCTGACTCAAGGATCAAACTCTGATCTCCTGTATTGCAAGCAGATTCTTTACCATCTGAACCAATAAGGGAAGCCCCTTATTGTTGCTTGCCACCTGTATTTTGTGGTTATTACTCAATGTAACAGTGTAAATAGATAATAGATACACCCACGTCATAACTTCTGAACACTCCATTTGTGATTGATTTTAGTTGAGTCATGTGGACAGAGGGGCATTCAGAAAGGTCTGGGGCTGGTAAGATACAGGTGTCCCCTTATCTCAAACACAAGGGATCTTTTTCTTTGTTTTCTTGGCAGCAGAAAACTTTTCTCTTCCTAATCACTCCCCTTTAATCTTTTGTTTTTGTACACTAAGTCATTCCATCCCTTTGTGTGTTTTCCTTCATCATTTCTGCTGTCATCACCTCATTGATACAAGAATGCCCAAGATACTGAGTGGAGAAAGGGACATAGGAATAGAAGGGAAGAATCTGGAAACAAACACACAGATCACTACTACAATGATAGTATTTTGGCACACACTTAGATGTGGGATTTGATGCCCTCATGTGGAATATATTAGATTATCCACTGACTGATGGCAGAGAAGAATTCTGCCTCTGCTAGTGTTTTAGAAGAAATACAATTATGACATGTGGTCATTTGAGATCTAGTAAGCTTCAAGGTGAGCATTATTCAGGAGGACCTCAGGTAATGGTTGCTAGATTTAGCAAAGAAAAAATAAGTTGCTAGTTAAATTTGAATTTCAGGTAAACAAGAAAATAGTTAGTTTAAGTATATACCCTGCAATGTTTGGGACTTATGTTGTTTATTGCTGTTTATCTGAAAGTCAAACTAAATTTAGCATCCCTTGGACCTAGAGATTATCATTCTAAGTGAAGTAAGTCAGACAAAGACAAATACCATATGATATCACTTATATGTGGAATCTAAAAACAAATACAAAAGAACTTATTTATTAAACAGATTCATAGACTTAGAGAATGAACTTATGGTCACCAGTGGGGAAGGGATAGATTGGTGTAGGGGAGGGATAAATTGGGAATTTGAGATTGACATAAACATCTTTTTATATTTAAAATAAAATACCTTTCCATGAAAAAAAAAAATGGTATTCTTTATTTTACCTGGGAACCCTGTCCTGAATTTATCTGACAAAAATGAGTTTTTTCTCTAGCTTGTCATAGTTGCAACCTGTTATTACCAGCAGTTGCTCACATTTATTATAGGAATAATGTTTCTGTTTTATTTATCCTGCTGCCTTTGACTAGGATTTCTCATCATTTGGTTGGCAACAGTCTGACCATATTCCTAGCCTGCTGTGGGTCTTGCGTCTATTTGACTTCTGATCCAATATAATTATCAATTAGAAGCCATCTCTGAACTCATTATACCTGCCATCTGAGCACCACAATTATTCACAATCTGAGCAAGGGTTCACCTGGCCGTCTTTCTGAATGCCCCTCTTGTCCCCATGACTCAACTAAAAGCAATCACAAATGGAGTGTTCAGAAATTATGAAGCGGGTGTATCTATTATCTATTTATAATGTTATGTTGAGTAACAATGACAAAATATCAGTGGCATGCACAATAAGGGGCTTCCCTGGTGGCTCAGTTGATAAAGAATCTGCCTAAAATACAGGAGATCAGAGTTTGATCCCTGGGCTGGGAAGATCCCCTGCAGAAGTGAAAAGGCTGCTCACTTCAGTATTTTTGCCTGGAGAATTCCATGGACAGAGGAGCCTGGTGGGCTACAGTCCATTGGGTTGCAAAGACTTGGACATAACTGAGCAACTAAACTCATCAACCTCATCATCATCATGCAACAACAAATAAATCATTTAGTTCCTAAGTCTGTGGCTTCCCAGGTGGCGACTGTGGTAAAGAACCTGCCTGGCAATGCAGGAGATGGAAAAGATGCAGGTTCAACCCCTGGGTTGGGAAGATTCCCTGGAGTAGGGAATGGCAACCCACCCCACTTTTCTTGCCTGGAGAATTCCATGAACAGAGGAACCTGGTGGGCTCCAGTCCATGGGGTCACAAAGATTCGGACATGACTGAGCATGCATGCACTGTACTGCACTGCACGGTTGAATGGATTATGGGAAAGTAAGAAATGAGTTGGTGGGTAAAATAAGGGGGGAATAAGATCTGAGCTGACTTTACAGAAGAACAAATTCAGAAGCTATAGACCACTGAGTCCCCATGCCAAGAGGCACACGGGTGGTGAGAGCACTTATAGGCTGCCTAAACTCTTGGTAAGAATGGAGTATGTCATCCACACCAAAGAGTTATGGGGGCTTTACTTTTGTTGGCTTTAGGGAGAATCTGCCTTTGACATCATCACTGTTCATCAATCAGACAGGCTATCAAGCTGTTTGTGCCTTGAAATCCTGACTGGTTTGCAACCAACCTACTCCATGTGGACAATTCTCTGTGAGCTGGGTCCTCTGAACATGGCAGAGGGCTAGTGATTTGAAAGGAAATTCCACCAGCACCTGTTTTAGGAGAACTAAACAGAATTTAACAATTAGCTGGAGGTCACCCATCTGAAGCAAGAGCAGTGATAAAATATACCCCAGTTACTCGGGATGCTTCAGTTTTTCTAGGACCCAAACGATCCTGAAACTATAATTCAGTTTCTAAAAACATGAGTTGTAATGTCAGGCAGACTTGGATTCAAATCCTGGCTCTGACACTTACCACAGTTGTATGACTATGTGCTGTACTTGTGCTTAGTCACTCAGTCGTGTCCATCTCTTTACAACCCCATGGACTATAGCCGGCCAGGCGCCTCTGTCCATGGAATTCTCCAGGCAAGAATACTGGAGTGGGTTGCCATGCCCTCCTCCAGGGGATCTTCCCAAGCCAGTGATCGAACCCAGGTCTCCCACATTGCAGGCAGATTCCTTACCGGCTGAGCCACCAGGGAAGTCCAAGAATACTGGAGTGGGTACCCTATCACTTCTCCAAGGGAACTTCCTGATCCAGGAATCAAACGGGGTTCTCCTGCATTGCAGGCAGATTCTTAACCAGCTGAGCTACAGGCAAGTTTACTCATCTCTTAAGTATTAATAGCTTTAACTATTAAAAACAGAATTCAGTGGATAATAACCTCACTAAATTGCTAAATAATATATATTACACAGTTCACAGTTCCAACAACACCTGGCATATTGAAAGTGTTCAACAAATAAGATTAAAAATAAAACCAAAACCAGAGAGAGAGAGAATTAAGATCCTAACACTGTGGCCAGAATCGTATCAACGCAAACCTCATTCTTTTGTACCAAAATAACACCTCATGTAGGTCAGTCTTCTCAAACAGTTATCTCCACAGTGTTTTCTTTCTCTAAAGGTCATTGAGTAGAGCCTGAGCTCAGCACTTGTTGTATAACTTTAAGGAAGTCTCTTGTCTTGACATTGTCATTTTTTTTAATATTAATATTCAATAACTATTAAAGAAATGTTGATGACATGTCTTTTTTGTCTACAAGACTTTTTTTAAAGGGACAAAATGCATTATACATCGTCACTTTCTCTGAGCATCTCACAGGCCTGTGGAAATAACAGACAGGTCCACAGACAGTAGGTCCTTGGTCCTACTAGACTTGGTAGTGCAGTGATAAAGAATCTACCTGCCAACACAAGAGATGTGGGTATGATCCCTGGGTCAGAAAGATCCTCTGGAGAAAGAAATGGCACCCACTCCAGTATTCTTGCCTGGAAAATTCCTTGGACAGAGGAGCCTGGCGGGCTACAGTCCATGGGGTCACAAAGAGTCAGACACGACACAGTAACTGAATGCAGCGCCTGCTGGTCTAAAATGAACCATGGTGGGTAACATGGCCACCACCACTGCCGCCCCCGCAAGGACCAGAGGCATGTAGGAGTGCTAGTACTAGACACCTTGCAATACACTGTCAAATAAGCAAGGATCAGACACCCAAAGGCCAATTCTCAACTCTTATGAGAAACACCAGCAAGTGCTCTGGAATAAGTATTGTGTTAGAATTCAGACAAGCTACACCATGCATCCAACTGTGACCTAGACCAGGCTACTTGAACTTCTCTGAGCTTTGTCTCTTGATTTCCACCATGAATTTAATATAATCCGTCTCCTAGGATTGATGTGAAAAATTAAGATAGTCTATTCCTTAAGGTAATCTATGCCAAACATTTTGCAAAATATCAGTGATTATGTAAGACTCAATAAATGGTGGTTGCTATTAATAGTTTCATAAATAAATTTACATATACAATAAACTAAGGAAAAAATATAATCTGTATAAATGAAAATTTTCTCAGAGGAAGAAAATTAGAAGGCAAAAAGAAAAGTCGCTTGTTAATTGGAAAGCACAAAATAAATATAAGACCCCATATTGTAATTGTAAGAGAGACATAAACAGAAATATTTGAATATATATTAAGCTCTCTGCCTACAAGTCATTCCTCAACCAGCCTTGTTAAGAAAAAAATCATTAATAAAGGTCTTTGCATTTATTTGAAGAAGCATTTAAATTCTATGAATGTAAACATAATAGGAATTCTTAATATCCTTTTTTCTTTAACCTTCTCTATCCATCCTTCTGGAGACATGTTTATGGATTTCAGTTTCATTTTTCAGTTAATGAAATCCTCTATTCTCTACTTTTGGTCTTTCTGAAATAAGAAATTCCTCCTGGACCCTTGAGGGAAAAAAAAATGCAAAACAGTTTCCAAAAACATTTCAACTGTCAGTTACATACTGAGAAAGGGCAGATTAATCCCCACAGACCTCAGAGTTGACAAAGTCCTCATTTAATGTGTTTAGCTACAGTGCTAAGAGGAATTTGATAACAACACTCTGGGTGTCTCATTGTTGGTGCAGGACATAATTACCGCCCTAGGGTATTGAAGGCAATCAGATCTACGGGGTCTCCTCGGGGAGAGGAAAGGGGCAAGCGTGATTATCTTTCTATAATACTAACAGCTATTATGTCTCATTCCTTCAATTCACTTCAATGAAATGGCACTGTTTTGGTTTTCCTTAAGTGACTATTATTTTCCTAGTCTCTCCTTTTTTGTTTTGCTTTCACTATGAAGAAAGTCAATTTGCTGTTCACAAATTTTACTGTGGAAAAGAAAATCGAAGCGAGGACAAGGAACAGGAGAAAGTCTCCTATACTGCTGCTGGGAGAACCAAGTGTTAAAACCATTTTGGAAACACTTTTAGATCATCTAGCAAAGTTATGATATGCATATTCACTCCAATTTCTTATACCCTAAAAAATTACTGATACACGTATTCTAAGAGACAAAAATAATAAAGATAGTAGTTTTATTTATAATATCCCCATAGTGGGGGAGGGGGGAGGATGTCCATAAGGCATAGAATAGATAAAATGTGATTATTTTCATAATTTGGAGTGCTAGATTCAACCTAAAAGGAATACTGCAGACATATGCACATTGCAGATAAATTCCTAAATATACAGTTTTGAATAAGAGAAGCTGAACAGTAAAGAATATATACCATCTGATGGATGAGATGATGGGGGTGGGAGGGAGGTTTAAGAGGGAGGGGATATATGTATACATATCCCCTGGAGAAAGAAATGACTACCTACTCCAGTATTCTTGCCTGGAGATTTCCATTGACAGAGGAGCCTGGCGGGCTATAGTCCACGGGGTTGCAAAAGTTGGACACAACTGAAAGACTAACACAACATTTTAAAGCAATTATACTCCAATAAATAAATAATATATACCACCTGATTTCATTTACACATTTCAAAAACGTTCAAAAGTAAACAATAGTTGACCCTTTAACAACACAGGTTTGAACTGCAGGGGTCTACTTATATGTGGATTTTCTTCAACAGTAAACACTATTTACTACATGATTTGTGGTTGCTTAGTTGGCTGAATGTCCAGATACAGAACCATAGATACAGAGGAACCTTGTGTATGGAGGGCCAATTATGTTATGGTCAATGCCGCTAAAGTCCCTTGAACTTGCTTTGTATGAGTGAGCGATACAGTGCTGAGAGTTCTTGTGTTCTTAGGTTTTAAATCCTCAGAAGAGAAAGGGTAAGATAACTATGGAAGTCAAAATAGTGATTATCATTTTGAGGAAGAGGAGGGAAGAGGTCTGCTCGTGTCAAGGTTTGGAGGCACCAGTGATGTTTAATTTCTGGACTCAGTATTCAATATATTAACTTGATGATCAGTATATAATCCATTAAGCTATATGGTTATGTTGTATTCACTTACCTATATATGTTTTCTATTTCACAACAGAAGGACTTAAAAAGAAATATTTTCTGCTTGTTTTTGTGTTTGTTTGTTTTTATGCAATTTTACTTAAACAGAGGGAAAGAGATTGACAATTACTGGGTTCTTACTGAGTCCTTTATATGCATAATCTCTTCCAATTTTATTAATAAGAACCCAGTAAGGGAGTTATCACCTTTCCTGTTGGAGAGATAGAGAAAGCAGTTCAGAGACATCCAGGAATTTGCCCAAGGCCACAAAACCAGTGTCCATAGACCCAGTGCACGTGTGCTAAGTTGCTTCAGTCATGTCCAACTCTGTGAGATCCTATGGACTGTAGCCTGCCAGGCTCCTCTTCCCACTAGCACCACCTCGGAAGTCCAGTAACAGAATTCAAATGTCTGACTCAAAGTATATGCTCTTTCTACTCCATCACACTGATTATATCCACACTCAGAATAGTTTTATGAATAGAAATTTTCAATTTTCTAACTGGGAGTCTAACTAAACACACACTCAGGGTCCAAGTATTGACACACAAACATCTTCAAATATTTTAAATGAAATCTAAGAGACAATTATTTAAAAATACACAGAACTAATTATGCTCTAAAGCCAGATCATTCTCCTGAATAAATGTGTCATTTACTAGGCTGATTTATGTATTGTTCCTGTTTAGACGGTAAAAACAATTTTGTGAGTCATTGGCTCATACAAAGCGAGTTCAAGAAGGAAGAACACAAAGCCCAAATCTCAGTAACAATTCCAAGATTCTTTTTTTAGTTATTGGTCACGTAAATGAAAGAAACAAAGACAGAAGAAAAATGCTGACCTAAAGCAAATTGAGTCCCAGCTATTTTTCCAGCAAAGGTGAATTTATTCAGGATCAGCAGAGAATTGCAATTTGGGGTCTGCAATCATGGCAAGTATGGCCAAGGGCAAGTCCTCAGACAGCAAGAGAAGAACAAAGTTTTTATAGAGAAGAAAAGGAATTTGGAAAGGCTATTGTAAACAAAGTTCATGACTCTTCATTGGCTGAGTTCTTGTCAGGAAATGAGTCTTTCTTCTTCCTATTGTTGGGCTCTACTAACATTACAGGGCATGGGAGCACCCCTTTCTGATCTCCAGACTATTTAATTGAGGCTTCTGTCTATTGATTTTTTTTTTTTAAACAAAAGGTAATACAATCTTGTACCCTTCTAAGAGTAAGAGAGGATGCAGAAGAAGACTCCATTTATTCTATACATATTTATTGAGTGCTTACTGTCACAATATTGTCTAGGCATTGTAGATACAATGATGAAAAGATACACAAGATGCTGGAGATTATGCTCTATGGAGAGAATGAAAATAAGCAAGTAAAAAAATAAAGTATCTTCGGAAAGTAACAAGAGTTGCTCCAAGCAAAGAAGAGGTAAGAAGGTGGAGAGAAACTGGAATCAAAATGAAGATGGAGTCAAGGACTTAAGCCAAGGACTCAATCAAGAAGTGATATATAAGCCATAGCTGGAAAAAGGACCAGAAGGCAGTCACACAGCCACAAAAATCAGAAAAAGATACTTCAGGCAGAGGTAATTGTAAATGTAATTTTTCTAATTCAAATTGTACTTGGCGCTTTCAAAAACAAAGCAGCACAGTGTGACTGAGGCATAATCAGTGTGAAGATGTGTCAGTTAGGATTAGAGTCAGCATCAAATAACAAAAATTCTAAAGTAAGTGTAGCTGAAGTAGAAATCATTAATCTAGAATTAGAAAGGCAGCTTCAAAAAACCATCAGAGGCCCAGGTTCTTTTTATACTATGGCTTCATCATCTGCCTCATGATCTAAAATGGTTACGTGAGCTCAGCCCTCATAACTGAATTCCAGCTATGGGCAGATGGAAAGGATGAAAAAAAACCTCTTCTTCTAAGGATGCTCCCTGAAAGCCAACACAATACTTTCATTCACATTCATTCATTGACCAGAAGAAGAGTCAGATGGATAGTCGAACTGCAAAAGAGGCTGGGAAGATTTCCCAGCATGAAGCTCAAAAACTTGTTTCTTTTTCTTAACTCAAGAAGAAAAAGGAAATATACAGTTTTATGACAAGTTCAGGAGGAGAAGGGGATGACAGAGGATGAAATGGTTGGATGACATCACTGACTTAATGAACATGAGTTTGAGCAAGCTCTGGGAGATGGTGAAGGACAGGGATGCTTCAGTCCATGGGGTAACAAAGAGTTGGACATGACTGAGCAACTGAACAATGACAAGAAAGTTTGTAACAGTAAAAGAGGCAGGAATTGAGCATGGAGAAGTGGATATGGGTAACTCATTTAGGGAGCTGTAGGCCGTAGTAATTAGAATTTTACACTTGGAAGCAAAGACCACATAGTCCTAAGATAATGCCTTGCTTGAATAGAAGGGTTGCTAAAGAGAGCATCTTACCTACATACTCTGCATATAATGACTTCTTCAAGCTTATCTCAGGGACTGATAAGGCTTTTAGAGTGAAGTCATCTGACTCTTTATATTTTTATCTCCACCTTTTTCAAATTAGTCACCATGTCCTGTCAATTCAAGATAGGGTCTCTTGCATAAAGAATGGAAAAGCTTGACAGAAGAGTAAAATTTTGAGTCCAACTCTGGTGACCTTCAATCACAGAAGAGAAAGGACAGAAATAACACTGCTTTGTGCTGGGAGTGTGAAAAGATATGTTGAAGTTCTAGTCACCAGTGCCTGTGACAATGACCTTACTTGGAAATAAGATATTAAAGATGTAATGAAGTTAAGATGAGACCATACTGGATTAGAGTGGGCTCCAAACCCAATGACAACTGTAAGAAAGCCAGACAGAAGACACAGAGACATGGGGACACACAGAAGGGCTACCACGTGTTGACTGAGGCAGAGACCGGAGTGAAACAGCAGCCAGTCAAGAACAGCCAAGAGTTGATAATTACCAACAAAAGCTGGGGAGCGTCGAGGAAAGATTCTCCTTCAGAGCCTCCAGAAGTAACCAACCTTGCTGACACCTTTAAGTCAGACTTATATCCGCCAGAACTGTGAGAAAATACACTTCTGTTGTTTAGGTCACTTACCCAGCTTGTGGTACTCTGTTATGACAACCCTAGTAAGCTAATACAGAGTTTGGTCCCATGAAGTGGATGCCCCTGTAGCAAACATCTCAAAATGTGGATGTGGCTCTGCAACCAGATAATGATTGGAAGCTGGAAGAGGTTTGAGGTAAATGTAAAAACAAAGAAACAAAATTAACTAAATTCCCTTGAAGAAACTGTTGATAGGTAAATGCTAATATGCTTAAATGCAAATATGCAAGATGTTTAAATACATTAAAGGTACTACTGGTGAGACCTCAGATATAAATGAGAAGCAGGGTACTGGAAAACGGAGGAAAAGTAATCCTTAAATTGGCAAAGAATTTGGCTGAATTATGTTCTCATGTTTTGTGGACAGTAGAACTTGTGAGTGATCATCTTGGATATTTGCAGGCATGCTAAGTCATGTCAGTCTCTTTGTGACCCTATAGACCATAGCCTACCAGGCTCTTCTGTCCATGGGATTCTCCAGGCAAGAACACTGGAGTGGGTTGCTATGCCGTCCTCCAGGGGATCTTTCCAACCCAGGGATCGAACTTGTGCCTCTTGTCTCCAGCATTGGCAAGCACGTTCTTTATCACTAGCGCCACCTAGAAAGCAGAGGAGATTTCTAAGCAAACTATCGAAGGTGTAGCTGGGTTTCTTTTTGCTGCTTATAGTAGAATATGAGAGGAGAAAGGTAAATGGAAAAAAACATTTTTATGCAAAAAAAAACAAAAACAAAACTCGAAGCTGTAGAATATTATCAACCTATTCATATTGCAAAAAAAAAAAAAAAAAGAAGTACACTCTGGAGACAACACCAAGGGTGTGGCTGAACATCCATTAGATAAAAAGATTAGTAAGAGTGTGACTCATAGATGAATCCAATCAATTATCTCAGCAGAAACTCTGCCAGCTTGTTTTGAAGGGGACAGAGAAAGGACAAAATGAAGGAAGGCTGTCATATTTCTGAGATTCTATAGGACAGGACATAGAGCTATTGGCTGTCAACAAGAAAAGGGAACACTGACCCAAAGGTGATTCAGAGATCAGCAGGGTTGTCATTGACACTCTGAGCCCAGAGGGAACAGGTACTTGGGGCAAAATCATCTTTTTCTCAGTTTCAGGGTTAGGGGTAGGGACAGAGGAGGTACCACCTTGGTTTCAGCAGGGTCTCCTGTTTTGTAGGCGGATTCTTTACCAACTGAGCTATCAGGGGTAAATATAATGCTGCTGCTGCCGCTGCTGCTAAGTCACTTCAGTCGTGTCCGACTCTGTGCGACCCCATAGATGACAGCCCACCAGGCTCCCCCATCCCTGGGATTCTCCAGGCAAGAACACTGGAGTGGGTTGCCATTTCCTTCTCCAGTGCATGAAAGTGAAAAGTGAAAGTGAATTTGCTCAGTCGTGTCCAACTCTGTGCAACCCCATGGACTGTAGCCCACCAGGCTCCTCCATCCATGGGATTTTCCAGGCAAGAGTACTATTCTGTTTTGGGCCTGTTTTAACCCTATGACCCCTTTCGTCTTTCCAATTTCCCTCATTTAAAATTGAAATGTCTATCTTGTACCTGTCCCTGAAATTCTATTTTAGAAGCAAATAACTTGTCTGACTTCAAAGGTTCAAAGGAAGAGAGGAATTTTGCCTCAGGATACCTACCTTGAATCTCACCTGTATCTGATTTAGATGATATACAGATAACATTGTAGACCTAGAGTTGCTGGTGGAATGGATTAATATTTTGGGGGGCTGCTGGGATGGGGATGAATATATTTTGCATGTGAGAACAATGAACTTTGAAGGTCCAGAGAATGGAGTGTTATGGGCTAATTTATACCCACCCAAAACTCATATGCTGAAGCCCTGCTCCTCAGTACTTCAGAATATGATTGCATCTAGCAACGTATTCAGAGGGCCATCAGGAGTTCCCACATAGAAAAAAGGCCATATGAAAACACAGAGAGAAGGCAGCCATCTGAAAGTCATGGAGAGAGGTCTCAGAAGCAATGAAACCTGCTGACACCTTGATCTTGGACTTCTAGCCTCCAAAACTGTGAGAAAAAAAATTTCTGTTGTTGAAGCCACCCAGCCTGTAGTATTTTGTCATGGCAGCAAACTAATGTCGTGTCAAACTAATGCCATGTTCCAGCAAACTAATAGAGGAGTTGCTTGAAATTTAGGCTGAGAATCAGATTCTATATCCTATTACTTGCTAAGATCTTCCAGGTTATCTTTTAGCTCTAAAGAAGAGGCCTTGCAATTCAGAAGAAGGATCTGTGTGCATAAGTTTGGGATCTCAGTGGGTTTTAAGTGGATCACTTTCAGCATCACAAAAAGAAATCCTCATCATAATAGTTTCTGGTGAGGATCCGCTCAGCAGTGGCTTTGAACGGAAATCATACAGTAAATTCAACTGAGTTCTCCATTCAAATTGCTCTAGGTTTGAAAAACATCAGTGCTGTAAATTGTGGATGAAAGAGGAATCCAGAGCTGCTGAAACAAATAGAGGGCAGACATGCAGATCCTCCCCAGGCCCCGCAGAAGCTAGTTTATTGCCCTCACATTTAATGTCTTGATGGAAATGTTAAAACTCCACTCAATTTGTTTAACCTCCATCATAAAGATCACTGGGAAAACTTAACTGAATACCAAGAGTTTTCCAGAAATGGTCCACCATAATGAGGCTAATTCATTTTGGTTTTAAATGCTGTGAAATGTTCAGCCTTCTTCTCATGTTAAAAGAACAGTAACACTCACCCTGTGTTCAGTTACAACCATGATTGGAATCATGCCCCCTAGGCACATACCAGATAGATAGTATCTCCCGTGCGTGCTTGCTTATGCTCCCCAGTTGGCTCCGTGGTAAAAGAATTCGCCTGCCAATGCAGGAGACACAGAAGACTCAGGCTCCATCCCTGGGTGGGGAAGATCCCCTGGAGAAGGAAACGGCAACCCACTCCAGTATTCTTGCCTGGAAAATCTCATGGACAGAGGAGCCTGGTAGGCTCTAGTCCAGGGGGTTGCAAAGAGTTGGACATGACTGAGCTCGCAAGCACGCATAACAACCTGTTATTATTTTCTTGCCCCTTCTACCATCCACTGGAGAAGGCAATGGCACCGCACTCCAGTACTCTCACCTGGGAAATCTCATGGACGGAGGAGCCTGGTAGGCTGCAGTCCATGGGGTCGTTACGAGTCAGACACGACTGAGCGACTTCACTTTCACTTTTCACTTTCATGCATTGGAGAAGGAAATGGCAACCCACTCCAGTGTTCTTGCCTGGAGAGTACCAGGGATGACGGAGCCTGGTAGGCTACTGTCTATGGGTAGAGTCGGACGCAACTGAAGCAACTTAGCAGTAGCAGCAGCTACCACCCACAGTACAATAAGTTCCCTACACACAAACGAGTTCCATTCCAGGAGCATGTTTGTTAAGTCCAATTTGTTCAAAAGTCACCCTAGGTACCCAACCAACACAGTCAGCTATATAGTATTGTACTGTAATAGGCTTATAATATTTTTCACACAAATAATACATAAAAAATAAACAAACACAAAAAATAAACATTTTAATCCTACCATATGGTACCTTAAAAAGTATAGTAGTACAGTACAACAGCTGGCATACAGGGTCTGGCATTGAGTGAACAGGCAAGAAGAGTTACTGACTGGAGGAGAGAGAGAAGGTGGGAGATGGTAGAGCTGAAGAGTCATCAGCAGTAGGAGACTTACAGAGGATGCATGCACATGAACAAATTTATATGATTTGACACAAACACACATTCACATCTTGGAAAATGTTTGTGTCTGAGGACTTGATGTACCTAAGTCTGTTGACAGGTCCAGTCTGTTTTCATGGCCATACCTCTCGAAACTCTTTCCATCTCACTTGCTAACAATTTTCATCTAAGATCCCATCATGTTGCATCTAAAATTATGATTCTTATCTAATTGGTCTTGAAAAAATACTAGTCTCTCAAATAGAATAGTATTTATTCGTTTTTTATTTTATCCTTGTTACTGCTCTTATCTATTACCTGAGCTTTGTAGACTCTTATCTCCCCACATCTCCAATAACAAAGTCAAAAAGTTCTATACTTGAAAGTGATGTCATGTTTTCCTTTCAGTTACTGACATATTTCACCCCTCAGGCTTCTGGTAACTAGACTAGGACTGAGTAGATGTGACCTGTGGTGATTCAGAGTCAATGTCCCAAGGTCCAAAGTAAGAACAGAACTTAGTGAGAGTTAACCTTCACTGAGTACTTAGTCTGTGCCAGGCACTATGATGTGCATTTTACATTATTGTTGTTGTTCAGTCACTAAGTTGTATGCAGCTCTTTTCAACCCCATGGACTGCAGCATGCCAGGCTCCCCCGTCCTCCACTATCTCCTGAAGTTTGTTCAAATTCATGTCCACTGACTTGGTGATGCTATCTGACCATCTTATCCTCTACATTTTAGATACATTCACTTTTAATTTTATAATAAATCTATGAGCTAACTCTTACTATAATTCTATTATATTTTACAGATCAGAAAATAAAGACACAGAGAAATGAGTTACTCCATTCACAAAATATTCTCAAACTGAAGCCCCCTCCCCCCCCTTTTTTTTTTTAGAGTTTAAATTTTGAAACTTGTACTCTTTGGTTCAAAATTTAAAACTCTCAGAAGCAGACAATGGAGTAGGAATTTTTCCAGGCAAGTGATTCTTATTTTCTCCTCCTCCAATATATATACTCTCTTCAACCACCAACTCTATGTGAATTTATATGTGTTCATGTAAGCAAGAGAGAGAGAGACTTCAAGAAAGAGAAATAGGAATTTTTTTTAATAATGAAAAACAGAAAGCTGGAATAGCAATATGTAAAATTATATTTGTTCCTTTTTCCCCCCATAGTGGTGAGAGGAAATTATTAGTATCTTAGTGCCTTAAGGTTGTTGAGAGCCTGAGTCAACATCTCCACAATGACCTTGGCCACCCAGTAGCAATCCCAAGATGCAGTAGCAGTAAGGAGAGGTAGGAGAGAAGCGTTTCTCTGGAATCGCCCCCGAAGCTTCCAATTAGCACCTTCTTGGGTACATCTAGGTTATATGCCTATTCCTAAACTTGAGTTTGGGTCTAACTCCCTTGAAATCAAGGAGTTGTTAAATAATCCTGTAACAAAATAGCAGGGCAGGGGTTTTAGGGAAGTATTTCACAACCAAATATATGTCACAGTCCTCATCTCACATACACAGCTACCAGAGAACTTCTCCAACACATTCATTCGATGGTTGCTTCTCATTTTAAAGCCCTTCTATGGTTACCGTTAAAGAATCAACTCTTAGGAAAAAAATAGAACTCATTCTTATAATGCAGCTCCTTTCTTTCCAGTCACTCTCCTCAGTTTTCTAAACATTCCATATGAACTCCAATCCCTGCTTCTTTGCTCACCTCATAAAAAGCTGAATATTCTCATTTGTCAAACTTTTACTGAGCATGTACTATATGCCAGGTACACAGTAGGTACTAGGGCATGCACATAGCAATAAAAAAAAAAAAGATTCTTTTCATCAGATTCAACAATCCAGTTGCAAACACATGCATATATATAATCAATTACAAAAAAAAAAACTCATTAGAATAGAATAAACACGATTTCCTCTGAAGTTACTTTAGTTCCATGCATATATCTGACTCAGCTTAAGTTTCAGCTTCTCAAAAAAGTCACTGATCTCAGTTTGATCTCCTTTTCCAGCTGCACTTTGTAGTATATTTGTGCTAGAAAATTCACATAACGTTTAACTTATGTTACACAAACATAACTGTTTCCATTTTTAAAATATGGGTTTTACATCTCTTGTAAATTTCTTTTTGAAGTACCGAGAGCTGATTTTTAATTTCTTTATTTCTCTAGAATTCATATGTCATTCATTTTTTTTTTTTTTACATTCACTCAATTTATTACCCATTTATTTGGCTATTCCTATAAATACAGCATCATGCCAGGAACTGGGTGTAGATGACAGGAAGAGAAACACATAAAACTAATGAAGACACAGTCCCTAGTCTTAATGACCTTTCAATCCAGCAGGGAAGATGGGGCAGACAAACAACCATAATGCAAGCGATTTTTAATAACTACAGAAATAGACACACAGTCAAGAGGTGACACTAAAGTGAGTCTTGAAGGCCAAGTAGGAGGTTGGCAGATGCAGAACTGGATCAGAAAGTGGATGACCTTCTCCATGGGAGAAAGAGAATGAATAGTGAAGTAATATAAAAATTTAGAGATCTGCTCAGAGAACAGCTAATTTCAAACAGAGACTGTGAAACAGGCTAGGGAAGGTTTAACATAAGAAAGATAAGTTGGTAGCAAATAGTGAAGGATTGTGGGAATTTGAGCTTTAATCAGCTGACTTTAGATTGAGGGTAAAATAAAGGCCAAGAAGGGTGATCAAAGGTTTTCAGCTAGGCAGTAATATGGTCAGTTAAAACAATTAATCCAGTAGTGGCATATAGTAGAAGGGGGCTGGGGAGAGACCACCAATAGAGAGGAATTTAGGAGGCTGCTACAGCAAGTTAGATGGAAAGGGAAAGAGAAAGTTATTCGGTTCTCTGGTCAAGCCCTCTCTGATACCTGTAGCACAGATGCTATGTGTTATTTTCATCTAGCAGAAGTTACAGAAAGAGAGGAATGGGTGGGGATGTTTGATTCCATGGCTGGACATGGGCAACATGGAATGAGAGAAACTAAAACAAATTCCATCTCTTTTCTCCCTTAAAAAAAAATTATTGGGGTATAGTTGCTTTACCATATTGTGTTAGTTTCTGCTATACAACAACATGTATCAGCTATATGTATACATACATCTGGGGTTCAATCCCTGAGTTGGGAAGATCCACTGGAGAAGGGAATAGCAACCCACTCCAGTATTCTTGCCTAGAGAATGCTATAGAATTCCTGACAGGCTACAGTCCATGGGGTCCCAAAGAGTCAGACACGACTGAGCAACTAACACTTATCAGACATATATCCCCACCCTCTTGAGCCTACCCGCCACCACCCCTCCATCCCACCCTCAAGGTTATCACAGAACAAAAAGCTGAGCTGCCTGTGTTATATAGAAGGTTCCCACTAGCTAGCTATTTTACATATGGTTGTGTATATATGTTAATCCCACTCTCCCAATTTGTTCCACTCCTCCCTTCCCCACACCGTGTCAACAAAACCATTCTCTATGTCTACGTTTCTATTCCTGCCCTGCAAGAAGATGTGGTACAAATACACGATAGAATATTACTCAGCCATAAAAAGAAACAAAATTGGATCATTTACAGAGATGTGGATGGATATAGAGTCTGTCATACAAAGTGAAGTAAATCAGAAAGAGTAAAATGAGTGTTGTGTATTAATGCATATGTGGAATCTAGAAAAATAGTACAGATGAACATATTTGAATTCCATATCTAACTGGTAGTTTTGACATCTTCCCTGCACCAAACTATTTCTCCTTGTCCACTGTCTCTGTATCTAAAAATACACAATTTTCTCTTCCTCTTTTGTTTTATTTTCTGTTAACTCTCTCCTTGTAGTTTTCTGTATCCTACATAAAAATCTCATGCAATTGCCCTTTTCACATACTATTCAGGTGGGGATCATGCTGTTTAATAATGCTAAGCTATGTTTTGAGGTAAAATCTTCTTAGGAAATAACAGTCACATAATATTGATCACAGCAAGGAAACATCATGCCTCCAACAGTGATGGCCAAGAAGCTGCACAGCAAAGGAAAATCTTATTCAAAACCCAGAAAGCAATAGATTCATAAGAAGGCTGCTGCTAAGTCGCTTCAGTCGTGTCCGACTCTCTGCGACCCCATAAGACGGCAGCCCACCAGGCTCCTCTGTCCCTGGGATTCTCCAGGCAAGAGTACGGGAGTGGGTTGCCACTTCCTTCTCCATCATAAGAAAGCTAGTGATTTCAATTAAAAGTTCTTTAGAGGTATGACTCATCAGCACCTACAACTGCCTTTATTCTTTGATCTCCCACAGCTCTGAAAACCTGGCTTAAACCACAGCCCTGGTCAGCCCCAGAACACAAGGATTTGACAGCTCCCTAGTTCATTACAGCTTCATCTCAGATCAATGAGGTGATTTTGAAAGAAACTCACTTTCCAGTGCTCCAATTTCCTTGCATATAAAACGAGAATGCTATCAAGTTTTCATACTTGACTCAAAGCATGAGGGCAAAGCCTTCTGAGGACATAAGTCCAGAACAGAATATGTAATTCAATCAATCATACCCCAGTATTGGCTGTGCCCATTTATTATTACTTTTCAATTTCTAAAGTGATGGCAAAATTGAATTTCTACTAATTTTTCAAGAACTTGAATCTGATTCTTATAATCCTGGCCTTTATGTTGCTGATATATTGTAGATATAATTTTTGTGTGCTCCAAGAGGCTTACTGCTCACAGGGCATTGCTGTAAGTTGTGGATAATTTATTTTCTCCTGCTATTATATTGTGTAAATTACCATGTTGGCAATATTTTAGCCTTTCACACTTTGAATCAGTGCCCAGAATAATTTTAACAAGATTTTGATTCTCTGGAAGTAACCTCAAGGAAGAAAGCCCTTCAAAATGCCTGCATAGTCATTTAAACTTCAACTGCAAGAACCGTCTCCTCCAGGTCAAGTATAAGGTGCGTCTGAAGAGCAAGTGACACTTATCTCATCTCCCTATTGATTTCTACATCCTCCTCTGCTGCCAAAAACAATTGCAGCATCTTGCCAGCAGAGCACACGCTTCTTACCTTTCCACCTCAGTACATAAGTTCTAGAATTGGAACCAAATTTGAAGCCCACCAGAAATCTCATAGAGGAATTTGATTTCAGAGATCCAGCCATATAACCAAGTCTGTGGTTTCCTTTTATCACCAGAAGAATATATTTTGGTTTTCAGCCAGGAAATCTCTCACTTCTTAGTATTTAAGAAATAATCAGGAAAAGTAAAAAAACGGGCATTAGACTGCCAAGTGAGGACAGACAGGTGCTGAAGAAATGGACACAGTGTCATGTGGTCATGGTAGACTCAGTGAGGACATGGCCTTCACACAGCTTCTGCTTTTTTTTTTTTTAATTGGAGTATAATTGCTTTACTGGGACTTCCCAGGTAGCTCAGTGGTAAAGAATCCATCTGCAGTGCAGAAGATGTGGAAGATGTGGGTTTGATCCCTGGGTTGGGAAGATACTCTGGCAACCCACTCCAGAATTCTTGCCTAGAGAATCTCATGGATAGAAGAGCCTGGAGAATTATAGTCCATCGGGTCGTAAAGAGTTGGACATGACTGAAGCAGCTGAGCAGATAATTGCTTTACAATGTTGTGTTAGTTTCTTCTGTACAACAAATGAATCAGCTATAGGTATACATATATCCCCTTCCTCTTGGACCTCCCTACCACACTCTCCATTCCATCCCTCTAGGTCATCACAAAGCATTGAGCTTTGATACTGAATATAGCCTTATATATTCCCTTATATAACAATAGGAAACAGAGAAACAAAAAACTTCCTTTTTTTTTTTTAACCTCTCCCAATCCCATCTCTACCCCAGTTTAATAGGGGAAAGTTTCTAGAACTTACTAGAACCCCAGAGAATCAACGTTACCTCTCTCAAAACCTCCAAGTCCATATGCAGGGCAGAGAAAAAAGTACTCCCTTTTTAGACTTCCAGAATGCTTCCACCCTGACTACCTGAATGTCTTGGGAAGGTATTCTTTCTTAATATTCTTGACAATAACAACGTAGGATGTCATTAGTGCTAACTCCATAAGGATGTTGTAAGAATTCGATGAGCAAATGCCTGTGTTCCTTGCCCAGTATATGATACAATAAAAGTTCTCAACTGTCGTCATGCATAATAAGGTACCATTATCACTGACATAACACTGATAATAAGGATCATTAACAATTTAGGGAAATAGACTGCATCTCAATATAAGTGACAGTTTTTTCCTAAAGAATCTCCTGCTCCAATCAGGATTGATTATTGGCACTAGGGAAGGACAGGCCCAGCTGTAGAAAAATTAACAGATTCATTTCCCCTCATATGCTCCTCAAAAATGCATATTAACTTTTATTTATTTTAGCTAAGCTCTCCTTTTATCTATTCATGCTCCCATCTAAAACTGGAAAAGTAATTTGAGAAAAGGAGAAGAAGGCCCTTAGAACTATTTTAAATTTCTTCCAGTTTTCTAATGAACTTAATAAGTTCCCCAGATTCATCTTACAAAGTAAAGAAGCCTTCAAAAATATTAAAGTAATTTTGTTTTCTCCCGTGGTACAGAGAATTCTAGGTGACTGGTAAGAGTCATCATCATCAGTTTTACAAGTATTCAGTTAATAGTAAAAGGAAAAATCACAAGAGAAAACATTTTCCTTTTGATGCCTTCTAATGTACTTGGATGGAGCTCCATTGCCAGATTTTTCACTAAAGCAGTTTCTCTTGAGCTTTCACCTCAAATTCCAGCTGAATGATGACACTTCCACATGTTCCTCCTCTAACTGCCTGGCAGGTCAAGTGGTTTCTGACAGTCAGGAACTTGGCAAGATTTTTGATCAAAAGAATAATTCACTAAATTGAGATCACTGTCATTCGTTTTGCTATCTTGACTCATTTAGTGATAGCTACTGTGAGAAGAGCTCTGTCATGGGCACCAGGATTATAGGAAACAACTGAAAGAGCCTGAGTTTTGCCATCAAAGTCGTAAATCTCATCCAAACAGCAAAAGAAACATCCGACTCTAGGACAGAAGAAACATAAAACCTGAATCGTAGATCTGCAGTCAAGAACAATATCTAAGATGGTGTGTACCATAATGGTGATCAAGTTCAGATAACCATTCTTAATATTCAGTTGGCTTTCTGCAGACCAGATTTCAAAAATTCCTTATCCCTTGTTGGTTATCCATTTTAAATATAGTGGTGTATACAAGTTGATCCCAAGCTCCCTAACTATTCCTTTCCCCTGGCCTTTCCCCCTGGCAGCCATAAGTTTATTCTTTAAGTCTGTGAGTCTCTTTCTGTTTTATAAATAAGTTCATTTGTATCATTTGTCTTTAGTGTTCCCATATAAGGGATATCATACGAAATTTCTCCCTCTCTGTCTGACTTACTTCACATAGTATGAAAATCTCCCACTGTATAACACAGGGAACTCTGCTCAATGTTATGTGGCAGCCTGGATGAGAAGGAGAGTTTACAGGAGAATAAATACATATATATGTATGGCTGAGTCCCTGTGCTGTCCATCTGAAACTATAACATTGTTAACTGAATATACTCGAATATGAAATAAAAAGTTTAAAAACAAAAAGACAAAATTCCTTTTCCCAAACTTATAACAGGTTCAATTCAGTTCAGTTCAGTCGCTCAGTCATGTCCAACTCTCTGCAACCCCATGAATCGCAGCACGCCAGGCCCCTGTCCATCACCAACTCCCAGAGTTCACTCAAACTCATGTCCATCGAGTCAGTGATGCCATCAAGCCATCTCATCCTCTGTTGTCCCCTTCTCCTCCTGCCCGCAATCCCTCCCAGCATCAGGGTCTTTTCCAACGAATGAACTCTTCGCATTAGGTGGCCAAAGTATTGGAGTTTCAGCCTCAGCATCGGTCCTTCCAATGTACACCCAGGACTGGTCTCCTTTAGGATGGACTGGTTGGATCACCTTCCAGTCCAAAGGACTCTCAAGAGTCTTCTCCAACACCACAGTTCAAAAGCATCAATTCTTCAGCACTCAGCTTTCTTCACAGTCCAACTCTCATATCCATACATGACCACTGGAAAAACCATAGCCTTGACTAGATGGACCTTTGTTGGCAAAGTAATGTCTCTGCTTTTCAATATGCTATCTAGGTTGGTCATAACTTTCCTTCCAAGAAATAAGTGTCTTTTAACAGGTAGGAGTGGCTTTTTATTCCCCAGCCTTCCAGGCAGAGCGCAGTCTTATTTATTAGGGCAGCACTTCTCTAGTTGCAGTCCATGGAACACATACATGCGCCATCACAGCTGCTGGATTAAAACCCAGATTCTTGGGCCCCACTTCTAAGCCATCTCAGTTAGAATCCCTGTAATAGTTCCTAAAAATCTGAATTTTTATTAAACTATCTATGTTAACCAGAGGAAAGCAAGTACCTGTAATAACTGACATTATGACCCAGGGATATCAAACTTACAGGTATTCATTACCAAGGAGATATTGGGGGATTCCAAGAAAAAGACATCATGTCCAGATGCCCTCAAGCAACTTAAATGCAATCTTTTATAAATAATTACAAAATAACAAAACTACTTAGCCCTGAAACTAGTGAAAATAAAGTCAGGATCTTCATTAAGGAAGTTGCCATTTGTCTGGTCAAGAGTTGTGTCATTGATTTTGCTGAAACTGTTTCCTTCTTTGCTTTTAGAATAAAATTGAAGAGTTATGACTCTAGCTCTATAGACAAGCTCTGTAGGCTTCTCTGGTGGCTCAGACGTTAAAGAAACTGCCTGCAATGCAAGAGACCCGGATTTGGTCTCTGGGTTGGGAAGATCCTCTGGAGAAAGGGAAGACAATCCACTCCAGTATTCTTGCCTGGAGAATTTCATGGACAGAGGGGCCTAGCGGGCTACAGTCGATGGGGTTGCAAAGAGTTGGACATGACTGAGCTGCTAACACAACAACAGCTATAGACAATGCAAATCTGAAAACTGAGGCTGTTTTCCCCTTAAAAATATCTTGGATTTCATGTTTCTCATATCTACAAGAGGAATAATAAGGGTTAGGCTCCTGTGGAATGTTAAAGCTTCCTATCAAGGAGATGCGGCTGCCTGGAGAGCACAGAAGCCAAGCAACATCTTCTGCTCACGTCACCCTGCAAGCTTGCCCCATGTCTCCAGGGTCTGAAGCAGAGGCCAGTCTACAGCTTCAGGTATGTAGATCTGAGCACAGAATCTAGTTGAAGTGAGGTATGGATAAAACAAGTCTATCAAAATGGATTCTGTTGCCTCCTAGCAGACACTCTTCATTGTTGCTATTCAGTTGTTAAGTCATATCCAACTCTTTGCAACCCTATGTACTGCAGCATGCCACATTTCCTTGTCCTTCACTATCACCCAGAGTTTGCTCAAACTCATGTCCACTGAGTCGGTGATGTCATCTCATTCTCTGCTGCCCCCTTCTTCTTTTGCCTTCAATCTTTCCCAGAATCAGGGTCTCTTCCAATGAGTCAGCTCTTCGCATCAGCCTTAGTCCTTTCAATGAATATTCAGGGTTAGAGCAGATACTAAATTCAGTTTTTAAGCTGTTCTCTATTAATGAACTACATAGACATCATCTCTTAGAGCTTATTTTCTAAGAAAATACTCTAATAAGTTTTGACTAATTAAGTACAATTATGATTTCTTGGAGCAGGAGAGAAATCAAGCCAGCCCTCCATATTAGTGGGTTCCACATCTGTGGAGTCAATCAACTACAAACCAAAAATACTTATGAAAATTTTTTCAAAAGTTCCAAAAAACAAAACTTGAATTACATTATGTTTACACTGATACATTTATAATTTATGTCACCTTAGATATTCTAAGTAAACTAGAGATGATTTAAAGTACATGGGAAGATATGTGTAAGCAAATACATAATTTACATAAGGGACTTGAGCATCCAGGGATTTTAATATCTTCAGGGGGTCCTAGAACCAAACCCCCACAGATATCAAGGGAGGACTATATAGGAAAGTGTTCATAGCTTCAAATATAGGTTTTAAACCAGACACAAGCTAGTCTCAGCTCATTACTTCATACACATTAGATGATACAGAAAATTGGATTTGATACATTTTTATTTAGATTGATGGATTGATTATGGGGACAAGAACTGCAAAATCCATTTTGACTCCAGAAGTTATAGAGAATGCTTGTCCCCACATCATTCACTAACAGTGTTCCAGACTGGTGTTTTCCCAAATCACTGATCAGTGAACTGGGAGAGAGAAAAAAAGCTGAGTTCCTTCTTTCTGGAAGTTGCTGTGGATAATATTTCTGACTTATGCCTTCTTAGAGCTGGTGTCAGTAAATGTTTAGCTGTGTATCTGATTCAGCTTTCTGTAACCAACACAGCAGTTAATGTAGGTCTGTACTCCCTGCACAAGTTTTCAAATCTATAGATGAGAACATAAAAGATAAGCCAGGATCCCAGAGAGCAGGGAGGGCAGCAGGGGCAGTGTGACATGCTGAGCACTGTCTGTCCCTGTCAGAGCAGTTTCTCACTGAGCCAAGCTCCTGTCATCATGTGTCACTGTCTGTAGGAGACAAGGTGACAAGTCTCTAAAAAGGGGATGTGTTAAACCATGCCAGCAAAAATGTAAAACACAAAAAGGAAACTTTCCAAATAAATAGGTCTTCAGCCTAAGTAAAAAGTGAACAATAAAACTGATTCTGGGAGTGATACTGACAGGAAGACAGAGAAAATGAGAAAGGGCCAGACCCTGCTGCATGGGCGCTCAGTCGCTGTGTCTGTGTGTGACTGTGTCTGACTGTGTGTCTGACTCTTTGTGACCCCATGGACTGTAAGCCCTCCAGGCTCCTCTGTTCATGGAATATTCCCAGCAAGAATATTGGAATGGGTTGCCATTTCCTCCTCCAAGGGATCTTCCCGACCCAGGGACTGAACCCACATCTGCATTGGCTGCTGGATACTTTACCACTGAGCCACCTGGGAAACCCAGAACCCGCTGGGAAGCCCCTTCTGCAGATTAAATGGGAGGCTCAGAGTCTTTCCTCCCCACCTCTGAACCATGGTTTCCATGACCTCCACTGCACACAGGAGCATAAATCCTACCCAGAAGGACACTACTTGAAGCCACTGCTAGAATTGCCTTTTCCAGGGATCTTGAATAATAAACAGAAAACACCATGATATGGGAAGAGTCAGACTAATAAATGTGCCCACAGCTCTTGACACAAGTCAAATACTGAAATTATGTGAAGGTCAAATTCATATAAGCACTTTTTTTTCAGTCAGACTGAGACTGCAATTGTCTTCCATCCCTCTACATTTTAAGAGAATTAGTGTTGAATAGTTCAATATTTCAAATAATTTTTACATTAGGATGCAGACACCTAGCAATTAATGAAAGAATCTGGGAAGCCAAAATACTCTAAAGCAAGGAGTCAAAGTCTGGTCTATGGACTCCTAGGAGTTCCCAAGATCCTTCTGGGATGAATTCATGAGACGAAGACTATTGTAATAATAATACTAAGAAGTTATTTGCCTTTTCATTGTGTGACTGTGCATTGATGGAAAAAAGCAAGAGTGGGTAAAATTGCTGCAGATCCTCTAAGGATGAAGTCTGAAGTGGTACCAAGCTGTACTAGTAGTAATGGTATTCCTTCCCACTATACATAAATATGGGCTCCCTGGTGGCTCAGTGGTAAAGAATTCATTTACAAAGCAGGAGATCACCTGCAATGCAGGAGACACAGTTTCAGTCCGTGGGTCAGGAAGATCCCCTGGAGAAAGAAATGGCAACCCACTCCAGTATTTTTGCCTGGGAAATCCCATGGACAGAGGGAGCCTGGTAGGCTATAGTCTATGGGGTCAAAAAATTGGACACAACTTTCATGCATTGGAGAAGGAAATGGCAACCCACTCCAGTGTTCTTGCCTAGAGAATCCCAGGGATGGGAAAGCCTGGTGGGCTGCCGTCTATGGGGTCACACAGAGTCGGACACAACTGAAGTGACTTAGCATAGCATAGCAACTAAACCACCAGCACCATATATAAACATGATATTTATATTAATATATATTAGCTTCACCTAAGAATGTTCTTCATCAAGAAGTAACAATTAATTTCCTTAAATTCTGACACTTGAACTTTTAAATAAATATTTTTTGATATTTTGTATAATGAAATGAGAAGTTCACATAAAACACTTAGGCTGCCTACCAAAGTACAACATTTATCTCAAATAAAAGCCCTAGAATGATTAAATTGTGGGCTGTTCCAGTCGATTGTTGCATGTAAAACTTTCTCCTCGAAAGAACAATTGACAGACCAGTATGGTTATTCATATTTGGGCATTTGGCAATGAAAATGAATGAAGTTAAGACTTTCACAGGAAAAACAACTTCTGATGAAAACATTTTAAAGTGAATATTAGAATTTTGGAAACTGTATATCTACACTGTGAGCTTGACAGCTTCCCAATACTTGAAGAATTTTCTGATAAGATCAGAGATAGTATTAACAAATATATTTTTGGACATCATGTAATGAAGTGTGTAAGTATTTGTAAGAAATAATACTATGAAGTAATGCATGGTAATATATGATCCACTTGTAGTGCAAAACAGAATAGTGAATCATGATACAACAGAGAATGAAAAAGTCCAATTTTAGCCTTTTGAAATCCACATTTCAATTACCCTACAAGAAATTACCACTTGTGGAGTTTCAGTGCCATATGAAAGAAGAATATCTATAATTATCTGAAAGAATATAAAATATTTCTCCTTTTCAAATATACAGATGGATAAGACCAAATTTTCTTTATGTTCTTTATCCAAATAACAGATGTCAAGGGGTTGAATGTAGAAATTTGTAATATGCAAAAAATATGCAAAATATGTCATTTTTCTCACTATTTTTTGTTTTTAACAATATAGTTAATTTTTCCTAAAAATGTTATACTAATACATAATTTGGTATTGTTTAGGCACCAAGTCATGTCTGACTCTTTTGTGACCCCATGAACTATAGCCTCTCAGGCTCTGTCCACAGGATTTCCCAGGCAAGAATACTGGAGTGGATTGCCATTTCCTTCTCCAACTAATACATAATAGGCTTGTTATTTTTAAATAGAGTAATAAAGAAATGCTTTAGAATTTATTTTAGCTTTAACGTCTAACATGGTAAATGTCCATAAGTATAATCACATTTTTTAAAAATCTCTTTGTAGTCCTCAATAACATTTAAGAGTTGAAAGAGGTCTTAAAACCAGTGTGAGAACCACTGCACTAAGTACTAAGTTAAAGGAGAATCAGTGACTCTATTCTCTATTCTAAGAAAATCAGGAAGAGAAGAAGAGGAGAGTTACCAGTGTAGCCAAGAACAAAGAACCGTTCATTTTTGGTTTATGTCCTCTAATTGAATAAATTGTGAAAGAGCTATACCATTTTTTAGTGGCCCAAAGGGTAACAAACACTCAGAGGTCAAGTCATTCTAAGAAGAGGGTAGGTGGGAGTGTTCTGCAGCACTGTGAGGTTAGACCTCCTTCCATTTGGACTAATCCATCACCTTTGACAGGAACCAAGGGAAAAGACAGTGATTTCTGGGGAAAGAAGTAGAGTCATCCAAACCAGGATGACAAAGGCAGGAAACACAGGTAGGCAAACTAGAGAGAAAAGAGAGCTGTCCCAAAGAATGAGAAGAAAAGGGAAAGGAAGACAAAACACTAGTATTTGGAGGGTACCTTGTAAGGGTAGAACACAAACTCCACCCTTCATGTGTATCATCTTATTTAATCTAAAGGGCAAGACCAAAAGGCCAATATTGTTATTACATATGTAGCACCAAACATTCTTCTTTTTGAGACACCTTACTCATAAACTCTTCTCAGATTCTCTGAAAACACAGGAAGACACTGTGCTCCCTGAACTCCTCTGAACTCCTAGCCCAGGACTGGGGATTCAATGGAATCATGTTTGTATTCCTGTGCTTATTCATGTTTGTCTTCTTAAATGCATAGCTGCTTATGAAAAGGCGTTTATATTTTTCCTTTGATAGTCCAGATATATGTTAGGCAGCATCATTACACTTTCAAATTGTAGATCTCCTTGTGGAGGATAAACACAGAGAATGCTAAATTTGCCCAAGCCATAGGGAGTAAAACAACAGAATGTACAAAATGCAGAACACAATGAGTTATGTCACAAGGGAATAGCATAAATATGAACACCTCTTATATAGAATCGTCTCTGCAGCATGAAGACTCTCAGCAGCCACTTTTGGAAATTGATGGTTTGGTGCAAATGCGGAGCATTTCTGAGTGTCTTGTATTAATGACTTAGAGCTACTGCATGCACACACCAGTGCCTTACAATCATTTAATATAAACATAGATTTATCTTTCCTGTCTGAAGGTTCTAGAAGCCTACCACACCCACACATGCATCTAGGATTTTTTTCCAGTGGTAGGAACATGGATACCCTGGAGCTGCCTGTGTTCTCCATCTTTATACCATTGAGCTGGTTACCTGTGCTAAATGGCATGCCCTATGGCTATGGAACAAAGTTTACCTAAGTGGTCAAGGCAGAGATCAAACCCGCATTTGAGTCCTACCTTGGTAGTGAAATTGACATAACTAAAATAAGCAGCCAATATAATCAAAGAATTCTATGAAAAGTATGTTAGTGTATTAAAATCCAGCATCTTTATTAAATAGCTACTCACAGCAGAGGCCATCATGCTGTCAAGTAATTAAACAGGGACTAACATTAGGGGTGATTTTCAGCTAATGTCAGAGGCATTCCTCTCATTAAAGTCTGCCTAATCACTACATCATGATTGCCAAAAAAAAAAAAAGTGATATTCAAAATTGCTGAAGGCATAAAAAATGTATTTTCATCTTGCCTAATTATCTGAGGTGTGAATATGTCTGATTTCAGGACTGGGGAGAACATAATCTCCATGATGATTCTATGCAACAAATTTCTTTTGATAACTGTGAAGGAAGTTCCCCACATCCAGGGAAAAGGTGTTTAACATCTGTATTCAAAATGTTGGGAGTTCACTTATGCAAAATTTGCACCTAAGTCCTGAGCATATCTTGCTGCTTTATCACAACCAAGATTACTCAATTTTTTAATCTTTCACTTCCTTTCAGATCCCTCCGTTTTCTTGGTTAAAGAAATGGCTTCTGCATGTAAATTTCTTAAGCTCAATTTCACTGCACATGGCAAGCAGAATACATATTTCAGAAGCTTATATATTTCCCCAAATAGCAAACAAGTTCAGTGAACTTGGCTTGCTGTTTACCTCTGCATAACCTTTTGTGATGCTAAAAAATACTGGATTTCCCTGGTGGTTCAACTGTAAAAAAAAAAAAAAAAAAATCTGCCTGTCAGTGCAGAAGCCCTGGGTTCTATCCTTGGGTCAGGAAGATCCCCTGGAAGAGGAAATAGCAGCCCACTCCAGTATTCCTGGACTTCCCTGGTGGCTCAATCGGTAAAGTGTCTGCCTACAATTTGGGAGACCTGGGTTCAATCCTTGGGTCGGGAAGATCTCCCAGAGAAGGCAATGGTAACCCACTCCAGTATTCTTGCCTGGAAAATCCCATTGACCTAGAAGCCTGGTAGGCTACAGGCCATGGGGTCACAAAGAGTTGGACACGACTGAGCGACTTCCCTTCTTTTCCCAGTATTTTTGCCTAGGAAATCTCATGGACAGAGGAGCCTGGTGAGCTACTATCCCTGGGGATGCAAAAGAGTCAGACATGACTGAAAGACTAAACAACAATAACAGAAGATAAGTAAGTCCTATTACAAAGTGTACATTCTTCTAGTAATTTATCCATTAGCTATATTGATTGAATCACAAGTGTCTAACCATCAATCATTCAGCAAGAATTTTTAACAAATCGCTTACATAAATGTACCATGATCTTAGGCTTTACAGGGCATCCAACTGCCCCTTGTCTTCAAGCTATTATGAGAGTAAAAGGTAATGTATCAGGATATTTTGGCACACTAAGTCAGAGAGGTTTTTAATGTATTTGGGGAGTGTTTTTATACATATTTTCCACCATTTCTCTTTTCTTCCCAACCTTGCCTTCACTATTTGAATATTTAACAAGACATACATGTTTATGATTTTTCACTTAACATATAAGATTATTTATGCCAGCATTAAGATGAAAAAATACATTTCTTCCTGCTGCTATTGCTGCTGCTGCTAAGTCGCTTCAGTCGTGTCTGACTCTGTGCAATCCCAGAGACAGCAGCCCACCAGGCTCCCCCGTCCCTGGGATTCTCCAGGCAAGAACACTGGAGTGGGTTGCCATTTCCTTCTCCAATGCATGAAAGTGAAAAGTGAAAGTGAAGTCACTCAGTTTATAAATAAAAATAATTTATCCATTTATTTATTTTTATTTTTTGGTTGCACTGGGTCTCTGTTGGCATGCAAGAACTTTCTCTAGTTCCAGCAAGTAGGGGCTGCTTTTCGTTGTGTTGCATGGGCTTCTCATTGTGGTGGCTTCTTGTGTTGTGGAGCACAGTCTCTAGGCCCAAGGGCTTCAGCAGTTGCAGCACATGAGCTCAGCAGTTGCAGGGTGTGGGCTCCAGAGCACGGGCTCAGCAGTCGTGGCACACAGGCTTGGTTGCTCCGCAGCATGTGGAATGTTTCTGGATAAGGGATGGAACCCCTATCTGCTGCATTGGCAGAAGGATTCTTTCCACTGTCCCACCAGAGAGTCCCTCTTCCCAGTTTGTTTGTTTGTTTGTTTTTTCAAAAGATTCCTACACAGACAAAAGATTTTGCAAAAACATGAGAGTTAAGAGTAAACCTGAACTGCTCCCAACTCTCATCTGTTCAGATTAGAATAGACTCCCAGGACTAGGACAAGGAGAAAGTGACTGAAGGGGACCGACAAGGGCATAAATATTGATGCATCCCAAAGAAAAGGATCCTATGTCATGCAAGAAAAATAGCAGAATATTAGTAAGGTTTATGGAATCAGGGAGCAAAAGACTTATAACTCACTTCTCAGTTAAAGACACCAGACTCCTTCCCAGATAAAGACATGGTGATGAATGGCCTCCAGCTATGATGCATAGGCAGACAGACCTTCCACAGTTTCGCCAGGATTTCTTCCCTTCTCATGATGCAAGAGCATAGGATGGAGAACATACTCTGGCTCAACCAAAAATATTTTCCCAAGGCTTTAGCATCATGTTCTGTAGTATAACTCCTCGCTGAGATTGTGTGTTGACCAGCCCAGTGAGATGGTCAAAAGGGAAATTCACTAGTTATAAGTAATGAAGAAAGTTGTACTTTTCCCATATCTTAAAATTGTAGGCTGATATTCATAGTCAGCATAGTCATAATGAAATCACTGATAATCAGATCCTGCCTTACAGGTAGTAAGAGCTCTGGAATCTATTTTACTTTTACAGAAGGCCACCTATGCATTGAGTTTGCATTAGAGTTAAATGCAAGACAGTCTTTCAGGGTGATCTGGGAGGGTTTCACAAAGGAGAATAAAGCAGAGCTGGCCAATGGTTATGTTCATCACAGCTGGTTGTCAAAGAAGGGAAATTTACTTGAGAGGAATAGAAAGAGCAAAGAAAGGAGGAAAAACATGGGGTCAGCATTGCGTGTCCCAGAGTCAGGGGAGTGGTCAGCTAGGAACAGGACATGTATGATGTAGAATAAGAGGAAAATGTTGACTAGATAGGAGCATAGGATCACATGAGCTTGAACAACATTGCATTTTGCATGACCATATGAGAATTGCAGTGAAAAACTCAGTCTGTGTTAGGAATCTCTTAAACATGATCATTTCCAACATCAATAAGCAATGTTAAAGAAAGGGTTGTCTGAAGCTAATTGGCACACCAGATCATCGTCTCATTCTCTCAAGTGTCTGTGTGGCTGAAGGCACAGATAATAAAGTGCAGAAGGAAACTGTAATAGGCAAGGAGAGAGACTCTGGAGGAGGGTCTTTCATCACCAGCACTTGGAGAGAATGGCATTTACATGAAATTGACTTTCAGTGGTGAAATTATGCTTGTGATGTTCCGTTGTAAATATTGACAGCATTAAAAGGAATGTCTAAAAGACGAGCACTAAAATGTCACCAGAAAAAAGCTGACCAGTATTTATGCTAAATTCCTCAAACCGCATCCCTTTTTTATAATACATAACTAGTGGTGTCTCATGAAACAAAGCAGATAATTCTCTGGAGCTATGAAGTGAAAGAAAATGAATGTGCCTACATTCTCTATCATGTAGGAGGACACCCACTGCCTCTCATCATAATGACATGGAGCTTTGTTTTCCCCCCCTCTTTGAGGATTTTCAGATAGGAAAGCTTACATCTCTCCCATATTGAGCTCAGAGGATAAACAGACAAAATAAATCACTGGAAAAATAAAGGCTTCTTAGAAACACTAATAGATTCCTATTACTGAATAGGGTATCAATTTTTGATGGGACTTTGCCTTTTAAGCTTAGAAACATGTTTATCTATTTAATGATGGATTGGACTGGCAGCTTGATAGTAATGGGAGGAAAAAGAAATCAAATTCTATTGCTTCTCTATTAGTTGTGGTAAAACAGAGGCTAAACAGCACAATGTGAGAATTTTCACTCAGCTGAATTTCTGGAAGCTTTTAGTAGAGTCCTTCATCATTTTCTCCCTCAACATCTAGCAGTTTCATTATGGACTATCACTAGCCTGTGTGCTGTCTAATTCAAAAAAATAAAGGCTGCAGTATTTTGATCTCCAATATATTTCTTAGACTTTTATGCAATTATCCTGAAAGAAGAAACTGAAGAATTGTCCTGGAATTCATTTTCAGAATAATATTACTCACATAGTACATTTATTAAGTAATTTAGAGCAAAATATTTTATTGGATTACTAATTATATTGAGAATATTATATTATATTTTTTAGCTTGTGCTAAAATATCCTTGGAATGAATCATAATTCTAGGATTAATAGACTTACAGGTTTGAAAAAAAGGAAGGTTTTCTTTGAAATATTGCAATTAGTGCTTTGCATTGCATTACTGAATATTACTTTCTTTCTCCTGTTATTCTCAGAACTGTAGAGTGTTTTGTGCAGAATCTTATTATAAATTTGAATTTTGACAATGACTTTTTCCATCAAAAGATAAATGTATTGAGAAACACCAAATGCAGTGATTCTGAGACTTTTATGAGAATTAAATACCCTCTGCTATGATTAAAAAAAAACAAGCATATGCATGAAAGGTACATTTTCCATCTCATATAAGAGTCTGTAAATTTCAGTAAGAATTGCAATTGATCATTTATCTGGATTCAGCCAAGTGGTAAAGCTACTTGTTTGAGTTGACAGTTTATGCCAAAGTAATAGTAGAGTAGAGTGTGATCACTCACCTAGAGCCAGACATCCTGGAATGTGAAGTCAAGTGGGCCTTAGAAAGCATCACTATGAACAAAGCTAGTGGAGGTGATGGAATTCCAGTTGAGCTATTTCAAACCCTGAAAGATGATGCTGTGAAAGTGCTGCACTCAATATGCCAGCAAATTTGGAGCACTCAGCAGGGGCCACAGGACTGGAAAGGGTCAGTTTTCATTCCAATCCCAAAGAAAGGCAATGCCAAAGAATGCTCAAACTACCGCACAATTGCTCTCATCTCACATGCTCAAAATTCTCCAAGCCAGGCTTAAGCAATACGTGAACCATGAACTTCCAAATGTTCAAGCTGGTTTTAGAAAAGGCAGAGGAACCAGAGATCAAATAGCCAACATCCGCTGGATCATGGAAAAAGCAAGAGAGTGCCAGAAAAACATCTATTTCTGCTTTATTGACTTTGCCAAAGCCTTTGACTGTGTGGATCACAATAAACTGTGGAAAATTCTGAAAGAGATGAGAATACCAGACCACCTGACCTGCCTCTTGAGAAACCTATATGCCAGTCAGAAAGAAACAGTTAGAACTGGACATGGAACAACAGACCGGTTCCAAATAAAAAAAGGAGTACATCAAGGCTGTATATTGTCACCCTGCTTATTTAACTTATATGCAGAGTATGTCATGAGAAACCCTGGGCTGGAAGAAGCACAAGCTGGAATCAAGATTGTTGGGAGAAATATCAGTAACCTCAGATATGCAGATGATACCACCCTTTTGGCAGAAAGTGAAGAGGAACTCAAAAGCCTCTTGATGAAAGTGAAAGAAGAGAGTGAAAAAGTTGGCTTAAAGCTCAACATTCAGAAAATGAAGATCATGTCATCTGGTCCCATCACTTCATGGGAAATAGATGGGGAAACAGTGGAAACAGTGTCAGACTTTATTTTGGGGGGCTCCAAAATCACTGCAGTTGGTGACTGCAGCCATGAATTTAAAAGATGCTTACTCCTTGGAAGGAAAGTTATGATCAACCTAGACAGCATATTCAAAAGGAGAGATATTACTTTGCCAGCAAAGGTCCGTCTACTCAAGGCTATGGTTTTTCCTGTGGTCATGTATGGATGTGAGAGTTGGACTGTGAAGAAAGCTGAGCACCGAAGAATTGATGCTTTTGAACTGTGGTGTTGGAGAAGACTGTTGAGAGTCCCTTGGACTGCAAGGAGATCCAGCCAGTCCATCCTAAAGGAGATCAGTCCTGGGTGTTCATTGGAAGGACTGATGTTGAAGCTGAAGTTCCAATACTTTGGCCACCTCCTGCGAAGAGTTCTCTCATTGGAAAAGACTCTGACGCTGGAAGGGATTGGGGGCAGGAGGAGAAGGGGACGACAGAGGATGAGATGGCTGGATGGCATCACTGACTCGATGGATGTGAGTCTGAGTGAACTCCGGGAGTTGGTGATGGACAGGGAGGCCTGGCATGCTGCAGTTCATGGGGTCTCAAAGAGTCGGACACGACTGAGTGACTGAACTGAACTGAATAGTAGAGTTTATTAAAGTAGAATAATTGGCAGAAAATATACCACTTCTTCAAATGCCCTCAGAAAACTTCTGAGCTAGGAAGCAGTTCAGTGGTCAGTTCCCAAGTATCTATTAGACTGTGGCTTCCTAACATGAAAATGGTAGATGAAACCAATGAAAAGTCAACTAAGTAAGTTGCCATGACTTGGTCAAGCAAGGTCACCTGGGACAGAACTGAATTTTGAGCACAAGCTCCTAACTCTTCCTCAGATCTACACAGTATGAGTCTCCTGATTTCCTCAGGAAGGAAAACAGTGGGGTTTTAGTTACCTGTGTGTTAGTGTATATGCCATGACAGAAGACTGGAGATGTATAAACGGGCTACTTCTAAGGAAAGGAGTTGAAGCACAGGTTGGCGCTCAGGGTGGCCTTATAAAATGAGCCCAAGTTGGAGCCAAAAGCCCAAGGTTTAAAACCAGGATCAATGAAAATAATGTCAGTGTGAAATAGTGCAAAGTAAACTGGAAAAGAAACAGAGTCATGCAGGTTTCAGTTGCAAAATTAAGTCTGAATGTCTGTACGTCTTTGGGAATAGAATTTAACCCCCAGATCTTGAACTTGTAAAATAAAGGAGTTGGACTAAATCCACTGTATATTGCATAAGATCTTTTATATTTGTTCCATTTAGGAAAAAACCAAACAAACATGATTTTAACTTTTCTTGTTCCAACAGTTACATACCTCAGATGTTTTAATTCATCCTTAAATCTAATCAAGGCATCATGCCTCATAAATATCAAATTCACAATATGCCTTAAGTCTAATCAAGGCATCATGCCTCATAAATATCAAATTCACAATATGTATCTATTCAATGAATAAAGTTATTTCTGAATGAATGAATAAGTGCAAGATTCCATAACATGGGGTGTCACTTCATAATTAATAATTAAATAAATAGCAATCAGATTAACTACTTACACTCACCATGACATATCTTATAGGTTTGTCTGAATATAAATGAAATATAACTACTCTTCCCAAATTCCATTCAATGCTGAACTTCTTCTTGCCAGTTTTTTAAATTTTTTTATTAGTACAAAATAATTTGGATTTTTTTTATTAATCTTTATTGGAATACAGTTGGTTTACCTGTTGTGTTAGCTTCTACTGTACACCAAAGTGAATCAGCCACTGCTGCTGCTGCTGCTGCTGTTTCGCTTCAGTCGTGTCCAACTCTGTGCGACCCCATAGATGGCAGCCTACCAGACTCCCCCGTCCCTGGGATTCTCCAGGCAAGAACACTGGAGTGGGTTGCCATTTCCTTCTCCAATGCATGAAAGTGAAAAGTGAAAGTGAAGTCGCTCAGTCGTGTCCGACTCTAGCGACTCCATGGAGTGCAGCCTACCAGGATCCTCCGTCCATGGGATTTTCTAGGCAAAATACTGGAGTGGGGTGCCATTGCCTTCTCCAGAATCAGCCACACATGTACATAAATCCCATCTTCCTTGGATTTCTTCCCCATTTATGTCACTGCAGAGCACTGAGTAGAGTTGCCTGTGCTATAAAGCCTGTTCTCATTAACTATCTATTTTATACACAGTAGTGTAAATATGTCAATCCCAATCTCCCAATTCATCCCACTACCCTTCCCCCCCTCCTTGGTATGGATATATTAATAACTTGTGGATATAAGTTTTTTCTTTATGTCTGTGTCTCTATTCCTGCTCTGAAACTCAGTTCAGTTCAGTTCAGTTCAGTCGCTCAGTCATGTCCAACTCTTTGTGACCCATGAACTGCAGCACGCCAGCCTCCTTATCCATCACCAACTCCCAGAGTTTACTCAAACTCATGTCCATTGAGTCGGTGATGCCATCCAACCATCTCATCCTCTGTCATCCCAGTCTTCTCCCGCCTTCAATCTTTCCCAGCATCAGAGTCTTTTCAAATGAGTCTATTCTTCTCATGAGGTGGCCAAAGTATTGGAGTTTCAGCTTCAGCATCAGTCTTTTCAATGAATATTCAGGATTGATTTCCTTTAGGATATACTGGTTGGGTCTCCTTGCAGTCCAAGGGACTCTCAAGAGTCTTGTCCAACACCACAGCTCAAAAGCATCAATTCTTCAGTGCTTGGCTTTCTTTATAGTCCAACTATCACATCCATGCATGACTGCTGGAAAAACCATAGCTTTGACTAGATGGACCTTTGTTGCAAAGTAATGTCTCTGCTTTTTAATATGCTGTCTAAATTGGTCCTAACTTTTCTCTGCAAATTGTTCATCATTTTTCCAGATTCCACATATATGCATTAATACATGATATCTGTCTCTCACTCTCTATCTGACCCACCCCATTCCACACGACTGACTCCAGGTTCACCATCTCTACAAATGGCACAGTCTTGTTTCCCTCTATGAGCAATACTCCACTGCATATATGCATTACATCCTCCCCATTCATTCTTCTACCAACAGACATCCAGGCCACTTCCACATTCTGGCCATTGCAAATAGTGCTGCAACAAACACTGAGGTGCACACATCCCCCCAAATCATGGTTTTCTCTGGGTCTAGGCCCAGGACGGGGACCACTGGGCCATGTGGCAGCTCCACCTCTATTGCTACTTATTTTAAACACTATCATGTTCTGTGGCTGCTATTTGTACCACTGGTAAAATCAGTGCCTCTCACACTCCATCAGCTTCTGAAAGGCAGGCCATCTTTGTATAGATATCCCTTAAGCAATTAGCGATAAATGTGATTGTTTGAGAAGAAGGCAACTGTATGATTGATGATGAGTTCATCTTGCATGTGTGCATGCTCAGTTGTTCAGTCCTGTCTGACTCCCACCAGGCTCCTCTGGCCATAGGATTCTCCAGGCAAGAATACTGGAGTGGGTTGCCACTTCCTTCTCCAAAGGATCTTCCTGATTCAGGGATTGAACTTGTGTCTCCTGCATCTCCAGCATTGTCAGGCAGATTCTTTTACCCCTGAACCACCTAGGAAGTCCTGATGAGTTCATCTAATTATCCCCAATCTGAACTGACTAGTTACTAAACTGAAAATATTTCCAGTCCATTGCAGGGAGATTATCCTAAGAGTAACTAAATTGCCAGGATTCACCCCAATGTGCAGTAAAGACAGAATGGTCCACTTGATCACAGTCAGCATGCCTCTCTCTTATCTCATGCTCTGGGCTCAGCTCCCAGGCCCCATTACTTAAACTTGACAAGAATTCAGAGGAGTGAAAAAATCACTATCAAGCTAGGACAAATAATTCAGCATCCATCATCCTGTTTAAATTGCTGGTAGGATCCTAGAGAAACCAGGCCACCGTGGTAGCACAGGAAGATGGGAACTGGGTACAGAAACTAGATATGGAAACTCTGAGGGGGAGAACTGAGGGAATCCTGAAAACAATCTTTTCCTATTTTACATTTTTCCAGTTTGACTCATTGAGTTGAATTTAATTTTTACTATTCAAAAGAGAGACAAGGTATGGATACAATTGGTTGAGAATTAAATTGGAAAGTAAAGGCCAAATCAATTATAATCTGCCTAATTTAACCTTGTAACCTTTTTAGGCCTAGATGTTAAGCCAATTCTAAATGATTCAGGGGGTGCAGGTTTGATCTCTAGTCAGGGAACGAAGATACCACATGCTACACTGCATGGCCAAAAAGTGAAAATTAAAATAATAATAATAAAAACCCAAGGTTGAATTACATCATAGATCCCTGGGCACACATTTGGAAGTGTCTGCCAGTCTAAAAATTAAGATCCTGAGAGAAAACTGTGTTTGTTTCTCCCATAGTTTAGCCTTCATATGTATAAACAACCTGGAGTCATAAATGTGAGTGTATATATGGAAGGCTTATGAAAAAAATGTTAGCATTGGAATTGGGTCAGCAAGCATTTAGCATGTATGCTTCCTGAAAGTGAAAGTGAAGTCACTCAATCATGTCCCAACTCTTTGGGACCCCATGGACTGTAGCCTATCAGGCTCCTCCATCCATGGGATTTTCCAGGCAAGAATGCTGGAGTGGATTGCCATTTCCTTCTCCAGGGGATCTTCCTGACCCAGGAATCGAACCCTGGTCTCCCGCATTGCAGGCAAACATTTTACCGTCTGAGCCACCAGGGAAGCCTAGTGAAGTGAGAGTCTCTCAGTCGTGTCCAACTCTTTGTGACCCCATGGATAGTCCATGGAATTCTCCAATCCAGAATACTGGAGTGGGTAACTGTTCCGTTCTCCAGGGGATCTTCCCAACCCAAGGATCGAACCCAGGGCTCCCGCACTGCAGGCTGATTCTTTACCAGCTGAGCCACAAGGGAAGCCCTGTATACTTCCTACCAAGTGGCAAATGCTTATAAACATAGTGAGTTTAAGTGGCTTCATCTAAAGCAATGGTGCTTTTAGTCAATGCCTAACAGAAAATCATTTGGAAGAAAGGAAGGAATCTCTGCTTGATTAGGGAGAAAACAGTAAAATAGTTTATCCTCAGCTGAGTTAAAAAATGGAGTGACACAGAAGTAGTATGAATACCAAGGTGGGGGGAAGGGGAGGGTGGGATGGACTGGGAGATTGGGACTGACATATATACACTATTGATACTTTGTATAAAATAGCAAACTAATGAGAACTTACTGTATAGCACAGGTAACTCTACTGAGTGCTCTGTGTTGACCTAAATGGGAAGGAAATCCAAAAAACAGAGGATATATATATAAACATATGGGTTTCCTCCATGGCTCAGTGATAAAGAATCCGCTGGCAGGAGCCGCAGGAGATACAGATTCAATCCCTGGATTAGGAAGATCTCCTGGAGGAGGGCATGGCAACCAACTCCAGTATTCTTGCCTGGAGAATCCCATGGACAGAGGAGCCTGGCAGGCTACAGTCCATAGCGTCTCAAAGAATCAGACACGACTGAAGCGGCTTATCACTCATGCATATATAAACATACAGCTGATTCACTTTGCTGTACAGTAGAAACTATCACAGCATTGTAAAGCAACTATAATCCAATAAAAATTAATTTAAAAAGAAATAAATGGAGTGATATGTGTAAAATAAAGCACCACCTTGTCCAAAAGGAGTTGCATACAATGAGATGCTCTGTGTGACCAGGTCTACATGTGGCCAACGGTCAAAGGGGCTGTGTTTGAAATGGGATGGACCTGGGAAACTTGGGCTTGGAGACCAGAAAGCTGAGGAAGAAAAGAGAACAGAAAGCACAGAGAGAATAGGTGAAAGGGGACAAGCAGGAGAGGAAGGCAGGCAAAGGAGGAAGCCAGTACTGCCAAGGGAGGGGGCAAAGTCATCAATTGGCATCACAGTTTCACAACTTACTCAGCTGTTTCTGTGTTCCAAGTTCCCTCTAATATCCCTGAACTATATGCTAAGTGCAAATCATTTTTCTAGTTGTCAACTCTTCCCTTTATTATTTTAAGTGCCTAATGAAATGAAAATTATGGGGGAAGAAAAGGGATCCATAATAAAGTTATTTCAGGAACATAGATAACAGCCACATACACTCCCCTCTCAATGTTGATCCAGCACTCTGCCCTGCCAGCCTCTTTCTAAATCATTTTCTAATAAATAGAGCTCAGGAATTCTGTGAGCAATCTAGAATACATAAAGGAAAAACATAACAGGCAGGGTATGCTAAAGACCACTGAAACCTGCAGTCACCATGGTCTTTCTTCAAAGTTTATGCTCATCTTAATTTTATTTTTTCCTGAGAAGCATAGATCGTTAAAGGAGTTGGAAAAGGAAATCAACTAATCTATATGCCTTATTTAACACCAGGGCTTCCCAGGTGGTACAGTGGTAAGAATCTGCCTGCAATGCAGGAGGCTCAAGAGACACAGGTTCAATCCTTGGGTCAAGAAGATCTCCTGAAGGAGGAAATGGCAACCCACTCCAGTACTCTTGCCTGGGAAATTCCAAGGACAGAGGACGCTGGTGGGCTACAGTCCATGGGGTTGCAAGTCAGACCGAGCAAGCGCAAGAGAGCATATCAGATGAAACTGAACCCCACAACCATTAAATGGGTTGGCCCAGGTCATATACAAATTTGGTAATGAAAACAGGATAACACATAATTTGGCCAGCATTGCCGCAGGAGTCAACATAGTATCTATGCACAATAAATATCTGTGGGTCAATAAACTATCCATTTTTTCTTGTTCATAGGACAACAACAAAAAAAACCTGTTACTGCATTTTGTATTTTCTTTTTCCTAATTCATGCCTCTTTCATCTCCTGAGACTGTATTAGAGAGAATGCTGCTGCTGCTAAGTCGCTTCAGTCGTGTCTGACTCTGTGCGACCCCATAGACGGCAGCCCACCAGGCTCCCCCGTCCCTGGGATTCTCCAGGCAAGAACACTGGAGTGGGTTGCCATTTCCTTCTCCAATGCATGAAAGTGAAAGTGAAGTCGTGTCTGACTTTTAGCGACCCCATGAATTGCAGCCCACCAGGCTCCTCCGTCCAGGGGATTTTTCCAGGCAAGAGTACTGGAGTGGGGTGCCATTGCCTTCTCCAATTAGAGAGAATACAGAGCTTATAAACAAGTCTTAGAAATGTGATTTCTTTAATGTTTATAGTCATATAATGCAATGTTTATTAAAATATAATTACCATTAGTCTTAATTTGATAAAACTATGAGGAATTCACTTTTATGGTTCTGTCTTAATCAGTGGGTTGAATCTTAAAGAGATTCTTTAGATGAAAATAAAGAAATGACCAGAGTTAAGAGTTGGACAATGTGTTTAAAACTTTAAATATAATCACTAATCTATTGTTTCATGCACTTTAATATTCACGAAATAGTATTGTATTTAGAAAGCTTTAAATGGGAACCAGATAGAGTAAATACAAGCTAAAGCAATGACATTAGTATGTCATACCAACACGAAGAAGAAAGTATGACAAAATATAAGCATTAGTCCTTGGTCTAAGAAAAATACATAGCTTCTCTTCAGTTTAGTTCTTTCATTAACAAATATACGTGTGGATGTGCTCAGTCATGTCCAGCTTTTTGCTACCCCATGGACTGTAGCCTGCAGACTTCTCTGTCCATGGAATTCTCCAGGCAAGAATACTGGAGTGGGTTGCCATTTCCTCCTCCAAACATATATATATAATGTATTTCTCAGAAAAATTTCCACTGATAAATGTATACTTAGTAAAAGGTTCAAGTTAAGAAAAATGTAAAGCATAGGAATTTACTGCCATCTTGTGGATTGTTTGCTCTTATATTCTGAGATAGCATTTCCCTTTATTTTCTGGAATGTCGTTTTCCATGACTACTAGTTACAAAATGACCCAAGAGTTTCCCAGAAATTAACCATAACTAATATCTATCTAAAAAATAAGACATGAGAAAATTCATGCATTTTACATCACACAGATTGATTCATATTGTTTGTTGATTTCCCTCACCATCCCTTGTTTCCAGTAGTTTACTTATCTACTGTTTTTGTTGATGGATTTAGCATTTAATTTAGTATATTTTACTTGCCAAAAATTGAGAATGAAAGAGAAGCAATGTTAGCACCAGAGGTGGCTGGCAAAGAATAGAACAAAGCACACATTCTATTCTGGGAAGTCTTAAGGCAGCCCAGGCAACCAGAGCAGTGGTGGAGGGTAGGTCTTTCTACACGGAGTTTGGTTCTATATTGGCATTACCTGAGAGCTTTCAGAAATGCAGAAACTTGGGCCCCATCCCAGACCAGCTGAATCAGAATTTGCATTTTTATGAGGTTCTCCAGTTGATTCACATGCACAGTAAAATTTGAGAAGCACTGGCACAGGCCACAATATTTCATTCCACTTAATTATAGCATTCACATGCATGCACAAGGTTGCTCAGCATTGTGAGAAAAGCCAAGCATCAAGACACCTGGATTCAGGGACTTTCCTGGTGGTCCAGTGGTTAAGAATCCAGCTGTCAGTGCAGGGGACATGGGTTCAATCCCTGCTCTGGGAAGGTTCCTCATGCCCTGGGGCAACTCATGCCCTGGGGCATGTGTCACAACTACTGAACCTCTAAGCTCTAGAGCCCATGGGCTGCAACTCCTGAAGCCCATGCACCAGAACTAGAGAGTAGCCCCCACTCGCACAACCAGAGAAAGCCCATGCACAGTCACGAAGACCCAGCACAGCCAAAAATAAAGAATAAAAAATATATTTTTTAAAAGACACTTGGATTCAAGTCCATGTTACTTAATTCTGTGCATCTAAGCTCAAGCCCTAGCTTTGTAATTTTCACAAATGTGAGATTCATATCTATAATAGGAAAGAAGGTGTTCATTAAATGATTTTAATCTCCCTTCTCATTCTAAAACTCTTTGATTACTACTTATGTATCAGTGATCCTTTGATTAAATTTCCATGCATCACTTATTTATGCATTGGCAAACAAATCATTTGTCTCAATAATTCTGATTTCAACCTAACAATTAAGTTTTAAATTCATAGTTTATGAAGCATTCTGTCCCAGTAGAAATGTTTCATCCAGTAAGCAAGGCATCTTTAAAAATTTGAAAGTATTTACCAACATTTTTAAAAATTAAAGACTTCACCTTTAAATTAAAAATTAAATTAAAAACGTGAGTTTTCTGATTCTGTCTTGAAAAATCAGGAAACCGGCCAGTGCTGAGCTCACAATTCTACAATGAAATAGTAACCTACGGCAGAATCCCAGTTTACCACAGCCCCCACCCAGCTCTACTCGTTCACCTTAATGACTGGTCCTTGTGGGTCTTGCGGTCAGTAATCCCTGGCTTAAATGGTGCTCTCAATCAAATCTTTTAACATGTTCAAAGCTATAATAGACAGAGTCAATGAAAACTTGTGCTCCTTCACAGACTCTAATCTGCATCACTGAAGAGGTATCAATATTATTTTATGAAGTATTAATATTATTTTTATGTGTCACGGTTCCATTTTACGACTATGAAGTATCCACAGCACTTATGTTGAGATTGTCATGTCCACAAGGACACAATTTACTAAATTACCTACCTCTTAGCCAATTTTTTGGTGAAGGCAATGGCAACCCACTCCAGTACTCTTGCCTGGAAAATCCCATGACAGAGGAGCCTGGTAGGCTGCAGTCCACGGGGTTGCAAAGAGTCGGACACGACTGAGCAACTTCACTTTCACTTTTCACTTTCATGCACTGGAGAAGGTAATGGCAACCCACTCCAGTGTTCTTGCCTGGAGAATCCCAGGGACCGAGGAGCCTGGTGGGCTGCCGTCTATGGGGTCGCACAGAGTCGGACCCGACCGAAGTGACTTAGCAGCAGCAGCAGCCAGTTTTTATGTGGTCACCTGTATAAAAACACAGAGAATTCAATTCCTTTCCCATTCAAAGGTAACCACTAAGCACATTTAAAGAAGTAGAGAAAAAAAAAAAACAAAGAAAAACTTGTGATCATAGGGTTTTCATGCAACAAATGTTAGTTGAACAAAGTGAAGGGTGACAGTGCAGTTTTGAACAAGACAGAAAAGTTTCTGCCCTCACAGAACTTACAGTCTTCCAGGGGAGACACATAATTGAATAAGTAATTGCAGGAACATGAGGGTGGTGATAATAAAATATGCCACGTACCTGGTAACAAAGGGTGGAAGCTGGTCTGGGAGCTGGGAACATTCAGGGGATCCTAATAACCCTTCAGTTGGGATTAAAAGGAAACTGCTGCTGCTGCTGCTAAGTCGCTTCAGTTGTGTCCGACTCTGTGCGACCCCTGAGATGGCAGCCTACCAGGCTCCCCCGTCCCTGGGATTCTCCAGGCAAGAACACTGGAGTGGGTTGCCATTTCCTTTTCCAATGCATGAAAATGAAAAGTGAAAGTGAAGTCTCTCAGTCGTGTCCGACCCTGAGCAACCTCATAGACTGCAGCCTACCAGGCTCTTCCGTCCATGGGATTTTCCAGGCAAGAGTACCGGAGTGGGGTGCCATTGCCTTCAGCCATCAATGGCATCCCACTCCAGTACTCTTGCCTGGAAAATCCCATGGATGGAGGAGCCTGGTAGGCTGCAGTCCATGGGGTCGCTGAGGGTCGAAAACTACTGAGCGACTTTACTTTCACTTTTCACTTTCATACATTGGAGAAGGAAATGGCAACCCACTCCAGTGTTCTCGCCTGGAGAATTCCAGGGATGGGGGAGCCTAGTGGGCTTCCGTCTATGAGGTCGCACAGAGTCGGACATGACTGAAGTGACTTAGCAGCTTAGCAGCAGCCATCCAGTGTACTATGAGGGGAAGGAGAAGGTTTCAGGGAGGAACAGCACATGCAAAGTCTAAGACAGAGAGACAGCATGGCAAAAAATACTGAAAGATAAACAATGTGGCTGGAATGAAAAGAAAGAGTCAGAAGGCCAACAGGAAATGAACCTGAAGAGACAGGGCAGCTTCTAGGCACTAGATGTTCTCCTAGGAGCAGTGGGAGGCCACTGGCAGGGCTGAAGTGAATGGTAAACTTAGTCCCTGCAGATAACACCCTGACTTAAGTATGCATCTAAGAGCTTGAGCAGTCACAGAGTGCACACATGCTTGGTCGTACATGACTCTTTGTGACCCCATGGACTATAACATGTCAGGCTGCTCTGTCCATGGGATTTTCCAAGCAAGAATACTGGAGTGGTTGCTATTTCCAAGTCCAGGGGGATTTTCCCAACCCAGGGATTGAACCCGGGTCTCCTGCATTGCAGGCAGACTCTTTAACATTGAGCCACCAGAGAAGGCCTCAAGAGTACAGACATCCAATAAATTAATAAATGAACCAATATCAGATTCACAATAATATATTTTGCCTAATTGATTAAATATATTAGTTCATCATGTCCTAGAAGCATGATGGCATAGGTAATGGGACATATGTTTCATATGTTACAACCTATTTTTTTCCAGCCCTGTCATGAATCTCTGAGATAGCGTGGATCACCTCACTTGGGGGGAATGCTGAAAGCCTAAGTGTGAGCCCTGTTGATGGTGAGGCAAGCCAAGCCCAGTGGCCTCCTGGCCCCACTGAGACGGCTTCTGGCTGTGTGGATGAGCCAATGACGCTTACTGAGGGTGCACATGAGGTTGTAAGCATTATCCCTTGACCTCCGGGCTGAAAGCCAGTCTTGTCTGGGTAAGCCTGCTGTTTCCAAGCAGTCCACAGCTGGGTGACTCATTTAGGAAGCCACTTCAGTGTTTTTAAAGCATTCCTTCTGTTCAGTCTCCTTTTTTTTTAATCCCACTTAATGCAACATCTCAGCACTGTGTGGGCACCCTGCTGTTGGACAGCTACTGCATATTTTGGTCTGAGCAGAGTTAGATGTTCATTACAAATAACAGAAACGTGAACTTTCCAAAATTAATTTAGATTTATTTTTTCAAAGCTGCACACATTTTGCCCACCATCCGTGAGCCCTCAAATTTTCCTTTGTTACCCGATCGTCAGCCATTTGAAAGGGAAGCAGTTGCTTCCGTGTTTTCATGGCATTATTATCACGTACTAACAGTCTGTATGCCAATTACCTCTCATAAGAGCCTTGCCCCAGTCAAATTGTGAAAAGGGATGCTCCTGCAACCACAAAAATATATTCTATGTTTTAGCTCTAGACATCTGAACCAGAAAAAATCACCTTAAGTGATGAAAAGCGGGCTTTGCAAATCGAGTCTCTAGGTGCCTGTGGAGAGACTCACATTCCAGGTAAATAATTCTTTGGGCCCCCTGGTCAGGACTTATCAGCCGGCGTCCCTTCCTGGCAGGTAGGTGTTGAGATGCAGGCAAAAGCATCTGTGTTCAGTGTAGCTTCAAAAGGCAGGCAGCTAACTAGATGGATATGTCTCGAGGCAGATCCTCAACAAGAGGAAACCTACCAGACAGGCAACAGTTCTTACCTGCCTGGAAAATCAGCTGGAAGCCACAGGGACTGCAGCTTCGAGTCAGGAAACTACTTCAGTTTGTCCCGGAAGGCAGGTCAGCATGCGGCCAGCAGAACCACTGGGCATGGAACCATAGAAACCCTCCCTAAGGCTCCTTTCAACATTCTGCCTTTCAATGAACTGATGATTTTGGAAGAAAAATAATTTCTTTTAATAAAGTACTAACTTAGATTCTGAGGCCATGCTGAACTGTCTTGCTCTGAAAAGACAAAGCAGAGGGTGTAAGTCTGTGTATGTTTCTGTTGGGTGGAGAATAAATTCAGCTGATAGATCTGTGCATGTGTTTATGAACATTCCATTTACACACACAGTTGTATCATCAACATGCAATCCAATTAATGATTCTTATCATCTGATCTTGAGTTTACCGCCTATGATTTCAAGAGAATTTATTTTTAAGGAGAATACAGAAATCAAATATGAGAAAGAAAAAAAAAACATAGAGCTGGCAGATTACTTAAAACAGACACAACAGTAACAACTTAGCAATTCCTGAGTTTCTGCAAGTGAACTGAATCAATGATTATAAGAGATCCTAAGTCTGTCTTGTAAACCCTATTTGGAATTGCCCACTGGTTAGGTTTTTCTGTGAAGCCAATTTAGAAATTTGGAAGTTTCAAATAAAGAGACCAAGAAAGAGCAGATCAGGTAATTGTGACTGACTTGATGCCCAATGACACAGACACAGTGAAGATTAAATCAATTGCTGGGTGCCATTCTGCTCTAAATTTCATGTCTTTAAGACAAATTCCGGAATGTAAATGTGTTTGGACTACACAGTGTATTTTATAGGAGTCTTTGGCTTCTCAGACTTTTCTGAAGCTAATGGAATCCCAGCCCCTAAATGCTATCAGTATCCCAAACTAGACCGATCTCTATTACCACTGGAAGCAACAGCCATTTCTAAGAGCTTGTCTACGATGATCAGTCCAGGAGGTAACTGCTTCTAATAGAAAAAGGAGAAATATCAGAGGAACCAAGGACTATATGATCCTTGATAAAACCCTGAACAAATGTAGGGAAGTCCTCCCCACTCAGATTCATGAGTAGGATGCTCGAACACCCAGGAGGAAGTCGTTTGAGAAGTAAGAAGTATAATGAGATGAATACAGGAAATTTCTTCTTAACCCAACTATGCATAACAGTGACTTCTCCCAATATATATAATAATGTATGGTATAAATAAGCAGTGTTATCACACAAGAAAATCAGACCGTTGGGTGTTTAAGGATGAAATTGTGAGAAAAAATTACAAAAGATATGTAGTCCAGATCATTCAAGACTGGATTATGGAGACAATAACATAGAAAAGGCACTGATTCAAAACATATATACAATAAATAGCTCCTGTCACATTCTGAGCACATCATCCATCCATCCATTCATCCATTCATCCATCCATCTATCCATTCAAGAAATGTTTATTGAAGAGTAGCTAAGTGTTAGGCTCCACTCTTAACACTGGGGAATGCAATAAGCAAGATAAAATCCAGAATCTTAATGCACACACATTCTAGTAAGGAAGACAGTGAAAAGCATATATATGAATACATACTGTGAGAGTAGACTGAGAAGACTTTTGAGGTAAGATGAATCAGGATAAGGGTTAGGCAGAGTATGAACAGGTGACAATGTTAAGTAGCAGCTCCTCTCCACAGTGGTTCAGAAAGACCTTTCTCAATGACACAATTGTGGGTTCACAACCTCAAGAGTTCCTCAGGGGTTGAAATTCAAAACTGGCCCCTTTACATGGAGGGTGAAGAAAGACAAAAGAGGCAGACCACTCCAGATCTGTAGGTGGCAGGGTTAATAAGGAAAGGAAATCACATACAAGGTTTCTCATGGGTGGGTACAAGTTGATCTCTGTACTCACCCACCAGTGGATTCTTTACCAGCTGAGGCACCAGGGAAGCCCTTCAAAGTTCGTAGAGAAGCTTAAATGGGATCCAATCACAGATACCATCCAGAGGGTCTCAGTGTCACACAACTCCTTCAAGGCTTGAAACAGTTTCTAGTGTGAGAATGGAGGGCAGAACACACTTTCCAGGGATAAAGGGAGGAAGTGAACGGTCTCCAAGTGCCAGGGTCCAGCCCACAGGTTAACCAACATCCTCTCAATGACCACTTCCAACACTAACAGAACAAGTCCAGGGAATAATTAGTCCTAGGAAGCAAGATTAATGAGGATCAAGCTCAGAGAGTCTGACAAGCTTGGGATGCACAAGGAACAGAAACAAGCCGCAGTGAGCAAGGTGAGAGTGGTAGGAACTGAAATGAGACCGAAGGCCAGCCCAAGGGTGGCTACAGAGCCCACAGAAAATGTTTGGATTTTTTGAAGATTTTTCTTTTTTTTATGTTGACAATTTTTAAAGTCTTTGTTGAATATGTTACAATATTGCTTCTGTTTTATGTTTTGGATTTTGGCCTCAAGGCAAGTGAGATCTTAGATCCCCAGGGATAGAACCCACACCCCCTGCATTGGAAGGTGAAGTCTTAACCCCTGAACCACCAGGAAAGTCCGGGGATTTTTTTTAAGTACATAATTGGAAACTAGGGGAGGGTGTGGAGCAGAGGAGTGGGGAGTGGCATAATCTGATATTTGTTTTTAAAAGATTGTTCCATCTCCTGTATGGGAAACAGATTATATCTCAGAAAAGAGACCAGTTAGGATATAAATACAACAGCTCTGGAAGGAGATCATGGTGGATGGAAACAAAGAGATGGTGAAATTGGGGAAGAGGGGACTATAATTTCAATTTCTCAGGACCTGAGAAAGCTGACAGAATCATTATACTTTAAAAATTGCTATAGCAATGATCCCAACACAAGCCCTTATATTCCATCAATTATTTCACTGCTTTGAAGTAACATCTACCCTACTACATGGTTTCCCAAAGTTTCCTGATAATAAAAATCACTAGGAACTTACATAGACTGTCTGCACCCCTGGAGTTCCTACTCTGTAAGCTCAACTGGATCCAGAAATGTGTTTAACAAGTTCTCCAGGAGACTTTAATAGGCGCACTGATGAACACTGATGAAATATCTGAATTGCTTCATAGTCCACATTGATATAGATAGCTCCACCTCCCAGTGAAAAATTCAGTCCTCAGGACTAAGGATATTGAGGATATGGACAAAGACACTGCTTCCAGTTCCGGATTCAGTTCACAATTACAAAAAGGCTTTAATAAAAAAGTTTCTGGATCAATAGATCAGAGTTGGGTGTGTAGTCTCTCTTCTCCTAGAGATTTCTTCTGTTTCTGCTTGCTTCTGCACTGGTTCAGATTCTTATTGTTTGTACTGATTTACATTTTTAAAATTCTATCAGGAATTCTATTGCTAGCTTAATCTTCATAGGACTCTGTATTGAAAATACTTCTCTCCTGCTTAGAAATTGTCCCTGGATTGCATTTTCTAGAAACGCTCAAAAATTTGGTTTGACATTCAGCAAAGCCTGCTGTGCTTGACTGGTTCCTACCTAACTTTCTAGTCTTCTGTCTTCCTATTCCCTTAAGAATCCCCCTTTTTCTGACATATTTTTTTGCCAATTGTAACAAAAAGGAGTTCACATTTTGTCTTATTGCTCAACATTATTCTTTTCTTCATGCTAGAATTCTGCCTATTAAAACTTTCCCCTACTTCAAGACAAAGCATGGGTCACTGGACCCAATTAACTGTCCCTGAACATTCAGCCAGAAATGATTTCCCCTTTACCTCAATCTCTATGGAATGATTGCCTGGGCCATTTCTACGATTTATAAGGCTCTATATTGTGGCTATGCATTTAATTTGCATTGCTGAGTGATAATAATTATTTTTTCAGGAGGGTCTAACATATCTAATACATATTTATTTATATCACCCAACCTGCTCTACACAGATCAGGACTCTGGGTCTTCCACTGTGTTATCAGAAACCAGAGGGAGCTGTCTAAAGTGAAATCCTTGGGACTTCCCTGGTGGCTGAGACTCCAAGCTTTCACAGCAGGGGGTGCTCAAACTCAGATCTTGCCTGCCCTTTATCAAGACCAAAGGGAAAAAAGATTTTAAAAATAATAATAAAATATAAAAATAAAGTGAAAACCTAGAATCTCTCAGGAGCTCCCCATCACGTATCGAATCTACCCATCCTCCATAGCCTAACATGCAACGTATATCAAGACCGGGGATCCTGACTACTCTCTAGTCTCATCTCTTTTGATTCATCTCCTACTTGATGTTCTAGAAAAACCAAACTGCTTTTGTTTTTCCTAACATAACAAATAGAGTTTTTATCCATGCTCACACAGTCTTTTTCCATGAAATTCCGCTTACACTTTTTCAGCCTGTGAATTCTTTTCCATCCTGCTGGGTTCAGTTCAGTAGCCTCCTCCCCACCAACTCCATCCCTTGCACTACCAGCTCCCAGGCTTCCCAGGCAGCACTCACGGGAAAAAAAAAAAACACCTTCCAATGCAGGAGACATTAACACATGCAGGTTTGAGCCCTGTGTCAGGAACATCCCCTGGAGAAGGGCATGGCAACCCACTCCAGTATTCTTGCCTGGAGGAGCCTGCTGGGCTACAGTTCATAAGGTTGCAAAGAGTCAGACGTAGCATGGACCTAGCATGGACTTAGCACACATGTGCAAACTTAGCACACATGCACACACTCTTTCTCACATAATTCAAGAACTGTGTATAGATATTCTCTTTACCAATTTCCCTACTTCTGAAAAGTCAAGGAATTTAGATTTTTTAATGTCCAGTATCTGAAAAAATCTGACTCTCAGTCAATAAATATATCACTGCACAAGTATGCATCCAGTTAAATATATTCACATGAAAGAATAAATACAATGCCAATGTTTCCTAACTTTGTTTACATCCTTCCTGTATCCCAAGTCACTCTCTGATGTGTAGCCATGGTGAGATGCACAGCCTTAGACCATATATAACTGGCAGGAAGTAAAAATCAACTGAATTTCCCTGGCTTGGACAACACAGAATTCTAATAAAAAGCAAAAATATCTAAACCGTAACGCTTAGTCAAAATTAAATTCAAGGAATTAAGCAACTCTGTTACTAGACTAGAGGTATGAAACCTTCCAAAACAGTTTCTGGCTTGAATTGTGCCTACATATTCTATAGATCAACCTCACCCACTGAAAAATTAATCTCATTTTCACTTCTTTCAGACTCAGTAGGACACAGCTGTACTGATGTTCATCTCAATTTGAAGAAGCTTTATCTTTATTCAGTGTGAAGCAGCTGCCAAGAGACATGGCCTTTGAGAGAGGTAATAAGTTCATGAGCATCACCTGTGTCATGCAAAACAATATTTGATATTTTGGAAATTTTAAACCGATTGTAAAGAGCTTATGAATTAAGTATCCAGCTTGTGGGTGAAAAGTTTTGCTGCAGAGTGATGAAGTGCACCGTCAAGGTGATACATTTCAAACATTGCCTTCCAATGACACAAGAGAATCATGGAGCAAATGGAAGAGAGGAAATTATGACCCACTGGCCAGAATGGATTTGTAACACAGAGATGCCACACAAATATGTTCTATACTTATCATGGAGACTGAGACTTTGGGCAAATAAAACAAATGCCAAAGTACAGATTTCTCTGTATATAATCACACTCTGTAGAACCAGGCCATGTTGGAAATTTGTGATATAATTTGGAAACTATTCTAAGAGAAAAAGTAATGTGGCTTACAGACTAATAGCCTAGTGTTTGTTGAGTGTATATGTGTGTACGTGTGGTTAGTCTTTTTCTTTGCCCTTTTACAAATGTCTCACCCTTCTTCCTTATTTTCAAATTATAACTTTCTCCCTTTATTCCTGTTCTGTATGATTCAAGAGCTGCTTGTGTGACTGTTAAGCAAAGCCCTTATGTTGTGCTCCAGAGGAGGTGCTCTCAGTTCTTGTCTGTCAAACAGGTGGCATATGCTCAGTGTAACAGAATTGCTACCCAGGGAAGGTACGCAGTGTCTAAGAATTAGAAAACCATTCTCCTAGACTCATCAAGGTTTGACCTTTAATAGAAGACAGTGTTTACTTTAAGGTGGTATTTATATGAGAAACAGTGATTGAAACTGAGTCATTTCATCTGGGAAAAAATGTAGAAAGAAAATAAACAGACAAAAAGAGAAAGACAAATACCGTGTGATATCAAAGTGCAGAATCTAAAATATGAAACAAATGAACTTATCTATGAAACAGAAACAGACCCACAGATATAGAAATGGATATGTGATTGCCAAAGGTTAGGAGGGTTGGGGGAAGGATGGATCGAGAGTTTGGGATTAATAGATGCAAACTATTACATACAGAATGGATAAAAAGCAAGGTCCTTTTATACAGCACAGGAAACTATATTCTATTGAATATAGTTTATTTATTATTATATAGCCTATTGAATTCCTGTTATAAATCATAATGGAAATGGATAAGAAAAAGAATATGTACACATATGTATGCAAATACCCATATGTATATGTGTTATACATACACATGTGTATATTTACATATGTGTCTGTGTGTATATATATATAAAATGGAATCACTTAGGTGTACACCAGAAACTAATACAAGATTGTAAATCAATTACACTTCAACTAAAAAAAAAAGTAAAAGTAAATAAATAAACTGAAAAGCTCCCAATACCAGGGGCTGTTCTTTACAAATGTCTATGAATTTATCTTTTGTAACAACCCTTTAAAATCCATTTTATAAATGAGGAAAATAAGATATACATAAGTCAAAAAGCTGAGTCACTCAGCTTCTAAGTGACAGAACTAGGATTTGAACCTAGGCAGTGTGACTTTGAAATCATGATTTAGCCTCTTAAAAAACTTATTATGTTAAACTTCTATAAAAGATCTTGATGGGGTGATGTAAGGATTCATAGACCCATAGGAAATTTCTAGCTGAGGTGGTATAACTCTTTCTGCTATAAAGAGTTTAAAGAAAATAGCATATGATTTTCTTTCTGAGATAATTATAAAGTAATCTATCCTCTCAGCAGATTATTATACTGGTTAAATTTATTTGTGTCTTTTCTGTTATATTACAGCAAGTAATAACAAAATCCTCAATATTCTTTCAGCTCCACCTCTCATTTCAACCTTAGTTCTATTTCCAGCTTCAGTGCTAGCTATGTAGTTGACATCATCTCAAACGCACTTAGCTTTATTCACAAACTTGAACCTTTCTTGCTATTGGGCCCCATTCTAAGAATAACACAGGTAAGCTCGCCATAAATATTTTTAATTTTCTAGTTCAGAAGGAGCTAAGTATTCATATACTCAGGTACTCAGAATACACAAGGCTTTTTAAGTATTCAATGCTGCTTTCAATGAAGGCAACATGCATGTACAAGGGGAATCCTGGGAAAATTGGTCTAAGAGATATGAGTACAAGAAAAATCATACTAGACTAAAAGGCTGAATGAATTCCCAATAAAGGTAGTTTATTATTTCATTTTGCAAAGGACCAAAAACCATTATACCAAAACCCAAAATTACTCTGCAAATCTTGGATAAATTTCCTGTAAATATATGCCTTGTTACCTAGGTGAGAAAGTATGCAAAAATAAGCTAAAGTTTGTCCTCACTGGTAAAAGAAACACAACTCAAAGAGTGTGTCTTTTTTGCCAGGTCACATAACATGCAGAGCTACTCTAGGAGTGATTAGCCTAAAATATAAGCAAATGCAACTCAATTGACAAGAGTTTGGTAAGACTGGGCCCAAGAGAAATACACAGAAGGATAAGTGAAGTGAAGTCGCTCAGTCGTGTCCGACTCTTTGTGACCCCATGGACTGTAGCCTACCAGTCTCCTCCGTCCATGGAATTTTCCAGGCAATGGAGTGGGCTGACATTTCCTTCTCCAGAGGATCTTCCCAATCCAGGGATTGAACCCAGGTCTCCTGCATTGCAGGCAGATGCTTTACTGTCTGAGCCACCAGGGAAGCCACAGAAGGATAAGGTGGTACTAAAGGAGACTGCAGGCCACAGGGAGAAATTAGCAGGTATGGAAGGACTGAACTTCCTTCCCAGACTCATCCCTCATAGCATGGGAAAGAAATCCAGACATTGGAAAGAAACAATTAATCATGGGGCCATTTGGTGTCAAGTCAATAAGGAATCTTGGTTATGTCAACCACAGTTCGGAAGTCAAGGATTAGGAAAAGATGTTTGAAGAAAAAGTGGATTATAAGCAGTCCACTTCTCTAAACTCTGCAATGGCTATGGGGGATGTCCAATAAGTCAGAGCCATTTAGCCTGTGCTCTTAAATTGTGCAAATGGGAAAAGAAAACTACATAAGTTCTCACAGCACATGGGTTTCTACTGATTTTATCTCAGTACAAATTAGATGTATCACTAGAGAACTTAACCAACAGTCTGCCTGAATTTATGTGTAAATCTTCTGTATTTATTTCAGAGGAAATAATGGAAAAGTTAACATATGTCATCAAAGGAGAATCACTTCCTGCTACCCTCAGCTCTGTCTCAATCACCCCAAATAGCAGGTAAAGTAGATACCTTTATCATGAGATACAGTACAGAGAAATAACTCATCTGCAGATGTCAATTGCTTAATTTTGCCACCTCCCCCCAAAATAATGATGGGCAATTACTGAACACATTCTGTGTGGCCCAAGGATAAACAACCTCTCACAGAAACTCACAATTAAAGTTTAAGGCCAGTGTAACTGTAAGTAAATGATGAAACTTCTTTGTTCCATGTTTCTAGGTATTCATGGCCTGCTTCTCATAGTTCCAAGTTTGTTTGGCTTCTATTTACTTCCTCACTTCATATTTAACTTTGTGCATTGGCTTTGTGACCCACTTTGGACACCTTAATTTGGCTCTCCACTACAGCCAATGTCCACTCCTTTCCTGGCCTCCCCTTCAAGAAATCACAATTTAATCTTCACATAAGAGATGCCTCTATACAGTTCTGATTATTCTCTCTAAGAGTTACACAGTCAAGAATAATAAGCAAATCACTATAAAAAGTTTCTGTGTCTCCACGGTCAGAAGATGATCTAGCCATTCCCTCTAGGGTCTATAATGTTTCTTCTTCTCCCAGGTCACACTAGCCAGAAAATACAATAAATCCATACTCATATTTTCCAAACCAATATCTCTGGTTCCTTTCTCACTGGGATATATATGGAAAAACAATTTGTTTGAGAAATCAAACTCACCAGGTGCCTTAAATGCATGTTAAGCAGCTACAGTAAAATACATTAGATGCTATATGACATCAACTATTTCTTCTTTTGTGGCTCACAGAAATACTTAATAGCTTATCTTTCTTTATTATGCTTCAATAATTGCTACACAGAAGTAGATAACATGCTCTTGGCTCACAGTTTCAATATATTATATAAACCACAGAATTGATTCTCTTGTGCTCTGATTTTGTTGCAAGATCCCAAGTTATACTGCACATAATTTCAATTACTCCCATTTCATCACTTCCCTATCCCATCCCTCCAGGTTTCACAGACTGGGATTTACCTAGAAGACAACTCTAGTGTTTTTTCTCTTCTTTTCCTCTGTTCCCTATTGAATGGCTACCCACTAAGCCTTTTTACATAAACTCTGGCTTCTCTGATAGCTCAGACAGTAAAGAATCTGCCTGCAATGCTGGAGACCCGAGTTCGATTCCTGAGTCAGGAAGATTCCCCTGGAGAAGGGAATGGCTACTCACTTCAGTATTCTTGACCAGAGAATTCGCTGGACAGAGGAGCCTGGTGAGCCTCAGTCCATGTGGTTGCAGAGAGTGAGCATGACTGAGCGAGTAACACTGTCTTCCCTTAAGACAAGTTCCTTCTTCATCAGACACTGCTATGGGTGACTGTGTACAAATATATTATGTCCTTCAATAGAAACTTCAGAGATTATTGTACTGGATCCAGATAAACCTCAATACTGTGATTTCTAAAAATTTTTAAATCTACTAGTTAGGATGTGGAAGGTCTCATGCTTGTGAACTCTCACCACCATACCATCCCAAAAACCTAAAGGACTTCCAGTCTCACAAGATCATAATCCACTCCAGCCTTTACTTTCCTTTGTACATAATTCTAGATTTCAATGTTTTAAAAACAAGAATGTGAAGAAACAGGAAAATATGATTGTGACCTACAATCAAGAGAAAAATCAGTTAATAAAGATAGATGGCTCACATACTGGAAGCACAAAATAAGAAATAAAAAAGACTGATAAGTTTGTATAACAATCTACAGAATACTATAAATGAAATGAGCAAAGAAATGTGAAATTTCAGGAGAGATTTTAAAAATATAAAAGAAAACAAACAAACAAAAAAAATCCTGGAAACTAATAAATAAATACCTGAAATAAAATATTCACTGAGTGTGTTTAAGAGCATATTGAACACAACAGAAGAAAGGATCAATAAACTTGAATATAAAAAATTAGAAATCACTCATGCTAAACTATAGAAAAAAATGTTTAAAATAATTATTGTAGTACAACAACATTAAGTGAGCTTCCCAGATGACACTGTGGTAAAGAACCTTCCAGTGGTAAAGAACCTGCCTGCCAGTGCAGGAGACATAAGGGACACAAGTTCGATTCCTGGGTCAGGAAGAACCCCTGGAGGGGGGCAGAGAAACTCACTCCATTATTCTCGCCTGTAGAATCCTATGGACAGAGGATCCTGGCAGACTATAACCCATAGCATCACAAGGAGTTGGATACGACTGAAGTGACTTAGTACATACACACAGCAATATTAAGTAGTCAAATATACATTTTTGACATCTCAGGAAGAACGTAGAGGAAAATGACACAGAAGAGATATTAGGCAAAGCAAGACTACAACCTCTCCAAATTAATCACAAACATCAAATCAGAGATCCAGAAAGGCTAGTAATAGAATAAATACAAAGAATATTCTATTTTTTCAAATAGAATAAATACAAAGAAAACCACACCTAAGAATTTCATAGTCAACTGACTTAAAACCAAAATAAAGTCATAAAAGAATTCAAAGAAAAGACACACTAAAACAGGGGATACATGATAAAACTGAGAGATAATTTCTTAAATGTAATAAAACATTAACAATTGGGGAATCTGGGTTAAAAGGATATTTAAATTCATTTGACAGTTCTTGTAGTTTTTCTGTTTATTTGAAATTATCTAAAAACTAATTATGAAACTCTTAAAAAAGCAGAAAACTATTGTTTAAAAAGTCCAGTAAAAGTACTTAAAAATACCCAAATATTAACAGAGTTCATAATATATGGGATTATGAGGGATATTTTATTTTATAAGTTTTCAAAAGTACTTTATAACTAGAAAGAAATATCTGTTCATGAACTCAAGCTATTAATATCAATATTAAGAAAATACCTATGATATCCTCAGTATTAATCTAGGTACTTTAAGAATGCTTTTAAAAAATGTCAGTATGGGGAGAGGGACAAACAAGTGTGGATAAATGAGAAGGAATAATAAGACTTTTAGTACTGGTAAACATTTTTACTAATGACTTAAAATATTGACAGAACGTTGGGAGAAAAGGAAAGGGAAGGAAATAAAAGGAAAGGAAATGGAGGAAGGAGGCAAGGGGAGGAACATAAAATGGGAAAAATAAACCACACAAAATCTAACTAGAAAAAAACTTGTGAAGCTATAATAATCCCAGACAAATTAAACTTCAAGTCAAGTAGTGGGTCACTTCAAGAGGATAAAAGGGTTAAGTTCAGTTCAGTCACTCAGTAGTATCTGACTCTTTGCAACCCCAAAAGGGGTTAAAGTAAAATATAATACAGGAAGCAAAAATTCACAGCAGTAAAGGGACATTTTCATATCTCTTTCAATACTTGAGTACATGCACACAATTTGAATTAGTAAGAATATTTAAATCAAATTAATACAATTGACATTTATATAACACTATGATGATGACTGCAGCCATGAAATTAAAAAATGCTTACTCCTTGGAAGGAAAGCTATGACCAACCTAGATAGCATATTCAAAAGCAGAGACATTACTTTGCCAACAAAGGTCTGTCTAGTCACGGCTATGGTTTTTCCTGTGGCCATGTATGGATGTGAGAGTTGGGCTGTGAAGAAGGCTGAGCGCTGAAGAATTGATGCTTTTGAACTGTGGTGTTGGAGAAGACTCTTAAGAGTCCGTTGGACTGCAAGGAGACCCAACCAGTCCATTCTGAAGGAGATCAGCCCTGGGATTTCTTTGGAGGGAATGATGCTAAAGCTGAAACTCCAGTACTTTGGCCACCTCATGCAAAGAGCTGACTCATTGGAAAAGACTCTGATGCTGGGAGGGATTGGGGGCAGGAGGAGAAGGGGACGACAGAGGATGAGATGGCTGGATGGCATCAATGACTCGATGGACGTGAGTCTGAGTGAACTCCGGGAGATGGTGATGGACAGGGAGGCCTGGCATGCTGCGATTCATGGGGTCTCGAAGAGTCAGACACGACTGAGCGACTGAACTGAACTGATACCTAAAACAAGAACAGAATACACATTTTTTTTCCAAATCACATGGAGCATTCACTGAAATATATCATATACTGTATACAGCACAGTAGTGTGTGTGTGCTCAGTTATGTCCAACTCTTTGCAACCTCATGGACTGTAGCCCATCAGGCTCCTCTGTCCATGGAATTTTCCAGGCAAGAAAACTGGAGTGAGGTGCCATTTCCTTCTCCAGGGGATCTTTCCAGCCCAGGAATAGAACCCATCTCTAGCATTGCAGGTGGATTCTTTACTTGGTGGAAGTCCAAGTCTCAATAAAATTCAAAGATCTGAAATTATCTACAGTATATTCTCTTAATACAATAAAATTAAATTAAGATCAATGATATTAAGATATAGAAAAAATATGGAAAACAACTAATCCTCTTTTAAATAACCTATGAACCAAAGACAAGACTAAAAGTGAGTTTAGAAATTATTACAGAAGGCAATGGCACCCTACTCCAGTACTCTTGCCTGGAAAATCCATGGACAGAGGAGCCTGGTAGGCTGCAGTCAATGGGGTCTCGAAGAGTCGAACATGACTAAGAGACTTCACTTTCACTTTTCACTTTCATGCATTGGAGAAGGAAATGGCAACCCACTCCAGTATTCTTGCCTGGGGAATCCCAAGGACGGGGGAGCCTGGTGGGCTGCTGTCTATGGGGTCACACAGAGTTGGACACGACTGAAGTGACTTAGCAGCAGCAGCAAAGCTAATTATAACTCAAAAGACACAATGTATGGGAAGCAGGTAAACAATTTCAAGACTAAATACTATAGCTTTAAATGAGGGAAAAGAGAAAGTTAAAATTACCAATCTAGAACTTTCACCTTAAGGAGCCAGTAAAACAATAAAATAACTCAGAAAAAAAAAAAGAGAGAGAGAGAGAAAAGAAATAACAAATGCAAGAGCAAAAATTAATACAATAGAAAAAATACTAATAACAAAAAATAAAAGAAAAAACTTTGAAATTGTTTAAAAACTGACAAAATCTAGGTAGGCAGATAAAAAAAGAAAGGACACAAATGATTCACAGAAGGAATAAAAATAATACATTGCTATATACTATATAAATATGAAAAAGCAAAGATTATGAAAAAAAACTTTGTCAATAAATGTGAAAGCTTATACACAATGGATAAGTTTGTCATAAAACATTGTCATAAAACTGACACAAAAAGCAAAAAACTCAGATTTCTGTTAAAGAAATCATAGTAAACTCTACCCACCTGACAAAAACCTTCAAGGTCCAGCTAACTTCAGTGATAAATTGTGTCAAATATTTGTTGCTGTTGCTGTTTAGTGGCTGAGGCATGTCCAGTTCTCTGTGACCCCATGGACTGTAGCTGCCATGCCCATGGGATTTCCCAGGCAAGAATACTGAAGTGGGTTACCATCTCCTTCTGCAGAGGACCTTCCCGATCCAGGGGTTGAACCCTCATTTCCTGCATCGGCAGGATTCTTTACCACTGAGCCACCAGGGAGAATAAATAATGCCAATCTTATACTAATGCTGTAAGAAAAGAAGAGAAGGAATACTTCCCAATTCATTTCATAAGACTAATATAACTCTGTTACCAAAATATGAAAAGCGTTTTACAAGAAAAAATTATAGACCACCAACACTTATGATGCAAAAATCCTTAAACAAAATATAAAATAATAAAATCCAGTGATTTATAAAGAGGCTAATTCATAATGATCTAGTGGGAATTATCCCAAGATGCAATGGTGTTTTAACATTCGAAACGAAATCATTTGGAATTTTATATTAATAAAAGAGTAGGAAAAGGCCTAAGTTATTCAACTGAAGCAGAAAAAGTACTTGACAACATTTAATGAATATGATAAAAACTCTCATCACATAAGTAGAACATCTTAAATCTATTAGAGAACATCTACGAAGAATCTACAGCTAAAGTATACTTAATGTAAAAGCTTTGAAGGCTTACCCCCTAGGAAGAATCTACAGCTAAAGTATACTTAATGTAAAAGCTTTGAAGGCTTACGCCCTAGGGTTCTGTGAGCAAAGCAAGAATTTCTGCTCTTTTCATTCCTATTCATATTTGTATGGAGGAACAAAGGCAAGAAAAAAGAACAGAAATCGCTACCTAAGTTCAAGTCCTGTGTTACCTTGGGCAATTTACTTACTCTTTGTTGTGATTCTATTTATTCATCTATAACAATCTGTATCTCATAGAATTTGAAAAAAAAATTTAAATAATGAACATTTGTAAAGAAAAAAATAGATTGGAAAAGCAAGAAGTAAAACTTCCTTTATTAGCATAAACTTGATTCTTTACATAATCAAAAAATGACCACCAAACAAATTAATAGAATTAATACATAAAATTTAAAAGTCACAAACTCCAATATTTATTTCTCTTTTTTTTAATAATTTTATTTATTTTTCATTTTTGGCTGCACTGGGTCTTTGTCACGGTGCTTGGCATTTCTCCCGGGGGGGCTCCTCCTCTTCGTGGTGCGCTGGCTTATCATTGCAGCGGCTTCTCTCGGGCAGCACGGGTTCTAGGCATGTGGGCTCAGGAGTTGTGGTTTGTGGGCTTAGTTGCTCTACGGCATGTGGGATCTTCCCAGACCGGGAATCGAGCCCGTGTTCCCTGCACTGGAAAGTAGATTTCTATCCACTGAACCACCAGGGAAGTCCCTATTTATTTCTATTTTATATATTAATAATAAACTGGAAATTTTTTAATAATTAAAATATTATTTTAAATTATTTTAAAAAATGAAACACGATTGCATACAAAAAATAAAAATAAAATATCATATCATTATTACAACATCAGTAGGAATTATTTTAATATAAATCTGCAAGATTTACACTAAAACTATAAGAATATTGAGAGAAATTTTTAAATACCTAAACAGTTGGATTGAAACCCTCAATATTGCTAAAATTTTATTTCTCTCCAAACTGATCTATAAACTCAAAACAATTCCAGGCACAATCCTATTGGGACTTTTTGTACAAAATGACCAGCTGACTTTAATTTTTATGGCAATTCAAAGGAACTTAGAAAGTAAAAACCATCTGGAAAAAGGCGATGGAAATACACTGTTTTCAAGAGTTACTCTAAAGCTACAGAAATTAAGACATTTTGCATTAGCATATGGATAGAAAAATAGATCAATGGGACAGAATAGCTCTGGAGTCACATACATATGTCAATTGATTTCAACAAAACTTTCCAGATAATATTGAGGAAAAAAGTCTTTTCAACAAATAATGTTAAAACAACCAGGTATTCATACAGTTGGAAAAAATGAACTCCACCACTTACCTCACACTGTACATCAAAATTAATTCCAAGTGAATCAAAGACCCAAACATGGAAACTAACAACATAAAGTATCTAGACGAAAACACAAGAAATTATCTTTGCTCGGAAATTGCAAAAACTTCTCAGGAAGAAACCACATCAACAAAATAAACTTCATCAAGATTTAAAACTATTTCTCTTCAAAAGGCAAACCACATATTGGAATAATACATTCTTAATACATATATATGACAGAGAACTTATATCCAAAATATATATTTTTAAAGCCTCTTGGAATCCAGTAACGAGGAATAAACAAGCCATTTAAAAATGAACATAAACTTGAACAGACAATATACCAATAATAATCAAATGGCCAATAAACATATTAAAAGATGTCCAAAATCATTAGTAATTGGAGATATGCAAATCTGAACAAGAAGAAAATGCTCCACACATACTAAAATGGATAAAATTTAAAAGACTGACCATACCAAGTATTGGAGCAGATGTGGAATAAATAGAATTGTCCTCTGGTTTTGGTAGGCATGTGAAATGGTAATCCCTTTGGAAACCAGTGTTGAAATATTAACTGGAGCATTTGAAAAATTTTAAGAATTTATCTAAGAAAAAAATTGATTCAAATAAGGCAGCACCAAAGAGAAGTGGTTAGGAGTACTCTGGGGACAGGAGCTCAGGGAGAGACTTTCACAGAGAAAAGGCAGAGAAAAGTAAGAAAATGACTGATTGGCTGTTGCTGAAAGCCTGGCTAGCTGTTTGTGATTGGTCATTTTTACCATTTTAATTTCACAACCTGAAGGCATTTACACAATTAGGTTTTAGTTTGTCTACATGGGCTGCCAAAGCATCAGTGTCATCTCAGTCAAATTACATCCTTGTTTAATTACTTTAGAAATTTTCTTAGAAAATTAAACATACATTTACTACATGACCCAGCAATCCTACCATAGGAATTTACTCAAAAGAAAAAAAAAAAAAATGCATGTTCACACAGACTTATTCATAAATGTTCATAGCAGCTTCATTCACAATACCCCCAAACTGGGAGCAACCCAAGTACCCATCAACTGCTGACTGGTGAAACAAAACTAATCAAAAATAAAAGGAATAACAAATTGATACACACAATAGCCAAATCTCAAAGCATAACGGAGAGTAAATCAAGCTTGACACAAGAGTACATATCATATGACTTAAATTTTATAAAGCTGTAAGGCAACTAAGTTATGGTAACAGTAATCAGATCAGCTCATAACAATGATGGAAAATACAGGAATTGCCTACAAAGGAGTGTACAAGGGACATTTTAGAATGATAGAAAGATTGGATATCTTGAATAGGGTATCAGTAACATGGGTGTATTTGTTTGTCAAAACTTATCCAACTGTGCTCTTAACAGTGTATGCATTTTCTTGTGTGTGAATAATCACTTCAATAAAGTGATTGAAGGTTAGAGAGGCAGGGAAGGAAGGAAAGAGAAAGAGAGGACCGCAAATAGATATTCTTTACACAAACAGACCCCAGGTTGATTTCCAGATGTATGTATCTAAATTCAGATCCCTGTAATTCTCTACAGCTTTGAAAAGGCTGTTTCCCATTCTGAGAGTGAATTGGGAAAAACCACTTTAATAGATCTGATCAACAAACCCAAACCCACCTCTATTTAAAGAGAAACCGATTTGAACATTCTACAACCACATGCAGATCCTGCCTTGCTTGAAGGGGTCTGCCTGGCAATGCCATAATACATAACTCTGTTTCAAATGAGATTGTGGTTACCGAGGCAGAACAGAATCATTTTCTATGCTTATTTGCATTAACCAATAGTCAGACTGGCCTTCGGGCCCAGAGCTATTTGTGGAAGGCTCTGTGGTCTACTGAGCTGATAAAAATGACATGGCTTTCTGTATACACAGAGATAACTTTTTGATAACTAGCATCACTAACCAATTCTGCTACAAAGAGATTTAGACAAGCACAGTCTCACTGTCTGATTAGAATGGATTTATAATAGAACATGGATAATGTGGGCATGTAGAGGATTTTTAAAAGACACAATAGAAATACTACCCAATACACAAAATGATGTATTTCAGTTCTTTATGTAAACAAATTTTTAACCGATAGATTTGACATTAGTGAATGTGGGAAAAGTCATAGAGGATTAAATGCCTTAATAAAAATATATAATTTTGTTGCTGCTTTATTTATTGAATGAAAAAGTATAGCATCAAAGAATGAAATTAACATCTGAAAAATTAGAACAAAGGTGGCTGCAAAAGTGTTGGGGGAAAATGTGAACTTGAATGTTGAAACATGGATTTATAGGTAACTGGCACCATTCCTCACCCATTTGCCCACATGTAGAAGAGACTCTGGGATCTCACTGGGGATGTGAAGTGTGAAGGCCAAACTGTGATTTTTGATTTCACAATGCACATTGGTGTCATGAGAGGAGAAGAGGCAGCATGTCAAGCCCAGTTTACAGGAGATCACCATCACAAAAGCTTACTCATTCATTTAAACATCATTCACAAGCCCCCTCGGTTTAGTTCTCCTAATATTGCCTTAACTCGCCACATACATTGGAGAAGGAAATGGCAACCCACTCCAGTGTTCTTGCCTGGAGAATCCCAGGGATGGAGGAGCCTTGTAGGCTGCCATCTATGGGGTCGCACAGAGTCGGACACGACTGAAGCGACTTAGCAGCAGCAGCAGCAGCCCAAAAATAAAACCCTTATTCTCAGTTTGGAGTTGTTGCTCTTTGGAGCTCATCTGTAATGATGCTCTTCACTTCCTATTAACCACTGTGGTCCTCTTGGGATTTCTCAGGCATTCCAATCATAATCCTGTCTCTTGCCAAATAAAATGTTCTTTCTCCAGAGAGCCACAAGATTTGATCCCTCATCTCCTCTGATTTTTGTTCAAGTGTTGTCTTACTGGGACACTCTCAAACCACCCTTTTATAAACCTCCTAAGCACCTAGCATCTTCTTAGCTCCTTCCCCACTTAACTCTTCCTCATCACCATCTCTCACTTCTGAAATGCAGACTCCATAATAAAGATATTTGTTTTGCTTATTGCTAGTCCCCTAGCATCTAGAATTGAGTCATGCTCATCACAGGCATGCCATCATTATATAGAGTGAATGACCTGAAAATCTGTAAGTTTCTATAACACAATGGTTCTCAGGCAACTACACATTAGCATCCCCCTAGATTGTCATGGTGCAGCCCTGGCCAAATAAATTTGCATCAGTGTATGCGGCTCAGGTAAGTAAGTGTGATCTGAAAGGTGGCTCAGACAGTAAACAATCTGCCTGTAATGCAGGAGATTCGGGTTCAATACTTGGGTTGGAAAGACCCTCTGGAGAAGGGGATGGCAACCCATTTCAGTATTCTTGCCTAGAGAATTTCATGGACAGAGGAGACTGGTGGGCTACAGTCTATGAGTTCAAACTGAGTTGCTCAGTCTATGACTCAGCAACTAAAGGGGGAAGGAGGGCTCAATAAAAACTTAGTCAAAATTGAAGACACATGGGCAAAGCAAGGTATTGAAAAAGAAAGTCAGCATGAATAAAAGCAGGATTTTCCTTCTTAGTTTTTTAAAAAAAATATTTTTTTAATTATCTTTACATTGTTACTGAAAAAGATATATGTGCATATAATTAAAATCATAAAATAAATCGATAGTAAAGAAGACTATTAGGGAAGAGAAAGTATCCCTCCTGCCTTATACACCTAGCCCCTAGTCCTTCTCTGTCTAGAAGTAAAAATCTGCTGTATAGTTTCAGAAATAATCTATATGCCTAGATATTTATTTGCTTAAAAATGTAGCAAACAGCATTAAATGCATGAATTCTACTTCTCTCAGATTTCATATGTGCCCTTCATACACATATACTAAGGGGCTAAATAAGCAATCTTATCCTCTACCATATTTTTTTTAACCTACATATCTATTAAGGGCAGGGTTCTAGTTGTGGAATAGCACTATTAATAATCATAGCAGATACTAAATTAAAGCTTATGACATGGCTAGTTCCAATTCCAGCCATTTTGAAATCAGAAATGCCCAGAAGCACCATGTTCAGTGTTGCATACATAAAATAGGATTCTCTGAGAAATAAAGTCTGAAATTAGAGATCCTTGGAAACCCAGTTGCTCATGTGAGAAAAAGAAGCACACTACTTTTAGGCATTCATTATTATTCTTGAGATTGTAAGAGATGCCATTGTGAAAAAAAGATATGGTCTTCACTGGCCTTCATTAATATAAGGCTAGAAGTGTGCATCCTATGTTGCTAATCTCTACCCTTTGGGTGGAAAAAAAGGAGAAGGTAGACCTCCTAGTGGCACTTCCATATTAATCTCTTACCTAGAAAATTGGGAAATAAAGACAAGGGACTACAGCTGTAAGCTTTGTGATGTCATCATAAGTCTCAGTCTTCTCATCAGTAGAATGGAGTGCAGGGTTCTAGTTTAGACCCTGCACTTAAAAATCTCAGAGGGCTGCTGTGAAAATCAGGTATTAAAAGTAGGAACACAGAGAAAGAGTTCACTAAAGTATTAGCTACAACCATAAATGATTTGCAACAAAACCTTTCAGGGATGAGGATTTATCTGTTAATAACCTGGGAAAGGAATAAGACAGAGATCTCAGCTCACAGTGTCTAGATAATACTGCGCATAAGAAGCCCCAAAAGGCAGGCTGGATGGTGCAACAGGCTGGCTGAGTCATAAATTAGCTGCGCTGAAACAAAAGTCATGGAGCAGGTTTGGGCCCGAGAATAGTCTCTATATTTAGGAGTAGAGCCACCTAGGCAGGGGTTCTGGATAATAACCCAATAAAGTAGGCTGAATACAGATTCACCTTGAGATGAAGTGAATTGCTCAAATTTACAAAGCAAGTCAGTGGCTAAAACAGGCTAAGCCATCCTTTCTGAAGACAGGATCCACTGACCAACCTTAATGAGATTCTGGGAATATAAGTGGAGGCAGTGCTCTTTATTCAGAAGAATGCCAAGTTTTCAGTCAATTTCTCCCTTAATAATAGAGTTGCTGTTCAGTCTCAAAGTCATATCTGACTCTGCGACCCCATAAAGTGCAGCATGCCAGGCTTCCCCATCCTTCACCATCTTCTGGAGCTTGCTCAAACTCATGTCCGTTGAGTCAGTGATGCCATCCAACCATCTCATCCTCTGTCACCCCCTTCTCCTTTTGGGGAGGGGATGTATTGAGGTGATCCTCCTTCACACCTGGCCCCTCATCCCCTGCCTCAGCAGCCAACCAATCTCACAAGGTCTTGATAGGAAAAGGATAAAATGGCCACCCTTTGTAGACACTCCATCCAGTCCTGGAGGAACCATGTGTGGAATCATAAGTGGACACGGGACAGTGACACCTTTGTCATATACCTGCACAAACCTCTCCTTACAATTTTGGCCATTAATCCAAATTAAAAAAAAAAATTCTTAGTAAAGGCCTTTGTTTCATCACTAAGCAACTGCTTTGAATATGTTAACCCTAGGCTGCTTTTGTCAGACTTTGATACTCATATAGGTTTATATGCTGTAAATTACATTTACTTAAACACATTATGATTTCTGTAAACGGAAACTACTCATGGTTGTTATGACTTCAAATAGACATAGTCGTACATAGACAACTCCATTAGAATACAGTTTTTGCTTTATGTTCTTGGGCTTCAGTTTCCTCATCTCCAACTGTGGGGCATTAGATTCCTTCCATCTCTAGAATTCTATGAATCTGTGTGATTCCTCTTGGTAGATCTGTGAGAGCTTAGCTAAGCTGGCACTTGATTTCCCCAAATTCCCTTTGTGGCACAGCTCCTGATTAGCATGGGGCTAAGAGATCTTCTAGGGCTTCCCTGGTGGCTCAGAGGTTAAAGTGTCTGCCTGGAATGTGGGAGACCCGGGTTCAATCCCTGGGTAGGGAAGATCCCCTGGAGAAGGAAATGGCAAACCACTCCAGTACTCTTGCCTGGAAAATCCCATGGAGGGAGGAGCCTGGTAGGCTACAGTCCATGGGGTCACAAAGAGTCAGACATGACTGAGCAACTTCACTTCACTTCACTTCAAGAGATCTTCTGCAAGTGATTGAAGGAAGAGGTACAGTGGCCCTGGAGCTTCTTATACTGGGGGGAGTCAGAGTAGGACACGAGATACTGTTTCAGCACAGAGACATCATGTTTATCTCTTGGCTCACTTTATTGGTGTGGGGCAGCCTAAGGGCCCAGAGAAATTCCAACTCCTTCTAGATCTTTTTTCAGTTTCTCTAACTTCATGGTTAAGGTGTGTTTAGCTTCATAACATAGGGTACGCCCTTCTCCTGTAGGACACTCCCATCACAGAAGATAGAGGCTTGGAGGCAGTGAGAGACCACACAGGTTCCAGTCTGTCACGGGAGCCCCTCTCATCCTCCCTGCTTCTAGTTGTCCTTGATTCCCTCGCTCCATGTCCATCTTCCCTTTCTGACTATCTGCTCTCAGACCTCAGGGTCCTGACACAGAAGAAACAGCTCCCCATGACTGGTTAACCAGGCCCTGCAGGTCCAAAGGTCAAAGTCCTATAATAAATCTGGAGATAGATGATAGGTGGGTAAGTAGATAGATAGATAGTAGATAGATTATAGATAAATGATAGATAGATAGATAGACAGACACAGAAGAAATACTAGTGGATCTTCTTTCTCCTTCTCTCAACAAACTCTAACTCCTTTCACGTCTTTTCATTTTGTGTGTTAGTTATCAAATTCATCTTAGCTTCCTGAGGGTGGAAGGCTGCATATACTATTGCTGAATGTCTAGAATGCTTATTAACCCAATACTGGCATATAGCAAACTCTGAATCAATGTTTCCTATTGTTAACTACATGATGCATCTTCTAGATACACTTTCTAAAAATATGTCTATAGAAAATTATAATTACTTTATGATATTCAGATAAAAAGTGTTTTAAATGATTTGCTTCCCAGGCAACAATGTTTGGCAATCTAGAAGAGATCATATTACCACAGTACACTGTACCTTCATGCTTTCTTTTTTTTTTTAATTGGAGGAAAATTGTTTTACAATGTTGTTTTGATTTCTGCAGTACAACAATGCTAATCAGGCAATACACTTTTATGTATATAAGACAACCTTCAATCAAATTTTACTAACTTTGTAGAAAATTTCATCTTTTACAACATGGTAGTGATAGTAATAATAACAATAAACACTTGCATTTATATGGTATTTACTGAGTGCTGGATACTTTCATTTATTTCCTAATTAAATCTTCATGACAACTCCCAATGGAAGTCAGAAAAAGGCAAGTAATCTCAAGTCTGTGTTCTTAACCACTTACATGATATCCTGCCTTCTAAAGCCATGCTTTATCACATAGATTTTACACTCTCTAGAACCATGCTAACCAAAATTTCCAGTAAATGTAACCTATTTGTAAGAGTCACCTTTTTGAGCAATACATGTATCAGTCAGAGTCCCAACAGGAAACAGGTGGCACACTCAGAATAATTGCAGAGGATATATTTACAAAGAGATTGTTTACAAAATTTAAGGCGTAGGGGAACAACAAGGAATGGAGCTTAAATGGTGCCTTCATAGTAGCTGAATCATTATTGCCCCTTGGATCTATAGAAACTAAGGAGGCCAGTTTCTGGAGGGAGAAAGAATTATAAAGTGAGCCACTAGAAGAGGTCGGGGTCACAACCAGCTCAAAGTGACCTTGAGGAACAGAGCCAGGGGATGACATATTATGACTTCACTCTCCAATCTCCTTTTGGGGCTTCCCCATTGGTGAAAACCAGCTGAAAATCAGACAGGTCACCGATATCTATTGATGTGGCCCATTACATCACTTATGATTAGCTTGGTAGAATCAGAGAGCAGGATGGCGAAGGGTGAGAGGACTGGGGACATGCAAAAATATCCTGACACAGGTTCACTTTGAAATGTTACCAAATACAAAGCATAGGGCAGCTCACATGCCCTTCACAATCTTCTTCCCTAGGATCTAAACTACTTGCCTCTCAGAAAAGACCAATTAACACCTACAAATTGGGTAAGACCACAGATTCTTTCCCTGCCAAGCAATTAAGCTATGTCTAATATATGTACACTTAATTTTAAAATTTCTCCTTGATCATGGTGAATTTCCACATGATTTCCAACATACTTACCACATGCTCATTACTTGATTCTATTCCAAGTTCATCCTCATGACAGCTTGTTTTCCCTAAAGTTTAACTGTGTCTTTAAAAGCAAATCTCCAGGTAATCATGTCACACTGAGTAAAGAAAGTGTTTCCTTTTTCCCCTCATGCTGCAACCCTTTGCTTTCTGATATTGGACACATGCCATGCATTTTGCATTAGCTCTGTGGCAAATGTCTAGTATTACAATCCAAGCACCAGTGCTCATTAGCCTTTTCAGGAGCTTGGAGAAAAGAGTTGGAAAGGTTCAACTTGGAGAAATAATTCTCAGTGAGAAAGTAGCAATTTGCCAAACAGACAAAAGAAAAAAAGAGAAAAACTGAGAAAGAGGGAGGAGGAAACCTAGAGAAAGTTGTCTGAGTTAATGAACCAAAATCTGAGCCCATGACAGCAAAGGAAAAACTTTAAAGAGGTGAAGAACTCCCACCATAGCACTTGCTGCAAAGAATAAAAAAAGATGTGAAAGGTAGGGTTCTGTGAGCAGTTTCCTGTAAGTTCACTGTTGCTTAGCACCTATGTGGAGAGAGAAAGAGCCAAGTGGCTGGGGAGTGAACCAAGACCATCTGACAGATGGAGGGGAGGGCAGATCATCAGGAGGCCATGTCATACTGAGAGAGGACTAGGCACCCAGCCCGGAAACAAAAGCCTCTGCCCATCCTAGGCAGAAAAGCTTCCAATTAAAAGCATATGACAGCTAAAACAGGTCTCCGTTGAAAGACAAGCCCATACTTGCCCTATCCCTGCCCTCAGCCATTACCCAACACATATACATATAATCACGAATGTCCCCAAGCATACACACCTGATCCCCTATGACTTTACTTACATCTTCCATGCTTGTACAAGCATTAAAAAAAAAAAAGTTGCATTCTACCCAATCTTGAATACCTCTGAACATTGTGTAAATGAAAAACAGTCAAGTCCACCAGAGTTCTTCACGCTTATCTGGCAAAACAGAACCTGAGAAATATTTAAGGGGAGTCTTACCAATGCACCACTACAATTTTTGTGGTGTCACCAATTCCAAAGTGAAAGAGAAGAATGAAAAAGCTGGCTTAAAACTCAGCATTCATAAACCAAGATCATGGCATCTGGTCCCATCACTTCATGGCAAATAGATGGGGAAACAATGGAAACAGTGACCGACTTTATTTTTTGGGGCTCCAAAATCACTGCAGATGGTGACTGCAGCCATGAAATTAAAAGACACTTGCTCCTTGGAAAAAAATCTATGACAAATCTAGACAGCATATTATAAAGCAGAGACATTACTTTACCAACAAAGGTCTTTATAGTCAAAGCTATGGTTTTTCCAGTAGTCATGTATGGATGAGAGAGTTGGACCATAAAGAAGGCTGAGAGTGAAAGTGTCAGTTGCTCAGTCCTGTCCAACTCTTTGCAACCCCATGGACTGTAGCTTCCAGGCTCCTCCATCCATGGAATTTTCCAGGCAATGATACTGGAGTGGGTTGCCATTTCCTTCTCCAGGGGATCTTCCTGACTCAGGGATAGAACCCAGGTCTCCTGCATTGCAGGCAGATGCTCTACCATCTGAGCCACCAGGGAATGCTGAGCACTGAAATATTAATGCTTTTGAACTGTGGTGTTGGAGAAGACTCTTGAGAGTCGCTTGGACTTCAAGGAGATCAAACCTGTCAATCCTAAAGGACATCAACCCTGAATATTCATTGGAAGGACTGATGCTGAAGCTGAACCTCTAATACTTTGGCTCCCTGATGCAAAGAACTGACTCATTTGAAAAGACTATGATGCTGGGAAAGATCGAAGGCAGGAGAAGAAGGGGATGAGAGAGGATGAGATGGTTGGATGGCATCACCGACTCGACAGACATGAGTTTGAGCAAGCTCCGGCAGATGGGAAGCCTGGTGTGCTGCAGTGCACGGGGTCGCAAAGTGTCGAACATGACTAAGCAACTGAATTGAACTGAATTCCAATGTGTGGATGGTTTTTCCCACACCATCAAGCAATTCTCAGACTCCAGCAGGGTGCCCTATAATTCAGCTCATTTCTGACACTATCTGTGTGGAAATAGCTTTAGATTCTACAAGTTAAGGGCTGAGTCCCCCGTAGTGACCCCATTTCAGACACCAGTCACAAGTCCTTTTGTGCTTCTGAAAGACCAGCTATAGGTTGGAGGTCCCAATGATCCCCTCCTCTTAGGTTCTATTAATTGGCTAGATAAATGCTTTACTAACTAGATTATCAGTGAAACTGGGGAGGCGGGACAACTTTTAAAAGACTGACATATGCATAGGACATGATAAAAACTGACTAGAACCGACTAGGTCCAAGATTGGGGAAGGAAATGGCAATCCACTCCAGTATTCTTGCCTGGAAAAATCCCATGGACAGAGGAGACTGGCGGGCTACAGTTTATGAGATCACAAAAAGTCAGATAGGACTGAGCAATTGAGCACACAGGTCCAAGACAGCAGAAGATCTGACTTCCAGTGGACCTTAAGCCTCATTACATGCTTATTGTATACATTAGCATCTAAACGACACATCCACAGGTGCCATGTCAGTTCTGAGGCCCAATTCCTGGAAATCTCCACCCCTTCCCTTAAATAATTGGAATAATCTTCCCACTCATTAGTCTATGTAATTATCCAGCCCATTAAAACCAACCACACCATATTTCAGGGCTCTCTTGCCTTCTGAGATGGCTCACTCTCTGTCTGTAGAGTGTTTTTCTCTCTAAATAAATCCACCTCTTCCTTATCATTTTGTCTCTCACTACATTCTTTCTGCAATGAGACATCAAGAACCTCAAATTCACTGGGAACATCAGTTCATTATTTAAGAATATAACTCAGGAACAGCCAGATAAGAGATGCATAGGGAAGGTATGGAGAAAGGGGGCAGAGTTTCTACTTGCTTTCTGAGCAAGTCACTCTCCCCAACTCTACAAGTGTTCATCAACCCAAAAGTCTTCCAAACCCTCTCCTTTGAGGTTTGTTTGAAGGCTTTATTCCCTAGGCATGATAGATTAAATCACTGGCCACTGGCAATTGATTCAATCTCCATCCCCTGTCTCTCACAGAGGTCAGGAGGGTGGGACTGAAAGTTCCCATTCTAATCATGTGGTTGGTTTCTCTGGCAACTAACCCCACCCTCATATTTTTTGTTGTTGTTCAGTCCCTCAGTCGTGTCTGACACTTTGCAACCCCATAGACTGCAGCATGCCACCCTTCCCTGTCCTTCACCATTTCCCAGAGCTTGCTCAAACTCATGTCCATTGAGTGGGTGACATCATCCAACCATCTCATCTTCTGTTGTCCCCTTCTCCTCCTGCCTTCAATCTTTCCCAGCACCAAGGTCTTTTCAAATGAGTTGCCTCTTCACATCAGGTGGCCAAAGTATTGGAGCTTCAGCCTCAGCATCAGTCCTTCCAATGAATATCCAGGGTTGATTTCCTTTAAGATTGACAAGTTTGATCTCCTTGTAGTTCAAGGGACTCTCAAGAGTCTTCTCCAACATCACAGTTCAAAAGCATCAGTTCTTCAGTGCTCAGCTTTCTTTATGGCCCAACTCTCACATCCACACATGACTACTGGAAAAACCATAGCTTTGACTATATAGACCTTTGTTGGCAAAATGATTTCTCTGCTTTTTAATATGCTGTCTAGGTTTGTCAGAGCTTTTCTTCCAAGGAGCAAGTGTTTTTTTTTTTTTAATTTCGTGGCTGCAGTCACCATCAGTGGTGACTTGGGAGCCCAAAAAAATAAAGTCTGTCACTGTTTCCATTATTTCCCCATCTATTTGCCATGAAGTGATGGGACCAGATGCCATGATCTTAGTTTTCTGAATGTTGAGTTTTAAGCCAGCTTTTTCACTCTTCTCTTTCACCTTCATCACGAGACTCTTTAGTTCCTCTTCACTTTCTGCCATAAGGGTGGTGTCATTTGCATATCTGAGGTTATTGATATTTCTCCTGGCAGTCTTGATTCCGGCTTGTGCTTCATCCAGCCAGGCATTTTGCATAATGTACTCACAGGATAACAATACACAGCCTTGACATACTCCTTTCCCAATTTTGAACTGGTCTATTGTCCCATGTCTTGTTCTAATTGTTGCTTCTTGACCTGCATACAGACTTCTCAGGAGGTAGGTAAGGTGGTCTGGTATTCCCATTTCTTGAAGAATTTTCCACAGATTGCTGTGATCCACACAGTCAAAGGCTTTAGCATAGCATCTGCTTTAGCATTTGAAGCAGATGATGTTTTTCTTGAATTCTCTTATTTTTTTTCTATGATTCAACAGATGTTGGCATTTGATATCTGCTTCCCCTCCCTTTTCTAAATTCAGCTTGAACATCTGGAAGTTATTGGTTCACATACTGTTGAAATCTAGCTTTGAGAATTTTGAGCATTACTTTGCTAGTATGTGAGATAAGTGCAATTGTGCGGTAGTTGGAACATTCTTTGGCATTGTCTTTCTTTGGGGTTGTAATGAAAACTGGCCTTTTATACCCCATTAATCACTCTTAACTGCAAGGGAAGCAGGGAAACATAATATTTCATCTGAAACAATAATCCCAGATCCTGTTGGTAAAAAAAAATAATAATAATAAGGGAATGGATCCTGGCTAAGGCTTGAGCTGTCACTGCCATACCTACCTCTACAAAATTGCCATCCATCTTCTGGCTGATCATCTCTAGTAACAGGGAAATCTGCCACTATGTGAAGCTTACCACTTTAATAGGAGAGTGACTTTTTCCCATGTCTACCTTAAATCTGACTTCATGATGTTTCTACCTAATCATTATGTGTGTGTGTGTGTGTTGTCACTTCGGTAGTGTCTAACTCTTTGTGACCCTTTGGACCATAGCCCACCAGGTTCCTCTGTCCATGGGATTCTCCAGGCAAGAATACTGGAGTGGGTTGCCATGCCCTCCTACAGGGGATCTTCCCTACCCAGGGATCAAAACCACATCTCTTATGTCCCCTGCACTGGCTACTTTATCATGAGCGCCACCTAGGAAGCCCCTACCTAATCGCTAGCTCTGCTGTATGGTATTGAGGAAAACAAAGAGTATTTCTCTTCTGTATTTGCTCTTCTGACACCAGAAGACAAACACATATTTTTTCCAAAAACTTCCCTTTGCAGACCTTGTTATTTTGTTTTATTGTCTGTTCTACCAGACTTCATCTGCAGTCATCTGAGTTAACTTGTTCTGGATCCACTTACCTTTGCAAACGTTCCTCTTAAGGCAGAGATCTCAAGATTTAACATGATACTCCAGGTGTTGTACCAGATCTAAGGAAGTGATTGAAATGATCACTTTTCTTAGTAAGCACACCTTCTTCTCTCTCAATAAATCCTTTCTCTGAAAACACTCATTGGGACCTATAAATGCCAATTTGAAAATAGAATAGAATAATATCCTCTTCCTTCTGGGCTTCCCTCAAACAGTTAACTGAATAATTACTTTTGAATCAAATAACTACGATGAAAATGGCACTAATACAGAAGAATTTCTATGAAACTGGGTTACAGCGACTCTATTTTCACATTTTAACATAAACTACGCCACATCGCCATTTAGTCTACCAAAATGCAGCACTGGTTGTATATAAACAGGCATATTTCAATACAAATGCACAACACTCCAGGGCTCTAACAGTTATATTTTAGAATGACAGTAATATGAATAGTAAGGCCAGAAAAATACTCTCAGTCAGATCATTCTTACCTCCCACTCTGGCTGAGTCCTGCCTTCCCTAAGCCCGGACCAGACCCTTGCTTTGCCATATGCTGCCTGGACTTTAAATACTATGCTTATTTCTCTCTGACATGGAAATGGCACTCAAGAGGAACTAAGTGCCTCTGACTTAAATGACTGAGTGAAAATTTGGAGGCAAAGCATCCCCAGATGCAGATGGAAGAGGCACACACATGCAGCTCAGCTGTAATTGCTGGAAGGCTGGGTTTGCTGAGGAATCAAGATGCTGACAATAGATTCCCACATAAAACCAGGAGGGTGGAACCCACCAATCTTCAGGTCCCACTGAGGAGGCATAGTGGGATAATAGTCTCCACCATATGGTTTCCATTGATCTCCATCCTTCCAGAGAAATCCAGCCAAGTCCATAAATCCAAGCTACCAGAGAGAACAGCAACCCCATTCATCTCAGATGCCCTGTGTACCCCTGGCCACCTGAGGGAGGAAGAGGCATTGATGAGTCACATTACGAAGACAGTGAAGTGTTCATCAAACCACTCAGAGACATAAAGGAGGTCTTGCCTATCAGGAAACCAAACCACAAATCCACATGTTCAACATGCCATCCAATTAGCATGCCAGATATTTAGAAAACGCTTGGGCATGCCTGTCAAGGGAACCTGCCTATTGAGATTATAACTCCTAACGTGAATTATCATAGGTTTCCTACATCACATTATAATGGTGCCCACAACATAATTGAGTAATTTTGTTTATGTATTGACCCCAAACTATTCAATTCTGTGCAAACAACATGGGTAACTTTTGCAGGTTAAAATCTACACTGCAGATGGTGGTGGCAGCCATGAAAGTAAAAGACAGTTGCTCCTTGGAAGAAAAGCAGGACAAACCTAGACAGCGTATTCAAAAGCAGAGACATTACTTTGCCTACAAATGTCCGTCTAGTCAAAGCTATGATTTTTCCAGTAGTCACTAATGGATGTGAGAGCTGTACTATAAGGAAGGCCGAGTGCTGAAGAATTGATGCTTTTGAACTGTGGTGTTGGAGAAGACTCTTGAGAGTCCTGTGGACAGCAAGGAGATCAAACCAGTCAATCCTAAAAAAAAAATCAGTCCTGAATATTCATTGGAAGGACTGATGCTGAAGCTGAAACTCCAATACTTTGGCCACCTGATATGAAGAGCTGACTCACTAGAAAAGACCCTGATGCTGGGAAAGATTGAAGGCAGGAGGAGAAGGGAATGACAGAGGATGAGATGTTTGGATGGCATCATCGACGCGATGAACAAGTTTGAGCAAGCTCTGGGAGATCTTGAAGGACAGCGAAGGCTGGCATGCTGCAGTCCTTGCGGTCCTGGAGTCAGACACAACTGAGCGACTGAACAACAAGTACATTGAGTATAAAAATAAATGACATAGTCTCTGTCCTCAAGAAATTTGGAATCTAGTGGTGGTGAAAATACAGAGAACTAAAACCAAACTAATTTAAGCTAAAAAAAAAAATTGTGTGTGCTGAGAGAGGGGCAGAATTTACTGGCAACAAAACTAGATGCAGTTGTTTTCTGCACAGATGGTGGAATACAGGTGCATAATCAGTACCATCAGAACTCTAGCAATGTCCTGTTTGCCTTTATTCTCAGGCTTGATTTATTCCTAAGATATCAATAGTTGCCCCTCCATAGTGGTTATCCTCAGCCTTTCAAGGAGAAAATGTTTATTTACAAATAGTTCTAACATCTCAGAAAAGCATTTGCAGTGACCAGCTTAGTCACCATGCCCTGACCACCTTCTACAAAGGGGAAGGGGCTTGGGAGAGACTGCTCCATCTCTACTACATGGTGTGAAGGAAAAGAGAAGAGTGATTCCACTACCAGAATAAGAATAGAAAACTCAACAGAACAAGGCAAGACGGGGTCTTCACACATGGAATCGCATGAAATAAGAGTGATACGAGATAGAAACACAATATTGTGAGGGGGAAGTTGGAATATAGAGTGTATGAGCACTGGAATCAGTAAGGCTGGATTTGTACTACACTGCTATGGCCTTAGGAATGCTACATCAACTCTAAGTTTCAGTTTTCGCTGTTATAAAATTAAGATAATAATCCTCTCTGAATTATAGAGATCGAACCTGTATCTCTTACGTCTCCAGCATTGGCAGGCTGGTTCTTTACTACCAGCCACACCTGGGAAGTCCTTAAATTAGTCCTTAAATCCACAAAATAGCTCATAGCTTATACAGAATGAGTGCTCAATAGGCTTCTCATCATCATTACTAATATTACTATGGTCATTATTTTAAGAGAGGAAGGGACCCAATGCAGGGGAGGAGAATCAGAAAAAAGGATGAGCGTTTAGGATATGTATGACATTTTGTGTTGATTAGGCTTGGTGTAAGAGTTGATGGACTAAGGCTAGGACTAGACTTTATATGGAGAAGGCGATGGCACCCCACTCCAGTACTCTTGCCTGGAAAATCCCATGGATGGAGGAGCCTGGAAGGCTGTAGTCCATGGGGTCGCTGAGGGTCAGACACGACTGAGTGACTTCCCTTTCACTTTTCACTTTCATGCATTGGAGAAGGAAATGGCAACCCACTCCAGTGTTCTTGCCTGGAGAATCCCAGGGACAGGGGAGCCTGGTCGGCTGCCATCTATAGGGTCGCACAGAGTCGGACATGACTGAAGCGACTTAGCAGTAGTAGCAACAGACTTTGTATTGGTAAGATTAGGGGACTCTCTGACTCACTGCAGTATTGCATTTGAATTACTTAGGGAACCATGAGATTCTCTGAGTACAAGGAGCTCCATCAGAAGAGGCTCTAGAACCTGGCTACTGGGGTCAAAAGATAGGAGCCTGTGACCTGGTAAATGCTGTTACAGCTGGTGCCCTGGCCCACCTGTCCATGTTTCACTCCATAATTTGCAAATTTTTCCTCATCAGTAAGGAGCTGCATTTAGCGTGTCTAAACAAACTAATTATCTGCTACTCACCTTTATGTACCTACCATCATTAGCATTAAATTTAGTGTCACTGTTAAATACCCTCTACCTATTCAATGTGCCCCTACTAGTTTTGATAACCTTTTTCTTCCTAGTGCCAGAACCTCTGGCTCTTCAGAGCACTGCCTTTGGGTTTCCCCTCAGACAGAGAGCAGACACTCTTCCAAGGAAGTCTTTGGACAATGACTAATGACAACTGTAATAACCCTCCAAAGAGTCCCCTGAGAAGTCAGGCTGAAGTCACTTTCTCAGGAATGTGCCTGAAGTCACACTCTTGGTTGGCTCCTGTGTGTGTGTGTGTGTGTGTGTGTGTGTTTTTTTTTTTTTTTGTCTTGTTTCCTCTATTAACACCCCTACCCACCCCTCTCCCAGATACTTCTGGGCTTCCTGACTTAACAAATCAGGGTCTACTTTAGGGACCTCAATCTAAGAAAATTGCTGGTTCTGGGATATACTGGTTAGCAATTTGGATAGCTTTATTTTCTTCCCTCCATCACAGGGATTTCTTAAGTAACCATAACCAAGAATTTATGAAAGCTATGGATATTTCTCAGAGTTTAAAAAAGAAAAAAAAAAAACACCATATATACAACGTATTTCCCATAACTTCACAGGGTTCCTGAGTTCCTTGAAACTCACCTGTGGACCTCAGTTTCAAAGCCATCAACTTTGAGACACAATTTAAGTCAAGGAACAAAATGAAAGACATCAAAATGCCAGACAGGATTAAGAAAACACACACTTAGCAATTTTTACTCTTTTTAAGGTTTCATTGATTTTGGATTCTATCTCCTATTTTGCTTTGCTTAATTTCCTCAAGTAGGCAATTGTGCTGGGTGGGTTTAATTTACCCTTCAGATCACCTTTCCCCTCCTTCTCTGTGCTCCAGTAACTGACTATGTGGGTTGCATCAGTTGGCAGTCTTGCCCTTTGGCATGTTGTTTGGCCAATGGGAATAACCACCAGGAGATTAGAAGGGGAGGGGAAAGTGAGCTCTCAAGTTTCCTTCCCCTGCCTTCTCCTGCAGGGTCCTCTGACCTTGTGTGATGCATAGCTCCTGTCATACGGCTCCCTTCACAGCACCCTCTTGCTCTGGATTTTGGAGACTGCCCCTTTTCCTGCTCTTCCAGGCTTAAGGTGGTAATGGTTCACTAATTTTAAATTCTTGGGGTCTTACATGATCCCCTGTGGGTTTTACTGCCAACACTACTTTGTACATAGCCCTTTATTTAATTCTCCTTAATTTACTCAATTTGAGTGCCAACTGTTTCCTGATGACACTTTAATTGATTCATCACAGTTCACCAAAATGCACTGACTACTTCTCATTTGTGAGGCTGGAAGCAGGGTAAAGACTGGTTAGAGCTATGATTACGATTAGAGTTAGAGAGATGATAGCAGTGAACATGTGCCCTCTAGCTGTCCTCTTTGAGCTGGAAATTTAAACTTGGTTAGGATGTTAAATCACAGGATGGATTTTGTCTTCCTCCATCCTCTAATCTGCTTTCTAGCCCCACATGACTGTTGAGCACTTATCGTGTGGCTAGTGATATGCTGAACCTGAAAAATACACACCAAATGTTTGCAATCAAGATGCTAAAGAAAAAGTAAAATATCCCCATCATTTTTGTATTGATTTCATGTTGAAAGAAGGACATTTCAGATATATTAGATAAAATAAAATGTGTTATTGAAATTAATTTTGTGTACTGCTTTTAGTACAGTTGCTAGAAAAATTGAGATGACATATGCAGCTCACATTTTATTTCTACCAGACAGCACTGCCCTATTGTTATCACCTAGTTATGTTTGTCTCTTTAGAACTGCATAAACCTCAGTCCCTTATAGTTGGCTACTCTTCATAATGAACACCTTTCCCTAAGTGCCTTTCTATTAGTAATATTCACCATGCCGTAGAATCTCCTTCTAGAAAGTTCTTCAAATCAGTCTCTTAGTGTCATCGGTTTTCATTAAACTTCATTGCATTGATGCAAAGTATGGTGCACTGAAATCACAAAAAGCTGAAGGTGTAATGACACCCTCTGTATAATCACTGCTGTTTCAAACACATGCTCTGCTCCTAATTTACATTTTTCATATGCTCTTGTAGCACTGAGAAGGTGAGAAATGCTAATTGATTTAAAGTGTATGTAGCCATTCACAGTAATAAGAATTTGCACAGGCATTGTACCCAGGGGTAAACAGATTCAGGAAACACTGTTACACTTGCAAATTATGCTCAAGTTAAAGTATCTTATCTTTCAGTGAGAAAAGAATCTACTGGTTTCATATTCTTTTATGGCATAAGACATTTATTCATGGTAACTTGAAAATGAAACTGAGCATCAGGTAATTGTTACACATGGTGTGGAAGTCATTACACTGGTAGAAATATTAAACCTAGCAGGCAGTCTTGCTAACACTCTGCCATATGATGAAACTTAAATTTCCAAACACTGAGCTTCTATTCACTGTGGTGGTCGGGAGGATAAATCTGTGACTTTTAACATGATAGGAAAAACACATACACACAAATTAGGTTATTTTTATGAGAACTGTAAGATTTTCTTTTGATTTCATTGAATTAAACAGAGCTCTCAGTGTTAAACAATAAAAACACAAATCAAACAGGCCTCATCTAAAAGGGAAGTTTATAATTTATAATGAAAAAGTATTCAGATGAAGTCATGTAAAATCTGTTTCTCAGGTCTTCTTTTTTTGGTGTTAACTTATTTTTCAGAAACCCTCCCTCCATATGTTGACAGAGATGGTAACAAATCTATCAAGGCATTTAGTCTATCATCTCTGCAATCCAATCAGAAAGAATTCACCTGTTACCCAAAGGTCTAAACAGAAGTCTCGCTCACTGGGCCAAGAACCTAATGCCCTGTCCTAACCCACCACTGGGACGCTGGTTAACCAGGCTGAGGACATGAGTCTGACTCTGGAGTAAAGTGAAACTGTTATTCTCTCAGTCATGTCTGACTCTGTGCTACCCCGTGGACTGTAGCCCGCCAAGCTCCTCCCAAAATAATGAGGGACTTTGTTAGCAGAGTAAGGAATACTAGACATGCCAAGTTATCAGATGTGCAGTTGAACTGGGAAATAGGCAAAGGATAAGCTAAAGTAAAAAATTTAAAGCCGTCTTTCTTCTAACCCACATAGCGTGTGTGTGTGTGTGTGTGTGTTAGTCACTCAGTTGTATCTGATTCTTTGCCACCCCATGGCCTATAGCCCACCAGGCTCCTCTGTCCATGGACTTCTCTAGGCAAGAATACTGGAGTGGGCAGCCATTCCCTTCTCCAGGGGATCTTCCCAACCTAGGGACTGAACTCAGGGCTCTCACACTGCAGGCAGATTCTTCACCATCTGAGCCACCAGGAAAGCCCTAACCCAAATTGCTTATGATATACCAAGTCTTCAACTCCTTAAAAAGTTTTATGAGTGAAAGTTTGAGAAAGTATGTTTTTGCCTCAACCATTAAATTTAATTCTGAATGAGGAATAAGAAAAAGAGGGGTGGGGAGAGGCATGTTTTTCAATCTAAATGTATCCTGAAGAATCATGATGAGTAGAAGTAAAGATATTTTAACTTGTCAAGTGCAAAATATGAGATTCAACCTAGTTGTGTCACTCAATCTGATCTATGGTGGATATTTGCTGAACTGATGATCTATCTTTGTCCAGTAAAACATCAGCAGTCACAGATTAGGGATGCTGACAAGGCTTACATTACTGTCAATCAACAAACAGGTCCTTAATGTTGGCTGTGGGGCTGGCACTATGCTAGATGCTCTCAGAGATGCTAAAAATGTCTCAGATGTGACTGTTCACTTTAAGGAGCTCATCATTAAATCACAAAAATAAAACTCATGAAACAAAACTGGACAATACTAAGCATTGGCAAACCAAATGGATAACTGTGTCTGCTGCAGACTCAAGTCTATGGAAACACAGGACAGAAAAAAACAGGGTATTTATAATGTGAGAAGTAAAGAGCCACTACTTCCTGCACATACTGGATGTTCAGACTAAATAAACAAGAAAGGCTAAATTACTAGATTCTCACTTTTAATTTAGTACTTTATAATTGTTTCTTAGACACGCACAACCAAACACTTCTGAAGCATTTTCCTTGTTTACGCTATTTCTTCCCAGAGGCTTGAACCTTTCTAAATATTAATGAAGATAAAGTGATGTTCAAAGAAACAAAGAATCATGAAATAATGCTACTTGCAACAACATGGATGGCCCTAGAGACTGTCCAACTGAGTGAAGTAAGTTAGAGAAAGATAAATATCACATGATATTACATATGTTCAGTTCAGTTCAGTTTCTCAGTTGTGTCTGACACGTTGTGATCCCATGGACTGCAGCACGCCAGGCTTTCCTGTCTATCACCAACTCCCAGAGCTTGCGCAAACTCATGTTCATTGAGTCAGTGATGCCATCCAACCAGCTCATCCTCTCTTGTCCCCTTCTCCTCCTGCCTTCAATCTTCCTTAGCATCAGGGTCTTTTCCAATGAGTCAGTTCTTCGTATCAGATGGCCAAAGTACCGGAGTTTTAGCTTCAGCATCCGTCCTTCCAATGAATATTCAGGGTTGATTTCCTTTAGGATTGATTGGTTTGATCTCCGTGCAGTCCAAGGGATTCTCAAGAGTCTTCTCCAACACCACAGTTCAAAAACATCAATTCTTTGGTGCTCAGCTTTCTTTATAGTCCAACTATCACATCCATGCATGACTACTGGAAAAATCACAGCTTTGACTATATCGACCTTTGTTGGAAAAGTAATGTCTCTGCCTTTTAATATGCTGTCTAGGTTTGTCAGAGCCTTTCTTCCAAGGAGCAAGTGTCTTTTAATTACATGGCTGCAGTCACCATCTGCAGTGATTTGGGAGCCCAGAAAAATAAAGTCTGTCACTGTTTGCATTATTTCCCCCATCTATTTGCCATGAAGTGATGGGACGAGATGCCATGATCTTAGTTTTCTGAATGTTGAGTTTTAAGCCAGCTTTTTCACTCTCCTTTTTCACTTTCATCAAGAGGCTCTTTAGTCCTTCTTCACTTTCTGCCATAAGGGAGGTGTCATCTACATATCTGAGGTTATTGATATTTCTCCTCACAATCTTGATTCCAGCTTGTGCTTCATTCAGCCTGGCATTTCACATGATGTACTCTGCATATAAGTTAAATAAGCAGGATGATAATATACAGCCTTGATGTACTCCTTCCCCGATTTGGAACCAGTCTGTTGTTCCATGTCCAGTTCTAACTGTTGCTTCCTGACCTAAATATAGATTTCTCAAGAGGCAGATAAGGTGGTCTGGTATTCCCATTTCTTGAAGAATTTTCCACAATTTGTTGTGACCCACACAGTCAAAGGCTTTGGTATAGTCAATAAAGCAGAAGTAGATGTTTTTCTGGAATTCTCTTGCTTTTTCGATGATCCAGTGGATGTTGGCAATTTGATCTCTGGTTCCTCTACCTTGTCTAAATCCAGCTTGAATCTGGAAGGTCATGTTTCATGTACTGTTGAAGCCTCACTTGGAGAATTTTGAGCATTACTTTGCTAGTGTGTGAGATGAGTGCAGTGCAATTGTGTGGTAGTTTAAGTATTCTTTAGCATTTCCTTTCTTTGGGATTGGAATGAAAACCTGACATTTTCCAGTCCTGTGGCCACCACGAGCTTTCCAAATTTGCTGGCATATTGAGTGCAGCACTTTCACAGCATCATCTTTTAGGATTTGAAATAGCTCAACTGGAATTCCATCACCTCCTTTAGCTGTGTTCATAGTCATGCTTCCTAAGGCCCACTTGACTTCACATTCCAGGATGTCTGGCTCTAGGTGAGTGATCCCACCATCGTTGTTATCTGAGTCATGAAGATCTTTTTTGTATAGTTCTTCTGTGTATTCTTGCCACCTCTTCTTAATATCTTCTGCTTTTGTTAAGCCCACACCATTTCTGTCCTTTATTTTGCCCATCTTTGCATGAAATGTTCCCTTGATATCTCTAATTTTCTTGAAGAAATCTCTAGTCTTTCCCATTCTATTATTTTCCTCTATTTCTTTGCCCTGATCACTGAGGAAGGTTTTCTTATCTCTCCTTGCTATTCTTCGGAACTCTGTATTCAAATTAGTATGTCTTTCCTTTTCTCCTTTGCCTTTAGCTTCTTTTCTTTTTTCAGCTATGTGTAAAGCCTCCTCAGACAACCATTTTGCCTTTTTGCATTTCTTTTTCTTGAGGAAGGTCTTGATCACTGCCTCCTATACTGTGTCACAAACCTGCATCCATAGTTCCTCAGGTGCTATGTCTATCAGATCTAATCCCTTGAATCTATTTGTGACAGTCATAAGGGATTTGATTTAGGTCATACCTTAATGGTCTAGTGGTTTTCCCTACTTTCTTCAATAACTTTCCCTACTTTCTTTCTTAAGCTACAAGATGGTGGAGTAGAAGGACATGCACTCATCTTCTCCTGTGAGAACTCCAAAATTATAACTTGCTGCTTAACAACCAATGACAGGAGAATGTTGGCTCCCACCAAAAAAAGATACCCCACATCCAAGAGCAAAGGAGAAGCCCCAGCAAGAAGGTAGGAGGGGTGAAATCGCATTAAGAATCAAACCCCATACCCACCAGGGATGTTCGGAGGGCTCAAACAAAACCTTGCGCTTACCAGGAGACTCCAAAGAGACTGAGCCAGACCTGTGTTTGAGTGTCTCCTGCAGAGGTACAGGTCAGCAGTGGCCTGCCACATGGGCAGGGGCTCTGGGTGCACCAGACGTGGGTGTGGCAGAAGCCGTCTTGGAGAAGGTCACCATTAACCCCAACATAGAGCTGCCAGAACTTATACAGGACTGCGGAAACAGACTCTTGGAGGGCACAGACAAAACCTTGTGCACACCAGGACCCAGGAGAAAAGAGCAGTGACCCCACAAGAGACTGACCCAGACTTGCCTGTGAGTGTCCAAAAGTCTCCAGCAGAGGCGTGGGTCAGCAGTGGCCTGCTGCCGGGTCGGGGGCACTGAGTGAGGCAGTGCATGCATGGGAGGTCACCATTATCTTCATTACTTCCACCACAGTTTGGTCTCAGGACAAACAACAGGGAAGGAACACAGCCCCACCCATAAACAGAAAATTGGATTAAAGATTTACTGAGCATCAGTAAAGTAAAAGATTTATTGTCCATCAGAACAAGACCCAGTTTTCCCCACAGTCAGTCTCTCCCATTAGGAAGCCACCATAAGCCTCTTATCCTTATCCATCAAAGGGCAGAAAGAATGAAAAGCACAATCAGAGAAAACTAACCAAACTGATCACATGGACCACAGCCTTGTCCAACTCGATGAAACTATGAGCCATGCCATGTAGGGCCACCCAAGATGGGCAGGTCATGGTGGAGGGTTCTGACAAAACTTGGTCCACTGGAGAAGGAAATGTCAAAACACTTCAGTATTCTTGCCTTGAGAACCCCATGAACAGTATGAAAAGGCAAAACAATAGGACAGTGAAAGATGAACTCCCCAGGTCGGTAAGTGCCCAAAAAGCTACTGGAGAAGAGTGGAGAAATAACTCCAGAAAGAATGACAAGACAGAGGCAAAGAAAAAACAATGCCCAGTTGTTGAGGTGACTGGTAATAGAAGTAAAGTCCAATGCAGTGAAGAACAAAATTGCATAGGAACCTGGAATGTGCGACCCATGAATCAAGGTAAATTGGAAGTGGACAAACAGGAGATGGCAAGAGTGAACATTGACATTTTAGGAATCAGTGAACTAAAATGGACTGGAATGGGTGAATTTAACTCAGATGACCATTATATCTACTACTGTGGGCAAGAATCCTTTAGAAGAAATGGAGTAGCCATCATAGTCAATAAAGGAGTCCAAAATGCAGTTCTTGGGTGCAATTTCAAAATGACAGAATGATCTCTCTTTGTTTCCAAGGCAAACCATTCAATATTACAGTAATCCAAGACTATGCTCCAACCAGGAATGCTGAAGAAGCTGAAGTTGAAGGGTTCTATGAAGACCTACAAGACCTTCTAGAGCTAATACCCCCAAAAGATGTCCTTTTCATTATAGGGGACTGGAATGCAAAAGTAGGAAGTCAAGAGATACCTGGAGTAACAGGCAAATTTTGCTGCAGAGTACAAAATGAAGCAGGGCAAGGGCTAGCAAGGGTTTTGTCAAGAGAATGCACTGCTCATAGCAAACACCCTCTTCCAACAACACAAGAGAAGACTCTACACATGGACATCACCAGATGGTCAATACTGAAATCAGATTGATTATATTCTTTGCAGCCAAAGATGGAGAAGCTCTATACAGTCAGCAAAAACAGGACTGGGAGCTGACTGTGGCTCAAGTCATGAACTCTTTATTGCCAAATTCAGACTTAAATTGAAGAAAGTAGGGAAAACCACTAGACCATTCAGGTATGACATAAATCAAATCCCTTATGATATGCTTATATGTGGAATCTTAAAAAATGAATCTATTTACAAAACAGAAATTGAGTCACACATGTAGAAAACAAACTTGTAGATACCAAGAGGTAAGGGGAGTGGGGATAAACTGGGAGACTGGGACTGACATATACACACAACTATACATAAAATAGATCACTAATAAGAACCTATTGTACAGCACAGGGGACTTTTTCAATACTCTAAAATGGCCTATATGGGAATAGAACCAAAAAAGAATGAAGATATGTGTATGTATAACTGACTTTTTTCACTCTACAGCAGAAACACAACATTGTAAATCAACTATACTGATTTACAATACACTAAAAAAAAAATAATAAACAAGCTAAATAAGAAACAAAGATTCAAGGACTGAAAAAACCACAAGCAAATTGTAGAAATTTTGTAGACATCAAAAAATTTTAGCCTCACAGTTAAATCACTAATTTTCATTTGAAGACAAAAAAAGTCCAGTTCTTTACAATACCTGACCTAAGCAAAGATTGGACAATTGGCATATACTAGAGCACAGAAAATAAGGCAATATCTTTCTGTAAGAATTCATCACACCGGTTAGAATTTGGTGGCTGTTTTGTTACGTCAGCTCATTAATTGGCTGGAGCATGGGTTTGTTAGGGCTGCTCCCAGACCAGGATATTTTTCTCTGGTCTCCAGAGCTGTAGAGGGTCTAAACTGTTACTGATCTGTTTGCTAGGCTAGTGTTCTTTCCACTGATTGGTAGCCTGGAAATCTCAATGGTATATAGATAATGTACAAGGCTTGTAAAGTAGTTTGCTAACTAAGCAAAACTGCAACACTGCTTTAAAAACAGCAACTGTGCAAAATCACCATAAGGGCTACATTTTCCCCTGAACTAGATTTCTACCTGATTGCCAAAGATAATAAGAACTCTTAAAAGGTGCTTATTACTATATCAGACTTTTAATAAACTCATCTGTAAAACAATTTTTATGAGACATTTTCAGATTCATTTATTCTAACCTTCTTGCTCACATTTTAGTCAGAAATATGATTCTTAGTGTTCTTTTCATTTTAACCTTGGTTGGAACTTTTACAAAGTCTTTTTCTAATTTATTGTATCAATTATAAATAAATGTTGCTCAAGGTTAAAACAATTTTATGCTAACAGAAATCAGATACTATGCATTGTTTAATATAGATCCTAACATTATACATTATAACAGCTTGCATTTATTTCTATTTAAGGCAAAACTAAGTGACTAGTAATATCATATGATTTATGTTTTCATATGTGTAGTAGAAACCCTACAATTTTATATACTTAAGGCTTAAGTGTGGGCTATAAACTACAAATGTTCTCTGTTGAAAATCATATTATATTAATAAAATAAATAGTTCTGTCTTATTCTTAGATTAAAGATGCACATTCATTTATAATTCAATCTCTTGCCCACAGAATTGATGTAGTTTTCTTTTTATTTAATAAGTAGTTTCTTAAAGAAATTCTATCATTATTTTTGAGTGCTCTGTTATAGTCTGATAAACAGATATTTAAATTTTGAGTATTATTTAGGCCAGTCAGCCGCCTTCCCAATACTTCTGTTCATAGCTCCTTTCCAAGCATATCTCAACAAATGTGCCTTTTATGCTCAAAATCACTCATTATTAGAGAAATGCAAATCAAAACCAAAATGACGTATCATCTCACACTGGTCAGAATGGCCATAAACAAAGTATCCAAAAAATGAATACTGGAGAGGGTGTGGAGAAAAGTGAACCCGCTTACACTACTGGTGGGAATGCATACTGATACAACCACTATGGAGAACAGTATGGAGATTCCTTTAAAAACTAGGAATAAAATTTCCAAACAACCCAGCAATCCCTCTACTGGGCATATACCCCTAGAAAACCATAATTTAAAAAGACACATGTACCCCAAAGTTCACTGCAGCACTATGTACAATAATTAGGACATGGAGGCAACCTAGATGTCCATCAACAGATGAATGGATAAGAAGCTGTGGTACGTATACACAATGGAATATTCAGTTCAGTCACTCAGTAATGTCTGACTCTTTGCGACCCCATGAATCGCAATACTCCAGGTCTCCCTGTCCATCACCAACTCCCGGAGTTCACTCAGACTCACGTCCATCGAGTCAGTGATGCCATCCAGCCATCTCATCCTCTGTCGTCCCCTTCTCCTCCTGCCCCCAATCCCTCCCAGCATCAGAGTCTTTTCCAATGAGTCAACTCTTCGCATCAGGTGGCCAAAGTACTGGAGTTTCAGCTTTAGCATCACTCCCTCCAAAGAAATTCCAGGGCTGATCTCCTTCAGAATGGACTGGTTGGATCTCCTTGCAGTCCAAGGGACTCTCAAGAGTCTTCTCCAACACCACAGTTCAAAAGCATTAATTCTTCAGCGCTCAGCTTTCTTCACAGTCCAACTCTCACATCCACACATGACCACTGGAAAAACCATAGCCTTGACTAGACAGACCTCTGTTGGCAAAGTAATGTCTCTGCTTTTGAATATGCTATCTAGGTTGGTCATAACTTTTCTTCCAAGGATGTAAGCATCTTTTAATTTCATGGCTGCAGTCACCATCTGCAGTGATTTTGGAGCCCAGAAAAATAAAGTCTGACACTGTTTCCACTGTTTCCCTATCTATTTCCCACGAAGTAATGGGACCAGATGCCATGATTTTTGTTTTCTGAATGTTGAGTTTTAAGCCAACTTTTTCACTCTCCTCTTTCACCTTCATCAAGAGGCTTTTTAGTTCCTCTTCACTTTCTGCCATAAGGGTGGTGTCATCTGCATATCTGAGGTTATTGATAATTCCCCCAGCAATCTTGATTCCAGCTTGTGTTTCTTCCAGCCCAGCGTTTCTCATGATGTACTCTGCATAGAAGTTAAATAAGCAGGGTGACAACATACAGCCTTGACATACTCCTTTTCCTTTTTGGAACCAGTTTGTTGTTCCATGTCCAGTTCTAACTGTTGCTTCCTGACCTGCATACAAATTTCTCAAGAGGCAGGTCAGGTGGTCTGGTATTCCCATCTCTTTCAGAATTTTCCACAGTTTATTGTGATCCACAGAGTCAAAGGCTTTGGCATAGTCAATAAAGCAGAAATAGATGTTTTTCTGGAACTCTCTTGCTTTTTCCATGATCCAGCAGATGTTGGCAATTTGATCTCTGGTTCCTCTGCCTTTTCTAAAACCAGCTTGAACATCAGGAAGTTCATGGTTCACGTATTGCTTAAGCCTGGCTTGGAGAATTTTGAGCATTACTTTACTAGTGTGTGAGATGAGTGCAATTGTTCAATAGTTTGAGCATTCTTTGGCATTGCCTTTCTTTCGGATTGGAATGAAAATGACTTTTTCCAGTCCTGTTGCCACTGCTGAGTTTTCCAAATTTGCTGGCATATTGAGTGCAGCACTTTCACAGTGTCATCTTTCAGGATTTGAAATAGCTCAACTGGAATTCCATCACCTCCACTAGCTTTGTTCGTAGTGATTCTTTCTAAGGCCCACTTGACTTCACATTCCTTGATATCTGGCTCTAAGTGAGTGATCACACCATTGTGATTATCTGGGTCATGAAGATCTTTTTGTACAGTTTTGTGTATTCTTCTTATATTGCCACCTCTTCTTAATATCTTCTGCTTCTGTTAGGTCCATACCATTTCTGTCCTTTATCGAGCCCATCTTTGCACGAAATGTTTCTTTGGTATCTCTAATTTTCTTGAAGAGATCTCTAGTCTTTCTCATTCTGTTGTTTTCCTCTATTTCTTTGCATTGATTGCTGAAGAAGGCTTTCTTATCTCTTCTTGCTATTCTTTGGAAATCTGCATTCAGATGCTTATATCTTTCCTTTTCTCCTTTTCTTTTCACTTCTCTTTTTTCACAGCTATTTGCAAGGCCTCCCCAGACAGCCATTTTGCTTTTTTGCATTTCTTTTCCCTGGGGATGATCTTGATCCCTGTCTCCTGTACAACGTCACGAAGCTCAGTCCATAGTTCATCAGGCACTCTATCTATCAGATCGAGTCCCTTAAATCTATTTCTCACTTCCACTGTATAATCATAAGGGATTTGATTTAGGTCATACCTGAGTGTTCTGGTGGTTTTCCCTACTTTCTTCAATCTCAGTCTGAAATTTGCAATAAGGAGTTCATGATCTGAGCCAGAGTCAGCTCCTGGTCTTGTTCTTGCTGACTGTATAGAGCTTCTCCATCTTTGGCTCTAAAGAATACAATCAGTCTGATTTTGGTTTTGACCATCTGGTGATGTCCATGTGTAGAGTCTTCTCTTGTGTTGTTGGAAAAGGGTATTTGCTATGACCAGTGCATTTTCTTGGCAAAACTCTATTAGTCTTTGCCCTGCTTCATTCCATATTCCAAGGCCAAATTTGCCTGTTACTCCAGGTGTTTCTTGACTTCCTACTTTTGCATTCCAGTCCCCTATCATGAAAAGAAAATCTTTTTTGGGTGTTAGTTCTAAAAGATCTTGTAGGTCTTCATAGACCCATTCAACTTCAGCTTCTTCAGTGTTACTGGTTGGGGCATAGACTTGGATTACTGTGATATTGAATGGTTTGCCTTGGAAACGAACAGATTATTCTGTCGTTTTTGAGATTGCATCAAAGTACTGCATTTCGAACTCTTTTGTTGACCATGATGGCTATTCCATTTCTTCTGAGGGATTCCTGCCTGCAGTAGTAGATATAATGGTCATCTGAGTTAAATTCACCCATTCCAGTCCATTTCAGTTCGCTGATTCCTAGAATGTCGACGTTCACTCTTGCCATCTCTTGTTTCACCACTTCCAATTTGCCTTGATGGGTTCCTATGCAATATTGCTCTTCAAAAAGGAATATGTTTGAGTCAGTTATAAGGAGGTGAATGAACCTAGAGCCTATTATACAGAGTAAAGTAGGTCAGAAAGAGAAAAACAAATATCATATATTAATGCATATATATGGAATTTAGAAAGATGGCACTGACAATCCTACATCCAGGGCAGCAAAGGAGACCCAGACATAAAGAACGGACTTTTGGACTCAGTGGGAGAAGGAGAGGGTGGGATGATTTGAGAGAATAGCACTGAAACATATACATTACCATATGTAAAATATATAGCCGGTGGGAGTTTGATGTATAACGCAGGGCACCCAAAACCAGTGCTTTGTGACAACCTGGAGGGGTGGGGTGGAAGGGGGGTTAGGGATAGAGGGGACACATGTATGCCTATGGCTGATTCATATCAATGCATAGCAAAAAAATCACAATATTGTAAAGTAATTATCCTCCAATTAAAATATGTGATGAGCCCAACTGTAGATCAAAGAGAATGCTGGCTATTAAGAGATGCAAGCATTTTGAGCTGGGAGGTGATAAGAAGAGAAAGGGCCAAGTGATCCAGTTTTGAGCTTCATATTTTGTTTTATTATGAAGACAATAAAAATGCCATCAATAAAATCCTCTTATTTATGCTTAAAAATAAATAAATAAATAAATAATTTTTTTTAAAAAGAAATGTGTCTTTTAAAACAAAAACATACTCACAAACTTAGAGAACAAACTCATGGTTTCCAGGGGTAAAGGATGAGGAGAAGGGATAGTTAGCTAGGGAGTTTGGGATGGACATGTACACACTACTATGTTTTAAATGGATAACCAACAAGGACCTCCTCTATAGTACAGGGAACTCTGCTCAATGTTATGTGGCAGCCTGGGTGGGAGGGGAGTTTGGGGAGAATAGATACATGCGTTAATATATGTATGGCTGAGTCCCTTTGCTATAAACCTGAAACTATCACAACAATGTTAATTGGCTGTTCAGTTCAGTTCAGTCTCTCAGTCATGTCTGACTCTTTGTGACCCCATGAATCGCACCACACCAGGCCTCCCTGTCCATCACCGACTCCCGGAGTTTACAAAAACTCACGTCCATTGAGTCGGTGATGCCATCCAGCCATCTCATCCTCTGTCATCCCCTTCTCCTCCTGCCCCCAATCCCTCCCCCAGCATCAGTCTTTTCCAATGAGTCAACTCTTCGCATGAGGTGGCCAAAGTATTGGAGTTTCAGCTTCAGCATCAGTCCTTCCAATGAACACCCAGGACTGATCTCCTTTAGAATGGACTGGTTGGATCTCCTTGCAGTCCAAGGGACTCTCAAGAGTCTTCTCCAACACCACAGTTCAAAAGCATCAATTCTTCGGCACTCAGCTTTCTTCACAGTCCAACTCTCACATCCATACATGACCACATGAAAAACCATAGCCTTGAGTAGACGGACCTTTGTTGGCAAAGTAATGTCTCTGCTTTTTAATACACTATCTAGGTTGGTCATAACTTTCCTTCCAAGGAATTGGTTGTACATGAATATAAAATAAAAAGTTTAAAAAAAAGAAAGAAATGTGTTTGGGGATGGTTTACAAATGCCAGCCTCCAATACTCAGGTTAAAAAGGAAAGTAGCTTTTTGTAGAATACTAACAGCTGGACCCTTCCTTGTGTATGTTAGTGGTTCTGAGTACTTGTAACATAGCAGATTTACATTGGGCAAAGATCAACTCATCCAATACTGAATTCATCTTTACATTCTAGTGGCAAAAGAACAGCATGAGAAAGAATTTGAGAGGACACTCAATACCCAAATTAGATAGCATCACCAACTTAATAGACAGGAATTTGAGCAAACTCCAGGAGATGGTGGAGGACAGAGGTGCCTGGCATACTGTAGTCCATGAGGTCACAAAGAGTCGAACATTACTTAGCCACTGAACAATAACAATACACACATGCTTATCATTTACTTTTTTAATATAAATTTATTTATTTTAATTGGAGGCTAATTACTTTACAATATTGTATTCATTTTGCCATACATCAACATGAATCCACCACGGGTGAACATGTGTTCCCCATCCTGAACTCCCCTTCCACCTCCCTCCCCGTAGCATCCCTCTGGGTCATCCTAGTGCACCAGCCCCGAGCATCCTGTATCATGCATCAAACCTGGACTGGCAATTCCTTTCACATATGATATTATACATGTTTCAATGCCATTCTCCCAAATCATCCCACCCTCTCCCTCTGCCACAGAGTCCAAAAGACTGTTCTATACATCTGTGTCTCTTTTGCTGTCTCGTATACAGAGTTATTGTTACCATCTTTCTAAATTCCATATATATGCGTTAGTATACAGTATTGGTGTTTTTCTTTCTGGCTTACTTCACTCTGTGTAATAGGCTCCAGTTTCATCCACCTCATTAGAACTGATTCAAATGTATTCTTTTTAATGGCTGAGTAATACTCCATTGTGTATATGTACCACAGCTTTCTTATCCATTCATCTGCTGATGGACATCTAGGTTGCTTCCATGTCCTGGCTATTATAAACAGTGCTGCGATGAACATTGGGGTACATGTGTCTTTTTCAATTCTGGTTTCCTCAGTGTGTATGCCCAGCAGTGGGATTGCTGGGTCATAAAGCAGTTCTATTTCCAGTTTTTTAAGGAATCTCCACACTGTTCTCCATAGTGGCTGTACTAGTTTGCATTCCCACCAACAGTGTAAGAGTGTTCCCCTTTCTCCACACCCTCTCCAGCATTTATTGCTTGTAGACTTTTGGATAACAGCCATTCTGACTGGCGTGAAATGGTACCTCATTGTGGTTTTGATTTGCATTTCTCTGATAATGAGTGATGTTGAGCATCTTTTCAACATGTGTTTGTTAGCCATCTGTATGTCTTCTTTGGAGAAATGTTTGTTTAGTTCTTTGGCCCATTTTTTGATTGGGTCATTTATTTTTCTGGAATTGAGCTGCAGGAGTTGCTTGTATATTTTTGAGATTAATTCTTTGTCAGTTGCTTCATTCTGAAGGCTGTCTTTTCACCTTGCTTATAGTTTCCTTTGTTGTGCAGAAGCTTTTAATTTTAATTAGGTCTCATTTGTTTATTTTTGCTTTTATTTCCAATATTCTGGGAGGTGGGTCATAGAGGATCCTGCTGTGATTTATGTTAGAGAGTGTTTTGCCTATGTTCTCCTCTAACAGTTTTATAGTTTCTGGTCTTACATTTAGATCTTTAATCTGTTTTGAGTTTATTTTTGTGTATGGTGTTAGAAAGTGTTCTAGTTTCATTCTTTTACAAGTGGTTGACCAGTTTTCCCAGCACCACTTGTTAAAGAGATTGTCTTTTACTTTTTAAAACAGGAGTCAGAAAACTATGATCTGTAGGCCCAATTGTCTCACCAACTGCTTGTGTAAATAAGATTTTTATTTTAACACAGCCATATCCATTTGTTTATATATTGTCTGGGGTGGTTTTTGTGCAACAACATCAAAGCTGAGTAGTGGTGATCTAACACATATGGCCTGCAAAGTTTAAAATATTCACATCAAGTCCTTTACAGGGAAAAAAAAAAGTGTGCCTATCCTTGATTTAAAACAGGTATAGTAGTATATACATTGATATTAATGAATAATGACTATGAACTTAAGGTTAGCTGTTAATTTCAGAAGGTTTGTCTTGATAGTATGTGGCAAAGTATTCACAGTCAGCCAATTGCCAATGAACTGTCAAAACAGAAGCCAAGTATAGGAACATCATGAGTATGTCTGCTTTAGAAACTTGGATGTGGGCAGAACAGAAGTGCAAATACAGTTTAGAATTTCATTTAGAAAAAGTACAGACACACATGCTATGCTGAAGGATTAACTACGCATGAACTAAATGGTGATGCTATAATGGTAATTTATAATTACAAAGCAAAAACAGCATTGAAACCCATCACTGAGGCAAGATGATACTGATGCTGCCCCACTAATATCTAAAAGGCCATTCCACTTTCTGCATGGCAATCTGTGCCCAGAAACTTTGCAACAAGGCTATGAGCAGGGTCCTGAATTCTGGATCCCGGTAAATACTAGCAATAAAGTAGTTCTAAATTAAGAGGAAAGGTTGGTAGCTCTTACTAACTAGCTGGGTTGGTTACTATGTCACCTGTGAAAGCAGAAGTCTTTAGAATTATGAATTAGTTGCTTCTAAAGATCCAAAAAGTTCTTGTCCAAGGTCCATAGTTGCTGAGTATCAATATTTCAGACAAGGCAAGTATGAAGTAAGTTTAATGGCATATTTGAAGAAGGTCTATATTAGGTCATCCTGTAGATGGAGGAAGAACTACTCTAGGCTCCTCCTCTGTGATTCCCACTTCCCACTCGTCAACCTAAGGGCTAAATAGAGTAAACAATACAAGACCAGGAATTAATCAAAGCAACACTTCCAGCATATTTCCATTTATCATGTTCCTTATGTGAACTCAGAGGAAGTACAATCTCCACAAGCCCAGAATGCAACCACTATACAGTTCTTTGATCCTGCCCCAGCATTTTCCAGGGGAGTATTCACAGCCAAAGCAAAAGTGCTGTCTCAACCGCAGGTCTCCTGACTCAAGGCTCACAACCTTCCGAATGGCTTAGATTGCTCAGCACACAAGGAGCTATAGCAGCTCTGAGTTCCAGCATGGGATTCCTAGCCATCTACTCTCTCCATCCACCGTTGTTTGCCCTTCCCACCTCCTTAACTCAAACTCCTCCAAAATCCAATGAGCCCTGGTCTTTAAGGATCTTTCAGACACTCAGTTACCATCTTCTCCTTTGTACTGAGACGTTGTGGGCTTTACATTTCATGTGTCAACTAAAATTATACACATTCTTGGGTTTGTTTTCTTTCAGCTCTCTTTCTAGATGGGTATTTCTAAACTGCCATGCATTTCTTTTTTCATCTTGTTTCAGCTCTTCTATGTGATAGATCTTATTCTACAGTTCTTTGATTGGTGCTCTCAGGGCCAATGGGTCTTTGTCTTGCCCATTTTCTAATGAAGATTATCTGAAAGGGAATACATGCATGCCACTGCCTTCAGATAAAGGGCTGCAGATGGAAGGAGGGTGCACAGGGTAAGGAGAGAAATGAGAAGCTGGATCACACTGTGTATTTCATTAGTATTTTGTAGAAGGAGTACAGTTCAGCGAGTTGAGAATATCACATTTATCTATTCTCCTAAATTGTGAATAAATTCAAAGTCTGGGCTTAAACTAACTTCAATTTTGAAGATATAATTTGAAAGCCTTCAGTGTACACATGGCTGCATATACTTGCACTGCTCTGAATTGAATACATAAAGCCTTGAATCATTTGTGAGAGGCAGAACAGAGTGGTGAACAGAACACTGGCCTCACAGACAGGCAAGCAGAATTCTAAACCATGCCTGCCGCCAACTGGCTTTGGGACTCTCAGCAATCACTTGACTCACCTTGGACTCAGGATCCCCATCTTTCAAATGAGAGCACTGAGCAAAGATAATCACAAAGGACTCTTTCTAGTGCTAATGTTATATGAATCTGCAAATTATCCAAATGTCTTTTCCCTGAATGAAATTCAATGGGATCAAGACAAAACCAGGGCAGTACCTATTGCTAATATTCCTAGAATTGCTGAAATGATACCAGAGAGTTTGAGAAGGTAATGAAATTTGTCCCAGTCCAGTGCAAGTCAATTTCAGCCTACTGAATAGGTCAGTATAATTGAGCAATGGTCTGGGGAGCACAAGTAGCCAATTTGATACTGAAACCATATAACTGAGAAGGAAAGCACTTTTGCTCAAAGCTTCTATTTCAGAAATCAGAAAATTATTTTAGTAACAACCACCTGACTTTCTATTATAATCTTAAGAATCTTGGCACATTCTTAAGTGGAATCCTGTATTCTCTCAGTTGTCCACTTGGTGTAGATATACAAAACATAGCTGGTACAGGAGTGGTGACCTGTCAAACCAATAAACAAATAATAGACACTCTGTTAATAGCTGCTGATGGCTTAACTAATGCCACCCCTATAGAATTTTTACTACCATTATTAAAATTATTTCTCTTATTGTTTGGCTATGAGATGCCCATAAACTCCAATTTTGCTATGGTTAAAGAATCAGACAATGGGAAATAGATTCATTTATTCATTCATCCACTCAAAAATATTCCTAAAAATAAAAATTCTTAAAGTGTGCCAGTTTATGTATCTGATGAGACAGGTAGAAAAGTCTCTATTTTCCACTAGGGAACACAGGTATATCATCAAATGAAGTAATGTCATCAGTACTATGATAAAGATATACAAGATGCTGAGAAAGCACTAAGGTTAAGTGCAGCTGATTCTTTTTGGTATGAGCAGGTAGGCTTCAGAGAGGAGGTGACATGGTGTTGGAGGAGGTTGAGTAGTCTGCATAGAGAGAATGGCATTTCCAGAGGCAAAGTGGGAGCTACAGTAATTAAGGCACATTTAGAGAGCTGTGCTGCATTGAGCATCATTGGAGAACGGGGACACCATCATGGTAACAATGAGAAATTAGGCTAGGCTGGAAGAGACCTAATCAAAAAAGGTTTAGAGCGTGTGCCCAAGAATTTAGACTCTATCTACCAGAAGGAAAAGATTACATAATCCAAGATGCAGTTTAGAAAGAATGTGGAGGGAGGATATGGAAAACAGATTGCAAGATTGAAGGCTCAAGGTGTGACTTTAAGTCATGCTGTGTTATGAAACTGAAAGAAACTGTTTTTCTGGTCATAGAATGACTATGGAAGGAACATTCTATACCACTTGGCTATACCTCAATAAAAAATTATAGGAGTGGATAAAGTATACTGGTTACTATTGATTTTACCCCTAAAAGAAGCCCAGATCCTTTCTGGTCTCTCCACTGTGAAGGATGGCCTGGCGGTTTCATGACTGCTGCGTTGGTCAAAGACCTGATTTGAGAAGAGGGAGGCAAGGGGACATGATGCATGTTAACTCTTAGAACTGAGATTCAGAAATAAAGAGAACAAGAAGCAACCAGTTAAGAAAGGAGTAACCTGTAAACACCCCTCTCCTTCGTGAACAGTAGCTCAACAGCAGCTAAAGCTGATTCTTCCTCCAGAGCATGCACAGAAGAAGAAAGGCTATTTTAATTCCTCCCACTGATCACTGAACAGTGGAACTAGGCCTTTAAACTAATAGCTAAAAGACATTGGCCATTATCTATATAATATTTTAAGTCTCCATTATGGCAGATATCAGAGAAGGCAATGGCACCCCACTCTAGTACTCTTGCCTGGAAAATCCCATGGATGGAGGGGCCTGGTAGGCTGCAGTCCATAGGGTCGCTAAGAGTCAGACACAACTGAGTGACTTCGATTCCACTTTTCACTTTCATGCACTGGAGGAGGAAATGGCAACCCACTCCAGTGTTCTTGCCTGGAGAATCCCAGGGACGGGGGAGCCTGGTGGCTGCCGTCTATGGGGTCACACAGAGTCAGACACGACTGAAGTGACTTAGCATAGCATAGCATATGGCAGATATAGTCTTCTGGTTGACTATAAAGTAAACTTTGTCTGCATTGAAATGTATCCTTTGGTCTCTATAGCAGAGTTTAGAATATAAAATTATGTTTTCCTTATAATGGCATAAACTTTTTGTTGTAGCAAAATATACATAATGTAAAAGTTACCACTTTAACCATTTTTAGGAATATAATTCATTGGCATTAAGTACATTCACGTTGTCAATCATTACCACTCTGAATCTCCCCAAAGTTCTCATCTTCCCAAACTGAAACTCTGTACTGATTAAGCACCAACTTCCCATTCTCCCTTTCTCCCAGCCCTGCAACCACCCTTCTATTTTCTGCCTCTATGAATTTGGCTTCTCTAGGTATCTCATATAAGTTGAATCATACAATACTTGTCCTTTTGTGTCTAGCTTATTTCATTTAGCATGACTTCAGGATGCATCTGTGTTATAGTCCATATTCGAATTTTATTCCTTTTTAGTTTTTTTTTGTTTTTTTTTTACTTTTTTTACTTTACAATATTGTATTGGTTTTGCCATACATCAACACATGGCCCCATTGTGGCCACATTGGTTACTAATTCACTAGATAATTAGGTTGTTTATATCTTTTGGCTATTGTAACGATGCTATGAATATTGGTATGAATAACTATTCAAGTTTCTGATTTCTGTTCTTCAACGCTTTCTAATTCACTGAGATGGAATTTCTCAATTATATGGCAATTCTATGTTCATGTTTGTTTTGAGGAATCACCTAACTCTTTTCCACAATAGTTGCACCACTTTATATTCCCACCAGCAATACACAAAGGTTCTAATTTCCCCACAACTTCATCAACAGTTGTCATTTCCTGTGTTTTTTTAAGTAGCCTTCCTGATGGGGGTGAAGTGTTATCTCATTGTGGTTTTAATTTGCATTTCCCTAAAGATTAGTGATGTTCTCTATCATTTTGTGTGTTTTTTGGCCATCTGTGAATCTTCTTTGGAGAAATGTCTATTCAGGTACTCTGTCCATTTTTAAATCCAATTATTTGGGTTTTTTGGTTGTTGTTAAGTTTAGGAGTTTTTTAAATATTCTGAATATAGATCCCTCATCAGCTGTAAATATTTTCACCCATGACTTTTCATTCAGTTGATAGCCTCCTTTGATAAAAGAAGTTTGTGATTTTGATGAAGTCCAATTTCACTAATTTTTCTTTGTTGCTTATGCTTTAATGTCACAAAGAAATCACTGCCAAACCTAAAATCATAAAGCTAACCCCCAGTTTTTTTTCTATGAATTTCATAGTTTTAACTCTTACACTTAGGTCTTTGATACATTTGGAGTTAATGATTGGGCACTATAATTTTATTATTTTGTATGTGGATACTCAGTTTGCCTAATGCCACTAGTTGAAAAGACTCTTTTCTCATTGAATGGCCTTGGAACTCTTGTTGAAAATCTATGATGGCATATACCTTTAAAGACTCCTAATCTTAGGAAAGTACTAGAAGAGCTACAATAATACTTTTGCTTTGTCGTGTTGTTGAGTTGCTAAGTAGTGTCCAACTCTTTGCAACCCCATGGACTGTAGCCCACTGGCTCCTCTGTCCATGGAATCTCACAACAACAACAACAATAATACTTTTGCTAACTTTATGTCTAACAAGAAGAAAGTACATACATCTCTGGCTGCAACCCACATCCTCACAAATACAGAATATTAATTCCTAGGATGTATGAAAAATAGAATACTGGGAGAAATGTCATTTGCAAAAGACATGATGTGCTCCAATAGAAAGAGGAGTAAAATTCATATCAGAAAAACTATGTTACTTCCACACAGCCCCGCTTCATTCTACTAATTATCAATTTATCCTCAGGCAATGAATATTGTCTTTGATCTCATCCTTCTGACCTGTAAAATGGGGTTAATTTATTATCACATAGGATCAAGAGGAGGCATTACTAGACATTCTGAAAAAGGTCCCTCCAAATTTTGTTATTATTGTTGTTGATTTGCTGCTGAACTATACGAATTTTTCTGTTTCATTATGCTTCATTTTTCTTATTTATAAATCAGAAGCAATAGTATCACTCTCTTCATAGTATTTGTATCCTCTTCATAATATGTCCAGTGTGCTGCCTGTTAGATAAGTACTAAAATGCCCCTTTCAAATGTGACCTGAAGAAGCACATCTACTGTCACTCAATTTCAATTAACATTTAATTGAGAGAAGGCAATGGCACCCCACTCCAGTACTCTTGCCTGGAAAATCCCACGGACAGAGGAACATGGTAGGCTGCAGTCCATGGGGTCGCTAGGAGTCGGACACGACTGAGCAACTTCACTTTCACTTTCATGCATTGGAGAAGGCAATGGCAACCCACTCCAGTGTTCTTGCCTGAAGAATCCCAGGGACAATGGAGCCTGGTGGGCTGCTGTCTATGGGGTCGCACAGAGTCAGACAGGACTGACTAGACTTAGCAGCAACAGCAGCAGTAATATTTAATTGAGGACCCACTTCAGGCCAACACAGTTAACTGATAGAAATACAAAGTTGAAGAAGACAAAATACCACCTTCAACATAATTTAATCTCTGAGTAAAAAATTTTACTAGTTCTTTCACTCTATTAATGCTTTCAATGTCTTCAAATTTTGTAGAGAAACTCAATATGCTGATTTATAGATATATGCAAATATGCACTTATAAACTATAGTAAGTGTTAGTCGCTCAGTCATGCCCAACTCTTTGTGACCCCATGGACTGAGGCCCACCAGGCAAGAATACTGGAGTGGGTTGCCATTTCCTTCTCCAGGGGGATCTTCCCCATGCAGGGATTGAACTCTGGTCTCCTGCACTGCAGGCAGATTCTTTACTGACTGAGCTACATGGAAAGCTGTTGTCATTGATTTAAAACTTTTAATTCTGTACAGTTGTACCAATTCAGGTATTTTTATATCTGTAGCTTTAAAATAAAGGATATCTGCATATCAAAACTGGTTGTGCATACTTTTTTCTTCGGACAACATTCAAGGTCCTTCAATTTCTCCCTCTTTAGGTATGTGTGAATGATGTATTCCATAAACTTAATTTTTTTTTTAAGTTTGAGTTAACTACAGTGAAAGTTTACTTCCAATTACTTCCAATTAGTTTTGTTTTCCTTAAAACGGATTGTGGGAAGGAATATTCCTTTCCTTGCATTTACTTTGAAATCAATCAATATTTCAGTATGAAATGTAATGCTCTACACAACAATGTGACTACTCCTGCTAAATTGTATGTTTCCAAAGACATTTTTACAAAAAATATAGACTTGGTGGTGTTTGTCTCTTGCAACAGGAAATCAGTCTTGAGCCTGGGAATTCTCTCTAAATACTCAAGTCTAGAAGCCTAGGAAAGGACACAAAAACATGACTTTTTTTTTTTATTACTTTTAATTTCCTTCACCCATCTGACTTCTTTCTTCAGTCCAGGTTCTATTTTGAGAAGTGTTCTTTGACCCATAATAATAGCCTTCACTCAAAGACCACATATTTAATCTTTCTTCTATTTCTTTGACATTTATGTATTTTTGTACCTCTACTTTCATTTCTTCCTTTCCCTTACTATACCAGCATCTTTATTTGTTTCTTGTAGCCTCTGGCACACAGTAGGTACTTGATGTGTTTCTTAATGGTCCTTTTATTCCAGGAAGCACCAACTTAGATAGAAGTGGGAGAGGTGAAGCAAAATGTAGCTAACACAGTATGTAGATACAGGCACAGGTTCATTTTACTCATCCAAGTGATGTTTATTGACCATGATTTTTTTAGTGTGCCATTGTTCAAGGCAGTAGAAACATGTCAAGGAACAAAACAACAAAATCTTGTTCTTGTGAGTTCAAATTTTGGTGGAGAGAGAGAGACTATAAAAATTACATACATATTTATGTACACACACAAGCACAGATACACATAGGTTTCAAGTGCTAATAAGTACTAGGAAGTGATCTATAGTGAAATAAAACACTGTCAGTGTCTGGTTTTTATATAGGGCACATGGAGATTGGACTGAAAGGGGCAAGAGAAGGAGACAAAAGACTATTTAAGAGACTACCAGGCTTCCCTGGTGGTCCAGTGGCTAAGACTCTGAGCTCTTAGTGCAAGAGGCCCGGGTTGGATCCCTAGCCAGGACACTAGATGCCATATACCACAACTAAAGATCCCGCATGCCGCACCTAAGACCCAGCACAGCCAAATAAATAAACATTTTTTAAAAACCACAAATTACAAATGGATTGAAAACTTATTTTTTAAAAAAGGTTACTGCTTCAAGAGGCCATCATCCAGTGAGATGGATCAGTCTAGAACACTGAAGGTTGTAAAAAGGGATCATATTCTGCATGTTTCCTGAAGATAAATTCAACAGGATTTGCTTATTGGATGTGGGAACTGAGACTAAAAAAGAAGTCAGGATTGAAGTTAGGGTTTTTGGCCTAAGCAACTAGAAGGATGAAATTCCATTTATTCAGATAGTGCAGCTTAGGAAAGGAGCTCTTTGAGGGGAAGAAAAATAAAAAATTCTGGTGTTAAGAAGGTGTGGCTAAGATGGTGGAGAAGGGAGACTGAATTCACTTCCTCCTATGATCGCAGCAAAATTACAACTATTTACAGAGCAACTATCAATAAGAATGACCTGAAGACCAGCATAAAAGATCTCCCACAACTAAAGATATAAAGAAGGAACCACAGAAGATGAGTAGGAGAGCAGAAACACAGTAGAGTCAAGACCCACACCTCTGGGTGGGCAGCCCACAAACAAAAGGATAATCACAATCGTAGAGGCTCTCCCAAAAGAGTGAGAGGCCCAAGCTCCACACTGGGTTCCCCATCCAGGAGTCATGCATGGGAAAATGAGCCCCCAGAATGACTGGTTTGATGACAGCAAAGCTTGTGTACAGGACAGCTGGAGGGCTGCAGGAAACAAAGACTCACCTCTTAAAGCATGCATGCAAAATCACATAGTCCATGCCCCAGCACTGAGGCAGTTATTGAAAGGAGCCAGGGTCACATCCACATGCTGATCCTGAAGCCCTCAAAGGGGCAAGAGGTAAAGGACTCCTGATGTAAACACAGACATTGGTGGCAGCAATTTTGGGGGGCTCACAAGGTCACTGGAACTAATAAGTACCTTTATGGAATTCTCTCTGTAGCCTGTTTGGACCAAGAGCTTACCCACCTACAGCAGGCTGGTACCTACCCTGGGCCCTCTGGACTCCAAAAACAGCAATACCAAGGGTCCCATCACCAGCAGTCCAGAAGCCTCTGGACAACACATGGCCTGGCAGACAGCTAGGATGAAGTCAGCTCTGCCAAGCAGCATGCCCAGAGGAGTTGGCCTCACAACAGAAAGGTCCATGAAGCCCATGTGGGGGTACCCCAGAGCATATAGCTCTGGGGACCAGAGAGAAGTGTGCTGCTGAGTCCCACAGGATAACTACATAAGGCCCCTTCTCCAGGACTGGGAAATATAACCATCCTACCTAACACATAAAACAAAAGCAGAGAATTAGGCACAATAAGGCAACAGAGGAATATATTACAGATGAAAGAACAAGATAAAACTGCAAAAGTAGAACTAAGCAAAATGGAAACAGGCAATCTATCTGATAAAGAGCTCAAGGTAACAATCATAAAGATGCTCAATAATCTTGGAAGAAGAGTGGATGAACACAGCAAGAATTTGAACATAAAGTTAGAAAATAGAAAGAAGACTCAATAGAGCTGAAGAATACAATAGCTGAAATTTAAAAATACCCTAGAAGGAATGAACAGGAGGTTAGATGATACAGAGAAGTAGATTAGTGAACTGGAAGACAGAACAGCAGAAATCATGTAAGCAGAACAAACAAAAAAAAATTTTTTTTTAAATGAGGGCAGTTTAAGAGACCTCTAGGATCATATCAAGCATACTGCCATCCTCCCTACAGGGGTCCCAGAAGAAGACAGAGAAAGGGGCAAAAGAACTCGATTGAAGAATACAGCTGAACACTTTACTAACCTGGGAAAGAAAACAGATATCCAGGAAGCACAGAGAGTCCCAAACAAGATGAACTACATCAAACTAAAAAGCTTTTGCCCAGCAAAGGAAACTATGAACAAAGTAAAAAGACAGCCTATTCAAAGGGAAAATATACTTGCAAGTGATACATCCAAAATATACAAAGAACTCATATAACTCAGAACCAATTTTTTTTAAAAATCCTGATTCTAAAATGTGCAGAGGACCTAAATAGACATTTTTCCAAAGAAGACATATGGATAAAAATACCTGAAAAGATGCTCAACATCACTAACCATCAGGGAAACACAAATGAAAATCACAATGAAATACCACCTCACACCTATTAGAATGGCTATTATCAAAAATAAAACAAATAACAAGTTTTATAAGAATGAGGAGAAGTGAAAATCTCATACACTGTTGGTAGGAATGGAAACTGGTACAGTCACTATGGAAAACAGTAGAGGTTGCTCAAAAATTTTAAAATAGAACTACCACACAGTTCAGCAATTGCACGTCTAGGTACTTGTCCGAAAAAAACAAAACTATTTATCAAAAAAAAAGGCAGCACTGTGTTCTTTGAAACATTATTTATAATAGCCAAGATATGAAAGCAGCTTAAGTGTCCATTGATAGACAAATGCATAAAGATTTTATGTATATATGTATTAATATATACAGTTGAATATTACTCAGCCAAAAAAAAGAAAGAAATCTTGCTGTTTCTGATGACATGGATAAACCCAGAAGTTACTATGCCAAGTGAAAGAAGTCAGACAGGGAAAGACAAATACCATATTATTTCACTCACATGTAGAATCTAAAAAACTAAACAAGTGAATAAATATAACAAGACAGAAACATAGATTCAGAGAATAAATATGTATGTGACTGCCAAAGGAGATGGGTGTGGAGAAAAAGTGATATAGGAGAGAGAAATTCAGAGGTACAAACTTCCAGTTACAAAATAAATGAGTCACGGGAATGAAATTCACAGTATGGGGCATACAGTCAATAGTATTATAAGAAATTTGGTGGCAGATGGTAACTAGATTTCTCCTGATGATCATTTTGTAATGGAAAGAAATACCAAATCACTACATTTTATTGCTGAAACTAACATAGTGTTTTGAGTCAATTATACTTCAGTAAGTAAGTAGATAGGTAAATGAACAAATAAATAAGAATTCTGGTGTTATGGACTGAATTGTGCCCCCTCTCAATTCATATGTTGAAGCCCTAACCCCCAGTACCTTAGAATTAACTGTATTTGGAAATTGGGACTTTAAAAGGCAATTAAGGTTAATTAGATCATAACGGTCAGGCCTTAATCCAAACAGACCAGTGTCCTCAAAATAAGAGTTAGAGACGCCAGAGACAAGCATGCACAGAGAAGAGGCCAGGAGAAGGAGGTGGCTACCTGGCCGAGAAGAGAGTCCTGAGACAACCAATCTGCCAACACCTTGATCTTGAACTTCCAGTCTTTAGAACTGTGAGAAAATAAATTCTTATTTCTTAAGCCACCTAGGCTGTGGAATTTCATTTTGGCATTCCTAGTAGTCTAATACAATCTGGGTATATTGACTCTCATCGCTATTCACAGTCATTTAGAGGCTAAATGACTTTTGATGTTTCCATAGCTCTTCACTTGCCCACTACTTGGTCATACGTGCTTGCCTATCTATCCAGGAGGGCCACCCCATCTATGACCTACTAAAGGAGGGCACACAAACACAGAAGCTTCATCCTCTCAAGGTGTCTTCCTCATCAGATAATTTGTATTTTCTTCTTTCCTTTTGATGCACCTGGCCACCTGGCTTTGATTTCCTTTCTTTTTTTTTTTAATACCTGGCTTTGGGACTTACCTGGTAGCCCAGTGGCTAAGACTCCACATTTCAAATGCAGGGATCCTGGGTTCAATCCCTAGTCAGGGACCTACATCCCACATGCCATAACTAAAGATTCTGCATGCTGTAAGGAAGACCTGCTACAGCCAAATAAATAAATAGATAAATAAATACTGTTTTTAAAAAAAATATCTGGCTTTGATTTCTTGATCCTCAAGTTAGTCATCATTTGCCTTTTTCTTCACAGTTTTACAAGAGCATCATACAATTTTTCCTCATTGCATTCTTTCAGATAGGTTTTGGGCAAAGTCTTAACAATGAATTCTGGACATCAAGACACACACTTGGTAAACTTTTAAATCCCTGACTAAATGTCAAGAGTATTGCTTGCCAATTGCATTCTTCAGTTATCTCCAGGTAAACATATACACACGTTTGCTTCAATTCTTTTCTGTCTCCCTCATGTCACCATTTGAACTCATACTGGCTCCAATATTACTGACCCTGCAAAGCAGTACAAATTTTATTGGAAGTAGAAAGATCAAGATAGACATAGGAGGATGGAAAGGGAGGAGAGTATTAATTTTCTACCAAGGTAATTCAATTCTCCACCTCACTTAACTGGTACAGACCTGACTTAAAGGGTGAACTTGGATTTGAGCAGCCCTGTCAAGGCCATTCCTAGAAATTGGAGCATTCTGCTAACCAAGAAGTAATGGCTTCATCCCACATGCCTCTTTCAGCATTGCATTTCAGAGGCTGCATAATTGCCTTGGTGAAATATTGCAAATTATTTCATACTGCAATTGAAATATTTTCACAACTGTCATCAAGGGAACAGTGGAAATAGATTTTCTTTAGTGTGATCAACTAGATAACCCTGAAAGTTAATGATGTGTCCCTGGCTTAGAGCAGGTTAGCATGAAATTTAATTTGCGGTAATCTGCCTCAGACCAGTGGAGGACAAACTAACCTCTAGCTGGAATTTGCCCAGCTTCCAGCACACAATAACTCAAGTGTGGCAGCTCCCCGGAATGACTGCCTCCCTCTGCAAGGAGGCAGGAGGGGTTAAGTCTCCCCCTAAGAAATCACTCAACAAATCCTGTCAATTCTGCCTTTGCTTTAATCCTTCCATTCACAACTTCCGTTTCCCACTGTTATCAACTGGCTGGAGAACCTTATCACCTTAAGTCTGGGTGAGGAAATACCACGCATATTGGTTTAATCACCCTCCTCCTCAGTTCCATCTGTACTGCTTATTATTACCAAATGAATCTGCCTAAAGTACATATTGTATCATGAGATTTCCTAGTGAAAACCATTCAGTGGCATCTTTAACCTGGCATTAGAAAACAACTACCTATCTAGACTTAACAGCTTCTCTCGGTAAAGGCTCAGACGGTAAAGAATCCACCCGAAATGCAGGAAATCTGGGTTCAAGTTTCAACCCCTTGGTCTGGAAGATCCCCTGGAGAAGGGAATGGCTACCCACTCCAATATTCTTGCCTGGAGATTTCCAAAGACGGAGGAGCCTGGCAGGCTACAGTCCATGGGGCCGCAAAGAGTCAGACACCACTGAATGAATAACACTTTCACTTTTTTTTCACCTATTTGAACTTATTCTCAAATGAGCCATATTTTAACTCTTCTACTCTAATCTAAGTGTTGTCCTCACAGTCTACCCAAACCACAAGGATTTTGACTGTTTCTATGGTCTTTTTCTGGTCTCATACCTTCCTCTGATGTCCTTTTCTTGACTTTCTTCCAACCTATCCTTCAAAATAGTTAAAATTGTACATTAAAGCCTTCCTAATCCTAGCCTTGGCCAAAAGCAAATTCATTTCGATGTTAACTGTGTAAATCCATTGTGTGAGTGTTCAGATCACAATAAGGTGTTTCTTCTACTATCTACTATCTATCTACTTTAAAAAATACATATATTTTAAGAGATTATTCTTTGTAACCCTAGCAGAATACTAGAAGTTTATTATCTGGAGTGGGTCAAATAGACAACAAAGGTCAAGGATCCTATATTGAAGCCAGATATTTAATTAATTTTACTGAAATCTGAAACATTATGATGGGAAACACCAGGGGTCAGCTCACGAGAAAAATAAAAAGTATAAAGATTCTGATTTGAAGATTCAACAATGAAAGATGTTGGTTACACCAATTGACAGCAAAGACCACAGTCAAAATATCCCATGTGTGTATGTGTTCATGCTAAGTCCCTTCAACCGTGTCCTACTCTTTGACACTCTATGTCACTCCACTCCCCTGGACACTCCACTCCCCTGGACACAGAAGCCCGCCAGGCTCCTGTGTCCAGGGGATTCTTCAGGCAAGAATACTGGAGTGGGTTGCCATGCCCTCTTCCAGGGAATCTTCCTGACCCGGGGACCAAACCTGTGTCTCTTACATCTCCTGCACTGGCAGGTAAGTCTTTACCACTAGAGCCACCTGGGAAGCCCACCCAATGCATAGACACAAAACTTCACATTTTTTTATGATTCTCTCTTAAGTATGACTACACATTGGCTGAGGATTTCAGGAGGAGGCAAATATTAGAGACAGAGCCTAAACAAAGAAAGAGGGGAAAACCTGAAGAAGATACTTAGAATGAAAACAGAAGACTCACATAAAACAATTCTTATTATTGTCCTCAGAGATAAGAAAACATTGCCGTCACAAGAGAAGAGAATACCAGAATAACCCATATTCAGAGAACAGAACTGAGATTTAAGAATTAAAATAAATAAATTAAGTGAAGTAATTAAAAACTCAGGAGAATGTTTAGGAGATATATTTGAGTAACTGTTCCAAAAAGTTCAAAAGAAAGAAAAGAGCAGTGAGAGTGGGGACAGAGGACTAGAGGGAGAAAGGAAGAGAGGTAGGGAGGTGAGAGAAAGAAAGGAAAGAAGTAAGGAGGAAGGGAGAGTAGGAGACAAAAGGAAAATAGATTATCAGTCCTCAAGGCCTAATATCTGAGTCATAGGAATTTCAGAAACAACAAAGAATAAAAAACTGAATAAATTTTATCCAAAAAATAATGAAGTCAGTTTCCAGGAACTGAAGGACATGGACTTACAGAAGGGAAGAACCCACCATACCATGCACTCGGCACAATAAGCGAAAATAGACACACACACACCAGTCCATCATTAAAGAATTTCAGAACTTGGAAGCAAAGAAAAGATGTTCCAAGTTTCTAGAGAAAAATATATGTATTTTATACAAAGAACTGAGCCACACTAGAAACCAGAATACAATGGAGGAGCAATGTCTGCAAAATTTTGAGAGGAAATAATTTCTAACTTAGAATTTAACTGTCAGCAAAACAATTAAATGTGGGACTGATTTTTAAAAGAACACTCACAATTTACCTGCCAAGCATTCTTTTTCAGGACACTACCTCAGGAAAAACCCAAGAAAGGGGAACACATCGGATTCAAGCAACAGGACATCCAATAAGGAGAGAGGAGACTTCAGGATGACCTGAGGGGAAAGCCCGGGAGGTGGCGCTAGTGGTCAAGAACCCGCCTGCCAATGCAGGACACGTAAGACACCTGAGTCCCATCGCTGGGTGGGGAAGATCCCCTTGAGGAGGGCTACAACACTCTCCAGTATTCTTGCCTGGAGAATCCCCATGGATAGAGGAGCCTGGTGGGCTACAGTCCATAGGGTCTCAAAAAGTTGGATATGACTGAAGCGACTTAGCATGCAGAGCACTAGAAAAGGTCAGAGCAGATTGCAGCAGATAAGAAGGTTCAGGAAAAGTGAAAATGACAGAGTATTTATGATGATTCAATGTACTGGGTTGCTCTTATACATCTGAGAGAGGATAGGGGAATAAATTACTCTTCATAAATAAAAAATAAATAAAACAAGAAAACTACTACTCTAGAGACATAAAAGTTGATGAAGACTACGATAGTCATCATAGTCTACCACAGAGCTCAGTTAGTAATCATATTTACACAGAATAATGTCAATCCTGCATATTAGTGTAATTAATTATAATGGGAATTTATTGGACATAACTGAAAACATAATATGTCACGGGTGTGAGAAAATGTGTTAAACCCCCTTTAGCAATGGAAGTCAACAGGTAATACAACAGAAAAATTAAGAGGCTGATTATTTGAGATATAGATTATTAGTGATATAGATTAAAATCCTATAAATGTTTAAAGAGTGGGAAATATAAAAGATGTTTTGGGAGTTTGCCATCAAAAATGTTCTGTAGAATAAATCATGTTCATGTATAACTTGGATAAAAATCAAAACTAAGTTTAAAAAAATCAATTACCATATACACATGAACACACACACAGAGAAGAATGCAGAGCTCTGAATTTTAGAGCAAACTGGATTAAACTTCCCACATTAGAGCAGCTTGCCCCTACCATATTACATCAAGGCCACATCAGTCTGAAGTTGAAAAATGCCCACATGCCTGTCTGCCCAGACCCTCAAAAAAAATTGCAGTGAGCTCCAGCCCCTGGGCTACCGTCTAACACAGCCAGAGTATCCCAGCCTCTAGGTCACAACACAAGTCTGGACAGCTCAATTAATCTGTGTGTCCTAGAGAATTTGTTAATAAAATACATTAGTTTGTGAATGATCTTTTTCTAAATTAGAACAGAAGGAAGTTTATTCCTACAACACAAGTTTTCTCAAAGTCTTTTTTTTTTCTATTTTATTTTCTCGGGTGGCAGAAAAATGTGTGCAATTACAGTAGTAATAGCAGAAAATTAGTTCAAACCTTATCTAATTAATATTGTTAACTATGACATGACTAATGTAAAAAAATCATCCATTGTGTGTGTGCTCTATCAGTTTTTTAATGTAAGTCCCCTAGATATAATTAGATGCATCAGTGTATAAGTATAAACTTTATTGCAAATGACAAAAACTACTGAAACTGTTTCAATAGTTCAATGGCACCCCACTCCAGTACTCTTGCTTGGAAAATCCCATGGACGGAGGAGCCGGGTAGGCTGCAGTCCATGGGGTCGCGAAGGTCAGACACGACTGAGCGACTTCACTTTCACTTTTTACTTTCATGCATTGGAGAAGGAAATGGCAACCCACTCCAGTGTTCTCGCCTGGAGAATCCCAGGGATGGCGGAACCTGGTGGGCTGCTGTCTATGGGGTCTCACAGAGTCAGACACGACTGAAGTGACTTAGCAGCAGCAGCAGCATTGAAACTAAAAGGGGGAAAAAAGATGTAGTAACTTATGAAGAATGGAAGTCAAAGGGTGATACCTTCAGGTATAGATGGATCTAGGTGTACAAAGTACATCATCATGACTCTTTTATCTATCAATACCAATACTGGTGTGTTGGATATTTTCTTTTTTAAAATAGATATGCTTCTTCCATGCAGCTAAGATTGATGACAGTTAGATAATTTAGGGTTTTCTGATTTTACTTTGGCAACTCTAGTAAGAGGAGGAGAAAAGAGCTTTTTTTGTTCCTGTGCTCATGTATGAATTTCAGGAAAGGACTGATTCATATGCGTAGGTTATACACCTACCACTTAAGTCAACCACTCTTTCCTGGTTGAGAAAAGATTCAGTGATTCATCAAGCCTAGATCATGTATCCATTCCTGTGATCTATTATGATTGGCAGTCCCATGCGCTGGGAGATTTTCTGGAAACAGCAAGAAGAAACTTACTTTGTACCCACACTAAACATACAAATGACCTCCAAGGGTTCACTTTTTGCTTCTTTGATGCTTGTTTTCCCTTTCTCTCTACTTCAGAGATAAATGTAAGTTTTCAAAACCAAAAGCCTGAGTTGCCAGTGCTGAAAAAAGATGCATTGACCATAAGTGTTTAAATAATGCAACTTTGATGAGACTTTTGGTTTTTCTTTGCTTATTGATTTTTCACCTACCAAATTAGCAAAAATTAAAAAGTATATTCAGAATTAAAAGTGTGATATGAAGGCTGTATTTCCATATTCTATAGTTGAAGATATAATATCAGCAAAACAGCAGTGTAACGACTATAAAGAATACAAGTGTAAGTGACAATATTCTTTGTATAACAGCTCCCATTTTGAGATATCTATCCTTAGTTGCTTGACATGCATGGGAAAGAAAAAAATCTTTCTAAAAAAGTATATTATTGCATAGCTGTTTATAATGCAAAATTTTGAAATAAGTGAATTGTCAAACAGTGGAATATGCATAATAACCTTGTTAAAATCAGTCTAAAGGATTTTATATAATCATATAAATATATTTATAAATAATTCATAATATGGAAGTATATTTGGTTCAATGACAAATAAAACAAATATAAAATCACAGAGAAAGAACATAATCACAAGTATACAATACATATGAAAAGTTATGCTAGGGAAAAAAGGGTCAGGAAAAAATCACTGAAAGATCAACAATGTTTAGATCATTAGATGATCGAGGTAGGTGTAAGTCATTTTCTTTTTCTGACTTTTCTTTATTTGAAAATTTCTATAATGACAAAGGACACATGTTCTTTAAAGAATGAGCATGACATTTCTCACCTTACCTGCTTGATTATTACAAAATCAAGCAGCCTCCAAGAAGACATCCTTTTGGCAAATGGAAAGAGATCATTTTCTCCCATCACTTCACCAGAGCGGGGAAGAAACCCAAATGAAGATGTTGGGGCACCTAACCCAATGGGAAGTAGAGTCTCTCCCTCTCTATTTGGTCTAAACTGAAAAGTGGCCTTTTAATACTGAAGTCTGAAGTCATTCTTCATACTTCAGAAACTCCAGGCATTTGTAAAAACTTCAAAGGCCCTGAAGAGTAGGAGACAGATGGGCTTTAAATCATCAAAACACTATTTCATAGGCTGATAGCAAATCATAAGTGATTCTGGAGTCTGAAATCTTTGCTGCTTTATAGACCTTGGCTGTAATTTGAGCAGAACTTAGATGAGTTTCTCCTGAAAGTTCAGACTCTAAAATGTTTATGAACATGTTCCAATTCAATTCAAGGAGCATTTATTAGATAGCATGAAAATATTTTGTAAACCTGACATGTTAGAGAGAGGTGACGAATATGTGATAAACCCATTGGTGGGTGCAACAACCCAGGCAGACAGGGATCATCTAGAGAGAGAAAACTGTTCTAAAAGCAACCTGCCCCCATACCCCAGTGCAACTGAGAGGTGGAGTGGGGTTTTTCCCCTCTCTGAGAAAGAGGAGTTGAAAATAATGTAAGCTTAACACACTGTGCCTTTAGCTATAAAAAGCAATGCATTTGGCCATATCCCAAAAGGTGATATTTTCTGCTTAAAGAAGTCCCATGTTTTGACAACAAGAATTAAAGCTTTGTTTGCTTTCTTAGGCACCTTAAAATGAAGTTAGGCTCTTTGCAATTTGCCATCTCATTTTTCTGATGAAAAATTACGGACAAATTGTAATACAGAGCCTTTTGGCAGGAGATATTCCAGATTGTAAATTAGGCATTTAATTGCTATGACTCTCAATGCTGGCGTGTGTTTTGGGGGTGAGTATGGCTCTGGTGGCCTTTGTCCATAGGGACAGTCTCATTCATTCTCATGGAGCAGAAGTGATGCCATACCTATTACACTCAAGACGCTATATAATTTGTGGGTCCAGAACAAAATACAAATGTGGGACTCCTTGTTTTAAAAAATATTAAGAACTGCGAGATGGTGAGAAGAGCATTAAACCAAGCCTGGGGCCCTTCTGATCATGTAACCCTTCTCAAGCTGAGGCTCCTTTGAAACAGGGTTCCCATGTGACTGCACAGATCATATGTCCATGAAGTTGGCTTTGGTGATACCTATCCTTCCAGCCTTGTATCCCATAACCCTTCTCCTCTTAATCTTCCAATAAGACTCTCAGTCTATGACCACACTCTTGGCTGGTTCTCAGCCCATTTATAACTACTGCCCTCTGTTTCCATCTCTCTTCTCCTTCTGGCCCTCATTTCTTTGACTCCAGAAGCTGGCTATTCTTTGCTATTACATGATAGAATCTTCCTTCATGACATCTCACACAGGCCAGACTCTCCAAACAAGATCCCTATTTCAACAGTATAAACTTTTTTCTTTAGAACGTGGCTAGATTGAACTCCATTTTTTCACATGAGGAAAAAGATTGACAATGCCAATGAAGATATTTCCCAAAATATATGCACTTACCCAAGATCATAGAAAATACAAAACTTAATGTGAGTAGACCAAGATGACAGAACTGCCAGTTCTCCCAAAGGTCAATGGGGAGGATTCTTAGGAATAAAGAGTCTGAGTGTTTCTCGTGTCTATACTGCCACATGAATAACCATATCTAATCATGCCACTGCAGTCTTTTATCTTAAACGATCTTCCACTATAAGCACAAACAGGGTACTCAGCAGAGACACAATTTAATTGTCACCAAGTCACAAAATAGTGAACCACTTTGTTGGAAAGATGATTTATTCCAAGGAACTCAATTGTGTAAATGATTGACAAATATTTATTGAGGGCCCCCGTTTTTCACTACTCATTACAAGATTATATTCAGTCCAAATATTATGTCGACATGGTTTGCCATACCAGTTATCTCAGGTCAGGTTCCTTGAGAAGCAGACTCAGAGATGGGGTTCGACAGGCAAGTCACTCCCTAGGGAAGGCCCTTGAGATCATACTTGTGGAATTAAGGGAAAAGAAGCAGGATTGGGCAGAAGGAAAAATAAAACTAACAATACAGATCAAATGATACTTTGACAATTGTACCACTGAAGTCTCTTGAATCAGAACCCACACTCAGAGTTATCCCTAGTAGGAACAGAAAAAGGCTGGACATCTGAATTACAGCACCCTTCAGTCATTGAGTATGGGCAATCCCAGAAACAGTGGCAGATTTTATTTTCTTGGGCTCCCAAATCACTGCGGATGGTGACTACAGCCATGAAATTAAAAAAGGCTTGCTCCTTGGAAGAAAAGCTATGACAAACCTAGACAGTATATTAAAAAGTAGAGACATCACTTTGCCAACAAAAATCCATCTAGTCAAAGCTATGGTTTTTTCAGTAGTCATGTACAGCTGTGAGAGTTGGACCATAAAGAAGGCTGAGCACCGAAGAACTGATGGCTTTGAATTGTGGTGCTGGAGAAGACTCTTGAGAGTCCCTCAAATAGCAAGGAGATCGAACCAGTCAATCCTAAAGGAAATCAACTCTGAATATTCATTGGAAGGACTGATGCTGAAGCTGAAGCTCCAATACTTAGGCCACCTGATTCGAAGAGCCAACTCACTGGAAAAGACTCTAAAGCTGGTAAAGTTTGAGGGCAAGAGGAGAAGGGGGCAACAGAGGGTTAGATGGTTAGATGGCATCACCAACTCAATGGACACGGAAAGTGAAAATGTTAGTTGCTCAATTGTGTCCAAGTCTTTGCAACCCCCAAGACTGTAGTCCACCAGGCTTTTCTGTCCATGGGATTCTCCAGGCAAGAATACTGGAGTGGGTTGCCATTTCCTTCTCCAGGGGATCTTCCCAACCCAGGAATCGAACCTGGGTCTCCCACATTCCAGGCAGATTCTTTACCATCTGAGCTAACTCCAGGAGATAGTGAAGGACAGTGAAGCCTGGCATGTTGCAGTCCTTGGGATCACAAAGAGTCGGACAGTTCAGTGACAACAATAACAACAATCCCAGAAAGGCATGGCTCTTTTCAACTGAGATAATCCCTGCAAAGGTTCACAGAGGCATCCACAACACCAGTTGTTAAAATACTGAAGGATTCTTACTGTGTCTGATATAATCAGCCACAGTTCTGCTGCCTGGACAACTCTAGTCTCTTTGGCCCTCCAAAAATGATCTAATTTTATGAGTAGTTTCTGTTCTGATTGCTCAGTGCCCACGCTATGCTTATTATTAAACATTTTAAATATCACTTCTGGACCAATATGATTATCAGCCAAGGGCATTCCCTGGTGGTCCAGTGGTTAGGACTTAGTACTTTCAATGCCAGGGCTGGGATTTGATCCCTGGCTGGGGAACTAAAATCCCACAAGCTGTGTAGCACACACACACACAAAAAAAGAATATCAGGCAAGTGGAAGGGTAGGCCCATGATAAGGGAAGCTAAGATCTGAGTATAAAGCCAGCTGACACAGTCTTAAGAAAGCTTAAATTTGGTCTGATTACCTATAGGGAGCTACAAGGAATCCAATGTAAAAATACTGTTAACTAAAAGTAAAGTTTCTTTGAAATTGGTATTCTGAATAAATTAGAGAAGAAAATCTTAAACACAAATAAGAAATATAAAATAAGGAGGGAGCTGAGTAGCTCTGGAAATAAATAAGGCCTAAATCCAAAATGTGTTAAGTTCAAAAGTGGGGAATCGAAGTTTGCCAGTTCAATTTTAGAGATGGACTTCAAATTTAATTATCTTTTTTCAGTTACAAGTCACCAATTACATGAAGTGCCCTGCCTTTCTGTCTTAATTAGAATGGCTGCTTAATTTAATTTGGGCCTGCTGACCAAAAGAGTCCTAACGGGTATTTAAACTCACAATGCACAGTGACAACCAGGTTATGGAGATTTTCTCTAGGGTATTACAGGATGAATTCATTCAAAAGCATTCAAAACAAGTCATTAAACAAGAATTTCTAAATCACAACTAATTTTAGAATTTACATAAAATATCTCAAAAGATTGGCAAGCGCAAATTTACATTTCATAATTAACTCTAGAGCAGAGGTTAGAAAGCAGATATCACTAGGAGGCCTTATTCCTATGAAATAAATATGTAGAAAGTTCAGACCTCAGATGAGCCCAGCACAAAAAGCTTAGACCCTTTGCTGTCTCACTGGCTTACTCTGTCTCCTCCAACCACACTCTCCATTCATTCTCACATCCAAAATAACAGAGAAACATGGTGCCCAGGATACCTCAAGGCATTATTTTCAAAAGATGCTCCAACAAGCATCAGGAAGTATATGAAATGTTCTGGGTAGTTACAGAGGAGCAGTAGCTACCAAAGGGACTGGGCACCAAGCCCCTAGCCCCTACTTCAAGTATACTCACTCTCCCTGTATTTATTTTTATATTGTATTTTATTTTTATATTTATATACAAATACATTTTATATTTATATTACACTTTTATATTTATGTCATATTATATTTTACAGTATATTTTTGCATTACATTATATTTTTATATTTATAAAATATTTACCTAAAACAGATTCCATGGTTCAAAAAAGTTTGCAGACTACTACATAAAATGACCCAAATTATAACTAGAAAAAAAGTACAAATGTCACTTAAAGACACCTAAATATTAGTTGGATGAACAGAGCACACATACACTGATAATTTATGGTAATTGAGACTTAAATCATGATCACATTGACCTTTTCACTATGTGTGGGGAAAATAAAATAGTTCAGCAAGGAAAAAAACTGAGTAGTCAAGAGGGAAGATTTAAGAGTGATTCAGATTCAGGTTACCTTTGCATACAAGTAATTTTTATTAAAGAAATTGAGATGAGTCCTTTTTTATTGTTAATAGACAGTTGTATATGTATAGTTAGTTTTTATAAAATTAAAAGACATTTCAATATGTCTAAAATAGGATAGGTTTTTTTTTTTTACTTTATTATATTGTATTGGTTTTGCCATACATTAACATGAGTCTGCCATGGGTGTACACGTGTTCCCAATCCTGAACCCCCCTCCCACCTCCCTCCCCATACCATCCCTCTGGGTCATTCTAGTGCACCAGCCCCAAGCTTCCTGTATCCTGCATCAAACCTGGACTGGCGATTCGTTTCTTATATGATATTATACATCTTTCAGTGCCATTCTCCCAAATCATCCCCCCCTCCCTCTCCCACAGAGTCCAAAAGACTGTTCTATACATCTGTGTCTCTTTTGCTGTCTTGCATACAGGGTTATCGTTACCATCTTTCGACTTTCACTTTCACTTTCATCAGATACGAGTGGCCACAGTATGTTAAGAAGCCCTAAATGGAGAGATGGAAAAAACAATATTTTAGGACTTCTCTAGTGGTCCAGTAATTAAGAATCCTCCTGCCAGTGCAGGGGACACAGGTTTGATCCCTTGTCCAGGAAGATCCCACATGCCTCAGAGCAACTAAGCCCATGCGCTACAACTACTGAGCCCATGCTCTAGAGCCCATGCTAGGCCACGAGAGAAGCCACCACAATGAGAAGCCCATGAACCACAATAAAGACTCAGTGCAGCCATAAACAAACAAATAAGAAGTTAAGAAGAAAAACTGTTCTAATTTTTTTCTATTAAAAAAATAAAAGAAAAAAGAATATTTTCTCATCATAATGTTTGTTTTCTTTGGAAAATATCTGTTGGGTATGACCAAGAATAAAATTAAACCCAACAACAAAGTTACAGTATATGGACTTAAAATTTCAAACTGCTTGAGCATTGAGATGGTTACCCTTTCCCTCAAAGTATTTGTCTTTAATGTATAAGCTGGTATAAGCGGCAAAGAACATTTTATGTAGAAAAACTAATAGTTAAACTTATTCTTATAGAATGATTTTAATTCCTTAAAAACAAAAATTATTAAATGTGAACCTAAATTTCATCATGCCTTCAGTTCTAACAACCAGCTTCAAGATAAACATGCCAGAAAAGGAACATGTGCATGGAGATGCTGGGAGCAAAATGCAAACTATGGGGAAAGCTGTTGAGTTTGAATCTTTCAGCAAATAAACTGCAAGGGAAAAGAGTGGAGACACTCTATAAAGAAATTTAAGAAACATGGCAATGAATTAAAATGTACATTTCCTTTTGGATCCTCATTCCAAACACCTGGACAAAATTTAGACAGTGGAGAAATCTGAATACAGATTGTAAGCATGTGTGCATGCGTGCTAAGTCACCTCAGTCGTGTCTGACTCTATGAGACACTATGGACTGTAGCCCACCAGGCTTCTCTGTTCATGGCATTCTCCAGGCAAGCATACTGGAGTGGGTTGCCATGCCCTCCTCCAGGGGATCTTCCTGACCCAGGGATCGAACCTGCATCTCTTATGACTCCTGCACTGGCAGGGGGGTTCTTTACCACTAGCACCACCTTGGAAGCCCACAGATTGTATAAAGATCCTTAAATTTTAGAGACACATACTAAAATATTTGTGAAAATAATAAGATTTCTAAACTTGTTTCAAAATAATTTGGGGAAAAGAATGGGTATTGCTATACATGAAACAAGATTGGCCATAAATTAACAATTGTTGATACTGAGTAATGAGCACATGGGGGTTTCAGTTCAGTTCAGTTCAGTCACTCAGTCGTGTCCGCCTCTTTGCGACCCCATGAATCGCAGCATGCCAGGCCTCCCTGTCCATCACCAGCTCCCAGAGTTCACTCAGATTCATGTCCATCGAGTCGGCGATGCCATCCAGCCATCTCTCCTCAGTCGTCCCCTTCTCCTCCTGCCCCCAATCCCTCCCAGAGTCTTTTCCAATGAGTCAGCTCTTCGCATGAGGTGGCCAAAGTACTGGAGTTTCAGCTTTAGCATCATTCCTTCCAAAGAACACCCAGGACTGATCTCCTTTAGAATGGACTGGTTGGATCGCCTTGCAGTCCAAGGGACTCTCAAGAGTCTTCTCCAACATTTACTGTGCTACTATATCCTTTTACTTTTCTGTTTATTTGAAATTTCCCATAACAGAAAGTTATAAAGAAAATAAAGTATTAATAAAATAAAATGCAAAAATAAAATGATTGAAATTCGTATGTAGTAGAAGGTTTTGCCTGTCTTGTAAACAGTGCAACCAGTCTTACTGTCTTGATTTCCATTGGCCAGCTGTGCATCAGCTTCAAATCTTTGACATGTAAATATAGTTGGAATATGGGAAATTGCCATCAAATAAGTAGTTGAAGGCATGTTACAGATAGACACACAATGTTTCCTGAGAGTTCTCTGAGTGGGCCTGTCAAAGGGCCCCACTACCTATTGGGTTGGCCAAAAAGTTTGTTTGGGTTTTTCTCGCCAACCCAATACAGTAGTATCACCAAACTCATTCTATGACTTGGCTCACTTTTTTCTCTTGTCCAAGCTTTACTCCCCAGTCATTCAAATTCCCTCTAGACAGCTGTCTAATGCAACAAATATCTAAATGTGGCTGGGAAGATACATTCAAACTACACCATAAAAATATGTTTAAAAGCTGTAATATCAAAGACTTCCCTGGTGGTCCAGGGGCAAAAACTCATCACTCCCAATGCAGGGGCCCAGGCTCCATCCCTGGTCAGGGAACTAGATCTCAGATGCCACAACTGAGTTCCCAAGCTGCAACTAGAGATTCCACACGCTGCAATTAAGACCCAGCCAGGGACTTAGCTGGTGGATAAGAGTTCACTTGCCAATGCAGGGAACTTGGGTTCAGTTCCTGGTCCAGGAAGAGTCCACATGCAGCAGATGCAGCTAATCCCGTGCACCACAACTATTGAGCCTAGCTCTAGAGCCTGGGGAGCCACAGTGAGAGAAAACACCACAATGGAAAGCTCATGAACCATAACAGAGTATCTCTGTTCTCTGCAACTAGAGAAAGCCAGTGCAAAGCAAGGAAGATCCAGCACAGCCATAAATAATTACATAGACAAAAAGATCACTTAAAAAAAATTAAGTGTGTGTGTGTGCTATTTGCTTAGTCGTGTCTGACTCTGCAACCTCATGGATTGTAGCCCACCAGGCTCTTCTGTCCATGGACTTCTCCAGGGAAGAATACTGGAGTGGATTGCCATTCCCTTCTCCAGGGGATCTTCCCAACCCAGGGACTGAACCTCAGTCTCCTGCATTGCAGGCAGATTCTTTACTGACTAAGCCACCAAAATAAATATTTATAAAAATAAAAGCTGTAATATCAGGCAGGGCAGAACATGCTTCCAGCATATCCTTTTTTTTCTCTCTTCCTTTCCAACAGAATTCTAATATGCATAATTTAAAATCCTCACCATTCCAGACTCTCACAAGAGGGTTAGTCATATGACCTAGTCCTGGTCAACAAAATTTAAGTGAAAAATTTTGAAAGGGGATTCTGGCAATATCCTTTTAAAACCGACCAACTCATTTCTTTCTTTTCTTCCTAGTTTTCCTGTATGGATCGCAGCATGACAATGATACTTTTTGTTGCAACTACCATATTGCAATTATGGGAACAAAACCCACATGCTAAAGATTACAGAGCAGGAACAGGAAAGAAGACTTTTCATTAAACAGCTGAGCAGCCATGAAGTGCCTACCCACAGTCTTTATGATACAAGAAAAATGGATCCTTATTTTAAGCTACTGCCATAGGTTTCTTCTATGTAGAGCTAAAAACGATGCCTAACAAATATATTATCAGGCTAGTAAATGCCCAAAATTTGAAAAATATGATCTTCATTAATAAATTCCCAGAGAAAAACTCAAAGTTCACAAATTAAATCTAAATTGTTTTGTAAGTATAAATCAAAGACAGTAAAGTAAAAATGTTATCCTCAGAATTCTTCACTTTGCTTGATCTCAGAAAGTCTAAATATCTGGGCATTACAGATGTCTCTTCTACCATGAATCCTCTATGTGCCTCTGACTCAGTTTACTGATCTTTTATTGAAAACATATTACATTCCTACTTTTTATTTGTGCCTGAAAAGAGAATATATGTGTAATTTAACCTTCTAATATAAGAAACTTCTACTTTCAATAGAAAAAGAAACTTACAAATTTCCTGATTTAAAATGAAAAAGTGCATTGTAGCATCCTGTTATCCACATTCCAAGTACTATAAAAAGTCAGAATAAAACAGTCCGTATTTTGCTTTTGTGTAAATTTGAAAATTGTTCCTCTTACAGGGACCATCTTACTGCTGTCTGATATATATCACATAAAAATACAAGTAGAAGAGTGTGACGGTGGTGGTTTAGTCCCTAAGTCGTGTCCGACTCTTTTGCAACCCCATGGACTGTAGCCTGCCAGGCTCCTCTGTCCATGGGATTTCCCAGGAAAGCATACTGGAGTGGGCAGCCAATTATTTCTCTAAGGAGATCTTTCTGACCCAAGGATCGATCCCGGGTCTCCTACATTACAGGTGGTCTCCTGTACTGCAGGCAGATTCTTCACCAACTGAGCCACCAGGGAAGCCCAAGTATACAAGAATCATATACAAAGTACAGGTTTCCCTGCTGGCTCAAATGGTAAAGAATCTGCCTGCAATGCAGGAGACCTGGGTTCAATCCCTGGGTCAGGAAGATCTCCTGGAGAAGAGAATGGCAACTCACTCCAGTATTCTTACCTGGAGAATTCCATGGACAGAGGAGCCCGGCAGGCTACAGTCCACAAGGCCGCAAAGAGTCGGACATGACTAAGCAATCAACACACACACAAGTACAAAACATGTAATGTAATAAGAACCCCTAGAGGTATCCACGTAACCTGTACAGGGATCCATCCAACCTGGAATAATTAAAAAATCATCACAGACTAAAGAAGTCAGAGATGTCACACATGGGAACAGTTCTGAACTAAGCCCTCAATATGTTCATTAGGCAAAATAGAGGATAAGTCAAACTTTGTGTTTTACAGATTTTAGATTACATTTTCATCATTTCAAGAAAGAGTATCTACCCACAGAAAACCATAAAGGATAACTCTAACCCGGATTCCTGCATCTTACAAAGTCTGCAAAGATAAAGAGCGTTTTAATCTTGCTGTTAGAAATCCACAGATGCCTAATCTCCCATGACACAAAAGAACTCACTCACAGAGTAACAGTAAACCAAATTTCAGAAGAGCTTTCATGGTCTTGAGAAGCACACATCTGCAGGGAAATGAACATATGCAGGGGAAGTAGAGTAATGATTACCCACCTGTGATACTCCATGTGCAGCTGTGAATATCAGTAGTGCCACAGTGAATCTGCAACACTTCTGGCTGAGACCTCCAAGCCAGGGGTTTTATTTGGGGGAAAAAAAAAGAATATACCTTTTATCCACCTCCTGATCAAGACTATAACATAGCAGAAGAACTTGATTTAATGACATTTTTCAAGTAGAATGCTCATTCGAGGGCTCTGGGAAATAGACTTCTGAATATTTAAAAGCAGAGACATCACTTTGCTAACAAATGTCCATCTAGTCAAAACCGTGGTTTTTCCAGTAGTCATGTATAGATGTGAGAGTTGGACCATAAAGAAGGCTGAGTGCTGAACAATTGATGCTTTTGAAGTGTGGTACTGGAGAAAACTCTTCAGAGTCCCTTTGACAGCAAGGAGATCTAACCAATCAGTCCTAAAGGAAATCAACCCTGAATATTCATTGAAGAAATAATGCTGAAACTGAATCTCCAATACTTTGGCCATCTGATAGAAAGAGTTAACTCACTGGGAAAGACCCTGATGCTGGGAAAGGTTGAGGGCAAGAGGAGAAGGGGACGACAGAGGATGGATGGTTGGATGGCATCACTGACTCAATGGACATAAATATGACAAAACTCCGGGAGATAGAGAGGGACAGGGATGCCTGGTGTGCTACAGATCATGGGGTTGCAAAGAGTCAGACGCTGCTGAGCAACTGAACATCAACATGGTTCCTTTCAGATTAAACACGGGAATGATATCATTCTTGGGTGGGATCAGGTGGAAATTCATTTCCAGGTAGATGAAGTCAAGCATACTTGACAGGGAATCCAATTGCATGAGAATTCTTTGAAGCAAAAGAATTCTCAGCTCACCTTGCTCCTTTCATCACTAAATGGAACCAAAAATTTGAAATTTATAATAAACTCCCTATTTCCTTAGATGTTAGTCAGTGCACACTAGACCTAGAGAATAACCTTTCAAAACACCAAACCACATAATTAAACTGGTTCACATTTATTTTTAGGGAAGTGTTTCCCCATCTTTCTTGGGTCATGCTCATTTCACACTCATTGAAAATAGTTGTATTTATAATACACAAATATAAAAAGTCTTATTTATGAAGAATATGGATGAGATATTCACAACCCATGAAAAAAAATCTGAGGGTTCCTGACACTGTAATCTCCAACCAGCCTCCCAAAGGCTGAGGAAATCAGGACCTTGGCTTAACTAGAACCCATTCAAGGAAGAGGAGGAAATACCATGACGGGTATTTGTAACTCTCAAAGAAGAAGAAGAAGAAAAAGAAGCCAAGACTGCTGCTGCTGATGCTGCTAAGTCGCTTCAGTCGTGTCCGACTCTAGCGCCCCATGGACTGCAGCCTACCAGGCTCCTCCATCCATGGGATTTTCTAGGCAAAAGTACTGGAGTGGGGTGCCATTGCCTTCTCCGGAAGCCAAGACATTGGGGTATAATTAGTTTTCCTTTTTCTCTCATACCCAGAAATTGCTTTAGTCCTTATTAAGCAGTAAGAAAAAAATTATACCTAATATTTCTCTGCCTACACTATGTCTAGAAATATCTAAGTTCTGTTCCCTCTGGCTTGGCTTTTATAATAGAAGCCACAGCTCCCAATGAAACTTGGCTACTGAAAATCAAAAGCATGAATTTGAGACTATTATCTAGCTATAGTTTAAAACTTTAAAAACTCTACTTGAACTCAAAGACTAACGAGACTGTTCTGTTCTGGGTAAAATCTACCTTCCACTTCCCTGGACAATATATTTCAGCTTCAAGGCAAATGTCTTAACATAAAATGTGAGTGCTAAGTCGCTTCAGTCATGTCTGATTCTTTGCAACCCTATGGACTGTAGCCTGCCAGGCTCCTCTGTCCATGGGATTCTCCAGGCCAGCTGGAGTGAGTTGCCAGATACCTCCACGGTATCTTCCCGACCCAGGGATAGAACCTGTGTCTCTTATATCTCCTGCAATGGCAGGCAGGTTCTTTCCACTAGTGCCACAGGGGAAGCCCCTAACATAGACTACAGTGGGGAAACATATTATACTTGTATTATTTATTCATTTACTAGGTGAAGAGGTGACATTTCAATAGGATAGAAAGATACAAACGCAACAAACCTTGATGCAAAGCAGACAGTTACCTATACTTGAGAAGACAAATATGCAAAAGTTTCTGGGAGGCCTTTAATTAAAGTGATTCTCCTTAAAAAAAAAAAAAAAGTCAAGAAATATTTGGAAAGCTGTTAAACTGATATTTACTTGAAAATATTTCTTGCAGGCATATTACTTTTTTATTTCAGTAGCTGGTTCTATCCACACAGAACTCAATAAAGCTTTGTTAATTTAACCATTGTCAGCAAACAAGAGTTCTGGGATATGAATTTTCCAGAGAACTGTGGTCTGCCTCCTAAAGCCCTAATTCTCATTTTCTGCTCTATTATTTAACTTAAAATTTTCTTCTACATAATTTTATTCTACATTTTCTTCTATACAAAAGCAAGACATGCTCACTGTGGGGGAAAAAATAAATCATATAACATGATAAAAGAAGAAATAGGTAAAATATTATTACCTAAGTACATTACTAACACTTTAGATATATCACCCAGGCATTTTTACATGCATGGATATTAATACACAGAATAATACAATTTTAAAAGTACTGTTTAATATTGATGATGTTTGTTGACCTGCTTTATATGTGGAACATTACATAATAGACATTGAAAAAGAGAGATTTCGAATGTTTTCCTAATCTATTTAAACAAGAATATTGATTCTAGGTTAGTTTTTAGTTTTTCCTATTGTAAATGATCTGGCTATCAAGTGTGTCCACAGAGGTTTTTTGCACATGCCTTCTGCACACAGGTATTCCCATAGCATGCAGATTCTTAGAAGTAGGGTATCTTGAGCAAAATGTATGTATATTTAACAACTTGATACATATCATCAAAGCAACTCCTAGATGGTTTCTGTCACCACACTAATGAGAATGAGAATGACCATATCCCAACACTGCCAAACTATAAAAATAGTTTATATTTAAAACTATTAAAATAGTTTTCTATTTTGCCAAACTGTAAAATGTTTTTATTTGATTACAAGTGAACTTGAATATTAGTTTTATGTTTACAAGTACTTCTGTTTCATCTTTAAAATATTCCTATTGATATGTATATCTTTTTCTCAATAATTAGAAGAAGATTTTATTTTGTTGTTGTTGTTCAGTCACTGAGTCATGTCTGACTCTGTGACCCCATGGACTGCCCCACACCAGGCTTCCCTGTTCTTCATCATTATCCCCTGGAGGTTGCTCAAATTCATGTCCATTGAGTCTGTGATGGATACTATCTAATCATCTCATACTCTGCCACCCTCTTCTCCTTTTGCCTTCAATCTTTCCCAACATCAGGATCATTTCCAATGAGTCAGCTCTTCACATTAGGTGGCCAAAGCAGTGGAGATTAAGTTTCAACATCAGTCCTTCCAATGAATATCCAAGGTTGATTTCCTTTAGGATTGACTGCTTTGATCTCCTTGCCATCAAAGGGATCTCAAGAGTCTTTTCCAGCACCACAATTTGAAAGCATCAATTCTTCGGGGCTCAGTCTTCTCTATGGACCAACTCTCACACCTATACATGACAACTGGAAAAACCATAGCTTTGACTAGATGGACCTTTGTTGGCAAAGTAATGTCTCTGCTTTTTAATATGCTGTCTAGGATTGTCATAGCTTTCCTTCCAAGCATCTTTTAATTTCATGGCTGCAGTCACAGTCCACAGTGATTTTGAAGCACAAGAAAATAAAATCTGTCACTGCTTCCACTTTCTCCCCTTCTATTTGCAATGAAGTGATGGGACCAGATAGCATGATCTTAGTTTTTGTAAAGTTGAGTTTTAAGCCAGCTTTTTCACTCTCCTCTTTCACCCTCATCAAGAGGCTCTTTAGTTCCTGTTCACTTTCTGCCATTAGAGTGGTATCATCTGCATATCTGAGGTTGTTGATATTTCTCCTGGCAATCTTGATTCCAGCTTGTGATTTATCCAGCTTGGCATTTTGCATGATGTAACTGATATAACCCTTTCTTTGTTATATATATGGAAATTTCCATTTTTCATCTTTTATTTCTGATTTTTTAATTTATTATTTAGTAACATCTATAAAAGTTTCTCCCTGTTCTAATATTTGTGTCAGGCTTAGAAAGTTCTCCTAAACCCCAAGGTTATAAAAAAAATTGTATAAAAACATGTATTAGCAAACAATAATAATAAAAATCAATGCTTTTTAAAAAATGTTTAATATTTGGTTCATTTATGTAAGAGTACAAGAAAGAGGGGAACTTCCCTGGTGGTCCAGTGGCTAAGACTCCATGCTCCCAAAGCAGGGGTTCGATCCCTGGTTAGGAAACTAGATCCCGCATGCAGAACTAAGACCCAGTGCAGCCAAATAAATGTTTTTGTTTAAAAAGTGCAAGAGAGAGAAATTATTTTTTCTCTCTAAAAAAAAATTGTTTGTCAGCATACCTAACTTCATCTAATGACAAATTCAATCTTTCTTCACTGATATGAATGGACTGTTTTGTCACATACTGCTGCTGCTGCTGCTAAGTCACTTCAGTCGTGTCCGACTCTGTGCGACCCCACAGATGGCAGCCCACCAGGCTCCCCCATCCCTGGGATTCTCCAGGCAAGAACACTGGAGTGGGTTGCCGTTTCCTTCTCCAATGCATGAAAGTGAAAAGTGAAAGGGAAGTCGCTCAGTCGTGTCCGACTCTAGCGACCTCATGGACTGCAGCCTTCCAGGCCCCTCCATCCATGGGATTTTCTAGGCAAAAGTACTGGAGTGGGGTGCCATTACCTTCTCCGTTGTCACATACTAACTTTCATATACTCCTACAGCAGTCTTCTCTCTATATATATGTATCTATACACATATACATACATATTTACAAACATATATACATACATATATATGTATGTTTATATGTATGTATACATACACATTTATACACACATATACACAAATATATAGGTATACATTTATAAATAATCTTTTTCTGACTTAAAATTGGAATTTTGATTTGGATTAAATAATGATATAGATTCATTTGTAGGAAATTAATATTCACACTATTTATACTTTCTACCTCAAAACATAAAATGCATGATGCTCAGTAGTTTTCACATATAGTTCCCATAAATACCATATTAATTACATTAGTACACACATTATAGGTTTTCTAACTGGTTATTTAAATATATCAGAATGCTCTTGATAGTTCACTTGCATCAATACTTTACTGAAGTCTCATTTATTAATAGTGGGTTTCAGTATATTCCCTTTTTTCTTTTTTTAGGTCAAGGATCAGACTCTTGAAAATAAGGATAATTAGCCTCTAACTTTGTAAAAATTTTGCTTCATGAATTTTTTTCTATCATTGAAATTAATCAACTGTGAACCAGTTTTTTTAAGATTGGGTATAAGTTACTCTTTGGGGGAGGAATGCCTCTATGTTTCAAATTTGTCACATTTTTTGAGAATCACAGTGATGAATAAATGCAGGTACATGTGGGATTTGTGCTAAATTTGATCATTTCTAACCTGATTTCAGTTTTTCTAATTATCTTTATTACTAAGACCAATCTGCAGTCCGACAGCTTTTAATTTTGGATGTTATACTTTTCATTTATAGAAGTTCTATTTGGTTCTTTTTCCCAAATTTGCTAAGTCACCTTGAAAATATGTTAAAGCTCATCAATTTTTCTACAAATACAATAAATTGAGTAATTCAGAATTTGTGTATGACAATTCCAGCATTTGAATTATACATCAGGCATTTTCTAATGCCTTTTGTTTCTGCAGATTCTCTATTTTCCAGCTTTACTGAAATATGATTGACATGTAACATTGTGCAGTTTTAAGATGTACAATGTGATGATTTGATACATGCATATGTTGAGAAATGTTTACCAGAATAAGGTTAGTTAACACATCCTTCCATTCACATAATTACCATCTGTTTTTGTTGTTATGGTGAGAACATTTGAGCTCTACTTTCATAACAACTCTCAAGTATACAATACAATATTGTTAACTATGCTGCTGCTGCTGCTAAGTCACTTCAGTGGTGTCCGACTCTGTGCGACCCCATAGACGGCAGCCCACCAGGCTCCCCCGTCCCTGAGATTCTCCAGGCAAGAACACTGGAGTGGGCTGCCATTTCCTTCTCCAATGCATGAAAGTGAAAGGTGAAAGTGAAGTTGCTCAGTCGTGTCCAACTCTTCATGACCCCATGGACTGCAGCCTACCAGGCTCCTCCGTCCATGGGATTTTCCAGGCAAGAGTACTGGAGTGGGGTGCCATCGCCTTCTCCGTTGTCACCATGGAATATATTAGATCCCTGCAACTAATCGATCTTTTAACTGAAACTTTGTACCCTTTGACCAACGTCCCTCCATTTCTCCCACTTTTTAGTCCTTAGCAAACACCATTTTTATTCTCAATTTCTAAGTTGGATGCTTTTAGATTCCACCTATAAGTGAGATTATATACAGTCTGTCTTTCTCCCTCTGACGTATTTCACTTAGCATAATGCCCTCATTGTCCATCAATGTTTTCACAAATAGCAGGATTTCTTTCTTTTTATGATGTAATAATATTCTATTGTATATATATACAATATATATATAAAGAAAATTTTCTTTACCTATTCATCCATCAATGGACACTTAGACTGTCTTTATGTCCTGACTATTGTGAATAATGTTGTAATGTACAACACGGGAGTACAAACATCTCTTCAACATGGCGATTTCATTTCTTTTGGATATGCATGTGGAAAAGCCTTTATCCCACCTATATTTCTGAAGAACGACTTTGCTGGCTAAAGTATTCTTGGTGGGTTTTTCATTTTTTCTCTGAATGTATAATCTTACTCATACCTTGGCCTGCAAGGTTTATGCTAGAAATCCACTGAAGGCCTTATGGTGGTTTTCCCTTTTATGAGAGAATTCTTCTTGCTGCTTTTAAAATTCTCTCCTTATCTTCAGTTTTAAACAGTTTTATTATAATACATATTGGAGTAGTTCATTCTGGATTGAAATTATGGGATGACCTATTAGCTTCATGAATTTGGATTTAGGAAACTGGAATCTCCCCAGATTTAGGAAGTTCTTGGAAATTTTATCTTTAGAAAAGTTCTCTCTCTTCTACTTGGACTCCAGTGATGCCTAGATTGTTTTATTGATGGTGTCTCATAAATCCTAAACACTGTTTTCCTTTCATTCTTTTTACTTTTTGCCCTTCTGACTGGATAATTTCAAATAACCTGTTTTCAAGCTCACTGATTCTTTCTTATGTTTGGTCGAGTCTGCTGTTGAAACTCTTTATTAAATTCTTCAGTTCAGTCCATTGTATTCAGCTCCAAATTTTGGTTTGGTCTTTTTTATGTTTTATATTACTTTGTTGAACTTTTCATTTTGTTCTTACTTAATTTCCTTGATTTCATTAAATTGTTTATCTGTGTCTCTTGTAGCTCTCTGAGCATCTTCAAAATAATTATTTTGAATTCTGTGTTGGGAATTCTCAGGTCTCCATTTCTTTGGGTTCAGTTACTACAGATTTACCATGCTCCTTTAGTGGTATCACCTTTCCCTGATTGTTTTGTGATCCCTATAGCCTTGCACAGGTGATTGCACATTTGAAGAAGCTGTCACCTTCCCCCAACTTCATGGACTGACTTTAGTAAGAAAAAACCTTCACCTGAAGGTAGGGCACATTGGAATATGCTGTAACCCAGGGTCTAGTGGTGGAGGACACCAAGGGCAGAGGGGTGTGATGGCTCCAGGTCTTGGGGGTTGTGATGTCTCATTGGTGCAGGCTGCTGGGATCTGTAGCACCAACAACTGGGAGGTTCTTGGTAGCACTGTAGGGGATCCACAGTGGCTGCAGGGACTGTTGGAGTCCTCAACAGCAACTTCAGGTCCAGTGGTGAGGGATCTGGGCAGGCAGCAGTGTTGTCTGGAGCTGATGGTTTACACACACCTGCTGTTATGGCTAGTTGCAGGTGGCTGTGTAGTGGCAGAGGCCAGTTTCAGACACCTACATAGTGGTGTGAGCCAGCAGGTGATCAAGGAGGTAGGACCAGGGTCTAATTCTGGCACACTGGAAGCTTGGATGTCCTGCTATAGGTGTGCACTCCTGTATCTGCAGGGTCTCCTCACTGGTGCATGCATGGCAGTGGAGGCAGTGCAGGGAATCAGGCCAGGGATGTGCAGCTGAAGGGGCTAGCTGTAGATCAGCCCAATGGTACAGGTCAATGACTAGAGATGGGGCCAAATCTAGACCCACAGGCATTTGTGGGGGCACTGGCCGTCATCATAAATTCCCATGGCATCATGATCTCAACACTGGCAGGTACACAGCAGTAGAGGCCAGTGACAGGAGTCAGGCCAGCAGCGTGCAGGTACACAGCTCCAGATCCACACACAGTGGAGATGGTCAGCCACAGGAGTCTAAGCTGGCTTCTTGCACTCATGCAGTGGCAGAGGCCTGGGCTGGTGGCCAGTATAGATCCCAGCAGGGGTGAAGGTGAAGAGGTAGAGGTGGGAGGGACTCAGGTGGCTGATGTCTGTGAATACAAACACCTGTAGGGTAAAACTGGTGAAATCTGCAGGGAGTCCACAGTGGTCATGTTAGGCATTGTTTTCTTCAGTATAGTGGTTGCTTCTGCAATGTGGCTAATATTGGTGACCCTGCTCTTCTTACTCACTCCCAGCTGTCTCTACACCTCTCAGCTTTGCAGGTTTCTGGGTAGGAATAAGGCGGGTCTTTCATGTAGTGCCCCCAAATCTGGGGAAGCTGGTCACATCCTCCTCTCCTTTTCTGGGCAAAGAGAACTCCTTATAGTTGGAGAGTTCCTTTGCCAGTCTGGGGTATGAGATGATGCAAACAAAATGAAGCTGTTCTTCCTTCCCTTTTAATACAGTTGTTCTCATTTTTGTTCCATTATGTTGCTGAAGTTTCTCACAGAGCTCTCTAGTTGTTGATCTTTGTGGAGGGATGGAGGCTGGGGTCTCCTACTTTGCCATCCTGGTGACATCACTCTTGTTTCTGCCAGTTCTTGTTCAGGTCGCCTGTTTTCTTGTATTCTTGGTTATCTTTCATAGCTTGCTAATTATTTCTCCTGGACAATTATCTGTGAGGGTCTTCCGGGACCAGAATTTACTTTGTCTTCTACCAGTGAGACAGTGTGCCTGCTTCTGCCAAGGTACCCTGGACCCCTAACAGAAGTTGCCTTCTCAACTAAATGCATGGGTAGAAGTTCCTTGACCAACTCCAGCCATGTACCTGTGGCCACAAAATCCTAAAGATGGTTTTTCTTTTGTTCTTCTTCTGCCCTACTCAAAGCCGGGTAGCTTTATTTGAAGTTCAAGGTTCAAGGTCGGGTACTGATGACATTTTACAGATTTAGCATTCATAAGGAAAGCACACAGTTACATTTGAATTCCACATTAACAATGAACCATTTTTAAAATACAAATATATCCCAAATATTACAAGGAGCATAATTAATAGTGAAATAATTTAATTATTTAGCTGAAATTAGTTTAACTGAATGCATTGTATCCTATCTTACAATTCTAATAATAGGTTTAGTTCTTATCCATACTTGTCCTGATGATCCCTTCTACCTCAAGGCTGCTGATAAAACATACATGTGCAGCAGGGACAGATGTTCCCAAACAAATGACTTTGGTACTTGGATATCCTACTTACATATCTGATTCAACTTATCTTTCCAAAACTAGCTTGGCAGCTAGCCACTGTATTTTTAACTTGTCAATGTTGTTTAAAGAAATGGATTTTGTTTTTGTTGATGGTGGTAGTGGCTTTAATCCCACATTTTGTTTTTATTGTTTAAACAGGAAGTTTGCCCTGAATAACCTAGTCTGAATTACCCAGGAAGTAGTGTGGACCATTTCCATTCATTGAGGACTGAAGGATGTGTCTTCTCACCAACATGCAGCACAAAAGTTGCATATTAAGTGTATGGTACAGAAGCAGCTCTGAAATAGGCATATCTTTATCTGGCAGATATTTTCTCATACTTCAGATTCTACTCAACTGAACCTGTAAAACTGGAGCTTTCATCCCAGCTGGAATTAATGACTCCTTCCTCAGGGATCTCAGAGCCATTTGTAATTCTAATATGGCATTAAACCTTCCCTCAGATTACACAGATTTGTGTATCCACATCTACACTTCCCTTTGGAGTGAAAGCTTCTTGATGGCGTGGTTTTGTGTTGTCATCTTCAGAGCTCAGATAGCTCTAAGTATGGTGATGATTGATATGCTTTCAGCACTCAGAAGATTTGTGCTAAAATATACTGAATGAAAAGGAAACTGGTAGAGATTTCATCCAAAATCAGAAGTAATATATGTTCTAATATTTAAAAAAAAAGAGAGAGAGAGATGCAAATAGGCGAAGCCAGGTCGAAGACAGCCCTTACATGTACTATCTAGGAAGACCATCAGAGCTGTTATAGGCTATTAACACCTCCTTTTGAATACATTTATCCATGTTCCAGGTGGGGATATCACCCTCGAGGAATGACAGACACACAGCACAGATACAGGCTAACTGGGACAGAGTAAGGAGTATGTTTGGAGCCTGTGAACTTCATGGCCTATGGGGGTACCACAGTATTGGGACCCTAGAAAGCCATGGACTGCACAGAGAGATGAGTTAGGAACCAAGGTGGAATGACACCCATGAATGTACAGAATTTGGAAACAACAACAACTGTTTCTACTTTCAACTTCACCTCGATTGTGTAAGCATTCTCCAGTCAACTGTATAACACTGGCTGAGTAAGAGCAGGAGAGGAAGTGGTGAGAAGGGGAGGGGTCCCAGGAAGCTAGATCCAAACCTCCTTCAGCTTATCGCCTCATGAGAGGACATCTGCAGTCTGAGGAGCTATTTGACAAGTGGATTGTAAATCCATCTCCACTTACAGCTATCTATCTCCCCAATCTGTATCCCTTCCCTGATATAGGAATTGGAATGGCAGCTCCTGCTCTGGGGCTCAGGGATATAGAACAACAAAGTGAAAGGAAGGATTGACGTCATTAAAAGGCATTAAAGGCAATGCCCAGAGTAGAGCAACCAATCATAATCTGATTGATCACCCTTCACAGTGCAGGGTGGACATCATACAAGCCCAAGAAAAAGAGAGTAAGTAGAGCTGGCTAAACAATTTCCTTTTGGAAAACGTATGAACACATTGTTTTGTGGCTGTTGTATGCTTGGCCAACATTCAGAGAACTGTCAGATGACAAGTGTACTCGTCTGTCTTAGAAGTTGCAATGGTTGACTCTGAATGTCAACTTGGCTGAGCCCTGTTATGACAGGACATAGGGGCCCAAAACCCTTATTTTAAACATGCTATATCTTAGAGAGAGGAAAGCAACCTTTCTTTGTTTACCTTACCTATACCAAAGTTTATGAAGGGCTTTACCTGAACCCAAAATCTGTAGAGAGGTGAACTACCTGAACATGGAAAGAACAAAAGAAAGTCCTGATATAAACATCGATTCATGCAAAGACATTGGAAGGCTACAGGAAGTGACAGAGGCAGGGGGCTGCCATGGAAGTATCACTTCATGGGTAGTTCTACGGACATCTGTGTGTGTGTGTATATATATACATATATATATATATAGTGTATATATGTGTATGGTTGTAAATATATGTGTATTGATGTGTGTATCTATATATCTATGTATCATAATTCCAATAAATTACTATACTACTTTGGAAATATGACCACCCTGATTCTAGATGAAGTGGAAACTCCAGGACCCATTGGTTCCACGCACATAGTGTGTGTAGTACTTAGGAGCACAGGCTCTGGTGCTCCAGAACCCTGGATTTGAATTCTGAATCTGTCACTTGCTGGAGGTCTATAGGAAAGTTATTTATTCTCTCTAAGTCCCAGTTTCCTAGAAGAAGAAATAGTAAAATACGTAATTCAAAGGATTGCTGTATGGATGAAACAAAGCAACTCATTTAAAGACCTTATGACTCTTTAAATGCTCAAAAAATGCTATTCCTTATTAAAATTACTATTATTCGTAAGGAGTTCATGTAAATCAATAGTCTCTGAGGAATAGCTTTGGAGAGACAATAAGCTTAAAAGGTAGGAACCCTGTATGAAGTGACAGTGTGAGGAAAGGAAAGACTTGCCTAGCAGTCCATGAAAAAAAAGCAAACTTATCTTAGCAGACTGTTTTGTTATTGCAGAACCTGGTCCATCTGTGGACAGCTCCAGGCTTTGCTCCAATGTGGAGAAACATTAGGGGCCTTTGGAATCCTGAGTACTGCTGGCTTCGACTTTAAATAAGTCAGATAAAAACACTCCTGCCCAAACAGGAGCCAGTTCTGGCTGGGGATGTTCTATAAATTGATTTACCAAAGTTGGTCTGAGTCACCGCTTCATAGCTTTTTAATCCAGCTTTTTATAACCAAAGAAATCTTTCCTTACTGGGATAACTTATATACACATTAATATTTCAGTTGCTACCAAATATTTCTTATTTTTCTCAAACTTACACTGGTGGTGCCTATTTGCAATTGAAACCTTAATACTTCTGCGTTAATGCAAATGACACACAAAAAAATTGGTGTAAAGTGGGCCTGATTTTTACCATCTGAAAGAATTGAGTTATCACAGTTTTCAAAAGGCCTCCCCCTACTAGAATAAAGTTCAGATGAGAGGTAACACCCTGAATTTGCTTGCTTTTTAAATTTTTATTTATTTATTTTTGGCAGTAGTGGGTCTTTGTTGCTGTGCATGGGTTTTCTCGAGTTACAGAGAGTAGGGGCTAATCTCCAGTGGCGGTGCTTGGGCTTCTCATTACGGTGGCTTCTCTTGTTGCACAGGCTCAGAAAAGCAAATGCTCTAGGCACACGGGCCTTCAGTAGTTGTGGCACATGGGCTTATTGCCGCGCAGCGTGTGAACTCTTCCAGGAGCAGCAATCAAACACATGTTCCCTGCACTTTAGTGCCCTTTGTACTTTAAACTACCAAGTTCAAATGCTTATGTTTCTAATTTCAAGTCCTACTTAAGGCTATGCTAACCAAGACAATGTTGCATTGATATAAAAATAGACAAATGGAACAGAATCTAGGATCCAAAAATATATCTAAACATTCATTTTTCACAAATTACCAATGAAAAAGGAATATCTTCTCCACAAATGATTTGGAACAACTAGAAAAAAACAACCTCAATTTTTACTTCATTCTACACAATATTAATTCTACACAATAATTAACCATAGCTCTACAGGTAACAATATTATAAAATTTTTGGATGGAAATACTATTATCTTGAGGTAAGCATAAAAAAACTCAGAGCATATTAGAAAAATCCTTGGATTTGGTCAAAATTAGAAACATTTGCTCTTCAAAAGACACCATAATAAGAAATCATTGACTGTGAGAAAATATTTATAGCACATATATGAGAAAGAATTCATGTCTAACATATATGAAGAAACCTTCCTTCTCTATTAACAGACGACTTATTTAAGAGCACAAAAAAATTTCAACTGATACTTCACAAAGGAATAAATTTGAGTAGCCAATAAGGACATGAAAGGAGGCTTGCCATTCATCAGGAAAATGCAAGATTTAACTGTAATAAGTTCTTACACCTATAAGAATAGCGAAAATTAAAAAGATTGATCATACCAAATGTTGACAAGGATGTGAAGCAAATGGAATGCTTAAGCTTTGCTGGCATGAATGTGAAATGGTCGAATCACTATGAAAAACAGCTAGGCAGTTTCTTTAACAGTTGCACATATACCTCCTATATGATCCAATCTTTCCATTTCTGTGTATTTATCTAAGAGACATCAAACTATACGTCCATACAGAGACTAGCTGTTCATAGCAGCCTTACTCCAAACTGGATATAACCCAAATGTCTATCAGCAGGTAAACAGACAAATAAATGGTAATATATGTATATATAATGATATAGTACTTAGCAACAAGAAAGATGAAACAACAAATACATACAATATGACTAAATCTCAAAATCACTCTGTGGAGTGAAAGAAACCAGATTCAAAAGAGCATACGCTGCTGCTGCTGCTGCTAAGTCACTTCAGTAGTGTCCAACTTGTGTGACCCCACAGACGGCAGCCCACCAGGTTCCATCGTCCCTAGGATTCTCCAGGCAAGAACACTGGAGTGGATTGCCATTTCCTTCTCTAATGCATGAAAGTGAAAAGTGAAAGTGAAGTCGTTCAGTCATGTCTGACTCCTAGCAACCCCACAGACTGCAACCTACCAGGCTCTTCCGTCCATGGGATTTTCCAAGCAAGAGTACTGGAGTGGGGTGCCATTGCCTTCTCCACAAAAGAGCATATGCTGTTAGGTTTACTTGAAACTCTAGAAAAGACAATCTAATCCATAATGACAGAAGGAACGTCAGTGGTTGCTTAGGAATAGCAGTGTGAAGGAACTTGACTAGGAAGGGGCAAAGCAATCTTTTGTGGTTGTCAAAACAGGACATATTTTGACCGCAGAGACTTCCCTCGTGGCTCAGATGGTCTGCCTACAATGTAAGCGTCTGCCTACAATGCAGGAGACCTGGGTTCAATTCCCTGGGTCGGGAAGATCTCCTGGAGAAGGCAATGGCAACCCACACCAGTATTCTTGCCACCCCCCTCCAAAAAGCAGCTCAAAGAAATATTTGGGCTTCCCTTGTAGCTCAGTTGGTAAAGAATCCTCCTACAATGCAGGAGACCTGGGTTCAATTCCTGGGTTAAGAAGATCCCCTGGATAAGGAAAGGGCAACCCACTCCAGTATTCTTGCCTTGACAATCCCATGGACTGTAGCCTGCCAGGCTCCTCTGTCCATGGGATCGCAAGAATTGGACACGACTTAGCGACTAAACCACCACCACCAGTGTTTTTGTGGGTGTTTTATACCTTTATCAATGTGTGTGAGTACATTGGAGGTATATGAAGTATACCTCCATCAGATCAGATCAGATCAGATCAGTCGCTCAGTCGTGTCCAACTCTTTGCGACCCCATGAATCACAGCACGCCAGGCCTCCCTGTCCATCACCAACTCCCAGAGTTCACTCAGACTCACGTCCATTGAGTCAGTGATGCCATCCAGCCATCTCATCCTCTGTCGTCCCCTTCTCCTCTTGCCCTCAATCCCTCCCAGCATCAGAGTCTTTTCCAATGAGTCAACTCTTCGCATGAGGTGGCCAAAGTACTGGAGTTTCAGCTTTAGCATCATTTCTTCCAAAGAAATCCCAGGGCTGATCTCCTTCAGAATGGACTGGTTGGATCTCCTTGCAGTCCAAGGGACTCTCAAGAGTCTTCTCCAACACCACAGTTCAAAAGCATCAATTCTTTGGCGCTCAGCCTTCTTCACAGTCCAACTCTCACATCCATACATGACCACTGGAAAAACCATAGCCTTGACTACACGGACCTTTGTTGGCAAAGTAATGTCTCTGCTTTTGAATATGCTATCTAGGTTGGTCATAACTTTCCTTCCAAGGAGTAAGCGTCTTTTAATTTCATGACTGCAGTCACCATCTGCAGTGATTTTGGAGCCCAGAAAAATAAAGTCTGACACTGTTTCCCCATCTATTTCCCATGAAGTGATGGGACCGGCTGCCATGATCTTTGTTTTCTGAATGTTGAGCTTTAAGCCAACTTTTTCACTCTCCACTTTCACTTTCATCAAGAGGCTTTTGAGGTCCTCTTCACTTTCTGCCATAAGGGTGGTGTCATCTGCATATCTGAGGTTATTGATATTTCTCCCAGAAATCTTGATTCCAGCTTGTGCTTCTTCCAGTCCAGCGTTTCTCATGATGTACTCTGCATAGAAGTTAAATAAGCAGGGTGACAATATACAGCCTTGACGTACTCCTTTTCCTATTCGGAACCAGTCTGTTGTTCCATGTCCAGTTCTAACTGTTGCTTCCTGACCTGCATACAAATTTCTCAAGAGGCAGATCAGGTGGTCTGGTATTCCCACCTCTTTCAGAATTTTCCACAGTTTATTGTGATCCACACAGTCAAAGGCTTTGGCATAGTCAAAAGAGCAGAAATAGATGCTTTTTTGGAACTCTCTTGCTTTTTCAATGATCCAGCAGATGTTGGCAATTTGATCTCTGGTTCCTCTGCCTTTTCTAAAACCAGCTTGAACATCAGGAATTTCACTGTTCACATATTGCTGAAGCCTGGCTTGGAGAATTTTGAGCATTACTTTACTAGCGTGTGAGATGAGTGCATTTGTGCGGTAGTTTGAGCATTCTTTGGCATTGCCTTTCTTTGGGATTGGAATGAAAACTGACCTTTTCCAGTCCTGTGGCCGCTGCTGAGTTTTCCAAATTTGCTGGAATATTGAGTGCAGCACTTTCACAGCATCATCTTTCAGGATTTGAAATAGCTCCACTGGAATTCCATCACCTCCACTAGCTTTCTTCGTAGTGATACCTCCATAGTCAATAATAATAAACTCCACTGAAACATACACTTCAAAATTTAGCTTCAAAAATTTTCAACCTTCTTTTCCCATTGCCATTTTCCCTTCTCCCAGGCAGCCTGTCCACAAACCTACAAATAAGACTTAAGTAGCATCTTGCTGTTAAAGTCAATGAGGGCTGCATACAGAAAACTGAACATCTTTATAAACAGTGAAGAAAATCAGTCTATCATCAAAACAATTTAAGTGTTTGTATTAGAGTTGATCACCATAAGCATTATTTAAACATTTATTTAACTGCATTTTCTTTATTTTTATTTGGTTGTAGAAATTCATTTTCAGAGCTTCTCCATACATAAAAATATTCAAACCAATCAAAAATTTAAAAGACAAGAAATAAACAGTAAATAAATATTTACTTTTTATATTAAAAATCAACTTCTTGGGTGCTTTCAGAGATGGTCTTAATTCATAAATGCTGGGAATAAATATATGGAAAGACTGGCCAGCCTGTTGGACTAACATAAGCTCTGTCATACGATTCTTGTGTCTCTCAAGAATTCAGGAGATACAAAGAGGAAATCAAATCTCCCTATTGCCTTGCCCTCCCCATCCATGAATTACATAACTATTGTGAGTCTTAGCATTTTTATACTTTCAACCCAGCAAGTGCTTAGAGTGATGCACTTGAAACTTACTTGAGATTTAAAAAAAAACAAAAAACTGAGCAAAGTCTGCTGCTATTTCTTCTGACTCTCATCCTGGCACTCAGATTGTACATCAAGACTCTAATACTAAAAAGGTCAGAGGAAATGTTCCCTAATAGAGGATCTAAGGACCACCATTGTGGTCCCCACTGTCTGGGAGATACAACCGTATGTCCCAAAAAATGGAAGAAATAACAAGTAAGGAAAAATAACTTAAAGTGCTAGTTCTCTCCCCTTACTCTTTGCAGAAGTCTGTTTAATATAGAAAATTATGGTTCATTCTTTTTCAACCAGCTTTCACTCTCTAGTCCTAAGCTGCTAGCATGTGAAAAATCCTGTTACTGGACGGGTTAAGGGTCACACAAACAGAAAACTTGGAAGTCAAGAAAGATTTACATCAGTGGCCACAGATAAGGAGAAAATACATAATGGTGGTTATACGACCAGGTTTTCAAAATGAGCCCTTTCGCTCCTATTTAGCTATCAATTCAAGATTGCCCAGTCCTCTCGTCTATGACCAAAACCATGGACCTCTTCATATTAATGATCTTCTATGCATGCACATATACACACATGCACACCAAGTGGTGTCTGTGCCCTTATTCTCTCACTAGCCTAAAGACCAAAAGCATCAACTTACAGAAGCACATTCAGAATTCTGAGTCTGCCACTGCATAGTTTCCTATAGGAAATTAACTTCCAAAATGAATTACCAATATATTCATTTATTTACCATATTTTTAAGGATCTGTCAGATTCTTCACTGGCCTTGTATCCAAATATTTTTCAGTACATCAAGAACACTTTTAGCCCTTAGTTATACAAGATCCAAGGGTATTTCAAGGAAGAGATTTATGAAGTTCAGCATGGATTTAAAATCTACTCTAAGGATGAAGATGGAAGGGAGCTGAAGAAGGAATAAAGAAAATACATCAAAAGGTAAGAGCTGTTCACTTCCCAAGTTCATCTTCCTGCAACACATAGGCAAGGAGCTCTTTCTGAAATGTTTCCTTGGGGAGCCTCATCAACCCCTTAACAGAGGTGACTTGGGTGTGAATGACTTTAAATGATCCTTCCTTCCTTCCTATCTGCCTGCCTCCTTTCTTTCCTTTCTCATTCTCTCTTCCCTCCTTTCTTTCTCCTGTCCTTTTTTTTTTTTTTTTTTTGAAAATTTAAATCACAGGTAAGTGTGAATTTATTTACATCTGTAAAAAACATTTATTTTGCCCACATTTATACATTCCTTTATAATATTTCTCTGCCATTTGTTTGCCACATGGCTCTTCCCTCCACCTCTTTTAAATACTTGAAGGACAGAGTCAACAAATCCTTTTTGTTAATCTCTTCCCTTTTCTACCAGCTTCACATTTAACAAATATATACAGAATCTTGCAAAAGATTCTGTTAAGGATTGCTGCTGCTGCTAAGTCGCTTCAGTCGTGTCCGACTCTGTGCGACCCCATAGACGGCAGCCCACCAGGCAAGTTCTCAGTAAATTCTTATTCTCTAAAGGAAGGGTATTAAATAAACTAAATAGAATTAAACTCATCATGTGAAGTTTTGTGAATTATTTAAGTGACTGCATTAAAAAAACAATCATTTTTCAAATGACACTGAATTGTCTAAACATAAATTTACTTGTATCATATTTTCTACAGTTGACTCTACAAGGAGAGTCTTTTTCTAATCCTGTATAATAACTAAATATTCACAGGATTAATTTGGTAGATTCAGTGCATTACAGTAACAATTAAATGACAACCACCTGATATGCACATCACTCATTCATCATATTAAAATCCTGAGACTCAATTTGAATTACCTGTAATTTTGAGAACTTCAAAAATATTCATGTATTCTGTTCTTGAAGCTTTCAAGTCCTGAGAAGATCAAAGAGATTTGTCCATCTGTGGAAACCTTCTTAAGAGCTTTCTAAGACTCTACATATCATACACATTTCACATATAAGACAAGATTTAGGAGAATTTAGGCCATGGTGGTATAAATGTCAGATTCATTTGCTTATGAAATAAATAATTCAAATATTCTCTAGCAGCCATGATCATATTCTGCTTTTTGATGAAATGCAGAAGCAGATGGGCCATTCAGGGTGATTAAAGCTAAGTAAAGTATTTTAATATGATGAATTTAAGGAAGGAAGGTCGAAATTTGAGAGGAAGGGGAGAGAGAGAGATTCTACCTAAATAATATAATTAGAATAGCTGGTAATAATCTGGTTCAACCAAATTTATTTTTTTCAGATGGGGAAACTGAGGCCCAGAGTTTAGAAGTAGTTTGCCACCTTCCTTATGTTTCTATTTCCTATTAGGACATCAGCTGTCTTATTAAATATATGTTGAAAGGAAAGTTTAGTCAGTCATGTCTGATTCTTTGAGACCTGGCTTCTCTGTCCATGGAATTCTCCAGGCAAGAATGCTAGAGTGAATTGCCATTTCCGTCTGCAGGGTATCTTCCTGACCCAGGGGTCGAACTCAGGTCTCCTGCATTGCAGGCAGAGTCTACCATTTGAGACACCAGGGAAGCCCGAAATATGTGTTACAATACCTTAAAAAACAATCAACCTGCCATTTACTAGATTTAAAAAGAAGAAGATTTTCTTCGTGTTACTCAAATCCCAACTTAAAGCAATTTCATTCTTATCTTTTTAAAAAGAGTGTATTTAATATATAGGATAAAATAATAGGCCTAGAATCAATCTCAAAATCTCTAATAAACATAAAAGTGGGAAACTGGTAAATGGAAACCCTGCAGACAGACTGAATGCTTCCTAGCACAGGAGTTCAAGGAGTTCACAGTGACCTAATGGAAAATAATTAGGCTTTGGAATTTAAAATATTAATGATAATAACCGAGTTGAGATTACTCACCTAATCCCCAATGGTTAAGTGCTAAGGCGCTAAGAACGTAACTAACTTATCCTCAGTTTCTCTCATCCTTCAAATGAGTATAATAATATCAATGTTATACAACTGTAGGAGATGACACATTTAAAAAGTTAGTACTCAGTGTGGCATGCAAAAGTCCTCAATCAATTTTACTTATTATTATTACTTTTATTATTATCATCTTTTTGGTATCATTGTTAACCACAAAATTATTGGTTTACTAGAAAATCACCTAGCTCATGGCCTGATCTTCATCTTTGCAAAAGATACTAAAGCTTATTTGTTTCATACTATCCAAACCAACAAATGATTTATTTAAATATTAGAATGCCAATCTTTTAATTTAAAATGGAAATTGGCTACACAGAGAAGGTACCACTATACATAAGAGAGCAAATTACATATGAAGGCATGCTTGATAGCCAGTAGAAAAAGGAATTGAAAAATAGTAATTATAGCAGATATCAGTTGAATGGTTACTATGTGTGGAGCAATTTTCTCATATAGTCTCATATGACCCAATATAAACCCTGAAAACTAGGTACTACCATATCTCCATTTCACAGATGAGATAAATTGACTCACAAAGATTTAGTGTTGAATGAAGTGTACCTTGCTGAAGTGTACAGATCCAGCAAGCAACACAGCCAGAATTGCATCAAAGTCTTATTTGCACCATTAACCTTCATATAACTCTACCTTCCTCAGCCTAGTATCTATTTCCAGTAAGATCACATACCTAGTAAGATCAGAAACCATAACATAGAGCAGAAAGCCTCAAAATTATGGTGTGTCTTCAAAGTTATTTTATTTCTCAACCATGTACCTGTCCATGTGGGTGGTCCAGGGCTGACACGGCAGCCCCGTGAGCATCAGGAATGCAGGTCTTTCTCCTTTGTTGCTATGTGTACACCTTCTGTGTAAAAGTATATACACCTTTTTCTACATGTTCCTTTCACATAATATTACAAGATAGCTCCAGCTCTAATCCTCATGCCTGCATTTCTGCATATTCTGTGTATATATATATATATGTGTGTATGTGTGTATAGTGAGAAAGAGAGAGACTGGAATTTATTATAAGGAATTGGCTCACAAACTGAGAAGCCTGACAAGTCCCATGATTTGCTATCTATAAGTTCAAGATCCAAAAGAGCTGATGAGCATATTTAGTCCAAGCTCAAAGGCCTGAGAACCATGAGAACTGATGGTATAAATTCCAGTCTGAGTACAGGAAACCAACATTCTGACTCAGAAACTGTCAGAGACTGAATTCTTTCTTACTTTTGCTTTTTGTTCTATTCAGGCCTCCAAAGGACTGAATGAGGCTCACCTACCCTGGGGAAGACCACCTGCTTTATTCAATCTACAGATTCAAAGGCTAATCTCATCCACAAACACTCTCCCAGATACACCCAGAATAATGGCTGTCCCATGTTCCAGTCAAGTTGATTAAAAAAAAAAAAATCATCACAGGACTGGAAACAGCTCAGAGACAAAAGCTAAAAGCAAAGGTCCTGATAAAGGAGCTGCCAGCTTTTGCTAAGCTGGAGGAATACAAGGCATCAATATGAGAGCAAACCCCCATCATCTAAACTGCACTGGAGAGCTTCCTTGGTGACTTGGGGTAAAGAATATGCATGCCAATGCAGGAGACACAGGTTCAATCCACAGCCCAGAAAGATCCCATATTCTGTGGAACAACTAAACCCAAGGATGAATCACAAGCTGGAATCAAGATTTCTTGGAGAAATATAAACAACCTCACATATGCAGATGATACCACTCTAATGGCATAAAGAGAAGAGGAACTTAAAAAGCCTCTTGATGAAGGTGAATAAAGAGAGTGAAAAAAAGTGGCTTAAAACTCAACATTCAGAAAACTAAGATCATGGCCTCCAGTCCCATCACTTTATGGCAAATAGATGAGGAAAAAATGGAAACAGTGACAGACTTTATTTTCTTGGGCTCCAAAATCACTGCAGACAGTGACTGCAGCCATGAAATTAAGACTCTTGCTCCTTGGAAAAAAAGCTATGACAAACCTAAACAGTGTATTAAAAAGCAGAGATATCACTTTGTCAACAAAGGTATGCATAGTCAAAGATATGGTTCTTCTAGTAGTCATGTATGGATGTGAGAGTTGAACCATAAAGAAGGCTGAGTGCTGAACAATTATTGCTTTTGAATTGCGGGGATGGAGAAGACTCTTGAGAGTCCCTTGGACTGCAAGGAGATCAAACCAGTCAATCCTAAAGGAAATCAACCTTGAATATTCATTGAAGGGACTGATGCTGAAGCTGAAGCTCCAATACTTTGGCCATCTGATGCAAAGAGCCAACTTACTGAAAAAGACTCTGATACTGGGAAAAAATTGAGGGCAGGAGAAGGGGATGACAGAGGATGAGATGGTTGGATGGTATCACCGACTCAATGGACATGAGTTTGAGCAAACTCCAGGAGACAGTGAAGGGCAGGGAGGCCTGGGGTACTGCAGTCCATGGGGTTGCAAAGAGTCAGACATGACTTAGCAACTGAAAACCTCAGCTATTGAGATTGTGCTCTAGAGCCCAGGAACCACAGCTACTCAGCCCACACACTGCATCTACGGAAGCCCATGCCCATTACAGTCAGTGGTCTGCAACAAGAGAAGCCATAGCAATGAGACGCTATACACCACAGCTAGAGAGTGGCCACTGCTCACTGCAGATAGAGAAAAGCCCACCCAGCAACCAAGGCCCAGCACAGCCAAGAGAAATAAGTTAATTAAATTATTTTTTAAAAAATAAATAAACCACACTGGAGAAGCAACTGTCTAGTGGACTAAGCCTTAAAAGACAATCATCTTGTAACAGGATAAATGGGATTATTTCCTACCTTTAAAAAAAAAAAATCAAAAAGAGCGAGCAAACAAAAACACTATGAAACACTCTTCTGCCTGCAGCATTTTTATTTTTCTTATTCTCTGAGGTAAAAATTCATAAAACCATAGCCTAACCTCCTCTTGACTTTAGCCTCTGAAGCAACCAACCTCTTTGGTGTCCTTTAAGCTCCGGAAACTCGGAGAACAACACCGCTGCAATGGGGTCAAGGAGCCTACCTGTAGGGGACGTCAACGGTCAAAATGTGATGGCTATTCAAATGCCCAAGTTTATTTAGTGAGTAACTCTATTTTATTTTTCCTGCCAGAGAATCAGAAAACCACCCCTCACTTCAGTAAGGACCTGAAATCAAATGGAAAGTCAGACAAATATCAGAACACGCTTTCAAACAAAGCTACGGGCTTTTCTGGACCTCTTTGTACACAGAGTTTCAAATGTCCATCATGCTATTCAGAAGCAAAAATAAACAACACCCGGCAAGAATCAATGTACTTTCAGGTCTGTGAGGGCCGTGCACTTGCAAGCTGAATGAGAAGCGACACACAGACTAAGTCTGATCAGCAAGCTTAAAACAGAGACCTGGCTTTGTCCCCAGGGAGGACCTGCTGCCCTGACTAGCAGGACACAAGTCTTCCAGAGAAAAGAGAAAGCTTTTGGCAACTTATCCACCTACCCTGATCAAGACCGTTAACTGTACTGGTTTTAACACGAAATTGTGGTTTTGGAGGGTACTGTGGACTTTCAGAGGGTCTCTGCATGCTGCTTCAGATGACATATCTTCCTCAAAAGGTAAAGAATCTCCATGATGGATGATGGACCTAGGGGAGGACAGCACAACAGACAAGTGCAGACACAATTCGTTCTTACTGGAAGCTGACGGTAACCTGACACTGATGCCAACTGAGGGTGAGATACTGTTTTATTGAGCACTGGGGAGAGGATCTGCTTAACAACCCTACAAACCAGATCCCAGGGGATAGGACGCTTTGGTTTACTGGACATTTGATTCTCCAAAAACCTTTGATAGTTCCACCTGTATGGTTGGAATTCTTTGAAATTGGATGAATCAACTTCCCATCTTAGTACTTACTTCAGGTGTTCATGAAACGCAACAGAACTAGTGGACGGGAATTTGTCACAGATACTCCAACTGTCCGTGGATATGCATGAGGAACCTGAGAGGGATTGGAGCAGAGTAATAATGACCCCAGTACATAGACCAAAAGACCATTAATTCATTAAAAAATATAATTATTGAATATCTATCCTCTGCTAGGCATGGAAGACAAATATGACTTTGGGGAGGGATTAACAAAGTGTTACACAAAAAAATATTTGTCATTACAGACAACTATGTTCAAAGCCACAAAAGCAGTGAACAACGGACAAAGGACAACAAAGCGTCCCCTCTGCTGGCAGTTGGGGAACACTTACTTGGGGAACTGATGTTTAACCAAAAACCAAATGGAAGAAAGAGCACTTACAATCATTTTTAAACAACATTTCGGTTGCACTTAACTTTTATGATTTGACTCCACCTTAAACAGAAATCTTAAAAAATTTTCATTCCAGTTAGCTTGGTTTTCAGTTTTCTGAGGTTTGAGCCTCAAAACAAAAGGGCTCCCAAAGTGTTTGATATTCTTGGTGTCCCGAACTTGAAAAAGATTTAAGTCTCTCATTCTCCAGTACCTATAGAATCAGGAGATGAAACCTCTAGTAACACCATGACTCATAGCAAGTACAGTGTTTTCTGAGCCATTCTTAATGACTGCAAATTTCATTTATCTCAGGAATTCCCTTTTACTGTGATCTTTCTCTGCTGAATCTTGGAAGAATTTTCCCTATTGCCTTTCTTATTTTTAAATTGATTTTATCCAAGAAGAAAATTGCACATCTTCAGGAGATAATGCTCAACTTCAGTCTGATTCAGTACTACAGCCAGTGTTTGATTTTAATCCAAAGCTTCTAACAGCAACCACAACAAATGTTGAAAATGAAAGTATAGCATAACTTCATTACTTTTACTTACAGTCATTTTGATTTTGAAATTATCTCAAGCTTATTTCACCAGTCCATAAACATCTGTTATTTGTTTCTTTCTTTGTATTTTTCTAGCTCTCTATTAAATAATTGTTTTACAGCATTTTCTAATGAATTCTCAAGGAAGGCATTTCTCTGGAATTCCAGCAGATGGCAGCATACAGCCACCATTCTCAAGGATGTACCTTCACTTCAGCTAAGCAGAGTTAATGCTGTTACTGCAGTAGGGCGTCTCTGATACAGAATCTGAGCTAGCTGTGTAAGTGAAGTTCAACCCAACTGACAAATATAACATTTCCAAATATCTTGTACATCAGCCAATGGTTGTCCAGAGGGAAAACTAATATTGCAAATAGCAAATTATACTTTTTACCCACTGGCTAGCTCACCAACATCACTTGGAAAGCAGTAAAAAGGACATTTGTGAATTTGAACATTCTTTATTGATCAGTTACGGAAAAGAAACTAGAAGCTTAAGTGTTTCCTGCTGATTACTTGGTTACCAGAACTTTTAACATGCTGGTAGGACACAGAGCCCCCAGTTATCAGAAAGTTGCCTGACCAGTTAGCACTGGATATAGAAACTCATTTCTTTTTTAATAACATTATAAAAAGTTTATTTTTTAGTTTTATTGAAGGATAATAGCTTTACAGAATTTTGTTGTTTTCTGTCAAACTTCAACATGGATCAGGCATATGTATACAAATATCCCCTCCCTTTTGAACCTTCCTCCCATCTCCCTCCCCATCCCACCACTCTAAGTTGATACAGAGCCCCTGTTTGTAGAAACTCATTTCTTTATTATTTTTGATAATTCAATCTTATCCCTCTTGCTTGAAACAACAAGAATCCTAAAAGCTGGTTGCTAGGAGACTTGGGGTGATTTGCAGATTCCTCCCTGATGGTCATGTTTTCCGGCCCTGAATTTTCTCACTTGTAAAATAGCAATAAGGTGTCCTTCTATGCTTCCTTTATAGAGGTGTGGTGAGGACTGGAGGAAAACTAAGAGCAAGTACCAGGTGTCAGGAGATAAACTGAGGCAACAGAATCTGGTAATACAATGATGGGTTCTGCAACCATCACTGAAGGCTTGAACCCAGTTCCAGGCCATTAACTGTTCAACTCTGTATAAACTACTCAAGCTCTCTAAGGCTTACTTATCTCCACCAAAATACAGATTTAATGGTAAGAACTGGGTTTCCCTGGTGGCTCAGACAGTAAAGAATACACCTGCAATGCAGAACACCCACATTTGATCCCTGGGTCAGGAAAATCCCCTGAGAAGGAAATGGCAACCCACTCCAGTATTCCTGCATGAAGAATCCCATGGGTAGAGGAGCCTGGTAGGCTACAGTCCATGGGTTGCAAAGAGTCAGACATAATTGAACGGCTAAATGTGCTCACACATGCACACACATACACAATGGTAAGAACTAACTTATAGGCCTAGAATATACTTAGTCTGTTTTCCCTGCTCAATATATTTTGGCTATTATTTGATGGGAACTATGAATTTTGTTCTGGCCTTTTTGTTGACCATCTATATGGTGGTGGTGGTTTAGTTGCTAAGTCATGTCTGACTCTTGCGACCTCCTTGTGGCCTGCCAGGCTCCTCTGTCCATGAGACTTGCCAGGCAAGAATACTGGAACGAATTGCCACTTCCTTCTCCAAACCGTATATATGAACTTGGGTAAATCACGCAATGTCTCAAAGTCTCAAGCTTCCTCACCTCTAAAATAAATAGGGGGATTTGAATGACATTTGACTCAAATATTTATTATGTATTTCTAAATTGAAAGTCCCATATAAATGAGAAGTATTTTTACTGAGTGGAAACCTGGAAGAATAGATGAATTCAGCTGACAGATGTTTTCATGGAAGCGGTCAGGTTTGGGGACTGAATTAATCAGAGGGTTGTTTCCAGTGTCTATAAATACAGCTCCAGGTAATCAGAACAAAATCACATTAATCATGTTAAACAGGTGACAGAGGACTGAGGCAACATCAAAAACAACAGGGCCTGTAACACCAGCCAAGGTCGGGCCACTCAGGCCTCAAGAAGATATGGGGGCTTTCTGAGCGGAAGAAATCTCCAATGAAGTCACCGTCTGACCACTCACACTCAAGAGAAGACTCTAAAAGAAACGTTACCACAATTTCATGAGTGTCAAATCCTGGGTAATCCATGATCTATGAGGGTGCATGTGTGCTAAGTGGCTTCAGTGGAGTCCAACTCTTTGTGACCCCATTGACTGTAGCCCACCAGGCTCCTCTGTCCAAGGAATTCTCCAGGCAAGAATACTGGAGTGGGTTGCCATGCCCTCCTCCAGGGGATCTTTCCAACCCAGGGATCAAACTCACATCCCCTGCATTACAGGAGGGTTCTTTACCACTGAGCCACGAGGGAAGACCATCTATCAGGGTAGTCTAAGGATATGTATTTGTAGCACTCACCGTTCCCCATCAGTCTGCCAGAGGCTTCCAAAATTCAAGTAGCCCCAGAAAAATATGGACTTCCCATCAGTCAGATATGGCAAATCTGCAAGGACTTTGTATTGATATTTACTTGGATGTTCTTTATTATTCCATATCAGGAAGTCACATCCCAAAGAAATATGCGCACTGACACATGGAGTATTTCCTATTTCCTGCCATATCAGTAAACAAAGAATGTCACTATCAACGATTGCAGCCACCATGGATGATAGGCTGGTGAGCCCTGGAGGAACTCAGGAAGGAAAGAATACCTACCCTCTATTAATAGCAGCAATCAGACTATAGCCATTCTCTAGGGTGAGCCCTGACAAAACTGAGGATATGAAAATATGGGATTCTGGCCCCAGATAGCTGAAGTGCATATCAAAGGAATGATTTCAGTGAGTCCAGACTCTTGCATCTTCCCAGACACAGAAAAGCATTAAATTCCTTAACTTGACATAAACTATTTCTTTAATTAACAGTCATTTTTGATGTCCCGAAATACTTGCCTTTTGTTGCAAAATTCCTATATATTCTAGCTCCCCCCTTGCCTCCTCAGAGCAGATTCTCAGAGCTGTCTGAAACATTCTCTCCCAGCCTGCAGTCCTCATTTTGCCTGAAATAAAACTTGACTCACAACTTTCACACTGTACATTTTAATTCAACAGCACTTTTAATGGGCTGTGGAGAAGAGACCAAGGCGGGGAGTTTGGGCTCAGATGAGGCTGGCAGAACACCCTAGTGAGGAGCACAGGAGATGAGGAAGCAGACACCTGGCAGACATGGGCTGAGACCATCCAGGTTGGAAAAGAAAATGAGAAATTCAGCAACACTTGTTAGAGCTCCAGAGTTCAGTCTTTCAGCACCCACCGGCTGTAAACTCAGTGACAAACTCAACAAAAGATGTAAAGTCCTAATAAACCAATCATAGCAGTTAAGCCTCAGCTAAGATTGTCATGGTCTGTGTGTGGGTTGGAAAAGAATTTCCAGACATGAGGCAGAATGAAAGGAGAATAAAATTTATTAGAGTGGGAAAAGCTGCTAGAACAGCAGGCCAGCTCAAGGGAAAGTCAGCTCCTTTGCAGGTGAGTAGCCAATTTTTATAGCCTCAAGACAGAGAAAATTCCTACTGGAATGGTGGCATTAGGGGATGGGTTAGGATGCTATAGAGTGGATAATAGGGGTATTTTACCTAACATGGGGTCAGGGAACAAGCTGGTTTAGATCAGGAGGCTCGTGGCAACAGTTGCTATGGGGCTTGGTCAGTTTCAGAGATTTTTGTCCTGAGACCTTGGTACAGGGCTCCACACCTGTGACCTTGGTATAGGACTCCACAAAGAGCAAATCATATTTTAAGATGTCCCAGGCAAACCAAAGGAAACGCAGAAGGCTTCTTGGTGAGAGAGAACTGGAGGAGGAACTGCATTGGGAGGTGGTCCAGGCCAAGGAAGGACTGCGAAGAACAGCACGTTAGTGAGGTCTACAAACAGGCCTCCCACTGTCCTTTACTGAAGGGCATTTGATCTCAGCAGGGTCCTCCCGCCGTCAACAAGTACAAGGGAAGGATGGAGGAAGGAAGTCATCCTCCTTCGTTTCATTGCAGTGCCAGCAATACACTAGAAGAGTTTCATTAAAAAACAGGTTCTTGGGACTTCCCTGGTGGTCCAGAGGCCAAGACTCCAAACTCCCAACGCAGGGGGCCTAGTTTCAGTCCTTTGCCAGAGAACTAGATCCCACATGCCTCAACTAAAGATCCTGCTTGCTGCAACTAAGATCCTGTGCAGCTGAATAAATAAAACATTTAAAAAAATAATAAAACAACTTCTCGTTCCTGCTCCCATTTTTTTTTTATATGATCAGGTGCAGTTTTCTGCATTTACACTCTGATAAAAGAGCAAAAATTGGAGAACATTTTCAAAATTCTTCGTATAAATTAACTTAGTTGTCCTGAGGACAACTCCATAGAGGTTATAAACTCTCATTTTATTCACAAGGAAAATAAGAAACAGATCATTTTGTTGTGGTTCAGTTGGTCAGTCATGTCTGACACTTTGTGACCCCGTGGACTGCAGTACATCAGGCTTCCCCGTCCTTCACCATCTCCCAAAGCTTGCTCAAACTCGTGTCCCTTGAGTCAGGGATGCCATCCAACCATCTCATCCTCTGCCATCCCCTACTCCTCCTGCCTTCAATCTTTCCCAGCATCAGGATATTTTCTAATGAGTCTGCTCCTCGCATCAGGTGGCTAAAGTGCTAGAGCTTCAGCTTCAGCATCAGTCCTTCTAATGAGTATTCAGGATTGATTTCCTTTAGGATTGACTGGTTTGATCTTCTTGCGGTCCAAAAGACTCTCAAGAGTCTTCTCCAACACCACAGTTCAAAAGCATCAATTCTTCGTCGTACAGCCTTCCTTATGGTCCAGCTCACATCTATACATGACTACTGGGAACGCCATAGCTTTGACTATATGGACTTTTGTTGGAAAAGTAATGGCTCTACTTTTTAATATGCTGTATAGGTTTGTCATAGCTGTTCTTCCAAGGAGCAAGCATCTTTTAATTTAGTGGCTGCAATCACCATCCCCAGTAATTTTGGAGCCCCCCAAAATAAAATTTTTCACTGTTTCCATTGTTTCCCCATCAATTTGCCATGACGTGATGGCACCAGATGCCATCATCTTCATTTTTTTTGACTGTTGAGTGTTAAGCTAGCTTTTTCACTCTCCTCTTTCACTTTCATTAAGAGACTCTTTAGCTTCTCTTCTCTTTCTGCCATACGGACAATATCATCTGCATATCTGAAGTTATTGATATTTCTCCTGCAATCTTAATTCCAGCTTGTGCTTCTTCCAGCGCAGCATTTAGCATAATGTACTCTACATAGAAGTTAAATAAGTACAGTTACAATATACAGCCTTGAGGTACTCCTTTCCCATTTTTGAACCAGTCCATTGTTCCATATCTGGTTCTAATGTTGCTTCTTGATCTGCATACAGGTTTCTCAGGAGGCAGGTCAGGTGGTCTGGTATTCCCATCTCTTTAAGAATTTTCCACAGTTTGTTGTAATCCACAGAGTCAAAGGCTTTAGTGTAGTAAATGAGGCAAAGTAGGTGTTTTTCTGGAATTCTCTTGCTTTTTCTATGATCCAAAGGATGTTGGCAATTTGATCTCTGGTTCCTCTGCCTTTTCTAAATCCAGCTTGAACATCTGGGAGTTCTCAGTTTCACATACTGCTGAAGCCTCGCTTGGAGAATTTTGAGCATTACTTTGCTAGCATGTGAAATGAGTGCAATTGTGCACTAGTTTGAACATTCTTTGGCACTGCCCTTCTTTGGGACTGGAATGAAAACTGATCTTTTCCAGTTCTGTGGCCACTGCTGAGTTTTCCATATTTGCTGGCATGTTAAGCACAGCACTTTTAACAGTATCATCTTTTTGGATTTGAAATAGCTCAACTGGAATTTCATTAACTCCACTAATTTTGTTTGTATTGATGTTTCTTAAGGCCCACTTGACTTTACACCCCTCCAAGATGTCTGGCTCTGAGTGAGTGATCACACCATTGTGGTTATCTGGGTCATTAATATGATTTTTGTATAACTCTTCCGTGTATTCTTGCCACCTTTTCTTAATATGTTCTGCTTCTGTTAGGTCCATACCATTTCTGTCCTTTATGGTGTCCATCTTTGCATGAAATGTTCCCTTGGTATCTATAATTTTCTTGAAGAGAACTGTAGTTTCTCATTATATTCCTCTATTCCTTTGCATTGAACTTTACTTCCATCACCAGTCACATCCACAACTAGGTGTTGTTTTTGCTTTGGCTCCGTCTCTTCATTCTTTCTGGAGTTATTTCTCCACTGACCTACAGTAGCATATTGGGCACCTACCGACCTGGGGAGTTCATCTTTCAGCGTCCTTTTTGACTTTTCATACTGTTCATGGGGTTCTCAGGGCAAGAATACTGAAGTGGTTTGCCATTCCCTTCTCCAGTGGACCACATTTTGTTAGAATTCTCCACCATGACCTGTCCGTCTTGGGTGGCCCTACACGGCATGGCTCATAGTTTCATTGAGTTAGACAAGGCTGTGGTCTATGTGATCAGATTGGTTAGTTTCCTGTGATTCTGGTTTTCATTCTGTCTGCCGTCTGATGGAGAGGGGCAAGAGGCTTATGGAAGCTTCCTGATGGTAGAGACTGACTGAGGGGAAAATTGGGTCTTGTTCTAATGGGTGGGGCCATGTTCAGTAAATCTTTATTCCAATTTTCTAAAGGTGGGTGGGGCTGTGTTCCTTCCCTGTTATTTACCTGGGGTCAAACTATGGTGCAGGTAATGAAGATATGTTACATACCCTGGGCTGATGAAGCACAAGCTGGAATCAAGACTGCTGAGAGAAATATGAATAACCTCAGATACACAGACAACACCACCCTTATGGCAGAAAGCAAAGAAGAACTAAGGATCCTCTTGATGAAAGCGAAAAAGGAGAGTAAAAAAAGGTGGCTTAAAGCTCAGCATTCAGAAAACTAAAATCATGGTTTCTGGTCCCATCAGTTCAGTTCAGTCGCTCAGTTGTGACCGACTCTTTGTGACCTCATAGACTGCAGCATGCCAGGCCACCCTGTCCATCACCAACTCCCGGAGTTTACACAAACTCATGTCCATCGAGTCGGTGATGCCATCCAACCATCTCATCTTCTGTAGTCCCCTTCTCCTCCTGCCCTCAATCTTTCCCAGCAACAGGGTCTTTTCAAATGAGTCAGCTCTTTGCATCAGGTGCCCAAAGTATTGGAGTTTCAGCTTCAACATCAGTCCTTCCAATGAACACCCAGGACTGATCTCCTTTAGGATGGAATAGTTGGATCTCCTTGCAGTCCAAGGGACTCTCAAGAGTCTTCTCCAACACCACAGTTCAAAAGCATCAATTCTTTGGCCCTCAGCTTTCTATAACAGTCCAACTCTCACATCCATACATGACCACTGGAAAACCATAACTTTGATTAGACGGACCTTTGTTGGCAAAGTAACGTCTCATGTTTTTAATATGCTGTCTAGGGTGGTCATAAATTTCCTTCCAAGGAGTAAGGATCTTTTAATTTCATGGCTGCAATCACTATCTGCAATGAGTTTGGAGCCCTGAAAAATAAAGTCAGCCACTGTTTCCCCATCTATTTCCCATGAAGTGATGGGACCAGATGCCATTAAGCCAACTTTTTCACTCTCCTCTTTCACTTTCATCAAGAGGCTTTTGAGTTCCTCTTCACTTTCTGCCATAAGGGTGGTGTCATCTGCATATCTGAGATTATTGATATTTCTCCCGACAATCTTGATTCCAGCTTGTGCTTCATCCAGCCCAGCATTTCTCATGATGTACTCTGCATAGAAGTTAAATAAGCAGGGTGACAATATACAGCCTTGACGTACTCCTTTCCCTATTTGGAACCAGTCTGTTGTTTCGTGTCCAGTTCTAACTGTTGCTTCCTGATCTGCATACAGATTTCTCAAGAGGCAGGTCAGGTGGTCTGGTATTCCCATCTCTTTCAGAATTTTCCACAGTTTATTGTGATCCACACCGTCAAAGACTGTGGCATAGTCAATAAAGCATAAATAGATGTTTTTCTGGAACTCTCTAGCTTTTTCGATGATCCAGTGGATGTTGGCAATTTGATCTCTAATTCCTCTGACTTTTCTAAAACCAGTTTGAACATCTGAAAATTCATGGTTCACATATTGCTGAAGCCTAGCTTGGAGAATTTTCAGCATTACTTTGCTAGCGTGTGAGATGAGTACAATTGTGCAATAGTTTGAGCATTCTTGGTATTGCCTTTCTTAGGGATTGGAATAAAACCTGACCTTTTCCACTTCAGTATTCCTGGTCCCATCACTTCATGGCAAATAGATGGGGAAACAGTGGAAATAATGAGAGCCTTTATTTGGGGGGTTCCAAAATCATTGCAGATGGTGACTGCAGCCATGAAATTAAAAGAGGCTTGGTCCTTGGGAGAAAAGTTATGACCAACCTATACAGCATATTAAAAAGCAGAGACATTACTTTGCCAACAAAGGTCTGTCTAGTCAAAGCTATGGTTTTTCCAGTAGTCATGTATGGATGTGAGAGTTGGACCATAAAGAAAGCTGAGCACTGAAGAATTGATGCTTTTGAACTGTGGTGTTGGAGAAGACTCTTGAGAGTCCCTTGGACTGCAAGGAGATCCAACCAGTCAATCCTAAAGGGAATCAGTCCTGAATATTCATTGGAAGCACTGATACTGAAGCTGAAACTCCAATACTTTGGCCACCTCATGCGAAGAACTGATCCATTTGAAAAGACCCTGATGCTGGGAGAGATTGAAGGTGGGAGGAGAAGGGGATGACAGAGGATGGTTGGATGGCATCACCGACTCAATGGACATGAGTTTGAGTAAACTCCGGGAGTTGGTGATGGACAGGGAGACCTGGCGTCCTGTAGTCCATGGGGTCACAAAGAGTCGGACAGGACTGAGCAACTGAACCGAACTAAACTTATTCCTTTGCATTGATCACTTAGGAAGGCTTTCTTATCTCTCCTTGCTATTCTTTTGAACTTGGGAAGCAGAACAGACCATCTTACATTGTCTCTTTGTCATGCAGACTATTTCAAACTGAAAACAATCAAGGCTCAAAAGACTTCTGAAGAAACTTTGACCTCCTCCCCAGCTGCCCATTCCTATACTTTAAAAGGACTGTTAGAGCTGCTAGAGGGACTGTTACAGCTATCAGTACAATGACCAGCAAAGAACATGGGCTGGTGGAGTGGTGGAAACTCAGGCAAGGCAGAGAAATCAGAGTCCACTCTGTGTCCTCTTGTCTCATTCTGAATGGCCCAAATATTTGTTTACCAGAGATTTGCTTTCCATCTCTACGTGAACTGCCTTCCTCCCATTTGAACTGCCAAACCCCTACCTCTCCTCCTCACATTCTCATCTGTCTTTAGCCTTTAGCCAAAGATGATATTTAAGGTGAGTGTTTCAGGGTCATTTTTGGTGAGTTACTCAGTCTTCCTGTGTCCTTTTCATGTACACATATTACTAAACTTTTGTTTGATTTTCTCCTGTTAATCTGTCTCTTGTCATTTTAATTCTTACATCAGGCAGAATAATCTAGAAGGGTAAAGGAAAATTTCTTTTTCCCCAACAAACCCAATGAATGATATTTAGTAAACAGTGTATGGAGGTATGAGCCAAAGAAATTGATTCCAGAACCCATGTTTTAACTATACCAAGAAGTAGGCAACAGCATAGTTCCACTTACAAATAGAATGAGCAGCCATGAAAATGAAAGAAATTGAGCATACAGTGATATTCTATATAAATCATCTTATAGTCACACTATTAGAAGAACATGTAAAAGAACAGTGTATAGTTTTTCAATTTTCTTTCTTTTTTCTTATGTTGCTTTTTCTAATTACAGTTATTAAACTATAATCTTGTCTGTTAAATCTTATAGTAAGAAATTGGACCTAGAGTCTGTCATATAGAGTGAAGTAAGTCAGAAAAAGAAAAACAAATACCAGATATTGATGCATATGTATGGGATCTATAAAAATGGTACAAATAAAACCATTTGCAGGGAAGGAATAGAGACAAACAGAGAATGGACATGTGCACACATTGGGATGGGTGGGATGAATTGGGAGATTGGGATTGACATATATACACTACCATATGTAAAACAGATAGCTAATGGGAAACTGCTGCAGAGCACAGGGAGCTCAGCTTGGTGCTCTGTAATGACCTAAATAGGTTGAATGGGGAGGCCGGTGGGAGGGTGGCTCCCGAGGGAGGGGACACATGTACACATATAGCTGATTCACTTTATTGTACAGCAGGAACTAACACAACACTGTAAAGCAATTACACCTCAACTAAAAAAACTGAGTGAAAAATTGAATAAAATTTGCTTTAAAATTCCTTTTTCCATTCCCATCAGTATTCTTTAGTATGTTATTTCCTAAAAATTGCAATGTTATCCATTCAATCTAGATTTAATAAATTGGTAAGCAAGATTCTTTGTCATATGAAAAACTTTATTTGTTTAGACAAAATTGAATGGACACCACGATATCTGTGGTGTCCATTCAAAAAGAATAAACTACAGTTTTATATATGAAGTCAGCATTTTATTCATAACTTTATGTTAAATTATATTGGAAAATGACCAAAAGATAGGAGCATACAGCGATTTTCTATATAAATCATCTTATAGTCACACTATAAGAACAGTGTCACACTATAAGAAGAACATTTAAAAGAACAGTGTACAGTTTTTCAATTTTCTTTCTTTTTTCTTATGTTGCTTTTTCTAATTACAGCTATTAAACTATAATCTTGCCTGTTAAATCTAATAAGAAATTGGGACTTGTGTTTTATATGTTTTGTTTATTTCATTTTCTAGCAATTAATTTTTAGTTTAGCACCCACCCCTAATGGTTTGGACTTAGGTAGCAGGGGACAGGGATATAAGAGGACTGTGCCTCATTATAGAAAATTAGAGAAATCCTGCTATCAAATATATAAAGTTGAGTTAGACCAAGAATTTTTCTGCAGTCATCAGTTAAAGTTTATCTGCTTATGAACAAAATCAAAATAATTGTGCTTTAATCAAAAGCGGTCTCAAAGTCACTTCCTAGTCCAAAATACCTCATGGGCAGCACAAATGAAAAAGTGACAGAGAATTACTTGCCTCCTGGCTTTTATATAGATCTTAGGTGTCCCATACAACATTTTTGCATACATGCTTTGGACAGAATTTAGTCATATGACCAGTTATGCAGAAGGGGGCTTTTAATCATGCACGGCTGCTTCTATTACTAAGAAAGAGGGGGGACAGATGTTAGAATAAGAAACTAGTAATTTCTGCCACTTTAAGTGAGACATACATTGTACATTAATACAGATAAAATGTAAGAGAGTTAAAGAGACAACTCCTTCCAGTGGGAAACCCTCATCCTAGAAGGAAAGGAAGTGACACTTGGGACCAACACTATCTATCAGGGACGGTGCTGGGTGGATTATACACATGACCTCATTCTCCCCCGTAACAATCCTACCAGCTAGGATGGGTGATGTTTTCAAAGTTACACTGTTGACAACTAGTATAATCCTAAATAATACAGAAGGGATAAGAATAGTCTAGCCATGTGAGTGTGGTAAGAGGAGCAAAGATAGGAAATTACAGGACTTGCACACCAATGGCAACTAGTTTGTCTCTCAGGAAAACAGAGAAGCTGAAGAGGGAATAAAGCTGCAGAGTTGAGACTGGATCATGCCTAGAATGGATTCAGGCTCTAGAATTAAAAGTTAAGTCTGTCACAAGATGGGGCTTCCCAGGTGGCTCAGTGTGAAAGAATCCACCTGCCAGTGTAGGAGTTGCAGGAAACCTGGGTTCAGTCTCTGGGTCAGGAAGATTCTTTGAAGGAAGAAATGGCAGCCTGCTCCAGTATTCTTGATGGGATAATTCCATGGACAGAGGAGTCTGGTGGGTTACAGTCCATGGGGCTTCAAAGAGTCAGACACTGAATATGTCACAAGATAGGGCTGTCGAGAAACACCACAGATTTAGGCCTGACAGTAATAGGATTGGGTGTGGGGAATAATCATTTATAGAGCATCAAGGGGAATGAGAACAATTCAAGACTGTTAGAAAATGTCTTAGTCAACATGGCCCAAAGCAATACTGAGTCACATTTTAAAAGTGGTTGGAGCAGGAAATTATATAACATGACATGTGTACATTAAGTATGTATAGAAATAAATGAATGAATTACTAACCTGCTCAAAATAGTTCAAAAAACTGAAGAGGAGGAAACATTCCCAAATTCATGCTACAATGCCACTGTCACTCTGCTAGCAAAACCCGAGAAGACAGTGCCCCCCCCAAAAAAAATTGCAGACCAATATCTTTGATGAATGTAGATGCAAAAATTGTTCCATGAAACATTAGCAAACTGAACCCAACCATACGTAAAAGGGATTATACGCCATGATCAAACTGGATTCATCCCAGAGTCACAAGGATGGTTTAGCATACATGAATCAATGTGATACACCATGTTAACAAAAGGAAAGACAGAAACAACATGATCATCTTGACAGACACAGAAAAAGCATTTGACAAAATTCAACACCCATTTATGATAAAAACATTAATAAAAGAGGGTACAAAGGGAACATATCTCAACATAATAAAAGCCATTTATGACAAATCCATAGGCAACATAATAGTTAACAGTGAAAAACTGAACAAGCCTTCCCATTATATTCAGGAACAAGACAAGGACACCCACTCTCAGCACTTCTATTCAACATAGGATTGGAAGTCCTAGCCACAACAATTAGACAAGAAAAAGAAATGAAAGTTATCCAAATTGGAAGGAAAGAGGTAGAGCCATCAGTGTTTGTAAATGACATGATACTCTTGGGCTTCCCAGGTGGCTTCCCAGTGATGAAGAATCCACCTGCTAATGCTAGAGCCTCAGGAGATGCAGGTCTGATACCTGGGTTAGAAAGGTCCCCTGGAGGAGGAAATGGCAACCCACTCCAGTATTCTTGCTGGGATAATCCCATGGCCAAAGGAGCCAGGTGGGCTTTGTTTCACAGCGTCACAAAGAGTCAGATGCAACTCAGCACGCATGCACACTAGATACTCTATCTGTGCATGCTCAGTCATGTGTGATTCTTTGCAACCCCATGCACTATAGCCTGTCAGCAACTTTCCAGGCAAGGATACTGGAATGGGTTGTCATTCCCTACTCCAGGCAATCTTTCTGACCCAAGGATCAAACCCGTGTCTCCTGCATCTTCTGTACTGCCACCTGGGAAGCCCAATCTCTACCTAGAGAACCCTAAAGTCTCCTCAGCAAGGTAGCAGAATAAAAAATTAGCATACAGAAATCTGTTGCATTTCCTTACACTAACCATGAAATATCACAAAGAAAATGTTAAAAAAAAAAAAAAAAGATCCTAGGAATAAACTTAACCACGGAGATGAAGACCTGTATGCTAAAAACTATAAAACATTGATAAAGAAAACTGAAGATGATTCAAAAAATGGAAAGCTATCCTACACCATTGGATTGGAAGTTTTAACATTGTTAAAATGGCCATACCACCCTAAGAAATCTACAGATTTAATGTAATCCCTATCAAATTATCCATGACATTTTTTCACAAAATTAGAACAAATAATTCTAAAATTTATATGGAATCATAAAAGACCCAAAATTGTCAAAGAAATCCTGAGGAAAAAGAATAAAGCTGGAGGCATTACTCATCCAGACTTCAGACTAAACTACAAGGTTTCAATAATCAAAATAGCATGGTATTGCACAAAAACAGACATATAGATCTACTTAGATAAATTATCTTTTGATATAAAAACAGTTAGAATTCTCCATTCTTTCCTGCATAAACTACCTCATAAAGTATTATTTACAGATTCTAGGTTTTTCACAGCTCTTGATAAGACTGTAAAGCAAACTAAGCACAGAATCCTTGTAGATTTTCATGGTTCCCTCCAAAACTTCTAGCCATATCTTGATATCATGCTTTAACACTTGGCTTTAAAGCATTGAACTGATTTTTCACAGAAACAACAATTTTTCACACTTATATTTTTCCTCAGGTAGTTTCATGCAACTATGCAAAGTTACACTGTTCCTATTCCTATAACTTAACCCAAGGATTACTTTTGCACCAACCCCAAGATGATGTGCTCCGTCTTTATCCTACCTTATATCTTGACACATTGTTTACATGCTCTTCTCAATTCACAGAATGGTCCAGCTAGAAGGATTTTAAAGATAATTAAACACATCCTCTAGATTAATATTGTTCAATGGAAATAAAATTTATATATGTAAATTTAAATTCTCTAGCTGTCATATTTGAAGGTGAAAAAGAAGCATGTGAAATTAAATTTTAATATATCATTTACTCCAGAATGTCTAAAATATCATTCAACTTGTAACAATATAAAAACAATTATAAAAAAATATTTTACATTTTTATAATAAATCCTGGAAACCCAATGTGTATTTCACATTCATAATATCTCAGTTCAGCCTACCCACAGACATTTCAAGTGTTCATTCACTAATGTGAGTAGTGTGTACTATACTGGACAGAGAAGCTTCAGTTAATTTGAGATGATGATCTCTGCTTTAGAAAGTTTAAATGACTTGCTCCAGGTCATCTAACCATGATTAGTCTTAGCTTAGTAAGATTCTTCACTCCCTAGCCCCAACATCACAGGTAAGGAATAGTGCCAATGCAAAGCACCAAACCTAACAGAACTTTCACAAAGCTAATGATTTACTTAATACTGCACTTTTATGATTATAAAACACAACATTATTGTACAGAATGTGAAAAAAAATCTAGACATATGTGTTGAAGAAAATAAAAATCACTGCTGAGAATGACCACAAATAATGGGGGAAATAAACTATGAATATATGATACCTATGTTAAAAATAACTAAATATTCTAAATAATGTTTTGAGGTTTAGTCCCTTCTTTTTCTGTGACATTTGTTTCTGTGTTCTTCAACCCTTTTTCTTTTTTTATTATAAATGGTTTTTTCTATCTGCATTTAAAATGATGTGTAGTTTTTAATCCTACTATCAAAACAGTAGCAGCTGTCCAGAATACCAGTTTATTAGCATGGGGGCAGAGAAGCACAGCCAGGGTCTGGCATTGTTGTGTATTTAAACACTTCTAATGATCCAAAAGTAGGTCTGCCAGAGTCTTCCAGCTGTTAAGAAAGGTAGATGCCAGGTTTTTAAATTCATCTATCCCAGATCAATTTAATCTTGGAATCAAATAATTTTTCAATAAAATATCTTTCAGGACACACTCTGAAATGTGTCACTGAGGATGAGCATCAGATAGGTTAAAATTATTATGTCCCTCATATTTAGTTTTACATGACAACCCAACCAAGATCTAGATAAACAGAAAGTTAGAATGTTCTACATAATCGCTTGCTGCCACTCTCACATAAAGAGCCACTCTAGGCTCTTTAACACACAAATAAAGTTATGATCTAAAAGTAAAAATAGAACTTCCCTGGTGGCTTAGTGGTAAAGAATTCCCCTGCCAATGCAGGAGACACGGGTTCAACCCCTGATCCGGGAAGATCCCACATGCTGCGGAACAGCTAAGCCCATGCACCACAGCTATTGAGCCTGTGCTCTAGGGCCAGGGAGTCACAAGTACTGAGCCCACATGCCCTAGAGCCCGTGCTCCATGACAAGAGAAGCCACAATGAGAAACCCACGTACCTCACCTAGAGAGGTACCTCACGTACCTCAACTAAAGAGGTAGCCCCCGCTTTGCACAACTAGAGAATAGCCCTCAATAGCAATGAAGACCCAGCACATCCAAAAATAAACAAATAAATAAAATTAGCTAAAAATAAATAAATAAAAACAAAAAGGAAAGAATAGAATGAAGAGAATTTGGAAGTATGTGGTATCCAGAAGAAAGCTTAGGACATCAAGTCACAGCAGAGAAATAAAAAGGAAATTGAAAAAGTGAATTAGAGGAGGTGAGGGGTTAACTGAGTTATTTCCAGCTAATATAACAGAAATTGGATTGCACCTAATTGTGACCAATTTAGACAACACCAAATGCTCACGTTAACTGGCCCCTTTTTGCTGCTAAGGAATAATGCAGCATACAGAGAAGAGTTATCAGCCACCTTTGTAGGAAGAGACAGGATTCTGCTTCTAAAATGCACCCAAAAATCAACAACAAACCACCCCCTTGAACCATGTGTAGAAAAAAAACACACAGAGCCAAATTCTTTCACAGCCAACTTACTCACCACAATTTATCATATTTGGCTTCACGTTTTTCAGTCTGTTCTGGAACACATTTGACCTGGCTTTGATTGTGCATTTAAAGGCAGGGGATCTGTTCTGACTAGGGCTCCCAGCTGGGTTGGAAGATTTCCTGGCATCAGGCCGTGCAAAACAGGCAGCATCTCTACATCTTTGCTTACAGACCTTCAGCAATTGTTTTATAATGTAAATGAGGGCAGGGTAACAGATAGGGAGGTTTCTCCTCTGTTTAGGGGCCTTTCCAGAATGAGGTGGTTGTGGATTAGAGCAGTTTCAAAGGGTAATTTCTGTTACCAACTGCACTTGAGCCTGGCACTCAAGGCTCTCTGAAATTTACCTGAAATATCCACCAATCTTACCTCTTCATAAATATCAACATAAATCTCTTCCAGTCAATTGGTTTATGTAATATCACGCAATAAATGGTACTATTCTAACTTTTGTACCCTTGTTTCTGCATGAATTGCCCTTCAGCCACCCACTCTTGGAGTCCACCCAAACTCATGTCCAGTGAGTCGGTGATGCCATCCAACCATCTCATCCTCTGTCATCCCCTTCTCCTGCCCTCAGTCTTTCCCAGCATCAGGGTCTTTTCCAGTGAGTCAGCTGCTCTCCGCATCAGGTGGCCAAGTATTGGAATTTCAGCTTCAACATCAGTCCTTCCAAAGAACACCCAGGACTGATCTCCTTTAGGATGGACTGGTTGAATCTCCTTGCAGTCCAAGGGACTCTCAAGAGTCTTCAACACCACGGTTCAAAAGCATCAGTTCTTTGGAGCTCAGCTTTCTTTATAGTCCAACTTTCACATCCATACATGACTACTGGAAAAACCATAGCCTCGACTAGATGGACCTTTGTTGACAAAGTAATGTCTCTACTTTTTATATGCTGTCTAGGTTGGGTACGACTGAGCGACTTCACTTTCACTTTTCACTTTCACGCATTGGAGAAGGAAATGGCAACCCACTCCAGTGTTCTTGCCTGTAGAATCCCAGGGACAGAGGAGCCTAGTGGGCTGCCATCTATGGGGTTTCGCAGAGTCAGACACGACTAAAGTGACTTAGCAGCAGCAGCAGCAGGTTGGTCATAACTTTCCTTCAAAGGAGTAAGCGTCTTTTAATTTCATGGCTGCAATCACCACCTGCAGTGATTTTGGAGCCCAGAAAAATAAAGTCAGCTACTGTTTCCACTATTTCTGCATCTATTTGCCATGAAGTGATGGGACCAGATGCCATGATCTTAGTTTTCTGAATGTTGAGCTTTAAGCCAACTTTTTCACTCTCCTCTTTCACTTTCATCAAGAGGCTCTTTAGTTCCTCTTCACTTTCTGCCATAAGGGTGGTGTCATCTGCATATCTGAGGTTATTGATATTTCTCCCGGCAATCTTGATTCCAGCTTGTGCTTTCTCCAGACCAGTGTTTCTCATGATGTACTCTACATATAAGTTAAATAAGCAGGGTGACAATATACAGCCTTGACGTACTCCTTTTCCTATTTGGAACCAGTCTGTTGTTTCATGTCCAGTTCTAACTGTTGCTTCCTGACCTGCATACAGGTTTCTCAGGAGGCAGGTCAGGTGGTCTGGTATTCCCATCTCTTTCAGAATTTTCTAGTTTGTTGTGATCCAAACAGTCAAAGGCTTTGGCATAGTCAATAAAGCAGAAATAGATATTTTAAGTGACTCTCTTGCTTTTTCGATGATCCATCAGATGTTGGCAATTTGGTCTCTGGTTCCTCTGCCTTTTCTAAAACCAGCTTGAACATCTGAAAGTTCATGGTTCACGTATTGCTAAAGCCTGGCTTGGAGAATTTTGAGCATTACTTCATATTTTTATTTTTGTACATATGTTTATTTGCCCAACTAGATCAAACATATTATTTAAAAAGAAAAAGGAACTCCCATTGACCATTGTTGCCTTCCAGATACCAAGACAAACCACTTATACATGTTATTTCTAACCTTCACAAAAACCCTATGTTCTGGCATTATTCACCTGCTTTGCACATAAGGAATCCAACTTCCAAAAGAACCAGAAAGTGGCCGATGGTATCAGCTCAGGAACATGCATTCCTTAGGAATTTACTGATTGAGAGTGGTTGTAAAACCAGATGTAGTAATATTATGGCAACTCATAAGTATATCATCACACCAATGGAAATTTTAAAATACATATTGGTTTTAAATATTTAAAAGTAACTATAAGAACAAACATTAAACAATCAAAACACATTCTTGATTTTTTTCCCTCCAGTGTTTTTAGAAGCTTAACTTTGTCTTCTTCATTTTACTAAGTTCTCTGTTCCATAACACACAAATACACAGTTTAACTCCTTCTCCATGCACTTTTCCAGAATGATTTGAAGAAGTCCACTGCTTGCATGCAGTAACTCAGGAATATACAGTGTATTTTGAGAGAGTCCTTGGGTCCAAGAGAACATGTGTAGTGGAGATGTTGAGACATGCTCTTCAAAATAGGCAAGCATGTCATCTGATAGTGTGAGGTAATATAAAAAGATCCATTCTTTTAACTTTAGAGTTTAAGAACTACTTAAGAATTAGCAGACATCCCAGCTTAAAGCCTAGTATCTGATCTTCTCTTTATGCTGGAGTTTTATCTAGTATAAACTACCCACAGTGCAAAAAAGAAGAATCTTGAGGACTGTTGGGTTTTAAGCACAACAAATTCAGAAGGAAAAAAAAAATCAACTGTCCTTACAATATAAAGTTGAGATATACTATTTGTTTTTGTTTGGGTTGTTTGCTTGTTTATGGTTTTCAGGCCTGAGAAGTTATCAATAACTAGCTGGATTCAGTAATAAATCCTACCTAGGCAGTACAGTAAGATGGAACTTCATTAGATTTAAAATTAAAGTAGGAAGTGTCAATACTCTGAGAGGCAAAAAGCAGAGCTTGAGGATAGAGAATAGAGTATCCTACTCTTTCCCTTTTTCTCTAAGTGGAAAAACAACAATTTAAATCAGAAATGAATGTAAAACAATAATACTACAGTAAAAAAAAATTTTTTTTTAATGACAAAGGCAGCTCACTGTAAAACAGAGATCATAAGAAGAAGAGAGAAGGTATACCACTTCCCAGTGTCTCAGTGGTAAAGAATCCACCTGCCAATGCAGGAGACATGGGTTCGATCCCTGAGTCCAAAAGATCCCCTCGAGGAGAAAATGGCAACCTACTACAGTATTCCTGCCTGAAAAATTCCATGGACAGAAGAGTCTGGCAGGCTACAACAAGTTGTTTCTTCTCTACTGCATGGTTGCAGAGTGACCAATTTCCCCTTTTATTCACTAATTTTCTCAACAATTCCATTCAGCTACAATCCTCCAAAACGTCTTCCTTAAGGCCTAGATCCCTGAGAACTTCCCAAAGAAAAGTCTAAGTTCTGGGTCAGATTATCTTCTCTGCTGGAGCTCTGACATGGCTTGTCAATATATTTAGAGCACTCATCTTCCTAGACCTGCACTGTCCAATATGAAAACCATGGGTGACCTTCAAAGTTAGCCCTTGAAATGGGAGGAGTCCAAATTGAGATGTGCTATTGGTGTAAAATACACACTGGATTTCAAAGACCCTGCAGGAAAGAAGAATTAAAATATCTTATTAAGGACTTCTCTGGCAGTCCATTGGTTAAGACTGTTTCCACTGCAGTGGGACATGGGTTTGATCCCTGGTCAGGGAACTAGGATCCTGCATGTCTCAAGGTATGGCAAAAATAACAAATAAATAAAGTTGTTTGAACCTTGAAACTTTGAACTTTAAAATAAATAAATAAATAAAATTCTCATTAATAATGTTTCATATCATTAACTTTTCAAGTGATAATATTTGTGATATATTGGGTTAAATAAAATATATTATGAAAATTAATTCTGCCTCTGTCCTCTTTTTTTCTTTAAATTTTGAATGGCATACATCCTTCACATATGTTTCTATTGGACAGCATTATTCTAGATCTTTTTTTAAAACATATTAAATTAACATTTTGTTTGCATCATTTATTAAAGGCATTTGTATCCTTTCTCTTCATTTCCAGCATGAACTGAGTTCTCCATTTTTGTTCTCTTTATCTGGATATGTCTAGTTCAGCCTTTACCCAACTCTCAGGGTCCTCAGGGACCCCTGACATAGCTCCCTCCAACTGGGTTCATGCTGCTGCCTGGGGCTCCCCAATCCCAATGAACCAACAGAATCACTCACTTGTGAACTTTTCAGAATATCCAGGGACACAGCCCAGGCACCTGAAGTTTTTAAACCCTCTACAGATGATACTGAGTTGCAGCCAGTTACAAATTACTGCTTCAAGTCCAAGTTCCCCAAAGGTTGATGTTTGAGCAAAATATAACTGTTTCACAGTTGTTCAGTAGAAAAAAAAAAATAATCTGTTAGCTAGTTCTATGTTACTCTTTCACAAATAATGAAAGAAAGAACATGTTTACCCCTGGAAAAGCCCATGCCCCATGCTGGCAAAACCATAAAAGCTGCAGCACAAACTAAGCCTGCTTCCTTATGTCTGCAAGCCAAAATTTACTAGACTCAAGTGCATCTTGTTATGGTAGTTTTTCAGGGGAAGGCACTAATTTAAATAACAAGATGGTACATAAATTTAAGACTATAAATTGCTGATAACACTGTAGGCAGTTGATTTTCTTTCACACTAAATATTGAATGTTTTTATTGTTTGTTTTCCTTTCAATTCATGTCTTTTCCCTCATTACATATCCCAGTGAGCTGCTCATTGATTTTTCACTAGTGACTACAGATGATGATTTGGAACGAGTCCTGTTACAGCTGGGAATCAGCCAAAGACTTGTTGATTTAAGATATCTGTTTGATTTGCTAAGCCAGACTTATCATAATTCATAGGTCATTTCTAGCAGTGCCTGCTGGTAGACGGCCTATCATGAGTTTGCAGGACTGGGGAGACTGAAAAAGGAATTGCCTCCCAATGTTACAGCTAAAGAAACTCTTGGCATCTATTAATAAGAATCTCTCTTCTGAGTAGAGAAGATAAAGAGGGCCCCATGTCCAAAATCCAAAATGAAAAAATCAAGAATTTTTCACCCTAAAATTCTTGTTTCCCAATGACTGGCCAACCCCTAGCACAGTGTGGAACATAGGAGGTGCTTATGTAATATCTATCAAATGTTGAAATAATTTATTAATAAATTAACTATTGTGAGAAAATACTGGCTGATTGTATAATAAGCTTTGTAGTTGACTATCAATAAGACCAAAAGAAAATCACTTTGATGGAATTTTATAATCATTTATATACTATGATGATTTAGATGTCTCTTTTGTTGCAAAAGACAGCTTAGGTTAATCAAAGATAGTATAACAGAGTGTTAATCATTTGTATTTGACACTAATTAAATGGATAACTTTTAGGCAAATTACTTAATTTCACTGAACTTCATGTTTCAAAATGAATATACATTAATTTCATAGTCTATCCCTTCTGCAGTAGATCTTCCTGACCCGGGAATCAAACTGGGGTCTTCTGCATGGCAGGCAGATTCTTTACCAATAGAGCTATCAGGGAAGCCCAATTAGAAAAATAGTAACACATTTTAAAAGTAAAAGCTGTGCTTTATGTAAAAAGCTGTGTTACCTTATATATACCCTAAAAGAGCATATATTTATGGTAAGGTGCTAGAATTACAAAAAGTAGAGTTATTTGAAAAAAGAAATATGGACCAGAAATAAAACGGTAACATCAGACAAAAATTTTCCCTAAAAGATAGAAAAGAAAAAATGTAAAGAAAGAAATGTGACCAAGTGGGGAAAACATTTCTAGAACTGTAAATGGTAACCCCAGTAAATATAAAGACACCATATATGAAAATTATCTAACTAATAAAATGTGCCTGGAATGAAATGAGATTCTTTGGAGCTGGTCTATCTTCCGTGTGCCCTGGCTGATTTCATCTGCTGTTCTGGGAGACCCAAACACGGAACTGAAAACACTTTGCAGATCAAACTGATAGAATGCTTAGAGATATGGAAACAGGCCACCCATTGAAAGGCCATCTCTGGATCATGTGAACAAGAAACTCTGAAGGAGAGGAAAAGAACCCAGCGCTTCTTTGGGGTTCAGACACAAACAGAAGAAATTGCACCTGAAGGAGCAGCAATAGGGCTCCTGGGACGCCAGATCGGTGAAGGGGGCTGGCAAAGCAAGCCAGACTAAGCAGCTGGTCTGGGATTTGAAAGGAACAGAATAGCAAGGTTCAGCTGAGAAGACAAAATGAGACAAGAAAGAATAAAAGTGGAATTCTAGTTTTGTTTTGTTTTGTTTTCAAAAAAGCAAACAGAACACATACATTTAGTTCACCTCCATTCCAAATCCCTGTTAAAATAACCGTAAGTGGAATCTTTGATAATTTTAAATTTCAAAGGCTAATTTCAAGGGTCATAAAGAAAAGGGGAAAGGGAGGCTTAAAAACACAAATTGGGGGAAAGCAGAAGAACTTGTAATAACCATTGCCATAGACTTGAGAAAGTTGAACCCCAAGCCGATCATGTTAAAGCAGAAGGAAAAAATGGTTCGTTGTTCTCCAAAAAGGCTCAGGAGTTGATTGCTCTGGGAAATATCACCAACACAATGGACATGAGTTTGAGTGAGCTCTGGGAGCTGGTGATGCACAGGGAAGCCTGGTGTGCTGCAGTCCATGGACTCACAAAGAGTCAGACGACGGAGTGACTGAACTGAACTGACTGGGAAATGCAATAAAAAAAAGGAAGATCAGTTGAAATGTGTTTAAAAAATAAATACTCCTCAAATTGTCTCCTCAACTCCATATTGACGGATAAATTCCCCTTCTACACCTCACACGCTAGTAAAGTAATGCTCAAAATTCTCCAAGCCAGGCTTTAGCAATATGTGAACCGTAAACTTCCAGATGTTCAACCTGGTTTTAGAAAAGGCAGAGGAACCAGAGATCAAATTGCCAACATCAGCTGGATCATCAAAAACAGGAACAGAGTTCCAGAAAAACATCCATTTCTGCTTTATTAACTATGCCAAAGCCTTTGACTGTGTGGATCACAATAAATTGTGGAAAATTCTGAAAGAGATGGGAATACCAGACCACCTGACCTGCCTCCTGAGAAACCTGTATGCAGGGCAGGAAGCAACAGTTAGATCTGGACGTGGAACAACAGACTGGTTCCAAATAGGAAAAGGAGTACATCAAGGCTGTATACTGTCACCCTGTTTGTTTAACTTATATGCAGAGTACATCATGAGAAATGCTGGACTGGAAGAAACACAAGCTGGAATCAAGATTGCCAGGAGAAATATCAATAACCTCAGATATGCAGATGACACCACCCTTATGGCAGAAAGTGAAGAGGAACTAAAAAGCCTCTTGATGAAAGTGAAAGTGGAGAGTGAAAAAGTTGGCTTAAAGCTCATCATTCAGAAAACTAAGATCATAGCATCTGGTCCCACCACTTCATGGCAAATAGATGGGGAAACAGTGGCTGACTTTATTGTTGGGGGCTTCAAAATCACTGTGGATAAAATTAAAAGACAGTTACTCCTTGGAAGGAAAGTTATGACCAACCTAGACAGCATATTCAAAAGCAGAGACATTACTTTGCCAACTATACAGCTCTGACGTACTCATTTTCCTATTTGGAACCAGTCCGTTGTTCCACGTCCAGATCTAACTGTTGCTTCCTGCCCTGCATACAGGTTTCTCAAGAGGCAGGTCAGGTGGTCTGGTATTCCCATCTCTTTCAGAATTTTCCACAGTTTATTGTGATCCACACAGTCAAAGGCTTTGTTCTAATCATAGAACATGTCCAGTTCTAATCATAGTCAAGGCTATGATTTTTCCAGTGGTCATGTATGGATGTGAGAGTTGGACTATAAAGAAAGCTGAGCACGGAAGAATTGATGCTTTTGAACTGTGGTGTTGGAGAAGACTCTTGAGAGTCCCTTGGACTGCAAGGAGATCCAACCAGTCCATCCTAAGGGAGCTCAGTCCTGGGTGTTCATTGGAGGGACTATGCTGAAGCTGAAACTCCAATACTTTGGCCACCTGATGCGAAGAGCTGACTCATTTGAAAAGACCCTGATGCTGGGAAAGATTGAAGGTAGGAGGAGAAGGGGACGACAGAGATGGTTGGATGGCATCACCGACTCAATGGACATGGGTTTGGGTGGACTCCAGGAGTTTGTGACTGACAGGGAGGCCTGGTATACTGCGGTTCATGGGGTTGCAAGGAGTCAGACACGACTGAGCGACTGAACTGAACTGAACTGAACTGAACACCCCTGAAAACTATAAAAGAGAGATTCTCTGGACCAGAGAACATCAGACACCCTGGAAGTTGGGAGTCATATGACCAGCACAAAGAAATTAAGTGGAAATTCTCATATTAAACGTTGATACCACTCCCTGCATGCTCTGATCGCCAGTCAGCTACTAGAAGAGTGGAAGCAAGGACTGTGGCTTCCATGAAGAACACTGGAAGGTTATTCTCTAAGTATCTTGACCGGGCCAACAGTAAAATGCTAAAGATTTTTAGTTTTGGGTTCTCCAAGGAAATGATCATGGCAAATTCATTTTCAATGAAGCTGAGAGTTACACCTTGTATAAGCAATGGCTTCAATCAGCTTTCCAGGGACTCATTCCTCAGCATGAGCAGGCACGCAAGGACCACTCTGCCACTAGGGAAGCCCTTCCATGAAAGACTGATATGAAAACAATTTTGGGAAAACCAGAGATACTACAGGCAGAAGAAAATTTAAAATAAAACCATATTCTCAGAAAAATATGGGAAGTTATTTCATCCAGAACAGGATGAGAGCTAATATGGCAGTACAACATAAACTAAAAATTCAGCAGAAGGTTTAGAAGACAAAATTAAGAAAATTTTTCAAAGACTAAAGGGAAAAAGACAAGGAGATTGAATATAGAATTGATAAGATGAGAAAATAAGTGCTTAAGAGGACCAACATCTGAATAATAAGCCTTTCAGAGAGAAAAATAAATAAATAAATAAAACAGAAAAAAAGGAAAAAATAATAAAATAGGTAATTCAAGAAAAATTTCTAGCCCTGAAGGATGTACTTCCCACAATAGGGAGAACCTACTGTGTGCTCAGCATAGTGAGCAAATGTAAATCCACATTCAGGGCGGGTCATCATGACATGCTGGAGACAAAGAGAGAAGTTTTAAGCCTCCAGGGAATGCAAAAAGAAGTCACAAATAAAAAATTAAAGCTCAAAATGACTTGAGGATTCTCAAGCACAACATAGAGAGCTAGAAGACGACAGGCCAATGCCTTAAAAATGCTGAGAGGAACTCACTTCACCTTAGATTTTTACATTCTGAAAAACGATTAGTGCATCATGATGATTAAAATGAGTTTCAGATATTTCAGTTCAGTTCAGCTCAGTCGCTCACTCATGTCCAACTCTGCGACCCCATGGACTGCAGCACTCCAGGCTTCCCTGTCCATCACCAAATCCCAGAGCTTGCTCAAACTCATTTCCATCAAGTCAGTAATGCCATCCAACCATCTCATCCTCTGTCATCCCCTTCTCCTCCGGCCTTCAAACTTTCCTAGCATCAGAGTCTTTTCCAATGAGTCAGTTCTTTGCATGAGGTGGCCAAAGTATTGGAGCTTCAGCTTCAGGAGCAGTTCCTCCAATGACTATTCAGGACTAATTTCCTTTAGGATTGACTGGTTTAATCAAGGCAGTGCAAGGGACTCTCAAGAGTCTTCAACACCACAGTTCAAAAGCATCAATTCTTCGGTGCTCAGCTTTCTTTATAGTCCAACTCTCACATCCATACATGGCTACTGGAAAAATCATAGCTTTGACTAGATGGACCTTTTTTGACAAAGTAATGTCTCTGCTTTTTAATATGCTGTCTAGATTTCAGATATTTAACACACTAATATTTTGCCTTCCATATACATTTTCTCAGGAAGTTACTGGAAGACACGTTCTACCAGTGAAGGAGAGTAAACCAAGAAAGAGAAAGGCATGGCATACAGGAAACAGGAAGGAAACAGAAGTAGTATCATAAGAAAGAATTGAAGGGTTCCCAGCTCAGTAGGAAGGGAGACCCCAGGGTGCCCTCTGTGCCATAGGAAAAGAGGAAAGAGCATATGAAAGAGGTCACAAGACACCCAGAGAGGTGTTCCCAAGAAAATGCAAGTGAATTCCTATGATTATCTTTGTACAGAGAAAATATTAAACTATTGGGGAAAAATTTGTGGTTGGACTGCCATTAAATACATAGAAATTTAAACAAAAATCTGACACTATTATTATTTTTAGGAAAAACAACATGCTTTTCCTAAAGAAAGAAAAGGTAATCATGGTCTTCCACATAGCTTACCTACAAAAATCAACTGTAATAGTCATAATAGTGTAAAAATGGAGTACATACACAATGCTTTTATATAACTATAATAAAGGGGGAAAAGGATGCAAAATAGCAAAAGAAACTTATATAGCTTTATCTTCCACTGTTGGAAGTCAATAGAAAATGGTTACCATAGGAAAGGCCACAGGACTGGAAACGGTCAGTTTTCATATCAATCCCAAAGAAAGGCAATGCCAAAGAATACTCAAACTACAGCACAGTTGCACTCATCTCACACATTAGCAAAGTAATGCTCAAAATTCTCCAAGCCAGGCTTCAGCAATATGTGAACTGTGAATATTGTGAATGTGAATATTCACATTCACATTCAAATGTGAATATTGAACTTCCAGATGTTCAATCTGGTTTTAGAAAAGGCAGAGGAATCAGAAATCAAATTGCCAACATCCGATGGATCATCGAAAAAGCTAGAGAGTTCTAGAAAAACATCTATTTCTGCTTTACTGACTATGCCAAAGCCTTTGACTGTGTGGATCACAACAAACTGTGGAAAATTCTGAAAGAGATGGGAATACCAGACCACCTGACCTGCCTCTTGAGAAATCTGTATGCAGGTCAGGAAGCAACAGTTAGAACTGGACATGGAACAACAGACTGGTTCCAAATAGGAAAAGGAGTACGTCAAGGCTGTATATTGTCACCCTGCTTATTTAATTTATATGCAGAGTACATCATGAGAAACGCTGGGCTGGAAGAAGCACAAGCTGGAATCAAGATTGCTGGGAGAAATATCAATAATCTCAGATATGCAGATGACACCACCCTTATGGCAGAAAGTGAAGAGGAACTCAAAAGCCTCTTGATGAAAGTGAAAGAGGAGAGTGAAAAAGTTGGCTTAAAGCTCAACATTCAGAAAACTAAGATCATGGCATCTGGTCCCATCACTTCACGGCAAACAGATGGGGAAACAGTGGAAACAGTGACTGACTTTATTTTTCTGGGCTCCAAAATCACTGCGGATGGTGATTGCAGCCATGAAATTAAAAGATGCTTACTTCTTGGAAGGAAAGTTATGACCAACCTAGACAGCATATTCAAAAGCAGAGACATTACTTTGTCAACAAAAGTCTGTCTAGTCAAGGCTATGGTTTTTCCAGTAGTCATGTATGGATATGAGAGTTGGACTATAAAGAAAGCTGAGCGCCGAAGAATTGATGCTTTTGAACTGTGGTGTTGGAGAAGACGCTTGAGAGTCCCTTGGACTGCAAGGAGATCCAACCAGTCCATCCTAAAGGAGACCAGTTCTGGGTGTTCATTGGAAGGACTGATGTTGAAGCTGAAACTCCATACTTTGGCCACCTGATACAGAGAGCTGACTCATTTGAAAAGACCCTGATGCTGGGAAAGATTGAAGGCAGGAGTAGAAGGGGACGACAGGGGATGAGATGGCTGGATGGCATCACCGACTCAATGGACATGGGTTTGGGTGGACTCTAGTAGTTGGTGATGGACAGGGAGGCATGGTGTACTGTGGTTCATGGGGTCACAAAGAGTCGGACACGACTGAGTGACTGAACTGAACTGAACTGAACCATAGGAAAATTAAGGAATGGGAATGTAATCATTTTATGTAAGAAAAATGAGATGGCAAAAATAGAAATAGAGAAAATAGTAAAAATAGAAAAAAAGAAACAGAAATAAATACCAAATTCTCAGATAAACTCAGAAGTGGTTAAGTGTGGGGATGTGGGGATATAACGGGGCAATAGGAAAGCATGAGACTACTGTTTTCCATAACATACCTTATATAGTAAGTAAGCTTTTGAAAGTATCTCTATCTTTGAGAAAAGTAAAAAAAATTTAAAAGGTAGTAGAAGGAGGAGGAGAAGAAAGAGAGAACTATAGCATAAGGAACCATCCATTGCACTTATCTGAAAATCTGAGGTAAGAGGCAGTCACAAGAAGCAAAAGTCACTACTCTGCTGGGCAGAGAAGGAACCAGATTCTAGAGGCTGATGATTCAGAGATGCCTGGTATCTCAGCAGCTTCCAGGGATATAGGAAGTACAGCCACAAGGGTCATTGGAAGGGAAAGAACCCAGAAAAGAACTGCTGCAGAAGTGAGGGCATCGCTCTGACCATGAATAGCCAACTCCCTTCCCCAAACCACCAACTCCACCTTAACTCAAAGAGAGGTGGACTTGCTCTAATCAAGCTGGACCATATCTGAAGTTTCAGTGGAATACCATCAGCAACAGTGTTATGAGAGACTTCACAGTGCTTCTTAACTAACTAGCTATAAGGAGTCAGGGTAGAAAGAGTCCAGTTCAGTGCTAGTGAGTGAGTTAAAGTTGTTCAGCCATGTCTGACACTTTGCAACTCCATGGACTGTAGCCCACCAGACTCCTCTGTCCATGGGGATTCTCCAGGCAAGTATACTGGAGTGGGTAGCCATTCCCTTCTCCAGGGGATCTTCCCAACCCAGAAATTGAACCCTGATCTCCTGCATTGCAGGCAGATTCTTTACTGTCTGAGCCACCAGGGAAGCCCAAGAGAGTGCTATGAATATGTAAATATATTTAGCCCAACTAAAATATATTTTTCAAATTAAAAATTAATGTTACAGTAACTGCTTCTTGTGGTATGGTCCAAAGGACAGATGAAAAGTCTGTGCAACTTAAAATATATTTCCCACAAATTTGCTAGGTGGTAAACATTCTCCATCTTGACCTCACCCATGAAATTCCTAAGAAGACACAGAGCATATAACTAGCAAAATATGGGATAGTAACTAAAAATCTAGGTCTCAGAAGCAATTAGATTCAAGTTCAAAGACCACTGTCACTAATTTCTTATTTAATGACCTTACAAAATGTTCTTTAAGTCTTTGTTTGTTCTTGTGAAAAATGGTATATGGTAATACTTAAAAAAAAGAAAAAGAAAAGAAGAAAATAGGTTGCTTTAAGGATTATGAGAAAATGTGTGTAAATCTCTTAGCACTGTGCCTGGCATACAAAAAATGTTAAATCATTAATAACAGATATTTCTGTATTCTGAGGGAAGGATTATAGAAAAACAGGGGCAAAGAAACTAATGTATGTTGTTCTCCTCATGTTCTAAAAATGTTGTATGTGCTTTTATTTAAACTTCACAATTCACCCAAGGTCACAAGATAAAACTGGTTAGAGTTTGGATTTGAATACAGGACTATCTGATGTCAAAGACCTGGTACTTTTCACTACAATTTCTAATCTGAATGCTGTTGGTGCACCATCAAAGATTAACCCCTCCGATCAAAATCTCCTCTCTCTTTCAGATCTCCATGTATTACTTAGGAAGGAACAGAATTTTGAGTACACAGCACAGCTGAGGGAAAATGTTTGATCAAAAGAGTGAAATAAAGGACTTTTCTGGTGGTCCAGTGGTTAATACTCCAAGCTTCCAACGTAGGGGGCAAAGGTTCAATCCCTGGTCTGAGAACCAAGATCTCATGTGTCACATGGCATGGACAAAAAATAAAAATTATAATATTAAAATAGTTTTTAAAAAATACCAAAAAAAAAAAAAAAAGAAATGAAATAAGCAAAGCCCCAGAAAACTTGGCTCTACACAGAGAACCTAGCCCATGGGACTTCTCAAGTACCAGGTGAACTCACCCAAATGACAAGGGAGTGGGGGAGATGAAAGAATATGAGGAGAAAATAACAGTTTATAACTGTGAAGATGAAGTACATAAACAAAAGCCAAGGCCAAACACTTTCCAGCCTAAATATTTAAATTTGGAGTCCTATTAGAAGCCTTACTATTTTATATTTGGTGTAGCAAACATTGAAAGTTAGTTTGTTCTCAATGCTCCAGTGACTGTTCTCATGCATAACCCTTACATTGTTCTCATCCATACACCATATTCCATATCTCTGGAAGACAGATCTCTAAGACAGGACCATCGTATAATCTTCCCCTTGAATACATGGAACTCAGGTTCGATCCCTGGGTCAGGAAGATCCCGTGGAGAAGGAAATAGCAACCCACTCCAGTACTCTTGCCTGGAAAATCCCATGGACCAAGGAGCCTGGTAGGCTACAGTCCATGGGATAGCAAAGAGTTGGACATGACTGAGTGACTTCACTTTCACTTTCACTTTCAAACATGATTGGATTTCACTCCAGTGATGAAAAAATTCTCAGGCAAAAACAACACTAACAATACATCACAAGGTTTGAGAAATACCTAACGAATGGTGCTCACAGAAATCTGTGGAAGGAACTCAGAAACTGAGAGAGAACTTTCAGTTGGATGAAGCAGTGAAAGTTTCACTTGCATCAAATGCTGAAAATGAATTTGAAATAAATAGGGAGGCAGGATTTTGGAGGAGGTAAAGGAGTGAGTTAATGGGCAGGAGGATACCACTGTATGTTGGAGGGGCAATGATTTGTTTTGGCTGGTGGTGAGAATCTAGGCTGAAAGTTATAAAATATAAGGCTGAGGAAAATCAGTGGCTAAATGATAGAGAACGTTCAGTGCTAAGCTATGGTGTTCAGGCTTTACTTTCTAATAGGAAGGAAAGGTGTGGATTTTGTTTGTCTTAGTCAAGAAATGATTAAAACTCCATTCCTCATCTCTTCCCCCAGGTTTGATCCAGAAATTCAAAATGCAATCCCAATATAAATCCCAGAAAGCTTTTACCGGTAGATACTGACATGCTGATTCTAAAATGTATGAATGCAAGGGAAGTAGAATAGACAAGTCTGAAATTCCAAGAAAGAAAAGAACAAAGTCTTTGCCTGATAGAGCAGGGTCCTGTGGAACACCTGGGCACAAAGCCTTTCTGTGTCCCCCATCTCTTTGATTATAGAAATAGACTTCATTCAGCTTCTATGACCTTCCAACTCAGGATTTAAGTTCCAACTCAGGGATTTAAGCAGATTTAAGCAATTGCTAATTAGGGAAGGGAGGGGATGAGAGACTAGGAAGAAACAAATAGTCAAGAGAAACAGTAGTACACCCTTTAGGCAAGGTCCTGGTTCCCCACCAACAGATGCACACAACAATACTTTTGAGTTATTTTGCAGAATACTGAAACAAACCACCTTCAGGTGGGAGAAGTTAACAATTAATGAGAGTATGCTGCCTACAGACAAGTAGACACCAGATCAGCTGGAATCTAAAAGTTGATGATGCTGACTCTACTTACCTCACTACCAACCCATCAGAATAATGTCCGCAAGTTGATCATGCCCTCTTTGAACCATTACATAAAGCTTCTCACTATCCTTTCCAAGTGGGAACACATAGTTTTTCAAGGCAGGAGCCCAAGGTGGCCCCCTTTTCTGGCAGAGTAGTAAAGCTATCCTTTTCTACTTCACGCAAAACTGTCTCTGAGATTGGATCCAGCACCATTGTACAGAGAAGTTGAGCTTTGGGCATTGTGCCAATGATCCCATTGAGTTCCTGTGTGCAGGAAGACATGACTACTATATGGTTCCCTTTGGGTCTCTCTAAGTGTATTTTTGATTATGCTAGTCCCAAGAGAGGTACTCAAAAAGTTCTAAGAAAAAAATTAAGGGCTTTGAGTAAATCAATCTATTTAACTTTAGTTCACATAGTGTTTCCCAAATATGGTTGAACTGAGACTTTTTTCTTCATGTAAATATCCAATATTAACATTCTTCAGAGATGGTTTAATAAAAATACACTTTGAGAAACACTTAGAGATGTTGGAATACACTTTAACACTTTGGATAATACTTAAAAGATTAATTTTAGATTCAGAAAAAGTGGATAAATCTTGAGAAATTTGACAGATTTGGGTGAATTTTTTTTACTGCCAATTTGGAGACTGTGCGATATTCATGAATATTTCTTCATACATATAACGCTTACGAAGCCAGAGTCCACATGGTCCAGTTCCAAAGAAGGGTCACAATTTAAAGAACCAAATCCATGCAACTAAAACTAATTTCAAAATAACTCAAGTTCTTAATTTTAATTACTATGAAAGGACTGTACAGTCCCAGCAATATTTTTTAGAATCCCCTTTTTTCCCTTTCCATTGCATTTGTATACTAAAACTACATCCATTTCTCTCTTCTAACCACATCTGAAAGGATTCTCCAACCCTTGCTACCTCAAATGTCCTCTGGTTCTTCTTCACTCCTCATTTATTCTAGAACCGCCACTGCTGAGGTTCAAGAAGAAGTAGGACTTTCCTCATGAAACAGAAAGGAAGTGGTCCAGGCACAACCTTTAAAAGAGTGATATAGCCATAGGACATGACAAAGACTGGTTAAAACCAACTGGGTCCAAGATGGCGGAAGATTCCACTTCCACTAGACCTTGAGCTTCATTATACACTCATTATAATATATTAGCCAAATGACACATCCACCAGGGCCATGACAGTTCTAAGGCTAACCATAAAAGACCAGAAAGAGGATGGTGGCTCAATTTCTGGAAATCTCTGCCCCTTCCCCAAAATAATTGGAATAATCCTCCCACTCATCACCCTAAGAAATTACCCAGCAGATAAAAACTAACTACATCATATTTCAGAGCTCTCTTGCCTTCTGAGGCCTACCCTGGTACCTCAGTTGGTAAAGATTCACCTGCAGTGCAGAAGATCCCAGTTCAATTCCTGGGTCAGGAGATCTACTGGAGAAGGGATAGGCTACCCACTCCAGTATTCTTGGGCTTCCCAGGTGGCTCCGCTGGTAAAGAATCCACCTGCAATGCGGGAGACCTGGGTTCAATCCATGGGCTGGGAAGGTCCCCTGGAGAAGGGAAAGACTACCCACTCCAATATTCTGTCCTGGAGAATTCCATGGACTGTATAGTCCACTGGGTCGCAAAGTGTCAGACACAACTGAGCAACTTTCACTTCACTTGCCTCCTGAGATGACCCAGATTTTGTCTTTGGAGTGTGTTTCTCTTTAACTAAATCCACTTCTTACCTATCACTCCATCTCTGCTTTTGCAACGAAACAAGAACCTTAAATTCACCATACATTAAGAGAGAAAAAGAGAAGAAAACAATCAAGAGACCCAGGCAGAATCTTCTTTAGGCAGAGGAAGGAAAAGCCAGGGAAAACTCAGCAATGATATTTGTGCTGTTTTATGCTAGATGGGGTGGGGGCGGGGTGCGAGGGGTGGAGGGCAATCATGGTCCTTCTGGAGGAAGGCATTTCCACTACAAATCATCAGGTAACTGACATTAAGAGAGCTGAGAGCTTTGGTGCTTACTGACCAGTTGTGACCATTTTCGGCTAGGCAAATAAAAAAAGAAGAGATGATGTCAGCTGAGGTTCAGTCAAGTTACTCTGAGAAGCTAAATGAAAGCAGGAAGAGGAACTCATGAGGGTGATGCAGTGTCTGTGTGACTACCTGTCTGGCGGATCTACCCGAAGCATCTAGTGGTGGCCCTGGAGTAGCTGGCTGGCAGGCACAGCCCTTAGGAAGACGGAAGACAGCAAGGGCAGGCTGGAACTGCTGGGTCCAATCTGCATCTGGTAATTGAAAATTGAGGAGCTTTAGAGAGGAATGACTGGCCCATACCTAGTGGCAGCCTCCTAGATCTCATGCAGATCAGATCTCTTTGGCCAACTCCAACACAACTAAACAGGGAAAAGGACACTGGGAAATGTCATTCTCAGCTCGATGGCATCACAGACCAAACGTCTACAGGGGTTACTAGTAAAATGAAAAAAAGCTTACTTCCTTTCAGTTTGAAACCAGTATTCACATGATTCAGATTTAACAAGCCCACTCAGTGTCAGGCAAGGTGCCAAATATTTTCACACACATACACACACACACACACATACACACCCCCACATAAACACAACTTCTCCAGTAGCAACACACCATATGCTACTTTTTCTCATTTCTGTTGGTCACCATGAGAGGAAAATCATGAAGAGTTTGCACAGACCTGGAACTTTATTGACAAGATGTAAACAGCAACACAGTTGGAGACAGTGTTATGTCACAGTTAGGAGAGAAAGCTCTGGAGTTTCCGGGTCCAAATCCTGGGTTCTGTTACATGAGGGCTAAGTCATCTTGGGCAAAATACTTGATTTCTGTATTCCTCAGCTTTGCCATTATAAATTTCAGATAATACCCACCTTACAGGATCGTTGTAATGATTATATGTGATAATATATGTACAGCACCTGGTGTTAAAAAAATAAGAAAGCTAAATTTAGGAATGATTGAAAAATAAGTATTAGTGAGATTCCTGCCTATGCCTATAAATATATATATATATTTTAATATTCTATTGCTGAAACAGAATGGTTTTAAATTTTATCTACATATTTTAACTCATTCTCTTTTTCATTATAAATCAAAATGTTTCTATCTGTCATTATTTAATAGCATACAGATAACTGAATATGTTACAAAAATCACACAGTCTCAAAATCCAGGGTATTCAATTTTTTTAATTATAATTTTCAGGAGAATATATAGGTATTAATATGAAGTGACATAAATAATGCCAAATTACTGAATAAACAATTTAAAATAAGTAAAAGGCAGCATAAGTTGTATCTTAATAACTTAAAAATGATGGTAGGATTGTCTATTTCCATGTATACTGTTAAATCAGTATGTCTCTATAAAGTTCCTGTTAACTACAGCTTCATCATCTGGATTTTGCCTAAATGATGTCAACACATTAGCCCTTTCTCATCATTATTTCCTGATAATCAATAGTGATCCCTGTACTTGGTCTTTCCTTTATAATTATTTGTCCTAAATGCAAAAATTATTCATTTTGCTAGAAGAAGAAGACCACTTGACTTTCAGATCACTTTTCATTGATTCTCAGTTGTTCAATGCTTTGCGCTCCCTCCTCATACGTTCTTTTTTGGGATCTTGACTAAAGCATAATATGCCTCTCTGGATAAGTTACCAGGTGCTTGAAACGAAAGACCTTGGGCAGAAAATATAGTTCGGTTAGAATAAGTTGGATGAATTTTAACTCATACTAAATATTGACTGTTATTTATTAAGCATTCTGATCAATATTATTAGTATTGGCATATGCTTATTACCTAGTACTGAGTGTAAATTGTCTTCCTTTTTATACAATGAAGACATAGCATTATTGACTGACTCCATAAAGCTCATTTTAAAGGTTTAGTTTTATCCATTGACATTACTCAGCAAAGCAAGAATCAGACTTAAACTATTCAGTTATTCATTTCAAGGAAGGACAAGTGGGCACCTACCCAGTGGTTACACTGCACTTATACTCTAATTTGTATGCCTCTTAATTAAGGGGTCTTTTGATCCAGAAGGCAATGAGTGATTCCCTGGCAATGATATAATTTAAGAATGCAGGTCCTTAGTATGTTTCAGGATGTGCTAAAACATACGGCATTTGTTCAGCATATATTCAGCCAATAGACAAAAGTTATCCTTAGAAGACCCATGACAATTTGCCTGACGCTCACTTTCTGAGGCAATGCCACATTTGACCAGTAGATAGCACTCAAGATGTTTCAATAAACGGAGAGAAGGCTTCTCCGTGCAATTATTACTCTGCCAGGGAAAGTCAGACAAGTTCATTTTAGATCAGCAGAGGGGAAAAAGAGATGGCCCAAATGCCTAGAAATGGGGAGTTTTGTACCAAACCTCAGCAGCCACTTAACACAAATCTATACCGATTAGGGTAGGAAAGCTAGCCCACTCATTTCCTAACACAATTTCTGCTGGAAGACAAGGAAAGCACCACTCATTTGACACACTGAAATAAAACATGAAAGCAGCACTTGGATGGTAATGTTGATGTCCAGAGAGACCACAGGTAGAACATGTTGGTTGCACTGCACAGAACTCAAAAAGCAAAACTTTCTTGTGCCTCAATCATCCTGCTAGTTCAAAAGCCACCTGTATTTCAGAATGCAATGTTTACAAAAATAACAACCTGGCTATAAACAAAAGAATGAATTGCAATTGCTTGAAGCCAATGGACAGTGCCTTGGCATAGTTAGACCTACTAGGAAGGATAACTGGCATTATGCTTTTATAAGCGATGGCTTCCATCATACAAAAGAATCAACTCATATTACTTTAGAAGCAGAAAGTGGTAAATGGGGATGCTCCTGGGGTTTTTTATTTTTGTTTATTTGGCTATGGCAAGCAGCATCTTCAATCTTTTTGAGGCACGTAGGATCCTTAGTTGCCACATGTGGGATCTAGTTCCCTGACCTGGGATTGAACCCAAGCCCTGTGCATTGGGAGTGCAGAGTCTTAGCCACTGGACCACCAGTGAAATCCCTGGTTCTGTGATTCTGAACCATTTTTCACATGTTTCAAGCTCAGTTCATCTGATACAGGGTCTGTGTTAAATGAGGTGAGGGTCATCAAGGTGCTGTTCAAGTAGACACAAAAAGCTGGAGTATGAGAAGTTAGGAGATGAGAGTCATTCAAATATCCATGAAAGAAAAACTGGAGGCATCTGAGCAAGGAAAGAACATGTCAAGGGAAAAAGATATCTGGGGGAAAATCAGTGAAAAACTACAGAAAACAACTTCAAATTCCATCTGCAGAAAATTGTTGGTGGTTGGGAGGTGGTCAGTCTCTTTAAAAAGCCAGTTTCTTGGAGGATAGATTTTCAACCCCTGCTCTCTAAGGTCCAACCTTAAGCTTTCTGCAGCTGTGCTCCCAGCCCATCATAAATGGACTCACACCCTCAGGATGACTAACCCAATATCCCACTCAAAAATTTCTGAATTTCATTTCAAATTGCCTGAAACTACCTTCAGCCTTTGACCTTCCTATGAGTCATTAAATAGCTTTCTGTTGTAATTGTTCAACTTGTTTCAGTTATGTTTGTGTATTTGAAACCAAAAGGCTTTTTTGACTGTGCTAGGCTTACTCTGGGTTTCCTTGGTGGCTCAGATGGTAAAGAGTCTGCCTGCAACGCAGGAGACCCAGGTTTGATCCCTGAGTCAGGAAGATCTCCTGGAGAAGGGAATGGCAACCCACTCCAGTATTCTTGCCTGGAGAATTTCATGGACAGAGGAGCCTGGCGGGCTACAGTCCATGGGGTTGCAAAGAGTCAGATGTGACTCTGGGGGTAGGATGGAGCTGTGGAGTGTCTAATATCTGGTCCACAATAATTAACAGAAAGACAGCAAGGGAAAAACACATTTACAGAACACTACCTTAACTAATCAAAGGAAAAGATTCCAATCTGAGAATATTTAGAGTTCCTGGAAGAAGACAGACAGACATCTGGGATGAAAAGAGGTTGGCGTGAGCTCCCCCGGCACTAACCCTGGAGTCTAACCTTCCTATGCCATCATCTGGCTGTGTGACCTTGAGAATATCACTTTCCATCTCTGGGCTTCAGGTTTTTCATCTATAAACTGAAGGGTTAAGCAAAATGCTCCAATTCTAATCTTCTATAGCTCTGTTCTCCTGCCTTCTTTCCATATAGGAAGCTACATTTGAAGGAAGTTAATTGATTTCCTAGCAATGACATCCATTATACTTGATATACCAGTAAAAAAAAAAAGGTGACCATTCAGTCAAATAATCATGCGTATATGAACACTGCATGGCAACACACTTTGAAACACAGCGACAACTTTACAAAACGCACTCTGACTGGTAGAGATGCTCTCTCCCACCTTGTCAGTCTTGATTGATATTCACCCACATCATCACAGGACTGGCTAGGACCCACAGGCTGCTTCTCCTCCCCTCCCTCCAACCTCTCCTCTTGGCTGCTGATGGTGGCTTCAGCCACCAGTACTTTGCTGGTAGCACCTTCTAACATCCAAGTGAAGAAATATAGTTGTGGCAAAAAAACTTCACTGTAGAAGAACTCTTTGATTTGTGTTTGAACTTAGGGCAACTGATAACATTTATGTGATAAAACTTCATAAATCCCCCAAACATGCTGACCCATCTACCAAGAAAATGTCCAGTTCTCTCCTGAAAAGTCCCATAGAACTAAGAATATAAATAAGTTCTTAGTACATTCCAAATGTGGAGGCTACAATTCTATAGGGAAGGGAAGGGAGGAAGGATTTGATTTGCACTGTTGTAAGGCAGAAATTAACACAACATTGTAAAACAATTACTCTCCAATTAAAAAAAAAAAGAAGGGAGAGAGGGGGAAGGAAAGGGAGGGGGGAAAAGTAAGTTTCTGTAGAGCAGCAGTTTTCAACCATGGCTGTATAGTGAAATCTCTTGGGTGAAAAATGTCACTGTTTAAGTACACTTTTAAAGAGGTTAAAGTCCCCAGTGCCATCAGGGTTGAGTCAGTGTAACACGGCATCATATTAATAAAATGGTGACTAAAGAATATTCAATTACTCAACAAGAGTGGCAACTCAAAAGGATTTGTTGTTCCGAATTCCTACCAAAAAGCCCACCAGCTTTCAAAGAGGTCCAAAGGCTCCCTGAGAATTCCCTGTATCCTTGGCGTAATACTGCCATGTTCCCGAGTGCTGATTACTCCTCCGCAGAGGGTTGCAGAGCCATGTGCCATGCAATTCTCTATATCCTCTCACGCTTCTAAAATTATTACCTCATCAATGCTTCAGGCTTGGTACTGTCAGACCTCTTTTCCTGATAATAAGATAGACTCTGGGGCTTTTAGCATCCATAGATCACTCCCACAACTCTTACTCACTAAAGGTTCATTCATTCACTACATCACAACTTTTATAACTGCTGGTCAGTTGAAAAATACCTGAGGCAGAGTGATGAATTGGAAAGACTCTGCACAAAGAAACTGAAGGCTTTGAATCAAGTTTCAGATGTGCCCATGCCTCTCTCCAGATGACCTGAAGCAAGTCACATAACCTTTCGAGCTTCCATTTCCTTAAATATAAAGTGAGAAAGTTAGTTAGTGTCTGATATCCACCACAGCTCTCAAATGTTATACGGCATATGATGTTCTTATACACATTCTGGTTATGATGCTAATGAACAGTAAGTGGTGAGAAAGTAAGTGCAGAGGAGAAGCACAAGGAAAAGGCAAATGGTCCAAGGGAGCCACAAGTTGACAGATTGGCTTTCAAAGCATTGACAATATCCCCATGCTGCTGCTGCTAAGTCACTTCAGTCGTGTCCGACTCTGTGCGACCCCACAGACGGCAGCCCACCAGGCTCCCCCGTCCCTGGGATTCTCCAGGCAAGAACACTGGAGTGGGTCGCCATTTCCTCCTCCAATGCATGAAAGTGAAAAGTGAAGTCGTTCAGTCGTGTCCGACCCTCAGTGACCCCATGGACTGCAGCCTTCCAGGCTCCTCCGTCCATGCGATTTTCCAGGCAAGAGTACTGGAGTGGGGTGCCATTGCCTTCTCCGAATATACCCATAAGTTGCCTTTTAAAAAGACTACAGTGGAATCATATGGCAGGAAAATTTGGTAGGTTCTATTTTTTGCTACTTTGTCTACATGAAAAGACCCTTTTCACTCCCCTCACACTGGGAAAACCACACTTGCAAAATGAAAAAGGCAATGATCTGATTCTCTAGATGTTAAATTGCCTCTGAGAAAGGGACGATGTTAAAAAAAATTCCTCTAATATGCCGAGACACTTTTACAATATTCCAACCGCCAGTTCAGTTCCCTGTTCCTCTGTAGCAGCTCTTGCATCACATTTCTTCATTCTTTGCTTTCAAACAACCATGACCATCTCCTCATGCAGTCTCCTGCTTTAGACAATCCTGTCTGTTACCACTGCATATATCTCTATTCCACTTGATGTCTGACTTTCCTACTCCAAAAAGTTGGAAGACTCCTTATTTCCTGCAGACCAAGGTAACCTATTTAGCTTGGCATTCCCAGATCCCTACCATCTCACCTATAACATACTTTTCCTCTCCTTTTCTTTTCCATCCATCAGTGAAGTCACATGAAGTCCCTCCATTCGGCCTTTGCTCGTGTCGTTCTTCCCACATGGAATGGCTTTACCTATTTTCTCCTACATAAACTAAATCCGGCCATTCTCAGAAGCTCACATTTCATCTCTGCTATGAAGCAGTCATGCTGGTTTCCAAGGATCTGCCCTTCCTCCAACTGTCCTGGGCAACACTTCAACTCTCCCAGACTGTCTCATTTGTGGCATGCTCCTGTTTACACCGAGTGTTCTGAATGACAGAGTCAATGCACTTAATGCTTCTAGCATGCTTCTTTTTTTAATTAAAAAAATTTTTGGGGGGCCACACTGTGTAGGCATTTGGGATCTTAGTTCCTCAAACAGGGACTGAACCCATGACCCCTGCTCCGTACATGCAGAGTCTTAACCACTGGACTGCCAGCAAAGTCTATCATTCTTGCCTATCTTTTCCCCTTCCCTCCCCGCTCCTCTCCCTCCTTTCCTTCCCTTCTTCCTTCCTTTCACTTTACCATAATACGTACAGTAAAATTTCAGGAATACACTAAATTAGCAGCAATCACCTTATACATAAACACAGTAATAGCAGACTGGGGGATCCTGGGTGCTTCTCTTCCACAGCCTAAGCAACAGGACACACACATTCTCCTGTGTCCCTTAGCTCTTAGCTTGGAATCCAACACCCTTCAACAAGTTCCATTGTGAAAATACTTAGTATTAGGACACATGTCCAAGTTGAGGTTTCACTTCAAAATTTTATGCATAAATTTCCTAAAAGTGCAGAAACGGTCTAAGAAATAGGACCAAATTTAAAGAAAAGAGTCATTAAGTCATTTATTCATTTCAATAGTGTGTTAAGTCCAGCACTCCTCATTGAAAGAGCTAGTGATAACAGAATTGGAAACCACTAAATCAAGACGGGACCTCACCTTCTAGTTTTAGAGATGAGTCAGCTGGGGCTCCTGCAGAAACACCAAGTCTAAACGAGGTACTGCCTCTTGCAATACTGTTTGCCTTTCTTCTTCTTTTAGCAGCCCCTCTCCATAAAGGTGTTCCTCTAATGTCTGCCAATCCGTTCCCTATTCATCGCTTTCCAAAGATTGTCTGTAAATGAAATGCAAAGACAAAGTTGGACAAGCCGATCAACTTACATCTGTCCCATTTTTTGCAATGATCTTATTTCTGCATCCAGGATAGAATAACTTTCTAGAAGCGAGCTCCCAGTCTTGGTAAAGAATATTTGTGAAGGGGAAGGGTAACTATAGGGAGGTGAGTTATATATTTAGATATGCAAATAATGATTTTAAGTCTTAGGACAAGCAGAAGTGGGTTGTTGCTACTGCAGCCTTTGCATGGGTCCTATAATTCACCAGTCACCCTTGGCCAAGAGTTAGGAAGGATATATAATCCTTTTTTGACTCTTCCTCCACAGGGAATGGAGTTGTATATCCCACCCACAGCCTCAGAGACAACACCTCTCAAAGTCACACAGGGGCCCAGAACAGTCTGGAATGACCTCCAGGAGAGGAGGGTTTGATCCCTGGGTTGGAAAGATCCCCTGGAGGAGGAAATGGCAACCCACTCCAGTATTCTTGTGTGGAAAATTCCACGGAGGGAGGCAAGCTGGTGGGTTATAGTCCATGGGGTTTCAAAGAGTGAGACAGGACTGAGCACAGGACAAGCACACTGTCGGCAAAATCTTGACACACCCAAAGAAAGGAAGGGTGGGACCCTGCCTACCCACCTCAGTCCTGGTGCGAGGAGGAGATGGAAACATTTTCCCCCTACAATTCCAACTCAAATTTCACTTTGTTGTGTTTTATTTTCTAAAGGTTGAAAATCAATCGCAACTCCACTCCCTCGCCTCAACGTGTTTTTCTTTTCCAAGAGAGGTAGGAACTATCCTTGCGTGTTCTTTTGAAGTAGCTGCCTAGGGACTTATCTCTGGAGAAGCAGTTTTACCTCTTTAGACCTTAGATTGCCCATCTGTTCATTAAGGGGTTGATGGATGATGTCTAAATTTTCATCCACCGTAAATGGGGGAGTCCCTGAGCCCCACTGGCCCTTGACTTGAGTGTCTAGCACAGAAATAGTTAAAGGTTAAGGATCTCTCAAATGGAGACTTGCTAACATGGGGGTGAGGATGCCAGACAGCATATTTGTAGTCTTGTCCAGCCTTGGCCTCAAAAATATCCCTCTCGAAGATTTGCCGATGGGGAGGCTGCAGCGGGGTCTCCTCTTCTAAGTCTTCCCCCCAGGCGCCCGGGCGCAGCCTATCTGGAACCTGGACACCAAGCAGCTCAAAGCATCCTCAAAACCGAGTAAGCCTGGACCCCTACTGCTAGCTCGGCTTCTCACAGCCCTGTCGCTACCCCTCCTCAAGGTCCCTCTAGGTGTCCACTACTTTCCACGTCCGAAAATTCTTTCAGCCGCCAGCTGCACTTTGGACCCCCTGCCTTGGACTCCGAGATAGCCAGTGCTGCCGCGGAGTGGGGCGCCCTTCCGAGACGTCCTGGGATCCAGCCCCCCTACCCTAACTCCCGCCCCACTCAACCACCACCCACCGCAGGCTTTCCTGTTAGCAGCTCCCCCACGCCCCGTCTCAGGACCTGGCCGTCTCCTTCCCCTCGAACTCCCTGGGTGCTTTCCGGGCGCACTTCTTCGGCATCCAAGCAGGGAAACCTCACCCACACCCCATCCCCGCTGCCTCTTTCCGTGCAAAAGAAGAGCTGGTCAGTGGGCAGAGCGCCTGACCCAACTGAGCCACCCGGACTGGCCCTCTGCTGGGTGGGGTCGAAGAAGGAGCCGGGCCTCGCTGGGCTCCCGGGCGCGCTCCGCTTTGCCCGCCTAGAGCAGCCCAGCGAGGGAACCCTGCACCAAAGCGCCGGAGCCGCAGCTCCCCGCCCGCGGAGACCCCCGCGCTCACCCCGACCCGGGGACGCCAGAGCCCCCAGCACCGCTGGAGCCCCTCGCAGCAAGCCGGAGCGCCAGCAGCCCCGCACGCTCCTTTTCCGGCCCCCTCCAAGGAGGGGCGCGCGGGGGCCCCAGAAGCATCTCCCGCTCGCCCTCCCCCACCCCTTTCCCAGCCCGCCCACCCGACCCGCGCGGCGCGGCGTTGCGCTCGGATTCCGGGAAAGAAGCGCCGCGCTGTGTCCCCGGCGTCCTCAGTCCTGCCCCCCGAAGTGGAGATGCGCGAGTGGCAGGCGAGGGCGCGCAGCTCGTGAGACGCCGCGCCAGCCGGCACCATGCGCCTGCGGCCGCTGCCCCTCGTGGTGGTCCCCGGCTTGCTGCAGCTGGTAAGTGCCCGGCCCGCCGCGCGCCCCGCGCCCCACGCCCCGCGCGCCAGGGCCGCGTTTCGGCGGGAAAACCGCGCCGGTGGCCGACTCAGAAGCGGAGCCTGGGGCTGCTGGGACCTGGTGCTGGGGGCGCGCGCAGCCGAGGGAGTTTGGGGGTTTGCTTTAGAGGTTGAAGCGGAAGAATCAGGGAGTGGGATTCAGAGAGGACCCTGAGGCTGGTGAGGGGCTTTTGTTGGGTTGAGACTGGAGGACTGGAGTGAACAGGGCAGAAAGTGGCAGGAAAGAAGGTGCGAGAGAAGGAAGAGGTTTATTGAAAAGCGATCGAGGAGGGAAGTAGGGGAGAAGTCTAGACGGACGTGATGAAGATGGGCTGAAAGACCCAGAGTTTGAGAGGCTTTGTGGCTTTTATTTTTCACGTGCTATTTTGCACGGATGCCCGCAAACACTTCTAAACCTCTGCATCGTGCATCCTCGTTCTCGGGACCGATTAGTGGCTCCTTGGTGGGGAAAAACTTAGGCGAAAGACCGATTTGGGAGACAGATTGTATTTCTCTTCGTTTTCCAATCTGGCGCTGGGGACTAGGATGGGGTTTTGTGCCGACGGGGGAGGCAGGATGTAACTTTCAAGTCCAACTCCACCCCGTCATCTCTAAGCATTCTGTTCCCAAAGACCTCTCCCGTCGGTTCTGGGAGGCTCAGGGGGAGCTGAGGAATAGGAAGGGAATTAGAAGGTGACGCAGGGTCCACTAGAGAGGCTCTCGGCGACAGCTCCAGGGGTGACACTCATCCCTCCTTGCTTGGAGGCTTGGCGCCACGCTATCCTCCTTCCGAATTACCTGTATGATGTATGGGTTGCTAGATAATTCTGTTTAAGGGAGAGCCTAAGTAAAATCTTCAAGAAAACAACTTTTAAAGTAAAATTCCGTAAGGGGATTGCTGTGGCTCAGTCCACGTCTGTGATGGGTTTCTCCTGCTCTCTAGGCACTTAATACCGTGCTATTAAGAGGGCTTTCGCCAGAAGCCAGGGTTTCTTTGGTCCTCATACTTAAGACTTTACCCAGTTGAATCTGGGCTGTTAAAACAGGGGTAAGGAACACAAGCATGATGATGTGTTCCTCCCTTTCCATCTGTCCTCTCTCTCTCTCTCCCACTTCTCCGAGGAAAAAACCAAGTAACTTATTAAAGTTTCTGTATGATACATATCATATTGTAGACGCAGAGATATTTGCAAGTTTGGGGATGGAAGGAACTCGAAACGCTCTTAGTGAAGGGGTGAGGACACCGAAAGGCCTGTCCATTCTTTATACAACGGAGATGAGCTTCACCTGCGCAGCATTAACCAAGAAATTCTTCAATGGCATCAAGAAGAAAATGCAGTGATGCTCCGACGTTGTCCTTGAATGAGCCAGCACATACTGGCTATATACAATATTGCATGTTAAAATACATTTTGCATGCCAGGCGTTAAGCGTGCCACATATTTTTCACATTAGTCTTCAGTATCATTTGCTTTTTAAAATGCTTGATCTGGATGCCAATACAAGATGATCTAACAAAGCACATTTGTATGGTGTATATTAAGTTAAACTATAAAAGTCTGGGGAAATCAGGTACTTAGGTTACTTAGGATCTTCAAGGATCTCTTAGTTCATTCTTTTTTTTTTTTTTTTTTTCATTCATTTAACTTTGCATTCAGTGATCATCAACTGTGTATCTGTTCCACTGTATTAGACTGTTAAAGATGAGGGACCATATTGGGGGATGTGTTGGGAAAAGTTCTCCTATCAGCTACTGTATGGGGAATGTTAGATTTTTTTTTTTTTTTCCTCCACACAACCAGAGTCAATAGGGAATAAAAAATACATCTTGACAGGATTGTATACCTTCCTTAAGAGCTAGATTCTAATATTACAGCATGGATTGATTGATTAGTTTTTAAGGAAGTGTATGTCAAATTCTAATCCATTTTTGGATTGTGCTTGGATTGTAATGTTTTTTTCCTGGAGCACTTTATCATGGTAAGTGAGGTGGGGAGCTGCAGCTGTGTGATAAGCACACATTCCTTACACTGCCATCCTTTTGGACAATAAAAAGCTGTTTACATTCTCCACAATCTTATAGCTGTTTCCAACCTTATAACACAAGGGGGTTAGAATGTGAAAGGAAAACAGAATAGCTGAGCTGAGTAAATCTAAATGAAACACCCCCCAATCCCAACATTCGCCCCACCCCAGCAAAAAAAAAAAAAGTAATAAATTGGCTCTTCAAATGGCTTCTAATTTTATTCTACCTTTTCAGCTAATATTGAACTTCTTTGCTAAATCCCAGGAACAAGTGGATCAAATGTTTGAAAACTAATCTTTTCACTTTCTAGGAACCAGATGGACTTAGTTCATCTGCCCTTGGTGGGAGGCAGAGGGAACAAGGCTGGATTATTGTTGGCAATGGATTTTACTTTTCCATTCCCACTGCCATCATAAAATGCTAAATATGTTTAAATGAGTAGTGGATTCATTTGGGGATATTGAAATTTAATTTTAAGAAATTTGTCTGATTCATATGAAAATAGTCAGAGGGAGTTGAGCCCAAATAAGTCGCTATCATATAACACTGGTACAGGTTTTTACTTACTTGGGAGATATTTACCATTTTTAAGAAAACACTAAGCTGAATGGATAAATATTGCAGGTAAACTATGAAGTATGTGTGTCTGTGACCTGTCCTTGCCCAGTTCTCCTGGCCTGTGTTCAGTGTTTTGTTATACCCAAAGTAAGATTACTAGGCATTTGCAGAATTTAAGTAGCAAACCCGAATGTATTATTTTCTTTGAAATTCTTGTACAGCAACATATTCTTTATAAAAACATTAATAGCACACGATTTCTCATCTGCCATCAAATGAAAAGAGAATTAGCATTTGGAGTTAACATTATAATAAAATGAGTGCTATTTTGTGACATGGTACAAGGTAAAAACTTCACCAGTTGACAACTTCTTTCAGATTTGCATTATTATTTGTAACTCATAATAAGTGTGATTTTTGCCTCTAAGTAAAATGCAGATTGTAAAACAGATTAAATTTGAAATAAATGGATGATTAGCTTGAGTTTAAGATAAAATTTAGTGGTGATTTAAAAAATTAGTTTGTTATACATTTCAACTTGTTTTTCTGTAATACAATGATGAGTTTATCAAGTAAAATATAAATTAAAAAAGTGATCCAAGTTAGCAAATTTTTAGAAACCTATAAAATCAGAATATTTCTGATGCAAAGTGTTACAATTTTAAGCTCATCATTATACAGTATTATCCCGCATGAGCTTATTGAGGTTATTTTTATTTTAATAAATTGTTAATTATGATAGTTATTGAGTGTGATAGTCATAACATATATTTATCCACAGCTCTGTATTTACAAGAAGTGATAATTCATGACTGTCTTCCATTCAGAAATCACAATTTCCCTCATATAGTTTGGATCAATAAACATCAAAACAGTGTTTCCTAGTGTAGGATCAATAATTGTCTGTTGCCTAGATGACAGTGCTGAGGAGAAAAAAAATACCACCATATCATGGTTACAACTTAGAGTTGGCTAGGCTTTAAAATGGACTCCTCATTAAAAGCGTCATTATCTTAGACATTATTTAAAATGAGAATTGGTATTAGACAATTAGATCCTGTGTTCCAGCCAGTCACCTCCCAGTATAAATGGTGTTCCGTTGGCCTGTTCTAAGATTATGTTGTGTCCTTCAGTTTTAAATGCCTTCCACATGGGAAGCTGACTGCTCTTGGGAACTTAGTTTATAGCTCAATAGGTTTCCGAATGGAAAAGAAAGGCATTGTTACATTTCATTCTGTAGTTTTTTCCTTAATTTTCTTTTTATTGTTTCTGATTAGTGGTCAAAATGCTAAGTAAGGCACAAAGCTTTTTTGAAAAACCTTTTAGAGGTTTTACACTGTCAGCTTAAAATGTGTAGCTCTTGCAAGTCTAACGAATTAAGAAATGTTGATTTTCACAATACGAGGCCCACCTTTTATCTATTAAAAAGCTAATCAATACATTGTGAAAGATTTCATTATTTAGTAGTAAGCAATCAGAGATAAATATAAATGTGTCACAGGTCTGTGGCTTTGTAAAGGCTCCAGGGCTGTCTCTTACTGTTTACATATTCTGTGGACTCTTTTACCTGAAGCTTTGCTGGGTAAGATTTGAAAAAAGAATTATAGCCACACACTCAAGTGCCTAGAGTTAGGGCTGTGTCAGCATTTCTGTAAAGAATCTCATTTCTATCTTAGCCATAAGCATTATTGCCGGTTAGAAGTTGGCATTTAATATCTTGATTTTGGAGTCAATTATATTAAAGCTGCTTTAAAAAATTGGTCCAAATGATTTTGAGTTCATTCTCTAGGTATTCTTATAGTATGTGTAATGATGATTTAACAAACTAGTTTCTATATTCTTCTTGGCTATAATTTAAATTGTACTATGTTTAAATTATTTTCAATAGTCTCTTTCCAGCTAACCTATTTATTGAACCACTGTAAGATTTTGAAACAGTGTTTCATCTTAAATAATTTTAATTGTGCCCAATTCAGATGCCTTAGTCTTTGTTTACTAACAATTGTACATCTTTATTTGCTAACAATCTATTTCAATATTTTATTACTTGTCATATGACCAATGGTGTTGATGACAATTCCTTTCTTTATTTCAAAATTATGTTCAATAGAAAAGGATATAAAGCAATTTACAGTATAGATTTTCATATTATAGAAAGAATTCTAAGATATGATTGACTGAAAACTTCCAATTGATGTTATTTTTAATTTATGAAAAATAACTGTTTGGTTTGTTATGCTGTAAGATTTGTATGTAATAAGGAATTCTTTTCCTTTATAGAACTACCATTAAAAATGAATACTTCACCATTTAGACCCAAAAGCTTTTTCCTAGCCAGATCATTCAAGAAATTAAAATAGTTGTCTTTAAAATTATCATTCCTGTAAATTTTGCTTTTCTTCAATTTATGGACCTACAGTAAGAAAAGTGGGAGATTTTATAAATTTAAACTGCAATAATAATGCTGCTTTGGATTTGTATATACTTACGTGTTTTCAAGTTTCTTTCACACAGTTTATCAATTCTATTCTCCCAATAAATTTGCAAGAATGACATGTTAAATGTTTCCATTTGTGTATTGGAAAGAACAATGGAAAGATTTGAGTTTTATTTATAAGTAAATTGCATTTTCAACAAATATTTACTATTTTGTCCCTGACTTTACGCTGAGACTGTAGCAGACATTGAGGACATAGCAGTAAACAAAATGGAACTGCTCTAAGGATAATACATACATACACACGTGTCTCTGTGTGTCTTGGGCTGGTCATTTAAAAACCCCAAACCCCTCATCTGTACCATGACGTCATTAATGATAAAGAGAATGAAAAATGATTTCTAGTATCTCTCTCCTTTTTTAATGTACAGTGTTTCTGGTTTTTCTTTTCATGTATTATGTACCTCTTTAGTTACTGTACAGTTTAAAGTATGTCTTACCTACAAACATAATTGCTCTAAGTATGTTTTACATGAAGTTTGTGCTGTTAACCTTATCACAAATGATACACATATTTAGAAAGAGATTTAAAATGCTATATGACTAATTAATGTTGTATCTTCTTATGGAAAAGGAAAATTTAGTGAAACTAGGCAAAGGGATTGATGAATACTTATTTAACACATATAATCAGCAAAATCAATAAAATTTAAATTAAAATGGTACAATAAGGGCTTTTCCCCGTTTATACCATTTTTAAATTGTAAACTATTAGCATCTACTCATTCCTTTAATTTAAATAAAAAGTAAATTGACTCTCAGTTAAATTCTAATTATTAAGATAAGCAACATTGCAGTTTAATAATGTACTTCAGAAAACTAATGTGTGACTTTCATAGTCTCAGTAGAATCTAACCTATTTGAAGCAGGGATACTTTTAACTAACTCCAAAGGTCTCAAGAGTTCTAATGTAAATGGTACGAAATTTTAAAAAAGAAAACCAACAATGAATTGGTATGTGAGAACTGTCAAAGGTGGAAGAAATTGTTAATGGTTTTAGCATCAGGGGAAAGGCAACTGACACAGACTGACAAGTCCTGGAGTTCAGTCCCAGCTACATTTCAAACAACATAAATGTCTTAAAAAAAAAAAAAACTTGACTTTGCAATAGTGCTGTTTTGGGCCAAATAAAGGGATTCTCAGGTCATAAAAAACACTTAAGTAAATCTCTTTATTCAAGAATATGAAAGATTGTGATTTTCAAATATTGCCGTATATATTGACAATTTTAAAATCTCACTGTTTTTACTTTAAATTATACGGTAGGTATATTTATGCACTCAAAACAGTAACTTAGGAAATAGTTTAGGTTACATGAAAGAAGAGACCACATGTGTAGTTTATATGGCCATGAAAAGCCCCTGATCTTCATGATATTTTGAATGGATAATGTATACAGTAAGAGAATAGGGACTCAAAAGAACCATTTAACATTTTGCAGCAATGAAAGCAATCTTTTTTTCTTAATAAAGTTGTGCATTTTGATAACCCCAACGAAAGACAGCTGGGATTGGTATGAGAATTATATGGCTACAAAAATGAAAAGGGAGGTGAAATTTTCAAAGGTGTGTTTTCCAAAGTCATGGATTCACCTGCTGCTCCCATGTTGACGACTCCAAAATCTGTACCTCAATTTTTACCCTACTGTTCAGGCTCTCAGGCCTTCTCTCCATAGCTTAGTGTTCTTTGATTTGGATGTTTTACTGCAACTCACACTCCATACATCCACAGCCATACACACCTTTCCTGAACAAGTACCTTCCAACATTCATGGAATCAGATCTTGAAGATCCTATTTCTTTCCCCATTTTCATGTCTGGTATCTTTGTGTTGGGACAAGTGACTTGATATAAAGCATTATATGGTTTACAAGATTCTTTCATGTGTGTGGTCTCATGGTTCATCTTCACATCAGCTCGGGAGGGTAAACAGAGCAATAGTTACTGCATCCATTTTAAAGATGAAGAAACAAAGGCATGGAAGGTTTCCAAGGTGGACTTTATACAGACTCACAAAAGGCACAACTTGAATTGTACGCCCAGTCCAGCCCTGAGGCCAAGGCAGCAGCTGTCTGTAGCAGAAGGTTGTGATATCCTTCAGAGACACCTAGCGTGATAAGGCTTGAGGGACATTTCTGAGACATTCTTTTCTGCTCAGTGACCACGCTGAGGCAGAAACCTCAACTCATTCATTTTAGGAATGTTTTAAACAAATTTGTCATGAAGTCAAACAAGTTGAACAGAACAAACAGATTCTTAGAGCCTGTCCCTTAACTGGGAGTTCTGTTTAGACTTTAGCTTCAGAATTGATTTGCCAGGCGTTCCAGCTTTTGTAGCATTAAAGCTAAATGAATGGCTCAGTTGTGTGGTTCCAGTTAGCGTCAGCAGAAGGTTTGCGAGTTCCTCTAATTCTTCAAGATCTCAACTTATCTCACTTCAGGTGGAAAAGGTGAACAAGAAGAGAGAAAAAGGGCTTAACTTCTATGAAGGGCTACTTAATCTTGGTTTTTTAATAGACAGGTAGAATTATGAGAAGGAACCAGTGGGGTGGGAGGGCATCTAGTTGGTTCTGACGCTCATGTGGAACTTGTGAGCATTCATGGAAAATTTTGCTTTACAAGTTGCATTCTTGCTCTTGCCCTCTCTCCCTTTCTTACTTTTTATGAAAATGCAAGCTTTATTATGGGCTTCCCAGGTGGCACTAGAGGTAAAGAATCTGCCTACCAATGCAGGAGACATAGGAGACGTAGGAGCCACAGGTTTGATCCCTGGATTGAGAAGATCCCCTGGAGTAGGAAATGGCAACTTTTTCCAGTCAATTCTTGACTGAAAAATTCCATGGACAGAAGAGCGAGGTGGGCTACAGTCCATGGGTTGCAAAGAGTCGGACACAGCTGAGCATGCACACATGCATGTGTGTGCATTATAGAAATACTTTTAGAAGTATTATAGAAACAGTATACCGTAGTGGATGTTGTTGGCTGTCCACCCAGATCCCTTTGGATCCCTTTTTACCATCCCTTTTTACGTACTTCTATATGCCCTGACCTTTTTCGGTTTTCCTTCTAACACTGGGCACTTGTAACTCTCCTTCAGAGGATTCCCCCTTGCCAGAAAGTACTGAGTCAGACTGTAGTTCCCTTCCTCTGGGGCTATTCTTGACAGATGACTGACGGGTGCCAGAGCATAAAAGGTTCAGTTCTGTTGCTCATAGGTTTAAGGAATACACCCTGGAGTGTCCCTGTGTCAAAGCTCCCTCAGGCAACGGAAACCTCGCCTGAGATAACACAGCACATGTCCACAGCTTCCTCTTGTTCACTGACCTGCTGCCCACTCCCCGACAAGACTCCCTTGCATGCGCTTCACTATAAATCACTTGCATTCATTCTTTTCTTGGTGTCTGTTTCTGTGGAACACAAGCACAGGTGTCTGTTTAGCTTTTTTTCAATATTCAGAAATATTTAAAGCAGGTATTCTCACCTCTGCCTGCTCTGCGCCATCTTACACCAAGAGATGATCACTATTACTAGTTTAATGTGTCTCTTTCCAGAAATTATGGCTATGTATGCTTTCATCATAACTATATCAACATAATGTAATGTCCTGAAACATGTGTTTTTACTACAATAATATATTATGACCATTTTTATACAATGTACAGCAGCTTAATATTTTGAAGATTTTTAGTATTTCACGGAATTGATGTCCCATAATGTATTGAATCAGCCCCTTGTTATTAATAATTTGGGGTTTGATTATGTTGATAGTCTAATATGTTGATTGCCTTGAATTTCTTCAGTACATTTGTGAGTATGTTTATAAAATTAATTCCTAGAATCAAAAATACTGGTTCAAGGCTAGGAATGTACATTGAATTTTTTTCTGAACCTTGCTTTAAAAAAATTTTTTTTTATTTTTTAATTTTTATAATGTAGTGTTGGTTTCTGCCATGCACCAATGCAAATCAGCCATAGTTACACATGCATACCCTCCCTCCAACCCTCAGGTCATCACAGAGCGCCAGACTGGGCTCCCTTCCTACACAGCGACTTCTCACCAGCTATCCATCTTACACCTGATAGTGTGTATATGTTGATGCTACTTTCTCCATTCGGCTCACTCTCTCCCTCCCCGATGGGGTCCACAAGTCTGTTCTCTGCCTCTGTATCTCCATTCCTTCCCTACAGATAGATTCATCGATACCATTTTTCTAGATTCCATATGTACATGTTAATGTACTATATTTGTTTTTCTCTTTCTGACTTACTTCACTGTGTATAACAGGTTCTAGGTTCATCCACCTCACTAGAAAATATAAATTTAGTATACTGACTATACCAAAATATGGTACCATTCACAATGGATATGCATACCTATATCCCTATCTAGTTGGTGGTATACTTTTTTTAACTTTCTCAATCTATTAGAGGAAAACACCTCATTATTTTTAAAATGTATTATATATTAGGAAGGTGAGGCATGTTCTTATATTTAATAACCCTTTGAATTTATTTTGTGGGTTTTTTTTCCTTTTTAAATAATTTCCCATTTCGTGATTCTTTTTTAACAGCTTTTAAATTTTATAGTTCTTTTTTATATTGCTCTTGCACAATTATTGTTTATCATTCCTGGATATTTTATACATTATGGAGTTGTTGTGACTACCATTTCTAGGCCTGACATTTTTAAATTGTTTTTTGCTGAAATTTAAAGAAAGCTATTATTTTAGTGTATCAGTTCTATTTCTGAACTGGACTATTAGTTTTAATCATTTTTAATTCTATTCTCTTGAATTTTATGTATAGGTAATTAAATTACCTGTAAACAGTTTTATATTTGGCTCTGTCTAATTAAACATTTATGCCTCTTAAATTAAAATTTATTCCTGTAGTGTGCTGGGTAGAACCTTCAGAATATTATTAATACTGTGAAAGTGAATATTTTTTCATATTTCCAACTTTAGTGTAGATTTTACTAAATATAATGTTTGCTTTAGTTTCTAATAAATAACCTATTCAAATTAAGAATATACTTTTATATTTCCTATATATTAAAATAAATTTATGTTGATCATAGAGATTGATTTCATATTCATTTTTAACATCCTTCAAAATGATGATAGATTTTTAAAGTGTTAACCCGTTTATGTTTCTTATTTATGAATTGGTTTCCTAATACTACACTTTTGAAACAAAGTTAAATTATATGTATTTTTATACACTGTGTTTTATGTTGTTAGTATTTTATTTAGGACTGTGATGTCATATTCATAAGTAAAATATAGCAAAAGTGAAACATGTCAGGTTCTGCATCAGGCTTATTCTAGGATCATAATTAGAAAGACTTCTATTTTTTCCCCTCAGTTGTGGGAGAAGTTAAAATAGTTATGAATTGGAAGGCTTAGAAGGCTGTTGGGTTTTAATCCATTTGAACCTTTTTGTTTTAGAAGAGGAGATCTTTTAAAAATACCTCATTTCCTTTATGGCACTTATCCATTCAGGTTTTTTCTTCAACCTTTATATGAATCTCTTTTATTAAATTTTAAAGAAAATCATGCATTTTGTGTATCTTCACATCTACTTAGCATAAAATTATAATACTGTCACCTTAATTTTTAAGAATTTGCTCCATACCTGTGCTTTATGCTATATTTTTTCCCAAGTTTGTGTTAGTTGTTTTGGAACAGTAGTAGCTAAAGGACTGCCTTATTTTCTTTCTAAGTCTGCTGCTGGCACCCCACTCCAGCACTCCTGCCTGGAAAATCCCAAGGACGGAGGAGCCTGGGAGGCTGCAGTCCATGGGATCGCTAAGAGTTGGACATGACTGAGCGACTTCACTTTCATGCATTGGAGAAGGAAATGGCAACCCACTCCAGTGTTCTTGCCTGGAGAATCCCAGGGATGGTGGAGCCTGGTGGGCTGCCGGTCTCTGGAGTCGCACAGAGTCGGACACGACTGAAGCGACTTAGCAGCAGTGGCAGATTTAGTGGTCTAAGCTGAATGAAGCCTGGAGTTAAGAGGTGAGGTTCAGGACCTCAGCTCTCTTTCTGCTTTAGTGGAGGACTTGCATCCTCCGGTAGCCGCCCAGCACCTGCTTGCACTCCCAGCTCCACCTGTACTACTTTTGGTGATGAGAAGAGGGGACCTTGTTGGAGATGCAGGGGTAACCCTCAGCTCAGGGGCTGTTCTCTTTGGCCTTTGTTTGGTTCCTGGCTGCTCAGCACTCTTGGCTTTTCCATCATTCTGATTCACTCTTCTTTACATCTTTCAGAGAGTCCAACATTTTGTGGACCCTTGGCATTCTTTCCTCTTTGTTGCACCATTAAGCATTCTTGTTTTTGAATTCCTAGTTTATTTCATTGGAAATCTGGGAGGGAGACAAGGCGAATACATTCACTCAGCTTTCCTCTTTGCAACTTGAAATCTTTTAGTCATTTTTGGCTCATCTTTCTTCATCCTCTACAATATCCATTCAGTTACAAAATCCTGTGAAATTTCCTTCCAAATCCATCTGTAAACTGTCTCTTTCTCTCCACCTGCTGCCATTTCATCACTGCTGCAGCCTCCTAGCTGGTTTATTTTATTCCACCATGAGCCCTCTAAATGCTTTCCACATGTCACAGATCATCTTTCTTAAATTCTTCTTTGATTTATTATGCCACTCCACTATTAAGGATGAGACTGTGATTCCCTTTTCCTTAACACACTGAGTCTAAATTTCTCTTTCTGGTTTCCCAGCCTTAAATCTCTCATCCTGTATTCATCCCATCCTCTTAACTGCAGCCAGGTCTGTATCATACTCCATGAATACTTCAGAGTAAAGAGAAAGCTAAGATTTTGATGTCAGACTGACTTGGATTCCAGTGCTTTTTCTGGCGCCTTGGACAAAAGAATGCATATGCTGAGTTTCAGTTTTTTGTTTTTTGGGTTTTTTTTTTTTTTCAGAAATAATGGTAATTATAGCTATTTCTTAGCATTATGATGATCACGCTTCCCTCATAGCTCAGTCGGTAAAGAATCTGCCTGCAATGCAGGAGACCCAGGTTCGACTCCTGTGTTCGGAAGATACCCTGGAGAAGGAAATGGCAACCCACTCCAGTATTCTTGCCTGGAAAATCCCATGGACAAAGAAGCCTGGCTGGCTACAGTCCACGGGGTCGCAAGAGCCAGACACAACTTAGCAACTAAACCATCACCGTGATGATTATATACAAAATGTGAAATGCCTATTACCTAACATTAGCTTAACAAAGATCAGTTTTCCTTTCTACCTTCAACAACTTAGCTTCTTTGTGTGCAAGCTACAGAAACTGACTTTGGCAAACTTAGGCAGAGAAAAAATTCAAGACAACAGAGTAGCTCACAGGAAAAGTTGGAGAATCAGGCATGTCCAGAGCAAAGTCAAGGGTCTAAGTTTCAGCAAAGTATCAGTTAGCCAAGATGATGAATAAATGTCAGGGGTTTTTTTCTTCAGTTTTTGTTTGCTTCACTTAAGATGTCATGTTCTGGTTGAGAGAGTCTCAATGGCTTGGGTCACATACCTTAACTTGAGAAGTTTGGGACCCTTTGATGAACAGTTCCACACAGTCTAGGGAATCAACACTGTATGCTCCTGTTAAAGTACTTGTGATCAGAACTCCCACCATAGGAATGGCTCAGTTAGAGAAAGAGACCCAAGCACCCACAGAGAAGACCCATTCCAATTCTTCATATTAATCGTGTTCTTCACTCATAAATAGATAGGGACAGTAAGATCACCAGACATGTAAGCACAGTCTTTAGCAAAATAGAAGGACAAGGAGAAACTAGCAGAACCCATTCAAGAAGAAACAAATAACACAGGGGACAGATTTCAATTTTAAATATTCCTAGTTAGGATTCTCAGAGAGTCAAGGGGATATAGAATCCTGAAAATAAGAGCTTTTCATATTTCATATTTCCATAACTTTCTGCTATGCAGAAAGATCAAGTGGATAATAAGAAGGAATTCTTAGAATGAAGTATATAACTGATAAATGGTCAGGAAGAACAGGGCCAGAGATCATGCTGGCAAACTATAAGGTGAAGTCAAGGGAACTTGCCATGACAGAACCAAAAGACCAACATAGCAAATATGGAAGAACAATGACCAGACATAGAGAACAAACCCAGATAATCCACTGAGGAGCCCCAGAAACGTGTAATGGAGGCCGTGAGGAAGGGGACACAGTCAAAGGAATGGTGTTGAGTGGAAATTCCTGGACTCAAAAGGAGAAAATGGAAAACCCTAAGAGCTTTCAGAGATGACTCACAAAACAAACACATCTCATCAACCACACTGGATGTTAGAAACAATGTAATAATGCCTTCAAATTTCTAAATATTTTAAAGAATATTGAACCAAGTCAAATTATCAATCAAACATGGAAGGAAAAGGAAGGAGAAAAAGAAAATCAGAGAAAATAAACGTGGACACTTGGAGCATGCAAGTGTCTCAGGGGAGTTCTCATTCACGCTGTATGGAATAATCCTTGAAGAGGTACATCAGCAAAGGAAGAAAGCATATAACACAAGGGGATGATGGGTAGTATGGTGTCTGAGAGTGACTCAGAAGATGTGAAGGAAGCTGGAGAAGGGTGTGTTAGCCTCTGACCCGGGGACGATGTGGGTTCTGTTTCCTTCTCTGTGGTCCCAACACACTGTGTCTCTACTAGGGATTTCATTTAAACCATTTCACTTTTATAAACCCTGTTTATTCATCTGCTGTCTTTGAAATGGATTTGTACACAAAGCATGAGTGATTTAAGTACAGTTAAGAATGGAATGTAACTATAATAAATATTAATGAACTAAAATAATAAAATATTGGAGGTAAAGGAAATACAAGAGGTGAAGCTATATGAGCATGCCAGTTTCCTTATTTTTCATAATAAGAATTTAAGCTGTCTAATGTTAATATATTAAGAAATAGACTTAAGAATAATAACACAACCAAACAAAACCAAGAATTGGAAAGAGATGAGCATAGTCATCACCCTCATAAAAAGAAGTCAGGAATATTGTTTAACCTGAAACATAGTAGTAAAAAAATCAAAATTAAAAAATCTTCATAGAGAAAAAAAAATACAGATTTGAAGCCTTAAAAGCTACCAAATAATGGAATTAAAAATGACACAACCAACAAAAATTCAGCAAGTAAATTTATTTACCGTGTGCTCTAATTTCTATCATTGAAATAGATGAGAAAACGTAAGATTAACGTGGAGAAACTCCCCTAGTGGTCCAGTCACTCCTAGTGCAGGGGGCCTGCATTTGATTCCTGGCCGGGGAACAAGACCCTACATGCTGCAACTAAGACCCAGCACAGTCAAATAAATAAATACTTTTTTAAAATATGGAAAAGACATTTTTGACTTTAATATGTGATTTTTGTATTTGTGTACTTCTTCTGTAGTGCTTTTGGCAAATATTATTCATCTGTGAATTTCAGAATCAAGGAGGTCTGTTCACTGGAGGTTACTGCCAACGTTTTAAAGATGTGCTCAGGGCGTGGCCATGAGTGTGCCTTCCATTGGAGATGATGGTTATGTTTATGTTGCAGATTGTGGCGATGATTTTTTTCACAGATATGTACTTATCTCCAAACTCATCAAGTTGTATACATTAAATAGCTTTTTCCATGTTGATCATTCCTCAAAAAAAGTGGTTTTTTAAAAAAAGAGATAAGCAGAGGTGATCTGTTGGGTCATCCCTTAGGGAAGGGTTTCTCAGCCACAGCACTACTGATGTTTGGGCCAAACAATTACTTGTGTGGGAGGGTAGGGGTGAGAGAAAAGTGGCCGCCCTGTGTACTGTAGAATGTTCAGCAACATCCTTGTCCTCTACCCTCTTAGATGCCTGTAGCACACTTTCCCAATTGTGACAACCCAAAATGTCTCTAGATGTTGACAAATGTTCCCTGAGAAGCAAACATATCTCAACTGAGAACCACCAGTGAAGGGGATTCCTGGCTTGAGAAGCTGCACAGGTGAGCTCTTTGGCCTCTTCCAATTAAATATGTAAAAGACACTTCTAAGGACACTTGCTCCTTAGAAGAAAAGCTATGACAAACCTAGACAGCATATTAAAAAGCAGAGACATCACCTTGCTGACAAAGGTTCGCATAGTCAAAGCTATGGTTTTTCCATTATTCATGTGCACATGTGAGAGTCGGACCATAAAGAAGGCTGAGCACCAAAGACGCTTTTGAACTGTGGTGCTGGAGAAGACTCTTGAGAGTCCCTTGGACTGCACAGAGATCACGCTAGTCAATCCTAAAGGAAATCAATCCTGAATATTCATTGGAAGGATGAATCCTGAAGTTCCAATACTTTGGCCACTTGAGGTGTAGAGCCAACTCATTGGAAAAGACTCTGATGCTAGGAAAGAAGGCAAAAGGAGAAGAGGGTGGCAGAGGATGAGATGGTTGGATGGCATCACCGACTCAATGAACATGAATTTGATCAAACCGGAAGGTAGTGGAGGACAGAGGAGCCTGGCGGGCTACAGTCCCTGGGGTTGCAAAGAGTCAGACACCACTGAGCGACTGAACAACAAATTAAATACTTTGAACTGTTGGGAAGGGATCAGCATTTTGCAAAGACCTAGTTCATTTCTTAATACTTCTTTCCATCTCAGACGAGTTTCCTTCAGTTCAGTTTAATTCAGTCAATGTTTTTGAATGCCAATTCCATCAGGCAATATGCCTGGTGCATATATCTCTATTTGATAAATTTTCCTTTTTGAGGGACATGATTGATGAGTGATGCCACTGATATTCCTCTCCTGGATAAGATTTCCCTCCAATAGTTCACACATTTCATTTTATCTCAGGTACACATCTTTACCAGTTGTTAGGGCTGGCTCTGAGAGTTTTAGTAAAGCTTTCAAATTTCCTTATTTTAAAATGCAATAATGAGAAAACATTACTTTGTAGAAGAAAGCAAAAAAAAACTGAAAATAATAATCATGAATAATAGTTTGTTAGTAATAATGGGAACTAAATCACCCTTGATGTTCATATTTGTTACAATTAAAATATAGTGGGATTACAATCTTCAAAGAATTTATCACAAATCCATGCTGCACTATGGATATCAAAATGGGATATCAGCACTTTTGAATGGGAAATTTGATACAGTTTTTGAGATTTTAATAAGTAGCCTAAAACTATGCAGTTCAACTCTTAGAAGACTAGAATGCATTTCCTTTTTATTGAAAATTGGGGATTTTCAAGTCTACCAATGTAAACTAGGAGTTTCTCTATTTTTTATAAATGGTATATGAATCACTGTCTTCTCCATTGCATGCATTTTTAATTAAGTTTCTCCTTTTAGGCAATTCACATTTTGTAAAAAATTCTATCTATAAAGGTACTATAAAACTTGCATCTTCTACCCCAGAGATAAACATGGTAATAAAAAAGAAAACAGAACCCCAGCTGCTGTTAAAATTTGAAATAGAGTATATTTTCATGAAATTAAAGCTATATGTAAATAATGACCTTACTTACTGGAATAAAATCTGAGAACCCCAGTGGACTGCATCTGGGGCTGCATGGGTATGTGAAGGGATTTATCCCTTTATGTCTATGGGAGATGGGTCTCTGCCTTGGCTCCTGTAGATCTCAGAGTGAATGTGTTATGGATCCCCAGGGCCAGAGTCCTGCATTCTAGCCCCTGCCTTTATACATATACATACACACAGATGACTCTCTCCCACTGATATTTTCCCACTGCATTAAAAGCAGTACCTTTTCATTTGCAAGAGGCTGTCTCGTCTCTACCTTGAAAGTTACAGACCTTTATTATGCTTCTGTCACTCTGTACGAATGCCTAAATAAGCCATTATTTCCTGATATGCGCTCAGCTTCCATCAAGGATTAATGCAGGCTGTGGCCATAGAAAAACGTTTTCTTCATGACACATGTTCAGGCTTTCCAGGTGGTGCAGTGGTAAAGCATCTTCCTGACAATGCAGGAACCGCAAAAGACACAGGTTCAGTCCCTGGGCCAAGATGATCCCCTGGAGTAGGAAATGGCAGCCTGCTCCAATATTCTTGCCTGGAAAATTCTGTAGACAGAGAAGTCTGGGGCCTGCAGTCCATGTGGTTACAAAGTGTCAGACACGATTGAGCACGCACACACACACACATTCATACATTCATATTTTCATTCATCTGTTTAATCAATAGTTAAAGTGTCTACTGTAGGCATGGCACTATGCTAATAAGCTTTTCCTTAGAACATATTCCTAAGGACAGAAACCTGTTTTTCTGATAAAGTATCCTTATTTAGAGAATGGGAGTTTCAACTCAATATGTTTCCTTTTGCATTTTTTCTATCAGGAAGAACCGGGGTAATTTATAGCTCATTGCAACAAATATCTTTATTAAATCCAGTTTTCTTGATATTTTTCTCTCCTGCTTTACAGTCCATAACTTTGTACAAATGGTTCTATTTTATTAATATATGGCTTGTATCATGCACCTTGGAAAAGCTTTTTGGAAGTGTTTGGGCCCAAAATTTATTTGCCCAGATGTTCCATCATTGCTGTCCTCATGTGCCTGAAATTTGATGGAGTTATTTCAATTCTGTGGGTATGAATTTCTTCTAAAATTCTCCTTATGAAAATTAAAGTAGGTGGAGTCTGGGATTCCCAAATGCTGGTTCATGGGCCGGCTGCAACAACCACAGCAAGAGAGCATTTTCAGGGCCTCCAACCATGTTACAGCAGTGTCTCTGAGCTGGGGCCAAGGCACCAGGTGGTCCTGGGGCCCAGCCAGACTTGGGAACCCCTAGAGTATATGGTCTCTTAGATGTTCTTTGGCTTTATGAATGTATAATGCTGTTGGAGCCTTGGCCCCTGGCGAGTGGAATGTAAGCCAGTCCTGAGGGAAAGAGCTGTGGTTATTACCGACTAAACTACCAGTAACACAGGAGGGAGAATGCCTCAGGTCACCAGGGGTCACCTAGCTTTTCAGATCTCCCCTCCAAAGATACATCTGTGTTAAGTGCATCCCTCTGGGCTCCTGTGCACCATGTACACTTCCACTGTAGCATTTATCTCATGGCGTTATACCTGCAGGTACATATCTTTGGGGGTTTGGGGGGTTTTTTCACTTGTATTTTTACTTAGTTGTTTTTATTGGACTATAATTGCTTTACAATGTTGTGTTAGCTTCTGCTGTACAACAAAATGTCTGCTATAAATATACATATAGTCCTTCCCTCTAGAGCCTTCCTCCACACCCGCTGATCCCACTGCTCATTCCAGAACACTGAACTAAGCTCTCTGTGCTATACGGTAGCTTCCCACTAGCTATCTGTTTTACACACGTAGTGTGTAAAGCACACACATAGGTTTCACTTAACCCAAGTGAAATCTATGAACATAGAGATATGTGGATGTCAATCTGTGTAATACCACAGCCAGCTACATAGTAGGCATCCAGGAAGTGCTCAAATGAATGAATGAGTGAACCATTGAGAGAAATCACTCATTAAATGTCCCTGATAGGCTGTGCTTCCAAATCAATGGAATACTACTTGTGATCGACTACAGAGAAGTTTGAGTGGCAAATTAAATCTAAGCCCTTAGTCTGCTAGTTCAGTGTCACTGACCTCCTTCAAAGTGTACTTGAGGCCCCTTTGTTTTGGGGCCTCTGGATTTATATGGGGAAAGGCCCTTAACTTGTCTCATTCTTAGCAGTATCAAAAGATTCCTTTGGGACAAAACTTCTACACCTAGGTTAAAGTGCCAAACTAAAATAGATTGTTATTTGTTCTGATTCTGTCAAGACTAAGTCTGTTTTCTTAGGAAAAGAGAGGATATTCTCAGTAGCCAAGTAACTGGTTTGTTCCATTGTTTACCCTTTTAAAAAGAAATACAGATAACCACAAAATTTGATGTTTATCCACAAATATCCACTTTGTAACACTTTACAATCTCTTCCTATCATTATTGACTCATGTGTTTCTAGTACAATATGCCATGTTCTTGTCCTTTTTAATATATCAATATTTATATAATTAGAAAAATAAGTAATATAGGAAAAACTGTTTCTAAAGTTTATGGTCAATCATTAGGTAGAAAACTACCTCGAAAATTAGAATTTAATCATTCAACAATTTTAAATTTATGATCAAGATTTCTGGTCTGGTTTTTAATTCTGATATTTTCGTGCTTTTCTACACGAAGCACCTTCTTTCTTTCTGTTTTTTGTGTGTGTGTGTGTGTGTGTGAGGTCATAGGTTTAATTTGCCTACATTTATATACTAAGGGTTTTTTCTTAGTATAGCTTAATTTATTCTTTTCAAAGTGTAATCACTGCAAATCAGATTTTTATTTAGTGTTAATTAAGGTGATTATTTCATGATTGAGATTATTTTACAATTTTCAAAGACCAGCTATGGTTTTAACAGTCATCACTTTACTACCAATAAGCACTGTAACTTCTTAGAACAATGAGATATGTCCCAACCCTCCCATCTTCTATAAAAGTAGATGAATCGTAATGTGATGGTACATGTACGTAGGCCTGGCCTGACCTGAGGTGCCAAGCGTGGCTCAGTAGGGAATGGCCCTTCTTCTCATCATATTAAATAAGCATGTTTCCAACAGATAAGTAATGGCTCAGTGGGTAAAGAATCCACCTACAATGCATGAGACATAGGAGACGCAAGTCTGATCCCTGGGTCAGTAAGATCCACTGAAAGAGGGCATGGCAAGCCACTCCAGTATACTTACTTGGAAAATCCCATGGACAGCGGAGACTTGTGGGCTACAGTCAAAAGGGTTAGAAAGAGTCAGACATGACTAAGTAACTAAGCACGCTTGCACACCAGCAGATAAGGGAGCAGATCTACTTTCAGTTGAAGGGTATTTCCTGTTCTAAGCAGGACACTGCCCACAAGCCCCCATGTGACAAAGGCATCCTCTGTTTGTCCACAGCAACCCCATAGAGGCTGTCAGAGAAGGGACTTTTCATCCAGGAAAAGCTTTTTCTTCTGAGTTCTGGACAATAAAAATATCAGAGTATAATGAGCCCTTCTTATATGCTATAAACATTTGAGTTAGTAGACCAAAAGTAGGTACAGTGAAGGCACGTGACCAAGTAATTAGGTGCGTTCCTTCTATATTTGGTTTTGCTCTGTCTTTGGATTTACATTGGGGCGATGTAGGACCAAAGCCTCTGTATCCCAGTTGTTCCTAGCTGAAATGCCTACGATGGAAGAACAGTTTTTTCTGTGTGCCTGCAGTGAGCAAAACCTGTCAGCTTCAACTGTTATTAATGAGAGATGTGAAGTTTTTATTAGGAATTCTTGGATGGTCAAGGCTTCTGGGTGAAGCATTAATCATGGGGAAAGTCATGCCAGTATTGGCGTGAAGTCTGGTTCCTTTGGTGCCGTGATGACTGTAATAGCTCATGGACTCCTGTGATCTCAACTTGACCTTGTTGATGACATAACAGAGTGTAGTTCAAGGCTCTCATCTCCAGGTGTCAGAGGGAGGCTAAAGGGTATGCTATTATAAAAGAAGCAGGAGTCGTGACTTTGTCCTCACATATGCTCCCTTCTCCCATCTCACATATCATATTCTCAGCTTTGAATCTGCTTAATATGCTTTCCAACAGAAATGCCTTCTAAGCTCTTTCTCTGGGAACGCATGTTGAGCTGGCTATTTCCCAGTTTTGTACATACCATCCTTCTCTGATCTGGGAAACAGAGTGTGTTAGTTGCTCAGTCGTGTCTGACTCTCTGTGGCCCTATGGACTGTAGCCTGCCAGGCTTCTCTGTCCATGGAATTCTCCAGGCAAGAATACCAGAGTAGGTAGCCATTCCCTTCTCCAGAGAATCTTCCCAGCCCAGGGATTGAACCCAAGTTTACTGCATTGCGGGCAGATACTTTACCATCTGAGTCACCAAAACTCTCTTCAGTTTCAGTTGTGTCTGACCCTTATGCTACTCTGGATTAACAAACTTAATCTAGGATTTCCACCTTTGCCACCCTATACTCTGAAATGTGATGACTTTTTGTACATTTAGCACTACTCCCATGACATCCTCTTTGAACACCTACAAGCACTTTTACGTGGTTAGCTTCAGATGCCTGGCTTTTAATTTTCTAAATTTCAGAACTGCTAGGTTTCTCTTTAGCTGAATCTGCCAGCCTTTTTTTTTTTATCTTCAGATAATACATATATTTGAATGTGCACGATAAAACGTACTTTGCTTCAGATAGGTACTTCAATCAGAATCTTTGAAAGTTAAATATTCTCATATCTGCAAGCGGCCGGAAAACCACTTTCCCAACTTTATTTTAGTGAACTTTGGGGGTGGAGGAAGATGTACTTGGGTACTAACGCCCCAGCCAGGATCCTCCTTTCTCAGCTTCAAATGGCACAGGAAACCCCCTTCAGATTTCCAACATACTCTCAGAATAGCACTCATTTCTGTTGCCACAGAACATACTTCGGCTTCTTGCTAAAACCAACAGGAGGCACAGCAGATGTGTTAGTAAATCAGAGAAATTTCCAAACTATAAAGAAATACAGCCACCTAGCATTGAAGATCTCTGATGCATAAATGTGACTGGGTGTGGGCTGTTTCCCAACTATCAGCCAAGAAGCTGGGTGTCAAGGTTGCCCCCATTGCTGCAGCAGTTATCAGCCACAGGGGATTGGTGAGGTCAGGGAATACAGATCAGAGAGGATGTTTGGCAGAGGGATTAGCTATGGGCAGCCAGAGAACATTTAGAGACAACTCTGGTGGAGTTATACATTGAGGTTCAGCAGAGCCCAGGCAGGGAAGACTGTAATGGCCCAGATAATCTCAAGTGGAGGGGAGGTTGAAGCAGATGGCAGGAGTAGGTCTGGCACAAGGTCAAAAGCTTTGGACCTTTATGGATCTCAGAGCTTCAGGTAGAGCTGGCTCCAGCATCCTGAAAATCCCTTCGGGACAGACATTTCCCTGGTCCTGATATTAATCAGTTGGATGCTTGTATGTGCAGAGCCTGGTTTAGTCAAGTGGCCACTCTCACTGTGGATATTTGCTTGGCAAAGGGAGTTCAGGCCTTTGTCCAGAGGATGGTTTCTGTAAAGAATTGAAATTATTGTTCTCCTACCAGCATTTTGTTTCAGAAGGTCCATGTTTAGCCTGAGAGCTCTGCCAACCTGTCCACTCGGCCCTTGACTCTGCTATGTTAACCTGAAAAAGTGGTTCTCAACGTTGAGTATGCAGCCTCCTGGGAAGACTGCTAAAAATGCACTGACTTGAGCTGATGCTCAGGAGATAGATACCTGGTAGATAGATGCTTAGGTGTTGAACGTGGGACCTGGGGACCTGAATTTTAAGCAGCATCTTACATGGCATCCAAGACAGATTTTAGAGGCAATTTGAAAAACACTAACCTAACAGGAACTGGTTCTACTTTGCTTTAGAAAATATTCCTCTAAGGGTATTGTGACTTTTAATGATGGACTGTTACCTAAGGATCCTGACAGCTGTTCTCTTCCAAATCAGGGACGCTTCATGCAGCGGATAAGATGTGGTTCCCCGTACTCTACATGTACCTTCTCAGGGTGTCACTGTTGGTAAGCATGTTTCTAACAGACCACTCTTTCTGCTTTAAAAGATCAGACTGAGTGATCTTAAAGCTTAAACAAATATTGAGTATGGAGGCAGACTCAGAACATGCAACAGGGTAAAAGGAGAATGGTTTACAGATGAGTTTATTATTACCCTGTATTGGTTGGGGGGCAGGTAGCCCACTTAGCTTACTGCTGCGTCACTAAGATGTATAGATATTTGTTCAGTGTAGGGTTGGGTTTGTTAATTTTCCCAGTTGTCCTTGAGAATGAACAAATTATAGATGAGTTTTCACTTCTTGATTTAGAACAAGAAAGTTTTAGGTTATGAACGTGAAGACTTTTTCAGAATAATCGTTAATTTAAACATGTTATAGAAGAACAGTGGCATAGAAGTCTGTGGCAGACACTGTTGGCTGGCTGTCATAGTCACCATCTACAACCTTTGTTCCTTGTAAAATTCCAGCAGACGGTGACTTATGAGACCTAGGTATGGCCAATGGCATACGAGTAGAAATTTGCTGAGAGCTACTTCCAGGAAACGTGTGCCTTTTTGATTAAGGATAAATTTGGCTGGAATGCCGTTTGGCACTCTGCCCCTTTTCCACCTTCTACCTAGATTATAAACCTGTAGCCAGGGGATGCGTAGCCATCCTAACATGAGGCAGCAAGCATGGGCAGAGGGCTACATCTTGAGAATAGCAAAGAGGAATAATGAAAAAGCCTGGGTTTCTTACAGCTTTGCCAAGCATCTGTGCTAGCCCTAGCCTGCCTGTCTCAGGACATCTTTTTCTTGAATTTCTGCCTATTTAAGCCACTGTGGTAATTAAGTTTTTATCTAAAACCACATGCTTTCCTTGGAGAAGGAAATGGCAACCCACTCCAGTGTTCTTGCCTGGAGAATCCCAGAGACGGGGGAGCCTGGTGGGCTGCCGCCTATGGGGTCGCACAGAGTCGGACATGACTGAAGTGACTTAGCAGCAGCAGCAGCAGCACATGCTTTCCTAGTGGATACAAGATACTAATACATTTTGTGAAATATATTACCTTAATAAAAATGCCCATTATCAAAGATAGTTGTAAACCATTATTAATGGGACATGTTTATTTTGAAAAGGAAGAAAGAAAATCCTTAAAACCCACACACCAGACTTTTATGGGGTTCAGGAGATACAAGAAGTTCTAAATGATGATTTTCCTCCCCTAGCATACATGGTCATAAATTGCTTTATAACTCAAGGTGGGAGGGGAGTGGGACACAGAATGTCTCAGGACCTGAGATGATGACTCCTATATCTTCTAAGGTAGCCAGAGGAAACACTTCATGACTTAAATGTACTGTGATCAAACCAGCTGTCATCCCCCCAAGAATGGCAGACCAAGAACAAAATGTTTTGGAATCATTTTTGAGTTAACTTCTGGCTGTTGTTCTTGGTGAGGTTACAAAACAAAGTCTGATGACTTGAGGATTCTCCAGACGTGGTAAACCATCAGGGAAATAGATCTCTCAGCCATGGTCTCTAATTGTGGGTCCTTCCATTTTGACAACTGAAATGTGTACATGTACTCATATGACTTAACAAACGTAACACATTTGATAAGGGAGGCAGGCACATTTCAGCCAGACTTGTGTGAGAGTCTGCAGGGCTGATCAGGTGGAGACATGATTCAGGCACAGAAATAGTATTGTATAGGGTACTCTGGCTTGGGACAGGAAATTGAAAGTTAAACTATTCTTTTTGACCAGCTGTTGACTCTGAGCAAGTCACAATATCACTAAAACCTCAGTGTTCTCCCCTGTAAATATTATATGAACTTTAAAGTTGTGCTCAGACATGAAATTCTATGATTCTACAGTAATTACACAAGGATAGAGGAATGTGGTCCTTTGGATTAGACCAGATTTGAAGCAGAGCCTCCTAAGTCCCTGGATAGCTGTTTAGTAATACTATTTAATATTATTATAGGTATAACTCAGGTGATAATATTTTCAATTTCAAAAGAGGTACAGATTTTTCAAAAGAGGTACAATCTTATACAATTTTGATTTTTCACTTTTCTGAACTTCTCTGTCTAAAAAGGGTTTTGGTCTCTTTCATAAAATGTTGTCTATGGATTTAGGAAATAGAAATTTTCCTAAAAGTCTGAATCAGTCTGACAGTCAGATTCATCCCTGATTTATCTTGTGCCTCTCCCTTCTCTGATCACAAGCTTGCTGAAGGTGAAATTGTAACAGTAGTTCTGCTTGGGCCATCACTTTCGTCATTCAGAAATGACTCTGGGAGAAAGTTCTTTGCTGTGTGTATTAGGGTTAAACTAAGCAGGCAGAAGGCTTCCCAGGCACTAGTGATAAAGAACCCACCTGCCAGTGCAGAAGATGTAGAAGACATGTGTTCGATCCCTGGGTCAGGAATGATCCCCTGGAGGAGAGCATAGCAACCCACTCCAGTGTTCTTGTCTGATGAATCCCATGGACTGAGGAGCCTGGCAGGCTGCAGTCCATAGGGTCACACAGAGTCAGACACAACTGAAGCAACTTAACCCACATGCATGCATGAGAGATCTATCTGTGTGTGTATACACATAAATGAGTTTATTACAGGGACTTGGCCTTCACTAGTTTGGGGGCTGGGTGAGCCATCTCCGTAAGGCTATTGTCTCTGCACTTGATGCTGGAGCTTGAAGGAGAGCCACACAGGAAGTCAGGAAGGAGAAATGACAAGCCAGGTAGAACCATCAAGGATATACTGCAACCCCACAAGGGTGGACCACAGCCTATGTCAGCCCTCATTAATCTTGACATGATTACAAGGCTATCCCACAGAAGCCATGGCCCTTCATCACAACCTAAACACACACACCTGACTCAGGAGTGAGAGGAGGTGGGGGAGAATCCAAGGAAAGGTGGATGGATTGCAGACCCTCCTGCTACTTTGTGTGAGTACAGCAGATCAACAAATGAGAGCCATAAAATGGCCCTTTCCTTCCCTCTGCCTTCCAAATCTCATGAAAATCTCTTGCAGCCCACTTAACCAGCTTCAAGAAAATTCTGAGAAATGCAGTCCAGCCTAGTCCAAATGACCCATTATGCAGCCAACACTGTGGAATATGAGGACGTATAAAGCTTATTTCTTGTCCCCAGGAACTTTATGACTTGCTCAAATGAATGGGGATCTCTGTGTGAAAGTGCTCAGTGTAATTCTTGTAAACTGCTAGTTCCCTTTTCCAGGGAGCCTTGTTTTGTGGGGTATTTTAACCCTGTTCAGTCTTTCCTATTACAGTCATACTCCCTATAGGCAGTCACACTTCCATGAAATAAAAAAGACTATATGTTATATCACTTTGTTTAGTGTACGAGTTTAGTTATTAAAACAACTGGGTCACAGGCCCACTGAATGCTGCTTCTTTTGTTCATTGGTCCAAAATTAAGGCTTTAGTCTAATACATTAAGGGTTGGATAGCATCATCGACTCAATGGACATGAATTTAAGCAGTCTGAGAGTGAAGGACAGGGAAGCCTGGCGGCCTGTAGTCTATGGGGTTGCAAAGAATTGGACACAACTTAGCAACTGATAAGGGCTCAATAAAGGACAGAAATGATAGGGACCTAACAGAAGCAGAAGATATTAAGAAGAGGTAGCAAGAATACACAGAAGAACTATACAAAAAAGATCTTCATTACCAGATAATCATGATGGTGTGATCACTCACCTAGAGCCAGACATCCTGGAATGTGAATTCAAGTGGGCCTTAGGAAGCATCACTAAGAACAAAGCTAGTGGAGGTGATGGAATTCCAGTTGAGCTATTTCAAATCCTGAAAGATGATGCTGTGAAAGTGATGCACTCAATATGCCAGCAAATTTGGAAAATTCAGCAGTGGCCACAGGACTGGAAAAGGTCAGTTTTCATTCCAATCCCAAAGAAAGGCAATGCCAAAGAATGCTCAAACTACCGCACAATTGCACTCACCTCACAGGCTATTAAAGTGATGCTTAAAATTCTCCAAGCCAAGCCTCAGCAATACGTGAACCGTGAACTTCCAGATGTTCAAGCTGATTTTAGAAAAGGCAGAGGAACCAGAGATCAAATTGCCAACATCTGCTGGATCATCAAAAAAGCTAGAGAGTTCCAGAAAAACATCTATTTCTGCTTTATTGACTATGCCAAAGCCTTTGACTGTGTGGATCACAATAAACTGTGGAAAATTCTGAAAGACATGGGAATACCAGACCATCTGATCTGCCTCTTGAAAAACCTGTATGCAGGTCAGGAAGCAACAGTTAGAACTGGACATGGAACAAAAGACTGGTTCCAAATAGGAAAAGGAGTATGTCAAGGCTGTATATTGTCACCCTGCTTATTTAACTTCTGTGCAGAGTACATCATGAGAAACGCTGGGCTGGAGAAAGCACAGACTGGACTCAAGACTGTCGGGAGAAATATCAATAACCTCAGATGTGCAGATGATAGCACCCTTATGGCAGAAAGTGAAGAACTAAAGAACCTCTTGATGAAAGTGAAAGAGGAGAGTGAAAAACTTGGTTTAAAGGTCAACATTCAGAAAACTAAGATCATGGCCCATCTAAGATCTGGTCCCATCACTTCATGGGAAATAGATGGGGAAACAGTGGAAACAGTGTCTAACTTTATTTTTCTGGGCTCCAAAATCACTGCAGATGGTGATTGCAGCCATGAAATTAAAAGATGCTTACTCCTTGGAAGGAAAGTTATGACCAACCTAGACAGCATATTAAAAGCAGGGACATTACTTTGCCAACAAAGGTCCATCTAGTCAAGGCTATGGTTTTTCCAGTGGTCATGTATGGATGTGAGAGTTGGACTGTGAAGAAAGCTAAGTGATGAAGAATTGAAGCTTTTGAACTGTGGTGTTGGAGAAGACTCTTGAGAGTCCCTTGGACTGCAAGGAGATCCAACCAGTCCATCCTAAAGGAGATCAGTCCTGTGTGTTCATTGAAAGGACTGATGTTGAAGTTGAAACTCCAATACTTTGGCCTCCTGATGTGAAGAACTGTCTCGTTTGAAAAGACCCTGATGCTGGGAAAGATTGAGGGCAGGAGGAGAAGGGGACGATGGAGGATGAGATGGCTGGATGGCATCACTGACTCAATGGACATGGGTTTCGGTGGACTCCGGGAGTCCTGGCGTGCTGCGGTTCATGGGGTTGCAGAGAGTCGGACACAACTGAGCGACTGAACTGAACTGAACTAGCAACTGAGCAACAACAATAATTGAATACAGGAAATTGCCTTTTAACCCATTTAGCTGGTTTGACAGTCTCACTAGTGGCTTCCTCTCTCTTTGTCAAACTTACTTACTAGTCCTAGGCAGCACTGAGAGTTTGAGTCCAATAGATACCTTTCTGAGAACTTTCTCAGTATGCTAGAGTTGCTATTATCAAGTCAGTTTTCCTTTGTACCCAACTTATTCATGCCACCTCTAATTTTAGTGTGATTCTATAATTAATTAATTGTTGTTATAAACTGATACAAATCAAATGAAAATTTTATTTCTGAATAGTTAAATGCCTTGATAAAGTTAAATAAAGGCTAAGTTTTAAAAATCACTAAAAAATAAAGTTGGGCAAGGCAACTGGGGGAAAAAAAGCAAAAGGAATTCCTTGGAGATTCAGTGGTTAGAATGCCATCCTTTCATTGCACGAGGCCACAGTTTCAATCCCTGATCATGGAACTAAGATTCCACTAGCTGTGCTTCATGGCCAAAAAAAAAAAAAAGGAAGATGGAGAAAAAAAGCAAAAAGTTTTCTGAAATTCTAGGCAGATTCTGTACCCAGATTACTTAGCAAATATGTTAATTGAGGGTACTTGTAAAATTGGCACTGGAAGTCTTAGAAAAACTGGTTTTTAAAAGAAATATGATGCTAACTCCCATCATTGGGCCCGTTCTCAGAGAAAGGTCTTCTTGGTCTTAAAATGAAAGATTGACATACTTATATGTTTTGATCAAAATTTAAAATGTTTATATTAGAAATCCTAGGTAATGCATTAAGACAAGGAAAATAAGTAAATGGTGTTCACATTAGAAAGGAATGAATAAAATTCTTTTTATTCACAGGTGAGTGAGTGAGTGAAGTTGCTCAGCCATTTCTCTTTGTGATCCCATGGACTGTAAGCCCACCAGGCTCCTCTGTCCATGGGATTTTCCAGGCAAGAATACTGGAGTGGGTTGCCATTTCCTTCTCCAGAGGATCTTCCCAACCCAGGATCGAACCCAGTCTCCCCCATTGTTGGCAGACACTTTTACCCTCTGAGCCACCAGGGAAATGAAATTATTGTATAACTAGGAAATACTAAAAAGTCAACAACAGTGATGGCAAAAACTCCTGGAACTAACAAAAGTCAATTTCTTTACTCTATACCAACAAAGAACAATTGCACTTGGAAATTTTTTGAAAAATATCATTTACAACAGCACCAAAAACAATGAAGTACTCAAGTATCAATCTAACAAAATGTCAGGATCTGTATGTGAAAGAACTATAAAACACCGATAAAGAAAACAAAGATGATTAAATAAATGGACAAATATGCTGTGTTCATGGATTCGAAGTCTCAGTATTGTTAAGATGTCATTTCTAACTTGATCTACAGATTCAGTGCATCACCAGTAAAAACCCTAGCAAGCTATTTTGTGGTTATTGAGAAAAGGATTCCAAAATTTGCATGGGAAGAAAAAGATCTAGAATAACCAACATATATTGAAAAAGAGGAACAAAGCTTGAGGACTCACACTACTCAGTTTTAAGACTTACTACTAGGCTGTAGTAATGAAGACAATGTAGAATTGGTAACATGGTCACAAAGATTAACGGAAGAAGACAGAGAGCTCAGAAATTGATTTACACAAATATAGTCAGCTGATCTTTGATAAAAGAGCAAAACCAGTTTAACAGAGAAAGGACAGTCTTTTCAACAACTGGTGCTGAAACAATTGGACATTCATTTGCAAAAAATATACCTAGACACAGACATCTTTCAAAAAAAAAGCTAACTCAAAATGAATCATAAACCTAATGTAGAATGCAAAACTATAAACTTTGTAAACAAAAGTATAAGAGAAAACCTAAGTGACCTTTAGTGTTGGTGATATAAAACCAAAAGTACAACCTATGAAAGAAAAAATGGATAGTTTTGTCTTTATTAAATAGAAACTTTTTGATGGAATAATGAGAGAATGAAAAGATAAGCCATAAACTGAAAGAAAATATTTAGCTAAGTGCACATCTGATACAAACGTATCAGATACATATGTATCTGAATGTTTTGGAATTTTTATCCAAAATATACAAGAAACTCTTAAAACCCAGAAATAAAAAGTAATTTTCAAATGGGCAAAAGATACGAACTTCATCCTCGAAGACATCCAAATGGCAAATAAGCATATGAAAAGATGCTCACGTCCTTTGTCATTAGGAAACTGCAAATTAAAACAGCTATGAAATATCACTACACATCTTATAGAATGCCTACAATCCAAGTAACTCTGAGTACCAATTGCTGGCAGGGACATTGTAGAAAAGGAACCCTCATTTGTTGCTATGAGAATGTAAAATGGTACAGACACTTTGGAAGACAGTTTGGCAGTTTATTCCAAAGTTAAATATAGTTTTATCATATGATTCAGCAACTGAGCTCCTAGGTATTTACTCAACAGATTTCAAAACCTATCTGCACACAAAAACTTGCATGAAAATGTTTAGAGCATCTTTGTTCATAATCACCAAAAACTGCATCCACTCAAGACATCTTTTAGTTAAGTGAACAAATAAACCAACTCTGGCACTCCCCTATAATAAAATATTATTCAGTGATAAAAAGTAAATTTATCAAGCTATGAAAACATATGGATTATTCTTAAATGTTTACTGGTGAGAGAAAACAGACTGAATGGCTACAATGCTTTATCATTCCAATTATATGACAGTTTGGGAAAGGCAAAATTATAGAGACAGGCAGAAGATGAAGGAACAAGGGAGGGTTTGAATGATAAAGCATGAGAGAAGTTTTGGGTCAGTGAGACTGTTCTACAAGATACTATAATGGTGGATACATGACATAATGCATTTGTTAAAGCACATACCATTTTGCAGCACACAGAGTGAATCTTCATGACCCTCTTACACTGTTGGTGGGAATGCAAACTAGTACAGCCACTATGGAGAACAGTGTGGAGATTCCTTAAAAAACTGGAAATAGAACTGCCTTATGATCCAACAATCCCACTGCTGGGCATACACACTGAGGAAACCAGAATTGAAAGAGACACATGTACCCTAATGTTCATCACAGCACTGTTTATAGTAGCCAGGACGTGGAAACAACCTAGATGTCCATCAGCAGATGAATGGATAAGAAAGTTGTGCTACATATACACAATGGAATATTACTCAGCCATTAAAAAGAATACATTTGAACAAGTTCTAATGAGGTGGATGAAACTGGAGCTGATTATACAGAGTGAAGTAAGTCAGAAAGAAAAACACCAATACAGTATATTAATGCATATATATGGAATTTAGAAAGATGGTAACAATAACCCTGTATGTGAGACAGCAAAAGAGACACAGACGTATAGAACAGGCTTTTGGACTCTGTGGGAGAGGGAGCGGGTGGATGATTTGGGAGAATGGCATTGAAACATGTATAATATCATATAAGAAACGAATCACCAGTCCAGGTTCAGTGCAGGATACAAGAAGCTTGGGGCTGGTGCACTGGGATGACCCAGAAGGATGGTATGGGGAGGGAGGTGGGAGGGGGGTACAGGATTGGGAACACGTGTACACCCGTGGTGGATTCATGTTGATGTATGGCAAAACCAATACAATATTGTAAAGTAAAAAAATAAATTAATTAATTAAAAAAAATATTTAGAATTTGACTAAACTGAAAGAGCTTCCAGTGGTCAAAGCTGGATGATGTGAGCAATAAAGTACATTAGTATTAGTTATAACCCAAGATTTAAAATAAATGTTTGTGAGTCCTTACTGATATAAATTACTGAATAAACAAATGGGTGAGAATAAACAAATTTCCCAGGTAGGAGAGTTCCAAATGATTTGTAGAGGTGCTCCACCTTCAAGGAAAGGGAGACTAATTCCACTTATTAAGCTCAGGCTTGGGGCTTCCCAGTTCTTTACTAGTGGTAAAGAACCTTCTTGCCAATGCAGGAGACATGAGAGACCTGGGTTCAGTCCCTGAGTTGGGAAGATTCCCTGGAAGAGGGCATGGCAACCCACTCCAGTATTCTTGCCTGGAGAATCCCATGGACAAAGGAGCCTGGTGGGCTACAGTCCATAGGGTCGCAGAGTGTTGGACACAGCTAAAGGGACTGAGCATGCATGCATGCAAGCTCAGGCTGTCCAAAGTGACTTCCTTCCAAACTGTATGGAATTGAGGTGGGGTGGGGAATGTGTGTGTAGTGGGGAAACCAGGCGAAGACCATCTTGGCCAGGTGACCAAAGTCAAAATCAACAGTAATGTCATGTTGACAGTCTACTTCTTTGATATAATGGGATCACAAAGGGCACTTTAGCTCTGTGATATTCCTTCTAAAAACAGTCTAATCATGAGAAAAACATCAGGCAAATTCCAGTAGAGGGACATTACTCAACATACTTGACCAGGACCTCACAAAACTGCTAAGGGCCTCAGAAGCAAAGCAAGTGTGAGAAACTGTCACAGCCGAGAGGAATCTAAGGAGACATGAGGACTAAATGCACTGTGTATCTTGGATGAAATCCTGAAACAGATAAAGGACTCTGGGGGAAAACTAAGGGAATCTGAACAAAACGCGGGCTTTAGTCAATAACAACATAGCAATATTGGCTTATTAATTACAACAAATATGCCATACTGATGTAAGGTAATAATAATAGGGGAAATCAGGTATTGCCACAACTTTCTGTAAACTTAAAAATGTTCTACAATAATGTTTATTTTAATTTTTTAAAAATTGTATTGAAGTATAATTGATTTACACAGTTGTGTTAGTTTCAGGTGTACAGCTAAGTGATTCAGCTATACATATACATGTATCCATTCTTTTAAAAATTCTTTTCCCATTTAGGTTGTTACAGAATATTGAGCATAGCTCCCTGTGCTATACAGAAGGTCCTTGTTGATTATTTTATATATAGTAGTGTGTGTGTTGGAACTGGATTCAAGCTCCCAATTTTTCCCTCCCTCCCACATTTCCCCTTTAGTAACCACAAATTTATATTCAAAATCTGTGAGTCTTTATATCATTTTTTAAATTAGATTCTACATATGAGTGATATCATATGATATTTATTGTTCTCTGTCTGACATATTTAATATGATAATCTTGAAGTTCATTTATGTTGTTTAAAAAGTTCATTTTTTTGGATAATCAACAAGGTCCCTATATAGCACAGGGAACTCTGCGCAATGTTATGTGGCAGCCTGGATGGGAAGGGAGTTTGAGAGAGAATGGATACATGCATACGAATGCTGGGTCCCTTTGCTGTCCACTCGAAATCATCACAACATTGTTAATCTGCTATACTCCAATATTAAATAAAAAGTTTAGGGGGAAAAGTTTATTTAAAAAAATATTTGAGGTGTGCATGATATATAGTGTACACGTCTCAAATAGAGATGCTTCTTGAACTGGCAGAGTGCCAGGCCTAATCCTTCAGATAAGAAGCCGTCTCTGGAAACCTTTGCTGTTGATTCAGGACTGGGGATTCCACTTGATGGATCTTCCAGTCCACACCATAACCCTAAGGAGATAATGTTTTGCTTCAGATCTGTGAATAAAGAGACTAATGTAGAAAGAAACTAAGGGTTTTTTCTGAATCTCTAGCTCATGACTGAGGTTGGAGTGGAAAAGAAAGCATGCATGGACTTTTTCTCTTTACATTTCCTTTTCACATCATTAGATCCAGGAGGGCTTTTAAACCATATTGTTAGCTAGAATTAAATCATTCTTTATTACTCTATTCTCAAAATTTATTTTTTAATCCCTTCAGGACTCCATTTCATAGTTTAATATATCTTTGAGACCAAGCTCAAAGTAATTTAGGCATCTCAAATATTCCAAGTTATCGCCTCACAATTTCAATGATGTGTGTTACTCAATTTAGTTTTATTTAATGTTGAGTATTAAATGTAATATTTTGTATTACAATTTAAATTTAATATTCCTCACAACCTTTCAAATAAGAATTGAAGATACCCTAGAAAGAAAAATAGAATAAAATTAATTTGAAAACATCTAAACAGAATTACAAGAGGATAAACAAACACTCTAACCATAAAAGTTAATACAGTTGTTCAAATTCATCGTGAAAGCTGCCACTGTCTTACCCAGTGGCCAAGAAGACAAGGAATGTGATTAAATTATATGCTTCCTTTGAAGAGGGAAAATACCAATTTCTTAGAGAGGCAAAACAAAACTTTACCATGTTCCAGATTCTGAAAGAATTTATTATTTAGAGTATTTCAAGGGGTAAAATAAGTGTTCACAATAGCTTCACTGCTAATACAGAAATAAAATTTATATATTTCTAATAAAAGCTGACTGAAAGAAGAAAGCCATAATAGTACCAATAAATGGCAATTCTATACGCATAGTTATTTGAGATGATATTCTAATGTGGTCCATGTGTATTGTAATATATTCCAGATTCTATTTCACTTTGAGAGTATCTTAGACAGCTAAGAGGCAACGTATGTATATATGGATATATAGATAGGCCTGTCTGATGTGACATTTAGGCTGAGACCAGAGTGAAATGAAGCAGCCAGAAATGGGAATAGCTGGGGAGAGAGAATCTGTATCCAGGAAGAAGATACAGAAATGTCCTGATGCCCATTACTTCCTATTTTAGGTATTAAGAGATTGAATAGCAGCATTGAAATAGTAAGATGTAAATTTCAAAGGAAAGATGCTAAGGCTTGTCTAGTGTGATACCATTTAACATTGTCTGCTTCAGCAAGTGCCTTTTTGCTTCCCCTTAATGATGGTGAGGTTGTTACAAGGCAGCTTTTTGAAAGCATAGGTTAATAAAACTGGAGACTGTGTCTTTGAAAGAGCTAAATAGACTTATGTTTTTCTTGAAATATTTTTCCATAAGATGAGAAAGACTTTTATGGGGACATACACTCTTCTTCCAAAAAAATGATTGAAAGATATAAATAAGCAATTTATTAAAAATAAAATGTTTAAAGCTAAAAATAATATTGAAATGCAGTATTCAAAGAACACAGTAAAGTAATTGTCCTATCATTATAAGAAAAAGGAAAAGGTATGGTAATTTTAACTATACTTTTAATTTATTTATAGGAAATCACCTCTGAACTAAAAGATAAAATGAGGAAAATAACCTGTGAATAGCCAATGGCAGGGTTTAGATGTTGGCATAGAGAAGCTTTTTTTTTTTTAATTGTTGGCTGCACTGGTCTTTGCTGTGACTTGCAGGCTTTCTCTAGTTTTGGGACATGGGGCTTCTCTAATTATGATGCACAGGCTGTAGTGTGCATGGGCTCAGTAATTGCAGCACGTGGCCTTAGTTTCTCCATGGCATGTAGCATCTTAGTTCCCTGACCAGGGATCAAACTTGTGTCCCCTGCATTGGAAGGCACATTTTTAACCACTGGACCACAAGGAAGTCCCCAGAAAGGAGTATTTAAGGAGGTCTTCTTGCCTAATTTGACAAGAGGCTAGATTTTGAAACAGATTTCCTAGAATTAGAGAGCTTTGTGTTATTACTCTAAGATTATGTCATTCACCAAATAAATATATTCCCAAACTGACTGCAGTTCTAACAAAGAAGCCTAGTGCTTCCTGTGGGGAGGTGAAAGTCGCTCAGTTGTGTCCGAGTCTTTGCGACCCCATGGTCTATGCAGTCCATGGACTTGTCCAGGCCAAAATACTGGAGCCTTTCCCTTCTCCAGGGGATCTTCCCAACCCAGGGATCGAACCCAGGTCTCCCACATTGCAGCCGTATTCTTTACCAGCTCAGCCACATGGGAAGCCCTCTTGGAGGGAGGAGGGTGTTAGTAGTGGTTACTTTATTTTATACTTTTTTGCAAGTAACAGAGCATTTGTTAGAAAATATTTAATAAACTTGGTTTAATTTAACTCAGTATCAGCTAACTTTAGGTTAGTTTCTTAACAACCTACACATGTTTGTCTTTTCAATTATTTTCATCATGTTCAAGGGGGTGCATTTGGCCACACCACAAAATGTTCTCACTCAACAGACTTGCCAGCTCCTTTAACCAAAAGAGCTATCCTATGCCAGTGTGGAACAGCCTGTAATATTTAGACTTTTTTAAATTGTCTTATAGTTTCTGGGACTGTGCATACATCACCTTTTCCTATTTAATTTTTGAAGTCATGTTGTTGTCCAGTAGATTTGTCGTCATCCACTTGTCTATAAGGCCTTCATACTCAAGGACTATGTCTTATTCACCTTTATTTCTCTAATATATAAGCAGAAGTCATGACCCTGCAGTAGCACTCAGTAAATGTTTACTGAATGAATGAGTGAAGGAATGACTAGACAGATGAATGAGGCTTCATGCTGCTGCTACACATTGACAGCCTTGCTTGCTGGGCTAGATCCACGATATTTGTAATATCTAGATACTGTAGATAGAACTGTTTCTTATTTCATGAGCTGCTTTTATTTTATATCCCCAAAATGATGAATTATTTAATACTTCAACTGTTTGTATCACCAGCTATATTTGGATTGTATATTAATGTTTAGAATTAAACTATTTGCATATATTCTAAGTTGTTTTTTTTTTAATCCATGAAAGACACTAAAAGGAGAGCCCACCAGGACTTTCGCATTCACAAAATGCTTCTTTTGAACATAGTAAATGGTGAGCTATAAAAAGAAACATCGTTTCAGTCTTCACCATGGAAAAGAAAAAAATGAGAAGACCTGTATTTTGGAGGCAACGAAGGACTGCATTATTATTTTCCTTCTATAGAAGCCTCGTGTCACTCTGAATATCATCTTGTGTGTATCACTTGTGTGTTTTCTGTCTAGGGCCAAGAGGAAACGCTATTTAACTGAAATGTCCTCTAATCAGTGAAATACACCTAGTATGCTGTTTTCTCGTCTTCCCTGAGACCCACAGGCAATACAAGCACCAGTGCCCTGGGTTCCTGGCTGCAGCCTGATTTCTAAGCATTTTTTGAAACAAAAAACAAAATAAGGCTTTTACGTAAGCCAAACATTCTGTGCTATTGGTTTGATTTAGATACCAGGAAATGCTTGCACTGGTCTTAAATTAAGTTGGTAGAGGAATGTTTGCTCATTTAAATTCATCCCTTATGAGGAACAAAACTTAGACTGTGGTGTGTTCATAGAAGAAATATTGCATGTCAGTGAATTTATTATTTTATCCTGACATTATAAACTGTACTCTTAACTATTTGTGATTTAAAATCATCACTCTTTTTTTCCTGTAGTTCAGGCAACAATCCTCAAACCTTTGAATGTTTCTGGCTGTTTTATTTTTTTTAAACTAAGAATTCTGCTGAGGATGAAGAGGCAGTTAAAAGATAACATGTAGGGAAACCTCTAATTCTTGAACTTGTACTAAATTTTCTGTTTTTTTTCCTTTAATAGTTTATTCTGTGAATGTCTTACATGCTCAAAATCCATCATTAGAAAATTTAAGAACATATTGATAGAATAGGGTGAAGTGTCTGAAAGGGATTTGATGGAAATAAAGAAATATATAAGGTATTATCATTATTATTAACTTAATCAAACCTGAAAATTTAGGACAAAATGAACTAAGTCATAAGAAATTGTGGTCTTAAAAAAAAAAAAGAAATTGTGGTCTTTTGATAAGACAAGTAACTGTAGAAGTGATAATGGAAACCTATTTTTCTTTTGTTCTGTTTTATTATATAATCCCAGAGTAGTCCTTAAGCTTGCTTACTGCAATGCACAATTTTCTTTTTTTGAAAAAGTGCTACTTTTAGTCTAACTTTAAGTGCTGTTTTGTATATTGATTCCTCTTATTCTTAGTGTACAATAACATGCCATCTTTGATTTCTAAAAACAAATCCAGTAGTAAGCAGAAATTCCTATCTCCGCTGTTTATGGCAATTTCTTCTTTTTCCCACAATAAATACATTACCCACAGTATACTATTGTGTGCGTGCATGTGTGCACATGCATGTGTAATTTTGTGAATCTCAAATGCATGCATTTTGCTTTTCTGGGCCATTTCTATCCATTTCAGTAATACATCTTTCTGTCTTGTGTTATGGGCTTCCCTGGTGGCTCAGACGTTAAAGCGTCTGCCTGCAGTGTGAGAGACCTGGGTTGGATGCCTGGGTTGGGATCTTGTATTTTAATTTTGGCCCACCTTTTTGCTGTTTCTGCTGTACGATGATTGGACTATGATGGGGAGGCAGCCCAGAAGTGGCCTTATTGGGTAACAGGATGCCTTGTTGCAGTGCTGACCTGTGGAGGATGTAAATGATGATACTGAGCTAAGTTTTAATGAGCACTCACTCTCAACACTGTGCTTCACAGCAGTCCTTACAACAGTCCTCTGAGATCAGTATAGCCATTTCATTCCTGTATAATGAATGAGAAAACTGAGGCCAGAGAGATTAAGCAAAAGTTAATTGTTCATCAGGTTTCCCAGGTGGCTCAAACAGTAAAGAATCTACCTGAAATGCAGGAGACCCAGATTCAATCCCTTGGCTGGGAATATCCCCTGGAGAAGGTAATGGCAACCCACTCCATTTTTATTGCCTGGAGAATCCCATGGACAGAAGAGCCTGGCGGACTACAGTCCATGGGGTCGCAAAGAGTCAGACAGTTAGTGACTGAGCATGCAATTGTTCATCATCCTTCTTCCTTCTTGACACACTGCAATGTCGATAGCACCTAGTAAGGTGCCTGGCACATAAGAGCATCTGTAAAACGTTAAGAAGATGCCTGCCCCAGTAAATGGCAAAGCCATAAGGGAATCCATGGTATCTGATTACAAGCCCAGAAACAAAGATGGGAGCAAGAAGGGCAGAAGACAAAGAACAAGGGGAGATATATAGGTAAAAACAAGTCCAAGTCAGGATAGATGAAGGCAATCGGTTGAAACTAGAAAAAAAGAGTCTTGACAAATTCTGGAGACATGGTTGTGGTTTTATGAGTGGTTGGCATATGTTTTGTGTGATGAAGCTGGGTCAACTTCAGGCAGGAGAGTTACTGTCCCATCCTTCCTTGTCAGGCCTCTGTCCCAGGAAGGATGAACCCAGCCAGAGTTTGCCTGATTTCAAGTAAAATCTCTTGAAGTATGCTGATCTGTGTATGTGATGAGCTGTATGGCCATCTTTCTGACCCACTCTTTCCTGAGAGAGCCAGGGCATAGCAGGGCCTCCAATATTGCAATGGTGCCATATTCCAGAGAGAATCCATCAATACTACGATGGTCTCATGGCCATGGCAGAGGAAAGATCATAATCTGGGGCCCAATATACCATGTGGTGTCCGCAGCAGCCTTTGTGATTGTATTAAAGAGTTTCAGTTGGACCTTCAGTGTTCCTTAAGAGTGATCCATCCAGATGTTGTCAGAGCACAGCCCTGATAAACCAGGCCCTCCATAAAACTCTGCACCCAGCACAACCAGCCCCAAGACACTCACTATTTCAGCCAGGCTTGTTAGGCAAGGGCACCGTTTTTCTCTCCCTGCCAGATCTCCATCAGACTTAATAGAAACTGAATTGTCATAACCTTGTCGAGCTTGAGGACGTTTGATAAATGTGCACGAATGTTCATCACAGCACTGTTTATGACAGCAAATAATTAGGAACAATTTTCAACTGCTCAGATAACTTGAGATTTATCTTCATAGTGGAGTATTTAACCCTACGTAGGCAGAGAATATAGTGTGCTTAATGAACCCCTGAAATAGGTTGGCATCTATAAAATTTAAAGAGAAACTTCTTACAAGGAAGGGCCAAGCACTGTGTCTATCATAGCTATTCATCTTTAGTGTCTCCTGGTCTAAAAACATCTTTATTTGTAGGAAATCTTGGGTCAGGGGAGGCGCTAAAGGAAGTAATAGAGTGGCATCGGGCCCTTCTTTGAGGTAAAGACAATGCTAGCAACAGAATTCTGATGTGATTGATGGGGAATTATTCAGAGACAATCCAGTCATGGGGTTTTAAGTAAGAGAGGGCAGGGTGAGTAGGGGTAAGTAAGAGAGCAGTAGTCTTTTGTTGCTTTCCTATCTGTTTAGTTCAATATTTTTGTTTACAAGGAAGAGTGGTAATACAATATCCTTACTCATGGGGCTTCCCTGGTGGCTAATATGGTAAAGAATCCTCTTGCAATGCAGTGTTTGATCCTTGGGTTGGAAGAGTCCCTTGGACAGCAAGGAGATCAAACCAGTCAATCCTAAAGGAAATCAACCCTGAATATTCACTGAAAGGACTGATGCTGAAGCGAAAGCCCCAATACTTTGGCCACCTGATGTGAAGAGCCAGCTCATTGGAAAAGACCCAGATGCTGGGAAAGATGGAAAGCAAAAGGAGAAGGGGGTGGCAAAGGATAAGACGGTTAGATAGCATCACTGACTCAATGGACATGCATTTGAGCAAACTCCGAGAGTCAGTGAAAGACAGGGAAGCCAGGTGTGCTGCAGTCCATGGGGCCTCAAGGAGTTGGACATGACTTAGTGACTGAACAACGACATCCTTACCCACTGGGGCAGTCCTGGGCAGTTGGGCATATAGGGCAGTGTTTGACTAGCAAAGCTCCCTGTTGCCCCAAGGGCTATCACAGAGCAACAGCTACCACCCTACAGTCAGACACAGGTCACCTTTTATTCTCTGTAAGACTGGAGTCCGTTACAGTGAGGGAGTTGGAAAGTCTTGGCCAATTTCTCCCCAAGGGGTGCTCTTAGTTGTGCAAGTTGTATTGCCAGGTATTTGCTGACAAACTGAACTGCCCCTTCATAGTACACAGGTGGTTCTTCTGTCTAACAGCTGGTCCTTTCTTGAGATCCCAATGAGGGATAAACAGGCAGATGTCAGAGGGGTTGATGGGGCCCACGAAGAGGCTTCCATTGGTTCCCAGGGGTGTCTCCTATTATTGTGTTGAAATTAATGAGACTGGAGAATTTGGTGGGCTTGGCTGTTACAGCAGGCTCAGCATACGTCATCACCTTCATGCCTTTATAGAATGGGCCCTAAGTACCACCTTCATCCAATCAGACAGCCACACAAGAAGGAAATGCAGCTGATGTGGGCTGCACCTTCCTCACTCCAATCCCCATGACTTCCACCAGAATTTCACATGGCCAGTAACGATTTGACCATCTCCTGGTGGAGTCGGCTGCCAGCTATGTTGTCCCATGCGTGCTAGATGCCTGTGCTAACACTAAATGGAGTTATGACCCTTTAATCATCTTATAATTATGTAGTATATCAACCCAAAACATTATAGATAAAATTAAAGCCCTTTTCTACTGTCCATGCTTCCACCTTGTAATTTTTTTCTTTTTTACACCTTTTTACTTTAAATTTGGATATAGTCAATTAACTGAGAATAGTGTGATAGTTTCAGATGAACAGCAAAGGGACTCAGCCATACATATATGTGTATCCATTCTCCCCCAAACTCCCCTCCTATCTATACCACCTTGTAATGTAATTCCTCTCCCACTCCAAATGTAATAGCACTGAAATTGCTCCTGAAATTGTACAGTGGCTTTTCCTGACATGTTAAATGCTTTAATACATATAAATAAGTTTATTATAATATTTAGGACTATTCTCTGTTGTTTTAAAAATGTGCATAAATCATGTCATACAATGAATGTTCATTTGCAACTGTTTAACCCAATATTATGTTTCCAAGAATTTTCCTTTCACCTTCAGGTTTCTCTTATTTTTTTCTCAGTTCAAAAGTATTATACAATTAATTTCCTTACATAAGATTTCAAATCCCTAACAGATCCAAAGAATTCAGTTTAAGAAATAAAGAATTTATATAATGAAGAATGTAAAAACTTGAACAATCAATAAAACTGAAAACTTCAGTGGTCAGTACATATGTGAAAGCATTTTCAACCAGACTAATATTCACTGGCAAGAAGATTCTATTCCATATCCATCTGTATGTTGGGAGAATTCAGATAAACTGACACTCTTAAGCACTATCAAGAGTGTAAATTGGAGCAAACACTTAAGAAAATAATTGGTTATTGTCCAGCGCAGACCCTACGATCTCCTTGGTCCACTTTTAGGGGATGACTCTTCTCTCTGCCTCTCCTTTCTACCATAAGAAGAATCATTGTCCATTCCAGTTGGTCAGCATACTAGGTGTCTAGCATGCCCAGCTCCAGTTGCAGGCAGAGCGAAGAACAGGGCAATGTGAAGATTTCCTCTGTCAGTCTTTGGAGCTACAAGAGTCAGGGTGTGGGACTGACTTGCTTGTGGGACTGAGGCTTGCTTTTCAACACTGCAGCAGCTTCAGCCATCCCCCCAGCTCCTCTAGTCACGTGTGGAAAGGTAGCAGCTGGGCACACAGTTTCTCCATGTGCACTCTGAAAGCTGTGTGGTTGAGTCCTGAACTTTCCAGGAACACGCACCACTTAATTGTCCACTGCATAAGGGATGGGGATGGGAAGAAGCCTCTGGAAGCAGCAGTCTGCACTCAGAGATCCCTCACCCAACCAGAGAAGACATGAGCTAGACTTTCATTTCTCATGTGGTGAGCCTGGAGCCAGGACGAACTCCTCCCCTCACACAGTGGAAGAAGCCAGAGCTTAAGGAGCACAACTGCACCCAAGAGAAAGTAACTGGGAAGCATGTTCAGGTTGGTCTATTAAAGTAACGGAGGTCTCATAGCTGCAGTATTTACAATAGTCAGGACATGGAAACAACCGAAATGTCCATCAACAGAGGAATGGATGAAGAAGATGTGGTGCGTATATACAATGGTATATTACTTAGCCATAAAAAGAAATGAAACTGGGTCATTTGTAGAGACATGGATGGACCTAGAGAGTGTCATACAAAGTAAAGTGTGCCAGAAAAAGAAACAAATGTTGTATATTACACATACGTGGAATCTAGAAAAATGTATAGATGACCTTATTTACAAAACAGAAAATAGAGACAGACATAGAGAACGAATGTGTAGATACCAAACAGGAAAGGGGTGGGGTAGGCATAATTGAAAGATTGGGATTTACACATATACAGTACTGACACTATGAATAAAATAGACTGATGGGAACATACTGTATAATACAGGGAGCTCTACCTTATGCATTGTGGTGAGCTATATGGGAAGGAAGTCTAAAAAAGAGGTGATATATGTATATGTATGCCTGATTCATTTTGCTATGCAGTAGAAACTAACACAATGTTGTAAAGCAACTTTACTCCAATCAAAATTAATTAATTAAAAAAATTAAGCAAGGAAGATTCAAGAAGAGGAAGGAGGGCTGGAACCTGAAGGAAGGAGACATAGGGAAGATAGCAACAAAGGGTAGCACATTGAGGGCATCAGTAATACTGTCAGGAAGATCAAATGGACACCTACTACTGCCCAAACATTGAGTTAAGCAAGGGAAAGATTAGTCTAAGAGGTGGTTTTGGACACTCATAGAATAGCCAGCTTATATTACAAGTCTCTAAGGACTAATGTGAAATAGTAGGATCAGTACCAAAGATGACAATAAATTACCCCCCTGCCTCTCTCCCTCTGCAAAAGCCTCTCTTTTGCCCCACTCTTTTTAACTTTCCTTCATATCGACAAAAAAGAGATCCTAAATTATTAAGCCACTCATCAATTCACAAATTTGTGTGTACTAATCAGAGGGAAAACTTGTTGCCTATTTTATTTATGGAAAGAAAATTCTTAAAAAATAAAACCCCACATTCTAATGGTCACAACAAATTCATAATATTCTGCCTGCTGAAAGCATCAGATCAGATCCGATCAGATCAGTCGCTCAGTCGTGTCTGACTCTTTGCGACCCCATGAATCGCAGCACGCCAGGCCTCCCTGTCCATCACCAACTCCCGGACTTCACTCAGACTCACGTCCATCCGGTTGGTGATGCCATCCAGCCATCTCATTCTCTGTCATCCCCTTCTCCTCTTGCCCCCAGTCCCTCCCAGCATCAGAGTCTTTTCCAATGAGTCAACTCTTTGCATGAGGTGGCCAAAGTACTGGAGTTTCAGCTTTAGCATCATTCCTTCCAAAGAAATCCCAGGGCTGATCTCCTTCAGAATGGACTGGTTGGCTCTCCTTGCAGTCCAAGGGACTCTCAAGAGTCTTCTCCAACACCACAGTTCAAAAGCATCAATTCTTCAGTTCTCAGCCTTCTTCACAGTCCAACTCTCACATCCATACATGACCACAGGAAAAACCATAGCCTTGACTAGATGAACCTTTGTTGGCAAAGCAATGTCTCTGCTTTTGAATATGCTATCTAGGTTGGACATAACTTTCCTTCCAAGGAGTAAACGTCTTTTAATTTCATGGCTGCAGTCACCATCTGCAGTGATTTTGGAGCCCAGTTCAGTTCTCTACTAATATTCTTGGAGTAGGGTAAAGACATAGCAAAAAATAAATTAATTAAAATAACAGGATGACTTCAGTCATTTTTATAAGTTTCATTGAGATATATTTCACAGACCATAAAATTCACCTTTTCAAAATGTACAATTTATGGGTTTTAGTGTAGTCACAGTAATGCAACCATCACTACTGTCTAATTTTAATTTTAGAACATTTTCATCACTCTGAAGAATATGCCATATGTCCATCTTTTCCCTCCTTTCCAGCCCTAGACAACTTGAATTTACTTCTCATATGGGTTTGCCTATTCTGGACGTTCACACAAATGGGGTCATATGATAATGAGGTCATTTGTGACTGGCTTCCTTCAAGTAGCATAATGTTTGCCTTCCACAATGTTGCATGTATCAGTACTTCATCCCTTTTTATGAGTGAATAATAGTCCATCATATGAATATATAAATATATACATCATTTTGCTTATCCACTCAGTAATTGATGGACATTAGTTTCAGTCCATTTCTACTAGAGCTGGATCCTGCCCAGATGACCTTGACTTCAAAGAGGCTTCCCTGGTGGCTCAGATGGTAAGTCTGAAATGCAGGATACCTGGGTTCAATCCCTGGGGCTGGAAGACTCCTCTGGAGAAGGAATGGCTACCCACTCCAGTATTCTTACCTGGAAAATCCCATGGGCAGAGGAGCAGACAGGCTCAGTCCATGGGGTCACAAAGAGTCAGACACAACTGAGCAACTAAGCACACACACACACACACACACACATCCATTTCTCCCTGCATCGGGAAACCTTGTTTAATCAATGCAGACTGCCTTTGTCACATGTAATCAAAACACACCTACTTTGATACTATCATAACTTTCCTGAAATACATTTGCTAATGTTTTCTTTTGACAAGTTTTTTGAAATGTGAGTTACAGGTGTTTACAAGAGAGGACAGTCCTACAAATAAGAAATGACCTCACTAAAGTATACCAATATGCATGGATTTAGAAGTGAAAATATACGTTAAAATATAATTGATGTTTGTGTTTGCCATATCCAAGTAATACTGGTTGTTTTTTTCACCACTACCTTATCTCTGCTGCTGCTGCTACTGCTGCTAAGTCGCTTCAGTCGTGTCCGACTCTGTGCAGCCCCATAGACAGCAGCCCACCAGGCTCCCCCGTCCCTGGGATTCTCCAGGCAAGAACACTGGAGTGGGTTGCCATTTCCTTCTCCAATGCATAAAAGTGAAAAGTGAAAGTGAAGTCACTCAGTCGTGTCCAACTCTTAGCGACCCCATGGACTGCGGCCCGCCAGGGTCCTCCGACCATGGGATTTTCCGGGCAAGAGTACTGGAATGGGATGCCATTATCTCTACTGTCCTATAAATCATTCTGTTCAAGGCCAGTTTCTAGGCCTCCTAGATATCTTTGGAACCTGTACTTCAGAAACACTGTTGACATTGCAAAACTGGAGTCAAGATTTATAGTAAGTCACTTCCCAGGTGGCACTAGTGGTAAAGGATCTGCCAGCCAATACAGGAGACATAGGAGAAGTGGGTTCGATCCCTGGGTCAGGAAGATCCCCTGGAGAAGGGAATGGCAACCCACTCCAGTATTCTTGCCTGGAAAATTCCGTGGACGTAAGAGCCTGGCAGGCTTTAGTCCATGGTGTCGCAGAGTCAAACGTGATTGAGCGCACACACATACACGCACACACTTTTTTTTAAATTTGAGTTCATCTAATAAAGTTGACTTGCTCTGGGCCCAACATCAAGGACAGATGTGTGCTCCCTAGGAGTGAATGTAGTTTCAGCCATGTGGGAGATTTGCACCGCTCCTGCATGTGTCCTGCTGGGGTTTCACACACACTCCTGTCACATGCATACATCATGAGATCCACCATCATCAGTGGCTGCTCACGTTGTGTTGGAAACCTTGAGGCAAAACCTTTCCTCTTATCTAACTATGTGATGGTACCAGGTATTTTGAAATGAATATTCACCAAAAATATTAGTAAAACTCAAATTCATCTCTTAATTATCAAAAGCAACTGCTTGTTTTTTCAATATGCTTTATTAAAAAGTCCTCGCTTTATCTCAGGATTCCTTAGTAGTTCAATATTTGTAGGTTCCAGAAACACACACACTCTTGTTTCAGGGCTCCAGCTCCTCATCAAAGGAGCAAAGTACCTGAAGATAGAAGCATCTCACATCTGTGAGACTGTCAGACAGCCAGCTCTGAAGTTGTTGTGGATAAATAAAAACAATCTGATTCCGGAGCCCAAGACTTATTATTCCTGGGATTAATACCTCAGTAATGAACTGGTTCAATTTGAGCCAAATTTTATGCTGACCTCTTTCACTTGGAATACTGATTGTTGGCCAGAATTATGGGCAAATGATGGCACGGGATTGACTTTGCAAGCACTCTAAGATTCTGTGGAAGGTGTAACCATGAATTAGCAATAATACATTTTATTTTACCCTGACAGCATTCTCCCTGTTAATGCCCAAATCAAGCCCAGTACTGGGCTTTCTCTGCTTTGGAGATCCTCTTTTTCTATCTGTTCTGCATCCAGTTAATTATATAAGGGCAGAAGGAAATAGAAGTGAATGTGGTTGATATGGCCTTCCCCTGTGGCTCAGCGGTAAAGAATCTACCTGCAATGCAGAAGATGCAGGAGACCTGGGTTTGATCCCTGGGTCAGGAAGATCCCCTGGAGGAGGGCATGGCAACCCACTCCAGTATTCTTGCCTGGAGAATACTATGGACAGAGGAGCCTGGTGGGCCACAGTCCACAGGCCGCAAAGACTCAGACATGACTAAAGAGACTTAGCACACACACGCTAGCAGCAATGCAGGGTAGCGTGAGGTGCAATCACTGCAGAAAGTGCATAATACACCAAGTACCTTGGTTTCAAGTCAGTGTATATTACTTTAATCTAGATTTTTATCCAGTTAAATTTGGATGTTGGTGTCTAGTTTATTTCATTTTGCCATAGTAGTTGGTACTCTGCTTTGTGTCTAGTTTATTTCATCTTAAGACTCCAAGAACCTTATGAGTGGTACTGTTTCTGCAGACAAGGAAATTAGTTAAGTGACAAGAAGGGCTATCCCCAATTGAGAAATCAGGTTATTTGTTTATCTCTTCCAGAAATCACTAGGATTTAGATCCTACAATTTCAGAATTTCATTAATGAGAAATATGGGCAAGGAGAGTTGGGGATGACCTCCTATCTTTCTAGTATTTTTGAAAATCACTTAATCCTCTACCATTTCTGGACTTCACCTATCCATCCCTGTCTCAGTGGCTGGATGAATGTGTTCGAGGTTGTGCAGGCCATCCATCTCTTGGACCACAGGTGTCCAGGACTCAGCCAACACTCTCTTGGCCTGAGACAGTAACTGCCTGTGAACATCATGCTTCTGTGGACTGATTCCTCCACCAGCTTCACTCGTCCCCATGAGCAACAAAGCTGAAACATCCACAGTATTCATGGAGAGTCCGGCCAAGTGGTCAAACAAAGGTGTTTTCATTCCCTTTCTCTGATCTGTTAAAGTGGATTTCTGTTCTATTTTAAAAATCAGTCATTTTCACCAGGAGTGAATATAGTGCATGTGACTTGCCAGGAAAATGGCGGGGGAGGGGGGACCCACAGGGAGCGAGAAGTAAGAGAGTTGTCCCAACATGGCTCTTCACTTTAAGGATCTATTTCAAGAGGTATTTTTCCCACCCAGCCCCCTACTCACAGCTCGAGTTGTATTGGCTGTTCTAAAGTGCAGGAGAAACCAGTGCTCTTTCCAACACTGTTTTAACAGAGTTTGCAGCATGCAGTTAGGCACATCATTTCAGCTCTATAACATAGCCTCCCTTTTCCCCTCAAGCCCCATCATGAACAAAATCCTTACTGTGATCCATTAAGCAAGCAGGATACTTTAAACTTTATAATGCAATAAGAATTAAAATTTGGATGATAAAAGTTATTACACATGAGTGAGTTTGTCTCTCCAAATCAAGGAAATAAATTAGGTTCCCTGCTTTGTAGCATATGGTATCCTCAGAATTGCTTCCATATAATTATAACTCTGTTTATTAAAAAGAATTATGTAACAATATGGTTGATTTATTCTGATGTGATTGGCTTAGTAACTTAATTGGACTGAGCAGCATACCCGAGATAAAATTAATTTAATTAGCTGATTTATTTCAGGATGACTAGAAGCCCTCATCGCATTTTGATAATTTTCTGAAAAGGTGTTCAAAGCAAACAAGCAAAGTTCAGGAACAACTGGACACCTGTGTGGCATATTTAATAAGAGTGCTCGTGCTCAGTCACTCAATCATGTCCAATTCTTTGCGACCCCATGGACTGTAGTCCACCAGGCTCCTCTGTCTGTGGAATTTTCCAGGCAAGAATACTGGAGTGGGTAAAGGAGGAAACAGGAAAAATAGCATTTACAGCAGGAAAATTGAAAATAATACTTTATCTCATGCTCGTAACTCTTTCCCCCGCAACCCAAAGGACAGATTTCATCTAAGACTTCCATGGTTGTGGTCCCTATCTTCTTAAGGTGACTAGAACCCAGTTACCAACAGCTCCCCTGGTTCCTGAATTGCCCCCCACACTCTTCTGCTGCAGCGTTGCAGCTGATCTCCAACTGCTCAGCTCCTTCGTGCCACAAGCATCCTAAAACGAAGACCTGAGCGTGAGCCTGCATGATGCTGTTCTGGGAATATGGACTACCATTGTGCAAAATTGTAGCATTTCACACAAGATAATTATAGCAAAGATTATAGATGGATTAGGGCAAAAATACCATAGTCATTACAAAAACACCAGAGACACTGTCCATCCAGATAATTCTAGAGTCAAGAACTACATATTTCCATCTGCGTCCTATCTGTTCTCCTTGCTTCTGTTTGTTTTTCTCTTGTTATAATTCATTCTGTACAGTGCCATTATATTTTACATATATATTTGTTTCCTTTCTTTATTAAAGTGAAAGTGCTGGTCCCTCAGTTTTGTCCCACTCTCGGCAACCCCATGGACTGTAGCCTGCCAGGCTCCTCTGTCCATGAAATTCTTCAGGCAAGAATACTGGAGTGGGTAACCATTCCCTTCTCCAGGGGAGTCTTCCCGACCCAGGGGTTGAACCCAGGTCTCTCCCATTACAGGCAGATTCTTTACCATCTGAGCTACTAAGGAAGCCTGTCTCATTCCACAACAGGTCCCAAGGCAGCTTCACGACTGCTGGGTTCATCTTGTGTCACACCTTTGATCACATGTCATTTCCCTGCTGGAGAGCAGATGGCTTCCCATCAACTAAACTGCAGGAGAGAATCACAGTCCCTCAGCCTGGCATCCAGGTCGCTCTGTAGCCTGCTCCTACCATATTCCCCCCACCTTGCCTGGCATGAGCCCACTGTGGGCACCCCATGTGGTGGGCACCTGGGACTTGCCATTTCCTTCTTCTCCTGTTCCCTTCCTTCTCCTTTGTGCCCCCTCTGCGCCTTAGCTCATCTCAGTATTTCCAAAATAATTCCTCTCCACATGGCATTGCTGTTTCCCATTTGAAGCCTTTCTTGATCATCATGACCAGTAATTACTTTTCCATCTTCTGAATATGTGTGTGTATGAAATTTTGGCATCAATTATTGTGGGTGTTCTTATATGTCCACTTGCTTCATTACCCAGGAGCAGTGTCCTCCTTCTTCCCAGAGCCTCCTAGCAAAGCAATGTAGTATGGACTCTAAGATGGAAGTTAGTTACTTGTGGTATGAATGAAAGCACATGACGATGATGATGGTGGTGGTCATTATGGTTATTATTGTGGATATTTTATTTTTATCATTGATACAGTGCTTTGTTGTTTCTGCTCCTCAAGCTATAAAACGCTCCCATGGTAATGATAATTGCAGTCTTATTCACCATCCTACATCCAATGTGGACTTAAACCCATGGTTTTAACAAGTTTCTCCTCTTATAAAGGGCCTCCTTGGTGGACCAGATGATAAAGAATCTGCCTGCAACACAGGAGACCTGGGTTCGATCCTTGGGTTGGGAAGATCCCATGGAAGAGGTCATTGCAACCCACTCCAGTATTCCTGACTGGAGAATCCCCATGGACAGAGGAGCCCGGTGGGCTACAGTCCATGGGGTCGCAAAGAGTCAGACACAACTGAGCAACTAAGCATTGGACTCCTCTTAAAAAAATAAAAAAATAGATGCTGTTTCCCGGGAGTTCATTAATTGTTAGAGCTAAGATGTCTTTCAGGGTTTGCAAACTTTCATTGTACTGTCTAGAGTGCCTATGAGCTGCAAGCAGACAAGGTCTCTGAGAATGATGTTATAAGCCTGTCCATCCCCCCAAAAAGCTGAGGAGAGATAAAATTCCCAATTCACCTGATTCTGTTCCCCTTTGATGCTGTACAACATATGCCTTGAGCGATAACATATTTTCCCTTAAGCAGAACTAGCCTGGCAGAGCAAGGGGAGCAAATTCAGACAGTCCCCTCAGTTCTGACTCTTTGTTTCAACGTAGTTAGATCAAAGTTGCACTGCATTGCATTGAACTTGGGAGCTTTGATTTCCTTTATTGTTGGAACAAAACTGAAAAAGAGAGAATAGGACAGAGGTGCTTCTACAATGAGCACCAAGGTGATGGAGGAAATCTATATTGGACAAAGAACCGATTTATCAGTGTCATGACTGTCCTTTGAATAACCACAATGTGATTTTTTTTCTTAGTCTTTTATCCATCCTTGTGGACCAAAGTAAAAGTTACATCTCTAAAGGCTAGATAAAGATTTCTGAACACAATGTTTTCCAAAATAAAATTAGAAATAGTAATTACCATATTGGGGGTGAGTCCACTAAATGTTAGGGATATTTTCTGGTGGCTCAGAAGGTAAAGAATCTACCTCCATTGCAGGAGACCTGGGTGTGATCCTGGGTTGGGAAGATCCCCTGGAGAAGAGAATGGCACCCCATTCTAGTATTCTTGCCTGGAGAATTCCATGGACAGAGAAGCCTGGCAGGCTACAGTCCATGGGGTCGCCAAGAGTCAGGGACACCACTGAGCAACTAACAGTTTCACTTTTCACTAAATGTTTTGTATTATTCCAAGAGTGTGTTTCTTCCTCATTTTACTTAATTATAAGAACAGTTCCATTAGTTACATGACATTCACGTTTTACAGATAAAGAAAAGTTTCAGAAAGCAATTAAGTCAGACTTGGAACCCAAACCTTAACCAACCTCTATCGGACTATGTCTACATATGAGAATGAAGATGTTCCATTTAACAAGACAATAGAATACCTCCTTTGTGTTGATTCCTGGGTTGTTTATTCCTCACAAATTAGACTGACAGTGTCTTTCAAATATGATGCCGCTGCTGCTAAATCGCTTCAGTTGTGTCCGACTCTGTGCGACCCCATAGACGGCAGCTCACCAGGGTCCTCTGTCCCTGAGATTCTCCGGGCAAGAACACTGGAATGGGTTGCCATTTCCTTCTCCAAAGATGACACATCACATAATAATTCAAAGAAGTCCTCTACTTGTTAGTTGTGCCTGAAAATCATGTCACTATTTTATAGACACTGACTAGTATACAAGCAATTTCAGTCCAATGGCATGTACAATCAATGGCATTGAGCAAACCTCTAAAAGTAAAATAAGAAGAATAAGCGATGGAACCAGGAAGAGCCATATTATTCAGAATTATGGGGAGCCGGTTATTAGGACTTCAAATGAAAGGTTAAAACCACAAACTAGAATCAGTATACCAGCAGATGGAATTTTTAAAAAGACCCAAAGCTTAGAAAGGGAGGTCAAAGATTATTACAGCATAGGATAAAGCCAAGGTGACAAGGCAGTCGAATAGGTCAGGCCCACATGAGGAAGCTTGGAGGGGCAGGAATCAGAAGGTGGGCCCACCAGACCTGAGAGAGCCAGAGGAGCTCCCCTCGTGTAGGAAAGAGGTCCTCAGACTCCAGTATAACATTGACAGAAATTTACGTGAAATTCTGGTGAAACATGTCCCCTTCCTCCCATGGGGACTTTGGAATGATAGTGCCTTTTCCCCTCTTCTTCCAGTGCTGTCTGCATGACAGGTCACCTGAGGAGCTTCCCGCCCCCTCCTCTCCTCTATGACCTTCAATGGACCAGACTTCTCTACGGAATGCTAAAAATATTTTTGATGCCTGAGATGATTACGTCCCCTAATCCCAGAGCCCCCCTTTCTGACACAGCGTGTATGAGATCAGCAGACTTGGAGAGCAGTGCAGTCTGTTGTTTCTTCTTTCCAATTTGACACACTCTGGATTTAAACCAAGATTTCTGAGAGCAATCAGCCAGTTCCTTAACCTACTTTGCCACATTAGTCACATTTGTCTTATTTCTGTTTCCTCTTAATCCTCGTCTCCATCCACACCTGCCCACTCGGAGCAGCCTACGCAGACAGCACGCTCAGACTTTGGCAAAGGTGCACACACGCAGATCACAGGTTGAGGCAGGGTATAACTCATGAGAACTTAGAGGAATAACTAGAAACAACTGTAAAACTTTGGGGCAAAAAAGAGGTCCCATTTTGAAAGGAAGTGACTTTTAGAAACTGTGAAGCTGGGCTTGTCAGGGCTACGCTGCCACCTCCTCCTTGTGATGGTTTGATGACTCTGCTCACAGTAGACCAGAATACTGATCTTGGATCCCAGGCTCCAGCCCTGTCCTTGATCCCTAAGCTTCAGTTCCCTACCATGGGTTGACCTCCCTGGTTTCTAACAGATCTCTCTACAAGTTTGCTTAAATATTTCATCTTTAGTGTCCACAGACTTCTAAAGTCTCAGCCTGGCATTTATGGGACAGGGTAGAAACAACTTCACCAACCAAGAACAGATAGGGATGAGCATTTTTAGCCCAGTAGTCTCATCACTTTGACTTCTATCTTAAGTTGCCAAAGCCCTGGAGAGACTATGCCAAAAAGCAGACTATTTGTGAGTTGCCACAGTGTTCTCTCCCCTACAGGATTTATTTAACGTGTAAGTTTCCTTGGTCGTCACTGCTTCATCAGCTCCTAGATTAGAGCTAGCAAGAGCAGGTGCTTGCATATTGCTTAAATTTAACCAAGCCTCTTCCTAAATCTGATCAGTTTACTTTCAGTGATTTTTTTTTTCAAAGAGAACAGAGCAAAACTGAACACATAGTCATTTATCTATTCAACAGATATTCCCCATCCTCTTATTAGGAGCACACAGAGCATATCTTATGCTCAGGGAATAAATGAAAAGGGGTTTCTGCTCTTAAAAAGCAAGTAGTATCATGGAGGAGACAGAGACTGAAAAATTAAAATTAAGAATTAGATACTGTTAATGGAAACTCTGAAGGAGGAGAACAGGGAACTCTAAGACAAATGAAAAGGGATGCTTTACATTGGTAGTTAGAGGAGACTTCTCTAAGGAGGTGATACTTAATGCAAGAATCAAAGGATGATGATAAAGAGCCGAGGGAAGAGCACTCCAGGGAGAGAAAAGAGCCCACGTGAATCCCTCCCTCCAAGATGGTGTTAGAGTTACTTATTGCTGCATAAAAACTAACCCAAAATTAGTGACATCACCAATTACTGTGCTCATGGGTCCTATGGGTCAGTAATATGGATAAGGTCCAGTGGGGTGGCTTGTCTCTGCTCCCAAAGTATGGAGCATCTTGAGAAGACTCAAACTACCTGGACAACTGGATCTCTAGAGGCTGAAATCAATCAGTTGTTAAGACTTCACTCCCATGTCTGACCCTTATGCTAGCATGACTCAAACACTAGGCTGTTTTCACAGCAGCACTATGCACGATAGCCAAGATATAGATGCAGCCTAAATGAAGTGAAGTGAAGTGAAAGTCACTCAGTAATGTCCGACTCTTTGCAACCCCATAGACTATACAGTCCATGGAATTCTCCAAGCCAGAATACTAGAGTGATTAGCCTTTCCCTTTTCCATCAGATCTTTCAAACCCAGGGATTGAAGCCAGTCTCCTGCATTGCAGGCAGATTCTTTACCAGCTTAGCCACAAGGGAAGCCCTAAATGAATGGGTAAAGAAGATGTGGTACATAGGAATACTACTTAGTCATAAAAAAGAATGAAATAATGCTATTTGCAACAACATAAATGGTCTAGAAATTATCATCCTAAGGAAGTAAATCAGGAAGAGACAGACAAATATATGATATCACTTATTTGTGGAGTCTATGATACAAATAAACATATTTTCAGAAGATAGACTCACAGATATAGAAGACAAACTTATGGCTACCAAAGGGGAAGTGAGGGAGGAATACATTAGGTGTTTGGATTAGCAGAGACAAAATACTATATATAAAATAGATAAGAAGATCCTGCTGTATAGCACAGGAAATTATATTCAATATCCTGTAATAAACCATAATGGAAAAGAATATGAAAAGAATAACATATAACTGAATCACTTTGCTGTACACCAGAAAGTAACACAAGGTTGTAAATCAGTTACTCATCAATAAAAAATGAAAAGGTCACGAACCCAAGCATCTACATATGGCCTGGCCTGTGGCTGGGTCTTCCTCCTCGCATGGTGCCCCAGAGTAGTCACATTTCTTACCTGGTGGATCAGGGCCTGGAGAGTGAACCGTGGATGATGTCTAACCATTTATACCCTGGCCTCAGAAGGGTATAAAATATACCCTATATTAGTCACTCAGTCATGTCTGACTCTTTGTAACTCCATGGACTGTAGCCCACCAGACTCCTCTGTCCATGGAATTCGCCAGGTAAGAATCCTGGAGTGGGTAGCTATTCCCTTCTCCAGAGAATCTTCCTGACTCAGGGATCAAACCTGGGTCTCCTGCATTGCAGGTGCATTCTTTACCATCCAAGCCACGAGGGAAGCCCTAAAGTGTACCCTGGAATGAATGTATCCCCCAAAATTCGTATGTTGGAGTCCTATCTTTCAGTACCTTAGAATGTGACTGTATTTGGAGGTAGGACTTTTAAAGTGGTGATTAAGGTTAAATGAGATCTTATGGGTGCACCTTTCCAATATGACCAATGTCCATGTAAGAGGAAGTTAGGACAAACAAAGGGATGACCATGTGAGGACACAATTAAGAAGATAGCTGTCTTCAAGCAACAGACAGATGCCTTAGAGCAAACCATCTTAGACTTCCAGCCTCCAGAACTATGAGAAAATATTTCTATTGGTTAAGTCACCCTGCCTATAGTGTTTGTTACAGCAGCCTGAGCATACTCATACATCAGAAACCATCACTTCTGATGTATTCTGATATTTTCTTCTGATGTATCAGTCAGAGCAGTCCCAAACCCACCCAGGGTCAAACTGGCAAGCCATGGACCCCACTTCTTCATGGCAGGACTATCAAATTTATGGAACCCATGTTTTAAAACTGTGACATGTTGAAATAAAGTTGGCAGTTAGGGAGACTAAAAGGCCAGTGAGGCCAGGCCATAGTGGACAAGGCACCACAGGAGAAGTCAAGTCAGAAGGTAGGCAGGGGATCCACTATTTGAGGATGTTTTAGCCATGCAAAGAATCCAGAGTGTGCCCTAAGTGCAGCAGGAAGATTCAGAAGGTTAATTGGGAAGATGATGTTTTGGTTTGTATTTTTTAAAGGCACTAAAGTAACTGTAAGGAAGGGGACGAGAAGAAGCAGCATGTCTGATTCTGAAGCTAACTGAGCAGTCTGGTGAATGAAGCTGGTGGCTTGGACAAAGATGGTGGCAGTGAAGATAGAGGATGATGGATGGACACAAAGTAGGGTTTCTAAGTGAAACTGACAAGATTTGAGGAAGAACTGAATGTGCTAATGGAGGGAACTGAGGGAATAAAGGATCACTACCAGGTTGAGATGGCTGGATGGCATCACTGACTTGATGGACGTGAGTCTGAGTGAACGTCCGGGAACACGACAGGGAGGCCTGGCGTACTGCGATTCATGGGGTTGCAAAGAGTTGGACACGACTGAGCGACTGATCTGATCTGATCTGACCAGGTACTGGCTTGAGAAACAAAGGGTGAAATTTGAGGATTGGAAAAACCAAGGATATAGAGATTGGGCCAGGAAGAGGAAAATAAATCAAAAGTTGTATTTTGGATCCAACAAGTATCTTCTGAAATTTCCTTAAATGAGGTTTGGCAAATCTCCCCTATAACAATAATACAGAAATGAAAAAGGATTCCTAATTATTATCCACAGTTTTCTCATGTAACAAAAGCAGAGTGGAAGGAAATACCTGGAACGATCGAAGACGAATACCAGGAAGATCACCTCCAGCCCCCAAGCCCTTACTTTCTCACCTCAACCCCAGTAGAAGGAATACCACAGACTGGGTAGCTTCAACAACTTCCCTGGTAGCTCAGCTGGTAAAGAATCCACCTGCAATACAAGTAGGCCCCAGTTCGATTTCTGGGTCTGGAAGATCCCCTGGAGGTGGGAACGGCTACCCACTCCAGTATTCTGGCCTGGAAAATTTCATGGACTGTATAGTCCACGGGGTCACAAAGAATCAAACACGACTGAGTGACTTTCATTTTCACTTTCTACAAATGCAGTCACATTGTGGAGTTAGAGCTTCAACCTAGAATTCTGGGGGAATGTGGGGCATAATGGAGGTATGAAGGGACTTACCAGAGTCTCATACCCAGGAAATACTCAAGCTAAGTTTGGAACCCAGGCTGCCTGACTATAGAGTGTTGAGCTTCCAACTAGTCATATATTTTCACTCACTTAGCCTTATGGTAGTAACATCTGTGTCTGTCTTTCAGAAACCTTGGCAGGGTACACAACAATTAGGAGTAAATACAGTTGGCAGAAATTTATCTAGGTCAAGTAATATAAAACCATGCCTCATATACACAACCAATAAAATTTGGTCTTGGTGCTGTGTTAGAGATATTTTATGCATGTCTATTTCTTCTTTATTTCAAATTGATACAAATTAAGCAGCTTACTTCAGTATGGATTGAATATTTTTAATCTCTAGAAATCCTAAGGAAAGTATTGCAGTAATAATAGTAGTTAATTTCAGCAATGAGATTTCTACATCTTGGTTAGTAATCTAGGGGGAAATATATCAGCATTATGTTAATTAAACTCTAAGTTGGAGGTACCAAGAGAGATATTATGAATGGTGCCGAGGAGGAAAAGTCAATATGCAAATAGTTACAATATCAAGATATAGTCAGGAAATTGTAGCCCAGAAGAGACAAAACTCATACATCTATGAAAGAAGAATATAAATGGAGATAATGTGAATGGCAGTAAATACTAGAAGCAGGCATCCTGGAACAATGATAATACTTCTTACCTGTGCACTGGAAAACTCTACACAGAGTAAATGAATTTTTTAATGCAGGAAAATAAAAAAGGCACAGACAGTCAGAGAAAGCCACTGATCACTGAAGCTAGAAAATACAACTCATTGTCAGAAGACTATTTTGAAATACAAAGAACAACTATATACATAGTTTGGTGGAAGAAATGTGTGTTAAACTCAAGAATCAGAAGCAGTTTGTCTATAATGCCAAATATTGCGGAACATAAGTTATATCTGTAACATCCTGTTGTCATAATCATGAATTAAAACTACCTGTGAAAGAAAGTTTGCATGAAATTTACCTAAAACAAAGAGTCACAATTTAGTGTTTATTAATTTTTTGCCTTCAATAAACAAGTGTTCATCTGTCTTGGCTATTGTAAATAGTGTAGAAAATAAATTTATGGTTACCAAAGGGGCAAGGGAGGGAAGGAAGGATAAATTAGAAGTATGGGATTAACAGATGCAAACTACTATCCATAAGATAGATAATCAACAAGGAGTTACTATATAGCCCAGAAAATTATGGGCTTCCCCAGTGGCTCATCAGTAAAGAATCCACCTGCAATGCAGAAGCTGCAGGAGACTTGGGTTCGATCCCTGGGTTGATAAGATCCCCTGGAGGAGGGCATGGCAACCCACTCCAGGATTCTTGCCTGGAAAATCCCATGGTCAGAGAAGCCTGGTGGGCTACAGCTCATAAGGTCACAACGAGTTGGACACAATTGCAGCAACTGAGCATGCACACACACACATACACGGAACTATGGTTGGTTTAGTCGCTAAGCCTAGTCTGACTCTTGTGAACCCATGGACTGTAGCCTGCTACACTCCTTTGTCCAGGGGATTCTCCAGGCAAGAATCCCGGAGTAGGTTGCCATTTCCTTCTCCAGGGGATCTTCCCAACCCAGGAATAGAACCTGGGTCTCCTGCATTGCAAGCAGATTCTTAACTGAATCTGGGAATCTGGGAAGCCCATGAAAAATAATCTGAAAAATTATTGATATATAACTGAATCATTCCGCTGTGCACCTGAAACTAACACAATATTGTAAATCAACTATACTTCAATTAAAAATACATAAAAATAAATTTAAAAATAAAAAAATGGAAATGCTTTGAAAAAGTGTTCGGTGAACAAGCATTTACTGAATCAGACAGTCTTATCACATAAGAAATCATAGCTTTGTGGATCCATCTCTTTTCTCCATCCTCCCCCAAGGACCTAATATTTATCAATGATTGGGACACTAGTAAATAGGTAAAATCTGAGTTCAGAGGGTGGGTAAATATGCAAGCCTGTCTTATTTATTTGGGGATGCAGAGTCCTTTAGCAGAGCATCAAATGAAAAATTTAGAAATCAACCACTTAGTAAATATTTGTAGTGCATTACCTCAAATACCTGCACATTTTAAAACTTACAAAGGTTTGAAGTAGTAGGATAAAATATTCCAATAATTAACTGGCCTCTTCACTCTTTTGTTGTGGATTTGACCTAATCCATGTTTATATTTCAGACTTCATTTTCAAAGCAAATGCAAATTGTATTTTAATCGTGCTATGCCTTAGCTCATCTTTTTCACCACTGCCATTTGTTAACACAAAACACAGTGAGCTGTCCATGCATGGAACTCCAGAAGAAGGGCTCTGTTATAACAACAGTGGGGATCCCAGTGACTGCTGTCAGTGTGTCTCTTCCGCTCATAGACTAACTCTCAACTCTGTGTGATCCTGTTGTGTTCAGACAGTGTAGTTCTGAAGGAAGCATGTAGCATAGTGTCTGCTGCGTAATAAGCACTCTGTTGCTGTTTGTTTAATTTGTCAATTATAATATTCCTCTTCTCAAGCCATTAACAGACTCATCTGGACAAAACACACAGCACTCTCACACACACAATTATCTGGTAGAATTTTACTATTTCATCAAATTATCTTAGTACTGAAGCAGTCATATATTATGGCTGCTCAGTGTTTCTTCTTGGTGAGGCTATGCTTTCCTTAAAGGCAAAAATAACAATAAATCATATAAGAGGGGAAATGGTTAGGATGAAAGGGATAAGTATCCAACAGTAAGCAATGATCTGAGCTCTGCCCACCAAGCTGTATAGAAAGCTTCATACAACGTTTGTAGGTATACACACACACACACACACACACACACAGTCAGCCCATTGCATAAGCAGTAGTTTGGTAAAATTAGGTCTGACTTGAGTTCATTCCTTGCTATAGCCTCATCACTTATGTCAACTCTGAAGACATGGAGGAAAACCATCATCCCGTGTGATGCTGTACAGTAAGTCTCCTACGTAAGAACCTTGAAGTTGTGAACTTTCAGAGATGAGAATGTACCTTCACACCTTCACATATCCAATCACATCAGATGTGACTGAAATTGCAGCTTGCCCTCCATCTCCTGCTGCTGACAATCCTTCAGCTCTACCACATCCCGCCTTATCTCCCTCCTCCAGGCAGTAGCTCTTCTTGTCTGTTCACTCCATGCTAGCCCCTGTATGCCAGCTGTTGTACTGTACTACTGTACTTTTCAAGATACTATACCGTAAGATTGAATACATTTTCTTTATTATTTTTTAATGTATTATTTCTGTAAAAAGTATTATAAACTTATTACAATACAGTACTATATAGCCGATTGTGTTAGTTGGGTACCTAGGCTAAATTTGTTGGGCTTAGGAACAAACTGAACTTATGAACATGCTCTCAGATCAGAACTCATTTGTATGTAGGGGACTTGCCATACTCCCTAAAGATAAAAATTTTCTATCTACCTAAGGTTAATAAGCCATGTAATGAATGGTTTAGGAGTAGCGATGAAATAATCCAGGAGCTGTAAATACTAGCCAGTGAGAAATAAGGGCATCTGAAGCCAAGGAGGAGAGGCCCGGCCGTCTGTTTCAGCTCAGTAAGATAGCAGCTCCATAATGTCACACCTGTGGGTTTGGGGTGAGTGACCTGGCCTCTCTTAGTCTCAAGTTCCACCTGTGAAAATTAGAAATAACAATAATCAACTCAGAGCAATACTGAGACAGTTAAACTAAGTTCCAAAGCCCAATAAAAGCTGGTTTCCCTTCATGATATGAAACCTAAGTCTCTTAGATGCCTGACCCTAGGAAATGAACGGACAAGGTAGTGTTTTATGTGCAGAGTCAGCTAGAAAAACAGGATAGCAAGAAACCAAGGCTGCTCCCTTAACACTTGGCCTAACATGAAAACCTCACTTGAAAAAAAAGAGGTCTTACAGCTTAATCATTGAAAACTAGATTCCCAGAACAGGTTTGGGCCAAAGGGGTTGGCTTCTCCTCAAATGCCAGGTATTCTGGTAAGTACACTTAACCATAGTTGTTTTCCATCCATTTTTTTTCCATTTTTCAATATTTATAATGCTCAATGAATTTTTTTTTCTTTGCTCCTGCTGCAACTAAATTCTCTGCCACTGTTGATTGTTGCTTTTCAAGGCTTCATTAAAGCAACTTGGAGTAAAGCACTGAGTCTTGAGAAACACAGTTTGCGTGTTTATTTCTGTTGCTTGGCTCTGCCTTAATGTGAAAACCACAATGAATCTCCTCGGTGCTGTTCTGAGAAAGAAAATATCTCGTTTCAAGGAGTTCTTGTCTCTGCTTGCCCTGGCCATAGCTATAAAATAATGTGGCACTTAACTTTTGTCTTTTTTGTTCACCAAAAAAACAAGTAATCAAGGACACAGAAGCAGTAGATAATAGCTGAGAAATACCTTATACAACTATTTTATTCTCCTCTCCCATGTCATTTATGATTTGGGTATTTACTGATAAGGAGGGAACTTCTGATGAAAAATCTTAACCCAGATCTGGTTGATACAGGTTTTCATACCGTTCTTTTATCCATCTTCCCCTGTGCCACTCATGACTGTGTTCTTCAAAGGCCAAGCAGCTGGAGAGGGTAAAGAACCTCAAAGGAAGGTGGAAGGGAACTCACGTTTTTGAGCCTGTATCAGAATCTAGGCATTGTATTTACTTTGGTTTATTCTTATGTGGATATTCTTGCCTGGAGAATCTCATGGACACAGGAGACTGGCAGGATCACATAGAGTCATACATGACTGAATCGACATAGCACGCACAACACATTCTTATAATACCAGCCAAAAATTCTTGAGCCAAAGATCACACTTTGGCCATCCATCAGCAAATCCTATAAGCACCACCCTCTTAAAAAATCCAGAGTATAACCACTTCACAACTCTACCTCCTAGTCCAATCTAGACCCTCTTCATTTCTCTATGGTCCTTACAGTATCTCCTCATTGTGGGAATGATCTTGCTCCTGACGTTCCCTACAGTCTGTACTGAACACCGCAAACCCGTGAGGCTCAAGCAAGTCAGGTGGTGCCTCCTCTTCTGCTCAGGTTGCCTTCCCATCTCTGAGCACTCAGAGGAGATGCTGGTCTGGATGCCTACCTGTGTCTCCTGGGTGAGTCTCCACGCTGCCTACAGATCCCACTGTTGTCTGACCTGCACCACCTCCCTGGTCTCATCCCCACCGCTTTTCTACTCCCACCACACCCGCCTCCTTGACATGCCTTCCCCTGTGCCCGGCTTATTTATGCATCAGAGCCATTGTACGTGCTGCATTCTAAGCCTAGAATTCTCTTTTTCTCAAACATCTCCAAAGCTACTCCCTCACTTCCTGCAGGTGTGTGCTCAAAACCTTATCATGGACACCTTCATTGCTCACCTTAAGAAAAAAGCTTAAGTTACTCTCTCATGCTCTGGCGCTGCTGTGTTCTTCTTTACTACCCATACCATCTTTGGAATCTATTTGTTTATTGATGTCACCTCTGCTTCCACTAGTACACAGATTTCATGAGAGACACACTAACAGATGAGACTGAGTCTCTGGGTGAAATTAACTCCCTTACCCATGCTGTAAATGAGTAACTAGACCACAACCTCCAGTCAGACTGTCTCTGCTGCCCCTGCTCTCTCTGCTAAATCAACCAGGAATTGGAGCAAAAAGAGCCAAGCTCCATCCATTGCTATTGCAGGTCCGCACATTCAGTAAAGACAGAATGCTCAGAGCGCAGTTACACTCTCATATCTACCTGCTGCATCTAAATCCTGCAAACTTACAGGCATTATCTGCTTGCTGACAAGGTTGCTCAGCATAGGGAATTTTAAGCTTCTGTCATCCCTGGGTTTGCAGCAGAAGGAAAAAAGGTAAGAGAGCAAGATGGAACTTAACAAGGGGCTCCTTAACTCCCGGAGTTTGTGTCACTTCTCTAGCTATCAACGTACTTTTTTTTTTTTTTTTTAAGCTCTTTTCTACTCACATTATATCTCACCCATTGCAACTTAAAAAATAAGTTCAGTGCTTCTGTTGAAATAATGTGATCCTCCTGGCTTTAGTGTTACTGCCAGCATTACTTCTAAATTCCTCTAGCACATCCTCTATACTATTATCAAGAAGGTCTTTATAAAACATGAATCTTATTATTTCACTCCATTTTGAAAAAGACAAACTGCTATGTTATACTGTATAATCATGATTTCTCAACCTGGCATGCAAGCCTACAAGGCCCTTTCTAATTGAATTCCTGTGCTCCCCTCTGGCAACTTTTAATTTCACAATGTGGAAGTATTTAATAATGCCTCACATACATTATTCAGCTTCACATTTAAATACTTTTTGCTGCTCCAGACACTCTGAAATATTGCCATTTCTGCCCAGTTTTTGCCTCTTGTACATTTCTGCTTGTTCTTTATATCAAGCATCTATTGAGAGCCCACACACTGGGTGTTGTTCAAGGTGCTTTATATTGGGTTGGCCAAAAAGTTTGTACATCTTTTTTCCAAACCATCTTATGGAAAAATCCATAAGATGGTTTGGAAAAAACGAACTTTTTGCCAACCTAATATATTGTTTAATGCTTAAAACAGTCCTGCTCACAAGCATTTCTGTCCACCTTTTCAGATAAAGGAACTGAAACTAAGAGAGTCCAAGATCCCATGACTACACAGTGGGAGAGCTGGCATCTGAGTCATTCTTTCTTGTAATGGCTCCTTTGACCATCATTTTCCCACTCTCCTGGGCACCACACATCCACCCTTGTGACAGTATCTTCCCCTAAAATATGGCAAGCCCCCCAGTGACAGAGTTTTTTTTTTCTTTTCCAGTGACAGCTTTTGTTGTTGTTTGCAGCTGTAGCGCCTCTGTGACCTGGGTCATCAATTTAACAGTTACATAAATAGGATTAATTGTCTGTGTAAATGACCATGTCTGGGAATTATGTCTGCAGCACCAGTCTTAGACCCGTTAGCCCTTACTCTAACCACGTGCTCTTGTCCCTCACCACTCATTCAAAGCTGGCTAAGAAAAGCTGTGTACTTCACTGAGGTCTACTCATTCAGTTCAGGTAACTACAGCCATCCACATGCACGTCTGTGTTGTTGCTCTCTGCCAATAAGGACGTTTATAGTCATACTTACCTTTTCTATTAGCCTGGATTTTATGGGTGAGGATGGCGTCCTCTAACATCACTGCTTGTACTCTTCATACAATCAGTAGGAGACCTGCTTTGCGTTGTCTTCCCTGTGGGGGAAATGACCTCTGTTGACTTAACCATACTACTTTTTTTTATTAAAAACTTTTTCTTATTACACTTATAATGCATGTTTCATGTAATCTCCCCCAAATTCAACAGATTTATTTTTTGTACTGAACTGAATGATTTAAAAGTTCATATGGAAAAACAAATGCAAGAATTCTCAAGAATGTAAGAGGGAGAAAGAATAATGAGGTGCTACAGTAGTATGAGGTACTGGAATTTACTTTAAAGCTAATGTAATAAAAAAAAATGCTCTTTGCACAAGAAAAAGCAAACATAGCAGGGAACAGAATCAAATTGAGAAACATATATAAGTAAATGTAGAACGTTACAGTATGATAAGGAGGGTGTTTCTATGTCATGGGAATTAGAATTTATTTAATAAATAATGTTGGCAGTATTTGGCTATCAAAGCAAAAAAATCGTTTGAATGTTATGATATATTTAAACAATTTGGTTTTAGATGAAGAAAGTAAGAACACTATACATTTATATGTTTACATTTTGCTTGTTATAATACATATTACCTTATGTATATACCTTATATAATGTAATAAATAATATTTAATATTCCATATTATAGATTACATATTCCTAACATTAAAACAGTCCAGAAGTTTTAACAGTGAACACTGAAAGATTCCCTCCTTTCCCTAGTAGTAGTAGTTTATAGACTCTCCTCCCTGACATTTACATATATACATGCTCAGTTCAGTTCAGTCGCTCAGTCGTGTCCGACTCTTTGAGACCCCATGAATCGCAGCACGCCAGGCCTCTCTGTCAGGCCTCCCTGTCCATCACCAACTCCCAGAGTTCACTCAAACTCCCGTCCATCAAGTCAGTGATGCCATCCAGTCGTCTCATCCTCTGTCATCCCCTTCTCCTCCTGCCCCCAATCCCTCCCAACATCAGAGTCTTTTCCAATGAGTCAACTCTTCGAATGAGGTGGCCAAAGTATTGAAGTTTCAGCTTCAGCATCAGTCCTTCCAATGAACACCCAGGACTGATCTCCTTTAGAATGGACTCATTGTATCTCCTTGCAGTCCAAGGGACTCTCAAGAATCTTCTCCAACACCACAGTTCAAAAGCATCAATTCTTCGGTGCTCAATATACATGCTCACAGACTTTCTTTTTTTACTTCAGTGGGGGTGACATGATGTTATTTTGAAAATTCCTTTCTTTTTTTTACATAAAACATGCAATTGTGGACAACTTTGTATAAAAACATATACTGACAAATCTCATTCTTTCCAAATGCTATCCAGTATTTCTCTAGATGATTCCACTTCAAATTCTTTAAGTAATCTTTTCTGATAAAGGAGATATTTAATGTATTTTTAAAAGTCAAATCATACAGAAAGTCAAAAATGAAAAGTCAGGATATCTTCTGCTGCTGCTGCTGCTAAGTTGCTTCAGTTGTGTCCGACTCTGAGCGACCCCATAGATGGCAGCCCACCAGGCTCCCCTGTCCCTGGGATTCTCCAGGCAAGAACACTGGAGTGGGGTGCCATTGCCTTCTCCAAGGATATCTTCTACTAGATTTCAAATATTCTTCTCCAGGAATAAATACATAAAATATTTCTTTTTTTTTTTTTTTGGAGGGGGGGATCGGTTTTATAGAGTAGCTGTTGACTTCCTGGTATGGAAATTATACATTCATTAGATTGTATATTTGATGAGAGTGTGTCTCTTATCTCCTCTAGTTCCCTACATCTACTGTTCTGTGTCTATGACTATGTATTCCGTGGTTAGTCCATAGGTTAATGCAAAACTTTTAACCCCAGTTTAAGAGGATTTAATAAGATTTTGCTCTTATAAATATTCACTGCAAAACCCAGTTATGTTATTGGATTTAGATAGAAACAAATATAATGTTAAGACACTAATCTCCAACCACTCAAAGGATGATGCTTCAAGCATGACAGTAGTGGCTTCTCTTCCAATTTCTTTTGAGTTTTCTTCTTTTCTTTAAGTAATTTCAGCTGGTATTCCTGAGGCTCATGGTATACTTTTTTTTTTTTTAATTTATTGGCATGTAGTTGATTTACAATGTTGTGGTAATTTTGGATGTACAGCAAAATGGCTCATTTTTTTTCATTCTCTTTCAGATTCTTTTCCCATATAGGTTATTAGAGAATATTTGAATAGAGTTCCCTGTGCTTTTACATTAGGCCCTTGTTGGTTATCTATCCCAAACTCCTAATTTATGCCTCCCCCTTTCCACACTTTATCTTTAGTAACCATGTTTTTGAAATCTGTAAGTCTGATTCTGTTTTGTAAATAAGTTCATTTATGTCATTTAAAAATTAGATTCCACATATGAGTGATAGTACTCTACTTTGACTCCACATATGAGTGATATTACTTCCACATATGAGTGATATTACTTCCACATATGAGTGATATTACTTTGCCAACAAAGGTCCATCTAGTCAAAGCTATAGTTTTTCCAGTAATCATATATGGACGTGAGAGTTGGACTGTGAAGAAAGCTGAGTGCAAAAGAATTGATGCTTTTGAACTGTGGTATTGGAGAAGACTCTTGAGAGTCCCTTGGATTGCAAGGAGATCCAACTAGTCCATCCTAAAGAAAATCAGTCCTGAATATTCTTTGGAAGGACTGATGCTGAAGCTGAAACTCCAATACTTTGGCCACCTGATTCGAAGAGCTGACTCGTTTGAAAAGACCCTGATGCTGGGAGAGATTGAAAGTGGGAGAAGAAGGGGACGACAGAGGATGAGATGGTTGGATGGCATCACAGACTTAATGGACATGAGTTTGAGCAAGCTCTGGGAGTTTGTGATGGACAGGGAGGCCTGGCGTGCTGCAGTCCATGGGGTCGCAAAGAGTCAGGTATGACTGAGTGACTGAACTGAACTGATGAGTGGTACTATATGATACTTGTCTTTCTCTTTCTGACTTACTTCCTTTAGTCTGAAAACCTCCACGTCCATCCATGTTGCAGCAAATAGCATTTTTATGGTTGAGTAATAGTCCATTGTATATTGCACCACATCTTCTTTATCCATTCTTCTATCAGTGGACATTTTGGTTGTTTCCATGTCTTGGCTATTGTAAATAGTGCTATAGTGAACATCGTGGTGCTTGTACATTTCTGAATTATGTTTTTCTCAGGATATATGCCCAGGAGTGGAATTGCTGGATCCTGGATCGTATATAGTATCTCTGTTTTTTGAAGGAATCTCCATATTGTTTTCCATAGTGTTTGTACCAATTTACATTACCACCAACATGATAGGAGGGTTCCCTTTTCTCCACACACTCTCCAGCATTTATTGTTTATAGATTTTTTGATGATGACCATTCTGACCTATATAAGGTAATACTTTATTATAATTGTGATTTGCATTTTTCTGATAATTAGTGATGTTGAGCACCTTTCCATGTTCTTTTTGGCCATCTTATGTATTCTTTGGAAATGTCCATTTAGATCTTCTGCTCATTTGTTGATTCGGTTTGTTTGACGTAAAGCTATATGAGCTATTTGTATGTTTTGGAGATTAATCCTTTATTGGCCATTCATTTGCGAATTTTTCTCCCATTTTGTTTATAGTTTCCTTTGCTGTGCAAGAACTTTTAAGTTTAATTAGGTCTTTTTAAATTTATCTTTTTTTTTGTTTTGTTTGATCTGCTGGAGAGCCTTATTGAGAGTAACACTATGGACAGCTTGTGAGGTTGATAAACTTTCTTAGAACTGGTATGACTGAAAATGTTACATAAAATAATAGTTTAAATATGGAATTCTAAATCTAGAGTCATCATCCCAGCAAATGTTTCCGACAATTTTCATTCCTTTGAGTTTTAGTGTTCCGTGTTGCTGATGGAAAAACTGCCATTAATCTGATTCTCCTTCCTTTATAGATGACTTCATTTTTTTTCTCATTTTGGACATTATTTAAATTGTCTTTCCAGAAATTTCAACAGAGGATGTTTCAGTATGGATCTTTTTTCCCATCTACTTCACTTAGTCTCAATGAGACTTTCAATATGAAGGATCTTATTTCTTCAGTCTGGAATATTTTTATTCTACTGTTTCTTTTATTATTCCCCTGGCCTTCATATCTGTTTTTTTTTTTCTCTTGGAACTTATTTTTGTCAACAATTGAGTTTCTTGGACTCATTCTCTGTATTTTTAAATCTTGTCTTTTATTTCTCATGTCATTTTTGTTTGTTGTTTTGGACTGCTGCAAATTTCTTTGCTTGAGCTTCCAAATCAATAATTAGTTTTTAACTCTATTATATAATGTGTAGTGAGCCATTGAATTTTTTATCTCAGTAATCATGTTTTAAAATTCTTATTTGTTTGGAAGGTGTAGTAGCCTCTCTAATTTTTCTACAGATAATATTTAGAATTTTTAGGGTCATTCGGGATCCTTTCTGTTTCCTCACCTTTCTGTTGATATTCTATTTGTTCATATTTGTGAACCGTGTAGGCTGACCTGAAGTGCCATGCTGTCAGTGGTGTTAAAATATCTGTAGGTGATTCTCGTATGGAATAAAGGCACAGCAGTATTTCTACCAGGCAATGGAGGTAATGATTATGCACGTGCTTCTTTACCTTGTCTTCTTCAGTCAAATAACATGGCCTGCAGATCCTTATCAGGGTATAAAAACCTATTTCCTTTGTTAGGGCTTCACAGTATTCTGTTGTGTAGCTGTACCATAGTTATTTAATTACTTCCCTATTGATGTGAAACTCCTGCAATTTTTCAGATATTAGGGAGAAGAATTTTTCCTTTAATGCTGCAATGAATAATCTTATCTATCATTTTATACACCTACAAAATAAATTCTCTAAAGATGGAATCCTGGCTGAAAAGTTAAATGTATTTTCAATTTTTATAAATATTGACAAATTGTTGTTCCATTTTAAACAGGAGGAAACAGCCCTGGAGAGGTGAGATGACTTGATCATAGTCACCTAACAAGTTTATGCCAGTATGCGAAATGGAACTTTGTGCTTTGTATCACTCATTCCTGCATTTTTTCTACTATATGACACTTCTTTCACTGTGTCCTATCAACAACCACTACAGCTATGTCTGGTGATTTGGTGAAACTGATTACCAGAGATTATTCATTATATCATGAGTTGGTATCTGGAAAAGACTAAATAGCTACCTCCTATTTTCCATGGACTCATGAAATAATTTTAAAAGATATATACATATGGAGACAATGCAACAACGATATGAAAATAAAGCAAAACAAAATAAAAATGAAGTTGGTGGTGGCCCAGAATATTTAAGGACATTTTGGAGAGAGACCGCCAGAAACACCAGAAATAAGCAGTTCTCCAGTCGGTGTCCAAAGAAACTACAAGTACAGTTAGGACAAAGGAAAAAGTAGATCATCAGGCAAACATCAAGATTTTCTTTAGATTTTTTTTATTGCAGTATAATTGCTTTATACCTCCCTGGTGGCTCAGTCAGTAAAGAACTCATCTGCAATGCAGGAAACCATTTGCAATGCAGGAGACCTGGGTTTGATCCCGGGATCAGGAAGATCCCCTGGAGAAGGAAATGGCAATCTACTCCACTATTCTTGCCTGGGAAAAATCCCATGGACAGAGGAGCCTGGTGAGCTACAGTCCATGGGGTTGCAATGAGTTGGACATACTGAGCAACTAAGCCACCACCAGCACCACCATAATTGCTTTACAATGTTGTATTGTTTCTGCTGTACAACAAAGTGAATCAGCTGTATGTATAGTATATGCTGTGCTGTGCTTAGTTGCTCAGTCGTGTCCAACTCTTTGTGACCTTATGGATTGTAGCCAACCAGACTCCTCAGTACATGGGGATTCTCCAGGCAAGTATACTGGAGAGGGTTGCCATGCCCTCCTGTAGCAGACCTTCCCAACCCAGGGATTGAACCCAGGTTTCCCTCATTGCAGGAGGATTCTTTACCATCAGAGCCACCAGGGAAGCCCAAGAATACTAGAGTTAGCCCAAGTAGCCTAACCCTTCTCCAGGGGATCTTCCCAACTCAGGAATCAAACCAGGATCTCCTTCATTGCAGGTGGGTTCTTTACCAGCTGAGCTACCGGGGAAGCCCATGCATATGTATATCCCCTCCCTATTGAGTCTTCCTCCCACCTCTCCATCCTACCCATCTAGGTCATCACAGAGCACTGGGCTGAGCAACCTGTGCTATACTGCAGCTTCCCACTAACTAGCTGTTTTTCACAGAATAGTGTCAGTAGAGACACAGATGTAGAGAACTAACTTGTGGACACAAGTGAAGAAGGGGAAGGTGGGTCACAGTAGGAGAGTAGCATTAACACCAGTATTTTTTAAGTTGATAACTAAATTTAGAGCAGCCAGTCCACAGGCTAGCTGGGGAACATTTTGCCCTTAATACCGAAGACCAGTTCTCTGATGAATAGATGGCTAATGAGATAGGGAAAGGGTCCCAGAAAATGTACTGGACCTGCAGAGTAAAAGAAATGAAAATTTAGGTAATCCTAGACCTCTACTTCTCAAGTGTCGCTAGTGGTAAAGAGCCCACTTGCCATTGCAGGAGACTTAAGAGATGCGGGTTTGATCTGTGGGTCAGGAAGATCCCCTAGAGGAGGGCATGGCAACCCACTCCAGTATTCTTGCCTGAAGAATCCCATGGACAGAGGAGCCTGGAGGGCTACAGTCCATAGGGTCACACAGAGTTGGACACGACTGAAGTGACTTAGCATGCACTCATGCAGACCTCTACTTAAGAGCGAAGGGAAATATAAGAGACTTCTCTGTCCAGGAATAAAAACAGGAAAGCCCTCTACCACCAGAGTAAGGGCTTCTTCCCTTGACCGCTGTGGTTTCCCAGCATCCTGTCTGCTTCAAACCAGCATGTAACTGTAAACAGACCAGAACACTGTCACTGATTAATTCTGCCCTGTAATTTGGGAGAAAAAGCATTTGGTAAACCATCCTGCGCCCCAAGTGTGTCACTTTGTTATAATTCACCCATCTATGCATGTAAAGTTTGTGCAATATTATATATGTCAAAAAAGCTTACCAAGTGGGAATTTCCCTGTGGTCCAGTGGTTAAGAACTTGCCTTTCAGTGCAGGGACACAGGCTTGATCCCTGGTCAGGGGACTGGGATCCCACATGTAGTGGGGTAACTAAGCTCACACACCGAAACTGCTGAGACCTTGCACTCTGGAGCCCTTGTGCTGCAACTAGAGAAGCCCTCACACTACAGCCAAGACTTGATACAGCCAAATAAATGTGTAAAAAAAAAAAAAAAAAACTCACTAAGTAATTCTAGTTTGCAGCCAGGATTGAGAAACCTTGCTCTGAACAGCTAAACTGAATAGTTGTGTAGTTCAGCTGGTAAAAAGAATCCACCTGCAATGCAGGAGACCCCGGTTAGATTCCTGGGTAGGGAAGATCCCCTGGAGAAGGGTTAGGCTACCCATTCCAGTATTGTGGGGCTTCCCTGGTGGCTCAGACAATAAAGAATCCACCTGCAATGCGGGAGACCTGGGCTTGATTCTGGGCTTGGGAAAATCCCCTGGAGGAGGCCATGGCAACCCACTACAGTATTCTTGCCTGGAGAATCCCCATGGACAGAGGAACCTAGCAGGCTACAGTCCATAGGGGTCACAAAGAGTTGGACACAAGCAAGCAACTAAGCACAGCACAGTATAAAATTATCTCTGCTCTTTTAAAAATGAGTTTAGAATGAAAAATCAAATTCTACATCAACATGATTAATAACAACTTTTGTCCCAAGAAAGCTATTAGCTTATAGTCAATTATAATAAATGTACAGGGACTCAAGTAAAAAACAAAGTGCCTGTAGCAGACCTACAATGCAATGGAATCCTTTTCAGCATCTTGAGATGAGTGTATCTAGAGTCTACAGAACACCAGTATCTCCATCACTAGTGTAATCTGTGAATAATCTATATTTTGCTTCAAATTTCACATCTCCTCTTTGTCATTGGTGTTCAGGAATTTCAATGTATCTACTTATGGAATTGTTTTACTTGTCCTCTTTGGATTAGTATTTCTAGATTGATGCCATTTCTGGAAAATTCTCAGGCATTACTTCTTCAAAAATTTCTTCTCCATCCTCTCTCTACTCTCTTTCTGAGATTCTAATTAAACAGATGCTAGCGCTTTCACGGAGAAGGAAATGGCAACCCACTCCGTTGTTCTTGCCTGGAGAATCCCAGGGACGGGGGAGCCTGGTGGGCTGCCGTCTATGGGGTCGCACAGAGTCGGACACAACTGAAGCGACTTAGCAGCAGCAGCAGCAGCGCTTTCACTCACTCCATATTTTGAAACTTTCACGTTTCCATCTTCTTATCTGCCTCTGATAGTATTTTCATCAGACTTTTCTGTCCACTGGTGCCCTCTTTAGCTTTACCCAAACAGCACTTTGCCTTTTATGTCCCCCCTACACCAAATTTTCCATGTTTAGAGTTTATATCTGATTTTATATAGAAAGCTTATGTTTTACATACTGATGTGGTCATTCCTGATAAAGATTTGTTTCTTGCTTGCATTTTTAGTTTCTATATTATTTCTTTAAATTAATTTTAATTTTAAATTCTTAAAAAATAGGTAACTATTTTATACCTGACAGTATCAGTGTCTGCATCCTTGAAGACCCAGATCTATTCCTTGTCATTTCTGTGACTCTCACGCATGGAACTGGCCTTCTCTTGTGCTTGTTGATATTTTCTTTTTATTTTTGAATAAGGTTTTTGGATTTCTTTCTTTCTTTTCTTGGCTGTAACTTGTGGCATGTGGGATCTGAGTTCCCCAACCAGGGACCAAACCCATACCTCCTCCATTGGAAGCATGAATCTTAACCACTAGACTACCAGGAAAGTCCCTGTTTTCCATTTTTAATTGGAGGATCTTATTTATTCTTCATCAGTGGAATCCTAAGGGGATGCTTTCTTCGGAAGAGTGTTTGTTTCTACTGCTTCTGTAAAGTAAGAGTCTGCACCAATCAGGACAATTCGATCCTTCTGAGAGTCACAATTTAAGATAGGATTGTCAGGCTCAGCCTGTCAGTGCTGTTGTTGGCCCACTGTTCAATATCAAACTTACTGCACTTCTGTAAGCATCCGACCTCAGGGCAAACCTGTACCCTCCCTCTACTCTTAGTTCTGAGCATCTCATGGTTTGTGTTTTTATTATAATCAGAAAGCATGCCCCCACAAGGTTGTTTTCTACAGCAGAAGAGGCCCTCACAACAACACTGGTTCAGTTACATTATGAAATAGCTTTAGCAATGTTTTGGGAAGCCATTAGTGATTATATCAAAAGTAAATGAGCAGAGGATGAAACAGTCTGTTTGGTTAGTTCAGATAAACTGTAATCAGCTGGTTATCATATTAATACAGTGAAAATAAGTTTCTTTCTGATATCTTTTGTATTAGTCCAGAATCTATTTTCTAACATCTCTAATTAAATCCTAAATTAATTTTCTTAGCCACAGTGTTTTATGGATTTTCATTAAAAAGTGTGAGAAAAATGTGTTAATAAGCCTGTAACTAACTTTGCAAGTAACTTTGCTGGCTCTATTGCACATATGTAAGCTTTCTCTCGGAGAAGGCAATGGCACCCCACTCCAGTACTCTTGCCTGGAAAATCCCATGGATGGAGGAGCCTGGTAGGCTGCAGTCCATGGGGTCGCTAGGAGTCGGACACGACTGAGCAACTTCACTTTTACTTTTCACTTTCACGCACTGGAGAAGGAAATGGCAACCCAATCCAGTGTTCTTGCCTGGAGAATCCCAGGGACAGAGGAGCCTGGTGGGCTGCCGTCTATTGGGTCGCACAGAGTCGGACACGACTGAAGCAACTTAGCAGCAGCAGCAGCAAGCTTTCTCTGATTTTTTTTATTTTTCTGGATAAAGGATTCACAGAGCTAATGTTAATGAACAGCAACAATTTTAAAAAAGTATCAGCATCTATTTATCTTGTATATGTATTTGCTTTTAGAGGTTATAATATTTGGCATGAAGTAGTTTGCTTTATGGAGAAGGCAATGGCACCCCACTCCAGTACTCTTGCCTGGAAAATCCCATGGATGGAGGAGCCTGGTAAGCTGCAGTCCATGGGGTCGCTAAGAGTCGTACACAACTGAGCGACTTCACTTTCACTTTTTCACTTTCTTTTTTTTTTTTTTTGCTCTACATATTAAAATTTATTGATTAATGTTCATATAGTTACACTAATTTGGGGGTATTACTCAGCCATTAAAAAGAATACATTTGAATCAGTTCTAATGAGATGGATGAAACTGGAACCTATTATACAGAGTGAAGTAAGCCATAAAGAAAAACACCAATACAGTATACTAACGCATATATATGGAATTTAGAAAGATGGTAACAATAACCCTGTGTACGAGACAGCAAAAGAGACACTGATATATAGATCAGTCTTATGGACACTTTTTCACTTTCATGCATTGGAGAAGGAAATGGCAACCCACTCCAGTGTTCTTGCCTGGAGAATCCCAGGGACAGAGGAGCCTGGTGGGCTGCCATCTATGGGGTCGCACAGAGTCAGACACGACTGAAGTGACTTAGCAGTAGCAGCAGTTTGCTTTAGCATGTGATCTAATTTCTTTAGACCTTGTTCTTATGCTATTTTGTATACTCGCGCCTGGCAAATCCCATGGACGGAGGAGCCTGGTGGGCTGCAGTCCATGGGGTCGCTAAGAGTCGGACACAACTGAGAGACTTCACTTTCACTTTTCACTTTCATGCATTGGAGAAGGAAATGGCAACCCGATCCAGTGCTCTTTCCTGGAGAATCCCAGGGATGGGGAAGCCTGGTGGGCTGCTGTCTGTGGGGTCTCCAAGAGTCTGACAGGACTGAAGCAACTTAGCAGTAGCAGCAGCATTGAAACAAATTAGATACTGTGGTGGTAGAAAACATGATATAAATAAAGTAATTCTCATGTCTTAACACCAGTATCTCAGAGATGGACCTAGTTCTTCACTATTCATCTCAAATTTTTTAATCTGGCCATTGGCAGCATTCCCTGGTAGCTCACCTGGTCAAAAATCCGCTTGCAATGCAGGAAACCCCAGTTAGATTCCTGGGTCGGGAAGATCCCCTGGAGAAGGGAAAGCTACCCACTCCTGTATTCTGGCCTAGAGAATTCCATGAAATGGAGTCACAAAGAGTCGGACACAACTGAGCAACTTTCCCTTTAACTGACAGCAAGGTGTGTTATTTCCAGTGTGTGGGGAAGTGAACACAAGTGATTCTTCTGTGTTTAGAAGAATCTAGCATTCACCTTGCACATCATCTTCAAAAAGACTCCAACATGCTTCCTATCATGCTCAGAATAAGGAAGTCTTATATTTATGTGATAAGGGTTACTTCTTTTCTAGGAATTCAGAAAATGTAAGGATAGGAAGATCAGCCAAATGAGAGTATAACAGCATCAAATGAGGTATATGCATGACAGGCACTTGATAAATATTTGTTGAATAAATGAAAAAAATGAATGGCTATACTTTTAAAAAAAGGAACCAATGATATCATCCTAGAAGTGAGCTAATGGTGAGATTTTATTTGCTTTTTCATTTAATATGCTCCCCCCCATCACATATATATACACAAAAGAGAGAGAAGCAGGAATATAAAATAAATTTAATTTATTCCAGTATGATTTTAAGGCCAGAAATAACCAGTAATTATAATCCAAAGGAGTGATCTTTTACTTTAGGACATATATTTAAGCTCCTACAGTTTCTAACAAGAATAAAAAGGAAAGAAGCTCTTCTCACTGACTTTTCTGGCCTATTTTGTTCCACTAACTGTAGGGTTTAAAAAAAAAAACAAAAACATAATTTGAGAACAGCACACTGAACAGGAATGTGTCAATAGAAGCTGAAATTTATCTTGTGAGGAGATAAAAATCAGTATCTGGAGGATTGTTCGGTAATTCACACTGAAAACAGAAAGGCTCGATAAGGAACACATTGGGTTCCCCTGATGGGTCCATTGTGCCTCTGTGTGAAACAAAAGGCTGGCAAGCATCTCTGTGCCCACTGTTCAGTCCCAGGCCCATTGTCTGGCCCAGCGCCTCATCGTGGAACATGCATTTCTCTTGGGAGATGGGCAAGTGGAGACTTTACTTGCAGCAATTTTGCAGGTTTTTTTTTTTTAAAGGTTTCTACAGTTTAAGTGCAGGGAAACTCAGTCTTTAGAAGGAACTGTTTCTGATGTTCTCCATTCCTATTCATTCCCTTTCCCTCATGGACATCAGCAGATGAGTCCTGGCACCCCAGATGACCCAGCACCGGGCAGCAAAGCTGGGAGCCATGTTCATTCTGTTTGTATTCTGCTTTCCTGCCTTTGAAGCACCTAAAGATAGCAGGGGGTAAAAATACCTGTTACTCCCAATGAAGAGGGGTTCCTTCTCAGTCTGCTAGGGTCAGCAACACAGCCACAGAAATTCACCACGTTCTCCTGTAACTCTGAGACTTGCAGACAGAGGTCAGATTCTCACAATAGCAGTCAAGGGCCTAGTCCCAGCTCCAAGTAAGAACCACTTGTGAGGATGGAAGTGAAATGGAGCAGGACCCCATGGTCCTTGCCTCCCATGTCTGTATCCTGCCTTTTGCCTGTGAAAAATAGTTAGCCAAAAATAAGTTTAATCAGAGAAGTGAGAAAATGCAGAATCAAAGGAAAATAAAGCAGACAAAATAATGGTTTAGTCATTAAGCATAATCAAGGACCTTCAGTTCCTCCTCAAGGGCTGTTCCATTTCCTGTGAACTGTCTTATAGATATGAAAACCCTCACCAGGTAGAGAAGTGAATTACATGATTCCCAGACTGTAGCCATGATATAAGCTTCACAATTCCAAGAATTGGCCTCAAGAAAATTGGAACAAACTGCCATTGGAACTGAAGATTAACTGTACTTAAAAGAACCAAAATGATGCTGGTTAGTCCACTGATAACCAATTTCAAGATGACTGTCAGAGCTGACTATGATGTTTCTGCATGTTGCCCTCTCCTTCAGCCTAGAAAAGCTCTTGCCCCCTGATTGTTGGGAGTGGGGAGGAGTCAGCCTTTAGACAGCTATCTGCCCTCTCTCTAGTCGCCAGCATCCAAAGTAAAGCAAACTTTCCTTTCCATCAACCTGGCCTCTTTAATGACTTTTGAGCAACAAGCAGCTGGACCCCACTTTTGGTTACAGAAGCAGATCCTGAATAACTTCCAAATCCAATTTTCTCCCCAAAAGAAGCCCTTTAAACTTAGCAGAGACTGTTTCTCTACAGTTAACTATTGAAGACTTGGAAACATTGAATAATTTTTTTTTTTTTAATTCAGAGCATTTTCAGAAGAACCAACATTTAAGCTCGTCTCATACAGCAGAAACCAACACAATATTGTAAGGCAGTTATCTTCCAATTAAAAAATAAATAAATTTTCTTAAAAATAAAACTGTCTCAAGACAATCGCAAATAGTATACACAGCTGAGAGAAGGAAGAGTTGCAGGGAATTTATCACAGAGTATTTGTAAGATTGTTCCTTTTCTCAATGCATGCATGCATACTAAGTACCTTCAGTCGTGTCCAATTCTGCAAATCTATGGACTGTAGCCTGCTAGGCTCCTCTGTCCATGGGATTCTCCAGGTAAGAATATTGGACTGGGTTGCCATGCTCTCTCCAGAGGCTCTTCCCGACCCAAGGATCGAAGCTGTGTCTCTTACGTCTCCTGCCTTGGCAGGCGGGTTCTTTACCACTACTGCCACCTGGGAAGCCCTCTTTTTCTCAGTAATATTAGCTGAATACTTGCTGTGTGGTAAGCCATGGAAGGCATAGACAGACCTACAAGACACCGGACTAGTCTTCAAAGAGTCTTCCATCCAGATGTGGAAATAAAGGATGAGTCCAAGTACTTGTAGTGCTTATGGATTAAATTAGTCCTCATTGCCCCAGAATAACCAGTGCAAGGCAGAGCAGCAAGTCCCTCCTAAGAACTTAGAAACAGTTGTGTTGGGAGTAGGGGGTGATTTGCCTTCTAAGAGTTAAACTAGAAAGGTACATTTAGATTCACAGCAGTTGAACTTGGTCTAAACCACAGACGCCGTGCTGCTGCACATTTGGGGAAAAGTAAAACTCCACTCACAGCTGCCTGAATGTCTCATAGAATATGCTAGGGCTGGGAGAGGAGAAATTGTAGTGAATTGTATTCAGGCTGTTTGAAATAAAACTGAATCAAAAGAAGGTTATCAGCCCAGAGAGTAGTAAGTGCTTATTGGCCTAAGGAGATGAACCTTTCAGACCCTGAGACAAAGGAGTCTCCACTCTGAGTCATTAACCAGCCACTTGTTGTGATTCTACAGTCACTTAATATTCTGGTTAGCAATTGGCTTCTAGTTTCAGTCTATCCATCATGAAGAGATGCTTCTACTCATGTGACATGCATTCTTCTATCCATGTAGGTTATAGTCATCATTGTAAATTCGTTAATGTCATGGCATCCTACAATGCACGCACACACACACACACACACACACACACACTAGTTCCATGAGCTTAGGTCATGTGTATCTATTCCTAGAAAAAATTCTGCCCAGCATACTCTGTTCAAAGTCAGATTCCCCCCTACCAGCTTAAGGATTACAGCCTGTCCCAAGGTGACTTGATTGAGTGATCTGCCTTCTTCTATGACACCCCAAGCTCACTGAATACTTTCTCAGATCAAACTAAAATAGAAACCAAATGCCATAAACTACACAATACCCATATACATTTCACACCTAGCTGGAGTCATCATGGAAACTATCCTTGAACAAATACAGAGGTTTATTAGGCAAAGGGCCTTGGTGAACGAGTAGCCAGAGGCCAAGTCCTAAGCCAGAGGCAGAGGGAGGTGCACAAACAAGAGCTTCTAGGAAACAGTGGGAGATAGTGTGGGAAAGGTAGGTTGGGCCATCGTTCGAGGCCTGACCTGCTGGAACCAGGTGTTTGAATCATCTTGAGTAGTAACAAAGGAACAGTCAAAGGGTTTGAGTAAAAGAATCTGTTTTTAGAACTATACTGTGATTGCAGTTGACAAGCTGGATTTGACTGAGGTGCAATTTAGAGGCAGCGAGACAAGTTTAGACGAGTGTGGAAGCTGTTGTCATGAGATAACTATGGCCTCAAGTGGGATGGAGGCAGATGGGTGACTGAAAGGAAAGTGTAAATGCTAGAAAAAAGTGGAGCAAATTCCTATAGGAGCGTCCATTAATTAGTCAGCCTTCTTTCTCTGGCTAAGAGTTTTTCATAGAATTCAATTAATGCCAGTCATAAGACTCCATTAAATTAAAAGCATCTCACCTCTTCTTGGTAAGTAGAGACTCAGCCCTCGGAAGATGGCAGCAAGATGAATGTTCACTGAGGAAGGAGGATATCAGCAGGAAATACTAAGGCCCCAAGTGGGGTCAGGCAGAGGCTAAGGAATGGGTGGTGGTGGTGCCAACTTCGGTAAGTCTTGGGTGGTTTAGATGAGGTCAAGTCAGAGAGAGATTAGACCGTTTTAGCAGAGAGGGAGACAGAGAGGGAGTGAATGAAGGCTGTGTTAATGGGAGAGTAATTAGACTAAAGCATGGGGAAAAAGGTGTTGGTGAAGGAAACTCAAGAGGGCAGGCGTCGGTCTGGGACTGGTAAACTGTAATAGCTTGCAGTAAAATTTATCTTACAGACTCTGAGGTAAAAATCAGGATGCCAGTTAACCTCAAGGTAATCATTAGCTGAACTAACCACTCCGCTTGGGTCTCAAGATAAGCTGCAAATTGGAACTTTTGTGCACTGCTGGTTGGAGTGTAAAATGATGGATTCACTGTGGAAATCAGTTTGGCAGTTCCTCAGAAAGCTAAACATAGAATTATCTTATGATCCAGCAATCCCACTTCTAGATATTGAAAAACAAAGTTGAAAAGAATTGGAAATAGAGGCTCATACAGATACTTATCTACCAGTGTTCGTTGAAGAATCTATTCACAATAGCCAAAGGTGAAAATAAACCAAGTGTCCATCACCAGATGAATGAATGAGCAAAGCGTGTTACACACATATGATAGAATGTTATCCAGCCATAAAAAAGAATGAAATTCAGATATATGCTACAACATGGATGAATCTTGAAAGCATTATGCTAAGTAAAATGAGTCAGACACGAAAGGACAAATATTTTCTAAGTCTGCTTATACACAATATTTAGAAGAAGCAAATCCATAGAGCCAGAAAGTCAGTTACCAGGGCCTTGGAGTGAATAGGGATTCATTGCCTGATGGCCTCAGAATTTCCGTTTGAGGCGATGAAAAGGTTTGGAAACAGATAATGATATTGGTTGGACAGCAATGTGAATGTACTCAATGCTGCTGAATCGTACACTTAAAAATCACTAGTAAATTTTGTTATGTATATTTTACCACAATTTTAAAATATTTTTTTAAAAAGAGAAGCTGTGGACGTCCCAGGTAGCACGGTGGAGAAGAATCCACTTGCCAATTCAGGGGACACAGGTTTGATCCCTGGTCCAGGAAGATTCCACATGCTGAGGAGCAGCTAAGCCCGTGCACCACAGCTACTGAGCCTGTGCTGTAGAGCCCAGGAGTCACAACTACTGAAGCCTAGAGCCTGTGTGCCACAAGAGAAGCCTGCGCAATGAGAAGCCCTCAACAAAGAGTAGCCCCACTCGCCTCAACTAGAGAAAGCCCATGCAAAGCGACAAAGACCCAGTGCAGCCATAAATAAATGAATAAATAAATAAAGTTATTTTAAAAAAGAGAGAAGCTGCAAAGGCTGCTTGTAGGATTTAAGAGTGAGAATAAAATGCAATTCGTAAGGGACCCTCCCTCTCTTCTTCAGGGATGCTGGGCCCCACGGCCTGCACTATCTTCCTGAGATGCTGCAAGACCACAACTGGAACTACCAGCCCAGATCCCAGCTTCCCCTGTGACTCTCGCAGTCAGTCCTCTGGGATCTGAGTAGCTTTGTTGTTGATTGGAACTAGCTCCACCACCAGTCCTGCCACTAGAACACACACAGGGCCCAGTGCTGGTTTCTGCAGCTTTGAGTTTGGTAGAATGCCAGCAAACACAGCTTTTACTGTCATAATTGGTCTGAATTTAAACGCTCCCACTTGTTTTTGTTTCTCATTGGTATGTGTATATGTGGACACAGCCTAGGTTTGTGGGTATAAAGAATTTTGTCAACATGGAGAGAGTGAATCAGAGTTTTCTGTTGTCTAAACCAGCCCTTATTTTCTATCTTGATTTCCCTACGCATTGATAATGCCCTCCAGCCTTTGAGTCAAGGAGAGGTTGGAATCCAACCACTTAATTGGAGGTTTTCCAGTTCATAGCGGTTAACTTTTCTGCAACTTGTCTCCTTAATTTAGAACAACAGTCAAAGAATAATAAGCGCTCTACCTCACATTAGTTAGGGCCTATTTCTAGAACTCTGTGTGGAATATTCAGGACACATTTATTGTCTTTGAAGAGTTTTTAGTAAAATTGTGAAGGGAGAAATCAAAGCTGTCTTGAATTTTATTTGTGATTTTCCATCAAATTGTTAAATGGGGTTATTTAATATTTTTCAGTGAATGCAGCATCATTTGCATATTAAATCACATTACATCTGCCTCCATTAATGAAATTATTTTTAGATTTCAGCCATCAATACAGTCTTTTGCAATATTCAGATCCTGATGTAAGAAACAGTGCTGGCTCAATTCTATGTTCGGAGAGTTTCTAAAACATCTTAATTTGTCGATGCTTATTCTTCTCCCAAGTTTAGCTTCATGGTTTGGGGGATCACTTCGGAGCAGTTTGTATATATGATAGATGGAGAAAGTAGCAGCTGTTTTTGTTTTTGATTTTTCCAGCCAGGCTTTCCTTATCATCCTGTGCCAGAGAAATAGAATGAAATTCTCTGATCTAAATAAGTTAAATGCTCTGTGTATTAGACTAAATGCAATTGTGGACAAGAAGGGGAAAGCAATGCATATGAGGCTTTGCTGACAGACAGCCCTGGCATCTAGGGACAGCCAGAGTAGTGACTGCAATCACAAATGATTCCAGTGAGAAAGAAACGGAAGAAGTATCTACAGACATCAGCTTGACTGCCCAGGGAGCCTTCTGACAAGGTCAGATTCTAAAAGGGCAGACACAAGTCTTACTTATTAAATTAGCTGATGACACGAGGCTCAGAGAGATGGGGCGGGCTATGTTGGTTGACAGGATTCAAAAGGATCTCAGCAGGCTAGAATGATGGGCCAAAGCTACAAAGAAGAAAGTTCAAAGACATCATTTTGAGGTCTGGCACTTGGATACAAAAGAACAGCACCACCAGAGGATAAAGGATATATGGTGAGCAAGTACAAAAAGTTTTGGTTGAAATAAAGTTGTGACACACCAATATGGCGACAGCTTTCCAAATGTGCGTAAGTTTTCCAGAATGCTTATACAACCTTAGATTGTGTTAATAGAGCATGGTATTTAGTAAGAGAAAAGCGATAGCATAAAGCATTTGCAGGCAATATACACAGATGTCAGACAAATGGTCTTTGGGGTCAGACAACCATTTATCAGATCCCATTTCCAGCTTATCATAGCAACTCTTAATAAGTGATTCCTAAAACTATCAAAAGTAGAGTAAACCTTTTAACTTGAGCTGTAAATATTCATTCTTTACAAAATTGTTGGTGTAGGGTCAAGCCTTTTCCTGTGCTAGTGGAGCGGACCTTCCATCAGAATGCCCTCATATGGCCATAGCTGTGGTTTGTGGCTTGTCTCCATTCTCTTTTGCTAGGTGTGTGCTCCTATTGTTTATAATAATATTTGGAATACATTCCTCCTGCATTTAGGTCCCTTGACTGGAGTTTTTCATTTTCTCATTTAAACAAACCCATCCTTAATTATCTAAGATTTCTAGATGCTTCTTTAAAAAAAAAAAAAAAAGTATAATTGCTTTATAATGTTGTGTTAGTTTCTGTTGTTCAACAACATGAATCAACTATATGTATACATATATCCCCTCCCACCTTTCTTTCTTTTTAATGGAGCAATTACCTAAAGACAACTCTCAATCAATTCAAATCTTCCTAGAATTTTTACATTTTTTCCTTTTACAGTTTTCTTGCTCTCACTTATTTCAAGAGAAATATTTTAAGAGACTCATCTGCAGCAAGTTTCTCAAGCATTCGAGTTGATTTTCGTATAAATAGTAACTCTTTTCTCACTCATATTTCATCAGCTTATGTAATATTGTATTAAATTATATAATTAAAATGACCAATATGAGAGGCATCAAGAGGATGAGGACAAACAGCTATTTCACATACAACTCAGGAGAAGAGCCCACTAGTGGTGAACAGTCAGTGTTCTGTGAAACAGGATCAAAAAGAACAAAATCACCAGGATGATTATGGGGACTGAAGGGTGGCTTATGATTGAGGCCAGTGGAGGCATTTAGTCTTAAGAGGGGTTGCTTCAGTGATATGAATGTCTGCTGATGTTATTAATAGATTTATTATATAGATTCACCAAGCTGCTTCTCTAGGACTCCAGAGAGAGATGTGAGAGAAAGAGAGATAACACAGACCACTGAATAACATTATAGGCAGGCAATGTTCAGCTCATATCAGTATGAATTTAATTAGAGAATTTAAATATGACCTGGGCTGTCTTGGGAGATAGCTGTCACTGGACATGTTCGAACACAGGCAGGCTGACCAACTTGGCAGTGTTGGTATAGAACACATTCAGAATAAAGTGGGGAATTCAATTAGATAATGGTAACTTCTCAAATTGTAATGAAAAAGCAGGGGAATCAGTAACTGAGGAAAATCTACTAAAATTAGGCATAAGACATTCCTTGGGCTATCAAATTGCCAAAATGAGGGCAGTCTAAAGTGTCATTCCTTCATTTAACTTTAAAAAAAAAAACATTTTCTTTTTAGAATAATGATTATTAAGGTGTCTGATATCTAACATCTGATATCTAATGTTTGACACATATGTGAGGGACAGGGAACATGTATGTTGGTGACTGAACAGCAACAACAACATCTGTATGTATGCATGCATGCATGCTAAATCACTTCAGTTGCGTCCAACTCTTTGTGACCCCATGGAGTGTAGCCCGCCAGGCTCCTCTGTTCTTGGGATTCTCCAAGAAAGAATACTGGAGTGGGTTGCCAGGCCCTCCTCCAGGGGATCCTCCTGACCCAGAAATCGAACCCACTTATCCTGCAGCTCCTGCATCGCAGGTGGATTCTTCACTGCTAAGCCACCAGGGAAGCCCATATATATGTATTAACACACACACACACATATATATACACACACATATGTGTACATATATGGAGAGAGAGGCTCTTACAGGATAAGCATTCCATATCTCAAATCAAGGAGAAAGGAACACAGATCTTATTAATATTATTAATAATAATATTTTCTGGGATAGGATTATTTTGCATCTCTACAAAAATTTGTTATGTGAATTTAAAATGACGTAAATCAGAAAAGAAATACATTAGGTTGATTATGCTCAATAGTGCTTACTTTGAAAATATGGTGCTATATTCTATCCTGTTGAATAAAATCCACTTGACATGGTTATAGCTGTCAGAGGATAGCAATCTAATAGCATAGATATCTCTTTATTTTCTTATTAGAAGGCAAGACACTGCATTATGTTAGTCTGTAACTCAAGAGAGCTGTCACATTTTGAGGGACATAATTTGAGCCCTCCTGTACCTTAGCTCCATTCCATCATGGAGTTTTACCCTACTTTGCAGCCAGTGTGTACCCATAAATTTCCAATTTTAATCCCTTTAAAGCCCATCTATATGGATAAGAAAAATATCTTCCCTTCACATGTGACTGCATCAATCCAGATTAACCCAGACTTCTTCATTAAGGGATTCATTCCATTTGGACCCTTTAACATGAAAGGCTGCTCTTCAGCTGGTACTATAGTGCTGATTGGTTATAGCCTGTGTCTGTTCTGATTGGTGGACACTAACTGGCCACCATTCTGATTGGTTAGCACCTGTGCTGAGCCAGTTAGTTCTATTTATGGTAGCTCAGATGGTAAAAAATCTGCCTGCAATGTAGGAGACCCGGATTCAATCCCTGGGTCAGGAAGATCTCCTGGAGAAGCAAATGGCAACACACTCCAGTATTCTTGCCTGGGAAATCTTATGGACAGAGGAGCCTGTGACTCTACAGTCCATGGGGTCACAAAGAGTCAGATACTACTGAGCACCTGACCCAGAGGCCATCACCAGATTAGAATCCCCTGAAGAGGTTAATGCCCAGGAGATGCTCAATCTCCACAGACCCCGCATTCTGACTTAATTGGTCTGAGGTGGCAGAAGCTTTCTAGGTCAGTGTTTCTCAAACCATCTGTGTAAACGAGCAGTTGTTGCTGCTGCTTGTTTCAAGTTCCAATCTGATACTTTGGTAAAATGAAAAACCACATGATTGGATGTTGTTGCAAGTGGCAAATTGCTAGAAAAGTGTCTAAGCACAGAAGTATTTATCTTGGATTGGTGACAGTTTGTGGATCATACTCGGAGAAGCACTGATTCTAATACAAGGCCAGAGTAATGAATCACAGACTTAGAGAGCCTGGACTGTCTGTCAGTCATTGCCTTCCTTGTAACTATTTATATTTTATACTTTAATAGCCTGAAGACATTTTTTAGCCAGGATCATTTATTGTTTCCTTACAATAAATGGGCCATATGATTATGGAGGCTGGCAAGTTCCAAGGTCTGCAGGGTGAGTTGGCAAACTACTGATCCAGGAGAGGAGCTGCTGATGTGGTTTCAGTCCAAAGACCAGCAGTCTCGAGACTTAGGAAGAGCCAGTATTTCAGTTCAAGTTTGAAGGCAAAGAGGAAATCTATTGTTCCAGTTTGAAGGCTGTCAGGCAGGAAAAATTCTGTCTTACTCAGGGACCCTGGAGAAGGGAAAGGCTACCCACTCCAGTATTCTTGCTTGGAGAATTCCATGGAGTGTATAATCCATGGGGTCACAAAGAGTTGGACATGACGGAGCAACTTTCACTTTCAGGGAAGGTCAATTTTCTTATTCTATTCAGGCCTTCAACTGATTGGATAAGGCCCACCCACCTTAGGATGAGCAATCTGCTTTACTCAGTCTACTGATTTAAATGCTAAACTCATCCCAAAAAACTCTCACAGAGACACCCAGATTAATATCTGACCAATTGTCCAAGCAGTCCATGGGTTAGTCCAATAGAACATAAAATTAACCATCACACAATGACACACAGAAAACTACTAAGACTTTTATCAGATATGTTGTATTAGAGTCATTGTCTAAGACTCTGAGGGACAGAAGGTGATTCCGATCCAGGTTTTGCCCTCAAGAGGCTCAAATCTGGCAAGGGGGATGTAGCTAGCCTGCATTCAAACCACTACAGTGCAATTTAGTAAATGGTGTAATAAAGTCATATCCTGGGAGCTGTTGTAGAAGCCTGGAGTTCTAAAGTGTTCCATAGTTTGGAATGAAGCCCTAATGGTTTATATTTGTTATAAAGTCTCACTAACCCACCTTATAAATAGTAAATAGGAATACACATACAATAGATTCCCAACAAGTACACATTTCTCAGTTAAGACTACATCTTTACCATCCTTTTTTTTATGATAGCTGTATAACCATGATAAGCATCATTAACAATGTACACAAAGAATCACTGTCAGTTGTGTTTTATTATATATTTCTTATTCTATTTTATTCTTTACATTTTGACCATGCCACGCAACTTATGCAACTTAGTTCCCTGACCAGGGACTGAACTCTGCCCCTTGGCAGTAAGAGCACAGAATCCTAACTACTGGACCGCCAGGGAATTCCCTGTGTTTTATTATATTGGCTGATGGTTCATATTTAATCCCAAACATTGTAACTGAAGTAGAATCCTTGAGACTCCTTTAAAACAGAGGTAACAGTAAAAGCTTTCTTACTTAAATCATGTGTGCTTAGAACCTGTGCTGGGTTTTAGTAATAAACCACTCAGACACCTACTGGACTGCTAGCTAATGACCCCTAGGATCTTTCAGTCATACTCAAGTGGCTGAAAATAGTCTGCTGAGGCACCTCTGCCTTCAGAAGGCACTGGGGACTTATTAGTTTAATCCTTGTATAGCCTGATTTATCCCTTCAAACATCTGTCAGCTGTGCTTTGTCTTGAAATTGGTACCAATGCTGCTGATGATTTTTCAACAGCAGCTGGGAGACGTTCATTAGACTCTCAGAGGGTGTGTATGGCTGTAATATTTTCTTTTACTAATGATCTCTGAAGCATTAAATATTATGCATCCCATATCTACAGGAAATCTTGAATTTTTATTTCCCTGCTTCAAGATTTGAAGCATTAGGTTTTACTCAATTAGCTAAATTATTAACAATACAGTCCCTGGGTCCTGGAGATATAAAAGAAAAATGGACTGTGAGTTCCTGGGTTAAATGCTTGTTATTTAACACAGGGGAGAGATCATAGCCCATTCTCTCCAGCAGATATAAATAAGAGCTGAAGCACAATTTCTCTTAAATGATTTCCAAATTAATTTGTCAATAGAGCATCCCTTGATTTAACTCTCACTTGCCTTATCTTCTTCTACACTCAGAACAAAGGAGAGGTTTTTTTTTGGTCCTCCTAAACTTCTGTATCTTCTCTTTGGTTGGCCATTGTTGCAGCTCTTATTTGTCTGCTCAGAGATTTAAAAAGATCCTTTGCTTGTTTTGTTCTTAGCACCTGGAGACTTCTCAATTGTAGACAAAGGCAGCAGCATTTTGCACTGGATTTGAAGCACTGGGGGTTCCCTGTCAAAGTCGTCTGCCCCTCCAGCTGCATTGTTGCTATGCTTCCATCATTATTCATTTTTCCTCAGGTTAATTTATTCAGAGGATGTGGGGGTGAAGGGGGGTAGAGTTGGAAGGTAGCTCAAGAAAAATTTTAAATCTCTTGTAATTCTGGTGGTGGGTGTTGTGGGTGGGAACCAGAAGGTGATATGACTCTATGGGCCAACTTTATAGTTTCACTCATCAGGACCTGAGTCTGGGTATATTAAAAGATAAAGAAACATCCTGTAGAAAATGACAAAGGAGCTTCCATGTCGTGGAAATTTCTCCCAATATCCCTCCACACCTGCCTTGCCCTACACAAGAGTAAGAGGCCTTGCCTCGCTTCTCTTCTCCTATCATGGGCAGCCAGAGACCTGCTCCTTACAAAAACTGCCCGTGTGTAGGGGTGACATTCACGCAGAAATGAAAGGCTATCAGGTGAATCTCCCCGAGTGCCTAGGACAGATTCTATGTAAGCAGGCCAGAGCCCTCGGTTAAATGAGGCAAGTTTCTGTAGTATATGAACGACACTGGCTTTACAGGTTGTATCATAGGCTGTGGGCTTCCCACATGGCACTAGTGGTAAAGAACCCACCTGCCAGTGCAGGAGACATAAGAGATACGGGTTTGACCCCTGGGCCTGGTAGATCCCCTGGAGGAGGGCATGGCAACCCACTCGGGTAGTTTTGCCTGGAGAATCCCATGGACAGAGGACCCTGGCGGGCTACGGTCTGCAGGGTCACAGAGAGTTGGACATGACTGAGTGACTTAACACACATGCACGCCTCATAGGCCATGAGCTCTGTGAAGGAATGATTCCTGTCTTATTCATTTCTGTACCTCTCTGAAATATTGAAGAACAGTGTCTCATCATGGAAAAGATATAGAGTTAGATAAGCAGGGTCTCAAACCCAGATTCTGATCTCTCCTAGCCTGAGCTAGGCTTCTTCATCTGTATAATGTAGATAATATCCATCTGACCCAAAAGCCCAAAGCACCAAGCATATCACAAACATTCAGTGAATGGTCCTCTTTAACCTGTCTCCTTATGTGCAGTTCTTGTTCAAAAATTACTGCCCCAGCTCTCTAGGATGTTCCTCTTGCTCTTTGCTTTATCCATCCATCTTTTTATTCCTATTCTTCTATTTAAAACACTTCCTATTTCATTTAGTTTGCCTTTTCCCCACCTTTCTCACATGTTTATGGGCTTCCCAGGTGATGCTAGTGGTAAAGAACCTGCCTGCCAATGCGGGAGCAGGAGACATGGTTTCAATCCCTGGGTTAGGAAGATCCCCTGGAGGAGGGCATGGTAACCCACTCCAGTATTCTTGCCTGGAGAATCCTGATGGACAGAGTGCTAATCCCAATTCAGCACGCATGCACATGTTTATACCCTAAGTCTGAGAATTGTGCTCAGTTCTGCCAACCAAAGGGCATTCCCTTGTCTGGCTGATGCTGTTCCAGGCTAAAGATATCAATGACCTTTATCCAAGAAGAAAGAATAACCCATCCTACCCCCACCTGGCTCCCACCTATTGGGCCAGCAGATTGTAGACCCTCTAGGAGTTAGATTAGCTGTTGCACAGTTAAAACCCTCCCAGCCTGAACCGGGCTATTACCTGCTACGATTCCAATTTGATTGCTTTTGTTTTTCCCCAGAAGGTATTATCATGAATAGTTTTACAATCAAGTCTATTAACCATATTTACAATTCTTCCTGCCTGCCTGTGCTGCTTTTCTTGAAACATGGCTCTCTCCCTCTCTTTCAAACTGCTTTCTTTTGAGTGCCAAGGTAACTCTTGCTGGAGGCTCCAGGGGATGAGAACAGATGTGAAATTCTCCTGCAGTTTAAAGATATCAGTGCCACTGTGGTTCAACTGCCGATATGAACCAACAGATAATTACAGTTTAAAATTAGTATTTTAATGAACCAGTCTTAGCAAATGTAAAGTGCAATCTCCCAGGCATTCAAGAAATGAGCAGTAGAGAGGACATTAACTAAGAAATCCAGCAAACGGATGGTCAGCAGGTGCTGATGTGATGGAGAGCTGAATGGTCCAGTTCTTATGTGCTGCACCAGGCAGGGATAAGTCCATGTTTGAAGGTGAACAGAAACACCTAAAGGGCCATGTCAAGTTCTAATCAATCATAGATCTGAAGCTTCAACCCCAGCACCTCAAATTAAATATCAGCACAAAAATAGGGAAATAAATTCCTCATTCATTTAAACCTGATGTCAAGGTTTCCCTTTTTCCTTTCAGTAATTAATGGCATCATTAAATATTTATGTGGTCTGATACCCAACAGTAATTGTTAGCAATATCATAAACTGTTTCAGCAAAACAGAAATGTTAGAAACCAGATGTGAGTAGGGGGAAAGCTTGTTAAGTTGTTACCATTTATCATGGTGGTGGTTTAGTCACTAAGTTGTGTCAGACTCTTGTGACTCCATAGATTGTAGCCCACCAGGCTCCTCCATCCATGGGATTCTCCAGGCAAGGATAATCGAACTCAGGTCTCCTGCATTGCAGGTGGATTCTTTACTGACTGAGCCACCAGGGAAGCCCTGATTATCTTATAATGCTAACCATATATTTTACTATGGACTTGGACACTATACAACTTACTCAATTAAAAGAAAAGGCTTAGATTATGTTAAAAAATCATCTGACTGCTGGATTAAAATGGACAATTAAAGGCATCCCTGTAGGGGTAATAAAAGGGAGCTGGTCTGTGTTTATTTTCCAGGGCTCACTTGCTTGGGGATATTGGATTAGTTGTGTAAACTCTCTGTACTCTGATCTCTCATCTGCAAAATGAGATTATTACTATTTCCCTTACTTGGCTTTTACTGGGAAATAGCAAAAAGAGAATTCGCTGATGTCCTTAAAATGCACGGCCAGTGCGAGGACACACCCCGCACAGGAATGGAACAGCATTACATTTATTACACAAGGGTGCACATATTAGCACACGAGCCTTAATTTGTATCTTAATATATTTTGACCTCCTGAAAGATTTTGAATTAAAGGTTACTATTAATAAGAACATAGTACAGGAGAGGGGTTGGGATCAGGTAGGATGCTTGCTCAATTAAAGCTCTGACTCAATCTAATCCCAGCAGAAAACGCTCCTCTTGGTAGCATCTATCCCTCTTGGAAACTGGGCTCGGCAAGATCTCCCTTCCTTCTCACCCCTCTTTGGGTTAGCTACCTGAACCTATTTAGACCTTGAATCCTATTCATCTATTCTCACTGCTCTTTTATGGTTTCCTTTTCCATCAGCAGTGTTTTAAGAGTTTTAGTTAATCCACAGCTTCGCCACCATTTGGTACTGTCAGTCTTTTTCATTTTAGCCATTCTAGTGGGTGCATGGGTGCGTGCTGAGTCATTTCAGTTGTGTCTGACCATTTGCGACCCCATGGACTATAGCCCACCAGGTTCTTCTGTCCATGGAATTCTCTAGGCAGGAATACTGGAGTGGGTTGCCATGGCCTCCTCCAGGGGATCTTCCTGACCCAGGGATTGAACCCATGTCTCTTAAGTCTCCTGCATTGGCAGGCATATTCTTTACCACTAGCACCATCTGAGAATCCCCATTCTAGTGGGTAAGTAGTGCTATCTCATGTGGATTTCATTTTAATCTTCCCAATGACTAACGTGTACTTTATAATGAGTATATTGGACATTTGTATACCTTTGGTGAAATATATCCTCTTTTCCTCAACTATTTTTCTTCTTTTAAGAAATTATGTCTTCTTATTATTGAATTGAATGAGTTCTTTACTGTAATCTGGATACAACCCTTGTAAGATAAATGTATTGTGAATATGTTTTCCCAGTCTGTGTCCTTCATTTTCTCAAAAACATCTTTCAAAGAGCAGAGTTTTACTTTTATTTACATATTTTATTTACATATTTACATTTTTATTGTATGTCATTTTAATGACATGCAATTTTCCTTTTGTCTTTTATGGTTCCTGCACTTTAAGTCCTATCTAAGAAATTTTTATTTATGCCAAGGTCTTAAAAATTATTTTGTTTTGTAACAAGAAGTCTTATAGTTTAGAATTTTACATTTAGGCCTAAGATCCATTGGATCCAGCAGTTAAATGTACTAATTCTATGTATGGTATAAGAGGTTTGTTTGTTCCACATGGCTATTGAGCTACTTCGGCACTATTTGTTGAAAACACTACTGTTTCCCATTTAATTAGTTGGGCACTTTGATCAAAAATCAATTGACCATATATTTGTGAGTTTTTTGGGGGGAATTCTCTTCTGTTCCATTGCTCTGTTTGTCTTTCCGTATGTCAGAAAATTAGGGCATCCCAGGTTTCAGGGAGGGGCATCCTTTTACCTTAGGGTAAATTCAAAAACATGGAATATTGGGTTTGAGCTGTGATAAACTGAGGTTACCATAGTTTTTAAGGTTACAGATTCATGTGCCTAAATTTCTCTCTAGAAAGATTGCATCTGTTTATTTTTCCAGGCACTTTCCCAAACTTCAATGTTAGTTGTTTCCCTTAAAAAGAAATCCAACCTAACTTGTGGAAAATATTATGTCATTATTTTAAATGGGCATTTATATTTTTATATGTGTATCGATATTTGGTATTTATCACAATATTTGTTGCCTATTTGTATGTCTTGTCCTGTGAATTATATGTTTTTATCCTTCGTGTATGTTTTCATTGTGATTTTTACCTTTTTCTTAGTGATATGTAAAATCTCTATATGTAATAATGTTGTGTATGCATGCTAAGTTGCCTCAGTGGTGTCCAACTCTTTGCAACCCTATCAACTGGTAACCCTCCAGGCTCCTCTGCCCATGGGATTCTCCAGGCAAGAATGCTGGAATGGGTTGCCATGCTCTCCTCCAGGGGATCTTCCCGACCCAGGGATAGAACCCATGTCTCTTGTATCTTCTGCACTGGCAGGCAGGTTCTTAACCACTAGCTGCACCTAAGAAGCCCACATAATAATGTTATGAAGCTTTTTTGTACTATGTATTTATTCCAAATAGTTTATCAGTTTGTTTGCATTTTAATTTCATTAGTCAGAATTCCAATATCAAGAGATGTATAACATTTATTATTTTATTTATGAATGGACTTTTTATGTTCTCCAAAAAATCTTGTTTGAATTCTTAGATCAAATTACATGAAATATATACATTTATTTGAGTATAGCAATACCTTCACACTGTCCATTCTTCCCAGTCAAGCACATGGTACATCTCCATTTAATGCAGACTTCCTTTTTTTCTTTTGGTGGAGTGCTGTAAATTTACTCATAGAAGTCCTAGGCAACCTCTACATATGTGAACTTTATATTGTTACTATGAACAGCATCTTCTTCAAATTACATTCTAATATTATTAGTAGTAAAATATAGAAATCTGCTTATTTTTGCTTATTTATCTCATATCTAATCATTGTGCTGGACTGGTACCAATTTATAATCATTTTCATTTAATTTCCTTGGATTTCTTGTTTATCCAAGATATTTTTCTTATCAGGTAATAATACTTTAGTCATTTCATTGCCAGGAGTTTTTCTGATTATTTTGTTTTGTGCCCTATGGAATTGGTCAGAACTTCTGCAACAGGATTCATTTCAGTTCAGTTCAGTCGCACAGTCGTGTCTGACTCTTTGCGACCCCACAGACTGCACCACGCCAGGCCTCCTTGTCCATCAACAACTCCCAGAGTTTACTCAAACTCATGACCACTGAATCTCTGATGCAAAACAACCATCTCATCCTCTGTCATCTCCTTTTCCTCCCACCTTCAATCTTTCCCAGCACGAGGGTCTTATCAAATGAGTCAGTTCTTTGCATCAGGTGGCCAAAGTATTGGAGTTTCAGCTTCAATGTCAGTCCTTCCAATGAATATTCAGGACTGATTTCCTTTAGGATGAACTAGTTGGATCTCCTTGCAGTCCAAGGGACTCTCAAGAGTCTTTCTCCAACACCACAGTTCAAAAACATCAATTCTTTGGCGCTCAGCTTTCTTTATAGTCTGACTCTCATATCCATACATGACTACTGGAAAAACCATAGCTTTGACTAGACAGACCTTTGTTGGCAAAGTAATGTCTCTGCTTTTTAATATGCTGTCTAGGTTGGTTCTAACTTTTCTTCCAAGGAGTAAGCCTCTTCTAATTTCATGGCTGCAGTCACCATCTGCAGTGATTTTGGAGCCCAAGAAAATAAAGTCTGTCACTGTTTCCCCATCTATTTGCCATGAAGTGATGGGACGAGATGCCCTGATCCTAGTTTTCTGAATGTTGACCTTTAAGCCAGCTTTTTCACTCTCCTCTTTCACTTTCATCAAGAGGCTCTTTAGTTCTTCTTCACTTTCTGCCATAAGGGTGGTGTCATCTGCATATCTGAGGTTATTGATATTTCTCCCGGCAATCTTGATTCCACCTTGTGCTTCCTCCAGCCCAGTGTTTCTCATGATGTACTCTACATATAAGTTAAATAACCCTGGTGACAATATACAGCCTTGACATACTCCTTTTCCTATTTGGAACCAGTCTGTTGTTCCATGTCCAGTTCTAACTGTTGCTTCCTGACCTGCATACAGGTTTCTCAAGAGACAGGTCAGGTGGTCTGGTATTCCCATCTCTTTCAGAATTTTCCACAGTTTCTTGTGATCCACAGTCAAAGGCTTTGGCACAGTCAATAAAGCAGAAACAGATGTTTTTCTGGAACTCTCTTGCTTTTTCCATGATCCAGTGAATTTTGGCAATTTGATCTCTGGTTCCTCTGACTTTTCTAAATCCAGCTTGAACATCTGGAAGTTCACAGTTCACGTACTGTTGAAGCCTGGCTTGGAGAATTTTGAGCATTACTTTACTAGCATGTGAGATGAGTGCAATTGTGCAGTAGTTTGAGGATTCTTTGGCATTGCCTTTCTTTGGGATTGGAATGAAAACTGACCTTTTCCAGTCCTGTGGCCACTGCTGAATTTTCCAAATTTGCTGGCATATTGAGTGCATCACTTTCACAGCATCATCTTTCAGGATTTGAAATAGCTCAATTGGAATTCCATCACATCCATTAGCTTTGTTCGTAGTGATGCTTTCTAAGGCCCACTTGACTTCACATTCCAGGATGTCTGGCTTTAGGTGAGAGATCACACCATTGTGATTATCTGGGTTGTGAATCTCTTTTCTGTACAGTTCTGTGTATTCTTGCCACCTCTTCTTAATATCTTCTGCTTCTGTTAGGTCCATACCATTTCTATCCTTTATTGAGCCCATCTTTGCATGAAATGTTCCCTTGGTATCTCTAATTTTCTTGAACAGATCTCTAGTCTTTCCCATTCTGTTGTTTTCCTCTATTTCTTTGCATTGATCACTGAGGAAGGCTTTCTTATCTCTTCTTACTATTCTTTGGAAGTCTGCATTCAGATGCTCATATCTTTCCTTTTCTCCTTTGCTTTTCGCTTCTCTTCTTTTCACAGCTATTTGTAAGGCCTCCTAAGACAGCCATTTTGCTTTTTTGCATTTTTTTTCCATGAGGATGGTCTTGATCCCTGTCTCCTGTACAATGTCACGAACCTCAGTCCATAGTTCATCAGGCACTCTATCTATCAGATCTAGGCCCTTAAATCTATTTCTTACTTCCACTGTATAATCATGTATAATCAAATAAGGGATTTGATTTAGGTCATACCTGAATGGTCTGGTGGTTTTCCCCACTTTCAATTTAAGTCTGAATTTGGCACTAAGGAGTTCATGATCTGAGCCACAGTCAGCTCCCAGTCTTATTTTTGCTGACTGTAAAGACCCCAGACTTATTGAATTAGGACCCACTCTAATGAGATCACCATAATTTGATTATATCTGTAAAGACTCTTTCTAAACAGTTATAGTCCCAGGTACCATGGGTTAGGACTTCAGAATATCTATTTAGGAGGACACAACTCAACTTATAACACTGTTATAGGAGTAGGCTGTTCTAATGATGAGCAGTCTTCATACCACTTCCTTCTACCATCCATAGTTTGCGAACCTTTTTTTTCCCCCTTTCTTCAGCTTTACTGGGTCTTCATTCATTTACAGGTCTTCATTACTGGGTCTTCTCTAGTGAGGAGCAAATTAGTTACCCTGTGGCATGTGGGATCTTAGTTCCCTGACCAGGGGTTAAACTCGTGTCCCATACAGTTGAAGCCAGACTCTTAACCACTGGACCACCAGGGAAGTCCCCCAGTCTGCTTACCTTTTGTCTCCATCCTTATACCCAGGACAAACCACTACAAGTCTCACCTGGCTTCTGTTGGACAACCCTTCAGATACAAACAGTTCTCATAGGTCACTGTTTAGAGATAGTCACATTTTGATGAAAACAAAAATCAAGAAATGGCCACAAATAAGGATCCATAAAGTATATGGAAACTCAAGGGGATGGACCTTACCTTACACTTTTAGCCTGAGCAAAGGCTAGTAATAAACTGTCACACCTTTGTAACAGTGAGTTTTCTCCTATAGGTGCATAGTTGGTGAGGAAATGGGTGATCAGCATTTCTATTTTTTATCCTTCTTTTAATTGACTGTGGTGGCCAGAACAGATGGTCTCTCCTAAGTGTTTCAGCCATGATGAGAGACAGAGCCTGAGAAGCTTAAGTGCATTTATGAGGCAAAGCATGAAAGCAAATCAACCAAAGTTATTAAAAAGGAGGTAATATGGAAAATAGGCAAGCAAGGTGTTAGGTATTATTAATCATTAATTCCTTGTTGGAAATTTCTTATGAAAAGAATATTCATGAAATGGAAATATAACTTACATGCACTGTATAATAAGGAAAAAAATTTAATCTGTTCAAAAAAAGGCCTGTGGTTCTGACAACTGACTTAAGAAATCAGACTGCTTCTAATTGTTTTCTCCTCTCTTGTCCTTGAAATGATTCCTTTATAAAAAATTACAGATCTCCAAGTATTCTGAGGCACCCACACTTTAGAATTAGGTCATATCTAGAAGAGAAGTGAGATATAGCTAATGATCATATAAGCTATGTGTAAAAAAATGGTGTTGCTTGTGAGTATGGTGGTGGTGGTGGTGGTTTAGTTGCTAAGTCGTATCCAACTCTTGCAACCCCATGGACTGTAGCCTGGCAGGCTCCTCTGTCCATGGGATTCTCCAGGCAGGAATACTGGAGTGGGTTGCCATTTCCTTCTCCAGGGTTGTGAGTATACTATTAAGTAAATAGAAACCAACAATCATGAATTTCATCTGCTCTCTGTTAGCTTAACAGTACTTGGTTGGTTTTTTTTTTTTTCTTTTTCTGTCAATTAACCTTTAAGAATTTTCCCAGTTAAGATCCAAGACATAGGAAATATTAGGCAAAGTAAAATAGAGAGATGGTTACTTAGCATTGGAGGATAGTTACACAAGCTTCTCTTTCACATATCTTGAATCTTGTTGCAATCTACAAACTGACCAGTAGCCACTGAAGAACTAACATTGGTTCCATGACCTTAGAATCTTGTGGCAGTCATACCAGCAGTCTGGACTCCAGACATTGTGTTCAGGAGAGCCCAGGTATTGGGTCTGGACTTTTTAAAACCTTCTTCAACAAGGACTAAACTATTTCATAGTTTAGGCAAAGTTTAGGCAGACCCCAGGGCTTTCTGTTCTTGTTCAGTCACCAAGTCATGTCCCACTCTTTGCAACCCCATGGACTATAGCACTCATGGCTTGTCCTTCACTATCTCCCTGAGTTTGCTCAAATTCATGTCCATTGAGTCAGTGATGCTATCTAACCATCTCATCCTCTACCACCCCCTTCTCCTTTTGCCTTCAGTCTTTCCCAGCATCAGAGTCTTTTCCAGAGAGTTGACTCTCCACATCAGATGGCCAAAGTATTGGAGCTTTAGCATCAATCCTTCCTATAATATTGAATTGATTTAATTTACGATTGACTGACTTGATCTCCTTGCAGCCCAAGGGACTCTCAAGAGTCTTCTCCAGCACCACAATTCGAAAGCATCAATTCTTTCATACTCAGCCTTCTTTATGGTCCAACACTAACATCCATACATGACTACTGGAAAAACCATAGCTTTGACTATACAGACCTTTGTTGGCAAAGTGATGTCTCTGTTTGTTAATATGCTGTCTAGGTTTGTCATAGCTTTCTTTACAAAGAGTAAGTGTCTTTTAATTTCATGACTGCATTCACATCCACAGGATTTTCCAGGCAAGAATACTGAAGTGGGTTGCCATTCCCTCCCTCAGGGGATCTTCTCAACCCAGGGATCAAACCTGTGTCTCCTGTGTCTCCTACATTGTAGATGGATTCTTTACGTGCTGAACCACCAGGGAAGCCAGGGCTTCAGGTGGAATCCATAAATCAGAACAGCTCAAGACTGAACCATCTAGGTTGATTCTGCAAGTCACTTCACGTGCAGCCTCATCTCCTGGGCAAAGTTGTGATTGTCTTTTTAGCACCTGCACATCCTGGATGCTACTCTGACACCTCACAGAGTTGCACAGCTTCTTCATGTTTCAGTTATTGGCTGAACGACAAGTGATACTAGAAAGAGCACTCAACTGGAAAATGTATCAGTACTAGATTTTTTTAAATTTTAAGGCCTTCAATTTCCTAACCTGTATTAGTTTGTAGCTGGAGTATATTCATCTCATGAAAACTCAACAAGTATTTATTCAACACTTCCCATAAGGGAGATGCTCAACTTTGTGTCCGTGTGATCTGACCCCTGCCTACTTCTCACCCTGTATCCAGCACCCCAACCCTACTCCCACCAATTGTCTTCATTTGATTCTTGCCATTCCCTGAGCTTTCTCTGATCTTTCACATGCTGGCCCTGTGCTACAACACCCTTCTGTACTGTCCCTACAGATAAGTTCAGTTCAGTCACTCAGTCTTGTCCGACTCTTTGCGACCCTAAGAACCACAGCACACCAGGCCTCCCTGCCCATCACCAACTCCCGGAGTCTACCCAATCCCGTGTCCATTGAGTCAGTGATGTCATCCAACCGTCTCATCCTCTGTCATCCCCTTCTCCTCCTGCCCTCAATCTTTCCCAGCATCAGGCTCTTTTCAAATGAGTCAGCTCTCTGCATCAGGTGGCAAAATATTGGAGTTTCAGCTTCAACATCAGTCCTTCCAATGAACACCCAGGACTGATCTCCTTTAGGATGAACTAGTTGGATCTCCTTGCAGTCCAAGGCACTCTCAAGAGTCTTCTCAAACACTATAGTTCAAAACCATCAATTCTTCAGTGCTCAGGTTTCTTTATAGTCCAACTCTCGTATCTACATGATGAGTCTCATACATGACCACTGGAAAAACTCATACAGTCTCATACATGACCACTGAAAAAACCATAGCCTTGACTAGACGGACCTTTGTTGACAAAGTAATGTCTCTGCTTTTTAACATGCTATCTAGGTTGGTCATAACTTTCCTTCCAAGGAGTAAGTGTCGTTTAATTTCATGGCTGCAATCACCATCTGGAATGATTTTGGAGCCCCCCAAAATAAAGTCAGCCACTGTTTCCACTGTTTCCCCATCTATTTGCCATGAAATGATGGGACGAGATGCCCTGATCCTAGTTTTCTAAATGTTGACCTTTAAGCCAACTTTTTCACTCTCCTCTTTCACTTTCATCAAGAGGCTCTTTAGTTCTTCTTCACTTTCTGCCATAAGGGTGGTATTATCTGTATGTCTGAGGTTATTGATATTTCTCCCGGCAATCTTGATTCCAGCTTGTGCTTCCTCCAGCCCAGCGTTTCTCGTGATGTACTCTGCATATAAATTAAATAAGCAGAGTGACAATATACAGCCTTGACATACTCCTTTTCCTATTTGGAACCAGTCCGTTGTTCCATGTCCAGTTCTAACTATTGCTTCCTGACCTGCATACAGGTTTCTCAAGAGGCAGGTCAGATGGTCTGGTATTTGCAAGTCTTTCAGAATTTTCCACAGTTTATTGTGATCCACACAGTCAAAGGCTTTGGCATAGTCAATAAAGCAGAAATAGATGTTTTTCTGGAACTTTCTTGCTTTTTCGGTGATCCAGCAGATGTTGGCAATTTGATCTCTAGTTCCTCTGCCTTTTCTAAAACCAGCTTGAACATCTGGAAGTTCATGGTTCACATATTGCTGAAGCCTGGCTTGGAGAATTTTGAGCATTACTAGCATGTGAGATGAGTGCAATTGTGCGGTAGTTTGAGCATTCTTTGGTATTGCCTTTCTTTGCGTTTGGAATGAAAATTGACCTTTTCCAGGCCTGTGGCCACTGCTGAGTTTTCCAAATTTGCTGGCATATTGTGTGCATCACTTTCACAGCATCATCTTTCAGGATTTGAAATAGCTCCACTGGAATTCCATCACCTCCACTAGCTTTGTTCGTAGTGATGCTTTCTAAGGCCCACTTGACTTCACATTCCAGGATGTCTGGCCCAACGTGAGTGTGAGTGGTCACACCATCATGATTATCTGGGTTGTGAAGATCTTTTTTGTACAATTCTTCTGTGTTTTCTTGCCACCTCTTCTTAATATCTTCTGCTTCTGTTAGGTCCATACCATTTCTATCCTTTATTGAGCCCATCTTTGCATGAAATGTTCCCTTGGTATCTCTAATCATCTCATTCTCTCTGTGTGAGCTTAAATGCCACCCCCTCATGCTACCCACTTTTAAGTGACTCACCCTCTCCTCTGATGAATCTTCTGGTTTTCCTGTCTGCACTCCCCACAGTTTGTGTTTATTTTGTAAGTGTGTTTGTTTACTCATGTTCTGTCCATCACCTCCACTCCACTCTACGCTCTGTGAAGAGGGAGTTGTCACTCTCTTTTCTACCACTGCATCCCAGTGCCTGGAACACAGGAGTACCCCCAAAATATGTGCATAATGGAAGTGATAGGAGACCCAAGTCACCTGTAATCCCGGGAGAGAAGGTAAAAGAAGGCAGAATGTTCATGTGCCCTTAGAAAACTGTAAATGAAGTTGTCTGGTGGTTTTCAAGAGGAATTTAAAGAAGGTAGCAGAGGTCACTTACTGCATGGGAGTGAGTGGAGTGCTGTTGGAAAGGCAGGAGGAGAAGAGCCAGAGGACCTCAGTCACCATCTAAGGAGTCTGAATTTTATTCTCAGCACAGTGAAATTCTCTGACAAGTTTGAGCATGGCCTGGTTGCCTAAAGGTCATTCTTTAGGCACACACAGAAAGCCATGGAAGGGGCAAGATTGGACACAAGGTTCCTAAGATGTCCAGGAGAGAGATCTCATTGTTGATGGAAGAGACAGTGGAAGTGGAGACAGGTAGACAGACTTAAAATAGATTTAGGAATACACTATAGGAATTAGTGGTGGAATTAGCTGTGGGAGGGTGAGAACAAGGAAGGGCTCAGAATAACTGAGCTGGGATGAGTGACTAGTGGATGGAGAAGAAATAGATGGAGAGATTCGGTGGCAAAGGGAGGAAATATGTTTGCAGAAGGAAAATCAGAAAGGAAATAAGTGTAACTGGTCCTGTTATGGCCATTGTTGAGGATAAGTTTACAGGATAAGTTTACATTGTTGAGGATTGAGTTTCTCAGCCTCTGGATAACTTTACTTTCTGACCACTTTCTCCCTCTGCCACTCCACAAGCTCCTTCCCACATGAGCAGCCCCATTGATTCCACTGCAAGGTCATGAGGAGGGACTGTTACCCTGTGATCTGCACATCCTAGTTGCTCAGTAAGCACCAAACTGAACTGAAGTTAATCAACAGACTGAAAAGTTCTCAACAGGTTTTTGCACATAAAGATCTAGTGAATCCTAATTGATCCTCCTTCCCTAGTAACACATTGAAAAGGTTTTCATGATTTATTAAGTATTCTGCCTTACTTAATGGGTTGTTAAATATGTCTGCAAAAGCCAAGCACAATACAGTGAGAAATGGAATATATATGAATGAGGTTCAGATCACTTTCAGTCTGAAATCATCAGATCTTTCCACAACACTGTAACTTACCTGAATAATATCTTCCTTAGTTCTTTACCTTGACCTGGGGTGGCATTTAAGCTCACACAGAGAGAATGAGCTGATTAGAGATACCAAGGGAACATTTCATGCAAAGATGGGCTCAATAAAGGATAGAAATGGTATGCTCTCTCCTTGTTACTTCAGTGGGTGCTTTCTGGGTGGCATTAGTGGCAAAGAATCACCTGCCAATGCAGGACACGCAAGAGACCCAAGTTCAATCCCTGGGTGGGGAAGATCCCCTGGAGAAGGAAATGGCAACACTATCCAGTATTGTTGCCTGGAAACCCCTCCTGGCAAGAGGAGGCTGGCAGCTATAGTCCATGGGGTCACAGTCAGACACTACTTAGCTCACATACAAGCTCCTTGATACTTCAGTGGATCTTCTACTAATTCTCCCCCAATGCCCAGGAAGATACCCTTCACAGGAATCTTCTTCTCCCTTTTCCTGTTTAAATAGGGTAAGCCACAGCACTGCTTTCCAGGTCCCTTCCTGAATCTGACCACACCCCCAACCAAGTCCCTTCTCTTCTGGATCCCAGAGGCTGGGATTATGTTTGAGTCTCCAAGGGCCAGAGTGGCCTGGACGCCTCAGGAATTGCTTGTAGCAGCCCATATTTTCTTTCCTCAAACATGGCTTTTCTATGAAGGCTGTCTATGGAAACCACAGTCAATTAAACTTGACATATTTGATTCCCAATAATTTAAAAATTGTGTATGGTTATTTGGGTATAAGCCAAGAATGACTTTCCAATGTATAAAATCTCAGCGAGGAGGGGGGCTTCTCTGGTGATCCAGTGATTAAGACTGCCTTCCAATGCAGGAGCTGCAGGTTTAACTCCTGATCAGGGAGCTAAGATTCCCACATGCCTCTCAGCCAAAAAATGAAACATAAAACAAATGATATTGTAACAAATTCAATAAAGACTTAAAAAAATGGTCCCCATCCAAAAAACAACAACAAAAAAATCTCAAGGGAAGTTTAACCAAGACATTTAGTCAGTATTGAAATTTATGTTGTGTTGTTGTTTAGTTGCTAAGTTGTGACCAACTCTTTTGCAACCCCATTGACTGTAGCCCAGCAGGCTCCTCTGTCCATGGGATGTACCAGGCAAAAATACTGGAGTGATTGCTATTTCCTTCTCCAGGGAATCTTCCTGACCCAAGGATTGAACCACGTCTCCTGCATTGGCAGGCATGTTCTTTACCACTGAGCCACCAGGGAAGCCCACTGAAATGATAGTGCTGTACGGGAAGGGTTGCACCTTTTTAGCAACATATGTTTACCAAGTATATGTACTTTATTTTAGACACTGTGGTGAGCCTTGGGAATACAACAGAGGATAAGAAAACGTCCCTATCTTCAAATAATTCAGCCTAATGAAGGGAGACCAACCAATTTGGGTGCTATTTTAGGAGTATAATGGTGGGGGGCCCAAAAGGAGAACATCCAAGTCCATCAGATTATCACAGATACTTTATGGAGGAGATGCTAGCATGAGCTATTTTGAGGCTGATAAGACTGCAACAATCATCTGTTACCACTGATTTCATGTTTGTTTTCAGATTCATATTACACTCACTCATGAAGCTTAAAATAATAGTGGGAACACATTTGAATTCATGTATAATTGTAGAATGCATGTAAATAGCATTATTGTCTCTTTACATATTAAGATTCTACAAAAACTTACTTTAAGGGGAAAAGGTTCCATATCGATGAAAGTGTGAAAACACAGCTCTGAGTAATCAAAAGCTATTTAAAGACTCACAGTCAGATCTTAAAAAATTCACCAGGCCAGATATCTGATGGATATGGTCCGACAAGAAATGGTTTGCAAGACAGAGCCTGGCCCACTGCCTGTGGTTTGAACCAGCTCCTCATCCCAGGACAGTCCTGTTCGACCTTTCCCAGGACTTCTGGACCAAGTGTACTCAGGGGAGTTGAGGGGAGAGGAACAGAGGAGACTTTGATTTTGATCTTGTTTGCAAATGCTGGTAGATGCCAAGAAAGAAGCCACAATTGATCCTAGCCAAGTATCAGATGACTGAAAGAGAGCCCCCAGTATGTATGCCTGGCTGTGCCAGTTGTCAGCAAGGTACAGGTCCAGGAGTTGTGCAGACAGAAGGTGAGCCCGAAGGTCGGATGAGGAAGCGTTGCGGTCAGTTGAGTTCTAACAAAGAACTCAAGTCTTCTGACTCCTCTTCCAGCCTCACTGTTAACTGCTACTGCCAACCCATGAAGGCATCACCTTATGTTTTACAAAATGCAGAACTGGTGCTGTATACTTTTCATGGTTCAATTGAAGTCAGCCTGTCTGTTAAGAAACTAGATGTACGAGTAGTGAACTTCAGAGAGAGTCTGGGCTGAAGGTGGGGTCCTGTGAACTTTTATCAGCTTATAAGTATTAGATCGAGGTCATAGGAATGAAGAACTCTTGAAAATAAGACAATTCAGTCTTTTTTTTATAACATTGCATACATTAATTCTTTTAATAATTGCTACTTTTTCAAATATTATTTTTTAATGTTCTGATTTAGGTTCATTTTCTTTTAACCAATTATCATTATTTATTATTTAGTTCCATTCCCCCCAACTTGTAACCCCTTATTCTCCATTTCCATTGTCTTTCCTACTTGACTGCTTTACTGACCACGTTTTATTTGAGATGTAAAACATTTTCCAAAATGGCCTGAGTGAAGCCTAAAGATATAAAAAGGTGTGAAAAGTCCAGGATACTCTGCACTGCCAGTCAGATTTTTTAAGGCTTTTTTTAATTATGGTAAAAGTCACATAATATAAAACACTCTATTTTAACCATATTTATCTCTACATTTCAGTGGCCCTAAGTACATTCACATTGTGCAACTCTCACCATCATCTATCTCCCCAGTCTGTCACCTTCTTAAACTGAAGCTCTGTCCCCATGAAGCAGTAACTCTCATATGCCTCCCCACCTGCCCCTGCCCCCGGCCCCTGGCATCTACCAATGTACTTTCTGACTCTATGCATTTGTGCCAGTCAGGTTTTTGTATTCAGTTTTTACTAGACACTTCGTGTGAATCAAGCACTATGATGAGTGTTGGAGACATAAAGCTGAAGAAGATACAGAAGCTGCCATCAAACAAAATACAATACAAAATACAATATAGTGTTTTCCTCAGAAATAAAGATAATATATGATCTATATTATTTGTATTACATAGGGAGGAAATATTAATAAATATTAAAATATTAGCAACTACTGAATTTAATTTTCCTCAGTTTTCTTAGCTTCATTTTCTAAAGTAATCTTCCTCTTGTAATGATAAAAAATTTTATTTATATTATTTTATTTTTATTGTATTATTATTTATATTACATTGCTCAAGCTTTTTTATGTGTCAGATATATTACAGTATTAGTGTGGAAAGAGCAGTGACTTGATACAAAAGACCTTTTTGTATCATTTTTGATACAAAAAGCAAAACTTTTTGCTGCCTCTCAATGTTTGGACTTTGGACAAGTCTCTTAAATTCTCTAAGGCTACAGCTCAGTTCAGTTCAGTTCAGTCCCTCAGTCGTGTCCGACTCTGCGACCCCATGAATCGCAGCACGCCAGGCCTCCCTGTCCATCACCAACTCCCGGAGTTCACTCAAACTCACATCCATCGAGTCAGTGATGCCATCCAGCCATCTCATCCTCTGTCGTCCCCTTCTCCTCCTGCCCCCAATCCCTCCCAGCATCAGAGTCTTTTCCAATGAGTCAACTCTTTGCATGAGGTGGCCAAAGTACTGGAGTTTCAGCTTTAGCATCATTCTTTCCAAAGAAATCCCAGGGCTGATCTCCTTCAGAATGGACTGGTTGGATCTCTTTGCAGTCCAAGGGACTCTCAAGAGTCTTCTCCAAAACCACAGTTCAAAAGCATCAATTCTTCGGCTCTCAGCTTTGTTCACAGTCCAACTCTCACATCCATACATGACCACTGGAAAAACCATAGCCTTGACTAAACGGACCTTTGTTGGCAAAGTAATGTCTCTGCTTTTCAATAAGGCTACAGGGACTCTGTAATTCTCAGTATAAATGTCAGGAATGATTATTGCAAAAAATAATTTTGACACAATTACCTGTTTCATATACACAAGCAATATGCATTGGGTTTTTTATTAAGAAAGTGTTTTATAGTGTGGAAAACTGAATATTGACCTTACAAAACATAGTTATATTGGGTCATTGTAAAGCACCACATTTATGTAGGAGCCTGTAAAAATCTCCAAAAGACTATGATTGTTTACATTTAAGTAAAATATCACACTCTATATCTAAGACAATTTGAAAAATATTTAAAATTACTGAATGTCATGTTAGATGCAAGATGTAATCAATAAGTGCTGAAATTTTAAACTGAAAAAAGAAAATCAACTGATGGGCAATGTTTACCATATCTACAAAATATCTTCATCATAGCACCTGGTATTTGCACCTAGAGTTTGAACACTGAGTACTAGTGTTCCAAATTGGAAATTAAAACTACCCATCACAGGCAGTATGTGCTAATTGCTAGGTTATCAGTACTTGAAGATTGAAATATCAAATGGATATGATGGTAAAGTACAAAGTCATACACACTGCACCACTCCGAAACCCTGCCCCATCCACCCTCCCATCTGTCCACGTTTCCTCATCCTGCACTGAAGCTGCTTAAGCTGTCGTACAGTATCTGCCATTTCCACTTCTCCATTCACTGCTCTTTCTTCTGTTGCAACTTTCTTTTTCAAATGCCAACTTTTAGGGGTCAAGAAACAGGTGCATGTTGTCTCTCCCAGGCCGTTATATTTCAGGATCATTTTTGTGTTCCTATCATGGAAAGCTCTTCTCTCTCACTGAAGACTTGGACAGGGCGTCCGAAGACAAAGGGGTGAAAAAAGCCAGTGCCACTTACCATGCTGAGCCATTTATTCCTAAACAGAGAAAGGATTGTTTCAATTAGATGATCAAAAGAATACCTTTTTTAACTTTGCAAAACTCAAGTTAAACGAGATTGCACTCTGACTCTGTTTTACTTGGGACCTGTGGCTGTAGCCTAGCATTTAGCAGCCCCCTCCCACAGGGCATTTTACCATTTACTTCTAATCTGTTCCTAATTTGTTAAAGAGCCCCTTTTATGCAGCTTGCAAATACAAAATGAAATCTTCTTCTTTCACACCATTTCTTTTTTTAATTTTTTATTGAAATATAGTTGATTTACAATTTTGTGTTAGTTTCAGGTATACAGTAAAGTGATTCAGTTATATATAATATGTATATAATATGTATTCTTTTTCAGATTCTTTTTTGTTATAAGTTGTTACAACGTGTTGAGTATAGTTCTATATACACATTAGGTCCTTGTTGGTTATCTATTTTATATATAATAGTGTACATCTGTTAATCCCAAACTCCTAATTTATTCCTCCCCTCCTCTCCACTTTGGTAACCGTAGAAAACTTTGTTTTCTGTGTCTGTAGGTCAGTTTCTGTTCTGGATTTAAGTTCATTTGTATCAACTTTTTAGGATTCTACATATAAGTGATATTGTATTTGTCTTTCTCACTCTGGCTTCCATCACTTAGTATCACACCATTTCTTTGAAATGTTTATAGAAATTATGGTATGTGCATGCACACATGCATTTTTACACATGATAGTTCTTCATGTCAGGATGTGTGCTTGTGTGTAAGATTTTTTGCAGAGGTTATGTCATTTGTCATTGATTTTCCAGATTACTGTCTTCAAGATAAAATAAGAATTGCCATATTTAACCTTAGCAATAAAACTACTGCCAAGCATTGCAATCTAGCTTTTTGGCTCTTACTGCTAAGATTTCTGTCTTCACATTTATGTTTCCTGTTAGTTCCTGTATCAATTTAGAAAAATGTAAAGGGTAGTTATTAAAGGATATCTGGAAGGTAAAATGAATTTGCTACTCTCAGCACAAAGGTTGTCCATTGTTTAGCTTTGTTCTCCTAAGCAATCATTTGTTTTTCAACTTGTAAAATGAATTTTGAAACACTGCCACATTATGACACAAAATATTAATAGGTACAATTAATACATTGATACATGTTTGATTCTGTCATTCTTCATCCCCTTTATATCATCCTTCTTTTAATCTGCTGTGACAGTTCTGTAATGGAGCCCCAGAAATATGATTTGAGGGCAAGCCATATTACTAATCATCAATACAGTGTTCTATGTTGTCCAGAAATACGTGTTCTTTTGTTAGCAGAGATGATAGTCTGCAAAATTTCTACCCAGAGAAAATGCCTTCCAAGATTTGTTTACAAGGAGAAAATTTAATGGGAAGCTAAGTTTGATCATAACAGAGTTTTTTTTTTTCCTTCCTGCTGAGCAGATCGTTGTTTTATTTTAACTACAGGATATAGGACAGAATTGTTAAAGCAGTCCAATTATATAAGATATATATGTATATATACACACATACATATATACATATATATACACACACACACACACACATATATATATATATATATATATATATATATACACACACACAGCATAAATGAAGCCTTAGATCACTTTTCATTATTGGTTCTATAGTTGTTCAGCTAGCATGGGATCTGCTGGCCACCTCCACACTGTAACAGTGGTCACTTTGGGGGTTCTTAGCTTGAACTGATACCCTCAGTGAAATAATTAATGGCTAACTATCCAGAGTTCATCAGGAACAACACGATAAACAGATATATTAAACAAACCAGTTATTCTTCCAAACTGGCACTTAGCAATGATTGTCTCTGTGAAAAAAAAAAAAAAAAGTTAATAAATCCTTTCAGGATATCCAAGTGGAGCAAGACAGCCATCTTTAAAAATATTTGTACATATCTGTATCAATTTATGTCTAGTAGCATCTGCCAGTCATGTTATCAAGGAAAAGCAAACCCTCCCAGCTTGATATAAATTCACAAGTTTGGAGCATTCAGTTTATTCTGCTTGATCCTGGAAAACCATACATTTTTTCTTTGACAGAAGAGGACTACATATTTTTGATGTACTATAGAATAGTTAAGGGTGTGGCCTTCTTGTTAATGGTAGGTGATCTTTTCAGTCTGTCCTTGGTAAGTTATTTCTATTATGGCAAGCACGTCACAGAACACTAGTTTGGGCTATAAATACCTTATATTCAGTATAAACACTAAAAACTGAAAACATCCACTTGAGGTATAGATGCCTCTTCAGTGCTCTGATTATCGAAAGAAAAACAAAATTCAGCTGTGTTTTACCTTTCATTTAGAGTATTCATCAGTTCTTGTGAAAATCATAGACAAAAGCCAGATTTGTTGTCTATTAACATATCATAAGACACCCATAAATATGCAGACAAGCTACATTATTCAAAATGTAATTTAACCTAGAACATATGTGGTTCATTATCAGGAAACATTAATATATATGGTAATAATTACATAAGATAATAGAAAAAAGTTATACCACAATTATAACAAAGGTTTGACTGTCTCAGAGCCCAAAAATATCTGTTATAACCTTCAACAGCTCTTAGGAGATTTAAGGGTGAACCACAAGGCTGCTCGGGTTGCCACCCTGAGCACAAGACCTCCAAGTCAGAAATTTAGCACTGACTGATCCTTGGACCCTATTTATCATTAGGAGAGGTGTACATGTACTTTCAATTCTAAGATGAATAAGTCCTGATTGAAATTTACTAAGAACCCTTTCTTACGGATTCTCACTCCCAAAAAAGGAGGGGGTAACCATGTGAGGGGATGGGTGTGTTAATTTAATTACTTGATGATAGGAATGCTTTCACAATGTAAACATGTTGTACAGTTTAAATATATTACAACTTTATTTGTCAATTATACCTCAATAAAGCTGGAAAAGAAAAGAAAAAATGAGTCTTTTACTAGGAAAAATATAACTACTGTCTTATAATGTTATCATACTCATTAGTAATTATAAACAAATCAATATACAATTTGGAGCTAGGTAAGGAGGAATATAAATACCAAGATCGATTCATTTCCTTGTCATGAATTCATTTCCTTGTCATGAATTCATTCATTTTCAACGATCAATGAATACATCTTGGGTTTTATTTTTACCATCAAAATAAAGATATTAATTACTCAATTCTTTTTTTTTTTTTCTGACTGTATTTTTTTTTGAATTTGTATTTTTTTATTTTATTTTATTTTTAAACTTTACATAATTGTATTAGTTTTGCCAAATATCAAAATGAATCCGCCACAGGTATACATGTGTTCCCCATCCTGAACCCTCCTCCCTCCTCCCTCCCCATACCATCCCTCTGTGTCATCCCAGTGCAGTAGCCCCAAGCATCCAGTATCGTGCATTGAACGTGGACTGGCAACTCGTTTCATACTCAATTCTGCTCACTCTTTGCTCTGTTGCCTCCCTGTTTAGGACTAGTGCCACCTGCTTGATGTATCTATATTCATCTATATGTATATATATATATATATATATATATATATATATATTATATACACATATTTCAGATGCTTATGACAACTTTAAGTCAGTGGGATATTATTTATGACTATTTATGTAATGTTTGCTTTCCTTTAGTTCAGTTCAGTTGCTCAGTCATGTCTGACTCTTTGCGACCCCATGGACTGCAGCACACCAGGCCTCCCTATGCATCACCAACTCCCAGAGTTTACTCAAACTCATGTCCATTGAGTCGGTGATACCATCCAACCATCTCATCCTCTGTTGTCCCCTTCTGCTGCCTTCAATCTTTCCCAGCATCAGGGTCTTTTCAAATGAGTTAGTTCTTGCATCTGTTGGCCAAAGAATTGAAGTTTCAGCTTCAGCATCCATCCTTCCAATGAATATTCAGGACTGATTTGCTTTAGGATGGACTGGGTGACTCTCCCTGCAGTCCAAGGGAATCTCAAGAGTCTTCTGCAACACCACAGTTCAAAAGCATCAATTCTTCAGTGCTCAGCTTTCTTTATAGTCCAACTCTCACATCCATACATGACTACCGGAAAAACCATAGCTTTGACTAGACGGACCTTTGTTGGCAAAGTAATGTCTCTGCTTTTCATTATGCTATCTAGGTTGGTCATAACTTTTCTTCCAAGGAGTAAGCATCTTCTAATTTCATGGCTGCAGTCACAGTTAGCAGTGATTTTGGAGCCCACAAAAATAAGTCTGTCACTGTTTCCCCATCTATTTGCCATGAAGTGGTGGGACCAGATGCCATGATCTTAGTTTTCTTAATGTTGAGCTTTAAGCCAACTTTTTCACTCTCCTCTTTCACCTTCATCAAGAGGCTCTTTAGTTCTTCTTCGCTTTCTGCCATAAGGGTGGTGTGATCTGCACATCTAAGGTTATTGATATTTCTCTCAGCAATCTTGATTCTAGCTTGTGCTTCCTCCAGCCCAGCATTTCTCATGATGTACTCTGCATAGAAGTTAAATAAGTAGGGTGACAATATACAGTCTTGACGTGCTCCTTTCCCAATTTGGAACCAGTCTGTTGTTCCATGTCCAATTTTAGCTGTTGCTTCCTGACCTGCATACAGATTTCTCAGGAGGCAAGTCAGGTGATCTGGTATTCCCATCTCTTTAAGAATTTTCCAGAGTTTGTTGTGATCCACACAGTCAAAGGCTTTGGCATAGTCAATAAAGCAGAAGTAGATATTTTTCTGGAACTCTCTTGCTTTCTCGATAATCCAACAGATGTTGGCCATTTGATCTCTGGTTCTTCTGCCTTTTCTAAAACCAGCTTGAACATCTGGAAGTTCATGGTTCACATATTGCTGAAGCCTGGCTTGGAAATTTTGAACATTACTTTACTAGCGTGTGAGATGAGTGCAATTGTGCAGTAGTTTGAGCATTCTTTGGCATTGCCTTTCTTTGGGATTGGAATGAAAACTGACCTTTTCCAGTCCACTGGTGAGTTTTCCAAATTTGCTGGCATATGAGTGCAACACTGTCACACCATCATCTTTTAGGATTTGAAATAGCTCCATTGGAATTCCATCACCTCCACTAGCTTTGTTAATAGTGATGCTTCCTAAGGCCAACTTGACTTCACATTCCAGGATGTCTAGTTCTAGGTGAGTGATCACACCATCGTGATTATCTGGGTCATGAAGATCTTTTTTGTATAGGTCTTCTGTGTTTTCTTGCCACTTCCTCTGAATATCTTCTGCTTCTGTTAGGTCCATCCCATTTCTGTCCTTTATTGAGCCCATCTTTGCATGAAATGTTCCCTTGGTATCTTTAATTTTCTTGAAGAGACCTCTAGTCTTTCCCATTCTATTGTTTTCTTCTATTTCTTTGCACTGATCACTGAGGAAGGCTTTCTTATCTCTCATTGCTATTCTTTGGAAGTCTGCATTCAAATGGGTATATCTTTCCTTTTCTCCTTTGCTTTTTGCGTCTCTTCTTTTCACAGCTATTTGTAAGGCCTCCTCAGACAGTCATTTGCTTTTTTGCATTTCTTTTTCTTGCGGATGGTCTTGATCAATGTCTCCTGTTCAATGTCACAAAACTCCATCCATAGTTCTTTAGGCACTCTGTCTATCAGATCTAATCCCTTGAATCTATTTCTCACTTCCACTGTATAATCATAAGGGATTTGATTTAGGTCATACCTGAATGGTCTAGTGGTTTTCCCTACTTTCTTCAATATAAGCCTGAATTTGGCAATAAGGAGTTCATGATCTGAGCCACAGTCAGCTCCCAGTCTTGTTTTGTTGACTGTGTAGAGCTTCTCCATCTTTAGCTGCAAAGAATGTAATCAATCTGATTTTGGTATTGACCATCTAGTGATGTCCATGTGTAGAGTCTGCTCTTGTGCTGTTGGGAGAGTATTTGCTATGACCAGTGCATTCTCTTGGCAAAACTCTATTAGCCTTTGTCTTGCTTCATTCTGTACTCCAAGGCCAAATTTGCCTGTTACTCCAGGTGTTTCTTGACTTCCTACTTTTGCATTCCAATCCCCAGTAATGTAAAGGATGTCTTTTTTGGGTGCTAGTTCTAAAAGGTCTCATAGGTCTTCATAGAACCGTTCAACTTCAGCTTCTTCAGTGTTACTGGTTGGGGCATAGGCTTGGATTACTGTGATATTGAATGACTTGCCTTGGAAACGAACAGAGATCATTCTGTCATTTTTCAGATTGCATCCAAGTACTGCATTTCAGACTCTTTTGTTGACTATGATGGCTACTCCATTTCTTCTAAGGGATTCCTGCCCACAGTGGTGGATATAATGGTCATCTGAGTTAAATTCACCCATTGCGGTCCATTGTAGTTCACTGATTCCTAGAATGTTGACTTGAGCATTCCTAGAATGTTCACTCTTGACATCTCCTGTTGACCACTTCCAATTTGCCTTGATTCATGGACCTGACATTCCAGGTTCCTATGCAATATTGCTCTTTACAGCATTGGACCTTGCTTCTATCACTAGTCACATCCACAAGTGGGTGTTGTTTTGCTTTGCCTCCATCCCTTCATTCTTTCTGGAGTTATTTCTCCACTGATCTCCAGTAGCATATTGGGCACCTACCAACCTGGGGAGTTCATCTTTCAGTGTCCTATCTTTTTGCCTTTTCATACTGTTCATGGGGTTCTTAAGGCAAGAATACTGAAGTGGTTTGCCATTCCCTTCTCCAGTGGACCACATTTTGTCAGACCTCTCCACCATGACCTGTCTGTCTTGTTGTTCTTTTCCTTAATTTTCTGTAAATCACATTAAAGCAGGCACTTTATCTGCCCTGTTCAGCAGTATGTTCCCAGTGTGCAGAGCACAGATGCTGTACCTAAAAAGCATGTGATAGATACCTGTTAAATCAGTGATTAAAGATGAATGCATTCAAAAGGTATGTACACCCTAATGTTCATAGCAACACTATTCACAGTGGCCAAGGCATGAAAACAACTTAAATTTCCATCAACAGATGAATGGATAAAGAAGATATGGTATATATATAATATGCATATATATATATGTGTGTGTGTGTGTGTGTATACACATACATACACAATGGCATATTACTCAGCCATAAAAAAAGAATGAAATAATACCATTTTCAGCAACATGGATGGATCTAGAGATTATCATACTAAGTGAAGTAAGTAAAAAAAAAAAACAAATACCATATCAGTTACAAGTGGAATCTAAAATACAGCACAGATGAACTATTTTACAATATATACAGACTCACAGACATAGAAAACAATGCTATGGTTACCAAAGTGGAAGGTTGGGAGGGGTTAACAGATACACACTACTATATATAAAAGAGATAAATAACAAGGTCTTACTGTAGAGTACAGGGAACTGTATTTGATATATTTTAATAAACCTATGGGGCTTCCCAGGCAGCTCAACAGTAAAAGAATCCACCTGTAGTGCAGGAGATGCAGCAGACACAGGTTGAATCCCTTGATTGGGAAGATCCCCTGGGGGAGTGCATGGCAACCCACTCCACTATGCTTGCCTGGAGAATCCCATGGACAGAGGAGCCTGGAGCCTACACACCATAGAGTTGCAAAGAGTCAGACATGACTGAAGCAACTGAGCATGCACACATGCACGCAATAACTCTATAATGGAAAAGAATCTGAAAAATTATATATTACATATATTATGTATATATTATGTAAAACTGAATCACTTTATAATACTTGAAACCACACAGTATTGTAAATCAACTGTAATTCAATTTAACAAAAAAAGAGAACACATGAATTTGTGACCAAAGTTCCTGACCCGCCCCCCACTTCTCCCCTAAACTGCACAATGTTTGTTACAGGTGTTCCTGTGCGTGGACCACTTCACTCTAGATCACTTTCTACCTCAAAGCCTCCTTTGTCTCCTTAAAGTGCAACTCCAACCTTGCAAGTGAAGAGTCAATGGGGTTAAATAAAATGTGTCAGTTAGAATTGATAAACCCTGGACTAGAACAGCAAGACTGGTTTTCTTATTTCATCCACAGGTGTTTCTTCAAATAATAAAAAACACCCCCTGTTGGGACTGCAGTAGGATAGAGTATCCTGAACTGATAATGGCACGCTGTACATTGAACTGGATTTGAACCCCATAAGCTCACAAAGCTAGTGGAGGTGAGGGAATTCCAATTGAGCTATTTCAAATCCTGAAAGATGATGCTCTGAAAGTGCTGCACTCAATATGCCAGCAAATTTAGAAAACTCAGCAGTGGCCACAGGACTGGAAAAGGTCAGTTGTCATTCCAATCCCAAAGAAAGGCAATGCCAAAGAATGCTCAAACTACAGCACAATTGTACTCATCTCACATGCTAGTAAAGTAATGCTCAAAATTCTCCAAGCCAGGCTTCAGCAGTACGTGAAGCATGAACTTCCAGATGTTCAAGCTGGTTTTAGAAAAGACAGAGGAACCAGAGACCAAATTGCCAACTTCTGTTGGATCATCAAAAAAGCAAGAGAGTTGCAGAAAAACATCTACTTCTGCTTTATTGACTATGCCAAAGCCTTTGACTGTGTGGATCACAATAAACTGTGGAAAATTCTGAAAGAGATGGGAATACCAGACCACCTGACCTGCCTCTTGAGAAACCTGTGTGCAGGTCAGGAAGCAACAGTTAGAACTGGACATGGGACAACAGACTGGTTCCAAATAGGAAAAGGAGTACGTCAAGGCTGTATATTGTCACCCTGCTTATTTAACTTCTATGCAGAGTACATCATGAGAAACGCTGAGCTGGAAGAAGCACAAGCTGGAATCAAGATTGCCGGGAGAAATATCAATAATCTCAGATATGCAGATGACACCATCCTTATGGCAGAAAGTGAAGAGGAACTAAAAAGCCTCTTGATGAAGGTGAAAGAGGAGAGCGAAAAAGTTGGCTTAAAACTCAACATTCAGAAAACGAAGATCATGGCATCTGGTCCCACCACTTCATGGGAAATAGATGGGGAAACAGTGGAAACAGTGTCAGACTTTATTTTGGGGGCCTCCAAAATCACTGCAGATGGTGATTGCAGCCATGAAATTAAAAGACGCTTACTCCTTGGAAGAAAAGTTATGACCAAAAGTTATGACCAAAGCATATTGAAAAGCAGAGACATTACTGCCAACAAAGGTCCGTCTAGTCAAGGCTATGGTTTTTCCAGTGGTCATGTATGGATGTGAGAATTGGACTGTGAACAAAACTGAGCGCCGAAGAATTGAAGCTTTTGAACTGTGGTGTTGGAGAAGACTCTTGAGAGTCCCTTGGACTGCAAGGAGATCCAACCAGTCCATTCTGAAGGAGATCAGCCCTGGGATTTCTTTGGAGGGAATGATGCTGAAGCTGAAACTCCAGTACTTTGGCCACCTCATGCAAAGAGTTGACTCATTGGAAAAGACTCTGATGCTGGGAGGGATTGGGGGCAGGAGGAGAAGGGGACGACAGAGGGTGAGATGGCTGGATGGCATCACTGACTCGATGGACGTGAGACTGAGTGAACTCCGAGGGTTGGTGATGGACAGGGAAGCCTGCCATGCTGCAATTCATGGGGTCGCAAAGAGTCCACGACTGAGCGACTCAACTGAACTGAACTGAAGCTCACATTTTAAATGCCCTTCACTTCCTTTGTGTTACTCAAGGTGTAGACAAATCATCTCCTCCTCCTCTTCTCCCCACCCCCACACCCCACCACATGCAGTTTAGGACCCATCCCCACATGCAGCAACAGAGAAGAAGCAAAGCTATCACAGTGATGGATATATAGATGTAGCATAGCATAACATGCATGCTCAGTCATGTCTGACTCTTTATGACCCCATGGACTGTAGCCCACATCTCTGACCATAGGATTATCCCAGCAAGAATACTGGAATGGATTGCCATTTCCTACTCGAGGGGATCTTCCCACCCCAGGAATCGAACCTGTTTCTCTTGCATGTCCTGCATTCACAGGCAGATTTTACCACTGCACCACCTGGGAAGCCCATGTAGAAGATGATTACCCCATAATTATGGCAAAAGTCTGACTGTCTCCAATCCCAAGGGAACCCTAGTAATGGTCATGGCCCCACAGCACACAGCTTACTGTGAAGGTAGAACACTGCTTTGTGAGACTTTCCTTAGCTTCATTCACTTGGTAAACAGACCTGCAAAGAAAGCCCCATGTAAATGTTGATACTGACTCATTGGATGTATAGAGTCAAGTACAATAGACCTGATCCAAAACTGAGAAGAATATCTGAATCTAATACATTAAGCAGGTAATTCCAACTCCATGTGAGATATTTAAAGACTAAGCACTTCTTTAGAAATAGCTCAACTGGAATTCCATCACTCCACTAGCTTTGTTCATAGTGATGCTTTCTAAGGCCCACTTGACTTCACATTCCAGGATGTCTGGCTCTGGGTGAGTGATCACACCATCGTGATTATCTGGGTCGTGAAGATCTTTTTTGTACAGTTCTTCTGTGTATTCTTGCCATCTCTTCTTAATATCTTCTGCTTCTGTTAGGTCCATACCATTTCTGTCCTTTATCAAGCCCATCTTTGCATGAAATGTTCCCTTGGTATCTCTAATTTTCTTGAAGAGATCTCTAGTCTTTCCCATTCTGTTGTTTTCCTCTATTTCTTTGCACTGATTGCGTAGGAAGGCTTTCTTATCTCTTCTTGCTATTCTTTGGAACTCTGCATTCAGATGCTTATGTCTTTCCTTTTCTCCTTTGCTTTTTGCTTCTCTTCTTTTCATAACTATTTGTAAGGCATGATGCTAAAGCTGAAATTCCAGTACTTTGGCCACCTCATGCGAAGAGTTGACCCATTGGAAAAGACTCTGATCCTGGGAGGGATTGGGGTCACGAGGAAAAGGGGACCACAGAGGATGAGATGGCTGGATGGCATCACCGAATCGATGGACAAGAATTTGAGTGAACTCCAGGAGATGGTGATGGACAGGGAGGCCTGGTGTGCTGCGATTCATGGGGTCACAAAGAGTCGGACAACGCTAAGCAACTGAACTGAACTGAACTGAAGCTCTTCTTTATTGAATTATCAATTATCTAAATGAGCACCATTTTTAAGAAATAAATACTAAATGAATGTGAAATAACAACAATAATAATTGATGATGACAGACATACTTATAGCATGTAATAGTGCTAGAATAATGTATAAATAGTTTAGAAAGTAACTATTGTTATAGTAATGATAACCTGCATGCGAGACAGCAAAAGAGACACAGATGTATAGAACAGTCTTTTGGACTCTGTGGGAGAGGGAGAGGGTGGGATGATTTGGGAGAATGGCATTGAAACATGTATAATATCATATATGAAATGAATCGCCAGTCCAGGTTCAATGCAGGATACAGGATGCTTGGGGCTGGTGCACTGGGATGACCCAGAGGGATGGTATGGGGAGGGAGGTGGAGGGGGGTTCAGGATGGGAAACATGTGTACACCTGTGGCGGATTCATGTTGATGTATGGCAAAACCACTATAATATTATAAAGTAATTAGCCTCCAATTAAAATAAATAAATTTATATTTTAAAAAATAAATAAATAAATAGTATAGGAATTCCTAAGCAACTCTGAGGTTACTTGAGAGAATTCAGTGATGCAGTAAAGACTTATAAATTGAAATGCTTGAATTCCTGACTTTAAAAACAAAAAATCAATCCTAAACCAAGTCCCACTGAATTAAATGTAAATTAGACTAAGCTTATGGTAACAAAAATGTACAAGCCTTGTGAGAATTCTGTAAGTGAAACTTAAAAAGATCTTCTCTGCCTAAATCAGAGGTTAACATCAATAGTGATTAAGTCTTGTTGCTAGAGCGTACCCTTTCGATGAAGGGATGAAAATGACACCTTACTTCTGTGTTCTTCCTCCTCAAAGCCTACTCTAATCATCAGAAAGACATCAGACAAACTCAAACTGAAAGGCCTAGCCAGTGTTCCTTGAAATGTTCAAGGTCACCAAAAACAAGGAACAACTGAGAAATGGTCACGGCCAAAACAAGCTTAACAGTTCATGATGATCAAATATAATGTGGGATCCTAGATGGGATCTTGAAACATATAAAGGACATTAAGGAAAAATGAAGGAAATCTGAATAAAGCATGGACTTTAGTTAATAATAAGGTGTAAGTATTGGATCTTTGGGCTTCTCAGGTCACACTAGTGGTAAAGAACCTGCCTGCCAATGCAGGAGACATAAGACACAGGTTTGATCCCTGGGTCAGAAGATCCCCTGGAGGAGAGCAAGGCAGCCCACTCCAGCCTCCTTGCCTGGAAAATCCCATGGACTGAGAGTCTGGCAGGCCACCATCCATAGGGTCACAAAGTCAGACACGACTGAAGTGAGTGAGCATGAATGCATGTGTTAGATCTTTAGTTGTAACACGTGTAAGATATATAAGATGTTAATAATATAGGAAACTAGGTACAGGATATATTATAACTCTGTACCACACAACTGTCCAGTAAACTAAAACTGCTGCTGCTGCTGCTGCTAAGTCGCTTCAGTCATGTGCGACTCTATGCGACCCCATAGACGGCAGCCCACCAGGCTCCCCCGTCCCTGGGATTCTCCAGGCAAGAGTACTAGAGTGGGGTGCCATCGCCTTCTCCAAACTAAAACTAGTCTAATGTAAAATGTTTTCCTGAAAAATACATAACAGATATACTTTTAAAAGATCTTCTGATATAGTATTTGCAGAGAAAGATGCTTTTTAGTTTATAAATTATTTCCATAATTTGTGACAGTTCTCACATCTGCTACTATAAAATTCACTGCAGCTTCTCTGTCTCTTGGGGAAAAAAATGCATTTAATTATCAGTGAAATTCAACTCCAGCTTGTTATGATGAATGATTTGAACCTGTCAGCCTTTTTTTCTCCCTAAAAACAAAAGAAATGAAATGAAATACAGTCTTCCTCCTTTACTTCCTTCCTTCCACCTGCTTCATTTAATTGATGAAGGTTTGAGCTTTTATTAATCTTTTTGAGCTCCTCTGTAAGATGCAGAAAAAGCTAATATGATATCATTGTATCTAGCTAATGTGTGTGCTTTGTGAAATTGATACACCCTGCCAAGACATAAATTACTTAAGCTTTGATAAATGTGTTGAAATCAGGGAATGTTCAAACAGATAAAGCACAGAAATTCCTCTTTTTCTCCCTTTTTTAAACTCCATTTCGTGCAAGCAGTTAAATGTTTTTGCATTATTATTGTAATAGGATGGGACAAAAGACAGCAGTGATATTGATAGTAGCATAGAGAACCCCCGCAAGTACAAAAGCAATGGGGGATACAGCCTTGTGTTTTGCAGATAACATGTAACAACCTTGCCTTGAACAGACTGGTTTGCCAACAGGTTCAGATCCACTTCAGTCCTCTCCCAGCGTGTCATATCACTGAAATTGTCTACAGAGGAATGAGCGTCCTGCCAGACACTTTGCACTTTCAGATCCTTTGCTGACTCATTTGGTAGGCTGAAATCAAAGATCCACAAACACATTTTATTAGCAAAGAATGCTCACCTGTCCCTGTGATCTGGATATGACTCAGATGTCAGTGAGACTGGAACACGAAGAAGCATTTGATTGATGCTCTAGGGTTGATTTCTACTCATTAACTTATCCTATGGCATTGAACAAGTTGCTTGATTGATCACTAATCAGTTCCTTGGAGACCTGAGAATCCATATCATCTTTTGAAGACAATTTTTGAATAGGAGGCATGGAACTATCCATTGGATAATGTAAGACCCATCAGTCTCTGAGTGCCTTTTGCCAGAGGTTGGGCTCAGTAATTTCCATCCATTTTTTAAATTTAGTCCTTACAATCAACCAACAAAGGAGGCATAGGTGTGAAAACTGGGGCTCATGTCAAGGGACAATGAGGTCATCAGGCAGCAAATCCTATGCTTTTTCCACCATGCTGCTTCCATATTAGGAGTATATTGGATGAGTGTGGGTGGGGTTGTGGTTCATTCAAACCCCAGTCATCCCTGAGTAGGTCTTTTGAGGTTAAGCATCAGCCTTGGGAACTTGGGTCACACAACTATCTATGTAGACCTGTTTAGGAGAGGGTGTCTTCTCAGTAGTGACGCCCGCATTTAAGCAGCATTCTAGGGAGAAGACTGAACAAGTTATACCACAGGGAGAGAAAGTTGGGAGAAGAGGTACAACTAGCAGCTTTTTAAGACAACTAGACATATATTTGTTTTTTTAATTATACTCTTCTACCTATATATATCATCATCAAATAGCTTTTTGAAATTTGAGTTTAGATTTGGAAATCAGTACTTGTAAGAACTGTCCATACATTTTAGAGTAATAAATAAGTTGAAGAAGTGAAGTGAAGTCACTCAGTCGTGTCTGACTCTTTGCAACCCCATGGACTGTAACCTACCAGGTTTCTCCATCCATGGGATTTTCCAGGCAAGAATATTGGAGTGGGTTGCCATTACCCAGCTTTTCTCAATTTGTTTAATAGTAAAGCAAAAAAAGTAAAAGATGCATACATCTACTTTTTATCTAAGGAATCCTCAATGACAGTTTTCACTGAAACAGAGAACAATTATAGATCTGTGCTTAAGAGTTAAATTGCATTATTTTTACATAGGCAAACCTTAAATCAAAGGCAACTTGAGCAGATTTGAACCTAAAGAGTATTGTGTTAGAATATACTTTTTAAGAATCAAATTTCGTTTTCAATCCTCATCTGTAGAATCTTTCCTGAAGAATAGAAGAGTGTTTCTAAAAGCAAATAATTACCTCTAATTTATCTGTTTGGTAAGTTTTGTGTTCTTTTTTTCACTTTCTTAGGGTGAGTTACCTATATTTGGGTCAAATTGTTACAACATCAGTTACTACAATGAAAATCTGTAGTATTTTTGAAAATTAATAAGTGAATTTTTGAGTAAATATTGAGTCATCTTAGAACCATCACATCAGAAGTCCTAGAGATAAGAGAAGGATCTCATAATGTCCATCTCACGATAGAACTCATCATGTATTTTAAAATGCACCAATATCAGTTAGCCTGAGACTCTATGTGATTGAAAACTTGTCACTGTACAATAAGTTTAACACTGATAGGTTTTCAATAACAGAAAAAGGAGAAAATCAGGCAAAGCATCAAGAAAAATGACCCAAGCAGAAAAAACTCAGAAAAATGTGCAATGTGAAACAAGCATTTTAAGATAAAAAGAGCATATTGGTGCTGGTAGTACAGAGTGTTGTCATACTTGTATAAAAAAAAGTATTTTTGAATGGAAAATGGATCTTTATTCTAGTAACACAGTATTAATTGGGAACCCTGCCCAGAGGTAAAGAATGTGGTAAAGAATCCGCCTGCCAGTGCAGGAGACCCAAGAGATAGGAGTTCGATTCCTGGGTCAGGAAGATCCCCTGGAGTAGAAAATAGCAACCTGCTCCAGTATTCTTGCCTGGGACATCCCATGGACAGAGGACCCTGCCGGGATACAGTCCTTTGGATCAGAAAGAGTCGGATATGACCGAGTGACTGTCACTGTCACTAGTGTCTATATGTTAATCTGTGGGGTCTCTAAAGAGTTGGACACGACTAAGCACTTGAGCACAAGCATATTATGTATGGGTAAGAATTGAAGGGTTTTTTTGTTTGTTTTGTTTTGTTTTAAGCAAGCTAAAAGGGATTTATCTTGTGAAAGATAGGAAGAAAGACAGGAGTGAAGGAAGAGGTTAGGAAATTGGACAAATTGGGGAATAGAGATCAGGAAATTAAGTTCTTTAGTACCGGCCATTCTCAGGATTGGTAGGTGAGGCTGTCAACGTTGACCAAGCAAGGCACATCTCATGAAATATTGGAAAAAGGCGAAAACAAATAATAGCAAGAGTCATAATCACAGAGAAGAGAAACTGGACCTTGATCAGCAAGGGGTTTCTTATCTGTCCATGTGTCCTTGACTGTCTCCTTGGAGAGAGGACAAGACAAGTCACCTGGACCAGGTTGCATTAGCTCTTAGCAACCTCAAGTCCTATCTGTAGCCCGTACTGACTTCCATGGGCTGTCTGACCAGTTGATCTCAATGAGGCTCTGTGCATATTGTAATGAAGAGTGTTCAAAGTCAGAAAACTAGTGACAGTATCAGAAATACCCAGAATATTTTGAGCCAGAAATCCTGAGTAATGATCCCTCTTTTTCTGGTGACTATGCCAGTCCTTCAACACCAGGAGAGAGAAAGAAGTATTGACTTCAGGATGTGCAAGACCCTAGGAATAGAGAGTATGAATTCAGGTTTTCAAAACAATAAGAATGTGCAGAATATCAGTTTGCCCTTCTGCCAAGCCTCAGTAATTTAGAGAAGGGAATTTTGGGAAATACTAGACATGAGTGGGAAAAGCCTTGGGGAATTAATCAATGGGATCAATATATATTATGTGCCCCCTCCCCACCAAAGCAGAAAACAAAAAAGAAAAATCCACACATACATTTAAGTCCTTGCATTCCTCCTCTAAAGTGTTCAGGGACAAGTTATAGGTGAAAACACTTCTCATGAAACTCTATTAGGACTTAAACTTTGATGAATGTATAAAATATAACCTCATATTATTAAACTCTACCATAGAGTCAAGTGTAAAATTTACAATCCAAGCTATGCCAGTTTTTTTTTTTTTTTCTCAAAACTGAATTGAAAGCAATAATTCTTGTAATAATCTGAGACTGGTTTTACCAGGTACTTCACCAAGTTTGAAAGGGTTGGGGAAACAGTACATAAAAACAGCCCCACTTCCTTCTCATCCTTTCCATCACGCTGACAGTTTTCCAGAGAATCATTACCAGAGTGGTTTGTGCCATTAGAGATAAGAGGCTATCTGTGTTTCCACTAGAAACCTCTATTTTCCAGACTTTATAATTCATCTATAAATATCCACTCCAAGCAGCAGTTTCATATATTATGAATCTGTCTCTCAAAATTCATATTGACTTAACTAAATGATTTTTAGAAATCATGAGGACTCTTACACTGCAAAGAGAATTAGAAGAAAATCAAATGCAAATAAAGTGCTGTGTTTCAAGGGGAATGATTTGAATCAAAATACTGTGGAATCCATAAAACACAGGCACATGATTCTTTCTTAGCAATTCTATCTTTCAGGGTATTATTCAGTTGTAATAAAATGTATTTATCAACAATTAATTAATTCAAAATATACATCTCCAGTTTATTTCTGCTTCTATAAAGGCAGATAATTTGAGATTACATTTTTTCAACTAAATCTTTTATAGAACTTCATATTATTATTCATGCTACTTTTAATTACAGAATTTAAAATTGAATTATATCAAGTTATGAAATTATATGACATAAGCTTTTGAATATAATAATATGCTTGCTATCTACAAATATATTTTAAGAGTCTTATCAATACCTTATATTCAGATGGCTTCTAGCTCCATGGTAGAAATCTCAGCTTACTAAAGTTATTTTCTACCTAAAAAAAAAAGACCTTACAAATTGAATGTTTTTGTCAAATAAGAGACCAAAAAATACTATATCCCCCGGTCTGGGAAGGTAGAATTGTAAAGATTAGGAGACAGAGACTAAAGCCACATCAACCCATTAAAATGAAATGCAGTCATCTCTTGGTATCCATGGGGGATTGGCTTCAAGATCCCCTTGGATACCAAAATCCAGGGATGTTTAAATTCCTTATATAAGATAGTTTAGTATTTGCATATAACCTATGCACATACTTCTGTATATTTTAAACCATCTCTAGATTATTTATAATGCCTAATACAATGTGAATAGTTGCCAGAATGTGACATATTCAAGTTTTGCTTTTTGGAAATTTCTGTGTTTGAGTTGGGGGCAGTTGGGACTTTCTGTTTAGTTTTAATTTCAATTCAGTGTTGGTTGAATCCAGTGGATTCAGAACCTGCGTATACAAAAAACCAACTGTCCTCTCTTCCTAATCACATCATTTCCATGTTTGTACTCACAGATTTATACTGCTTGAATGACATGGTCATCTTGTTACACTGCAGAGCCCCACTGTGTATGTGAAATGGTATTTAGCAGGAAGCGAAATACTACTACAAGAATTGCCCCAGTGCTTTGGCTTTGGTATGTGTGGACTCACAGCCCAACCTAAAGTATATTTTTCTTTCTTCCTTTCGAACAGCTGTTTTGTGACAGTGAGAAGGTGGTGCATGCCACGGAGGGACTGGATTGGGAAGACAAAGATGCCACAGGGACCCTGGTGGGTAACGTGGTGCACTCGCGGATCATCAACCCTCTGCGCCTGTTTGTTAAACAGTCTCCAGTCCCCAAGCCTGGACACTTGGCCTATGCGGACAGCATGGAGAACTTTTGGGATTGGCTGGCCAACATCACGGAAGTTCAGGAGCCATTGGCAAGAACTAAAAGGAGGCCAATAGTGAAAACAGGAAAATTTAAGAAAATGTTTGGATGGGGTGACTTCCATTCCAACATTAAAACTGTGAAACTCAACCTCCTCATCACGGGGAAAATCGTTGACCATGGAAATGGAACCTTCAGTGTTTATTTCCGACATAATTCCACCGGCCTGGGCAACGTTTCAGTGAGCTTGGTACCCCCCTCCAAAGTGGTGGAGTTTGAAGTTTCCCCGCAGTCTACCTTGGAGACCAAGGAATCCAAATCTTTCAACTGTCGCATTGAGTATGAAAAAACAGATCGGGCCAAGAAGACCGCCCTGTGCAATTTTGACCCATCCAAGATCTGCTACCAGGAGCAGACTCAGAGCCACGTATCCTGGTTGTGTTCCAAGCCCTTCAAGGTCATTTGCATCTACATTGCCTTTTACAGTGTTGATTATAAACTTGTGCAAAAGGTCTGTCCTGACTACAATTACCATAGCGAGACTCCCTACTTATCTTCTGGCTGAATCTTCACATGGCCAATAAAAAGGAAGGATAAATATATACTCAATTATTAATAGTACCACCAAGAACCAAGCTCAGCTTTCCATGGCAAAGGATCCCTTTTGTTTCTGGCAGTGAACCTTCATTCCCTATAAGGTTTTCACATTTAAAAAAGAAAAAGAAACATCTTAAAAGTTGAAATGTGTTTGTTATGATCGTAAGTACCTTAATCTAAACAGTCAAACTGTGTATGAAACCATCACTCTCTCATAAGATCTCTCTCCTAAGGCTGACTCCTCCAGCTATTCTTATTTCTCTAAGAGTCGATGGTAGTAGCAACATGGAACAGGAAAGAACCAAATAATGCATGTGATAAACATTGCTCTTGAAATGGGCCTGCCTTTGAAGTATGTTTTGGAAAGTTACCTTAAAAATAGCAGATCCAATAAAGTAACTGAAAAGATTGTATTTGATAGATGAATCACATTTCTGACATTGAATTCTTTTTTATTGCTGTCTTTTTTCCCATGTCTGTGCTGTTAGTGATATGAGAGATGAAGGGGTAAAATTTGCTTCGAAACTCATGTGTGAAGTTACAATGCCCCAGTGGAATGAAACACATTATTATCTGAGCTAGAGTTGAGTGGAGTGGGATTTAAACACTTACCCTTGGGTTGGTCACCATCCTTAGGATTCTCATCTGAGTAGTAATATTGGTATATTAAAAAAGCAAATCTGGATGTATTGTAAGTCAGTTCAACAATGATGACGATCAGGATGTTTTTAGATTACTTTGCCAGGTTCAATGATGTGAGATTGTAAAAAATATCACAACTCTGTTTTCCCTGTAACCTAATTCTATTCATTTGGTGGTATGATTTTTGTATACCTGTGTAGAACAACTTTGAAATTGAGAGAAAGCAATTGTTTCCTAGGCTAGCTAGAATGGGAGAAAGATTGGAATTGGGAGGAAATTCCAGGATGATGTATTCATTATTTCTAGCCTGTTAGATTAAGTTCTCCTTGCATTTAGCTATTTAAATGAAGGATCAAATTGTGGAAATAAGGAGTTTATTTAAACAATGCTAATTATTATCATGCTAATAACCAAGACACATGACTCCCTAGGCTTTTGGGATAACTTCCTAATGAATGCTGCCTCATAACCACCTCCTTTTCATCTTCTATGAGGGGTCAAATGTCATCTGTGTCATAGAAGTGGATGATCTTTGAATTAGCATAGAGAGAGAATCTGGCTGGCCAGTAAAAAAAGTGTTTCTAGAACCTAGAAGATTCATGGAATGGTTACTCCTTTTACGATAGCTGTCAACTTTTTCCCCCTTCTTATCTGTAAAATATCAAAGTAAAACACTGGATTGACAACCGAAGGAAGAACAAAATGCTCTTACTGTAAAATGCTCTTACTACGTTGTTCAAAAAGCCAACAGCTCTCGTCTATTTTGCATCTCTAGTCCTTTCCTTTTCCTGGTGACACCTGCACAGTGTTTGTTTTTTGTCTTTTGTAAAAATTGTACTAGGCTTAGTGTGTGGTAATACAGGCTTGAAATTTTTGCTCTGAGTTCATCGGGTGCTTTTGTAATTTTGTGGTTGGTGTGAAATACTTTGAGACATCATTTTATTTTAACCTAGGAACAAGATTAAACTACTATTTACTGTAAAATATGTGGGAACCATATGTGTATATACACTTAGATCTCCTGTGTACAGAGAAAGTATGTGTACACATTTCTATGTAAATAAAAAGAATTTCCTAAATCTGTCACATGACTTTAAGTTTTTGATTTTTTAAAGATTGTTCTTGTTTCTTTTCTTCACAATGGTTTAGTGTGCGTGTGCTCGTGTGTGTATGCATTATCAACTGAGCGTTCAGATCTTCCATATGTTCATATTAAACAGAGCAATTAGGCCAGGGACATTATAAAGCAGAGTAAAATAATAATCCATACAAACCACTTGGCACATAGCTTGGTGTCTGTTAAGAATTCTGTGAGCTTCCATTAAGATTTATTATTACAAATGAAAGGTGGTTTTAAATTGTCTAATGTTCAAAAGTTGAGTGGTATAAACACTGTATCTATATAAAGAAAAAACTAAATCGGTTTGCAAAATTCTTAGATTTTAGCAGGATTTGTGGGATTAAAAAATAAAGAAAGAAAGTTCCTCAGGCATGTTTTTTAATTGGCGTAGAACATATGCCACATATATTTTTTAGATATAATTTCATTTCAAAGCCTACATAATTGTCAGTAATGGTGCTTGGCACAATATAAATCAGATCCCATTTAAACATGCAAATGCACACATTCCTACAAAGCCACTTTTGCCTTAGAGTACTGCAGTTGAGGAAAAGGACGTTCACGTAAGCTAATTTTATGCCCAATCACAAACTGTCCAAAATATAAAGAAACAGACCCTTTTAAAATGAGATTTAAACTAATAGAGTGAACACCTGAAAACAATATAATGTTGTGTGTCAATTATGCCTCCATAAAAAATTAATTTAAAAAATTTTTTAAAACACTAGCAGAAATTTAATCTTCAGGGATATGTTAGGCATCTTCTCAGGATCTCTCTATATATGAGAAAGCAAACTAGTTTTAAGACCTTTTCACCCCTCTGCAGAAACAATCTTATTACTCATCACCACACAGAATCAGGAAGGAGGCTGTATTTCCATGACTATGAACAAGGTGATCATACCACCCATAGCTGCTGTAAAATCTGGGGAGGGGAAATTAAAAAATAAAAAAGACAAAACTTTTGGACACCATGTAGCACAGCAGTAATCAGTGAAAAGAAAACAATTTTCCTTCATTCTTCTACTTGGTACTTGAAATATCAACACATTCTCCTGATCTAAAATACCCCAGCAGTAATGAGTATGGTCCTCTAACATGTCTGTTCATAAGAGAAGCTGATTCATAGCATATTATATCCTGTAATCTTTATTGTCCAACACTGTTATTCTGCAACACCTTTCTTCTTTATTTGAAGAACTTTATATGACCCAAATGCTACATGCTACATTTTAGGCACAACTACTACATCTTAAACATTCTGCAACTGGCTAAACCTATCTCCATTAGAGACATGGTTCTGCTGGGTGGGAGCTGCCATTATGGCTTAGGAAGTCCATATTTAAATATTCAAAGTGCAGTTGTCACATTAGCAGTATTACCTGTAAGCCTGTTAGAAATACAGTCTCGGGTCCTGCCTCCAACACTGAATTGGAGTTTTCGTTTTAACAAGATCACCACGTGACTTGTATTTACATTAAAGACAGAGAGGTACTTCCTTAGAAACTCTGATTTAGTAAATGGAGTTAGTAAATTAGGAATTAAAAATCTGCATCTTAAGAAACTTTGGTTACCGTGGTTCAAATGGGCTTCTGACAATACTTTTGAAAATGGCTGAAGGAATAGACCCTTTGAAAAATGAAAATTAAATGAGTAGATTGATAACAAAATAAAGAAAAGTAAACCAATATTAATGTGTAGAAGAATAGTATTTCAAAGAGAGTGCAGCCTACACTATCTTCTGGTTCAGACTTCTCATTTGACAGATAAGCAAAACCAGGGCCCCGTCAGAGTCAAGGACATGACCACTGAGTAAGTGACAAAGCCAACTGAAATGCAAGTCTCCTGCCTCCTTGTCCCAGGTCTTGTGTTACAGTAGAAAGGTAAGTTGAAGCAGGTATTCAAAACAAAACAAAAAATAATTGCAGTGAGTTTATAAGAAGACATAACCCAGAAGCCAAAACTAAACATGAAAAAGGCTGGAAACATTCTCTCTGCAAATCCTCAAGATTGTGATACATCTATGAAAACAAATTTTTTAAAGCTTAAACTACACAAAAGTAAAGTCAGGATAAAGCCATTTTGTCCAAAGATGAGCATCCTAGGATGTATTAGAGGTATGACTGGCTAAGAATTAACAGCAGTAGAGCATGGGAGTTGACAGAATTTTCAACAGATTTTAACACCTGAGAATATATTTTCATAGAAATAGGTAAATGGGATGGAATGTCTCCATAGCCTAAAGGTCCAACTTTACTTAATAAAGAATTTTAAATTAATTCATTGCCTATAAAATATAGGGTGGCATCATGCATTTTTATTTGCAGTTAAAACTATAGTTGACCTCAAGTTAATCAGAACTTTCAATGAATGGAAATTTCATGTCTCCCATTGTGAGTGACAAATTTCAGGTAAACAAACTCTTGCTAGAGGTTTTTTTTTTCCTTCATAAAAATCTTGTAAGATATATTCAGGAGTCATTTAATATTCACCTCATGTCTTAACCCCTACTGCAAGGTCTGGAAACCTGGAAACATATCCCATTATGCTTCATTTGTAATCTTCCCTTTTTATCATCCCTCTCAGCTCCCCCATAAATAGTCTGTAATCTCTTCTCAGAAGGAATGAGTTGACTGTGCCCTCTACAGCACGGGACAAAGTATCTAGTATAAAGTAGGTACTTGATCATTATTTGTCACTTGATTTTTAAAAAATCTCCTACAAAAAACAGTGACTATTCAAGACTCACTTTACCCACCTAACATGAATTTTCTTGCACCATTCCAAGATGAAGACACTGCTCCAGCCTAATGTGATACTCACTAAATGCTAGCTCCCAGAACCACAGAAATATAAAAGATGGAAACATGTTTGGAAGTGATCTAGAATAGGTTTTGTTTATCAGATAATTGGAGAGACTTCCCTGGCAGTCCAGTGGTTGAGACTCTGTGCTTCCACTGCAGGGGGCATGGGTTCAATCCCTGTTCAGGGATCTATCTTGCATGCCACGCAGTGTAGCCAAACAATTAATTAATTAATTAACATTTTTTAAAAAGAAAGAAGCAGAGGACAAAAAAAGAAAAAAAAGAAAGAATTGGGAACCGGGTGAGGTTTAACAGCCTGGTTATTTATATTGTTCTTCCTGCCTGGATAAAGCCATTCTTTCTCTTCTTTATTATTCCAAATTACTGATGTTCTGTATTTGTGTTACAGACTGTCACCTGGCCACCAGCATGGAGCTTCTGCCTTCTCCTATTGAAGTGGGAGGGTCAAGGGTGTGGCCAGCCTGCTAGACTGCATACCCCTACCCCTAAAGCAGTGAGGTATGTGGCCTGGTTGCTGATCTAGAGCTGGTAGAATATGAGAGCAAGGGATGTGTCAATTTATGTAAAAGCACATCAGACTTGTCCATGCTATTGTCCCTTCAACTGTTTCAGATAGATAACTAAAAGGACCTGAGATGCTGCCCAGTAAAGAGGGCAAAGCAACTGTCCATCTGAGTGTCTTTCCAACCATGAAGGAGAGCCACCCAGCTAACCAAAAGCCCACCCTGGACTTCTACAGGAGAAATAAACATGTATATTATTCTTTAAGCCATTGAATTACTGGGATGGATTTGTTACTGCATCTTACCGTGAATTAACTAATAAAATGGAGCAGGACTGTATGGTCCTTGCACCCTGCCCGCCCCCCCCCCCCCACTGTGTCTTCTGCCTGCCTTTTGCCTGTAGAAAACTTCAAAGAACAAGTTTAATCTGAGAAGTGAGAAATGCTGAAACAAAGGAAAACAGTCAAAGGAGACTAAATAATAAAAATGTAGTCATGAAGCATTGGCAAAGACCTTTAGTTCTTTCTCAAGGGCTGTAGATAATATTCTGAGCCATATTCTGTGAGCTGTCTTATGGATACTAAAGCCTCAGGTGGAGAAGTTAACTACATGATGACCAGACTGTGCCCAGGACTTGAGTTGCCACAATTCCAAGAATTGACCACAAAGAAATGGGAAAAATTGGACCCTGGAACTGAAGATTAACTGTACCTGAAACATTCAAGATGATGCTGGTCAGACCACTAATGACCAATCTGAAGATGATTGTTAGATGATCTGCTGTTTCTTTATGAAGCCCCTGCCCCACAAGATGTCTTTCACCCCTTGCTTGTGGGAAGGGGGGAGAGTCAGGTGGACATATGTCCCCCACCCTCCCCTTCATGTTCCCAGTATCTGAAATAAAACAAACTTTCCTTTCCATCAACCTGGCCTATTTATTGGCTTTTTTAAAATTTTAATTTATTTCTTTTAATTGGAGACTAATTACTTTACAATATTGTAGAGGTTTTTGCTATACATCGACTTGAATCAGCCATGGGCATACATGTGTTCCCCATTCTGAACCCCCTTCCCACCTCCCTCCCCATCCCATCCCTCAGGGTCATCCCAGTGCACCAGCCCTGAGCACCCTGTCTCACGCATGGAACCTGGATTGGTTATCTGTTTCACATATGATAATATACATGTTTCAATGCTATTCTCTCAAATCATCCCACCCTTGCCTTCTCCCACAGAGTCCAAAAGACTGTTCTATACATCTGTGTTTCTTTTGCTGTCTCACATATAGGGTCACATTACCATCTTTCTAACTTCCATATATATGCATTAGTATACTGTATTGGTGTTTTTCTTTCTGACTTACTTCACTCTGTATAATAGGCTCCAGTTTCATCCACCTCATTAGAACTGATTCAAATGTATTATTTTTAATGGCTGAGTAATATTCCATTGTGTATAAGTACCACAGTTTTCTTATCCATTCATCTGCCCATGGACATCTAGGTTGCTTCCATGTTCTGGCTATTATAAACAGTGCTGTGATGAACATTGGGGTACATGTGTCTCTTTCAATTCTGGTTTCCTCAGTGTGTATGCCCAGCAGTGGGATTTCTGGGTCATAAGGCAGTTCTATTTCCAGTTTTTTAAGCAATCTCCACACTGTTCTCCATAGTAGCTGTACTAGTTTGCATTCCCACCAACAGTGTAAGAGGATTCCTTTTTCTCCACACCCTCTCCAGCATTTATTGTTTGTAGACTTTTGTATAGCAGTATTCTTACCAGTGTGAGATGGTACCTCATTGTGGTTTTGATTTGCATTCCTCTGATAATGAGTGATGTTGAGCATCTTTTCATGTGTTTGTTAGCCATTGTATGTCTTCTTTGGAGAAATATCTGTGTAGTTATTTGGCCTGTTTTTTGATTGGGTCATTTATTTTTCTGAAATTGAGCTGCAGGAGCTGCTTGTATATTTTTGAGATTAGTTCTTTGTCAGTTGCTTCGTTTGCTATTATTTTCTCCTATTCTGAAGGCTGTCTTTTCACCTTGCTTATAGTTTCCTTCATTGTGCAAAAGCTTTTATTAATTAGGTCCCATGAGTTGTTTTTTTTTTTTTTCATTACTCTTGGAGGTGGGTCATAGAGGATCCTGCTGTGATTTATGTTGGAGAGTGTTTTGCCTATGTTTTCTACTAGGAGTTTTATAGTTTCTGGTCTTACATTTAGATCTTTAATCCATTTTGAGTTTATTTTTGTGTATGGTGTTCGAAAGTGTTCTAGTTTCATTCTTTTATGAATGGTTGACCAGTTTTCCCAGTACCACTTGTTAAAGAGATTGTCTTTTCTCCATTGTATATTCTTTCCTCCTTTGTCAAAGATAAGGTGTCCATAGGTGCATGGATTTGTCTCTGGGCTTTATATTTTGTTCCATTGATCTATATTCCTGTCTTTGTGCCAGTACCATACTGTATTGATGACTGTAGCTTTGTAGTATAGCCTGAAGTCAGGCAGGTTGATTCCTCCAGTTCCATTCTTCTTTCTCAAGATTGCTTTGGCTAGTCTAGGTTTTTTGTATTTCCATACAAATTGTGAAATTATTTGTTCTAGTTCTGTGAAAAATATTGTTGGTAGCTTGATAGGGATTGCACTGAATCTATAGATTGCTTTGGATTGTATACTCATTTTCACTATATTGATTATTCTGATCCATGAACATGGTATATTTCTCCATCTATTTGTGTCATCTTTGATTTCTTTCATCAATGTTTTATAGTTTTCTATATATAGGTCTTTTGTTTCTTTAGGTAGATTTATTCCTAAGTATTTTATTCTTTTCATTTCAATGCTGAATGGAATTGTTTCCTTAATTTCTCTTTCTGTTTTCTCATTGTTAGTGTATAGGAATTAAAGGGATTTCTGTGTATTAATTTTATATCTTACAACTAGAAAAGGAAAAAATGAAGAACCCCAGGGTTAGTAGGAAAGAAATCATAAAAATTAGGGCAGAAATAAATGCAAAAGAAACAAAAGAGACCATAGCAAAAATCAACAAAGCCAAAAGCTGGTTCTTTGAGAAGATAAATAAAATAGACAAACCATTAGCCAGACTCATCAAGAAACAAAGGGAGAAGAATCAATCAATAAAATTAGAAATGAAAATGGAGGAATCACAACAGAAAACACAGAAATACAAAGGATCATAAGAAACTACTATCAGCAACTATATGCCAATAAAATGGACAACTTGGAAGAAATGGAAAAATTCCTAGAAAAGTATAACTTTCCAAAACTGAACCAGTAAGAAATCAAAAATCTTAACAGACCCATCACAGGCATGGAAATCAAAACTGTAATCAGAAATCTTCTAGCAAACAAAAGCCCAGGACCAGACGGCTTCACAGCTGAATTCTACCAAAAATTTAGAGAAGAGCTAACACCTATCCTATTCAAACTCTTCCAGAAAATTGCAGAGGACGGTAAACTTCCGAACTCATTCTATGAGGCCACCATCACCCTAATACCAAAACCAGACAAAGATGCCACACAAAAAAGAAAACTACAGGCCAATATCACTGATGAACATAGATGCAAAAATCCTTAACAAAATCCTAGCAAACAGAATCCAACAACATATTAAAAAGGTCATACATCATGACCAAGTGGGCTTTATCCCAGGGATGCAAGGATTCTTCAATATCCACAAATCAATCAATGTAATACACCACATTAACAAGTTGAAAGATAAAAACCATATGATTAACTCAATAGATGCAGAGAAAGCCTTTGCCAAAATTCAACATCCATTTATGATAAAAACCCTCCAGAAAGCAGGATTAGAAGGAACATACCTCAACTTAATAAAAGCTATATATGACAAACCCACAGCAAACATTATCCTCAATGGTGAAAAATTGAAAGCATTTCCCCTAAAGTCAGGAAGAAGACAAGGGTGCCCACTCTCACCACTACTATTCAACATAGTTTTGGAAGTTTTAGCCACAGCAATCAGAGAAGAAAAAGAAATAAAAGGAATCCAGATTGGAAAAGAAGAAATAAAACTCTCACTATTTGCAGATGACATGATCCTCTACATCAAAAACCCTAAAGACTCCACGAGAAAATTACTAGAGCTAACCAATGAATATTTATGGGATTTTGAGCAGCAAAGCAGCAGGAACCAACACATAACACTCTCCTCAGTAACAGGAATACAAATGGTGCATAAGATCTCTATCTGTGTGCCCACTTGGATCTCTATTTGAATTATTTCAGTCTCTCAGGCATTACAGTAATAATTTCATACACACAACTTTTATCTTGCCTTACTGTTTATATTTCATGTGTTCCATCATCAAAGAAGAAAAGAGTAAGTTCACCAAAGCCATAGATTACATTTTATACTTTTTTGGAATGTCCCACAATGCCCAAATACAGTTATTGCCCTTTAAGTGATTTCTAGATGATGTTATACTGCTTTAAAAGTTAACATAGGAAATTATGTACTTAAAACATATGCTTTAATGACTCATTAAAAAATAAAGATGGAGAATTCGTAAAAGATAATAAAACAGCATTTTAAGAATCATGCTAATTCTACTTCACCTAATAAAACAGGAAAGAAGAGTATATTTTTCTTTCCTGTCTTTGTTTTTTTGTCAGTGACATGCTTACATAGATTCATAATTCCAAAGATATCAATATGATACACAATGAAGTACTCACTCCCACCACTCTGCTTCCTCTCCAAAGGAAAACTATTGTATAAAAACCATGTGTACCCTGGCAGAGATAAATGAATATGTTCAGAAGTGTTTTAAATGATTCGAAATGTTTTATTCAGTTTCCCCAGATTCTCCCTTTTGTGTGCATTTGTTTAGTTGAAGCTTTATGATGTTTATTTGTTATTGTTTCCTTCTTTAATTCAACAAATCACTTTCAAATATCAAGTATTTTTAATTTAAATTTATTAATTTACTTTTTATTTTTAATTGGAGGATAGTTGCTTTATAATATTGTGATGGTTTCTGCCATACATCAACATGAATCAACAGTCATCCATACATATATGTCCCCTCCCTCTTGAACCTCCCTCCACACCCCACTCCTGTAAGTTGTCACAGAGCACCAGCTTTGGATTCCCTGCATCATACAGCAAATTCCCACTGGCTATCTATTTTACTTATGGTAATGTATATGTTTCAATGTTATTCTCTCAAATCATCCCATACTGTGTCCAAAATTCTGTCCTTTATGTCTACATCTCCTTTGCAGCCCTACAAATAGAATCATCTTTCTAGATTCCATATAATTTAAAAATATTAAATACTGTTAATGCAAAAAGTATTAATTTTAAAATATTCTTAAAATAATAAGAAGAATCTCATCACCAATAAATTAAATATATTTTTCTTATCTGTACCCATATATAAAGATATGTGTGTATACATGCATATATACACAGTTTTTATGTCATTGCAATAGGTACAGTATGGTAACATGATAAATATGCCATTATATCTTATATACAAAATTTTTTACTGGAATATAAAGACACTAAATACATTTCCTCGGTAAATCATATGAGAAATGCTGTATGGCTCAATATGCCCTCAAAAATGGAATAACCCCAGGATTATATGAGTAATGGGACCATCTCTACTTTCTCTTTCTTGTCATCCACACTATAACAAAGAGAGGTCCCACGGAATTATTCTAGTCCCAAAAACATAAGACAATTTTGCAGAATTTGGCCAAAGAGAAATTACAAACCCTCATTAAGAGAGTTAAGCTCAATGGCATCTGGGAAGCCAGCTCCATCTTGGATCCCCGCTGGCACTAATGAGGCAAATGTAGTCTATCATTAGCATAGTCCCACTCCACTCGTTTCTTGAAAGAACCATTCAAATCACAGTATAACAAAGTGAAAGAGTCTATATAGGAAAGGAGAGATAATGTTTATTGATGTTTACTATGGGTCTGGTATTCTTGCCTGGGAAACCCCACGGACAGAGGAGCCTGGCTGGCTACAGTACATGGGATCACAAAGAGTCAGACATGACTAACACAACTTGACACATGGCTTTGACACCATCCTAGATACTTTTCAAATAAGTACCAACTTTGAAGTCAGCTCAACCTAGATTTGTGTCTTGAGCCTGCCATTTAATAGCTGTGCGACCTGGTGGGCACTAGTGGCAAAGAACCTGCTTACTAATGCAGGAGACATAAGAGACATGGGTTCAGTCCCTGGGTTGGGAAGATCCCCTGGAGGAGGGCATGGCAACCCACTCTAGTGTTGTCACCTGGAGAATCCCATGGACAGAGGAGCCTGGGGGACTACAGTCCATAGTGTTGCAAAGAGTCAGACATGATTGAAGTAACTTAGTACAGCATAAACACATGCATGCATGACCTTGAGTCATTTGCTGAACTTCTCTGAGTTTTCTCATCTTCAAAATGGAGTTAGAATACCTGGTTCACAGCAGTGTTGAGGTGAAAGTAAATTTCACATAAATTATGAAACATAACAGACGGTTAGGAACCCTAAAGCACAATATTCTTTTAATTATTTTCTATTACATTTACAAAATGCAGTCATAACAAAGCCTGTGTAACTAATTATATTTCATTGTTTTTATTCAAAATCTCTCCCTCTAAAGTACTTGGTATGTCAGTGAAAATGTCCTTAGTACCAGGCTTAAAGCAATATATGCAGGAAACAAGTAGTTGGATTTCTCAGGCATCTTCGGAGAGATATCTACCCAAGATGTTTCCTTTCTTCCTTTGGGAGAGGTTGAATATTTAGACATGGTGCCCTGCACAGAGAAAGTTGATTTTAAAAACAAGCGACAGCTAAATTCTTAAAGTCTAGATTTCTTAAGTAGGGAATAGATATTTCACTAAACTAAAAGATAAAGCAAAAGTAAATTGATTTTACTTATTTATAAATGCTGTTTAACAAAATATTGATGACTAAAGGAAAGCCTATGACCAAAACATTATCTGTATAGTGAGCACCTAGTGGATGGTCTTGCTACCCCCACCATCTCCTATCAATTTTACTTTACTATAATCAATGTAATTACATTGCTGGATCCCAGCAGCTATTTTGTGCAATGTGGTCTTGCCAGTTGGAGTCTTTCGATAGTGCTGGAAATGAGCACCTGTTGCACTCTAAGCCTGTCATAAGTCCTACAAGGTAGGACCTAGAGACACTTAGGGACTGCTGGACATGATGTTTCCATCATGCAAGTAAAGAAGCAAATGAAACCATCCTACAGAAACAGAAAGAGGGAAGCAAACAGAAAGAAACAGAGATGAAAAATAGCCAGCACGCAAGTCTCTAATTGCAGTTCATTCCCAGGGGCTACCTGCAATCCTTGCCTTTGAGTTCAGAGAGACTATGTATCATTTTAATAAATGTTCTTTTTTTCCCCCTATAGATAACTCTATTATCCAGAGTCATAGCAAGAAATAAAGATCACTCAGATCATCTGAGAATCCTAGGGAAGAAGTAAATGTCCTGACTTATTTGACTTTAGGCTTGGCCATGTTACATGCTTTGGCCACTTGAATGTGGATAGACTTGACCTCTGTCCTATCCAAGCAGAAGCTTTCCATGTCATTGTGCGGGCTATGTTGGCTGTCTTTGGGGTTTCTACCCTCTGTCATGAAAGCATCATACCCTTTCAATCTGGAATTTAAAATGAGAAGACACCTGGAATTTGAGCCACAGCTGACTCATACCTTTCATTAACATGAGCCAAAAACAAGTGTCTATGGTTTTAAGCTTCACTGACTCAATGGGCATGAGTTTGAGCAAGCTCCAGGAGATGGTGAAAGACACAGAAGCCTGGCATGCTGCAGTCCATGGGGTCGCAAAGTCAGACAAAACTGAGCGACCGGAACAACAACAAATTGTTTTAAGCTACTGAAACTTTGCAGTTGTTTGTTGCCACAGTAAAAACTGATAAATACAGTGAGTAACAATAGCTGGAGGCTTTCAGTACCTTAGGTTAAGAAATAAAGGAAGAAGTAGTATATTGAGAGCCAATGAAAGCTGCAGGAATGAGGAAAGCTCAGGAAAAGCTGTGGTCCAGGACATGTAGCCACTGCTCAAAGAAGAGCAGAGGAAAGAAATGAATATCCAGGTCTCTCCCTCCTCTTATCCTTGTTCATATTTGACAGCATCTCCCACTGTCAAAGTCAACCGGAAGTCACTCAGCGAGAGGGCCCATGAAAAGAAGTCCAGAGGGCTCAGCATCCCAGAGCATAGAGCAACACAAGATGGCAGACACTAGCCATTAGCCATAATGGCAGTGAAAGGATGGAAACCAAAAAGGACAAGTGTAGATTAACTCCCGAATAACTCAAACATATTTATGTGTCACATAGCCAAGGGAAATAGATGGGGAAACAGTGGAAACAGTGTCAGTCTTTATTTTTGAGGGGCTCCAAAATCACTACAGATGGTGACTGCAGCCATGAAATTAAAAGACGCTTACTCCTTGGAAGGAAAGTTATGACCAAACTAGACAGCATATTAAAAAGCAGAGACATTACTGTGTCAACAAAGGTCCATCTAGTCAAGGCTATGTTTTTCCAGTGGTCATGTATGGATGTGAGAGTTGGACTGTGAAGAAAGCTGAGCGCCGAAGAATTGATGCTTTTGAACTGTGGTGTTGGAGAAGACTCTTGAGAGTCCCTTGGACTGCAAGGAGGTCCAACCAGTCCATCCTAAAGGAGATCAGTCCTGAGTGTTCATTGGAAAGACTGATGCTAAAGCTGAAACTCCAATACTTTGGCCACCTCATGAGAAGATTTGACTCATTGGAAAAGACTCTGATGCTGGGAGGGATTGGGGGCAGGAGAAGGGGATGACAGAGGATGAGATGGCTGGATGGCATTACCGACTCGATGGACATGAGTTTGAGCGAACTCCAGGAGTTGGTGATGGACAGGGAGGCCTGGTGTGCTGCAATTCATGGGGTCGCAAAGAGTCGGACACGACTGAGTGACTGAACCGAACTGAACTGAACTGAGCCAAGAGTCCTACAAATGTAAAAGATAAATTTTACTTACACAAAGGATTAATGAGAGATACATAAATATTTGAGATCATTCTCTCAATAGAAAAGAAGTTAGAGACCATCAGTTCAGTTCAGTCGCTCAGTCGTGTCCGACTCTTTGCGACCCCATGAATCACAGCACGCCAGGCCTCCCTGTCCATCACCAACTCCCAGAGTCTACTCAAACTCATGTCCATCAAGTTGATGATGCCATCCAGCCATCTCATCCTCTGTCATCCCCTTCTCCTCCTGCCTTCAATCTTTCCCAGCATCAGGGTCTTTTCAAATGAGTCAGTTCTTTGCATCAGGTGGCCAAAGAATTGAAGTTTCAGCTTCAGCATCCATTCTTCCAATGAATATTCAGGACTGATTTCCTTTAGGATGGACCAGGTGGATCTCCTTGCAGTCCAAGGGACTCTCAAGAGTCTTTTCCAACACCACAGTTCAAAAGCATCAATCCTTTGGCACTCGGCTTTCTTCAAAGTCCATAGGTTACTAATAAGCTATAAGTTACTTTATTGAAAGGAAATAACTTGATAGGAAGAGGAGTCATATTTTATCTAAGCTGATTCTACAGTACCTAAGGTTGTTACCCATAATTTATACATTACATAAGTATTGGATCAGGACAATGACAACGATGATAGATTTGCTTCTCTTCCAGCATGAATTTAAAGAGCTGTATTTCTGTTTTCCCTATTATTTAATGTAGAATAAAAAGAAACTTTGTGCTGTGGTTCTCAAAGATTTTAGGTAACAAAAAATAGTGTTATTTTGCAAAAGACAATCCTGAGTTGTGGGATTCTACAAGTGATTTATTCTGCTACATCATGGGAAAATAAATGCCCTTTCCAACTGACTGAGACTCTTTTCATTTGTCAACTATTGATCCCCTCCCACAACCTCTCTTCTTAGCTCCATGATTCTTCTAGAGGTTAAACCAATGAAGCCCGGTCCCATTTATTTCTTCCTACTTTATGCTGTGGTATCACCATCGATAACCTCAGAGCGGCCAGCCACTCATCTTCAGTTAGTAGCTCTGTGGCAGACACTAGCTAGAGGGAGGATTTTAGAGGCTGTCTAGGCATTTCCTTTCAGCATCTAATAATATAAATTAAACCCTGAAAGGAACTACAGAAAGCATATTTTAAAGAATTATTTCCTTTCAATGTTATATGCATCTACATCCGCAGTGCCCCTTGGTTTGCATTCGGCGGAGAGAGCAAGAAGGAAAGTCATAATAGGTATCAGCACCTTCTCTGTTAGTTAGGAGGCAGGCGGGTTCCAAGAGAGAGTGTGAAGGGAATGGGCCTAGTTGAAGGTCAAAGAAAAATCACCATGACTCCCAAAGGTCTCTAACAATTTATTTTTAGGGTCCACTGACAATGTTCCCCTTACTTTTAGCTCCTCCAATCTTGCTGAAGAACTTTTTGCTCCCTAAAGATTTGTATTTATTGTTTCTAATTATTGAGTTACTACTCCCTATTTTGGAGATATTGTGCAAAGATGTTCATCTTTCTCTTAAGTCCTCCCACTAAACTGGCATTGTTCTAAATACCCCAGAAACCTAGACTCTCCCACAAACACTTAGAATACCAAAAACTAGCCTATATATTAGAAGAGAGGCAAAAAAAAAAAAAAAAACTATCTAAATAATTGTTGATTTCTTTAGATAGATCAGGGATTTTATCATTTGAAGGATATCATCATTTGAATTGCATTGACTTTCTTTTGAGACTGGAAGCTACATAACTTTTCTTAATGTTTCTTCTTTGCTTCTTTTCTAGTCTATGAAATATTAATAGCCGGTCATCTGCCCTCAGTGATGCTTGACCAACATTATTAAAAGTACTAGTAAATCAGTCTATTTACTCATGTTTCATCTTGTCCAAAAATTATTTAAAGTGGTTTAGAGGGAAAGATATTTTTTTTAATACAAAATGCTATAAATCAGAGATGACAGATGACTTTTATGCTACATGAAATTTTATTGTTTGGTAGTGGAGGCCCAGGAAATGGTGTTAAAAAGGATTTGCAGCCTGCCTTGCTGCTCACTAAGAATAAGTAACACAATCAATTAGCAATGTTTGTCATGAGTGTGGCAGGGAAAACAGATATATCATCATAGTCTTTTTTACATTAAAAAAATGAAATCTAAGTTTTAAATGAAAACATAAGTAAATAAATAAATCATGTACTGGAGAAAGTTTCCCCAAATATAACACTAAGGCAGAAACTATAAAACAATAAACTGATAAATTTGATAATTGAATTTTTAAAAATATCAAAACAGACTATACAAAAATACATTTAAAGAAATGAGAAACTAGAAAATATTTGGCAATACTCACTAAATAAGTATTTATACCCTCTTAACTCAAAAGAATTCTTCTACATTAATAACCAAAATCTAGTCTTCATAATTGGAGAAGGCAATGGCACCCCACTCCAGTACTCTTGCCTGGAAAATCCCATGGACCGAGGAGCCTGGTAGTCTGCAGTCCATGGGGTCGCTAAGAGTTGGACACAACCGAGCAACTTCACTTTCACTTTTCACTTTCACGCATTGGAGAAGGAAATGGCAACCCACTCCAGTGTTCTTGCCTGGAGAATCCCAGGGACGGGGGAGCCTGGTGGGCTGCCGTCTATGGGGTCGCACAGAGTCGGACACGACTGAAGGGACTTAGCAGTAGCAGCAGCAGTCTTCATAATTAGAGACAGAGAACACATCATCAGTTGCACCTAAAAAAAAACCTGGCTTAGAATGGCTTAAGCAAACATATTGTTGTTTTTGTGTAAAATTAGTCTGAAGGTAAGTAGGGAAATCTGGAGCTGCTGTGGAAGCATCAGGATGTAATCTCACCAATAGGGACCAGACTCTTCCTGCTGGGCCTTGCTTTGCAGGCGGCCTTCCTCTCCTCACCACACAGTGAAAAGGCTTGCAGCAATGCACTCGTACATCAGGGAGGACGAAGAGAAAAGACAGGGCAAAGCCAGAAAACAAATGTAACAAGCTGGCTTATCTTCCCCATTTTAAAGGGCTTTCCTCGAAGCCCCTCCCAGTGAATCCACATCTCCTGAGCTAGGACCGCACATGCACGATGGGCTGAGAAATCCACTGCTGATACTGCTGTTGTTGTAGTTTAACTTGGCAGATGAATAAAATTGAAGTTGAATAAAATGAATAAAATTGAGCCCTGAATAAAACTGAAGTTGTTTCACTAAAAATGAAGGGGAGAATACAGCATCTGCCATGAACATGAACCTGCAATTCAAAGGAAGGAAGGAGAGAGGCAGGCAGGGGGCAGGAAAGAAGGAAGTTAATTCAAGACAGAGGGTGGGAGGAAGGTATGAGTTTCAGGTGGACAGCAATCTTGTATGGTTTTCTAAACATTACTCACCAGACCATGCATTACCATCTCTTTTTCATTTAAAAAAAGGACTACAAACTTGGGTTCTCTACAAGTTGTTACTCTGCATTTTAAAGAGAAATTTATAACATGATTTAAGTTTTGCAAAAACCCTTTAGACTGCACTTTGTTTTTATTTTTGCTTAGGTGTGTAGGAGAGGAAAAATGACTTCCCCTCTGTCTTCTAGGTTTTTGGCTGAAGACTGCCCCCTCCCTATAATGAAAGAAAGATTAACAGGAGAAAACAAATTTAATTTAATGTTGTATATACATTAAACATATGAGACTCAAAGAAGTGACAAAGCGGGCAGTTTTTTTTATACTTTTTAGACAAAGGAACAATAAATTTGTGAAGAATTGGTAAGACAGAGAAGTCTGAGCTTAGGGTAATAAATTAGGGAGAAAGTAACAAAATTTGTTTATGGAGTCTCCAGGACCTGAATTCCCTGTCCCTGGTGATAAGGATGATTCCTCTCCCCTGGTACAGGAGCATGCACTTCACATGAGAGATTTATCTTCTGCTTTCAAGGGGACAAAGGAGCTTCAGAGTATCCTTGCACCAGCTGTTTCTTAAATGACTTTAATTCAAAATAATCAAAATGCCAAAGTGGTGTACTTGGGAATGGCTTGCCCTGAATGCCATCAATTGGTTTGGTTTTTGTTTGCTTGTTTGATTGTTTTTTTCTTTAACTTCTTAGCTACAAGGCCTCTTAGGAAAAGGATAATATCCTCAATATCCTCAAGCAATAGGATATTGAAATCATATTTATTGAGACATATTAGTTGGGTAAAATCAGTTTTAAATGATTTTCAAAATTCTGTTCCTTTAAAAGAAAGAAATCTCTACCTCTAGGTGTCTAAAGTCAAATTTTATTTAACCTTAAGTCTGAAAGTCTTTGAATTGATCATATTCAATAGCATCTTGCCCTTCTCAAACCTGTGGTCTCCCTAAATTTTTGGAACAGCTATATCCAGGACTGAAAAAAAGGGACCTCTCCCCTGAACTCCAGACACATGCACCTCCTCTATCTATTTGACATCTCCATGTGGATGCCATAGGCATCTCAGTCTTAATAAGTCCAAATTCAGTCTCCTAATCTTCAACCCAAATTGGCTTCTCCCACAGACTTCCATCATCTTTCCCATCACTCATCCCCAAAACCTTGAAGTCATACTTGTGCTGTGCATTTTTCTCATACTTCATATCCAACCCAATTGCAAATCTTGTTAGAGTTGCCCATTCAACTGCTCACCTCTGGCCTGGATTCTAAATCACATCACCTCTAAATTACATCACCTCTGGCCTGGATTATTGCCTTCTAACTGGCTAGCCTCCATCTATCCAGGCTCTGACAATCTGTTCTCAAGTCACAGGCAGAAAAAGGCTTTAAAACATTAAGTCAGGTCATACTACTCTTTTGCCCACAACTTTGCAAGTCCCACCTTGTCATTCAAAGAAAAAGCAAAGTCTCTACAATGGTCTTTCATTATCTGACTGCTATTTCTCCTCTCACCTTATTTCCTTTAGCTTTACCCCACTGCAGGGACACTTCCTTGCTCAGGTTCTGCTAACTCAGCAGGCATGTTCATTTGCCCTCTGGCTCCCTCCATGGGGGCTTCAGCCTCAGAGCCACACTGCCGTCTTCCTCCACCTCCATCAGGTCTCAATTCAAATGTCTCCTTATCAAATGAGGCTTTTCCTATGGGAAAAGAATATTTGCAAATGAAGTACCTGACAAGGGATTAACATACAAACAGCTAATCCAGCTCAATATGAAAAAATAAACAACCCAATCAAAAAAGTGGGCAGATCTAAATAGACATTTCTCCAAAGAAGACATACAGATGGCCAAAAAGCACATGAAAAGATGTTCAACAACACTAATTATTAGAGAAATACAAATCATAATTACAATCAGGTATCACCTCACACAGGTTAAAATGGCCATCATCAAAAAATCTACAAACAATAAAGGCTGGAGAGGGTACGGAGAAAAGGGAATTCTCCTACAAGTTAGTGGGAATGTTCAGTTCTGTTCCGTTGCTCAGTCGTGTCCGACTCTTTGCGACCTCATGAACCGCAGCACACCAGGCCTCCCTGTCCATCACCAACTCCCGGAGTCCACCCAAACCCATGTCCATCGAGTCAGTGATTCAATCCAACCATCTCATCCTCTGTCATCCCCTTCTCCTGCTCTCAATCTTTCCCAGCATCAGGGTCTTTTCAAATGAGTCAGCTCTTCGCATCAGGTGGCCAAAGTACTGGAGTTTCAGCTTCAACATCAGTCATTCCAATGAACACCCAGGACTGATCTCCTTTAGGATGGACTGGTTGGATCTCCTTGCAGTCCAAGGCACTCTCAAGAGTCTTCTCCAACACCACAGTTCAAAAGCATCAATTCTTCGGTGCTCAGCTTTCTTTATAGTCCAACTCTCACATCCATAAATGACCACTGGAAAAACCATTGCCTTGACTAGACGGACCTTTGTTGACAAAGTAATGTCTCTGCTTTTTAATATGCTGTCTAGGTTGGTCATAACTTTCCTTCCAAGGAGTAAGCGTCTTTTAATTTCATGGCTGCAATCACCATCTGCAGTGATTTCAAAGCCCCCAAAAATAAAGTCAGCCACTGTTTCCACTGTTTCCCCATCTATTTGCCATGAAGTGATGGGATCGGATGCCATGATCTTCATTTTCTGAATGTTGAGCTTTAAGCCAACTTTTTCACTCTCCTCTTTCACTTTCATCAAGAGGCTCTTTAGTTCTTCTTCACTTTTATTGGGAATGTAAGTTAGTACAATTACTAAGGAGAACAGTGTGGAAGTACCTTTAAAAACTAAAAACAGAGCTACCATATGATCCTGCAACCCCACTCCTGGGCATATAATTTGAAAGCATGCTGTGCCATGCTAAATCACTTTAGTTGTATCCAACTCTTTGTGACCCTATGGACTGTAACCCTGCAGGCTCCTCTGTCCACGGGATTCTCTAGGCAAGATTACTGGAGTTGTTTGCCTTATCCTTCTCCAGGACATCTTCCCGACCCAGGGATCAAACCCATGTCTCTTATGTCTCCTGCATTGGCAGGCAGGTTCTTTACCACTAGCACCACCTGGGAAGAATTAGAAAGCATTCATGTACCCCAGTGTTCATTGTAGCACTATTTGCAATAGCCAATACATGGAAGCAACCTAAATGTCCACTGACAGATGAATGGATAAAGAAGATGTGGTATTGTACATTTACACAATGGAATATTACTCAGCCATAGAAAAGAATGAAATAATGTCATTTTCAGAAACATGGATGGGCCGAGAGATTGTCATACTGAGTGACGATAGTCAGACAGAAAAATATAAAATATATGATATTGTTTATATGTGGAATCTAAAAAAATGGTACAAATGAACTTATTTACAAAACAGAAACAGAGTCACAGACGTAAAGAAAAAATAAAACAGTTACTAGAGGGTAAAATAAGGGGAGAGATGAGGGATAAATTAAGAGATTTGAATTGACATATACATACTACTCTTATAAAATAGATAAATAATAAGGACCTACTGTATAGCACAAGGAATTATATACAGTACTCTGTAATGGCCTATATGGCAAAAGAATCTTAAAAAGAGTGGGTATATGTATGTGTATAACCAATTTACTCTGCTATACACCTGAAACTAACACGACACTGTAAATCAACTATACATCAATTTAAAAAAAAATTTTAACGAGGCTTTCCCTAACCACCCTATTTTAAATACCCATCCACCCTCACTTTCCTCCTTTCCTGCTCTATTATTCTTCATAGTATGCATCACCATCAACATTCTATACATTTTTACTTTCATTTTTATTTTATCTTTCCATCAATCTTTCCCCACTCTTAAGAATAAAGCTCTGATGTGACTGGGGTTTTTCCCAGCCAGCTGTGTGTGCCTGGCGCATAGTATATACTTGATACACAATTATTAGATGAATGAAAGATGGAATGAATAGTAGAATAAGACTGTGGTAGTGATGTGGATAAAACCTCACTTCTTTTTTTCTAAATGTATTATTTGACTTCTCACACTGTTTAATAAAAATTGTTTGAAATTTTTTCATTTAAATCAGTTTATCTATCTCTCTCTAAAATTACGCTGCGTTAGGAAGTGACCTTCTCATTTCTCAGTTTCTCTAGATTGAAGATCAGCACTGTCTTTCTTTAAGGTCAAGTTCCAAATATGTTTAGCTTTGCAGGGCAAAGGGTCTCTGTCACAAGTATTCAACCTTCCCACCATGTTGCTAAATTTGCGCTGGGAACAATACTAAACAAAAGTGTATGACTGGAAGCCACTGAAACTATTTACAAAAGCAGCTGTGAACCAGATTTGGTTATTGGGCTGTGGCTTGTCAACCCCTGCTGTAGATGAAATCCCAACAAATTTGTTACTAATCCTGGGATATAGATTACCACAAGTCACTAGCTCTGCCAAAAGCTATCAGTGTTTGAATACGCTCAACAGAGTAGAATCTAAGCAGAAACCAGCTTCATGCTTGCTCTCACTGCCTTCCAGTCTGCTCTACAAACTGTTTTCTTCTCTCGCCCCTGGATGAAATTTCAGACTGATCCTATAGCTTTTTCAGTCAGTCTCATATTCAGTCACTCTCTGATCCCTTTGAGATAGCAAAAAGTTCATTACAACTTTTTTTTTAATTTAAGCATGAAAAAGCTTTTATTTTATTATTGTATAATAGCATTTTAACTAATTTTAAAATTAAATTTTAATAATTTTAATAATTTATTTTTAAATATAATTATGTTTGATTTACAATGTTGTGTTAGTTTCTGCTATACAGCAAAGTGAATCAGCCACACGTATACATATATCCCCTCTTCCTTGGATTTCTTTCCCATTTAGATCACCATAGAGCATTGAGTAGAGTTCAGCATTTTAAACACAGCTGCATCACCCGTCTGAACTATTCTATTCCTTCAGGGCCCTCCTCCTCCCTAGACTCTGGTCATTAAAGCCTGTAACACCCTTCCAGCTCCTAGCCCATTCCAGCTTCAGTGTTGTCCCTAGTCTGTGTATTAATTTTGCTAACATATCCTGCCATGTAGTTTCATGTCTTGAATCTTTTTCCCTAAGTAGTGTCCAACTCTTTTGTGACCCCACGGACTGTAACCTGCCAGGCTTCTCCATCCATGGGGTTTCCCAGGGAAGAATACTGGAGTGGGTTGCCATTTCCTTCTCCAGGGGATGTTCCCCACCCAGGGATCAAACCCACATCTCCTGCATTGCAGGCAGATTGTTTACCACTGAGCCATAAAAAATAAACTTTATTGTTAGAAAATGTTGACCATCATCGGAGCCTTCAGCAAGCTGAAATCGATAGATTTCAACAGTAACAGTAACATAAAAGATCACCGATCAGAGATCATCAAAGCAAATGTAGTTATGAAAACATTTGAAATATTGTGACAATCATCAAAATGTGACACAGAGATGGAAAGTGAACAGATGCTTTTGAAAAAAGGCTCATAGACATGTTCAAAGTAGGGTTGCCACAAATTGAAGATTTGTAAAAAGCTCAATTTTTATGAAGCATAATAAAACAGTAGGCCTGTATCGATAATAAGTACTAAATATGGTACACACAAGACTGAGTCTTCTTATCTTGCCATGTTCCTTTGATGAGAAAGTTTCCTTGATTTTACTCCCAAATCATCCACCCACCATGCCATGACACAGCCATCACCCACTCCTGTGTGCACTGACCTGAGCACTAAATAATCATTTCATTTCTTCTTGACCTCCCCACTTGAATTTATTCTCTACTCTACAGAGAGAATCTTCTTTCCACTTCAAAATCTAAACGTGATCCTCTCTCAAGACCCACCCAGTCTTTGCTACCCAAACTTCCTTTAAAACCTTTGTTGACTTGCCATTTGCTCTGAGAATTGACACTCCTCCTGACTTAAAGGATAATTTTGGCTTGATCTGACCCTCCCAGACTTCCCAGGTGGTCTTTGTACCACCTCCTCTCATCCACACTGGTTGTACTTCTCTCCTGAGCTCCACCTCTCTTTCCCATCAGAAGTCTCTAACCCACATCTGTCCACACACTCCCTCCTCTGCACTTCCCTCCACCGACTCACATCAGAACTTCCTGCATCCATTTAAATGTCATCTCCTCCTATTACTTGACTTCTAAAAACATCTTGGGGAACACACTAGGTACAAAAATAGCAAATTAATTATGTGTGTTTGCAGCTTCATTTATTGTTATTTTCACTTAATTGTATCGGGTAAAGTGTTTCCACATGTGAAAGTGACAGTGAAGTTGCTCAGTCATGTCCGACTCTGCGACCCCGTGGACTGTAGCCTACCAGGTTCCTCCGTCCATGGGATTCTCCAGGCAGGAATACTGGAATGGGTTGCCATTTCCTTCTCCTGGGGATCTTCCCGACCCAGGGATTGAACCTGGGTCTCCCGCATTGCAGGCAGATGCTTTACCCTCTGAGCCACCAGGGAAGCCTGAAGTAATTAAAATTGCAAATCAGACTGGCTGGAACCATCAAAAACATTTCTTTATTCCAATAATAGAAAAGGCCCAAAGTAGGGCTTTTTCAGAAATCCAGCTCCCTTTTTCTGCAGTTTGGTCACCTCTGCCATTCACATGGGCTGGCTTCATTCTCAGGCTCACTTCATTGTTTATAGCAGCAAAAATAACCATTTCTGTTTCAAACTTGGAACTCATATTCCATACCATCCAGAAGGGAATCAAGAGAAGATTTATCTCTGAATCATTAAGAAGAAGCCCATAGTTTCATTCTCAAGGCCCCACTGAGGGGAAGTGGTCCTCCCAGTGACAAATTGGGTGAGCTGATGGACTTGAATCCATGAGAGCCCATCCTGGAGTGGGCAGTTGGGGAGTGGGGTCTCTTCTCCCCAGACTCCATGGCTGGTCTGCCTAGGGAAGGATTGACTTTATAAATGAAAGAGCAAGCAACTTTGGCAGAAGGAGCAGAGACATGGATGCCTAGAAAACCACATCTTACTGTATTGTATCTCTACAATAATAAACTGTGAACATTTCCCCACCTCATGTAATCGTGTGCTAAAACATTGCATCTGATGTCTTCACAGTCTCCTTAGTGTAATGTTCCATTTTAAGAACCCATGAATATGCCACTATAATTTATTAGACGAAGAAGTTGTTTCCAATGTTTTGAAATATTATTATTTCAGTGATTATTCTCCATCTCTTCCTTTGCAAGGTTCATCTTTCTTTTCACCATGGGCACTTTATTTATCTATTATAATAGCTATTATAAATAATACTGAGATAAACATGGTTTTGTGCTTAAGTATTTTCCTACCTCTCTGGTTATTTCCTTAGGATAAATTCATAAAGGTGAGATTAATGGGTCAAAGACCAAGGCTGCTGAAATATAAATTGTCCTCTGGGAAGATTATACCAATTTGGACTCTACAGCAGACCTTGAGTGTGTGGCTGGGCTGGTTTCCTAATTTTCTTGTTTAGCACAAACCCCATGTCCCCTTCCCACCCACCAACTGTCAAGTTCTCTGTCACCTCATGCCTTTGTTTCTATTATAAAGTCAGCCCGGCTCCTGTTACTCCCCTTACAGTGAACTTGAGGAGAGCACATATCCGCACCAATCTGACAGCTTCTCTCTGTTCTACCTTTCTATCGTACTCTGACATCCCACCAAATACAATGCATTACAATGATTTGTTCATTTCCCTGTCCCTTAAACTAGGTAGTGAATCATTCGAGGAAAAGGACTATTTGCTTATTTTAAATTTTTTTTAATATTTGAATATTATTTGAATAGTTGATTAACACTGTTGTGTTAGTCTCAGGGGCTCAGCAAAGTGATTCCATTATACATATACTTGTATATATTCTTTTGCAAAATCTTTTCTTATTTAGGTTAGAGAATGTTGAGCTCCGGTCCCTGTGCTACACAGGTCCTTGTTAGTTATCTACTTTAAATACAGCAATGTGTACATGTCAGTCAAAAGGACTATTTCTTGTCATTTTTAATACTAATATTCAACCCTGTAACCTTGCCAATTAGCAATGTCTGGAATGCAGGACATACTCAGAACTGTGTCTTAAACTGAATAGACCTGGAAGCCACCCACCCTCATGGCGTAATCCAAGCATGACCCATCAATCCCCACATTGTTGGGGATGTTACTCTGTTGCTCCATTCAGCCTGGCCCACTATAGTAGTGTGAGTTGCTTAGGGCTGGCCCAGCTTTGGAGCAATGTGTTTTCTCTCCAAAGTACCACAGGGCTTGGCTGGATATGGGAGGTGAGAAGCCCTCCCTTCCGTGTCGCTGTCAGCCTGTCTTTGGGGTGCTAAAAGCAGCACGAGATCATCAGATCAGGGAGATGGGCACCTGGGGTGGACTGAGCTCTGGATCTGATGTCACTCCACCCTCTTTCCTACTGGATATATTCATACCCATCAATACGGTTGGTGCATGTTTTGTTATTCAGAAAAGAGGGTAAAATTTGAATGCTAGAAGAGTGGGGAGTAGATGAGAAAGGTCTGAGGAGGTGCTAAGAAAGCAGGAACAGAAAACCATCACACTGCATTCAGCCAAGAAACTAAGCTAGCGTCTCTGTGGCAAAATGGAAGGACCAGAAACAGAACTGCTTTTGTTCATGTGACTGTTTATGTAATGGAAGTATTGGGGAGACATAAGGGGTAAAAACCAGAAGCTGGTGGAACCCGGTAGCCCTGAGCTCAAGCTGAGTGGCCTTCGGGCCAAGAGGTGGAAAGAGGCAGAGAACTACCTTCCCTTCATTGGCTCCAAGCTGTTGGCTAGAGTGCTTGGTGGGGCTGAAGTGTGATGGGAGGGACCATGTTGCCCAGCGTCAAGTTTTCAGCTGGTGTGGTCAGGAGATTGAACAAATAAATGCATTGAGAATAAGGGGATTCCGGTTTTTCATCGTAGAATAAAGGAGTTACTATTAAGAAAATGGGAATGTTAATCACATACTTCTGGACTGGCTTGAATTGACCCGTAATAGATAGACAGGTAGGTAGGCAGGTAGATAATGGATTAAACAGGTATAGATGCGTGTGTGTACATACATACAATGATTGATACAAACATTCAGAGGCCCTGGAAGCAACAACACTCTGAAAACTGATCTTGCTTTGTTAATATTATTTTCCATTAAAAGGAACCTGGGCTTCTTGAAGAAATGGCTCTCTCCAGGACTGGGGCAAGAAAAATACATTAGATGACTAACACCTTTTGTGCCAGAAAGTAATGAATTGCTGAAGGGTGATGGAGACATCAGAAGGGCACACGAATCGGTTTAAATAGATTCCCACTGGTGAAGTCCATGTCCATTTCAATATAAACTTGATAACTGTAACATACTGTAACTCCTTGAGTGAAATAGAAAGCATTGAGTACATGCTGATACAAACAAATCAATAAATGAAGGAAAAGAGAAAATTCCACCCTACAGTAGATTGCCAGTTCATAAATCCAAAAGGGATGATGGAGCTAGAAGATCTCTGTCTCATATGGCCTGGTTTCACCACTGGGTAAATAGACAGATAGATGAGCTGTTCTTACTCTCTTCCTTGGTGAGGTTCATCTTTCTCTTGTAATCAGGTACTGTATGTACCTTATTTATTATTATGGATTTTTTTGGTCAGTCCCATCTATTTTCCCACCATCTACAGTTATTTTTCAGCCCCTGAATTTGACCTCTTCACACTTTGGTTAAATGGGACTTGCCCCTTGAAGCTTTTACCCTTTGTCACCACATCCATCACCTCCACCGTGGGTTTGACCTCTTGTACCCTTCCTCGTGCGCACTTGGTCATTCAGTTGCGTCCAACTCTTTTTAAACCCCATGGACTGTAGCCCACCAGGTTCCTCTGTCCAAGGAATTTTCCAGGCAAGAATAATGGAGTAGGTTATCATTTCCTACTCCAGGGGATCTTGCCGACCCAGAGACTGAATCCACATCTCCTGCATTGGCAGGCAGATTCTTTACCACTGAGCCACCAGGGAAGCCACCTTCACTCACCTCCAGCCAAAGTCTAGCCCAGGTCTAGAGCTCTCAAGCAGAGGCAAAACCAGAGTAATTTCTGCTTCCCAATATAAGGATAACAAGTAGAGTTTTTCCTTCATTTTCTTCCAACAGCTCATCCTACTTTTCCCATTCAATCTGAAATGTGTTTCTTGACACAATACTATGGTATTGGGTACTGTTCAGGACTCTCCCAGTCCCTTCCTAGTTGAAATATTACAAACATGATTGAATACTTTTTCCTTTCCATAGAATGTGCTCTGCACCTACTAGAAGGGTGAAGAGCAAATATAGAGGGGAAAATATTATCCAACACACTTTGTTTCCCTCTTTTTTTTCTTTCATCTTATAGATTCCTTTTATCCTTTACTGGATAATTACAAAATTATTATTTTGATTATAAGATAGATGAAGAAGCAGTGGGAAGCAGCCCCCACATCTGGATAGTAGTTAACTCTGTCAGTTAATTTGTCAGCACAAATCATGGGATCTGACATGAGCAACTTAATCATTTGAACCTTGATGCCTTCACTGAAAAAATATGGATTTAATCTAATAACTTCTTCTTTTTAACACTTAGATTTTTTTAACTTTTGTTTTGTATTGGGGTATAGCCAATTAACAATGTTGTGATAGTTTCAGGTGAACAGCAAAGGGATTCAGTCATACATATACATGTATCCATCCTGCCCCGAATGCCCCTTCCATCCAGGCTGCCACATGACACTGAGCACAGTTCCCTGTGCTGCACAGTGTGTGCGTGCATGCGTGCTAAGTCGTCTCAGTCATGTCCAACTCTTTGGCGACCCCATAAACTGCAGCCTGCCAGGCTCTCCTGTCCATGGGATTCTCCAGGCAAGGATGCTGGAGAGGATTGCCATGCCCTCCTCCAGGGGATCTTTGCAACTCAGGGATCAACTCCATACCTCTTGCATCTCCTGCATTGGCAGGTGGGTTCTTTACCACTGCACCACCTGGGAAGCCCTATATGAAAGCACATCCCTTAAATACGCACTAGCCTCTGCTATGAGCAAGAACTAAGCCTATTTTAAACCACTAAGCCTGTATTAGTGGGCTTTCCTGGTGGCTCAGAGGTTAAAGCATCTGCCTGCAATGCGGGAGACCTGGGTTCGATCCCTGGGTCAGGAAGATCCCCTGGAGAAGGAAATGGCAACCCACTCCAGTATTCTTGCCTGGAGAATTCCATGGAAGGAGAAGCCTGGTAGGCTACAGTCCATGGGGTCACAAAGAGTCAGACACGACTGAGCTACTTCACTTCACTTCACAAGCCTGTATTAAACCACTGAGGTTCCATGGTGGGAGTGAATGATATTTATTAAAGCATTGTCCTTGCCTAACTAAATTAGGTACCAAACCTCTTGCTGTGTCACTTACTTCTTTTGCTTGAAACCTTTCTGTATTAATACTGCCTATCGATTAGATCTTTATTTAAATGCCATCCACTCCAAAAGGTCTGCTTTTTATGATTATTCATCTAAAATAATCTAGTCCCTCTTCCATCCCTGTCTACCATCCCCTTACCACACACTACTTTTCTTCAAAGTGTATATCGTGAGCTAAGTTGGGTATATATTTATTATTTGTTTGTTGTCTTCTCACACTGAAATATAAGACCCATTAGAACAATGCCAGCTATTCTTTTTTTTATTTTTATTTTCTTTACTTTTTGTGAGATACCTTGTGTATGCCTTGTGCTAGATCAGTGCATTGCTTCCAGTAAGAACTCCATCAGTACTGAATGGTGAATGCTGCTAGTGAATGAATGAATGATGAATGAATGATTGGGTTTTCCATGCTTTTTAGCAGCATGGCCCTGTTTGAGCTGCTGCTGTCACCGTAGATCCAGTTGCCTCACACCTCATTTTCAGCTGTACCACAGCACCTGTCTTGTCTCTCTCCCATCAATTAAGCTTATCTTAACAGCTCCAAATGAGGCAGTGCACCTCCTGAAAGGTGATATTCTGTCACGGCTTCAAAAGGTGAGGGAAGTGAGAAATCAAATGTAAGCTCCAACAAGGAGAACTGAAACCAGTCTTGGAGGCTGACGATGAAGGCTGAGAACACAGCACTTCTGTGGACCTGGAGCAAGAGTGGCCCCACAGGTGGCTGCCTCCCAACCTCTACTTTCAGGCAGAACTTTTCAGTCTGCTAGAACCCCAGTCCTCCTCTCCTCTCTGGCCCTTGGTAGGCTTTGGACTGGGACACTTTTGGAAAGAATGTTGGTGAGAATAGGTCAGACAGCCTCAGGTTCAAAGCCAGGATCTAACCTTATCAGGTCCACCATTCAAGATTAGGTCACATTCATTAATTCAATGATTTTTACTGAGTGCTTTCTCTGTGTGATTCTGCTGCTGCTAAGTCACTTCTGTCGTGTCTGACTCTGTGAGACCCCATAGATGGCAGCCCACCAGGCTCCCCTGTCCCTGGGATTCTCCAGGCAAGAACACTGGAGTGGGTCGCCATTTCCTTCTCCAATGCATGAAAGTGAAAAGTGAAAGTGAAGTCGCTCAGTCGTGTCTGACTCTTAGCGACCCCATGGACTGCAGCCTACCAGGCTCCTCTGTCCATGGGATTCTCCAGGCAATAGTACTTGAGTGGGTTGCCATTGCCTTCTCCCTGTGTGATTCTAAGTGATGGAAAAACAGCTATAAAGTAAATGTATATAAGGAATCTTGGGCAAGATACTTAGCCCCTCTGAGGCTCAGTTTCTCTGGCTACAAAATGGGCAAGAAACCAGCTTCATTCATCTTTAAGAACTAAATATGACAGCATGTGAAAGGAGTTGGTACATGTTATTTCTTCATTGTCATTAATTCATAGCCTCAAGTATTTTAAACAAAAATTTTGGAATTCCCTGGCAATCCAGTGGTTAAGACTCTGCATTTCCACTGCAAGGGGCATGGGTTCAATCCCTGGTCTGGGAAATGAGAGCCCACATGCCACGTGGTGCAACCAAAAATAAAAAATAAAATTAACTTAATGTATTATCTTTTCTATAAGCATAAACAAAATAATAAATACATGATTTCCTACAAGTTCAGTGAAATTTTTAAAAATATGTATAGGATGCTATTTCAAGGAGTTTATAATCTAGTAGGAAAGATAGGTAAAATTTCACGATCCCTTGGTTTTAACTGTGACACAGTCCCTGACAGAGAAGTCACTTGTTATACCATGCTTCACATCAATCTGTAGTCTGTGCGATCTGGACACATTTTCAAACTATAACTGGGCTGAAACTTAAAGGATGAGAAATTAATCACAAGGCAACAAGGCAGAAGGACGATGAGAGTGCATGGGTGGAGCTGGGAAGGTGCCTGGAGTGTAATAAACAAGGCACAAGCCTGAATGGCCAGCACACAGTAAACAGAGTGGAAAGTGATGAAGAGAGGCAAGATGGTACCCAACCAGGTGAGCCAAGGTTAGGACATCGGTGTTATGCTAAGAACAATGGGAAATCATTGCAATACCTAAGCAAGAGAGGGAGGCCAGGGTATAATCAGTTCTGCATTTTATGATGATTACTCAGGTTTCCATGAAGAGAATGGATTGTTAGAGGAAAAAGCATAGAAAAGGGGAGTCAACCATGTAGGAAGCTATTGCAAATTCCAAGTGAAAAATAAGAATTCCTTGGACAAGAGCATTAACAATAAAGATGGAGAGAGGCAGATGAACTTGAGAGATATTTAGGAGGCAGAATCAGTAAGACGTTGTGATGGATTGGATCTAGGCAATGAAGGAGCAGGTACACCCTGGAAGACTCCTCACTTTCTAATTTGAACAACTCGGAAGATGCTGCTGCCATTTCACTGAGATAAGATTCTCTGGAAGCAAGGCAGGCTGAGGAGAAAGATCATGATTATGACTTTGGACACTGTGACTTTGTAACCACAGAGTATGAGCCCGCGTGTGCCATGGTGAGGACGTTACTTTCCTTAAGAGTGACTATGAAGCCTGGCTTAGGACCCAGTAGAGGAAATGTTCAACTTTCTCTTTTCACTCCCAGCCTTCCTTCATTAATTATTCAAAACATGCCAAGCACTCTTCTAGATACATCAGTGAACCCACAAAATCACGGCTCTTGTGGAGTTTACTTTCCAAAAGAGTAGGCAGATAACAAAATACACAGACAGTACTCTAGCTAAGCAGCAAGAAAATGAATAGAGCAGGGTGAGGAGGAGAGACGTCAGGCTGCTGTTTCATGTATGAATAGAATGGCCAAGGAGTGGAGTCAGGAAGATGATGGCCATAAACATGGTGATGAGGAAAGGGGGTTGTAGGCAGAGGGACTAAAAAGTCATAAAAACCCTGAAGTGCGTTCACTTGGCTTGTTCTAGGAACAGCTCAAAGACCGCTGAGGCTGGAACCCAGCTGAGTGTGGTAGGAGTGGATGCTAGACCACGTGAGGGAGGAGCTGGCTTTTACTCTGAGTGTCAAAGCAAGAAGGAAAACATTGTACTGTGAGTCACAGAGTGACAGGAGCTACGTTCTTGGCACAGAACATTTCAGCCTATGCCCGGAAGCAGAAACATTCAGAACCAACCAAACATTCAGAACCAACTCTCTCCAATGCTCTCTTTCTCTTCTATTTCTACTTCAATTCAGTGAATGAATATGAACAACTCTAGAACTCAATTAATTATTTTAAATGACATTTATGGAACATTTGCTCTGATGATCTTCCAAGCCCTTTCACAGGTGACAAGTGGTTCAAGAGCAGCCTCTTTTCATTAGGCCTTTACTGGAGATCAACCATTTGGTAATTCATGACAACTAGGAACTGGATGGATTTTATTACCTTTATTTTACAGACTATGAAACTGAGGCTCAGAGAAGTTAAGTATCTTAAGTAAAGTCACACAGCTCATAAATGGTAGAGGCAAGACTCACCAGATGTGGACAGGGCTTCCAGACTCCAAGTCGACACAGCCTCCACGGTTCCCTGACAGACCTACCCAGCTGCACCTGTTTCTTCCCCTCAATGTGTTTTATATTGAAAAGAATGGATCTGAAAACAGGCAAATGACCAGCACACAGAATGTTCACATTTCAAAACAAAGTACATCACTAACAATGAATGAAAAGGAATATTTTCAAGGACAGAAGGGAGACAAAACTTCCAAGCAGAAAGAACAACAAGGGTACGTACTGTTTCAAGACTGTGATGCTGGGTCCCCACCTTCACTTCACTTTAGAATTGAATCAGATGTGTGTGCATCTGTGTGTGCACGTGTGTCCACACATATACATATGTTCCATGGCCCTACTTAAGACCAGGTAAATTACTAAATTTTAAAAGACTCCAAGTCTATGCTGCTGTGAAGTCAGGATTAAAAACACTGAATTATGTATTCATTGTCAAAGTTTATCCTCCACATCTCCGACCTCCTCCTTCTTTATTGGGGCACCTTTGGGGGTGCTGGTGAATCTGTACATTAAGTAGTAACCCAGGTGATTCTACTGCAAGAACTATCTTAATCATCTTAATAAATGGTAATAATAGTCAAATTTGCCAGAGGAAGCCACTTCAACTGCAGGCAGGAAAAGTGTAAAAGGTATTTCAGGTATTTAGAAGAGGCTGTCAAAAGTCAGCTTGAGTGGTAAAAGCCATGACTCAGCAGAGCTTAGCAGAAATTTCAAAGAGCCTTCTTACTTCTAATCTGCCTAGTCAGAAAAAGAGGAGGCTCTGGTGGCTCAGCAGTAGAGTCCTTTATTTTACAGATGATGACACTGAGGCTCAGAGAAGTTAAGTATCTTAAATAAAGTCACACAGCCAGTAAATGGTAGATTCAAGATTCATCAGATATGGCCAGGGCTTCCAGACTCCAAGTCCACATGGTCTCCATGGCTCTGAGACAAAGGTTGGATCCCTGGGTTGAGAAGATCCCCTGGAGAAGGAAATGGCAACCCACTCCAGTATTCTTGTCTGGGAAATCCCATGGACAGAGGAGCCTAGCATGCTGCAGTCCATGGAGTCACAAAGAGTCAGACACAACTTAGCAACTAAACAGCAACACAACAACAAAATACAATACTACAAACAGGAAGTACATAATTTATAGAATTTCAAACATTTTCAGGAAAAAAAAAGTAAAACCTTTGTTCAGTGTTTCCGTTTTCTAAGTGGTTTCTAAGTGCTTTTAAAATGGAGGGCCATAACTCGGGCCTTTTTTTAATCGTACACAGCTAATTACCAGACGTACCCGTCCTGCAACCATTTAATACCTACATAAAACATGGGGCCATAATGAAGATAATTGAAAGTATGACTTTCATCAATATTTAATTAGCATTTGGTGCTAACTCATTATTTCGGTACAATTAATTTGACATCTTGCTATATGTCCTGAACAGATTTCAGTCCAGAGGGCTGTTTTATTGGTGAGACATGTGTAACATTTCACGTGCCCCTACCCAGAGGAAACAATATGAAATATGAGGGAGGTGATTGACACTTTAATCTAGTTCTGAACAGCAGAGCCTAATATATTAAAACCAAATAAGCATGTTTACTTAGCAAGGCAAATCCAGGGCTAATGAAAATTCTGGAAGCATCAGGGAGAGAACCCTACTGTCTGAGCACAATTCTTGGGGTGTCAGCTGTTGCACAGAACTGGGGAAGCATTCAGAGCTGGATACCTGTGATCAAAAGTTTAACAACTGGGACTTCCCTGGCAATCCAGTGGTTAAGACTCTGCACTTCCACTGGGGGAATGGGTTCAATCCCTGGTTAGGGAACAAAGATCTTGCATGTCCTGCAGGGAAGCCAAAAAATAGTAAGAATTATTATTTTTTTGAGCTTGACTTTATTTTTTACCAAAGTATAGTTGCTTTACAGTGTCATGTTAGTTTCTGCTGTACAGCAACATTATTCAGCTATATATATACATATATCCCCTCTTTTTTATACTTCCTTCGCATTTAGGTCACCACAGAGCACTGAGTAGAGTTCTCTGTGCTGTGTGTGTGTGTGTGTGTTCATGCACGCGCGTGTGCGTGTGCTCAGTCATGTCCGACTTTTTACAATCCCATGGATGGCAGCCCTCCAGGCTCCTCTGTCCATGGAATTTCCCAGGCAAGAATACTGGAGCGGGTTGCCATTTCCTCCTCCGGGAGATCTTCCTGACCCAGGGACCAAACCCGAGTCTCTGTGTCTCCTGCATTGGCAGGCAGATTCTTATTTATTTATTTATGTATGTATTTATTTATTTTTAATTTTATTTTATCTTTAAACTTTACAATATTGTATTAGTTTTGCCAAATATTGAAATGAATCCACCACAGGTATACCTGTGTTCCCCATCCTGAACCCTCCTCCCTCCTCCCTCCCCATACCATCCCTCTGGGTTGTCCCAGTGCACCAGCCCCAAGCAGGCAGATTCTTTAGCAACTGTGCCACCTGTGCTATACAGCTGTTTGTTGGTTTGGTTGTTTGTTTTTTAAAAAAGAGGTTTAACAAATCACACACCTGTACAACCATGGAAGCTCAGTGTATTATCCTGGTAGAGGCAAGGGATTCTGCAACAGGAGAACAAAGAACTCAAGGCCAGAATCCTGGGATGTGAGTTTCAAGTGGGTCCCATAATTTAAGCATCTGTTGACCTTTAAGCAGCCCTATGACTCAGTTTATATATGTGTGAAAATGGAAATGGTAAATATGACTCATCATACCTGTGTCTTTTTAACTCTCTGTGGTGAAGGACTAGGTTAGTGTCTTACATGTTGTTTCATCTTTATGATTTTCCATTGGTTGTGAATTGAAACATCCTTGAAATACAAGAACACACACACATACACAACAACAAAAAACAACAAAAAGAATGAAAACAGTAACACTATTGTGGGCACTGATATGATGAAACAGCAAATAAAACACAAAGAAGTTTCCTGAGTCCATAAACCTTATACCCCAGTGGGAAGAAAAGAATTAGTAAATAAGTAAACTAATAAAGAAAATGATAATTTGGGATAGTGACAAGAGAATTGGGGGGAAAATAGCAGGTAACGAGTCAGAGAGTGATAGAGCATGGTGGGCTGCTTTTAACTGGGTGGTCCCTGAAGGGGGGTCTCTGAGGCAAGGATTTGAAAGATGAGATCTGATGGGAGGAAGAGACTGGTGGGTGTAGGTCTCAGGGAAGAGCACTGCAGGCATGTTTACATGCCAGGCACTAGGATAGAATCCAGGGTGGCAAAGATCAACATGACTCTGAAAAAGTCATTTTCTAATTAATACTAATAAATAATTGGAACATTTTAATGTAAGGGAATCTGGGTATTGCATTGCCCTTTTGCTGTGACTAATTGTTTTTTAAAAGTTATTAAATAATAGCACTTTTATTACCTACTGCATGCCAGGGTTTCTTTCAAGCAATTTTCATATACTCATAGAAATCCTATAAAGCATTTGATGATGATGATAACTATATTATTATTAGTGAATAGTTAATAAAAAGGCACAGAGTAAGTAATTTATACAAACCATAGTTAACAAGTTGGAGGAGCAGAAATCAAAGTCCAATAATACGAGGCCAGACCCAACACGCCTGACCTTTTGTAGTTTACTGAAATTATTCCTTACTCTGTTACTGTGCTAGCAAATATATCCTTCTTACATGGAGCTCAGAAGGTTTATATGTTTTTTTAAAGGTTATATTTTCATTTTGGAGTAACAAATATTTTTTCTATGTCAATATGCAATTTACCAGTTTGCAAAATGAAAAGCCATAAATTCCTCATTAAATAATTTATAACTCTAAAAAAAGAATAGAAAAAATAAAAATACCTACAAAGTAAAGTCTCAATATTTTATTATTAGACTCAATAGATGTAAAATTACTCTTTTCAAATACCATATGATATCGCTCATATGTGGAATCTAAAATATGGTACAAATAAACTTCTTTACGAAACAGAAACAGACTCACAGAAAACAAACCTATGGTTACCAAAGGGAAAAAGGGTTGGGGGAGGGATAAATTAGGAGTTTGGGATTAGCAGATATGAACTACTATATATAAAATAGATAAAAAACAAGATCCTACTGTATAGCTCAGGGAACGAAATTCAATATCCTATAATAAATAGTAACGGAGAATATGAAAGAAACAAAAGAAATTACTTTTTCAAATTGTTGTCCTCTTATTCTCAATTTTTGTACTTAGCTTACATGGATCAGTAAAGGTTCACAAACCACACTTGCAGGGCACTGCTTTAGACTTCTCTCAGGGTTGTGAATTAGTGAGTTGAATAGATTTTAAAATAATCTGAAGGAGTGAATAGCACTCTACTTCTAGCAGGGGGATAGGCAGCTGTGGCATTTGGATATGGGGAGGAGACGTGACATTTCTTATGATGTAAGTAAGAAACAATGCTGATCCCCAATTTGGAGTCAGTCAGCTCTCTGAGATTTCCTGAGGCTCAGATTCAAGAATAACAGCTAGTTTAAGCTTAGTCCTACTGTAAACAGAAGGTGAATGAAATCAATGAACTAATTGCTATGCTAATAGCATGTATGACATATCAAAATTTGAAAAGCAGAAGGAAGTCTGCTTTAGGAAGCAGTGCATCGCTGTGAACATCTCTGGGCTTCTCTGTAGAACACATCTAGTGTCTGCTTACCCCGATCCTGGAGAAGGCAATGGCATCCCACTCCAGTACAGTGCCTGGAAGATCCCATGGATGGAGGAGCCTGGTAGGCTGCAGTCCATGGGGTCACTGAGGGTTGGACACGACTGAGCAACTTCACTTTCACTTTTCACTTTGGCACATTGGAGAAGGAAATGGCAACCCACTCCAGTACTTTTGCCTGGAGAATCCCAGGGACGGAGGAGCCTGGTGGGCTGCCGTCTGTGGGGTTGCACAGAGTCGGACACGACTGAAGCGACTTAGCTTAGCAGCACCCCACTCCAGGTAAGGAAGCCAGAGTATTTACCTCTAGGCCCTGTATCATTGGCAGCTGGCAGTTCTAACTCCCTGGCACATCTCCACCTCTTGCTTGGGCCGGCAGAGAATCGTAGGTGAGTGCAGTAGAATGCTGACGAACCGTCTGTACTGGAAAGGTAAGTTCTGGAGGAGCATGGTAAGGGCGCCTACCACATCTATTACAACCTTGAAGGGTGAGCACATCCACCAAAGGCACATAAAACACAGCACTGTCTTCTCAGATCAAAGCAGGAAGCTGCGTTGTATGGTGGACAGCTCATGGGATTCGGATTTGAAAGGAGTGGACTTGAATGTTATCTCCAGACTTTACTGGCTATGTACATTGGATGAATCTCTTCAAGTCTTTGGTTCACCTGTATGTTTCCTCACCTGTGGCATGAGTAGCATAATAGTAAAATGGATGTAAGAGCAAGGCAATGAGTACCAAGTGAGGTATATAATTGATGGAGAGTGCCTTTAAACAATCCATTTTCATTTTTTCTATTAGAAGCTTTTAGAAAAGAAGTTTTCATGTGATAAGGTATTCAAAAATTACTTGGAAAGCTTATTAAAAATACAGCATCCTGGATCTATATGTAGAGTTTCTGATTCAGGATGTAACACAAGATTTTGCATTGTTTAAAAGTCCCTATGTGACTCAGATGGTAAATTCCCTGGTGGCTCAGATGGTAAAGAATCTGCCTTACATGCAGGAGACATGGGTTTCATCCCTGGTTTGGGAAAATGCCCTGGAGGAGGGCTTGACAACCCATCCCAGAATTCTTGCCTGGAGAATACCCATGGACAGAGGAGTCTAGCAAGCTGCAGTCCATTGGGTCACAAAGAGTCAACATGACTGAGTGACTAGTGACTAACACTGATACTGGATTTACCCTATGGGGCAAAGAGGATCAATCAAAGGCTTTAAAACAGAGGAGTGATGTGATTGGCACCAGACTGCAGAGAAATGTCTCTGACTGCAGCACTGAGGCTAGATTGCAGGGAAAGAAGGTAAGGACTAAGAAAATGACCAGGAGAGAGGCTACTGAAATAAACTGGAAGAGAGAATCTGAGATCTGGAACTGAGGCAACAAATAAGAGAACAGAGAAGAGAAGACATGAGAAATAGGGCCACAAGTACTAATAATGCAGAAGATGAACATGTGTATGCATACCATATGCTCCTATTTTGCTTATAAATTTGTGTATATATATGTATAAACACACACACAAATTTACACAGGAAAAAGAGAAAAAGAAATGTAACCAGATGTTAAGAGTGGTTATCTCTGAATGATAAGATATAATGGTGATCTAAAAGATTTTTTTAATACATGTTTTTCTTCCAAAATGCTCTATAATTAAGCATGGATTACTTTTATGATTAAATTATAAAAAAAAAGAAACAAAGAGGGAAGAACTTCATTATAAGACAGGAGTTCACAAAGATGATGAGGAAGAGACAGAAGAAAACCTATGAAAGAACAATCCAGGCTTCCTGAGGACTTGGAAGCAGATTCTGGAGAACCTTGCAGAATTAGTGCAAGAACTAACACTTGCACTATTAGTTAACAATGATGTGGCAGCTTAGATGAGACAGGATTTTTCCAGCTCCTACTGTCATCTTATTTGCCTTTAAAATACAATTAAATAAAAGTTACTACCGATTGATTGATGGCTGGAGTCCTGCTTGCTTGCAAAATGGGTAGGATTTGAATTATATATTTATTGCACATATAATAAATCTAATGTTTTCCTATTTCTTTAATGATTTTTAACTTTAAAGGAGAGTCAGATATCCACAAGGGAGGAAAAAAATCCATAGTTTTCAGAACTGACAAGAATATAAGGCTTAGCAAAACCCATGCCAAGTACCACAGTTTGGTAATCTATCTAAGAAAAAAATCCAATATATGGAATAGTTCTCCTTAGATTAGCATATGTTAATTTTGGTTGCATAAAACTTCATTGCTGATTGAAGGTTAAATGAGTCAATGTAATCCATGACCACAAAATGTGGGAGCTTTCAGGATGGTCACTATTCCTTCCTTGAATGAACTTCTTTTTTTTTTTTTTGAATGAACTTAGGATGAAGGTCTTTTGTCATACCCTCATTTTACAGAAGAGGTCCAAAACTTCCCTGGGGTCCCTAAAGCAAACAGCAGCCCTGAAAAGTCTTCACAGTGCTTCTCCTCTGACACCCAGCAAGGGAACAGACCTCCTAACCTTCACCTTCAAAGAGGAACATCAGGGGGCTTGAAATAGCAGAAGGGCTAGTTACCTCACAGTGATAACAAAAGACTGGAAGAGAGGTTTTCACTGAAAGCTAGGTTGAGCAAGGGCATCACCATATTGGAGGAGGCAAGTGTCAGAAAGAGCAGGGTCAGGCTCTGCTACTGTTCCCAACAAAACAAGTGGCCCCAGTCAAACTACCAAGAGAGAAAAGGTTGGTGCATGTGTAGGCAAAGCTTGTAAATATGAATACAAATGGTGGAGTTTGTGTTTAGAGAATATCAGGACAGAGGTAGAAATTTAAACAGATGAGTAACAAACAAGCTCATCTCAAGCCAACACTGTGGCAACACTTGCTATTTGCTGTCTATGGCTCAAGAGGTCAAAATATCTCTCTACAGCCCTGTTCTGGAAAAGCAGTTCCTAAGTTCAGTGACTCCTGTGAACCTTTGCAAAGGAGCCAGTGATCCTGCAAGGGACCCTTATACCTGTAGATATGCAAGTTTTTTTTTTTTTTTTTTTGGCCACACCACATGACTTGTGGGATCCTAGTTCCCTGACCAGGGATTGAACCCAGGATCTCAGCAGTGAAAGCATGGAGTCCTAACCACTGGACCTCCAGGGAATTTCTACATATGCAAATCCTATAAGAATATATAAGAATGCCTAAATAGAATTACCTGTAAAGAGCATTGGTATTGCATCTCACCTACATTTGTACACTTATGACTACTTTTTAAATGTATATCAATTTTAATGAGATTAATTCTTAGTAACTTTGCATATTTGATATTTTCTCACAACATATACAAAAAAATGGGTCAACTGTGGTGTGAGGAACTGTGAAACTTCCCTGCTCAAAAAACTAGGAATGCCTGCCTTAAATAATTTACAGTTATCAACATAAGACAGTAAGAGAACGGATAATAGCTTAGAGATGTAGTTCTTAAATTTGGTTGTACAGTCTAATTACCTGGGGGGCTCTTTAAAAACCCAATACCCAGGTCACACTCCAGACCAATTAAATCAGGATCTGTGAGGTGAGACCCCAGCATCAGATCATTTAAAGCACATACATTCTCGTTTTAATTTCTTTGAAAACTGAGAAGATGCACATGAGAAACATTTATATGTATAAAAAAGTATAGAGAATGAAAAGTAAGTCTCCTCCCACCTCTTAGTCCAACATCTATTATCTTTTCAGACACCACAACCATGACCAGCTTCTTGGCAATGATGTACAGATATCCCAAGCATATGTAAGCATAAACATTGATATTCTTATTGTTACATGAATTGTTAACAATTATCTTCACCAAACATACAACAAGCTCTACTATATGAATGGATGTAGCATAAAGGTGTGAGCCCATGAGTCTACAAAGAAAGAAGCTGCTAAGCTGAGCAGAATCAGTTCTTTCTAGGTTTTGCATAAATATTCTTTTGCTATATGTTTATTTTTTTCTTCTTGTTTTTTTTTTTAATTTTATTTTTAAACTTTACAATATTGTATTGGTTCTGCCATATATCAAAATGAATCCACCACAGGCATACATGTGTTCCCCATCCTGAACCCTCCTCCCTCCTCCCTCCCCATACCATCCCTCTGGGTCGTCCCAGGGCACCAGCCCCAAGCATCCAGTATCGTGCATCAAACCTGGACTGGCGACTCATTTCATATATGATATTATACATATTTCAATGCCATTCTCCCAAATCATCTAATTTTGCCATCTGTTAGCACTCAGTGATTGACAAGCAGTAGGGTCGCGAAGAGTCGGACACGACTGAGCGACTTCCTTTCACTTTTCACTTTCATGCATTGGAGAAGGAAATGGCAACCCACTCCGGTGTTCTTGCCTGGAGAATCCCAGGGATGGGGGAGCCTGGTGGGCTGCCATCTATGGGGTCGCACAGAGTCGGACACGACTGAGGTGCTTAGCAGCAATAGCAGCAGCAGTAGACACCAAAGGTTAAAAAGTACTTTGAGAGATAAACTTTAGTTTGAGAAGATTCTATCAATTATATTAATTTTTATGCAAATGCACACCGCTGTTATAATTCAACCTTGGAACTAGTTTGAGAGCAATCGCCTTGAAGGATTCAGAGCAGTGCTTGAGTGAGGGAGACAGAAACAGGTAGAAAAGGAAAGTATGATTTGTCCTGGCTCCATCCCTAGAAGAAGAGAAGAAGAGTCAGGTCCCAGGAGTTTCCAAGATTAATTTGAATTTGCTCAAAATCCATGTCTTTATCTTTTTGTTCCTCTGGCTCTCTCTTGGCTTTCTCTTTTAACAATCCACACTGTTCCTCTCTAAGGTCAGGGGCAAGGTCTTAGAATCAGTGCATCCCTAATGTCTTGCACAGTATTTGTTCTGAAATATAAGATCCTCAGGAGCAGAGTCATCCCGTGTGTGAGTGCTAAGTCACTTCAGTGTCCAATTTTTGCAACTCCATGGACTGTAACCCACCAGGCTCCTCTGTCCATGGGATTCTCCAGACAAGAATACTGGAGTGGGTTGCCATGTGCTTCTCTAGAGGATCTTCTTGACTCAGGGATCAAACCCATATCCCTTACGACTTCTGCCTGCTGGTTCTTTACCACTAGCACTACCGGGGAAGCCCATCTACTGAGCAAAGGGACTGCCCCTTAAGCTGCTGTGAGAAGCAAGTGTGGGTGATTGAGAATGTGATCAAGGGAAATCTGCAGATGTCAACAAAGAAAATGTTGTCCCAAGAATTTTCAAGGAAAGAATACGGAAGTCAGAAAGACCAGGTTCAAATTCCAGTGCTGGCACTGTCTACTTGACCTTCAGTTGGGCAATCTTCATGGCCTCTGAAATGTGTTCTCTGAAGCTTTGGTTTCCTTGGAGATGTGGTGTGGGTGGGGGCATTGTGAGAAAGTGGCCACATGCATCAGGCCTGGCGATCTTGCCTCATTTCATCCAAAACAGTTCTGTTTGTATCTTGTTGGGAGTTTCCCATAACATCTCATTTGAACAAAATTTTTCTTGCTCTAAATTTGGTAAAAATGTACTAGACAGATCATTTCTGAGATTTCTTCTGGCTCAAACATTCTAAGATTCAGTTATTTCTAGACTTCGAGAACATGAAATTAATATTTCAGACCCCTGAATTTTCAAATCTGTTTCTTCTTTGGCTTTGGAATGAATCATTTTCTAGAAGTGCCATTTATGAGAATAATATATTCATGCTGCTGCTACTGCTGCTAAGTCGCTTCAGTCATGTCCGACTCTGTGCGACCCCACAGACGGCAGCCCACCAGGCTCCCCCGTCCCTGGGATTCTCCAGGCAAGAACACTGGAGTGGGTTGCCATTTCTTTCTCCAATGCATGAAAGTGAAAAGTGAAAGTGAAGTTGCTCAGTCATGTCTGACTCTTAGCAACCCCATGGACTTCAGCCTACCAGGTTCCTCTGTCCATGGGATTTTCCAGGCAAGAGTACTGGAGTGGGGTGCCATTGCATACTGGCACTCTAAATGCACGTAGGCATAAAGGCCTTAATAGCTTTTCATTATTTACCAGGAAAATCAATCATTCTCTTTTCTGGTCAGACTTGTAAAACAGCAAGTGGGATTTACTAGGCATATGAATGGCCCACAAAATCTTACTTTCCCAGTGAAAATTTCCAGTGAAAATCAAAACGTGGAAAATATTTTTTGCTTCCCCCAATTTCCCAACAAGCAGAGGAGGAAGCACACTTTTCTGATAATTCCCCCTTCATTTCATTTATAGATAACAAATGAGAGAGACGCTATCCTAATAGAAATCAGGAGACTCAAGGATTAATGATTGATATTTTTCCTGGAGCTGACTCCCCAACCCTGTCAGAGGCAGGCTCTCCCTCCAGCAATGCTCCTGCCTCACTGATAATACTGCCTCACACAGAGAAACAGCAGCAGCTACAGTGGCCACTCTCGTTTTCAAATTCTCAGATGCTAGGACTTAGTGAAAATTGAGATTCCTGAGTGTTTTGGGAGGCGTATTGGACCAGCATCTAGGACAACTGAGCTCTGGCTTTGGTTTGACTGTGTGACTTGCCTTAGTCTCAGAGATGGGAATAATGATACTGGCTCTACAAAGCTCAAGGGGTCACCATGAGATGAGATGCAAGAAGTTTCATTTCTGTAGGTTGTCTTGGCACCTGTGACTCTAACAAAATACTGGAGACAAGGCAGTGTCTTAAACAACGGTCATTCATTTTTCAGTTCTAAAGCCTGAAAAGTCCAAGATCAAGGTGTTGGCAGATTCAGTTATTGGTAAGGGCTCTCCTCCTGACTTACAGAAAGCCACCTTTTTGCTATTCCCTCACATCAAAGGAGAGAGAATGTGCGTGTTCTGGTCTCTTTTTCCCAAAAGGACACTAATCCCATCATAGGGCCTTCACCCTCATGACCTCATCTAAATTTAATGACCTCCCAAAGGCACCATCTCTAACAGTATTTTGTTAATGTTTCTTGGCTCAATTTGTTTATTTTTATTTATTTACTTTTTGGCCACCCACATGCAGGATCTTAGTTCCCCAACCAGGGATCAAACCCTCACCGCTGCAGTGGAAGCTTAACCACTTAACATGGAGTGATTAAGTGGTTAAATATAGAGTGATTAAGCCAACTGGACCACCAGGAAATTCCCAGCCCCAACTCTAAATATTATCACTTTGGTGGTTAGGGCATCAACATATGAACTGGCGGGGCAAGGACAGCAGGGATACATTGAGTTCATACTCAAGGCGAAGCACTGTAGAAATTACCCATGTGTCAAAGAGTGTGGAATAATCTGATCAGCATTTATCCCAACCTCTCTAGGATTCATTAGTCTACTGTAAGGCCTAGAAGTTAAAAATGACATGCCTCAGATGACCTTGCAATCGGTGGTCTGGTATGACTGGGTTTTGCCAGTCACATACATTTATGTGAGACTTGAGTGCGGGCTTAGTTGTAGTGAAGAGCCTGGTTTTTGCTGGTGCTAGCTGTTACAGGAGTGGCCTGGTTTTGCAGCAAGCAGCTGGAGAGGTAGCTTCTAGATGAGAAAGACAGTTTAATAATTGTGGTTGACCAGCTACTCCTTTGTCAGCCTGATTCTGGACTATGGCCTTGGGAGTCTCTCTGGAAGCTTTGCCTACAGTGAGTTCCCTGCATCCTCCCAGTGATTTTGTAAACCATGTAACAATCAGCTAGGAATCCTGCCTTAAGATCACTAGAGTCAAGAGATAGTTCTGCTTTTCCTAATTCAGTTGCTAAGAAGAAACAGGACTTCAAAGAGAGGTGGAAACAGGTCTACCAATTTTCAGATTGATGTTTAAGAGATGTTTAAAAATTATGTATGAATTAGCACAGAGTGTCTCAGGACAGACAGGCAGAATTAGATTGAGGAAGTAAGCTATGGATAAATCTTAAAGACCCTTGTATGTTTTACTAAGAACATTATGCCCTTAGTTTGCAGCTGATAGAATGCAACAGATTCATGTGTGTGTTTCTGAATGGTCAGCCAGGATAAGCTGCTGCTGCTGCTAAGTCGCTACAGTCGTGTCCGATTCTGTGCAACCCCATAGATGTCAGCCCACCAGGCTCCCCCATCCCTGGGATTCTCCAGGCAAGAACACTGGAGTGGGTTGCCATTTCCTTCTCCAATGCATGAAAGTGAAAAGTGAAAGTGAAGTTGCTCAGTTATGTCCGACTCTTTGCGACCCCATGGACTGCAGCCTACCAGGCTCCTCCGTCCATGGGATTTTCCAGGCAAGAGTACTGGAGTGGGGTGCCATTGCCTTCTAACCCCAGAATCAGTGGTTTATAATAGGGAAGGCTTATTTCTTTTGCATTCTTTCCACCTGTCTGATACATTTAGGCTCCAGCTGCTGCTGCTGCTGCTAAGTCGCATCAGTCGTGTCTGACTCTGTGCGACCCCATAGATGGCAGCCCACCAGGCTCCCCCATCCCTGGGATTCTCCAGATAAGAACACTGGAGTGGGTTGCCATTTCCTTCTCCAATGCAGGAAAGTGAAAAGTGAAAGTGAAGTCGCTCAGTCATAGCAAAGGGGAAAAGAAGTTAGAAAAACCCACATACTCTGTGACAACAGGTCATGATACCATGTGAAATAAACCAGACAGAGAAAGGATCTAAAAAAGGTAATGACCTGTATGGAAAAAGAATCTAAAAAAGAGGGGATATATGTATATGTGTAAGTGATTCACTTTGTTGTACAGCAGAAACTAACATGGCATGGTAAATCAACTATACTCCATAAAAATTAATTTTTTTAGAAACGAACTGCGTGTTGAAGTCTTGCTAACTTTGTTTAAAAGTCCTAAAAATAATTGCACCCAGTAAAACCTCAAATAAATATTCATACAAAATTCATAAAAAATTCATAAATTTATTTTTATTTTATAATAAAAAAGAGAAAAGATTGAAGAGATAACATAATAACATTGAATTCTTATTCGTTCCACAATACTAAGCACTTGTTATTCACCATACATTCTTCTGGGCTGGCTCCAGCATGGAGTGGTCTGGAAGATGGACAAGGTCTTTGGTTTCATGGAGTCTTTAGGTTAATAGGGGGGCCTCAAGAGAGAAAGGGAACAAGGAGAAATACCTGGCCTTGACTATAGAGTAAATACGAGTAGTGAAGGAGATGGATCTCAGAGGTGTTAGGACACTTGGCAGATGAGTAAATGGATTAACTCACCTGTAAGTAATATAAGTGCATAAGAGGAAGCCCATTTGTAAGGGACAATAGTGACCTTGATGTGGGACACATACATTTGAGATTCCTATGTGAGGCATCTAGATTTATTTTGGAAAAGCTAGTTTAAAATTTAGGGGTGGCAAAGTGAGAAACAGAAGTATAGGGTAACTTGGTTGTGTAGGATTTTCACTGATGTCATGAAGCAGAGGAGATGGTATCCCAGGCATGTGTGTGTGTGTTCATTTGTGTCCAACTCTTTGCAATCCCATGGACTGTAGCCTACCAGGCTCCTGTCCATGGAATTTTCCAGGCAAGAATACTGGAGTGGGTTGCCATTTCCTACTCCAGGGGATCTTCCCCACCCAGGCCTCAAACCTATGTCTCTTGCAACTCTCGCCTTAGCAGGTGGATTCATTACCACTGGGACGCATAGATTAGTTTAAAAAGGTTAAAGAGTTGATGCTTAACTGCTATAGCCAGAGGAATATGTCCAATTGTACAAATCAGAGATTAACTCAGCTGATTTTTTTCCTGTAGATAGGGAGAAGATTTCTCAGATGAGGCTCAATTTGGAAGTTACCCACTTCCTGTCAAAATTCATTTAGTAACAGGCAGCCGGATGGGACATTTTGCCAAACAGGTACTATAGAAGCATAAACCTCTTCCTTCTTCATAATTGCATGGATCTTTACTGCAGCTAAAAGGAACAGAAATTAAATAGTGAGGGAAAAAAGAGTTGGCATATGTTCTATACTTAGTGTCAGAATTAGAAAAACATCTGGAATATCAACCATGCTATAAGCAACTAAATATTTGGGTGCATAAAATTATTAAATATCAACCTGGGTAGATACCCAAAATAATCATCAAACTTAGAGCTATTCTGAGGGTCTGATGTGAAGGAAAGGGAGCAATTCCTTTGAGCCATCTATTTTTTTTTTAGTTTTTTAGTTTTTTGACCACACCCCATGACATATGGCAGCTTAGTTCCCTGACCAGGGATGGAACCTGCACCCCCTTACATTGTAAGGCAGCATCTTAACTACTGGACCACAAGGAAAGACCCTGAGCCACCTACAATGAAGGTTTCCCCAATGCCCTTGTTTGGGTGAACATGAGTTATACCCAAAGGGACGGAAGCATCAGGTTTTTTAAAAGCTGAAAACCTGTTATGTTTTGGTTCTTCACAGTTTTTCTGCTGTATTGGTCCAGAATCCATCTTTATCCTTGGGGCCTATCTTCTCTCTTTCTAGAAATGACCCTTTTCTGTCATGCAAATGTCAGATGAGTATCCAGATAGTTTCTTTAGGAGAGTCTTGTATGTAGCAAGGCTTGTATGTGGACTGAAATACTAAGTTAAAAAGTTGGGCTTTCCTGGTGGCTCCAATGGTAATGAATCTACCTGTAATGTGAGAGATCCAGGTTTGATCCCTAGAGCCTTGAATGTAGCAAGGCTTATATGTAGACTGAAATATTAAGCAAACAGACTAGTAAAATAAATTCTATGTTTTAGCAAAGAATGTCCCTGAATTGTTAAATAAATTCTTCACCCTAAAGCAAGAATAGAATTGTCCTGTACTTGGAAACTGTGGCTTGTTCTTGAGAGATACATGTGAATTCTCATCTAAACAATTATTCCTAAGAGATTGATGCTAAAACTCGGCCTCTGTGCAGAAATGCCAAGTTGAATCTCAGAGACAGTTTTGGGTGAAGTAGAAAAGAATAGCTTTGTTGCTTTGCCAGGCAAAGGGGGACACAGGGAGCTCTTGCCCTCAAAATCTATATGCCCCGTCCTGGGGGGATTTGGTGAGTATTTACAGCAATGGTTCCAAGGAGGGGTTGCTGATAAAGATTGGGGTATGTGCAAGGTCTGCACTCCTTTAACCTGGCCTCAGATGGTCTCCTGGTGAGCTTCTGTGGTTCTAGAGGTTATCAAACCTATGACATTCTTTCTGGAATGAAGAATGCTTCAGTAAGCAGTTAACTAACATCTTCCATTTTTTGGGAGTTTTAGTTCTTCAGAAGAGCTCAAAGATATTGTTATGTATATCTCTTGAGGAAAAACAAGGACTCTGCTCCCGAGGCTGCACTAGAGTTTCTTGACTGCCCCACCCACCCTTGTCTCTGCATCCCCTCCCTCTCCTGATTAGTAAATGTTTGTTATTGTTCTGCTGCTGCTGCTGCTAAGTCGCTTCAGTCGTGTCTGACTCTGTGCGACCCCATAGACGGCAGCCCACCAGGCTCCCCCGTCCCTGGGATTCTCCAGGCAAGAACACTGGAGTGGGTTGCCATTTTCTTCTGCAATGCATGAAAGTGAAAAGTGAAAGTGAAGTCGCTCAGTTGTGTCTGACTCTTAGTGACCCCACGGACGGCAGCCCACCAGGCTCCTCCATCCATGGGATTTTCCAGGCAAGAGTACTGGAGTAGGGTGCCATTGCCTGCTCCGTGTTATTGTTCAGTTGCTTGTTATTGTTCAGTCTGACCCTTTGCAACTCCATGGGCTGTAGCATGCCAGGCTTCCCTGTCCTTCACCATCTCCTGGAGTTTGCTCAGACTCATGTCCATTGAGCCAATGATGCCATCCAACCATCTCATCCTCTGTCACCTCCCTTTCCTCCTGCCTTCAATCTTTCCCAACATCAGGGTCTTTTCCAATGAGTTGGCTCTTTGCACCATGTGGCCAAAGTATTGAAGCTGAAGCTGAAGCTTCAACATCAGTCCTTTAAATGAATATTCAGGGTTGATTTCCTTTAGGATTGACTGATTTTGTCTCCTTGCTGTCCAAGGGCTCTCAAGAGTCTTCTCCAGCACCCCAGTTTGAAAGCAGTGTACGGGCAGAGTCTTAACCAGCAGACCACCAGAGAGGGCCTTCTCCGTGTGCTCTTTAACAGACTTAGGTCTGGAGAAGCAAGCAGGGAGGTACAGGGAAAGAAAGCTTTATTGAAGATGAGAAAACTTAGACTATTTATACCCTGTTCCAGCTCTTTGTTATTATTTCACTTTAAACATGTTGATTAAAACTCCCATTTTCCATTTCTCTTTGTGTAAAAGTTTTTTTAAAGCTATAAAGAGATAATTATTTAAAGATATAAAGATATTACATTATACAATTATTAAAATATATAAAAATCTGAAAGAGCTTTGAAATTCTATAAAACTTACTGATGAAAGGCATTAATTTCTTCTTCATATATTTATTTACCAAATCCATGGGAGTGCTTCTGCTGGCAGGAATGTGGACTTTATTTACACTGAACTTCCAAAGGCTCCCCAAAGCAGTTGACCTTTCTTTATACTATTTGGCATCAACATGAAAAAAAATGTGCACACAATAAATACTTAACTTTCAAGTCATATTTTTCTTTTGATGTTTATCATAATTTCTGGGAGAAAATGTTTAGACCGTGTTTTATCCTGGGTTCCCAGGTGATAGCGCCAGAGGCAAAATGTACGGACTAATATTTATCAAAGATTAAAATCTCCAGGGAACAGGAATAGAGACAAGGGTGGGGTGGAGGGGAGAAGCCAGCCGCCACCTGCTCCATCTCAAGGGTACTTTTCCAAGAAGTGTTTCAGAAGATGGAGATTCAAGATTGTCCACTACATGCAGGAGAAAGGAAGAAGACTGTACTGCTTCTCCACTTCCATTTCTCACTGGTCAAAGGTTTGCATCTGAGTTTGGTTACCCCCATCACTGGCAGCTGTGCCTGCCTGAGCGTCGCCGGCTCTGCCAGGAGGAAGCCCAGCCAGGGCAGAGCTGTCAGGTCACACCTGTGTGAAGTGAGATGGAGCACAAGCAGCCTCTGGGGCCAACCTAGTGCCCCGAAGCCTCATGGGAAGGCCAGGCTTCCAAGAACTTAAGTGGGACTTCCTGGTAGTCCAGTGCTTGAGAATCTGCCTGCCAATGCAGGGGACACAGGTTCAATCCCTGGTCTGGGATGATTCCACATGCCACTGGGCAACTGAGCCAGTGTGCCACAGCTACTGAAGCCCACACACCCTAGAGCCTGTGCTCCAAGAGAAGCCACCACAGCGAGAAGCCTGTGAGCCACAACTAGCAAAAGCCCATGTGCAGCAATGAAGACCCAGTGCAGCCAAAAATAGATAAAAATTTTTAAAGCCTTAAAAATTATTAAAAAAAGAAATTTAAATGGTGCTTAGAGGTGTCAGCTCAGAACACAATATTTAAGTATTTCAGGGATTATTTTACTTCACAAAAATTTGGGTACATTTTCTGTATTACTTTTCATGAAAATACAGTCCAAAGCAATCCATCAAAATGGCACACTTATGAATTCTTGTAGCATCTGTAGACATGGGACACTAAAAAAACTATTGTTGACTGAAAAATAAATGCACAACTTACAAGGGAGAATTATGCTTTATTTGACGGACTTGCTGAGGACTCAAGCTAGGAAGAGGCTTTTCAAATAGCTCTGAGGGACTGCTCCAAAGAGGTAAGGGAGAAGCCAGGATATAGGAATTTTTGCAACAAAAACCAGGTTGTTGGAACATCAATATTACTGTTGATCGAAGAAAACTAGACATCACAAGTCAGTGAACTTAGAGCTTTTCAGTATATGGAAAGATGCAGGAATCTAGGTTCATTGAAATCATTCCTTTCATACACACCTTAATTTTCTAGGGCCAGGACCTGCTTTTCAGGTCCAGAATCCCCTCAGGGTGCACATTCCGGGGTGGCTTCAGGTGCTGCTGGCTACATGGCCCCAACATCCTTTGCTTATGTATACGGCAGGTGACATTCTTCATCCACACCATCCAGCCTTGAGTTCTCCAGATGCTGTGCCCATGTTTGTGGACAGTGGCATTTCTGTATCACTCATTCATTCATTCAGCAAGTATGCTATTGAGCCTCTACTCTATGACAGCCTCTCTTTTAGGCTCTGGAGATAAATGATGAATGCAGACAACTCCTTAGTTCTTGTGGTGCTACATGCTAAGGGAAGAAGCAGTTAATAACCAAGGAGACTAATTAAAAAATAATTTCAGATGATGATAAGGGATACAAGAGAAATGTAACAGGGTGATCAAATGGTTTTGTAGGCTCTGAGATTCTAGATCTGGGTTAACGCTTTCATGGCTGGTCACTGGTTTTCAACTCTTGCTATAAGTACTAGAACATTGGCGTGTCAATGCCTTCAGGCATTGAGGGGTGATTTTATCTTTTGCATCCTCAGTGTCTTCCTAAGAGTCCATTTAAGTATGTGTGTTACTAAGAGACAGTCTTAGTCCAACAAAATAATGTCTTCTTGAGGAAAAGTGATATGATCATCTGAGCCATAAAAAGCCTTCTTTCAACACCCCCTCCCCACATCATACAAAGACTGAAGATTCTGCCCAGGAAGGTGCCCTACGAGGTGCTCTGTAGTAAAAGTTCAATAGTTTCAGAAGTGTCACATCCATGCATGACTATTGGAAAAACCAAAGCTTTGACTAGATGGACCTTTGTCAGCAAAGTAACGTCTCTGCTTTTTAATATGTTTTCTAGGTTGGTCATAGCTTTTATTCCAAGGAGGAAGAGTCTTTTGATTTCATGGCTGTAGTCACCGTCTCAGATCATGAACTCCTTATTGCAAAATTCAGACTTAAATTGAAGAAAGTAGGGAAAACCATTAGACCATTCAGGTATGAGCTAAATCAAATCCCTTATGATTATACAGTGGAAATGACAAAGAGCAAAGGATTAGATCTGATAGACCCAGTGCCTGAAGAACTATGGATGGAGCTTTGTGACATTGTACAGGAGGCGGTGATCAAGATCATCCCCAAGAAAAAGAAAGCCAAAATGGTTGTCTGAGGAGGCCTTACAAATAGCTGAGAAAAGAAGAGAAGCGAAAGGCAAAGGAGAAAAAAAAGATATACCCATTTGAATGCAGAGTTCCAAAGAATAGCAAGGGGAGATAAGAAAGCCTTGCTCAATGATCAATGCAAAGAAATAGAGGAAAACAACAAAATGGGAAAGACTAGAGATCTCTTCAAGAAAAATTAGTGATACCAAGGGAACATTTCATGCAATGATGGGCTCAATAAAGGTCAGAAATGGTATGGACCAAACAGAAACAGAAGATATTAAGAAGAGGCAAAAGGATTAGAAATGGAGAAAAATGGATGGACTTGAGAGACATTTAGGAGATCAGTCAACAGGATCAGGTGATTGATGACTTAGGGAGGGTGATGGAGAGAGGGACTCCAAGGATGACTTCCGGGGTTTGGCTTACATGGGTGGGTGGATGGCTGGTGTGCCATTCACCAGGACAGCAAACACTGGAGGAGGAATGGGCCTTGTGGGCATGGATAGGGTTAGGAGAAGACAGATCAAGGGTTTGGTTTTGCTCACATTGAATTTATAAGTGCCTTAACAATATTCAAATGCATTTGTCTCTATTAGGTAGATGGATAGATGGGGCTGGAGCATACTGGTGGCAGATTCCTATTTCTTCACTCCCCTGAAATAGGATTTTATACTCACGCCCTTTGCCATGTAACTTGAAGTGACTCTCCCAGAAGGAGGAGCATATTTCTTTCATTGATCTTGGCCTTGGCCATGTAACTTTTTTTGATCAATATAATTTTGGTGGACAAGCTGTAAACAGAGACTTTCACCTGTGGCTTGACTTCTTGTGGTCTTCTGATCTAACACGAAAGAGTATGTTTTGGGGATCCCCTGGCCCTCCAGTCTAAACCCCAGAATGAAGCCATATGGAGTTGACCTGAACACAACCTGAAGCCTGGATCCAGCCTGACTCAGCTGAGTGCCACCTTGTTCAGCTGATCTGAAGACCTGTGAGCATTGCTGTAAACGACTGAGATGTTGAAGTTGTTATGCATCAGAAACCAAAGAATATTGTTCAAGTGAAAGAACCAGACAGGATTCAAATGGAGATGTAGATGGGAATTATAACCATGGTATAGATGAGAACTCCCAGGGATCACATCCGTTATGGAATTTGGGGGCACATTCACTTAGGATAAGGCTGAACAAAGTTTTCTTTGACTGTACTCCAACTAGGCTGATCATCAGGTATTCTGGCTCCAAAGGTGTCACTACATTCACACCCAAACCCTGCATTCTTTATCCATCTTTTGACTTACATGTTTACAATGCATTCTAACCAACCATATATCTTTGAGCAGTGATGGTTCTGCCTTTCAAGTATTTGCTTTTTTTTTTCTTAAAAAAATTTTTTTGTGGTAAAAATCATATATAAAACATACTACTTTAACCATATTTAACTGTATGTTAAATATGTAGCTCAGGGGCACTAAGTATATTCACAATCACCATCATCCAACTCTCAAATTTTTCACTATCCTAAACTGAAACTCTGTTCCCATTAACTGCTAACCACCCATACGCTTTCCTCTGACTCCGCCCCTGATGTCTACCAGTGTGCTTTCTGATTCTACGAATTTGACTATTCTAGAAATCTCATATATGTGAATCAAACAGTATTTGTCTGCACCAAATGTATATTGAAATGCATCTTTAAGATAATCTAACAAACATTTGCTTTTTCTTTAAAAAAATTTGGTGGCAGGGGGTGGGGGGGTCATGCACACACTGCTTTATTTATTTATTTATTTTTGGCTGCACTTGGTCCAGCAATGGTGTCAGGAGTTCTCTGACACAAACTGTTGTGTGTGACACATTTCTACAATTCAAATCGATTCTGACGCTGTCTCTTTGGAGAGGAGATAACATTAGATTCCAGAGGGTAAGGGCTCAGTCCCATGGGTCTGTCCCCCCACACTCAGATGCCAATTGCCAGGTCCAGGTTGTCACCTGTGATTCTGGGTATCTGGCTATAGATTAGAAGTTCTGACAACCCTATCCTTGGGCAGCTCCCAGAACTCAGAGAAACATTATACTTACAAGATTACAGGTTTGTTGGGACTTCCCTGGTTGGTGGTCTAGTGATTAAGAAACCGCCTTGCAATGGCAAGGAATATAGGTTTGATCCCTGTTCCAGGAACTAAGATCCCACATGCAGTGGAGCAGCTAAGCCTACATGCTGCAGCTACTGAGTTTGCACACCACAACTAGAGACTCCATGCTCCAGCAACTAAAGATCCCACGTGCTGCAATTAAGACCCAAGACAGCTAAATAAATACATAAATCAATATTTTTTTAAAAAAAAGATTTGTTATAAAAGGGCTTCCCTGGTGGCTCAGAGGTTAAAGTATCTGCCTGCAATGCGGGAGACCTAGGTTCGATCCCTGGGTTGGGAAGAGCCCCTGGAGAAGGAAATGGCAACCCACTCTAGTATTCTTGCCTGGAGAATCCCATGGATGGAGGAGCCTGGTGGGCTACAGTCCATGGGGTCACAAAGAGTCGGACACGACTGAGTGACTTCACTTCACTTTGTTATAAAAAGTATATTTTTTATAAAATACACAATAAATAACATAACAAATACATAACAAACAAAATACATAACAAATAACAAATGGTTATTTTTTATAAAATACATAAATAAATAAATCTTTTTAAAGAAGGTTTTTTATAAAAAGGATATAACTCAAGAACAGCTGGATGGAGGAGATGCATAATTGCAGGGTGTGTGAGAAGGGGTGCACAGTTTTCAGGCCCTCTTCAGGCACCCCTCTTCCCAAATTTCCTTGTATTGACCAACCCAGAACTTCTCCGAGCTCCATCCTTTTGGTTTTTTATGCATGCATGCATGCTAAGTCGTTTCAGTCATATCTGACTCTTTGCATCCCCATAGACGGCAGCCCACCAGGCTCCTCTGTCTACAGGATTCTCCAGGCAAGATTACTGAAGTGGTTTGTCATTTCCTTCTCTGTTTGGTTTTTTATAGAGACTTCATTATGTAGGTAAGATCGATTAAATCACTGGCCTTGACAACTGATTCAACCTCCAGCCCCCTTCCCTCCGCAGAGGTCTGGAGTTGGACTGAAGCCTCTAATCAACTACACCCCTCCTCAGGTCCTTTTTAAAAGCCATTTTATTAACATAAGTTCAGGTGTGGTTGAAAGTGAGGGATTTGTTATAAATCCTAAGATACCTTTATTGCTCTTTTCACATGGGAATTCCAAGAGTTTTAGGAACTCTGCCAGGAGAGGGGGTGAAGGCCAAATAAATATTTCTTAATATATATCACACACAGTGTTCAGACTCTCCTGGTGATCCAGTCCTTAAGACTCTGCGTTCTCAATGCAGGTTTGATTCCCGGTCAGGGAACTAGATCCCACATGCCACAACCAAATAAATATATGAATAAATAAGGTGCCTTAAAACAAATAAATAAATCACAGTTTCAAGCACCTAATACTTCCATTTTGAGAAGGTTCAGTGCTTCCATAGGTTCAGAACTTCTATTTGTCCAAAAAGAGCAGCAACTAAAAGGGAGAGACTGTGTCAATGATGAGAGCCAAGTGCCCGCTGTGTGTCTACCCCCGGGGCTGTGTTTCACCCGAGATCGAGATTAGGTTACGGCTCCAAGGGAATCAGGAGATTCAGTCAGCTCCCTAAACAGAAGTTCTCCCTGCACAATGTTCTTCTGATCTAGGTTATTAACTCCTGTGACTAAAATTGCAGGCTCTAGAGTCAGGTAAGTGGGCAGAGTTGAATTCTGACTACCTTTTCCAGTGTTGGTCTTGGGCAAGTTAATGTTTCAGTTCAGTTCAGTCACTCAGTCGTGTCCGACTCTTTGCGACCCCATGAATCGCAGCACGCCAGGCCTCCCTGTCCATCACCATCTCCTGGAGTTTACTCAGACTCACGTCCATCGAGTCGGTGATGCCATCCAGCCATTTCATCCTCTGTCATCCCCTTCTCCTCCTGCCCCCAATCCCTGCCAGCATCAGAGTCTTTTCCAATGAGTCAACTCTTCTCATGAGGTGGCCAAAGTACTGGAGTTTCAGCTTTAGCATCATTTCTTCCAAAAAACACCCAGGACTGATCTCCTTTAGAATGGACTGGTTGGATCTCCTTGCAGTCCAAGGGACTCTCAAGAGTCTTCTCTAACACCACAGTTCAAAAGCATCAATTCTTTGGCACTTAGCTTTCTTTACAGTCCAACTTTCACATCTATACATGACCACTTGAAAAACCATAGCCTTGACTAGATGGACCTTTGTTGGCAAAGTAATGTCTCTGCTTTTCAATATGCTATCTAGGTTGGTCATAACTTTCCTTCCAAGGAGTAAGCGTCTTTTAATTTCATGGCTGCAATCACCATCTTCAGTGATTTTGGAGCCCCCCAAAATAAAGTCTGACACTGTTTAGATGTTTCTCCATCTATTTCCCATGAAGTGATGGGACCAGATGCCATGATCTTTGTTTTCTGAATGTTGAGCTTTAAGCCAACTTTTTCCACTCTCCTCTTTCACTTTCATCAAGAGGCTTTTTAGTTCCTCTTCACTTTCTGACATAAGGGTGGTGTCATCTGCATATCTGAGGTTATTGATATTTCTCCCGACAGTCTTGATTCCAGCCTGTGCTTCTTCCAGCCCAGTGTTTCTCATGATGTACTCTGCATAGAAGTTAAATAAGCAGGGTACAATATACAGCCTTGATGTACTCCTTTTCCTATTTGGAACCAGTCTGTTGTTCCATGTCCGGTTCAAACTGTTGCTTCCTGACCTGCATATAGGTTTCTCAAGAGGCAGGTCAGGTGGTCTGGTATTCCCATCTCTTTCAGAATTTCCCACAGTTTATTGTGATCCACACAGTCAAAGGCTTTGGCATAGTCAATAAAACAGATGTTTTTCTGGAACTCTCTTGCTTTTTCCATGATCCAGTGGATGTTCGCAATTTGATCTCTGCTTCCTCTGCCTTTTCTAAAGCCAGCTTGAACATCAGGAAGTTCACGGTTCATGTATTGCTGAAGCCTGGCTTGGAGAATTTTGAGCATTACTAGTGTGTGAGATGAGTGCAATTGTGCGGTAGTTTGAGCATTCTTTGGCATTGCCTTTCTTTGGGATTGGAATGAAAACCGACCTTTTCCAGTCCTGTGGCCACTGCTGAGTTTTCCAAACTTGCTGGCATATTGAGTGCAGCACTATCACAGCATCATCTTTTAGGATTTGAAATAGCTCAACTGGAATTCCATCACCTCCACTAGCTTTGTTCATAGTGATGCTTTCTAAGGCCCATTTGACTTCACATTCCAGGATGTCTGGCTCTAGGTGAGTGATCACACCATCGTGATTATCTTGATCATGAAGATGTTCTTTGTATAGTTCTTCTGTGTATTTTTGCCACCTCTTCTTAATATCTTCTGCTTCTGTTAGGTCCATACCATTTCTGTCCTTTATCGAGCCCATCTTTGCATGAAATGTTCCCTTGGTATCTCTAATTTTCTTGAAGAGATCTCTAGTCTTTCCCATTCTGTTGTTTTCCTCTATTTCTTTGCATTGGTCGCTGAGGAAGGCTTTCTTATCTCTCCTTGCTATTCTTTGGAACTCTGCATTCAGATGCTTATATCTTTCCTTTTCTCCTTTGCTTTTCACTTCTTTTCTTTTCAAAGCTATTTGTAAGGCCTCCCCAGACAGCCATTTTGCTTTTTTGCATTTCTTTTCCATGGGGATGGTCTTGATCCCTGTCTCCTGTACAATGTCATGAACCTGCATCCATAGTTCATCAGCCACTCTATCAGATCTAGTCCCTTAAATCTGTTTCTCTCTTCCACTGTATAATCATAAGGGATTTGATTTAGGTCATACCTGAATGGTCTAGTCGTTTTCCCTACTTTCTTCAATTTAAGTCTGAATTTGGCAATAAGGAGTTCATGATCTGGGCCACAGTTAGCTCCCAGTCTTGTTCTTGCTGACTGTATAGAGCTTCTCCATCTTTGGCTGCAAAGAATATAATCAATCTGATTTCAGGGTTAACCATTTAGTGATGTCCATGTGTAGAGTCTTCTCTTGTGTTGCGGGCAGAGGGTGTTTGCTATGACCAGTGCGTTCTCTTGGCAAAATTCTATTAGCCTTTGCCCTGCTTCATTCTGTATTCCAAGGCCAAATTTGCCTGTTACTCCAGGTGTTTCTTGACTTCCTACTTTTGCATTCCAGTCCCCTATCATGAAAAGGACATCTTTTTTGGGTGTTAGTTCTAAAAGGTCTTGTAGGTCTTCATAGAACTGTTCAACTTCAGCTGCTTCAGTGTTATTGTTTGGGGCATAGACTTAGATTACTGTGATATAGAATGGTTTGCCTTGGAAACGAACAGAGATAATTCTGTCGTTTTTGAGATTGCATCCAAGTACTGCATTTCAGACTCTTTTGTTGACCATCATGGCTACTCCATTTCTTCTAAGGGATTCCTGCCCACAGTAGTAGATATAATGGTCATCTGAGTTAAATTCAGCCATTCCAGTCCATTTTAGTTCTCTGATTCTTAGAATGTCGACGTTCATTCTTGCCATCTCCTGTTTGACCACTTCCAATTTGCCTTGATTCATGGACCTGACATTCCAGGTTCCTATGCAATATTGCTCTTTACAGCATTGGACCTTGCTTCTATCACCAGTCACATCCACAACAAAACTCTCCTATTACTCGTTTGAAAATGGAAACAACTGTCTTATTCATCTTGTATCACTATGAGGATTAAATGGAAAACACTCAATACAATAGCTGACACATAGTAACCACTCAGTAAATAGCAACTCATTAGCATTAGAGAGAATCCTAAAATCTTTCAAATTTATGGATTCCCCAACATCATCTCAACTGCACCTTAAAGATCAAAGATCAAAGTTAACACTGAAAGTTATACTGAATAATGAACTCCTTCTATATGCCTCTAAAAGTGAATCACATGATCTCTCTTTCCTTTAATTAATTATTTATTTATTTTCAGGCTTCCCAAGTGGCTCAGTGGCTGCTGTGCAGGAGACACAGGAGACTTGGGTTCGTTCCTTGGGTTGGGAAGATAACATGGAGGATGAAACAGCAACCCACTACAGTATCCTTGTCTGGAAAACTCTATGGTCAGAGAGCCTGGCGGGCTACAGTCCATGGGTTGCAAAGAGTCCAACACAGCTGAGCACACAGGCACACAGTGTGCGTTTGTTTTCGGCTGTGCTGGGTCTTCGTTGCTGCTTACAGGCTCTCTCTAATTGCAGCAAGCTGGGGCTACTTTCTAGTCGTAGGGCACAGTCTTTAGTAATTGTGGCATGCAGCTTCAGTTGCCCCTCGGCACGTGCAATCTTCCCAGAAGAGGGATCAAACCAGTGCCCCCTAGAGTAGCAGGCAGAATCTTCACCACTGGACCGCCAGGGAAGGCCCACATGATCTCTTGCTGAAATCCATCCTAGACTCTCTGTAACTATTAGTGTTAGAATTATAAAATCTCCCCTATATTTACTAAGACTTATAAAGAAAAAAAAAAAATGATGTCATTCTCCAGTTTAGTGATCAGTCCTGATAATGTGTCCAGTAAGCTCTTGACAAATCCAAGTTACAAAGACAACAGCTTTATAGCCATTTCTTTTTATCTTGTTCGTAATATTGCCCATTAAATAGAAGATGTACGCTGCCAGGTCTTGTTCATTTCAAAGCAAATTATAAGAGGTGACTCAACTGTGCACCAGAAGAAAGAGTCCAATGTTTGAATAGCCAGGCCACGAAGACATCTGCTTTCTGACAAGTTGACAGATCGAAGAATTGAACCTTGGTGAATCTTAATGCCATTTGTCATCTTCCACAGTGTTCTTCATTTATTTCTTTGTGAAAGAATGACTAATGATAATTTCTACTAGAGGGCCATTTGCATATTCAAGCTCAAGTGTTATATAGAGTAGAAGAGATGTCAATTCGTTGAGAGGACAAACTCCTTCCCTCCAGACTACAATGCTTCTTTTCTACCCACTGTTAATATTAGGCTCCCTATTGAAACCAAGGGAGACAAAATAATCATTCAAGAGCTGAGCCCAAATCTATTTTCTCATTTCCAAGAACAAGAAAAAACAGTATCTCTTTCTCCTATTTTAGACTAGATCTTTTTTTTTTTTTCCTTTTTCCTTTTTCCTAAATGTGCTCTGTAGCTGCCATTGTTCATAGGGAAAAATGATCTGGATAAAATTGGCCTAATCAGCTCTTAATCTGTGTGTCTAAGTGACTGATTACACCTCATGTTACCCACAGAAGCAGCTGCTGACACCTGGGTCCTTTTGAAAGTGCTGCTTCTGACATCAGTGCCAGGTACATGGCCCTGGAGACTCAGCCTCCAGAGCATAGAGAAGCCAAGCCATTGCATCTGGTGGAACCAGTCATAGCGCCAAAAGCCTGTTCTGTTCTCCAGATGAATGAGCATCAAGATAGCCATCCTTCCTAGATTGAGAGCAGCTGCTGGCCAACATTGCCACCTTCCAAAAGGAGAGATTTGGAAAGAATGAACCCAGGCTATGCCAGTTTGATTTGTTAGACAGTTTAATCCCGGGAACAGATTGGGAGGACTTGCTGCTGCTGGGAGACTGCACAGGGCTCTTCCTAATTACAAGGGAAACAACAAGCTGATGGGAGGTTGGAAGAAGCAGTATCACTCTCTAGCTGGCCCTATGCTATCTCCAGCTCTCCCTCTGCCAGCCTGAAGCCAATATTCCTCTAGGCTGTCAACAAAGTCCACTTGGAAGAGCTGAGTGGGGTGTGAAGGATGAATTGGAAGTGTCCAAGCAGGTAGAGAGGAGAGTGTGTTTTTGGTAGAAAGAAATCTCCTAAGTCAGGTCCATGGGATTGAAACACCATGATGCTTGGATAAGTTTCTGAGGGCAGCAGTAACAAAGTACCGCAAGCTGGGTAGACAATAGATCTGCTGTCTTGCATTTTTGGAGGCTGCTGCTGCTGCTGCTGAGTCGCTTCAGTCGCGTCTGACTCTGTGCGACCCCATAGACGGCAGCCCACCAGGCTCTGCCATCCCTGGGATTCTCCAGGCAAGAACACTTGAGTGGGGTGCCATTTCCTTCTCCAGTGCATGAAAGTGAAAAGTGAAAGAAGTCATTCTAGTGTCCAACTCTAGAAGTCTGAAATCAAGGTGTACTCAGGGCCACAATCCCCATGAAGTTTGTAGGCAAGACTTATTTCTTGCTTCTTCCAGCTCCTGGTGGTTCCAGGTATTCCCTGGCTTCTGACCAAGTCACTCCAACCTCTGCCTCCATCACCACTTGGCCTTTCTCACTGTCACTCATGGCCTTCTTACAAGGACGGCAGTCATCACATTAGGGTCCAATCTTTGGAAGGAATGATGCTAAAGCTGAAACTCCAGTACTTTGGCCACCTCATGCGAAGAGTTGACTCATTGGAAAAGACTCTGATGCTGGGAGGGATTGGGGGCAGGAGGAGAAGGGGATGACAGAGGATGAAATGGCTGGATGGCATCACTGACTCGATGGACGTGAGTCTGAGTGAACTCCGGGAGTTGGTGATGGACAGGGAGGCCTGGCGTGCTGCGATTCATGGGGTCGCAAAGAGTCGGACACGACTGAGCGACTGATCTGATCTGATCTGATCATCCCGTAGACCTCACAGTCCCTTGAAATATTCACAATGACTATTTCCAAGTAAGGTCATGTTCACCCATGTCAAACTTCGACTTTTTTTTGGAAGACAAAATTCAACCATAACATTGGTACATAAAGAACGAATAGAAGCATCTAAGTGAACATGGAGGAGAAGATATTTCTGGTAGAAAGACTATCATAAGTCAAGCCCAGAGGGACTTGTAACACCATGATGCTTACGCAGAAAAATAAGCATTACTCAGCCATGAAAAGAAACAAAATTGGGGCATTTGTAGAGATACGGGTGGGTCTAGAGAGTGAGGGTCATACAGAGTGACATCAAAAAGAGAAAAACAGACATCGTATATTAACACATATATGTGGAATCTAGAAAAATGGTATTGATGACCTTATCTGCAAAGCAGAAATAGAGACACAGACGTAGAGAACAAACATATGAACACCAAAAGGAAAAGGGAGGAGGTGGGGTGAATTGGGAGACTGAGATTGACATATATATACTAGTGATACTACATATTTATACTATGTATAGATAGTATAAATAGGTAACTAATGAGAACATACTGTATAGCACAGGAAATTCTACTCAAGGCTCTGTGGTGACATAAGTGGGAAGGAAATCTAAAAAAGAGGGGATCTATATATATACGTATAGCTGATTCACTTTGCTGTACAGTAGAAAGCAACACAATATTGTAAAACTACTATATTTCAAAAAAATTTTTTTTGAAAAAGAAGAAAAGCAATGCAATAGTCTGGGTTCCCCTCCCTCATTCTTCAGTCTCATCAACTCCTTTCTTCCCCTGTGCTGAGACTTACGACACTCGTGGTTATTTGTCCAGTGTGTACATAGGGGTCACTAATATAATCACAATATACCAGCCCACTCGTAATATTTTGCTGGCCTCAGGAGAAGATGCCAAATAGATACCCACATGCTGCTGCTGCTGCTAAGTCGCTTCAGTCATGTCCGACTCTGTGTGACCCCAGAGACGGCAGCCCACCAGGCTCCCCCATCCCTGGGATTCTCCAGGCAAGAACACTGGAGTGGGTTGCCATTTCCTTCTCCAATGCATGGAAGTGAAAAGTGAAAGTGAAGTTGCTCAGTCATCTCCGACTCCTAGCGACCCCATGACCTGCAGCCCACCAGGCTCCTCCGTCCATGGGATTTTCCAGGCAAGAGTACTGGAGTGGGGTGCCGTTGCCTTCTCAGCACATATCATGTGTCTAATTATTTAAAGTTATATTTTAAACTACAAGTTTCAAATATTCATGTTATATTCTCCTATTTTGACAAATATACCTTCATTACTACAAGCTTTAAAAATAAATTGGAAAGCTATAGTTTTGATTTAATTGAAAATTGGCAAAATATCAAAGATAATCTGCCTGCATGTTCTGTAGAAGGGTTGGTGATGTTAGGATGATCCATAAAATAAAACATTCCTAATTGATAAATTATCATATATTTATTCCACAGAATTTCTTTTTCTTGCTTTAATTTCAGAAAATATACTAATCATTTTGTATATCAAGCTTTTCACATAACTTGTGTTTTATTGACAGTATTGCCAAATTAGACCAAATTCCTTGGGTGATTATTGTTCTTAGGTAGTTTAATATTAATCTTAAGAAACTTCGCTGAGGAATGAGCAACTGTATTTTCAACAAAATGCTTAAACAAATGCCTATATTCAGTTATGAAACATTTTCTATGTGGCAGGAACACTAGAGATTTACCTTTTTGGCAAATTTCAAGTGTTTAAGACAGTACTTACTAACTATAATCAACATTTTACACATTAGGCTCCAGAACTTATTCATTTTTTTAGTTAAAACTTTGTACCCTTTAACCAGTATCTCTCAATTCCTCTGACCCAGAAGCCCTGGCAACCACCATTCTGTTCTCTGCTTGCGTGAGTTTGACTTTTTTAGACTCTCGAGGATGTGGAAAAGAGGGAACCCTCGTTACTGTTGGTAGGAATGTAAACAGGTGCCGTCACTAAGGGAAACAGTATGGAGGTTCCTCAAAACATTAAAAATAGAAATAACAGGACTTCCCTGATGGTACAGTGGATGAGAATCCGTCTGCCAATGCAAGGGACACGTGCTTGACCCCTGGTCCGGGAAGACCCCACGTGCCGTGGAGAAACCGTGCCACAACTACTGAGTCCACTTGCTGCAGCTGGTGAAGCCCGCGCGCCTAGACGCTGTGCTCCGCAGCAAGGGAAGCCATCGCAACAAGCAGCCCATGCACTGTGACGGGAGGGTAGGCGCTGCTCTCTGCAACTGGAGAAATCCCGTGTGCAACACTGAAGACCCAGTGCAGCCAAAAATAAAAGAAATAAAGGAGTTAACTCATTGAAAAAAGGATTTTTCATAGAAATGTCATGTAGTACAGCAATCCCACTTTGGGGTATTTACCCAAAGGAGATGGAATCAGATCTTGAAGAGCTATCTGTACTCCCAAGTTCATTGCAGCATTATTCACAAAAATATGGAAACAACCTGTGTCGTCAGTGGGTGGGTGCATAAACAAAACTGATATATGTACATGCACAATGGGATATTGTTTACCCATCAAAAAGAAGGAAATCCTGCCATTTGTGACAACATGGATAAAACCGGAGGACATAATGCTAAGTGAAATAAGCCAGACACAGACAGATACTGCATGATCTCAGTTGTCTGTGTATTTTTAAATCTTCAAGCTACTTTCATATATCTCATTTCTGCTATGAAGTCATAGAATTTTAAACATTAAATCTTATAAAGTTTTATTGGATTTGGCTGTGTATGTAGCTAGAGCGTCCTCTTGACTGAACTATAACCTCAGGAGCAGGGATGTTAAGAATTTTACTCATCACGGTCTGCCTTTGGTTTTAGAGGCAAATAGGTAAAATAAAACAGCCTAGTTCAAGTTTCCTTTGGTAGACTAGGAATTCTGGGGACTAGAAGTCCTTCAGCAAAAAATACTGACTAAAATAAAGTACCAATAATACCTCTTAATCCAGAAATTCCACTTCCCATTTTCTACACAGAAATATACATGAGGAGGCAATATATACATGATATCCATACTTTATAACATAGAAAAGTCCAAGAAATCAAACATATATTTTACCCTTCCTTTACTGAGAAGCTGAGATAAAGCCGTACTACAGAATTCATCAAGGCAATTTTAAAAGGATGAAATAGGCATATGAATATTCATAATGCAAGATTTTCAATACATACCTTACATAAAATAAAAGGCAAATTGAAATAAAATTGATTTTGATTTCAAAGTTAATGTTTGGGTTATGTTACAATTACATTTTTTTTAATTTTAATAAAAAGAGACACAGATGTATAGGACAGTCTTTTGGCCTCTGTGGGAGAGGGAGAGGGTGGGATGATTTGGGAGAATGGCATTGAAACATGTATAATATCATATAAGAAACAAATTGGCAGCCCAGGTTCGATACAGGATACAGGATGCTTGGGGCTGGTGCACTGGGATGACCCAGAGGGATGGTACGGGGAGAGAGGTGGGAGGGGGGTTCGGGATGGGGAACACATGTACACCCGTGGCAGATTCATGTTGATGAATGGCAAAACCAATACAATATTGTAAAGTACAATTACATTTTTTGTCTAGGATATCAGGCTATACTTCCTGTTCCTCTACATCTTTTTGAACAGTTCAGTTCTGAAGTTGCTGAGTGGGACAGACCAAGGTAGGCAGCCACACCAGAGAAAAGAGCAACTATAGTGGCCCAGAGTGGAATGTCAGGGTCTGAGCAGGGCGAGGAAGATGCTCATGTGAACCTGAGCGGGTGGCAGAAGTAGGAAATAGAGTACACTCTAGAAAATTGATCTGGGGCTCTCTGCTGGTTCAGTGGTTAAGAATCTGCCTTGTGGTGCAGAGGAATGGGTTTGATGCCTGGTTGGAGAATGTGTGCTACTACTACTGAGCCTATGTACTGCAGCTAAGACTGCATGCAGTCAAAGAAATAAAAATAAATACTTAAAGAAAAAAAAGGAGAGTGATCACATAAGTATATTAAAGGTTGTGGGAGATAGGTTTATACTAGCAAAAAGATGGTCTGTAACTATGAAAGGGAGAACACTAAAATGAATCCTGTGGTTTGGTATTGGATTTGGAGGTATCAATGTGAACTTATAGTGTTCAAAATACACAGATAAACACAGAATAAACACTGAAAAAATATGTAAATATATATGTACATATGTACATGAATATTGATTTTGATTTCAAAGTTAATGTTTGGGTTATGTTACAATTACATTTTTTGTCTAGGATATATGGCTATACTTCCTGTTCCTCTACATCTTTCTGAACAGTTCAGTTCTGAAGTCACTAAGTGGGACAGAACAAGGTAGGCAGCCACACCAGAGAAAAGAGCAATTATAGTGGCTATAGTACACAATAAATGTACACATGTACATATATATATATTCCCTCACTCTAATCCTTAAAAGCATCTGAGCTCTTCCAGTAGCAATAAGCATGCCAAGTACTCAGGTCCTGCCTTCTACATACTATATTCCACTAAAAGGACCTGGGAGTCCTTGAAAAAAATGCTTGATTCTAGGGCTGAAGCAGGAAGTAAAAATCAGAAACATCTCCCTGTATCAGGAAGCAAGGAAATGTTCAAAGAATGCTGAGACATGAAAAAGAACACAGAGGTCAGCTTGGTGAAGGAAGCCCTCACTGGGCAAAATCAGGGACACTTTGACCATCAAAAGAAATAATAATAGTAATGGATTATAACCCATTGCATAAAATAGAAAATCATGTTCATGTAAATATAAATAAATACATAACCAACTAAAAAAGTCTCATGAAGCATGGGATACTTATGTGGTTTCAAAGTAACTCCTCACAAAATGTTTAGTTTCAAAAAGATTAAAAAGCTGCCTTTCAGTGGAAAAGCCCTGCTGACAGCACATTAATTAAATAATCAAGGTGAACATAATGGGATAAATGGGACTCATGTGTCACCAAATATACAATGAGAAGAACCCAGATTTACTTCTGTGATATTCCTGCCAGTGTATTCCTGCATATGACTTCAATTTAATCATGAGAAGAGGAAAAATTCTAAACCAATTCAAAAACTCAAATTGAAGGACATTCTACAAAATAATTGGCCATGAATCTTCAAAACTGTAAAGGTCATGAAACTCAAGGAAAGACTGAAGGAGACACAAGACACATTATTACAATCAAATGCAACATGCAAAGCTGAAGGGCAAACTTTCAAACTTTCATCATAAAGAACATGATTACGACAATTAGCAAAATGAGAATGGGGTATCAGTTTAGACGGATTTAACATACTGATGTTGATTACCTGATTTCAATGGTGCTATTGGCTAGCATCCCTGATGTAGGAAATTCACATAAAAGTATTCAGAGTTATGGATTATCAGGTCAGTAACTTCCTCAGAACAACGCAGGGGAGTAAATTCTTTGTTCTGTACTTGGAACTTCTAGTTTGCAATTGTTTCAAAAATATTTTCTTAAAGATAACTATACAAAATAATAGTACATAAAGTCTACTCCAAATATAAAAATAGAAAAACAAAACTATGTATAAATTTACATATAGACTTATGGAAATATGTAGAAAGAGCTTTAAATGAACAGTGGTTATTATATACTTGGGGAAAATAGTTGGTGGGGGAAGATAGGAAGGACTCTTGTTTGTGATTCAAAATATTTCTGTATTGTTTAAATTTTTATTCAATGATAATATATTGCCTGTATAAAATGAGGAGGAGATAAAACTATCGCTATTTGCAGATGATACGATTATTTACTTGGATAGTAAAATTAACTTGAAAACTTCCTCATGCATGCAGTAAGAAAATTCAATAAGGTAGCAGAGTAGAAAATTAATATACACAAATCAATGGATTTCATATATACCAGAAACAAGTTACAAAATGTAGTAGAAGAAAAAAAAATCCCATTTCTAATTAAGTCAAAGAAGGATATAATTTATAGGGGGAAAAAATAACAAGATGTCAGTCCTCCCTAAATTGATTTAGAAATGTCATATAATCTCAAAAATGCCAACAAGATACTTTTTAAAAAACTTCAACAAGTGATGCTAAAGTTTACATGGAAAAATAAATGAGAAAAACAGCATGGAAAGTTCTGGAAAACAGAAGCATTGAAAAGGATCTAGATCTATAAGATGGTAAAACAGATAATAAATTCTTCATAATGAAAAAAAGACAAGAGAACACTTCCCTGGTTGTCCAGTGGTTAAGATTCTGTGCTTCTTCTGCGAAGGTGGAGGGGTAGCGGGGGCGGGCGTGGGGTGGGTTTGGTTTGATCCCTGGTCCAGGAAGATCCTGATTAGGGCACAGTGCAGTCCAGCCAAGAAAGGAAAGAAAAAAAAAAAGACAAAGGAACAAAATAAAAAATAGAACAAAATAAATATTCAGAGATAGATCTATATAAAGGTGGCATCTGTAATGAGAGGGAACAAAATTGGTTTTTCAGTAGGTGATGTTGGAACAGCTAAAAAAAATTCTGTGATAAATTCCATATGAATCAAATAATCCAATGTTAAAAAATATATAAAGTTACTAGAGGAGAATATCAGGAAAGTCATTTGCAAACTTGCAGTAAGTTCTTTCTACCTGAATCAAAATCTAGACACTATTAAAGAAAAGATGGGTACATTCGTGTCCATAAAAATAAAAACTTCTACTCAGTTAAAAAAAAAAAAAATACAAGCAAAGGCAAAGTATAAGTGATTAAAGTATTTATTGCCAATTTACAATAGCAGTATAGTGCTAATTCTTCTAATACATAAAGAGCTTTTACACAAATGATGAGATTACGATCTACACAATCTACAACATTAAAGGGAAAAAAGAGATATATACGCTTTTTATGGGAAAAAATGTTCCTTAAATGAAAAAAAAATTTAAGCTTTATTCATATACATGTCTTCCCTGGTGGCTCAGCGGTAAAGAATCTGCTTTCCAATGCAGTAGACCCAAATTCGATCCCTGGGTCAGGAAGATTCCTTGGAGTAGGAAATGGCAACCCACTCCAGTATTCTTGCCTGGAAAATTCCATGGACAGAGGAGCCTGGCAGGCTCCATGGGGTTGTGAAAGAGGTGAACAAGACTTAGTGACTAAGCAACAATAGAAATATAAATTAAAACCATACTAAAATAAGACTTTCAGCATATTATGTCAGGAAAATTCCAGCCATTTAACAATGTCTCATGTTGGTGAAGCTGAAGGGAAACAACACTTTCATTCATTGGCAGGAGCACAAATTGCTTCTGTGGAGGTAACTTGCAATTAACTATCAAACATGCAGACATATTTTACCATTTGACTCAGCAACTTCATTTCTGTGTACGAACTGTGGATTAAACATAAATAATAATGAAGTTTGGACCTCAGGTTCAGGGGACTGGAGAGGTATATGATCTAATCCATGGTTTTTCAGTTTTCTGTACCATGAGTATTTTCCTAAAATGACATCTTATGCAGGATGAGGGTGCTAGCTCTCCCAGAAGCAAAGAGATAAACTCTATTTCACAATTCTGAGAAAATGTCCCTTTCCAAGCTGACCATCATTCACTGTGTATTGCTCTGATTTCAACATTGGTTACAGTTCAGTATAAGATCCAGTGGTCTCTAAGCAGAAGCTGTTTTCTGTCTGATGTCACCTTGTAGTCATCTTGTCCGGATGGACTGAGTCCTCTGCAGGTCCCAGCAGAGAGGATGAGAGCCGTGAATAATTTCTCATTCTTCCAGCCTTCCCTGAATGACAATGAAATCAAGGGGAACTGATCTGGGAGAAGAAAGGATAGAGGACTAGAGAGAAAAGGAGTAGGAGAGGATCAGCTAAAAAATACAGGCCTAAAGCAGAGTTGGACACGACTGAGCAACTGAACTGAACTGAACTGAAAGACTCCTAGGCAGAAGATCACTTAACCTGAAGCAATTTGAAGAAGAAATTCTCAGCCTCCTTCTCACAAAACAAACTCAAAGCCCGAAGAGGTACAAATATTGACCAAGAAGCTAGGAAATCACTAAACTTGAATGTAGACAAGAATCAGAGATACATTTTACTATATCAAGAGCTGCAAAGGAATAAACACAGCCATCACATAAAGATCTTCCTGCAAATCTGAAAATCAACAAACATTTTGGAGAGGAAGGGAAGGGATAAAACACTGCCTGGATGGAAAACACAAACAAGCAGATGTCTGATCCAGGAGGAAGGAATATGGACCATGTGAGGAATGCTGACTTTACAGATTAACAAAACACTCAGCTTCATCTGTTTGCTCTGCTGGCTTTTCATTTCCATGGCTTCTAGTTCAGGAAGTTGGTTCAACATTTTTTTTTTTTAAGAATCAAGAAACCAAAGCATGGGTCTTCTTATTTTAAAAATCTATTGCTTCAGAACTTATGGTTCTGAAGCCACAGGGAAGGGATAGTTAGGGAATTTGGGATGAACATGTACATACTACTATGTTTAAAATGGATAACCAGCAAGGACCTGGGCTTCCCTGGTGGCTCAGTAGTAAAGAATCCACCTGCAATGTAGGAGATCTAGATTCAGTCCCTGAGTTAGGAAGTTCCCTTGGAGGAGGGCACAGTAACCCACTCCACTCTTCTTGCCTGGAGAATCCTCATGGACAGAGGAGCCTGGCGGGCTGCAGTCCATGGAGTCACAAAGAGGTGGACACTGTTGAGTGACTAAACACAGCACAAGCACCACAGCACATGGAACTCTGTTCAATGTTATGCGGCAGTCTGGGTGGCAGGGGAGTTTGGGGAAGAATGGATACATGTATATGCATGGCTGAGTCCTTTTGCTGTTTATCGTAACTATCACATTGTTATACAGCTATACCCCAATACAAAATAAAAAGTAAAAAAAAAAAATCCATTGGTTCAGCCTCAATAAAGATGAAAGTCAAATTGAAAATAAGTAGCTCTTCCTTAAATTGATCTGACCTGGTCCATCTCCTTTTACTACACTATGGTATTGGAAGTCATCCTTTTTCCTAGGGAAGCACCAAGGTCTTTGCTCTTAGGACATGAGAGGTTATAAATGCAAAACTCTGAACAAAGGAAATCATAGCAAACTACACAAGGTAATATGACAACTGTTCCTTAAGTGAGAACTGATCCTACTGTAAATTGGTCTATCAGACTGGCTTGCTGAGGGAAAAAAAAAAAATAGTAGAAACAGTTTGCTTCTTAACTTTCACTTTTCAACGTGTACTTAATGACAAGGTCTATGGAAGTTTACAGACACTTTTGAAGGTTAGTAATGCAGAATGAGTTAAACAAATCCTTAAAAGCAGTTTGCATTTAAATTACAATGTGAATATCCACAATATCAATATTTCATTTGTAATCACTGCAATAAAGAGCACCTGGTTTTATCTCAGAAACAATTCAAGCCCAATTTTGGATTTGCAAGACATAAAGAGGGTCTCCCTCCACTGGAATAAAAAAAAGGAAGAGAAAAACTAGGATGCACTCTTTACCTGTAGCACTAACAAAGAAAATGTCAAAACGTTTATTTTGGCATCTCAAGGTCCTGTGTCCTGGCTGCCCCATTTTGCTGGGAGGAAACAAGACGACTTGAGAGCTCTCTTGCTAATTTCAAAGAGAAAGTCGTTAAGCACAAAGGTACCCAACGGTTTTGGCCAACATCTGCTCTAGGAGGCAGCTGATCCATTATGGAGAATTAAGAGTCTGTAGCTAAGGAACTAAAAGAAAAGTCAGTTTTTGAGAGTAGTCCCGTCTGTGGAACCATTCGCTTCATGATTAACCGGAAATTCTTAGTGGTGCTAGCAGTGAGCTAACATCCCATTCTAGAAAATCTGTTCTATCCTGTACTATCTAACTTGTCTGGGGGTGGTGTCAGGTTTGAGAGTTTTTAAGTTTATACCACTTTGGCAGGGGCCAGAGGGGGAGTCTTTAGGCAAATAATAATAATAATAATAATATAAAAGAACTAAATTACCACTGCAAAATTTTCTAGAAAAGTAAATTTTTATTTTGAATGAGAAATCACACTAAATTACAAACTTTTAAAAGGTGATAAATACAGACATCACAAAATCAAAACAAACACGATGCTTTTTATTAATTAATGGCCTGACATTATATTTCTCTTCTTCCCTACAGTTTGCATAACCTTTGAATACTTCTTCATATTGATAATTCTGTAATATATTATCTCAAAAGAAGTAACAGAAACATAATTCAGCCTGAAAAATTGCTGATGAAACCTATGTTATAATATTGATAGCTTTTTTAAAAAAGTTCAGCCTCACAACTTACATATGGGGCATTCATTATAAGGTACTATGTTCTCCCGGAATACAACTTCCATTTTTCCTAGGTGTTAATGAGAACCGAATTCACCTCTCGAAAATTTATGCATCTGAGGGTTGGGAGACTTTCCCACAGGTCACGTGACTCTATACACATCACATATTAATACTCCTTTATGACCTATATACGGGTTTCCCTGGTAGCTCAGCTGGTAAAGAATCCAGCTGCAAAGCAGGAGACCCCAGTTTGATTCCTGGGTCTGGAAGATCCTTTGGAGAAGGGATAGGCTACCCACTCCAGTATACTTGCCTGGAGAATCCTCATGGGCAGAGGAGCCTGGTGGGCTAGAGTCCATAGGGTTGCAAAGAGTCATACACGACTGAGCATGTCAGATGCTAAGCACAGCACAGCACATTACCCATCTACTTCAATGCCAGGTGCAGTAGGGCATGTTTATATCAGGATACATTTAACCCTACACCTTTTTTTACACTGTTTCTGGGAAGTTGCAATGGTGGGCCATAGGATTATTTCTGGAAGTCATTCCTACACCAGAACCAGCTAGCAATGACTAACTGTACATGGATGTTTGTCATCCTCCTCCATAGATCCCACAAAACCCAAACTAAATGTGTTCCTAACTCAATCTTTCCCTGGTCTGGAGGCTCAAAATGCCTAGGGCCACTCCAGTACAATACCACCCCACCCAATACAAGGGAAAGAGTGTTAGAAAGTTGAGGTGAAAAGAAACGAGAGTCTTAACCAATTGCAGTCCGAACATCTTATTTTGCAAATTTTATGAAAACACATGCATATGCAATCATATAACAAACTCTATCCCAGAGTGTTGGAAGGAGCTCATGTGTACAAGTGAGGGGCTTTGAAGCAGAAGCTTTATTATGGGAAACTCACATTCACACACTGGCCATATTAGCACAGTTTGGAAATACTGAGTCTACCACTATGTCCATTCTCAGAGCCATCAGACCCAGTTAGGAGCTCAGCATCTTCGTTGTGCAACTGTTCTCAAACTGTTCTCTCCCTTTTCCTAGCTTTCCACATTAGTCTCATCTTTCTCCACTTTGTTTTTCTACTTCCCACGTCAGAATCTTAAACTAATGGCCAACTGTCTCATTGAAAGGTGAAAACTCTTCATTCTCCAAAAGTAAATTTCTAAGAGTTGGTGTTCAGTTTAGCTAATGATGGATCCCGTGGTGGTGATGAGAGCTACTTTCTCCTATAGCCAAGTATGTGCCTGTAGGTATGTCAGTGTAAGAGTTGCATTCACATCCACTCTGACATTCAATCCTTAGAACATTCTTATAAGGTAATAAAGTTATTAACGTTTTAAAAAATGGGTCATTAAACTCAGAGTTTAAGTAATTTGCTCAAGAACACACAGTTGGTAAGCAGTGAAGGATCCCATCTGACTCTCAGTCGCTTAATTAAATCTGTGTGTGCTTAGGAAACTAAAGCTGTTTGCGGACCCCAGTTCTAATCATATGGCCTAGGATGAGTATCTCTCCAACGTCTATGCAGCTCTCTTCAGTCACTGTTATCAAGTTTACTAAATCCTTCCTCTAGGTCCAAAGTGTGTCTATCTGGCTCCTTAAGGCAGAAAGTTACACATAGGAGACTTTGTGTTATACACCCATCCAATTTCCAGCTTCCTTCCCATCTTGACAATACACTTTCCAAAGCACAGGAGTTAGGGAATTACAGGGAGGATATGGACATTTAAGATTTTTCTTCATGCTAACAGCCCTCTGATATTTATAAATAAAGCACATTTTGAATATTCAGAGAACAGGAAAAGAACACGTCTTCGAAAGACTACAAATATCTTTTCAAGGGAATAAACCTGAGACCAAGCAGATGAAAAATCATGAAAGGAAATACATATAAAATAAACTAAGAAGTGTCAGGCTATAAGAATGAACGTGATGACAAAAAAAATTAATGGACATTTTTAAAATTTTTATTTTTTGACCTCACGGCATGGCATCTGACATCTTAGTTCCTCAGCCAAGGATCAAATCCGTGCCCCCTGCACTGGAAGCAGGGGAGTTGTAACCACTGGACTGCCAGGGAAGCCTCAATGGAAATTTTTAAAATGATTAACAAAATCCCCTTTTCTTCATCCCTGCTAGGCCTCAGGGAAAAGCTGTTGGCACTTGCATTTTATTCTCCTGCTAACTTTTTATAGCAAATCGAACCAGGATGCCCTTCAGTTTCCTACCACCAAATGTGTAAACTTACCATCATCTGCTCTGATTCCATTTCCTTCCCTCTTGTTAAACAGACCAGAACAAGTGTCTTTTTTTTTTTCCTATTTAAGGTCAATTTTATGTTATTGAAAATCATCCCAATGTGTATAGTCAGAAATCTTACAGAGTCCATTAAATTGATTCTTATATACTCATGTTTTCCCACTCACTGCAATATTCCCATTAGCTTAACAATTGTTTTGTTATCAGACTAGTACATGTACATTATGCAAAAAAGGCAAACAGTAAAACTAAACCTGTGTGAGAAAGAGCAGCTCCTACTTAACTGCCACTCCTGCTTCCCAGAGGCAAACTCAGCCAACTCTCAACTCCTCCTTCTTTACAACTCCAAAACTTGCTGTTGCAGCTATTTATTCTTTCTTTTTTTTGGCTGAATCTTGGCATATGGGATCTTAGTTCCTCAATCAGGGATCGAACCTATGCCCCTGCAGTGGAATGACAGAGTCCAAACCCCTGGATTGCCAAGGGATTCCCCTATCATTTCTTTTACTTTTTAGTTTCAGACATTATCTGTCAATTTCCCACTGAGAAAGATTAAGAATATCACAGTTTGTAGCTATGGCAATATTCAGTGTTTACATATCATGGTAGTTCCCAGTTAAACTACATAGTATGATCTGACTACATTTCTTCCCTGTAGGATTATTTCTGTTCCCTAGGGTTAACAAACGTTTTTGTATATTTGCTTAGTTTTCTAATTATCAAACATTAACTTATTCACTAACTCTGTGCAGAATTATCTAAATAAGTGCAAAAACAATAGAAGAAAATTCAGATCTAGGGGAATAGGTAAAGAGAACTGAAATTGTAAATATGCAGTTAAATGGAAAATATTTTATTTTCCTTCTTTTAATTTCTTTAAAAGATATTGGCTGTTTAGAACAATAACAATAACATGATAATTTGGGGGCTTATAAGGTATATAACCTTGGAGGAGGAAATGGCAACCCATTGCAGTATTCTTGCCTAGGGAATTCCATGGACAGAAGAGCCTGGGGAGCTACAGTCTATTGGGGTCACAAAGAGTCAGAAATGATTGAGCAAACACAAAACCACCATAACATATACAGAAATAAAGCACATGACAAGGGTGGTACAAGAGATGGAGGAGGCAATAAATGAAATTAAATAGCTGTAGTTTTTTTTATAACTTACATGAAATGATGCAACATTAATTATAAGTAGACTGTGATAAGTTAAGGATATATATTTTAAGTCTAAAACAGCTCCTAAAAATGCAAAACAATAAAGCCTAAAAAGTAAATAGAGGAAATGAAATAGAATATTAAAAACATTTTTAAAAAAGGGTGAGGAAATTTAACTTATAGCAACTACAAAGAAGGAAATAAAGTAGGAAATCAATAAAATAGAAAATAACAATAAGAAAGAATATTCAAAAGATTAAAAAAACAAAATTTGATCTTCAAAAAGATTAATTAAAGCTGATAAACTCCTCCCATGATAGTCAAGAAACTAAAGGAAAATAAATACCAATATTAAGAATGAAAAATGGGTATCACTACAGATTCTATAAATATTAAAAGGATACAAAAAGGAAACATGATGAGAAAAAAGATGAGAAACAATTCATGCCAGTTAAGTTTGACAACATATATAAAACTGTCATAAGTAAAAAAACACAATTTACCAAAATGTCCATGAAAAGAAGTAAAAATCTGAATTGCTTTATATTATTAAATAAATTGCATAAAAATAAAATTCCTAGAGAGAAAATTTCTGGTCTAGGTAACTTCACTGGTGAATTCTTTTGAACATTTAAGAAGGCAATACTGCCGTGTTACAGTCTCTTTCAAAAATAGAGGACAAAGGAACATCACCTAACCCATTTTAGAATAATTTAGCTAGAATAATTGTAATACCAAAACCTAATACAACTGCTGCTGCTGCTGCTAAGTCGCTTCAGTAGTGTCTGACTCTGTGTGACCCCATAGACAGCAGCTAGCCAGGCTCCCCCGTCCCTGGGATTCTCCAGGCAAGAACACTACTACAAGATAAAATGAAACAAAACACACATATACATACCAAAATCTCTCACAAACACACACACACAATTCCTTAAACATATACTGGCAAATTTAACCAGTAAAATAGAAAGAGTATCTTGTAACCAATGTGGCTTTATTCCAGAAATTCAAGATTGGTTTAAACAATTTGAATTTCTCAAAGCAATTCACATTAAAAGAATAAAATCATCTCAACAGATAAAAAAAGAATATTTGCCTAAATTCAACACCTGTTCATGAGAAAACCGGCAAACCTGGAATGGAAGGAAGCTTGTGTCTGTTAAAAGCATAAATTGCAGATAAATTGCAGATAAATTGCATGATAAATTGCAGATAACACCATACCTAATGGAAAATAGTAAACTTTTCCTCTTTAATTCAGCAAGCTGGGAATGATGCTCACTCTTTTCCCAACTATTCAACATTGCACTGGGGGTTGTAGATAATGAAATAAGCCCCTTCCTCAAAACAAAACAAAAATTATAAAGAATAGAAAGGAAGAAGCAAAATTTTATTTTGTTCTAAAAGATAAAAATTTATGTTGAAAATCGTAGGGAATATACAAAAAAACAAAAATAAGTGATTTCTTCAACAGAAATCAGGAATGGAGGAAGAAACAAGTGGATGAGATAAATATCAAGATGGGAGAGTTAAACCCAAACACATCAACAATCACATTAATTGGAAATAGACTAAACATCCAAGTAAATTGCAGGGTTTTCACACTAAAAAAGCAAGATCCAACTATGTCCTCTTTATAAGAAATATGCTTAAACATAAAGACAGGCAGTCTGAAAGTACAAAAAATGGAAAAAGATATACCTTGAAAACAGTGTAAGAAAGCTGATGGGATGATGTTAATCATTAAATCTGTATCTCAAAAGGAAGAGTATCACTGTAGGTAAAGATCTTTTAAGAAGATAAAAGGATTAATTTAGCAAGAATATGGGCTTCCCTGGTGGCTCAGCAGTTAAGAACCCAACGGACAATGCAGGAGACATGGGCCTAATCCCCTGGAGAAGAAAATGGCAACACATTCCAGTATTCTTGCCTGGGAAATCCCATGAACTGAGGAGCCTGGCAGGATACAGTCCATGGGGTCACAAAAGTTGGATGTGACTTAGCGATTGAACAACAATTGGGATCTTATTTCTCATAAATGATTCCTGCCACGACCTATTATATTGCAGAGTGTCTCCAGATTTTCTTAGCTATTTTACTAAACTAGCATTAAATTTTAAATTGAATTTGGGTCTTTTAGGACAACAATTATATGTACCTTTCAAATATAGGTTTCCTTTCCCATACTTAACATTTCTTCATAGCTATTCCATTGCTTAAACTTTCTAGAATAATTAAAAAAAAATAAACATATTGTCAAACTACTTGTATTTTGGCCCTGATTCTGGGGAACTGCCCTAATGTTTTGTCATTGTGATGTTTTTGGCTAATGGTGTGAGGGTGAGGTCTCAATGGTTTTGAAGAATCTCTCATACTGTTTCTGAGAATATCTTGTGCAGAGTTCAATTAGAGGATTGCATCATAATACTGAACTATCCTCAGAGTTTTAGGTTAACCTTAGGTGACTTGGTTTTTCATTACTGCTTTCTAGCTTAGGGTTTTATTTAGGATTTTCTTATGCTTATAATAGAGATGGGTGTGTAAGCCTCATTTTTGGGTTTTCTCTTAGTAAAAGGGAGAAAGACACCAGGAACTAGCATTTACTAGGCTACTGCTATCACTAGGATAATGCCTTAGTATCTTACATATATTCATTTTTTTTGCAGTTTTGTAAGGATTTCTGGTTTCATATTACACTAGTAAAAGTATTGCTGAATTTATCTTTCAGTGTTTACTTCAATGCCTATATCATGTGAATTATCATGAACGTCCTAGAAAGTTCAAATAATTTCCATATAAAGTCAACCTATTAATAGTTCCAAGACTTTTGTGGAGGTAATTATTTTATAATTGTTTGCATTTTCCCCCCTTGATTGTCAATTTGGCCAAAAGGCCTTTGCTGACTGCAGTCCTAGGTACTCATTCAGAATTCTCACTTGTATTCATTCTTACTCCCTTCAGAAAAAAGACCTGCACACAGAGGAACTACACAAACAGAAAGCACTGCTTTTCATCTCTACTGAATTTCAGTAAAACCACCATTTCCTCTCACCCCTGAGCCTCCACACTTACTCCCTTATAAAAACACTCTCCTCTGCCTGGCTAGCATAACTATTGTTGAGATGTACTACACAATACCCACTGCTCTCCTATTCCCAGGCTCATATTTTATTATTGATTTTATTAAACCCCGTAAGAACAAGGATGTCTATAACACACCACAAATGAGATAATCACTGAATAGGTTTTTCTGGTAGTAGATACATTTTGTCATACTGCTTCTGCTAGATCTTTGTGATGTTATCTTTGTTTTCTTCCTTTTTCCTTTCCTACTTGGTTCTTTCCCCTGACTTTGCCACACACACAGTATTTTGTGCTTTTGAGAATACATATTAAATGCTACCAGTGGATAGCTTAATTATTCTCAAAAAAATGCTTAAATGTTTATAACTCAAAGTTTAAAACTGAGTGAGAAAACATTTTAAATTCTCAACTTATAGAAGAATTTTGCACTTTTATTTCCCAATTCCAGCCCCTTGTTCCTCTCATCCAGTTTCCTGTTTATTTACAGTAGGTGATCACCATCATGTTTTACATTTTCTATTTGTGAACCAGCCAGGGTTCATCAGTGAGGGAAGGGAAGGAGGACCTTCTGTAGGGTTGTGGGTCAAACTTCAATGTTTATATTTTTAAGTTCAGTTCAGCTCAGTTCAGTTGCTCAGGCTCGGACAACCCCATGGACTGCAGTACGGCCATATTTGTAAACAATGTTACAATTGGTCAGACTTCCTTCTAACAGTTTAATACTCATGGCCAATCCTTTTAAGCCTTAACTTCCTACGCTTGAAATACTTCTGATCACTTTTCAGCGATTTCTGTGCTTTGGGTACTATGTTAATACAATGTCCCTGTATAATTTGTGTTAACTTTAGAAGTGAATTACTAAACAGCTAAGAAGTCTTGTTCAAAATTTTTTACTTAAAAAGTATTGCCTAAGAAACACAGTTTAAATTTTATTTAAATTTATTGCTTACTCACACTACTTTTGTTAGAAACATTAATCACTCCTTCTATTTCAATTATTTTTGAACCAATTATGCAAACTCCTCCTCTGTAAAGTCATGGCCGCTCCAATTTCAAGTGGGCCATCAGGGTTTTCCTTCACATCTGCTATTCCAGAACTCCTCTGTTCTTCTCAAATTTCTGAAATCAGCAAACTGTAGCACTGAAGTGAAATCCAGCCCACTGCCAGCTTTTGTATAGTTCTAATGGAACAGTCTGGAGAAGGCAATGGCAACCCATTCCAGTACTCTTGCCTGGCAAATCCCATGGACAGAGGAGCCTGGTGGGCTGCAGTCCATGGGGTCGCCAAGAGTCGGGCACGACTGAGCGACTTGACTTTCATTTTCACTTTCATGCATTGGAGAAGGAAATGGCAACCCACTCGTGTTCTTGCCTGGAGAATCCCAGGGACAGAGGAGCCTGGTGGGCTGCCGTCTATGGGGTCGCACAGAGCCGGGCACGACTGCAGCGCCTTAGCAGCAATGGAAGAGTCACCTTGTGTTCGCAGTCTATGGCTGCTTTCATATTACAGTGGCATGGCCAGTGAGTAAAATATTACCTAGTCCTTTAGAAAGTCAGTTCGTTGCCTGTGTGCATGCTCGGTCGTGTCTGACTCTGCGACCCCATGGACTGGAGCCCACCAGGCTCCTCTGTCCGTGAAATTCTCCAGGCAAGAATACTGGAGTTGGTCGCCATTTCCGACACCAGGGGATCTTCCCAACCCAGGGATAGAACCCACATCTCCTGCATTGGCAGGCAGATTCTTTACCACTGAGCCACCTGGGAAACCCAGGCTCCTAGGCTTTTTCAATTGCATACTACTTTCAACTTTTCTTACGCTTGCAAAATTTTCCAATGACCCCCACATACTTTGGGCATTTATAAAGTACACATTCTAAAAACCTTCTGTGTCGGTAATATCAGTCTTCATGACAGTGGTTGCTTTTATGCGTGTGTGCATGCTGCAGTTGCTATTCCTAAATCCCGCAATTTTTTTCTTTGCACTTACCCATTAAGGCCAGGTCTGAATTTGGACAAGAGGAAAGATTAGATACCAAAAGAATTGTTTGGCTCTGATGTTACAGACTGGACAGAACTATACCTGAATCCTTTAAAAATGGGAATTAAGGGCAGAGAGAGAAGGGGAAATGAAGTACTCATAACAGGGATGACAAGCTCCTTTGCCACTATCCACTGCAGATGCATGCAAACCTCAGCACAGAATGTAAGAAGGCAGCAATAATGTAAATGTCTCCATTAATGTCTTCTATCTAAAAATAGTGATCAAAGCAAATGCCAGTCTTGACTTCTCTTAGAAAAGAATGAGGTGATAGAATGAAGAAAACACAACATTCAAGTGTTCTAAAGTAAAGCATGAAGGGGGCCAGCTGCTGCAGAATAAGGGAGAAGGTCAAATATAGTTCAAAGTTTACAATATGACCACTTGTCCTATCTTACTGTAGTTGTATAGGTAATATTTAAGTGTTTCAACCCTTTTATTAAGGATAATTCAGTGTGTGTGTATGTGTGTGTTGAGTATATAGACTTTTCACTGTACATTTCTGTCACTTTGGCCATATATGTGTGTATGTTTGTATGTAAATTTTTTGCCACATTTTGTGGCATATGGGATCCTAGTTTCCTCACCAGGGAGAGAAGCCACGCCCCCTGTATTGGAAGGCAGAGTCTTAACCACTGGATAGCTAAGAAGTTCTTGGCCATAATTTTTAAGCACTAATTATGTTGCTGCCACCAAGCTGGCCCAGTAATATGCTGTCCAAAAGTTGCTCTTTTTGACAGCAGCAAATAATTAGTTGAAATTAAAAAGGGGTAGGAGGACCAGGGAAAGGAAATATTTAAGTGCTACATTAAATTACATAATATGAGCATTAAGTCACTCAAGAAAGGTGGTGAAAAGTGAAAGTCGCTCAGTCGTGTCTGACTCTTTGTGACCCCATGGACTGTAGCCCACCAAGCTCTTCTGTCCATGGAATTCTCCAGGCAAGAATACTGGAGTGGGTTGCCATTCCTTTCTCCAGGGGATCTTCCCTACCCAGGCACTGAACCTGGTCTCCTGCATTGAAGGCAGATTCTTTACCATCTGAGCCACGAGGGAAGCAAATACACACATATGCAATACCCCCAGGAACAGGTCTTTAGTAGGTTCCAAAAAAACACTAGCTTCCCTATGTAGAAAAGACAATTACTATGCATAATTCTAAAGGTTACCACATCAAATACATAGCTCTTCTTGTAAAACATCACAGTAATCTGAAAAAGAATCATTCATACTTTTCAAATAAACACAAAATAAACCAAATAATTCTGAATAAGTAGTAACAACTTTATTTTAACTCAACGTGCTGAAATGCAAAAAATATTTTCAGCAACAAGATACAAAAAGTATGTATCTCATCATTGACATCAGCTTGATTAAAAATGAGGCTGAAAAGTTCAATGTGTCTTTATACATTTGAATCTTGAAAATCAATTCCCCCCAGAACTAATTTTTAAATAATTTCAGCAGACTTTTATTTTCAAAAATGGGACTCAAATTATATTTTCATTCTAAAAAACTGAAGGCAAAAATTAACTGGGTTACAGTATACAATGATAAACTCTAACAACAAAAAAAGATTTAAATATAAGAATTCTTTTTCAAACGTAAAGTCCACATACTGCAAACAGAAGACACGGTGTGGTGATTTCATTCTTAGTGAAGAGGAAATCTCGCATGGTAGGCACTCAATATTTGTTCAACTGCACCTAAAATTTACATCATTCCATTTTAACACTTAAACAAAGTAGAGCTCATAATCTGTATAAAAGAGGTTTGCAAAATACTCTTATGTGTGCTGAAAGTGCTGTCTTTATAATCTGAAAACACTAAAACCCACCCACCCACCTTGTTTTCCAAGAGTACACTGAATATTTTCATTTTACCCATCAAAGAGCATGAACATCCAACTCAGAATAATTCATCTCTTCAAGCAGACTTGGCTTTGAGAAAAGCTTGCTGAGTTGGACTTAAACAAAACAACTTACTGAAGTCCCTAGTGTTCTATTTTAGTTAACACTAGGAAGCATACAAAGATTCTGCTTAGATTTTGAATTTATGCACAAAACTTAAATGGGTAAATAAATTAGTCAATTACATGTCTGGCAATTTAAGCTCTAACTTAAATTTAGTTTAAAAATAAAACATTAATGTTCATGACAAATTTTTAAGAGATCTTCATTATATTTTTAAACTCAATTTCAAAACTGATGTCCTAAAAAGGCACTGTTTTCACATTTCATCATGCAGTAAATTGGTCACATTTCTGAGAATTATAATTTCCTCAATTGTCCCCCCAAATAAAGCACATTTAAATGGAATACATTTCAACTAACCTAAACTTTCAACATTTAACTGAGTCCTATTTTCAGAAATTCACTTTTGAACATACCACACACAAATCCAAGCAAATATACATATACACACATACACACGCACACACACATGCCTAATGACCACATAATACATGCAAGGATCTCCAATTACTATTTCAAGACAATGACACATGAGTATTCAAGGAGGTAACAATGGCAGGCCATATGTGATGGCACCTTCATATTTGTGCTCCAAATATCGATACACACTAAAATTAAAAAATGAAAAAGGCACAAATATAGTGTTTCTGTATCTCAATCTAAAGAACAGTTCTCCAATGGTTACTTTTATAATATGTAACGTTAAGACCAGTAACTACTTTTCTAAGAAAGAGCTGTTTAGGTGACAAAAGGGAAACAGGAGCAGGCTTTAGTTCAAAAGGCAACACTGCTTTGAACAAAATCTGTGTCTACTGAAAACCATGTGTATAGTTGTTTTTTTTTTTTAAAGGCTATTAGAACACTCATTTCAGAATACATTAACAGTTTTACAATGCCTCAAGAACCCACAATACCAAAAATATACATAATAAATAAAAAAAATAAATCAACTACCATGTGATTCTGTTAATATAATTGGTAGGCATTAAATTATCTGAAAAGTGGACATTTCTACAAACGTGGATATCCTTACAGCACAGTGTTTGACATTTTTGGTACAAAATGTGTTACCAAACTAAAAAAAAATCTTTATAATAAAACCCTTCAGATTTGCAATAAACACAAAAGTAAGGGTAAGCTGAAATGTACATTATAGATGTTACCACTGAAGTCACTATGGTTAGAAATGTAGATTCAAGCAGTGAATTAATTCACAATGCATCTGTGTGCATTTGATATAAATGGATACACCAGTATTTTTTTTTTTTTTTTTTAATATGTGACAACAAAATTCTAGGGCCTGAGAGAGGAATTTTTTTCTTCTAAGACCCTGGCAAAATCTCAAATCCTTAAAGTGTGTATGTATGTGTTTTTTTTTTTTAAGCTGCACACTGTAAATTTAAAAGGCTCAATCTTATGGTTTAGCTAAGAAGTGAATTTCTGCTCCTTGTAATACTCTTACATAGTTTTCTACTCCCTATAATACTCTTACACAGGACAGAGTCCATTCATATCTAAGAATCCTTCTTCTATCCCAAGGTAGTCTTTCAATATTAAATTTAACTTAATACAACAAAGACTCAAACTACAAAAGAAGAAATGAAGATATCTGAAAATACCATCTTTTCAAACTTCAGTTTGATGTGGATAACAAATGGTTATTTGACAGTGTTTGTTCAATGTAAATACGAATCATTCTTGGCATATTAGGATTCAGTAAATACCTAATAGAAAACAAAAATAATATCTATTTTAAAACTTTAGCTTCATTTTTTTCCCATTTGCCCTAACTTCAAAAACTAAATAAACAAATTTTAATCTGGAGAATAGTTACATAGGTAAATATATAATATATGCATTCTTTTTTCCAGTGACACACTTTTTCCCCTTGTGGTCAAACACAAATCTTGCCTAAGAAGCATACTACCACTGTTACAGGAAATCCGATGCAGGGCTTGACACTGATCACTCCTGCTTCGCCATGACAATGCACTAGAACAGACCTCTGCTGTGAACAAACTGAAGATATGTATGTGTTTAAAGCTAAAATTCATTTATAATAAAGAACTGGCCTGTGAAAAGCAGTTTATAAACAGTTTATCCTGTTCACATTATGCATTATTTCAATTATCATCCACAATGTTGGTACAGTTACTGAGATAGACAGGAGAAACCTCGGGAGGAAAAAAGGTTTCAGAGTGTAGCCTGACATATTCTAAGGGTCCTCTCCTTTGGTCTTCACATAATAACAGTTCATTGTTTTTAGAAGGAGAGTAGACTGCCTAGGATTCATTTACTGTTCAGGTGCCTTCTCTAAAGTGTGATCAAACAGTAGTAAATTCAATAATGAATGTCTGAAAGTCAAACCAATGTAACTGTAATTGGGAATATCTTTCTTATCTATTATCACAAACATCCCAGTTGCCTCCATCTTTCTTAAAAAATTCTTTCAAAAGTTAAGACAATTAATAATACCACATCAATTCCCTCAAAAGAAAGAAAAAAAAAAAGTACCATTTAGCATATAAAAATTACACATTAAAAGTGCATATATATCTTCTTAATTGGCCCAGTCATTAAATTTACATTTGGTCATCCTTACTTTTAACATATAGAATTCTTCATGTAAATGTAGGTCACTATAAATTAAAAAAAAATTAATTCAGCACTAAACATGCTTTCTTCTTATTGAAATCTTAACCTCAATCAGTTCTCAATCATTGTAAACTTGGATAAATTCACAAAGAAACACAAGTAAAGGTTTGTTATGCTTCTCTTAGTTTGCTGGACAATTAACATACAAACATCACAAATTTCACTAAAAATTTGGGCCAATTCATTGCATATTTGCCCCCTGAAAAGAAAAATAAATTAGAACTGAAGCAGTGTATTGCCATAACTTACCTTGAAGGTAAGCAGGTTCTCCTGTGTTTACAGAACGTAGACTAGAAACATTACCAGTCATCTCCAACACAAGTGCTTTTTAAAGGAAAACCTAGTTTTAAACTTTTAGTGCAGGACAAAGCCTACAAAACTCATCTGCCTTTCTCAAACTAATGGAAGATCTGTTTGAACTTACTATCTTCAGTTATCAATATTACTGCATTATGGAGCTAGTGCAATCCTGCATAGCCTTGGTCACAATGACAAGGCACAATAAAAAAATTAAAGTATTATATGAACAAGAGAAGTCACAGAAGATAATTTAAGGCCTTGAAGTGAATTAGAGTATAATCAGTCTAATTTAAAGCTGAAGAATAAACCATAAATTATCCACCTGAAATGCAAGCAATATGCTTTTTCAGCTTCTGTTCTGTGGACAAGACAACAGAAACAACTCTCGCTTATGGTTTGTGTATTAGAATCCTTCTGGACCTGGAGGAGTAAAAGTCAATTCCATTTTTCTACAGTTCATGGAAGGTTTCAAGACTGTTTTAGCCGTTTTCGTGGAATACCAAACTGTGGACACTGTGCAGATGCTAGTGCTCGGAAGGCTTCTGCTACCAAATGTGGGTGAGAATGAATCATGGACTTCCACCCAGATGTTTCCATTATGTCCGCTGCTTGGCTGAAAAATAAAAGTAAGAGATGTTTACTAAGGAGTACTTTTCAAAATGCATTGTTACACTGTCATTTTTTTTTTTAATTTACAGATTTCAAAATTCTGTCCCCCTATGTATTCACACCACTTGAATTCATTAAAATATCATCTTTACCTTATTGGTATTTTCTGTTGTAACTGAAACTGTTCAATTTTTCTGCAAATTCTACTCTCCTGAAGTGTATGACACTTGTCTGCAGAGCTCTACTCCCACTGTTACCATTTCTACACTCACTCTTTCAAGAGCTCCTTTCTCCAGCTCTTACACACAGGTTTTCTCTAGAGTTCCAAGTTTTGCCCTCTATTCTTCTTTAGAATTCACTGTTCATCTTATCTCAGCCACTTTCACAATTTTAACGATCATACTCAACAATGATAAACAGTGATTTGCTAAGTCCTAGGCCTCCCACAAGGTCTGTCCCCAACCGCCTGTTTTCTTTACTTGGACATGCCTTGAAAACCGTAAATTTCAGAATGAGGATAAGAACTCAACATGTCTCTCTTGAGCCCCAAATTCTTCCTCTCTCATTTCCAATAAGCTAATGCTTCCATCATCACCCAGTGATTCAAGTCAGAAACCTGGGAGTCACCCTAGATGCCATCCTTTCCAATCAACCATTAAAGCCCTATTTGAATTCCCAAAGGTATCCTGAATCCCTAGTTAAGGCCCACAACATCTCATGCTTGAATTATTATCAGTCTCCTAATTTGTCTTCTACTCTCCTATCATGCTCTTCTCAAACCAGCTTCCATGCTACCTCAGTAATAAACACCTTAAAAAGGTCTTCTTCTGTTGTTCTCCAATGCCAGTACACAGGTTCTTTAGAAAGAGAAATCAGAAACAAAGTTTCCCAGTTCTTCCCCCTAGCTTTCTACCTCCCATTCCATGCTTTGGCACTGTGTAAAATATTAATAATAACAACAACAGCAATACTGAACTGTTTATTGTTAAAGGATGTACAACATGCTCTGAGTTAACACAGTTACTCAAGCAATAAATCTAGTTATCCTTGCTTGTCTCCTGTCTTCTCTCCTTTCTACCTACCTACCATCCAAATAATACCCAAATGTTATAGACTGTCCATTCAAAATATTATATCCTTTTATTTCTTTCTAGCCCCACTATCACTAATCAAGTCAAATTTTTACCTTCATCTCTTGCCTGGACTATCTTCAATACCTTTCTAACTGGCCTACCTATACATAACCATGCTCCTTAATTACCACCAGCACCTCAACCTCCCCACGCTCAAGCATGTGGAGAGACTGCTAAAACAAACACCCAATCACATTCTACTCTAGGTTAAACTCTTTTACTGTATGACCATCCTCTTTGAATAATGTCTAAAAGCCCTAATGTTATTTAGATGGCCTTCCATGATCTGATCTTTGACTTTTTTCCCCAGCTTCTCATACTCCTCATCCCCATACTCTTCTTTCTTATCTTCAAACCGTTGCACGCCTGTATCTTTTTTTTTTTTCTGGGACATACCTTTCCACCTCTTCCCTCTTCTTCACCGAGGTAACTTCTACTAATACTTCAGGTCTTTATACAACAATTCTTCAAAAGGACACTTAGGTCAGGTCCTTTTGCTATGTGCTCAGATGGGTATGCTCTGCCTTACCTATTATTACACTTTATTTCAACTACTTTGTTTAGTTCCTATATATCTCCTGCTAAACCATAAACTCCAGGAAGGCATGAAAAACATATATTGTGTTCATAAATATCTGTCAAATGAATGATCTACTATTGCTTCATGCATCTATACTTAGATTCAAGCGATGCTTTCTGTCTGCAATGCCTCTTATTTCCTCCTCAGTTCTGCTTATTTCTATTCAGATTTTAAGACAAAGCTCAGTCATCTTTACGTCTAAACCTCCAGCCTTAGTTGTGTCCTGAACATACCCTTCTTTATGACGTTACTTACCATATTATAATGAAATATGCATGGATGTGTTTCTGTTATTAGATAAATTTCTTAAGAACAAGGATTTTTCCTCATACTTGTTTCTATATGCAGCACCTCAGCATAGTGCTTGACACAAAACTGATGCTAGGCATTTAGTTTAGTTTGCTGAACTAAACATTAGCTAATAACAATTAAAAAATTTGCCTGACATCAAATTACCAGTGTACTTTCACATTTATAATTTCAACTCGCTGTTTAGAATCACACAGATTGTTAATATGCCTGATATTTTCATTGATTTAATTCAACAAGTATCTATTGATGGTCTCTATGTACACCATAGTTTCTACATGGGATACAGAATAAGCTTATATTTTTTTGACATTGTAAAATATTTTAACAGACTAAAATCAGAGATTGAATGTGGCAAAGTATGAAGCATCACAAAATTATCATTCGATTTTTTTTAATATACAGACTAGCTAGTAAAAGTATTCACTCATTTTTACCTTCAGAAAACAGAATTCACGAACTATTAAGAATTCAGTTAACTAACTTCAAATCTATCAAAACAGATGAAAGCAAGGGAATTGTAAGTCAAACATTCATTTTCTTGTCTTTGACACAATCTTTTTTTAATTTCTTACATCAATTTTTGATAATTTCCAAGAACAGAGTTTAATGGTACATAGGTAAAAACTAATCAAAAGCAGATGCAAATTCTTCAACCTACTGACTCTCCTTTTGATTCTGAGTAACTGCAAAGAGTAAAAAAGTCACTCAAAAAATGAGTGAAGAAGGGGGAAAAAAAGGGAATAATAAATTCTCATGGTTATGTCATTCTGAAGATTCAGGCTTAGAAAGATGTCACGACTACCCTGCTCCTTACCAGTTTTACCAGGGGAAAGATCAAATTGCTACCATTTATGGAAGGCTAGGTAATTAACCTAATGCAGATGTGATGCAAGGTACCTGGCTGCCCTAAGAAGCAGTGGCACTCAAATGTCAAGACTTTCCAGGTAAACCTGGAGGGTACATTTCCTCATAGGATAAAATAAATATTTCCCACATTTTTAGAAATGCTTTCTGAAGGGGCAGGCACAGGGTCTCTAGTAGTCACTGAAATACCTGGACTGAGCCACATGCTAATGTGAACATATATGCTTAAGAAAAGACAGTGTCCATCCCAGTTCACATTACAAGCTGATCTACAAGGGAGCATAGCCTCAAGAATCCACTACATGGTTAAAGTATTATTTTTTTAAACTGGCAGTTTGCTTCATGTCATTAATATCTGGATTCATACTTATTGTAGATGAACAAAAGGCTATGCAACAAACACTTAATTTCATGTATGCAGATCAACTTTAAGTCAGAAACTGATGTCATCTTACTTGCTGTTCCAGTTTTTCCCATCTTTACACCCAAGCTGTCGAAGTACACTGCACCTGCATTGAAGATTTAAACACACTTAAGAAAAAGTCAGGTGAAAAACTGTTGAAGGTGTCATGTCCACTGAAATACAAGCACAGCTTACCTATTAATAAAGTCTATGGCTTGTGCTTTCAATTGTTCTGCACTGTGCAAATCTGCAAGGACAAGGGTATCAGCAACATTTTCTACTGAGAGGTTACTACACAAAGCTTCTTCACACATGACCTTCAGCCGTTCCAGTGCATACTATCCAGAAAGGAAAACACAAAATTAAACATTTATTCAAAACTGCCAAGTTCTAAATACATGATATTTAAAGCATATTACACATCGAACTGAGGGTACTTTAAAAGTTTTTATTTTAAATATAAAGAAAGTATGAGTTACTGTATTCAAGATAAAGACTAATTTTTCTTAAGAAATTTCTATCTTAAGAAAATTTCTATCTAGTTCAAGATAGAGGATGAACTGTCAACCCACTCCAGTATTCTTGACTGGAGAATCCCGTGGACAGAGCAGCCTGGAGGGCTGAAGTCCAAAGGGACAGACTGAGTGACTGAGCACACACGCAAGGTATAGTGTATTTTTAAAAAAGAGTTTCTTTAAAATCCTCTTAGTACTCAAAAAACAAACAAACAAAAATACCTTTATTACTTAATACTCTTAATGAGTATATTTCTCTTTTCTAATATTTTAAACACCAGTCAGGACACAGCATATTGTCACTACTTAATCCTGAAGAAAAATGATAAAGCTTAATACTCATAACCATAACTTGTATTTGACATACATGTGAAGAGAACATACTTGGCAGCTTTACTGAGGTATAACTGGCATACAATAAAATGCACATATTTGAAGTTTATACAGCCACATAACCATCATTAAATCAAGAGTGAACATAGTCATTATCCCCCAAATTTCCTTCTACCTCTTTGTAATCCTTTCTTACCCCACCTCAGGCAAGACCTCTGATATGTTTTCTACTGCTAGAATTCACATTTTCTGAAGTCTTCTATAAAAGAAATCATACAATTTGCACTTGTATTTATCTGGCTTCCAGCAATTATAATTATTTTAAGATTCATGCATGCTGTTGTCTGTGTATCAATAGTTCTACACTTTTTACTGCTCAGTGGTATCCCATTGATCTGTTGATGAACATTTGGGTGTTTCCAGTTTTTAGCCGTTACAAATAAAGCTGCTACAAACATTCATATGTCATTAAACAGGCATATGCTGTCTTTTCCCTTGAGTATAAACCTATAAATAAATGCACTGGATAATATGGTTAAGTGTAAAACTTTAAAAAAATTGCCAAACGGTCTTTCAAAGTGGTTGTATCATTTTACACTCTCATAAGCAGTATATGAGAGTCCACATCCTTGACCATACTTTGTATGCTTTTAATAATTTTAGCTGTTGTAACAATCATAGATGTATCTCATGGTGGTTTTAACTTATACTACACTAATGAGGTTGAGCATCTTTTGATATACTGAATTGACATTATTTTAAGAAGTGTCTATTCAAATATTTTTAGTTTTAGAAATAACTGTGTTTACTTATAATTGTTTTGAGAGTTCTTTATGTAGTCTGAATATGAAAGACCTTTATCATATATATCCTGGATAAAAGTTGTTCATCAGTTATGCTTTGCAAATATGTTCTTCCAGTCTGTGGCTAGTCTTTTTATTCACCTGTGTCTTCTGAAGAAGTTTTAAATTTCATTGAAGCCCAAGTTATCATTTTTCCTTTTATATATTTTTGGTGTCATAGCCAAGAAGTCTTTGCCTAATGTAAGACTTTAAAGACATTCTCCTGTATTTTCTTTTAGAAGTTTAAGATTTTTTTAGGTTTATAATCTATTCTGTGTTACTTTTTGAATATGATGTGAAGTACACATACAGAATTCGGTTTTTTCAAGAGTTCAACCACAGTTCATCTTCTTGGGTACAGACTACCAATTCCTACAGCACCATGTACTGAAAAGACTATCGTTTCTCCAATCAACTATCCTTGCACTTTCATCAAAAATTATAGAGTCGTACATGTGACAGTCTATTTCTGTACTGTCTATTCTGTTTCAATGAGTTGTCTATCTTGTCACCAATACAACCGTGTCTTAAATACTAAAGCTTTATGAGTTCTCCATTTTATTAATAGTGTTTTTCAAAGTTATCTGATTATTCTAGGTCCCTGCACTTGCATATAAAATTTTAAAACAGCTTGTCAATTTGTACCCCTCATCCCTGCAAAGGCAGGTTAGGATTTTGATACTGACTTGCTGCTTCTCCTAATCAAAAGAGAAGTGCATTGTCCATTAACAAGACTTTCTCTCCATTTACTGAAGTGTACCTGAATTTCTATTATCAGTATATTGTAATATTCAGCATACAGGTCTTGAACATCTTTTGTCAGACTCATGTCTACGTGTTTTGTATTTTGCATTCCATTATAATGGCATTTATACATTTAAATTCTGAGACAGTTACAGATTTGAATAAGCTATAAGAAATAAGAAAGCTATAAGCTATAAGAAATAAGATTCCATATACACTTGTCCCAGTTTCTCCCTATGGTAACATTTTTCAAAATGAGTATGATTATCACTATAAATACATATTCATGCAAACACATACAGACATATACATGGACAGAAGCAGCATGGATATTAGTACTTTTGGAGAAAGCTCCCAATGAGCTTTAGCATTTTCAGGATTGAGAACTACTGACTTTGAAATCTCCTGCCACTTTTACACTGTTTCCCTATCTTCAAGAATTTAGCACTGTGAAAGAACATTACAAAATAAGATGTTTTTTTTCTCTATATCCTTGTATTAAAAAATGAATCTATGAATACAGGATTAAATTAGAAAAAATACACAATATTTTCTTCCTTTTTTATAGATGAACATCATGCAATGTATCTTAAGACTATCTCAAAATTGCAATAAATTATTTGCACTACTGCATGTGTTCTCATAAAACAGAGTAAAGATACACTCAAAACTACTGTGTCTGAGTTAACATTCCATTTGCTCCATATACTCTAAATCAGCTCAAGATATTTTTATGTCTTACTGATTTAAAATTTTTTCATTTCCATATTATCCCACTGTGTTATTTCATAATACTCTCAAGAGGCATCCTCAAATAGTATAAATTAATTCAATACTTCAAGTTATTGAGGGTTCTCATTTGATGATAGCTTTCTAGATATGTCAAGCTTGAGGACATTTTTCAGCTCTTTAAGACCTAATTACTTACTTTGTCTGCAGCTGCCAACAAGTTGTCAGCCATTTTGTCAAGGTTTGGCGCTTTCCCTGTGTAAATGAATCTCATCATTTCTTTAAAAACCTCAGGGTCTACATCATTTATTTCCACTCGATTCTGGTATTGAAAACACAAAAAATGTTGTATTTCAAAAAAGCACATAGATAATGAACCAGAGCAAAACTGACAATAGTTTAAAAGCCCAAAATCTGCACTTAAGCAATGTACAACTCAAATATTCATTAAAGTATATTTTAAAAGTTAAGCAGGCAGGTCTAAGAAGAAGTATACCAAGTCAAGCACTACCATGTAGAAATAGAAACCCCAGTTTCTCAGTTAAAAAGTCAAATATAAATAAAAACAAATGTGTAAGGTCAAACTAAATATATCTTTATTCAGTTTCTGACCTCTATCTTAGAGGAAGATGGCTATTAACTTTTTTTGTTCCTCTAGTTCTTTAGGGAGGAGAAAGCTGAGCCACGTAAATAAACTTAGGAAGGAGTTGCCCAGTTGGCGCACATGTAATACAACCAGCAAAAATCAATCTCTGGTCTTTAGTCTGATTACATTTCAAAATGGCAGATAAAAGAGAAATATCTGGGAAAACCAAATGGGTAGTATTACAGTTCAAGTAGACTAATAATAACATCATTTATGTCCTTTATTAAATATAATACACTTATTCTGATTATAGTGGTAAAAAGAATGTAGGAATTGTTTCTGTTCTAGAAAACAAATTCCAAAATCAACTCAAAAGTCTGGAAATAAGGAATACACACCTTAACCGGAGAACTCTCAAATAGGTATGGATCAGAACAGTCCTTTCAGATAGCTATCCTTTTTTAATAACAAATACTCACTTATTTTGCTATTGTGACACACCACAATAGCAATAGCTGTTATTTGGAATGTTAGCCCACATTAAGCTAAATCTATTTTTCTACTACAGAACCCATTTCACCCCATCCTCTTATTTCTTTCTAAAATCCTAACAATAAGAACATGTACTGTTACTTGTAAAATATACATTCCAAAATTCTACATGTATATAAATTAGATGTGAGCCCTTTAAACAAGGTTTACCTTTTTACTTTCTTCCATTTCATGTTCAAACATGGCATTAAAAACTGGGGATCGAGCTGTAACAAGATTAAGCATCATTATTTAATGCAAAAATTTATGAAAGAAATGTAATATGTTACTCAAAAGTAGAAAGTACCTGCAAGAACAGATTTATGAGCTTTAAATTCTTGTCCTCTCACAAAAAAACTGCAATCTGTAAATCTTGTGTTTTCCCAGAGATTACCTAAATCTTCTGCTAGTCGGCATTCAGGTACCTTTAACGTATTTGTATTAGTATGTCCTGATATATTTACTGAATCTTGGACCACACTCACCTAATAAAAAAAAGAACAGCAAGAAAAAATACTTTCATAAATTAATATCAGTAGTAAGCTACTAAGTTTCAACCTAAACTTATCATTAAAATCACGTAGAAAATTCAATGTACTCCGTATCAAAAATGCTAACATTTGGGAACTGAATTTAAAGTCACAAATTAAAAGAGAGAAATGATACAGAAAAAAAAAAATTGAAACGAATTAGATCATTTTAAGTGACATTTTATGTAAATAAATGGCTTACTGATTTCTGAGAATGCTCAGTTATTAAAGTAATCACAAAAACTATTTCTCAACAACAAAAAAAGGTCATAATATAATTCCAAATTCAAATAGGAGAAAATACTTTTCTGAGGAGAAAGAAATTTAATTTTTTATTTCCTCACATTACAGAACTATCAATATTTAAAGTTTATTGAACATATAATAAACACAGCATAACACTTATGACATTTTAGAATATTTTAAAATGTTGTTTAAAACTACAGACTATAATATGCAATTTGGGCAGCATTTTAAGTATAAGTATTGTCCCTACATGTTTCAATGCTAATAACACTGATTTAAATATCTAGTAATATTGATTTAAATTTTAAAGTATAAGGATTCTCATAAAACAATGTAATTATTAATGTTCATGGAAATCTTTCATTAAAAAAACAGAACAATATAACTTAGTTCGATTCAAAGACCTTTAATTTATCTATGAAATAATCAATAAATAAACGTTGGTATGATTAAAACCAACAGTGGAAACAAGTGTCAGGCTTTATTTTTTTGGGCTCCAAAATCACTGCAGATGGTGACTGCAGCCATGAAATTAAAAGACGCTTACTCCTTGGAAGGAAAGTTATGACCAACCTAGATAGCATATTAAAAAGCAGAGACATTAGTTTGCCAACAAAGGTCCATCTAGTCAAGGCTATGGTTTTTCCAGTAGTCACGTATGGATGTGAGAGTTGGATGGTGAAGAAAGCTGAGGGCCGAAGAATTGATGCTTTTGAACTGTGGTGTTGGACAAGACTCTTGAGAGTCCCTTGGACTTCAAGGAGATCCAACCAGTCCATTCTGAAGGAGATCAGTCCTGGGTGTTCATTGGAAGGACTGATGCTAAAGCTGAAACTCCAATACTTTGGCCACCTCATGTGAAGAGTTGACTCACTGGAAAAGACCCTAATGTTGGGAGGGGTTGGGGGCAGGAGGAGAAGGGGATGACAGAGGATGAGATGGCTGGATGGCATCACCAACTCGATGGACATGAGTTTGAGTGAACTCCAGGAGCTGGTGATGGACAGGGAGGCCTGGCGTGCTGCGATTCATGGGGTCGCAAAGAGTCGGATACGACTGAGTGACTGAACTGAACTGATGATTAAAACTTTGCTTTTACATGGAGCCCAACATAATATGGATTAAATTATTTCTCATTAAAGATGACTATATTTTAAATGAAATCTTAAAACACCACTAAGTTTGGCACAAACTTTAAGAAAAGGAATACACTATTAATATTACTAGAAATTTCATATTATATTTAATAAGTGGAAGAAAATACTACCTCAACTGGTAAGGCAAATGTTTCAGAGTAAATGAACCATCTTTCACAAAAAATGCTGTTTTAAGCTGCTAAATTTTGTGGTTGTTTGTTATGCAGCAATAGATGACTGTTAATTTAAAGCTGTATTTCATAAGGTTTTCTTTAATTAATAGTATTGGTATGTATATGGACAAATAAACTGTAGAAATTGTACACTAGAAATGGATAAAATGGACCAAATTACTAACATGCTAAGAAAGTATAATAATAGTCTAATATAAAATGCTTGAGAATATTAAGTCTCATTAGTCCTTACTCACCTAGATGTAATAACATCTATTTCATACGAATGAACAAACACTATTTTCTGAGGATATTCTCATTAACCATTTTGTTTTCCTGATTTTACTAATCTTTTTGAAAACATGTCATAAAAATCATCTAATCCAATCACCTTATTTTATTAAAAAATTTGAAAAAGTGAGATCCAGAGAAGATAACTAAAGCATCCTAAACCCACTGCTAGTCAGTATCAGAGGAAGACTAGACCTACATTCCCAGATTCCCTTTTTTAGCATTCTTTGCAAATGGCAACCCACTCCAGTGTAGTTGCCTGGAGAATCCCAGGGACGGCGGAGCCTGGTGGGCTGCTATCTATGGGGTCGCACAGAGTTGGACACGACTGAAGTGACTTAGCAGCAGCAGCACTATATAGTCAGAGAAGGCAATGGTACCCCACTCTTGCCTGGAAAATCCCATGGACGGAGGAGCCTGGTAGGCTGTAGTCCATGGGGTTGCTAAGAGTCGGACATGACTGAGCGACTTCACTTTCACGCACTGGAGAAGGAAATGGCAACCCACTCCAGTGTTCTTGCCTGGAGAATCCCAGGGGCAGCGGAGCCGAGTCAGACTCGACTGAAGCGACTTAGCAGCAGCAGCAGTATTAATACTTTAACGCAGTTATGGCTCTGAAGGGATTTATTGCAACAATCTTGCAAGAAGTTTTTTCAAGTACAGGAGCTAAGACATTATGCATACAAATAAGTCCTCCAATAAAAATTCTTCTATTAACTTTTAACTATTCAAATTGTTTCTAAAATTTTACAAATTACAAAACGGGAAAAATCTTCAGTAATTCTTACCTGATTGCTGTTATATCATACATTATAACTTAATGATACTTAAATAAAAAATACTGGTATCACTATTCAGGGTTTAGTCAAGGGTCACAAAGACACTATTCACTTGTTCATATCAGCACTGCTCTTGTAACTTCTAGTGAGCAAAAGCTGGAGTGAATTGAACAGTTCAATTACTTGCATAAAGTACGTAGGATGTAGTGGAGTCATAAGAATGTGATCATATTTAAATTTAGGAAAAGATTTCTTAAGTTCTATTTATTGTTTAATAATCCTAACTCAAAACAATATATTTAATGTGTAAGTTTCACAAAAATCAGGTGATAGAAGGAAAAAAGATTAAAAAAAGATATTTCATACATATTGATGTTATATTTGACTATATATAATTGTAATTCATAAGAAATTATATTATTGGCATACGCATCTACATATAATTATCACAGCAGCCACAAATTTTAAGTAAGACAGAATTAACGTTTCATACACTCTGAAGAGTATTCAAGGGACTATAGAGCAGAAATTAATGATCTAATTTAAACTGTTATGCAATGAGTTGTGATGATTATTTTTTCTAATACCTATAATAAAGAAATTGGTAAAATTTTAGCTTTTTCTAGTACATATTCAAATATAGGTAATGAACATTCTTATGAATGGAACTTAAGAGTAAAAAAAAATTCAGAAGAAAGGCTGAGATTCTTTTCTGAAGTGGTTGTTCTTTCAAAATAAAATGACAAATGCACAATAATCAAAACTGACAAATGCTGCAAAGTAATACCTCAAACCCCTCTGACAGCTCTTTTTCAAATCTGCTTTTGGCTCAACTCTGAGGATATAATTCAGACTAAAGATGAGCATGTGCAGGCTCTAATCAGCTATGACTGTCCTAGAAATCTGGGTCTCCTCTAGTGTGGAATTAAGGTGACTACTGGTTCCTATTTTTAAAATTGTCTCGATTCTCTAAACAAATTGTAAAGACTAGCTAGGAATTTACAAAGGTGCATAGTACTACAAATCTTAATGCTCTAATCAACTATTGAACCATCCCTCACACTGGCTCTAAAATGAGAAACTTCTAAGTAGTCCAATTTCATATCATTTTCCTGAATAGTGGGTCTTAAACTTTCTGGCTTTCAAATATAGGTATCCTTTTTTAGAAACTGGGTGATAGAAATATGGTTGTCAATTTTCCATTCTGTCATTTTTAGAGAATAAAACACAACTCCCATCCATTACCAAAAGTATATTAAAACAGAAAGGATAACTTAGTAACAGAAAAATAGGAGGAAAGAAAATTCTAAATGAATTTTTTTAATTTTATGAAAAATTCATTACCTATATTATCTATCTGTATATAGAGTCTTCTGTTTACCACAGACTAGCATGGATCTACAGATTGAGACTATTTAAAATCTGTTGGATTCCAAAAGATAAATTAATCTAACCAATTTTCTATTTTTCCTACTTATTCTTCAATTCCTGTTTTCTGCATCACTTTGGAAAAGCAGCAGCAGAAAGAACTGTTTACACTGACAGAAACTTCTAGCTCTGGCTACTTGATTCACAGGACTTGCAAGATTACTTATGTCTTGCACAAAAGGGTAGCACCAAACTGCCTTACCTGTCTACAGCACCACTTGCAGGGGAGGGGGAGGAGGCAGTTCTTTAGGTAGGGCAGTGCAATGCTTCCTCCTCTTCTGCAAGCAGTGCTGGAGATGCTGTAGAAGGAAGGGCATCAATGAGAGGTATGGAAGAAACGGTGGAGGGCATGAGGAAAGTTTGTTCAAAGCCCACCTATGTTATATACAGTGCCCAAGGTATCAATGTCTCTATCAGTAAAGGTATGTATTATAGTATCTAACACTAAATGTGATCAACTTAAAATGTATGTCACTGGTGGATTCTATTTTTAGGAGATGACTAGCATGTAAAATTTAGCATGTAGATAAAAAATATACTTCAAAAACATGTATCAAAATAAATCTTAGTTTCAGCCTTCATTCTGAATTTTTTAGTTGTCTAGGTTCCAATAAAATATACTTAGGGAAGCATACTTTAGTAAACAATATTTCAATTCTAAAAACAGAAACAGTTTCTTAAAATTCACAAAACGACTTTTAGCTGCAGTAGGTAGATTTTTTTTTCCTTAATTGGATTACATAGCCTTTAATGTCCTTTAAATTCTATGATTATGTGATTAAAATAAATTAGTATGTTGAAATTTAGGATAACTACTAAAATTCTGAAAATATTCTATATTAAGAATGCTTAAATAACACACCCTATAATTATTTAAATACTACTTAGAATATCTCTCTATTGGCAACAAATGCTTTAGTGTGTATTTTTATCAAATTATTTAATGATAAGCTCTGCTCAAGACACTTGTGCTATGTGCATTATCAACCAAATAATAGTATTCATAACAAATTCATCTTATAGTTCATTTAACTTGTCTAAGTGAAAATAAGATGCATTCCATTTGCACTATGTAGTCTCTGGGGCCATATTTCAATTATTCTTCTGACACAGCATAATGACATATAATTAATTTGTAATCCTGCCAAGAAATTTTACACATTTTCTATAAGAAGCGTCAAGCTAATTCAGTAGCAGTTAAGTAAGTTATTGTGCTTTTAAGACACTCATCTGTCTAAAATAACCTACTGAAACATATTTAATGTTGAGGTTACCCAATCATTTCAACAATTCATATAGATAAAGCTATGTAATAACAATGACAGAAGCTAGTTCAAGCCTCAAATTAAGACAAATCATAAGTGTAAATTATTGGAAGGGGCAATGCTAGCAACTTTCAAAAGATGGCATTTCATGCATATGATTATATCATATATTTGACAACAAAAGTGTAGCTTAAAAATTTTGAGATGCCATTATTTATAATGCTAACATCTGTTTGAATAAGTGAACAAAAAGCTTCCCAATCTTTTCTCAGGCACTTTCACTACCATGCAAGTATGGATTCAAACTGATAAGCCACTATATTTAATATCATCAATCTGAATATGACAAAAAATGCTGGCCATTTAGAATTATTCAGAATGAAGAAGATATTTAGAAATTTTCATATAAAGTCATACACATTCAGAGTCTTTGTATGAGGAAGTATGTGATAGTATAACTGTATAAACAATTTATAGCTAACGATAGGACTTTTTTCAGGCTGGCTACTATACTGATTTCTAAGAACTTGTTAGCTTTTACTTTTAGAATATTTATATAAAACCTTGCCAATTATACCAGTTAGTTAATTTAAAAAGTGCAATCAATATTGTTCTAGTGCATGTTTTTGCTTTACTACTAAATATAACCAAACACTGAGTTCCTTGAATAAAAAAATGTACCCACCTCACAAAATAATGTAAGCTTGTCATCTGGTAAAAGACCATTAGCTTCATCAAGCAAAAAATCTCTTCGAATGAATTTTTTAAAACCCCAGTCCTTCCCTTGTACAAATCGATATGCTCTTTGGCTTTCTGGTGGAAAACACAATATAAGTTTAAATAAAACAAGTATTCAAGAAACATTCTGCTAATAATAACAATTAAATGAATGTGCAAAAACAGGACTTGACCAATACATCCATCATATAAATTACAGATATGTGTTTTCATAAGTAAAATGGTAAGAGTCACACTAGATAGAACCAGATCATTTCACAGTACTACCACGAATTCTGGCTATTATCAATGAGCTCACTTCCAGATTCCTAGATATCTAAGTAGAAGAAAAGCCAGATCAAATCTCAAGAAGTAAGAGATCTTTCAAACAATCTAAGCCATTTAATAATAAAGTAGGATCAAAACACATTGGCAAAGGCATAGTATTCATTATCTAATATCAGAACAAGATTAGAAATATTAATTTCTTGCTTCTTCCTTTAAAAAAAGGATGCTCTAAATCACCAGGGCCTTCCTGGTGATAATTCCTGGTGATATGAGCTTTCCTGGGATAACCATCCCACTGATATAAGTTTTATGGAACTAGAGAAAAATCCAGTAACTGGAGAAAAAAGCTAAAAAAAAGTCCCCTATCATTGCTTAGGTCTTTAAACATAATCCCATTACCTCTAAAAACAATTTTCATCAAGGTCCACAAGATGGTTTTAGTGTGATGGGTAAAATATTTAATAAATGTCTAAAGTAAATGTTTCTTATGCCTTATATAAACAGGTTAATAACTATATATTATGAAATAAACAAGGTCCTTTCTATATTCACTATTGCTATACAAATTGAAGGTAGAAAACCAGTAATACATCTAATTGAGATACTCCATTTTATGGACTAAATGTATACCATTAAAAGTTTTATGTTGAAACCCTACCCATAGTGTAATGGTATTAAGAGGCCAATGACTGGGATTAGATGAGACTGTGAGGGTAGAGATGCTCATGAATGGGACTAGTGCTCTTATAAGAGACTCCACAAGCTCCGTAGTCCTTTCCACCATGTGAAGACACAATGCAACGTGGGCAGGTCTGTAAGTAGAGCCTTCACTAGAATGTGACCATGCTAGAACTCTGACCTTAGATTCTCGGCCTCTAGATTTGTAAGAAATAAATGTCTGTTGCTTATAGGCCACCCAGTCTTATGCTACTTTCTTACAGCAGCCTGAACTAAGACATTATCTTATCTTACATGTCAGAATTATGAAAATTCATGTGAAACTATGTATTACTTCAGCAAGGAGATATAGTATTTAAAATGTGTTTTGGAGAGTTTTTTTGTAATGATGTTACTTGATTTTGTTAATCCCTTCTAGAAATCACTTAAAATTTAATGCACAATATATTTTCCTACTATACACACTGTACATTTTCTATAATGATCTTTTACTATGAAGTGCCAGGCTACTTTTTCAGCTGGCTATAATTCAGAGGCTTGAACTGAATTTAACAGGTTCTAAGACTAAGAAAAACCGTTTCCTTTCAGTCACTGTTTAGTCCACTGCTCAAAAAAATTACAGTGACAAAGTATCAGGGCACTGAAACACCATTCACATTGTTCTTTAGATTTTATTATCTGGCAAAAATGGCAAGGAAGAAAAAGAAATGCTTTCTGAACGCTTATTATATATGCCAGGCACTGAACCAGGTACCTTGTCCTAACAGCAGCTATTTTTACAAGTGAAAAATGAATGTCATTTTAGGACATGAAAAATTTAAATATGATTTAAAACTAATTTTACACGTCTTATGAAGACTTAGTAAAACAACTGTAATTTTACCCTGGCATTTAACATTATCAGCCAAAATGAAATGTTTTTGGTTAAGCAGATTTTAGGAAAAAAAATCCTAAGTTTTTCTAGGGAAAAGTGCAAAAGTCACAGTACATGTACACAGTTACATAAAGACGTCTTCCAGTCAGTTTGGAAATCACTTACCCATTGCTTTTGTTTCTTCCCTTTTAGCATTCAGAAGGGAAAATTTGAATTTTGCTCGAACTTCACTTTTTGGACAGCTGACTAAAAGCAAATATAAGGACAAGTAGTCTTTACTTTCATCATCTAATCCCTTTGGATTTACTCTCAGGCACCTAAAATAAAACAATAGGCTCACATGGAGGAAGATAATAGTTTAAACATTCAAGAGAGACGCAATACTGAAATCATCTGTTAAATAATCTAAATAATACAACAGATTTCCTGTCAATATTCTCACAGTTCTTTATAATTCTCTATACTACTAGGAACTTATTATAAATCAAATGTAAAAATCTGACAAATATTCATTTAGAAACTAACAATGAATCTATAAAGTGCTAATGATTACATCAAAAACAAATATCTGAAAAAAACAAAAATCTTACCATTTCATTTTGTCACTGGGGCTAGATGAGAATGTTGAACTTTTTAACACTTCACCCATTTCTTCTCGACAAAAACTGAAGTTATTAATGGTCCACATGTAGGAAAATTTTACTACTTTAACCTGGAACATTCAGAAAACAACTTTTACAATGATGACTTTTACATTCTTGACTTGTCACATGTTGAACATCCTATGACTCATCTCCTAACACTTCTAATAACAATGCTGAAGTGCTTCATAATATTCTCAAAATAGTATACAATATCTAGCATAAAGTAAGGCATTTTTTAATAGCATGTACCTGTGTATAACACCAGCTTTCTGCTATAGGACCGATAGACATATCTCCAGAGAGAGGTGGGGTGGGTTCCCGAGACATTGCCACTTTATTGCAGTCTTCTAAGATGTATGCAATATCCCACACAGGTGAGTACTTTACTACAAAGAAAAGAAGTTTCATTTAATAATCACTAAGTTTAACTGAATCAAGATGGAAGAAGTATTTAAACAGTCATAAAACAATTACTTTCTCAAATTATATTATGAGGAAATGTGATTTCATTTAAATTAACGAAAAATAATTTTTTAAGAAATAAATCATAAGCCTTTATGCCATGTAATACTTGAATCTAAATGAAGTTAATACTTACAGAAGCTATTTTACAAAGGCATACTTAAATAATCACAAATCAAAAATAAAATACTGTAACAGCAAGATCATAAACATAAAAATCACATGGAAACTTACTGACAGCAATGAATATCTGATTCACTTTCCTTCACCTTTCTATTGACATATATGTGAAAATCAAAAGGGTTAGAAAGTTAGAACAGCCCTGGAAACTACAAATATCACTTACTCATCTGTCAGAGCCCAAAGCTTTGATCAACTATAAACAAAGGATGTGACCTAACAGGCAATGCTGAAGAATTATATTTCACAGAACTCTACCTCTATCTCAGACACACAGGTTCTCTGATAAGACTCTGTCCACATCGGTGTTTCCTACCAGATAACATCTACTGTATCATAAAATTTCTTCCCAATTAGCTGTTCTTGAACTATATCCATTTGGACACACAATCATCATAACCTGGCCAGGACATTAGTAACTAGATGATGCTTTCCAATTTGGAGAAGTCTACACAAGAAAGAAGCAAAATCCAAAAGATATACATAATTATTGTACTTTCAGGGGTATGGATGGTTTCAAGATTACATTCTAGTACAAAGATTCAAGTCTGGAGAACTCTTTTTCATTTAAGAATAATTAATGAGCGAAGAAAACCATATGAGTCCTATAAGAAGAAACTACTAAAGGAAAAAAGGGGAGGATTTCATTCAAAATGCAGAATATTTGCTCTGAGTAAGTATTATGCTCCATTAAAGGAATAAGAATCAAGATGGCCCCATTCTTCTTCTCATTGTTAAATACATATAGGAAACAGGATTAATTATTACAGAGTTCTAAGGAGAAAGGGGCTGTAGCAAAAAGATTGTACACTATGTCAGGTTTTTATTCCTTTATGATTAAATTATTTCCCCTTTCAATAATGGCGTCTATACTAATATACTGACCCAAATGTTATTTATGTAGGTTCCTCACATACGGAAGAGTTCCTATCGTATCACATACTTGGAGCACAATGCAATAAACTAGGGAACCAGCAAAGTAGCCAGACAAGAAAGTCAGGATGATAACACTCAGAATGTTCTATGAGGAGCACTTGTAAGTCACAACGACCATTAAAGGAGACGTGAAGAAGAGTGAAGGTGAAGATGCTCCTTAATGAAGCAAGAAGAGAGGAGATAAATGGTTGGAGGTAGTAAGAGTGTCTCAAAGAAAAGTGAATACACAGTTTAAGAGTATTGTACACTGTCACTTTAACAATTATTCACTTCTACATAAAAATTAGGTACTTCTCTTATTGAAGTACCTCCAGTTGTCTTCAATTACTTTTATAAACTACAATTGGTTATTTACGTTTGAAAACACAACAGCAGACTGACAGTCACAACAGGGAGCTGAGATCACTAATAAGAGTACTGTTGTTTTAAAGATGTTGGTTCCCCTTCCACATTTAAACAGTTTTATTGTGGTATAATTTACATATCACAAAATCCACTCATTTTGAATGTACAGATCAATGATTTTTAGTGAGTTTAGTTATATAGCTGTGCATTTATATAGTTTGAGTACTTTCAGTATCCCCAAAAGTCCTTCCCACCCCCAAATTTAGGGAACCACTAATGTGCTCCCCATAGTTATATGTTATCTAGAAATTCCATGTAAACAGAATTGTACAATATGTAGTTTTATGTCTGGCTTCTGCTTTTTTCCCTGAATATGTATCATGGTTTCCCATTTCTTTGCATATCTCATAATACTTGGCTTAAAGCTGGACTGCAGCAACTCTGCATAATGATTTATTTTTCTATGCATGGCTGTTTTCTTCTTAGTAACTTGCTAGGACTTCACTGCAGTATCTATCTCTACCATATTGTGCAGTTGCTGCTGATACCTGTTTGGCTTTTCATTCTTTTTTTTTTTGACCTGGTTTGTCCCCTTTCTTTTAAACCAAGTTTGCTACTTTCAGTTGCCAAAGCCATGGTCTTCCCACCCCCTCCTGGCCCCAGATCAAGTCCACCTCATCCGGCAGCAAAGCTCTGATTTTCCTGGCTAGCCCCATTCTAGTAAAACTACCACTGTCGTCTACTGGGCTGAAGGTAGAAACAGGAGCAGAAATATGAGTTGGATATTTCTAAGAAAACTCATAGTTAATAAATGTACCAAAAGGGCAATGATTATTGACTTACCCATGTGAAAAGAGCCCGATCCTAGTCAATACTTTTGCCAGTGATTCTGAAGCAAGCTAATAAGCCACCATGACCAATCTTGAAATCAACAAACCAACAAAAGTATTTGCAATGTATAGAGCACAAAAAGGGGGTAATTTCCCTAATATTTAATGATTTCCTAAAAATTAGAAAGAAAAAAGAATACAAATTAATTCACAGAAAAAGAACTTCACTCATAATTATAGTAGTATAAATTAAAACTAAATTAAGAAGCCATGTTTTAACCCAGCATTATCGTAATAATCCAAAAAAAAAAAAAATGGTTAGAGTTTAAGGATAGGCATTCTCATACATTACTTGTGGGAATATATGTAACATTTTAATAACCTCCTTTCTCATTTTTTAATGGTAAAATTTCTGGAAAAAAGGAAAGGAAATGATACTACTAATAAGCTACTAATTTTAAAAGTATAAAAATGCCTATGTGTTATTTGATGTCCATGAGAACCAATTAGATGGTTGTCAACCAAGAATTATTTCAAAAAAAATTCAGGAAAAGATGAAGAAGCAATTTGCAGGAAAATAGCTAAAAGCAGGGTGGGAGGGAGAGTTGAATTTATAATTTGTAATTCATTTGTAATCAGTAGAGTATAAAAAAAAAACCCATACCATTTTTCACTACAGTATAGTCCAAGATTCTTTTAAACTATTAATTCATACAGCCAGGAAAACTACAGGGAAGCATATAAATGTTACTGGCAAATCTTTTCTAGGACAATTTTATAGCTAATATCAAGGGAAATTTTTTTTGGTCAGATTCATCCTAGAAATTTATCTTGAGACAAGTATTAACAACTATGGGAAAAGATAAGAATATGCCTTTAAGGACCTCACTTTAACTAGCATACATAGGCATAGCTCAAGATATTAAGGATTCAGTTCCATACCACCACAATAAAGCACTTATCACAAAGCAAGTCACATGAAATTAGTCTCTTCTATAACTATGGAGACTAAATTAGCCACTATTAGAGAATAAAGTACTTTAGTTTATTAGGATTATTTTTAAAAACCCTCAAGAGAGTCATTTTCAACAACTGTGTAGTATTCCTACGTGTGTTAGCTATCAAGCTTCCAGACTAATGGAATTAGTTGTTGAACTTGGAAGTACTACAAAGATGAATAACATGCAGTCCTTGTTTTGGAGAAGACTATAATACAGTAGGAGAGACAGGTACATATGTGATTACTTTCAATATGGTAATATGATAGAGGAAGGTAAAGAGTAATAATGGAGCACTTTCAGGACAGGAGGATGTGGTCCCTGAGCTGGGTTCTAAAGGAAGCAAACAAATTATAGAAGACCACAACTATAGCAGAGATTTTAATAGCAAGAGTTCTATTCTAAGACCGATGTGAATCATTGCTTTGTCATGAATTCTGTAATCTTACAGATACTGGTTCTTTCTTTTACCTATTAAAAGTTTATAGTACCTCATTTCCCAATGAGGTGAAGTACTTACACTTAGCATAATGTGATTACTAGAACAGACACAGAGCAAGGAAAACTTCACAGGTGACAGCTGAAGATAATTTAGGCAGTGGTGGTTAAGACTGGTAATAACCAAGATAATTTAATGTATACAAAAAGTACTTAGAGGCTATCATGGGGTCTTCTACCTCTGAGTATAACGAAAAAGCTTGCAAGAGAACTAAGTTATGCTATGTAGCAGAAAAACCTGGATAAAAATAAAGTAACTATCTATTTAGAGGGAGTTAAGAGCTACTCAAGCAACCAGAACAGAGGGTCCCAAGATTCCAGAGAAGAGGGAATAATCTGAAGCCAAGCCAACAAGTCTACAGATACTTTTTTCCTAAGAATATTTGCTGAGTCTAGCCACAGTGTATAGTAGCTTTGCCTCAGATTCAGAACCATAGATATGAAGGAACTACATATGGAGGGCTGACTATAAAGTTACATGAGAATTTTCAATTGCTTAGGAGGTTGGTGCCCCTAATCTTCATTTTGTTCAGGAGTCAACTGTATTTGCTGTTTGGAGAAGACTTCAATATAGGCATCCCTCATAGATATTGTGGGTTCTAGACCACTGCAATAAAGTGAATAACACAAGTGACTGACAGAACTTTTTTCTTTTCCAGTGCATCTAAGTTATGTTTATACTATACTGTAGCTTACTAAGTGTGCAGTAGTATTCTGTTAAAAAAAAATGTCCATACATTAATTAAAAATATTTTCTTGCTAAAAATGCTAACAGTCATCTGTCAAAACCAGGTTGCCATGAACCTTCAATTTGTAAAAACAACAAAACCAAAAAAAAACACCAAAAAACCCCACATTATCTGTGAAACACAATAAAGTAAAATGCAATAAAAGTTGTGCCTGTATAAGTGTATAAAAAGATCTAGGTTAAAAAGAAAGAGAAAATATATAACTTACATCAGGTACAGCTATATTAGGATCAGATAAAAGAGATTTTAAAGCAAGAAGCATTAGGGAACATAAAGAGGAAAATAAAACGTGAAAAAAGGTCAATCATGAAAACAATTCTAAATTGTCTGTATGCAGTATGATTGATTCAAAAATAATCACAGTGGGAGACTTTAATTCACTTCTGAAAGAACAATCTTAATGACATATATAAATATGCAAACATACATATATGTATTCATATATACATATATGAATGTATATGTATATACATTTTCTGTCCCTTCCATATATACATATATTTATATGTATTTATGAAGGGTGGAAGGAACGGAAAAAGGCAAGAGGCAAGGAGCAAGACGTAATACCCAAAAGCAAAAGAATGAAATTTACTTTCAATAGCACAGGAAATATTTACCAAAACTGACCATATTACTGCAGGATAAAGAAAATCTTGCAAATACTGGTCACTGAAATCATTCAGAGTATAAACCTTAATTGCTGTGAGATTAAGTTAAAAATCAATAAGGCAAAGATAACCAGAAAATACCTGTATCTCCAAAAATTAAAGAAACTTTTCTAAATGTATGGGTGAAGAAAGAAATCACAATGAGAATTAAAAAACAGTTTGAACTGAATATTAAAGATAAGGAATGTCCAAACTTTTTAAAGATGTAGTTATAATACTCAGGAAATTTATACCTTTTGTGCACATATCAGAAAAGGCAGGCTGAAAATCAATGACTTAAGGTTCTATCTAAAAAAGCTACAAAAAAATAAGTAAAAACCCAAAGACTGTAGAATGAATAACAGAGGTATGAACAGGAACCAGTGACTTGGAAAAAAATGTACAAGAGAAAAAAATACAAAGCCAAAAGCTGGCTCTTAGAAAAAAGTAGTAACATTGACAGCTTTAGTTAGACTAACCATCAGAAGAGACAGAACCAAATTTTCAACACTAAAAATAATGCTCTAAAAGATAATGAAGATATCATGAAAATGTTACATCAACTTAACTACCAACTTAGTTGATAATTTAAATAAAATGAGAAAATCATCTGAAGAACATCACTTTCTAAAACTGACATACAATGTGAAAGAAAAAATCATAAATAGTCCTATTTTTACTTAGTGGCTACTTTGGAAAACTGCAATATCTATTAAAGCTAAATAACTAAATACCTTGAAACCCATCAATTCCACTCCTAGGTACACCGTCAAAAGCATACACTCACATGTTCTTCAAAATATATGTACAAGACAGCTTATAGATTGGCCTTAGGTATAAATACAGACAAAGCAATAAAGCACTTGTGACTGCCAAAAGCTGAAAACCACCCAAATGTTCATAAGTAATAGAATGGATAAACTGTGGTACATTCATATAGTGAAATATACAGCAATGAGAATGATCTATTACAACATGCAGGCTGAATGAATCTCACGAATCTCCTAAAGTTAAGCCAAAAAAGTCAAACATGCTGTATAAATCCATTCTAAGCTTTAAACAGGCAAAACTAACTTAAGATTTAAGAAGTCAGAAGAGCAGAGGTATAAATGATAAGGTTTTGAGGAATTATGGGTGATATCAAGGTTTGTAGTTTAGAAAACAGGTAAGTCAATGATAAAGGGGATTCATTTAAGTCACAAGAAGAAGCTGGGTTTTGGGACAACTTAAAGAGTTTGAGAGTGGGGAAGGAAGTGGAATTATGAACACAGTCAAGAAGACCAGAATAATATACATTTTTATTATACCTTTACAGAAGTATACACACAGAAAAATGATACAATTAGTTGAGTGTTTAATTATTAGCTCCCTATGAGCCTAATCACGTAAAGATCCTACTATTATTCCAGTAGGTACTTACTAAGAGGGAATAGCTCATGGATCAGAGGAAGTTTTCTCTGCAAATGCATTTTCAGTATTATACAGAGAATCATTGTGAAAATTTATTTCATAATAATCCACTTCATTAGCCCACTTTGTAGAAAGGGCTATCTAAAATGTGTAACTTTTTCCTGAATAGAAAGCAATCTAATAATATCAAGAATAAATATTTTGTAGAGGCTTTTTCTTGATATATGCCAGGCTTAAGTATTTGTCTAATTTGACTCCCAAAATAACTCTATGAGAAGGGTAATCACTGTTTCTGCCAATGTTACGGGCGAGTAAAATAGAGTACAAAAAGGTTTACGTAATTTGCCCAGGATTATAACGCTAAAATTTGGCAATGCCTGCCTAGGCTACATTCAAGCCTAAGCTTACACTAAATTCTTAAAGACAATCTTTCCAGCATGTTACTAACAGAAAACACACACACACACACAAAACCAAAGAAATGAAAAGACAAAGCAAAGGTAATTCATACTGTCCTCCAAACTCATATGATAGATAAATGGCCTTATCAACTTTCTAATTTCTAGACATCTGGATCACATACTATAGCCAAAATGGAACCCTGAAAACAGTGCACAGTTCAAGGCAGTGAAGTGAGCACACTTAGCTGTCTCTCTTATTTCCCAACATTCCAATGAGATGAAAACACATTTTAACAAAACAATGAAGTCATAACAGGACTGGAAAATAAGGATGATATTGGTATATCAGAAATTTTGACTAGTTCAAGGTAGATAAACAGGGACAAATTAGCAGAAAAATCAATTAGATAAGAAAAGATTAGCAGAGAAACTAAAGGAGAAAAATCACAACAGACATTTGGGAAACAGTCCAAAAATGTAAAACAGAACAAAATAACAATGGTAGAAATGGAGACAATTTAGGAGACGGAAATAATATAAGCGTCTTTGAAAAAATGGTCAGAAAATAATTCTTGTTAATTAAAAATGTAAATGATAAAATATTCAATGGGCAAGATAAACAATAAAATGACGGAAACTACTCTTGATAAAAATTATTCTTGAATAGACAAACTAAAAATGCAAAGAATATAGGAAATAAGAGAAGTTAGGAAGCTGGAGATCAGATAGAAAAGATACAATATTCCAAAAGGAGACCTAACAGGTGTTCCTCAAGGGGTAACAGAAATAGGGCTTCCCTGGTGATCCAGTGGTTAAGAATCCATCTGTCAAAGCAGGGAAATTAGGTTTGATCCCTGGTCTGAGAGGATTCCACATGATGCATGGCAAATGCCTGTGTGCCGTAACTACTAAGGCCATGCTCTAGGGCTTGCAAACTACAACCAGTGAGCGCATGTGCCTAGAGCCTGTGCTCTGGGACAAGAGAAGCCACTGCAATGAAGTGTAGCCCTCATTTGCAAGCTGAATAAAGCACATTTTCAGATAGCAAATACTTGAAGTTTGCCGTTCTATTTTGAAAATTACTCAATGAACTCTAAACATTTTTGTATGACATGACTTGATGAGTAAAAAAAAAAAAACATATGCCCTCAGCACACATGTCTATTTACAAATTAACATACTATTATACTAACATATATACAAAGCATACAGAATTAAAAATAATCAGATAAAATCAAATAATTTAATTATTAATATATTCTGACACCCCCTAAAATGATCTTGTGAAATCCCTTTACGTGGATGCTTCTTTTGAAGACCACAGCGCTAACCAAATGAAAAAGGAATCTAAAGAAAAAAATCATGGGACTGAAAAGACAATAGAACTGAATAGGTCTTGGAAGAGAAAGAAACTGGAAAAAAAAACCAAAAAAAACTAGAAGAATCCACTATAATTTGATATTTAGAAAATTTTCCATTGTACACAGGATTTCATTTCATTCTGTGAGGCCATTCAACTTTGTTCTATAGTAAATATTTATATTATCACATTATAAATATCTGGGTTTAAAAGTTTTAGAACTGGCCTGTAAATAAAGTAAGAGAAATTACAGTTATAGAAAAACAGTGGGAAGTAGAACTGGGAGTGGGAAGGTAGCTTCCTATTCTTTTTACTCTTAATGTAAAATGAACCTCAATATAATCATGACACTTACTTTTAAGAAGTATTATAAGCTTGGTTCGGGGGGGAGTATTTAACATGATATGCGCATTTAGAATGGCAACCCACTCCCGTGTTCTTGCCTGGAGAATCCCAGGGACGGGGAAGCCTGGTGGGCTGTCGTCTATGGGGTCGCAGAGAGTCGGACACGACTGAAGCAACTTAGCAGCAGCAACCCATTTAGAAAACTGAAATTGGTTTGCCAGTCAGTTCAGTTCAGTTGTGTACTACTCTTTGCGACCCCATGGACTGCAGTACGCCAGGCCTTGCTGTCCATCACCAACTCCTGGAGTTTACTCAAACTCATGTCCATTGAGTAAGTGATGCCATCCAACCATCTCATCCTCTGTCATTATTCCCTTCTCCTCCTGCCTTCAATATTTCCCAGCATCAGGGTCATTACAAATGAGTCAGCTCTTCACAACAGATGGCCAAACTATTGGAGTTTCAGCTTCAACATCAGTCCTTCAAATGAATATTCAGGACTGATTTTCTTCAGGATAGACTGGCTGGACTCCCTGCAGTCCAAGGGACTCCAAGCGTCTTCTCCAGCACCATAGTTCAAAAGCATCAATTCTTAAGCACTCAGCTTTCTTTATGGTCCAACTCTCACATACATACATGACTACTAGAAAAACCATAGCCTTGACTAGGTGGACCTTTGTTGACAAAGTAACGTCTCTGCTTTTTAATATGCTGTCTAGGTTGGTCATAACTTTTCTTCCAAGGAGTAGGCATCTTTTAATTTCATGGATGCAGTCACCATCTGTAGTGATTCTGGAGCCCAAAAAATAAAGTCTGCCACTGTTTCCCCATCTATTTGCCATGAAGTGCTGGGGCCAGATGCCATGATCTTAGTTTTTTGAATGTTGAGCTTTAAGCCAACTTTTTCACTCTCCTCTTTCACTTCAATCAAGAGGCTCTTTGATTCTTCTTCACTTTCTACCATAACGATGGTGTCATCTGCATATATTAGGTTATTGATATTTCTCCTGGCAATCTTGATTTCAGCTTGTGCTTCAGCCAGCCCAGCGTTTCTCATGATGTACTCTGCATAGAAGTTAAATAAGCAGGGTGACAATATACAGCCTTGACATATCCCTTTCCCTATTTGGAACCCGTCTGTTGTTCCATGTCCAGTTCTAACTGTTGCTTCCTGAACAGCATACAGATTTCTCAGGAGGCAGGTAAGGTGGTCTGGTATTCCCATCTCTTTCTGAATTTTCCACTGTTTGTGGTGATCCACACAGTCAAAAGCTTTGGCATAGTCAATAAAGCAGAAATAGATGTTTTTCTGGAATGCTTGTGCTTTTTCGATGATCCAGTAGATGTTGGCAATTTGATGTCTGGTTCCTCTGCCTTTTCTAAAATCAGCTTGAACATCTGGAAGTTCACACTTCACATATTGCTGAAGCCTAGCTTGGAGAATTTTGAGCATTACTTTACTAGCATGTGAGATGAGTGCAACTGTGCAGTAATTTGAACATTTTTTGGCATTGTCTTTCTTTAGGATTGGAATGAAAACTGACCTTTTCCAGTCCTGTGGCCACTGCTGAGTTTTCCAAATTTGCTGGCATATTGAGTGCAGCACTTTCACAGCATCATCTTTCAGGATTTGAAATAGCTCAGTTGGAATTCCATCACCTCCATTAGCTTTGTTCATAGTGATGCTTTCTAAGGCCACTTGACTTCACATTCCAGGATGTCTGGCTCTAGGTGAATGATCACACCATCGTGATTATCTGGGTTGTGAAGATCTTTTTTGTAAAGGTCTTCTGTGTATTCCTGCCACCTCTTCATAACATATTCGGCTTCTGTTAGGTCCATACGATTTTCGTCCTTTTTTGAGCCCATCTTTGCATGAAATGTTCCCTTGGTATCTCTAATTTTCTTGAAGAGATCTTGTCTTTCTCATTCTATTGTTTTCCTCTATTTCTTTGCTTTGATCACTGCGGAAGGCTTTCTTATCTCTCCTTGCTATTCTTTGGAACTCTGCATTCAAATGGTTATATCTTTCCTTTTCTTCTTTGCTTCTGGCTTTTCTTCTTTTCATAGCTATTTGCAAGGCCTCCTCAGACAGCCATTTTGCTTTTTTGCATTTCTTTTTCTTAGGAGACAGCCTTGATCATTGTCTCCTGTACAATGTCACGAACCTCCATCCATAGTTCATCAGGCACTCTATCAGATCTAGTCCCTTAAATCTATTTCTCACTTCCACTGTATAATCATAAGGGATTTGATTTAGGTCATACCTGAATGGTCTAGTGGTTTTCCCTACTTCCTTCAATTTATGTCTGAATTTGGCAATAAGGAATTCATGATCTCAGCCACAGTCAGCTCCTGGTCTTGTTTTTTGCTGACTGTATAGAGCTTCTCCATCTTTGGCTGCAAAGAGTATAATCCACCTGATTTCGGTGTTGACCATCTGGTGATATACATGTGTAGTCTTCTCTTGTGTTGTTGGAAGAGGGTGTTTGCTATGACCAGTGCATTCTCTTGGCAAAACTCTATTAGCCTTTGCCCTGCTTCATTCTGTACTCCAAGGCCAAATTTGCCTGTTACTCCAGGTGTTTCTTGACTTCCTGCTTTTGCATTCCAGTCCCCTATAATGAAAAGGACATCTTTTTTGGGTGTTAGTTCTAAAAGGTCTTGTAGGTCTTCATAGAACCATTCAACTTCAGCTTCTTCAGCATTATTGGTCAGGGCATAGACTTGGATTACTGTGATATTGAATAGTTTGCCTTAGAAACGAACAGAGATCATTCTGTTGTTTTTGAGACTGCATCCAAGTACTGCATTTCAGGCCCTTTTGTTGACTATGATGGCTACTCCATTTCTTCTAAGGGATTCCTGCCCACAGTAGTAGATATAATGGTCATCTGAGTTAAATTCACCCATTCTAGTCCATTTTAGTTTGCTTTTATTCCTAGAATGTCAACATTCACTCTTGCCATCTCCTGTTTGACCACTTCCAATTTGCCTTGATTCATGGACCTGACATTCCAGGTTCCTGTGCAATATTGCTCTTCACAGCATGGGACCTTGCTTCCATTACTAGTCATATCCACAACTGGGTGTTGTTTTTGCTTTGGCTCCATCTCTTCATTCTTTCTGGAGTTATTTCTCCACTGATCTTCAGTAGCATATTGGGCACTTAGTGACCCGGGGAGTTCATCTTTCAGTGTCCTATCTTTTTGCCTTTTCATACTGTTCATGGTGTTCTCAAAGGAAGAATACTGAAGTGGTTTGCCATTCCCTTCTCCAGTGGACCACATTTTGTCATAGTCAGTTCACATTAAATATACCTACCACCTTTATCACGTACCCCCGTCATTTACTGTCTTTTATGACTGAGATTTAGGTGCACAGTTTTGTATTTACCTAAACTATGATCTCCATGAAGGTTTTTCTTTTCATTTCTGCAGTGCAAGGCCTAGAATCTATTTTTTAAAATTAAGGAAGGGACTAATTAAATGGTCTGAGGAATTAATGGAATAGCTAAGTCAAACCTAGATGCAAAAAGAGAATAGCCATCTTGTAGCTATAATTCACTTAAACCAGTTTATTTCAAGTTTACTAAAGTTCACTAGAGTGTATATAACACAGAGAGAAAGGCTTCTCTTTGAAACAGAAACAACTGTGACTCTAAGGAGAGTGATTAGACTCAGTGGCATCACACCTAGACACAGGTACTGGTAAAAGTCTTTGGGGAACAAGAACAGGGGGTGATAAAGGATACTGCAATGGAAATATTCTGAAACCTCGAGAGAGAAAAAAAAAGCTGGCTAAGGGTGGAAAGACCCTTCTTTCCTCCTGATTATATATACTCCTACATAAGAGGAAAGAGCTGGGGAGAGCAGGAGGAGGGTTTTGGCCTCCAGGAGTTACAGCTAACGATGATGAAATTCCACAGGGCCTTACTCCCCGCCTTTCCCCACCACAGGGGTTGAGCAAATACTTCCTTTTACTTTATAGTCTACTTTGTTGTTGTTGTGTTAGTTGCTCAGTCATGTCTGATTCTTTGTGACCCCATGGACTGTAGCCTGCCAGGCTCTGTCTATGGAGTTTTCCAGGCAAGAACACTGGAGTGGGCAGCCATTTCCTTCTCCCCAGGGGATCTTCTCGACCCAAGGATCAAATCCCAGGTCTCCTGCATTGCAGGCAGATTCTTTACCATCTGAACTACCAGGAAAGCCCCATAGTCTACTTTACCTGGGCCTTTAACTTTTTCCTATTTTGGCTATTAACAGAGGCCTAAGTGAAGTAATTGTTTACAGTCTGAACTCTCTGCCCAAAATAAAAGGTGACTTTTCTTTAGAATTTGGTAATTTGAAGTTTCTGTAAATCAAAAGCAGACTATCTGTAACTTGATATGGTCCAAATAAGTAGTTTCAGCCTCTTACATAATTACAAATGGTAGACTCACAGCTTTATATTTCTCTAGGGCAGTGATTCTCAAATTTAATTGTGCATGAGAATCACCTGGAAGGCTTGTTAAAGCAGATTATTGAGCCCCAATCCCAGGGTTAATGGTCTAGTGGGTCTGGGTCAGGCCCCAGAATTTACATTTCTAACAAGTCTCAGGTAGTGCTGATGGTGCTGATCTAGGAATTTCACACTGAGGACCACATTTCTAGTGTGAGGATTAGACTAGAAAGCTATTAATACCAATAATACATTCATCTCATCATCACTGCTGCAGCTATCCATTTGTCCTCCACTTATGACTCAGTCTTCACAGACTTCAATATTCTACCTAGGTGTTATTCTGAGAGACTAGGCTATTTTTCAACTTCTTTGTCCCACGGTTTTATTTCAGTGTTATGGCACCTCTTTTGAAATCTATAACATCCTCTAACACCAATAGTAAGGAAGAAATTTTAAGTATACATATATGGAAACTTAATTAGAACAGACAAAATAGACTTTTTAAGACCAACTCTTTCTCTATTTGATAAGTCCTAAAGTCATTAATACTTGCTGGGGAAGGTTTGTACACAAACAGGAATTTAAAACCTCTGCTTACTGTTGCCTTATCATTCAACACCAAAGTTCTCCTTAAAAAAAAAAAAAAATAAAACAGAGAGGAATCCCTGTGTGCACACACTGTAATCCCACAAAAATCACTACATTTCTGTTGTTTTAACATTTTTTTTTAAAGGAGTAAAAGTAAAAATCATTTAACATTTCTCAACAGAGACACACTATAGCTTATCTTAATAAAGGTAAAAATGGAAAAAAGCCCTGGAGTCTGTGTTGAGAGATCTGGATTCTACCCCTAGTCCCTTTTGGCTTCAGATCACATATGCTCTTGCACAGAACTGAGCTTTTGGTTAAACAAAGCATTCAGGGCAAGAATCACTAAATGTGATCCAGTTTTATCGTAAGCTTATAAAGGAAGACTCATACACTGTAGACCAAGAGGTACTTGGTATCACTACATGATCTCCTCACAGGGCAAATCAATGACCTTCTTGGGGAAAAAATAAACTACCAATCACTTCAAAACCTGATTGCTTTTCCTGTAGCATTATATATTAAGGACACTCTGGATCTTTGGCAATCATTCAAAAAAAATCATCATTTAAAAATAACTAGATATGTATGTCATGCTAGTTGCTACAAGCTCATTTGTTTTCTTATTACTTATGTAAATAACTTAGATACAAGGCACAATAAGAAAATTAGAAGCCTAGATAGATCTGTATTAACGGCCATATTCCCTTAAAAATATATGAAGCATATAATTTCACTTTTTAAAATGAGGTTATTTCCAGAAATCTTATAGACAGTATTGGGATTTTAAAAAATCAGCCTTATTTAAATGCTTAGCATGGCACTTTATAACTATGTTCATTAAACTTCATGAAATAAGATTTTAAATTATAGTGATATATAAACTGTGGTGAACCAAAAAAGGGCAAAACTAGCAGTCAGGAGACAACTCAGTATGGCAAGCTGCAAGACCACTAACCTATTATTTTTTTTGTTTTTACTCATTCATTTGTTCCTTTATAGTCTATTTCTCTCAGCCCCTCCGCAATCACTGACTTGTGCTCCACAGTGAGCACAAGTGGAGGAAACAAGGAACGAAGACATGATATGAACTAGACCTCCCAAGTCCCTTCAGGTAAAACCTTTATCAGGGCTCTAATTTATAAACTATAACAGCACTTTTTTCTCAAATTCGAGAGAAGCTATCTCAATGAACAAACAATAGATAAGTTAACCATATCTCTTCTTTAAGCACCAACAGTGTTTTAATCTGCCCACCTTAATTGCCACTTCTGTAAAACATTTACTAACCAAACACTTAAGTTTATTCCCATACCATTTTCTTCAGCAAAATGAATAATTTCTTAGCTACTACCCAAACACTTTCATAACCAATGCCTCACATACAGAATTAATCAAATGTAGTTATTAGTATAGTAATCCATAAGGTTTTACTTCATAGTTTAGAATTTTATTCTTACACATATTATCTCATTCGATCCTTTAAACAACTAAATGAAGTAGCTACTTCTACAGAGAAACTGACAAAGAGAAGTAATATGATCTAAAATAACAGAGTTAAAAAACAAAACAAAACAAACAAAACCCAAAAAAGTAACTCAGAAATTGAATCCAGGATTCTTAATTGCAAATACTATGGTTTTTCAATTCATCAAACAGGAAGAACTCCTTGAGATGATTCTATTTTCAACTTTACATAACTACTGCCTATTGTATAAGATGGCATATACTAAGCAAAGACATACTGACTAGATTTGAAGTCAACTATATGCAGGTCAGGAAGCAACAGTTAGAACTGGACATGGAACAACAGACTGGTTCCAACTAGGAAAAGGAGTACGTCAAGGCTGTATATTGTCACCCTGCTTATTTAACTTCTATGCAGAGTACATCATGAGAAACACTGGGCTGGAAGAAGCACAGGCTGGAATCAAGATTGCCAGGAGAAATAGCAATAACCTCAGATATGCAGATGACACCACCCTTATGGCAGAAAGTGAAGAGGAACTAAAAAGCCTCTTGATGAAAGTGAAAGAGGAGAGTGAAAAAGTTGGCTTAAAGCTCAATATTCAGAAAACGAAGATCATGGTATCTGGTCCCATCACTTCATGGCAAATAGATGGGCAAACAGTGGAAACAGTGTCAGACTTTATTTTTTCTGGACTCCAAAATCACTGCAGATGGTGACTGCAGCCATGAAATTAAAAGACGCTTGCTCCTTGGAAGAAAAGTTATGACCAACCTAGATAGCATAATGAAAAGCAAAGACATTACTTTGCCAACAAAGGTCCGTCTAGTCAAGGCTATGGTTTTTCCAGTGGTCACATGTGGATGTGAGAGTTGGACTGTGAAGAAAGCTGAGCACTGAAGAATTGATGCTTCTGAACTGTGGTGTTGGACAAGACTCTTGAGAGTCCCTTGGACTGCAAGGAGATCCAACCAGTCCATTCTGAAGGAGATCAGCCCTGGGTGTTCTTTGGAGAGAATGATGCTAAAGCTGAAGCTCCAGTACTTTGGCCACCTCATGCGAAGAGTTGACTCACTGGAAAAGACTCTGATGCTGGGAGGGATTGGGGGCAGGAGGAGAAGGGGACGACAGAGGATGAGATGGCTGGATGGCATCACCGAGTCGATGGATGTGAATTTGAGTGAACTCTGGGAGTTGGTGATGGACAGAGAGGCCTGGCGTGCTGCGATTCATGGGGTCGCAAAGAGTTGGACACGACTGAGCGACTGAACTGACTGACTGGAAAAGTATTACATATTTACTAGACAGCATATCATTTGTTGCCTCCTAAAAATCAAAGTACCAGGTAGCATTTAGTATTATAGAATAATAGAACACCATCAGGGTTAAGAATTTGGTTTCTGATTTTAGACTTGGGTAAAAATCCTGCAGCTGTGTAAGTTCTCTGGGTCTCATTTTTCTTGTTTGTAAATTGGGAATAATAAATGGTAATATCTCAAATGACTGCTATATTGAATGAGACTGTATAGACAACACCTAATATAGTGCCTGGTACACAGAAAGCACTCAATAAATTGGTTCAATGTGTATGAGTACTCATATAAAATTCAAAAATAGAACTAGTTTACAAAATAGTAATAATCTCATGAATTATGAAGAACAGTTAAATTTGCCTTAATATGTTTTTGAGGTTGTTTTTGCTTTTTTAACCTTTATCATTTGGCTCTTCATCAGCTATTACTGAGCTATGAATGCTGCTGCTCTCACACTGCTTATCTCTAACAGCTTCCACCTCCCTTTTAATGCAAGTAACATGGAGGTGTAGCTGTACAAAGATAAACTGATGCCCAAAGTGTCTCTTAAAAATTGCATAATCTTCAAGAGAACTTTCTGGAGTAATGGAAATGATCCTATATCTTGATTGGGCTGTTGTTACATAGGTGAATATACCTGTCAAAACTCATCAAAATGGACACAAAGGAAAAGATCTGTACATGACATAATGCAAATTAAAAAAAAAAAACTTTTTTAGATTTTATAACTCTTGAACAAGTTACTTTCTCATTCTGGCCCTTACCTTTCTCATCCTCAGAAAGGGAATAATTTTTCATTCAGAAAGAATATAATGAGTGTTAAGAGATAAGGTCCGTAAAATACTTACTGTAGTTTCTGCACAGTTAGTTGCCAATTCTTGATCCACTTACATTAACCCTAGGCATTGTTCAGATTTATCTGAGTCCTAAAACATTCATCCATAATAAAAGCTGTATTTCCTCCCTTCCCTCTCCTTTTTCCTACTCTTCCCCTCATCTCTTTTATTTTAGGAAAATATGAATAAACATTTGATTAAAGCTTTAGCCTCCACAAGGTATTATTTTTTAAAAATCATAAGTCATTTTTCTTCAAAGTTCTCCTTCTTCTCATTTAATTACAGTAAAAAACATGGCAACTGCCTGGTGAACCAGTGGTTAAGACTCGTGCTTTCACTGCTGATGGCCAGGGCTCAATTCCTAGTGGGAGAACTAAAATTTTGTAAACCAAGTGGCATGGCCAAAAACAAAACACAGTAGTTTACTTTTATTAGTTTTCAAGTCACTTTTTAAAAAGTGTCTAAGGAGATCAGTCCTGGGTGTTCTTTGGAAGGAATGATGCTAAAGCTGAAACTCCAGTACTTTGGCCACCTCAGGCGAAGTGTTGACTCATTGGAAAAGACTCTGATGCTGGGAGGGATTGGGGGCAGGAGGAGAAGGGGATGACAGAGGATAAGACGGCTGGATAACATCACCGACTCGATGGACGTGAGTTTGAATGAACTCCAGGAGTTGGTGATGGACAGGGAGGCCTAGCGTGCTGCAATTCATGGGGTCACAAAGAGTCAGACACGACTGAGCAACTGAACAGACTGAACTGAACTGAAGCAATGTTCTTTGTTCTAGAATTCCAGGACACTGGAACAATTTCACGTTCATCTAGCATTTAGTGAGCAAACATTCATTAAGAACCTAAATCAGCCAGGCAGTGAAGAAACATAGATAAGGTCAGGGAGGCAAATACCTAGCTAAAGCAGCTCAAGTAGAACTGCTAATAAAAAAGTCTTACCAAATAACAAAATATTTAAACTAGAAATTCAGCTCCTCAGTTGTACTAGACTCATTTTCAGTGCTCAATAGATGCAAGTGACCAAAGGCTACCAATGATGGAATGTGGGGATCATTGAACCCTTCCACCATCACACAAAGCTCTACTAAAAAATGCTGCTTACCCATTCTATTCCAGGACCACTCAATCACAATTTCAGCTTATATAACCTACAATTTTCCACTGATACCACTTGCTGCCATCATTCTAATTTCATGAATCTTGTAAGCTGCATGAACATGGAACAACAGGCTGGTGCCCAAAGAGATGAAGGCAGAGGCATCAAGTCTCTTACCATCACCTGAGACCAAGAGGAGTTAATTGCTCCTTATCATTAATGTCCAAGCCCACTTCTAATCATGGAGAGCCCCACCCTGATACTGTCACTGGTTATAATGTATCTGAGATGGGTTCGGGAAAGAGAGGAGTACTTAAAATTTTACCACCTGTTAAGACAGACCTCACTATTACACATGTCTCTTACCTATCACTAGACCACACCATGGCAGCAGCTAGAAATAAAAATTCTACCAAACTACTAAGGCTTATTTTAAAGCAGTTGTTAACAATATTTCATTAAAAATTAGACATTACAAATGTTAAGTCAGACAAGATGCTGGGACAGAAGACATAAACTAGTACTAACCTAGACAAAATTAGGAAAAATCATCATCTTTGAGAAAGATATGAGGAACTACAACTTTTAGGAACTCTTAAATTATAAAATCTAGGGGAAAGAAATTGTCTATATCTTTATATCCTGCATGTCTATAACCATTAAAATGGCTTAATCCTCCTTAAAGGAAAACATTTCGTATAGCTGCTTAGTTTACAGAGGCAAAAAAAGATGGAAAAAAAAAAGGGGGGAAGGGGGCAGACAAAGAGAAAGAAGTTGAAAGAGAAAGAAATGAAGCTGATCCATGAAGAACACTGTGTTAAGAGACCCTGGGTTTTAATTCAGTGTTTTTGAAATGATGTAACACATGGTCAACCTAGAGTATATAAAAGGAGGCTATTGCCATCTACCCACCAGCCCTGACCTCTCAAGGAAAAGCTTTGCAAAATAGATGTTCTTATACCTTCAAGAGAACACTTTAACTACATGAATGCCATCTCAGCTCTTCTCATGATAAGCTAATAATTTCAAGATTCTTATGACTAGCAAATCAGTAGCTAGTCAAGAATATGTAGAGCACCAGTATTAATCAAAGAGCTGCACTACCCAGGAACAGTACTTTGTAGCAGTTAAAAAATAAGATCAGATATTAAAATACTAGCTCTACAAATGCCTAAGACAATGTTAAAAAGGGAAAACTATGAGTTCATCTGCAGTTATGAATCTCTATGAGTGTTTTAATGGAAGAAATCAACAACTAATTATGGTTTCTGAAAGATACAGGAATGGTGCTTCCCTACATATGATTCTAACATGATCTATATTCACTGGGGCATGAGAAGAGACTTACCACATCCTAAGCCTCAAAAAGATACACAAGTAAAAATATTTGTCACATCCTTGGTATTTGCTATACAATCTGATAATTAAAAAAAAAAAATACTAGTAGCAATACTGTCTTCTGTGACACAAGAAAGATTTCACATATAACAGAAAATTAAGTCTAAAACAACATAGCAAGCTGTGAGCATTTGGTAAAATTTGCTCAACTTTCAAGTTCTGAAAATTGAGTAAGCTTGGCTGTGTAGACAGCACTTCCTTTATTTAAGGGGCAGCAAAACCTCACAAAATGAATGAACACAACCTACAATCTGGGTAGACAGTCAAGAGCAAGTGCATTTCAGCATTGCATAATTAGAGCTTTGGGGCAATCCTACAGACTAACTCAATAAAAGGGCCTACAGAACTTTTTGCCAGCTTGCAAAATCCTAAAACCTTTCCCATGTTTAGCAACAGCTAGGCAGAAATGCACCATTTATCAGAAAGTCAGTAGACTATATAGTGAAGCTGCAATTTTCATGACAGCATTATTTTCCTTAAATTATACTTACAATTGTTTTATACTCTGCATCTTACCAACTGACAAGGCAACCAGAATCATTTGATGAGTTTTATACAAGTCTCTATTTTCCTTTGGTGTGCACACGGGAGGGGTATGTGAGTATGCCTGAAGAAAGGAATCACATATATTTTGAAAAACTAGCCATACCACTTTACAACCACCAGCACAGCTAAATAAATCAAACAATATCAAGCAAATGTTGCAGAGTATGTGGGACAAATAGAACCCTCATTCACTATTGAAAAGACACTTTGGAAACACTGAGTAATATAAACTGAAATGGAACAAAAGCACATATGATCCAAAAATTCTACTACAGCAATTATGTGCACATGTGCAGCAAAAGATATGTACAAGAATATAGGGATATTAGGCATTGTGACTCAAAACTGGAAACCACCAAGATGTTCATCAACAGCAGAAGGGATAAATTACAGTATTTATATATACACAGTCATACAACAGGATGGAATACAATAGAAAGAGAATGAAGAAGCTACCACACTATACCGATGGATCACATAAAAATTGATTTAAGAAGGCATACACAAGGGTGTTGTTGCTGTATGATGTTACATGCATGTCCATGAACATATGTTACATTCCAATAAAAGTCTACCTAAAATTGGAAAAACAAATCAATATATAATAAATAAGCAACTTTGATGGCTAAACATTTATAACACAATCTGATTCCCAGTGCCACGTCTCCTCCATGCTAAAACTGGGATAGAACACTTGAAAAAAAAAATCCTCCCTCATGCTAATCTAAACCATTTCTACATTAAAACAAAGAAGGCTATATTAGGGTAACAGAATGCAACAGTCAAATCATTTTTAGGACAAGACACTAATCTGAAAAGAATTTTAACACCAAAGCTCTCCCTCTCCACATTACCTTGTCCACACTCAGATCTTCACCACCTAAAAGGGCACTCTTCTCTGCCATTTATTTAATGGAAACATTTGAAAAGTAATGACCTATCCTAGCAGGGTAGTTACGAGGATTGAAACAAGAAGAGTGGATATATCAAGTCTTCAGTACTGTGCCTATGCACTGAATGACTAAACAGTAGTAATAAATCCCAAATAGTGAGTCTTCCAGGTCAAGGGCTATTTCCAATTCATTACTGAAATACAGAATCCAGCATTTAACAGTTGGTCAATTTATGGAATAAATGAATGATGTGAGTGTAAAACAAAAAGAAATAAAAACAAGGCAAAAGGGGAAATACCAAGAAGCTCAAAGGAAGGGCTTATTTTTACATCAGGGTAAATGACAAGACTCTAAATCTCAAATGAAGCAACAAGGAACTTCTCCGGTGGTCCAGTGGCTGAGAGCCCACCTGCCAATGCACAGGACACGAATTTGATCCCTGGTCCAGGAAGATCCCATATGGCACAGAGCAACTAAGCCCAGGTCCAGGAAGATCCCATATGGCACAGAGCAACTAAGCCCAGGTCCAGGAAGATCCCATATGCCACACAGCAACTAAGCCCACGTGCTGCAACCACTGAATCCTGTGCACCTAGAGCCTATGCTCCCCAACAAGAAAAGCCACTGCAGTGAGAAGCCCATACACTGCAAACAGAGTGTAGCCCCTCAACTAGAGCGAGCCCTGGCTCAAGAAGGAAGACCCAGTGCAGCCAAAAAGAAAGAAATAAACCTAAAAAAATATGAAGCAATAGGAACTTCTCTGGCAGTACAGAGGTTAAAACTGTGCTTCCAATGCTGGGGGGGGGGGCGGGAGCACGGGTTTGATCCCTGGTCGGGGAAGTAGGATCCCACATGCCACCTGGTACGGCCAAAAAAAAAAAAAAGTGAAGCAACAAAATCACGTACATATTAAAACTTCTAAAATAAAAACTGCCTCATATATAAAAATAAAAACTTTTCCTCCATATATTTCACAGTGCAGAAGCCAGATGTCTTAAATACAGTTCTTTAATATTGAAACTCTTAAAAACATTTCTGAATGAATTCCTTATGAGGTTGACAGGAATCACAAGTATATAACAGGTTATATTTAAGACATCTGTCACAGCACATCAATATTCTGATTAAATATGTCATAACAGAAAGGAAAGCGGATTTCACTGAATCCTTATACAGTGGTATTATTTTTATGAATTTAAGTATCAAAATCGTCAAGACTGCAATCTTACGAATACATTAGACTTTCAAAGACAAATTAGTAAAATACTTTTAATCTCTGTTGTATGCACAAAATAATAATGAACTATTAGATCCTTTCCCCCTTCCTTTTAAGCATCTCCTTATTCTTAGATTAAGAATAAGAATCTTATTTAATTAACTGTTTTTAATTAACCAACATTTACACAAAGTGATTTATGTGGAAAGCATTACTCTAAATGTAAATAAAACTCATTTGGTTCTTATAACAACTCTTACAAGGTAGGTACGGTGATCCTTTCCATTTTACAGATAAGAATACTGAGGCAGAGACGCTAAGTAACCTACCTAAAGTCAGATAGCTATTAAAAAGCAGACTGGATGCACTCTTAACTTCTATACTGCCTAGAGATCTCTGAGGTAAAGTAAAACTAAATTTATCCTGACTTCACTTGATGTTGGGAGGCTAGTTATGTTGATGATCTTGGGTGATAACCACAAAGTGAAACAGCACTAACGGCACATTTCACAAATTCTAAGATACCCATCTTTTTATATACATATATTTTAGTATGTCTGAAACTGATGGCATTTTACAACTGCAACTGACAGTGCTCTCTCTCTGGCACACATAAAACAACAGTGCATCTGGTAACTGCTGGCAAGTACACTTCAAAAGCTGTGGCCCTCATGGGTTAGTGCTAAGTAAGTAAGACAAAATATCTAAATTACCTCACAGGTCTGGTACAGGGGCTTTAAAAAGGGTATTTCTTCCCCAAAATGATCTATGACAAAATTCCAGGTAAACGTAAGGTAAATTCCACTGGAGTAAGTTGTCACTTTCTCAGGCCCACATTGAACTAACCTGGTTATATACTGCTAGGGAAAAATAACTAGTTTCATTATACAATTTGATGAAGAAATAAAGAATTTTGGGTGGGAAAAAAGCTGGCAGCCAAAATAACAGCCAAAATGAGATACCTGAGAAAATAAAATCAACAGGAAAGCATAAATCAAGATACCTCACCAGTACCACTTGATTCAAGCCAGTTCTCAAACGCCACTGATAAAAATGCTCACCTAAGTTTCTTCAGTTTTTTAAAAAATATACTTTGAATGCAACCAGAACTGATCAAATACGCTCAGTGTATGCCCATACCCTACTTGAACTACTCTAACAAAGCTGGACATGTTAAACTTAATGGCCATATTGCATAGCTAACTGCTTAACAAACGTTTAAACTGATCCTAAGAGTGGCCACCAAAAAAATTTAAATAAAGTTCAATTCATTCAGGACTTCCCTGGTGGTACAGTGCATAGGAATCTGCCTGCCAAAACAAGGGAAATGGGTTTGATCCCTGATCTGGGAGGATTCCACAAGCTGCGGAGCAAGTAAGCCCCTGCACCATAACTACTGAGCCCCCAACTCTCGAGCCGGCAAGCTGAAATTATTGAGTCCATGTGCTGCAACGAGCGAAGCCCGTGTGCCTAGGGCCTGTGCTCCACACCAAGAAAAGCCACCAATGAGAAGCCCACACACTGCAACCAAGAGTAGCTCCACTTGCTTTAACTAGAGAAAGCCCACACACAGCAAAAAAGAACTAGTGCAGTCCATAAACAAATGTTTTTTAAAAATTCAATTTATTTAAATATTCCTGTCAATATTTGCCTTGATAATTTCAGGATGAATAATGTTCAATTTTTTCTTTGTCTGCTTTTGTCTTAGTGGTTAAAGCTACCTTTCAGGGTAATTTCCCACTAAAACACCAAAACTGCATCCAGATTACAACTAAAAAATTCAATTAAAAAAAACCCAACTGTACACTTTACCTTAAAAATCACTTAATTTTGATAGGGCAGGAGGGAAATGAACTTTCACAAAACTGAAAATTTGTTCTGTAAATATACCCAGACAGGAAACAATGGTATCTTCTTTAATGGTGTATTAAATTTCAAATAATATTTTAAAAGCCTCATACTACTTTTCAGTTACACTACAACCTCTGAGATACTGCATCACCTAATAGCAGAGTGAAACCTCTCTTCTTTTGTATCCGTTATTCTTAATTATTTTTATTCCTATATTACTTATGCTTTAAGTGTATAAACAACCTATCCCAGCCATAGTTTGAGGCAATGCTATTTTATATCTGTAGATCAAATTTTTAAAAAACTATTTTTTATGTATGTAAAGTTCTATTTCACATAGTTATATAATTCAGAATTTAATGCTAATAATTATCCTGTCCTCATTTAGAACATGTAGGTAAGTCTGAAGAATATCTGAAGAGTTCTACATATGTATATATAAATAAAAGACTTGGGAAAGTGTACCTGTAAGAACCATAATATACAAAAAATATATAGTTGTCGTCCAAGAATTTATTAAGATTTAAAAAACTAAAAGCCAGGGAGAAGAGGAGCAAAAGACAGAAGGAACTAATAAAAGCACTTTTTTTTAAGTTACAATTTTCTTAATATAAAATAGAAGGAAGACTGCCTTAGCAGATTAGAATAATCTAATGTTTCTACAAAAACTTAAGAAAGGTTATCAGAAGCAAAATTTTTGATAGAGACTATCCTGTTTTTTTTAAAACAGATGTCTTCTAGAACCTTTATTTACTGTGTTGGTAAACCATAAAGAAGGCTGAGTGTCGAAGAATTGATGCTTTCGAACTGTGTTGCTGGAGAAGACGCTTTCGAGTCCCTTGGACTGCAAGGAGATCAAACCAGTCAATCCTAAAGGAAACCAATCCTGAATATTCACTGGAAAAGAGCTCCCTGATGCTGGCAAAAGGAGAAGAGGACGGCAGAGGATGAGATGGTTGATGTAACAGGCATGAACTTGAGCAAACTCTGGGAGATAGTGGAGGACAGAGGAGCCTTGTATGCTGCAGTTCATGGGGTTGCAAAGAGTCAGTATTTCAATACTTTGGCCACCTGATGTGAAGAACTGACACACTTGCAAAGACCCTGATGCTGGGAAAGATTGAAGGCAGGAGAAGAGGACAACAGAGGATAAGATGGTTGGATGGCATCACCTACTCAATGGACATGAGTTTGAGTAAACTCTGGGAATTGGTGAGGGACAGGGAGGCCTGGTGTGCTGCAGTCCATGGGGTTGAGTCAGACACAACTGAGTGAACTGAAATCAAAGAGTCGGACTCAACTTAGTGACTGAACAACAACAAAGCCCATCTTAACATAATTTCTCTTTCTAATACACTTGTTTCTTGTCAACTAAGGTTTTGCCAATTACAACATTCTTTGTGAAGGAATCCCTGAAAATAAACTGTGTTCTACTATGATATAACCATTTAGACTATCTAAAATAGCATTTACGGTATCAGGGGACTGCTATTATTCCACTGAGACCCAAAGTATGATCACTGACCATATATCTGATGGATAGGAGTAAACTCCTAGCAATCCTTACCAAGGCCTTAATTTTAATTCTCTAAATCTGAGAAAAAGTTGTATGTATAAAATTTCTCCCATCCAAAAAAAGAAAACCATTAAAATATAACCAAAATATTCAAGTTATACTATCAGTTACTTAATGATCCTATAAATATAGGTTATAAAATATAAAGCTAACCAGCAAAAACAAAACACCACCTAGGACAATAACAAAGAAAATCCTTATGTTTTGAAGGTATTCAGAAGCTATCTCCATGCTTGGTGGCTAAATAGGTAGTGATGATATTAATCAAAACAGCGAACAGAAAGATGTTCAAGTTCAAGAAACAAACTTCTGGATAGTATGGCCAAACTCTCTCATCTAGCACCCATACGTGACAGCCACAATCCCTTGCCTTTGCAAGCTTTCAAAATAAACTCCTCTACCCCTGCATTGCCCTTTCCATCCCTCTATTTGTCCTTCCAAAATGTACTGCCCAATGGTCTACTTTCTTTTGAAAGCTTTCCCTAAGGCACCTTCTCTCTGCTTACAAGGCAACCTGAATAAACTGCTATGATAGCACTAATCACACTACACAACATTTAACTGTCCATTGCCCCTAGACTCTGAGGTCTAAGTGAATTTCGAAAACTCTAATAATAGTTAATACTTGATAAATAGTACTTAAAAACTATATTCTATTTGAATATATTCTAAATGAATGAATGAATGAGTTTGAGATGCTTATAGAACACCCATATAGTGATGAACAGAAACATGGCTCTGAGCTCAGGAAGGAAGACATGGCTCATGTTATAGATAACATTTTACCCTAAATCTGTAACTGTTGCTTTGGCAGACAGTTAAATGAACAAAATTCAAAAAACAAAAAACAAAATTCATAATCAAATAGTTTATGGACGGACAGGCAACCGAGACATAAAATGTTTTGCCCATAAAATACAATGTGTACTCTTTGTTGTTGTTTAAGTCATTAGGTCACGTCTCACTCTTTTGTGACCCCATGAACTGCAGCCCACCAGGCTCCTGTGTCCATAGGATTTCCCAGGCAAGCATACTGAAGTGGGTTAACCATTTTCTTCTCCAGGGGATCTTCCTGACCCACAGATCAAACCTGCATCTCCCATAATGGTAGGTGGATTCTCTACCACTGAGCCACCAGGGAAGCCCTGTGTTCTAATTTCCAACTTAATTGATTTCTCAGCTTCAATCAACATAGATTAGCCACACCCTCCTTTTTTGGTCTATTGCCTTGGCTTCAGTGTTGCTAAGGAAAATCTCCTTCAACCTCTGGCTATATCTTCTCTGTCCCCTTTGCTCCATTTCTTCTTCTCAATGTTAAATACTGAAGAGTCATAGGGGGCCACATTCCTGTATCTTCTCTATGTACTTTCTGCTTAGGCAATCTCATCCCCCACCTTCCACATTAAGACATCCACTAACAGCTATATACTGATTATTCCCCACTGAACTACAATCAGCATGTCCTCCATTACCAGAAACTAACACAAAACTGCTCTCCTCTCCCCAGTATTCCCCTGTATTAGGCACAAGAACCACCAACCCTGGAAATCAGCCTTCTCCTCTCCTTAGACCTCCAAATCGAATCCACCACCTAATTCTATTAACTTTACTTCTCAAATATTTGTTGAATTTAGCTACTTTATCACTGCCAAGTCTGGACCAAGATTTCATTACCTTTTGTTTAAATTACAAAAATAGCTGAATTCAGTTCTGCTCAAAGTGTGATCTGTGGACCCATACTGATCCACAAACTCTGTTACTGGTGTGACACAAGGTAAATACAGCAACAGAGAGCACTCAGAAATTTTTAGAGCAATTTGACAGACACTGCCACAATATCCATTTTATTGTACATTACCAAAATACCACACAAACTATAAAGTAAAACAAAACAAAACAGATCCTTTACCGCAGATAAGTTTGAGAAGCACTGGCCTAACTGGTCTCCTTGCTCTTACTATTGCTTATCTCCAATATGTCCTCAACAGAGCGGCCAAGTGATGGTTTTAAAGCAAAAATTTAAGCAACTTATTCAGCTGTTTGACATTCTCCAATGGCTTCCCACTACCCCTAGGATTAATTACAAAAGACAGGTAAACCCCATTGCTGAGATTTTTACAAAATAAATTTTTTTTTCCAGAAAGGTGAAGAATCTTGTTTAAAGTAACCAACGAAGAATTGGAAGATCTGAGAGGCAACAAAGGATAATAGACTCTACAACCATATGACCTGGCTCCACTGCTTACTTAGGCTGTGTGATTTTGTGGAAGTAATCTGATTCTCAGGTTCCTTATTTGTGAAATGGAAATATAATTAAGGCTCTTCAAAGGGGGATTGTTGAGGTTTAAACAAGTTAATATATATAAATCATTTGAAAGAATGGCTGGCCCAGTGCTTTAGAAGTATTAGTGATTATCATTATCTTTAACATTTTACTAGTGCTCTTAGAAGATACTTTTATCTTCTTGCTTGCTTATTGTCTGTCAGTGCCACATTAAGATATAAATTACAAAAAAAAAAAGTCCGTATTATTATTCTCTAATAGAACTTTTCTCAGAGGACTTAAACCCTACAGAAACTGAGTTAAGTGACTATTTCCTCAGTTCTTTCTCAAGCATAGGGCAGAGCTAGCACCAATCTAGGTGCATTGAAGAGCAGTTTAATTCATTACATACTTTGGATGCTTTAGAGCAATAGGGCCCGATAGTTACTGGAACCCCTGCTGAAAAGGGCTGCTCTTTTGTATTCCCCAAAGTCTGGCATGATGTATGCTATGCTATGCTATGTCACTTCAGTTGTGTCCGACTCTGTGTGACCCCATAGACGGTAGCCTACCAGGCTCCCCCGTCCCTGGGATTCTCCTGGCAAGAACACTGGAGTGGGTTGCCATTTCCTTCTCCAATGCATGAGATGAAAAGTGAAAGCGAAGTTGCCTAGTTGTGTCCGACTCTTAGCGACCCCATGGACTGCATGATGTAGGTGCTCATTAAATATTTTTGGAAAGAATGGTTCTTTTCAAAACCAAAGGAATAGTGCTTAGCACAAAGTAGCTACTAATTGTTAATTTCATTCCACCCCTTCAAAGTTTCTATGAACTTTAAAAGTATGATTCTACCAGATTCATTTTTCTTGAACTGGGGGAGTCTATATTATTTAAAGCCAAAAATGCAGAATACAGACAGTAGGAAAGCCAAGAAATAGAAACCAATGTTGGCAGGAACTATGTGGAAACAGTAATAGGTGGAAGATAGGTAGAATTTGGATATGCAGGGGAAAGAGCAAAGGTTATTCTAGGTCAAGGAATAGCATAAGCAGCAGAGGCAGTGTCACCCAAAGTTTAAAGAACATTCCATTGGTGATACAAAAAAAAAAAAAAATTTTAAGCTATACATAGGCAAAATATTTGAAAGTTCCATATGCACATGTTTTTATGTGTAATTAGGACAGCAAATTGTGATTCCAAACTTTTACTACTTGTAACAACATTAAGTTAACAGAACTTATTTGGACTTTTCAAAGAAGTGAGTTGTTTGAAAAAAGTATCAAGAAAACAATGCACAGGAAGCGAGCAAATATGACAAAATTAGTCAGGATTTTAAAGAGCAAAACTTGGGGAACATTAAGACACAGTCATGTGAATAAAACCCGTCAACAAGAGAAAAGCAATGTCTTCTGAATGAAGCCAAAGCTCTAGCCTTAGTAGCAATTCAACATAAAGGACAAGCAGGTATGAAGTATCTTATCAGTTTTGAGTATTTAATTGTAGTACTACAATTTTCCTCAGTAAAATCCTCATTTTTCCCTATGATAAATATGCTGCACAATTTCAGTTACTCCCAAAACAAAGATAATTTTAAATTTCCAAATAGATAACTTGAAAATGATACAACGTATAGCCTGGTAACTTACCTGAAAATAAGGAGCTAAAACTATACTCTTCACACCAGAAGGAACTACTTTATACAGAAACAAAATATGAATCATACCTACATCAAAAAAGCTGTTAAAATAAAAAAAGCAAAAGACAGCTTTCCTTCCCTCCACTTCCTTTCTCAAAATTAACCTACCAATAGCCAAATCAAGCTAAGAAATGATGATAAAAAACACTTATTGAACTTTTATCAGGCACTGTTGTATCTTACCTGAATTAAGTTATGCAATTATCACCACCATTTTATGAAGTACACTCCTATCCACATTCTACAGCTGTAAGAATATGAGGCACCGAGAGATTAAATAACTTGCTCAAGGCCAGATATGGTAGATGGAAAGGCAGGGATTTAGATCCTGACAGTTCAGTTAGAGTCTGAGTTCTTAAGCACTGGACACCATTTATCTCAAGAATAGTAGGATGATAATTTGAAATATTCCACCTTCCCCATTATGACAGGAGAGATGTAATGCTTCAAAGTATGAACTTTTTTATTAGTTAAATTTCCAGTCTAAGAAACAGGAGGTTCATCAGTTTTATGGAAAAACTAGGAAGATGAGTATTATAATGAAATAATATAGGCCCAGGAGTCTTTTAAATACAAAGCACCAGAAGCTTCAGAAGTCTGGCTGTGAAAGACACTATTCACAGAGAAAGATGCCAAAAGTTGGGATAAGCAGAAGGTGAATCCTATTTCTACTCGACCTACTGCTTTGAAGGAGAAAATCCTGCCCATCCCCTTGCCTTTCTGTAATTCAGTTACACAAATGCATAGATTCAAAAGTGAGGGGAAATGATGGCAGAGGGAGCAGAAAGATGGTAAGTCAGGACGTCGTGGACCCTGACCCGCAGAGTCCGTCTGATGTCCCTGGTGAGAGAGAATTCTGAGAGGGCAATGCATATCTGGGGGTAGGGAGATTGAGGGCAGGGCCACCAGGGTGGAGGCACCGAGAGGTCCGGCTGGAGAGCTGAGAATTCATCGTGAAAAGGGGTAATGGAGATACTTCAAGTGTATATACTTTTCGGATAAGGAGGTATGGACGTGAACGCGGGGGTGGAGGGCAGTTTCTCGCTCTAGGCAGGACTCAGGGTGGGGAAACAGACAAGGTATTAAAGGGCGGGCGCGGAGGTCTACAGTTTATAAAGGGGGGAGACTGGGCCAGGCAAAGGGGCAAGGCTTGCGGAGGAAGGTCGGGGGGATCCTGATAAAAGGAAGCAGGGAGTCAATGGGGGAGGGGATGATTCCCAGGGGAAGTAGACACTCGAGAGGTTAGGGAGGTCCGGGGGACGGGAGGCACACCTCAGGAGCGGGGGTCCTGGGCCGAGGAAGAGGAGGGTGTCGAGATGCGGGAGGAGGCCGCTGGGTTCCAGTGCAGGTGAGTCCCAGGGAAGAGGGGGGAGCAAGCGACCACCGCTGTGGCCGGGACCGCGGCGGGGGAGGGGCACCTACCCGGACGTGAGGGGTAGCGGCGGGCAGTCCCAGCGGCGGCTCCTCTCCGGCTGAGGTGATGGCGGCGAGTCCCTGTGGCGACCGCCTCCGCCGAGCCGCATCCCTCCTCCCCAGTCCGCCCTTCTCCCCTGTCTCCCGCTCCTAAACTTCTTCCCCGGGATAAACAAACCCGCCGCCAGGGGCGGCCGCCTCCGCTCCTCCCGCCCCCAGGCAGCCCCCCCACTCCGGGCCCGTCCGGGCCCCGGCTTCCGAGTTGCGACTCCAGCCCCAGCCCTAGCCCGCGAGCGCGCGTGCGCGCAGCGGCGGCGGCTCGCGAGGCAGTCCCTCCCTCCCCCCTTCTGCGCCGAGCACTTCCGGCCCGGGCCGGATCCGCCGCCGTGGTTTGAATGTAACCGGCGCCCTTTGCGCCGGGCACTGGTTCTCAGCCTGCCGCGCTCCACATCCCCGGCCGAGCCTCGCCTGGTAGGGACTCCCCCGCTTCAGTGCAGCATAAAACTTTTCTAAAAAACTCACTGATCCCCCCTAACAGCTTATCTAATTGACCTAGGGTCAGTGTGAGAGGCGGCTGCTGTTTTCTGCGCACGGTTTTCTTAGGGCTGTACCAGGCTGAAAAGCCAAGATACAATTTGTACCGATCGCTCAGAACTAAATGTGAGCTCAGAAGTATATGACTTCCTAAAACAAAAACAGCAGTATGGAGACTTCCCGGGCGGTCCAGTAGTTAAGACTCTGCGCTTCCACTGCAGGGGGCGCGGGTTCCATCCCTGGTGAAGAACTAAGTTCCCGCAAGCCACTCAGCGCGGCCAAAAGGGAAAAACAGCAACAACAAAACAGTAGTATACAATCTCTTAATAGGGATAAAGACAACAGTCTGCTAGGCAAATGAAGTGCCACGGTGGAAGCGTTTTTCCATAGGAGGAGATGAGCCGTAACTTATCAGGCTTAGGAAGGGAAGGGGTCCGCCCAGGGGCGGCTGAAGGATGCTTGAGAAGCATAGCAGAGCAGGAGGCATCCAGAGACTGGACGTTGGTAAACAGAGCTGTAGCTAAGCAAATGTCTTAAGAGATGAGGTGACTGCCTCATGGAGTTCAGAGAATGTAATCTTATTTATGTATTTAACACAAAAAAACGTGCGTGGAATACAAACAGCTCTAGCCAGATTATCAGAAAGGAGAAAAGATCAGCATAATCAGGTCTCAAAGTTGCCTTAGGCAAAGAGTTAAAAAACAGAATCCCTGGGTCTGGAAGATGCCCTGGAGACGGAAATGGCAATCCTCTCCAGTACTATTGCCTGGAAAATCCCTTGGACAGAGGAGCCTGGTAGGCTACAGTCTGGGGTCGCAAAGAGTCGGACACGACTGAGCGACTTCACTTCACTTCTTCACTTTAAAAAACAGAAGTGAAAATGAGCATTGATGTATTGGGGACTGTAGGGAGAGGAAATATTAGTGCAGAATTTCATGTTCTCCAAACATGAAGAAAACCAGATACTATTATTTGCTGTACTCATTGTGGGTGTGTGTTAACTTTATGGTATGTGACAGAAACAGTACAAATTACATGTAATTTTTTGCCCAGGCCTTTTAGCTGTCTCAACCTCTTATCACTCATGCACTTTCTTTAATTGACCATTATTATGCACTAATAAATGTAATATGTTCAAGGAATTGAACTGCAATAAATCCTTCAGTAGATTTCCAACTGTGAGTTAAGAAATGAGTGGTACTTGGTGGCTTTTGATACTTGACTGAATTCTAGTTGGGGAGTGGTTCAATATACTTGCCCCCACAGGATGTCAAATTGCTTCTCAGGGTATTATTATAGTCTTCCCCCTAGACTTGCTCTTTTTGCAGTATTAGGATATATCATTCTTTTTCTGCCAGTATTTGGTGAATTTATCCACTGATAAAATAACAGTAAATTGTAAGAGATGACACCACCCTTATGGCACAAAGTGAAGAAGAACTAAAGAGCTTCTTGATGAAAGTGAAAGAGGAGAGTGGAAAAGTTGTCTTAAAGCTCAACATTCAGAAAACTAAGATCATGGCATCCAGTCCCATCACTTCATGGCAAATAGATGGGGAAACCGTGGCTGACTTTATTTTTGGGGGGCTCCAAAACCACTGCAGATGGTGACTGCATCCATGAAATTAAAAGATATTTACTCCTTGGAAGGAAAGTTATGACCAACCTAGACAGCATATTAAGAAGCAGACACATTACTTTGCCAACAAAGGTCCATCTAGTCAAGGCTATGGTTTTTCCAGTAGTCATGTATGGATGTAAGAGTTGGACCATAAAGAAAGCTGAGTGCTGAAGAATTGATGCTTTTGAACTGTGGTGTTGGAGAATACTCAAGAGTCCCTTGGGCTACAAGGAGATCCGACCAGTCGATCCTAAAGGAGATCAGTCCTGGGTGTTCATTGGAAGGACTGATGTTGAAGCTGAAACTTCAATACTTTGGCCACCTGATGTGAAGAACTGACTCATTTGAAAAGATCCTGATGTTGGGAAAGATTGAAGGCAGGAGGAGAAGGGGATGACAGAGGATGAGATGGTTGGATGGCATCACTGACTCAATGGACATGAGTAAACTCTGGGAGTTGATGATGGACAAGGAGGCCTGGCGTACTGCAGTCCATGGGGTCACAAAGAGTCGTACATGAGTGAATGACTGAACTGAACTGAATATGGCTTGTAACTAATGCTAATAAAAATGTGATTGGGAATTCCCTGATAATCCAGGAGTTAGGACACCTTGCTCTCACTGTGGAGGGCCCAGGTTCCATCCTTGAGGGAGGGAACTATGTTCCCACAAGTCTCGGGGCATGCCCACCCCACAAAAAAGAAAAGTTTGGCAGAGTAAAAGATCACTCTATGATCATCATAGGTTAAAGATTTATTACCAGTCCCCTAAAGAACTTCCTTTCTTGATTTCCTACTTGTTGGATACCTATTAGAAAACTAGATTATTAAAAGAGGTTTTAGTTTAGTGCTGCCATAAGTGACTTTTTAAAAATATAGAAATAAGTAACAGCTTTATCACTGGTGTAGAACATAGTGAGCTTCCAGTCATGTATCAAGTTTGCATTGCTTAAGGCGTTAGCTGTCATGACCATCCAACTCTTTAGATGCCAAGAAACTTTATTATAACTGATTTTGCTGCTCACTGTCAGTTTTCTATAGGAAACCAGTCAGATTCTCAGTGGATGTGGCTGATTCGGAAACTCTTATTGCAGATAACAGGTTGGCAGTTAGCACAGATCAGAAGAGCCATTCCTTCTCTGAGCTTAATGCACACAGAGGAGGACCAGATTTTGAATCTTCTTGACTCAGCCCTATGAGACTCTGTCTGAAAAGCTATCCGTGCACTCCACTTTGATGTTTTAGTGACTGTGGCATCTTATGCCTCTTTTCTAAATTAAACATCACAGTTCTTTCCATTTCATGGCATAACCGACTTACCAGTGTTTTCCATACTAGCACCCCATTTTGTACTATCATTGTCCAATTCTAACTGTCAAAACCTATAGAATTCATAAATCCAATATTACGTTCTGTTTAGAGATAAAACAGAAGTAACGATGTGCTTATTAGCAAACAGTATCCTTCATGAATCCTAAGTGACATGCTCTCTGAGTTCCCCTGGACATTTTGCCTCATACCCTTACCCTACTAATGTGGTTCACCAAATGCTTCTCTTCTAGTGATCTGGCTTCTGCTAACCATATTCCCTCCTATCTTAAATTTTTTTCAAGGGAACCACTCTGGTCTTACTTTTCACAAGCTAACACTTGTGATCAGACACTTAACATTTAGTTTTTGGAATTTAGGTGGAAAGAAAAGGAAAACTCTTGGTAATTATCTTTCACTGTTGTTGATATTAGGCCTTTTATCTGGAGGAAAACACTAAAACCTTTGTTGAATAGCCTGTCAATTACATGTAATCTCATTTTTTTCCCCTTTGTCTCCATTTCTGTCTTATCTCTGGCTTTTCATCTTGCATATAAATTCCTAGTTTTGTAGTACTTTTACATTTATAATATTCACTTTTTAAAGAGCTAAAAACCTAAGAACTCTAGCATTATACTTAGAACTCTTGTGTAGTGATGCCCCCAAAAAGGGCAAGTTTGATGCACTTACCACTTAAAAATCACTCCAAGAAAACAGAATAGGCACCAGAACTCTGAGAACAGGTTCTTTTATGTCTTTTAAGTCCTTCCTTGACATTTTTTATTTTCATGTCCTCAGCTATGATATGTCAAATATTTTGAGATGTTTCCTGGTTTCAGACACATTCATGTATTTAATGCTTTGGGTCTTTGCATACTCTGTCTACTGTAGGAGAAAGGATTTTTGTTGTTTTATCACCATGTGGAGAGTAAGAGTTGAGTTGCAGCAGTTTACTAGTTGGCATACGTTACATTTTCTAGAAATTTAACTGAATATTAAATTTAACCAAGTTTGAAACATTTTGAGGCTCTTAAACCACCAATAATCCCTAGATTCTGGATCCATAATGCTCAATGAATGAGACAGCAATACCTCTACCTACACAATACATTGTCTTGGAAAAATCTTGGTTTACCCTACTTGGAAGTCCTCTATTCACAATGTAATGTGAGAAAACAACAAAAATGATCTCTTCTACAGGATTATCCAAGGCCCCTAGAGCATCACTCTAGGTGCACCCTGAGAACTCTCACCCAAGGTCACTTACGGTTGCTGGAAATATTTTTACTGTGCCAGGATCCAGGCGGTCGCTGCTGCCATGATCTAATAGTCCCTGATGATCTCTCCTTTCTTCATCGTGGCCAGCTAAACTCTCTCTCCTCTGCTGGTGCCCCGACCTTGCCCCTTCTCAGCTTCCCAGGTAACCTGAGAAGTTGCGGTTGATTCTGGTCCTTGGAGATAGTCCCAGGGGAAGCCTGGAACGCTCCACTGTGCTCTCCAGCCAGGATCACCAGCCTCTGCAGCAGCCCCCAATGGCTCTAGAGGTGCAGCCGCTGTCTCCTCTTTTATCTCTGCTCAGTCATCACAATGTCTCCAGGTCAGGGTCTTTGGTCCCCTCCCAGAGAGACACACCCTAATGCCTATCAGGGCAGTTTCTGGTTAGAGGAGTTTATTCAAAATATCTGCCTCTGCCACGCCCACTGGGTAGGTCTCAGATTCTAACCTTCTTCAAAATTGGGGCATATCACTCCACTTTCTTCTGACCCTAACTCAAGAAATGGCAGCCCCATGGCTATTTTCTCTGGACATGTTAAGGGGCCCTGCCTCCAGCGGGATCTCAGATGGGCTTCAGTTTCACTCAGACTAAGGACTCCTTCTACAGGGGACCACATGTAGAACTGGGCCCTGCTCCCAGACCAGCAATCTAGAAGTCCCACAGGGCCCATAGGGTGAGCTGCAGCGGTACTCCTGGGGCTGCCCAGGGGCCAATCAGATGCTAGTGAACCCAGGAACTTTGGAATCTCCGGGCCTCAGTGTTCCTTGACTTGCTGCTTCTTCCTGCCCTACAGCCTCAGATGGATTGAGTTCTGTCTTACCTTCTGCTGCCTCCCTGCTTTAGAAACCACGCCATGCTGTCTAGCTGTTGCCAAATCTGCATTCATACCCCTACACCACACTGAGTGGCCGCCTGCCTCCAGAAGGTTTTCTCTGCTATTCAGAGCCCTTTGCCGCCAGCGTGCTTGCCAGATTGGAAATCCTGGTATGGCCATTTCCAAAATTAGAAACCAGACAGTGCCATCCATATCTGGGGACACTGCGCCTGCACATCCCAGCACCCAGTCAAGCCTAGCCTTTGTGAAGGTACCTGCCAGACACCCTCCCTGCAAGCCTCTCTCCCCTTCCCTGCATTTCTAGCCTAGGTGATTTGGTTTTTTTGCCTTCCCCTCCCTGCCTGTCCATCCCTGCTGAAGTTTTAGCACCCTTGACCTTCTCTATTTGAACTATGCCAGGCTGGAAAAGGGCCAACTTTAGGGCTATATAAATCCTAGATATAGAGACCGCTTCCCAAACATGAAAAGATGTAACCACATCTTACATGAAAAATACGATGTTTTGTTATGCAAAATGAGATTCATCTAATATTCCTTTCAAAATATTTAATAATTTCATTTTGCAATTCTCTATATATTTTAGAGCCAAGGCATTTTCTTTTCCAGCTCTCAAAACAATTTGATAAAACCTGGAAAAACTTATGGGTCCTGGGCACTGTGCCTGTAGTGAGAACCTGAACCCTTAAAAGGATTAAAAAATGGCACTGGGAGGGGGAAGGAAAGCCCTTCCACACTTGACTCCATCTCAGGGCTTTCCCCACCAATCTCATCATCACTGAACTCTTTCTCTTCCCCAGTTTTTATTAACTGGGTTTCTCTGACCCTTGCCTTGGACACTCATTTTTTACCCATGCTGCTCACATGTGTTCTTGTTGTTTAGTCATGTCAGACTCTTTGCGACCCTATGGACTGTAGCCCACCAGGCTCCTCTGTCCATGGGATTTCCCAGCAAGAATACTGGAATGGGTTGCCATTTCCTTCTCCAGGGGTTCTTCCTGACCCAGGGAGTCAACTTGCCTCTCCTGCATTGGCAGGCAGATTCTTTACTGCTGAGCCACCAGGGAAGCCCTGTTCCCAGTGTTAGCTGGCTGGTCTGGATTGCACAGCATCATCATCCTATAGATTCCCTTTCACAGCATTCCTTCCACCACTGAAGGCCTTGGGGTATTGTCTTGAAGCCCCCTGACCCCCAAGACTGCAGCTTTCAACTATGGCATATGTTTGCTTGATCCTGTGGGTATGACAGTGACGATGTTTTTGGAATGGACTTTCGTAAATGTGCAGCTCCATCCATCTCTCTGCCTTCCCCCACTCCCCTCCACCACCCTCCAACTCCCTACTGTATGAGACAGGTCTCCTACTGCAGTTTGGATGTACAGTATTACCCTGTCTGCTAGGACTGACCAGCAAAGCCCACTTGTGTCCAAAGCAGAATAACTACCAGAAATCACACTTTGCATTTTTCTACTTAAGTACCTGCTCACATTTCTCTGTGTTGTGTTTTGAGCATCTCCTTCCCTGAAGGAGGCACTATTAATGCCTCTGTGACACATGGCCTTACTGCTACACTTCTCTGCAGGTTTTCCTGATTATTCCTTATTGCAGATTGAATTTATATACAAGAAACCAAAGAAACCAAAATGTCCCCAACAGTTACCCCAGATTATATCTCTTCTAAGTACTAACTGTTACTTAGCTGAAATAGCCATTAGAAGTTCGGCTTTTACTTTCCAGGATTTCTGGATTTTATTCTAGTGACTCTATCATATCAATGTATTTATTAAAATTGAATTATGAATATTCAGTGCATAGAGTGAACCAGTATTGCTTCTTCAGTCTCCTTTTCTTAATATTTTTTTTCCCCAGAAAGAAAATTAGGCTAGTCTTTTAAAAATTGTGTTCTGCTGCAGTCTACAATTTTAAGAGGAGAGGTGATGCATGTTTTTATTTTCATGTTGTCAAGAGCTCAGCAAGAATTTGCTTCTATTTTGAATGTGGAGCCTACTGTGTGCAAAACAGGTGTGAAAAAGCCCAGCTTCCTTTCTGAACACCTATTAAAGCTGTTTTCTTTCTTTTCTTTTTTATTTTTCTCAGTTGTAATCACTTAACCATAAAAACTGGATATTTATACAAAATGATATTGCGCTTCATTTGTCAAATTGACTTTCTGAGTTTGATTTTTATTTTACTGATTTATTTGTTTGAGCCAGTGTAGGCTTAAGATATATTTTCCTTTACTTGAAGGAAAACAGGATTTAGGTCCTGGACTATTCACTTAATGCCATGCACTAATTCGTGGTGTCCCTCTTTTGGCATATGCTATGATTCTGAACCTGTTTGCCTTCCCATCCACCCAGTGCCCTTTCCCCTCTCTGCTCCACATCTTAAACAGCTCTTGCAGACTATTTCCCAGGCTCCTGTGTCAACTGGCTTCCTGCTGGAAATTCAACAGGAGACATTGTCAGGATCCTGGAAGGAAGGAAGGAGTGGAGAAGCTGGTGTATTATTCCCCTCTTTTTCTGCCTTAGGCACCCTCCCCTGCAGCAACTGTGATATCTCCCAGGCTCCAACTCTGCTGGACAAGCCTACCACCGAATCAGCCCTGGCAATACTGTCTCCTCCCTCTGGCCTGTTTAAAAGTGTAATGGCTTCTTGTGGTTGCTTATCCCTGAATTCTCAGTTTTTCCATCATTTGTGCAATGGATATATCAAATCCTCTGTTGAAAGTAATGAGTGTGGTTTATTTTTTTCTGGTTAGACTCAGCACATTTGTCCATTTTATGTTTTTGTAAGGGTCTTTTCTTATTTATACAGGAAAGAATGATGTTCATAGAGAAGTAGTCATTCTACTTTACCTTATTTTTTGCTGTACCTTGCGCCTTTCAGGATTTTTGTTCTCCCACCAGAGATTGAACCCGTGCCCCCTGCAGTGGAAGTGTGCAATCTTAACCATTAGACTGCCAGGGAAGACTTGGGAGGTTGTTGTTAAGTGGTCAAAGCATGTCTGACTCTTTGCAGCCCTATGAACTGCAGCACACCAGGCTTCCCTGTCCCTCACCCTCTCTTGGAGTTGGCCCGAGTTCACGTCCATTGAATTGGTGACGCCATCCAACCACCTCATCCTCTGTCGCCTCTTCTCCTTCTGCCTTCACTCTTTCCCAGCATCAGGGTCTAACTTAGGGATCTGTTTGTGTTCCTCCACTTGGCTTGGCTAATGTCATTGTTCTTTTAGCTCCTTACCTCCCATACTTGCTTTCCAGTATGTATGGTATTGGACTGGTAATACCCAGCCTGAGACCAGTCCTTCTCCCATTCTCTATCCTTAAAGCACATGACATCTGTCTTCTGGAGTCATATCCATATAGATGCACAATATCCTGCTTTAAAATATTTTAAATCCCCTTTTCTATAGTGTTCTGAACAAGAGTATGACAGCTGTAGGATGGCAGACAGGGCACTAGATTATCCACCCAGAAGCTGAACTTGTGTGACCTCACTCCAGTACCTTAGCTCTTTCTGCACAACAGCATTCTGGGTAGTAAAACAGGGAAAAAAGGCGACTTCTTCATCAGAGCTGTGAAGAGCAAATGAGATTAATGAAAGGATTTTATGAATGATAAAATGTAAGAAGTTACTTAAAAGTGGTGAATAAGACTTTTTTTCCTCAAAACAAATGTAATTTTGAAAGTTAGCACAAAGGTATTTCTCAGTTGGAATTTATACTGAAGTTTAATAGCATCACACGGCCTTCTTGTAACACTGGATTTCTCAATCTCGGTTCTATTGACGATTGGGACTGGATAATTCTTGTTGTAGGAGGCTGCTCTGTACATTGTAAAACGTTTGGTGGAATTCCTGCCTCTAGCTGCTAGATGCCGGTAACACCTTCCTCCTCAGTTTTGCCAACCATAACATTTCTAAACATTGCCAAACTGCACTGAGAGAAAAGGTGGAGCAAAAAGCATAAAACCTGAGGTTGAGAAGCACTGATCTAACCCAATCTACTTGGAAAACAGGTATTTTTACTCTTTTAAATTTTTATTTTAGGAAAATTTAAATTTTGCTATTCTTTTTATAAAGTCACCTCTTAATTTAGGCTGTTAAAAAATAAACTTTCAAAGAGATTTTGGAAAAGGACTTTAAAAATGCATTTCAGTCATGGAACGTACCCTAACATTTTAGAGATCCATAAACCCTGTCACTGATCACTGTCATAGCAGTCATGTGTGTTCTACTAAGTATTTATGTTGGAGAGACTCATCTTCCTGCTGAATACTGTGGTTGGGCTGCCTAACTAAGTGGACTTACTTAATACAATTAATACCTTTTGTTATTTTTATTAGATATTAAAAAACCACACTAATACTTTATTCATATGCTGATATCTTTTGATGTCCTTTAAGGCAAGGGACCTCTAATATTACTAGGAACCTATATCTCTATCATAACTCAGATATTCTAGGTCTACTGAGCGACTTCACTTTCACTTTTCACTTTCATGCATTGGAGAGGGAAATGGCAACCCATTCCAGTGTTCGTGCCTGGAGAATCCCAGGGACGGGGAAGCCTGGTGGGCTGCTGTCTATGGGGTCGCACAGAGTCAGACACGACTGAAGTGACTTAGCATAGCATAGCATACTTATATAGACTACCTTGAGTAGCAGCAAAGTTAGAATTTTATGAGCATGACTGCTAGATCATAATCAATCGAATTTTTCATATTATTGGTTCCTAATATGATATTCTTCTTCACCATTGGATTTCTAGGACACTGGAAACAAACTGTAGCTGTTTAAGATCCAGAAATTATTGGGAGTTCCCTGATAGTCCAGTCGTTAGGACTTGGTATTGTCATAGCCATGGCCCAGGATTCAATTCCTGGTTGGGGAACTAAGATTCTATAAGCTTCCCAAGCTACCAGGAACAGCCAAAAAAGAAAAATCCAGAAATTATTATTTTAAAAATATTGATGCCAGATGTCTGAAACTATCTCTCCTAGCTTATGTTGTCAACAAGTTCCTAAAGCCAGTTTCCCATCTCAACTCTGACAGTTAGCTTTCTTACTAGCTTAAGAAAATGTTGATCAAAGCAGGTTGTAAAACAGGAGAAACAGGTTGTAGCAATAGGGCTATTTTTGCTGGGAAGATAGAAGAGATGTATGATCCTTAACATGAATATATTGCTAAGCTTTATGTTTCCAAGATTGGTAAAAAGGTTGCCGCATCAGGAGAATTATATTCATTTCCTCATCTATGTTTGTTTCCTCCCTCTGCCCCGCCCCCGCGTTCTGGTTAATCTTCTTTGGGAACCTATGGACCCTCTTCAAAAGACTTATCAACATGAATAATAATATCACTATAATTAATATTGTAGTGGGGTGGGGTGGGCACACAGCTGTTAGTGCCTGTTATTGCGAGACCTTAGTGGGAGGTTAGAGGTCCTACTCTGCCAATAGTCAGCCTCCCAGTGCTGCTCCCAGCATACATTGCAGTGAAAGGACCTTCTCACTAGGGTCCTCTGGGCCCTGTAAGCCCTAAGCCTGGACCTGGCAAGTAAGCTAAGGGCACAGGGTCAGGCTGAGGGCTATGTACCACAGAGCTCCAGACCCCTCCCCATGGCCTCCCACTGGCCAGGCCCAGGCCTCGAGGCAACAGCGAACCTCTCCTTCATCCTCACCTCTGCAGCCTAATGATGGCAGCTGTCTCCACGGGTCCCAGTCCACGGAGGCCTCAGCAACTGGAATATGTGGACAATGCTATTAAGGTGGCACTAGTGGCAAAGCACCTGCCAATGAAGGAGATGTGAAGAGACACTGGTTCGATCCCTGGGTTGGGAAGATCCCCTGGAGGAGGGTATGGCAACCCACTCCAGTATTGTTGCCTGGAGAACCCCAGGGACAGAGAAGCCTGGCGGGCTACAGTCCATAGGGTCGCACAGAGTCAAATATGACTGAAATGACTTTGCACACGTGCACTCCATTAAGGTAACAGCTTCAGGTAGCTTCAATCTCTCTGTTCAAGTTTCAAAAATTGGTACAGTGTAGATATATTGTCTACCCCTGGGAGGTGGCCAGAGGTCAGGGTTAAGCTGCAACAATGCTGCACATCATTACTTCAGGTCCCCCTCTGTAGTTGGGGCTGTTCTCAAACAAGGACAGTTGTTGTGAGCTGGAAATGAACGTGAATGGCATTTGCTGCAACACGCATTCCTATTGATCCTGTACACATAGTCCTCTCCAGTTTAAATGAAAAACCTGAGTCCTGGATGCCTGGTTTGCTCAGTGATGACACCTGAGCAGGGTCTGGTACTGAAAGCGCCCCCAGCTGAGATCTGCCTCCTTGTAGCCAGGATTTGGACCTCAAAGGGTGAAGCTGAGCCTTGGGACCTTGCACTCTCTTGTCAGACCAGGTAATAATATTTTGTTTGGTGGAGGTTTAGAGGAACATCATTCATTACTTGGCCATGACCTGACCTCAAGGACAAAGGGTCTGACACCAAGAAGTGTGCAACAACTAACCACGCCCCTCCCTCACCTTTCCTATAAAAAGGGCTTTGCTAAGTGCTTTTGGGGAGTTTGGGGTTTTTAAGGCATGAGCTTTCCAGCTGGCTTCCCCCCCAGGTGGTAGTGGTAAAGAATCTGCCTACTAATGCAGGAGACACAAGGGATACCTGGGTCCGGAAGATTCCTTGGAGAAAGAAATGGCAACCCACTCCACTATTCTTGCCTGGGAAATCCCATAGACAGAGGAACCTGGTGGGTTATAGTCAATGGGGTCACAGAGAGTCGGCTAAGCAACAGCAAGGCATGAGCCACCAGTCTTGCTATGGCCCTGCAGTAAATCTTTCTCTGATCCAAAGTCAGACGTTTTGGTGTTGTTTGGCCTCATTGTACATCAGGCACACAGACTTGCATTTGCTAAAAATATTATATATTACTCTTACAGATTTTTTTCATAAAGTATTTTAGTAAGAACTGTCTTATAATTGAGGTAAGTAGTAGGAGTTTATGATCTAGAAAGTGCCATTAAGCTGAGCCAGAAAGTTTGGGTCCTCTTATTTGCTCTCATACTATTGAACTTGAATGACTTTGGGCCAGGCCTACCTCTACATTTGCTGTCATTGCCCCAGTTTATCACGTATTGCTTCTGGCTTACCGCTTCACATCTTCTGTCTACCCTGTGTACACATTTGGATCTGCAAACTCTGCCAGAACAAAACTTTGGCTAGCATACCATACTATAAGTCAATATATTCCCCAGTGGAAGTCTCTTCTTTCTGGAGAAGGAATCATTTGAAGTATCAGTGTTTGCCTCATCCATTTTTTGAGATCTGAGAAGCAAAAACTATCATATATAGAAATGGCCTAGCCAGATTTCCCATCCTCATCATAAATATTGGAGGAAAAATGTTGATGATGGATTATTTCAGATTCCTCCTTGCTACCTCTGCTTAAGAAAATCTGTATGGCCAAGATGGAATTATAGGGACTAGGTTTACCCTCCCACCTGTAACCAAAACAAAACACACACACAAAAATGAAAACAAACCCAAAGCAGACGAAATACATAAAACAGTGGTTTTCAAGACACTGGCTATCAGGCAATGAATGACAGTGATTCTTGAAAGAAAGAGCCATGAGAGATGAGACCAACTGTTGCCCCAGTGTATTCACTTGAGAAAGTTTTCAGGCCATGGCATATGGAAGAAGAACTGAGATAAAGCCTAATTAGGACCCTAAATTGAAGAGATGGAGGTTGGAGTCTAGAGAGATCAAGACAGAGTTGAGATGAGTGACAAAGAGGACAGAGCTACCAGGAGAGCACTGGCAGTCTACAGAGGGACCCTTATCAAATATTCAGCAGAATCCTGATCAGCATATGCCAATGAGGAAACTACATGAGGCCCAGGAAAGAATCATCTGGAAGCATGAGAGTCTATGCCATTGTCAGTTCTTAGGAGCCGGATGGAAAAACTCATAATTCATAAGGCACTGGGTAGATTATTTAAGAAGGTCCTGCCTCATTAGTGGGAAATAATTAGCCTTATACTGAGAACTGCTCCCAACCTGTCAAGCTGTAAAAGCAAAAACTGAAGGGATCAAACTGTATCCAAATAACTTATCATCATTCCCGAGCAAAGCTCAAGAAAATCTATGAGAATTCAAAAGCATCCAGTACCCAACAAAATAAAGTCCAGAAAGTATGTGCATGTGTGCCAAGTTGCTTCAGTTGTGTCTGACTCTTGTGACCCTGTGGACTGTACCCTGCCAGGCTCCTCTGTCTGTGGGATTCTCCAGGCAAGAATACTGGAGTGGGTTTCCATGCTCTCCTCCAGGGAATCTTCCTGACCCAGGGATTGAACCTATATCTCTTACATCTCCTGCATTGGCAGGTGGGTTCTTTACACTAGTGTCACCTAGAAAGCCCCCACAAAGTATGCATGCAGCCAAAGACTACCAGGCATGCAGAGAGATAGGAAAATACAACCATAATGAGGAGGATAATCAGTAAGTCAAAAGTGACGCAAATTGATACAAATAATATTATTATCAGAGAACATTAATACAATTAATGTAACCATGCTGCTAAGTCACTTCGGTCGTATTGGATTCTGTGCTACCGCATAGACGGCAGCCCACCAGGCTCCCCCGTCCCTGGGATTCTCCAGGCAAGAACTCTGGAGTGGATTGCCATTTCCTTCTCCAATGCATGAAAGTGAAAAGTGAAAGTGAAGTTGCTCAGTCATGTCTGACTCTTCACGACCCCATGGACTGCAGCCTACCAGGCTCCTCTGTCCATGGGATTTTCCAGGAAAAAGTACTGGAGTCGGGTGCCATCACCTTCCATATTCAAAAAGTTATGCAGAGGTTTAAAAAAAGATCTCAGTCATATTTCTAGAGATGAAAAGTACAATATCCAAGATGAAAAATAAACTAGATGGGATTAACGGAAAATTATATATATCAGTTCAGTTCAGTCGCTCAGTCCTGTCCGACTCTTTGCGACCCCATGAATCGCAGCACGCCAGGCCTCCCTGTCCATCACCAAATCCCGGACTTCACTCAGACTCACATCCATCGAGTCAGTGATGCCATCCAGCCATCTCATCCTCTGTCGTCCTCTTCTCCTCCTGCCCCCAATCCCTCCCAGCATCAGAGTCTTTTCCAATGAGTCAAGTCTTCGCATGAGGTGGCCAAAGTACTGGAGTTTCAGCTTTAGCATCATTCCTTCCAAAGAAATCCCAGGGCTGATCTTCAGAATGGACTGGTTGGATCTCCTTGCAGTCCAAGGGACTCTCAAGAGTCTTCTCCAACACCACAGTTCAAAAGCATCAATTCTTCGGCGCTCAGCCTTCTTCACAGTCCAACTCTCACATCCATACATGACCACTGGAAAAACCATAGCCTTGACTAGACGGACCTTTGTTGGCAAAGTAATGTCTCTGCTTTTCAATATGCTATCTAGGTTGGTCATAACTTTCCTTCCAAGGAGTAAGCATCTTTTAATTTCATGGCTGCAGTCACCATCTGCAGTGATATTGGAACCCAGAAAGAATAAAGTCTGACACTGTTTCCACTGTTTCCCCATCTATTTCCCATGAAGTGATGAGACCAGATGCCATGATCTTCATTTTCTGAATGTTGAGCTTTAAGCCAACTTTTTCACTCTCCTCTTTCACTTTCATCAAGAGGCTTTTTAGTTCTCCTTCACTTTCTGCCATAAGGGTGGTGTCATCTGCATATCTGAGGTTATTGATATTTCTCCCGACAATCTTGATTCCAGCCTGTGCTTCTTCCAGCCCAGCATTTCTCATCATGTACGCTGCATAGAAGTTAAATAAGCAGGGTGACAATATACAGCCTTGACGTACTCCTTTTCCTATTTGGAACCAGTCTTTTGTTCCAAGTCCAGTTCTAACTGTTGCTTCCTGACCTGCATATAGGTTTCTCAAGAGGCAGGTCAGGTGGTCTGGTATTCCCATCTCTTTCAGAATTTTCCACAGTTTATTGTGATGCACACAGCCAAAGGCTTTGGCATAGTCAATAAAGCAGAAATAGATGTTTTTCTGCAACTCTCTTGCTTTTTCGATGATCCAGCAGATGTTGGCAATTTGATCTCTGGTTCCTCTGCCTTTTCTAAAACCAGCTTGAACATCAGGAAGTTCATGGTTCATGTATTGCTGAAGTCTGGCTTGGAGAATTTTGAGCATTACTTTACTAGCATGTGAGATGAGTGCAATTGTGCAGTAGTTTGAGCATTCTTTGGCATTGCCTTTCTTAGGAATTGGAATGAAAACTGACTTTTGCCAGTCCTGTGGCCACTGCTGAGTTTTCCAAATTTGCTGGCATATTGAGTGCAGCACTTTCACAGCATCATCTTTCAGGATTTGAAATAGATCCACTGGAATTCCATCACCTCCACTAGCTTTGTTCGTAGTGATGCTTTCTAAGGCCCATTTGACTTCACATTCCAGGATGTCTGGCTCTAGGTGAGTGATCACACCATCGTGATTATCTGGGTTGTGAAGATCTTTTTTGTACAGTTCTTCTATGTATTCTTGCCATCTCTTCTTAATATCTCCTGCTTCTGTTAGGTCCATACCATTTCTGTCCTTTATTGAGCCCATCTCTGCATGAAATGTTCCCTTGGTATCTCTGATTTTCTTGAAGAGATCTCTAGTCTTTCCCATTCTGTTGTTTTCCTCTATTTCTTTGCATTGATCACGTAGGAAGGCTTTCTTCTCTCTTCTGGCTATTCTTTGGAACTCTGCATTCAGATGCTTAAATCTTTCCTTTTCTCCTTTGCTTTTCACTTCTCTTCTTTTCACAGCTATTTGTAAGGCCTCCCCAGACAGCCATTTTGCTTTTTTGCATTTCTTTTCCATGGGGATGGTCTTGATCCCTGTCTCCTGTACAATGTCACGAACCTCAGTCCATAGTTCATCAGGCACTCTATCTATCAGATCTAGGCCCTTAAATCTATTTCTCACTTCCACTGTATAATCATAAGGGATTTGATTTAGGTCAGACCTGAATGGTCTAGTGGTTTTCCCTACTTTCTTCAATTTCAGTCTGAATTTGGCAATAAGGAGTTCATGATTTGAGCCACAGTCAGCTCCTGGTCTTGTTTTGCTGACTGTATAGAGTTTCTCCATCTTTGGCGGCAAAGAATACAGTCAATCTGATTTCAGTGTTGACCATCTGGTGATGTCCATGTATAGAGTCTTCTTTTGTGTTGTTGGAAAATGGTGTTTGCTATGACCAGCGCATTTTCTTGGCAAAACTCTATTAATCTTTACCCTGCTTCATTCCGTATTCCAAGGCCAAATTTGCCTGTTATTCCAGTTGTTTTTTGACTTCCTACTTTTGCATTCCAGCCCCCTATAATGAAAAGGACATCTTTTTTGGGTGTTAGTTCTAAAAAGTCTTGTAGGTCTTCATAGAACCATTTAACTTCAGCTTTTTCAGCGTTACGGGTTGGGGCATAGACTTGGATTACTGTGATATTGAATGGTTTGCCTTGGAAATGAACAGAGACCATTCTGTCGTTTTTGAGATTGCATCCAAGTACTGCATTTCAGACTCTTTTGTTGACCATGATGGCTACTCCATTTCTTCTAAGGAATTCCTGCCCGCAGTAGTAGATATAATGGTCATCTGAGTTAAATTCACCCATTCCAGGCCATTTTAGTTCGCTGATTCCTAGAATGTTGACATTCACTCTTGCCATCTCTTGTTTGACCACTTCCAATTTGCCTTGATTCATGGACCTAACATTCCAGGTTCCTATGCAATATTGTTCTTTATAGCATCAGACCTTGCCTCTATCACCAGTCACATCCACAACTGGGTATTGTTTTTGCTTTGGCTCCATCCCTTCATTCTTTCTGGAGGTATTTCTCCACTGATCTCCAGTAGCATATTGGGCACCTACTGACCTGGGGAGTTTCTCTTTCAGTATCCTATCATTTTGCCTTTTCATAGTGTTCATGGGGTTCTCAAGGCAAGAATACTGAAGTGGTTTGCCATTCTCTTCTCCAGTGGACCACATTCTGTCAGACCTCTCCACCATGGCCCGCCAGTCTTGGGTGGCCCCACGGGCATGGCTTAGTTTCATTGAGTTAGACAAGGCTGTGGTCCTAGTGTGATTAGATTAACTAGTTTTCTGTGAGTATGGTTTCAGTGTGTCTGCCCTCTGATGCCCTCTTGCAACACCTACCGTCTTACTTGGGTTTCTCTTACCTTGGACATGGGGTATCTCTTCACAGATGCTCCAGCAAAGCGCAGCCACTGCTCCTTTACTTGGATGAGGGGTATCTCCTCACCCCGCCCTTCCTGACCTTGTACATGGAATAGCTCCTCTAGGCCCTCCTGCCCCCGCGCAGCCACTGCTCCTTGGACGTGGGGTTGCTCCTCCCGGCCCCCACCCCTGGCCTCGCAGATGGGGTAGCTCCTCTTGGCTGCTCCTGTGCTGTCGCAGCCTGGCAGTCTCGGCCACCGCCCCTGACGTCAGATGCGGGGTAGCTCCTCTTGGCTGCCGCCCCTGACCTCAGACGTGGGGTAGCTCCTCTCGGCCATTCCTGCCCCGTCGCAGTCTCGCACTCTCGGCCACTGCCCCTGACCTCGGACGTGGGTTAACTCCTCTTGGCCACCGCCCCTTGGGCATAGGGTCCTCCCGGCTTCTGCCCCTGACCTCGGACGTGGGGTAGCTCCTCTAGGCCACGCTATGTGTGCCATCGCAGCCGCCTGTGCTATTTGACCCTTTCATGGATCACAGCCTTGTCATGGCAAAGGGGCTTGTATAACTTAATGAAGCTATGAGTCATACCATCCAGGGTAACCCAAGATGGACAGGTCATAGTGAAGAGTTCTGACACAACTTGGTCCACTGGAGGAGGGAATGGCAATCCACTCCAGTATTCTAGCCATGAGAACTCCATTTTTCCAGTAGTCATCTATGGATGTAAGAGTTGAACCATAAAGAAGCCGAGCACCAAGGAATTAATGCTTTCGAATTGTGGTGCTGGAGAAGACTCTTGAAAGTCCCTTGGACAACAAGATCAAACCACCAGTCAATCCTAAAGGAAATCAACCCTGAATATTCATTGGAAGGACTGATACTGAAGCTGAAGCTCCAATACTTTGGCCACATGATGAGAAGAGCTGACTCATTGGAAAAGACCCTGATGCTGGGAAAGATTGAAGACAAAAGGAGAAGGGAGTGGCAGAGGATGAGAAGGTTAGATAGATAGCATCACCTACTCAATGGACATGAATCTGAGCAAACTCCGGGAGATAGTGAAGGACAGGGAAACCTGGTATGCTGCAGTCCATGGGGTTGCAGAGTCAGACATGACTGAGTGACTGAATAACAGCAACAAGATTAATGAGTTTGATGGCAGAGCAATGGAAACAATCCAAAAAGAAACCCCCCCCCCACACACACACACAAAGAATCCAGAATAATTAAAGAGCATCACTGAGTTGTGGAGCAACTTCAAACAGGCTAATAAATGAGTAGTTAGAGGCCCCATAGGATAAAAGAAGATAGGGACAAAAAAATATTGGGGAAAATATGTCCCCAAACTTTCCAAACAGTAAAACCTGTAATCCCACAAATTCAAGAGCCTTAATGAAACTCCATCACAAGAAACATGAAGTAAATAAATTACACGTAGGTCTATCATCACAAAATTGTAAAAAAAAAAAAAAAAATAGTGATAAAGAGGAAGAATCTCACTATCCAGAGATAAAAGATATGTTATGTACAGAGCAATAAAGGTGAGAGTGACATGAGTTTGTTTTTTTTTAATTCAGTTCAGTCACTCAGTCGTGTCCTACAATTGAAAACACAGTGGAGGAACATCTTTAAAGTAATGAAAGGAAAAAACTTGGCAGTTTGGGCTTATATGTCCTGCTAAAATGTCTTTCACCAAAAGTGGTGAAGTAAATATATCTTCAGACATACAAAAGCTGAAAGAATTCATTGGTAGCAGACACTAAGAAAAGTTACAAGCCATTCCTCAGGCAGAAAGAAATTAAGAATGAAATTAAGGAAAGAATTGTATGCACCACAGTATAAAATTGATAGTCATGTAACATATACAAAAATTAACTCAAAATAGATCAAAAACAAAAATGTAAATATAATTATAAAATTGTTGAAAGAAAACATGATTGTGAATCTTAATGACCTAATTAATTAATGCTTAATTAGGCAGCAATTTTTAGATATGATGACACAAAACAACCAAAAAAAATCTAAATATATTTGACTTCATTAAAATTAAAAACTCATTTATTAGAGGACACTATCAAGAACATGAAAAGACAACCAAAATAAAGGCAGAAAATATTTTCAAATTATATATCTGGTAAGGGACTTGAATACAGATTGTATAAAGAAGTTTTACAACTCAAAAATAAGATGAATAGGGACTTCCCTGTTGGTCCAGTGGTTAAGAATCCAACTTCCAATGTAGGGGACGTGGATTTGATCCCTGGTTGGGGAACTGAGACCCCACATGCCACAGAGCAACTAAGCCTGTGAGCCACAACTAATGAAGCCTGCTCACCTCAATGAAGACCCAGCACAGCCAAGAATATATAAATAAAATCACTGATTTATTTTTAAAAATAATATGAATAATTCAATTTAGGGAATTCCCTGGCAGTCCAGTAGTTAGGACTTGGTGCTTTCACTGCTGAAGGTCCAGGTTTACTCCCTGGTTGGGGAACTAAGATCCCACAAGTGGTATGGCCAAGAGAGAAAATTGTGGTTAATTATATCCTGGTGACTCAGGCTGTAAAGAATCTGCCTGCAATGTGGGAGACCTGGGTTCGATCTCTGGCTTGGGAAGATCCCCTGGAGGAAGGCATGCAACCCACTCCAGTATTCTTGCCTGGAGGATCCGCATGGACAGAGGAGCCTGGTGGGCAACAGTCCATGGGGTCACAAAGAGTTGGACACTCCTGAGCGACTAAGCACAGCACATATCATATTAAGGATGTTTCAAGAATGATTATAATTAGAAGGTAACCAACTTATCTTCCCACTCTCAAATCGGTTATATAAACTGTCCTCCATTTAACTTCTCTCATCTCTCCTTCATTCATCCCACAACTCCACTGACACAGTCTTTCAAGGTCACCAGGGACCTGAGTGTCTAACTCATTGTCAACCTTTGTCCCAATTTTATTCACTCTTAGCAATATCAAAAACAGTTTACCACTGCATCCTTTTCAACACAGCACTTTATTTTCTCTTGTTCCAGGAAACCAGGCCAAATTTTCTTTTAGCAAATCTGTATAACCAGCTGCATATGCATAATTTTCATTTTGATGTCTGATAGGTCCCTAAAACCTAACACGTACATGACAAAATTCTTATCTGTTCATTGTAACCCCATCCCCTAAACACAAATCAGACCCATTCTACTCTTCCCATATCTTTCTTATGAAAGTTGGTAACACAACTATTTGTTCACATGTTCAGGCCAAAAACTAACGATTCATTTACCATTTTTGATTACTCTCTTTCCATAATCTTACCACATCCAACCCACTAGCAAGTCTTAATAGTTCCAACTCCCAAATGTATCTGCATTTGCCTCACTCTCCAGTTTTTTTTTTTTCAAGTTAGTCAAAGAGGGAACATGTGGAGTAATGCTGGGGATCAGATTCTATGTGTCTTATGGGCCTTTGTGAGGCCTTTTGCCTTTACTCCAGTGAGTTGCAGAATTTTGATTGAAGTACTAACATGATCTAACTTAAGTCTTTAAAGATCGCTCTGATTTCTTTGTTGAAATTAGACTGGGGAACAGGGCAGAAATAAACATAGGAAACTCAAAAGGCTATTGCAGTTTTTAAAAATTGATAGTTTGGACTATCAGTGGTACACTGTTAAGCTGGTACCTCAGTGGGTGACTGGAGCTTAACCTCCTCAGTTAAAAATGGGGAAATCTGAGAAAGGAGAAAAACACACCCCTTCCAATTACTCCTTCTCCAGGGAGAGAGAAAGTAAATACACACCAACATCTGGGAGGCATTGTCTGAGTCCTGCAGATCTGAGGAATGGGGCAAAACGCTGACAAAAACTGATAGCAGGATATAAAATAAAGGTTTATCTGTAGGATAAATTACAGTAAGCAGAATTGTTGGGTCAAAGGACAAGTATGTTTATAATTTTGATAGACATCTTCACTGATAATGGAGGAGTAAGTGGTGGTTGAATTCTATTCTAATAAAGTAGATGTAACTCATGAGAGAAAAATAAAAATCAAATAATGATACCAGGAGTATGGTCTGAACAACTGGAAGGATGGGTATGCTGTTTCCCAAGTGGTTGAAGACCACTGAAGGAGCATGTTTCAATAAGAAGAGATAGGAAGTTTGACTTGAACATTTCCATTTAAAACCATTTATCCAGGTATCCAGATAGAGATCAAGTAGAATTTTGGATATGTGAGTCTGGAATTCAGAGGAGAGGGCTGGAGAAATAAATTATGGAGTTGTTCATGTGTATGTGGTATTAAAAGCCATGAAACTGGATGAAATCACTAATATAGGCAGCATAGAGAAAAAATCATAAACTGAACCCTGGGGCCCTCTATTGGTTAGAAATCAGGCGAATAAGGCAGAACCCACAAGGAAAGCTATGACACAGCAGCCAGTAAAGTAGGACAAAAACCAGGTGAGTGTATTAACATTTTCTGATGGGTAGAACTGCAGTGTACATGAATGCCAAAAGTAGTGACACAGTGGAAAGGGAGAAATTGGTGATTCAGGCAGAGAGATGCGATTTCCTGGAGTGATGTCCTTGAGTAGGCAAAAATGTATGGGGTTAAGATACTAGAGAATATGTTGGTCTAGATAGGGGCAGGGGCAGTTCATTTGTAGTAACATTTATTGTAAGTTGTTTATTTAAAGGTGCTAGGAAGACCAGTAAAGGAAGAGGAAAGTGATGCAGTGAAAATAAGGCAACCAGTGGTATACTGTTAAGCTGGTACCTCAGCGGGTAAGTGGAGATTAACCTAATAGGAAGTTAAAAATGGGCAAATCTGAGAAAGGAGCAAAACATATTCGTTCCAATTAACTCCATCCTGAAGTGGGGAGAGAAAGGTAAATACATACCAACATCTAAGAGGCATTAACTAAGGGCTGCAGCTCTGAGAAATAGGGACAAAACACTGACCACATCTGTTACCAGGGTATAGAATAGAGATTTATCTGTAGGATAAATTACAATAAGCAGAATTATTGGGCATTACAAACAAGTTCCTTTGTGATTTTGATAGACAGCTCCAAATTGTCCATTACACAAAGTATACTAACTTACATTCGTACCAGAAATGTATGTGTCTATTTCTTCATATTTTCCCCAAATTCATGTTCTATTAAATTCTGCTTTTTGCCAATCTTCTAGTTAAACAAGTGTTTCAGTGTAATTTTAATTTTCATTTATCTTATTAGGAGTGAGGTTGAGCAACTTAACATATATTTAGAATTCCTTTTTATTTCTTTTTTAACATGCAAACTGCATGTTAATATTCTTTGTTCATTTTTCAGGTTATCAGTCTTCTTACTGATCTGTAGAAAAACAACCCTTTTTGATATGAGTACAAATATTTCTCCAATTCATGTGTGTCTTGGAAATTTCCTTATGGAATTCTGTCTGTGCTTCTCCTTCTCCATTGCTGGTCCAAGCCTCCATCAGCTCCCACCTGGACTGGAGACCTAAGCTCCTACCAAGTCTCTGCTTCCACTGCTGTCTCCTGGACCCTAGTCTCTGTACAAGACAGAGTGGGCTTTGTTAAATAGGAATGAGATCATACTCACCCCTAAAAACACCCCCCTGGGCTATTTGCTACTTTTCAGCATATTTAAATGTAAGCTCCACTCCATGGCTAGTATGGCTGTATGAGTCACATCTTACCTGCTCCTCTCAACTAATCTTCTACAGCTCTCCATCCAGAGAATGACCCTCTTTCAGACTCTTAAACAAACTGAACTTGTTCATACCTTATGGCTTTTGTGCTCTGTGCTTAATACTCCTGGCAGGAATGTCCTTCCCTTAAACCTCTCATGGTTCACTCTCTAGCTCACTTGGCCTTCAGCAAGTGTATCACCTCTGTGAGCATCCTACCCTCCCTACCAGAGTCAAAATGGCACACGCACGCATATCCACACCCCTAGTTCTCGGGTCTATCCCTGCCTCTGTGCATTATCTTTGTTTTAGGATTTAGCATAATGCCTAGAATTTAATAAACTCTTAATATTTTATGCAAAAGTATGTCTCAGAATAAAAGGATACCGTCTTACATTCAGATTCTTTTAAGTCTTTCACATTTTAGGGCATTTTTGAAACAATTTTAAACAAATAGTATTGTTTGGAGAAAACAATCAAACTGAGATGGCCAAAATCAATGCTAATTTAAAATGCTTATATAAGTCACTTGACTGAATTGTTCCAAAGGGATAGAAAAAAAGGGAGGCACAATAATGTAAATAGGTTTAGTTTTTTGGCAGGGGTGATGAGTGATGAGGGTATGTATGCCTTTACAAAGATAATCATGTAAGCATGCTTTTAAGTATCACTTAAAAAGCAATGTAGCAAGTGTAAGTATTGTGAAGATAGATGAAAAAAAAAAACAAAAAACCCTATCCTAACAAAGAATTTATAGATAGATACAGCTTAAAATAAAAGTTACAGTTGATAGCATCGTATTATACTTAAAGAATTCCCTCACTCAAATAATTTTGATAAAAGTAAAAATGATATTAGAAGATGGTGAAGCAGCCTCAATCTCTTGAGTCTCTTTGTGAAGGATATTTGCTTGAAGAGCTACCCTGACTCAAAACAGACTTAAAGTAAACAAGAAAACAAATTTTGATTTTATTAAGCTGCTAGGACTTGGGGTTGTGTGTGTATGTCTGTTTTTGTTTTTATCAAAGCACAATCCTAGCCTATGCTGTCAAGTACAGCTGTTTACTCTACAATATAACCCTGAATTAATCTAATCATCTAGGAGTGAGTGAGTGAAGTTGCTCAGTTGTGTCCGACTCTTTGCAACCCCATGGACTGTAGCCCACCAGGTTCCTCCATCCATGGAATTTTCTAGGCAAGATTAGTGGAGTGGGTTGTTATTTTCTTCTCCAGGGGATCTTCCCGACCCAGGGATCAAACCCGGGTCTCTCACATTGCGGGCAGACGCTTTACCGTCTGAGCCACCAGGGAATCTCTCTGCAATATAATCCTGAATTAATCTAATCATCCAAAGGTAGATTCAAATAGTTGATGTTTTTAGTCTCCCTTGTATTCTTTTAGGAACAGAGCAATGTATAAAATATACTTATATAAACAAGTAAATCTGAACATCTTGTCTAGAAATACTCACCTATAAGTATGAAATTCTAAAAATACTACTTTTAAAAAATAAAAAAGTTCCATCAATCATATAGAATTTATACCAGTTTAGCCTAACTTTTAAAAAAGTATCATAACCACAGTGTGGTACATATACACAATAGAGTACTACTCAGCCATTAAAAAGAATACATTTGAATTAGTTCTAATGAGGTGGATGAAACTGGAGCCTATTATACAGAGTGAAGTAAGCCAGAAAGAAAAACACCAATACAGTGTGCTGCTGCTACTGCTAAGTCGCTTCAGTCGTGTCCGACTCTGTGCAACCCCATAGATGGCAGCCCACCAGGCTCCGCTGTCCCTGGGATTCTCCAGGCAAGAACACTGGAGTGGGTTGCCATTTCCTTCTCCAATGCAGGAAAGAGAAAAGTGAAGGTGAAGTTTCTCAGTCGTGTCCGACTCTTAGTGACCCCATGGACTGCAGCCTACCAGGCTCCTCCATCCATGGATTTTCCAGGCAAGAGTACTGGAGTGCCATTGCCTTCTCTGATGCATATATATGGAATTTAGAAAGAAGGTAACGATAACCCTGTAAGCGAGACCGCAAAGAGACACAGATGTATAGAACAGTCTTTTGGACTCTGTGGGAGAGAGAGAGGGTGGGATGATTAAGGAGAATGGCATTGAAACATGTATAATATCATATATGAAACGAGTTGCCAGTCCAGGTTCGATGCATGATACTGGATGCTTGGGGCTGGTGCACTGGGATGACCCAGAGGGATGGTATGGGGAGGGAGGAGGGAGAGGGGTTCAGGATGGGGAACACGTGTACACCCGTGGCAGATTCATGTTGATGTATGGCAAAACCAATACAATATTGTAAAGTAATTAACCTCCAATTAAATAAATTAAAAAAAAGAAAAAGAAATTTGTGGTTCTTCTCATAATTTTTATAAGAAATATCAATACCAAAAGATTTTATTCTAAAACAAGAAAAAATATACATGGCCACATGCACTAGAGTTAAGAGTGTTAATTTACCAGATAGAAGTCTTAGTTCACACTGTTAATGTCAAGAATCAAATCTTCAGTTTTATGAAATATGTTAAAATTGTATCATGGAAATACCTGTTTACTTTAATAACATTTTAAAACATGATGCATTTTTAACAATAAACTGTATTTTCTATATCCTCGTTTTTCACTGGATATGAGAATTTCCCAAAGACTGGCTTGAGACAACACACAAGCTTCTTGAAAGTGAAAGTGTTAGTCCCTCAGTCATGTCTGACTCGTTATGACCCCATGGACTGTAGCCTGTCAGGCTCCTCTGTCCCTGGAATTCTCCAGGCAAAAATACTGGAGTGGTTAGCCATCACCAGGAGATCTTCCCGACCCAGGAATAGAACCTGGGTCTCCTGCATTGGCAGGTGGATTCTTTACCATCTGAGCCACCAAGGAAGTGCCCAAGCTTGAGACTATCTGGAAACTCCACTTTCCTCATTTTGGTGTCCGTTGTGTGGTACTCGTCTTCCTTGGAAAACCAGGATTTTGAGTGAACTATGCTTGGTGGTGTTTGATGGCATTCTTTGGGGCAAGGGTAGAAGAGTGTAAACTCATCATTCCCATTTGGAAATGTTTAATCCTAGGTTTCCCATATCCTTTTTTAAAATACTAATTTATTTATTATAATTGGAGGCTAATTACTTTACAATATTGTGGTGGTTTTTGCCATACATTGACATGAATCAGCCATGGGTATACATGTGTCCCCCTGTCCCAAACCCCTCTCCCACCTCCCTCCCCATTCCATCCCTCTGGTTTGTCCCAGTGCACTGGCTTTGAGTGCCCTGTTTCATGCATTGAACTTGGACTGGTCATCTGTTTCACATATAATATAGATGTTTCAGTGCTATTCTCTCAAATTATCCCCTTCTAGAGCCATCTACCAAAGGACACATGGGATCACAGCAAATTTCTTACCATATTGTGCTAGCATGTCCTACCATATCTTTCTGTATAGGAGTCTTTTTGTTTGTTTCACTGGTTACAATTCTTGACTTTAGAATCTTATTCCAGACCAGAATATATTCTCTATGATATGTAAAAATTCTATAATTATATGTGTTCATATGAGGATCAGAATAACTACCAATAATGCCTCCTGTTATTATCATTGTATTAAAAAGAAAAAATGTATTTTATTGCCTACAGTATTCTACAATACCTTCTTTTAATTATGATGTTGTTATTGTGAAGATACTCTTGAGTCATTGTCATCTAGCTTGGAAATTCCACAGAACTCAATTACTAAGTTAGTGTCTATGGCCTGGTTTGTAATAATATAGTTTAAATCAGCCATTGTTCCAGGAGAGAAACAGCATGGGGTAGTGGTAGATCAAGGCCCTCCACAAGAGGCAGTTGTCCTGGATTCTTTTGCTTTCTGAGTTGCAGAGAAATTCTAGCATGATATTGAACTTTACTCCATAAAATGAAGACAGAGACATAATTATATCTTGATGATTAGAACACAGGGGATAAGGCAAGATGATCTTTTCAGGCCTCTTCTGATCCTAAAACCACTGGCTGACTTAGAATTAGTGCGATATTAAGGATCAAAAGTTGTAGAAATTACCTCTTTTGGGTGGAGTTCTATTTATCCAGAAATAATGTCTGTCTATCCAAAACCTCTAGCTATGTAGAAAACAATTATCTGTTCTTTTAAACAGAAAACATAAAAAAGTACCCAAACTACCAAAAGATCTTTTCAATTTTGTTGTTAAATAGTATGACTCTGGGAAAGAAAGGAAAAAAGCCAATGAATGAATGCACATACCATAAATCAAGTCAGCTCTCATAAGAAGTGATATCTTACTTTTTCCCTTGCAAGTATAACAGAAAGACAGACAAGGAATTATTCCAAGTTTCCCAGGTCCAGGTGGCTTTAACTGTGGACTAAAGAGTTGGATTACAGAAGAAAGCTCTTTTGAGTTTCTTAAGTCATACTTTCATCCACTTTCTTAAGTCTTTTCTTACCAAAGAGAAGTAAAACGACAGAATGTTTAGGTTTGGAAAAGTGCTAATTGCTAGAACACTCAGCCACCAACACTCTGGGTTCAGCTGGAATGGAATGGACAAAAAAAACCCCAAACTTCAGCGAGTTCATTTAAAACATACCTGCTTGAAATCTCTTTGATTTGTGGCTTTTTCTTGATGACTTCTCCAGACATCTGCTTTTATTTCCCTACAAGTTGTTTCAAAAGATAATGAAAGGTGGTTAAAAAAGATTTTTCAGGCTCTATGGGAAAAAGAAAGTATAGATTATTTTTGTCCTTGCTTTGATCATTTTTTCCATGACTCTACAGTCGGCTTCATAAACTATTACTGAGATCAAAACAACAATTCCTGTTACCACTCTGAACAGATATCTGTCTGAGTAAATGTGCAGAAGTTTCTTTTCATTGGCCTGCTCAGAGCAGAATTCTTAGAAATATACAGCATAGAACTCCTATAGCCCTATTCATTAAAAACTCTGATTTGTTACTGACAAGGGTTCCTTGGACTCTCAGCAGAGATAACAGCTTTGAAATGAGACTCAAGTGTCATTTCATTTTATGTAGCTACAGATATGTTCCTGTTATCCTTAATGATCTCATTTTTTCTACTTTTATCATCTCCAGGTCTTCCCAGCTGGAGACAATAATGTCCTTCACTTGCTGGACTAGTCTGATCCCAGTTTCCTAGAAGATCCTAACCAAGTCAGGAGGTTAAAGCAGTTTTGTTAGCACCACCTGTAGATAGAACCTAGAATCACTATTGCTAGTTTGTAACTGGCATGGCTGTAGGAAGCTCTTGGATTGGAGTACATTTTGTTGCAGGATTTTTTTGCCACTGTTACCCCCCTATATTAATTCAGATCACGAATATGCTCTGCTTTCCTTGTTGGACTGGATATACTCCCTGAGCTGGAGTTCACTTGGCTATGACTCCAACTCCCTATTTGGCTTGCACCAAGTCTCTTTCCTGTGGACTCTGGTTCCTGGCAAGAGCCTTGCTGTGAAGAGAGTTATAATCAACATCAGATGGAATCTGGATGCTATTCTTTGCCTGACTGATGGAGACCCTTAATTATCAGCTTTGAGGCTGCCATGTCCTTTGGTGTTTGACTTCCTGGCTATTCTAGAAGCTAGCTACTCAAGACTGGTTGGTATCCTTATGCCCTGTTTTTCAGTCTCAGCTTTTCTGCCTTTCCTTGTTATATATGTTGCTAAGGTACCAACGTACCTTAAGTCTCAGTCTGCCTTTTTTTTTAATTGAATTATAGTTGATTTACAATGTTGTATCTCTGGTGTACAGCAAAATGATTAAGTTATATATATGCTTACCTGGTTGTTCAGTGGCAAAGAATCCACCTGCAATGTAGGAGATGCAGGAGACTTGGGTTCGATCCCTGGGTCAGGAAGATTGCCTGGAGGAGGGCGTGGCAATTCATTCCAGTATTCCTGCCTGGACAATCTCATGGACAGAGGGAGCTGGTAGACTATAGTCTGTAGGGTCACAAAGAGTTAGAGACAACTGAAGTGACTGAGCGTATATATGTGTGTGTGTGTATGTGTGTGTGTGTGTGTGTGTGTGTGTGTATCAGTTCAGTCAGTCAGTTCAGTCGCTCAGTTGTGTCCGACTCTTTGCAACCCCATGAATCGCAACACGCCAGGCCTCCCTGTCCATCACCAACTCCCAGAGTTCACCCAATCTTATGTCCATCAAGTCGGTGATGCCATCTAGCCATCTCATCCTTTGTCATCCCCTTCTCCTCCTGCCCCCAATCCTTCCCAGCATCAGGGTCTTTTCCAATGAGTCAACTCTTTGCATGAGGTGGCCAAAATATTGGAGTTGCAGCTTCAGCATCAGTCCTTCCAATGAACACCCAGGACTGATCTCCTTTAGGATGGTTTATTACAGGATATTGAATATAGTTCCCTGTGCTATACAATAGGACCTTGTATATCCATTCTGTATATAAAGTATGCATCTGCTTATCCCCAACTCCCAATCCAACTCTCCCCTACCCACTAACCCCTTGACACCCACAAGACTGTTCTCTATGTCTGTGAGTCTGTTTCTGTTTCACAGATAAGTTCATTCTTGTCATATTTTAGATTCCACATGTAAGTGATATACCACATTTGTCTTTCTCTTCTAAGTTACTTTACTTAGTATGATAATCTCTAATTGCATCCATGTTGCTGCAGATGACATTATTTCATTCTTTTTTATGACTGAGTAATATTCCATTGTATATATTTGCCACATGATCTTTACCCATTCATTAAGGTTGCTTCCATGTCTTGGCTATTGTAAACAGTGCTGCTGTGAACACAGGGGTGCGTGTGTCTTTTCAAATTATAGTTTTGTCTGGATATATGCCCAGGAAAATAGATGGGGAAACAGTGAGAGACTTTATATTTGGGGGTTCCAAAATCACTGCAGATGGTGACTGCAGCCATGAAATTAAAAGACACTTGCTCCTTGGAAGAAAAGCTATGACCAACCTAGACAGCTTATTAAAAAGCAGAGACATTACCTTGCCAACAAAGGTCCGTCTAGTCAAAGCTATGGTTTTTCCAGTAGTCATGTATGGATGTGAAAGTTGGACTATAAAAAAAAACTGAGTACTGAAGAGTTGATGCTTTTGAACTGTGATGTTGGAGAAGACTCTTGAAGGTCCCTTGGACTGCAGGGAGATCAAACTAGTCCATCCTAAAGGAAATCAGTCCTGAATATTCTTTGGAAGGACTGATGGTGAAGCTGAAGCTCCAATACTTTGGCCACCTGATGTGAAGAACTGACTCATTTGAAAAAACCCTGATGCTGGGAAAGATTGAAGGCAAAAGGAGAAGGGGGTAACAGAGGATGAAATGGTTGGATGGCATCACCGACTCGATGGACGTGAGTCTAGGTAAACTCCTGGAGTTGGTGATGGACAGGGAAGCCTGGCGTGCTGCAGTCCATAGGGTCACAAAGAGTCGGACATGACTGAGTGACTGAATTGAACAGATGCACATGTGTGGGATGGCCGAATCATATCGCAACTCTATTTTTAGTTTTTTAAGGAACCTCCATACTGTTTGCCATAGTGGCTTTACCAGTTAACATTCCCACCAACAGTATATCAGGGTTCCTTTTTTCCACACCCTTTCCAGCATTTGTAGAATTTTTAATGATGGACATTGACCAGTGTGAGGTAGTACCTCATTACAGTTTAAATTTGCATTTCTCTAATAATTAGTGATGTTGAGCATCTTTTCATGTGCCTATTGACCATCTGTGTGTCTTATTTGAAGAAATATCTATTTAGGTCTTCTGCTCATTTTTTGATTGGGTTTTTTGTTGTTGATATTGTTATTGACCTGTATTAGCTACTTAATCTGAGAAGAAAATGGCATCCCACTCCAGTACTCTTGCCTGGAGAATCCCAGGGATGGAGGAGCCTGGTGGGCTGCTGTCTATGGGGTTGCACAGAGTCGGCCACGACTAAAATGACTTAGCAGCAATAGCAGCAGCTACTTAATATTTTGGAAATTAACAAACATCATCAAATATCATCAAAATTAATGATGTTGATAACACCATTTGCAAATACTTTCTCCCAGTCTGTATGTTGTTTCATTTTGTTGATGGCTTCCTTTGCTGTGCAAAAACATGTAAGTTTGATTAGACCCAATTTGTTTATTTTTGTTTTTGTTTCTATTTCCTAGGTAGACTGACTTAAGAAACCATTGGTATAATTTATGTCTAAGGACATTTTTCCTATGTTCTCTTTAGGAGCTTTATAGTGTCATGTCTTATGTTCAAGTCTTTAAGCCATTTTGAGTTTATTTTTTTTTGTATGGTTGTAAGGGTATAATATCAATAACCTCAGATATGCAGATTACACCACCCTTATGGCAGAAAGTGAAGATGAACTAAAAAGCCTCTTGATGAAAGTGAAAGTGGAGAGTGAAAAAGTTGGCTTAAAGCTCAACATTCAGAAAATGAAGATCATGGCATCCGGTCCCACCACTTCATGGGAAATAGATGGGGAAACAGTGGAAACAGTGTCAGACTTTATTTTTCTGGGCTCCAAAATCACTGCAGATGGTGACTGCAGCCATGAAATTAAAAGACGCTTACTCCTTGGAAGGAAAGTTATGACCAACCTAGATAGCATATTCAAAAGCAGAGACATTACTTTGCCAACAAAGGTTTGTCTAGTCAAGGCTATGGTTTTTCCTGTGGTCATGTATGGATGTGAGAGTTGGACTGTGGAGAAGGCTGAGCGCCAAAGAATTGATGCTTTTGAACTGTGGTGTTGGAGAAGACTCTTGAGAGTCCCTTGGACTGCAAGGAGATCCAACCATTCGATTCTGAAGGAGATCAGCCCTGGGATTTCTTTGGAAGGAATGATGCTAAAGCTGAAACTCCAGTACTTTGGCCACCTCATGCGAAGAGTTGACTCATTGGAAAAGACTCTGATGCTGGGAGGGATTGGGGGCAGGAGGAGAAGGGGACGACAGAGGATGAGATGGCTGGATGGCATCACTGACTCGATGGATGTGAGTCTGAGTGAAGTCCGGGAGTTGGTGATGGACAGGGAGGCCTGGCGTGCTGTGATTCATGGGGTCGCAAAGAGTCGGACACGACTGAGCGGCTGATCTGATCTGATATGATCTGAAGGGTATGATCTGACTTCACTGATTTACATGTAGCTGTCCAGCTTTCACAACCTGACTTGCTGAAGAGTCAGTCTGCCTAATTTATGACACTGTGGCGTTTATCCCTATATGCACATGTGAGTGCATTTATTTTCATTATTTTAAGAAAAACGCTCTGAAGATTAAGGCATTATATTTCCAACTTTCTCTAGAATCCTCAGATCCTGATGTGGAAGAAATAACTCTTAAAGCTCTTTGCAGCCCTTGAAGCCACTACTTAATTGACCCAGATCATTGTGCTTACTATTTGTAACCTGTCCATCCACTTTTGGATCTTATTACCTACATGAATGACACTTCATGTATCTACCTGAGCCTAATAGAAATCACTGCTTATAATTCCATTACTTAAGATTACTGAACTCCCCTGAACTTCAGAAGGCATTCCTTCTCCTAACAATCCAGTTTATACCTAAAGTTGCTTTAAATTCGGCTTTTGACCCCAGTTAGCAGAAAACATGACGCTAATATCTAAATACTGTGATTTTATTTTATAGTCTGTGACAGCTGAACAATATCAAAGTTGGGACTCTGGCACTGGGTTTTATTTCCCACAGTACAACTTGAGTAGTACTTAGTTTCTTCTCATCTGCTAAAAACAAATTTTTTTTTTTTAATCAACACAGCTTTTAGTTCTCCTTTTCCTCCTAGAAATCTTTTCCTTCCTGACATCTTTCCCAGATCATTTCTTCAATCCTGTTCAGAAAGCTTCATTTTAAGCATTCATTGCTCAGATCTTTTTTTCCCCCAACCTTGTCCTTTGTAAATGTAGATTAGATTTTTCTTCAGAATACCAAATTGATAATAATTTCAGTCAAAAGCACAATTAAGGCACATCTAGGTCACTGGAAGGGTTTCATGATGTCCCTGTGTCCTGTGCTCACGAGTGAGCAGCAGACTTCTGTGGTTCCACCCATAAACGGCCAGACAAGGCAATGTGTACATTTTTGTCTTGGTCACTCAGAACTCCTGTGGGTATTGTTTTAAAATAGGTTGCCTTTTGTCCTCCCCTCAGGTACTAATCTGTTCATCTGATATGTATTACTGATTTTCACCCTATGTGTATAGCAAGTAGTCCCCTATTATCTGAGGGGGTACATTCCAAGACCCTCAGTGGATGCCTGAAACTTTGGATAGTATTGAATCCTGTTTCCAGTTGACCCTTGAACCACAAGGGTTAGAGCTGCTGTAAATAATCTGAATATTATACTCTGCCCTCCATAGCCATTGGTTCCTCTGTATCTGAAGTTTCCCGGTATCTCTAGTTCTTCTGTATCAGAGGTTCTGAACCTGTAGATTGAATCAACCTTGGACTGTGTAGTTCTGTATGATTTACTACTGAAAAATATTCGTGTGTAAATGGACCACGCAGTTCAAATCTGTGTTGTGAAGGAATGAACTATACTCTATGTTTTTTCCTATACTTATGTACCTATGATAAACTTTAATTTATAAAGTAGGCACAATGAGATTGACAACAATAATAATTAAATAAAACAATTGTTACATTATATAGTAGTAAAAAGTTTGTGAATGTAGCCTCTTTCTCAACACATATCACACATTGGCTGTCACTCTGGGGTTTGCAAAACTAACTCAAATTTCTTTTTCCCTCTTTGCAATTTCATGGATAGAAGATTCATTCTTACCATAAATCTTAGCAACCTCAGCATACATTTTTCTTTTCCTTTCTTTATTGAGAACTTTTACCTTTTCTCTTAAAGGAAGCATTCTTATGGTAGATCCAGATCACCACTCTTGTGCTTTGGGGCCTTCATTATGTAAAATAAGGGTGACTTGAACACAAGCTCTGTGATGTCATGACAGTCATTCTGAAAACTGAGGTGGCTGCTAAGTGATTAATGGGCAGGATGCGCTGGACATTGGGATGATTTGAGTCCTGGAAGGGATGGCTGAGATTTCATTACACTACTCAGAAAGAAGCTTGATTAAAACTTTATTTCTGAAATCTTTCATTTAATATTTTCAATTGATCCCGGGTACTGAAACCACGGAAAGTGAAACTGTGGATAAGGGGCAACTACTGTATCCTTTTCTGCTTTTCTGAGAGATGTTAGACATCCTATCCAACCTGGTCCACAGCTGTTATCCTGGAAATGTTCAGTCACCATCATTCTGGGATTCCCTTTATCTCTATTTTAAATTGAATTCTCTGTTTGCTTGATCCTTGTCTTCCTCTTTCTTTATTGAGCCTTTCTTTTCGACAACGTATGTTCTCTGTTAGTTGCCTGAGAAAGGGTGTGTGAGAGGATGTCAGTCAGGGTTCAACCAGGAAAGACAGAACCAATAGGAAAGATACACTAAGGGATTTATATTGAGAAACTAGCTTAAGTGACTGTGGAAGCTGGTTAGACAAGTCCAGAATCCATAGGGCAGGCTGTCAGGAAAGGCAGGCCTAAAGTCTCAGACAAAGGCTGGAGCTACAGTCTGCAAGAAGAATTTTTTTTCTCCTTCTAGAAGACCTCAGATTTGCTCTTAAAGCCCTTGAGTAGATTGAATTGGGCCCACTGAGTATATAGAGAATAATCTCTTACTTAAAGTCAACTGATTATATATGGGTATTTTCCCTATTCTTTTATGAAATCCTAAAAGTTGCTTAAAGGCTATAAGAAAAACTTGCCAAACCATCCTCATTCAATGAGAGTTTACCCCAGGTGACTTAGATATAGTACCTTTTCTTAGAGAGTCTTATGAATCTTTATTTTTGGTTCCTCTCTTCCCAGCCTCAGTTTTAAAATACTGTGGTTCCATAAACATGTCCTACCCTTTCTAGAGATGGTAAATGGATACAATTAATTGTTACTGCTTTTCTTATTTACATTTTATTTCTTGCCTGGATTTGGATTTCCTCCGGAAGAAGAAAAGATGTCTTAAATATGGAACTTCTCCAGATTACTACCTTCATCTACTGTGTTTTAATTCTCATTATTTTCAGTCTCATATTTTGGCCTTTTTCTGATCTTGCCTAAGCTTCTAAGGGTTTCTGATTGTAGCCATCCATATATTATAAACTATATATAAATTTGAACTTCTAGTATGAAGATTATAAGAATATGGACATTCTCTTCTTTAGAAAGCAAATTATAAAGTTTAGCATCCAAATTCCTGCTACTGTGACAAATTCCACCCTGAATAGCATTCCAGCTTCATTTACATTAGCACTGAATTTCAATTCATAACCAGTTGGCTTTAGAAGCACTACCATTCCCTTTCCACGTCCTTATCTATAGCTTCAGCCTACAACCAAGTCCCTGAGACATATGGTTTTGTATTTCTTGGAAGGTTTGCAGCAATTCATTACTACATTCAAAATTCCTTGAGTCCAGCTGCAATGTGTAATTACTCCAATGCAAAGAGTCAAACTACATGAGAATGTACTTCTCCAATAATTTCTAATTCATATATTCAAAGCAACAAACTCATGTTTATTTAGATTTTAGAATGGTAAGGTAGAAGCTCAATTGAGTGTTGGGCATAATGATACTTTGCACAGTAAGTATGGGGAGTACATGGGTTTTATTCGGCAGTGAACATTTGTTGTTGTTCAGTTGATAAGTTGTGTCAGACTCTTTGTTACCCCATGGACTGCAGCACACCAGGCTTCTCTGTCCTTCACCGTCTCCTTGAGTTTGCTCAAACTCATGTCCATTGTGTTGATGATGCCATTCACCATCTTGTCCTCTATTGCCCCCTTCTGCTACCCTCAATGTTTCCCAGCATCAGGGTCTTTTCCAATGAGTCGGCTCTTAGCATCAGGTGGTTAAAGTATTGGAGCTTCAGCTTCAGCATCAGTCCTTCCAATGAATATTCAGGACTGATTTCCTATGGGATTGACTGGTTTGATTTCCTTACAGTCCAAGAGATTCTCAAGAGTCTTTTCCAGCACCACAATTCAAAAGCATCAATTCTTTGGTGCTCAGCCTTCCTTATGGTCTGAATCTCACATCTGTATATGACTACTGAAAAAGCCTTAGCTTTGACTATATGGAACTTTTTCAGCAAAGTGATGTCTCTGATTTTTAATATGCTTCTTAGGTTTAAGAGAAAAGGCAAGCTATACCCATTTGAATTCAGAGTTCCAAAGAATAGCAAGGAGAGATAAGAAAGCCTTCCCCAGTGATCAGTGCAAAGGAAGAGAGGAAAACAATAGAATGGGAAAGACTAGAGATCTCTTCAAGAAAATTAGAGATACCAAGGGAATACTTCATACAAAGATGGGCTCAATAAGGGACAGAAACGGTATGGATCTAACAGAAGCAGAAGATATTAAGAAGAGGGGGCAAGAATACACAGAAGAACTATACAAAAGAGATCTTCATGACCTAGATAACCATGATGGTGTGATCACTCACCTAGAGCCAGACATCCTGGAATGTAAAGTCAAGTGGGCCTTTAGGAAGCATCACTACAAACAAAGCTAAAGGAGGTGATGGAATTCCAGCTGAGCTAGTTCAAATCCTAAAAGATGATGGTGTGAAAGTGCTGCACTCAATATGCCAGCAAATCTGGAAAATGCAGCAGTGGCCACAGGACTGGAAAAGGTCAGTTTTCATTCCAATCCCAAAAAAAAATAATGCCAAAGAATGTTCAAACTACTGCACAATTGCACTCATCTCACACGCTAGCAAAGTAATGCTCAAAATTCTCCAAGCCAGGCTTCCACAGTATATGAAGCATGGATTTCCAGATGTTCAAGCTGGATTTAGAAAAGGCAGAGGAACCAGAGATCAAATTGCCAACATCCACTGGATCATCCACTGAAAAAGCACGAGAGTTCCAGAAACTCTGTCCAGAAAAAAGAGTTTCCAGAGTTCCAAAAAACATCTACTTTTGCTTTATTGACTACACCAAAGACTTTGGCCGTGTGGATCACAACAAACGGTGGAAAATTCTTAAAGAGATGGGAATATCAGACCACCTTACCTGCCTCCTGAGAAATCTATACACAAGTCAAGATGCAAAAGTTAAAACCGGACATGGAACAACAGTCTGGTTCCAAATCAAGAAAGGAATACATCAAGGCTATATTTTGTCACTCTGCTTATTCAACTTATATGCAGAATACATCATGTGAAATGTCAGGCTGGATGAAGCACAAGCTGGAATCAAGATCACTGGGAGAAATATCAATAACCTCATATATGCAGATGACACCACCCTTATGACAGAAAGCGAAGAAGAACTAAAGAACCTCTTGATGAAAGCGAAAGAGGAGAGTGAAAAAGTTGGCTTAAAACACTACATTCAAAAAACTAAGATCATGGCATCAGGTCCCATCACTTCATGGTAAATAGATCAGGAAACAATGGAAACAGTGCCAGATTTTATTTTTTGGGGCTCCAAAATCAATGCAGATGATGACTGCAACCATGAAATTAAAAGACCCTTGCTCCTTGGAAGAAAAGCTATGACCAACCTAGACAGCATATTAAAAAGCAGAGACATTACTTTACCAATGTGGATGTGAGAGTTGGACTATAAAGAAGGCTGAGTTCTGAAGAATTGATGCTTTTGAACTGTGGTGTTGGAGAGGACTCTTCAGAGTCTCTTAGACTACAAGGAGATCAAACCAGTTCATCCTAAAGGGAATCAATCCTGAATATTCTTTGGAAAGACTGATGCTGAAGCTGAAACTCCAATACTTTGGCCACCTGATGGGAAGAACCGACTCGTTGGAAAAGACCCTGATGCTGGGAAAGATTGAAGGCAGGAGGAGAAGGGGATGACAAAGGATGAGATGATTGGATAGCATCACCGACTTAATGGACATGAGTTTGAGTAGGCTCCGGGAGTTGGTGATGGACAGGGAGGCCTGACGTGCTGCATGGGGTCACAAAGAATTGGACATGACTGAATGACTGAGCTGAATTGAACTGAGGTTTTTCATGGCTTTCCTTCCAAGAAGCATGTGTCTTTTAATTTCATGGCTACAGTCACCGTCCGCAGTGATTTGGGACTCCAAGAAAATAAAATGTGTCACTGTTTCTACTTTTCCTGCTTCTGTTTGCCATGAAATCATGGGACCGGATTCCATAATCTTAGGTTTTTCAATGTTGAGTTTAAAGCCAGTTTTTTCACTTTCCTCTTTCACCTTCATTAAGAGGCTCTTCAGTTCCTCCTCACTTTCTGCCATTAAAGTAATATCATCTGCATTTCTAAGGTTGTTGATATTTTTCCTGGCAGCCTTGATTCCAGCTTATGCTTCATCCAGCCTGGCATTTCACATGATGTACTCTGTGTATAAGTTAAATAAGCAGGGTGACAATATGCAGCCTTGTCGTAGTGAACCTTTGATAAGGATTTAAAAATATTTCTACACCAAAAGGACTTCTCAACATCACTGTTACTTTCCAATAGTAGGTTTATCACCAAGCAATAGATCAACCAAAATGAAATATTCACAGTCAATCAGTAGTTGGGGAAATATTGCTTATTGTCAAACTATTTTTGTGCTATAAAACCCATTTTACAAACAACCTTATGTGGAATTCCAATATATAAAACAGATAAAGAAGGAATAACTCAGGTTGATGAGTATGAGATGCACACAGAGAAGTGAGTTTAGCTTTCTCTTCATAGCATAATGGCCAGGAAGGCACATCTGTAGAAGTCCAGAGCTATGCAGATCATGCTAGGAAAACCTTAAATTTGTATTATTTCCCAGAATATTTTGGTTGTTTGCTGAGTAATCTATTGCTTTTTTTTTCTATATAAGATGTAGCCAGTAAGCACCAGTCAGTGAGCCTACTTTTTGAAGGACTCGTTGTACATAGTGTTAAACATCCAGGGGAAGAAATTGCCATGGAAAATAAAATATTTGAGCTTGGAAAGAATCTGAGAGAAAAAAAAAAGGCAGAAGGAAAAGCACTTGGAGCACAAATTAATATAATCATAAGCAAGTATTTTAGAACATATTAAATAGAGTACACCTGATCTTATTTGATCCAGAAAACTAAGTAAAACTAATCTTGTTAAGTATTATATACTTGACATTTGCTAAAAGAATATATTTTATATGTTATCACCACATACACACACAATATGGTAACTATGTGATATGAAAGATGTGTCTAACTTATTGTGGTAATCTTTTCACGATATCAGTTCAATTCAGTTGCTTAGTCGTGTCCAACTCTTTGCAATCTCATGTACTGCAGCACGCCAGGCTTCCTTGTCCATCATCAACTCCTGGAACATGCTCAGTCTCATATCTATCGAGTTGGTGATGCCATCCAACCATCTCATCCTTTGTCATCACCTTCTCCTCCTGCCTTCAATCTTTCCCAGCATCAGGGTCTTTTCCAGTGAGTTAGTTCTTCACATCAGGTGGCCAGAGTATCAGAACTTCAGCTTCAGCATCAGTCCTTCCAAAGTATATTCAGGACTGATTTCCTTTAGGATGGACTGGTTGGATCTCCTTGCAGTCCAAGGGACTCTCAAGAGTCTTCTCCAACATCACAGTTCAAAAGCATCTATTCTTTGGTGCTCAGCTTTCTTTATAGTCCAACTGTCACATCCATACATGACTATTGGAAAACCATAGCTTTAACTAGGCGACCTTTGTTGGCAAATAATGTCTCTGTTTTTTAATATGCTGTCTAGATTGGTCATAGCTTTTCTTCCAAGGAGCAAGAGTCTTTTAATTTCATGGCTGCAGTCACCATCTGCAGTGATTTTGGAGCCCAGTAAAACAAAATCTGTCACTGTTTCCATTGTGTCCCCAAATCTATCTGTATATCAAATCACCACATTGCACACCTTGAATTTAGACAAGGCTATTTGTCAGTTGTATCTCAATAAATCTTAGAAAAAGCAAAAATTAAAAAAAAAAAAAGAATCTTCTCTTGCTTATATAGGCTTAAATTCACTTTGTTTTTAATTGTTGTGTTTATAAGGCATTTGTCTCCCAAAAGATTTGTGTTTCAGTCACAATGGCAATAATGCTTCCTTTGTAGAACCTATCTGTGTGGCCTTGGCTAAATCTGACTAGGGGCAGAGCACAGAGCACCCATTTGCTGCTTCTTCTGACTGGTGCCTCAATTTGGTGGCTGTGCCACATGGATGGCATTCAGAAATAACATTTGTATATCTGTAGAGTAATGAGCCAGTCCTGGTGATTTTAAAGTCTGAATGTTTTTTTGATTCTGCAACCAAATGAATGCAATCATGCATACTTACCCTGTCCTTACCAGGCTTTCATCCTCTCATTAATTAACATATGGAGTTAGTTTTTTATAGGCACTTACTTGGGCAACTATATAGCTGTTATAGGGCCTATAAAGTGAAAGTGAAGTCGCTCAGTTGTGTCCGACTCTTTGCTTCCCCATGGATTGTAGCCTACACCAGGATTCTCAGTCTATGGGATTTTCCAGGCAAGAGTACTGGAGTGGGTTGCCATTTCCTTCCCCAAGGGCATATAAAGTTTAACCCAATATGGCTCTCCCTCTAAGGATCTTGTTATGGTTAATTCTTATATCGTCCCTTCTCCCCATCTCTAGAAATTTCACTTTTCTTCTTGGAACATTGTACTAGGATTACATTTGCTTCCAGGGACTCTCCATGGCTTAGAAAAATCAATCTCTTGCTTGCCAGCATCTCCACGCAAACTCTACCAAGTCAAATTCAGTGCCAGAGGGGATGTGTGCTCTGTTTGATCAGCACTGATTTCTGAGCTGGGCCCTGGAAGAAGAAAACACAGATTTTGTCAGTCTCTATGGAGCCTGAGGAAAGGGTCCTGATTGCATTCTGTCCTGATTACAGCTGTGCTGCTACTGAGTGTGGCACTCAGAATATCTACTGTGGTCACATGGCAACTGAACTCAGTTTCTGCATGCAGCAAATGTGAGGGCCTGTTAAATAGATGAGTTGTACAATCTGTAAAGTGTCCAGTTCTTGACTTGGAAGTGACTTTGATAACTTCTCCTTCCTCAAGAACATTGTCTCCTACTATGCACCCAGAATGTCAGGTCTCCCAGTCCCCATGATGATCTTTAAATATCTACCCTGAACTCATGACGATGATTGGATTCAGCATTGTAATTGCACATGCCTGACTTTTCCACTTTGTCAACAGCCTCCTCCCTGGAGTATCCCCCAGTGTGCATGTCATATCCTGTTAGGTAGATTTTAATCCTGTAGGACTCCTTCTCATAGTTTTATGAGCAAAGATTTCATTTAATTCTCCATCATTTTTAGCACTTAACACATTGTTAGTGGTTTAAAAGAATGACACAATGCTTTGACTAAGTAGGTATAGAGTGTTTATAAACTTAAAAGTACTTCTACGTTGATTATCTTCTGCAATTTCCACAATTACCCTGTGAGGAAGGGCAAATCCCTCTTTGACAAATGAGGAAACTGAGGCATAAAAGGCTGAAGTCACAGTGATGGTGACAGTACTAGATTTAGGATTAAGTTCTCTTGACTACTAGTCTCAGATATTTTTGGTTAAATATTGTCTCATCACATCATCATTCTCTGAAAACTATTCCAACCAGAAATCTCCTTTTAATTAGATATTTTGTCTCTTGAAACTCTATAGAGTGTCTAGTGTTTACAAAACCATGCTGGTCAGAGGCAGGGTTGCCAAAACTAACTAAAAGATATAAGGACAAAGCCAATAGGAACATTTTTTTTGAAGACTCTTTGAGACAGGAGAATGCGATGTCAGATCCACCTTGACACTAAGTTGTGTTGAAAACTGTGTCTATCATGGGGACCACTGGGTGCCTTTCTCACAGCCACTCCAGCTTGGTTTTACAACAGTGTTCAAATAGTGAGACTCTGTCCCAGAGCATCGTTGGGCTTCCTGCCATATCTATGGATCTATGATCATGGTGTTAATTTTAGAACATGGAAGAAATATTAATAAGGAGCATGAGTCACACTTTACAAATGAGGATAGAGGATGTGAACTTAAGTGACCTGTTCTATCAAGGCAGTGGAACCGGGCAGGCTTCTTTATTCATTAACTGATTCACTTAGAAAACATTTATTTGAAACCCTATTTTGTTCCAGGAATTATTCTAGGTACTGAAAATACAGTTGTGGGGGAAAAAAGTCCAAAATCACTGCTTCAATAAAGTTTATATCCTAGTGGAAAAAGGAAAATAATAAATAAAAAATTATAGAGTATATTAAATATGGCAACACATAAAAAAATAAGCAGATGTCTTTGTTTAGATTGCTACAGCAAAATACCACATACTGGGTAGCTTAAAAATAACATATTTATTTTTTATAGTTCTAGAGCCTGGAAGTCTAAGTAAGCTACAGCATAGTTACATTCTGGTGAAGTCCCTCTTGGGCTTCTCAGGTGGCCTAGTGATACAGAATCTGCCTGCCAGTGGAGAAGTTGCAAGAGAGGAGGGTTCTATTCCTGGGTTGGGAAGATCCCCTGGAGAAGGAAATGGCAACCCTATCCAGTATTCTTTCCAGGGAAACTCCATGGACAGAGGAGCCTGGTGGGCTACAGTCCATGGGGTCGCAGACCGTCGGCATGACTGAGCATGCATGCAGTGAAGGCCCTCTTTCTGGTTCATAGTCAACAGTCAACATGTTCTCATTGTGTCCTCATATGTTAGAAGGAGTTAGGAGAACTCTGTAGGTTTTTAAAAAATTAACAGCACCAATCCTTCAGACTTCCCTGGTGGCTCAGATCGTAAAGAATCCACCTGGAATGCAGGAGACCTGGGTTGGATACCTGGGTTGGGAAGATCCCCTGAAGAAGAAAAAGGCTACCCACTCCAGTATTCTGGCCTAGAGAATTCCATGGACTGTATAGTCTCTAGGATCCGAATTTATTATAAAACAAGCTTGCCTTATTAAACTTCAGGTATATGGGGTCTTTTTCATATTCATGGGAGATGAGGGCAACATTTTACAGGGCTGCCCCCACCCCTGACTTCCGGGATTTGATGCTAGTTGCCTCTCATTATTTCAGTGCATTCTCCATACAGGCAATGATCCTTTGAAGGATTAACCCCCAACAAACTGGGTAAGTACTAAGTATTGGATTCCTACACCTGTGTAAATCTAGTGCTCTGTGGGGCTGAAGAGCTTTCAGGTAACTTTATTTATTTATTTTTCTTGTGGAATGAAAAGATTTTCTGAGAGTAAGTTTAAAGGTAGTTGAATACACATCAGCATTTGATCCCTATCTTTTAGGCATTGGATCTCAGATTTAAAGAGTATAAACTGTGGAAAATTCTGAAAGAGATGGGAATACCAGACTACCTGACCTGCCTCTTGAGAAATTTGTATGTAGGTCAGGAAGCAACAGTTAGAACTGGACATGGAACAACAGACTGGTTCCAAATAGGAAAAGGAGTACGTCAAGGCTGTATATTGTCACCCTGCTTATTTAACTTATATGCAGAGTACATCATGAGAAACAGTGGGCTGGAAGAAGCACAAGCTGGAATCAAGATTGCCAGGAGAAATATCAATAACCTCAGATATGCAGATGACACCACCCTTATGGCAGAAAGTGAAGGAGAACTAAAAAGCCTCTTGATGAAGATGAAAGAGGAGGAAAAAGTTGGCTTAAAACTCAATATTCAGAAAATGAAGATCATGGCATCTGGTCCCATCACTTTATGGCAAATAGATGCAGAAACAGTGGAAACAGTGTCAGACTTTATTTTTCTGGGCTCCAAAATCACTGCAGATGGTGACTGCAGCCATGAAATTAAAAGATGCTTATTCCTTGGAAGGAAAGTTATGACCAACCTAGATAGCATACTGAAAAGCAGAGACATTACTTTGCCAACAAAGATCCGTCTAGTCAAGGCTATGGTTTTTCCTGTGGTCACGTATGGATGTGAGAGTTGGACTGTGAAGAAAGCTGAGCACCGAAGAATTGATGCTTTTGAATTGTGGTGTTGGAGAAGACTCTTGAGAGTCCCTTGGACTGCAAGGAGATCCAACCAGTCCATTCTGAAGGATTCCAGCCCTGGGATTTGTTTGGAAGGAATGATGCTAAAGCTGAAACTCCAGTACTTTGGCCACCTCATGCGAAGAGTTGACTCATTGGAAAAGACTCTGATGCTGGGAGGGATTGGGGGCAGGAGGAGAAGGGGACGACAGAGGATGAGATGGTTGGATGGCATCACGGACTCAATAGACATAAGATTGGGTGAACTCCGGAAGTTGGTGATGGACAGGGAGGCCTAGTGTGCTGCGATTCATGGGGTCGCAAAGAGTCGGACATGACTGAGAGACTGAACTGAACTGAACTGAAGAATCAGAATAACATGTATTTAAGCAAACTCTGGGGGAGTGAAGGACAGGGAAGCCTGGCATGCTGCAGTCCATGGGGTTGCAAAGAGTTGGCCAGGACTTAGGGACTCAATAACAGCAACAACAGCAAGAATCAGTAGGAGTTATTTAAAAATGTAGATTCTCTGGTCTTCAGAGATTTAGATTTATTCACTTTGGAATGGAGCCTATGAATTTGCACAGCAGGTGATTCTGACGCTGATTCAGTATGAGGAGAGACACTTAATTTTGACATGGATAAATGAGCTTTTGATTCATTTGTGTCTTTGATTCAGGAAGAAAAATTAGTAGTGTTCGTGGGAAGTTTATGGACCGATTATGATCTTGAAAGAAATCCTCAAAGTGCATTTTGTTAAGCCAAACAAACTGTTATAGAAAAGAGAATACATACAAGGAAGGTTTTTCTAATAACTAGCTTTATTAAGTCATAGGAAAGCAGCATGTGGATAAATGTGGGACTTGTCATTGAAATAAAAACAAAACATCAGTTTGAGATGATACAGACTCTGTGGGAAAGAAGATTCTGCTAGTTGCTGTCTAAAGCCGTCATGCATAATTATTATTATTTAGGCCCTGGGGCTTGTGGGATCCTAGTTTCTTGACCAGGAATCAAACTTGGGCCCCCTTCAATGGAAGCATGGAGTCCTAACCACTGATCATACATTTATTTTAAAAAAACAAAGCAGAAAATATATACAGAGATAACTTCTTAGGTCCCTAACAATTCTCATATTCTTTGAATGTTTTCAATGTACTTGAAACACAGAGGACCCGCCCACATTTTCATCATGATTTTCCCCTACTTTCTTCACCCCAGGGACTTCCTGGTGGCACAAAGCAATTTGAAACCCTTACCAGATATTCTGGTGAAAGTTTCCTTCTTACCATGGTAATACAAGAGTGAAACAGAGTTGAAATGACAGGGATTGCTACTAACTTTGAACAAGACATATAAACCACATGAATGACAGGAGAACCTATTACAAGAAGAATCTGTATTGGATAATTTCTGAACTCTATCTCTGAGTTCTAAAACCCCGAGTTCACATATACTCATATCTACCCTTGTGTAAAACTGTGTCCTGTTCTGGGAGAACTCACAGAATCACATTTTTATACCTCATTCCGTGAGTAAACTCAGGGGCAACATGTCACACAGCCATAACCCTATCTCTTTTTTCCATCTTTTAAATGATTTATAGATAACAAATACTTAATTCTACAAAATGCCTCATTACAATCAAGGAAAACAGTTATGGCAGTTTTCAAAAAAAAAGGTTTTAATTTGCATGTAATATGCCTTTCAAAATTCATTTCAAAATGCACTCACTGTCTTGTTTTGAATTCTTAGTGTCATTTTTCCCCCTCTGGCTCTTCTGTATGTAATGATTTGTCAGTCAATGGCATTCCTATAGGTACATCTCTGTCAGAATTCCAAAAGCACATTAGTAGTGGTAAAACAAAGCCCTCAGAGGTAGGCATATTTTACTGTAAGATAACATTCCCCTTTTAGGCATTGTTTGCCATGTGTCTTTGAACACCTAGGGATTGTATTATCTCATTGTAGCAGAAGGCTTAGTGTTTTCTAATGTAATTATGTGATGAGAGAAAGTGGAGTTTAGAATGAACTATATTGTGCTGCTTATGTTTTTAAATGACAGTATAATAACAATACAGTAAAATAGGTAACTATAAGTAACATACTAAGAGAGTAATATACAACTACATCTAACTGGAGGTACTGAAGACTTCTAGAATAAGTCTCTGTAATGATTAAATAGGATAATCTTAAATCAGCTTAATTTATTGTCTTTTGTTTTTCTGTTTAGTTGCTAAGTCATATCCGACTCTTTGCGACCCCATGGACTATAGCCTGCCAGGCCCCTCTGTCCATGGGATTTCTCAGGCAAGAGTACTGGATTGAGTTGCCTTTCCATCTCCAGGGATCTTCCTGAGCCACCTGGAAGCCCTAATTTATCATCTTTTCCTGAGGCAAATTTTTCCCCTGTAGAAAGCTGCTGCTACTGCTGCTAAGTCGCTTCAGTTATGTCCGACTCTGTGCGACCCCATAGACGGCAGCCCACCAGGCTCCCCCGTCCCTGGGATTCTCCAGGCAAGAACACTGGAGTGGGTTGCCATTTCCTTCTCCAATGCATGAAAATGAAAAGTGAAAGTGAAGTCGCTCAGTCATGTCCGACTCTTCAAGACCCATGGACTGCAGCCCACCAGGCTCCTCCATCCATGGGATTTTCCAGGCAAGAATACTGTAGTGGGAAGCCATTGCCTTCTCCACCTATAGAAAGCAGTAAATCTAAATGAGACATTGGATATTTTATTTAAATTCATTATATTTTTTGCAGTCTAGCATTATTTTCTTTCTTTTGATTAAGCACCATTGTTTTCTTTTGGGAATTACTTCTTACTGTTTGCAATCTTGTTAATTGTCAACTCTGCCCTCACCTGGTTAAGGTATGAGCAGTCCACAGTTGCTGTACAACACAGGGAGCTCAGCCTGTTGCTCTGTGACCACCCAGAGGGGTGAAACAGGGGTGGGGGTGGGTGTGCTGGGAGGGAGGCTAAGAGGGAGGGGATATGTGTATACTTATAACTGATTCACATTGTTATACGGCAAAAAACAAACACAACACTGTAAAAAAAGTTATCCTCCAATTAAAAATAAATTTTTTTTTTAAAAAAGTTTGAACCCATGACCCAATCAGATATATTCCTTCCCAAGATTCGACTCTTTTTAAATACATGTTAGTTGCTTCAGTCATGTCCGACTCTTTGCGACCCCATGGACTATAGCCTGCCAGGCTCCTCTGTCCATGGGATTCTCTAGGCAAGAATACGGGAGTAGGTAGCCATACCCTTCCTCAGGGGATCTTCCTGACCCAGGGATTGAAGCTGGATCTCCTTCATTTCAGGCAGATTCTTTACTGCCTGAGCCACCAGGGAAGCCCTTTATATATATATGTGTGTGTATATGTGTGTATATATATATATATGTATGTATATGTGTATATATAATTTTAAAAGTTATTTGTTTATTTCTCGGCTGTGCTGGGTCTTTGTTGCTGCATGTAGAATTTTCTGGTTTACTCTAGTTGCAGTGCGTGGGATTCTCATTGTTGTGGCTTCTTTTGTTGTGGAGCATGGGCGCTAGGGCACACGGATTTCAGTAGCTGTGGCACATGGGCTTAGTTACCCCCTGGCTCGTGGGATCTTCTTGGATCAGGGATCATATCTGTGATGCCTGCATTGGTAGGTGGACTCCCAACCACTGGACCACTAAGGAAGTCCCCAAGATTTGACTCTTGAAAGGAGTGATAGAAAGAGGAAAACTAGAACCCATTCATCCTCTGAGGGACCCTGATAAAACCCTATACTGGTTCTTACTGCTTGCGTCCCGATCACCCTTCTGCACTTAACTCCTTTGGTCTGTGAGTCACTCCATAGCCTGCAAATAAGTCCTTTTTGTTATTCAGGTCTTCCAAAGCTTCCTCGTTTGACGGACAAGAACTTGCACTCCTCAATCTGTGTTATCTTTCTAAAGGATTCTATATATGGAATATTCTTTCCATGGATTGTATGTTGGTGTGCATGCTTGTGTGAATGCATGTTGGTATGTGAGACACATGTGCAGATACCAAGATTTCATCAACATTTTTATGAGACCTTGGTCTTTTCTAATTAAGGGCAATTGCTGGACTCAAAGCAGAACATAGGCATTCTAAGGAGTCTCCTTTAAGCACTCTCTCCATTCATTAGTGAATTTATAAGTCCTATTTTAGTCAAATGAAAAGAGAAACATTCTTTTTAAAGTTGGTACACAATGCTATACACATGCTAATCTCATAACAGGTTTGTCCTTAATATCCAGAGAAAGAGCTTAACTAATTAAATTCTATTAACTACTGTGAATTGAATATGAAAAAGATTATACAAGCTTAGCAATAGCAACAGTCCTGCAGTGTCAACACAAATTCCTTAAAGGGCTCAAAAGAATCTAGAAAAATATGTTAGTCTAAAGATCTGAGGCCTGGAAGGTCTGAGATTTTGGACTTAGTCTTGAATCTTTTATTGGATGACCTTTGATGTTCATTTTTTATTTGACCTTTCATGGTTGTAATTTCCCAACAGTGAAGGGAAGATAACAATTTGTTTCTTTTTTTTTTTTGGCCATGCCATGTGGTATGGGGGATCTTAGTTCCTGACCAGGGATCAAACCTGTGCTCGCTTCAGTGGAAGCACAGAGTCTTAACCACTGGGCTGTCAGGGAAGTCCTGAAGATGACAATTTATTTATCTACCTCACAAGATTATATGAAGATCAACTAAGAAGCCCTCCCATCATGCTAAGTGGAAGAAGTCAGAGAGAGAAAGACAAATACTGTATGACCTACTCATATGTGGAATCTAAAAACACTGAACTCACAAAAACAGGGCTTCCCTGGTGGCTCAGATGGTAAAGAACCTGCCTGCAATACAGGAGACCTGGGTTCGATCCTTGGGCCAGGAAGATCCCCTGGAGGAGGATGACAACCCACTCCACTATTCTTGCCTGGAGAACCCCATGGACAGAGGAGCCTGGCAGACTACAGTCCGTGGGGTTGCATAGAGTCAGACACGACTGAAGCGACTAAGCAGCAGCAGCAGCATAAAAACAGGGAGTAAATTGATAGTTGCCAGAGGTTGAGGGGTCGGGGGGATTGGTAATATTGATCAAAGGCTTCAAACTTTCACTTATAAGATGAATAAAATTATCAATGCTGTATTACATAATTGAAAGTTTCTCTAAGAGCAGAGCTTTAGTATTCTCACCACAACAACAAGATGGCAATTATGTGGAGTGAAGCATGTTTTAATATTGTAGTAATCATTTTGCAGTATATACATGTATCAGATGATCACATTGTACACCTTAAAAGTACATCATATTATACAGGCATATCTCAGAAGAAATATTGTGGGTTTGATTACAGGCCACCACAATAAAGTGAATATTGCGATAAAATGAGTCACACCAATTTTTTGGTTCCTCACTGCTTATAAAAGTTACATTTCCACCATATTGTAGTTTATTAAGTATGGTATAGCGTTGTCTAAAAAAGCAATGTGCATAATTTAATTAAAAATTCTCTATTGCTAAAAAGTGCTAACCATCATCTGAGCCTTCAGCACTTCTGTACTCTTTGCTGATTGAGGGTCTTGCCTTGATGTTGATGGCTACTGACTGATCAGAATACTGGTTACTGAAAGTTGAGGTGGCTGGGACAGTTTATTAAAATAAGACAGAAATGAAGTTTGCTTTTGCTTTTTCTGAACAATTTCTCTGTAATCAGAGAAATGTTTGATAGCATTTTACCCAGAGTAGACATTCTTTCAAATTGGAGACAACTAAATTTACATAATATTCTAAATCCTTTGTTGTCATTTCAACAGTCTTCACAACAGCTTCACCAGGACTGGTTTCCATCTTAAGAAACTATTTTCTTTGCTCATCCATAAGAAGCAACTCCCTATCTGCTGAAGTATTCTTGTGAGATTGAAGCAATTCAGTTACATCTTCAGGTTCCATTTCTACTTTTAGTTCTCTTGCTATTTCCACCACATGTGCAGTGACTTCCTCTACTGACATCTTGAACTCTTTAAAGTCATCCATGATAGTTGGAATCAACTTCTTCCAAACTCCTATTAATGTTGATATCTTGATATCTTCCCATGAACCATGAATTTTCTTTATGGCAACTAGAATGGTGAACCCTTTCCAGAGCTTTTCAGTTTACTTTGCCAAGATCCATCAGAGGAATCACTGTCTGTGGTAGCGATAGCCTTACAACATGTGTATTGTAAGTAATAAACCTGAAAGTTGAAATTAGTCCTTGATCCATGGGCTGCAGAATGGATGTTATGTTAGCAGGTATGAAAACAACATGAATTTCATACATCTCCATCAGAGCTCTTGGGTGACCAGGTGCATTGTCAATAGGCAGTAACATTTTTAAAGGATTTTTTTTTTTTTTTTCTGGGCAGTAGTTCTCAACAATGGGATTAAAGCATTCAGTAAACCATGTTATAAACAAATGTGCTGTCATCCGAGCTTTGTTGTTCCATTTATAGAGCAGAGGCAGAGTAGCTTTAGCATAATTCTTAAGGGCCCAAGGATTTTAAGAATGATTAAGTGTGCAGTGGCTTCCCACATGGCAGTAGGGTAAAGAATCTGCCTGCCAATGCAGGAGATGATGAAGACGGGTTCAACCCCTGAGTCGGGATGATCCCCTGGAGGAGGAAATGGCACCCCACTCCAATATTCTTGCCTGGAAAATTCCATGGGCAGAGGACCCTGGTGGGCTACAGTACAGGGGGTCACAAAGAATATGACTCAACTTAGCGACTAAACATGGACTCACGCAAGTGAGCATTAGTCCCTAACGAGTCAGCCTGTCCTTGGAAGTTCTGAAGCTAGGCACTTTTTCTCTCTAGCTGTGGAAATCCTAGATGGCATATTCTTCCAATAGAAGGCCGTTTCACCTACACTGAAAATCTGTTGTTTGTTTAGTGTAGTCGCCTTTGTGAATTTTCTTAGCTAGACCTTCTGCATAACTTGCTTTTTCACCTTGGACTTTCATGTTATGGATGGAGATAGCGTCTTTAAACTTCAGGGACCAACTTCTGCTGACCTCAGATGTTTTCTTTGTAGTCTCCTTACCTCTCCCAGCCTTCATAGAACTGGAGAGAGTTGGGGCTTTGCTCTGAATTAGGCTTTGGCTTAAGGGAATGTTGTGGCAAAAATTACCAGAGTGTGACACAGAGACAGAATGTGAGCAAATGCTGTCGAAATTATTATGCCAATAGACTTGCTCAACATAGGGTTCTCACAAACCTTCAGTTTCTAAAAAAAAAAAAAAAAAAAAACAACTCAATATCTGTGAATCAAAACAAAGTGAGTCACAATAAAATGAGGTATGTCTGTATATCAATTGTATCTCAGTAAAGCTGGAAAAAAATGAGGTGCCCTTCAAGTAGTTCAAGGGAAGTATTCTTTAAATTAGGAGCCCATAAAAGTAAAAGATAAGATGACAAATAAAAGGAATAGAAAATAATTAAGTCACTGTATGCAAGGGATTACATGCTTTGCATAGAGGACCCAAAATAAATGAAACCATTGAAAAGCAAATTTAAACAATGCTAATCACAACTCTACAAAAATGTGAGGCTTTAAGAAAAATGGACTTCCCAGGCAGTCCAGTGGTTAAGATTCCATGCTACCAATGGAAGGACAGGTTTGACCCCTGGCTGAGGAACTAGGATCCCACATGCCACAGTTCAGTTTGGTTCAGTCGCTCAGTTGTGTCCGACTCTTTGCAACCCCATGGACTGCAGCATGCCAGGCCTTCCTGTCCATCACCAACTCCCGGAGTTTACCCAAACTCATGTCCATTGAGTTGGTGATGCCATCCAACCATCTCATAAAGATTTAAAAAAAAAGGGGAGACTTATTTGAAAGTCGGTTTTATGAGGGGAGCTCCCAGTTTTCTTTTAATAGATTATTTCTTTTACAGAGGAGGTCATGGGAACCCACTCCAATATTCTTACCTGGAGAATATTATGGACAAAGGAGCCTCATGGGCTGCAGTCCATGGGATCGCAAAGAGTTGGACACAACTAAAGTGACTGAGCACACATGCATGCACCCCCCTTTTGCAAGTGTATGACAAATGGGAATTATTGTCTACCAGTCAATTACTATTTCTTAAGTTCTCTGCTAGCTACATTTTTATTGTCTCAGCCCCCCAAATAAAGTGAACTGACTACTGTCTTTATTTTACAGAAGAGGAAACTGAGATGCAGAGAAATTAAATTACTTGCCAAAAATGGTAGCTGAGATTCAAATTCCCTGTATATACACTTACACCCAGAGACTGGCTTGACCATGTGACTTGCTTTGGCCAATGAGATATTAGCAAGCATGATGTAAGCAGAAGCTCATAAGGGCTTTTTCTTTGGGGGCTTGTCTTCTTTGCAGTTCTTCCTGTTTGAACTATGAGACTACCCAAACCGGCCATGTGAAGGAGAAGGGAGGTGCCCAGAGGAGGGTCAGAACCAAGACCCCAAACACATGGCCCCAGTTGATCACTGATCACTATAACAAATATGAAAGAGTGATTCCCTGCTATGTGTGATGAGACATTAGCATGTACGAGATACCTCCTCTCATCTCACTCTATCCACCTTCTAGGTATTAAGAGTTCTTTTTTAACTTACAGAAATATATAAAGTACTATAACAATGATTCTTTTTCCCTGAGAACTTTGTAGAACTGTGCTCTGTTGTAAAGGGATCTGAGGGCAGCATGGTTTCTTCCCCTGTGACACTGATTGGTTTTTTTTTTGTATTTTGCTTGATTTGTTTTTCTTTATCCTTGATAATGACCTAGCTAGCACATAAAGGATAGTATACCTAGAATGTAAGTTGGTATTGACTGCTAGGCATGAAGTTTATTTCAAACACAGCATATGCCTTTAGTCTGTAGCATTTATTTTCTTCATTTCTGGGAAACTTTTCTTGTTCTATATTTTCTTTTTTTTCCTGCTTTATTTTTTGGTTCCTTATATCCCAATATCTTTATGCTAGAGCCTCTTTAACTTTCTTTCTTAACTCTTAGCTTCTCTCTAATCTCTTAGATCTTTCTTCCTCCTCTTCTTTCTCCTTCACCTTTTTGCATTTATTATTTCTAGCCTTTTCTTTGTGAGAGCAATTCCATAGTCAGCAGAGCCTTTTCTCTTCCCTTTGCTCTTTCTAATTTGTTTATCTTCTCTTAATTTGGCCAAAATCAGTTTCAGTTTTTACAACTCAGAATCGTGGCAAGAAACAGAATTGCCCTACCATGCTTAAGATTTAGAGCTATTATGAAAAGGATTACTGTTGGGATGGGGATGAGGTTAAGAGAAAAAAAACCCAAGATATAGTAAGATCCCAGGGACTAACAATTGCTTGAAGATGCTACCATCCCTAGGACTATGGCACAAGGGGAGGAAAGAGTGTTCCTAGAGTCCACTGACAGTGAACACATGGAAGAGGGGATCCCTCGCATGTAAGCTAGAGTTGTGGAAATGGCAACCCACTCCATTAATCTTGGAGGGAAAATCCCATGGAGAGAGGAGTCTGGTGGGCTACAGTTCATGGGGTCGCTAAGAGTCAGGCATGATTGCGCATGCACATATGCATGGGAGCAGGGAGAGAGAAGGAAGAAATACCTAAGATTTTCCCTCCTCCCACCCTCTAGTTTCCAACCCACTTGGAAGCCTGAGGACATGGGAACAAAGGTGGTGAGTCTCAGGGGTCTGCTTCGCCTGAATCAGAGCAAGGCAGAGAGGGGCAGGGAATGGTGGTGACAGTGGTGGGTGGAGGTTGGCCAATGAGAGTAACCAGCACGTTCTTGTCTTCTTGTCAACTTATGTTACTGTCTTAGAGAATCACAGATTTTAACCCTTCCACAAGTCTCAAATATTTACTTCTGTTCACTGGAGAGTGTGTGTCTGCACATGCACAAACACACACACACACATGTATATGTGCATATGTACATGTGTGTATTTGCCGAGTTTCCACCAGTATCTTCATGAAGCCTGATCTTAACAAATTTGAGGGAAGGTATAATCTTTAAAGCAAGAAACAGATGGTATCTTAGAAAATCTCTGTAAATAATGAGTCCACTTCATTTTCTGTATTCATCAGCTCTATTTTGTTTAAAGAAAGAGAGAAGAGCCACAAAAGTTTATAGCCAGAGTTTCTCAGACTAGCAAATTTCTTTTTATCTCATACTTTTGCTTTGATTTGTTTTTGAGCCATAAAAAGTTGAATTTTTATTCTTATTAAGTCCAGCCATTGCCTGAAATAATTGGGAGATATTACCTTCTTGTTTTAAGTTAGAATATCTTCTAAGTGGGACTCTTTTATTTCATGTTAAATATTTGTTTGTTCTTGCTATGCTGTTATTTTCATTTTGATCATGCTCAGGTAATACTCCAGTGATACAATGTTGATGCCTTCTTCCTACCATCTGAGGAAGATTTATTTCTTTTCCTCACATATACAGGTGGTGGGCTGAGTATTTACATTTTATCCACTTTCCTATAGCCTGAGGGAATGGTAGGGTCAAAGGATCAGCTCAGCTGAGGGGAGCATATGCAATCTTCATTTTCTTTGAGTGCTTGGACTCTGTCCTATCTCTTGAGAGTTTCTTAAAAGCTTTGCACCAACTTGCTGTGTTCCAGTCTAAGGAGACAGCCATCCAGCTGTGTTTGGCAACCACTGTTAAAGAATGTTGACATTGAATGGACCTTAACCTTATTACACTAACTGAAGTCGGTCAGACAAAGACAAATATCATATGATATCACTTATATGTTGAATCTTAAAAAGATGATACAAATGTACATACTAATAAAGCAGAAGTAGACTTACAGACATAGAGAACAAATTAATGGTTACCAAAGGGGATAGTGGTAGGAGGAGGGAGAAGATATGTTAGGAGTATGAGATTAATATACACACTGCTATATATAAAATAGGTAACAAGGACCTACTGTATAGGACAGGGAATTATATTCAATATCTTATAATAACTTAGAGTAGAAAAGAATCTGAAAAAGAATAGATATCAATGTATATGTATTACTGAATTACTTTGCTGAACACTTGAAACTAACACAACATTGTAAATTAACTATACTTTAATAAAATAATTAATTATTTTTAAAAATCTTAAAAAAAGGAGTGTTGCTATAAGAACAGGTCTGAAGAATTGTCTGAGCCACCAAGGAAGCCCAGAAACAGGAGAGCATCGCAGAATTAAATAAGTTGACTTTCCTATGTAAAGTCAGAAGATGTTAGATCTAGACAGACAGCCTAGCATATTTCTCTGAGAAGAGATATTTTACTTGGCTCTCTTTAAGTTATTATGGATAACTAGCAGCCACATAATTTCATTCTGATGTTGGCTTTATGAATTAGAAAGAAAGGATACTAACCAAGAAGTTGGAAAGCCCACGAGCATCATTGTAGAAACAGAAACCCAAATAAAGGAGTTGGATAGAGATGTTTCTAAACAGTACAGTGAGAAATGGGTCAGTGAAAAGAGCTAAGAAATAGCTGGTTTAGTTCCATTTCCTTAAACTCCAGAAGACCGCAGAAAGTATTAAGCTACACAGTTTCTTTTTTTTTTTCTTTTATTTTTAAACTTTACAATATTGTATTGGTTCTGCCATATATCGAAATGAATCCACCACAGGCATACACATGTTCCCCATCCTGAACCCTCCTCCCTCCTCCCTCCCCATACCATCCCTCTGGGTCGTCCCAGTGCACCAGCCCCAAGCATCCAGTATCGTGCATCGAACCTGGACTGGCGACTCGTTTCATATATGATATTATACATATTTCAATGCCATTCTCCCAAATCATCTCACCCTCTCCCTCTCCCACAGAGTCCAAAAGACTGTTCTATACATCAGTGTCTCTTTTGCGGTCTCATACACAGGGTTATTGTTACCATCTTTCTAAATTCCATATATATGCATTAGTATACTGTATTGGTGTTTTTCTTTCTGGCTTACTTCACTCTGTATAATAGGCTCCAGTTTCATCCACCTCATTAGAACTGATTCAAATGTATTCTTTTTAATGGCTGAGTAATACTCCATTGTGTATATGTACCACAGCTTTCTTATCCATTCATCTGCTGACGGACATCTAGGTTGCTTCCATGTCCTGGCTATTATAAACAGTGCTGTGATGAACATTGGGGTACACGTGTCTCTTTCAATTCTGGTTTCCTCAGTGTGTATGCCCAGCAGTGGGACTGCTAGGTTATAAGGCAGTTCTATTTCCAGTTTTTTAAGGAATCTCCACACTGTTCTCCATAGTGGCTGTAGTAGTTTGCATTCCCACCAACAGTGTAAGAGGGTTCCCTTTTCTCCACACCCTCTCCAGCATTTATTACTTGTAGACTTTTGGATCGTGGTCATTCTGACTGGCGTGAAATGGTACCTCATAGTGGTTTTGATTTGCATTTCTCTGATAATGAGTGATGTTGAGCATCTTTTCATGTGTTTGTTAGCCATCTGTATGTCTTCTTTGGAGAAATGTCTATTTAGTTCTTTGGCCCATTTTTTGATTGGGTCATTTATTTTTCTGGAGTTGAGCTGTAGGAGTTGCTGGTATATTTTTGAGATTAGTTGTTTGTCAGTTGCTTCATTTGCTATTATTTTCTCCCATTCTGAAGGCTGTCTTTTCACCTTGCTTATAGTTTCCTTTGTTGTGCAGAAGCTTTTAAGTTTAATTAGGTCCCATTTGTTTATTTTTGCTTTTATTTCCAATATTCTGGGAGGTGGGTCATAGAGGATTCTGCTGTGATGTATGTCGGAGAGTGTTTTGCCTATGTTCTCCTCTAGGAGTTTTATAGTTTCTGGTCTTATGTTTAGATCTTTAATCCATTTTGAGTTTATTTTTGTGTATGGTGTTGGAAAGTGGTCTAGTTTCATTCTTTTACAAGTGGTTGACCAGTTTTCCCAGCACCACTTGTTAAAGAGATTGTCTTTAATCCATTGTATATTCTTGCCTCCTTTGTCAAAGATAAGGTGTCCATATGTGTGTGGATTTTTCTCTGGGCTTTCTATTTTGTTCCATTGATCTATATTTCTGTCTTTGTGCCAGTACCATACTGTCTTGATGACTGTGGCAGTTTCTTACCACTATAATTTGGTTATGTTTTATTCCCTGTTAGTAAAATGGCATGCTGAAGTCCATGGGGCAAAGAGTTGGACATGACTTGTCGTCTGAACAATGACAAGTAAAACAATCTTTAGAAAATATTAAAGGAGTTCTGTGTAAAGTGAATATGCATTTGTTTCTTCATAGCATCTCTCTGGTGAAGAGTCCATGGAAGTTTTGCTCTAGTTTTAAGGAATGGGGAGAATAGGGGTGGGGCAGGGAGTGGAAGAAGCGGGTAGAATTATTATCTATAAAAATGATGCAATCCTAGAGCTCCTGGTGGCCATCTTTGCCACTTTGAGGGGGAGAATCAGTCCAGAGCAAAACAGAGACAGAGGGAAAAAGTCAGGCCCTCGAAGACATCATTGAAGCACCATGATCTAGCCATACCTCAAGTTTATTGTTTGAATTTCCTAGTTAGTTAGAAAGCTAGACAAGTCTTTGTTTCAACTACATTGGGTAAGATTTCTGTTACTGAAGTACAAGTACAAGCGAAAGTCACTCAGTTATGGCCGACTCTTTGTGACCCCCTGGACTATCCAGTCCATGGAATTCTCTAGGCCAGAATACTGAAGTGGGTACCCTTTCCCTTTTCCAGGGGATCCTCCCAACCCAGGGATCAAATCCAGGTCTCCTGCATTGCAGGTGGATTCTTTACCAGCTGAGCCACAAGGGAGTTTCCTTATTAATATATTATATTTCCTACGGATCAGCAGGGAGAAGAGTGGTTAAACTTCAGAAATAGCTAGGCCTGCACTTTGGAAAAGAGGACCCTTTTGAAGGGGATGAATGTAGTCAATGAAGAAAGAGAGCACTGAGCAACTGTGTGGAAAACAAACAAACAAACGAAAGATAACAGAACAAGCAATAATAACAAAACAGGGGAAGAACTTAAATCCCCAAGAGCCCCACTTAATACATCTGATTTGCCTGGCTAGGTGAATATTTGCTTTTTGTTTTCCCAAAGAAGTTTGTTTCTTACCACGTATTGGATAATGTCAGGGGATTTCTTTATGGAGGAAGGAAGCATTAGGAAGTGAACATGGGGGTGTTATTATTACTGTATTTTTTGTAATTTCTTACAAAAATTTGTAATTATTTACAAATTTTGCTGTTTTATAAGTTTTATCACTCCTGTTTTTTTCCCAGAGACTGCAAGTTCTTTGGAAACATGGATTATATCATACCTTGTTATGCCAAGACACCTAGTGTTTGGTACAATGTTGGACAACACCAATCATGGAGCATAGAACATGTTTGCGACAGAAACCAGAAACTTTAACTCGGAATCAAAAACAGTTGCCTTGGGTCTAATGGAGGTATCTTGCTCCAAGGAATGGCACAACAATAGAAACCTCAGAAAGGTAACGGACCAAGGACCAGCTTATGGCTTAAAAGTATCGTTAAGCATCTGATCTACTTTGACATTGCTAAAAAATTATCTTCAAGGCTGCAGCAAGTAGTATACATCTGTTTTGTATCAAAATTTAATATTGTGCTGATTTTATGAATGACAAAATGGTCTATTTTACAGCCACAAAATTTCAAGCCATCACTTTGTGACTAGTAATATTTTGCCTTTTAAAATTCTAAAAACTTATCATGGATACTTTAGGAAACTAAACTTTGGAAGTCAGAAGAGAGCAACATTACTTCATTCTTTTTCTTAAATGAAAAGTTGTAAAGCATATTTTGAAACATCATGATAAAGATCCTAAATGTAGTTGTAGTTTTACTTATCTGATTGCTTGGCTTAATGCAATCTTACTGAGCCAGCAGACCAGCTATTCAGAATTAGATAACAGGTTGGCAAAACATGACATCGTCATTTGTGACAGTCTTAGACAAAGTTATAAAACAGGTGAATTTAGCCTTCAGAAAATGCTGCCTTCTCTTTCTAACCTGATCCCCCTTTTCAGTGCTCTCTTTGTTTCTTTCCCACACTATCTAAGAAAATAATCAACATACCAATCTGGTCATGTCACCTTTGATTGAAAGTGGTTCAATGGCCTTTGCCTCCTGGTAGAATAAAATCCAACTTCCTCTGCAGGATAAATAAATTTTGGTTTTGTGATATGGGCCTTTCTTATCTTAGGAATCTGCCAGTGAATTTGATCCCTTTCTGAGTTCACTGTTATCCCACATTATTGAAGATCAAGGTCTTCTAAATAGCACACTTCTTCCTCATTTAATTTTTCAAAACCAATTGAGAGATCAGGCAAAAGTATAAAGGCATATGGGAACCAAAATATGACCTCTGTCACTGACAGGATATTAGAAAAATTCACATTGGTGGACAAGTGGGCTTCCTAATACCAGTTCCCAGAGCTACCATCCCAGTAGATGGTCATACTAACCAAGGCATAGGCAGTTCAGGACGAGGGCAAGCTCCCCCCACTTGGTCCCTGTGTACCCCACAAGGTACTTCCCTGCAGGTAACCTAGGTCCCAGGACTGGCCTTCTTACACCCAGTCTCTCTCTTCAAATTTTCCAATCTTGTTAACTCATTCTTCCTCGGAGGAGGACTGAGTGAGGTCAAGGTGAGGTGGGATGAGGAAGGCCTTATAATACACATGAAGGACCCTCCAGGGAATGTGAAGCATAATAAATGGAGAAGCATCACTGCAGTTAGACAAACTGACTTTCCGGCTTCACTTTTCTTATTGCCAATGCACAGAGTTGTTGTTTTTTTTTTAAGTGAAGATTTATGGATGTTGGAGTCTTTATTGCTTGTATGTCTGAAAACATCTTTATTTTTTCTCTTGCTTTTGAATGATTATCTAGCTTGATGGCTTTTTCAGAAACTTCACAGACCACCTTCAGTGGATACATGATGTAAGGCAAGGAAAAGTGCTAAGTTCGGGTGGTGGCTGAGGGATGCTACCTTTTAGCCACAAGTATTTGTCTATACTTTCTTTACGTATTGGGTTTTTGCATAATGCTATTTTCAAGAAAGATCTTGTCAACAGACAGATCTTGGGAAATGCTACTGTAGACTAATCTTCTTATAAAAATAGTGAGGACAAATACTTAACTAGCACTTTATACGTCAGGTACACTAAGTAATGTGTGTGTCAAACACTGGTGAAGTGAATGAGGTCAAAGTCGCTCAGTCGTGTCCGACTCTTTGCAACCCCATGGGTTATACAGTCCATGGAATTCTCCAAGCAGGAATACTGGAGCAGGTAGCCTTTCCCCTCTCCCGGGGATCTTCCCAACCTAGGGATTGAGCCCAGGTCTCCCGAATTGCAGACAAATTCTTTACAGCTGAGCCACAAGGGAACACATACTACTTTATTTTTCAAAACAAACTGGTGAAATCATTATGATATCCCTCTTTTATAGATGAGGAGATTGAGGCCCTAACAAATACCTTTTCTGAAGTTACATAGCTAGTAAGAGGTACAGCTGGAATTTGACCCCAGTATTCTGAATTCAGAGTATATATTATAAATGATTGTGAAGTGTTTGTGCATCATTGTGAAACGTAGAAAGTTGGAATGAATCCCACGTCTAAATACTGGAAGGGGAGAACAAGAGCCTTGACTTCCTTGCTTTGCTGCTGGACTTTTCCTATGCCACCACACCACTCTCAGGGTGGCAGCTTACTCTGTACACATGTGATGCTGACTCTGGTCAGCACCACGATCACTGCTGCTGATTTAGTGGAGATGATTCCAAACTCAGATATTCTACATCCCACTTGACTTTACCAGTTAGATGACTCAAACAAGCTTCTTGAACTTAGGCAGTCCCCCAAAGACCTTGAGATTCCACACCCCACAGACCTGTTTGCCCTACCCGCTTCTGTTTTCAGTAAATGGCATCATCTTTTGTCAGTTGCTCAAGCCAGAAACTTGTTTGTCATCTTTAATTCCTCTCTCTCCTCACCTCCCACATCCAACCCACAAACAAATCTTTTTGATACCAACCCCAGATACAGCTGGAATCTATATAATTCCCTCAACACCACACAACCCTCTTAGGAAAAACAACCGAGTAGCTATTACTGCCTCCTATCTTTTCCTTTATCTCTGCAGAATGAGCGCCCTCTATATACCATCTGTTTCTTCAGAAGTTTACACTTCAAAACATTCAATAGCAACACTACCCAATCCTTTTTCTTGTTTTGGAAGCTTATTTTGTGGGAAATATATTGTCACAAACATCTCAAAATTTACCATGAAAAATTTCTTTCAAAAATATAAGAAATTATAAATATACACATCCTACAACCGTCTTATCCCCACTTTCTGTATGCTTGATCTAATGTCTAATTCATTTGGTTAAAAAGTTGTTAATATTTGAAGTAAGCCATGTGGGCATATTTTATGGAAATTTTCCACAAAAAAAGCTTTTGCTATCTGTTTCCGTATTTAACTTTTCAAGATTTGATATCAAAATATATACTTGGGAAAATTTAATTTCAAACAAAGTACTTAAACTGTATTGAACTTGTTTAGTTTGGACATATTTTAATCTTCTTGTTATATTGGCATGTTATAATTAATGGCCTATTTGAAATTCCATTAAATCTTTTATTATCAGAGGTTCATAACTGTAGCATAAAATTTCTTCTCGGTGCTGAAACTTGTTATACAAGGTTTCAGCCTAGAACCAATTAAAAAAATTAGTCATTAAATAGTTTGTCTTTGAATGCAGACTTGTCATTTTCATTAATTTTTTGACTAAGCTGTTTAGCCAGGTCTATACTGCTCCGTGTTAATACTCTAAAAACTGTTTTTGAAATGTTCGTAGGAATAGTGATGAGACGTATAGGAAGAATATTTCTAATTTCAGACTGGGAATGGTGTGCCTCCCCACACCCTCTCTAGTGTCTAGTGTCCTTCAGTCCAGTATCTTTCTGGTTCATGATTGCCACCAAGTAAACCTTTATTCCTGCTCCAGGGCTGCCTATCCTTCAGTCTAGTATCTTTCTGGCTCATGGTTGCCATCAGGTAGATCTTTATTCCTGCTCCAGGGTTGCCTATCTGTGCAGGATGGTGTGTGGAATCTTAATCAGACATTCAATGAATTCTCCTGTTTTCAGCCCCACATTCATCTCCCATGTTGAGGAGTACATAGCACCACAGGTTTCTGAGGCTCCTCAGGATTCTGCAGTGAAAGTCAAGTTGCTTCCTGGTTAGAGAGATGGAATAATGCTGAAGAGCAGTCACTTGAGTTCCCATCTTGTATACCATATGCTGGCCTTTTAATCTTAGATCACTCACTCAACTTTGAGTCTCAGTCTCATCTATAAAAAAGGGATGGCAAGCGATCACAATTTTTATGGGATCAAGTGAATTAATTAGGTTAAGGTTAAAAAGGCAACAGAGGGCTGGATTAGGCAGGACACAATAGATCACTGTAATGACCTGGTTTTTACTCTGAGTGATATGGAGAGCTATTGAAAGGTTTTGAGTAGAGGAGTAAAATGATCAGATTTATATTTTTTAAAAATAGAAGTTTTTACCATTAGAATTTTCTGGAAGATTAAATGACAGATTGTAAGGGAAGAGTTAATATTGATTGGAGGGATTTTAGCTTTAGCAGTGATGGAGTTTCCATCAAGTGGGATTTGGTTTGGTGTAAAGGGAGTTGCATTTTGATTTTCTGTTGGACAACTAGATAAAGTGTTGGGAAGAGAGTTGTGGACATGAATTGTAAATGTGAGAGTTTTTGTATAGAGACTATGTTTAATGCCATGAGAAGGGATTAGATGAACAATGTGGTGAGTATAAACAGAATACCAGGGACTGAGCCTTGGGGCACTCTACCAAGAGCTCAGAGTGAGGGAGAGAACTGGAGATGAAAAGGGTTGCTCAGTGAAGTGTGAGGAGTCTAAAGTAGTGGGTGTCCTAGAAAGCAAATGAAGACAGTGGTTAGAGGAGAAGTGAGGATTAATGTTCAATGTGGCTGATAAATAAGATTAGAACTATGAATTGATTATTGGATTCAAACAGTGAAATTCATTGATGATGACAAGAGTAATTCTCATGGGGATTTGGGCAAAAGTAAATGAAGTGGTTTTAAATAACAACAGAAGGAGCGGAATTGGAGGTAGCAAGGTAGATAAGTCTAAATGAATTTTTCTGAAAATTGATGGGGTGGTAGCTTGCAGATGTTGGAGACAAGAGCTGATTATTATTTTTTTTTTTTAGAAGAGAGAAACAATGGCTTATCTCTATGTGATGGGAATCAGTCTTGGTGGACAGAACTCTAAAATGTTATAGGCTAGTTCTAGATGTAGAATCTTTACATATAATAGCTAATAAATGAAATCTATGGTCACAGCTGTGTTACTGTGTTTACAAGAGAAAAACATTTGTAAGCATAAAGCACAATGATTAAGTGCATATGCGAAGTTTTGTCTCGCTTCACAATTCCAACATATGTGCTCAGTTGCTTTAGTCGTGTCCGACCCTTTGTGACCCCATGGACTGTGGCCTGCCAGGCTCCTTTGTGCTTGGGATTTTCCTGGCAAGAATGCTGGAGCAGGTTGCCACACCCTCCTTCCGAGGATCTTCCTGACTCAGGAATCGAATCCATATCTCCTGCATCTCCTGCATTGCAGGCGATGTTTTACTGCTAAGGCACAGGGGAAACCCTCCAGCTCTCAACTTCAGAGAGTTTTGATGAGGATGCCTTCAGTCTACTGGTGTTTATTTAATGTCTGATACATCGCAGGCATTCTTCTAGGTGCTGTGTATAAGCACTGAACAAAACAGATAATCAACGCTTGTGCTTTTTCACAATGACTGACATATAAAAAGCATTCAGTAAACATAGGTTCTTCTCACTGTTATTTTCATTGTTATCATCATCATCATTCTCATCAACATCAATACAGGCCAAGTAATGTCTGGAAATACTCAGAAATGTGGAATATAATAAATGTTGGAGAGAACAGTGAAAATATAAAGAGAAAAAGCACAGAATGAATCTATTTTTTGAAGATGAGAACTAGGAATACAAGGTGGAAGAAGGGATATTACGGTTTGATATAAAAACGAAACTCATAAATAGAATGGCTGTGAGGGAATGAGCTCTCACAGGTGCTATTCAGGCAGCAACATAAGGAATGTTGTATTAGGTATTTTGACTTGGCAATGATATGAAAGTCTTGGGAGTTTCTAAGATCTCTTATGGGGCTTCCCTGATGGCTCAGCAGTAAAGAATCCCTCTGCCAATGCAGGAGACTTGGGTAGGATCCCTAGGTTGGGAAGGAAATGACAACCCACTCCAGTGGGGAGCAGGAAATGGCAACCCACTCCAGTATTCTTGCTTGAAAAATCCTGTGGACAGAGTAGCCTGGAAGGCTACAGTACAAAGGGCTGCAAAGAGCTGGACACCACTGAGCGACTGAGCACACAGGCACAGCACCCAAGATCACTTATGGATCTAAAATGTAAGAATTCTATACAATTTCTATAAGTATAAATGATTCGTCCTGCTTGGAATTTTGACTCATGTGTTCTTAGGTGAGCTACTTAACCTCTTTGGGTGTTAGTTTTGGATCTCATCTGTAAAAAGATGAGCCCACTGACAATTACCTCTAATAAATTTTTAGCTCTATAAACACTAGTAAATGAAAACCACCTGAGAAATTTTTCCCACTTGTTTTCAGTGTTTGTTTTTCTTGGAGCTAGGAATGTGGAGAATTCTGGTATATGCATAATATATAATTCTATGATTCTTACTTTTCTTTTCCATTATATGAATTATATTTGAAAGAAACTTTGTTTTGCAAGCAAGTAGAGATGGCTCAGTAAATAAAAACTGTATTTCAGAGAGAATAACATGCAGTGTAGGCAAAATCACTTATTCTTTGTACTGAAACCTAAGTTATTAGAAGTGAACAAAATTGCAAACAATTATTGTAAGAAAGAGCTCCTGCTTGTCGATCTTAGGATGTTGACTCTGAGGGCTGGTTCTGTGGTGCCTGGGAGTATTGAGAGTAAGACAACCCTTCCTAAAAAACCCTTTTTTTAAGTGTGTCTTTTTCTCCCCTTCAGTGCTCCATCCTCCTTCCTCTGCTTCTTCTCTTTGCCCTTCCTTTTTTCTCTTTCTAAACAAGTAATTATTTGAGTATCTATTATATGCTCAGGTAAGTGATGAAGAATGGGGGCAAGGGAATAAGTATAAGACTTGGTCCCTCATTTTGAGGTATTTTAGAGTATATAAGGAAAGAAGGAAAAAAGAAAATACCATAAGCGTAGGTCTTACAGTGACCTCATATTGTATTAAGTGCCGAGAAGACAAAGATTCATGCCTTCATATGGTGTATAGTCTGGTATTTGGCAGCCATCATTCATTTACTGCCCTCAACAACCCTGTGAGATACTTAGCATATCCTCATTTTACAGATCAGAAGAAATTTGTCTACGTGTGTTTGAATCTAAAGCCATATTTCTCTTCACTACATTGTGCTCCCATACAGGAACAACAGAATGGAATTGGATCTAGTGCACTGTGGGATGGAGTTGGCTGTATTTATAAGATATGAAAAAAGGAAAAGGTATTACAGACTGTTGGAAAGATGGGTGAGGACTTTATGGAGAGGTGGAGACTTGAGTCATTTTCTCCATTCATTCCTCAATGAAATATTTATTAGGGACTTTATGCCAAGCACAGTGCTATATCTGGTTTAGTTGTTTGTGACAAATTTTAAAAAAGATTGATGCTTACAGATAAAATTATAACCAAAATTTGTAAAATATGTTATATAGGGCACAAAAGTCATCTTTCATACTTTTTATCTTCCCAAGTTCAACTGACATAAACTAATTTCAGTTTCTTTTTTTTTTTTAATTTCAGTTTCTTGAATTAAGAGAACCTCTAAGATCAACCAAGTCAACCAAGATTCTTGCTTTATATTAGGTTTTCATTTAAAACAAACATTTAGCACCATGTTTCCCAAATGTAATTGAAAAAAGTAATCCCTTGGGGTACTTCTTGAACTTAGAGATTCCCCCCAAATCTGAAAATCTATATTTTTAACAATGGCCCCAGTTTATTTTTTATCATCAGCAAATTTGGAAATCACTAATTTAGCCCAAAGCCACTGAAATCTAGCCTTTGATTTCATGATAATCAGCTCAGACTTACACCGTCCAAGTTGGTTGGGCACACAGCTGCAAATGTCAGTCAGATCAATGGGCCCAATGTACTTGAAATCGGCCTTAAGTTTTGATGGGAAAAAAGCATTCCAAACCAGAGTTAGGTGAACAAAATTTGAGGTTATTAATTTTTAACCTATTAATAAAGGGAAGAAAAACCATATCAGTGTCATTTAAAAATTCCTAACATTAAACTTTTGAGGGAAGAGAATCATATGGTGCAGGTAAAAAGATGGTGGTGGTATCATTCATTGTAGGTTTATACATGAATATTTGAAGCAAATCAAATAAGAAAGATGGAATTCTGTTTTTGTTGCTGTTATTGTTGTTGTTTAGTTGCTCTGTTGTGTCTGACTCTTTTGTGACTCCATGAACTGTAGCCTGCCAGGCTCCTCTGTCCATGGGATTTCCCAGACAAGAATACTGGAGTGGGTTGCCATCTCCTTCTCCAGGGCATCTTTCTGACCCAAGGATCAAACCTGCTTCTACTTTGGCATGCAGATTCCTTACCACTGAGACACCAGGGAAGCCCAATCTAGTTTTTAGGAAAAGATTATTGTTTTCTTTTCAGTTTAATAGAATTCAAGGCTGAATAGCAAGGGGTGACCAAGAATTTTAGTGACAAAGTTTTTGAATCCTAGAGGAGGATTAGTAAAGAAAAAAAAATCTGTTTATATATAAAATGCCTAGCAAATATTTCTTAATGGTGATTATGATAAGATTTCTCAAACCCTGAGCTTTTCTTTTTTTTGTTTCTTTTTCTTTTTTGATTAGGCAACTCAGGGCTGGCTTGTGGTACAGGGAAGAAAAGGTATTTTAGCATTTCAGTCCTTAGTGGTAAAGACTAATGTGATCTGTTCTGGATATTAATCTATATGCTTAGGTTTGTGTTGGTCCTGGACTTAACTTACTGAGTGATTTTGAGGAAGCTACTTAACTGCTCTGCTTTTCATTTAATCTCTGTCAAAGAAAGGTAACAAGACATATTCTATAAATCTTGTTCAATTATTGTGAATGTTAAATGAGATAATGGGTGTTAATACAGAGAGTTACTAAACTCCACTGATAACCATAAAACCTATGTACTTTGTCTCAAATGGCCTGAAAAAGCATTACTCTGCACTGTTTAAATGGAGAAGGCAATGGCAACCCACTCCAGTACTCTTGCCTGGAAAACCCCATGGACGGAGGAGCCTGGTAGGCTACAGTCTATGAGGTCTCGAAGAGTTGGACACGACTGAGTGACTTCACTTTCACTTTTCACTTTCATGCATTGGAGAAGGAAATGGCAGCCCACTCCAGTGTTCTTGCCTGGAGAATCCCAGGGACAGGGGAGCCTGGTGGGCTGCCGTCTGTGGGGTTGCACAGAGTTGGACACGACTGAAGTGACAGCAGCAGCAGCACTGTTTAAAAGGACTATTTGGTCAGGAAACCTAAGTCAGCCAAAGGAAAGGCCCTGATAAATTTTCAAGATCCTTCTAATGCCCACATTCTCTCAGGTGATACAGTTATAAATTCACATCATCACCAGAAATCATTTCAGCATCAGAGAATGCAAGAACAGTGGTGTGGGAGCTTCTTGTAAAGCTCCTCGTTTCCTGCTGTGCTTGTTGAGCAGCTCAGTAGAGGCTGTCATGATCTCCCACTGGCTGCTTCTCACTGGCCCTGTAACTCAGCAGCTTGTGTTCCTTCCTAATTTACATGCTGTGACTCACTTAGAATGCCAAGTGGGAAAATGCTGGCAATGCAAAGGTTAATAGAAGCGCTCACACAAGCCTAATTGCAGCACCACAAACGTTATCTCCGTAATTGTAGCTAGCACTTATCTCAGTTTCTCATACTCGTCAGTCCATTGAGATCTGCCTCAAGCTGAGGGTGGAAAGGGGGGTCTCTGGAGTCCTTTGAATGAGTAGGGTCTGATAGAGTTATCAGGCCTGTGCAGCTAGGATGCCTGCCGCTGTTGGATGTGTTGTTATAATCAGAGTTTAGGCAAACACCTGGGCTTCTGCAAGGACCACCACTCCCCTCCCCACCTCAGCTCTGTACTGGTGCCCTGACTGGGAGGGACAGATGAAACCAAAAGGGATAAAGGTGCCAGTCTGAACTGGTCCGTAGACGCTTGACTAAATGCTTCCCATTAGGTCATTGTGTATCCTCATTTGAATATATGTTTGTTTTCATACTTAGGGTGGCTTGGAAACATGCTTAACTCATCTGTAGTAACTGACTGTAGCGTCTAAAAGCCCAGGCATGCTGATGCTTGTTGAGTGTAATTGGCCATGCTACATAGTGGTGGCTTTGGGAGGGTGGAGATGCTAATATTGCAAATTTGGGATATCAAATTAGCTAATTTAATGAGGACCCAGACTTCTTAATATCAAGATGATGTTGACAATCACCATTGTTTACCTCATTGTTAGCACTGAACTTTTGTCTATGGTGCTAATTAGATCAAAGTTTTTTCCAGTAGTCATGTATACATGTGACAGTTGGACCATAAAGAAAGCTGAGCACTGAAGAATTGATGTTTTTGAACTGTGGTGTTGGAGAAGACTCTTGAAAGTCCCTTGGACTGCAAGGAGATCCAACCAGTCCATCCTAAAGGAAATCAATCCTGAATATTCGCTGGAAGGACTGATACTGAAACTCTAATACTTTGACCACCTACTTTGAAGAGACAACTCATTGGAAAAGACCCTAATTCTGGGAAAGATTGATGGCAGGAGGAGAGGGGGACAAGAGAGGATAAGATGGTTGGATGGCATCATGGACTCCATGGACGTGAGTTTGAGCAAGCTCCAGGAGATGGTGAAGGACGGGGAAGCCTGGAGAGCTGCAGTCCATGAAGTCTCAAAGAGTTGGACATGACTGAGTGACTGAACAGCAGATCAAAGTTGTTAGGTTAATGTGTGTAGATAGAAAGATTGACGTTGGGTTTTTAATTTTAATCTTCATACTCCGTGTGTTTGGTTCTGGTTAAAGATTTCATGGAGTAGCATGTATGAGAAATTATGGATCTTCCTTCCCTCCACCGCCCCCCCGCCCCAACCCCGGTCACACACATTTCTTCCTTCTTTCCTTTCTTTTTGCCAGATGACACTGCTATGCATATGCTTGCTGATATTCATGCTCAGTATTTTTATCCTGATTTTGGGTAGTTCATGGAGCTAACATTTTCCAATTGAAACTGTGTTTATGGAAAGACACTTCTGAAACTTTGTATTGATTTCCAAGGCAAACACCTTTACCAACTTTTACAAAGGAATGTCTAAGGCACAGAACAGCATTGCCTTTGGCTCCTAGAGTCAACTATTGGGGAATGTTCAATTCTTTCACTCTGTTTCCCAGCAGAATCCAATATACTCAAGATCCACACATGTCTCATTCAGTCTGACTATTGATACTGTTGGTTGAATAGGTTACCCATTTTCAGTAGCATTTTGTTTGAAAGAGGGAGTCTGGAGAGGGAAGAGCTGATGATGACACAACAGAATGAGTCACTAAGCATGACAGACTTCCAGTGATTGGTGGCAAGGATACTTTCAGAGAAAGGACCCTTCATAATAAGCATCACTCCTCTAATTAGCTTTGGGACAGGGGCCCCTACTCTGGACCATGATTATAAAGTCTGAGTCATGAGAATGAGTGGGTTTATGAGTGTATATGGTTTGTATACTAGGGGAAACAAAACACATGCAGAAGAAATAGCTACTGAAAATTAAAACAGCTCTATAAAACATTGTGAGGGATGACATAAAGGAAACAGCACTGAATGGATGAATGTGCCAGTGGCAGACCTGGAGCTCAGGGGTAGTATTCTCACGTGGCTAATAATAGCAATAATAAAAATGAGGATGAGCATCTACTAAGCTTTTATTAAGTGCAGGAGCTGTCTTAAGTGCTTCACTGAGTTATTTACAGAGGTTCTTGAAGCCACTCAATGAAATAGTTACAGTTCTTATTTACATTTAGATGGTGAACTAAGGCATGGGGAGCCCACATGAATTGTTTGACTAGTAAGTTTTTCAAGTTGTGTCTAATCCAGCTGATTTTGATACCAAGGCCTGAGTGATATTGTGCTACTTTCAACAAGACCGGTTCAGAGTGTTCTTTAGTTTTTATTCTCCTCTCAGAAAGTTTTATAGGTCTTTTTAAGTCAAGGAAGGAAAAATGGCTAATTAGGACACAAATTACATGTACTTAAATTATGAACTCTGTGAACTACTATACCTCTAAAGCATCATTTCATAGTCAGTACCAGGTGATACAAAGAGGAAAAGGTTGTTTTCAATACCGTAAAAAAGTTTTTTTAAAAAAGCACTGAATAAAATGAGTATAGCACTCTACTTTAAAGTCCTTGCTGATCTCTTCATTTTCAGAGCAAAAATCATTACATGTATTTAACTTTAGTCAGGAAAATTATATATTTACTTCTTTGGACTTTGTATGTGAGTTTATTCTTAAGGGTCTTTAAGACTCTGAGATTATGAAGCTCTTCTAGGAACTGGATTCTTTTCCCTTATTGAATCAGTCTTGCACACACCTGGCCTTTTGAGGGAGTGGGAGAGTGATTTTTTTAGGAATCAGTGAGCTAAAATGGACTGGAATGGGTGAATTTAATTCAGATGACAATTATATCTACTACTGTGGGCAAAAATCCCTTAGAAGAAATGGAGTAGCCATCATAGTCAACAAAAGAGTCTGAAATGCAGTGCTTGGGTACTGCAAAAAAAATCTCAAAAACGACAGAATGATCTCTGTTCATTTCCAAGGCAAACCATTCAGTATCACAGTAATCCAAGTCTCTGCCACAACCAGTAATGCTGAAGAAGCTGAAGTTGAATGGTTCTATGAAGACCTGCAAGACGTTCTAGAACTAATACCCCAAAAGATGTTCTTTTCGTCATATGGGACTGGAATGCAAAAGTAGGAAGTCAAGAGATACCTGGAGTAACAAGCAAATTTGGCCTTGGAGTTCAAAATGAAGCAGGGCAAAGGCTAACAGAGTTTTGCCAAGAGAACACACTGGGGTCATAGCAAACACTCTCTTCCAACAACACAAGAGAAGACTCTACATGTGGACATCACCAGATGGTCAACACTGAAATCAAATGGATTATATTCTTTGCAGCCAAAGATGGAAAAGCTCTATAGTAAGCAAAAAGAAGACCGGGAGCTGACTGTGACTCAGATCATGAACTCCTTATTGCCAAATTCAGACTTAAGTTGAAAAAAGTAGGGGAACCTCTAGACCATTCAGGTATGGCCTAAATCAAATCCCTTATGATTATACAGTGGAAGTGAGAAACAGATTCAAGGGATTAGATCTGATAGATGAAGTGCCTGAAGAACTATGGATGGAGGTTCCTGACATTGTACAAGAGGCAGTGATCAAGACCATCCCCAAGAAAAAGAAATGGAAAAATGCAAAATGGTTGTCTGAAGAGGTCTTCCAAATAGCTAAGAAAAGAACAGAAGCAAAAGATAAAAGATAAAACAGAAAAGGAAAGATACACCCATTTGAATGCAGAGTTCCAAAGAATAGCAAGGAGAGATAAGAAAGCCTTCCTCAATGATCAATGCAAAGAAATGGAGGAAAACAATAGAATGGGAAAGACTAGAGATCTCTTCAAGAAAATCAGAAATACCAAGGGAACATTTCATGCAAAGATGAGCACAATAAAGGACAGAAACGGTATGGACCTCATAGAAGTAGAAGATGTTAAGAAGAGGTGGCAAGAATACACAGAAGAACTATACAAAAAAGATCTTCATTACCCAGATAACCATGATGATGTGATCTCTCACCTAGAGCCACATCCTGGAATGAGAAGTCAAGTAGGCCTTAGGAAGCATCACTATGAACAAAGCTAGTGGAGACAATGGAATTCCAGTTGAGTTATTTCAAATCCTAAAAGATGATGGTGTGAAAGTGCTGCACTCAATATGCCAGCAAATCTGGAAAATGCAGCAGTCGCCACAGGACTGGAAAAGGTCAGTTTTCAATCCAATCTCAAAGGCAATGCCAAAGAATGGTCAAACTACTGCACAATTGCACTCATCTCACAAGCTAGCAAAGTAATGCTCAAAATTCTTCAACAGTACATGAACCATGAACTTCCAGATGTTCAAGCTGGATTTAGAAAAGTCAGAGGCACCAGAGATCAAATTGCCAACATCTGTTGGATCATTGAAAAGGCAAGAGAGTTCCAGAAAGACATCAACTTCTGCTTTATTGACTATGCCAAAGCCTTTGACTGTGTGGATCACCACATACTGTGGAAAATTCTTAAAGAGATGGGACTACCAGACCACCTTGCCTGCCTCCTGAGAAATTTGTATGCAGGTAAAGAAGCCAAGAGTTAGAACCGGACATGGAACAACAGACTGGTTCCAAATAGGAAAAGGAGTATGCCAAGGCTTATATTGTCACCCTGCTTATTTAACTTACATGCAGAGTACATCATGCGAAATGCTGGGCTGAATGAAGCACAAGCTGGAATCAAGATTGCCAGGAGAAATATCAGCAACCTCAGATATGCAGATGACACCACCCTCATGGCAGAATCTGAGAAGTACTAAAGAGCCTCTTGATGAAAGTGAAAGAGGAGAGTGAAAAAGTTGGCTTAAAACTCAAAAAACTAAAATCTTGGCATCTGGTCCGATCACTTCGTGGCAAATAGATGGGGAAACAGTGGAAACAGTGTCAAACTTTATTTTCTTGGGCTCCGAAATTACTGTAGGCAGTGACTGCAGCCATGAAATTAAAAGACGCTTGCTCCTTGGAAGAAAAGCTATGACCAACCCAGACAGCATGTTAAAAAGCAGAGACATTACTTTGACAACCAAGGTCTGCTAGTTAAAACTGTGGTTTTTCCAGTGGTCATGTATTGATGTGAGAGTTGGACCATAAAGAAAGCTGAGCACAAAAAAATTAATGCTTTTGAGCTGTCATGTTGGAGAAGACTCTTGAGAGTCCCCTGGACTGCAAGGAGATCAAACCAGTCAATCCAGAGGAAATCATTCCTGAATATTCATTGGAAGGACTGATGCTGAAGCTCCAATGCTTTGGCCACTTGATGCGAAGAGCTGATTCATTTGAAAAGACCCTGATGCTGGGAAAGATGAAGGCAGGAGGAGAAGGGATGACAGAGGATGAGATGGTTGAATAACATCATTGCCTCGATGAACATGAGTTTGAGCAAGCTCCAGGAGTCAGTGATGGACAGGGAATCCTGGCATGCTGCAGTCCATGGAGTTGCAGAGTCGGACACAACTGAGTAATGGAACTGAACTGAACTGCAAGTGACTTGACTCCCTAGCATGAGGAAATGGGCTGCAGTGGGCAGAGTGGCATTGGATGCTGATGCCAATCAGTTCCCAGTTCTGCCTTTCCAATCTGTGTGTGACCTGAGCAAATCAAGTCGTTTATATTCTCTAACACAGTGATTTCAAACTCTAGCACACTTGTTAAAACTTAAGTGTGCTGGACCCCTCACCAGAGTCTCAGATTTAATATGTCCAGAGTGTGGCCGCAAATTGGCCCATGTGATACTAACACAGTCCAGGAGCATATTTTGAGAAATGCCACAGCAATTGTCAGTTCTCTCATCTTTTTAAAAATAATTATAGTAATAATTATTGTTAATTGCTTTTTGGCTGTGCCATGTGGCATGCGGATCTTAGCTCCCTGACCAGGGATCAGACTCATGCCCCCTGCAGTGGAAGGGCAGAGTCTTAACCACTGGAATGCCAGGGAAATCCTTCAAGTGTTCTCATCTTTAAAGTGGGGACAGTAGTGCCTCCCTCACTAGACTGTTGTAGGGTTTGGAGACAAAACCTTAAGCTGACTGTCTTACCTGTGTGTGTACACTTGACACTATGACCACCAGGTTTTTTTTTAGTGCAATTTGTTAAATCCATCACTTAATTCTATTTGGATTGTTAAGAGGGTGCTGATAATTTAAGGTCTCTGAATAGGATCACTTTGTAAAATGTTTCAGGTAACAGATTTGTGGAGTTCACTTGCAAAAATTAGAAGCATCTGAGGAGGAGGAGAACAGAACCAGCAATGGGTGCTTATTCCGGGTAGGGCAAAAGCTCTGGAACAAGCCTGCCTCCCCTTTGTGTACCATTGGGGAACGTCTCTCTTGTTGTTCAGTTTGGTCTAATGACTTACTAATTACTCAATGCTCATTGACTGTGCATTGCTTTGTTGCTGTGCTGGATTCCTAAAATAAAAAGAAGAAAGATAGTATTCCAGGCCTCAAGAAACTTTAAAAGCCCTTTGAATCTTTGGTTCCGGCTAACTCCTGGGTCATCAGTCATAATTTTAGTATATTTATTATTTTACAGATCTAACTAAATCAATCAGCCGTGCACATATACTGAACAGCACTTTGTTGTCTGTCCTTCATTAGGTTTTGTGGATGGTATGAAGAAAGTACGTTAAGGATCTCTGAGCTCAAAGAACTGAGAGCTTATTAACCAACGTATATTTAAATATTACACACTGCCAGTTCTAAACTGAATATATTAATTAGAAATTAATGAATGGTTAAAGAGGGAAGCCTAAGAAAGATTGATTACCTTGTGACTGAAAGTGCTTCCAACATGTGATGGGCCCCCTCCCCACTACAATTCAGAGATTTAAGATTGAGTCATTAAAACTATGATTTTTAACCTCAGTCCAAACTTGGAGTCTAACTGAAATCTAAAAATTGCTAAGTATATGGCAAAGAGATATGTTTATTTTTTTCCCCTATGAGTATTATTTTGCATTTCTACTCTTATTTTTGGGGTTCTGGAAATTCCAATTCATCAAGACATTTACTGACCATACACCTGAGACTCTCTAAGTTTGTTTCTTGGCTCTGATTTTGAAAGTGACTCCACCGAAAGTTGGAGAAAAAAAATTTTTTTTGGCCATTCCATTCAGCATGTGGGATTTTGTTTCCCAGACCAGGGATTAAACCTGTGTCCACTGCATTGGAAGCATGGAGTCTTAATCACTGGACTCCAGGGAAATTCCAAGAAAGTCTTCACTTGTAACTAGCTCTGCACATAAGAGAGAAAGAATGTGCAAAGCTTTTTGTGCAGTTTAAGTTTGGTCATAAAATCCTCTCAGTACATCTCTGGCTATTTAATAAAATGTAGCATCCTTCATAGGTAATTGTACTGTTACTGACTTAAACGTATCATAAATGTATTCATTCAGTAGATGGGTACTTAACATCTGTTATGTTTCAACAGTCATAGAAATGGTTTTGTACTGATTTTTGCACATATTCTAGTTTAATCCCACTAGAAACAAAAGGCTCACATTTTAAAATTTTCAATTTAAAAGACAAGCAAAAGACACAAAACAGATCTATCGTAAATAAAACTGAATCTTATATAATAAATATACATTATAGTTAATTATAGAAATATGTATGAATTATATTTATGTATCGTGGATGCAATCTCAAAAACAACAGAATGATCTCTGTTCGTTTCCAAGGCAAACCATTCAATATCACAGTAATCCAAGTCTATGCCCCAACCAGTAACGCTGAAGAAGCTGAAGTTGAACGGTTCTATGAAGACCTACAAGACCTTTTAGAACTAACACCCAAAAAAGATGTCCTTTTCATTATAGGGGACTAGAACGCAAAAGTAGGAAGTCAAGAAACACCTGGAGTAACAGGCAAATTTGGCCTTGGAATACGGAATGAAGCAGGGCAAAGACTAATAGAGTTTTGCCAAGAAAATGCACTGGTCATAACAAACACCCTCTTCCAACAACACAAGAGAACACTCTATACATGGACATCACCAGATGGTCAACACCGAAATCAGATTGATTATATTCTTTGCAGCCAAAGATGGAGAACCTCTATACAGTCAGCAAAAACAAGACCGGGAGCTGACTGTGGCTCAGATCATGAACTCCTTATTGCCAAATTCAGATTGAAATTGAAGAAAGTGGGGAAAACCACCAGACCATTCAGGTATGACCTAAATCAAATCCCTTATGATTATACAGTGGAAGTAAGAAAATGATTTAAGGGCCTAGATCTGATAGACAGAGTGCATGATGAACTATGGAATGAGGTTTGTGACATTGTACAGGAGACAGGGATCAAGACCACCCCATGGAAAAGAAATGCAAAAAAGCAAAATAGCTGTCTGGGGAGGCCTTACAAATAGCTGTGAAAAGAAGAGAAGTGAAAAGCAAAGGAGAAAAGGAAAGATATAAGCATCTGAATGCAGAGTTCCAAAGAATAGCAAGAAGAGATAAGAAAGCCTTCTTCAGTGATTAATGCAAAGAGAGGAAAACAACAGAATGGGAAAGACTAGAGATCTCTTCAAGAAAATCAGAGATACCAAAGGAACATTTCATGCAAAGATGGGCTCGATAAAGGACAGAAATGGTATGGACCTAACAGAAGCAGAAGATATTAAGAGGAGGTGGCAAGAATACACAGAAGAACTGTACAAAAAAGAGCTTTACGACCCAGATAATCACAATGGTGTGATCACTCACCTAGAGCCAGACATCCTGGAATGTGAAGTCAAGTGGGCCTTAGAAAGCATCACTATGAACAAAGCTAGTGGAGGTGATAGAATTCCAGTTGAGCTATTCCAAATCCTGAAAGATGATGCTGTGAAAGTGCTGCACTCAATATGCCAACAAATTTGGAAAACTCAGCAGTGGCCACAGGACTGGAAAAGGTCAGTCTTCATTCCAATCCCAAAGAAAGGCAATGCCAAAGAATGCTCAAACTACCGCACAATTGCACTCATCTCACACGCTAGTAAAGTAATGCTCAAAATTCTCCAAGCCAGGCTTCAGCAATATGTGAACTGTGAACTTACTGATGTTCAAGCTGGTTTTAGAAAAGGCAGAGGAACCAGAGATCAAATTGCCAACATCCGCTGGGTCATGGAAAAAGCAAGAGAGTTCCAGAAAAACATCTATTTCTGCTTTATTGACTATGCCAAAGCCTTTGACTATGTGGATCACAACAAACTGTGGGAAATTCTGAAAGAGATGGGAATACCAGACCACCTGACCTGCCTCTTGAGAAATCTGTATGCAGGTCAGGAAGCAACAGTTAGAACTGGACATGGAACAACAGACTGGTTGCAAATAGGAAAAGGAGTATGTCAAGGCTGTATATTGTCACCCTGTTTATTTAACTTCTATGCAGAGTACATCATGAGAAACGCTGGACTGGAAGAAACACAAGCTGGAATCAAGATTGCCGGGAGAAATATCAATAACCTCAGATATGCAGATGACACCACCCTTATGGCAGAAAGTGAATAGGAACTAAAATGGCTCTTGATGAAAGTGAAAGTGGAGAGTGAAAAAGTTGGCTTAAAGCTCAACATTCAGAAAATGAAGATCATGGCATCCGGTCCCATCACTTCATGGGAAATAGATGGGGAAACAGTGGAAACAGTGTCAGACTTTATTTTTCTGGGCTCCAAAATCACTGCAGATGGTGACTGCAGCCATGAAATTAAAAGATGCTTGCTCCTTGGAAGGAAAGTTATGACCAAACTAGATAGCATATTCAAAAGCAGAGACATTACTTTGCCAACAAAGGTTCGTCTAGTCAAGGCTATGGTTTTTCCAGTGGTCATGCATAGATGTGAGAGTTGGATCATGAAGAAGTCTTAGCACTGAAAAATTAATGCTTTCGAGTTGGGGTGGTGGAGAAGATTCTTGAGAGTCCCTTGGACTGCAAGGAGATCAAACCAGTCAATCCTAAAGGAAATCAACCCTGAATATTCATTGAAAGAACTGATGCTGATGCTGAAGCTCCAATATTTTGGTCACATTATGCAAAGGGCAAACTCATTGGAGTAGACCCTGAAGTGGGGAAAGGTTGAGGACTGAAGGAGAAGGGGGCAGCAGAGGGTGAGATGGTTGGATAGCATCATGGACTCAATGGATATGAGTTTGAGCAAACTGGGAGACAGAGAAAGATGGGGGAGCCTCAGGTGCTGCAGTCCATGCGGTCGCAAAAAGTCCTAAGTGACTTAATGACTGAACAACAGCAACATAACATTTATGTTGTGAACAAAGAATGTTTCCTGCTGTTTCAGTAAACAAAGGATGTTTTAATCATAAAGCCTATATCCCTGGAGCCTCCTCTAGTGCTGCACCCTGAGGGAAATTCAGGAGGAAGAAAAACAGGGTATTGCCCCTAGATAGTTAAGGTACATAACAAAGGAATGATTATAAACCCAGACTCTTGCATCTTCTCATACATGGAAAAGCACTAAAATCATTAATTTGTTGATTTAAGATGTTTGTTTTTGTGATTAGCAGTAGTATTTGAATTTAGACTACATCTGTTTGTTTTTTCAGCAAAAACTCCTCTATATACTGGCTTCTCCATTACCTCTTTGGAATAGTCCCTCAGAATTATCTGACAGGCTGCTGTTCTGGCCGATAGTTCTCAATAATGCCCTGAATAAAATATAATTCTCAATCTTCAAGGTATGCATTTGTTTTTTGTCAATAATATATAATCATTTGCATATATTATACTACTTTATATTTGTGTTTATGATTTATGTTATATATCTAGATATTTTTTATCTATGATAAATATAAATGTAGTCATAGAGCTTCTGTCAGGCATTTTTTGTTGTTGTTAGAATAGTCAAACCATTCAAGTTTGAATTCAAGAGAAAACAGTAGGGGAAGAGTTGAGTGAAGCTAAATTATATTCTAGACCTGAAACTCTATGACCCCTTATAGCTGGTTAAAAGATTACTAGCTAATGAGGGAATATCATTTTTGATAAAGGTCTTAAAAGTCCTTTTGAGTTTGTTTAATCATCATTGCTTCATTCACACTAGCTTTTTCTTTGTTTTGTTCTGTTGGTTCATTTAGGAAGCTAGAGCTTCCCTTGTGGCTCAGCTGGTAAAGAATCTGCCTGCAGTGCAGGAGACCTGGGTTCGATCCCTGGGTTCGGAAGATCCCCTGAAGAAGGGAAAGGCTATCCACTCCAGTATTCTGGCCTGGAGAATTCCATGGACTGTATAGTACAAGACTATGGACATGGACTGTATAGCACATAGACTGAGCAAGTTTCACACTGAGCATAATGGGTCAGTATGATAAATGAAGGCTTATGGGGGAACAGGAGCGTTAAGAAAAGATTGCCAATTGTAAAAAGAATTCAGACCCACCATTTGACAATTCTGCCTGGGGCTGTTCCTGTTCTTTGTAACTAACCAATTGTGTAATAGATAACACTCTTAAACTTGAGGTTACATATTGTTTTCAAAATATAATCCAGTTCAGTTCAGTCGCTCAGTTGTGTCCGACTCTTTGTGACCCTATGAATTGCAGAGCGCCAGGCCTCCCTGTCCATCACCAACTCCCAGAGTTCATTCAAACTCATGTCCATCAAGTCGGTGATGCCATCCAGCCATCTCATCCTCTGTCATCCCCTTCTCCTCCTGCCCCCAATCCCTCCCAGCATCATAGTCTTTTCCAATGAGTCAGCTCTTCACATGCGGTGGCCAAAGTATTGGAGTTTCAGCTTCAGCATCAGTCCTTCCAATGAACACCCAGGACTGATCTCCTTTAGAACGGACTGGTGGGATCTCCTTGCAGTCCAAGGGACTCTCAAGAGTGTTCACCCAACACCACAGTTCAAAAGCATCAATTCTTTGGCGTTCAGCTTTCCTTATAGTCCAACTCTGACATTCATACAGGACCACTGGAAAAACCATAGCCTTGACTAGATGTCTGGACCTTTGTTGGCAAAGTAATATCTCTGCTTTTGAATATGCTATCTAGGTTGGTCATAACTTTCCTTCCAAGGAGTAAGCGTCTTTTAATTTCATGGCTGCAGTCACCATCTGCAGTGATTTTGGAGCCCAAAAAGATAAAGTCTGACACTGTTTCCACTGTTTCCGCATCTATTTGCCATGAAGTGATGGGACTAGATGCCATGATCTTCGTTTTCTGAATGTTGAGCTTTAAGCCAACTTTTTCACTCTCCTCTTTCACTTTCATCAACAAGCTTTTTAGTTCCTCTTCACTTTCTGCCATAAGGGTGGTGTCATCTGCATATCTAAGGTTATTGATATTTCTCCCAGCAATCTTAATTCCAGCTTCTTCCAGCCCAGTGCTTCTCATGATGTACTCTGCATATAAGTTAAATAAGCAGAGTGACAATGTAGAGCCTTGACGTACTCCTTTTCCTACTTGGAACCAGTCTGTTGTTCCATGACAGATGATGAGATGGTTGGACGACATCACCAATTCAACGGACATGAGTTTGAGCAAGCTCTGGTAGTTGGTAATGGACAGGGAGGCCTGGCATACTGCAATCCACGGGGGGTCACAAAGAGTTGGACACGACTGAGAGACTGAACTGAACTGAAGACTTAGAAACAACAAATTTTTGCATAGGAAAAAACAAGTAAATAAAAACCACGAAGGGCAAAGCAAAAATAACAAAATGGGAAGAACATTTGCGTTTTGTATCAAAGACAAAGGTTCATAATTCTAATATGTAAAAAGCTTATACGTAACAGAGGAGAAAAACAACTTATAGGTCCTATAGAAAAATAAGCAAAAATTTAAATAGATTAATAGAAAAAGAAATACAGATGACCTTAATCATTTGCAAGGTGTTCAACATTGCTGATAGTAGCAGAAACACAATTTGAAAAGTACACAGAGATCCTATTTCCCATTAACAGAATTGGCCAAAACCCAAAAGCCTGATAGCACCCACTAATGGCTTGATGAGGCAATTTCATACTGGTAGGACTTCAGAATGGTAAAACTTCTAGTGGAGGGTGAGTTGGCAGTATCACTTAGTTGGCACCAAATTCTTACTTTTAGGAACCTATTTTGAATAAACCACCAGGGGAAAATAGGAAGATATTTGCACACAGCTATTCATTGCAACAGAAGACTGGGAAAAAACCCAAATGCCCATCATTAGGGGACTGGTTGAATGCTATGTTACATCCACTCAATGAGATACTGTGCAAGGATAAAGAGAAGTGAGAAAGATCATATACATATACACTATGAACTCATCACTGGAATGAAAAGATTAAAATAGACTCAAGAGAGGTGACCACTGGCTGCAGCATATAGAGCTTACTCATGAATTGGCAAACTTTCTGTAAAAGCTAGATTACTAAACATTTAGTCTCTGTGGTCTCACAGCGTCTCTGTCACAACTATTAAACTCTACTCTTGTGATGCAAAAGAAGGCATTGGCAACATGTATACAAATGGGCTAGATGTAAATGCTTTCTAATAAAACTTTGCTTTCAAAGATGAGCAATGGCCAGATTCAGCCTACTGGCTACAGTTGCAGACACCTGACAGACTTTTGAAAGAAATTAATGAGACAAATTGAATACTGATTGGATAGAAGAATTGAGACAAGAGTGAATGAGCCCTTCTACTTGGAAAGGGGAGCAATGAGAGGAACAGAGCAGTTACTGGTCCACTAAAATACTGGAATCCTATTGAACAGCGTGCTCCTGTGGAGTGGGGACTGTTCCAAGTTTATACCCATTGTCTTGGTTCCTGTAAGTAGATTTTCAGATCATTGTATCCTCTGACGTTAGTTAGCTCTGCCTTCTGGGAGTTCTCGCGTTTTCAGTTATCATTGTTGGCCCTAGCTGAAAATACTCTCCCTGGAGCTGAGCAGCCCCTCAGTCTGCTTCCTGGGCTGGATTATTTATTGTTGGCTTAGCACCTGGACTCCTTTCTAAGGTTGGGAACTAACATTTCTCAGAATCCCCTTCTTTAGATAGTGTGGGATAGAGTTGGCCAGTTAGTGGAACTTAGATGAGATGAGAAGGCAGACAGAAGCAGAAGATACTTCTCTTGGAAGGTTATGACAATCAGACACAATATGTAGAGGTGCCTGGTGGGTGTCCTGTTCCCTCCTCCTGCTCCAGCTAATCTTGATTGCTGGCGGCACTGACCTCAAGCCCTTGTAAGCTTGACTGAGGCCCACAGAGGCTTGCACAGAGCTTTCCACAAAGCTCCTCCTTTGCTTGGCCTTCCAGCTCCTCTCTGGCAGTGAGATGCACAGGTTTCTTGTGTTTTCCTGCAGGCTCCAGCTTGTCCCCTTGTACCAGTGTGTCAGGATAAAGTCACCAGTGACTACTTCTCCAATCCTTCAACTCCTACTTCTGAGACTTTCACTAACCTAGTTCAGTACGCAGGTGGGTAAACTCAAATTCCCATAGTAAATCTCTTATTCCTTGTAATACTTACAGTGGCTCGGTTTTCCTGTGAAGTGAAGTCAAAGTGTTAGTTGCTCAGTCATGTCCCACTCTTTGCAATCCTGTGGACTGTAGCCCGCCAGGCTCCTCTATTCATGGGATTCTCCAGGCAAGAAAACTGGAGTGGGTTGCCATTCCCTTCTGCAGGAGGTCTTCCTGACCTAGGGATTGAACCCTGGTCCCCTGCTTTGCAGGCAGATTCTTTACTGTCTGAGCCACCAGGGAAGCCCTTAACTTCAAATGATGGCTACCCATGGAAAGTTGAGGGCAAGAGTCATTTTATGTCTCAAATTCATTTTTAGTATGAAATGGATAATCTTTTGGAGGACAACTCCCTCAAAAACATACATGGCTTCTGGTCTAGTTGATTTCATATAGCTCCTTGTACCCATATCTGTACCAACAATTCTTTTGATACATGCTTCTTTTCTTAAAGTTAACTCTGGACACTTGAAACGAATCAGATTTTTATCAGCAAGCCATACCTTAAGCCTGTTCTCTCTCTGCCTTATGTTCAACAAAAAGGATTTTTGTTTGCTCTCTTAACTGACTCTGAAGTTTTAAAATGAGGTAACATGGATTTATAATATGTTTCATGTGTGCAACATTATATTTTGACTTCTGTACACCTTACAGTGTTCTCACCACCAAAAGTCTATTTCCATTTGTCATCATACGATTGATCCTCTTTACCTGTTTTGCTGTCCTCCCTCTCCCTCCCTTCTGGTAAGCACGACTCTGTTCTCTATCTCTACCGGTTTGTTATTTTTTGGTTTATTTATTTGGTTTTATTTATTTGTTTGACCACACTGAGAGGCATGTGGGATCTTAGTTCCATGACCAGGGATCAAACCTGGAGCCTCTTGCATTGAATGCGAGGAGTCTTAATCACTGGACCATCAGGGAAGTCCCAATTTTGTTTTATTTTGTTTGCTTGTCTTATCTTGGATTTGCAGATGTAAAAGTCTAGTCTGCAGTAAATCAGATAATACTCCATCACTTCTATTTGTAGTCTTCGTATGCATTCCATGCTTGTGTATGTGAGTTGGGAATATGTAGGATGTAGTAAACTGTCAGACATAAGGAGAGGCCTGGACTTCTTGGGGAGGAGAGTGTGAAGTAGTAAGGTCATTTGTAACATTATTACCCATTTTGAAGGCATTGGATGGTGGGCTTTTTAGATGTGACTCTGTGGGATTTTAGGAGTAATTGTCCAGAACCATCACTGACATCTTTAAATTGCAAAGGAAGTACTGACTAAAAAGATACATAATGTGAGCATTGTGAGTTAAGTATTATTTGGGGCAAATTGAGGACTTCAGGCCGGGAGCCAGTACCTCAGATATCTCTGAGAGACTGCTCCAAACAGGCAGTGGTGGTGGTTGTTCAGTCACTCAGTCATGTCCTTCTCTTTGTGACCCCATGGGCTGCAATATGCCAGGCTTCCCTGTCCTTCACCATCTCCTAGAGCTTAGTCAAACTCATGTCCATTGAGTTGGTGATGCCATCCTACCATCTCATCCTCTGTCATCCCCTTCTCCTCCTGCCTTCAATGTTTCCCAGCATCACGGTCTTCCCCAATGAATCAGCTCTTTGCATCTGGTGGCCAAAGTATTGGAGCTTCAGCATCAGTCCTTTCAGTGAATAGTCAGGGTTGGTTTCCTTTAGTAGTCCAAGGGACTCTCAAGAGTCTTCTCTAACACCATAGTTCAAAAGCATCAATTCTTTGCCACTCAGCCTTTATGTTTCAACTCTTACATCCATACATGACCACAGAAAAACCATAGCTTTGACTATATTGACCTTTGTTGGCGAAATATTGTCTCTGCTTTTTAATATGCTGTCTAGCTTTGTCATAGCTTTTCTTCCAAGAAGCAGGTGTCTTTTAATTTCATGGCTGCAGTCACCATCTGCAGTGATTTTGGAGCCCAAAAAAATAAAGTCTGTCACTGTTTTCATTGTTTCCCCATCTATTTCCCATGAAGTGATGGGACCAGATGCCATGATCTTAGTTTTCTGAATGTTGAGTTTTAAGCCAAATTTTTCACTCTCCTCTTTCATTTTCATCAAGAGGCTCTTTAGTTCCTCTTCACTTTCTGCCATAAAGGTGGTGTCATCTGTGAATCTGAGGTTATTGATAGTTCTCCCAGAAATCTTGATTCCAGCTTGTGCTTCATCCAACCCTGCATTTCACATGATGTACTCTGTATAGAAGTTAAATAAGCAGGGTGACAGTATACAGCCTTGACGTACTCCTTTCCCGATTTGGAACCAGTCTGTTGTTGCATGTCCAGTTCTAACTGCTGCTTCTTGACATGCATTCAGGTTTCTCAGGAGGCAGGCAAGGTGGTCTGGTATTCCCACCTCTTTTAAGAATTTTCCACAGTTTGTTGTGATCCACACAGTCAAAGGCTCAAGAGGCAGTAGGGGGACGTTAATATGCAAGATTTTGGTGAAGGGGGAGTTCAATGCAATCAAGCACTTACTTTACAGAAGGCTTTCTGTTAGTCATGAGGAGCTGATGTCACCATGAAGGGATTTAGTGCTTTTCTAGATATGAAAAGATGAAAGTGTTGGGATCATGAAATCAGTTCCTGAAAATATTTAACTATCTAAAGACTTGTTCCACCATTTCCCTAGAGCACAGAGTGCCTCACTCTCCAGCCTGCCTTCCCCTTGGGATATTGAAGGCCAGCAGCTGCAGCAGCACAAGATTCAGTTTCTGCAGAGGCAAATGGCAAATGCCCTTGTTGTTGTTCAGTCTCTGGCAAAATGCTTTTGCCAAGTAAGTACCAATTTACTTGGCACTTGAAGTATGGCAAATGCTGTAGACTAAATGTTTGTGTGTCTCCCAAATTGATTTGTTGAAACCTAATCCCTAACGTCAGGGTGTTTGGAGGTGGAGATTTTCGGAGGTGATTAGATCATGAAAGTGGAGCCCTTGTGAATATGATTAGTGTCCTTATGAAGGAGCCCTACAGAACTCCCTCACCTGTTCTTCATGTGAGCACAAGGGCCATCTATTAACCAGGAAGCAGGTTCTCACCAGACACTGGATGTGCCTTGATCTTGGACTTCTCAGCCTCCAGAATTACGAGAAATAAATGTCTGTTGCTTATAAGCCACCCAGTCTGTGGTTCTTTTGTTACAGCAGCCTGAATGGATTGAGATGGCAAGTGTAAGGAATCCTCTTTCCTTATTGTACAGTCGCTCAGTTGTGTCCGAGTCTTTGCAACCCCATGGACTGCAGCACGCTAGGCTTCCCCTGTCCTTCACTCTCTCCCAGAGTTTGCTCAAAGTCATGTCCATTGAGTTGGTAATGCTATCCAACCATCTCAACCTCTGTCATCCCCTTCTCCTCCTGCCTTCGATCTTTTCCAGCATCAAGGTCTTTTCTAACGAGTCGGCCCTTCACATCAGGTGGACAAAATACTGGAGCTTCAGCTTCAGCATCCGTCCTTCTAATGAATATACAGGATTGATTTCCTTTAGTATTGATTAGTTTGATCTCCTTGCTGTCCAAGGAACCCTCAAGAGTCTTCTCCAACACCACAGCTCAAAAGCATCAAGCCTCTTTCCTGACCTAGTAGCCGTTCCTCCTCTAAGCCCTCCTACCTCCCCTTCACACTGCTCTTTGCCTTGTTGTGGCTTCTTTTATCTTTCAAGGTTGTGACCAATGTCTATCCAAATTTAAACCTAATTACTGAGTAAAAATGTTGAAACCCCAAAGACCTAACACAAAAGGTTTGTTCTAGCCTTAAGTCCTAGGAATTACCTTGAGTTCATTCTTTTGATTCAACCATAACCCACTTAGCTGGATTTTAAGCATCACCTACTTTTCCAACATAGCTTCTAACATTAATGATATTTCCAGAACACCTCAGGTTACAAACACCGAAGGATAAAAAAAAAAAAGTAAAAGGAACACTTCCACATTGCAGGGTAATGACATGAACCCCTGCTTAATCAAATTCCCAGCCAATCATAAATACCAAGGTCATCTGAACAAATTGATTGCTTTTGCATACCAAAGCTCTGATTTAAACTCTCAAGCCTCCATAACTTCAGAATCAATAAACATTTATTATTGTCCTTATTTGTACCTCTGAATAAATCACTGTGTAATTTTACCTCTTAATTCTCAAAGGTGTAATATAAAAATATTGATTTTAATAGGCTTTTGTGCTACTAAAAGAATATGTAATTTATGCATTCAAACCCTTTAGCACGATGCCTAAGGCATTGATACTGTGGCTATGAGCAATATGTGAAAACTTTTCTTTTAGAAGTCTTTTATTGAAGTGTAACAGTCATACAGAAAGTACACACAAATTAGAAATTTACAACTGTATGGATTTGTACAAAATGAGCACACCTGTACAGTCTCTGGATTAAAACATAATAGAATGTATCTGTCCCCTGGAAGCTCCCCCCTCCCAGTCAGTATCCCCTGAAAAAGATAACCACAACCTGTTTTCTAGTACCATCAATTAATTTGGCCTGAGAATGAACTTTACATAAGTTGAATCCTACAACCAGAAACTTTTTGTGCTTGCTTTTAACAAATGTACAAGAAAACCTTCAACATCATGTTTCAGTAATTCATCTACATTTTTGCATTTAGTAATAGTTTTTTGATTGCTTTGTAATATGCCTTTGTATGAATATCACATTTTCTGTTGATGAACAGGTTTGAGCTATTATGAGTAGTGGGGTTATGGAAATTCCTAGGTGTGACTTTTGATGAACATGCATGCTTTCATAACTGTGAATTGCTGCTGGGTCAGAGTGTGCCCATGTCCAGCTTTAGCTGATACAGCCAAACTTTTCTAAAGTCGTTATCAGTTTATACTCCTAGTAGCATTCTTGTTTGTTACCTTAAGAACTTTGTAAACGTGTTTTTTTGCCATGGTTTACCCATTCTGGTGGGCAAATAGTGGTACCTCATTGTGGTTTTAATGTGTAATGTGGTAACTAATGATGTACACATTTTCATGAGTTTTTGGGCCACCTTGATGTCCCTTTTTGTATAGCATTTGGTCAAGTATTTGTCATAGTTTTTCTATTAGGATGTTTGTCTCTTTTTTCCCCTCTTTGGCTGCACTGCACAGCATACAGGATCTTAGTTCCCTGACCAGAGATCAAACCCTTGCCCCCTGCAGTGGAAGCATGGAGTCCTAACCACTGACTGCCAGGGAAGTTCCAGGATGTTTTTTGCTTCTTAAAAAATTAATTTATAGGGGATTGTGTGTGTGTGTCTAGGTTTGAGTCTTTTATATATCTTACAAATATTTTCTCTGACTCTGTGGCTTATCTCTTCTCTTTTAATCCTTTTTGATGAACAGAAATTCTTAATTTTAATATAGTTATTGTGTCTACTTTTCTTTTGCTAATTTTTTTTGTTATTGTTGTTTCCTGTTTAAGACATCTTTGCCTGACCCAATTTCCTGTTTAAGACATCTTTCCCTGACCCAATTTGATGATGATATTCTCTATTATTTTCTTTTAGATGTGTGAGATAGCTTTAGTTCTTCTTCTTCTTCTTTTTTTTTTTTTAAATTTTTGGCTGCACTTCATGGCATGCAGGATCTTAGTTCCCAGGCCAGGGATTGAACCTGTGCTCCTTGAAGTGGAAGCCACTGGACCACCAGGGAAGTCCCAGCTTTATTTCTTAAAAATAATTTTCATACTAAGTATAGTAAAAGAATACAAATGACTGTCATTGCTGTCTTTCATTTCTGTCCTTCTTAAGCAGTTGGAATTTATTGATGTATTTGTATTGTTATGCAATGCAGTGTTTCCCTAAATGTTTCTTGAAGTGCTACCTGCATGAGAACAGATAAGTTGATCTCAAGTAGCTTCATGTATAAGAGGGAGACAATAAGCGTAAGTAAATGACTATGCAAAGATAGGAAGGGATAAAAGGAATAAAAGATACATATAAGAAAACATGGCATGGATTGATATTATTTTTTTAGGTGGGTGGCATGGAAGGTTGTATGAAAGAGACGGCATTTAAACCAAACCTGGTAGTGTGGATGGAATTTGGACATGATGAGATATAGTAAAAGTATTTCAGAGAAATACTTGAATTGAAAAGATGTGGTTTATGCCTATATATGTGAAAAAGCAGCGGTAGTTTGACCAGATAGTTTATATAAACTGTGACTAAAAAAAAATTACTGACCTTGACTATTAAAAAGCAAATTCAACGGAAACCATACATGTAAATGCATGTCATGTCTTACAAAGTAGTTGTATTAATTAGTGCATTAAAGTTATATTAACAGAAACCAAATCCAGCCAGTTTAAGCCCAAGGAGAAATAGAAATAAGTGGGCATTTCATGGAATCTAGGGGTAGTGGAGCAGCTAGGCTTTGGGAACCAGTAGGAACTAAAGGTTAGAGCACCGTAGTAACCTAGGTAATTTTTTCTTCATTTATCAGTTCTGCCTCTCAGAGCCTATCTGTTTCATTTTGTCCTCTTGCTGTATAATGGTGTCTTGGTTTGCTTGGACTGCTGCAACAAATATACCATAGACTGGGTGGCTTATAAACAACAGAAGTTTATATCCCACTGTTCTGGATGCTGGAATTGCAAGATAAGGGTGGGGCATGGTTGAGTTCTGATGAGGACCCTCTTCTGGTTTTATATTGCTGACTTATTGTGTCCTCATTTGACAGGAAGAGAATGAGAAAGCTCTCTCTCTCTCTGTCTCTCTTTTTTTAAAAAAATAAGGACACTTGTCTCATTCATGAGGGCTATACCCATATAGCCGTAAGGTTCCTTATGATCTAATTACCTCCTAAAGTCTCCACCACCATATATCATCACATATTGGGTTAGGATTTCAACATGTGAGTTTGGGGGGAAAACATTCTATCCATAATAAATGGATTGATTTATTAATCCTAATTCCCAGGCCAGGTGTTAGAAAATAGCCTCTAAGAACTCTGAAGTAGATCTTCTCCATTCAGGAATTCAGACAGAAGTACCTGAAATCTTAAATTCCCTTAAGAAAGGCTCATTGGCTTATTGACTTAGTTTGGGTCAAGTACCCATTCTTGGTCTAATGACTTATCACAGAGCATGGCATAGGAGGTATGTGATAGGAAGCATTATATTGGCTATTGTGATTCCTTGGAGTCTTTGCATTAAAACTAAAATGATATTTGAGCCTGGGGAGGGAGTTTACAGAAAGTGGAAAGTAGATTATTTAATCAGTTCAAGAGGTGTCACTCTAGAAGGCTGTGGTAATAACTAGCAATGCTATGCTATGCTAAGTCACTTCAGTCGTGTCCGACTCTGTGTGACCCCATAGACGGCAGCCTACCAGGTTCCCCTGTCCTTGGGATTCTCCAGGCAAGAACACTGGAGTGGGTTGCCATTTCCTTTTCCAATGCATGAAGGTGAAAAGTGAAAGTGAAGTCGCTCAGTCGTGTCCGGCTCTTAGCGACCCCATGGACTGCAGCCTACCAGGCTCCTCCGTCCATGGGGTTTTCCAGGCAAGAGTACTGGAGTGGGGTGCCATTGCCTTCTCTGAACTAGCAAAGTGATGTAATATTGAGGATTATTCATTGAGCATGTATAGCAAGCCAGGTCCTTGTGTTTCTTAACTTTTTTATTTTGAAGTTATTATAGATTTACAGAGCAGTTGTACAGATAATATCCAGAACTCCTGAAATACTATTCATCCAACTTCTCCTAATATTAATATCTTACATAATCATGGCACATTTACTAAAACTAAGAATGAACATTGTGTACTGTTGTTTAAACTGTAGACTTTAATTCAGATTTCACCAGTGTTCAACTAATATCCTTTTTCTGTTTAGGGTCCAATTCAGATACTACACATTGCACATAGTCATCACGTCGTCAAGTCTTTTCCAACTGATGACAGATTCTTAGTTTTCTCTTATTTTTTGTTATCTTGACACTTTAAAAGAATACTGGTCAGGTATTTATAGGATGTCCCTCAATTTGGTTTAATTTTATGTTTTCACATGATTAGACTGTGGTTAAGGGTGGGAAGAATACTATGAAACTGATATGCCCTTTTTTTCACATCATGTCATGTTATCAGGAGTACATGATACCAACATAACTTCCAACTGGGGTGTAAACCTTAATCATTTTGGTTAGGGTGGTTTCTGGCAGGTTCCTTCACTGAAAAGTTACTATAAATTTGTAAACAAATGTTAAATCACCCTGCTGCTGCTGCTAAGTCGCTTCAGTCGTGTCCGACTGTGTGCGACCCCATAGATGGCAGCCCACCAGGCTCCGCTGTCCCTGGGATTCTCCAGGCAAGAACACCGGAGTGGGTTGCCATTTCCTTCTCCAATGAATGAAAGTGAAAAGTGAAAGTGAAGATGCTCAGTCGTGTCCGACTCTTCACGACCCCATGGACTGCAGCCCACCAGGCTCGTCCATCCATGGGATTTTCCAGGCAATAGTACTGGAGTGGGGTGCCATTGCCTTCTCTGTAAATCAACCTAGTAATTGATAAAAATTTGGGGCAGTAATACTTTGGGGCTAAGGAAATATCCTCTTACTCCATAAAGTTTCACCCAAAGTCAATTTAAGCAAACATCCATGGGTCTTGGCTGCAGCAGGTGTTGCTGTGTCTAATGGTGATATTATTTCCCCTCATTTTTTCTCTGTTTATCCTTTGGAATTCTTTTCAAGGGAACGTATCTTCTCCTCATTTTATTTATGGATTCAGTCATTTCTATAAATAATTTTGGACTTATGGATATTTACTTTATTTTGGGGGGTTCATAATCCAATATTATCTTTATTATGTTGTTCTAGCTCTGACTGTTGAGAGCTCTTTCAGGTTGGCTTTCCTGTCCTTTTGTTTTGTAATCATCCTTTATTGTTTGTTTTTTTTTCTAAAATAACTTTTAGATGGTTCGATTTATCTATATTTTCCCTGTTCCTGTTCTAGTATCTTCTATTTCTTCAGGGAATCTTGAAAAATATCTCCTTTTATTGGAAAATGGTATTTAGAAACTCAGATCCGGACTTTAGGTGTGCCGATTGCTAACTGGAATATCCCTGCTGAGGCCCTCTCTCGTAACAGAGCTAGGAAATATCTGTATGTTTGTTAAACCATGTATATACATAACTGTAGTTATTTTCATTGTTGTTGTTGTTCAGTCACCCAGTCATGTACACCTCTTTTTGAAGCCCATGGACTGCAGCATGCTGGGCCTCTCTGTCCCTCACCATCTCCCGAAGGTTGCCCAAGTTCATGGCATCAGTGATCAACATCGACATCACCATGGACATAATTATTCTCATTATCTATCTCTAAATATATTAAAATAAACATGACTTCATACTGATATCTCTAACTCCAATATAGTAACACAGGATTAGTTTTTGCCTTCCTGTCTTACATATTTGTAATTTCATTCTCCAGCAGTGAGGAAACTCCTGCCAGATGCTTTTTCCTGTGATATTGTATTAAATTGCTCAGCTATGCTATGAGAGTTATCTCAGTTTTACTGATAGGAAAACACTTAAACTTTAATAAGCTTAAGTGATTGTCTGCAGGCACAAAGAAAGCAAATGATGGAGCCAGTGGATTCAAAGTTATTTAAATGTCATGTTTATGCATTGACTTATGGTTAAAGCTACACACTTAATATGATACAACTATCCTCGTACAGAGGATGAGATGGTTGGATGGCATCACCGACTCAACGGACACGAGTTTGAGTAAACTCCAGGAGTTGGTGATGGATAGGGAGGCCTGGCATGCTGCAGTCCATGGGATCACAAAAAATCAGACATGACTGAGTGACTGAACTGAACTGAATTGAATCTTTGTATAAAATATTTTTAAAGTTAGTCTTTTAATAAATATAATAGGTTTATTGAGATATAATTCACATCCTATAAAATTCACACATTTAAACTGTATAATTCATTCTTTTCAGTATATTCACAGAATTGTGCTATCATCAACACTATCTAATTTTAGAACATTTTCATCACTTTTCCTTCCAAAAAAATCTATAGCCAGTAGCACTAACTGCCCATTACTCCTTAACCTTCAGGCCATGGCACACACTAATCTATTTTATGCTTCTATATATAGATTTACCATTTCTGAATATTTGAAATAAGTGAAATCATACAGTATGTGGTCTTTTGTGATTGTTATTTTTTAATGTAGCATAATGTTTTCAAGATGCATACATGTTGCAGCAAGTGGCAATAATTATTTTGTCTTTTAAAATGTAATTTATATTTTTAGAGCACTTGTAGGTTCACAAAAAAGTTGAATAGAAAGTACAGGGAATTCTCATATACCACCTCCTAGTCCAAAACACACACAGCTTCTGTCACCATCAACACTGTACATCCAAGTAGAACATTTGCTATAATTTGTGAACCTACACATCACTATCACTCAAAGTCTGTAGTATTTTACAGGTTTGGACAGATATATAATGATATGTATCCACCATTATGGGCTTCCCTAATAGCTCAGCTGGTAAGGAATCTGGCTGCAATGCAGGAGACCTGTGTTTGATCCCTGGGTTACGAAGAGCCCCTGGAGGAGGGCATGGCAATCCACCCCAGTATTCTTGCCTGGAGAATGCCCATGGACAGAGGAACCTGGTGGGCTATACTCCATGGAGTTTCAAAGAGTCAGACATGACTGAGCAACTAAGCAAAGCATAGCATCCACCATTATAGTATCATACAGAATAGTTTTATTGCCCTAAACATCCTCTGTGCTTTTCCTATTCACCTCTCATTCTCCCAGCTGTTGTCACCACCGATCTTTTTACTGTTTCATTAATCCTTTCCAGAATGTCTTATAGTTGGAATCACATAACATGAAGCCTTTTCAGATTGGCTTCTTTCATTTGGTAGTATGCATTTGAGTTTTCCCATATATTTCATGGCCTGATAGCTTATTATTTTTTAGTGCTGAATAATATTCCACATCTGATTTACCAGTCACTTACTGAAAAACATTCTGGTTGCTTTCAAGTTTTATCAATTAAAATTAAAGCTACCAGAGAGCATTGAAATATATGAAGCAAATATTGGCAAATGTAAGGGGAGAAATTGAAAATAATGCAATAATAGTAGGGGACTTTAACACCCCACATACATCAATGAAGTCATCATCCAGACAGAAAATCAATACAGAAACAGGCCTTAAATGACATATACCAGTTGGACTTAATAGATATTTATAGGACATCCAGAAAGATTAGAATATACATTCTTTTCAAATGTACATGGAAAATTCTCCAGGATAGATCACATTGTAGGCCACAAAACAAGTCTTAACAAATTTAAGAAGATAGAAATTATATGAAGCATTTTTTGGACCACAAGTGTATGAAACCAGAAATCAATTACAGGAAGAATAATGGGAGAAACACAGACACATGGAGACAACAAATGTAAACAACATTCTACTAAAAAACCAGTGGATCAATGAAGAAGTAAAAGAGAGATCAGAAAGTACCTTGAGACAAATGGAAATAAAAACACAACTTTCCAAAATTTATGGAATGCAGCAAAAACAGTCCCAAAGGAACATTCATAGTGATATAGGCCTCCCTCCAAAAACAGAAAAAATCTCAAATAAGCAACTTAACGTACCACTGAAAGGAATTAGAAAAAGAACAATCAAAGCCCAAAGTCAGCAGAAGAAAAGAAATAATAAAGATCAAGAGGAAATAAAAGAGAACAACAACAACAAATGCAGTATAAAAAGATCAATGAAACCAAGGCTTTTTAAAAAAATTAATTTTGGAGTTGATTTTTGTTCTACATCAAAGTGATTCGGTTATACGTGCATACATATATATGTGTGTGTGTGTATGTATATATATTCTTTTTCATATTCTTTTCCATTATCACAGGATATTAGATATAGTGACCTGTGCTATAGAGTAGGACCTTGTTTATCCATTCTATGTATTATAGTTTGCATCTGCTAATCCCAAATTCCCAATCCACCCCTCCCTCCCCCTTGGCAATCACAAGTCTAGTCTCTGTGTCTGTGAGTCTCTTTTTGTATTGTAGATAAGTTCATTTGCATCATATTTTAGATTCCACATATTAGTTTGGGTATCTGTCTTTCTCTTTCTGACTTATTCACTTAGTGTGATAATCTCTGGGTCCATCCATGTTGCTGCAAATGGCATCATTTCTTTCCTTTTTATGGATGAAAACTATTCCATTCTATATTCCATTGTACCACATCTTCTCTATCTGTTCATCTGTTAATGGATATTTAGATTGTTTCCATATCTTGGCTATTGTGACTAGTGCTGCTATGAACATAGTACTGCATGTGTCTTTTTGAATTATACTTTTGCCCAGATAGATGCCCAGGAGTGGAATTGCTGGGTTATATGGCAGCTCATTTTTATTTTGGGAGGGAACCTTCATACTGTTTTCTATAATGGGTACACCAATTTACATTTCCACCAACAATGTAGAAAGCCTCCCTTTTCTCCACACTCCCTAAGATTTTTTTTGAAAAGATAAAACTGATAAGCCATTAACTAGGCTCATTAAGAAAAAGGTGAGAGAACCTAGTAAGTAAAATAAATGAAAGAAGAAATTACGACCATTATTACAGAGATACAAAAAATCATGAGAAAACTACTACTATATGCCAACAAATCAAACAACCTAGAAGAAATAGAGAAATTTCTAAAAATATTCAATCTTCTATGCCTGAATCAAAAAGAAATAGAACAGACTGATCACTAGTGAAAATGGATTGTGTTGTTTAGTTGCTAAGTTGTTTCCAGCTCTTTTGTAACCCAATGAACGGTAGCCTGCCAGGCTCCTCTACCCATGGGATTTCCCAGGCAAGAATACTAGAGTGGGTTGCCATTTCCTTCTCCAGAGGAATCTTCCTGACCCAGAGACTGAACCCACGTCTACTGCATTGGTAGGCAGATTCTTTACCACTGAGCCATCAGGGAAGCCTGAAATTGAATTAATCATCAAGAAAATTTCAGCAAACAAAAGTTTAGAACCCAAAAGCTTCACAGGGAAATTCTAACAAACATATAAAGAAGACCTAATACTTAGCTTCCTCAAACTATTCCAAAAAGCTGATGAGGAGGGAGCACTCCCAAATTAATTCTACAAGGTTACCATTACGCTAATACTAAAAGCAGACAAGGACCTGCAAAAAAAGAAAATTACAAGCAAATATCTCTGATGAACATGGTTCAAAACAGGGTAGCAGCTCAAGTGGAATATTCACTAAGATACCAGGTTCTGGGTCAAAAGCCACATAGATATCATGCCTGTGTTCCATACCACTTTGATTGCTATAGCTTTGTAGTAGAGTCTGAAGTCAGGAAACATGATGCCTCCACTCTGTTCTTTTTTCTCAAGATTCCTTTAGCTGTTCAGGGTCTTTTGTGTTTCCATATCAATTTTAGAATTATTTGCAAGGAACACAACAATGACAGAAAGAGCCAGAATCTGCCTTCATTAGGCATATGCATAAATGGAGGGAACCACCTTGTAAACAAGGAAATAAAAATAATTTCGGAGAGTGGTAAGTGCTCAGAGGAAAATTATACAGCAGTGTAGTGGCATAGGGGACATGATGAGGTCTGACAACTCAGTTTTGGGTAGGGTGTTCAGAAAATTCCTGTCTGGGAGAGAGAAATCACTGCAGATGGTGACTGCAGCCATGAAATTAAAAGACGCTTACTCTTTGGAAGAAAGTTTATGACCAACCTAGATAGCATATTGAAAAGCAGAGACATTACTTTGCCAACAAAGGTCTGTCTAGTCAAGGCTATGGTTTTTCCTGTGGTCATGTATGGATGTGAGAGTTGGACTGGGAAGAAAGCTGAGTGCCAAAGAATTGATGCTTTTGAACTGTGGTGTTGGAGAAGACTCTTGAGAGTCCCTTGGACTGCAAGGAGATCCAACCAGTCCATTCTGAAGGAGATCAGCCCTGGGATTTCTTTGGAAGGACTGATGCTAAAGCTGAAACTCCAGTACTTTGGCCACCTCATGTGAAGAGTTGACTCATTGGAAAAGACTCTGATGCTGGGAGGGATTGGGGGCAGGAGGAGAAGGGGATGACAGAGGATAAGATGGTTGGATGGTATCACCGACTTGATGGACCTGAGTTTGATTGAACTCTGGGAGATGGTGATAGACAGGGAGGCCTGGCGTGCTGTGATTCATGGGGTCGCAAAGAGTTGGACACGACTGAGCGACTGAACTGAACTGAACTGAAAGAGGGAAGCAATGCCCTTAGAAAGTGTTGGGGAAAGGAAAGTCCTTATGGAAACACCCAAGGGGGTCAACCTTGGCTTTCCTGAGATACTGTTAGAAGGTGGAAGCTGCTTGAGAATAGAGGAGAGAAAGAGTGGTGGGAGATGGGGTGAGAAGGGTGATTGTTATTGTTCAGTTGCTAAGTCTTGTCCAACTCTTCGCAACCCCATGGACTGCCGAACAGCAAGACTTCCCTGTTCTTCACTATCTTCTGGAGTTTGCTCAGTCTCACATCCATTGTGTTGATTATGCCATCCAACCATCTCATCCCTCAGTCTTTCCCAGCATCAAGGTCTTTTTCCAGTGAGTCAGCTCTTCATATCAGGTGGTCAAAGTATTGGAGCTTCAGCTTCACCATCAGTCCTTCCAATGAGTATTCAGGGTTGATTTCCTTTAGGATTCACTGATTTGACCTCCTTGTTGTCCAAGGAACTCTTAGGAGTCTTCTCACAATTCGAAAGCATTAGTTCTTTGGCACTCAGCCATCTTTATGGTCCAACTCTCACATCCATTCATGATTACTGGAAAACCATAGCTTTGACTATACAGACATTTGTTGGCAAAGTGATGTCTCTGCTTTTTAATACACTGTTTAGACTTGTCTTAGTTTTTCTTCCAAGGAGCAAGTGTCTTTTAATCTCATGGCTGCAGTTACCATCCACATGTGACTTTGGAGCCCAAGAAAATAAAATCTGTCACTGTTTCCACTTTTTCCTCATCTATTTGCCATGAAATGATGGGGCCAGATACCATGATCTTAGTTTACTGAGTGTTGAGTTTTGTGCCAGCTTTTTCACTCTTCTCTTTCACCCTTGTCAAAAGGCTCTTTAGTTCTTTGCTTTCTGCCATTAGAGTGATATCATCTACATATCTGAAATTGTTGATATTTCTCCCAGCAATTAGTATCTGTAATTATTCAGGGGGTTTCCCCTAAATTTTATACATTCTTACAGTAATCTATATGAATAGCTGGAATTGCTGAACAATTGCATATTTTTTTTGAGATTAGAAACTGATTTTGAAATCAAAATATTTTATTTCTCCTTAAACTTGTGTGCCAGTCTCAGCTACTCTTTGCCTTGCTTACCTCACTTATTCTCCTGGAGTCTCAGAGACAATTTTCTGTACCTTTACACAGAACTGGATGCTATTTGTTCTAAGTACAAAATACATTTTAACCCACACATGAAAGGAGTCTGCTTCTAATCCCATAGTTGCTTACACAAAACTGATACAACCAGAAAGTTCCTCTATGTAGATTGATTCTCCTTGTCTTTATTTCATGATCATCTGCTGTTAAAATTAGTCTCATTACTTTAAATGTGTACATGATAAAACTGACTTATTTTGCTGTCCCCAAAATAGCACCACTTTGGAACTAGAAGACAGGACTTTCAGTTTATCCTGTTTCACACACTAACTCTGTGGTCTTGAGTATCTCTTAATCTTCTTGAAACAGAATTCTAATACTGGATTAAAAGAAAATGTCAAGAATGATTTTAAAAGGATTATCATTATCATTGCCAGCACCAATTATATCATTTGGCACATGGTAGATAATCAATGTTTTAATGAAAGGATGTTTTCAATAATATTGTTTCTCAAGGGTGTAGTTGAATGCCTCAGTAGACAACTTACAATGATCATGACATTTTCTTCCCTATAGTTTTTGAGAGGAAAGAAGGACCAAAATGGTGTGGTTAACTTAGCAAACATTAATTAAGCCTTCATATATGGCAAGCTCTATACTAGGTACTGGAATTCTAGGAAGAAGTAAGAAGAATCTTTGCTTCACAGGTCTTTGGACCCATGTATGGAAACAAATTACCTATTTTTTGATAAGTTTTCTGTTCCTCATATGTTTTGTGAAATGTTAGGACTATTCAGAACTATACTGAGCTATATTTATTCAGATAAACTGAATAAACAATTCTATGATCAATTGGGTTTAGTTTAAAATATTTCTCTTCTTAAGTAAAGTCAGATCCACAGTGTGTGAAGATCAGGCTCCTACTGAAATTATCTGAGAGTTTAATTTTTTTCTGGCCACACCATGCAGCATGCAGGATCTTAGTTCCCTGACCAGAGATCAAACCCGTGGCCCCTGCATTGGGAGCACAGAGTCTTAACCACTTGACCACCAGGAAGGTCCTATCTGAGAGTTGAAACATCACCAATTCCTGGACTCCATCCTGAGAGATTCTGATTTAATTGATCTGATAGGGGCCTGTGCATCAATCTTTTTAGAAAGCTTCCCAGGTGATTTTAATATGTGGGTAGGATTGAAATTTCATTGTGTTCATTCTGTGCAGTTCAGGAGCAACTAATTTCACATATGCATTTCAAATTCTTTTTTAAATGAACAGCATTGAAATCGTATTTGTTCTTTAAAAAACAGCAATCAACAATATACATGTGTATTTCACTCCCTGAGCACTGCAGCCTGACAACCTAAAACTCTTTGGCTGAGAGGTCTCTGCACATGCACAGTGTTTAAACTGGGAAACTCTTGGACTGCAGACCCCTAAGCTGAAGCCAGTTAGAACCCATTCCTCATAATGCAGAGACAGATGATTTTTTTTTTTTCTTTTGAGAATTTCCAGGAAGGTGATCTTTGATGGCTTTCAATCAACTCTCCAGTATTTAATGCAATATTTTCTATGTAGGTACTTGTGAGTGTTTTGGAGAGGGAAGATCTCTATTTAAAATCAGATCTATTCAGAGGGGACTGTGAACTCTTCTAGGAATGTTAAAAGAACTACTGCCCAATAGTGTAAAAACACACAGAACACTGAGTGTTGGGAGACGACAGTGTTGGGTGCTTGGGAACAAAGTGATGTCTCTCTAAAAACCAGTCCAGTGAGAGTTAAGAGGGTGGTTCTTGACACTCCAGAAGAAATTCAAGAGTGCCTCCTACTTCTTCCCACTAGGTTTCTAAGAATGACTCCAAGGCAGAGGAAGGTGAATGTGAAAGGTTTCAATGTATCCAAACATCTTTCTTTTCTAAAAGTGAGTCATTACAGTTTCTTCTCGTTGCACTTTCTGTTCCTTCAGAATTTAAAACTTCTTTTCACTTTCTGCAGTTTGAACCTTTTCCATATACTTACTGTTGTTTGATGTTACTGTGTATTTGTTTCTTTCTTATTGCTGTTTTGCTCAGCAGACAAGCACCGTGTGGCCTGCTGCTGCTAGGTCGCTTCAGTCGTGTCCGACTCTGTGCGACCCCATAGACAGCAGCCCACCAGGCTCCCCTGTCCCTGGGATTCTCCAGGCAAGAACACTGGAGTGGGTTGCCATTTCCTTGTCCAATGGATGAAAGTGAAAAGTGAAAGGGAAGTCGCTCAGTTGTGCCTGACTCTTAGCGACCCCATGGACTGGAGCCTACCAGGCTCCTCCATCCATGGGATTTTCCAGGCAAGAGTACTGGAGTGGGGTGCCATTGGGATAGATGCTGCTTTAATTGTTGTTGTTATTTGGTTGATAAGCCATGTCCGACTCTTTTGCAACCTCAAGGACTGTAGCCTGCCAGGCTCCTCTGTCCATGGAATTTTCCAAGGCAAGAATACCGGAGTGGGTTGCCATTTCCTTCTCCAGGGGATCTTCCAACCCAGGAATCAAACTCACATCTCCTGCATGGGCAGGCAGATTCCTTACCACTGAGTTACCTGGGGAACACTGCTGTCTTATTACACTTATTTTATTTTTCACTGATGCTGATTAGGACAGTGCCTGACACATATTAGGTGCTCACAAAATGTTTGCTGAAAGAACTGTGAATCAATGTTCATTGTCATTTGCCACTGTCCACTTCCTCAGTTGACTCTGGGGAAATTACTGCAATCTCCTTTCACTGTTCCCATTCATGGATATTTCCAGCCAAGACAACAGCTATAGCTATCAGCAGATAGCTATATATAAATAACACAACTGACACATAATCATGGTTGATTCCAAGGCACATATAGATGTGCCATGCTTCCTAAATGATAGACTGCTTGGTTAACTGAATGACAGAGAATGTTTGACTTCATTTCTGGGAGTTTTTGTATAATAGCTGGTGGGAACCAGAAGGAAGTTCAGTAGGAAACCCCCCCCAAAACATTGACATGGGTGTTCAGATAATTGGGATTTAGATTTTGCTCTGCTGCTGTGAGACCTGAGACCTGGGTGTCGTCAGTCTATCTCTGAGTGAGTTGAACCAACTGATTTATCAGGTCCTTTATATATTTAATTTTTGTGACTTCAGACATACTTGCTTCATAAAGCAAGGAAAGACATAAGTACTAGGGATTGACATATAGAATTCACAGCTTTTGGAAACATTTCTAATGGTGACAAAGAGCAAAGAAATTTGGCTTTCTGTGATTGGGTTCATTTATAAGCAGTGTATGAGTCTTTTATGATTCAATCTTAAAGTACTCAGCCCTTTTGATAGACTGAGTTTCTATTTTCTTATAATTCCTAAACTGCAACAAACCCTGTCTGGGATGTTATGCAAATTAACCCATTTGTCTTAATGGGGTTTGATTCATCCTCTTTGCAAGCATGGAGCTAGAAATCCCTTTTGCGCTTTCATAAGCTGTCATGCTGCTCTGAGATTACCCATATTCTAACCCATATTCTACACATATTCTAACCTCAGCACTTCCCACACCATATTGTCTGTTTTCCACTAGAGAAACTATGAACGTCTAAGGGAATATATAGTAAGTACTCAGGCCACAGTAGTTATTCCTTCAATTTTGGTTAAGTGAATGAATAGATGAATGGAGCATTTTCTATGGTTATGATTAATAATTATATTAAATAAATTAATAAATCAAAATTTCCCCTAGTTTACTGATAGTGGATTAATTGATTGGTTGATTTCAAAATAACACTATTGCAGTGAGATTAGTATTTCAAAACATTGCTCCCCATGATTATCAAAACTTGGCATTGATGTTCAAATGGCAGCTGAACCACGTGGTGTGATTCTATATTTCCACAAAAAAACAGAACATTACAGTGTCAGATAAACATCTCACCAAATGTTAAAAAGAATAAACCTTGAATATAATGTAGTCATTTTGGTGGTAAGCAAACAGAAGCCCAATAATTAATTTGCCCTAAGTTCCTGATATGGAATCCATAAATCTGAGACCATAACCCAGGTTTTCTCATTTCTATCTTGTCCTTTAACCTTAGTACACACACAGTATCATTGCTTATGCTTGGATTCCGAATGAAATTGAAAATCCGCATGGTGTTCATTGTTTGCTCCTTCTCCACAGTAGGGGAATGTAACCCTTGTGATAGTGTCCTCTCCTTTATGTGCCTCATAACACACACACACATGGTATTTCAGTGCGGTTTGCCTGCTGCTCTAGGCTTACTCCCTCACTTCTTACCCTCTTTGTACAGTCTCTGAATGGACCTGTAATTCAGGAACTGACAGGGAGTGTGGAAGGAGTGGAAATTCAGTCAATGGATGGAGGCAGGAGGGGAGCAGGGAGTCCTGAAACGGGCTGGTGGCAGCCACAGCCTGGTGGCCTAAGCCTGCAGATGCACTCCTTGACTTTGAAGTTTATACACGTATGCTCATGAACATTCTCGTATCAAAATCATATTATACAAGTTGTAGAACCCTTGGGAATCATCTCATGAGAGACAGAATATAGGATGCGAGGTAGCCTGGATTTAAGTGTTAGGATTACTAATGTAATGATTTACTGTAAATAATTTATTGTAAAATAATAGTAGTGTTTTGACAGACTATTTAACTTCTGTAAAGTTCACTTTTTTAATCTATAAAATGGAGTGTATTTGTTTCTTTGAGCTGCCATAAAAAACTACTACAGACTGGGTGAGTTAAACAGCAGCCATTTATTTTCTCACTGTTCTGGAAGCTGGAAGTCCAAGATCAGTGTGTCTGTAGGGTTGGTTTCTTCTTCTGAGATCTCTCTCTTTAGCTTACAGATGCCATCTTTTCCCTTTGCCTGAACATAATTTTTTCTGTGTGCATGTCTGTGTCCAAATTTCCTCTTCCTATAGGGACACCAGCCATATTAGATTTGGAACCATTCTAAAGACCTCATTTTAACTTACTTACCACTTTAAAGACCTTACAACTAAATAGAATTACCTTGCATGGACTTCAGCATATACAATTTGGAGTCACACAGTCCAGCCTATAACATAGAGTATATTTTATAACCTAAGAGTTGAAGATCCAGTGAGTTTTTATATGGTTTTCAGAATATACTTTTCTGAATAAATTAAGAACCTGACATTTGGTACTGCTGCTGCTGCTAAGTCGCTTCAGTCATGTCCGACTCTGTGCGACCCCATAGACGGCCTCCTACCAGGCTCCTGTGTCCCTGGGATTCTCCAGGCAAGAACACTGGAGTGAGTTGCCATTTCCTTCTCCAGACATTTGGCACTAGGAATGTTTAAATCCTTATTTTTAGAGCTCACAAGCTGCATGGTTCTAGTGGCCATGTAAATGTTCAGTTTCATGGATTTGTTGCAGGGCAGTGACGTTTAAATATCTATATTAACACACTTCTATATATTATGACATTTATTTTTTTTTTCCTTAGTATTTTACACACCTCCTTTTTTCCATCTTTCTCCAGTCAAACCTGTCCCCTGATGTGGGCTGCACAAGGTTCACAGGGTAGGAGTGGGACATGTATAGACACAGATAGGGTCTTCCTGCATTTTGCAGTCATAGACAGAGAGAGCGAGTGAGTACACACAAGATCTAGGCAGACAGCACCTTAACAACCTCACGGATATTTCTGTCCCCAGTGTAACATGGAGACAGCAGCAGAGAGTTAAGACCTTCAGGGTGAAGTGTACAAACATGAGTGATGTCGCTGCAGAAACCTTGTGGTCTGACTACCAGGAGCCAGATAGAATGAAAGGTCTTTCAGAATCACTATGTGAACAGTGGACTTCTAGAATTATATCACAGCAGGAGACAGTTGGCACTGCCACAATAAGATAATTTGAGGAGGCATTATCTGCAGGAGGAGTGATCCCAAAGGTGCGGGCACAGTGTAGAGTGTAGGAACCGAGGGGCTTGTAGTAACAGAACTGTCATCACTGCTGGGCCAACCAGATGAAAAGAGGGCAGGATTCTAGAAGCTAGAAGCAAAACAGCACAAGGAGAAGGCTGCTTCCTTGTGGAAGCCAGAGAGAAGTGAATCATGTCCCTGTGCTCCATTCAGTTTAGGCTCCAGAGCAGAGTAGAATGGAGATGGGTCAAGAATGAATCTGGAGGGGACACATGGAAGGTTTTGGGGGGTCTGACTCCAATTTCTTGGCACTACGTGAGACTCTACAACTTTACCATAATCCTGGGGAAAGGGAGGAGACTGGGCACAAAGTGGTTAATGTTAAGTTTCCACCACCATAGCAGGATAGACTCAAAATAGTAAGTAAGCTGACTTACAGAAAAAGACATATGTTACACTTATAAAACATAAGTTTTGGAATCCACCTCATGTAATCCATAAGTCCAGTGTTACATCTACCATATTATTAATACATGTGTATCCCCCCTCACCCATATACCACACACACACACACACACACACACACACGGAATCCATGAGTTTTATCTGCATCAAATGACAATGCAAATGATATTTGCATTGGGTTATAAAATAGAGGAAAAAGTGCTGGCAAAGAGAAGGGAAGACTGAAATGAGTAAAAAATCAGTAGGAGTGCATTAAGTCAGAAATGTCAAGCAAGGAAGGAGGAAATAGAATTTGAAATGGCAGGAGCCACTGGTATTATGAGCAAGAGACTTCTTGATTGACACCAGGCCTTTCCAGGCAGCCAGGATGAGGCCAGGAGAGGGAGCAGCACTTAGCTGCCCAAGGAGAAGGAGGGTCTGTGTCTCTGGGAAACACAGAGAGAAGCCTCATTTTCCATTATCTTGTTTTCCCTTCTAATGTACTTGCAGGCTGGTTGTGTCTATTCTTCACAGTCATCTCTTCTTTTACTAGTTTGAGTGGGGCTCAATTCCATGAACATCTGTTATAAATTTAGCAATTGTTTTTTATAGCTTATTTAAATTTTTGAACCTTAACCCCCATTCTTCATGACACACAAAATGAAATCTAAAAATAGAGTCAAATTTATTCAGTTACTTTAGGTTGGAAACTGTCCTAATTAGGATTGTTTTACCTTCTTTTCCCTCTTTTCACCTGGATTGAGACTCTGAGGACCTTAAGCTTTAATCACTGGTGGCATTAGTAAAGAGGGAGTGTCCATTGTTAGTGTTCTCTTTCACACTGAACTTGCATCCTTTAATTTATAACAGGTATTATCTGGTCCTGATGTTGTCCTTATTAACCTTGGTGACTTATTGAGATGTCACATCCTCTTCTAACCTTCTGTTGGACAGTAACTCCCTTTGTTGCTGGGTTCCCTCATCCCAGTCATGAGAGTCCTCCCTTCTCATCCCTTCAACTTCACATTCAGACTTACTCTTGAAATGTATAAAAGCTCCAACTTATGGTCTGTGTTGCACGGGCCTGCTAATATGAAAATATTATTCCAGGAAAGGAATGATCACATGAGAGAGAAAGAGGCTGATTCTTTCCAACTAAGGGTATTTTTCAACACATGATTTTTGATTCAAAGCAACTGAGGCTCAAATCCTATCAATTTTGGCTACTTATTGATTGTATGGGAATGGGCAGTTTAGGTAAAATTACTGAATGTAGTTCCATAATTGCAAAATTAGGGAAGAATGTCTGTATCATAGGTTTTGAGGGGATGAAAGGATCTGGAACACCATAAACGCTTGGTAAATACTGCCTCTATTCTACCTCGTTTCATTAATGGTGTAGGTTTGTGGGCAATGCGAGAGGAAAGGACTGACCATGAATGAAAATGTGGAAAATGTTTTTCTGTTACTCTGTATCCTCCTTTGTGCATCCTTCCTTCTTGTCTTGGGAAATTTCCTCAGCCCAGCAGGTAAGGGAGACAATTCGTGGAGAGTTGCAGAGGAATCTTTAATTGCAGCTCTTTCAAAAGCAGATCAGGTACAATGGATAATGTCTTTGATTAATTTTGGTGCCTTGTAAGATTGAACAGTATTATGTATAAAAGTTTTATATATCATAAAGGAAACATTATGAGTTAATGAGAAAGAGAAGGATTATTTTATAAATCTTATTTGGGAAATTGTTTAGCTAATTGGAGAAAAATTCAACTTGGATTCTCATTTAACAGCATAAACCAAAACATTAGAATTAAAATGGTAACTGAACAATATCAAACTTAATAGATCTATAGTAGAAATAAAAGGTGATTTTTTCCCAATTTCTAGATAAGGGAATTCACAAAAGAAAGGAGTAATAGTTTTGCCTATGTTGTTTAGTCACTAAGTTACATCTGACTCTTTGTGACCCTGTGGACTGTAGCCCACCAGGCTCCTCTTTCCAGGGCATTTCTCAGGCAAGAAAACTGGAGTGGGGTTGCCATTTCCTTCTCCAAGTTTTGACTATAGAAAAATGTAAAATTTCTCAAAATCAGGAGTGTTATGAATAAGTTTAAAGGTAGAGAAACTGACAAGTTATTTGACTATGTATATCAGTTCAGTCACTCAGTCGTGTCTGACTCTTTGCAACCCCATGGACTGCCACACATCAGGCTTCCCTGTCCATCACCAACTCCCAGAGCTTGCTCAAACTCATGTCCATTGAGTTGGTGATGCCATCCAACCATCTCATCCTCTATGTATATGACAAATTATTAATAACCTTCATTACATATATTGGTATCTATCACAAACCTAGACAGCATATTAAAAAGCAGAGACATTACTGACAAAGGTCCGTATAGTCAAAGCTATGGTTTTTTCAGTAGTCATGTATGGATGTGAGAGTTAGACCATAAAGAAAGCTGAGTGCTGAAGAATTGATGCCTTTGAAGTGTGGTGTTGGAGAAGACTCTTGAGAGTCCCTTGGACAGCAAGGAGATCAAACCAGTCAATACTAAAGGAATCAATCCTGTATATTCATTAGAAGGACTGATGCTGAAGCTGAAGCTCCAATTCTTTGGCTACCTGATATGAAGAGCTGACTCATTAGAAAAGATGCTGGGAAAGATCAAAGGCAGGAGAAGAAGGGGACGACAGAGGATGAGATGTTTGGATGGCGTCACTGACCATGGACATGAATTTCAGCAAACTCCAGGAGATGGCGATGGACAGGGAAGTCTGGCGTGCTGCAGTCCATGGGGTTGCCATAGGACACGACTGAGCAACTGAACTGATACTGATCATGTATGTTTCATGTATAATTTGTGTATGTTTCATATATAATCCCATTATATATATTCTTTTCCAGCTTATTTTTCCTTATAGGTAGAAAGTGCTTTTTCTTAATCATTTCAAGTGAAAATAGTGTAAAACAAATTTATATCTTTCTGAGATTTTAACTATTTAAAAAGATAAAAACAAGGAAGGAATACAAATTAATAGTAGCTGCCTTTGATTTGTGAGATTATACTGGTCCATTTTTTCTCAGCTTTTCAGGGCTTTTCAAATATTTGCAATGAGAATCAATTATTTTATACTCAGAAAAAAAGGTTTATGTTCTCAGTACATAACTGGGAATGTATTGTCTTCATTAGGTTAAATGTTTGTTATAAAGGTTGACAAATCCAATGAAAAGAGGCAATTGTCCTGAGGTTAGATTATTGTTAAAATGTGTAATGAGAAAATATTTGTTAGTGTCATGTATATAAACAAGAATATCTATATCAATATTGTAGAATGAAAACAGTTAACTTAGCTTTGAAAATATAGGTAAGAGATTGAGAAACTAGATTTGTAACTTAAATTTAACAGAGTTAAGTTTATAGCATAATCAGAAAACAGTTTGTCTTAGTGTATATGATGTCTAGGAAATTAAATATCTCTGCAAATTGATTGAGAGTTTCCTTTGTAGACTTAAATGACAAAGCAAGAATAAATATTTTAAGTGCTATCAATAAAATCTGCTTGACCTGATTTTTTTTTTTTTTTGAAAAAAGTTTTTGTGGAAGAAAGTTTAATCTTTTTTGACTTCCATGTAGGTTTAGAAAATAGCTTTGCCATAATACATATAGTCAAAATAATGATTTTATATTTATATTTCTTTTCAGGTTATAACCCCCTTAATTCTCTTATTAACACTGTGATGATTTGATTATGATCAGTTTGTGGGATTATTAACCATTCTTGGTTTCTTCTCACCTCATTAACTAGCAAGCTAGGCACTGAGTGTTGATAATAACCATTGTCCGATGGACTGATGCTCAGTATTACCAAATCTTTTTAGTTTTATGAAGCCATTTCCATTAGAGAGTGAGTAGGTTTTCTATATTGTTTTTCTGTTTTGTACATGTCAGGATTACAGTAAAATAAATAAGTCTCTATCACCTAGTTCCCAATTATTTTTTCTTAAGAAGCAACAGCACTTATTCAGTGTTTCAAATACCATCAGGTTAAAAAATTGTTTCTTAAATCAATTTTCTAAATAAGTGGAGCCAGTCTAGCTAAAATGGCACTACTCAACTTACCTGGGGTCTTGCTAACAAGGGTGTGAGAAAAAGCAAGTTGAAATTTTAAAAATAGTAGTGGTAACTTGGCTGTTATTATTGAGAAGTAATGACATCCATTTTAATTCACAAGTTGGGAAGGTTCTGATTAAGGAAGCAGACTAAATTCATCCTATTTGAGAATGTACTTCTTCTCAGATACCTGATAATTTTTTTTATTTGAAGGATAATTGCTTTACCAAATTTTGTTGGTTTTGAGTTTTACATGGTTCTATATATTCTTTTCCCACGGTCAAGTACTCATGCCTGCTCTCAGCTGATGTTCTGCAGGCTCTTCTGTGTCTGAGGGTGTATTCCTGATGTATCCATTGAGAGAGATGTACTCCACATCCACCTACTCCTCTGCCATCTTGTTCTCCCTGATAAATGTTTGTGGTTGGAGTGATCTGGAGTCCATTAGCATTGCTGAGAAGCCTGGAAAGAATGTGCATGGAGAAAAAAGTATTCTGTCCTACATGTTTGTATAAGTTAAATAACTATTCAGTCAAAAATGATGAGGAAGTTTTAGAACATTACTTTTTCAGCATTGTTGTTTTCACTGCTTCTTTAAAAAAATGCAATGATGTTTATTTCCTGTGAATTACCAAATCATTTCCTTTCCCCACCTTTCTAGTCAATTGTCTTTTTCTTTTTTGTTTGTAGAAACTTTTAATATAGATATTTTTTTAAAAGTGCTTATTTCACTGTTTACTCTTTGTTACTCTCTGTAACTTAACTGCAGATCTCTCACATTGGTTTTATATCTTCCCTCCTCTGTACCTGGCTCAGAGAGTCAAGAATCTGCCTATAAAGGGGCAGACCTGGGTTCTATCCCTGGGTTGAGAAGATTCCCCTGGAGAAGGGCATGGCAACCCATTCCAGGATTCTTGCCTGGAGAATTGACAGAGGAGCCTGGTGGGCTCTGCAATCCATAGGATTGCAAAAAGTCAGATACAACTGAAGCGACTTAGTGTCTTTGTGCACGAATACACACACACACACACACACTCCCTAAACAAAATGCAGTCCATTTCAGAAAGTGAGAGCAGTCCTGAAATATGAGGTGGTTAGTTTTTATGGGCTGGGTAATTTCATAGGCTAATAAGTGGGAAGATTATTGCAACTATTTGGATAAGGGGTGGATTTCCAGGAATTGGGGCGCTGCTCACTCTTGGCCTTTTATGGTTGGCCTCAGAAATGTCATGGCGCTGGTCGAAGTGTCATCTAGCTTGCTGATGTATTACAGTGAGTGCATAATGAGGCTCAAGGTCTAGTGGAAGTTGGCAAATCCACCATTTTGGACCTAGTTTGCTCTACCTAGTTCATGTTGTGTCCTCCACAACATGAATGACAGCTGTGTCATTCATTTAAAGATTGTGCCCTGTCCCCCTCTTATCTCATGTATATGTGTGTGCTCAGTCACTTCAGTTGATTCAAATTCTTTGTTACCCTGTGGACTATAACCCTCCAGGCTCCTCTGTTCATGGGATTTTCCCAATGAGAATACTGGAGTGGATTGTCATTCCTTCTTCCAGGGAAACTTCCCAACTCAAGGATCCAACCCACGTCTCTTAGATCTCCTGCGTTGCAGGTGGATTCTTTACCTGCTGAGCCGTATGTCTCATATATAATTCTATATATGTTAATTTTCACATTGGGATTTCATATTTAATCCATAAACTGCTGAAGATATTTTAAGAAGTAGTGTATGACACTGTAAAATCTCAAAGGGTCGTAACTAATTCATGTTAGATAGAACATGGCATAGCATACTAGTATGTATTCCATAAAAGCTGATCTATCAAGTAAATTTAAAATTTTTTCAAAATCATTCAAACTCTGACAAAAATGAAGCTAAAATATGTATTTTGACTTTTTAAGTCAGGTTTATTATATACTTTAAAATTCACTGTTTATGAACTTGATGGGTTTGTACAGACATGTAACCACTACTCCAATTTACATTTAGAAGATTACATTCCCCCAAAATTCCTTTGTGCCTTCTTCCACCTCTGGGCTTCCTTGGTGGTTCAGGTGGTTAAGAATCTGCCTGCAATGCCGGAGACCTGGGTTTGATCCCTAGGTTGGGAAGATCCCCTGGTGAAGGAAATGGCCACCTGCTCCAGTATTCTTGCCTGGAGAATTCCATCGAAAGAGGAGCCTGGCAGGCTACTGTCCATGGGTCTTACAAAGACTACTGAGTCTTGCAAAGACTCAGACACAGATGAGCAACTCACACCTTCACTTTCCACCTCCAGGAAACCAGTGAACTCTCTTTGTCACTAGAATTTTGCTCTTCTAGAATGTTGTATGAATAGAAGTATATATTAATAGTATATAGCTTTTTGTGTCTGCCTTCTTTCACTTACTGCATTTGTGATTCCTTCATGTTGTTATATTTAATAGTAGTTTATTTCTATTTATTGGTGAGTAGTATTCCACTGAACAGCTATAATATAGTTTGTCATCCACTCACCAGTTGATGGACATTTAGGTTATTTCCTTTGCAATTATGAATAAAGTTGCTCTAAACATTTCTCTACAGGTTTTGTGAGGATGTAAGCTTTTATTTCTCTTGGGCACATACCTCGAATGAAATTGCTGACTGTTCTGGTAATTGTATGTTGCTGGTGGGGATTAAGGGTGGTGAAGGAAGAGGACAGGATAGGTTCTCTGCTATCCTGGTGCAGAAGAGAGAGTCTCCTGGCCCTTCCCAGCAGGAACAGCACACCTCTAATGGCATTAACCCAGGATTCTGGACTGGCCCTACTCCAGGGTAGACAATTTTTCTTCTGCATTCTCCCATCAGCAATGGGTCTTCACCTCTGCTCCTCTCATGGAAGCTACAGGCTTTTGCTGTTTGTGAGAGAATGGTCTGAGCCAGGTGCCTGAATTTCATGCTTTGCGCACAGAAGCAGCTGTTTCCCTCTTGCCGGCCTCTACTTCCAAGGGGGACTCTCTCAGGGTATCCACCATGCCCCTGTTTTTTGTCATGAGCACCTTTGCTGACGTCTCTGGAAAAGAACCTGGAGTTAGCACCAACTGCACTTGTGTCTGGGGCAGCCAGGGAGCCTATCCTGTTGTATTACCCACAGCCCTTTGTGCTGTGCTAAGTTGCTTCAGTCGTGTCCGACTCTTTGCTGCCCTTGGACTGTAGCCCACCAGACTCCTCTGTTCATGGGATTCTCCAGGCAAGAATACTGGAGTGGGTCATCATTTCCCCCTCCAGGGTATCTTCCCAACTCAGGAATTGGACCCATTACCGATTCTTTAAAGGGTCAGTTGATTTTTTCTTACTCAACTTCATGGCAGCCTGTGCATTTTCTCCCATGTTCTGTTACCTCTGAGCTCGTCCACTGGTGCTTGATTTAATTCAATTTCTTTCAAATATAAAATTTAATTAAGAGCAATTTCACACAGTTTAATTTCTTGTATGATAATTACTGTGGATTTCCTATTAGGGCATCCATGGAAGGGAAGTTAGATGGTCGAAGAGGAGCAAAGTCTGAATCCAAGGAAATGTGCTTCTCAAACTACTCTCCCACACACCCGTAGAACAGTGGGGTTTTGCTGCCACATTTCACTAAACTGGTATGTTCCCCAGTACTCAGAAAGTAGTTAAGTTTCTGTGCAGAATTTTCTGAATTCCAAGTTTTTCCCTCATAATTTGTTATTATGGTAAAACCTTGGCAACTGCTGCTGACTGTTTGCTCAGTGGCTCATGCAGCTGGGTAAACAATGAGCATGAAAATGGCAAATTGGGCAGCCAATCAAGCTTTTTCATCACTTCATAAAGTAATTGGGTTCATCTTACATGGTTTTAACTTGATAAAATGTTTTCTTGAAAATTTTTGTGTGTTTTGGGAATGTGGAGACCTATATCATTTTAGAGATTAAAAAATTTTGCATTGCCTGCAGAAACTCAGAGTAGTCTTGTGGAGAAATATTGCAAAGCAAAGAGGAAGATGTAGTTATAAAAAATTAGGGTCAGCAAAAGATCTTTGATTTCAGTCGCATGTTATTTCTGTTTCTGTGCAAATTTTTGCCATACATTTTTACTGCAGATTATTTCAAGTCATTTGAAAAGCCAAGATTTCAGTCAAATTTATTTAAAGATCTATAGGGAGGACATGCTGATCTTAAAAAAAGAAAAAAACAAACCTTATACCTAATCATGGGGGCTGGAAAGTGAAGGTCGTTCAGTCATGTCTGACTCTTTGCGACCCCATTGACTATACAGTCCATGGAATTCTCCAGACCATAATACTGGAGTGGGTAGCCTTTCTTTCTCCAGGGGATCTTCCCAACACAGGGATCAAACTCAGTTCTCCCATATCCCAGGCAGATTCTTTACCAGCTGAACCACAAGCAAAGCCCAAGAATATTAGAGTGGGTAGCCTATCCCTTCGACAGTGGATCTTCCCCACCTAGATTTTGAACTGGGGTCTCCTGCATTGCACATGGAGTCTTTACCAGCTGAGCTATCACGGAAGCCCTGGGCCCTAAGGTGTCAAGAAATTTTAATTCATGCTGACTTTTATCTTGGAGAGGGGTATGGGAAGACTTCTGGACTGGTTTGAAAACAGCTGAAACATATCCAGGAGAATTTTCAACTTTTGTAAAATCCGGTGAGTAAAATACATAATTCTGCAAGACATGAGGTAGTCTGTATGTGTTAGAGTTAAAGGTATTCTGAGACATAAGATCCCTATTTAAATCTGGAGTTGATTTATGTCTTACTTTTATGTTTAAACATAGATGATAGAAGTATAACTTGGTTGGTACACACACACACACATATATATATATATATATATATATACATATATATATATTGTAGTAACATTTTCTGCTAGAAAATGTGTTTCTAGTTTATAAAATGGGACTAAATATATCAATATTTTGTGGCATTCTGTGAAGAGTGCTGTGATTTCCAAGCAATTCCTCATGTGTATTTGAGTTGACTTTAGGGAGTTTTCACACGATTTACTTTAGACGATAGGGCATAATCTTGAATTTGGCCCTGAAAAGTGATCAATTTCCTCATCTGTAAAAGTGCTTAATTTCCTCATCTGTAAAATGGGAGTGATAATGGTGTCTAGTTCATAGAATTATTATGAAAATTAAATGAGGCATAACTTATAAACTGATTGTTTCAGTGCCTGACCATAGAAAGCCTGCACTTAGAATTTAGCCATTATTAACATCTGAAACATAGAAGTGGTCTTGGGCTTGTTTTGCAAGCCCTGTGAAAAAGCTATGCATCATTGTATAGGTACTTCCATTGAAATTGGAGGAAACAACAATGATAATATTCATTCCCTGGCTTATTGACTTATAGCATCTATTGTGAGGACCAACTGCAATAATGTTCATCGTTCTGTGTTGCAACTTTAAAATACCTTACACATATATTATTTGGGGGTTGCAAAGTTAACAGCCATTCACACCAAGAAAGAAACTGTCTTTGTTTTTTTTTTATACTTGTCATTTTAAGAGAAACTGTTGAGTTTTATTTCATATATATATATATTTTACTGTTTTATTATCTTGGGTTTCTTTCTTTCTTTCTTTTTAAATAATAGCTTTTCAAACCTTGAGTAAGATTAGTAAGATCTCTTTTTTCATAATATTTTTCCCATCTGGCAAGCATTTGTATCAATGCGGTATTTTAAGTCAGTTAAGGATGTATAGCAAACTTAGTCATTATGTAGCCTCCCACACCCCAGAATTCTGAAATAATGCTTTGCGTAGGCAGGCCTCCCTACCCAGGATGTGAGTCTGACTCGGCAGAGGGTTTTCTGTCATCATCTTTCTCTGTAGAACCAGAAGAGGGAGCACCCGTCTCTCTCTATCTAAACAATCATAATAGCTTTTGAACATATGGTGGGCCTTTCGTGATTAATTTTTTTTTATAAAGATGAAGTTTGAATAAAGATGTAAAATTCAAAGTATGAATGTCCATTAATTATCTTAATTCTGGCAAGTTTAGACAGATTCAAAGTGGAAATGTTCTTTTAAAAACTACACATTGTCATGGAGTGAATCTGGGTGCTGTTGAATAACTTTACCACACATAATTTAGAATATATTAGTTGCTGGAAGTAGAGAGGAAGAGGAAGCTGACAGTGACTGAAATTATTTAATAAATATTTATTGAGTACTTGCTATGTGTCAGATCATGAACTAAATTACATAGCTACTTAGATGAATCAGATTCAGTCTGAAGAGCCCAGATAGGGAAGAGAAGGTTGGGAAAAGTCACTTGAAGAAAATATTGTCTAATTTCTAAAGAGGTTTAAATAGAAGTTTATTGAATGAATGAAAGAAAGACAATAGTGTGTATGTTAATAATACAAAATTAAACATTTTTACATGGTACTTTAGAGACATGGTGCTTACACATGCACTACTTATTTAATTAGAATTAGGAGAGGTTTAAATTTATATGGATAGTAAACTGCAAGCTAGGTCTCTGAGTGCAAATCCTAGACCTTTACTCTTTCGTTATGCTTACTGCTGCTGCTAAGTCGCTTCAGTCATGTCCCCATAGACCGCACAGCCCACCAGGCTTCCCCATCCCTGGGATTCTCCAGGCAAGAACACTGGAGTGGGTTGCCATTTCCTTCTCCAATGCATGAAAATGAAAAGTGAAAGTGAAGTTGCCCAGTCGTGTCTGACTCTTATCGACCCCATGGACTGTGGCCCACCAGGGTCCTCCATCCATGGGATTTTCCAGGCAAGAGTACTGGAGTGGGGTACCATTGCTTTCTCCATATGCTTACTATATAAGGTATTTACAATCTGTCTTTTAAAAGTAAGGAATCTCTTCACAAATGCATTCTTAGAAAATGAAGGTATTGCTTTGGTATTAGATAGTGATCTCTTTCAGAAGTTATCTTCCCAGTGATAGTGTATCTGGGGTAACGTTCCATGTATATCTGAGTTCAAAATTTTAAAACCTGGTTAGATTAGGCAGTTTAGCTAATGTACAGACCTAAATTCTGGGCCAGAAGAAAGTTACCTAAATAGTTTACTTTGAATTCATTAAATTGCAAGTTTTTGGATATTAAATAAATAAAATGAATGGATATTATGAACCTTTTGAAGATATGATAGGCAACCAGATCTTTCAGCAAACAGAATTACTCTTATGAAGGATGGACAGGAACTCAAGATGAATCAAATGCAAAGGAAACATGAGGTTTTGAGAAATTTGATGTGGGACTAGAAAGTCTATGGTTGACCCAACTTTATGTTAGATACAAGTTACTTCAGTTTTGCTCAAGACAGGACGTAGACCAATATTTCTTTGGTGTAAAACAACCATTTTGTTATTTCTTTCAGTTCTGTTGACTGCCTGGCTCAACTGAGAGGTTCTTACTCAAGGTTTCCTTTTATTTTCTTAACATCTTCACCTATTTATCCCAACCCCCACTTCTGGCCACCGCTGCTGCTGCTGCTGCTGTCACTTCAGTCATGTCCGACTCTGTGCGATCCCATAGACGGCAGCCCACCAGGCCCCCCCGTCCCTGGGATTCTCCAGGCAAGAACACTGGAGTGGGTTGCCATTTCCTTCTCCAATACATGAAAGTGGAAAGTGGAAGTGAAGTCGCTTAGTCGTGTCCTACTTAGTCGAGTCCTACCAGGGTCCTCCGCCCTTGGGATTTTCCAGACAAGAGTACTAGGTACCTACCAATCTGTTCTGTTTCTATGAATGTGGTCTTTTTAGATTTTGCCTTATGAGATTTAACAGTATTTGTCTTTACTGTCTGACTTATTTCACTAGTATAATGCCATCAGGGTCTACCGATCTCATTGATAAATGGCAGGACTTCCTTTTTATGGCTAAATTATATATATATATATATGTGTGTGTGTGTGTGTGTGTGTATATATGTATACACGTCACATCTTTGTCCATCCATCTATCAATGGATGCTTATGTTGTGTCTATGTCTGAGCTATTGTCAATAATGCTGCAGTGAACATGGGTACACAGATATCTCTTTGAACAATGAATTTCATTTCCCTTCAATATATGCTTAGAAGTGGAATTGCTGGATGATATGGTAATTCTATTTTTAATTTTTGAGGAATCCCCATACTCTCTTCTCAGAGAAGGCAGTGGCAACCCACTCCAGTACTCTTGCCTGGAAGATCCCATGGATGGAGGAGACTGGTAGGCTGCAGTCCATGGGGTCGAGAAGAGTCAGACATAACTGAGCGACTTCACTTTCACTTTTCACTTTCATGCACTGGAAAAGGAAGTGGCAACCCACTCCAGCGTTCTTACCTGGAGAATCCCAGGGACGGGGGAGCCTGGTGGGCTGCGGTCTATGGGGTCGCACAGAGTTGGACACAACTGAAGCAACTTAGCAGCAGCAGCAGCAGCATACTCTCTTCCATAGAGGCTACACTCATTTACATTTCCAGACCCTACTAATTCTTAATTGTACTTCAGACAGTTAGATTTTCTAAATTGGTATGGGTTGTAACGTGTATGTGTATAATCATATAAGCTCATGTTCAGTAATTCCTGGGTCTCTGGCTTATGGCCTTCTCATATGCTTCTGCCCCTCTCCGAGGGGTAATGTGATTCTTGCTTTCTTTTTCTGTCCTATCCTCTAGCTGCAGTGGGTTTTCACTCAGGCCTTAACATGGAAGTTTTCATGCTCTTCCTCCTGCAGATTAAAGCTTTTGTTTTGTAGGAAAATAGAGGTGAAGGGTTGAGCCAGGGTGGGGTTCCTGGAGTCAAATCCTGCAAGAGGGTATGAAGGCCCCTGTAGCTGAGATCCTTAGGTACTTGGCACTTTCATGTTAGCTCACCCTTATCCTCTAGCAATTTGTTTAAAAAATTAGCTGCATCCTTCTTTCCAGCTAAGGTGGTGTCTAGTGTTGTCCGCTCCAGGTAAACAAATACTTGGTTCTGTTTCTCCCCCAAAGCACCCTTATCTCCCCAGACTTCAGGTTACTTGGTGGCCCTGCAACCTCAGTTCTTTAATGGGTGAAGAAAAGTTTGTACAGCTTTGACCTTGCTACAAAGTTGAAACAACACTCTTTCCCTCTCTGAGTTGAAAACCCTTATCTTGATTTTAATCGTTATCTGTGCCATTGTCTTGTCTTTATTCCCCTTTACCACGTATCTTAGAATTTACTGTGCATAAGAATCAATTGAGAAACACATTAATAATGCATATTTCTGTGTCCCATCTCTAGAAATTTTAGTTCGGTAGTCTGAGGTAGACAAAAAGAACTTGAATGTTGAAAATGCTCCTCAGGGGTTCCCCATTGCTAACAAAGACTTTAAAGGGCAATATCCTCTCAAAGGTAAACCTTCCCTGATTGTGTCCAGGTTGATGCCTTATATATTTTAGCCTCTCAATAAATATGCAAAATATGCCTTGAATTTAAACTAGTAGGATAGGAACAGAGATGAGAAGAAACTTCTCTTGAATACTCTATCTGTTCCTCATGTTTATGAAACCTAGCCACGATTCATGTTCCAACTGAAGCTCCAAATATTCCCACCATCTTCTTGGAGTACAAAACATTGGAGGAGTTTGGGGACAGTGAGTCAAGAAAGCTCTTCTGACATCCCAGTTTTGTCAGTATTTAGCTGTGTGATTTATCTAAAATGGTTAAACCTGTCTGCAATTCACTTTTCAATTTGGTTAACAAGATATAGGAATGAAGTTGACTTTGATCATAAAGATCATAGAAATCATAAAAATCACTTGGAGAGGTGTTTATTTTTACTTATAATGTGTGAATGTATGTATTTATGTATACATACATGCTTTATACATATGTGCTTGTATATAAATGCATGTGTGTGTTAGTCGTTCAGTCATGTCCAACTGTTTGTGACCCCATGGACTGTTGCCTGCCAGGCTCCTCTGTCCATGGAATTCTTTAGGCAAGAATATTGGAGTGGATAGCCATTACCTTCTCCAGGGGATTTTTCTGACCCAGGGATCAAACCTGGGTCTTCTGCATTGCAGACGGATTCTTTACCATCTGAGCCACCAGGCATTTTTACTCATATACATAGATGCCTGTGTATACATTTATGCACTTAAAATATCTACACACATACACACACACACACATAAATTGTAGATCCCAGTCTTGCTATCCCTGGAGTTGCTGAATCATTCATCTGAGGTATTTTTTGTTTACCATGTCTAGATGATTCTAATGATCAGTCATGATTGGAAACCACTGAATTAGAGGCTTTCTAATTTGTCAAGTCCAAGCATCCATCTCCTTCTATTGAACTCCCTCTGATGGTCATACACCTAAAAGTATAATGTATTACATTTCAGTTTTATTTGGATTATCAAATAAAAATTCCTGAAACACTGAAATATACTTGATGATGGAAGCTATGTTATCCTTTTCTCCTGAATAGAGTTCCTAGTGCAGTTTATAGTATCCTGCAAACAAATTAGTAAATTTTGTGGACTGTTGGATTGAAAGTAGCCAGAAGTCAGAGAAGGAAGGGAAGTTAGAGGTGGGTGGGAAGAAACACAGCTGTCTTGGTCTTAGCTTATGTGAATAGAATATCTTGGCAGAGGGATTTTAAATAGATTGGATAGGTGACAAAGGAGCACTGGCAGAGAGGAAAATGGCAGTAGTCAGGGTAACTAAGCAGCTGATGACATCTTAGTTGGGAGTTTCCGAAATGTGGAGGAGGAAATGACACATGTGAGTGTGCGAGGGAAGAGCCTTGGAGAGGAAAAGAGAACTAATGAGGGGAGGCAGCTGCATGTCTAAGGGCTAAAGATAGTTGTCAGAGAGAGAGAAAGTCTACAGTTTCGGAAGGAACAAGTATGTGTAGCACAAAGACGTCATAAAGCTTTAATTCCTGGAGATTAAAAGAAGCTGAGTTTTATAGGGAGAGCAGTTGCCCTGGAGGTCATCAGCCATCTTTGTGAGAGATCAACTTCTGTTGTGTAAATTCAGTGAGATTTGGGAGTCAGTGGCATAGCCCCAGCTATCCTATTCTCACTGGTAAAAAAAAAAAAAAAAGCCTTAATAGCATTTATATGGGATGTTATTTGATTAATTCTGATGCATGTGTCAATTGAGTTAATAGTAAAATATAACCCCAGATGTAAAAATGGATTTACCTGTTGAATGAATTTGTATAATTCTTTGGTTGTCAGTTGTGAAGAACACTTGCTCAAATGAAAAAGTCAAGTTTTACGTAAGACCAGAAACTATAAAACTCCTAGAGGAGAACATAGGCAAAACACTCTCTGACATACATCACAGCAGGATCCTCTATGACCCACCTCCCAGAATATTGGAAATAAAAGCAAAAATAAACAAATGGGACCTAATTAACCTTAAAAGCTTCTGCACATCAAAGGAAACTATTAGCAAGGTGAAAAGACAGCCTTCAGAATGGGAGAAAATAATAGCAAATGAAGCAACCGACAAACAACTAATCTCAAAAATATACAAGCAACTCCTACAGCTCAACTCCAGAAAAATAAACGACCCAATCAAAAAATGGGCCAAAGAACTAAATAGACATTTCTCCAAAGAAGACATACAGATGGCTAACAAACACATGAAAAGATGCTCAACATCACTCATTATCAGAGAAATGCAAATCAAAACCACTATGAGGTACCATTTCACACCAGTCAGAATGGCTGTGACCCAAAAGTCTACAAATAATAAATGCTGGAGAGGGTGTGGAGAAAAGGGAACCCTCTTACACTGTTGGTGGGAATGCAAACTAGTACAGCCACTATGGAGAACAGTGTGGAGATTCCTTAAAAAACTGGAAATAGAACTGCCTTATGATCCAGCAATCCCACTGCTGGGCATACACACTGAGGAAACCAGAATTGAAAGAGACACGTGTACCCCAATGTTCATCGCAGCACTGTTTATAATAGCCAAGACATGGAAGCAACCTAGATGTCCATCAGTAGATGAATGGATAAGAAAGCTGTGGTACATATACACAATGGAGTATTACTCAGCCATTAAAAAGAATACATTTGAATCAGTTCTAATGAGGTGGATGAAACTGGAGCCTATTATACAGAGTGAAGTAAGCCAGAAGGAAAAACATAAATACAGTATACTAACGCATATATATGCAATTTAGAAAGATGGTAACAATAACCCGGTGTACGAGACAGCAAAAGAGACACTGATGTATAGAAGTCTTATGGACTCTGTGGGAGAGGGAGAGGGTGGGAAGATTTGGGAGAGTGGCATTGAAACATGTAAAATATCATGTAGGAAACGAGTTGCCAGTCCAGGTTCGATGCACGATGCTGGATGCTTGGGGCTGGTGCACTGGGACGGCCCAGAGGGATGGTATGGGGAGGGAGGAGGGAGGAGGGTTCGGGATGGAGAACACATGTATACCTGTGGCGGATTCATTTTGATATTTGGCAAAACTAATACATTTATGTAAAGTTTAAAAATAAAATAAAATTAGAAAAAGAAAAAAAAAAGGAAAAAGTCAAGTTTTAAAATCTGACAACAATTATGTATGAGAACTAAATTCTGTTCTCATCAGGATAGTAAATGTTTACTATCAAGAAGGAAGGTGGGATTTTGATTTACTTCATTGATCCTGTTAGTGGAATAACTTCTAGGAAGAAAGTTTATCTTATTAGATATTTAAAAATAATATTTGTACCTAATCCTGAGGACTCACTGCAAGGACTGGAGTGAGCAAAGATTAATGATTTTATATGGTCTTATCCAGCAGTTATCATGGTGCCCATGTTTCCTTGAAAAGGAGAATCAGTGTTCAATTGTTATGTCGAAGGAGTGATCCCCTTTTTAAAAGATATATTATGTCATACTTGCAGCCTGAAGATGACTGATCCTCTGATGAGAAGGTAGTCATCAAAGAAAATACAGCCACAGACTTGGAGAGTGCTGGTCTGAGAGGCAGAGAACCGCTGTATTTATTACAAAGCCAAGTGTAACAGAATACTTAAGGTAAGGCAAACCTTAACAACTATTCACTGATAATGGTGGTGACTTTAAATAGGTGCAGGAGCAAAGTTGTGGAACCCTTCAGACTGAAGTCCATGCCCCAGCACAGAAAATATGGAACGCAGAGAGAGATACTGTTCTGGGCCAGGCCATTCCCTTAGCCTCCTGGTTCCAGGTTAATCATAAGTTCTTTGTGTGACAGATAGGTTGTCAGAACCTTGTATGTATCCTTTCTAGTTCATTGTATTTTAACATGTATCTAGGCAACGTTACCAAGTATGGAGTTATTTGATCTCAGTAAATATTTTTGTCATCTTCATGAAGTTCTGAATAGGAGCACCCCTTGGTACCATTAGATGTAGATACTGAAACTGGGAATAACTTACCCAATACTCATGGTCAAGGATGTAGCGCTAAAGTCAGTACTATAGAGGAGACCTTGGTGTGTTATTTTGCTGCCTAGCAACCATCAACCATTCTTAATTTTCCTGTGACTTTTGGGTGAATTTCATCTATTTGTGGGCAATGTGAGTATGTCAGTCATGTGTCCTCCCCTGGAGTGGATAGCCATTCCCTTCTCCAGGGGATCTTCCTGACCCAGGGATTGAACTCATGACTCTTGCATTGCAGGTGGATTCTTTACCGTCTGAGCCAAAAGGGAAACTCCATGAATGAATATGTTAGTCATGTGTCCTGCCTTGTCCTAACTGAAAGCTAGTCTAGATGCTTGCTTTTACTTGGAACCTTTGGCTGACTGCATCAAGAAAAAGATTGTTTGAAGCTCATTCATTCCAGCGTTTGGACTTTGGACCCAAGAGTCAGTCGAATCACTAAGCTGTCTTGGTTTGTGATTTTCCCTGTTCTGTTTTGAAGGCTAGTTTCCTTTCCTTCCTCCCTCTATCCCTACTCCTTTCTTCCTTCCTTTCTTTTCAAATAAAACAGCAGCATATTTAAGTATACAAAGTAGTTTGATGTACATATGCATTGTTAAATGATTCCTGCAATTGAGTTAATTAGCACATCCATCATCTCACATAGTTACTTTTTTTTTTTTGGTGAATATGCATAGCAAATACTCTCAGAAAATTTCAAGTATACTATACAGTAGTATTAGCTGTAATCACCTACAGTCATCATGCTATATAATAGATCCTGAGAACTTATTCATCTTATAACTTAGTTTGTACCCTTTTATCAACCTCAAAGCCTTTTCCAGTTTCAACACCTAGTATCCCTTTAGTAACTTATATTTTTATAAAAATTAATCTTTGATATTTGAACTCTCTGCAAATATAGTGCAAATTCTTTTAGTAAACACAGTGAGTAAAACCAGATAACTAGCCCCAGAATTCTCAGGAAGAGAATAATTTATCTTAGGCAATATTTCATATTATCAAATGTCAACAGGTTAAAAAAAAAAAGGAGGTAAATATTAGAGGCAGTTTTTGTTACTTGTGGGTCCTCTGGGTCTTCCCTGCTGGTAATGTTAGTTCATTCAGGGCTGCCTCATATTTGGCCATCCTTCTGTTGTCAGCGTATGGGATCAAGTACTGCAAATATTATCTGGGCAGTTTCAGTGAGCATTAGTTTACCTTTGGTCACATGGGTCACATGTACGAAGATAGAGCCAAGGTAGACAGAACAGGAGGGGCAGTCAGGCCCCATAGGCACATAGGTTGTGGAGCTCATGCAACAGGAAACACAGACTCAAGATATGAGAGTGGAAATTAAAAAGGGCAGGCACCCAGGTGCACAGGCTATTAAAAAATGTACTCTAGGGTCTGGGGCAGAGCATCCGAGCACCGTGTATTGACTCTGGGCAAAGACAGATGCTGGAGTGCCATTTCCTCCATTTGAATCTGTATTAGTGTTGTGACCCAGGAAAGTTATGTAACCTGTCATCTCTCTCTGCCTCTGTTTCTTGATGCATAAAGTAAGGACAACTGTAACACCTACCTTAAAAGTGTTTTAGTTCAGTTCAGTCACTCAGTCGTGTCCGACTCTTTGCAACCCCATGAACCTCAGCACACCAGGGCTCCCTGTCCACCACCAACTCCTGGAGTTCACTCAAACTCACGTCCATCGAGTCGGTGATGCCATCCAGCCATCTCATCCTCTGTCGTCCCCTTCTCCTCCTGCCCCCAATCCCTCCCAGCATCAGAGTCTTTTCCAATGAGTTAACTCTTTACATGAGATGGCCAAAGTACTGGAGGTTCAGCTTTAGCATCATTCCTTCCAAAGAATACCCAGGGCTGATCTCCTTTAGGATGGACTGGTTGGATCTCCTTGCAGTCCAAGGGACTCTCAAGAGTCTTCTCCAACACCACAGGCTGGGAACCTGCTACTCTTCCAACACTGTAACAGAAAGAAAACAAAATCTTTCCTTTCAGTTTAAGTGAAAAGTTTCCCAAGAAGGACTCTTGATTGGCCTGGTCTTGGTCACGTGCCTATTCCTGAGCCACTGAGGCCTTGAGGATGGAGTCTTGTGACTATAGGAGCCGGGGTCATGTGGTCCTCTCCTAAGTATGCATGGGGGGCAGGGGCGGGTGGGATGTGTGGAGGGAATGTTGGTGATTGAAGGCTCAAAGAAGAGAAATATGAAAGGCCAGCTAGAGTTACCACTGTCTACCATGAACAAAAGCATTATGATTTCCTGATGTTTGAGGTTATTCCCCACCCTTCCATCCTGCAATAATATGAAGAGTGTGTTAAGCAGAAGTAGTAGTTATATGCCTATGGGACACATATTAAGCCTAGATTTTCGTATTGGGAAAACAGACTTCTTGATGAATTAAGAAATTTCACCACAGCTGTACTATGCTTCTTCACCATGACCCTTTTGGAGCACTTTAATACCGCTGTGAATGAGAAATTATTTTCCATACTATCTTCGTGTAAACATGCTTCTTAACAGTCCTGAGAAGAGCTGGTAACTATCTCTGGTACTATAAGGGCAGTAGGTGAAAGTATGGATTCCGCAGGCGTTCATTCACTTAGTAAGTCTCTTGAGTGTGCTCACGAATACCAAGAAGTCAGAGTGGCTTCGGGACAACAGCATGTGTTTATCAGATGTTCTTGCCCAGACGTATAAACAAATAGAACTGGGACTATGATATGATATGTGGATATGTTTCTGGAAATTTAAACAGGAAGTATTATTCAGTGAGCAAAAGAGTTGCACTGGGAGTTGATAACCCTTTGAGGGTCACTACAAAGATTAGATGTGTATGGATGAATAATAACATATATAAAAACCAAAGGTGAGGTGAACTGACAGTCAATTCAAGTTTAATATAACAACAGAGTGCCTCCTTTTTTCCCTCAAATTTCTTTACTCATCCTTTCTAGGTTCCTGTCTATTTTAAAGACCATTCTTTCTAGTATATATGCAATCTTATTTATTGATAGAGTTTTAGTCTTTCATTTTCTTTACATCCAGAATTTTTGTTGCTAATATGATCCCTGCCATATACAACATAAGGAAGCCAATTCACAGAAAGTTTAAGTAACTTGACCAAGCTTGCAAAGCTCCTTAGTGGTTGAGCCAGAATATGGACCAAGACAGGCTGGCTCCAGAGCACATGCTGTTCACCGTTCCACTTTGCTGTTTTCACTAAATTCAAGGTAAATGTTTACATCTGGTGCATCGTCAAATTCTCCTCTTGAAGGAGCGTTTTTGTGTCATCATATAGGATCATTGTATTCAGCCATTTGTTAAACACAGCAACAAGATTATAATTTTTTGAACATAGATGTGCTCTTAATACAGGGATAGTATGAGGCTAGAACCATCTTATCTACTTACTGGCTGTGTGAATACTGGTACACACAGATTCTTCACTTTCAACAAAGGGAACATACTAGCTGCTTGACATACCTCAAAAATAATGGGAGAAAAGAGACAGAAAGTGTAAATTGAGGAAGCACTAAGAAAATCGGCGCCATGAAAATTAAGCAAATCGAAACCAACACCAACTTTTCATGATCTTTTGTCATCTCATTTCCCAGGTTTTGTCCAGTCTAATTTAGATCATAAACTCTCCAGTCAAAAACCATCACCTCTTTGTACAGAGTACTAAGGCTGGTGTCACTATTTAATAAAAACCCAAGAAGCAGCAGCAAAGTTTTAAAATTAAATCCACAGACCTAAGGTGAAAGTTATATTGAGTTCCAACTTTAGTTCATTATGGCAAAGTTAAGATAAGGATATGGACTTATTTCCTTAATTTTCCTATGACTAGTATATTGTAGCAATTAAGAGAATGTGGTCCAGAGTCCGATTTCCTGGGTAACGGTTTCTGGATTGACATCTTAACAATTATATACTGTTTTGAACTCACTATATTTTATAGATATAAAATAAACGTATTTTATTTATACGTTTTCATATCTCAGAAATTGAGATGACTCATACAAAGAACAGTATTTTACGGTCACTATTGGCCTCGTGGCAGCTGAGACACAGCTGGCATTGTCAGTGCACAGAACCATACTTGGTCATTGCTGTTCCTCTTATCACTTTACCGGAGTTTATGGGCACTGATGTTACTGCACATGCTAAGTTAATTTTCATTTAAGTTGTTTTCAGAAAGATCACACAACGCACTGGCTTTAAGACAAAAAGTTACTGTATACACAGAAACAGAACAGGGGGCTTAAATTTGATATTTGTGAAGCAAACATTCATCATTAGAAGAATGATCATCTTGACAGACTTTCTTGCAAAGGAAAATCAAGTGCTTAATGATATCCCAAAGAGGAAGATACCCACATGTAGCTGAAACTGTGTTTATTTTGTTGCTGAGGTATACCAAAAGGATTACTTATCATACACCAAGTCATGCAACTGAACTGCACACAGGAAAAATTCCAAATCCCTTCATATATTGAGGAAAAAATTGCAAAGGAGTTTTTGGTGGTATGGTACAAGAGTGCTTTCAACAAATGTAAAATATAAATTCGAAGTAACAGAAAACATTATGTCATAGTTTACTTGGCAATGTTTTCCCTCTTTTTTATTTGTATATTTAAAAAAGCATAATGTGCTGATGGTCTCCATGAGATGATGAAATACAGAATCTATCTCATAGACTGTGTGAGAACTCAGTGAAATAACATAGGTAAAGGGTTATTGCTGTGATTAATGCACAATAAGTGTATAATACACATTGGCCATTTTATTAGCATCATCAAATGACAAAGGTCTCCCATTTTCATACTGTTCTGTTGGAGATTAATGGGGATTGAAAACAATTTAAGTGGGATACATTCCATTTGAAAATAAAATGTGGTTTTGTGATCTCCAGGAGAGCTGGAGGGGAAAGTTTAATAGGCGATGTTAGGAATCCTGCCAGGTGCTTCACAAGTCAGGGGATGAGTGAAGCAGAAGACTTCACAGCATGTCCAATGTGGGATGGCGTTTTTTTTTTTTTTTTTTTGTCTTTGACTGGAGGTTGCTCCAGTACTACCTTAAGAAATTGCTACCTAGCCTCCTGATAGACACGGCTTCAGCTGTGTTTCCCGAGCCAAGAAAATTGAAGACATTTCTATGTACCACCTTGGTTTTTTATTCAAAAAGTGTAGTGTTAATTTCAGTGTACCATTTCACACAAAAATTATTCATAGCTTTAGAATTTTTGAGTTTAGCAGCACTTTGGAGCTGCAAGCACATTATAAAGACTTTATTGAAATGTTCTCAGGTAAACAGATGTGGGCCTCAGCTCAGTGAATTTACACAATGTTCAAGTACACAACTGAATTCAACCTCTGAATTGTAATTTTCATCTAATTCAAATTCTTGCATTCTTCAAAACATAAAAGGAAGACTATAAAGTCATGAGTGACGCTAATTGGGCTATGATTTTTTTTCAGATCCACTTCCTGGTTAGAAATCAACATTTTGAGGGACTTTTTTCCAAATGTCTCTTAGATTGTGTTCAGGAGTCTTTATTAAAAGTTAATGCTTATTTTTTAAAACAGATTAACTTCTGAAGTCTGAAATATCTATTTTATTTATTTGACTTTTATTAATCAAGATAACTAAATATAGAAAAATGGATTAAGTACATATACACCAACCTTCTCTCTCTCACATTTTTAAGTTACTTTTTTGAAAGACAAGCAAAGATTATATGTACTTGATCTTTACAACTTTTATTATTTCAAAAATGTAAAGATGATAACACATGATATTTGAGGTCTTAGGAGTGAGAATCTCTCAGATGGCCAGGGGAATTATTGAAATTCAGTTCAAAAATAATTCTGGGTTTATTCACATGGCCAAATTATTTTGTCTTCTTTTTGCATCATAATTTTGATTGCTACACTCCAGTTTCTTTTTTGGCTCTGAAAACCATCCAGAAATATTTTGGTTATTGAGTATCATAATAACTGTGTCATGAGATAGTTGCTCTAGCAGTCAAGTAGTCAAGTTCCCAATCACGGTACTGTGCCTCTGGACACGTGGGCTTTCATGTGTGTGACTGCAGGTTAACTTGGTGTGTTCACTTATTAATATTTTTAACAAAATTATCCTTTAAAAAAGTGGGGGAGAGGGGAGAAAAATGCTGCTGTGAGACCTCTTTGCTGGCTTAAATTTACTTCTCCATGTCCAAGTAAGGAGTGCTTTTTTTTTAAGTGACATCATACATAAGATGAATTTTCCACTTTTCACGTTCAGCTTGTTTTCCCCAAGGGGTCAGATAGGTGAAAGAGGAATGGACATGACTGCTGAGTATGCTTTAGTTCTTTGAATTTATCAGATTGATTAAGGCAAAAGATTTTTTTTTTTCATTTTCTAATTTTTCAGTATTTTGTTTAAGCAAAAAAATTGTTCAAGGCCCAAAACTCTAATCAATGATGGTAGAACTTTCTCCAAAATGTCTCACTATTAAATATGTGTTATGAAATACTTTGGTGTTAGATAGATCAGAGAATGGAAGAGAATTTTAAGAAAACAATTCAAGTGTTTTACTGTCTCTTTGTGTTTGATAGTCAACTCTGTTTTAGGAAGTCCTTTTAAGCTCTGAGAATATAAAACAATTACCTTTCAAACCACTCAAGTGCAACCTGAATATAGTTAACACCTCATATGGCTTCCAGGTATAAATTAACCTTGTATACAGGCCATTAGGAATACTTAATGATCTTTTATTTGTGAATCATCAACATTCCAAAATTTGACTAAGTGTAATAAAAGATAAGCAATGCAATAAAAATTCTTGAATGCAATTAGGAAACAAGGCATTATTTTTATGATTTTATTATAATATGCAACATAATTTCCCCTGATCCCCAAGTCAATGAATTTCTGCATTAATTCCTCTTTGGAAGACCACTCTAATAATATAAGGAATCAGTACCCACCCACCTACCATCACTTCAAATGCATACCCAACAATAGGAAATCCAGGGGCTCCCAAATATTCCCCCATCAGCCCACAGGTCTTCTGCTGGCAAGGAGAAAGCTGTGGACACAGAAGAGCACATCAGGAAGGGAGATGGAGTCTTAAAAGCTCTGTGGTGATGTCCCACCAAGGTAATTTTCTAGTAGAATGCTTGAGCAATACATGGATTTGACATTAGCTCTGTCTATTAACTTCTCTGGTGGCTTAGACAGTAAAAAATCTGCCTGCAGTATAGGAGAATTGGGTTCGATCCCTGGGTCAGGAAGATCTCCTGGAGAAGGGAATGGCTACCAATTCCATATTCTTGCCTGGAGAATTCCATGGACAGAGGAGCCTGGTGGGCTCCTGTCCATGGGTTGCAAAGAGTTGGACACTTCCAGTTTGCTTTTCTATTAACTGACAAAAAAAATCTTTTTCTTTCTTTTCCTCCCTCCTCACTTTTCCCCTTCTTCCTCTTTCTCTCCTTCTTCTGTTCATTCCTCATCTGTCTCTTTCTGATTTTGGTCTCCTTTTCTGTCTGGGTCCTCTACTATCCCTCTTCCCTTGTCCTCTCTCCGTGCACTCTCCCTTTGAGAGCACACTGTGTATATATCATCCCAGTTCTCCTTCTCCATCCCTGATCTCTTTTCACATCCAATCCACTGTTCACTGCTGCCTGCAGGACACTTTTAGCTATGGTTCTTTAAATCCTGTGGATTCCATTTCTTGTCTGTTGAACTCATCTTCCCCTCATTCCTCAAACCAGCTCTTGATCCTTTCTTTCTTATTTCAGTGAGTAGTCTCACCAGTCTTTCAGATATCTATGCCTCAATCCTTTCTATAATCTTTGATGACTCCCTTGCCTTTTCTTCCTACAGCCATCCGGTCAAGCATGAACCCTCCTGACTACTTTTGTTACATCCTTAAATCTGTCTTTTCATTTCTCTTTCTAATATTAAGTGTAGACCCCTATCATAATTTATCTAAATTCATTTTCACTTCCTTTCTCTTGTCCTTACTGATCATCCTTCACACCATGTCAAGATACCCATGGTATCACAAGATTCCTAACATACTACAATGAGCATTTCATCTTCTCATCAAAAACCTTAAATGACAACCTGGTGTTGTTATTGTTCAGTCTCAGTCATGTCCAACTCTGGGATCCCATGGACTGCAGCACACCAAGCTTCCCTGTCCTTCACCATCTCCTGGAGTTTGCCCAAACTCATGTCCACTGGGTTGGTGATGCCATCCAACCATCTCATCCTCTGTTGTTCCCTTCTCCTCCCAGCCTTCAATCCTTCCCAGCATCAGGGTCTTTTCCAGTGAGTCAGTTCTTCACATCAGGTGGCCAAAGTATTGGAGCTTCAGCTTCAGCATCAGTCCTTCCAATGAATATTCATGGTTGATTTCCCTTAGGATTGACTGGTTTGATCTCCTTGCAGTCCAGGGGACTCTTAAGAGTCTTCTCCAACATCGTAGTTCAAACGCATCACTTCTTCAGTGCTCAGCCTTCTGTGTGGTCCAGCTCTCACATCAATACATGACTACTAGAGAAACCATAGCTTTGACTGTATGGCCTTTGTCGACAAAGTAATGTCTCTGCTTTTTAATATGCTATCTAGGTTTGTCATGGCTTTTCTTCCAAGGAGCAAATGCTGGGGTCCAGCCCTGGTGGATCCAGGGAATTCGAAGCAGGGACGGTGTCGGCAAGGATCAGGAAACAATTGCTTAATTAAACGTTAATTAAGGATATAAAGAGTGGTTAAATAAGGATAGCTCAGTGAGAAAATTCAGTAGAGAAAAGAGGCTGAATAATTCAGCCAGAAGGTGAGAGAAAGAACCACATGGGGAGACCAAGCTTCGGTGAACAAGGCCCACACTTTATTTTCCAAAGTAGTTTTTATACCTTAAATTATGCATAGAAGATAATGGGGGAAGGGGTAGAGTCATGCAGTAAGCCAGGCTTTCTTCCTGCAAACTTATCATATGCAAAAGTTTAGGTGATTTGCATCATCTTCTGGCCTGGAGGCCTGTTAACATTTTAAGACCCTTTCTTCAGAAAACTTATTTTTCTCTAAAGGTGATTAGTCAGGCACCACCCTCCAAAAGCATTAGATAAAGTTAAATTCCTATAGGGCAAAGGTGTGGTGGGCTATAACAAGAAAAAGAATTAACTCAAGGGTCCAAGGTTACAAACATTAAAGCTACTACTTACACCAATCATATTAATCAATACACTGCCAGGGACACAGCAGGTAAGGGATATGAAAACTTAGCAGCAAACATTGGCCCAAAAAGGGAAAAACCCTTCACCAATACAATTTCTAATCAATCTTTTAACTGCTCAAAGGAATCTGTATTCAGACAGTTTAGAACATCTCATGCCTCTCACGGTTGGAAGGCTCTGAACAATCACATGTGGCCGGAAGAACCTGTTCAGGAGAGAGATGGTGGTGGGGGACAGCCCCCACTAGAGTCAGAGGTGTAGGTGAGAGCACAAAGCAGAAAGTAGGCAGACTCTGGTTTTGGGGGTAGATGCTCAAGAATTTCCAGGGGGACTCCTGAGGCTCGATCCCGCATTTGCGTATGCCGAGCCTCCTTCCTCATGACCTTTCCCATGGGCAGAGTTCCTCACGCTGGCTCCCAGCAAGCAAGCATCTTAATTTTGTGGCTGCAGTCACCATTTGGAGTGAATTTGGAGCCCAAGAAAATAAAGTCTGTCACTGTTTCCATTGTTTCCCCATCTATTTGCCATGAAGTGATGCGACTAGATGCCATGATCTTTGTTTTTTGAATGTTGCATCTTAAGCCAACTTTTTCACTGTCTTTCTCTTTCATCAAGTCTCTAGTTCCTCTTTGATTTCTGCCATAAGGGTGGTGTCATTTGCATATTTCAGGTTATTGATATTTCTGCTGGCAATCTTGATTCTGGCTTGTGCTTCATCCAGTCCAGCATTTCACATGATCTACTCTGCATACAAGTTAAGTAAGCAGGGTTACAATGTACAACGTTGATGTACTCCTTTACAAATTTTGAGCCAGTCCATTGTTCTGTGTCTTGTTCTAACTGTTGCTTCTTGACCTGAATACAGGTTTCTCAGGAGGCAGGTAAGGTATTCCCATCTCTTTAAGAATTTTTCACCCACAGAGTCAAAGGCTTTAATGTTGTCAATGAAATGGAAGTAGATGTTGTTCTGGAATTCCCTTGCTCTTTCTATGATCCGGTGGATGTTGACAATTTGATCTGTGGTTCCTGTGAATTTTCTAAATCCCACTTGTAACTCTGGAAGGTTCCCAGTTCATATACTGTTGAAGCTTGGCTTGAAGGATTTTAAGCATTACCCTGCTAGCATGTACTGCAACTGTGTGGTAGCTTGAACATTCTTTGGCATTGCCCTTCTTTGGGATTGGAATGAAAACTGACATTTTCCTGGAATGAAAAGTGACCTGTGGCCACTGCTGAGTTTTCCAAATTTGCCAGCCTACTGAGTACAACACTTTAATAGCATCATCTTTTAGGATTTGAAATAGCCCAATTGGCATTCCATCACCTCCACTAGCTTTGTTTGTAGTGATGCTTCCTAAGGCCCACTTGACTTCACACTCCAAGATGTCTGGCTCTAGGTGCGTGATCATACCATATTGGTTATCTGGGTCATTAAGATCTTTTTTATATAGTTCTTCTCTGTATTCTTGCCACCTCTTCTTAATATCTTCTGCTTCTGGTATAGTAAGCCAATCAGAGAGATGAAAACAAAGGTGACTACATATAATACAAGCTGTCACTAAGAGAAGTGATTTTTTTCTGTTTACTAATGTATCTATTTTTGGCTTCATCAGGTCTTAGTTGCAGCCTGAGGGCTCTTCACTTCCCCACGTGGGCCTCTCTCTAGTTGTGGCCCGAAGGCTCTAGAACATGCAGGCTCAGTAGTTGTGGTGCCTAGTAGCTCCGTGGCATGTGGGATCTAGAAGTGATTTATACTACAAGATATCAAATCTAATTCAGACAATGTGATACGTGAGCAAGAATAGACAAATAGACTTGGAATAGATGAGAAAAACTTCAAAGCAATGAGATTCTGATATGACAGAAACCTTTTTAATAAGTGTAAATATAAGAGAGATTCCAGAAATGAACTCACACGTTTATAGTCCCTTGATTAATGAGAAAGATAATGCTGCTGTGCAGTGGGAAAGGATGATCTTTTCAATAAATGTTGCTGAGTTAATTGGATATTCATATAGAAAAAATGAAATGTTAACCTTTCTCTCATATATGTAAAAAAAAAAAAAAAAACTGGTGCATGGAGCTAAATGTGGAAGCTAAAACAAGCTAAGGGACACATACACAGAATCATTAACTAAAAAGAAAAGTACTAGTTAGCCAGACTGCGTTAAAATTAAGAAATATAAAAAGTGGAAGTGCTTGCCACAGAGTGAAAGATTTTTGCAGTGCATCAGTCCATCGGGTCTCAAAGTGTCGGACACAACTGAGTGACTGAACAACAACTTACTGACTCAGGAGAGGTATAAAATAATTAAGAAACTTCTACAAAATAATAGGAAAAAGCAAGTAACCTAATAGAAAAGTGAGCAAAGGACTTTAACTAGTACTTGATAAAAGAGGATCTATAAATGGCCAGTAAACACATGAGGAGATGCTAAATCTTACTAAACACTAAGAACAGAAAACTGAACCCTCAGTGACATACCACTACACATCCACCAGGATGGCTAACATTTTAGAACCCACACGATACCGTGAGCCCAGAGAAAGCCAGCGCCAAACAGCCTGGGGTGGAGCGGGTGGGGAGCTTCCATTCACTCTTCCTCCCTGAGCCTCCACAGTCATTCTCCAAGCAGCAGTCAGATCATACTTTACAAAATGTCCATCACTGTCTCAGTTCCTACATAGGTTTCCCACTCTATGGAGGATGAATTCCAGACTTCATAAATGCCTTCCCACATACTTCTCTGTCTTCTCTCTCTCCTCCTCCCTCATTTAGCCCCAGCTTTCCTGACCCTCTTAGGATTGATTCGTGACTTTTATATTTGGTGATTTCTCTTCTAGAAAGCACATCTTTTCATGGCCATTCCCTTTCTTTTAGGATTCAGATCTCAGACTTCCTCTGAGAAGCATTTGCTTATTGTGAAATATAAAGTAGCTTTCTCCCACCAGTCTTGGTCATCGTTACCATAGCACCAGACTGACATATGTATTTGCTGTTGAATGTCTGGATCTTCTCTCTAGAACATAAGCTCTAAGCTATCTTTTTCATGGTTGTATCCCCAGGTCCAAGAACAATGCCTGTCACATAGTACATGCTTAAATGTATTACTTGCTTTTGGAAGGGTGATTGGAAACTCTTATTCCCTGGTTGATTTTGGCTTTGTTACTTATTTATTTTTTCCCAGTGATACTCCTCAGTCAGCCAGCAGGGTTTGATTTAGGTGAGGGGATATTAAGAGGTATGTGTGGCAGGAAACCAGAGCTCAAGGTGGTCATTGGAAAAATGGAGAGGAGATATGCTTGTTCTAGAGAGAAATTGTTTTGTTTTGTTTTCTGAGGAAAGAGAAGTATGTTTAGAGTGGATTTTGGAGGCCTCTGCTGTCTGAGGGAAGCTCTCCCTTCTCAGAAACCGTCAGTAAAGTCTGCATGATTTGTGAAGCACTTGTAGGTTTGGGGAGAAAGGAGGATTGTTCACCATGTTCTGGTACAGGGGTTGTATACAAGGCGAGGTAGAGAGTCTCAGCATTGTGAAAACAGGCTTTGACCCATGGCATGAAATGTAGATGCTGAAAACCTGGAAGACTGATCAAAGATGCCAGATTCACATCTTCTCATCACGTGATAGAGAACTTCTTTCTCTTAGTGTGTGTGCAGCAAATCCAGGAAAGGATTCTGATCAGCTTCCCTTGGGTTATGTGCTCATCTCTGAGTTAATCACTGTGTTGTGGGAAATGGATTTTGTAATTGATCCATCTGGACCATAGACTGGACCCAAGGACTATGAGGTAGAATCTGTTAACAGAAGGCAGGACTCACAAAAGGTAATCAAACCATAGATTTCATAGTCTCCCAGAGTCCTCTTTGCTGGGTCAGAATATCTAGCAACCAGAGTATTAATAGGACAGAAGACCAAGCAGTTATCTTATCAATGGCCTTCTAAAATTCTAGGAATTCTTAGAATTAACCTTAAGGCATAATTGCAACTTGGGGATGAATTTGCACGTTATGTAGTTGTAAAGGATCAGGACAAAGAGGATGCTGAGCAGAGCTAGAAAGACCCAGGTTTAGATCGGTGTTTTATACTCTGTGACCTTGTGCAAGTTTTATATCTTTGGACCTGAGCCCTTTCAGTTGTGAAGGATTTTTGCATGGATCAAGAAATGTGAGTTATAAAAAAAGATCATGCAAATATAATATATGAAGTTTTTACCCTTGGTCCCCAATCACCAAGGCTTAACCGTTCTGAGGCATAGCCTTTCAGTGTCTCTAGGATCATGGAACTGCAACTCCCAAGGTTAAGTTTAGATGCTAAGTGTAGATCTAGACACAGAAAACTGGTTAGTTGGGAATCTTGGGATCCAGAGTGTAAAATAAAGGTGAGTTCCCTCATTGCTGCCGGGAAAGAGATGGATTAGCAGAGCAACGACCCAGCAATCCCAGTGCTGGGCATACACACTGAGGAAACCAGAAGGGAAAAAGACACGTGTACCCCAATGTTCATCACAGCACTGTTTATAATAGCCAGGACATGGAAGCAACCTAGATGTCCATCAGCAGAAGAATGGATAAGAAAGCTGTGGTACATATACACAATGGAGTATTACTCAGCCATTAAAAAGAATACATTTTAATCAGTTCTAATGAGGTGGATGAAATTGGAGCCTATTATACAGAGTGAAGTAAGCCAGAAAGAAAAACATCAATACAGTATACTAACATATATATATGGAATTTAGAAAGATGGTAACGACAACCCTGTATGTGAGACAGCAAAAGAGACACAGATGTATAGAACAGTGTCTTTTGGACTCTGTGTCGGAGGGGATGATTTGGGAGAATGGCATTAGAACATGTACAATATCATATAAGAAATGAATTGTTAGTCCAGGTTCGATGCAGGATACAGGAAGCTTGGGCCTGGTGCACTGGGATGACCCAGAGGGATGGTATGGGGAGGGAGGTGGAAAGGGGGTTTAGGATGGGGAACACATGTACACCCGTGGCAGATGCATGTTGATGTTTGGCAAAACCAATACAATATTGTAAAGTAAATAATAATAATAATAATAATAAAATTAAAAAACAAACAATAAAAAAAAAAGAAACTACCAAAAGTCAGGATGGGGGCAGCTTCCCTAAACCCTAGGTTGCCTAGGATCTTCTGTAGGCAGTCAGGTAGTTCCTTCCCTGACACTGAAGAAACTCTCATAATGATTCTTAAACCCTTTCTGTCCCCATTTCTTGTTTGTAGGACTTGGTTCTCTGGAGGTTTAAAGAGAACTATTGATTATATAGGATCTTATTTTATGATTACAGTGTTGCTATCACTTTTCAATACGATTACAAGTCTTCAAGAATAAAAATATAATTACCATTCATTTAATGAAACTAAATTAGAAACAGCATGTGTAGACTGGAACCAGAATTCCAGAGTTAAGTGTTAGTTTACTGCTAAACACCTGTGTGACCAAGGCAAGTTACTTATTCTTTCTGTGCCTTAATTTTTTCCTCTATAAAATGGGAAGAATTATAATATCTAGTTCACAGGGTTATTTCAAGAGACAAAAGTTTTTTTAATAGTGTGTAGTAAGCCCTGGATGGATACTATTAATAGCTATTAACACAGCAGCACTTATGATGTGACAGGTGCTATGCTATATTTCAGTTCAGTTCAGTTCAGTCACTCAGTCGTGTCTGACTCCTTGCGACCCCATGAATCGCAGCATGCCAGGCCTCCCTGTTCCATTACCAACTCCTGGAGTTCACTCAGACTCACGTCCATCGAGTCAGTGATGCCATCCAGCCATCTCATCCTCTGTCGTCCCCTTCTCCTCCTGCCCCCAATCCCTCCCAGCATCAGAGTCTTTTCCAATGAGTCAACTCTTCACATGAGGTGGCCAAAGTACTGGAGTTTCAGCTTTAGTATCATTCCTTCCAAAGAAATCCCAGGGCTGATCTCCTTCAGAATGGACTGGTTGGATCTCCTTGCAGTCCAAGGGACTTTCAAGAGTCTTCTCCAACACCACAGTTCAAAAGCATCAATTCTCCGGCACTCAGCTTTCTTCACAGTCCAACTCTCACGTCCATACATATTATATTTACATCATCTGAATTGTTGTTTAATTGCTGAATCATGTCTGACTCTTTTTCATCCCCTTGTACTGTAGCCCACCAGGCTCCTCTGTCCATGGGATTCTCCAGGCAAGAACACTGGAGTATTTTATAGATGACATATGTGAGAGGTGGAGCTCTCTGCCCAAGGTGATACATACATCTAGAATACGATGGATCAAAGGTTGGAATCCTTGTTCATCTGTTGAGAGCTCCCGTTTTCAGTGACATCTTATGGTTACTTGCTTGCCTGTGGAGTTCCCGCCTTCAGCGCTGGGCACCCAGATGCTCCCTTACAGAGCCAGCTGTCTGGAGCAGATTGACGCTCCTGGAGTCTCCAGGTTTGATTGCAGCCTTAGCACAAGCCTGTGGTTTATCCCAGGGCTACCTCACATTCAGGTTTCACAATACAGTGCTGAGTGCAGAGGTTGTGTTGATCCATTTTTTTTCCTCCTTGTCATTTAAGGTCAGGATTGGATACAGCTTGTGAAATATATATTGTTCACAGCCTTTTTCTGTTCACTGAACTTTCCAATTAGTGTCCACTTAAATGGATGCCGGGGAGAATTTCTTACAAGCCATGGTGTCATGTTGAATTGTGGTGATTATGAAGGCTACAGTGACAGGAAAGACATAAGGTTTTTTTTCTCTCCTCATATAGCTTGATTAAAAACTGGCTGTGAAAAATAACCGTTAAGAATTCCCTGATAGAAAAGGACATTAAGCCTTTTTTTCTTTTTTGCCATGTTGTTGTTAAAAGTCCTTCTAATTTAAATGTTCCATTTCCTTGAGTTTTGTTTTAAAGATTATAGCTGTATATAGCACCCTCAGGGTAATGTTTTATTGATTATCAAATGTCTCCAGTGCATTTCTGCTCTCTGTCTATTTAGGTAAAGAACAAAATAGTGTGGGTTTTCTATCTTTCATTCCAAATGTCATTTGCTGTGAGCTATTTTCTTGTACTCAGTTGCTTTCTTTTCCTTTTGTTTATCTTATTTTGCATACACTTTCACTTTTTTTACAAAATTGGTTATAATGTGAGATTATGCTGTGTTCTGAGGGTGAATTTGTATATTAGGAGTGATATTTTATTTTGTGACAGAAAGATTAGAGTATTTTTTACCTCTTTTATTCTCCTTCAAAAAAATAAAATAAAAAAGAAATGCCCCAGTCAATGAATAATTTAAGTCCTTGAATTCTGAAGAACATATTTGAGTATTTCATGGTATAGGCATCTTTCTTTTATGTTTCCTTCCCCAAGGCAGGAGAGGTACCAGGTATTACAATATGAACTCAATCAGTCATGTCCTTTCCCCAGGCTCTGTGGTGATGCGAGTCTCACCTCTAAGAGGATTTAATTCTTGGACAGGAAGGGGATTCAAGGAAGCCACTGTCACCCTTATTTAATCTCCATTGTATTTTATGTAAGTCTAGGAGTTTGGACTTACAGCTTCTCTTGCACTAAAATCAAAAGGGTAGGTTTTCCTATGAAAATACAGTTGTCTCTGGAGTTCATTCAAGGATGGCTGGATTGAGATCAGGGCAGGTAGAACAGGCTCTCTGGGTAGTTCCCGGGCAACGCTACTAATGGCTCAGTGGTAAGCATGAAGGGAATGGTATGTTTCAAACTGTACTTTGGTTCTGTTTTTTTGGCTTAGTTTTATCCGGATCTATTGTGGCACTTCTGGCTATTTCAGTTTTTCTAAAAAGAGCATGTGAATATTGAAGAGAAGTGATGATTTTGCTTATCAACAATTTGGAGCATATTGGTAGCAGAGGATAATTTATGTTGAATTGTATCTGCTCCCAAGTTTCAAGGCCTTTTCAGGGTGTGGTAAGTCACTCAGTTCAGTTCAGTTCAGTTCAGTCACTCAGTCATGTCCAACTCTTTGTGACCCCATGAACCACAGCACACCAGGCCTCCCTGTCCATCACCAACTCCCAGAGTCCACCCAAACCCATGTCCATTGAGTCGGTGATGCCATCCAACCATCTCATCCTCTGTCGTCCCCTTCTCCTCCTGCCCTCAATCTTTCCCAGAATCAGGGTCTTTTCCAATGAGTCAGCTCTTTGCATCATGTGGCCAAAGTATTGGAGTTTCAGCTTCAACATCAGTCCTTCCAGAACACCCAGGACTGATCTCCTTTAGGATGGACTGGTTGGATCTCCTTGCAGTCCAAGGGACTCTCAAGTGTCTTCTCCAACACCACAGTTCAAAAGCATCAATTCTTCAGTGCTCAGCCTTCTTCACAGTCCAACTCTCACATCCATACATGACCACAGGAAAAACCATAGCCTTGACTAGATGGACCTTTATTGGCAAAGTAATGTCTTTGCTTTTTAATATGCTGTCTAGGTTGGTCATAATTTTCCTTCCAAGGAGTAAGGGTCTTTTAATTTCATGGCTGAAATCACCTCTGCAGTGATTTTGGAGCCCAGAAAAATAAAGTCAGCCACTGTTTCCACTGTTTCCCCATCTATCTACCATGAAGTGATGGGACTGGATGCCATGATCTTAGTTTTCTGAATGTTGAGTTTTAAGCCAACTTTTTCACTCTCTTCTTTCACTTTCATCAAGAGGCTGTTTAGTTCTTCACTTTCTGCCATAAGGGTGGTGTCATCTGCATATCTGAGGTTATGTTTCTCCCAGCAATCTTGATTCCAGCTTGTGCTTCTTCCAGCGCAGCGTTTCTCATGATGTACACTGCATAGAAGTTAAATTAGCAGGGTGACATTATACAGCCTTGACATACTCCTTTTCCTATTTGGAACCAGTCTGTTGTTCCATGTCCAGTTCTAACTGTTGCAACTGTAACTGTATGTAATTCACTAGCATAGCTAATTTGCCTTTTAGAAATGAATTGGGCTTCTTTGTAGGTTGGTTGTTTGAAATTCAGGAAGATCATAATCTATACAAAGCATTATTAAGAATACTAATATAATTCCTAGGCTAGCCCACTAATATCTATTGAACTTACAATGCAACTGTGTGATATAATTGGACTGATGAAACCAATACCCATTTGGAAATGTGTTTGGGGTTTCAGTTACCTCTACTGTGGCCCTGGTTTTAGTGTCTAATATTTTTTCCTCCACCCCACCACCTCCATCACTTTCAGCTTACCACATAGAGACATTTACTTCTCCATCTCATGCCTCAGAACTCCTTCATTTAGTCTTTCTCAGTTCTTTCACAGGTTCAGTGTGCCATCTTTCTATCAAGTCAAAGCCCTGATTTTTGCTAGCCTCTCTTCTTAAAACTGCCCCTTCATTCTCATCTCTACTGACTCCCCTTTGTCCTTCACTGTGTGTGTCACCTCTGCAAGGGTTCCTCCTTCTCGCGTTTCAGTTTGTCTTAAGCCTACCCATATTCAAACTGCCCAGGATTTCTGAGAGTATAGGGAGCCCAAAGAAGAGAAGATGGCCAGTGAAACTTCCATACTCACATAGAAAGGCAAATGCTGTTCCCATTGGCTCTTGCTGGTACTTGTCTCTGATGAGCACTGGCCCTCAAGGGATGTGAGAAGATGCTCTTCTACTCTCCTGACAATGATGGTGAGATTCCTCCAGGGACTTCCATGTGTCTTTGAAGAAGATGACACCACCAGCACCAGTGCTAAGCTTAGTCACAGCTAAGCCCTATTCTCGGCTCCCAGGGTTTCAGATCTTAGTGCTCAGCCTTTCAGTTCGCATGGATAGTTTCCTCCCAAAGAAACAGGAGGCCGCACAAACACTGGGTCCTGACTGATTCTGTCCTGCACCCCACAGATCCAGGCCACCCTTTCTCTTCTTTTCCAGAGATTCATATCTAACAGTTGAGCTATATATTAGTTTCCCAAGGCTGCTAAAATAAATAAGCACAAAATGAATGGCTTTTAAAAGAGAAATGTTGCACAGTTGTGAAAGATGGAAGTCTGAAACTCTGTTAGGGCTCTGGAGAAGAATCCTTCCTTGCCTTTGGTAGCTTCTGGTTGTTGCTAGCAATCCTCAGCATTCCTTGGCTTATGGATGCTTTATTCATCCCTGTCTCCATCTACACATTGCTTTCTGCCCTGTGTGTCTGTGTCCAAATTTCCTTCTTCTTATGAAGATGCTAGTCATCTGGATTTTAGGGCATATCTTAATCCATTATGACCTCATCTTAACTTGATTACATCTGCAATAACCTTATTTCCACATAAGGTCACATTTGCAGGTTCTTAGTGGACGTGAATCTGGGGGAACACTACTCAACTCAGTAAAAGCAGTTTTTTCTTAAATGTTCAAAATCCAGACAATCTTAGGCTATCTCTTCCCTCACACAATGGGGATAGCTTCCAACACTCCTAAGAAGGATACTGCTAATAGTTATTAGGTGACTCATTCTCATAAAAAAGATTCCCCAACAGAGCTGGGAGGTAGAAAGGTAACCAGAGTGCAAAATGTAGGCGGTGTTCATTCTCTGTGTCTTTCTAGTACAGGGTTTTACTTATATGACCCTGAGAGCAGGTGCCTCCTTAAATTTTGGGTATCTGTCTCTCTTCTTCCCTCACCCAAGTTTCAGCCCTGTGCCCAAGACAATACAAGGACTGTACCCATGAAAATGGCGGATGAGATGAGCAACATTCCTGGCATCTCTGTCAACAGAAAGAGAAAAAAACACCTATAGTTTTCTTCTGTGGCACTGTACCCTGAGACACAATATAACAAATGGTGAAGTAGTTCCTCAGCACTGACTGAGTTAAGATCTCTTTATCTCATTCATTCCTCATACATCTAAGCAAGTATTAATGTTGTTCCCATTCTATAGATGCCAGAAACAGATAACTGCAATCCTCTTCCATCTCATGACACTTTGACTGCCATGGTTCCTGCCACAGCAGATGTTCAACAAATGTTTGAACCAGAAAGCCTGGAATTTTTTTTTTTCTTGGGCATATTTTAAATTTTCTCCATGACAGTGTAACACAGGACTTCCTGAGTACACAGCAGGTGATGAGTTCTTCTGTTGTAACTTCATCCACACACTCATAACTCAGAGTGACTTGTTGCTGAAACTCATGTACATATTCCCTCCTGATTTCCAGTTGAGGCCTTTTGTGTCATCACAGATTTCTTTTAGGAGTTAAAGTTCACTTCAAAGTCAGAGTGATGCCAAAAGCTTTTCCAGGTGCAATGATGAGCCTTCAGAGATGTCGGTAGTCAAGGCTGGCTGGTGTTGGAGGGTCTCCTGTGGAGGCTTGGCTCACTGAAGGGACGGGACACTGGCAGCAGCATCCTGGGAGGTGCCCCTTGGCATGAGCCCTCAGAAGGCCTGGATTCTTTTGAAGAGATCATTTGTTAGTCAGAATAGTTAGTTTGTGTGCTTGTCCACTCGGGCTGCTATAACAAAACCATAGACTGGGCGACTTAAATAGCAAGAGATGCCCTTACTTCTAGTCTGGAAACTGGAAGTCCAAGGTCAAAGTGCTGGTTAGTTCAGTTTCTGGCGAGAGCTCTCTTCTTGGCTTCTCTCCATGTCCTCCTATGGCCTTTCCTGGGTGCCCGCATGGAGAAAGAACAAGGTATCTCTTCTTATAAGGACACTACTACTGTTGCGTCAGGTCCCCACCTTTAAAATCTTATTTAACTTCTTTACTTCAGTTACTTCTTTACTTCAAATACAGCAACACTGGGGAATAGAGCTTCCACATGTGAGTTTTGGAGGCAACGCAAACATCGAGTTTATAATACTAGGCGTCAGGTACTGTGATAGATAATGGCATGCAGAGATGAATTAGACATCATCCTGTCCTTAAGAACTTAGGGCCTAGTGCAGCAGGTGGAAGAAAGAAGAAAGAACTATCAGAGTTACCTGTGGAGCTTCTCCCAAACGAACAGATAGCCACTCTAGGAACCCTTAAATTTCTCACTCTACAATTTATAACCCCCCAAAAGTACTTCATTTTCTCAGCCCCAACTGATCCTAGTGCCCAAACCATAAAGTATGCTGTTTTGCAAAACTCCCTCCTTGTCCAGTAATTGAGCTGTGGCTAAGGGTTGTGTAGCAACTTCAAATTGTGCTGTTTCCTTAATAAAAATAAAGAGAGATTTTAGAACACCCTCCCTCTGAAATCCCTCTGCATTAATTAGACTTAATTGTGTAAAGCAGTTTGATGATTAATTAAAAAAAACTAATAAATCATTAATGTTCTAATAAATAATATTTAATACATTCTAATGAGGACTCACATTTATAAAGTATTCATTTTTTAAATACCATCTCTATAATTTATTACAGAATCTAATGAAAAAAATGCTACTTACAAGAAACTCCACCCTTGGATCGTGGTTAATTGTAGTCTATATCCCTAGTTCACTTTTGCTGCAAAGGGACTGGTAAGTATATTATATTGAACAAATCACAGAGAGAGTGGAAGTAGAACTTATTTCACATGTTGGAGAATCTTTCTCTTCAGATCTAGGAAGAGTTGGGGGTGGGGACAGTCTTCCTTAGTTACCACTTAGCTTCTAAAAGTCACAAGCTATTCCTTAGACTGTAAGTTTTCTACAGCACAGTGCGTCAGTAGCTAACACACTGCCTGGCCCAGAAGAGACGAGTAACAAATAGGTGGTGAATGAACAAATAAACAGATTGCAGATCTACTACCTAACCCTCTTATTTCTCTATCCTGTTATTTCTCCAGTGTTGTTGGCTATGAAATTGGCTGCCCTCCCATAAGGAAAAGTGGGAGACTTTAGAAAAGTACCTTAAATATAATTCCTTTTATCATATGGGAAGATCTAAAATGTGTGTTAATAAATACGTAATATGCATACTGTAACTTAGATTGAAAATTAAACTTCTTAATGTAGAGTTAATCTTTTAGTACACTGCAGACTGCTCATGTGTTCACAGTAAAGTTCTAGAATGCTATTCTAGCATGCCTTCCCACAAAAATAACTTTCCCCCTAACTACTGGGCAGAAATGAAACTTTCTGGCAGAAAACGGTACACAAGAGAAAAGCAAGACTTTTTTCTTTGTGGGGGAAGGGGAGGGCATAGAGGGTAGCTGGTTTAGATATTAATATAGTACAATTCGTGAAGAATAAACAACTTTATTTCCTTCCAAAATGTGCTTTCATTACTTGGCAAATTCAATATATATTTAATCAGATCATTAAATATTTCTTATAAGGCATTCGAAAGATAATAATGTCCTTAAGGAATTTTCCTCAGGCAGTAAGTATTTGCAGGAAAACACATGTAGTTGCATCATACTTTTTAATAATGGGATAGAATTTTCCTTCTCCCACTCCCAAGACTAGAAATCTTTTAAGGAAGCCCACAAGATGGACTTGCCTTTAGACATAACACCTACTGATGAGAAGACGGGCCACAAACTAGAAAGGCAAAATTGTTTTGCCAATCAGTGCTGTTTCAATTTCAGCTTAAGTTGTTTGATACATAAAGTGCCTCAGTTACTGCAGGTGATTGATGGGGGTTGTTCTTCAAGTGCTAAACTGTAAAACTATTTTATATAGCTGAAAGATATGGTAATTTTTTTCCCACTGATTTGGAAAAAAAAAGGTAACTTAAAAAAATAAACTCTGAACTTGCAGAGTTATTTCTGTGGAAATGAAGAAAACAACTTAGGATATTAAGTATTAAAAAATTCACGCCCTGAATCTCGAAGCAATTGTAAAAATGTATTCATATTCCTAGGTGGTGCATTTTTCTTTCTTTCTCCTTTTTTTTTCCCTCTCTATAATGAGATGCACTGAGTTTATTTGGGTTAAGTAAGACTCTCCACTTTCAAATGTATGCGAGAAGGAAGCTCATCTTCTATGTTAATGTTAAAAAAGCAAGTAAAAACAATTCTGTATTTTGAGAAAGCTCTCGGCACCGCTGTGACCGGTTTAAAGAAGAGGAGGAGGATGAAGGCAATGATTTGACTGGTGCTTGCCCTAGCTTGCTGGGGAAGCAGACACAACCATTACTCCTTTGTCAGACATCCTGTTCATTGTTCCCTGACCTGCTCATTCCCAGGGTGGAATGCGGAACTCAGGAAAGCACTTGAACTATCTCAGTATCCAGTATCCTGTACCTTGGATGGCAAGATCAAATAGGTCAGTCCTAAAGGAAACAACCCTGAATACTCATTGGAAGGACTGATGCTGAAGCTGAAGCTCTAATACTTTGGCCACCTGATGTGAAGAACTGACTCATTGGAAAAGACCCTGATGCTGAGAAAGATTAGGGCAGGAGGAAAAGGGGGCAACAGAGGACAAGATCGTGGATGGCATCACTAACTCAGTGGACATGTGTTTGAGCAAACTTTGGGGGATAGTGAAGGATAGGGAGACCTGGCATGCTGCAGTCCATAGGATCACAAAGAGTTGGGTGTGGCTTAGAGACTGAACAACAGCAACAGCCTTATAACCTGCCCTTAAAGATAACTTTAGAGGAAACACTGAAGGGTTTATAGTGTTGAAATCTCCTGTGACCATGCAAACATTCAGGAACACTTTATAAGTCTTTTTTTTTTATCCTAGACTCTGGGTAGGGCCAAAATAACAAAGAAGGTTTTCTCTCACTTCTTATTAGCATGTGTTGAGTATCTGTAATGAACAGGGTGTAGTGTGATATGTTAGGAACTGAGATTACTAAGACTTGATCTCTAATCTTCCAAGGAAGGGAGGTGCAGAAAATCATCTGTAATGTGTGTAAAGCAGGAATAAGACCCCAGGGAGAGTTGGCACTTGAGAAAGTGAAGGATGCTTGCCAACCCTTCAAATTCGTTTGTTCACCAATAATGTGCTGGCCAAACCAACCAGTCAGTGACATGATTTTTTATCCCATTTGCAACCTTTGACAGAGGGGCATGGGCTGAATGGTCAAGCAGCCAACTTCGATAAAATGTGGTATGTGTTATAGTAAATGTAAGCATAATAAGATGAACTTCTGGGGAAGCAGGGAAGATGCAATGGTTAGTTCTTCCTAGGGATATTGCCTGTGATCTCAGAAGAAAATGACATATGAATTTTGTTTCTGTTTTGAAACTAATATTTATTGTGGCTGATGGTCTTGATCCTAGGCACACATTATTGCACTTGATTAAAAGGAGGTTATTTGAGTGGTGGGAAAAAAGCCTGGGTAAAAGGTGGGAGTTTTCAAGGTGTGGAGAGTGACAGTCTTGAAGGCATGTTGCCAAAGTCTTTAATGTCATTTGAGGCAGCTCTTGGTCACTCAACAGTCTCGGGAGGTTAGGTGAGAACAGAGATTGAAAAATGTAATATGTACTCAGAGAAACCATGTATCCAGTAAAAAGTTAAATTGCTATTAAAGATAGGCGGTGGTCTCTCTCATATCCAGAAAATGATATTGGGGAAATCAGGATTTCACTGAAGTTCAAGCATTTGTAGAAAAGAGTAAGGGTATAAAGAAATTTTAGCATTTTATAAATAAAAGACAAAAAAGTACAGTTATATTATCCCAAATTTTAAGAATTTGTGTTCCCTATCCACTTTGCTGTAAAGCTTCCTAATATTCCCAGGAGTTTTCCCTAAATATCTCTGAGGGTCCCCAGGAGTATGTTCATGAACCATTTCTTACTCTCTCATGATTTTCCTACTAGGGAAGCAGAAACTGATGCTCTCCTTGAGGATGAACACTATAATGACCACTCTTTCTGGTCCTCCACTGCTACCGTCAGTGGATCCAGACACCTTCCACTGAAGCTCTGTATTCATTCCTTCCATGGATGCCAGTTAATTTATTCCAGAAGCAATAGCTTCACAGGTGGTAAAGTCTCTTTCAGCTCAGAGCCCCTCACTCTGCCATGGCCCATGAAATACACTCATATGACCAAAATTAACTGTGCTAGTAGTAATTGAATTTTCAATGGTATATGTGGGGAGAACTAGTACTCTCACCTCACCCATAGCTTTGATAAACAAACATACTCGTGCTTCCAAACTCCTTCTGTCTTCTCTGTTAAGTTCCCTGCTAGGCTTCCTGTTGCTCTTAGTTAGAATCTGCAGTTGGTGCAGTGGTACAGAATCTGCCTTCCAGTGCAAGAGACGCAAGGTTGATCCCTGGTTGGGAAGATCCCTTGGCGTAGGAAATGGCAATCCAATCCACTATTCTTGCCTGGAAAATCCCATGGACAGAGAAGCCTGGCAGGCTACAGTCCATGGGATGGCAAAGAGGTGGACGCGACTGAGCACAAACACACAGAGAGCCTGACTTGGACCCTGCCCTTAGCTCAGTGGCTTACTTGAATATCTTTGATTGTCAATGGAAAGGAGTCATGGACTCATGGATTCAGCCCCCCTTTTCTCATAAGCCTTACTTGTTCTTTATTCATTTGTTTTCAACAAATTGTTACAAAGAACGTGGCAAGTTGCTAACCTGGCAGCACCCAACTATGAAGTGAATGCTTGTGAGTCTATTGGGAAGGGGATGATAAAGCTTCATGGGTGAGTGGAGTCTGAGCCTGGAGTGTGGTCTGTGCCCTATGACACTAGAGGTAGAAAGAGAAGAGAGCAAGGGACTTGGAAAGAACAGTCAGCAGGAAGTGGTGTGGCCTGGGAAGGAAGGGTCTGTGACCAGGATGATGAGATGTGATGGATACAGACAACAGACTGGAGAAGTATCTCTGCTGGGTGGTGATTATCCATTGTAAGAGAAGTGGACAGCATTCACGAATGCACGAAGGATCACCTGAAATAAGAGGATAAGACTGATAGGAAAACTAGGAGGGCTCCTCAGTGATTTCCTTCCTGGTTTTCCCCAAGGTCAGTAATAATATATGAACATTTTGAAACTATTTCCTTAAGTAGTTTTAATGATTATAATTCATAATTAGCTACATTTAAAAATAAGTTTTAAAGAAATGGCAGTTTCCCTGTGGTTTTTAAAAAAAACTATGCTATTAATCAGCTATGTTTGAATATATTAACTGAATTCTGAAGGGATGTTAGAAATTTATCCCACACCCAAGTATTTTCGTCTGTAAGTGTACATTGTGTTTGTCTTGGGTCTTTAGAATTTTAATTTTTTGCTAGGGGTTGATTAGCAAAGAAATTAATTACATCAGATTCTGGAATAAAGGGATTGAATCTGATTTCGTTACTACATCCACACTTGGTAAAAGAGTGGACTTCGGAACCTACCCATTTGTGTTGTGGACAGGGAGAAGGGAGGAGGAATAGAGTATTAGCAGAACAAGGTGCCCCAAAACATAACTGCAAACAACTGTTAAGATCACTACCACTCACGGGAGAGTTTCTCATCAGGTCTGCAGGGCACAGCAACAGGGAATCCAATATTTTCTTACATGGTGTGTCTTGGTCCAGGCAGGTGGAGAAGGGAAGAGCTGGCTCTAAGAAGGGAACTAGGGATACAAACATCAGAACCACAGTCCCTGAGAATGGCTGCTAAGAGCAAGGCATGAGCCAGGCCTTGAAGGATACCAAAGGAGAGATTCAGTGCATAACATAAAGTGAAAAGAATCTTGATAGTTACAACTGAATGATAAGGTCAGGGCTTGAAAGAACCATGAACTCAACTCATCTGTAAAGCTCTCCATCAATTTTAGAGGACTCACCATCAAGTACAGGGAAACTAGAGTGCATTCCAAATCCTAAGCCTTGGGGAATTCCACTTTGCAGGACTGCAGTCACTGCTACTTGACTACTTGGTACCTTCAGACTGAAGACAGAGAACACACACCTTTGTGTCTCTTCTCTCACTACATGATTGTGCAGCTGTAATGAAAAAAAAAAAGATGAATTAGTATAATAATATTTGAATGCAAGACTATGCTAAATGTTTAAGATATATTGCCTCATTTAATTCTTTTTTTGTTATTTTATTTTTAAACTTTACACTATTGTATTGGTTTTGCCAAATATCGAAATGAATCCACCACAGGTATACATGTATTCCCCATCCTGAACCCACCTCCCTCCTCCCTCCCCATACCATCCCTCTGGGTCGTCCCAGTGCACCAGCCCCAAGCATCCAGTATCGTGCATCGAACCTGGACTGGTGACTCGTTCCATATATGATATTATACGTATTTCAATGCCATTCTCCCAAATCATCCCACCCTCTCCCTCTCCCACAGAGTCCAAAAGACTGTTCTATACATCAGTGTCTCTTTTGCTGTCTCGTATACAGGGTTATTGTTACCATCTTTCTAAATTCCATATATATGCGTTACAATACTGTATTGGTGTGTTTTTCATTTAATTCTTAAATCCTAAAATTGTTTGAGAGCTTCCCAGGTGGCATTAGTGGTAAAGTATCTGCCTGCAATGTAGGAGACATGGGTTCGATCCCTGGGTTGGGAAGATACCCTGGAGTAGGAAATGGCAACCCACTCCAGTATTCCTGCCTGGAAAATCCCTGGTTAGAGGAGCCCGGTGAGCTACAGTCCATGGGGTTGCATAGAGTTGTATACGACTGAGCACACACACACAAAACCATTAGGAAACTGAAATACAAGAACTGAGATTTGGGTCTTTCTTGAAGGCCCTTAGCACTTGAGATTTCTATATATATAAATACCCTGTGCAACCCCCTGAAAAATAGGGAAACCGTTTCTTACTCTGCTGCTACTGCTGCTAAGTCACTTCAGTCGTGTCCGACTCTGTGCAGTCTACCCCCCTCATAATCATGCAATTAAAAATTTGCTTGGCATTTGACACTTTTGAGAGTTTATTTCATGTTGATTTTAACTCATTAATAATTATTAAGAGGAATTTCTCTTGTATGGCTATGATTTTGGGCATCTCCAGTGGGGAATGTTTGTTGAGGGGATGATACAGCATCATAAATGACTATATAGCCATCTGCTTCTAATATTAATAGATCTTGGTTTAAATCTAGTTTTTTATCATATCAGGTTTGTATCCTCAGGAAAGATTCATCTTCTCTAAGTCATATTTTCTTCATCTGTAAAATGGGGATAGTAAGTTGATACTTTGAGTATTAAACAAGATCAGGTATATAAGAAGACATGGTTCCTGCTTTATACAGCTCTGAGTCTAGTGGAGGTGGATATACAGCAAACCAACAAAACTAAAGCAGAAATGAAAGCCACACATTTAAAATATATCAACACATTACAATGGTTTGTTGAAAAAATAATGATTTGATTTGATATGGAAAGGTGGCAAGGGATATAATTCTAATTGTTTTCCTATTTTATCTCAAGTACAATGGCAATTCTTCGAAGGCTTTTAAGAAAAAGAGTGTCATGTAATTTTCACTTTGAATTGATCATTTTGGCTACTGTGTAGAAGATGGATGGAGGGAGGAGGGCAAAATCAGGCAAAAGCAGGGAGGCCAGGTAAGTAATTTGAATGAAAAGAGAGATGTAGTGAATTCAAGTAATATTTTGGAGGCTGGATTGATCACGTTTCATAATGGATTAGATACAAGAGTTAAGGATGGGTGGTAAAATACTAAGGATAGCTCTTAGATTTCTGGCTATAGCAATTGAGGTTGGAAAGTCTAGTGATGAAGCAGATTTGGTGTGGGAGGAAGGTGATCAAGAGTTCAGGTTTGGAGCTATTGAATTTTAGGAACATTTGAGATATTTAAGCACGCATATAGAAAAGGCAATATACTATCGTGTCTGAAGTCTGTACTGAACATATACATTCAGGAAGCACCAGAATTGTATATATGGTTTCAAAGCCAAGAGAAAAGATGTGAGAAGGTGCATATAAGGGAAGTAGGTGGAAAAAGCCTAAAGATAATCCAATATTAGAAAGTTCAGTTCAGTTCAGTCACTCAGTTGTGTCTGACTCTTTGCAACTCCATGGACTGCAGCACTCCAGGCCTCCCTGTCCATCACCAACTCCCAGTTTACTAAGCTCATGTCCATTGAGTCGGTGATGCCATCAAACCATCTCATCCTCTGTCATCCCCTTTTCCTCCTGCCTTCAACCTTTCCCAGTATCAGGGTCTTTTCAAATGAGTCAGTTCTTTGCATCAGGTGGCCAAAGTATTGGAGTTTTAGCTTCAACATCAGTCCTTCCAATGAATATTCAGGACTGATTTCCTTTAGGATGGACTGGTTGGATCTCCTTGCAGTCCAAGGGACTCTCAAGCGTCTTCTCCAATACCACAGTTCAAAAGCATCAATTCTTCAGCGCTCAGCCTTCTTTGTAGTCCAACTCTCACATCCATACATGACTACTGGAAAAACCATAGCCTTGACTAGACAGACCTTTGTTGACTAAGTAATGTCTCACTCTTTAATATGCTGTCTAGGTTGGTCATAACTTTCCTTTCAAGGAGTAAGCATCTTTTAATTTCATGGCTGCAGTCACCATCTGCAGTGATTTTGGAGCCCCCAAAAATAAAGTCTGACACTGTTTCCACTGTTTCCCCATCTATTTGCCATGAAGTGATGGGACCTGATGCCATGATCTTCGTTTTCTGAATGTTGAGTTTTAAGCCAACTTTTTCACTCCCCTCTTTCACTTTCATCAAGAGGCTTTTTAGTTCCTCTTCACTTTCTGCCATAAGGGTGGTGTCATCTGCATATCTGAGGTTATTGATATTTCTCCTGGCAATCTTGATTCCAGCTTGTACTTTATCCAGCCCAGCATTTCTCATGATGTACTCTGCACATAAGTTAAATAAGCAGGGTGACAGCCTTGACATACTCCTTTTCCTATTTGGAACCAGTCTTTTGTTCCATGTCCAGTTCTAACTGTTGCTTCCTGACCTGCATACAGATTTCTCAGGAGGCAGGTCAGGTGGTCTGGTAGGTGGAAAAATGAGCCAAAGATATTCCAGTATTAGAAAGTAGAGGAACTATTTTTTTTTAATTTGTGAGTGACAAAAATAGAAAGAAAATGAAGATTTATTATCTGTATGGTGCAATCATATACTTCAATAGAAAGTTTAATTTTCTACTCTTTGTTACCTAGTTGTATCTTATTTGTCTAATAAGGTGAACATTTCTGGGTAGAGATTATGATTCTTCTTCCCCTGGTGCTTTATATTGTAACAGTCCAATAAGTATTTTTGATTGATTTGAGAAAAGAGATAATAAAATAAAGATTCTAACTTATATCAGAATACTGAAAGTCATCTTACCTTTCATATCAAATCCTTATATTCTTTTAATAGACTATTATGAGGATTTTAGCCAATCTCTTTACAAGAGAGAAGGAAATTTTTCATAGCAAAACCATTTTCTTCCTTGTCTGCTTAAATCAGATATCTTATTTGTTAGTAGATTAAGGCCATTCAATTGCAATAAAGACTCTAAATCATAGGTTGACAAAATAGGCAAGTATCTGATTATGTTACTGGACCTATTGAATGGCTAATCAAAACCGTAATCTTTACTTGATTACATTTAAGAGTGGTAACACTTCAGGTTTGTATCAGTTAATCATGAAATCAAAAAATGTATTAAAATACTTCGTAGCCTTTATACCACCTGCCCACTAGTACAGTAATTACTGAAAGGCAAAAAGATGAGTATGGAGGAGGATTATTTCTAAGAGGATTTTAGTTTTAATACTTAGTTAAATTATGGCCAAATGATTGTTGAGCTAGAGATCTACAGGAAAAAAATGACAAGATGTTTAGTAGAAGATAACCACTGAGGTTTAAAAGTAAGAAATAGAGGTGACTGTGTTTATCACCTGACTGCAGTGATGCTCTCCCCTCTGATTTTTCACTTATTTTACTTGGGGAACTGGACATTCATGGAATGAGCCTTTTGACCAAAAACAAACCAAAACAGACAAACAAATCCCCAAATCCCATTCTTTGGATAACATGTATTGTATTGCTCTGCATTATTTTATGTAAACAAAATGTGTATGTGTATTTTCCTTTGATTTCTAACATTATAGAAAAAGCGTTGTTGCTGTTCATTCCCTAAGTCGTGCCCAACTCTTTGTGACCCCATGGACTGCAGCACACCAGGCTTCCCGGTCCTTCACTATCTCCTGGAGTTTGCTCAAACTCATGTCCGTTGAGTTGGTGATGCCATCCAACCATCTCATCCTCTGTTGTCCCCTTCTCCTCCTATCATCAATCTATCCCAGTATCAGGGTCTTTTCCAATGAGTCAGCTTCACATCCGGTGGCCAAAGTATCAGAGCTTCAGCTTCAGCATCAGTTCTCCCCATGAATATTCAGGGTCAATTTCCTTTTGGATTGACTGGTTTTGAGATCAAATATCCTTGTGGTCCAAGGAACTCTCAAGAGTTTTCTCCAGCACCACAGTTCAAAAGCATCAATTCTTCAGTGCTCAGCTGTCTTTATGATCCAACTCTCACATCCATACATGACTACTGGAAACACCATAGCTTTGATTATACAGACCTTTGTTAGCAAAGTGATGTCTCTGCTTTTTAATAAGCTGCCTTGGTTTGTTATAGCTTTTCTTCCAAGAAGGAAGCATCTTTTAATTTCATGGCTGCAGCCACTGTCTGCAATGATTTTGGAGTCCAAGAAAATAAAATCTGTTACTATTTCCTCTTTTTCCCCATCTGTTTACCATGAAGTGATAGGACCAGATGCTATGATCTTAGTTTTTTCATCTGTTTGTTTGTTCTTTAGTTCTTCTAGGTGTTTGGTAACATTTCTTGCATTTTTCCATTATTTTCCCAAGATCCTGGATCTTCTTTACTCATCATTATTCTGTATTCTTTTTCTGGAAGGTTGCCTATCTCCACTTCATTTAGTTATTTTTCTGGGGTTTTATTTCATCCTGATTAACTTTGCAGTTTTTGTTTTAGCTGCTGTGGGACTGGGGTTCTTTTTGCTTCTGTCTGCTCTCTGATGGTGCAGGCTAAGAGGCTTGTGTAAGCTTCCCAGTGGGAAGAACTTGCAGTGAGAAAAACTGGGTCTTGCTCTGGTGGGCAGGGTCTTGCTCAGTAAAGCTTTAATCCAATTATCTACTGATGGGTGGGGTTTCACTCCCTCCCTGGTAGCTGTATGGCTGAGCCCTGGGGTCTACAGGCTTTGTGTGCTGTGTGTGCTAAGTCACTTCAGTTGTGTCCAACTCTTTGTGACCCTCTGCACTGTAGCCCACAAGACTCCCCTGTCCATGGGATTCTCCAGGCAAGAATACTGGAGTTGGTTGCCATGCCCTCTTCAGGGAATCTGCAAGACCCAGGAATCAAACCCATATCTCTTTTGTCTCCTGCATTGGCAGGCAAGTTCTTTGCCATTAGAACCACCTGGGGCACAGGCTTTATGGTAGGGTTAATAGCGACCTCCAAAAGGGCTTATGCCGAGGGGGACCTTCTTGGACTTCTGCTGCCAGTGCCCCCATCCCTGTGGTGAGCCCCTGCTAACCCACACCTCCACAGGAGACCATCAAACACAAGCAGGGAGTTTTGGTGCAGCCTCCTGTGGGGCCACTGCTCCTTTCCTCTGTGATTTGGTGTGTGTAAGATTTTGTTTGTGCCCTCCAAGACTGGAGTCTCTGTTTCCCCTAGTCCTGTGGAAGCCCTATAATCAAAGGCTTGTGTTCAAAGTCATATTCCCAGGGGATTCCCAGTCCCTTTGTCAGATCCCCAGGCTGGGAAATCTGACGTGGGACTCAGAACCTTCACAACAGTGAGAGAACTTCTTTGATGTTAATTGTTCTCCAGTTGGTGGGTCACCCATCCGGTGGGTATTGGATTTGATTTTGTCATGATTGTGCCCCTCCTACCATTTCACTGAAGCTTTTTCTTTGTCTTTGGATGTGGACTGTCATTTTTTTTTGATGGATTCCAGTGTCCTCCTGTCAATGGTTGTTCAATAGTTAGTTGCGATTTTGGTGCTCTTGCAAGAGATGAGTGCACATCCTTCTACTCCACCATCTTGAATTGGAAGTTGATCTTAGTTTTTTGAATGTTGAATTTTAAGCCAGCTTTTTTACTCTCCTCCTTCACCCTCATTAAGATGCTCTTTAGTTCTTCTTCACTTTCTGCCATTAGAATGCTATCATCTGCATATGTGAGGTTGTTATTTCTCCCAGCAGTCTTGATTCCAGATTGTGATACATCTAGCCCAGCATTTCACATGATGTGCTCTGCATATAAGTTAAGTTGTGCTGTGTATAGAAAAAGTAGTCAATAGATAATGTGTTCCTTATTATGTACTAGTGTTTTAATGTAAATATATAAAGCACATATGTCCTATAATCTTGTTTTCTAGATAATTATGGTTGCAAACAATACCAAAAAGTATAACATGAAAGTAAAAGCCTTTATCTCCCAAGCCCAGCCTTTCTATTGAAGGCTTTTTTGAACAGTGCATATGTAGGTTTCAAAAGCATATATGTATGTATTAATTCATGCATTCATTCAACAAATACTATTGAGCATTTATTATATGTTGGTATATACATAGTAGTATTGGTTGCTCAGTTGTGTCTGACTCTTTGTGACCCCATGAACTGTAGCCTGCCAGGCTCCTTTGTCCATGAGATTCTCCAGGCAAGAATACTGGGGTGGGTAGCCATTCCCTTCTCCAGAGGATCTTCCCAACCCAGGGAACGAACGCAGTTCTCCTGCATTGCAGGCAGATTCTTTACCATTTGAGCTATAGGGAAGACCTATTTATATGTATTATATGTATAACATACATATGTGTATGAATGTGTTATGTAGGTAGTACATGCATATATGTTATGTAATATATTATCTCTGTGATATATAAAGATGTGAATATGTGTGTGTGTGCATTCCAAAAACTACTATAAATAATTTTCAGTTACTGAGGTTATCTACACACCAAAGATTTTCCTATGTAGATAAGCTTATTCATTTTTCTCTATTTCAAATATTTTTTTACCTTCTTTCCTCCTTCCTTTCCATTCTTTCTTCCTTTATTTTCTTATTTGCAAATGATACATAATATAGTAGATGTTGTTTTTAATTTCCTAATTATGCCTCTGCTTTTTCATCTTGTGTAATTTTTAAATATTTGTTACAATAGTAATGACATAATAGTGGCTTTGGAGCCCGGATACCCAAGTTCAAGCCTCAGTTTAACAATTTACTAGCTGATGACCTTGAACAAGTTTTTTTTTTTTGGAGTCTTTGTAACTAGATTTTCTTGTTTATAAAATGAAGATAATAATAATGCTGATCTCAGAGGACTGTTGTGAAGAAAATGACTAGAACAGAGACAAATGCTCAGTACATCAATACATGTTAGCTATTGGTATTTTCCTTTCAGTCTCACTTTCTCAACATCTTTTATGTTGTTGTTTGAAAAGATAAAATATGGATATGAATTTATTAATTGGTGTAGTGAATTTCTGCTTCCTTTTTACCTACTCTGCATTTTTGCAGTTTGGAGAGTTCTACCTTAAAATGAAGCCAGTTGTACTTATAAATTCATCTAATTAGTACTTTGCCTAACCTAAAACCCCCTTGGTAGAAACTTTCTTTTTATTAAGGTAACATTGGTTTATAACACTAGGTAAGTTTCATGAAAACAACATTATATTTATAATTATTGTACACACTATAGCGTGCTCACCACCAAAAATTTAGTTTCCATCTGTCACCATGCAGTTGATCTCCTTTCACCTCACCCTCTCCCTGCCCCTTCTGCTCTACTAACCACCAGTCTGTTCTCTGTATCTATGGATTTGTGTTTGTTTGGTTCATTGATTCGTTTTGTTTTTGCTTTTTATATTCCACATGTGAATGAAATCATATGACATTTGTCTTTCTCTGCCTGAAGTCTTATTTCATTTAGCATAACACCCTCAAAGTCTGTTGATGTTGCAAATGGCAAGATTTCATCTTTTTATGACTGAGTAGTGTTCCTATGTTTGTGTGTGGATGTTTTGGCATCAGATTTACTTTCCAGCACCCTTTTATGTCTTATCCTTATTTTGCTTTCTTTTTTCTTATACACTTAAGGTATATTATTTTAATAAAATATACATGTCCTTATGAAGCAAATTTAATCAATTTTGAACAGAGCAGGGTTAATTACAGATTAATAAATAAAAACAAACAATTTAAAAATTAGGGATAGAGTGAATTATGATAAGTGAGTAAGTTATAAGTGACTTTTCAATTGGCAAGAGAATTTTATCATCATTCAAAAGCACTAAACATCCCATGGAAAATAACATCTTATGGAGAAGGCACTGGCACCCCACTCCAGTAGTCTTGCCTGGAAAATCCCATGGACGGAGGAACCTGGTAGGCTGCAGTCCATGGGGTCACTAAGAGTTGGGCACGACTGAGCGACTTCCCTTTCACTTTTCACTTTCATGCTTTGGAGAAGGAAATGGCACCCACTCCAGTGTTCTTGCCTGGAGAATCCCAGGGACAGAGGAGCCTGGTGGGCTGCCGTCTATGGGGTCACACAGAGTTGGACACGACTGAAGCGACTTAGCAGCAGCAGCAGCAGCAGCAGCATGGGGAGAGAACTTTGTTAATCTGGAAAATACTTCTTGATTTTGTTCATCTGTGGTTCAAACCTGTTCTGATATAAAGCTGGAGAGGAAGGAAAGACAATGACAAATGAATAGATGAATAAATAGATGAATGAATAAACAGATGGATAAATACATGGAAAGGAAGGAAAGGCAATGTCAAAGGAATAAATGAATAAATAAATAAGGATCTTCAAGATAGTTTGCCCCCTAGGTGGTCCTTGGTGCACTGTGATATCGCTTGCATTCCCAGAAGACTAGCTGACATCAGAATTGGGCATCTTAGAGAACTATTTCCAAGTTGATAGAAAAGGTGTTATTGAAAAGATTTGTCAGAACCACATAATAGCTGAATCCCACCCCGTTTGTGATCATATCTCATCACACTGCACTTTAGATTTCTGAATTCTCATGGAGGTGACTTTCTCATGGTTATGTGAAGAACCTCATTATTCACTTTATAATTACCTACCCAAATACCACCTCCTGGAACAGGGACTCAGTCTGACAACTGCAGCTTGGGCACATGCATGGGTAGTATGTTAGCCTCGTAGCCCGTGTAGGACAGAAGAGGCTGGATATGAAGATTTAGAGCAGGCCTCAGGATAGTCTGCTGCCTGAGCTGCAGATAGGTCAGTCCTTCAGGCCCCAAGGGAAGGCTTAGCCAGGTAGGTTGTAAATGGCCAGGGAGGTTTCTGCAGGGTTGTATTTCTTTGGGACTGGGAGGCAGATGACCTTTAAATTCCTGGGAAAGTTCCTAATAAATAGTATATTATGATTTTATGGTGCCAAATTCCCCTTTTCCTTCTAAGCACTCAACCAGACACTCCTCATTTACTGAACTCATAAAATGTTCACTAATGGATGGAACTAATTATCCCCTAGTTTCAGACCCAGCTTCTGGTGCCTCTAGTTTTCCTATTACAGATAGGATTGGGGCCAAATCATTATAGATGGTGCCAAGATTTCTAGTTAGGTACTTGAGAGGTCAGGGAGTGTCTTTTTTCCCTTCTGAAATGTACAAATCAATTTATATCTTAAAACCACACTTTACAATAGGTTTGTTTTGAAGTGCTACATAAAGTCATGAAGTTTTCCTTCATTTTGTTTCCTCTGTTATAAACTGTGGTATGACATTTTGATATAATTAAGCAGTAGTATTGATTCTGTGGTCTTGGGATCCCTAATGTAGAAAACCATTTCCTTCGATTTGTTCTTTGGTAGGGTTTTTGTTTTCTGCTAATTTTAAAGTAGAAAAGAAGGGGAAACTGTCAAGGATATCAGCATTTAAGCACACCATTGCTCAAACTTTGAATTTTGACATGAGGTAGGATAGTGCCTCCAGGTAAGGGGGTGGGAGGTAAGAGCAGGAAGAGCAACAAAAACATAATCTGAATTACTTGGAATACTTTTAAAGATATAATATCCATTTCTCTATTCCTTATGGTTTGCAAAGGAGAAATGAGGAAAAGAATGGTAGTGGTGAGCAAATACTTCTGGTTAGAAAGCAAATACTTCTGGTTTGACACTTTGATATAAGATATGTGCTGATTTGCAAATATTGTTTGTGCTGGACCTCATTTGCATTCAGATGCATTCATGCTTCACTGAATATCACTGGATGTGGGGCTGGGGGAGGAGCAGCAGTCCCTGCAGGCCTTCCCAGGCTCTGTGTCAGCTGATTTCCACTTGGGTTTGGTGAATGAGAGGTACTGACGAGAGATCAGAGGGAGAATAAAGGGGGAAAAGCCAGGGTATATCTACCCACCTCTCTGATTCAGACAATGGCTGTCTCAGTGTCCAAGTGTCTTCCATGACTCTCATTCTCAATGGTTTCACTTTCCTCCAGGTAATGCTGGCTGTTGGGCTTCAGTAACCCTTCTCCTCCAGGCCCCTTGCTGCTAATCATCAAGCTGTCTCACCATCCCCTCTCTGTTTGTCTTTCAGCTCTTTCATGACCTGAGGAACCAATCCCCTGTATTAAGTTTCCTCTGTTTTCAATATTTAGCATCATTTTTAATTTTCCTGCTTTAAGCTAAGTGATATGCCATTACAGCTCTTACCTTCTGCACAAAATAAAGAAAACTGAAAAATGTAAGTAGGCCTTCTGTACTATAGTTAATATTCATTCAATCACAAGATGGGGAAAACCAGCCAAAACTTCCTTAAGCAAAATTGTATATTTAATGGCTCTTATATGGATTGTAGGTGGTTTGGAGGTCTCATGGCATGACGAACTTCATCTCACTGGGTTGAATTCTTGTCTGTTTGTTTTGTTCCCTCTGATTTGACATCATTCTCAGGCTTAGTCTCACTTGATCATAATGCAAGTTCCAAAAGAAGAATTTACTTGTCCAACAACTACCAGCCTCCTGGAAGTGGTCAGTCTTGATCGCTGGGTCAGCTCCCTTGGTTCTGCCCAGTTCAGTGACGTAGTCTCTGCCAGTCACAAGTTGCTTCACTTCCTGCCTAGCCCGTAGAGTCAGGCTCCATCCAGTCCTGGTCCAGTTACTCTGCTTATTCTTATTGACATCATCAGAGTGGTGTTGGTGCATCTCTTTGAAGGTGTTGACAGAGCTTGTCATGTGATTTGTGAAGTTCAAGCAGAGCCTTAGGGAATGAAAAGAAATGCAATTCTTAATGGTCACTAATGGTTTATAATGAACACATAACCCATCAGGCAGCGAAGTAAGTGAATGACTATTTGTTTCGAAATATAAATAGAGGCTTTGGTAGTTATCAATCCCTAGTAGAAATCAAAGCTGCCTTTAAACCTCAATGTAACATGAATTCACGAAAGGAAAGTCCACATATCTAGAAGCAGAAAAACTAGGCAATAAGACTGATAACATTTTAGGGGGGCATTAAATAGTACTCTTCTATTCCTTTTTTGAGTTTTGAGTAAATTTTTGTGAATAGGCAAAAGAGTCAGAAAGATAGAGAATGAAATATCATTATTATTGGAAAGACAGGAATGGTCTTTCCAAAACAGACACACTGAGGGCTGTTGCTTTATACTCTTGAGTCCCAAAATAGGGAATGAGATGGGCTTTCAGAACTTCTAGAAAGTAGGTCTTCGTCTGACCCCTGTGTTGGTGTCCCCTGAAACAGGAACAGAGAAGAATGCTAGTTAATCCAGAGATAGGAGGAAGGTGCTGCTGCTGCTAAGTCGCGTCAGTCGTTCCCGACTCTGTGTGACCCCATAGACGGCAGCCCACCAGGTTCCCCCGTCCCTGGGATTCTCCAGGCAAGAACACTGGAGTGGGTTGCCATTTCCTTCTCCAATGCATGAAAATGAAAAATGAAAGTGAAGTCGCTCAGTCATGTCTGACTCTTAGTGACCCCATGGACTGCAGCCCACCAGGCTCCCCTGTCCATGGGATTTTACAGGCAAGAGTACTGGAGTGGGGTGCCATTGAGGAAGGTGAGCAGACCCAATTGCTTTTCAGTTTCACTAATGTGATATCAGCCTTCCATTTGGGAATGAATAGAAATTGCCAAGTGGATAGTTGCTTTTACTTTCTGAGTTCAGGCTGAAATGCTGAGGTAGAAATGAAAAGATCCCTCTCCAAAACACCTGTGAAATGGTATAATATTTTTTGATCTAAGAAAGTTTCACCATTGGATAAAAGCTTCATAAATATAATACATTAAAACGTGAAACATGTAGCAAATTATTCCTAAAAAATCAACATAATGACTATCACTTAAGTGGGAATTCAATACTAAATCCTTAGTGGACTTAGAACAAAAATTACTCTGGATAATAGACCAAGCCATTAGTATTATTGTCTGGTGATTGTAAGAAACACAAACAACCTTTTATTTTTGCAACCCTATTCTGGAAGCATGGTATATCAATCAAAAGAAATTATTTTCACATTAAATATCACTGTTATCCCACAGGGAGTTTAATGTGATTTTACATGATTAGTGATACTGAAACCTATATTTATGAAATAGAGGGGCAAGGCTATTGGTTGGGTAAGTACAACAAAAACCAGAGAGGAAGAATCCTTAGGATCCTACTTTCTTCCACTGGGATAATGAGCAGTGATTAAGTCATTACCCCTTCAACTAAGACATTTTAATTTATTATCAGAGATTTCTGAAATATGCTTTAATCCCTGAGAATGATTGCCATAAAATTAAAGATGTTGGATGGAGAGGCAGGGTGTATTTTGCAGTGAACATGCTAAATTTTCAACATGGCTCAGATCCCATTGCTTATGAAGCCTTATCTACATTTAAGAATAGCTCTAATTTGTGTTAGCCTTACTGTTATTGGCAGTCTTTTTAGAATAACTTTTTATTTTGAAATAACCTCAAACTTAGAGAAATTTTAAGATAAAAGAACTGCTATATAACATTTACCCACGTACTCTGATTGTTAGGATTTTGCTGCATTTGTTTTCGCGCTCTCTCCCCCTCCTTTTCATATTTATTTATCTAACCTATATTTTTATTTATCTATGTACATTTTTTGTGTGATTTGAAAGTTGTAAAATATGATGCCTCTTTATGCTAAATATTTTAGTGCACATTCCTTAAGAAAAAGAACATTGTCTTACATAACCATAGAGAAATTATCAAAATTGGAAAATTCACTTTGATACAATATTGTTATCTACTCTATGGATCTTATTCAAAATTTGGTAGTTGTTCAGCTACTGTCTTTTTATCGTTAACTTTTTCATTCTGACTCTTCCAGACTTTAGACAAAGTGCAGATACAGAAAGCAAGAGGTACTGCTTAGTGAGACATTGATAGCCTTTCCTATATTTGGATTGCTTGTTCTCATGTGTAAGCATAAACTTTGATGCTGAAAGTAGGTCTCTCTACACTTGCTTTCAGGGATGCTTTCCTAGCATCTCTTCTAAGTGACAGCTAATGTTAAATAGCAGACCAAGACCTCCAGTTTCCTTAAAGACTCCACCAATTTCTGACCTCCCCTGTGCATGGTCCTGCAAGTACTTCCCAGCAAGCACTTCATCCTTATGTGAGGATTCTGTGTTATTCTTTTCTAACCTTGTCTTGGTCCCCAGTGGTATCCGCCCTTCAAGCTACAACATCTTACTGCCGTTGCTGGTCCTTGTCTTTTGTTGCTTCCTGTGGATGACCTTGAGAGATTTCACTGGGCTGTGTGATCTCATGGAATTTGGATGAAACCTGATGCTGTGGTGTCTTCTTAGTTTTCTTTCCAACATACACTACGTTTCCACAGTCTCTTGTCTTCCCACTCAATCCTCCATCTTCTCCAAGGCACTGCTATCCCATTAGTGATCCAAGCCAGGCCTTTGGGCTCAGAGCTCCTGATTGACTCTGAAGCTTTCACCATCTAAACTTATCCTACCAGGATAAGACTGGTCTCTTTCATCGCCTCAGGCTTGTGATGCTGATCACTGGGGACCAGCCTATGCCTCTGCACATTGTAGAAAATATATAAAAATTCATGTGTACACATACACAAACACTAACACATATACCTTGTGAATAGATTTAACTGAGCCTCTCATACTGCCGGGGATTCCCTTGTGGCTCAGCTGGTAAATCCACCTGCAATGCGGGAGACCTGGGTTCAGTCCCTGCGTTGGGAAGATCCCTTGGAGAAGGGAATGGCTACCCACTCCAATATTCTGGCCTGAAAAATTCCATGGACTGTATAGTCCATGGGGTCACAAAGAGTCAGACGTGACTGAGCAACTTTCACTTCACTCATATTGCCAGAAGCAGAACCTTATCTTATTCTTCATGTGAGGCAGGACATTGATTCAAGATCAGACAGCTGGTCTAATCTTGCAGATAGCCACCCCCAATCTCATGATATATATATATATATATATATATATATATATATATAATTAAGCTATCATCTGATGACAAGATAGAGTGAGTCAACTGCTAGCAGGACAGGCAGATTAGCTTGTGAGTCACAGAACTTGGAAAACTGGGTGCTCAGTGCTTCTTTGTTGAATAAATGATAGAATAAAGAACACTTAAATATGCTAGAGCTAGCTCCAAGAAATTAGTTACAGCATCTTAAACAAAATGCCTGCCTTCAATTTTGGTAAGATTCTTCTGAATGACCCTTGTTGGGTTAGCAAAAGTCCAAGAGATAAACAGAGAGTTAAGCTTTCAACATTCATGAGAACACCAATTACAGCATTTTTCATTAAAGTCATATAATTATAACTATTAAAAAACTAAAGACATATTGACCACTAATTACCTATATTCACATGTTTAGAAAGGGATTTTTCAGTGAGTACTATAGCTTGGCCCAGATAAACACTCTCATTTCCATATACTTATTTTAAATTGCTACTTAAATGCCACTCAGTCTGGTTTTCTTCCTAGAAGTCAGAGGTCTCACCTGTCATTCTTTTTCTCCCCCAACTCAGGGTAACTTGTTATACTTAATTTCTTAGATTTTTTATTGTATAGTTTTCAGGTGTACAGCGTTATAATCTGTATGTACTATGCAATGATCACCATCACAAATGTGATTTCCACCCATCACTATACAATTGATTTCTTTACCCATTTCGCCTACCCCCAACCCTCATCCCCTCTGGTAACCACTAATCTGTTGCCTGTATCTATGAGTTTGTTATTGTTTCATTTTGTTTGTTCCATTGTTTCATTTCTTTGTTTTTATATTCCACCTATGAGTGAAATAATACAATATTTGTCTTTTTCCATTTGACATTTCACTTAGCATACTACGTTTCAGGTCCATCCATGTAGTCACAAATGGCAGAATTTTATTCTTTTTGATAGCTGAGTAGTATTTCATAGGGGGGGTCTGTGTGTGTGTGTGTGTGTGTGTGTGCATGTGCACCATATCTTCCTTCTTGGCTATTGTCAATGAAACTGAAATGAACATAGAGATGCATATATCTTTACAGATTAGTGTTCTGTTATTTTTCAGATTTGTTTTCCAAGTAGAAGTGAAAGAGCTGAGTCATCTGGTTTCTCTGTCATTCTCAAAGTAGGCAGTGATGCTGTGGAGCTTTCCCCATGAACGACTGTGCTGTCTGTTTGTCGTTGCTGTTGTTTAGTCACAAGGTCGTGTCCAACTCTGCAACTCCATGGACTGTAGCCTGCCAGGCTCCTCTGTCCATGGGATTTCCCAGGCAAGAACACTGGAGTGGGTTGTCATTTCCTTCTCCAGGGTAATCTTCCTGACTTGGGAATCAAACCCATGTCTCTAGCACTGGCAGGTAGATTCTTTACCACTGAGCCCCCAGGAAAACCCTTTGTACCAGGATAGATATAGCCTATGTCTCCGTCTGAGTGCTCATTGTTGTTTACTTGCTGAGCCATGCCCGACTCTTTGTGGCCCCATGGACTGTGGCCTGCCAGGCTCCTCTGTCCATGGGATTTCCCAGGCAAGATCCTGGAGTGGGTTGCCATTTCCTTCTCCAAGGGATCTTCTTGACCCAAGGATCGAACCCACGTCTCCTACATTGGCAGGTGGATTCTTTACCACTGAGCCAGTTACTGCACAGTAATTTAGGACCACCTGATCTGTCTCCTGAGAAACCTGTATGTGGATCAAGATGCAACAGAACCTTACATAGAACAACTGACTGGTGCACAATTGGGAAAGGAGTAAAACAGGCTGTATATTGTCCCCATGTTTATGTAACTTCTGTGAAGGGTGCATCTGCGAAATAGCAGGCTAGATGAATCACAAGCTGGAATTAAGGTTGCCAGGATGAATATTGGCAATCTCAGATTTGCAGATGATACCACTCTAATGGCAGAAATTGAAGAGGCACTAAAAACCTCTTGATGATGGTAGAACAGGAGAATGAAAAAGCTGGCTTAAAACTCAATATTCAAAAAACGAGGATCATGGCGTCTTGTCCCATCATTTGAAGGCAAATAGGCGGGGAAAAAGTGGGAGCAGTGTCAGATTTTATTTTCTTGGGATCCAAAATCACTGTGGATGATGACGGCAGCCGTGAATTACAAGACACTTGCTCTTTGGAAGGAAAGCTATGACAAACTTAGCCTATGAAAAAGCAAAGACATCACTTTGCCAACAGAGGTCTGTATAGTCACAGCTTTGGTTTTTCCAATAGTCATGTACAGATGTGACAGTTGGACCATAAAGAAGGCTGAGTGCCAAATAATTTATGCTTTCAAATTGTGGTACTGGAGAAGACTCTTGAGAGTCCCTTGGACTGCAAGATCAAACCAGTTAATCCTAAAGGAAATCAACTCTGAATATTCATTAGAAGGACTGATGCTGAAGCTGAAGCTCCAGTACTTTGGCCCCCTGATGCAAAGAGCCAACTCACTGAAAAAGACCCTGATGCTGGAAAAGATTAAGACAAAAGGAGAAAGGGACAGGAGAGGATGAGATGGTTAGATAGCATCACCAACTCAATGGAAATGAATTTGAGCAAACTTTGGGAGATAGTGGAGGACAGAAGAGCCTTGTATGCTGCAGTCCATGGGGTTGGAAAGAGTCTGACACGACTTTATGATTAAACAATAACAACAACAAAATTTAGAACTAATACGGTAGTTTTCTGTTTACTGTATACTTTTTGACACATGAGGCACATTATATACAACATCTCATTTATCCTATGGTAACCCTATATTCTTCATTGTTTAAATGAAGAAAATAAGGCTATGGTTACAAAGCCTCACATCACACATTGCCTCACATCACACAATGACAAAGTCAGAATTTAAACTCAAGTTTGTCTGACCCCAGTCCATACTTTTAATAACTGTGCTATTTAACCTCATTTAATAAGTATGCATCAAGCACCTCAAGTGTCAGATACTACTGTGGTACAATAAAAAGTTTTGCTAAGGTTGGTCTATTCTTTCATAATCCTTCTAATTTAATTAGAGATATAGGGAGATCATATAAATGAAGTACTATAAAACTCGGTAAAACACAGTACTGTAAAACACACAGGGAAGAATAAAGGATAAGACTACAGTGGTTAAAGAAAACATCATGGAGATCGTGACGCTTGGTTTAAGGTTTGTATGGAGGACAGGTTACAGAGATGTGAATATGGAAGACCATTGCCAGATGGCACAGAATGAGCAGTAATGAAAATAAATGAGCAAAATGTACATTCACCTGTAGCTTCATGAGAGAAGGGTTTGTATTTGATTTCTGAATCTGAAGTACCCAATGTACTAGTTAGGGAGTTTGGGATGGACATGTATACACTGCTGTATTTAAAATGGATAACCAACAAGGGCCTACTGTGTAGCACAGGGAACCCTGATCAATATTATGTGTCTGCCTGGATGGGAGGGGAGTTCAGGGGAGAATGGATACATATGGCTGGGTCCCTTTGCTGTCCATCTGAAAATCTCACAACTTTGTTAATCAGCTATACCCCAAAACAAAATACAAAGCTTTAAAAAAAAAGTACCCAACATGAGGCATAATAATCAGGTTCCCAGTGAATGTTTGTGGGTTGAAACATTGAGGAATTGTGCCTAAAGGAGAAGGGCTTTGGGTTGAAGGGTGAAAAGAGAGAAGGTTGTAAAGGTAATTGGAATTAGACTTTGAACAGCTCTGAAAGTCCTTCCTAGCACTGAACAGTGTGATTCTCTGCACTGTCAGTTTATAGCATAAGAATTGACTGGTTATGAAATACAGAACCTTTGACTACTTTGGAGGAGGACATAATGAAACAGGCGCTGGAAAAAAATAGACTTGAGATAAGAGAGAGGAGGATGACAGGGAAACTAATTAGTAAGACTATTGCAAAAATCCAGTTATGAGGCAAAAAGAATATCCCTTAGCTTAACAACAAGAAAAAGCCGGGCAGACTAGAAGATCTTAACTTTTCTGGTGCCATCAGAGTGCTGAGTTCACAGAGTAGCTAATTTGTCTAAAATCTAAGAAAATACAGGTGCCTCCAGGAAGCTGAAAAGTTAGCATTGGCCTATGGTGGCAAAGTGTGGGCAGAATTAGGGCTGCCACACAAGTGAGTAAGAAGCATTCAGGTAAAATTTTAAGGAATTAACTAAATAGACCCCTCAGCGCTGCAGAGACAGTGGTGTTCGTCCTCGCTTGTAGACTCTTCTCCATGACTCTCCACGGGATACTCTAGAGAAAGATTGGAAGAAAGAGATCTGGACAAGAAACGGTTGAATCCTGGCTGAGACCTTTGTCTCCTCAACAAAAGCTTGAGGCCACTGGGGGTAAGGCCCCAAACTTTGTTGTCCTGGGGCCTGAGGGAAGACACAATGTCACCTGGAGGAAGGTAAAAGAAAAGCCTGTCCCTGGGGGAAGGACAGGAAGCTTTGCTGAGCCAAGGGCATTAGAGATCCCCTTCTGCTGGACAGGAAGCACTGTCCTACAGAAGGATTGCCTAAGACACAGGGCAGGATTTAGCTGCTAGAGGTGAGAAACAGTATCATTAAGCCCTATCACCGAGACCCAGGGACACAGGACCTACCTAAGACTGAGGCTGGACCAGGACAACCGTGAACTTACCAAACCCCTGCCTTCACGTTAAAAACAACCTCTGTCTACCATGCAAGAGTGTGGAGAGAGACGCTCGTTGAGGTACAAACAGGGATGGCGAAGCATAGAGTGGGAAGAGAAAACTCCTCCAGCAATCCATCGTTTTGTGTACTGTTTTCAAGATAAAGTGTAGGGAGCTGAGAATCCTGGCAGATCAGGTAAGCAGCTTTTGCTGTAAACCAGGTGAAGAAGGATGGTGACTTGGCTAGCGTGACTTAGCAGTTAACTGAGTGTAACACGGTCTGGTTCTGGTTATGATTCCAAGTTTGAGCCTGCAGGGAGGGTTTGCTGATATATTGGATATGGAATGTGAGAGGATAGTAGGAAGCAAGGATGACGGAGGCTTCTGAACTGAGCTGCTGGAAGGTAATATTATCATTTACTAAGTTTGGAAAGACCAAGGTGTGGGGAAAAAGTTTGTGGGTAAATCAAGAGTTCTGATTATTTTCTGTAGATAGCTATTTGTAATTGTTTAGAAGCTTCATAATTACCTCCACATTGCCCTTCATATCTTGTGTATATGGGAGGCCAGTCCTTCGTATGAGGTGCAGAAAAAACTGCAAGCAGCTTCCTTCTTAGGAAGGTGTTTCTTCCATGGAGAATGGAACTTCCTCTGGTCCTTTTATATCAGCTGCCCTTGCTTGCTTGCCTTTGCAAGATGAGGAGGTTTTCTCTTCAACCACACTCTTGATTGCCCCTTTCATGGGATAGAAAATGTAGCCTGAGACTTCAGAGATGATATTCACCATTGTGTTTCAAACCTTGTAACTGAATTTGTAAGTTTCATTGTTCTTAATCTTTTTATGCCATCCCTTCTCTTCCATCTTATAGACTCAGCAGTGCCTGCTGATTCATATGCTAGCATGCCTTTTCAGGTAGAAGGTACAGACTTTATGGAAGAAAGTGAAGAAATTGAGGATCCTATGAAGTGGTTTCAGTATTTGGTCTCTCAAAACCATTTAAGATGCACACAAGGACAGCTGTGTTCCAAGATATAACAGATTTGTAAATATTGGTTTAAAATAGAAGGGACAAACTGCTCTTTGTCAAGCTAACTTTTCATAGTGTTCTGACTAAGCATTGAAAATGAAGTAGTGCTTAATTACCAGGGGGATGAGGTGATAGAGAAGTGGTAGAAGGACTTTTTTCAAAATAGGGAATGTTCACAAGCAAGAGCATGGAAACTTCTATATAGCAACCTTCTAACCTTTGTGATTGTAATCCTAAAGGATGAGAATCTCCATGTGAGGGTTTGCTGACAACCTCCATCAGTAACACCAAAAATATGTGTTAAATGTTCTTGGGCCCCATCCTATCTCCTGCTGCAGAGTTCTGGTGGTAACGAGGGGACTTGGTATTTTAAAAAGTCCAAGTGATGACCCCAAATTTAAGTCTCTGCAGTGTGTCCTGCAGCTTCTGGGTTTCTCTTCTATGACTCCCCTAAATAGTCATATTTTGTTCTTGTTGTTTAGTTTCTCAGTCATGTCTGACTCTTTGTGACCCCGTGGACTGTAGCCTGCCAGGCTCCTCTGTCCATGGGATTCTCCAGGCAAGAATACTGGAGTGGGTTGCCATTTCCTGATCCAGGGATCTTCCCAACCCAGGGATTAAACCCATGTCTCTTACGTCTCCTGCATTGACAGGAGGATTCTTCACCACTAGCGCCACCTGGGAAGCCCCAAGGATATCATCGGTTCAGTCGATCAGTCGTGTCCGACTCTTTGCAACCCCATGAATCACAGCACTCCAGGCCTCCCTGTCCATCACCAACTCCCGGAGTTCACCCAGACTCACGTCCATTGAGTCAGTGATTCCATCCAGCCATCTCATCCTCTGTCGTCCCCTTCTCCTCCTGCCCCGAATCCCTCCCAGGATCAGGGTCTTTTCCAATGAGTCAACTCTTCGCATGAGGTGGCCAAAGTACTGGACTTTCAGCTTTAGCATCATTCCTTCCAAAGAAATCCCAGGGCTGATCTCCTTTAAAATGGACTGGTTGGATCTCCTTGCAGTCCAAGGGACTCTCAAGAGTATTCTCCAACACCACAGTTCAAAAGCATCATTCTTCGGCGCTCAGCCTTCTTCACAGTCCAACTCTCACATCCATACATGACCACTGGAAAAACCATAGCCTTGACTAGATGGACCTTTGTTGGCAAAGTAATGTCTCTGCTTTTCAATATGCTATCTAGGTTGGTCATAACTTTCCTTCCAAGGAGTAAGCATCTTTTAATTTCATGGCTGCAGTCACCATCTGCAGTGATTTTGGAGCCCAGAAAAATAAAGTCTGACACTGTTTCCACTGTTTCCCCATCTATTTCCCATGAAGTGATGGGACCAGATGCCATGATCTTCATTTTCTGAATGTTGAGCTTTAAGCAACTTTTTAACTCTCCACTTTCACTTTCATCAAGAGGCTTTTTAGTTCCTCTTCACTTTCTGCCATAAGGGTGGTATCATCTGCATATCTGAGGTTATTGATATTTCTCCCGGCAATCTTGATTCCAGCTGGCGCTTCTTCCAGTCCAGCGTTTCTCATGATGTACTCTGCATAGAAGTTAAATAAGCAGGGTGACAATATACAGCCTTGACGTACTCCTTTTCCTATTTGGAATCAGTCTGTTGTTCCATGTCCACTTCTAACTGTTGCTTCCTGACCTGCATACAGATTTCTCAAGAGGCAGATCAGGTGGTCTGGGATTCCCATCTCTTTCAGAATTTTCCACAGTTTATTGTGATCCACAGAGTCAAAGGCTTTGGCATAGTCAATAAAGCAGAAATAGATGGTTTTCTGGAACTCTCTTGCTTTTTCCATGATCCAGCGGATGTTGGCAATTTGATCTCTGGTTCCTCTGCCTTTTCTAAAACCAGCTTGAACATCAGGAAGTTCATGGTTCACATATTGCTGAAGCCTGGCTTGGAGAATTTTGAGCATTACTTTACTAGTGTGTGAGATGAGTGCATTTGTGCGGTAGTTTGAGCATTCTTTGGCATTGCCTTTCTTTGGGATTGGAATGAAAACTGACCTTTTCCAGTCCTGTGGCCATTGCTGAGTATTCCAAATTTGCTGGCATATTGAGTGCAGCACTTTCACAGCATCATCTTTCAGGATTTGAAATAGCTCAACTGGAATTCCATCAACTCCACTAGCTTTGTTCATAGTGATGCTTTCTAAGGCCTGCTTGACTTCACATTACAGGATGTCTGGCTTAGGTGAGTGATCACATCATCGTGATTATCTTGATCATGAAGATCTTTTTTGTAAGTTCTTCTGTGTATTCTTGCCACCTCTTCTTAATATCTTCTGCTTCTGTTAGGACCATACCATTTCTGTCCTTTATCAAACCCATCTTTGCATGAAATGTGTCCTTGGTATCTCTAATCTTCTTGAAGAGATCTCTAGTCTTTCCCATTCTGTTGTTTTCCTCTACTTCTTTGCATTGATGGCTGAGGAAGGCTTTCTTATCTCTTCTTTTTATTCTTTGGAACTCTGCATTCAGATGCTTATATCTTTCCTTTTCTACTTTGCTTTTCACTTCTCTTCTTTTCACAGCTATTTGAAAGGTCATCATAGTACATGTAAAATCAGTTCAGTTCAGTTCAGTCACTCAGTTGTATCTGACTCTTTGCGACCTTGGACTGCAGCACGCCAAGCTTCTCTGTCCATCACCAACTCCTGGAGCCTACTCAAACTCATGTCCATTGCATTGGTGATGCCTTCCAACCATCTCATCCTCTGTCGTCCCCTTCTCCTACCACCTTCAATCTTTCCCAGCATCAGGATCTTTTCAAATGAGTCAGTTCTTCGCATCAGGTGGCCAAAGTATTGGAGTTTCAGCTTCAACATCAGTCCTTTCAATGAACACTCAGGACTGATCTCCTTTAGGATGGACTTATTGGATCTCCTCACACTCCAAGGGACTCTCAAGAGTCTTCTCCAACACCACAGTTCAAAAGCATCAATTCTTCGGTGCTCAGCTTTTTTTATAGTCCAGTTCTCACATCCCTACATGACTACTGGAAAAACCATAACTTTGACTAGATGGAACTTTGTTAGCAAAGTAACAGTCCTTCCAATAAATATTCAATACTGATTTCCTTTAGGATGGACTGGTTGGATCTCCAACCAGTGTCCAAAAACTGGAATATATTTAGAACTACATAAAATAATACTGATTGATTTTAATCTTCTTTTAGTAATGTCAGAGATAATTGAGTATCTTGTAGTACCTCAAGGTTATTATTGTAAACCTCAATTATCATTAAATGGTACCAAACAAAGGAATTCTGTTCATTTTAGTATTCTTGTTCTTTGGATAATTAATAACAGACAGTACCTAGAGTTGCATATGACAAAATTGAGTGTTATGTTCTTTTATAGATTTAGAGAATATTCAGTCTTCCCTCAAATTTAGGGAATTCCCTGGCAGTCCAGTGGTTAGGACTCCACGCTTTCACTGCTGAGACCGTGGGTTCAATCCCTGGTCAGGGATCTAAGATCCTGCAAGTCCCATGTAACAGCCAAAAAAGGGAGGAAAAAACCTTGCATCAAATCTAGTCATTCTATAAGCAAGGACATCTTATTTTTCACAGGTTATATGCTAGCTCATGTTAGTGGTTTCCAAATCTGGCTTTAAAGCAGAGTCACTCAAATAGTTTATAGATTTTAAATGGCTGAAAAATTCTTAAAAATACAGATTCCTGGGTTTTACTGTTAAGGATTTTGATTTGGGGAGCCAGAGAATCATGGTTAAGAAGCTTCCAAGTGATTCTCATAGAAGCCGTGTGTGGAATACCTGGTTCATGAAGCAATTTGAAGATGATACTAGGAGTATATAGTCATTTAAAATACCTTCTATTTGTAAGTTCTAGAACTCTAAGAATTTTCTTTGAAATAGCTACTCATTTGGGCTCTTCCCTTTGAAAACATCTTTTATAAAGGTTTTACTCTTGTGAATACGTGACACTAGGGCCTAAGGTATTGGTGGCTTCTGGTGCTTTCTGTACAACGGGAGTGAGAATCCATAAAAGAGCTTGTGAGAAATTAAGGAAGTAGAGGACAGCAGGAGCATGAAAGGGTTCCGAAAATCAAATGAGGACTACCAGAAACCAAACTGGTCCATTTCATACACATAATTCAGGTTAGTGTCATCTCCACAGTATTTATGGTTCCAAGTTAATCCACGTATTTCCAGGATCCTTGGAGGTTAACTACTTTCTTAATGTTCTTGGGAAGAAGGAGGAACATTGGTTCCTGTTATTACTCTAAACTATTTCCACCAACTTGGAATTATGAGAGTTGGCATCCTGTTTTGTTGTATCAATAACTCCTACTCATTACCTTTCAACTTCAAGGAGAACATGATCTAAAGACTTTCAGAAAGTGGAGTGGGGGAAGGGAAATTATGTTCACTGGTGAATGTCTTCCTGTTGAGATCTGAAATGAAGAGGCACTCCAGACCACTGATGACGATATATTTTTAGAAGGAAGAGGGTCTTAAACTCTGTAACATTCCAAATCATTAGCATTTTTAGTGTACCGTAAGGTACCTGGATATTTTTGTCATGAATCTGATAGTACTGTATTCTTTTCTTAATTCTTAATCAATGGCTCTGTTACTCTTATTTTGGTTTTTGTAATATCATAGGAATAAAAATGTGCACATAGATGATATTAGTCAACAAACAAACCATTTCCCCCAATTTGATGAAAGTATGTTATCTTGATGAAAAATCATTTTATCAGTTTTTTAACCAAAGGATGGAGAGAAATACTGGTGATCTTCAGCTTGGGGACTGTTGCTAGTTTCCATTTACCCATACAACTTAGAGACAGGTGCTGTCTGTTTCTCAGATATCGCATGAGGATGAGCCAGCAGAACCCAGGTCGACCAATGGCCCCAGAGCGTCTGGATTCAAAAAGATTGACTTAGAAAGAAAGAAACATTAGGGCAACAGGAGGAATATTCTGAAAGATGCAATTGTTTCAGAGCTCGTTTTTTAATATTTTGATGAAAAATGCTGCTCTTCCCTATTTCCTCAGTATTTAGATTCTAAGTACAGGTGAGCATGGGTCACCTAGAATAGTCTACACATTCTAGACTCCATTATGGTCAGGTAGCTAAGTTCTGACCAGCGACATATATCCTAAGTATCTTGTGAAACTTCTGAGAAGAGTCCTTGGAAGAAGAGAGTTTAATTGCCTCCCCCTTTTTTTTTCTTCTCCTGTCTTCTGGCTTGACTGGAGTGGTTGGTGTTAGAGCAGCCATTTTAGAATATGATTAGAAGTTGTATGTAGAAGAGAGCAGAACAATACAATAAAGGAATCTTTGGCCTTGACAATTATGTATTTACATACCAACTCAGCCCAGACTGCATAGCTGGAACAGACTACACTCTAATTTAGTTGAGGGAAATTTAGCATCATGGTAAAGAATAAAGGCTCAGAGACCAGATTGGATTTGATTGAGTCTTGGGTCTATTTCTCACTAGCTATGTGACTTTGATACCTCAGATATGCAGATGACACCACCCTTATGGCAGAAAGTGAAGAGGAACTAAAAAGCCTCTTGATAAAAGTGAAAGTGGAGAGTGAAAAAGTTGGCTTAAAACTCAACATTCAGAAGACGAAGATCATGGCATCTGGTCCCATCACTTCATGGGAAATAGATGGGGAAACAGTGGAAACAGTGTCAGACTTTATTTTTCTGGGCTCCAAAATCACTGCAGATGGTAACTGCAGCCATGAAATTAGAAGACACTGACTCCTTGGAAGGAAAGTTATGACCAACCTAGATAGCATATTGAAAAGCAGAGACATTACTTTGCCAACAAAGGTCCATCTAGTCAAGGCTATGGTTTTTCCTGTGGTCACGTATGGATGTGAGAGTTGGACTGTGAAGAAAGCTGAGCACAGAAGAATTGATGCTTTTGAACTGTGGTGTTGGAGAAGACTCTTGAGTCCTTTGGACTGCAAGGAGATCCAACCAGTCCATTCTGAAGGAGATCAGCCCTGGGATTTCTTTGGAAGGAATGATGCTAAAGCTGAAAGTCCAGTACTTCGGCCACCTCATGCAAAGAGTTGACTCATTGGAAAAGACTCTGATGCTGGGAGGGATTGGGGGCAGGAGGAGAAGGGGACGACAGAGGATGAGATGGCTGGATGGCATTACGGACTCAATGGACGTGAGTCTGATTGAACTCCGGGAGTTGGTGTTGGACACGGAGGCCTCGCGTGCTGCGATTCATGGGGTCGCAAAGAGTCAGACATGACTGAGTGACTGAACTGAACTGAACTGATCCTCATTTATCAAATGGTCTAATGATAAACTTCACCCATGAGGTTGCTATAAGGAATCAATGAGATAGTGTATATAAAATGGTTAGAACAGTGCTGGCACATGGATAGCACTATATAAACAATACCTATTTTTTATTATTTGAGCCACAATTATTTTCACAGTTTTGAGATTACAGAATAAGCTGATAATAGTAAGTGCAAATGCTCAGCACATATAACTACTGCCTGGCACAAGTTCAGTTTAGTTCAGTCATGTCCGACTCTTTGTGACCCCATGAATTGCAGCACACCAGGCCTCCCTGTCCATCACCAACTCCCAGAGTTCATGTCCATCGAGTTGGTGATGCCATCCAGCCATCTCATCCTCTGTCATCCCCTTCTCCTCCTGCCCCCAATCCCTCCCAACATTAGAGTCCTTTCCAATGAGTCAACTTTTCGCATGAGGTGGCCAAAGTACTGGAGTTTCAGCTTTAGCATCATAAGCTGATAGTAGTGAGTGCAAATGCTCAGCACATATAAGTAATGCCTGGCACAAGGTGGGTGCTTAATTAACATTTTTAAATTAATGAATGAGCTACTTCTATTTACTTTTAAGTTTACCATAATAACCTGAAAAGTGACTTTAAGAACACTGCAGCTTCCATTAACCCTTGAATTACAAGCAAAACAATTAGAGATTAAAGAGGGTTATTAACCTTGTGTTCTGGTGACATCTAGATACAATAGTGCCCTGTTGGCATGGAGCCCCAGGACTCAAAAGCCATTCACCACTCACTAGTTCAGCAACTTCTCATATGGTCCCTGCTTTCAGTTCTCAGGGTTGTGCATCTTTCATAGCATCAGGCTGTTAACCTGTTTTGGGCTCCTCTGCTACTGACATATATGGCAGGCTACCACAAGCCTATGACATATGCTCAGAAAAGACCAGTCTATTTAATATTACCCAAACAGAGACCATGGCTGGGAAGAAAATCCAGCACAAGCAAATGCGATATTAAAAGGCGTACTTACTGGATTATATAATAATTGAGGGAAAATGTGCTTATCATTCTGTATCTTTCCAAGCATCAATCATTTTGGGTCAGTCAAACTTGAAGAAGTTCTATTTTGTTGGCTCTGCCTAAGTTTATGCTCCATATGTATGACATACTTTTACAAATAGTGTTGAAGGGGACATATGATCTTCATTCTATTATATCCCCAAATAAAGAACATGCCAAACTTCAGGGAAGGCATGTGATATCTGCAATATTTATAGATTCTTATGAAAAGCTTTGCTATGATATACAGCATACAGTTAGTTTCAAGTTCCTCTTTTCTAAACAGTCCATACATTTTCTTTAAAGTTAATATAAATTTAGACATTATGTGACCTATAATTTGACTGCATCGTGAAGAAAATGCCTGTATACCTTTATTTTAAAGTATTTTATACCTTTATAGTAAATGTGTAAAATTGATAAAGAAATATATCTGACACAACAATAGTATACGTGGTATCTTCTTTTCCTATACACACAGTTTAAAAATTTTCATTACTCATTGGCCCAATTTTGCATTTAAATATGAATTCATTTAATTTTACTTTGCAATCAGGTAAATTAGTGAGAAGGAATCTAAACAATATGCTTTAATTGCATTTATAAATTATTCTCTCTGTCCTTCATGAGCATTCTTTCTTTTTTAGATATTGAAATGTAGTGTCTAAATATAAAGTGCAGTAACATCTGGTTCTAATTGCTGGTTTGAATAATATAGATAGACCTTCAACATTTCATGCTTTTGAAAGGATGCGTTTAGTAGGAGGTGCCGAGTCAAAGGTTGTAAAAATTTTATACCACTAAAAATAGTTGAAATCTCAGATGCATTTAAAATGGAAATTACCGGTTTCTGAGCAAATAGTTCCTTTCCATGTAAGGTGTGTATGTGCTAGAAATGGTTCATCAAAAGAAACTTTTTTCTTGTTTTAAATATCCCATATACCAGCATTTATATAACCACAGTACTTTTATTTTTCACAGATTCCAAGTCTTATTCAAATCCTGAAGTAAACATTCAACAGTCACTGAACTCACATGTTGTTCAAGGTTTTATGTTTATGGTTGTCTTTTAGACATGTTCTATCATAATAAGCTGGAGTGGAAGAGTTCAGTTGTACTCATGGGTGACAGGCAAGTGGGTTATTGTACTGCTAGAAGTTTGTGTGTCTGTGTGTGTGAGAGAGAGATGGATAAATGTTTCTCACCAAAAAGTCCTGTGGAACACTCTTCAGTGTACATTTAAGCCTTTCTTCTTTTCCTTGACCATGAAAATCCTTTCTTCAATACTTGTCAAACTCAAAATTCTTTTCTGAGTTCTGATTTTGTGGCTTTATTGCTGTAACACCCTTGGGGGAAAAAAATGTAAAAGCAAACAGACTTTCATCTGGTGGCAATCAATAAATAGCTGTTCTCTTAACGCTTAACTCAATGGAATAATTGGGTGTCTTAGAACATTATGCAATTGTTCTATTTAGAATAAAATCTCATGTAAATCTGGATTCAAGATCTCCTTACAAAGACAAGCATTGTTCCCTTTCTTGAAAACCGGTGCCCCTGGGAAGGCAGTGCTCTGAGTTCTCAGTAAAGGTCTCTCCATAATTTGTTGGGCACCTGAGACCATCTGGGCCATAAATATTCTGAGAAGTTGAAAGTGACCACTTCTGAAATAGTATTTTACAATTCATCTTGGCAGATTCCTGTTTTTAAATTATCAGTTGAACTGAAAATTTTAACTGATAGTTATAGACCATTTGAAATGGACCAGCCTCTCTCTCCATGGCGAACACAGTACTTAGTGGGTGGAGAATCCATGTTTAAGCACACAGGTTCTGGACCCAGAATTCTTGGGCTCACACCCAGGTTTTACTGTTTATTAGGTGTGAATCCTCAAGGAATTTAACTAGCTTCTTTGGACCTCAGTTTTCTCATCTGTAAAATGAGGATAATAAGAGTACCCATTTCATAGGTTGTAGTGAAATTAAATTAAATTACATAAACTGCTTATTATTACTGAGAAAAGTGGGGACTCTAAATAACTTTATTGAGAAGCTAGCATCAGAATCGGAGAAGGCAGTGGCAACCCACTCCAGTACTCTTGCCTGGAAAATCCCATGGACAGAGGAGCCTGGTAGGCTGCAGTCCATGGGGTCACAAAGAGTCGGACACGACTGAACGTTTTCACTTTCATGCATTGGAGAAGGAAATGGCAACCCACTCCAGTGTTCTTGCCTGGAGAATCCCAGGGATGGGGGAGCCTGGTGGGCTGCCATCTATGGGGTCGCGCAGAGTCAGACACAACTGAAGTCACTTAGCAGCAGTAGCAGGAGCATCAGAATAATCTTTTTATAGACATGGTCTGTATGGGAAAGATTGCGGGCAGGAGGAGAAGGGGACAATAGAAGATAAGATGGTTGGATGGTATCACTGACTCAATGGGCATGAGTTTGAGCAAATTCCAGGAGATAGTGAAGGACAGGGAATTCTGATGTACTGCAGTCTGTGGGATCGCAAAGAGTCGGACATGACTGAGCAACTGAACAACAACATGGGCTAGTCTAAGAAAAAAGCTTGGTCAGGAAGGCAGGCATTAAGCTGGAGAATTCAGGGAAGATTTTTGAGTCCACTCCAAACCAATGACTCTTAGTGGGCCTTTTTTGAAAATAGGCCAGAGGCAACTAATCATTGCTCAGACATTTGAGCCTCTGAACCTGAAAGAGCGTGGCTCTGCTTCAATGTCTAGAGGGAGAAAGAGTTTTCTCTCACCAAGACCTCTTAGGTCCAGACTTTGTTTCCCTTAAGATTTCAGTGGCCTCTGGACCCTGGGTTTGAAGAATACTCGGATTCTTCCCACCATATTCATCTTTCTTCTTAGCTCAGTTTATTCCTGAACCAGATACAATGATCTTGACAGGAAGAACTTCACAGTAGTCAGTGTTTAAATAGCAATCAAATTAGTACCTTATGTACTGTGAAAATGCCCCCAAAATATGACTGTTAAAAATACTACTCCTGATAATCTCAGCTGTGGTTAGCTTAAAAAAAAATTGGTTGAGCATATAACTGAAATGGACTGACTTATCATACTTTGTTAATTTTGATCAATGGCAATTTTGAGGAATTAACATGTCTATTAAAGTTTTGCCCAGTAATTCTTATTAACATCATCCTTCTGGAAAAGTTCATTTAAAAGGAAGGCTTAGTCTTAGTAATGATTTGCAGTTCATGCCACTGCCTTGCTCAGGCCCTAATTATTTCTTAACTAAATTTGGAATAAACAGCTTCTGTCTTGGGGGTTCTTCATCCGAACTTCCAATCGAATCCTTTATCACTGCCAAAGTTAGTATTTTTAAAATAAAGCTCAAATCTGTTCCCATGACTCATTCACTTAAAACTCTTCAATAATTCTCCCATAATCTCAGAAGAAAGCCCAAATCTTTTTTTAAAATTTAATTATTTTTTAACACCAAAACCATTTTGTATTGGGGTATAGCCAATTAACAATGTTGTGATAATTTCAGGTGAACAGTGAAGGGACTCAGCCGTACATACACATGTATTCATTCTCCCCCAATCCTCCTCCCGTCCAGGCTGACACATAACATTGAGCAGATGTACTATACAATAGGTCTTTGTTGTTATCTGTTTTAAATATAGCAGTGTGTACATGACCTTCCCAAAGCCCCTAACTATCCCTTCCCTCTGATAGCCATGAGTTTGTTTTCTAAGTCTGTGAGTCTCTTTCTGTTTTGTAAGTAAGTTCATTTGTATCATTTCTTTTTAGATTTCATGTATAAAGGATGCCATATGATATTTCTCCTTCTCCTGTCTGACTTACTTACTTCACTCAGTATGACACTCTCTAGGTTCATCCATGTTGCTGCAAATGACCTTGTTTCATTATTTTTAATGGAAAGCCTAAATCTTTATCTTCTGCATTTAGTTCTTTATAATCAGGTCTTGCTTCTCTCCATAGTTTCATTTCCTACTACATACACCTTGGCAAAAAACTAGGTTCAGCTAACACTTAACTCTTTGCTATATCCTAAGCTCTTTCTCATTTCTGTCTGATTGACATTCTGTCTTTCTATGTGGAATGCCTCCCCTTATGTTGTTTATTTGGTAATCTACTCATCCATCTTGCTGTCTCCATGAGGCTTTCATAAGCATCTGTGATCTAGGTGAGATGACTTTTTGTTTTGGGTTTCCAAAACAACCTTTCCATTCCTCAATGCTCTTATCATCTTGTGCAAAACTGTCCATTTATTCTTTGCTCCCTTCCTCATACACCAATAAAATGTGACCCAATCTCCTGAGAACTGAAATCAAGACCATTAATGTCTTATTTCAAAGCAAGGCATAATAACTAGCAAGTAACTGGTACTAAATAAATGTGTTTGAATGAAACTGTTTTATTTAAATCATGTTTTCTGATCCTTGAGTTTCAACCATCAAGAAATAATGATGCAGTGTGGTAACTTTTATCTTGTTACTGGAAGAAGACTATTTTAGATTCAACATAATTCTAAAGAAAGAATTGTGAGGGTGGAAAAAGTGGCTCAGTTTTGGAAGTTCTCAGCATCTCAGCAGAAAATGATGCTCCCTATCCAACTTAGCAGAGAAGGCAATGGCACCCCACTCCAGTACTCTTGCCTGGAAAATCCCATGGCCGGAGGAGCCTGGTGGGCTGCAGTCTCTGAGGTCACTAGGAGTCGGACACGACTGAGCGACTTCAGTTTCACTTTTCTCTTTCATGCACTGGAGAAGGAAATGGCAACCCACTCCAGTGTTCTTGCCTGGAGAATCCCAGGGATGGGGGAGCCTGGTGGGCTGCTGTCTCTGGGGTTGCACAGAGTCGGACATGACTGAAGCGAGTTAGCAGCAGCAGCAGCAGCAGCAGCATCCAATTTAGCACAAAGGTTTTGCCATTAAAGATAGTTGAGTGATCTGCTCAGTGACACTGTGTCCTGGCCCATGAAGGGGACATGACCACATGAGTAGGACTAGGTGAAAGTTTAGATAAGCTTAAGAGCTATCTGTCCACTTGACAGATATCTGTTGAATGCCATATGGCATTTGTTTATGCCTGTTTTCTTAAATATGTGCTGTTGGATCCTAGTCCTAATATATACTTCAAAAAAGGATTCTATGGTTATATAAACTTGACAAATGTCAGAAACTCTGTCTCCCTCTTACAGGTTCTGCATGCACATAAGCATCTTAAAGAATCTGAAAAGTCATGCAATGCAAAAATGCACCTAATTTCTAGACTTACATGACCACAGGACTCTTGTATTTCATATCATTCTTTAACATTTTGTGTTAAATGTTATGCCCTATGGAACACATATTAGCAAACACTATTAAGTACCAAAGACACTGAAGTGTAGAGGCCGTGGGCTTAACATCTATGATTATTCTAATTTCTCCAATGCTTAATGCTATACCCCTTTCTTCCATATTTTTGTCAACTCTTGCAAATATAGCTACATAGAATTGCAGAGAAGAGAGGTATAGTTTTGTCTACCTTTGTGTTAGAAATGAGAAAACAGAGTTCCAGACACCTTCGTTGGCTTGCTTAATGCTAATAAACCTGGTACATGCAGGAACCTGGTTGCCTGACTAGCAGTCTCAGCATGTTCCACTGTGGCAGAAGATTCAGGCCTTCCCTTCCCTTGCCCAGTGAACTGCCTCAGCATTTACCATATTGTATTTAATGTAGTTAATGTTATGTCCTTAACTTTTACAATACTAACTTGGGTATGAGCAGTGTTTGCTTTGTTTGCATGTTTGTATTTTAAACGTGATATTTTTATTCCCCAATCAGGTTTTAGTTTCTCCAAAGAAGTAAGCGTCAATTCTTAATCTGATGAAAACAGCTAAAAATTTCCTAAAAAGTGACTGCTATCAATTTCCATGAGAAAACAGAGAAAATCATTAGCAAATAGAAAAACAACATAAGAATAAGCGGTATATATATTAAAACTATTTAATCTCATTAATAATCAAATAAAGGCAAAATATAACCAAATAAGATAGTATTTTGTCATAAAATATGTCAAAAGAATGTTTAATATTTTTTGAGAGTGTCAAGATTGAGGTGAAATAGGCATTTCATATTTATCCCAGGAATTATGCAGCCTGGAAGATGTTTTTGTATGGGAATTTGGAACCTGTCTGAAAACTTAAAAGACTTCCTGATGTGTTTTTGAACCATTCTGTTGATGCCTAAAACTTATATTTGATTATTTATACGATGTGATATGGACAAATAGTATCACAAAAGTATTCATCAAGGTATTGTTAATGGGTGTAAAATTTAGCTATTCTTAATTGGAAAATAGCTAAAAAGCAAAAATAAGCATACTTTGACCTCAGGGTAAATTAAATTGCTGCATGGCCAATGTAATGATTCATGACGATTAAAATTACATCCTTAAGATTATTTATATGGTAAGATGTTAATAACACATTGTTGACTGACCAAAAGGTAGGTTACAATGTATGTATCCTATGGCTCCAATTTTTTTTTGTGTATATATATATATATATATGTTTGTTATGGATAAAAATCTCATCTGTATTCCCAGCCTAGACCTGTACTTAGCTATTCATTGTTGTTCAGTCGCTCAGTTGTGTCCGACTCTTTGCGACCCCATGGACTTAACTTATAGGCAATATTTAAATAACACTGAATGAATAAATTGAAACAAATCTGGAAGTACATGTGGCGGAATGATAACACTGTTTGATTAGTGGCGTGGCAGGTCATGTTTTTCTCTTTTTTGTTTACATTTCTTTTATACAGTAAACCCACTAAACTTGGTAATAAGAAATTTCTTTTAAATAATAAAAACACAGCTGCTTAGTTAATGTCATTTCCCAGCAAAGCAATAATCACCATTTAACCCACTTTGTCTGAGATGCTTCTAATGTTTAAATGAAGATGCTCAGATTTCATTCCTTGTTTCCTCAGGGCTACTTAGAATTCTACCCATACCCGGCCCCCACCTACACCCATGCCTGTATCATTGACTGTCGTTTTTAAGTGGCTCAGACTCTATGATCAGAATTTCCTGAATGCCTGAAGAATCACTGCCCACCCACAAACCCCATCGTGTGTTTTCTGCTTGGCAGGGCTCCCTTGTCACGTACTGTATTTTCCAGGAACATGTTCTATAGAGAAAAATGGCCCCCAAGGAGCAACTGAAGCATGTGTGTAGGCACTTAGAATTGACATACTGTGGAATGATCGGAAATTTATTTGGATAAATAGCCTGTAATATAGTCAGGGACTTCCCATAATTCTGAAGTCAATGAGGCCCTTGGTAGTTTTATTTCCCTCACTTCTGAGACAATGGGATTCACAGAGACTATGGATTTATTCATTAAATGCTGAGCATAAAAACTTGTCATCACCATCTTCTTTTGAGACAACTGAGCATGGATCCTCTTGGTAAATAATATGAACACAAAATAAATATTGCACGCTATCTGTGTCCCAGTCTTCCCTATGAGCAACTGCAAGTTCAGCTGCTGCTATATTCAAGTAAGATTTAGCTCAGAAAGTGGTGAAATGCTTAGGCTGCAGTATTTCACTGTGGGATGCTGTAATGTCAGAAGCCCTTGCCAACACATTCCAAAACTCCTCTACTATGTGCTCCAAAAAAAAAAAAAAAGGCACAAAATTCCTTCCAGTGTATAAACTCTGGACCTAGAGATATTTTTTTTGAACTTTTTATTTTATATTGCTGTATATCTGATTAACAATGTTGTGATAGTTTCAGGTGGACAACAAAGCAAGCAGGCATACATATACATATATCCATTCTCCTCAAACGCCCCTCCCATCCAGGCTGCCACATAACATTGAGCAGAGTTCCCTGTGCTGTACCAGAGGTCTTTGTTGCTTAACTGTTTTAAATATAACAGTGTGTACAAGTCCATCCCAAACTCCCTAACTATCCCTTTCCTCCAGCCTTGCCCTCTGGGGAAGGAGAATTTCATTCTCTAAGTCTGAGTCTGTTTCTTTTTTGTAAATAAGTTAATTTGTATCATTTCTTCTTAGATTCTGCATATAAATGATATCACATTATACTTCTCTTTCTCTGATTTATTTCATTCAGTATGAAAATCTCTATGGACCTAGAGAATTTTGGTTTCAGTAACTGATAACAGTTTTTATCTTGAGTAAGTACCTTAACTTCTTTGAGCCTCATTTTTCCATCTGTAAAAAGGAAACTTATCAATAGTCATCTCATAGGGTTATTGTAAGGAATAAACGACCGTGTTTGAAATGTGCTTAAAGGTAGCTTGTAAAAAGAACCTTAGAAAGAAAGTGACTAGCGTGTCTGATGTGCTCAAAATGTGAATTCCTCTTATTATCACAATTATCATCATGATAATCACTTCAGAGAAGGGGATCTTGGCTGTGTTTCATCTGACATATCCAACCTGGGTTAAATGATAATAGGAAAGAAGAAAGAAACTTAAAGAAAGACAAATTAAGGTAGAAGGAGAAAGTGAAGGGAGAGATGTGGAGAGAAAAGGACAGAAACAGGAGATGTCAAGGCCACTGAAGTTGTCTCAGGTCCTTGGGTAGACAACACTGGCCTTAAGTAAGGTAAAGGGCAGGATTTGGACGGAGGATTTTAACGAGCTGAACATTAGCCAGGTGTCTAGAGCAAGTTATCCTAAGGTAAATGGGATCCATTTCTACAGTGATGCATACATACCACTTCACCTGTGCAAGATAATAATATTTAATCATGTAGCCACTAAATCTAAATAGTTCTACTTTCTACTCTATCGTCTTCTTCACTGGTGGTGGGTCATGGTGACGTTGATGATGATGGTGGTGATGGCAGTAGTGGCTGGCGGTCAGTTACTGAGATTCTACCATGAGCCACATGCCACAATTTACAGGTGAAGACATTAAACACCAGATTATAGAATCAGAGTCTCTGGAGATACCACACAATGGATGTACGAGTACCTATATGTTTTCAGTTCTGGGATTTTTCTGCCTCATCACTCTGTCTGTCTTCCAGATTTAAAGAAAAAGTTGGTTTTATGGTCCTCAGGATTTAGCAGATTGTTCTGCTGTCAGTGCATGGGAGTACGGGGGTGGGGAGATGAGGACTGGATTACACTGAATTTCTTGCCAGATACTTTTCACTTATCCAGGACACAAATACCTGGTTTGCCTGCATTTCAGTTTCCCAAATATCAGGAATTCAGTGGAAATGCTTACAGTGAAGAAGCTTCCTATTGTTTCTACTGGGTCACTCCTCCAGAGATTCATTTAACCAAACCAAATTTGCTAAAACAAATATAATTAAAAGTCAGTGTGCCTAAAAGCATTTTTGGTTATACTAATTTTTAGTGAATAATATTAATCACTTCCAGCACATTTCCTATAATAATATTGGGTATGGAACCTCTTTTATATGTTCTTGCCTTTTTAAAGTACTTTTCTGTTTTTATTATTCATCAAGGATCCCAAGCTTCAGCCCAACTTATACACATTTCTGGGATTCAGATGTCTGGCCATCTCTTACAAATAGGTTAAGAAATACAAATCATGTTATTTGCTTAAATCTTGAAGATGTTTCCTGGGAAAAAAGTTATCCTGGAAATAAAAAAGAAAAGTAGCATGATTTGGGAACAAAATCACTGGTTGTTTTTCCAGTTTGAAACCTAAATTATAAATCATTGCTTATTTAGTTATTGCTAGATACAATTGTTTCTAAAAGGTCAATCAAAAAAGTATTTATTGAGCAATTATGTGCTCAGTATATAACTAATACTATAATTGGGTATGTATAAAGTGGGGTAGCTGTTCCATTTGTTCTTTGTTTTTGCATACCTGGAATCCAGAATGGTGCCTGATTTATGTGCATGATCAATAACTAACTGATGGATAAGTTAGTGAGTGAACAAATGAATGAATCATGCTCTGGATGTGGAGGCGACACACAGGAAAAGAAGCAGCAGTCTTTATAGAGAACAGACAATATGATTAGTACTGAAATACACAGTGTGGTGAGTGAACTCCGGGAGTTGGTGATGGACAGGGAGGCCTGGCGTGCTGCAATTCATGGGGTCGCAAAGAGTCGGACATGACTGAGCGACTGAATTGAACTGAACTGAACACAGTGTGGTGGACAGAGTTAATACTTGAGTTCCATTCTTACTCTGTCTTTGGTATCTTTGGTGATCACGCATGTTATTAAAATATATGACATGTAACAGATTTCTAAGATATTTGCAAGTTGTAACATATTTCGATTTGATAAAAATGAGTTCTGAAATATCCAAGATTTCTTAAGTAGAAGGAGAAGGTGGAGATTAGAATGATAGGGGAAGTCTTCATGAAGAGATAGTATTCGACTTGGGTAGGATTTTGGTTAGGTGGAAGACAAAGAAACTAGTAGGTTTCCTTCTGTGTGTGTGCGTGTGAAGTTGCTTCAGTCTTGTCCAACTCTTTGGCCCCTCTGTCCACGGGATTCTCCAGGCGAGAACACTGAAGTGGGTTCCCATTCCATTCTCCAAGGGATTTTCCTGACCCAGAGATCAAACCCATGCCTCCTGTGTCTCCTGCTTTGCAAGCAGATTCTTTACCTCTGAGCCACTGGGGAAGCCCTTCCTTCTGTGTAGCAGATGCTTATACAAATATCACAATGTCAAGAGGTAGCTTAAGCATCATTTTTATAGGTAATGAAACTAGGATAAGAGAAGAAACCAATACCTGCAGTTGAGTTAGAGAAATAAGGATTGGAGCCAGGACCGCCGTACTCTAAAGCCTTTGTTCTTCTCTGTACATCCCACTAGGAAGACCAAGTGACAGTCTGTTATATAAGTGTATTCTAGAAATTTGGCTTTGTATTTGCACTGCTTTTGCAAATTAGCTTTCTTAGGGAAAGTTTCTCACCAAAATGAAGTTTTGTCAAACTTTTTACCTGTGGGAGACAGTGTTAAGTTGCTTCTTCAATATCTGTTCTCCCTTTCTGTTTTACTAGAGGAAGTAAATATACCAAGTTAATAATGCATAATTCCCTAGGCTCAGTTGTAGCTAGCAGTGGCCACGTGGCATATTTTCCTTAATGTGCTGTGAGTGGATGTATACTAGTTGGAACATCTGGGAATGCAATTACTTTCCACAGGAATGAATTCACCTTGCATATTCCTTTTGTGTTTTGCACCTCACACCCCTTATTACTTGAAACTCAGATATTGCCTAGAGGTAAAGCAGACATTCTGTAGACAAGGTGACAAAAGCCACATGCTATGAATTATAGTACAGAATGACAGCGAGGAGATTTAGGTTGTTAGCAGCATTGTGAAACCTCACTTCCAACCCTGAACCACCAACTGTAATGCTTCATGTTACATGAGAAAATTGAGGTTTCAGTAGCTTGCTGCTGATATACCAGGGTGGAGGATAGTTTATTCAATCAATACAAGTTTCTGGTAATCTCCTCCACATCTAACTCTAGAGATACTAGAAGAGTTGAAGAATTTTAGACTTTAACAACAAAAAAGTGATTGGGCCCCTGTATGTGTTTCCTAGGGCTTCCATAACAAATTTCCATCAACTTGGTGACTTAAAACAATAGAAATCTCTCTCATGATTCTGGAAACTAGTATTAGCAAAACCATGCTCCTCCTGCAGGCTCTAGGAGAGCATTCTTTCTCACCTCTTTCTGGCCTGATAGCACCCCATCCTTGGCATTTTCTGTTGTAGCTACACCAGATCTCTACCTTTGCCTTCACACCGCCTTTTTTCCTCTGTCTCATTGGGATTCTGTGTGGCTCTGTCCTTTTTTATAAAGACACCAGTCATTGGATTAGGGCCTATCCTATCCAATATGATCCATGTTAACTTACTAATTAAGTTAGGATCCTCTGCAAAGACTCAGTTTCCCCCAAATTTTACTTTCTAATGTCCTGGGAGGACATTAACTTTTGAAGGACACTATTCAACCTCCTCGGAGAAATCAATGGCACCCCACTCCAGTACTCTTGCCTGGAAAATCCCATGGACGGAGGAGCCTGGTGTGCTGCAGTCCATGGGGTCGCTAGGAGTAGGACACGACTGAGCAACTTCACTTTCACTTTTCACTTTCATGCATTGGAAAAGGAAATGGCAACCCACTCCAGTGTTCTTGCCTGGAGAATCCCAGGGATGGGGGACCCTGGTGGGCTGCCGTCTATGGGGTCACACAGAGTCGGACACGACTGAAGCGACTTAGCAGCAGCAGCAGCATTCAACCTCCTGGGGCTTCTCAGGTGGCTCAGTGGTAAAGAATCCATGTCCAGTGCAGGAGGTGTGGGTTGGATCCCTGGGTTTGGAAGATCTGCTGGAGAAGAAAATGGCAACCCACGCCAGTATTCTTTCCTGGGAAATCCCATGGAATGAGGAGTCTGGTGGGCTAGAATCCAGGGGATCGAAAAAGAGTCTGACACAACCTGGTAACTAAACAATAACAACAATTCAACCTATTACAGTCCTAATGTGGAAAAAAAAAATGCTTAATTTAGAATGGGAGAAAAACAGACACCACAGATAGGAGACAGATGGGGAGTAAAAGAACTTTCTGCTTATGGCCCCTCATCTTCTCTATACTGTTCCTGGTACAACATAGTTAACTCCACCCCTCTGGAAGGGCATGAACAGTTCAGTGCCCACAGCACTCAGAGATGTTGGGGGGCAGAAGAACAGTCCTGAAGCCCAGGTTAAGTGGGGAGCCCATCATAACAAATAGAGGTGGGATGGATGGGCCTTGGGACTGACTCTTCTCCCATCCTTCAATTCTTTGGACCTGTGACTGTGGCTCAGGTAGAAACTCTTAGAAATGAGAGGCTTCAGGGCAGAAGTATTAAAAGGTGCCTTAAGGGTCAAAGTCATCTGAAGTAGTAGGCAAATGAGGAATCACCCAAGACTGTACTATAAGAGGCTCCCTGACAGGCACAGCACCACACCTCATGCTGTCATTTCACCTGGAAGAGCATTAAGTGGAGTCTAGACTTTGTCCTTCATCATGTAAAGCAAAATATGCTTGTAATCCCTTTGTCTATAAACTCTTGAGAACAATGGTGAAGAGGGTACAACTATAAGAAGGGGACTTCCCTGGTGGTCCAGTGGTTAAGACTCTACGCTCCCAATGCAGGAGGCCTGGGTTCAATCCCTGGTCGAGGAACTAGATCCCCCATACTGCAACTAAGACCCAGCACAGCCAAATACAGGCATACATAAATATTTAAAAAAAAAAAAAAAACTTGAGAAGAAGGAAACAAGATATTAATCTATGCATTAAAGCACAGAACTCATAAGCCAGAGCAAACAGACTATTTTCAGACAGATAACTGAGGATTATGAGAAAGAGAAAGAGTATGAAGAATTTGTGAAGAAGAACCATTAGGAGAAAATGGGTATAAAATCTGTAGCTATTAAAATAAATAAATCAATGCATGGATTGAATCCTAGATCAAATACAGCTGAAAGATGATATAGCAAATTAAATTTTCAAGTTTGGGGTCTCTCCTGGAAGATACAGGGAAAAAAGAAAGATCTGGGGAAAAAAATGAGAGAAAGGAGATATAGAGGAGAGAAATACCTCATCATCTTTTTAAAAAAAAACCCAGGATGAAGAAAAAGTGGATAAAAGGAAAGAATGCCTGAATTTTTCTTTAAATAATGGAGAGATATAAGAGCTTATTGAAGGGGCTCATTAAGACACCAAATAAATCTAGGCATATTATAATGAGATATTTGGAGGAAGTACTCATGGCATGTGTTTTGTTTGACTGAATTTATCCCTTTCCTCCCTCTTTCGATAGCAAATTTTATATATTTTAGAATCTGGCAAAGCAAAAGATTCACCCTACCAACTTCTCTTGCAGCTAGGAGTGGCCATGTAAGGGAGTCCTATATCATACTACAAATGGCTGCTCTCACACCAACCATCCTGTACAGCATAGGAATATAGTCAATAATACTGTAATAAGTTTGTGTGGAGACCAATAGTAAGTAGACTTATTGTGGCAATCATATCTGCTGTAGAGAAATATTGAATATATATTTTACACCTGAAACTTAGTTTTGTATGTAAATTATAATTTATAATTTTTTAAAACTTAAGCTCTTAAATAAAAAAATGATAAATTGGACTTCATCAAAGTGTAAAAAGTCTGTTCTTCCAAAGATACTAATAAGAATTTGAACAGTCAAACCGCTGATTGGAAAAAAAAATACTCTCCATGCATCTATCTCAGAAATATTTGTAACCAGATAAAAGAACTGTTATAAAAGATTTGTAACCAGTTGTAAAGAACTCTTAAAACCCAATAATAAGACCAACAATTCAGTTAAAAATATAGTCAAAAGATCTAAACAAAACCTTTCCAGAAGACACACAAATAGCCAATATGCATGTGAAAACATGTACCATGTTATTTGTCCTTAGGAAAATGCAAGTTAAAACCATAGTGAAGTAGCCACTAATATTAAGTCAAAAATATTTACAATCTCAACTGCTGGCTAAAATATCCAGCAGCTGGACCATGGATGGCTCACTGGTTGCAATGTAAAATGGTATTACACTCTACAAAACAGGCAGACTCTTAAAAGATATAAAATATACCCTTACCATGTAACCCAGAAAATATACTTTGACGTATTTACCCAAGGCAACTGAAAACCAAAGGCTTGTACACAAAAGCTCATAGCAGCATTTTTTGTTACAGCCTCCAGAGTGGAAGAAATCTGAATACTTGTCGACAGGTGAGTTGATAATTGCTGCGGTATATTCATTCAGTGGTACACTCAGTCAGTCAGTTTAGTCGCTCAGTCATGTCCGACTCTTTGCGACCCCATGAATCGCAGCACGCCAGACCTCCCTGTCCATCACCAACTCCCGGAGTCCACCCAAACCCATGTCCATTGAGTCAGTGATGCCATCCAGCCATCTCATCCTCTGCCGTCCCCTTCTCCTCCTGCCCTCAATCTTTCCCAGCATCAGGGTCTTTTCAAAGAGTCAGCTCTTTGCATCAAGTAGCCAAAGTATTGGAGTTTCAGCTTCAACATCAGTCCTTCCAATGAACACCCAGGACTGATCTCCTTCAGAATGGACTGGTTGGATCTCCTTCCAGTCCAAGGGACTCTCAAGAGATTTCTCCAACACCACAGTTCAAAAGCATCAATTCTTCGGCACTCAGCTTTCTTTATAGTCCAACTCTCACATCCATACATGACCACTGGAAAAACCATAGCCTTGACTAGAGGACCTTTGTTGACAAAGTAATGTCCCAGGTTTTTAATATGCTGTCTAGGTTGGTCATAACTTTCCTTCCAAGGAGTAAGCGTCTTTTAATTTCATGGCTGCAATCACCATCTTCGATACTCAACAATAAACATCAAACTACTGATACACACGGCAACACAGATGACTCTCAAAAATATCCTGTTTTGAAGAAGTCAGATTATAGAGTATATAGTGTGATTCTGTTTATATGAAATCTTAGAAGAGATAAACCTAATTTGTAGTGTCAGAGAGCACATCAGTGGTTGCCCAGGACTTCCAGATATGACCTTGACTGAAGCTGTTAGGCTTCCATTCCTTTTCAGTCAGGTTCTCCCTTCACCCACGTCTCTGCTTTAAAACATGCTTGTGCTTAGTCACTTAGTTGTGTCAGACTCTGCGAACCCATGGACTGTAGCCTGCCAGGGTCCTCTGTCCATGGAATTTTCCTGTCAAGAATATGGGAGTGGGTTGCCATTTCCTTCTCCAGGGGATCTTCCTGACTCAGGAATTGAACCCGTGTCTCTTGTGTCTCCTGCATTGGCAGGCAGATTCTTTACCACTGTGCCTCCTGGGGCTTTAAAATGGGGGATATTCTAATTTAGTTGGTACCAACTCTTGGTCCATGAACTAGTGTGCTGTGAAATGAGGGAAAAAAATCAGACAGGTGGGAAGTTTTTCAAGATGTTAAATTTATTCAGTTGTAAGTGACTATTTATTATTGTGAAATTACCTCTTTGTAATTTGATGTTAAAATATCTATTTATGCAATGGTGACAGTGATGAATTTTGTTTTTTAAAATAGATATTTAACAAGTTCAAATATTAAAAGAAGAAAGAAGATGAAGGGGTGTAGGAGAATGTCATATTCTGTCTTGATTTAGTGAAGGATATTTATTTTAAGGCTTCCCTGGTAGCTCAGTAGTAAAGAACCCATCTGCCAATGCAGGGGATGCATGAGGTGCAGGTTCAGTCCTTGGGTTGGGAATATCCCCTGGAGAAGGCAGAAGAACCACTCCAGTATTCTTGCCTGTGAAATCGCATGGACAAAGGAGCCTGGCGGGGTACAGTTCATGGGGTTGCAAAGAGTTGGACATGACTTAGGGACTAAACAACAGCAATCTATTTTAAAAATCCATAAAATTACAGACATTAAAAAAAAAAAACAGAAACTACAGCAACAAAGAAACAAAATAACAAAAACAAAAACTAGAATTTTAACTACAATCAAAATAAAAGTTTTATGTTCAATTAGACATGTCAGAGAAGGCAATGGCACCCTACTCCAGTACTCTTGCTTGGAAAATCCCATGGGTGGAGGAGCCTGGTAAGCTGCTGTCCATGGGATCACTAAGAGTCGGACACAATTGAGCAACTTCACTTTCACCTTTCACTTTCATGCATTGGAGAAGGAAATGGCAACCCACTCCAGTGTTCTTGCCTGGAGAATACCAGGGACAGGGGAGTCTGGTGGGCTGCCATCTATGGGGTCACACAGAGTCAGACACGACTGAAGCGACTTAGAAGCAGCAGCAGCAGACACGTTATAGGAAATTTTAACATGGAATTTACAACAGTGAGAACTCTTGAATATTTAAAACATTTTTAAAAATGCAAGTTATTCAGCAAAAAAGTGACATCTATGAAAATGAATATAGTATTTAAAAGGACAATTCACATAAGTATATAATAAACATGTAAATCGATTCTGAAGCCCACTACTAATTAAAGGCATGAAAATTAAAACAACAATAAAATAGTATTTTATAACCACCAAACTTCTTTCCAGGTAATGCAATGATAAAGAATCTGCCTGCCAATGCAGGAAACACAAAGAAACACAGGTTCAATCCCTGGGTTGGAAGATGCCCTGGAGTAGGAAATGGCAACCCTCTCCAGTATTCTTGCCTTGAAACTTTCATGGACAAAGTTGGGCATGACTGAGTGACTCCACACACAATCACAAAATTAGCAAAAGTTAGAAGGCAAGTAAGGATGGAGGTGGGTGGGGATGGTGGTAGAGGCATCTTTTTGCATAGACAGCTAGTGGAAGGTAAAATGTTCCAGTACTGGAGAGAAGCTGATAGTGCCTAGTGAAATAAGTATGCTTGGACCCTATGACCAGCTCATGAAAATCACAGAGCATGATGGAGTTTCACAGCATCACTACTGTGTAGGGAATGGTGGGCAACTGTAGAAAAAGGCCAAGGAAAATGAGGTTTATGCATATTTGGGATGATCTCACAAACAGATGAGAATGGCAAGAATTGATATGTAACAGTAGTGTTTATGCAAGTTAATAGCACATGTGAAAAACACTCTTCAGTTTCAAAGGATACAATGTATCTAAATAACCACTTGGATGGAAAGTTGAAAGAATGAGAAGAAGGAAGAAGTGATAAAAGGAAAGTATAATAAAACTACCTTACAGGATATAACTTCACATTAGCAGATATCCTATTATATTATGGGCTTCATCGCTTTATTGTTGACCTGACAGTTCAAGAGAAGGAGAAATATCTTAACGTGTCGTGCTGGTTTTGTCACATTTAGCACTGTCCAGGGATTAGGCAGCATCTGTCTAGTGTTGTCTTCATCAAGAACAGACTATATACTAATTCCCAGTAGAAGCCACCCGCGCCCCGCCCGGAAGAGGGAATAACCCATGTCCAGTGGGAAGTGTGTTTCGGACCAGAGGATTGACGTGAACTGATATGCACCCATGCTCTATTTGTTGAAGTTGGTAGAATTTAAGTACAAACTCATGTCCCAGCATTTTGTCTGTTTTTTAGTTGACATTTTGCAGTTTTTTTAATGTAAAACTTCAACTGCTGTCAAAACTTGAGTTGAAATCAAGTTATCAGTTATCTTGGTTTTTATAGATATAGATGAAATTTCTGTTAATAAAAGTTGCAAATCAGTGGTTTAATCTTAAAAAAAAAAAGAATGAAATTAAATAGAACAAGAGATGATTTTAACATATTGATGATAAAAATGATGAATTGAAAAATATCATTAATCCTATATATCTTTAAAAAATTAATCAAAGGGACCACAATAAATCAGTACCTTAGGATTCATGTGGGAAAGAGAGTGAACTGTGACCCAGTGTGACCCTAATCAATCCTGCTGCTGTAGATACCTACATGGTACTCTGAGTGTTTGTATATTGCTCACCTCTAAAGTATGCACTGGTTTCTCTAAATCCTTCAGCTAGTAAACTCCCACAAGGAAGATTCTCTGGTTCAACTTTCTTCATGATGCCTGACCCATAATGTTGCAAATATTAGGCACTCAGTAATGTTTCAGTCTTTTGATTAATAGAATGGAAAAGTTGGCATTCTACAGCATGTGGCTTCCTTGGATCTATCCTCAAGTGATTACACCAGATGTGTTGGAACTGCTGTACCTGCCATCATCCTTAAAAATCACCCCCTTAAATGTTGCTGCCAGTTTGTTTTGCATTTTTCTGGTAAGAGGATATTTCCTATACTGGGTGCTTTATAGCACTTATGTGGCTTTGTTGTTTGTTGATACCTTTAGGTCCTAATAGATTCTCTCATAAGAGTAGTTTCAATTCTTTTTGGAACATGAGAAAAAAATCGTTTGTGGGCTGTTTCTCTCAAAGACCTCTTATCCCTCTCCCCCTACCACACCCTGACTTCCATTTTCCCACTATATCCTGGATGTTTTACTTCTATGCTCCCTCTGTGTGTGGCCAAAAAGCAGTGGCCATTTGAGTAGTTGGTGCCACGTAATGAAGTGGAAAAGGCAGACAACCATGCTTGCAGAGAGTCAAATCCTGCATAAGCCAGGTACTAACCATGTGATCTTGGGCAAGTTATTGAGTTTCTCCAGCTGAGCTTTTTCATTTCTAATGTGAAGAAAATAGTACTTTGTATATGGTTTTTGTGGGAATTTGATAATGTTAATATGGAAAGTTTACACTTTGCGGCTTAATCTTTTGATGTACCTATACATTTTAACACTATGAAAAGTAGATAGTCTCACATATTTAGTGTCCCATCCCCCCAAAATCATTAGTTTTTAAAATGTTTAAACAATTAATAAGCAGAGAGATTCACTTCAATCCCCAGCTAACTCAATTTAAAGTCGTATCATGCCTTGCAACTTGCCCCATTCTTGATACCTCAATCTGTAATTCTTACTCATATTTCTGAGATAAGTTTAAAAACAGGGTGAAGCTTTTGGAGGGAATGATGATATAGTTGGACACGTTAACAGCTAGTAAAAACAAAGCTGAAAACAGAATTTGTCTTTAGGAAGTACTATAATGTCTCCTGAGGTAAATAAAATAGTGTTAGTGAGAAACCTCCATACAATTTCTGTTCAAAGTAGCAGAGAGAGAATGAGAAACTCACTCATAAAATGCTGAAAATAAAGGGAGAGAGTTACAAAGCATAACACAGATTTGATCAACTTTTGGAAGACAGAAGGTATATAGAGCCATACTGACAGACGAATCACAGGGGAGAGAGCTGCCAGCGAGAGCAAGCACAGGAGAAAATGCTCAGTTGAGTAGGAAATTCATGTTGGAAGACTCTGGATTTCGCTTGTGCAGAGTTCCTATGAGAAAAGGAAATGGAGTTGAGGCTGTTGGTTAAAGAGCTGCTTATAGCATGACTGTACCTAGGGACCTTATCTCCTCCCGACCTGGAAACAGTTCTTGCCCAGCGCTGCTTGGGTTGTCAGGGTTTGCAACTGGCCAGACGCTAGAGCTGTGCTCTGTGCGGGATACTGAGCCTTCCTTCTGTCAGAGAATGGCTTCCCGAAGCCCCGATGTAAAATGAACTCAAAGTGTGTGTTAGTTTCAAATATTTAGAAGTAAAGCCAGTGTGATTAAAACTAACATCACTGCCACCACCACTTTGCCTGTAATTCAGTTCTGAAAGAGACATGAAAAACAAGAGTGAACAATTGCTCCCTTGGCAAAACATATTCATCCCTTTCCTCCCTAACCACTGGCAACCACTGACCTTCTTACTGTCTTCACAGTTTTGTTTTTTCCAGAATATCATATATGTGGAATCACACAGTATGTAGATGTTTTGGGATGGCTTCTTTTGCTTTGCAAAATGCAGTTAAGATTCCTCCATGGGTTATCATGGCTAGATCGCTCATTTCTTCTTAGAGATGAATAATATTCCATTGTTTGAATGGACCACAGTTTATCTATTCACTTACTGGCAGACATGTTGCTTGCATTCAGGTTATGGCGACTACAAATAAACGAGCTATAATTATTCTTGTGCAAGTTTTTCTGTGGAGATAAGTTTTCCATTCACTTGGGTAAATGCCAAAGGGCATAACTGTTGTATTACATGGTAAGAGTATGCTTGGTTTTGTAAGAAACTGCCACACTGTCTTCTGAAGTGACCACCAGCATGAATGAGTGTTTCTGTACATCCTCATCAACATTTGGTATTGCTAGTGTTTCGGATTTTGACTGTCCTAAGAGGTGTGTGGTGGTATCTCATTGTTGTTTTAATTTTCAGTTCCCTAATGACAAGTGTGGAGCTTCCCCTGTGGCTCAGCAGTAAAGAATCCACCTATAATGTGGGAGCCACAGGAGACGTGGGTTCGATCCATGAGTCAAGAAGATCCTCTGGAGAAGGGCATGGGCACCCACTCCAGTATTCTTGTCTAGAGAATCCCATGGACAGAGAAGCCTGGTGGGCTACAGTTCATAGGGTTGCAGAGTCAGACAGTGACAGCACTGCGTGGCAATGACATGTGCTAATGAACAGTTTTTCATGTGCTTATTTGCCATTTGTATATCTACTTTAATGAGCTGTCTATTCACGTCCTTTGGCCTTTTTTAATAAAAATAATTTATTTTTTCATTTTTTACAGTTACTTAAATTTACATTTTTATGAAAATATATTCAAATTTTATAGACTGGATACAATTATGTTTCACTTTTAAATTACCATCAATAGAACAGAGGGTGTGTGAAAAATCTTGATTAAAATAATTAATGATTGTACTCAACTAAGTGTAAGAAAAATTAATTTTATGAAAAAATTATGTAATAGTTTATAACTTATGTGAACTTATACTTTATTATTAATCCAAATAGCACTGGTATATGAATAGAACAATCAGATGTACACAAAAATTATACAGTTGTCTTTGATATTTTGAAAATTTTCAGTCACTTAAAAATGATAATTTTACACATAGTTGTTGTAAATTTTCAAAGTAGGAGAATAAAATATTTGTTGAGTGGTTTGATAGCTTTAGTTTAAAAGTTTCATACTTTCACATAGAATAGGGTGGCTTCCATATTTACTCTTTCCTGAGCTCCCTGAGTGTTATGGGTGGGACTAAGTCATGTTCTTTCCCCTGGAAGACAATTTATTGTGCATCACTTCATGGGAAATAGACAGGGAAACAGTGGAAACAGTGTCAGACTTTATTTTTGGGGCTCCGAAATCACTGCATATGGTGATTGCAGCCATGAAATTAAAAGACTGTTACTCCTTGGAAGAAAAGTTCATATTGAAAAGCAGAGACATTACTTTGCCAACAAAGGTCCGTCTAGTCAAGGCCATGGTTTTTCCAGTGGTCATGTGTGGATGTGAGAGTTGGACTGTGAAGAAAGCTTAGCGCCGAAGAACTGATGCTTTGGAACTGTGGTGTTGGAGAAGACTCTTGAGAGTCCCTTGGACTGCAAGGAGATCCAACCAGTCCATTGTTAAGGAGATCAGCCCTGGGATTTCTTTGGAGGGAATGATGCTGAAGCTGAAACTCCAGTAATTTGGCCACCTCATGTGAAGAGTTGACTCACTGGAAAAGACCCTGATGCTGGGAGGGATTGGGGGCAGGAGGAGAAGGGGATGACAGAGGATGAGATGGCTGGATGGCATCACCGACTGGATGGACGTGCGTTTGAGTGAACTCTGGGAGATGGTGATGGACAGGGAGGCCTGGCGTGCTGTGATTTATGGGGTCACAAAGAGTCGGACACGACTGAGCGACTGAACTGAACTGAACTGAACTGAACTTCTCCCACCCCAGGGCCTTCGAAAAAGAAAATTCCATAAGACTGTTATACTCTCCCCTCGTTACACAGCTCTACTGAGGCTATGGACACAGAGCCTAACAGCTGCTTGAAAATAAAGAAAAGGAATAAGATAATACAGAAATACAGTTGTTTTTGAAAAATTACTGCCAGGAGCCAGTGTGAGGAACTCCACCGGTGGCAAAGGTCATGAGGAAGGAGCCTCGGCATACGCAAAGGCGGGATCGAGCCTCAGGAGTCCCCCTGGAAATTCTCGAGCATCTACCCCCAAAACCAGAGTCTGCCTACTTTCTGCTTTGTGCTCTCACCTACACCTCTGACTTTATGGGGGGCTGTCCCCCACTACCTGTCTCTGAAAAAAGAGTTCGCTTACAGCTCCAGTTAATAATTCCTGGGTGTGACAGTGTTTCAACCTACAAACTCTTTTGGAAGTCCTCTAGCCTGCCTGAATAGGTTTTTCCCGCCACATGTGATTGTTCAGAGCCTCCCAACCGTGAGAGGCATGAGATGTTCTAAACTGTCTGAATACAGATTCCTTTGAGCAGTTAAAAGATTGATTAGAAATTGTATTGGTGAAGGGTTTTTCACTTGTTGGGCCAATGTTTGCTGCTAAGTCTCCATATCCCTTACCTGCTGTGTCCCTGGCAGTGTATTGATTAATATAATTGGTGTAAGTAGTAGCTTTAATGTTTGTAACCTTGGACCCTTGAGTTAATTCTTTTTCTTGTTATAGCCCACCACACCTTTTCCCTGTAGGAATGCAACTTTATCTAATGCTTTTGGAGGGTGGTGCCTGACTAATCACCTTTAGAGAAAAATAAGTTTTCTGAAGAAATGGTCTTAAAATGTTAACAGGCCTCAGGGCCAGAAGATGATGCAAATCACCTAAACTTTTGCATATGATAAAGTTTGCAGGAAGAAAGCCTGGCTTACTGCATGACTCTACCCCTTCCCCCATTATCCTCTATGCATAACTTAAGGTATAAAAACTACTTTGGAAAATAAAGTGTGGGCCTTCTTCACCTAAACTTGGTCTCCCCATGTCATTCTTTCTCTCACCTTCTGGCTGAATTATTCAGTCTCTTTTCTCCACTAAATTTTCTCACTGAGCTATCATTATTCTATTACTCTTTATATCCTTAATTAACATTTAATTAAGCAGTTGTTTCCTGATCCTCGAGACACCGTCCCCGCTTCGAATTCCCTGGATCCACCGGGGCTGGACCCCGGCAGATTACTACTTACAAACACTGCCTTATCTTACCTTACCTTGATTAAGGTGTGAACACTATTCCATAAGAGCACAGAGAAGCAGCAGTGGTGAACAGTCGGTACGCAGTCAATTTAAGGACAGCCTCCTTGTGTGACTTGGGAGTAAATTTTTAAGTGAACTTTTATGTTACGGGTCATGGGTCCTGAATCCTGTGATGACAGTGCACCAAAGAGGACAGAAGATGGATCAGTTATGACTCAATAATAGAATAATAAAGTGACATATATCTATATATTTGTACATAGACACATTTCAATGATAAATACTCACATTTTTAAGATGTCTCCTTAAGCCTATTTTAGTACTCAAATGTAAAATCAAAAGAGTCTAGAAATCACTGCAGAGAGGAAGTGTGTGAATATGTGGGTTGTGGACCACCCGGTGCAGAAGGGAGGGTCTAAGGGACACTGCAGGAGTGCATTGAAGTGTGACTTGGGAGTACATTTCTATAATAAGCTGCTTAGCTCTTGTGCACACTACTGTTGGAAAACCATCACACATAGGGTTTAAGGAAATTTGCCCTGCTGCACTGTGGAGAAAGGAAGAGTCAAGAAACTAAAGTTAGGAACATGTACTGTGGTTCACTAAAAAAATTTTTTTTTCTCAATAGAAAAAATTGAAATATAGTTGATTTACAAAGTTGTTTTATTTTAAGGTGTGCAGCAAAGTGATTTAGTCATACACATACATATGTTTTATTTCAGATTCTTTTCTCTTATAGGCTATTACAAGATATTGAATATAAGTCCCTGTGCTGTAATTAGGTCCTTTTTGGTCATCTATTTTATATATAGTAGTGTGTATATGTTAATCCTAAACTCCCAGTTTATCCCTCTTCATGATGCAGTTTGCACCATCAGAACTTAGATGGTGAAAGCCAGCTCTAAGGGGAGTGGCAGTGGGGATAGGGAAGAAAGGCTGGATTCTAAGACCATCTTGAAGGTAACAGATATAAACTTTTATGTCTAAATATAGGGGGTTTAGGAACAGAATAAAACTCCGTGTCAACATTTTAAAGAATTATTTCTCCCAAAAAACTATCTAGTTGCCCATTCCCATCCCACTATCCCAAATTGTAGATCCACTAAAAATATGTGATTTGCCCAAGATCACACATCTTCATAGTGACAGACTGAATAGAAACCAAACTTTTAGGCAGTAAGGCCAATAGTCTTGCCACCAAAACATGAGTCACATATGTTTCCAGATGTTGAGAAACTTGGCCTGCTATTCAATATTTTGTTGAGGATCATCTACATGTTAAGCAACGTGCACAGTGCTCAGTGCTGGAATTACAGTGGTGAATAAATATGCTGCTGCTGCTGCTAAGTCACTTCAGTCGTGTCCGATTCTGTGCGACCCCATAGACAGCAGCCCACCAGGCTCCTCTGTCCCTGGGATTGTCCAGGCAAAACACCGGAGTGGGTTGCCATTTCCTTCTCCAAATATGCTACTTGCCCTCATTTAACTCTATGTCTGGTTGACAAAACAGTGATACTTATGCCAGAGAAGGTTCAGGATGTGAAATTGGTGCAGTGATGGGGGTGTGATAAGTTATTTTAATGTCTGTTAGTTTGGGGCATGCTGGGTTTGATGTCTGTGTTTCATGTACATACAAATTGCCTCATTCTCCCTGCAAGCTACAGGGATGTATTTATGCATGTATGCATGTAGATTAAGCAAACCTCCCCCAGGTGTCTTTTCAGATGAGAGAGAGAAGTGTAAATAGTGAGGAGAAGGTTTATCACATCTGTTAAAAAATACCCTTCCTGAATTTGTAGCAATGTGACCTCTGGCTTGTGGAGAAGAATATAAGGATGTTTTACCAGGTGGAACAAAGTTGCAGGGTTTTGACATGATTTTTTTTTTTTTAATCATTACTGAGGTACATCTTCTGTAAAGTGTGTCTTGTCTCCAGAATGGTTTTCTTTTTCTTTTTTAAAATTCTACTATACTTTGGAAAGAGACAAAGCACAAAGGCAGTATTAGCTGTTTGCAGCCTATACTCTGTAAATTGGCTATTAGCCACGTGTCCTCATAGAGATGGGCAGTGTGCCTTTGTCCTACCTTGTCTCAAGAGTAGGAGAATGAATTAACTTGGACATGCTTTAGATGAATTTCAGCATGAAAACTGATATCGATAGGTTTAAAATGAATTTACTCTCTAAATATTTGCACTGAATAAAGTTTAAATGAAAATACTCTGTGACTATTCAAAGACAGAACTTTGAGAAATAATAAAATTAGAAGCATTTCAGAGAATCTAAAGAAACACATTGAACAAAATATCTGTGGATAGAAGTGGACACACCACTGAATGTGACTGCTTGAATATAGTTCTGATAGATTTTTCTAGCTTTTAAAGAAAATTTTTATGTTGAGGAAGAGGTTTGGGTTTTTTAATAGTCCACATGATATAATCTACTTTTTTATTCTTTTCTTAAATAAAGAAGAATAAACATCAAGGAAAAAATTTGAAAACGGTAGTATTTAATAATTGACTAATAGCAAAATACCCGTATACCTTTTATCATTCTGAATACTGAATAATAAAAAATAGAATAGAGCCAGGAAATCAAGTTCTATATGCTTATAGAGGAGTAGAAATATTTTTACTTATTTTGGTTTATAACTTGAATTTAAAACTAAAGGAAATGCAGAAGGAAAAGAAAGAGGAGGAAAGGGGAATATTTTGATAGGTTTTTAAAAAAATTCTTTTGAAGATTTTCTTTTTTAGTTTAGAGAAACAGGCACAAATTATGTAGTGTTCTTCTGTGATTCTGGTTTTGTACACTCAGAGATAGACCATACCATTTATTGTTAATTTGATCTAAAGGCTTTCTTCTCCATATTTAGACATCATGTTGGTATAGCTGGTAATTTGCATAAGAGAAATAAATTACCCTCATATTAAAAGGAGTTAGTTGAAGTGTCTTAAATGCTTATGCAGCCACAAGTAGAACAGTTAGAAACACACTGCTTATATTTCTTAATTATTGATATTTATTTATGAGGGTAATTTTCTGCTTACCAATTGTCATTAATCCTTACAGCTTTATGGTTCATATTCTCCGTTATGCATGTGGTATTGACTTTAACAAATTGTATTATTCATACAGTTTTCTAAATTTGCTGCAGAAACTTGGCATTCTACAAAGTCTTGAACTGAAGGGAAGAATTTTCCTGATGAAACTTGCATTGGCCTAACAGAACCATGACCAATGTGCATGATCAAAGCCCCCAGAGAGTTAACAATAACGAGGTAAATGGGGACCTGAGAGGTACCGCTTAAGGGAGATAAGTTCTGAGCAGACTCAGTGAGGATCTTATTGTCTGGGAGCTTGCAGTTCCAAGGGGAAATGAATATTTCTCTTCATTTCCTTGTCCCCGGAGCCCTAATCACTGGTGGAAATAGTATACTCTGTGATTTTACCAATCTTTAACAATATTTTTCAGAACAAGTTCATATGTTTAACAAGAAATACCCCTGAGCGCTGTTTAAATGCACTCATAGTTCTCTTATGAAGTCACTCGGCAAAGACTTGTTATGCTCTGATTAGCTTATTAGTTCATTCTGGATCTGATAGAGAGTTTTGGGGCATTGTCTATCAACTTGCAAGAAATTAGGACAGCAAATGCCTTTGAATTGTCTTTGCTTATTTAAGCATGTCTCTGCAGATGTTCACTATTTTAATATGTCTTTTATTTGGAAAGTGCACTATTTGTTTAATCAATTAGAGATGTACAGTTCTGAATAAATGAAGTTTATAAGTAGATTAAAATGCTAAAGAGACATACTTCCCTCTCAAATGAGTGTCAACCCTGCATATCAACATATGGGTAATTTTGAAAGTCAAAAGATCATTTTCAGGCTCCCTTAGTTCATGGAATGATAATAAAAAATTACACAGTATATAGTTTATGAAGGCAACCCATAATGATAGCTTCACTTGTACTTAGGTTATTTACAAATGATCATAAATTAATTTTTCTGTAAGAAAGGAAATATGAGAGCTGTAGCTGCTGCTTTATGGATCAAATTATTGTAAATAATTCTGTGGACTCATTAGTGGTATTTTCAAGAAGTGCAATGCCAAACTCAACTCTCACTACTCTTTATTTCCCCAACTTCTGTTTCCTCCTGTTATTTTAATATGAATAAGTTAGTGAGATGGAAATGTGGTGCAATAGAAGAAATTAGACTTTTGAGTTAGATACAGGGCTGTGGCCCTGGATAGCTCCAAGGGTTGCCATCCTATAGGCTCCATGAAGGGCATTCCTGGGTTGTGCAGCATACATCGTGCCTCACCATAGATTAATGTTGGAAACTCGATTAAATAGTGTTGGGCAAAGTTCTTGGCTCTTTGAACCTTCATTTCCTTGACTATAAAATGGAGATTATTTTACTTACCAGATATTGTTCTTTTGTCAGTTACAAAGGAATTTACCTTCCAGATGTGATTCTTTTGTGAAGATGGGGTTTTACAAGGATTTATTCCCATAACAGCACTTAACATAGTACCGACACATGTGTATGTGTGCTAAGTTGTTTCAGTCATATCTGACTGTATGCGACCCTATGGACTGTAGCCCTCCAGGCTCCATGGGATTCTCTAGGCAAGAACACTGGAGTGGGTTGCCATGCCCTCCTCCAGTGGATCTGCCCAACCCAGGGATCGAACCCACGTCTCTTACGTCTCCTGCATTGGCAGGCAGGTTCTTTACCACTAGCGCCACCTGATAGGTGCTTAATAATTAGCTTTGCAAGTAGGTAGATAAGAAATCCAACAAATTGATTAAAAAAGGGGGAAAAGATGATATTCACTTATAGTGTAAAACTTAAAGGAAAAAGAAATCAGTCGGAAAGGTAGTCTAAGCATTTATGTGGCACCTGAGGTTTGGTCCTTGTACTGAATGCAGACCTTAAGAGGGCAAGTAACACAGAATGGATATATGCATATTACCAGAAGTTTGAAACCCTCACATATTTAAAACTACTCCTACTTGTGTTTCATGACAAAAAGGAAAACTGATAGTCTGTGGTGCTTCCATTTCAGGTTTAAAATTCTTTCAAGGTAATTCATTTTACTATTTCTATTCCAATCCAGTTTTTCTAAGTGTTTTAGAGAAGACTTTAATAGTTAGCAGTGCTACACTAATACGTGCATGCACACACAAATATATGCACACACACAACCTACACATCTTGGATACTTAACTTTAAAATGTTAATTTCTATCATATAAATTTTAGACTTTTACAACAAAATATAATGTTGGAAATTGTTTTTCAGAAAAAGATATTACAACAGAGAAAGGTAGAAGAAAGTTTATATAATTCAATATAATAAAAATAAAAGTGTAATGACAATTACTATAGCTATCAATCTTCAATAATTTGCGAAGAATCCAGCTTTAAATGCGATGAAGCTTTATAAGATTTGTGATTACAGAGTGTAAAATATAACAGATGCTACAATATTTAGATGCCTGCTGGCATTTACCTTTTTCTCTGCACAGTTCATTTCAACTATATGAAAATTTTATGTGCTATATAAAAGTAGAGAAAAAGAAATTTATTTGTAAGATAACCACAGGAGAATTGATGGTGTTTCAGCAATGTGGTATTTGATTCTGTTTGACCAGATGAACTATGTGAGAAAGTGGAGAATTTGATGATACAGTATTACTTTCAGTTTTCATATGGTGGAAGATGTACAGGTCACAAAATAACACTGGTGTTGAATTCAATTACTTTCTCTGTGGTGTTCAGAGCTGACTTTTTAGGATGGGAGCCCTACTGTTTACTGGAGAAATGGTTTTGCTTTGAGGATTGCAATGGAGAGCTGCTGGCATTGGTGACTTTGGAGAAATGGCCAATGTTATGTTTCAGAGGCGAGATACTTGGGGTGCAACATCTCATTTTTTAAAACCACATTATACAGGGCATTAAATGTTAGTCTTCTTCTTTAAAAAATTCTTTTGCTATCTTACGTATGTTCATGTTGTAAACATGATTTTAAATTCCAGATATCCTAAAATAAACAAAACCCCAATTTGCCTACTTCTAAAGATTTGTTCCCTCTTTTAAAAGGTTTAAAATTTCCCATTACATCATATATTTTTTCAGAAAAACATTTTTTTTGAGAAAACAATGAAAAAATTTCTAGATCTGCAAGCTAGAAACCTTGAAGTTATTCTTGGACACCTTTATCTCCATCTTCCTTACATCCCCAAATCATTAACTTCTATCAGTTTTTATCTTCTGTGCCTGTGTGCATGCTCAGTTGCTCAGTTGTGTCTGACTTTGTGACCCCATGGACTGTAGCCCCCCAGGCTCCTCTGTCCCTGGGATTCTCTAGGCAAGAATACTGGAGTAGGTTGTTGTGCCTTCCTCCAAGGGATCAACCTGACACAAGAATCGAACCCGTATCTCCTGAGTCTCCTGCATTGCAGGCAGGTTCTTTACCCACTGAACCATTAAATGGGTATCTTCTAATATCCATTAAATCTGTCTGCTTCACATTCTACAAGTACCATTTGTACTACTCTGCCTGGAATAATGGGAGCATCTCTTTTTCTCCCTGCATCTATGTTTCTAGAGCAAATTTATTTTCCATAATTTTCAAAATGTAAACCTGACCTTGTTCTACCTATATTTACTTCAAGATTCCCACTGTTCTCAGAAAGAAGACCAACTTTCTTAATAAAGGCCCATGAACACTGATTTGGCTTTGAAACTGCCAACTCCCAGATGTATCTCCCCTGGCTCTTTGCAGTCTTGAGTCCTCTTCTGCACTTGTGGGACCTGAAAGCCTTTACTATTGAATTTCTCCTATGTCAGCAGTACTGCAGATTGAAACACATGTAACCTTGGATCTGCATGAAGGTGTGCCAAGCACACCAATAATTTTAACGTTTCCAGATCCGTGACATCCACATGGACTTTTTTTCCTGTGAATGATCTGCATCAAGAAGGTGTCTGCAGGTGAGGCATCCTGCTGCCTCTCCCTTCCATGTTCACTTTCACAGTCACTCTTTTGCTTTACAAACAGACAGAAAAAGGTGGACTTTTCATTCATTCTGATTCTTATTGTGGAACTCTGCATCAGAAAGTAAAGTCTCTGGGGCCCAAAAAGAGGAACAACTGTCAACAGCAAGGCATCATATATTTTCCGTTTTGATACATATTGCTCTCAAGGGAAAGTGGGAACTAGAAATGCAGCATTTTGGCCTGTGCTTGGATGTTCTGAATTCAGATATTTCATGGAGTGGGGCAGCAGGGGCACCGACAGTTTTTCTTTAACCACCTCACTTCTTTCACCCCCTAAACTGTCCTCAAGAAAGAGGGACAGGGGGTCTCAGAAGAGCAAAGCAAAGTGAGGGTTGGTAGAAACATTGAAGATGTCAGAATTTGTTTCATCCACATGGCAAACTAGGAGAACCTCCTGCTTTAATCTGTTTGTCTTAATTCTTTTCTGTCTTTATTGTTTATCTGCTGCTGCTGCTGCTAAGTCACTTCAGTCATGTCCGACTCTGTGCGACCCCATATATGGCAGCCCACCAGGCTCCCCTTTTCCATAGTCTGTCTCTCTGTTACGTATCTAGTCAAGGTCCAGTTTCCTGTTCTTTTGAACAAATATCCAGAAGTGGAATTGCTGGACCACGTGGTAGTTTTTCCTATTTTTCATTTCTTAGGGAAGCTCCATGCTGTTTTCCATAGTGCCCATACTATTTTATATTTCTAACAACAGTGCACCAGAATTCCAATTTCTCCACATCCTGCCAACACTTGCATTTTTTCATTTTTTTTGATAATGGCCATCCTAGACAGGTATAAGCTGGTATTTTGCTGTAGTTTTGATTTACACTCTCTTAATGATTAGTATGGTACACATCCTTTCAAATGCCTATTGGCCACTAGTTTGCCTTTTTTGGGGAAAATGTCTATTCAGGTCTTTTGACCATTTTTTAAATGAGTTATTTGTTTTTGTTTTTTACTATTAAGTTGTAGGAGTTCCTTACAAATAAAGATAATAACCCCTTATTAGATGTATGGTTTGCAAAATTTTCCTGTCATTCCATAGGGTGTCTTTTCTCTTTGTTAGGTTGTTTCTTTTGCTACATAGCAAAGTTTGATGTAGTCCCATTTACATGTTTTTGCTTTCCTTGCTTGTGCTTTTGATGTTGCATCCATCTCTGAGAATACTGACAGCAGTCTGTTTACATTTTCAGCTCTTCGTGTGTTCTATTGCTTCCAACTTGTTTTGTTCAGTTCTTTCATTTCAGTCTTTTTCTTATCAAAGTCTTTCTCTGCTGTTTTGTAACCCTTGATTGCTAGCTATATTTAAGAGTTGGGTGGAAAGCTGTAGGAAGTTTTAAATGGGTGGGTGGGACTGACTGATTGTGGGACTCACTGAAGGAAAATGTGGTTTAGCTTTTTTTTTTTGGCATGTAAAAACAGGGATATAATCTGTGCCCCTGCAGTGGAAGCTCAGAGGCCTAAGCACCAGACCACCAGGGAAGTCCCTATGGTTTGGCTGCTTTATTGAAGGGCCCCTAACTTTCAACTCTTTAGGACTTTTCTCTTATGCTGGTCACATTCCCCAGGAAAGATCCATCCAGTCTCCTGCCTGCAGGATAAAGTCTTGCCTGCCAACATTCCAGGAGCTGATGAAAAATGAAGAGAGCCACGGGGATGTCAGCCTTCAATAAATTCATCCCTTTTCAGCTCCATTCTCAGCGCTCTACCTTAGCATGTGTGCTGACTCAGAGACCCTCTGTTCAAGACAAAACAAACTTCCAGCCCTCTGCTGGGGTGGGGATAAGGGAAAGTGAAAAGGGGATCTGCTTCTGCTCCTTAGGGAACTTTGGAGCAGTTCTTATTTTAGTTCCCTCTCATTCACCCCCATGTTTGGAAGGACCTGGTGCCACTAATTCCCGAGACTTTGGAAATCATGTTATTTAAAACACTGCCTTAATTTTTGGCTTTCAAGTTAAGCAACCAGTTTTTTTTGTGTTGGCATTTTTGTTTTTGTTTTCTGCTTCAGTTCTCACACACATTCTCCTGTTTTCTAGACTGAAGAAGTATATTGCTAGTCCCCCTTCTCTCTCACCCTCCTCATCCTTATGAAATTAAATATGTTAAAATATATCTTTATGAGGCTTCCCTTGTGGCTCAGCTGGTAAAGAATCCACCTGCAATGCGGAAGACCTGGGTTCGATCCCTGGGTTGGGAAGATCCCCTGAAGAAGGGAAAGGCTACCCACTTTAGTATTCTGGCCTGGGGAATCCCATGGACTGAATAGTCCATGGGGTCTCAAGATATGGACTCGACTGAGCGACTTTCACTTTCACGTATCTTTATGATACTCTGTGAGGTTTCAGGAGATAGTGCATTTATATATGTATGTGTTCAGTCTCCTGACTATTTGGAACCTTGATTGTCTTTAAAAATCTTTGTTTTTGTTTTATTTCAGGGGACAAAAGTATGTGTGTGCATCCAGATATGTCAATTTTTTTCAGTATGTTTCTAATTTTTTTTTTTGAGAAGTCTCTCCTTGTATCAAGGTTAAAGCAATTCTATTCTTTTTTTCCTTAAGTTTTACTCCTTCTAAAACTTATTTTCATGTATGAAATGGGGGGTAGACATTCAATTTTATTATTTTCAAAATGTCTCAACTCTGTTTTTTTACATAGCTAATAATTTCCCAATTGATTAATCATGACACTTTTACCTTTAGAAAATTTTAATATACTATATAGATTCATTTTTTGCTTTCAATGTTTCATTTTCTATTCTTATGCCCAAATTGGATTTTTTTTTTTTTTTGGCTATGCTGTTGCTTGTGGGAGCTTAGTTCCCTGACCAAGGATAAAGCCCAGGCCTCTACAGTGAAAACACTGAGTCCTAACCACTGGAGTGCCAGGGGATTCACTGGAATATTTTTAATCATTATGATCTTATGACATATTTTGATATCTGAAAGATTATTCCCCACATTTTCCTTGTTCAAAAAAATTTTTTTCTAGTCTTGCCTATTTCCTTTAGTTGTATAGTTATGTTTCCATTATTTAAAAAGTCATCCTATACTTACTTTGAAATTAAAGATAATTTAGTCAGACAAGAAAATTAATAATCCAGAAGTATTGTGAGTTCTATTTATTGAAATCTCCTTCTATGCCTTGTTTGACTGTATTTTTTTTCTTTATTTTATAGTTTGATTGCTATTGTGAACATGTTAGAAAATGGCATAAGAGGAGATAGAAGCTTGCTTTCACTTTTCTTCAAAGCCTGAGCTCTAACATACTTCCTAGACTCATCTATACCAGAGGTTCTCAAACATGACTCTTCATAAGAATTGTAAGCCATGCTTTTAAAATAACTTTATTCCAGTCCTACCCACTAAAAGTGCTAAGGGGGTAGCACTTTGATTAGCCTAGTCTGGGTCTGGAGGATTAGTATATATTTTAAACTCCTCTGCCGTATCTAAAGTTTGAAGAAGCTTGAGAATCACTCCTCTACACAAGTAACTCTTAAACTTTGCATACACTAGAATCATTTGGGAAGCTTAAAAAAAAGCAAAACCAAGTAAACAGCAATAGCAGTAAAAATCAGATGCACACATTGCACACCACAAAAATTACTTTAGAATTTTGGGGGTGGGTCCTCAGCAGCAGGATTTTTAAAAATCTGCAGTTGATTCCAATGGGCAGGCAGGTGTGAGAGCTACTGTCCCACCTCCTACAACTCAAATGGTGGTAGGAGTACCAGTAAAGTCAGCATCACCTGTGAGCCTGTTAGATGTATAGCATCTCAGTCCCAACCCTAGACCTACAGAACCAAAACCTGAAAGTGAACAAGATGCTCCAGCTGTTTTGCATGCAGCTTCAAGTCTGAGACACACTGCCACATACAATACTATCAATAAACATGTTCCCAAGCTTGCCGGAACATTCAAGTCAATGCAGGAGTTTTAAAAAATGCTGTTGCTAGGCCTTAGACTAGAGTAATTGAATCAGTATTTTCAAGAGATGGTTGTTGCTGTTGTTCAGTCACTCAGTCATGTCCAACTCTTTGTGACACCATGGACTGCAGCATGCCAGGCTTCCCTGTCCATCATCATCTCCCAGAGTTTGCTTAAATTCATGTCCATTGAGTCGGTGATGCTATCCAACCATCTCATCCTCTATTGTCCCCTTCTCCTCCTATCATCAATCTTTCCCAGTGTCAGGGTCTTTTCCAATGAGTCAGCTTCACATCAGGTGGCCAAAGTATTGGAGCTTCAGTTTCAGCATCAGTCCTTCCAATGAATATTCAGGGTTGACTTCCTTTAGGATCGAATGGTTTGATCTCTACACTCTCCAAAGGACTCTCAAGACTCTTCTTATCATCTCAGTTTGAAGGCATTAATTCTTCAGTGCTCAGATTTTTTTATTGTCCAGCTTTCATATTCATACATGACTACTAGAAAAACCATACCTTTGACTAGACGGACCTTTGTTGGCAAAGTAATGTTGCTACCATTTTAATATACTTTTTAATATACTGTCTAGGTTTCTTGTAGCTTTTCTTCCAAGGTGCAAGCGTCTTTTAACTTCATGGCTGCAGTCACCATTCACAGTGATTTTGGAGCCCAAGAAAATAAAGTCTGACCCTGTTTGCATTTTTTCCCCATCTATTTGCCATGAAGTGATGGGACTGGATGCCATGGTCTTAGGTTTTGGAATGCTGAGTTCTACCACTCTCCTCTTTCAGCTTTATCAAGAGGCTCTTTAGTTCCTGTTCACTTTCTGCCATAAGGGTGGTGTCATCTGCATATCTGAAGTTATTGATATTTTTCCCCGCAATCTTGATTCCAGCTTGTGCTTCATACAGCTGGGCATTTCACATGATGTACTCTGCATATAAGTTAAATAAGCAGGGTGACCAAAGTATTGGAGCTTCAGCTTCTGCATCAGTCCTTCCAATGAATATTCAGGACCGATTTCATTTAGGATTGACTGGCTTGATCTCTTGCAATCCAAGGGATTCTCAAGAGTCTTCTCCAACAGCACAGTTCAAAAGCATCAGTTCTTCGGTGCTCAGCTTTCTTTATGGTCCAACTCTCACATCCATACATGACTACTGGAAAAACCATAGCTTTGACTATATGAACCTCAATCCTGAATATTCATTGGAAGGACTGATGCTAAAGCTTAAGCTCCAATACTTTGGCCACCTTATGCAAATAACTGACTCAATGGAAAAGACCCTGATGCTGGGAAAGATTGAAAGCAGGAGGAGAAGGGGATGATGGAGGATGAGATGGTTGGATGGCATCACCAGCCCAATGGATATGAGTTTGAGCAAGCTCTGGGAGTTGGTGATGGACAGGGAAGCCTGGCATGCTGCAGTCCATGGGGTCACAAAGAGTTGGACATAACTAATCAACTGAACTGAACTAAAGCTGGGATACATACAGCCTTGACATACTCCTTTCCCAATTTGGAACCAGTCCATTGTTCCATGTCCTGTTCTAACTATTGCTGCTTGACCTGCATACATGTTTCTCAGGAGGCAGGTGAGGTGATCAGTATTCCCATCTCTTTAAGAATTTTCCACAATTTGTTGTAATCTACACAGTCAAAGGCTTTAGTGTAATCAACGAAGCAGAAGTAGATGTTTTTTTGGAATTCTCTAACTTTTTCTGTAATTTAACAAGTGTTGGTAACATGAGCTCTGGTTCCTCTGCCTTTTCTAAACTCAGCTTGTACATCTACAAGTTCTCAATTCACATACTGCTGAAGCCTAGCTTGAAGGATTTTGAGCACTATTTTGCTAACATTTGAAATGAGCAACTGTGTGGTAGTTTGAACATTCTTTGGCATTTCCCTTCTTTGGTATTGGAATGAAAACTGACCTTTTCCAGTCCTGTGGCCACTACTGAGTTTTCCAAATTTCCTGGCATATTGAGTATAGCATTTTCACAGCATCATCTATTAGGATTTGAAACAGCTCAACTGGAATTCCATCACCTCCACTAGCTTTGTTCATAGTGATGCTTACTAAGGCCCACTTGACTTCAAGCTCCAGGATGTCTGGCTCTAGGTGAGTGATCACACCATCTTGGTTATCCAGGTCATTAAGATCTTTTTTGTAAAGTTCTTCTGTGTAATCTTGCCACCTCTTCTTAGTATCTTCTGCTTCTTTTAGGTCCGTAACATTTCTGTTCTTTATTGTGCCCATCTTTGCATGGAATGTTCCCTTGGTATCTGATTTTCTTGAAGAGATCTCTAGTCTTTCCCATTCTATTGTTTTCCTCTATTCCTTTGCAGTGCTCATCCAAAACAGCTTCTCTCCTTGCTGTTCTCTGGAACTCTACATTCAGATGGGTACTTCTTTCCTTTTCTCCCTTGCCTTTTGTTTCTCTTTTCTTTTCTCAGCTATTTGTAAGGGCTCCTCAAACAACTAATTTGCCTTTTTGCATTTATTTTTCTTGGGGATGGTTTTGATCACCACCTCCTGTACAATGTTATGAACCTCTATCCATAGTTCTGCAGGCACTCTGTCTATCAGATCTAATCCTTTGAATCTATTTATCACTTCCACTGTATAAGAGATAGCCCATAAGTATAGTGAGTTTAAAAATATTCTCCAGGTAATTATAATATGAAGTCAAATTATATCCATGGACCTATATCTTAAGGCTACCATGTTTGATGTCATTTATCATTTAATAAAAGTAGCATATATGTGACTCTTGTCTGGGCAGTCAGTCATTAAAAAAGGTGTTTCTGGAGATTGCAGGTAATAGAGTTTACATCCTCTCATGAGCACACTAAAATCACAACTGTCTGCAGAACAACCATTGATGGAAAAGACTGGAACTTACAGCAGAGATATTCTATGGCTAAAAACATAAAGAAGGAGCCACAGTGAGAGAGGTAGGAGAGGTGGATTTGCAATAGAATCAAACCCCATACCCTCTGGATGTATAACCCACAAAAGGGAGAAAAATTACTCCAGATGTTCTCCCACAGGAGCCTGAGTTCTGAGCCCCATATCAAGCTCCCCAGCCTAGGGGTCCAGTACCGGGAAGATGAGACCCCAGAGCATTTGGCTTTGAAATCCAGCAGGACTTAATTGTAATAGCCCCTGAGGACTGGGGTAAATAGAGACTTCACTCTCAAAGGGTGCACACAAAATCTCACATGCCCTGGAACCCAGAGCAAAAGGAGTAATTTGATAGGAGCCTGGGCTGGGCCTACCTGCTGGTCTTGGAGAGTCTCCTGGAGCAAGGGCAGGAGGGGAGGCCACATGTCACCCTGGGGACATAGACACTGGTATTGGACATATTGGGGAACTTTCAGCCATGTGAACACTGCTGCTGTGGCAGCTGACATTTTGGATAATTAGCTCCAAGATCTTGCCCCACCCAATAGTCTGCAAGGACAGTGCTGGGACACCTCAGGCCAATTAGCAAGCCAAAACAACCTGTGAGACACCCAGACCCCATACCCAGCAGTGTCAGGAACCCACCCTTCTCCCCTGTGCAACGATCTGAAATGAGCCCTGGGGTCTCTGGGCCCTGAGGTCAGACTCCAGGACTCAGTAGTCTGGCACTAATCCCTGGATTGGCTTCAACAGCTAGTGAATAGAACAACAGCCCCAGAGTCTTCCAGACCCTGACTCTACTCAACACTGAGCCAGCACTAGCCCCTGGGCTCCCTAGGATTCTGCAACCAGCCACCTTGTGAGCATCGGTGCAAGGCAGGGCCTGGCAACTAACTAGACTAGGGGCCTGCCAGACTGCCCCCATAGTCAGCCCACCACAACAGAAGGACCCATGTAGCCCTCTTAGGGGGAAACCCTAGAGCACATAGCTCAGGTGACAAGAGGGCAGTGCCCCGCTGGGATGCACAGAAAGCCTCCTACAGAGGGCCACCTCTCCAAGGCTGAGAAAGCTAACTAGTGTACCACATACATAAAAATACAAATAGAAAGCTAGACAGAATGAGGCAACAGAGGAATATGTTTCAGGAAAAGGAACAAGATAAAACCCCAGAACAAGAAGTAAATAAAGTGGAGATAGGCAGTCTACCCGAGAAAGAGTTCAGAGTAATCATTAGAAAGATAACCAAGGAACCGGGATGAAAATGAATACATAGAGTGAGAAGTTAGAAGGTTTTTATAAAGAGGAGATATAAAGAGCACCCAGGGCTTCCCTAGTGGCCTATGGTAATTTGCCTGCCAATGTAGTAGGCACAGATCCCCGGTCTAGGGAGATCCCACATACCATGGAGCAACTAAGCCTGTGCGCCACAACTCTTGAGCCTGTGCACTAGAGCCCAGAAGCTGCAACAACTGAAGCCCATGTTCCCTAGAGCCTGTGCTTCACAACAAAAGAAGCCACCACGATGAGAAGTCTGCACACCGCAATAGAGAGTAGCCCCACTCACCTCAAATAGAGAAAGCCTGCACAGCAACAAAGACCCAGCAGAGCTGATACATAAATAAATGACTTTTAAATGAACAACCAAACAGAAAATGAAGAATACGATAACTGAAATAAAAAAATACTCTGGATGGAATCAATAGTAGACTAAATGATTCAGAAGAATGGATCAGTGAGCAGAAAGACAGAGTACTGGAAATCACTACCGTAGAATAGGAAAAAAAGAATTAAATGAGGACATTGTAAGAGACTTCTGGGGCAACTCAAGTGCAGAGGTCCCAGAAAGAGAAGAGAGAGGAAGGGCCTGAAAAAATATTTGATGAGACAGTTTCCTGAAACTCTCCCTAACCTGAGAAAGGGAATAGTCTCTAAATCCAGAAAGCCTAGAAAGTCCCATCCAGGATCGACCCAAAGAGGAACATACAAAGACACATTGTAATCAAAATGACAAAAATTAAAGAGAAAATACTAACAAGAGCAAGAGAAAAGCAACAAATAACAAACAAAGGAACTCCCATAAGACTATTAGCTGATTTTTAAGCAGAAACTTTGCAGGCCAGGAGGGAGTGGTACAATATATGTAAAGTGATGAAAGAGAAAATATTGCAACCCAGAATACTCTCTGCCCAGAAAGGTTCTCATTCTGATTTGATGGAGAAATCAAAAGCTTTACAGACGTGCAAAAGCTGAAAGAATTCACCACCATCAAACCAGCTTGGGATAAAATGTTAAAGGCATGTCTCTAGGTGAAAAAGAAAAGACCCACAACTAGAATTAAGAAAATAGCAGAAAGAAAAAACTCACCAGTAAAGGCAAATGCACATTAAAGGTAGGAAATCACCCACAAACAAAGCTAGCAGGGAGGTGAAAAGACAAAAGGAGTAAAAATCATCTGTATCCACAATAAGCAGTGAAGAGATACACAAAACAATTAGATAAAAAAAAAAAAAACAATTAGATATAAAATATCATCCACAGTAACTGTGAGGGGAGTACAAATGCAGTGTATTCAAAATGCACTTGAAATTAAGAGGTTAGCAACTTAAAACAATCACATATGTATATATACTGCTATACAAAAACCTCAAGGTAACTGCAAACCAAAACTCTATAACAAATATTGAAAAAGGTGTTTCTGTACTCTTAACATGGTTTAAAATTATTTTTGAACAATATATATATTAAAAAACAGAAAAGAATAGCTTTATCTAGCACACATACCAAAAGTAGGCATACTAAGATGATTTACATTTGGAGGCCCCCTGTGCTAGATTATAGATGCTTCCAAAGCAGGAACACATATTTGATTGCTGTATTTGAATTCATAGAATGACATTGTTGATTGAGTGCCCTAAGACAAATAAATGAGCCACTTATGTTAGGCACTTGTTCACGTTCATAAAAACAACAAATAATATTATCTTCATCAAGCCCTTCCTAAGAAATAGTGATTAAATGATATCTGGTGTTTTCTTTGTGTGCAATTTCTTTCCAAGAGGTGGAGGAAACTGATTTGCTTCTGATGAACCTGTGTTGCCTCCAAATTGATGTCCACAGATTTCCTACTTTATTAATTGTCCCAGCAATTTAGCCAGCGATGATTTATATGAAATATTCCCTCTTGTTGTAGGCTCTACAGTCAGCTAATTGATTGCTATATGAATTATGCATCCTAAGCCAAATGCGAGGGTGCATGAAAGATGCAGCCAAGGTCATTTCCACCAACAAGAACTACGGTGACTAAATGCCTTTTTAAGACAGGCTTTATTACTTTCACTTTGCTGCTTTCTTCATGTATACATCAAGTCCAGAGTACTGAGAAAACTCTAAAATCGTGCCTTTAATTTATAAAAAGACACAGCCATCCACGGTTCAGTGTTCTTCTGCCTGACAAGGGCTATAATTGAATTAATTTGGTAGCACTAAGGAAAAAACCAGAAATGGCATACAGGTGCTTTTTATCTGAATCCAAAATATGCCAAATCCCATCAAATTTATCTATAGTTTATTAACACTCAAAAGCGACTGCTCCCAAAATAAGCACTTTGATTAGATGAAGGCCATGTTTGGACTAAATACAGACTATTTGGCATTTTGGCACTTGATGAAGGACAGTTTTGAAAAGTTACAGTCAATTATCATTTATTCATACTAAGAGAAGTGAATGATTTATACATTCTAGAGGCCGTATAAAGGACAGGAGTGGTGCTGTACTAAAGCTTTCAGGATTAAAGCAATCAAGTTAGAATAATGAAAGGATCTTGGTTTTTGCTGTCTCTGGGACTTAGTTTGAATTATCATTTAGCAATTTATTCGTTGAATTACTTTAGGCAATTTAACCCTTCGGACTTCAGTTGCCTTCTGCAAAAATGGTCCCAATAATACTTTACTTGTACAGTTACTGTGAAGATAAGCATGACTAAAAGTCACTGAAATCAATAACTTAGCCTTAGACGGTACCTTATTGCTTAGACAACAGAGCATACTACCAGGTAGAGTGTTCCTTGGATTACAAGTTGCCCGTGAGGTTTGTAGAGAAACTTTCCAATTTGCTCTTAAAATCACCCCCAGGTACTTCCCTGGTGGTCGAATGGTTAAGACCCCATGCTTCCAGTGCACAGGTGCAGGTTCAATCTCTGGTGGAGGGGAACTAAGATCCCACATGCCCTGTGGCCCGGCTGAAAAAGCAAACAAACAAAATGACTACCCACAGGGCCATGAGACCATGTCACTATATATTCCCTAAACCAAACAAGCATCTTCCGATGTGAAAGTTTCCATATGCTCAGAGAACTCATCTTAGGAATTAATCCACAAGAAGTGCATGTTTCAGAACAAACTACAGCTCCATGAGGCATACCCAATCACATTCAGACGGTACTGGAGAATACGTGTCCTATGATTTCACATTAGGGGAACAGATACCTCACCAGAGAGGAGTCAATCACAAACCCTTCAGACCAGAACTGCACGCTTTAGCGCACACAGCAATCAGCTAAGGGTCTTGTGAAAATGCTAATTCTGGTTCAGTAGGTTTGGGCTGGGGCCTGAGATTCTGCAGTTCTAACAAGCTTCCTGATGACATGATGCATCTGGCCCACGAACCATGCTTTGAGTTGCAAGGTTGGGGGCTTTTCAAACACAGTGGCATGTGGGATTCGCCTGAAGATCTCTTTAAAAATAATGACGCCTGGGCTCTTCCTTAGGTTTGTAGAATCTCTGGGGTTCAGTCCCTGGCTTAGGTACTTTTTAAAAGCTCCCTGAGTGATTTTTATTAGTAGATTGGGAACCAGTATTTTAGACGCGAAGGCAAGTGCTTCCATCACCTCCTATCAATCGATCTTTCTAAAATCACTTATTAGTAAAGCCCAGATTGTGTAACACACAGAACCCAGGAGGCGGACTTCAGAACATGACAGGAAGTACAGCAGGGCTTCTGCTATTGAGGGCCTGGTGGAGGTCGCCTCACATGCTCCACATGCTCCACATCCCTAATCTGGATGAGAGGTGTCTGCATAGCTTCTCGCCAGGCCCTGGCATGGGCTCAACATTTCATTGCTTCCTTGTAACTAGTGTCACCCCGTCAGTGGTCCTGAGGCTGTGATGTGAACCTGGCGTGGAAGGAAATGCCATATAGCATTGAAGGACTATACGTTAACAGATTTTTCTTACAGAAGAAAATGCACACCATGATGGGGTAGTTTTGCTTCTATGGAAGGCATTGGTTCTACTTGCAGCTACCAATGACCCCATGCCTTTAAAATGAGCACTTATAATATGATGTCTGTAAGTTTACATTTTTCTCAGTTCCCACAGGTTTTCCTTCTTGTTTGCTGTATTCTCAACAATATGATTATTAATTCAATATCTGGTTTCTCCGTTTCAGTGGCACCTGCATCAGATTGACTGGGACCTTTTAAGACCACGCTGATGTGGCCATCTACCATAGTTCCTGGTTCAGTGTATCTAGGGTCAGGACTGAGAAATGGCCTTTCTAAAAAGTTCCTATGAGGTGCCCTCAGATATTGGGCTGGGAACTACGCCTCCCGCATCCCTTGTTAACTACCACTTTATTATTTCATGAGATTCATGGGAAGAGAGGTATTATGCCTTTATATTCTCCATCTGCCACCAGTGCCTAGTATGCAGATGGCACAAACAAATACCATTTGAGTAAAAACTGATGGCCAAATCTTATCTCATTCATAATGAAAATGCTTATAGAATATTGGACATTTCTTCTGGCCCATTAAGGATAATGTTTTCCAAAGAGACTCCAAAAATAACACTGACCTAGGGATCTGTGCTACTGTGGAATCTAGAGCGTCTGGGGACACTTTCTATGAAAACTTCTCTTCCCCCAAGCCACTAAGGTACAGCCATGCAATCAGCATGATGTACAGGTTTGTTGACTGTTCAGGCTTCCATTCAGGGGGTCTTGAAATGGAGAAGCAACAGAAGTATCTCCTCTAGGACCATCTGCTTTCAATTTTTCAGCTGAATCTCCTGAAGACTCACCAGGTGCTAATTTTGTATATGGTTCCATTGGAATTCTATCATTTTTCTCTAGATTTTACTTCCCAAAGAAAAGGAAGGATTCACTGAAGCAAAAAACCTCACTGGCATAGAGAAGATCAGGAGTGATCCCCAGCTGAACAAAGGCCAGTTCTACAAAAATAGTTGACAAATTGGCTGAGTTTTAGTCAATCCATTTTTTAAAGTCACCTCCTGGCTTTTGGATCAACCATGCAGTCAGTCCAATTCAGTTTCAGAAGGAGGAAACAGATTGATTGTTTTTAAACCTATATTTTTTCCTCTCCCAACCTGGGCAGGTGATATTTTGGGCAATTTTGAAAGCAGAAACCATGACTTTATGAAAACCTGCTGCATGATTTCCTTTTCACATTCAAGTACTTAGAAATCATTCGCCCTTGTTACTAGAAAAACTAACGTTGGGCAATTGATTAGAATTTCTTCTAATCCTCATGTTTTCTGAATTCACGTTACCAGAAAGGAGAGAGACCAATGACCTCATTTGCAGCTGTCCCAAATAAAGCCTGAGCTTCGTGCTCACATTTGATCAGTAAGTTTAAGAGTAAAACTCACGATGGAGCAGAGAAAAGGGGCACATTTTCGCAAAGCTTCAGGCAGACTTGATCTGAACTAAATGCTTTGTAATCTCTCTTTAAACAAAAGCTTTAGCTTCTGTAATCCTCCTCTTTATCTATCCCTGTGAAGCCTCCTGAGGTTGAAGCTGCTGCTTATGTCAGTTTTATAAACAGCCTGGATCTCTGCCCACAAATTGGTTTCCAGGGGGGATGGCAGCAGTGTCAGCTTAGCTCAAGTGTCATGAGTCATGGTCCCCTCCCTTTGGAGACACCTGTGCAAGTGCAGCCTGAGCAAGGCCTGAGCATCCTCTGCTTGTATTCTCACTTCACAGACATCCTGCTACTGAGCATCCAGCCAGCCAAGGTCCCTGGCTCATTAAAGCGCGGCCGAGAGACTATTGTGTCTGTCTGCACCTTCTGTTCTTGAACCCCCAAGGAAAACTTCCATTTGTCGTGTCAGTCTGAACTGTGCCACATTGTACTCTGGCTCCACCCAAAGTCTGGTGGCTTTGATGGGGTCCTTCAGTGCCTGTGAGCTTCCACTGCCTTTTCTGGGGGGAAAGAGCAAGGAAGCTCAGACTCCATGACAGACTGATTCCCTAGTGGAGCACAGTCAAGCCAGGATTGAAACGGCTTATGCTGGTCACTGTGACTTCTAACAGGGGACTCTAATGCTGCTGATGAAAGCCTATATGTGGAGTCAATGAAAAGCTGCATTTCAAATAAATGCCAAAAAATAAAAATATATCACTGTGCAGAAACATTAGAGACAGCATGCAACTTTGGATGCACCTATTGTAGTGGGACCATGTGCTCGCATGTGAATATAAACACATGCACACACATCCGCAAAGGAGAAGCTGTCCTGTCTTCTCACAAGTCTGAGCTCTAGCCATTTGTGTAAGAGAATCAATCTCTAGATAAATCCTTATAAAGACCAATTTTGACTTTCCCTTTGACCTAGAAATCTAGGCTCAGACTCACTGATAAGAAAGTTGCTATAGCTGGGAATTTACAAAAATCCTGGATTCTCAAGTGGCTCAGTTTAATGGAAGGACTATAGGGCTTTAGAATTAAACAGCTCTAAAGATCCTACATATTCCATTTATTAATTGTGAGGCTATGAGCAAGAACCTTAACCCTCTGAGCCTCCGTTTCCTTATATGCATGAAGCTTCTTGGAAGCATTAAAGATCACATGTGAGATGTGGCCAGAAGACAGTAAAATCTTGAGGAACAGTAGGTATCTGCTACTACTGACAATTCTTACCAGACACGACGTGTAACCTTTTTGGGTCCTGGTTTCTCCCTCAAAATTCTGATGCTCCAGGATTCTAAAAACTTAGTGCTTGTAGTGGGTTCACCAAGAAGTTTATTCAACTTTAAGTAAAAATAAAAGATATTTTTCATTTTCACCAAGAACTTTATTGAACAATGTATTCATTAACCAAATACACTTTTTGGCCAACCCAATACTTTATTTAGTGAAGGAGGACAGATGCAAAGAATCAGGAGTTTCTCAACAAAAGCTGATGACTTTCTTCCTTCTCCTTGGTGTCCCTGGGTGGATAGGCAAATGATCTGTCTCCACATACATGTGCTGTGCTGTGTTTAGTTGCTCAGTCGTGTCCGACTCTGCAACCCCATGGACTGTAACCTTCCAGGCTCCTCTGTCCATGGAGATTCTCTAGGCAAGAATACTGGAATGGGTTGCCATGCCTTCCTCCAGAAGATGTTCCCAACCCAGGGATCAAATTCATGTCTCCTGCATTGTAGGTAGATTCTTTACTGTCTGAGCCACCAGGGAAGCCCAAGAATACTGTAGTGGGTAGACTATCCCTTCTCCAGGGGATCTTCCTGACCCAGAAATCTAACCGGGGTCTCCTGCATTGCAGGATTCTTTACCAGCTGAACTAGCAGGGAAGTCCCCACATTTATACAGGTGTTAATAAAATGGGGCAGGATGATGGGAAGAAAGTGTGAAGAAAGTGTGTCCCTAGGGAAGAAAGTGTGAAGAAAGTGTGTCCCTAGGGAAGAAAGTGTGAAGCCTCTATTTTCATCTTGTTATCCGAACTTTCTCTCTCTCTCTCTCTTTTCCCCCTTTCTTTCTATTTCTCTTTGTCTCCCTCTCTCCAAATAAAAATAAAAAATGTAATATCTCGGCCTTACATTTCAAAGGTCATTAAGGTGGGCAGAGTTACAAAGCTGTATACAAGCATCAAAATGGCTGTCTGGGGAGGCCTTACAAATAGCTGTGAAAAGAAGAGAAGTGAAATGCAAAGGAGAAAAGGAAAGATATAAACATCTGAATGCAGAGTTCCAAAGAATAGCAAGAAGAGATAAGAAAGCCTTCTTCAGGGATCAGTGCAAAGAAATAGAGGAAAACAACAGAATGGGAAAGACTAGAAATCTCTTCAAGAAAAACAGAGATAACAAAGGAACATTTCATACAAAGATGGGTTCGATAAAGGACAGAAATGGTATGGACCTAACAGAAGCAGAAGATATTAAGAAGAGATGGCAAGAATACACAGAAGAACTGTACAAAAAAAGCTTCACGACCCAGATAATCACGATGGTGTGATCACTCATCTAGAGCCAGACATCCTGGAATGTGAAGTCAAGTGGGCCTTAGAAAGCATCACTACGAACAAAGCTAGTGGAGGTGATGGAATTCCAGTGGAGCTATTCTAAATCCTGAAAGATGATGCTGTGAAAGTGCTGCACTCAATATGCCAGCAAATTTGGAAAACTCAGCAGGGGCCACAGGACTGGAAAAGGTCAGTTTTCGTTCCAATCCCAAAGAAAGGCAATGCCAAAGAATGCTCAAACTACCGCACAATTGCACTCATCTCACACGCTAGTAAAGTAATGCTCAAAATTCTCCAAGCCAGGCTTCAGCAATATGTGAACCGTGAACTTCCTGATGTTCAAGCTGGTTTTAGAAAAGGCAGAGGAACCAGAGACCAAATTGCCAACATCCGCTGGATCATGGAAAAAGTAAGAGAGTTCCAGAAAAAAACATCTATTTCTGCTTTATTGACTATGCCAAAGCCTTTGACTCTGTGGATCACAATAAACTGTGGAAAATTTTGAAAGAGATGGGAATACCAGACCACCTGATCTGCCTCTTGAGAAATTTGTATGCAGGTCAGGAAGCAACAGTTAGAACTGGACATGGAACAACAGACTGGTTCCAAATAGGAAAAGGAGTACGTCAAGGCTGTATATTGTCACCCTGTTTATTTAACTTATATGCAGAGTACATCATGAGAAACGCTGGACTGGAAGAAACACAAGCTGGAATCAAGATTGCCGGGACAAATATCAATATGCAGATATCAGATATGCAGATGATACCACCCTTATGGCAGAAAGTAAAGAGGAACTAAAACGGCTCCTGATGAAAGTGAAAGTGGAGAGTGAAAAAGTTGGCTTAAAGCTCAACATTCAGAAAACGAAGATCATGGCATCCAGTCCCATCACTTTATGGGAAATAGATGGGGAAACAGTGGAAACAGTGTCAGACTTTATTTTTTCTGGGCTCCAAAATCACTGCAGATGGTGACTACAGCCATGAAATTAAAAGACGCTTACTCCTTGGAAGGAAAGTTATGACCAACCTAGATAGCATATTCAAAAGCAGAGACATTACTTTGCCAACAAAGGTTCGTCTAGTCAAGGCTATGGTTTTTCCTGTGGTCATGTATGGATGTGAGAGTTGGACTGCGAAGAAGGCTGAGTGCTGAAGAATTGATGCTTTGAACTGTGGTGTTGGAGAAGACTCTTGAGAGTCCCTTGGACTGCAAGGAGATCCAACCAGTCCATACTGAAGGAGATCAGCCCTGGGATTTCTTTGGAAGGAATGATGCTAAAGCTGAAAGTCCAGTACTTTGGCCACCTCATGCGAAGAGTTGACTCATTGGAAAAGACTCTGATGCTGGGAGGGATTGGGGGCAAGAGGAGAAGGGGATGACAGAGGATGAGATGGCTGGATGGCATCACTGACTCGATGGACGTGAGTCTGAGTGAACTCCGGGAGTTGGTGATGGACAGGGAGGCCTAGCGTGCTGCGATTCATGGGGTCACAAAGAGTTGGACTCGACTGAGCTACTGATCTGATCTGATGTAATCATCACTATGGATATATAACTCTAGATCACAATGTCTCCAGCTTTCCTTGGTAATAAATTATGTTCAACTCTGGACTGTTCTGGAAATTAGTAATTGAAGAAAAGTTAATATTCCTGAAGTGCTCTACATGGAGAATACTAGGTAAAGGTATCATGCTTTCTTGCATTTGGTGCGTTTTCTAAGAGCTCACTTTCCCAGACTCCATATTTGATTTGTATTAAGCAATGTCATATGTCCAGGACTGCCACTTATTTCCTGCAAAGGAAACTCATACAGCTGGACTCAGTATCATCATTTCAAAGATGTGTGTATATACAAGGACTCTCTTCATCCTTTATTTAAAAGGTAGGTAACAGAATTTAGGGGCTTCCCTTGTGGCTCAATGGTAAAGAATACATCTGCCAATGCAAGAGATGAAGGTTTGATCCCTGGGTCGAGAAAATCCCCTGGAGAAGGAAATAGTAACCCACTCCTGTATTCTTGTCTGGGAAATACTATGGACAGAGGAGCTTGGTGGGCTACAGCCCATAGGGTCACAAAACAGTTGGACCCCACTTAGGGACTGAATAAACAACAGAATTTAGATGGGATTAATCAGTGTGTACGGAGAAGGCAATGGCACCCCACTCCAGTACTACAATAACAAACCAACATCCACGGGGTAAAACTACTCTCTCGCATGCTGGTGAGCAATTGGTGAATTTCACTGACCCATTTTTCTATAATGAAGTAAATTACATTTAATCTTTAAAATGAAAAAAAAAATCTTTAAAACGTCCTCATATTGTCTGAATCTCACTTGTTTTTCAGCTTGCAGAGGCTCTTATGAGTTAGTGATAATTCTCACAGATCAAATCTTTTATAAATGAACTGTTGAAAGCCAGAAGCCCCAACCACAGAGCAAACGCTACAGATAAGATGGAGTGTTACAATTTATACTTGGTCCCAACTCTACTCATCTTTAGCATCATTTTGATTTGTGCTTCTAGGTAGATGTAATAGTTTCCTGTTGTGCAACAAATGGACACAAATCTAGGAGCTTAAAACCACACACCTTTACTATCTCACAGGTCTAGGTCTGGGCATCTCTTATCCTTGGTCCTTTGCTTAAAGTCTCACAAGATTTCAACCAAAATGTCAGCTAGGCTGAGTTCTCATCTGAAGTCTTTACTGGGATATCTTATACTTTCAAACTCACTCTGTCACCAGAACACATTTCCTTGTGGTTGTAGGGCTGAGAGCCCCAACTTCTTCCTGATTAGAGGCTGGAGGCTGCCCTAAGCTCCTATGAGCTGTCTGCAGTTCCTCACCACATGGACTTTCCCAACAGGGCTGCTAACTTCATGTTAGCAATGCAAGTCTCTAGAGTAGGTCTGCTCCCCAGTCATCACCTTAAATGGCAGTGTAATCATGGGGGTGCACATCCTTTACTTTTGACATATTTTGTTGGTTAGAAGCAAGTCACAGGTCCCACCCACACACAAGGGAAAGGATTATGCTGCTGCTGCTGCTGCTAAGTCGTGTCAGTCGTGTCCGACTCTGTACGACCCCATAGACGGCAGCCCAACAGGCTCCTCTGTCCCTGGGATTCTTCAGGCAAGAGTACTGGAGTGGGGTGCCATTGCTTTCTCCGGAAAGGATTATACAAGAGTGTAAATACCAGGAGGCAGGAAGCATAGCAGGGTGGACCCACTTTAGAATCTGTCCAACACAGGAGGCAAAGAAAGCAGGCTATTTGGAAGGGGCCAAAGGAGCATTCAGTGGCAACCAATACTCTTCCAGAAGGTAAGACTCAAGGCAGAGATGGAAATGATCCTGTGGCCAGCTAGGAGGAATAACATTTGACACAGTGCTTTTCCTTCTTGAGGAGAGAACCATGAGGAACGCAAACAAAAAACACCTCTGGGCAAAATTTTGTCTTTTATTTTTAATTTCTGAGTCCCTGTTTCCTTTATTTCTAGAGATCGCCAAAAGAATTACTTTAACTCACTGAAATTAGAATATTCATTGTTCCCAAAAAGCTATCCAAAGAACCCTTCAAGATCTAAAGCAGAATTTAAAGCAAGGGTATTTGTGGTAGAGGAATTCCTACACTCCCAAACGAGCCCCACCCTCTACCTTCTCAACAAAGAGGCGCTAGCTTAGGTCAGGCCTTCTCTTTACAACCTAGCCTAGGGCCATTCTCAAATCTGACTGTTTCTCACGCTAGCGTCATGCCAGGCTGCCATTTTTACTTCTCCCATGTATCAAAATCTGGGCAGGGCTTCAGGGTTCGTCTTGAGTCCCTGGGATACTCTTCCTTTGCTCCAGTAGTTCTCACCCTGGCTATACAATAGAATCTCCTGGGAGATTTAAATGGGAAAACAAATTCCAATGTCCAGATCCCAAGCATGCTCATTTAGTTGGTCTAGGTTGGAGCACGGGCATTGGAATGTTTAAAGAGGTCCCCAGGTGATACTAATGTACAGCAAGATTATACTTAATTCCACAATTCCACTGAACTTGAATCGCCACATTCCATTTTGGAATTTAATTACATTTCCCATATTTCTAGGTTCAAACGTCTCAACTTAGAATGAAAAAAATCCATCGTTCCTCCAATTATGGATCTTCCTTTGCACATCCAGTCAAGAAGTCCTATTCATCTTTAATATGTAACACAGACTCTGGTAGTCTTCAACTTGTAGGAAAGGAGGCAGAATGCCACTTTGGGGGATGGGATGAGAGCATCCCTGTTTACCAGTCACTATGTGCAAAGAACATCAAAGTCTTGGTTTCTGGCAGAATAGAAGTCAACCAAGTGCTGGGACTTGAGGGGTTCTTCACAGAGCATTTGGTTTAAATATTTGTTTTACTCTTTGCTGGCACAATTAACCAGACTTCTGCATTAGAGATTCCCTTATGTGGACTGAGCTTTCACCTCTTTAGGAGTTTTTCATTAGTTATAAATAATTCTAGGAGGATTTATCCAGCCCTTTGTGTGAAACAGTTCATTGGGTCACTGTTGCTTGTGACAAGAGGAGGCACATAATTACTTTTTGTAATAGCTTTTAGTCTGCTTCTTTCTCTAGGGGAAGACTCTCTATAAAGACAGGGCTATCTAGCTCAGTATCTGGCACAAAGAAGATTCACAGTAAATATTTTTTTTGAATGAATGAATCATGAATGAGGAATAAAATAATGAATGAATAAACACACTTGAGCAAAGCAGTGGCCATAATCAGTCATGAACCCTGAAAGAAAGAAAAGAAACAAAAAGAGAAAAAAAAAAATCAGACTCTTAGAGGAAAAATATTACCACGTCATAGTGTTCCTAGAGGTCTGATTCTTTGCACACATCATAGAGAAAGTGCATTAAGAAAAACCTCGCTAATAGTTCCAATTTGATGCTGTTGATGTCTTTGTTAGAATTTCCCCCATCTTTCTTTTTTAATAATATTAATAATAGGAACAATCAGAGCTACCATTTATTAAGCTTTTACTGAAAACCAACCATTGTACTAATTATTTAGGTGTTTGTTTGCTTGTTTTTTTTTTATCTTCCCAATAACTCTTTGAGGCAGGTATTATATATATTGTATTATATATAATATATATATTATATAATGAATATATATTATATATTCATTACCAATCTACAGATAAGGACACCTAAGCTTAGAGAGGATATGTAAATTGTGACAATCAATGGCAGACATGGCATGTGAGCCACAGTCTCTCTGGTGCCATGTGCTTTCACTGACTGCTGGTGCTCCTCCTGTCTGGTCCCCCCACCCCAGCACACACTCCTGTTCTCTTTCACGTGGCCATACAAACAGTGGGGATGAGGATGTGGTTGACCTGGTCTGAATATATTGTGACATGGAGAGGTCTGAGTTAAGAGGAGGAAAGCAATACTCCAACAGTAAGAATCAGTGAAGCTCCTGGAATCAAACATAAAACCCACAAAGTTTCTCAGCTGCCAATATGTAGAGGAAAATATGGTGAGCTCTTAATATATTGTGCACTTTTAGAGGAAACAAAGTTTTTTCCCCATCAAACTTGAGAAGAGATTTTCTACATCATGGAGCATATATAAAAGTAAAAATTCTCAGCCCCTATGTCATGTCAAATACAGAAGAATATGATAGTCCTTACAGAGACCATTGATAACAAAGTGCAATTAGTAACTCTAATTCAGATGGTAGGGTGTATATTGGGGTGGTCTCATATTGTATTGTAGCACTTGCTGAGGAAAGGAAAAAGCCTAAGTAGGCCTCTGTGATCAAAGGTTGCTTGAAAATCCATGGTAAAAGTGGAGTACGAGGGTCCAAATACTTACAACATAGAGTACACCCTTTCAATATTATCATCTCTAAATATCACTTTGTACAATTAGATTTCTTAAAGAAGAGCTGTCTCTCAGATAAAGATTTTATTTTACTTCACTATTTTCAATATTTTCACTATTTTATTTATTTCACTATTTTCAGTGACCGGAGGGGGAGAATCCTGGAGCTCAGATTTTTTCTGGATATTTCCTGAAGTTTTGCAAACCATATAAGTACTTGCTGAAGTAATATTTTGTTATGGCATCAACAATTTAACCAACATTTTTACACAGATGGGAAGATGAGGCTCCTCCTGGATGGAGCACCTGCAAGAAACAAGTATTTCATCTTACAGAGTACTTAGGAGAGGGCAAAATTAGTCTGGAATGTTTTCAGAAGTAGTCATCTATCTATTCTCTCTGTTGATCATCCTTATCCTCACTCCAAGACCCAGGCTGATGGAGTCACCACTGACTGGATCATACCAGGCCCTGTGGCAGTGGGAAAAGTATATTCTGGAGGGTCTCAAAAGAGCAATTAAATGCTCCAACTTAATTGCAAGTGTTATTTTTGCTTACAACGTATTAGCCAAAACAAGCACAGGACTCCAGGTAGCCAGGAGAAGGTAGGTAAGTGAAATCCTACCATGGATCCACAGGGGCAGGGGGCAGTGTGTTCAATGGGTAGCACTAATTACTATTACTGGATAAGGAAATGGCAACCCACTCCAGTACTCTTGCCTGGAAAATCCCATGGATGGAGGAGTCTGGTAGGCTACAATCCATGGGGTCTCAAAGAGTCGACACCACTGAGTGACTTCACTTTCACTTTTCACTTTCATGCATCGCAGAAGAAAATGACAACCCACTCCAGTATTCTTGCCTGGAGAATCCCAGGGAGAGAGGAGCCTGGTGCACTGCTGTCTATGGGGTTGCACAGAGTTGGACATGACTGAAGCAACTTAGCAGCAGCAGCAGCAGTGACTATCACAGGAGTGCCCAGATACGATTTATATTTGTAGAACATCATCGTGGCTATTATATGGAGAATAAATTATGGTGCCAAGACCAGAAGCAGGGGTATCAGCTAGGGGCCCATTTCAATTATCCATCAAATAATGCCAGTGGTATGGAGGTAGTTGCAGAGTCTGGGATCTCAGGTGGGGATAAGGCTGGCAACTTGGCCGTGCCTCCGAGGCTTCCCTGGTGGCTCAGACGTTAAAGCATCTGCCTGCAAGATGGGAGACCTGGGCTCGATCCCTGGGTAGGTAAGATCCTCTGGAGAAGGAAACGGCAACCCACTCTAATACCCTTGCCTGGAAAATCCCATGGATGGAGGAGTCTGGTCAGCTACAGTCCATAGGATTGTAAAGGGTTGGACACGACTGAGCGACTTCACTTTTCACTTGGCGTGCCTCCAAATTGGGTCTGAGGGCTCTGGGCATAAGGGCTTGTGCCCTGCCCACCCCATGACCACGCTGGCTGTTGGCAGGCGACATGGGCAAGGGGACATGCTGGAGAGCCTGAAGGACGTCATGGCCGAGTCCCTGTAAGCCAACGGCAACCGAAGAGTCGGCAGGTCAAGCTGGAGGTCTGGAACTATCAGGCCAGCACAGGTTCTGCACTGTCTTCAAGTCCAACTCCAGGAGCACGCAGGGCATCCTCCCACTGACCGAATTCACTAACACCTGGCCCTTCAGCAACCGGTGGAAGGAAGAGACCGAGGAGCACGACCTGACTGGGAATCAGCTGCACCTGGCCCTCTCAGCGAGCCTCGCTAGAGCACGCTGAGCGCCTGCGCAGAGAAAGACGCTTGGCCTTGGAGATCTGCTTGGGGAATCACCAGGGCGGTGCAAGCTCAACCAGGGGTCCTTCACCCAGGTGTCCCACATCGCTCTCACGCACCACGTGGAGAAGCACAAGCGGCTCCCTGAACAGGCCCCCACCTGTTCAGCCTGCAGGACCTCTGCTGCCAGCTATGGCCTCCGGCATTCCTGTGAACCGCATCGATCAGCTCCCACAGCCGCCACCGTCAAAAGCCACCCCAGGTCCTCCTCCATGGCCTATGCATTCATGACGCACCAGCACTCCTACTCATTGGCCAGCGATGGCCAAGGGCGGCAGCATCAAGGGCAACAGCTTCCAAAGGTGCGAGTCCATCCACCCGCGTTCCAGCCCAGAGCACGCCCTACCTCCCCTCCCGCCGTAGCACCCCCCAACACCCCCAAGTCCACTTTCCTTCTGAGAGGGCTCATGCTAGGGGAACACTCCTGGCCGCACAGCCCCTCCTGGGAGGAGGGGGGGAACTTACCATGGTGGTCCCAGCCAGTGAGATGTCCACAGCAGCATATGGACTGTGCTGGAGTACTTGCTGTGGGGGTCTTGGCAGGACAAGCCCGGACCCCACGGTGTGTGAGACATGGTGTGCTCTGCCTGGCGGGAGCCCGGCCTCTGAGGAGTGTCCCTGGGGACCTGGGAGGCCCGGCTCCCTATTAATTTGTGATGGAAGACTTCTCACCCTTCTGTGCCCTTGTATAGGGCTGGCAAGGAAGCCTCCATACAGCCATGTGGTGAGCCCACATCAGTTGTGGGGCCAAACCTGAGCAGTTTGCAGTGGGAAGGAGTTTGAGGCAAAGATGGGAGAGAATGCAGTCTTCCAAGCTTGAATCTCTTTTTGAATTCACATGTGTTTCACGTGGGGGGTGTGGGGGCTGTGCAGAGGCCAGTGCAGGGACAGGGAGTAAGTGAACGCCTTGGAGGCTTGGGCATAATCTCAGACCTCCTGGCTACCTGTCCTGGCCTTTCTGAGCACGGTATTTGTTTTCATTGTTTCTCACTTTTAACTTGAGCAAACACAACTTTGGTGATAGATTGGGAAAGAGAATTTCAAGGGTGACTGCTAAGTTTTGGCTTGCACACCTGGGTAAATCAAGCCGTTGCTTCTAGGTAGATTATTAGTGGTAGCAGTTGGGTTAGGGATGGTGGTGCTAACGGGGAGTTTCCTTTTGTTGACATGTTAATTTCAGTGCCCACATTTACCAGGCTGAAACCCAGGGGAAGGATTTAGCAGATGATATTTATCTCCTAGAAATCACCACGAGACCTTCTCAGAAGTGTTTTGTAAGAAGAAGCCAAAAGACTGAACCCTTGAGTGATGTGAGTAAATTTTTTTTTTTTTTAAATCATGGAGACTAACAAGGCATTGATATTGTGATGGGAAGTTGGTGATGCAGGGAAGATGTGGAGCAAATTCCCTGACAGGGAGAGAGGAATTAGGACACATTGAATGCAGACTTATTTTGGAAAGCATAGCGTGCTAATTCAGGGAAGTTTTATTAGTACTAGGAGTAAACTATGTCCTCTAGAAAGAAAGACTCAGTTCTGACTTTAAATTGTCAATGATAAACTCTGAGGGAGAAAAAACCCTATAGTGCATTAAAAAATCTGAGAGATGAATTCAATCCTAAACTGTCTACAGCTTGTGGTCATAGCATCAACACAATATAATTTCGATTGGGAGGGCCAGCTGATTTAGTGACCTGAAATCACATCAGAAGTGTGCAAACTTCATCACTAATGTCCTTGTAAGATTCTCCTGCATGGTTCAAATTTGAAATTCTCCCAAGACTTCCTTCAGTTGCAAAACAAAAAAATACACTCTCATCAATATTCATAATTACACATATTATATTCTGTACTGTATTAAAGTGAAGATGATAAGCTTGTCTCTTTGAAATTTGTGGTATGGTAAAGCGTCTGCCTACAACGCAGGAGACCCGGGTTTGATCCCTGGTTTGGGAAGATACTCTGGAGAAGGAAATGGCAACCCAATCCAGTACTCTTGCCTGGAAAATCCCATGGACAGAGGAACCTGGTGGGCTGCAGTCCATGGGGTCGCAAAGAGTCGCACATGACTGAGCGACTTCACTTTTACTTTTCACATTTTAATAGTGCTCTCCTGGGGTTTCAACAAAGCCCCTCTGGTTTCAAGGCTATTTGTCTCCTCCTACCTAGCTACAATTCTGTACAAATTGGATTATACTTACCACTTAGTCATGTCTGACTCTTTGTGACCCCATGGACTATACAGTCCATGGAGTTCTCCTGGCCAGAATACTGGAGTGGGTAGCTGTTCCCATCTCCAAGGGATCTTCCCAACCCAGGGATCAAAGCCAGGTTTCCTGCATTGCAGGCAGATTCTTTACCAGCTGAGCCACAAGGGAAATCCCATACTCACCACCAACCCCACCCCTCCACCCCCATTTGTCTCTTGACCCTACTGCTCTATGATACATCCTTTACTACTTCTGAAAATTTTATTAGTCCATTGTCAATAATGACCACTGTGTTCATCTGGTAAAGCTTTCATAACAATTTAAATGCCACAGACTTCATGGTTCAAGCAACAGAAGTTTATCACAGTTCTGGAGGCTGGAAATCCAAGATCAAAGTGTTGTCAGGACTGGTTTCTCCTGAAGCCTGTCTCCTTGGCTTGAGGATGCCTGCCTTCTCTGTGTCCTTACATGGCTTTTCCTCTGTAAAGGTGCAACCTTGGTGTCTTTCTTTTTATTGGGACACTAGTCCTATTGAATTAGTGTCCCCCTCCACCCCATGAATTTATTTAACTTCAGTTACCTCTGTAAAGGCCCTCTCTCCAAGTAAGTCATGTTGGGGGTTAGAGTTTCAGTGTGTGAATTTTAGGGGCACACCATTTCATAACAACTGTCTTTCTAATAAATTTGATGGCCATTTGGCTTTACTTTAATAGTGTAGTTTACTTCATGCTTTTGACAACTCCCTCCTGAGGATTTTTGCTCAATCTTGCCTAGTTTCCAGTATTCTTTCTTGTTTCTACCTGTATCATTGATTTTATTGGCCACTCCTACTTGGTTTCCATCCAGATTTTTTCTTCCTGTGGTTTTGTCCTGAGTCCTCTTCTTACCGCACTTAAAGTGATTTCATTGAGGGATATTAATCATGCCATAACTCAAACATGATATGCTTACTACTGACACACATTTTTACAGCTCTAGTCCAGATCCCTTTTGACCCTTGGAATCACACATGTTCAGTTTCTATTGAACATCCTTGGAAATTATTGAACATCTCTGACTAGGATAGGCACATGAGCTCAAAAAGCAATATACACTCATTACACATTTGTTGAGTGCATTCAGAACACTCATTCATTCAAAAATATCTGTTGACCACCTACTGAATAACAGGCACTGTTGTAGGTGCTTGGAATACATCAGTGAACAGAAGAGACCGAAGTCCTTGTCCTTAAGGAGATTCTATTATAGCAGATTACAGGCAATGGTTAATAATCATACTAAATAAGTAAATTATATAGTATTATGGATGATAAGTATTCAGATTAAAGAAAAAGACTAGGGCAAGAGGGATCAGGAATGGGTCCAGAGGCAAGTTGAAGAATTAAATTAGATGGTCAGTTGAACTTAATTGAGAAAGGGAGATTTAAACAAAGGTTTGAAGAAGGTGAGTGAATAAATACAGTTGTATGACAGGCATCTCAAATATACTATGTCCCAAAATCCCTTAAGGGCTTCCCAGGTGGCAGTATTGGTAAAGAATTTGCCTGTCAATGTGGGAGCCACAAGAGATGCAAGTTCAATCCCTGGGTCAGGAAGATCCCCTGGAGTAGGAAATGGCAGACCACTCCAGTATGCTTGCTTGGAGAATTCCATGGACAGAGGAGCCTGGTGGACTACAGTTCATGGGGCTCAGTTGGAAACAAGTTGGAAACTGAGCAACTGAGCACAAGGGCACACACACACACGCACAACTCCCTTGAACAAGTCTTTTCCTTAAAATTCTCAATGTGATTGCCATTCAGTTTTTTCTACTAGAATGATCGTATAAATTTATCTGCCAAAATAGGACATAATGGAAAGTAAAGAATGGTACTACAGGCATTAACCTGCACTTCCCCAGACAAACTTGGATGCATAGATGTGTGGTGCCTGGCTGTCACTCCAGGCAGAAACCTGTGTCATTCTTGTCCTCTTTCACTCCCTCATCTCTTCCCTCCACCTTATCTTCTCCCGGTAGATGATCAAGTTTTGATATTATCCAGAATATATCTCTTCCATTTCTGATACTGCTGTCTTAATTCCAGGATGCTGTCTTAATTCCTTAAGACCTCAGGATGTCTGACTAGGACAGGGAGAGGCATGAGCTCAAAAATGTTCTTACTCTGTGTTCGTTCCTCCCCAAATCCCTTCCCTAGATCTCAGACAGAATCTTCCTAAAAACTCAGATCCAGTCCTGACACTCTCATTTAAGATATGAGGACTGAGGGAATTCCTTGGTGGACCAGTGGTTAGGACTCCACAGCTTCACTGCCAAGGGCGTGGGTTCAGTCCCTGGTCAGGGAACTAGGATCCCTGCAAACCATGCAGTGCGCCCTCTGCCTGCCACCTCCCCCCCAACCCCCGCCCACCAAAAAAAAAGAAGTGAAAAGTTTGGGTAGAAAGCACATAAAAAGGCTGACAAGGCCCCTGCTAGTCCCAGGCACCCTCCTCTGTGCCCATCACTTGCCCGTGACTGGTGTGTATGCCAGCCCTGCCTGAGCGCCTATTACAATCTAGCCCTGCCGGCTGCTTTCCCCGAAAGGTAAGAACATGGGGCAATCAGCCAGTTTATCTTCTGAATTCACAATTTCTGTAATTTCAAGTCTAAACCTCGGTGTCTCACAAAGATTAAATGCCCATTATTGTCCTTAAGATGTGGGAAATTAAAAATATATCAGATCTCTCTATATTTCCTGTTTCAGTCCAAATGAATCCAATTAGGTTTCACTGCAAACTATAAAAATACTCTAGGCCTATTTCCTCTTTAAATTGATTATAAATGTTGATGCTCTTAAGTATAAGTGCAAATTAATCTAGGGAATTCCATGAAATTTTATTTCTTAATTAAGCAATTTAAACTAAATTAGTTAACTGAAACGAATACTCTGGCTCCTAAGATTGTTCAAGGTCAGACAAATGTAATCAAATGTAACACAGTGATTTTTCATTTGGCACAGACCTTGTGGTCAAACTTATTTCACTGGTTTGGACTTGATAGAGAGGTTGTAGTCTTGAGTCGGGTGATCTCTAGAGCCTGGGACCAGGATTATAGGAGGCAACACGAGGTGATGACACTCAGGCCAATTGAAGGAATTTCTAGAAAATAGAAATGTAGTTTCGGTTAAATTAAGAAAGGAACTGGGGCCTTAGACTGCCCCCAAATTAAACTTTCTACTGATATACATCTGGCAATGCTCCAGTGAGCACAATCCATTTGGCCTGCCAGATGGACCAGTCCTGGCAGCTTTTCAGTCTCACGCACAAAGAACTTCAGCCTGGGGAAGAGAAAAATCCCCAAACAAAAATATAAATAGAGAAGACTCCAGCATTGTGGCTGAACAATGGAGAAGACTCATAAAAATGAGGTTTTCACAACACTGTCTATGCATTTCAGACATTCCAACTGCTACCTTTTTTTTTTTTTCTCCTTGATTTTTAATAGCTTATTTATCATGGATGAAGGATGAGATTACTTATCTAAGGCTCCATGCTTGTGGCAGAAAACCTTTATAATGCCCACTCTCTCCTGGAGGAAAGAAGGCAATTTCTAGCCTCTTTCTGAGAAAATTCACTAAGTTATACAGACAGAGAACAGTGATAAGACTCTAAACTGGAAAAGATCATTTGAAAATGCAAACTTCTATATCATGGACTATCAAAAGAATTCAGGCTAAAAGGATGGACTCACCAAGGAGATTCTTTTTCCTCATTTAGAAAGATAGCATTTTCTGATTTTTTAACACCATGAGTCTAATTCAAGTTCCCCATTAGCTTGAATGAGAATTATCTTCTTGTCACTCAAACTATGCATCTGAGTTGAAGTTCATTGATCATCCTTCAGCTGGACTGCCATGGCTACTCAATAACCATGGTCCATTTCCTAATCATGAAGTCAAATGCTTAGATGAGGGCATGACATCCACTGAGGAGTCTAATCATGTTGACTCCTTCCTTGTTCAGAGTTTGCTGAGGGAAGAATAGATAGAAATCCATTCTAAGCAGCCACCCCAGTTTATGCCCTTTGTAATTATGGACTTCTGAAATTATTCTTAATAAATATTTTAACTCACTAGTCAATAGGTTACTTGGAGGGAGTTAGTGTAAAGTGAATGAAAAATATTAACATCTTTTACTTATTGAATTTTTTATCAAATACATTCAGCTAAAACTTAAAATATGGTCCTCCCTGCCCTCTCTGTTTCTCCCTCTTCTTTCTAGGAAAGATTTACTGAGTTCTCTCTGTGCCAGATACACATTGAGGGATTAGTGAGAATCATCAGGAAAATAAAGCATTTTTGGTGAATTTCAGGTTTATATATAAGAAGCCTACATTTTCATTAGCTAATCTTCAGGTTTCCTCCATTATTTGCATCTTGACGAGATATCAAATTTCAGATAAAATATCACAAATGAAAGCTCCCCTGTGGAACATTTTTCAATTTTAGATATTGGTTGTAGTGGGGTTTTTTTTTTTTTTTTTTTTGGTGGTGTTTGGCGGTGTATGTGTGTGTGTTGTCGTCTAGCTTGTTTAGAGGACTAGATTCCTTAACCCAGTCTCAACTCTTTAGAAATATTGAGAATTTTCTTTATTTCAAGTGAAGAGTAATTTAATTTTCTGTCCATTTATACCAGCTACTTTTCAGAATCAATCCCTTCCTTCATGTTTCTCTATCACTTCTGCATCCAGTCCTTTACCACCAATGCCTTAAGTTCCTGATAAAATCCTCAGAATCATGGCATGCTAAAGTCTTTTTGGAGGGTTACTTTAAGTATGTTTTCCACCATGGTGTGCACTTTTTATGTGTCTTATGTTGCTTTCTTGTACTGTCTTAGAGAAACAAATTCAAAAAGCTGCAACTGGGATTCTTCAGGTTGGGTCTTGTCAGCTATCTCTTAGCAGATATTTTCAGAGAAACAAGCAATCTTGCCACCATCCAACCCTGAGAACATTTGGAAAGTGGGCCTTGTTTGACCTTATCCCTTCATCCAGAACTTTTCTTTCTCAAAAGTCTTGTGCTGTTACTCATCCTTTTGATGACCAAAGCAAGAGCCAATTTAAAAAATCAAGTATATGTTCTAAAGCATTTTGACAAATAACGTTTGTGTAACAACCACCACTGCAGTCAAGATGCAGAACATTTTCATCACCCCCCAAAGCTCCCTGTGTCTTTTAAGGTCGGTCTCCCACCTACTCCACATCCTGCCCTGAGGTAACCATTGATCTGCTCTCTGTCTCTATTATAAATTAGTGTGCCTATAAACTACAGTTTTAGAATATTATGCAAATTGAATCACACACTGTTTTTCTGCATGTCAGGTTTCTTTCACTTATCATATTGTTTTTAAGATTCACCCATATTCTTGAGTGTATTGTAGTTCGTTTCATTTTAGTGCTACTAATTTCCATTTTATAGATATACTGCAGTGATTTTAAACATTCAGTTGTTAATGGACATATGGGTTTCCTTCTTTTTTGGTTTTGCTAATTAAGTAAAGCTGCTGTAAACTTACCTGTCCAAACTTTGTATGGCTATATCAAGGTTCTTTTTCAAGGAGAACTATTAAAGGTATATTCAAGGGCCAAAGTTCAGATGCCAAACAGAGGAAGCAGGTAATGTAAATGAAAGAAGTGGACTCAGTGTAAGAGGAAATGGGATAGTGAGGACTGAAGCCATCTGCCACAGATCCAGTGCTTAATTCTTACCTTAAGAAACAATGCGAAGAAAACTGCTGTGATAATGTACCACAACATCAAAAGAGAAGAACTTGCTCCTTGAGGAATGTAACAAATAGCCCTTTCCGTATTTTTCCTTCCCACAGGCTAAAACATCATTAAGAATACATTGTTAAGAAAACAGATTTCATTTTGGATGGTCTTGGGTTTCACTTCATAATCTATACGTACTAACTGCGTGACCTTAAGCAAGTTTCTGTACCACATATCTAAACCTTTGTTTTTTATTATTATAGCAAAATGAGGATAATAGTATTATCCATTTTATAGGATAAAGCTACATTATCTGGAACCAGCCTTCTCTCATTTTGGCATGAGCTACAATTTGACTGAGTGTTCTCTACATGTCAGGCCCTGTGTGAGGTACATAACTCTCATCATTTCATTTTATTAAATCCTCACCTCATTAGCTAGACAGAAAACTAAGGCTGAGCGAGGTTGAAGCCATGTGATGAGAGCAGAAAATAAGAACCATTAGCCATGACTGGAATTGTTCAGGCTTCCTCAAAGCATTAAGGCAGCAGTTAACAATTTTTTTTGAATCTTTAAGCTTTTTATTTTGTATTGGGGTATAGTCAATTAACAATGTTGTGGTAATTTTATGTGAACAGCAAGGGAGCTCAGCTATACATATACATGTATCCATTCTCCCCCAAACTCCTCTCCCATCCAAGCTGCCACATAACACTGAACAGAGTCACATGTGCTATAGGTTACTGGTTATCCATTTAAAATATAGCAGTGTGTACACGTCCAGCCCCAAACTCTGTAACTAATTCCATCCCCTTTTCTGTTCCCCGCAGCAACCATAAGTTCATTCTCTAAGTCTGTGACTCTAATCTCTTTCAGTTTTATCAGTAAGTTCATTTGTACCATTTCTTTTTAGATTCTACATATAAGGGATGTCATATGATATTTCTCTTTTTCTGTCTGACTTCACTCAGTACGACAGTCTCTAGTTCTGTCTATGTTGCTACACATGGCGTTATTTTATTCATTTTAATGGCTCAGTAATATTCCATTGTGTATATGTACCACATCTTTATCCATTCCTCTGTCGAGCAGCTAACAGTTTTCATTGACTAGCATCTGTCTCTACATTTGCAAAAGGCTGGGGCACATTTGAAAGGGAACTCATTTATTTGCAATCATGTCACTTCTGCCACTTGTCCATAACCTACAGGTAAATTCTCTATGATACAAATTATACCCCCTGTTTCCTGCTCAGTTCCAATAATTTTGGGGGTACTTTGGCTTTTTTTCTGGGATCAGGCAGTGGCTCTTCAGATGAATAGCAACAGCAACAACTGGCCCACTGAGTTTGAGAACCACCCCTCTTGAAAGGGGAAATAGCATCCTTCCTTTCTAGTCTGAATCTTTCCTCAAACATCAAACACTGGCTTCAGTTCCAGAGCAGCTGGCATCTAATGCCTCCCCACATTTTGCAGAGAGGAGAGTGCCTAGAGAGTGGTGGGAGGAGGTCATGGAGAGGACATGACTGCCTGGTGACCTGTGCGCTGGACCTGAGCAATCAGAGGCTCCTCATCCCCTTCTTGTCCTTGGAAAGCATGTTATGCCCACAGTTCTCACAGTGGGAACCATTCCAAGGAAGTAGCCTTGAGAGAGCAATGTGTTGTTGAGACTGTGGATGGCATACATGACTAAACCCACTGGAAGGCCTCCATACCAACTTTTAAAATTCTGGCAGGCAGCTGTGGAGATCTGCTAGTCTTACAGCTGCCCAAGACAGGCAGCTGTAATGTAATGTAAATTCCCTGGCACATTAATCCTGCCACCAACCAAGAAAGAGTGGCCCACCTCTTTCTTCTGTCTCTCCTGTATGAGACAGAATTTTTACCTGGGGAACCTCTGAGGTTGCAAACTAGCAGGATTCTTCAAATTTGATTTCCCCTGCCCCTGTGACCCAACAGAACATCATTGTTGGCTTCATTAACAAATTGTGAGGGTAATTTCACTTCTCTTGAAGCACATGGCACCTTTACAAAACGGAATTTCAGGATAAGCAAAGACTTCTGCTGGGTTGAAGGAAGAAAGGAGATGAAGTGTTAGTTGTATGTGTATGTGTGTGGTTGGGGGTTGGGATCAGGGACTAGGAGTCAAGAAGAGCTTCTGCCTGAGCGTGATATTTATGAATGAGCTTGCATTTTGATTCTTGTCATAATTTCTAAATCGGCTTATATGTAAACTCACTTGAAAAATAGTCATTATTTCACTTGTGGTCCATGTCTGGATTATACTTTCTGCAATGTGAATTATTTTATAAACAGATGCTGTACTTATAGGCAGCTTAATTGTATTGCATTGGCTTTTCTTAAAAGTAACTTGTCAATATGTTAAATTCTTGGGACCTAGTCTTGGAATTATTCATGATAATGGTCTAAGAGCCTCAAGATATCAACCTGCCCTGTCCTCTCTCCCTTATGAGAAGCTCTGGGAAGATACCCAGGATCTAGATGAGCAAGTATGAGAGTTCATCCAATATTAGGCCCCAAATGGATACAATGCAACCTATGCTAATAACTTCCTCAACATTGAACTCTGTGAAGCATTCAAAGTACTTCCTAATTTCTTGTCTTATCTGATTTATATCAAAAGTCAACAAACATTTACCAAGTGCTTACTGTGTCAGACACTGTAGTAAAGTTTAGGAAACAAAGATGAAAAGGACAGCCTGAAATCTCAAAGTGCTCATGGCATACACCAAGGGAGAAGATTGAATCACGGGTACAATTCATTATAATAAACACTGTAAGGGAAGTATGTACATGATACAGAAATTCATTTTAACTGGGGAGAAGAGAAAGTATTCTGGGGAAGACACTCCCAGTTATGGTTATGCGCAGGAACAACTGGGCCAGAGGCTAGAGTGTCTGAAATAAGAGCGAGATTGTGAAGAGCTGAAGCAGCTCACTGAGTTCTGCTGCAGGCTAACTGCGGGGGGAGCCGAGTGGGAGCAGATGCGCCCCATTTCCTGCCCGCAGACATTCCTTAAATCTCTAAATCACTTGGTCTAGATTTGTTGAGAGCTTTTTGCCTAAGAAAGTCCAGGATCCTGACGACAGGGGCTGGAGTTGCTCCCTCCGGGTCCGTCCCGGCACCCAGAACCTGGCAAAACCGCTAAACAGCTAGGCAGCTGCTGGCCGCCAGCAGGCTCCAAGTTCTCCTCCCCTGGAAAGTTAGAAGACTAAAAGGATTTGAAGGGGGGAAAAAAAAGTTCTATGTTAGTGCAAACAGATCTGTATATCAGCAGAGAGTTATCAAGGTTAATGAGAAAAATTATCTCATCAGAACAACCCCCGGATGGAGACGCGCGCGCAGGAGCAGCAGTCTCTAATCTGTAAACGCTGGGCCTCTTGAGCAATGCGATCCATCAAAGTCACTTCCTTTGCCTTCCCTGGAGAGCGCACCCCGCTCCCGCCACTGGCTAGGGAAGGGAGGGGGGGTCCCCCCGCAGATGGGCAGTGGGCACAAGGGCGATGGCAGGTGCGCCCGGAAGTGGAAAAGGGAGCAGCACCTGAATGAGACAGACCCCAAACCTCCCTCTAGCTCTTAGGGAGCCAAAAACTGAGGATGCCCAAGCCAGTACCAGGGGAGGGAAGAAAACGTGCACCCTATACACACACACACCGCATATACACCACACCCTGTACTCGCATGCACACATGTAAATACACGTAATATGGACGTGTCACACACACGCACACACTCATTCACTCCCACCACGCATCCTGCATGAACACACTGCACATGTACATACGGCACGCACTTGCGTGTGCGCGCGCGCACACACACACGCACACACACAGGCAAGCTGTGTGTCCTGCTGTCATTTGTTTTCAATCTTTCATCCTTTATGGGAAATAACAACTGTTTAGTCAGATGCATTTTCATAAACGCTTGTCCTAATGGTTCCTTTGGCAGGAGCTTGGAATTTCCACCTGCTGCCAGTCCTAGGGGTAGATAATTTTTTGTTTTTGTTTGTTGCAGTTATTGTGGTGCTGATTGTGGTTTAGTTTTGCATTATTCCAGAGAAGGCATGGGCTTCCCAGGTGGCTCTGCTGCTGCTAAGTCACTTCAGTCGTGTCCGACTCTGTGCGACCCCATAGACGGCAGCCCACCAGACTTCCCAGTCCCTGGGATTCTCCAGGCAAGAACACTGGAGTGGGTTGCCATTAAGAAACCTCCTGCAGTGTGATAGACACAGGTTCGACCCCTGGGTGGGAAGATCTCCTAGAGGAGGGCACAGCAACCCACTTCAGTGTTCTTGCCTGGAGAATCCTCATGGACAGACGAGCCTGGTGGGCTACAGTCCATGGGGTCACAAAGAGTCGGACACAGCTGAGCACAGCACACCCAGCACAGAGAAGGCAGGGAAGTCGAAGAGAAGTAGCTAGGAAGCCACAACTTTTACAGGCAAACCATTCAATGCGGTTAGTCAGACTGCGACGCACTCATCATCCTGGGGCTGATGTAACTGCGCGCTTCCAGTGCCAAGTTCCCATCGTTGCCGCCATGCCATATTCCCTTTACACAAAGGGCAAGCGCGTCAACACCAGGGGCGCTACTCTTTGATCAGGCCCCCTTCCTTTGGCCGAGGCTCCCTTGTTTCTCACACTTCAGGTCTTCCTCAAGTGCCATACCCTTTGGCAAGTTTTTAGCCTCCACAGATCTTCCCTCTCCTCCAGTATTCCGTATTAAAGTTACAGTAACTTTTAGTACTACTCCTCTGTAAAGCATAGTTTAGTCCATAATTTCTATCAATTGGTATTTTCACTAGATTTCAAGGATGCCAGTCTCGACTTCTGCCAGCTTGTGCAACTGCGGGGCACGATCAGTGTTTTAAAGCATTCTGGCATGCCCCCTCAGCTCTGGGCAAAGGTGGGGAGCTGTGTTGTGATTCTTATCTTAAGGCATAGCCAATTGATTTTACATTCATTACATTTCTTTCTTTGACAGAGGCGTCCTTCAAGAAATGATCTATTTTTCTGGATATTCTGTTTCCATACATTGCTTAGAATATCTGAAGGCTTACAAATTGTTCTGCAAGCACAGAACCTTCTTTGACGTAACTGTCAATATTCTTCGTGGTGCAGCCTTTGTCAATGGAGAATCAGAGGGGACCATGCTTCAGAAACCATGACCCCAAGCACCCAGAACCAACCCCATTTGATGACAAACATGGTCTCGACATGTTAGGATGGCAGAGACACGATTTCTAGGTTTCTCACTGATGTTAACTTACCAAAGATCCTGTACACATTGGTTGGCTAGTATGATCAAAATTTAGTGTAATTTATCCTTTAGATATTTGTTGCTTACTTACTAGCTGTGTTATAAACTCTGGAAAAGGAACGGGAAGTATACCTCTGAACAATCCAATGATAAGATTTGTACTGTAGAATTTAGAATTACAAGTGGTGGTCGGCACCATAAAGGAACTGGAGTATTTGATAACAGAGGAGGAGCTTGAAGCAGGAGAATGGGGGCAGGTGTAGCAAGAACTCAAGATGGAGTGAGGCAGAAGGTGAGGACAGGACGTTTAAACTAAAACCCAGCAGAGGAGAAGCAGTAGTCTTGAGAGCACAGAAGAAGAAGAGATAGTCTGTCAAGTGGAACAGTTGGTTTTGTTCAGCTCTATAACCACTCCTTATTCGGGGCACCTGCCTTAACCTTGAGAGTCCCAGGTCACAATGATAATAGCTAGTTGGCATTTAGTGTTCAGCTACAAAATACCATTATTACAGTGTTGCTCCAGGAAAGCTTATTGCAAATGAAGAAATTGAGACTCAAGTAAAGAGAGGGATATCCAACCTTATCTATTGGACTCCAGAGTGTATGTCTCCCCCTCCCCCCCATGGTAATTGTATGCAAGTGAGTGAGCGTGACCCAGAGTCACCCAACTCCAGGATCTGAAAAACTGTTCAGAGTATGTTCTCTTGATGACCTGTCTATAAATCAAATTGAAAATAAATCACAAATGTTTTACTTGTAAAATTTTTCTTGTAAATATGATGAAATACATCTAGGAGTAGGGAAGAGTCAAAAATTAAGCAAATAATCCAAAGAGGATAAGAATAGCTTCCCTGATGCTTCCTGATGTATATTATATGTTAGCATTAGCTGGCCCCTGCCTGTATAGACAGTAGATAACCATTATTGACTCCAATATTTCCTTCTTTCATTCCACAGATGCTTTCTGAGCACCTGTTATATGCCAGACACCCTGGTAGTAGCTCAGGATATAGATAAATATCATGCTCTGTCCTGGGTTTATATGCAATACTTTGGGGAACAAAGAGAAGAAACAATTATAATGTAATATATATAGTATGGGAAGTGCTATGTTTGAGGTACACAGGGACATGGAACACAGACTGGAAGGAGGCAGTGTTACAATTTCAGCAAATGCTCCTTGAAGGAGGTGATTTCTGATCTGAGTTCCTAAAACGTAAGTAGGAGTTAATCAGCTGAAGGCTATAATCCAGAAGTGCTAGCAGGGAACATTATGGGAACTTCCAAGTAGCTGTTTTGGCCGGACCTAATGTGTGGGTACAAGAAAGTAAGCGTAGTAGGTGAGGCTGAAATGTAACTGGAGGCTAGACTGTGAAGAGCTTCTACAATGTGATCAGAAGCTAAGATCTTATTAGTTCTGTGGGGAGTCATCATATGTGAAAATGTAAGCAGAGAAATGATGATGTTTTTTGAGTAATCTGTGAGAGCTGAGTGGAGAATGAATGAGAGGAGGGGAGACTAAAGGGGTGGCAGAGTGGGGTGGGATCATTGCTGTGTGCCTGGTGCTGTCCTGGTCATTGGGGCTCTGACCATGAATGAGGCAAACACGGAGCCAGCAGGCCAGGGAGAGAGACAGCAAACTTCACTGCTAGATCTCATTTTATATTCCTGACCAGTAACCTCCTCTGGCTGCTTTGTGCTGCCCAGCAATCAGGCTGTAAGTCCATTCACTCCTTCACTTCCCTAGATACTATTTCATCAGTTCTCTTCCCTCAAACTGCTATGTCCTCCCAGAAACTCACACTTCATGGTTGACCTTTCTTCCCACCTCACAGAGAAAATGCAAGCAGCCAGAAGAGAACATCCGATGGACTCAGCACTGTGCCTACCCACGTTCCATGTCTGCAAGTTCTGACACCCCCTGCCTAGCACCACACAAATTCCCTGGACTCCCATCTAAAACCAGTCCCTCCTCTTCCTGGATCCTGTTCCCTCTGGCCTACTCAAAACAATTCTCTTGCTTTTCCCCACCAATGGACCATTCCATCAGCATTTAATGTAGTATTATTCTTCCCAGCTTATTATCCTTTTCTTGACCCACTTTGACCACCAACTGCTCCAATGTTTCTCTGCTCCCATTCATAGCAAATCTCAGAAGAGTTGTCTATACTCACTGACCTAATTCTTCTCCTTCCAGGTTTTCTTTCTGTGAACCTACTACAACTGGGCTTAAGCCCCACCACTCCACAGAAATTACTTTGCTAAATCCAGGGGTTAGTTCTCAGTCCTCATCGCAAGTGGCACTGGTAATGATATAGTTGCATAAATCCTATTCTTAGATGTCCTCTCTTGACCTTGCTTCCAGGGCACACATTTTCTTGGTTTCTACCTCATTGTCATGGCTTCTTAGTCTCTTTTGCTGATTCTACCTCTTCTCCCCGACTCTTTATGTTACTATGCCCTGGAATAGCGCTCTTACTGTTTCTTGATATTCACACCACCTATATGCTGGCACCTCACTAACTAGAGTATTAATCTCAGCTCTTTCCTCCATACTTCAGCCTTGCTTATGCAACTGCCTTCTCAAGACTTCTACCAGGGCACCCAGTGGACACTCGAACCTTACGTGTCCAAAACTGAACTACTGGTTTTCCTCTATAAAGTCTGCTCTATGTCAGGGGGAGGTATCTCCATTTTTCTAGTTTTTCAGGCCAGAATTCTTGCGGACTGTCTGGTTTCTGTGTCTTTCCCACTTACATCTCATACATAAGTAAATCCTATAGCTCTGTGGTCATAACGTGGCGACAATCCTCTTACTTCCAGCCACCTTCACTCCTACCATTGATAGAGCCATCACCTCCTATTTCAAAAGTCTCCTAATGGGTCTCTCTGCTTTTACTCTTGTCTTCAAAAAAATCTGCATTCAAACTCATCACTGTTTACTCAAAACCCTGAGTAACAATCAGGGTACCTAAAGTTCCTAAAAAGTGCTATACAACGTGTCCTCTCCATCACCTCTCTGACCTCACATACTTTCTCTTCTTAACTACTCTGTTTCAGCCATACTGACCTTTCTGATCAGTCTTAAATTCTTCAGAATTTCAGAATTTTTCAAAATTCTTAAAGAATTTTGAATCAGTTGTTTCTTTTTCAAAGATATTCCATGTGTTGCTCTATACATACCTTCACCTCATTTAGGTCTTTGCCCAAAAGGAACATTTTTGTAAGGCCCACCTTGAGCACTCTGTTTTAAATAGCAACCCCCTACGCCTCTTGCATTCTTGATCTCCCTTACCCTGTTTTATTCTGCAGCAATCACTACCTTTTAATTTACCATATAATAATATGCTTATTTATTATCTTTTATGTGTGTATGAATATCACACTTTGCCTGCCAGAAGTTAGTTTTTTCCAAGGGAAGAGCTTTGTGCATTTTGTTCTATTACACATCCATTATGCATCCCATAGATGCAGAACAGAGTCTGTCCTATAAGGAATGGAAAAATGTGGGCCCCAAATGAGACAATGTCTGTGGAGTGGAGAAGTACAGAGATGAAGAAGATAAAAGTAGGAAACCTCTTTGATTGACTTCAAGGGTAGAAGAAGGGAGTAAAAAATGGTTCCCAGATTTTAGGCTCAGGTGTCTCAGTGGAGGGTGGTACCTTTTAGTGAGATAAGAAATGGGAATTCAGTTTGATACCTGAATGTGGGACAGCAAGGTCAAAAGTTCTATTTGTGAAGATTTTTAATAAAGTTGTTAAGATAGAATGCTCATATAGTAAAATTGACCTTTTTTGGAGGGTTATAGTTTTGGAACATAGTTGATTTACAGTGTTGTATTAGTTTCAGATATATAGCAAAGTGAATCAGTTATACACATATCCACTCCATTTTTAAGATTCTTTTCCCATGTAGGTCATTACAGAGTATTGAGTTACCTGTGCTATGGGCTTCCCAGGTGGCCTGCCAATGCAGGAGACACAAGAGACTTGGGTTTGATCCCTGGCTCTGGAAGATCCCTTGGAGGAGGGCATGGCAACCCACTCCAGTATTCTTGCCTGGAGAATCCGGTGGACAGAGGAGCTTGATGAGCTGTAGTCCAAAGGATCTCAAAGAGTCAGACCCAACTGAGGTGACTTCACATGCACTCACCTGTGCTATTTGTTGTTGTTCAGTTGCTCAGTCGTGTCCGACTGTTTGTGACCCCATGGACATGGCTTCCAGGCTTCCCTGTCCTTCACCATCTCCCAGAGCTCACTCAAACTCATGTCCATTGAGTCAGTAATGTCATCTGCCATCTTGTCCTATTGTCCCCTTTCCTCCTGTCTTCTATCTTTCCCAGCATCAGGGTCTTTTACAACGAGTTGGCTTTTCACATCAGGTACCTGGTCAAAGTATTGGAGTCCTTCCAATGAATATTCTTGGTTGATTTCCTTTAGGATTGACAGGTTTGATCTCCTGGCAGTCCAAAGGACTCTCAAGAGTCTTCAACATCGCAGTTCAAAAGCATCAATTCTTTGGTACTCAGCCTTCTTTATGGTCCAACTCTCACATCCATACATGACTACTAGAAAAACCTGTGCTATATGTGGGTTCTTATTAGTTATTTATTTTATATATGGTAAAGTGAATATGCAAATTCCAATCTCCCCCCAAATTGACTCTTGTAAATTGTTACAATTCAGTAGTTTTTAGTATATTCACAAAGTTGTATAACCATTGCCACTACTAATTCCAGAGCATTTTCATTGTTCTACAAAGAAATCTCATACCTCTTAGAAGTCACTGCCCATTCTTTCCTATCTGGAGCCCTTGGAAAACAATTCATACACTATGTCTCTATGAATTTGGTTACTGTGGATACTTAATATAAATAGAGTCATATATAGCCTTTGTGTCTGGCTTCTTTCACTTGGTATAATGTTTTCAAGAACATATTTTGCAGCATATATCAATACTTCATTACTTTAGGTGGCTGATTAATATCCCATTGTCTGAATATATTACATTTTTTTCAGACTTTACTTTTTATTTTTTCTAATGTTTAAAAATTTTTTATTTTATATTGGAGTATAGTTGATTTGCAGAGTTGTGTTAGTTTTAGGTGTACAGCAAAGTGATTCTATTATACATATACATATGTCCATTCTTGCAGAAAAAGGTATTACTGAGCTGGTTCAGTACTGTATTTCTGCAGGGTAGTCAAGTGTTAAGGGGAAAAGGAGGTAGAAAGAGCTGGAATGGTGTGTTGAATAGGAGATAATTGATCTTAAACTTTCCAAAGCTGCCCCCTCCCTCACCCAGTCAGTTACATTTTTTTGCATATGGAGAGAGATAAGAGAAAGCAAAGCAAAATTCAAGAAAGGCACAACAGAGAGCCTGGCTTTTTTTTTCTGCCAGTTATTCAGCTTTTCTTGTCTCAAAATAAATAAATAAAAAAGCATTTTCAGATGTTTTCTTTACTCTGAACTATGAATAGTTTTAAAATGTCATAAATATCCGTTTATGTTTCAATCTGTTCACAGGAAAGAGATGAGTTTAGCTGCAATAAAGTTAAATCGACCAAGCATTGAAATCTCACGGAGTTTTTTGTTCATTTATGCTGTATTGCTGAGGTTTCAGATTTGTATTTACTCTTTCACAACAAATATTTTATTTTTCTTAAGTTTATAATCAGTTGCATTCATCATTACCTTCACACGACTGATAGATTAGACAGTATTGCCCATTTGCCTTTTATTGTTAAACTTTTGATTGTTAATTTTAGTAACCTGTACAGAGTGTGAACAATTTTGATACTTTTCACTTAGATGGTGTGTGTCAATTATCTGGAACTGTTTCTTAGTTCTTTATATCATAAAACTTAGGTAGTATGGTAAAGGAAAAGTGGGGATTCTAAAAATGAGTTTAACACTAACTTTTTCACTCTCCACTTTCACTTTCATCAAGAGGCTTTTTAGTTGCTTTTCACTTTCTGCCATAAGGGTGGTGTCATCTGCATATCTGAGGTTATTGATATTTCTCCCGGAAATCTTGATTCCAGCTTGTGTTTCTTCCAGTCCAGCGTTTCTCATGATGTACTCTGCATATAAGTTAAATAAGCAGAGTGACAATATACAGCCTTGACATACTCCTTTTCCTATTTGGAACCAGTCTGTTGTTCCATGTCCAGTTCTAACTGTTGCTTCCTGATCTGCATACAGGTTTCTCAAGAGGCAGGTCAGGTGGTCTGGTATTCCCATCGCTTTCAGAATTTTCCAGAGTTTATTGTGATCCACACAGTCAAAGGCTTTTGCATAGTCAATAGCAGAAATAGATGTTTCTCTGGAACTTTCTTGCTTTTTCCATGATCCCGCAGATGTTGGCAATTTGATCTCTGGTTCATCTGCCTTTTCTAAAACCAGCTTGAACATCAGGAAGTTCACGGTTCACGTATTGCTGAAGCCTGGCTTGGAGAATTTTGAGCATTACTTTACTAGCATGTGAGAAAGTGAAGAGGAACTAAAAAGCCTCTTGATGAAAGTGAAAGTGGAGAGTGAAAAAGTTGGCTTAAAGCTCAACATTCAGAAAATGAAGATCATGGCATCCAGTCCCATCACTTCATGGGAAATAGATGGGGAAACAGTGTCAGATTTTATTTTGGGGGGCTCCAAAATCACTGCAGATGGTGACTGAAGCCATGAAATTAAAAGACGCTTACTCCTTGGAAGGAAAGTTATGACCAACCTAGATAGCATATTCAAAAGCAGAGACATTACTTTGCCAACAAAGGTCCATCTAGTCAAGGCTATGGTTTTTCCTGTGGTCATGTATGAATGTGAGAGTTGGACTGTGAAGAAGGCTGAGCACCGAAGAATCGATGCTTTTGAACTGTGGTGTTGGAGAAGACTCTTGAGAGTCCCTTGGACTGCAAGGAGATCCAACCAGTCCATCCTGAAGGAGATCAGCCCTGGGATTTCTTTGGAAGGAATGATGCTAAAGCTGAAAGTCCAGTACTTTGGCCACCTCATGCGAAGAGTTGACTCATTGGAAAAGACTCTGATGCTGGGAGGGATTGGGGGCAGGAGGAGAAGGGGATAACAGAGGATGAGATGGCTGGATGGCATCACTGACTCGATGGATGTGAGTCTGAGTGAACTCTGGGAGTTTGTGATGGACAGGGAGGCCTGGCGTGCTGTGATTCATGGGGTCGCAAAGAGTTGGACACGACTGAGTAACTAAACTGAACTGATACCTGAATATCCTTAAAATGGTAATTAAAATACAAACACTATTTGCAAAAGTTAGTTCAGCCCCACCCACTCTCCAATAAATGGAAAAACTCTAGGAACAATAGGCTCAGAATATAAATCTGCTTTATATCATCATCTGATTGTTCTAATTAACACTATACTCTTCCTCACCTCTCTGTCCTTATAATTCCTACTTCCTCTAAGTGGTTGGTCACTTTTAGTTTTGCTTCCTCTGAATACCTTCCAGTAGGACATGCATGGGTTCCATGTTATTTATGATCTATGCTATGCTGCTGCCTACACAACCCAGAATGATCTGACCCCAGTATTTTTTTTTTTCAAACTCATCTCCTGCTGTCTCCTCCTTGCTCACCTTATTTCAGACTCACTGGGTCTGATGGTTAATTTCATGTATCAACTTGATTGGGCCACAGGGTGTCCAGGCATTTGGTCAAACATTATTTTGGGTGACTCTGTGAGGGCTCCAAAATCACTGCAGATGGGGCAGTGAGGAGAAGGGGACGACAGAGGATGAGATGGCTGGATGGCATCACTGACTCGATGAATGTGAGTCTGGGTGAACTCTGGGAGTTGGTGATGGACAGGGAGGCCTGGTGTGCTGTGATTCATGGGGTTGCAAAGAGTCGGACACGACTGAGCGACTGATCTGATCTGATCTGTGAGGGTGTTTCTGGATGAGGTTAATGTTTGACTCTCCTGCGTTTCCAGTTTGCCAACTGCATGTCTTGGAGCTTCTTAGCCTCCATAATTATGTGAGCCAATTCCTTAGAATGTATAATATATATACAGATATATGTGTGTGTGTCTCTGTGTGTGTGTATCTATCTCTGTGTGTGTATCTGTGTGTGTGTTTCTTTGGGGAGCCTGGATTAACACACTGGGTTTCTCATTAAGCTCTTTCTTGCCTCAGGGACTTCTGACATGCTGTTCCCTTTGCCAGGAACTTGCTTTCCCCTGATCTTCCCATGGCTGTCTCATTCTCATCATTTGTCTCTACTCAAGTTGTTTCCTCTTCCTGGAAGTCTTCCATGACCACATGAATAAAACCCCAGCTCCCATTACTCCACAAACTTTGATTCTCTACCAGGATACTCTCTTTATTTCCTTCTTATCACTTAGGCCTGGAATGATAACTATTTGTGTAATTTTTTTTGGTTTCCACTCTTTTCCTTGATGTTTCATTATAAGAGAATCAAACCTCTTATTCTCATCCACCGGTGTGTCTCTGTGCTCACAGAGAAGCCTAGCTTGTGCTAGCTACTCAAAAAATATGCTTCCTCGTATTTAATGGTGTAAGGAACTCAAGAACAGCTTCTGAAAATTGACATATCCTGTAATTATTTTAAGTAGTTTTTTGTCTACATCACCAGCATTAGGAGAAATAAGACAGAGGTTATGATGATAAGACTTCAGCTTTGAATCTTTATCATCAGCCACCCAAGAAAGCAGGCAGTGCTTTCCCTTTCTTCCTACCAAATAAAAATCACATGGGTGATGTACATGGAAGTACCCTGAATATGCGAACCGTGGTTTATATTATTATACAGTAGACTGAAGCGACTTAGCAGCAGCAGCTATATTTTAATAGTGTAATGGTGCAATAGGATAATAGTTTAACATTGGAAACTATAACTGTTACTGTACCTTCTCATCCCACTTTGTATTGTGCTTGGTTTCCTTTTGACACTTTATGAGCACTTCTGCATATTATCAAATATTCTTTGCAAACATGATTTAGTGACTCTATATATTGCTTTGTGTGGAGGTATAATAATTGCAAATCTCATGATTGCTGGACACTTAGAGTGCTTTTATTTACATTAAACTTATACTGTGATATGCCATAATAGATCAAATATGTTACTGATTATAGTTTCAGAATGTGTCTTCAGACAGAATAATACAGCAAAAGAAAAGAGTTTTTATGGCATTCTGAGCATAATGGCAGATTGTTTTTCATTAGAGATCATACCAGTTTACATGCTTTACATTTCCCAAGTGTTGAATGAGACATATTTTTTACCTCTAGCATTCTTATGGGTGAGGGATATTATTTTTGCTGTTGAGTGCATATTTATGGTATTATTGGTGAAGCTGAGCATTTTTGTATATATATTGGACATTTATTTTTCTCAGAATTGCTTGCTGTTGTTTTGGCCATTTTTCTATTGGATTTAAGGATTTCTTTCATTTAATCAATTTGTATGAGTGTATTGTAGATTGATGGCTTCTATCATTTATCATGAATCTTTCAAATATTTTTCCCAATGTGTCTTTTGTCTTAAATTTATATATGACACAGAACTTTTCATTTTCAGGTAATCAGATTTATTGATAATTCTGGCTATGATTTCTTTTACCATATTTATGCATAGAAAGTTCTTCTTTGGTTTTATATCAGATAATTATTAATATTCTTTTTCTCCCATTCTGATAGAATTTTATTATTACTTTAACTCCTAAGCCACCTGGACTTTGGGGTACCAAAGTGGGGATTTTACTTGTTTCCCATCTTCATGTCTAGTCAAGCATTGCTCATTCATTTTATCAGTTTCCATATGCCAAATCCTCCATAGACTAACATACGTTTCTTGGGCATTTGTTCTGTTCTAATCTATTGGTTCAATTTTACACAGACACCATTCTATGTAAAATTATTACAGCATTACCACATGGTGTGATTAGGCAAAATGAGTTTCTCATTAGTGCTCTTCTTTTAAAAACAACACTGACTGTCTTTATTGTTTACTCATTCAGATAACATTTCGACTCTTTAAATTATGTAAACTCAAACTTATATTTTTTGTTGAAATTACACCAAGCATACAAATTAATTTGGTAGAATTTTATATTTTTACAATTTCTTCACAGAATTAAGAATTATTATGTTATGTCACAGGATTAAGACTTTATTCTTTTTTATTTATTTCAAGAATTGGTTTAAGCTGTACAGTGAAGGTTTCTCGTTTTCTTAAAGGTCACTTAAGGTTTTCATTAAGATTATAACTCAATATTGTATATTTGATTACAGTTCTTTATTTAGGTAGCTTTGATGTTGTTATACTATTTCTAAGGAAGTAAATGTTGCTTATATGTGTCATCAGTCTGTTTCATATATTGGGAGAAGAGTTGAAGAGAAACAAGTCCAGATAGTGAGTAAAGAAAGCACATAGGATTCAGGTGAGGAGTCACTTCCACACAAAGGCAGCTTATAAACCCCCACGTAGCTTGTAGTTTTAACTTGGTTCCCATCATGCCTGACTCTTCACTTGTAGATAGTTGTCCCTTTGATTTAAAAAAGGAATATGAGGGTTTATTAAACAATGCACACCATTATTATCCTCCAGTTGGGCTTTCCTGGGGCCTCAGTGGTAAAGTAGGGTATGGATAGCAAGGACAGAACAGAGAAATTGTCTATAGTAACGGTGAGATGTTATCAGACAAAGCCAGAGCTGACAGGATCAGATGCTCGCAGGAGAGAGGGGTCACTCTGCAGGCGGGGAGCCTTCTGCCCTCCAACTCTCCCTGCTCTTCTCCCTTTTCAGATGACTCCACACCAGGGAAGTCAGTTATTTGAATGGATTCTTTCAGATAAGTGTTTCTTGTATCCTAGATTGATGCTCAAAATTTTTTTCCCACCATAGGGAAAAAACAAACAAACAAACTGCTAGTAAAGAAGAGTTGAAGTAGCCCTTTTGAAACAATATGCCAAGAACTAAGCAATTGGGGACTGAAAACCAACTGCTATGTTGATCATAATCTCTATGGAGAAGGCATTATAAGTTTCAAACCAACTTCCAAATCAACTTTTGGGTTCCAATGCAGCAAGTTTCTTGACAGCAGGGTCTGTATCTTCATCATTGCGTTACTGAAGATTAGCCCAGAGTCCACTAATGTTGGATTGTTCAAACATGGGTCTGTTTATAAGTTGCCTGCCTCTGCTTAATACAGGAATAAATAATGTCTCAAACATTTTCAGGCACCCTTTTCCCCTCTCTTATTTTGATGTGACTTATATTGAAGACTAATGATTTATTTATCAAATATAAATCCTAGCACTAGAAGGGAGAAGGCAATGGCAACCCCACTCCAGTACTCTTGCCTGGAAGATCCCATGGACAGAGGAGCCTGGTAGGCTGCAGCCCATGGGGTCATGAAGAGTCGGACACTTACTGAGCGACTTCACTTTCACTTTTCACTTTCATGCATTGGAGAAGGAAATGGCAGCCCACTCCAGTGTTCTTGCCTGGAGAATCCCAGGGACGGGGGAGCCTGGTGGGCTGCCGTCTATGGGGTTGCACAGAGTCGGACACGACTGAAGTGACGTAGCAGCAGCAGCAACACTAGAAGGCAAGTCTAAAGACTTCTTGCCTTCCTGTAATTCTAATTTTTGAATGGTATGAGGTCGCCATCCACCTCCAGTTTAGGGCTCCCATGAACTTGAACCCGAGGATCCTCCTCCTATTTAGCTTACTGCTCCAGTGGTCCTTGTACTGGTTTTGTCTAGGACAGACTGCCCGTCTCTTGACTTCTCTCTCCTCCCCCCCGCCCACCCCCGCCCCCTCCCCCCCCCCCCCCCCCCCCCGGTTTACTGAGATGCAGCCCTTTTTATCTGCTCACAGATGTGAACTCCTAAGTGCTAGTTTGCGATCAAGAAGTAACAAAGCTGTCATCTCCCTAAATATATTTTTATATTTTGCTCAGTGTTGTCACTATAAATAAGAGAAAGTATTGCTGATGGGATTTTTCATGTGTGTGCTCTCTTTCTCTCTTCCTCTTCATCCACTTTATCATCGCCAGGCCCCTGAGCTGTGTCACCACCCTGAAACAAATGGGGGCAAGCAAACAATTACATTAAAATGCAATATAAATAGAGGGAACAAACAATTTTTAACTTTGGTTTCCTGAAAAACTGCTCCCTTTCTGGTGGCTAGTCAAGGAGAGAGAAGAAATAAAGAGGTTATTTGGGTGTCATTTCATCTGAACTATCATAAGGATGCAAGTGGCCTAGGGCAATAGTCCCACCGAGCCCTTGCTCTCTCACAGACAGCTTAGTTTGTCTCTGTCACTCATTTGGGAGAATACTGAGATAGAAGGTATTTCTGTTGGAGTCTTAGGGAAATTATTCTGGGAACAGGACCCGTGAAAAGGATTGTGAGAATAATGAACGTGGAGATTTGAATCCCTCATGTCTTCTAGAAATGGAAAGACAGCAAAAGATAGAAATGCCCTGCCAAGAATTGTCATACACATGCCACTCTGTCTCACAGGAGGCAATGCCATCAAACGTCAAGGTGACCTTAGAACCTGAGAATGTGGAAGGGAGAGGTAGCCACACATTTAGCAGGCTGTTTGCAAACAGGTGGAGCAGTGGTCAATATATCACACATGTTGCAGTCTCCCTTGTCATGCCCATGGCAGGTAGTGTAAGTGAATTAGGGTCTGATCTCCCCCACAACCCAAATTTTGTCTTTAAATCTGTTTCAAATCAGAATGCCAGGTACATTAGCCATCTCCTGGTGGCAGCATACCAGGAGAATCAACGTGCTATCCATGATCTGGAGTGACCTGAGACATCTATCTGTGAAGTCAGATTGGAGGAAATGTGATCCGGGCTTGATTTAAGAAGGAAGCACCTGCCTCCTCACCTTGAGCTTCTGCTTCGACTCCAGGTACAGTCACACCCCTCTCCATGAGTGCCCTGGGGTGGGTTTTACATTTCTCATGCCATCATATCCACTGAACTTTGCTTTCTACTCTACCCTGTTACTTCTGCCTCTGTAATATCCAGGCAAAACTGAGGGGGCTGTCTTGCTGAGGATGTGACTGGAATGGAGTTGAAGGTGATGAGGAGGGAGAGGGTATGAGTTTTCCCTCCATCTCTGTCTACACTCATATGTTTAGTATGTCTTGAAGTTTTCGATTCTGGTCTTGGGATCTGCAACAAAATCTCCATAAGCCTTGATTGGCATTCTGCTCAGCTCCTCTGATGCCCCTTTCTGATTTTTAGATTTCCTGGGAGATCACTGGACTAGTGATGACCATTATGATGATATCTATAAATAATTTTCCTACAAATAAGTTGCTAAGTTCCTACAGAAATGATGCTTGAGCTTCATAATTTTTAGACAAAGCCTGCACAGCTGCCTTCATATCAGGTATAGCTGTAATACTGATTTTTGCATATTTTCATGAAGCTTTCTGGTATATTCTCCCTCCTTCAATTCAAACAGCCTCACTGAAGTTTGGTAATAGTCTCTAAAACTAGCCACCAAATCATACTTGTCTACAATAATGTAGATACATTTCAGTATTTGTAATTAAAAATAATTTTAATTATAAAAGCTTTCAATCATACTTATCTTCATAATGAGTGCTGTGTTTCTGGAAATATTCAAGTTTGTTATGCACAAATATGTGTAGACAGTTTGAGGGACAAAGGGGCTGGAGGAGTATTTTCTGAGATCTCTTTCTTTAGAAGATTCTTTCTTCCAAGTGTGTTTTTTAAAACCAAGAAAAGAAATTGAGGGAAACAGCTCAAACTTCAGATCAGGCAGTTGCATCAGAATGAGGGGTTAGTAGCTGTTCTCAGCTGTGAGGATTCTGAAATTCTTGCCAACCTCAAACCTGCCTCTTAAATTTCTAATTTTAAGTGTATCCCACTGAGTTAAGACAATGCTTCTCTCTTAAAGATGACACTCATGAAACAGTCATTGTTTTAATTATCTGGTTATGTAAAGCAGAATAGGAGGAATGGTCATGCCTCAGAAGTCTTGAATAAAGGAGAAGCATTATGCCTTTGGGTCACATCCTTCATACTTTGGGGACATCTTGAAGTCATGGGAGTCACTTTTTCTTTGACCAGTTTTATGCTACCAGAACATTTTCACAAACTAGACTTCTAACATAGCTGTGCCCTTTGTGCCAGCTAAGTGCCTTACCTCATCAACCTCCCTAACATCCTTCACCTGCCACCAGGTGCTAAGCTAGGCTTCATCTCTGGTCTCCAACAGTGTCCAGTTTTCCTCAGAAGCTACTTTTTGTCACCTTCCCCATCCCTGCCCCTTCCCTCTCTGCCAGGGCCTTCATAAGCAGGTTTCTTCCTAATTCATGGCTCATAGGAAAACAGGAAGGTCCCTTCTCACTACAGTCCCATTTTCTAGAAAAAGAGCATCTTCTCAGGCTTCTCATAGCAGTGCTGACAAATGCAACTTGATGACATCAGCATTAAACCCCTCTCATTTTAAGTAGCCTGAGAGAAAGCATGCACAATATTGGCTCTGGCTTGAGGTATGAGGAACAGGGCAAGAGACTCCCAGTGGACTAACTGATTCACAAACATACATGAAAAACCCTCTGATGGTTTCAGAAACACTGGTGTGATGGGAGATGTGCAGGACCAGAAAAGAGTATGCTGAGGTTCTGAAGTGTTCAGGTGGGGCTGAATGAAGCTGGTCTGACCTTAAAGTTCATTTGTCCTCACTAGGACCAGGTTGCTGCTACCTGGGAACATCTGATGTACCACAACTGCATTATTCCATGGGTGTAGTATCAATTGCTCTTGGAAGATATGAGACTCCCATGAGCCCCTAAAGTCACTAATTTCTATAATTGTCCGCAGTAAAATAATTTGGGAAGAAGGTCTTATGGGTTTGTTTTAATAACCAATGAACTCAATTGTATCTGAAGACCTACGCCTGTGAGTATAACTCTTGTTGATATTTGGCTTAATAGAAGATGGCTGGATTCCCGTATCTGCTTCTACATTCAATCTGTTGTCTGTTGTTTTGCAGAAATATATGAAGATATTCTGTCCGCAGACAGGCATGTAGTTGGAAAAGTAAGGAGAACTCTACTTGCCTTTGTAGATCAGTGCAAATACTCTTTTTTTGATGGTACACCAACATTCAGCAAGTAGTAGTTTCTTAAAACTGTGTGTTTGAAATTTGAAACCATTTCAGTGAACTTTTCTTGACTCTCTTACATTACAATCCATTGTCTCATCTTGCATTTTGATTACTGTAGCCTTGAAGTATAGTGTGAAGTCAGGGAGCCCGATTCCTGCAGCTCCATTTTTCTTTCTCATCATCTTGTATGTTGAGTGGATTATTTCACCATGCATGATTCTGTAACATTGGAAAATATTGGTTCATATCTTTTCAAATGTTCACACATTTCATCATTCAATATCAAAAAATCACATTTATTTGTAGCACCACCAAACCTATTAGAAAAGTCTTTATCTGTTAAGAAGCTGGCAAGCTCATGGTGATGGATACAGGCTTTTCAAAATTCAAATTTTCACTTGAAAACTTGAATTTTATCACTGGCAACAAATACTGTCAGTCATTTTCTTTGAAGTGATAGACCTACTCATTTTCATGATATTTCCCAAATACCCAGATCTGAATAGCCATAGTTTGCCTCTCTTTTGTACTTTCAAGTAAGAACGACATTTGTGAATGAAATGAATAGTTTAGTTTGCACTTCAAACAGTTGCCCAAGTGCTTTGTTTGAGGATAACTGCCATCCTTTAAGATGCAAGAGAAATGCAATTCTTTATGCATGCTTCCTGTTTTATTTATGGTGGTTAATTCTACATGTTCAGTTGGTAAGTCATATCTGACTCTTTGTGACCCCATGAATGCAGTATGCCAGGCTTCTCTGTCCTTTACTATCTCCCAGAGTTTGCTCAAACTCTCTTGAGTCAGTGATGCTATCCAACCGTCTTATGCTCTGTCACCTCCTTCTCTTCCTACCCTCAGTTTTTTTCCAGCATCAGGGTATTTTCCAGTGAGTTGGCTCTTTGCATCGGGTGGCCAGAACATTGGCTCTTCAGCTTCAGCATCAGTCCTTCCAATAAATATACAGGGTTGATTTCCTGTAGGATGGACTAGTTTGATCTCCTTGCAATCCAAGGGACTCTCAAGAGTCTTCTCCAATACTACAATTCAAAAGCATCAGTTCTTCGGTGCTCAGCCTTCTGTATGATCTAACTCTCACATCTGTACATGACTACTGGAAAAACCATAGCTTTGACTATATGGATCTTTGTCAGCAAATGATGTTTCTGCTTTTTAATATGCTGTCTAGGTTTGTCATAGCTTTCCTTTCAAGGAGCAAGTGCCATGTGCCCTGCATATAAGTTAAATAAGCAGGGTGACAATATATAGCCTTGAAATACTCCTTTCCCAACAACCAGTCCATTGTTCCATGTCTGGTTCTAACTGTTGCTTCTTGATCTGCATACAGATTTCTCAGGACACAGGTGGTGGTCTGGTATTCCCAGTCTCTCTAGGAATTTTCCATAGTTTGTTGTGACCCACACAATCAAAGGTTTTAGCATAGTCAGTGAAGCAGAAGTAGATGATTTTTCTGGGATTCTCTTGCTTTCTATATGATCCAACAAATGTTGGCAATTTGATCTCTGATTTCTCTGCCCTTTCTAAATCTAGCTTGTACATCTGGAAGTTCTGCTGAAGCCTAGCTTGAAGGATTTTGAGTATTACCTTGCTAGCATGTGAAATGAGTGCAATTGTGCATTAGTTTAATCATTCTTTGGCTTTTCCCTTCTTTGGGATTGGAATGAAAATTGAACTTTTCCAGTCCTGTGGCCACTGCTGAGTTTTCAGATATCCTGCATTGCTGGCAGACTGTTTACCGTCTGAGCCCCCAGGGAAACCCCATGTGTCAACTAGGGTGTTTTTGGATGATTCTACTCTTCCCCATCTGTCTTGGAAAGTAAGAAGAGCAAAGAGATTTCTGTAAACTGACAACCAACCAAATCAATTTAAACATCATTCTGTAAGGTAATCCTTCCTCCCAACTCTTAGAGTAGTTGAGTGGGTACAGGTGCCTCTCTAGGTTTGGTCTCTGTTGGTGCCAGAGCTGGTGAGGGGTCAGTGCTGACTCTCACCCCTACTCAATTTGCTTCAACCCGGAGAGGCCTCTTTAAATAAGAGTAAGTACGTCTGCAATTCCAAACCTCATTTCATGCATAATTGATAGTTCATAAGAAAGTATCATATTCCAAAATATAAAACAAATGGATGAGGTTGAGGTCCTTTATGGTTGTTGTGTATTCACATCAGGAAGAAGAACCCTTTAAGGAGAAGAATATGGTATTTTCATTTGCATAAAGGCCATAAAACTCTTTCAGCAGCAATTTCCCCATATATAAAAAGTGAGAACATAGCACCTCAGTGACACTGACATCTGTTACTTAAACAGATGCCACCTTCTAAACTCACTCAAGCAACCCTCTGCTCCAACCAGAGACCCCTAAACCAAAATTAAATGTGCGGCTAGAGCTTAAAAGGAGGACTTTGAATAATGATTGATTTTTACTTCTAAGCTTTTTTATGAATCTGCTTTGACTTTTGTGTGTTTTTAATTTAGCAAAATCTCCATCTCTGTCAGTAATTCCTTGCTTCTGGTTTAATCTCCACAGTCTACAAAATCCAGTGCTTCCATATTAGATTCATTGTGATTAACATTAGCCCTTCTGAGGACCAGATAAATCATGGCTTCTGTTTGTTTCTTCTTGCAGGTGTACTTTAATGACTTCACAGGGCAGGGCACTAGCATCATCTAAAAAAGGAATGAAACTTGGTTTCTTTTTTTAAAATAGCACAAAGAGTCCCGGACAGATTTTTACCAGTTAAGCAAAGCAATACTTGCCCAGGCTGAGACTGATAAGCGCCTTCAGAAGTTAGGCTTACACTTCTAAATCAGCAGTTCATGAAAGGCATTACGAAAAACTATTATACTGCTATAATGGATGACAGCACAGTTGTATATGTTACACCTTGAAGTAAGCAGTAGGATTTTCAATCACCTGATAACCTTGAAACTGCTAAGGTATCAAATTGCTATCATGAATATTGTGCAGGAACAGAAATAACTCAGGAAGCTGCCTTTGTGAATAATAATCAGAAAACTGCACCATTTTTTACCGAGAAAATGGATTTGAGGCACTGGTGTATTGACAAGCTCTCTAACAGAAAACTAAGGTAGACCTTACAAGTACATTTGCACTGGGCTGTGCGTCAGTCCATCACACAGCACCGGATTGTAAGATGTAGTAAGTTAAAAATTATTGGCAAAGAATCACGTTGTTTGTTAGCATTTCAAGGATGAAGGGCAAGGAGACCCCACATGTTACTTTGGAGCTAGAAACAATAAACAAAAGTTTTGTATTTAAACTTTTCAATGTACTCTTCAATTTAACTCATTTCAATAGAGCATAGAGAGGAAGAGATTTGGAAAGTGAGAATTTTCTTAATAGGCTTTTAAATCAGTTACCACATGAAGACATGGTAAAAATTAGTAAATATTATTACATATCTCTTTTCTCTAAAATGCATCTGTTTAATTTTTGCCAAATTCCAGCTTTGTTCATGAGCAGAGTGCCTAGTGTCGGTCTGTGGCATTTCCAGACACCAGAGTCTACTGAGAACCCTCGACAGCTATGTGAAAACTCAGTGTCTGGAGTGATTCATCATTGTGTCAAATTGGCCAGCACTTTGTCACAGTGACTGGCAATGGGAGAAACTTGGAAATAATACAAAGATTCTCTGTTCACTGATAGTGTCTATACTGTGATTAGAGAAGAAAGCTTTGAGACTGAGGAGAATCTTCATTTTCCTCCAAAATTAATTTTGCTGTTTTAACTCTTTGTGGGTCAGATCCCACCTGTCATTTCCCATTATGTCTTACTCAAAAGCAGCCATTTTCATTTAAAATAGTTCCTGGAAATTGAAATCACTACACACTCAACAGCTTATTGAGTAGAGTGAACAATTTTTCACTACTATAAGACTAACTATACCATATAATATGAGGCCACTGTATCTACTTGAACTATACTCCAATAAAAATTAAAAAAAATAACATTAAATGGCAGAGGGAGTATTAAGGCTCAATGTGATGGCTTTCTCCTTTCTTCCTATTTGATTCTGTAACCAGAAACTCTTGATTGTCACCTATAGATTTCAGGGGTGTTGTGAACCTAGATAGGAGAAAATTATATCTTTATTTTCACTCACCTATAACTGAAATTTAACATTCTCCTATATACCTGGGCAATAAGCCCCAGGAATTTTAAGAGTGCTTATGACTTTGTAACCAACAGAAATCACTAATGTGTTCAGACTGCATTATAGCTTTTGAAGATATCTCAAAATATCATTTACTCTCATCACTACATTAACATAATCATAGTTGTTAGATCTTGTTTTTGATATGTTAATAAAGAAGCACATATATCAGTATACAAAAAAATGTTTTGATAACTTTGTTTCAATATAATTGGTTTCCTTTATTAAAACTAAGATGCAAACCCATGCCTTCTCCCTTCTATAGGAAAAAAATGAAGTATTATCTTCCAGTGATAGCAGATCAATAATGTCAACTTCTTACTAAAAAGAAGAAAATGTTAAAATATATCCTATCCCAAGAGTGATTCTAAGAGGAGTAAATTATCAAAGGGTAAGCAATCAGTCAATACTAGCATTTATTGACTTAAGATCCAGAGATGATATCTCATTTATTCATAAGAACACTATGAGAAGTGAATTATCATCACCATTTTACAGATTAGAAAATGGAGGCTTGCAGAAGAGTAAGTACCTTCTGTAAGATTATATAGTTGATAAATGGTGAGGTTTGTATTTTAGTCTAAATATGCCAAATATTTTAAGTGTTAAGGATATTAATCATCCCACCAGAGTATACAGAAGGATTTGAGGTGGGGTCTATGAAAGACAAAATCAAGAACTTAGAAAAAAGAAATTCAGTCAAATATTCATAAGAGGGATGGTTTCAGCCACATGCAAATCAATGTTAGAACACACCCTCACAATATACACAAAAATAAACTCAAAATTGATTAAAGACTTAAATATAAGACTTGATACCATAAAACCTCTAGAAGAAAACACTGGCAAATATTCTCTGACATAAAGCATACCAATGTTTTCTTAGGTCAGTCTACTAAGACAATGGAAATAAAAACAACAATAAACATGACCTAATCAAATGCATAAGCTTTTCCACAGAAAGGAAGCCATCAACAAAAAGAAAGGACAGCCTATGGACTAGGAAATATTTGTGAATGATGTCACCAGTAAGGGCTTAATTTCCAAAATATACAAATAGCTCATATAACTCAATAACAAAACAACAACCCAGTAGAAAAATGGGCAGAAGACCTAAATAGACATTTCTCCAAAGAAAACATACAGATGGCCAATAGGCACATGAAAAGATGCCGATCATCACTAACTATTAGAGAAATGCAAACCAAAACTACAATATAGTACCACCTCACACTAGTCAGAATGCCCATTATGAAGTCTACAAACAATAAATGCTGGACAGGGTGTGGAGTAAAGGGAAACCTACACATTTGGTGGGTATGTAAGTTGGTACAGCCACTTGGAAAACAGTATGGAGAGTTCCTCTAAAAACAAAAAATAGAGTTGCTGTCTGACTCAGCAATCCCACTCCTGGTCATATGTCCAGACAAAACTGTAACTCAAAAAGATACATGTACCCCTAAATGTCTGTTGACAGATGAATAGATAAAGATGTGGTATATAGAATGGAATACTACTCAGCCATAAAAAGGAATGGAATAATGCCATTTGTGGTTACATGGATGCAGCTAGAGATTATCATACTAAATGAAGTTAAGTCAGAAAGAGAAAAATGTCATATGACATCACTTATATGTGGAATATAAAATACAACACAAATGAACATATCTATAAACCAGTTTTGACCAGTGTGAACAGTATGTCTGAACCTGTAGATGCAACATTGGGACAAGTCTGGGCTGAGCTGTGCCATCAGACCCAATGGCTGCTTATTCCTGGGATGATTGTGTCACAGAGCATAAAACTTGCTCTCAGAGACTCAGCTGTATTACTCAGCCAGAATGACTATTCTTCAGCTTAATTTTCCTGACTAGTATGACCTTTCTTAAGAACATGTTGTTAGTGACTGTAATCTACTTGGCTGGTTTCCTGTCCAGGACTTCCTGTGTCCTTTGCCTTAGAAGTTGTCCTTTCCCAGTCCTCCCAGATATTGGTTTTACTAGATATGTGTGTGTGCTCAGTCATATTTGACTCTTTGCGACCACATGGACTATAGCCCACAAGGCTCCTCTGCCCATGGGATTTACTAGGCAAGAATACTGGAGTGGGTTGCCATTTCCTTCTCCAGGGTATCTTCCTAACTCAGGAATCAAACCCAAATCTCTTCAGTCTCCTACATTGGCAGATGGATTCTTTACCAATAGGCTACTTGTGAAGCCCCTACTTGATATAAGATATACTTAAACAGAATAGATCTCCTCAATGTATTAAACCATGAACAAAGCACCCATCTGATTTTGAATCACCATTACTTTGATTCTTCTCATGCCTTAACCTAAGAGGACACCTGGGTCAGTTCTGGCTCTTGAACTTTCTTGGATAATGTCTAGTGGTCTTGGGATCCTGTTCTAAGAGATTGACTCTAATCCTTAGCTCTAGCTTGGTCTTTCACAAAAGGTCATTTAGGAAAACTTAGAATGTCATGGAATGCTCATGAGTTTAAATAAATTTTGTCTTAGATTTCTTCATTGCAGATATTCTCTGATGAATATAGAAATTGCCCAATGCCACTGTTCAAATCAGCACAAGGGCTCTGTTCTTACCTGGCAGGAAACAGCTTTGGATAAGTCTAAGACTTCACGAGAGGCACCAACCCAGTACATTTATTGCAGAGTTAATCTATGCTCACCCACTGACCCTGGACTTCTGCATCAGTTTCCAGCTTCTCTCCTCAAATTTGATTGACCTCCTTGTGGTTTTCCTCCTCTTGTTTGGACATCTGAATCCCATATGAAATCTCCGGCCTCTGGATACTTTGTTACCGGTCACCTCTTACCTGCCTGAGCCAACTTCTTACCTCCCAAGGTCTCTCAGAGCCTTTCTAAATGTTGCTAGAGATTAAAAAAAATAAGTAGCCCTGCTTAGGAAATCATGGACATGGAACAACAGACTGGTTCCAAATCGGGAAAGGAGTACGTCAAGGTTGTATATTGTCACCCTGCTTATTTAATTTATATGCAGAGTACATCCTGCAAAATGCCAGGCTGGATGAAGCACAAGCTGGAATCAAGATTGCCGGGAGAAATATTGATAACCTCAGATATGCATATGAAACAACCCTTATGGAAGAAAGCGAAGAAGAACTAAAGAGCCTCTTGAAAATGAAAGAGGAGAGTGAAAAAGTTGGCTTAAAACTCAACGTTCAGAAAACTAAAAGATCATGGCGTCTGGTCCCATAACTTCATGGGAAATAGATGGGGAAACAGTGGAAACAGTGACAGACTTTATTTTGGGGGGCTCCAAAATCACTGCAGATGGTGACTGCAGCCATGAAATTAAAAGATGCTTGCTCCTTGAAAGAAAAGTTATGACCAACCTAGACAGCATATTAAAAAGCAGAGGCATTACTTTGCCAACAAAGTTCTGTCTAGTCAAGGCTATGGTTTTTCCAGTAGTCACGTATGGATGTAAGAGCTGGACTATAAAGAAAACTGAGCACTGAAGAACTGATGCTTTTGAACTGTAGTGTTGGAGAAGACTCTTGAGAGTCCCTTGGACTGCAAGGAGATCAAACCAGTCAATCCCAAAGGAAATCAGTCCTGATTTCCAATGAATCAGAATATTCATTGGAAGGACTGATGCTGAAGCTGAAACTCCAATATTTTGGGCCACCTTATGCAAAAAACTGACTCATTGAAAAAGACCCTGATGCTGGGAAAGATTGAAAGTGGGAGGAGACAGGGACGACAGAGGATGAAATGGTTAGATGGCATCACCAATGTGATGGACATGAGTTTGAGTAGGCTCCAGGAGTTGGTGATGAACCGGGAAGCCTGGTGTGCTATAGTCCATGGGATCACACAGAGTCAGACACAACTGAACAACTGAACTGAAAACTAGTGTGGTAGGAATAATCAAATGGGTGGTGTCAGTGTACAGTCAAGGTAAGGAGCTACTGCTATACTTTCTTAGAATTCAGTGGAAATTGTTTTATAGAGAGAAGGGCAGGTGTGAGGGAAACTAGGTCTGTAGAGAAATAAGTGGGGGAAATGATAGCTTAGTAGGGAAAGTGTCAATTGAGAGGCTGGGGGAGACCAAGTAAAACAGAGAAGAGCCAGCCCTGGAAACTATGCCCTAGGGCCACATAGGAAATGTACTCAGGAGACAAATGAGTGAATCTAACCTAATCTCCTGGATGAAGCCATTGACAGGAGCAGCACTTACTCGACCCAGTGAAGTCACACTTAGTTCACACAACCAAAACACATAGGTATGTAAATATCCCTGGAGCCCACACACTCTACCTTCTGCCTTCTCATGGCTTCTCTAAGCCCTGCTCAGGAAATTGTTGCCATGTACACTAGTGTGGTGGGAATAATCAAATGGGTGGTTTCCCTGATGGTTCAGCAGTAAAGAATCTGCCTGCAATGCAGGAGAGAGGTGGGTGCAATCCCTGGGTCAGGAAGACCTCCTGGAGAAGGAAATATTCTTTCCATTCCAGTATTCTTGCCTATAAACTTCTGTGGTCAGAGGAGCTTGGTAGGCTACAGTCCATGGGGTTGCAAAGAGTCTGACATGACTGAGCAAATGAGTACACACACACACACTGAGCATCAAGAATTATTGCGTAGTCCTAACAACCAACCAGATGACAAAATCAGGTCACATGTTGATTTTGATTTTCTTGGCCATCCTCTGAGGTAGGCAGGAGTGTTGTTATTTTTACCAGTTTCATTTTTATTGATCAGGGTCATGAGATTCCAAATGAAGTAACTTGCCCAGGATCATGTAGTTACTAAATTGAAAGCAAAATTAAGATTGGAACCTGGACTGTTTCATTCCAAATCCACATCTTCCTTCACTTCACCCCTTTGTCCAAAAGGATGGAAAATTCTCTCAAAATACAGAGATGAATTAAGGTTGTAATGCTGTGCTTTGCAGCTCTGGGTGGATTGCCGTCATTAATTAAGTGGGAGAGTTGTTTGTTTCCTCATCAGTTGAATCAGTGATCCTTAAGGGGAATGATACCACTACTTTAGATGCATTTGGAAATTTCTGGGGAGAGGTTTTTGGTTGTCACAGTGATGAGTCCCTGCTGGCATTTAGTGGGTGGAGGCCAAGGATTCTATAAGTCTTTCTCTTTTTATTCAAAAATAATTTCTTTATTATTTATTTTTTGGTTTGCTGGGTCTCTAGTTGTGGTGCTCGGGCTTCTCTTTGCAGTGGCTTTTCTTCTTGCAGAGCAGGTTCTAGGATGTGTGGGCTTCAGTTGTTGCGGCTCCCTGGCTCTAGCGCACAGGATCAATAGTTGTGACACACAGCATGTGGAATATTCCCGGATCAGGTATCGAACCCTGAATTGGCAGGAAGATTCTTTACCACTGAGCCACCAGGGAAGCCCTCTAAAAGTCTTATGTTACATTCTTACACAGGAAAGAATTGTAGCATCACAAGCGATGTTGAGAGCCCTGTGGATATCATGTAGGTAGAAAACCTGTATAATTACCTGAGTCAAGAACTTAACTCAATTTTACATATAAACACAAAGTAAGTTACATGGCTTTAATTGTTACTGAATTTTCAGAAGTGTGATTTTCATATAAATTCAGAGAAAAATTGTTTATGGTTTTGTCATAACTTTACAAACAATTGCTCATCATTTTTAGAAAGTCATAATGCGTGTGATTTTGCCTTAACTTCCCTTGATAACTTTATAATCTTGCCCCAGAATAGGAGTGGAATTGGAGGGGATGCTTTCACTGTATAGTTGCCAGAAATTTACTCATACTCTAACTTGATAATTTCTGATACTTGACAAACCAAGGCCATAAACGATAACATATTGAACTTCATTCTGCATAAAAGCAATTGATTAGTAATATCATGCTCCACTAATCAAAAGCCTGGATTTTGACTGAAATGATGGGCAAACCAGCTCTTTTCATCCAGTTTCTGGATCATCCAGAAACTTATGTGACAAATTTGAATTATACATGAAAATGCCTGAATGTGAAAACATTCTGCAAAACAATTTGTTCTTCTTTCTTTGAGAAAAGAAGTTGAATCTGGATAAGACATTCTGTCACAGATTCATTTCAGCCTCATGTCATAGCTTGTGTATTATTTAGAGGTAATTTAAGAGTCCTGTATATGGTAACAAATATTGAAACTTTCATTTCACCTACTGCACTCTCCTCCTGCACTTTCCAATCCCAGTCTTTGTTTTGGAACGAAACTATTAAGCTGCAGTATGAAGTTAAACACAGTCGACAGGGAAAGGTGTGTGAGTCAGCAGTTTGTAGCTGCCAAGAAAGGAATGAGAGGGCTTTCAAACTCATATTATTGATGTGAATTATTTTGAAGACTGTATGGTTGGCTGTTTCAGTGAACTTCGGCAGGGATCAGCAATTTACCAGTGATGAAAATAAAGTAGCAAACAACATTACATTCTCCAAAGAGGTTGCAAAGCTGATCATTTGGTAATCAAAAGTTAAAGAGAGAAAGCTGTAGGTGATCATTTCAGAGTGACCCCTGGAGAAGTCCCCTGAATTCAGCTTATTATCTCAAATGGTCAGATCTCAGGCTCACAGTGAATGAAAAGTCTGCCCCAAATCACATCTGGGGTGTAATTTCTTAGAGCCTTGCTTTAAGGCTCTGTTTTGGAATCATTTCTAAATATGTTCACAATAATTGTAGGAAGATCCACAGCACCATTCTGGAAAATCACAATTTCATCACAATTTTCTGGGGGAATTTAAACAAAATAAAAACACAATTCCCAAACACAAACCTCAACCTCCTGATTTGGTAGTGCTGGTGTGACACCTGGAAATCTGTATATCAAAAGAACTTCCTGGTAGTTTCTAATGTGCCAACAGGTATGTTACCTACTGATTTTGACCACTCTTCTATTTGAAAACAGAATAAATAAGAATCATGTAGCATATTTGTGGGCTCATTTGAATAAATTAGGGCAAATTCTAATTCCCTTCATCAATTTTATACATTTGATCTGAATATAAAACATTTAGTGTTGACATTGTTTAAAAGAAGCCCCCTTAATGTGGACAAGGCCAGAAGAAACAGAAAGAATGTATGTCCCATCTCTTCTAGCCCAGGATGGAATAATGTTGTGTGAACTGCTGGGAACACTTTCTCTTTGCATAGATGTCGCTGGTAGCATGATGTTAAGTTACTTCTGGACTGTAGTTCAGCTTTAGGGGATACAGTATTTCATAGGAAAACTGGTGAAGGAAAGTTTGGTTTCAAAGTACCTAAGGAGATGGCGATGGGAGAAGGCGATGGTACCCCACTCTAGTACTCTTGCCTGGAAAATCCCATGGATGGAGGAGCCTGGTGGGCTGCAGTCCATGGGGTCGCTAGAGTCGGACATGACTGAGCGACTTCACTTTCACTTTCCACTTTCATGCATTGGAGAAGGAAATGGCAACCCACTCCAGTGTTCTTGCCTGGAGAATCCCAGGGACGGGGGAGTCTCGTGGGCTGCCATCTATGGGATCGCGTAGAGTCAGACATGACTGAAGCGACTTAGCAGCAGCAGCAGCAGCAGCAGCAAGGAGATGGCGATAATACTTCTTCTTCGAAGTTTCCAGACTGAGATGGCAGACAGTCCCCATTCCGTTTTCCTATAAGACAAGAAAGAGCCCATTTTTGCCCAGTGGTTCTTCATTCCTTCTTAAAAAGCAAAGGTTTATAGTTTAATGAGTTTTGAGTAAAATATTATATTATCCCAAAGGAGGCAAGTTTAATAACAGCACTTCTCACTTTGTCCCGATGCCTAGTACAATATTGTTTGTTGATACTACAATTTGAGCCAGTGCATGTTCTCACAGCTCTGGTGTGGCCTCTGCTTTTTCAAAGGAGATAAACTCTCTGCAGCAGTAAATTCTGAAACCCAGGGTGAAAATTGATTTACCCATTTTATCCCAAACACCAAGTTTTGAGGATCACAAACAATTAGGAGGCATCCTCTATGATCAGAGAATCATAAAATGTTATGCTGAGGAGAGATCTTAGATATAATGTGGTCCACCCCTCACGGGCAGTCATCCCTGAACACTCCCTTTCTATGGCACTTTCCATATCCATTAAACAATCCATAGGCAAACCTTTTAGCTTCTATGTTAAATATATCTGGAATAAGATCACTTCTCACTGCTTCCTCTGGAGTGACCTTGGGCAGAGCCACCATTAGGTCTCACTTGGACTACCAAATGTTGTTTAGTCGCTAACTCAGGTCCAACTCTTTGAGCCCTCATGGACTGTATGTAGCCCACCGGGCTCCTCTGTCCATGGGATTTTCCAGGCAAGAATACTGGAGTGGGTTACCATTTTCTTCTCCAGGGGATCTTCCTGACCTAGGGATTGAACTAGCGTCTCATGTAATGCAGCCAGATTCTTTAGCACTGAGCCAGCTGAGATTTCCCTTCCTACGTAGTGTCTTCAGTTGCTTCCTGGCCCAGTATAGTCTTTCCATTGCAGCAGAGAGATACTTTCTATTTTATTGTTGCTTTTACTTTTTATTAGAGTAGGTTAGATTTACAGTGTTGTGTTTCTGCTGTACAGCAAAGTTAATCAGTTATTCATATAGATTATTCAGTCTGTTTAAAATTCTTTTCTGAAATAGGTCATTACAGTGTATTGAGTAGAGTTCCCTGTGCTATACAGTAGGTCCTTGTTGGTTGTGTATTTTATATATGCTGCTGCTGCTGCTGCTAAGTCGCTTCAGTCGTGTCCGACTCTGTGCGACCCCATAGATAGCAGCCTACCAGGCTTCCCCGTCCCTGGGATTCTCCAGGCAAGAACACTGGAGTGGGTTGCCATTTCCTTCTCCAATGCATGAAAGTGGAAAGTGAAAGTGAAGTCGCTCAGTCGTATCCGACTCTTCGAGACCCCATGGACTGCAGCCTACCAGGCTCCTCCGGCCATGGGATTTTCCAGGCAAGAGTACTGGAGTGGGGTGCCATTGCCTTCTCCAGTATTTTATGTATAGTAGTGTGTATATGTCAATCCCAATCTCCCAATTTATCCCTCCTCCACCTTTCCCCCCAGGTAGCCAGAAGTTTATTTTCTACATCTGTGACTCTATTTCTGTTCTGTAAATAAGTTCATTTGCATCAGTTTTTAGATTCTGCATATAAATCATATCATGGTATTTGTCTTTTTCTATCTATTTTACTTCACTTAATATGATAATCTCCAGGTCCATCCATGTTGCGGCAAATGGCATTATTTCCTTCCTTTTAATAGCTAAGTAATAATCTATTGTACATACACACCGTATCTTCTTTATCTACGCATCTGTTCGTGAACATTTAGGTTGCTTCCATGTCCTGGCTATTGTAAATAGTGCTGCAGTGAACATTGAGGTGCATGCATATTTTTGAATTAGGATTTTCTTTGGATGTATGCCTAGGAGAGGGATTGCTGGATCATATGATAGCTCTGTTTTTTTTTTTTTTGTAAAGGAACCTGTATACTGTTCTCCATAGTGATTGCCAGAGAGATACTTTCAAAATGGAAATCACATTGTGTCATGCTTCTGGGCGAAAAGCCAAGCCTTATAATGACTTGCAAGATTTCTTTGTTTCCCGGTACTTCCTCATCTCATCTTCTATAATTTCTACTCTTTCATCCTCTACAGGCACACTGGCCTCCTAGCTACTCACTGAATATTTCAAGTATGTATTTCCTTCATGCCTAATGTGCTGATGTTTCTTCTTTTCATATATATCCCCATCGCCAATATCTTTAACTCCTTTACATCTTTGCCCGGAGGTCACTTTCTTGGTGAGGCCTACCCTGATGACCCACATTAAAATTCCCACTCATCCCGCTCTGTGAACTCTATCCTGGAATTCCATGACTACCTTTTCTATTACTTTTTGAGCCATCACATGCATACCATCATGAGTGGAAGTCTTTATTATGCCCTAAACTTGCTACTTTACTCAGTGGCATTCCCTCTATAAAGAAGTCCCCAAACTCAACACAATTGGGCAGGCTCCATGCCAGAAGCTTTATATGCATTATATCATTTAGTGGTCCAGATGGCACTAATGGTAAAGAGCCTGCCTGCCAGTGCAGGAGTTTTAGGAGTTCAGTTGCTCAGTTGTGTCTAACTCTTTGCGACCCCATGGACAGCAGCACACCCAGCTTCCCTGTCCATCACCAACTCCCAGAGTTTACTCAAACTCATGTCCATTGAGTCAGTGATGCCATCCAACCATCTCATCCTCTGTCGTCTCCTTCTCCTCCTGCCTTCAGTCTTTCCCAGCATCAGGGTCTTTTCCAGTGAGTCAGTTCTTTGCATTAGCTGGCCAAAGTATTGGAGCTTCAGCATCAGTTCTTGTAATGAATATTCAGAACTGATTTCCATTAGGATTGACTGGTTTGATCTCCTTGTAGTCCAAGGGACTCTCAAGAATCTGTTCCAACACCACAGTTCAAAAGCATCAATTCTTTGGTGCTCAGCTTTCCTTATAGTCCAACTCTCATATCCATACATGACTACTGGAAAAACCATAGCTTTGAATAGATGGACCTTTGTCAGTAAAGTAATATATCTGCTTTTTAACATGCTGTCTAGGTTGGTCATAACTTTTCTTCCAAGGAGTAAGCGTCTTTTAATTTTATGGCTGCAGTCACCATCTGCAGTGATTTTGGAGCCCCCCCAAATAAAGTCTGTCACTGTTTCCATTGTTTCCCCATCTATTTGCCATGAAGTGATGGGATTAGATGCTATGATCTTTGTTTTTTGAATGCTGAGTTTCAGGCCAACCTTTTCCACTCCCCTCTTGCACTTTTATCAAGAGGCTCTTTAGTTCCTCTTTGCTTTCTGCCATAAGGGTGGTCATCTCCGTATCTGAGGTTATTGATATTTCCTCATGCAATCTTAATTCCAGCTTGTACTTCATCCAGTCCGGCATTGTGCATGATATACTCTGCATATCAGTCAAATAAGCAGGGTGACAATATACAGCCTTGACCTACTCCTTCCCCAATTTGGAAACAGTCTGTTGTTCTATGTGTGGTTCTGTTATTTCTTGACCTGCATACAGATTTCTCAGGAGGCAGATAAGGTGGTCTGGTATTCCCATCTCTTTGAGAATTTCCCACAGTTTGTTGTGATCTACACAGTCAAAGGCTTTAGCATAGTAAATGAAGCAGAAGTAGATGTTTTTCTGGAGCTCTCTTGCTTTATCTGTGATCCAGCGGATGTTGGCAATTTGATCTCTGGTTCCTCTGCCCTTTCTAAAGCCAGCTTGAACATCTGGAAGTTATTGGTTCACGTATTGTTGGAGCCTAGTTTGGACTGAGAAGCCTGGTGGGCTTCAGTCCATGGGATCACAATGAGTTGGACACGACTGAGTGAGCACACATATCATTTAATATTTTCTGTTGTCTTGTCAGCTCAATATACTTACCCCAATTTAAAACAAGAACATCAAAGTCACATAGTGAATAGCAGAGCTGGAATTCAACATCAGGCCCCAGTGATAGCAGAAATAATACCTGTCATCGCCAGTGTGCATGCATGCTAATTAACCTCAGTTGTGTCCCACTCTTTGTGACTGTATGGACTGTAGCCTGCCAGGCTCCTCTGTCTATGGAATTCTCCAGGCAAGAATACTGGAGTGGATTGCCATCTCCAGGCGATCTTCCCAACTCAGGAGTCAAACTCTAGTCTTCTGCATCTCCTGTAAGGGTCAGCAAATATGGCCCATAGGCCAAATCTAGCCCACCACTTGATTTGACATATAAAGTTTAGTTTTAACACAGCTGTGACTATTTGTTTATATGTTATCTATGGTTGATTTCATGCTGTAACAGCATAGTTGAGTAGTTTCCTGCAGAGAATGTATGACCTGCCAATTCTAAAATATTTATTTTTTTTTTGCCCTTTAGAGAAAGTTTGCCAACTCCTGATCTCTACTTTGCTGCCCTCTATACAAAGCAGAGGTTAATTAGTCCAGAAATCCCCTGATATATAAATGGATAAGGAAAATTATATACATAGAAGAGAGTTAAGAGGAAACAAGGATATTTTTCTTGTTTTAAGAGTAATATTCTGGAGAAGGAAATGGCAACCCACTCCAGTATTCTTGCCTGGAAAATCCCAAGGACGGAGGAGCCTGGTAGACTATAGTCCACGGGTTCACAATGAGTCGAACACGACTGAGTGACTTCACTTTCAGACTTGTCAAACAGGAGAAGTGATAAGGCAGTGTCTAATGGGGGAAATATCAGTTCAGGTAGAATGAAGTGAGCACAAAAGATCTGAAATACTAATAAGATTACTGTCCTGAGAGCATTACTCAAACTGTTAGTTTAAGATACTGGAGAAAAGTCAACAAAGCTGACCTGGGCAAAGGGGACTGTGCAGACCACAAAGCCATATTAACTAACTATAGATGGCCACTTAACTCTTGTTCCATTTCTTCTGCAGCTTCTGCCGAGTGGCTGGGCCAACAGATCAGACCAATTTGATATGCCCATCTTTAAGGCTTTAGCTGTGAAGCTGCTGGACACTAGGCTGAAGACAAAATCATATATATTTTAAAAAACAGCATATATTGCTTTATGCTTTTCCTGTTACAAAGAAAAAGAGGTATAACCTAATGGCGCCTCTGGTTGTTCATTTAAAGAAACCTCACAGAGGAACACCAGATACTTAACCCAATATACACAGTTCCCTGGCAAGTTTAATGAGGTACCCACTTTTAAGTTTCACACTTGACAGTAAAAGCAATAGATGATGACAATGAGTGGTGGCCAAGGTCATGAAGTGGTAGCCTGTGGACTGCTTTGCTTCACAGGTATGTTTTGACTGACATAGCATTAAAAGTATAATCTGACATTTAAAAATGGTGATATGGAGCATCTTTTGAAAAACTGGAAGTTCTGGAAACCCTGGGCCTGCAGTTCTACTCAGCACCGAGTGGGGTTCAGAACCAGTTGCTCCTTCCAGACGGGGTGGAGCACAGAGGGCACCACCCACCTGGCGTGCTTCACTTATTTGCCTTGTCTGTCTGGTCAGAACCCCTGGATGATGTTATAAGGTCACAGGCCAGGGGCCTCCAGGGAGAACAAATGTGTGTGTGGGGAGCGCTTTCTTACACTGCTAGAGAAATAAACAATAGTCAGTGCCCTAGTGTTCCCTTCTATCTCAACATGTTTAGGCCTTGATTATAACAGGAATATCCATTAGTCTTTTAAATTTAGCTTGATTGGATCTTTGGGAAGAAGAAAGAACCCTTTTTCTAAGTCTCTTCCTGGATAGCAGAGGATGACAGAGGATAAATAAATGCTGCTTGTTAATGAAAAAAAAAAATATTCAATTTCTTAAAGTTACCTGCCAATTCTAAAATATTTATTTTTTTTGCCCTTTAGAGAAAGTTTGCCAACTCCTGATCTCTACTTTGCTGCCCTCTATACAAAGCAGAGGTTAATTAGTCCAGAAATCCCCTGATATATAAATGGATAAGGAAAATTATATACATAGAAGAGAGTTAAGAGGAAACAAGGATATTTTTCTTGTTTTAAGAATAATATTCAATTTCTTAAAGTTCTAAACATTCAAATCCAACTTTTATTTAGCTTTTCAATGCTTTTGATTATTTTTTTGTCCCAATTTTAATATAGTTAAACTTCTTCAAACATTTTAAACCACATTTATAAGGTCAATATTTTTAGTCTCTCCTGTGAGTACTTCTATTTTCTGACATATGCTTATGTAATTTTTATATAGCAAGTCAATGAAACACATAGATGTACTTGGATACCCTAATACCTCAATCTCAATATTGTTTACAGATTGAGGCATATTTAAATTTAAAATTCTAAGTCTGTATCTGTTATTCAAATGTATACTTTATATTGAAATTAAAAATTTCACTTGTTATTCAGGAGGCCAAATTCTCTTGAACATTGTACATTTATAAAATTACAAATGTGCTCTCATTATTTAGCTTAAAAAATAGTATAAGTTAGATTATTTGAATATCCCTTACTTAACTCTAAATATCTTTGAGTTCAGTAAGAAAATATATGTATCATGCCTATCAATTTTGGAGAATATTTTCTCAACCAATTGAGATTGCAATTAACAGGGATTTTATTCATAAATTTAACACAATGTGTATTAATTCCATATAGCATATAGATAGAACATATAATTAACATGTTCTTACTCTAGGCTTTATAGAGACACCCTGAGTTTATAATGGCAGATGTAGTACTTAAAGACAGTTAGGCTTTTAGTATATGTCTCTGTCTCCTTTGGAAGGACTGATGCTAAAGCTGAAACTCCAGTACTTTGGCCACCTCATGCGAAGAGTTGACTCATTGGAAAAGACTCTGATGCTGGGAGGCATTGGGGGCAGGAGGAGAAGGGGACGACAGAGGATGAGATGGCTGGATGGCATCACTGACTCGATGGACATGAGTCTGGGTGAACTCCGGGGAGTTGGTGATGGACAGGGAGGCCTGGCGTGCTGCGATTCATGGGGTCTCAAAGAGTCGGACACGCCTGAGAGACTGAACTGAACTGTCTACTTAATGTTTGCAGCTCTACCAAATAAATTTACTTAGATGGATTTTTGCATTTCTTTCCATTCTTTGGCTTTAAAATGTGTTCTTCAATTTAAAGTCAAAGGCTTTTTACGGATATAACTTCTAAACGTTTATTCATTTTTACTTTTGGTTGTACTCGGTCTTTGCTGCTGTGCACAGGCTTTCTAGGGCAAGCGAAGGCTGCTCTCTGCTGCCGTGTGCAGGTTTCTCATTGTGGTGGTTTCTCTTGTTGAGGTTGGGCTCAGTAGTTGTCACTTGCAAAGCTCTAGGGTGTGTGGGCCCTAGTGGTTGTGGCACATAGGGTTTAGTTCTCCAAGGCATGTGGAATCTTCCTGGACCAGGGATCAAACTCATGTCTCCTACATTGGCAGGCAAATTCTTATCTACTGAGCCACCAGGGAAGTCCTAAAGCCAAAGATTTTGAATACATAATTTTGGTCTTTTTTTCATATATAGTCTGTCCTAGAACTTATAAGTTGTGGGAAGAGCTAAAATAAAATAACAATAATTTAGTAGGTAAATGAATAACCCATATTCCATCTTGCTACTAAAGTTTTGATTTAGGGAGTATCTCTCACCTGTCTAATGGTGGAGGAGATAAAGAAAGTTTTCCAGTTAGGCTTCTTCAGTGCAGTAGATCACCTCCTAATTTCACTCCAACTCCCCAGGGTGAGTCTGCTCCTCATTCTTCGATATCCACAGTATCCAGTACACACCTCTAGTCACATGTAAACCAAACATTTAATTATACTTTACTTAGTTAATTGAAATAAAATTTTAAGAACTGAAAACTGACTCAGTTATAGGAATAAGAATATTTGGAACAAGGTAGGAATGTAAGTCTCCTTTTTCAATTGTAACCTAAATAAATATCAAAATGTAGATTTAAAGGATGAAAAATTATAATTGAGATAAGCGATAAGAGTAAAGGACACACTGGACTTTGAGAGTTAATTTGAAAAAGAATGTATGATATTTCATTAATCATTTTAAAAGCATAGTATTTTTGATATGTGGGATTACATAAAATATAGTCTTGAATTAAATTTCAGCTTAACTTTACTATTTTTCAGTGTGGCTACTGGAAAATTTTGAATTATATTTGTGGCTTGTATTATACATCTATTAGATCATGACTATCCCAGTCGTACCTGCATCCATCCAGCATACTTTTAGCCTTCAGCATTCACCCCCACCCCATTTCTGATTACTGCTTTATAAATGAGAAATGGAGTTATTTGCTTTCACTGGCATCCCCTAGGATTCCCACTTTTTCCTTACCAAGTATGTCCAATTTTAGAATGTTCTTCATCAAACAAACGTCTGTATCCATTGTTTATGGCATCTTTGGCAGCCATGATCTTTCCATTTACAATTTAGTGTTGTGTCCCAGGTTTAGCAAATCAGTTTCTTTTTTTTTTCCCAAGTCATTTTCTGAAAACTGATCATGAAGGGAAAATTGAATGAGAGGATTCAAGTGCCTCTGTTGGGATTTTTATTAGATACAAGATATTATCTAACCTCAGCATTCTCAGAACATCACTGAGCCTCAGATTCATCTACACCCTGGAAATAATCATACTTGCTTCATAGGTTAGATATGAGAATGAAAGGATATATAAACTAGGAAAGCATTAAGCACAGTAAATATTCTGGGATTATTTTTGTTTATTATTTTTCGAAATTAGTAGAAGTTTTATCCAAGTTAAACAATCATCCAGAAAAATGAATGCATCATAAAGGCACAGTTGGTGAACTGGCACAGAGTGTACCTGTTGTCACTACTCAGGAGAAGAGGGCGATAACCAGCATCCCAGAAGTTCTCTTCTTCATGCTCATGCTTCATGAGCCTGCTCACGCTCATCATCATGCCTCATGATGGCCCACCAGCTTTGTTTGGCCTGTTTTCAGACATGATATCCGTATAGTTGTGTTGTATGTGTCTTTTGTGTTTTGCTGTTCATTCCACCTTATATTTCTGAGATATGACAGTGTTATTGTGTGTAACAATAGTTTGTGTTTTGTTGTTGCTGCTGCTGTTGTGTAGTTTCCATTCTATACCACGATCAATTTGTTCTTCTCTTGATTGATATATAAATTGTTTTCAGCAGGAAGATAGTATGAATGATGTTGCTATAAACATTTTGGTACATGGTTTCTGGTACTCATAAGTGTTTATTTTTGTTAGGTCTGTGACCTGGAGTATTAATAGCCAAGTCACAGGGTGTGGATATGTTTAGCCTTAGTTGGTACTGCCAATGCTTTTCAAAGGCGCTTGTACCAAATTTATCTTCACAAAAGCTATTTATGGAAACTCCAGCTACTCCATATCTTAGATAGCACTTGGTATCTCCTTATAATTTTAATTTGCCTGTCTCTAATCACTAAATAAATCAAGCTGTTTTTAATTCCAACTGCTTTTTCTGAATTGACCTTCTGATGTGTTAGATTTTCTTGGCCTGGAACCACTCTTCATGGTAAACAACTGACTAGTTGATGTTCTTGATAGGTTTTCTTAGAGCATACAGGTTTCTATTCTAAAAATTGGTGTGTCATGTGGACATTTTCCTCATATAATAACACAGTTAAAAATCCACACCTTTCCTAAATGTAGATTTTAAAATATTTCCTTCATCTCTTATACCCTAATAAGAACTTTGCAAAGGTGTAATTTATTAATTACAGGTGTAATGGATATTTTTTAATTAATTAAAGGTGTAATGGATATTTTATTGGTGTAAATGGACATTTTATCAACAAATAAAATGAATTCCAACTGTGATACTCAGATATGTGTTGAATCAAAAACCATTGCCACTTCTGCTCACCCTCATCACAGAGAAGGGCAGATACAAATTCAACTACATGAAGGTGATAAATATGTACAGAGGGGAGTCTATGAGAAGAGATGGAATTAGGTTTTTTGGTTCATGTTCAGGCTTGATATTTTCTACTCTTGTACTGACTTTTTATTTCCTTTCTACATTTTGATTAGATCAAACATATGCCTACAAAGAACATTTGAGTTTTATGATGTTACTTTATATCATAAAATTATTTGAAGACCAGGTAACATGTTTGATATTTTGTAACTCTGTTATACTCTGGAAAAAAAAAAAATCTCTGTTTCTGGCACTTCACTAAAATCCCAGGGAGTCCCCCATAAACCAACTGGAAATTGAGACCAAAACAATGCAAGAGCATTACTATGTCTGGGACATTGGATTTGTCTATTTGCTGCTTTTTTGCAGTAGAGAAAGCTCAGTATCTAGTCCTCCCAGTATTCTTTAGCAGGACTTGTAATGGTGTAGATGACTGTTCAGCAGATTAATTCCCTTGCCATTCCTGCTGTGGGAAGAGTCAACTTCCTTGCTTTGTTGATGTTGAGCTTGGAAAGTTAGTAGATGTGACATAAGCAGTGTCCTTAATTATGCTTATGTGGTTTGGATTGACTTTTGGATTCCTTGCATTCTTCAAGAGAAGAAAATTGCCAGGTGGCCATTGATCCAAAGAATATGAAAATTTTGTGTAGCACATCAGAACCCAACCTAAATCCTAGAGTCCAGAGCCTAGAGTCTGACCTAGCCAAAATGTGCTGAAACTGACTGGCAAACTCACAAAAGAGAAATAAGGTCTTGAGATTTTAAGACCCTTAGTTTTGGTGTGGTTTGGTAGGCAGTGTTATTAAGGAAGAAGTTGACTGAGACAAGTTTCTGAGTTTGTTGTTTAAGACTATTGATGTTAAAGTCCTCCAGTATAAATCCTTCACTTACTAATTTAGTCCAAAAATATACATGTATTTTTGAATAGTTGTAGTGTGCCAGGCCCTATGTTATGTTCTAGGGAAAGATAAAGAAAATCTATCTGGGGAAAATTGATAAGGTAATTATAATACAGTGTGATCTGTATCTGATAGGGATACCCATCTATTATAGGCTGATTTAGAAGGAGGACCAGAACTGGTTTTGACAATTCGAGGAAGTTTTGTCAGAGATGAAGTGCGAGTAGGAATCATTCACATTATTGTAGGTAGAGGCAATAACATGTTCAAAAACTTAGAAACTAGAAGATATGTTCATCTGATGGCCTAAAAAGAATATTGTATGAAAGGGCCTGGATGGAGTACAAAGGAAAAAAATAAATCTGGAAGGGTTAAGTAGTTTGAGAGGTAGCAGGTAGAATATGTATCTGAGACTTCTGGTAGCCATCTTGCACACTAAATGTAAAGAGTGAAAAAGCTCAGATGACATCATTGGTTTTTAAGATTCAATTATGCATGAAACCAAGGCTGGGTTTCTGGGTAACACCTACATATATGAGACAGAAAAAAATCAATGGTTCATTAATTTAACAGCTATTTTCTGAGTACTGTGAGTGTGATGACAAATGAAAATAATATAGTTGCTTCAGAGAGGTCACTATTAGTTAGAAATATGGAAATAATAGGCAATTCTAATACGTAATGTTCAGTGTAATCGTATGGAAATATACAGGGCAAAGTGGGGAGAGGACCAGAAAGACTATAGAGGAAGCCACACCTAAGCTGAGTACCTAGAGGAATGAGAATGATGTCAAGTCAAGGAAAAGAATAATATTGTTCCAGATAGAGTGAGTGGAATGTTTCAGATTTTCAAGAAAAAGGGAAAAGATTATAAGTCTATATAGAGGGGAGATATCTTTTAAAAGACAAACTGAGATGGTAAATGGGACCAGTTTATAAGTCATGTTATGGAGTTTGGATTTTAATTAAGAACAAAGAGAAACCATTGAGGGGTTTTAAGGAGTATTGATAAACACCCATGGGATAGAACAGGCAGAACTTGGTTACTGACCGCATGACTGGGTTGAAGAAGAGGAAAACACGGAGGATGCTCAGCTAGCTGACTTGGGAACATCACTGAAGTGTGATGCCATTGGGAGCAAAGATCTGGCATGGATCTAGAGGACTGGTGATGGAAATTTAAAGGTAATGTTAAATTAGAGGGGGTGGACAAATAGCTGGTAGGGGCAAAGTAAGAGAATCAGTGTCATGCTTATTCACCAATTGAAGGAGAAGATCTAATTTTTAAAAAGAGTTCTTTTTCATCATTGCCACTGTGACAAAGAATATGAGAACACTGAGGAAGCCATATTGAGATTGGGGTGTTAAGGCTTTGTAACTCTGTGGTAACCTTGTGTTAACTTTGTGTAACTTTGTAGTAACTTTGTGGAAGTAGTTTTAGTAAATTGGTGTGTAGAGACCAGATTATAAGAGGTTTGGGAGTGAGTGAGTGAAGAAATGAAGAGACAGTGGAAGAAATAATAAGATGGCAGCTTGAAGAGGTAACTGTGTTGAGAGACAAGAGTATTAGGAATAGGAACTCAGGCCAGTTTGTGTGCTAAAAAGAAAGATCCAGGGGAAAGGAAGAGATTTAAGGTGTAAGGTGAGTAGGGTGGGGTTGGGGAACACACAGATAATGTTCCAAAGGAAACAGAAGGCTTAAGTTCAGCCTCAAAGCTGAAAACTTTTCACTGACAAGGAACACAGACACTTCCAACTCAGGATGGAAGAACAGGGAAGGGCAGGCTCATGAAAATAAGAAATTTTAAGGTGATGGAGAGCAAGACTTAAGGAACTGGTGTTTATTGACTGTTATTCCAAAAGGTAGAAGAGGATGTTGTTGGCTAGCTGCATTTGAGAAGAATGGAAAATATTGTAACTATCCTTTCTGAGGTGATTGCTAAGGAGATGGTTCTTAGCTGAAAACCATAGACTCCGCTCTGTTAGTTTTGGTACAAGTAGAACTTATTAGCTAGTTTACAGGATTATCAGTAGGTCTAATGAGCCAGGACAATGCTCAGGACATGATGATCACTAGTAAAAAGTTACTGCTGTAAGCATGCTGTGCCTACATCTTGTTAATGAAAATATCATAGCTTGTACCTATCAAGCTCAAGATTAGACGTTAGATGTCTCTGAAGAGCCGAATGCTTGAAACCACTAGGAACCACCAGGTGCCCAAGGATGGACTCATTGAGCACCTAGTCCTCCTCATTCTGCTCTCTTCTATAGGACAGACTGCTGTTTGTACCCAAATATATATTCTGTTTTTCCACTGTAAAGAAATGTTTAGTTCATCACATAGCCACCTGCTCAGAGTAAAAAATACATTTCTCAATCTCTTTTGAAACTGAATGTGGCCCTGTAACTAAGTTTTAGCTAATGGGAGACACTCAGAAGTATTGTATAGCAGACAGAGAAGATGAATCACTCCCTAGGGTTGGTTAAGTAATTGGCTGAAAGGAACCTGTCTCCTATGGGCTTCTTGGAGTAGGACCATCCTGCCAGTCCAGGATTGTAGATTTTTCATTCTTCTGTAGGACAAAAGCAATCTTCTGTCTCATTTTCCAAATGAAAGAGAAAATCATGCTATGCCTGATATGTAGCCCAGATTCCTTTCCTAGATCCAGGGATCCATGGAGGGTGATGGAAAGAATTCAGGTTCTCTCTCTGGCAGCCAGGACTCATAAGGTGGCACTAGTGGTAAAGAATCCACCTGCCAATACAGAGACACAAGTTTGATCCCTGGGTTGGGAAGATCCCCTGGAGGAGGAAATGGCAACACACTCCAGTATTCTTGCTTGAGAAATCCCATGGACAGAGGAGCTGGTGGGCTTCTGGTCCATGGGGTTGCAAAGAGGTGGACTTGACTGAGTGACCAAGCAGCAGCAGCAGAGAGCTGGTGTTAGAAGTCATGATGCAAAAAATTCTACATTAGACATAATGAAAGGACTGTCCCTTAAAAGGGGGAGGTGTTCAAAAGATGTTAGGCAACTGCTAGTGAAACAGGTGTTTATAGCAGGGGTTAAGTTTGGGAGGAGAGAAAAGAAGGAAAAAATAATGAGTGGCAGAGGGGCACAAAAGAACATGACTTCACCAAGATCTGATTTCATGGCTTTAAAAAAATAAAAACAACTTTGACACCTGGAGTGGGAAACAGAAACTAATCTGAACCTCGGGAAAGTGCTGTGAAATTGCCAGATGGTAGAACTCAAAATTCTAGATATAGAAACAAACAGAGATGGAAGAGAGTGAGAGACAGAAAGGCTTTCCCTCCCTGGTGCTTCCCCCAGGGTCTGCTCAGAGGACGGGTGTAGGCAGTAGCGTTGAGGATTGAGTTCTGGTACAAACAGGCAGAAGATCTGAAGTTAGATGTCCATGAGACCCTAACTCTGCCTAACATGCTCACTGTAGAAACTTGGGTGAGTTACTTGCCTCTTCTAATTTATTTCCTCATCAGTAAAATGGAAAGAATGATAATATTAGTACCAGCAAACTAGTACCACAGATAGAGGGTGCTTGGTGCCTCGTACCATGCTTGGCACCCTAGCCCCCGGAGTCAAGGTGAACACTTTTTAGTAAAGCTGGAGTGCTCCGCTTAAACTCTTCTCCTCACATCTCCTTGCCCATGCCATCGGTTTTAAGCAAATAAAAATATCTAGTTCTATCTTGGGCTGAAAACCACCCAGCATAATTCAAGCTGTTCTCTGAAATACTGTTTGAACCAAGAAAAAAAAAAAAGTCCTGACTCACAATTAGAGAATGGAATCCTCAGGAAAAACCAACATTAGCATCTAAACAAGAAAATGAGCTTATTGACATTGAAAAATGTTATTACGTTTTCAATTTCATTAAAGTTCCCAACAGACAACACATTTATTTCTGTGCTATGGGTCTGATAGCAAAAATGGGCAAAAACATCAGTCTACAAGCTCTGGGACTCTAGTCTGTGACAGCACTGATGAAATATATGTTTCCTGAAGAGACACGCAATTCTTACTATCTGTGACCATTGAAATATTAAGGAAATTACTTATAAAACAGATAAAAATCCATTATGGGAGCAGAGCCTAGAAACTGCAAAGGAGGATGGGAAAGAATAATTTCTAGTCTTCCTGGGAAATTGAAAAAAAAAAGGAGTTTTTTCTCTTGTTATTATCCTGGTGAAATTAAATTTCATTGTGTAATTCTCATCTTCATAATTACCAGGTTGCTTTGAGAATTAGATATAAAAAGCCACCTCATATAAAGGTAGCAGGTGGTTTTCCTAAATATTATATTTTTAAAATGATAAAAGAGGAGTAACATTGCGAACAATCACTTTAATCACCGTGCTTGTTCCACGTCAGCCCACCCACCTTTCTCATCATGCTTACTGGCAGGATTGAGGCAGAATACCTACAGGGACATCTACCCAGTCCCTAAAACCATCTGGGTCGGTACAGAAATAGGATCCCAAAGAATATGGAGTTGGATTTCTAGAAGAAATTGGAGGCTGGGAGGTGTGGTAGGCTAAGTAATTGCCCTCAAAGATGTCCACATTTTACTAACCTGGAACCTGTAAATATGCTACCTTATGTGACAAAAGGCCCTTCGCAGATGTGGGTTAGGTTATGAACCTTAGAGAGAATATCCACCTGGGCCCAGTCTAATCGCACGAGTCCATGACAGCAGAGGACCTTTCCCAGCTGTAGCTCATCAGAGAGATTGCGGTGTTGCTGGAAGAGAACCAGAGAGATAACAATGTGAGAAGGACTCAACTTACTCTTGTCGGCTTCGTCGATGGGAAAGGTCATGAGCAAAGGAATGTGGGCAGCCTCTAGATACTGGAGAAGTGAGGAGGTGGATTCTGTCCTAGGGCCTCCAGAGCCAAAGGTGCTCCTGCCCAAACCTTGACTTAAGCCAAGTAGGACCTTGTTAGACCCAGGAAACTGTAAGACACTACATTTGTGTGTGCTTTTATGATACTCAGTTTGTGGTATGTGTTGTAGCAGCATAGAAAACAAATACAGGGAGGGAACTTATTTATTAGCTTGGCATATTCCCTCTAATTCTTACTTTGTTTGATCTATGATTTTGCTTTTCCTGTGTCTCTGCTGTATGTGCCTGGGTGAACAGAAGACCTGGGACTGGCCTCTTGTCCTCAGCTCATTAGACTGAGGCCTGACAATGTGCCTGCATCTTAGTAGCTTTTATTTGGGATCTAGACTCTGTTTCAGTGAAAGCAGCGCTGGTTGGTGTACAGCTTCAGTTGAAATGAGTCATAAGGTGCAACCAGTCTTGAAGATTCCCACTGCGGTCTCATTGTCACCATAGAAGGCCCATTTCAACATCAGGCATGACCAGGACCTAGTCCTACTCATCAAATAATCCTTTCTTCCTCCCTCCTTCCCTGTTTCCCTTCTTCTCTTCCTTCCTTGGCATGACGCCCTTTACTCAAACATCTTAACAAGTGCTACTTATAAAATATAAATATAAAATAAAATATAAAATGTTTCAAAACTTTCACTCATCACTATCAGCAGCAGCACCATTGTCCTCTTTTTCATAGTTGACATGCACACATGAAGAAAATATGAAAAGCCTAAAATAAAAATTCTATTTATATCCCTATCATCTGTCATATTTCCAAAATATGAGTGCTTTAACCAACTTCTGCTTTTTATTTATATAATTTAAAAAATTGGGGATAAATGTGAATTTACAGAAAAATTGTAAAGGTAGTACAGAGAGTGCTCATGGACCCTTCACTGAGCTTCCCCTAATGTTAATATCTTACATAATCATGGGTGCATGTGTGTGTGTTAAGTTGCTTCAATTGTGTCTGACTATTTGTGACCCTATGGACTGTAGCCCACCAGTCCATGGGATTGTGGCAAGAAATGGCAATCTCTGTCCATGGGATTCTCCAGGCATGAAATACTGGAGTGGGTTGCTATTCCCTTTGCCAGGTGATCTTCCCAACCCAGGGATTGAACCTATGTCTCTTATGTCTCCTGCGTTGGCTTCTTGGCCACTAGCATCACCTGGGAAGCTTCATGATCATGGGTACATTCATTTAAAATTTTTAAGCTTTTAATTCTTCTGGTTATTTCTTTCATATTTCTAAATATTTGATAAATATTAATGCAATTTATCAAATTTAGAGAGTGAGAAAGGGACAAGAAAGAGAGGGTGATAAGAGGTGAGGTCAGTATGATGGGCAGGTATCAGACCATAACATAGGAATTTTAAGAAGGGTAAAGAGTTTGGATTTTGTTTTAAGCATGATGAGAAGTCTTTGGAAGGCTTGGGCATGGTATGGATGCACAGGAACATGGTCTGATGCACAATTCTAAGAGTTTATTTCAACTGTGTGGAGAATGGATGGTAGGGGTGGGAAGGGCATCAGACTACCTGGGAAATTATTGCTCTAGTTGAAGTGAAAAATCATGATAATTAGACCTAATTGGGATATATTTTAACATAGAGCTCATAGAACTTGCAGATGAACTGGAAGCCAGATGTAAATGAAAGACTACAGAGAAGTCATATAAGCCGGACAGTGGGTGGTGCTCTTTGCTGAGATGGGAAAACTCAAGCCCCCTTAGATGAAAATGTTGAGATAAACAGTGTAGCATGATAGTGATGCCAAGAGGCACCTAAGTGCTGCTGGTAAGCAGGCAGTAAAATATGCAGGAGGTGGTAAGATATTCCAGAAGGCGTCATACCTGAGATGCATATTTATAAATGACTCATAAATAGTTTGCATGTAAAGCAGTGAGACTGAATGAGATCATCTAAGGAAAGAGTGGGAAGGTGAAGACGAGAAGTGATTTAAGAAGGAGTCTTGGAGTGAAATTTAGATGTCAAGCTGAGAACAAACCAGCCACAGATTCTGAGAAGTGGCCAATAAGAAGGGAGGGAAAACAGGGACACACAAGGAAACCCAAAGAAAGTGTTTCAAGAAAAAGGGTATAGGTGAACGGTGTCCAAAACTGCTGATATCAAGTGAGGACAGGGGCTGTTGGCCCGGCCATGAGGAAGTCATTCTCAAGTGTGTTCTCAGAGAAGTGAGATATTGAAGTTGTCATGGAGTGGATGAAAGAAGGGATGGAAGGAAATGGAGACAGAAACTTACAGAACAACTTTAGGAAGTTTAGCTAGGAAGGAGAGTTAAGAAATAATGTACTGGTTCTCCACCGGTCAAGGCTGGAGTCCTCCGTGTGGAGCATTCACCCTCCCGGGGCACGGCTGGCCGCTTTCCTGAAAGCAGATATTTCCATCTAAATTCACCTGTGTTAGCATGTTATGATGCCGTCTCGTACCAACCTGGCTACTGGAATTCCCAGTAGCAAAGTGAAAGACTCTCTAGTACGGATGATGGCTACATTGACCTTCAGGGAGAAACTCACTGCTAAAGCCAGCAGACTGTGGGAATCTTCCTTCTTTCCTGATGTCATGAGATCCAATTTATTAAAGTTTAAGAAAAGCCCTCCTAAGATCCCATATAAGGCCATTGCGCTCGCTACAGTGCTGTTTTTGATTGGCGCCTTTCTCATTATCATAGGCTCCCTCCTGCTGGCAGGCTATATCAGCAAAGGTGGGGGCAGACCGGGCCGTTCCTGTCCTGATCATTGGCATCCTAGTGTTCCTGCCAGGATTTTACCACCTGCGCATCACCTACTATGCATCCAAAGGCTACCAGGGATACTCCTATGATGACATTCCAGACTTTGATGACTAGCACCCACCCCAGCACTGAAGAAAAGAGTCACAGATGGAACTGAGCCCAGCTTTAAGACATTGAGCAGAAAGTATGACTAAGGGCTAAGGAGTTCTGCAGTTTGCAGATGTTTAACAAAACAGTGGCCAGATTTTATGGGTCCATCCTGAAAGATGTTAACTAAGCTCACAAGTAACTGTCATTTGGGCATTCTCTTATTTTTCATTTTCTGGCCCTGGCAAAAAGCTCCTGACAAAGTTTTTCTGAATGAATATGCATCATGGGAGAGTAGCAATTAATTGTATGGGAAAGTGGGAGGTTATTCTGTAGTGGAAAGTGTTCTGCCACCACCCTTTTTAGAGTTGAGCATTCTTTTAAATAGTCCTCATGGTCAGAATGTTCTTATGGCAAATGGAAGAATGCGATATGTCAGATTTCTTATTACTAAGTAATTTATTTTGAAAATAAGTGTCTTCTCCCCATACTCTTTAACTTTGTGTTCCAGTGGAAGACCTTGGCACAATCAAATATCAGTGTGGTGCATCTATAATCTTTTTTACTTGCTTTCTTATTAACAACAACTAGGAATTTTTTAAACCTCAAAGCAAATTTTCAAAATGTAAACACTCTTCTCTGTACACCAATCCTTGTCCAGCTCTGATCTGGCCTACTGATAGGTTGGCCAGCATATAATTTGGATCATTCTGTCCTGTGTAGATCAAAATGTTCTTATATCATACCTTTATGGACTAGACTTTTGGCTGCTTCCTAAGGAAAAAATGTAGACGAATGGTTATTATTTAGAGTTTATAATCCCGTTGTTGACACCTTGTATTAATGTCATTCTGCTGAAGATTTTAAGAATTGGCCTGGATCTCTAGAGGACTGGACTGCCTTAGCTTGATCTGCCTCCTAGCTTGCAAAAGTGACTTGTATTCAAAAGAAATTAAAATGTCAAAATCTAAAAAAAAAAAGAAATAATGTACTTATTGGAGAGGTGATATCAGAACATATTTGTATCTTTGGGGGAATAATTCAGCAGAGAGGGAGAAAATGCTGATGTAGAGTAGAGAGGATAAAACTCAAGTAGCTGTTACACCTAATATGACAAGAGGAGATGAGACACAGAGAAAAAGTGTGAGTAAGGAATGATCTTAGACACAGGTAAGGTAAGGGTCTTTTTCATTGTCATGGAGGAAGAGTACAACGTATGGGTACATATGCATAAAAATGAAGTGGCACAAAAAGTAGCTACTCTCTGATTATATTCATTTATCATAAAAGTATTGAGCAAAGCCATTAGTTGAGAGAAAGTGGTGGTAGAATATAGATAATTTAAGGAGAAATAAGTTATGAGGGAGTCATTTTGGAGAGTGTGACAGCAAACAAAGTAGAGAAATGCAGTAGGATTTCCCAAGAATTTCCCAACAAGAAGTTAACCAAGCCAATATTATTTGAAAGTTGTTTTTTCTTTTTATTTCCTCCAGCTTACTGGGTGCAAGACATGAAATGGCACTCAACTGAGAATCACTCCTAAGACTGAGAGTTAGGTAGGCAAGTACAGTAGAAGAAATGAGGACAGAGAATAAACAGTTATTCTAGGGGAAAGATAATGGATTTTGGAAGCTGAGGCTGCTTAAGAATAGTGGGAATACAGGTGTGGTGGACAGTAGGAAATGGACTAGAGTCGTGGTTTTGAAATGTTGGTACAGAGTGTTGAGGATACTAAAGAGAGTAATATGGAAGGATGTCGTCAGAGAATGAGACACTGGATGTTGTGATTTTAGAGGAGGAGCAGTTCTCAGGGGAATCATACATCAGAAGAATGGAGAATGAGAGAGAAAAAAAAATTAATCCCAGTATGAGAAAGCTGACCAGATAGCACTTAACATTGTCTTCTCTCACTGAAGTCTTAATGGGCTTTAAGTAATTCTAAAAATGAAAAAGAACAATTTATCAAATTTGTATAATTATGAGTTTGTAAATAGTGCTTATGAAAAATTTGGTAGCATGATTGAACAAGTAGAGAAGGAAATATAGACTTCTAACCTGTGGATACAATGTTTTAATTGTCAAAATAAAAAACTTAACTTTTATTAACACTCCATCAATTGGAAAATCATGCCACATGATTTTTTTCAATCTCTTTCTATTTTGTTTTCATTGTATTCTGAGAGAATTCCTTAAACTTTATTTTTGCTTTTTCTAATGACTTTTTTAAAAAAAGATCAGCAACCATAACTTGACTTTTCAAGGACTGCATTCTGTTCTTTGTTTTCTTTTTATACTGGTCTTTTCTCCTTTCAAATCCCTTTGAATTTGCTAGTTTTAAACTTTTGAAAGTTGTTTCTTATTCTCTAAATTATATATATTTATTCTTATGCAAATATTTGCTCATCTCAGAACTTTTAGTTTGTACTACTAGTTTTCCTCAAATGTCTTCTGAACCTTGGTCTCCTAAACATTGCTTGTATTAATAACATTATTGTTGTTGTTGTCCATCGCTAAGTCATATCCAACTCTTTGTGACCTCATGGGCTGCAGCACAGAGGCTCCTTTGTCCTTCACTGTATATCTTGGAGTTTGCTCTAATTCATGTCAATTGAGTTTGTGATGTTATCTAACCATCTCGTCCTCTGCCCCTCCCTTCTCCTTTTGCCTTCACTCTTTCCCAGCATCAGAGTCGGTTTTCTAATGAGTCAGCTCTTTGCATCAGGTGGCCAAAGTATTGGAGCTTCAGCATTGGTCCTTCTAATGAATATTCAGGACTGATTTCCTTTGGGATTAACTGGTTAGATCTCCTTGCTGTCCAAGGGACTCTCAGGAGTCTTCTCCAGCACCACAGTTTGAAAGCATTATTTCTTCAGTGCTCAGTCTTCTTTATGGTCCAGCTCTCACATCCATACATGACTACCGGAAGAACCATAGCCTTGACTAGACGGACCTTTGTCAGCAGAGTGGTGTCTCTGCTTCTTTAGTACATTGTCTGTCTAGGTTTGTCATAGCTTTCCTCCCAAGGAGCAGGTGTTTTAATTTCATGCTTTCAGTCACCGTCCACAGTGATTTGGGAGCCCAAGAAAATAAGATCTCTCACTACTTCCACTTTTCCCTGTTCTGTTTGCTTTGAAGTGATGGGACTGGGTGCTGTGATCTTCATGTTTTCAATGTTGAGTTTTAAGCCAGCTTTTTCACTCTCCTCTTATACCTTCATCAAGAGTCTCTTTAGTTCCTCTTCACTTTCTGCCATTACAGTGGTATCATCTGCTTATATCTCAGATATAACCTGTATATCTGAGGTTGTTGATACTCCTCCCAGCAAGCTTGATTCTACCTTGTGATTCATCCAGCCTGGCATTTTGCATGATATACTCTGTATATACGTTAAACAAGCAGGGTGAAAATATACAGCCTTGATGGACTCCTTTCCCAATTTGGAACCAGTCTGTTCCGTGTCTGGTTCTAACTGTTGCTTCCTGACCTGCATACAGGTTTCTCAGAAGATGGGTAAGGTGGTCTGGCATTCCCATCTCTTTAAGAATTTCCAAAGTTTGTTGTGATCCACACAGTCAAAAGCTTTAATGTAGTCAGTGAAGCAGAAATAGGCTTTTTTTTTTTTTTTAATTCCCTTGCTTTCTCTATGATCCAACTAATGTTGACAATTTGATCCCTGGTTCCTCTGCCATTTCTAAACCCACCTTGTACATTTGAAAGGTCTCGGTTCACGTATTGCTGAAGCCTACCTTGAAGGGTTTTAAGCATAACCTTACTAGCATGTGAAATGAGTGTAATTGTAAGGTAGGTTGAACATTCTTTGGCATTGCCCTTCTTTGGGATGGAATGAAAACTGACCTTTTCCAATCCTGTGGCCACTGCTGAGTTTTCAAATTTGCTGGCATATTGAGTGCAACACTTTGACAACGTCATCTTTTCAGATTTTAAATAAATGAGATTGTTAGTATAAATAATAATGTTGGATTATTATTGGAAGCTGATCTGAACTTCACTTGCCATTGATAGTGAACTGTTCTTAACCACTGGGTATGTTTTGAAGAGGCCTCACACTAAATGATGAAATTACCTCGAGCACTGTGTACATGGTAAGATTCTTTCTGGAGTGTACCAGCCAGGAAAATGGCAGATCATATTTCCATACTTGTATTAGTTTGGTCTTGCTTCATGACAAATTACTGAAGATTTAATAATTTAAAATAACACAAACTTATTATCTCATAGTTTTCATGGATCAGAGTCAGGCCTCACATGACTGGGGTCTCTCGGTCTCATAGGCCAAAATCAAGGGATTGCCAGATTGAGGTCTTGTCTAGAGACATTGAGGAAGAATCCACTTTCAAGTTCTTTCAGGTTGTTTGTTTAATTCAATTCCTTGTACTTGTAGATCTGAGGTCTTTTTTTCTTCACAGTGTCAGCTGGGGGCCACTTTCAGCTCTTAAAGTCTGTCTGCATTCTTAATATGTGTATTCATCCAGAAATGGAGAATCTCTTTCACATCAAATGCTTCTCATAGTTTGAAACTCAAAATCATCTGATTAACCATAATTACATCTGCAAAACCTCTTTTATTATATAATGTACCCTAATCATGGACACTACACTAGGAGGCAGAAGTCATGAGGGCAATCTTAGAATTCTATGACACTCCTCCAGAAGAGATTAGAATATAAGACCTTTTCCTGGCTTGTTGGTATTCCCATTAGAAACCATAATTATCCTTAGGCAGATCTTTCAATTTCTGTGAAGAACATCCAGGCTTTATCCCTGCCATTAAGGCTAACTTCAAGACTGGCATTGACCTGCATGCCTGAGGATAAGTCAGGACACTTCAGAAGATAAATGCCTGTCTGTGCACTTCCAAATGCTATGTTTCCTACTTGAGTTTGGAGTCCCTCCAGGGCTCTCCCAGAAACATTGGCCCCTACTTCCACTGAAGGCTTTTTCAGGTCTCCTTTATTTAAAAAAAATAATTTTCTCTTTTCTATAAATGTGTTAGTAACCAAATTTTATCCAAACTGAAACAAGAAGTTATGCACATTTTCCTTAAGGATAGATTGCTATATGTATAAATGCTTAAACTAAGAATAGGAGTTTCTAAGGGTGAAACCCTGCAATAACTTGTCCTTTTGTAAACTGAAGAAAAACAACCATTTCTGTTCCCCTGTATTGAACTGTTACAGTGAGATGTGGCAAAGTTGCAGCCTTAGTGTTCAGAAAAATAAGAGGACTAAGAGCAGGCTAGGAAGGTGGTCTTTCTAGTCAAACTCTGTGGTTTACATTCCTTTAAGTAGCCGTCAGTGACCTAAGTTTAGAGAACAGCCAGAGCACAGGGACCAGAAAGTAAATGATGAGAATCTGCCGGCGAGGACTAGATGAGATCTTTGACTCTTTTACTCAAGGAATGAGTAAATAGGAAGTAAATTTACTGGAAGTAAATAGGTGGATGCCAGCCTGGTTTTTGAGGAATCTCTCTATATCCAAAGAAACAGACCTGACATAAAGATAGCTTTTGTTTAAAACTAATATTATCTCCCCCTGCCTCACATACTTCTCATCCTGCACCTTGGGACTCACAGTGAAATACAGTAGGCTGTAAAAGTCATGCATCCTCTAGGAAGGACATCAACCTGAATTTAAACTTTAGAGACGATCCCCTCAGAAGGCAAATTTGTAAGCATGGAGTGTGATGGGCAAGGAGATTTTCCAAGAGAGCTACCATATTGAATAACCAAACCATTGGCCCTGCAGGCAGAGTGGGGCATCTTTGCTGCTCCCATCCAGCAAGAGTTAATGTTTGTTACTGGTTAGTGGCTATGGGGTCATTCCCACTCTCTTTTGCCCTAAGGAACAGGTTTTACTACAGTTATTCTATTCCTTGTCCTCATTGTGTAGAAGATGTGTTATGGGAAGATAACTTTAAAAAAATGCAGAAATCCCTGAGACCATGAGAAGCCACATTTGGTTGTAATACCAGAGAAGTGCACATCACCCACCACAGAAATGGGAAAGTCTAGTCTGTCATTCTATCATATGTTTCAGAGTTCCTGAGGAAACTCTTAAGATAGAATTTGAGCATCCTGTAGCTTCCCTCTAGCAATGTGTTCTTCTTTCTTAGGAAAGTAAAAAAAAAAAAAAAAAGTAATATATTTTGTGACATTTTGTTTTGGTAACCCAAGTATGACCATCAAAATCACTGTGACTTTTCCTTTAAGATATATTCACAGTAGTTCCAAGAAGAGTGAATTATACTTGCACAGCTGTGTGTGCCCTTTCATTTCCAAATAACGTCAAGGAAAATCATAGTACTTCTTAATACGGGCAAAAGTCTTACAGGGGTTTTACTAGCAGTTACATCTAGTCTACAATCTTGCCAGAGGGTTGGAATAAAATGGTCTATAACATCAGCAATCTGGGGGAACCTGGAGAAACTTGGAGCAGGAACAACCAATGTGTCATCATCAGGGTCCAAGTGCAAAAGACTCCTGTTGTTTCTGGAGCCCAGTATCCTTCTGGTAAAGTTGACCACAGCCAGGCAGATAAATGACCACAGTGTTGATAGCATATGAGTATTTCAGACATCACATAGTGAACAAAAAGCCTGTGAAGTCCCATGGCCAATCTCTGGTGTCCTTTGCCATTTGGTGTCCTAAAATTCACACATATTTGATTAAAATAATTAAAATGCAACCTAATCCAAGGAAAGGCTGCCCTGTAACTTCAAATATCCTACTACATCATTGTAATACAGTATGAAAGAGACTTAAGAATATAAATCTCTTTACTTATTTTGTGTATATAGTCTAGAACCAGCAACCCTTTGAAAGATGTAATCCTTCATTGCATCATTCATACATTTCACAAGTATTTATATAAATATTTATTGTATTTATATAAATATATATATTTATATTTATATAAATATATATATTTATATAATTAAATAAATATATATATTTATTTAATTATATAAATTATATATATATTTTATATATATAAAAATATATAATTAAATAAATATAAATAAATAAATATATAAATATTATTGTATTTATATAAATATAAATACTTGTGAAATGTATGAATGATGCAATGAAGGATTACATCTTTCAAAGGGTTGCTGGTTCTAGACTATATACACAAAATAACTATATATTCGGAGAAGGCATTGGCAACCCACTCCAGTACTCTTGCCTGGAAAATCCCATGGATGGAGGAGCCTGGTAGGCTGCAGTCCATTGGGTCACGAAGAGCGGACATGACTGAGCGACTTCACTTTCACTTTCCACTTTCATGCATTGGAGAAGGAAATGGCAACCCACTCCAGTGTTCTTGCCTGGAGAATCCCAGGGACAGGGGGGCCTGGTGGGCTTCCGTCTATGGGGTCGCACAGAGTCGGACACGACTGAAACGACTTAGCAGCAGCAGCAGCAACTATATATTATCAAGTCATCTTTGGATAACTGGGCTTCCCTGGTGGCTCGGATAGTAAAGAATCTGCCTGCAGTGCAGGAGACCCACGTTCCACCCCTAGGTTGGGAAGATCCCCTGGAGAAGGAAATGGTTACCCACTCCAGTATTCTTGCTTGGAGAATTCCATAGACAAAGGAGCCTGACAGGCTAGGAACTATGTGTTCAGCAATATGCTAGATGCTCTGAAGGGAGTACAAGTGAATTAAGCCCCCTTCACTGGGTGTCATCAAGGAATACAATATGCAGGGTAAAAATATTAGAATTTCATTTCTATTTTTTAATTTTATACATTTTAAACTTTAATATACTTTAGTGTACATTTTAAATTTAAAATATATCAATATAAAGATAGATGTGATATGTATATAAATTTCATGTGTGTGTTAAAGTTTACTTTTCTTAACTGCTGGTGGTATTATCAAAGAATTTTGGAAAGCACTTGTTTATAGATTGCTGAAGTGTGAGTTGAGATTGCTTTCTATATAATACTACTAATTATGATAATAAATGCATAAATTGTAATTATGTTAAAATAATTACATAAATGAGCACTTACTATATGCATTACTCTGTTCTTTAGAATTAGTATAATTACAGATGTTTCTTAAAACAACCCAATAAGTAGGTGTACATGTTGGCATGTTATGAATAGAGGAAAGGATGCCTATGGAGTTTAAATACTTTGCCCAAGGATGATTGTCTGAGTCAAATATATTGCTCCCAGTTGAAGGAATCTAGGCTCTTTTAGTCCTGTCTTCAGGGAGCAGAATTAAAGGGACCAGTATAAATAACCACAAGTGATGCTTTATGCTGATGAATCCCCTTGAGTGTCTCCTCTAAGCCAGTTTGATCGTTTCAGGCCACCCTGAACTCTTTCAGCTGTAAGAAATGGAACCTAAAAATAACAGACCTGAAGCTAATGGCCTGCTGCTGCTGCTAAGTCACTTCAGTCGTGACCACATAGATGGCAGCCCACCATGCTCCGCCGTCCCTGGGATTCTCCAGGCAAGAGCACTGGAGTGAGTTGCCATTTCCTTCTCCACTGTATGAAAGTGAAAAGTGAAAGTGAAGTCGCTCAGTCGTGTCCAACTCTTTGCGACCCCATGGACTGCAGCCCACCAGGCTCCTCCGTCCATGAGATTTTCCAGGCAAGAGTACTGGAGTGGGGTGCCATTGCCTTCTCCAACTAATGGCCTAGTAGCAAGCTTTAAATTTCTGGCATCTAAGCTGGCACTTGTTTTTCTTCTCTGACCCACTCTTCAATTTCAGAAATCCCTTGATATATGCTAAGCAGATCAGCTCTGCTTACCCATCTTCCAATATAAGTGAATGAATATGGTAATTAAATAAACATGAATAAGAGAGAGAGAAGCGAATATGAAATAATCACAAAGATTCTGGAGAGACGCTATGCTGTTTCCTCAATTCTCCTTAAAACATCCACTAAGCTTTTAGATCTTGGTTTAGAGAACCACCTCCTCTGGGGAGCCTTCAGACCTCCCAAGTTAAATTCCTTTATCTTCTTTAGTATTGCCATGCCTCCCAACACTATTGGCTCAATAAATACTGAGTTATAACAATTATTTGTTATAATAAAACAATTATATTACTTTGTCATCATTACTAAATTGTTAGTTTGCTGAATGTAGAGACAGGCTATCGTTCACAGCTATATCTTCGTGTTTCCATAGCTTCTAACATATATATGCAATAAATTCATATAATGTGATAAATAAATACATACAGATGAATGAAGAAGTAGTAAGTTGTTAAATTAACCAAAAGGTTACAAGAAGGGAGGTTAAGCATGGTACAAGGAATCAGCAAAGTAGGGCCATCACAACTGTGAGAGATGTTGTGCTTCAGCCAAGCCTTCCAGACTTTTACAAAAGCAGGAAAATCTAAAAAGAAACTACTCAGTTTCAGCAAACATGTAAGTTGTAGATTCGTTTGGCCTTAGTGATTCCTGGGTCACTTACAGAAAGTCCAAACAAAAAGCTTTACTAGTGAAAGGAAACAGAATACACCTCTTCAAAATATGCCACTTTGGTATAATGATTACTTGGAATTAAAGATACTTGAGAAACATGCAGTGCAAGAAGCATACTTTGACCCTGCTTTGCCCCCTGAAAACAGGAGATAAGTCTCCCATGTGAAAGTTTCCCTCCCTGTACCAGGAGGGTCGAAGGCATCCTTATCTTTCCAAAAACAGGAAACTTAGGGCCAAGAAGGCTCTATAAACCATGTTATTTCACCAGTTTACTACCCCATGAGTAGACCCTTTTGTCTTGTCAGTTCTTCACAAATTTAGCTGCCTTGTTTGGTCACTTTGTTGAGTCTCATATTTTTATGGGGCTCTCATACATAGGGCATTAAATTTTTTTTGTCCTCTTAATTTGTTTTATGTCAATTTATTAGACCAAAGAACCTAGAAGGGATGAAGGGAATTTTTTTTTTTTTTTTCTGTTCAACTCTAGTGACCTGAAAAGAGCTGAACACAGGACTGAGGTCTTTTGGCTTCAAATAAACCACCCTGTAACTTTGGTTTACATCATTTCCCATCTCTTGTGTGTGTTTAATTCAAACATGAAGACCCAAAGACAGGCTAAAGAAGGCCGATCAGTGCTTGACACCTTTCTCCTAGAAATCATAAATCATCCATGGTTCAGTGGTCACTCTAGACAGAAGACGTACCTTGTTTCTCCTTCTCTCAATCTCCAAAGGTTAAAGGCATGGCATTATTCCCAGTCAGAAAACTTTTCAAATCTCAGCCAACTTCTAATGACCGAATGAAGCTCAGGTCCTTGAGGAGAAGCTAGAGAGGCGGTATCTTTAGCTTTGGTCTGGCGTGGCAAGAGTTGACACAGCAGCAGAAGTAGACTAGTGGTGAGTGGATGATGAAATATTTTTGTTAAATCTAATCATTTAACACTGAGAGAGAATAACATCAAGAATGATTTTTACAAACCTACTTTCTATTTGTTTGTCTTAGAATTCTGTACCTCCCAGGTCATTTAAGTTGTTTTTGCTTTTTATTTTATTTTTTTAAGATTTAAGAAGCTGGGCAAATGGTTTTCAATAAAGAAGAATGTCAGGTCTCATTGTGCTTAAATTGCCCATTATTAGCATAACTCCTAATAGGGTTTAAACAGCTAGCTATTGACAATTATTTGTGTTTAGACTGCTTTTCTAAGGAGGGAGTCATTTGTGTGTAGCTAAAAGCCTGGATATCCTCTAGTGACTAAGACAGAAGTCATAATAGCATAAATCTACATGGTGATCTCTAATATAGAAAAATACTTTGTCCATACTGGATACAATGATGCGATTTCTTTAACTCTGGATGAAAACATAGTCTTTCACAAAATACCAAGTTCCTGGGGCCTCTTTAGAAATGCACAGAAGAGCTAATTAAATCAGTGGGTTAAAAGCAAAAGTTCTTAACCATTAAATTGGAAAAACTTAGCAAAGCAAAAATAAATCCATGTTTAAGACTGGATAGAAACAACAGAAATAAGGATTTCTTACCTCTTCAGAGAAAGAAATGGTAAGGACAGGAAAGGTACATGCATCTCTGTTCATGAGAGGATGGAATGGAGTGGAAGAGGTGAGAAACAAATGAATCCTCAGTTGGGTGATATTTTGTGCAGTAATCTAAGTCTTGTGGTGGGCTTATTACCCACTGGGCTAAGGTAAGAAGAGGCAGTCTATAAGGACTAGACTGGAAGCAGTGTGCAAACAGAGCAAAGTATTTCTCAAAAAAAGTACCAGGGAGAACAAGGAAGGACATTGGGTCTTAATGTTGCCGGCGACATTTCCTTGTTTGGGGTTCTTGTGTTTGTCCTCGTGAAGGTTATTCAAGGAATGGTATTTTACGCCTTTCTCACTCTCCAGACTCAATTGTCCAAGTGAAGTGTATTACTTGCCTCTGTTCTTAAGAGCAGCATGGCTTTTAGTAAAAGGGAAGATCAGGAATAACTACCACCAATAATAATGATAACCATAACATCTACTGAAGACAGTCTATGTGGCAGATACTGCATTCGGTGCACACGTGCACTCTCTCATACAATCACAGCATCCCAAGGATGTAGGTTCCACAGGGAAGGACCACCTTATACAGAACTAGGTCCTAAAATTAGCTCTTAACTATTCAGTAAATATCATTAATGTAACTAGAAAAGCCCTAGAGATAAATGTGGGGTGGATGGATAATTCCTAAGTCCCTGCTTTCCTAAAGAGTTTACATCTTTCTGTCTTAGTGTTCAGTTTCAATGACCTTAATATATGTGATTTAAACTAATTACATAGTGAAATCCCAAGAGAAGAATTAAAATATTTAGTGTAACCCCAGGGGAAGGATGAATTATAGAAGTAGCTCACTGAAATGAATCACAATTCTTTCCTGTATTTAATATTTGAGGGAATTAAAGCTAGCGAAGATAAGTCCATTTCTCAAGGTCAAGAAGGTAGTTAGTGAAGGAGTTGGGAATTTAAACCAGAGCCCTCTTGTATGACCAGTGTGCAACTTGCAAGGCCAGTGGGGGCAGCATTGCCTATGCATTTCCAAAAGATACAATGTCCTTTATTGGTAAAGAGTCTAGAAACAGAATATTTATAAAATAGATAATAGTTACATATGCTTAAACTAAAACAGAAACAGAAAATATATGCAGCAGGGAAGGATCACTGGCAAATTCATCAATACTCTAGAAAGATAATTCTGTGGAGTTATATATTAAAAAAATGCTTTGATGTGTAAGTGAAAATAGCAGCTAATTCCAATGTACCAGAGTTTTAAAATGCTAACATTTTAAGGTATTTGTGAAAAAGATCATGATTTAATGACAAATCTCAATAAAGCCTGAAGAATTTGGTACAAAAGACACTAAAGTGTAACTCCTCAATTATCTTTTCTACTCGACAGTCACACATTCCCTGCCTAACCAAAGCATTTGTCTGCTTCAAATGAAAATTGTTTTTCACTTTTACTGAAAAATCCAGCAGCCTCAGTCAGCCTCCATCAGCAAATCTTTGAGTATTTGACCGCATAGGATCACACACATTTAAAAAAATTATGTAATGCATTTTTGCTTTTCCTTTTCATTCCCCATTAATTACTAATCATTACGGCCAGGGACAGTTCTACTTTTAAGGGTTTGATATTTAGTAAATCCTACTGGAATCTGAATCTAAATTAATTGCTTTCTCTGTTTTGAAGAGCAAAAGTCTTTGCATCTTGGAAACACCACCCAATCTTGTCACATGGATGTCATCCCTTTGGTGCTGCTCAAGGATTTTGTTCCTTACTCTCTCTTTGTCCTTCTCAGTCACTTGTACTGTTCTCATCAAAATACAAATTCTATCAACCAACTTTTGAGAAATCCTTCCTTGAGGTCAAATACCTCAAATGGTTCAGCTCCATTTCTCAGCCCCTAGTTTGTAGCAAAATTTGGAAATGTCATGGTCAATATTTATTGTCTTCACCTTTTTTCCTATTCATTCTTTTTTAATAATTAAGTTTCAAACAACTTTAAACTAATACAAAATTTGCAAAAACAGACCAACTAACTCTGAAATCTCCTTCACCTCACTTTCCCAGTTGTCTACATTTTACTACATCTGTTCCATCTCCCTGTAGATATAAAGCTCAACATTCAGAAAGCTAAGATCATGGCATCTAGTCCCATCATTTCATGGCAAATAGATGGGGAAACAGTGCCTGACTTTATTTTTGGGGGCTGCAAAATCACTACAGATGGTGACTGCAGCCATGAAATAAAAAGACACTCCTTGGAAGGAAAGTTATGTCTAGTTACCCTAGACAGCATATTAAAAAGCAGAGACATTACTTTGTCAACAAAGGTCCGTCTAGTCAAGGCTATGGTTTTTCCAGTGGTCATGTATGGATGTGAGAGTTGGACTATGAAGAAAGCTGAGCACCAAAGAATTGATGCTTTTGAACTGTGCTGTTGGAGAAGGTTCTTGAGAGTCCCTTGGACTGCAAGGAGATCCAACCAGTCCATTTTGAAGGAGATCAGCCCTGGGATTTCTTTGAAAGGAATGATGCTAAAGCTGAAACTCCAGTACTTTGGCCACCTGATGCAAAGAACTGACTCATTTGAAAAGACCCTGATGCTGGGAAAGATTGAGGGCAAGAGGAGAAGGGGATGACAGAGGATGAGATGTTTGGATGGCATCACCGACTCAATGGACATGGGTTTGTTAGACTCCAGGAGTTGGTGATGGATAGGGAGGCCTAGTGTGCTGCAGCTCATGGGGTCACAAAGAGTCGGACATGACTGAGTGACTGAACTGCTCTGAACCCATTATCATTATTATTTTTATGGATGGTTATGGGCAACTTGCAGATATGATGTCCTTCCCTCTTCAAATCCTCTGGTGTGTTGTTTCTAAAACCAGGACACTCTCCAGCATAACTGCAGTGTAATAATCCCAAATAGGAGATCTACGTTTATCAGTTACTACAACCACACCTGAAGTCTGTTCACATTCTCCAACCACCTCAGTTAGATCTCCTTCCCCTTCTGATTCAAGATGCCATCAGGATTATGCTTTATGTTTGGCTCTGATGTCTCTTTAAATTTGGAACAGTTCTTCAGCTTTTGCCTTTCCCTGCCTCCTGTGTCTTCAGTGTCTTTTAAAGAGTACAAATCTTTCGTTCAGCAGGATGTTGCTCAGCCAGATTTCCTAAGGTCTGGACAGCACTCATGCATTCTTGGTGGGAATACCAGAGCAATGCTGCTGGATCCTTCCCAGGCTCATGGGGATCATCCTTCCCTCAAGAGGTCACGCCAACCTTTTTCAAGGTGGTGTCTGCCAGACTTTTCATCTTCTCCTTTGTAAATGATGTCTTTTGTGGGGTAATACACCAAGTCTAAGCCTATATCCCACTGGCTTTGGAGTGTGCCAACCTGGCTGGGCTGAACTGCTCTTCCCAGAATGTTTCTGCTTAGGTTGGCCACACAAGATGACTGTGGGCCATTTAGGTGTGGAAGTGAACCAGTTGCCATCGTGTACTCTCATGCCTGGCTGCTTACCTAATGGCTTACCTCACTGCTACGTGGGGCCAGGTCTGTAACTGCTCCCCTCTCCCTGATTTTCTTTTCATGTTCTCTGACTCCTGGGCCAGGTCAAAGGGCCGTGACTTCTACAGGACACATATCATCAACAACAGAAGCAATAGGAATAGGCCCAGGTTTCAGTCCCTCTTCGTGTCTGCAGCTTGCACTTGTGTTCAGCTTATTCTTTTTTTTTTTTAATACTATTTTTAAAAATATTGTTTGTTTATTTTTTGGTCGCACCATGTGGCATGTGGGATCTTAGTTCCCCAATCAGGGATCTAGCCTGCACCCCCTGTATTGGAAGCAGGAAGTCGTAACCACTGGACCACCAGGGAAGTCCTGTAGCTCATTTTTGCTCCCCTCAGCACTTGCCTACTTTACGTCTATTTTTCCCCTGCTTACTGCCTTTTTTTGGACTTAAGGCTTCAGCATCACCCACAGACAGCAGCCTGCTTAACCAGCTTAGCTGACTTCCACAACTGAAGAAGGCCAAATTCTTCTGCAAGGGCATGGTTTATATATAGTATATATCAGCATTGTTCATTATAATTGTACTCATTCTATGTTATGATATACAATAAAATATAAAATGTAAATTATGTAATATATGACATAATAATCACAAGCTATTATTTATGAAATAATATATAAATATAACTCATATCTATAAATCATGTATATATGTATATAATCTTTCCATGGTTGTTTCTGCTTCTCTGCCTGGACCCTGACTGAGCTACTTACTGTCCTCCAGCCAGTAGTCTTATCATCCTTTCATATCTTCCAATTGAATTGATCATGACTGTGATGTTTATCAAATGCTGAATTTTCCATGTCCATAATTCCTTCTAGATTTATTAGTTAGCATTCTGCTCTAAGGAAGAACATTTCCTTCTCCCTGATTTCTTTATTGCTTATTTATATACTATGGGCCTATGGATTGCGGTTTCTTTTAATGGGTTGTAAACCATTACTCTGTCATTAATTTTGATGCCCAAGGTGTCTTAGAGTTGGCCACTGGAAATCCCCTTTAATCTGGTCTCATGTCCCTTTTGACATATCCCTTTCATTGTTTGAGTACTTCCTTTCTGGCACAAAAAGATACTCATGGCTCCTTTTGTCTGCTCATTGACTGAGCCCCAGAATCAGGTATTTTTCTAAGGGAATCTGTATTTTTTTTAGAGGGGATGGTATTTAGACAACAAGCCAAAAATATTGAACTTCTCATTTTATATGTTTCTTTTGTCCTCTACACTATATTTGTTTTGCATGGCTGCATAACAAATTACTATTAACTTAGTAGTTTAAAACAACACAACATAATTTTCTATTTCCATGAATCAGGAGTCCAGGAGGCTATAATCAGAGTGTCACCTGGGTTGTAATATCATCCAAAGCTTGGGGTCCTCTTCTAAGCTCATCAGGCTGTTTTTTATTTTTTAAAGATTTTATTGGAGTATATTTGATTTACTGTGTTGTGTTAGTTTCTGGTATACAGCAAACTGATTGTTAAACATATATTCATTCTTTTTTAGATTCTTTTCTTGTATATGTTATCACAGAATATTGAGTTGAGTTCCCTGTATTATACAGTATGTCCTTGTTGGTTATCTATTTCATGTATAGTAGTGTGTGTATGTTTCATCCCAACTGCCTGATATATAACCCCTACCACATTTCCCCTTTGGTAACCATAAGTTTATTTTCAATATCTGTAAGTCTGTTTCTGCTTTGTAAATAAGTTCATTTGTATCATTCAGAATAGTTAGATTCCGCATATAAGTGATACCATATGAAATCGTCTTTCTCTGGCTTGCTTCACTTAGGATGATCATCTCTAGGTCCATCCATGTTGCTGTGAATGGCTTTATTTCATTCTTTTTATGGCTGAATAGTATTCCATCATATATATGTACCACATCTTTACCCATTCCTCTGACAATGGACATTTAGGTTGTTTCCATGCGTTGGGTATCGTAAATAGTGTTGTAATGGACATTGGAGTGTATGTATCATCAGGTTGTTGATAGATTTCATATTCTTGTGATTGTGAGGCTAAGGTCCACTGTTGGTTGGGGGGTGTCCCCCTCAGTACCCAGAGGCTGCTCTTAGATACTAGCCACATGACCTTCTTATACCATGGCAGCTTACTCCTTCAAAGCCAGCAGAAAAATTCCACTTCTTTTTTGTTTGTTTGTTTCTTTAATTTTATTTTTAAAATTTTACAATATTGTATTGGTTTTGCCATATATCAACATGAATCTGCCACAGGTATACACGTGTTCCCCATCCTGAACCCTCCTCCCTCTTCCCTCCCCCTTCCCCATACCATCCCTCTGGGTCTTAATCAACATAATGTAATCATGGGAGTGACTATCCCATTATAGTCACAGGTCCTATTTACACTGAAGGAAAGAGAATTATACAGAGCGTATATACCAGGGGGCAGGGTCTTACTTGCCATTTTAAAATTCTGTCAACCTCAAGCCATCAGCATTTCTAAGAGTTCTACTTCCAGTATACCCCCAAAACTGGCCTCTTCTTTCCATTTCCACTGCCAGCTGCATTCTCTTTTCTTTGTTCAATTACTTTTATGATCTCCTTTCTTACACTTTTGCCTTTCTGTATCATTATCCAAGACTAGCCAAAGTGACCTTTCAAAAATGTACATAAGGCAGTGCTATTAACATCCTTTAAAATTCGTTAATGTCCTGTTGCTTTCAGAGCAGCATCTGCACTTCTTCACATAGCCTACAAGCCTGTACATTGTCTGCCCCGGCTACCTGTTGCATCATCCTCCTTTCGTCCTGTGGAACTCAGCTCCCATGGCCTCTTTCCCCTATTTTTCAAATTAGCCTCAATTGTTCCTGCCCTCTACCTTTGCACTTACTCTGAACAAATTTCTTTGGTTATTTGCATCTCAGTTTACATAATACTTCTTTCTAAAGAGGTCTCTCTGACGCTGTAAAGCAAAATCCAAGTTCAGTCACTTTGAATTATTAATTAATAAGCCCGTTCAGTTTCTTCATACTGCTTATTACCATTAGAAAGTGTATCACCTCTTTACTTATGTATTATCTATCTACCCCAAGTAGAAGGTTAGCTCCATGAGGCCAGGGACCATGTCTATCCCATGCACTGGTATATCGCCAGTACCTAATATAGTAATATGCTTCATATTGTGTAGGCACTTGATGTATATTATGGTATACATGAAATAATCAGCAGTTGGAGAAGATGTTACTTCAAAGCACTCAGGATCTGTGGTAATTTTGTAATGTGAAAAACTATATATACATACATACATATGTACTGGAGAAGGGAATGACAAACTACTTCAGTAGTCTTGCCTTGAGAACCCCATGGACAGTATAAAAAGGCAAAAAGATATGACACTGAAAGATGAACTCCCCAGGTCGGTAGGTGCCCAATATGCTACTGGAGAAGAGTGGAGAAATAAATCCAGAAAGAATGAAAAGGCGGAGCCAAAGCAAAAACAATGCCCAGTTGTGGATGTGACTGGTGATGGAAGTAAAGTCTGATGCTATAAAGAACAATATTGCATGGAACATGGAATGTTAAGTCCATGAATCAAGGTAAATTGGAAGTGGTCAAACAGGAGATAGCAAGAGTGAACACTGACATTTTAGAAATCAGTGAACTAAAATGGACTGGAATGGGTGAATTTAACTCAGATGACCACTATATCTACTACTGTGGGCAGGAATCCCTTGGAAGAAATAGAGTAGCCATCATGGTCAACAAAAGAGTCCAAAATGCAGTATTTTAATGCAATCTCAAAAATGACAGAATGATCTCTGTTCGTTTCCAAGGCAAACCATTCAATATCACAGTAATCCAAGTCTATGCCCCAACCAGTGATGCTGAAGAGGCTGAAGTTGAACAGTTCTATGAAGACCTACAAGAACTTCTAGAACACCCCCAAAAGATGTCCTTTTCATTATTGGAGACTGGAATGTAAAAGGAGAAAGTCAAGAAACACCTGGAGTAACAGGCAAATTTGGCCTTGGAGTACAAAATGAAGCATAGCAAAAGCTAACAGAGTTTTGCCAAGAGAACACACTGGTCATGGCAAACACCCTCTTCCAACAACACAAGAGAAGACTACACATGAATCACCAGGTGGTCAATGCCACAATCAGATTGATTATATTCTTTGCAGCCAAAGATGGAAAAGCTCTATACAGTCAGCAGAAACAAGACCAGGAGCTGACTGTGGCTCAGATCATGAACTCCTTATTGCCAAATTCAGACATAAATTGAAGAAAGTAGGGAAAACCACTAGACGATCCAGGGGTTTAGTGACCTAAATCAAATGAACTAAATCAAGTCCCTTACAATTATACAGTCAAAGTGACAAACAGATTCAAGGAATTAGATCTGATAGACAGAGTACCTAAAGGACTATGTACAGAGGTTCATGACATTGTACAGGAGGCAGTGATCAAGACCATCCCTAAGAAAAAGAAATGCAAAAAGGCAAAATGGTTGTCTGAGGAGGCCTGGGAGAATGAAATGGCAACCCACTTCAGTATCCTTGCCTAGATAATCCTGTGGACAGGGGAGCCTGGTAGGCTGCTGTCTGTAGGGTTGCACAGTTTCAGACATGACTGGAGCGACTTAGCATGCATGCATGCATTGGAGAAGGATATAGCAACCCACTCCAGTATTCTTGCCTGGAGAATCCCAGAGACAGAGTAGCCTGATGGGCTGCCATCTATGGGGTCACACAGAGTCAGACATGACTGAAGCGACTTAGCAGCAGTGATGGCGGAGGAGGCTTTACAAATAGATGAGAAAAAAAAGAGAAGCTAAAGGCAAAGGAGAAAAGGAAAGATGTACCTATCTGAATGCAGAGTTCCAAAGAATAGCAAGGAGAGAGAGATAAGAGAGATAAGAAAGAGAGAGAAGAAAGCCTTCCTCAGTGATCAATGCAAAGTAATAGAGGAAAACAGTAGAATGGGAAAGACTAGAGATCTTTTCAAGAAAATCAGAGATACCAAGGGAATATTTCATGCAAAGATGGGCTCGATGAAGGACAGAAATGGTATGGACCTAATAGAAGCAGAAGATATTAAGAAGAGGTGGGAAGAATACAAGAAGAACTATCTGGAAAAGATCTTCATGGCCCAGATAACCATGATGGTGTATTACTCACCTAGAGCCAGACATCCTGGAATAGAAAGTAAAGTGAGCCTTAGGAAGCATCACTATAAACAAAGCTAGTGGAGGTGATGGAATTCCAGTTGAGCTATTTAAAATCCTAAAAGAGGATTCTGTGAAAGTGCTGCACTCAATATGCCAGCATATTTGGAAAACTCAGCAGTGGCCACAGGACTGGAAAAGGTCAGTTTTCATTCCAATCTCAAAGAAGGGCAATGCCAAAGAATGTTCAAACTACCGCACAATTGTGCTCATCTCACATGCTAGCAAAGTAATGCTCAAAATTCTCCAAGCGAGGCTTCAACAGTACATGAACCATGAACTTCCACATGTTCAAGCTGGATTTTGAAAAGGCAGAGGAACCAGAGTTCAAATTGCCAACATCTGATGGATCATTGAAAAAGCAAGAGAGTTCCAGAAAAACATCTACTTTATTGACTACACTAAAGCCTTTCTGTGGATCACAGCAAACTGGAAAATTCTTCAAAAGTTGGGAATACCAGACCACCTTACTTGCCTCCTGAGAAATCTGTATGCAAATCAAGAAGCAACAGTTAGAATTGGACATGGAACAACAGACTGGTTCCAAATCGGGAAAGGAGTATGTCAAAGCTGTTCATTGCCACCCTGCTTATTTAACTTATATACAGAGTCTATAATGTGAAATGCTGGGCTGGAATAAGCACAAGCTGGAATCAAGATTGCTGGGAGAAATATCAATAACCTCAGATATGCAGATGACACCAACCTTGTGGCAGAAAGTGAAGAACTAAAGAACCTCTTGTTGAAGTGAAAGGAGAGAGTGAAAAAGTTGGCTTAAAACTCAATAATCAGAAAACAAGGATCATGGCATCCAGTCCCATCACTTCATGGCAAATAGATGGGAAAGAATGGAAACAGTGACAGACTTTATTTTGGGGGGGGGCTCCAAAATCACTGCAGATGGTGAGTGAAGCCATGAAATTAAAAGGCACTTGCTCCTTGGAGGAAAAGCTATGACCAACCTAGACAGCATATTAAAAAGCAGAGACATTACTTTGCCAACAAAGGTCCATCTAGTTAAAGCTATGGTTTTTCCCAGTAGTCATGTATGGATATGAGAGTTGGACTCTAAAGAAAGCTGAGGGCCAAAGAATTGATGCTTTTGAACTGTGGTGTTGGAGAAGACTCTTGAGAGTCCCTTGGACTGCAAGGAGATCCAACTAGTCCACGCTAAAGGAAATCAGTCCTGAATATTCACTGGAAGGACTGATGCTGAAGTTGAAACTCCAATACTTTGGCCAGCTAATGCGAAGAACTGACTCATTGGAAAAGACCCTGATGCTGGGAAAGGTTGAAGGCATGAGGAGAAGGGACAACAGAGGACGAGATGGTTGGATGGCATCACCGACTCAAAGGATATGAGCAAGCTCCGGGAGTTGGTGATGGACAGGGAAGCCTGGCGTGCAGTAGTCTATGGAGTCGCAAAAAGATATGACTGAGCAATAAACTGAACATACCTACATACATAAATGCATACATACATATATACGTATTTTTTCTCTAAATTGAGAGTATGGCATTTAAGAATTAATATTAAACTAGTCTGTTTGATAATAATAAAGTCCCCCTTGGACCCTGGAAGGAAAGTATCATTACAACAACAGCTTTTTCACTGCTTTTCCTGCTGGTGGCCTGATATTTTTGCAATGAGCATATGACAGTATTCTCCTATGGCAAATTAATATCCTTCTCCAGAATTTCAGTTTATCCCTATTAGCAATAATAATAAAGATCCTTCTTCCAGAGATTCTGCTGGTAGAAGACTCCTTGACAGCACTGAGTTAGTTTTTTAGCCACCAATCATAAAATATCAATATCTTCCCAAACCGATCCCTCTCTATCTAACTAGGTAAGCTGCGGTGGGGCTTTTGCTGGCTGGCTTCAGGGTGAGACCATGTCTCAAGAGGCCTGCCTCCAAGCATGCAAGAGGAAGGAATGTGGTTAATTAATCTTGGACGGGCTCAGTGAGAGCTCTATCTGGGTGACTTCTCATGTTCCAAATGATTCCAGTATCCTCCAACTCCATTCCTTAAGAACCAAACTGGAAACAATATGCACTGATGTCATTTTATGTGGTCAGTTGGCTAGCTTAAACTACTATATACAGCTCAAGAAATTTAAGAGCCTCTGGCTAAAGGGCTGAGTGTAACAGGAATGCTTAGGAACTATTTATATGCTTGATTTGTTTTACAGTGTTTTTGGTCTTTAGTTTTGATTGGATTGTTTTACTGAAACATGAAGGGCATTTAGAAGGCAAGAAAGTGAATAGGATATATTTGCAACAATATGCCCTAAAGCAACATCTTAATGTCAGAAGTAAATTATAACAACTTACATTACTGATGACATACATTATAATTCAAAGCCAGGAGAACTACATCAAGGTTGTTCTCAGTATGCTATAAAAAAGGTTTTCTTTGTATTTTTTGCAACTAGATGAAGACCTTTATTGATGAAAATGGTATCAACAAAAGGTAATAGAAGAAAAATCATATCTTCTGTGATGCACAAAAACATTTTTTTTCGGAAGCTTCCCAAAACCTTTGCATCTATTTCACCAAAAATGTTCTTTATTTCATAGACTGCATGGAATGAGTTGCTTTTGGTGTTATATATGTAACTCCCAAGATGTCAAGAGAAAGTGTATGTAAAGTTTGACTGGATCCATTTCTGATCTGAATATTCAACTGATAACAACATAAGCTGTAAGTGATGATAATTATTAGATGATGCTTATGGCAAACTGTTAAACCCGTTAGGAGCCTAAGTAATTTCGATATTATTTGTATATACCATCTTTTTTTTTTTTTTTAGCTTTTTATTTTGTATTGGAATATAGCCAGTTAACAATGTTGTGGTAGTTTCAAGTCAACAGTGAGGGATTTAGCCATACATGCATGTGTGGGTGTGTGCCTGAGTGCTCAGTCCTGTCAGAAGCTCTGTGACCTCATGGACTGTAGCCCATCAGGCTCCGCAGTCCGTGGAATTTCCCAGGCAAGATTTCTGGAGTAGTTGCTATTTCCTTCTTCGGGGGATTTTCCCCGACCAAAGAATTGAAACTCCATCTCTTGCCTCTCCTGCATTGGCAGGCAGGTTCTATACTAGTTGAGCCACCAGGGAGTCCTATTCAGCCATGCATATGCATGTATGAATTCTCCCCCAAACGCTCTTCTCATCCAGGCTACCACATAGCACTGAGCAGACTTCCATGTCCTATACAATAGGTCCTTGTTGGTTATCCATTTTAAATATAGCAGTGTGTCTACCCGGTCTATTTAGTTCTTTAAAAGAAACAAACTCTTGCATGGTCTTCCTGGTTATTTTTGTTGTTTATTGGAAGAATGTTTGTTTATGTTTGTATTCATGTCTTTTGAAAGATCTAAATTTAGGCCCAAATGAGCTCTCAAATTATTAACAGAGTAGACACTTCATGAAAGCTTACTTCATTATTACTAAAAAAGTGCTAGTGTGAGATGAGGACACATGTATAAAGGATAAACATAGAGACATCATAGGAATATTGTCCAATGAAAATAGTAGATCTTGTATCTTTGATTATAGAGAATATAGAGTCTAAAGGTCATACCTTTAATCAGTATAAGGATTCAATGTGGTAGTCCACATCAGTTAAAATATGTTTAGTAATTGTCAGATCTCAGTGACTGCCTGTACCTTATTCCTTGTGTGTGTATGTGTGTGTGTGTTTGTGAATGTAACTGAATCAGACCTGGGTCTCTGGCACACCTGCCCTGCTGACAGGTACCCAGTGAAGCATTCAGTCAGGAGAGATTCAGCCTTTTTTGTGTGTGTGTGTGTGGTCTTGGCCCCAGTAACTGAATGCAATAACCTGTTAGCCTAAGGGAAACTTATCTTTTTCTTTTAATTTGTTTGTACTATTCCAGCCATTCTGTGAGCTGCCACTTCCTCTGCTGGTATTCCCAGACTCCTGAAGAACAGAGCTGAAAGGAATTTAGAAATTCAGTGGCAGCCACAGCAAGGTAGCTTCCGGCCTCCTTTCAGATGCAAACCAACTATAATAATATTGATAAACTCATCTATTATGACTATAACTAATAATTATTCTTGAATTATGTCTGTGGGTATGTTGGCAACATGGTTCCCTGAAAAACCGAGAAGAGAGAATAAACCCTTTCCCTTATTTTCTTGCTAATTGGAAGATAGCCCTACCTACTGTACTAGTGCACAGTGAGGGGCTAAGAGAGGTGAAATCCTTCTCTGTTTGGGCTATGTCTTTGAATATAAACTGATTCACAGCTCTGTTTTGGAAATCAGGTACAACTGCATGAGTTGGAAAGGAATGTGTTGTCCAGGGCCTGTAGCCTGTCTCATGAAATATCAGGATGCTTGGTATCCTTTGCAATAATGCTATGTTAGACAACATTACCTGAAGGATAAAGCCAGCTGAGAGTCAAGAGGCTGGAGTTCTAACAGTGAATTTACTAAGACCACCTATTATTCATAGAATACTGTTGCCTTCATGTGTAATATTTTTATGAGGCAGGAAGGGCTCAATAGAAATTTTTCCAATGAAGAACCCGAAGCCCAGACTTACTGACTTAAGATAATATTGTTCATGAAAATCAATCTCGTATCCTATGGGTAACCTTGTATGTTCTTAGAAAATATGTCATCTCTAAACTGGAGCCGTTTACAATGTAAGGAAAGGCATAACGCTAGAGGTTTGAAAGGAACTATGAAACCACCTGGGCAACGTATGTAAGTGGGTTATCAGTCTAGGCTTAGACGTGGGAGCTCAAGTTGCTGGAATATTATTTTTAACACTGAGCCCCATTGGGCGCATGAGGGCCTGTTCCACTGCTAGGCAGCCTGGTGCGTTGACTGTGCACCCAGACCTTCCTATCAGAGGTTCTTTTCTTGAAATCTGTGCCACAGGTAAATACCATCATCATTGTCATAAAACTTGCCACACTGGGTTGTGTAAACATTAAGTGAAGTCATGGAATTGAAATTGCTTGATCAATTCTAAAATTCTAGATGATGTTTGTGATTATAATTATTTATTTTAAAGCATAGGCCATCAAGAAGAAGACAATACTAAAAATTCCAAACTAGGATTTTTGGGTATTTTAACATTTCTCAGATCTGTATTTTCTGTAGATAATTAGAGTAAAGGTGGCCTCTGATCTGTATTTACAGTGTGATTCCTTTATTTTTTTTTTAACAAAAAAAACATTTTGCATTGGGGTATAGCTGATTAACGATGTTCTGACAGTTTCAGGTGAACAGTGAAGGGACTCAGCCGTACATATATGTACATGGATCCGTTCTCCCCACAACCCCGCTCCCATCCAGGCTGGCACTTAACACTGAGCAGAGTTCCATGTGCTATACCATAGGTTTTTGTTAGTTATCCATTTTAAATATAGCAGTGTGTATGTGACCTTCCAAAGTCCTTCTTAAAAGTCATGTAGACATACTGATTATATCCTAAGAAGAAATATCTATTATGTGTGTAACATAATCACTTCTATTTGGCCTCAGTCTTTCTCTGCTCATTAAAAATTGGCCTCACCATTATCTAAATTGTTGTTGTTCAGTCGCTAAGTCATGTCCAGCTTTTTGTAACCCTATGGACTGTAGCATGCCAGGCTTCTCTGTCCTTCAGTATCTCCCAGAGTTTGCTCAAACTCATGTCCATTGAGTCAGTGATGCCATCCAACCATCTCATCCTCTGTCTCTCCCTTCTCCTCCTTCCCTCAATCTTTCACAGCATCAGGGTCTTTTCCAGTGAGTCAGCTCTTCACATCAGGTGGTCAAAATATTGGAGCTTCAACTTCAGCATCTGTCCATTGGCCACTACCAAACCAAGAGGGTGAAGATAAAATCTTAAAGTCAGTTCTCCTAAAAATTGGATCTGCCCATAAGCCATTGACAAAATCTAATCAGTTTGGGTTTTATTCAGAACATCATTATAAAAAAATGTTCCATGACAGTGAATAAAATTTCCTTTTCCATAGTAACTGATATAGTAGGATCATATTACACCTGCTTAGAGTTTAAAAATTCCCAGATGATCCTATAATTGAGCTTTTTTCCAGTTTTACTCATGAAAGGAAACTATTATGTTTGTATACTTTATGAAGCATGACAATTTTACATGTTATCTTATTTGATCTCTGGGAAGGCATCATAGGCATATTGATGCCCTGGCTTTAACTAATGAACATATCAAGAAGCCGGCCACGGGTTTCTTGGTTCCTGAGGCAATGGCAGGGTTCTACTTAAACCAAGCAGTTCTGACCTTAAGTTCTATGCTCACCATCTCACAATATGATCAGAGCCTCTTACATACTGTGTTCCTGCCATTGTTTTTCTTGTTTAGAAGATTTTGTCCGGGAATTAGGTTCATATTACATGGTTTTGGACATACTGTAGGTCACTCACGCTCTCTATAACTTCACTGACTTTAATCTGGATGCCATGCCAGCTTTATTATCATTAGCTCTAGCCTTCTAAACCAGTGAAATCAATGCATATTTCTGTTTGAAACATACATAATATGCAGAACACCATCAAGGACTCAGTACTGTTGGAGCTTGTTGGCTACAAGCAAATCTAATAGAAAATGACTGTAACTTGAAATTGATGACTAATAATATTTCTTTAATTGTTCTGGTTTTTGTTTATAAACATTAAAATACAGTGCATGCCTATTTATTTTCTGCTTAGCTAGTAAGGACTTGGAATTTCTGCTTTCTCTCAGTGCTAATATAGACTGACATATTATAATTTATGTTCTTAGCCAGTCACCTGAAAAGATTATGATATTTTTATTCATATTGATGTTTTCAAGCCCTTGACTTCCTTTTCTAGAACCTGTGTTCCCTCCTACCACCTTCCACCCAAAAGAAAAAAAGCCAGAGAAGATTCAAGTATTTTATAAGATTTTGTGTTCCTCCTCCTATCTTTTGTCATTGATTTTTATGTCAGTAATAATCGAACATACTTGTATTCTGGAAATACTTATCTCTCTCTGCAACAAATGTCTGTTGGAAATGAACAAGCATTAAGTTTAATAATGAATCTTCTAAGCTTTCGTTTCCATCTGTCTGTGTTTCTCTATGTGTGGTGGAAGGTGACAAGGAAGGGTGAAGTTTTTAAGGGGATGCTGATAGAGAAAGGTGAAGATAATTCATTTAGCCAGATTTGATTCTACATGTTGTTTCAATCAACTTTCTGATAGACATCTCTGTGTGCATAGTTCTAATTCTTATCTGTCCTAGTTTTTTTTTTTTTTTAAGCAGTGCTATGGTTTGAATGTTTGTATTCACTCCAAATTCATACACTGAAACACTCACCCCCGACATAAAGGTATTAGGAAGTAAGGCCTTTAGGAGGTGATTAGAGGTGGAGGGTGGAGTCCTCATAGAAGGGAATAGTGCTTTTATATAAAAGGGACCCTAAGGAGCTCTCTGATTTCCTTCCACTATGTAAAGGTCACAACCCCCCACCCCACAAAGGCCTCATCTATGAACCGGAAAGTGGGTTTTCACCAGAGACTGCATCTATTAACGACTTGATATTGAATTTCTTTCTTTTTTTTTTTAAATTTTATTTTATTTTTAAACTTTACATAATTGTATTAGTTTTGCCAAATATCAAAATGAATCCATCACAGGGATCTTGAATTTCTCAGTCTCTAGAACAGTAAGAAATAAATTTTCATTTATAAGCCACCCAGTTTATGGTATTTTGTTACAGCAGTTCAGACTAAGACGAGCAGTATGGGTCCCTTCAATACTAAGCAAAACCCCGAAATGTTTGGAAAAATGGTTGAAATAAAATATTGAGTTGTACAGCTTTGTATAGGGCTTCCCAGGTGGTGCTGGTGATTTAAAAAAAAAAAACAAAAACCCACCTGCCAATGCAGGAGACATTAGAGACAAGTTCTTTTCCTGGGTAAGGAAGATTCCCCTGGAGAAGGGCATGGCAACCCTCTCCAGTATTCTTTCCTAGAGAGTCACATGTACAGAGGAATCTGGGGGCCTGTAGTGCATAGGGTCACAGAGAGTTGGACATGACTGAAGCAATTTACCACGCACACACGGCTTTGTACTGATTGGGAGGGAACAAAAACAAACAAACTTGTGAACTCCTTAGGAAGTATTTGTAAGACAGACAGGGTTTCCCATTTCTGTTCTGATGACTTTGAGAGGAGCACAGTCTATTTCTCTAAAGCAGTAAAGTTATCAAGTCCAGATGGCTGATTTTCTTTGTTGTTCTAATCAGCCTTTAAGAGTCTTCCCACACAGGGGAGGCTCATATAAGAGAGTTACTTAACAAGATGTTTAAATTTTTAATATGTTGCTGATAGGTTTTATTATCAAAATCAGACTCAGAGGTAATGCTGCAATGGTCAAGATTATGACCAAGGTTTTGAAGTTCTTTAAAGTGTACTATTCAGAATATTCACCATTAGACCCCATTGCATAAACACTTATAGAGCCCAAATATAATTAACCATAAATTACCACTATGTCAGTTTTATTGTTTCTAAAGAGATTTATACATGTTTCAGTTTGCAGTCATAACAATCCAAGAAAACTTGTGGCCGAGTTGAATGGGCAATGACAGGAACACCACCTACACCACCACACCAGCATTCGCTGTGTTGTGTTTTTCTTACTTACATGTTATGGTTTGACTACTGTTTTATTATGGATAAGGTACTGGTGGTTGTTCATTTATACAGTCTTATTCATTGAAATAAAATTCATTAGGTAAGCAAGATTTATTTTTCCTGAAATCTCTGGTTTTAATTTCGCTTATGCTGTGTGGCAACGTGGATATACTCAAGACATAGCAGCCAAATCAGGCATATTGGAGGGAATCTCTTTTGCCACAGAAATGTTCCAGACCTATAGTGACTGACCATTGGAAAACTCAGACACAAATCTTCCAAACTTTGGAGAATAGGTTCAGGCCTAGTTAAAGGTTGTATTAGATTTATTTTGGAGAGGGAAATAGCAACCCACTCCAGTATTCTTTTCTGGAGAGTCCCAGGGATGGAGGAGCCTGGTGGGCTGCCGTCTATGGGGTTGTGCAGAGTTGGACACGACCAAAGTGACTTAGCAGCAGCAGCAGATTTATTTGCTCAATTCTTCCAAACCACTCTTTCTTTGAGTCTATAGCAGCAATCCCCAAACTTTTTGGTACCAAGGACCAGTTTTTGTAGAAGACAGTATTTCCACGGACCAGAAGTGTGGAATGTGGGTGGGGGGAAGCTGGTTTTGGATGATTCAAGGGCATTACATTTGTTGTGCACTTCATTTCTACTATCATTACATCAGCTCCACCTCAGATCACCTGGCATTAGATCCTGGAGGTTGGAGACCCCTGGTCTCTAGCATTCTCATGGTAGTCTAGGAAAGATTATAAACAAAGATACATAATCTTAGAAAGCTAGTAAGGATTTTTCTCCTACACCTCTACTTTCATTTGGCTAAAAATGAGCACTTGTCATCAATTTCATAAATATTTATCCAGTGGCAAGAACTGGACACAAACACCTTTTATAAAATAGCAGCTTTATATGGTTGTCTATCTATAAATACATTTTTGAGTGGACACATGAAGAAATACACACACACTTCTCTGCACTGTCTCTGTTTACTCTGAGTTTTTAGTGTTTACTGAATTTGATCCCTACCTTCGGTGTTAGAAGTTCTCCTGCATGTCTTGTGATCCTTGACTGAACATCCACATTAAAGGATGAAACTCCTAGAAACAAATTGCTTGGAAATGACTTATGGGTGGGTGGAGTCCATTGCAAGGGGAGTAATTTGTGAATACAGCAGTTTCATTGGTAAGATCCTAAATGTTAGTTAACATCTGACACTGTTCAGAAAAAGGATATTTTGGTCTCTGCTTTGGTATATAGGCCTGGCCATTGGACCTCTGAGAAAGAGCTTGAGATCTTACTATTCTGTATTTTCTGCACATTTTTACGTAACTCTCTTGTTTCTAATCCAGATATATCCTCTTGTTCTCTACTGTGTCGAGTGTCCCATATCCAGAACCTGGTTTATTTGATTCGTGCAAAAAATCAACCTCTCTTCTCCTGTTAGAGGAGAAGATGTAGTCCCTGGGCTCTCATGAGTGGGACCTGGATCCTGGAGTTCCAGCTTCCCCCTCTGCAGGCTTTCACCCTGAACTGGGTCATGACTTAGTCTGCCATAGGTTGTTACAGAACTCAAAAGGATAGAATTATTGCCTGGCCAGGGGCCTCCCTGGTGGCTCAGTGGTAAAGAATCTGCCTGCTCTACAGGAGACATGGGTTCGATCCCTAGGTTGGGAAGATCCCCTGGAGAAGAAAATGGCAACCCACTGCAGTATTCTTGCCTGGAGAATCCCAGGGACAGAGGAGTCTAGCAGGCTAGACTCCATGGATGGGGTCACGAGAATCAGACACAACTTAGTGACTAAACCATCACTACCACCACCGTGGCATAGCCAGAATATCTTCATAAGTATATGTTAGAGTTCTCCAGAGAAGCAGAACCAATAGGAGATGTAGTGATGAATAGAAAGAGATTTATTAAAGAGCTGGTTTATGTGATTAGGGAGGTTGAGAATTCTCACAGCCTGCCATCCTCAAGTTAGAAAACCAGGAAAACTGATTGTCTAATTCAGATGGAGTCCAAAGACCCAAGAACCAGGATTGCCTAATGTCTAAGAGGAGGAGAAGATGGACTTCCCAGCTTAGGGCAAAAAAACAATGCATCCTTCCTCTGCCTTTTTGTCTATTGAGGTTCTCAGTGGATTGCATGATGCCCACCACACTGGTAAGGGTGATTTTTTTCCCTCTAATTCAAAGGCTGATCTCTTCTGCAGACATCCACACAGACACATCCAGAAATGTTTTCCCAAATATCTAGACATCTCTTAACCCAGTCAACCATAAAGTTAACCACTTTAGGGTATTAGCCAGACCTTCAAGGAATAATAGGCTCTATTATCTTGTTTAACAATATAAAAAGTCTAAACCTGTAGTTCAAGGACCTTCTGATTTGAGAATTTCTTGCACATGAAACAAGAATGTGCTCAGTCAGTCGTGTCTGACTCTTTGCAGCCCTATGGACTATAGCCCGCCAGGCTCCTCTGTCTGAGATTTTTCAAGCAAGAATACTGGACTGGGTTGCCATTTCCTTCACCAGGAGATCTTCCTGACCCAGGGATCAAACCCAGGTCTTTTGCATTGCAGGCAGATTTTTTACCACTAGCGCCACCTGGGAAGTCCAAGAACAAGAATTTACTACAATTTGAGTGTGCCCTTGTGAGGGAAATACAGAGACACTGGCAGCTGGGGTCCTCTCTTGTGTCTCTGTTTTGGGATTATCTCCATAATGCTTAGAATTTCTTAATACCAGTGGGAGAGCAGTCTTGAACCAAGTCTGAGTTGTCATTCTTCCAGTCTTCAAAGCCAGTCTGACCCTTTTCAGCCTGACTTTATTACCCCATTTTTACTCTGTACTCTAGTCACCCCAATTTCTAAGACCGTCTGTCATTTTTCTGAGGGCCTGTGGTTGACAACTGGTTTGTAGTCACCTCTGCAGGCATTTAGGATTTAGGCTCTTCTCTTCGATTTCTGTCATTCTAAATTTTATTGACTTTTATTTTTAATTAACTTGTTTTTCCACTCACTTTGCTCTCATGGATTTATAACTTTTTTGTTTCTCCTCTTTTACTTTGGAAGGATTTAAAGTGGAAGGAGATGCAAATGCACGGACACTCTGTCACGTTTATTCAGTTTTCTTATACCTTATATTTTTAAATATATTTTTTATTAAAGTATTATTGAATACAGTAAAATCTACCCATTTTAACTATAAAATTTGATAACAATTTTAGACCTTAGATATCTGAAATGCCCTCCTTAATAGTGAAATGCAGAATTATCATACTTAGTGTCATCTTCAGCCTTGAACCTGTATAGATAAATACATGTGTTCCTCCCAGATCAGGCTGAATATTTGTAGCAGATGCTCTTTTAATGGCTGCTGATAAAGCATGACAGGCACTTTGAGAGCATCTGACACATTTCTCCCACATAGCCCACTGTTCTCTTTGGAAATGTTGTAGGGGAATGTAGAATGTCTCTCCCCAAATTTCTGAACATGTGTGTTTTAATATTATTTTTAACTTTAAGGCATGCTTAAATGCAAATACCTGTACTTTTTTTCAGCATTAAAGTCTTTGGAACCACAAACTCCCAACACCTACAGAAGTCAGGCAGATATATAAATACAGATATAGGAAAATAGGGAGTGGTGAATCACATCATGGCAGTTCTTCCTAAAGACACGTTTAAACTATGTTAAGATTTATTAAATAACAAGTAAATTTAAAAATAATCAAACAAGTAAGACAGATAATTAAACATAAAACAAAATTAACCCAAGTTTTTAGGTGTCTATAGATAGCAGGCCAGGAATTTAAGCCCTAGTTTAGGAAATGATGAGTTCTCAGAAGCTGACACTTCAAGAAAGAGGACATGATACCTTGCACCTAATTCTCAGCTCAGAATTTACTTAAATTTCCACTTAATCTTGTTCTTGCTTTTTTTACTCCCTGCTTTTCTCGATCCCTTCCTACTCTCCCTATCCTCTATCCCTCCATATTCTCCATCTCTTATGCCTTTGTGCCTTTATTATTTCTTCTTTCTCTTACCAAGATGTAAATGAAATGACGTGTATTGTATATAACTAACCTTATACAGGTTGAATCAAGTTGAATCTCCCTAATTGGCTCATTTCCCTCATAAGAAGGCCTCTGATGATTTCTCCTTACTTGCAGCACAAAGATAATAAATGCCTCGCTTCCCATTCAAGCTTTTCTTTTTTTTATCTTTAATTAATTTTTATTGGAGTATAGTTGTTTTGCAATGTTGTTTTAGTTTCTGCTGTATAGCAAAGTGAATCAGTTATATGTATATGTCCTTCTTTTTTAAAGATGCTTTTCCCATATAGGTCATTACAGAGTATTGAAAGAATTGTGCTTGTGCCATTCAGTAGGTCCTTATTAGTTATCTATGGCATATATAGTAGCGTGTATATTTAACTTAGGGCTTCCCCAGGTGGCTCAGTTGGTAAAGAATTCACCTGCAGTGCGGGAACAGCCTTATCTAACAACCTTATATATTTAACAGCTCTATCTCTTAGGACAGCAGCTTTTCCAGTATTGCAAACCCTGAGGCCCAGTAGCCAGTGAGCATGCGACAGATACTACCTACTCTCTACTGGTCATGGGCATGCCTTCATTTTGCCTGTAATGTGCCATGAATATTCAAATGAGTCAAATATTGGAATTTTGCATTGTCATTTTGAAAGCAGGTGTGTTGAAATATTACTATTTTTCAATTGAAAAATTTAAAAGCCAGTTAAATTAAGTCACACTTGGCCTCAAAATCATTTTTTGTTCCTTGACATCAAAATAAAGCTGTGAAAAGTACAAAGGGCAGCCTTGTCTGCATTTGCATGCCCTGTTGCCTTCTTTGTTTGATGAGACAGATGGCACTAAGTGCTTGACTCTGGCATGTGCTTGGTGAGTGTGGACAGAACACAAGCAAGAATGATTTCCAAGTTCAAAAACTGTTGACTGCTAGACCATAGTTCACTTTCATTGTGGGGAGCTTTTGCTGCCAATGTTTTAGTCATTCTGGGCTCTTCTCCATTTCATGAATTTGCTGTGTGAATTCTTATGTTTTCTCTCACATAGTTCACCCTTTCTTTCCTCAGTTCTCTGGATACAATCTTACAGAGAGAGTAAGCAGACATTTCTTTGCCATTTAGAACAGGCTTTGTTTGCTCAGAAAGTCCACAATTTAGACACTAATGAAATACAAAATATGCCATATTATACTTTGAAAATGACCTTGTGTCAATGTCAAATATAGAGAATTAGTGTTCAGAGAATTTCATGGTTCCTATCCAAATTTTATGCCTACTTTATAGAACCTCTTCCACACTTATATGCCCTGATGTTTTTATAGCCATTAATACAGAAAGAACAATTTGAGTTGTTTTAAGAAATCTAAAATCTGATTTATCTATGAGACACACTTCAGAACACAAACCAATTTTGCTGTAGTAATACTGTGTCAATATTTCCTGACAGAAGACAAATGTTGTTATTATTTCACCATTTCTTACCTTTGTAAAAGTCTAGAATTTTACAAAATGACTCTTCTTTACATGTCAAAGTAGTAAGTTGATAAAAAGAAGAAAAGAACTGCAGTGGTTTTTCTATCTGGTGGCAATGATGGATAATCTAAGTGTGTTGGGTTATAAATGGGGAACATACCATATTAACTGAAAAGAAGTGAATATGATTTTAATGGAGAAATGTATCTTTTCATCAAAGTCACAGATAAATTTTTTTTAAAAAGATTATCTTGACTTGTTTCATTTCTAATTTGATTGGATATTCTTCATGATAGAAGATTGAAATTAGTACAATCTAAAAACCATCAGTCTCCATCTAGTAGTTCATTGACTGGAACATAGAATAAATAAATGGCTGGGGAGTTAGTTAGCACTCAGCAAAATTTGGAAAGAGAAAAAAAATATGCTTCAGGTTGTCCACTTTTTATTTTCTAAGCCCTTTTCTAGATCTCCTTTCCTATTAGCCACTCCTCAACACACCCAAAGAATCCTCCATATACTCATACTGTCTGAACCCTTTTCATAGAGGAATCTGATTAATTCTTTCAGGGTAGATGCTTAGTAATTTAATGTTCTATCATGATCAGGAGAATTAGAAATTAACAAAACAGCTCAAGAGGAAAGATAATGAAGAGTGTGCAGAAGTCAGTAATTGTGGGGTTTTAAGAAACAACATAGGGAGAACCTTTATAGTACTTTAACATTAAGATGTAAATGACAGGTCTTTCTCTGAGATGGTGTCCATAACCTTACGAGAAAACAATAGTGTTGGATTTATGTTTTATGTGTGAACTGGAGCTTGTGGTCAACTGGCACATCTTTGGTTTTCTGGGTGTTTTAGCTGATCTGTTCCCAGTAATTAGTCACTATTTCTAAGAGGATGCTCTACCTAGAAATTCTGCTCCACTTCCTTCTGTGCACCATTCCCAGTGCTAGCCACCTTATTACCTTCCAAAGGCAAGAGCACATTCCATGAAATATTTCTTCACTCATCTCCATATAAGCAATTTTCTTTTTTTTTTGACTGAACTGAATTTATTTATTTTTTTTCCTCTCTCTCTCTTTTTTTTTAATTTTATTTTATTTTTAAACTTTACATAATTGTATTAATTTTGCCAAATATCAAAATGAGTCCACCACAGGTATACATGTGCAATTTTCTAAAATAATTGACCCTCTCAACTCCTTCTATAAAGTAAACTGATTCCCATTGGATGACTATTGACTTCCCTGGCTAATCTCTAAAATGACCGAAGTATTATTTTCCATCAGTTTAGTTGTTGGCAAATCCAAATGCTAGTTGGATTTGTTACTGTAATTTAATTATTTATTTAAATAATATGCAACATGAAAAATAGCTGAAATAGTATACAAATATGAAAGTAAAAAGGTGTTCTGTTTAGCCTATAAAAATAAATTGAATGCCTTGTACAAACCCAGTAACTATTAGCACAAAAATTGAATTAGAATAGATAAGGGCAAAAGTAATTCACCAAAATTAAAAGAATTCTCAAATCAGATTACTTTATAAATTTCTCTAGGGATTTTTCATTTTAAAAATATGAAATTGTAAATTATGGACAATTAATTATGGATGTGAAATGCTAATCATGAACCCATAGTCAAAAGCCATTGGTCCTACACCAAAGAATTACCATGTGAATATGCATTAATATGTTAAATGTTTAAATTAGTTAAAGTATATTTGTAACATTTTTATGAGCTCAATTTAATCCTTTATTATTATTACCTAAATGGCCACCTTTTGAGTCACCTCCGACAAACCGGCTTCTATGAAATGTCAGTAGAGGGGGTCCTTTGGCTGGCAAACCAATGGCACATGAAGTCAGAGCATATGCTCTGAAGTAAGTGAAGAAAAGGCTGCCAATTTAAGAAAAATCTTCCCCCTTACTGGCTAAAGAATTCCTGAAATCTCTTCTATACAGCATGAACATTTTTAGAGAAAACTTAATATGTAAATATCCCTAGCAAAGAGGATCTATCTAGGGACTGTATCTAGGAAAGAGTATATATAAAACAGTAAGTGAGATTGGATTTTAAAAGTGAGGAAAGGAGAAAGCATTCTGGTATCTGCTGGTTCTATAGATGTGGTATGTCAGTGCGGGTATAAGTAACATTTTAGAATGGGGATTGGTTTTGTGTTGTGGTTGAGCTTGAATTCAAACTTTGATAGTTAAAGTAAGGATGCATGTGCTAAGTTGCTTCAGTCATGTCTGACTCTTTGCGGTCTTATGGCCTGTACTTAGCCTGCCGTGAGTCTCCTTTGTCCATGAGAGTCTCCAGGCAAGAACACTGGAGTGGGTTGCCATGCCCTCCTCCAAGGGATCTTCCTGACCCAGAGATTGAATCTGCATCTCTTAGGTCTCCTGCATTGGCAGGTGAGCTCTTTACCATTAGCACCACTGGGAAGCCCAAATCATGGGCCTGACTATCCAAGTATGAAGTGAATTCACTCAGTCGTGTCCGACTCTTAGTGATCTCCTGGACTGTGGCCTACCAGGCTCCTCTGTCCGTGGGATTTTCCAGGCAAGAGTATGAGTGGGTTGCCATTGCCTTCTCCAAGTATGGATAGTCAGTATTTATATTGCATTTCATCAAGAGTCAGTCCATGAAATATGTGCTTGGAAGACCAAACAACAAGCAGCAGTGGAAGAAACAGGCTCTGACCAGGAACAAATATCTCCTGTTCTCCTCACTAGTGGTTTGGTAGTTCTCACTTTTCTCTTCCAAGTGAAATATAAACTCCATGGGCAGGAAGCATGTTCCTCATGGCTAGAAGAAAGCCTGAAATATTGATGATGCTCTACAATTGTTTACTGAATCATGGCTTGAACTTTTTCTTTACTTTATTAATCCATGCCCCCTTGTCTTCTCTTCTCCCTACTTCTTGGTTCTAACAAGGTCCTCAGACCCTCCCATGATCAGTGAAGACAGAACTAAAGAGTCTTGCCCCTTCTCAAGGACATGTTTTATTTTGGTTATTTAACCATTAGTGCCCTGCATGGGGCTTAAAATTATTTTTTGGATCCTGAGTGGGATGCATTGTAAGAATAGATATGAACATGCCACCATTATTTTAGGTCAGATTTACCAGAAGCAGATGCTTAGACAAAGACTTTTATAAATGATTTGAGAAAATGCTCCTAGGAGAAACAGGTAAGGGAGTGGGAGAAGGAAGAAATGAAGCAAGAGAGCAATCTCAGGTGTCATCCTAGTCTCAGCCTTATCCCAGGAGCTCTGTAGGTTAAAGACAGCAGAGTGTTTTATTCCTCTGTGCGAGGGATCAGGCTTTTATCCTTTGTCTTCTGCAGTCATTGGCTACCAACCCCCGGGGGTCTATGTAAACTCCAAAGTGGTTTCAGAAAAGTGGTTCCAGGAAATCCAAGGGCAATCCTCTGAAGAATGTTGCTGGGATGAGCTGTTAACAGGTGACATAAAGAGGCTGCAGTGAAGATACCCAAACCAGTGAGAGGAATCGGGAGGCTGGGTGGAGCTTAAGGCATCCCCAGATGCCATAAGCTATGGTGAGCAAAAGACTCCTTCGTCACCTTCTGGTCTGGTTGGTAACGTGGGTAAACGAGCACACAGTGATCTCTGGGGTCTCTGATACTGTCACCTCCTACGTGAAGATCTGCTACTGACTCACACGTAGCAAATGCTTTCCGGTTTGGGTTCTGCCTCTATAGTTCTGTCTTACTATAGGTCATCACCATTCTAGGGGGGAATATCCACTTAATTACACTTAATTAATCTATACTTTTCTTAGATTGGGCTAGGAACATTTTTAATGTTTCCCAAAATAAGTGCCATGTGGTAAGTTGTGAAAATTAGGATTACCCACTGTCAACCTTAGGGCTTACCTCATAGCTCAGTCGGTAAAGTATTTGCCTGCAGTGCACGAGATCCGGGTTCAATTCCTGGGTCAGGAAGATCTCCTGGAGAAGGAAATGGCAACCCATTCCAGTATTCTTGCCTGGAAAATGCCGTGGACAGAGGAGCCTGGCAGGCTACAGTTCATGGGGTCGCAAGAGTTGGACATAACTGACTAAACCACCACCACCCACTGTCAACGTTAATGTGCACTGAAGTTTGGTTTCCTAATAATGACTGTAATCCATCTCCCATCTCTGCATTGGGAACATAAATGAGAAAAATTATTATTTTTACATTATTTAAAAAGTATTCTCTGCTGCTAAGTCACTTCAGTCGTGTCCGACTCTGTGCGATCCCATAGACGGCAGCCCACCAGGCTCCCCCGTCCCTGGGATTCTCCAGGCAAGAACGCTGGAGTGGATTGCCATTTCCTTCTCCAATGCATCAAAGTGAAAAGTGAAAGTGAAGTCGCTCAGTCCTGTCCGACCCTCAGTGACCCCATGGACTGCAGCCTTCCAGGCTCCTCCGTCCATGGGATTTTCCAGGCAAGAGTACTGGAGTGGGGTGCCATTGCCTTCTCTGAAGTATTCTCTAGAGCCTAATATATAGTTCAAGATAGATTTTTTTTTTTAATGAATGGTGAGGATGCCAGTCTTATGAGTACATTGATTTCTACTTCTTTAATTGCTTTGCCATTCTTATTAATATTTATAAAAAGTCATGTTTTTTGAGGAACATAACTCTAGTTTTATTTTTCACTTAGATGTAAACAAAATGGTCATGTATTATAACCTCATTATACACAATATGTATGGAGACGTATATATGGGTATATGTGTCTGGAGGCCAGCAAATAATCAAAAAACATGCTTTATCAAAAGATAGCTGTTTTACAAACACATAGATACAGAAAACAAAGTTGTGGTTACCAGAGCTGAAGGGGTTGGGATGATAGTGAAGTGGGCAAGGGGGATCAACCATATGGGGACAAATGGAAACTAAATTTTGGTGGTGAGCACACTATAGTGTATACAAAAGTCAAAATATAATGTTTACTAATGAAACTTATGTTATCAACCAACATTACCTCAATAAAAAAGAAATGATTATTTAAAATATTCTACTTGTATAATACTGCATGTATGCATATGTATGCATGTGTATCTATCAGTGGGGAAAAAAGGAGGTGTTAGAAAGGTAGCAGTAGCATCAACAACTGAGCATACCTGACGAACAGCTAGTCATGTTGTAATATCTAATGTAAAACAGTGTAACAACCAGTGAGTCAATAACGTATGATGTATCATGGCACTGTTCATGAAAATATAGTTTTGATAGATAATCTTCAATAGTAGTTAAATATTTTCCATTATTATTTTGATAAATAGGTCTTATTTGGCAATTTCACTCATGGGAAAGAATTTCATTTCTGAAAATATAAAAAAGTTAACTCTGTTATCTGTCTGACATGAAATACCAGAGGATTACTTTGGTATCAATGTGCACATAGGCCACAACTCAGGAGGATGTTTTAGGTCTATTTTTGACCAGCAGTGAAGTGAAAGTGAAAGTCGCTCAGTCTTGTCCAACTCTTTGGGACCTCATGGACTACAGTCCATGGAATTCTCCAGGCCAGAATACTGGAGTGGGTAGCCATTCCCTTCTCCAGGGGATCTTCCCAACCCAGGGATCGAACCCAGGTCTCCCGCATAGCAGGCAGATTCTTTACCAGCTGAGCCACAAGGGAAGCCCAAGAATACTGGAGTGTTTTTCTAAGTGTATCAGCAGAAATGAGGAAAACTAATTTATGGTAATAAAACAGCTAATTAATAAAATATATAATGGTTTAAATATATATCTACAGAGTTTCAAAATGTATTAAGCAAAAACTGACAGAACTAATGGGCAAAATATATCCATAATTAGAACTAGATATTACAATCGCTTCTGTCAGTAGTTAAGATGTAAAAATATAGAAGATTTGAAAAATGTATCAACTAACATGACCTAATTGACATTTGTAGAACAGTGGATCCAGACCTCATTTTCAAGTAGATGTGGAATAATCATCAAGAAAGGTGATTCTCGGTGCCTTTTTAAAAGTTTCAATGCCTTCTAAAAAATGGAAATTATAGAGTATATTCTCTGAGCACAACTGACTTGTTGGAAGTAAATAACAAAAATATGTATGAAAAATCCCCAAATATTTGGAAACTGAACAACATGCTTCTATATAAATCATAGATCAAAGGAGAATCATAGGGAAATAAAGAATTTCAAACTGAATGTTAGGGAAGATAAGATATGTGAATATTGGCTGAATGCTGTTAAAGCAATGTTTAAAGGAAAATGTATAGATTTACATGCTATGCTATACATTAAAAAGGAAAAAATGGTTTAAAATGGTTTAATTCTCCAACTTAATAAGCTTTTGAGAGAAGACTAAATTAAAACCAAAATAAGTGAATGAGAAGAAAAAAGTGAAGATAAAAGCAGAAAACAATGAAATTAAAAAACAATAAATATAAATAGCAAAGTAGCAAGTTATTTTTTTAAAGTATAAACTCTAGCAAGAATAATCAAGAATAAAAACATTAAAAAATCTTACCAATTACCAGAATCAGTAGTGAAAGATAGGCTATCACTACAAAGTCTATAGATATTGCAAGGATAGTAAAGGACTATTGTAAGCAAATTTATCCAAATAAATTCAACAAATTTAAATGACATACCCAAATATCTTTAAAATTATAACTTAATAAGACTTAAACATGATGAAATAAGAAATCTAAATTATTATATATTTGTTGAAATAATTACATCTTAAATTTTGAAATCAAAATATAGGAAGACAGTTCAACCCAGAGAGTTTCACTGATTAATTCTATCGTATATTTAAGGAAGATATCAACTAATCTCGTGAGATGGAGATATATACTATATTTATGCATTATAAAATTGCTATTAAATTACCTCATTTTATTGGAGGTCATCTATAGATATAATGTAGGTTTCCCAGGTGGCACTAGTGGTAAAGACCTTCCTGCCAATGCAGGAGATGTTAAGAGAAGTGGGTTCTATTCCTGGGTTGGCAAGATTTCCTGGAGGAGGGCATGACAATCCACTTCAGTGTTCTTGCCTAGAGAGGAGCCTGGTGGGTCACAGTCCATAAGGTTGCACAGAGTCGGACACAACTGAAGCAATTTAGCATGAACACATGCATAAATATAGTGAGTGATAGTTGCTCAGTCATGCCTGACTATTTGCAAGCCCATGGACTGTAGCCTGCCAGGCTCCTCTGCCCATGGAATTCTCCAGGCAAGATTACTGGAGTGGGTTGTCATGTGCAGTCTCAATTAAAAATTCATAAAATATTTTGAATAAATTGATCACATGATTTTAAAATTTATTGGCAAATAAAACTCACAACATTGAATCTAAAAAAAATACAAATTTGGAGGTTTAGAACATGAAACTTTTAAGAATTTAGCAGAAAATATGGGAGCATATATATTAAAGCATATTAGAGGGGAAAAAGATTACTTTTGACCCAAAAAGTAACCATAAATCAACCCCAACAACAAAATCAACTTGAAGAGATCATCTCCAGATCACAGTATAATATATATAATGTTATATGATGTATGTTACATATAATTGTCAGAAATCAAAGACAAAGAGAGAATCTTAAAAGCTGCAAAAGGAAAAAAGCTTGTGACTTACAGGCCTAGAACTAATGGGATGATATGGTTACAGTGTTGAAAGTAAAAAATTGTCAACCGAGAACACTAAATTTGATGAAACTGTCCTTCAGAAATGGAGAGAGAAAGACTTTCCCAGACAAACAAAAGTTGAAGGAATTCATCAGTACAAGACCTACTTTACAAGAACCACTGAAAGGAGTTCTTCCAGTTAAAATTAAAGTTAGTCAGTTCAGTGGATGAGTCGTGTCCAACTCTTTGCAACCCTATGAATTGCAGCATGCCAGGACTCCCTGTCCATCACCAACTCCCGGAGTTCACTCAAATTCATGTCCATCAAGTCGGTGATGCCATCCAGCCATCTCACCCTCTGTCATCCCCTTCTCCTACTGCCCTCAATCCCTCCCAGCATCAGAGTCTTTTCCAATGAGTCAACTCTTCTCATGAGGTGGCCAAAGTACTGGAGTTTCAGCTTTAGCATCAGTCCTTCCTAAGAACACCAGGACTGATCTCCTTTAGAATGGACTGGTTAGATCTCCTTGCAGTCCAAGGGACTCTCAAGAGTCTTCTCCAACACCACAGTTCAAAGGATCGATTCTTCAGTGCTCAGCTTTCTTCACAGTCCAACTCTTACATCCATACATGACTACTGGAAAAACTATAGCCTTGACTAGACAGACCTTTGTTAGCAAAGTAATGTCTCTGCTTTTGAATATGCTATCTAGGTTGGTCATAACTTTCCTTCCAAAGAGTAAGCGTCTTTTAATTTCATGGCTGCAGTCACCATCTGCACTGATTTTGGAGCCCCAAAAAATAAAGTCTGACACTGTTTCCACTGTTTCCCCATCTATTTCCCACGAAGGGATGGGACCAGATGCCATGATCTTTGTTTTCCGAATGTTGAACTCTAAGCCAACTTTTCACTCTCCTCTTTAACTTTCATCAAGAGGCTTTTGAGTTCCTCTTCACTTTCTGCCATAAGGGTGGTGTCATCTGCATATCTGAGGTTATTGATATTTCTCCCGGCAATCTTGATTCCAGCCTGTGCTTCTTCCAGCCCAGCGTTTCTCATAATGTACTATGCATATAAGTTAAATAAGCAGGGTGACAATATACAGCCTTGAAGTATTCCTTTTCCTATTTGGAACCAGTCTTTTGTTCCAAGTCCAGTTCTAACTGTTGCTTCCTGACCTGCATATAGGTTTCTCAAGAGGCAGATCAGGTGGTCTGGTATTCCCATCTCTTTCAGAATTTTCCACTGTTTATTGTGATCCACAGAGTCAAAGGCTTTGGCATAGTCAATAAAGCAGAAATAGATGTTTTTCTGGAACTGTCTTGCTTTTTCGATGATCCAGCAGATGTTGGCAATTTGATCTCTAGTTCCTCTGCCTTTTCTAAAAGCAGCTTGAACATCTGGAAGTTCACAGTTCACGTACTCCTAAAGTCGGGCTTGGAGAATTTTGAGCATTACTTTACTAGCATGTGAGATGAGTGCAATTAAGTGGTAGTTTGAGCATTCTTTGGCATTGCCTTTCTTTGGGATTGGAATGCAAACCGACCTTTTCCGGTTTTCCAAATTTGCTGGCATATTGAGTGCAGCACTTTCACAGCATCATCTTTCAGGATTTGAAATAGCTCAACTGGAATTCCATCACCTCCACTAGCTTTGTTCGGAGTGATGCTTCCTAAGGCCCACTTGACTTCACATTCCAGGATGTCTAGCTCTAGGTGAGTGATCACACCATCGTGATTATCCTGGTCATGAAGATCTTTTTTGTGCAGTTCTGTGTATTCTTGCCACCTCTTCTTAACATCTTATGCTTCTGTTAGGTCCATACCATTTCTGTCCTTTATCAAGCCCATCTTTGCATGAAATGTTCCCTTGGTATCTCTAATTTTCTTGAAGAGACCTCTAGTCTTTCCCATTCTGTTGGTTTCCTCTATTTCTTTGCATTGATCGCTGAGGAAGGCTTTCTTATCTCTTCTTGCTAGTCTTTGGAACTCTGCATTCAGATGTTTATATCTTACCTTTTCTCCTTTGCTTTTCACTTCTCTTCTTTTCACAGCTATTTGTAAGGCCTCCCCAGACAGCCATTTTGCTTTTTTGCATTTCTTTTCCATGGGGATGGTCTTGATCCCTGTCTCCTGTACAATGTCACAACCTCATTCCATAGTTCATCAGGCACTCTATCTATCAGATCTAATCCCTTAAATCTATTTCTCACTTCCACTGTATAATCATAAGGGATTTGATTTAGGTCATACTTGAATGGTCTAGTGGTTTTCCCTACTTTCTTCAATTTAAGTCTGAATTTGGCAATAAGGAGTTCATGGTCTGAGCCACAGTCAGCTCCTGGTCTTGTTTTTGCTGACAGTATAGAGCTTCTCCATCTTTGGCTGCAAAGAATATAATCAATCTGATTTCAGTGTTGACCATCTGGTGATGTCCATGTGTAGAGTCTTCTCTTATATTGTTGGAAGAGGGTGTTTGCTATGACCAGTGCATTCTCTTGGCAAAACTCTATTAGCCTTTGCCCTGCTTCATTCCGTATTCCAAGGCCAAATTTGCCTGTTACTCCAGGTGTTTCTTGACTTCCTACTTTTGCATTCCAGTCCCCTGTAATGAAAAGGACATCTTTTTTGGGTGTTCTAAAAGGTCTTGTAGGTCTTCATAGAACTGTTCAACTTCAGCTTCTTCAGCATTACTGGTTGGGGCATAGACTTGGATTACTGTGATATTGAATTGTTTGCCTTGGAAAGGAACAGAGATCATTCTGTCGTTTTTGAGATTGCATTCAAATACTGCATTTTGGACTCTTTTGTTGACCTTGATGGCTACTCCATTTCTTCCAAGGGATTCCTGCCCACAGTAGTAGATATAGTGGTCATCTGAGTTAAATTCACCCATTCCAGTCCATTTTAGTTTGCTGATTCCTTATTTAACTTATATGCAGAGTACATCATGAGAAATGCTGGACTGGAAGAAGCACAAGCTGGAATCAAGATTGCCGGGAGAAATATCAATAACTTCAGATATGCAGATGACACCACCCTTATGGCAGAAAGTGAAGAGGAACTAAAAAGCCTCTTGATGAAAGTGAAAGTAGAGAGTGAAAAAATTGGCTTAAAGCTCAACATTCAGAAAACGAAGATCATGGCATCCAGTCCCATCACTTCATGGGAAATAGGTGGGGAAACAGTGGAAACAGTGTCAGACTTTATTTTGGGGGGCTCCAAAATCACTGCAGATGATGATTTCAGCCATGAAATTAAAAGACACTCCTTGGAAGGAAAGTTATGACTAACCTAGATAGCATATTGAAAAGCAAAGACGTTACTTTGCCAACAAAGGTCCGTCTAGTCAAGGCTATGGTTTTTCCTGTGGTCATGTATGGATGTGAGAGTTGGACTGTGGAGAAGGCTGAGCGCCGAAGAATTGATGCTTTTGTTTTTTTTTTTTTTTTGAATTGATGCTTTTGAACTGTGGTGTTGGAGAAGACTCTTGAGAGTCCCTTGGACTGCAAGGAGATCCAACCAGTCCATTCTGAAGGAGATCAGCCCTGGGATTTCTTTGGAAGGACTGATGCTAAAGCTGAAACTCCAGTACTTTGGCCACCTCATGTGAAGAGTTGACTCATTGGAAAAGACTCTGATGCTGGGAGGGATTGGGGGCAGGAGGAGAAGGGGACGACAGAGGATAAGATGGCTGAATGGCATCACTGACTTGATGGATGTGAGTCTGAGTGAACTCCAGGAGTTGGTGATGGACAGGGAGTCCTGGCATGCTGCAGTTCATGGGGTCACAAAGAGTCGGACATGACTGAGCGACTGAACTGAACTGATTCCTAGAGTGTCGACATTCACTCTTGCCATCTCCTGTTTGATCACTTCCAATATGCTTTGATTCATGGACCTGACATTCCAGGTTCCTACACAATATTGCTTTTCACAGCATCAGACCTTGCTTCTGTCACCAGTCACATCCACAACTGGGTATTGTTTTTGCTTTGGCTCCATCCCTTCATTCTTTATGAAGTTATTTCTCCACTGATCTCCTGTAGCATATTGGGCACCTACCGACCTGGGGAGTTCCTCTTTCAGTATCCTATCGTTTTGCCTTTTCATACTGTTCATGGGGTTCTCAAGGCAAGAATACTGAAGTGGTTTGCCATTCCCTTCTCCAGTGGTCCACATTCTGTCAGACCTCTCCACCATAACCCACCTTTCTTGGGTGGCCCCACATGGCATGGCTTAGTTTCACTGAGTTAGACAAGGCTGTGATCCTCATGATCAGATTGGCTAGTTTTCTGTGATTATAGTTTCTGTGTGTCTGCCCTGTGATGCCCCCTTGCGACACCTACCATCTCCGTTGGGTTTCTTTTACCTGGACGTGGGGTATCTCTTCATGGCTGCTCCAGCAAAGCACAGCCGCTACTCCTTACCTTGGACGAGGGGTATCTCCTCACTGCTACCCCTCCTGACCTTGAACGTAGAGTAGCTCCTCTCGGCCCTCCTGCACCGGCGCAGCCACTGGTCCTTGGACGTGGGGTTGCTCCTCTCTAGTCTTTCCCATTCTGTTGTTTTCCTCTATTTCTCTGCATTGATTGCTGAGGAAGGCATTCTTATCTCTCCTTGGTATTCTTTGGAACTCTGCATTCAGATGCTTATATCTTTCCTTTTCTCCTTTGCTTTTTGCTTCTCTCCTTTTCACAAAGGACAGTAATTATTAACAAGAAATCATGAAAATATACAACATGGTGGTAAATATAAGTACATAATCAAATTCAGAATACCCTAAAATTGTAATATGGTGATGTGTTAGCCACTTAGGTCTAGTATAAAAGCTAAAAAACAAGGATATGAAAAATAATGATAGCTATCATAATTTTTAAATGAATACACCATATTAAAAGAGGTTAACTGTGAAATCAGACACATAAGGGGAAATGGAGTAAAAGGATACAGTTACTGTCTGTGGGCAAAGTTAAGTAGTTAAAATTGTAAAATAGATATTTTATCTGGAGATATTTTATGTAAATATCATGGTAACCACAAAGCAACAACCTACAGTAGGTACATAAAAGGTAAACCAAAGGGAATCAATATATAGCATTAAGGGATATCATTAATTCACAAAGAAAGGTAGCAAGAGAGGAAGAAAGGAACACTCACAAAAATTAACTTGAAAAAGATTGATGACTAACAAAAGTCCTAAAAATATAAAACTTCTAGAGAAAAAAATAGAGAAAAGTTCTTTAACATTGGTCTTGGCCAGTTTTTTGGAACGATACCAAAAGCATAAGCAAAAAAAAAGTAAAAATTAATACATGGCACTATATAAAACTAAAAGTCTTCTGCACAGCAAAAGAAACAGCAAATTGCAAAGACAACATATGGAATGGGAGAGAATATTTGCAAATTATATATCTAATAATGGGTTAATATCCAAAATATATAAAGAACTCATATAATCCAATAGCAAGAAAAAGATTAAAAAATAGGTGGAAGATCTTAATAGATATTTTTTTTCAAAGGCAAACAAAGGTATATGAAAAAGTGTTCAATATTACTGTTTATCAGAATAATGAAAATCACACCACAGTGAGATATTACTTTGCACCTGCTAGAATGGCTTTCATTAAAAATACAAGATAGCTAGTGAGAAGTTGCTGGATAACACAGGGAGCTCACCCTGGTGCTCTGTGACAACCTGGAAGGGTGGGATGGAGTGAGGGGTGGGAGGGAGGTTCAAGAGGGAGTGGACAAAGGTATACTTATGGCTGATTCATGTTGTTCTATGGCAGAAATCAACATAACATTGTAAAACAATTATCCTCCAGTTTAAAAAAAAAAAAGATTATGAGAAAGACATGCAAATATCCAATTAGCATTTTCTTGCTATGATCAGCTGTATTTGCCAAAGCTTTGTCATTTATGAACAATTCAGACCAAAAAAAAAAAAAGAAAAAAACAAAAACCCCTTTGCCAATTAACTTTTGAAGTTGTACAAATGTAAAAAAAAAAATAAAGAGGCAACAAATGTTGGCAAGAATGTGAATAAAAGAAAAAGAAGTTCTTGTAAAAAGAAGTTCCTGGAACTGTGAAGGGTATAGCCACTATGGAAAAAATTTTGAAAGTTCCTCAAAAACTTAAAAATCGAATGACCATTTGTTGTTGTTGGTTACTCTGCTGCTGCTGCTAAGTCGCTTCAGTCATGTCCTACTCTGTGCGACCCCATAGACGGCAGCCCACCAGGTTCCCCCGTCCCTAGGATTCTTCAGGCAAGAACACTGGAGTGGGTTGCCATTTCCTTCTTCAATGCATGAAAGTGAAAAGTGAAAGTGAAGTCGCTCAGTCATGCCTGACTCTTAAGGACCCCATGGACTGCAGCCCACCAGGCTCCTCCATCCATGGGATTCCAGGCAAGAGTTGGTTACTCAGTTGTATCTGATTCTTTGTGACCCCATGGACTTAGCACACCAGCCTTCCATGTCCTTCACCATATCCTGGAGCTTGCTAAGACTCACATCAATTGAGTCAGTGATGCCATCCAATTATCTCATCCTCTGTCATCCCCTTTTCCTCCTGGCCTCAATCTTTGCCAGAATTAGGGTCTTTTCTTATGAGTTGCCTCTTTGCATCAAGTGGCCAAAGTATTGGAGCTTCAGTATCAGTCCTTCCAATAAATATTCAGAGTTGATTTCCTTTAAGATTGACTGGTTTGATCTCCATGTGGTCCAAGGGACTCTCAAGAGTCTTCTCCAACACAACAGTTCAAAAGAATCAATTTTTGATGCTCCACCTTCTTTATGGTCCAACTCTCACATCCATACATGACTACTGGAAAAACCATAGCTTTGACTAGGCGGACCTTTGCTGGTAAAGTTATGTCTCTGCTTTTAATATGCTGTCTAGGTTGGTCATAGCTTTTCTTCCAAGGAGCAAGTGTCTTTTAATTTCATGGCTGCAGTCATCATCTGCAGTGATTTTGGAGCCCAAGAAAATAAAGTCTCTCACTGTTTCCATTGTTTCTCCATCTGTTTGCCGTGAAGTGATGGGATTTCATGTCATGATCTTAGTTTTTTGAATGTTGAATTTTAAGCCAGCTTTTTCACTCTCCTCTTTCACCATCACCAAAGGGCTCTTAATTTCTCTTCACTTTCTGCCATAAGGGTGGTGTCAGCTATGTATCTGAGGTTATTGATATTTCTCCCAGCAAATTTGATTGCAGCTTGTGCTTCATCCAGCCCAACATTTCGCATGATGCACTCTACATATAAGTTAAATAAGCAGGGTGACAATATACAGCCTTGACGTACTCCTTTTCCTATTTGGAACCAGTCTGTTGTTCCATGCCTTGCTTCAACTCTTCCTTCTTGACCTGCATACAGGTTTCACAGGAGGCAGGTCAGGTGGTCTGGTATTCCCATCTCGAAGAATTTTTCAGTTTGTCGTGATCCACACAGTCAAAGGGTTTAGCATAGTCAATGAAGCAGAAGTAGCTGTTTTTCTGGAATTCTCTTGCTTTTTCTATGATCCAGCGGATGCTGGCAATTTGATCTCTGGTTCCTCTGCCTTTTCTACATCTATCTTGAACATCTGGAAGTTCACGGTTTATGTATTGTTGAAGCCTTGCTTGGAGAATTTTGAGCATTACTTTGCTAGCAGGTGAAATGAGTACAATTGTGTGGTAGTTTGAGCATTCTTTGGCATTGCCTTTCTTTGGGATTGGAATGAAAACTAACCTTTTCCAGTTCTGTGGCCACTGCTGGGTTTTCCAAATTTGCTGGCATATTGAGTGCAGGACTTTCACAGCATCATCTTTTAGGATTTGAAATAGCTCAGCTAGAATCCCATCACCTCCACAAGCTTTGTTTGTAGTGATGCTTCCTAAGGCCCACTTGACTTCACATTCCAAGATGTCTGGCTCTAGGTGAGTGATCACACATCATGATTATCTTTTTTGTACAGTTCTGTGTATTCTTGCCACCACTTCTTAATATCTTCTGCTTCTGTTAGGTCCATACTATTTCTGTTCTTTATTGTGCCTATCTTTGCATGAAATGTTCCCTTGGTATCTCTAATTTTCTTGAAAAGATCTCTAATCTTTCCCATTCTATTGTTTTCCTCTATTTCTTTTCACTGATCACTGAGGTAGACTTTCTTATCTCTCCTTGCTATTCTTTGGAACCCTGCATTCAAATGGTATATCTTTCCTTTTCTCCTTTGCCTTTCATTTCTCTTTTCACAGCTATTTGTAAGGTATCCTCAGACAGCCATGTTGCTTTTTTGCATATCTTTTCTTGGGGATGGTCTTGATCCTTGTCTCTTGTATAATGTCATGAACCTCCATCCATGTTTATTTATTTATTTCTTGCAAGCCTACAATGTAATTTGCTCTGACTAGTGTGTTCTCTTGGAAAAACTCTGTAAGCCTTTGCCTTGCTTCATTTTGTACTCCAAATTTGCCTGTTGCTCCAGGTATTTCTTGACTTCCTACTTTTACATTCCAGTCCCTTATGATGAAAAGGACATCTTTTTTGATGTTAGATCTCAAAGGTCTTGTAAGTCTTCATAGAAAGAATGTTCAAACTACTGTATGATTGCACTCATCTCATATGCTAGCAAAGTAATGCTCAAAATTCTCTAAGCCAGGCTTCAATGGTATATGAACCATGAACTTCCAGATGTTCAAACTGGATTTAGAAATGGCAGAGGAGCCAGAGAGCAAACTGCCAACATCCGTTGGATCATCAAAAAAGCAAGAGAGTTCCAGAAAAAACATCTACTTCTGCTTTATTGGCTATGCTACAGCCTCTGACTGTGTAGATCACAGCAAACTGTAGAAAATTCTGAAAGAGATGGGAATACCAGACCATCTTACCTGCCTTCTGAGAAATCTGTATGTAGGTCAAGAAGCAGCAGTTAAAACTGGACATGGAACAAAAGACTGGTTCCAAATCAGAAAAGGAGTACGTCAAGGCTGTACATTGTCACCCTGCTTATTTAACTTGTATGCAGAGTACATCGTTAGAAATGCTGGGCTGGATGAAGCACAAGCTGGAATCAGGATTGCCGGGAGAAATATCAATAACCTCAGATACGTAGATGATACCACCCTATGTCAGAAAGAGGAGAGTGAAAAAGCTGGCCTAAAACTCAGCATTCAGAAAACTAAGATCATGGCATCTGGTCCCATCACTCCATGGAAAATAGATGGATAAATAATGGAAACAGTGAGAGACTTTATTTTCTTGGGCTCCAAAATCACTGCAAATGGTGACTGCAGCCATGAAATTAAGACTCTTGCTCCTTGGAAGAAATGCTATGACCAACCTAGACAGCGAATTAAAAAGCAGAGGCATTACTTTTCAGACAAATATCCATCTAATCAGCACTATGGTTTTTTCAGTAGTCATGTATGGATGTGAGATTTGGACTATAAAGAAAGCTGAGCCCCAAGGAATTGATGCTTTGAACTGTAGTGTTGGAGAATACTCTCGAGAGTCCCTTGGATTGCAAGGAGGTTAAACCAGTCAGTCCTAAAGGAAATCAGTCCTGAATATTCATTGAAAGGACTGATAGTGAAGCTGAAACTCTAATACTTTGGCAACCTGATGCGAGGAACTGACTCATTTGAAAAGACCCTGATACTGGGAAAGATTGAAGGCAGGAGGAGAAGGGGATGACAGAGGATGAGATGGTTAGATGGCATCACTGACTCAATTGTCATAAGTATAAGCAAGCTCTGGGAATTGGTGATGGGCAGGTAAGCCTGGAGTGCTGCAATCCATGCGGTTGCATAGCGTCGGACATGACAGAGTGACTGAACTGAACTGACAAAGTAATTACAGTAGTTGTCATTTCTGTTGAATAGCTGAAGATCGTGAGGCAATGAAAACAATAATTTGTGAAGGTCAAAAAGCCAATGAGTGGTGAAGTCAGTTTTCATCTAGGTTTTTGTGTTCTGTCTCTAAATTATGTTTTCAACAAGTCATATAGTGTATATCCACTTCCTCTGGGTGTTGGTGAAGATGTCCCTGAAAAACCATTTAAACTGAGTTCTGAGAGGTGGTTAGGAATTACATATCTGTGAGCAGGCAGAACAGAATATGAGCAAATTCCTTGATATGGTTGGGAACACAGCATAGTTGATGAATGAGAAGTTGTGCATATCTATTAATTCTCCAAAAATTAGGTAAGACTATAGTAATGAACAAATCAGTAAAGAGAGAGACATTGACTTTCAAGCTTCATTGGTTTGTGTGTGTGTGTATGCATGCTCAGTTGTGTCTGACTCTTTGTGATCCGACGGACTGTAGCCTGCCTAGTTCTTCCATCCATGGAATTTTCCAGGCAAGAATACTGGAGTGGGTTGTCATTTCCTACTTCAAGGGATATTCCTGACCCAGGGATCAAACTGCGTCTCCTGCATTGGCAGGCAGATTCTGTACCACTGTGCCACCTGGGAAGTATTCATTTGTTTATTCCCTTACTAAATTAAAAAACAAAAGTGTTAATTAAGAGTGAAACTACATTCCCCATCATCAGCTAAATCTCTTTCTTGTTCTGCCCTCAGTAGGGCTGAAAGAATGGGCCACCCTTCACAATTCTGAGACCCTTTCAAACTTAGATGCCAGTACTGTACACTAATGTTTCGGCGTTTTGGTCACAGCAGCAGTGAAACCTTTAGTTTAGCTGCAATCCCTTTTCTACACCAACTGAGGAAAGTTCTTTTCCCAACAGCTGTGGCCCATTGTTCCGCAAAGACTCTTCTCTCGGAAACATGAAGCAGTTAATTCACCCAGCCAAACACAGCAAGAAGGTGATACTTTTCTCAAATATCAAATCAGTCCAATTTCATTTAGACTTAAATGATTTTTCTCGCCCTTCTTCATGTAGATACCCCTGCAGTCAATTAGCATTGTCACTTTTAATCTTCTGTAGTCAGATCCTGGTCATTTCCCATTAGAGTTCCATTAGATTCTTATGGCCTGGCTGAACTCAGTGCAGTATCTGTAGAAAGCTTGCTAGCCATCATTATGCAGCTGGCATTTACTAAAGGTTAGATATTACCAATAACCTTAATCATGAATTATGCTACATTGCCTGAAAATTCACTCCTGGATTTCTTTGCCACCAAACCCAAATGCTGCTGGAATACTCAGCTATGCCTGTAACTATACACCTTGAACTATACATCTCAGCTCAGATGCCCTTTGCCTCAAGAGCCAAAGCTCCAAAAACAGTCAAAGGTAGAAGAAACAGCATCTAACTGTGATGCCAGCTATATTCCAACTAAAGAGGAAGAAAGGATCCATTTTCCTCAAGGAAAATGATCTCTCTCCTACTGAGGCTTTACTGAAGTTCATCAGGTCTTGCAAATAAAACAATGGGGCTATAGAAGATCGAAAGACAGCTATAACTTATAGAAAATGTGTAACTTCTAAGTGAAAAAACAAAGCCACGTTTGAGTAACTCAAAACATATAGCATATATGAAATAGCATCCTCTGGTACAAAGTGCAACAAACCAGGTGTCAGAAAGCATGGTGTCCACATACCCAGTACTAACTGTCCCTGTGACCTTGAGAGAGCCAAATGATTCCACTGGGTCTTTTGATCTAGAAGTCACTGCATTATATAAATTTGGTGACTGATGAGTGAAATTAGCTTATTAGCGTATGCTGTCTCACTGAGAGAGTGGAGACAGAGGAGATAAGCTGGCCCAACCCAGCTGGGCTGGTTCTCTTTATAGAGTAGCTTCAGGCAGACAGGTCTCTGTCCCAGGGGCAGAAAGACAAGAAAGGCAGCACTGAAGGACAGCTGTGTTGAATTGGCTACCATAGTTATGTTCACAGCCAGTCCTTGGGGATAGAGATCCCTTAGATATAGTAGTATGCACCATCTCGTCAAGTGCCAGTGCCTTTAATCCATCCATCCATAGGATTATTCAGTACATTTCTTAAGCACTTATTAGATAGGGTCCCTGCTCTTCAGGGACTTATACTTCAGTCAGGCTAGCTTTGGAAGATGGTCCCTGAGAGAATCATGAAATTTACGTGTTTATTTTAGACAAAAGTTCTTGGGTCCTAATCTAGATTTTATTTCCCTATAGTCACTGCAGATGGTGATTGCAGCCATGAAATTAAAAGATGCTTACTCATTGGAAGGAAAGTTATGACCAACTTAGCATATTCAAAAGCAGAGACATTACTTTGCCAACAAAGGTTCGTCTAGTCAAGGCTATGGTTTTTCCAGTGGTCATGTATGGATGTGAGAGTTGGACTGTGAAGAAAGCTGAGCACTGAAGAATTGATGCTTTTGAACTGTGGTGTTGGAGAAGACTCTTGAGAGTCCCTTGGACTGCAAGCAGATCCAATCAGTCCATTCTGAAGGAGATCAGCCCTGGGTGTTCTTTGGAAGAAATGATGCTAAAGCTGAAACTGCAGTACTTTGGCCACCTCATGCGAAGAGTTGACTCATTGGAAAAGACTCTGATGCTGGGAGGGATTGGGGGCAGGAGGAGAAGGGGACGACAGAGGATGAGATGGCTGGATGGCATCACTGACTCGATGGACGTGAGTTTGAGTGAACTCCAGGAGATGGTGATGGACAGGGAGGCCTGGCATGCTGCGATTCATAGGGTCGCAAAGAGTCAGACACGACTGAGTGACTGAACTGAACTGAACTGAACTGAATTGTTCTCTTACCAAGTTTCATCACTGTCATCCTCATCTGCCTCAAAGAAATTCTTCATCCATAAACATCTGGAGTGGGTTACCATTTGGAGGTGAATTCTTTACCATTTGAGCCACCAGGGAAGCTTAAACATCTAGAATCAAATAGCAAATAGGGCTAATTGGTGGGTATTTGGGTGCCCACCAATATGTGGTACACTACTGTTTCTGCAGAAATGCAGTTCCTGTGGTTTACCATGCCCAGAAATTTGCTCAGGATCATAAAAATGTTCCCCAGTAGGATTCCTGCTAAATTTACTTCAGTAAGTGGCTACAGGTCATTTGTAATTAACCTATTAGTACATTCTTGTTAAAGAGCTTGAAAACTATTTTCTTAAGTATCTTCTTAAGCACAATTTCTGAAAATGCCTCTGTCCTATAACCTTTCTCATCGAGTTAATTTTTTTTCCTACACAGTCAAGATATGTCAGTTTAACAAAGCAAAATTGTGATCACTTTAATGTTCTGAAGCAGATGGTTGAAGTGAAAAACCAGTGTAGTTTGGAATTGTCTGAGCAAGTTTTCTGGAGGATGTCTAAGTCGGTGTGGGCAGGGAAGAGTCAAATTAAATAAAAGGAAGAAAGTGATTTCCAGGAATGAAACGACATGAGAGGAGTTGGAGGGAGGACTCTTCTGGTGACATTTGCCAGAGGGATGCTGATCTTCCCGCTTATTATGCAGTCCTATGCAGGAACAATGAAAGGTCTTCGGGGCAATTTCCCTTTATTTAGAATGCAAACTAGTACAGCCACTATGGAGAACAGTGTGGAGATCCCTTAAAAAACTGGAAATAGAACTGCCCTATGACCCAGCAATCCCACTGCTGGGTATACACACTGAGGAAACCAGAATTGAAAGAGACACATGTACCCCAATGTTCATCACAGCACTGTTTATAATAGCCAGGACATGGAAGCAACCTAGATGTCCATCAACAGATGAATGGATAAGAAAGCTGTGGTACATATACACAATGGAATATTACTCAGCCATTAAAAAGAATACGTTTGAATGAGTTCTAATGAGATGGATGGAACTGGAGCCTATTATACAGAATGAAGTAGGTCAGAATGAAAAACACCAGTACAGTATATTAATTGTTGGGGGCCAGCGTGAGGCACTCCGCCCATGGCAAAGGTCATGAGGAAGGAGGCTCAACATATGCAAAGGTGGGATCAAGCCTCAGGAGTCCCCCTGGAAATCCTCGAGCATCTATCCCCATAACCAGAGCCTGCCTACTTTACTACTTTGTGCTCTCACCTACACCTCTGACTTTACGGGGGGCTGTCCCCCACCACCTCTTTCAGAGAAGCAGTTAACTTAGAGCTCCAGTTAATAATAATTCCTGGGCATGACAGGAGTGTTTCAACTTACAAACTCCTCTGAAGGTTCTCTAGCCTGCCTGACAGGCTTGTCCGGCCATATGTGATTGCTCACAGCCTCCCAACCGTGAGAGGCACGAGATGCTTTAAACCTTCTAAAAACAGGTTCCTTAGAAAAGTTAGAAAACCATTAGTATAAGTATAGTGGGCTGATTAGAAATTGTATTGGTGAAAGATTTTTCATTTGTTGAGCCAATGTTTACTGCTAAGTCTCCACATCCCCTGCCCTTATACACATTAATGAATATATAGAAGAAATAAGTATTAACCTTTGATATAAATCATGTTAGACCTTAGGCCAAGTAAATTCTTTCCTTAACCAAAACCCACTACACCCTCACCCTATAGGAATGTAACTTTATTTGAGTGACGTCTGTTTTAAGAATAATCACCCCTGGAGAAATAAGTGTTGACTGACCGCTGTCACAAGGAGAGGGTCATAAATTGTCAGCAGGCCCCCCTGGCCAGAAGATGATGTAACACCCCTAAGACCTCTGTATACATTTGTGTGAAACACTTGACTTTAATAAGCAGTCAGGACTGCTATCCCCGCGTGACTTTTGTATAACATCTCAGTGTATAAAAACAGACTCTGGAAAATAAAGAATGGGGATCAGTTTCTCGAAATACTGGTCTCCCCATGTCGCTCTCTCTCTCACTCTGGCTGAGTCTCCATCTGGAGCGTGGAACCCGCCATGCTTACTAATTATGCCTGGGCTTCTAAGATCCGACCCGGGAGGCCTCAGTGTCTCCTCTCCTTCGGGAGAACGGAAGGACGCCTGCGGCCTATGTAAGTGGTGCAAACTTCTTGTCTTGAAGTTTTATTGGTCTCCCGTGTAAAACAAGCTACGCAGCCTCTTTTATCCACTGAATTTTCCTACTGAGCTATCCTCATTCTATTACTCTTTATATCTTTGATGAATATTTAAATAGTCGCCGACGCTGTCTCCCCTTCGAATACCCTGGATCAGCCGGGGCTGGACCCTGGCAACTAATGCATATATATGGAATTTAGAAATATAGTAATGATGACCCTATATGCGAGACAGCAAAGAAGACACAGATGTGTAGAAGTCTTTTGGACTCTGTGGGAGAAGGCGAGGGTGGGATGATTTGAGAGAATAGTGATGAAACATGTATATTATCATATGTGAAACAGATTGCCAGTCCAGGTTTGATGCATCAGACAAGGTGCTCAGGGCTGGTGCACTGGGATGACCCTGAGGGATGGGATGGGGAGGGAGGTGGGAAGGGGGTTCAGAATAGAGAACACATGTACACCCATGGCTGATTCATGTCAATGTATGGCAAAACCACTACAGTATTGTGAAGTAATTATCCTCCAATTAAATAATTTTTTTAAAATGTAAATAGAAAAATATAAATAAAAACAAGTGGAATTGGTTTTTAGCCACAGTATCAATACCTACACATATCCCAGAAGTAGTGATCTGCTTACAACCCTCTAATATTTTATCCTTGTGTTCATTTGAGTCCTTTGAGAAGTGGATGCTAAAATGTGATCAGACATGCAAGAAATATATTAGGGAAAATACCTGGGAGGGAGCTGAGAGAGGGTGGGAGAGCTGTCAGACTGTGATTAAGCCTGACCCTGAGTGAAGGAGAGCGAGGAATTGAAGGAGGCTGGGGAAAGTGTGGCAGGCCACAGTGTGGGTCTAAGGAAAGTTTCCTGAGACTCTCAAAGATCCTCAAGCTAAGGTCAGCCTTCAGAGAACTACATTTCCCAGGCATGGGGCTGCCTTAATGTCCCATTTGCTCCAGGGCTGTTAGGGAGCAGTCCACAGGAGCACAGCTCCCCATGCAAACACTGCAATAGGTTTCAGAGAGCAGCAACCAAGGCCCTTAAGCAGTTGCATTCCCTGCCATCAGAAATCTGAAAGACACACTCTCTTGGTCACCATAACCCTGAAATTAAACCTCAGGTCAAAATGTGGGTCACATGTGTCTCACACTGAATTCTAAAAAAAATTTTTTTAAACATTTATATTCATTTATTTATTTGGCTGCACCAAGTCTTAGCTGTAGCATGTGAGATCTTTAGTTGAGACATATGGATCTAGTTCCTAACCATGGATCAAACCTGGGGCCCCTGCCTTGGGAGTAGGGAGTCAGCCACTGGACCACCAGCAAAGTCCTGAATTCTAGCAATTTTAATTTAGTGGGGTTAATAATAGGTGGCACTATTGGTAAAGAACCTGCCTGCCAATGCAGGAACATAAGAGACACAGGTTCAAACCCTGGGTCGGGAAGATTCCCTGGAGGAGGGCATGGCAGCCCACTCCAGTATTCTTGTCTGGAGAATCCCATAGGCAGAGGAGCCTGGCAGGCTACAATCTGCAGGGTTGCACAGAGTCAGACATGACTGAAACGACTTAGCAGGCAGGCAATTATAATACCTAACATGATAAGTTGCCTTGTATACTCACAATAGCACCACCAAGAATATATTGCCAGGCAAATTTGATAAATGAGGAAACCTAGTTGATACAACAGTATCTGAACAGTGAACTCAGACCCAGATCTTTTAACTCCATGTCTTTTAACTCCATACTCATGCTGATTATAATAAGGAGCAGACTACCCATTTTTTGAGAGAATGAGCAGTATTGTGAATAGAACATGACTAAGGCAATTAAAAGACGCTGAAACTCCAGTACTTTGGCCACCTCATGCGAAGAGTTGACTCTTGGAAAAGACTCTGATGCTGGGAGGGATTGGGGGCAGGAGGAGAAGGGGACGACAGAGGATGAGATGGCTGGATGGCATCCCTGACTCAATGGACGTGAGTCTGAGTGAACTCTGGGAGTTGGTGATGGATAGGGAGGCCTGGCGTGCTGTGATTCATGGGGTCGAAAAGAGTTGGACACAACTGAGCGACTGAACTGAACTGAACTGAAGGCAGCAATAGAAACTGACACTGGGAAAAGGGGCACTATGAATAATTCCATCAGAGGAGCAATACTTTCTTCATTGGCATCTTTTTCACTTCAGTTAATAATCCCACAGCATCTGCCAGGAGCAAGTGTATAATATCAGTCTTGTCCAAAGCACGGACAGATTTCAGATAATCTCAGACTGTAAAGCATCTGCCTGCAATGTGGGATACCCGGGTTCGATCCCTGGGTCAGGAAGATCCCCTGGAGAAGGAAATGGCAACCTACTCCAGTACTCTTGCCTGGAAAATTCCACGGATGGAGGAGCCTGGTAGGCTACAGTCCATGGGGTCACAAAGAGTTGAACACCACTGAGCAACTTCACTTTCACCAGGAGAACCACCTCTAGGATCAGGAAAGAATTAACCCTAGCTCCTTCTCACCTCTGATTCTTTTTCCAGGGAAAAATCCCTCTTCAGGATCCTCTGTGCCAATCCTCCAGCCCCATCAAAGTACCTGGAATCTCTCATCCTCTATTTAGAGGGTTTGTTTTAGATTGTAATTACAGATTAAATTTCACATTTATTCAGCACCTTTTACCACCAACCCTACATTTTATTTGCAGATGGCTATTTGCCTACAGTATCTTATTTGTTTAATTGATTGACTGTCTCCATTTCCAGAATAATTGTTTATCTCAAGTGGCATAACTGCACGCTCTGCTCCTATGCCATTCTCGGGAAGAGATTTCTGATTGCTTGGAATAATTCACTGTCTCATTAAAGAAAAGAGACCAAAACTTAGTTCCAAAACTTCTCAACCAAGGTACATGTTCCTCATACCTTTGCAGATTTCATCTTTTCCTGATGAATTTGCACGCAGGAAAAGTGCTTGCTCAAGTTGAAGTCAATCAAATATTTTAGAGAAAACATGGACTTCATAATTCTGTCTTCCAATCTGTTAAGCATCTTTCCCTTTCCACACAGATTATGATTTTTTTTTTTTCTGCTTGCTGTTAATGGTTTCACAAAGCTTAGAAGTTTCTCCCCTATGGCTGCAGGAGATATGGGTCTCTTAAAACACAGTCATAGATACATTCTGGCTTTCATATCATGGTCCTGAATTGATAGTTTGTTGACTTGAGCCAGTCATTTTCAGCCATCATGGCAATAAAGGCACCAGTGAAATACGTGGTCCTTTCACTTATGACTACAGTCATGTTTCTCAATAGCCGAGATGTTGCTTAAGCCAGTGCAACCACTTCTAGCTCTATTCCATCCCAGTTCACTACAGCTGAGAGTCTTGGTTCCTGAGATGCTATGGTATGCTAGGTTACCACCCTGGCACATCCACCAGCAGGGGTCTGCTGTGGGGCATCTGGCCAGCAAGTAATTCCATGTGAGAATTCCTTCTTGAGGAATTTCTTAAGAAAACTGGTATAAAAACTACTGATAGGAGTTCTAGTTTGGGTGGTCCCAGAGAGATTTAAACGTAAGAGAAAGTACAAGGAGCACCGCTAGGAAAATGGGAAAAGTGATACAGGGAAGGAACTGCTGCTGGTGCTAAGTCACTTCAGTCATGTCCAACTCTTTGTGACCCCATAGACGACAGCCCATCAGGCTCCACTGTCCCTGGGATGCTCCAGGCAAGAACAGTGGAGTGGGTTGCCATTTCCTTCTCCAATGCATGAAAGTGAAAATTGAAAGTGAAGTCACTCAGTCGTGTCCGACTCTTCGAGACCCCATGGACTGCAGCCTACCAGACTCCTCCGTCCATGGGATTTTCCAGGCAAGAGTACTGGAGTAGGGTGCCATTGCCTTCTCCAACAGAGAATGAAGGACAGCCCCAAAAGCTGTACATTTTGAAGCCTGCCACTGGAAGTGTAACACTTGGTCTTGATCCTATGGGAAAACTTTGGAGAAAAATATAAAACACCCCTGAGTATTATCTCATGTGAGTGGTAGGGAAACTGTGACATTTTTATACCAATTCCTAAGTCATTGATTGAAGGTTTTTTTCCCAGGGGTGTTTATTTTATTGTATTGAAGGCTTGCCACACACAAGGGCAGCATGGGCTTCTGCACTTCTGATGTGGACATTGGGAATTGAAAATCAGCCAGAGCACTTGACGTGGTAGCATGTAAGGGTTGTGGGTGGGAGCCCTGACAGCATCAGGGACATTCATATTTTGAAGAATGAACATGTTAAATTCTTTAGATTTAAGCTAAATGGCATAACCCAGTCCTGGCTCAAATTCTCTTGCCTTCTTTGAGTGTTAAGATTATGTACAAGGTCTGGATTTCACACAAGCAGTTTCTTAGATTATTGCTTCTTTAGCCTGTGATAAGCTCTCTCTATCTAGAGTCTAGCTTTGGGGTCAGTCAGGCTGGACTTGTGGGCTTCCCTGATGTCTCAGAGAGCAAAGAATCTGCCTGCAATGCAGGAGACCTGGATTTGATCTCTGAGTTGGGAAGATCCTCTGGAGAAAGGAATGGCAACCCACTCCAGTATTTCTGTCTGGAGAATCCCAATGGACAGAGGAGCCTGTCAGGCTACAGTCCATGGGGTTGCAAAGAGTCAGACATAGCTGAGTGACTAACACACAGGCTGAACTTCGAACATAAGCTCTCCTGCTTGTTATTTGTGGCCTTTGACAAGTTTTTGAGAGCTAGACAACTCAGTTTTCTTGCCTGTAAAATAGGAATGACACTACTTACCTCCTAACAGTTATGATTAAAGAAGACATGGTGCATTTAAAGAGTTTGACACAGTGCTTCATGATCAGCCTTCATTAAATTGTAATCCAAGAGGATTCAGAAATAAATTAAAATTTGTATTGACATGAAACTTACTATTTCCCCAAGCTTTGATAAGGCCCTTCTGACAATTCTCAGATGTGCCAATTTATTTACCTAGCTAGATGTCTTCTATTTGGCCTGCTAGACTCATCCTTGACATTTTTTCACTCCTCTTTGTGTCCTTAAATACTGACCCACTTCTCTTGCCTCAGTGGATTCTTCTGTCCCATTGGATTAGCCAATGGGAAGGAAATTAGCAGGGGAAGGAAATCAGAAGACAGGAGAAATTGAAGTCATGATGTATATTCCCCACCTATAACCTCTCATCACTGGTTGGCCACATGCCTCTATTATAGGTTACAACCAGTGGCAGGTGAATCCCTCTTTTTTTTTTTTAATTAATTTTACTTTTTTATTGAAGTATAGTTGATTTACAGTATCGTGACAATTTCTGCCATACAGCAACATGACTCAGTTATACACATACAGGCGTTCTTTTTTGTATTCTTTTCCATTATGGTTTATCACAGGATATTGGATATATTTCCCTGTGCTACACAGTAGGACCTTGTTGTTTATCCATTCTATATATAAAAGCTTACATCTGCTGATCCCAGCCTCCCAGTCATTCCCTCCCCTTCTACTCCCCCTGTTTTCAACCACAAGTCTGTTCTCTGTGTCTTTGAGTTTGCTTTGCAGATATGTTTATTTGTGCTCTATTTTAGATTTCACATATATGTGATATCATATTGTATTTGTCTTTTTCTTTTTGATTTACTTCACTCTGTGTGATAATCTCTCCATACAGCTTCCTTCTAGATTCCAAGAAGTTCTCCATACCTTTGTCCCTTCATACTTGGGAATGATGTACTATGCTTTGTGGTACTACACTGTACTCTGTTGGACAAAACCACAGCTTTGTAAATAATCTCTCCTCAGGTTTTCCCAGTTTGAGTGTGCCAACTGTTTCCTACCAGGATCCTTACTGAGATTTCCTCACTTGAGCTTTATAGGTGTGGTGGGGATGTGTGTTGTCAGGGGAGGGGAATAGGGGTGTGTGCCTGCATCTGTGGGTAAATATGCATCATATACTTAATTGCATTAATTATAATTAATATATTAATTAAATAATTCCAGTGTTTTTCAAGGCACTGCATTAGGTACATTCATGTGTGTGTGTGTGCATACACACATACACACACAGAGGCACGCAGAGTCATGCTCTGTGCATGGAAAAGATACTGTATAAGGAGACGCCAAGATCAGGGGTTCTCGGTCTTTTTGCTGCTGAGAATAGTTGATCCTTCCATGAGGAATGCACTTTCACTCTGCCAGTGATTACTGAGTGTGCAAGGAAAGTATTTTGGAGTTAATAGACCTTAAAGATTTTTAAAATTTTCCAGGTGATTCTGACACGGCCCCGAATTGTATCACTCCTCAAGAAGCTCTTTTTTTCTACTAACTAGAGTTTCAGAAGTTGAAGTTTCCACCTGATGTCCTTTTTCTTAACTGAACAAAAGAAAGAAAATAAAGTACAGTAAAAATATGTGGGGCTTTTGAGTCTTCAGTTCAGTTCAGTCGCTCAGTTGTGTCTGACTCTTTGCAACCCCATGGACTGCAGCACACCAGGCCTCCCTGTCCGTCACCAACTCCCAGAGTTTACCCAAACTCATGTCCATTGAGTCGATGATGCCATCCAGCCATCTCATCCTCCATAGTCCCTTTCTCCTCCTGCCTTCAATCTTTCCCAGCATCAGGGTCTTTTCAAATGAGTCAGCTCTTTGCATCAGGTGGCCAAAGTATTGGAGTTGCAGCTTCAAATCAGTCTTACATATACCTGAATTTGAATCTCAAAGTAGCCACCATTTGGAGTGTTTTTCATCTGTCACATTATGATAATGGATCATTTTTGTAATAAGAAGAAAGGTGTGTGTTATTAATGTATTACATTTGAAATGAGATTTTCAAATGTTCAGTATATCAGTGGAAGGTAGCTATCAGTACTGCTGGGGTGTGGATATAGTGGAAAAGGAGGGGGTAGAAATTGAGAAGAGTAGCATGGAAATATATACATTACCATATGTAAAATAGATAGCCAATGGGAAATGGCTGTATCATGCAGGGAGCTCAACCCATTGCTCTGTGACAACCTAGAGGGTTGGGATGGGGTGGGAGGTGGGAGGAAGGTTTAAGAGGGAGGGGACATATGTATTCCTATGGCTGATTCATGTTGATGTATGGCAGAAACCAACACAGTATTGTATAACAATTATTCTCCAATGAAAAATTGATAAATTTAAAAAAAGAAGCAGTATACGTGCAGAAGCCGGAGATGAGTGGGTGACTTGTAGATCCTGTTCTATGGAGCCTGGGATATAGGCAAGTTTGAAGGGAAAGTAATCTCTTTAGACAAGTGCTTTCAGTCCTGGTATTCCTTGACACATGAGGGCTCTGCCCCTTTTCCTATATAACCTCTGGGGCTTGTCATTGAGAGCCACACAGAGGAAGCAAGGAAAAACCTTGTTGCCCAAAGTGTCAATTACATGTGAGGTTATATAACCCAGAACTAAGTCCAAGAAGAGAAAATAGGATGTGATCAGATGGCTACAATTAGGAAATTAAACTCACACTTCCCACATCCTTGTCTTAAACACAAGCTGTACCTCCAGTCCTCAAAAAAGGATGACTCTATGGGCTTGGCAAGTACATAATCACATTAAATAGCGGAAAACCATATTGTACAATTTCAAATATAGGATGAAGTGGCTGCCTCAGAACAAGGTTAATCTGACTGAAAGGAAGTTTCTTGGATTATTTCCCAGCCCCAGTAGTCTGTGAAGGGGGCCAGTGTGTGGGAGCCTCTGCCACGTGTTGCCCTGCTCTGCAATTGCCTTGGCCCCTTTTGCTTCACTTCATTCTTCCTCTCACTCAGTACTCTGTTTCATCTTTCTCTCCATTGAGGTACCACATGTGACAGTGCTAGAGAAGACAGGATTGACCTTGGTGATCCTCAGGACAAAGTGACCTGGGCCCATGCAGACATAATCAGCCTCACAACAAAGAAATTCTAGTGAATGCAAATGTGGGATCAAAGTGCAATGTATAGGAAAGCGGGCACTATTTCACAGCATTTTCTTTTATCTATAGGCTTCCCGAGTGGCTCAGACAGTAAAGAAGCTGGCTGCAATGCAGCAGACCTAAGTCCAATCCCTGGGTTGCAAAGATCCCCTGAAGAAGGGAATGGCACTCCAACCCACTCCAATTGCCTGGAGAATTCCACGGACAGAGGAGCCTCATGGGCTACAGTCCATAGCATTACAAAGAATTAGACACAGCTGAGTAACTAACACTTTCTTGTGTCTACACACACTTGGTAACAAATATCAGCCACCAAGGCCAAGAGAACTATGTTAGAGTTCTCAGGCACCTCTGATTTTAATCATCTCTTTCTATTGTTTTTTATCAACCAAATTCTCTGGCTTGCCTAGAATTTGTCTTCTTTTTGTAATTCCTCTGCTACTCCCTGAAAATCCTCTTAGTCTAATATTTTTATCAAATTGTATTTGCAGAAGTACTAGAGTTTAATGAATAAAGGATCAGGCTTTAGGACCTGGTGGCTTTGGTTTGAATCCATAGATATAGGTCATTGGGATTTATGTTTAGATGAATGAGTGGAAGGTATGATATAACTAGTTGAAAAGAAGAAGAAAAGTTTATTCCCTGTTTAGGGCTATTTGGGCTTAATTAGATGGCTCACCCAAAGTACTTAGCATATACCAAACACATGGCATATTCTAAACTTCAAATACATATTGTTTCGTGTTTCTTCATTTCTTACTTTTCCTTGGGAAATTTCTTCATGCTATCTGCCTAACTATCACTGCCATTTCCCCATACTTTAACTGTATATCCATTTTATTCTTTTCCTAAGATTTCAGAAAATATGGTAGGATGCTCTTAGTATTAATGGGTTACATTACCATCTCAGCAGAAAAGAGTACCTAATACCCTGTAGGTAAATAGAGTACGCAGAATAGAGTTGCAGATGTCAGGGTCTTAGCATCAACACCAGTGGGCTGGAGGCCTGTGACATGGTGGGAACACCCCAGAAATGGGAAATACGAGACCGGAAACCTTGGCCAACTCAGACATTAACTAGTTTTGCCCTCATTGGTCTTATTTGTCTGTGTAATTAAATAACCAATTGAACTGGATGCTATCAGTTTCCTTCCAGTTTCAACATTTTATAACTGTTTAATTAGATCTTACCCTTCATAGAGCATAAAACACCTTAAAAATTTTAGGCTTAAATTTGACCTAATTAGCAATCCATCTTCTAATAGGCTTAGTTTCCCTGAATATTTTTGAATCTGTTAGCCCATCAACTAAAACAAACAAACAAAATTAAGGGAATTGTACTAGATACCTTACTGCAGAAAACATATCTCAGACTTTGTCCCCACTAATCAGAGTCTAATTGAGGCACAACCTGCTATGTCTCAGGACATAGCAATGCACACGTGACTATATATATATATATATATATATTATATGTAATGTACATATAGATGAGGGAATTTGCAGTGGAGGTGGAGGTACAGGTAGGTATTTCCCAGGGACTACCTCTCACTGAAAACTTACTCTCTGTTCGTCACTCTTCATGTTACTTTGTTGACTCACAACTCTACTGGGGAGGCATTATTATTATTCCTTCTTTATGGAAGTAAAACAGGTTACATAAAGATACTAAGGTGCGTGTGTGTTCAGTCATGTTCAACTCATTGTGACACCCACAATGAGGAGCCCACCAGGCTCCTCTGCCCATGGAATTTTCCAGGCAAGAATACTGCAGTAGGTTGCCATTTCCTCCTCCATGGGACCTTCCCGACCCAGGGATTGAACCCGTGTCTCCTGCATTGGCAGGTGGATTCTTGACCACTGAGTCACCTGGGAAGATAGGCTAGAGCAAATTGGGTTTCAATCCCAGACATCCTTGATTGTAAAGTGCATGTGCTTCTCATCTGGCCACAGAAAACTGAGGCCTGAAGGATAGAGGGTGTTTGCAAAGAAATAAAGGATGTCTCTATCAAAATGTAAGGTAGAGTTGAAGGGGATGAAAACTGTAGAAAATAGAAGCTTCCCTAGCATCAATGTCCAGCACAACTCAAGAAAAGAATTCTGAATCCTCCTTTTTTTTTTTTTTTCCCCAAATTTAGAATTAAGCAAGCCCCAAGGAAAATGTGGGAATTTGAGTTGGCCTAGCAGCATAGGCTAGCTGATTTAGACTCTTCTATGAGGGAGCATGATAACAACAGCAGAGTCTTTCCAAAGAATGTCATCAGCAAATGAAAGCCCTGCAGGTAGTTGGATGAACATGGAGGTAGGATTCTATTAGTGACCAAGCATCAAGGATTCCTGCAGAGAGCCTGCAACAAGAGTTTACCAATTTTACCCCACATCTCAGATTTCTTTTTGTTCTCCGAGAGCTTTAGAAAAAAAAAATGTTTAAATTAAGTTTGTTGCAGCTGCGCTGTCAGGAACTTACCAAGCGCTACAGCCATTGGAGCAATTAAAAAAAATTGCACAGAAGGTAATTAAAAGCCTTACTGGTTCTTGTGATTAGACTGACATTTTAAATGCCTCTGGATGTTTTATTGTGCCAATAACCTATTTCCCTCATCTCCAAGAGAAATACAACTGACATCAGTAATTTACCCAAATACTCTACAGGTAACATGTGCCAAATACAAACCTGCACTAAATTAGGGCCAGAATTCTCCTCTGTGCAGTCAGTAGGATACATCTTAATGGGTAAACTGCTGTTTGCAAATTCCTTCTATATGTTTATGTGTTTTGTGTTCACCATCCTGTTTGCTTGGCACTGAGAACATACCCTAATGATGACTGCTGGCTAGAATAACCAGGATCTATGGTCAGGGCAATCATTTCCAATTTACATGTACTGATACAAGGACAGAGCTCACGGCTTTGGAGGACAGGGCCTTATTTTGTCATCATTACTGAATGATGATGATTTATTGGAGAATGTGGGTTCCTTAATAGACTACTTATACCAAGGGAATCCTGCCCCCCTCCATCCATAGCCCTGGATTCGGGATTAAAATTGTTCAGTTGCTAAGTCGTGTCTGACTCTGTGACCCCACGGACTGTAGCAGACCAGGCTCCTCTGTCCTCCACTATCTCCTGGAGTTTGTTCAAATTCATGTCCACTGAGTCAGTAATGCCATCCAACCATCTCGTCCTCTGTTGTCCCCTTCTCCTCCTGCCCTCAGTCTTTCCCAGCATCAGGGTACTTTCCTATGAGTTGACAGTTTGCATCAGGTGGCCAAAGTATTGGTGCTTCAGCTTCAGTCCTTCCAATGAGAACACTGGTTTATAGTTTTGATAGTAACCTGATACAAACTTTCCCATATGATTAAATTTAAAAAAACTATCCTGACTCGGGGACTGGGGACTTAAGGACACATCCTAATCGGCAGCATAGTTCCTCTGGGATTTTTGTTCACTGAGGGATGGGCCCCAGGATAAGTTGTGGGTTCCCTACTGTAGCAGGACAAACATGCAGGCCAGTCTTTCCTCAGGAATGCAAGAAATGAAAACAAACAACACAGAGAAGAGAAATGGAATAGAAACTGGGCTCAGTTGTTTCATCATGATGAAATATTATGATAAAAGTTGAAATCACTCTTAAAATCAGGCCAAAAAAAAAAAAAAAACCCAACCCTGTAAATTGCCCTAGCTTCCTGTTAAGAAGGGCTTCCCTGGTGGCTCAGAGGGTAAAGCATCTGCCTGCAATGTAGGAGACCTGGGTTCGGTCCCTGGGTCAGGAAGATACCCTGGAGAAAGAAATGGCAATCCACTCCAGTACTCTTGCCTGGGAAATGGCATGGATGGAGGAGCCTGCTAGGCTACAGTCCATGGGATCACAAAGAGTCGCACACCACTGCGCAACTTCACTTCTCTTGGGAGGTATTAAAGACTAAAGATGAACCAATCTGTAAACACCTCTCTTTAGACTTTCTAGGAGAAACAACATGTTAATTTGCTCTCTTAATTTCTGTGTGATTTACCTTTTCTGGTGTGTGGAGTCATCTATAACCACTGTAAATGGCTCTCAGCTCTGTCGCTCTCCTCTCTGAGCAGCTTCTCAACTGGGAAGTGGCAACATCACCAACTCTTCCCAGGCCTTTCCAGGACTCTTGATTTATCTGCATGTAAAGAACACACAGCAGCTTACATCTTCAATCCTTTGGGCTCACAGGCCAGGTCACAGAAAAACTGAAGATGGTGATACATCAAATAAGAGTTCAAATAAAGAAATAAAGAATTTCTTAGGGTTAGCTAGATAAGTACCAGATTCAATCAAATTAGATGCTCAGATTTTAGGAGCCTATTAGGGAACTCCATATGAAGAAGGCATCACAGAGGACAGAATAAAAGATGCTTTAAATCTATCAAAAAAGAAATTGGGTTATACAACATGAGACTGTCACAATGGATAGAAAGATGCAATAGGCAACAAATACAAATTCCTTTAGTGTTGTTAAATGGAGTTGTTGTACAGAGTACAACACAGAGCCAAAGACTCAGCGGCCTTAGGGGACAGCCACTGTGACCTTTGAGTCTTCACTGAGAGTGACAGCAGTAATCAGAGTAAGGAGTCCATGGGCCCTTACTCAAAGAGCTCCTTTGCCACATATTTGAGAATTTTTATTTATATATTTTCAATACTTTCTCACGACTTTCCTGGAGAGACTGGCCACTCACTTTCATACCCATCAGATACAAATAACTAGTAACACCTAAGGACATTCTTTTTTTAAGATTTATTTTTACTTTTTGGTTGTGCAGGGCCTTTGTTGCTGGGAGGGCTTTCTGTAGTTGGATTAGGCAGGGGCTGCTCTTAGTTGCGGTAGGCATGCTTCTCTTTCGGGTGGCTTCTGTTACAGAGCATAGGCCCTAGGGTGTGGGCTCAGCAGTTGTGGCACACAGGCTTCATTGCTTCAAGGTGGGGATGATCCAGTCCATGTACCCTGCATCAACAGGCAGATTCTTAATCACTGGACCACCACGGAAGCCCTAGGGAGATTCTTAAAACTCTGGTGAATCGAAGATGAATTTCCCTGGCCCATGTCTCATATATTCTTGCATATGCAGACCCAAGCACCAACCTATTTCTATAAATATAATAGAGGAGCTTTGAAAGTATGAATTCTTTATACTGAGGTGAGTAGTAAGGAAGTCAAATGAATCTAGTCCTCTAAACATTTCAAAAGAGGATAAATTCCAGTGGACCCAAGATGATTAAGGGAAAGATAAATACAAAATCTTTCACTTTCAGTGGGAAAAAATTAAAGTGGATTTCATTCAGTGAAATAATTCTTGAGATAAACATTTGGCCATTATCTTATCATTAAAAAAAAGGTTAAGTGAATTTTGATATCTGTTGCTTGATTTAATATTATAATTTATATAAAATTTATAAAAAAATAAGCTAAATACTAGAAAAAAAATGTTCTGTCAAGATACTGAATAGTCCAACAATGACATAGCAGTTCAAATATACTAACTGAGTTTATTTGCTTATACAGGTCAATGTCAAGAACTGGTGACACTTTCACCATGTCATTTAAAATTTAAATTAGTTCATTAAATCCTTTTTTTGTCAGGTGTGAAAACATGTAGAATATGCTTTAAGTGAAAAAAATGAACTTCACAAATGATAATATATGTCAAAATTTCCAAAAGATTTTGAGTTATATTACTGAATTATGTGTATGGGAAATTGAAGTCATTTAATTTCTTTAAATTCACTAAGAAAAAAATCCATCCGTATTATACTTTCAAGTGTTTAATTTCAGGCATGTAAATTCACCATGCATGCAAATCTTTTAGAAAATAAGCAACTAAATTCTGAAAAAATTGCCATTTTTTAAGATAAATAATATATATTAATGGCTGATAAGCATTACCAGGCATGAAATGTGGAAAGTGCTAGAACCTGGGAGGGATAGAATTCAGCCACCCTGAGAAGGCATATAAATTCATGCCCTTTGGACACCAAACCACTATACCTAAAGCAGATTTGAAACTTGTAAATATCTTAACACATCTTAAACAATTAGAAATTAAAAAAAAAATTAGTATACATAGACACTTGGAACATGTCCCTGTACTTGTACTTCCAATCTAGGCAAGAATACTGGAGTGGGTAGCCATTACCTTCTCCAGGAGATCTTCCTGACCCAGGGATCAAACCAGTATCTCCTGCATTGCAGGCATATTCTTTACTATCTGAGCCACCAGGGAAGTCCTCACGATGAACTACTTACATCCAAATATGGAAATAGTGAAATACCCAATAATTCATTATAAGATCAAATGTGATACATTCATTAGACATCAGTTTTTAAAGAATTTTAATATCATGAGGAATATTTCCTTAACATAAGTGAGAGAAGTGAGACACAACTTTTTTTTAATTGATATGATTTCAAGTTTAGAAACACCTGTTGTTGCTGTTCAGTCACTCAGTCAGGTCGGCCTCTCTGTGACCTCACTGACTGCAGCATGCTAGGCTTCCCTGTCCTTCATCATCTCCTAGAGCTTAGAAAAATCTACATGTATACTAAAATGTTATCAATAGTTTATCTCTAGAAAGTAGATTATGAATGACTTTTAAATGTACTTTTTCACTTATTCCAACTTCTTTACCAAAATTATTCCTGCTCATTTAATTAAAAGTGCTATTGAAATGTTTTCAGCTGCCTGTACTTTGATAACTATGTTCCCATTTGTAAACTTCAGGTTGGCTGCTTCTAAAATTCCTTTCCTTTATGCCTTTGATTCATTGTGTACCTGCTCCCAAGATCTTCTTGGAATGTGTCCCCTAAGCCACACAGCTAAGTTAGGTTGATGCTCAATGTCTCAGGAATTTACCCTCCCACTCGCTTTGCCTCCATCTTAGTTCATATCTTAATCAGTTTTTAATGCTCATGGATCTTTCTGGATTTTTCTCATCATGCTTGAATGCTTCTTCCACCCAACCAACATACACAGTGATCTGTCCAAAACACACAGCCCCCTAAAACTCTAACACTTTCATCACTAAATAGGACTCCTTAGCATGACACACAGCCATCTATAACCTGGTCTCTGTCTGGTCAGCCTCAGCTTCTGCCTCTTCTCTCTCATGGCCTTGCACTTCACAGTAGAACCATTCATTCTGTACCACTGGTAATTTTCCTTTTGCTGTAGCTTTTTTCTGCTCCATTCATTTGCAACTTCTATTTCCTTTGCCTAGTGGTTTCTTCATCCCCATTTCTCATTCTTCCCCAGCTTTTCTGCCTCATCAAATCCTGTGCTTATCTTCAGTCCCTCTGTGAAGGCTTTCTACCCCAAGAGAGAGTTATGTTTTGCCCATTATACTTCACAATCTCTCTATATAAATGTATCATTACACAGAGGAAAATATATTTAATCTATTTATTTACTATCTTTTGCCTCTAATAAGATGTAAGATCCCAAGGGGCAGTGATCATGTGATCTATCATTACATTCCTCAAAAGTAAACTCTAGTAATCAGCACACAGTATTATATAGATCAATATCTGTGATTTTCTGAACCTTAAAAAAAAATTCCAGAAAATTTGACTGGACATATTCTGTGCCATTTGGTTAAAATGTGAACAATTATGTATAATGTTATTTTACTTCCAAAATATTGTTTTGTTTTTATAGAATTTTCTTCCTGAATCAAGTATTTGTTTGATTAAAGATGCTAATTTCAACTGATTTACTTAGTTAACTCAATGAAAAAAATAATCAATGAACTAGTTGTTTCTAATGAATGGTTCATCAGTCCATGTCAGATATTTGTACTTGCAGATTTCTACAAGCCAACTAAATCTACCTTGCAAGCCTAGTTCTGAATATCTCTGCTCTCTTACTTCTACCTTATTTATTTTCCTATGACTACAGTAAAAATTTCCAGTCCTGATGTTGCCCACACTCAAATACCATGAATCAAGTCAAATAGCTTCATCCTTGAAATCTCAGCTCACCATTTTCACCACTCAGTAGTACCATTCTTTGACTCCCTAATTCGCCAGGATTGAGAAGACTCTCAGTCCTTCCAGGTTTTATTTGAGTTTCCTGCAATCGATTTTTTTTAAACCATTTTTTCCCCTTTTTTTTTCTTAGGCATCTTCCCAGTCATCTGAACTCTGGTCTTGGTCCCATTTTGCAAGCCTACTCTGTCTACATGTGGTTGCCTGCAGAAGAGAGGAATGCAGAATGGTGTGGAAAAGGGATATAACACTAGTTTTACCACCTAAATATCCACTGATTGATTGGTAGTGGACTCTTATAATATGCTGAGAAAGATTCTGAAACCATGTACAGTGGGAAGGAGATCAGCGACTGATTAGTCATGTCTGAAATGGACCAAGAGAAAGAGGACAGGGAGTGTCTCTTTTTGATATAATGACACTAGAGCCAGACAAATGTGAGTCTGTGTTCACAACTAAGACAAGTATGATCTAGGGCAGGTTGCTTAACTCTGAGACATAGTTTTCTCATCAAAAAGATGAGAATAAAGAGGGCGCTCTATAGGCTTGTTATTAAGATTGAATCAGATATGCTACATAAAATGCTTTTCATAGAACATGTAATAGGTGCTCAATAGAAGGAGGGAAGATGAAGATAATGATGCTGGCAGGCTCTGTTAAAAATTAAATTGCGACCTTTGCTTCTTTCCCAGAATTGTCGACTCAGTCAAATTAAATGAAAATTTTTGTGGAGTTTCAAAGTATTGACAATGTAACAGGTAACAGTTTTCCCTGCTAGGCAATAGCCTTCTCTGGCTATCCTTCTCTGCCTGTCAGAGCCACCACAGCCTCTGGAAAATATGGCATGGCTGTATTCGGGTCTCATGGACATTTCCCAGAATGTAAGCACCATCTTCCATTCTGAACCCTCCCATGCTCTCCTGTTTTGTCTCTAGTTATCTTGCACTTGGGCTTTTGCTCCATTCCTAGTGCTCTTTGGAGATGCCTCATTCTTTTGATCCTTAGGTTGCTGGTTTGCTTATGTCTCGAAGGACTTTGTGTGATCTTTGGGCTTCACTGGTGGCTCAGGTGGTAAAGAATCCACCTGCAATGTGGGAAACCTGAGTTCAATCTCTGGGTTTGGAAGATCCCCTGGAGAAGGGAACAGTTACCCACTCCAGTATTCTGGCCTGGAGTATTCCATGGACTGTATAGTCCATGGGGTCGTAAGGAGTCAGACACGACTATATGACTTTCACTTTCACTTTAACACTCTGGCTTGCTTTGGTATGCATTTCTCTCCAGGAAGTTGCTTCTCAAATTACTGACTTGACTTTCACATACTGCTGCTGCTGCTGCTGCTAAGTCACTTCAGTCATGTCCGACTCTGTGCGACCCCATAGACGGCAGCCCATCAGGCTCCCCCGTCCCTGGGATTCTCCAGGCAAGAACACTGGAGTGGGTTGCCATTTCCTTCTCCAGTGCATGAAAGTGACAAGTGAAAGGGAAGTCGCTCAGTTGTGTCCAACTCTTAGCGACCCCATGGACTGCAGCCTACCAGGCTCCTCCGTCCATGGGATTTTCCAGGCAAGAGTACTGAAGTGGGGGTGCCATCGCTTTCACACACTGGTGCTCAGTAATTCTCCTCTCTCTTCTGTGCTTGCCCCCTAATTCTGTTTTCCTATACTCCAGCCTACGTTTCAGTAGGTAACTAGACAATGATGATCCAGATCTTAAAAAGTAAATCCACAAACAAAACTTAATTTTCCAGCTCAAAATATTGTCTTCCACTTGGCACAGAGATATATCCTCAGAAATTAAGATTGCAGTTGGTTCAGGGGATGGCAATGGCACCCCACTCCAGTACTCTTGCCTGGAGAATCCCATGGATGGAGGAGCCTGGTAGGCTGTAGTCCATGGGGTCACTAAGAGTCGGACATGACTGAGCGACTTCCCTTTCGCTTTTCACTTTCATGCATTGGAGAAGGAAATGGCAACCCACTCCAGTGTTCTTGCCTGGAGAATCCCAGGGACGGGGGAGCCTGATGGGCTGCCGTCTATGGGGTCGCACAGAGTCAGACATGACTGAAGTGACTTAGCAGCAGCAGCAGCAGGGGATGTAGCAGTGCAGAGTCTAGGGGAGACATAGATGGGCCAGAGGTTACTTTGTAACACAGAAGGACCAGATACTTCTGTGAGCTTGACTCCTATCAGAGATGTTTTTTCTCAGTATCTGGGGATTGTGTTAAATGAGTATCACCTGGGTCTTTTTATCTTCCCTCACTTCTAAATCTATTTCTCACCCTTCTCATTCAAAAATGAAAGTCCTGAGGGCCTGTCATGATAACAGATGTTTCATTCCTTTACATTTTAAAATTAACGTAGCACTTGAGTCATAGCCTCTGAGGGCTGTGGGAAAGAAACATGAGCTTGGTACACGAGAAAACAATAAAACTGGATGGAAGCTAAAAAAAAAAAGAAAAAGCAAATTTGTTTAATGTATTAAAACCACAGCAACTGCCACCCCCCCCAGCCAGACTGTATATGAGAAAATTTAAAAATAGTGTTTTGTGGGACAACATGGCCACTCTCCATAGAATTATATGCATAAAATAAGAGGGAATCATAATTACTTGGTAGAAATTGTGAATGACACTGAATATCAGAAGGCCTGGATTCTAAGTGAAATCTACTCTTGTTTGGCCATCACCGTGTCTCCTGAAGTGTAGGCACAGAGACTAGCCCTTGTGAAATTCCCAAAGAAAAATAAAGACGTGTGTTTAGGAAAAGGTACATTCTCTAACTCCCAACTTGGAGAGTCATGATTCCTAACAGCACACTCAAGGCACTGGAAAACCCTAGAATAGAGAGATCTGACTGGTTTGTTTAACTCATTTGGAAAAAATGTTTCCAAAACATTTTTGACAATTGGATATTTTTATTTAGTGGCAATTGATTGATTTCCAGGCCACATCAGTAGTTTCCACAGGGTGTTCCAAGAGTGCCCATGATCTGTGGCAGTGTCTTGAGGAGGAATGGTGCCAGAGAGAGGTAAAGATTCTGAAGCAAACCCAGGCCAAAAGGCTGAGTTTGAGCAAGCTCCAGGAATTGGTGATGGACAGGAAAGCCTGGCGTGCTGCAGTCCATGAGGTCGCAAAGAGTCGGACACGACTGAGCGACTGAACTGAACTGAGTGGTGTAAGCAACAGACATTTATTTTTCACAAATTTGGAAGCTGGAAAGTCGATAATCAAGGGGCCTGTCAAGTCTGTTCCTTATGGGAATTCTCTTCCTGGCATGCAGACAGCTGCCTTCTTCCTGTGTCCTCTCGTGGCAGAAAGGGCCAGAGCTCTGTTCTCTCTTCCTCTTCTTGTAAGAATACTAATCCCATCATGAGGGTCTCACCCTCATGACCCCATGTAAATCTAATCTCCCTCCCACCCAACACACACACAAAGCCCCGTCTCCAGATGCCATCATGTTTGGGTGGTAGGGCTATAACATACGAATGTGGATGTGGAGGGACAGATATCCAGACCATAATATTATGCTTATTTGCATGCAGAATGAATGAGTCAATCAGTAATAAAGTTTAGATTATTTTCCTCAAATCTAACACTCCCTTACACTTTCTGAAACTCAAGTTCAGTTACTATTTTTTGGCTTACTCCTACAGTCTCTCAAGATGTCCCTGCAATTTATTCATGTCAGCCTGGCATTTCACTATCAGGAAAAGCTGGTGTCATCAGCAAATTTGGAGATGTCACTGTGCACTCCATCTTCCAGATCACATCTAAAAATGTTCTCTGAGACCAATCCTTAAAGGATTTCTCAGTTTACACTGCCTCTATCTAGATCTGCTTATTCTTTTTCATTGTTTCATGGATGGAAACTCGGTCAATAGGGATATGTGATTAGTCTTTTTTTTTTTTCAAATCTGAATTAATTTTTAGAAACTACAGTTGAAACTGGTTAAAGGCTTTTTGAAGGTCAAGTAATTTGCATTCTTTTTGCTCCAAAACATGAAAAGTAATCGAGGAATTCCAAACTCTACTCTTTTGTGTTCACCTGGGTGCTTCTGTATAGAGTCACAAACACAGATTACTTTGGGAGGCAATGAAATCATGAATAATCTCTTTCTGGAGGTGTTATCTGACTGTTTGATAATATGGCAATCAAATGGTTGTTCACTTGAGTATGTGTTAAAAATGATAATGTGAAATTGTATGTAGCTCTTTGGATACTTTCTAATAGCTATGTTAATCTCTTAGGTTACTAATAACTTTTAACAATTTTCCTCTGCAATCTAAGATATCAATTAGAATTCTAATTCCTTATGTTTTTCATCGATCTCCAGACATACACACTCAAAGCATATAATGATAATTTGATCTTTAGTCTTCACATTTGTTTTCTATTAAGAATTTATACCTGTAATCTGATTTTTAAAGTATCTTAAAAAACAAAGCAATTTTATTATTCAAATAAACTATCGCCAGAATAATTGCCCAATATAAAACTACAGAATGAGTTTGATAATACACCTCATCTGGAACTATAGAATATAGTTTCCTAAGATTTTCTTGTTTTTTAAAAATTGCCATTATACAATGAGTCAAGATTCCAGACTTTTCAAAACATGATAATTCTCAAATTACATTGATTGTCTCTGGGGCATCTTTCTGTTTTCATTTATTTTTTATTTCAGTTATTTATTCTAGTGTTCACTATTGTTGACTTACCTGTGAAATTGAACTTACCTTTTATAACTTCAGTTTAAATTTACTTTTCCCCTTTCTCTGCAACAACTTCATTGTTTATTTGGGGAAATATATATATATACTGTATGCATATCTATTTCTCTTTACATGTTTTCAAAACTGCCATTAAGACAAGTTACTGGTAAAATTTTAATATGCTTTTCAGGGACATATCTTGCTAACTTCAAGAGGAAACACTTCAAATCCTTTTCAGGAGTATCAATTTAAATTCTTCTTGCACTGTCAACTGAGTTAATTCAATAGTTTCAGATTTTGAGAGTCTGAGTCTGTATCTGCACAATTTCTACTTCCCTGTTAAAATTACCACACTATATGGATCACATTGGAGTCTCTATTACAGAAATATTTCTAGAGAAAATTTTAAAAACTCCTATCTCTAGTGCATTTATTCCAGAGAATGTCAATATAAAATTGTTGAGCAATAATAAAATGTGAACACCTTAAGAGTTTTTTGATAGAAGAATTGGTTATGTATACATATACATTTCATACTCCACAATAATTCACAAATAGTCTTTTATAACACAAAACTAGAGATAATGCATAACCACCTTTTCATTAAGCACCCCAAGCTTTTCCAAAAGGAAGCCATGTGGATTATTTTGATTTCTCATGAATTTGAGTCTCATATCTGAGAAAAGATTGCATGGGGAATGTGTAATTTATAAATGCCACGACCCTCTAATTAAAGTGTCTCAGCCTTGATTATAATCCTTACTCTACAAAGAACAAGTATAGACCCATGGATCTGTCCTTTAACTCTCCTGCTCTCAATTTCCCTATATAGAACAGCAATCTCTGTGTATTGGGGAACATGAAAACTTTCCAGGAGTCATGTGAATGTAGATGGTTTTAAGCAAAGCAGTGTCTCGTCCTTTGCTTCCATATGCATCTGTTCCTAAGGTTAACAAGCCCAAGAAGGTGTCTGCTTTCAAGGCATCATACAAGTTCTCCTTCCATCTTCCCTCTCACATTGCTCTTTGGTAGTTTTTTCTGAGAAAAAAATCAGAGATTTCACCAATCACCAATCTTGGTATGCTGCATTGTCTTGAAGGAAGAAAACCTCTGGAGGCAGCAAAGTTTCAATAAGAAAGCAAAGCGAAGCCAGAGAGAGGCTTCCCGTCTCCCATCCTTCTTCATTTTAAATACTGCCTTCAGAAGCAACACAGCATTGGAAGCATTAGCCTGCATTGGGATATTTTGAAATTAGGTATATGTAGCATGGGAGAAGGCAATGGCACACCACTCTAGTACTCTTACCTGAAAAATCCCATGGACGGAGGAGCCTGGTAGGCTGCAGTCCATGGGGTTGTGAAGAGTCGGACACAACTGAGAGACTTCACTTTCACTTTTCATTTTCATGCATTGGAGAAGGAAATGGCAACCCACTCCAGTGTTCTTGCCTGGAGAATCCTGGGATGGCAGAGCCTGGTGGGCTGCCGTCTATGGGGTCACACAGAATTGGACACGACTGAAGCGACTTAGCAGCAGCAGCATGGGAGAAAGCGAAGGGCGTGGGGAATGATGACATTTTTAACAACCTTATCTTTTCCTTTGCCTAACTATTGTCAAATACTGCATCACACCTAAAGGTGGATCTCAGGAAAGTAAAGCACAGACACTCAGGTAAAGGTACTAAGGACAGCAGCACCTTGCCTCATCCAAGCAAAACTCCATGACTCATTTATCCACCATCTATCAATCGATCAATCAATCTATATTTAGAGTTAGAATATTCGAGAATTTAGAAATAGCATAATAAAACATCTATCTGCGTGAAATGAAAAATGAGTCCTTTATACATTTTTAGCATTCTTATGAAAATGGCTTGGTGAACAATTTCCCCCATGTATCACTTCATTTGGCATCATTTCAAAGATAAGAGGTGAAAAGTTTGTTTACCTACACTGGATCAACATTACATCTTTTGCATAAAAGGAATATATATCAGAGTAAAGGATTGATATTGTCCAGAACAGATATTTAGTCTTGAAAGAGAAATATGTTAGTTTCCCCCAAATAATCACTGGATGTTACAAATCCATGTTTGTATTTTATCTTGTAATGAGTGTCTTGCTTTTTCTCATTCATTGTCCACTTTTTTGCTCATGTATTCATCCCCATCTGGCAGTTATGTGGTTTATATTAAATTAATGGGACTGTATTATGGATTCCATGCCAAATAACACATTTAACAATTGTCATTAATACATTGTTGATAAGCTTGCACTTACTAATGACCCAATCACATTCTTTTCTTTTTTAAAAATTGAACTATAGTTGATTTACAATGTGTTAATTTCCACTATACAGCAAAGTAATTCAGCTATATATGTATAGACATTTAAAACATATTCATTTCCATTATGGTTTATCACAGGATATTGAATATAGTTCCCTGTACTATGCAGTAAAACTTTGTTTATCTGTTCTGTATGTAATAGTTTGCATCTGCTAACTCCAAACTCCCAACCCACCTCTCCCCACCACCCCTTGGCGTTGACAAGTCTGTCTTCTATGTCTGTGAGTCTGTTTCTACTTCATAGATAGGTTCATTTATCTCATATTTTAAATTCCACATATAAGTGATAACATTGGTATTTGTCTTTCTCTTTTCGACTTACTTCACTTACCATGATAATCTCTAGTTTCATCCATGTTGCTGCAAATGGCGTCATTTTGTTCTGTATTATGCATGAGTAATATTCTATTGTATATATGTACCTCATCTTTTTTGTTATTATTGTTGATTTGTTTAAAATTAATCTTTGTTGGAATATAGTTGATTTACAATGTTATGTTAGTTTCTGCTCTACAGCAAAGTGAATCAGTTATACATATACTATATCCATATATATCTCCACTCTTTTTTAGATTCTATTCCCATATATGTTATTATAGAGTATTGAGTAGAGTTCCCTGTGCTATACAGTAAATTCTTATTAGTTATCTATTTTGTATATAGTAGCATGTATATGTGGAGAAAGGAATGGCAACCTGTTCCAGTATTCTTGCCTGGAGCATCTCAGGGATGGAGGAGCTTGGTGGGCTACCATCTGTGGGGTCGCACAGAGTTGGACACAACTGAAGTGACTTAGCAGAAGCAGCAGCAGCGTGCATGTGGCAATCCCAATTTCTTAATTTATCCCTCCCCTACTTTCTCCTTTGGTAACCATAGGTTTGATTTTTACATCTGCAACTCAACTTCTGCTTTGTAAATTGATTCATTTGTATCATTTTTTAGATTCCACATATAAGTGATATTATACGATATTTATCTTCGTCTGACTTCACTCTGTATGACAATCTCTAGGTCCATCCAGGTCACTGCAAATGGCTTTAGTTTGTTCTTTTTATGGCCGAGTAATATTCTATTGTATATAAGTACCACATCTTCTTTATCATTTCATCTGTTGATGGACATTTAGGTTGCTTCCATATCTTGGCTATTGAGAATAGTGCTTTTAGGAATGTAGGGGCATATGTATCTTTTTGAATAATGATTTTGTCTGGATATATGCCCAGAAGTGGGATTGCTGGGTAGTATGGTAATTCTACCTTTAGTTTCTTGAGGAACTGTTTTCCATAGTGGCTGCAGCAACTTACATTGTCACCAGCAGTGAAGGATGGTTCCCTTTTCTTCATACCCTCTCCATCATTTGTTATTTGTAGGCATTTTAGTGATGGTCATTCTGACTAGTGTGAGGTGGTACCTTCTGGTTGTTATTTGCATTTCTCTAATAATTAGTGAAATTAGGAAAAATTAGAAAAAAATTAGGAAAGTTTTGACCAACCTAAATTGCATATTAAAAAGCAGAGATATTACTTTGCCAACAAAGGTCTGTCTAGTCGAGGCTATGGTTTTTCCAGTGGTCATGTATGAATGTGAGAGTTGGTCTGTGAAGAAAACTAAGCGCCAAAGAATTGATGCTTTTGAACTGTGGTGTTGGAGAAGACTCTTACGAGTCCCTTGGACTGCAAGGAGATCCAACCAGTCCATTCTGAAGGAGATCAGTCCTGGGTGTTCATTGGAAGGACTGATGCTAAAGCTGAAACTGCAGTACTTTGGCCACCTCATGTGAAGAGTTGACTCATTGGAAAATACTCTGATGCTGGGAGGGACTGGGGGCAGGAGAATGGGACTGCAGAGGATGAGATGGCTGGATGGCATCACTGACTCGATGCACATGAGTTTGGGTGAACTCCAGGAGTTGATGAAGGACAGGGAGGCCTGGCGTGCTGCGATTCATGGGGTCGCAAAGAGTCGGACATGACTGAGTGACTGAACTGAACTAAACTGAATAATTAGTGATGTCAAATGTCTTTTCATATGTCTATTGGCCATCTGTATGTCTTCTTTGGAGAAGTGTCTATTTAGATCTTTTGCCCTTTTTTTTTTTTTACAGGAAAGGATTATTATTATTATTATTTACTTTACAATATTGTATTGGTTTTGCCATACATCAACATGCATCCGCCATGGGTGTACACATGTTCCCCATCCTGAACCCCCCTCCCACCTCCCTCCCCATACCATCCCTCTGGGTTATCCCAGTGCACCAGCCCCAAGCTTCCCGTATCCTGCATCGAACCTGAACTGGTGATTCGTTTCTTATATGATATTATACATGTTTTAATGCCATTCTCCCAAATCATCCCCCCCGCCAACAGAATCCAAAAGACTGTTCTATACGTCTGTGTCTCTTTTGCTGTCTCCCATACAGGTTTGTCGTTACCATCTTTCTAAATTCCATATATATGCGTTAGTATACTGTATTGGTGTTTTGCCCATTTTTTGATTGAGTTGTTTTTTTGTTATCAAGTTATATATTTTTGAAAATTAAGCCTTTGTTGGTTGCATCATTAGCAAATATTTTCTCTCATTCTATAGGTTATTGTTTTGTTTATGGTTTTCTTTGTTTTGCAAAAGCTTATAAGTGTGATCAGGTCCCATTTATTTATATTTTTATTTCTATTGCCTTGTGAGACTTACCTAAGAAAACTTTGGTACAATTTTTGTCAGAGAATATTTTATTTTGCCTATGATCTCTTCTATTGCATATGATCTCTCTCCTTTGGCTTATAATTTACCTAAGAGATTTACCTAAGAAAACTTTAGTACAATTTATGTCAGAAAATATTTTATTTTGCCTATGATCTTTTTTATTGCCTATTATCTCTCTTTTGGCTTCTAATTTCTCCAGAGTATATTAACTGCACTCTTTAAAACAGTATCTTCTTCTGTATGGTGGTGGTTTAGTTGCTAAGTTGTGTCCAACTCTCGCAATCCCATGGACTGCAGCCCACCAGGCTCTCTGTCCCTGGGATATAGTTGAGGAATAAACTCTCAAAATGCAATTGGGGACATAATGTCTTGAACTTAAAAATTTTAACTTTAGCTAATAAAGATTGCTCAGATGTTGATATACTTTTTTAATTCTACTGAATATATAAATTATAAATTTTATATCATTCAACCATGAAATAAAATCACTTACTATTTTTTAATATTCTTAAATGCTGTCTTTTCTGTCAACCTTTTACACTTTTTAAAAAGCCGTAAAAATATAATTATGAAAACCAATTGATGACAAAATATGTCTTCACAGTCAATGGGGAAAAAACCTCCTAAAATGAACAATACCCAGTCTTTTATACTATTTATTTAAGTAAGTTTGATCATCATCAAACATGATTCATCACCTACAGAATAAAAACTAGAAATAAAATTTATACTGAGCTCTATTAAACTCTGAAGTGAAGTGAAAGTTGCTCAGTCGTGTCTTGACTCTTTGCAACCCCATGGGTAGTCCATGGAATTCTCCAGGCCAGAATACTGGACTGGGTAGCATTTCCCTTCCCCAGGGGATCTTCCCAACACAGGGATCAAACCCAGGTCTCCTGCATTGCGGGCAGATTCTTTACCAGCTGAGCCACAAGGGAAGCCCAAGGATACTGGAGCGGGTAACCTATCCCTTCTCCAGCAGATCTTCGTGACCCAAGAGTTGAACTGGGGTCTGCTGCATTGCAGGCACATTCTTTACCAACTGAACTATCAGGAATGGAAAGGGAGATAATTAGGAATATACTGTTCACTTGGTTCCACTGGATAGCATATTTATATAAACAAACTGCATGTACTCCTGTGCAATTTGAAGGGTGTGGATCTCCATATTATCATTTTAGAAAGCCTCCTAAGTTTCTATTTTCTACATTAAAATGATGTAAGCAAAAGTACTTTAACAATTAAATAAAAACAGTAAGTGCATTTAGAAGTCACATAATAATTTTCAAGTTAAGTGTCCATTCCCCATAACCTATGAACCAGGCTTTACTACTCAATTATCACATGATGTTAACTTTTCCTTTCATGTCAAATTGCTGACTCTGATTGCTTGGACATCAGCATAATTTTTGATTTTTGATCTGTGGGGCTGTCAACTGGTACAGCTTTAATATCATCATTTGTAATTCCTTTATTGTGTCTTTTCAGATAGGACTTGATTAATGCTGTTAAAATAATGCCTTAGATCAGATCAGATCAGATCAGTCGCTCAGTCGTGTCGGACTCTTTGCGACCCCATGAATCGCAGCACGCCAGGCCTCCCTGTCCATCACCAACTCCCAGAGTTCACTCAGACTCACATCCATCGAGTCAGTAATGGCATCCAGCCATCTCATCCTCTGTCATCCCCTTCTCCTCCTGCCCCCAATCCCTCCCAGCATCAGAGTCTTTTCCAATGAGTCAACTCTTCGCATGAGGTGGCCAAAGTACTGGAGTTTCAGCTTTAGCATCATTCCTTCCAAAGAAATCCCAGGGCTGATCTCCTTCAGAATGGACTGGTTGGATCTCCTTGCAGTCCAAGGGACTCTCAAGAGTCTTCTCCAACACCACAGTTCAAAAGCATCAATTCTTCGGCGCTCAGCCTTCTTCACAGTCCAACTCTCACATCCATACATGACCACTGGAAAAACCATAGCCTTGACTAGACGGACCTTTGTTGGCAAAGTAATGTCTCTGCTTTTGAATAACCAACATCCAAACACAGAGGACATTTTTTCCTGTTTTAGGACCATATTCTGATATAAACTCTAGCAGTAGGTAATATTTATTGATGAACACATTAATTAAAAAATAATCCTATATATTACATTGGGATACACTTCTATTTGTTATTTTGATTAGCAGTGCAGGAGACATAAGAAATGTGGGTTCCATCCCTGGGTTGGGAATATCCTCTGGAAGAGGGCCTGGCAAGCCCACTCCAGTATTCTTACCTGGAGAAATCCCATGGATAGAGGAGCCTGGCAAGCTATAGTCCATAAAGTTGCAAAAAATTGGACACATCTGAATCAACTAAGCACACGTACATTATGACTATGATACTCCATATTGTTTTACTTTTTAAAATTTAAACTGATAATATATTTTATATGATATTGAGCAACACTAACTGCAAATGTAATCAACTGATTGTAGATGGCAATGACCAAAACTTGACAGAACTCACATTTGAGCAGGTTTATGCCAGATCTTAGCAGACCAAATTGGTTTCATTTCAGGAAGCATTTCATTTACATTTTGTCTCAGAAAAAACTTGGGTTTAAAATTATCCCTCTTTTGTTTTTTCTAGTAGACTATAGACCAATTTATGTATCTTGAGCTTGAGGTATGCATTAAAAATTAAGTTGTTAGACTGTGAAATTTAAAGTCCTTTTTAGGCTTAATGTCTTACAATTCAAGAAATATAAACTTTAATTTTAAATAAAGTGAGAATGAAGAAAACTTTATTTTGAATGAAAATATAAAGCCCTAGAATAATTTTTCACTCTAACAGATTTAATTATATGAACATTTATTTATTGTGCAGCAAAAAAATATGCTGCAAGACAGCAGGTACCAGATGTATGAGTAAAATATTATAAAATATTTAAACACCATTAGATTTTAATTTATACCCATTCTTTTAAATCTTTCACAAATTGGGGGTTAATTTTTATTCTTTATCATTGCAGCCAACCATATGTTCATTTTCTTTGGTTTTATTGAATTATTACTGACTATAATTCTACCATTAAAATCCTTTCAAAGAATACGAGATCTTAATCATGACTGTTAAGATCTCATTAATTTTCACTTCAGTTTTTAAGTCACAGTACCATCTGCGTGATCACATCTTTCAGATATGTGTGACTTGTATTGGATTTCATTCTCCTCCTTCAACAAACTACAAAACAAAATGGTACAGCAGTATCCCTGCAAACATGTATGCTTCCGTAGTCATTCTGCAGTTCTCAATCTAGTCAATGTCAGAGTATTTAATATGACCCATTTTTCATAGAGAATAGTAGTCCCATTTACAGTACTGAGATTGATAGCATACCGTGCTATCAATCCCAAAAGCTCTGATGCAGGCCATGGACCTCTACCAAAAGATTCCTTTCTGGGCTATCAATCTCACTGCTCCCCACTGTCTCTGAGCCCTAAATCAGACAGCTTGATATCTCTCCAGTTGTGTATTCCTGCATCAGCAGTCTGCCTAAGCACAGTCATTACTCACTAGCCCTGTTAACTGCACTTGCTACAAACAGCGAACCACTTCCTTCATCCTAAGGCCAAGTGTGAAATCCCTGCTACATTGCATCACTTATGAATTCTGCAACAGAAAGAAACCATCTTGTCTCCTAGATTTTGAATACTTGGAAATGTAATAAGATTGTTATTTTATTCTTTATTTTGGGAATGGGACTTTTGAACATGACAGGTAGTCAATGCTGAAGCAAGGATACTTTGAAAAGCAAAGTTAAAAAAGACATCTATAGATATGCACTTTCTTTTTCTATCTAGAAGTAGAAATATTTTGGACCAGAACTGCTAAGATTTTATTCAGTAAAATTTATAAGGCCAATTTCATCATTCTTTTTACAAGTGTCTACTCTATGGCCTGGGGGGCCACAGTCCATAGGGTTGCACAGAGTCGGACACAACTGAAGCAATTTAGCATGAACACATGCATAAATATAGTGAGTGATAGTTGTTCAGCCATGCCTGACTCTTTGCAACCTCATGGACTGTACCCTGACAGGCTCCTCTGTCCATGGGAAGAATCTGGGGGCAAAAATTCTCCAGGCAAGAATACTGGAGAGTTACCACGCCCTCTTCTCGGGGATCTTCCTGACCCAGGGATCAAACCCAAGTCTCCTGGTTGGCAGGTGGATTCTTTACTACTGCACCACCTGGGAAGCCCCTGAAAGCTAGGTACTTAATCCATAACAAGAATCATAATTCTCCCTAGTTATTATGGATTTGCCTTTATGCGGCTGCTGTAGAAAACTTCATTACATGCATGTGTGCTGTATGTACTCAACTAGAGTTAGGAATCTTAAGTTTCTGCTTTAGGTATGTCACCAAAATGGTTATAAACTTGACAATTCATAACCTCTGGGCTTTAGTTTTTCATTCAAAGGAAAAAAGAATGAGCAGGCCCCATGCCGTTGTCATTATTTTAAACATGTGTTCTTGTTGTGAAATGCTCCTTAGCTTCTCCTCATTCCCTAGCCACATATTTATGGCTGATTCTATTATTTGAAGCTCTATTTCAGGTATTATTCCTGAAAAGTTTCCCTACTCTCTACCCAGAAAGGATTATATGATACTTCCTGGGGTTCACAAAGAAGCCTCATGGCTCCATCATGGTACTTAAAACATTTTTAGTTTTATATGCATGTATTTATATATCCCTCCTACTGCACTATGATATACACTCCTGGAGAGACAAGTCAATGCCTAATTCATCTTTGAGATGCTTGTAAACAATTAAGCACTAAATAAATATATGTGAGAGGCAGCAAGAATACACAGAAGAACTACACAAAAAAGATCTTAGTGACCCAGATAACGAAGATGGTGTGATCACTCACCTAGAGCCAGATATCCTGGAATGAGAAGTCAACTGGGGCTTAGGAAGCATCACTACTAACAAAGCTAGTGTAGGTGATAGAATTCCAGCTGAGCTATTTCAAATCCTAAAAGATGATGTTGTAAAAGTGCTATACTCATTATGCCATCAAATTTGCAAAATTCACCAGCGGCCACAGGACTGAAAAGGTCAGTTTTCATTCCAATCCCAAAGAAGGGCAATGCCAAAAACTGTTCAAACTACCGCACAATTGTACTCATCTCACACGCTTCCAAAGTAATGCTCAAAATTCTCCAAGCCAAGCTTCAACAGTATGTGAACCAAGAACTTCCACATGTCCAAGATAGATGTAGAAAAGGCAGAGGAATCAGAGATCAAATTGCCAACATCTGTTGTATCATAGAAAAAGCGAGATAATTCCAGAAAAACATCTATTTCTGCCTTATCGACTATACCAAAGCCTTTGACTGTGTAGATTACAACAAACTATGGACAATTCTTAAAGGGATGGGAATACCAGACCACCTGACCTGCCTCCTCTGCAACCTGTATGCAGGTCAGGAAGCAACAGTTGAAACCAGGCATGGAACAACAGACTGGTTCCAGATAGGAAAAGGAGTACGTCAAGGCTGTATATTGTCACCCTGCTTATTTAACTTATAGGCAGAGTACATCATGAGAAACGCTAGACTGGATGAAGCACAAGCTGGAATCAAGATTGCTGGGAGAAATATCAGTAACTTAAGATATAAAGATGACACCACCCTTATGGGCAGAAAGTTAAGAGGAACTTGAGAGTCTCTTGATGAAAGTGAAAGAGGAGAGTGAAAAAGCTGACTTAAAACTCAACATTCAAAAAACGAAGATCATGGCATCCGGGCCCATCATTTTATGGCAAATAGATGGGGAAACAATGGAAATAGTGAGCTATTTTATTTTCTTGGGCTCCAAAATCACTGAAGATGGTGACTGCAGCCTTGAAATTAAAAGACGCTTGCTCCTTGGAAGAAAAGCTATGACCAACCTAGACAGCATGTTAGAAAGCAGAGACATTATTTTACCAACAAAGGTCCATCTAGTCAAAGCTATGATTTTTCCAGTAGTCATGTATGGATGTAAGAGTTGGACTATAAAGAAAGCTGAACACTGAAGAATTGATGCTTTTGAACTGTGGTGTTGGAGAAGACTCTTGAGAGTCCCTTGGACTGTGGGGAGATCAAACCAGTCCATACTAAAGGAAATCAGTTCTGAATATTCATTGGAAGGACTGATGCTGAAGCTGAAACTCCAATACTTTAGCCACCTGCTGCAAATAACTAACTCATTGGAAAAGGCCCTGGTGCTGGGAAAGATTGAAGGCAGGAGGAGAAGCGGACAACAGAGGATGAGATGGTTGGATGGACTTTAATTTGAGCAAGCTCCAGGAGTTGGTGATGGACAGGGAAGCCTGGCGTGCTGCAGTCCATGGGGTCACATAGAGTCAGACATGACTGAGCAACTGAACTGATGGATGAAGGAATGGATAAATAAATGGAAGGAAAAATAAATGAATAAATGAGTGAATTCCCGTATTCCTTCTAGCACAAAATTTATATTACTCCAAATAATATAATAAATGAGGAACAGAGACATTTGTAAAAAGAAATTACTCAACTAGAGGATTCTCCAGTTAGAGAAACTATACTAATACAGATCTCTTTTTTCAAGCTTAGGGAACCTGTAATACATATATCTCTCTCTGACTTCCCGGGTGGTACTAGTGGTAAGAACCCGCCTGCCAATGCAAGAGACTCAGGAGATGTAGATTCGATCCCTGAGTCAGAAAGATCCCCTGGAGGAGGGCATGGCAACCCACTCCAGTATTCATCCCTGGAGAATCCTGTGGGTAGAGGAGCCTGGTGGACTGCAGTCCATGGGGTCTCATAAAGTCATACACGACTGAAGCAACCTAGCACACACCCCTCCCCACGCATTTGGATCCCTCTTTCACAAAACTTTCTGCTCTAGCTCATCCTAATTCTTCCCTAAGCAGTTCTGTATTTAGTGTTATTTATTTCTCCTCATGTGATGAGGACAAAGGAAGAATAAATGGTACTGTCTTTTTCCTATGTACAGTTAGCGAATGCTGTTATTCAAATAATTTCCCTTATCACAGTTTTTATTGACATTCTAATAATTCATCCTGTTACTTTTTTGCACATGTTTACGAGTCCCATTTATTTATTCATATATGCAGGTTAGCCACTACATCAGGTACGGTGCTGTGTTTCACTTTATGTTCTTACTGGATTCTGTTTCTTAAAAAACAAGGGTTGCCTTTAATACTACAATGTGTCAGCCCCCAAAGCCAGTACAGGATCTTGCATATTGTGGACTCAATAAACATTAATAAGATTAATTGATTATTTGTCCCTGAGCATCCATGTCTCCTTTCTTCCAGGTATTAGTTTGATCCCACAGTGTTGAATAGAGGGCTAGACTGTCAGTATCACCAGGACTTCTATAGATTCAAGGCATGATTGCCTGGGTCAGTGGGGTGTGCATGTATGTGAGAAAGAGAGAGAAAAAGAGTGTGTGTGTGTGTGTGTGTGTGTGGTGAGTATCACTTGGGACAATCAGCAATTAAGTCTCCTAGGATTCCATCTGACTTCTTATAGGTGACCAACACCCAGTGAAGGTGAGAGTGTTAATTGCTTAGGCATGTCTGACTCTTTGGGACCCCATGGATCGTAGCCCTCCAGTCTCCTCTGTCCGTGGGATTCTCCAGGCAAGAACACCAAAGTGGGTAGTCATTCCTTTCTCCAGGGGAATCTTCCCAACCCAGAGAATAAACCTGGTCTCCTGCATTGCAGGCAAATTCTTTACCATCAGAACCACCAGGGAAGCTCCCCAACCGACATACACATTTAAATAAACTCTTACACACATAAAACGTCCCGTAAGAACAAGGAGCACAAGAAAAGTAGAGCTAAGGGGGGGGATCTTTCCTTAGTTTGGTGGGAGAAAGTCCCTTCCATCTGAATTCGAGGATAAGTGGTAAATAGAAGCAATTTCTGAACCCCCTACTCTAACCCAGATCAGTGATTAAACACTTACCCAGGACACTATAATTTTTAGACTAAGTTTTTCTAATTCAACAGATGCAAAAACAGAACCTTGCCACATAACATTGGGAATGTACATTTTCCCCATGGTCCACATTACTCTTTAGTAATTCGATCCTTTTCATTGCGAAAGTTTCCTTATGCATGGAAATGTATAGTCCCTTCCAGGAAGCTCAAAGCCCTCTTCCCCAAATATTTATATGATCAGAAAGAAGTACTCACAGTCCCACTGAAAGTCATAAAATGCTAGGAGAACAGAGATGAAATTCATTACAGGTGTTCATGCTATAATCCCACTGCTCACCTGATCTGCTCCTTCTCTTATACCATCATCAAGAGTAAGAAAGAGGGACTTACACCTGGGAGAGCAGCATTCAAAACCCACATAGCCAGCCATCCAAAGGGACATAATCAATTCCATGTGTGTGCTTGTGGTGACAGAGACTGCTTTTTGATATACAGGGAAGTGATTCATTACACTATAGCTTCTAAAGCAGAAGGGAAAAAAAAAAAAAAAAAGCAACTTTGGAAAGTACACTCATATAAGATAGTTTCTTATTTTGAGGAAAACAGGGATAACTTTTTGAGACAAAGGTAGATTTGCAAGAAATTAGTCTGAATCATGGAAAAATATTTTCCTGGATAATGGTGGGAAAAAGCACTAAAGCACTTACTCAGATAGTTGCTTTTTTATTTTTGTTTCTGTTTCTGTTTCTTCTTTCTCTTTTCTGATTTCATTTTATTCTTTTCTCTATTATATTATTATCCTTTTCTCCTTTAGTTTCCACATTCTCCTATCCCCATTCTGCCTCTGCTCTACCTTCTGCTGCCAACCCTCAGCCTAAACACCCATCACTGGGATTCAATTCCAGTTATCCATACCCGTGATAACTCATATCTACCCATCCACACCCTCTAATCTTGTATTTAATTTTCTAATTAATTAAATTAGTTTTGGTTGCACTGGGTCTCTGTTGCTTTGCATAGGCTTTCTCTCGTTCCGGTGAGTGGGGTCTACTCTTCGTTGCAGTGCATGGGCTTCTCATTGCAGTGGCTTCTCTTTTCGTGGAGCATAGGCTCTAGGCATGCAGGCTTCTGTAGTTGCCGCGAGTGGACTTCAGTAGTTGTGGCACACAGGCTTAATGCTCTGCAGCATGTGGAATCTTCCTGGACCAGGGATGGAACCCATGTCCTCTGCACTGGCAGGTGGATTCTTATCTACTGAGCCCTCTCTAACCTTTTAAATAATTGTCCTGGAATTAATGATTAATTCTTTGAAATCATTGGATAACTCTTAGATGCTAAAGAATGCATCTGTTTCTGAAATATTTTAATCTGTTGTGTGACTATATCACAAAATTTAAAAATACATATTAGTGCACATTTTTATAAGAGCAGGAGAGTACACAGGACATGTTCACTGGCACTCACCTGGAAACAGCATGTTTTATTAATAGCAGGCCTTTGTGAATCTCTGCAGATGTTAATCAGATCCATTTGTCTGTCCCACAGCCAATCAGGTGGCCAATGGCTGAGGCAGCACTCATTATTTGATTTGCATATCAAACATGCACACAGACAGGCTGGGAACAGAGTATACTCCCCCCCCCCCCCCCGCCCCACCTCTGGACACATTTCACAAGTGAGTTTCTCAGCTACTCGCAATCACCGAACAAGAAAGAATGTGCTCCCGGTGTGTGTCTGCTCCAGCAGCTACTAGGGGGTCAACAGATTATGGTCATCACCCCTAGCAGCTTACAGTTGAATTGTCAAGACTAAAATACTCTCTGTAAAAGAAGGAAATAGATAGAAACCTCATAGTGACCTTAGCTGAAGTGTGTGTTGGGAGATGAATGCTCCCAGCAAAGCCTGTGTCCAGACAAAGGAGCGATTTCCTGGAATCCTGACATTTGTCTCTTCTGTAGACAAGGAAAATTTGGAGTTTCCTAGTAAAACTTTTAAGAAATGTATTTTGACACTAGTATATATAAAACAGATAACTAATAAGGACCTACTGTATAGCCCAGGGAACTCTACTCAATAATCTGTAGTAAGCCTATATGGAAGAAGAATCTAAAAAAGTGAAAATATATATGTATAACTGATTCACTTTGCTGTACAGCAAAAATCACAAATACTCCAATAAAACATTTTTTTAATGTGGTTTGAAATGGTAGATGAATAGATTTTATATTTTTCTTACATTTATATTGCTTGTTATAAAATTTCATATGATTCTCACAATTCCTGGGTTAAGGGAAACTATTAATTGTCCACATTCCACCAATAAAAAGCAATTGATTTATTTGCCTAGTATAAGGTTTTACTTGGTAGATAGCCAAATCAAAATCCAGAATATCTGACCCCAAATTCGGTGTTTATCCGCAATAACAGGCTGTCAGGTGAGTAAGTTCACTGGGAAAGTGAGGCTATGTACGTGTATATGCCATGAGCATAAGAGTGTGTCCAGTGAAATATAGTTAAATTTAAATTCTTTAAAACATTAATAATAACAGAACGCAAGTTAATATACAGGAATTACTTAAAAACATTTGAGGTACTTCTTCATTCACTAAATATAAAAACACAATAAGACTCTGTAGGCTTCATCTTTGCAAGCTAAATTTGGACTCATTCACTTGCCAGGAAATGAAACAAATCTATAAATATTTATATATGTATAAGATGAAGATCTTAATAATCAAAGTAAACAAAAGTTCTACCTATATTTAAATACTTCTGAAAGCAGAGATTGTTGACTGTTAGCATCAGTTTTCTGAAAATGCTTTGGCTGATTTTCAAAATTTCAACTCATGATACATTTTTTAAAAATGCTTTGCCTTAATAAACATCATACAACTGTCATATACATAGTGAAAATTCTTTGTTTCATTTTCTTCTTTGAAGAAATACATCCTTTATTTTTGTGAACTTTCTATACTTTCATTTATATGTATTAACAGCTTTTAAAGTCAGGCTTTGTTTTATAGTCCATAAACCAAAGCATGGTTTTATTTTATGTAATTTACTCATCTCCACTTTTATTGTTGTTGCATATGTTAATGTTTTAGCTTCAGAAATAAAATATCATGTAGGTAAGCAATTAATGTCCTTCTGTAATTTTTCTTTAATGCAGAGAACAATTAAGCAATTTTCATTGGGTAAGGAATATAAAGAGACATGATACTTTTCTTTTGGATGCGTAGAAGATATAATGTGATTAATAGCACCATAAACATAATGTAATTTACTCTGAAGTATTGGAAAGAATGTGAACTCTTAATGACCCAAACGAACTGTATTTTAGAGGTTTGTATCCTTATATCCACCTGTGGTAAAGATTCAAGTGTAAGCCTCACATAGCTTCTTTATAGTCACAGCTGGCAGACAATTAAAGTAGAATCAATTTATTTTGCAGGAATAATGATTTATATCAGAATAAAAGAATGACAGCATTTCTGATAGTTGAACATGTGTTTTAACTAAGTCCAATCTATGTGGTTCAAGCAGTTAAAGAGATTTTGCTATATTAAAACAAAAACAAAAACAAAAACAACTTTGGATCTGGATTTGTTTTTTGTTTTAATCTTACAGAAGTAGAGATAAAATTGAACTTGTGTTTTCTAATCTGTTCTATATAGAACCAAATATGAGGCTATGTACTTTGGAGCTTATATAATTTTTTTTCCCTTGTGCTTCTGAGCAAACAAGTATGCTAAGCCTTCTTACAAACCTACTGAAGATTTAAGAGCATGCTTTCAGAATTAGCACTTCTTTCTTTGGAGAAAGATTTCTGACTTATAGTAATTTGGCACAGAGAAGGTAATGAAGTTCTAGAACTCTTTTATGTATCTAGCTAACAGATCCCTTTTACCAGTGGTAGAGGTGTGTTCAAGGAACTATATGTTTGGGACCTGGATATGATGTGTTGTGCTGGAGAGAGCAATGTGATACTAATAGTCAGGAGAACTAAGTCTAGACTTGGTGCTCTTATTAATGCTAGAATCTTAATTCTTAGGGTGTAAATTCTTCATCTAAAAACTGATCCTTTTTTCTGTACTGTCTAACTCAAAGGTTTTGGAAATAAGATTAGTTCATAAATGTGAAAAGTTTTTCAAAAGGTTTTAGAATGTGCTACAGATATAATATATATACTTTATAAATTTGAATCAGATGGCTGAAATAACTAATCTATCATTAATTATTAAATACTCATGGCTGAAATAACTGATCTACTATTAATTATTAAATAGTTACTGAGTGTCTTGATAGAGTTATTCAAGCAGGTGTAAAATATAATCATTTCTCTCCAAGAAATTACACTGTAGTTGAAGAGTCCAGGCACAAATACATGAAGTTCAATAGGAACACAAGAGTTAACAAGTTTAAATATGGAAAAATTACATGCCATCTTAAAACAGCTCAAGGTTGAGTATCAAATAGAAGAATATATATGCTGAGTTCATAAAAGGGATGTGTCTTGGATACTGGAGTGGTCTTTGGTGGGTGGGTGAAGTCACTAGATTTTTGTCATGGAGGAAGATAGAGCTGAAATGAATTAAAAGGCAGAGAAATCATCATGAGAGATAAGAAAGCAAATTATAAGGTCTATTTTGTTAATGATCAGCCTGTTTGCCTAGAGGGGACATTTATGGATAGGACATTTATGGGTTAGTAACTATGTGTCTCCCACATTCTTTCCCCTTATGTCTAACTATGAGAGCAATCCTAAAACGAGAGTCCTAGTGGAATCCTCTCATGCCCACTGGATCATTGCTCTTTATCAGTCCCACTTCTCAGCCTTTGTCCTAGAATAAGGAACTGTATTCAATATCTTGTAATAACCTATAATGGAAAATAATCTGAGAAGTATATATTAATATATACATATATATTAATAGATAAAACTAAATAGCTTTGCTGTATACCTGAAACATTGTAAATCAACTATAATTCAGTTTTAAAAAATACAAAAGATTTTTTTACATTTTCCATAAACTAAATATCTAATAAAAGTTAAACTAAGTCAATATATAGGGTAATTTCTACAAAATTGTTATTCACCGTTCTACCTGAAGCCAATTTAAGTCTCTTCTCCATGAAGAAGAAAACTAGCAAAAAGAAGATAGAACCTCACAATAATAAGTCCCCAAGCTACAATTTAACACCAATTTAGCAATTCCATTAGAGAGCACATCCAGCTCATTAAAAGCAGCAAGCTAACCTGTCTACAAATTGCTTCACCATAATCAAATATTGGCAAAATAACCAGATAGGAAATATAGTGCCTGTCTGAAATATTAGCAATTAATTATAAAATAGCCAGTTTTTCTAAAATGTCATGCATTTTACCATATACTAATGCTTGTTAAGCTGACCTGAAAAAAATTCTATTTGACCTTTTAACTTGTTTTTTCTTTTTTTTCAAATACATTCAAAAAGTCAGCTATCTTTATAAATGTGGCTTCAATCCATACAGAAACCGACTTCTTCAATTATACAGACAAATTTGTATTAATAGCAGAACAACCTTTCAGATATCAACTAGAGTTCTAGATGGCTGTTCCCTTCTACAATCACACACAAGGGAGGGCCTTTCTGCAGACAGCCCAGAGTCTGATGTAGGAATTCTTTCTATAGTGTCTCTGATTTGGCAAGATACTCCTTCTCTCAGGACATGCATGACCTGTTGCCTTCTGAGCATACATTGCATTATGTTAGAAATCTCTTTTTTAATTGGATTGAAACCTAGATTAATATAATTTTTGCCCCTCCTTCCCAGTTTGCCTTTCAGTCAAACAAAACTACTGCCTCTTCTATCCCAAAGCATTATGAACATTTGAAGACTGCCCCATAGTCTTCAAATGTTCCTCTTGCCTCAAGTTCTTCAGCCACTTCACAGGAGGAGATGGTTTCTAGCTCCCTTTACCCTTGAATTGTGAATAACTATAATGATATGCTTATGGGTTAAAATTTAAAATTGTATATTTTTATGTCATTAAAGGGAAAACCAAGCTTATGGAATCATTTTGGCTATATCCAAATTGAACTGATGACTTGAATATTTGAGGCAAAGTCTCCTCTTTTGAGGTAAAAGGGACATCCATTTACTTGAGAGAAGATTCTTAAAGTCTGCTAATAATAACAGGCTCTTATGTGGACTGAAAGTGTTTAACAGGCCTATTTTCTATAATTAAGAATTTTCTATGGAAATATACGTTTTCATGCTAATGAATCAGATTTACCTAGAACTTCTTTAAATTCATTTAACAGGTATTTATCAAGTGTTGACTGAGAACTGGTCATTGTGCTAGATATTGTGACAATGAACAAGCACAACCTCAGGCTTGACCTTAGGGGAAGAAAGCACTGATTGAGCAGTCAACTATACTATCGCATAGTATCAACTGTGATAGGTGTTATAAAGAAGATCCACTGAAAGGCATGAGATGACAGAGTAGGGACATCTATTTCAACCTAGAGGCTCAAGGAAGCCCTTGAGTCAGCCCAGACTGCTATAATGAAATTCTCATAGACTGGGTGAGTTAAACAACAAATAGTCATTTCTCACAGTCCTGGAATCTGTGAAGTTCAAGATCAAAAAGCCTTTCTGGTGAGACCTCTCTTCCTCACTAATAGATAGCCACCTTCTAGCTGTGTTCCCACAAGGCTGAGAGAGGAAATTCTGGTGTCTTTTCATATCCTTATAAAAACAAATCCCAACATGGGGGCTTCTACCTTTATGTCCTCTTCTAAATCAAACTACCTTTGACTACCATCGCATTGAGGTTAGGGTTTCAAATATATTTTGCTGCTGCTGCTAAGTTGCTTCAGTCATGTCCGACTCTGTGCGACCCCATAGGTGGCAGCCCACCAGGCTCCCATCCCTGGGATTCTCCAGGCAAGAATACTGGAGTGGGCTGCCATTTCTTTCTCCAATGCATGAAAGTGAAAAGGGAAAGTGAAGTCACTCAGTCGTGTCCAACTCTTCGCAACCCCATGGACTGCAGCCCACCAGGCTCCTCCATCCGTGGGATTTTCCAGGCAAGAGTACTGGAGTGGGGTGCCATCACCTTCTCCGAAATATGTTTTAGGGACACATAAACATTCAGACCATAACAGAGGACTTCCCCATGGAGGTGACATTGGAGTTGCAACATGAAAGATAGGTGGAAATTAACTAGGCAAAGATGTAGGAGAGAAAATTGTGGCAGGGAGGCAACTAGGGATTGAGGCTCTTAATTGAAAGGGAGCAAGATATGCCTGAGAAGCTAACTTGAGTCCACTGGGGCTGACACAGTGCAGTGGGGTCTCACGGAGAGTGGTGCCAGGTGAATGTGGAGAACTTGGCTGAGACCAAACCCTACAGGACCTTGTGGGCCAAGTTAGACATTGTCTTGCTAATCCTGGAAATAATGAGAGACTTTAATGACTTTTACCAGAGCAGTCTTATTGTTACAAAACTCACTTAGGAAGCAGAGTGGAGAACGAACCTGGTGCGCATGAGAGTCATCTGGGTGAGACCTGATAGAGGGCGTGAGTGGTGTCCGTAGATGTGGGCAAAAGGTGACAGACGTGAGGTACATGTAGGGAGGAACGTGAAAGAAACCTGAAGGACGGGTTGTAGGAGCTGAGGAGAGCAGTGTGGCGAGGGTGGTCTTTTGAAGTTTACCCTGTGCATCTGATTGGATGGCAGTATGCTTGAATGTGACTGGCACAGACAGGAGAAGAGGGGTGTGGGAAGAAAAGAAGGAAATTTCATTTAGGATATGCTGAGTTAAAATATCATCCAAAGGTGCTAGTGGACAGACCTGGGTTCAAAACGTATTGGGTAATGGATGGTAACCGGAACAAAAATCACCGCTGTACTGCCCCTTGTGGGTGACTACCACCTACGGAGAGCACAAGGTCCGCGTGCCTGGGGTACAGTCCCCGCCAGTGCACCAACACATAGTCTGCTATCAATACGGCTAGAACATAGCCAAGCTGGAATGATATTTAGAATCTTTACATATCTCTCAGTCTCAAGCAGAGCTACTGCCCACTGTGCGGCTGCTGCTAAGTCACTTCAGTCATGTCCAACTCTGTGCGACCCCATAGACGGCAGCCCACAAGGCTCCTCCGTCCCTGGGATTCTCCAGGCAGGAACCCTGGAGCCCTTCTCCAAAGCATGAAAGTGAAAAGTGAAAGTGAAGTTGCTCAGTCGCATCCAACTCTGCGACCCCATGGACTGCAGCCCACCAGGCTCCTCCATCCATGGGATTTTCCAGACAGGAGTACTGGAGTGGGTTGCCAGTGCCACTCCCCACTGTAGCCCTTGTTAAACATGGAGAGTCCTTCAAGAAACCAGAAAGCAGTGAATTAGAGCAATTAGGTTAAGGTAAACTACTCTTGGCAATCTTTTCTTTGTGGGTGGAAATGTGAATCTAATACTTGCCTTTTCTCCATCATTTGAAAAACCACCTCCCAGGAATCCTTCTAAGAGGTGACTCCAGTCCATTCCTTTGCAGCCTCAATTAGGAACCAGGAAGAAAAAGAACATTTTAGCTAAAATGGATTCTAGAGATCATTCCACAGATGAAGACAATGGGCTGAAAACAAAGACATATTTAGGCAATGCTTAGAGAAGTTTCCTCCTCCTGTTCTGGTTCGTTTTGTTTGTTTGTTTTGGACATTTCTAAAATGAGAACAGAACATTTCAATATTATGTTATCTGCATTTCAGCTTCTGAGAGTAATCTCGGGGACTGAAGAAGAAAACATTTTGTTCTTGACCTCTCTGTCTTCTGACAGTGCTGCCTGGAAGCTAGTAACAAAGTTTTATTCAAGATAATTTTAATGTTTTAACACTCACTGCAAGTGTCAGGCTGATAACTGGGATAGATTTTCCAAATTAGTGAGTGGGGCTAAGTTGCCAATCCTGTGAAAGAATATCTATTTATTTTCAAATTGTAAATAAATTCAAGAGGTGTCTGGCTCAACCTCCAGCCCAGTGGGTTACTCATGGAACACAGCTCTAAAAGAAAAGGCCTTTATTAAGATTGTGGGCACACAGCTTAGTGAGGGCTTTGTTATCTGCACCATCTTAACCAGTGGTAAAGAATGAAATATTCTTAATAAAAACAACTCAGCAGCTTGGTTTTGCTTATTCTTTAGAGTTTTAAATCAAAATCAATGTGACTTTTTAAAGTAACCCCCAGGTAGAGTTTAAAATGCTGAATGTGCCTGAATTATGCATATGTACAAGGTCTACAGCCTCAGGAGTGTTGTTAGTATACCAAACGCCATAAGTAACAATCCATTCCAAGTAGCTGGTTTGAGAAGACTGGGGCTGCTGCCCCACGCAACACATTGTTAACACAGTGGGGAAGAAGAGCACGGCCCATATGGAGGGATGTGGATAAATGTAGGTGTTGGAAGTAGTCTGGTGATAATGCTATTAATGAAAGCTAAAGTAATGATGATTGAGAACTTTCTAAGCTGTTGAACAGTTTGGCCACATACTTTGTTGAATGCCAGCTACGTGCAAGTTCCCACTTTCAGATTCACAAATGAAAAAGATTGGATTCTGTCCCTATAATGAATCATAATTCACCCGGTGATTTACATGGCTAATTGCAACAACACAAAACAAACAAGGAGCATCGGGAGAGTTCAGAAGCTCAATTCCAATTGGCCTGTTTAATTGTCTTTCCAGGTTCCAGAGAAAATGTTTGTTATGGAGTTTCCAGGATGATTGGTGTCCTCTAAATTTGTTTGTTGGAGAGCTTACTCAGCCACTGTATAATGAACTTTTGGCCTAAAGTTATTTATTATAAAATTTAAGAACTGGTGTGGTCACCTAGTCTAAACTGCTTTTCGAAGTTATGAAAATCAAGGGTAAATGAGTTTAATGTTATAGGATAATTTATTGTTATTAATCTTATATATGTGTACATACATATTTGTGAATATTTACATACTTATATATAATATAAATGTATATTTACATATTATTTACAGATATATGTATGCTGCTGCTGCTAAGTCACTTCAGTCGTGTCTGACTCTGTGCAACCCCATAGACGGCAGCCCACCAGACTCCCAGGTCCTTGGGATTTTCCAGGCAAGAACACTGGAGTGGATTGCCATTTCCTTCTCCAGTGCATGAAAGTGAAAAGTGAAAGTGAAGTTGCTCAGTTGTGTCCAACTCTTGGCGACCCCATGGACTACAGCCTACCAGGCTCCTCCGTCCATGGGATTTTCCAGGCAAGAGTACTGGAGTGGGGTGCCATTGCCTTCTCCATCCTTAAACCCCATGAGGACAAAATGAATTTTAAAAGTCTGGGAAGAATGTGTGATGAATGGTATAACTTCCATGGTCCTCAAGAAGTAGCATCAACTAGCCTAAGCGATATTTACTACCAAACTATGGCTTCCACTTGAACACTTAGCAAAGTAATTAGCTCCAGAAACTCAGCTTTATGTAATATGGGGAATGGGCTGGTGGAGGGCCTTCATCTTCTGTCTCATTCAAAATGGACTGCAAAGAACCAGTGACAAATGAGTATTTAATTTGTCACTGAGGAGGCAAGAGGTTAGATAGCCCTGGTAGAATGAGCTCTGAGACTTGCTGGAACTTAAATATGAGTCTCTTATAGCAGAGATTTATTAAACTCAACCATCTCTGTGGACTGTCTCTTTGCCAAAATCAATACCCATTCTGATATTTCCCTATGGGCTACACGAAGGAAAACAGAAAAGGCTTTGGCTCTGTCACTGTAGAAACTGTAGGCTTGCTTCATATTTCGTTTGTATAGTAAGCTGTCCCAGGGGAGACATGAGCCTGTAGGAAAAGGCAGAGAATCAAATCGACTTCTTAGGGGTGCAAGGACCACTTTCAGAGGTTTTACAAGGTGAGAACAAAGCACTGAATTGCCCTTATTATAAAAAAAAAAAAACAAAAACCAAAAAACATAAGATTGATGGGTCCAAACTAAAGTCAGAGCAAAAAGTGTAAGGAAATGAAATCAGTCTTCTAAAGTAAAATAATAATAATAATTATATATTAGGCTCTTTTACTAGAATTCTTGTTTCTGAAGATCTCATCTGTCTTCTCTCGTTTTATCATTGCTTCTTCTGAGGTAGACAGATGAAAAGTGAATGTGAAAATATTAGTTGCTCTGTCGTGTCTGACTCTTTGCGATTCCATGGATTTCTCCAGGCAAGAACACTGGAGTGGGTAGCCATGCCTTTCTCCGGGGAATAATCCTGACCCAGGGATCAAACCTAGATCTCCTGCACTGCAGGCAGATTCTTTACTTTCTGAGCCACCAGAGAAGCCCAGAGACAGATGAGATAGTTCCGTATTTTATCAGTGTATGTGTTTGTGCTTAGTCACTCAGTCGTGTCCGACGCTTTGCCACCCCATGAACTATAACCCACCAGGCTCCTCTGTCCATGGAATTTTCAAAGCAAGAATGCTGGAGTAGGTTGCCATTTCCTCCTCCAGAGGATCTTCCTGACTCAGGGATCAAACACATCTCCTGTGTCCCCTGCATTGCAGGTGGATTCTTTGCCTTCTGAACCATTGGGGAAGCTCTTATCAGTAGGGCAAGAAAAGAAATAAATAGTCATTTAAGATTGCTAAGTTATAAACTATTATCTGAGCTGCTGAGAGTGGGCCATGGCCTCCCGATTTTGGATTCACATTCTTGAGAACTTTGAGTTCAACCTCTCACTTCTTTCTTCCCCGCACTCTTACCTCTACTCAGATGACTTCCTCTGTTCAGGAGGCAGCTCTTTGAGTTTTCTACTATTTCTCTCTATGTATACCAGGAAACATCTGAACAAAATTTCACTATATGCACTGACCAGTTGACTTCAGTTAATCAAGTGACTATGCCTGTCATGTTAATGCATGTGGTAGAATTTTGTGGTAAATAATACATGGCATGTGTCAGAAGTCATTTTGTGCCAGATCCACCTCACAGCTCCCCACCTTGATGCAGTACTCTCAGAGATGTATAAATTATACCCCTTTCATATCTTTAAAGGATCACTTTTTCAAAACTGTTATGTTTCTCCTGCTTTTTGTTAATGTTCTATTCACTCAAGATTCTTCTCTTTTGAATTCAACTCAAGAAAACAAGTCATTTACTAGGACCCTTCCTATGTGATTTCACATTGTTTCTGTCATAGAATGTAAGAGATTTTCTTAGACCTCCTTTTGTTCGAACTCTTCATGGGGAAAAAAACCATGATGTGTGTGTGTGTGTGTGTGTGTGTGTGTGTATTCTGATGTGATTACCCATAAATTTTGATATAATAGACAATAAAATAAATATCCTCAGTCTATATTCTAAATTTACTGTGTTATTTGATGTAGTTGTTCATCTAAACAACAATTTGGTTAGATTTTGTTCTCTTACAAGTAACACACCTATAAGAAATAAGCTTTATGACTATCACTCTCTTGAAGAGAGATGGTATATTTTGTCTCATTCTCCGGGTACCAAAATCTCTCAGTTGTACTTGTCACCATTATCCATCCATTCCAGAAAATAATGATCATAGTAACAGTGACTATTCATTGACTACTTCCAATGAACCTCTGTTCTTAGAGCTTTACATATAGAAACTCACTTAATTGTGATGACAGCTCTATAAGAGACTGTTATTGGCCTCATTTACATTTAAAGAAGTGCCAAGGAAGGCAAATCCAAGCCCTTGTCCTTGGCCTCTCAACTCTATTGACTTTATCTGTTCTTTCTATGTCTGTAACAATATCAGGTACAGGAGTAAAGTAACTAATTTATTCTTCAGAAAAAAGCACAAAAGGATATAGAAACCCCAAAAAGATATATGTAAGTGTATAAACTTGCTCTAAAATAAAATTATAGACAATTTATTCCACTGGTCATGGATGATATAGTCCATGGAATTCTCCGGGCCAGAATGCTGGGATGGGTAGCCTTTCCCTGCTCCAGGGAATCTTCCCAACCCAGATATTGAACCCAGGTCTCCTGCACTGCAGGTGGATTCTTTACCAACTGAGCTATCCGGGAAGTCCATGAATGTAGGCATAAAAATACAAATACTATATAGTAGAAAGAATTCTATCTTTAAAGTTGCAAAGCCCTATTATTAAAGGAACTTCCCAGCCCTAGAAACCTAACCCTAATCTGAACCTTAACCTTATCCATTGTCCTTTCCGCTTACCTAGCCCTTCCACTCACATCATGGAAAGCCAGAAGTGGCCTTAGTCTCTGTACCTTGAACTTGCCCAGTCACTTCTCTAACACATAACCATTACATCTCTTGCTCCATCATCTTGCCTGTGCCTGTTTGCACATCTTATATCTAATTCTGATTCTTCAGCTCACTTTGCCAGGCTTTTCAGACATTTTCTCTGGTCTATGCACCTGTCACTACCCTCTCATCTCTGTGTGTTTGTACATCTGAACAGTCTCTCTAGCTTTGAGGAGGAGACTACATTAGCATTATTCTTTTTTTTTTTTTTTAAACTTTACAATATTGTATTAGTTTTGCCAAACATCGAAATGAATCCACCACAGGTATACCCGTGCTCCCCATCCTGAACCCTCCTCCCTCCTCCCTCCCCATACCTTCCCTCTGGGTCGTCCCAGTGCACCAGCCCCAAGCATCCAGTATCGTGCATTGAACCTGGACTGGTGACTTGTTTCATACATGATGTTATACATGTTTCAATGCCATTCTCCCAAATCTCCCCACCCTCTCCCTCTCCCACAGAGTCCATAAGACTGATCTATACATCAGTGTCTCTTTTGCTGTCTCGTACACAGGGTTATTGTTACCATCTTTCTAAATTCCATATATATGTGTTAGTATACTGTATTGGTGTTTTTCTTTCTGGCTTACTTCACTCTGTATAATAGGTTCCAGTTTCATCCACCTCATTAGAACTGATTCAAATGTATTCTTTTTAATGGCTGAGTAATACTCCATTGTGTATATGTACCACAGCTTTCTTATCCATTCATCTGCTGATGGGCATCTAGGTTGCTTCCATGTCCTGGCTATTATAAACCGTGCTGCGATGAACATTGGGGTACACGTGTCTCTTTCCCTTCTGGTTTCCACAGTGCGTATGCCCAGCAGTGGGATTGCTGGATCATAAGGCAGTTCTATTTCCAGTTTTTTAAGGAATCTCCACACTGTTCTCCATAATGGCTGTACTAGTTTGCATTTCCACCAACAGTGTAAGAGGGTTCCCTTTTCTCCACACCCTCTCCAGCATTTATTGCTTGTAGACTTTTGGATCGCAGCCATTCTGACTGGTGTGAAATGTCTTGTAGAAGGGCTGAACTCACATCCTGCTCCAGGTTTCCTGCCATTGGATGTATCCTTGCACTAGGCTGGAGTAGGTAGCCTGTGTTCTTACAATAGCCTGTATTGTTTTACAAATTTCCCTGTGAAAATCTTATTTGTCTTCTACCAGACCACAAAGTCTTTGAGTAGAGGAATCGTGTCTTCTTTGGGTCACTTGTGCTTCACACAGTGCCTGGCATATTGTTGGTGTGTGATGAAAGTTTATCTGAAGTGAAATAAAATGTACTTCTCTGTTCTGCAAGGTGGATAAGGGAGGATGGGTTATGGGAGAGAAAAACCCAAGAATAAGTCTTAGGATACACCAAACATATGAGACTGCAGAACTAGAAGCTCAAGAGGGAGGAATAAGGATGGTGGAAGTCTATTATCAGAGATAAAGGAATATTTAAAACTTTAATAACACAGTTTAAATGCAGGACAAAATAAATGTTTAGTGATGCAGCTCAACTAAAGGATTAAAGAAGCCATAAAACTGTACTCAGAGATGTTTTGGTGCTGAGAACAATGTGTAATTAATCAACTATAATTTCCTAAGCACTTAAGATAGATTCAATAAAGGATAGAAATGGTATGGACTTAACAGATGCAGAAGATATTAGGAAGAGGTGGCAAGAATACACAGAACTGTACAAAAAGATCTTCACGACCCAGATAATCATGATAGTGTGATTACTCACCTAGAGCCAGACATCCTGGAATGTGAAGTCAAGTGGGCCTTAGGAAGCATCACTACAAAGCTAGTGGAGGTGAAAGAATTCCAGTTGAGCTATTTAAATCCTAAAAGATGATGCTCTGAAAGTGCTGCACTCGATATGCCAGCAAATTTGGAAAACTCAGCAGTGGCCACAGGACTGGAAAAGTTCAGTTTTCATTCCAATCCCAAAGAAAGGCAATGCCAAAGAATGCTCAAAATACTGCACAATTGCACTCATCTCACACGCTAGTAAAGTGATGATCAAAATTCTCCAGGCCAGTCTTCAGCAATACGTGAACCATGAACTTCCAGATGTTCAAGCTGGTTTAGAAAAGGCAGAGGAACCAGAGATCAAATTGCCAACATTCACTGGATCATTGAAAAAACAAGAGAGTTCCAGAAAAACATCTGTGTCTCCTTTATTGATTATGCCAAAGCCTTTGAATGTATGGATCACAACAAACTAGAAAATTCTGAAAGAGATGGGAATACCAGACCACCTGACCTGCCTCCTGAGAAATCTGTTTGCACGCCAAGAAGCAACAGTTAGAACTGGACCTAAAAAATCAGACTGGCTGCAAATAGGAAAAGGAGTACATCAAGACTGTATATTGTCTCCCTGCTTATATAACTTACATGCAGAGTACATCATGAGAAATGCTGGACTGGATGAAGCACAAGCTGGAATCAAGATTGCCGGGAGAAATAACAATAACCTCAGATATGCAGATGACACCAAGTTTATGGCAGAAAGTGAATAACTAAAGAGCCTCTTGAAGAAAGTGAAAGAGAAGAGTGGGAAAGTTAGCTTAAAGATCAACATTCAGAAAACTAAGATCATGGCATCTGGTCCCATCAGTTCAGTTCAGTTCAGTCACTCAGTTGTGTCCAACTCTGTGACCCATGAATTGCAGCAGCCAGGCCTCCCTGTGCATCACCAACTCCCAGAGTTCACTCAAACTCACATCCATTGAGACGATGATGCCATCCAGCCATCTCATCCTCTGTTGTCCCCTTCTCCTCTTGCCCCCAATCCCTCCCAGCATCAGAGTCTTTTCCAATGAGTCAACTCTTTGCATGAGGTGGCCAAAGTATTGGAGTTTCAGCTTTAGCATCAGTCCTTCCAAAGAACACCCAGGACTGATCTCCTTTAGAAAGGACTGGTTGGATCTCCTTGCAGTCCAAGGGACTCTCAAGAGTCTTCTCCAACACCACAGTTCAAAAGCATCAATTCTTTGGTGCTCAGCTTTCTTCACAGTCCAACTCTCACATCCATACATGACTACCAGAAAAACCATAGCCTTGACTAGATGGACCTTTGTTGGCAAAGTAATGTCTCTGCTTTTGAATATGCTATCTAGGTTGGTCATAACTTTCCTTTCAAGGAGTAAGCGTCTTTTAATTTCATGGCTACATTCACCATCTGCAGTGATTTTGGAGCCCCCAAAAATAAAGTCTGAAACTGTTTCCACTGTTTCCCCATCTATTTCCCATGAAGTGATGGGACCAGATGCCATGACCTTCGTTTTCTGAATGTTGAGCTTTAAGCCAACTTTTTCACTCTCCTCTTTTACCTTCATCAAGAGGCTTTTTAGTTCCTCTTCACTTTCTGCCATAAGGGTGGTGTCATCTGCATATCTGAGGTTATTAATATTTCTCCCAGCAATCTTGATTCCAGCTTGTGCTTCTTCCAGCCCAGCATTTCTCATGATGTACTCTGCTTATACGTTAAATAAGCAGGGTGACAATATACAGCCTTGACGTACTCCTTTTCCTATTTGGAACCAGGCTGTTGTTCCATGTCCAGTTCTAACTGTTGCTTCCCGACCTGCATATAGGTTTCTCAAGACGCCGGTTAGGTGGTCTGGTATTCCCATCTCTTTCAGAATTTTCCACAGTTTATTGTGATCCACACAGTCAAAGGCTTTGGCATAGTCAATAAAGCAGAAATAGATGTTTTTCTGGAACTCTCTTGCTTTATCAATGATCCAGCACATCACATGTTGGCAATTTGATCTCTGGTTCCTCTGCCTTTTCTAATACTAGCTTGAACATCTAGAAGTTCACGGTTCACGTATTGCTGAAGCCTGGCTTGGAGAATTTTGAGCATTACTTTACAGGTGTGTGAGATGAGTGCAATTGTGTGGTAGTTTGAGCATTCTTTGGCATTGCCTTTCTTTGGGATTGGAATGAAAACTGACCTTTTCTAATCCTGTGGCCACTGCTGAGTTTTCCAAATTTGCTGACATATTGAGTGCAGCACTTTCACAGCATCATCTTTCAGGATTTAAAATAGCTCAACTGGAATTCCATCACCTCCACTAGCTTTGTTTGTAGTGATGCTTTCTAAGGCCCCCTTAACTTCACATTCCAGGATGTCTGGTTCTAGGTCAGTCATCACACCATTGTGATTATCTTGGTCGTAAAGATCTTTTTTGTACAGTTCTTCTGTGTATTCTTGACACCTCCTCTTAATATCTTCTGCTTCTGTTAGGTCCATATCATTTCTGTCCTTTATCAAGCCCATCTTTACATGAAGTGTTCCCTTGGTATCTCTAATTTTCTTGACGAGACCTCTAGTCTTTCCCATTCTGTTGTTTTCCTCTTTTCTTTGCATTGATCGCTGAGGAAGGGTTTCTTATCTCTTCTTGCTATTCTTTGGAACTCTGCATTCAGATGCTTATATCTTTACTTTTCTCTTTTGCTTTTTGCTTCTCTTCTTTTCACAGCTATTTGAAAGGCCTCCCCAAACAGCCATTTTGCTTTTTTGCATTTCTTTTCCATGGGGATGGTCTTCATCCCTGTCTCCTGTACAGTGTCACGAACCTCCATCCATAGTTCATCAGGCACTCTATATATCAGATCTGGTCCCTTAAATCTATTTCTCACTTCAAGGCAAATAGATGGGGAAACAGTGGAAACAGTGGCTGACTATTTTTTTGGTTCCAAAATCACTGCAGATGGTGACTGTAGCCATGAAATTAAAAGACGCTTACTCCTTGGAAGGAAAGTTATGACCACCCTAGACAGCATATTAAAACGCAGAGACATTACTTTGCCAAGAAAGGTCTATCTAGTCAAGCCTATTGTTTTTCCCGTAGTCATGTATGGATGTGAGAGTTGGACTATAAAGAAAGCTGAGCACAGAATTGATGCTTTTGAACTGTAGTGTTGGAGAACTCTTGAGAGTCCCTTGGACTGCGAGGCGATCCAACCAGTCCATCCTAAAGGAGATCAGTCCTGGGTGTTCATTGGAAGGACTGATGTGAAGAGCTGATTCATTTGCAAAGATCCTGATGCTGGGAAAGATTGAGGGCAGGAGGAGAAGGGGATGGCAGAGGATGAGATAGTTGGATGGTATCACCAACTCAATGGACATGGGTTTGGGTAGACTCCGGGAGTGGGTGATGGACAGGGAGACCTGGTTTTCTGCACTTCATGGGGTCTCAAAGAGTTGGACGTGACTGAGCGACTGAACTGAACTGAACTAGTATGGTCATAGCATTATGCTATACACAGAAAAAGTACAGATTGAAAAAAATAGAAAAATCCTGGCTTCTAGGAGATTATAACCTTCCTTGAGAAATGAAATCAATAAATAAGAAATCATTAGAAAATCAGGAAAAGTAGTATTCAATTAACTACTAAATTATCTAGTGTGGATTAAATACCTCCTTTACTTATTTAGTGATATCAATGAATCCTATGCATATTTTCTTGTGTCAGGTACTCACCTAGAAAAGGAGATGTGGTGAATTCAGGGAGGTGTTGTGAAGCCTTTGTATTTTGTTAGTGTTAATGTCTGTTGAGTCTATTAAGGGGGAGTTCAGACACCTACTGCTGCCGAGAAAGAGCCAGACATAAGGTCTAGATGGGTTTTGTTGGATACATACAACAGAATATATCTCAATTACCATGAACATCTAAAGAGTTAGGAATCGTAGAATTTTTGGATTTTATTTTTCTCTTTACATCAAGGTTTTCCTCAACAATTTTATTGATCATCAATATTTGTAATCCAGAATAAGCTGACAATTCAGTCTTAGAGCACTATCTTAAATCCATCAGCTGTCTTAGAAACCCCTGAATTCAAACAGCTGCCTACAAGATGTTTGCTGTCTGGATAATTTGCGATCTGGGGCATCAGTCTCAATTCCGGAGATTTACCCAGTTCATTTCTGAATTGATTTTCCTCCATGTTTCATTCGGGAAAAGTACATAAGAATTGTTGTGCCGTGATGAATCTAAATGTATGATCAAATCCAGCTCCAGGGCTACGTTAAGTCACTACTCAGCAGGATATGGCAACTGTGTGGAATGCCAATATAATGAAACACTGATTATAGGAAATAAATTTTAAAGGCTGTACATTTCTAAATCAGGAGGAGCCACTTTTACTGCTCTGAATGTTCTTCTAGGTGACAGTCGATGGGATTCCAAAAATGAAACGACAAAAAACTTCACTTTGGAATTCTATATATTGAATCATGATTTACAGAATGGCCCATCTTTTTGAAGAGAAGTAAATCCAGCCTTGTAGTTTATAGCCACAAACTTTTCCCCCAAAGTAATGTAATTGTAGTTTGGAAGAAATCAAAGAGAAAAGGAATATATTAAACAGAGTCTACTTATTTAGCTTCCCCTGGTCCTCCAGCAAAAGTAGGTAAGAATGTTTTTAAGCCCATCCTTACCCCACTAGCCTCGTTCAGGAATAGATTGATTCAAACCTTCCAAATTCTTCTCTCTTAAGCCCGGTCCAGGAGTTCAAATAAAAGAAATTTCTTGAATCGTATGAGCAGAGAACTATAAAACCAACAGTGTTTGCAGATTAAACTCAACTCTTCTTTCAAGTTTGTTCAATAAAAAATTGTAATAGCATAATTATCAAGACCTCCTATATTCTGCTATAACAGTTTTTAAAATGTCTCAGCTTAATTCAACCTGGGAGCTGTGCTACAAGCCGAGGTCAACTAACAGGATGTAAAACCAAGAGTGAAGCAGAGTCAGGGCAAATACAACGATCCATCAAAAGAGGTGTGAGCCTCTAGGCAGCTCCAAGATGCCGTGCACAGCTTATTTCTACATCACACAGCCCTAACCTATCTAGCAAATACGAAAACGGCAGTAAAAAACCCAACAGTCCAAATTTATGTGCAGAGCACAAATTTTCTTTTTTTGTTGTTATTTTTGTCATTGTTAATTAAGGAATAACTTATACAAGAAATCCTCAGATCTGAAGTATACAGATTGTGAATTTCAGTTTTTACATTTTGATAATTTTTTTATAGCCATATAACTACCACTCCAATCAAGATATAGAACATTTACATTATTCTAAAAAGTTCTATCATTGTCTTTTGATTTAATCCTCCCTCCAGGCAATCGTGTGTGTGTGTATATACATTATATATTCTGGATATAAATCTTTGTCACTTATAGGTATTTATGATACTTTTCTCTCCATTGTTGGCTTATGTATTTTTAAATGATGCCTTTAAAAAGTGTTTAATCACTATGAACAAAGCTAGTACAGGTGATGGAATTCCAATTGAGCTATTTCAAAATCTTAAAAGATGATGCTGTGAAAGTGCTGCACTTAATATGCCAGCAAATCTGGAAAACTCAGCAGTGGCCACAGGACTGGAAAAGGTCAGTTTTCATTCCAATCCCAAAGAAAGGCAATGCCAAAGAATGTTCAAGCTACCACACAATTGCACTCATCTCACATGCTAGCAAAGTAATGCTCAAAATTCTCCAAGCCAGGCTTCAGCAATACATGAACTGTGAACTTCCAGATGCTCAAGCTGGATTTAGAAAAGGCAGAGGAACCAGAGATCAAATTGCCAACATTCACTGTATCATTGATAAAGCAAGAGAGTTCCAGAAAAACATCTACTTTGCCTTATTGACTACACTAAAGCCTTTGACTGTGTGGATCACAACAAACTGGAAAATTCTGAAAGAGATGGGAATACCAGACCACCTGACCTGCCTCCTGAGAAATCTGTATGCAGGTCAAGAAGCAACAGTTAGAACTGGACATGAAACAACAGACTGGTTCCAAATCAGGGAAGGAATATGTCAAGGCTGTATATTGTCACCCTGCTTATTTAACTTATATGCAGTGTACATCATGAGAAATGCTGGGCTGGAAGAAGCACAAGCTGGAATCAAGATTGACAGGAGAAATATCAATAACCTCGGATATGCAGATGACACCACCCTTATGGCAGAATGTGAGATCTAAAGAACCTCTTGATGAAAGTGAAAGAGAAGAGTGAAAACGTTGGCTTAAAACTCAACATTCAGAAAAAAACTAAAATCATGGCATCTGGTCCCACCACTTCATGGGAAATAGATGGGGAAACAGTGGAAACAGTGAGAGACTTTATTTTCTTGGGCTCCAAAATCACTGCAGATGGTGACTGCAGCCATGAAATTAAAAGACACTTGCTCCTTGGAAGAAAAGCTATAACCAACATAGACTGCATATTAAAAAGCAAAGACATTACTCGCCAACAAAGTCCGTCTAGTCAAAGCTATGGTTTTTCCAGCAGTCACTTATGGATGTGAGAGTTGGACTGTGAAGAAAGCTGAGCACCGAAGTATTGATGCTTTTGAACTGTGGTGTTGGAGAAGACTCTTGAGAGTCCCTTGGACTGCAAGGAGAGCCAACCAATCTTAAAGGAAGTTAGTCCTAAATATTCATTGGAAGGACTGATGCTGAAGCTGAAACTCCAGTACCTGATGCGAAGAATTGACTCTTTGGAAAAGACCCTGATGCTGGGAAAGATTGAAGGTGGGAGGAGAAGGGAATGACAGAGGATGAGATGGTTGGATGGATGAGTTTGAGTAGGCTCTGGTAGTTGGTGATGAACAGGGAAGCCTGGTGTGCTGCAGTCCATGGAGTCACAGAGAGTCAGACACAACTGAGTGACTGAACTGAACTGAATAGCTGATTAACAATGTTGTGATAGTTTCAGGTGAATAGCATAGGGACTCAGTCATACATACATATGTATTCTTTCTCCCTCAGGTGGCAAATAGACGGAGAAAAATGGAAAAGGTGACTGGCTTTATTTTCTTGGGCTCCAAAGTCACTGTGGACATTAACTACAGCCATAAAATTAAAAGATGCTTGCTCTTTGGAAGAAAAGCTATGATCAACTTAGACAACATATTAAAAAGCAGAGACATTACTTTGCTGACAAAGGTCTTTATAGTAAAAGCTGTGGTTTTTATGATTTATCCATATATGACTACTGTATTCTGTAGTCATGTATGGATGTGAGAGCTGGACCATAAGGAAGATTGAGCACTGAAGAATTGATGCTTTTGAACTGTGATGATGAAGACTCTTGAGAGTCCCGTGAACAGCCAGGAAATAAAGCCAGTCAATCCTAAAGGAAATTAACCCTGAATATTCATTGCAAGGACTGATGCTGAGGCTGAAGCTCCAATACTTTGAACTCCTGATGCCAAGAGGGGCTCATTGGGAAAAAAACCAATGCTGGGAAAGATTCAAGGCAGGAGGAGAAGGGGGCAACAGAGAATGAGATGGTTGGATGGCATCATCAACTCAATGAACAAGAGTCTGAGCAAACTCTGGGAGATAGTGAAGGACAGGGAAGCCTGGCATGCTGCAGTCCTTGAGGTTGCAAAGCATTGGACACAGCTGAGTAACTGAACAACAAATTCTCCCTAACACTCCCTTCCCATCCAGGCTGCCACATCACATAAAAATACCAAGTTCTTCAAGGACCATTTATTGAAATGCCTCTCCTTTGTCCATTGAATTATCTTGGTGCCTTTGTGAAAAATCAGTTGATAGTAAATGTTTGGATATATCTCTGAACTCTCTCGTTTCATTATTGTTTGGCCCTTACCACAATACTGCACTAGCTTGATTGTCTTAGGTTTATAATTAGTTTCAAAATCAGCTAATGTAAGATCTCTAACACTGTTGCTCTTTTTCAAGCTCTTTTATTTATTCTTTGTCCTTTGTATTTCCATATGAATTTCATAATCAGTTTATGCATTTCTATAAATTGCCTGCTGAGTTTTGAGTCAGACCACATTGATCCAGTATGAATCAGTTTGAGGGGAATGGGGCATCTTAAAAATAGTGAATTTTCCAATCCCAAGTGACCATGTCTCTCCATTTCTTTAAGACTATTACACTTCCCTAGGCAATATTTGATAGTTTTCTGGGTAGAGTTCTTCCAATCACGTATTAGATTCATTCTCTGACATGTGAAGCATTTTATTCTAATAAAAATGTTTTCAAATTTCATTTTCTTGTTATTTACTTTTATTGAAGTATAGGTGATTTACAGTGTTGTGCTGATTTCTACTGTACAGCAGAATGAGTCCGTTATTCATGTATATACATTATTATATTCTTTTCCATTATGGTTTGTCATAGGGTATTGAATATATTTCCCTGTGTTATACAACAGGACCTTGTTATTTATCCATTCTATATGTAATATCTTATATCTACTAACCCCGACCTCCTGCTCTGTGTCTCTCCCAACCCCCTTCCCCTTGGCAGTCACAGGTCTGTTCTCTGTGTCAATGATTCTGTTTCTGTTTTATAGATAGGTTCATTTCTGTCACAGTTTGTGAGTGATAGTTGCTCAGTCACGCTGACTCTTTGCAACCCCATGGACAGTAGCCTGCCAGGATCCTCTGTCCCTGGAATTCTCCAGGCAAGATTACTGGAGTGGGTTGCCATTTCCTTCTCCAGGGGATCTTCCCGACCCATGTATCCTGCACTGCAGGAGAGTCTTTACCATATGAGCCACCAGGGAAGCCTACTATTAATAGACATTTCTAAGTATAAAGACAGGTCAACTTAGAAAGTAACAGCAGATACATGCTTGACTTTATCTTATAATCTATAGACAATATATTAGAATATGTAATGAATCCATACACCTTTTCCAAAGGCATACCCAAAACAGAAGTAACAATAAAGTTATAAATGATAGTCATCAGATGAAGTAATTTAGATGAAGCTTTTCTCTCTCAAAGAGATGGGGACTGGGCAAGTGGTCAGGAAGGAAATACAACGTGCTTTTAACTTTGTTTGAAAAATAGTGTTCAGTTCCACATTGCTGAACATAATTTTGTTTTTGCCAAATAAATCCTCTACTTCAAATTACTGTCCAAATGCTTTATTAAAACTCTGCTTCTGGCCTTTGTTTTGGAATCTGTTACTTTTGTTGCCACCTCCTGATTGCCGTCCTCTGAAGCTTCTACTTCTTTCCCGCTGTACCCTGACATCTTGGTTGCCCTCGTGCTGTCCCCTGAAGCCTCAATTGGCTTCCCACTGTCCTTGGAAGTTACGATATCCTTCCTGTGGACCTTCTAGCTCTGGTTGCTCTGTGGCCACAGAAAGCTGCCAGTGCCGTGAATCATGTCACTTTTCCTGTGTCATAGTTTAGATTCCACATATAAGTGATATTATATAGTATTTGTCATTCTCTTTCTGACTTACTTCATTTAGTATGGTAATCTCTAGTTATATCCATGATACTACAGATGGCATTATTTTATTCTTTTTTATGGCTGAGCACTATTCCATTGTATATATGTACCACATCTTCTTTACCATTCATCTGTCAGTGGACAATTAGGTTGCTTATATGTCTTGGATATTGTGAGTAGTGCTTCTATGAACATAGGAGTGCATGTATTTTTTTTTTAATTGAAGTTTTGTCTGGATATATGATCAGGAGTAGGATTGTTGGATCATATGGTAATTCTATTTTTAGTTTTTGCCCATGCTATGGAGCTTACAAGATCTTAGCTCCCTTGGCAGTGAAAGAACAGAGCCCTAACCACTGGACTGCCTGGGAATTCCCTATTTTTAGTTTTCTGAGGAACCTCTATACTGTTTTCTATAGTGGCTGTACCCACTTACATCCCCACCAACATTGTAGTTGTGGGTTTCCTTTCTCCACACCCTCTCCAGCATTTATTATTTGTTGACTTAATAACGCCCACCCTGACCAGTGTGAGGTGATACCTCATTGTCGGTCTGATTTGCATTTCTCTAACAATTAGCAATGTTGAGTGTCACTTCATGTGCCAGTTGGCCATCTGTATGTCTTCTTTGGAGAAATGTCTATTTAGGTCTTCTGCCCATTACTCTTGCCTGGAAAATCCCATGGATGGAGGAGCCTGAAAGGCTGCAGTCCATGGGGTCGCGAAGAGTTGGACACGACTGAGCAACTTAACTTTCATTTTTCACTTTCATTCATTGGAGAAGGAAATGGCAACCCACTCCACTGTTCTTGCCTGGAGAATCCCAGGAATGGGGGAGCCTGGTGGGCTGCTGTCTATGGGGTCGCACAGAGTCGGACACGACTGAAGCGACTTAGCAGCAGCAGCAGCCCATTTTTTGACTGGATTGTTTTTTGGTTTTGAGTTTTATGAGCTGTTTGTATATTTTGGAAATTAAGCCATTGTTGATCGTATTGTTTTCAGATATTTTCTCCCATTCTACAGGTTGTCTTTGTTTTCTTTATGGTTTCCTTTACTGTGCAAAAGCTTATAAGCTTGATTAGGTCTCATTTGTTTATTCTTATTTTTATTTCTATTGTCTTGGGAGACTGATCTAAGAAAACATTGGTGTGATTTATGTCAGAGAAAGTTTTGCCTATGATCTCTTCTAAGAGTTTTATTGTGTCATGTCTTGTAATTAAGTCTTTAAACCTTTTTGAGTTTATTTTTGTGTGTGGTGAGAGTATTCTCACTTCATTGATTTACACCCAGCTGTTCAACTTCCCCATTTGTAAATGAAGATTATTTTGTCCTTTTCAATTTTTATGCCATTTTTTCTTGTTTATTGAACTGGTTTAGATTTTCAGCACACTAATAAGAGTAACACTGCTTAATTTAATTTTATAACAAAAGCCAGAACAATTTTGATAACTGAAGATCTAACTTTTTGAGTAAATCATAATGCTACCAGTGATACACAATAGTGCCTGTTTCCTTAAATACTTTCTAGAACTGAATGCTACCATGATTTAAAGCATTTATCAATCTTATAAATGAGAAATGGTACCTTTCATGCTTCAAATTAATATTTATATGGTATAAAATAAGAAACATAATTTTACTAATATATCATAAATATAGAAAATTCAATAGCTTTTTCCTTTATTACTAGTACTCAGAAATGGAAAAATAGAAAGCTCAATAACAATTTCTAACCCTTTAATTGCTTAGAAATACATTTAATAGAGTCTATATGAGAGAAATTATTAAATATAAACAAATACGAAGTAAGACAGTATTAAGCGAAATTGCATTCCACTGTGAATCTTAATGCTTTTATTGTGTTTTGTTTGGGGAACTAGATTAAATTATTTTAAAGTTTAGATGATGGAATAAAGTTCTGAGAATAGTACAAACAATGAAAAAAAAATACTAAAAAGATGAGCTTATCTTTCAGCTATTAAAATTTACTATAAAGCCACAATCACAGTACTGAGATAGGTTACAATATCCACTGAGATAGGTTACAATATCCAAAAATGTAAGCAAGAATCACATGGAATGATCAAAATTAACATTTTTAGTTCAATGAGATTTTTGGAAAAAAACAAAACAAAACAGTGTTGGCATAGACCGTTCTTTATCTGGAAGAAGATGGAACTAGTTCAACCTGTATTTTCCACACAAATGCATTTGATATATAGTAATTAGGGAAACAGTGGAAACAGTGTGAGACTTTATTTTTTTGGGCTCTAAAATCACTGCAGATGGTGACTGCAGCCATGAAATTAAGACGCTTGCTCCTTGGAAGGAAAGTTATGACCAACCTAGATAGCATATTCAAAAGCACAGATATTACTTTGCCAACAAAGGTCTGTCTAGTCAAGGCTATGGTTTTTCCAGTGGTCATGTATCGATGAGCGCCGAAGAATTGATGCTTTTGAACTGTGGTGTTGGAGAAGACTCTTGAGAGTCCCTTGGACTGCAAGGAGATCCAACCAGTCCATTCTGAAGGAGATCAGCCCTGGGATTTCTTTGGAAGGAATGATGCTAAAGCTGAAACTCCAGTACTTTGGCCACCTCATGTGAAGAGTTGACTCATTGGAAAAGACTCTGATGCTGGGAGGGATTGGGGGCAGGAGGAGAAGGGGACGACAGAGGATGAGATGGCTGGATGGCATCACTGACTCGATGGACATGAGTCTGAGTGAACTCTGGGAGTTGGTGATGGACAGGGAGGCCTGGCATGCTGCGATTCATGGGGTCACAAATAGTCGGACATTACTGAGTGACTGAACTGAACTGAATATGAATACCCAAAATAGTGGGAGAATATATAGGTGAATGTCTACATGATTTTCTATAGGAGGCTTCCTTAAGCAAAATAGGAATTTCAGAAGCCATAAAGTAAATAAATATGTTGTCCAGAGTATGTTTAAATTTGATAAATAATTAATGCTAAAGTATAAGTAACAAACTTCATTCTAATTGCTAATATATTTGTATATAATGGACATTTTTAAACATAAAAAACAAGGAAGAATATTGACACTTATGACTGAAGGTAAGTTATTAGAGTAAACATAAAAATATCTTCTATACAGAGATAATGGGAAACACATACGAAAAAGAAATGTGTAAATGGTTTAAATAGGCAATTCACTGAAACAGAAATCCAAAAGGGGGATGTGTATATAGTTCTTTCGGAGAAGGCAATGGCACCCCACTCCAGTACTCTTGCCTGGAAAATCCCATGGACAGAGGGGCCTGGTAGGCTGCAGTCCATGGAGTCGCTGAAGATCGGGCACAACTGAGCGACTTCGCTTTCACTTTTCACTTTCATGCATGGAGAAGGAAATGGCAACCCACTCCAGTGTTCTTGCCTGGGGAATCCCAGGGAAGGCGGAGCCTGGTGGGCTGCCGTCTATGGGGTCACACAGAGTCAGAGATGACTGAAGCGACTTAGCAGCAGCAGCAGCATGTAGTTCTTTTATTTAAAGGAAGTCACTATTCCCTTTATAAAATTCATGGCTAATCATAACAAAGTGTATAGGCAATGAAGATAAGTACTTAAAAAGGAAGAAAAAAATCCCAAATTTCATCATCTGGAAATAATAGATAGTAATCCTAGTTCAATGAAATTCTAGACATTATTCTTTGCATCTCTACAGATAAAAAAATGAATGGCTTGATAGGTTGATAGAATGCTTTTATGTAACATATATATTTTTTAAGGGGCTTCCCCAGTGGCTCAGTGGTAAAGAATCTGCCTGCAATGTAGGAGATGCAGATTTGATCCCTGGGTTGGGAAGATCCCCTGGAGGAGGGCATGGCAACCCACTCCAGTATTGTTGCCTGGAAAATCCCATTGTCAGAGGAGCTGGTAGACTATGGTCCATAGGGTCACAAAGACTCAGATATGACTGAGTTCTTACACACACACACACACACACACACACACTTTGGTAGTCATATTGAATTCCTCTTTACTCGAACTTAATTAAAAAAAAAAGCATACTGAAATAAAATCAAAACCATTGCTGGACTTCATATATCGCTCTTTTACCAAAGAAAATATTTCCTTCAACATCATAAGGTTGGGTTACGTTTTTGGAAAATAGTAAAAGGCTGGCATTAGTTTTAAAACTACGTTTTTCCATTATAAAGAATATTTTTACTTGCATTGTAAAAATAGAAAAATAAGTCTTACACTTTTCACATTTCTTGCTTCTTCCAGATTAAATTATTTTTGTTTATGCTGCCAAATTCAAAATCATTTAAAACTCTCTTCTACAACAGTTACAGAATTGTCTGAATTTGTTCTATATTTAAGTCTGCCCATTATTAACTCTTTACTAATGGTTCCTTATTTCTGAGCCCTTTGTTTTAATCTTTTCTAGATTTCAAGTGAAATTTCCAAGAAGAGTTCAAGGGTGCTGTATTTCCTGTTTTCTTCCATTTAAAAAATGCATATGGGCATTTCATTTTTCATGAAATTGAGGTATTGCCCTTTTATTTGCTGGCATTAAATATTTCTGAGCACAAGCTTGCCTGAACTTCTCCCATTGTGTCAAGGATTTTTGTGGCTGGTTGAGTGCATTTTTTCTTTATTGTTGATGCTAAATTACTTTATCAGATCTCAACTCATCATTGAGTATCTTTTCACATTTTCCTGGAATTTACTGTACCTTATCAATTTGCTGAATCAGTTCTTTCTTCATTAAATAAATTTTCTTCATTTAGAATTTCAGAAACTAATTTTTTCCCTGTTTGTATTTGTAAAATTCTCTTCTTCAGTGACACTGTTGGCTCATCTTTCTGTGTCCATGGCTTTTCTCTATTGGCTTTAAAATATCTTCCTACTCCTTCATCTTTTCTCCTTTTTCGTCTGGTGTTCACTCTGATTATTTCTAATCTTTCCTTTTCACCATTATTTTCAGTTTTATTGCCATTTGTTTCTTGCTGTTTCTCTTTTACTGATTATTTATATATGAGTATTTGTTCTTTCTGACCGCAATCCCCCTAAATAATCTCATGTTGTTTGTTTTCTTAAACTGGACCCATATCCATAGTAAGATGATCTACAGATTGAAATTCACGTGAGGAATTTTCTTCTGTTCCTTTAGATATTTTCTTCTAGGCTAGGATTTTGTTTATTTCTGTTGTGTTCCTTCCTTTCTATCATTTTTCTTCTGAAGTATTTTGCATGTTTGTTACGTCTTCCCACCATCTGTCTTTGAAGCCAAGTTTTCTTTCCAGAATAGCTAACTTCCAATGTTGGAGGTAGTGGAGGAGAGGATTAAACACACTGTCCTGACGTTTTGTTCTTTCTATCATGTATCTTGCAGGAATAACTGGAAAGATGAATTTTATTACTTCCTTACTTAATGTTGAAAAATTTCAGAAGCTGCAACTTCTCAGCAGACACAGATAATTGCTAATTTCCCTCAGACAGTAAAGCCTAACTTGATTCATGGAAAACAAGCAAGGCCATAGTTTGAGTAGTAGAGGGGAAATGACATGGCTTTTAAATCAAGACTGGGGATTAAATTCTCCTGATGTAAATGACCTTGTTGTTCAGTTGCTAAGTCATGTCCAGCTCTTTGCAGCCCCATGGACTGCAGCATGCCAGGCCTCCTGTCCTTCACTATCTCCCAGAGTTTGCTCAAATTCTTGTCCATTGAGTTGGTGATTTTAATCCAATCATATCCACTCTCATTCCCTTCTCCTTCTGCCCTCAATCTTTCCCATCATCAGGGTCTTTTCCAGTAAGTCGGCTTTTTGCATCAAGTGGCCAAAGTATTGGAGCTTTAGTTTCAGCATCAGTCCTTCCAATGAATATTCAGGGTTGGTTTCCTTTAGGATTGACTGGCCATCTTTGCATGAAATGTTCCCTTGGTATATCCAATTTTCTTGATATTTCTAGTCTTTCCCATTCTATTGTTTTTCTTCTATTTCTTTGCATTGTTCACTTAAGAAGGCTTTCTTATCTCTCCTTGCTATTCTCTGGAACTCTGCATTCAATTGAATCTATCTTTTCCTTGGACACGTTAATGAAACTCAGCAGTGGCCACAGGACTGGAAAAGGTCAGTTTTCATTCCAATCCCAAAGAAAGGCAATGCCAAAGAATGCTAAAACTACCGCACAATTGCACTCATCTCACACGCTAGTAAAGTAATGCTCAAAATTCTCCAAGCCAGGCTTCACCAATATGTGAACCATGAACTTCCTGATGTTCAAGCTGGTTTTAGAAAAGGCAGAGGAACCAGAGATCAAATTGCCAACATCTGCTGGATCATAGAAAAAGCAAAAGAGTTCCAGAAAAACATCTATTTCTGCTTTATTGACTATGCCAAAGCCTTTGACTGTGTGGATCACAAGAAACTGTGGGAAATTCTGAAAGAGATGGGAATCCCAGACCACCTGATCTGCCTCTTGAGAAATTTGTATGCAGGTCAGGAAGCAACAGTTAGAACTGGACATGGACCAACAGACTGGTTCCAACTAGGAAAAGGAGTTCGTCAAGGCTGTATATTGTCACCCTGTTTATTTAACTTATATGCAGAATACATCATGAGAAACGCTGGACTGGAAGAAACCACAAGCTGGAATCAAGATTGCCGGGAGAAATATCAATAACCTCAGATATGCAGATGACACCATCCTTATGGCAGAAAGTGAAGAGGAACTCAAAAGCCTCTTGATGAAAGTGAAAGTGGAGAGTGAAAAAGTTGGCTTAAAGCTCAACATTCAGAAAACAAAGATCATGGCATCCGGTCCCACCACTTCATGGGAAATAGATGAGGAAACAGTGGAAACAGTGTCAGACTTTATTTTTGGGGGCTCCAAAATCACTGCAGATGGTGACTGCAGCCATGAAATTAAAAGACGCTTACTCCTTGGAAGGAAAGTTATGACCAACCTAAATAGCATATTCAAAAGCAGAGACATTACTTTGCCAACAAAGGTTCATCTAGTCAAGGCTATGGTTTTTCCAATGGTCATGTATGGATGTGAGAGTTGGACTGTGAAGAAGGCTGAGCGCTGAAGAATTGATGCTTTTGAACTGTGGTGTTAGAGAAGACTCTTGAGAGTCCCTTGGACTGCAAGGAGATCCAACCAGTCCATTCTGAAGGAGATCAGCCCTGGGATTTCTTTGGAAGGAATGAGGCTGAGGCTGAAACTCCAGTACTTTGGCCACCTCATGCGAAGAGTTGACTCATTGGAAAAGACTCTGATGCTGGGAGGGATTGGGGACAGGAGGAGAAGGGGACGACAGAGGATGAGATGGCTGGATGGCATCACTGACTCGATGGACGTGAGTCTGAGTGAATTCCGGGAGTTGGTGATGGACAGGGAGGCCTGGCGTGCTGCGATTCATGGGGTCGCAAAGAGTCAGACATGACTGAGCGACTGATCTGATCTGATCTAATGAGCCTCAGTTTCCTAAACCATAAAATGGGAATAAGAAAACTACTTCAAAACTTTTTTTCAAAGATTAAATGGGATAAAATGCGTGCAACATATTCAATAAAAATGAAATCCCTCTCCCTTCACAAACCACTATTAATTCACTAATTTAATCAATTGACACTTATTGAGCCTAGTACTCTATACCAGGGACTCTGCTTGACATTGACGATGTAGTGACAGAAAAGGGGCCCTGCCCTCATGGAGCTTGTGGTCTAGGAAGAAAGAATGATAGTTAATGAGCAATTAAGTAAGAAAATTTATATAATGGAAGCATAAATTGGTGGCATGATGGCATGTTATGTAACAATTTAACTACAATGCAAAAGTCTTTTCTTTTTTAAAATCTTGTCTGAAGAGGAAGCATTATATAACCAAATGGGATCATTCATTGATTAATATGTTCATATTGTGTATCAAATTTATTTTGAATATCTTACCACTGCCAAAGCTCTATGAAAACATTTACCTTTGGCACATTTGCAGCTGTATGCTGTGTTGTACTGAGTCGCTCAGTTGTGTCTGACTTTTTGCAACCCCATGGACTGAAGCCTGCCAGGCTGCTCTGTCCAAAGGGATTCTCCAGGCAAGAATACTAGAGTGTGTTGCCATGCCCTCTTCCAGGGGATCTTCCCAACCCAGGGGTCGAACCCAGGTCTCCCACATTGCAGGCACATTCTTTATCATCTGAGCCACCAGAGAAGCTCTTGAAGCTGTATACATATTATCAAAAGACAGGGAAATATATTTTTCATTTTTTTCTTCTCTATTGTTCTTTTCCTAGACATATACTGCTTTTAGAACTAAAACTTACTATTCTTTAAGTGCTAAATACGTGCCAGACATTTTAAAATTAGTTAATTAATTTAGTTTTATTGACCTAACATTGGTTTATAACATTGTAAAAGTTGCATGTGGGCAGCATTATATTTTAGTTTCTGTTTGTACTACAGCATGCTCACCACCAAAAGTTTAGTTTTTATCTGTCACCATACGGTTGATCCTGTTTACCCATTTGCCTTCCCCTTACCTCTTTTTTCCAGTAACTGCTACTCTGTTCTCTGTATCTTCTGTCCAGTTTCTTCATTTATTTTGTTTTTTAATATTCCATGTATAAGTTAAATCTTACAGTATTTGTCTTTGTTCATGTGACTTGCTCACTTAGCATAAAACCCTCAGGGTCCATCCATGTCATCACAAATGGCAAGATTTCATCTTTTTATGGCTGAGTAGTATTCCGTTGCATGTGTGTACACACACACACACAACACGTCTTTATCTACTCATCCATTTATGGACACGGGTTGTTTCCATATCTTGGCTTGCAGACAGTGCTATAATGAGCAAAGGGGCACATATATCTTTTCAAATTAGTGTTTTCATATTCTTCAGATAAATACCCAAAAGTGGAACAGCTGGATAACATGCTGGTTCTATTTTTAATATTTTTAAGGAATCATTATATTGTTTTCCATAGAGGCTGCACCAATTTATATTCCCATCATTAACATAAAGGGTTTTCTTTCTCCTCATTCTAACACTTGTTATTTCTTGCTTTTTTGATAATAGCAGTTCCAAAGGACATGCAGTCATATTTCACCAATTGTCAGGGAAATGCAACTTAAAACCACAATGAGATATCACCTCACACCTTTTATTATGCCAGACATTTTAAATACATCTTCTGTGACCCCCAGAAGCAACTCTTTATGGTAGAAATTATCTCTATTTTAAGAGTGTACTGAAGCTCAGAGAGTTAAATACCATGCTGCCTGTCATTCAGCTGTCACAGTGTCACTAAACTGGTAAGCTGACCATCACTCAGGATGGTCCCTATCGAGCTGAACATAAAACTTTTGGTTGCTGGCTTGTGAGAATGTCCGGGAGTTAGTACCATGAAGAATGGGGTAGTCTTGGGCTTCAGACAACATGGATTTACCATTTGGTGATTAATCTCTGTAAGCCATACTTTCTTGTCTTATTATTCCAACTCAAGGGTAAACATTTTTCTAGGTCAAGTCTAGTGTCTAACAATATTTTATATTTTGATGTAATTATGAGTGCTATAGAACACAGACCTTTATGTACAATAGACAACTAAGAAATTTTTGCTGACTGAATGATAAAGGGATAAGAAATGTGTACTCAACTCCACAGTACTTATTTTATATATACCAAAATGCTTATATCTGAAAAATACAGAATTTGCTTATTGTCTAAATGTTGATTAAAATGAGTAATCTTTTTTTTTTTTAATTTTACATCAGTACTTTTACAGAAACAATTACTCTCAAAAGTATGGAAAATTTTTATTTCATGTTGATGCTTTCTCTGAACAAGTTTTTCCTTTTGGCTTTGAAGTTAGCCCTAATGAAAATAATTGTAATCAAATAAAATGTGATGATTTCAGATAGCCCACTTTCCTTCTCTATATGATGACTGGTTATTTAAACAGGGGCTGGTGATACAAATATTTTTGAGAGAAATAAATTTATAGTTGATCTCAATAAGTTGAAGCCAGTATCAGTCATACCCAATTCTGGCTATTTCTCATCAATAAGAATAATAAATGAAGTTTCATGGTAAAATTACTGGACAGAGACTTTCATAGTAAAATCAGTGAATAGAAACTTTTAAAAATAAAGTCACTGATGATACCCAGTCATGTTGTCACATTAGCCTATAACCATAGCCTATAGCCTATAACTATAACCATTAGCCTATAACCACATTTGCTGTTATTCTTTGTTAAAGAAATGAGTGATACAAGTCCCTGTCATACACAGTGTTGTTCCAGACTTAGCAATCCTTCTGTAGCCTTTCATTGTCCCCAGGATCCTGGTGCTTTTTTTTTTTTTTTAAACCAGTACTTACAGTGCCTTTTTTGTGACAAAAATGCAATTGAAAATGCTCAAACTGTAAAGCCCAATAGATAATGGTTTAAATTCTAGTTCATTTTTGCCAGACATGTGATCTCAGGCAAATTCTGTTAAAGTAGAATAGAATCTGAATGGTACTTCCTTGCTTTTAAGTTAGGAATACTAATACCTGGGATTTCCCAGGTAGCACAGTGGTTAAAAAAAAAAAAAAATTCCTCCAGCAGACACTGGAAACAGGAGTTTGGTCTCTGGGTCAGGAAGTTCCCCTGGAGAAGGCAATGGCAACCCACTCCAGTTCTCTTGCCTGGGAAGTCCCATGGACAGAGGAACATTGCAGGCTACAGTCTATGGGATCGCAAAGCCAGATAGGACTAAGTGAGCACACACTAACACCTACTTCATAGAGCTGTTCTGAGGATTCAAGAGATTACATACAGAGAGCCTTACAGCTCCTAGCACATAATGGGTATGAAAAACTGTAGCTTTCCTCCTCTTTTTTCTTTTTCCTCCCTCTCAAGACAATATAATATTAAGTGAGAGTATTCATACTTCTGCTTTCTAAGGATCATGTTGTGATTATGGCTTGGATTTGACTAAAACAATGCTGACATTCTGAAAGGGACATGGTACTTTCAAATATAACTGTGGCCTTTCAGACAAAGGTTAAAATATAAATAATGAGGCCCTTGGAGGAATACAGCAAGACTGACAACTGATGCAAAACTTTTTTATTATGTTTGAGTCTTTAAAGCACAAAGCTCATTTTTAATGCAGTCTTTAAAACCACCATCATATTACACATTGATCTGCTAGCAATTGAAAACATTCCTCTATCCCACCCTTTAGTTTCTGGGCCCATCAAAAAATAAAATAGAAATTTATAAAACATGAAGAATAAAATAGGCAAAGACTTATTTCCTATCTATTTCATTTAGGAGAGGTTTATTGAGATGTTACTCAATGCCATATTCTGTTCAGGGATTTGGAGATAAATCTGTGACCTCATGGAGCTCATATTCTAATAGGGGAAACAAACATAAGTAACAAGTCAATCTTAGTGTATAAAGAGGTGACATATTAAGAAGAGATGGCAAGAATATACAGAAGAACTATACAAAAAAGATCTTCATGACCCAGATAATCACAATGGTGTGATCACTCACCTAGAGCCAGACATCCTGGAATGTGAAGTCAAGTTGGCCTTAGAAAGTATCACTACGAACAAAGCTAGTGGAGGTGATGGAATTCCAGTTGAGCTATTCCAAATCCTGAAAGATGATGCTGTGAAAGTGCTGCACTCAATATGCCAGCAAATTTGGAAAACTCAGCAGTGGCCACAGGACTGGAAAAGGTCAGTTTTCATTCCAATCCCAAAGAAAGGCAATGCCAAAGAATGCTCAAACTACCACACAATTGCACTCATCTCACACGCTAGTAAAGTAATGTTCAAAATTCTCCAAGCCAGGCTTCAGCAATAGGTGAACCATGAACTTCCTGATGTTCAAGCTGGTTTTAGAAAAGGCAGAGGAACCAGAGATCAAATTGCCAACATCCGCTGGATCATAGAAAAAGCAAGAGAGTTCCAGAAAAACATCTATTTCTGCTTTATTGACTATGCCAAAGCCTTTGACTGTGTGGATCACTATAAACTGTGGGAAATTCTGAAAGAGATGGGAATCCCAGACCACCTGATCTGCTTCTTGAGAAATTTGTATGCAGGTCAGGAAGCAACATTTAGAACTGGACATGGAACAAAAGACTGGTTCCAACTAGGAAAAGGAGTTTGTCAAGGCTGTATATTGTCACCCTGTTTATTTAACTTCTATGCAGAGTACATCATGAGAAACGCTGGACTGGAAGAAACACAAGCTGGAATCAAGATTGCCGGGACAAATATCAATAACCTCAGATATGCAGATGACACCACCCTTATGGCAGAAAGTGAAGAGGAACTCAAAAGCCTCTTGATGAAAGTGAAAGTGGAGAGTGAAAAAGTTGGCTTAAAGCTCAACATTCAGAAAACAAAGATCATGGCATCCGGTCCCACCACTTCGTGGGAAATAGATGGGGAAACAGTGGAAACAGTGTCAGAGTTTTTTTTTCTGGGCTCCAAAATCACTGCAGATGGTGACTGCAGCCATGAAATTAAAAGACGCTTATTCCTTGGAAGGAAAGTTATGACCAACCTAGATAGCATATTCAAAAGCAGAGACATTACTTTGCCAACAAAGGTTCGTCTAGTCAAGGCTATGGTTTTTCCTGTGGTCATGTATGGATGTGAGAGTTGGACTGTGAAGAAGGCTGAGCGCCAAAGAATTGATGCATTTGAACTGTGGTGTTGGAGAAGACTCTTGAGAGTCCCTTGGACTGCAAGGAGATCCAACCAGTCCATTCTGAAGGAGATCAGCCCTGGGATTCCTTTGGAAGGAATGATGCTAAAGCTGAAACTCCAGTACTTTGGCCACCTCATGTGAAGAGTTGACTCATTGGAAAAGTCTCTGATGCTGGGAGGGATTGGGGGCAGGAGGAGAAGGGGATGACAGAGGATGAGATGGCTGGATGGCATCACTGACTCGATGGACGTGAGTCTGAGTGAACTCTGGGAGTTGGTGATGGACAGGGAGGCCTGGCGTGCTGCGATTCATGGGGTCGCAAGTAGTCGGACACGACTGAGCGACTGATCTGATCTGATCTGATAGTATATGAAAGATATACAGAGAAACATATGAAAGATTGGAAGTATAGGAGCAAGGAGAAGGTATAATTTTAAGTAGGGAGGTCAAGGTAGGTGTCAATAGCAAAGACTTGAAGGACATGAGGAGAGAGCCATGGAGATTTTGGGGAGCAGGACTGACTTTTCCAGTAGGCAGAGAAAGCACAGAGCCAAGCGCCCACTCAATTTGGGGAGGCCTACAAAAATATCGATAGTTTACTGTTTTTAAGTCAGAAGAAAAAATAAACTTTTAGAGCTGAAGAAAATGTTTATGTTTTTAAGAGACTTGATTATATTCATCTTTATATCAAAAAACCTCTAAAATATACTTTTTATATATATTAAATATATTATAAATGTATGTATGTAATATGTGTATGTTATATATACGTGTGTGTGTATCTATTTTTTTAGAATAAGGGACCCATAGAGCAAAGAGTGTGTGTGTGTGTGTGTGTGTGTGTGAGACTGTGCACACGTGTGCATGCCCTCAGTTATCCACTCTTTGCTACCCTATGGACTGTTGCCCAGGGTCTTCTGTCCATGGAATTTTCCAGGCAGGAATATCGGTGTGGGTTGCCATTTCCTTCTTTCACAGAGCAAAGTGCTTAAGGTATAATGCAACCCAGTTTGGGAATAGAGCATCTAATCAACTGTCTTGTTAACATCAGAATGGAATACATTAATGAAATATAGTAGGCAGTATCAACTAGGAAGCAGTCTGGGGAATATTTGTAGGGCTTTTAGAGACTTATAAAATGAAAAATTCTTTGTCATTTAAATTGTGATAATTGTACCTTAGATCCTGACACCTAATTAGATTCACAGCAGATGAACTATAGGAGTTAAAAGTAGAAAACATAATTTTTTACCCCAGTAGTCTGTCCATGTGTTATTTCTTGTAAAATTTCTCAGTATATCTGATGACAGTCATGATGATGAAAAGCCCACTATATACTTTATACAGTTAGTAAAGGCAGGAATAAAAACACAACAGCTCAACAAAATGATGAGTAAAAGATAATTGATGGTAATTTATTTTCATTCAGAAAATCATGGAATGGTGATGGTGATTTAAATTTAACTTATTCGGAATACCCAAAGAGCAAGTAAAAGTATATTCCAGTCTCCAGAGAGCAAAAGAAGGTGAAAAGTAGGATGACAAAACATTTAGGTGGCAGAAGTCATCTGATGAAAAATAAGAAGCCAGGTTTACACATGAAATATCACCAACTAAATTCAAGGGTTAACGGGAATTTTTAAAAGTTGTATTGGTGTATCTCTGTAGTTTTGTGTAGATTAAGGGCAAATTTAAAATTTTTTAAAAATTACATTGAGTTTCAACTCTTTATTTTCACGCACACATGAAAGAGTCTCTGTATTCCTTAGACCTACTGCAGATAGATGACCCCCAACTTATGATGGTTTGACTTACGGTTTTTCTACTTTATGACTGTGTGAAAGCAATACATATTCAGTAGATATTGTACTTCACATTTGAATTTTTGGTATGATACTCTCATGTGATGTCAAGCAGCCGCAGTAAGGCCACAGCTCCCAGTCAACCTTGAGATCAAAAGAGTAAACAACCCATACACTTATGACCATTCTGTGCACATACAGCCATCTATTTTCACTATCAGTACAGTACTCAATACATTTCATGAGCTATTCAACACTTTGTTATAAAAGAGACCTTGTGTTAACTAATTTTGCTCAACTGTAGGTTAATGTAAGTGTTCCAAGCAAGTTTAAGATAGGCTGTGATATTTGGTAGGGTAGATGTATTAAATGCATTTTTGACATATGATATTTTTAGCTTGATGGTGGCTTTATCAGGATATGATCCCATTGTAAGTTGAGGAAGATTTGTAATTGCATTCCAATTTTAGAACTCAAATTTTGAGGAAAATTTTTCTTAACAGTTGTAAACAAGTATACTGATTCAAACCTATGGGCGGGGCTCCAGGTGGTGTGTTGTAGTGATGTGGTGTGATGGTGTTTGTTTGTGTATGCATACATACTAGAGAAAGAGATTGGCATTGACTGACTGACTGATTCAAGGGCTAAGAAAGAAGGGAGAAATGGATGGATGACTCCTGGAAGTACAACCACAAAGAACAGAAATGAGCAGGTTTCCTTCCACATAATTTCTGATGTGGACATTTTAAAACTATTCTTGTCTATCCTTATTACTCTGTCATCCACTAATCTCTTCCTCGATTCTCAGGTTCTTTTCTATTATAGTTTTACAGTTATGTAGGTATCACAGGGATATGACAGCAAGGTTATAATCCTTTTCACTTAAATCAGAGAAGAAAAAAGTAGAAATGGGACAAGTGAGGGCATAGAGAAAATGCAGGAGTAGACAGAAAAGATGCATATTCTGTAGATCTCTTTTGAGGATTCAAGAGATTGTATATCTTTATATATATACAATTATATGTAACTGAAGATGAATTAAGTTATTAATTACTTGACATGTTCTTCTTTTTCCTTATTCCAATATCAGAAAAATTTTCAGTTGAAAGAATAAACCAAAATCTATGTATTTAGTGGCGGCTGCCATAGTTAAATTGAACACAAGGAAGCTATTCAGAAATTATTTCTTTCTGGAACCCCCTCCTTTATTCTCCCACGTATGTTGTCCGGTCTGCTAGTAGACTTTCATCATAAAAATTGCAATCTCATCTCCATTGTGACTCTTCTCATTTTCCCTATGAATTGAAAATATTTAAAAATCTCCATCTTATTTACCTGTGCTTGCTTCTTAAACAGAGCCACAAAAGTAAAAGTGATATTAAATGTTTGGTTAACTGAACTAATTTGAAAAAAGTAATTTATACCTTGAATATACTATCCTTCAGAGCATAAGAAATTTATTCCACTGCAGTAAGGTGTTGCATACATAACTTTATTGTGTAAAACATTGAGATACACAGTATTTAATACATTTCTTAAACAGTTTATAATTTACTGATTCTTGGGAGATGGTGTGTTATTAGTAGATTTATCACACTGAGAAGTTCAGGAGAAAAAGTTGGGTGAAGAAAGCTGAAGGAGAAAAAAGAAGTTACAGGACTAAAATCCTGGCTGTTATTGGCATATGGGCTCTCACCTCTTCACTGAACTCAGAGGACACTCCATTCTCCTGGAGAGTTATTTGTAGCTCTGGATGGGCAGATAATTGCCTGTTAAATAGTGAATGAAAATTGTCAGGGGGTGACTGAAAATGCAAGTCATTTACATTCCTCAGGAGAATTTTCAAAGTAGTTCTACAGCTCAAAGTAGTTTAAAGGAAAGTAGGTTGAAGGGTCATTGAAGAGAGACGCAACTGATAAAGGTTGATTGGAATTTCTTGTCATAGTAGCCAGTTAATGATGTATTTAAATTATCCTGAAGGCTCTTCCATTACATCTTACTCTTCAGAATTATCTCTTTTAGTTTGAAAGTCCTAGATAAATTTTTAAAATCCCGACATGAATAACTCAAATGTAGCAGGGAAAATACTCCTTAGACCTATATACAAGATGAAAAGAAAAGGGTGGTACATTGGCTACACACTGAGGAAGTGAATAAGATAAGCCCTTTTATATAGAATACTGCTACAGTAGTCATCTTTGGGAATGAGCGTAGCATTTGGGTTGAAAGGATTAAGAAGGGCTTTATTATTTTACATTGGATTTTTGGAAAAAGCTTAGAAGGAAATATGGATTATCTTTTGATAAAACATTTTTAATAGTTTGTGTTCTATTGTTATTTAGTAATTTGGGGCTTAGAGTTGTAACTCATAAAATTTATAGGCTATAGCTTCCAAAAAATGAATCATGAGGCTCTCCTGCAAAATATGAAATAGAATTCAGGTGAGTATTTTTATTCAACACTCCATAGATCTCTTAACATGTATTTCCCATTCCTTATTAATATAAGCAATTATTTAAGATTAAAGAACATACTGCCAATTCATTAAAAAATATATTTTAGAGCAACATTTAAATAACTTCTGTTATTGGGTTAGGCAAAAAGTTCCGTGTGGGCTTTTCCATAAGATGTTATGGAAAAACCTGAAGGAACTTTTTGGCCAACACAATACATTCCTCACCAGTCCTTAACTGTTTCTTTGTTACAGCATCCTGTTTAATTTTAAAAATGCATTCTGCTAGGTTCTGTCATTTGTTGGAACCAGCTGCTTGGCTCTTAGTGAACCATTATAGATAATACCTGTTAAAAATTATATTTGGGATTGCCAGCTTTTCCAAGATGCTGACTGCATGTTGCCTTTTAGGTTTTATCTTCTTTCACTTACAGATGTTTTTTCCTTCCAGGGAAGTAAGAGAGAGAGAAAGCCCGTAGAGTAGAGTATCTGGAAGTAGAGTATGTGGTCCCTGGACCAACAGCATCACCTGGAAATGTACTAGAAATGTCAGTCTTCAGGCCCTACCCTAGACCTGCTGAAACCTTGGGGGTAGCCCTAGCAATCTGGGTTAACAGGCTTTTCAGGTGATTTTGATGCACACTGAAGTTTGAGAACCACTGAATTATATTCCATGCTTAATTCTTAAAGAACATGGCACTTCTCTAACTCAGCTTCAGTTTTTTTTCCTTCTTCTTTCTAACAATTATAAAAAGTCCCAGAGGTACACATAAAGCAGTTCTCCTTAAACTGACTGTTCATCCAGCCTTACCCCTTGTTTTAGAACCCTCAAGAGTCATTTTCTTGAATAGCCTATATCTCTAAAGGGGAGAACATTTTGCAAAGTCTAGAAGTAAAAGATTTCAAAAGGCATTTAAGCAGACTTAATTACAATATGCATAGTTAACAATACATGTCTCATTTTCTGTATTGAACAGAAAATTAAACTTGAGAGGCTTCAAAAAAGGAAGAGGAGAAGAAGTGAAAGAGGAAGGGAAAACAAAGAGGAGGTGGAGGAAGAGGAGGAGAGGACAAAGAGGAAGAAGTATTAATACCAAAAGAGAAGCACGTCCATCTTACTTGGAAATGAGAAATCAGAATATTTACTCTGGATTTAAAAAATTAAAATGGTTCACTTCCTCTTTCTCTAAATCTGGAAAAATTGGATAAAATCAATTTAAATAATAGATTTTAAAAGTATAGTCAAATGAGTTTTTTTTTTTTAATAAATATTCTTTTAGAAATAAGTTTTTATGGAGTTAGTTTGATGGCTTATAGAGTCAGTTTGTAATTGTTACACATTTGTAAGGCTGGAGGGAATCACTATATTTAATTATCAGGAAACACACAGCCAGCCAACACCCTTGGAAGTATCAGTTGGGAAGAAGGAGTGCTGACTCTTTGAGAGCACAGTGAAGGTTAGCACCTGCTGAGTGGGAAAAGTTAATCAGTGAACTTTTCCTCTTGTCTGTTTTTTTCTTTCTATGCAGATACAGTCTAAGGAGCTTTCTGCTACTTCTTCCTTCAGCTTATTGCTTTGAAAGGAAAAAACCTGCAGCTTTGGGGGAATGATGTCAGCAGTGGGTCCTGAATGGGCAGCCAGAGGTAAGATTCCTCACCTGAGTTCTTGGACTTTAATGTAGGTAAGAATCCAACTATCCAACTTTGGACACTTAGAATTCTGAGTCCAGGTCCCACCTCCCATTGGAATTCTTTAAAAAATTTTTTTTTATTTTTAATTGGAGGATGATTCGAAGAATGCAATGGCACCCCACTCCAGTATTGTTGCCTGGAAAATCCCATGGATGGAGGAGCCTGGTAGGCTGCAGTCCATGGGGTCACTCAGAGTGGGACACGACTGAGCGACTTCACTTTCACTTCTCACTTTCATGCATTGGAGAAGGAAATGGCAACCCACTCCAGTGTTCTTGCCTGGAGAATCCCAGGGATGGGGGAGCCTAGTGGGCTGCCATCTGTGGGGTCGCACAGAGTCGGACACGACTGAAGCGACTTAGCAGCCGCAGCAGGAGGATGATCGCTTTACAGTGTTGTATTGGTTTCTGTCATGCTGCTGCTAAGTCGCTTCAGTCGTGTCTGACTCTGTGTGACCCCACAGACGGCAGCCAATCAGGCTCCCCCGTCCATGGGATTTTCCAGCAAGAGTACTGGAGTGGGGTGCCATTGCCTTCTCCGGGTTTCTGTCATACAAGGTAAATTAGCCATAGGTGTACGTATGTCCCCTCCCTCTTGAACTTCCCTCCCACCCCCACCCCATCCCACCCCTCTAGGTTGTCACAGAGTACATTCCCATTAGAATTCTGAGGGATACCAATTCAGCAGGTTTGGAGCATGGCCCAGAAATTTGCATTTTTTAACACACATACTGAGATGGTTCTGATAAGAAGGTTAAAAAGTCTACACTTGAAGAAAATCTTGCCATGATCTGATGTTTCTGTAAATCACAGAAATAATGTGTAAGTGTAAAATGTACATGTTGGATTCAAAATCCTTAAGCCAGGGTTTTCAAAAAAGTGTTTTTCTTGGAACATTAGTTCTGGAATGTCCTGGGACTGGTGCTCAAAAAAAAAAAAAAAAAAAGGGTTACTGTGGCCAAATACGTTAGGAAAAGGCTGCAGTTTAAATCTTCCTTTTGGAAATTTGATTCACATAGTGCATTAAAACATTAAAATCCCTGGAGACATTTCCCAGTTTAAAAACAATGTTCAGATGTTACTTAATAGTTAAACATTTTTACAAGGGAACTTTTTTTCTCTATAAATTTAGTAACATTTCTCCAGTAGAGTTTTTCAATCACACATGTTTGGAACAAACTGTGTCTAACTAAAATTTTCTATTCTGTTCTATTGGAAATAAAAATATTTGTTGATGTCGAGAAGTGTCAAAGATAAGCAAAGCTGGACACTGGTGGTAAGGACAGATTTTAATCAGTAACATACTTTTGCAGTAGGAAAAAGGGTCTAACAGGAGCTGAATTCAGCTTGAATTTGTGCAGAAGGCACTGAGCATTTTAAAGGGAAGATGAGGGAGTGAGGAGCGGGTGGGCATGTACTCAGGAGTCAGAAAGTGAAAAATTAGTAAAAGCTGGAAGGAGGCTGGTCCATAAGAAACCCATTTGGATTTGCTAACTAGTGCTTTTTAAACGTGGGCTCCCACCCTCCACAGAGCCTGGGAGACAGTAGCCCTATCTTAAGGTGTTGGCTGGAACAAGGAAGTTATTTTAGTAGCCTTGAGTTTTCTTAGGTAAGCATTTCAAGGCGCTAGGGCTGCAGTCATGAGCTGCTGGATTCCAAGTTAGTGTTTAGCTCAAGTTAGCACAAATGTTTGTGTTTGTGTTTGTTCAAGGTCAAGTTTGAGACCCCGTGGAAAGCAGGACTCAGAGGAGCCTGACTAGAGTTTGATCAAGGAATAAACCTTTGTCAGAAGTAAGTGGGAAGAAAGGAGAACAATTTTAGGCGCAAACCCAAATCAGAAAGTTTTCTAACCTCCCCATCAAAAAGGGAGTAGGATAGATTCTCCCCAGTCCATCATCTTTTTTTTAAATATAAATTTATTTAGTTTAATTGGAGTTTAATTACTTTACAATATTGTATTGGTTTTGCCATAATCTTGAAGCAAGTGAAATCTTGTGAAAGTGCAAGTGAAACCTTGCACCACATGATGCAAAACAGTAAGCACTCTGATGAAAGAACAAAGTTGCAGAGCCAGAACATTAACAAAAGCCATTTGTAGAGTAAGAACAGTAACAGTAATAACTAATATTTCAAGCAAACTCAACAGAGGATAAGATGGTTGGATGGCATCACTGACTCGATGGACATGAGTTTGAATAAGTTCTGGGAGTTGGTGATGGACAGGGAAGCCTAGCATGCTGCAGTCCATGGGGTCACAAAGAGTTGGACACGACTGAGTGACTTAAGTAAACTAGAAAATAAGACTCTTCGGGGGATTATAAAAAGATGGTGACCTATACACATAAGTTGTTTAGTATATTTACCAGTTCTTTGGGGATGTTTTTTGAGAAGTGTGATTGTTGGGTCAAAGGGTCAATTTTGCATGTGAAAATTTGCTAAATATTGCCAAATAGCTATTGGAATGTATGAGTGCCTATTTTTCCATCCTCACAATACAACATATGATAAGGCTTTTTGGATTTTAGTCTGAAAATTTGTTCGTCTACTTTTGTGTATTTATGCTTAAATTATTCTTTTATATTTTTCCATTTTAATGGAATTTTTCTCTTCCTTTATATCTTCTTTTATTTATATATTTGAATTTCCAATTTTATGTGAGTTTAATATATTGTCATTTCAGTAGATTCATTTATTATTTGCAAAGGTTTTCCTTTGACTCAGAATTTTTTTAGATATTTTATCATAACAGATTTTTTTACTTTTCTAATTACAATTCAATTTTTGAATATGTCATTTGTCTACATTAGCTAGTATCTTCAATGAACTATTACCTGGTAGTACAGATGATGGGTAAACTTGACTCATTCTTTACTGTTTCCCTATTAGTTGACTTTCAAAATGAGGTACATATTGAGAAAGGGTTTATCACTTACAATTTATAAGGTGTAGCTCAAGGAATTTCCACAAAGTAAATGTTCATATAATAGTAGATCAAGAAAGAAAATATTACAAAACTCCAAAAATTTCATGCCACCTTCTAGTCACTACTGATTTGCAACAAAATAACTATCATCACTCCTTCCAATACGATGGATTTTTTTTTTTTTTAATGCCCTTACTTCCTCTACCCTGGAGAAGGGAATGGCCACCCACTCCAGTATTCTGGCCTGGAGAATTCCATGGACTGTGTAGTCCATGGGGTTGCAAAGAGTTGGACATGACTGAGCGACTTTCACTTTCACTACTTCCTTTAAGCCCCCAAACTCAACCCATTGATGGTATAGCAATACTGCTTCCATCTAAGCTGCACTTTCAACAGTAGTAGCCACTAGCCACATGGAGCTATTTAAATTTAGGTTAATCAGAATTAAAAGCCAAATAAACTCAGAGAATAAAACTAATTAAAGTAAAATCAGGAATAAGTAATAAAGAAAAAAAGACAATCATAAGATTGTCAATTAGCAAATTGGTTGTGAAAATAATGAATTAGATAAATCATTGGTTAACCAATTAGAGGCAAAAAAGAGAAAAACAATACAAATACCTCACCATAGAAATGATAATGAGAAAAGACCCACAAATACAGGGGAAAATAAAAGAATAACAAATTACTACTTGTTCTTTTTTTTTTCAAATAAGCTTGAATATGTGGATAAAATAGAGGAGCTATCTAATGGAATTTAAGTTACCAAAAATGATTTTACATGGAAATGCAAAATGTAAAATCTTAAAACTGAAACAGTAAGACAGAAGTCTCAATTTTATTCAATAAAAACTTTCGGAAAGAAAGAATAGGCAACTCAGTTGCCTCATAAAGTTTAGGACAGTCTTTATTTTTTATTATAAATATAATAAACACATAAAATTAACAACAAAAAATATGTGTTTGAAAAATAAAAGGTATATAAAATTAATATACCTTAATTTTACTTAAGATATATTTCTCCATATTCTGTATCTTGGCAATATAAGATTGAATACCTGTCTAGTTTAGTTTATTATATGAGCAAGGTCTTGAATTTATTGCCATGACTTTCATATGTGATCCATAATGGAGGGGTTTGAATTACTATAAGCCTTTTTCTTCTTGTTAGAATAAATTCTGTTTGTTTGAAAATGATGATTGTAGGGTATTTAATTTTTTTAATTAAATTTATTTATTTTAATTATAGGCTAATTACTTTACCATATTGTATTGGTTTTGCCATACGTCAACATGAATCCACCACGGGTGTACACGTGTTCCCCATCCTGAACCCCCCTCCCACCTCCCTCCCCATACCATCCCTCTGGGTCATCCCAGTGCACCAGCCCCAAGCTTCCTGTATCCTGCATCGAACCTGGACTGGCGATTCGTTTCTTATATGATATTATACATATTTCAATGCCATTCTCCCAAATCATCCTCCCCACCCCCCCGCCACAGAGTCCAAAAGACTGTTCTACACATCTGTGTCTCTTTTGCTGTCTCACATACAGGGTTATTGTTACCATCTTTCTAAATTCCATATATATGCATTAGTATACTATATTGGTGTTTTTCTTTCTGGCTTACTTCACTCTGTATAATCGGCTCCAGTTTCATCCACCTCATTAGAACTCATTCAAATGTATTCTTTTTAATGGCTGAGTAATACTCCATTGTGTATATGTACCACAGGTTTCTTATCCATAGGTTGTTTCCATGTCCTGGCTATTATAAACAGTGCTGCGGTGAACATTGGGGTACACATGTCTCTTTCAATTCTGGTTTCCTCGGTGTGTATGACCAGCAGTAGGATTGCTGGGTCGTATGGCAGTTCTATTTCCAGTTTTTTAAGGAAGTAAATTCATTTTACACACAAATGCAAAGCTTGTATTTTTGACAAGTGAAATAAATTTAAAAACATTAGCAAAGCATCAACCATGAGAGGAAACATGCCCAATCCCTGTACCTCTTGCTATAATGTTGGGTTCAGAAAAGTTTGCATTTAAAATTCTTAGACCTTCAAGGGATACAAATTTCACAAATGAATTATGTGGTAGTAAAATTTGGTAGCAATAGAAGAAATATTTTTAATTATTATAATAAAATAGTTGTAGATTAAAATAGTAATAGAAAGGACATGACATACTAATATATACTTTTATAAATGGTGACGAAAATGTTAGAGACTTTAAAAGTAGGGCATGAATACAAGAGTCCTTGCCCTGATTGTTTTACTAGTAGAATGTTTCAATACAAACAAATACAGGAAAGCACCATTACTAGTTCAAAGGATAAAATAAAATAGTGAGTGCCTCACTTGAAGCCAAAACTGTGTTTATCAATGTTAACATCCTACCATAATTTTAAACTTTCAAAGTAGAAATAAATGGTAATAGTAGCACCATGTCTTATGATATGATAGTGGGGTTCTTCCCACTGAAGCCATCATATTATTATAGAAATTCTATCTATGATTAGATAATACAAAGAAATGAGAAGTATAAATACTTGAAAGGATGAGTGAAAAAATACTTTAAGATTATAGAGTTCATTCCACTATAATCACCAATTTACAAAAATGCTAATAGTTTTCCTACATATAAAATATATATAATAAAAGTGTTCATTATTAAAAGCAAAAAAGGAATTGAAATGCACTGATATGAAATTAGCATTTAGTGTACAGAGATTATATTAATATATTAAATAAATACTTCAAACTATAGTGAAGGATATCAATATATGCTTTAATAAAATAGAAAAGATTTCCATTTATGGCAATATGGATGGTGGATCAGATTTATTATCTTGTTTAAAACACGTTTTCCTGAAAATTTGCTTTTAAATGAATGACTTGGTTTTTTTTTTTTTTCCTATAATTTTTAACATTTTTAAAATTCCAGGTATATGATCTGGAGTTTGAAAAAGACTGAAAATAGAATTTTGGAATATTGGACATAGCTTTTGCTCCAAGGGAAACTGCTAAATACTAGGTACCCAGAGCTTCTGTTCTGATGGTCAAATAAGATACTGAAGAAGGCACTTGATACCTAAGACTTATGAAAGGTAGGGATGTAATAGGTATCTGTATGAAGCTGGAAATATAATGGATCTCTTAGGAACAAGAAATCAACTTACCTCACAGAAAGAGATGGCAAGAAAACTTGGCTGACATAACATTGGTACTAGTGGAAAAGGAAAAACATCTTCCCTGAGATGTTTTATTTGCTCACATAATTTTCTGAGTTTAATTCACACAACCTATTTCATCTGAGAAGCATCAAGTGGAAAATTAAGAATGGTTAAAGTCAATAGTCAGTTCACTCAGTTCACTCAGTCGTGTCCGAATCTTTGGGACCCCAAGGACTGCAGCACGCCAGGCCTCCCTGTCCATCACCAACTGGCGGAGTTTAAAACTCCTATCCATTGAGTTGGTGATACCATCCAACCATCTCGTCCTCTGTCATCCCCTTCTCCACCCAACTTAAATCTTTCTCAGCATCAGGGTCTTTTCAAATGATCCAGTTCTTTGCATCATGTGGCCAAAGTACTGGAGTTCCTGCTTCAGCATCAGTTCTTCCAATGAATATTCAGGACTGGTTTCCTTTAGGATGGACTGGTTGGATCTCCTTGCAGTCCAGGAGACTTTCAAGAGTCTTGTTCAACACCACAGTTCAAAAGCATCAATACTTCCACACTCAGCTTTCTTTATAGTCCAACTCTCATATACGTACATGACTACTGGAAAAACCATAGCCTTGACTAGACAGACCTTTGTTGGCAAAGTAATGTCTCTGCTTTTGAATATGCTGTCTAGGTTTGTCATAACTTTTCTTCCAAGGAGCAAGCGTCTTTTAATTTCATGGCTGCAGTCACCATCTGCAGTGATTTTGGAGCCTAAAAAAATAAGTCTGTCACTGTTTCCACTGTTTCCCCATCTATTTGCCATGAAGTGATGGGACCAGATGCCATGATCTTCATTTTCTGAATGTTGAGCTTTAAGCCAACTTTTTCACTCTCCACTTTCACTTTCATCAAGAGGCTTTTGAGTTCCTCTTCACTTTCTGCCATAAATCTGAGGTTATTGATATTTCTCCTGGCAATCTTGATTCTAGCTTGTGCTTCATCCAGCCCAGCTTTTCTCATGATGTACTCTGCATATAAGTTAAATAAGCAGGGTGACAATATACAGCCTTGATGTACTCCTTTTCCTATTTGGAACCAGTCTGTTGTTCCATGTCCAGTTCCAACTGTTGCTTCATGACCTGCATATAGATTTCTCAAGAATCAGGTCAGGTGGTCTGGTATTCCCATCTCTTTCAAAATTTTCCACCGTTTGTTGTGATCCACACTGTCAACGGCTTTGCCATAGTTAATAAAGCAGGTGTAGATGTTTTTCTGGAACTGTCTTGCTTTTTTGATGATCCAACAGATGTTGGCAATTTTATCTCTGGTTCCTTTGCCTTTTCTAAATCTGGCTTGAATATTTGTAAGTTCACGGTTCATATACTGGTGAAGTCTGGCTAGGAGAATTTTGAGCATTACTTTACTAGATATGACCTAAATCAAAATTAGGTATGACCTAAATCAAATTTAGGATTCAGGTATGACCTAAATCAAACCCCTTATGATTACACAGTGGAAGTGAGAAATAGTTTCAAGGGATTAGGTCTGATGGACAGAGTGCCTGAAGAATTATGGATGGAGGTTTGTGACATTGTACAGGAGGCAGGGATTAAGACCATCCCCAAGAAAAGGAATGCAAAAAGACAAAATGTTTGTCTGAGGAGGCCTTACAAATAGCTGTGAAAAGAAGAGAAGTAAAAGGCAAAGGAGAAAAGGAAAGATATACCCATTTGAATGCAGAGTTCCAAAGAATAACAAGGAGAGATAAGAAAGCCTTCCTCAGTGATCATGGCAAAGAAATAGATGAAAATAATAGAATGGGAAAGACTAGAGATATCTTCAATAAAATGAGAGATACCAAGAGAATACTTCATGCAAAGATGGGCTCAATAAAGGATAAAAATGGTATGGACCTAACAGAAGCAAAAGATATTAAGAGGTGGCAAGAATACACAGAACTATACAGAAAAGATCTTCACAACCCAGATAATCACGATGGTGTGATCACCAACCTAGAGCCAGACATCCTGGAATGCAAAGTCAAGTGGGCCTTAGGAAGCATCACTAGGAACAAAGGTAGTGGAGGTGATGGAATTCCAGCTGAGCTATTCAAATCCTAAAAGATGAAGATGTGAAGGTGCTACACTCAATATGCCAGCAAATGTGGAAAACTCTGCAGTAGCCACAGGATTGGAAAAGGTCAGGTCAGTTTTCATTCCAATTCCAAAGAAAGGCAATGACAAAGAATTCTCAATCTGCTGTACAATTGCACTCATCTCACAGGCTAGTAAAGTCAATAGGCCCCCAAGCTAACTTGCCGAAGCAAATGAAAATCTTTTTTGAAAAAAAGAGACAAGAAACCAAAAGCATCCAATATTTCTCTCAAAGTTCTGACTACAAAAGTGATTCATCAGGGATATGTAAATTAAAGTAATATAACATACTCTACATCCACTATGACTAAAATTATAGAGACTGACAATACCAAGTACTGAGGAAAATGTGGAGTAACCAGAACTTACATGTATTGTTTGTATAAGTTAGTATAATTGCTTTGGTGAAATGCCTAACAATTTATTATAAAGTTAAATATATTTCCTATACAGGTGAGTAATTATGCAAAGAACCCATATGTATATCAGCTGTTGAATTGATAAAAAGTTGTTTTACATTCATGGAATGAAATAATGTTTGACAATAAAAAGGAACAAACTACTAATATAAGCCAAAGCATGGGCTAGATAAATATTGAGATTTGTCATTGTTCAGTGGCTCATTTGTGTTGGACTCTTTGCGACCCCATGGACTACAGCACTCCAGGCTTCCCTGTCCTTCACTATCTCCCCGAGCTTGCTTAAACTCATGTCCATTGAGTTGGTGATGCTGTCCAACCATCCCGTCCTCTGTTGTCCCCTTCTCCTCCTGCCTTCAGTCTTTCCCAGCATTAGGGTCTTTTCCAATGAGTCAGTTCTTTGCATCAGGTGACTAAAGTATTGGAGCTTCAGCCTCAGCATCATTCCCTCCAAAGAAATCCCAGGGCTGATCTCCTTCAGAATGGACTGGTTGGATCTCCTTGCAGTCCAAGGGACTCTCAAGAGTCTTCTCCAACACCACAGTTCAAAAGCATCAATTCTTCAGTGCTCAGCCTTCTTTATGGTCCAGCTCTTACATCCATACATGACTACAGCTTTGACTAGACCAACCTTTGTCAGCAAAGTAATGTCTGCTTTTTTAGACACTCTCTAGGTTTGTCATAGCTTTTCTTCCAGGGAGCAAGCATCTTTTAATTTCATGGCTGTAGTCACCATCTGCAGTGAATATGGAGCCCAAGAAAATAAAGGTCTGGCACTGTTTCCATTGTTTCCCCATCTACTTGCCACAGAGTGATGGGACCAGATGCCATGATCTTAGTTTTTTGACTGTTGAGTTTTAAGCTAGCTTTTTCACTCCTCTTTCACCTTCATCAAAAGGCTGTTTAGTTCCTGTCCACTTTCTGCCATAGGGTGGTATCATCTGCAAATCTAAGATTATTGATATTTCTCCTGGCAATCTTGATTGTGCCTCATCCAGCCCGGCATTTCTTATAATGTATTCTGCATATAAGTTAAATAAGCAAGGTGACAATATACAGCCTTGATGTACTTCTTTCCCAATTTTGAACCGGTCCATTGATTCATGTCCAATTCTAAGTGTTACTTCTTGACCTACATACAAGTTTCACAGGAGGCAGGTCAGGTGTTCTGGTATTCCCATCTCTTGAAGAATTTTCCACAGTTTGTTGTGATCTACACAGTCAAAGGCTTTAATTTAATTAATGAAGCAGAAATACATATTTTTCTGGACTTCTCTAGATTCCTGGACATTTATTACTAGGAAATAGATAAATTGGAGAGGCTAAAAACTAACAACAAATTATGAGTTCACTTGGAAAGGTAATCAAAACATATTTACCTTAAAAATAATAATACAAATAAGCAATTTACCAAACAATGTATTTGCCATCTCATCTCATTTCTGACTCCAAAGAACACCTGCAAATATAAGCAACTATAAATCAAAAGATGGATGGGTGGATAGATGGATGGATAGACATGCTTAAAAAATGGCAGAAGTCTGGAAATAAAAGTATCACACTCTTATCAGGAGATGTCTACTGGGATTGTACAGAATTGATGAAGGGATATATAATGAGAGAACTTGCACTGTTAATATATAAGTAATAAGAGAATCTTCTGGCTCTTAATCATTGGTTTCTTTTGATGTGAAATCTGAGCTGAGAATCTGGCAGATAGTCACGTTGAAGTCAATAAACAGACTTCCTGAACCATAGGCAATATGATTAACATTGTAGAGACTCAGAAGGGCCTGCAGCCAGCAAGAGCCAAGGGGCGCTCAGTCATCTGAATAACTGAGGACATCAGCAGAGAATGCCATCAGAACACTCTGAGAAAGAACTGGGCCAATCTGTTGGACCCTAGGAGATGCTAGATATTAAGCCCTCAAATAAGTCTAGTGTATAAAAATCACCCCCCATCAGGATAAAGTGTGTTTATCTCAGGAGCACTAAGTTAAACATTCAAAAAATACATGTTATTTTGCCACATCAGCAACAGCGAAAAAGGAGAATTATAAATGCAGGAATGAATGTGATAAAATCTAACACAAACATTATAAAAACTCTGAGAAAACTAGGAATATAAGAGAACTACCTTAACCTGATAACAGATATCTACCCCAAAGCCGGCAGCTAACACTGACGACTAGGGTGAAGACTGAAGACTTTGCCCTTAAGAGCAAGGGAAGGAGAAGATGTCTATCCTCGCCACTTCTATTCAACATTGTACTGGAGGCTCTGAGCAGGGCAATATGGCAAGGGGGCAAAAATAAAAGGTATTTATATTGGGAAGGAATAGGGAAATGCATTTATTTGCATATGATGTTATATAAATTCTGATGAATCAACACAAATCAACTAGAAATAATGAATTATGTAAGGTCACAGAAACAATGTCCATATAGAAAAATTAAATGCCTTTTCATATGCTACAAAGAACAATTGAAAATAGAAATTCCAGTGTTTAGATCTTGAGAAAATATTTAACTTTTCTGAGTCAACTTTCCTGACCTATGAAATGATATGAGTTAGAGAAGGTAGAATGATCACAATGACTCCTTCTCGCTTGATTATTTAGTATTTTCCTGCTCTGTAACTTCATGAGATCAGGGATTCTGTTTTCATCATCATTTTATTTCTCAGAGCCCAGAACATCAGGTGTAACTACACTGTCTGTTGAATAATAAAAGATGACAAGCTGGAATTGGCCACCAAGGAACAGGAGTGAAACAGAGGTGCAGATATTTTTGGCCATCTGGAGAACCTCGTAATTCTAAAGTCAGAGACTAAACCCTACGGTTGTTTAAGGTTTACTTTGGCTCTGTGTGCTTAGTCACTCAGTCATGTCTGACTCTTTGCAACCCTGTGAATGGTAGCCCACTAGGCTCCTCTGTCCATGGGGATTCTCCAGACAAGAATGCTGGAGTGGGTTGCTACGCCTTCCTTCAGGGGATCTTCCCAACCCAGGGATGAAACCCGTGCTTCCCTCATCACATGCAGATTCTTTACTGTCTGAGCCACCAGGGAAGCCCAAGCATACTGGAGTGGGTAGTCCTTGGCTCTAGGAGTGTGTAATTCTTCCCATCTGAGAGTAGCCAACAACATAATGAACAATCAGAAAGCTGTTTTTTATGCTACCTTAGATGCGTGTTTGATCCCTGGGTCAGGAAGTTCCTCTGGAGTCAGAAATGTCAACCCACTCCAGTATTCTTTCTTGGAAAATTCCATGGACAAGAGAAGTCTGGCAGGCTACAGTTCATGGGGTTGCAAAGAGTTGGACATGACTGATCATATACATACAAACATGGCACTGTGCTAGGCATTGTGGGCAGAGAAGGCGATGGCACCCCACTCCAGTACTCTTGCCTGGAAAATCCTATGGATGAAGGAGCCTGGTAGGCTGCAGTCCATGGGGTCGCTGAGGGTCCGACACAACGGAGCGACTTGACTTTCATTTCTCACTTTCATGCGTTGGAGAAGGAAATGGAAGCTCACTCCAGTGTTCTTGCCTGGAGAATGCCAGGGACGGGGGATTGCCGTCTGTGGGGTCACACAGAGTCGGACACAACTGAAGGGACTTAGCAGCAGCAGCAGGCATTGTGGGGGGAAGAGCGTTAGACAGTTTTCTCCCAGAGACCAAAAGGCAGAGGCAGAAACTAGGATGAAGATGATTTTCTAGTTCCAGTGACACAGGTGGTAAAAACTCAAGTGTTTGTAAAATCACACTCTCACTTCTATTTCTTAAAATCATGGAAAGCAAAGACCTTCGGATATAATAACTTCAAATCACGGAATACTTAACCTAGTTTAATATGCAATTGCCTTTGAATGTATCTGAGGTTTGCATGCTTATCTATTCTTTTGGCAACCAGGCTATAAAAAAGTTTGAGTGTGTAAGCCTACATAATAATCTGTATTGGAATGTGTATTTTACCAAAGTTAGTTATGCTTCATATCTCCCTTGGGAGGCAGTTCAAAACACTTTATTTGGGTAACACACACACATACCCAAGTGAACTAAAACCAAGGAACTAAGTAGTAGGCAACTGTGAGATTATTTTTCACTGAGCCAAAATAGACCAGACTCAGAGCCAGGCAGCTCTAAAGAAGCAGCTGTCAGATGACCTCTGAAGTATCTGTTTGTGTGAGTGCTAGAAAACAGGCAGAGATGGTGACCAGGATTCTTTGCAGAGAGAGAAGAGGGAGCCAGGGGGAGTAACAAACATCCCATTTCAGACAAAAACAAATGGCCCCTAGATTTCAAGTGTATTCACATAGTCAAAAGTACTTACAAGGGTAAAAAGATGTTAAAATATGAATATTTAAAAAGGTGAAGAGTATGATCATAAAGCAACCTAAATATTTTTCTTCACACTGTCCATTTAACCCTGTTTATAAATGAAGGAAAGGGGGAAATAATATATATACAGAGAAGGTAGAGTAGTAGGAGGAGGGTGAGGAGGCAGATTTATTTTTAAGGCACTGACTCACGTGATCATATGAGCTGGCAAGTCCCAAAGCCATAGAACGTGCCATCAGGCTGGAATTCAGGTAAGACTGTTGTGTCTGAAATCCTTTAGACAGATCAAACAGGCTCAAAATACAGGCAGGAGTTCTACATTGCAACATTGAACCCAAATTCCTTTTTCAGGAAACCTGTCTTTGCTTTTAAGACTTTTAATTGATTGTATGCATACAATCCAAATGATGATGGAGAATTTGCTTTACTCAAAGTCCACTGATTTAAATGTGAAAATGAAAGTGTTAGTTGCTCAGTTGTGTCTGACTCTTTGCAACCCCATAGACTGTAGCCCGCCAGGCTCTACTGTCCATGGGGATTCTCCAGGCAAGAATACTAGAGTGGGTAGCCACTCCCATCTCCAGGGGATCTTCCCAATCCAGGGATTGAACCCTGGTCTCCTGCATTGCAGGCAGATTCTTTATCCTCTGAGCCACCAGGGAAGCCTGATTTAGTTTGTTCCATCAAAAAAATACCTTCACAGCAACAGCCAGACTGGTGTTTGGTCAAACAACTGGGCACCATAATCTAGCCAAGTTGACACACAAAATGAACTATCACTAATTCTCCCCCAGTCCCTTGGATGAAAATAAGAGTAGTAATCATGATTCTTCTGCTTCCTCCTAAAAAAATGAACAGTTCTCAAGTCATTTCAAGCCACAATACAGTCTTAATCCAAGATTTCAAATAGTCCAAACGTCCAGGTCCATATAAGGTTAAGCCTTCATCTTTCAGTCAGTTTGGGCCTGCTCTGAGCAGGCTGCCTTTGTTACTGGTGGGAGGGGAAGTGTCTGCTCCTACAGGTCTTAGTCTAGCACCGCAATTTTTCTTCCCTTATACACTAGGCAGACTCTAGTTCTTCCGGGGTTGATACCAAAATAAGCAAGTCACTGATGCTGTCATGAACTGGTATTAGTGTTCTCTGGGCTTCCAAGAAATCTAAAGGTCATCTTTCTCTAAAGGGATGTTTTTACCTGTTTTTTCACAGGCATATCCCACCCCCATCTTGAGATCTCTCACTGTTTTCCCTTGACACAAGTAAATAAGTATCTTTTCTCTGATTTAACATTAGTATCTCTTTGTCAGCTCCTAGAAGAAGCTGGTCCATCATCTCTGTGGTGGTCACCACATTATTCCAGGCAGCCATGTTCTTTCTTTCATAGGTATCTCAGGTCTGGGTCTTGGTAAATAAGCAGCTGCCAAGACCCTGATAAACCGGGATCCTCCATGAAATGCTGTACTAACTGTTCTCTCTCTTTAGAGCAGTTTGTCAAGGATAGCTTCCATCCACCAGATTTCAGAGACCTAAGTTGGTTACCAGTCTCCTTCACCCTCTTAAGTTTTCAGGGATGGATATTGAGGTCCTGGAATGACACATGAGATCATCTTCTCTTGTACAGTTGACCCTTGAACAACATGAGTTTGAACTGCCACAAGTTACTTATGCATGGATTCATTTATGCATGGATTTTTTTTTTTTTTCAAATAAATACATACTACAGTACTACATGTGGCTTTCCAAGCAGCTCAGTGGTAAAGAATCTACCTGGCAATGCAGGAGATGTGGGTTTGATCCCTGGGTTGGAAGATCCCCTAGAGTAGGAAATGGCAATCCACTCCAATATTCTTGCCTGAAAAATTCCATGGACAGACCAGCCTTGTGGGCTACATACAGTCCATGGGGGGTCACAAAAGAGTCAGACATGACTGAGCGACTAAGCATGCCTGCTTGCACAGTACTACATAACCCACTGTTGAATTCATGGACTCAGAATCAGGAATACAATGGGTTGACTGTCAAGTTGTAGGTGGAATTCTGATTGCATCGAGGATCTGAGTCCCTAGTCCTTGCAATGTTCAGGAGTCAACAGGATTTAATTTAGAAACGACTCCCCCCACCACTCCTTAAAGAAGGTGTTTTTCCTCTAAGATTCCCCAACTACTGCCAGACCTGGACTTTGATTTTTCTCCACTTGTCCTGCAAAGCAACCAAACTACATTTAGGAGAAATGTAAATATAGGTCAAAAGCAGCTTTGAAGTCCCTTTATATCTCTTCTATGCATATAAAAATATTTTATGTAGGGTTTTTAGTTAGTTTTTGAAGGAAGCATTACTCAAATAGTCTAGCTTAACATCATTTCTAGAAGCTCAATATGAATTTTTTTAATTCTCTAATATAGCATAAAACCTTGGAATAAAATTGCCTATTTATCAAAATATAATCAAAATATTAACAACTAATGAAAATAATTAAATATTTTAACTAAAAAACTCTTAATCTTGTTCTACAGAATGACAATAGATGTTTGGTAAAGGAAAAAGAGAGAGTGGTTTGTGGTCAAATAAATTTTGCAAAGGCTGTAATAAACACTTTGGGGGCAGGATTTCTCTGAACTTTAGTATGCATATTTATGTAAAAGAGAGCTGTATATGTTGCTATGCTTTCTGAACTTATTTTAACACAAAATTTCTTTTATATTGTGTTCTACAGCATGTACTTTGGAGAAAAATCCTAAAAACGAATAGCTACAAATTTGGGAAGATGTGGCCACATATGTTTATGATAATTTATTTTTCCTAATTATTATGCATCTAACTTTGCCTATTTTCAGCTTTTATGAAATTATTTGGTATCTTTCTATGAATTGCAAAATACTCCTTGTTAAAAGATCAAAAATCTGATAGTAACTAGTATAATGGCTCCAAGCAGATTTTTCTGTTTTCAAGTTGATATTTAAGGACCCTAAGGAATTGTGAGTAGATGTGATTTCAATATAAACATTGGCACACAGGATTTCTTAATGATTTTCTGATGAGTCCCTGTGGATTCTATCAGCACCCCCCCCCCCCCATTTTCATATTCACTTCTCTCAAAGATGGTGGTAACATACAAATATTAGCTCTGGGAGGTGGAATTATGAGGTAATTCTGAGCTTAGAGAAGATAAATTTGGAGAAATAAAAAAATTATGAGTTTTTATAAGTTGAATTCTAAGTAAACTTTGTGAATTTCTTGAATTGAAAGGGTAGCCCCACTCTAGAATTAGCCCCAAGGTGTATCACTAGGACTACGTGACACTTGGTTAAATAATCACTATAAATTCCTACTCATAGAGCTTTAGTTTTAATTAGTGTGCACTGGTGTAGTGCTCCTTACAGAATGAACATCATTGTGTTTGGGGTTATGGATTGGTTTCTTGAGTAATAATGAAGCTTACTAATAAAAGACCTTCCAAATTCACATCATTTCCTGCCCTACTCCTAATTTAGAACATGAAATAAGTTTAACTTCCCCATCTTATTTGCAGTTGTTTTCTTAAATTGCATTATATTAAAAGAAAAAGCTATCAGGTATTCATATATCTCTTACCAAATTCTGGATTACATTTCAAAATGATGGTAATTAACAGGCTATAGAAGATGGTACAATATTTACAGCAACATGGTAACCAACTTAATTAATATTAAAGACAAATTGAAATCTCTATGCTCTTTCTCTTGATTCAGATAATTTTCTTCATGATATGAAAACTCAGATGGAATTACATGGCTTGATTACTTTTTAAAGTGATTATTGAGTTCTCCAGATACTTACTGGTTCCTCAGAATCAGTTATCCATATTTATAAAGTGCTATATCTAATTGGCAAATCTATTTCACTTACGCTTTTTAAATTGCTCCATTGTTGGTCAAGTTGTGTTTGACAGTACCAGACTCAGTTACACAAAGTAATTTAGTTATAAATATAACTTCAGGTTTCCCTAATGCTGTTTCTCTGATTAGGCGTGACAACTTGGATAGGCTCTAGCCATTGTAAAGACTGGAGCTGCCGTAGCACGTTCCATATTATGGAATCAGTCTATATTCTTTACAAATGTGGAGCCCAGTAGCAGGTTTAAACTTGATTTGCCATGTCATAGTTTATATTATAGGCAAACTCAAGTGAGTAACAGTACAATAAATAATATCAATAGTTCAATGCACGAAGAAAACCCATAAAATCCAAATTATTTGATTTTAGAATCTAAGACTTAAAAGAGACATCAATGATCTAATATAACTTCTAACTAAGGCAGAAATCCTCCTCTGCTATATACCAGATAGAGGATAGTCATTTTTCATTTAAATAAGTTCAATAATATAAAATATTAATTGTTAATAAAGAATCCCATTATAGTTCAAAGCATCAGAGAAGTATCACACCCTCATGGTTAAGCCTGTAGCCTATAGAGCTAGATTGTGTGTTCAAATTCTATTTCTGCTAGCTCCTGATTAGGATGCTACATTTCATCACACCCTGGTATTTCAATTTGGTAATGTGTAAAGTAAATTCCTATAAAGATTAAAATTGTTGAAGCATCTAAAGACAGAGAGTTAATAATATATAAATGCATCTAGAATAACTATTGGCATGAAAACTATAATAGTTTTTAGAAAATTGTTTCATGTATTAAGCCTGTCTCCCAATACCTTCCACTCATCAGTTCTAGCTCTGACTCTAAAGGTGTGCAGTGTGAAACCTGTCCCTCTTTTGCATTTCCAGGCTGGGTCTTCCAGACTTCTTTTCTTCAAGCTAAGAGTTACCAAGTCTCTAGTATACCTGAATACTGTCTTTAGGCCAGTGGAGGCCCAAGATAAGATGCATGTGTTTCTTGACTTCTTTGCTGATTCTCTGCACTCTACAATGGTTTTTAAAAAACTTTTAAGTGAGATTATAGTTGACATATAACACTGCATTAGTGATTGGATATTTGTATGTACTGCAAAATGGTCACCTTGTACGAAAAAGCATAGTTAAACAGCCATCACCAGACATAGTTACAATTTTTTCTTGGGATGAGCACTTTAGAGATCTATTCTCTTAGAATTTTAAGTACATGAAAGTGAAAATGTTATTTGCTCGGTCATGACTGACTATTTGTGATGACCTGATGAGCTGCAGCCCGCCAGGCTCCTCTATCCTTGAGGATTCTCCAGGCAAGAATACTGGAGTGGGTTGTCATTCCTTCTCCAGGGAATCTTCCCAATGTAGGGATCGAATCTGAGTCTCCCACATTGCAGGCAGAGTCTTTACTTTCTGAGCCACTAGGGAATTGTACAGATTAACGATAGTCATCATGCTGTACGTTATATCCTCATATCTTATTTATTTTATAGATAAATACTTATAGATGGGAGTTTATTTATTTATAGATAAATACTTACAGATGGGAGTTTTAACTCCTTGAAGCCTTCACCCACTTTGCCCATCCACTGCTTCTGGAAGCCGCCAATCTGTTTTCTGTTTATAAGTTCATTTTATTTTTATTTATATTCTGCATATAAGTAAGATCATACTGTATTTGTTTATCTTCATCTGACTTATTTCACTTCCATAATGCCCTTAAGGTCCATCCATTGGTCGCAAATAACAAGATATCCTTCCTTTTTTGATGCGGAATAATATCCATGTATATATTTTTTCTCTACCCATCATCCACTGATAAACACTTAGGATGCCTCCATGTCATGACTATTGTAAAGAATGGTGCAATTAAATGGGACAATTATTTTTAAAGACCTTCAGCATGCCTCATATTCCTTCACAAAATGTACATTCATTTTAGCAAAAAATGTAACCACTAAATTTAGAGTGAGGAAACTGTTGTTGTTATTCAGTTGCTAAGTAGGGGCCTAACCTTTGTGTCCCCATGGGCATCAGCTTGCCAGGCTCCTCTGTTCCCCACTATCTCCCGGAGATTGCTCAAATTCATGTCTGTTGAGTTGGTGATGCTATCTAACCATCTCATCCTCTGCTGCCCCTTTCTTCTTTTGCCTTCAATCTTTCCCTACATCAGGTCTTTTCCAGTGAATCAGGTCTTCAATCAGGTGGCCAAAGTATTGGAATTTCAGTCAGCATCAGTCCTTCCAGTGAATGTTCAGAGTTGATTTATTTTAGAATGGACTGGTTTGATCTCCTGCAGCCCAAGGGACTCTCAAGAGTCTTCTCCAACATCACAATTCAAAAACATCAGTTCTTTAGTGCTCAGCCTTCTTTATGGTCCAATTCTCACATCCATACATTACTACTGGAAAAACCACAGCTTTCACTACACTGATGTTTGTCGGCAAAGTGATTTATCTGCTTTTTAATACACTGTCTAGGTTTGTCATAGCTTTTCTTCCAAGGGGCAATTGTCTAATTTTGTGGCTGCAGTCACCATCTGCAGTGATTTTGGAGCCCAAGAAAATAAAATAGCTCACTGTTTCCATTGTTTCTCCATCTATTTGCCATAAAATGATGACACCAGATGCCATGACCTTAGTTTTTTGACTGTTGAGTTTTAAGCCAGCTTTTTCACTCTCTTCTTTCACCTTCATCAAGAGGCTCTTTAGTTCCTCTTCACTTTCTGCCATTAAAGTAGTGTCATCTGCCTATCTGAGGTTATTGATATTTCTCCCGGCAATCTTGATTCCAGCTTGTGCTTCATCCAGCCTGACATTTTCCATGATGTACTCTGCATATAAGTTAAATAAGCAGGATGACAATATACAGCTTTGATGTACTCCTTCTCTAGTTTTGAACCAGCCCATTGTTCCATGTAGTTGGCATGTGGAAGGCATGCCACACACCAAATACATGCAAACACTGTGTATCTTGTTGCTGGGGCTGCTGGGAATAGAGACAGAGCACAGTCTGGTCCACCATCTCCATCTGTGGAGCTTTCTAAGACTGAGGAAGAGTAGCTGGATCAAAATAGGAAATGTTTAGTAAAATATTTCACCATCATTTCACTTTCAGAAATCAGAAGCTTTTACATTTCCTCATGTACTTCTATCAAGCCTTGAAGAGGTCAAAGACACTCATCATGAGGAAAATTACACAGAAGAAAATGATATGTATTAGTCCTAAAAAATATAGGCCATAATAGCACATAGTGTAATGGATGGAGTGTGTTCTTATCATCTATGCACATCCTTCAGTCCACAGATGCAATGGTCATTATATGATCCTTTGCCATTTGTTTACTCAAATTAGTTCATATAATTTTGCATAATTACAAATTGCACAGGGGCCTTGTTACTAAACTGTAAGACTTGAAACAGGCCATTTAACTTCTTGCTGCCACTTCTGACAAATGATGTTTAAAAGCAAGCTTGATTATTTTACAGATTTGGGTTACCATGAGATAAGATAAACTTTGAAATATTAAGATCCCTCTAAAAGTATAAAATTTAAAACTTATCAGGACTTATGCTATTAACAATCTGAGAAGACGCTGGGTCTGTTATCTGTTTTTTTGTTATCCAGAACATTTGGGTATGCCTGGAAGTTTCTTTCCAGAGCATTCAACATAAGATCTGGGTCAAGTTTGTTCAGTTTTTCTCCAACTGTGACTGGCATTTATATGTTCTTTTCCCAAATTTCAATCAAGTTCTCAGAGGGCAAGAACCAAGACTTCTCATCAGGGAACCTCCACAAAAGCAAGCATTTAATAAAAATAACTAAATAAATGTGTGACCCAAAGCATTAAAAACACACACACACACAAAACAGTAAATTTTCAGCATATCAATTCTTTAGTGCTTCAAAAACTAGTCTGAGAAAATCTGCCTTAAAATGTCAGTGTGAACACATACTAAGAAATTTTTAAAATTATAAAACTCTAATATTAAACCAAAGCATTATTTTTAGACTATAAGGGAATGCTAATATTGAGTAATTTCTTTGACAATAACTGGGACATTTATTGCCCATGATGATACATTTTACTTTTGGTTTCCTTCTCTTGCAGATGTGTGTGACTTAGTAATTTATTAATAAATATAATAGCCCTGCATGGAGCATCTACTGGATGCCTAGCTCTATTCTGAGCACTGGAAATCCAGTAACAAATGAGACAAATTCCCTGTGCTTAAGTTACAGTAGGAGAGATAGAAACTCGATAGTTAAACATGTATATACTGTCAGACTGTGCTAAGTGTTGCCAAGACTTTAAAAGGAGCCTAGGAAATAAAGACTATTTTAGAATGGGTATCGGGGTAAGTTTTTCTGAGGAGGTGATATTTGAGCAGAAATCTGAAGCTATGTAGGGGACAAACTATGTAAAGATCTGATGAAACTGTTCAATAGAAAAGGAATATTGGGTGTAAAGTTCTCAAAGCAGAAATGAGCTTGGAGTGTTGTAAAAACCTTGAGGAGGCCAATGTGACTAAAGTGGAGGGTGTGAGGAGGAATAAAGGGAGGGAAGGCTGGAGTGGAGCAGAGATCAAGTTACATAGGCCAAGGGAGCCCTGAAGAAGGAGTGAGGCTGTTATTCTAAGAGTACTAAATCCGTCAGTTTCTTTTCTTCTATGAGAGAATCAATGAGGCAGGGGATGAGTACTGCAGGGGAAGTGATAAAATCTGGTCTGTGGTTTAAAGAGCTCTCTGATAACTGCCTTAAGAGACTCGAATGTTGCAAGAGCAGACACAAGGAGACCAGTTGTGAGTCAGTTTCTACCATCCATGAAAAAGATGGTATCTTAGAGTGCGATATTTGGAGAAGTGAACAGAGGTAATGGATTTAGATATTAATATAGTTTGAGAGTGAACCCAACAGAGCTTTCTGATGGATTAGATATGGGGAAATTAAGGTGAGAGAAAGATCTGAAATAATGGAGGCATCTATATTTGTGCAGGGCACAACCTTCATCTGTACACAGGTGAAGCTTTAGCAAGTAGATGAATGCTGGTAGCTACCATAAGGAAGATAGTTAAAAAGCACACTTTAGAGGAGTTGAGGTAGAAGTACACAGTTTTGATTTGAACATATTATATTTTAGATATCTCTATGAGAAATCTGTATGCATGCAGGTCAAAAGCAACAGTTAGAACTGGACATGGAACAACAGACTGGTTCCAAATCGAGAAAGGAGTGTCAAGGCTCTGTATTGTCACCCTGCTTATTTAACTTATATGCAGAGTACATCATGAGAAACACTGGACTGGATGAAGTACAAGCTGGAATCAAGTTTCCTGGGAGAAGAAATATCAATAACCTCAGATTTGCAGAGGACACCACCCTATGGCAGAAAGTGAAGAGGAACTGAAGAGCCTCTTGATGAAAGTGAATAAGGAGAGTGAAGAAGCTGGCCTAAAACACAACATTCAAACAGCTAAGATCACGGCATCCGGTGCCATCACTTCATGGCAAATAGATGGGAACACAACGGAAAGAGTGAGAGACTCTATTTTTGGGGGCCCCCAAATCACTGCAGATGGTGACTGTAGCCATGAAATTAAAAGATGCTTGCTCCTTGGAAGAAAAGCTATGACCAACCTAGACAGAATATTAAAAGGCTTTACTTTTAATATTACTTTGCCAAGACAGGTCTGTCTAATCAAAGCTATGGTTTTTCCAATAGTCATGTATGCATGTGAGAGTTGGACTATAAAGAATACTGAGCACCGAAGAATTGATGCTTTTGTGGTGTTGGAGAAGACTCATGAGAATCCCTTGGACTGCAAGGGGATCAAATCAGCCAGTCCTAAAGGAGATCAGTCCTGAATAATCATTGGAAGGACTGATGCTGAAGCTGAAACTTCAATACTTTGGCCACCTGATGCGAAGAACTGACTCATTTGAAAAGACCCTGATGCTGGGAAAGAGTGAAGGTGGGAGAAGAAGGGGGCAACAGAAGAGAGATTGTTGGATGGCATCACTGACTCGATGGGTATGAGTCTGAGTAAGCTCCGGTAGTTGGTGATGGACAGGGAGGCCTGGTGTGCTATAGTCCATGGGGTTGCGAAGAGTCAGACACGACTGAACAACCAAACTGAACTCATACTATTACTGTTAGTACTAACTACTGAGTTAAGGACAAGTCTGCAATCAGAGAGATCTGGATGGAGAATACATATTAGATGACATCAGCATGTCGATGTAGCATGTAATGTAGCATACATAAGATACTGGGGTTGGAAGATCACTGAGGGAAGTAGAGAACAGGGTGTCAAGGACAAAGAATGGAAGGACAATTTTCAGGAAAGAATAGAGGAAAAGTAACTGGCAACTAAAACTGAAGTGGTCTATGAAATAAATAAATTTCTTGGAGAATAAAGTAAAGAATGTATATATTTGCAATTGCACCAAATGGTGGGGTTAAGATAAAGACATCGAACTTACTGATGGATTTAGCGAGAAAAAGGTGTTGGTGACATAGATGAGTGATTAGTAAGGAAAAGAGCCTGCTATAAAGTTGAAAAGAAAATGGTCTTTAAATAAAAGTTTATATTAACCCCAATTCCATTTTTGATGTCTTAAGTTTAAGATACCAATAAATAATCAGAATGCCTTCTGCAGATCAACGAATCTGAAGATCAAAATAGAAAGTTACAGGGTGAAAGAAGGAATACTTGCAATTAATTTTACAAACAATAATGGTAGTAATTTTTTTTAGAAAAATATACTACTATTGTCAGTGGATATTTCCTTTAGGATATTTTTAGGAGAATGGAAGAGGATAGAGTTAATTTTTTAGTAACATAAGTACTTCTGTAATGCCAAAGTAGTATGTAATGCCATACTTATTCAAGGTATGCAGGGCTTCATCCAAATATCAATCATTTATAAATAAAAATATTTGTAATGCTATAAAAAAAGAAAATGAAAGCTAAGAAAGTGGAGACTGGAATGTAGATGATCCATTCAATGACTTTTCTCCCTAAAAATAGCAAAATAAGTTGACAGTAGCTGAAAGAGGATGTAGAATCAAGAATTTTGTTTGTTTGTTTTACAACAGTATTTGTATGCTGTGTTAGTCAAGATACCCTAGATTATGCTGCAGTAAGAAGTTAGGCTCCAGATCCCAGTGGTTTTCTGCAACAAAGGTTTATTTCTCTTGCATGCTACGTGTTCTAGGAGAGTCAGTTGAAGGGTGTGCTACTCATAGTTTCGGGGTTACAGTCTGAATTAGATTCTTTTGCTTTATATGTGCATGGTCTCAAATATGCAAAGTCTCAGTGGCTACAGTAGAAGAGAAAGAATAGAAAAAAATGAATGAGATTTTCATTCTCTAAGCCTGAACCGATGCATGTTTAATAGGTCAGAAGTAATCATACAACCTGCCTAACTGGAAAGGAGGTGGAAAATATAAGAGAGCTAATGAAAGCTGTAGTGAGCCAGTAGGAATGATTTGATAGAGAAAGTATATTAACTTTAATAGTCAAATTCCTGAGCAGACTGGAGGACATGGGAAACAGTACACTTTTGGAGAGACCAGTGTTAGCAGCCCCATCTGAGTAAGGATGTTTTACCTGCTGCATCAGGAAAGAAGTCGGCTATAGGGATACTGAGTCATGGAGGCTGGGAGATTTGATGATGGAAAGATGAGAGCATTGTCTTCTGAAAACTTTATTTTCCTGGGGAAATAAAAACAAACACACACACAAACAAGATCATCAATTAAGAATGAAGAAAGGGAAGTAATTTCTATAGATTTTAAGAGACTGTCAGTGGTGGCCTCTAACAGTGGAAAAAACAAATTTACTAGGGAAACCAAGGGAAGATGGTAGAGGTAGCATGGTGTACTAGTTAGTCTAGTACACCATGTCTAGTGTACTAGTCTAGTACATGTCTAGTGTACATGTCTAGTACACTCTAGTCTAGATTCTGGAGCCAGGCTGTTGGGAATTCAGTCTCGGCTGTGTCACTTTATGACTGTGGCCTTGGGTAACTTGCTTAGTAGTTAAGCGCCTCAGTTTCCAGATCTGTAAAATTGTGATAATAATAATACTTACATCTTAGGGTTGTTTGGGAGGTTAAAACAGCCTGATCTTATGAAGTGTCAGCTATTATTGTGAGGATAGCCTGACAATGGGACAACTTTAGGTTTATGGTCTAAAAATGAAATAATGCCAGGTAATACAGCTGTGTTTTTTTTCCTCCCTCCATGTTCAACTGCTGAGTTGCTAGTAAGCAGGTGTGGAGTAGGCAGAAACTTAGATTTAACCATGATTAGATGTGTATGAGACAGGGAATTTTATCCAGTGCACTATTGCTAGATAGTCTTAATCTCCCAAGTATGAAGATGTCTACTTCCGTATTATTTTTTATTTGATGTCTTAAGCATTTAAAAAAAAAAAACTATGACCTACATCAGATTTCATAAGGTAAAGCTTTGCAGGAACCCTTCAGATTATTTAGAACGTTGGAATTCCATTTCTGAGTAAGTTAGTCCTTTTCTCTAAGAAAAGCACCATCAATGATTCTGTAAAAGCAGCACAGTTGGCAACCACCAACCTACAAGTCTCTCTATAGAGAAATGTCAGTTAGAGCTACAGAAGTCAAGTAAATTATCTTCAAAGTTTCTCTCTTAGAAACAATGAAAATTATTCTTATACAAATGAAATTGCATGATTGGGATAAAATTCACATTATTTTTCCCATATGTGACTCCTTTTTCCTCTATTTGAGAAGCCCCCAGTATTTGAACTTTGATCTTTACTGGGAAACAGCACACCAAGGATCTCTGCTTCAATTATCCTGCCAGCTTATACACTGCTTTTTCAGTTACTAATGATCTGAAGCAAATGTCATCAAGTAGAAAAGAGGAAGAATTCTAATGAGATTAAATGGGCATGCCAAATCTATCTTCTTTGCTCACTCAGGAATCTGCAATGAGGCCAACAAAAGAATCTGTTGTTGTGAAATAACCATAGGACAGTCTTCTCCATGTTTTTCTTTGCCTTCAGAAATCTTTACTTTGACTTCTCTTTCCAAAACTCATCTCTAGTTTCCTTAGTAACTCAATCTTTACAGAAACCTTTGTGATGTTTGATACTTGATAGTACTTGCTACCTAATTCAAGGGGCTTCCACATTCTATAGCTATTAGATTTCTGATTTCAAAGGGCAAGTGGGAAGTCTCCATTAAGTCCTCTTCCAGCTCTCATTTAAAATATGATTGCAAATATATGAAGTGAAAAATGTAGAAACAGCAAAAGGTGAAAACTCAGAATAAAGAAATGAAATTGGACAATAATACCAAAAATTAAAGAAAAATTATAATTATTTATCTTGCAGATGGAGCCAGATGGAAAGATGCTCCACACTCCATTCTTCTATTCCAAAACCTGGACGACCAAGGAAGCAAGCAGTTCTTCTATGATGTCAGGTATGATGCTCACATTATTTGCATGATGGAATTGTGAGTGATTCTGATATATTTGCCAATATTTATTCTTTACTTTCAAATTTAAAAATCTAAATAGCTTTAAGTAAAGAGTATCTATCTATCGACAGAAGATAATCTCAAGTGCAGAGTGGTTGTTTTGGGGATTGAAAGTTTGGGTGATGATTTTGTCCTTCTATTTTATTATACTTTCAAACATTTTTACTATATTCATATGTTGCTATATAATTAGGGAATAGAATATAGTTTTTAAAGGACTATATTATACTATACTCTACTATAGAGGACTCTGAGGACATTGGTTTTATTGCTTCTTGAATATTTTCTTCCCTCTGGAGAAGGAAATGGCAACCCACTCCATTACTCTTGCCTGGAAAATCCCATGGACGGAGGAGCCTGGTAGGCTATAGTCTATGGGATCGGAAAGAGTAGGACATGACTGAGCGACTTCACTTACTCACTCACTCAAATATTTTCTTCCCTAATTAGTATTTTTCATCTCCAAAGTGAGAAAGACTGTCTCTTCTATGAATAATATTTGTATATATAAAAAATTAAAAATGGTTGCCTAGATTCTTACCCAAATGGACAGTGTATTTGGGTGGCATGCCTTAAAATATAGTCTAGGTAGAACACAGAACTTACAGTGTTTATTCTAGAGCTATTAATAGATTGTCCAGAAGCTAAAACTGGGGATGACTTTTTAATAACAATAATTTTAAGAATGTGTAGATAATTATTGAGATAATGCATATCATTAATCAAATATCTTTAGGTACATAAGGCATATCTGTGCCTTATGTATAACTGTGGCATATCTTGAAAGATATAGGAGTCATCTTCAAACGCAACTAAAACTGAGGTGTGATAAGAGATTCTCATAAGCTGCTAATTTGGAAGCACCTGCTTTACACTATTTATTATTATTATTAAGACATAATTTACATATATTGAATGTACAAACCTTAAGTGTATAGTTCTATTACTTTTGACAAATACCTATAATCTGCACCTGTATCAAGATACAGAACATTTCTATCACTCCAGAAAATTCTGTCAGGCTTCTTTCCAGGCAATTTGGGCTCATTTCAGCTTAGGGTTTTTATGAATAAAGATGCTATGAAAGGTCTTGTACATTATGGTAGACATAAACACTCATTTCTGTTGGGCATATATTCAGGATGAAGTTTCTAAGTTATGGGTATGTTAAGATTTATTAAGTACCTTAAAACTTTTTTTTCTATGTGATTGGACCAATTTACAGTCACCCTGCTAACATAAATTCACAGTTGCTCCATAGATTTGCCAACACTTAATATTATTCATATTTCTAATTTTACTCCTTTTGATATATATTGACAACTTATTATGGATTTAATTTGCATTTTTCTGACAATTAATGATGTGAGCCCTTTTGCATGGTTTATTGGGTGTTTTGGTGTCTTCTGTTATGAAGAACACTGCATATCACAGTGTATTGTAAATGTCTATTTGTTTGTCTATAATTATGTTCTAACAACTGGCCTGTGAATTCCTAAAGGTAAGAATGTTTTTAATAGATCTTTCTTTTCCTGATACTTAGCACACCACACTAGCACACTGCAGATTCTAGTAAAGTATTGGTTTGAATGAAAAAAGGATAATTATTAAATAGCTCTGCCTATGTGTCAGATGCTTTTCATGTATTACCTTAATTAATCCCAAATTACTGATGAGGAAATTGAAGCTCAGAAGCTTAAGTATTTGCAGTGATCACAGAGCTCTAGTGAGTGGCTTGCATTGCTATAGTCTGAAACCTAGACTTTCTCCTTTGACAAGTGTTTCCTTTTTTTCTTCCAGTCTATCACAAGGGCTTTAGATTGGATTCATGTATTCATTTTGCACCCATTTTTACCATTCATGATGGCAGAGGATGCTATGCTAACATCCAAGTTTCTCTTTTTTCCACTGGTCACACAGCTAAATTACCTTTCCCAGGTTCCATGAAGTTAAGTAGGGTCTGTGACGAAGTTATGATAGTAGAATGCTGTTTAATATTGAGTATGCCACTTCTAGTTTCAACCATAAAAATCTCCCACGTGCAATCTTCTACTTACTGTTTCTTTAGCACACTAGGAATCCACACATTGAAGATGGTGGTAACATAAGTTATAAGGAGCCTGGTCTCTGAGTGACTGTGTGGGACAGAAGCTCCTCCCCTCTCCCCTTCATACTGGCCCATCTAAGTGAACACTGGGCTGTCATCATAATAGACCACAGAGATGTCAGGGTTTGTTATAGCAATCCAGTCTACTATAGTCTCTGTCCAGGTGTTGGCCATCCAGAGATGAATAGCTGTAGCCTTTGAGAACTTTAGTTTGGTAAATAAAGAATTCTAACACATGACAAATAGTTTAGTAAAGGTACAGAGTAAGTTCTGTGGCAAATGATAGAGACAGATCATTCTGCCTGGTAAACTTAACGAATATCTCACTAAGGGAATAGTATCTTTTTTACCTTGTCCTTGGAGGCTCAGATCAAAGTGATGGGCATTTCACTTTGTAGAAACAGTGGGAGGAAATGTGTGGAATGCTAAAAATCAAGCTGTACTCCTTCCTGGAGATTGTAAAGGTCAGTGTGACTAGATTACTCATATAAGGGGAATGGTTAAGAGAAAAATTAAAAAAAAAAAAGATTGGTGGCCAAAATTGAAGCATCTACTCTGGTGTGAAACGGAATTAGAACTTGGTGTTATGGTCAATGAGGAGCCACTTTTTATGCATTGAAGGGAAAGAAACTGAACTAGGAAAATCATTTAAAGGCCTTGCAATTACCCAGATGAAAAATAGTCAGGGTCAGAACCAAGACATTATCAATGAGAATTAAGAGTAAGTAGATTTTTAAAATTAATATGGCTACGAAGGCAAAAAGAATATGGCATTTAGACAGTTTTTTTTTGTTGAGTGTCACCCACTATTATGTAACACTAGAAAAGTGTTACATAAATCAAGTCCAAATGAATCTTTGGTATTTTCAGGTCTTATCTGTGAGTCTATGTTTCTTGATAAAATGTCAGTTGTTGATTTCTTTTACTAACTTCTCAGAACTTTTGGAAGGTTTTTTTTACTTAAAATGTGCTCATCAATAATATTCTATCAATGAAAGAAACAAGTTATGATTCTGTAATTGCTAGTTCCTTGCATTCCATGCCCCAATTTTTCAGTTTCTTTTTTTTTCTGTTTTAGACTAAAGATAAACAGTTTTACTCCACAGATAGTTATTGAGCTTCTATTACGTTCTCAGCATAGCAATAGGCAATAATGATAAAGACAGTATAAACTTAATCTTCAGCTTTTAGGAAATTCCTGGTCTAGAATGGGTAGGGAAAAGGAGATCAAGAAGGATGACAACCCCAGATAACAACAATACAGTCTCAAATTACTACCACAATGAAGTATTATGAGGGTTCAAAGTGCTATGAAGATTTAAAGGAATGATGTTAGGTGTTGGGAGTGTTAAGTGTGGTTCTGGGCAGACCACACACAATGTGGTAAAGGTTTCAATGATGAAGACAGTGATGCTCATGATGATGCTGGAGAACAAGTTCCTTTAGCATCTGTAATTATATTAGTTACTGCTGACATGCCTGTGGGCATATAACCAGGAAGACTATTCTACCTGTGCGCCTGGTCTCCTTCCTTAATGATTCAAATCACTGATTATGTAATAATAATAATAGACTTGGTAGCCAAAGAATCAGTTTTCACTATTTGATTTGCTTCTTCAGGTGAATAAAGGCAGTTTTAGAAAGGCTCCCATGAGTTCACAGAATAAAGCAAATACACAGGAGAGAAAGTGTCACCAAGGATTAAGGAAGCTTGTGTCAGAGTCAGAGTAGGGGACACACAGAAGCTTAGCAAAAGAAATGAAAGAGCAATTTCTTTCCTTACAGCCCTGAAAATATACTTATAAACTGAATCAGAAGCAAAGGAAGAAAAGGTAGGCTACTGTATGATGAGGGGAGATATGAAAAAAAAAGGCAGCAAGTAGGATTTTAGTTCAGTTTTTAGAGGATTAAATAAGGCTGATGCCAGGAACATGATGAAGTAAATTTCCCAAAGGGGTAAGATTCTGGCAGAAAATCAGAATCATGTGTTTAGAAATGAGCATTATTCTTTATACCAACAAAAACTCAAAATTATTCAGCCTGGAAATGAATTTTGGAAAGACTATAATAGATGTATTCATTCATTCATTTATTCTGCAAACATATATTGAATGCTTATTATAGACCAGACAGTATGCTAGGCATTGGTAGAAAAATCTGCCAAGACTGTGAGGCCTCCCCCCAAAAAGTTCATGCAGGGTGACTCACAAGAAAACACAAAAACAATAAAGATATTGATGTGTATTGTGAAGCTTGGTATGAACTGCAGAGGAAATGTGGAGAAGGAAATTCTTCATCTGGCTGGGGTAGTCAAGAAAGGCTTCCCAGAGGAGAAACTATCTTGAGTTAGGATGTGCAAGATGAATAGAAATTGACTGAAAGGAAAATGTGGGGGCAGATGTTTAAGGCAAAGAGAAACAGATCATGCACCCGTGATAAGTTTTACTATGAAGCCATCTAATGATTACCTGAGCTCCATTTACAGGGAGGCACTCAAGAATCTAGTAGACGGTGTAGGATAGAATAGAGGTTTTGCCAGTCTTTCTGTCCTACTTGAAGCCTTTCCCATTCTGGGTCTTTTAAAATAGGAACTCTAGAATAAATTACAATGCAGAACTAATCAACCTCAAGTGGAAGTCCAGGTAGTGGATTTTGGAGGCAGGGGCTAAGCACTCTAGAGTGGTGACAAGACCCAAAGAACAGAAATGGTTTGTTTGCAGGGTGGGTGGTATTATTCTGTTTTGAGAAATATTCTCTCTGAAAATCTCACTTTTTTATTGCTTTTTTCTTTCTTCCTTTAACAAACAAGTAATGCGATTCTTGGCTAAGAACTTCTTTGACCTTAAATTCTAGTGGTCTTGATCACTTAGATGGATTGGTAACTTCAGCAGAAGGAGAGAGGAAGTTGCTTATCTCTGTTACTTGCTGCCTACATGGAGACTGTTCTGGGAATGGAGAAGCTCACTGCCAGGTTGGATGGTCCACTGAATGTAGAAAATCGGCCATCCTGCTACAAGTCTTTACCATCTTTCTTTTGCATCTCCAGCTACTTTAACACTGTTGGATGCTAAAATTAGTGGCTAAAACCTTTTGAATAAACAAAATTTACACAGTCTCAAAATATGTCCCCCAAGGTATGTATTAAATACAAAGGCAAAGATAGTAATTTTTAGTAGAAAAATCCAGCAGAAACCACCTTCTAGTAGGTAGAGATCAACATCACCAGTAATAAGATATCAGCATTGTGAATCCAGCGATACAACACACTGAAAAGAATAGAGCATTTCTATATTTCTGCAATGTTCTTGTCCAAAATAATTTCACTTCAATCATGAGAAGACATCAGACAAAAGAAAACCAAGGAGCATTCAACAGAACTACTGATTGATACTCTTCAAATGTGTCAAAGTCATGAAAGGTAAGTGAAGGCAGAGGAACTGTTATAGACTGTAGCAGACTAAGAAGAAATAATAACAATGCAAGGTGGGATCCTGGATAAGATGTGGAATAGGAATAAAGTTAGTGAAAAAATTGGTGCAATTTGAATAAAGGTATTGGCTTAGTTAATAACAGTCCCAATGTGAATTTCTTTTACTCGATAAATGGACTGCTGTTATGTAAGACATTAGGGGATGTGAAGGATATATAGAAACTCTCTGTACCAGTTTTCGTTTTTTCTGAAGTCTGTGGTTCATAATTTATTTATTTACTTATTTTCATGGTTCAGAATTTAAAAGTTTAAAAAAGCCATTCAAGTTTAAGATAACAGAAGGTGGGTACACGTGGGAGGGTGAGCACACTGATAAAGTCTGCACATTGGATATTTGTGGGAGGTGAGGTTGGCCGAGTCCCTCTGAAGGAGTTTGAGTGCAGTCCTGTAGGTGACAACAGGCCATTGAGGAAGTTAAGCAGCAGAACATTATGACCAGGTTTGTGTTTCATGCATCCTTCTGGTGACAGCATGGACAGGAAGGTAGGGATGCTAGAGCTGGGGACAGTGTTAAAGTAGCTGGAGATGCAAAGAAAGATGGTAAAGACTTGTAGCAGGATGGTGGTACAGGTGATGGAATGGACTTACAGAGTTCCACAACCATCTTCTAAGAGATTCATCATTCCCTTGCTATAATCCCCTATGAATGTTGCCTAGGCCTATTTTCTACGTTCATCACCCATATACGTATGTATGTAGCCTACACTGTTGTCCATTTTATCCTGATTAAGGATTTACTCAACTTCTATCCCATATGTGCTTCTGCTTCCTGAATTCCAGTCTAAGGTGTGATGTCATTACCTGGAGGTCAGAGTTCTTTCAGTGGACCGTCCATCCTGGCAGTGAGCTTTTCCATTCCCAGAACACGCTCCATGTAGGCAGCAAGTAACAGAGATAAGCCACTTCCTCTCTTTCCTTCTGCTGAAGTTACCAATCCATCTAAGTGATCAAGACCACTAGAATTTAAGGTCAAAGAAGTTCTTAGCCAAGAATCACATTACTTGTTTGTTAAAGGAAGAAAGAAAAAAGCAATAAAAAAAGTGAGATTTTCAGAGAGAATATTTCTCAAAGCTCAAAACAGAATAATACCACCCACCCTGCAAACAAACCATTTCTGTTCTTTGGGTCTTGTCTCCACTTTAGAGTGCTTAGCCCCTGCCTCCAAAATCCACTACCTGGGCTTCCACTTGAGGTTGATTAGTTATGCATTGTAATTTATTCTAGAGTTCCTATTTTAAAAGACCCAGAATGGGAAAGGCTTCAAGTAGGACAGAAAGACTGGCAAAACCTCTATTCCATCCTACACCCTCTACTAGATTCTTGAGTGCCTCCCTGTAAAATGGAGCTCAGGTAATCATTAGATGGCTTCATAGTAAAACAGATTTGAGTTAATAAGTAGAGGAAATAAGTTTTCTTCCCCAGTGACATTTTATCTGCATTGTTCTATTAAAGACTTACTCCTTTTTAATTAAGCATGGCTCCCAGTTCTTCCTAAATCTTTTTTTTTTTTTGCTGTATTATTAAAAAAAAACTTTATTGAAGTACAGTTGATTTACAATGTTGTGTTAATTTCTGCTGTACAGCAAAGTGATTCAATTATACACATATATGCATTATTTTTTAATATTTTCTTCTTTCCCATTAAGGTTTATCATAGGATATTGAATATAGTTCCCTGTGCTATACAGCAGGACTTTGTTGTTTACTCATCCCATATATCAGCTTGTATCTGGTAACCCCAATCTCCAACTTTGTTGCTCTCCCAACCTTCTCCCCCTTGGCAGCCACTAATCTGTTTTCTGTGTCTATGATTCTGTTTCCATTTCGTAGATAGGTTCAATTATGTTGTATTTTAGATTCCACCTCTAAGTGATATCATATGGTATTTGTCTTTCTCTTTTTGACTCATTTCACTTTGTATGATTATCTTCATATGATTATCATCCATGTTGATACAGGTGGCAACGTTTCATTCTTTTTTATGGCTGAGTAGTATTCCACTGTATGCATGAACCACATCTTCTTTACGCATTCATCTATTGATAGTTACATGGGTTGTTTCCATGTCTTGACTATTGTGAATAGTGCTGCTATGAACATAGGGGTGCATATATATTTTTGGTTTAAAGTTCCATCTGGATACATACCAAGGAGTGGGGTTGTTGGATCATATGGTACTTCAATTTTTGGTTTTTTTAAGAACCTCCATACTGTTTTCCATAGTGGCTGCACCACCTTGCATTCCCACCAGCGGTATAGGAGGGTTCCCTTTCCTCCACATCCTCTCCAGGATTTGTTACTAAATCTTTGTCTAACAAAGCAAAGACCCCTGATTGGGAATGCTATGCCACTGCCATGTAGTGTGTTCAGTGTTATTGAATCTCTGTCTTTGAGTAAAGGACTAAAACAGGTCCTTTAGTAAAGCCTGAATATACCAGATATTTTAAGAGGAATAGTGTTAGAGGTCCAGAGTTAAAAAGATACAGTGGAGATTCTGACTTTCCAAGGATGACAGACCTCCAGGTATTAGCAGAATACCTGATTATTCCCACATTTGCCCTGTTGCTTTGCATTATGCATGCAATTGCCTAGCACATGTTATATAGAGCTACCCATTGCTTTGTACACTGGGGTTGGTAAGAAGTAGCTTGGTTTTAGGTGAGAGAAAGCAGAAAAGGATTTCTGAAAAAGAAAGAAGTTTGGGAAGAGACTGTAGTCACGAGAAGAACTGGAGTTAACATATAAAAAATCAGCTAAATGCCCAAGTTGAGACTGGGAACAAAAAATAGCAGAACCAAAGTTTGTGACCAGGACAACGCAAAGCCTGGTGACAGGGAAAGGTGAATCAAAGAGAGAGTGTAGACCCATACTCATTTGCCTATTTGTCTGAATACCTTGGGTCTAGTTACCTGGGATGTAGCTTTGCTCCCATCAACTAATGTAAAAGACATGATAAATGTTGTAAAGGCTAACAGGTTTAGTATTAAGGTTATTGAAATCCTTGGTCTATTTTGTAACTCTGTGACAGGGAGGAGGAAGTCACTGTAGATGAGAAATTCAATAACAAAACCATCCCAAGGAGAAATTGTAGGTGTATTTCTATTTTAGGGAATGTATTGGGAAATATGGGAGATTTCCAACTCGTTCTCAGGCTCCAAATTAATTGGTTCTTTTTATAAAGCAATAAGGAGCATTTGGAAAATATAAGGGAAACTTTGCACAGAAAAGTTTTCAGCAAAGTCCTTTTATTTTCTCCTCAAAATGACATTAATAACTAAATATTGCCCACATTGATTTCTTGGTTTGGTGTGAATGAGTTCTTTTGCTTCTAAGTTTTCAAATGCCAGAATATAGATTCAAGATCTCTTCTGTTTTATGCTGCTGCTGCTGCTGCCAAGTCGCTTCAGTCGTGTCCAACTCTGTGTGACCCCATAGACGGCAGCCCACCAGCCTCCCCCGTTCCTGGGATTCTCCAGGCAAGAACACTGGAATGGGTTGCCATTTTCTTCTCCAATGCATGAAAATGAAAAAATAAAGTTAAGTCGCTCAGTCATGTCCTACTCCTAGCGACCCCAAGGACTGCAGCCCACCAGGCCCCTCTGTTCATGGGATTTTCCAGGCAAGAGTACTGGAGTGGGGTGCCATTGTTTTATGAGGAGGAAACAAAAAGAGATTCTTGTGCAGCCAAGCTTACTAACAATGCTCCTCTCTACCAAGACCATTAATAGACATAGTAACCTGATACATTATTCCCTTTTTTATTGAATGCAGGAAGTAGGCTGTTCTTTTCTACTCCCCAGCTTTTACAAAGTAACAAGCAGGCAGAATTCTCTGGACAAAATAAGATACAAAGCCCAAAGAACATGCTTCATTCTCTTGTAAAGTGTGCCCTGGAGTACACCATGTTATTCTATGGACAGTACTTATCAGTTCTTTATACTCATGGATGAAAGAAGTACAGTCACATGGAAAATGGTCAGGAAGAGTTATTCATGGGACACGTGGTATGGTTCTAAAGATAAAACTTCATCTAGCTCATAATTTTATCCTGAGTGAGCCCTGAGTTCAGGGAAGAGTCCTAACAGCCATATGGACTGACCTTGCTCCATCACAACCCCACCACTCAGGACTCTGGGATTGTAGAGCTTCACCATTCCATGTACTGACTGTCCATCAGTACTATGAATGCTGCTGTTCGGTTGCAGAGGTTGTCTGTGTGGATTGGTGGGATTTTATAACAATTACCAAGAGCTAATTTTCATTCAACCTCCATTAAGCATGATGTGCTATATATTAAAAATATTACTTACCAGGGATAATTTATCTATGACCTTTTGCAACATGAGGAATTATCTTGTCATGCATCATTATAGTAAATCTTCTCTCTCCTTTATCTAATGGCAAACATTTTTAATGGGTCTCTGAGGATCTATTTTAAATATTCAACCTAATGCAGAATGCTGTAAACACACATCTTTTGCAAGAAAAACAGAGCTGCTATTCTTTTTCCTTGGAGATTCTGGGGGAGGTGAAATGTTTAAAGCTATATATCTGATTCAACCCCTTCACTTTGAAGCAGAAAGCTAAGAGGTTAGCCTATTGTCCATGTTCATGGGTAAATCAGATGCAAAGGCTGGACTCGCAGCTGAGTTTCCTTCATTCTCTGTCCAGAACTCTATCCTGCACCCTGACCGAACAGGATTTAGAGGAAGCTTCTGTCAAGCAAGCCAAGATAGGGAAACCCACGTAAGAGTGGAAGGAAGGACTATATAACATATACGGTAAATTGTATTGCTATTACTCTGCTGCTAAGAGATGCTTTACAATTGTGGTGCTGGAGAAGACTCTTGAGAGTCCCTTGGACAACAAGGAGATCAAACCAGTCAATCCTAAAGGAAATCAACCCTGGATACTTATTGGAAGGACTGATGTTCAAGCTGAAGCTCTAATACTTTACACCTGATGTGAACAGCCAGTACACTGAAAAAGACACTGATGCTGGGAAAGATTGAAAGCAAAAGAAGAAAGAGGGTAGCAGAGGATGAGATGGTTGGAAAGCATCACTGACTCAATGGACATGAACTTGGGCAAACTCTGGGAGATAGTGAGGGACAGAGAGGCCTGGTGTGCTGCAGTCCACTGGGTTGCAAAGAGTCCGACATGACTTACCGACTGAACAACAGCAACATAAGAGATGAAGTATTCTGGTCTCTGGACAATAAAGAGGCCTCACTGGAATTCTAACATGGGCCACTGTACACGTGCAGGAGTCATGGATGTTTGCTCTTTAAACAAATATTTATTAAATACCTCTGCACAACAGACATCATAGTAATTGTTGTCTAGGGATCCTAGAGGCCAGGTTGGGCATCTCCGTTTCCCAGCTTCAGGAGTCTATGAGAAGTGATGCCGCTTGTTGTCTCTAACCTCCTTGGCCACCTATCCCCCTCCCCCATCTTCTCCAGTTAGGGAGTAAAGGTGGGCAGTGACCTACTTTATTGAGGAGTTTTAAGGGGAATCTGGCATGACTCAGCCCCCTTTTCTTCTCTTTCTCTTTGCAATCTGCTGGTCAGTTCTTGGTCATGTGTTCAGCTTAACAGTAAGACTTCTGTTCTAATGTGACCAGTCTGTGGTTTGCCCTCCATGCTTATGACAGGAATTGTCAATTTCTCTAATATAAAGGCTCAGTTTTATGAAACCAAACTTGCCTCACACTGATGTAAAGTTTTCCATCAGCTTCATTAGTATAAATTTGGCTGAAGTCAGGCAAATGGTGCCAGGTCTACAAACAGCTTTTGAGCCACCACAGTGCAGGGCTCAGGTCATGGGTATAAGGGCACTGCAGTCGTACATGTTCCTCTCCTTGAAGAGCCATGTTAGGGTTAATATTTTGCTGTCATGTTCTTGAAATTTAAAAATTTTAAACAAAGGACTCACATTTTCATTTTTTTACTTGGCCTTACAAGTTGTGGAGCCAGTCCTGCCAAGGTTCTCAGCTCAACAGGGGCGGGAGGTGGGGGTCTTAGGACATGGGCTACATGGTTTAATCTCAAGTTACTCAAGATAAGCTTGGCCTGGTATTGCAAGATCATTTGAGGCATTAGTGGATAGAACATCTGCCACTGCTAAACAACAACAACCTCACAAACTTTAAGGTGGCTGGGATCTGCATACAGAGCACTGGTATGACTCAGGGAGTAAAATGTTAGCTTGACCTCGATTTGCTACTTCCAGATTCCATTCCATTTTCAGGACTATGGAAAGAATTCTGTGTTCCTGAGGTTTATTGAAAGCCTGGAATATCACTACCCCCACCTCCTCCCACACACACAAACTGGCTTCAGATTGCTTCAGGACTAGTTAATCACTAAGCTATTGCTGCATTTTTCTGTGTTTGGAGAGTGCATGTCAGAGATTTTCATCCACATACAAGTTTCAGAAGCAATCAAGGCTTTGCTCCAGAATACTGGTCCTGCTAAGACCTAGGTAAAGATAGGGGGAAACTTGGAGGCGATTTCATCAGATCAGATCAGATCAGTTGCTCAGTCATGTCCGACTCTTCAACCCCATGAATTGCAGCACGCCAGGCCTCCCTGTCCATCACCAACTCCCAGAGTTCACTCAGACTCACGTCCATCGAGTCAGTGATGCCATCCAGCCATCTCATCCTCTGTCGTCCCCTTCTCCTCTTGCCCCCAATCCCTCCCAGCATCAGAGTCTTTTCCAATGAGTCAACTCTTCACGTGAGGTGGCCAAAGTACTGGAGTTTCAGCTTTAGCATCATTCCTTCCAAAGAAATCCCATAGGCCTAATCAGTTCCACAAGGGACTTGGTTAATAGATACTGAGGTATAGAGGTAAGAATGCCTACCTGCATTCTTACTTTAAAATCTGCTTCTAGAACAAGTTATGCTCAATAGGACTCAGGGATTAAAGGAGAAATGTGCATGTATGCTTAGTTACTCAATCATGTCCAACTCTTCTTGACCCTTTGGACTGTAGCCCACCAGGCTCCTCTGTCCATGGGATTTTTTTCAGGCAAGAATACTGGAGTGGGTTGCCATTTCCTACTCCAGGGGATCTTTCTGATCCAGGGATCGAACCTGGGCCTCCTATGTCTCCTGCATTTCAGGTAGATTCTTTATCCACTGAGCCACTAGGGAAGTCCAAAGGAGAAATGGAAGTTAGTAAAGTTTAAATACAGTGAATGGGGAAGAATGCTACCTCAAAAAGGACTTGATGATTGGACTGCTACATTGCAAATTTCTAAACCCCAGGAGATACATTATGTCAAATGGCACTTTCTGGGTGACAGAACCCATAAGTGGAGCTCCCTCTCAGATATGGTAAAAGCACCATGCCCAAATAAGCTTTCTTTAAAAAGACCTTCCAACTGAATTTAAATTTAAAGGTGATGGCCTTCTTAAATCAGCCTAATTGACATCATTTGGAGCTAAAATTTAAAAGTTACCAATAATCCCAATTCTTTCAAATACCATCAAATCTTTGCTATTTGCTATTCTCTTTTGAACTGTGGTGTTGGAGAAGACTCTTGAGAGTCCCTTGGACTGCAAGGAGATCCAACCAGTCCATTCTAAAGGAGATCAGCCCTGGGATTTCTTTGGAAGGAATGATGTTAAAGCTGAAACTCCAGTACTTTGGCCACCTCATGTGAAGAGTTGACTCATTGGAAAAGACTCTGATGCTGGGAGGGATTGGGGGCATGAGGAGAAGGGGATGACAGAGGATGAGATGGCTGGATGGCATCACCGACTTGATGGATGTGAGTTTGAGTGAACTCCAGAAGATGGTGATGGACAGGGAGGCCTGGCGTGCTGCGATTCATGGTGTTGCAAAGAGTTGGACACGGCTGAGCGACTGATCTGATCTGATTCTCTGGCAGCCCTACGTTCTAAGTTTCTTTGCCTGAGATGAGGACTTGAGGACTGAGAATTGCCATTGTTTCTATGTTTGAAGCACTTCTGAAATAATATGTTGTGTTCTAATAAATCTCTGAACTCTTTAAGGAGTGAGGTACATTAAAGATATTTTATGTGGGACTAATCCAACCAGTCCATCCTAAAGGAAATCAGTCCTGAATATTCACTGGAAGGACTGATGTTGAAGCTGAAACTCCAATACTTTGGCCACCTGATGTGAAGAACTGACTCATTGGGAAAGACCCCGATGCTAGGAAAGATTGAAAGCTGGAGGAGAAGGGGACAACAGAGGATGAGATGGCTTGTTGGCACCACTGGACATGAGTTTGAGTAAACTCTGGGAGTTGGTGATGGACAGGGAGGCCAGGCCTGCTGCAGTCCATGGAGTCACAAGGGGTCAGACACAACTGAGCGACTGAACTGAACTGAACTGAAGTCAACTCTTAAGGTCCAAAGGAACTGCCTGTATTCTAGTGATGAACAGTCTAGGTTGTCACTTCTGAAGGAACCCAATTCCTTTTGGTCATTGAGAGAACACCTTCAACTAAGACAAAGCAGAATACAAAAAAGACTTCACTTTCTTTGGTCTTTTCATACCCAAGAACAATATCTAACTTTGGAATTTAATTACTTTCACCTTTGTTGTACTTGAACTTTCAAGATACTCTAATCTATGAGCTTTATTTTCTCGCAAGGAATTTGATCCTGGGAGGGAGTTTATATTCAGGTACTGGGAATTTTATCATTGGTTGAAATTTCCCAATGAGTAATATTAGGTAATGTACTTGAACATAATTCAAAACTGGTCAAAAATAAGGCAGAAATTTCACGTGGCTACGATGGTTTTTGAATTAGTTAAATTAATGACCCATTTCAATGGGGAGCAGTCTACACTGTCATCTGCAACCTCAGGAGGGTCCTTAATTCAGGAGTGATTTGATTGGTATAAGGGAGAGCTTTATGAAAGTAGACTCAAACCACCCTAATGGGTTGCCACTCTCTCCCCCAATGAGATAATCATGCCATTGTTGACTGTTTGTTTAGGATAGAGCCAAAGGAGAGAAGAGAACCAAAATCTTAGGAATGCTGATTAGAAAGTGTCATTTATCCTGGTTCATGTTTCTAAGAGAAGAGACATCAGTCATAACCTCTTGGCTTTGCTCTTCTCATCTTATTTATTCCTCTCATAGGCAGATGGAATGAATTATCAGATTGGTGTGATAGGGAGAGGGACTGGGGATGCTCAGTCTCTTGCTCTCTTTTTGAACTTTCTCTCAGCCTTCAGAGAAAGTGTGTTCTTGTCTGCTCCTGGCCATGTGCTAAACTCAGTGCTTGAGGCTTCCTTTGGGGAGGCCTACAGTGTTCTTTTGGAGAAGGCAAAGGCACCCCACTCCAGTACTCTTGCCTGGAAAATCCCATTGACGGAGGAGCTTGGTAGGCTGCAGTCCATGGGGAGGCTAAGAGTCGGACACGACTGAGCGACTTCACTTTGACTTTTCACTTTTATGCATTGGACAGTTTTCTTTTGCTGTTTGAGATGAGGGTACAGTATTATAAAGTTCACTGTTGCTTTTCACTTAGGCTGGAATCTCAATCAGCTGTATGATGGAAAAGTTAACATTTTAATCTTTCACTGCCTTGCTGTAGACACTGGAAAGACTTCTATTTGTAAGTTAGATGATCTTTGTCAACTACTTAAACTTTTTCTCAGTTTTCTCATGTGTAAAATAGGAAAATACCTGTAATAACTTACACAGGATTGTTATAGATGAGAACAGTTAGTAGCAAGTGCTTGGGAAAATGCTATATCAGTGTTTGCTGTTACCACTTTATCTACCAATTTGTACAGAATTTGAGGAGTAGGAATGAGAGTTGCTTTTTATTAGGTTTCCCATGCAGTTCAATGGTAACTAATAGGTACACACCAAAAAAGAATGTCATGGTCCTGGCTTTAGACTGACTAGTGGGAAATACAGATGAGTGAATCAATAATTGTAGTACAGCATGTGACATGTTATAATAAAGACCTGTGCTCTGTTTATGGGAACTCAGAGATGCGGAGCAACTAAAAATTCAAATGTTACCATAGCTGAAACTCAAGGTTAATCCAAGATAGGATGTGAATTGGAGCCTAATTATTTTTCAGCCCTGAGCTTCCCTGGTGCTATTAAATTTTAGCAAAATTAAAAATTCATGCAAATACACAAACAAAAGCTAGCTTAATGCATTCTTGAAGTAGTCAAATAATTAATGTCATTAAAATAACCTAATCCAGTAAAGAATCTTCCTGCCAATGCAGGGGATGCAGGTTCAATCCCTTGGTTGGGAAGATCCCCTGGAAAAGATAATCACAACGCATTCCAGTATTCTTCCCTGGGAAATCCCATGGATAGAGGAGCCTTACAGACTACAGTCCATGGGATCACAAAAGAGCTGGACATGACTTAGTGACTATACAACAACAGTTTTTCAGATCCAGAGTGCTTCATTTTAGTGCTCTCTGTCCCTATTTTTATGCCATACCATGATCTATGCTTGCTTGCCACTTTCTGGCTTCCCTCCTGGAGTTGTTCCGTCCAACATTCAGTTTCAGATTCAGTAGCAGACCGTCACAACAGCTGTCTGAGGCACTCATCCATATCAGCTGCCAGACCATCAGTTGAGGAATGAACACATCACTGGATATGTAACAATATGGAGAAAATTGAGCTTATCAGAAAGGAAAGGAAATTGGGTATCAGATGAGGAGTATAGTTCCAAGCAACAGAAGCTAACTCAGAAAAGATTGAGCAGACGAGGAATTTATTAAAAAGATATTGAGAAGATCATAGAACCATTGAAAGCAAGCTAGAGACTGTGTTCATGGCAATGCTTTAAAACCACATTGGGTAGGAAGCTGTAGCTGAGGCCACTATAGACCAGATGACAAAATGTGCAGTACTGTGACTGTACGTCAGGACCTCTGTTTCTGCAACACTGACCCCAAATGATGGACACCTTCTTAAACCTTGCAAAAACAGCGTCAACAACAACAGGACAATGAATTCTGTACAGTTCTTGCTTTTGCTGCTTATTTTTTACCACAGTATTGCAAAGATGCATCTAGTTAGTAGAGTCCAAGTCATATTTCTGAATTCCAGTGGCAAGGCAGCTGAAAGAGCCACTTCTCTGGCTTCTCCCTTGGGGTGGTGTTGGGAAAGTATTAGCCAGAAAATGTGACAAATGTCTAGGAGGAATGAGACCCTTTAAAGACTTGAATGGATAATGATAGATGCCAGTAAGTATCTTATAAGGTTTTTTCCTTTCTTTTTCAAATGAATGGAAAGGTTTTCTTTTTCTTTCTTTTACATGCAAGCGTGGAACCAGAACTCAGAAAAACATGTGCAAGGCCACCTACTTCCTCTGTGGTTTCCTTTTATCCAACATTCTCCACGCAGTGATCTGCCTCTCCTTTAAATGTTGAATATAATTACTGAATATAAATGTTTAAAAGCAAATTATTCTGAAGTTATATTCAATTAGTAGCCTACCTCAGACACCTACGTCTTAATATTTAATGGTGTTCCATGGTAAAATTCTTCCTTACCACCCCCTCCAAGATACACAGTCAAGGACTCTCTTATTCAATAGTGTAGTGTTGGTTATTGTCTGGTAGTCAGCTCCTTCTGAAATCTGGACTAAATGATTTCTCCATCTTCCATATTCTTTCTGTCACAGATGCAGCAACCACACTGGACACAATGGACCTTGCTCAAACATCATCAGTATATTCAAGATATATTTAGTTTGTACCTCCGATATTACAAATTCAGGCCTTGAAACCAAAAATGCCTTCAAAGTTTATTCTGAAATGCTACAAATAGAATACTTTCATCAAGTTTTCTTCCCTAAAATGAGAAACATCAATACTATCAAGTAAATATTCAGAACATATTAGATATTATTATTAGTTTTACATTTACTTCTTTCACTGTTGAAGTTCTACTCAGCCTGCAAGTCAAGATGAGATCTAAACATTCCTAAAGAACCCCACCACCACCTCTTTCCCCTCAAACACAACTGTGCTTTGTTCTCCTTTTATAACTCATCACAGTATCCAAGACAGGCCTTTTTTTTGAGTCATATATTTTCCCACTGATGTAACATCCTTTGTGACCTTTCTAGAAGCCAGAATTGGCTTCATATTGGGATCTCCCACACATAGGTAAGTTGCTTACAGAGAGCAGAATTTCAGCAAATATTTGTTGTATTGAGCTAAACATTAATTCTTATTTTGTCTCATACTGCAGTCTTTTGTTAATTAGGCATAAAGGATAAAGGATTTTAATAGGATACGGAGTTATCTCTTCAAGTAACTCATTTTTTATTTTTATTTTTAAATTTTAATTTAGTTTGATTGAAGTTATAGTTGATTTACAATATTATGTTCAGATCAGATCAGATCAGTCGCTCAGTCATGTCCGACTCTTTGTGACCCCATGAACTGCAGCACGCCAGGCCTCCCTGTCCATCACCAACTCCCAGAGTTCACTCAGACTCATGTCCATCGAGTCAGTGATGCCATCCAGCCATCTCATCCTCTGTCGTCCCCTTCTCCTCCTGCCCACAATCCCTCCCAGCATCAGAGTCTTTTCCAATGAGTCAACTCTTCGCATGAGGTGGCCAAAGTACTGGAGTTTCAGCTTTAGCATCATTCCCTCCAAAGGAATCCCAGGGCTGATCTCCTTTAGAATGGACTGGTTGGATCTCCTTGCAGTCTAAGGAACTCTCAAGAGTGTTCTCCAACACCACAGTTCAAAAGCATCAATTCTTCGGTGCTCAGCCTTCTTCACAGTCCAACTGTCCCATCCATACATGACCACAGGAAAAACCATAGCCTTGACTAGACGGACCTTTGTTGGCAAAGTAAGGTCTGTGCTTTTCAATATGCTATCTAGGTTGGTCATAACTTTCCTTCCAAGGAGTAAGCATCTTTTAATTTCATGGCTGCAGTCACCATCTGCAGTGATTTTGGAGCCCAGAAAAATAAAGTCTGACACTGTTTCCCTATCTATTTCCCATGAAGTGATGGGACCAGATGCCATGATCTTCGTTTTCTGAATGTTGAGCTTTAAGCCAACTTTTTCACTCTCCACTTTCACTTTCATCAAGAGGCTTTTTAGTTCCTCTTCACTTTCTGCCATAAGGGTGGTGTCATCTGTATATCTGAGGTTATTGATATTTCTCCCGGCAATCTTGATTCCAGCTTGTGTTTCTTCCAGTCCAGCGTTTCTCATGATGTACTCTGCATATACAGAGTTAAATAAACAGGGTGACAATATACAGCCTTGACGAACTCCTTTTCCTATTTGGAACCAGTCTGTTGGTCCATGTCCAGTTCTAACTGTTGCTTCCTGACCTGCATACAAATTTCTCAAGAGGCAGATCAGGTGGTCTGGGATTCCCATCTCTTTCAGAATTTCCCACAGTTTATTGTGATCCATACAGTCAAAGGCTTTGGCATAGTCAATAAAGCAGAAATAGATGTTTTTCTGGAACTCTCTTACTTTTTCCATGATCCAGTGGATGTTGGCAATTTGATCTCTGGTTCCTCTGCCTTTTCTAAAACCAGCTTGAACATCAGGAAGTTCACGGTTCACATATTGCTGAAGCCTGGCTTGGAGATTTTTGAGCATTACTTTACTAGTGTGTGAGATGAGTGCAATTGTGCGGTAGTTTGAGCCTTCTTTGGTATTGCCTTTCTTTGAGATTGGAATGAAAACTGATCTTTTCCAGTCCTGTGGCCACTGCTGAGTATTCCAAATTTTCTGGCATATTGAGTGCAGCACTTTCACAGCATCATCTTTCAGGATTTGAAATAGCTCAACTGGAATTCTATCACCTCCACTAGCTTTGTTCGTAGTGATGCTTTCTAAGGCCCGCTTGACTTCACATTCCAGGATGTCTGGCTCTAGGTCAGTGATCACACCATCATGATCATCTGGGTCGTGAAGATCTTTTTTGTACAGTTCTTCTGTGTATTCTTGCCATCTCTTCTTAATATCTTCTGCTTCTGTTAGGTCCATACCATTTCTGTCCTTTATTGAGCCCATCTTTGCATGAAATGTTCCTTTGGTATCTCTGATTTTCTTGAAGAGATCTCTAGTCTTTCCCATTCTGTTGTTTTCCTCTATTTCTTTGCATTGATTGCTGAAGAAGGCTTTCTTACAGCAAAGTGATTGTTTTATATATATATATATATTTTCATATTATTTCTGTTATAAGTTATTACAAGATATTGAAGATTGTTCCCTGTGTTGTATAGTACATCCTTTTTGCTTATCTATTTTATATATGGTAGTGTATTAATCCCATACTTCTAATATTTGCCTTCCCCCTCCCTTTCCCCTTTAGTAACCGTAAGTTTGTTTTCTAGGTCAGTGAGTCTGTTTCTGTTTTATAAATAGATCATCTGTATTATTTTTTAGATTGATATATTTGTCTTTCTCTGATTTGCTTCACTTAGTATGATATTCTCTAGGTCCATCTATGTTATTGCAAATGGCAATATTTCATTCTTTTTTATAACTGAGTAGTATCCCATTGTGTGTGTGTGTGTATACATGTATGTATGTATGTATGTATGTATGTGTGTATATATATATACACACCACATCTTCTCTATCCATTCATCTGTCAATGGACACTTCTTGCTTCCATGTCTTGGCTATTATAAATAGTGCTGCTGTGAACATTGGAATGCTCACTGTAGTGTTTTCATCTTTTCCAGACATATGCCCAGGATTGGGATGGCTAGATCATATAAACACGGGAAACCTCATCCAGCCTGGACACAGACAGGATTGACAGATTGCTAACTCTTTCTCAATTCCATGGGTGGTGGTGTATGGAGTTCTTAGAAGGTGGAGCAATTGTCTGGTTAATTCTGATAACAAATGAGACACTGGCATGCTAAATAGCTACGTGGCCCCCAAGCAGTCGGTGTCCCCCAACTTCTTAGTTTTTTAAAGTAACTCATTTATTTTTATAAGGGACTTCTGGAACCACATTGCAAACTTCTTAGGTGTAGGGGTTCCTTAAAAACAATATAGGTAACTATCCATGAAAGGAAGTCTAGTAAAGCCTCATGGCCCAGACGATAGGTATATCCAGAATCAACCCCTATGTTTCACAGGAGAAAAAAGGAAACTTTCCTGATTTTCAGAGAAAAAAATATCTGTAAACTGAAAGAGCTGACTTATAGAACCAATAAGGGTATTTTTGGGTTGAAGTCAGCACCAAAAAGTCACTTCCAATCTCTTCTTCCCTTGAAAAATCATTAATGAAGTCTGGTCTAGTGAAAACTTGGTCGTGTCTAACTCTTTGCAACCCTATGGACCATCGTCTGTTAGGCTCCTTGTCTAAGGGATTCTCCAGGCAGGAATACTGGAGTAGGTTGCCATTTCCTCCAGGGGATCTTCCTGACCCAGGGATTGAACCTAGGTCTCCTGCATTGCAGGCAGATTCTTTACCATCTGAGCCACCTCAGGAAGCCTGCATTACTGGACATTGTTAGCCAAATTCTTCCATGACAGTTTCTGGATATGAAAAACCATGAAGTCAGAAGCTACAACAGACTGATTGGAAAGTCAGCCTCTCCTTCGGACATGGAAGTCCAAAGAAGAGGGTTGGCAACTCTTTTCTAAACTTCCTCTGTGAGTTTGATCTCATTTTATTTTAATTTGGAGAAATAAATTGTGTCATCAAACATTTGGAAGCCGTGACAGACTTTATTTTCTTGGGCTCCAAAATCATTATGGACAGTGACTGCAGCCATGAAATTAAAAGACGCTTGCTCCTTTGAAGAAAAGCAATGACAAACCTAGATAGCGTATTAAAAAGCAGAGACATCACTTTGCCAACAAAGGTCTGTATAGTCAAAGCTATGATTTCTCCAGTAGTCATGTAAGGCTGTGAGAGTTGGGCCATAAAGAAGGCTGAGCATTGAAGAACTGTTGCTTTCGAACTGTGGTGCTGGAGAAGACTCTTGAGGGTCCCTTAGACTGCAGGCCAGTCCATCCTAAAGGAAATTTACCCTGAATAAAGGACTAATGCTGAGGCTGAACTCCAATACTTTGGCCACCTGATGCAAAGAGCCAACTTATTGAAAAGACCCTGATTCTGGGAAAGATTAACGCAGGAGGAGAAGGAGGCAACACAGGATGAGGTGGTTGGACGGTATCATTGACTCAATGGACGTGAGTTTGAACAAGCTCAGAGAGACAGTGAAGGACAGGGAAGCCTGGCATTCTGCAGTTTATGGGGTTGCAAAGAGTCAGACACAACTGAGCAACTACTCAACATCAAACTTACAGGCTGAATTAGAGTATTTGAGAGTAACATTTTCACTGCTATAGGTGGAAAGGACATGGGGAAGATTGTGCAGCTTGATGGAAAAAGTATGACAGGATAAAATATAGGTAGAGGTGACTTAATGTGGTCTTAGATAATAGCTTTTCTTCAGAGTAAGTTCTAGTTGCTATTTATTCTTCCATTGCCTTGTGAAGTCCTTTTGAGGGAAGGATCACAGAATGTTTGTAGAAGAAACTTGGAAATTGTCCAGTCATTTCATTTGACAAAGAAGTACTTTGAAGGCCAGTGAGGAAGTAAAATGTAATAAAAGTCACACAGAGTAAATAGCAGAAGTGGAACTGGAATCAGATTTATTTTGTACCACCTGGCCCTGATCAAAAAATTATCTAATATTCAAAGACTCCTAATACTCTAATACTCCTTAACTTTTCTCCTAAGCATCAGGTAGACTCTGTTTCAAGTTCTCATTTGTAAAATGATTACCTTTCAAAAATTAACAGCCATGTTGGAAAACAACAGAAGTCCAATGTTAATTTCTGTATGAAAGGGAAAGGGGACTTTGCACATATTTTACACCACCCATAAGGAAATTCAGCTTTGGGGCTAATATTTTCTTTGAGACCTTCCTTCCCAATCCCAGTATAAAAATATTTGCTGATGAATAACTGTTCCAACTTGTCCCTTTTCAGAATATCAGCATTTCTCTTTACCTCTCTCTAACATTGGGTACCTGTGGGTCCTATTTTGGCTTTGTTCCTAATTACTTCACTATTAACTCACTCTTCATCTGTTCTTGTCCATTTAGTCTGTGTGGACTTGCCTTCTCTGCCCTACTGATTATGAGCTGGGCAGTGGGATAACTGAAACAATCCCACTCCAACCCAACAGATAACCTTGTCCAAGATTAATTGTCTCTTTTGACCAAATTGTCACCAGCCAGCCCCTGAAACATTTCCTTTGAATTCTAATCCATTAGTTGATAAAGTTTCCAAATTACCAGTCAGGAGTCCATATGGCTTAGGCAGACAAATCTTATGAGTTCGTCCTATTAATCCAGTTTGTTGGGGATGAGCATAGGTTAGACCCAGGGTGCTCCTTGAGAAGTTTTATCTAGTTTTAAGGTTGTATTTGGCACCTTTATTGTGGTGAAATTTACTATATAACCTGGTATATATTTTTCTCTGGGAACCTGTGTGTGTATGAGTAGGTTCTGCACACATAAAAAAGTGAAACTTGTTGATAACCCAGCTGTAGTCACCTAAATGAAAAGCATGCTCTAGGTGGTCTGTTCAGCAGAAAAATGTCTGGGCCTCTGACTCATTCAAATAGATCTGAAAAGTCCCAATTAATTCATTCTACTTAATGGATTCCATTTCTAACCATTCACTTTTTATTATGGAACAGTGAGAGCAGGGCCTCATAAGAACCCCACAGTTAGCATTGTGTCTACTATTGCTGTCTTGAAACGTGATCATTTAATCTTTGAATGTGTTTTGTAAGCGAAGTCTGATGGAACAATGGAGCATATACTTGAGCAAAGAATACATAAAATATTATAGAAGAAAGGTAACTGCCTTTTATTTTAGTGCTTTGACTGGCACTTTCCCCCCTGATTTTTGAGCAAAAAATCATTTTCATGTCTGTTCTGAGAGTGGCATATATCACAGAGCCCACACTTCACCTTGGCCACTCATCTTTACGTAGGGTCCTATAGCTTTCTGTCCTGGCTTACATTCTACTGACACATCATCTCAAAGACTAAGACTCACTTTCTCTCATTTTTCTTAATAGTTAAACTATTTTTTAAGACCTTACTCTGTGCCAGACATGCACTTAACCCACATTAGTCATGTAATCACCAGGACAACTCTTCTGGAATCACTCTTCTCATTAGTCCCATTTTACAGATAAGGAAATTGAAATTTAGGTTAAGCAGCTAGCCCGAAGTCATGGAATAAGTGTCAGTGTCAGAATTTGAAGTCTGGTAGATGAAAGCCAGACCCTATGCCCTAGATTCATGAATATAATTGAGAAATATCTTTAAAATGCTTGGTCCAAGAATATGATTGGAACATTACATTTTTATTAATCCACTTCATTATTTAATCATTGGTTTTTTAACCTTTTGTTAATTTATTTTGACTTCTAAAAGTATTTTCAATATAGTACTCTCTCATAGTAAGGTTATGACCTACTAAAATCCATCATAATGAAGCATTAATGAAGTGATGCGTGCATGAGTGTGCGCTCAGTTGTGTCTGGCTCTTTGTGACCCCATGGACTGTAGCCTGCTAGGCTCCCCTGTCCATAGGATCTTCCAGGCAAGAATACTGGAGTGAGTTGCCATTTCCTCCTCCAGGGCATCTTCCTGACCCAGGGATTGAACCCAGGTCTCTTGAGTCTCCTGCAGAGGCAGGCAGATTCTTTACCACTGAGCCATAATAAGGTGATAGTAGACAGGTAATCATCCACCTTCTCTCATTTTGTTTTCTTTACTGAAAGTGAGGAATATTTGAGTAAACTATATTGTTCTGCTTAAGGTTCTTGGGTCACTATTGCACTTTAAATCAATTAATCATCACTATTTCCTGATCACTCCTTCTCTTTCTGAGACTCAGTTTAGAAAACTGTGTGCAGTACAGAAAGAACTCAAATTCTAGAACCCAGTTCCAAGAAAGCATACCTGGCCTCTGTATCAATCCTGCAAATATAACCAGAAGCTTTCTTTCTTTTTTTTTTTTTTCTGCCCTATTCACCCTCTAACTCCAAGAACAATCCACAACTGTTGCTTTCAGGCCCTCACAGTCTCTCCCCTGACTGCCATACTCATCATTCCAAATTCAGAACTAAGAGCATATTTCTGTCTGTGAATACAAGGAGTAGAAAAGTTCACTATTCATTTCTTTTCTCATATGTTCCCACTGCTGTTAAGCTTAGATCTAAATGTTACATATTTTATAGGGCTTCCATGGAATGAGCCCATGAGGAGGAGGCAACTGAGGGAGAGAATGTGTAGATCTTATGCTGAGTGTTTCCCGTCCTTCCCAGAGGCTGCTGTATTGCTGGCCCTTCACTGCAGGGTGGAGGTGGTGGGGGAGGTGCTTTCCCTCTTGCAACTATAGCAAGGCCCCTACATACAAATGAATTCTGTTCTGAGAGTGCATTTGTAAGTCCAATTTGTTCATAAGTCCAGCAACGTTAGCCTAGGTATCCAACTAACACAATTGACTATATAGTACTGTGCTAGGTTTATAATACCTTTCACACAAATAATACATAAAAACAAACACAAAAAATAAAGCATTTTTAATCTTACAGTACCTTGAGAAGTACAGTAGTACATTATAACAACTGGCACTTCTTAGCAGTACCAGCTACATCCCCAATGCTTTGGACATCCTAGGCTTGAAATAAAGATATTGCACTATTGTACTTTATACAGTACTATAGAGTATGGCACCCAAAAGCACAACCACTTGTAGAGGATGCACAGATGTGACAATGTATGCCAGACACATGTAACCTACATGATTAGACATGTGAACACATGCTTGCATCTTTGAATGTTGCAACTTGAAGGTTTGTATGTAGGGAACTTTCTGTACTGGAATGGGCAAACTTGGTTAAAATATACACATTAGTCTGCCTCTCCCAGTGATTGACACAATTCATTTTTCTTATGATTTTGGACCTGAGAAGTGCAAAATGCAACTATTTTCAGGGAAACATTTTCCTTTGAATCTGTGTTCAGTTTCATGTGAGTTTTCCTCAAGAAGGCAGATGCTCTTGACGAGTTACCAGAATACCCATCATCACTGAGAGTGCCTTGGCTGTGACCTTTTTTGGCAGAAGTACTTCCAAAGAGAAGCAACTTTGCAACTTACACTGGCCTCTGTGCTGTCAGCCTGACAGTGTTTCTTGAACTTAGAGTGATTTAGTGGTAGTTTTTATCTGAGGGCCTCATTTTCCATGTTGTTGCTGTTGTTGTTCAGCTGCTCAGTCATGTCCACCTCTTTGCGACCCCATGGATGGCAACACTCCAGGCTTCCCTCTCCTTCACTATCTCCCAGAGTTTGCTCAAACTCATGTCCATTGAGTCAATGATGTCATCCAACCATCTCATCCTCTGTCATCCCCTTTCCTTTTGCCCTCAGTCTTTCCCAGCATCAGGGTTTTTTCCAAAGAGTTGGCTCTTCAAATCAGGTGGCCGAAGTATCAGAGCTTCAGCTTCACCATCAGTCCTTCCAGCGAATATTCTGGGTTGATTTTCTTACACCAGCCCAATTGGACTAGGAAGAGGGAGCTGCAGCTCCTGCTGTGACCAACAGTCAACTGCCCCCCAGGAAAGAACCACCTGTTTTCAGCTCTCTCATTGCTGCTGTCCATAATTACACTCACCGAAGCTTCTAATACCAGCAGGCTGGGAAGTAAAGGAGGAGCTGTTTGGGCCTTATAGACAGATCCTTCTAGGCCTAATGAACACAATCCTCTGTCAGCAGGGTGCTCATGCCATTGTTTGAGGAAGTGTAAGCATTACCAGTCACATTACCAGTCACACAGCTTTCACACCCACTCCACTCTCCAACATGGAGGCTTCCCTTCCACACCCTGCTGTTCCCAAACTCTCCACCATGCCTCTGTAATCATAACCCCAGTGGGCAGATTCCCTCATCCTTAGCTTATCTTGCAAAGGTACTCTGTCCATTTTTTCCCCCTTTTTTAGTATTTATTTATTTGGCTGATCGTGTCTTCGTTGCAGCACATGGGATCTTTGTTACATTATGTGGCATCTTTCACTGTGGCACACAATCATAGTTGGGATGCATGGGTTTAGCTGTCCCCTGGGATGTGGGATCTTAGTTCCCTGACCAGGGATCAAACCCTCATCTCCTGCATTGCAGGGTGGATTCCTAACCACTGGACTGCCAGGGAAGTCCCTATTCTTTTATTTTATTTGAACCCTGTTTCCTGTAGCCTACAGAAATGGAGAGTTTATCTAATAATAGGGGTGGGAGATGGAATTATCTCCCTTTCTCCTTGGGGCTAATTTCAGATCATTCCATACTCCTTTGAGAAGGAAGAATTCTTCTGTATCATCCTACCAATCCTTTACCAACATGGAAATGTTACATCACTCTCACTGAATATCATATGCCCTGTTCATTGTCTTAATATCCACCTCAACTTTGACACCCACCCCCCCGCCCCCAGCTTCAGAAAACTTCAAAGACAACGCCTATGACATCTTCAGCCCACTGGTCTCTCACTTCCCTGAATTATTTCTTCCTTGGAGAAGGGAAAGTCTATCCACTCCAGTATTCTGGCCTGGAGAATCCCATGGACTATACAGTACAGTCCATGGGTCGCAAAAAGTTGGACATGACTGAGCAACTTTCACACTTCACTTTGAAATGGCCTTCACCTTCATTTCAGTGTGACCACCCATTTCCACATACCTGTGTGAAAGTATGATTATAAATCTATGATTTATAAATTTCAACTGAGCTTTCAAAAATGCTTAGCATCCTAACTTGTCTATGCTACTAAGTAGATTCTTCTGCATGCTTTAAAATATAGTTTGTATACTTTCCACCTTTTTAATAAAGCCTAACCTTCACCTCTACTCAGTTTCATCCTTGAATACCTTGCCTCATACCACAGAGATAAAACAGAAATGTTGAAATGGGACCTCCATTTCATCCAAATCAGTTTTCCTACATAAAAACCCATCCTCCTCTTTTTAAAGGAAAAACTATGCTTTACAGATATCAAGGCTCCCAAATACCCAGGTCCTCTTTTGCCTTCCTAGAGAAAACCTCTCTATATCAGTTATGTCTTCTTTGTCTAAAATTTGAAGTGTTCTCCCTTAGTGGAGTCTTCTCATTAGCATTCAGACGTGTTCTTGAGCTACCAACTTGATCCCTATCACCATTCAGCCACTGCCCAATATTTTCAACTGGTCTTCACCATTAACTTCTTAAATCATCTGCCTCAGCATCCTTAACTTCTCTCACTCATCCGTAGCATTCAATTTAATGGCAAATTAAATCAATTGTAGCTTCAGAATATTTCCATAATTTTACCTTTTCTCATCCTGTCAACCACTAGCACCTGATGCAAGCTGCTCTCATCCCTCCCCTGTCCACTGTGATGGCCACCTGAGTGCCTTCCCTCCTTCCTCCACCCTGTCTCCTGAAGCAGCACCTGCTGAGAAATGGCTCAGCCCCTCAATGGCTTCCCATCTCAGAAGAGAAGCCTAGGTCACGAGAAAAGATTTTCAAAGCCAGACATGATCTACCCCACCCCCACGCCATCACCACGCCAACCTCACCTCCAAGCCTTTTCCACTTTGTGTAGTTAAGCGAACCTGGCTTCATTGTTATTTCTCCAAAATGCCCTGTTTGCAGTTATCTTTTGCCTGTGCTGCTCCTGCTGCCTGGACTGTGCTCCCAGAAAAATTCTCTGTCCTTTACTTTCTGTAGGTCTGGGCTCCAACATTAGAGAGAGGACTTCCCTATATAAAACAACAACTGCCCCCCTACTCAGCAGTTCCTCTCCTCCTTAATACCACTTTATTCTCTCCATCTGACATATTGCATATTTAACTATTTGTGTGTTTTTTTGTCTGTCTTTCCTCTATATCAGAAGTGTCTTCAGGCATGTTATGTTGTTTCTATTTTTGGTTTTCAATTTACTACTCTTGCCCCAGCATCTAGAACAGAGCCGGGCACGTAGTCAGCCTCGGTAACCATTTCCTGAAAATGTCTCCCTCTTATCATTCCCTCTTTATTCTCATGGTCATTCCAAACTGGTCTGCTTCTTTGACTTGTAAATTTGTTCTTATTAAGGTCTTCACTGACCTCGTTTGCTAAATCCTCGTCTAAGTTTGCCTCATAGCAGGTTTCGACAGAATAGGTAACTCCTTTCCCCTAGAGTCATTCCTTGGGGCTTCTGTGACTTTCCTCCTGGGTCCCTGGTCCTCAGTCTCACCCCTCTGGCTTTTACAGCACCCTTAAGCTGTGGAGTTCTTCAGAGCCCTCTGTTCTCATGCTGCACTCCTTCCTGGTGATCTCATTTCCTTCTATGGATTTATAAATACCACCAATTACCACTGGCCTCAAACATATTCTCCTGCCTAGTATTATCTTCTGAGCTTCATGAGGAATCTCAATATGATGTGTGAACAACCAAATGCCAAACTTGCTATCCTTGAGAGTTACTTCTCTCAGAAAATGGTGCAGTCTCTTCATTTCCTTTATTTCCTGCATTCTATTCCCCACTGAGCCCTGTCCATGCTGCTCTCTCTCCATACTTTGTGTCTATGGCCTTCTCTTTGTCTCCTTTGTCATACCTACACCACCATCATTTCCCACACATAGTGTCATCTAAGTGGTCCTTCTACCTCTATTCTGTTCACCTTTTGATCTGTTCTCTACACAGTCTGTAGTATGATCAGGCCACTTCCTAGCTAAAAACACTGCAAGCGGTCTTCAGCACAGTTCAGTTATTATAAAGTCCATCACGATCTGGTCTGTAGCTATTTCTTTTGCATGATATGTTACACCTTTCCTTCATCCTCACTACCTGCCTATACATAGCTGTGCTCATGAATGGCTTTGATTCGGGCACCTGTTATAGGTACTATGGTAGTAATTAGGCCTGTGTTATCATACCCCACCACATCTTTCATTCAAATGAACATTAATGTCCTAAATTTTTATATGAGAAAGGAATTTTTAGTTGAATTCCAAGGAAATTGATTCTGGCACTGAAATCATATTTATTGAATGAATGAATAATTGAATTTGCCTAAGACTACATACCTAAACATTGCAGAGCTTCTCTACCATGCAGGGTTGTTAGAATGATATACAGGCTAAGTTTTTGAAAAGCATAAAGTAATAAAATTTAAAGCTTTAAAAATCATGGTAATTTTGGAAATGTGGGTTGTCCTGTATTACACAAGCATTCCTGATGAGTGGGAACTATATAACTAAAAGACTGAGTCCCCACCCTTAAGGAATTTATCTTCTCACTAGGCAAGCAAGGCTTACATATACCAGACCCCATAGAGAACAGTATAATATGACATTAATAAATGCTGGTGAGAATAACTGGGGTCAGACTTTATTTTTGGGGGCTCTAAAATCACTGCAGATGGTGACTGCAGCCATGAAATTAAAAGACGCTTACTCCTTGGAAGGAAAGTTATGATCAACCTAGATAGCATATTAAAAAGCAGAGATATTACCTTGCCAACAAAGGTCCATCTAGTCAAGGCTATGGTTTTTCCAGTGGTCATGTATGGATGTGAGAGTTGGACTGTGAAGAAAGCTGAGTGCCAAAGAATTGATGCTTTTGAACTGTGGTGTTGGAGAAGACTCTTGAGAGTCCCTTGGACTGGAAGGAGATCCAACCAGTCCATCCTAAAGGAGATCAGTCCTGGGTGTTCACTGGAGGGACTGATGCTGAAGCTGAAACTCCAATACTTTGGCCACCTCATGCGAAGAGTTGACTCATTGGAAAAGACTCTGATTCTGGGAGAGATTGGGGGCAGGAGGAGAAGGGGACAACAGAGGATGAGATGGCTGGATGGCATCACCGACTCGATGGACATGAGTTTGAGTGAACTCTGGGAGTTGGTGATGGACAGGGAGGCCTGGTGTGCTGTGATTCATGGGATTACAAAGAGTTGGACACAACTGAGCGACTGAACTGAACTGAGGAAGGATACAATTAAAGGACCCTCATCCAGTCAATCTAATCTACCAAGTGAACCAAAGGAGTGTCATAAATTATAGCCAGATCTCCAGTGTCCTAGAGAAAGCCCCCAGCACTGGATTTAGCCCAGCATACGTAGGCCACAAGAATGTGTTAGAGGGGCTTCTCTGTTGGCTCAGTGGTGAAGAATTTGCCTGCAAGTGCAGGAGACATGGGTTCGATTCCTAGTCCAAGAAGATCCCACATGCTGCAGAGCAACTAAGCCTGTGTGCCACAAATACTTAGCTTTCTTCTGTAGAGTCTGAGAACCACAGCTACTGAGCCCACTTACCATAATTACTGAAGCCCATGAGCCTAGAGCATGTATTCTGCAACAAGAGAACACCAAAATGAGAAGCCCACAAATGCAACAAAGAGTAGCTCCTCTTCGCTGCAATTAGAGAAAAGCCCACATAGTAGTGAAGACCCGGCACAGCCAAAAATAAATAAATAAATAAAATGACCAAAAGAACTATTTAAAAAAATATGTGTTCCATCTGATCCTGCAAACTAGTATCTAACAAAAGAGGTCCTCTCTGACCCTATGTCCTCCCCATCCCTTTAATCTGACTCCCCTTTGACATGATTTATTTTATTTCTTCTCACCACCTGACACCATATATTTATTTTCTTGTGGTCTGCTTGTTTTTGTTTATTCTGTCTCCCCCACCTAGAACCTACACTTGAAGAAAGCAAAGAAGATTTTGGTTCGTTTGCAGTTGTGTCCCTGATCAGTAATAGGCTTGCAGTTGGCAGTCACTGGATAAATAACATGTTAAAAGCATGAATCATGATGTACTGGGTTGAATAGAGTCCATTCTTTAACTGAGGGACTCAGTTAGGGATTGGGGTGATCATTTCGACAAAGCTCTAGTATTATCCTTTCTTGATGGGAAAATACCACCTACTTTTCTGTTCTCAATTTCCAGGACTGACTTTCCTGCCCTTTTACCAAATTTTGTAATAAGAGAAAACTGCAGTTGCAGCCACCCTATGTCCCCAAGAATATGACCAGAGACCCAGGCCATGCCCTGTGAGAGCCTCAGGCAGCTGCCTGACATCTCAGTGGGCCTTACTTTGGGCGTGGTTTCAATCCCCAGGATCGCCGGCTCATCTCCAAATGCACTGTTGAGATTTGATCCAGATACTGCCCTCCAAGAGGCCTCACACTGTCTCCATTCAGCTGTGACAGTGTGCCGAAAAGCTACCGCAGCTTTCACTAAATTCTGAAGTGAATGTCAGGCTTCCTTTGCATTATCAGACACGTCTTACATGGCCTCTTTATTGGGTTTTTATACCTTGAGGGGGTCCTAATAGGATGAAAGGGAGGCTGGCTAGGTGCAAATGAGTGCCGTTCGACTATTTAAAGGCACATTTAATTAAACCGGATTCATAGCCTGCATGGGGCAAGTTAAATGAAAACTAAATAGATGGAGTATGATTACATGTTATTAAGAAGAGAGACAGCTCTGGAGACTAAATTCTTTTAACACAACATTAAGCCGTGCTCATTTCATATGCACAGTTTAGCATTAGCCTATAAGGAGGACGTGTTTTGAGAAAATCAGCAGAATGGTTATGAGCACTAAACAGCTTTTAATAAAATGCAATGTTTCAGGCAAGGAGCAGCTTCTAAGCTTCACTTAAATATGCTAATTAAAGAAAATGAAGTTTCCTACTGCTTCCAGGTTCTCTTTGTTTTCCCTCTATTTTTTATGTTCATCTCAGCCTGGCTACTTTCCACCTTATTTTATAAACTCCTAGAAGTGCCCCAGATCTCTTATTTACAAGGTGTCAGGACTTTCTGAGAGATGGAAAAAATAAATAACAAACACAAGTCTGTGAAATTGATGACGTTATTCAAATAGGCAGTCTGGATCTGATTGTCCATAGACTGAAATAACCCTAAGTTTCTAGCTGATGAATAGACTATTTTAACCAAATGGGCCCACCAAATTTGGCAATCATAGTAAAAATGGGTGTGATCTGTTGAGTCTCTGTAGTGGGGCAGCTTCTTGACATACATCATCTAATTTGATGCCCGTCATCTGCCTACAAGATGGGTATTGATATTCTCTTTCCACAGAAACAGAATGAACAAGGCTAATGGTTATTGCTGGAATTCACAGTGAGTCTGAATGACTCTAAAATCCCTTCTCCCTCACTGGCAATGCCTGCCCCAATCCTATCCTGGGCATTACATCTCTAGGGGAGGGGGCATTATTTGCAAAAACATGTGAATATTCAATGTAATTTGATATTACAAAATAGAACAAAAACGTTTCCAATAATTTTCGGGGCTTCCCAGGTGACACTAGTGGTAAAGACTCACCTGCAGGTAGAAGAGATGCGGGTTAGATCCCTGGGTCAGAAAGATCCCCTGGAGGAGGAAATGGTAACCCACTCCAGGATTCTTGCTTGGAGAATCCCATGGACAGAGGAGCCTGGCAAGCTGCAGTCCATAGGGTCACAAAGAGTCATGACATGACTGAAGTGACTTGGCACACAGCACACAATAACTTTCAAAGCATGAACCCCTTTAAAGGAAGTTTTACAAAATTCTCTTGGCTGCTTGTCCACAGGTTAAAAAGCAAAGTCAAGAAACACTGATCTGATTTTTATCCACCCTAGATATAAAACCTTCTGACTTTGCCTCACCGCCCCCATCTTCTGATAGCAACACTTTGGTACTTCTTAGAATCTGCTCTCCTCCATTTTCAGACCCTGTGGCCTGAGCTACGTTTACACTGCCCTTTAGTTCTGTTTGCACATGTCCTCATTCTGGTCAACAGTGTTTCAAATTGGTTCATGAAATCCAGTCCAAGAAAGGAACTTCAGCCCTTATACCTTTCACTGGAACTGTTGAGAAAGAGATGCTCTCTAAGGTTGCTAAGCTGGTCAGATATATGCCTGGCCTTGCTTCTGGCCCTCTTGTCATCATGAGGGAGAGCCTGCATGAAATAAAGCCAAACCCACAGATGGAAGGGCTCAGAACCCCAATGACATTGTTTGAAAACCCATGTCCAACCGTGAATGAAATCAAATATCTATATGTGGACTTTGTAAGCTAATGAACCAATCAATTCCATTTTGCCATTAAGCCGGCTGAGTCATTTTTCTATCACTAACACCTGAAAAAGGATGTCCTGCTTATCTCCACCAACTTTATAGTTGTAGAATCTGAAGCTCAGAAAAAAGAATGCTGTTCTCAAAATTTATATTCCCAGTTAGTGTTATAGTAAGGCCTAGAATCCGGAACCATTCTTCCCAAATTGGTTTTGTCTCCATTGATCATTGATTCTCAAAGGTTTGATCCCCAGACCAGTGGTACCCACATCATCTGGCATTTGTTAACAGTGCAGGTTCCACAGCCCCTTTCCAGATCTACTGAGTCAGAAACGCTGGGGTTAGAACTAACAATCCAAACTCTAGGGGTAGGACTAATGCATTAATGTTTTAATACGTCTTTCAAGTGGCTCGAATGCCTGCCCATATCTGAGAACCACTGTTCTGGATCAGTGTTCTCCAACTCTGCAGTGGCAAAACATTTTCTTTAAATAGAATATTGCATAGGAATTCAATATAAATAACAGATAAGGGCCACTTACTTTGCTTGAAAGGTGTCTAGCGACCTACTTGTTCCTGAAAACACATGGCAGCACTTGAGGACGTTTCCAGGGAAGCTCTGCTGCTGCTGCTGCTAAGTGGCTTCAGGTCATGTCTGACTCTGTGCGACCCCATAGACGGCAGCCCACCAGGCTCCCCCGTCCCTGGGATTCTCCAGGCAAGAACACTAGAGTGGGTTGCCATTTCCTTCTCCAATGCATGAAAGTGAAAAGTGAAAGTGAAGTCGCTCAGTCGTGTCTGACTCTTCGTGACGCCATGGACTGCAGCCCACCAGGCTCCTCTGTCCATGGGAGTTTCCAGGCAAGAGTACTGGAGTGGGGTGTCATTGCCTTCTCCAGGGAAGCTCTAGGATCCCATGACTCACAATTCACAGACAAATTGAAGAGATACTATGTTACCTCCATGCCAGTTTTCATCACTTTAGGGTACTGTTCCATTATCATTTCTGTTCAACTTTTCTGTAATCTCTTACAGAATCAAAGGGGAAATATGGGATTGGGGAGTTCACAGTAACAGAGATCTGCCTCGGGAAGCCCCAGGTCCTGTCCCAGCTCACCCCAGTTCCAAAGGTGAATGTAGGAAGTGAAGAGGCAGCAGTTACTTTTTTCAGAGCTCAAGATCCAAACCTTTAGTGTTTGGGAATGGTGTAGGAAGTGATTTATATTGCCCTAAAACATGTGTTGCTCTAAATCTTAGAAATTCAGTAGGGTTCCTCCTTGACAAATCTATGGAAAATGGCAATGTGTTATGGAACCTGGCACTTTCCTTGCTCTGCGCTCGCCCAGCCTTGCCCTTGGCAGACTTGGTCTCTTCCACAGAAAATTGTCTAATCATCCGTGTGTGCTGTGGCCTCAGATACCTGGTGGTCCACCTTCCCAGGATGTTTGCAGGAGACAGGGCTGTGTTCAACAGAAAGGCAAACATCTGCTGAAGAAATGTAGGGGACGGGGCAAGGAGATTTTACAGTTCCCCCAGGAACACTGGTAACCACTTCTGTGTCTTAGCAATGGTTAGTCAAATGCCCAGTGACCTTCAACTCAGCTCATTTCCAAAACTTCTTATTTTATAATAAGTTCAACTACAGGAAGTTCAATTGCTACCTCCCCTATAAAGCTATACATGGCTCCCTGTCTCCCTTGTCTTCCCTGACCTCCTTTTTCAGGGTTCCCACTGATTGTTATACATGGCTCTGTTACAACATTCATCATATTATTTTAATACTAACAATAATGTCTTTTGTAATAATAGACAACACATTTCATATTTATTAATGTCATTTTGGTGATACATCTCTTCATTATGTGGTAAGGTATGGGACCCTGTAGTTTCATCTGTGTATCTCAAGTGCCATCTGTCATGTGACAGGTGCTCAAAAATTTCTGTGAAAAAAATAAATTTCTTGCTAGGCCTGTTCTCCCAAGGTCATCTATGGAGTTCACCAGACTGAGAACTTAATCATGGCCACTGTGAATCTAATACTGGATATAGGCCAAGACCAGCGCCTGGTTAGTTTCAGATGAGGAAGCTTGTGAGCTTCTCCAAGATCAGGTAGCTGGCGGGTGATGGAGCAGTGACTTAATCCTCATATTGTCTGTTTCCAAAACCGTTGCTCTTATTGTATCTGTCTCTTCGTCTCATTCATCATTCATTCATTTAACCCACACTTAAGGAGAACCTGCTGTGCTTCAATAGCACGATGTATGTACATTCTGAGAGTCCATCTTCATCCTCAAGGGCCCAGACTTCCCTGAGCTCACAGAATGGTGGAAAGAAAGTCCCTAAAACTGCTAAACAAGTAGATAAATACAATCCTGTTTGATAAGGGCTCTTGTCTGGGATCTACATAGTACTTTTCTTCTAAAGAATATAAAACTCTGACTACCTGAACAATGAGACCATAAAGAGATTGTTGTCATTTCATTCCTTTCCCCCTATGGAAATGAAGCCCATTCCTATACAACATCCTGAGACCTGGAGGCAGATCAGATTAAGCAGGGTACCTTGGTACTGCTCATTATCCCAGACCTACCTGCCTGTCCCCTGCTTTAACTGCTAGCTTTCCTGGGCAGAAATATTTCTGAGCTGCACTCTGCACTTTTCCCTCCTTTTTAACATCATCGGATTTGAAGTAGACATACGCTGCAGTAGACTTGCTGGAAATATTATAGAATTCCAGTAGGAGATCGTTCACCTTCTGTTGGACAATAACACGTGTTCACAGTCTCAGCAGTTTGTTCACTTTGTCTGAGGAAGGAACCAGGAATATATTAGCAATTTGAGAAGTTTTGGGGGGTGGGGTAGTTACAAATGATTTCACTTTCCTTAATGTTATTATTCCATGACGTTTCTGTTTTGGCATAATTTCCTGGTACAACCTTCTTCTGGCCTTGACAAACACAGAACTTTTTGGAATTCTCCCCAAAACATACCGAGCATTTAGATTAGACTTTGCCAAACTGACTCTAATGACACTCATTGTTCATCCTTGACAAAGATAATTTTGTCAATTTTTGTCAATCTTTTGGATAACTACTTAAGATGTATCTGTTTTGTGAATCACTTTCAACTTTCTAAAAATTTTTCTGAAGCCCTTAAGCAAAGGGGAATGCAAATCTGACTCACAGATAGCTAGTTTGTAGTCTCTTTCTAGGAAGAGAATGAAGATTATGGAAGAAATATTTTAATACAGAGAGATGAAAATTACAGTGCTTTTAGTGACACTGCATCTCTGGCAGACAGTGTTTGTATTAAATTATCTTCAGCTATCCCACCAGTTTACTCTAATTTTGAAATAGTTTAAAATAAACGAGTTTCCTAATGAACAGGCTGAATGACATATTGGAAAGATAATGGTTTTGATGTTAGACCCAGACACAAATCCCCACTCTCCTACCTAATTGCAGGGGTCTTCTGGGAAAATCTTTAACCTTTTTGGGATCCAGTTTCATCAGCTGTAATATTGGGATGGTCTTGCCCACCTGCATGATTCTGTAAGTTTTAAATGACAAATATGGGAGAATTCTGAGTGCGAAATGCTCCAAAAATATAAGTAGGTGTTCAGTGACCATACTCTTGTTCAATGGCCATAATCTTAGAGTACGTATTCCATTTTTTACTATATTTGTATTATAACTATTGTGTAGTTTTAGTGTCGTTACTAGTTGTTTTTGTTTTCTATGGCTCTGCTGTGCTGTGCTGTGCTATGCTAAGTCGCTTGTATCTGGCTCTTTGAAACCTTATGGACCATAGCCCACCAGGCTCCTCTGCCCATGGGATTCTCCAGGCAACAATACTAGAGTTGGTTGCTGTGCGCTCCTCCAAGGGATCTTTCCATCCCAGGGATCGAACCAGAGTCTCTGTGTCTCCTGCATTGGCAGGCAGATTCCTTATCACTAGCACCGCCTGGGAAGCCCTTCTGTGGCTACTGTGACAGGTTACACACACACTGAGTGGTTTATAACAGGAAAAATTATTGTCTCACAGTTCTGGAGGCCAGAAGTATCAAATCAAGACATTGACAGGGCTATGCTCTTTCAAGTTTCAAGGGGTGAACCTGTCTTTGCCTCTTTCTTTTTTTTTTCTAATTTTATTTTATTTTTAAACTTTACATAATTGTATTAGTTTTGCCAAATATCAAAATGAATCCGCCACAGGTATACATGTGTTCCCCATCCTGAACCCTCCTCCCTCCTCCCTCCCCATACCATCCCTCTGGGTCGTCCCAGTGCACTAGCCCCAAGCATCCAGTATTGTGCATCGAACCTGGACTGGCAACTCGTTTCTTACATGATATTTTACATGTTTCAATGCCATTCTCCCAAATCTTCCCACCGTCTCCCTCTCTCAGAGTCCATAAGACTGTTCTATACATCAGTGTCTCTTTTGCTGTCTCGTACACCGGGTTATTGTTACCATCTTTCTAAATTCCATATATATGCGTTAGTATACTGTATTGATGTTTTTCCTTCTGGCTTATTTCACTCTGTATAATAGGCTCCAGTTTCATCCACCTCATTAGAACTGATTCAAATGTATTCTTTTTAATGGCTGAGTAATACTCCATTGTGTATATGTACCACAGCTTTCTTATCCATTCATCTGCTGATGGACATCTAGGTTGCTTCCATGTCCTGGCTATTATAAACAGTGCTGCGATGAACATTGGGGTACACGTGTCTCTTTCCCTTCTGGTTTCCTCAGTGTGTATGCCCAGCAGTGGGATTGCTGGATCATAAGGCAGTTCTATTTCCAGTTTTTTAAGGAATCTCCACACTGTTCTCCATAGTGGCTGTACTAGTTTGCATTCCCACCAACAGTGTAAGAGGGTTCCCTTTTCTCCACACCCTCTCCAGCATTTATTATTTGTAGACTTTTGGATGGCAGCCATTCTGACTGGTGTGAAATGGTACCTCATAGTGGTTTTAATTTGCATTTCTCTGATAATGAGTGATGTTGAGCATCTTTTCATCTGTTTGTTAGCCATCTGTATGTCTTCTTTGGAGAAATGTCTATTTAGTTCTTTGGCCCATTTTTTGATTGGGTCGTTTATTTTTCTGGAGTTGAGCTGTAGGAGTTGCTTGTATATTTTTGAGATTAGTTGTTTGTCGGTTGCTTCATTTGCTATTATTTTCTCCCATTCTGAAGGCTGTCTTTTCACCTTGCTAATAGTTTCAAATTCTACTAGCTCCATGTGTTCCTCGGCCTGTTGCTGCTTAACTCCAGCCTTGGGCTGTCTTCATATGACTTTCTTTTTGTTTTCTCCTATTTTAACTCTTATAAGGACACTTGTCATTGGATTTAAGGTGTACCCAGATAATCCAAGATAGCATCATCTTGAAATGCAAAGACTTTTTTTTTTAATTTTATTTTATTTTTAAACTTTACATAATTGTATTAGTTTTGCCAAATATCAAAATGAATCCATCACAGGTATACATGTGCTCCCCATCCTGAACCCTCCTCCCTCCTCCCTCCCCATACCATCCCTCTGGGTCGTCCCAGTGCACCAGCCCCAAGCATCCAGTATCATGCATCGAACCTGGACTGGCATCTCGTTTTCAAAATAAGACCTCATTCACAGGTTTTGGAGATAAGGCATGGATATATCTTTGTAGGGACATCATCCATCCCACTACACTTGTGTCTTGTGAAACCACATTGAAGCAACTTCAAAGGTTAAATTCCCTTGTTTGCATGAGAGGGTGGAGCAAAGTCTTTAAGTAAACTATAACCTCAGTGGGCCCATGAAATGGATGTTATGAGATGATAATAAGGAAAAATTAAGCAGGAAGCCAGAAAAGAATGTGTTTAGATCCGAGTTTATAAAAAGCCAAGTCTGTCTACTCTGAACTACTCTCCAGCTTATCTACAGTAAGCCCAGTCTTTCTAGAATTTCCCTGCCTCAAGTATTTCTGAAATCCCAGATTAGGAATAGGGGCATGGCAGTGAGTTAGCTGATACAGTGAATTCGTCTTCTATAGTTCAGAGAACTGCTGCTTAAGCAGAAGGGCTTCCCTGGTGGCTTAGCGATCAAGAAACCACTTGCAATGCAGGAGACGTGGGTTTGATTCCTGGGTAGGGAAGATCCCCTGGAGAAGGAAATGGCAGCCCACTCCAGTATTCTTGTCTGGGAAATCCAATGGGCAGAGGAGTCTGGTGGATTATCATTCATGGGATTGTAAGAGTCAGACATGACTTAGTGGCTAAACCACCCCCACCATCACTTAAGCAGGAAATCAGACCCTCTTGAGACTCATTTGAATAGAGAGATTCCCAGATAAAGGTATATGTATGGTTGAGTCCTGTTTCCCACCTGAAACTATCACAATATTGTTAATTGGCTATACTCCAATATAAAACAAAAAGTTTTTTGAAGTCTATTTTGTATTGCTAAAAAACAGATATTCAAACAACTAGCAGCTGAACTTCATAAATACTGACCTCTGTTTTAGTTCCTTGGGAACATCGCTACTGCATCTAATATTTGTGAATGTTACAGGATTTGAGAATGCTGCCTGTTTTGCCCTTGAGCCTTGGTCTAGGGTTTCTTATCATTGCCTCTTTGTAGTGAAAAGGAGTTGTGTTTGAGTAAGGCAGAAGGATGACGCATTGTCTATATCCTTCCTCACTTGGATCCTCAGTAAATAACCCAAGGTTCCAAGAGTTGCAGTTCTTCCATCCTTACCAGACCAGATGCCAGGATGAGGTCCTATTATCAACTAACATACTTGTTCGGATTCACTAATAGCATCCAACAGCTTAAGCCTTGGTATTGAGTCTCATGCACATTGTCCAAGTCTCAAAGGGTCCAGATTACCTTTTTTTACAATCTGGTCTTCAAACGCAATTCCTACACCCATAAAATCTGTTTTATCTCTGGGTGCAGAGCTCTGGCGGTCTGAATTCCATTCCCTTTTGACCAAAGCTTTTTTGTCCCTTGTGCAAAAAGAGCATACAAATAGACACAGCAAAGTGAAGTGCCCATGTTCCAGACATGGCCCAGCCATGTTATTTTAGGATTTTACACCTGAATTTTGCAACTGGAACTGTAAGTGAAGTTTGGTATCATTCCCCTACGCACACACCTTTTATAAATTCCTTAGAAAAATATGTCTAAGTAAGTGGGCTTCCCTGGTGGCTCAGATGGTATGGCTCAAATGTCTATATAAACTATGCTTAAAGACAAGAGAAGTGCAATCTTTACATTATAGGGACAAATGGAGTACAAGGATCAGTGGGTGAGGACCCAACTGAGGAGGTGCACCTGGGGAGAGAGTCAAAGACTATGCATACATCCATCACTTCTCCCCTATATATTATCTTCTGGAAGTCTTTTCTGTTACCACAGTGAAGAACCTGGGTCCTTTTGATTGATGTTAGTATAGAGGGGAAAATTATAAACCTTGGAATCAGAAGAACCTGGATAAGAGTCCTAATCTACCACTTATTTACTTTGCTTTCTCAAACAAGTTGTCTAGCTCTTTCAATCACTTGCACCATTATTAAGTTGAAGAAAATACCTGCTAACTTAAAGCATTGCAAGCAAGGTTAAATAAGAATTGAAAGCTTTTAGCTTTGGCATCCAGAGAAGGCAATGGCACCCCACTCCACTACTCTTGCCTGGAAAATCCCATGGACAGAGGAGCCTGGTAGGCTGCAGTCCCTGAGGTTGCACAGAGTCGGACACGACTGAAGCGACTTAGCAGCAGCAGCTTTGGCATCATAAGAATTCATTACCTTATAACTTGGCATAAGCTTTAGTAATTTACAGATTAACTGTCCATGGCACCTTTAACTCAGAGCATCTTTTCTGCTGGTTCTACCTCTTTGACTTGTTATCTCCTCAGATTCTCAGGCCTGCCATAAACTTTGTTCCCCAGCAAGTTAATTGATGGGTGCTGAAGATTTAGATGGAAGTACGGTCATTTTCAGAAATGTATCCTTAAATAAATTCACAATATTCATACCCTTATCTTTCATTTGCCTTTAAAAATAAACTAATACAGATAGAACTTTCTGACACACTTAAATGCTAGTTTGAGATCACTCAACTCATTTACATGGATGACCTCTGCTTGAACTCATTTCTCTGGAAATAAAAGTTTAGTGCACTACTAATTCAACTTAGAAAGTAATTGGAAGACTTCAGCAAATGAGGAAAATTCTAATTTTATAGGGACTGGGGACTTAATTCAAATGAAAAAAGCTTCATTGATGACATGAGTTAATTGTGCAGTTAACATGAAATAACCTTACCTAGCATTACAAAGATTCTAAAAGCACCAGCTTGCAGGTATCAATGATTAAAAGATTCTTTAAGGGGAATCACATTTCTTGCATTTTCTCTGTGTTGTGTATTAAAAGAGACAGTCACCAGTCACTCAAGAGTCTAATACTCCGTAATATTATATAGCAGAGCCCTATTATAACCCCAAGGTAGCATACCCTCTGTTTTGTGGAATCCTTGCCTTCTACCTCTAAATGCTGGAGATCTCAGGGTTCAATTCCAGACCTTCTTACCTAATTACATAACTGCTTGAGATTTCATCCATTCCTGTGACTATTAATACCATTCATATGCTACTGATGCCCAAATGCTCCATCTCTCTGAGGCTGAGTCATCTATCAATCTGCCTACTTAACACCACCACTTGGATGCCTCATACTCATGTCAGACGTAACATGTTCAAAATTAAAATCCTCTCTCAGGTTGGGTTCCTTAGAAGCAGAGCCTCAGACAGGAATTCTCCAGTGATTTATTATATTGTTACTGATTTAGTGATATTCAGGTGATTTATTTCACGAATGCTCTCAGGAGAAAGGGAAGGAAATAGAAGAGGGCTGGGGAAGAGACTTAAGTGAGACCAGCTTCGGTACCATCCCACAGCAACCTCTGGAGAGCAAACTGTGCACTAGGTTGGTGTCCCCTTGAGGCTAGGAGGCTGGCGTTTTATGACCACATGTCAGGTTTCTGGCTCCCTAAAATGGGAGGTTGGAGGACAGAACTTCCCAAGAACTTTAGCTACTGTTTTACTGGGGAAAATTCTCCAGAAAATGTGGCAGCTGTGAACAATTAGCACCCAACATTTATGGCAGCTGGGGAATGGGTCTATCTGCCAACAAAAAGGGCAAAAACAGGGTACCCATATCATCCACTAAAGATTCTTTTTTTTAAAGAACTCTTTATTGAATTTGTTACAATATTGTTTCTGTTTTATGTTTTGGTTTTTTGAGGCATGTGGGATTTTAGATCCCTGCCCAGGGATTGAACCCACATCCCCTGCATTGGAAGGCAAAGTCTCCATCATTGGACTGCCAGGGGACTGTCTCACTAAAGATTCTTGATTGATCCCTCAATATGCAACTCAAGTTGTACTTACAACTTTTGTCTGAAATCCACCCATTTTGCTTCAACTCCACTTCTAATACCCAGGCCAAGCCACTATCATGTCTCATCTACACTAGTAAAACCCTTCCAACCGGTACCCTGGATCCACTCTTACTCACCAGCTATACATTGTCCTCACAGAAGCTAGAGTTGTTTTCTTTGTTTAAAACACAGATCTGATCACCTTCAAATCCTCTGGCAGCTTCTTATGGCCTTTATAATTAATTTTGAACTCAAGGCCAAGGTCTAAATTCATCAGTTAGGCCTTTGCCTCCAATGCCAGCCTCATTAGAGGCCTCTCTCCCTCTGTAGCTGCCATTGGTCCATTCCTTGATCATTAGAAGCTTCTGCCTTATGGTCTTTTGTTGTTTCTTCTGGTGAGAAGCTCTTTCCTCATCCCTTCATTTTCTTGCTTCCTCATTATTCAAGTCTCTCAAGTGTTTGATGACACTTGCCTGAGGGAGGCCTTCCCTGACCTGTTAGCTCATTCATAGTACTAATCACAATCTTCAAGGTTATTTGTTCTCTAAAACTTGACTACTGAATGAGCTGGGTGATGTATGAATACAGAAAACAACTTTCTATTAGCCTTGATCTCTTAACTCATTATCCTCCACAATAGATAATCCCATAGCTTCTCCTATTCCTCTCAGTTATTAAATTCTAATTCAGTGAAACATTTACACTTCAATTTCTTAGACTTATACTACTTAAAGCTTTTTACATTGCCTAGCTTGGCCTGCCTTAAGCTGGAGAGACTACATTGGGCAAAGAGAACAAGATCAGCTTCTTTACTATTTCCCTTAGTTTGCACCCCCTCCTCCCCCCACTGAAGGGTAGGCTTTCTGTGTCTTCTTTAGGATTGAAGCAAGGGCAGAGCAAGATGGGGCATAAAAGGAACTTACTCTACTTGGGTAATTGTACCCTGGCATTAGGGCTGTCTACATGTTGTAGGCCTGACTGCTGACTTCCAGCTGGGATGCCCCCTCTTCAATAGTCTGATATTGTTAATGCCTAAGATGCTGGTTGATTATACCTACTTCAGCTCCTAGCTTCCTGTGGCCTCTTCCACCCAAACAGCTGTATTGGGGTCTCCTCATTCCTTTTTCCAATATACTTTTGAGATAATCCAAGTACAGTTCCCTTTTGCAAAGACTATATCGAACAGAGGAAATAATTCAGCTTTACATTGCCAATCCCAGCACATGCAAGACTGTCTCAATCCATTCAGGCTGCTACAACAAAAATATTATAAACTGGGTACCTTATGAACAACAAACATTTATTTCTTACAGTTTTAGAAGCTGGGAAGTCCAAGGTCACAGAGCTAGCGGATGTAGTACCTGGTGAGAGCCCACTTCTTCACTGATGGTCATCTTCTCACTGTAATCTTACATGCTATAAGGGGCAAGGGAGCTCTCTAGAAACTCTCTTATGAGGGCACTAATCCCATTCATCAGGGCTTCACCCTCATGACCTAGTCACCTCCTAAGGGCTCCATTTCCAAATTTCACCACTTTGGGGATTAGATTTCAACACACAAATTTTGGGAGGGCACATTCAGATCATAGCAGAGACGTTTAAATGAAACCTGCTACCAAAGGTTGTGAAGGGTTGGTTGGAGGCACTCAGCCATGAGTAGTAAGATATTAGAACCTACATCTCCCAGACACCTGCTTTCTAAGGATGAAGGATTTGGTTCCCCAACCCTGGGCTGTACTCTGCCAACACGCCGTCTATCACTCTGTACCCCCAGGCCTCTTTTGTTTCCTATTCTTCATGGCCAGGAGGTGAGTGTTGAAACAGATGGCAGAACTAACTCTATCCGGTCTTTTTGCAGAGCCAGCATAGACGATCTAACACTAGATTTAGAATTTGGAGTACATTACACCTGCTATTCTCAGCTTTAAGGCCTCAGTTAAACTCTAATACAGGGAAAGCCCCATTTAACACCCTGTTATTTTTTCCCTTTTGTCTATAACTCTCACTAGAATATATACTATGAACACTGGTATCCTGTCCATCTGGTGCTGGATGACTCCTCAGCTGGCTTAGTTACTGACACATATTTGTGACCAGTAAATATTTGGTGAGTAAATTTATAGTGCTGTGCATATAAACATTTTTTCTTAGTTCCTTTATCTGTAAAGTTTGTTTAAAACTTAACTCTCAAGAAAAAAAAAAGACTCAAAATTTTGCATACAAAGAAAAAGTAGGGGCCTGATGTTTGGATTATAACCTTTATTTAAGATTTGAAGGGTCTCAGAAGTATCAGGGATTTACAACTACCCACCCCCCACCCTACCATGGATTCCCCACAGGTCTTCTGTTTAAAATGTAGTATTTAAACTCTTTAGTACTTTTTTCTACCCAATTCCTGGTAAATTCTTCCCATCATTCATCTACACACCTGATAGTTCTGTAAGGCAAGAGACCTTTTCTCCCATCAGGCAGGAGTCAGTTTCACCAACCCTGTCCTGCCTCAGCTGTTCCTGCCTCCCTCCCAGGAGTTCAGAGATGCACAGCTGCAGCTCTCTGTCTTTACCTGAGGCAGGAAAAAGAGAGTTCCCTGGAAACTTTCCTCTGTTATTGAGTGATCAATCAATCGTAGTTATTATAATAATTATCATCATCCATATTATCATGTAGTTGTTTTTGTTTAGTTTCTCAGTTGTGTCTGACTCTTTTTGATCCCATGGACGGCACCATGCCAAGCTCCTCTGTCCTTCACTATCTCCAAGAGTTTGCTCAAATTCATGTCCACTGAGTCAGTGATGCTGTCTAACCATCTCATCCTCTGTTGCCCCCTTCTCCTCCTGCCCTCAATCGTTCCCATCATCAGGGTCTTTTCCAATAAGTTGGCTCTTTGCATCATGTGGCTAAGGTATTGGAGCTTCAGCATTAGGCCTTCCAATGAATATTTAGTATTATCATGATATGTTAGTAAGCCACCCTGCCAGAGTCTATTATGTCATGAAAGTAATGAACCTCCTTTCATCACGACTTTCCTTTGTCAACACATATTGTTTCTCCAGCTAAATAAGAAAACTAGTATGTATTTTCATTGTCAAAGTGAGCAATAAGTTCTGTAAAAAATGTTCAGAAGGATGGAGTATCTGTCAGGAAGACCTGAGGATTCCACCCTGGAAGCTTAGTTGTCTAAGGAGAGGGCCTCCAGCTGCCTATGGGGCTCCCTATGTGTCAGGTAATGATTTTGCTGGATCAATGCAGGTGAAAATGCTGGGAAAGTGAGTGATAAGTGTTGGGAGTTGTAATTTTAAACAGAAAGTCAGGGAAGGCCTCATTTAGGATGGAATTTAAATAAAGACCTGAAGGAAGTAAAAGAGAGAGTCATGGGTCTTCTGAGTAAAGAGCATTCATGCAGATAATAATAATTATTATCATCAGTATTAGAAATGTAGTTGTTGTTGTTCAGTTGCTCAGTGGTGTCTGAGCACAGAAATGTAGAGGCATGAGTGAAAGAGGGGACTCAGGAAAGAGGGGACTCAGGAAAGAACATAAGGTTTGGCCAGAGCTTTTGGAAGGATGGCATTCGTATTCATTGAGATGGAGCAAAGATGAGGGGTTGGATTTGGGGAGATTAGGAGTTTAGTATTTATGCATATTAAATTTGTATAATGCCTATTACATGTTTAAGAAGAGATTCCACAAAGGTAGTTGTGTCTGTAAATCTAGAATTGAGAGAGAGAGAGAGAGAGAGATGTCAGAGTTATCATCATATCAATAGTATTTAAATAAATCAAATGAAAAGCTCCAAGGTCGTAAGAGATTCAGTTCAGTCACAGTTGTGTCCAACTCTTTGTGACCCCATGGACTGCAGCACGCCAGGCTTCCCTATCCATCACCAACTCCCAGAGCTTACTGAAACTCATGTCCATTGAGTTGGTGATGCCATCCAACCATCTCATCCTCTGTTGTCCCATTCTCCTCCTGCTTTCAATCTTTCCCAGCATCAGAGTCTTTTCAAATGAGTTAGGCCAAAGTATTGGAGTTTCAGCTTCAGCATCAGTCCTTCCAATGAATATTCAGGACAGATTTCCTTTAGGATGGACTGGTTGGATCTCTTTGCAGTCCAAGGAACTCTCAGGAGTCTTCTCCAACACCAAAGTTCAAAAGCATCAGTTCTTCAGCACTCAGCTTTCTTTATAGTCCAACTCTCACGTCCATACATGACTACTGGAAAAACCATAACTTTTACTAGATAGAGCTTTGTCGGCAAAGTAATCTCTCTACTTTTTAATATACTGTCTATGTTGGCCATAACTTTTCTTCCAAGGAGCAAGCGTCTTTTAATTTCATAGCTACAGTCACCATCTGCAGTGATTTTGGAGCCCACAAAAAATAAAGTCTGTCACTGTTTCCATTGTTTCCCCATCTATTTGCCATGAAATGATGGGACCAGATGCCATGATCTTAGTTTTCTGAATGTTGAGTTTTAATTCAACTTTTTCACTCTCCTCTTTCACTTTCATCAAGAGGCTCTTTAGTTCTTCTTTGCTTTCTGCCACAAGGGGCATATATGCAGATATACTGATGACACCACACTTATGGCAGAAGAGTGAGCACAGATAGACAAATAAGACCATGATAGAATCTTTGGCACTCCAAAAGGAAGAGGTCAGGGAGATGAGGAGGAACTCAGAAAGAAGCTGTGTGAGTCAGGGTTCTCCAGAGGAACAAAACCAAGAGGACTCGTGTAGAGATATAGACATACTTTTTTGCTGTTGTTGTTTAGTTGCTAAGTTGTGTCCAGTTCTATGTGACCTCTTTCCATGGGATTTCCCAGGTAAGAATACTGGAATAGGCTGCCGTTTACTTTTCCAGGGGATCTTCCTGACCCAGGGATTAAACCCATGTCTCTTGCATTTACCACTGAGCCACAAGGGAAGCCCATAGACATATTTAGAAAGAGATATATTATGAGGAACTGGCTTACATAATTATGGCAACTAAGAAGTCCCATGATGTTCTGCCCATAAACTGGAGGCCCAGAAAGGCTGATAGTGTAGTTTCAGGCCAAATCCAAGGGCCTTTGAACCAGGGGAGTCAGTGGTGTAAGTCCTAGTCTGAGTCTGAAGACCGAGAGCATTGATGTCTGAGGGCAGAGAGAACTGGATGTCCCAGTTTAAGCACAGAACAAATTTACATCCTCTGCCTTTTTACTGTATTCGGGCACTCAATAGATTGGATGATGTCCACCGACATTGTCAAGGCAATGATCTTTATTCAGTCTACCAATTCAAATGTTAATCTCTTCCAAAAACACCCTCACAGGCACACCTGGAAATAAGGATTTGCCATCTATTGGTGCATCTCTCAGCCAAGTCAGTTGACATGTAAAACTAACTAACACAAAAGCTTAGAAGTAGCGGCAAATGAGGTTTAAGGCAAAAATGAAAAGAGGTGTCCTGAAAGTCCCAGGAATGTATTTCAAGATAGAAGGTAACAATGCTGCTAATAAACAGAATAAGTTGAGGACTACAGGCTTACTATTACATCTAGTCATCCAGAGATCACTGGTGATATTGAAAAGAGCAGAATCAGTGGAGTAGCATGAATTAAAGAGACTGGGCTTATGGGAGAATGAAATACTGTGAAAATGAATGACAGTGAGCATAGAGAAAACTTCTGAGGGAAGTTTCTGTAAAAGGACAGACAGAAATGTAGCTAGAGGGGGAGGTAGAATTAGCTAAGACATTTTAACATAGGAGAATAAACAGTAAATTATGATGTTGATAAGAATGATCTAACAGAGAAAAGAAAATCACGATTCAGGAAAAAGAGGGGGTAATTGCAGTGTCTTTGAGCACACAGGAGGGGTTGGCACCCAGGGCACAAGTAGAGGCATTGCTGTTAGCTAACACCATGGATTGTGCATCCAAAGTACCAAGAGAGAAGGTGAACAGGAATAGACAAAGATAGATAAGAAATGTGGGGGGAGATTGAAGGAGTTCTCTTTGGATGACTTGTATTTTTCTCAGTAAAATATGAAGCTGAGAAGGATGAACCAAGTCATCAACTAACAAAAGAGGATGGGGGAAGAGGTATTGGAGGTTTCAAGTATGGAATAGTCCACTGGTAGAGTGGGAGAGAAACAGATATGGAAATATAATTTCCAGTTAGCACTAAGAGCACATTTGATATAAGTGGTCATGAATTGAAGGTGAAGCCATTTATCATAGTTTTATGCTTTTCTTCAATCATGTTGAGATGCACAGTTGCAGGCATGGATTCGACAGTTGGATTTGATTAACGGCTGTGTTTTTGCCTATAATGAAGCTGAGGTTAAGAAGCCATGGATATATGCAAGGGAGGGGTTATAATTACTCGTCACAGAACTAGGCTGAATGAGAAAGGGAGTGAATCCAAATGGATCAGGAGAAATGAATCATTGTTCTCATTGATAGATTTTAGGTCCTGAATGGACTTAAACGTAGGTTGGAGGGAAGATACTGGAAGGAGTGGGATGGAAAGATAGGTGGTTATCAGAGAGTGTGATGCTGGGAACATAGAATATGGAAGGGACACAGTTCAGATAAAGACAAGGTCTATGGAATATTCATGAGAACAGAAGGCTGAGGAATACAGAGGAGTGGATCCTGGGAAGAGAAGAGCTCAGGGACTAAGAAGCTGGGGTACTAGAAGGATCATATTGGACTAGAAGAGCATTGATATCACCAAGAAGCAGAAGTGGTGCAAAAGAAAGTGATAAAGAGCCAGGATCAAAAATCTTCCAAAATTCAGAAGTGGCATGAGTATGGATTGATGATCATTACAGGGAGAAGTGGTGTGTGGAAACACCTAATCATCTCAGAATCAAAGTGTTTTTGTGGAGAAGGAAGAGAAAATACAAAGAAAGGAGCAATGAGGGATAAAGGACGCTCATTCCTCCTATAAGCCCAGTGTAGTAGACCGCAAAAGAGAGAACAGTTATCATCTGAAAGGGATATGGGGAAAGAGGTATTCTCAAGAGAGAGTCAGGGATCTTCAGTTATAATAGACTGGGCATTCGATAAGTAGCAGTGGAAAAGTTTAGGAACTGGGGGGATTCCCCAGTGACTCAGTGGTAAAGAATTCACCTGCAATGCAGGAGACCCAGGACATGTGGGTCTGATTCCTGGGTTGGGAAGATCCCCTATAGGAGGAAATGGCAACCCACTCCAGTATTTTTGCCTGGGAAATTCCATGGACTACAGTCCAAAGAGTTGCAAAGAATTGGATACGATTGAGCACAAGCACAGTTAGAAGATACGCTCAGAAAATGATTTTGTGGGATTTCACATATGAAATATAGAGAATGATGAACTCTATATGATCTGTGTAATGGTGGAGACCAGGATTTCTGGGGTAGCTTTCTTTTGTTGAAACTTTGAATTTCTGTAACTACTGACTGATCAGATCAGATCAGTCACTCAGTCGTGTCCGACTCTCTGCGACCCCATGAATCGCAGCACGCCAGGCCTCCCTGTCCATCACCAACTCCCGGAGTTCACTCAGACTCATGTCCATCGAGTCAGCGATGCCATCCAGCCATTTCATCCTCTGTCATCCCCTTCTCCTCCTGCCCACAATCCCTCCCAGCATCAGAGTCTTTTCCAATGAGTCAACTCTTCGCATGAGGTGGACAAAGTACTGGAGTTTCAGCTTTAGCATCATTCCTTCCAAAGAAATCCCAGGGCTGATCTCCTTCAGAATGGACTGGTTGGATCTCCTTGCAGTCCAAGGGACTCTCAAGAGTCTTCTCCAACACCACAGTTCAAAAGCATCAATTCTTCAGTGCTCAGCCTTCTTCACAGTCCAACTCTCACATCCATATATGACCATTGGAAAAACCACAGCCTTGACTCGATGGACCTTTGTTGGCAAAGTAATGTCTCTGCTTTTGAATATGCTATCTAGGTTGGTCATAACTTTCCTTCCAAGGAGTAAGCGTCTTTTAATTTCATGGCTGCAGTCACCATCTGTAGTGATTTTGGAGCCCAGAAAAATAAAGTCTGACACTGTTTCCCCATCTATTTCCCATGAAGTGGTGGGACCGGATGCCATGATCTTCGTTTTCTGAATGTTGAGCTTTAAGTCAACTTTTTCCACTCTCCACTTTCACTTTCATCAAGAGGCTTTTGAGTTCCTCTTCACTTTCTGCCATAAGGGTGGTGTCATCTGCATATCTGAGGTTATTGATATTTCTCCCAGCAATCTTGATTCCAGCTTGTGCTTTCTCCAGACCAGTGTTTCTCATGATGTACTCTGCATATAAGTTAAATAAACAGGGTGACAATATACAGCCTTGACGAACTCCTTTTCCTATTTGGAACCAGTCTGTTGTTCCATGTCCAGTTCTAAATGTTGCTTCCTGACCTGCATACAAATTTCTCTAGAGGCAGATCAGGTGGTCTGGTATTCCCATCTCTTTCAGAATTTCCCACAGTTTATTGTGATCCACACAGTCAAAGGCTTTGGCATAGTAAATAAAGCAGAAATAGATGTTTTTTGGAACTCTCTTGCTTTTTCTATGATCCAGCAGATGTTGGCAATTTGGTCTCTGGTTCCTCTGCCTTTTCTAAAACCAGCTTGAACATCAGGAAGTTCACGGTTTACATATTGCTGAAGCCTGGCTTGGAGAATTTTGAGCATTACTTTACTAGCATGTGAGATGAGTGCAATTGTGTGGTAGTTTGAGCATTCTTTGGCATTGCCTTTCTTTGGGATTGGAATGAAAACGGACCTTTTCCAGTCCTGTGGCCACTGCTGAGTTTTCCAAATTTTCTGGCATATTGAGTGCAGCACTTTCACATTATCATCTTTCAGGATTTGGAATAGTTCAACTGGAATTCCATCACCTCCACTAGCTTTGTTCGTAGTGATGCTTTCTAAGGCCCCCTTGACTTCACATTCCAGGATGTCTGTCTCTCGGTCAGTGATCACACCATTGTGATTATCTGGGTCGTGAAGATCTTTTTTGTACAGTTCTTCTGTGTATTCTTGCCATCTCTTCTTAATATCTTCTGCTTCTGTTAGGTCGATACCATTTCTGTCCTTTATCGAGCTCATCTTTGCATGAAATATTCCTTTGGTATCTCTGATTTTCTTGAAGAGATCTCTAGTCTTTCCCATTCTGTTGTTTTCCGCTATTCCTTTGCATTGATCCCTGAAGAAGGCTTTCTTATAGCTTTGTCTAATTATGGAGGAACTAATTTCTTCTCATGGGGCAAGATGCATAGGCCTGAATACATATGTACTGGGCTGTGTTTATCAATAATCTCTGCACTGTGATGCACTGTGCCTAAGAAATAATGTATGGAAATTGTGTGGAAAGCAGAGTTTGGCTCAGGATAGCAAGATCTCTACAGATTAAAAGAAATTTTTATGAAAGTGGGAAGAAGGGCTTATTAGAGTGTAAAACAACATATCTGAAATCAAGCCTGTCTTATTGTTATTGGAATACTCCCACTCTCCCATCAAGGACAGCATGTCATGGCCTGGTATTGATAGATTTCAAGGGTTAGTTGAATTCTTCCATGAGTGACAGATATTTTGCAAGTTACAAAAGCAGAATTTTAACTCATTTTTTTCACAAGGAAAATCCCATGGACAGAGGAGCCTGGTGGGCTACAGTCCATGGGGTCACAGAGAGTCAGACATGACTTAGCGACTAAACCACCATCACCACCACAAAAGGAGAACTTTAACTTATTTTTTCACAAATTGGACTTAGTTCCTGTCTCTTTCAATTTCATTTCCATCTAAGGATGGGAATGTGAAAAGGGCTTCTCTGGTGGCTCAGACAGTGAAGAATCTGTCTGCATTGCAGGAGACCTGGGTTCGATCCCTAGGTCAGGTAGATCCCTTGGAGAAGGCAATGGCAGCCCACTCCAGTATTCTTGCCTGGAGAATTCCTTGGACAGAGGAGCCTGGCGGGCTACAGTCCAAAGTGTTGCAAAGAGTTGGATGCAACTGAGCGACTAACAAGGGTGGGACAAATCATTGATTTGTCCAAATTCAGACAACTAATGGATTACTTAGGCATGGGAGGAAAATTTCAAATTCAGAAAGTCTTTCTCTACCCATCCCTCTCTGTAAGTTTGGAGGTAGGGAGTTTGGGTTTCCCTCTAAGGGAGCATCAGCACTGATATTTGATCTGCATAGTAAGAGTCAAGTAGACAAAACAGTGCTGCAGCTTCTGTCAACAATGTTTCCTGATCGCTGGCATCCACTGTGCTCTCAGTGTGTTCCAGCCCCTCTCCCCAAGCAACCCTCTCTGGGTGCCTCTTCTCAGTATCTATTAAATATCTGATGAAGACTACTGGCTGTTTCTTGACCCTTGCACACCCTGAGTATTAGAGGGCAGAGTGGATAGGGATCTTAGAAATGCTTTTCTGTGCCACTCTTGGGCTTTTGAGAACATCCTGGAGTGCGGTGTCTTCTATTTCCCTCTTGCTCTTACAGGTTGAGCCATGCTGTGCTAGAAGCAACAGTTTTACTTTGCATAGATGCCTATGGTTATAGAAAGATTGGTCTATGAGGACTGCAGTCTCCCCTGCTTTGACCCAGGGTGGAAGACCCAGATACACTGTACTCTCAGATCTCCATATTTAAAAAGGATCTTTTGCATTACTTTACATATTTGACATTGAGTTGGGCTTATGTGTTTCTTTTCCATCCCCCAATAACAAGAATTCTCTCAAGTCTAACATTCCTGTTTTTCCGATGACCATTCTGAACTCCAACCATCTTTAGCTCATGAAGACATGGGGATTTGTTTGGGCAGAGAGGAAATCATTATTTCCTGAAGTCATATGCTTTATCCTTGGGGTAAGATATATGCTATCTTTATTCTTTGGTTCCCATGATGAGAAAACTCTGGCGATATCATTGGATGTGATACATAGTAGGTTTTTACATTCTCCTGAAATATATATTTTTTATTTTAATAAGATGCTTGGGTTGATAAATGAAATAATGTACCTGGCAATTGGCAAAATTTTTGCAAGAAAGGTGCTATGGTAATGGGAATAATTGTTTTAAATTCTTGAGTATGGGAAAGAGAGAATGAACAGATGGTTCATCATGCTTTCATTGGCTTCCAGGTTGGTTCCAAATGGCAAACTATTGCCTGGGCAAATATTTGGAATCAAAATGACCCTACTCCATTTGTTCAGAATATTCCAGTACTCTGTGTACTATGCAAGTCATGTTTACTGTTATAAAGAGGACATAAAACTTGCTAGGAAAAAAATGTGATTTATTAGAGCACTAAGATGGCATTTGAAAGAACAGAGATCTATCACCAGATGGCAAAGAGGCTAACAGAGGAAAGGAAGAGTCTGAGCACATTGTGAAATTTGAAGTTAAGATGGCAGAATATTTTATCTAGGTATGGGAAAACTCTACATGCTTCATTGTTACAGAGATCAAAAGCATTGTCAAGTGAAAAGTATGTCCGGAACCATGGATTTTGTTCTAAATAAGTCAAATAGAAGTAAAGTGAAGTGAAGTGAAGTGAAAGTCGCTTAGTCATGTCTGACTCTTTGCGACTCCATGAACTATACAGTCCATGGAATTCTCCAGGCCAGGATACTGAAGTGAGTAGCCTTTGCCTTCTTTAGGGGATCGTCCCAACCTAGCGATCAAACCCAAGCCTCCCACATTGCAGGTGGATTCTTTACCAGCTGAGCCACAAGGGAAGCTCAAGAATACTGGAGTGGGTAGCCTGTCCCTTCTCCAGCGGATCTTCCCGACCCAGGAATCGAACTGGGGTCTCCTGCATTGCAGAACGATTCTTTATCAGCTGAGCCACAAGGGAAGCCCAAGTCAAACAGAATATTGTGTAAATTTGATAGAACCAATAATGTTTGAGTAAACAACATTTATTTAATTTTTTGCCTGTAGTTAAATATAAAATCACTGTATTTTTGGAAGAGCTCTTGAGAATAAAGAGGGCAGAATGATACATGAATGAAAGCATCAGTCAAATTACTTGGAGAAAGAAAGAAGGAGAAAAAGAGGGAGGGAGAAAAGAAAGAGAGAGGGGAAGGAAGGGAGGGAAGAGGAAGGAAAAATAAAGCACAGTACTTAATAACATAAACTAAATTTTGGCTGGTGGAAGCTGGCTCTCTCAATGCTCAACTTTATTTCTTGAGATTAATTTTAAAAATAGCAATTGGGGAGAATAGAGTGTGGCACAGCCTGTATATAGTGTGGTATAGATGCACTGTGCCACTTAATAGCTGTATGATAGTAGGCAAATCTTAACCTACTTTAGGTTCTACAGCTTGCCAAAGTATCAGTTTTTCCCTCTATACAATGGAAATATTAAAACCTTCATGATTTACAGGAACACAGTGAGATACATAAATTGCCTAGCATACTATCTGAGACATGAGCTTAGGATTTTTGCATCCAGTCCTTAGTGAAGATGCTATGCAGAGATTGCCCTGATATCCCCTGAACTATCTGCCTTTTCTTTCAAAGACATTTGGGAATAAATTCAATAAAAGAGTCCATTTGCTCTGCTTTTTTCCACTTAATGATTGAATAAAACTGAAGGCTCAACGTACCATTGAAAGAGACTGGAAGGACCTAATATTAGAGTTTCCCTGAAATAAAAAGCAGATTTATTCCTTCTGGCTACAGTTTAGTTGCTCCTCGCTCCCTCTAAGCAATTGCTACATTCTGGCTACAAGTTGGGCAAGCAGAAATTAGTCCATCCAACCCTAAGTTAATGGTCATTCTTGAAACAGGGTTCTATTATTCTCCTCTTTTTTATGACTTATCCCAGAAAAGGGGTTTGTGCTAGGTGATGGGGTGGGAGCAGACTCACTAAAGAAAAAAAAAGCAATGTAATTCTTCAAGATCCTGCACAAAACTGTCCTGTCTCTGAAATTTGTTTCTTTCATTCTCTAGTAAGAGTTAATTGTGTTACATTCCCCCAAGTAGTTTCTACAGCTCAGTTTTGCATTTCTGGCTTACTTTATCTTGTGTTATATTTTTCTTAATTGTCAGTTCACCTGAGCAGTTAGTAACTGCTGTCATAGACAGATTGAGCTTCTTCACCAGCACTTTCCCATCAAATCTAATTTCTGGTCTTGTGTACAAGTGTCCAGAGTCAGCCCCTGTCAATCAGTCCCTCTGTGCAGAACCCCAAGACTTGAGTTTCTTGGTTACAGTGATCATAGTCATAGAAATGCATGTTCAGGTAACTGTAGTTATCTAATTCCCCAGTTTAAAGTAAGAAAGATCGAAGTTTATGGAACCAGTTGCCCTTGTAATGCAGAAAGCCCCTTTTGGCCCTGCAGGCTTCCAGCTCCTTGGCTGAGAAATACTACAGACTGATAAATCTCGCCTGTAAGCCAAAGGCATATCTATTTACACAGTTGTAGCTATTTCTGTTTCAATATTACATTTGCTTTCTCCATGATCCTGTCCCTTCTCAGTAATGTTTTCTCACTACACCATGTAAATTCTTTTACTTATCAGGTTATTTTATGAAAGGGGTAGAAATGGGGGGGCTCTTTGCACAGAAGGAGAAATCACTTGGCATATGTCATTACCCTGAATGCCTGACATTTGAGTTTAGGCAAAAATTAAATAATGTCTTTTTAAGGCACAAAATTGTGATGGTTATAAACTCTGATTTTAAATACTTAGGTATCTAGGCCAGATCTAAATGTATTTTTTTTTTTTTTTGGTGGAAAATGATTATGTCTCACAGGTCCCTTCAAAACTGTTGTGAACATGCCAGCAGGCTTCTGTTCTTTTTGATTGGAAAATGTAAATCATACTTAAGAATTGTTCCAAAAAGAGTCTTGAGCTGAGTCCTTGGATGCAGAGTTGCAGCTCACTGCAGATTCTGATAGTTGAGTTACAACTCACTGAAAATCAGGGTTTTAAAATGGAAGCACAGACAAACCTTCAAGCCAGGGCAGCACAAATGGCGCCTTGATAATTTATAATCTACAGGCAGCTCTTGGGTTTATTATCACAATGACAAATGCACTGTCATTGTTAATAGGATATTTCCCAGCAAGGACTTCTTGTTATGCAAGCCAGGTTCGGTGTGTCATGCAGCACGATAGCAATAAAGTCTACAAGAATTTGTAATGAACTTCAATTACTAATAGATTATGGTTAATGGGAAATATGTGCAGTAAAGATATGGGTTTTTATATGCGCCTTCTGGTATTCTACAAGGCAATGATTTATGCAACAATTTATGTTAACATTTTCTACTATGAAAAGGCCCCATTTGGTAGAAAGCCTCTTCATCCATAACAAATATTTAAGATAATTTTGTGCATAATATAAATGAAGGTATAAAATTAGATATTAATCCATTTAATTTTAGCATTTTTTAAATTGAAAATGGAGACTTTTTCTCTCCTGAGTAGCACTGTTGGTTAAAAATTCTTGCTGTAAAACAGAAGCATGAGATATATTGATGTCTTTGAGTTAAATGTAACATTTTTGCATGTTAATTTCTTTTTTAACTTCCTGCTGTAATTAGGGACCCACTTAAGATTTGATTTATTTCTGGTGTCTTGCTTATGTAAGTATTATTTTAAATTAAGAAAATCCACAAGTATACATGTGAAATTAACATGAATTTGTAATCCACATCATGATTCTACTTTCCACAGAGATTGATAGCTGTAATATGTGGAAGTGCACATATAAATGATTTATGTTTGTGCGTAAATGGGCAGGTTGGAGGCTGGCATACACACACACACAGACACACACACACATATATGGTTTATATACATATATACACTTAGACAAAAACTGACAAAATTGAATAATGCTTACCACAGCTTAGCCAAGTATAAACCAAAAAAAAAAAAAATCAATACAATTAAATTACAAAAAATGAAACAATTCACTAAAGGATTTTGAGCTAAATGATAGTGTATTTAAAACTATGAAACAGAGCAGATACAATCTTGGGGAATTACTGAAAGCATTTTTCCATCTATCAAATGTGTGTATGAACATGTTAATGGCAAACATGTTTTATAGAAAGCTTGAGTTTTAAACTCAGAAAAAATATTTTTAATGCCCTTTCTTTTAATTCCTGAATTCATTTTTTTTCCTGAGACTGATATGGTATCTTGCAAATGGCAGGTGTAGAATAATGAACACACATGTACTCACTACTGTCCTTACTTGAATAGCTTTTGAAACATGGCTTTTCTCCCTGATCAACGATAGTGCTAAGAATGTGAAGAGGCCTTAGTATCTCAGAGTTATGGTCTTGGACTTTGGAGCAGAGACCCAGATCTGCCGTGTCTTCGATTGTATTCAAGTCCATTTCAACTGATCAAACCTCATTATCTTCCTCTATAAAATGAGAACAGTTTGTTTTTTAAAAATGCCTTTTTAAATTTTATTTTATTTAACTTTACAATATTGTATTTGTTTTGCTATATATCAAAATGAATCTGCCACAGGTATACATGTGTTCCCCATCCTGAACCCTCCTCCTTCCTCCCTCCCCATACCATCCCTCTGGGTCATCCCAGTGCACCAGCCCCAAGCATCCAGTATCGTGCATCGAACCTGGACTGGTGACTTGTTTCATATATGATATTATACATATTTCAATGCCATTCTCCCAAATCATCCCACCCTCTCCCTCTTCCACAGAGTCCAATAGACTGTTTTGATCAGAAATAAAACTAGATATATATAATATTAAGAACTGAAAACAATCTTTAGGTCCATCAGCAGGATAAATTATAATACCTACAACCAATGACATATTAATGCCATCATTAAAAATTGTGTTAAGAATGTTAAAAAAAATAAAAAATAAAAATGCCTTTTTATTTTGAAAATTAAATGAAACTACATGTCAAAAATTTTATATAGTGCCTGATACATAATCAGTGCTGACTCCATTTTATATGTTGTTGTTTACAACTTTTAGAGGATACTGGTCCAGATATATCAGTGAATGATGTAATATTTCTATAATTATTACTATTGTGCTAAGTCGCTTCAGTCATGTCTGACTCCTTGCAACCCTATGGACCATAGCCTGCCAGGCTCCTCTGTTCATGGGATTCTCCAGGTAAGAATACTGGAGTGGGTTGCCATACCCTCCTCCAGAGGATCTTCCCAACGCAGGGATCAAACCTGCGTCTCTTAAGTCTCCTGCATTGGCAGGTTCTTTACACTAGTGCCATCTGGGGAGTCCAATGACTACAATTGGACTAATTACAATAGTCCAATTACTATTACATATTTTTATTGCCAATGTTCCATACAAACTTCCATATCTTGTAGGTTTTGAGGCTCTGGTGGGCCAGACAGTCACCTGGCTGGTTCATAAAAAGACAGATTCCTAGGCCTCACACATGGTTCAGATCGAGGGTGGAACCAAGAATTTTGCATGTCTGATAAGCCTCCCAGGTGATTCTTCTGCCCACTGAAATTTTTAAAAGTAGGGAGCGAGTATGATTGACAGAATTTATTGATGTTGATGTCTCTGTAACTTGTTGAAATAAATATCAATACTGTGATGAATAACTAAGCAATCTGCTAGGTGAATATTTGATATCATGAAGATTAAGCATCTAGAATTCAGGTAATTGATAAAATTGGTACACTTATCTTGATATTTTGGCTCTACTTGGGGAAAAATGATTTTTTTTTTTTTTTTGCAAAAATAGTCTCCTAGACCTAATCTGTGTTGTATTTTTCAAAGTTTTTTTTCCTTATATCTTCAATATATCTTTGGAGTGCCTTATAGATTAAAAAAAATTCTGAAAAGGATGGGAAGGACTTGGTTATGATAGGGCATGGAGTCAGTCACTGTTATTTCAAATAAGTTAGCCTTGTATATATGAGGCAGAGAGTTATTTCTGTCTCATAAGAGTCTGAAGGTAAACAGTCCACTCCCTAATGTGGTAACTCTGCTCCATCAGGTGCCAGGGACCCAGCTCCTGTTGCTCTGCATTTCCTAGTGCATTGCTACTCTTGTCTGCATAGTCTGAAGGAGCTCACTATCACATCCACATTCCAGTCATCCAGAAGCAAAAAAAAAAAAAAAAAAAGCGGATGAAGATAACATGTATCTTCCTTTGTTGGCATATACCACAATGTTACTTCTCACATCCCATTGGCTTTAACTCAGTCATGTGACTATATGTGGCACAAAGGGAGTATGGGAAATGTAGTCTTCCTCTAAGAAGCCATGTACCTCATTTAATATTAGATATTATATTATCACAGAAGAAGGAAGAATTGCTGTTAGGAAACAATATCTGCCATATTACATTCAACTCTCTGCCAACTGGAACTGGACAGGCCTTATGATTTTCCATTGCAAAGTTTCTTGTGTTATGGATACTAAGTGAAAATATGTGTACACAGATTAAAATAATAAATCAGCCCTTTGGGATTGTCCTCTGAACAAGAAGGTAGGCACAGCCACATAGGAGCTGCTTTCGAAAATAATAAAATGTTGGATCAAAGTTGATCAAGTCAAAAAAGTGATCTCTTTGTACCAGAGCCACCAGATGAGATCAGTCCCCAGGAGATAGAATGAAAATTCAAAGCTAGGAGATAATTCCTATAAGGAATCTTAGAGAGTCAGGAGAGAAAGGAATCAAGGAAGAATCAAAGATCACCATTACACACAGCCAAGCTATGAAGACTAAGAAAATGATCTCTGGGCTTTTATCTGTATGGGTTGGCATTAGCTGTGAGAATGTAGGGTAAGTTATATAAACAACTTTATAAAATTTCATTATTTGTGAAATTGCGGTAAAAATAATAACTATTGCCTAAGCTCATTACAAGGATTAGATAAAATAATGTAACACAATACCTAACACATAATCTCTTAGTAAATATTAACTATTATTAATGTGAAATCCTCAAAATTCTTTAAGATCTGTTTTATTTAGCAAAGACTCTTTCTCCACAATCAACTCTTTTTCAAGCTGGAAATCTATAAACTAGAGAAACCAAAGGAAATACAGTGAAGCAGCTAAGCCCGGAAGCCAATATTTACTCCACTATTCCTAGGACACACAGATGGCAAACCCATGGGTTGCCAACCTTGTCCAGACAAATCATTCCCATGAGGTGTCTTCTGAAGCAGCAAGCCCTAGCTAATTTCCTTGTGCCATTTTCTCATTATCTTTTATAAACTGAGAAAGAAATCCAAACTCTTCTCCCAATCACACCTGGAGAAATAAGAGAAAAACCTAATAAGAATAATAATAAACAAACCACAAAGACTGTTACACTTCTCCCATTAAAAACTATTATGGGGTAGATGAAGTCTGCATTTGGAAAACGTACAGAATGGTAGCAGTCTCTTGAAAAATAAGCCAAGGTTGCCATGTGCTTGTGCTGATAATAAGTAGCATGGTGCAACTGCTTCTTCTACAAAACCCTAGGATTTATGTCCAGTCTGCCTGCATCAGAGACTAGAGAATTAACTCATGAAACCCATCCATCAACACGTAGAAAAAGGAATCACAGTATCAAAATGAAATTAGCATAAAATTAGTTAGCTGTAGGACATAAATAGAGGTGCTGACATTTTCTGGCATCTTCTGTATTAAGTGTCTTTGGAGAACTCACCAAGCTTGGACTGTGGTTGATAGCCTCTGTGATTTATTTCAACAATTTCTACCATAGGCAGATTGTTTGCAAAGTCATTCAGGTATCATTAAGACAAATCAGGAAACGTGGATAATTCTACAAGAGAAGAATATGATCATGGGAAGAAGACACTGCTCATATCAAATATCCACAACATGTCTTTGCAGCCTCTAGAACAGTGCATCACTGTGTTTATTAAACCATTGCTATAGAGAGTGCAGCAATCTGACATGGAGCCCTAATAAATTTTTGGCACATTTGGAAATTGTGGCTCTTGTTGCCCAGGGAGCCTCTTAAATCAATCTCCCTTTTACTGCAGTTGCCTTTTCACAGTGTATATCGCATTGAGAAATGGATTACGCAATCCACAGCTTTAATCCCCCTGCATTAGTTGATTGCATACCATGAGTGCATACTACACAGTATATGAATCACAGGCAATCTAGGATATAGGTGAAAAGGTTATTTAAACACGAAACAAATGGGTGATGCCTGGGACCTGAGGAATTCTGTTTTTGTTGTTTAGTTGCTAAGTTGTGTCTGACTCTCTTGCAATCCAATGGACTGTAGCCTGTTAGGCCCCTCTGTCCACTGGATTCTCCAAGCAAGAATACTGGAGTGGGGGTTAGCATTTCCTTCTCCAGGGGATCTTCCCTACCCAGGGGTCAAACCCACGTCTCCTGAATTGACAGGCAGATTCTTTACCACTGAGCCACCAGGGAAGCCCCCTGGTAGGAATGGAGAAAAAAATGAAAAGTTGAAGCAAATGGATGAGAGAACCCAGGCATTTGGGAATGGATTAAAGCTAACTTATTAGTGAAGCATAGTGTTTAGGAAAAGTGCTAATTCACCATTCAAGGAAGTGATTTTTTTTTATATACTACCCTTTCACCATCCTGTTTCTTCTTCTTTTCTGCAATGAGATCCCATTCAATTTGCAGATGGACATTTGGGCAAAGGCAATATAGTCTGATGAGTCTTAATTCTGTAAAATAATCTGCATCTATGATGACCAGGGCTTCCCTGATGGATCAGTCAGTAAAAAAATCTGGCTGCAATGCAGGAGATGCGGGTTCGATCCCTGGTTTGGGAAGATCTCCTGGAGAAGGAAATGGCAACCCACTCTAGTATTCTTGCCTGGGAAATCCCACAGAATTCTAGCCTGCCAAACTCCTCAGTGCATGGGATTCCCCAGGCAAGAATACTGGAGTGGGTAGCCATTCCCTTTTCCTGCGGAACTTCTTGACCCAGGTTTCCTGCATTTCAGGCAGATTCTTTACTGTCTGAGCCAACAGGGAAGTCTCACCTCAAAAATGGGATAATCATAATCAGTCTTTCAAATTCATTAAGTAAGAATTAAGTGAGATTCTTCCTAAGTGATCAATGCAAAGAAATAGAGGAAAACAATAGAAGGGGAAAGACTAGAGATCTCTTCAAGAAAATTAGAGATACTAAGGGAACATTTCTTGCAAAGATGGGCTCAATAAAGGACAGAAATGGTAGGGACCGAACAGAAGCAGAAGATATTAAGAAGCAGTGGGAAGAATACACAGAAGAACTGTACAAAAAAGATCTTCATGACCCAGATAATCACGATGGTGTAATCACTCACCTGTAGCTAGACATCCTGAAATGTGAAGTCAAGTGGGCCTTAGGAAGCATCACTATGAACAAAGCTAGTGGAGGTGATGAAATTCCAGTGGAGCTATTTCAAATCCTAAAAGATGATGCTGTGAAAGTGCTGCACTCAGTATGCCAGCAAATTTGCAAAACTCAGCAATGGCCACAGGACTGGAAAAAGTCAGTTTTCAATCCCGAAGAAAGGCAGTGCTAGAGAATGTTCAAACTACCAAATAATTGTACTCATCTCACACACTAGCAAGTAAGTAAGTGTTAGTCACTCAGTTGTGCCAGACTCTTTGCGACCCCATGGACTGCAGCCCACCAGGCTCCTCTGTCCATGAGATTTTCCAGGCAAGGATACTGGAATGGGTAGCCATTTCCTTCTCCAGGGCATCTTCCCAATCCAGGGATTGAACCCTGGTCTGCTGCACTGCAGGCAGATTCTTTACCTAGTGAGCTACATCATCTCACACACTAGCAAAGTAATGCTCAAAATTCTCCAAGCTAGGCTTCAACAGCACTTGAACCAAGAGATTCCAGATGTTCAAGCTCTGTTCAGAAAAGGCAGAGGAACCAGAGAACAAATTGTCGACATCCACTGGATCATAGGAAAAACAAGAGAATTCCAGAAAAACATCTACTTATGCTTCTTTGACTATGCTAAAGCCTTCAACTATGTGGATCACAACAAACTGTGGAAAATTCTTCAAGAGATGGGAATATCAGACCATCTTGCCTACCTCCTGAGAAACCTGTATGCAGGTTAAGAAGCAACAGTTAGAAACGGACATGGAACAACAGACTGGTTCCAAATTGGGAAAGGAGTAGATTAAGGCTGTATATTGTCACCCTGCTTATTTAACTTCTATGCAGAGTACATCAGGCGAAATGCTAGACTGGATGAAGCACAAGCTGGAATCAAGATTGCAGAGAAAAATATCAATCATCTCAGATATGCAGATATGCACACCACCCTTATGGAAAAAAGCAAAGAGAAACTAAAGAGCTTCTTGATGAAGGTGAAAGAGGAGAGTGAAAACGCTGGCTTAAAACTCAACATTCAAAAAACTAAGATCATGGCATCCGGTTCCATCACTTCATGGCAAATAAATGGGGAATCAATGAAAAAAGTGACAAACTTTATTTTCTCAGGCTCCAAAATCACTTGCAGATGGTTACTGCAGTCATGAAATTGAAAGACACTTGCTCCTTGGAAGAAAAGCTATGACAAACCTAGATACCAGCTTAAAAAGCAGAGACATTACTTTGCTGACAAAGGTCCATCTAGTGAAAGCTATGGTTTTTCCAGTAGTCATGTATGGATGAGAGAGTTGCACCATAAAGAAAGCTGAGCACCGAAGAACTGATGCTTTTAAACTTTTGCATTGGAGAAGACTTTTGAGAGTCCCTTGGACTGCAAGGAAATCAAACAAGTCAATCCTAAAGGAAATCAGTGCTAAATATTCATTGGAAGGACTGATGCTAAAGCTGAAGCTCCAATAATTTGGCAACCTGATGGGAAGAACTGACTCTGGAAAAGACCCTGATGCTGGGAAAGATTGAAGGCAGGAAGAGAAAGGGATGGCAGAGGATGAGATGTTTGCATGACATCACCGACTCAAGGAACATGAGTTTGAGCAAGCTCTTGGAGTTGGTGATGCCACTGAAGCCTGGCATGCTGCAGTCCATCCAGTTGCAAAGAGTAGGACATGACTGAGCAACTGAACTCAAGTGAGATCTTACATGCTCTTCTAACTAGGACATTTGGTGGGCAAGAGTCATACACCCATATGGATACCTTGGAGAAAGGGGTGCTTGTTTTCAGGCTGAACTCAAACAGGAATTGGAAATGGTAAGGAGCATGACTTAAGACAGCCAATGTGCGTCTCCTGTTCAAAGGCTATGGGGTCTTCTTATCTCCGTGGGTCTGCTCTGTTTCTCCCTAACTGTGGCATCCTAGTGAGGTCCTCCCACATATGGCCACAGCAGTGGCTACTCTGGACTAGATTCAGCTCACTTATTGTAGAAACTCACCTAGCCTTCTGACTGTCTTTAAGATGTGTCAAGCTCATTCCCACATCAGGGACTCTGTACTTTACATCCTTGTTCCTGATATGCTCATCTCCGAAGTCTGCATGGCCACTCCTTCAATTCATTTAAATCTCTGTTCAAATCTTACCTTTAAAAACAAATAAGCCTTCCTTGACCATTCCAACTAGTATTATCCCCACCAGTATGCTTTTCCGTTTATCTAGTTTTGTTTTCTTTTTTTTTTTTTTTTTTAGCTGATCATTTATTTATTTTTTTTTTTTTTAAAAATCACATGCTCCCCATCCTGAACCCTCCTCCCTCCCAACCTCCCCATACCATCCCCCTGGGCCTTCCCAGCGCACCAGCCCCAAGCATCCAGCATCGTGCACTGAACCTGGACTGGCATCTCGTTTCATACATGACATTTCACATGTTTCAATGACATTCTCCCAAATCTTCCCACCCTCTCCCACAGAGTCCATAAGACTGTTCTATACATCAGTGTCTCTTTTGCTGTCTCGTACACAGGGTTATCGTTACCATCTTTCTAAATTCCATATACATGTGTTAGTATACTGTATTTATGTTTTTCCTTCTGGCTTACTTCACTCTGTATAATAGTCTCCAGTTTCATCCACCTCATTAGAACTGATTCAAATGTATTCTTTTTAATGGCTGAGTAATACTCCATTGTGTATATGTACCACAGCTTTCTTATCCATTCATCTGCTGATGGACATCTAGGTTGCTTCCATGTCCTGGCTATTATAAACAGTGCTGCGATGAACATTGGGGTACACGTGTCTCTTTCCCTTCTGGTTTCCTCAGTGTGTATGCCCAGCAGTGGGATTGCTGGATCATAAGGCAGTTCTATTTCCAGTTTTTTAAGGAATCTCCACACTGTTCTCCATAGTGGCTGTACTAATTTGCAGGACACCTTATCTTTGACAAAGGAGGCAAGAATATACAGTGGATTAAAGACAATCTCTTTAACAAGTGGTGCTGGGAAAACTGGTCAACCACTTGTAAAAGAATGAAACTAGAACACTTTCTAACACCATATACAAAAATAAACTCAAAATGGATTAAAGATCTCAACATAAGACCAGAAACTATAAAACTCCTAGAGGAGAACATAGGCAAAACACTCTCTGACATACATCACAGCAGGATCCTCTATGACCCACCTCCCAGAATATTGGAAATAAAAGCAAAAATAAACAAATGGGACCTAATTAAACTTAAAAGCTTCTGCACATCAAAGGAAACTATTAGCAAGGTGAAAAGACAGCCTTCAGAATGGGAGAAAATAATAGCAAATGAAGCAACCGACAAACAACTAATCTCAAAAATATACAAGCAACTCCTACAGCTCAACTCCAGAAAAATAAATGACCCAATCAAAAAATGGGCCAAAGATCTAAATAGACATTTCTCCAAAGAAGACATACAGATGGCTAACAAACACTTGAAAAGATGTTCAACATCACTCTTTATCAGAGAAATGCAAATCAAAACCACTATGAGGTACCATTTCACATCAGTCAGAATGGCTGCGATCCAAAAGTCTACAAATAATAAATGCTGGAGAGGGTGTGGAGAAAAGGGAACCCTCTTACACTGTTAGTTTTGTTTTCTTAATCGTGACTGTCATTATCTGACAAATATTTACATTTCAGTTCACCCTCCTGCTAGAAATCAGTTCACTGACATTGGCAACTCTCTTTACTGCTTTAACACCTTTGCCTAGAACAGAGTCTCATACAATTAGTATTGGTGGAATGTATATTTCATGAATGAGTGCAAGAAGGAATGCTTAATTTCCCTAGATTTGGAATTCTAAAGTTCTAACAGAATTATAAGGATCACTTTTGTTTTTTTCAAGAGAAGCTACTGCAGTCAATTTCTGGCCAGCCTATGAAGCACCATCCTTGGGGCAGCTGGCCACCTTTGGTCTTCTCAGGATTGAGATGGGCCCCTTTTCATAGTACAGAGCACTGGTACTTATAGCATCAGGAAGGCAGATGCCCTCAGGTGGGGCTTGAGTGGCCCAGCTCTGGTGGCACTTGGGCTTTGTGAAGCACTAGCTCAGCTCTAACAGAGAGGCCATCTACCTTTGGCTAGAAATGTCATGGTCAGGGACTAGATTGATTCCGCCAGGTCCTTGCTCTTTCTCTGGCCTCAGTCATAATTTTCCTTAATTTTAAATTTTAAAAATTCATTCTGCATTTTATGTTGAATTTTTATGAGCTGTTAATAATAATCATAGTCAATACTTTTGAATTCCCTATGAGCCTGCCACTTTAGGAGCGTATTTATGCAGCTTAACTCCTGGATCCTCATGACTGCCCTCTGACGTGGCTATTAGGATTATGATCTTCATTTTGAAGATGAAGAAATGTAAGAATACAGAGAAAATGAATTGCCTGAGATCTCTCAGTGAGTAATTAACAGAACCAGGAGTTAAACCCAGGAAATCTGGTTCTACCTTACCATCTAACAAAACTGTTTTATTCAGTCCCCTGTGGGGCTTAGCAAGAAGTCCTTATTTTCTTAGAAATAACATTCTGATGGGTTAAATACGTGCAAATGTGCTTTTAAAATGAAAAAAAAATATTATGTGTAAGCTATTTTTATTAAAGAAATATTATAAAGACATTAAATATTCACTTGGGACTGTACTATTTCACAGATGTAAGATCTAGTGTTTTCTATGACCTTTGCATCTGTTTTTATAGATACACACCAGAAATTTAAAGGTTTTCTTTTGTCCAGATTGGCAGAGTTTTCTTCTTTTGTTTTGTTTTTTGGGCTTTTAAAAAATATTTTATTCAAGTATAGTTGATTTACAGTGTTGTAGTAATTTCCGGTATACAGGAAAGTGATTCAATTATATATATATTGTTTTTCTTTTTCATAGTCATCTCCATTATGATTATGACAGGGTATTGAACATAGTTCCCTGTGATATACAGTAGGACCTTGTTGTTTATCTATTATGTGTGTGTGTGTGTGTGTGTGTGTATATATATATATATATATATATTACTTTGTATCTGCTACTTCCAAACTCCCAACCTATCTCTCCCCCACCTCTCTCTCCCTTGGCAACCACAAGTCTGTTCTTTATGTCTGTGAGTCTGTTTCATAGATAAACTCATTTGTGTCATACTATGGTCCCACATGTAAGTGATAGGTGGTATTTGTCTTTCTCGTCCTGATTACTTCACTTGGTGTGATCATCTCTAAGTGCATCTGTGTTGCTGCAAATATCAAACGGCATTATTTCATTCTCTTTTATGACTGAGTAACATTCCATTGTATATGTATCACATCTTTATCCATTTACCTGGCAATGGACATTGAGATTGCTCCCTGTATTGGCTATTGTAAATACTGCTGCTATGAACATTGGGGTTCGTATATCTTTTCAAATTAGTTTTCTCCAGATATATGCTAGGAGTGGGATTGCTAGACCACATGGTAACTCTATTTTTCATTTTTTAAGGAACCTCCATGCTGTATTCCATAGTGGCTGCACCAATTAACATTCCCACTAACAGTATAGGAGGGTTCCTTTTTCTCCACACCTTCTTCAGCACTTGATATTTGTAGAGCTTTTAATGATGACCATTTTGATTGGAGCGAGGTGATACCTCATTGTATTTTTGATTTGCATCTCTAAAAATTAGTGATGTTGAGCATCTTTTCATGTAATTGTTGGGCATCTGTTTGTCATCTTTGGAGAAATGTCTCTTTAGGTACTGGACCAATTTTTTATTGTTTTGTTCAGTTGTATGAGTTGTATATTTTGGAAATTAAACCTTTGTTGGTTGCAGAATTTGTAAATATTTTCTACTAGTCTGTAGGTTGTCCTCTCATTTTGTTTATGGTTTCTTTTGCTATACAAAGCTTATAAGCTGTATTAGGTAATTCAACACTCAAAAAACTAACATCATGGCATCTGATTCCATTACTTCATGGCAAATGGAGAAATGATCAAAACAGTGACAGACTTTATTTTCTTGGGCTCCAGAATTACTGCATATGGTGACTGCAGCCATGAAATTAAAAGATGCATGCTCCTTGGTGATAAACCTAGACAGCGTATTAAAAAGCTGAGGCATTACTTTGCTGAAAAAGGTCCATCTAGTCAAAGCTATGGTTTTTCCAGTAGTCAGGTATGGATGTGAGAGTTGCACCATAAAGAAGACTGAATGCCAAAGAACTGATGTCTCTGAACTGTGATGTTGGAGAAGACTCTTGAGAGTCCCTTGGACTGCAAGGAGATCAAACCAGTCAATCCTAAAGGAAATCAATAGAATATTCATTGAAAGGACTGATGCTAAAGCTGAAGCTCCAATACTTTGGCCACCTGATGCAAAGAACTGACTCATTGGAAAATACCATGATTCTGGGAAAGATTGAAGGCAAGAGGAGAAGAGGATGACAGAGGACAAGATGGTTGAATGGCATCACTGACTAAAAGGACATGTGTTGGAGCAAGCTCTGGGAGATGGTGAAGGACAGGGAAGCATGCCATGTTGCATGTCCACCAAAGAGGTGGACATGACTGAGCGACTAAAGAACATTTGTTTTTGACTTTTTTTTATATTGCCTTGGGAGCCTGACATAAGAAAACATTGGTATCTATTACTTATGTCGGAAAATGTTTTGCCTATGTTCTCTTCTAAGAGTTGTATAGTGTCATGTTTTAAATTTAAGTCTTTAAGCCATTTTGAGTTTATTTTTGTGTATGGTGTGAGATAATGTTCTAACTTCAATGATTTACATGTGGCTCTCCAGTTTTACCAAAATGACTTGCTGAAGAGTCATTTCTCCATTATATATTTTTGGCAGAGTTTTCAATTAAGAAATTTGCCAATTTTCATAGTAAACAAAGTCAAGGTCCTAAAACATTTTTCTCCATTTAATATCTCCTCTTTGGATTTGGCAGTACTCTCTAGCAAATACAGAAAGGTTTCAGAAACACTATAAAAAAGTTAAGGTTTATACTGAGTGTAACAGACAACTTTGCTGGTTTTCTCAAGCTCTGGTTATAATAAAAGTATAAACATATAGGTATAAGATAAATGCTTGAAAAAGAATTCACTGAGTGTTCTGTTACTTAGCATCTTCCATATGCATGACTGTGAAAGTCCCTTAGTCGTGTCTGACTCTTTGCAACCCCATGAACTCTAGCTCACCACGCTCCTCTGTCCATGAGATTTTCCAGGCAAGAATACTGGAGTGGGTAGCCATTCCCTTCTCCAGGGGATCTTTCCAACCCAGGGATTGAACCTGGGTCTCCTGCATTGCAGGCAGAGTCTTTACCATCTGAGCCACCAGGTAAGTCCCCATATTAAACACTGGGAGATGTACAGTGATATATAAAACAACATTCCAAATTCTCTTGTAGGCTTCTTTTTCTGAAGCCCAACAACAGACTAGAAAATTAAATATGTGACTGTCTCAAGCCCTTTGTAATATGCAATACAAGCAGAAGCCAAGAGTTCCATCCCCTTGCCCCTCTTGTACGCTTGTATCTTTCCATCACTGACTGGCACTGAACTCTTGAGGATTTTCTCTTTATAAAAAGACTTGGTTATTCCCATTGTATTAGATTGAAGCAGATGAGAATTTATTTTTCCTTGTATTTTAGAGTAAAGACTATATGAGGAAAAAAGACTATATTTACAAACATCCATCTATATACTGCTATTGTTTTTCATCTTGAAACAGCATATTAGTTCTATTCTTACTTTGCACATGTGCTTTTTAGAAACAGCCATCATTTGCTCTGCAGTTTTGATTTCTATCTTTTTGGTGAAGTCGTTCAAGGTCGTCATGGTCCATATCCATCAATCATGCCTGCTTCACAGATTTCCTTTGTCAGTAGTACATATCAGTATGATTAATGGTTCAGGGTTCGTATTCAGGAATGTGATTGGATAACTGTCGTTTCATTTGTTGGAACTGGCAATTCAAAAAACATTGATGAAGTTGTCCAAGAATAGAGCCTGCAAGTCAATTTTACTTATTATGAACAATAAAGCTTGGTACTTTGCTGGTGTAAATAGACTCTGTACTCCAGTTTACTCTCTGGGCCTGAAGGAGGGGTATTAACTCTTTTAAGTGACTATACTGCAGCATTAAGTGGTGGCTCTGTGATGTGAAAGAGTGACTATCATACCATGTTGAAGGCTTCATCACTGGAGAATTGGGGTCTATGAGCTCTTTAGTAAAACCTTACTTTTATTCTGTTTTTAACAGAGATAATTATTTCAGTTCAGTTCAGTTCAGTCGCTCAGTCGTGTCCAACTCTTCGCATGAATCGCAGCACACCGGGCCTCCCTGTCCATCACCAACTCCCGGAGTTCACTCAGACTCACATCCATCGAGTCAGTGATGCCATCCAGCCATCTCATCCTCTGTTGTCCCCTTCTCCTCCTGCCCCCAATCCCTCCCAGCATCAGTCTTTTCCAATGAGTCAACTCTTCGCATGAGGTGAACAAAGTACTGGAGTTTCAGTGTTAGCATCATTCCCTCCAAAGGAATCCCAGGGCTGATCTCCTTCAGAATGGACTGGTTGGATCTCCTTGCAGGGACTCTCAAGAGTCTTCTCCAACACCACAGTTCAAAAGCATCAATTCTTCGGTGCTCAGCCTTCTTCACAGTCCAACTCTCACATCCATACATGACCACAGGAAAAACCATAGCCTTGACTAGATGGACCTTTGTTGGCAAAGTAATGTCTCTGCTTTTGAATATGCTATCTAGGTTCGTCATAACTTTCCTTCCAAGGAATAAGCGTCTTTTAATTTCATGGCTGCAATCACCATCTGCAGTGATTTTGGAGCCCCAAAAAATAAAATCTGACACTGTTTCCACTGTTTCCCTATCTATTTCCCATGAAGTGGTGGGACCAGATGCCATGATCTTCGTTTTCTGAATGTTGAGCTTTAAGCCAACTTTTTCACTCTCCACTTTCACTTTCATCAAGAGGCTTTTGAGTTCCTCTTCACTTTCTGCCATAAGGGTGGTGTCATCTGAATATCTGAGGTTATTGATATTTCTCCCGGCAATCTTGATTCCAGCTTGTGTTTCTTCCAGTCCAGCGTTTCTCATGATGTACTCTGCATATAAGTTAAATAAGCAGGGTGACAATATACAGCCTTGATGAACTCCTTTTCCTATTTGGAACCAGTCTGTTGTTCCATGTCCAGTTCTAACTGTTGCTTCCTGACCTGCATACAAATTTCTCAAGAGGCAGGTCAGGTGGTCTGGTATTCCCATCTCTTGAAGAATTTTCCAGTTTATTGTGATCCACACAGTCAAAGGCTTTGGCATAGTCAATAAAGCAGAAATAGATATTTTTCTGGAACTCTCTTGCTTTTTCCGTGATCCAGTGGACGTTGGCAATTTGATCTCTGGTTCCTCTGCCTTTTCTAAAACCAGTTTGAATATCAGGAATTTCACGGTTCACACACTGCTGAAGCCTGGCTTGGAGAATTTTGAGCATTACTTTACTAGAGTGTGAGATGGGTGCAATTGTGCGGTAGTTTGAGCATTCTTTGAAACTTACTTTAAATATCTAAGTTTTTTATAATTTATTAATTATAAAATTACTCAATTACTTAAGAGGTATGCTTTTTTTTTTTTAAAGAATGACAGATGTTTATTATTAAATTAGTTGTTGCTGTTCAGTCACTAAGTTGTATCCAAATCTTTTGCAATCCCATGGACTATAGCCTGCCAGGCTCTTCTGTCCATGGCATTCTCCCGTCAAGAATACTGATGTGCGTTGCCATTTCCTTCTCCAGGGAATCTTCCTGACCCAAGGATCAAGTGTCTCCTACATTGCAGGCAGATTCTTTACCACTGAGCCATGATATGGAGCCCATATCTAATAGGTTTACATGCAATATTCAGGCTACTACTGATCTTCAATAATATAATTAATTAATCTTTAGACTAAATTTGCATATAAAATTAAAGAATCTATTTTATACCATGAAACCAAATCATACTACCAAGGTTTTAATTTTCTCTGGGAGCTGGTAACATTCAGCTACTTTAGGAATCCTTTCAAAGCTAAATTCTGATAGCACTGGATTAACCAACTAAAGGTTATCAAAAACTTTTCAAAAATTCTCTGAAATCTTACTGTTAAAGATGATTCTTGCTCTTAGAGGAGATCTTTGTCATAGAAGGAACTATGAAGTATTGAAATAGAGTCAAATATTTTCTAGGAATTTAGTAAATGATAAAAGATTTATTTTAAGTAAGTGGCGTTGTTTTTTGTCAACTGTGTTGATATAGATGGTTTTATTTTTGTGAAAAATCACTTTGTTCTCAACTCTTTATGTAAACTTCAAACAGATCAAAGACTTTTATACAGTGAAATTATACAATCATTTTGATAAAATATGTTACTATTTTAAGACCTTGGATTTAGAAGGCCTTTTAAAATTTTTCAGAAATCCAGAAATTAAAAAAAAAAACAACTAAATTTGAATTAATAAAGAAAACTTCAGTATATCTAAAAACAAAACACTGCAACATCATAAACAAAGTTAAAAGAGAAACCAAAATAGAAGGAAATGACAGCACATGACAGCGTTAGTTTTGTAACATCCTAAGTGCTTTTACTTTTAGTAATCACTAAAGATAAGGATAGAAACTATAGCAAAGAAATGTATAGAGACAAATACTTCTTTACAAAAGGGGAAAGTCAATAAACATATGCTTTCTTAATGTCTAATGTATCAGTAGGCATATATTTTACTGCTGCTGCTGCTAAGTCGCTTCAGTTGAATAGCACATATTTTATTAGTATTCTAGCAAATTCCATCACAGTTAATAAATGGAGTCAATTTTATTGTCAGTAAGCCCCCTGAAACCTAGTTGTCTCATTTTTCAGATTACTTGGTATGTAGCCCATGTCCTCTCTTTACCTATAGGAGAGATAAGACCAGCAGTGTCATATATGATTCTATATGAAAGTCCAAGAATGTCTTAAAACTTTCTAGGTTTTACATATGAGAAGATATGTAGAAGATATACATTAGAGATATATTTATATCTCTATATATAGAGATAGATATATATCTACATATATATATATATATCCTATCTTCTGTAGAAGAGAAGATATACGTTATGACATATATTTATAATTTTAATACACAAATGAATGACCAACATCGTTCAAATTATAGTTTTTTAACATTCTCATGATGTGTATTTATGCCTCAACCACTATGAAACTCAGACTGTTATTGAAAAGAACCTTTCCCTCTTTCTTTATACTGAATTCAGGCTTTTGCAGATCTTTCATAATTTCTGCTTTGAGATCAGGTGGTGCTGTTGTATTAAAATTGCAGGTTTCTGTCAAAAAATCCCAAAGCAGGTCTCCATTTTCATTGCCATCAATAAAACAGTCAGATATGTCCATGGTGGACAGAAGGTCATAATACTCGTATTTAATCCCCAACTTATCCAGCATCTGAGTGAGGTCAGACGATGTGACATACTGGCAGAGGTCATTCCGGGGTAAGCGAGATCCATACTTTTCCCATAGCTTTTGCCAGCTGCTGGCTCCTGTGCAACAGAAAAACATTCATGCTTTCAGTTATTCTTCTTTTCACTTACCTACTCTGCAAGCAGTACATTAGATGCTTGGAATAGAGCAGTCCGTTTAAAAAGTCCATTTAAAAAGCTAAAAAGACTTTTGTAGCTCAATTCAAGGAGTGCAAGGGGTTGGTGGGAAAGTTAAATAAATAAGTTATACATCACATGGTGCAAAGTGCTAATGAAAAACAAATCTAAGCAAGAGATAAGGGGGATCAAAGAGCTGGATGGATTGCTGCTTTATATAGGATGGTCACAGACATTCTCTCTAATAATGTAACATTTGAGCAGAGACATGACAGCAAGGCACATATATATGTAGTAATCTATCAGGGGGAAGGTTACTCCAGGTAGAGAGAAGAGCAACTGCAAAGGACCTGAAGCAGGGACATGCTTGGCACATTAAGAACTAGCCAGGGAGCTAGTGAGATTGGAATTGAACCAAGGGGAGAATGGAAAGAGATGAGGTTGGGTGATGGTGAGGAGTGGATTGGGTGCTTAATCATATAGGAAAAGATAGGAAGTCATTGTAGTGCTGTCTAATAGATTGTTATGGACTCTTGGACATGTTCCAAATTTGCATTGTCCAATATGGTAGCCACTAACCACTTTATGGTTCTGGAATGCATGAACTATGGCTAGTCTGACTAAGGAAATGAATTTTAAGTGCTATTTCATTTTAATTCATTTCACTTTCAATAGCCAACTATGACTTACATATCAGATGACACAGCATTAGAGTGACTTGACCTGATTTACATTTTCTTAAGGTCACTCTGGCCACACAGATGAGAACAAGGGCATAAGGACAGAAGCAGGAAGAACAGTAAGAAAGCTACTGCAAAAATCTGGGTGATAGATGATGGTAAGTTGAAACAGCAAGATTGGAAATAATGAGAAACGGTTGCTTCATACACACACACACACACACACACACACACATTATATATTACACTCCTAGAGCCAATGCCATTTGCTAATGACTTGTATATTGTTAGCAATAACAATTTGGATAGTGCAAGAAAGAAAAGAATCAATGATGACCGCAGTGATTTTGGCCCAAGCATCTGAAAAGAGAGAACTGCCATTAAAAATGGGAAGAATGAGGGAGGAACATTTTTCAATGTGTTAGCAGGCATCTTATTTTGGAAGTATAAAAGCTGAGCTATCTCTTGGCCATTCAGGTTGTGATAAGAGGAAGGCAATTGTTTATGTTAGTCTGGTTCAGAGGAGAGGGTCTGAGTAAAAACTGAAATAGAAGAAAGAGCACAGCAAATACAATGATAGTTTGCTCAAACCAAAGATGAGATAGCCTCTCAGGTCTGTACACTTACAAGATGCTGCCTTGGACTGCAACACCTCAGTTGAGTTTACAAATTTTGTCCCCAGCTTTAGAGGGTATATTAGCAGTGTATGATGTATTTAATTGAAAATCTGGCCCAGGGTAGCAGCTAAGAGATACAGAATCTGAGGGAGAGAGAGGTTGGATTGTTCCTCTGACTCTTCACGAATGACATGAGGTTTGTTATTCAGTCTTTCAGAACCTCTGGTTTCTTATCTATAAGACAGAGATAACTATACTTGTTGCAACTGCGAATATTAAATAATATAATTGAAGTAAATCATTGCACAATGGTAAGCACATAGCAGATGTGTAATATGTACTTAGAAAATAAATGAACATTAAATGGAATTAATTGGATATTTCCACTGGTTGTAGCCTTGAGACTGTGAAAAAAACAAACTTGCTATTCAAAAATCTATAATAATAATAATAAAAATTAAAACAAAAGAGAATTTTATGGACCTTCTAATATAAGCATGTAATACTGGGCTGTTAAATATACAGTGAATACAGTGCATTAAGGGTGGTCTTATGTTCCACTAATATTCCAGAAGAGAGTGATAACTTCAGGGTAAGCTTTAGGAGAAGCTAGAATTGGAATGAAGCAGAAAAATTAAAAAATAAGAAACCTCAGTTCAATGAAAAAAAATCAGGGTCATGAGTATGTATTAAAAAAATTTTTCATTCCAAAGACAGTGATTGTCTGCCCAAATAAGAATTTGCCTACAAATAAGACTTTATAAGAAAATAAATATTTCAGTGGTTGAGGAGGAGCTCTGTTAGCATTATCATTATTATTTTTTAAACCTGGCAGAGAGAAAAGAACCAAACACTAATTGCAGAGCATTTGTTGGTGTCAGTGTTTGGTGACTCAGTGCCATTTCTAAGCTGAGCAATTAGACACTTTCTGACTGATAAATTATCATAATGGCTCTCAGTGGGCACAACATATGGTGTTACTTTTGTATTCAACATGATATAAACCAGGTCCTTTCCCCCCACACACTGTATTAAAAATAACACACTACAATTTGCCTCCTTCCTTAGTCAAATAAGGAGAGGTCAGGAAAGAAAACGTCACTGATCTCCCTTAACCAGATAAGTTGCATTTTAATTATTAATAGCAACTCTCTCAACTAATGTCTGGCTACTGTATTTGCAGAAAAACGTGCCACTGACTTTATTTTAGTGTGGGATACTCATTTTAAGAGTCTACCTCTTCTTATTTCTCTTCTTTTTCATCCCCAAATCAGATCTTTAATCTCTATAATCAGAAACTTCTGTTATAAATAAATGACTGTTTACTCATATGGGCTAATTCTTCAGTGGGTTCTTTGGAACCAGAGCAAAGCTTCTGTTCCCTCAAGCACCATATATTCAAATAGGCTGACCAGTAAAACACTGTCATTTAATTCTGAATATAATTTCTCTTCCTTTTCCTAATTAGTTTCACTTGCCTACTCTTCTGTGCTTTTGTATGCCTCTTTCAGCACGCACTGTTTGTGTGTGAATATGTGTATCTTCTTTATTGAGCCTTTTATTCCTTTTTATTAAATCCATCTTCAATTCTCTAGCACTCTCTATATTCCCTGATTCCATGTCTATCATGTAGTAAATTTTAGCTAAAACATGGTCTCTCTCTTTTTTTTGGATGGACATTCAGAATCGGTTATAGTTAGGATATTGTAAAGAAGAAATAATAATTATTCATTTCGACCTCTGGGTTGGGAAGATCCCCTGGAGAAGGGAATGGCTACCCACTCCAGTATTCTTGCTTGGGATATCCCATGGACAGAGGAGCCTGGTGGGCTACAGTCCATGGAGTCACAAATGAGTCAGACACTACTTAGCTACTAACACTTTCATTTTTCAATTCAAATACATTCACTGGGTGTGTTCTTCTATGTGCCAAGGGTTTTGCAAAAATCTGGGACTAGAGAACAGAACCCCTGCTCTCCAGGAACTCTCCTTAAAAACTCCCCAGTTGCCTCTGATAGGAAATTAGCACACTACTGAAAGTGTTTACACCTCTCAATCTTCCATTGGCTTAGGAGTCTATCAAAGGCAGAGGAGGAGTAATAGTCATCTTTGCAACCTCAGAGCCTAGCAGTGATGAACTGTTATTGTTCAGTCATTAAGTCATGGACAACTCCTATGTGACCTCATGGACTGTAGCATGCCAGGCTCCTCTGTCCTCCACTATCTCCTAGAGTTGGCTCAAATTTATGTCTACCTAATGATGGATTAGAGGAGCTCAATAAAAGATGAATGAACCAAATCTGCACAATAGCTATCCTGTTCAGACAGCCTGAGACCAAGACTACAAGCTATATTTTGAATATGCTGAATGCACCTGTCACCTTAACCAAGCTAGGTGCCCTGCATAATTAAATCTAGAAACAGATCCCATATTTCATTATCTTACAATCGAATAAATTGCAAAAAATGGGTTTCCATATGGTACTCGAATAACTGAGTAATTTAGTTTACTCAGACAACACATCAGTTCAGTCATAGATCACTGTCAACTGGGATAGACAGGAAGAAACCTTAGCTATGGAGCATATTTAAGATGACCTTTAGAGCAACATGTTAATCCAGACATACCACTATGTGCCTTGCTGAGATACTAGCTCGCTGAGTACTCATGGAAATTTAATTGAGTAACTAGTGCTAGGCTTCTCTGAGTCTGTTTGCAAGGAGCACTCAGTTGCTATATTGCCATGAGGCTATGGATGACAATATTGCTGAAACAAAGGAAATATGCAAACAAGCTTCTTCACTTCTAGGCTGTTGTTGTTTAGTCACCAAGCCGTGTCTGACTCTCTTGCCACCCCATGAACTGTAGCCCTCAGGCTCCTCTTGTCCATAGGATTTCCCTGGCAAGAATACTGGAGTGGGTTGTCATTTCCTTTTCCAAGGGATCTCCTCAACCCAATATTGAACCTGGGTCTCCTGCATTGGCAGGCAGATTCTTTACCACCAAGCCAGAGCCACTTCTAGGTAATAATGACCAAATTCCATTTACAAAGTGACCTCAACAACCTGAGTAAAAACAGAGCCTTGTGTGAACCATTTTGGTGTAGGTCTTCCAAGTTTTAAGGTAATAGTCAAGTTTAAGGCATGTTTTCATTGGGCAAGTATGGAGAATGGGGTTTCAAGAATTATAGTTTGGGCTGAGAAGGCAGTTTAGAATAATGGGTTTTATTAAATAGGAGTGAGATAGGAAGTTGATCAGGCATCTCAGATGACCTGGGGAGTTTCGTCACACCTGTCTACTATCCACAGGTTAGCAGACTGGTCTGGCTCATAGGGATTTGTAGTGATACTGTGAAATGAAAAAGTTACTAATGACAATGTGGATCAATTCTATACATGTTAATTGACAGTGATATAAGACAAATCTTCTTGTGACTAAATTTGTTTTCACTGTTGGAAATTGACCATAATTTATTTTTCTAAAAGCTGACCCATATATACTTGTATCAGCTTTTTTAATGCAATAAAGCAATTACTGCTCTTTTTAAAAAGGGAAACTTCAGCTACTTCCTTACACCAAGGGGCTGATACAATTTTTCTCAGAGAAATACATTATTGTTAAGATAGGTTTATAGGTGAACAGGTTTATCTAGGTCAGAGAGGAAGAGCAAAGGGGAGTTAATCTGCTCTATGTAACGAGTAAGAAGGGGTGAAAGGGGAAAGTGAAGAGTTGGTATCTTAGGAAAAGCACTGAGCTAAAAGGATTATCTGTTAACAATATTTTCCTCTCTCTGACACCTGCCTCCCACACTGTGTGCAGTCATGAAGAAGTGTAAGCTCTATACTGAAAAAGTTAGTAAAATATTCCTACCATCAAATGCAGAGTGAATAATTTTTGACTCAGAATACTTTTTTGATGAAAGCTAAAGGGTCTAGTCAAGGCTATGGTTTTTCTTGTGGTCATGTATGGATGTGAGAGTTGGACTGTGAAGAAGGCTGAGCGCCGAAGAATTACTCTTGAGAGTCCCTTGGACTGCAAGGAGATCCAACCAGTCCATTCTGAAGGAGATCAGCCCTGGGACTTCTTTGGAGGGAATGATGCTAAAGCTGAAACTCCAGTACTTTGGCCACCTCATGCGAAGAGCTGACTCATTGGAAAAGACTCTGATGCTGGGAGGGATTGGGGGCAGGAGGAGAAGGGGATGACAGAGGATGAGATGGCTGGATGGCATCACTGACTTGATGGACGTGAGTCTGAGTGAAGTCCAGGAGTTGGTGATGGACAGGGAGGCCTGGTGTGCTGTGATCCATGGGGTCGCAAAGAGTCGGACACGACTGAGAGACTGAACTGAACTGAAATGGTTTTTGTTTCTAGTAACTGTATTCATGATGTAGCCAGCAAAATACTGTATCCATAAGAGCACCAAGTCAATTCTCAGTTGCTTGTAGACTACTCATGCTACTTTGTAAACCTTAGGCTGGTTTTTTCTTATTAGTAGGTATATATTCACAAGAGAGCTGCCTTCTGACACTCAAATACGTAACTTCTGAAAATATTTAAGGATAAACTAAATATAAATAAAGTGGATCTTCATTTGATGTGGAATATATTCTAAAATCAGACATATATGACTGCTGGATGAACTGTTATTTCTGTCTGCAACACTTTCTGTATTATTGATACAGATTATCAAGAATAGACTGAGTTATCAACTCAGTGTCGATAACTAAATTCACTTCTGTATTCCTAAATGTTCAAAGTGCTTTATCCAAGTGTCCTCATTTGGAGAGAGGTTAGTGGGAAAAATCCAGTTTACATAAGCCCTCCTAAATGGGAAGTTAGAACTTTCTCACATAAATGAGTATTTTTAACAAACCTGAGATAAAAATAGTATATCAAATGTTCCCTTGCAGAAGAGGTTGTGTACAGGAACTTTCATTTGCCAAAATCCCACATAAATTCAAAGCTAGGATTATAGGCAACAACTGTGTTTGCGATCCTTAAAGCCATTCCTCATATTTAGGAATAAATGAATTTTATGACGTGGTTTTTGATTATGGGGTCTGATATAAATTTAGGAAGATAGAAGCTGCTGTATATCTAGAGTCAACCAGAATAGCACTGTGTGAACAATCCGTAAAGACTGCTGAATGAAGGAGTGAATTAATGAATTCAACAGTGTCAGTGTTTTATTTGCTAATCTGTTTATTTAGGTTCTCTGTGTCATAATTGTATCACTGGAAACAAAGTATGATCAAATGCTGTCGTTGGAAAATAACACAACAACGCAAAACCAAACAAGAGAATCACTAGCTATTTTTGATAGTTATTTGAGAAAACCTATAATGAGCAACATTGACAGTGACTCTAGAAATGCAAATTAATCAAATATGACAGTGTCACAAATATTTCAACCTTTACTTAAACATCACAGAAGGGAAAGAGACATTTAAGGGACAAAAAGGAGGTACATAGAAATATTTTCTATTTTTAGTCTCCTCTAAAGAATTCCTATCAGTTGTATTTGCTCTATGTTATATAAAAAATAATGTATATATGGACAACAAAGATATACTTTCTCAAGAGGAAGAAGAAACAGATATTTATTTCCACTGGAAATCCTAAATTGAAAGTTTGAAGGACTTTCCTAATACTGTGTTAATTAATTGACTATGACCATAAGCCAGGTCAAGAATTTCATAATGAAGATGAAATATACCATCAGCCTTCAAACACATGAACTATTGGTTTTTTAAAATGTAGGTGGAAGGAAAATAACTTACCTGACACAATAATAATGAGAATCTTAGCATTGGTAGCTAAGAGACTATGGAAGAATTTCAGGGTAGCTGGGATGTCTTTAACATAATACAGCATCTAGAAATGAAGGAAAAGAGAACTGAGGCACTTTTCTATGTCAATGTCTTTGTTGCTCAGACTAGATACTCACTAGAAGATTTGATTTTCAAGTTGAGTGGGTTTTTACTCAACAAAACACGTAAGAAATTTAGAAGTTAAAGACGTTATATGGAGAGATAGAATAATAATGAGAGAAAATATTTGGGGATAGGGGAAACTGGTATTTACTCAACAAGAATCAAATAGTTTAAAATTTGCTCTTTCTGGCTTCAGTAACACAAACATTTATAGCTTCAGACAGTCTCTACTCCACATGGGGGCATTGATTCTGTGCTTTCTCTATATTTTGTGAATTATAGTTCTTCTGGGAGAAAATGGTGCTGGCACCATAAAAACATTCCATTTCATGGAACGTTGCTTCAAAATTAAGCCCTTTGCACTAGCTTTACCATATGCTCACCAATGCTTTTTTTTTAAATCACAGAAAATGCGGCAAGCTTTGATGTTGACAGATTCTCTAGGAAAATGAACTGGATAAAGCCTAAGGTTGCAGCATCATCACAAGGGGATAGGTGTCAGTCCATTCATTTTAAATAACTCTGAATGATCTCTGGTGAATTGCAGGGAGAGGTCTTTCCACCTAACACAGATAGAGCCTGGAATTATACATGGGCAATGGAAATTTTCCCCTGAGGGCTTATAGCCCTGGAATCTACCCCACATAGACACTTATTTTTTATGTCTCATCTTCTACTCTTTTAGACAAAAATTCAATATTTTATTCAATTTTTTATGGGCTTCCCAGGTGGTGCAGTGGTAAAGAATCCACCTGCCAATGGAGGAGATGCAAGGGACATGGGTTCAGTCCCTGGGTTGGGAAGATACCCTGGAGTAGGAAATGACAACCCTCTCCAGTATTTTTCCCTGGAAAATTCCATGGACAGAGGAGCATGGCAGGCTCTATGGGATCACAAAGAGTTGAGCATGACTGAGCATGTACACACACATGATAAAATTTATTGCATAAAGCAAAAATAACCTGAGCTATGCCTCCCTCACATGAATTAATGAAATGCAAGGGACCTGCACATGGTCTGTGTGGTCTCAGAGGCCATATTTAGTATCATGTCACTCCATGCTGTTCACCACAGGGACCACATAGACAGGCACCCAGATGCAGCTAGTCCACAAGATCGCTAATAATCCTTGACATGACCTAGCTCAAAAAGAGGAGGTCGATCATAGCAGATGCTCTGAAAATTGATCTAAAAGACACAGATTCTCTGCAGTTGACTATGAATATTAAGTTGAAAGATGCCATGAGAATGTTAGGACTGTAAGGAAAAATGAGGAGACAGAGACATAACAAAAATGCAGAGTAGACAGAGAGGAAGGCAGTAGTAGTGCAGAGGAAGCAGAGATAAGAAAGAAAGAACAAATGTGGAGGTTTGGAGAGAAATGAGAATGATCTCTGAAGCTGCAACATTTTATAGCAAGTGAGGAATGGGATTCAGTGCATATGTGAAGGGATTGGCTTTTGATAAAGGGAGGCTTTTGTTGTTTTTTGAATTAACTTTTTTTGGAGTATAGTTGCTTTACAGTGTTGTGTTAGTTTCTACTGTACAGCAAAATCAATCAGACATACATATACATATATGCCCTCCCTTTCAGATTTCCTTCCTATTCAGGTCACCACGGTGTATTAAGTAGAGTTCCCTGCGCTATACAGTAGGTTTCATTAGTTAGCTTTTATACATAGTATCAGTAGTGTACATGTGTCAATCCCAATCTCCCAATTCATCCCACCCACCCCTTTTCCCCTTGGTGTTCATATATTTGTTCTCAACACCTCTGTCTCTATGGTGCTGCTATGAACGCTGGGGTGCATGTATTTTTCTGAATTATGGTTTTCTCTGGGTATATGCCCAGTAGTGCAATTGCTGAGTCATATGGTAGTTCTGGGCTTCCCTGGTAGTTCAGTTGGTAAAGAATTCACGTGCAATGCAAGAAATCCCAGTTTGATTCTTGGGTTGAGAAGATCCTCTAGAGAAGGGATAAGCTACCCATCCCAGTATTCTCAGGGTTTCCTGGTGGCTCAGATGGTAAAGAATCCACCTGTAATGCGGGAGACCTGAGTTCAATCCCTGGGTTGGGAAGATCCCCTGCAGGAGGGCATGGCAACCTACCCCAGTATTCTTGCCTGGAGAACACTGGAGTGGGTTGTGGGGAGAATACATGGAATATTCTCCCCCTGGACAGAGGAGCCTGGCTGGCTGCAGTCTACAGGGTCGCAGAGTCGGATGTGACTGGGCAACTAAGCACAGCATGATAGTTCTATTTTTAGTTGTTTTGAGGAACCGCGATACTGTTCTCCACAGTGGCTATATCAGTTTACATTCCCACCGACAGTACAAGAGGATTCCTGGGAGGCTTTTGTAATAAGAAGAAAGAAAGAAATGGTGGGTACAGGTGCATCTCTATAAATGTGGTGGGTAAAAGATGATTTTCTACCTGATCATTTCTCTTTTCACTATAGAGTAGGAAGGGAAGTTATCAGTTGGAAACCAGTGGCAAAGAAGGGATTACAGGAGTTGTAAGGAGAGAGATGAAGGTATGAAATAGTTATACAGTTGAGCCTTGGACAAGGCAGGGATTAGGTACCAACTTTCTGTGTAGTCAAAAATTCACATATAACATATGCATTTTCTCTGTTTCTGGAGTTCCACATCCAGTCATGCAGCATTTACTGCTGAAAAAATCCAGGGAAGGTCCAGTGGTTTGGACTCAGTGCTTCCATTACAGGCAGCATGGGTTCAATCCCTGGTTGGGCAACAAAGCTCTCACAAGCCCTGTGATGTGGTCAAAGAAAAAAAAAATTAAATAGAAAAAATTAGCATACAAATGAACCCACATAATTCAAATCTGTGTTGTGCAAGGGCCAACTATATGAGAAGATAGAAAAGTAAGTCTAGTAGAGAAACGTCTTAGGTTTGCTGGGCAATGTTAGAAGCACTCCCTTATAGTTAAAGGATTGTGTCTGCTAAGAAAGCAAAGATGTAGAATTGCCTAGATATGCCAACCCTGAAGTAATTTCTTCCTGTAATTTTTAGAAGCCTATTCCTTTTGGCTTAACCTCTAAAATATACAAACAGTTCATACAACTCAAAAACAGAAAGCACAACCCAATCAAAAACTGGGCAGAATATTTTAACAGATATTTCTCCAAAGAAGACATACAGATGACCATTAGGTACATGAAAAGATGCTCAGCATCAATAATTATTAGAGAAATGCAAATCAAAACTACAATGAGTTACCACTTCACACTAGTCAAAATGACCATCATTAAAAATTCTGCAAAAAACAAGTATGGAGAGGGTGTGGAGAAAAGGGATCCCCCTACACTGTTGATACAACCACTATGAAAAATATGTAGGTTCCTTAGAAAACTAAAGATAGAGTTACCATATGATCCAACAGTCCCATTCCTGGGAATATACCTGGACAAAGCCATAATTCAAAAAGATACATGCACCCCTACATTCACAGTAGCACTGTTTACACCAGCTAAAACATGGAAATAATGTAAATGTCTATCAACAGACAAATGGATAAAGAAGATGTGGTACATATATACTGTAGAATGCTGCTCAAAGGCTATGGTTTTTCCTGTGGTCACGTATGGATGTGAGAGTTGGACTGTGAAGAAGGCTGAGCACCAGAGAATTGATGCTTTTGAACTGTGGTGTTGGAGAAGACTCTTGAGAGTCCCTTGGACTGCAAGGAGATCCAACCAGTCCATCCTAAAGGAGATCAGCCCTGGGATTTCTTTGGAAGGACTGATGCTAAAGCTGAAACTCCAGTACTTTGGCCACCTCATGCGAAGAGTTGACTTATTGGAAAAGGCTCTGATGCTGGTAGGGATTGGGGGCAGGAGGAGAAGGGGACAACAGAGGATGAGATGGCTGGATGGCATCACTGACTCGATGGACGTGAGTCTGAGTGAACTCCAGGAGTTGGTGATGGACAGGGAGGCCTGGCGTGCTGCGATTCATGGAGTCTCAAAGAATCGGACACGACTGAGTGACTAAACTGAACTGAATGCCGTTTACAGCAACATGGATGGACCTAGAAATTATCATACTAACTGAAGTAGGTCAGAAAGAGAAAGACAAATACCATATAACATCACTTACATGTGGAATCTAAAATACGGTACAAATAAACCTGGCTACAAAACAGAAAGAGACTCATAGACATAGACACCAGACTTGTGGTTGCCAAGGGGGAGGTGGGGAGGGACAGGGATGGAGTGGGAGTTTGGGGGTGGTAGATACAGGCTATTATTAATACATTTAGAACTGATAATCAACAAGGTCCAAACATATAGCACAGAACTATATTCAATATCCTGTGATAAACCACAATGGAAAAGAATATAAAAATAAGAATGTCTATAGGTGTATAAGTGAGTCACTTTGCTATACAGCAGAGATTGGCACAGCATTGTAAATCAGTTATATTTCAATTTTTAAAATGTCTACAAAAAAGTTTATTCCTTTGGGATGACTGTATTTGTAGACTATAGAAAGCAAAAAGCATCTTGTTCATCATGGTTTTTCTAAAACATGTACATCTTCTAATGGTAGCCAACACCCAAAGCCTATACACCTATATGCTATTCAGATACATCAGTGACCTCTGGAAATATGTCCCCATATCATCTGCTGAAGAGTCACTCCCTTTACAAGAAATACACTATTGTATTTCTAAGAAATACACTATTAGTGCTGGACCACGGAAATAAATTCTGGCAGAAAGACTGATGTCAGTAAAACTTTGTTGACCTGAGGAATCATCCAGCCTGCCCCTTTGTCGCATACACAATAGCCAGGTCATGAACAGAAGGCAAAAGCAAGTGGATTCAGAAAAACTCTGGGATGTTGGTCCATTCTCAGTTTGGACAGATAATGTTCACTTATAAAATCAGAAATCAGATTTTCATTTATCTTTTAGAAGTTAGAATATTAAGCACTCTGAAATATTTCTGAAGAATCTTTTTTTTCTGAGAGTATATAACAATAAATATTTCCTACCTGAATCATATGAATAAAGTCCCACCTCTGAAGTTCTTTTTTCTCCATCATTCTATTTTGATATTCAGATGATGTCTCCTTATGCCAAGCAAACTTTATGTTCTCAAGGTTTGATGTCTTGGCTACAAGCTCTAAAATATGGAGAAAAGGTAGCTCACCATCAATTTTAATTGCAAATTTGGAACCCATTTCCATTTAGAATTTTAATGCAATCAATATTATATACACAACAGATATAAAGCACATTTTTCTTTTTTATGCAGCTCCAGAAGACCCGAGAGTTCATCCTAGTTTTTCCTCTAGCATTAAATGAAATTAGAGATAACTAAAGAGCCAATAAAAAATAATTATGAGAATACTGATCAGACACAGGCAATATTGTTGTTGTTTAGTTGCTAAGTCACATCCAACTCTTATGCGATACCATGGACTGTAGCCCACCAGGCTCCTCTGTCCATGGGGTTTCCCAGGCAAGAAAACTGGAGCAGGTTGCCATTCCCTTCTCCAGGGGATCTTCCTGACCCAGGGATTGAATCTGCTTCTCCTGCACTGCAGGAGGATACTTTACCACTGAGTCACCAAGAAAGCTGTGTATAGGCACATTATCTCAAGTGTTAATGAGAAAAAAACTGGTGGATTTTATCAATGGAGAATTTACATAAAACAGGTGATATGATTCTATAACTCAGGAATCAGTAAACTGTGGCATGGACCATATCTGTCTTACTACCTATTTTTAAATAGACTGCAAGCTAAAAATATACATTACTCTTCTTCCCGACTTCATGCTCCTGTCCTTCATATTTTGTGCCATTAAACTGTTAAATGGTTGAACAAAATCAAAAGAAGAATAATACTTCATGATAGGTAAAAATGATATAAAATTCAAATTGAATGTTTACAAGTAAAATTTTATTGTGACATAGCCACACATATTAGTTCATGGATTGTCTCTGGCTGCCTTTGGTGTTCAGTGGCAGAGCTAATTAGTTGTGACAGGGATCATGTGGATTAGATGGTTAGATAGCATCACCAACTCAGTGGACACAAATTTGAGCAAACTCTGGGAGACAGTGGAGGACAGAGGAGCCTGGTGTGCTGAAGTCCATGGGATCACAGAGTCAGACACGACTTAGTGACTGAATAGGTGGCCTAAGTCTAAAATACTTACTATTTGGCCCTTTTCAGAGAAAAGTTTGCTGATTCTTGCTGTTACCAATTACACATAAGCTTTTAGGGTAAGGTTTCTGTTTAAATATCTCTGAATGAATTAATGACTGTCTCTAAAATAAACATCAAAAATAATGGTTGATGACCAGGGGATGGATGGAGAGACAGTATTCTAGTTACTATTTATATTCTGAGGTGTTTAAGTCATGCCTGCCAAAAAAGTAATTAGGTTCTTCTCTCAATAAGCTTACAAAGAATGTACCACAGTCACCATGTTGTTAGTGACTGAAGGGATGCATGTGGGATGACAAGCCTTTCAGAATAGGATTTGATATACAGCACCATAAGCAACTGAATGCGCACACACACACATCGTGGGTTACAAGTACCTTTGTACTTGGTGATTTGTTCAGCACTTGGTTCAACAACTTCATTGATGATATGAACTCCTGGGTACTGAGCTTGCACTTTGGAGAGAATTTGAAGATCAATTTCACCTGAAGAAAAGCATATAGAACAGTTCACCTTGGCCCAGAAAGAAAAGAATAGAATAGAATAGAAAAGAACAATTTCAACTACTTTACTATCTCTAGGAAAGTCCAGCATAAATAAAGAAGAATACTCAGCTGTTGCCCTGACACGGTGTCTATGATGAAGAACAACTAGGTTAAAAATGTGTTTTGAGGAGGGTTATGATTGCCTTTCATTCATTCATGTTGTTGTTGTTGTTCAGTCACTCAGTCATGTCCAACTCTTGGTGAACCCATGGTCGGCAGCACACCAGGCTTCCCTGTCCTTCACCATCGCCTGGAGCTTGATCAAACTCATATCCATTGAGTCAGTGATGCCATCCAACCATCTCATCCTCTGTTGTCCCGTTCTCCTCCCACCTTCAATCTTTCCCAGCATCAGGGTCTTTTCAAATGAGTCAGGGCAAAGTATTGGAGTTTCACCTTCAGCATCAGTCCTTCCAAAGAATATTCAGGACTGATTTCCTTCAGAATGGACTGGTTGGATCTCCTTGCAGTCCAAAGGACTCTCAAGAGCCTTCTCCAACACCACAGTTCAAAAGCATCAATTCTTCAGCACTCAGCTTTCTTTATGGTGCAACTCTCACATCCATACATGACTACTGGAGGGAAAAAAAATAGCTTTAACTATATAGACGTTTTCTGGCAAAGTAATGTCTCTGTTTTTTAATATGCTGTCTAGGTTGGTCATAGCTTTTCTTCCAAGGAGCAAGTGTCTTTTAATTTCATGACTGCAGTCACCATCTGCAGTGATTTTGGAGCCCAGAAAAATAAAGTCTGACACTGTTTCATTGTTTCTCCATCTATTTGCCATGAAGTGATGGGACCAGATGTCATGATCTTAGTCTTTTGAATGTCGCGTTTTAAGCCAGCTTTTTCACTCTCCTCTTTCATTTTCATCAAGAGGCTCTTTAGTTCCTCTTCATTTCTGCCATTAGGGTTGTGTTATGTGCATATCTGAGGTTATTGTTATTTCTCCCGGCAATCTTGATTCCAGCTTGTGCTTCATCCAGTCCTGCATTTTACATGATGTACTCTGCATATAAGTTAAATAAGCAGGGTGACAATATACAGCCTTGATGTACTCCTTTTCCTATTTGGAACTAGTCTATTGTTCCATGTCCAGTTCTAACTGTTGCTTCCTGACCTGCATATAGGTTTCTCAAGAGCAGATCAGGTGGTCTGGTATTCCCATATCCTTAAGAATTTTCCACAGTTTGTTGTGATCCACACAGTCAAAGGCTTTAGTGTAGTCATTGAAACAGAAGTGGTAAACTGTATTTAATAACTTTTATTGTACTACACAATTGCACTCATCTCACACGCTAGTAAAGTAAAGCTCAAAATTCTCCAAGTCAGGCTTCAGCAATAGATGAACCATGAACTTCCAGATACTCAAGCTGGTTTTAGAAAAGGCAGAGGAATCAGAGACCAAATTGCCAACATCTGCTGGATCATGGAAAAAGCAAGAGAGTTCCAGAAAAACATCTATTTCTGCTTTATTGACTATGCCAAAGCCTTTGACTGTGTGGATTGCAGAAAACTGTGGAAAATTCTGAAAGAGATGGGAATACCAGACCACCTGACCTGTCTCTTGAGAAACCTATATGCAGGTCAGGAAGCAACAGTTAGAACTGGACATGGAACAACAGACTGGTTCCAAATAGGAAAAGGAGTACATCAAGGCTGTATACTGTCACCCTGCTAATTTAATTTATATGCAGAGTACATCATGAGAAACGCTGGGCTGGAGGAAGCACAAGCTGGTATCAAGATTGCCGGGAGAAATATCAATAACCTCAGATATGCAGATGACACCACCCTTATGGCAGAAAGCAAAGAAGAACTAAAGGGCCTCTTGATGAAGGTGAAAGAGGAGAGTGAAAAAGTTGGCTTAAAATTCAACATTCAGAAAACTAAGATGATGGCATCTGGTCCCATCACTTCATTGCAAATAGATGGGGAAATAATGGAAACAGTCAGAGACTTTATTTTTTTGGGCTTCAAAATCACTGCAGATGGTGATTGTAGGCATGAAATTAAAAGACGCTTACTCCTTGGAAGGAAAGTTATGACCAACCTAGACAGCATATTAAAATGCAGAGACATTACTTTGTCAATAAATGTCCATCTAGTCAAGGCTATGGTTTTTCCATTAGTCATGTATGGATGTGAGAGTTGGACTATAAAGAAAGCTAAGCACCAAAGAATTGATGCTTTTGAACTGTGGTGTTGGAGAAGACTCTTGAGAGTCCCTTGGACTGTAAGGAGATCCAACCAGTCCATCCTAAAGGAGATCAGTCCTGGGTGTTCATTGGAAGGACTGATGCTGAAGCTGAAACTCCAATACTTTGGCCACCTGTTGCAAAGAGCTGACTCATTTGAAAAGACCCTGATGCTGGGAAAGATTGAGGGCAGGAGAAGAAGGGATGACAGAGGATGAGATGGTTGGATGGCATCACCAAATCAATGGACATGGGTTTGGGTGAACTTGGGAGCTAGTGATGGACAGGGAGGCCTGGCAAGCTGCGGTTCATGGGGTCCCAAAGAGTCAGACACGACTGAGTGACTGGACTGACTGACTGACTGTATTACAGTAAAATCTAAGATGCTATTGATTATAGGATAAAAATAACCCTTCTTTTATATCACTAAGTCATAAAGTAAAAACAACTCTGTCAATTATAATTGTAAGATTTCACCAACTGGAAGATATATACCAATCTGTGATATTAAAATATGAAAAAATATGCTGTAGAATTGATAAATTAGGCTAGATCAGAATCATATAAAATATATCAGGTATAAAAGAAGGATAAAAAATTGTATGAGACATGTGCCCTCAAAAACATCATGTTCTCGTAGAAGAGACGGACATGGAAAGAACCCTGGCTTGGTTTGGGCCATGGAGGGAAGAAGGAAGGAAATGGTGATGGAAAGGATAAGACAAGAGGCCAGAGAGATGGAAAGCTGCATGGCAGACCACTCTTGAGCTCTGTGTTACAGGGTAAGTAACACAGTTAGCCTGGGGACTTTTGGGGAAATGGGAATTACAGGCAGAGGACAGGAAGTGGAATTGTATATACAGGACTGCTGGCAATTTAGGGTTTTAGAATGTGTAGGTAAGGCAGGGCCTCCAAGAAAGAGGTGATTCCAGACAAGTAAATGGAAAGGAGGTTATGGCAAAATAGGTATTTATTCATTCACTCATGTACCCGTGATTCATTGATTATTTTACTGTGTGCCAGGCACTACACTAGGCAAATGATAAGAGGAGCAAATAAACACCTGCCCTGATGAAACTTTAGCCTATAGGTGATGATGTGAGAGAGACTGTGGTAAATTGGATAGACTTGAATTCCACCTCTGTCTGATCCACTGACTTGATATTACGACCTTCAGCTGTTTGCTTTCTCTCTCCAAACTGTATTTTCCTCATCGGAAAAACAGCAATAATGATAGTACATAATTTATTGGGTGTGAGGATTAAATGAGGCAATGCACATAAAGCACACTGCAAAAGAGAGTTGGCACCTAATAAATGTTAGCTGTTCATTATTTTTATTGTTATCATTGAGTCCTTCTTTTTAAAAATCTCTCTTCTTTCCCTATTACTAATGCCTCCAAATTAAGTTTTGAACTTTTATTCTCTTAGTTATGATGTTGACCTTCACTAAAATACTTATGTGCTGGCAAGACTAGCATATGAAAATGACACTGGTCTTTAACATTTTGGCATAAATGGCATTAACAGAACCTTTCCAAGGTTAGATATGGCAGATGAAAAAAAAGCATAGGTCATAAGACTGAGCAGGCTGGAAGAAGGAGATGAGGAAGATAAATCAGGAACAAAAGACGCCTGACTAGGAAAAGAGAGTTGTCTAATGGTATAATGAATGTCTCAGGTGCTGGCGATGGCAGTGGGTGGGGATGAGGGTAGGGAGGAAGTAGGGGAAGGAAACTAAAGTGGAGAATGAGGAAATCTATGTGACAGTTTTCTCCAAAGCTGGCCCGATCAATCTGAAACCTTTTAATTCTTCCTTAAGTTCCACTGCCAGAGATTTCAGTTATATGTCCCTCTTCAAATATAGGCATGATGTGTTTAAAATATGGCCCATATGAAAGCAAGATATAATCACGAAAAATATCTTACTGTAAAATTAAGTAAAACAAGCAAAGGCTTGATTCCAATGAGTTTGTTAAAGGGTATCAAGGACTCAAATGCTAGTTTGAGCAACTGAGCAACTTTGATCATCAATCACTGAAAGGCATATGAAGGGTCAACAGACTATAGTGCCATGAAAGTGAAAGTGAAAATCACTCAGCTGTGTCTGACTCTTTGTGACCCCATGGACTATACAGTCCATGGAATTCTCCAGGCCAGAATACTGGAATGGGCAGCCTTTCCTTTCTCCAGGGGATCTTCCCAACCTGGGAATTGAACCCAGGTCTCCCTCATTGGAGGCAGATTTTTACCAGCTGAGCCACAACGGAAGCCCAAGAATACTGGAGTGGATAGCCTATCCCTTCTCCAGCAGATCTTCCCAACAGGGATCAAACTAGGGTCTCCCGCATTGCAGGCTGATTATTTTACCAACTGAGCTATCAGGGAAGTACCATTAGCCAGCAGTAAGAGATTCAAACAATGGGGGAAAAAAAGGAAGAAGATCATTTGTTCTTTCTCAACTGAATCCTTCTGAGCAGGGGCCATAATAATATGAATGTGTTCCAATATTAGATATTAAGCACCCTATAAATGTTTTTAAAGAGCACACAACACGCTGGACTTGCCTGGTGGTCCAGTGGTTACAAATATGTCTTCCAGTGCAGGGGACATGGGTTTGATCCCTGGTTCAAGAACTAAGATTCCACATGTCCTGGGGCAGCTGAGCCCTCATGCTGTAACTACAGAAACCTATGCGCTCTGGAGCCCAAGTTCCGCAACAAGAGAAGCCACCACAATGAAAAGCCCATGCACCACAGCTAGAGAGAAGCCTCCACACAATGCAGTTAGAGAAAGCCCGTGTACCCCAATGAAGACCCAGTGCAGCAAAAATAATTAATTTTTAAAAAAGAGCACACAAGCCAAATTAACATGCTGAAAGAATGGGGGAAGGTAGCTAGAAGTGACTCAATCAAATAATTCAGAAATTCTCAGCAAATTCAGGGGTAAACAGAAGAAATGTGGAAGCCAGCAGCCTGCTGCTTTTATTGTGTATAACAAAGCCTTCTGGGAATCTTAACTGTCAGGTCCAGAAGACCACGTTTAAAGGGGATAAAGCAATACTTTATTCATTTTATTGTTGATGAACAATAAAATAATGAACATTTCATTGTTCATTTTATGGTCAATCTCTGTTCTAATATGATCTCTTATTGCTTAATGATGATTCTGACAATTGTAGACTACTTATTGTTGACATCCTAAGCTTTTAGGCCAGTAGCTGTTTCAGTTAGTTAGATAAAACCTTACTGTGGGTTTCTAGTTTTGGAACAAAATCTGCAAAGTTTCCTGTGACAAATGGAAAATTATAGTGATTAAGCAACTTTATTCCCATATACAATCTTCCTTTGTTTTCTTTTTCTTTCTCTCTCACCCTCACCTCATTTTGTGTCTACCAAAGCAAATCAATGATTTTGGAGTCTTGGCATTTTATGATGAGGTTAACTGATTTTCTCAGTTTATCAATAAGTGAAGCTTGAACAAAGTTAGGAAATCCTAACATGTGTTGGCATGAATCAAAAATTATTTTCTATTAGCCTGGTTTGTGGTTTTTGTTTTTCGTTTTTTCTCTTCTGTTCACTCCTGTGTTACTTTCTATCAAATAGAATATGCTTTTTGATTTGGAAAGTTAAATGAAAACTAAAATTTTTAAATTGTCTTTTGCAAATCTCTTTCCTTTGTATTACCCTGTCCATCAAATCAGCCACAACTTTAGAATGACTTCACATGTCTCCTTTCTGACCTACGTTGAGTGTTTCACTTAATTTTACAGTCAGATATTTTTGTGATTATATCTTGCTTTCATATGGGCCATATTTTAAACACATCATGCCTATATTTGAAGAGGGATATATAATTGAAACCTCTGATAGTGGAACTTAAAGAAAAAGTTCAAAAATACTCAGGCAGAAATTGTTAGACAGTATAGGACTTTGAGACCTCAGTTCCCTTTTTTTAATTTCATTTTTTGTCTTCTCAAGTAAGCATCTCACTTCTTTAACCTAAAGCTAAACTCTTTGTTCCAGTTTCTAGGCATTCAGAAGAATGCTTCCCTGGTCTGGAGGGTCATAATACATTCAGACCCAGGACAAGACAATCATTAACTGCTGTTCAGTTTATCAAGGGAAAAAAACTCCAGGTGGACCATTAACTCATAAACATACATCTGGTCCCTAAATGATGGTCTGGAGTCTTGAGAACAGGTCGAGGGATGGCAACACAATGTCTGGGGAAACTGAGAAACTGGGAACCAAAAGAAAGCCATAAAAATGACAAACTAGATACTGCGACATATAAACTGGTCAGAAATTACATGCATCTGGCCCCGAACCAACCAAAAACAAACAGGTCAATTCTAATAAAGATATAAACTACCGTTCTCTGCACCTTTTGGGGTGCTTCACCCCTTCTCAGTGTCTGTGCTTAGAGTTTTGTATCTCTATCCTTTAAAATTAACTTTGCCTGTATGTTTACAAGTTTTTAGAATTCATTCTTCAGCTCCAGGTCCATGAACAGAACTTGGTTTCCCATTTCAATATGGAAAGAGTGGAGTCCATATTGTCCAGACAACTTTTCTTAATTTCCTGAATTTCAAGGATATAGTTAATGAGATAGCAGAGTAATGTTGCCTTTTTGCTTAAAATCCAAGGTCATTGGATTAAAAAGGAAAAAAAAAAAAAGGAAAAGTTAGAGGCTATAAAGAGACAAAATTGGACTCAAATTTAGTATTCAATGGAAATATGCAAATTTGTTAATATCTCTGCCCTTTACATATCTCTAAATTAGGGATAATATGGTCTATGCTGCAGGGTCATTGTAAATGTTAAAGGCATTATATGGATATAATTTACCACAGTTCATGATATATAGTAATAATTCAATAAGTTGAAGCTACCATACATTAATTCAACAAATACTTTTAAGGACTTACTAAATGCTAGGTTCTAATCACTGGAGATACAGCAATGAATAAAATAGACCAAAACATTCAACCTTGACGGATGGTGATAAGTCCTAAAACCAAGGGAAAAAAGAGCGAGGTGAAGCCATGATGGGAGGGTTCGTGATTTTCAATTGGGTGGTCATGTAAGCTTCCTAGAAAAGGTGATATTTAAGAGAAGTCTGAAGGAGGCTGGGAAAGAAGGAAATGAAGATGTGCCTTTATAAATGGGCAGCTCCATAATAAAAAGACAGTTTGAAAGAGCACTCATCATGTATTCGTGATGGCTTGTCTTTCTGACTGAGCTGCATTAAATGAAACACAAAGCCCAGCTGGAGAACCCCGAGGCTATGCCCCAAATAAAAACATCCTCCAGGTCAAGAAAATGGAGGATTAAAGGCTAGTCACAGTATCTCCAGCCATTTGATTTCCATCTACTCTAGCTTCATTTCTCACATCAAAATATATATGAGTTCTTTAGATTATCAGCAGGAAAAAATTTATTCTATTACATGTTGCATTAAGATTACGATCTTCCTTGTTCCCTCTACCAGAATATCAGGCACACACACACACAAAATTGTCTCTAGGGAGAAAAATTGCCCAGATAACTCTCTGCTTAGTGATGAAAAATAATTTCAGCTATGAGTTTGCAACCAGGGCAAAATCAGACTTGATTTTGAGCTGCAGTGCAAAAGATAAAAGATTATTGATGAGATCCCTTTTCTTGTCTTTTTCTTTTCCCTTTCCCTTTCTGTGTCTCTCTCTCTTGTGCCCCGCCCCCCCACACGACTCTCTCCCTCCCCCATACTCTCTCTCTCTCTCTTTTCTCCACCCACCTCTACACTGGGAGCCTCAGTATGGAGGCAGTTCTGTTGGTATGGAAAGATGAGAGTAGAATATTAAAATAGCTGGAGAGTCTCAGGAAGGGGATTATAAATATAAATTCTGAGCGGAAAAGGGCATTGCCATTTGCTTTCGTGTCTTCTGGCTGTTGGCCCAGGAAGAATATCGCCTGAATGCTTTGCAACTGCAGAAGAAAAGCCTTACTACCAAAATATTCTCTGAGACACAAACTTAAAGAAAATGTCCCAAAGGGTTCTGAACAATGAGGTGTAGTCATATTCAACAAACAACTCAAAAAAAGACTAAATTTTGCCTTACCTTTCAATTTAGACTTTTTAAATACAAAGATATTTGCTACTTCAGTACATTACATAGAGAGGTAAACTCTATACTTACAATATTATGATGTTTAAAAGGTATAGAGTTAGCTACACTTAGTTTTAAACATTTTGCTATTATGAGGCATCTGACAATGAACCATGAATTATTGTGCAAAATCTTTTTGCATATGCATACCAAGAACCAGAATTAATGGTTAAAATGAGAACCTTGATCTTTGGTGATATTAAAACAAAACCCAAAACAACAGGTCTCAGATGCCAGCTCTTTCAAAGAATACAGGCTGAAGAACTACAGCAGATTCTCAGAAGACCCCTGGGCAGGCAAGACCAGTCCCATTGCTGGGTACCTTAGAGGTCGGGGGCTGAGATTCATAGAATGGGGAGGATGTACAGACTCTACAAGGAGGGACTGAAGAGCAGCAGGGGCCTTGTTGGGACCGCAGGGATTGGCTGTTCACGAAGTTATGCCAGTATTGTAACAACTAGTGTCACAAGCTCCTTGTGCATGAGATGAATATGAGAACTGTTTCACTGTTCTTAATACATAAGGCCATGCTACTTTCAGGAAAATTTCATTTCCTGCTCTTAGCTTTTGTACATGAAAGCTTTCATGCCACTGTAACCTCATTATGGCATATTTGCTTTTTAAATCTTGTCAACTTGTTCTCAGTAAAAGTTTTCTTCCAAATAGGTTTCTTATATTTTGTATGTTAGTAGCTTACTCATCCAATATTTTTCCCCATTTCTATCAGTTTGCTATTGTTAATAGAGACAAAGCCTCAGAAGACCCTGGGTTTTGACCCCCAATCTCTAGGACTGCTCCCCACCCCACCCTCCTTGTGGCATATATGATTAGGATGGAAATGAGGGTGGAAATAGTCAACCTATACCAGGGTTATATGACTGTGTGTATTAAATCACAAAATTTTATTCAATAGTGCATGTCAGGTAGAAGAACATTCACCCACTAAGAGAATGGGTCCTAAACTGGCATAAGAACTGGAAAGATACAAATCTGTCCCTCAGCAAAATTACAGATAGCCACATGCCATGAACTTTCTAAGTACATTGTAAATAGCCAGCCTGTAAATGAAAAACATTAAAATGCTGGCAGAAAGAAATGCGGATCTGCCATATTGCTTTCTTCCTATTTTACCTGTATCAGGCCATTACTACATTCTTATTGTGCATTCTTATTAATTGTAAGGCTGCACAACTGAGTTTATTTGCTTTTCTAAGTATACAGTCATTTAATCTGCAGATAATGATACTTTTGTCTTCACTCTGCTCATTAATCCCTGTTTTCCTGCTTTAGGCCTTATTGAATTAGCCAAAACAATCTTGTTTACTTTGGTTTTAATGACAGTGGTGCCAATACTATAGTATTATGCTCATGCCACTCAGTTCTGTAGTATACCTGTCTTTAACAATACTTCACTCAAAGTTTTAAATACAATACAATGAGGTAGACCTTTTTGGTAAATTTACATATGGAGAATAGTTTATTTTAAAATAGCACAGTTATGAATACCTTTAAGAATACTCTACATCTGAGGCCCCAAATTATCTGAAGTAGATAGCCCTAAATCCTACATGCTAACGATTAACTTGAGCCCAGGTCCATATCCTTCTGTTTGTGAAGGAAGTGCTGTACATAAGTGAACCAGTTTTACTCAGGTCAAGTTATAAAGCAGTTCAAATCCAGACTAAAAATAATCTGCATGTCTAGAAGTTCTATTTGAATTTCACTTCTTTAGAAGGCAATGGCACCTCACTCCAGTACTCTTGCCTGGAAAATCCCATGGACAGAGGAGCCTGGAAGGCTGCAGTCCATGGGGTCACGAAGAGTTGGACACGACTGAACAACTTCACTTCCACTTTTCACTTTCATGCACTGGAGAAGGAAATGGCAACCCACTCCAGTGTTCTTGCCTGGAGAATCCCAGGGACGGGGGAGCCTGGTGGGCTGCCGTCTATGGGGTCGCACAGAGTCGGACACAACTGAAGCGACTTAGCAGCAGCAGTATAACCAAAAGTCGTGCCACACCACTCTTTCTAGAAGGTTACTCATAAGATCACAGGTTTACTGGACTGAAAGCCCAAATACCCAAGATGTCAGTGCCTGAGTCCCTTGAATAGCATATGTGAAAAGTATTTTTCCAGTCTAAGCTAATACTCCTAACATGACAGGTAGCTCTTTATGTCCAAAGATACGTGCTTTCAGAAGTGAAAGTACATATCTTGATCATTTATAAACTCTAATACTGAAACTCAACAAAAGACTTTCTCTTTCAACCACTGGCTGTTTAGGGCCAAATATTCTGTGGTTTGCTTAATAGGAAATATCTGAAGATGGCAATAAGCACATTCAAATTCTTTTTTTTTTTTTTTTCAGGCAAAAAAATCCTCCATTTCCTTGTATTTCCTCAATCATTCTTTAGTTGCTGATGTAGACTGGCATCTTACCTGAACACTGGAAACATTAACCTTTGCTTCCTACCAGCTTCTGCTTCTAAACTGGATAGACCAACTTTTCCAGTTCTTGCCTTAATTACATTCATTTCTACTTCTATTCACCTCACTTAGAAAATTAAACTTCAGGGTCACCTTAACATGTCCTTTAGGAAAGAAAACAAGATTAAAAATCTGATAACATTAGATTTCCAAATGGCTGGTCCTTACTAAATACCCAGTCTCCCTTTTGCCAAGTCAATAATTAACTTTTATATCTGTATAGTACAGTTTGTTGGACTGTTTTTTTAGTTAACAGACCTAGGTTTTATTCTTTCTTGATTGTTCTCAGATTTTTAGTTTGTAGAATGAGGGTGTTGATGATCTCTAAATTCTCTTCTATATTTTAATCTCTGTCTTAATGTTGATGTTTATATGTCATAGAAGAAAACCACCTAACCCCTCTCAACATGTCAGCATAATTATTATCGGAAAAATTATATAAGAGGGTCTATACCACCTGTATTTCATATGTGAGTTGCTTCGGTGGATTGAAATTTTGTATAAATATAAACACTATTATATAAGGTATGACAGCTGATTTGGTACATAATAGGTTAATAAAAAGAAGTAGAAAGCTGGATACAATGAGATTATTTAAGTTATAGTCCTGTTTAAACCTAATAAAATTTTCTGGCATTTGAACATAAGAATGGAACAATGAAACAGATAAAATGATTCTCCTTTAGCAGAGCCCAGAGCAAGGAGAACACATTGCCTATTACTGCTTTCTGGAACATTTTTCCATGTATAAGTGTGTGCACTGCAAATTAATAGCAAAAAGAATATGGGTTTCTTTTTCTCTATGTACCATCAAACATAAAGACAATACTCATTAAAAGTTGAATAGTAAAGAAGCTTCATTGGGTAGTTTAATTTTAGGATGCATCAATGTTGACAGTGGACCAAAAAGCATATTCTGTAAGGTTTAGAATACAATGTGGTTGCTCTCAATATCTAAAAACAGTTGCTGAAATCAGCACAATACAAATGCTGTGATACCTCAAATAAAGCATTCCCATTGCTCACTTTATTTCATTAAAACACACAAATTCAAGCACATATACAACTTTACACTTCCTTATTTTGCCTCTGGGCTTCCCTCATAGCTCAATTAGTAAGAATATGCCTGCAATGTGGGAGACCCAGGTTCTATTCCTGGGTTGGGAAGATCCCTCGAGCAGAAAATGGCAACCCACTCCAGTATTCTTGCCTGGAGAATCCCATGGACAGAGGAGCCTGGCAGGCTACAGGCCATGGGGTCACCAGAGTCGGGCATGACTTAGTGACTACCCACCGCCTCCACCATTTGGCCTCTGTAAAAACTACATGGTCTGTATTTCTGTACATGATTTTTTCCTCATGATTTCCTCTCTTTCTTTCTTTGAATACCCATAGTATTTATTTCAAACATTCTCCTAACAGTAAACATGTAATCTATGAATAATAATGTTGCTTATTAATTGTATTTTATTGATGTGGTAGATCAGTTATGGGTAACATCGGGAAATTTTCCATCAATTCCCTTTCTTTTGAACTGCACAGAGCCTTAATAATTGGTTGGTTTCTGAATTGAATTGCCAAATGCCTTTTTCAAAATTCTTACATTCTCCCTCAGATTATGAAATTCCTCTCCACCCAAATACCAATCAAGTTAGTGGTAAAGAACTTGCTTGCCAATGCAGAAGATGTAAGAGACATGAGTTTAATCCCTGAGTCAGGAAGATACCCTGCAGAAGGGCATGGCAGTATTCTTGCCTGGAGAATCCTATGGACAGCGGAGCCTGGTGGGCTACAATCCATAGGGTCACAAAGAATCAGACACAACTGAAGCAACTCAGCAACAACAAACAGAAGAGACAGAAGACAGAAAGGGTGCATAGCAGCCCTACTCATGGTTCTGAGAAGAAAATCAAATAGGTCCCCAAAGAGCATGAACATTAAGCAATATAAATGCCGAATCTGATTTAGGGAAGTTTTTAGTTTGTTTCTTTTGGTAGATTTTTTTTTCTCATTGTGGTGGTAAGAAGTGGTAGCACCATTATTAATGCAGAGAGAATATTTGCATTAAATATATGCAGAATATGACCTAGAGGTGCGTAGGCATCCAAGAAGAAAACATCTAGGAAGAGAAAACAGAGAGGCTCATAAGCTAAGACTGCAGCAGAACCCTGTAAGACGCATTATGGGAGCAGAACACAAGGTATAAGACAGGGCCAATGGCCTTATCTACTGGGGACTGGAGTTCAGCAGTGGATTTTTAAGGATACATAAGCCACAGGATAATGCAAAATCTCAGGAACACTGTAGATCGTGAAACATGCAGGGAGACCATTTCTCTAAGGCAAGGATAGAGTGTTCCTCACTATATAATAAAGTGTGTTTCTTCTGTGCACCCAGTACTTGCATTTAGTCAATGACAAACTATTAGATAAGTATCTCCCAGTTGGTACATAAACACTCAAACTAACTGAGTGGGATGTCCTTTCCCTTCAAACACCTTTCTGCTCTTTCATGCCAAGGGCCTTTAGACCTAGGAATTTTAAGTGTATTACTTTTGATTTCATATCTTACTTGAGCAGTGAGGGCTAAGTATTTACAGCTTGAATTTCTCTTGCAGTTCTTATGTTTTTGACCAGTGTCTTATGAACAGTGACCTGAAAGGGCACCCATATTCCCCTCAGGCAGAGCTTGTTATTAATACAATGTTAAGGTTCAGTCAGAAGAACACCAAGCATTACTCCCTCTGTTCTGAAAAGTTCTCTATATTAGCCCCTATTTGCACCTTTATGTAAGGAATCACTGTTTAGGGCAAATGTTCCTTTCTCTAGATAGCTTATAAGCATCTGGATAAATTTACATTAGAAATTCAATTAACTTTATATTAAAAGGTCAATTAACTTGGCCATGGTAGAGACTGTTTTTAATTACTTTTCCTTGTAGGGCTTCTCTTCTTGTCCAAGCACAAGTGGCACTATCAAATGATAAGTCTCATTGCCTGTGGTTGCCTTAAATTCATATGCAAAACACACTGGAAATGACTGTCTTGGTTAAATGAATTAATAGGACACTCTTTGAGCAATTCATCAATCTTATAATCCTTAGGACATAAAATATCACAAGCAATAATAGAGTATTTTAGCTTAAACACAATGTATTAGATCATTCATGACAGTATCTTTCATTACCTGTCCTTGTTGGTTTCTGTTTTCTTGCTGAAAGATGATAATAAAGTAAAACTACTTTAACAGTCAGTCCTTATTACATTATATCACAGTGTGTTTTATGAAAAATGAGCACTAGATGACATAAAAAACTATCCTATTCCATTAGAGGGCTCTTGGTTATCTTTGTGTTAAGATGTGTTGTGTTGCCACAATTGAACTCATTCATGTAGGGTTAGAACAATTACACTTAAGAGACTCAAGAAATCAGTATTTAACACTGTGTGACAAGTGGTAATGTAGTGATCACTTGTTACCAAGTGGTAACCTTTACTAACCATCACTCCATGGTTATTTTAAAAGAAAACAATAATAAGGATATCAACACATAAATAATATATATGACTATATTATTATATATTAATACATTATATAACATAAATAATATGACTATATATTATGTTAATATATATTATTATATATACTATATATATTATCATTATATTAACTCAGACTTTCAGATGACTAGCAACTTTAAATCAAACACTACTCAGGAGTTTGATATGTGGCAAAGTCTGGAGATAAATTTTCTTATTTTATTTTGTAGAAATGACCTACCTGCACCTTATAAAAGCAGTTTATAAACTTACCTGTATAAATCTCACTACAACCTATGAGACATAATTCGTTGCCCCCATTTTACTGATGGGCAAACTGAAGCTTACGTTTTAGCCAGGTTCACACAGTTCATTAGTGGCAGAGTTAGAAATTACACCCTCATTAATCTGCCTATCCAAACTTCACATTTCCCCTTGGGTAAAAGTACTGGTTCTAAGTAGTGAGACCATGAACTGCTTATGAAAGGGAGGTGGGGAGTGTGCAGAATGCTTAGAGGGCAGCTGTGAACCTGAGTCAGAGGAAAGGAATGGCTTAGGCCACGGCAACTCAAAGAGTGGGGCCACGAGAGGGTAAATTCACTATGTCATTAAGCATACTTTTCTGCATAGGATGCTTTCTCAATGAAAGAAGCTGTGCATTGATTTACATTCCAGGGCATGCTTATCTCCTCATGCACCAGCAATAGTTCGCAAACCACCAACCAGTCTATGGATCTCGTTTAAGTGGCACAAGCTTAAGGAATGTCTTTTGAAATTTTCCTTTACTATGAACAGTTAAATCATCTGGTTCAATGTCATCTTCAAAATTATTCTATGTTTTCCCATGCTTTTTATATGTTTAAAAAAATAAAATCATACTTATCTCTATTACAGATAATAATGAAATCTGATGTCCTAGACCCCATAAATATATGGGGACATTAATCTTAGTTGAAGTGATATGGCTCTTACTAGTTTTAATAGACAATGGCATCCCACTCAGTACTCTTGCGTGGAAAACCCCATGGACGGAGGAGCCTGGTAGGCTATAGTCCATGGGGTCGCTAAGAGTCGGACACGACTGGGTGACTTCACTTTCACTTTTCAGTTCCATGCATTGGAGAAGGAAATGGCAACCCACTCCAGTGTTCTTGACTGGAGAATCCCAGGGATGGGGGAGCCTGGTGGGCGGCCATCTATGGGGTCGCACAGAGTCGGACACAACTGAAGCAACTTAGCAGCAGCAGCAGCAGTTTTAATAAACTAATATCTTCCAAAAGTAAAGGAAAATGGCTTTTCTAAAGAATGGACAAAATTGCCGTCAAGCAGTATGAAGTCTGGTGGTTTAGTCGCTAAGTCATGTCTGACTCTTGTGAACCCATGGACTGTAACCTGCTACCCAGGCAAGAATACTGGAGTGGGTTGCCATTTACTTCTCCAGGGGATCTTCCCAACCCAGGAATCGAACTCAGGTCTCCTGCATTTGTAGGCAGATTCTTTACCAACTAAGCTATGAGGGAAGCTCATGATGTCTGGAGTGAAATACAAATTTTAAAATGTATTGTTCATACCTGCACCACCGCCAATGCTTAGAATCTTAATTTCAGATTTTATGTCTCCAATCCTGAAAAAAAAAATTATGTAGTTTAAGAAAAAATGTGCCAGGCAGTTTATAAAATCTGATTATCAAGTCTAGTTAAAGAGAACAGATGAAATTACAGTGAACAAAAATTAGGCCAACATGAAAGGTGTTGATCATTTCAGTGGTTATATTGCTGTCTTTACAAATCTTTGGAAGTAAAGATTCCACTCATTAACAGTCTTAAACTGGGATACTTTTAGAAATAGCACTATAAACATCTCAGAGGTAGGAAATGGCATTTGTTTAAAGACTGATTGGAGAATAAAAGCAGAAAAAGTGACTTTTGAGTCTGGTCATTATAATAAGCCATTCATTGTAAATGGGCTTCCCTGGTGGCTCAGATGATAAAGACTCCACCTGCTGGGTTCAGTCCCTGGGTTGGGAAGATTTTCTGGAGAAGGGAATGGCTACCCACTCCAATATTCTTGCCTGGGGAACTCCATGGACAGAGGATCCTGGTGGTCTACAGTCCATGGGGTCGCAGAGAGTTAGACATGACTGAGTGACACACACTTCTTTCATTGTAGATGGGAGAAAAGCTGAGGTGATTCATACTATCTCTATGATAGTTGCCTTCTTTCCTTCCTCTTGCTAACTTCCTTTCAATAAACAGATGTTAATTAAACATTTATTATGTGCTTGTCCTAGGCACTGATATATAAAAATGAGGAAGATACTACTTTTCTCTCAAGTTGAATTGTGAGATAAGAAAAGCCAAGTTTATGACTCTCTATAGGAATAGAGTGGACTTGATGGACTGGGATGTGATAGTAGGACTTTCTTTAGAATCATGTAAAATATTTTTTAAAAAAAATAATGGGTCAGAAAAAAGTAGGAGATGCACAGTGACTGCCACACGTTTCCAGTTTGGATGACCAGGTGAAGTGCGGTATCAAAAAAGATGCTGGGGGATGTAATTTTATGACAAGTTTATGTTTTGTCAGTTTTTTGTTTGTTTTGTGTTTTTAGGATTTTGATAAATCTGAATTCAGCAGATATTTGAATATGCAATATTGAAGCTGGGTAGAAGAGAGATTGGGATCAATGATGTATTCTGGAGAATTATCATAGAGTAATGGTCAAAACTAAGAGAATAGATTCTATCACCCAAGTATATTGCAAAGAGAAGAGTAGTGGGATTATGACACAGTGCCAGGTTTTAAAAGTAGTGGGATAATGGGGGAACACACAAAGAAGACACAGAGGGAAACAGCAAAACTCAGAGAGGTGATCAGAGAATTAGAGAAGGAAAAAAGCCAACGATAGTGTCAGAGGCATAAGAGTGTACAACTAAGTCATAAAAAAAGAAGACAACTCTTCGTTGAATTTGGCAATATGAATATCTGATAACAGCAGCTTTAAAGGAGGTTGAGAGCTGGAGTCAGATGGCAGTGGGATTAAAAGTGAAATCGATAAAGAGAAAGAAGATACAGAGATTTTTGAAAAAGGATGAAAGAGTGAAAAGGAAAAAGAGGAGATTGGAGGGGAAACATGAACTGAAAGAATGGTGCTTGTTTGTGTTTTGGGATGCTAAACAAGCTTGGTTTTTGGCTAAAGTGAGGAGCCTGCCCAGAGAGATAGGAAGAACACAGATTCAACCAGGGTTCTTAAAAATACTAGAAAGCATAGAGTCAATGACATCTGTGAATGAGTTGCCTTCCTCTAATTATCTTCCAGCTCATGATCATGAGTCTTAATATATCCATCGCTGTCTGTGCACTTGATTAATTCTTGAATATGCTTCTATCTGTGGATAGAATAGTGAGGTTACAGAGCAGAGCACCTAGGCACATAGGTTGGAATCGTAGCTTACTATTATGTTACCATGAATGAATTATTCTCTGTACCTTTATTACTAAGAAATAGGATAATAATACCTCCTACCATATAGGGCTATAATTATAGTATCTGCTTTTTGAAAGAGCTGTGAGGATTAAGTGACATAATTTATGTGAATCCTTTAGAAATGTGTCTGCATATGACAAGTACCCAACTTATTATTGTTCTAAGCACAGCTAAGTAATTTATATGAATCATTTTTCTGAATCATTTATATGAATCTTTTTCATATATGAAAAATTTTTATTATTGAAATACAGTTGACTTACAGTGTTGTGTTAATTACCATTATAGAGCAAAGTGATTCAATTATATGTTGATATATACATTCTTTTTTATATTCTTTTCCATTATTGTTTATCACAGGATATCAAATATAGTTCTCTGTGCTATATGACCTTGTTGTTTATGAATTCTATTTATAAAAGCTTACATCTGCTAACCCCAACCTTCTGCTCCATCCCTCCCCAATCCCTTCCCCCTTGGCAACCAGCAGTCTGTTCTCTATGGCCATGATTCTGTTTCACAGATAGATTCACTTGTGCCATTTTTTAAATTCCACATATAAGAGATCTCATATGGTATTTGTCTTTCTCTTTCTGATTCACTTCACTTAATATAATCTCTGGTTGTACCCATGTTACTACAAATGGCATTATTTTGTTCATTTTTATGACTGAGTAGTATTCCATTGTGTATATACACCACATCTTCTTTAGTCATTCATCTGTTGATGGACATTTAGGTTGTTTCCATGTCTTGGCTATTGTGACTAGTGCTTCTCTGAACATAGAAGTGCACATATCATTTAGAATTACAGTTTCGTCTGGATATATGCCCAGGGGTGGGATTGCTGGAATCATATGATAATTCTGTTTCTAGCTTTCTGAGGAACCTCCATACTATTTTCTATAGTGAGGGCACAGGCTTACATTCCTATCGACAGTGTAGCAGGATTCTCTTTTCTCCACATCTTCTCCAGCAATTGTTATTTGTTGACTTTTTAGTGATGGTCATTCTGATCAGTGTGAGGTGGTACGTTATTTTAGTTTTGATTTGTATTTCTCTAAGAATTAGTAATGTTGGGCATCTTAACATGTGCCTATTGGCCATCTCTTGTGGGGTCACTGCTCCTTTCTCCTGGGTCCTAGTGCACACAAGGTTCTGTTTGTGCCCTTGCAGAGTCTGTTTCCCCAGTCCCGTGTAAGTTCTGGCGGCTCTATGATGGGTGTATGGTGACCTCCTCCAAAAGGGCTTATGCCATAACCAGGTCTACTGCACCCAAAGCCCCTGCCCCCACAGCAGTCCTCTGCTGACCCATACCTCCTCAGAAGACACCCAAAGTTCTGTCTCAGGCTTTGTGGGGAAACCTGTATACAGGTCAAGAAGCAGCAGTTAGAAGTGAATATGGAACAACAGACTGGCTCCAAATTGGGAAAGGAGTATGTCAAGGCTGTATATTGTCATCCTGCTTATTTAACTTATATGCAGAGTACATCATGAGAATGCTGGACTGGATGAAGCACAAGCTGGAATCAAGATTGCTGGGAGAAATATCAATAACCTCAGATTTGCAGATGACACCACCCTTATGGCAGAAAGCAAAGAACCAAAGAGCCTCTTGATGGAAGTAAAAGAGGAGAGTGAAAAAGTTGGCTTAAAATTCAGCATTCAGAAAACTAAAGTCATGGCATCTGGTCCCATCACTTCATGGCACATAGATGGGGAAACAATGCAAACAGTGACAGACTTTATATTTGGGGGCTCCAAAATCACTGCAGATGGGGACTGCAGCCATGAAATTAAAAGACACTTGCTCCTTGGAAGAAAAGCTATGACAAAACTGGACAGCTTATTAAAAAGCAGAGACATTACTTTGCCAACAAAGGTCCATCTAGTCAAAGTTATGGTTTTTCGAGCAGTTATATATGGATGTGAGTGTTGGACTATAAAGAAAGCTGAGCACTGAGGAATTGATGCTTTTGAACTGTGGTGTTGGAGAAGACTCTTGAGAGTCCCTTGAACAGCAAGGAGATCCAACCAGTCCATCCTAAAAGAAATCAATCCTGGATATTCATTGGAAGGATTGATGCTGAAGCTGAAACTCCAACACTTTGGCCACCTGATGCGAAGAACTGAGTTATTTGAAAAGACCCTGATGCTGGGAAAGATTGAAGGTGGGAGGAGAAGGGGATGACAAAGGATGAGATGGTTGGATGGCATCACCAACTCAATGGACATGGGTTTGGGTGGACTCCCGGAGTTGGTGATGGACAGGGAGGCCTGGCGTTCATGCTACAGTCCATGGGGTCGCAAAGAGTCAGACATGATTGAGCAACTGAACTAACTGAACTGAACTGATTGGCTATCTCTAGTAACTCAGAAGGTTAAGAATCTCCCTGTGGGTGGGAGACCAGGTTCTATCCCTGGGTTGGAGGATCCTCTGGAAAAGGAAATGGCAACCCACTTCAGTTTTATTGCCTGGAGAATCCCATAGACAGAGGAGCCTGGTGGGCTACAGTCCATGGGGGTGCAAAGAGTCAGACAAGACTGAGCAACTAACACTTTCACACTTTTCATTGGCCATCTGTAATGAATTAACCCTTTGAATTCTTACAACACCTCTGTGAGTTAGATACTATTATTATTCCATTTTATATAGTATGATGATACCTAAGAATTATTGAAAAGTTGCTATTTTTCCAGGCAAGGATCTAAATGCATTACATGTAACAACAACAATCAGTTCAGTTCAGTGCAGTCACTCAGTCATGTCCGAGTCTTTGCGACCCCATGAATTGCAGCACACCAGGCCTCCCTGTCCATCACCAACTCCCGGAGTTCACTCAAACTCATGTCCATCGAGTCAGTGATGCTATCCAGCCATCTCATCCTCTGTCGTCCCCTTCTCCTCCTGCTCCCAATCCCTCCCAGCATCAGAGTCTTTTCCAATGAGTCAACTCTTTGCGTGAGGTGGACAAAGTATTGGAGTTTCAGCTTCAGCATCAGTCCTTCCAATGAACACCCAGGACTGATCTCCTTTAGGATGGACTGGTTGGATCTCCTTGCAGTCCAAGGGACTCTCAAGAGTCTTCTCCAACACCACAGTTCAAGAGCATCAATTCTTCGGCACTCAGCTTTCTTCACAGTCCAAATCTCACATCCGTACATGACGACTGGAAAAACCATAGCCTTGACTAAATGGACCTTTGTTGGCAAAGAAATGTCTCTGCTTTTCAATATGCTATCTAGGTTGGTCATAACTTTCCTTCCAAGGAGTAAGTGTCTTTTAATTTCATGACTGCAGTCACCATCTGCAGTGATTTTGGAGCCCCCCAAAAAAAGTCTGAGAGTGTTTCCACTGTTTCCCCATCTATTTCCCATGAAGTGATGGGACCAGATGCCATGATCTTCGTTTTCTGAATGTTGAGCTTTAAGCCAACATTTCCACTCTCCTCTTTCACTTTCATCAAGAGGCTTTTTAATTTCTCATCACTTTCTGCCATAAGGTGGTATAATGTGCATATCTGAGGTTATTGATATTTCTCCCGGCAATGTTGATTCCAGCTTGTGCTTCTTCCAGCCCAGCGTTTCTCATGATGTACTCATGATGACAACAACAATAAGCTACTATTTATAGCTATATACTATAGCCCTCCCCACTCTGCTCTCTACCTCCTGACAGGTGATTGAATAATTCCTCCCTGAGGAAATAACCCATCTCACCGATAAACTTATCTATATTGGTACCTGAGAATCCTCCATCAAGAGCTAAGTCCACATCTAATTACTACGAGTCAGCAACTCAACAGACTATTTCAGTATGTACACAAAGAGGTTCTGAACCAATTTTTAGTGCCTCATATTTAACTGGATGGACAACCAGGGCTTATCAGGTAGTTGGGGAGCTCCCCTAATTAGTCATTAAGTCATGTCTAACTCATTACAACCCCATGGACTGTAGTCCACAAGACTCCTCTGTCCATGGGGTTTCCCAACTAAGAATACTGGAGTGAGTTGCCATTTCCTTCTCCATGGGATCTTCCCAACAGAGGGATTGAACCAGTGTCTCCTGCTTTGCAGGTGGTCTCAAGCATTGCAGACTGATCCTTTACTGACTGAGCTACCAGGAAAGCAATGACAGAGAGACCAAAAGAAACAGAAAAGGCAAATTCAGAAGAAACATTCAGAAAGCCAAGGAAAATTTTATAATAGATAAAGGAAGGTAGACTATCTATGAAAGATGAACAGGATGCTATAAAAAAGGAATATTCTTGGAAATTAAAAACACAATACTGAACAATAGAGGGCTGAAAGATAAAATTGGGAGAAACTGGAAACATAAGGAAATTAGAGAATTGATTTAGGAGGTCCTCTGTTTGATGAAAAGAAGTCCCAGAAAGACAAAAAAAGAGGGGAGGAATGATTAAATAATACCAAAGCTTCCCTGAACTGAAGGATCTGAATCTTAATTGAAATGGCCCAGGGACTACCCACAAAAATGGGTGAAAAACACCCACACCATAAATTATTATCTTAAAATTTCCGAATACTAGATACAAGAGAAGATCCTAGAAAGGAACCAAAAACAAAACACAGTAGCAAAAGGTCACAAGCTAAAGATGAAGAATTTGAATGGCATTAGGTTTCTCAGTAGTAACTCTAGTGGCTATGGTGGTGGTTTAGTTGCTAAGTCGTGTCCGATTCTTGCAATCCCGTGGACTGTAGCCTGCCAGGCTCCTTTGTCCATGGGATTTTCCAGGCTAGAATACTGAAGTGGATTGCCATTTCTTTCTCCAGAGGATCTTCCCAACCCAGGAATTGAACCTGGGTCTCCTGCATTGCAGGCAGATTCTTTACTGACTAAGCTATGAGAGAAGCCCTCTAGTGGTTATAAGACCATGGAAAAATATCTTTAAATTTCTGGTATAAAATCATTTTCAGTGCAGAGTTTTATACCCTAACTATTTAACTCTAACAAAGATGAGCAGAGAGAAGGCATTACTTCCCATGCACTCTTTCTTAGAAAACCCTTAAAGGATTAGCAGGGGGGAGGGGAGAAAGATTAAAGAAACCAAGAAAAACACAACATGGAATTCAGAATCAGAGAATTTAGTACTAGAGAGAGGAGAAGAGAATTTCTATAAGATGAAATAACTTCCCTTATCAGGCCAAAACCAAATCAAGCCAAACTGGAAAAAAAAGAACAGAAAAGTCCAGAAACAGTATTCCCATGAGGAAAAACTAACAGATTACTTGATCTGTTGGAATATATTGAGAGATTAATATTTCTGTTTAGGGTATAAATAGTGATAGGTACATAGAAAACTAAGAATATAAACTAAAATCAATAGGTAACTCTAGGAAAAACAAAAAGTTATACCTGAAATGAAGTGTAATGATAGTATAAATGCATTGTTCAGTTATGAATAATATGTACAGACAAAATGATATAAACTAATAAAAATTTAGACACATGTAAGGTATATATGCATGTATAAACACACACATATATATACATGCTATATATGTACATATATATTGTATTGACATGGTGGGGAGACAGATGTGCATGTTTATTTAGCACTTTTAATACATTAAAATTAAGGAAGAGAATAACATGTTATTTAGAATTAGGAAAGAAAATTCCATAAGAAATAAGTAAATGATTTCAGAATGTTGAAAGTCATTGTCTCTATAGAGAGCATGAATCAGGAATGAGAGTGGTTAAGGCAGGAAACCACTGTTTTTGTTGTTGTTGTTATTGTAAGCTTTTCAGAATCATTTGACTTTTAAAAATATGAGCACATCTTGCTTTAATAAAAATGAAAAATTAAGCAGACATGTTGCCTATTGATAATTGATAAACAACTTTAAGTAGCAGTTTTGAAAGTCCTTTAGCTAAATCTCATTTCACATCACCTTCAGAAAAAAATTGCTTTAAAAAAATATGATTCAGATGATTTCTAATTGGATCTTACCACTATAAGGCAAACTTAGTTACGCCTTTGAAAATTCTTCAGTAGTTCACAGATTTCACATTCAGTATTTCCAGTTAGACTGTATACGCTTGAAGACAGGACAGGGGGTCATCATTCATTATGTTCTGTGCATCCATCATATGTCTTCAAACCAAACTGATGGCTGAAGTAAACTAAGGATTTGCATAACCACAGACTAGAACACAGATGCTTAGTACTGCAAAAGAACTCAGAAATCAACTCATTACCTTTAATTTTGGAAATGAGCAAAAAGACCCAAAGAAACTATAATTTGTTTTTGGATAAAAAATTGTTTATTTGCTGTCTGCTTTGATTTTTGCTTTATTTTCCTATTGTATGTGTGCTCAGTCACTCAATCCTGTCCAACGTTTTACAGTTCCATGAACTGTAGCCTACCAGGCTCCTCTGTCCATGGAATTTTTCCAGAATACTAGAGTCAGTAGCCATTGCCTCTTCTAGGGGATCTTCCCCACACGGGGATCAAACCTGTGTCTTCTGCATCTCCTGAATTGGCAGGTGGATTTTTCACCACTGCGCCACCTGGGAAGTCCTATTACCCTATTATTTATTAATATATAACAGTTAAAAAAAAATTGAAAACTGAACCATGACAGATAAAGGATAGAAAAGGAAACAAAATTCCATAAATTATACATCCAACAATGCCTTCTCTAGTCAGGCAGATTTAACTGCACTGGTTAAAGAATTTCAGGCCTATAACAGAAAAATCCGACACAAAGACTAAAATATCAGTTGTTATGTGTGTTTTTTTTTTTTTTTTTTGCTATTGCAAATTGGATCCACAGTCATTTTTTCCAGTTTTCCATCATTATTTCCTGAAGCAGAGTCAGGTTACAGCAGTCCGCCCCCAGATAGGTGATTTGATTATCTTTACCATGTGGAATCTGTTACTCTCATAATGCTTATCAGCTCTGGCACAAATTGAACACATTAATCACCAAAAAAAACAAACAAACCAAAAGCAGTCTGCCAGAAGGATAAGAACTAGTGAGTTTCATTGATAATGGAAAAATGCTTAGGTAGGGCCACATTGTTAATATTAACTTGAAAGTAAAAAGACAATTTTTCTTTTGGAGAGTGGTAACTATGATAAAGGATATGGAAAATGAATTTAAATGGGTGTTAGAAGAATTGAGAGGCATCCACTCAATCCCCAGGGGTAAACAGTATTTCGTAATTATTTGATTCTAATTCAAAGAACACTAGACTCTGGGATTTTTTGAAACATAAAATTTGGAGGAGAGCCGAAAAAATCTCATCTCAAAGATTTGGATCTTATCTTTTCCCATAAGAACGTGAATTTGTGCCTTCAAAGGGTTAACGCTTATCTCTGAGCAGCTTGAAATCCGCACAAATCAGAGCTTTTGAATGTTTCTAGTGATCGGCTCACTGAAACGCGGCAGCAGGGGCGCAGGGCTGCTCGGGGACAAGCCAAGCTGCTATCAGTTCCCCTTATCCCGCAGCCCAGCCTGCCTGCCGGGCATGACCCATCTATCACTGCACAGAGCGCGCCCAGGCTTGTCCCTTGCACAAAAGACGGCCTGTGTTTTCTGCTGCTGTTACCTTGCTATTATGCCCGGCAGCTTCTTGTCCATGAATTCCTGCATACACTGGTGCTCCGTGGAATTGCTGAGAAACCTCCGGAAAGACTCAACGTATCTGCTGTGGTCAGTAAACAGGCTCCTCATGGAAGATGCCATTTTTGGTTTTCTGAAAGACAGGGAGGGAAGGGACGTTTTACTTCCTTCCTTTCCCTTCCTAGTTCCTTCTTTCTCTCCTCACCCCCCCCCACACCGGGTTCTATCCAAAAAAAAAAAAAAACACAAACAAACCAAACCCCACAACAGGCCTGCTTTGAATTGAAAGTGCTGCCAAGGCTGGGTGTGCAAAAGCTGATACTAAATCAGTATTTGCACAGGACTTTGCCCCTGAGACTTCACCCGGCCACAGTTATCTTTTTTTTTTTTTTAAATTTTTTAAAAGATAAATTTATTTATTTTAGGCCACAGTTATCTTAGAAGAAGAGGAGGTGGTAACACAGAGCAGTAAATCCATTGCTGAAACTTGCTTTAAAACTCAAGTTCAGAATGTTGTAAAAGCAGACAACATTCAAATCACTTCCTGTTCTGGCAGCAGTTCCCAGTGGGAAAGTGGCCACCAAAGCGGTAACAATGACAGAAGAAACAGGCCAGTTCAAGGCTTTCCTTCTTTTCTAGAGGCAACTGCTGAATCTTTGACAAAAGATTGTCATCTGCCTCCAGGCTTTCTGTAGGAGAGTTTCCTGCCTTCACACCCCAGCACATTTAAACTTTAAACTCTGCCGCATTTCTTCAGGTGCTGCTTAGTTTGCTGTGATTCAGGAACGGAGCTTTTGGGTTGGCCATAAAGGTCATTCGGGTTTTTCCATAAAATGTTATACCAAAACCCTAAGTGAATGTTTCAGCCAACGTCAAATTAACTGAAAGGTCTGAGAAGCCTGTTTGGGGGATGAGGGTGGAGTTGGGAATGAGGAATATGAGAGCCCAGTCGCAGGGGAAGAATGCAGGACACTGGAACCCTTCAATCCATTGGAAGCCTTCCCTAAGTACTTCTGAACAAGGGATTCTAGACTTCCAGGATTGGATGAGTCTTTGGAGGCCATATGGTGTCCCCTGTCAAAAGACTCAAAGTGTTTGAGCCTTTTATCTAGGAAATGGTCTTTAAGAAGGCCACCCCTATACCAGCATGGGATATTAATTATAATAGAATCCAAATCACGGAGCAGTTATGAGAATTAAATTAATTCATACACCAGTCTTAGAAATGTGTCTGCCTAAACCATTCTCCTCTTCTGATTCTCTTCCAAAGCTGTCCTGTAAGCATTCAGCACGTTCCTCAACCCTCTTTTATAAGCACCTCATGGTCTCACTACTTAGAGCCATGGCTTTTATCCAAGGGGAATGGGAAGTCTGGAATGAACTGTGGGAACTTTACTGAAATACGAGCTTCAGTTTGCTCATCAGTAAAATGGGAATGAGTTATGTTTCATAGGTTGTAGTGAGATTTATATAGATAATATTTATAAAGTCCTTTTAGCATGTTAGTACTGCTTAAGGGGCAGGCTGGTCCTTTCTGCAATAACAAAACAACCAAAAAGCAGTTATTTTATTTATGGAACTGAAAATTGAGTTTAATATTTATTTTCCCTTGTCACCAAATATTACTTTTCTTCAGATGTTTTTCTGATCAGTTAACAATGCAAAAGTTATTCTTAGCTTGTGGGCTGCACAAAATCAGGTGCTGGCCTGGATTTGATCCATGGGCTCTGGTTGTCCTTGTATGCTTGTGCTCAGTCATGTCTGACTCTTTGTGACACCGTGAACTGTACCCTCCAGGCTGCTCTGTCCATGGAATTTTCCAGACAAAAATACAGGAGTATTAGACAACCCAGGAGTGGGTTGTCATTTCCTCCTCCAGGGGCTCTTCCCCACCCAGGGAATGAACCCCTGTCTCCTGCATCTCCTGCATCGGTAAGCAGACCCTTAATCTAGCTCCTAGGCCTCCCTCCATACACGTAACTGCTTAACTCCCATCTCTATGCAGCCAGCCTCACCCTCTTCATACTGACTCCCACAAGCTTTAATTCATCTATTACCATTTTTCACTCTTCTATTTAGACCTCAATCCAGATCATTCAGTAATTTATCTACTGAACAAATATTTAATAAGGGTTTACTGTGTGCTATTCTGCTGAGAAAAATTAACCTTAATCTTGATCTTCCTACAGAAAACTACCTTTAACTAAAACTTCACTTGAGGCCATCACCGTCTAACTTACTGTCACATCTTCCCCAACAACCTGCTTTACAGATGTGACTCACTAAGGATTTCCTCTCCATTCTCATTGCTTCCATGATGTTTGAGATTTCCCGCCCCCCACCCTTTTTTTTAACCTATTGTGCTATTTTTCTTACTGGCTTTCCTGCACTAGGAGTCACACAGATCCTAGCCAAGCTTATTGTCACTGCCAGATTCAGTTTTTGAAAGCACAGTTTTGATAAAGTCACTCCTCTCCCCCCAGATATCTACTGTCTGTCTCCTCACTGATCTCCAAGTCCAAGACTCATTCTGTGACCCTCCCCCACCTCCAAATCATGTAGATTTATGTTTCAGATTTCTTGAGACTTGCATTGGATCCCTGCAAACTCTGCTGCTTATCTGAATATGTCCCTGTGTTTGCCTGCCTGGACCTCTCTTCATAATAGATCCTCCCTGTATATAAAGTGCTGCTGCTTCTGTTGCCCCACCCACGAAAATTTTTCCCATTCTCCTGAAGCTACCACTTTCATGAAGCCTTCCATATTTCCCTCCAAAGGATTAGCACTCATGTACTTAATTTCTGAGCCTCTTGTAACTTTGATAGCATTTGTCTTTGTGTCATGGTTTATTAATGTATTTGCCTCGTTTCCCTGGCTGCTCCCCATGTGATTGCTAGTTCAGAGAGATAGAAACTGTGTCACAACTACTCTGTCTGACATGTGCTGCTCACAGTAGGCTTTCAGTTATTTTAAATGATTAAAAATGTGCTTGATCATTTTCACTCTGAAGATGCTTTCCATAATCAGTTTCTTCAACCTTTTTCTTGTTGGACAACACTAACTGTTATTAACACAATCAGAGTTCCATTTATTGACTGCTAATGTGCCTGAACTTTTCAAATTCAGTATAAGATTTTTACTTTGTAGTCCTTCTGTGAATGTTCGTACATGGCAGATAAGAAAACAGATTCTGAGGGGTTGGGTCCTTTACTCAGTGTATCTAGGGTGTTGTAGGCTAGGCATGTAACTCGTCTGTCAAATCCCAAGACCAATGCTCTTAAAAGTCTTTATATTCAGCCAAAATCTGCACATATTACCTCCCTATAATTTCTACATAACACTATTATCTCTGGTTATTTAAACAGAATGATTCTAATTCCTTGTCCGTATAACTAACCCATTAAAAATTTTGAAATTGACTTATGGAATAGCCCTACTCCCAAAGGTGTCTCTTCCATAGTAATTCTTAGTCCATTTGGACTGCTCTAACAAAAATACTACAGAATGAGTGACTTAAACAACAGCATTTATTTCTCATAATTCATTTTTAAAATATTTATTTTTGGCTATGTTGAGTCGTAGTTGGCACCTGGGATCTTTCGTTGCAGCTCATAGTCTTCTCTCTGTTGTAGCTCTTGGGCTCAGGGGTTGTGGTTCGAGGGCTTAGTTGCCCTACAGCACATGGAATCTTAGTTCCCCAACCAGGGATCAAACCTATGTCCCCTGCATTGCAAGGCAGATTCATAACCACTAGACTGCCAAGGAAGCCCCTATTTCTCATGAAATAGGGACTGGAAAGTCCAAGATCAAGACCTAGCAGATACATGTAAGGTGAGGACTCATTTCCTAGTTCTTAGACAGCCATCTTCTTGTTACATCTTTACCCATAAGAAGGAATAAGCAAGCTGTCTGAAATTTCTCTAAGAGTATGAATCCCATTTGTGAGGGTTCTACCCTCATGACCTAACACCTTCCAAAGAACCCCCCACATCCAAGTACAATCATTTTAAGAACTAAGATTTCAGTGTATGGTTTGGGTGGGGAAGGTACACAAATATTGAATCCATCAGTTCAGTTCAGTCTCTCACTCATGTCCAACTCTTTGTGACCCCATGAATCGCAGCACGCCAGGCTTCCCTGTCCATCACCAACTCTGGGAGTTCACTCAAACTCACGTCCATGGAGTCGGTGATGCTATCTAGCCATCTCATCCTCTGTCGTCCCCTTCTCCTCCTGCCCTCAATCCCTCCCAGCATCAGAGTCTTTTCCAATGAGTCAACTCTTCGCATGAGGTGGCCAAAGTACTGGAGTTTCAGCTTTAGCATCATTCCTTCCAAAGAAATCCCAGGGCTGATCTCCTTCAGAATGGACTAGTTGGATCTCCTTGCAGTCCAAGGGACTCTCAAGAGTCTTCTCCAACACCACAGTTCAAAAAGCATCAATTCATCAGTGCTCAGCCTTCTTCACAGTCCAACTCTCACATCCATACCTAACCACTGGAAAAACCATAGCCTTGACTAGACGGACCTTTGTTGGCAAAGTAATGTTTCTGCTTTTGAATATGCTATCTAGGTTGGTCATAACTTTCCTTCCAAGGAGTAAGCGTCTTTTGATTTCATGGCTGCAATCACCATCTGCAGTGATTTTGGAGCCCCCCCAAATAAAGTCTGACACTGTTTCCACTGTTTCCCCATCTATTTGCCATGAAGTGATGGGACCAGATGCCATCATCTTAGTTTTCTGAATGTTGAGCTTTAATAAGTGTTATTGAGTCCATAACACGTCCTAATTATTTTCTTTATAATATATTGCATTTTAAAAAAATATATATAGCTTTATATAATGCATTACACTGGTCTCCTCTTTGGACATACTCTAGTTTATCAGAGTTTCTTTAAAAAATGATGTTTGGAGATAAACAGTATCTCAAAGACTACCTGACCAGTGCAAGTATTACTGTCCAGGCTTTGATAGACTAGACTTGTGTTTCTCTACAATGTTATGCATAACCTAATTTCTTTCAGCTGCTCTACAGATGGCGGTGAAGGGGCGGGGGGCGGGGGAGGCACTATGACAAATAATCTAGAAAGTACTGTATTTTAATAGCTCCCTCTTGATATTAATAAGTGTATATTAAAGGTTTCTGAAACCTTTCTTACATACCCTGTTGAAATGCAGATACATTGTGGCATTTCTCTGATTAGGCATTTAGCCCCTCCAAGAAAGAAAGAGGAAACCTTGTTGCTTTCAACATGACTTGCACTTGACTAAATGCTGGTTTTAGCAATCACAACTTCCTTTTAAAATTGCATTTAGAATATCCATTTCATAATCTGTAACTCATCTGGAATGTGGTGGAGATTAAAACATCTAGTTGCTGGTTGGAATTACTAAGTTTTGAGAACCCTCTTTTCCCCTCTTTTTTGAAAATGTGGGCAAGCAGTTTAGCACATCTGTCATTTGCTATGACGTCTCAAAGATTGGTGGCAATAGCATCATTATTGCTGTTAGAAATTATTTCAGTACATCGGGATCTGATTCTTCAAGGCCTTGAAAGATTGTTAAGTTTAGAATTCTTAGATATTTTTTAACCTACTTTGGGCTTCTGTCCCCTATTACCTACCACTCCTTGGACTGTTACTGTGTCAAAGTGCCTTCCATGCATTATCTTACTTAATACTCCTAACCCTCTGGGGATGGAACTATTGATATCATCAAGCAAGACTCAGAGCAAATAAGTTGTATGAGATCATATAATTCATGAAAGAAGAGTCTGGATCCAAATTTATGTTGTTGAACTCCATGTATCATTTTTAAAAAATTACATCATATTACTTCTCACTGTTTTTGTACCTTTCCAACATGAAGATTATGTTCCATGTTAGAGACAGTTAGAACAAAGAAAAAGTGGAGTAATTCTGTATTGTTCCAGTTATCTCTTAATATAATACTCTCTGTGCTAGGTCAAAAAGCAAAGGGTTTCCCTTGTTTATTCTTATCAGTCTGTATTTTCTATACCAAAAAACAGAAAAAGGAACAAAAGAGAAGAATAAACATTAGCAAAATCCTAAATTGATCCATTTTTATTGTACATAGAATTCTTTGGTTCTCCATTCATCCTGATATATAGTCTTCTGAACACTGTTATTATTGGACTGCTTCTTATCCTATCCTTAGTAATATGCTGCATAGCCTAGCATATATGTATATGACAATGGTAATATTGTTAAATTATCATAATCAAATAGTTAGAAGAGTTCCATTTTGTTTTCTCTTGGCAAGAAAGGAGGAAGAAGGTATTTTATACAGATTGATTGGCTCACTTGATGTGTTTGTTTCTTTGAAGTTTAGCAAGTAAGTTGCCAATAGTGGCCTTGAATGGAGGTTTGAAATCAGGAAATCATAGTACACAAAAATTTAGAGTTCTATTTGATTGGCATTTTCAGGCAAAAATAATGGGTATCAGGAATCTTAGTTTCAGCAGGACAGTTGGCTAAATTTCTCATGAGTATAGAAACAAGCCAAAAAGCAAGAGACTCAGTGCTATACAAGCTTAACCCCTTACTAACTAAACAACACTGGATAAATGATGTAAGCTTCCTCCCCTACTTTCTGTGTTATATGTAAATGTGGAGAAAGAAGATGAACTAGATGAACTTTAATATTCCTTGAAGTCCTGATTAGTCTTCATCTTAAAAAAAAAATTATTGTGGGCTCGTGAAATTAAAAGTAGATTCATAGCTAGTACAGCCACTGTATCAAAAGACTGTCAATAATTGATAACCTAAAGATAGTCTCTGGATAGGCAGCCCTTGACTTTATATAAGATGTCATTGTGAAACAGGTAAGCACAAAATCTGACTCCCTGTTAGATCTGTTTCTTTTACTTTAACCTTTGCTTTCCATTACCTGTTGCTCAGCTGGTTAAGAATCTACCTGCAATATGGGAGACCTGGGTTCGATCCCTGGGTTGGGAAGATCTCCAGGAGAAGGAACGGGTACACACTCCAGTATTTTGGCCTGGAGAATTCCGTGGACTGCATAGTCCATGGGGTCGCAAAGAGTCGGACACTGAGGACTTTCACTTTTTGTTACTTTTGTTGCTATAATCAGTAAAAAGATGCTGTCTACGGTGCGGGCAATTCGAACAGCACCCAGCCAGGGCACGCGGCCGGGGACCCCCGGCCCTCCCAGCCTCTGCCCCGGTACCCAGAAGATCTAGAAGGAGCTGTGGGGCCGCAGCCCTGCGCACCCACCATGGGCCTGCGCCGCCGGAGACGAAAGCCCAAAACACCAAGGAGGCACCCCGTGAGCCCGGCTCCCACTGCCCGCCAGCCCCCCTGTCCTTAGGCACATCCTCCTGTCCACTTGCTCGCCAGAGACATAGATCCGAACTCTTCAGAAGACCACACACCTGCTGTTAAGAAAGACCCCCTTCTGCCGCCTGGCAGGAGAAATATGTGTTCAATTCACTCGTTGTGTGGACTTCAGTTGGCAAGCCCAGGCCCTGTTGGCCCTACAAGAGGCGGCAGAAGCGTTTCTAGTTCATCTCTTCGAGGATGCCTATCTCCTCTCCTTACAGGCCGGCCGCGTCACGCTCTTCCCGAAGGATGTGCAGCTGGCCCGGAGGATCCGAGGCATTCAGGAAGGCTTGGCTGAGCTCTGGCCACCCGCCCGAGTCTCTGGTTGATACCAGAGCTTCTGCCTGTAGCCAGGACCAGATCCACGGAATACAAGGTGTTGCCTGGACTTGCTCTCTCGAAGCAGAGCGTGCGAGTTGCTTTCGTAGTTAGTTGTTTTTCAGAAGAAGACTGCATGGCTTTCCGCTGTAACAGAGGTAATATATGAGAGAATCAACATTCCAGAAATCCTGAGAATAATTTTCAGATGAAGAGACTCTAAGGTTGACTTCACTTTGCAAGTTATTTGGAAGTTGCAAGTTATTTGCAAGTTGATTTGGAAGACATCAGATTTTCTAGGTTATGGGCAAAAAGGATATTTACTGGGTATTTTACATCTTCTTGTACCATTTAAATTTTTTCCCATATATATATATATATTTACTTTTATTTAAAACATGATGGAAAAAAATAAGACCAGTCAGTTGCATGGAACAGCCTGGTGCATCCAGCTTACAAATCTCTGTCCTTCAGATTGACTTCATCATTAATGGCAGAAGCAAGTTTGTCTGTGGACTGTACCTGTCATCAGATTATACAGCTTTTCAAAAACTCAGTTGGGATGAAAATAGAAAATTGTTAAGGTTTGATATTCTGGCTCCTTCTGGTAAATTCCTGCCAAAAATCATTCAGAAATTCCAACTTGTAGAATTTATTTTATTCTTTATTTGCAAATCATAGACAATGCATCATAATTTATACTTCAGAATTTTTCATTCCAGGATTTTAAAGAGCCTTTTCAATGATTTTACAGGTATTTTTATAACTTCCTTGTGGAGAGATAATAAAAATAATTCTTAATGAAAAAAAATTGAAGCAAAGGTACTGTTATACATAGATTATACTGTGTTCTTTGTGTGTTAGCATTAAATTCTTCATTTGGACACTTTGCCAACAACCACAACTTAAACAAGAGAATTGAGGGATGTATCTTTGCCTCCAGTGGAGTAGAGTATGAGCCGATAAAATCCTTGCCCTTCTCTTGTAACTGAAAGCAGTTTAAGAGACTTCCAGGGAAATAGGAAGTGCCACCCGAAGACGTTTAGATACTGTGTGTGATGAAAATGATTAGTGAGGGTGGGTACTAATAACGATGCATCAGCCAACTGAATTCAAACTAAAGGGAAGGACCAAGTTCTGTTGTTTGATAAATTTTAACCCTTTGTAAAAACCTTTTCCTGTTCGACATCAACTCATTTTTATGTAAGCATTGGAATAAATCTTATCTATGAATACAAAAAAAAAAAAAAAAGATGCTGTCTATAGCTATAAGCCTACATGATGACCTTGGGGAACCCTGCTCCTCTACCTGAATGTTAAAGTCCCTTTGTTCAGCTCACAGGGAGACTTTCTGACCTTGCCTGTCTGTGAAAGGCTACAGGAAAGAAGAAATTAACACATCCCCTCCCCCAGGCTTTTCTTTACTTCCTCACCTCCTCTTTGCTCTATAAAAGAAACTAGCACCCAGACCCTCATAAGATGACACTCTAGGACCCTAGACTGCCATCTTCTCAGATGCTCGACTTTCTGAAAAAAGCAACTTTAGTTCAGTTCAGTCGCTCAGTCGTGTCCGACTCTTTGCGACCCCGTGAATCGCAGCATGCCAGGCCTCCCTGTCCATCACCAACTCCCGGAGTTCACTCAGACTCAGGTCCATCAAGTCAGTGATGCCATCCAGCCGTCTCATCCTCTGTCATCCCCTTCTCCTCCTGTCCCCAATCCCTCCCAGCATCAGAGTCTTTTCCAATGAGTCAACTCTTCATATGAGGTGGCCAAAGTACTGGAGTTTCAGCTTTAGCATCATTCCTTCCAAAGAAATCCCAGGGCTGATCTCCTTCAAAATGGACTGGTTGGATCTCCTTGCAGTCCAAGGGACTCTCAAGTGTCTTCTCCAACACCACAGTTCAAAAGCATCAATTCTTCAGTGCTCAGCCTTCTTCACAGTCCAACTCTCACATCCATACATGACCACTGGGAAAACCATAGCCTTGACTAGATGGACCTTTGTTGGCAAAGTAATGTCTTTGCTTTTGAATATGCTATCTAGGTTGGTCATAACTTTCCTTCCAAGGAGTAATCGTCTTTTAATTTCATGGCTGCAATCACCATCTGCAGTGATTTTGGAGCCCAGAAAAATAAAGTCTGACACTGTTTCCACTGTTTCTGTATCTATTTCCACTGTTTCTGTATCTATTTCCCATGAAGTGATGGGACCAGGTGCCATGATCTTCGTTTTCTGAATGTTGAGCTTTAAGCCAACTTTTTCACTCTCCTCTTTCACTTTCATCAAGAGGCTTTTTAGTTCCTCTTCACTTTCTGCCATAAGGGTGGTGTCATCTGCATATCTGAGGTTATTGATATTTCTCCCAGCAATCTTGATTCCAGCTTGTGCTTCTTCCAGTCCAGCATTTCACATGATGTACTCTGCATATAAGTTAAATAAGCAGGGTGACAATATACAGTCTTGACGTACTCCTTTTCCTATTTGGAACCCGTCTGTTGTTCCATGTCCAGTTCTAACTGTTGCCTCCTGACCTGCATACAGATTTCTTAAGAGGCAGGTCAGGTGGTCTGGTATTCCCATCTCTTTCAGAATTTTCCACAGTTTATAGTGATCCACACAGTCAAAGGCTTTGGCATAGTCCCAGTTATTGACCGAACTGGACTAGGTAACAATTGGCCATATTTTATTAATGTAAATTGCTGAAGCTCACACAAGCGATGATATGTCATATGTCTTGTTTTTAATGGCACAGTTGTTTCAACCACACTTTGTTAACATGGTCTTGTTTTAATTAAATTATAACAGAAAAAAAAAAAAGTTCCACAATACCTAGAGATGAAACAAACCAAACAAAATAATGCAGAAGAAATATTTGGGGAATTATTACTTAATAGGAAGAGGGTTTTTTGTGCAGACAAATAATGTTAAAATCTGTGGATGAGTAAAGAGTGATGTTCTAGAGACATAAAGCTTGTACAAAATGTTTAAGGGTGATAATCAGATAAGACAAAGAAGAAATAGTCTAATAACTTAGTTCCTATTTAATAAACCAACAATTTTAAAAGTCACCTGAAAAAGTCTAGATCTCCTTGCAAAGACAGAGATTGGTAAGTATTTAGAACCTGGTAAATTATCAGGAACTAGATAATTGACAAAAAAAGAAAGAAAGAAAAACATAAAATAATACAACTCATCCAACATGCTTTCCCTGAGTCTGTAATACAGATCATCTCAGTTACTGACTCAGTGACCCTAAGCTTTAGGTCTCATGTTGAATTAGGGATCTAGTGAAGGTTAAGGGTTCATGTAAGAGAAATTTTTATAAAGAGAGCAGTCGTGGTAAGCAAACTTCTCTGGCATTTGATGCAGGGGCACGTGCTCAAGAATATTCTCAGCTAAAACATCCCTCCACCTGGGACCTTGGCTGTGAATGATTCAAAGACTAAAAGGATGCACTTGCCCAAGGGGTCCCAAAATTACTTTCATTAAAAAATCAAAGTTATAATTTACATGTAATGAAATACTTAAATCTCAAGTGTACAGGTTGAAGAAATCTTATGGATGTATACATCCTAGAAGATTGAAAGTGAAAGTTGCTCAGTCATGTCCGACTCTTTGCAAGCCCATGGACTGTATAGTCCATGGAATTCTCCAGGCCAGAATACTGGAATGGGTAGCCTTTCCATTCTCCAGAGGATCTTCCCAACCCAGGGATCGAACCCAGGTCTCTAACTACTGCCTATAATCAATAATACTGCCTATCCCCCTATTCTAGATAACCACCATTCTGACTTTTATCCCCGTAGATTAGTTTTTTCTGTTCTTGAACTTCATTTGAAAGCTCCACACAGAATGTATTCTTTTATGTCTGGCATCTTTGGCCCATCATCATATTTTTAAAATTCACCCATATTTTTGTAGGGGTGGGGTTTCAGCTATTCATTCTTTTTTTAATGCTAGACATTATAGTGTATAACTATTTCATAACTTTTAAACCTTTTTTCTCTTAATAGATATATAGGCTATTCTGGCTTGGGCTATTATGAATAAAGCTGATAGAAACATTCTTGTACATGTTTTTGATGGAGATAGGCATGTTTTTTTGTTACCATGACTAAAATGTCATAGGGTAAGCACGTGTTTAGTTGTAGGAGGCATTGCAACAAGGTTTTGCAAATGTCCACAATCACTGCCAAAGTATGAGGATATTAGTTTCTCCACATCCTCATCCTGGTATTCTCATCTCCACATCCTGGTATTACCCATCACTATTGCTTTGACCCTCTGGGAATATATCATAGGAATATTGCATAGTGGTTTAATTTGCATTTCCCTCAGAGTAATGATTCTGAGTGTTTTCAAATACTTGTGAACCATAAGAGTTGGATATAGTCTTTAATAAAGAGCCTGTTAAAGTCTTTTGTTCATTTTTTAAAACTGTGTTATTTGCCCCTTTTCTTATTGATTTATGCAATATTTGTTTTTATATTCTAGACATCATATGTTTATAAATGTATGTGTATACATGAACTATCTTCTCCCAGTCTGTGGTGTGCTGTTCATTTTTTGATGATGTCTTTTGAAGAATAGAAATTCATCAATTTATCCTTTTAGTTCCTGACTTAATCTGAAAATACATGTGCTTAATAGAACGAAGTCAACAAAAACTAGCCATGTACCTTTTATTCCTTTAGCCATTGGAGTAGTGGAGTTTATTGTTGGAGTTTCAGGAATCTCAAGAGCTGATTGATATCACATTTGTTGCTTAAAATCAGCCGTATTGGGAATATTTACACTATGAAAATTGGCAAACAAAAGGAATCAATACTTTTTCTCCTGGAGGGTGGATTGTGAAACAATTAGCAGCACATAGCTGCTTTTAGACCTGTGATATGGACAGCCTTTTGGTAAACTGGCTGATTTGGCTAATGCAGCAAAGACCTCCCTTTCCAGCCTGCAGCGTGAACTTACTGAAGAGTTTGATCAATCAGACTCTGGAAAAAGTAGTACCATCTTCAGGCATATCTTAATTAATTGGCTGTATGCTCACCATGATCTAGAGGCTGATCTTAGTATGTTATCAAATGTAAGTCCATGTGCCCGATGCACAGTGAGGTCAAATAAACTGAAACATCAGAGTTTGGAGCAAAGCCAGGTGAGGAAACTGGTGCCTCAGGCTCCCCAAACCCCAGATTCCTTGAAGTGTTTCTGCAAAGCCTTTTCAAAGGCCAGGTGTGTGTGTGTGTGGCGGGGCGGGGGTGGGGGTGGGGTCCACAGGGTACGTGACCAGCTTGTGCACAGTTCTCTGATTGATGAGGTAACAAGGTGGTGTCATAGGGTTAGCATTATCAGTCTCTAGGTGAGTGCCAGTAGATCTGGGGGCTATATGTTTATGATCATCAAGTAGTTGATTTCTTCCTTTCGGTTTTTAGCATCCGAAAAACTCAGTAACTATGCATGAGATACTATTATCTTGGTATTTTAGAGAGGAGCTAAGACAGAGGATATGGGGGAGGGGTCTGCCCCGGTCAGACCTTGTAGGATCCTGCTCTGTTACAAGCATAGCTTCAGGTCTGCTTATAAATAGTAAGATGTTAGTTAGATTATTTATGTTCTCTGAGCCTTATTTTCTTGTCTGTAAAATAGAAATAATATCTACCTCACTGTATTTTGTGAAAATGAGATATACTGTATAAAAGTGCTTGGCACAGTGTCTAACATGTGGTACAATCTCTGGTGTGAGACAGGCTTCTCCAACCTTCATGGCCTTCATTTATAGGATGAAGACAATCATGAGATTCAAGTCCAAATAACAGAATCCATGTCAAGAGGTCCAGTGAAGTGAAGTGAAGTGAAAGTCGCAACTTTTTTGCGACCCCATTGACTGTAGCCCACCAGGTTCCTCTGTCCATGGGATTCTTTAGGCAAGAACACTGGAGTGGGTTGCCATTACCTTCTCCAGGGGATCTTCCCAACCCAGGAATCAAACCCCCATCTCCTGCATTGCAGGTAGATTCATTACCATCTGAGCCACCAGGAAAGAGGAAATTTTCAATATTGGGAGCTAATTGTAAAGGTACTAGGAGAGCTGAAATGGTCAACTGAGATGCTGAGATACCCCACCAGGAGCTCCTACCACCTGTAGGGTTGGAGGGATGAAGGGAAAATGCATGTTACCAAAGCCCTGAAGCCCAGCCTGTGTAGTAAAAGCCAGAACAATGGAGGGGACACAGGTGCTCTTGAAGATGCTGCCTGAAGATGAAACAAATGGGCAGAAATGCCCAGCATCTCTCCTTTTTCTACTTTCTCATCTTTATCACTTTCCTTCTTTACTAAAACTAACTGAAAACCAGTTGGTAGGAAAGCTTAGGTGATGTAACTTGCAGGACTCAGCCCCTTTCAGTATTGCACAGAGCAGGGGAAAAACCAGAAGTAAATCTGACAGCAAACAGGCAATAATAATTAGCACAAGTGCCTACTAGGTCAATTTATTGTGAGAGTTAAAATTTTTTTTTTTTTAATGGTATAAAGCAAAACACCTAGAACATATTAAATGTTCAATTAAAATCAAGGATACTTCAAGAAAATATTTTTTAAAATGCTCAATGAATGCCAGATAATCACAGTAAAATCTTGAAAATAAAATCTATTTTCATTGTATTATATATTATTGTAACTATTGTGGCATTATTACATATGTTATATATTATATGATACTATTTTAGTTTTTATAGCTTACAGGGTCAAAAGAAGACTGGTAATTATAAAATTTTAAAACAAAGGAGCTGAGATGTGATTATTAATTCCCTCCAGTCATAAGGAAGATTGTCTTTGTTTTAGGAGGAGGATATTTGGTTGGTATTTCTTGGAAATCTGTCAGGGTTCAGTAAGTTCAGCAGAAAGAGACATCAGTGGGCTGGGACCCCTGGTACTGCTCTGTTCTCTGACCTTTTCAGAGCCAGCCAGGTTCCAGAGAAGAAAGAAAAGAAGTCCCTTTCTTCTCTGGCACCCAGAGTTAGTAAGTAGAGCAGCATGTGACTTCTGGTTCTACCTCTTGCAACTCTGCTTACTAACTGCATGTATGACTTTGTGCAAGTACTTAAATCATTTGGGCTTGACCCATCTTCCACTTCTGGTTATAAAATTCTTAAGATCACTTGGGTTTTAAACCTGTCATTCAGAGATGTGGCTAAGATTTCAGGTTGTGGCTAAGATTTCAGGTGGGAAAGCAGGGTGCCACTTCTCAGAAATTTAGCCCTCTGTATGCCTCCTTCTCTGACTCTTTGGTGCTCCTCTTTCACTAAATTCAAGCTATTTTCCATTTTTAAGCATAAATGATACCATCATAATGCACTAATTATTTGGAAAACATAAGGAGATTATAGTAATTACCCATATGCTCTCAGGCAGTAGAAAATAATTAAGATCTGTTTATCAAGATGGCTGCTTAAAACCAAAAAGCATCAAAGTCTATTTTTATTATTTCTTATATAGGCCTCTAAGAGTTGTAGTTACCTACAGAACCTGAGGAACTAGCTCTTTTGCCAGGAAGTTTTGTAATCAGACTTTATACACAGAGTTTCAGCCAGTTTCAGTAACTAGAAGACAGCCTCCCATAAACACAACTGCTGTTACATTTCCGAGTTGCCAGTTCTGAATGCATTTTGTGCAGTGAAGTGAAATTTGCAATCAGTAAACACATGATTTACGGAGGAGGCATCGTGTATACAAAGTATATAAGAAACCTCTCTGTTCTGTTAGTCCAAAGAAATACTTCGAATTGGGACAGTTCTAGCAGCAGCAAAATGTAGACTAGATCAAAGATGGTTAAAGTATATGGTATTAATTTAGTTCCTTTGGAAATTTGCTTTGGAGAATTCGGAATACATGTGTGGGCTATATTGCCTCTGAAACATCATACCACTCCCCCCCACCCCACGCCCCTAAAAAATGATCACAGAGTGATATTTACCTTCCACAAATGCCTGCTCTGTTTCATAGTCTGCCTTTAATTTTTTGGATGCCAAAGGAAACACTGGTTGGAATTCCAAAGTTGATTAAAACTTTTCACAGTATTTATCCTTTCTCTAGTCAGATAAACACTGAAAAGTTCATGGGTTTTTCATAATATTACTGCTAGAATCATTTTCTTAAGTCTCATGTTATCAGCTTTTTATCTCCAGTCAGGAAAAGAAATGAATGCATGTTGAAATTTCATTTGTGTAGGGAATTCATTTTGTTTAATTTGGTTTTAAAATACTAACTGTAATCCAGTATTGAGAAGAGATAGCTCACACTCCTTAATAGCCTTATCCAGAATGATTTTCATAGAGAAAATGGAGGGAGAAGGAGAGATAAATATTGGTGATAGTCAAGCAAATAATTTTAGAAAACCCATGGAATGAACCAAAATTATGTATAAGAACTCAAATTGGAATTAGAATTCAAAGCAAGGTCTCAGTGAAAATGGGGCTGTCTCACTGCAGTTAGATGGCAGACAGAGGGAAGAATAAATGAGCTCTAGCTTTTGAGAAACTTAATTAAAATTTATATCAAACCTAGGGTTCTCCTGAAAGAATTTGTACTTTCTTTAACAAAGGCTGTTTCTCATTGAGAAGCAATTCTAATTTTATACCAGTTTTGCGATTCTGTGCTGAAAATGGCCTTTCTATGAGATCATGTTCATTTTTGCCAAAAACAATGTATCACCACCCCTAGGACCTTCCTCTGGCACGCAGACAGAAGAGCATTTGCCAAAACAATGATAGGGATGCTTAGAAGGCAATCCTTCTTCTTTGAACTTTATTACTTTGAGCTAGAGTACAAGCCAAAATCCAGACCAAGGGTAATGCAATGCTGAGAAAAGAAGGAAACCACATTTACCATCCAGGTGGGAAATTTTCATTTCTGCATTTAAAAATCTGGTAGAGTCAGAGAACAGATCAGTGGTGTTCAGCTCAGTTCAGTCATTCAGTCAATTTTGCTCAGTATGCCTTTTGCTTAAAAAAAAAAAAAGTAATAATAATTAAAACAGATGTACTTTGTAAGTTTGATAGGCTAAAAACAGGCTGTTTTCTTAGCATAAAATTCATGTTCAGTTCAGTCGCTCAGTTGTGTCTGACTCTTTGCGACCCCATGAATTGCAGCACACCAGGCCTCCCTGTCCATCACCAACTCCCGGAGTTTACCCAAACTCATGTCCATCAAGTCATCAAGTCGGTGATGCCATCCAGCATCTCATCCTCTGTCGTCCCCTTCTCCTCCTGTCCTCAATCCCTCCCAGCATCAGGGTCTTTTCCAATGAGTCAACTCTTTGCATAAGGTGGCCAAAGTATTGGAGTTTCAGTCTCAGCATCAGTCCTTCCAATGAACACCCAGGACTGGTCTCCTTAGGATGGACTCCTTTAGGTCTCCTTGCAGTTCAAGGGACTTTCAAGAGTCTTCTCCAACACCACAGTTCAAAAGCAGCATCAATTCTTTGGCACTCAGCTTTGTTCACAGTCCAACTCTCACATCCACACATGACCACTGGAAAAACCATAGCCTTGACTAGACAGACCTTTGTTGGCAAAGAAATGTCTCTGCTTTTTAATATGCTATCTAGGTTTGTCACAGCTTTTCTTCCAAGAAGCAAGTATCTTTTAATTTCATGGCTGCAGTCACCATCTGCAATGATTTTGGAGCCCCCCCAAAAATCAGTGGTGGCCAGGGGTTAAAAGTTGATGGGAGGGTTAGACTATAAATGAACAACAAGAGGGAGTATTCTGAGGGTAATGAGACTGAAACCGTGCACCTCAGATTGGGACTTGAACCCCTGGGCTGGGACTCCAACTCAGTCAGGAGCCAGACTGGGACTTGAATCCACAGTCTGTTAATTGATATCACATACCTGGTCTCAGGACTTAATGAAGCTCAAGTTCTTGATGTCTTTTTGGAGAAAGGATTCTGTGAGACAAAGTGATAAGTAAGAAGTAGACTTATTTAGAGAGAAATATACTCCACAGACAATAGTTTGGCCTTCTCAGAAGGTGAGAGACCCCGAAATATGTCATGGTTCATTTTTATAGGCTGGGTGATTTCATAGGCTAATGAGGGGGAGGATTATTCAAACTATTTCAAGGAAAAGGTGGACATTTCCAGGAGTTGGGTCACCACCCACGTTTTGGCCTTTTATAGTTAGCCTCAGAACTCTCATGGCATTGGTAGGTGTGTTATTTAGCTTGCTGATGTGTTACAGTGTGTGTTTAATGAGCCTCAAGGTCTAGTGGAAGTCAACTCATCTGCCATCTTGGACCTAGCTGGTTCTACCCAGTTTTTGTCATGTCCTATGACTATGTCATTCTTTTAAAGGTAGTGCCCTCCCCACTTCCCTCCTGTTATAGGAACATTCTGTAGTCTAAGCATAGTTGTGGTATGTGTCAGGACTTCTAAAATTGTATGAAAAAATGAGTGCTCTTTACTGTATGTAAATTTTAAAATAAATGAACAAGCAAACATTTTTACTTTGACTTTTAAAAAAAGTGCATCAGTTTAGCATTTTGTTAAATGAGTCCATCAATAGACTTGACATCTTGCTGGTACTCCTCCACCTCCCTAATTATGATTTCAAAGGCCCCCTCTCTCCTTCTTCTCCTCAGTTTCCCCTCTTCCTCAGGGCTTGCTATGATTTCCTGATTTATCTTCTTTTGTAAAAAAACAAAAGCCTTTGCTAACCAAGGCCTCAAATAAATGATGAAAAAAATTCAGACCTGGGATAGAGCATCAGGTGGAGAAATTGTGCTGATGGAAAAGCTTCACACAGAAGGGTGGTGGGGAGGGGTCTCCTTTTCCTGGAAGACCCCTGAAAGAGGGGAAGCAGGGAAGAAATGAAGAGAAGGATTTAATAATCCTGCCTTACATTTTTAAAGTGTGTTATGTTTTATTAATATACTAATCTCAAACTAACTCCTTTAATGTTCCATCCATCTGCTCATGCAGGTAGGGACCATTGCCCCCATTTTATAGATAAAGAAACTGTGGCCCCAAATAGTGGTTTTCCTGTGGTCATAGGGCTAGTATGTGAAAAAGCTTGTATGTGAACTAGGATTCTTGTGTTGAATGAAATGAAAACATGTAACATGAGACTTGTGAACTTCAGTTTCATTTGAAGACTGTACTCCCAGGAGACAACTTCTCTGGTCATTCTGAGGAACCCCTCTGAAGAGATGGGGGAAGAGACTAACATATATGTGATGCTGAAGAAGGCGTGTATGCAATCGAGGAAACAGCTAGTTAGATTACTGCTAGTCACAAGGAACAGATATCTCAGTAAGGGATTTTAGTGCTTTTCTAAGTATGAAAAGATGGAAGAATCCAGGTTCATAAAAATCTTTTCCTAAAAGATTTCTAACTATCTACGGGCCCGTTTTGCCTGCTCTCCCAGAGCACAGCGTGCCTAATCCTGATTTTCACTCTGAATTCCTTTCAGGGTGTTTTGTAGGTCAGCAACTGAGTGGTTAATGACTTGATTCATGTAGGACTGGACACTGGGCACCATTTTTTACTTTACACCTGGTTCTTAGCAATGACTTCAGTCTAGAACCCCAGGTAGCCTCTGCCAACACGCTGTGAGTCCAGAGCTACTGACAGTGATGTACCCCCAGTGAAATCCTTGTGGGCGGTGGCCCAAGGGGTGTGGGTGGCAATGAGTCAGCAGTTTGCACTCTGGGTGTGTCTTTTAGCAATGACATTTCAGCCAGTGCTGTATTGATGGGTTTGTTCTTACTATTTTAATTTGGTCTAGAAAAGCCATCAATATAGGTAGCTTGGGTTAGGACAGCATTCTCTCAGTCAGAGGCTACCTCCACAATAGGCAGCATCAATTTGAAAATCCAAAAAAGAGTGCCTGAGATCTTTTCTCCTATATGGTGAAGGAGAAGGATTTGACCAACTTAAAGATGAACATGTCAGGCAGGTTTTCCCTCAGGAGGCAGGAAGTAATTAAATAGAGATAAATATATGTGTTTATTCTGTTCCTTGTTACACAAATAATTTGAGAAGGCCAGCTAGGCGAACCCAGATCTAGTCCTATTAAACAAACATAGTTCACAGAAGATGGGCCCCAGCACTTATTGAGAAATTTCCTCAAGAGCCTTGGCCAAATGTGGTGTGTTTTGCTGTCTGTAATGGATTCAGTATTTCTCAATATGTTTCAAAGTATAAATAGCAAATCAGTTGAGCAAATGCCCATCTGGTTGTCTGATCTCCTCTTTTTAAATAGAGAAAAAGAAATTGCTTTTGACTTAAAAACTTGGAAGAGAATTAGTGGCTCTGTTTCAAATCTGATCTGGTCACATTCACTAATACCCGAAAGTCATTTTATCAGAGGGACAATCCCTTACCCTGCCCCACCCTGCCCCTTCTAATCCAGTCCTTTTCTTGGCATCCTCCAACCTGTTATTCTCCAATATAACAGATCTTTCCCTTCAAAGCATCTATAAAAATCTTCATTAGCTTGAAATACCACAAGGGCCAGGAACTGTGTGTTTGAGCTGCGTGTAGATCTCTGTGTATTCCTAGTGTCTCTCACAATCCCTGGCACATGAGATAGGTTAATCAGTTGAATGGACTGCCGGGCTGCCTTCCCTTTATAAGCAGAAGAAGACTTTTCTTCCTTCACTTTCATTCCTCCCTTTATATGATAAGAAAAATGTGTCTGATGTCAGACAATTGTGGGTACATAGGTAGCCACCCAGGGATGTATGCAACCATGGGAGAATATAAAGCCACTCTTCTATCTTCAATGTCTTCTCTTAAGGAGGTTGAATCAGCTCAAAGGCAGAAATTAGGAAGATTATTCCTGTTTTTTTTCCCTTAACTTTTTATTTCGTATTGGGGTATAGCTGATTAACAGCATGCTAACATTGTTGTGAAAGTTTCAGGTGGACAACAAAAGGACTCAGCCACATGTACACGTGTATCCATTCTCCCCCAAACTCCTCTCCCATCCGAGCTGCCACATAACATTGAACAGAGTTCCCTGTGCTATACAGTAGGTCCTTGTTGGTTATCCTTTTCAAATATCACAAGGTGTACATGTCCATCCCAAACTTGCTAACTATCCCTTCTCCCCAGATTATTCCTGATTTTGTTCCATTTTTGTTGTGAGAAACTCAGTTTCTTAAGAAGTAAAATGCGAAAAGTTGTGGAAGGAGCACTGGATTTATAATGGAATCCTAAAAATAGAGCCGGAACTTCTTTAGAATCCATCTCAGCTGTTGGTTTTCAACCCTCTCTCTGTGTTACATTTCCCAGTAGAGACAGAAATAAATGTATGGAAGCCTGGGTCCCATGTGCAGGGATTCAGATTCAGTTGGTTTCCTTGGTATGCTGTCATTTAATTTGCTTTCAGAGCAATCTCATGTGATTTGTCTGTGCAGCCATTTCAGAATGATGCCTGTGAACCAAATGTATAACAAACTCTGGTCACCTGCTTTGCCTGCCCAGTAGAATCAGATCTTGGGCTCTGTGTTCGGGGAATTCCCCACCTTGTGAACTGTGGTGGAGGTAGCACCTTTTCCCAGGTTCCACAGCCTCTCTTGTAGCTAGAAGGTCATGAGGACCTGTAGTGAAGCTCTTCCAATCGGACACACCAGCCTTGGATTTTGAATGGAAACTGGAGACCCCAGGACTCTAAGGTCTCAGCAGGTCTCTCTGCTGACAGTAGCTTTGACACCAAGAATAATCTGGTGTAGCAGTGGAAGTAAGTCCATCACATTATCGGTTTTAACAGCAGCAGTGGTATCCTTATTGCATTAGTCATGGCTTGTTTCTGGCAAGCTGCACTCAAATTCACTTTTCCAGGCCTCCTGTGAGAGAATCAAATTCCTTCAGAAGATTCAAGTGAATAACACATGCCTTTTCTGCCTAGATCGGCTAGAATCAGGTTCTTTTGCTTGTAAAGGGAGGGAGATCTTGAATGCTGCAAGTGCTTTTTATTTTTTTTTTTAATGACTGTATTTCTTGGAATCTTGTGGTTCTGTGGGTACCCCAGGAGCCATGTAGAGAAGACAAAGTAATGCAAGCCTGCATTTCTCTGGATTCTCTACCCACTTCAATCAGAGCAGTTCCAGTTAATGTTTTCTTATGAAAAAGGGTTTCTGCTGCCAAAGAAAAAGTATGCAAACCTCATTTGGGTTTCAGGGAAGAAGTTATTTGGTTTCTACCAAATTCCATTAATTTTTTCCTACATTTTCCCCAGATACAAAGCTATTCTTCCAGACTTGGGTAAAATATTCTAGTAGTGAAGTGAGCCAAGGTGACCACCTATTCTTTTCTGACATTCAAAGTTCATCCAGTTTATATTTTAACCAGGAATCTGGAGATGAAGTGTAGGTCATATTTCTGCCATTTCTTAGCGATGTCCCCACAGGCAAATTCCTTATTCCCACTAAAATTATATTCACCTTTCTGTAAAACAGAACAACTAATACTCTTCCATTAACCTCATATGAGACCTGCAGGCTCCAGTGACATAATAAATTTAAATGATATAGTAAGTAAAGGTGTCTTATGCACTTATAAACTATTATATGCATGCAAGATGAAATTATTATTACAGTTACTGTCAGCATGAAATCTCGGATCAGTTGGTGAATTTATTTCCTGGAAATGAATGAACTAAACTAGTTAACCCAATGGAAAAAAAGCTGGTTAGTATCACAGGCGGAGAAGGCAATGGCACCCCACTCCAGTACTCTTGCTTGGAAAATCCCATGGATGGAGGAGCCTGGTAGGCTGAAGTCCATGAGGTTGCTAGGAGTCGGACATGACTGATCGACTTCACTTTCACTTTTCACTTTCATGCATTTGAGAAGGAAATGGCCACCCACTCCAGTGTTCTTGCCTGGTGAATCCCAGGGATGGGGGAGCCTGGTGGGCTGCTGTCTATGGGGTCACACAGAGTCGGAAACAACTAAAGTGACTTAGCAGCAGCAGCAGCAGTATCACAGGAAGATGTATAGTGTTCCTGGGTCTGTGGTTAAATTCTGAGATGATACTGAAATTTTACAATATATAATCTTTATACTTAAAGGGCCTATAGGCTCTGAATGACATTTGCTTTTGGTATATTATTTACAGAGAGATCCAACAGTAATAATATAGTTGAAAGATATTATCCTTTACATTTTCATTTATATAAATTTCTTTATTTGTAATTATATATGAGTATCACTGAAAGGACAGATTTTATTAAGCACCTTCAAAGTGCAACACTGGGTTTTTCTATAGTTATGTATAAAGGCCAGGGTTGTTAGAGCACTGGTTATTAGTCTGAAGTGCTTTAATGCTGAGTGGTAGTTAAGTCGTTGGAAGTATTTGAGAAGATTCATATAACAGCACTGTTTTAGTGAGAAGTAAAGATTAATTGGATAATAATAAAAGAATTAGAAGGGTGAAATATCATTCAGATTTCCTTACCTGAGAAATTGAGACAATGGCATATAGAAAACAAAGATCTGGCTAGATTTTCAGATGAAGCTTTAAAACATGTAAGAGTCTTCAAATGTGACCAAACTGAAAAGAGGTACAATGAGTACAGAATATTCTTGACTTTCATCCACTTTAAACAACCACTGCCACCTAGTAGCTTGTGACGTTGTTTACGTTGAAGGAAGAAATCTTATTGATTCTGGATCCTATAAACCTAAGCAGGGTTGAAACAGAATAGAAAGAACGCCGAGCTGATATACAAAGAGATCTAAGTTTTTGGAGCACAAGGATTAAGAGTCAGGTCACCTTGTGCAACATTATAACATACTTAGTATTTTTCCAGTGGTCATGCATGGATGTGAGAGTTGGACTATAAAGAAAGCTGAGTACTGAAGAACTGATGCTTTTGAACTGTGGTGTTGGAGAAGACTCTTGAGAGTCCCTTGGACTGCAAGGAGATCCAGCCAGTCCATCCTAAAAGAGATCAGTCCTGGGTGTTCATTGAAATGACTGATGTTGAAGCTGAAACTCCAATACTTTGGCTACCTGATGCGGAGAGCTGACTCATTTGAAAAGACCCTGATGCTGGGAAAGATTGAGGGCAGGAGGAGAAGGGGACGACAGAGGATGAGATGGTTGGATTGCATCACCAACACAATGGACATGGGTTTGGGTGAACCCTGGGAGTTGGTGATGGACAGGGAGGCCTGGCATGCTGCGGTTCATGGGGTCACAAAGAGTCGGACACGACTGAGTGACTGAACTGAACTGAGTCTGTAAAGACTGTCTAGCCATAAATGTTGTCATTGTTCAGTCACCCAGTCATATCTGACTCTTGGCGACCCCATGGACTGCAGGGCACCTGGCCTCCCCATCCCTCACCGTCTCTGAGTTCACCCAAGTTCATGTCCATTGAGTTGGTGATGCCATCCATAATGGCAAAAATTTATGCTAGCCATAAATATCTATACTTTAATGATTTCTTATGAAATTCATAGCCAAAGCTGGAATCCAACAAGATTTCTGATAGCAGTAGACATGAATTAAATCCACAGATCCCATCACATATATTTGAATTACTCATTTCTGTTTCCCTTTTTTTTTTTTTTTTTGGTCTTAATTGAATTTCTTCCAATATTGCTTCTGCTTCATGTTTTGGTTTCTTGGCTATGAGGCATGTAGGATCCCAGTTCCTCGACCAGGAATTGAACCTGCACCCCCAACATTGGAAGGCAAAGTCCCAACCACCCGACCACCAGGGAAATCCCCTTTCTCTTTCCTTTTGATTCAATAAGCCTCATATCTATCCTGAATTATTGAGTAGTGGAAGACATTAAGAACCAGAGTAGTTAAGGAAAGAAATAATAAGTGGGCAGACAGAGGCACAGTGAGAGAGAAAATGAAAATGAGCAGCCCAAAATCTTTCAAGGAATAAGTTCACAATTGATTTTTTCTGAAGTATAATAACATTATGATATAAGTACATAACTGCTGATGATCTTGATTCTGAGAGTGACTGTTTACCCTCAGGGCCAATATTCCATCACCCATAACTTCTTATCATTTTCCAAGAATAACAGGCCATTTTCAGATTTCTTGGTACCTTTTTTAATGCTACCTGCTGCTTGAAAATTTCACCCTACTATCTACACTGTTCTTTCAGAAACTCCTTGTTCCAAGGTTCCTCATGCGGAAAGCCTTCTGAAATTTTCCCCAAACAGAGATGACATTTCTTCCCTCTGTGACACCAGTGATTGCATTTTGTTTTCATCTTGCTAGGTTCTTATCAACTCCTCATTATACTTCTATCAAAACAATGTATATTATATCAGTTTAAATGCATATCAGTGTCACTGCAGTTTGGGCTTCTTCAGATCAAACACTGTCTTTCAGTTCTGTGTTCTAGATATTCTTTTAGTTGATAGCTGCTTGAATAGATAGCAGCTATCACATCTCAGAAGGATAATTCTGGGAAGAAATTGAATAAGTGTGTGATAGACCTAGACATAACTTTCTTATGAGGTTAGAGAATGAAGACAGAGTTTATGTAGATATCAACATGCCTGTACCCATAAATCCTGAGCTTCTAAATATTGTCTTAGAGTCTCACTCAGGGTGCATAGGGAGAGTTTGCCTGCTAGTAGATTTTATCAGGGAGGTTTACCAAATTTTTACTTTCTTTTTTAATCAAGGATCCCTGTACTGATGATATGCAGAAATAATTTCTGGGGTTCTTCTATTTCTCTAGAGAGTACCCCTCCACCTTTACCCAGGGTTATAGCTCCTGACTGCCAGTCACTGCTCTGGAAGCAAGGCAAGAAAGGATGCCCAGGAACCTAAGGTTAAATATGCAGAACATGGAGGAAATAGAGATCATCCAAAAAAGGAAGAAAGATTACAAAGCAAAATAATACAATTATTAGCAATCTCCAATGGATAAGAGAAGTTATTATATCCATAGGACTAGGGTGCTACGACAAAGGAAATTAAAAATATGATAGCCAACATAAATGCAATAGAAATGTCGGAACATAAAATGAAGGATGTGTCCTCAAAAGCAGAGCAAAAAGGTAAAAAACCAAAAAGTGGAAGAGGTAGAAACAGAGAAATGACATCATGAGAAGAATTTGATGGAGGGGGCCATGCACCAAGGCATGCAGACACCTCTAGAAGCTGGAAAAGGCAAGAAGATGGACTCTCTCCTAAATCCTCCAGAAAGGAAGGCAGCCTGGTCAACACCTGATTTTAGCCCAGTGAGATGCATTTTGAACTTCTGGATGACTCAGCTGTAAGATCAAAAATCCATGTTGTTTAAGCCAAGCGTGTAGTAATTTGTTACGGCAGCAAGAGAAAACTAAAAAAGGCCATATTGTATTTGTTATTTATTCTCTCCCTTGATTGCTTTAGGGCATTTACCCTACCCCTGCTGTCCTTGTCCATAACCTTTGATCCCCAGAAGTCTCTCCTTCCCACAGGATATGGTCTCTGCTTTGCAAGAATACCCAGCCTTCTCTACTCACTGAACTTGGACCAGTCTTAACTCCTCTTTGGCTTTGTGTCAGTACTGCGGAGGGTCACTGAGTTGACTCAGACTCTGGCTGACCTCCCTCATGTCCACCCTAAGCCCCTGGTGAAAACAGCATTGACAAGGATAACAAATCCCTTGAGGTTCTTTAGCATCATCACTTGGACAAAGAAGGTTCCATCCTGTGTCATCTTTTCCCCTTTCAGGGCTCAAATGCACTTACAGGACTGCTTTCAGCATACAGATGCATCTCAATTATCTTGACTGAACTCTCCATGCATGGTGTTTAAATAAACAAACAAACAAACAAATGCCTTTAATTTTCTAGCTTATCTCTGACTGAATCCTTGATGTGGGTCAGCAAAACTATCCCACTATGGTTCAGTTCTTGCCAATCCACAGATAACTATTAAGAGCATTTCTTTTAGAGTTGCAAAATCTTGCAAAGACTGCTGGAAACCAGAATCCTTAGTCAGAGATCTAAAGGGAAAAGAGTCAGTGGGTCTACCAAGAACATAGTGACAAAGAAGACTGCTGAGTGCAAAGGGCCATTAGTAGTGGGGGAACCAGTGGGAGGGGCAGACGAAATTCCGCAGAGGCAGGATTCTCTGCAAGAGAGGCTGAGTTCATTTGAGTTAAGAATCTGAGTCATATGCCAAAGTGGCTGGCTTGGTCATATTTTGCCCCAGTTACCCATTTCCCTCTGATCTCAGACTAAAATCTAATTATACATAGTGTGGAAAGAGGCCTGGTGGGAGTACCCACAACCTCTCTCCCATCACTTAGAGGGCTAAGAAGAAGGTACCTGCAAATGTAAACAAAACTGGCAACTAGGATTTTGCATCAAGGTGGCAGAACCTCATATTAAGAGACAACCAAACTGTCAGGGATAAAGAATAGATTCTTCTCTTCTCTTTGATTCTCCAAGGTTGTTTTTATTAAAATGGAAATAACCAAGACTAAATGCAGGGCTTACGTGTTGATGAAAGAACTGCCTCACCAGCAGCTGAGGAATAATTGTCTTCTCTTGTTCCTGAACTCAGCATTTGGCTGTTCATTAATTAATGGCACACCCATGAGTATAGCATTTCCAAACTGTGGGCTCCTAAGCAATTCCTCAGCAAACACCATGTTGCCTGCCTTAGTATCACTGTTTCTTGCTGTTATGGACTTCTAATTATAATTTTATTCATTTTTCACTTGGCACATCTGTAGAGAACTGCATAAGTCACTTTATGAGCTGTTGTGGAGGGCATATAATTAAATAGAATGGAATCAATGTGTCAAGGTGCTGAAAGCTGATGGCTGGGGTGACCTCCAGAGGAAACAGAATGTGTGGCCACTGCCTTGAGGTTAAGAATACAAAGCTCAGATTACTCCCTGTACCCTAAGCCTTCTTTTTTACTATCAACAAAAAGTTTTCTGTAATGATTTTAATAAAATAGATTCAGGAAATGTTTGGGGACTGCACATTTTAAACATGTATACCTTATTGTTAGTTGTATCTCAATAAATCTGCCAAGAGTGAAAAAAAAAAGAAATGTTTGGGCAATCAATGAGATTCTATTAGATGGTCATAATATTTACCTTATGGGAAAAATTATATATTTTCCCATTATATGTAACCTGCATTTCCCAAGTTTCCATGAAACTGGCCCAAATGAAGTCAAATCATTGGCTATAACCTGTATTTTACTTGACTTTGTCAACATTCACCAGTGAAGGACTTCCAGGAACATGTGTGTTTTGAGTCAAACTGGTGTTCATGCAGTATGAACTCAAGGCTGTCTACTCACACCACTGGCCTGGCAAAGCCTACACTATTTTTGGGATCCCTGTTCTACAAAGATGAGGAAATCTGGACTCTCTGAGTCAGTGAGTTACCCAAGGGCATGCACTCCTAAGAGACTGACCCAGATAGTACTTTGCACTTCTGTACTTTGACAAAGTACTTTGATAGTACTTTGACTCCAAGCATGGTATCTTCTTTCTGCATTAGATCTAATCAATCTCTGTCTAAACATAATCATCACTCATGATCCCAGTCTTATCTATCTATTAGTACAGACTTTCACAATCACACAGATTAGTTTCTTTTGGTGGGTAAACTGGAATAGCAGCAATGGGCTGCCAGACTAAGGGAGCAGAATGGAGCCAAGGGGTCAGGTTCTAAAATAGGCCTCATGAGACCAAAGGGCAGAGGTCCCTGAAAACAGTGAACCACAGGGACTCTGTGTACAGATCTAAGGAGGAGGCAGTGCCAAACACAGGCCTCACCCTTTGCTGGACTGAGCAAAATGTAGGTGATACTTTGTACTTAACATCTAGTAATATCTAGCAGTTAGACTTTACCATTTATCACTAAGCATAAATCCATGTAAGTATTAACCTACCACCCATTCTATGCCAAGCATATGCACCATGGTTTGTTCAGTTCAGTTCAGTTCAGTCGCTCAGTTGTGTCCGACTCTTTGCGACCCCATGAACCGCAGCACGCCAGGCCTCCCTGTCTATCATCATCTCCCAGAGTTCACTCAGACTCACGTCCATCGAGTCAGTGATGCCATCCAGCCATCTCATCCTCTGTCATCCCCTTCTCCTCCTGCCTCCAATCCCTGCCAGCATCAGAGTCTTTTCCAATGAGTCAACTCTTCACATGAGGTGGCCAAAGTACTGGAGTTTCAGCTTTAGCATCATTCCTTCCAAAGAAATCTCAGGGCTGATCTCCTTCAGAATGGACTGGTTAGATCTCCTTGCAGTCCAAGGGACTCTCAAGAGTCTTCTCCAATATCACAGTTTAAAAGCATGAATTCTTCGGCACTCAGCTTTCTTCACAGTCCAACTCTCACATCCATAGTTAGTTTTCATCTATTTATACAATCTTCACAAAAGTCCTTAAGGTCCTTTAGGACAGAGAATGTCTCTCGCTTCTTGTAATCCCTAACTACCTTGCTTAAAATACATGATTAATATTGGGTTGGCCAAAAAGTTCATTCAGGCTTTTCTAAAATAGCTTATGGAAAAACCCGAATGAACTTTTTGGTCAACCCAATAGCTTTTGTTGTTTCAAATGCTGAAGGGAGTGGAAATTCACCCAGTATTACCCAAATTAATATTCCCTGAATAGCATCAGTGCCTTTCCTCAGGGTACATATCCCGCATACACATGCACATCCCGGGAACAGCTCTGCAAGTCACCGATGTGGTCATTTCTGGCTTTCCTTCTCTTTGAACATTAGTGGCTACACTTCCTTTTTCTTTTTCAAGATTCAGGAAGCCAAACCCTCAGCTTCTTGGAGAAAGAAGTTGTTCATCTAGTGCAGCTCAATTATTTCTTCTTGGAAGGCCAGGTCCTCAGAAAGTAAGCACTTGACTTTCTCAAAAGCAGTGAACATTTCATCTCCTTCCCTTGAGACAAGCACCAAGTCACATATCATTGCTGCTTGATGCCCCAGCCTATTCACTTTTAACTGCTGCTTCCTCTCTTGGCTTCAAGCGAGAGCTCCAGGTTGTGCAGGGATCCCATCTGCACTATCTTTCTTACTCCTGACATTTCTCTGAACTTCAAGTACTCAGGGAAGACGCTATTTCTCTGTGTTTACCAACTGCATTGATATGGACAGAAGGGCACATCCCACACACCATTTACAGCAACGATTTCTTAGGATCAGTCATTTTTAAGCCATACACCTCCTGAGGCTCTTAAATATGTCATGGCAGGAACTGCTGCTCCCTTTCTCCATCTTCTCCATCATGCATGTGTCAGACATGCCTTAGGCCTTCTGGGCATCTGCTCTTCACCAGTGGGTCCGTCTCTGCCCCCCACCTGTTGGTAAAGTTCTATGAGGAGTGAGTTATGGAAAAACGCAGCAGCCCACTGGGAAACGTCATCCACAGTGTTTTAGTTCCCAGCTTGGCAAAAATAGGCAGTTAGCTGAAGGTTTGCCCAGTGCAGGTTCTGTTCATAAGCATAATTTTTCAAAGTTAAAAATAAACAACTCCTGCTCCTCTTGTTTCTAAAGTGCTCTGGGGAGCTCACAATGGTGATTTTGTACATTTCATTTCACTAGTCAGTTTTCAGAGAGATAACTGTGGACTGGGCATTTTATATAATTCTTGTAATATTTTAATGTAAGAGATGGACAAGGCCATTGACTTACTGGGGGTGACAAACAGATTATAAGATCCTAATAACAGAGCATGTGGTTAGAACAATGGCAATGCTGTTTACTGGCAGAAACACAGAGGAGGGTCACTGAATGTGGCCCTAATGCAAGGCAGAAAATGAAAACTGGAAAGTTCTTTGGAAAGCAGACATGTAAACTGAGAGTTAAAGATTGAGGAGTTAGTATGTTTTAGAAGAGATTGGTAGAAAGGAGGGGAAAAAAAGAATCCTTAATGCTGTTGTCCTCTACCTCATGTGTATAATTAGCACACCCTGGGAAATCTATAGCTACTGCTTCTTAAGAATTCATTACACCTGGTGAATGCCATGGGCCTCTGGCCCCATGTAATTTCTGTGCTTTTGCTTAATTAAGACACTGTGATAGACTGGGCAGACATTTCCTGGCAATTAATAATCAGTGGAGGAGCTTAAGTCTTGAAGCAAAGCTGTGAAAATATGCACTTATATAGAAAAGCTGTCAAATTATTATCTTTTCATGTCTTGATCAGCCCGAAGTTGAAAAGGCACATTGTGTGGTCGGCAAGCTTCATGCACAGCTTCATTCTTTTCCTAATCATTAAAAGCCAAGTACACAGGAAGAGAGAAGCACACACTCTTTTGCATTAGGTGTTTGGAATCCAAGTTAACTTGGAGAACTTTCCTAAAAGTAACTGCTGATCGATACTGCATTCCGTTACTTAGAGCAATTTGTGGTACAACCATCATAAAGTCATTTATTAGGTTGGCCAACAAGTTCATTCGGATTTTTCCATCAGCTGTTATAAAAACCTGAATGACTATTTGGCCAACCCAATATAAATGTTTCTATTTAATCAAGATAGGTTTAGCAGAGCTCTGCGTAGAGATGGTAGAGTGGACAAAATGAGTCTGGTGATTGGCTTATAAAATGTTTTGGGTTTATCACTTCAAAGTATAAAACTTAAATTATGCACAGAAATGACATACAAGACAGCAAAAGAGACACTGATGTATAGAACAGTCTTTTGGACTCCGTGGGAGAGGGAGAGGGTGGGATGATGTGGGAGAATGGCATTGAAACATGTATAATATCATATATGAAACGAGTCACCAGTCCAGGTTCGATGAACGATACTTGATGCTTAGGGCTGGTGCACTGGGACGACCCAGAGGGATGGTATGGGGAGGGAGGAGGGAGAAGGGTTCAGGATAGGGAACACATGTATACCTGTGGCGGATTCATTTTGATATATGGCAAAACCAATAAAATATTGTAAATTTAAAAAATAAAATAAAATTAAAAAAAAGAAATGACGTATAGTATGGGTTATTTCCCCATAATGAATTCATAGGAAATTGGGCAATGCAGCAGACATTTATTAAGCTCCTACCATACTATAGTATAGCTCCTACTGTACTATACTATACATGGCAGAGCTTTCTAGGTGGCACTAGTGGTAAAGAACCCACCTGCCAATGCAGGAGACATGAGAGATGCTGGTTTGATCCCTGGGTCAAGAAGATCCTGAGGAGCAGGGCATGGAAATCCACTCCTGTATTCTTGCCTGGAGAATCCTATGGACAGAGGAGCCTAGAGGGCTACGGTCCATAGGGTCGCAAAGAGTCAGACATGACTGAAGCGACTTAGCACACATTCATGCATGCAAATACTTGGCATCATGTGTGAATAAAATGCTGCATGGTCCATAATGGGGTACGTCAGGATATACTACAGCAAGTTCACTGAAAATGATGTTTTCCATCTGTTTTAAAGCAGCTTCTTTCTTGCTTTAATCTTTGTAAAACTAAAGGCAAAATCTGCACCTGTGTGAAGGAGATAGGGCAGAGAGCTCTCAGTAAGGATTGAGCCACTTAATAAATTTAATAAATTTGCAGCCTCTTGTTTCACCTTGTCACAACCTCACTCTCTTACAGTATCTGTGGCCTCTATCGCACTTTATGCTTCTCTCATTTTCCTTACACTATTATCCAGTTCAGCTTTGTCTGTCAGCTCTTATGCAACCTACACAAGTGGAATTCTCCTTGGACTCTTCTGGCTCAAACATAAATCAAAAAAGAGCAACTTTGGCAATGTTTCTGTTGCCAATAGAACAAAAGAAATATTGCCAATATTTCTTTGGCAATACATTTTGGTACACTCATATCTCAGCAAACTGAGTCAAAGAGGCCAGCTTGTTTTTACTGACAGCCTAAAGACAGAATCACTTCAGAGTGATTAAAAAGGCTTATTTTGAAAGTACAGTTAAAGGGGATTGTGTGGTGGGGGGAAAAAGACCTCATGGTCATGGAATTTTACTGTATTCAGGAAACCAAAAATTGAAATGTTTAGACTATTGTACAACACTATTGTAGAGTGTTGGGGGAAAAATGGGCCTTCATTAATGTACCCTTTCAGTTCAGTCAGTCGCTCAGTCATGTCCAACTCTCTGCAACCCCATGAATCGCAGCATGCCAGGCCTCCCTGTCCATCACCACCTCCCGGAGTTCACTCAAATGCCAATGTACCCTTTAGAGAAGAGCAAAAAACACTGAGTATAATTCAATCAGGAGAATTAACTAGAACGGGGAGTCTGTTCTTTTGAATTTCTCATCATGGAATGAATGGCACACCTAGCCCTCTCTGCCTCAGATGGACCAGTGAGGCTGGGAGACCAGGATTATCACATTATCTTAGTGACACTAGGCCATCCCCTGCATACTTGACCCATCCAGTAGCTTATACTGAGAGTGGTGCCCTGAAAGGACCCCAGTGGCATTGGAGAATGGCTTGGGGCTTTGATACTGAGGTGTATCAAAGGTGTCAAAGGTGTCTAAGCCAGGGCTTTATAGGGTTCTTAAGCTTTTCATGGAATTTCTTGGAAAAATAGTAGAGGGGATGACAGAAGTTATCTCTGGTTTTTCACTGCCCCTTTCCATGGTCTTATTCTAGCTCTCTCCCACCCCTTTCCACCAGGACAGAAAATGTGGAGCACACACATGGGCTTGCTTCGCTTTTCTTGTGTACACAGAGATACTGTACACAAATCTGGTAACTCTGCATATGCAGTGTGAGGGTTTCACGACTTGGATGAAAGTAGATGAAGCACAACAGGTCCTACTGTGTAGTACAGGGAACTGTATTCAATATCTTGTGATAAACTATATTGGAAAAGAATATTAAAAATGTATATATATACATACATATATATGTATACACACACACATATATATGTGTGTGAAAATCACTTTGCTGTACAGCAGAAATGAACAGAACATTATAAATTAACTATACTTCAATTTAATAAAAGAAAAAAAGGAGCTGGATGTTCTTTACCAGAATTGTACATACATACTCAAGCTGACATCTATTATTCTCTAGATCTGAAACATAAAATCTATGTGGTCTTACATACCCTTTCCCCCATATGAACACATTGCTAATGCATATCCTGAGTCACAAAACTCTGTAGACAAAAGCAGGTGGAAATTTTTGGGAAAGGAACTTGAAAGCAATGTGAGCTAGAGCTCTGGAAGAGCTAATAAAAAAATACTCTTTTTATTATTTTTTTAACCACATCTGAACTCTTTAGAGTCCCTTGGACTGCAAGGAGATCCAACTAGTCCATTCTGAAGGAGATCAGCCCTGGGATTTCTTTGGAAGGAATGATGCTAAAGCTGAAACTCCAGTACTTTGGCCACCTCATGCGAAGAGTTGACTCATTGGAAATGACTCTGATGCTGGGAGGGATTGGGGGCATGAGGAGAAGGGGATGACAGAGGATGAGATGGCTGGATGGGATCATCGACTCGATGGACGTGAGTTTGAGTGATCCCAGAGTTGGTGATGGATAGGGAGGCCTGGCGTGCTGTGATTCATGGGGTTGCAAAGAGTCGGACACGACTGAGCGACTGAACTGAACTGAAGAGTACCTAAGGGCTGTACTAGAGATTTCTTTTATCCTGGGCACATTCTAGACAACATTTCTCAACCTCCCCTGCAGTTAGGTGACATATGACTGCATCTGGCTTGTAGGATATGAGCAAAAGTGATGACTGTCCTCCTGTCCTCAGTCCTTTTTTGTCTGTTATTACTATTGGTATTGACACTCAGGGAGACCATGGAAGCTGCACAGTGAAGATATTGGATTCTCTTTTACTCTGGATCTCTGAAAGACTGTGTACATCATTGTTATGGGCTGAGTTGTGGCCTTTTCCCATGAAAAAAATTATCTTTTGAAGGTTTAACCCTCAATGTGACTTTATTTGGATGTAGGGCCTTTAAGGGAGTAATTAAGGTCAAATGAAGTCTTATGGTAGGGCTCTAATTCAGTAGGACTGATCCTAATAAGAAGAGGACATTGCAGCTGGTCTGTATGTCTGCTTTATGCTAGTATTGTACTGTTTTGATCATTATAGTTTTATAATATAATATAGAAACAGAAAGTCAACAAAGTAAGTATATAATGATAAAGGGGTCAATTCATCAAGAGGATATAAAATAGAAAATATATATGCATCCAACATTGAATCACCTAAATATACAAAGAAAATATTAACAGAACTGTAGGGAGTCATAGATAGCTGTAAAATAATAGTAAAGGGTTTTAACACCACACTTTCAACAATAGATAACTCATCCTGACAAAAAGAATAAGGAAATGTTGGTATTTGATTACAATATATACCAAATAGGCCTAACAGACATACAGAGGTTCCATTCAACAGAAGCAAAATACATATTCTTCTCAAGTGCACATGGAACCTTCTCCAGGATAGATAGATCATTTGATAGTCACAAAACAAGTCTTATCAAACACAAGGCTGAAATCCTATCAAGTATTCTTTACCACCAAATGGCATAAAAGTAGAAAGCAATAACAGGAGGAAAATTAGAAAATTAAAAAAGAAGTCAAAGTTAAACAACATACTCCTGAACAGCCATCTTATTTAAAGGCCTAATGTTAACTTGGCTTAGTCTGAACAGACTTCCAGCACAGGGCTGAATTGGGACATATATAACTTAAGAACCAAAAATTGGAGCTAGGGTATTTAAAAGTTTACATGTGTTTGTAACAATCATCAGCAGTTGTCTATATAAGTTGGACCCATCACCTCAACATTTGTAAATAAAAAATATGCTATAAGTATAACTAAAGAACTTTGTAATTAAAATGGTACCATTCTTAACTGGTGTTTTTTTTTTTAAGATTTTTAAAGAGAGAAGAGTTAAACTTTTAGAAAGTTAATTAGTTATTATTTACTTACTTTTAGCTGTGCTGGGTCTTCATTGCTGTGTGTGTGCATCCTCTAGTTATGGCAAGTGGGGGCGACTCTTCCTTGGGGTGATGGGCTTCTCATTGTGGTGACTTCTGTTGTTGCAAAGCATGGGCTCTAGGTGCATGGGCTTCAGTAGTTGCAGTGCTCAGGCTTCAGTAGTTGTGGCTCATGGGGTTAGTTGCTCCACAGCACGTGGGATCTTCCTGGATCAGGGATTTAACCCTTGTTCCCTGCATTAGCAGGTGGATTCTCAATTACTGGACCTCCGGGGAAGCCCCATTAAGTGGTATTTTGAGGGTAATGGAGGAAGGATCAGGGTAGAATATATAAATTTTAAAATAAATCTATTTCTCATCCCCAGAAAATAAAAGCTCAGTCTGACTAATGTACAGAGAAAATAAGCCATCTTCTAAGTATACCAGTGATTTTTAAAGGAGCTGAACTATGGGGGAAGTGAGAGGATTTGTTTATAAGAAACTCCACGCAAATTCACAAAGCATTTATGTTTTTCAGAAGTGAATATTTGTTTAAAAAGCTTGAAAAACAAGAGCTCAAGGTATTCTGTTAAGCTGTCATTGATGCTAAAGGCATTAATGTATGCCTTTGTAGCCTTGGGTAAGTCCCATAACCCACCTGAGCCTCAGTGTGCTCATCTGTTAAATGAAGCTATATTGAAATAGTTACATGTAAGACATGTGTATGTGGGTTTATGAGCAATGTGAACATGTATTTACAAATGTTAAGGTTTCTCAGTTGTGGTATAAATATGATAAAACTAAGAAACTGATATTTTATTTTCATGATAACTAACACATCTCATCAGGTCATGCAGGCCTTAGGGCAATTTGTCTCCAGTTTCCAAAGCCTAGATCTTATATCTCAAAAATAACAGTACTTAACTAGAAACACTTTTTGTATTTACCTTGTAATTAAAAAGAAAAGAATCAGCTCTTAAGATTAACTGTAGTTGACAGCCATGTCCCATGAAAGACCACATTTTCTAAACATTAAATTTATCTCCTGGAGGAGTAAGATGCAACACGCATATCTAGACCTCCCAAACTAAAGCCTCCACCACCACTGTGGGAATTAGATCATCAAATCATCCCCAAGAAGGGCAGTCATCCTAAAGTCATTACAGTTCAACAAGAGCAAAGGGAAGACTTAATCAGAAAATTGAATTCCTGAGACATAATAAAGCAGGTTAATTTAGAAATAAGAAATGACACCGTGAGGGATATGTAGCATCATCACTCTTGAGAGGCATGTGAGAAAAATCCAGAATGATATTTTCTGGGTGATACATATCTGGAAGTGTACATTTACTTCAGCTTTTTTTTCCCTGCCTGAGAGACTGATACTGCCTAGAACATAACTCAATTCAAAGCAGCAACATACTCTGGAGTTTCATCTCATACTTCTGAAGGATTGAAAAGTCTGAATGAACACTGAAAGGTCTTGGTGGCAGTAGGGGCGGATGATGGAGAGTTTCTGGGATAAGAGGTGTTTTGTTTTGTCGTTGTTTTTAGTCTCTAAGTTGTGCCTGTCTGTGTTTGTGACCCCATGGACTCTAGCCTGCGAGGCTCCTCTGTCCATAGGATTCTCCAGGCAAGTATATTGCAGTGGTTGTCATTTCCTCCTCCAAGGGATCTTCCCAACCCAGGGATCAAATCCATGTCTCCTGCATTGGCAGGTGGATTCTTTACCATTGAGCCATGGGGGAAGCTGCAGAAGGTATTTATATAGAGATAAACCTAGTCTCTGCCTTCTCTCCTGTGTCTCTGTGTCCTTCCCTCATTTTTTAAAGAAAACCTGTCTTAGATTTAGGATTAATCTGGGGTGATTTCATCTCAAGATTCTTTGTTACTTCCTAATTGCATCTACAAAGACTATTTTTAAATAAGGTCACATTCTGATGTTCAGGATACACATACATTTTGGGAAGACACTATCTATCCCACTACACCTTTTTCTTTTTTTAACTAATTTATATTTGATTAATGATGCCCAAGTTTTATTTAGTGACGAGAGCATCTATGGTCAATTGTTGAATTTCTGATTAGAAAAGGAAATATGGTCCTCAGCAGCCAACAGAAAATACGCTGTCTAGGTTGGTCATAATTTTCCTTCCAAGGAGTAAGTGTCTTTTAATTTCATGGCTGCAATCACCATCTGCAGTGATTTTGGAGCCCCCAAAAATAAAGTCTGACACTGTTTCCACTGTTTCCCCATCTTTTTGCCATGCAGTGATGGGACCAGATGCCATGATCTTCATTTTCTGAATGTTGAGCTTTAAGCCAACTTTTCCACTCTCCTCTTTCACTTTCTTCAAGAGGCTCTTTAGTTCTTCTTTGCTCCCTGCCATAAGGGTGGTGTCATCTGCATATCTGAGGTTATTGATATTTCTCCCAGCAATCTTGATTCCAGCTTGTGCTTCTTCCAGCCCAGTGTTTCTCATGATGTACTCTGCATATAAGTTAAATAAGCAGAGTGACAATATACAGCCTTGACGTACTCCTTTTCCTATTTGGAACCAGTCTGTTGTTCCATGTCCAGTTCTAACTGTTGCTTCCTGACCTGCATACAGATTTCTCAAGAGGCAGATCAGGTGGTCTGGTATTCCCATCTCTTTCAGAATTTTCCTTTTTGTTACCTTTGTTATAAAGCTCTGTCTTCCTTGGCCTTTCCAAGTCAGTGCTTAGCCTGCTTGCAAGTGCTGGATTGTGTTAGATTCTTCCTACAAACCACACTGCTCATTTCTCCTCCATATCAGGTCTTCTGTGATTCTTCACAGAAAAGGACAGTGCAGAACTGAGAACTGCTCTCTCTCTCAGCAGCACTTGGCTAGTCCAGTTTTCCCTCTTGCTTTGTTCAGATTTGTCATTGCTTTTCTTCCAAGAGCAAACATCTTTTAATTTTATGGCTGCAGTCACCATCTGCAGTGATTTTGGAGCCCCCCAAAATAAAGTCTCTCCAAAGTTATGACCAATTTAGACAGGATATTAAAAAGCAGAGACATTACTTTGCCGGCAAAGGTCTGTCTAGTCAAAGCTATGGTTTTTCCAGGAGTCATGTAGGGATGTGAGAATTGGACTATAAAGAAAGTTGAGAGCCAAAGAATTGATGGCTTTTGAACTTTGGTGTAGGAGAAGACTCTTGGAGAGTCCCTTAGACTGCAAGGAGATCAAACCAGTCAATCCTCAAGGAAATCAGCCCTGAATATTCATTGGAAGGACTGATGCTGAAGCTGAAATTTCAATTCTTTGGCCACCTGATGTAAAGAACTGACTCCTTGGAAAAGACCCTGATGCTGGGAAAGATTGAAGGCAGAAGGAGATGGGGACAACAGAGGATGAGATGGTTTAGATGGCATCATTGACTTAATAGACTTGAGTTTGAGCAAGCTCCAGGAGCTAGAGATGGACCGGGAAGCCTGGCGTGCTGCAGTCCATGGGATCACAAAGAGTCAGACATGACTGAATGAATTGAACTGAACTTGCTCAGATGGATCCCAGGGTGTCAAATCTCAGAAGCATCAGAGCATTTGTCTTTCCTGCCTTACTGTTCCTTACTCCTACTATGATTTTCCATTTAATTTCTTGTTGTTGTATGTGTGCTCAGTCATATCTGACTCTTTGAGACCTCATGAACTGTGACCCACCAAGCTCCTCTGTCTGTGTAATTTTCCAGGCAAGAATACTGGAGTGGGTTGCTATTTCCTTCTCCAGGGGATCTTTCTGAAGCAAGGATCAAAACCCTTGCTTCTTGCATCACCTGAATTGGTAGGCAGATTCTTTGCCACACCACCTGGGAAGTCCTTTAATTTCTTAGGTTTTTTAATTTCATAATGCATTTTTGTACATCATGTGGGTAAAGAGATACCAGGGAATTGAAGTGAGAAGGGAATGAGCTTTAGCATCCTGCATCAGGTGAGCTTGTCTACCTTAACACGTTTGTCTTTGTGCTTTCCAAAAATTATATGTCTGTGAGCCCTGGACAACAAACCAGGGCTTGTGCACTTATATTGCTGAATTATTCTTGATGAATCTGGTGCTGGAGGAAGTTTTATGGTAGAATTAAAAGTAATCATGTCACTTAAAAACAGCTGTTTACAGTAGTAATCATGTCACTTAAAAACAGCTGTTATAGTTGAGGATCCCTGAGAGTGCCTCTCACAATTCCTGTTCCTGTGGCTGACATTCCTCAAAGGACTAAAGTTCACTGAGACCAAGTTTCTACTGGGCCCTTATTTTCCTCCACTCAACACTACATATTTACCCAAAAATAGGACCAAGAATTTTACTCTTTGATGCATTAATTAGTAATTTAAGAAATGTACAAGGAGAAGAAGGGGAAATTACAACTGCAAAACTTAACTCATTTTTAAAAGTATTTACTTATTTTCCTGGTTGTGCCAGATCTTAGTTGTGACATGTAGGATCTTTAATTGTGGCATGTGAGTGTTTAGTTTCAGCACGTGGGATCTAGTTTCCTGACCAGGGATAGAAACAGGCCCCCTGCATTGGGAATGCAGAGTCTTGGCCACTGGATCACTACAGAAGTCCCACAAAACTTACTCTTTGCACAGACTTATAAAGGTCCCATTGCTTCACAGACTATGAGAAATTGAGCAAATATAACAGCCAAACTGGATTCATCAACCAACATAAGTGACAGGTGGGGTGCAAGCCCCCATCTTACTCCCTTTGTCCTTTGACATAAGAGCCATTTTGACTTTAGGAGCCAAAAGCACTGTCTGCCTGGCCCACTGTATCGCAGCACTGTTTATAATAGCCAGGACATGGAAGCAACCTAGATGTCCATCAGCAGATGAATGGATAGGAGAGCTGTGGTACATATACACAATGGAGTATTACTACGCCATTAAAAAGAATACATTTGAATCAGTTCTAATAAGGTGGATGAAACTGGAGCCTATTATACAGAGTGAAGAAAGCCAGAAAGAAAAACACCAATTCAGTACACTAACGCATATATATGGAATTTAGAAACAGGGTAACGATAACCCTGTATGTGAGACAGCAAAAGAGACACAGATGTATAGAACAGTCTTTTGGACTCTGTGGGAGAGGGAGAGGGTGGGATGATTTGGGAGAATGGCATTGATTCATGTTGAGGTATGGCTAAACCAATACAATATTGTAAAGCAAAAAAATAAATAAGTAAATAAAATAAAAAGGAAAAAAAAGAAGAGAAATGGCAATGTGGTACATACCTAGGGTTTGTGTGTCTACCAAAAAGAGAGAAATTGTTACTTTAGAATCCAGACTTTGTTTTTTTTTTTTAATTTTATTTTATTTTTAAACTTTACATAATTGTATTAGTTTTGCCAAATATCAAAATGAATCCATCACAGAATCCAGACTTTGAAGACAGACAAAATGGAATTTCAATTTTTAATCTCTGCCCCTCCTATCTATGTGATCTTCAGCAAGTTTATGAAAATATTGGAGTTTCAGTTTCTTCAGCTGTGAAGTAGGAATAATAATTTCACCAGCAAGTACCAGATCCCTGCTGGGGACAGTTGGCATGCTAGAAAGAGTAACTGATTACCTTTCAACAGTAAGAAAACAAAGCCTGATTAAAATATAGGTCAAAGACCTTAACAGACATCTCACCAAAGAAAACATGTATTTAGTTGCTCAGTCGTGTCTGACTCTTTGTGACCCCATGGACTGTATCCCACCAGGCTCCTCTGTCCTTGGGATTTTTCAGGCAAGAATACTGGAGTGTGTTGAAAAAGAGTTTCTTCTCCAAAAAGAAGATATACAGATAGCATATAAGCATATGAAATGATATTCTACCTCATATGTTATCAGGGAGATGCAAATTGATACAATAAGAAGGTATAACTATTAATATACACTTATTAGACACTAGAATACTGGCAACACCAAATGCTGATGAGAATGCAGAGTGACAGAACTCTCATCCATTGCTGGTGGAAATGAAAAATGGTACAGCCACTTTGGAAGACATTTTGGCAGTTTCTTAAAAAACTAGACACATGCTTACCATATGATCCGTGAAAATCACATTTCCTGGTATTAACTCAATGGAGCTGAAGATGTATGTCTGCATAAAACCCTACAATGGATGTTTATAGAAACTTATTCGTAGTTACCCAAAGTTGGAAGCAACCAAGATACCCTTCAGTAGGTGAATGGATAAACAGACTGTGGTATATCACAAAAAAGGAGTACTGTTCAGTGCTAAAAAGAACTGAACTATCAAGCTATGAAAAGACATGGAATAAACTTAAATGCCTATTATTTAGTTAAATAAGCTAATATGAATAGAATACATATTGTATGGTTCTATTATATGACATTCTAGAAAAGGCAGACTATTTAGATAGTAAAAAGATCAGCTATTTCCAGGGGCGGGAGATGGAGAGAAGGATGAATAGAGAAAGCACTGAGAATTCCCATAGCGCCACCTGGGAAGGCCCTTTAGAGTAGTGAAAATACTCTGTATTATAATATAATGGCAGATACATGTTCCAGCAGAGAAGGCACAAAAACTGAAACCCGAGGGGAAATGTGACCACTACCAAGCTACCGCCTTTGTTGTTATTCAGTCGCTCAGTCATGTCTGACTTTCCATGACCCCAGGGACTGCAGAACTCCAGGCTTCCCTGTTCGTCACCATCTCCTGGAGCAAATGAATGACCAACACAAGTGGTCGGGCACATAGGTTCTCTTCCTGTTTCCTTTCAGAGTGCATTCTAAGTTTTTAATAAAGCATGCACACCTTGTTTTTGTTCTCCAAGTCCAGAGGATGGTGATCAGGTTATTTTCAGCTTAGAGACTTTGATAAGTTACTGTTTAAGACAAGGATCTTTAGTCTAATATTTAAGCTCCTTGAAAATATTGCCTTAATTTGGGAATTCCTGGCAGTCCAGTGATTAGGACTCAATGCTTCCACTGCCAAGGGCATGGGTTCAATTCCTGGTGGGGGAACTAAGATCCTGCAAGCCACGCAGCATGCCTCCCCCCCAAATGGCCATAAATTATGAGCATGAAGTAAACTAATAGGAAAATGTAAAGGTAAGTGATAATCCAGTCATAGTCGGTGACTTTCTCTTCTTTATCACTGTGTGCTTTCCCATCCAAGCTAATGATAATCCATCTGCCAGGCTCACCACCCTCTTCCCCATCTCTCTTCCATCTCTCTCTTTTTAAGAAAAAAAAATTATGTGGACTATTTTAAAAGTCTTTATTGAATTTGTTACAATATTGCTTCTGTTTCATGTTTTGGTTTCTTAGCTGTGAGGCATCTGGGATCTTAGCTCCCTGACCAGGGATTGAACCCACACCCCTTATGTTGGAAGGCAAAGTCTTAACCACTGGACCACGAGGAAAGTGCCCCCCCTCATCTTTCTTTAATGAAAACTTACCTTTACATCGTAAGTTAAGTGCTTCTCCTTGAAGGAACTTACACTGGTTTTCCCAAACTTCATTTTATCTTTCCATTTTAAAACCATTATATCACTTCCATAGTACTTAACAAAATGAATCTTGTGTTTTTGATACTGAAATTTTTATCTTCTCCTTTGATAATGGACGTTTTCCTAAGGGCAAAGAGTATTTTTCCTCAAGTATGTACCCTTCAGAGAGGGATTGAATGGCTCTTGTACCTACTAGGTACTTGATAAATGTATGTGGTAGTAGGTGGACGTGCAGAACAGTTGTCGGATGGATCATATCCATCCGAATGGGCATTGGAACAGTATCAGAAACCTGGATTCCATTATTTTTTAGGTCACCTGACGGTGATCTGCAGAATAACTGTGCTCAACTTTCTCATCTGCACAATGAGATCAGATAAGATGAATTCAGAGATCACTCCTGGTTCTTCCATAATTCCCTCATTCAATAAGAAGGTAGATGATTAAATTTGTAAGTAGCAATTTCATAATTCTGTTCCAGAATTTTTACTTGAGGAAAACTAACTTTCCATGATCTTGCTCTTTCTAAATTCTTTCTCAGGAGTTTCCATGGGGCTATAATTTACCTACACTTTAAGTAAAAATACTACATAATCCTCACTCTCCTTTCTTTTCTCTTATGCCTCGACCCTGGTGATAGCCCATTTTGCAGCACAAAGAACCTAATTTTATAACTGCTTTGTAAAGCACTGCAAAAAATAAAGGAATAAAATTATAAAATGTTACATTCTATAAAGGAATATTTCTCCTAATGCATCCACAAAGAACCAAGATTATAACTGCTGGTATGTCAATTATGATGGTAAAATATGTATCTATATAATACATGTGATATGATAGATGCAATTGGAGTGGCTTTGGCGTATTTATTGCAGTTTATTTTTTATGGAATTGATAGCAAACGAAACGTCTGCTGTAAGCAGTCATATGAAAATGGATAAATACAAAAGCAAGCATAAGAGTATTCAGCAGAGAATTCTGAGCCTGAACAATCAACTTTCAGGCAAATCTTATGTGATTCATAATTTTAGCCCTTTATTATGCAAAGCTGCTGATTCAATTTTACAATGCAAAGAAATGTTTGGCATGATTATCAAGTTATATTTACCATTCTGTGGATCTACTGAAAGATGCACTATCTTCAAAGAGTCTGTTCAAAGTACCTCTGAACACACTTTTAGATCCTCAGTCATAAGCAGAAGTTGGCAGGGTAAAATGTATTGGTCTTAACTAGCATCAGCATGTGAGACTTTAAAAAAAAATGGTAAATGATGATTCAGTTGCAGAGCCAGACAAATGATTGCCAAATCAAACAAATTCAGAGAAAAAGTTGCTGATCCTTGTTGAATTGCCACATGTTACCACTTCCTGTTTCACATGTCCTGGTGGAAAAAACTCTCTTGTAGAAGTTTTCTCACCCATTAGAATAATGTGTTTTTAATTTCAAATCCCTACCTGCTGAAAACTCAGGATTTCAGAAGACCCATTGCAAAACCTGGACTTGAGATATTGGAAAGCTGGAGAAACTGCTGCTGCTGCTGCTGCTGCTAAGTCGCTTCAGTCGTGTCCAACTCTGTGCAACCCCTTAGACAGCAGCCCACCAGGCTCCCCCGTCCCTGGGATTCTCCAGGCAAGAACACTGGAGTGGGTTGCCATTTCCTTCTCCAATACATGAAAGTGAAAAGTGAGAGTGAAGTCGCTTAGTCATGTCCAACTCTTCGCGACCCCATGGACTGCAGCCTACCAGGCTCCTCCATCCATGGGATTTTCCAGGCAAGAGTACTGGAGTGGGTTGCCATTGCCTTCTCCAACTACGTTCTCTTCCTTCTCCAGACTCTCCGTGTCTCTCTTCATTCAAAGAGTTGTCAATACTTGTTAATTTGAACTCCCCTTCTCCTTCTTCTCTCTCTGATCAATGTCCTCTGTTCATGCTTTTGTTCCCAGCTCTGAATGTTTTTAGTCAGCATCATCAATGACCTCCATGTTAGGGATGCCAGTGTTCTAGCCTCAATCCTCATCTAACTTGATATAGCAACATGAAACACGATTGATTATTCCCTACTCCTCAAAGCATTTTCTTCACTTGTCTATAGGACTCTGCACTCCTAGTTTTCCTTCTCTCACTGACTCCTCTACTTCTAGGTCCTTTGGTGGATCCTCTTCTCTCTTAGAACAAGTGAAAATATTTCCTGGATCACTCCTTGAACCTCTTATCCATCTGTCTATACTCATTGCTTTCATGCATTTATCTAACCCTATAATACCTTCCTGATGTATAACTTTAGTCTAGACCTCTCTCCTGAGATACAGAATCAGTGATCGCACTGGCCATTTGCTACCTCCAGTTGGATTTTCAAGAGCCATCTCACAGTCAACATGTCTAGAACCAGAATTCTTCTATTTACTGCACTCTCACAAAACCTGCTTCTTCACAGCATACCCCGACTCAGTTCTTGGTGACACCATTCTACTGGGGCCAGGACTGGAGCCAGGGTGAAGCAAGTGAGTTGCTTAGATATGAAATTGAAGACATTCAGAGTATTGTGCGAGTGCCAACAGTGCTTTTGCATGACCCTGAAAATGAGTGCCTCCTTAAAATCTATGTCTTCAGCACCTCACTCCCCTCACCCTAGTCCCACCCCACTTTCACCTGCTGAAGCCCAAACCCTTGGCATCATCCTGTATACCTCTGTTTCTCTGACATCCTCGTCCCAACTGTGAGGAAATCCTGTTGGTTTTACCATCAGAAAGAGACAGCAATGCCCTAAGTCTGCACTTCAGGGGAAAGGCTTAAGGAACAGGCAGTGTTGGTCTCCCAGAATGTATTTTAGACATCTTGCCCCAAGAGTGTGCAAATGAAAAAGTGTGTTCATGTTGCTGTGGCCTTGGGCCTTGGCAAATGGAGGATTGGACCCCCAGGTTTCTGCACTAGAAGTCTGTGTGCCACCTGCAGGTCCTATGGGTCCTGAAAGGTACAGATTTACCACCCACATGTGTGCAGTTCCTTCCCCTGTTCTGGCATTGGGCAGTCTCTTCCCTGCACAGTCTTTGGGTCACAGCCCCAGCCCTCCTTGCAGCCCTCCTTGCAGCTGGCTGAGCCTCTGAGACAAGCAGGGCGTGGGTGAGGTATCCACCAGTATTGGGGTTTGCATGATAGGTGGTATGAGCCAGACTCCTTACCCACAAGTCTGAAATTAAGAGCTCTAGAACCAGGGCAACCCAGGTCAACCCTAGGCCTCCCCTGCAAGTCCTGAGATCCCTAGAAATCGAACTCTCTCTGAGAAGAGTGGTCTCAGCTGCAGTTCCTCAGGGCTGACTCCACCATTCTCTGAACCACCCCCCGTCCCCATGTTCAGTACATGCCATCCCATCCTCTCCCTACCCCTCCATCAGGACCTGCACTGACTTCCCCATACACCCAGAGTCACACAGGGTATCTATGTGCTCCAACTGCACCATTTGATTTCCTTGGAAACTCCACACTTCACCCCGTTGGATCAGGCCCTGGTCACAGGCCATAAGCACCTCACCTGCTCCCTAGAAAACTATTTCTGACACACTTTCTTCCAGGCATTTGCTTCTCCTCCCTTTGAAATTAGGCATGGCTGTGCAACTAATTCTAGACAATGGATTACTGCTAGATATGATGTGTGCCATTTCTGGCCACACAATTGTCAGCTGAGATGATCTAGAACCTTCTTCCCCTACTGCCACACTTGGAAATGTTCCAGATGGTAGAACTTCCATTAGCCTTAGCCCTTCAATAAGGATAATACAGAGCAAAGCCCCTACAGACATGCAATTTCCCTGCAGTGTGATCTACAAACAAATCTTCAGGCTTTAAAGCCACTGAGATTTGAGGATTTGTTACCATAGCATAATCTGTCCAGATTAATATAACTAGGTTACCTCTAGTATGAAGGCAGTATGATTAAATAACAAATTACATAAAATTGAATCAGTAATAAAAACGATATCTAAACTTATTGTGAAATACTCAAAGTTTGAGAAACACTTTCAGTTCCTTAGGAGGAAATGCATATACACTCATGCACACACACTCATGCACACACACTGATAGGTCTCAGAAACTTCATTCTAGAGGTAGGATACAGTCTGGTGATTTTGCTTAGCAATTCTAATGATGTCTGTAGCTACACATCTACCTGTATGAGCCTCACCATGTTCCTTCTTGGCAACATGATTGGCACCTATCTATTCACCATGTATTGACCTTTGGGAATAAGCCAAAATGAAGAACAGTGTGTATAAAATGGGAATATGCAAGCATTTGGTCTAATTTATGAAGAAATCCTTACAAATGTCAAAAATGATGGATTAAAAATTTTATATATTTAAATATTATACTTCTAAAGAGAGGAAATCAAGATTCTGAGATTATTTTTACAAAGACAGGAAACCAATAGAAGCTAGATGCATTGTTCCTTTTTGTAAAACTTATTTTATTGAAGTATAGTTGGTTTACAATATTATGTTAAAATCTGCTATATAGCAAAGTGATTCAGTTATATATATAGATATACATATATATGTACTTTTATATATTTTTTCTTTTTTATATTCTTTTCCATTATTGTTTATTAGGGAACATTGATATAGTTGCCTGTGGTACACAGCAGGACCTTGTTGTTTATCTGTTCTATACATGGATATGGATATCCATTCTATATAGTTTGCATCTGCTAATCCCAATCTCCCAATGCATCCCTCCCCTACACCTCTGCCCCTTGGCAACCACAAGTCTCTTCTCTATGACTGTGAGTCTGTTTCTGTTTTGTAGGTAAGTTCATTTGTGTCTTATTTTAGATTCTACATGTAAATGATACCATATGGTGTTCATCTTTCTCTGTCCGACTTCACTTAATATAAGTCTCTAGGTCCATCCATGTTGCTATGCGTGGCATTACTTCATTCTTTTTTTTCCAAGCTTGTCTTAAAAAATTATTTATTTTTAATCGATTGATGATTGGTTTAAAATATCGGTTTGATTTCTGTCATACACCAACAGGAATTAACCATAGGTGTACATATATCCCCTTCCTCTTGAGTCTCCCTCCCACCCATTCCCACCCCTCTAGGTTATTACAGAGTCTCAGTTTGAGTTCCCTGAGTTTTATAGCAAATTCCCATTGGCTGTCTATTTACATAGTGTAATACACTATGGGGCATAGTGTATATGCATCCATACTACTGTCTCCACATATCTCATCCTCTTCCTCTTCTTTTACTTCATTTTTTTAAATTCCATTGTTTCAGGAGCATTTCCCCCCTCAGGTAGCAGTGACGTACTCAGGTACAAGAAAAACTTCTGTATTACAACTTGATTACTACTGTCTGTGTTAAGTGGGTTAGAGACTGAGGGCAGAATGACATCCTGTGTTTGATGAAGTCATGAGCCTAGGGCCCATCTGTCCATGTCCCCAAATAGCCCTCTCCCATGCTTGAAAGGAGTGACCTTCCAGACACATCAGAAGTACTGTCTCCTCTGTAGGGCTGTCTTGATTCCTCCTAGCTAAATTAGTTGCTCAGTTTTCTTTATCTTGCTAATGATATTAGATACATAATTATAGCACTCATCAGGCTGTCTAATTCTTTCTTTACGTGTCTGTCTCCCTGACTAAACCGTGGGCTTTTCAAGGGCAAGAGCTCCATCTTAGTCACTTGTGTCTTCTTCAATACCCATACTTGTCATTTTATTGGTATATATTTGATGATTTAGGAAAAAGCTGGGGGTTGAATAAAAGTGGAAGGAAGGAGGAATACATAAAGGGAAAAGAAAGGAAGCAAATTAGCAAGGCTGAAATAAAGGAACAAAGGGATGGAGTTTCAGCCTGTGTGCCTTTTACGCATGTCTTAATGGACTGGAACAGACTCAGGCACCAGAGCAACAGGAAGATGACCGTGTGGGTATCTCTGAGTCAGAGCCAGCACATGCTTCACACACAACAGTGCAGCCACACTGCACTGATTCCAGCAAACTGATTCCAGAATATTCTACTTCTTCCTACCATTCCTCCTAGTTTAACAAGGAAGACTATTTAACTGACTTCACAGAGTCATAAAAGCCAAGGATTCATGAATTTTATGGTACATGAAACAGCTTAGTTTGATAGGTTATTGTAGTTTTATATATAAAGAAGCCTAGCAATCTTTGAAATCTTTGTGGACTTAAAGAATGAAACTCTTAAGTTTAAAATAGAAATATTATTAAAGGGAAACAGTTGTAGTTTGTGAGTTATTTAATTGAAGATTCCAAATTAATACTTGAGAATATTGAGAAGTGAAAAGAAAGTGAAGTTGCTCAGTCCTGTCCAACTCTTTGTGACTCCATAGACTGTAGCCCACCAGGCTCCTCCATCCATGGGCTTTTCCAGGCAAGAGTACTGGATGAATATTAATTATAATTTAGGCTTTTAGTCTAATAATACCATTTCCAAAAATTTATCCCACAGAAATACTAAGATGTGCATGAAGTTATGGCAAAAAATTATGCATGGCAAAATTATTTGTAGTCATGCAAAATTTGAAACAATGCAAATGTTTTTAATAGAGGATTAAATAACTATATTTAATGGAGAGTAAGTAGTAGGTTAAAATGGATTATCTTGAATAAAAAATAGAGATTCTAAGATTCATATTCATTGAATAAAGTTTTAGGAGCACATGTATACTATCATTCCAACTTTGCAAAGAAACAAAAAAGAACAAAAACCAAAGCTTTATGCACACGTGCACGTGCGCACACACACGCACACCAAGACACCGTTCACTTTTGTGAACTAATGGGGGAACTGTTAATATTTACACATGAGGCACCAGCATGATACAGGAGTATCTAGAGGAGGCAGGGTTTATAACCACCTTAATTTCAGGGATTGATATTCTTGATTATACATCTTTGGGAAAGTGAAAGTCCCTCAGTTGTGTCCGACTCTTTGTAACCCTTTGTACTCTTTGTAACTGTACAGTCCATGGAATTCTCCAGGCCGGGATACTGGAGTGGGTAGCTTTCTCCTTCTCCAGGGGATCTTCCCAACCCAGGGACTGAACCAGGTCTCCCACATTGCAGACAGATCCTTTACCAGCTGAGCCACATTTGTTTAAATTTGTAAACATACACTACTACTACTACTAAAATTTTCATACCTAAAAAGTATGTGTGAGAAGAACGTTGAATTAATCTTAAACTTGGATTTCAAGTCCAGTACCTCAAGTTTGCTCAGAAAGACCTCCCTTTGTTCTAATCCTGTAGTTTCATCTGTTTTCTTCGGAATGCTCCATGGTATTCTAAGTTCTTGTGTCACCAGGACATTCTTTTCTCCTATTCTTTTATTGCCTGAACACATTGTTAATTCTTCCTGACCATTGCAAAGCTCCCAGCCTGTTGATTTTATCTTTTGTCATTCAAGTATCCAGAGCAGCAGACTTATGGTAGCACATAGTCTTTATTTTTGTCCTTTGAATTTTTCTGAAAATAAAGTATCTATTTAATGGGTGATGGATGAACCACTGCCTTTTGCCAGTTCCTGTAGTTAGTGAGGCCAAGGCCCTTTGCTGAATTCTCACATCAGCTTATTTGATCAGTCCTATATTTGGTATAAGTTTCAAGCCACACTTGCATTGTGCAGGTGGTACTATTGGTCACATGATAACTTAAATTGTGGTGATAGGGATCGATACAAACTACTCCTCTAGCAAAACACAATAACTCAAGGCATATATCCATTATGAATGCTGCATCAGAGGTATTATCTTCACATTCAAAGTCTAGCATATAATTATTAAGAACAGACATTTAAAGAACATGAACAATTTGATGATAGAATTATTCACATTTATTATGTGAATATTATATTATTATTAGAAATCTTTTTTGAAATCTGGAGAACAACTGAGTGGATAAAAACATGTCAGACAGTGGGTGACAAAGAATATGAGAAAATTACAACTCTTTTTCCCCACTAAATTTAACAATGTTTTGCACCAGTTTCTTCACTTGCTGACTGAGTACTTGGTTCTGCAAGGATATTGACTCAGGAAGATATTTTTTTCCGCCATTATTTTAATCTGTGATGTAGCTGGTCTGGGATTGGCACACTGTTCTTGTCAGGGTGACCCCAGAAATGCTCATTAGAACACCAGCACACATTCTCTCTTTCAACAAATATCAACTGAACATGAAAACAGAGTTCTCTTGTGTAATGAGAGTATAATTCAGAATAAGACAATGATTATGAAGTTTTCATTTCAGTCTAAAAAATAAAAGCATTATGTGTAAAAATTGCCACCTTGATGATCACATGAGATAATGTCATTGTGAAATCTGATCCAAAATCATCAGCTTCTGGAGCATGTTTAAAAGCTAACAAACAGGAAGATGGCAGAATGAGAAACACCAGGAATCTATCTCTCTACCTAGACAGCAGTTGTACTGGCAGAATCTGTCTAACAATTTTGGAACTCTGGAGTCTGTTGAAGACAACTTCTAGGGGAGTACCTAGATGGTAAATTGCAGTTAATTACAATTATCAGCACATAGGACAGTAGTACCTACCCATCCCCACCACAATCACGTGGCTGACAACAGTGCACAGTACCTTGAACACAGCTAGTTGGAGACTAGGCAGACAAAGGTGATCCTGTCTTCCAAATATTGAGGATCTGTGCTCTCATCACTGCTAGCTGTTTCTGACCACAGAAGTGCATACAAAGAGGCAAGCAGCATTTGCTTACCCACCTACTCCTTTGTTACAAGTCCCTCACTCTCTGTTGAAGTGACTTCCAGGGCATTTAAAGGGCTAATGCTGTTTTAGTCTGTCCTTCATTTTCTTTTCCTTGCTTTTGGGAGACAGACATTAAAGACAATGACATTCAAAAACAACCCTATATCCTGGGAAGTTGGAGAAGACTTTTGAGAGTCCCTTGGACTGCAAGGAGATCCAGTCAATCCTAAAGGAAATCAGTCCTGAATATTCATTGGAAGGACTGATGTTGAAGCTGAAACTCCAATACTTTGGCCACCTGATGTGAAGAACTGACTCATTTGAAAAGATTCTGATGCTGGGAAAGATTAAAGGCGGGAGGAGAAGGGGATGACAGAGGATGAGATGGTTGGATGGCATCACCAACTCAATGGACATGAGTTTGAGTAAATTCTGGGAGTTGGTGATGGACAGGAAGGCCTGGCGTGCTGCAGTCCATGGGGTTGCAAAGAGTTAGACATGACCGAGCAACTGAACTGCACTGATATCCTGGGAAAACTAGGAAGTGCCACATATGCCTAGGAAAAGGCTCAGAAAAGACCTTAAGTTCATACCTGACCCTCAGCACAAAGACAGACCAAACAATCAGACAATCAAAAAAAAAAACAAAGAAACAACATAAAACGACAAAGTCTGGAAGGGGGAGAACCTGATTTCCGCAGTTACTGTGTTGTTAGATTCAAATTGTCAGTTTTCAACAACAACAAAAAAATTGCATGGTATACAAAGAAGTAGGAAAGTATGGTCCTTTCAATGAAAAAATAAACAGAAACTGTCCCTGAGAAAGATCTAACGACAGATATACTAGACAAATACTTTAACTTCTCTAAAACAGTCTAAGAACTAAAGGACAATATGGAGAAAGAAAAAAACAAAGAAACAAAAAACAAACAAGCAAAATGTATGAGTAAAATGGAAATATCAAGAAATAGATAGAAAATCTAAAACAAGCCAAAAAGAAATTCCGAACTGAAAAGCACAATGACTGAACTGAAAATGTGACTAGAGGAATTCAAAGGCAGATTTGAGCATACAAAAGAAAGACTCAATGAGTTTGAAGCTAGGACAATGAAAATTAATTAGTCTGAGAAACATAAAGAAGATTGAAGAAAAGTAAACAGAGCCTAATGTATGCATCGTGGGAGCTCCAGAAGAAAAGAGAGAGAAAAAAGGAAAACAGAATACGTGAAGAAATAATGCCTAAAAACTTCCCAAGTTTGATGAAAAACCTGAATATAAACATCCAAGATGATCAGTGAAATCCAAACAAAATGAACTCAAAGAGACTCATATGGAGACATATTATAATCAAACCTTTGAAAGACCAAGATAAAGAGAAAATCTTGAAAATAGGAAGAGAGAAGCAAATCATCACATGTATGGGATTCTCAATAAGATTATCAGCAGATTTCTCATCAGAAACTTTGGAGACCAGAAGGCAGTGGGCCAATATAAAAGGAAACAAAAACCTGTTAAGCAAGATTTCCAGCAAAACTGTCCTTCAAAAGTGAGGAAGAAATTAAGAAACTCACAGATAATCAAAAGTTGAAGGAGTTCCTTAACTTGACTGGCCTTGTAAGAAATGCTCAAGACTCCTGCAAAGTGAAATAATGAAAGGACATTTGACAGAAACTCAAAGTTGCAAGGGAGAAGGCAATGGCACCCCACTCCAGTACTCTTGCCTGGAAAATCCCATGGAGCCTGGTGGGCTGCAGTCCATGGGGTCGTGAAGAGTCTGACATGACTGAGTGACTTCACTTTCACCTTTCACTTTCATGTATTGGAGAAGGAAATGGCAACCCACTCCAGTGTTCTTGCCTGGAGAATCCCAGGGACGGGGGAGCATGATGGGCTGCCATCTATGGGGTTGCACAGAGTCGGACACAACTGAAGTGACTTAGCAGCAGCAGCAAAGTTGCAAGAAATAAAAATTTCAGCAATGGTAACTACATGAGTGATTATAAAAGCTTTGTCATATAATGCTTTATATTACACATATAATAATAATGTAAAAACTTTATAATAAAAAGTTTTATTATTGTAACATTGGTTTGTAACTGGACTGTTTGTTTTCTACATGATTTAAGGGATCTGTACAGTAAAAAAAAATAATTAGTCTGGAAACTATAAAACATTGCTGAACAAAATTAAAGAAGACATAAATAAATGGAAATACATCTCATGTTTATCAAGTAGTAGACTTATTACTGTTAAAATGCCAGTACTGTCCAAAGCAATCTACAGATTCAATGTAAACATCTTCAAAATCCTAATGACTTTTTTCTGCAGAATTAGAAAATATGACCCTAAAATTAACATGGAAATTAATTAAAGATTAATTAAAATTAATTTAAAAAATTAGTGGACCTTAGTCAAAACGATTTTGAACAAAACAAACTGGAACTCACACTTCCTGATTTCAATAATTAGTACATAATTACTGCTACTGCTAAGTCACTTCAGTCATGTCCGACTCTGTGCGACCCCATGGACGGCAGCTGCAAATCAAAACTGCAATGATATATTACCTCACCCCTATTAGCATGGCTACTATCAAGTTAGACACAACTTGGCGATTGAACGACAGCAACTATAAAAAAAACTAGATAACAACAAGCATTGGTAAGGATGTAGAAGAGGAACCCTTGTACACTATGAGTGGAAATCTAAAATGGTAGAGCCCTTGTGGAAAACAGTATGGAAGTTTCTCAAATAACTAAAAATAGAATTACCATATGATCCAGCTATTCTATTTCTGGATGCATACCCTCCAGATTAAAAGCAGGGTCTCTGGGACATATTTGTACACCCGTGTTCATAGTAGCCTGATTCACAGTAGCTAAATGTGGAAGCAAAATAAGTATTAATTGATGCGTGAATGAATAAACAAAATATTTATATGTATAGTGGAATATTATTCAGCCTTAAAAAGGAAGGAAATTCTTCAATTGCTATGCAGTGGATGAACATACAGGACATTATATTAAGGGAAATAATCCATTCACAGAAAGATAGATACTGTATGATTCTACTTAGAGTAGTCAAAATCATGGAGACAGAAAGTAGAATGCCGGTTGCCAGGGGATGGAGTTTGGGAGGATGTGGAGTTATTGTTTAATGAATATAGAGTTTGAATTTTATGAGATAAAATGTATGGAGATAATATGGTGGTGATGGTTATACAGCATGATGAAAATGTTTAATACTACTGAACTATGCACTTAAGAAGGGTTAAGATGGTAAATTTTATGTTGTATATATTTATCACAATAAAATTATTAAAAAAAATAATGGACATTATGTTTCAAATAGGACAAATAGATTAATAAGGACACATGTTTCTGGCAACTTCAGATATTCAAATGATAATTATTTAATATGTATCTCAGTTTGCTTCATTATTTTTGAAACACATTTATGATTTTCATTTTTATGAAAATGTCTCCAAAATGATTTAATAATTTATTCTTTGATCAAAGGAATTTGGATATAATGAATGTGACTTTATATAATGATACTATATTTTATATTATATTATATACTAATCAGAGAAGGCAATGGCACCCCACTCCAGTACTCTTGCCTGGAAAATCCCATGGATGGAGGAGCCTGGTAGGCTGCAGTCCATGGGGTCGTTAAGAGTCGGACACGACTGAGTGACTTCACTTTCACTTTTCACTTTCATGCATTGGAGAAGGAAATGGCAACCCACTCCAGTGTTCTTGCCTGGAGAATCTCAGGGATGGGGGAGCCTGGTGGGCTGCCGTCTCTGGGGTCACACAGAGTCGGACATGACTGAAGTGACTTAGCATAGCATAGCATAGCATATACTATAACATAATGAACGTCCTGTCTTTGTGATTAAGGATCTTCACTCTATATTATCAATTTTGTGGGTATGTTTTTAAAATGTGATGCTAATTGTGTTCTTAAGGTGTAATGCCTGCTTTCCCTGAACTTAATGACTCTAACTGCTTTATAGTTGTTTACTACCAATATTGTCTCCTCCAATTTCATTTTGTATTTCAATATATGAAGTTTTAAATGTTTTTGTTGACAACTGAAAGATCAAAAGTTACCAAGGTACATATGAAGAGTAAATGCATATGTTTTTGCCAGAGCATTGATGAATAAATTTGCTGTATAGCAGTAGCTCTTACCTGTGAGCATACTACAGAATCACCTGGAGGGCTTGATAAAATGCAGGTTCCAGGACCCCAGCCCCAATTTTCTGGGGCCCAGAGTGGGGCCTGAGAACCTGCATTTCTAATAATAATTTTCCAGCTAGTTCTGCTGCTGGAATATTGAGATATTATATTGAGAACTATTGCTGCAGAGTTAAGTGGGATGGGGACAGTTTGAAATACCAGGAAGAATTTGTATTTTAAGGAAACAGTATAAATGTCTAGAAGTCTGAAAGTAGAAAAAGGGGAATGAAACTTACAACATGAAGGGGGAAAATAGAAGTAAAATTCAGGTGTTTGTATAAAATGGTAAATTGGTTACATGTTGGTTCACAAAGGGATTTTGGGAAGATACATTAAATATTCCTATCATTATAAACTGGTATTGCACCAGAAAGCTTTGATCTCCAAAAACATCTTATGTTACTTCTGTAATAGTCTGGCCTGGATGGAACATTGGTTTGACCCCGTGCAGCATTCCTAATGTTTGTATATTCTAATCCATTGGATGCTACTAAAGTGCTTTGCCAACAGATTTTATTCTCAGATAGTGCACAGCACTGAGAAGAAAATCACTTTGCAAATCCAATGATTTCATGGGCCACTAGGCTCCCTGCATTCTCTATTACCCAGTTTATCTTTTGTTCATTTAATGCATCACCAACAACATTGAATTAGCTTGTTGGGCAATTAGGTAAGATATTAAACTAAAGATGTACATATAAATATGTCAAGTAATTATTTTAAGAATACATATGTAAGGAGTAGCTGGAGTAGACACTTTGTAAAGACATTGCCTCCTGCTTTCTCTCGTAGAGAAAGCTCCAACTCTATAAATACACCTTTTTCTAAAGTGTGCACAGTGAAATAAGTTTCTATAATATAATTAATGTTTAAAAATCCTTTCCAAGGAAATTAGGTTTTGTAAACATCCTGGAAAATGTCAGGAAATTAAATTGGTGTTTGTTAGAACAAACATCCCAAATCAAATCCAGTACTGCAAATGTTGGTTCAGGGATGGTTTCTAGTCTCTTATCTTACCTGAGCTGTGGCCATGTAAAGCCCTTCTGCAGTTTTACTACTGCCTCGACTTTCCACAGAAATGCAGGAGACTCCAGTTTGATCCCTGGGTCGGGAAGATCCACTGGAGAAAGAAATGGCTACACACTCAAGTATTCTAGGCTGGAGAATTCCATGGACAGAGGAACCTGGCAGGCTGCAGTCCATGGGATCGCAAAGAGTTGGACAAGACTGAGAGATTTTCACTTCACTTCACTTGACTTTCCACACTAACCCTGAAACGTTGCTGGGAGATGTACATGGCGACATGTCTGGAAGCTGTGGTTCGATCCTGCTTTCTTTGCCTCTACTCTAATGTCATATCTTAGTCTTGCTAAATAGATCTGTCTCACACTGTCTTATTTCCCTGTTCTCTGAACATTTAAGTTTGGTGACTAAGCTTCAGCTTTATCCCTCTTCCCAAGGTCCTCTTTTGTCATCTGCCATCACCCATCTCAGGAAGGGGAAATGCAGTCCTAGATCCTAGACCTTTGGCTTGGACCCTACTCGGTAATGACAGATACCCCTCATTCCAATTTGCTTATACTTCCTGTAATTCATAAGCCACTCATCTGTGTGGATAGGCCAACATTTCATTTGTAAACCTTTGTTGATATTTACTTACCTGGAATATTGCCTGCTATCATGCTATTGTATTGGACATGCTGCTTTGGTCTCCATTTACCTCTGTTATGGGATCCATTCACCCAGATCCAATGTAGTGCTTGAGTCTTTTTCCAAATCCTGGCCCTTCTTCACCTGAGATATAGGACAATGAGTAAGTAGATTTACCTGGTTTGTTCCTTCTGAAAACATTGATTGCTTATTGGATGTCTGGAATGATATTGGCCACTGGGAGATGGACATGAGCAAGACATAGTTTCCTTTTTGAAGAGCTCATTCTGGATGACAGAATAAATAGGCGAACAACTGAAATATGTTTGAAGAATTCTAAGTATCTTGCTTACCAAGATATAGGTCAGATAGTTGTTCCTCCATAAACATTCATTCTATTAATATTGCTCAAAATCCGATAGGAGAAGGAAATGGCAACCTACTCCAGTATTCTTGCCTAGAGAATACTGTGGACAGAGGAGCCTGGTGGGCTGCTGTCCACAGGATCTCATAGAGTCAGGCACGATTGAAGCAACTTAGCATGAATGTATGCGTTGGAGAAGGAAATGGCAACCCACTCCATTATTCTTGCCTGGAGAATCACAGGGAAGGAGGAGCCTAGTGGGCTGCTGTCTGTGGGGTCGCACAGAGTTGGACACAACTGAAGCGACTTAGCAGCAGCAGCAAAATCCTATGCTATGCCAGGTTTTTGTTAACACACTGGGCCTGGATCCAGGGGTCCCTTCTGAGAACTGTGAGTCACACCTAGACATTCACCCTTGCTTCGAAAGCCCAGACCTTCCCCCTCCCAGAGATGAGTATTATGCATCTGCTGGCCCTAAGAAGTCAATAGGAGCCTTTTATAATAGATAACCTCTGAACCTGACTTCTGCTCCCTCAATCCACAGGTGATCTACTTGAACCCTATTGACTATAGAATGGGGAATTGCAAATTCAGTCACTTTGCTACCAAATCTATGTTTCCCCACGAACATCTGAATCTATCGTCAGCTTATTTCATTTCACCATTCTGGATTAGCTGGAGCTGGATATCTTGAAGGGATGAAAGTTTTCTGATCTGATTGCAGTGCTTATTGGAACAGGCAGTAAGAGACCCTGATGATAAACCTACCATAACTTTCAAAAGTCAGCATTAACCCCTAAGCACTAGTGGGCTGAGGTTGGGTTTCCAGTGGAAATGCCTGCCAGATGTCCCTATACTGTACCTCCTAATTTATTGAGGAGACAAGTGAGAAATCCCTGGAATTCCCTGAGTGAAGAGTGCCTGTCCAAGGATTTATGAGGTATTCTGTAATCTGAGTTGCAAAGACAGGCCATGGCCTTTGGCTGATGGATTGATATTTGAGCTTGAGATGGATATATCAGGGATTTTAGGACATCCTAGGGATAGATGAGATTGCCCCAGTGCCTCTCACTCAAACTCTAGAACTAATATCCACTTTCCCGTGCCCTTTGGCTCCTCTTCCCAGTTCTAAAGCAGCCCTAGTCCACTGGAGGATAATTCTGAAACAAGCCTGGAAATAAGCTCCCTGCCTATCTATGTTCCTGAAGTTTCATGAGGATTCTGAAGAAAAGAGACAGGTTTTTGGCTTAGAGAAGGTAGGACGGTGGGGATAAGGAGAGGGCTCAGAGGTGGTGGGATCAGTGTCAAGTACTCTGGAGAATTGTAGCAAATAGGACTAAAGCAGTGGCCCCAGACATAAAGGACAACCCAGAGTATGTTTGTACTTCAGCTGTGGAAATACAAGATCAGTAATTTAACCCGTTTTGCATCTGTTTACTCATCTGTAAAACATATACCCTCTACTTTACAACATTCTTCATATAATCTTATAAGGAAAAGGGTCCTTGGACTTCCTTAGTCATCCAGTGGTTAAGACTCCATGCTTTCCCTTTCCAATGCAGGGGGCATGAGTTTGATCCCTGGCCAGGGAACTAAGATTCCCACATGCTGTGGGGCATGGCCAGAAAGTAAAACAAAAAAGGTCCTGCTGTATAGCACAGGGCGCTATATTCAATATCCTATGATAAACCATGATGGAAAAGAATATGAAAATACACACATATGTAACTGATTCACTTGCTATATGGTAGAAATTAATACATTGTAAATCAACTATCATCAATAAAATGTTTAAAAAAGAAAAAGCATGTTAAAGTGCTAGAAATATTTGAAGGGGTTATATAAATAAAATCGATTATATTATAGGCCATACTTCTGTCATTTTTCTCTTTCTCATTTGCATATTTCCTAATAAGTTTTTATGAATTTTCAATTAATTTTCCTTCCCCCTTGTTTATGAGCATACATGTCTTATTTAAGTTTTAAAATATCATTTCAGAGTTGATAAGGGTCTTCAAAAATTTAACCACATCCTTTATTTGATTATAATATTTTGTCTAGAAAAGTTGTCCTTAAAAAAAAATAAGGATTTGTTTTTAAAATTCTGATATAATCAAGGCTGAGTCTAAACAAATGCTCACAAGCCAAGAGAACAAGTAGGTCATGCAATGTTGGTGACTTTCCCAGTGTACCATAATTGTCCCTTAAAGCTGTTATGAATTATTCCAGAAACCCATATTTAGAGACTTTAAAAAAAATGCAGATTATTGGCCTGAGAAACAATTTTGTCTCTAAAGGAACATTTGCAGACTGTCGTGCAAATCTCTATTTGAGCTACTTTCACATTATGATCTTAGTGAATTCTTGACCAGATGGACTTGAACAGCTGCCACCCATGCCCAGTAAGTCCCTTTGCTTGAGAAAACAAAATAGCTCATTTGTTTGCAATTCCTTCCTGAAAGTACACAAGGGCAATTTTCTACATTGTGAATTACTTCTATCAGAGCAACATTCTCCCTGAAAGACCATAGCTCATTATGCTATTTAGAAACAAACAAAAAATATGCACAAACAGTTTTTTGCAGGAGTCTTATAATTTGCACCCAGAAGGGACAAGTTCCTTTTCAGATTGAGTTTTTCAAAAACCATTCCTCCGTTGCCATTATTTTCAACCAGACATGGAAGGTTTTAACTGAGAGAACCCCCTCTGAAATAATAATGCCTTACATTTGTGTAGCAGTTTATACTTTTCAAAGTGCTTTTAGACACTTTATCTCATTTGACCCTCAAAACCACATGGAGAGGCAGGGAAAGTGGGTGTGTTTACTTGTTACTTCGTAGATAAAGAAATCTATTCACTCCACAAATATTATCTGAGATTCTACCAATTCCACTGTATTCTAGTAAGTATTATAGAGGATAAACTCACACAGAGGAACCTATTTTGTACCTAAGATATAGAAACCTAAAGCTGAATAATAAAGAAATACATAATAGGTTCCAAAAGATGACAAAAAGCAATATATGGTTAAAATATTAGAAGTAAGTATGGTGTCCTGGAGGAGTATTTACTGTGTTCTGGAGGATTAAGGGAGACTTTTTAAAGCAGGTGGCACGTAATAGTAGAATATATATGCCTGGAAGGAGGCTTAGAATTTGTGGAATCTGCAAGAATGTTTACTCTTTGGCATTGCAATCATATACAATCATATACTCATATAACCTTAAAAATGCAAAGATTTTAGCATCTAGTTTATTCTGATAGACCATGCCGGAACTGTTCCTATGGCACCCTGGGCAAAAGTGTTGGAACGGCTATAGTTTTTAAAAAATTCTAGCTCATGTGGAGTTGTAATCTCTATCATTCCACCCCTTGCTGACTGAAGCAACATAACACAGATCTATCTTCACTTCCTGTAGAAAGCCTTTAATATATCTGTAGACCACTATCAGATCTGTCTTTTCTTCTCTCCATTAAATCTTTTAAATTCTTTGAGTACCACAATCATTAGTATACTGCTGGACCCCTGTCTTATTTGTCCAAATTATCTATAACTTTTGCCATCTAAAACTGATATATTATTCAAGGGGTAGAATGAATTGTACATATGTCGAGTTTAATAAGATTCTTACTCCCTGGGCCCTAAACACCAGAGGGTTAAGTGTTTAGACATTATGGTTATCTTTCCAATAGCTTTTAAACATGCAAGTTAATATTATTCGTTATGAACATTTCTCACACATAAGGGTAACTATCATGTGAAAGATTCTTAATTATTATGCCTGGAATGAGTTATGAATGCTTTCCTAAAGAACAAAAGCCACTTTCATTGCATGCTTTGTCTTGTCCTTTTTTTCTTTTTCTTAAGTCATTCATGATCTGTGCATATCCACCCAGATGATGCTTGCTTAAAGGACTTTTTTTAATACCAAAGTTCCAACTTAACAATGATCATTAAAATTTTGTTTCTTATTGTTATTAAACTGAGAAAATAAAAATTAATAGTTCATGTAAATTAATAAGCCAATACTGACCCCTGGTGTGTAGTGAAGAAATTACTTACTGGGTGAACTAGTGGACACTTGGGAAATGTTTTATGTTTTAATGTTTCTTCATCTTTGTCCAACCAAAGAAGTTTCCTGAGTTATAATTACAAATGTGGAAACTGGGGAATCCAAAGCTAACTAACTGAATGGACAGAGTTCCTCTGTATTAGCCCTCTGTGGTCGGTAAGTAAAAAGAACTAGAAACTCTAGAATGGCCCCATTAGATGATGTTTTTGCCTGATATGGTCAGGTTTTAAGCAACTGTAAACACAGAAAATTGAGAAATGCTCTCTTCACTTGACTCTGTATGAACTGGATTTTATTTTTAAGACCTGTTGTGAATTTATCTAGGTGTGACCTCAGATGGTAGATGTCTTCTCTGGGTCTTCATTGCCTGCTATGCCCCAAAATACCTCTCCATTTGTCTCTGACACAAGGTTCCAAAGTCCTCCTTTTCTGATCTTATTTACTCTTCTTCCTTCTGTACTTTTCCAAAAGCTGTACCATGTGCCTGGGATACACGATGCAGGTTCAGGCCTCAATGGCCACCAGCAGCTCTATTGCTGCCTGACCTTCTCCTGTGCTCACAGGATCCTAGAACCACACTTATCGGAGGAGTATCACTGGGCTTGTAGCCAATGAACTAGATTCTAATTTAATCCTGGCACTGCCACTGACTTGCTATGAGGCCTATACAACTCACTTCAGCTCTAAGACTGCTGGATTTCTGTTTCTTAATTTGTAAAAGTGGGTGATTAGACTAGGATCACTAACATCCCCTGTGATACTCTAATTCTGCAACTCAAGAAGTCTGGACTCAGGAAGCCAGTTTAGAACCTTGGGTTCTTTACTGCCTACAGTGCTTCCTCATCCCTTTCTCTTCCTCCTCTCAAGTTTGTCTAGATGTTTCTACAGTATACTCTTATGGTCACTAAACCATTGTACTGGTTATACAGTCTTGTAACTTCTTTTTTCCTTCATTGGCCTAACATGTGGCAGACTGTTACTATCTATTGAGTGAATGAAAAAAAGAATAAATTTCTTCATCCTGCAAGTCTGTATCTGCCATGTATCCCTTAGAAGCTTCTGGACCCTGGAAGCTGTGTAGTCATATAACTTTTTGTCCTGATTGTACAAACCAGATAATATGCAGGGATGTTGCCTTTCAAAAACTCTCACAGGTGATGAATAGCTATAGTCCATACTGGACAAAAATGAGAGGACATTGCATTGTTATGGGGGAAACTTCAGAGTGCTTTAGAATCACTTAGAGAGCTTTGAAACTCTGGAGACTGATATCATACTCCAGGACAATTATACTAAGTCTCCTACATACAGCTCTTCAAGTTGTGAAATTTCAAAGATGTGAATGTGAGTTCCATTAAGGTCAGGCGTGAGTGAAACTGCAGCTTGTCCTCCATTTCCTATTGCTGACAATCTTGCAGTTCTTCTGTCTCCTACCTCATCTCCCTCTTCCAGCCCAGACGCTTCTTGCCTGTTCACTCAATGCCACCCCCTGTAGGCCAGTTGTTGTACTGCACTACTATACTTTTCAAGGTACTGTACTGTAAGATTAAAACTGCTTTCTTCATTTTTTTGAGTTTGTTTTTTATGTATTATTTGTGTGAAAAGTATTATAAACCTATTACTGCGTTGCTGATTGTGTTAGTTGTGTACCAAGGCTAATTTTGTTGGAGTTATGAACAAATTAGACTTGAGTGCACTCTTGGAATGGAACTCATTCGTATGTAGGGAACTTACTATACAGCAGAATCTCTGGCAGTGGGGCCCAGCTATTGGCATTCCTTCAAAGATGCCTGGGTGAATGTAAGGTGCAGCCAGAGTAGTGAACCATGGGCCACGGTGTATAGGAGAGAGCTGACAAGCATCAGAGCACAGCCTGCTTTGGGGTGATTTGTTATGTAACAAGAAATAGGTTATGCTGTGTTATCAATGTGAACTCATTCAAAAGACTGCTCACCAACCATGTATACTCTGTTTTTTAAAAGTACACTCTATTTCACGTTATGTATAATAACTATTATAACTTTGTAAACCTTCACTTCTTCCAGTTTTATTGTTACTTTCCATAAATGACTTATCTCCCACTTTTTAGAAATAATTGGTGCCTCACATGAAAAACTCCTCCATTTTTGCCGCCAAATCTATAAATCTGTTTTCTTCTGTATTCTTCTTTTCCTAGTGCCTTTCAGCCAGTGTTTAACTTTCTAGAGTCATTGTCCATCTCTTTAAAGCGAAGATTCAGAAACACAGGTGTATGTATGTGATTGAAGGAGATAAACAGTTCTGCCAACAAAAGATGCCTCTGAACCAGTATAAAAGAGAGAACATGTCACTAAGTAAGCATTATCAGATTTCCATGAATGTAAGGTAGCATAAAAAGTGACTAAAAAGTCTGGACAGAGTTACACATAATTTATTTAACAAAGTAGAAGCAAGAATAACTTATCTCCTCAAGGAAGAAGGGACTACACGTGATGATGGTCTCCTTGTAAAAGTTTCCTGAGTTAATTTTGGAGGCATATATTTATAGTTCCAAGTATGAGAAGGTCCCCAAATTTACATTGTAAAAGTTGGATCTTTTATTGGGCCTGAAATCCTGTTAGGATTTCAAGGAGGAGAGTGTGAGGAGATGGCCAGCTCCTCTGCAGAGAAAGTTTCATCATTTTAGCCTTACAGTATGCCTTGGAAAGTGTATGTGTGTAGATATTTCCAGCGAGAGGACTAAAAGCAATGGCATTTCAGTAGAACACCTAGCAGTAGACCTTGGTATCTAAACGCCATTTTTCAATGAAGGGTATCAGTGCTTATTTGAAAAATGGTAATTCCTGGACCAGGTAGGGAAAACGTAAGATGAGCCCAGAACATCTCATGGTCTTAGAAAATGAGGAAGCTCTACAGTATTTAAAAAATACAAGAAAAAGATGGGCACTTGTTGAAAGAACATAGCAGACATCCTGAAGGGGCACCTAAAGGCTAAAGCTCAAGCAATTTGAGCAATACAATAAATAACGATATTATTGGATTTTGTTCCATCAGATCAGATGAGTAGCTCAGTCATGTCCAACTCTTTGTGACCCCATGAATTGCAGCACGCCAGGCCTCCCTGTCCATCACCAACTCCCAGAGTTCACTCAGACTCACGTCCATCGAGTCAGTGATGCCATCCAGCTGTCTCATCCTCTGTCATCCCCTTCTCCTCTTGCCCCCAATCCCTCCCAGCATCAGAGTCTTTTCCAATGAGTCAACTCTTCGCATGAGGTGGCCAAAGTACTGGAGTTTCAGCTTTAGCATCATTCCTTCCAAAGAAATCCCAGGGCTGATCTCCTTCAGAATGGACTGGTTGGATCTCCTTGCAGTCCAAGGGACTCTCAAGAGTCATCTCCAACACCACAGTTCAAAAGCATCAATTCTTTGGCACTCAGCTTTCTTCACAGTCCAACTCTCACATCCATACCACAGGAAAAACCATAGCCTTGACTAGACGGACCTTTGTTGGCAAAGTAATGTCTGTGCTTTTGAATATGCTATCTAGGTTGGTCATAACTTTCCTTCCAAGGAGTAAGCATCTTTTAATTTCATGGCTGCAGTCACCATCTGCAGTGATTTTGGAGCCCAGGAAAATAAAGTCTGACACTGTTTCCACTGTTTCCCCATCTATTTCCCATGAAGTGATGGGACCAGATGCCATGATTTTCGTTTTCTGAATGTTGAGCTTTAAGCCAACTTTTTCACTCTCCACTTTCACTTTCATCAAGAGGCTTTTGAGTTCCTCTTCACTTTCTGCCATAAGGGTGGTGTCATCTGCATATCTGAGGTTATTGATAGAATAAATATTTGAGTCTCTAATCATACAAATAATTGAATAAATACATAAATGGAGAGAGTAGTAAGATAGCTCTTGCTTAAGAAAAATTCTAAATATATGTAGAGATAAAGAGGAAGATGGAAAAATCCCCATTAGGCAACCTGTACAAAATAATCATTAGTGATAAGATCTACCAATGAATATACAAATTAGTGGGAAAAGTTTGAGGTAAAAGGACATTTGCACCATATCGAAGTATCTCAGTATATTAATGGGGAAGATAGCCTCTTTAAACATAGAGAAATCTAGCAGATACATCCTTAGCCAAGGAAGTGATGAAGGTAAATGCCATCAATAAAAAGACAAACCATCACTATCACTTTATACCTACTGTGATGTACTGAGAAAGGAACATCACTTTTGATTATTCTTGCTCAAAATTCATATCCTCAATCCAATCATGAGGAAACATTAGACAAACCAAAATCTGAGGCACAGCCTACAAAACAACTAACTAGTACTCTTCAAGTTGGCAAGATTCTAAAAAAATGAAGAAAAATGGAGGAGGTCATAGATTAGAGGAGACTAAGAAGACATGACAACTAATTGCAAAGTGGGATCCTCTGTGGAATCCTGGAATATAGAAAGGATGTTATTAGAAAAATAGATGGAATTTTTTTCCATTTTGTTTATTTATTTTTTGTCGAAGGTTAATTACACAATTGTGTAGTTTTCTGTCATACATCAACAAGAATCAGCCATAAGTACACTCATGTCCCCTCCCTCCCCAACTTCTCTCCCACCCACTACCTTTCTAGATTGTCACAGAGCACCTCTTTGAGTTCCCTGAGTCATAGAGCAAATTCCCATTGGCTGTCTATTTTGCATATGGTACTGTAAATCTCCATTTTACTCTCTCCCTCACCCTCTCCCTCATCCCATCCACCCCACCCCCCACCCCACGTCCATAAGTCTGTTCTCTGTGTCTGGAGAAACACCTGAAATTTGACTAAGGTCAATAATATTTTACCAGTGCTGGTTTCCTAGTTTTAATGATTGTCCTATGGTTATATAAGATAAAAAAGAAAAAAAAAACATTCAGGAAAGCTTAGTGTGGGATATACATAAACTTTAGGGTATATGGAATTTCCCACAATTGTTCTATAAGTCTAAATTAGTTCAAAATTAAATTTTAATCCCTCCTTCCCTCATAAAAAGCTCCAGAGATAAACAATCCAAAGGAACAGAATTAAGAGACAGAAAGAAATCAACACAAACATAGATATGTGACTTATAACAAAGATGACATTGTAAAGCAGTGGAAAATGAAGGTATGTTTATTAAAAAGTAGCGTTGGGTGAAATAATCGTATGTGGAGAAAAAAAGAAAATTGACTGGTGTCTCATATGCAATAGTTAATTTGAGGTGAATTCTAGATCTAAATATGAAACGGGAAATAGTATTTTAGAATGTAATATGTGAGAATACCCTTGTGATGTTGATATAAGATTTTTAAAACAAAACAAATAAAATAAAAACGACAAAGGAAAGCACTGTTACACAGCAAATGTAAAGTTATAATTTGGACTACATTAAAATTCAGTGCTTCTATTCAAAAATATATTCAATTTGGTGCCTGAAAAGTCAAGTCACATATTGGAAGAAGATATATACAATACATGTAACTATAAAAGTCTCATATCCAGAATATATAAAGAATTCCTGCTGCTGCTGCTGCTGCTGTCGCTTCAGTCGTGTCCGACTCTGTGCGACCCCATAGATGGCAGCCCACCAGGCTCCGCCGTCCCTGGGATTCTCCAGGCAAGAACACTGGAGTGGGTTGCCCTTTCCTTCTCCAATGCATGAAAGTGAAAAGTGAAAGTGAAGTCGCTCAGTTGTGTCCAATTCTTAGCGACCCCGTGGACTGTAGCCCACCAGGCTCCCCCCATCCATGGGATTTTCCAGGCAAGAGTACTGGAATGGGGTGCCATCACCTTCTCTGATAAAGAATTCCTACAGATCAATAAAAAAAAGTTTGACAGTTGGGCAAGAGACCTTTAATAGGCACTGCACTGAATGGGATACCAGCTGGTCAATAAACTCAGGGTATGTGCTTGACCTAATGACTAATGAGGAAGTCGTAAAGTAAAACCAAAAGGAACTTTCTGTCTTCCTCTTCCGCTTCCCCATTGCCTTCTCTTTCCTTCCCTTTTTTTTTTTTTTTTCTTCCTTTCTTGTATAATTCAGTCCTAAAATCATTAGGTGGGACAGAATAAGGAATGCATGGTGTCTACACATGCAGGATGCCTGTGTGGGTTGAAGCCAGAGCTAAGTAAGGGCTTCAGTGCATGTAGTTGACCCTCTATGCAGTGTCAGTCCAAACAGGGAAGGAGCCCATCCAGATAGAAGTATTTTCTAGCATTTGTTTTTTGTGTTCAAGGGGCCAGTGAGAGAAGAGCCCCAGTCAGGGCAGTGGCACAGAGTGGAGGTTCAGAAGAAAAAGGGGAATAAAAAAGTGTCCCTGTGGAAGAAGTTCAATGTGGGGTTTTAGAGTCCAAGCAGAGTGAGGAGGGCATCTGTATTGCAGGGCTATACCTAATGTTAGCTATTGGAGCCAAGGAAGGGGAGAAAGAAGGGGTCAGTGGAGAAATGGAGGCAAGCCAGTGAGGGATGCTAGAATCCGGCAAGATGAAAAAGGCATTACCAGAGGTGTGGCTTAGTGGGGAGTGTCAGAGTTGGAACAGGCTGGAGCAGGCACCCACATGAGGTTAGCTCAGGAAGGAAGAAAAGAGTATTATAACACGACATTACAACCTCCAGACCACAGCCTGAGTGTGACAGCCGAGGGATGGTGGAGTCACAGTAGAGCGAGAAGGGTGAGTGTAAAGGGGTTTCCCTTCAATGTTTAGTCACCAAGTGGTGTCGGTTCTTCTGTGACCCCATGCACTGTGGTCCACCAGACTCCTCTGCCCATGGGATTTCCCAGGCAGTAGTAGGTTGCCATTTCCTTCTCCAGAGGATCTTCCCAACTCAGGGATAGAACCCACATCTCCTGCATTGGCAGGTGTATTCTTCACCGATGAGCCACCAGGGAAGTCCTTGTATACAGGGGTAGCTTAGTGTAGAATGCCGGGGACTGAGGATTAGGTAATAGCGGGGTATTAGGCAATGGCACCCCACTCCAGTACTCTTGCCTGGAGAATCCCATGGACAGAGGAGCCTGGTGGGCTGCAGTCCATGGGGTCGCGAAGAGTCGGACACAACTGAGTGACTTCACTTTCACTTTTCACTTTCATGCGTTGGAGAAGGAAATGGCAGCCCACTCCGGTGTTCTTGCCTGGAGAATCCCAGGGACGGGGGAGCCTGGTGGGCTGCTGTCTATGGGGTCGCACAGAGTCGGACACGACTGACGCGACTGAGCAGCAGCAGCAGCAGTGACAATACACCAATGCGGATAATTCGTTGTGCATAGGAGAAATCTTTTTTGTAGGAAATATTGTTGTTGTTCAGTTACTAAGTTGTGTCCAACTCTTTGTGACCCTATGGATGGCAGCACACCAGGCTTCCCTACCCTATAGGAAATATACCCCAAAGTAAATGTTGAGGGGTATTGTGCTTCAGGTCAGCAGTGTGTTGTCAAATGGTTGAAGAAAAGTTTTCTTGTATTTTACTTTCCACTTTTGTCTAGGTTTGAAATCATTTCTAAGTTAAAAAATTTTTAAAGAGCTACAACTGGATAATGAAAAAGGGAGAGAGAGAGAGCGAGAAAGAGACTATACTGAGTAATAAGAATGTGGAGAAATTGGAACATTAACACATTGATAGGAGCATAAGCTCGCACAACATTTGGAAACCTAAGCTTTATCTTCTAAAACTCAGTATATGTGTACATTAGGAACCATCACATTCCACAGAACCTACTCATATAAGATGTTCATTTAAATGCAAAGGATGTAATATACAGAGGGCCTGAAAGACATCCTGCAAGCAAGCTTTACAGGGCTGACCTTATTCACTCGCACAGATTGCACTCTGTCTCCAGCTTGAACCACCAAGATCTGTCCTAGGAATCCTGCTTTCTGGAAAACTCACAGGAGAAACATTGAGCCAGCCTTTTATAACCCCTTGACTGTGTAATCAAGGTAGGTTGTCAGACCAATTAGACTAATTATAAACCAGCAGTGAAACCAAACCAAAAGCAAATAAACAAAAATACCTCACCCTGAAGGTCACTAGAAGATGCTTATTGACTTTAAATTGCAAATTTTAAATCTCATTGCTGTTATCTTGGCCAAGAGTCGAAAATCCAGATATCCAGTTTCCCCAGAGATAAAGACAGAGGTTCTGCTGTTTAGCTGGAAATCCATTCATATTTTCACATAAAAATAGATTGGAATATTTAAAGCATAATGTTTATAATAACCAAAAACTGAAAGCAATACAAATAGCCATTGGAAACAAAAACAATAAATTGTTGGCTTGTACATGGAATACTGCAGAACAATGAATAAATATGCACTACTGTTATGTAAAATAGCATAGATGAATATCAAAAATAATCTACTAAGTGAAGATATCTGAAAGAAAAAAATAGATGTATGCATGCATGCTAAGTCACTTCAGTCATGTCCAGCTCTTTGTGACCCCATGGACTGTATAGCCTGCTAGGCTTCTCTATCCATGAAATTCTCAAGGCAAGAATACTGGAATGAGTTGCCAAACCATCTTCAAGGTGTGTGTGTGTGTGTGTGTATACACATCAAGGTGTGTGTGTGTGTGTATATATATATATATATATATATATATATATATATATAATATTGTATACATCAGTCAGTTCAGTTCAGTTTAGTCGCTCAGTCGTGTCCCACTACTTGCTACCCCATGAAGCATACAACACCAGGCCTCCCTGTCCATCACCAACTCCAGGAGTTCACTCAGACTCACGTCCATCGAGTCAGTGATGCCATCCAGCCATCTCATCCTCTGTCGTCCCCTTCTCCTCCTGCCCCCAATCCCTCCCAGCATCAGAGTCTTTTCCAATGAGTCAACTCTTCACATGAGGTGGCCAAAGTACTGGAGTTTCAGCTTTAGCATCATTCCTTCCAAAGAAATCCCAGGGCTGATCTCCTTCAGAATGGACTGGTTGGATCTCCTTGCAGTCCAAGGGACTCTCAAGAGTCATCTCCAACACCACAGTTCAAAAGCATCAATTCTTTGGCGCTCAGCTTTCTTCACAGTCCAACTCTCACATCCATACCACAGGAAAAACCATAGCCTTGACTAGACGAACCTTTGCTGGCAAAGTAATGTCTCTGCTTTTGAATATGCTATCTAGGTTGGTCATAACTTTCCTTCCAAGGAGTAAGTGTCTTTTAATTTCATGGCTGCAGTCACCATCTGCAGTGATTTTGGAGCCCAGGAAAATAAAATCTGACACTGTTTCCACTGTTTCCCCATCTATTTCCCATGAAGTGATGGGACCAAATGCCATGATCTTCGTTTTCTGAATATTGAGCTTTAAGCCAACTTTTTCACTCTCCACTTTCACTTTCATCAAGAGGCTTTTGAGTTCCTCTTCACTTTCTGCCATAAGGGTGGTGTCATCTGCATATCTGAGGTTATTGATATTTCTCCCGGAAATCTTGATTCCAGCTTGTGCTTCTTCCAGTCCAGCATTTCTCATGATGTACTCTGTATATAAGTTAAATAAGCAGGGTGACAATATACAGCCTTGAGGTACTCCTTTACCTATTTGGCACCAGTCTGTTGTTCCGTGTCCAGTTCTAACTGTTGCTTCCTGATCTGCATACAAATTTCTAAAGAGGCAGATTAGGTGGTCTGGTATTCCCATCTCTTTCAGAATTTTCCAGTTTATTGTGATCCACACAGTCAAAGGCTCTGGCATAGTCAATAAAGCAGAAATAGATGTTTTTCTGGAACTCTCTTGCTTTTTCCATGATCCAGTGGATGTTGGCAATTTGATCTCTGGTTCCTCTGCCTTTTCTAAAACCAGCTTGAACATCTGGAAGTTCACGGTTCATGTATTGCTGAAGCCTGGCTTGGAGAATTTTGAGCATTACTTTACTAGCTTGTGAGATGAGTACAATTGTACAGTAGTTTAAGCATTCTTTGGCATTGCCTTTCTTTGGGATTGGAATGAAAACGGACCTTTTCCAGTCCTGTGGCCACTGCTGAGTTTTCCAAATTTGCTGGCATATTGAGTGCAGCACTTTCACAGCATCATCTTCCAGGATTTGAAATAGCTCAACTGGAATTCCATCACCTCCACTAGCTTTGCTCATAGTGATGCTTTCTAAGGCCCACTTGACTTCACATTCCAGGATATCTGGCTCTAGGTGAGTGATCACACCATCATGATTATCTGGGTCATGAAGATCTTTTGTGTACAGTTCTTCTGTGTATTCTTGCCACCTCTTCTTAATATCTTCTGCTTCTGTTAGGTCCATACCATTTCTGTCCTTTATCAAGCCCATCTTTGCATGAAATGTTCCCTTGGTATCTCTAATTTTCTTGAAGAGATCTCTAGCCTTTCCCATTCTGTTGTTTTCCTCTATTTCTTTTCAGTGATTGCTGAGGAAGGCTTTCTTATCCCTTGTTGCTATTCTTTGGAACTCTGCATTCAGATGCTTATATGTTTCCTTTTCTCCTTTGCTTTTCGCTTCTCTTCTTTTCACAGCTATTTGTAAGGCCTCGGTGTGTCTATATATTATATTATATGTATTATATAGACACACCTTGATGTATATAATATAATATATATATTATATAAAATATATATGTATTACATATAATATAATATATAGACACATCTTGATGTATATAATATATATATACACACACATACATACATGGATAGATAGATAATTTCATTTATATAAAGTTCAGTATCCAGGCAAAATTAATCTTTTGTGTAAGAAATCAAAATAATAGTTGCCTTTGGAAAAGAAAAAAGGACTGATAACAGAGTGAACATGAAGCATGCCATAGGGTAAGAGTTGCAGGTTAAATGTTATTTCTTGACTTGACAGATAGTTAAATGGCTTTACTCACTTTGTAAAAATTAATCAAGCTTAAACTTTATCATTATATGTACATATATGATATGTTGATAAAAGTAACTTTTAAAATGTTATGTGTATACATACACAGGTATGTGCACATACCTGTACTCAAAAGGCATACCTGCCTTTAGGGTCATTTAACTTAGCACTGAGTGGGTAGTGTTTCAATGTTTCTTTATTATTGTAGGATGTGTTTCTTTATTGTTATACCTATTAAAGTTTTTTTCTATTATTTTTTTGAGTGTTTCCTTCTCCTTATTTTTCCTGTTCTATCCCTTGGTGACTCCTTTAGGTGGATATGTGATTTATGGGTTTAATTTCCATGTCATTTAATTTTTTCTTAAGTTTTAAAATCTTTTTATACATTTAAAAACTTATTTTCAGATGATTCACTGAGGTTGATCTTCTATCTTACTAATTCAATACAAAGGTATAGAATATTCATGCATAGAAAATACTAGGCAGCTACTTAAAAAAAAATGAAAGATGTTGGTCTTACAGTGTATAGGTACCATGGTAATAGGAATATAATTTTGCACTTTTAAATGAAATATAGCACAATATATGTAGTATGTTACTTTAGTCAAAAATTTCTGTGTGCATGTGGTCTGTATTTCTTAGTGTATTGTTAGAAATGTATAATATTATTTGGGTGATTTGGTTGCCAGTAATAGAAGTTGGTGATTTGTTTGCAAGTAATAGAAGAGTAAAAGAGAATTTCTTAATAGTGGCAATATGAAATCAAGTCCTCCCATTTTTCTATGTAACAAGACCTCTGAAATGGCAAATACCACATTTTCTGCAACATTTCAACAATGTTATCAAACACCCAGGGTTTTCTCTGTCTTTCTACACTGCTATCTTTAGTATGCTTGCTTTTCATTCCTTCACAAAAGAAAAGGAGGAATTAAATCAACATTTATATTCGTTTGTGCTCCAATAACGCAACTAAAGGAACACACTAATATGTCAAGAAACATATTTTCTATTTCTTGATTTTGAGTTTATGGATTGGTTGAAGCAGTTCTACATCAGACTGTGGGTGAGGTTTAAGTGTGTTTCATAAGTCTTTCTATCTTGGACCTGGGTTAATGTACAGAGACTACTTAGGACATACGATTTTTATAATTCAGTGCAAGGAAATGCATGATGCTTCTTAAAAGTTTTGCTTAGAACAGGCGCTATCTCACTTCTAGATGACCATGTGTGTTCAGTCGTGTCCAATTCTTTACAATCCGTGGAGTGCAGCCCTCCAGGCTCCTCTGTCCATGGGGATTCTCCAGGCAAGAACTGAAATGGGTGGTCATGCCCTTCTCCAGGGGATCTTCCTAACTCAGGGATCAAATCTATGTCTCTTAGGTCTCCTGCATTGACTGGTGGATTCTTTACCACTAGCACCACCTGGGACACCCATACCTGGGAAGCCCAAGCACCTGGCCGTTAGCTCAGTTGGTTAGAGCATGGTGCTAGTAATGCCAAGGTCATGAGTTCCATCCCCGTACAGCCCAAACTCTGCAATGTCTATGACCAATGTAAAGAGGAAACAAATAATTATGAACCGATAAGACAATCTACCACAACAGTCATGGCTTAGACCAATCATGGTTCATCCCCTCAGATTGGGAGAGGAGTCCAAGTTCTGTAAACTTGTTGCAATGTGCACAAAATATGATTATTATAAACTAAGCGAATAAGAGATTGTGGTTATTAACTAGACAATCAACATTACCTGACATAGTTCATATCAACATTATGATGGGTAAGACCTGGATGGAGAAGAGAAGGGGTGAGACAGTGTGAGACAAAAATGAAACAGTTCTGTGTTGACTTCTCTCTATTTAAGCAAATAAAATGGAAGCCTCTTCTAATCAGGAAAATGTACCACATTGGAAAAGTAACTCAGATGTAGATGAAAATATCACCAGTTTATTTATTGATTAAGCATTTTAATTCAACAATTTGGAGAGAGACTTTCTGTCTTCCAGGAGCCATTCTGCCTTATTTCAAAAAGGCTGAAATCTATGTATTTTGAGTATTTATTTCATATTATATCCAACAACTCTGTGACACATTGAAGGAGAAACTCCCAACTGGTCTTACCTTCAAGACAGCCATATTTTTATTATTTTAATTCTGGCACATCCACTGACACAGACTGTTCACTTATGTTACTGTCATGGACAAGTGATGCAGGGAGAGAAACACTGCTGATCTGTGAAATTAGACAATACATTAAATCTGTCTTGGCATTTAAGCCACAGTAAGTACCATGTTTAATTAGGTTTATGAAATGACATCTTGTTCAGGGCAAGGATCAGTATGGAAGAGAAGCTTTAATGGATGCTAAATTAAATGCCTAAGCTAAACTGTTTTATGTACAAGTCTGTAATTTCAGACCTATGTCTCTCAAATGAATCACAAACTGACCTCTTTGAGCATCCTGTAGGACGTAGTTTGTGTGACATTATATGGAATTAATTTTAAAAGCTTAGTCTGACTTCTTTCCAATTATATGCCAAAAAACATAACTGGAAACACTCTTTTTCTGCATTTTCTGACATTTCTTCTGTAATACTGTTAATAGATGGCTTTAAAACTAAAATCACAGTAAGTGCAAGAACCTATCCAACTGTTAATATCTGAATATTAGGATTTATCAACTGTAGCATGTCTAAATATACAAAATCAACCTTTTCTGGTTTTTTGGAACTGCTTAGATGTGGAAGTAAAGACCTCATTTCATGTGGAAGTGCCCTATGAGGCACAATTTTCATAAAGGCCATTTAAATGACTGTTTTAATTTGTAGACCAGACTGTGTGTGCCTGAAACCCCAGACTAATGAGACACTTTTTCAGAGGATTTCCCTTCTAAATAAACAAGGCCATTTGCACTGACCCAGGAATCTTAGTTGTAGCTAAAAGACTAATTAGACCAATATTATAATGGGCACATCTAAAACAGTAAAAGGAATATTCTTTCCATCTTCAAGGTTAGATGCTCCTTCAAATGAAATCTATTTATCTGGATTGTCTTTAATGTTTTCCTTTGCACCTATAAAGAAACTGAAAGACTTTTCCTTTTAAGAAACATTTTGAAAATTCATTATTTTTACAATATATGCATATATAAACTCTTCTATAAATGAATTCCCAAACTAAATTTTTCCCTTGGTAATTTGATTTAAAAGAAAATTAGAACAAATCATTATGAGTAGAATGCTTTCAATTAAGACATAATTAATTAAATGTGCAAATGCAGAATACATTTGGCTGTGCAATTAGATGACTGATTATACTGGAAATCTAATTTCATACTTAAATTGCCCACCACACCCCCATCTTGATCTACTGACCCACCACAATTGACCACAAGGTTGGACCTTACCCCTGGAGGAAGTGACCTCGGTGAACAGCGTTTTTGCAGTGATTTCTATAATCATCTCTTCATGTCTGTCTTTAAACAGTGATTAGAAACAGCATGCATGAAGAAGCTTCTTGCCTTTATTCTTATTTAAAATAAAACAAGATGCTTATTGAAAAATAAGTGGTGCATAACTTGGCAAATTGTGAAAGATCCCTTTTTATTCCATTGTACTTAGTAACTTTTCTATTCAGATACTCTTTAAAAGTCAGTTGATAATCAAAATGACGGACATGTATGAAAAGTTACTGAGCTTTGAATTTTTTACTCCCAATTTATTTAGTATGACATTGCAAATTGTCTTTAAGTTATAGATACAAGTATGTGAAAGCCACACTTTGCTGTTAGTATTTATGGGTTAGAAAAGTCCTCAAACTAACCAAGACAGTGAATTTTAGTGCCATAAGTAGTGCAGGTGGTGATTTAGTAAGTATTCTAACTGATGTGCATCAATGTTGCTCAGAAATAGAAGAGATTCCCATCTCATATACAAAGTGAAAGTGTTAGTTGCTCAGTCGTGTCTGAATCTTTGGGACCCCATTGATTTTAGCTCACCAGGCTCCTCTGTCCATAGGATTCTTCAGGCAAGAATACTAGAGTGGGTTGCCATTTCCTTCTCCAGGAGATCTTCCTGACCCAGGGATTGAACCTGGGTCTCTTGCATTGTAGGCAGATTATTTACTGTCTGAGCCATCAGAGAAGCCCTGACATACACAAAAATACATCTAAATCCAAAAATTAAAGTCAGTATTTTTCCTCTGAATCAGACATTGCTTTAAGTTTTTGAATAGTTGAAAAATTGGTAAAATGTTTTCAAGGATTCTAAAAAGTTAGTAATTGGGAAAGGAGGAAAACAGTAATGAAAGGATGTTTATTGAATGTCTATTCTGTCCCCAGCCATGAGCTACATATTCTTTTGCATCATGTCTGTATTTGTCAGTTTTTAATGTATCATCAATCAGCTCCAAGCCCTTCAGTTCAGTTCAGTCGTTCAGTCGTGTCTGACTCTTTGCGACCCCATGAATCACAGCAAGCCCAGGCCTCCCTGTCCATGACCAACTCCTGGAGTTCACTCAGACTCACGTCCATCGAGTCAGTGATGCCATCCAGCCATCTCATCCTCTGTCGTCCCCTTCTCCTCCTGCCCCCAATCCCTCCCAGCATCAGAGTCTTTTCCAATGAGTCAACTCTTCACATGAGGTGGCCATAGTACTGGAGTTTCAGCTTTAGCATCATTCTTTCCAAAGAAATCCCAGGGCTGATCTCCTTCAGAATGGACTGGTTGGATCTCCTTGCAGTCCAAGGGACTCTCAAGAGTCTTCTCCAACACCACAGTTCAAAAGCATCAATTCTTCAGCACTTAGCTTTCTTCACAGTCCACCTCTCACATCCATACATGACCACTGGGAAAACCATAGCCTTGACTAGACGGACCTTTGTTGGCAAAGTAATGTCTCTGCTTTTCAATATGCTGTCCAGGTTGGTCATAACTTTCCTTCCAAGGAGTAAGCGTCTTTTAATTTCATGGCTGTAGTCACCATCTGCAGTGATTTTGGAGCCCCAAAAAATAAAGTCTGACACTGTTTCCACTGTTTCCCCATCTATTTGCCATGAAGTGATGGGACCAGATGCCATGATCTTCGTTTCCTGAATGTTGAGTTTTAAGCCAACTTTTTCACTCTCCTCCTCTTTTACCTTCATCAAGAGGCTTTTGAGTTCCTCTTCACTTTCTGACATAAGGGTGGTGTCATCTGCATATCTGAGGTTATTGATATTTCTCCCGACAATCTTGATTCCAGCTTGTGCTTCTTCCAGCCCAGCGTTTCTCCTGATGTACACTGCATAGAAGTTAAATAAGCAGGGTGACAATATACAGCCTTGACATACTCCTTTTCCTATTTGGAACCAGTCTGTTCCATGTCCAGTTCTAACTGTTGCTTCCTGACCTGCATATAGGTTTCTCAAGAGGCAGGTCAGATGGTCTGGTATTCCCATCTCTTGAAAAAATTTCCACAGTTTACTGTGATCCACACAGTCAAAAGCTTTGGCATAGTCAATAAGGCAAAAATAGATGTTTTTCTGGAACTCTCTTGCTTTTTCCATGATCCAGTGGATGTTGGGAATTTGATCTCTGGTTCCTCTACCTTTTCTAAAACCAGCTTGAACATCTGGAAGTTCACGGTTCATGTATTGCTGAAGCCTGGCTTGGAGAATTTTGAGCATTACTTTACTACCATGTGAGAAGGTACAATTGTGCAGTAGTCTGAGCATTCTATGACATTGTCTTTCTTTGGGATTGGAATAAAAACTGACCTTTTCCAGTCCTGTGGCCACTGCTGAGTTTTCCAAATTTGCTGGCATATTGAGTGCAGCACTTTCACAGCATCATCTTTCAGGATTTGAAATAGCTCCACTGGAATTCCATCACCTCCACTAGCTTTGTTTATAGTGATGCTTTCTAAGGCCCACTTGACTTCACATTCCAGGATGTCTAGCTCTAGGTGAGTGATCACACCATCGTGATTATCTGGGTCGTGAAGATCTTTTTTGTACAGTTCTTCTGCGTATTCTTGCCACCTCTTCTTAATATCTTCTGCTTCTGTTAGGTCCATACCATTTCTGTCCTTTATCGAGCACATCTTTGCATGAAATGTTCCCTTGGTATCTCTCATTTTCTTGAAGAGATCTCTAGTCTTTCTCATTCTGTTGTTTTCCTCTATTTCTTTGCATTGATCACTGAGGAAGGCTTTCTTATCTCTCCTTGCTATTCTTTGGAACTCTTCATTCAGATGTTTATATCTTTCCTTTTCTCCTTTGCTTTTCACTTCTCTTGTTTTCACAGCTATTTTTAAGGCCTCCCCAGACAGTCATTTTGCTTTTTTTTTTTTCCATGGGGATGTCCATAGTTCATCAGGCACTCTATCTATCAGATCTAGGCCCTTAAATCTATTTCTCACTTCCACTGTATAATTTAAGGGATTTGATTTAGGTCATACCTGGATGGTCTAGTGGTTTTCCCTACTTTCTTCAATTTCAGTCTGAATTTGGCAATAAGGAGTTCATGATCTGAGCCACAGTCAGCTCCTGGCCTTGTTTTTGTTGACTGTATAGAGCTTCTCCATCTTTGGCTGCAAAGAATATAATCAATCCTTTATATTTTTTCATGAGATGCTGGGTCTGGAAATCTGCAAACTATCTTTCCCAGAGCCAGCACACAAAGCATCATGGGAATATCTCTTGGACAAAAGAAATCGCTTTAGCCTGAATTATGGTCATTGTCATTTCAGCTCATTGAGTTAGATATTTTCCTCTTCAGATAACTTTCAGAAATACAAACATCCACCAAAGAAAACAGTCTCCTTTCGGGTCACTGAAGCTTCAATATTAGCAGATTTGTCCCATAGTTTTCTCAACAGTAGTGGGTACTTTGTCACTAAGGCAACATAGGGATCCTGTATAGAACAAAAAAAAAGCATTGTAAACAAAGGGAAATAAACAGCATCAAAGCTTATTGATCTTGTAATCATTGTCTTATTTTGATCCTAGAGCTATTGAGGTATCTCTCAGTTTCCCTTTGTGTGTGGTTCTTGATCCAATTGTGGTCTGACCTTGAGGAGTTGACTGTAAAATCAAGAATATTGAGAAACAAAGATACCCAATTGTTAACAGTCCTTAACTAGGAAATTGAAAACAGTGGTTCTCAACCTTCACTACTCATTGGAACCACCTGGGAAATTTAAGAGTTGCTGATACGTGGGTACTATGCCTAGAAATTTAAAAAAATTCTCCAAATGATTCTGACATTCTAGTCAAGGTGAAGACTAACTACTCCAAAGAGCTATTAAAATTTACATTTATTATGTGCCCACAGGATTTATGATTTAGGAAGACCTAGCACAAAGAAATGGAGAAGGCAGTGGCACTCCACTCCAGTACTGTTGCCTGGAAAATCCCATAGACAGAGGAGCCTGGTAGGCTGCAGTCCATGGGGTCGCTAAGAGTTGGACACGACTGAGCAACTTCACTTTCACTTTTCACTTTCATGCATTGGAGAAGGAAATGGCAACCCACTCCAGTGTTCTTGCCTGGAGAATCCCAGGGACAGGGTAGCCTGGCGGGCTGCCGTCTATGGGGTTGCACAGAGTCGGACACGACTGAAGTGACTTAGCAGCAGCAGCAGCAGCAGCACAAAGAAAAGATTAGGAAAATTCATTACTCTCTTACTTTGCCAGTCAGCATCCCATTCAGAATCCATGCTTTTCTTACTTCCATGCCCATTTTTCCACCAATCAACCTTTGCCTCCTGTTGCTAGAAGGAGCTAACAGTTAAGGGACTGTTTCACTGGATGTTTAAAGACTACAGTAGTCATAGAAAATGTGAGATATCACAAAGTCCCACCTTTAGTGAAAAGGTGCAAAGAGAAATAGGTTTTGATGGAGAACTCTTTGAATGATGCAAGATTCCCTAGAAACTGTTTTTTGCATCAATAGTTGGTTTTCTGTGGAGAGATAAACTGAAATACAAATAACGGATGGAAAGTTAGAGATGATTGTTTTTTCTTTTCAGGACCCATATGTAGCCTTGCGGAAGGCAACCAGAAGAGTCAGAGAGGTATGTGGACTCACATAGCCAGGATAAGAGAAGGTAGGAAAATAAACATGAGACAAGAAGTAGGTATGTTGTATATAACATGATTCAATATTTGTATATATTGCAAAATGATCACCACAATAAGTCTAATTAGCATCTTTCACCATACAAAGTTACAGAATTTTTTTCTTTTGATGAGAACTTTTAAGATCTATATGTTTGTATCTTTAATAAAAGGCTCATCTCCCTCTATGAGCCTAAAACTCCAACTGCATTCTTTGTGTCTTTTCCCAATTTTCGACCTAGAATTGTGGGGTTTCCTTAAGATTAACTTTCGCTGAAGAAGGATTGGCAGGGTCAATGTGACAGACGTTTACTGATACCCCAGATAAATGGTTGTTAAATTTGAGTATGTGGTCAGAAACACCTGAAGGGCTTATTTTAAACAGACTTCTGGGTGCCACTCCAGAGTTTCTGATTCAGCAGGTCTGAGCCAGGGCTTGAGAATGTGCATTTTGAACAGATTCCCAGGTGATGCTCCTATGGCAAGCTGTTTGAGGGTCACTCAAAGCCCCTAGTTGTTAATAAGCTTCAGCTGATTAGGACCTGTTGTAATGAAACACAACACTGGATTTTATCTCTTAGGCAAGTGCTACTCCAAGTGAAAACATTGCATTTTACAGAAAAGAACACCTCGAAGCGGCATCCAGAGTCAGGTCTCAAAAGCAATGCTAGACAGTTGTTGACAAAGGGTTGAGGAGGGTCATTTAGCCCCAGGATTATTTGTAACATAAAAAATACCTTGAAGTCGCAGATAGCAAGATCCTTGGAGAATTGTTGAGCAGACTGAGTTGGGTTCAGTGAAGGGACCATATGGATCTGGAAGAATAAATAAGATATTTATGTGTCTGTGCAGCATTTGAATGGTAATTTGACAATAAAATAGCAAGTATAATCCATCAAAAAAATGACTAGAAACACTAAATATTTAGAATTATGTTGAAAGTAAATTTGAAACACCTAAAATACTAGCACTTATTACCTTGTTATGGGTACATGTGGGTGCACACACAGAGTGTTATTTGTGGAGTTTCCCCAATTTTTTTCTTTATAACTATGTATATTCAATACTTCATGTATTATTATGAAAAGGTGGATTTTACTCTTTATGATTTTGGCTGGATTCAGATTGCACATTTAGTTTCAAAGGATCACTTAGATTCAAAGAATTTTTGACAAGATCTAAACTAATTTATGAGAAAAGAAAAGCAAACCTATTTTTAGTAACAGCAATGACAGTGCCATGGGATATTTTAGAGAGGCTCCACTTATTTGAGTATATAAATTCTGGTATGTTTGATAAAGAAAAACTTTCTGTAATAAAGTAATTCTGATCATCTACATTTAAACTATTGTAAAATGTTTATGGTGTTTAGATATGAGAAGAAATTAGACCCAAAGCATGTATGGGTATCCAGTATGAATTCACTGTGTAATTAAGGTCAATATAATTTCCCATAGTCTGTTCTGCTGGGTTAGCCAATATACTGAAGCCAATTTACTGTAGAGACTTCCTAATTTAGGCAGACTAATTTCTATACCAATTCAACAGCTCAAGATGCCAAATGCTTTTCTTTCAATTGAAAAATCAAAGAGAAAATCTATTTCTGTAAGTAGGAAAAATGAAAGGCAAAGTAACTATTTCTCCTTCTAGTCGTGATGAAGCTAGAGTCATCTGATAGATTCTAGACTCAAAGTGGTCTTCACTCCTTGATGCTTCAGAGTGTGGGGAGGATATATGGAAAGGTGCTGTGTATGAATGACCATTCTAGCTCTATTTTTTTTACTGTGTGCATAAAGTCTCTGGTAGAAGAGCACATGGAAGTGATAAGAATTTCTAAATAATTGAATGGAACAGGATGCTGTTGGAAACCCAGTTTTATATGCCTGAAAAGAATGAAGGAGAAGGGGGAAAACTGAGATGATTGCTAGAGAAAAATAGAGAAGAGAAGCAGTCTTGGTTAAGGAGGTCCCACCCTGCCTGTTTTTAACATGAAGTTCCCTAGAAAGTCTACATATGAATGTATACCTTTATTATTTTCTGCATATTTACAATGATAAATAATTTTGAGTTTACTGGTAAACATTAAAAGATAGAGGACTTTCCCAGGTGTTTATCTAGTTGTATCAGTACTGTTTATTAAGTAATCCATCATTTTCTCATGTAATTGAATTTACTACATAGATCTTCTGATGCTTTTCATATGTATTGGATGCTGTTTCTGGGTTCTCTTTTCTGTGCCACTGATCTGTTTGTCCTCTTATATAAATGCAATCATGAATTAATCATAATATTTCATAAATATTCATAATGGCGACCCACTCCAGTACTCTTGCCTGGAAAATTCCATGGATGGAGGAGCCTGCTAGGTTACAGTCCATGGGGATGCAAAGAGTCGGACACAACTGAGCGACTTCACTTTCTTTCTTTCTGTAGTTCCTTTTGGAGAAGGAAACGGCAACCCACTCCAGTGTTCTTGCCTGGAGAATCCCAGGGATGGGGGAGCCTGGTGGGCTGCCGTCTATGGGGTCGCACAGTGTTGGACACGACTGAAGCGACTTAGCAGCAGCAGCAGCCGCTACCATAAGGGAGACATCTCCATGCCAGTGCTTTCTGTTGAAGCCTGACTCCTTTCTTCTGGGTGAAAAGAAAGCTAGTTATATGTAGGGTGCCACATTCCCTCCAGTGGTAGGATAAGACATCACTTAGACTTCACATCCTTTTCCTGAGTCTCTCAACCTGCCTGTCTTTGATGAACATTCAACTCACTCTCCCCTGAACTATGTTGTCCAAACACATATCACAAAGTTCTTCTCAGATTTATAGGTATCTTTAGCTGGTTTCTCATATTTATTTGCCTATTGTTGTGTAAGGAAAGAAAGAAAAAAAATCAAGCATGTGAGTATATAGTAGAGAAAAACAGTGCTTAATGGGCATGGAAAGGGTGCATCTACAACCTTCGGTATATTAATTACAAATAGTGCATAAAATTTGATCTTTTAAAAAAAGTTATTTCAGTGTTGTTGCCCTATGTCAAGGGGGAGTGTTTTATAGGTATTCTAAACATCAAAGGAACATCATGGGGTTAACTGGGGTGCCTTACACAAATAGCCATTGTACTGCATTGAAGCTATTTTGGTAGTAGTGCATGATGTGTAACAGATGGTGAAACAAAATAATTATATATAAATTGCTGTGGTTGCATGAACTTCTTATCTGGTGTTAGATTTCTTGATGGAACTTGAACATTCTAGTTCAGCTACCAAGAAAAACTGTGAAAAACAGGGATGGGGTGGAGGCATGATATTACTTTTCTTCTCCTAATATTTCTGCTTGAGCTTATAGACAAGTAGTTTTTTATTCTCTTGCAATTCAGGAAGTGTGAACAAACTATTCTAGTCTCTTTTTATCTCCACATTGAATAGCTTTACCTGTTTTGTGAGGCTGGTTTTTGTACGCCTAAAAAACAGTCATGTTATCAGTGGAAATGGTAATTAGGCCAAAAAGAAATTGGTTTTAAAAACCATATGTGGTTTCTCTCCTTTTGTGCTATCTGGACTCAGACATAGCAGGTGTTTATGCTTCTGTTCCTATATTGCAAGACACTGAGGGAAAGTGCAACAATTTGCTGCTTCTCTGCCTGAGTTTTGATGGGTAAATCATATCATCTCTGCCTCCTGAGATAACCTCTCTTTATTCTCATGTCTTATTTTGATCAGAAGTGTTTCCAATTAAGCTGTAACTGAAAAGCCTATCCAATGGGAATTTTTAGACCTCCACTGATGCCTCTGTTGATGCAGTTTACACTCCAGATCCTCATGTGGAAGTTCAGACTTGTTTTCCATCTGTTAGCATGAGAAGGAACTGCCAGGTAGTCATTCCCAGTCCCAACAATTTGTAGAATTAACTCCATGGTTAATCTGGCTAACAACTAACTTCCTTAAAATCCATTTTTTTCCCAATACAATTTAACCCTGATTATTGCCTTTACATATAGATAACATTAGACTTCATGCATTAACCTCAGTGCTGACTACTTGTTTTATTTACAGTTTCCAAAATTTTACACTTTCTGTCTGCCTAAGGTCATCCACAAAAAGACCTGCATCTTAAAAATATTGAACTGTTTTGAATTCTGAATCAAAACTAGCTTAACTGTCAAATAGTTAAAAGCAAATTGATTTTGTGAAAGCTTCTAACAGGATTAAATTCAACATGCTATACCATTAATAATGGAATTCTCTGCTAGATAGGAGATAGATAAAGTCACAAAGCCCAGGTCTGCAGTTTAGTGGGGATTTTGATATGTGTAGTTGTCTTGTGTGCTTGTGTGTGTGTGATATGTGTAGTTGTGTGCATGCGTGCATGCTGTCAGTCGTGTCCAACTCTTTGCAGCCTTGTGGACTGTAGCCTGCCAGGCTTCTCTGTCCAAGGGATTCTCCAGGCGGGAATACTGGAGTGGGTTGCCATGCCCTCCTCCAGAGGGCTTTCCCCACCTAGGGATCGAATCCGCATCTCCTGTGTTCCCTGCATTGGCAGGCAGATTAATCAGTAACAAATGCTATAAGAAGGCATTGTAGCCTGGGTGCCTTAACCAACAGAAACTGATTTATCAATTGATTTGTCAAGTCTAAGATCAGGGTTCCAATGGATTCAGTGTCTGGTGAGAGCCTGCTTCCTGGATCTTAGACAGTCATTTTATCCTTACATGGTGGAGAGAAACATTATCTTTTTCTCATAAAAGCATTAATCCCATTTCATAAGGGCTCACCCCACCCCCATGACTTAGTTACCTCCCAAAGGCCTCACCTCCTAATACTATCACATTGGGGATGAGGTCTCAGTATATGAATGCTGGGAAACAAACATTCAGTCCATGAGAACAGTGAATGGTGTTGATGGTCCAGCAGATGTCCTGGAGCCCCTTTGCTCTTTTTGTGAATCCTCTGCCAGCTGCCTTGTATTTTGCTTCTGAAGACCTGCATCTGAGACCCTTTGGCACCCTCTGCAGAGGGTATAGGAGTTGTCATCAGGGAGGTTAGGGTCCTCAGAGCAGCTCTTCAGGAATGGCTGATGTTTAGGTTCAAATGTCTGAAATTCTTAATACTGTTGATGTGGTTCTCAAGGCAAGAATACTGAAATGGTTTGCCATGCCCTTCTCCAGTGGACCACGTTTTATCAGAACTCTCCACCATGACCCATGTGTCTTGGAGGGCCCTACACAGCATGGCTAATAATTTCATTGAGTTATACAAGGCTGTGGTCCATGTGATCAGTTTGATTAGTTTCTGTGGTTGTGGTTTTCATTCTGTCTGCCCTCTGAAGAATAAGGATAAGAGGCTTATGGAAACTTCCTGATGGGAGAGACTAATTGTGGGGGAAACTGTGTTTTCTGATGGGCAGGGTGATCAGAAGCACAAGCTGGAATCAAGATTGTGGGAGAAATATCAATAACCTCAGATACACAGATGACACCACCCTTATGGCAGGAAGTGAAGAAGAACTAAAGAACCTCTTGATAAAAGTGAAAGAGGAGAGTGAAAATGTTGGTTTAAAACTCAACATTCAAAAAACTAAGATCCTGGCAACTGGCCCCATCATTTCATGGAAAATAAATGGGGAAACAATGGAAACAGTGACAGACTTTGTTTTTTTGGGCTCCAAAATCACTGCATATGGTGACTGCAGCCATGAAATTAAAAGACGCTTGCTCCTTGAAAGAAAAGCTATGACCAACTTAAACAGCATATTAAAAAGCAGAGACATTACTTTGCCAACAAAGGTCTGTCTAGTCAAAGCTATGGTTTTTCCAGTAGTCATATGGGGATGTGAGAGCTGGACTATAAAGAAAACTGAGTGCCAAAGAATTGATGCTTTTGAACTGTGGTGTTGGAGAAGACTCTTGAGAGTCCCTTGGTCTGCAAGGAGATCCCACCAGTCCATCCTAAAGGAAATCAATCCTAAATATTCATTGGAAGATCTGATGTTGAAGCTGAAACTCCAGTACTTTGGCCACCTGATGCAAAAACCTGACTCACTGGAGAAGACCCTGATGTCGGGAAAGATTGAAGGCAGCAGGAGAAGGGGATGCTAGAGGATGAGATGGTTGGATGGAGAGGACCACCAACTCAATGGACATGAGTTTGAGCAAGCTCTGGGAGTTCGTATGGACAGGGAAGCCTGGTGTGCTGCAGTCCATGGGGATGTAAAGAGTTGGATATGACTGAGCAACTGAACTGAACTGTCTGAAAGTCTGGCCCCCGGACTCCAGTTGGATGAGGCTGAAGCTGGAATTTGCCTGAAGTCACAGCCTTTCTTGGTTCCCCCTTCTCTCTTCTTCTTCCTCCATCCCTTTCCTGATTTCCTCTGAAATCACTTTCTTAATAAATCACTTCCACTGGAATCCTCATCTCAAGGTCCTTGTGAGGTGAATCTGACCTAAGAAACATGGTAACAAAGAGCTTTACAATAAAATAATAACAATCAGAATGTGAGCAGAGTCCTTCATGGAACAGGCTACTATATACATGTTTCATCTTAAGCCAACAGTAGTCTGATACTCATTAGGGGTCCCTCACAAATATTTGGGTAAAATAGAAAGGAAATCACCTGTCATTGAATAGGTAATATGAGACCAGCTCAACAGATGAGGAAATTGGCAACCTGTTTTGTATCTAAATTTGTAAGGCAACACCAGAAATCTGTTGAACATAACACCCAAAAGTATCTCCTTTAGGGGTTTTCAAAGAACTTGAAATATGATTTATTGAATTTAAGATACAGTTTTGTCCAAGAGAACTGATGTGATGGAGCATAGGGAAGATGGATCTGGAAAAAGGCCAAAGATGATAGAAGATTTCTGGTACCTAGAAAAAATGCGTTACAGGTAATTGCCTTAGTAAGGAAAGAAATGGAGATAAAATTTGTTTTTAATTTGCTGTAATTTTCTTTAATCTCCATATTTCCACAATAACATTATGAATTTTATAATATAAGAAAGAAAGTTTTTATTACTTTGTAACTTTACAGTTACAAGATAATCCAAAATAAAATTCCCATTATTGAGGAGTGGTTAGTAATTGTGAACATTCACAGAAGGGAACATTTTACATTCATTAACAATGTTTATAAAGTGTTTCAAATGACATTGAAAAATTTGTAAAATAATATTAAATAACAAAGACAGAATTCAAAACTTTAGGTACTGTTTGATATCCTCTATGTTGAAATTGGGAGAAGGCAATGGCACCCCACTCCAGTACTCTTGCCTAGAAAATCCCATGGACAGAGGAGCTTGGTAAGCTGCAGTCCATGGGGTCGCTAAGAGTTGGACACGACTGAGCTACTTCACTTTCACTTTTCACTTTCATGCATTGGAGAAGGAAATGGCAATGCACTCCAGTGTTCTTGCCTGGAGAATCCCAGGGATGGGGGAGCCTGGTGGGCTGCCGTCTGTGGGGTCGCACAGAGTCGGACATGACTGAAGTGACTTAGCATAGCATAGCATGTTTAAATATTTGGAAGATATACTAAAAGGAGTTACAAGTTAACTTTTACTAGAATATGAATTATGGATTTTGTCTTATTATTTACACTTTGTGATTTTTCTGTATTGGAGTTTTATAATCAGACAAAAGTAAACTTAATAAAATTTGGAAATGTGTGCTTAGACACTCTTAGGTCTGAAATGCTATCATCCTGAGGTCAGACTTCTTAACAGGCCTAGGAATAATTAGTTCTATCTAAAACATTTGAAGTAATTTATGCTTTTAAATTGATCACATTTTTCTCTGCTACACTTGCCCATTTTCCTCTCAGCATCTATCTTCCTTTGAATGCCTGCCACTTCTTTGTCTCTGGAAAGCTTAGATTTATTTCTAGCAGTTTCCCTCACATTCACATGAAAAATACACATCTGCTTGGGTGAGTGTGTGTTTTCTTTTTTTGCTCATATCTCACTGAGAGTATGCTAGCATTTTTCTGATGATTTATGGAAAAGTAAATATAGTTTTCCAGTGCTATTCACCCCATGTAAATTTCTAATGATCCCAAATGTGAGGGTGTGTATGACAATGACGTCTTGGTAAAAAGCCAGCTGCTCTTTTCATTTGAGCAATAGTTTGATATTATTCAACTCACTAAGTGAGCTTGTTTGTTTCAACAGCTGTTGACTTCATCTCCCTCTCAGTGGATGAAAAGAAAAAGACAAAAGGGAAACCTTCCCTCCATATTCCTTGCCTGACTACCTTTCAGCAGGGCTCAATTTACTAGGTGGTAGACATCTTACTCTTTATTAGAATCAGAGACATTTGGAGCTGAAAAGAATCTAATGGATTATCATTGGCAGGCTTCTTTGTGAAGTAGTTTTACATTGCATACATGATGGTGTCATTAACCACTTTCTGTCAGATAAGAAAATTGACACTCAAATCCTAGATCTCATGGAGTGAGAATTTGAATCTTTCTCACATAGATGGAACTGCAAAGTATAATAAACTTATCAGACTTAAGATCTAATAAAGATTACAAGCCAATTTCATTACTCGTAATCAGTCTGTTCATATTTTCTACTTCTTCCTGATTTATTTTTGGGATACTGTATGTTTCTAGGAATTCATCCAGTTCTTCTAGGTTGTCCATTTTATTGGAATATAATTGTTTGTAGTAATCTCTTGTGATCCTTTGTATTTTTGTGGTGTTGGTTGTGACTTCTCTTTCATTTCTGATTTTATTTAGGCCCTCTTTTTTTTCTTGATGAGTCTGGCTAAAGGTCTGTCTGTCTTTTTCTTTTCAAAGAACCAATTCTTAGATGCATTGATCTGTTCTGTTTTTTTTTTTTTTTTCCCCCCCAGTCTCTATTTCTGCTCTGATCTTTATTATCTCTTCACTTCTACTAATCTTGGGTTTGTTTGTTCTTTTTCTAGTTCCTTGGGGCTGCCCTTGTGGCTCAGGTGGTAAAGAATCCACCTGCAATGGGGGAGACCTGGGTTCAATCCCTGGGTTGGGAAGATCCCCTGGAGAATGGAAAGGCTACCCATTCCAGTATTCTGGCCTAGAGAATTTCATGGACTCTATAGTCCATAGGGTCACAAAGAGTAGGACACGATTGAGCAAATTTCGCTTCACTTTAGTTATACAGTTAAACTGTTTATTTGAGACTTCTGTTGTTTCCTGAGGTATGTTTGTATTCATGTAAACTTCCTCTTTCAAGCTGTTTTGCTGCATCTCATAGATCATTGCTGTGACAAGCCTGACTACAAGGGGTGCAACTGGTATGCAGGGCTGACCCCCAGCCCTACTGGCTGCCGGAGTGATGGCTGCTAAAGTGGGGTCATGGCATGGTTTGCTGCACACTCCTGGGGTCCCTAGGCACACTTCTTTTAAAATTCTAGGCAGGTGCAGCAATCTTTTGCTAAGAACAAAAATTATTTTATTTTTGTTCCATATGGTAAAAAAAAAAAGAATCACTGGGCTCTTTAAAAAGATTTAGTGGCTGGAATGCCATTTGAAGAAATAGGTTAATTCAAAAATAATTATTAAAAGAAACCAGAAAGTGGCAGGAAGAAGTAAGAATTTACTTGCCAGGTAGATTTTAAACCAGAGATCATGAGGAAAAAATTTTTTTTAATTCCCTCTTTAAATTGGGAAGTGTGCAGAGAGAGATAACAGCTCCCAAATGTTCTGTGCCAAAGATTTAGGTATTCCCTTGAGAGGAATTCTTGAGAGTACAGATTAAATATAGTTGAGTAAACTGAGGTTCAAGTGGTTGACTGATTTTTCTCAGAATTACACAGCTGAGGACTTCACAGCTTAAAAAACACTAATAAGAATTATAACTGAGAAGGAAATATCTTTTTTGCTTACAGAATATTCTTTGGCAAATCCTAGACTTAGTTTCTTATAACTATAGCCTGAAACTGCTTCTAACACCACCATCCCCTCTTTTCCATTCTTACTGGTAGACCAGGAAAAGTAAGTATAATATAATGTCTGTGAAGAATTGATGCTTTCAAACTATAGTGCTGGAGAAGACTCTTCAGAGTCCCTTGGACTGCAAAGAGATCAAACCAGCCAATCCTAAAGGAAATCAGTCCTGAATATTCATTGGAAGGACTGATGCTGAAGTTGAAGCTCTAATATTTTGGCCACCTGATGCGAAGAGTTGACTCATTGGAAAAGACTCTGCTGCTGGGAAAGACTGAGGGCAAAAAGAGGGTGGCAGAGGATGAGATGGTTAGATAGTATCACTGACTCAATGGGCATGAATTTGAGCAAAGTCCGGGAGATAATGAAGAACAGGGAGGCCTGGCATGCTGCATTCCATGTGATCACAAAGAGTCAGACACGACTGAGCAATTGAACAACAACAATGATATATTTAGCTAACAGGAGCACACAAGTCTCATCTATTAAATTGCTTTGGCAAGTTAGCATCAGCTCTGATACATCTAGGCAAATGTCTGTTCTGTATTTGACGTTTTGGCTTCAATGTCGATGTTGGCCTGTGTCTTAAACTTAGCAGCACTCCAGTCCTTTCTGTCCTGTTATGGGAGATTTGTGATCACAGAGGTGCAGCTTTCTCAGAGGGGCATCCAGATGTGAGGCAGCAAGCTTCTGAAGAGGTGACTTTCATCCTTGTGTTTGGGCTTGTTCCAAGCCAGTGAAGCTTGTAACACGTTTTTGGACATGAGGGAATGTAACATCTCCAGAGTAAAGTCTGGTTCACTCTAAAATGGAATGCTGACGCCACAGAAAGCTGAGCAAGTGAGATCAAGATTGTATTTCGCCTTCTTGTGCGTTTTTGTTAGCGCTTTTGAGATTTTGTCTCACTGGGTGAGGGCTCCCTCTCGTGGCCAAAGATTCCACTAATTGGAGTAATTGCTGGATAGCACTCAAGGTTGCAGGAAGACAGTGTTCCCTGCTCTGTGGAAACTGCTGATTAGGCCAAAAGTTGAAATTCTTTCACTATCTTGTCACACTCTCACTGTCAGAGAAGCTAACCTTATATTTTAACTTATGTGAGATTGTATTTTTTAATAGAATATTTCTATTCATAGGACAGATTTCATTTATATTTGACAAGGTAGCATTGCAAAAAAAAAATTGAAATGTTTGCTTTGGAATGTCACCTGCGATATTGCTTCCAAAGCTGACCATTGCTTTCCTGGTGACCATAGACTGACCCTCAGTGACAAGTAGGCACTGACTCTCATGTTCCTTAAGAGCTGGGTTTCTTCTGTCTTTTAATATGAGCTCTTTATTCTCAGAGAATATCTGCATGTTGAAGTATCTGCAAAAAGTCATACCCCTTCTGCAAGTTTTACTCCCCTCTAGGCTGTTTCTAAACAAAAAAAAGGTTATTTTCCAATTTACTTAAGTTGTATAATATTTTAAGATATTGGAATATGGAAAAAAATCAAACCATCACCATACCACCACCTATCACCTCTATTAAAATATTAATTTATTTTTTTACCTTTTATATTAATATCTATGCTATATATATATGCAGGTATAAAATACATATTTTAGCCTATAGTACTCATTTTTATGTCATTTTAAATTAAATTTAAAATTATATATTATATTTACTATTGGCTCAGATGGTAAAGAATCCTCCTGCAATGCAGGAGACCTGGGTTCTATCCCTGGGTCAAGAAGATCCCCTGGAGAATGGAAGGGCTACTTACTTCAGTATTCTTGCTTGTCAAATCCCATGGACAGAGGAGCCTGGTGGGCTACAGTCCACGGGGTTGCAAAAAGTGGGACATGACTGAGCATGCATAAATGATAATATATGGCATGTTAAAATTATAATATATATTATTATTTTATTTTTCATTGATTTTTGGTAATGTTAATCAGTTATTACCTTGAGCAAATTATATCCAGAGAAGTGGTCTAGCTATTGAAGGTTAATATTAACAGATCCAAACTCAAGTAGACCTGGTGTGAGCTTGCATCCAACTTATGGGAAGATCTTTGAAGATATATATATACATACGTATGTATATATATGCACAATGTTTATGTATATATATATATACATCTCCACATCTCTATATATTTCAATATATTACATAATATACATATATTATATATATATTTACACACATATATATTCCACCTCTCTCCAGGGAGTAAATGAGGTTATTAAAATTTAACAATGAGGAAGAAGAGAATTTTAGACCTGAAAGATCTGAGACTGTGCTGGCTTACAGAGAATATTACTAGAAACTAGCTATATCTCTGACTGTCATTGTCCCTAATGAGTTGTCTAAGTATATGGAGTTCATGCTGCCTCAAGCTATTCAGGTCACTCTCCTGGGAAGATGTATTTTCCCACTGAAACCTTATATACACTGACCTCTGGAGAATATATACTTTTCTTCATTTATTCATACTAAGGTCTATTTTGACCAAGCAGGCAGCCCTTGGCAATGGGAACACAAGGCATTCAGAGTCTCTGAAATTGCTTGATTCCCTGCAGGCAGTAGCCTTCCCAGAGTGAGTTGTTCCCTTAGTGGAGCCTCACAGAGCACAGAGCAGAGCTGTTCTGTATCTATTCCATGCTTAAATCAGAGCTGGCAAAGTCATACACGTATCTTCCTACAACAGCACCTAAGTTGTATGAATGTTGACATCAGTCACAAAGATGAAGATATATATCTGAAATAAGATAGAAAGAAAATGAAAGTCACTCAGCCGTGTCCAACTCTTTGCAACCCCATGGATTATACAGTCCATGGAATTCTCCAGGCCAGAATACAGGAGTAGGTAGCCTTTCCCTTCTCCAGGTGATCTGCCTACCCAGAGATCAAACCCAGGTCTCCTGTATTGCAGCTGGATTATTTACCAGCTGAGCCATAAGAAAAGCCCAGGAATACTGGTGTGGGTAGCCTATCCCTTCTCCGTGGATCTTCCCCACCCAGGAATTGAACCGAGGTCTACTGCTTTGCAGGCAGATTCTTTACCAACTGAGCTATCAGGGAAGCAGAATGAGATAGACTAGGACCAATCAGAAGCACAAGTTGCAGGAATTTGCCCATTACTGGGTACCTTTACTGTGAACTGGATGTGGGGAGTTTGGGCTTACCAATTGAGGAGCATGGGGACTCAATTTAGACTTCTTACTTCCAGAGAAGGAGCTGCCTGCCATTCCCACCCCTGGCCTTGACCTTTGCCCAGATCCTTTCTAATCACCTCTCTGGAAAGTGAAAGTTTTAGATCACCTCTTCTAGTGAAGGGCAGAGTGGGGAAAGCTGGATAGATGATTATGGCAAATAGTTTCTCGTATTTCATCCTAATTTACATGAATACTTCAGCTGTGGATCACTGTCTCTGTTGTTTAGTTGCTAAGTTGTATCTGATTCTTTTGTGGTCCCATGGACTGTAGCCTGCCAGCTCCTCTGTACATGGATTTCCCAGACAAGAATGCTGGAGTGGGTTGCCATTCCCTTCTTCAGAGGATCTTCCTGACCCAGGGGTCGAACACACATCTCCTTCATTGGAGGCAGATTGTTTACCATCTGAGCCACAAGGGAAGCTCATTTTCATGAAAGAAGTAGCCAAAACTCTGTGTGGTGTGAGATTATGCTATTCTTACAAAATCTTTCTCTCTGTGATTAAATTTTCAGTCCTCTTGTTCTAATTTAGTTTTATTCCTTGCTATTGTAAAATATATTTAAGCTAAGGTGAATTTCCTTTCCCTATCCCATTTCATTATTAAGATTTTTAATTGTTCTCTTCTACTGAAACAAGTTTAAAAGGCAAATGCATTTGAAGGAAATATAAAGAAATGTACCAGAGTCATCATCATATCATAACCAAAAACTCACTTATTGAGCATTTACTAGAAGTGCCAAGCATTGTGCTAAGTGCTTTATATTCAGTTTTCATTTATTTCTCATAACTCTATGATCCAGGGATGAGAAGATGCTCATTTTGCTGGTGGGAAAACAGACCTGGAAAGGTTGAACACTTTCCTAATGTAACTGGCCTGCATGTGGCAGACCTTCAGTTAGTACTCAGTTCTGTCTGACTTGACATCTTGAAAGCTTAGTCATTATCTTTTATTGCCTCATGTATTCTGTGTAAACAAGAGAGACAACCATGCTAAGACTCACTCACATCTTCTCTTGGGTACTGTATGGCTATATAGGCTCCTATGTGTCTTCTACATAAAGTCATATGTATCCTGAACCATTCTGGACAGTCTTGCTTCCTGAACATTCAGAGTTGTCTAAATCCATATGCTCTCTGGGCTTCCCTAGTGACTCAGTGGTAAAGACTCTACCTGCCAATGCAGAAAACACAGGTTCTATCCCTGGATTGGGTACTCTGGAGAAGGAAATGACAACCCACTCCAGTATTCTCGCCTGGAAAATCCCATGGACAGAGGAACCTGGCAGGCTACAGTCCATGGGGTCACAAAGAGTCAGACTTGACTTAGTGACTAAACAACAACAAAAAATTCTCTCTAGGTAATTTCATCCAGTGTCACAGATTTAAATATTATCAAATGCTAATTGTCTCCAAATTAATACATCTAGCTTTCACCTCACCTTAAATTCCGGATTCTGTTATCTATCTGGTGAATTAACATCTCCACTTGGTTGTATAATAAACATGAAGTATTGATATCCAAATGGAAATCTTGATTCCTTTCTGCCCCAAATCCAATCCTTCTCTTCACTTCCAATCTTAGCAGAAATATCATCTCTAATCACTTAGTTCTTCGGGCCTCAAATTTAGGAGCCACCCTGGTCTCTGTTTCTTACACACCCACCACATCCAGTCCATTGGTGAAACTTATCAGCTTTATCTTCATAATACATCCTAAATTGAATTTGCATTTGTCTCTCTCCAAAATTACTGCAATAACTACATTTCCAACTCTACCAAACCGCCCCCCTTACTCTTAGGTGTGACCTGAGTTTCTTTAGACTTGCAGAGGGACGGAAGAGGTATTGCAGTTTTCATCTTTCTTTTTTCCGTTCTCATCCACTCACTAGTTGCATCCTATGAAGTCAGGCATAAGGATGAAATGAGGGATGATTTGAAGGAAAGGCCAACTCTTTGTGACCTGGGGCTTGGTGGCAGATGTCTATGGTCTACTTCTTTAGTCTTTAGGATATGTAGGGGAGAAAAAAGTTTTCCTCTACCCTCCTAAATTCAGTGTTTTATTCTTGTTGTTTAGTTGCTCAATCATGTCTGAGTCTTTTGGAACCCCATGGACTGTAGCCCACCAGGCTCCTCGGTCCATGGGATTCTCCAGGCAAGAATACAGGAGTGGGTTGCTATTTCCTTCTCCAGGGGATCTTCTAACCCAGGGATTGAACCCGAGTGTCCTGCATTGCAGATGGATTCATTACCATTGAGCCACCAGGAAAGTCCAAAATTCAGTGTTTGGGACCCTGCAAACAAAACAGACAAGAGACAGATTAGCAGGAGAAAAGAAAATAGAATTTATCTACATGTGTAATGTGCATTCACGAGAGAAACTAAGGGATGAGTAGCTTCAAGAGTGGCAAGAGCTTGGGGTTTAAAATATATCTGGTTTAGTAGATAATGGGGAGGGGAGAAAGGGCACTTATGGGAAAACAAATGACCCTTTGGAAAGATAAATGAATTTTCAGGAAAATAAAACAGGAAATTAGAGAGTTTGTGATAATGTTTGTCTACGCAGGTATACAAGTCAGAGTGATCGTCCTGTCTCCCTCAAGGCCATAAAACTCTGGTGGACTTATTTGTGTTCTCCTTCTGGGAGTAGATCTGCCCTGAAGAAGAATTTATGGTAGCTCAATTTCCCAGATGGTGCTGCTTTTTGTCACATGGTACAAGCTCTGAAAAGGCTGGTTGGTGTTTTTGTTTGTTTTCTTATCTGTTGAGTCTCAAATGTTTTCAACTTAAAATAATCTTTAGACCAAAGTGGTATGGTTTGTGGGGTGGGGAGGCATATTCTGATCTCTTTTAGGTGTTACCTCTTGTTCTTTGGGGAGGGCCCGTTTCAGCTGACTTCCCTGGTGGCTCAGATGGTAAAGAATCTACCTGCAATGCAAGAAGACCTGCGTTTGAGCCATGGGTTGGGTAGATCTCCTGGGGAAGGGAATGTTTACCCATTTTTCTTTTCTGGAGAATTCCACGGACAGAGGAGTCTGAAGGGCTACAATCCGTGGGGTTAAAAAAAGAGTCAGACGTGATTGAACCACTAATACACACACTTTAGCCAGCACCTCCCACAGCACCATTGGTTTGCAGGCGCAGTATGCCTCCTGGAGGACTTGCAGAGTTACCTCACCCTAGCAGACCCTCTCTGCACTGGTGTTATAAGGTGACTATAGGGCTTCCCTGGTAGCTCAGGTTGTAAAGAATCCGCCTGCAATGCAGGAGACCTTGGTTTGATTACTGCGTCGGGAAGATTGCCTGGAGAAGAAGTAGGCTAACCACTCCAGTACTCGTGATTTCCTGGTGTCTCAGGTGGTAAAGAATCTGCCTGCAATATGGGAGACCTGATTTCAATCCCTGGGTTGGGAAGATCCCCTGGAAGAGGGCATGACAACCCACTCCAGTTTTCTTGCCTGAAGAATCCCCATGGACAGAAGAGCCTGGCAGGCTATAGTCCACGGGTTATAAAGAGTCAGATACAACTAATCGCAGCACAGCACAGTTCTGCCACCTCCCATGAAATGAACTTTTCCCATGTGATAATCTCACTTTCCTTAACTTTTGAAATTCTAAAACCACATAATTTTTGTATTATGTTCCTCTGCAACACAAAACACTTTATCCAGCTTCCCCCAGAGAGGTTTTCTGGCAGGATTCAAGCATGGATTGCTATCCTTTCAGTCTCCAGGGGTTCCCGTCAAGTCCTTTAAGGTGGTTTTGGGGTAAGCCTTCACTTACCTTGAAGTGATCAGGGAGTGGTTTGAAGCAAAACCTTATAAATCTCTTCTCCCCAATTTTGTGGCCTCCCTTTATGAATACTCTTGTTAAGAAATATCTGATTCCCAGGTAGCACTAGTGGTAAAGAACCTGCCTGCCAATGCAGATGTAAAAGAAACAGATTCAGTCCTTGGATCAGGAAGATCCCCTGGAGGAAGGTATGGCAACCCACTCTAGTACTCTTGCCTGGAAAATTCTATGGACAGAGGAGTGGATGGGCTACAGTCCTTAGGATCACAGAGTTGGGCATGACTGAAATGGAAGCGACTTAGCATGCACGCAGGCACGGAAATACTCCTCTTCAATCCCCATACACACACACACACACACACACACACACACACACACACACACAATATTCACACACTGAGAACAGAGATGGAATATATTTCTTTGTACCCAAAGTGCCTAACTCAGATTTGACAAGGCCTGATACTTAACCAGGTTTGCTTGGGGAAAAAAACAATTCGTGAGAGTCGTTATTTGTTCTGGAACAACACACCACTCTCACATTTATTATAATTTAAACATTTACAGAAGTGTAATGTGAATGCTTTAGAATCTGTCAGAACAAGCTAGGTTATGCTACAATAGTAAATAAAGCAAAAGTCTCAGTGACTTAAATGTAAAAGTCTTATCTCTCACTCATGCTACATGTCCATTGCAGATTTGCAAGGAATTTTTACACATCATAGTGACTCAAGGCTCTGGGCTGATGGGAACTCCATCTCCATGTGTTCATGATCACTGATGTAGAGGAAAAGGGAGCAAGAATGAATCACATACTGATTTTTCAAGGTTTTGCTCAGAAGAGTCATGTTAATTTCCCTCACATTTCATGGACTAAAACAAATTGCAAGGTGAAGATAGATGCCAATGAGGGAGAAGTCCAGTCCTTTTCTAGAGAAGGGCAGTGAATATTTGTGAACAATAATTCAAGCTAGCATATAGCATATAGTTGGAGAAGGAAATGGCAACCCATTCCAGTGTTCTTGCCTGGAGAATCCCAGGGATGCGGGAGCCTGGTGGGCTACCATCTATGGGGTCACACAGAGTTGGACACGACTGAAGTGACTTAGCAGCAGCAGCAGCAGCAGCATATAGTCATATTTCACAAGCTAGAATTAACCATTATTTATATTTACTATATTTGCTTGCAGTGTTTTTTTTTCTTCTGCTTATAAAATGGTGATGATATTTCATATCTATGGATTGCTATATTGCTGTCACTGTACTAAACATTTAAATATATAAATTAACTTAATCCTCACGATAAACCTATGAGGTTAGTACTAATCAAAATTTAAAAAAATAGAAGCTTAGAACAGTAAGGTCACTTGCTCAAAACCAAACAGTGAAAGAAAGAAGGATTAAAATTCAACAAGTTTGGTAACTCTGTGCGACCCCATAGACCGCAGCCCACTAGGCTCCTCTGTCCCTAGGATTCTCCAGGCAAGAATACTGGAGTGGGTTGCCATTTCCTTTTCCAGTGCATAAAAGTGGAAAGTGAAAGTGAAGTCGCTCAGTCGTGCCCAACTCTTAGCAACCCCATGGACTGGAGCCTACCAGGCTCCTCCATCCATGGGATTTTCCAGGCAAGAGTACTGGAGTGGGGTGCCATTGCCTTCTCCATTGGTAATTTTAATTATATCTATCTATCTATCACATCTATCTATCTATGTATATCTACTTGAAATGTCCTATATAATTACTATATGTAATTCTGTACTATATAATTACTATATGTAATTCTGTATACATAATTATGTAATTATGTATAGTGTATATCTGAACATATATATGTATTAATATACATACATGTATGACATATGTTCCTTTTGAATTTAGAATATTACACAATGTTATAAAGCCTTTTCTAGATTTTTGTCTTCATTTGGGATTCCATCTTGCCTGAGTATAAAGAACTTGGTGCATGTGCTTATCTTGATCTGCATACTTTCATAATAAAGATATCCATAAAAAAATAGAATATTGCTTTGTGCTTCATGTTTACATGAAAAATATTTTTGCCATTTTTTAAACTCATTTATATTTATATTTGTATACATAATTTTTAAATATATATATTTTTAATCTCTCCCCCTTTTCTGCTTTGGTAGCCATAAGTTTTGGAGAAGGCAATGGCACCCCACTCCAGTACTCTTGCCTGGAAAATCCCATGGACGGAGGAGCCTGGTGGGCTGCAGTCCATGGGGTTGCTAAGTGTCGGACTCGACTGAGCAACTTCACTTTCACTTCTCACTTTCATGCATTGGAGAAGGAAATGGCAACCCACTCCAGTGTTCTTGCTGGAGAATCCCAGGGATGGGGGAGCCTGGTGGGCTGCCATCTGTGGGGTCGCACAGAGTCAGACATGACTGATGTGACTTAGCAGCAGCAGCCGTAAGTTTGTTTTCAGTGTCTATGAATCTCTTTCTGTTTTGTATTTATAAAACATAAAAGTTCATTTGTGTCATCTCTTTAGATTTTCAGTGATATCATATGTCTTCCTCAGTCTGACTCACTTCATTTGGCGCGACAATCTCTAGATTTATCCATATTGGTACAAATGGCATTATTTTCATTGCTTTTGATTGGCTGAATGATATTGTATATATAATATCCTGACAAGAGTCAAACATCGGTTGCTATCCTTTCAGTCTCCAGTCATAGAGAAAGCTCATAGTCACTTGATCCTGTACCTATTTTCTCAAGATTTTATATATAAACACACATTCCTATTGGAGGCATTTTTGCCAATGGTTATAAACTTGTCTTTCTATAATTAATTGAGAAAAACATTCTATTTATGAACAACATCTTAACAAGTTATAAATAGTATTTCATAAAGTTAAAGACACTGTCAAATATACTGTTTATCCTTCTCTGCCTCCTATGCCTTCTTATTTCTTTTCTCAGAAAAGTAAGAGCAGGTATATGAAAGTCTTTTATTTTTCTCCATTCTGTATCATATTGACTGGTTTGAGTTAGACATTCTTTGTTATTTTAGGGAAATATTCTGTGTATTAAAAGGTTTATTTTTTGTTATTTCATATAAAGAATGGATTTAAATTTAATCAAACACTTTTTGCAGGGCCTATATCCATATGGTTAAATTTTTTCATCTCACTTACTGATACAATGAAAAATATGATGACTTAATATTGAATTACTGTTATAGAACACTTTTTGCAGGGCCTATATCCATATGGTTAATTTTTTCATCTCACTTACTGATACTATGAAAAATATGATGACTTAATATTGAATTACTGTTATACATCTAGAGTAAACTGTTATAGTTCTGGAGTAATCCTTTACATTCCTTTTGATATCACACTCAATTCAATTGTTAATATTTATGTACAATTTTTGGTTTTGTTTTTCAGCAATATTTTATTTTAAAATTTTCCTTTTTGTTGATCTGAGCTTCTTAGAAAGAATTGTGAACTTATAATTTGGAAACATTTAAACAGTCTAGGATTTGCATTCTGGGTCTTGTGTAACTCAGGGGAATAAAGTTTTAGATCTTTCTTCACAGATTACGGTCATTTTGAAGTAAATTATTCCAAGTCTAATTTGACTGTTCACAAGTTTCGATAAGAATAATTTTGTTACTGTCCTTATTTTCAAAGTAGTGTGCTACTGTAGTTTTTATTTCTTATTTGATGTGACCTATTTGTGATTTTAAAATTTCCAAGATAGTTTGGAGAAGTTCTTTTCCACTTGTTATCATTCCTCAATTTATGGCAATGTGGCCATGGAATATTGGCACTAAACTTTCATGATTAGATTTTTCTCTGGATGGTTTGGTTTGATTTGTATAAAAAAGCCATGCATATTAGGAAAGAATATGTGTACATTTTTAAGAAGTTTCATATAAGATATGTGTTACTGATTATACCAAAGGAACACTTCATGCAAAGATGGGCTTGATAAAGGACAGAAATGGTATGGACCTAACAGAAGCAGAAGATGTTAAGAAGAGATGGCAAGAATACACAGAAGAACTGTACAAAAAAGATCTTCACGACCCAGATAATCACGATCGTGTGATCACTCACCTAGAGCCAGACATCCTGGAATGTGAAGTCAAGTGGGCCTTAGAAAGCATCACTACGAACAAAGCTAGTGGAGGTGATGGAATTCCAGTTGCGCTACTCCAAATCCTGAAAGATGATGCTGTGAAAGTGCTGCACTCAATATGCCAGCAAATTTGGAAAACTCAGCAGTGGCCACAGGACTGGAAAAGGTCCGTTTTCATTCCAATCCCAAAGAAAGGAAATGCCAAAGAATGCTCAAACTACTGCACAATTGCACTCATCTCACACACTAGTAAAGTAATGCTCAAAATTCTCCAAGCCAGGCTTCAGCAATATGTGAACTGTGAACTTCCAGATGTTCAAGCTGGTTTTAGAAAAGGCAGAGGAACCAGAGACCAAATTGCCAACATCCGCTGGATCATGGAAAAAGTAAGAGAGTTCCAGAAAAACATCTATTTCTGCTTTTTTTTAAATTTTATTTTATTTTTAACTTTACATAATTGTATTAGTTTTGCCAAATATCAAAATGAATCCACCACAGGTATACATGTGTTCCCCATCCTGAACCCTCCTTTATTGACTATGCCAAAGCCTTTGACTGTGTGGATCACAATAAACTGTGGAAAATTCTGAAAGAGATGGGAATACCAGACCACTTGATCTGCCTCTTGGGAAATTTGTATGCAGGTCAGGAAGCAACAGTTAAAACTGGACATGGGACAACAGACTGGTTCCAAATTGGGAAAGGAGTACGTCAAGGCTGTATATTGTCACCCTGCTTATTTAACTTCTATGCAGAACACATCATGAGAAACGCTGGACTGGAAGAAGCACAAGCTAGAATCAAGATTGCCAGGAGAAATATCAATAACCTCAGATATGCAGATGACACCACCCTTATGGCAGAAAGTGAAGAGGAACTCAAAAGCCTCTTGATGAAAGTGAAAGGGGAGAGTGAAAAGTTGGCTTAAAGCTCAAAATTCAGAAAACGAAGATCATGGCATCTGGTCCCATCACTTCATGGGAAATAGATGGGGAAACAGTGGAAATAGTGTCAGACTTTATTTGGGGGGGGGGGGCTCCAAAATCACTGCAGATGGTGACTGCAGCCATGAAATTAAAAGATGCTTACTCCTTGGAAGGAAAGTTATGACCAACCTAGATAGCATATTCAAAAGCAGAGACATTACTTTGCCAACAAAGGTCCATCTAGACAAGGCTATGGTTTTTCCTGTGGTCATGTATGGATGTGAGAGTTGGACTGTGAAGAAAGCTGAGCACCGAAGAATTGATGCTTTTGAACTGTAGTGTTGGAGAAGACTCTTGAGAGTCCCTTGGACTGCAAGGAGATCCAACCAGTCCATTCTGAAGGAGATCAGCCCTGGGATTTCTTTGGAAGGAATGATGCTAAAGCTGAAACTCAAGTACTATGGCCACCTCATGCGAAGAGTTGACTCATTGGAAAAGACTCTGATGCTGGGAGGGATTGGGGGCAAGAGGAGAAGGGGACGACAGAGGATGAGATGGATGGATGACATCACTGACTCGATGGACATGAGTCTGAGTGAACTCCAGGAGTTGGTGATGGACAGGGAGGCCTGGCGTGCTGCGATTCATGAGGTTTCAAAGAGTCGGACGCGACTGAGTGACTGATCTGATCTGATCTGATTGAATATATAATAACATATGCTGTATCTGTATTTTCCTTTCTTTTAAATTATTTGCAAATCACTGAAAGACGCGTGTTAATGATATTTCCGAGTTTGTCTTTGTAGTTACATATTGTATTGTTGTGTTTTATTTGCATAATATATATAAACAATACAATGATCCATAAGAAACATTTTTATCCTATTTGGGCTTTAAATCTTCTTCATCACACATGAATTCTGATGCTCATTCATTATTTACTGATGCATGTTTGCAAGTATGATGCTCATCCCTTCATCTTCCACTGCTGCTGCTGCTAAGTCGCTTTAGTCGTGTCCGACTTTGTGAGACCCCATAGACAGCAGCCCACCAGGCTCTGCCGTCCCTGGGATTCTCCAGGCAAGAACACTGGAGTGGGTTGCCATTTCCTTCTCCAATGCATGAAAGTGAAAAGTGAAAGTGAAAGTGAAAAGTGAAAGTGAAGTCGCTCAGTTGTGTCCGACTAATAGCGACCCCATGGACTGCAGCCTACCAAGCTCCTCCATCCATGAGATTTTCTAGGCAAGAGTACTGCAGTGGCTTACCATTGCCTTCTCCATCATCTTCCACACCAGCCCATAAAATGAGAAAGCCAAATCACAGCTTTGCAATCAAATATAAAACTAAACACTCGTGTGGATGTGAGTAGGTTCCTTTTTTTTTTTACTACAAGCAAAGCTATAGCAATGATGAAAATTTTGATAGTGAGCATCACTTCATGGGAAATAGATGGGGAAACAGTGAAAATAGTGTCAGACTTTATTTTTTGGGGCTCCAAAATCACTGCAGATGGTGATTGCACCCATGATATTAAAAGATGCTTACTCCTTGGAGGGAAAGTTATGACCAACCTAGATAGCATATTCAAAAGCAGAGATATTACTTTGCCAACAAAGGTCCATCTAGTCAAGGCTATGGTTTTTCCGGTGGTCATGTATGGATGTGAGAGTTGGATGGTGAAGAAAGCTGAGCACCAAAGAATTGATGCTTTTGAACTGTGGTGTTGGAGAAGACGCTTGAGAGTCCCTTGGACTGCAAGGAGATCCAACCAGTCCATTCTAAAGGAGACCAGTCCTGGGTGTTCATTGGAAGGACTGATGCTGCGGCTGAAACTCCAATACTTTGGCCACCTCATGTGAAGAGTTGACTCATTGGAAAAGACCCTGATTGATGCTGGGAGGGATTAGGGGCAGGAGGAGAAGGGGACAACAGAGGATGAGATGGCTGGATGGCATCACCGACTCAATGGACATGAGTTTGAGTGAACTCCGGGAGTTGGTGATGGACAGGGAGGCCTGGCGTGCTGCGATTCATGGGGTCACAAAGAGTCAGACACGACTGAGCAACTGAACTGAACTGAACTAAAGGAATCTAGTAAGAGGAATTAATTAGATGACTAGATATCTTACTGGTCATCTAATTATTCTAGTTAATAATAGTAATTGGTTGGAAAAAACTATGGCAACCCACTCCAGTACTCTTGCCTGGAAAATCCCATGGATGGAGGAGCCTGATAGACTGTAGTCCATGGGGTCACCAAGAGTTGGACACTAGTGAGCGACTTCACTCTCACTTTTCACTTTCCTGCATTGGAGAAGGAAATGGCAACCCACTCCAATGTTCTCGCCTGGAGGATCCCAGGGATGGGGGAGCCTGGTAGGCTGCTGTCTATGGGTTCGCACAGAGTCGGACACAACTGAAATGACTTAGCAGCAGTAATTGGTCATCTAGTATTCTGTTAAGAGAAGCAATACATCCATCTTTATATTTTATGACTCTAAAAAAGGGAGAATCTTTAAAATTATAGGCTGAAGTTTCCTTTTTTTTTTTTTTTACCATTTTTATTTGATTTTCTTTTTCTATCATTTTTAAAGTTTGAGTCTTACCAATAAACATATTGTAAGTTTCTGACTCCGTACAAGATAGATTCTTGTGGGGTAGACTGTATACTGAGGACTGACCACCTGAATTACAAGACTGAGTTCTAATCTTCATTGGCCATAAAATATAACAGACCTCAGTGCATGCTCCAACTGGGTACATTTACATTCTTTTTCTTGAAATAAAATTTATCTTTGACTTACTTTATAATTTTGTCCTTATTCCATAGCAGGTGATAGCTGCACAGAGTATAAGTTTCTTACTTTGAATGATCCAATATCTTCATATTTATGATTATGACATGGTTTCTATCAGGGTATTCTGGATATCTGTTCAAACACTTGGGTCCCAGGAAGTAAGAGAATGGAAACATTTGGATTATAGTATTATGATGTCGGATGACAAGTCCATTATTTTATGATCAGTAAAGAATGAGACTTGGAGGAAGCATTGTGGCACTGTGCTGAAGCGCTCTGTCCATGTCAGTTGTTACAAACCAAATAATGGGGGGTACTGCCTTTCTACTACAAGACTGTGGATGTCAGTGGCTGGCCCCCAACTCTAGCCAATAACACACACCCACATTTTCACACAGAGTCCTGCACCCCACAGTGAAGGCAAAGTAGAAGTCAGTATTTTGGATGACATTGTGTGTACCAGTTCTGAATTGCTCAGAAGAACTGGAAAGATGAATGTCTACTTCTCATCTACTGCCTTTGCCTGAGCACTTAACTTTGAACTTGGTGACATTTGCTTCTGCTGGCTTGGACTTTGACTTTACCCATGATGTCTTAACTGGTCAGTCTTCCCTTGTTCTGATCTCATCTGTACTATATCTTTCAGGGATTCCACAATATCTGGCAGGTGGCTGGCATTCTCTGTTGTTTCCAATGTGGTATAAATATTTTTCTGTGGATTGGAGGAGTTAGAGAGATAGCAGGGAAAGCAGTTAAACGTGTAAAGCCAATTTGCCACATTACATTGAAATGTGTCATCTAGTTAACTTAGACTGCTTAATTAACTATATCAATATTTTAATGAATTTCTGTGTGATAGCTGGAGGTGTATTGGCCTGAGATTAAGGACAAATAGACCTGTTAATAACTTACAACAAACCATTTAGGCAAATCACTTAATCAATCTGGGCTTTAGTTTTCTTACCTGAAATATGACATAAAAAGGTTGATCGTTAAATTCCTCTCAACTATCTTATTTCATGACTCTGTGCTTTTTAACAGTGCATTTAACTAAACCATTCCACCGGGACTGTAATTTACTGCAGTTTGATTGTTACAAGGTAACTCTCACATGTATATAAAAGCCTGTTCCTTCATAAGAAGTGGGTGTCATTCCCTCTGAATGTTGAGCAGATCACAGTAATAACAACCTATGTGCTCACACTTTGCTTATCTATCACATGGTAATTGTTCATTTGCAATACTTGATACTGTAGATATCTTAAGGACCATTTCTGCTGGCTGTTCTTGATGCAACATGTTATGCTCCATTACTCAGCATTTAGAACTAATGACTGTTACTCTCAGCTTGTTGTCAGCCAGCTCCCACTTTTCTCTCCAGAACACTCATGGAGATCTTTTGAAAGATTTTTAAGGTCAAGAAAGGCCATATTCATAAAGTCCTTGATCCTGATCAATTCTTCAATAAAATATTTAGTTGTATGTCAGCTGGTAGGAAGGCAAATGCCTGCTGGGGACTCCATTTCACTAAGGAAATAATCAACCAAGACTACAGCCTTTAAAAGGAATGTAGCATTTAAGCTTTCCTGACAGTTTAGTTCATTCATTGCTTTATGCTGCAGTGAGGTACACAAATGTCAGATGTAGAAAATGTTCTTTGGATTGGAATACAAGATGACAAAATCAATTATATTAACTAAATTGGCCAGATAATTTTTTTGAAATATTTTAATTATTCTGTATCCAAAGAAGTTTTGAAAAACTGTGGTTTGAAATGCATTGGAAGGATCATAGATGTTACCTTGAACACCCTCTAAACAAGTGAAAGTGAATCCTTCTAATATTGCTACTGCCATGATGGGGAGGCCATCTGACCTTTGTTGAACATGTCTTATTACAAAGAAATTTCTACTACGAACATAGATATTTCTGGGTTTTGTTGCTGCTGTTGTTGAAGAATTGTTAATTTACAATGTATTAATTTCTGCTGTATAGCAGTGATTCAGATATACATATATATATATATACACATATATTCTTTTTCTTTTTTAAAATATAAATTTATTTATTTTCATCGGAGGCTAATTACTTTACAATATTGTATCAGTTTTGCCATACATTGACATGAATCTGCCACGGGTGTACATGTGTTCCCCATCCTGAACCCCCCTCCCACCTCCGTCCCCATACCATCTCTCTGGGTCATCCCAGTGCACCAGCCCCAAGCATCCTGTATCATGCATCAAAACTGGAATGGCAATTTGTTTCACATATGATAATATACATGTTTCAATGCCCTTCTCCCAAATCATCCCACCCTCGCCCTCTCCCACAGAGTCCAAAAGACTGTTCCATACATCTATGTCTCTTTTGCAGTCTTGCATACAGGGTCATCATTACCATCTTTCTAAATTCCATATATATGCGTTATTATACTGTATTGTTGTTTTTCTTTCTGGCTTACTTCACTCTGTATAATCGGCTCCAGTTTCATCCACCTCATTAGAACTGATTCAAATGTATTCTTTTTAATGGCTGAGTAATACTCCATTGTGTATATGTACCACAGCTTTCTTATCCATTTGTCTGCTGATGGACATCTAGGTTGCTTCCATGTCCTGGCTATTATAAACAGTGCTGTGATGAACATTGGGGTACACGTGTCTCTTTCAGTTCTAATTTCCTCAGTGTGTATGCCCAGCATACACTATGTATGCCCAGCTGGGTCATATGGCAGTTCTATTTCCAGTTTTTTAAGGGATCTGCACACTGTTCTCCATAGTGGCTGTACTAGTTTGCATTCCCACCAACAGTGTAAGAGGGTTCCCTTTTCTCCACACCCTCTCCAGCATTTATTGCTTGTAGACTTTTGCATAGCAGCCATTCTGACTGGCGTGAAAAGGTACCTCATTGTGATTTTGATTTGCGTTTCTCTGATAATGAGTGATGTTGAGCATCTTTTCATGTGTTTGTTAGCCATCTGTATGTCTTCTTTGGAGAAATGTCTGTTTAGTTCTTTGGCCCATTTTTTGATTGAGTCGTTTATTTTTCTGGAATTGAGCTACAGGAGTTACTTGTATATTTTTGAGATTAATTCTTTGTCAGTTGCTTCATTTGCTATTGTTTTCTCCCATTCTGAAGGCTGTCTTTTCACCTTGCTTATAGTTTCCTTTGTTGTGCAGAAGTTTTTAATTTTAATTAGGTCCCTTTTGTTTATTTTTGCTTTTATTTCCAATATTCTGGGAGGTGGATCATAGAGAATCCTGCTGTGATTTATGTCAGAGAGTGTTTTGCCTATGTTCTCCTCTACTAGAGCTAATCAATGAATATAGTAAAGTTTGCAGGATATAAAATCAACACATAGAAATCCCTTGCATTCCTATACACTAGTAATGAGAAAATAGAGAAATTAAGGAAACAATTCTATTCACCATTGCAATGAAAAGAATAAAATACTTAGGAATATATCTACCTAGAGAAACTAAAGACCTATATATAGAAAACTATAAAACACTGGTGAAATAAATCAAAGAGAACACTAATAGATGGAGAAATAGACCGTGTTCATGGATAGGAAGAATCAATATAGTGAAAATGAGTATATTACTCAAAGTAATCTATAGATTCAATGCTATCCCTATCAAGCTACCAACAGTATTTTTCACAGAGCTAGAACAAATAATTTCACAATTTGTATGGAAATACAAAAAACCTCGAATAGCCAAAACAATCTTGAGAAAGAAGAATGGAACTGGAGGAATCAACCTGCCTGACTTCAGGCTCTACTACAAAGCCACAGTCATCAAGACGGTATGGTACTGGCACAAAGACAGAAATAGATCAATAGAACAAAATAGAAAGCCCAGAGATAAATCCACACACCTATGGACACCTTGTCTTTGACAAAGGAGGCAAGAATATACAATGGAGAAAAGACAATCTCTTTAATAAGTGGTGCTGGGAAAACTGGTCAACCACTTGTAAAAGAATGAAACTAGAACACTTTCTAACACCATACACAAAAATAAACTCAAAATGGATTAAAGATCTAAATGTAAGACATAGGTTCTTTTTAAATATTCTTTTCCAACATTCTTTTCCATTATGGTATCGCAGATATTTCTGTTTTTGAACACATTTTTAGAAATTTGGTTTACTAATTTCCTCCTGGTTCTATCTGTAGCTCCTAATTTTTCACCTATACTCTTTCACCTATACCTTTCCATTCACTGCTGTATCTGCATAGAGAAAGGAAAGTTTTCCTGTTTTATTCATGCATGTAGTCATCTACAAGTTAATTACTGTGTATATAATTTGTGTGTTTGTGTATTTAGTGCCTACTACATATTAGGCACTGTGCCAGACACTGGAATAAAATAATAATTAAGATAAAAAGTGCAGTAGCCCTCAGAATTTACCAGCTATGAGTAACATGGACAAATAAACTGACCATTTAAATATATAGTCAGAATTTCAAATCTTTGAATAAAAGTTTTTGGGAAATAATTTTGCATCTAATAATTTTAGTGTTTGCATCTTCCCACTGTCAAATTATTAATATTAACAAGTTATATTTGTACAGTGCTTAAGATATACTATTGCATGCACCTGTACCATACTTAATAGAATAATAATTACAAACCTTGTTTATAATAACTGAGAGTCCCATTTCAATAGTAGTTTAATGTATGTTGTTACTCTGACTTCATTAATTTTGAGGACACAGTGATTCATCCAAGTGACGTATTCAAAGTCACAGAATTTGTGAATAGAAGAATAAGATTCAGTAGTCACTTCTCTAGCTCTCAGGCCTCTGCTGAATATCAGCTATGGGACAAGAACCTTTGGTTTTGCATGGGGAAGAAGTATTCTCTACTTTTGAAAACTAGTAAAAATGGCAAGCAGCTCCAACAGTGGCATAGACATTCAGAAAGGACTTCTTATATATGTGTATTTAAAATATGAATCTTTATAAGAAAAATGGTTTTAATTGATGCTCAAATAATAATTATATAAAAAACAGAATTACAATTTTAGAACTGAATAATTTTAAATATGTTTATAAGAAATAAAGATGCTTCCTTCAGTAGCCTTGGAAAGAAATATTGATGGTATCTCCATTTACTTTTCCAGTGGCCTTAAGGATTCACCTAGTCAGTTATAAAATTACTTGAAATAAATTGCAAAAATAAATACCAAAAAGCATATAATATTTGGACTTCACAACTCTCAGTATGTTATCTTGACTCATTCTGAGAGTGGACAATTATCTGGTAAATGCATGTTGTCCTGAAATATTGTTTATCGATGATGGAAGAGGTAAGATAAATTAGTTCTAGGGCATTTTTCTGTACAGGACTCTTTACCAAATTTTTGCTGTTAATGAACACATGTGATGAAGATTTAAAAAAATAAAGTTTTACAGCCATACAGTCCATTCTCCTGCCATAGTAACATTTGCTTAGAACCTCATAAATAAAGGCATTTAAACTTTTCTTTCTTAGAGTATAAGAAAAACAGAATTCATATTTAGTTGTGATTGCTTAATCATCATGTCTAGTTAATTTCAATTCACACAATTTGTAAAACACACACATGCACACTTCGAATAACTTTCTAATTCCAAAAGAGAAATTTTTTCACAGATGCACTGATTCTTTAAAGTTCATATTTTTAGGTTCATTTCCATTTACAGATGGCTGTAAGGTAATCTAAAGAATAGCTACACTGTTTTCCCTTGAAACATTTCAAATATCTTCCAGAGTGGATTATAGTATAATATTTAAACCAAAGCAAATTTAGAAAACTTGAGAGTAACAATATCACTCATTGGATAAAACAAATAAATAATTAGAAGTTATATAAAATAATATTTACCTGCATAATTTAGACAGCATATTAAAAAGCAGAGACATCATTTGCCAACAGAGGGCTATATAGTCAAAGCTATGGTTTTTCCAGTAGTCACATGCAGATGTGAGAGTTGGACCATGAAGAAAGCTGAGCTCTGAAGAATTGATGCTTTGAAATGTGGTGCTGGAGAAGACTCTTGAGAGTCCCTTGGACTGTAAGAAGAACAAACCAGTCAATCCTAAAGGAAATCAATTCTGACTATTCATTGGAAGGACTGATGATGAAGCTCTAATATTTTGGCCACCTGATGCAAAAAGCTGATTCATTGGAAAAGACCCTGATGCTGGGAAAGATTGAGGCAAAAGGAGAAGGGGATGGCAGAAGATGAGATGGTTTGATGGCATCACAGACTCAACAAACATGAATTTGATCACACTTTGAGAGATAGTGGAGCACAGAGGAGCCTAGCATCCATGGGGTCACCAAGCGTTGGACATGACTTAGTGTCTGAACAGCAACCACATATTTTATTCATTTGATGCAATTCACTAAAGAATATTTAAAATCCAGTTTCTTTCCATGTAAGTCAAGCAAATGCTACTGATTCCTTTTACTACACTTTTATATAATTCTGACACTAAAACTGAGGGTAGAGGAAGATGGAACTAGTTACAGTTGGAGAGGGGAAGACTTCTGAACCTTTTTAAATAAATATGTGACAAAATTTGTGATAATATGTAGTATAATTTTCCTTCTTCGTAGGGTGTATAATATATGTTTACACTACCTTGGATGCTGTAAATACTTTCTTAATTGTATCAAAAATGTTGTTTTTTCTCATTAAAAGTCAGAAAATGCTCTGTCGCTGGTTATAGTTTGGTTTTTAAAAGCAGAAGCTACTGAATAACTCTGTACAATTGACAGACACACTTTATGTGTCTGTCGACAGCACAAGATCAAGATCTGTATGTAAATGGCATTCTTATTCCATCATGACATATTTACTTAGTGTTATTGGACATTGATTAACATATTTTCTTAAGACCTAGTTTCATTTTCTTTGTGGCTGAAAGAAGGGTTATATTAAGTCAAGTTTTATTGTAATACTTAATATCTGAATATGATTATATGTTCCCAAGTTTGTACTTAACTCATTCACTTCTTTATGAACTAAAATTGTCTCCAAAATAGAGTGTTTTCTTATCAAAGACTGTTTTTTAATTGAAAAGCTAATATATTCATCATTTGTGAGATGCCATGAGTTTAAGAACTGTGGAAGAAGACATACAGACTTAGGTACAAGAATGGCTTTTGTTTACATGATGATGTGTATAAAAGCATGAATACCATAGATGTATGAGCTAGTGTTTCTGTCTATAAAAGCTAGATAAGCTTTCAGCCACAGGTATATGAAAATCTGAGTTACAGCAGTCCAAATGAATAGGGGTGTATTTTTCTCAAGGAATTAAAAAAAAAAAAAAAAAAAGAGTCTGAGTAAAGCAGTTTCTGGTGTTGATTTAACAGCCATATTAGTAGGGATAATATCTCAGATTCCTTAGGCCTTTCCTTTGTCCTTGCCACTCAGTGGTCCAGAATATCTACCCAAATCCAGGTATCTTATCTGTAGTCAAAGTTAGTTAAGCCGCTCAGTCGTGACCAACTCTTTGCAACCCCATGGGGTGTTGCCTACCAGGCTCCTCCATCCATGGGATTCTCCAGGCAAGAATACTGGAGTGGGTTGCCATTTCCTTCTCCAGGGGATCTTCCCAACCCAGGGATCGAACCCAGGTCTCCCACATTGGAGGCAGACGCTTTAACCTCTGAGCCACCATGAGACTTAACATCTGTATTCAAGGCCAGAACATAAAGGAAGGAGACTAAGCCGCAGTGCCTGCAGTCTTTCAAGAAATCTAAAGTGTTTCCTTCTTAATTGCCAGTGTCATAGGATTATTCTATTTGTAAGAGATTATGTCAAAAGGAGCATATAGATTTCCATTTGACATAATCCCTTGCAAAAGAGAGGAGGGTTGAGTAAGTATTGGGTTTGCAACTCCACAGTGCCTGCTGTAACTGTTGATTTTCAATCATTTAGGACCAAAAAACCAGAGAAGCCACCTGTTAAAAGATCTTGTAATTGTAAATTTGAGAAATTCTAAAATGAATTAGCACTCTCCATCTACTGAACAGAAGAAAAATTAATTGGTTTTATTTCTGACATGTACACTGGTTCAATTTATGTTACATAGACATTGACTTTATACACACACACACACACACACACACACACACACACATAATCAATTCAGTTCAGTCTCTCAGTTGTGTCTGACTTTTTGTGACCCCCATGGACTGAAGCACACCAGGCCTCCCTGTCCATCACCAACTCCTGGAGTTTACTCAAACTCATGTCCATTGAGTCGGTGATGCCATCCAACTATCTCATCCTCTGTCGTCCCCTTCTCCTCTTGCACTCTATCTTTCCCAGCATCAGGGTCTTTTCAAATGAGTCAGCTCTTGGCATCAGGTGGCCAAAGAATTGAAGTTTCAGCTTCAACATCAGTCCTTCTAATGAACACCCAGGACTGAGCTCCTCTAGGATGGACTGGTTGGATCTCCGTGCAGTCCAAGGGACTCTCGAGTCTTCACCAACACCACAGTTCAAAAACATCAATTGTTCGGTGCTCAGCTTTCTTCATAGTCCTACTCTCACATCCATACATGACTACTGGAAAAACCATAGCCTTGGCTAGATGGACCTTTGTTGGAAAATATCTGATCTGATAGATAGATAGTTTTTCCCCTTCAAGTCTTTAATTAAATGTTACCTTCTCTGTGAGACTTTATCTGGCCATGCTGTCTAAAGGTAAATACCCTTGCATCAAAAAACTTAAACACCTCTATTAAATACTTTAATTTTTTCCATAGTATATGTTTTTACTAATTACATATTTTATAAATTTACTCTCTTTAGTGTTTGTAATACTAGAAAATAAGTCTGATAAAGGCACCTTTCATCTGTCTGCTCTATCCTAGACTATCTATCCATGGGATTTTCCTGGCAAGAATAGTGGAGTGGGTTGCCGTTCCTTTCTCCAGGGTATCTTCCTGACCCGGGGATCACACATGGGTCTCCTATATTGCAGGCCGATTCTTTACCATCTGAGTCAAAGTTGGGTACTTTTGTAATACTAGAAAATGAGTTTGATAAAGGCAGCTATCATCTGTCTGCTCCCTGTCTGTCTATCCTACTCCTGGTACAGTACTTTTTGAATTTTAAGTATGCAATAAATATGTTACAGAAACCAATACATGAATTTCTCCACTGTGTTCAAAGAGAACTTTCTCAGTAACAAGTAGATTGATGTTAGCTAGAACTTTGATTCTACATAAATTGTTGAAGATCAGTTATTCAGTTATTGTCATTTTGGTGTAATATTGATCAACCTAAACTCATCATTTGATCATTTAATATCTCCTTGTGCTTAAGACACTGCTCATTGCCCATCTTATACAGGTAGATTTGCTTTTCCTGTTTAGAGCATTGAAAATTTCTGCTGGACTGTTTATTACTCCAGAAAGACAGCTTTCTTCTCTTTGATCAGAAGGGATAGCTAATCTGGACAAAAAGATAATTTGAATAAAGTTCTGTATATCCAGATACAGGCTAAGAAAGATACGTAATATATAACTCATAAGAAATGTAGAATATAGGATAGAGTATAATTAAAATTCTCCTTTGTCATTTGACTTCATTTTAAGTCAATTCCCCCTAGAACATAATAGGCTTAATGTGTGTAGATTTCCATTTCAAGGCCTTTATAAACTGTATAGGCTTGTTTTTGTACCTTGTATATAGATAAGTATATACCTGTATTCCTCTGCCATACCACTAACTATGGACTGTCCCTCTGTTCTCCCCATCCCATTCTAATGTCTTGAAGGTAGTGTTGTGTTTTTATTTTTGTGACATTTAGTTAAATATGCATTCAGTTAGAGAATAAGAATATCCAGAGAGTATTTATTAATTGATTTAATTTGTTATTTCTTGGACTTGGAATTAAGGGATCGATTTTCTCTTAGTCATTCTTGAAACCAAAAAGACCTACTTTCTGATTCCATTCTGTTGTACATAAATTCAATGTTAAGACAGCCAGACAAACCCATTCAACTAAAAATCACTGATACAAAAGTTTTAAAATGTATGACTCTTTCTAGGTTGTCAATCATAGATCTACTGAAGATCTAAAAGGTCTTAGCACAGTTTGAGGTCATTGGGATACTTTTTAGATAAACTTATCAAAAGATTTGATACTTTCTCTATGCCTTCAAAGAATACACTTTTTGACTACTTATAGCTTGACAAATGGACCACAGGTACCTATCTGTCAATACAGAAATTTATACTACTTATATAAAAAAGCTTTCACTTTGTGCTTGGTTAATATTGCTTCATAGTACTAAAATTCATCTCATTCTGCTAATACATCATATGATAACTCTTTTGCCTTGTGGATTTTACAAAAGTAATTGTTTAAATTATGCCCATATAGAAAGAAACCCTAGCACTTTAAAATGTGTATTCCTCTAACCCAGATTATATCATTAAAATTCCATGAAGCTTCTTCAGTAGCCTACCAGTCATCTCAAATACTAACTACTTACTGCTATTGCCTTTTTAGGAAGAAAAAAATTAACCAATGGGACATTGCTTGGAATTTTTTCCAAGATCAGATCAGATCAGTCGCTCAGTCGTGTCTGACTCTTTGCGACCCCATGAATTGCAGCACCCCAGGCCTCCCTGTCCATCACCAACTCCCGGAGTTCACCGAGACTCACGTCCATCGAGTCAGTGATGCCATCCAGCCATCTCATCCTCTGTCGTCCCCTTCTCCTCCTGCCCCCAATCCCTCCCAGCATCAGAGTCTTTTCCAATGAGTCAACTCTTCGCATGAGGTGGCCAAAGTACTGGAGTTTCAGCTTTAGCATCATTCCTTCCAAAGAAATCCCAGGGCTGATCTCCTTCAGGATGGACTGGTTGGATCTCCTTGCAGTCCAAGGGACTCTCAAAAGTCTTCTCCAACACCACAGTTCAAAAGCATCAATTCTTCGGTGCTCAGCCTTCTTCACAGTCCAACTCTCACATCCATACATGACCACAGGAAAAACCATAGCCTTGACTAGACGAACCTTTGTTGGCAAAGTAATGTCTCTGCTTTTGAGTATGCTATCTAGGTTGGTCATAACTTTCCTTCCAAGGAGTAAGCATCTTAATTTCATGGCTGCAGTCACCATCTGCAGTGATTTTGGAGCCCAGAAAAATATACCATTAAAAAAGACAGATATGCTCAAGCAAGGGCCTTCAGGGGCAAGTCTTCCTTTATTTTTGAAATTTGTTTCAAGGACCAAGAACTGCTCCCTGGGTCAGATGATTGATTAGAGGATTTTTCCCCCTGGGCTTAGTAACTGGCAGAACTCCATCAACTGAATTTGCATCACAATGAAAGCCAAAAAGACTTACTGAACAGTTTTAAAAGAGGTGGTTCTGTCTTTGAGTCCTAATTTGCAGGTTAGTGACCAGATGCTTGACTCCACAAGCTCCAATCAATGTGTTATTCCAGCTGTAGAAAGGGTGTTGAAATCTCCTACTGCATGCCTAAGACCTGTATGACAGCCTCCAGTGAATGATGTTAAGAAATTTTAAGTTTCCATTGTGAGCCAGTACATGTTTTGTTTAATATATTAGAAGATATATTGGGTGGTCAGATCAACCAATATTGTCCAAGCTGATATAAATCACAGCTTCATCCTTGTAGTTGCCCTGCCCTTTCCAGGTTGTTTTATACGAGGCTACTGTAATTAACATATGAAGAACATGAAGCCTCTTTACACTGAAGTTCTTGTTCAGCCAGTTAGACTAATATCAACCCCAAGGGCAAGAGATATCTTTGGAGACAGGTTACCTAAAAAGACATAGAAGACAACTCCAGGGGAGAAACTCAAGATTATTCAGCTGGAGTGATAAGCCCTTCACTTAGATGTGACTCAGGACCACATAGCCACAGTCATATAAGAAAAGGTGTATTTCTGTAATGGGTAGATTAGCATAAATCCATTAGTAAAAGAAATAAAAAAATCAATTGTGTATGTGGAATATATAGATATTATATATCTATTTGTGCTTAGTCTCTCAGTCATGTCCAAGTCCTTGGGACCCCATGGAGTGTAGCCCTCCAGGCTCCTCTGTCCCTGGAGATTCTCCAGGCCAGAGTACTAGAGTGGGTTGCCATGCCCTCCTCCAGGGAATCGTCCCAATCCAGAGATCAAACCGAGGTCTCCTGCATTGCAGGTGGATTCTTTACCACCTGAGCCACCAGAGAATCAATATGTTATATACAGACATGTGCATTCAATCTTACTTGCTGTTTCCCTGCCTCATCTCTTTTTCCTTGATCCTCCTTTCATTCTTTCCCATTCCCACAAACATTTAAAACTATAGGCTGCTCTGACACTTGATGGAGAGATGGCGATAACCAATTATGTTAGATACAAATTTGTGTTATGGGTTGTGTCATACTAACATGGGTTTTAATGTTTGGAGATTTCAAATTAGTATTCAGTTTAGGACTTCCCTGATGGCTCAGATGGTAAAGAATCTGCCCGCAATGCCAGAGACCCAGGTTTGATCCCTGGGTGGGGAAGATCCCTTGGAGAAGGGAATAGCTACCCACTCCAGTATTCTTGCCTGGAGAATTCCATGGACCAGAGGAGCCTAGCGGGCTACAGTCCATGGGGTTGCAAAGAGACACAGCTGAGCGACTAACATGCTACTAAAAATTGGTTTAGTTAAGTCTTTTAGTTTTTTAAATAATTTTTTAACTATGTAAAGTGAAAGTGAAAGTGAAGTCGCTCAGTCATGTCCGACTCTTAGCGACCCCACAGACTGCACCCTACCAGGCTCCTGCATCCATGGGATTCTCCAGGCAAGAGTACTGGAGTGGGTTGCCATTGCCTTCTCCATTAAATATGTAAGTAATATTTAAATAAAAGTGAGAGCGGTCTCTTACTTTATTTGACATTAACGATCTGTTAACTGAAATTAAGCACCTGTAACTCTCACAAAACTAGCAAAGTACATTCTCTTAAGTGTACTGAACTGAATTTACAAATCTATTTCATTTTTTAGACATAAGAATCCTAATAAATGCATTAACAAAAGCCAGGAACAGAGTTCCCATAAATATTCCAATTCAGTTTACAAACTTAATTGTATTTTCTCACAGCTTAGAACCATGAATTACTTTTAACATTTCAAATACTTTAAATAATATACAAAGATTATACCACATTTAATATAAAATACTAATTTTGCTCACTTCCCACCCCCTGCCTATGATAAGTACCAATCAGTTCTCTGTATCTGTAAGTTTAGATTTCTTATTTTTTAGATATTTAAAGTTTTAATCATTTAAGTTTATATCATTAGTGTAGTTCATTAAGTTTTAATGATGATTTTGGTAGAAAAAATTTTGCCCTCCATTCGCACATTCTTGAATTTCTACTTAACATCTGTCTCATTAGCAACAGTGCTCTTATCATGTCAAGATGTCCTAGTGGCTCCAGCAGCTCAATCATACTTCTCTTGCTTTTAGTTGGCCACAAATGTGTAGACTGACAATCTCACTGAATAAATAGTTGAAGAAAGATTTTTTTTCTCAGTAAAACTAAATCATTGGTGGACATGCAGTATGAAGAAAACTGAGAACATGGATAGCAGAGCAAAGGCTCATAGAAAAGGAGAGAAAGTAAGAACATAGTGCAGTGGCTGCTGCTGCTGCTGCTGCTGCTAAGTTGCTTCAGTCATGTCCGACTCTGTGCGACCCCATAGATGGCAGCCCACCAGGCTCCTCCATCCATGGTATTTTCCAGGCAAGAGTACTGGAGTGGGGTGCCATTGCCTTCTCCCTAGTACAGTGGAGGGAGAAGCAAATCTGACAGCCAGATATCAGAAATACTTGCTCTGCAGTTAGTATGTTGGAGAGCCATGAGAAAGTGGGGAGACAGTGGGGAACTAATTAAGTCTGTCCGTGGTATGACTATCCCAGTTTCTTCTACATATCTCCTTCCCATACACTGATAACACTGCACTTTGTAACACTGCACTTGTAACACTCCCAGGAGTAGTCTGCAAGGCTCTTCCATAAAGAAATAAAATTACCTACTTGGAAATTGTGGTTATTAGGATGGGTGTTGACACTCTCCTCTTTATGGTCCACACGTTATACACAGCATAGAGTTGGATTCCTATCCTCCTACCCTAAAGTGAAGCTGAGATTTATACACATTCACTCAGTCCTTCCTGGTCCTCCTTCAACAAGTGGGAGAAATCTTTCAGTCATTGGAAGCTTAGGGACACAAAAGAAAAGGAAACCAGAGCAATTTCCTAGAAAAATCAACCCAGGAGCAAGTATTACACTGTATATGAAGTTGACTAAAATCTTGAAAAAAATGATACACACTTTTAAGTTCAAAATGCTTTGCTGACAATTCTATCTCTTTAAGACTAGACAATCAATAAAACAAAAATTCAAGCCCGAGTTTGTAGTGTTTGCCAATGCCTGAAGTATAAATGCTTCTGCCATTGGTGATTTCAAACTGTATCAGTATGAGAGTGTTGGGAAGAGATGCACAGACATATTGGGTTGACCGAAAAGTTCATTCAGGTTTTTCTGTAAGGGCTTATGGAAAAACCTGAATGAACTTTCTGGCCCATGTAATACATCCTTTTACAGTATTCACAATATAGACATAATAAATATGAAGAACTTTAGGAGCATCAATCATAATACAGTGTAGTAAAATAATTATAGTAAGATAACTGATGAGTTTATAAATACTTATTATTTTTGTTTACAATGTATTTCATTTAAAGTTCTAATTTAATGTTCAATGATGAACATGTTTAACAACCAGCTCACAAAATTCCTATTAATAACAGCTTTTGTGAGCAATTACAAAGCCAGCTGTCACAGCACTGCACCTTAAGAACTTTACTCCTACTGGCAACCCTTTCAGGATCACTCTTCCTCGACACTTTAAATACAGTTTAACTTCCATTCTTTAAAATGATCTGCTCTGATCACAGTCTTTAATACTGAAGTTTGACTCTTCCCCCCACCCCCACCCTGCACATTCTTTTACTTACTCTACTCCACTTATTTTTAATACATTAATAATTTCTCATCTTGAATATACTCAACTTTATTTATTAGGTTTATATTTTTACCTCCTTAGCATCTAAAATATAAGCTTAATACAGACAGAAATTTTTGCCCAGTTATTCAGTATTGTAACCAATAACCTAAAATAGAGATTCTTCTTAGTTTGAATTCATATTGCTTCTTCATGTATACATGCTAAGTTGCTTCAGTTGTGTCTGACTCCTTGCAACCCCATGGACTGTAGTCTGCCAGGCTCCTCTGTTCATGGGATTCTCCAGGCAAGAATACTGGAGTGGATTACCATTCTCTCCTCTAGGGGATCCTTCCCAACCCAGGGATCAAACCTGTGTCTCTTACATGTCCTGCACTGGCAAGTGGGTTCTTTACAACTAGTGTCACTTGTGAATCCTTAAAAATTTCCAAACACTCCGAAGTGCCACTTTAATCAATCTTCCTGTCTGTCCTTGATTTTGCTGGTCAATACCCTTGTCTATTATGTCAAAAACAAAACTAATACAATTATGTAAAGTTTAAAAATAAAATTTTAAAAAATAAATAAATAAATAAAATAAAATAAAAAACAAATGGTTGAAAAGGTTTAAAACTCAGTCGCTTATAGACTATATATATATATATATATATATATATATTATTTGACTATATCAACCAACTGTTCTTGGGGAGAACAACTCTGGATGTGTGAATACAATCTGCGTTTTCCAAGATAACCATTAAAATTAATACAGTCATACTATGTTGCTGTCAAAATCTTGTCATCAGATTTATTACCCAAAACCGGGACTAATGAGTTCTTCTGTGTACAGAACTGCTCTTATCAAAGTTACTAATGACTTAACTAAATGTAGTCAGAGCTGATGAATGTATATTTGTGACTCAACCAGGTTCTGTATTTGAATTTGGAGCTAATCATTGTTGTTCAGTCACTAAGTCATGTCTGACTCTTTTTGATCCCATGGATTGCAGCACACTAGTCTTCTCTGCCCTCCACCATCTCCCAGAGTTTGCTCAAATTTGTGGCCATTGAGTTGGTGATGCCGTCCAACCATCTCATCCTCTGCTGCCCCTTCTCCTTTTACCTTTAATCTTTCCCAGCATCGGAGGCTTTTCCAATAAGTCAGCACTTTGCATCAAGTGGCCAAAGTATTGAAGCTGAAGCTTCAGCATCGGTCCTTGCAATGAATTGTCAGAGTTGATTTCCTTTAGAAATGACTGGTTTGATCTCCTAGCAGTCCAAAGGACTCTTAAGAGTCTTCTCCAGCACACACAATTTGAAAGCTAATATTTGAGTAAAACCTATAGTGTGAATAGTAAGGGTTGTGAGTCCAATCTTCTGTTCATTAAGAATGTTTTTATCTATAAGTGTTAATCATTACCCATTTGCCATAGAGGTTAATGAGCTTTAGTTAGAAAAGAGCACGTAATTGATTCAAAATAAACTTTAAATATCCTCAGGAGATTAACAATCAAAGTCATATAATTAAGCTTACTATTTATTAAGCAATATACATTATAAATTGACACTTATTTTAATTGAAAATTATTGCATTTACTTTTTAAAATGTACCATTCAGTAGTTTTTAGTATAGTCACAGAGTTGTGCAATTATCACTCTAATTCCAGAATATTTTCATCATCACCAAACCCTATACCCATTAGTAGTCAATAGTTACTTATACCTTCCCCTGGGAACTGATATAGTTTCTGTCTCTATTGATTTACCTATTTTCATTTCATAATAATTGAATTATATATGGCCTTTTGTATCCGACTTCTTTCATTTAGCATAATATTTTCAAGGTTCGTCCACATGATAGCATATGTTACTGCTTCATTCTCCACTCAGCCCCTTTATAAACATCTTTATAGTGATACAATTCACACAGTTAAAGTATAACATTCAGTGACTTTTAGCATATTCACAGAGATGAATATCATCACCAAATAAATTTCAGAATATTTTCATTGTCCCATAGGAAACCTTGCTCCCCTTAGCCATAATCTCACAATCTCCCATCACCTCTACCACCAGCCCCAGATGACCACTATATACTTTTTGTCCTTTTAGAAAGCTTTCTATCTGAAAATTTCATATGAAGAAATCACATAGTAACTTGTGGTCTTTTGTGACTGGTTTCCTTCATTTAGCATAATGTTTTCAAGGTTCATCAATTTTATAGCAGTATCAGTGATCCATTCTTTTTTATTACCAAATAAAATTCCGTTTTCTGGATACACCACATTCTGTTTATTAGTTCACCAGTTGATGGACATTTGGGTTGTTTTCACTTTTTGACTATTGTGAATAATGCTGCTATGAACGTTCATGTATAAATTCTTATGGGGATATATGTTTTCATCTCCCTTGGGTATGTATCTAATAATGGATTTTCTGTATCATATGTAACTGTTTGATGTTAACTATGTTTAACTGATGAACTGACAAACTTTTCCCAAGTGCCTGAGCATTGTATTTTTTCATAAGCAATGAATGTGTTCCAATTTTTCTCACATACTTTTCAATACTAGTTATTGTCTGTCATTTTGGTTTTAGCCAACCTAGTTTTTGTGAAATAGTACCTTATGGTAGTTTTAATATGCATTTCCCTAATGATATTGAGGGCTTCCCTGATGACTTAGCGGGTAAAGAATCTGTCTGCAATGCAGGAGAAGCAGCAGATGTGGATTTGATCCCTGGGTCGGGAAGATCCCTTGGAGGAAGAAATGGCAACCAACTTCAGGATTCTTGCCTGAAAAATCCCATGGTCAGAGGAGCCTGTCAGGCTACAGTCCAAAGGTTCTTAAAGAGTCAGACATTACTGAGCATGCACATTGGCTTAATGTTTTTGAGTATCATTTTATATGCTTATTGCATACATCTTACTTGGAGAAATATCTATCCAAATCCTTTGCTCCTTTTATGTGTTTTTATTATTGACTTTATGTGTTCTTTATATATTCTGAACATCAGATATATGGTTTTAAAATATTTTATCCCATTTTGTGGGTTGTCTTTTTATTTTCTGGATACTGTATTTTGACTCATATGTGTTTTTGTTTCATTTTAATTTTGATGAAATCCATTTTATCCCTTTTATTTTGGGCAATTGTTTGTGCTTTTGGTGTCATATTTGAGAAACCATTGCCTAATCCAAGGTCATAAAGATTCACACCTATGTTTTCCTTTAAGAATTAAATCCTTTTAGCTCTTATATTTAGATCTTTAATTCTGAGTTAATTTTTATATAAAGTGTTAGGTAAAGGTAATCCAACTTCATTCTTTTGCATGTGGATATTCAGTTGTCTCAGTATTATTTTTTCACTATTGTTTCTCCATTTAATTAACTAGGCATCTTGGTTGAAATCAATTGACCATAAATATATGCATTTGTTTATCTGCATTCTCTGTTCTATTCCATTCACCTGCATGTCTGCCCTTATACAAGTTGCACACTGTCTTGATTACTGTAACTTTGTAGTAAGCTTTGAAAATGAGAAATGTGCATCCTACAACATGGTCTTCTTTTACAATATTGTATACACTATTCTCTGTCTTTTAAATTTTCATATGAATTTCAGGATCAGCTCAATTTCTGCAAAAATAAAAAGTCAGCTGGAATTTTGACAGGGATTACATTGAATCTGTAAATAAGTTTGGGAGGTATTGTTGTTGCTCAGTCACTTCATGTCTGACTCTTTTATGACTCCATGGACTGTAGCCCACCAGGCTCCTCTGTCCATGGGATTTCCCAGGCAAGAATACTGAAGTGGGTGCCATTTCCTTCTTCAAGAGATCTCAACCTAAGAACGAAACTGGCATCTCCTGCAATGCAGGCAGATTCTTTACAACTGAGCTACCAGGGAAACCATTGGAAAGTATTACCATCTTAAAAATATCAGATCTTCCAATCCATGAACAGGAGAGCCTTTCCATTTTTTTAAGGTCTTCTTTAACTTCTTTAAACAACGTTTTGTACTTTTCGGAGTACACATTTTGAACGAGGTTGGTTAAGTTTGTGCCTAAATATTTTATTCCTTTGGATACTATTAAAAATAAAATTGTTTCTTAATTCAATTTTCAGATTTGTATTGCTAGTGTACAGAGTACAGTTGTTTTGCATGTTGATATATTGATCCTGTATCCTGCAACCTTGTTGAACTTGCTTATTAACTCCAATAGTTTTTAGTTCCTTTGTGGGGAGTCCTTAGGTTTTTTTATATAGAAGATTATGTCATCTGTAAACTTAGATGAATTTATTTCCTCTTTTCAATCTGGATGTGTGTGTGTGTATGTCTAGAATCTATAGTGTTAAATAGAAATGGCAGTAAGGGACATCCTTGTCATGTTCCTGATCTCAGAGAAAAGCTTTCAGTCTTTCACGATTAAATATAATTAATACTGGCTGTGGGTTTTCATAGATGCTCTGCATCAGATTGAAGTTCTCTTTTATCTCTAGGTTGTTGTTGTTTACAGGGGGTTATCATACATTGATTTTTCATAGCTCTGCATTAATTTTACATATTTGGAACAAATCCTACATGGACATGTTGTATAATTCTTTCTTTGTAATACTAGTATTTTGTGGAGGATTTCTGTGTCTTCATTCATAAGAGATATTATTCTTCAGGATTTATTTCCTTGTGAGGTCTTTATCTGGTTATGGTATCAGGGTAATATTGACCTCATAAAATAAATTGTACTTTCTCTCCCCCTATTTTTAAAAAATCTTTTAAAGTACTATTAATTCTTCATTAAATATTTGGTAGAATTCACCAGTGAAGTCATCTGGTCCTTGTGGTAAGTTTTTGATTGGTAGCTCAATTTCTTGTTGTAGGTCTAGTCAGATTTTCCATTTTTTTCTTGCATCAGCTTTTAATAGTTTGCATCTTTCTAGCAATTTGTCCATTTAATCTAGATTATCAAATTTTTTTCATATAATATTTATATTTCCTTACAATCTTTTTTTCTGTATGATTGATAGTAATGTTTCCTCTTTCATTCCTGACTTAAGCAATTTGAACTTTCTTTTTTTCCCCTCTTTGTCAATCTTACTAAGGTTTGTAAACTTTGTTGATGTTTGTGAAGAGCCAGCATTTGGTTTTGTTGAGTTTCTCTATTGTTTTCAATTCTGTATTTTTCTCACACGGTGATACTTATCCTGTCCTTGCTTTGAGTTTAATTTGCTCTTCATTTTTTACTTCTTAAATAGAAAGTTACTGGTTTGAAACTACCTACAGTTTTAATAAAGGTATTTAGTAATATAAATTTCCATTTAAGCACTGCTTTTATCCCATCTCATGAATTTGGTATGTTGTGTCTTCATTCTTATTCATCTCAAAATATTTTCTAATTTCCCTTGAGAGCTCTTCTTTGATCCATTGGTTATTTGGCAGTATGTTGTTAATTTCCAATTATTTGTGAATTTCCCAAATTTCCTTCTTTTATTGAATTCTAATTTTATTTCATTTTGGTCAAAGAGCACACTTCGTATAATTTCAATCCTGTCAACAGTTTATTGACACTTATTTTATCTTCAAACATACAATACATTGTGAAGAATGGGCCATGTGCATTTGAGTAGGATGTATGGCATATATTGTGGTGTAGTGTTCTACAGATGTCTGTTAATTCCAGCTAGATAATGGTGCTATTTATATCTTCTATTTCCTTGTTGATCTTCTGCCTGGTTGTTCTATCCATTATGAAATGTGAGGCATTGAAGTCTAAAACTTTTCTTGTTGAATTGTCTATTTCTCCCTTCAAGTCTGACAGTTTTACTTCATATATATTAGGGCTCATTTATTAGTTTTGTATTTTTATAATTGTTATATCTTCTTCATGAATTTAGCCTTTTAGCATTATAAAATATCCTTCTTTGAGTCTAATAACTATTTTTGTCTTAAAGTCTGTTTTGTCTATTAGTATAGCATTCCAGCTTTCTTTCTTTTCTCTCTCTCTCTCTTTTTTTTTTTTTTTGCTATTTATGTGGTTTTATCTTTTTCCATGCATTTTCTTTCAGACTGATTCTCCTGAATGCAGTTGTTAATGATGTATCTTTTATAACAAAAAATATTTTCTAATAATAAACTACATATAATCACAAAAAGAAGGATACGTATGTCATATGAGTTTAGATTGTTTTAGCAAAGCCTGTCACAAAGATGGTAAACTTCTAAGGCAACAAGAGTGCATCAGCTTATCCTGGATTCAGCTGTATGTAATCTCATGGCACAGACAATAGCTGTCAAAAAAGCAGTTTATGCGCCCCCAACATAAGTGAAAGGAGGGTACCCATTTTAAGTAAAAGCTCCTGAGCATGTCCAAGACAAGAAAAAAGTAGGTTTTTAAAGTAGCAGAGGCTGTTTGCCAATGGAAATCCATCCCTAAGTGAAAAATGCAATAGCCATATGTTGAAGCTCTTAGACGTATCTGTGAGCACAGCTGTGTTTAGTTTGAAGAGTCATATTAAAATAGGAAGGCCAAACACCAACAATTACAGGAGGATTCTAATAGTCAAATATTCTGAGCAGCTGTTCTTGTGTTTGAGATTTCAAGTAATATTCTTGGAATTTTATATTATAGACTTATGAAAAACCCAAGGTTGCTCAAAAGGATAATCCTATATTATAAGCAATTTTCAGTACTCATACTTGAGAATGTTATTTGGAACTGAGCTATTCATTTTATCACTGCAGTATATTTGAGCCATTTAGTATTTTATCTAATTTAGATCTTACATAAATGTGAACTACCAGTGATTGGTATATTTTGTTGTTTGAAAAGCCTCCAAAACAATGCAATTAGATCAATATTTAATAGAAGTTTCCCTGGAAATCAGTCTAGTTTGCCAGTGGGAAATGTTGAATAAATCATTTTACTTTTACTTTGTTTCATTGTGAAATATATATGTGGGAATGTGTATACAATTATATGACTTATATGTAAAATCTAACATATTTATGCAACTTCTTGCAATTAACTACAATGATTACAATTATAATGCTGCTGTTGCTTGATGCCCAAGTTATACAAAACAGATAAGGGGAAGTCCTTCAGGGTATCTCCTATATCCTTTTTAAACGTCCAATTAATTTTTGAAAACAAACTAAAGATATACCCATCTGAATGCAGAGTTCCAAATAATAGCAAGGAGAGATAAGAAAGCCTTCTTAAGTGAAGAAATAGAAGAAAACAATAGAATGGGAAAGACTAGAGATCTCTTCAAGAAAATTAGAGATATCAAGGGAACATTTCATGCAAAGATGGGTGCAATAAAGGACAGAAACAGTAAGGACCTAACAGAAGCAGAAGATATGAAGAGGTGGTAAGAATACACAGAAGAAGTGTACAAATATGGTCATAATGATCCAGGTAACCCCAATGATGTAGCCACTCACCTAGAGCCAGACATCCTGGAGTGTGAAGTCAAGTGGGCTTTAGGAAGCATTACACGAATAAAGATACTGGGGGTGATGGAATTCCAGCTAAGCTATTTCAAATCCTAAAAGATGATGCTGTTAAAGTGCTGCACTCAATATTTGAGCACATTTGGAAAACTCAACAGTGGCCACAAGATTGGAAAAAGTCAGTTTTCATTCCAATCCCAAAGAAGGGCAGTGCCAAAGAATGTTCAAACTACTGTACAATTGCACTCATTTCACATGCTAATAAGGTTCTGCTCAAAATTCTTCAATCTAGGTTTGAACCAAGAACTTCCAGATGTACAAACTGGATTTATAAAAGGCAGGGGAACAAGATTAAGTTGCCAATATCCATTGGATCATAGAAAAACAAGGGGATTCCAGAAAAACATCTACTTCTGCTTCACTGGAAACACTAAAGCCTTTGACGGTGTGGATTACAACAAACTGGAAAATTCTTAAAGAGATGGGAATACCAGACCTCTTTACCTGCCTGCTGAGAAACCTTTATGCAGGTCAAGAAGCAACAGTTTGACCAGACATGGAACAATGGACTGGTTCCAAATTGGGAAAGGAGTATGTCAAGGCTGTGTATTGTCACCTACTTATTTAACTTATATGCAGACTATATCACGTGAAATGCTGGGTTGGATGCAACACAAACTGGAGTCAAGATTGGGGGAGAAATATCAACAGCCTCAAATATGCAAATGACACCACCCTAATGACAGAAAATGAAGAGGAATTAAAGATCCTCTTGATGAAGTTGAAAGAAGAAAGTGAAAAAGCTGGCTTAAAACTCAACATACAAAAAACAAAGATCATGGCATCTGGTCCCATAGCTTCATGGCAAGTAGATGGGGAAACAATGGAAACAGCGACAGAGTTTATTTTCTTGGGCTCCAAAATCACTGCAGTGACTGAAGCCATGAAATTTAAAAAAAAAAAAAATGCTTGCTCCTTGGAAGTAAAGCTATGACAAACCTAGACAGCATATTAAAAAGCAGATATGTCACTTTGCCAACAAAGATCTGAATCGTTAAAGCTATGGTATTTCAGTAGTCATGTATGGATATGGGAATTGGACCATAAAGAAGGCTGAGTGCTGAAGAGTTGATGCTTTCGAACTGTGGTGCTGGAGAAGACTCTTGTCCCTTGGACAAGAAGGAGATCAAGCCAGTCAATACTAAAGGATATCAACCCTGAATATTCATTGGAAGGACTGATGCTGAAGCTGAAGTTCCCATACTTTGGCCACCTGATGCAAATTTCTGACTCATTTGAAAAGACTCTGATGCTGGGAAAGTTTGAAGGCAGGAGAAAAGGGCAACAGAGGATGAGATGGTTGGATGGCATAATTGCCTCAATGAACATGAGTTTGAGCAAACTCTGGGAGACAGTGAAGAACAGGGAAGCCTACCGTGCTGCAGTTCATGGGGTTGCAAAGAGTCGGACATGCCTGATCGACTGAACAATAAGATATCCAGACTCACCTTATATTTTCCCAGCCTCAAGCATGGAAGTAGCCAATAGCTCTGACTGTTTTTAGTGAAGAGTGAAATGTAGAAAGCAGATAACAGTGCTAGTTTTACCCACTGTCCCTAGCATGAGCTCACTCTCTGAAATGGTCAGTAAACTGAGCTAGAAGTACACCAATACACACATACATAGTTCAGAATCATGAGTTATTTATTGCCGGGGTCCAGCCCTGGCTGATCCAGGGAAGTTGAAGGGGAGACGGCGTTGGCGAGTACACTGGTTTTAATTAAATATTAATCAAAGATATAAAGAGTAATAGAATAAGGATAGCTCAGTGAGAAAATTCAGTGGAGAAAAGAGGCTGAATAGCTTGGTTTATGTGAAAAATCAATAAAACTTCAAGCCAAGAAGTTTGCACCACCTACATAGGCCACAGGTGTCTTCCTGTTCTCCCGAGGGAGAGGAGACCCTAAGGCCTCCCCGGTCAGATCTTAGAAGCCCTGGCAAAATTAGTAGGCTTGGCAGGCCTCCGTGTTCCAGATGGAAATTCAGCCAGAGGTTGAGAGAAAGAATGACATGGGGAGACCAAGCTTTGGTTAGCAAGGCCCATAGCTTTATTTTCAACAGGGGCTTTTATACCATAAATTGTACATAGAGGATAATAGGGGGTGTGAAATCATGCAAAGTCAGCAGTCTTTGATCCTTATCGAAACCAGGGTTTCTTTTCTGCAAACTTATCGTATACAAATGGTTTAGGTGATTTATATCATCTTCTGGCCAGAAGGCCTATTAACATTTTATGACTCTGACAAAGGTTTGTCAACCATAAGACTTATTTTCTCTAAGAGTAATTATTTTAAAGTTTGGTGCCATCCTCCAAAGGTGTTAGATAAAGTTGCATTCCTATAGGGCAGAGGTGCAGTGGGTTTACAACAAAGGAAAGAATTTATTACCTTAAGGGTCAAAGTTGCTAACACCAAGGCCACTACTTATTTTTTCTGCATACCAACTATATTAATACACATTCAAGGATACAATATAGGGGATGTGAAGACTTGACAGCAATCATTGGCTCATCAATTGAAATCTTCTACTAGTTTTATTCTGACAGCTTCTAACTCTCCAAGAGGCTCTAAGTTATTTGAATATCTTAAGCTTCCCATGCCTCTTGCGGTTGGGAGACTGTAAACAATTGTATGCATAGCTGTAGGAGTCCGGGTAAACCTGTCAGGCAGGTTAGAGAGCCATCTGAGGGGTTTGTGAACTAAAACAGTCTTGTCACGCCCAGGAACTTTATTAACTGGAGCTGTAAGTTAACTCTTTTTCAGCGAGAGCGAGATGGTGGTGGGGGACAGCCTCCCGTAAAGTCAGAGGTGAGAGCACAAAGCAGTAAAGTAGGCAGACTCTGGTTTTGGGGGTAGATGCTCGAGAATTTCCAGGGGGACTCCTGAGGCTCGATCCCGCCTTTGCATATGCTGAGCCTCCTTCCTCATGACCTTTGCCACGGGCGGAGTTCCTCACGCTGGCTCCTGGCAATTTATGATATTTTCATTTCAGTTTTAACATTTTGTTTATATTTATATTTTTTCTTCCCTGAATAATATGATTTCTAGTGCATTGACTAATTTACTTATTTGCTTTATCCTATAACACAGGATTTTCAAGCATTAAAAATGGTTTTAAAATTACAGTATCATTATTTCTATCAGCAGCAACAGTACTCAGTGGAATTTCAAATATCTTTGTGATTCTTTTTTATCACTATATAATTTTTAGTCCTTTTAATGTGTTTGTTTTTTACTATGTGAAATATCTACATGATTCAGAAGCTAGAATCAATTAAAGAGGTTATGTCACATTTTTACTTCAATCACCCGTACTGTGAACTCCCTACTCTCACTTTTTAAAAATAAAATTTTAATATTCAATTAGCTGTAAATATATGGGGAAAAAAATCCCCCAAATAGGAGAGTTCTCATGTATCTTAAATCTAATAATCCTTACTATTAATGCCTTACATTCAGTTCAGTTCAGTCGCTCAGTCGTGTCCAACTCTTTGCGACCCCATGAATCACAGCATGCCAGGCCTCCCTGTCCATCACCAACTCCCGGAATTCACTCAAACTCACGTCCATCGAGTCAGTGATGCCATCCAGCCATCTCATCCTCTGTCGTCCCCTTCTCCTTCTGCCCCCAATCCCTCCCAACATCAGAGTCTTTTCCAATGAGTCAACTCTTCGCATGAGGTGGCCAAAGCACTGGAGTTTCAGCTTTAGCATCATTCCTTCCAAAGAAATCCCAGGGCTGATCTCCTTCAGAATGGACTGGTTGGATCTCCTTGCAGTCCAAGGGACTCTCAAGAGTCTTCTCCAACACCACAGTTCAAAAGCATCAATTCTTCAGTGCCCAGCCTTCTTCACAGTCCAACTCTCATATCCATACATGACTACTGGAAAAACCATAGCCTTGACTAGACGGACCTTGGTTGGCAAAGTAATGTCTCTGCTTTTGAATATGCTGTCTAGGTTGGTCATAGCTTTACTTCCAAGGAGCAAGTGTCTTTCAATTTCATGGCTGCAGTCACCATCTGCAGTGATTTTGGAGCCCCCCAAAGTAAAGTCTGACACTGTTTCCACTGTTTCCCCATGTATTTCCCATGAAATGATGAGACCAGATGCCATGATCTTAGTTTTCTGAATGTTGAGCTTTAAGCCAACTTTTACACTCTCCACTTTCACTTTCCTCAAGAGGCTCTTTAGTTCTTCCTCACTTTCTGCCATAAGGGTAGTGTCATCTGCATATCTGAGGTTATTGATATTTCTCCTGGCAATCTTGATTCCAGCTTGTGCTTCTTCCAGCCCAGCGTAGGGTTGCAAAGTCGGGCAGGACTGAAGCAACTGAGCACAATATATCGTATGATACATTTGTTTCAGCTAATATATTGTGCTCAGTTGCTTCAGTCATGTCTGACTTTGTGACCCTATCGAAGCCCACCAAGCTTCTCTATCCATGGGATTTTCCAGGCAAGAATACTGGAGTGGGTTGCCACTTCCTTCTTCAGAGGATCTTCCTGATCCAGGGGTCAAACCTAGGTCTCCTGCATTGCATATGGATTCTTTACCTCTGAGCCACTGGGGAAGCCCAACTAATATATTACCATTAACTAAAGTCCATAGTTTTTTTCAGATGTCCTTAGGTTTTTACTTAATTTCCTTTTTTGTTTGTTTGTTTTGTCCCAGGATCCTATCCAGGATACTACATTATATTTAGCTGTTCTGTATCCTTAGGCTCCTCTTGACTGAGACAGTTTTTCAGACTTTCTGTGCTTTTGATGACCTTGACAATTTTGAGGAATACTGTTCAGATGTGTTACAAAGTGTTCTGCAATTTGGATTTGTCTCTAATCCATTTTGAGTTTGTTTTTCAATATGGTGTGAGAAAATGTTCTAATTTTGTTCCTTTACATGTAGATGTCCAGTTTTTCCAACATCACTTATTGAAGAGACTGTCTTTCCCTCGTTATATACTCTTTCTCCTTTGTCATGGGTTATTTGACCATTTAAGTATGTGTTCATTTTGGGGTTTTCTATTCTGTTCCATTGATATATGTGTCTGTTTTTGTGTCAGTATCATACTACTTTGATTACTGTAAATTTGTAGTGAAGTTTGAGATGAGGGAGCATGATACCCTCAGTTTTATTTCTTCTCCAGATTGTTTTGGGTATTTGAGTTCTTTTGAGTTTCCATACAATATTTTAATTCTAGTTCTGTGAAAAATGCCATTATCATTTTATTAGGGGTTGCATTGAATCTATAGATTGTTTTATCCAGTATTGTCATTTCAGCAATATTAATTCTTCCAATCCATGTGCCTTAGTATATCTTTTGATCTATTTGAGTCATCTTCAGTTTCTTTCATTAGTGTCTACTGTTTACTGAATGTAAATTTTTACCTTCTTTGGTAGGTTAATTTTAAGGATTTTTTTCTTTTTGATGTGATTACAAATGGGATTATGTACTTAATTTCTTTTTGATAGTTCACTCTTACTATATAGAAATGCAATAGATTTCTTTGTATTAGTTCTGTGTCCTACAGCTTTACTGAATTCACTGATGGTTTCTACTCATTTTTTAATGGCGTCTCTTGAATTTTCTATATATGTATCATGTCATCTGAAAACAGTTCCGATTTTACTTCTTCCTTTCCCGTTTGGATTCCTTTTGTTTCTTTTTCTTGTCTGATTACTGTGCCTTGGACTTCCAATATCACGTTGAATAAAAGTGATGAGTTTGAGTATCCATGTCATGTTCCTGATTTTAGAGGAAATGCTTTCAGCCTTTCACCATTGAGCATCAGGTAAGGTGTGGGATTATCATATATTGGCCTTTACTATACTGAGGTATGTTTCCTTTATACCCATTTTGTGGGGAGTTTATATGATAAATGAATGTTGAATTTTGTTAAAAGCTTTTCCTGCGTCTGTGGAGATGATTATGTAATTTTTATTCTTTAATTTGTTAATGTGGTGTTTCACATTGATTGATTTGTAAATATTAAACTGTACTTGCATCCTTGAGACAAATTTCACTTGATCATAGTATACAAACTTTTCATATTTGTTGAATTTGTTTTTCTAATATTTTGTGGAGGACTTTTGTGTCTCTCTTCCTCAGTGATACTGGTCTGTAATTTTACTTCTTTGTGTTCTTTGTCTGATCTTGGACTTTTTGTTTTCTGGCAGCTTTTTTTAAACTAATGCAATTTAGTTCCTGGTGATCAATCTGTTCATATTTTTTTATTTCTTCCTCATTCAATCTTGAGAAATTGTACATTTCTAGGAATTTGTTCATTTCTTGTCAGTTACTTATTTTATCTTTATATTATTGTTCATGCTGTGCTGTGCTTAGTTGCTCAGTCATATCTGACTCTTTGCAACCCCATGGACTGCAGCCCTCCAGGCTCCAGGCTCCATGGGGATCCTCCAGGCAAGAATACTGGAGGGATTGCCATGCCCTTCTCCAGGGGATCTTCCCAACCCTGGGACTGAACCCAGACCTCCTACATTGCAGGCAGATTCTATACCATCTGAGCCACCAGGGAAGCCCATCATTGTTCATAGTAATCTCATAATCTTTTGTGTTTTTGTGTTATCAGTTGTCTTCATTCTCTTTTATTTATTTGTGCCCTCACTTTCTTTTTCTTGATGAGTATGGCTAAAAGTTTATCTATTTTGTTTACCTTATCAGAAAACTATCTCTTAGTTTCACTGATACTCTTCATTGTCTCTATTTCATTTATTTTTGTTCTCATTTTATGATTTCTTTGTTTCTACTAACATTGGGATTTGCTTGTTCTGCTTTTCCTAGTTTCTGGTTGTTGAGTCCAAATCATGGGCCCTCTGGTGGGTGGAGCCATGTGCCGAGGCTCCTAGAGGCTCAGTGGGTTCTGAGGCAGCCAGCCTGCTAGTGGGCAGATGGATCCAGTCCTGGCACTAATAAGCTTTGGAAGATTCCAAAATGATATATACCAACATTAGTGTCCTCATGGCTGAATGAACTCCCCAAAATGGCTGCTGCCGGTGTCTCGTCCTCAGGGTGCACTCCAGTTGCCTCCTGCCTCTCTGAGAGGCTCTCCAAGATCAGCAGGTAGGTCCTACCCAGGTTCCCTTCAAATTACTGCCTCTGCCCTGGCTCTTAGAGTGTGTGAGATTTGGCATGGGTCATTTATGAGTGGAGTCTTATTTCCTATAGCCCTCTGACTCTCCTGAAAATAAGCCCCACTGGCCCTCAAAACCAGATTTTCCAGGGGCTTATCTTCCCAGTACATGAACCTCCAGGCTGGGGAGCCCAATGTGGGCTCAGATCCCTTGAGAGGTTTACAGGAAGAACCTCTGAGATTATATCAGTAATTATCTTCCCATTGACAGATAACTCACTCTAGGGGTGTGGGTCTTAACAAACTTATATCATTGCCCTTCCTATCTGCCTTTTTGTACTTTCTTCTTTATGCCTTTAGTTGTAGAAGATCTTTTCTGCTAGTCTTCAGGTCTTTCTCATCAATAGTTGCTCTGCAAATAATCGTGGCTTTAGTTTGCCCATGGGAGGAGGTGAGCTCAGGATGTTCCTACTCTGCCATCGTGGTCACTCCTCTACATTACAATATTTCTTTACATTGCAATTTGTGCACATTACAGTGCACTTACATGTTTATTTAAAGTCCTGTAGGATGATATTTGGATTTACAATGGAATGAGTGGCTTTTTGACTAATCAGTGAAATGAATTAGTATTCAAATTTTTATTTTACTTGCATTCAAAGTAGATTACGTCTATATAGTGTCATCCTGACTAAAGCAGAGACATTGCTTTGCCAACAAAGGTCCGTCTAGTCTAAGCTATGGTTTTTCCAGTAGTCATGTAGGGATGTGAGAGTTGAACTATAGAGAAAGCTGAGCACCGAAGATTTGATGCTTTTGAACTGTGGTGTTGGAGAAGACTCTTGAGAGAGACCCTTGAGAGAGAACTATAAAGACTACAAAGAGAACTATAAAGACTCTTGAGAGAACTATAAAGAAAGCTGAGCACCGAAGATTTGATGCTTTTGAACTGTGGTGTTGGAGAAGACTCTTGAGAGAGGCTGCAAGGACATCCAACTAGTCAATCCTAAAGGAAACCAGTCCTGAAAATTCATTGAAAGGACTGATGCTGAAGCTGAAACACTAATACTTTGGCTACCTGATGCGAAGAACTGACTCATTGGAAAAGGCCCTGATGCTGGGAAAGATTGAAGGCGGGAGGAGAAGGGGATGACAGAGGATGAGATGTTTGGATAGCATCACCAACTCAATGGACATAAGTTTGAGTAAACTCCGGGAGTTGGTGATGGACAGGGAGGCCTGACGTGTTGCAGTCCGTGGGGTTGCAAAGAGTCAGACACAACTGAGCAACTGAACTGATTGACTGACTGACTAATATTTAGGATTCCTGAAGAGCAGCTATTCATTTATTCTAGAGATAGCATTTGAATTCAAATCTACCACTGGGTCACTACCAAAAAAAAAAGAAAAAAAACCAATTTGCAAAATATAACCATGGCTTACATATTGTCTTCTTTACAATGAGGAATAATGGGACAGCTGAAAATTGTCTCAGCCTCATGACAAAGTTGAAAGAATTACTTTATGGTTTCTAATTATACTAGCTAGAACAGACATGTGAATTGTCCCTGAAATGTTCTAGTTTTGCAGAGCTTTTGCTTGCATCCTTTAAACACATTTCCATTGTGGTTGAATAGTTAAGTGCACTTCATTTTGCATTTTGTTTCTTGTGATATTTACATGACAATGGCAAAGTAAGATACAATCAGAATAGAGCAGTGATGTCCTAAATATCAGTTGATTTTAAAAGCACAAGTACCATACAACTAAAGAAGGCAATAACATTGGTGATTGATCCCCTTTCAACCCTTTTTTTCTGTTCCTTTATCACTTGACTTTTGGAAATGGCCAAAGGAGGGCATAGACAGATAGAGGGCAGAAAGAGGAAAGCTCTGTATCCCTCAGGTTGCCTCTCACCAATTAACAGTAGCTATGCTGTTCATCTACACCAAAAGCTCCTGTTAGGCAGCCCCTCTGTTACAGCTGTAGCTCTCAGGTTCTGGCAACCCCTCGTCAGCTTCCCTTCAAGCCTTGAAGCTATAATAGCTTTGTATTAGCCATTCACGTGTAAGTGTTTGTGTAGATATATGTCTATGCTTCTCTTGGGTATCAAAGAGTAGACATGCTCGGTCGTATGGTAATTCTAACGTTTAACATTTTAAGGAACTTTGATAAGAATATTCAATAATAAATTCGGCTACAGGTCTATTGGTGACAATTACTATAGCATCAGTGAGTCTATAAGATAAAGTTTTATGAAGATCATAAATATTTTGTCTGTAAAATTAATCAAGAGATATTATAATTTTGTGACCTCAGAGTGATTTTTTCAGAGTGATTTTCCTTCATCTGTAAAATAAAGCACAGGAAAGGAGGAATGTGTAAAAGTGGGAAAATGGGTGTTTTAAAAATATTATAATAACCTCTTGGCTTTTCATGTAATTTAGAATGAAACCACACAGGATGAAGGATTTGGTACTTGTCACCCATCCCCCTCTGCCCACCTTTGCTCTATATACTTGATGAAAAGCACCACCACAAACAAAAGAGAAAAAGCAAGACAAGTGAAAACAACTTTTCTACTTGAGGTCAGAAATGAAGAGATGAATGTTTGGCCAGTAAAGAGTTACACGTTCAGGCAGTAAATGAGAAATGAATATTTCACTGGGCTATTGTTTAGAACAGTGCATTTTCTATTTGATATTTCTCACACATACAACACACACACACACACACTGACCTGTTTGGTGTTAGATAAAATACTATGTCTACATTGTGACAGCTTCCCTGATAGCTCAGTTGGTAAAAAATCCACCTGTAATGCAGGATACCCTGGTTCAATTCCTGGGTTGGGAAGGTCCTCTGGAGAAGGCATAGGCTACCCACTCCAGTGTTCTGTCCTGGAGGATTCCATGAATTGTATAGTCCATGGGGTGGCAAAGAGTTGGACACAACCGAGCCACTTTTACCTCACATACATAGTGACTAACCTCTTAACAATGATAAAATGATATCAGTTCAGTTCAGTCACTCAGTCGTGTCCGACTCTTTGCGATCCCATGAATCGCAGCACGCCAGGCCTCCCTGTCCATCACCAACTCCCGGAGTTCACTCAAACTCACGTCCATCGAGTCAGTGATGCCATCCAGCCATCTCATCCTCTGTCGTCCCCTTCTCCTCCTGCTCCCAATCTGTCCCAGCATCAGAGTCTTTTCCAATGAGTCAACTCTTCGCATGAGGTGGCCCAAGTACTGGAGTTTCAGCTTTAGCATCATTCCTTCCAAAGAAATCCCAGGGTCAATCTCCTTCAGAATGGACTGGTTGGAAATTTTAAATGATCTGAGCCAGGGCACCAATGTCCACAGTAGCTGAACTGCTTCATCAAATGGTGTGTTTAGTTATTGCTGTGTAGTCTTATCGTAGGAAGAACATAAAAATAAGCTCTATGCTGAAACCACATCTAGGAACAATTTATTTAGTGCTTATTAACATTATTTTAGGCTTCCCTGATGGCTCAGCAGTAAAGAATCCACCTGCCAATGCAGGAGACACGAGTTCAATCCCTGGGTCAGGAAGATCCCCTGGAGAAGAAAATGGCAACCCACTCCAGTATTCTTCCTGAGAAATCCTATGGACAGAGGAGTCTGGTAGGCTACTAGTCCATGGGATCTCAAAGAGTTAGACACAACTTAGTGACTAAAGAACAACATTATTTTGGGAATTGCTGGGCTCAGAGGATATACTTATAAAACTTGAATTTGGTCTAAAATGAACCCATAGTGTTTTCTTATTGTTAAATGGAAACTAATTACTGGAAACCAGCTTGTTCTCTGGTTTGTAATACTGTTTCCATTCGTGGCCCTCCTGCTCTCCATGCGTCCCCTATTCAAACACTTGAAGTTGTCCTTGTCCTCATCTTTCTTCTAGAATTGAATTTAGTGATTTACCTTGCATCTTTTCCTCCCCTTTATTTCTCCTGGAGCCACCCTTTGCCTGGACTTTTGTAAAGTTCTTTTAATAAATAAGTCATATTCATCATGAATGTGTCCACACTTGAAGGAAGAGAGTGTGTACACTCTAGAGCCACTGGATTCAAAACGTGGTTTTGTCACTTATCATCTTCATGAAGTAAGAAACTTATCTTCTCTAAACTGCTGTTTCCACTTTCATGAAGCTGAGATAACCATGATTTCTACTGCAAAGGGTTGTATGAAAGATAAATGAGATAAAAAATATAAAATACTTCACTCAGTGTCTGATACATAGCAAGCACTAACAATGTTACGAATAGTTATTTTGTATTTTATCTGTTAAAATTTAAATATTATATTTAATCCAACATTCTTGACACATAAACTAAAAGTTATTGTTATATCTTTCAAATATTTTTAACAGCAAACTGCTTCTAGATTTTTAATGACAAATCAATGGTTCCTAGCATTTTTTAAAACCACTTATAATCTATACCCTCTTTGCAATGTAAAAAATCATAGATTTCTATAATGACTTGTTACACATCCACCTACTGAGAAATCCTAATCCTAATTTTTTGAATTGCCTGGATAATAGAACTAAGATGTCTTATCTATTTTCCTATCTGGTCTCTACCTGCTTTTGATACCCTGTTATTTATTTTTTATTTTCCCTTAAACAAATATTTATTAAGAATCTATTAGGTGTTAAGTACTGTTTCAATCTCTGAAACAGGAGACTTCTACAGTAAAAACAACAGCAATGCCCTGTTCTTAACAGAGCTTACATTTTAGAGGTAGGAGAGGGAGAATTAAACACCAGGGGCACCAGCAAAGGTTTGGTGGTGGTCTGTGCAAAGACTATAATTAGAGAAAGGGGCCATGGACATGAACTTTAACAAACTCTAGGAGACAACAAGGGACAGGGAGGCCTGGTGTGCTACAGTCTATGGGGTCAAAAAGCGTAGGACAAACTTAGCAACTAAACAACAGCAACAACAAGAGAAAGGAGAATAAAGACCAAAGAGGGTGGGTGCTATTTCATACAGAGTGGTCAGAGTTTGTGGACTTCCCTAGTGGCTCAGATGGTAAAGCATCTGCCTACAATGAGGGAGACCCTCAGTCCCTGGGTCAGGAAGATCTCCTGGAGAAGGAAATGGCAACCCACTCCAGTACTCTTGCCTGGAAAATCCAGGTCAGAGTTCTCTGATACCTTGTTATTTCTGTATAAGAATGAATTATGCATTCCAGCAAAATTCATCTGTTTATTCTATGCAAGTATACTGTATGCTGCATATTCCTATCCTTTCTTTTTTATCTAAATTAATGCTTGAGTTCACAATTCCATTTTCAATTCTTACTTTAAGTCTGAAGTTTTGTGGTCCTTAGTTTCTGCATAATAGTTTGTTTTTTCACATTTATGACTTGCTATGTAGTATTTTTGTTCATCTTTTCTACAAACATGACAAAACTCTCAACAAATTCAGGCACCAGATGTAGTTTGCTATTATCAGTAAGTAGAAAATAAATAAGATTGTTGTTGTTGTTCAGTTTCTAAGCCATGTCCAACACTTTGAAACACCATGGACTGTAGCGTGCCAGGCTTTTCTGTCCTTTATTATCTCCTGGAGTTTGCTCAGATTCATGTCCATTGAGTCAGTGATGCCTCATATTCTAACTGTCTCATACTCTGTCCCCCTCTTTTCCTCCTGCCCTCAATCTTTCCCAGCATCAGAATCTTCCTGTGAGTTGGCTCTTCACATCAGGTGGCCAAAGAATGGGAGCTTCAGCTTTAGCATCAGTCCTTCCAGTGAGTATTCAAGGTTGATTTCCTTTAGGATTGACTGGTTTGATCTCCTTGCAGTCCAAGGGACTCTCAAGAGTCTTCTCCAGTACCACAGTTTGAAAGCATCAATTCTTCAGCACTCAGCCTTCTTTATGGTCCAACTCTCACATCCATACATGATTACTAAAAAAAAAATACAGACCTTTGTTGGCAAAGCAATGTCCTCCTTGTTAATATTTTATCTAGGTTTGTCATAGCTTTCTTTTCAAGGAGAAAGCATCTTTTAATTTCATGGCTGCAGTCACTGTCTGCAGTGCTTTTGGAACTCAAGAAAATAACATCTGTCATGGCTTCCACTTTTCCCCCATCTATTTGTCATTTGCCTACTTAGGCTTTCCTTGTGGCTCAGCTGGTAAAGAATCCGCCTGCAATGAGGGAGAGCTGGGTTTGATCCCTGGGTTGGGAAGATCCCCTGGGGAAGGGAAAGGCTACCTACTCCAGTATTCTGTCCTGGAGGATTCCATGGACTGTATAGTCCATGGGGTCACGGAGAGTTGGACATGACTGAGTGACTTTCACTTCACTTCATTTGTCATGAAGTGATGTGACTAGATGCCATGATCTTTATTTCTTGAATGCTGAGTTTTGAGCCAACTTTTTCACTCTCCTCTTTCACTTTCATCAAAAGGCTGTTAGTTCCTCTTCACTTTCTGCCATTAGAGTGGTATCATCTACATATCTGAAGTTGTTGATATTTCTCCTGGCAATCTTGATTCCAGCTTGTAATTCATGAAGCCTGACATTTTCCATGATGTACTCTGCATAGAAGTTAAATAAACAGGGTGACAGTATACAGCCTTGTCATATCCCTTTCCCAATTTTGAACCCATCCATTGTTCCATGTCTGATTCTAACTGTTGCTTCTTGACCTGCATACTGGTTTTGCATGAGACAGGAAAGGTTATCTGATACTCCCATCTCTTGAAGAATTTTCCACAGTTTGTTGTGATCCACAAAATCAAAGGCTTTAGTGTATTGAATGAAGCAGAAATAGATGTTTTTTCTGGAATTCTCTTGCTTTCTTCATGATCCAATGAATGTTGGTGATTTGATCTCTGGTTTCTCTGCCTCTTCAAAACCTAGCTTGTACATCTGGAAGTTCTTAGTTCATGTACTGCTAAAGCCTAGATTGAAGGATTTTAAGCATAATCTTATAAGCATGTGAAATGATTCTAATTATACAGTAGTCTGAATGTCCTATGGCATTGACCTTTTTTCCAGTTCTGTGGCCCACTGCTGAGTTTTTCAAATTTGCTGGCATGTTGAGTGCAGCACTTTAACAGCATCATCTTTTGGGATGTTAAATAGCTCAGCTGGAATTCTGTCATAGTCACTACTTTTTTTTTTTTTAGTAGGGCTTTCTAAAGCCCACTTCACACTCTAGGATGTCTGGCTCTGGATGAGTGACCACACTATTGTGGTTATCCAGGTTATTAAGAGCTTTCTTGTACTGAAGGAAATGCAAGCAATTTTGGTTTGGTTCCTGGGTCAGGAAGATCTCCTGGTGGAGGAATGTCAACCATTCCCAGTATTCTTGTCTTGGAAATCCCATGGATAGAGGAACCTGTTGTGCTACAGTCCATGGGGTCACAAAGAGTTGGACAGGATTGAGCAAATAACCATACACACAAGACCTTTCTTGTATAGTTTTTCTATGTACTCTTGCCACCTCTGCTTAATCTCTTCTGTTTCTGTTAGGTCCTTACTGTTTCTGTCCTTTATCATGCCCAGATCAGATCAGATCAGTCGCTCAGTCGTGTCTGACTCTTTGCGACCCCATGAATCGCAGCACACCAGGCCTCCCTGTCCATCACCAACTCCCGGAGTTCACTCAGACTCAAGTCCATCGAGTCATTGATGCCATCCAACCATCTCATCCTCTGTCATCCCCTTCTCCTCATGCCCCCAATCCCTCCCAGCATCAGTCTTTTGCAATGAGTCAACTCTTCGCATGAGGTGGCCAAAGTACTGGAGTTTCAGCTTTAGCATCATTCCTTCCAAAGAAATCCCAGGGCTGATCTCCTTCAGAATGGACTGGTTGGATCTCCTTGCAGTCCAAGGGACTCTCAAGAGTCTTCTCCAACACTACAGTTCAAAAGCATCAATTCTTTGGCGCTCAGCCTTCTCTACAGTCCAACTCTCACATCCATACATGACCACAGGAAAAACCATAGCCTTGACTAGACAAACCTTTGTTGGAAAAGTAATGTCTCTGCTTTTGAATATGCTATCTAGGTTGTGTTGGGAGCCAGTGTGAGGCACTTCGCCCATGGCAAAGGTCATGAAGAAGGAGGCTCGACATACGCAAAGGCGGGATCGAGCCTCAGGAGTCCCCCTGGAAATTCTCGAGCATCTACCCCCAAAACCAGAGTCTGCCTACTTTACTACTTTGCGCTCTCACCTATATCTCTGACTTTATGGGGGGCTGTCCCCCACCACCTCTTTTGGAGAAGGAGTTAACTTAGAGCTCCAGTTAATTCCTGGGTGTGATAGGAGTGTTTCAACCTACAAATTCCTCTGAAGGTTCTCTAGCCTGCCTGACAGGCTTGTCCGGCCACATGTGATTGCTCACAGCCTCCCAATCGTGAGAGGCACGAGATGCTTTAAACCTTCTAAAAACAGGTTCCTTAGAAAAGTTAGAAAACCATTAGTATAAGTATAGTGGGCTCATTAGAAATTGTATTGGTGAAGGGTTTTTCATTTGTTGAGTCAATGTTTGTTGCTAAGTCTCCACATCCCCTGCCCTTACACACATTAATGAATATATAGAAGAAATAAGTATTAACCTTTGATATTAATCACGTTAGACCTTAGGCTAAGTAAATTCTTTCCTTAATTAAAACCCACTACACCCTCACCCTATAGGAATGTAACTTTATCTGGTACCTTTGGAAGGTGGTGTCTGTTTCAAAAATAATCACCCCTGGAAAAATAAGTGTCCTCGTTGACTGACTGCTGTCACGAGAGGGTCGTAAATTGTCAGCAGGCCCCCTGGCCAGAAGATGATGTAACACCCCTAAGACCTCTGTATACATTTGTATGAAGCACCTGACTTTGATAAAAGTCAGGACTGCTGACCCCGGGTGACTTTTGCATAACATCTCAGTGTATAAAAGTAGACCATGGAAAATAAAGAATTGGGATCAGTTCCTCGAAATACTGGTCTCCCCATGTCATTCTCTCGCTCAAACTCTGGCTGAGTTTCCATCTGGAGCGCGGAGCCCGCCATGCTTACTAATTATGCCTGGGCTTCTAAGATCCGACCGGGGAGGCCTCAGTGTCTCCTCTCCTTCAGGAGAACGGAAGGATGCCTGCGGCCTATGTAAGTGGTGCAAACGTCTTGTCTTGAAGTTTTATTGGTCTCCAGCGTAAACGAAGCTACTCAGCCTCTTTTCTCCACTGAATTTTCCTACTGGGCTATCCTCATTCTATTACTTTTTATATCTCTAATTAATATCTAATTGAAGCTATTGTATCCTGATCCTCGCCTAAGCCGTCTCCCCTTTGAACACCCTGGATCAGCCGGGGCTGGACCCCAGCAAGGTTGGTCATAACTTTCCTTCCAAGGAGTAAGCGTCTTTTAATTTCATGGCTGCAGACACCATCTGCAGTGATTAACGAACCCCAAAAAACAAAGTCTGACACTGTTTCCACTGTTTCCCCATCTATTTCCCATGAAGGGATGGGACCGGATGCCATGATCTTCGTTTTCTGAATGTTGAGCTTTAAGCCAACTTTTTCACTCTCCACTTTCACCTTCATCAAGAGGCTTTTTAGTTCCTCTTCAATTTCTGCCTAAGCGTGGTGTCATCTGCATATCTGAGGTTATTGATATTTCTCCCAGCAATCTTGATTCCAGCTTGTGTTTCTTCCAGTCCAGTGTTTCTCATGATGTACTCTGCATATAAGTTAAATAAGCAGGGTGATAATATACAACCTTGACATACTCCTTTTCCTATTTGAAACCAGTCTGTTGTTCCATGTCCAGTTCTAACTGTTGCTTCCTGACCTGCATACAAATTTCTCAAGAGGCAGATCAGGTGGTCTGGTATTCCCATCTCTTTCAGAATTTTCCACAGTTTATTGTGATCCACACAGTCAAAGGCTTTGGCATAGTCAATAAAGCAGAAATAGATGTTTTTCAGGAACTCTCTTGCTTTTTCGATGATCCAGCAGATGTTGGCAATTTGATCTCTGGTTTCTCTGCCTTTTCTAAAACCAGCTTGAACATCAGGAAGTTCATGGTTCACATATTGCTGAAGCCTGGCTTGGAGAATTTTGAGCATTACTTTACTAGCGTGTGAGATGAGTGCAATTGTGTGGTAGTTTGAGCATTCTTTGGCATGGCCTTTCTTTGGGGTTGGAATGAAAATGGACCTTTTCCAGTCTTGTGGCCACTGTTGAGTTTTCCAAATTTGCTGGCATATTGAGTGCAGCACTTTCACAGCATCATCTTTCAGGATTTGGAATAGCTCAACTGGAATTTTATCACCTCCACTAGCTTTGTTTGTAGTGATGCTTTCTAAGGCCCACTTGACTTCACATTCCAGGATGTCTGGCTCTAGGTCTGTGATCACACCATTGTGATTATCAGGGTCATGAAGATCTTTTTTGTACAGTTCTTCTGTGTATTCTTGCCATCTCTTTTAATATCTTCTGCTTCTGTTAGGTCCGTACCATTTCTGTCCTTTATCAAGCCCATCTTTGCATGAAATATTCCTTTGGTATCTCTGATTTTCTTGAAGAGATCTCTAGTCTTTCCCATTCTGTTGTTTTCCTCTATTTCTTTGCATTGATCACTGAGGAAGGCTTTCTTATCTCTTCTTGCTATTCTTTGGAACTGTGCATTCAGATGTTTATATCTTTCCTTTTCTCCTTTGCTTTTCACTTCTCTTCTTTTCACAGCTATTTGTAAGGCCTCCCCAGACAGCCATTTTGCTCTTTTGCATTTCTTTTCCATGGAGATGGTCTTGATCCCTGTCTCCTGTACATTGTCATGAACCTCATTCCATAGTTCATCAGGCACTCTATCAGATCTAGGACCTTAAATCTATTTCTCACTTCCACTGTATAATCATAAGGGATTTGATTTAGGCCATACCTCAATGGTCTACTGGTTTTCCCTACTTTCTTCAATTTAAGTCTGAATTTGGCAATAAGGAGTTCATGGTCTGAGCCACAGTCAGCTCCTGGTCTTGTTTTTGCTGACTGTATAGAGCTTCTCCATCTTTGGCTGCAAAGAATATAATCAATCTGATTTCGGTGTTGACCATCTGATGATGTCCATGTATAGAGTCTTCTCTTGTGTTGTTGGAAGAGGGTGTTTTCTATGACCAGTGCATTTTCTTGACAAAACTCTATTAGTCTTTGCCCTGCTTCATTCCGTATTCGAAGGCCAAATTTGCCTGTTACTCCAGGTGTTTCTTGACTTCCTACTTTTGCATTCCAGTCCCCTATAATGAAAAGGACATCTTTTTTGAGTGCTAGTTCTAAAAGTTCTTGTAGATCTTCATAGAACCGTTCAACTTCAGCTTCTTCAGCGTTACTGGTTGGGGTATAGACTTGGATTACTGTGATATTGAATTGTTTGCCTTGGAAATGAACAGAGATCATTCTGTCGTTTTTGAGATTGCATCCGAGTACTGCATTTCGGACTCTTTTGTTGACCATGATGGCTACTCCATTTCTTCTGAGGGATTCCTGTCCGCAGTAGTAGATATAATGGTCATCTGAGTTAAATTCACCCATTCCAGTCCATTTCAGTTCGCTGATTCCTAGAATGTTGACATTCACTCTTGCCATCTCTTGTTTGACCACTTCCAATTTGCCTTGATTCATGGACCTGACATTCCAGGTTCCTATGCTATATTGCTCTTTACAGCATCTTCTATCACCAGTCAGATCCACAGCTGGGTATTGTTTTTGCTTTGGCTCCATCCCTTCATTCTTTCTGGAGTTATTTCTCCACTAATCTCCAGTAGCATATTGGGCACCTACTGACCTGGGGAGTTTCTCTTTCAGTATCCTATCATTTTGCCTTTTCATACTGTTCATAGGGTTCTCAAGGCAAGAATACTGTAGTGGTTTGCCATTCCCTTCTCCAGTGGACCACATTCTGTCAGATCTCTCCACCATGACCCGCCCATCTTGGGTTGCCCCACAGGCATGGCTTATTTTCATTAAGTTAGACAAAGCTGTGGTCCTAGTGTGATTAGATTGACTAGTTTTCTGTGAGTATGGTTTCAGTGTGTCTGCCCTCTGATGCCCCCTTGCAACACCTACCATCTTACTTGGGTTTCTCTTACCTTGGGCGTGGGGTATCTCTTCATGGCTGCTCCAGCAAAGCACAGCCAATGCTCCTTACCTTGGATGAGGGGTATCTCCTCACCCTCGCCCTTCCTGACCTTCAACGTGGGATAGCTCCTCTAGGCCCTCCTGTGCCTCCAGCCACTGCGTGGGGTAGCTCCTCCCACCTGCCGCCCCTGGCCTCGGGCTTAAGGGCCAGGGGCGGCGACGAGAGGAGTTATCATGCCCATCCTTGCATAAAATATTCCCTGATATCTCTAATTTTCTTCAAGAGTCTAGTCTTTCCTATTCTATTGTTTTCCTCTATTTCTTTGCATTGTTCACTTAAGAAGGCCTTCTTATCTCACTTACTATTCCCTGGAACTGTACATTCAGTTGGGTGTATCTTTCCCTTTCTCCCTTACCTTTCGCTTCTCATTAAGAAAATTGGAACCTCCTCAGACAACCACTTTGCCTTCTTGCATTCTTTTTCTTTGGAATGATTTTGGTTATTGCCTCCTGTACAGTGTTTCAAACCTCCAACCATAGTTCTTCAGACACTCTGTCTACCAGTTCTAATCCCTTAAATCTATTCATTACCTCCTCTGTATAATCATGAGGGATTTGATTTAGGTCATACTTGAACAGTCTAGTAGTTTTTCCTATTTTCTTCAATTGAAGCCTGAATTTTACAATAAGGAGCTGATGATCTGAGTGAGGCCAAGCCAGCTCCATGTCTTGTTTTTCTTGACTACCTAAAACTTCTCCATCTTTGGTTATAAAGAACATAACCTGTATTTCTGTATTGACCATCTGGTGATGTCCATGTGTAGAGATGTCTCTTGTGTTGTTGTAAAAGGATGTTGTTATGAACAGTGCATTCTCTTGGCAAAACTTTGTTAGCCTTTGTCCTGCTTCATTTTGTACTCCAAGGCCAAACTTGCCTGTTACTCCAGGTATTTCTTGACTCCTACTTTTGCATTCCAGTTCCCTATGATGAAATGGACATCTTTGTGAGTGAGTGTGTATGTGTATGTGTGTGTGTTTGTGTGTTAGTTCTAGAAGGTCTTATAGCTTTTCATAGAACCAGTCAACTTCAGCTTATTTGTCATCAGTGGTTAGGACATAGACTTGGATTACTGTGATGTTGAATAGTTTGCTTTGGAAGTGAACTGAGATCATTCTGTTGCTTTAGAGGTTACACCCAAGTGCTTCATTTCAGAATCTTGTTGACTCTGAGGGCTACTTCATTTCTTCTAATGGATTCCTGCCCACAGTAGAGGATATAATGGTCATCTGAATTAAATTCTCTCATAATAAATAAAGAGAGGAAGTCTGTTTGTAACAAAGCGTTTAAAAATACATCCTAGAACTTCTGTGTCAGATGGCTTAGGCTTCAACTGCCAGTTTAGGAGGTGCAGGTTAGATTCCTTCGAGGGATCTAAGACCCCACATGCCTTGTGGCTAAAAAACTAAAACATAAGCAATATTGTAACAAATTCAATAAAGACTTTAAAAAAATTGTTCACATTAAAAAGAGATAAACAAAAATACACCCCTTAGATGCAGCCAATCTAGTTGGAAAAATCTGGAATGAACAATAACACAAAATGCAGAAACAGTGTTATATATACTGACGTTCATGATGGATTTGTTTATAATTGCAAAAATTTCAAAATCACCTAAATGTCTAGCTATAATTAGGTCATTAAAAACATCAAAGCATATTCATTTGGTGAAGAAATATAAATATGTATGTAGTTAAACATTAGGTTGTAGCCTGTCTGAAAAATATAGGGAAATACTTCTCATATTTTTACCATTTATTGAGTATTTATTCTATGCCACAGTTAAGAGGTTGCTGCTGCTGCTGCTAAGTCGCTTCAGTCGTGTCCAACTCTGTGCAACCCCGTAGACGGCACCCCAGGCTCCCCCATCCCTGGGATTCTCCAGGCAAGAACACTGGAGTGGGTTGCCATTTCCTTCTCCAATGCATGAAAATGAAAAGTGAAAGTGAAGTCGCTCAATCGTGTCCGACTCTTCACGACCCCATGGACTGCAGCCTACCAGGCTCCTCCATCCATGGGATTTTCCAGGCAAGAGTACTGGAGTGGGGTGCCATTGCCTTCTCCACACATCCATTAATTTCATTCTTCCCATATCACTTGATGAAGTTGGCATTATTACTACTATTACCATTAATACTATTCTTTTGCTATTTACCTACTCAGAGCACTTCACCACTACATTTGTAAATACTCTGAGAAAGCTTTCTGGTAGTATTAATAATAATCACAGGACCTGTCTATTAAACAAAATATGGAAAAGTAGAGCTCTATCACTATTTGACATTTTGATCATTTTTGGAGGAACTGATCTCCATGGGTCTAGGCTGTTATAGTCATAGACAGAAGTAAGGTTGAGCTCCCATTTCATTGCCAAGATAGGTGACCTGGAGTCATTATCTTGTTATGGGTTCTGGCTTCTCTAAGGGTAGTCATCCATTTGCGGTCAGATGATTTTCATGATGTTTAAAAACTAAAACAGCATGCATACTGACCAATCAGAGCAATGCCACAGCCCATCATAATGTATACCTGCACAAGTAAGCAATAAAGCTATGTTTGTGTTTAATGGGTGATCTGCCCTGGTGATCTGAAATTAGAGAGCTACTTGTGCTGTCCTGTGCCTTTTCAGTCACACTTCACCAACAAACCCTAAACTATTAGACTCACAGGAATCAACTTGTGCTTTCATGGATGGCTGAGCAAAGTTTTAATGAGAGGTCCTTCTAACACCTTGAAAGAAGTTTCCTCATGAAATGGCAATAAGCAAGATAAGTGGAGTTTCCAACAAGTTATACTGGGAAATCTGTACAGAGTTCTTAATGAAGTGGCAAGGATAATTACAGACTTCTAATTAACTACATAATTGCTATGAATTAGTAAATCTCCCAGCTTGGATTGCTTTTACTGTTTTGTGGTTGGAAAAATACATTCTCTTCAATTTTCTTCTTCTTATTCTTTCAGTGTAATTAAGTATTTTTTTGAACCACTGACCTTTTTTAAGAGACATTTAATTATTGTTAATCCATAGCTCTTATTTTTAATCATCCAAAAATTTAATGGCTTTAACAGTGGTGAGCACCTTAGCTTAGAACTGGGTCTATGTGTATTATAGAACATCGAGCCACACAAACTTGGGACTAATATAGCCTATTTCTTAAGTAAACAAGTAGCCATCCCAAACATTGATTACTATGAAAAGGAAAACATTAGCTAATATTTTATGATACATTCTGGGCCTTGTTTTGTGTGAATGCATTTCTTTTCATCATCACCTTTTCATTATAGGAGAAAGAAGTGCTTGTGATGAGACATTGAATTTCACCTTTAATTCAGGCCAATGAAGGGGAATACATTAAGAATCTACTTCAAAACAATTCTTCCCACTTACTGAACTTTTTTTTTTTTTCCACTTACTGAACTTATTCACAAAAGTTTGACACAAATACCTATTGACCTTTCCTGCTGATTTTAGAAATAAAGAATCACAGAGTAGAAATGAGATTTCAATTCAATGTATTGCTAGAGAAGACAAAGAAAGTGTGTCATAATTACTATCTGGCATATAATATAACTTATTACACAGTTATCCTTTCTTCATCTTGTAGGTGGGATAAAACATTCTATTGACTTCCACTTTCTCCCACTGGTTACTCTTAATAATTATTGCAGTCATCTGCTCATCTATTCTTTTGTTATTTTATTCATTGAAAAATTATTTTTATTATTTTAAAATTTTATTATTTTTAAGTAAGTAAATACTTTAAAATAAATAAAATATACTTATGTTGTCATCTTTATTATTTATTTATTTTATTTAATAATCCCACTATCACCTGGATCATTGCTTGTCCAAAGGGGAAGATGATAGTTCTTGGCCCACTGTGAATGCTCTCAATGAAAATCTACCCCATAACAATCGAAATGAGACTGACCCCTCTCAGACTCACTGTCTATATTGTAGTAGGGAGGATATAAGAGGGGACTGAAGTTGAGGAGGGAACAAAGATAAATTGCATCTGAGGAGTCTGATCAGTTAAATAAAAAATAAGAAACTCCATTAAATAAGCTTAAGACTCATTAGTTTGTTGGTTTATGTTTTAGCTGCTGTGTTCTTAGACAACATAGAGGAAATCAAAGGGTTAAAGTTGTAAAAGCAATATCAACATTCGTCTCTGCTCTCAGTGTGAACTTAGAAAAGTCTTTTGACTTCTTTAGACCTCAGTTTCATCAGTGATTAATTCTACCCACCTGGTATGTGGTTAATAAGTAATGCACATATATAGTTGTTGTTCAGTCACTAGGTCATGTCCGACTCTTTGCAATCCCATGGGCTGCAGAACACCAGGCTTCCCCATCCTTTACTGTTTCCTAGAATGCACTCAAATTCATGTTCATTGAGTCAGCAATGCAATCTAACCATCTCATCCCCTACCGTCCCCTTCTCCTTTTGCCTTCAATCTTTCCCAGCATCAGGGTCTTTTCCAATGAGTCGGCTCTTTGCATCAGGTGGCCAAAGTATTGGAGTTTTAGCATCTATCCTTCCAATGAATATTCAGGATTGATTTTCTTTAGGATTGACTGTTTTGATCTCCTTGCCATCCAATGAATTCTCAAGAGTCTTTTCAAGCACCAGAATTCAAAAACATCAATTCTAAATGCATATGTATTTAGTAGAGTGTTTACCACTTGTAAGGTACTAAATAGATATTATCAGACAGTCTAATCCAAGTTCTGAAATGGACTAACTGCTTCTTTCCAAAAGCCACACTCTATACAATTCAGTTTTCAAAAAATTCCCAGTGAAGCAGAGAGGAACAAAATATGATGGACTTTGGGTGAACCCTTTCCAGCATTCCTCTAGCAGGGCCCACTGCCTCTCAGTCTGCTGCCGTGTGGCCTTAGCTACCACCCACTGGACCAAGCTGGCAGTCTTGTGACACTGAATTAGTATGCTGCCTGGGCCTTTACATGAAGCTGAGGGTTGATGACTTCTCAAATATAAAGCTCCGTGATTTTCTCTGAGGGAGGTGCTTAGCATATTTGCAACAGCATCATGGGATGGTCTTTCCAAAGTACAGCTGCCAAAGAGACACCGATGTATAGAACAGTCTTATGGACTCTGTGGGAGAGGGAGAGGGTGGGAAGATTTGAGAGAATGGCATTGAAACATGTAAAATATCATGTATGAAACGAGATGCCAGTCCAGGTTCGATGCACGATACTGGATGCTTGGGGCTAGTGCACTGGGACGACCCAGAGGGATGGTATGGGGAGGGAGGAGGGAGGAGGGTTCAGGATGGGTAACACATGTATACCTGTGGTGGATTCATTTTGATATTTGGCAAAACTAATACAATTATGTAAAGTTTAAAAAAAAAAAAAAAAAGTATAGCTGCCTCCACAGTCTGCAGGAGCCTCATTACCCAAGTCAGGACCACCACCTCCGCAAGTCGGGCTCAGCCTCAGCTGAGACAGAGCTCTGTGGTATGCCAAGCTGTATTTAAGAATCTCATCTGATGTCCTTGGGCTTTAACATTGTGTGCTGAGTCACTTCAGTCATGTCCAACTCTTTGCAACCCTAAGCTTATGCTTCCCTTGTTCCCCAAGCATCCAGTGCAGTGGTTAGTTAGATGTTTAGTTAACCTACCTTTGAAGACTAAATGGAAAAAAATCCTCATTCTCAGAAATTGTTCCTTTGGGCAATCTGAAATCACCACGTAGTGTCCTGTGCTCTGCTGAGCCTAGTGTCTGAGTCGTGTGGACTTAGAACCCATGCATTGTAGCCCGCGAGGCTCCTCTCTCTACGGGATTTCCCAGGCAAGAATACTGGAGCACGTTGCCATTTTCTTCTCCAGCGGATCTTCTCAACCAGGGATCAAGCCTGCATCTCCTGCATTGGCAGGTGGATTCTTTGCCACTGAGACCTTTGAAGATTCTTTTATTTAAGCCTTACAATCATACTATGAAGAAGATATAATTTCCATTTTAAGGATTAAGAAACTGGACTTAAAAATGCTAAGTGAAATATTAATACTAAGTAAGGTACTCACATTTTCACATCTGGGGATGAATCTTAAACTTCAGTCTATCTGAACCTATGCTCTTATCTACTATTAAATGTGACTTGGACAAAGTGATGCAGTGGCTACAATTCCATGAGCCCAGTGCAGGGTCCCTGGGTTGGATCTCTGGTTGGGAAACTAGATCCCAGATGCCACAACTGAGAGTTCACATGAGCAGCTAAAGACCCCAGATCTGGTGTAGCCAATAAGTAATTTTTTATTTTAAAGTGAAGGTAGAGTTTCAGGGTGAATGTGTCCTCATGCATGCTTATAAGGGTCCTTGCGCTTTATGAATGTGAGGAGGGGGCGGGAGGAGAAAGAAAGAACTCTGTGTATTACCCATTATGAAACATTTCACTCAAGATTTCTCTTTTGGATGTTGAGGCATAACAATCCACCCCCCACCCTCCTTGCCACACTCCTACTCCCCTCCTTCCCATCCCATGAATGCCAAGACGCCATACCTTGATTCCTGGAATCTGAGAATACAGTACATTATATGGCAAAGGAGAATTAAAGTAGCAGATGGAATTCAGGTTGCTTAGTCAGTTGCTCTTGAGATGGGGATATTGGCTGTTATCTTGGAGTATTGCAGTGGGTACAATGTAATCCTTTAGAGTGGAACAGGAAGACAAAACAGAACCAGAGAGGTGGAAGTGTGACTAGGCCTGGGCCCCATGTTGCTGGTTTTATAGGTAGAAAAAGAGACCCAAGCCTGCATATAGTCTCTGCTGCTGCTGCTAAGTCACTTCAGTCGTGTCCAAATCTGTGCAACCCCATAGACGGCAGCCCACCAGGCTCCCCGGTCCCTGGGATTCTCCAGGCAAGAACACTGGAGTGGGTTGCCATTTCCTTCTCCAATGCGTGAAAGTGAAAAGTGAAAGTGAAGTCGCTCAGTCGTTTCTGACTCAGCGATCCCATGGACTGAAGCCCACCAGGCTCCTCCGTCCGTGGGGTTTCCAGGCAAGAGTGGGGTGCCATTGCCTTCTCTGGCATATAGTCTCTAGAACCTGGAATAAAAGTTTAGGGGTTGGATTCTCCCCTGAGCCTGCAGGAGGTATATAGGCCCACTCACATTTTGGTTTAGCCTGTTGACATCCATTTCTGATTGCTGACCCCCTGAACTGTAAGATAATAAATATGGGTTGTTTTGCACCAGTAAATGTGTGGTAATTTGTTACAGCAGCAACAGGAGACTAATGCTAATACTAATGGGCATCTTAGGAGCCTTAGAATATATACTTTATAGTGGGAGTGGTCAGAGCTGGACCTTTCCGTCTATATTTACACAAAGGCATTCATCATTGCATTACTTAATGTCGAGGAGGAAGAAATCCTCCTCTGTCTTTCTTGGTTCCTCTGCCTGGTCCAAGAATTAATGTGAGACAGATTAACTGGACAAAATGAAACCAAAGTCTAATAACATGTATACATGAGAGAGACCCGGAAAAGCTGAGTAACTCTCTCAAATGACTGAAACCCCCACCTTAAATGTCATCTTCAGCTAGACAAAAAAAGGGTGTTGAGGGTAGTGGTTTGGGCCTTTAGAGGGGAAGAAGGCGACTCATATAGAGACGGAAAAGCAGAAAACTGAGATCAACAAATGTTTGCTAGGTCAGGCAGAGACAATGGGACACAGAGAGGAATTTTAACAAACAAGCTTTGCTAGTTTTCTTCTGGTCTACTCACTGAGTTCATACTATAATCATGGTGATATCTCCATTCCTGGAACATGAAGGTCCTTTATCTACATTCATACAGGGAGTTAGGGGGAAGGTCAGCGTTTTCATCCTGAGTCTTTTGGGCATTTATTGTTTTCAGCTCAAAATAATCAGCATGGCAAAGAGACATTTTGCCGTGGCAAATTTTGTTCCCCTACAGCTCAAGGATTGTCTTACTCCAGCAGCCAACTCACATCCCTGTGCCCTGGGCACCACTTGTATGAGAATCAGCTCTGCCATGGGCTTAGTATAGAAGTTGTTTTTGATGGATAGAAATTGTGTCTTCATGCATGAAAAATGATTAAAAGCAAATCTGTTAGTCATTTTTGTCTGCACTCCTCCCTAAAATTGTTGTCAAATTAGTGTCAGTTCAGCTCAGTTCCATCGCTCAGTCGTGTCCTACTGTTTGCGACCCCATGGACTCCAGCATGCAAGCCCTCCCTGTCCTTCACCATCTCCCAGAGTTTGCTCAAACTCATGTCCATTCAGTCAGTGATGCTGTCCAACCATCTCATCCCCTATCACCCCATTTTGCCTTCGGTCTTTCCCGGCCTCAGGGTCTTTTCCAGTGAGTTGGTTCTTCGTATCAGGTGGCCAAAATATCGGAGCTTCAACTTCAGCAACAGTCCTTCCAGTGAATATTCCGGACTGATTTCGTTTAGGTTTTCTGCCATTAATTATTTTCCCACTAGATGGCAGTATAGTGTAAGCAAAAAGAAAATTGGGCTCCTTACCTTTGGTTTCTCTTACTTGTGGAAGCGGAGATGCTTAACTGCTATTTCAGAAGAGGAAAATCAGCCAGATCAAAGCAATCAGCGTCAGAGGGGTAGATAGGGCTTATCTAGACTGATTCCAGGGCAGTGGAGGTCTAAAAAGAGCATGGACTTTAAGGGTCTCGGCACCTATAATTCTTAGTTGTAGGATCCTGGAAGGTTATTTAACATCTGTCATGGCCTCAGTTTCCACATTTGTACAATGAGCATGAATATAGATAAAATGAAGTAATAGAGTTAAAAATCTTAGGACATAATAGGCATTCAATTACTAATAGTTCTTTCCCCTGCCTAGGGGAAAATATAGCATTTAAATCTTGGATCTTAAGCTCGTATAATCTCCAGGTACAGTTGTGATAAAATGAAGGGTCTGTTTTATTTGTTTCTTTGTTTAGTTGGGTTGGGTTTTTTGTTTGTTTTTATGCTTTAAAAAAAACTAATTTTTATTGGAGTCTAGTGCTTTACAATGCTGTGTTAGTTCCTACTGTCCAGAAGAATGAATCAGCCATACACACACATGTATCCTCTCCCTTTTGGACTTCTTTTCCTTGAAAAGCAAGAAGAAATGATTTGGTCTTTACCTTGCTTCAGTTTGACTAGACCTTCCCAAAAAGCCTTGCCATAACCTTCGTTTGATGCTCTGCAATGCTGTAGCTCTCTCTCATCTTTCCGTTGCAGTTGAGGTTCATCTTATATGGGAAGGATTGTCAACTTTCCCTGAGGTCTGCAAGGCTAACATTTCCTTCTTCCTCTGCCTGTAGCAGAGTGGCCTTTAGTGTTTGGTTGCATAAGAATTGGAGAGTGTAGTGAGTTGAATGGTGACTCCCAAAAGGTATGTCTACCTGAAACTTGACAATGTGACTTTCTTTAGAAATAGGATGATTTGCAGATGTAATTAAGTTCAGGATCCTGAGATGGATTATCCTGGATTTTCCAGGTGGGCCCTAAATCCAATATGTGCCTTTAAAAAGTCAGAGAAATGTGAGAGAGGGAGAGGAGAAGGCCACGTGAGATTGTTACCAAACCAAATGTGGGTCCATTTGGGTTTCAGAAAAGCATTTTTAAAGGCCAGGGGAGGGAAGAAAGGGAAAGTCATAGGGGATGTGGTCAGCTCATGCAGAATTCTCTGATTGGCTGATGATGAAGTATCAGGGCAGTGTCATATGGGGTAACATCAATCCTTAGGCTCTAGTAGTTCTGGGGGGTACTTCTTCATGATTATCAAATAGTTAATTTCTCCCATTTGATGAGGGTCTTAGCATCTGTAAAACAATTCCAGAAATATATATCAGATACCATTATCTCTGTAGTCAGGGAGGAGCTAAAGATTCTGTGATTCCCAAATGGCTGATTTACTGCTGAAATTGTTGCTAGTTCTGGTGGCCCAGCTACCATTTTTGATACTATATGTTCACATCCTTTTGATCATTAATTCTCAGTGCAGGCCTTGGTGACTTAGGGGAGCCCTGGGAGACTCCAGCATTTCTACAAACAAGAGGCAGGCAGAGGACATGGGGGTAGAGAAGACCCCGTCCTGGGAAGGCCCCCTAGGGTCCTGCTGTATTACAAGACAGAGGCAGAGATTGGAATGATGCAGCCACAAACCAAGTGGTCTTGGCAAGGCAGCAGTGAGCAGTGGCATGAAGCTAGTTCCTAATTCCTTACCAAGGAATTCAACCTGGGTAGCCTGGATGAGGGCTTCCTGAGTGGCTCAGTGGTAGAGAATCTTTCAGCCAATGCAGGAGTCGCAGGAGACTCAACTTCAATCCCTAGATGGGGGAGATCCTCTGGAGGAGGAAATGGCAACCTGCTCCAGCATTCTGGCCTGGGAAATAGCATGAACAGAGGACCCTGGTGAACTACAGTCTATGGGGTCTCAAAGAGTCAGGTACTACTGAGCAACTGAGCATAGCACTGCCATGCAACCTGTATGAAACCAGAAATCCTAGCCACCAGACCAGCAAGAGCTGGAGGATCTTTGTCCCCAGTGAAAAATGCATTTATCATGGAAGCAAAAGCTATAAATACAGGTACAGAGTTTATCATTAGAGACGTGTGTGCATGCTTAGTTGCTCTGTAGTGTCCTACTCTTTGTGACCCCATGGACTGTAGCCTTCCAGGCTCCTCTGTCTAGGGATGCTCCAGGCAAGAATACTAGAGTAGGTTGCCATTTCCTCCTCCAGGGGATCTTCCCAACACAGGGATCAAACCTGTATCTCCTGCATTGGCAGGCAGATTCTTTACTACTGAGCCACCTGGGAAGCACGCGGCCTGCATGCACAGAAAGTTTATCATTAGAGGCATAGCACAACAAGGGTCAGAGCACACAGAGAAACGGTGTGTTTAGTTAAGCCAGAAGCAAGGCAGAAACACACACCGGAGAGAAAGGGTGTTGACATCCTCCTCCAGTGAGGAGGAGCACAGTAAAAAGGTGGTTATGTCATTTATACAGGTCAGTTTTTCTGGGTCTTTGTCTACCTTCAGCCAATTATCTGGTTTCTTTCTCCACACCTGACCCACCCTGGGTGCGCACACACTTCTCAAATCAAGGTGGATCTCAAAGCTTCTGGCAGGAGCAAGACTCATTATGGCCTGGCATTATTTCCTGACTTTTGACCCTCGGGGGGCTTTTCTGCGCATGTTTTCCCATGCCCCCAAAAGGGGGAGAAGGGAGATTCCTTAATCCTTTACTCAAATAGGGTTTTGCCTCTCGTTGTCCATGCCATGACCATTACCTTGGCTACTGCCGTGACTCTTACCTTAAGGTGTTTACAAGAGACAAGCACTAGCTCTTTACCCTGCTTCTGTTGTTACTTCCATTTCGGAGGGCAAACAGAAGGCTGATTGTAAATGCCTTAACTGGAGCCCACCTATCTCTTGTCTCAGGAAATGCAGACAACAGACTGGTTGTAGGTATCCAGCCAGAAGCCCACTTCTTCCCACGGAATGCAAATAGGAGGCCAGTTGTGAGTGTCTAGCCCGAAGCCCATCTATCTCCTGCCTCACATGGAACTCCTGGTTCAGAGGAGGCTGGACCAAAGGGAAGGAACCATCCCTGTGGTCTTCAGAGGAAGCATGGTTCTGCTGACACGTTGATTTCAGACTTCTGGTCTCCACAGCTGCAAGAAGATTAGTTTCTGTTGTTGGAAGCTACCAAGTTTGTGGTAATTCATTATGGCAGCCCTAGGAGGTAAACACAGATTTACATCAAGAAAATTCCTGTCTCCAAATACATTACTGCTGTTAGAAAGTCCACCATTAGCAAATTTATTCCTTTGGTTTAGATTGCAGCTTCTTTTAAAACAAAATTTATAAGGTCCCTTAGGAAAAGTACCATATTTCAGAGGATGAATTTTTCACATTATGTCCTCTAGGGATGGATAGCTTGGATGTACAGAAAAGCCCGAGTACCTAGAAGGAAGTGATTCTAAAGAGGTAAAGGGAATTGGCTCAAAAAGACCAGCTTGACTTGTAAAGCTACTTGTCTGGCATTTGGCCTGGTGATTCCTCATTATTTCAATGATTCTCAATGAGAGAAGCCAAGATTTAGAGAAATCTCAAGCAATACTGCCATGTAAGAACATCCCGCTCTGAACTAATTTCAATCATGCCCTTTGCCTAAAGATAAGGCATCCCTGGGGCTTCCCTTGTGGTTCAGCTGGTAAAGAATCTGCGACTTTCACTTCACTTCGCTTCCCTTCAAGGCATCCTTGAAGTCAGTGGGACATGTCCTTAGAATTGGTACCTGCCCCTCCCAGGCCATGATGCAGGTGCCCAGAATTCATTACCAGGTGGCCTGGAAACCCTTTTCCAAGACCCATACAGCGTTTTCCTCTGGATCTGTTCTCCTTAGGGTGGATCACATCACTGGCACACACAGTCCTCAGCCCAGGGCAGTGAACATGAGAGGCCCTTCTCGGTGCAGAGAAGTGGAGAGAAGAGGCTCCCTGGGGCCCAAGAGCTGCCTCTTTTGGCATCACCACATTATCAAGGAATCTGATCATTCTAAACTCAAACAAAGCATTTTTGGTCATTATAAATATTTTCTTGTCAAGGTAGAAGGACTGAACATATGTTGTCAAACAGCTAGTTATCTTGGTCTACAGATTAAATATTTAGACACATGCAATGTGGGTCTGCACTGATGCCCTTTCCCTGGGCCCAGCAGAAGCCAGCAATGGCCCAGACTGAGATATGCAGGCTTTTCTAGCACTCCAGCAAGGTGGAGTGGGAAGCCAGCAGCAGTCCATAAAAGGCAGAGCATAAAGACAGAATCACAGTGCTTGAAGTGCCACAAAGAAAAAAATGGAAAGGCATTGGTAGTAAAACCTAAGAATTGCACCAGCCATGTAGATGATTCCATGGTAGAAAGCAGATCCTCACCCATCTCTAAGCTAGTGGACTTTATAAAAGATGCTTAAAGGCTTTGAACTTCATTTTCTTCAAATATAAAATTGGGATGATTAGATCTATGCCAAAAAGTTACTATGAGAATTCAAAAGGAGTAAATAAAGTCATTAAGTGAGGACACATTCTGAGTGCCATGTAAATTGTAACTATCCTTGTGATATTGATGGTTTCTCCAGTGATATTGCTGAGGCTTTGTAGGGGCACAGAGCTGGAAAGGACACCTTCTTCCAAACATCAGATGTCACAGAATTCACTTTTGTATAGACATAGTAGAATACATATGTATGGTGAAAGTAAGTTGTGTAAGACAATATTGCAAAAGGGATTGCTTATCTGGTCTGCTCATTGTAAGCCTCAGAGTCATAAATGTGAGTCTGACATGTGATTTTCAGTTTGAGTTAGCTCAGATCAGATCTCTTTCTGACATTAGACAGGGAACATTATTATTATTAACTTTCAATAAAAGAGTACTTCATGAGAAAATAGATGGGGCATTTTGAAGTGAAAGCTATATGCAGTTTATTAAAAAGTAACTTGAGAATAATTACATATAGTAAACTAAAAGTTATAAGTGGCACACTCTTACATCTCCTTCTGTCTTTAGTATTATCCGGTGAATCCTTGGCCAGCTGGGAATGCTGAGGGGCATGGCTTCTGGTTTGGTGTACTTTAGAATTTCTTCCTTCCTTCTCTGAGCAGAACTTGTTAATTTCCCTTGTGGGTTTCATCCTGCCTCTTCCCAGGGGCTGGGATGATTGCTTTTTGTATTACAATGTTTGTTGTAATTTCTGAGATTTTTCCTCTCTATAGCTAGAACCAGTAAGATACTTTAAGCAGCAAAGTCTTTACCAGGATTTCTAAGGATTTCTAAGACTAGAGCCTGCAGAAAGCCAGCCTGCCTGCTGTAGGTTATTCAATGGCCAGGAATGGCCTCTTCTACTGCTTTCTTGAGCCAGTCAGTGTTCTTGTTCTTTTGGCCTCATATATTCACTCTGTGTTCTGCCCACTTGACTCCATGATGTTCTTAAAGCTGTGGCAGTGAGGAGGCTTTTAAGATCCATGACACTTTTTTTTTTTTTTCCCCTTTTGGTATGCAAGAGGAACTTTCCAATTAGATCATTACTAAATATTGATTCTCCACTAAGTAGAAACATAAATACCACTTTATTTCCTGTGTAACACCATTAAATGCCCTCCCTGGTAATAGTAGTCCAAATTTTATGATGTTTATTATTTATTACCCAGTGGTCATTTGGCTGCTGAAGCTCCCAGGATAGCACAGAGTCGGGGGAGGTGGGGGGCGGGGAAGCCAGTGGTAAATGTTCTATCACTAGGCATGAATACTTACAGCTTAATGGTGATCGATGATTTCAATTTTAATTTTTAGACATGATCCAGTCATATCTTTCTTGGGAGCTTGTCAGTAGCTTGATTAAAGATATTGATAAATGTGGAAAGCTAGAAAAGGTAGCTAAATACACAAAAAGTTGAATTAGAAGACAAAAGTATCTTGATGTTGGAATGATGAGTGGAAACCAACCATGTCAAATGCAGGATGGATACATGTAAATTCCTGCACTGAAGTTAGAAAACCTTCCATTCAGCTGCAGGATGGGAAGATATGTCTTCACAAATGGGCATTTACCAGAGTCTGTCTCTACATCAGCTTTAGAAGTGGGTGGGCTTCCCTGGTGGCTCAGATGGTAAAGAACCCACCTGCAGTGCAGGAGACTCCAGTTTGATCCCTGGGTCAGGAAGATCCCCCAGAGAAGGGAATTGCTACCCATTCTTGCCTGAAGAATTCCATGGGCAGAGGAGCCTGGCAGGCTACAGTCCATGGAGTCACAGAGTCAGACATGACTGAGTGACTAACATACATACACATATCCTTCAAAGCACTTCATACTCTGGTCCTTACCTGCCCATCAGCCTCAGATCTAATGACATTTTCTCCCAGCCCCATTTCCTTCGCTTAGGTGATGGGGTAGTAGATTTTAGCTCAATATAAGGAAGAATTTTCTGATAACAAAGCTGTCCCAAAATAGCATGATTTCTCTAGAATCAGCCAAGTCCCCCAAGCAATAACAAGTGTTCCAGCTGAGGCTTAATAAACTTTAGTACGGTAATTGGAAAGGGGATTGAAACACGGTAACTAAGAAAATAGACTTCAGAATAAAAAAGTTCAAAGATGCATGATTCGGGGCAGAGTGGTAGTTTCTAGAGCTTTATTGGTCTCTTTTCAATACAGGTCTGCGGCTTAGTAGCTGTGTGACCTTGGCAAGTCATTAGAACTCTCCTGGTCTCAGTTATCTATAAAATGTGGACAACGAGAGTGCCTCCCTCACAAGGGCTGTGCTCAGCATTGTGTGAGGGCTAAGAAATAAACATGCATAAAGCTCTTAGAACATTATCTGGCATATCATAAGCACTTAATAAATGTTAATTATTTTATTATTATTTAACCACTTAAACCTATGTTTTCTCATTGATAAAATAAAGGTAGTATTTATCTCGCAAATTTATTTTGAAAAAGAAATGATGTATGATCAACATAATTCTTAACATACAAAACAGCTATGATTATTAGTTTGATGAAATTTTTTACCGTATATAATATCATTTCTTACAAACCTGAGATTCTATGATTAAATGACTCCAAGGGCCAGATATCAGAGGAATTTTCCCAGCATATTCTGTGGAGGCAGATGCCTATAATTTATGTATAGAAACAAAATGTTCCATCATTCCATCCAATTTAATACATGAATGATGAAAGAAGGATACAGGGTGAGACAGAGAATAAAAATGAATTAGGAAGAGGAAGAAAGAAAGAAAGAAAATGACAGCTCAAAGATTATAATCCTTACTCCCAATAATCTATGAAACAGCACATGGAAAATTTGGTACCAAAACAAATCTTTAAAAAAAAAAACACTCCACTGGTATCATAATCTTTCTGATAAGCAAGATATTTGTTATTTCTCATTACTATCATTTTTATTGGGTTTGCAAAATATGCATTTTTCAGGTTAAAGGATGGAAACTGATTTTAAAATTCGAACATAGTTTTTAACTATATTCTAAAAGCTATAAATTCCTTCTTGGTATAATCACCTATACTGAACTGTCATTATTAAGACACATGTGAATTGTGCTTCTCTGTGAATATTTTTAGTGTATAGGTTTTGACACTGGATTTAAAGATGTTTCTGTCTTTTAACTTCTCTCTTTTATTCTGATATTAAAATGTTAGAATCAAACACCTATTTTCATGGTTTGCAAACTCCTAACAATTGAAATTGAGCTCTTCCTCCAACTGCTTTGATTTTAATTTTCTAATTAAACAATATTCCTTTCTATAATAAGCACTAACTTGTCTGCATGCAGTGGGCTCTATGGAATACACAAGGGGAGTTTAAGAGCTCATCTCCCATTTCTAGTTTAATATACTCCAGCTAGGGTGGTACAAGGAGGAGGAAATGAGAAATGTGCACAATAGTTAAGTGATAACACAAGCAGTTGGCTGTTTACAAGGTGGACACTGTCAGTACTTCGGGGTTCAGATATATTGCTGGGCAGATGTGGGAGGAATTATCACTTTGAAGAGGTCCTGCTGCAGGGCAAGAGAAAATGCTAGCTCCTGACATCTGGGCTCTGTGACAGTGGGCAAAATAACCTCCCAAAGATTCTGCTGCTTCATCTATGGAATGACATAATGCTGCCTCCCTCTCTTTAGAAAGAATTAAAAACAATAATAATACTATAAGTATATATATGCATATATAGTATAGCATATAGTACATATATACTATGGTATATTATCGTGTAAGTATATATATAATGTATAATATTGTATATATATATAGTATTCCACTATATGTAATAGAATACTGCTCAGCCATAGAAAAGAATGAAATCATGCCATTTGCAGCAACATGGATGGACCAGGAGATTATCATCCTAGGTGAAGTAAGCCAGAAAGAGAAAGACATACACCATATGCTATCACTTATATGTAGAATCTAAAATATCACGCAGATGAACTTATTTACAAAGCCAAAACAGACTCACATACATAGCAAACAAACTTATGGTTACAAAAGGAAAAAGGGGGTGTTGTTTGTTGTTTTTAGTTGCTAAGTCATGTCCGGCTGTGCAGCCCCATGGACTGTAGCGTTTCAGGTGCCTTCGTCCATGGGATTTCCCAGGGAAGAATACTGGAGTGGGTTGCCATGTCCTTCTCCAGGGGATCTTCCTGACCCAGGAACTGAACCTGCATCTTCTTCTTTATTGGCTGGCAGATTCTTTACCACTAAGCCACCAGGGAACCCTGGAAAGGGGATGGGGGAGGGATAATTAGGAGTATGGGATTAGTAGATACAAAACTACTATATATAAAATAAACAACAAGGTCCTACTGTAGAGCACAAGGAACTATAGTCAGTATCCTGTCATAAACCATAATGGAAAAGAATATGTAAAACACACACACACACACACATATATATACATATACATATATACGGGAGAAGGCGATCACACCCCACTCTAGTACTCTTGCCTGGAAAATCCCATGGGCGGAGGAGCCTGGTGGGCTGCAGTCCATGGGGTCGTGAAGAGTCGGACACGACTGAGTGACTTCAATTTCACTTTTCCCTTTCATGCATTGGAGAAGGAAATGGCAACCCACTCCAGTGTTCTCGCCTGGAGAATCCCAGGGATGGGGGTGGGGGGGGGTTGGGCTGCAGTCTCTGGGGTTACACAGAGCCGGACATGACTAAAGCGACTTAGCAGCAGCAGCATACATATATACATGTATATGTGTATTCTTAAATCACTTTGCTGTTCACCTAAAACTAATACAACATTGTAAATTAAATATACCACAATAAAAAAAGAACTAAAGACAATATATGGATGATGCCTATCATATGAGAAGAGCCAATAGTTAGGAGTTTGACATGCAGTGTAGCTTGGATTCAAAAGGATAGGTTAAATTCAGAGACACAAATTTTGGGGGAAAAGAAGTTAACAACAGGAATAGAAGTTTCATGTTGATAGTGATAGATTGGGAAATTTTGGAATAAACATGAGTATCCTAGAAAGGAGGGTTTGAGTCCCAAACTAATTGTATTTAAAAAAATAAATAAATAAGCTGGAGTGGATTTTTTTTTCATTTAATCTTGCTGCTGCTGCTACTGAGTTGCTTCAGTCATGTCCAACTCTGTGCGACCCCAGAGAAGCATATATAATTGAATACCCTCATAAGAGTTTTTATACAAAATTAGGTGAAAAATGAATGTTTATTTTGAGTGGGGAAATAAATCACAACATATTACAAATTTTTAAAGGCTGAGAGATCTCAAAAACATTACAAAATTTAGGAAATAGCATAATGTGACTGTGAACCAAAAAGGATATATAGCACTAAATTGGATTGAAGTGTATTCTTTAACTAAAATCCTGTTATACAGATCCAAAACTTTTCCACTACTCTGTCACCTCTGGACAAAATGAGGGTGTCAACAAGGTAAAGCCAAAGCAGACCAACATGGCAGTCTTCATGGTCTTGGATTATACTGTTTTACTTTTGCCAATTTTATACTAGCCTATGATTGTGTGAACATGATGCTGAATTCCCTGCCAGGGACTAGTCCTGAATGTTAAGCCTCATTAATGTTGTGACAAATTCACCTCAGCATGAGGACAATGGGAAAAAATCACTGGCGTGAATCATCAGAATTCTTGTTTTAGGAAGATGAATCTGGTGTTGTCATAGCTAGAAAAGCAACTGGATATGGAGACAGCAACAGTCAGATATCAAAAAATGAGAGATATCAGAGAGACTTCAACACTCTGACAAGATGTGGACAATGACAGAAAAGGAGGAGCCCAAAGTGACAGGAAGGTTGAGCTCATGTCACTGAGAGAATGCACACTAGAGCATTTAGCAGGCAAACAGCCATTTGCTGGTGAGAAAGTCTGTCCACTTTATATTGGCCACGGACCTTGGGAGGTGAGAACATCCAGTGGTTGAAGAAAAAAATGTCCCTTTTCTGGCCTGCATGACCACCTCAAACATGGAAATAGCATGGAGTAGGCAATGGCATCCCACTCCAGTACTCTTGCCTGGAAAATCCCATGGACGGAGGAGCCTGGTAGGCTGCAGTCTGTGGGGTCGCTAAGAGTCAGACCCCACTGAGCAACTTCACTTTCACTTTTCACTTTCATGCATTGGAGAAGGACATGGCAACCCACTCCAGTGTTCTTACCTGGAGAATCCCAGGGACGGCGGAGCCTGGTGGGCTGCCGTCTATGGGGTCGCACAGAGTTGGACACGACTGAAGTGACTTAGCAGCAGCAGTACAGTACTTAATGGTAGTTAGAAATCAGGAAAATATGGGGTTCTCCTATGGCAGTATTATTGCCAGAGTCTAGGAGTATCCAAGATAACCTAGACCTAGTTTTTAGGAGATCACAGAGGAAAATATACTTGTAGCAAATAGCAGGCACATTATTCTTGGTTATTGTGGGTATTCTCTGCCAGTCACTGAATGAGAACTGTGGAAACTGGGATCCACCATGTGCAGAATCCCTGTTGCTCAGGTTAGAAATCTTCTCCGTAAGTCTGAGCCTAACTCCCAGTCCCAACCGTGATGGGGGCTGGAAGCTGATAGATAACAAGAGGAAGAGTGCTTGTCCCTAGTACCTGTGCTGAGCCAGCCCGTGCAGGAGCCTGAGGACTAGCTCTACCTGGCTTCCAAGTGAGATGAAGAGTGAGCATCCAAATTAAGAGGGAGCAGCTAGCCAAACCCAGGTAAAATGACTACTCCAGCCATGGAAAGGAGAAGCAAGAAGGGGACCACATCCGTATTCTGTCTTAAGTAGGCAGCTAGACTCAATCTGCCATCTTCCTGGACAATGGCTAACCTAGAGAATGGTGCCAACTCCTTGGCAACACGTTTATTTTTTCATCCAATCATCACCTTCACTAACAGGCAAGCATTGTTATTCTACTTCACAGATGACCAGTAGGCTCCAGGTTCAGCTACTTTACCCAAGACTGTGTAGCTCTAAAAGCAGCACCAAGCTATGATACATAACACAGTATTGTAAGTAGTTTTGCTATGTTGGCTCATTTAGTCATCACCACAAGGTTCTAAGGTGATGCTATGGCTATCCCCATTTCATAGGTGAGGCTGCTGAGGCACATTGATGTCCGGTAGCTTGTCTGAGGTCACAGCTGGGAGTTGACTAAAGGCCTTAGGTTCCAGGATATATTATATGCACCATGTACTCTTCTGCCTCTTCAAGGTTTAGAATATGCCTGCAATGAAGGAGACCTGGGTTCAATTCTTGGGTCAGGAAGATCCCCTGGAGAAGGGCACAGCAACCCACTCAGTATTCTTGCTTGGGAAATCCCACGGGGGAGAGGAGCCTGGTGGGGTCCATGGGATCACAAAGAGTCGGACATGACTGAGTGACTAACACTTTCACTTTCTGATTCTTCAACCATCCTTCTGCTCATTCCATCACAGAAAGACAGAGGGAAAATCTGTTCAAATAGGATCTGTTCAAAATCTGTTCAAATGAATAGGAGAAGTAGGAAGAGGAGGAAGCACTGGGAGGGAAGGTGATTAGTCAAGTTTTGGAAATGCAAAATGGAGACTTGTGAATGCCCCTGAGGAAAGGGGGACTTTGGGGATTTGTCCTAGAAATGCAGATTTGAGAGGTGGCAGCAAGAGATAATAGAGCCATGAGATAGAATCTGCTCCTGTATAATTATGTAATTAAAATAATGATACCTTAGAGTCATTTAGTATTTGATAATTTTCAAAACACTCTTATATATACTATTATGTTTAATCACCTACGATATTTTTAAGTTTAAGTGATATGGAACCTGCTGCATATTACAAATATAAAAGGAATGAATTTCTATTGCAGAGATAAAAGAACAATATGACAGAGAAAGGTAAGGGAAACCATATTTATTGAACCCCTGTTGTGTGCCCAGAAATGGGCAAGATGTTTATGCCATTATCTTACTTAATCCAACAAGGAGTTTATGGGAGCAAATCACATCTTCCCTTTAGAGATAAGGAAACAAAGGCTCAGAAAGTTTAGGTCACTTGTCCAAGATCACACATCTTGCATGTATTGGGCCATCCTGCCAATGACACTGTCTAAATATATATTCCCATGTTGGTGCTTCACAGCGTTCCTTTATTCATTTCTGTTTGTTCTGGATACATATCATTCACACATACAAAATGAATAGGGTGGAGATCAGAAAATTTGTGTCAACACATCTCCCACCGTGACCACGAAAATCCTGCTTCAAGCCCAGTTCAACTGCTTGCAGTTGTCTTCCACAGAGACAGACTTGGCTCTGGAGTCAAGCTGTATCCCCGTCATTGCTGCTATTTCTCATGTAATGAGAATTGCTGAATTACATCCTGTCTGCCTCTTCCATTCCTCCTATATTCTCAGCTACCCGTCTCTCGGGACTTCTGTTACTTTTAGAATTAATCAGTTTCGACCCTGAGACCTGCTGTGTCTCCTGTAACCTCAATCCCCAGCTGACCAAGCCTGAGACTTGACCACTTTTGCTAAGAGATTTAGGGATCAGGAAGGCCATTCAAACGGCGTGACATCATAGTAGATCCAGATAGAAAAAGCTCACCATGCCAACTAGCATAAATGTGTTTGTTGGATCCAGTCTTCCCTGGGCCAGTCCCTTTTCTGAGCAGTCTCTAGGCTCCATGTTCAAAGCTACCTTACAAGTCGTTAAAGCAATGGGTCTTGAGTAGGGGCAGTATTATATAGTGGTTAAGACTAGCAGTTTTGTTTTGTTTTTTTTTTAATTTTTAAATTGATTTTTATTTTATTTGAGTGTAGTTGCTTTACAGTGTTATGTTAGTTTCTACTGTACAGAAAAATAAACCAGCCATAATATACACATATCCCCTCCCTTTGGGACTTCCTTCCCATTCAGGTCACCACCGTGCATTATGTAGGGTTCCCTATGTTATGCAATATGTTCTCATTAGTCATCTCTTTCATACATAGTATCAATAGTGTAAGTTAACAGCTTTGAGATAAACCTTGTGTTCAGATCCTGCCCCCATTCTTTCAGATCAGTTCAGTTCAGTTGCTCAATCATGTCCAACTCTTTGCGACCCCATGAATCACAACATGACAGGCCTCCCTGTCCATCACCAACTCCCGGAGTTCACTCAGACTCATGTCCATTGAGTCGGTGATACCATCCAGCCATCTCATCCTCTGTTGTCCCCTTCTCCTCCTGCCCCCAATCCCTCCCAGCATCAGGGTCTTTTCCAATGAGTCAACTCTTTGCAGGAGGTGGCCAAAGTATTGGAGTTTCAGCTTTAGCATCAGTCCTTCCAATGAACACCCAGGACTGATCTCCTTTAGGATGGACTGCTTGGATCTCCTTGCAGTCCAAGGGACTCCCCCCATTCTTTACTTAACTTATAAATTTGAAAGATATTTGAGACTTAGATCCCCCATTTATAATGAGGAATAATGTCTGCCTCAGGGTTGTTACATGAATTAATGGATGTGAAATATTTGTTACCTGTGGAGCACTCAATGAGGCTGCTGCTGCTACTATTACTTTTATCACTGGGAGTTACAGGCATGAAATTTTTGAAGATTTATGGCCTGTTCATAATGTTACTATAGCAGCCTAGGGAGCTAAGTGTGATATAGACCAGTGGTTCCCAAACTTGGCTACATATTAGAATCACCTAGGGATTTTTTTTTTTCAACATTCAGATGCCCATCCCATTCTAGTTTAATCAGAATATCTGGATAAGGGAACCAGGCATCCATAGTTTTCAAAGATGCCAGGTGTTTCCAATCTGCAGCAAAGTTTGGGAACCGCTGTTACAGACAATTTCCTTCCATTCTTCTAGCACCTATTCCAAGGATCGGTAGGATCAGTGCCTCTCCATGCTCACTTCCACAGCCTAGCAGGAAAGGTCAGTGACCCTGGCTCCCTCACTCTTGTCTGCCTTCCTCCCCCAGGTACATGTGCCCCACCAATGGAATCATTGCTGAGCTTTCTTCCATAAAATGTTGAAGCCGAAAGAATGTGAACTGTTAAACGAGGAGCAGGTGGGGAGGTAAAGGCCCTGCTGCTGCTGCTGCTGCTAAGTTGCATCAGTCGTGTCTGACTCTGTGTGACCCTACAGATGGCAGCCCACAAGGCTCCTCCGTCCTTGGGATTCTCCTGGAAAGAACACTGGAGTGGGTTGCCATTTCTTTCTCCAATGCATGAAAGTGAAAAGTGAAAGTGAAGTTGCTCAGTCGTGTCCGACCCTCAGTGACCTCATGGACTGAAGCCTTCCAGGCTCCTCCATCCATGGGAGTTTCCAGGCAAGAGTACTGGCGTGGTGCCATTGCCTTCTCCAGGGTAAAGGCCCTAGGTTCAGCAAAAGAGCAGATGAATAATTTAGGCCTTTGGGACTCCAAGATGATAAGAGCAGTTATTGAAATCCTAGTCAGTCTCTCTCAATGCCTCCAGGATCTTTTCACTTCGACTTTTGCTCCTGCTAATGGGCTAAAATGGAAAAATGCTGAGCCTTCAAAGAAAGTATAAATGTCCCTTGTGTGTGTTTAGTCACTCAATCATGTCCAAGTCACTGTGACTCAATGGACTGTAGCCTACCAGGCTTCTCCGTCTATGGGATTCTCCAGGCAAGAATACTAAAGTGGGTTGCCATTTCCTTCTCCAGGAGATATTCCCATAGGATTTGAACCCAGGTCTCCTGCATTGGCAGGCAGATTCTTTACTGTCTGAACCACCAGGGAAACCCATAAATGCTCCTTCTCAGAGGAATTAATGAATAGGGAGATTAAAGGTTCCAGAGTATTCCTGTGGAAACTGTTGAAAAAGCCAGACATTAGAAGTATAGGGACAGATTTTAATTAGTAATAACTATGGCAATGGGAAGAGATTCCAGTGTGAGCCAGACTCAACTTCTCACCTGTGACTGTGTCTTTGAAAGGGAGAATGAAGGATTAGGAGGGGGTGAGCAGTGCTCAGTAGAGACAGGAAGTGAAAAATGACAACAGGCTGGAAGGCAGCTGATCCATGTGAAACCATCTGGGTTTGCAACTTGAAGCTTATTACTGGTGGGCTCCTGCCCCCACAACAGAGCCTGGGAGGCAGGGGACCTATCTTCAGATGTTGTCTGGAACAAACAGTAAATTCTTTTAGCAGCCTTGAGTTTTCTCAGGCAGGCACTTTAAGAGGGGTTAGGGTCCACCCGGGCTTCCCTGGTGGCTCAGGTGGTAAAGAATGTGTCTGCAATGCAGAAGACCTGGGTTTGATCCCTGTGTCGGGATCTCCTGGAGATGGGAATGGCTACCCACTCCAGTATTCTTGCCTGGATAATCCCATGGAAAAGGGAGCCTGGCAGGCTATAGTCGATGGGGTCACAAACAGTCAGACATGACTAAGCACACAAGATACGCACAGGGTCCTCCTGGGAATGTAGCCTTGAGCTGTTAGAAACTACATGAATATTTTCAAGTGTTTATAGGCCAAGGTTCAGGCCTCGTGGAGAAGAGGACTTGGGTGACCTGGCCAGAGTTTGGTTAAGGAGGATCTTTATCAAGACAGAAGATTGGTGAATGTTATTTACAGTCTTTCCTTCCCCTTGGTGCCTTTCTGCCATGCTGCACAATTAAGGTCCAGAATCTATGTAGCATGTGCTCTGCAGGCCACAGCAAAGCAAGTAGCACAGGCCTGACCCCCTCATGAAAGAGGTCCCCATGCTTGATCTCAGGGCTTCTCCAGTGTCTTATCTTCTTTTTACCAGTCATGTGGTTCCACTTGGCCTCTGAATATGCCCAAAAGAGAGTGGCAGGTCATCAGAGAAACTCTTATGGTGATGATCCTGGCTTTTAAGGCCTCAGCCCATTTGTTAAGATCCTGAAGGTGAAAGAGGAGAATGGAAAAAGTTGGCTTAAAACTCAACATTCAGAAAATTAAGGTCATGGCATCTGGTCCCATCACTTCATGGCAAATAGATGAGGAAAAAATGAAAACAATGACAGCCCAAGAAAACAAAAATTTTCTTGGACCCCAAAATCACTGTGGATGGTGACTGCAGCCATGAAATTAAAAGACACTTGACCTTGGAAGAAAAGCTATGATCAACCTGGACAGCATATTAGAAAGCAGAGACATCACTTTGCCAACAAAGGTACATATAGTAACTATGGTTTATCCAGTAGTTATGTACAAATATGAGAATTGGACCATAAAGAAGGCTGAGCATCAAAGAACTGATGCTTTCAAACTGTGGTGCTGGAGAAGACTCTTGAGAGTTCCTTGGACAGCAATGAGATCAAATCAGTCAATCCTAAAGGAAATCAACCCTGAATATTTATTGGAAGGACTGATATTGAAGCTCTAATACCCTGGCCGCCTGATGTGAAGAGCTGACTCATTGGAAAAGACCCTGATGCTGGGAAAGATTGAGAGCAGGAGGAGAAGGGGGTGACAGAGGATGAGATGGTTGGATGGTATCATCATCTCTTGGACATGAGTTTGAATAAAGTCCAGGAGGTAGTGAAGGATAGGGAAGCCTAGCATGCTACAGTCCATGGGGTTGCGAAGAGTCAGCCCTAGGGCCATGGATGTTGTAGTGTTGCCATGGCAACATGACCACCCTGACCCTTCCTGGACTCAAATTCCCTGGCAGTATGTTTTTTAGGATTGTGAAAATAAGAAAGAGTACAAACCAGTTTCTTCCATAAACCACTACTGTGTAGCCAGATGGGAAAAACTATCACTTAGCCATTTTTTAAACATGCTCTGCTAATTTCTGGTCAGTGCAAGTGCTGTTCTTCTGAAACTGTGGCATCATGGAGAAGAATGCATATGCTTATTCTAAACTGTGGGTGGCGCCACAGCTCTGCTACGTACTAGCTGCGTGACTTTGGTCAGTGCTTCTCTGTGCATAAGCTTCCAGTATGTAAAATGGAATAACAATTGTGATTATTATGTAATTAATATGTATAAAGTACTTAAAATAGTTCCTGACAGATAATAAGCACTTTAAAATATTTGTCATTGTTATCCCAAAGTTTTCAATACCCTTCTGCTTGTCTTCCCTTTTGGTAAAAGTTTACACTGTGGATTATGAATTTTTCTTGAAATTTCTTCACTGTGACTGAGACCCACTTGTGTCTTTCGGTTTCTCTCCTCTCCATGTTCTTGCTTTCCCTTACTATCCATCCAAATTCAGCTACCCTAGCATTTTGTTTCATGGCCATCTTTCTGTTCATCTCTGTATGTTCCCTTCAGACAACTTCAGTTGCTCCCTGTAGTTTCTCTCATGATAAGGTACCTGATTCATAGCCTCTGTCCCTGCCTTCAGATGGAGCTTGAGATCTGGCCTTTGGGTGGAACTTGTGTCTTTATTTATCTAGTGGTTGATTAGCTTTGGCATCAGAAAGCCTTTTTTCGGTGGGGCTTTTCTAGATCAATGGTATAATTAGCAATTCATTTAATTTCTCTACTTCTTCATTTCTCTCCCAATAAACTGGGAGATAATAATAATAGCTTCTAGTGCAAGAGTAATTATAAGCATTAAATGGATATTTTATAGCAAATGCTTGGCAGACTGCCTGGTGTTTAGAATGTGTTCTAGCTATTCTGGTTGAATCCTCAAATTTCATGTGTCTAAAACTCAGATTATTGCCCACTTCTCACAAAACCAGCTTTTCTCCTAAATTTGTTAAGACTGCTAATATTACTGTTATATTCTGAGCCAACCTGTTTCCATGAGTTGAACCATCCTTGACTCTTTCCTCTCTTTCATCTGATGGGTCAGCAAATTCTGTTATTCAGGCTCTTGCTGATATCTTCCAACCCATGTTTTGTTTATTTTTTTCTTTTGAAATTGTCAGTTTCTCTCTTTATTCCATTTCTTTCACATGCATGAATTAGTCCATTATAAAATTAACATATGCTCCTTGAACATCCAAAGATATATCGACATATCAAGAAAACTCCTCCTCCTATCTGCTTTTCCCCCACTATTTTATTGTCACTCTCCTATATCTTGTTTGCTCTAATTCAGTAGTCTCTCAATAATCTCTTTGATTTTAGAGGCCCACTACCCAAATTCTATGATCAGCAATTGCTCCTGGCATAATCAGGGTGACAGATGACAAAGACCTGAACAGGATGGATGTGTGCATGTGTATGTGTTTACAATTTTAACATTGAATGTTATTATTTACATTATGTCACAAACCCAACTATTTCCTTTACTTTTAAAAATAATTTATTTGGCTGCACTGGCTCTTAGTTACAGCATGCAAAGATCCAGTCTTCGCTAAGGTATGCAGGATCTTTGAGTTATGGCATGCGTACACTTAGTTTTGGCCTGTGGGATCTAGTTTCGTGACCAGGTATTGAATCTGGGCTCTCTGCATTGGGAGGGCAGAGTCTTAGCCACTGGACCACCAGGGAAATCCTGCCTCCTTTACTTTTTATTCTATCTGTTTGATGCCTGAAGAGTTTTGGACTTGTAACCTCTGTTAACCAGGTTAATTCCGACCTTTTGATGATATAACAAGCAAAATTGCCCCAAAGTGCCTTTGGCAGCTAGCGGGGACTTGTACCTTCACCAAATCTCAGCTTCCCGTATGGCTTCCTCCTCTCACAGAGGTTACAGCAACATTTCATGGGTCCCAAGGTCTCCAAATCCCAGCTCTCTTATTTCCCCAGACACCACAGAAAAATAGCAGGCTCCACAAATTGAGACTCAATCTGACTAGGTAATCTGAACATTCACCCACTGTGATGCTTAATTTATAGGTCAAATTGACCATACCATGAGGTACCAGATTAGACATTATTTCTGAGCGTGTCTGTGAGATTGCTTCTGGATGAGGTTAGCATTTGAATCAGTGACTCAAGAAAGCAGATGTCCCTCCCCATTATGGAGGTGTCTTGTCATCCACTCCATCAAGGGCCTGAGTAAAACAAAAGGTAGAGAAAAGAGGAATCGTTTCATTTTGCTTCCTGTCTGACTGCTTGAGCTGGGACATCAGTCTCCTGCCCTTGGACTAGGATGACACCACTGCCTTGCCTGGGTGTTTGGCTCGCAGACAGCAGACTATGAAACTTCTCAGCCTCCATCATTACATGAGCCAGTTCCTCATACTAAATCTTATGTATCTCTATCTCTCTATCTGTTTGTCTATGTATACACACACCCTATTGATTCTGTTTCTCTGGAGAATCCTGACTAACACATCCACCAATGGGCACATTTTTCATACTTATCCTTAAGAAGTGAGAGTATTCAAGGAAGGTGGTCTGACAACAGTTGTTTGGAAACACAGCAAGTTCAGCAGTTCCTTGACCCCAGTACAATTCTTTGTGGCATGAAGGGCGTACCCAGGCCCCCATGACTTCTTTTCCTTGCTTATCTTTGGTCTATTTAAGCTGCTCAGTGGCTCCTGTTCCTTAATTCATATGATGTGAAGCTGTGAACTTGGTACAAAACCCTAGCACATTAGGGGTAGGAACGCAGAAGTGATCTATTTAATAGCTCACCACAACCACCTTTTGGTCTGCCATGGCACTTTCTTCATAGCCCTGTGACTAACTGCTCTCTCCAGACTTTTCTTCCGTTGGTCCCGATTGACCTTCTATGCACCCAGAGATACTTACCATTTTAAGTCATCTCCTTATGATTGGTTGCTTCTACTCTTTGTAAGTTCTCATCTCATTCCTGTCTCCTCCCGCCCTCCTCCCACCATCTGATTTAAAGGCTACCCTCTCTCAGAAAGCTTTCTTTAGAGACTAGTTCAGGTAAGCTGTCTTCTTCCAAACCTTCTTTTTCAGACCATCCTTGTGGGATAGAACCCACTGTGCCTTGGGTTGAAAATATTTGGTCACACTTTTAAAAAAAATCTCCTTATCCTTCAAAGATAGGACTGCTGTTATTCCTCATTGCACATCCCATAGTCAGCACACATTGCTTTGCTTGAAGTAGTCAATACATGTGTGGCTAAAATAGGACTTCTGCCTCATAGCATATATGAAGAAAATGTGGCCCTTTGAAAGCCTTCAAGCCTTTGGAGGCTTTCAAAACTAACAGAGAGTTTTTCTTGAATTTTGAGGGCTGCACAAACCAATGACTTACTGAATGCAAACTACAACTAACAGCCTTTCCCTGCGATTCTGACTCATTGGAGATGCATCTTCCAGGTCTCAATGCCTGGCAAGTACTCTGAAATTAGTTTTTATTTGTTGTCTTTCTTAGCCACATCTTGTGAATAGCCCTGATATTTTTATTTGACTGTGTTTGGCCCTTAAATTGCTCTCCAGCAATTTGGCTGGATGTGGGACCTCATTTCCTAGCCAGCCTGCTTATCAGTAAGCCAGCTGTTTCCTGTATGTAGACCACCACACCTATTTTTACTGTGTTACTGTCTTTTTTATTCAAATATACTTCAAATATGAGTGAGTGAATGCTTGAGAAGAAATCTGCATGATGAAATATCTTTCATCTTGTTTAAATAAGGCTTTATCAACAGGGTATAAAACTTCTGGGTATGATGTCAAAACAGTAGAGGTGTTTGACATAAGCCATAGATCCTCCAAGTATTGGATTTTTTCTCCCACAACATATTCAGGATACTTTGAAATAAATTTTAAAAATTTGTGATCTTTGAACTGATTTATTGTTGCTTAAAATAGGGGTGAATGGAAAACAGAGCTATCTGTAACCCATCTTCTGACCAACAGTTAGTTGTTTTTTTTTTAATTTATTTTAATTGGAGGATAATTACTTTACAGTATTGTGATAGTTTCTGCCATACATCAACATGAAACAGCCATAGGTATACACGTGTCCCCTCACTTTTGAACCTCTCTCCCACCTCCCACCACTTCCCATCACTCTAGGTTGTCACAGGGTTTGAGTTCCCTGTGTCGTACAGCAAATTCCCACTGGCTATTTTTACATATGGTAATGTAAGCTATCTGTACCCATGTTCTGATTGATAGCTAGTTTTTGACCAAAACCAAAAAGTACATAAAGTAACTAAAAATCACAGAGGAACAACTTCCACTCCCAATCAAGAGAAGCAGGGGTTCAGTTTACTCTCTGTATGGACTGAATGTTTGTGGTTTTCACTAAAACCACATTTAAAAATTAAAATGTTTAATTTAATTTAAAATTAAAACCATGTAAAAATTAAAATGTTTAAGCCCTAACCCTCAATGTGATGGTATTAAGAGGTGGGCCCTTTTTAAATGAGGTCATAAGAATAGAGATAGCATGATGGGATTAATGTCTGTTAGAGGGCAGAGATATTGAATAATATTCACCAAACTGAAAAGGAACTTTAAAACTGAAACACCAAGCAAGCAAGTGGGGTCTGAGAAGCATCCCAGCATAAGTGATGTTTGAGTTGCTTTTGAATGGTCTACATAGGGCAGGCAGTTGTGGCTCAGAGGTTAAAGCATCTGCCCGCAATGCGGGAGACCTGGGTTCGATCCCTGGGTCGGGAAGATCTTCTGGAAAAGGAAATGACAACCCACTCCAGTATTCTTGCCTGGAGAATCCCATGGATGGAGGAGCCTTGTGGGCTATAGTCCACGGGGTCGCAAAGAGTCAGACACGACTGAGTGACTTCACTTTCACATATGATAAAGAGTTGGGTACAGCTTTCTAGGCAGAAGGAGTAGCAAATGCAAATCCTGAATGTATCAAACCAAATGGGGCTTGGGAGTAACATTAAGTAGTCTGTAGCCTAATCCGGACTTTTTATGTGAGGGGATGGATGAGGATTGACCCAAAGATGGAAATGGCTCAATTGTGGCAGAGTTTATCGTGGAGCATTATTCTGGAACTGCTGCTTTCTGAAATAGTAACTGGATCTTACAGACCACACTTGATCTTAGCCAAAAGGCTGAGAAGCGATGCATCTTACAGACCAGAGTAATCACTCCCTTCTCAAGCCTTTCTCTGTCACTTATTCAGGGACTTATTCAGCTTGTCTTGCACTCATCAAAAATGTCGTGCTTTCCATTTTTCCTCTGTATGACTCAGACTGTGGTTCATTTGTATCTTCCGTAGATGTTAGCATTGTTCTTCGTATATAATGGCCCTAAATATATAGTTGTTGCATTACAACATTTAAGAAGGTATGTATTAAATACAACGTGATCCATCTGTGATAGTCTGCTTATTAGGATGTCAGCTGAAAAGATAAACACAGTGCCATTGTAGATGTGTTCATTTCTTCCACATGAATTTTGGCATATCTGATTTTAGAATATTTCTCTTTTTGGGGGTTGCTGTGATCAAATGAGAAGTACAAATGAAATGCTACACTGTTTTCTTAATTTATTTCTACACTCAAAACTTTCCCTAAGCTTAAAATGGAAATGCTTTCATCAGAACATGCCTGCATATTCAAGAATAACATCACCATAAAATGAATGTTAAAAATAGCTTTTTATTCTCTTGTCAGTCCATACTGCCAAGGTATTGTGGCATTTTTAGCAAAGTCTAGATCCTCATTTTCAAATGAGAGTCTGCTTTGTCTTCTCAATTCTGGGCTATGTATCAGCCAGACATCTCATTAAAGCCTAGCTTTATTAAAACAGAGGAAATAACAACTCCTAGCATTGCTTCTGTAATGTACACTATCTATAACAAGCCCCCAAAATAAAACTTGAATGGCTGTAGAGTAAGGAAATAACTAATTAGCAAGATGTATTATAATGAAATATAGGACATTTGAATGTACAACCTGAATAATATAAAGCCAGAATGTTTGTGTACAGTCACAAGGGAACTCTAGGAAAATATCATACTATTTCCAAATAATGTAGCACATTATTTTTATTATTGATATTATACCTTATGAAAGAGCAGGCAATCAAAGCTATCACTTTTGCTTTTGATTTAATTATCTCCTTTTATGCTATGGTAAATGAAACTATTGGTTATTTTACTCTGCAAATATTTTCTCTACAACGCCATCTGTACTATCCAGACTATTGCATACAAAAGATGCTCAATAAATGGTTGGAAAGAATTAAACTCCTACAATACCCATTTTTTTCTATATATTTAAAAAATTTTATTAAAGTATAGTTGATTTACAATGTTGTAGTAATTTCTTCTGTAAAGCACAATGATTCAGTTATATACATATATATACAGACACTTTTTTTCACATTCTTTTCCTTTATGGTTTATCAAAGAATATTGAATATAGTTATTTGTGCTATACAGCATGGCCTTGTTTTTTATCATCCTCTGTATAATAGTTTGCATCTGGTAGTCCCGAACTCCCAATCCTTCCCTCCCTCCACCAGCTTTTTCTGAGATGAAAGACAAGAAAACCAAGTCAGAATAAATCTTTTTAAATTTTCTTAAAAAAGCTTTGCTTCACACTCTAATGTATCCAGAGCTCCCGTGCATCCTCACTGTTACCTTTCTAAGTGCCACGTCATCTTCACATGGGTTCCTAAGATGAACTGTAGCCTATGCTCACTACAAATCTCTTCCTTCCCGATTTTCTATAAATAAGTCACCCAACTAGGCATTCATTGCAGTTATAAATTTGCAGTCACCAACATTAACCAGACTGTCACTTCTCCTGAGTTTCTCTATTCAACTCTGTCCTATTTTCTTTAATCTCCCAACATTTACCTCTGTGGGACTTACAGCAGAAAATCTAGTCTTATATTTCTTTGAGTAAACAAAGGCTAACCGAAGCACACTATTTCAACTTCTTCTTTTGGAAACCTCAAATCTCCCTGCCCCTAAACCCATCTGTTCTGCCTTGCCTCTTGTCAAAATGAACATAAAATGCCTCTCCCAGTGCAAGGCCAGTCTTCCCTCTGGTCCTCTAATGACTTCTCAGAACTCGCATTCCTTGTGTTCCTTTTTTCTGTTGCAAAAGCCTTCTTTTTTAAAATTTATTTATTTTGTAATTGGAGGATAATTTCTTTACAATGTTGTGGTTCTGCTATATAACAATGTGAATCAGCTATAAGCATACATATATCTCCTCCATCCTACAACTGTCATTGTTTTGACTATCTTTTCCTTTGGCACCTTTAACCTCTCTTTCTCTACCAACTTGTGTGTACTAGCTTTGCAGTATGCTCCAGACTTGTTTAAAACAAGCACGCTTCCCCAGCTTTCACTCCTAGCTGCTACATTCTCTGTGTGCCTCTTCACAACCAAATCTTCTTGAAAGGGCTCTACACTGACTATTTTCAATTATTTAACCCTTACTTATGCCTCAACCCATGGCTTACCCTGTCCTATGCAGCAATGGCACTTTATAATATCACCAGTAACATCCTTGTTGCATAATTTTATCAGACTCTTCAGCTCCTTCCAGCTTTAACCCTCATATATAACATCACCCTTTGATACTGTGCGGAAAAGACTTAACAAAGCAGATCTGACTACTTATCTTTAGAAAGGCCTGTTTGCAAGGTTGGTCCTTGTAAAGAATCTGGGAACTTATCCCTCAGGAGTGGTATCACCTCCCACATCCAAACCATTTACAACAGGGGGCTCAGTGTTTTGGCTTGCAGTGTGTCAGGCAAAACAAAGCTGGTTCAGTAACAGTTCAACTTCGGAGGCGGTGATCCTTCAGCAAACAAGAGATTTTGTGAATGCTTAAATGAGTAAAATATTGGATAATCCTCATTTTCCTCAGTGTCTTTAATTTCTTGGCTCCTTAAGTAGGATATAAATAAGCCCAGTGCTTCCTTGAGAAAGCAGGCTTTTACAGGCCCTGGATTTTCACGTATGTTATTGGTGTTGTTCAGTCTCTCAGTCATGTCTGACTCTTTGCGACCCCATGGACTGCAGCACACCAGGTCTCTCTGTCCCTCACTATCTCCTGGAGTTTGCTTAAACTCATGTCCATTGAGTCGATGATGCCATGCAACCATTTCATCCTCTGTTGGCCTCTTCTCCTGCCCTCAATCTTTCCCAGCATCACAATCTTTTCTAATGAGTCTGTTCTTCACATCAGGTGGCCAAAGTACTAGAGCTTCAACATCAGTCCCTCCAGTGAATATTCAGGATTGACTACTTTTAGGATTGACTGGTTTGATCTCCTTGCTGTCCAAGGGACTCTCAAGAGTCTTCTCCAGCACCACAGTTCGAAAGCATCAATTTTTCAGGGCTCACATGTGATTGCAGTATTAAAGAAGACTGATTGGTACCCCAGTCCAAAGACAAACATTTTAAAATCAAACTAATGGTTGCATTGGGTCACTGAGGCTGGTTGAGAGAGAAAATCATTCATGATTATAAGCTCAAGAGGCAGAGACAGTGGTTACTGGGAGCATGCAGACCAGCATAACCTGCAAGATATCCATAGATTCATTGGGTACACTGGGGGAGTGGACAAGCTGTGTGCACTAGACTATTTCTTGACACGTAATCTATCCTCAAATCTTTGATGCTGACACATTGCATGTTCCATCCCAGCTTCATCTTCCTTTGCTCCATTGTCTCTACCTGTCCCACATGTCCTTCAGGCTCTCTTCTGTGACTCAGAACCTTAACTATGCTCTAGTAATACTGCCTTCTTCACCTCCCAGCTAATGCAACTCTTTTAATCCAGTTTTTAAAAAATTTTTGTACAATTGTAAAGGCTAGTTTTCATTTGCAGTTATTATAAATTTTGGCTATGTTTATATAAGATGTTATTCAATATATCCTTGAGCCTGTCTTACACCCAATAGTTTGTACTGTCCACCCCTCCCCCACACTGGTAACCACTAGTTGGTTCTCTATATCTGCGAGTCTGCTGCTTTTTGTGTTATGTTTATGTCAATAGTTTGTTTTATTTTTTTTAGATTCTACACATAAGTAGAATGGTATTTATCTTGCTCTAACTTATTTCACTTTAACTTAATGCCCTCCAAGTCCATCCATGTTGCTGCAAATGGCAAAATTTCATTCTTTTCATGGCCGAGTAGTATTTCATGTGTGTGCGTGTGTGTGTATACATATATACACACACACCACATCTTTATCTATTCACCTATTGATGGACACTTAGGTTGTTTCCATATCTTGACAACTGTAAATGATCCTGCTGTGAACATTAGTGTGCATATATCTTTTCAAATTAGTGTTTGTCTTTTTTTTCTGATATATACCCAGGTGTGGAATTGCAGGGTCATATGGTAGTTCTAATTTTAGTTTCTTGAGGAACCTCTGTGCTGTTTTCCACAGTGGCTTTACCAGTTTCTATTCTCCCAGCAGTGTAGGAGGGTTCCTTTTTCTCCACATTCTTGCCAACATTTGTTCTTTTTAGTAAGTCATTCTCATTGTGGTTTTGACTTACATTTCTGTGATGATTAGTGATACTGAGTATCTTTTTATGCATCTGCATATCCTCTTTGGAAAATTGTCTATTTTCAGTTCTTTTGCCCATTTTTGAATTGAGGTTTTTTGATGTTGCAGTTTATGAACTATTTATATATGTTGGATATTAATTCATTATCTATTATAACCTTTGCAATATTTTCTCCCATTTAGTAGATTGTCTTTTCGTTTTTTTGATGGTTTCCTTTGTGATGAAAACATTTTTAAGTTTAATTAGGCCCCATTTGTTTATTTTTGCTTTTATTTCCTTTGCTTTAGGAGATAGATTAAAAATATACTGCTATGATCTATGTCAAAGAGTGTTCTACCAATGTTTTCTTAATCCCTGCTTTTGAGCTTCAATCTCTTGTATGGTTGTCATTTTTGTACTCCAATAAATGATTTATAATTTCACCTTATTTATATTTTAATGGGTAACACATTACAAGGGAGAACAGCACAACCCAAAGCAGCTTAAACAAACTGATAAAATAGGAAACACTTTTTGGCTTAGGAAGTAAGAAAAGATACCAGGACTTGAGGAAGAGCTACAAGAACTAAGAATAATCCTGGGATTCAAATCCCATTTCTGGTTTTTATTTTTAATTCTCTCTTTGAAATTATCCCTCTAAATGGTGGGAAGACACCTTCTAACAGTTCCAGATTCATACTTTAGTTATAAACTCTAGTGCAAAGGAGTTTTGTTTTCTCAGCATCTGCATATCAAAAAAAATAATAAATTCAAAAGCTAAACGTCAACAAACAAAAAGGAATGTCTACTTCTTGGCCTAAACATTTGTCCAGTTAGAAAGCATATAATCAAACAGACTTGGAACATGTGCCTATTTCGGAAAGTAGATTAAGGAAGTGTGGTTCTCTGAATAGAGTGAGAGAAAGCAACTGGAGTGATGTGCTGCCTGAATTTGTGACAGTGAAGAGCTCGTGGACTGACTCAGTCAATACATAGGTGCTCTGCATGCTAGTGGCTTACTTTCCCTGTATCCAGTGTTCTTTTGTTTCCCTTTCCACTCAATAGATTTATTGAAACATGCATATAAAGACATAACAGAAACAAATTATATGAAAACCTTTTTAGAATGCTCTACATAATTAGGTGGTTGACATCTTCTGAATTTTTTGTGTTGACTTTAGCTTTGAATTTTTTTTTTTTTTTTCTATTTACCATAGCAAAGTCTGGTTTAGATGACTTCTGGGGTCACTTCATATCTGAGAAATTTGTCAAAATAGGACAATTTCTGCTCTACTGTTTAACAAAATTGTATCACGGATTCATTAAGCCCCAAGTAGTCCTGGAGGAGTGTCACTCTCTGCATGTCCCAGGAGAGGGCTGCAGATCCCATCACCTGCCCGGGCTAGATATATTGCTCTTAGTGGCCACTTTGTCTGTTACTCTGTCTTCAATTTGAGAGGTGCTCTGCACGCTGGAGGTTATAGCATCCCCAAAGCAGACTAGGGACAGCAGTCATTATTCCACAAAACAAGTGCACCAAGATACCTATAGGCACAAGCTGACACAAACTAAAAATTCAGAGTCACATCACTCAAATGTCAAATCAACCACGGAGATTGAAAGAATATATTTCAGAACATGTTCCTCCTGCTCCTGTTCCTCACTTGTTTTGACACAGTGATACCTTGTTTTGGACTCAATCCATTTATCTACTCCTATATCTGAATTTCATTTTTTTCCCAAGGTTGCAAGCAGGAGGTATAAACATGTTTCATTTGGTAACACAGCTCTTTCAAAGATATTGAGATATAAACGGTGGTGAAGATCTTTGGTTCTTCATCTAAATAATTTTGGGGCTTACAATATTTCTAACACTGGGATGTAGGCAGGTCCTATGAAAAAACTGCAGAAACTCTAAAAATTCTTCAGGAGTCACACGATAGGCATATGTATTGCCTTCTCTCTATATCTAGGATTTTATTTCCACAAGAGTGGAACTGGTAGACTTTTAAAATACATATATATATTTGACTGTGCCTGGTCTTAGTTGTAGTATGTGGGATCTTTATTTGCAGCATGCAGGATCGAGTTCCTGACCATGGATTGAACCCAAGGCTGCTGCCTTGGGAGCTCAGAATCTTAGCCACTGGACCACCAAGGAAGTCCCTGGAACTGATAGACTCTTTGGCCACCAAAGAAAAAATGCTTACCCTAATTGGTGGGATTTTGTCCCAATGTGATTTAGAGGCTGCCTTTCTTTCAAACTCTAACCCATGACTTAACAATCTAAGACTAAGAAAAAAGGTTCGGTATTATACAATACATGAGCCACATTTATTTCTGCAACTTCTTTCCTGCAAAAGTAGCTGGGCTTATGGTAGGAGCAATAGGCTAATTGTCCAGTGAACATTCTTTCCCTAATCAGAAATTCAGATCTAATTTTCAAAGGGAATAGACATGAGGATTTATGCACACAATTCACTCCTTCTTTCACTCACTGAATGAATGTCACTTAAACACACCAGGCACAGTTGTTCGGTCATTAAGTCATGTCCGACTCATTGCAACCCCATGGACTGTAGATCACGAGGCTCCTCTGTCCATGGGATTTCCCAGGCTAGAATACTAGAGTAGGTTGCCATTTCCTTTTCCAGGGACTCTTCCTGCCTCAGGGATCAAACCCAAGTCTCTTGCATTGGCAGGTGGTTTCTTCACTTCTGAGCCACCTGAGAAGCTCACCAGGTACAGTTACACTCAGGAGATTGAAAGGTAAATAAACCAGTGTCCTTAGATGTGGAGTAGCTTACAATCAAGTGGAAGAGATAGATATGTAAATTGTCACTGTAATTTGATATGCTAAGTTCTTTAAGAGATATATAAATAGAATGTTGTTGAAACACAGAAAGAAAGATGAATTGAACACCCTGGAGTCACATCTATAGTGACTAGAATACTCCGATTAGATGTCTCCTAGAAGATTTCAAGAGGAGGAAATGAAGGACTATTTAAAACTATTGGCTCAAAGCTAAATCTTTAAATAAAGGTAATATTTTCTACAGTTGAGTCCAACAATGCTATATCCTGGTTTATAATGACACAGATGACTATCTATTTATTCATCCATCCACATGGATTCAAGGTGAGAAACTTGAGACAAAGAGGGCTGTTTTCAAAATTACCCAAGAACAGCAAGCATGTCTTGGGGTGTCTTCCCCCAGATGCAGAATTGGAGGCAATTGTTCGAAAACTAGACATTTATTTCAGAGGTTATCCCAGAAAGCAGCAATGGAACATGGAAGAACCAAGACAAGGACAGGAGGGAGGCCAATAATAGATCCACATCAAGCAAGCTACCACTGTGGTCAACTAAGACCCAGTTCCTCTGAGAATCTCTAAGAAAATCACTCTAGAGTTATCCCCCAAGGTAAAAAGGAAAAGAGGCTGTTTATTCTTCATCTTCCATCTTTCATTGTCTGAGACTCAATCTCAGAAACATAAACTATTTTGAGCCAAGAGAAAGCTCTTATAGGGGAGAATCCCAGGTGCCTGCACTGGGACACCTTAGACATACACTTGAATGTGATATCAAGGTGTTATAGGTGAAAACAATAGCATCTTCTGTACAGTGTTAACTGAGATTGTCCCATGTGAACTGAACTGAACATATGGTCTCCCTACTGTTGACCTCATATATTAGGAATGCATTTTTCTTTCTCTCCATGAGTTGAATATGAATCTTAAAAATTCAAAACAGTTAAATTTGGAGGATGTAAATAAAAATGTCCATTATTAGATTTCTACTAAGATCCTCTCTTGATGTCTTGCTCATATAATCCACAACCATGTAGAAGCTCAGTGGTTTGTGTTGCTATCTTCCTTTATCCAATTATATTTGCTCCATCTGTACTTTCTTGTGAATTTTCTCTAATTATCAAGCACACATTTAATTAAGCACCTTTTTAGTCACTTAGCATGAAGTTGTGAAAGTTGAAAGAGTGAGAATCAGTCATATGAGACGAATAGCAAAAAGCATGAAATAGACCCACCTGTTCAAAACTGGTGAAATGAAATGAATGTGAGGAGTATTAAATATTCTGAGGAGCAACTATCACTTTATTGTTTTGCAAAATGGCTTTTGAATTGTCATTAATGTTCTTAGTAATTAATGAACACCAGATGGAATATGCAAGACAAGACCATATCCATCAGAGGGTGTTTCCTCAGAGTTAAATGAGGCAGAGCCTGGAAAGTTTTATCCTCCCTTAGTCTTGGGTCAGAAAAAAGGCCCATATATTTTGTCATAACTTTGGAGGAAACCTAAAAAGCATGCCCTGGCCTCTCTGATACCCAGATATGAGACACAGTACTTTATTTCTACCCATCCATTTTCAGTACAAAATTCTGCTCTCTGACTCCAAATGTTTCCAAGCAGTTTTCCTTCTTTCCCACTAGGTAAAAAGAACAGTTTTAAGAAACTATAAGTGGGTGAAAAGAGGAAAACAGCAAGCTGTATAGTTCCAGCGTCTGAATCATGAAAATGAATGAGTCAGTTGTTGCTCCATGACTTGGGAGGGCAGGTGTATATCCACAGCTAAAGCATATTAGTATTAGTACCTCTCAATAGTAATAGAAACACAAGATCTAAGGTTCTCTAAGGTCTTGAAGGATAGGGTTTCAGGGGCATAATCTAGAGAACTTCAAAATGTACGGAAATGATTGAAGATGAGGTATTATGGGATTGGGTAGTAAATCAAGATGCAGTGACTGTGTGCCACAATGAAAGAATGAGATGATCTGTTCTTTAGACTTTTCTCTTCTTTCCCTTGTGACTGAAACTTTGAGAAGTTTCAGAGAATGGAGTAGACTCTTTAGTTCTAAAAGGAAAATTATTAGAAACGTTTCTGCTGAATCTAGGTGGAAAAGAACCAGAGATGAAGCAAGGGAGGATGAGGTGTAATGTTGGGAAGTTCTCCTAAGAAGTAAATAAAACCCATGAATATGGAGAGCTTTGTTGATTATACTCCAGGTCTTGAGCTTGCTTCTTCTCAAAACCAGTTAGAAAGTTGGAAACAGGGATTTTGCATGTTAAAAATAAACAAATTCCTACCATTTGAGACTGGTGATATATTGGCCTATTTGCTTATCTGACCTTACCATGCTCACTCTCAGTCTGAGGCTTTCTTGGTCATGTAGTCCCCATTAATTGAATTACCATTACCCACTGCCTTTGCCCTTTCATCTCTCAATGTGATGGAGCTACTACCTTAAAGGCCCCACAAAAGTCTAGCCTTCTCTAGGAAGATTTTCTTTATCCTCAAGTCCACTCTGATCTCTCCCTCTTTTGAAATATTTTGACATTCATGATCTGTTTCACTCATTTCCCGATTGGAGTACAAAATATTGTCTATACTATAATGCTTGCTATTACTTTATGTGCATAACCGTTTATCTCCAACTAAACCGTAGATTCATGAAGCCATGACTGTGACTTATACTTCTTCTGTGTACCCGTATCACTGAACATAGAACAACATGGATTCGTGGACTATTTGAGCTGAAATAGTTAAAATGCTGTTAAGTTAAAATGCTGTATTTAAGGATAAGGCAACTGAGACCCATAAAAGAAAAAAATACCTTTCCAGTGTCTTTTAAAGAGTTAGAGTGTCGAAACTTGACTATAAAATTCTAACCCGTCTAATGCTCTTTATATTATACCAGATAGCCTCTGAGATCTGATATGTATTGAGACAAATTTAATTACTTTAAAGTCCTGGGGATTCTTAGGGGCATTCTCCAAAATAAAAGTATTGGAACTCACCACTTCTTTTGTGAGGGGGAGCATTTTTCAAAGTTGTTAAACTGAAGAGTTTTCCTTGAAAGAGCATTTAACCCATTTTTCCCAATTGGACTGCAGCCTACCAGGCTCCTCCGTCCATGCGATTTTCCAGGCAAGAGTACTGGAGTGGGGTGCCATTGCCTTCTCCGATTAATTAATTAGGCTGAATCAAGTCTTAGTTGCAGCACACAGGACTTTTTGTTGCAGCACATGGACTCTAGTTGTGGCACACAAGCTTCAGTAGTTAGGGTGCTCAGTCTTAGTTACTCTATGTATGTGGGCTTTTAGTTCCCCAACCAGTGATCAAACTCGCATCCCCTGCATAGCATGGCTGATTCTTAACCACTGGAACACTGGGGAAGTCCATCCTCAATTTAACTCATTTTGGTTGGAGCAGAGTTTTGGCTTTTCTCATCCTTTCCTCTGCTCTTTGATTCTATCTGATAATCAGCAAGAAGGAAGGTTTTATCATTTAAAATAAATCATCTATGTAACAATGAGAGCATCTTTCTGTCTTCTCTAGCAGTTAGAACGTCTGTGAATTTTGTGCCAAGTGACACGTGGAAAAGGTCTAGCTACAACTTAAGACTTCATCAAAACCCCGCCTGTCCCTTCTAGCCATAGATCGATCAGCATTTTCCCGTCAGCATATGAAATTTCTTCTAAATAAAAAGGTACAAACACACAGTAAGAGAAGAAAGGAAAAGGGCAGACAAAAAGCAAAAGTGACAGAAATCATCAGACAGGTGTCTTTGGCAGAGCTTATACTGCCTGACCCCCATTCCAAACCTTACCGGCAGGCAAGTATGTGACAGCTGCCAGCCTGCAGACACAGGCGCCAGCTGCTGAAAATGTACAACGCTTGGATTTCCTAAAACCTGACAGCAAAGATTAGCCTGATGGAGTCTTCTAGGGACAGTGCACGTTGAACATAAGGACAGCAGCTGGTTGAAAGTAACAAGAATGGGAATTTACAGAGTGCTCTGTGAAATCAGGGACCTCCCAGGTGGCTCAGTGGTAAAGAATCCACCTACCAGGGCAGGAGCTGCAGGTTCGATCCCTGGGTCAGGAAGATTCCCTGGAAATGGCAACCCACCCCAGTATTCTTACTTGGAAAATCCCATGGACAGAGGAGCCTGGCGGGCTACAGTTCATGGGGTCACAAAGAGTCAGACATGACTGAACAACTGAGCACACACAGATTCAGACTGTGAAATTAACCACCAGGATACATTTCCCTTGAATCCTAAGCAAGCGGAGCCTTAATCTTAGGGGAAAAGGTTGGCTGACTAATTAGTCCTGAGTTTGGAAACTTGAAGTGCTGCTTATCACCTTTTTGATTTTTAAATTTATTTTGGACTAGTATTATTATTATTTTTTTTCTCTCTCTCTCTGCTGAGAGAGAGCTGCCTCAGCTGCTATCTCAGCTATCAGAGCTGCCTTAAAATCCTCTCTCACATTTCTTTCTTTTTTTCAAATATAGTCACAAATTTGGATTTCTGAAATGTGCCAATTTATAAAAACTAATTCATAGAAGAAAAAAAGCATTAGATATCTTTTATGTTCTGAATGTCTCAGAAAAATAATTGAGGCTGTACCTGACAACTAAAGCAAGTTAGAAAGCACTCTTTCACAAGACCTATGATTTTCTTCCTATTGTGCTGAATCACAGTGGGTCCTGGAAACAAAGAGAATAAAGGCATTTCCTACATGGTGTTGTTTAATTATAAAGTAGTTTGTTACTGAAATATATTTGTGTATGGTATACACATTTTAGCATTGACTTGTAGTACAATTCACTACAAGTTAAAGCTGATATTTTTCCAAGCTTTGAATGCTATTATACATTTATAGCCAAATGTGATGACACTGTTACAATTCAGGGCCAGGACTAAGGTGGAATGAGTGAAGCTCCCAGGGAGAAAATTTAAGAGACACTCTCAGGCTGTACTCACATGACAGTCTCATGTGAGACCTTCTTAAATTTTGCACCCTAGGATTTTCTGTGCTCTCACCTGGTTGAAATTGTGGTCTTCGCTCTTTGTCAATAAATGATCTGCCATATTATCTGGAACTGGGTACTGCAGTGTTGTCTACCCTGATAGTCTCTCTTTTTACCATCTCTGTGTTCTAGTAGAGATTGTAGACCTCTAAGTATCTCATTAAATGTGTCCAAGACACAAAAAAGAATATTGCACTAGAAACTAAAATGCCAACTTCTTGGTGACTGAAAGAAATGGAGGACACCAGGGTCAAATTCCAGAAAGTAATTGGGATGGGAGAGAGTTTGGGAATTATGAGGAATATTATAAGATTCCCTGTCTGGGATTATTGACCAACATTTATTTCAAGTGTCACTGGAGGAAACTGTGGGTGGTAACACGTTTTAGCATCAGGGGATTTGAAGAGAACAGAAGAATTGCCTGTTGATGGATCTGGCAGCCATCCCCTCAGAGACAAACCTATAAACACTCAGTGTTACCATGATGCAGCTATCTATGAGCCTTTACCTTATTCCAGATATTTTGCCAGATATCCGTCACAGACTATCTCTAATTCTCATAGAAACCTATTTTTCAGGTGATATTGCAAAGTATCAGAGTCATTGTTTGCACCCATAAGGTTAACAAGTGTCAGAACCTACATTTTAAGCCAGCTTCATCAATCTCCAAAGCCTTTAGTATAAATCACTGCTTGTGTTATGTGATTGATTGTAAAATATAAGCAAACACACGCTACTGTAATTAAAGAAGCCAGAATGATATTAGAACCCATCAGAATATATTGTGAATAGCCTTCTGACTTATGGCAATATATAAGCATCTCATCCTCAAGTGTTGCCAAAACTTCGGCCTCTGTTAACTGATGCTGAATAGAAACATGAAGACAGTTTTGGGTCAAGTAGGAAAGAATAGCTTTATTGCTTTGCTAGTCAAGGGGGCCCACAGCGGGCTAATGACTCACAACTGTGCGTCTCACCCTGGAGCGGGTAGTGAGGAATCTTGTAGTGTTCAAGGATGTCACCCCTGTTCAGCTATTTACCTTATTTCTCATTTCACATTCACAAAATGTGGTTGATGCTTTGTATTTTTCAGAACTCTTCTGGTTACAGGTGCCAGAAATCCAACTCAAAATGGCTTAAGCCAAAAAGTGGTTTAAAAACAGACCCATATAACCACAAATTCAGGGGTAAGCTAGTTGTAGGCACAGGTGAATTCAGGGGTTTATATAATATCATTGAAATGAATCAGTTCTCTCCAACTCTGAAGTCTACACAATGACATCCTGGCTCAGTTGTCCAGCAATCTCATATGTTAGTGAAATGGTTGCCAGCAGGCCCTGGCTTTTATCTGTATTTCATCAGCCCGAGGAGAAACCAAATTCATCTTTCAGAGCTACTTCATTCTGTCCCAGGATTGAGTCCACTTTGAGTCTCATGACCAACTTTCAGCAGGAAACAGTGACAAGGAAATTTTAGTGTCTGATTAGTCAAACTTGTGTTCTATTGCCTGTTCAGAGTTGTGGTAGGAAACTCTATACTTGAAACATATGGGCTTAGTTTGAGGGTGGGGTAGTTTCCCAAGGAAAACAAGGAATTTCAGAGAACAGTTTTTCTGGATAAAGTACAAGATTCTCATTCAAATATCAATTTCAGACAAATAACGAATATTTTTTAGTAGAAGTGTCCCAAATGCTGCATCAATTTTAGTATAAATATGTCCCATGCAATATTTGAGACATACTTACACTAAGAAATTATTCATGTGTAATTGAAATTCAAATTCAAGTGGATGTTTTCTACTTATATTTGCTAAGTCTGGCAACTCTATAAGCAGAAGCAGCAGAGGTTCACTTAAAGATCCTATTAGTTACATTTTTCACGTAAGATTTTTAGCCCAGAGAAATTTCAGAACAAGCCCCAAATCATACACATATTGCAAATCTCGACAGGATATTAACTCATGGCTACTAGTTTATAAAGCCACCATTTAATCTACTCCCAAGCCTCCTCATCTCAAACCCCTTAAAATAAGAGGACCCATGCATTCCCTAGCACTGAAGAACTAATCCTGACATTGGGCTTAGTAGTGCTCACCTGAGATCCAGTGAGATTAGCTCCTAACTCATCAATGCTAACTTCAGGAGGATCAGCAAACATTTGCAGCTTAGTTTTATTCTAAGAATGCTAATTAGCTAATATTGTGTAAAATGTACCTTTTCCCACCAGTTCCCTTGAAGGGAAAGATAATCTGGAAAGGATCACAGAGATTACATAGAAATTGACTTCTGTCACACCCAGTTTACTGATCAGTTCAGTCCAGTCACTCAGTTGTGTCCGACTCTTTGCAACCCCATGGACCACAGCATGCCAGGCCTCCCTGTCCATCATCAACTCCTGGAGCTACTCAAACTCATGTTCATTGAGTCGGTGATGCCATCCAACCATCTCATCCTCTGTCGTCCCCTTTTCTTCCTTCCTTCAATCTTTCCCAGCATCAGGGTCTTTTCAAATGAGTCAGCTCTTCACATCAGGTGGCCAAAGTACTGGAGTTTCAGCTTCAGCATCAGTCCTTCCAATGAACATTCAGGACTGATTTCCTTTAGGATGGACTGGTTGGATCTCCTTGCAGTCCAAGGGACTCTCAAGAGTCTTCTTCAACACCACAGTTCAAAAGCATCAATTCTTCTGTGCTCAGCTTTCTTTATAGTCCAACTCTCACATCCATACATGATTACTGGAAAAACTATAGCCTTGATTAGACAGAACTTTGTTGGCAAAGTAATGTCTTTGCTTTTTAATATTCTGTCTAGGTTGGTCATAACTTTTCTTCCAAGGAGCAAGTGTCTTTTAATTTCATGGCTGCAGTCACCAGCTGCAGTGATTTTGGAGCCCCAAAAAATAAAGTCTGTCACTGTTTCCCCATCTATATGCCATGACTTGATGGGACAGGATGCCATGATCTTTGTTTTTGGAATGTTGAGCTTTAAGCTAGCTTTTTTACTCTCCTCTTTCACTTTCATCAAGAGGCTTTTTAGTTCTTCACTTTCTGCCATAAGGGTGATGTCATCTGCATATCTTAGGTTATTGATATTTCTCCCGACAATCTTGATTCCAGTTTGTGCTTCTTCCACCCCAGCGTTTCTCATAATGTACTCTGCGTATAAGTTAAATAAGCAGGATGACAATATACAGCCATGACGTACTCCTTTTCCTATTTGGAACCAGTCTGTTGTTCCATGTCCAGTTCTGACTGTTGTTTCCTGATCTGCATACAGGTTTCTCAAGAAGCAGGTCCGGTGGTCTGGTATTCCCATCTCTTTCAGAATTTTCCACAGTTTATTGTGATCCACACAGTCAAGGGCTTTGGCATAGTCAATAAAGCAGAAATAGATGTTTTTCTGGAACTCTCTTGCTTTTTCCATGATCCAGCAGATGTTGGCAATTTGATTTTTGGTTCTCTGCCTTTTCTAAAACAAGCTTGAACATGTGGAAGTTCACGGTTCATGTATTGTTGAAGCCTGGCTTGGAGAATTTTGAGCATTACTTTACTAATGTTGAAATGAGTGCAATTGTGTGGTAGTTTGAGCGTTCTTTGGCATTGCCTTCCTTTGGGATTAGAATGAAAACTGACCTTTTCCAGTCCTGTGGCTACTGCTGAATTTTCCAAATTTGCTGGCATATTCAGTGCAACATTTTCACAGCATCATCTTTTAGGATTTGAAATAGCTCAACTGGAATTCCATCACCTCTACTAGCTTTGTTCTTAGTGATGCTTTCTAAGGCCCACTTGACTTCACATTCCAGGATGTCTGGGTCTAAGTGAGTGATCATACCATCATGGTTATCTGGATCATGAAGATCTTTTTTGTACAGTTCTTCTGTGTATTCTTGCCTCCTCTTCTTAATATCTTCTGCTTTTGTTAGGTCCATACCATTTCTGTGCTTTATTGAGCCCATCTTTGCATGAAATGTTCCCTTGGTATCTCCAATTTACTGATAAAATCAATAAAAAAGGGATTTGGTAGTACTGGAGCCATAGGGTTCCTCATGACAAGAGGAGCTGACAACTTGGGCTTTGCAGAGGAGCAGGAAGTTAAAATCGAACAGAGATCTTTAAGAAAACACAAAACTCATTTCATTGGCTTTAAGTGCATAAGCACCTAATTTTAGACTTGGACTCTTCATGGCAGTGTCGCCTGCTTTGTTGTTATTTCAGGAAGAAAAATACAACTAGTTCCACTTCATTTCCTAATATAGTAGATCCATTTTTTTTATCACCTTACACAAATTAGTATATTAAAGCTGAATAAACCTTCTATTTTAATTGCTAATCTTCTCACTGTGCTTACAAACGTCCCTCTACAATGTATACAGGGAAAGAGCCAAGACAGTGCCTGCTTAAATGGATTTATTAGCTCATTCAGGTAAAGATTAGCCCTTGTCTCTTACAGACGCTCCAACTGGATGAAACCAAAATGAGAAGTGAGTTCAAACAGAATAGTAAGACACAGTAATGAAATCAATAATTGGATTCAGTTTAGCTGAATAATAATTGGAGTCAGTTAATAATGACTGAACATATCATCCTGATCAGTCCATCCAGGTTTGTAGAACTGGGCTAGGCTGGGGACCTGGGCCCCTTTACCAGAGTGTTTGCACTTGCACCTGGTCAGATGTCTCCTCCAGCAACAGAATAGAAAGAAACTATAAGGGACTAAAAGTAACTGAACAGGTAACTATACACTTGGATGGCAGAGGCAATATGAACAATAAAATACAAAAAAGTTGCAAACTGACTGCCACTCCTGAAGTGCTGGGAGCAAAGGTAGGGTACTCTGCACACAGCACAACCAGGGAAGTGGGCAAACAAAGTCACCCCTCCAGCCCAACCCACCTACTCTCGCCTCATTTAAAGACCAGGGCACCAGTTTCTTGTGCCCTGCCAATGCAGGTGATGCAAGAGATTTGGCTTTGATCCCTGGGTTGGGAAGATCCCCTAGAGTAGGAAATGACATCCCACTCCAGTATTCTTGTTTGGAGAATCCCATGGACGAAGAACCTGGCCAGTTGCAGTCCATGGGCTTGCAAAGAGTAGGATACACACATGTCTGCTGCAGAACAAGACCTGATAAAGCCTTGCCTGAACTCCTTGTCTGGTCTCTTATCAATTTTTATTGACTAAAGAATCTAAGAACTCTAGTCCGCAACAGGGTGATCCAGCACCACCGAGCTGACATAATCAGGAAGAAAATAATCATAACCCTGAAAGCACTACCACTCTCAAATATGTAGACTCTAAGTACTTATATTAGCTTATATAAAGTTTGCAACAGTTTCATGAGGTATGTTTTATTTTCACATTTTACAGATAAGGAGCCTGGGGTTCTAGGATTTGTAATGGAACTTACTCAGTGGCAGAGTTGGGATTTTAAAACAAATCTGTTCAATTTCAAAATCCATACCATTTACTATTGTACCTTATTGCGTCCCTAGGCTGCAAAATAAGCATGAAAGCAAGGTCAGAAAGCTTTAAAAAAAATTTTTTTAAACAATGTTTGATTGCGTCTTTATTCACACATTGGCTACTTATCAAAATAATGTAAGTAGATGACCTGTAAGATTCTTTTCAGAATAATCATCTTGGGCCTCATGTGTATTCAGAGAATCTGTCATAACAGGGGGACACCAAGCTCCCTGTGCACTGATGCCCAGGGTTCTCATCTCAGGGCCTGACCTAGCACTTCCTTCCCTGCTTGACACCTGAAGGTCTCAGTAGAGTTCCCCCACTTGGTAAGGGCACTGCTTTTCTGTCCTTAGCTCAGGCTGCTATAGTGTGGTTGGATTGGGTGAGACCCTCTTCCTGGTTTGCAGATAGCTGTGTTCTAGTTATGACCTCATTGTGGGTAGGGGTAGGTCTAGTGTCCCTTCTTTTTATAAAGGCGTTACTCCCATCATGAAGGCCCCATTCACATGACTGATTGTTGTTGGTTAGTCACTAAGTCGTATCCAACTCTTTTGTAAGCGCATGGACTGTAGCCCGCCAGGCTCCTCTGTCCATGGAATTCTCCAAGCAAGAATACTGGAGTGGATTGCCATGCCCTCCTTCAGGAAATCTTCCCAACCCAGAGATAGAACCTGTGTCTCCTACTTTATAAGACTTAATCTAACCATAATTATTTCCTAAAGACCTCATTTCCAAATACCTTCACAGTGTCATGAGGGCTTCAATATATGAACTTTGTGAGGACACAGGTATTTAGCCCATAACAGTACTTTCTGTCTAAACACCAGCATCATCATGCTTGTTAAAAAGTATTTAAGTGTTTTATAGTATTTCTGTGCCAACAAGAATTCCACAGACAGGGAACTTACCTGGGTAGTTCTTAAATAGAGAGTGCTTATTAAGCATTTGCTATGCTCCAAAAACTGTGCTAATGCAGTTCTAATCTTTAAAACAGCTCTGCAGGGTAAGCATTATCACTCCCTCTTCGCAGGTAAGAAAACTAAAGTTCAGTGACGTTTGTAACTTATTTAAGGTTAAAAAAAGCTAGTTAATAGACACAGTAAGATTTAGCTCCAAAGAGTGAGATTCAATTTCTGATAATAGTATGAACAGAAAATTAACATCTTTTCTGTATTAGCACTATAATACAGAAAATACTACCATAATATTAATTGATTACAAAAGTAATCAATAAACAGTCTTAAATAGGAATGTGCGTGCTAAGTTGTTTCAGTTGAGCCCGACTCTGTGAGACCCTATGGCCTGTAACCCTTCAGGCTTATCTGTCCATGGGATTCTCCAGGCAAGAATACTGGAGTGGGTTGCCATGCCCTCCTCCAGGAGATCTTCCCGATCCAGGGATCGAAACTGTGTCTCTTACATCTCCTGCATTGGCAGGCAGATTCTTTACCACTAGTGCCACCTGGGAAGCCCAAAATAGGAATAGAAAAATTTTATTTGAGCCAAATTGAGGACTATAGCCTGGAATCCAGCTGCTCAGATTACTCTGAGAAAATGATTTGGAGAAGTCTGGTTTTCAGCATGGTTTTATGTCTAATCAACAAACACCAAAAAAATCAGGAATACATTTCTTCAAGGTTTCAAAACAGAAAGCATCAACACATACACAACCAGTCAACATGACCTTGGCGCCTGGGAAAGGAGTCTGATCATTGAAAGAGGATGCATCGTTGAAATGTGTCCCCAGAAGGGAGGCATTTAGTCTTTATTTTTAACATGGGTTTTTTTTTTTTTTTTAAGTTTTGCTCAGTATGCCCTTTGCTTAAAAAAAAAAAAAAAGTAATAATAATTAAAGCAGATGTACTTTGTATGTTTGATAGGCTAAAAACAGGCTGTTTTGCTTAACATAAAATTCAAGTTACTTCATATATAAGCTGGAATGACTTCTCCATACTTTAATATGTGAAAATTTCTTTTGTCAACTGCTAAGGGAAGTAAACTGAACAGAAAATGAAAGGAATGAAGCAGTGCTATTACATTCTTCTGATGCAGTAGAGCAGAGTCATTAAAGGGTTGATCTTCTGTAGCCAAACCTGGGTTCAAATTCTGTTTCTGTGTTATTAGCTTTGTGACCTTGCTTATTAACATGTGTTTCTGATGTTTTGATAACGGAGACCCCTGGAGAGGCTGCCTCTCCCAAGTGTAGCCAATTTCATTTGGAAGTGCACCTTTTCCCTGCAAACCAGCCAATCCAGAGCCCGTACCCTCAACAGCCTCCTTTATAGGATTCCTGCTCACCGGGGCTCTCTCCCCCAGTCTTAATCACCCCTTCCAGACAAATAGGGGCGGCCCTTATGCCCTAGAGCCAATCCTAAGCCTGTTTACCCTCTCTCACCTGTCCCTTACCCCGGAAGGAGAATGAAGTCTTTTGTCCACGTGGTCCTCATTCTCCTTCTGCCTCCTGACCAACCCTGCTGCTCCCTGCGTGATCTTCCATGGCGGGGCATCACTCGGTGGTATGGCACACCTCCTACCTAGTCTTGGGAACTGTGAGTAACAAGCTGCCTTTTTAATTATAGTCGTCTCCTAATCTGTTGGCTTCTCCATACCTCAATAATCGTGAAATATGCATTTTAAATCACCTTGGGAAATTCATTTCACTTCTATGGGCCTCAGTTATTTTACTTTTTCTGTAAAATTGTTGATCATGGATTTCTATATGAAACTGCATGAAAGACTCCGCACAGAGCCAGGCTTATGGTAAGAATTCAACTGGTAGTATTAATATTGTCCTTAATCAGGTTTTTAGCATCATTACTGTTTGTTTCTGGAAAATGGGTCAATTTTGGTTTACCTCGAGTATTTCTAGTGGCTGACAGAGAGTAGACATACACTAAAAAACAAAAGTTGTGTTTTAAATAAATTAAGGCATTTATTCTTTCTCAGAAGTCCTTATGACTGAAATTAAAGACCTAATTGAGCCAACCTGCCTTGAGGACCATAGTGCCTTGATTTAGCAGCACCTCATAGCTCAGTGGTGGAGGAGGAAATGGCAACCCACTCCAGTGTTCTTGCCTGGAGAATCCCCTGGACGGGGGAGCCTGGTGGGCTGCTGTCTATGGGGTCGCACAGAGTCGGACACGACTGAAGCGACTTAGCAGCAGCAGCAGCATAGCTCAGTGGAGAAGGCAATGACACCCCACTCCAATACTCTTGCCTGGAAAATCTCATGGACAGAGGAGCCTGGTGGGCTGCAGTCCATGGGGTCGCTAAGAGTCAGACATGACTGAGCGACTTCACTTTCACTTTTCATTTTCATGCATTGGAGAAGGAAATGGCAACCCACGCCAGTGTTCTTGCCTGGAGAATCCCAGGGATGAGGGAGCCTGGTGGGCTGTCATCTATGGGGTCGCACAGAGTCGGACATGACTGAAGCGACTTGCAGCAGCAGCAGCAGCAGCATAGCTCAGTTGATAAAGCATCTGCCTGCAATGTGGGGGACTTGGGTTCAATTCCTGGGTCAGGAAGTTCCCCTGGAGAAGGAGATGGCAACCTGCTCCAGTATTCTTAATCCTATGGACAGAGGAGCCTGGCAGGCTCATGGGATCGCAAGAGTCGGACACAACTTAGTGCTATCTTTCTTCCTTTTCTTTGCAGTATGGCTGAGCAAAACCACTTGTTCTTGGGCATCTACATTTTATTTTCTAGGTAAACACATGAGCATCGCTAAACACACAAAAACAGTAAAGTGACAGGAAAATTCTTCAGTGTACACTTTTCTCAGTCTTGCACTCTTAACAAGAGTTTGAAATTTGAGATATATCCTTGAGGAAAAAAATTATACATTTAGAAAAATGCCATAAATAATAAATGTTTTTCCTTCAGAACATGGTGCCTGCCAGGGACTAATGATGGCCACATTGAGTAGAAACAGCGTGTGTCTTTTTATAAACAGGGTTCTTCTAAAACTGCTGCATCTTCCTTTTTTATTCTGATTGTGAATTCCAGAGATGTAGCGTTAGCAGAGAGGCCTGGTGTGTGAAGAGGGGCCACTCTCAGGAAAGCTCTGGAGTCAAATGATAATTTGTGAGGAATGAGACAGTCTGAATTTCGGTACGATGTGTGCAGGCTCTGATCTGCCTCCGGCATGGATTTCTTTGCTGTGTTAAGGGAAACATTACCTGATGCGTCAAACAGAAAGTGTTAAGAGCGGATACTGTTGTGTCTGAGCAGTCATTTCTTATAACCTGAAATTCTCTGTAATTTCAAAACTTATGATAGCTATGGGAGAGCAGAATATAAGAGAGAGGAAATGTGGTCCCGGGGGACATTTCTAAATACCATCAGCGCTAATGGCTGACTGACAAGCTGGTGATGTGGTAGTGGTCACAGAATTGCCCGGGGATCACCTTCTGTCCTCAGGTTTCCCTCTATGTGGGCTGATGTGGATTGGATTAAAAAAGAAACGTAAGTTCTCTTCTTTCAGGTCACATAGTCTGGGGGTCCCCAACTTCTGGGATCTAATGCCTGATGGTCTGAGGTGAAGCTGATTTAATAGGAATATAAATAAAGTGCACATAAATGTAATATGCTTGAATCATGAAAACTGTCTCCACGAAAACTGTCTGTGATGCCAGAAAGACTGGGGACTGCTGATAGTCTCCCTTCTTTTCTTGCCGGTTTGTCTTTTTGTGTTGCAACATTTAGCCCTTATTTCATAGATAAATTAGGGCAATAACCAAATTTGGACCAATATCAATAATATATACTTTCTTCAGAATTTATGATTTTTTAATGTGCTTTCAAACACACTAATGTTATATAGCTGAAATTGCTTCTATATTTTCAACATTGGCTTACTATTACGGTTGGCATGAAAAAATAGTGTATAGATAATATTTAAAGCATTACTTAATGTGTGCCTATTGTGTGCTGGGCTCTGTGCTACCTTTATTGCATTTATTATCTTTTATTACAAAAATTCTCTAGGCTATACATACCTATGTTACAAATAAGGAAACTAAGGCTCAGGTTACATTGGGAAGCAAAAGTCATTTATATATAAGCAGTGGCCTATAAACCTACAACTTAGATATTTTTCTACAACTCCATCTTGTGCTTCAAATTTTCAGTGCGTTCCCAAAGTATGGGAAAACAATCATTTATTTGGTTATTTAACATAGAAATTCACATTATTTCTGTCCTTGGGCATATTAAAAAAACAAGAAAGAAGGATATTTTTTCTGGTTGATTCTGATTTGTCTGATTCCATAGAATTTCTCATTATTTCTTAATTGAAATATAATTGGTTTACAGTGTTGTGTTAGTTTCTGCTGTACAATGAAGTGAATCAGCTATAAGCATACATATGTCCCATCCCTCCTGAGCCTCTTCTCCTTAACCCACCCCACCCCCCGCCCCTGCCCCCATCTAGGTCATCACAGAGCACTGAGCTGAGCTTCCTGTGCTGTACAGCGGGCTCCCACTAGCTATTCTACACATGGTGGTGTACATATATCAATGCTACTCTCAATTTGTCCTGCCCTTTCCTTTCCTAATTCTGTAACATTTCAGAGGAAAGTTGATGTTTTAGGTCCTGTGCAGATGCTGACTTGCATGTTTAACTCAGTGCTTTGTCCTTCCCATGGAAATGTTCTCCTCCACTGTGAGGGGTCCCACGAAGGCACCAGGCCTGCTCCTATGTCACAGGCCCCAGAGCAGAGCTAGGACGACAGATATTATAGGATTTCATGAAGCCCTGGGATTAGGTGGGCCTTTTGATGAGGCATTTAATTTGGAGTTTAGCTTTAGCACTCTTTCATGCAGCAGTCATCTCTGAGTGGTGGATGATGCCCTGGGCCTAGGCCTCTAATCTCCAGATGTTTGTTCTGTCTAGCTAAAGTGATTTCTTCAGCTTAGCATATAAAACAGTACAAATTATCAAGCAGAGCTTCTAGAACGCCAGCAAACAAGATATAAGCTGTGTCTGAAAAGTTGAATGAAAGTCACCCACAGAAGGTTCATTCTAGGGATAAACAGTGAAATGCAGAGGAGGTCTCAGTCCCCCCACCCCCAACCCCATGCCCACCCCAGGACCCATGGGATAGAAGGACAGTCAGCTTTCTGGTATGTTCCCTCTATCAGCACCCACGTGAACCTTTCCAAAGTCCAGTGTGGCTGTGATTCACAACGACCCCCCAGCCACCCCTTTCTCTCCTTTGTTTTTGCTTTTTGAGTGTTTAAGGCTTAAAGTGGAGGGGTTTTGTTTGCCGCCTGCCCCCCCCACACACACACCTTGCCCCCAGCCTTAACATAAAATGTTAATGCTGAGAAATTAGAAATCTCTCAGGACACATGCCCTTCTGTGGCCTCAACTGTTGAGTGGTGACGATCTGAAAAGGCTACATACTATACAGTTCCAACTATATGGCATTCTAGCAAAAGGCAAAAATATGGAGACAGTAAAATGATCAGAGGTTGCCAGGGTATAAGGGAAGATAAGAGTGTATAGGTGGAGCAGAGAAGATTTTTTAGGATGGTAAAACTATACAATACTGTAATGGTGAACATGGTATTAAACATGTCAGAACTCATAGAATATACGACTCCAAGAGGAAAGCCTGTTGTAAACTTTGGATTTGGGGTGATGGTGATGGGCAATGAAAATTCACCAGTTGTAGCAAACATGCCACTCTGATGTGGAATGGTGATAGCCCGGGAAGCTTAGTGTGTGTGGAGAGGGGGAGAGGGATGCGTGGGGCATGTATGAGAACACCCTGTACTCTCAACTCCATCATTTTGTGAAGCTAGAACTGCTGTAAAAAAATTATTACACACACACACACAAAGGTGAAGTGTTTTTTATTCAAAGAAACAAAATTCTTGCTATCTATATTTTTACTATCAACATAATTGGATGTTATTTTTTAGATGTCAAGATAGATGAATGGTTTATAAATAGATGGATAAAGATAGATATAAGTACTTGTATAAAATTATAAAAGTACATGCTGTTTTAATAACAAGACTATTCTGGGTCTTTTGCTTCTCCATAAAATCTCTAGAATCACTTTTAGATATCTATTAGATAACTTGCTGTTATTTTAACTGGGATTGCATTAAATCTATAGATAAAGTTGGGAAGAACTGACATCTTGACAGTATTGAGTCTTCCTATCCATGAACATGGACTTGCTCTATTTTTTAGTTCTGTGAGTTTGTTCATTAGCTTCATAGTTTTCTTCATATAGATTTTATATATATTTTGTTTGATTTATACCTAAGTATTTCATTTTGAGGGGGCTACTAATGTAAATGGTATTGTGTTTTAAATTTCAAATTCTACTTGTTCATTGCATGAAAAGCCATTGACTTTTGTACTTAAGCTTTGTATCCAGCAATCTTGGTATGATCACTTATTAGTTCCACAAAATTTTTTGCCAGTTCTTTCAGATTTTCTGCCTAGATCATCATGGTACCCATAAATAAAGATAGCTTTATTTCTTCCTTCTGAATCTCTATCTCTTATTTCCCTTTCTTATTGCATTGGCTATAGCTTCCAGTATGATATTGAAAAAGAGTGGTGATTGGGGTGATCCTTGTCTTGTTCCTGATCTTAGGGGGGAAAACATCTAGTTTCTCACCACTGAGTATGTTGTTAACTGTAGGTTTTTTGAAGATGTTATTTATCAAACTGAGGCAGTTCCTATCTATTGCAAGTTTGCTAAGAGTTTTTTTATTATTAATAAATGTTGGATTTTGTTGAATGCTTTTTCTTCAACTATTGATGTGATCATATGATGGTATTGACTTCTATATATTATATATTTTTGGGCACTGATATTTTTACTGTTAATTTGTCTCTGATTTAATCCCCACCCCACTCAAAGATTGATTTTGCTTCTGTTATGAGGTTAGGCTAGGGCAGATTAATTTAATCCAGCAAGGAACTGAGTTTATTTGAAGTTGGGCTTCTATCTGAAAGCTCCTTATTTCCAGTTTACCTTTATTTACATTGTGTAGCCTTCCTACTGTGTAGTGCTTTAGAGTTGGTTACAGCTGGAAATCTGGAATAATTAACAAGGCTTTTTCTCCCTGGTGTTTCCTGAGCTCTGATTTTCGTTGTTCCTGTGAAATAGTCCAAATAGCTCAGATTCTCAGTTTTTATACTCTCTGTTCACGTTCTCAAACTCTGTGCCACAACTTTGAATTAGCAAAGTCTGAAGTGAAAATGAAGCACAAATATAGGCTTCACCTGTTTAAGATTCCCTTCATTCTATCCTTTTAGTGCTGCACTCACCTTTTCATTGCTTTGCTTTCCAGTGGATTTTAAATGTAATCACAACAAACTGTGGAAAATTCTGAAAGAGATGGGAATACCAGACCACCTGACCTGCTTCCTGAGAAATCTGTATGCAGGTCAAGAAGCAACAGTTAGAACTGGACATGGAACAACAGACCGGTTCCAAATCAGGAAAGGAGTACCTCAAGGCTGTATATTGTCACCCTGCTTATTTAACTTATATGCAGAGTACATCATGAGAAACACTGGGCTGGAGGAAGCACAAGCTGAATCAAGATTGCAGGGAGAAATATCAATAACCTCAGATATGCAGATGACACCACCCTTATGGCAGAAAGAGAAGAAGAACTAGAGAGTCTTGATGAAAGTGAAAGAGGAGAGTGAAAGAGCTGGCTTAAAACTCAACATTCAGAAAACTAAGATCATGGCATCTGATTGCATCACTTCATGGGAAATAGATGGGAAAACAGTGGAAACAGTGACAGACTTTTTTTGGGGGGGCTCCAAATTCACTGCAGATGGTGACTGCAGCCATGAAATTAAAAGATGCTTACTCCTTGGAAGAAAAGTTATGACCAACCAAGATAGCATATTCAAAAGCAAAGACATTACTTTGCCAACCAAGGTCCGTCTAGTCAAGGCTATGGTTTTTCCAGTAGTCATGTATGGATGTGAGAGTTGGACTGTGAAGAAAGCTGAGCGCCGAAGAATTGATGCTTTAGAACTGTGGTATTGGAGATTCCTGAGAGTCCCTTGGACAGCAAGGAGATCCAACCAGCCATCCTAAAGGAAATCAGTCCTGAATATTCATTGGAAGGACTGGTGCTGAAGCTGAAACTCCAATACTTTGGCAACCTGATGTGGAGAACTGACTCATTTGAAAAGACCCTAATGCTGAGAAAGACTGCAGGTAGGAGGAGAAGGGGATGACAGAGGATCAGATGGTTGGATGGCATCACTGACTCAATGGACATGAATTTGAGTAAACTCTGGGAGTTGGTGATGGACAGGGAAGCCTGGCATGCTGCAGTCCATGGAGTCACAAAAGGTTGGACACAACTGAGCAATTGAACTGTACTGAATAAGATACTCATTTAGTGAAGGAGAATTGGTCTGAATTGTTTGCCCACCAGTGCTAGAAATGGGATTTTTATTTTTGAAACACATTTTGCCTAGGCAGTTTTCTTTTTTACTGTTTTCCTCAGAAGTTTGAAGTCATTGCCATTGTCTCTTATATTGAATAAAGCTTGGAATTGAATAATCTTAGTGTCACCTTCACAATGAATTTGAGTTTTCTGCCTAGGTATCCAGCCTAAGTATCTAAAAATAATTTTTCTGTTCTTGACCTTTTATAGATTACCTACTGTATATTTGTAAAAAGCTTTTAGAATAAATTTTTCTTAAAAATGAAATAGAAAACATCTTGATATGCACATTTTTGTGTTTAGAAATTAAAATATTCTTGTATTATATTTTGAATGTTTTCCCCATTTCCTGAAGTGTTCTCTACCAGTTAACATCGTGGTGTACTGCTGTCTGTTGAATTTCTTTAACTTGCATTTACTATCTTTGTCTTTTTATTTACTGTGTTTTATATTATGTTTTACATCTATATCAGTAATTTGAGTAACAGAAATATTCCATTACTTTCTAATTAATTTAAATACATAATGATGTTTGGGGTTCTCTTTCTCATAATAATGGTTTTTGTTAAAATATTAGTAGTTCACTTTCTATGCATCATTTTGCTTTAGTATATTTCTGAGTTCTTATTTCACTAAGATTTTATAATGTGAAACAATGAGAGACATTTGCTTCCAATCTTTGTGCTATGTTTTCATCTATCATGGACTTATTTTCTGTAGTTTGCATACACAATGCATTTGTTAAGGTAATGCGAGCTACAATAACATTAAAAATTATTATCTATAACGTTTCATATATGATAGAAGTTTATGTCTTAACATGGATGTTCCTGAGAGTAGAGAGCTCTCTGACAAGTTTCTTCCCAAGAATCCATGCTCTTTCTATGTGTGGCTTTACCATTTTCAACACATAAGTTTCAAAGTCAAAGTATTTGTATTAAGGTGGTAAAAATGCAAACAACCGTACTGTGTCTCATGTGGAACTTTTGAATGGGCCAGTCCTTTCTCCCTTCCTCCCTTCACTCTCCCTTCCCTTTCTTCTTCTTTCATCTCTCCTTTTATTCTTTCTTTAGGCTGACCTCATTGTCAAGATTGCTTTATTTACTATTTTGCTCCTTTTTGGGAATTTCATCTACACATTCTGTTTTCTCTGATAAATTGTTGTTAACTTTTAGACTCTCCCCTTGGAAGTGTATCTTTGCTTTTTTTTTTTTTTTTAATGAGATATAGTAAGAGGTACTTCATTATTTCTATTTTTCTACAGCCTGAGGAAATGGCAAAGAAATGGGTAAAACCCAGCTGAGGTGGTGTGAATGCTTAGTTGGAAGAGCTTGAATCTGTTCCCTTGGAGGCTTTCATCATGGAAATAATGAAATAATAACACTTACTACTGTGGCTAGGGTGAACTGGTTACACCATTCTTACGGGAATAGACTAGAGAGATTGGTTTTCCAGGATTCATTGCACTTAATCTAGGTAGGGGAGGGAGGGATACCCTATTCCTTGGCAACACACCTTTATAGAGGCCTCAAACCTTTGCATCTGTCCAAGAAGGTTAGTTCGCTACTTCTTTTTTTTCAATTACCTATTACAGCGTTTGCAGTCTTCTTTTCAGTATCATTGCCACCATAATCCAGAATTTTCAAAGTGTTCTCAAGTATGCAAGTTGTTAAATTCCTCTGGAACCTTGGATGACAGAATAAATATCCATTATCATGCAGTTACACAAAGCAAAACAAACATGTCACCTCATGTTCTCTGACTATAAACGGGAACAAATAATCGGCTCCTGATAGATAAGAAGCCACCTTAGTTTAAAAATAAATATCCTACTTATATCCTAATAAAAGAAGGAAAGTTGATTCCTAAATCTTATGCCCTGTAACTGGGCTTTTAAAACATTTTCTTTTGCCAAAGCCACACAGAACACTTAGGACTCCCCTAAGAAAAAACTGCCTGGGATTAGTTGATCCCAGCCCTGTGCTAAGTGAGAAGTTCCACCTCAAAACTCTCCTTTTGGCAAGGTAAATAATATATTTAAGGATAAGATATTTATAGGTCAAATTTAGATTTATTTGATGAAAAAATGGAAACAACTTTATTGTTCCCAAATAGAGAAACAGTTATGTTAACAATTATAGTTCTCAATCATGGAAGATTGTGATGCTTAAAAATGTTTAAAGAGTTGTGAATGATACACCAAAAACTATGGAAATGTCCTAACTACACTGTCAGCTCCACAAGGTCAGATACCACGTCTATGCTTTTATCCCCATGGCACAAAAATAGACTGAAGGAGCAAATAAATGAAAGGTCATATCTGACTACATTTGACCTTTGAACAACATTAGGAGTGGGTGTGCTGACCCACACACAGTCAAAAATCTGCATATAACTTTAGAGTCAGCCATCTGTATCCAAGTTTCCACATCTACAACTTCAACTATCCACTGATCACGTAGTACTGTAGTACATATTTATAGAAAAAAATCCACATATAAGTGGATCTATGTAGTTTAAAGTTATGTTCGAGGACAATCTCCTGTCAGAAAAGGCAGATTAGGGGCATTTCCTGGTGGTCCAGTGGTTAGGGCTCAGCTCTCACTGCCAGGCCCTAGGTTCGATCCCTGATCTGGGAATCAATACCACATAAGTGGTGCACTATTGCCAAAAATATAATTAAAAAAAAATAAAAGGCAGATCAGGTGGTAAGTGCTCAATGTAATCAATTCCAAGACACTACTTCTGAGTAAAGATGCATACCTAAATGACACTACCTAAGATACTACACAAATTAACTTTTTTCTTCCAAATGGAACTTAAAGTTTTTGAGTCTTCTTAATGAATTCAGGCCATTTGAAAATCTCAAAAGAAATATACATCACATTGAAATCCTACCAAGTTCTAAGAAACCACATTCTTTTTTTTCCTAGCTCAGATCCTAATTACTATAAAATTTTGACAACTAGTTCACACATTCAAAATTCTGTGCTCTGCTCTTCAGATTCCCCAAGTCCTTTAATCATCTTGGCACTGTCAGCAGAGAACCAGGGAAGAGTACCTCCGCCAATAAGGAGTAGGGTGGCCCATGGCTTCCTTCTTGCAAACTTAGATTAGCAGACAGTCACAAAACTAGGGTGTCTTTTTCAAAGACCAACTGAAATTTAATGAAAAGAGAAAGTTTTCATTAAGTTGAAGAATCAGAGAAAACTAAAAATAAATTGAGACATTTCTTTTAGAAGCGTCAGAAAATACAACTTTGAAATCAAAGAATGTTTAGGATTTTGAATACACAGTCAGGTATTTTTAAAGTACCTACTCTGCAAAGAAGCGTGTAAGAGTACACAGAAGGAGAACTATATGACATTTTTCATTTCTCGGCACTTCCAAGTTTATTCATTGATTGTCACAATTTTGTAAATTATTTGACTGATTCTCAATGAACTTGTTATTGTTTGGTTGCTAAGTCATGTCTGACTCTTTGCAACCCAGTGGACTGCAGGATGTCATGCTTCCCTGTCCTTCACTATCTCCCAGAATTTGCTCAAATTCATGGTCCATTGAGTCCATGATGCTATCTAATCATCTCATCCTCCATCATCCCCTTCTCCTCCTGCCTTCAATCTTGCCCAACATCAGGGTCTTTTCCAGTGGGTCAGCTCTTCACAACAGGTGACCAAAATATTGGAGCTTCAGCTGCAGCATCAGTCCTTCCAATGAATATTCAGGGTTGATTTCTTATAGGATTGACTGATCTCCTAGCTATCCAAGGGACTCTCAAGAGTCTTCTCCAACACCACAGTTCAAAAACATCAATTCTTCTGTGCATAGCCTTCTTTATGGTCTCTCACATCCATACATGACTACTGGAACCATAGCTTTGACTATATGGGCCTTTGTCCACAGAGGGATGTATCTGCTGTCTAGGTTTGTCATAGCTTTCCTTCCAAGGAGAAAGCTTCTTTTAATTTCACTACTGCAATCACTGTCCACAGTGATTTTGGAGCCCAAGAAAATAAAATTTGTTATTGCTTCCATGTTTTCCCCTTCTATTTGCCATGAAGTGATGGGACCAGATGCCATGATGTTATTTGTTTTTAATGTTGAGTTTTAAGCCAGCTTTTTCACTCTCCTCTTTCACCCTCATCAAGAGGCTCTTTAATTCCTCTTCACTTTCTGCCATTAGAGTGGTAGCATCTGCATATTTGAAGTTGTTGATTTTTCCTGGCAATCTTGATTAACTCAATGAGCTAATAATTCATAAAAGAGATAGATTCATTTATTCATTCCTTAAGGATATCAGAGTAGTCACTTTGTAGGTGTAGGAGAAAAATACACATACTGACCATGTGCACAGACAGACCAATGAACATTTAAGTAAGTGCAACAAAATTCTGGCTGGATAACAGGAAAAGACACATAGTTGGATTCCCTACTTCATTCTATGCAGTAAAATAAATCCAAAATATTCACATGGCATTACTTAAAATGCATACAGAAAGACTCAGCTTAAATGTTTATGCCTCACCTTTTTAACCATGGGAACAAATAAAAATAAACAGGAAACTTGCTATATGTAAAGTCTTCAAGTTCTCCCATCTTTTCTAGGGATCAGCCAGCACAGGGAAAATCAGTGTGACTACCTCTGTTTGCATCCCAACTCTGCTTCTTTCCAGCTGGGCAACCATGGCTAAATTATTTAATTCCACATACTTCAATTTCCTTATCCTGGAATGTGAATAGTAATAGCACTAGAGAGTTTATATGGGAATTACATCAAGTTAAGATACATGAAAGAACTTAGACTGTTGCCTGGCCCATAAAAAGTAGTATATAAGTAAAAACTATTATTACTTGAGATACATCATTTTGTAAAGGAAACACACACATCTAAGCACAGTAAGGTAAACACTATATATATATTTATGTATATATAAGTAAATACACATATAAAACAATTTCTGAAGAATAAAAATGCAACTGTTAACAGCAGTGAAACTTTGAGTGAAGACTAAGAATGAGAGGAATGTTTTGAAAATGAGTAGCTATCCAGTTGTCCTAGCAACATGTATTGAAGAGACTTACTTCCCTCATTGAATACTCACGGCATTCTTGATGAAAATAAGTTGACCACAGACACACGGGTTTATTTCTGGACTCACTTCTATTCCATTGATCTATATGTCCTTATGCCAGTATCACACTGTCTTGATTACTCCAGCTTTGTAATAAGTTTTGAAACGGGGAAGAGTGAGTCTTCCAATTTTGTTCTTTTTAAAGACTGTTTTGGCTATTTTAAGTTCCTCTAAACTCCAAATCACTTCATGGGAAAAAAATGGGGAAGCAGTGGAAACAGTGACAGACTTTATTTTTCTGGGCTCCAAAATCACTGCAGATGGTGACTGCAGCCATGAAATTAAAAGACACTTACTCCTTGGAAGGAAAGTTATGACCAACCTAGATAGCATATTCAAAAGCACAGACATTACTTTGCCAACAAAGGTCCGTATAGTCAAGGCTATGGTTTTTCCTGTGGTCATATATGGATGTGAGAGTTGGACTGTGAAGAAAGCTGAGCGCCGAAAAATTGATGCTTTTGAACTGTGGTGTTGGAGAAGACTCTTGAGAGTCTCTTGGGCTGCAAGGAGATCCAACCAGTCCATTCTGAAGGAGATCAGCCCTGGGATTTCTTTGGAAAGAATGATGCTAAAGCTGAAACTCCAGTACTATGGCCACCTCATGCGAAGAGTTGACTCATTGGAAAAGACTCTCATGCTGGGAGGGATTGGGGGCAAGAGGAGAAGGGGACGCCAGAGGATGAGATGGCTGGATGGCATCACTGACTCGATGGACGTGAGTCTGAGTGAACTCCGGGAGTTGGTGATGGACAGGGAGGCCTGGTGTGCTGAGATTCATGGGGTCGCAAAGAGTCGGACACGACTGAGCGACTGATCTGATCTAATCTGAAACTCCAAATGAATGTTAAAAGTCAGCTTGATTTCTTTCTTCAAGTGGACCTAGAGAATGTCATGCTGAGTGAAGTAAATAAGAGAAGGAGAAATATTGTATGATATCTCTTATATGTGGAATCTAGGAAGAAATGATACAAGTGAACTTACAAAACAGAAAGAGATTCACAGACTTAGAAAACTTAGGGTTACCAGAGGGAAGGGAGAGACAGAAAGTTTGGGAAAGTCATGTACACACTGCTGTATTTAAAATGGAAAACCAACAAGGGCCTATTGTATAGCACATGAAACTCTACTCAATGTTATGTGCCAGCCCGGATGGGAGGTGGATTTGGGGAAGAATGGTTACATGTATATGTATGCCTGATATTTCTATCAACGTTTTGTATATATTATGAGTATATGAATATACGGGCTTCCCTGGTGGCTCAGTGATAAAGAATCTGCTTACAAATGCAGGAGATGCGAATTTGATTCCTGAGCGGGGAAGATCCCCAGAGGGCATGGCAACCCACTCCAATATGCTTCCCTGGAGAACCCCATGGACAGAGGATCCTGGCAGGCTACAGTCCATAGGGCAACAAAGAGTCAGACACAACTTAGTGACTAAACAACAAACAACATCACATGAGTACACCTTGTGCACTTCTTTTGTTAAACTTATAACTAAGTATTCTTTGTAATGCTTTGTAAATGGAATTGTTTTACTTGATTACTGCAAGTATATAAAAATACAATTACTGTTTTGTGTATTGACCTTGTATCCTGAAACCTTGTTGAACCCACTTATTAGTTCTAATGGGCTAGTAACACCATTTCCAGTGAAATTCTCAGAGAAGGGGACATAGTTTTGAGGTGGGAAGATATACCAAGATATGTCTAGTGTATCAGATGTCCAATTTTCTTTTGTTATTCTCCATCTTTTATATCCTATCTAGAACATTTGTTACTTCTTTTGTTGGCATTACCTTCTTACATATATCTTAGAAAAAGTCAGTCAAGATTTATCTAGTTCCATGTTAATCATTTTTCTCCAATTTTTCTAATGGCGATAATAGTTTTCTTCACATTTATGTGAGGAGTCATCTAGATCAATTAAATATAAAACTAGAAATGAAAAATTTAACATTATTTATGAGTCTTCTCACAAATTAAAAATCAGTTCTAGGCTTATTTTGAGTAAGCCCAGTTCAGCCCTCAAAACATTACTAGGTAGGTCATATAAAATCAACTTTTTTAAAAGGTATGCTGCTACTTTTAAGTCACTTCAGTCATGTCCGACTCTGTATGACCCCATAGACGGCAGCCCACCAGGCTCCCCCGTCCCTGGGATTCTCCAGGCAAGAACACTGGAGTGGGTTGCCATTTCCTTCTCCAATGCATGAAAGTGAAAAGTGAAAGTGAAGTCGTTCAGTCGTGTCTGACTCTTAGCGACCCCATGGACTGCAGCCCACCAGGCTCCTCCATCCATGGGATTTTCAAGGCAAGGGTACTGGAGTGGGGTGCCATCGCCTTCTCCGTTAAAAGGTATATTATGAGGCAATTGATTAATTTTCATCTCAGTTACCTAGATTTATCCAAGGAAATTCTTCAACCTTAATTATTTTCCAAATACTGTCAATTCAACAATTTTATAGTGTTAAATTAAGAAACTCGACAACGTCAAGATATACAGATTAGAAATTAAAATCTTAATTGAAATGTATAAGTTTCTCATTATTAATATTTCATTGCACATATTTCTGGCTTCATGAGGAAATTAGATTTAATAATCCATATAGTTTTCTCATGCTATCATTATTAAAATGTTATACTGGAAAGATCAGATGCTTTAGGACTTGACGAACTGAATTCACATCTTAATTCTGTTCTTTTAGCAGGCATATAGCTGTCTTTAATTTCCTTAACCAAAGTGAATCTCGAGTCACATATAATATAAAAATGGTGTATAACATGATTTGCTATGAAATATATTGATAATGAAAACATGAAGGCTGAACCTCACACATAGTGGTTGTTTTACAAATAGTTAAGCTTCCCAGGTGGTGCTAGTGGTAAAGAACCTGCCTTCCAATGCAGGAGACATAAAAGATGCAGTTGATCCTTAGGTTGGGAAGATCCCCTGGAGGAGTGTATGGCAACTCACTCCAGTATTCTTGCCTGGAGAATCCCATGGACGGAGGAGCCTGGTGGGCTATCGTCCACAGGGTCGCACAGAGTCAGACACAGCTTAAGCGACTTAGCATGCATGCAAGTTTTTCTTAGGATGTGAGAAGGCATGAAGAAAGCAATGCTGACACATGGCTGAACATAAAGTATTTTGAATGAATCCTTAAGAAGGGGGACAGGAGAGAATAAGAATGAATAGAGAGAATTTTATGATTAATAGTAGGCAACATCAACAAAGACATAGAATAGACAATCTTAAAAACTGCAAATGAATAAGAGTAAAAGCTAATAGCTTTCCATTTCAAGAAGCTGTATTCTTTTTCAATACAAAATTACAAAATGTTCTTTGTTAATTTTATCTACGTTCTGTGGTGATAAATAACCTTTCTTATTGCCCCTTAACCTTTCTAATTGCCCTATGTCAGATATCTTATACTAAATTCTGCTGCAGTATCAAATAACTCCCTAAATCTCAGTGACTTCCACAGAAATTTAGTTTTTGCTTAAGTTATATGTTCATTTTGAGTTATATGTTCATTTTGGATTAAATGCAACTCCTTTTCTTCATTCCGGGACACAAGATGAAGGAACAACACCCATTTGGGACAGTTTCAATCCCATGGCAGAGGAAAAAGGAAACAGTGGCAGAAGGACATGATAGTTCCAAAAGCTTCTACTCATCAACAATACCCATAATTTCTGCTCACATATTATTGGTCAAAACACGTTATGGGTAAGACCAAAGTTAATAATTTGGGGTACATAGGCCTCCTACAGGAAAAGTAGAGAATACTTTGTATGAAAGTGAAAGTGTTGTCTGTTTGACGCCATGGACCATAACCCACCAGACTCCTCTATCCATGGGATTCTCCAGGCAAGAATACTGGAGCGGATAGCCATTCCCTTCTCCAGAGGATCTTACCAACCCAGGGATTGAACCCAGGTCTCTTGCATTGCAGGTGGATTCTTAACTGTCTGAGTTGTAGTTTGTATTTGTTGTTGTTGAGTTGCTAAGTCGTGTCCAACTCTTTGCGATCCCATGGACTGCTGCACACCAGGATTCCCTTTCCTTCACCTTTGTGTGAGAAAACTCCCACAGTTTGCTCAAACTCATGTCCACTGAGTCAGTGATGCCATCCAATCATTTCATCCTCTGTTGTCCCTTTCTTCTCCTTCCATCAATCTTTCCCAGCATCAGGATCTTTTCCAGTGAGTCAGCTCTTCGCATCAGGTGACCAAAATATTGGAGCTTGAGGTTCAGCATCAGTCCATCCAATGAATATTCAGGGTTGATTTCCTTTAGGATTGACTGATTTGATCTCCCTGCTGTCCAAGGGACTCTCAAGAGTATTCACCAACAACACAGTTCAGAAGCATCAATTCTTTGGTGCTCAGCCTTCTTTATAGTCCAACTCTCACATCTGTACAAGAATACTAGAAAAACCATAGCTTTGACTATCTGGACCTTTGTAGGCAAAGTAATGTCTCTGCTTTTTAGGTTAATCATTGCTTTTCTTCCAAGGAGCAAGTGTCTTTTAATCTCATGGCTGTACTCACCATCTGCAGTGATTTTGGAGCCCAAGAAAGTAAATTCAGTCACTATTTCCATTGTATCCCCATCTGTTTGCCATGAAGTGATGGACCAGAAGCCATGATCTTAGTTTTTTGAATGTTGAGTTTTAAGGCAGCTTTTTCATTCTCCTCTTTCACTTTCATCAAGAGGCTCTTTAATTCTTCTTTGCTGTCTGCCATAAGGGTGGTGTTATATGCATATCTGAGGTTATTTAGATTTCTTCCCACAATCTTGATTCTAGCCTGTGATTCATCCAACATGGTATTTCACATAAAGTACTCTGCATATAAGTTAAATAATCAAGGTAGCAATATACAGCCTTGAGGTACCCGTTTCCCAGTTTGGAACCAGTCTGTTGTTCCATGTCTGGTTCTAGCTGTTGTTCTTGACCTGCATACAAGTTTCACAGGAGGCAGGTCAGGTGGTCTGGTATTACCATCTCTTGAAGATTTTTCCACAGTTTGTTGTGATCCACACAGTTAAGGCTTTAGCATAGTCAGTGAAGCAGAAGTAGATGTTTTTCTGGAATTCTCTCACTTTTTATATGATCCAGTGGATGTTGGAAATTTGATCTCTGGTTTCTCTCTCTCTTCTAAATTCAGCTTTTACATCTGGAAGTTCTTGGTTCACATACTGTTTAAGCCTGGCTTCGAGAATTTTGAGCATTACTTTGCTAGCATGTGAAACTAGTGCAATTGTGCAGTAGTGTGAACATTCTTTGGCATTGCTCTTTGGGATTGGAATGAAAACTGACCATTTCCAATCCTGTGACCACTGCAGAGTTTTCCAAATTTGCTGGCATATTGAGTGCAGTACTTTTCTAGCATCATCTTTTAGGATTTGAAATAGCTCAACTTGAATTCCATCACCTCCACTAGTTTTGTTCATAATGGTGCTTCCTAAGGCCCACTTGATTTCACATTCCAAGATGTCTGGCTCTAGGTGAGTGATCACACTATTGTGGTTATCTGGATCAATAAGAATTTTTTTATATAGTTTTTCTGTGTATTCTTGCCACGTCTTCTTGATATCTTCTGCTTCTGTTAGGTCCATACCATTTCTGTCCTTTATTGGGCCAATCTTTGCCTGAGATGTTCCCTTGGTATCTCTAATTTTCTTGAAGAGACCTCTGCTGCTGCTGCTGCTAAGTTGCATCAGTCGTGTCTGACTCTGTGCAACCCCACAGACGGCAGCCCACCAGGCTCCCCCATCCCTGGGATTCTCCAGGCAAGAACACTGGAGTGGGTTGCCATTTCCTTCTCCAATGCATGAAAGTGAAAAGTGAAAGTGAAGTCACTCAGTCGTGTCTGACTCTTCATGACCCCATGGACTGCAGCCTACCAGGTTCCTCTGTCCATGGGATTTTCCAGGCAAGAGTATTGGCGTGGGTTGCCATTGCCTTCTCCAGAAAAGACCTCTAGTCTTTCCTATTCCGTTGTTTTCCTCTATCTTTACATGTTCACTTAAAAAGGCTTTCTGATCTCTCCTTTCTATTCTCTGAAACTCTTGTATTCAGATGGGTATATCTTGCCTTTTCTTCTTTGCTTTTAGCTTCTCTTTTTTTCTCAGCTATTTGTAAGGCCTCCTCAGACAACCATTTTGCCTTTTTGCATTTCCTTTTGTTGTGGAAGGTTTTAATCACCACCTCCTGGACAATGTTATGAACCTTCATCCATAGTTCTTCAGGTACTCTGTCTATCGGATCTAATCCCTTGAATCTATTGGTCACTTCCACTGGCATACCTGAATGGCCCAGTGGTTTTCCCTACTTTCTTCAAGTTAAGTCTGAATTTTGCAGTAAGGAGTTCATGATCTGAGCCACAGTCAGCTCCAGGTCTTGTTTTTGCTGACTGTATAGAGACCTCCATTGGCTGCAAAGAATATAATCAATCTGATTTCGGTAATGACCATCTGGTGATGTCCATGTGTAGAGTCATCTCTTGTGTTGTTGGAAGAGGATGTTTGCTATGACCAGTATGTTCTCTTGGGACAACCCTGTTAACCTTTTTTCCTGCTTCATTTTGTACTCCAAGGCCAAACTTGCCTGTTACTTCAGATATCTCTTGACTTCCTACTTTTGCATTCCAGTCCCCTATGCTGATAAGGACATCTATTTCTGGTGTTAGTTTTTTCTGGTCCAGATGGTCTTGTAGGTCTTCATAGAATCATTCAACTTCAGCTTCTTGGGTGTTAGAGGTTGGTGCATAGACTGGGATTATTGTGATATTGAATGGTTTGCTTTGGCAACAACCAAGATCATTCTGTTGTTTTTGAGATTGCAACCTAGAACTGCATTTTGGACTGTTCTGTTGAGTATGAGGACTACTCCATTTCTTCTAGGGAATTCTTGCCCACAGTAGTAGATATAATGGTCATCTGAATAAAATTCACCTATTCCTGTCAATTTTAGTTCACTGATTCCTAAAATGTTGATGTTCACTCTTGTCATCTCCTATTTGACCTCTTTCAATTTACTTTGATTCATGGACCTAACATTCCAGGTTCCTACGCAATATTTTTTTAAAAGCGTTGGACTTTATTTCACCAACAGACACATCCACAACTGGGCATTGTTTCCACTTTGGCTTTGCATAGTAATATAATAATCTAAAAGAAGATCCATCCTTTTCTCATCTTCTACTTGATGAGTACTTAAATACTGCTATAGACATAAATTCATGTTTTCCTCTGCTTTTCATTAGTAGTAGAATCTATTTTTCTTTCACTATGTCAGGTATATCCAAAATAAACAAGAACTCTCTCAGGTATTTGGTGATGATCTTGATATATAAAAGCTTGAGCGTTGGCCTTTATCACGCTATCAAAATATTGTCTTTACCTGACATGAATTGTTACACTACCAAAATATTTGGAGAACTATTGAAACCTAATCCTAAGGAGAATTTCTTAAGTTTAAAACAAGTAAGAGTTGGTGAAGGTGAAGTCGCTCAGTTGTGTCCGACTCTTTGCGACCCCGTGGACTGTAGCCTACCAGGCTTCTCCGTCCATGAGATTTTCCAGGCAAGAATACTGGAGTGGGTTACCATTTCCTTCTCCAGGCGATCTTCCCAACCCAGGGATCAAACCCAGGTCTCCCACATTGGAGGCAGACACTTTAACCTCTGAGCCACCAGGGAAGCCCAAGTAAGAGTTAGGGGAAAGAAAATAACTTTAGAAGGAAATAGAGAAAACTAGCCTCATCAGCTCAGCACTGATCACTACTGACATCTACTGGATAGAAAATCAACCAGAAAATTGAGACAGCTTGTGAGAACTGTTGTTTTGATTGGCATTGGTTGCATTAAAAAAAAAAAAAAATAGAATTAGCTATTAATTTTAGGGGGGACCCATCCAATTATACTTGGTAGTCACTGTTTTCTGGTATTATGTTGGTAACTGTAGCCAAAAAAAAAAGAAGAACAACTATTTCAGAGTAATAGTTTATTGAAAAATTTCACCAGTCACCCTGTCAGCATACATTAAGCTTTACTATGTGTTGTTTTCCAGATTTGCTAACATATATAGTGCAGCACTTTAACAGCATCATCTTTTAAGATTTTAAGTAGCTCAGATGGGCATACCTAACAGCTTTCAATGTTAAGTTACTCATTCTACTGGAAACTTGATTAGCTGCTTATGAACAGTGTTTCACCTTTCCTTACCGTCAAGGATTCTAAAGGTTCTGCGATTTTATTCTTCTTGCAGACTAACAAGTTAACCTACCACATTTTTATGGATGCTGACAGATTAGAGACTCCTGGTTCAGAAAGGAACTGCTTATTACTCGTAGTAATAGTGGCAGCTAGAGTAGTTGCCTTGTTTTTTTCTTTTTGTTCTGTGAGTCCAAATCCCAATTCCCACATGTTTATGTGAAGAGGAACAGAAAGCATTTGCACATGCTGTAGATTGTTTTACAGTACAGAAACTGTGATTGGAGCCCTAATATTTTTTAATAGGAAATAAGTATGCCTGTCCTTTGCTCCAGTGGGAAATTTTATCATCATTATATTTGAGGGTAAGAATGTGTTTTATCTTTGCTCTGGGGGGAAACACTATATCTTCAATACTATTCTCTCTACAAACATCTTTAAACAGATCAGAATAAATGACTGAAAATTCTTTTATAAGACACACAAAAATTCAAGAGGTCCCTAGAGAATCCTCTCCCAGCAGTATCTGTCCCTCACTGGTACTCATCTCGGCTTCTGGCAAGTTTCCCCATGAGTATGCCACTGTTTTTCATGCTCAGTGATCTGAACAACATAGATCAGGACCAAGTCCATTAATTTACTTCATGTTTCATTTAATTAAGATTGCCATTATAGGTGGGATCAAGATGGTGGAGTGAGATCTGGAGCTCACATCTTCCCATGGACACACCATAACTATGTAGAGAACAACTCTGAGAATAACTTGAAGACAAGCAGGATAGATCTTTTGTAATTAAGGATGTAAAGAAAATCCACATTGCAACAGGTAGAGGAAGAGATGGGATCTAGTCAGGACTCACGCCCACAGTGTGCTGACCCAGAAAATGGAGGGCATATCACAAACTCAGAGTTTCACCTGTAGGAGCAATGGTGTAAGCCTAATACGGGACACCCCAGCCCTGGGATCTGGCACCAGAAAGAGGAACCACCATAACTGGCTTTGAAATACAGTGAAGCTAAGGTCTAGAAGATCCTAAGGCTATAGAAAACAGATTCTGCTTGTAAAGTGGCCACACACAAACTTACTCAGTGAGTCCTGGTGTAGAGGCTGCAGGTTGAGAAGAGCCTGGTGCTCCAGATAACCTGCCAAGACCACCCCAGAAGCCCCTTGGCCCACACCTTGATCCAGCTCCAGCCCTCCTGGCAAGGCTGTGGGCCCCATCACATGCTGGGAAAAGCTCCAGCCTGCACCAGACTCTAGTTCTACCCCTTCTGCCAAGGTAGACCCACCTTACTTTGGAAAAAAGCCCAGATCAGGAAAATCCCCAGATTGTTTCCAGCTCAAGCCCCAGCCTCCTGCCTTCTGCCTCCTGCCAAAGCCACCAGGGATACTCAATCTGCATAGGAATGCTCTTACACAAGGCTACATCTTCAAGTCCAGGAGGGGTACTGTTTCACCTAATAGGAACAAACACAGAAAGTCAACAAAATGCGAAGTCAAGGAATTAGTTCTAACTAGGTAAAACCCTAGTGAAATGATGTTAAGTAATTTATCTGATAAAGAACTTAAAGAAACAATGATACAAATAAATCCTCACTGAATCTGGCAGAGAATGGAGGAACACAATGAGAACTTAAAGAGTCAGAAATAAAAAATAACCAAACAGAGCTGAAAAAATGCAGTAAAAGAAAACACAAATACACTAGGCAGAATCAACAGCAGATTAAATGATGTAGAAAACACATGTTGTATCATGCATTTTCATAGAAGTCTGGGTGTATTCTGATAGTATTCTACCAGAACAGCAAAAAATAAATAATTTTAGAAATGAAGATAGTTTATGGACCTCTGAGTCAACATCAGACCTACTAGTATTCACATTATAAAGGTCCCAGGAGGAGAAGAGGGACAGAAGAGGCAGAAAATTTATTTGAAAAAATAATGACTGAAAATTTCCTTATCCTGGGGAAGAAAACAGATATCCAGGCCAGGTCACAAAAAGTCCCAAAGAAGATGAATCTGAAGAGATCCACACCAAAATGTATTATACTCAAATGGCAAAAATTAGATAATTTTGAAATCAATAAGAGAAAAACAAGGAGTCATGTATAAGGGAATCTCCATTTGCCTATCAGCTGTTTTCTCAGTGGAAACTGCAGGCCTTTCTTCTTTTAGTCTCTACTCTTGTGGCTTGGTTTTTTTTTTTTCTGCAGCATTATGTTTGAGTACCTTTTTCTTTAGTTTTTACATATTTATTGTAGGTTTTTGGTTTGTATTTACTATGAGGTGTAAAATTATTTTTTTAAGCTTATGGTCACTTAAGTTCAAACACATTCTAAAAGCTCTACATTTTTTACTCCCTCTTCCACATTTTGTTTTTTGACATCATACCCTTAATTGTGTATGTTTCTTAGCTATTTATTGCTAGTGTGAAGGTTGAAAGACCAAAAAACCCCATCAAATCAACTATGCATAGGTGCTATAGTCCATGGGGTCACAAAGACTGAGTTATGTATGTATAGTTGATTTTATGGGGCTTTTGGTCTTTTAACCTTCACACTAGCTTTTTAAGTGGTTGATCCATTGAGTTTACTGTATATTTGCCTTTATTAGTAAGAATTTTTTCTTTCATATATTTTCTTGTTTCTAGCTATGACCTTTTTTGTTTAAATAAGACCCTTTAACATTTCTTATAAGACTGGCTTAATGGTGATGAAGTCCTTTAGAGTTTGCTTACCCTGGAATTCTTAATGATACCTGACCAGGGAGAGTATCTTAGGTTGTTGGTTTTTTTCTTGCAAAAGGCACTTTAAATATTATCATGCTGAATGAAGGGGGTGGGAGAGTTGGGTGAAATAGGTTAAGAGGCTTAAGAATTACAAACTACCACTTATAAAATTAAAAAAAAAGTCACAAGGATACAATATATAGCTCTGGTAAAAATAGTAATACTGTAATAACTTTGGTGTCTAATACAAGTCTAAACTTTGGTGTCTAAAAATATCACTATGATGTGCATCTGAAACTGATGTAGTGGTGTAAGTCAACTATACTTCAGTAAAAGAATAAAAGGGTATATCATCAGGAATCCAGGTTGCGGGAGGCAGCCAACCTGCAGTATTGACCATTACCCACAGCTAGAATCAATCAGCTGAGTGAATTACATAAATCATCAGGGTTTATCCTAGAAATACAGGTGATTTTCTTAAAAACCTGCACTGACCTGTCTACTTGGTCCACAATTGTTATCCAGGTACAATAAGGGGCATCAGCGATTACAGACTTCATCTTGTCCTCCAAAGAGGAAATCTGTGGCAATTCTATCCTGTGTCACAACTCTGACTATTGAGTTGTTGATTACCTAAATGAATTTTAGAACTGAGGTGGTATTATTGATCACATCAGCTCCATTAAGGGCCAACTTTATGCAACCTCTACTAATTGGATGTTTCCCATTATAAGAATAATTGTCCACAGGGTATGTATAAATAATGAGTCATTTATCTCTCCAGAAATCTCCTGATTAGGTAAGGAATTTTACCTAATTTTAGAGATTTCCAAAGTCTTGTAAGGGTTATATGGTCTACTGATAGCTCTTTCTTAAGTCACCATGTTTTCAGGAGGAAGTCAAGTTAATACCTGACTTACACAACAGGAAGCAAATGGACATGGTATACTTGGGAATAAAGTGTTATTTACAATTGTTGGTGCCACCAAAGTAAAACCTCCATTGGTCAAGGTCACTGGCTATCAGGGCTTCCAACATGGTCCTCTGTCTGGCCAATAGATCTAAGGGTCCCCCGTTCAATTAAATGAGGATTTAACTCAATTGTTTTTGGAGGAACTGCTTGAGGAAAGTCAGTACAATCTGTCCTGCTTATGTTACCACTTGGGAGAATTTTACCTCATGAAACTGAACAAGGGCTATAAGAATGGAGGTAGGAAAAATATCCATATGTGTTTACAGATGTACTATGTGGGAGGTATAGGAGATGCTTTTTTCATTAGACTTCTTAGTAAGGTTAAGAAAGACGATGATCAAATCATAGTCACACATGCCTGGTGGGGAATGGAGGATGGTACCTCAAGTGATCAGTTCAGTTTTACGCTCTTAGAGCACTTCTGGGAAACAAAATCAGGAAATTTTCCTTTGTGAAAAGGCTCCAGAGGTAGTTCTGAAACTCAGAGATTGTTAACATTCCTCTCTTCCGGTGTCTCAGGAATTTCTGCTTCTGGCGCTAGGATGTTCTCTTTCTATCATCACAAAATCGGAGTGCCCTATTTCAGATTGAGGGCAGGAGGAGAAGGGGATCACAGAGGATGACGTGGTTGGATGACATCTCCAACTCAATAGCATGAGTTTGAGCAAAGCCCAGCAGTTAGTGAAGGACAGGGAAGCCTGGCCTGCTGCAGTCCATGGGGCCACAAAGAATCAGACACGAATTATTGACCGAACAAGAATGACAACTTCACTTTTTTTGGGTTAGAGTCATCGCCCATGCACAGCTAGACTTCTGATTCAGAAAGGCCAGGTATGAAGGGGGAAAAGGACATTTTTTACAAAATTGTAGAAACCTATTATGTTACTCAGTTTGGCTTGAGTGGGCCACTGCAGGGGGACTCAACTAGCGATGTAGTCAAACAGATATTATCCTGGCTGAGGACCATGTCAGTCCAATAAAAGAACTCAAGTGGCTGAACCAGAATTAAGTTTATATCCTTTACGACCCTTTTTCTGAGTTCCTATCCAAAGAGTATACCAACCAAACTAGCCTGGATTTTCCATTCAGTTCAGTTCAGTCGCTCAGACGTGTCTGACTCTTTGCAACCCCATGAATCGCAGCACGCCAGGCCTCCCTGTCCATCACCAACTCCCAGAGTTCACTCAGACTCATGTCCATCGAGTCAGTGATGCCATCCAGCCATCTCATCCTCTGTTGTCCCCTTCTCCTCCTGCCCTCAATCCCTCCCAGCATCAGAGTCTTTTCCAATGAGTCAACTCTTCACATGAGGTGGCCAAAGTATTGGAGTTTCAGCTTTAGCATCAGTCCTTCCAAAGAACACCCAGGATTGATCACCTTTAGAATGGACTGGTTGGATCTCCTTGCAGTCCAAGGGACTCTCAAGAGTCTTCTCCAACACCACAGTTCAAAAGCATCAATTCTTCAGCACTCAGCTTTCTTCACAGTCCACCTCTCACATCCATACATGACCACAGGAAAAACCATAGCCTTGACTAGACGGACCTTTGTTGGCAAAGTAATGTCTCTGCTTTTGAATACGCTATCTAGGTTGGTCATAACTTTTCTTCCAAGGAGTAAGCGTCTTTTAATTTCATGGCTGCAGTCACCATCTGCAGTGGTTTTGGAGCCCAAAAAAATAAAGTCTGTCACTGTTGCCACTGTTTCCCCATATATTTCCCATGAAGTGATGGGACCAGATGCCATGATCTTAGTTTTCTGAATGTTGAGCTTTAAGCCAACTTTTTCACTCTCCTCTTTCAATTTCATCAAGAGGCTTTTTAGTTCCTCTTCACTTTCTGCCATAAGGGTGGTGTCATCTGCATATCTGAGGTTATTGATATTTTTCCCAGCAATCTTGATTCCAGCTTGTGCTTATTCCAGCCCAGGGTTTCTCATGATGTACTCTGCATGTACGTTAAATAAGCAGGGTGACAATATACAGCCTTGACGTACTCCTTCTCCTATTTGGAACCAGTCTGTTGTTCCATATCTAGTTCTAACTGTTGCTTCCTGACTCGCATATAGGTTTCTCAAGAGGCAGGTCAGGTGGTCTGATATTCCCATCTCTTTCAGAATTTTCCACAGTTCATTGTGATCCATACAGTCAAAGGCTTTGGCATAGTCAATAAAGCAGAAATAGATGTTTTTCTGGAATTCTCTTGCTTTTTCCATGATCCAGCGGATGTTGGCAATTTGCTGTCTGGTTCCTCTGCCTTTTCTAAAACCAGCTTGAACATCTGGAAGTTCACGGTTCACATATTGCTGAAGCCTGGCTTGGAGAATTTTCAGCATTACTTTACTAGCGTGTGAGATGAGTGTAATTGTGCGGTAGTTTGAGCATTCTTTGGCACTGCCTTTCCATTGGGATTGGGATGAAAACTGACCTTTTCCAGTCCTGTGGTCACTGCTGAGTTTTCCAAATTTGCTGGCATATTGAGTACAGCACTTTCACAGCATCATCTTCCAGGATTTGAAATAGCTCAACTGGGATTCCATCACCTCCACTATCTTTGTTTGTAGTGATGCTTTCTGAAGCCCACTTGACTTCACATTCCAGGATGGCTGTCTCTAGGTGAGTGATCCAGAAGGTAAAAAGCTTTGTGCCCAGAAATGGTAAGGAACGAATCCTGAATTTTTAAAATGGGTTGGTGTAACCTTCTACCATTTGAATTTGATCATTATTCAAGATACAGCCAAAAGGAGATGACCCTTTTCTGGGGATAGTTGTATTCAGTGTCCAAATTGCTTTACTCTAAAGTAGACTGGGGCAGGAGGAAAGGAGAGTCAAAACTGACAAACAACTTTAGGGAATGATTTTGCAGTGTACAATATCAGATATATATGGATGGAAGGGAATGTGGAAATTTTATCAAATAGCTGATAATCAGTTCATTAAGTGATATTTTGTGTGTGTGTGATTAACACTTATTAGTGGAGAAGGCAATGGCACCCCACTCCAGTACTCCTGCCTGGAAAATCCCATGGATGGAGGAGCCTGGTAGGCTGCAGTCCATGGGGTCACGAAGAGTCAGACACAACTGAGCGACTTCACTTTCACTTTTCACTTTCCTGCATTGGAGAAGGAAATGGCAACCCACTCCAGTGTTCTTGCCTGGAGAATCCCAGGGACGGAGAACCTGGGGGTCTACCGTCTTTGGGGTCACACACAGTCGGACACGACTGAAGCGACTTAGCAGCAGCAGCAGCAGCAACACTTATTAGACTGCAAGCTAAATGGACATCATGAAAAGTATACCTAGGCACAACATAGCCAATCTGTTGAAATCTAAGGACTAAAAAGAAAGTCACAAATTCCCTGGTGGTCCAGTGGTTAGGACATGCTGCTTTCATTACCAAGGGCCTGGGTTCAGTCCCTGGTCAGGGAACTAAGATCTGGAATCCGCAAGCCACATGGTGCAGCAAAAAAAAAAAAAAAAAAGTTTTAAGGCAGTAAGAGCAAAAGAGTGGTATGATACATAAAGAATAATAACAAGATACTAGCCAAATTCCTGAAAGAAAAAAAAAGGTCAGCAGAAAATGGAAGGGCATATTTAAGTTGCTGAAAGAAAAAAAAAAAAAATCTTTATCAAGTAAACCATCCTTCAAACCAGAAGACAAACTAAAAACATTTGCAATAAATAAAGTACAGAATTCATCTCTAGTACTTTGTGTTGTGAGAAGTGCTAGAAAGAATCTTTTGGTCTGAAGGAAAATGATACCAGATAATATCTTGTATTTCCAGAATCAAAGATGATGGGAAATAGCAAACACCACACACTTTGTCATTTTCTTCTCTTAGTTTCTAAAAATGGCATATGTTTAAAACAAAATTCTAACATTCTATGTGTAATGTGTATGGATATGAATACGGTGGTGGTCGGGCTTCTCTGATGACTTGGCTGGTAAAGAAGAGAGACCGCCGGCAATGCAGGAGACCAGGATTTGATCTCTGGGTCAAGAAGGTACCCTAGAGAAGGAAATGGCCACCCACCCCAGTATTCTTGCCTAGGAAATCCCATGCACAGAGGAGCCTGGTGGGTTATAGTCCATGGGGTCACAAGAGCCTGACATGATTTAGCAACTAAACCACCACTACCACATACATATGTATATAAGACAGCACAAAAGGTGTTAGATGAAAATATTGTTACAAAATTTTTATGCTTTACGCAAAATAAATACGAAGTTTAAGTAAATTGTGATAACTTCATGATTCATATTATAACCCCTAGAGCAACCACTAAAGAAAGCAATGCAAAGAAGTACAGCAGAAAAGGCAAAAGAGGACTTGAATGGAATGCTCGAAGGGTATTCATTTAACCTAAAATTGGAAAGGAGAGAAGGAACAGAGTAACAAACTCATGAGCCAAACAGAAAAGTATTAAGGCAGATTTAATGCATGCATATTAATATATAAGTGGACAATAGACTGATTAAAAGGGAGAAATCAGACTGGATGAAAAGCAAGACACAACTATTGACTTCTCACAGAGTTGCATTTTAATTATAGAGTAATTTGTTCTTGATATTCTCATAGACCGTAGTCATACTACCTTAGCTAAACTTAGGTCTGCAGCTTGGAAATACATATAGATGAAAACTGTAGAGACTGAGAGAATCAGACTTGAATCTATTACTCTTATTATCACAAGAGAGCAGTCCTACAGAGAAAAATGTGAAAATCAGAAAGACAGAAGGAGAAAAATTGGAATTGGTGACAAACTGGACACAAATGAGGTGGAAGGGTGAGAACTGACTTTGGACTTATTACAGAGGCATTTTGAAATTAACTTTGAACAGCATTTTTTGTTTTTTAATTCAGTGAGTGATTTTAGTGGTTACCATAAAGGGAGTAAATATGGTTTTGTGTATTTGATTTCTTCCCCCTCTTCTCCTCCCTTTGGCCTCAGTTAGTGACAAGTATGGGTAGCATGTAGTGGTAAAGAACCTGCCTGCCAATGCAGGAGACTTAAGAGATGTGGGTTCGATTCCTGCGTCAGGAAGATCCCCTGGAGAAGGAAATGGCAACCCACTCCAGTATTCTTGCCTGGACAATCCCATGGACAGAGGAGCCTGGCGGGCTACAGTCAATGGGATCACAGAGAGTCAGACACGACTGAAGTGACTGAGCATGAGTGACAAGCATATTCCAGAATGGGGAGAAGCTACCATCAGAGCTTTAAATTGTACAAAATGGCAAAATTCAAGTGATTCATGAAAGAAGAGAAATTAACTTTCTACCAATTTTGTTCAGAAAGGTTTTTTCCTCCTATTCCTCAATTTTCCCCTTCTAGTACTGTCAAAATGCCCAGCTATCTTTTTATCCTTACTTCTCGTGTGATCTTATATGTAATGGAAAAGCTTATCTTCCTGAGGAGGTAAAACACCAGATACATAAATCAGTCATAATATAAAGAACCTACAGCATGTCTGCCCTCTCAACTCAGTATACAGAGACATACACATTACCACATTATGAGAATCTGAAGTAAATTCCACACACACAAAGCTATTCAACTTCTCTATCTCTAATTTATGAATAAATGATACCCAAAATCAAAGCTGCTTTGGTTTATCCATGAAGCAAAAACGTTCATCCTCAGATCATCATAGAAATCTGCCTGGAGGGTTGAACTGATTGGAAAGAAGACTGTGTCATTACAACGCTTTTATTTTTTTGTTTTTGGGCCAAGCCTCATGGAAATGTTTTCTAAACATATTTTCCTTTAATGTCAGGGATAGCCCTATGTTCAGATTAGCTGTATAAGCTCACAGCGGAGTAAGAAATAGCCTCATGGGGATAATATCTCTGAAAAAAGAGACATTAATAATCCAAATAAGCCCAACTGTCCCAAAGAGATAAGATATGGAAAAATGAGTAGAAGGCTGAATATAGATTGAACCAGAGACATCAGGTACACAAAAGACTATTCTAGGGAGGAAACTACCTGGTATTCTACATTTGAATACACGCAGTTTTAGACACTGATGTGGTGACTTACTAGAGCAAACACTGCAAGGTAGATAAGAATTGCTGTATCTTCCAAAAGCACATAGCCTAAGTCTCAAAACATATATTGCATTACAAAGCCAGTTGAGAGAGCACCATATCAAATAATTCTACAATTTTCTTCCCTTTCCAGTCCTACTGAGATGTCATCAGCTAAAGCAAGGGGGCTTCACATTCAATGGTAAATAGAAAATATTTTGGAAAGTAAATGTGTTTCCAGAGAGTTAAAAAGTACAGTCTTGGATAAAATATACGTTTTTGGAATATTGATTTGTGTCTTTGACTGTATTATTCCTCATGTGTGTGGTGTGTACAAGACAGAATTAAGCCTCATTAGGACTGTATTCTATCCACACACAGTGCTTTCCATCCACACATATTCCAGCCACTCAGGACACAAGAATCTTGACTCTAATTTTATAAGATGGTTCCCATTCAATACTTTATCAAAATAGGGAGGTCTCTTTAATTTGGGAATGCATGTGAGGACAAAAAAAAGACAATAAGAACTACATATTATTTCCTGTGCACACATATAATGAGCTCTAAGGTAATTTGATGGCTTTTGATTTTTATTTGCTGTCGTATTTATCATAATACTGATCATAATTTATAAGCATGTAATAAGGGTCTAGTTCTGCTCTTCTCTGTTATCTTTTTGGGTTTGCTCTAGTGTCTGCGTTTTGAAGTTTGAATGCCTTATTTTGTTTCTATTTTTGCTCATGGGTCCGCCTCTAGCAGTTGATTCCCATAGAAGCTGTATTTTACTCCCATGTATTCTACTCAATGCTAGCTTCCCATTTTTTTGTATTATCAAAAATAGCTGTGGGCTCTTTGCAAGCTTCTCTCTTCTTGGTGAGGCCCATGGCTGTGCTCTCTGTCATCCATGTCCTCTCTCTGAAACCAGTATTATCCTGGAGGCTGTTGAGATGGGAAAGGCATTTCAAACCTCTTTAGTGAGAAAAATCATTTTCTGCACAGAGACTTTACAGAAAGTGTGCTGCAGTCTAGTTCAAGCCAATGTGATATGATGATTCAAAATTGTGAGGTTCTTTTTTGGTTGAAACTGGGAAATCTGCAGTACCTGGGAAGTGGTTGAGAGCTCTCAGTATCTCCCTTACTGACTCACTACCAGGTGGTAGGTTACAGTGAAAACAAATTCTACCATACATACCAAGGTTTATCAGCAAGCATGCACAGAAATAATCTGAGAACACGTTTGGTAATATTGATGTGGTCCCCGGTCTCTGTTCACTTCATTGTTTCAACGTCATCTTACATTATCACTAAAGGCAGATGCAACATCATTTTAGAGATAATGACTTACTGTTATAGTTGGGGCAGATGATAAGTTTTCTGATAGGTAGTTATGATGGTTAATTTTGTGTGTCTTCATGACTAGGCCATGGGTTGCCCAGATATTTGGTCAAACATTATTCTGAGTATCTCTGTGAGGGTATTTTTGGTTCTGTTTAACATTTTTTTGAGGTTTCAGATATGCTTTATAATTTTTTATTTTTAATTAAAGTATAGTGAATTTACAATATTGTGTTAATTACTGATATACAGCACTGTTTCAGTTATACATATATGTGTATTTTTTTAGAATTTTTTTTCCATTATGGCTTATCATAGGATATTGAACATAGTTCTCTATGCTGTATAGTAGGACCTTGTTTTATCCATTCTATATATAAAAGCTTACACCTTCTAATTCCAACCTCCCATTCCATCTCTCGCTCAAGCCCCTTCCTCTTGGTAACCACCATGCTGTTGTCTATGTCCGTGATTCTGTTTCTGTTTCATAGGTAGGTTCAATTGTGTCATATTTTAGATTCCACATATAAGTGATATTATATATATTTTTCTCTTTTTAACTTATCTCACTGAGTATGATAATCTTTAGTTGCATCCATGTCTCTGCAAATGGCATTAGTTTATTCTTTTTATGGCTGAATAGTTTTCCATTGTGTATATGTCCCACATCTTTATTCATTCATCTGTTGATCTAGGTTGTTTCCATGTCTTGGCTATTGTAAATAATGCTGCTATGAATATAGAGGCGCATGTATCTTTTTCAGTTAAAGTTTTGTCCAGATATATGCCTAGGGTTAGGATTGCTGGATCACTTGGAAATTCTATTTTTAGTTTTCTGAGGAGCTTCCATACTGTTTTCCACAGTGGCTACATCACCTTACTCAAAATATTACCACCAAAGGTCTAGGAGAATTGCCTTTTCTCCACACCCTTTACGACATTTGTTATTTCTAGAGTTTTTGATGATGGCCATTCTGACCAGTGTAAAGTGATACTTCATTGTAGTCTTGATTTGCATTTCTCTAATAATTAGTAAATTAGTGACATTGAGCATCTTTTCATGTGCTTTTTAGTCATATGTATATCTTCTCTGGATATACCTACTCACCTTAGACTGGTAGTCATATAGACTCAAACACATTCTAGGAAAAAACATCTACATTTCTTACTCTTCTCCACTACATTTTATTATTATGATGTCCTCTTTTACATCATCATGTTAATCCTTTTGCCATTCATTGTGGTTATCACTTTTACAGATGTTTTGATTGAATCTGTGTACTGGCTTATTTAGGTGATTTGCTTTCTAATTGTTTCTCTTTCCTTTTGAGTCTTCTTTTCAATTTGGAGAGGAACTGTCAATATTTCTTTTAGGATAAGCTTAGTGTTGCTGTATTCTTTTAGTTTTTGCTTATCTGGGAAATTCTTTATCTCTCCTTCTATTCTAAATGATAATCTTGCTGAGTAGAATATCCTTTGTTGTTGTTTAGTCGCTCAGTTGTGTCTGACTCTTTTGTAACTCCATGGGCTGTAGCCACCAGGCTCGTCTGTCCATAGAATTTCCCAGGCAAGAATACAGGAGTGGGTTGCCATTTCCTTCTCCAGGAGATCTTCCTGACCCAGGGATGAGCCTGAATCTCTGGCACTAGCAGGTGTATTCTTTACTGCTGAGCCAGCAGGGAAGCCCCAGAATATCCGAGGTTGCAGATAGTTTCCTTTTAGGACTTTGAATATATCTTACCACTCCCTTCTGACCTTCAATGTTTCTGTAGAGAAATCAGCTGATAGCCTTATGGGGCTTCCCTTAGAACGGAACTCTTTGCTTTTCTTTTCCTGCCTTTAGAATCCTCTCTTTAAATTTTGGCAATTTTATTATAATATGTCTTGGTATAGTCTGTTTGGGCTTACCTTTCTTGCAACCATCTGTTTTTCCTGTACTTGAATATCTGTTTCCTTGTTTAGATTTTAATCCACAATTTCTTCAAGTACATTTTTGATCCCTCTTTCTCTTTCTTCCCCTTCTGGAATCCATATTACGCCTTGATTGGCATGCTTTATATTTTCCAATAGATCTTATATATTGCTTTCATTTTTTAAAATTTGACTTTTTGTCTGCTTTCCTGGTTGGGTGATTTCCATTATTTCATCTTTCAGGTCATTTTTTTATTCTTCTGCATTGTATTTATTCTGCTATTCATTGCCTTTACTGAGCTTTTATCTCTTAAAATGAGTATTCTAATTTTTTTTGGTTTCACTTTATAGTTTCTAGTTCATTTTTGCAGTGTTCTTTTTTTTGTTAATCAGATCAGATCAGATCAGTCACTCAGTTGTGTCCAACTCTTTGCAACCCCATGAATCACAGCACGCCAGGCCTCCCTGTCCATCACCAACTCCCGGAGTTCACTCAGACTCACGTCCATCGAGTCAGTGATGCCACCCAGCCATCTCATCCTCTGTTGTCCGCTTCTCCTCCTGCCCCCAATCCCTCCCAGCATCAGAGTCTTTTCCAATGAGTCAACTCTTCGCATGAGGTGGCCAAAGTACTGGAGTTTCAGCTTCAGCATCATTCCTTCCAAAGAAATCCCAGGGCTGATCTCCTTCAGAATGGACTGGTTGGATCTCCTTGCAGTCCAAGGGACTCTCAAGAGTCTTCTCCAACACCACAGTTCAAAAGCATCAATTCTTCGGTGCTCAGCCTTCTTTACAGTCCAACTCTCACATCCATACATGACCACAGGAAAAACCATAGCCTTGACTAGACGAAACTTTGTTGGCAAAGTAATCTTTCTGCCTTTGAATATGCTATCTAGGTTGGTCATAACTTTCCTTCCAAGGAGTAAGCGTCTTTTAATTTCATGGCTGCAGTCACCATCTGCAGTGATTTTGGAGCCCCCCAAAATAAAGTCTGACACTGTTTCCACTGTTTCCCCATCTATTTGCCATGAAGTGATGGGACCAGATGCCATGATCTTAGTTTTCTGAATGTTGAGCTTTAAGCCAACTTTTTCACTCTCCACTTTCACTTTCATCAAGAGGCTTTTGAGTTCCTCTTCACTTTCTGCCACAAGGGTGGTGTCATCTGCATATCTGAGGTTACTGATATTTTTCCCGGCAATCTTGATTCCAGCCTGTGTTTCTTCCAGTCCAGTGTTTCTCATGATGTACTCTGCATATAAGTTAAATAAACAGGGTGACAATATACAGCCTTGACGAAATCCTTTTCTTATTTGGAACCAGTCTGTTGTTCCATGTCCAGTTCTAACTGTTGCTTCCTGACCTGCATATAGGTTTCTCAAGAGGCAGATCAGGTGGTCTGGTATTCCCATCTCTTTCAGAATTTTCCACAGTTTATTGTGATCCACACAGTCAAAGGCTTTGGCATAGTCAATAAAGCAGAAATAGATGTTTTCCTGGAACTCTCTTGCTTTTTCCATGATCCAGCGGATGTTGGCAATTTGCTGTCTGGTTCCTCTGCCTTTTCTAAAACCGGCTTGAACATCTGGAAATTCACGGTTCACGTATTGCTGAAGCCTGGCTTGGAGAATTTTGAGCATTACTTTACTAGCGTGTGAGATGAGTGCAATTGTGCGGTAGTCTGAGCAATCTTTGGCATTGCCTTTCTTTGGGATTGGAATGAAAACTGACCTTTTCCAGTCCTGTGGCCACTGCTGAGTTTTCCAAATTTGCTGGCATATTGAGTGCAGCACTTTCAGAGCATCATCTTTCAGGATTTGGAATAGCTCAACTGGAACTCCATTACCTCCACTAGCTTTGTTCATAGTGATGCTTTCTAAAGCCCACTTGACTTCACATTCCAGGATGTCTGGCTCTAGGTCAGTGGTCACACTATTGTGATTATCTTTGTTTTAAAGATCTTTTTTGTACAGTTCTTCTGTGTATTCTTGCCATCTCTTCTTAATATCTTCTGCTTCTGTTAGGTCCATACCTTTTTGTTAATAGCCTTTGTTAATTATTTCAGTATTTTCATGATCTCCTTTTTGAAATCAGTGTCTATTATACTGCTGCTGCTGCTGCTGCTAACTTGCTTCAGTCGTGTCCGACTCTGTGCAATGGCACCCTCATAGACAGCAGCCCACCAGGCTCCCCCATCCCTGGGATTCTCCAGAAAAGAACACTGGAGTAGGTTGCCATTTCCTTCCCCAATGCATGAAAATGAAAAGTGAAAGGATGTCGCTCAGTCATGTCTGACTCTTAGCGACCCCATGGACTGCAGCCTACCAGGTTCCTCCGTCCATGGGAGTTTCCAGGCAAGAGTACTGGAGTGGGGTGCCGTTGCCTTCTCTGGTCTATTATACTGAAGAGGTCTATTTCATTGTTTGTCTTTCAGGGAAATCCTCTTAGTCTTTTAAGTGGGACTAGTTCCTCTACTTCCTCATTTTACTTCTGTTTCTCTTATTTTGTGAGTTTAGGAGAAACAACTATCCACTGTGGTCTTGGAGGCTCATTTATATGTGAGAGCATCCTGTGTAGCTTGTGTGGGTTTAATATATTTGGTGCAAGGGCTGCTTTTAGTATGGATGTCTGTCACCTCTTTCCTCAGAGTGTGCTAGTCATTATTTTTGATAGTGGTTTGCAGATGAGGGGATTTGTGCCCAGTCCTGGGGTTCTTGAAGGCAGTAGCAACTCAAGTGGGCCCCCAGGGCACACGATGGGAGTGGAAGTGGTTTGAAATCACTATTGCAGTATAGGCAGGTGGTGATGGCAGCTTGTGACCTCTCTAGAAATCTGGGAGGGAGGTGGAAGGGGCTCAAAGTCACTCCTGGCACCTAGGCAGGCAGTGGTGGCAGCTGCCCTGAGAGCCCATGCAGGTGATGTCCTGCTCTCTGCAAGTGTGCATGTGGGGAAGAAGGCTACAATCTGAGTTCTGCCCCTCCTCTTGTGTACCACCCAAACAATGGTGACTGGGCTCCATGGTGGCTCAGGCTTCTGCCACACAGTCTCATTTGTGGTTGTACTGGATTCCAGCCTCCACCCACCCCAAACCCAGGATGTTTTCACATAGCCAGCCCCAGTCCTCTCCCTGGGTTGAATCTCTGAAGCCCAAGTTCCAGCACCCAGCCCACACCAGTAGATGCACACCTCAAGCTGAGGACAGCAGGGTGGTGGCACTGATCATTTGTGGCGTTCTACCCCCTGCTCTGCCTGCTGCCCACCAGCTGCTGCATTCTCCTCTGAGGCTCTGAAGCTCCGCTTCTGTCCCAGCCAACCTCTCTGCCTGTGAGGCTTCCCAGGGTACAGGAATCTTTCCTCTTTCACAGCCCCCTTCCAGGGGTGCAGGACTCGTCCTGATTCCTTTCTGACTTTCTTTTTCTGTCTCTCTTTTTTTTAACCCAGTTGCATGGAGATTTTCTTGCCCTTTCAGCAGTCTGAGGTTTTCTGCCAGCATTGAGTAGGTTTTCTGTGAGAATCATTCCATGTGTGGATGTATTTTTGATGTATTTGTGGAAGAAGGTGGGCTTTATATCCTATTACTCTGCCATCTTGTGCGCTTTCCAGATGTGTTTAATACTTAAATCAATAGACTGAATAATGTAGATTTTTCTCCCTAATGTGGGTGGGCCTTGTGCCTTCCAGCTGAAGGCCTGACTAGAACAAAATGCCTGGCATTCCCCCTAATAATAGGAAAATTCCTTCTGCCTGGATGCCTCTGAACTGAGACATGGGTTTTGTCTTACCTTTAGACTCAGACTGAGACATCAGCTCTTCATGGGTCTCAGGCCAGCTGGCCTTCAAACAAGAACTTTCACCATTGGCTCTCCTAGGTCTCCGGCTTGCTGACTACAAATATTGGATCTTGTCAGCCTCCCCCTGTAATTGCTTTAGCCGATTCCTTTTAATAATTGTCATAATTGCCTATCACTTCTGTTTCTCTGGAGAATGCTAATACAGTGATAAAATACAGGTATTAATACATAATGTTAAACCTGAGACAACGTTCTGTCAGCTTAAGCTTGTTGGGTTGCAGGCTGTTACTCTCTGTTCTTCCAGAGGTAATGGGTAGGACATGCTACCATAAGCAATAATTCTTTCCACACTCATCTTAAATGTCACTCATTTCACTGATGAAAACATGTTGTATCATCCAGTATGTCAACTTCTAAAGGCCCTATTGGTGACTGGAGATAAAGAGAGCTAAATCCTCTTGCTGAGAGACTTTATAGGGTTGTAGGCTGGTGTACTCCCAGTCAAGGAGTTCTCTCAGTGCCCCTAGGTTATAGATTAACAATAACACACACATATATTGTCTGTACTGAGGTATTTTAAAATGAAGTAAGACAGTATAACAGGCCTTTTATTGCTGGTACATAGGCCACCGAACCCTTCCTACATAACCTAGTAATTTCCTGTCAGTAGCAATAACTTGAGGCCTTCCTGTTTTATTCTACTTTCTATATTATGGGACTGTCCAAGAAATATGGCATTTCATATTTTGTACAAGACTAACTCTTCAGATTCAGGCTCTATTATCTATAGTTTTAGGAGCATTTAGAGACAGGTGTCTTAATGTGACACATCTTTACATACTTGTATTGAGAATCTTAGCTCACAGGCTTTTCTGAAGATAGACCATTTCACTGCCCAAGTATAAATGCATCCTGCAGCATTTCATGGAAGCAAATCACATGGCTTCTGGGTTCTTTTGAGTATGTGAATTCACAGACACAAAACAGATATTCACTCTGTAATATCCCAGCCTCTCAGTTGGATAGCTCTTTCTTTAAAATGATTCCAATTCCTATACACTTTCCATCATATTCATTCCCTTGGAATAAGAAAATAATATATACTTTTCTGTCTGTTTACATTGTTTTAAAAAATACCATAGGATATGGGGCTGATGCTCACTGCCTTCTATGAAACCCTGGCATATAGATGGGATCATCCAGGAACTAAAATCTCTTGTCTTTTGATAATAACCTTTGTATTTTAACATAGCCATTGCTGGTCACTTTCCATTGTTGACAGCTTAGCAATGCCACTGATACACTGATTATAGATAACCACTAGCTAGCTAACTGTCCTTGTTTTCAGCCTCGAAAGCAGTAGCCAATTTAAATTCCACATATATGAAAATACTGCCTCAAGCCAAAGGCAGTATCCAAATAAGGTATCTTTATCAATTTGGTACTTCTTCAACACAAGAGAGCAACACGTTAAGGGAACTTCCAAGTCTTAACCTGAGTACTTCTTGGGGGAACAATTGGTTCCTTCCTCCTGGATCTGGCTGCATGGCACTGGAGCAGCTATGAGGAGATACCCCATGCCCAAGGGCAAAGGAAAAGCCCCAGCAAGACGGTAGGAGGGGCAAATTCGCACTTAGAATCAAACCCCATTCCCATCAGAGGGCTCAAACAAACCTTGTGTGCACCAGAACCCAGGGACCCCACAGAGACTGAGACAGAACTGTTTGAGCGACTCCTGTGGTGGTACGGGTCAGCAGTGGACGGCCACAGGGACAGGGGCTCTGCATGCAGCAGACTTGGGTATGGCATAAGCCCTCTTGGAGGAGGTCACCATTAACCCCACCGTGGAGCTGCCAGAACTTACAAAGGACTGGGAAATAGACTCTTGGAGGGCATAAACAGAACCTTGTATGTACCAGGACCCAGAAGAAAGGAGCAGTGGCCCCACAAAAGACTGACGCAGACTTGCCTGGGAGTGTCCAGGAGTCTCCAGCGGAGGCATAGGTCAGTGTTGGCCTGCTGCGGGTTTGGGGGCAGTGAGTGCAGCAGTACATGCATGGGATCATTTGAAGGACACCATTATCTTCATTACCTCCACCATAGTTTGGCCCCAGGTACTGAGCATGGCCCTGCCCATCAGAACAAGACCCAGTTTCCCCCTCAGTCAGTCCCTCCCATAGGAAGCTTCCATAAGCCTCTTATCCTTCTCAATCAGAGGACAGACAGAGGGAAAACAACAATCACAGAAAACTAACCAATCTGATCACCTGGACCATAGCCTTGTCTAACTCAATGAAACTATGAGGCATGCCTAATAGGGCCACACAAGAGAGATGACAAATACCTGTGAAAAGAAGAGAAGCAAAAAGCAAAGGAGAAAAGGAAAGACATAAGCATCTGAATACAGAGTTCCAAAGAATAGCAAGACGAGATAAGAAAGCCTTCCTCAGTGATCAATGCAAAGAAATAGAGGAAAACAACAGAATGGGAAAGACTAGAGATCTCTTCAAGAAAATTAGAGATACCAAGGGAACATTTCATGCAAAGATGGGCTCCCTAAAGGACAGAAATGGTATGGACCTAACAGAAACAGAAGATATTAAGAAGAGGTGGCAAGAATACACAGAAGAACTGTACAAAAAAGAGCTTCACAACCCAGATAATCATGATGGTGTGATCACTCACCTAGAGCCTGACATCCTGGAATGTGAGGTCAAGTGGGCCTTAGAAAGCATCACTACAAACAAAGCTAGTGGAGGTGATGGAATTCCAGTTGAGCTATTCCAAATCCTGAAAAATGATGCTCTGAAAGTGCTGCACTCAATATGCCAGCAAATTTGGAAAACTCAGCAGTGGCCACAGCACTGGAAAAAGTCAGTTTTCATTCCAATCCCAAAGAAAGGCAATGCCAAAGAATGCTCAAACTACCACACAATTGCACTCATCTCACATGCTAGCAAAGTAATGCTCAAAATTCCTCAAGCCAGGCTTCAGCAATACATGAACCGTGAACTTCCAGATGTTCAAGCTGGTTTTAGAAAAGGCAGAGGAACCAGAGATCAAATTGCCAACATCCGCTGGATCATCGAAAAAGCAAGAGAGTTCCAGAAAAACATCTATTTCTGCTTTATTGACTATGCCAAAGCCTTTGACTGTATGGATCATAATAAACTGTGGAAAATTCTGCAAGAGGTGGGAATACCAGGCCACCTGACCTGCCTCTTGACAAACCTGTATGCAGGTCAGGAAGCAACAGTTAGAACTGGACATGGAACAACAGACTGGTTGCAAATAGGAAAAGGAGTTCGTCAAGGCTGTATATTGTCACCCTGCTTATTTAACTTATATACAGAGTACATCATGAGAAACGTTGGGATGGATGAAGCACAAGCTGGAATCAAGATTGCCGGGAGAAATATCAATAACCTCAGATATTCAGATGACACCACCCTTATGGCAGAAAGAAAAGAAGAACTAAAGAGCCTCTTGAGGCAAGTGAACGAGCAGAGTGAATAAGTTGGCTTAAAGCTCAACATTCAGAAAACGAAGATCATGGCATCCGGTCCCATCACTTCATGACAAATAGATGGGGAAACAGTGGCTGACTTTATTTTTGGGGGCTCTAAAATCACTGCAGATGGTGACTGCAGCCATGAAATTGGAAGAGGCTTGCTCCTTGGAAGAAAAGTTATGACCAACCTAGAGAGCATATTAAAAAGCAGAGACATTACTTTGCCAACAAAAGTCCATTTAGTCACGGCTATGGTTTTTCCAGTAGTCATGTATGGATGTGAGAGTTGGACTATAAAGAAAGCTGGGCGCAGAAGAGTTGATGCTTTTGAACTGTGGTGTTGGAGAAGACTCTTGAGAGTCCCTTGGACTGCAAGGAGATCCAACCAGTCCATCCTAAGGAAATCAGTCCTGAATATTCATTGGAAGGACTGATGCTGAAGCTGAAACTCCAATGCTTTGGCCACCTGATGTGAAGAGCTGACTCATTTGAAAAGACCCTGATGTTGGGAAAGATCGAAGGCCGGAGGAGAAGGGGATGACAGAGGATGAGACGGTTGGATTGCATCACCGACTCAACAGACATGAGTTTGAGTAAACTCCAGGAGTTGGTGATGGACAGGGAGGCCTAGCATACTGTAGTTCATGGGGTCACAAAGAGTCGGACATGACTGAGTGACTGAACTGAACTGAACTGAACTTCTGCATCCTTCTCCAGTCACATCAGGACATCACGAAAGCTGCAGCTCCATTTTGGCATATAACTATACAACTAATAACAATTAAGATTATAGCTTCTTACTAGGGATAAAACGTGGGCCATTTGACTTGGATACAATCTGGTAGGGAAGCACTGGGGACTGGTTCAGTGCAAAAATAGTTTTCATAATTCCCTAATAACAGGCCAATTAGCTAAAAGCAGTGGGCCGGCAAATTATTTGAATTACCCTGTTAATTGATTGAATTTAACAGCCTGTTTTGTTAAAATAAGTAACCTGGAAATATCAAATTAATCAAGTGGGATCCCATCTAGTATGTTAGAAACTACTAGCAGTGTCTACAGCCTACCTGGATGGATTGTTATAGCATTTTCTAGATTTGATGAGACAACCAGTGGGAGAGGAAATGGAGTGATTTTATCATTAATTTTGCTCTTGGATCCTCCTTCCCATCTTCAGAGTGATTTCAGAAGCCCGCACTAAGTCCAGAGAGACTGCTACAAGCTGTGAATGTCAGGTAGTTTTGTTTTGCCAAGTTTTAATTGTATTTCGTGGACTAAATTCCTGGAGGGTGTGGAAGGGTACAGGGTTGCAGCATCAGACTGCCTTTTGGTCTTAGGTGGAAAAGCATTTTGAAGCAAGATTTCTAGGGAAGAGAAAGGAAATCATCATGGATACTTATGTGGGTGATAAGAACAGATGTAGAAGGCAAAAAACTGAATGGCCTGGGGTGACTGGGCATCACCCGAGTCCTCCCCACCCAAAATTGATGCCACTGGACTGGTTGGGAGAGATGAGAGCACCCGCATGGGCTAGGATGGCAAAGTGAAGTACCTATTTAATAATCAGATCAGTAGCTGCCTGTGCACTGTGATAAGAAAATGCCAGTGTGACAGGGTTAAGGGGGTGGACTGAAATTGAAGAAAGTAGGGAAAACCACTAGACCATTCAGGTATGACCTAAGTCAAATCCCTTATGATTATACAGTGGAAGTGAGAAATAGATTTAAGGAACTAGATCTGATAGATAGAGTGCCTGATGAACTATGGACAGAGGTTCGTGACATTGTACAGGAGACAGGGATCAAGACCATCCCCATGGAAAAGAAATGCAAAAAAGCAAAATGGCTGTCTGGGGAGGCCTTACAAATAGCTGTGAAAAGAAGAGAAGCAAAAAGCAAAGGAGAAAGGGAAAGATATAAGCATCTGAATGCACAGTTCCAAAGAATAGCAAGAAGAGATAAGAAAGCCTTCCTCAGCGATCAATGCAAAGAAATAGAGGAAAACAACAGAATGGGAAAGACTAGAGATGTCTTCAAGAAAATTAGAGATACCAAGGGAACATTTCATGCAAAGATGGGCTCGATAAAGGACAGAAATGGTACAGACCTAACAGAAGCAGAAGATATTAAGAAGAGGTGGCAAGAATACACAGAAGAACTGTACAAAAAAGATCTTCACGACCCAGATAATCATGATGGTGTGATCACTCACCTAGAGCCAGATATCCTTAGAAAGCATCACTGTGAATAAAGCTAGTGGAGGTGATGGAATTCCAGTTGAGCTATTCCAAATCCTGAAAAATGATGCTCTGAAAGTGCTGCACTCAATATGCCAGCAAATTTGGAAAACTCAGCAGTGGCCACAGGACTGGAAAAGGTCAGTTTTCATTCCAATCTCAAAGGCAATGCCAAAGAATGCTCAGACTACCGCACAATTGCACTCATCTCACACGCTAGTAAAGTAATGCTCAAAATTCCTCAAGCCAGGCTTCAGCAATACGTGAACCGTGAACTTCCAGATGTTCAAGCTGGTTTTAGAAAAGGCAGAGGAACCAGAGACCAAATTGCGAACATCCGCTGGATCATGGAAAAAGCAAGAGAGTTCCAGAAAAACATCTATTTCTGCTTTATTGACTATGCCAAAGCCTTTGACTGTGTGGATCACAATAAACTGTGGAAAATTCTGAAAGAGCTGGGAATACCAGAGCACCTGACCTGCCTCTTGAGAAATTTGTATGCAGGTCAGGAAGCAACAGTTAGAACTGGACATGGAACAACAGACTGGTTTCAAATAGGAAAAGGAGTATGTCAAGGCTGTATATTGTCACCCTGTTTATTTAACTTATATGCAGAATAAACCATGTGAAACACTGGGCTAGATGAAGCACAAGCTGGAATCAAGATTGCCAGGAGAAATATCAATAACCTCAGATATGCAGATGACACCACCCTTATGGCAGAAAGTGAAGAGGAACTCAAAAGCCTCTTGATGAAGGTGAAAGAAAAGAGTGAAGAAGTTGGCTTAAAGCTCGATATTCAGAAAATGAAGATCATGGCATCTGGTCCCATCACTTCATGGCAAATAGATGTGGAAACAGTGGAAACAGTGTCAGACTTTATTTTTTTGGGCTCCAAAATCACTGCAGATGGTGACTGCAGCCATGAAATTAAAAGACGCTTACTCCTTGGAAGGAAAGTTATGACCAACCTAGATGGCATATTGAAAAGCAGAGACATTACTTTGCCAACAAAGGTCCTATGGTTTTTCCTGTGGTCATGTATGGTTGTGAGAGTTGGACTGTGAAGAAAGCTGAGTGCTGATAATTGATGCTTTTGAACTGTGGTGTTGGAGAAGACTCTTGAGAGTCTCTTGGGCTGCAAGGAGATCCAACCAGTCCATTCTGAAGGAGATCAGCCCTGGGATTTCTTTGGAAAGAATGATGCTGAAGCTGAAACTCCAGTACTTTGGCCACCTCATGCGAAGAGTTGACTCATTGGAAAAGACTCTGATGCTGGGAGGGATTGGGGGCAGGAGGAGAAGGGGACGACAGAGGATGAGATGGCTGGATGGCATCACTGACTCGATGGACATGAGTCTGAGTGAACTCCGGGAGTTGCTGATGGACTGGGAGGCCTGGCGTGCTGAGATTCATGGGGTCGCAAAGAGTTGGACACGACTGAGCTACTGAACTGTACTGAACTGAATGCACCATATCTTCAACTGACAAGTTGTAATTGTCCTGTAGGGCTGGGAGAGGATCAGGCTTCTAAGGCATACACTTCTAAAATATTAGGCAGAAACCTTGGGCCTTTCAGGCTGCTTAGAAATCTGCATGCCCTTTCAGTATCTCTCATTTAAAGGAGAACTCTGCTTTCAGTGTTCAGCTGGTGTGGAAGCGACCAAGGAGGAGGAGCTGAACAAATGGGCTTGTAGTAAGGCTGAATATCTAGGTCAGCATTTTGGAATCCAGAGTTAAACCTTTTTTTTTTTTCCTTAAAGCAATATTGGTGACAGTTCAGAAGAAAGTTCTGGAGTCATATAGATTCACCTTCTAATCTGCCACCTGCTCCATGACCTCGAGTCACTTACTTGTCTCCCTTGGTTTACTCAACCTGTAATATGAGGGAACTAATGCTATTGGGAGGATAAAAGGGGTGATGGGTATGGAGGCTTCCTATGAGCTTGGCATAGAAGAATTGATCAACAAATGTTTGCTGTGATTTATCTTGGAGCCCACATCCTCTATGTGTCTGGGCTAAAAGAAAGCCTTTAGAATTCTGTGCTTTCTCTTGACAATGAGAGTGTGCATGGTGCCATGGTCCCTTTCTGTTTGCCTTTTTAAGGGGGTGGGGGGATTGGGTGGTGATTACAGGAGGAAGATGACAAAGAGAGAAATCTGCTTACAGGAGAGCTCAGGCTCCCACACAGACAGGATTAGGGGATTATTGCTGTTTTTGTTGTGTTTTCTTTTTATATTTAAAGGAAGCAACAAAGCTTCTTAAAGTCCATTCTTGGCATTTTCATCACATGCTTTTAGCTCGTCCCAGGTTTCACACTGGGGTAGCTTTGAAATGCTATTTCCAAAACTCTGCTGGAAAATAGCTTTTTGAAGGAGAGAGGCTAAGCACCTCACTTGAGGCATTGTGAGGGGTCAGAACCTTTTGCTCAGTTAATGAAGTAACAGTCTTTCACCTACAACTTACATCACCTTGTCAGTTCAATTTCCTTTCTTGCCCATTTTCCCTGCAGAATGCAGGCTGTAGGATCTGAACTTCATTTCTTTTTGTGGAGGCACCTTTTTGTATTCATTTAGTTACTGTGTGGCATTTTTATGTCAGGAAAACCACCTTTGCTGTCATGAAATGACCCTAAGGTAATAAGCCATGAATTATCTTTAAAACCTGGTAAAGGATTTTGAAGTTATAAACAAATAATAAAATCATTTGCAGGCACTGTTATTCCCCCACCAGATTTACCTAAAGAGACTATTTTGTGGCAAGATCGATTTATTACACAAATCATTGTAAAGCTGGTGAATGGCTATTCCAATTTTCATTTACTTTACTTTCACTTTGGGAGAGAGCTGTGGATGGAAGATGTGGAGCTAAGTTCCAATATCAAGTTCACTGACAAATTAGAATTTTAGAGTGAGTAAGCACTTTCAAGATCTCACATCATGTTTAATCTAAGTATAATAAATGGGGAGATTTGCTTTTAATCTGGTTTGGAATAAAATTGTAAAAATTCATGTACATGTGTTGCAGGAAGGGGGAACCCCCTCCAGAGCCCGAAACTGGGCTCTTGTCTAACACTCAGAAATGAATTGCCTGAGGAGACACATGTGCTGACAAAGCAAGAGATTTTATTGGGAAAGGGTACCCGGGTGGAGAGCAGTAGGGTAAGGGAACCCAGGAGAACTTGTCTGTCACATGGCTTGCAGTCTCAGGTTTTATGGTGATGGGATTAGTTTCCAGGTGGTCTTTAGCCAATCGTTATAATTCAGAGTCTTTCCTGGTGGTGCAAGCATTGCTCAACCAAGATGGATGCTAGTGAGAGGGATTCTGGGAAGTGGGCAGACACGCAGTGTCTCCTTTAGACCTTTCCCGAACTCTTCTGGTTGGTGGTGGCTTATTAGTTCCATATTCCTTACCATGATCTGCTGTCATAAAACAACTCATGCAAATGGTTACTATGATGCCTGGCCAGGGTGGGTGGTTTCAAACAGTGTGCTTCCCCTAACAACTCCCCCCTGAGAGACTTCATACTCAAGATATGGGAATTGGGGTGGAGGTCTCTTTCTTCTGTAACTTCTTCCTGCTGTGCATGGGCGTAGGCCTGCCTAGCAGAGCAGAAGTCTCTCTCTACCTGATCTAAGTAGGGGTGTTCCACATCTGAAACCAACTTCCACCCTTGTTGCTGCTGTTGCTGCTGCTGCTGCTAAGTCGCTTGAGTCGTGTCCGACTCTGTGCGACCCCATAGGCGGCAGCCCACTAGGCTCCTCTGTCCCTGGGATTCTCCAGGCAAGAACACTGGAGCGGGTTACCATTTCCTTCTCTAATGCATGAAATTGAAAAGTGAAAGTGAAATCGCTCAGTCGTGTCCGACCCTTAGCGACCCCATGGACTGCAGCCTACCAGGCTCCTCCATCCATGGGATTTTCCAGGCAAGAGTACTGGAGTAGGGTGCCATTGCCTTCTCCACCCTTGTAGTAACAGCAATTTAGTTTGAAACTGTTGGCCCCTCTCAGAGATTAAATAGACAAGGGCCAAACAGGAGACCTAACAGGATGGTCATCTCTGGTCCCCGGAAACAGAAGGCAACATTTGGGGTGAGGGTTGCAGGGTTTGTGATCCTTTTTGATTGGTTGGTGGTGAGGCAACAGAGCTGTGCTCCAGGAATCTTGTGTTCAGTCTGAAGTCGGGATCCTCCACCTGGGTGGGGGCTCAAAGACATTGTTATGCGTATTTCTTTGAGTAGGAACCAGGACTCTGTCTGGAGGCTGCACCAACCTTTGATTGTTTCTCCTGTTTGTGTATCCCCTCCCTTGCCTGATTAGCAATTGTTTGAATCCACCCTTTGGAAGGTCAAGGAGGCTGAATGAAGCCTATATAGTTGTTAGGGGAAGCACACTGATTGAAACCGCCCACCGTGGCCAGGCACCATAGTAACAATTTGCATGAGTTGTTTTATGACAGCAGATCCTGGTAAGGAACACGGAACTAATAAACCACCACCAACCAGAAGAGTTCAGGAAAGGTCTAAAGGAGACACCACGTGTCTGTCCACTTCCCAGAATCCCTCTCACTAGCATCCATCTTGGCTGAGCAATTCTTGCACCACCAGGAAAGACTCTGAATTAGAATGATTGGCCAAAGACCACCTGGAAACTAATCCCATCACCATAAAACCCGAGACTGCGAGCCATGCGGCAGAGCAGTTCTCCTGGGTTCCCTTACTCTACTGCTCTCCACCCGGGTGCCCTTTCCCAATAAAATCTCTTGCTTTGTCAGCACAGGTGTCTCTTTGGACAATTCATTTCCAAGTGTTAGACAAGAGCCCAGTTTACACATCCATGCACATTGACATTTTATGCTAACACATGGTATGCCACACTATGAAAATTACTAGGATTTAAGATGTACCAACAGGACTTACATTTTATGATTTTTTAAATAAAATGTGTTCTTATCATTTTATAACAAAAGCTCTGTCCAAAAAACACTGACCAAGTATAAATACAAAGTGTGTGTGTGTGTGTGTGTGTGTGTGTGTAGCCAGTTCGGTAACAGTGTTAGTCGTGGTGTTTGCCTGCTAAATTGCCTCCTATTTTTATTTTCCAACATTGCAGTACCTCAGGCATTTGGAAGTATGAGAGAGAATGAATCAAAAATTAACTGATTTTTCAGAGTTGTAATATATATTTTAAAATGCATAAAATGGAAAAATAGATTAAAGAAGAAAGAAGAAATGAAGGTTAAGATAAGAGAAAAAAACAAAGGAGAATGGTAGAACAAGAAGGAAAGTAATTGGATGCTGAAGAAAAAGAATTGGAAATTAGGGAAAGAAAGTACAAAAGAAAGAATGAGGAGACATAGTCTCTCAATTATCCACAAGTAAGAGGCTTAGAAATAGTTCCCTGAGGGAAGGATGTCTTTGTTAAAGAACGGGAAACAAAGACAAGAAGCAAATGACTCCTGCCTCTCTCATGATTGAAGAGATAATGGGAAAAGGAAGTCTTGCCAACCCTTCAAGTAAAAGGACAGAAAGGAGGCTTGAAAATAGCTTTGAAAGATCATCTTCTATTTCACCTCCTCAACTGTACATAATTTGCTTCCTTTTTATTTATTTTCCCTGAGCCCTGTAACTATTAGGCATTGAATTTGTCTGCCTGACTTTAGATTTACAGTCCATTCACATGGGAGAATTCTGAAGGCAGGTACTTGCAGGCATTGGTCCTGCTACTAACAGGTATCCATGTCCAGGTTTCTTCAACTCTCTTGGCTTTTCGTTAATGATTTTAAGATGACTGTTCCAGTGTCAGTTCTCATTCTAGCACCAGGCAGGAGGGAAGGCAATGGTGAAGGGTAAAAAGGAATGAATCTGCTGGGACTATTCCCTTTAAAGAAGCTCTTAAGGAAGATCTCTTAATTAGTTCTACTTAGATCTAGTTGGTCAGAATTGCATCACTTGGCCTTTACTGTTTAAGAGGAAGGGCAAGCTAATGCAGGGGGATTTGTTTGTTTGTTTAAGCTTGACCTGTTGTTGCTACCCTTAAAATTGGAATGTCAGTAAGAAAGGAAGGAATGAATTCTAGGTAGAGAGCTGTTTTCAAATTACAGAAATTAGATATACTGATATTGAAATAATAAACGGGGCTGGCCCTACCATGTTGTTGGGTTTTTTTTTTTTTTTTTTTTGCTGATGATGTAAAAGTATTGCGTTTGTCAGTATTACTTATGTCTTAGAAAAAAAATAATTGGTTGTGGTCCATGTGTGGGTTGGAAAAGAATTTCCAGACATGAGGCAAAATGAGAAGAGAATAAAGTTTATTAGAGTGGAAGAGGCTGTTAGAACACCTGGCCAAATCAAAGTAGAGATGACCACTTTCACAGAATTACAGCCAATTTTTATAGCCTCAAGACAGAGAAAATTCCTACTGGAATGGTGGCATTAGATGATTGGTTAGGATGTTATAAGGTGTATAGTAGGGTGGGTATTTTACATAATCTGGGGTCAGGAAACTGGCTGGTTTAAATCAGGAGGCTCATGGCAAAAGTTGCTATGGGGCTTGGTCAGTTCCAGAGATTTTTGTCCTGTGACCTTGGTACAGGGCTCCACACCTGTGACCTTAGTATAGGGTACTAATTGAGAGCTAAATATTTACTAGTGGCCGCCTTTTCTTTCCTTTTAAGTATACTCCAAATAATCACTGGGTAAAAGCTGAAAAATGAACTTAAATGTACAGAAATAAACTGTCTACATGAATGAAATCAACAGGAATCAAAAATATAAAAGTTCTTGTGTCAGTGATATCAGATCAAATCAGATCAGTCGCTCAGTCATGTCCAACTCTTTGCGACCCCATGAATCACAACATGCCAAGCCTCCCTGTCCATCACCAACTCCCGGAGTTCACCCAGACTCATGTCCATCGAGTCAGTGATGCCATCCAGCCATCTCATCCTCTGTCGTCCCCTTCTCCTCCTGCCCCCAATCCCTCCCAGCATCAGAGTCTTTTCCAATGAGTCAACTCTTCGCATGAGGTGGCCAAAGTACTGGAGTTTCAGCTTCAGCATCATTCTTTCCAAGGAAATCCCAGGGCTGATCTCCTTCAGAATGGACTGGTTGGATCTCCTTGCAGACCAAGGGACTCTCAAGAGTCTTCTCCAACACCACAGTTCAAAAGCATCAATTCTTCGGTGCTCAGCCTTCTTCACAGTCCAACTCTCACATCCATACATGACTACTGGAAAAACCATAGCCTTGACTAGACGAACCTTTGTTGGCAAAGTAATGTCTGTGCTTTTGAATATGCTATCTAGGTTGGTCATAACTTTCCTTCCAAGGAGTAAGCGTCTTTTAATTTCATGGCTGCAGTCACCATCTGCAGTGATTTTGGAGCCCAAAAAAATAAAGTCTGACACTGTTTCCACTGTTTCCCCATCTATTTCCCATGAAGTGATGGGACTGGATGCCATGATCTTCGTTTTCTGAATGTTGAGCTTTAAGCCAACTTTTCCACTCTCCTCTTTCACTTTCATCAAGAGGCTTTTTAGTTCCTCTTCACTTTCTGCCATCAGGGTTGTGTCATCTGCATATCTGAGGTTATTGATATTTCTCCCGGCAATCTTGATTCCAGCTTGTGTTTCTTCCAGCCCAGTGTTTCTCATGATGTTCTCTGCATAGAAGTCAGTGATATGGACATCCACAAATCTCTGGAAACACTTGGCAGTTGTTTGTAAGCAAGATTCCTTATTTTAAATAACAAGCACATTTGACAGTTTCTAGCGGAGTTTCATGATAAAAATAAGTTAGGATTAGTTTGGCTGCATGAAAGAAAACCAAAATAACAATGGGATAAAAACACATAGAAGGTAGCTGGTCCCGTCTCATGTGGTGATTTGATGAATGGCTCAGTCATCTATTTCCTTCAGTTTTCCACTCAAATACCTTTGGGGTTTTATTTTCAAATTTGCTTCATGGAGACAGAGGACTTCTGGGGTTACGCCATTTTATCTTCAATGCAGACAATACACAAGTAGAAGAAAGGACAGAGAGGCCAAGGAACTGAGCCAGCTCTTAAGTAGCTTTCCTGGGCGTCCCATACCACATACCTATATACATCTGGTGTGCTATAATGTAGTCGCTTACACTTACCTTATTGAAAAGAAGGCTGGAAAAAGTAGAAGGTCAATTACACTGTCAGTCTAAATAAAAATTGAGTTCTGTTTTTATGGAAGAAGTGAAGAATGGATATTGTGTGGCAACTAGTTGCATCTATACTTCTAGGAGCTAGCAGAGTTCTTGATACACTGTGTACTTCAATGAAAAGCTCAGTGGCCACCCAGCCTAATTCATGCTTTAGAGGTAGCAACCTCAGGGCATATATAATGCAACAATCAAGTAAAAAGTTTTGGGTTGCTGATTGTAACATGTGTACCTTTTCAGCCTCTGCTCTGTCTTCTGCTCATGTTCAGGTTGGGCTTAGCTTTTGATCACCAAACCCTCAAATCCCAAATATTCAACCTTGGAAGATTTGCTAGATAATAATGATGTCAAGGAAGATTCATGTGGGTAAAGAGGATGATCACGTCATTCAGGGAATATCCCCAGATGCTATTTTAAACCACTTGCTCTTCCTTCACAGGTGTTTGCCTCTGGTAACCACATCACCCCTCTTGTCCAATACTTTCTGCTTTACAAGCTTCTCTTACCTTCTGTTTGGGCCATACTCTTACTTAGATTCCCAAAGCCTTCATATCTCATCATGGAAACACCAATAGAAAGCCCCAAATTCCTTAGTGGTAAAGAGCCTGCCTGCCAATGCAGGAGATATAAGAGACTCAGGTTTGATACCTGAGTCAGGAAGATCTCCTGGAGGAGGTCATGGTGACTCACTTCAGTATTCTTGCCTGGAGAATCCCATGGACAGAAGAGGGTGGTGGGCTACAGTCCATGGGTCGCAAAGAGCCAGACACAACTGAAGCAGCTTAGCACACGTCCCTTATTTAATCTCATTACTTGTTGAACAGGGCTTCCCAAGTGGTGCTACAAGTAAAGAATTTGCCTGCCAATGGAGGAGATGCAGGAGACCCAGGTTTGATCCCTGGATTGGGAGGATCCTCTGGAGAAGGGAATGGCAACCCACTCCAATATTCTCGCCTGGGAAATCTCATGGACAGAGGAGCCTGGTGGGCTATAGTCCATGGGGTCGCAAAGAGTCAAACACGACTGGCAACCCACTCTAGTATTACTGCCTGGGAAATCTCATGGACAGAGGAGCCCGGCAGGCTATAGTCCATGGGGCTGCAAAGAGTCAAACATGATTGAGCAACTAACACACACACACACACATTTAGTGAACAATTGTTTGCTAATAGATATGACAAGGTTCTGGATTCTTAGCAGAGTACAAATGCATATAAATGTACAAATGCACAGTCATGGGGCCCCAGAAGTTTGAACTCCAGTGTTTCCCATGAGGACAAAGATTTGCTCTTCATGGTTCCCAGAGAGTGCAATGAGTTTCAGTGAGAAAAAATCATGAACAAGCCTTGCCTTTATTTCTAATGGGACCCAACAGAGCTTTCTGCAATTAAGTCTTCTGTCTTTGGGGCTTCTTTCAACAAATGTTTTTCTGGAGTCTTTTGCTCACATTTTTCTGGTTGCTTTTGTAATTAACATTAGAGAAGAGAAATTTGATGAGTTTTTTTTTTTTTTTTGCAATAGTAGCAGAAGGTGTGTTCCCCACAAGGTTAATAAACATAGCTACATTTATTATGACTTTTATGTATGCCAAGCACAGTTCTAGGTGTCTTAAAGATATCATTTCATTTCACTCTCTAAACTGTACTTTGAGCTAAGTATTTTAAGCAGAGCATAACTAAAATATTTGAGGGAGACAGAGGTCTTTGACTGAAATTTTGTGATATTTTCACCAATATAGAAAAAAAAAAAAAAACTAAATTATGTTTCATTATTTATATGGATGTTTTTCTACTTCTGACAGTTTTATTATAGCTTTGATGATTAAGATATTTCCTATCCAGCAGTCCAGGTCTGCATTTTAGAGGTTGAGGACACAACCTCTGTTGTGAGAACACCTGCCTCTGTTCTCTATACCTGGACCACATAAACCTTATCTAAGATAATTAACATATCTGTGAAGTATAGGTGAAGAAGCTGAAGCTTAGAGATGTTAAATAACTTCCACAAGGTTATGTAACTAATAGCAGGACAGGGATTGAAAACAAGAACTGATTAACCAGAAAGTTCATTCTCTCTCTTGTTAAAAAATAATTTTTACTGGAGTATAGTTTAGGCTTCCCCAATAGCTCAGCAGTAAAGAATCTGCCTGCATTACAGAAGACACAGAAGGCGTGGGCTTGATGCCTGGATTGGGAAGATCCCCTGGAGGAGGAAATGCAATCCACTTGAGTATTCTTACCTGGGAAATCCCATGGATAGAGGAGCCTGGTGGGCTATGGTCCAGGGAGTTGCAAAGATTCGGACACGACTGAACACACACACATAGTTGACTTACGATGTTAGTCTCAGGTGTACAGCAAAGTGAATCAGTTATACGTAAACATATATTCACTCTTTTAAGGTTATTTTCCCAAATAGGTCATTACAGAGTATTAAGTAGAGTTCCCTATGCTATACACTACATCCTTATTAGTTATTTTATGTATAGTAGTGTATATATGTCAGTCCTGATCTCCCAATTTGTCCCTCTACCCACTTACCCTGAGGTAACCACAAGTTTGTTTTCTACATCTGTTAACTCTATTTCTGTTTTGTAGATGAGTTTTTTTGTACCCTTTTTTAGAGTCCACATATAAGTAATCGATATGATATTTGTCTTTCTCTGACTTACTTCACTCCCTGTGACAATCCCTGCTGCTGCTGCTGCTAAGTCGCTTCAGTCGTGTCCGACTCTGTGCGACCCCAGAGACGGCAGCCCACCAGACTTCCCCGCCCCTGGGATTCTCCAGGCAAGAACACTGGAGTGGGTTGCCATTTCCTTCTCCAGGGGAAGAAGGGAGAAAGGACCTAGTGACAATCCCTAGGTCCACCCCTGTTGCTGCAAATGGCATTAGTCCATTCTTTGTATGGCTGAGTAATATTCCATTGCATATATGTACCACATCTTCTTTATCCATTCCCCTATTGATGTACATCTAGGTTGCTTCTGTGTCCTGGTGATTGTGAATAGTGCTGCAGCAATCATAGGGGTGCATGCGTCTTTTCAAATTATAGTTTTGTCTGTATATATGCCCAGAAATGGGATTGCTGGATCATATGGTAGCTCTTTTTTAGTTTAAGGAACCTCCATACTGTTCTTCATAGTGACTGAATCAATTTACATTCCCACCAACAGTGTAGGAGACTTCCCATCCTCCACACCCTTTCCGACATTTATTGTTTGTAGATTTTGTAATGAAGGTCATTCTGACTGGTGTGAGGTGATACCTCATTGTAGTTTTGATTTGCATTTCTCTAGTAATTGGTGATGTTGAGCATCTTTTCATGTGCTTTTTTAGCCATATGTATGTCTTCTTAGGAGAAATGTCTAGATTTTCTGTCCATTTTTTGGATTGGGTTGTTTGTTTTCTTGGTATTGAGTTGTGAAGAAACTGAAGGTTAGAGACATTAAATAACTTACCCAAGGTTATGTAGCTAGTAGCAGGACAGGTATTTAAAACAAGAACCATCAACCAGGCAGTTTATTTTCTTAATCATCATGCTATTCAGCTTTTTAGGTGCTTAATTTTAGGGGGAGACTTTCCCATAGATGAATAATTAGATTCTTTCAGATCAAACCTCAAATGACCAGATTACTCATTGAAAAGAATGTGCTGGTAAGTGTTTAATGCCTAGCCATCAAAGAAAGAAAAAGTCATAACTTTTAGCATTTGCCAACTTCTGTGGCATAAACACACCCCTCACAGCTGATTCCATGCAAGGTGACATGGAAAGATGACCTGAGAAAAGATGTACACAAGAGGCTCTCGTTAGCTAGTGTGAGCCACTGGCTCTGTGATAATTAGTAACAATATCTGTGCTCTGCATTAACAGTCAATTAGATTATTAAGCAATCTGGTGAGCTAAAAGAATGTTGTGTGGCAAAGGCTTAGACGTTTCAGCCAAGTCAATCTGAATAGAGTCCTGGCCACACTACTAAATAGCTACATGCTGGGGTCCAGCCCTGGCTGATCGAGGGAATTCGAAGGGGAGACGGCTTCAGCGAGTTCACTGGATACAATAGCTTTATTTAAATATTAGCTAGAGATATAAAGAGTAATAGAATGAGGATAGCTCAGTAGGAAAATTCAGCGGAGAAAAGAGGCTGAGTAGCTTGGTTTACGTGGAAAATCAATATAACCTGTGACATCAGGTTAGCTCTGACCACGGAGGCCGCAGGTGCCCTCTTGAATAGCGGAAGGTGCCCGCCTTAGGCACCTTCTCGAGTGGGTCTTAGAAACCCAGGCAAATAAATGGTTGCAGAGGACCTCCGCACTCCAGATGGAGACTCAGCCAGAATGTGAAAGAAAGAATGACATGGGGAGACCAAGCTTCAGTGAGCAAGGCCCGTAACTTTATTTTCAACAGGGGCTTTTATACCCTAAGTTGCACACAGAGGATAATAGAGGATGTGAAATCATGCAAAGTCAGCAGTCTTTGATCCTTATCAAAACCAGGGTTTCTTTTCTGCAAATTTATCGTATACAAATGGTTTAGGTGATTTACATCATCTTCTGGCCAGAAGGCCTATTAACATTTTATGACTCTGATAAAGGTTTGTCAACCATAAGACTTATTTTCTCTAAGAGTGATTATTTTAAAGTTTGGCACCATCCTCCGAAGGTGTTAGATAAAGTTGCATTCCTATAGGGCAGAAGGGCAGTGGGTTTATAACAAAGGAAAGAATTTATTACCTTAAGGGTCAAAGTTGCTAACACCAAGGCCACTACTTATTTTTTCTACATACCAACTATATTAATTAATACACATTCAAGGATATAATACAGGGGATGTGGAAACTTGGCAGCAAGCATTGGCTCATCAATGAAATCTTTTACTAGTTTTATTCTGACAGTTTCTAACTCTCTGAGAGGCTCTAAGCTATTTGAATATCTTAAGCTTCCCTTGCCTCTCAAGGCTGGGAGACTGTAAACAATCGTATGCATAGCTGTAGGAGTCCAGGTAAACTTGTCAGGCCAGTTAGAGAGCTATCTGAGGGGTTTGGATTTAAACACTCCTATTATGCCCAGGAACTTTATTGACTGGAGCTTTAAGTTAACTCCTTATCAGAGAGAGCAAGATGGTGGTGGGGGACAGCCCCCCGTAAAGTCAGAGGTGAGAGCACAAAGCAGTAAAATAGGCAGACTCTGGTTTTGGGGGTAGATGCTCGAGAATATCCAGGGGGACTCCTGAGGCTCTATCCCGCCTTTGCATATGCCGAGCCTCCTTCCTCATGACCTTTGCCACGGGCAGAGCTCCTCATGCTGGCTCCTGGCAGCTACATGCTCATGTGATTGTGGGCAACTTATTCACCCTTTCTGAACCTCAGTTACCTTATCTCTTACACGGAGATAATACTACCTACCTCAGGTAGATTTGATCAGTTTTTAATGTAAAGACATATGGAAATTGCCTAGTTACAGGGTGTCATGTGTATTTATTAATAGTTGCATGCATACTAATGCTTATTTCTCTTCATTCAATCCATTGACAAACATTTATTGGTTACTAAAATTAAAAGGGTAATATTTACTGGTTTTATGAAATATTTTTCTTAATCATAAGAAATTTTATTTTACCTTTTATTTTCCAACTTTTCAAATAGATGTTACTATAAGATATATTTTACTTTCCTCTAGTGCTGCTATTAAACAACACACAAAATTAGCACAAATTAAATAGTGACTATTACCTTGATCTCAGTATTGAGGAGACAGTAGGGAGGAGTGGGGTCCACTTCACTTAAATAAAGCAACAACTACTCAGTTCAGTTCAGTTCAGTCACTCAGTCATGTCTGACTCTTTGCGACCCCATGAATCACAGCACGCCAGGCCTCCCTGTCCATCAGCAACTCCCAGAGTTCACTCAGACTCACGTCCATCGAGTCAGTGATGCCACCCAGCCATCTCATCCTCTGTCGTCCCCTTCTCCTCCTGCCCCCAATCTCTCCCAGCATCAGAGTCTTTTCCAATGAGTCAACTCTTTGCACGAGGTGGCCAAAGTTCTGGAGTTTCAGCTTTAGCATCATTCCTTCCAAAGAAATCCCAGGGCTGATCTCCTTCAGAACTACTCAGGTCCTGCCAATTATTATGAGACAACATACAGACTCAATGTTGCCAGATCTCTCCATTTTTCTAAAGAACCAGGAATCTGAATCTTTTTGTGAAACCTCATAATTTTCATATATCTTTAGGTGGTTTTTTTTTGTTTTTGTTTTTTTGATGAGGACCATTTTTGAAAAGTCTTTATTGAATTTGTTACAACATTGCTTCTGTTTCACGTTTTGGTTGTTTGGCCACAAGGCATGTGGGATCTTAGTGCTCTGACCAGGGATTGAACATACACCCACTGCATTGGAAGGCAAGGTTTTAACCATTGGACTGCCAAGAAAGTTCCTAAGTATCTTCTTGGCTTCCCTGGTGACTCAGATGGTAAAGAATACTCCTGCAATGCAGGAGACATGAGTTCAGTCCCTGGTTTAGGAAGATCCCCTGAAGGAGGGCATGGCAACCCACTCCAGTATTCTTGCATGGAGAATCCCAAGGACAGAGGAGCTGGGTGGACTTGTGTCCATGGGGTCACAGTTTGGACATGACTGAGCAACCCAAACTTCCACTTTCACATTGTAAAAGCAATACCACAAAAGCCAGATCTGACAGATCAGCTATCAGTGTGAGACTTCTGAATTAATGAATGAATGGAGGGTTTGGATGAGATAAAAAGTACAGAAAGGAGCCTGAACCAAGCAGAGAGGCAAGGATGATGAAGGGAGGGACATATTAATACTTCAGGTAGAGCAGGGCACCTACCCATGCTGGAAAGAAGCACTCTTGCATAAACAAGCTTGGACCAGTACCTTTGGGAGAAATTGAACACAGTCTATCTAGAATTCCAAGAAATAGGATTTTTCTTCTATTAAGAATATGGAGAATTTTTTTTTTTTTTTTTATGTCATGGAAGGTGATATAATTAATCTGATAGTAGGTGGAGATAGATTCAAGGATGGGAATCAGAGCATGTGTTTTCAGGGTCTCATCCTTGGTGCCAAGCTGCCTGGGTTTATATCTGACTTACCACTTTATAGTTCTGTTACTAACTGGGAAGATATTCTATCCCTCTGGGTCTCATGGTTAATAAAAGCATTGTGAAGATTAAATGAATTGCTGATTATGAAGTGTTGAGGCAATGCCCAGCACAGAGGAAACATTCAAAACAAACTTAGCTGCTATTGTCAGTGTTCAAATAAAGGAAGTGAGCAGCAGGAACATTAATTAAGAGGTTGCTATAAATTGCAGGTATAAATTGTTCAATGAAAGTCATTTGATGGCTATAGAAAGAAGAGGATAGTGTAGAAGTGAAGACTGAGTAGTTTTTTTTTTTTTTCACTTTTTAAAAAAACATGGTTAATAAGAAAAATGACCTACCCTGAAAAATATAAGGACTTGTAAATAAGGAATCTTACAATCATGGGAAGATGAGTTCAACCCGAGATGCAACAAGATGAATTTGGGAGAAAATATAATGTGCTATCAGCAGTTGAAGATGTAGGGTAAGAAGTAGATTGCACTTTCAATATGACCTGTTTACTGAACTGGGAATGATGTTTAGCACCTTGTGTTCACTGCTTTCGAGTAAAACCAAACATGGGAAATGCCATCTCTGCCCTTCATCAGATGATATGCAAATAAGACAAGAAAACCCATGGCCATTCCATCAGGATGGCACTAAAAAATGGTGGCCACAAGTGCTCTGGGTGTTCACAGAAGGGAAAAATTTGGAGATGGAAGAGCGTGGGGACTAAGTCTTCCTATGAAATGTGCGACAACGTGGTGCAGTTTGGAGGGAAAGGTACATGGAGAATATACATACAGGTGTATTTGGGATCAAGAATCAGGTTGGTTTGACTGGAAGGTTGAGTTTCTTTGGGTGAAAACATTTTTGAATTTAATAAGATTGGTTCAGGGCATATTAGAGAAGGTCCTCCTGTCAGGATGAGGACTTTTTCCATACATACGGTGAAGAGTTTGCACTGTGCATTTTGGCAATGCAGTCATACAATGAATCTCTACTTTTCAAATGTGGCCATTTGTATATGAGACTGAGTAGATGGATGAGGCAAGTACATGAGGTACAACAAGCATGATTTTGTACTGAGTGAAGGTACATAAAGGAGGAGATGAGACATGACTTTAAGAAAAGCAGCAAAATTATGCAAAGCAGCTGGTGCCCAGGAAAACATCTGTAATTCAGAAAAGAGAATGGGATTTAAATTGCAGATTTAATAATCACCTAGAAATGACTGTTGAAAGCAGAAAGTAAATGAGATTTTCAAAAGAGCATCCTCGGGGAGAGGAGGGGGAAAGAGCTTCTGTATTATAGCCTTGAGTGATACCCACATGGAAAGAATGGGAAGAAGAGAATTTAGTGAAAAGGACAGAGAAAAGGGTTGTTGAGGTGGAGGAAAATCTTAGATAGGGCCCTGTTATGGAAAACAAAGATGCCAGATTTCTGGGAAGCAGAAGGTCAAATTTATGCTTGACAATGAGTTCTTGGGGCATGTTCACTCTTCCTTCCAAGAAAAGAGGGTCTGTGGGAAAAGCATGAGAGACCCCTGGGCTCAGCCAACACCAGAGAAGGCCTTGCGCTGTAGGGTACAGAATGGTTACAGCCAGAAAGAATTCAGAAGTCCATAGTATTTCAAATGATAACTAAAAATGCAGTTGGATTTATTGGAAATACATTTATGTGATATATGCCTATATAAATTAATTTCTTTAGATTTTGTAAAGGTGCTTACTTTTAATAGAAATGTCTGGTTCTAGGTAGGCATATCTTAAAAATGAAACCCATAGTGCTAAGGAAACAAGTCTGAAATTCAAGATTTATCAACATTGGCCCTATTGACATTTTGGACTGGATATTTTGTTGTGTATAACTGTCCTGTGTCTTGGGGTTGTTTGGCAGTATCCCTAGTCTCTGCACCCGTCAAAAGCTGTGACAACCCCAAATTTCTTCAGTCATCAAACGTATCCTTCAGAGGGCAAGATTGTCCTCATGCCCTTCATCAAGAAGTACTCCTAGAGTTTAACAGCAGCCAAGGAAGGTTGTTTTTTTTTTTTCTTTCCTTTCCCCTGCAAGGGGAAAGAAAACATATCTAACCAATAAAGATCATGGAGTAATAAACTTATAATTACCATATTTGTGACATAAAGGTGTTTATGTATATGATCTATACATATATAGAAACATATACATATATTTGCAAAGAGAAAGTTCGGCTTTCAACTATGGAAGAGAAGCTGAAGTTATAAAACCACAAAATAAATTAACCATTATATCTAAACAGATATGCCAGAGGGTAGTATTTTCATTTAGTGGCAAATACAATTAAACAGACATTCAGTTTGAAGCAAATAAAATCCTCCATATATCTGGTGGCATCTTTATACTGATATAGATTGCAGTGAGAAGCAATTTGTATAAATCACTATTATTCCAGGGAGAGATATATAGACCAAGCAAATCTAATGTGACAGATGTTATAAATGTCATCATTATGGGTTTTCATTTCAATTCAAACAGTTCATAGACTTCTTATTATATTAAATAGAGGATTGGAGCTTCTATTGATACTTTCAGTAAAGACAATAGCCTTGTCACATAGCAAATTTGTTCAGGTTGAGCTTTTTTTACCTTCTTATGGATAAAATGGGCTCTACTATGCGGTATTTAAAAGAAATATCTTCGATCAGGAATAGTCTGAGAGTCTATCTGAAGTAACAAATTAAGACAAAGCAAGCAAGAAAATAATTCTACTTAGTATGTAAACAATTTTTGATGTCTGTATAAAACAATAATGGATTTTATATTTTTCATATCAATAAATATTAAAATGTACAATACACGGCCATATCAATGGTTCACAAAGGTCTCAATTCTCGTATGCAAAGAACATAAAAGCTGTCTTGTGTCTATTTCTTTTTAATCCCTCAAGTGCACTGGATGATGTAGAGCAGAATTTATGTGTCTGTAAATGTAGGTTTGTAAGGCTGTTTCAAGAGAAATATTAATGCCCCTTAAGATCTTTCCTAAAATACATTAAACTACCATCTGTTGGCTAGAGCATCTGCCTTCCATATCTATGGGTTTCTCATCTGCAGATTCAAACAAAGACAGATAAATGCGGTTAACTGAATTTGTGAATGCAAACCCAGGGCATACAGAGGGCTGAAGGTCAAGGGCATTCCTTGCACTAACCCATCTTAAGTAAGGAATTTAAGCATTTGGAGATTTTGGTGCCTAGAGGGACTCCTGGAACCCATCCTTCATGAATACTGAGAAAGGACTATATATTCTTTTTTTTTTTTGGTGAGGGTGTGAAGAGTTTATTTTAGGTAAAAACAAATTGGGGCTTCCCTGGTGACTCAGGTGGTAAAGAATCTACCTGCAATGCAGGAGACCAGGTTGAATCCTTGGGTCAGGAAGAGCCCCTGGAGAAGAGACTGGCTACCCACTCCAGTATTCTTGCCTGGAGAATCCCATGGAAAGAGCAGCCTGCCAGGCTACAGTCATGGGGTTGCAAAAAGTTAGACATGACTGAGTGACTAACACACCCAATTTAAAATATGTGACAACATAATTTACTGTTCTTTCTTTTAATGAAGTATATTTGACTTACAATATTATGTTAGTTTTAGATATACCACTTTGTGATGTGATATTTCTATACATTACAAAATAATCACTAGTGATTTAGTTACTTTGAGTCTAGTCACCATGTACCAGCAAAGTTATTACATTATTATTGACCACCTGTGCTTATGCTGTACATTATATCAGGATGGCTTATTTATTTTGTAACTGAAGGTTTGTACTTCTTAACCTCCTTGACCTATTTTACTTATCCCTCTTCCCTCTGGCAACCGCTAGTTTGTTCTCTGTATCTACAAGCCTGTTTTTTTATTATGTTTGTTCAATTGTTTCATAGATTCCACATATAAATGGTATATGTCATATGGTATTTGTCTTGCTGCCGCTGCTGCTAAGTTGCTTCAGTCGTGTCCAACTCTGTGCAACCACCAGGCTCCGCCATCCCTGGGATTCTCCAGGAAAGAACACTGGAGTGGGTTGCCATTTCCATTTTCATGAAAATGAAAAGTGAAAGTGAAGTCGCTCAGTTGTGTCCAATTCTGTGCGACCCCATGGACTGTAGCCCACCAGGCTCCTCCATCCATGGGATTTTCCAGGCAAGTGTACTGGAGTGGAGTATCATTGCCTTCTCCAGGTATTTGTCTTACTGCCTTCTAAGTCCATTCATCCCTTATTGGACATATCATTTGCAAACATCTTTTCACATTTTGTAGATGGCCTTTTCATTTTGTTTATGGTTTCCTTTACTGTGTAAAAGCTTTTGTTTTTGGTTCAGTCATTCAGTCATGTCTAACTCTTTGCAACCCCATGGATTGCAGAATGGCAGGCTTCCCGGTCCTTCATTATCTCCCAAAGTTTGCTCAAACCTATGTCCACTGAGTCGATGATGGCATCCAACCATCTCATCCTCTGTTGCCCCCTTCTCCTCCTGCCCTCAATCTTTCCAAGCATCAGGATCTTTTCCAGTGTGTTGGCTCTTTACATCAGTTGGCCAAAGTGTTGGAGTTTCGGCTTCAGCATCAGTCCTTCCAATGAATATTCAAGGTTGATTTCCTTTAGGATTGACTGGTTTGATCTCCTTGAGACTCTGCAAGGGACTCTCAAGAGTCTTTTCCAGCACCACAGTTTGAAAGCATCAGTTCTTCAGCATTCAGTCTTCTTTATGGTCCAACTCTCACATTCATATATGACTACTGGAAAAACCATAGCTTTTACTATATGGACCTATGTTGACAAAGTGATGTCTCTGATTTTAAATATGCTGTTTAGGTTCATCATAGCTTTTCTTCCAAGAAGCCAGCATCTTTTAATTTCATGGCTGTTGTCATTGTCTGCAGTGATTTTGGAGCCCAAGAAAATAGTCTGTTACTGTTTCTGTTTTCCCCCTATTTGCCTTGAAGTGATGGGACCAGATGCCATGATTTTAGTTTTCTGAACACTGAGTTTTAAGCCAGCTTTTTCACTCTCCTCTTCACCTTCATAAAACTTTTAGTTTAATTTTGCCTTTGTCACCCCTGTCTGAGGAGACAGATCCAAAAATTATTGCTAAGAATGATATCAAAGAACATACTGTGTATGTTTCCTTTAGGAATTTTATGGTTTCAGATCTTCTGTTTGAGTCTTTAATCCATTTAAATGTATTTTTGCATTCAGTATAGAAAAACAGTTTCGTTTTTTTTACATGTAGCTGTCCAGTTTTCCCAAAGTTGTTTATTAAAGGGACTGTCTTTTCCTCATGGTATATTCTTGCCTCCTTTGCCATCAAGAATTGACCATATAAGCCTGGGTTTCTTTCTGGGCTCTCTATTCTTTTTCATTGATCTGTGTCTCTTTTTCTGTGAGTACCATAATGCTTTGATTACTATATTTTGGTAGTATAGTTTGAAATACTGTTCTGCTTTCTCAAGACTATATTAACTTTTCAGCCTTTTGTAGTTCAACATAAATTTTAAGACTATCTGGTTTTCATTCTGTGAAAGATAACATGGGTACTTTGATAGGAGTTGCATTGAAACAGTGCATTGCTTCAGCTAGTATGGATATTTTAACAACATTAATTCATCTAATCCATGAGCACATTATATCTTTCTATTTATTTGTGTAATCTTTAATTTCTTTAATATCTTGTAGTTTTCAAAGTTCACATCTTTCACCTACCTGGTTACATTCATTCTTATGTATTTTGTTCTTTTTCATGCAATTATAAATGGGATAGATTTCTTAATTTATTATTCTGATAGTTCATTTTTATTGTATAGAAATACAACAAATTTCTTTATATTTATTTTTTATCCTGCAACCTCACTGAATTCATTTATTCTTATAGTTTTGGGGTTTTCTATATATATAGTATCATGTCATTTGAAAATGGTTGACAGTGTTACTTCTTCCCTTCTAATTTAAATGCCTTTTATTTCTTTTTCTTGTTTGATTGCTATTACTGGACTTCTAATACTATGTTGAATAAAAGTGATGAGTGGGCAGTCTTATCTTGTTCTTGATATTAGAGGTAAAACTATCAATTTTTACCTCTGAACATGATGTTAACTGTTGGTTTACCATATATAGCTTTTATTATATTGAAGTATGTTGCCTCTATGCCCACTTTGTTTTGAGAGGCTTTTGTTTGTTTGTTTGTTTGTTTTACCATAAATGAGTGTTGAATTTTGTTATGTTTATCCTTCATTTTGTTGATGTGGTATATCATGTTAGTTGATTTCTGGATATTGAATCATCCATATATACCTGGAATAAATCCTCCATGATCATGGTATATGGTCCTTTTAATGCATTGTTACATTCAGTTTGCTAATATTTTGTTGAGAATTATTGCATCCATGTTTATCTGAGATATTAGACTACAGTTTTCTTCGTTTGTAGTGTCTTTGGTTTTGGTACTACATTAAGGCAGACCTTATAGAATACATTCAGAAACTTCCCTTCGTCTTCAATTTTTTGAAATAATTTGAGAAAAATAGGTATTAACTTTTCTTCAAATGTTTGGTAGAATTCACCAGTGAAGCTTTCTGATCATGGCTTTTTTGTTGGGAGTTTCCTGGTCACTGAATCAATTTTATTATTGATATTAGTCTATTCAGATTTTTTATTTCTTCTCAATTCAGTCTTAGAAGTGTGTATGTTTCCAGGAATTTATCTATTTCTTCTAGAAGGGCTATCCAATTTTTTTTATTACAATTGAATGAATGTTTGTATTTTTGTGATATTGATTGTAAATTCTTTTATTTCTGATTTCATTTATTTGAACCCTGTCTTTTTTCTTGAGTCTGACTAAAGATTTGTCTATTTTGTCTCTACAAAGAACAAGGTCTTATTTTCACTGATGTTTTCTACTTTTTTTTTTTAACTTGATTTCTTTTTTTTCTGTTCTGATTTTTCTTTCTTTTACTATTTTAAGCTTTGTTTTTTCTTCTTTTTCTAGTACCTTTAGAGTAAAAGTTTGGTTATTTATTTGAGATTTATCTTGTTTCTTGAGATAGGCCTGTGTTACTATAAACTTCCCTGTTAGAACTGCTGTCCCTGCATCTCATTGATTTTGGAATGTTGGGTTTTCATTTTCACTTGTTTCCAGCTATTTTTGAGTTTTCTCTTTGATTTATTTATTGACACATTTATTTATTTATTTATTGGTTTTCAATGTATGTTGTTTAATCTCCACACATTTATATTTTTCCAGTTTCTTTTTCCTATAATTCATTTCTGGTATACTGCTGTAGTCAGAAAAGATGACTAGTATAACTTCAGTAGTTTCTTAACATGTGGGCTAGCACATGATCATTCCTGCAGAATGTTCTATGTGCACTTGATAAAAATGTGTATGCTGCCATTTTGGGGTAGAATGTTTTATAGATATCTAATAGGTAATCTAGTTTAATGGTGTCATTTAAACCCAGTATTTCCTTATTGATCTTCTCTCTGGATTACTTATCCATGTATTAAAGCCCCCAATACTCTTGCATTGGTGTCTATTCTTCTCTTTAGGTGTGTTAATATTTGCCTTATATATTTAGGTGCTTCTATGTTGGATATATTATGTATATATACATATACACACACTTACAAATATGTTTTCTTCTTGGATTGGCTCTTTATCATATGTAATGCTCTTTGTTCTAGTCTTTGTTTTAAAATCTGTTTTGTCTGATAAAAGTATTGCTGTCCCAGTTTTATTTTTGTGTCTATTTGGATTAAATATCTTTTCCTGTCCTTTCTTTTTAGTCTTGGTGTGATCTTAGATCTGAAGTGAGTCTCTTCTAAGAGACCTATACATGAGTCTCATTTTTAAAATACACTCAGGCACAATATATATGTGTGTGTGTGTGTGTACAGTTGATTTATAATATGTTAATTTCTGCAGGCCTTCCCTGATAGCTCAGTTGGTAAAGAATCCACCTGCAATACAAGAGACCCCAATTTGATTCCTGGATCAAGATCTGCTGGAGAAGGGATAGGCTACTGACTCCAGTGTTCTTGGGCTTCCCTTGTGGCTCAGCTGGTAAAGAATCCACCTGCAATGTGAGAGACCTGGATTTGATCCCTGGGGATGCCCTGGAAAAGGGAAAGGCTACCCACTTTGGTATTCTGGCCTGGAGAATATACATGGACTATGTAGTCCTTGAGGTTGCAGAGTGGGACACGACTGAGCAACTTTAGTTTCACTTTCAATTTCTGCTGTACAACAAAGTGATTCAGTTATACATATATTCTTTTTATATTTTCTCCATTATAGTTTATCTCAGGATATTGAAAATAGTTACTTGTTCTATAAAGTAGGACCTTATTGTTTATCTGTTCTCTATATAATAGTTTGCATCTACTAACCCCTAACTCCCAGCACCCCTCCCCACCCCCACCACTGGGCAACAAGTCTGGGCTCTATGTCTGAAAGTCTCTTTCTATTTCGTAGATGGGTTCATTTGTTCATATTTGATATTCCACATATAAGTGATACCATATGGTATGTGTCTTTCTCTTTCAGGCTGATTTCACTTAGTATGATCTCTATTTGCATCCATGTTGCAACTAATGCACATGGTATTAGTTCATTCTTTTTTGTGGCTGTGAGTAGCATTCCATGTGCATATGTACCATGTCTTCTTTATCCTTTCATCTGTTGATGGGTATTTAGGTTGTTTCTATGCATTGGATATTGTGAATGGTGTTGCTATGAACATTGGGGTGCACATATCTTTTTGAATTTTAGTTTTGTTCAGATATCTGCCCAGGAACTGCCATACTGTCTTCCACAGTGACTGCACCAACTTTCATTCCCACCAACAATGTAGGAGGGTTCTCTTTTCTCTATACCCTCTCCAGCATTTGTTCTTTGTAGGCTTTTTAATGATGCCATTCTAACTGGTGTGAGATGGCACTTCATTGTAATTTCTTTTAACTTTTTACTTTGCTTTGGGGTATAGATGATTAACAATGTTGTGATAGTTTCAGGTGAACAGCAAAGGGACTCAGCCATACATATACATGTATCCATTCTCCCCCAAACTTCCCTCCCATCTGGGCTGCTGCATAATATTGAGCAGAGTTCCATGTGCTGTACAGGAGGTCCTTGTTGGTTATCCATTTTCAATATAGCAGTGTGTACATGTCCATCCCAAACTCCCCAACTTTCCCTTTCCCCCATCCTTCCCATGGCTAAGCTTAAGTTTGTTCTATAAGTGTGTGAGTCTGTTTCTGTTTTGTGCTGTGCTTATTCGCTCAGTCATGTCCAACTCTTTGGGATCCCATGAACTGGACTGCAGCCTGCCAGGCTCCTCTGTCCATGGGGATTCTCCAGGCTCAAGAATACTGGAATGGGTTGCCATGCCCTCCTTCAAGGGATCTTCCTGACCCAGGGATCAAATCCATGTCTCCTGCATTGCAGTTGGATTCTTTACTGTTTGAGCCACCACAGAAGCCCAAGAATACTGGAATCTGTTCCTTCTTCAGGGATCTTCCCAACCCAGGAATCGAACCAGAGTCTCCACATTGCAGGTGGATTCTTTACCAGTTGAGCTACTAGGAAACCTGTTTCTGTTTTGTAAGGAAATTCATTTGTATGTCATCCCTTATATGTGGCATCTAAAAAGAAATGATACTGATGAACCATGTTGTAGTTTTGATTTACATTTCTATAATAATTAGTGACGTTGGGCATCTTTTCATGTGCCCATTGACCTTCTCTATTTCTTCTCTGGAGAAATGTCTAGTTAGGTCTTCTGCTCATTTTTGAGTTGTATTGTGTTTTTTTTGTTTGTTTGTTTTGTTTCCAGGTGTTTCTGCACTGGGACTTGGAGTGAGTTTAATGGGCTTTTTAAGAGCAGACTCCAATATAGAACAGCCCTCTGGCTCCCCTAGACTGCAGTCTCATTGGATTTCAAAGCCAGTTGTAGGGACTTATCTTTCTGGTGCCTATCCTCAGACCTTGAGAGTTTAATGTGAGGGCTCAAACTCCTTGCTTCTGAGGGAGGACCCCCAAAGTTGTGATATCCCTTCCTGTTTGTAGGTAACCACACTGGGGTTTGGTCCTGACAGGATGTTGTCTCTGCTTTCCCTATCTATCTCAATATATTTTCCCCCTTTGTATCCTTAATTGTAGAAGAGATGTCCTGCTACTCTTTAGGTTGTTCTCAGAGTGCATTGCTCTATATATTGCTGTGATTTTTGTGTTTATGCGAGGAGGTGATCTTAGGATCTTCCTATTTCACCATCTTTAAAAAATATTGTATATTGGAGTATAGTTGATTTATTGTTATTAGGTTCAAGTGTACAGAAAACTAGTTAGTTATACATGGTGGTGATGATGCTTTGGTCACTAAATTGTGTCCTACTCCCGCAGCCTCATGGACTATAGCCCACCAGGCTCTACCCAGGTATCAAACCTGCATCCCTTGCATTGCAGGCAGGTTCCTTATTGCTGAGCCACCAAGGAAGCCCCTCAGTTTTACAGATACATATATCAATTCTTTTTCAGATTCTTTTCCCATATATATTATTTTATAATATTGAGTAGAGTTCCCTGTGCTATACAGTAGGTCATTGTTGATTATTTTATATATAGCAGTGTGTATATGTTAACCCCAAACTCCTGCTAATTTATCTTTCCCCCACAACACCTTTCCCCTTCAGTAACCACAAGTTTGTTGGGATAACCATAAGTTTGTTTTTGAAGTCTGTGAGTATGTTTCTGTTTTACAAATAAGTTCATTTGTATCATTTTTTAGAGCCCCACATATAAGTGATATCATATGATATTAGTCTTTCTCTAACTTCACTTGGTATGATAATTTCTAAGTCCATCCATGTTGATGCACATGGTGTTATTCATTTGTTTTGATGGCTGAGTAATATTCTGTTTATTCGTATACTACATCTTCTTTATCCGTTCCTCTGTCGATTGACATTTAAGCTGCTTACATGTCTTGGGTATTATGAATAGTGCTTCAGTGAATATTGGAATGCATGTATCTTTCAAATTTTTCTATGGATATATGCCCAGGAGTGGGATTGTTGGGTCACATTGGTAGCTCTCTTTTTAGCTTTTTAAGTAATCTCCATCCTATTCTCCATAGTAGTTGTGCTAGTTTACACACACTGTTGGTTGTCCCACCAACAGTGTACGAGGATTCCTTTTTCTCCACATCCTTTTCAGTATTTATTGTTTATAGACTTTTTAAAAGATGATGACCATTCTGACCATTCTAGTCATTGTAGTTTTGATTTGCATTTCTCTAATAATTAGTGCTGTTGATCATCTTTTCATGCTAGCTCACCATCTTGATCCCATCTCTTGACCATGTAATCTTAACAGCAAAATGCAAACTTTAAGATTCTTTTCAGAATCATAAGTATAATGATCATTATATGCATAAATATATATTATCTAATAATCTTTGTATGATTTATTTCATACATGACAAAATATGTCACCATTAAAGATTATTCCTTTGACAGGGCAGATACCTGTGTTATCCAAGAATCATGAAATTTATTAGATTTTATAGGCTGGATTGTGTCCCTCCTAAATTCATGTTTAGAAGAATCCCTAGCCCCTCACTGTGACTATATTTGGAAATTGGGCCTATAAGGAATTAAGATGAAATGATGTCTTGATATCTTAGGACATCTTAATTCAATACGATTAGTATCCATGTAAGAGGAAGAGACATCAGGGATGCACATGGTCAGAGAAATGGTCATGCCAGGAGAGAGGCTCAGGAAACCTCATCTTTTCACACCTTGGTCTTGGACTTCCAGAATCCAGAAATATGAGAAAAGTAAATTTGTGTTATTTCAAATAGTCTGTGACTGTGATATTTTGTTATGGCAGTCCTGGCAGACAAATAATCAAAGACCGTCACCTTTACCTGAATTTCCCTAAAGTTCTATGCTCACTGCTACCATCTATTAGACTTATAGGAACATATAGACATGGAAAGAGTCTCCCTCTTCAGATATTTCCAAAATTCCCTAGGAATGCATATGTTTATTTCCACAGTAGAGAATTTATTAAGATTTTCTATTTTTTCCCAGTTGAATAGCATGTGTGCCTGTCCAGAGAGGAGTTTACAAACCTGTGATTTAATGATAAGTTGCCCAGGAAAATTTGGTTTACTACCACCTTTTTCATTGCTCCACAATGATGATCACAAAATGTGACATAGCTACTACTGTTCTTTAAGGACTAGCCTGGAAGTTTCATTGCTGCCACGATATTCTAGATGTTATTTTACAGACATGAATGGGGCTCCTGTCACTACCTCTGTGGTAATTGTTGAGCACAGAGCTAAAAGTAGCAGGGGCAAAGCCCCTCGTCACATGAAGTTTGTAATATTGTGAGAGAAGCAGCAAACAAATAAGTTATCTTGTAATTAAAATGAGAGCGTTTTCACATAACTGAAGTACCTAACTTAACCCTAGAATTCGGAAAATTTTCTCCAAAGAAGCACCTTTAAGGCTGAGGGCAGAATGATGAATAGGGGTTTGCTATTTGAAGAGTTAACCAATGAAGAGAATTAATGAAGACTTTAGAAAACACAGAGCTGAGGGGATCCAGGCAATAGAATATTTGTATGTTAGACCATAGCGAGCATGCTCAGTGGGGCTGGGTTGGCAGTGGGAGATACGCTTGCAAACCTCTTTTCCTGTCTGGCAAAAAATGGAACCTACTTTGTAATGCTTCCAAGTGATTAATTTTTACTATGCCAAGTAATTATAAAACAAATTACCTTGAAGTGATGATTTAACATTTGTATTGGCAGTAATTGAGTGGTCAAGTGAGATTAATTCAATTGATTTCATTATGTGAGAGTATTTCTTTGGAGCTGGTGCAAGACTACCTGTGTTGGATCTGTTGCTTGAAATGTATGCCTGTGGGAAACATTTAAGGTGTTGGAGGTATAATTAGAGTGTGTGTTCAAAATATGTAAAAACTATGACTTTTGATAAGAGTCTCTGCTTGCCCAGAAAAGAAAGAGGCTGTCTCTCAGTTTATGACAGCCTCAGAGGTCAGCTGCATGAAAAACTGCAGCTTCTAAGACTAATTCTTTGTCAAACCAGAGAGTTGGCCAGAGTTTGAGAATTAGGAATGGTAGGAACAGAACTCCACCTTTCTGTCATATACTGTCCCTTCTGCAGGAAGGCAAAAGTATGTGGTTTCTTTCTGCTGTGTTAAATACCTCACTCTATGTAGTCAAAGCTAAGGATTTTCCAGCAATCATGTACAGACATGAGAGTTGGACCGTAAAGATGGCTGAGTGCCTAAGAATTGATGCTTTTGAACTGCGGTGCTAGAGAAAACTTTTGAGAGTCCCTTGGATAGGAAGGAGATCAAACTAGTCAATCCTAAAGGAAATCAACCCTGAATATTCATTGGAAGGACTGATGCTGAAGCTGAAGCTCCAATATTTTGGCCATCTGATGCAAAGAGCTGACTCATTGGAAAAGACCCTGAGGCTAGGAAAGTTGAAGGCAGGAGGAGTAGGGGACGACTGAGGATGAGATGGTTGGATGACATCACCAATTCAATGGACATTGAATCTGAGCGAACTCCGGAAGATAGTGAAGTACAGAAAAGCCTGGCTTCCTGCAGTCCATGGGGTTGCAAAGAGTTGGACTTGAGTGAGCAGCTGAACAACAGCAAAAGTCTTAGATACAAGAACTTTATCTTTGATAACAGGTTAACAGAACTAGTAAGTTTATCCTCAGTTCACATTGTTAGTAGTAAAAGATTCCTGTTATGTTAGAAATCATTTCTAAGTCAAAATAGATTTGAAAGTCTTAAGCAGCAGGTGCCTCAGCCACAGTCTTTTATAACCCAGCCTGATAACTTCAGTAAATGAGCCTTAAATGCAAATGGCTTGACAATGCCTTTAGCCTATAATTTATTTCTAAGACACTTATTATTGTCTACCCCAGAGCTGTTGAAATTGTTTAAGCTAGAAAAATAGGAATGCCTTTAAAAAGGAAAACTAAGTAATTAGGGATGGCCCTCAAGATATCCCCTAGGTAATCACTGGATCCATAAAGCAGAGATAATTGGTGAAATGAGACTTTTTAAAGTGTGTGTCATTGTGGAGCTAGGTGCTCTCTCTACAGTAAAGAGTGGGACATTTTAGGTAAAAAAAGTCTTGGTTTGCCCAAATTTTATTCTCACTCAACCATGCACTGAGTTTTTTTTTTTTTTTTAAATCAGCTTCTCCTGGATCACATGCATGGCACAACCTTTAGCAACTTATTACTGAACACTGACTGTATATCAGACATGTACAAGGGGCTGCCTGGGTATGATGAGGATTATAACAATAAATAAGAACAACACTTTTTTTCCACCTCTCAGGAGAAGAACACTTAATGGATGACAGAGAAAGATACATAATAAATATAATGCTTTGAACTGGCAGGTACTAAAAGTGAAGAATAAAAATTACCATCAGACCAGGGCTTTGGCACCAACTGATCATGAAATAAGGAAAAAAAGGAAAATGTAGAGAAATTTTTCATAAAGTTAAATATTTAATTAAAAGAACTTGAAGTAATTCTAAGGTAAAGATCTTTTCTAATTCTTTTGAGGTGAGCATAATTATTTTATGAAAAGATGGTGATACAGATGGTAACATGGGAACATCTGGGGTAGAATCAATCTCTTTCTTTTAATGGACAAAACAGCTAAATATCTGAAATCTGCTGTTTTAAAAGTCAAAAAGAAGCCATTCTGTGCCTGTATTTAAGGATGTGTTCCTGAGGGAGGTAGCTTTGAGGTGGGTCTACCTTGAGTGCACTGCTCAGCATTCTATCTGATTTTCTTTGCTGCTGCCCACAGTTCAAAACTAAAATGATGTTGATAGCAGAACAGATGTTGAATGGATCAATCCAGTCACCTTAACATTCTGAGAATATTGAAAATCTTCTTTACAATCAAGAGATGTAACCTTTGTACATATTGTAGTACTAAAGTTTGTTTTGTTGAAAGAAAAATCAAGGAGAAATGTAAACAGTGAATATAAGAACCCCTAAGTTTTCCCTAAAACTTGAAGTCAGCAAATAGCTACAGCTGAGCCTCAACAACAACAATAACAACAAAGCTGCTGCTGCTGCTGCTAAGTCGCTTCAGTCGTGTCCGACTCTGTGCGACCCCATAGACGGCAGCCCACCAGGCTCCTCTGTCCATGGGATTCTCCAGGCAAGAACACTGGATTGGGTTGCCATTTCCTCCTCCAATGCATGAAAGTGAAAAGTCAAAGTGAAGTCGCTCAGTCGTGTCCGACTCTTAGCGACCCCTGGACTGCAGCCGTCCATGGGATTTTCCAGGCAAGAGTACTGAAGTGGGGTGCCATAAGCATTGCCATAACCTCAACTTCTAGGTTCACTTATTCCAATTTAACTTATTAACAGAAACTAACCAGATCTCTCAGTATTAACTCCATATTCCCAGGAGATCATCTGCAAAGTCAGCATGAAATAGATATCATCCCTGGTCAGATTCATTCCATTCTGGGAAGAAGAAGGGGAAAAGGATCATGGATTTATATAAAATAATAATCATATGTCAGATAGTCTCTTAAAAAGTGGTACTTGTATTAATATTACTTAGTTACATTGGAGAATTAATATTATATTTATTATTTAATCCACTCAGCAATTCAGTGAGGAAGTATTATAATTATCATCTTCAATTCGGAAAAAGGAAACTAAGACTCACTAAGACTAAGATCTTTTTTCAAGATCATACAACACTTAAATACAGCTTATATGGGAACTTGGCCATGGAACCAAAGTTTATGTGGCATGACTCCTGGGCTCTCATGCCTGTGGATCAGAGGGCAGTTCTCTCCAAAAAGGGATCATTGTGAGCTGGAGAGTAAATATATGAAAGACATTCTAACTGTAATCACCAAAGGATTCAATCATCCATGTGTCAGGAAGAGTTTTATTTTTTCAAAGCAACTACAAATGGAAATTTAATTTTTAGAATGTGCAATTAGGATATGAACACAGTTAGAGCATAGTATCAATCTTGTTCTAATTTTGATCCAGTTATGTAAATATGTTCTACCTGACAGATAAAAAATAAATTACTCAGTATTAAAATAGGAGTAGGATAATTGTCATGCTGAATTCTTTCCTATTGAAACTACAATATTTCATAATCTTAAAATTAAGAAAGACAATAACAATTTACAGGGATTTTAGCTTCCATACTTAAATGAATACTGCTTATTTGGACATTGAAGTATATCTTGCATACCAGTTATAAATATCAAGTCATTTTAAATACCATAAGATAATGCAGAGTTATTACTGTGATAAAAGCATTCAAGATGAGCTAAAAAAATACATGTTATTTAAAAAGATAAATTGGGATAAATGTATATATTGGTGGCAAGTTATCTTGATCCAAGAAAATAATATAAGAAAGTAGGATTTGCTATGGAAAAATCTATGATGTATCTCAGTGTCTTAAATGAATATCCAAGAAAAAATAATAAATAAAGATGGAAGAGGCCAATTATTTTCTTCTATATAAATATAAAGTAGGTTGAAAAGTAGATTAAATACACATAAGACCATATAAAGCAGTAATATTTGCCATAAAATAGGGAGAAGAATAAGAATATTCAGAAGGAAAATAAAATCAAGGTTAGAAAAAAGTAGAATCCTCTCTATATATTTATTAACTATTCAAATAAACATATTGAGTATTTCAGATGAGAGGTAGCAGAACTAAAAATACAGTTTCACTGAAATTAGTAGATAAATGTTTTAGTTATAAAAATGAAATTAATTTGATCATGAAAATATTTTTATAAATATATTAAAAGACTTGGATAAACTTAAATAGTATGAAAATTGCACTTATTTTTGGTTAATCTAAAAGAGCATAGAGAGATTTTAATCCAGTGGAATTTGGAAATAGAAGACAGCCCTATTTTTTTACCCTAAAAAGATGATAGATTCCCCTTTTCCAGGGATGCAGGTCTAAAGATCTTGGCCTGCTGATCCTACAGGTATCTCAGATCAGATGTGTCCCCCACTCATCTTTTTCCTCCAACAAGACCCACATAACTTTTAGGGTCCTCTCCTTTCTGTTTATGTAGCAATTTCCTCCTTGCCTCTATTACCCTGCCACTAGTCCTTGTTCAGAGAAGGTAATGGCAAGCCACTCCAGTATTCTTGCCTAGAAAATCCCATGGATGGAGGAGCCTGGTAGGCTGCAGTCCATGGGGTCGTGAAGAGTCAGACACGAGTGAGTGACTTCACTTTCACTTTTCACTTTCCTGCACTGGAGAAGGAAATGGCAACCCACTCCAGTGTTCTTGCCTGGAGAATCCCAGGGACGGGGGAGCCTGGTGGGCTGCCATCTCTGGGGTCGCACAGAGTCGGACACGATTGAAGCAACTTAGCAGCAGCAGCAGTCCTTGTTACTAAAATCAAACCTGAGTCATGTTCTGCTAAAGCATATCGAATGGCTCTCCAGACCTTTGGATACTTTGCACTCTACTTTTATGCTATGGATAACTGTCTACAATTCAACTCTTCTCTACTTCTCAAGAAGTCCGTTCCATAGTCCCATTTAAAGCTATGCTTCTTTAACTCTGGTCTAACTGCAGTTTCTGAATATTTCAGGTATCATATACCTCTATATTATCTTGCCTCTGGTTCATCTACCTAGAATGTCATTCCTCAATCTGTCTAAAAACAGTTCTAAATCCTTTGAGAAGATATCTCCTAATCATTCTAGGCAAACTTAACATCTTTGAGCCTCTAAGATATTCTGAACATGCTTTTATTATACTAAACACTTTATTGCCTAATGTTTTATTGTACCATACAATTTACGAGTCTTTCTTTCCCATAATAAACTCTGAGTTTCTTAAGGAAAACACAGATATTTATTTCACCTTTCTGTCTCCAACACCTGATGTTGTGTTACCCATGTTGTGGCTGCCCCATGTCCTAGAGAAACTAGAAAAGACAGAGACATTCCAGAGTATAATGACCTGTGAAGCTTTATTGTCTTCCTGAAGTTATGACTCTATCTTAGCAAGCAGTAAACGAACTCCTATAGCTATCTCAAAGGTATATATTTTGACATAAGTTTTGTTAGGGAAAATCTTCCTTCTCTCTTTTTATTTATAGTTTGCTTTTGGATATTTGCCTTTACATATTGACAATTCTGTCATCTTGAATAATGATAATTTTTTCCCATTATTTGTCTTGTCTTACCACTTGGGATATGACCTTTAAAATAATATTGAATAGTAGCAGTCATATTGTGCATCCTTGATGTACAGCTGATTTTCAGAAGAGTATTTCTGACATTTCCATTAGTAGTGTGTGGATGACTCAGACTAAGGGGGTTCCCATTTATTATTAGTTAGCTAGCAGTTGTTATCATTAATGAGCATTGAAGTTAATCAAATGCTTTTCATATATTTTGAGCTAATAGTAGCAGTGATAACTCTAATTCTTTAATAGTTGTATACTATTCCTTTATGTGCACATGTCATTACTTATATCAAAATTCCTTATTGAAGGGCTTTTACCTCTCTTTTTTTCTATTAAAAAAGCTGCAGTTAACATTATTATATATGTTGTTGGGCTTCCCTGGTGGCTCAGTGGTAAAGAACCCACCTGCCAATGCAGAAGATGTGGGTTTGATTCACGGGTTGGGAAGATCCCCTGGAGGAGGAAATGGCAACCACTCCAGTATTCTTGCCTGGGAAATCCCATGGACAGAGGAGCCTGGCAGGCTACAATCCATGGGGTTGCAAAAGTGTTGGACACAACTTAGAGACTAAACAATAACGTATGTCGTTATGCACTGGTGATTTAATTTCTATTATATGATTTTCTGGGAAATAGATTCCTGGAAACTTGTAAAGGTATATTTGGTTCTTTTTCAGTAAACTTTTAATAACACACACACACACACACACTGATGGTGCACAGGTTGTAAGTGCATACCACATAGTTTAAGATACAGAAGATTAGCAGTACTTTATAGCTGGAAAATACATAGACTCAGATGTAAAAATATTTGCATCCTTCTCATTGTGTGATAACTTGATTGTATTTCCACACTTTGTCCAATCCATAATCGAAAATTTGAGCTGTTTACAGTTTAGGGTTATTACCAATGGTACAGTTACACATTCTTCTACATATCTTTTGGTGAACACCTACATATAAATGGAATCAGTGTGTCATAGGATGTGCATTTATTCCACTTAATGGTAAACATCTACAAAGTTTATCTAAAGTTGTACTAATTTACAATCCCAGTTGTAGGATATGAAAGTTTCTATTGTGCCGCATTCTTCAGTTCAGTTCAGTTGCTCAGTCGTGTCCGACTCTTCGCGACCCCATGAATTGTAGCACGCCAGGCCTCCCTGTCCATCACCAACTCCCGGAGTTCACTCAGACTCACGTCCATCGAGTCAGTGATGCCATCCAGCCATCTCATCCTCTGTTGTCCCCTTCTCCTCCTGCCCCCAATCCTTCCCAGCATCAGAGTCTTTTCCAATGAGTCAACTCTTCGCATGAGGTGGCCAAAGTACTGGAGTTTCAGCTTCAGCATCATTCCCTCGAAAGAAATCCCAGGGCTGATCTCCTTCAGAATGGACTGGTTGGATCTCCTTGCAGTCCAAGGGACTCTCAAGAGTCTTCTCCAACACCACAGTCCAAAAGCATCAATTCTTCAGCGCTCAGCCTTCTTCACAGTCCAACTCTCACATCCATACATGACCACAGGAAAAACCATAGCCTTGACTAGACGAACCTTTTTTGGCAAAGTAATGTCTCTGCTTTTGAATATGCTCTCTAGGTTGGTCATAACTTTCCTTCCAAGGAGTAAGCGTCTTTTAATTTCATGGCTGCAGTCACCATCTGCAGTGATTTTGGAGCCCCCAAAAATAAAGTCTGACACTGTTTCCACTGTTTCCCCATCTATTTGCCATGAAGTGATGGGACCAGATGCCATGATCTTCGTTTTCTGAATGTTGAGCTTTAAGCCAACTTTTTCACTCTCCTCTTTCACTTTCATCAAGAGGCTTTTGAGTTCCTCTTCACTTTCTGCCATAAGGGTGGTGTTATCTGCATATCTGAGGTTATTCTTACTATTACCTAATCTTATCTTTTTATTTTTATTTTAGCCATTTGGCAAATGTGTAGTGATTTCTAGTTGTGATTTAATTGCAATATGTTGAGGACTGATGAAATTTAGCACTTTTTCATTTACTGGCCATTTGAGTATTCTCTTTTGCCACTTGCTTTCTTCAGGTCTTTTGTTTATTTTCCTAATATGTTGTTTTCTTTTTATTGACTCATAATAGTTTTTCATATATTCTAGTACATAATCTTCTACTTCTTGCTTTATGTTTTGGTATCTTGTAGTGGTATCTTTTCGTGAGTAGATAACTTTAAATTTTAATGTAGTTCATTTATCAGTCTTTCATTTCATGGTTATGTTTTTATGTCCAGTATAAGAAATCTTTGCCAATCGGAAACTTATTAAAGTTTTCTAACATATCTTCTTTCAGAAGTTTTATTGCTTTATCTATTACATTTAAATTTATAGTCCTTCTGGAATTGATTTTTGCATATGGTGTGAGGTACGTGTCAAGATTAAATATTTTTCTACGTGGCTATCCAGTTGACTCAGCTTCAGTTATTGAAAAGATGACTCTTCCTACACTGTATTACAGAGTCAATTTTGTTGTAAATCAAGTGACCACACATATAGAAAGAGGCTTTTTGTGTGTGTTCTCTATTTTATTCCTTTGATTTATTGGTCTGTCTTGCACCAACACCGCATGGTCTTAATTGGGGTAACTTTATGGTTAGTTTTGATATCTGATAATAAAATTCCTCCAACTTTTTCTTCTATAGATTTATCTTGTTTATTCTTGGTCCATTGCTTTCTTATATATGTTTAAGAACCAGCTTGTGCTACACACACACACACACACACACACTGAGATTTCATTTAATTTATAGATCAATTCAGAGATAATTGGTATAAAGCTCCATTTACGTAGGCAGTCCACTTTAATTTATCTCAAAAATGTTTTGTAATTTTTCTGTATGTCTTAGCTTCAGTTTTACTCTGTGATATCTGATCATTCTTGATACTAATGAAAATGATGTCCTTTTTAAGAAAACATGGGTTTATAATTTTATCTGTTACTACATAGTAATATATGTTTATTTATATATTGTCATATCTAGAGACCTTGTTAAGTTCTTTTAAAATAATATTTTGAATTCTCTACATATACAATGTCATACTTGAATTATGACCAATTTGTTATTTTTTTCTAAACTTTATGCATTTTCTTATTTTCCCCCCTTGCTTTATGGTAGAAGAGAGGGCTTTTTGCAATGCTAAAATGTTGGGAAGAGGCAGAGATAGTGGACCTCTACATTTAGTTTTTCATCTCATGAGGATATCTCAATAGTTAACTGTTAAGTAGAATGTTTGTTATAGAAACATTTAAATATATTTTAATTGAGACAGAGTCTATATACAATGAAGTGCATAAATATTAGGTTTTCAGACTAACTAAGGTTTGCATATATTTATATATACTTTTGGAATAACCACTGGATTAACTAAAAGAGAACACTGCAATATCTCAGAAAGCTCAGATGTGCCCCTCTCCCCTTCCTCACCAGTGCCTCTGGCCTAGTGACTGAACCCAGCTGGTGTTAAATGGGTAAGGGAGCTCCTTGATGAAATTATGAATCTTTTTTTTTTTTTTTTTTTTGAGCATAGAGCGTAGTGCAGAAAGGTGAAGGTTAAATCTTCTGGGACATAAGGTAAACATGCATCCTTTCTCTTTGAGTTACCTTTCCTCTTTCTGGAATCTGAAACACTGCTCTTTGCTCTTTTGTGTGACTATCTATGACTAAACTGAAATAACAATAAAAAATGTATGTTGAAATTTTGATATTAGTTAACATATGGATAGTCACAAAGGCAATTGACCACTCTATAACATTAAGAAAAAAAGATAAACTTTAAAAATAAACACTTTTAAAAGTCATCAAAGAGCTATGGGCGCAAAGAAGTTTAAATAAAATAATTTTAGAAAGATATTAGGCCGTCAGCAATGAGCAAAGATCAGCAGCATTATCTACATCTCAATGCAATGATTGGATGGGAAAATAAGACCATTACAGGCAAAAAATGTAAAGGAGAAAGGAGATTCACTGAGATTTTACTACTGCAGATCAACTGACTGCTTACCAATTCTCCACGTAAAGCATTTCTAGGGGTCCTAGAAAATTGAAGGCTGGTTAGAAAATAAAAAGAAGTTGCTTAATTCATGTTTGATTAAATTTCAAAGCACCTTTGGAAGGCAGGGCTTGATCTTACTGTGGAGAACAAGAACACAAATTACCTAAACTAACTAATTAAAGTTCCTAGCTGCATAACAAAGGAACAAAACAAGTCCTTTATGGAAGGATTTCTGTCCACTTGAATCTCTCCTGCTATTTTATACCTAAAGTACAGTGCATACACAAGCATCTAAAAAATGTGCAAAGTAGCAGAATACTGTAACTTACAAAGTCAAAAGGGAAAAAGAAGCAAAACCATACCTGACACAGCTATAGGAATTAACAAAAAAATATTATTAACAAAAATTTAGAGGAAAAGAGATGAAATGGTATAAAGGTGAAGAATTTAAGCATAGAAAGAAAACTAAAAAATGTAAATTCTAGAATTAAAATAAATGAGTATTCCTTTGGCTTAAAAGTAGACTGGACACACACACAAAAGAATTATTAACTTAAAAGAAGGTCATTCGGAATTATCTAAAAGTGAATCACAGAAAATTAAATAATAATTGCAATAGAGGATCAGAGCCCTTTAAGAGATTGTAAAATGTTCTTATATATGTTTAGTAATAAATAGTTAAAAATAAAATTGTAAAATAATACAATTGCAACCCTCCAAAACCTGATATAAGGGCTTCCCTGGTGGCTGCTGCTGCTGCTAAGTCACTTAAGTCTTGGCTGATTCTTTGCGACCCCATAGACGGCAGCCCACCAGGCTCCCCCGTCCCTGGGATTCTCCAGGCAGGAACACTGGAGTGGGTTGCCATTTCCTTATCCTCCCTGGTGGCTATGGGCAGAAAAATATGCCTACAATGCTGGAGATGTGGGTTCAATCCCTGGGTTGGGAAAATTCCCTGGAGAAGGAAGTGGCAACCCACTGTAGTATTCTTGCCTAGGAAATCCCATGGACAGAGATGCTTAGTGGGCTATAGGCCATGGAGTCACAAAGAGTTGGATATAACTGAGCAAATAAACAACAACAAAATATAGCTAATAATTTTAAAGAACTATGTGTAAGGCTAATACATTGAAAACTGAAAGAAATTAAAGATCTAAATATCTATTTATAAGCAGATAAATATATATAAATATATATTATACATTTATAAATAAATAGATAAACTATGTGATAAATTACAAGTCTGAATATTGAGATGCCATTTCTCCTGAAGTTGATCTATCAGTTAAATTCAGTTCAGTCACTCATTTGTTTCTGACTCTTGGCTACCCCATGAGTCATGCCAGGCAGCACACCAGGCTTCCTTGTTCATCACCAACTCCTGAAGCTTGCTCAAACTCATCTCCATCAAGCTGGTGATGCCATCCAACCATCTCATTCTCTGTCCTACCCTTCTCCTCCCAGCATCAGGGTCTTTTCCAATGAGCTAGTTCTTCACATCAGATGGCCAAACTATTGGAGCTTCAGTGTCAGTCCTTCCAGTCAATATTCAGGACTGATTTCCTTTAGAATTAACTGGTTTGATCTCCTTGCAGTCCAAGGGACTCTAAAGAGTCTTCTCCAACATCACAGTTCAAAAGCATCAATTCTTTGGCGCTCAGCTTTCTTTATGGTCCAACTGTCACATCCATGCTGTTGAAGCCTAGCTTGGAGAATTTTGAACATTGCTAGCATGTGAAATGAGTGTGGTTGTGTGGTAGTTTGAACATTCTTCGGCATTGCCTTTCTATGGGATTGGAATGAAAACTGACCTTTTCCAGTCCTGTGGCCATTGCTGAGTTTTCCAAATTTGCTTGCATATAGAGTGTAGCACTTTCACAGCATCATCTTTCAGGATTTGAAATAGCTCAACTGGAATTCCATCACCTCTACTAGCTTTGTTCGTAGTGATACTTTCTAAGGCCCACTTGACTTCACATTCCAGGATGCCTGACTCTAGGTGAGTGATCACACCATTGTGATTATCTGGGTCATTAAGATTTTTTTGGTATAGTTTTTCTGTGTATACTTGCCACATTTTCTTAATATCTTCTGCTTCTGTTAGATCCTTATTGTTTCTGTCCTTTACTATGCTCATCTTTGCATAAAATGTCCCTTTGTTATCTCTAATTTTCTTGGAGATCTCTAGTCTTTCCCATTCTATCATTTTCCTCTATTTCTTTGCATTGATCACTTAGGAAGTCTTTCTTACCTTGCTATTCTTTGGAACTCTGCATTCAGATGGATATATTTTTCCTTTTCTGCTTTGCCTTTGACTTCTCGTCTTTTCTCAGCTATTTGTAAGGCCTCCTCAGACAACCATTTTGCCTTTTTGCATATCTTTTTCTTTGGGATGGTTTTGATCACCACCTCTTGTATAATGTTATGAACCTCTGTCCATAGTTCTTCAGGCACTCTGTGGATCAGATCTAATCCCTTGAATCTATTTGTCTATCAAATCTAATTCCTTGAATCTATTACTTCCACTGTATAGTTGTAAGGGATTTGATTTATGTCATACCTGAATGGTCTAGTGGTATTTCTTACTTCTTTCAATTTAACTCTGAATTTTGTAATAAGGAAGTTAATCTACAGATTCCCACTTATTCCATCCCAATTTAAATTCTGTTGTATAACTGGAGAGTTTATTTTTAATAAGAATTTTAATATGTAACTATATACTATGCTGCTGCTGCTAAGTTGCTTCAGCCGTGTCCGACTCTGTGCGACCCCATAGACGGCAGCCCACCAGGGTCCCCCATCCCCAGGATTCTCCAGGCAAGAACACTGGAGTGGGTTGCCATTTCCTCCTCCAATGCAGGAAAGTGAAAAGTGAAAGTGAAGTTGCTCAGTCATGTCTGACTCTTAGCGACCCCACGGACTGCAGCCTACCAGGCTCCCCCATCCCTGGGATTCTCCAGGCAAGAACACTGGAGTGGGTTGCCATTTCCTTCTCCAATGCATGAAAGTGAAAAGTGAAAGTGAAGTCGTTCAGTCGTGTCCGACTCTTAGCGACCCCATGGACTGCAGCCTACCAGGCTCCTCCATCCATGGGATTTTCCAGGCAAGAGTACTGGAGTGGGGTGCCATCGCCTTCTCCGATATACTATGCACTAATATACAATTAGTGAAATAACTATAATATATAATATGTTATATATTATATAATTGTAGAACATAATACATATTTAAGAATGTAACTTATATGCATAAATCTGGGGAAAGAAAAGCCAAGGCTCTCTTGAAAAAGAAAAATTAAGATGGATGACTGATGTACCATATTTCAAGACTTAGAGTAAAGCTATTAATTGAACCAATTGGATATTAGTATAGAGATACATGAACAGATCAACAAAACCAAAAAGAAAGCCTATAGATGAACCTCTATATATAATTACTTGATTTTGACAAGGGCATCAGTAAACAATTCAATAGCATAAGGGAGGGTTATTTAATTTAAAAATTATTAGGGTCCTCCAGAGAAGTAGAATCAGTGGGTGAGATGACGGATAAAGAAGAATGAATTATAAAAGGAATTGGTTCACACAGTTATGGGGACTAAGTCCCACAGTCTGCTCCATCTGCAAGTTGGAGAACCAGGAAAGCCAGTAGTATAATTCAGTTTGAGTTGAGGGGCTGGGGTTGGGGGCGATGTGTTAGATCTAGGGTCCAAAAGTCCCAGAACCAGAAGCTCCAAGGTCTGAGGACAGGAAAGGATGAATGTCCTAGCTTAAGAAAAGAGAGAAGGAACTCACTGTTCCTCATTCTTTTGTTCTATTATGGCCCTCAGTGGATTGGGCGATGCCCACTTTGGTGAGAGTTGATGTCCTTACTCAGTTTACTGAAGCAAGTGCTAATTTCTTCTAGAAACATCCTCATAGATTCACCCAGAAATGCTGTTTTACCAGCTACCTGGGTCTCTCTAAACCCATTCAAACTGACACATTAGGTTAATCATCACAATAAATACTGCTGGAGAAACCAAATATCCAAATTGAAGAGTGCTTACAAAATCAGTTACTGTTGACCCCCTCATTCTTACCCCTTACACCAAAATTAATTTAAAAAATGAATCATAAACCTAAATGTAAAAGCTAATAGTTTAAAGCTTCTAGAAGGAAATATAGACAAATCTCTTGGTGTAGGCAAATATTTCTTAATTAGAATAGAAAAGGCACTACTCTTAAATATTTTGAAAAAATTGACTTTTAAAAATAAAATCTTCTAAATACCAAAGATAAAGATAAGGAAGTAAAGAGACAAACCACAGACTTGGAAAGTATATTTATAAAAGTATATCTGGTAAACAATTCATATACAGAAAAATAAAGAAACCCTACAAATCAATAATAAAATGACACGTAACTCTTTCTTCAAATGAGCAAAAAATTTTGGATGAACACTGCAGAAAATGAGATCCTTTGACCACAAAGTATATGAAAAGGTTCTCAATGCTATGGCTAATGCAAATCACACTCACAATGAAATTTTAGAATGAAAAACGAGTAAAAACAAAAACTGCACATATCAGATCAGCTAACATTAGGAAGACTGGAAACTCCAAGTATTTGTGAGGATATAGAGCCTCTGAACTTAGAGAAGGCAATGGCAACCCACTCCAGTACTATTGCCTGGAAAATCCCATGGACAGAGGAGACTGGTATGCTGTAGTTCATGAGGTTGCTAAGAGTCTGACAAGACTGAGCGACTTCACTTTCACTTTTCACTTTCATGCATTGGAGAAGGAAATGGCAACCCACTCCAGTGTTCTTGCCTGGAGAATCCCAGGGACGGGGGAGCCTGGTGGGCTGCCGTCTATGGGATCACACAGAGTCGGACACAACTGAAGCGACTTAGCAGCAGCAGAGCCTCTGAAACTCTTGTATTGGGAGTCTAACATAGTACAATCACTTTGGAAAACCGTCTACTACTGTTTCATAAAGATTACTATTACTTGAGCATGTGAACTAGCAATTCTGCTGTATAAGACCTTCTTGTACAAGGATGTTCATTAAAATTCAACTTACAAAAACTCATAAGAAACAAATCAAAATTTAAGCAATAGTAAATTTGGTAAATACATTGAGGGTTCCAAGACCTCTAAACACATTAATTCCCCAGATGCTATGAATAAGGAGGTAAAATTTCTTTGTTGGATGATTTGTTGAAATCCTAATAAGAATCACTCCTGCCCTGTAGTGGACTGAATATTTGTGCCCCACCCCAATGTTGAAGCTTAATCTGCAATGAGATGGTTTTGGAAAGTGATTAGGTCATAACAGTGGAGCCTTTGTGAATGGGATTAGTGCTCTTATAAGAGACACCCCAGAGTACTCCCTATTCCCATCATGTTAAGGTAAAAGCAAAAAGACTTATTATGTCTAGGAAGTGAATTCTTATCATATACTGACTCTGCTAGTCCCTTCATCTTGGGCTTCCTAGAACTGTAAGAAAAATAAGTTTCTGTTGTTTGTGAGCTATGCAGTCTATGATATTATGTTATCATAATATCATATTTATATAGATATGTTATTATGATAACATGCATAATATGCATATTGATATGCCAAAGCCTTTGACTGTGTGGATCACAATAAACTGTGGAAAATTCTGAAAGAGATGGGAATACCAGACCACCTGACCTGCCTCTTGAGAAATTTGTATGCAGGTCAGGAAGCAACAGTTAGAACTGGACATGGAACAACAGACTGGTTCCAAATAGGAAAAGGAGTATGTCAAGGCTGTATATTGTCACCCTGCTTATTTAACTTATATGCAGAGTACATCATGAGAAATGCTGGACTGGAAGAAACACAAGCTGGAATCAAGATTGCTGGGAGAAATATCAATAACCTCAGATATGCAGATGACACCACCCTTATGGCAGAAAGTGAAGAGGAACTCAAAAGCCTCTTGATGAAAGTGAAAGAGGAGAGTGAAAAAGTTGGCTTAAAGCTCAACATTCAGAAAACGAAGATCATGGCATCCGGTTCCATCACTTCATGGGAAATAGATGGGGAAACGGTGGAAACAGTGTCAGACTTTATTTTTCTGGGCTCCAAAATCACTGCAGATGGTGACTGCAGCCATGAAATTAAAAGACGCTTATTCCTTGGAAGGAAAGTTATGACCAACCTAGAGAGCATATTCAAAAGCAGAGACATTACTTTGCCAAAAAAGGTTCGTCTAGTCAAGGCTATGGTTTTTCCTGTGGTCATGTATGGATGTGAGAGTTGGACTGTGAAGAAGGCTGAGCGCTGAAGAATTGATGCTTTTGGACTGTGGTGTTGGAGAAGACTCTTGAGAGTCCCTTGGTCTGCAAGGAGATCCAACCAGTCCATTCTGAAGGAGATCAGCCCTGGGATTTCTTTTGAGGGAATGATGCTGAAGCTGAAACTCCAGTACTTTGGCCACCTCATGCGAAGAGTTGACTCATTGGAAAAGACCCTGATGCTGGGAGGGATTGGGGGCAGGAGGAGAAGGGGACAACAGAGGATGAGATGGCTGGATGGCATCACTGACTCGATGGACGTGAGTCTGAGTGAACTCCGGGAGTTGGTGATGGACAGGGAGGCCTGGCGTGTTGTGATTCATGGGGTCGCAAAGTGTCGGACACGACTGAGCGACTGAACTGAACTGATACTCTGCCAAGATAGCCATCAACTTCACTCTCAAACTCATTGTCAACTTTGTTCAAGTTCCTGACTTATCAGTCAACAGGAAACAGTAGAATGGGAAAGAGTAGAGATCTCTTCAAGAAAATTAGAGATAACAAGGAAACATTTTATGCAAAGATGAGCACAAACACACGTCCCAGCACTTTGATTTTACAACCAGTTCATGGGGGAGACCATTGCTAGTGTAAGAGAACTTAAATGGACTTACTATATCCTCAGCCTCCTAACTGTTACCATCCATAAACAATTCCACCATATGAGCCAGCTTCTTACGGTTTATGGAAGCATGTGTTAAGACTGCTGAATTTAGTGAGCCTTTTGTCATACTTCACGTGTCATAAAATGAGTTCCCTTCTTCAAGGTGATATTTTGTGGAACACCTAGTAATTAATGATCATTCTATAAGTTCACTAATGGAGCTGCTGAAAGAAGGAAGGGATAGTAAATCTGACCTCAAGATGTATTTTAATCTCTGTAAGATCAGCTTCTTGTTCTGCTTCTGATGAAAGGTCTGTTAGAAGCAATCAGCCAACTAGTGGCTAGCTGGTTTCCTTGGAAATGGTGCCATTTGGAACTCAGTGTTCTTCTCTGTTATTAGCAGGTTTCACACACAACAATAATGTAAGTTTTGGTGACATAAAGTACAGGCTATTGAACTATGTACAGCCTCCACCCCGTATGAGGGCCTCATTGCACATGAGCTCACTGAGCAAACATCAGAGTGCTTAGGCAAAGAGTGAGACTTCAGAGAAGGAATCTTGTGCATCTGATTATTGAGAGTATCTGATGTTGCAGATAATGTCTTGTGCATATTTATATAGAATATACTCTGCCAAGATATTCATCAACTTCACTCTCAGACTCATTGTCAACTTTGTTCAAGTCCCTGACTTATCAGTCAATAGGAAAGAGTAGAATGGGAAAGAGTAGATATCTCTTCAAGAAAATTAAAGATAACAAGGGAACATTTTATGCAAAGGTGGACACAATAAAGAACAGAAACAGTATGAACCTAACAGAAGCAGAAGATATCAAGAAAAGGTGGTAAGAATACACAGAAGAACTATAGAAAAAATAATCGTAATGACCCAGATAACCATGATGGCATGATCACTCACTTAGAGTCAGACATCCTGCAGTCTGAAGTGAAGTGGGCCTTAGGAAACATCACTATGAACATAGCTAATATAGGTGATGGAATTCTAGCTGACTCAAGTCCTAAAAGATGATGCTGTTAAAGTGCTACACTCAATATGCCAGCAAATTTGAAAAACTCAGCAGTGGTCATAGGACTGGAAAAGGTCAGTTTTCATTCCAATCCCAAAGGTCAATGCCAAAGAGCGTTCAAATTACTGCACAACTAACTGCCCTCATTGCACATGACAGCAAAGTAATGCTCAAAATTCTCCAAGCTAGGCTTCAATAGTACATGAACTGAGAACTTCCAGATGTTCAAGCTGGATTTAGAAAAGGCAGAAGAACCAGAGATCAAATTGCCAATATCTGTTGGATCATAGAAAAAACAAGACAATTCCAGAAAAACATCTACTTCTGCTTTATTGACTATGCCAAAGACTTTGACTGTCTGGATCACCACAAACTGTGGAAATTCTTCAAGAGATGGGAATACCAGACCACTTGACCTGCCTCCCGAGAAATCTGTATGCAGGTCAAGAAGCAACAGTTAGTTGCTTTAGGAATTTAGTTAGGAACAACAAACTGGTTCCAAATTGGGAAAGGTGTATGTCAAGGCTGTATATTGTCACCCTGCTTATTTAAACTATATGCAGCATATATTATGCTAAATGCCAGCCTGGATGAAGCACAAGCTGGAATCAAGATTGCCGGCAGAAATATCAATAACCTCAGATACACATATGACACCACCCTTATGGCAGAAAGTGAAGAAGAACGGAAGAACCTCGTGATGAATGTGAAAGAGGAGAGAGAAAAAGCCAGATTAAAACTCAGCAGTCAAAAAACTAAGATCATGGCATCCAGTCCCATCACTTCATGGCAAATGGGTGGGGAAACAGTGGAAACAGTGACAAATTTTATTTTCTTGGGCTCCAAAATCACTGTGGACGGTGAGTGCATCCATGAAATTAAAAGACGCTTGCTCCTTGGAAGAAAGTTTATGACCAACCTAGATAGCATTTTAAAAAGCAGAGACATTACTTTGCCAACAAGGGTCCATCTAGTCAAAGCTATGGTTTTTCCAGTAGTCATGTATGGATGTGAGAGTTGGACTGTATAGAAAGCTGAGCACTGAAGAATTGATGCTTTTGAACTGTGATGTTGGAGAAGACTCTTGAGAGTCCCTTGGACAGCAAGGAGATCCAACCAGTCCATCCTAAAGGAAATCAATCCTGGATATTCATTGGAAGGATTGATGCTGAAGCTGAGGCTCCAATAGTTTGGGCCGGAGAAGAAGGGGACAACAGAGGATGAGATGGTTGGATGGCATCATTAACTTGATGGACATTAGTTTGACTAAACTCTGAAGGTTGGTGATGGACAGGGTAGCCTGGTGTGCTGCAGTCCATGGAGGTTGCAAAAAGCTGAACAATACATTTGAATCAGTTCTAATGAGATGGATGAAACTGGAACCTATTATACAGAGTGAAGTAAGCCAGAAAGAAAAACACCAATACAGTATATTAACGCATATATATGGGATTTAGAAAGATGGTAACAATAACCCTGTGTACGAGACAGCAAAAGAGACACTGATATATAGATCAGTCCTATAGACTCTGTGGGAGAGGGAGAGGGTGGGGAGATTTGGGAGAATAGCACTGAAACATGTATAATATCATGTATGAAACGAGTCGCCAGTCCAGGTTCGATGCATGATACTGGATGCTTGGGGCTGGTGCACTGGGATGACCCAGAGGGATGGTATGGGGAGGGAGGAGGGAGGAGGGTTCAGGATGGGGAACACAGGTATACCTGTGGCGGATTCATTTAGTTATTTGGCAAAACTAATACAATATTGTAAAGTTTAAAAATAAAATAAAATTAAAAAAAAAAAAGAATGAGCAACTGAACTGAATTGATGCAGTGTCACATATGAATTGGTGTCAGTCTTCACTATGAGCCATCTCCATCTTATGTAAAGTAGAAAACCAACCCACTAGGAAGATATCTCAATACCACTGTCTCTCTCTTTTCACTATATCCACCTTGGACAGAACACCATAAATTTATCATGAATGCAGATCTTTCTTTTCCCTTTTCCATCTACAGGTCTTGCAGTATTTTCCATGAGGCTGTAAACTGGATAAGGAAGAGTCAGTGAAGCAAGAATAGGCACTGAAATCTGAACTTCTTGGTGCTTTTTATCCACGTACTCTGGACTTACTAGTGTTGGAATGTGTGTAATTTCCACTTTTGTCCATATAGTATATAGTGCAATGACTGCTGAAAATGTTCCAATTTTATGATTGGTAAATTGTATAATACCAAGTACATAATAAGTGATTTAGATTGCCTGCTTGGCACCCCATAGTCAAGTATTCAGTTTCTCCTTGTGCCCAGTCAGCAGAAGCAAGGGCTGCATTTCAAATGGAGTGTAATTGTTAGAAAGAGAAGGCCAGCAGGACATAACTCAACTTCAGCGTCCTTAGGGTCTGCACTGTGCTGCTTCTGTGGGAGTTTGTCATATGTTTCATTCAGCATCACTCTTCTGTTTCCAAAACAATGTGTCTACAAGTCCCGGGTCCCAAGTGACAGGGCAGCATGCACTGTATCCCATTCTTGCTGCAGAGACTTTTTGCTCTAAGGCCCCACTCAAAATCAGAAGGCTTCCAGTTAACACAGTACACATCTTGAAACAGTGAGCCAGAATAAGTGATAGTTACCCCTAAATTTAGAGGACCACTGTCATTGGGTCTGTTTTCATTGGTGAGTCAGCAAAGTATAGTCAGCCGTCCTACCTGTGGCCTCTGCATCCACAGAATCCTCTTATACAGAGAGCCAGCTGCATTATAGCTTTTTATATTAGGGACTTGAGCATCCACAGGTCTAGGTATCCAAGGGGTACTGGAACCAATCCCCCGCTGATACCAGTGGATGACTGTGTGGCAGGGTTTTGTGATGGTGGTTGGTTGGTTTTTTGTTGTTTTGTGGTGGTGTTTTTTGAAGATATAGAAGATATACCAATGTGTTCAGTGGGTCCAGGAACCTATGTGGTGGGGCACTAAATGTTAATGGGTATTTGGTGCCCACCTCTGGCACACATATGCTCCTTCCTACTTATTAAGTACAAAGAGGAAAATGTTATCAATATAAGGAGCCAACATAGTTTTTTGGAGGGATATCAGGAAAATCAAACTCACTTTGAAATTTATTATGGATGGAGATTAGGAAGGTTAGTATAACTCAGTGAAAAGATAATAATAGTACACTGTTGTCCCAAATATGTGAAGGTTAGTATACCTCAGTGACAAGATAACAATATACTGTTGTCCCAAATACATGAAGACAAACAGCTTCTAATTAACTTTGCACATAATGATAAGGGCAGAAATCATCAAGTTAATATCTGTATAATAGGTGCCAAGGAATGTGTTATTTTATTCCAGAAAAATGCCACATTCATAAAAATCACTGAAATCAACATCACTGAATCATTAAGTTTGTGCTGATGTATACTAGAATACATCCAGCATGGCGCTGGAGTGGTGAGTGGCTGAGAGGAGATACCAAATGTCCAAGGTCAGAGAACTAAAATGGACTGGAGTGGGTGAATTTAACTCAGATGACCATTATATCTACCACTGTGGGCAGGAATCCATTAGAAAAAAATGGAGTAGCCATCATAGTCAACAAGAGTCTGAAATGCAGTGCTTCGATACAATCTCAAAAATGACAGAATGAACTCTGTTTGTTTCCAAGGCAAACCATTCAATATCATGGTAATCCAAGTCTATTCCCTGACCAGTAATGCTGAATAAGCTGAAGTTGAACAGTTCTATGAAGACCTTCAAGACCTTTTAGAACTAACATCCCCCAAAATATGTCCTTTTCATTATAGGGGACTGGAATGCAAAAGTAGGAAGTCAAGAAACACCTGGAGTAGCAGGCAAATTTGGCCTTGGAGTTCAGAATGAAGCAGTAAAGAAAAGAAGAGTGAAATCGCTCAGGCATGTCCTACTCTTTGCAACCCCCTGGACTGTAGCCTACTAGGTTCCTCCGTCCTAGGGATTTTCAAGGCAAGAATACTGGAGTGGGTTTGCATTTCCTTCTCCAGGAGATCTTCCCGACCCAGGGGTTGAACCTGGGTCTCCCACATTGTAGGCAGATGCTTTACTGTCTGAGCCACCAGAAAAGTCAATGAAGCAGGGCAAAGGCTAATAGAGTTTTGCCAAGAGAACGTACTGGTCATAATGAACACCCTCTTCCAACAACACAAGAGAAGACTCTGCACATGGACATCACCAGATGGTCAACACTGAAATCAGATTGATTATATTCTTTGCTGCCAAAGATGGAGAAGCTCTATACAGTCAGCAAAAACAAGACTGGTATCTGACTGCGGCTCAGATCATGAACTCCTTATTGCCAAATTCAGACTTATATTGAAGAAAGTAGGGAAAACCACTAGACCTTTCAGGTATGACCTAAATCAAATCCCTAACGATTATACAGTGGAGGTGAGAAATAGATTTAAGGGACTAGATCTGATAGAGTGCGTAATGAACTATGGACAGAGGTTCATGACATTGTACAGGAGACAGGGATCAAGACCATCCCCATGGAAAAGAAATGCAAAAAAGCAAAATGGCTGTTTGAGGAGGATTTACAAATAGCTGTGAAAAGAAGAGAAGCAAAAAGAAAAGGAGAAAAGGAAAGATACCTCCATTTGAAATGCAGAATTCCAAAGAATAGCAAGGAGAGATAAGAAAGCCTTCCTCAGTGATCAGTGCAAAGAAATAGAGGAAAACAACAGAAAGGGAAAGACTAGAGATCTCTTCAAGAAAATTAGATATACAAAGAACATTTCATGCAAAGATATGCACAATAAAGGACAGAAATGATATGGACCTAACAGAAGCAGAAGATATTAAGAAGAGATGGCAAGAATACACAGAACTATACAAAAAAGATCTTCATGATCTAGATAATCACGATGGTGTGATCGATCATTCACCTAGAGCTAGACATCCTGGAATAAGTCAAGTGGGCCTTAGGAAGCATCACTATGAGCAAAGCTAGTGGAGGTGATGGAATTTGAGCTATTTCAAATCCTGAAAGATGATGCTGTGAAAGTGCTGCACTCAATATGCCAGCAAATTTGGAAAACTCAGCAGTGGCCACAGGACTGGAAAAGGTCAGTTTTCATTCCAATCCCAAAGAAAGGCAATGCCAAAGAATGCTCAAACTACCACACAATTGCACTCATCTCACATGCTAGTAAAGCAATGCTCAAAATTCTCGAAGCCAGGCTTCAATACTATGTGAACTGTGAACTTCCAGATGTTCTAGCTAGTTTTAGAAAAGGCAAAGGAAGCAGAGATCAAATTGCCAACATCTGCTGGATCATCAAAAAAAGGAAGAGAGTTCCAGAAAAACATCTATTTCTGCTTTATTGACTATGCCAAAGCCTTTGACTGTGTGGATCACAATAAACTGTGGAAAATTCTGAAAGAGATGGGAATACCAGACCACCTGACCTGCCTCTTGAGAAACCTGTATGTAGGTCAGGAAGCAACAGTTAGAACTGGGCATGGAACGACAGACTGGTTCCAAATAGGAAAAGGAGTATGTCAAGGCTGTATATTGTCACCCAGCTTATTTAACTTATATGCAGAGTACATCATGAGAAATGCTGGACTGGAAGAAGCACAAGCTGGAATCAAGATTGCTGGGAGAAATATCAATAACCTCAGATATGCAGATGACACCACCCTTATGGCAGAAAGTGAAGAGGAACTAAAAGCCTCTTGATGAAAGTGAAAGAGGAGAATGAATAAGTTGGCTTAAAGCTCAACATTCAGAAAACTAAGATTATGGCATCTGGTCCCATCACTTCATGGGAAATAGATGGGGAAATAATGGAAACAGTGACAGACTTTATTTTTGGGGGCTCCAAAATCACTGTAGATGGTGATTGCTGCCATGAAATTAAATGACACTTACTCCTTGGAAGGAAAGTTATTACCAACCTAGACAGCATAATAAAAAGCAGAGACATTACTTTGCCAGCTAGGTCCGTCTAGGCAAGGCTATGGTTTTTCCAGTAGTTATATATGGATGTGAGAGTTGGACTATAAAAAAAAAGCTGATCACCAAAGAATTGAACTGTGGTGTTGGAGAAGATTCTTGAGAGTCTCTTGGACTGAGAGGAGATCCAACCATCTATCCTAAAGGAAATCACTCCTGAGTGTTCATTGGAAGGACAGATGTTGAAGCTGAAACTCCAATACTTTGGCCACCTGATGCGAAGAACTGACTCATTTCAAAGACCCTGATGCTGGGAAGATTGAAGGCTGGAGGAGAAGGGGACGACAGAGGATGAGATGGTTGGATGGCATCATTGACTCATTGGACATGAGTTTGAGTAAACTCTGGGAATTGGTGACAGACAGGGAGGCCTGGCGTGCTGTAGTCCATGAGGTCACAAAGAGTGGGACAAGACTGAGCAGTTGCACTGAACTGATACTAGAAGAATGTGATGGCTTTTGCACTCTTCAGACAAAAGGGAATAAGGGACTTTCATTACATGGGGTGGAAAATCATTTTCTGAGGACTACTGATTTAGAACACTGATCACTTACCTGGACCGAAGAACAAAATCTATTATAGTAGTTAAGGTTCTCACAATATGATGCCAAGGCTAGAAGCATTGCTATCACTTAAAACTTTAACTTGCAGATCAATGGGCTCCATCAAAGACTCACTGAGGAAGATAAGTTGGAGGTAGTATCCAGCAATCTGTGTTTTTATAATCCTCTAGGTGACTGTAGAGTTTGATAATTTTTGAAAACTACTGTTCCCTACTTGTTATTTCTATGTATGTGTGCACTCAGTTGTGTCCGACACTTTGTAGTCTCAAGGACTATAGCCCACCAGGCTCCTCTGTCCAAGGATTTTCTAGGCAGTAATACTTAAGTGGGTCACCATTTCCTGTTCCAGGGGATCTTCCCATCCTAGGGATCCAATCCACTTCTGTATTGCAGGAAGAGTCTTTACCACTAGCGCCACCTGGGAAGCTCCAAGAATTAAAACTTGGTTATATCTATATCAGCCTGGTGGCTCAGATGGTAAAGCATCTGCCTGCAGTGTGGGAGACCTGGGTTCCATCCCTGAGCTGGGGAGATTCCCTGGAGAAGGAAATGGAAATCCACTCCAGTACTCTTGCTTGGAAAATCCCATGGATGGAGGAGCCTGGTAGGCTACAGTCCATGTGGTCACAGAGTTGGACATGACTGAGCGACTTCACTTTCACTTTCATATCTATACCAAGTCTTAAATCTTGGACAGGGTAAATCATCACAGAATGTATTTGAGTTTTCACTGGACTTATTGTGAGATAGATTGGAGTCAGAAGTTTACCTATCACCTGACCTCTGTAAGTACCTTCTGTGACTTATGAAACATAGTAATGTTTTCAGTACCTCAGGATTAGCACTGGTATTAAATACTAGCCAATATATAATCATACCCAGAAGGTCTGTGCATTGCCATTTTTGTAGTACACAAAGATATTGGGAAATGATCACAGGTATCTCTGGAGAACGTTCAATCAGTATATTACTGCTAGAGAAGACTCTTGTGAGTCCCTTGGACTGCAAGGAGATCCAACCAGTCCATCCTAAAGGAGACCAGTCCTGGGTGTTCATTGGAAGGACTGATGCTGAGGCTGAGACTCCAATACTTTGGCCACCTGATGCGAAGAGTTGACTCATTGGAAAAGACCCTGATGCTGGGAGGGATTAGGGGCAGGAGGAGAAGGGGACAACAGAGGATGAGATGGCTGGATGGCATCACCGACTCGATGCACCTGAGTTTGAGTGAACTCTGGGAGTTGGTGATGGACAGGGAGGCCTGGCGTGCTGTGATTCATGGTTGCAAAGAGTCAGACACGACTGAGCAACTGAACTGAACTGAACTGACTCTGCTTACATTGTAAGATCTCCTTTTCTACTGAGAGACTCAAATTATCTTAAATTAGTTTAAGTCTGGGACTTCCCCAAGTGCTGCTAGTGGTAAAGAACCTGCCTGCCAATGCAGGAGACATAAGAGACAAGGGCTGGATCCTTGGGTCGGGAAGATCCCCTGGAGAAGGAAATGGCAACCCACTCCAGTATTCTTGCCTAGAGAATCCCATGGACAGAGGAGCCTGGTGGGCTACAGTCATAGGGTCACAAAGAGTCAGACACGACTGAAACAACTTAGCACACATTGTATAAGAGACTACAATTTTCTACTGTAGTTAGATCTGTGTCACTAGACACATAATTTTTCTCCCTGTATTTTCTTTGGAAGGAATGATGCTAAAGCTGAAACTCCAGTACTTTGGCCACCTCATGCGAAGAGTTGACTCATTGGAAAAGACCCTGGTGCTGGGAGGGATTGGGGGCAGGAGGAGAAGGGGACGACAGAGGATGAGATGGCTGGATGGCATCACTGACTGGATGGACGTGAGTCTGAGTGAACTCCGGGAGTTGGTGATGGACAGGGAGGCCTGGTGTGCTGCAATTCATGGGGTCGCAAAGAGTCGGACACAACTGAGCGACTGATCTGATCTGATATAAAGCAATGCATTAGTAAATTTTCAGTCTTTTTTATTGAGGTATAGCTGATTTAAAATATGTGTTAGTTTCAGGTGTACAGCATTCAGTATTTTTGCAGATTATACTCCATTATAGGTTATTACAAGATATTGGGCATAATTCCCTCTGCTATACAGTAAATTCTTGCTGTTTATTTAAATATTTTATGTATAGTATTTTGTATCTATTAATCCCATAGCCCTGATTTGTCCCTCCTCTCCTCCCTCTCCCTTTTGGTGATCATGAGTTTGTTTTCTAGGTCTGTGAATCAGTTTGTTTTATATAAACACACTCATTTGTATTGTTTTTTAGAATCCACATATGTGCTATCATATAGTATTTGCCTTTCTCTGCAATTCAATGAGCACAGTGTTCTCTAGATCCATACACATTGCTGCAATTGTTAGTATTTTATTTCATGGCTGAGAAAATTGCATTTATACATGTGTGTGTGTTTGTGTGTGTGTGTGTGTGTATCCACATCTTAAGACAGTCTTATGTTGATGGGCACTTGCATTGCCTGTGCGTCTTGGCTACTATAAATAGTGCTACTATGAACATTAAGATGCATGTATCTTAAATTAGTGTTTTCATTTTTCTAGGATATATATGCGGGAGTGGAATTGCTGGATCATATGGTAGTTCTATTTTTAGGTTTTTTGAGCAACCTCTATACTGTTTTCTGTAGTGGCTGCTCCAATTTATATTCCCATCAACAGTATATGAGGGTTCCTTTTTTCCCACATCCTCTCTAACACTATTATTTGTAGACTTTTTTTTTTTTTTTAATCTGACAGGTGCTAGGTGATATCTCATTGTGGTTTTGATTTGCATTTCTCCATTAATTTGTGATGTTGAGCATCTAGTCACATGCCTGTTAGCCATGTGTATATCTTCTTCAGAGAAATGTCAAAAAATCGGATTTTTTTTTTAATATTGAGTTGTATGAGCTATTTGTATATATTGGTTGCATCATTTGCAAATATTTTCTCCCACTCTATAGGTTGTCTTTTCATTTTGTTGGTTTCCTTGCTGTGCAAAAGCTTTTAAATTTGATTAGGTCTCGTTTCTTTATTTTGCTTTCATTTCTTTTGCCGCAGGGGACTGATCCAAGAAAATACTACTATGATTTGTGTCAAAGAGTGTTCTTCCTATGTTCTCTTCTAGGATTTCATGGTTTCCTGTCTTATATTTAAGTCTTTAATCCATTTTGTGCTTGTTTTTGTATATAGTGTGAGAGAATGTTTTATTTTCATTGCTTTACACATGGCTGTCCAGCTTTCACAGGACCACTTATTGTTAAAGAGATTGTCTTTTATCCATTGCATATTCTTGCCTCTTTTGTCATAAATTAATTGACCTTAGATGCATAGGTATATTTCTTGGCTTTCTATCCCATTTCATTGGTCTATATATCTGTTTTTGGCCAATAACACGATATTTGATTACTGTAGTATAGTCTGAAATCTGGGAGGGTTATATTTCCAACTTTGTTCTTTTTTCTCAGGATTACTTTCTCAGGCTTTTGTGGGTCCATATAAATTTTAGAACTATTTGTTCTAGCTCTTTGAGAAATGTCCTGGGTGTTTTGATAGGGCTGGCATTAAATCTGTAGATTGCTTTGGGTGGTATGGCCACTTTAATTATAGTGATCCTTCCAATCCAAGACAATAGGATATCTTTCCATTTCTTTGAATTATCCTCGGTTTCCTTCATCAGTATTTCATAGTTTTCAGAGTATAGGTCTTTAACCTCTTTGGTTTATTTTATTTCTAGGTTTTTTAATTCTTCTTGATGCAATTTTAAACAAGGTTTTTAAATTTTTCTCTTTCTGATAGTTCATTATTAGCATATAGAAAGACAACAGATTTCTGTGTGTTAATTTTGTATACTACAACTTTGAATTCATTTATTCTATTAGTTTCTGGGTGACGACTTTAGGGTTCTCTATATACAGTACCATGTCATCTTCAAATAATGATAGTTTTACCTCTTCTTTTCCAACTTGGATACCTTTTATTTCTTGTCTGATTGCTCTGGTTAGGACTTCCAATACTATATTAAACAGAAAGTGTCATGAATGGGCAACCTTGTTCATGAATGCTCCATCCTTTGGAGAAGCTAAAGCCTGTGCAGGGCATGAGGTGAGACTTTCTCTCTGCTCCATGTCTGTTGCCACCCTGTCAGGGGTAGGCTCTTCTCCCCAGGTGCTGGAGCAGAAGACCTGAAGATCATGCTTGAGTAGATTCTGTTCTTTTTGAGTGCATGTTTTGCCCCACAGGAGGACAGTGATGAAGCAAGTGAGGATTGTGCACTCACTGAGGTTCAAATGTGCTGCCTGTGCAGGTATTCACTGCTCTGCTTTGAAGCCCAAGGTGTGTCCCATCCCCTGTTGTGGTGATCCCAGATCTAGCACAAGACTGTGGCATAGGATAGGTGGGGCTGGAACACTCGCTAGGCTGGAGCTGGGGTTCAGGGCATTGTGGCTGAAGGACCAGAAGCAGCTGCACTGCTATCAGAAGTCTGGTTTGCTTCTGTGGTGCTGATTGAGCAAGTGCCAACACTGGCTGCTGCTACCCTACCTACCTTTCCCAGGCCCCTGAGCGCCCCCTGCATTCCTAGATCAAGTCTTCTCCCATGGGGAGAACTGAACTATATTTTGTTGGTATAAAGAACTTCAACGGACATCAATATAATTTTTACTGAGGTATAATTGATACGTAAGAGTATACTGGTTTCAGATATACAACATAATGATTCAATATTTGTATATATTACAAAATAATCACCACTATAAGTCTACTTAACATTTGCTATCATACATTTATGATGGGAACATTTAAAATCTACTCTATTAGTGACTTTTAAATGTATCATAAAGTGCTATTAACTATAGTCACCATGCATCACATCCATGTCTTCTTTAGTGAATAACTGTAAGTTTTTACCTTTTGAACTCCTTCACCCATCTTCAGTTTCAGTTCAGTCGCTCAGTCATGTCCAATTCTTTGCGATCCCATAAATTGTAGCACTCCAGGCCTCCCTGTCCATCACCAACTCCCAGAGTTCACTCAAACTCAGGTCCATCAAGTCGGTGATGCCATCCAGCCATTTCATCCTTTGTCATCCCCTTCTCCTGCCCCCAATCCCTCCCAGCATCAGTCTTCCAATGAGTCAACTCTTTGCATGAGGTGGCTAAAGTACTAGAGTTTCAGCCTCAGCATCATTCCTTCCAAAGAACACCCAGGACTGATCTCCTTTAGAATGGACTGGTTGGATCTCCTTGCAGTCCAAGGGACTCGCAAGAGTCTTCTCCAACACCACACTTCAAAAGCATCAGCCTTGACTAGACGGACCTCTGTTGGCAAAGTAATGTCTCTGCTTTTTAATATGCTGTCTAGTTTGGTCATAACTTTCCTTCCAAGGAGTAAGCATCTTTTAATTTCATGGCTGCAGTCACCATCTGCAGTGATTTTGGAGCCCCCCCAAATAAAGTCTGACACTGTTTCCACTGTTTCCCCATCTATTTCCCATGAAGTGGTGGGACCAGATGCTATGATCTTCGTTTTCTGAATGTTGAGCTTTAAGCCAACTTGTTCACTCTCCTCTTTCACTTTCATCAAGAGGCTTTTTAGTTCCTCTTCACTTTCTGCCATAAGGGTGGTGTCATCTGCATATCTGAGGTTATTGATATTTCTCCTGGCAATCTTGATTCTAGCTTGTGCTTCTTCCAGTCCAGCGTTTCTCATGATGTATTCTGCATATAAGTTAAATAAGCAGGGTGACAATATACAGCCTTGACATACTCCTTTTCCTATTTGGAATCAGTCTGTTGTTCCATGTCCAGTTCTAACTGTTGCTTCCTGACCTTCATATAGGTTATAGAGGCAGGTCAGGTGGTCTGGTTTTCCCATCTCTTTCAGAATTTTCCACAGTTTATTGTGATCCACACAGTCAAATGCTTTGGCATAGTCAATAAAGCAGAAATAGATGTTTTTCTGGAACTCTCTTCCTTTTTTTGAAGATCCAGAGGATGTTGGCAATTTGATCTCTGGTTCCTCTGCCTTTTCTAAAACCAGCTTGAACATCTGGAAGTTCATGGTTCACGTATTGCTGAAGCCTGGCTTGGAGAATTTTGAGCATTACTTTACTAGCATGTGAGATGAGTACAATTGCGCGGTAGTTTGAGCATTCTTTGGCATTGCCTTTCTTGGGGATTGGAATGAAAACTGACCTTTTCCAGTCCTGTGGCCACTGCTGAATTTTTCAAATTTTCTGGCATATTGAGTGCAGCACTTTCATAGCATCATCTTCCAGGATTTGGAATAGCTCAACTGGAATTCCATCACCTCTACTAGCTTTGTTCGTCATGATGCTTTCTAAGGCCCACTTGACTTCACATTCCAGGATGTCTGGCTCTAGGTGAGTGATCACACCATCATCATCATCTTGGTCGTGAAGCTCTTTCTGTATAGTTCTTCTGTGTATTTTTGCCACCTTGTCTTAATATCTTCTGCTTCTGTTAGGTCCATATCATTTCTGTCCTTTATCGAGCCCATCTTTGCATGAAATGTTTTCTTGGTATCTCTAATTTTCTTTTTTTTTTAATTTTTTTACTATTTTTTAAAATTTTATTTTATTTTTAAACTGTACAATATTGTATTGGTTTTGCCATATATCAAAATGAATCCACCATAGGTATACATGTGTTCCCCATCCTGAACCCTCCTCCCTCCTCCCTCCCCATACCATCCCTCTGGCTCGCCCCAGTGCGCCAGCCCCAAGCATCCAGTATCGTGCATCGAACCTGGACTGGCGACTCGTTTCATATATGATATTATACATGTTTCAATGCCAAATTTTCTTGAAGAGATCTCTAGTCTTTCTCATTCTGTTGTTTTCCTCTACTTCTTTGCATTGATCACTGAGGAAGGCTTTCTTATCTCTTCTTGCTATTCTTTGGAACTCTGCATTCAGATGTTTATATCTTTCCTTTTCTCCTTTGCTTTTCACTTCTCTTCTTTTCACAGCTATTTGTAAGGCCTCCCTAGACAGCCATTTTGCTTTTTTGCATTTCTTTTCCATGGGGATGGTCTTGATCCCTGTCTCCTGTACAGTGTCACAAACCTCTGTCCATAGTTCATCAGGCACTCTATCAGATCTAGTCCCTTAAATCTATTTCCCACTTCCACTGTATAATTATAAGGGATTTGATTTAGGTCATACCTGAATGGTCTACTGGTTTTCCCTACTTTCTTCAATTAAGTCTGAATTTGGCAATAAGGAGTTCATGATCTGAGCCACAGTCAGCTCCAGGTCTCGTTTGTGCTGACTGTATAGAGCTTCTCCATCTTTGGCTGCAAAGAATATAATCAATCTGATTTTGGTATTGGTCATCCGGTGATGGCCATGTGTAGAGTCCTCTCTTGTGTTGTTGGAAGAGGGTGTTTGCTCTGACCAGTGCATTTTCTTGGCAAAACTCTATTAGCCTTTGCCCTGCTTCATTCTGTATTCCAAGGCCAAATTTGCCTGTTACCCCAGGTGTTTCTTGACTTCCTACTTTTGCATTCTAGTTCCCTATAATGTAAAGGACATCTTTTTTGGGTATGAGTTCTAAAAGGTCTTGTAGGTCTTCATAGAACCGTTCAACTTCAGCTTCTTCAGCGTTACTGGTTGGGGCATAGACTTGGATTACTGTGATATTGAATGGTTTGCCTTGGAAACGAACAGAGATCATTCTGTCATTTTTGAGATTGCATCCAAGTACTACATTTTGGATTCTTTTGTTGACCATGATGGCTACTCCATTTCTTCTAAGGGATTCCTACCCAAAGTAGTAGATATAATGGTCTTCTGAGTTAAATTCACCCATTCCAGTCCATTTTAGTTCGCTGATTCCTAGAATGTCAATGTTCACTCTTGCCATCTCCTGTTTGACCACTTCTAATTTACCTTGATTCATGGACCTAACATTCCGGTTCCTATGCAATATTGCTCTTTACAGCATGAGACGTTGCTTCTATCACCAGTCACATCCACAACTGGGTATTGTTTTTGCTTTGGTTCCATCCCTTCATTCTTTCTGGAGTTATTTCTCCACTGATCTCCTGTAGCATATTGGGCAGCTACCAACCCAGGGTGTTCCCCTTTCAGTATTCTATCATTTTGACTTTTCATATCCTATCCACTAGTAAAACCCTACCTCTCAACACTGCAAAACTGTTTGGTTCTCAAAATCTATGAGATTATTTTTATTTTTTTTTTAAGATTCTATATATGAGAGAAGTCACTGGTATTTGTCCTCTATCTGACTTGTTTCAGTTAGCATAATGCCCTCAAGTTCAACCCGTGTTATCTCAAATAGCAAGATTTTATTCTTTTTCATGACCAAGTAATATTCCATTAGATAGATTATACTACAACTTCTTTATCTGTTCCCTCAGGGATGGACATCTTGCTTGTTTCCATTTTATTTTTTTGGCTATTATAAATAATGCTACAATGAACATAGGTGTACAGATATGTTTTCAAGTTAGTTTTCACATTTTCTTTGAATAAATATCCAGTAGTTGATTGCCGGAATGTGGTATTTTTATTTTAAATTTTTTGAGGAACCTCCATAGAGTTTTCCATATTGGCTGTGCCAATTTACATTCCCATCAATACTGCACAAGTGTTCTATTTTATCCTCATCTTTGCAAACACTGATTATTATTATTATTTTTTTTTTAAGTAGTCATTCTCTCAGGTATAAGGTGATTTCTCACTGTGGTTTTGGTTTTGCATTTCCTCGATGATTAGTGATGTTTAGGATCATTTCACATACCTGTTGGCCATCTATAGATGGTCTTAAGAAATACAGTGTATTCAGATGGTCTGCCTAATTTTTAATTAGGTTGGTTTTTTGTTTGGGTTGTTTTTTGATATTCAGTTATGTCTGTTCTTTATATATTTTGGATATTAGCTTATTATCAGTTGTATAATTTGCAAATATTTTCTCCCATTTGATAGGTTGTCTTTACATTTTGTTGATGGTTTCCTGCAAGACCATTGTCAAGGAAGTTACCACTGATATGTTTTTCTAGGAGTTTCATGGTTTCAGAGTTTCCTGATACATTCAAGTCATTATTCCATTTTGAGTTGATTTTTATGTAAGGTATAAGAGATCCAGTTTCATCATTTTGTTTGTGACTGATTTTCCCAACCCACTTATTGAAAATACTTTGTTTCCCCATTATTTATTCTTGGCTCTTTTGTCATAAATCAATTTGCCATATATGCATGGGTTTACTTCTGGTCCCATTGGTCTATGTATATATTTTATGCCAATATCATAGTGTTGTGATTACTGTAATTTTGTAATATAGTTTGATATCAGACAGCATGATGCCTCTAGCTTTGTTCTTTATCAAGACTGCTTTGGGGGTCTTTTTTTGGTTCTATACAAATTTTGAGATTGTTTATTCTGTTTCTGTGAGAAATGCCACTGGAGTTTTGATACAAATTGCATTGAATCTGTAGATTGCTTTTAATGGTATAGGGAATTTGACAATATTACTTTTTTCCATTCACATGCACAGAATATCTTTTCACTTGTGTCTTCTTCAGTATCTTTCATTAATGTCTTATAGATTTCAGTATACAAGTCCTTTACCTCCTTAATTCAATTTATTCCTAGATATTTTATTCTCTTTGCTATAACTATAAATGGAATTATTTCCTTAATCTGCCTTTCTGATTATTTATTAGTGTATTGAAATTCAACCAATTTTTGTATATTGATTTTGTGTCCTGTAACATTTCTGAATTATTTTGTTAGTTCCAACAGTTATTTGGGTGGAACTTTTAGGGTTTTTTATATACGATATGTCATCTGCAAACAATGGAAATTTTACTTCTTTCTAATTTGGATGCCTTTTCTTTCTTTTTCTTGTGTGTTTTGAATAATGCTTTCAGTATTATGTTGAATAAAACTGATGAGAACGGACACGCTTATCTTGTTCCTGATCTTAAAGGAATAGCTTTTGGCTTTTCACTATTGAGTACGAAATAATGTTAGCTGTAGCCTTGTTATACATGGTCTTCATTATGTTTTTTCCTCAGTACCCAGTTTGTTGTGAGTTTTTGTTATAAATGAATATTGAATTTTGGTAAATGCTTTTTCTCTCTCTGTAAAGATGATCATATGATTTTTATTCTTCAATTTGCTAATGTGTATCACACTGATTGCTTTTGTAGATGTTGAATCATTTGTGCATCTCTGGAATAAATCACACTTGATCATAGTGTGAATTTGGGCTGCTAATATTTTGTTGAGGATTTTTAATCTATGCTAATCAGTGGTATTGGGTGTTTTTTTTTTTTTTTTTTTCTTTTGGGTCCTTTGTCTGATTTGGTATGAGGGTATGCCAGCCTTGTAAAATAAGCTAGGTAGTGTCCCCTTCTCTTCTAATTTTTTGGAAGACTTGAGTAGTGTTGGCATGTATGCTTTCAATGTTTGGTAGAATGTCTGGCCCCAGACTTTTTGTAGGGAGGTTTTTGTTTACTGATTTAATATCCTTACTAGAAATCAGTCTATTCAAGTTTTCTATTGCTTCATGAATTAATCTTGGTGGGTTGTATATGTTTCTAGAAACAGATATGTTTCTTCCAGTTTGTTGAATTTATTTGTGTATAATTGTTTATAGCAGTCTCTTATCCTTTTTCTTTCTGTGGCATCGGTTACTACATATATTTCATTTCTGATCTTCCTTTCTCTTTTCATCTTCATGAGTCTGGACAGAGGTTTGTTGATTTTGTTTATCTTTTCAAAGAATCAGCTCTTAATTTCATTGTCTTTCCTATATTTTTGACTCAATTTTATTTATGCTCTGATCTTTATTATTTTCTTTCTTCTACAAACTTTGAGCTTTGTTTGTTATTCTTTTTCTATCTCTCTGAGGTATAATGTTAGGTTGATTATTTGAGGTTTTCCTTGTTTCCTGGTGTAGACATGTTTTCCTATGGACTTCCCTCTTTTGCTGCATTCCCTAAATTTTAGTATATTGTATTTCCATTATCATTTGTCTCATGGTATTTTTTTTTCTTTTTGATTTCTGCATTGGTTTCTTCTTTGACCCATTGGTTGTTTATTAGCATGTTTAATCTTCACAGTTTGTGAATTTTTCAGTTTGCTTCTCATAATTGATTCATAATTTCATTCCATTGTGGTTGAAACAGATGTTTTATATAATTTTAATCTTAAATTTATCGACTTGTTTTTTTGGCTTAATATAGGATTTGTCCTCAGTAATATTCAATATGTACTTGAATGTGTATTCTATTGCTTTTGATGGAACGTTCTATATACATCAAGTCTATCTGGTCTAGGTGACCAGTCTTTTAAGGTCAATGTATCCTTATTGATTGTCTGCTTGGATAATCTATCCATTGCTGTAAGTGGCACATTAAAGTCTTCTACTATTATTGTATTGCTTTATGTTTCTCTCTTTAGGTCTATTTAAATTTTTTTTTTAATATATTTAAGTGCTCCTGTGTTGGATGAATAAATATTGACAAATGTTATACAGTTGACCCTCAAACAATGCAGGGGTTAGTGGTGTTGTCCTCCTGTGAAATAAAAAATTTGCATATAACCTCAGTCAACTCCCTCAGTCAACTCCTTGTATATATGGTTCCACATCTGTGGATTCAACCAATCATGGATTCTGTAGTACTATGGTATTTTTTTGGGGAAAAAAAAATTAACATGAAAGTGGACCTGTGCAGTTTTCTCTCTCTCTCCCTCCCTCTCTCCTTTTGGGACTCTTACCATGTGAATGTTAGCCTACTTGGTATTGTATCATTCATCTCTTAAACTATCTTTACTTTTTAAAAATTATTTTTTCTTCTTTCTCCTTTGATTGGATGTATTCCAATGGCTTGTTTTTAAGCTCACTGATTGTTCTGCTTCATCCAGTCTGTTGTTGAACCCCTTTAGTGTAATTTTAGTTGAGTAATTATATTCTTTAGCTCTGTGACTTCTATTTGACTTTCTTATGTTTTCCGTCTCTTCGTTGAAGCTTTACCATATTTATCGATTCTCCTAAATTCAGTGAGCATCCTTATGACCATTACCTTTAACTTTTTATCAGTTAAATTGCTTATCTATGTCTTGCTGATTTCTTTCTGAGTATTTATCTTGTTATTTTTTTTTTGGACTATTTCCTTGTTTCTTCATTTTACCTGACTCTTCATGTTAGTTACTATGTATTAGATGAAACAGCCAACTCTCCCAACCTTGAAGAAGTGGCCTTGTGTAGGAGATTAACCTTACTGTTCAACCCTTCCCTAGCTCTTTGTTTTGCAAATCTTTATGATTGTCCCAGCAGCCTATTTTATTTTTAATAGCTTCCAATACTTGAGTGTTTGCAGAGACCTGTCAGTATCCCAAAGAGGAAGATGTCAGTCAGCACCTAGATTCAGGTTGATGCAAGCCAGACCGTAAGATAGCAGCTTTTAAAGTGATCAGTGTGTGGTACTATGGGACCACAAGTGTATGCTCCACTGGTCACCAGAACTCCCTTCTGGGTGAGCTGTAGCAAGGCAGAGGGAGATTGGCATACCACCCGTTGGCCTACATTCCACCCCTCTAAGCCTCTCACTGTGCATTGAAGCCTGGCCCTCGGGGTAAGCTCCATAACTAGCAAATAGGCCTCTTTCACAGAAAGACTGGGAATGTGTTTCAGTCTGCTTTTTGTGCAGTGCCCTGGGGGCGTAGCCTGGCAAGAACTGCAGGGATTGTTACAGTCCCTGAGAGCCAGTAATGCAAGCCACTTGACCACCAGAGCCAGGTGCTCAAGGGGTGTCCCCTGGGTGGCAGTCATAGAAACTGATGTGTGGCAGAGCTCCCAGCTGAGAGACATTGGCACTGCAGAGCACTGCAGAGGGAGAGCACAAAGGTAATTCTCACCCTCTGAGTTCTCTGGAAAAGATTATAGTCAGTCCTTAGATGTGTGTTTAATTAGAATTCTGCTCCTCAGACTGCAGTTATGATCAGAAACAAATAGGCCTTTTTACAGAAAGACTGAGTTCCTGGGTCTATTGCATTCTCTGAGTCTTGGAAAGAAAGAAAGTGAAGTCGTTCAGTCGTGCCTGACTCTCTGCGACCCCATGGATAGTGGCCTGCACCAAGCTCCTCTGTCCATGGGATTTTCAAGGCAAGAGTACTGGAGTGGGTTGCCATTTCCTTCTCCAGGGAATCTTCCCAACCCAGGGATCGAACGCAGGTCTCTCACATTGTAGACAGACACTTTACGGTCTGAGCCACCAGGGAAGAGTCCTGAAAGGGGTAGGCTTTTGAGAATTCATTACCAATTGGTTATAGTCCTGTGGTACCTGTGAGCATAAGCCCTGCTGGCAACCAGAGCCAGGTGACATAGAACCACTGAACTGGGGCACCAGACAAGGGTTCCAGTTCCTTTCCAGGAGATACCAGCAAGCTGGAGTGAGGTGGAAGATTGTCTCTACCAGCTACTGTTTTCTGATAGCCCCTAAGTAGACCTTATTAAAAAAAAAAAAAAAGCACAATGTGAGAGTTGAGAGTTAAGTTTTCTTTGGGCAAAATGAGAACTGCAGCCCAGTGCATTCAGACAGTTCTGAAAAACTGTTCCAAGGAAGTGAGGGGAGGAGCTAGGATAGGAGTTTTGCAACAAAGGGCAGGCAGTCAGGAACATCAAAATATTATTGTTAATTAAAGAGATCAGATATTTCAAGTTAAGGAATTTAGTGCTTTTCTATGGAAAAGATGCAAGGGTCTGGACTCATGAAATCATTCCTTTGATACATACCTCAGCTATCTGGGCCTAGTATCCTGTATTTGCACATCCTAAGTTTCCTCAGGACTCACCAAAGGGTGTGGCTGCAGTCTGATGGCTGCTTGATGGAGGTATTCTGAGTTTTCTCAGGGCTCACTGGCTCATACTGGAGGACTGCAATCGTTGATGACTGTAATATCTTTGGTTACTGATATAGCAGGAAATATTCCATTTCTCTGCCCTTCGATGTGTGCCATACCAAAAGCCTGACCCTCAGACCAAAACTCCAGGATAAGCAAATAGGCCTCTTTCTCAGAAAGATTAGGGCATGTTTTTTCTGCTATCTGTACAGTGCCTAGTGTTGGGGGGTGGTAATCTGCTGAGAACTGTCCCTCTGATTGTTATAGCCCTATAGGACTGTCCCCCTGACCTCCAGAGCCAGGTGATCAGGGTGAATGCCTAGAGTGGCACCCACAATAGACAGAACCAGAGGAAAAAACCCAGAGCACCAGAAACATGTAAAATGTCCCCTTTGAGAGGGGACTCTGGAGTGTAGCAGAGAAAGAGACCAGAATGGTAACAGCTGGCTGGAGTAAGGCAGAAGAGGAGCTCAAGGATAGTGCCTGCTGGAGAGGAAAAAAGTGTAGTGTTTTATGACTGGGGAGATGAGAGAGGGAGAATATAAAGATGACACCCCCCAGGGGGTGAAGGGAAGAGCCTAGGGTTTTAGAAAAGAGAAAGACGGTGTGTAAAGAAGGTGCCCACCAGCCTCTGACCCCAGAAGACTCCTGGATCTTTGTTAATTTCGATGCCTGCCCCTTGGGCTGACTCTTTAAGATCAACAGATGAACCTCTTTCATATAAACCCTGGGTGAGATCAGAGGTTTCCCTTGGGCAAGTGCATCCAAGTGGGTGATCCTTTCAACAGTCATTTCTCAGATTACTATTGCCTTTGGGTCTCATTGTCATGAGCCCCATTGGTTTTCAAAACTAGATGTCTGGGGCTCATATCTCAGGTATAGATTTTGAAAGTTGGGGTGCTGGATGTGGGCCTCAAACATTTTACTCTGCAGTGAGAAGCTTCTGATGGGGGTCCATACACTAGGGGTGGGCTTTATGACAAGATTGCATCTCAGCTTCTCCTATCCACTTTGATGTGCTTTTTCTTCCTAATTCACCTGCTATATGGTCATTGCTTAGCTAGTTTTTAGGTTTTTCTCAGAGCAAATTCTTCAGTATGTCGCTGTAGATCTGATGTGTCTGTAAGAGTTCAGGATCCTTCTGTTTCCAGCTTGAACTGGCAATGTCAATATTTTGATTTCCTCTCTGACAGATTTACTAAATCCTCTTATCATTTTAAGTGTGTCTGTACATTTTTTGCATTATCTGTGAGGCAGCTTTTTATCTGTAAATATTTTTCTCCTGATTTCACAGTCTTAACTTTCCTCCCATCTTTTTTGCTTGTTTGTGTTTCAGTGCCTCTTTGATCAGATCTTTATTCAAATTGAACTGTTCAAATGATGAGACCTTTAAGGAATAAATAAATTTTAGTTTATACAGCAAGCTGCTTCTGTGGACTTGATTTCTTCTGGCTTCTTTTCAGCTGGTGGCTTCTTGGCAGCTCCAGCATTTTTTCTCACCAAAGCTTTTTAACACCAACACTCTTCTTCCTTCACTACCACTGGCTTCTTGCCTGGAACACCCTTCTTATCTGATTTGGCTTCTAGGGATGCCTTATCTCCTTGGAGTTTGTGATTCTTGATCTGGCAAATAATGATATTCCAGTGCCTGATTTTTGCATATGAATTTAGTTCCAACATGATTCTCAGGTTTTTCAGTGCATTTTTCTGTATGAGTCTGTGATGAATCTTCTTATGTGGTGCTTGGAGGCGTCTTTGGATCTCTGGGCTTTTTTCAGACTCTGCTAAGGTCTGTATTGAGCATCTTATATATGGGAAGGTTGCAGTCACTCTTGAGGAAGGCAACTTTACACCAAGTGCCATGCACATCATCTCACTTGAGGAAAGCACTCTCAGTCCAAACGCTATGTAACACCAGGAATAAATTTCAGAATGTTCAGTTTACTTATTATTGTGGTTGTTCAGTCACTCAGTCATGTCTCTTTGCAACCCATGGACTGCATGCCAGGCTTCTCTGTCTTTCACTATCTCCTGGATTTGCTCAAACTCATGTCCACTGTGTCAATAATGCCATTCACTCATGTCAGTAATGCCATTCAGCCACCTCACCCTCGGTAGTCTCCTTCTCCTCCTGCCCTCAATCTTTCCCAGCACTGGGGCCTTTTTCAATGAGTTGGCTCTTCACATCAGGCAGCCAAAGTATTGGAGTTTCAGCATCGGTCCTTCCGATGAATATTCAGGACTGATTTCCTTTAAGATGGACTGGTTGGATCCTCTTGCAGTCCAAGGGACTCTCAAGAGTCTTCTCCAACATCACAATTCAAAAGCATCAGCACTTTGGTGCTAAGCTTTCTTTATAGTCCAACTCTCGCATCCATACATAACTACTGGAAAAACCATAACTTTGACTATATGAACCTTTGTCGGCAAAGTGATGTCTCTGCTTTTTAATACGCTGTATAGTTTTGTCATAGCTTTTCTTCCAAGGAGGAAGCATCTTTTAATTTCATGGCTGCAGTCACTGTCTGAAGTGATTTTAGAGCCCAAGAAAATAAAGTCTGTCACTGTTTCCATTTTTCCCATCTATTTGCCCTGAAGTGATGGGACTGGAGTGATTATAAGAATGTCTCTGAAGGGTCCTCTGTGCTCAATACAGTGTTGTTGTTTAGTTATCATGTCTGACATTTTTGTGATCCCGTGGACTGTAGCCTGCCAGGATCCTCTGTCCATGGATTTCCCAAGCAACGATACTGGAATGGGTTGCCATTTTCTTTTCTCCAGGATGTCTTCCTGACCAGAGATTGAACCCACATCTCCTGGATTGGCAGGTGAATTCTTTACCACTGAGCCATCAGGGAAGCTCTCAATACAATGACATCTTTTCATTTTGCATTGCCAGCTCTCATTTGCTGAGAGCTTTTTGATATCATTCCAGGCCCTAAGTTTCTTAAGAAGCAAGATAGCCTTCTTGGTCTTCTATTAGCTTTCAGCTTTATCTTCACCCACCAAACAAAGTTCAGAAATTCCTCAGTGTGATGACCTTTAGACAGGACTAGTACTAGCAAGGCTGAAATAGAGCCCTGCAAATGGCATTTTGCTTCTGTGCTGTTTGCTCTGTGGGTGCCAGTGGTGCCAAGTTTCAGTTGATGCAAACATATAGCCCCACAACACACATTTCCAAAAGCCCCCTGGCCATAACCATGAGCTAAATACCCAATACCTTGTAAATAAAACTGTGGATCAGCTTGAAACTTTGTGGCATCCTTTGTATATTCTTTCTAAGACACACATTTATCAGAAATCTCTCTCTTCAAAGGAAAGAATAGGCTTATGCGGGGTTGATTATGAAGGGAACAGGAAGATCATATTGGTCTGAAGGAGAGTGAATTTGTTGGCAGTTCCAACCCAGAATTCTTGATGATTACCTGGGGAACAGGAGCCAACATTAGAATTAAAACAAACAATAAGTAAAATATCCTTCAAAATTTGGGAATTGGACCAATGACCAGATGAACACAAGTTGGCTTCTAGTGAGTCTGTTCTGGGATGACAGCTTGGATCCCAGAAAAATTTTTTATACATTGTCTTTATGGACAGGCATTCCTTGTTTTGTGTATTGAGCTGGCATGAGGGTACAGCAGTAATTGGGATATGCTGTATTTTGTCTCTTGATCTGTAAGCCCACGATTTACTCAGGGGCAGAATGGTGCCAGTCTGATGATAATTTTCTGCTCATATGAAAAAGCTAATTCTTTATTATGGTAATATCAATCCATCTACCATGGGCTGAGCAGGGCAGTGAAGAACATTTTTCAGGTTAAGCAATTATATAATCTTGGTGACACAATATTTGACAGAAACCACATTTCTGTTACATTAAGGGATCCAAGTTCACATCTATTAAAAGCATGACTTTCTCTTATTTCTTAAAATACATTATTATAATAAGTCACTTTTCAGCATCCCCTATTTCTGTTGAATTTGATGAGTGAATGTCTGCCTTAAAATACTCATAGTAACACATTCTTTGTTTCGCAGCCCCCAGAGAACAGTATGTTTTAATCAACATATACATTATACAAATATCTGCTTATCTTGGTTTTTTTGCATGAAAAGGATTGAAATTTGTTCCACCAAGGAAACAAAGTCAACACACTCAAAGTCTGGGTACAGGTATATTAGCATTTCAGAGGTTCAAGTGGCATAACTGGTTTAACTAAACAAAGCCATATGTGCATTTCAGAGAACTGCCAGGAAGGAAAATCAATTCTGCATTTGAATTGAATTCAAATAAATCTAGCACCATGTATCTGCACTCAGCACATCCCTGTTAGGGTTTCTACAAATTATTTGCAATCAAAAATCTTTCTTAAGCTTGTTTGGAAAGAGGCATAAATTTGTCATTTTTATTAAACTGAAAGGTTTGGCCTTACCGAGATATGGAAATATTTTGTGTCCATAAAAGTAATTAATGTTGACATGCTACTTTTCAATTTCTTCCTTGGTATAATTAGTAAAAATTTTAACTTTAATTATAAAGGTTTTCATTTTGTTTGGGAGATGGAGAAAGTGAATGTATGGTATATAATGCTTAGAGTCAGAATGACCAATGGTAGTGAAGAAAGCACACCAAATACTAAGTCATGTGTATATTTAATGTTTCTGCAAATGGATAAGAAATTGATCTTTTAAGGGAAATCTAGAAAGCTAAGGAATTGGGGATGACTATTTAGTACTTGAAAATTATTTTTCATCTATTCTGAATCTTAGGATGAGGCAAGATGCTGGTGTAGTGTTATAATATTCAAAAAATACAATGTAGATGAAAAGCTGATGTATTTAAGATCTCACACTTAAAGGCATTCTGTTTAAAGCATAAAATCAACAAAACAGTTTTTCAGGTTAAAAATAAATTTATAGAACTTTTTTTTCCCCTTTTACTTCAAGTCTGTCTTTGGTACACTAGTTTCAATATAAAACATTCAATCTTTTTCTTCATTTAAAATATAAAATATGATAAATTTATTTAAGAAAACACCAGAATTAGAGGAAATTATTCCACATAATGATGACCATCAGGGCTGCCACATTACACAACTGTAGTTGGAATTTTCATATAGAAAATGGCAGCCCTGCTGTGCAACTACTCATGAAAGGAGCTCCCTGGTGCTGGGCAATGCCCTGCAGCCTCCATGAGGGCTGTGAATGTTTCTCATCTTTGGTATCAGGTACATAAAGGGGAGGACTTGAAAATTCTCACTAGTTTGCCACCTTCCCCCCCACCACCCCCGCTATTGACAGCTCTTTAAAATACCTGCATATCTCATCCATCCGCTGCAGGTGATTAACCTAATTGGTTTTCCTGTTATTGTGTCCAAGGGAAGATGCAATACAGAGCCTTTAAGAGGAGCTAGACTCTCTTCTTGTTAACGATAAAAGAATGGGAACAAAAAACCCAGGATTCTTCAGCTACCCTATGTGGACCACAGTCACATGTTCTTTCTTGGCATCACAGACAACCCTGCATCAAGATCCTCATTTCCAATGTGATTGATATACAACCATTGTTAACATTGGTTAGTCTAGGAGATGGCAGATCATAGCCCATAGTATTGGTTAAAGGATGAATCCCTTTTCTACTAGATGAATCCCTATTCTACTAGAATAGGTACCTGTAGGCCTATTCTAGTAGATTCATTACAACTTATTGGTGTCATGGAATCAAGTACCTCTCTGTAAAGTGAGGATAATTCTTTCTTGACTAATGTTGCAACTCTATAACGTATTAATATATTGACTCTTGACTGGTCTCAGATCTCCTCTTGTTGGTCTTAAATTTGGGTTCCCAGAGGAAATGCATACATACCTATATATATGTGTGTATACATACATGTATATACATATATGTGTATCTATATATACACATCTATATATGTATTTTCAATTTTAATTATGAACAGAACTTTCATAAGATTTTTATGGCAATGACTTTGGATCCTTTCAATTTACGATATATTAGTTATTGAGGAGTTCCCTACATTTTTACCTTTTCTTTCTGCCATCTCCTATCTGTGTCCAATTGCATGTTTTCTGGTAACTTTTTTGTCTTATGTAAGTACAATTATGTTAACTAGGTGTTAATGAGAGATGTTTGGATAAAGGGTCTGATAATAGAAAACTTGGGGGAAAGTGCATATTACTCCATGTTAAGGACATCTTCTATAAAAATTATATCTGTACTAGATCATATTTTCTAGGGGTGAGTGATCACACACAAAAAGTCCTTTGATTGCTTCCCTTGTGATTTTAAATATGTAGCAAATCGATAGTGTTAGATAGAAAGATATTTGGGAGATTTGGGACAAATTGAAACTGTACTTTTAGGACTCTAAACTGCAACAAAATGAGGCTCAAGTGGTTATTTTTCCCTAAATGAACAGCAAGCCCATGGAAAACAAACATGGATATCTAAAACCCTAATGGCCCTTCAGAAACACAATTCTGGTTGGCTGTGTAACAAAGTCTTTTGTGGATTACATTCTCCAGATTTTCAATTTATAAAGAAAAACCAGCAAATCACAGCATCAGTCAGATATGTGAACTACTAGTTTAAGGCAGTTGATATTTCAATATTAGATTGCATTCCATTTCTTTAGATGATGTCATATCTTCCAGAAGCTGGGTTTTCATTGATTGGTGTGACAAAAGAAAATAGTGAACAAAAATAAATATGGAATAGGAAATGGGGTGACAGTATCTGATCTGATACCGTGATCTGATAAGAAGTTCCAGGAGCACAAATCCATTTGATGTGTAACTTGTGGCTTTTTAAAAATGAAATACAATTTTTTCTTTTAATGTATGTGTATTGTTTATTCAGAAGGTTGCTAAGTTGTTAGGGCATAAATTATTAAGTTGTCTGAACCTAACAACTTCATAAACAGAATGATTAGGTTTGCTTTTGGGCTGTCAAACATCATGGGGATGTTACTGAGACACTAAGCATCTTATAAACCAAAGGAGTCTGGGAACCTCTGAATTACACAGTTTTTTAAATTTGACATTGTTGAACTGTTTGGATCTGTTGTTTTTCTTTGAAAATAACCAACAAAGGCCAAGTGATACTCTCAGAAGGCTCTTTGTGGGCTGTGCATATGGTGTATAGACTATGGCTAAATATTCCTCAGCTCACCAGTCTCTAGCAACAAATTGAGGCAGGGTTTTCTTATTAGGTAGCTGAGTCACATGTTTTACTTTCCATTACTCCCACTTCTGGCATGTGATTGATGAGGCTGCTCCATGGTAGACATAGAAATTCCTTATTAGGAAGGTGCTTAGAGATTTGGTTCTGAGAAGCTCAGCTATATAAGGAGGTGGTTGTTGTTTAGTCACTCAATCATGTCTGACTTTGCAACCCCATGGAATGCAGCACACCAAGCTTCCCTGTCCTTCACTATGTCCCAGAGTTTGCTCAACTCATGTGCATTGAGTTGGTCATGCCATCCCAACCATCTCATTCTCTGTCGCCCCCTTCTCCTCCTGCCCTCAATCTTTCCCAGCATCAGGGTCTTTTCCAATGAGTTGGCTCTTTGCACCAGGTGGCCAAAGTATTGGAGCTTCAACTTCAGCATCAGTCCTTCCAATGAATTCTCAACTGATTTCCTTTAGGATTGACTGGTTTGATTTCCTTGCTGTCAGGGAGGTATAAATGGAAAACCATTGCACACTGCTTGATGAAGGAATTGTTACATCTTGGTTTGGGTTGATTCATTCTTGGACAAACATGAGAATATGAAAATTATTCTAACCTTGGCCCTCATTCCACAGAATGTGAAAATTATCTTATATCTCTGGGGCAGAAATATGGAGCCAATTAGCAGTCACTGTTCCTCTAGCCCATCAAAAAGCCCTTACTCTTCAGCATGTAGCTCAAATTCCATTTTGTTCCTAAGCCTCTCCTTAATCTCCCAAATGAAGTTAGTCAAGGTTACCTTGGGTGCTCATTTATATCAGTGTTCCTTATTGTTTATATGTGATTCCCCTAGTTTGTAAATTCATGAAAAATATAAATATACTTATACCTTTGTCCAGTTGTCCTGATGAGCTTTAAAATCTCAGCAGTAGCCACAGACTTGATGACTTTTTTTTTTGTCTTTTTGAAAACAGATGTCATTAACAAATTATGATTGTGTCCATTGTAACTTCTTAACCTTATGCCATTCATATAATAATTCTATAACACATCAAGGCTAAATGGATGAGGCCATGGCCAACTGAGTGGGAAGGTTCTGGTTGCCCCCACTGTGGTAAGGCACTGATATTTTAGCAAACCTGTAACCCATGGGAGGCAAAACCAGTGCACTCTAGTATATTGGTTGGTAGGGGTTTTTTTGTATTTTGATTACACTAACATCTTTGTGCATAAATTTCTTGGAAGACAAGTTATAAGCATTGTAACACATTTAATGCATAAAATTTACAAAACTCCCATAAAGTCCTTTTGTTCTAAAGCCACTGAGTTTGCTATTAAATGTTGTTATTGAAGAACTATGCAGAGCTTGCCAGTAAACCTGTCTCCCTGGGGCTTCTGCCCATAGAGGGATATTTTGAAGTAGTCTTTGAAAACTGGGTGTCCCTGGTGACTCAATGGTAAAGAATCCACCTGCAATGCAGGACACACAGGTTGAATCCTTAGGACTGCAAGATTCCCTGGAGAAGAAAATGGCAACCCACTCCAGTATTCTTGACTGGGAAATACCATGGACAGAGGAGCCTGGCAGGCTACCAGGCTGTCTCATGGCTACCTCATGCCAATCCATGAGGTTGCAAGAGTCAGACACAACCAAACAACAACACTGAACACTAATCTTTTGAGATTTCATTACCATAAATATTTCCCATTCATGAAGTATTTACTGGACTAAGATGTGGAGCACAGGTCAGGGAAGTAACACAAATGAATGGACCTGAGTCAGTCCAGCACAAGGAATATAATAAACCATGAGATCATAGTAGTCTGAATCTCATCATGGTATCCCACTGTTAAAACCTTCCTGTGGCTGTCCATAAATTCAGAATAAAATCCAAATTCTTCATTATGAATTCATCATTGTATACTGTCTACTGCTTATTTTGTAACCTCATTCAATTATTCTATAAATATTTGTTGAGTAGCTACCATATTCCATTCATTTGGGATACATATATGAACAAAGTTAAGATTTTCATCCATGGTATTAATATCTTAATATAAGGGAGAAAAAGACTAGAAGTCATAAAATAAACATATAAATAGAATTTTAGAGGTTATAGGGCCATGGAAAAAAGAAGTTGGGGAAGTTATAGCGGATTGAGAGTATCAAAAAAATGCTGTCGGTTAATATTTTAGGCTTTGCAGACCGTAGTGTCTGCGGAAACCCTTGTAACACAAAGGCAGCAATAGATACTATGTCAATGAATGAGTATGTCTGTGCTTCAGTAAAACTTTACAGAGACAAGCAGTTGGCCTGATTTAACCAATGGGCTGTAATTTAAAGACTCTTACAGTATTAAACATCACTCAAGAATGACTTACTGAGAACATAGGATTTGATCAAAGTTACTTTCTGTTCCAGTGTCCTGTATAATTTTAATCATTGTTGTTGTAATTGTTCAGTTACTCAGTTGTGTCCAAATCTTTGCGACCCCATGGACTGCAGCACACCAGGCTTCCCTGTCCTTCCCTGTCTCCTGGAGTTTGCTCAAACTCATGTTCTTTGAGTTGTGATGCTATCCAACCATCTCATTCTCTGTCATCCCCCTTCTCCTCTGCCCTCATTCTTTCCCAGCATCAGAGTCTTTATCAATGAGTCAGCTCTTTGCATCATGTGGCCAAAGTATTGCAGCTTCAGCTTCACCACCCAACCTTCCAATGAATATTCAGGGTTGATTTCCTTTAGGATTGACTGGTTTGATCTCCTTGCTGTCCAAGGGGCTCTCAAGAGTCTTTTCTTAGCACCACAGTTTAAAAGCATCAATTCTGCGGCGCTCAGCCCTCTTTACGGTCCAACTCTCATATCCATACGTGACTACTGAAAAACCATAGCTTTGACTATATGGCTGTTGGTTGGCAAAGTGATGTCTCTGCTTTTTAATATGATGTCTAGGTTTGTCATAGTTTTTTTTTTTCCCCCTAAGGAGGAAGTGTCTTTTAATTTTGTGGCTGAAGTTGCCATCCACAGTGGTTTTGGAGCCCAGGAAAATAAAATCTGTCACTGTTTCCATTTTTTCCCCTATCTATTTGCCATGAAGTGATGGGACCGGATGCCAGGATCTTAGTTTTTTGAATGTTGAGTTTGAAGTCAGATTTTTCATTCTGCTCTTTCACCCTCATCAGGAGGCTCTTTAGTTCTTCTTTGTTTTCTGCCATTAGCGTGGTATTATCTGCATATATGAGGTTGTTGACATTTCTCCCAGCAATCTTGATTCCAGTTAGTGCTTTATCCAGACAGGCATTTTACATGATGTACTCTGCATATAAGTTAAACAAGCAGGGTGACAATATACAGCCTTGATGTACGTAGTCCTTTCCCAATTTGGAACCAGTCCATTGTTCCATGTCCGATTCTAACAGTTGCTTCTTGACCCACATACGGGTTTTTCAGGAGACAGGTAAAGTGGTCTAGTATTCCCATTTCTTGAAGAATTTTCCATGTTTTTTTTTTGTTTGTTTTGTTTTGTTTTTGTGATCCACACAGTCAAAAGGTTTAGTGTAGTCAATGAAGCAGAAGTAGATGTTTTTCTGGAATCCCCTTGCTTTTTTCATGATCCAGAGAATGCTGGCAATTTGATCTCCAGTTCCTCTGCCTCTCTTAAATCCAGCTTGTACATCTGGAATTTCTTGATTCACATACTGTTGAAGCCTGTTTGAAGGATTTTAAGCATTTTCTTGCTAGCATGTGAAATGATCACAACTGTTGGTAGTTTGAATGTTTTTCAACATTGCTTTTTGGGATTGGAATGAAAACTGACCTATTTGAATCCTGTGACCACTGCTGAGATTTCCAAATTGGCTGGCATATTGAGTGCACCACTTTAACGGCATCATCTGTTAGGATTTGCAATAGCTCAACTGGAATTCCAACACCTCCACTAGCTTCATTCATAGTAATCTTCCTAAGGCTTACATGACTTCACACTCCAGGATGTCTGGCTCTAGGTGAGAGATTACACCATCATGGTTATCTGGATCATTAAGACCTTTTTTTTTTTTAAATAGTTATTTTGTGTGTTTGTGCCACCTCTTCTTAACCTCTTCTGCTTCTGCTAGGTGCTTGCTGTTTCTGTCCTTACATTTATCATCACATTAATATGTTTTATCTGGATGCTTGTTGTCAAGCTTTGTTTTTATCTCTCCTAATGAGTATTTAAGTGTCATGAGGGCAAGTGAGCTGGCTTCCTCTTTGCTCAGCATCTAGAATAGTGATAGCACATAGTATATATTCAATAATATTTGTTAGGTGAATGAGTGAAGAGTGAATATCATTCTAAAGAGAGCAGCCTCTTTAGTTCCAGCAAAGTATAATCATGAAAGATTGTGGTGTTTGTTACTCAATCTTCTGAGTTTTTAGAGAAGACAGAGACACAAATTTATGTTTAAAATTTCTCAATTTCAAATGACTGTAACTGATAAAAAACCTAAAACATTTGCATATAGAACTAAATACTTCTCAAGCTAGTTATCCAGGACTTCCACATACATTTATGAAGTGAATCATTTGGTGATTTTGCTTGTGTTTCTTTTCTACACTGTGCAGTATGAAAGGTAAATTAGGTGATTTGTTTAGGTCAGTGGGTAGTTAGTAACAGTATAGATTGTGGTTACTTCTTAAGACTTCCAATATTCTCTCCTGTAAGAACTATACATGTTAAAATTCTATTCACTATGGAAGCAATATGCTCTCCTAAGGAAAAGAGTGCACAAATTTCATGGATAAACTTTTGGAATCTGTGTAAACCTATGGAATATAATTTTGCACTTCTTAGTTTTGTTCTACAGGGGTGGAGCTTCTGCATCTTTGGACTGATGTGGTATAATTTTCAAATAAACTAAAAGTCAAAGGATCATATTTCATTGATTTTTAGTGTGTCTTCTAGTTCTGTGCCTAACATGGTATTTAATAAATATGTATTGTTTGTTCTGAGAATGAAATCTCTATTAATTATGATGTTTGAAAAATAGGTGTAATGAACATTTTGAGTAACTGTGTCATCTGAGAAATTACTCATGTCATGGATATTGAATATTTAAAAACACAAATTCAATACATGTATAATCATTGAATCTATAATGAATGAAAACTTTGGCTGACCTAAGGGCCCTAACTGAAAGTGCTATATTATACTAATTGTAGGTGTATTTATTATACATTTGATATGTGCTCTAATTATTATATGTTATTATTTTATTTTTAGAATAAGTAGAAACTATTACTAAGACTATGATTATACCAAAGCCACATAAACCATGCAATTTCAAAAAACTATGGCAGAAGTTTTCTATGGGCTTACCCTCAGATGTACTTAGTATTTTTAGTGCATTTCTTAGTATTTAGGTCTGTTTATTTTAGATAATTTTCAAGATAACAGAAAAGGAAAATGAATGATTGTCTAACCTCTAAGACATAAGGCAAGAAATCTAACACTGAGGTTTTTTGTTTATGATGTTCTGCTTTGGAAATCAGATTTGGGCTTCCCTTGGATTGCAAAGAATCAGACACGACTGAGCGACTAACACTTTTACTTTTTCACTTTGAATGACACACTCAGTCGTGTCCGACTCTTTGCGACCCTGTGGACGGTAGCCTACCAGGCTTCTCCGTCCCTGGGATTCTCCAGGCAAGAATACTGGAGTGGGTTACCATTTCCTTCTCCAGGGGATCTTCCTGACCCAGGGATCAAACCTGGGTCTCCCGCATTAGAGGCAGATGCTTTAACCTCTGAGCCACAGGGAAGCCCTTTGAATGATATATTTTGTTACTAATATTTTTTCAGTATGCTTATGTACATGTGAATCTATTGTGCTTTAAGGGACAAAAATATTCCAGATACTTAAGATATGTATATAGTATTGAGGACTTATTTCTTTAAAATCACATTATTAATCTTTGCTTATAAACAGTAACAGAACTAATAATACATACTGCTAATTTTAGTTTTTCCTACATTTTTGTTTTTTCCTTGAGATAAAATTCACATATAACATTAGGTTAACTTCAGGTATACAACCTAGTAATTTGATATATATATATATATATGTTGTGAAATGATCACTCCAAAGCCTAATTAATATCTGTTACCATATATAGTTACAAATTTCTTGTGATAAGAACTTTTAATTGTACTCTCTTAACAAATTTTAAGTATACAAATTTTAATATACTATATTGGAGACCCAGGTTCAATCCCTGGGATGGGAAGATCTCCTGGAGGAAGAAATGGCAACCCACTCCAATATTCTTGCCTAGAAAATCCCATGGTCTGAGAAACCTGGTAGGCTACAGTCCATGGGGTCGCAAAGAGTCGGACACGACTGAGCGACTTCACTTTCACTTTCACTATATTGTTAACTGTGGTCACTATGCTATGGATTTCATCTCCAGGACTTATTTATTTATAATTGGAAGTTTTTTACTTTGGACACATTTTACCCATTTCACTGACCCCCACAATGCCTACCTCCCAACTCTGACAACTATCAGTCTGTTTCATGTTTGTTTGTTTGTTTTTTTAAGATTCAACATATAGTGAGATCATAAGGCATTTGTCCCTCTATGACTTATTTCACTTAGTACAATGCCCTTAAGATCCATCTGTACTTTCACAAATGACAGAATTTCCTTCTATTTTATGGCAGAATAATATTCCATTATACAGATATCATATTTTCTTATCTATTCATCTGTTGATGGATGGAACAATTTAGATTGCTTCCATGTCTTGGTTATTATAAATAGTACCACAGTAAATCTGGGATGCAGCTATCTTTTAGGAGTTAGTCTCTCATTTCCTTCAGATAAATACTCAGCAATGGAATTGCTGGATCATATGGCAGTTCTTTTTTAATTTTTTGAAAAATCTCCATACTGTTTTCCACAGTGGCTGCACCAGTTTACATTCCCACCAACAGTGCACAAGGGTTCCCTTTCTTCTGACATCCTCACCAACACTTGTTATTTTTTTGTCTTTTTAAGAAAAGCCATTCTAATAGGTGTGAGATGATATGTCATTGTGGTTTTGATTGGTATTTCCCTGATGATTGGTGATATTGAGCCCTTTTTTCTGTACCTACTGACTGTATGTCTTCTTTGGATAAAACTCTGTTCAGATCTTCTGCACATTTTAGAAATAGAATTGTTTGTTTTTTGCCATTGAGTCATATGCTTTCCTTGAATATTTAGTATTAATACCTTGTCAGTTATATGATTTGAAAATATTTTCTTCTATTTGGAAGATAACATTTTTATTACATTAGTGGCTTTCTTTGCAATACAGAAGATTTTTAATTTGAGGGAATTCCACTTACTTATTTTTGCTTTTGTTGCCTTTCTTGTGATGTCAGATCCAAAGAATACCACCAAGATTGATGTCAAGAAGCTTATCATTTTTGTTTTCTTCTAGTGGTCTTATACTTGCAAGTCTATATCCAAGTCTTTAATCATTTTGAGTTAATTTTTGGGTACAGGGTAAAATAGGGGTTCAATTTAAATATTTTGTATTTGGCTGTCCAGTTTCCCAGCACCATTTATTGAAGAGATTATCCTTTTCCCCATAGTATATTTTTGGCTCCTTTACCATAAATTAATTGGCTATATATGTGTGGGTTATTACTGGGTTCTCTATTTGGTTCCATTGATGTATGTGGCTCTTCTATACTAATGCTATACTTTTTTGATTACTAAACCTTTGTAATATAGTTTGAAATAAAAAATCGTGATGTCTCCAGCTTTGTTATCCTTTCTCAAGATTTCTTTGGCTATTTGGAGTGTTTTGTCATTACATACAAATTATAGGATCGTGCTAATTCTGTGAAAAATGGCATTGAAATTTTGATAGAAATTGCATTGATTCTGTAGATTAGTTAGTATGCACAATCTATCAATATTAAATTCTTTTAATCCATGAACATGGAATCTTTTTCCTTTCATTTTTGTTGTTTTCAATTTCTTTCATCAATGTCTTATTCAGTGTAACTGTCTTCCATTTCCTTGTTTAAATTTATTCATAGGTATTTTCTTTGCATTTTTGCAATTGTAAATGGGATTTTCTTAATTTCTCTTTCTGATAGTTATTAGAGAATAAAATGAAACTTATTTTTTATTCATTGATATTTTATTTTGTAAATTAACAACTTATTCTATAGTGTTTCTTTTTAGTGGAGTCTTTAGGGTTTTCTATGTATAATATCATGCCATCTACAAATAGACATTTTTATTTCTTCTTTTCCAGTTTGGATGCCTTTCATTTCTTTTTATTGCCTAATTTCTCTTGTTATAACTTCCAATTCAATGGTGAATAAATGTGGCCTTAGTAGACATCTTTGTCTTATTCCTGATCTTAGAGGAAGAGCTTTCAGTTTTAAACCTTAGGTTGTTATAACTTCCAATTCAATGGTGAATAAATGTGGCCTTAGTAGACATCTTTGTCTTATTCCTGATCTTAGAGGAAGAGCTTTCAGTTTTAAACCTTAGGTTGTTATAACTTCCAATTCAATGGTGAATAAATGTGGCCTTAGTAGACATCTTTGTCTTATTCCTGATCTTAGAGGAAGAGCTTTCAGTTTTAAACCTTAGGTACGATGCTAACTGTGGGCTTCTCAAATATGTCCTTATTATGTTGACGTACAACCCCTCTATACTCAGTTTGTTGACAGTTTTTATCATAAATAGATGTTGGGTTTTGTCCAATGCTTTTTCTGCTTCTGTTGAGATGAACATATGATTTTCATCCTTTGTTTTGATAATGTGTCACACTGATTCATTGATGGATGTTGAAACTACTTTGCATCCCTGGGGTAAATCCACCTGATGATAGTGTATGATCCTTTTAATGTATTTTTAAATTGTTTGATAATAGTTTGTTGAGGATTTTTCACCTCAGTTCACCAGGGATAATCACCTGTAATTATCTTTCCTTGTAGTGTTCTTGGTTTGGTGCCTTGTCAAATGAATTTGGAAGTTTCATCTCTGTTTCTATTGTTTGGAAGAGTTTGAGAAGGATTGGCATAAGCTCTTTAAATTTTTGATAGAATTCATGAGTGAAGTCATCTGGTCTTGGATTTTAGTGTGTTTGGAGGTTTGATTTACTAGTTTAATCACCTTATTAGTAATTGGTCTGGTTGGATTTTCTAGTTTTTTTTTTATAATTCTTGGTAGGTTGTACATTTCTAGAAATTTATTTCTTATAGGTTGTTTAATTTGTTGACATATACTTGTTCATAATAGTCTCTTATGCTTTATACTTCTATGATATCAGTTGTAACATCACTTTTATTTCTGATTTTATTTATTGGGGTAACATCTATTTTTTTTTTTTTTTGCCGAGTTGCCTAAGGTTTATCTGTTTATCTTTTAAAGGTAAAGAACAGCACTTATTTTTACTGATATTAACAAATGTATTTTTAGACTATGTATCATTTATTTCTAGTCTGATCTTTATTTCCTTCCTCCTATTAACTTAGAGCTTTATTTGGTCCTCTTTTCTATTTCCTTAAAGTTTAAATTTCAGTTGTTTGAGATCTTTTTGTTTACTAATATGGGTGTTTATTGCTATGAACTTCCCTCTTATCACTGCTTTTGCTGAATCCCATAAGTTTGTTTTATTTCTGTTTTCATTTGCTTCAAGGTATTTTTTCATCTCTTTCTTTCAATTTCTTCTTTGAGCCTTTGGTTGTTTAATATCATGTTTTCCAGTTTTTTTCTTATAAGTGATTTCTGTTGCTTTGTTTGAAGAAACCTGATATGTTTTAAATATTCTTAAATTCATTAAGATGTATTTGGTGGTCTAACATCTGATTTATGTTGGTGAGAATGTTACATGTACACTTCAGAAGAAAGTGCATTCTGCTGGTTTTGATTGTGATGTTCTCTATATGTATGTGATATTCATCTGACCTATTATGTCATATAAAGCCAATGCTTTGCTACTGATTTTCTTAATTTAAAAAATGTATTTCTTCAGCTGTGTTGGGTCTTCACTGCTGTGTGGGCTTTTATCTAGTTGTGGCGAGCAAGGGCTGCTCCCTAGTTGTGGTGTGATGGGCTTCTCGTTGTGGTGGCTTTTCTTGTTGCAGAGCATGGGCTCTAGGGTGAATGGCTTCAGTGTCTGTGGCATGTGGACTCAGTAGCTGCAGCTTCCAAGACCTAGAACACAGCCTCAGTAGTTGCGGCAAACAGGCTTAGTAGCTTTGTGGCATGTGGGATCTTCCTGGCACCAGGGAACCCCCTTTACAGGTTTTCTATTTGGGTGATCTATCTATTGATGTAAGTGGGATATTAAAGTCATCTACTGTTATCATATTTCTGTCTATTTCTCACTTTGGGTCCCTAATATCTGGGTCCTCAAATATTATTTAATTTATATTTAGGTGTTCCTGTGATGGGTGCATACATATTTACAGATGTTAAATCCTTTTGTTAAACTGAAATCTTTACTATTGGATCATGGCCTTTGTTGTCTTTTATTAGAGTTTTTTTTTTTTAACTTAGTCTATTTTGTCTAATATAAGTATAGCTACTGCAGATCTCCTTTGGTTTCCATTTCTGTGGGATATCTTTTCCATCCTTTCTCTTTTATCTTGTGTGTGTCCTTGTATCTGAAATGAGTCGTTTGTAGGCAGCATGTATACAGGTTTAAAAAATTCATTTAGCCACTCTGTCTTTTGACTGGAGAATTTAGCCCATAGATAGTTAATGTAATTATCAGTAGGTATAGACTGATTGTCATTTTCTTAATTGTATTCTATCTCTTTTCTAACTCATTTCCTCATTCTACTTTTACTTTCTTCCCTTGTGATTGAATGACTTCTCTAGTAGTATGCTTAAATTTCTTTTCCTTAGTATATCTGCTCTTGGTTTTTGCTTTGTAGTTACCATGAGGCTTACATATAACAACTTAGATTTATAAGTCTATTTTAGTCATAACACTGTCATAACACGTTCTAGAGCACTACATATTTATCCCTCCTCTCACATTCTATGATTTTCATGTCACAGTTTACAGTATTCTTACTTGCATTTTTTCAGTCTCTAAGTCATATCTGACTCTTTGCAACTCCATGGACTGCAGCATGCCAGGCTTCCCTGTCCTTCCCTATCTCCTGGAGTTTGCTCAAACTCATGGTCTTTGAGTTGGTGATGCTATTCAACCACCGCATTCTCTGTCATCCCCCTTCTCCTCTGCCTTCAATCTTTCCCAGCATCAGAGTCTTTTTCAATGAGTCAGCTCTTTGCATCAGGTGGCCAAAGTATTGCAGCTTCAGCTTCAGCATCCAACCTTCCAATGAATATTCAGGGTTGATTTCCTTTAGGATTGACTGGTTTGGTTTCCTTGCTGTCCAAGGGGCTCTCAAGAGTCTTTTCTAGCACCACAGTTTGAAAGCATCAATTCTGTGGCACTCAGCCTTCTTTATGGTCCAACTCTCAGATCCACACATGACTACCAGAAAAAACCATAGCTTTGACTATAAGAACATTGGTTGGCAAAGTGATATCTTTGCTTTTTAAAACATCGTCTAGGTTTGTCGTAGCTCTTCTTCCAAGGGGCAAGCCTCTTTTAACTTAATGGTTTCAATTATTGTCTACAGTGATTTTGGACCCCAAGAAAATAGTCTATCACTGTTTCTAGTTTTTCCCCATTTATTTGTTATGGGAGTGATGGGGCCAGATGCCATGATCTTAGTTTTTTGAATGTTGAGTTTTAAGCCAGCTTCTTCACTCTCCTTTTTCACCCTCATCAAGAGGCTCTTTAGTTCCTCTTCACTTTCTGCCATTAGTGGTATCATATCAATTAACAGATTATAGTTATAGGTATTTCTACTATTTTTGTCTTTTGACTTTTATACTACCTTTATAAATTATTAACCCCTCAACTTCACCCCATTATTCTTTTACTGTGTGTTTCCCTCTACCAGTAAGATTTATATTTGCATACATTTTCCTATTACTAATTAATGTCCTTTTGTTTTAACTTAAGAAAGTTCCTTAAAATTTCTTGTAAGGCCACTTTTCTAGTGGTGGTGAACTCCTTTAGCTTCTGCTTGTCTGGAAACTTTCTATCTTTCCTTGATTCTGAAGCACAGCTTTGCTGGGTATTCTTTATGGCAGGTTTTTTTTTATTTTTCAGTACTTTCAATATATCATACCACTCCCATTTGGCCTGCAAAGTTTCTACTGAAAATTGCTGATAGTCTTATGGGATTCCTGTATCTAACAAGTGTTTTTTCTCTTGTTTCTTTTAAGATTCTTCCTTGTCTTTAGTTTTTGACACTTTAAGTATAATGTGCTCTGGCTTGGGTCTCTCTGTGTTCACCGTATTTGGAAAAATTTACACTTCGTGGATCTACACATCTGTTTCCTTCCCCAGGTTTAGGGAAGTTTTCAGCTCATTTATTATTCAGATTATTTATTTAAATAAGTTTTCTGCCCTTTACTCCATCTCTCCTTTTGGAAATCCTATAATGAAAATATTGTTCCTCTTATTTTGTCCCATAAGCCCTTAAGATATCTTCACTCTTTCTGATGTTTTTCTTTGTGCTACTCTGTTTGATAAATTTGTCTGTCTTGTCTTCACGTATGCTGGTCTATTCGTCCATTTCATATCATCCGTTGTTGAACTCCTTTTCTAGTTCAGTTATTGTATCCATCAGCTATGTGACTTCTGTTTATACAGTCTTATATTTTCTATCTTTTGTTGAAACTCTCAGTTTGTTCATGCATTATTCTCTTGACCTTGATAAGCATCATTACAATGATTATTTTGAACTGTTTATCAGGTAAATAATTTGTCTCCCATTTCATTAAGGTCTTTTCTGAGGGATTTTCTTCTTCTCTCATTTGGAGAACATTCCTCTATTATTTTATTTTCCTTGATTCTCTGTGTTGGTTTCTAGTCCTTCTCTTTCCCAGTCTTGGAAAACTGGTTTTGTGTAGAAGATGAAACTTTGTATGTAACCTGATCTTTCTTGGTTCTTTTCCAAACCTCTTTGGTTGTCCATTTAGCCTACTTTGTTTTTAGTGGCTACCAATAGTTCAGGGTTGCCAAGACTCATCAGGGTCCTAAGTAAGAGGATCTTTAGGATGAATGAATGGTTGCTAGATTTATAAGCAGCAACTTTCAAACTGAGTAGATATACCTCTTCCAGCAAAAGACTGAGATGGACATTTCTGCTTGTCCTTTCTGTACTTTGCTCTGGGATAACAGACAATTAAGAATTCTTTCTTTGTTTGCTATCCTCATGGTGATCCCATGAACAATAAGCTGCACTGACCACCAGAGCATGGTTAACAAGTGATATGTCATCTGGGCAGTAGCCACAAAAGCTGGAGTGCCTGGCATGTGCACAATCTCCTTTTAGGAGATACCAGTAACCTGTGGTGAGGTAAAGTGAGAGAGCCCCAAAATAGTACAGATCAAGAAGCAACCGTTAGAACTGGACATGGAACAACAGACTGGTTCCAAATAGGGAAAGGAGTACATCAAGGCTGTATACTGTCACCCTGCTTATTTAACTTATATGCATAGTACATCATGAGGAACGTCGGGCTGGATGAAGCACAAGCTGGAATCAAGATTGCTGGGAGAAATATCAATAACCTCAGATATGCAGATGACACCACCCTTATGGCAGAAAATGAAGAAGAACTAAAGAGCCTCTTGATGAAAGTGAAAGAGGAAAGTGAAAAAGTTGGCTTAAGGCTCAACATTCAAAAAACGAAGATCATGGCATCTGGTCCCATCACTTCATGGCAAATAGATGGGGAAACAGTGGCTGACTTTCTTTTTCTGGGCTCCAAAATCACTGCAGATGGTGACTGCAGCCATGAAATTAAAAGATGCTTACTCCTTGGAAGAAAAGTTATGACCAACCTAGACAGCATATTAAAAAGTAGAGATATTACTTTGCCAACACAAGTCCATCTAGTCAAAGCTATGATTTGTCTAGTAGTCACGTATGGATTTGAGAGTTGGACTATAAAGAAAGCTGAGCACTGAAGAATTGATGCTTTTGAACTGTGGTGTTGGAGAGGACTCTTGAGAGTCCTTGAACAGCAAGGAGATCCAACCAGTCCATCCTAAAGGAAATCAGTGCTGAATACTCATTGGAAGGACTGATGCTGAAGCTGAAATTCCAATATTTTGGCCACCTGATGTGAAGAGCTGACTCATTTGAAAAGACCCTGATGCTAGGAAAGATTGAAGGCAGGAAGAGATGGGGACAGCAAAGGATGAGATGGTTGGGTAGCATCACTGACTCAATGGACATGAATTTGAACTCTGGGAGGTAGTGATGACAGGGAGGCTTGGTGTGCTGCAGTCCGTGGGGTTGCAAAGAGTCAGACATGACTGAGTAACTGAACACAACCTAGCCTCCCTTGTCTCCAGAAAGGGTTGCAATTGGCTCCTAAATGCATGCCTGCATCTCAGATGACAGCTACAAAGATAAGGGAATAGTTTTCTTTCATGGATGACTTGGCATTTCTGTCTGCTGCTTCTGTGCTGTGTTCTGGTTGGGCGGAAGCTGATTAAGAAATTGTTCTGTTTTAGTCCTGTGGGACCTGCTAATGTAAGCCCCACTGGCTTACCAGAGTCAAGATGAGCAGCATGCCTGGATGGCTGCTGTAAAAACCAGAGTTTCAGATGTATGAACAAGCTACTTTCCAGGTGATACTGGAGACCTGGGGTAGGACAGAGGGAGAGTTCAAAAATAGTGCCTACCAGTCTCCATGGCTTTTGAAGAGTATTTCATTTAGCCTCTAGATGTGGATTAAATTAGAGGCCTATCTTTCAGGCCAAAGTTTAAGATCTGCAGATGGGCCTCTTTCACAGAAATTCTGGACTCTTTTCAGTTGCATGCTGCCTTGAAGGTGGCCACAGTAAGTTTATGCAAGCTCTTTAAATACTGTTTCTTCATATCCTATGGTTTTGTGGGTCTTATTGTCACAAACCCTGTTAATTTTCAAAGTTAGATGTTTTGAAGACTTCTTAGGTGCAGATCTTAAAAGTTTGGGTGCAAAGGTGAAGTTCAAGCCTTACTTCTCAGAATCTGAGGGATGTTTTCCGTGCTGTGGAAGACTGCACCAGAGGTGGAAGTTACAGAGAGGTTGTATTTCAATCTCTCCTACCTATTCTGATGTGCATTTTTTTCTTGTGTGCCTGATGTGTAGGAGTCACTCAGCTAGTTTTTGGATTTCTTGTGGAAGATTGTTCCAAAGGCAGCTGTAGATTTGGCATGTTTGTGGGAGCACGTAAGCTCAGAATTCTCGTATGTGGCCATCTTGAACCAGAATCCCTTTAACATTTATTGTTAATGTCTACCTTAGGAGAAAAATAATTTCATTATCTCATTTTGTGGGTCACACAACTGAGGCGGAGAGGATTTGGCATCCTTGCACAGGATCACACAGGCAGTAAAGGGGATAGCTAGGATTTGATCTCTGACGCAGGATTTCTTGGGCTACCAGGAAGTCTTCTGAAGCTTTTTAGCCAAAGTGAAATAATGAAAGGACAACTCTAGGAGTTGTTCCCTCAATCACAATATTGACATCAACTATTCTCTTTTCATTGAGTTTTTTCATGTAAAACCATGGTGCCATTGAAGAAAATCAACTAGTGTTAAAATGATTAGCAAAAGCAAAAGTCCCAATTTAAGTAAAACCATTCTCTAACTTGCTCACTCTATCATATTTCTAACATTTCCATTTTCTCAGGCCACCCAGTTCATTTACATATATCAGTGTTTGCAATATTACACAGTGGTTTGTTCTAATGTTAGCTAAGCTTTAAATATGCCTTCAGAAATACTCTGTGTAATCATGCTTGTCTCCATTTCACAATGTAACCAATAGTGTTGAGCATGTGGGGAAAGAGCCCTTTTCTCTGTCAGTGATTTCTGCTGTCAGCCTCTAAAACAGTGACATGGGAAAGCTGTTATTAAAGCTGTCTTTGTCAAATCATCCCTGGAGAAGGAAATGGCAACCCACTCCATGGGCTCTTCATAGAAAATAAGTCTACAACAGTCAACATTTCAGTCTCTTGAACACTTTATTTGTTATAAATACAAGTCCATACCACAAGATGGCACCTTCTTACTTTCCAACATCTACGATTACAAACATTCATCTTCATAAAATGGTTTCAGCTTTTTCATGTGTTGTTTAGATATTATTGAAACCTTATAAAAGCAAGACTTCCTACAAAGAGGATCGGTGTTAGATGTATATTAAATGAGGTCAGATAATTAAATTCAAAAAAAGAATTTATAAATATTCAGATAAGAAAATTGAAATTACAAAAGCAGAGTTTGTCATCATTAAACTGAATTACAACTGTGTGTGGCTAATGCTATATCTACATGGTAAAGTTTTTGTTAAAATACAGTTTTAGTAATTAAATAATTTACCTCTTTTTTCCAATATAACCTCTAATTTCATTTGTACACCCTAACATTCAACACACATTTCATTCAAAACCACTTAGCTTTCATCTAGTCCAGCAACTACACACATTTCATTTGTTTTCAATAGATACAACTCATGAAGTGCCATCATCCTCCTGGCTACAAAACAAAATACAATTTGTAAAGGTAAAAACTCAGAATTTCTGAAATGGTAACCCATTCTCTCTGTGTTCGTGAAAATAGGCAAGCCAATTTGAAAGTCTTTGAACTGACGTAAATTCTAGAAAACTCAGTGTTGAAGTATGGGAAGAATAAGGATTTGCACTAATATAGTGCATAAGAATGCAGTGTCAGACTGATCGTTTACAGTAAAAGCCTTGGCCTCTCCGGATTGTCATCATGCTGCTGAGGATAAAATTTACTTAAGTCTGTGGGAATTCCATCATGTTTTCTTCCTCCCATTTCCAAACAGGAAGAGAAGGGTTTTCAGGTCCCTTGGGAAAATCAAAAACATTAAACACTCACACCCACAAACAACTGGAAAGCAAAATGGCAGACCTAATAATCCTTGACTCCACGTCCAAATGAAGTTGAGGCAATATTACTTTTGCAGTATTTGTATTCTGCTCAGTATATCACACCATGAGATTCCTCAAAAAACTGAGAAGTCTGAGAGCTACAAAATAGAAAGCGGTTAAGGCAGTTGATGTCTACATTTGGATTTCTTTTTTCGGGTTACATGTCTAAGTCTCCATCGTAGGCTAAGGTCAGAGGCTTCTGTTGGGGAGGTGTGCTTTGATGCGGTTTTGGCTTCTTGCTGTAAAGGGAAAAGAATTCCTGAGATGAAGAAAGTTCTCAGAGCTCTGTTTCATCTGCCAAAGAAAACTGTAAGGTACAGAAATCCAAGTGGTTAGACAAAAGACTGATTTCTCTGGACTGGCGGGTTCCTTTTTGGAATACTGGTATACTTTAACCCTTAAACCAGGAGAAGCCTCTCTTTTCCCCCCAAAATCTTATAAATCTTAAAAATAGTTTAGTGGAAACAATGAACTTGGTAAAGGGCCACTTTCCTTTGTTTATACGCTGTAATGTGAACATCTGTTGCTCACTAATTCCTAAGCTACCAAGACCTCCACAGCGCAGATGTTTTAACATCATAAGTAGCTAGAACAGCCAGATTCTCTTGCTTTACTCTGCTGTTGTTTTTAAGTAAACACACTTCTGCTCGGGCTTGAAACCTGGCATCTAGCTGCCAAGTCACCAAGGTCTGTTAGGAGAATTTCACTGATGTTGTACCAGGCAGAAGCATTCTCTTCCGGTCTCTGTGCTCCCTGAGTTTGACATCTTTGCCAGGTTAGAGAGGGCTGTTCTTGCTTCTCACACAGAGAGAAGCTGAAACTGAGTTACATTCCCCAAACTCTCAGCGATGTCCCAGATCTGGGGCAAACCAATCTTCATTATGCCTTTTGATTCTCAGTGTGGGTGAATGTCAACTAATGAGTACTTACAGTTTAATTCTGCTACACACTGCCTTCCCCACCATCATTCTGTCTCCCTTCTGTCCTCAGTGTCTAGGCTTTGCCATGCCTTCAGAGCCCAGCTCTTTGGGTTGTCCTCACCAAGAGGGAGCCCCCTCTGGCTTTGTCTCCAGATTTCTATACTATTTATTTTCTTGCAGCATGTTATTAATTGGATGCATGTACTAAGTGCCCAGCCCTGTGCTGAGCACTTTACATGAAACGCCTCACTAAATCCCAGGCCAGAAGTGAGAGAAGGGGCAGGGGGATTATCATTACTACTTGACAGAGAAAGACTGGAGAAGTTATTACCTTCCTCAAGTCACTGAGTGAGTGGCAGAGCCTAGAATCCAAATGCATCTTGTACACACAGGAAAAACACTTTTAACCCTTCAGTGCATTCTCCTTGTAGCCACATTATTAATTAGGCACTTGGTAGCAACAACTCTTTTGTCTGTACATATAGTTAATTTTTAATACTTTGAGTGAATGTAAATTAAAAACAAACATTTTAATCTGTACAGTTGAGTGGCATTTTGAACATTATGTTGCAACGTTGCATAATCATTACCCCAAAGGGAAACTCTTCCCACTAAGCAGTCTACACTTTGGAACAAGTAGCCTTTGGGACACTTTCCAAATACCATTCTTTAAGGCAGCTCCGAGAAACCAGCATTTGTCCAAAGGAGGAGACTAATGTAATGCATTATATAAGGCTATATATTTTACAAAATGCAATGTATCATAAAGGGGGTAATTAGGAACTGTTACGGACTCAATATTTGCATTACCCTTTCCTCAATCATATGTTGAAATCTTAACCCTGAATGTGATGGTATTTGGAGGTGGAAGATGGCCTTTGGAAGGTGATAAGGCATTCTCTACCCCTGGCAACCACCTGTCAACTTTCTGCCCCTGTAAATTTGCCTATTCTGGATATTTCCTATGGAATTATACTGTATGTGTGGCTTTTTGTGTCTGGCTTCTTTTACTTAATGGCTAAAAAGTTGAGAATTGCATGATGCGTGCATTTTACCACAAAAGAGACACATGTCTGATGACATTTTTTTATAGGGAGAATCTCCTAGTTTAAAATACTGAGAGAAACTTTGTTTGAAACAATTTATAGATGCTAGAAGCAATTTATAGATGTTGAAGAGGTGAATTAGAATGGATTTCTAAAAAGCCTATTGACAGGAACCAGAGATCCTACAGCGTCCACACCCGGCATACAGTAGGTATCTGTGTGTGACTGAGTGCTGGGCATGGGCTGCAGGCAAAAACATCCTCAACAGTGGAGAGGCAGAAATAAGCTTCAAAATTCACTGCAGAGGTATACTCACCCTAGGCCTGTTCCCCTTCTCAAAGAACAGGGACTGCATAATTATCTGAATAACATCCAAATTTGTCTATATTAATGTATATGTAGAATCCAGTGGCTCTAGTCACACTGCCAGGCTCCAGCTTGGGTCCAGAGCACACTAATCTGCATTTAAAGGGACTAAAAACTCACACAAATGAGAATTTACAACAAATTGGAAGTGACGGTTTGTCTATTATCCACCCTAGGGATGGTAGTAGAAGGTGTCCTAATGTCCAAAAGAATAGGAGGAATTTCATTTGGAATGACCATAGGGATCTTCTAGCTCCTCCATCTCCTGCTGTTTTAGGGGAAGAAAAGAGAGGGGCAAAAAATAAAGGTGTTTCCAGAGTTTCTGGCAATTCACTTTTTAAAATATTTATTTTAATGACATATAATTGATTTACAATGTTGTTAATTTCTGCTGTACAGTGATTTAGTTATATGTATATATGTTCTTTTCCATTATAGTTTATCACAAGATATTGAATATAATTCCCTGTGTTATACAGTCAGACTTTGTTGTCCATTCTCTATACAACAGTTTACATTTGGCAATCCACTCTCTCTTTTTTTTTTTTTGAGGAATTGGCTTCTCTAAAAAAATTATTTCATTGGAGTATAGTTGATTTACAATGTTGTTAGTTTCTGCTGTTCAGCAAAGTAAATCAGTTATACACATACGTATGTCTACACTTTGTCAGATTCTTTTCTCATATAGGTCATTGCAGAGTATTGAATAGAGTTTCCTGTGTTATACAGTGATCCTTATTAGTTACCTAGGCTCAGGGGTAAAGAATCTGTCTTCCAGTGCAGGAGACTTGGGTTCGACCCCTGGGTCAGAAAGATCCCCTGGAGAAGGAATTGGCAACCCACTCCAATATTCTTGCCTGGGAAATCCCATAGACAGAGGAACCTGACAGGCTACCATCCATGAGGTTGCAAAAGAATCATACATGACTTAGTGACTAAATAACAAGCATGTGACTCCCAATCTCCCAATATATCCCATCCCACCTGGTAACCATAAGTTTGTTTTCTGTGTCTGTGAGTGTATTTCTGTTGGTAAGTTCATTTGTATCATTTTTTTTTTAGATTCCACAAATAAGTGACCATAACATTTGTCATGATATTTGTCTTCGACTTTCCTCACTCAGTATGACAATCTCTGGGTCTGTCCATGTTGCTGCAAATGGCATTATTCTAACTGGCATTTGTTAAGGGCTTCCCAGCAGCACTAGTAGTAAAGAACTTGCCTGGGAATTCCCATGGACAGAGGAGCCCGGTGAGCTACAACACACAGGGTCAAAGAGAGTTGGACATGACTGAAGCGACTTAGCACACACAGCTACGTAGGAGAAACATGGGAAATGACGTCCTGGGATGTGGGGAAGAGGGGTAGAGACGGGTAGCTCTTTATGAAAAGACAACAGTATTGGTTACCAAAGGAGGTGGTGGTTAGAGTTAAATTAGGAGATTGGGATTAATATATACACACTACTATTCATATATACTATATTATATATGAAATAGGTAAACAAGGACCTACATTATGGCACAGGAACTCTACTCAGTATCTTGTAATAATCTGTAATGGAAAAGAATTTGAAAAGGAACAGATATGTATATACACATATACATACACACACACACACACAAAGAAATGGCAACCCACTCCAGTATTCTTGCCTGGAAAATCCCATGGACAGGGAACCTGGCAGCTATAGTCCATGGAGTCACAAAGAGTCAGGCACAACAACTGAGCTTGCGCATGTGTGCACACACACACACACATATATATATAAAACTGAATCACTTTTCTGTACACTTGAAACTAACAACATTGTAAAATAAGTATGCTTCAATAAAAATAAAATCCCCCTCTCCCCCATGAAAGAGACAATATTGCCTAGGAGACATCTAAACTTGGCCAGCCTCTAGGAGCTGTGCCTAGAAAACTTCAGCTCAAATATTACTTGAATTTTTACACCAGTTTACAGGTATGGAATTGTGAACGTTGTGCTCACCTCTAGGACAAAAAAAGAGGTGGCTCCTAGTGTGTAGGCTTGGGGTTTTTGTGGTGTGTGTTGGGATGGTTGTGATAAAGGCTTCATTTCATGATGTCTCTCTTCATACCTTGTAAGCTCTGTTGATGTATTAAAATCACAGCTATGAATGTGTGAGGGGCTTCCCTTGTGGCTCAGCTGGTAAAGAGTCTGCCTGTAATGTGGGAGACCTGGGTTCAATCCCTGGTTTGGGAAGATCCCCTGGAGAAGGGAAAGGCTACCCACTCCAGTATTCTGGCCTGGAGAATTCCATGGACTATATAGGCCATGGGGTCGCAAAGAGTCCGACATGACTGAGTGACTTTCACACACATGAATGTGTGAGATCTGAGAACTTTTAGTGAGTTTAAAAGTTAGCAACCACTGAATAATGTGGTAATGCTGCTGAGAAGCTGTGGCTTTAGAGCTTCCTGGCTGGTTAAAAAGAACCCTCAGAGGAAGATCTGAGTAGGGGCCTGCCCTCTGCAAAGTCAGCAAATAGGAAACTTTTCTTCAGAAGCCCCTGCTCCCTTTCCTTTCTTCCTTCCTGATCTTTATTAGGAAATTCATTTAGAAATAGTTTTTAAATTATTTTTCTCTTTTCAACTCTGCTATCAGGTAAGGTATGAGCACCTCACTCACACTAAATCAGGACCCCTAAATGCCTGGCCCGTGGGCCACCACCACCCCCAGGCATCCTGTGCCCGTGGTGGCCATCTCCCATCCATCACACACTTCTTTCCTGTTGAGCCCAGGAATAGCCTCATAATTCTTCCTAATGCAGCGCTCTTGACAGCCACTACCACTTTTAGAGTTTGCACAAGGGAGAAAACCATTATGCAGCTCTGGCTGTAAGAGATCATTGACTGACACGTTTTAAAGTCACCTTTTCCATGATCATTTGCATTTTAGCAAAGGATAAGCCCATTAGACCAGAAAAGCGAGTTCATTATGAAAAGACAGGCAAGTGCTGACACTTCTCACCACCCTTGATTGCAAGCCACAGGACCCAGACCAGAAGACACTAACAAACAGTCAGCTACTCATGAGGGCTGAGCCTCGGAGGTGGCAGCATCACCTTCAAACTTGAGAGCCCATTCCCTGCATTGTGCTGAGCAAGATAGAATAGATGTGGTTCTCCAAGTAACTTCCAGACACTATGTCTAGATTAACTAAAAGCTCACCCAATGGTCGTTCCCACTAAATGACCTCATGGATCTTTATTGCCAGGGGAGCTAGGGCATCAGTAATATTTCAAGATACCCAAATGTTTATGGCAGACATACAAAGGATCATATCTAACCAAAGCAGTCCTTGAGAAGACTATTTTTCTCTATTTTCTGAAAAACATTTCCAAATGTTATTATAAATTGCTTTCATCTAAAGTATACACCTAACACCTGGCATGTTATAGCAGCTCTCTTGTCCTAAGTTTTTTATTTTGAAGGAGAAAATATAAAATCTCCAAAACTGTCATCTTCTAACTCTTCTGCAAGCTATTTAATAGAAATAGATGCTGTGAAAACCTATTTGGATTCTTTAGGCAGCTCATATGTAACAGTAAGTGTTTTGATATCATAAGTCTGTTCCCAGGTCTATAACTTACTTTTCTTGGGAAATGAAGATCTGCTAAAAAATGGAAAAGGTGTAGACATTAAATTGAGTCTAAAGAGTTTTCGGGATTACTCAAGGACAAGAAATTACAGAGACTGGAAGTCCAGTGGAAAGGGGTTAAGACATTTGAGGGTTAAGACGAATCTGGAGCTGATTTTACCAGGCTGATACCCTTACATAAGTTATTGAACTTTTCTGAGTATGGCTTACTCCCTCTTTAAAATAAGGATGATAATAACAACACTTTATTGGATTATTGGAAAGACTGAATAAGGCAACCTATGTAAAGCACTTTGACATATGTGAATATTAGATTTTTTTCTTGACCTTTAAAGATCATGGGCAATAGATTGTTTTAGCTTATCCACTCATTGATTCATTCACTTATTTAATAAATATTTGTGAAACTTGTACTCTAAAAAATAAGTCATTAAAGCTCTTCTCCCCCACCCCCAAGTCCTTATGGTTTGGTAGATGTTGGAAGACGTTTATACAAGTAACTACAATGCCAGCATGGAGTAAATGCCACAGGGCTGGCAGCTTATACAAGTTATTCCAGGCTGTTTCATAAAGAAAAAGTTGGCATTTAAATTTTTATTGGGAAGAACTGTTAGAATGCCAATAACTTATGAAAATTAATTCTAGAAGAATGAACTGTAAGGAGTAAACCATGCAAGCAGAAGCTTTCTTGTGAAATAAGATACCACACTATGTACCCTAATGTAAGGTAACGCTTCCCAAAACACTATCCTTCAGAAAGAGGTTGTAGCCTTATATTCAACTCCTATAAATATTATGAAAGATTACAATATAAAAAGTATTTTAATGGAGATCATAAATATACATGAGCAGTACAAATAAAATGACAAACTTCCCTAATATATATTAATAGATACTTACATCTTGAGATAAAACCTCTGAAATAGCAACACAAGCAGATTGAAAGAAGTGTTGTATCTCAACCAACTTGGATGGATATGAGTATAGTAAACTTGAAATGTTGACTTTGATGTAGAATGAGATTTTAAATGCTTCAATGATAAAGCAACAATTTAAATACAAGGCAATGGCACCCCACTCCAGTACTCTTGCCTGGAAAATCCAATGGACCAAGGAGCCTGGTAGGCTGCAGTCCATGGGGTCACTAAGAGTCAGACACAAGTGTGCGACTTCACTTTCACTTTTCACTTTCATGCATTGGAGAAGGAAATGGCAACCCACTCCAATGTTCTTGCCTGGAGAATCCCAGGGACGCGGGAGCCTGGTGGGCTGCCGTCTCTGGGGTCGCAGAGTCAGACAGGACTGAAGTGACTTAGCAGCAAGCCTATGCAACACACTGGGGCATAGAGAAATATGAAAATGAAGTTGAAAGAGTTGTTTGGGCTCAAATAGTGGAAGGCTTTTAATGACTTGCAAGGCAGCCAGAACATGACTTTCATGTTGCTGTCAATGGGAAGCCACTGCTGGTGTTTGAGGAGGAAAGGGGCTGATCACTTGGCTAAGTTTTAAGAAGACTAATCTGGCTATAGAGAGTTGAAAGGAGGATTGTAGGGCTTCCAAATATGGAGCTAACTGCTACTTCCAATGAGGGATTATTAAGGGTGGATACTGAGGATGAAAAAAATAGATATACTATACACATAAGTATCTATATAATTTGGTCACTAAACAGTAGGGGATGATTCCCTTGATCTTTTACATTAAAAATTCTCTAGAAAATTATGTTTGTCACCACAATTCAGTGAGGTACCTATAATCAATCCCCAGAGCCTAGGAAGGGCTACAGTAAGTATTGTTGAAGGAATGGATTAAGGGTAACATACTTTTAAGCTGAAAGAAAGGGAGAAGTGTAAAAGGGCAGAATTTATGAATGTTAAATTTTAATTTTTAATCTTTTGGATATTCAAGGAAGAAGGAACCATAGAATCTGGAATTGGGGATGTGACTGTGAAGTAGAATACATCTCAGCTTTCACAGACTAATAGACTAGCTGATTATCTTACACTATACTGGGCCCTTGCTTTGAGAGCAGTTTCTCATCTATCAAGCCTTTATGTTCTTTGTTTCAATTTGAGATCTTTTCCTCATTTTTTCTAGTGGTGAATGCTTCCTATCACTCTCAAGCTCACATAAGGTTTTCCACTTCACATTTGTTCATTAAGACAGGATCTAGACAATACAAAATTAATTCAAACATAACTGGTCAAATCATTTGATTTTAAGGTAAATAACTGAAGGTGTTACTTTTTTATTGCAACACTGAGGAAGTATTAGCTGGATAGCAATCCAACTTCTAGAAATTCAATCTCAATCACTATAGGTGGCAGAAAGAATTAAAGTCACTTGATTTTCTTTACTAACTTTCACTGACCGAGAGCAAAGACTTAAAAACCTGTGTAACCTTGGAAGTATGAGCTAAAATACAAAGACTGGATTTGAATTGAGATTAAAAACTTTTGGGCAAAAATTGTCAAGGAAACAGTTTGAGACAGATGATGAATATAAATATCTCGATTTAGAGAAAAAAGCAAAGTAACACTTTGATCTTATGAAAATTAAAAAAAAAAACCTTTGAAAAATTTCAGGAAGCTAATAAAATATTCTCAACACACTTAAAAATATTCAAAGGTATTTACTTCTGTCTGGTTTTAAGATCAGCTCATCAAATAAGATATATACAATAAAGTAATCACCATTTTGTGAGAATAATATACTTAAGGAACTAGTTGCTTACAAAACAGGGTTCCTGGAATGGACAATCAAATTTTCTTTTATGGTTGGTCACTGTAGATAAACACCTGACTCTACTATCTAAAATATACTCATAGGTTTTTTGAACCAACTGGTCAATTTAACATACTTGGTAAAAATAGGTCAGTTTGAGAAGAAAATTTAAGAACTAGAATTTTCTCAGCCTTGCCTGCTATTAGTTACCTGGGGCTCTTTTAATTACTCCTGCATGTGGTCAAGTTGTCTGGATGCTTAAATCAGAATTCCTGGAGCTAGAGATAGCAGAAAGGAAAATTTAAAAAAAGTACCTTGTAAAATCTCACTCCCCTAAATAAAATACTGAGGAATAAACCTGACCAAAAAGGTGAAATAAACCCACAAACCTATGGTCAATTCATCTTTGACAAAGGAGGCAAGAATGTACAATGAAAAAAAAAGTCTGCTCAGCCAGGGGTGCTGGGACAGCTGGACATATGCATGTAAATCAATGAAGTTAGAACACCATAGACAAAAATAAACTCAAGATGGTTTAAAGACTTAAACATTAAGACATTATATTATAAAACTCCTAGAAGAGAGCATAGGCAAAACATTCTCTGACATAACGCGTACCAATATTTTCTTAGGTCAGTCTCCCAAGGCAATAGAAATAAAAACAAAGATAAACAAATTGGGCCTAATCAAACTTACAAGCCTTTTGCATAGTACAGGAAACCATAAACAAAATGAAAAGACAACCTACAAGTGAGAGAATATATTTTCAAATCATGTGACTGACAAGGGCTTGATTTCCAAAATGTACAAACAACACATACAACTCAACAAGAAAACAACCCAATTAAAAAAAAAAAAGGGCAGAAGACTTAAGTAGCCACTTCTCCAAAGACATACAGATGGCCAATAGGCACATGAAAAGGTGCTCAACATCACTATTTATTAGAAAAGTGCAAATCAAAACCACAATGAGATACCACGTCACACCAGTCAGAATGGCCATCATTAAATAGTCTACAGATAATAGATGGTGGAGAGAGCATGGGGAAAAAGAAACCCTCCTATATTGTTAGTGGGAATTTATTGAATAAGTTGGTGAAGCCACTGTGTGAAACAGCATGGAAGTCCCTCAGAAAACTAAAATAGAAATATCAAATGATCCAGCAATCCCAATTCTGGCCATACATCCATACGTGAAGTTGCTTAGTCGTGTCCGACTCTTTGTGACCCCATGGACTGCAGCCTACCAGGCTCCTCTGTCCATGGGATTTTCCAGGCAATAGTACTGGAGTGGATTGCCATTTCCTTCTCCAAGGGATCTTCCCAACCCAGGGATCGAACCTGGGTCTCCTGCATCATAGACAGACGCTTTACCGTCTGAACCACAACCTTAGAAAAAATATATGCACCCCTATATTCATAGCACCACTATTCACAATTGCCAAGACATGGAAAAAATCTGTATGTCCATTGACAAATGAATGGATAAAGAAAATTCTTTTACAAATATGCGATGGAATAGTACTCAGCCATAAAAAAGAATGGAATAATGCCATTTGCAGGAACATGGATGGACCTAGACATTAACACAGTAAGTGAAGTAAGTCAGAGAAAGACAAAAATGTCCTATGATATCACTACATGTGAACTCTACAGTATATAAATGAAACTGTCTATGAAACAGAAACAGACTCACGGAGATATAGAACAGATGTGTGGTTGCCAAGTGGGAGGGTGGTAGTAGTTGTAAGTTTTTATACCTAGAATGGATAAACAACAAGGTCCTACTATATACAGCACAGAGAACTATTTTCTATATCCTGTCCCCATAATGGAAAATGAAAAAGAATGTGTGTGTATACATATGTGCCTGCTGAGCTGCTTCAGTCGTGTCCGACTCTTTGCAACGCTATGCTCTATAGCCTGCCAGGCTTCTCCATCCATGGGATTCTCCAGGCAAGAATACTGGAATGGATTGTCATTTCCTTCTCCAGGGTGTGTGTATGTATTTGTGTGTGTGTGTATGTGTGTATAAACTGAATCACTTTGTCTAACAGCAGAAATTAAAACAACATTGTAAATCAACTACACTTAATTAAAAAAAAAAAAAAAAAAACCTCTGTGATTAAGTCCTGGTACTAAGAGGTACCAGGAAATTCCAGTGTGTTAAAATGGTACTGATCTAAATCAAAATTGTAAAATGGGAAAGCCCTGATTAATGATTTGCCTCGTATACCTGTGATATTATATGAAAGCCAAATACAAAAATGTTATTTCAAATGAGGACAATAAAGATAATACTCTCCCACTTAAACTATTTAGCAATTCTAATGTTGGTGATTATTTGTGAGTTTAAGGGTCCTGTTTTAATGACCAGATTTCAACATAAGTTTTCTTTTAGTATAATATGCCACCAATGAAAATATAGAGTATAAACTTTTTACTAGTTAGTACTTACCAAACAAGGTAGGAAGTAAATACTAGGAAAATCATGATAAGAAAACCACCACCTGAAACTCCATAAACCCAAATTTTCACTCGGCCATCTGTTTAAAATAAAAAATAACAGGCTTAGCATACAAAAGCTTTTATTTCTCATTTATTTAGTGTATTATTTATTTCTCATCTGAATTCTGAGATTTGCATAAGTCAGAAGCATATGTGAAAATACTCACATGTGACAGCTATCAAATGTCCAAAAAATAAGTGAAAATATTAAATATAGGTTATCAATTTTTTCACAATGCCAAGACCAGTGCTACTAATCAGTACTTCATAAAATCTAACAACTTGTAGGATATTTTGAATTTATTTTCATTTATATATACTTCTAATACAAAAGTATTACAAAGCATATCCACATGTAGAAGTATATATTATTTTGGATTTAATATCTGTAAGAGGTTAAAAAAAAAAGAACCAAATAGTCTGATCTATTTTGTGATTTTAACTATATGACACACACCTTATGTATGGTGTGTGTATGTATAAATTTGAGTTGTTTCTGGAAAACACATGGTTTTTGTTATGTTTTACATGAGCACACAGTTAACTAAACTTAGAATTGCACTGATAATAGCAATTCCTTAGCGTCCCAAAAGGAATTATGCTCCTTTCTGAAAGATGTACACACCAAGGTTCATTATACTACATTGACTGTAATTAACTGTAGGTCCAGAAAAACACATGTCAGAATCTTATTCTAAGACCTTCATGGGATAAAAAACAATCTATTGTAAACATTTGTTTGAAAGAAAATCACTATTACTTTCAATTATATTGTGACTATCTATCACAGTTTTGGCTTACAAGACACTTTCAAGCCTCAATCAGGTTTTAGAATGAGTTTTCAACATAGTAATGGCCCTTTTTATGGTCATAAAACTTTTAACAAAGCTTTGATTTTGATCTCTTTGAAACACTAATGATGTGATCCCCTATTCTGAATTTTTTACATTGGCAATTAAAAAAAGTCTTCCCTGAGTGACAATGTACTTTTCATCTTATTACCCCTAAACCTCATAAAGCTGAAGTATTGTAAGATCCAGTGCTTTTAAATCCCTATTGCAGAGGTATGTGATCTGGGTGACCTTTAAATCATGTTACTTAAAGAAGAATTAACATAGCTGTTTATATGAAGCTAATGTTGTATAGCACAGAGGGCTTAGCTCGGTTCTCTGTAATGACCTGGGTAGATGTGATGAGGAGGGAAGTCCAAGAAAGAGGGGATATATTTGTGCATGTGACTGATTCACTTCATTGTACAGCAGAAACTAACATAACATTGTAAAGCATTTATACTACAATAAAAAATAATTTTAAAAAAAGATATGTAGTGGAAAATTAGTCTTCCTGCCAATCTCTGAGCTCCCTACCCAGGTGCCACTGTTACCAATTTATGAACCATCTCATAGTTTTCTCTGCAAATGCAAGCGAGTATATACACAACATACATGCACTTTTTCAAAAAGACACAAATTGTCCTTATCATTCATTTTGGTACTACTTTTCCACCTAACAATACATAATAAAAATATTTCCATACTAGTTCATAAAGGCAGGTCCATCTCATCCTTTTTAATACCCCTAAGAGACATTACACAGTTGAATCATATTTTTGTTTGTTATTCTGTTTGTAGACATTTATGTTATTTCCATTCATTTGCTATATAATAAGCAATCATATAATATCATTTAAATTCTTCTCTCAGTATATGTGTGTATATTTGTATGATTAATTTGTAGGAGGAAAATTTTAGGTCAAAATGTATGATAGGTTTTGCCTAATTGCCTTCCTGAGAGTTTGCTCAAATTTTTAACCCCATTATGAGAACCTAATGAAAGTTATAAACTTTCTCACAGACTAAATATATATTTTACATATATGTTTATATACATACATACCTATACAAGTGTATATATGAGTATACATATATGTGTCTGTGTTTATGCATGTATGTGTACACACATGTATAGTCACATACATGGTATTGATGCTTCAGTTAGATCTCCAGTTTAAGGACTTCATTTGTGGATTTGAAAACTCATTTTCTTGGAACCTCATCTTAATTCTCTCTCTGAAATAGGGTCTAGAAGCAGTGAGTGAGACTGGCTGCATTTCATAGCATGCTTCCCTCAATTTTAAGTCTGTTTCTCTAGCTAAACATCACAGATGAATATGATTTTTAATATCTATGGCACGCCCAGACGTACTATGGAACCAAAAGTTAAGATATTGTGGTCATCCTTATAAGCTAGTCATAGAATGTCTTGTTTCTTCCACTAGATCTAGGGTCCTTTGTGCCTGGGCTCTAGTTTTGCTTCATTTGAGCATGTCATCAGGGCACTTTGGTATGACCAAGGCTTAGGATCTGGGCTGAAAGTTCCCAAGGTATATTTTGTCTGAGCTTCATGTGTGTCTTCCTTCTCAAGGTTCCTTCCATCAGTCACGCTATCTCCCTGTCATTCACAGCACTTTGTTTTCTGGAAGAGGTATGTACATTAGGCACAGAGAATTTTGCTTTCATATTTTTGTCCAGTTCTTAAAGAAGAAAGTAGAGGCCAGTGCTGTGTAAGGATCTTATTGGCTTGCCTTTCATACCTTTCTGTCACTTACTGGTGCTGTGACCTTGGTCAAATTATTTTGCATTGCCAGTTTCAGAATCATAATCTCTAAAGTGGGGATAACAACATCTCATTATATGTTGCAAGAATACAATGAGGTGAGTCATGCAATACAACCAGCATGGAATCATAGGGTATAGAGAAATTATCTAATACTGTTCATTCTTATCCTTAATCTCCACTAAGTTTTGAGTCCTATAGGCCTGACACTGTGCTAATACTCACAAAAATTCTTCAGGACAGATGCCTAGATTGATTCATAGATGAGGAAACAGTTCCAGACAGGTAAAGAAATTACATGCAATTACAAAGGAAGTACCTCTGATCCTTGATACCCATAGGTCTCTTGGCCTCTGAAACTGATGCTGTTTTACTATATCACTAGTGTTTCTCAAACCAGATAGGGTACCTGGAATTTCCCTACGTAACTCCATGTTCTTGAGAATCTATTGCTTTTCTCATTTTTCAATTATATATAAAACTTCACAATTTTTATTATAAAGTCTTTGGCAAAGATAATTTACAATTCAAACATTTTCAAAGATTAATATTTGTTTCCTTAACTCAGACTGGGGTTGGGGTTGACAGACTTATTCTCAACCACCCGTGAGAACGTTTTACACTACATGGCACTCAAATGTGAGGAACCTTGAATAAGACCATATTGCCTTTTCTGTCCCTTCTTCCCTCCATGCTTTCCATCATGAGCAGTGGTCACAATATGAACCCTAATCCCCCAAGAGAAAATTTACATTTCTTACTCATAACTGATATGTACCTGGATCAAGGGGTTGGAGAGACCAACCTTTAAAAATATCATGTATTTTTGAATTCACAGGTCTGTTTTTCCCAGCAAGGTTTTTCACATCAGCTTTTTTATCCTCTGAGCCCGGTACCTTCATGCAGTAATCCAGGAGACCATTTGATCTCATGATCTCTGTATAGCCTTTCTCACAACCACAGACTCCACCCTACAGCATGAAAAATACATCTCTGGTTACACAGTGAGTCGTACAGATGAAAAAATAACACCTTAATTGTTGGAACTGCTCGATAGTTGCATGATATGTCATGGCAATTTAGGGTTTTTCAGCACCAGACTTGTCAAAGCAATGAAAATTCAATAAATAGTTCATCTTTCTGATTTCCAAAGCCAACACTTCAATAAATTATCAGTTCTTTCTAGTGACTGATCATTCTTACATCTTCCAAATTGAAATCATAATTTTTTGTCAATAGAGAATATGAACTACATCCTTTTCTCTCTTACAGAGGTGTTTAAAGCTTTAATTAAAAATTTACTTTGGTTCTTCCCCCAACTATCTCAGATTCCTGCCTGCTTACTCCAATCTGTCCTTAACATTGAGAAGCAAAGCAACAGAAATTATGTGCATCTCTTCTCTGAGTTTTGTGCTCTTTGAGGTCTCTTTCTGCCTCTATCATCTTCTATCATTGATCATAAACTAGAATGAACTGGCTCTCCACTCGTAGGCTTAGTTCCGCACTCAGAGGAGACAGTCCAAGGCTGTGAAGGGGGGAAAAAAAAACTTCACCAAAGGCACATGTCCACGAGAGGGAGGAAAGACAGAGAGAGAGATATCTTAAAGTAACCTGAGTGTCACACCACATCATCACATTCCTAGTTGGCATCATGACAATGGGTCTTTCATATTTGTCTGTGGATTCCTGGTAATTTTCATGCACAATAAGCCTTTCAAAGAAACTGATAATGATACAGTGTAATGGGCAAAGATTTTCTATCTGTCTCTGGAAGTGAAACTGAAATAACTGCTCTTCCTTCCTCCAGGAAACATAAAGCCAATAGAGGAGAATAGAAAATAAGCATGAGATTATGAATCTCTATGACTTTGCTATTAGGATTCCTTACATAAAACTATGTCTGGTATTTTCTCAACATACCTTAGCCTTAAATGGTAACTCATATCAATCTTTATGCATCAGTCATGTTTACTTACTGGTTCCAAATAGGGGAAGGAGTATGTCAAGGCTGTATATTGTCACCTGCTTATTTAACTTATATGCAGAGTACATCATGAGAAATGTTGGGCTAGATGAAGCACAAGCTGGAATCAAGATTGCCCAGAGAAATATCAATAACCTCAGATATGCAGATGATACTACCCTTATGTCAGAAAGTGAAGAGGAACTAAAGAGCCTCTTGATGAAGGTGAAAGAGGAGAGTGAAAAAGTTGGCTTAAAACTCAATATTCAGAAAACTAAGATCATGGCATCTGGTCCCATCACTTCATGGGAAATAGATGGGGAAACAGAGGAAACTGACAGACTTTATTTTTTTGGGCCCCAAAATCACGGCAGATGGTGACTGTGGGCATGAAATTAAAAGACTCTTACTCCTTGGAAGAAAAGTTATGACCAGCCTAGACAGCATATTAAAAAGCAGAGACATGACTTTGCCAACAAAAGTCCATCTAGTCAAAGCTATGGTTCTTCCAGTGGTCATGTATGGATGTGACAGTTGGACCATAAAGAAAGCTGAGCACCGAATAATTGATACTTTGATCTGTGGTGTTGGAGAAGACTCTTGAGAGTCCCTTGGACTGCAAGGAGATCTAACCAGTTCGTCCTAAAGGAAATCAGTCCTGAATATTCATTGGAAGGACTGATGCTGAAGCTGAAACTCCAATACTTTGGTCACCTGATGTGAAGAACTGACTCATTTGAAAAGACCCTGATGTTGGGAAAGATTGAAGGCAGGAGAAGGGGATGACAGAGGATGAGATGGTTGGATGGCATCACCGACTCAATGGACATGAGTTTGAGTAAACTCTGGGAGTTGGTAATGGACAGGGAGGCCTGGCATGCTACAGTCCATGGGGTCACAGAGTTGGACATGACTGAGTGACTGAACTGAACTGATTTACTTAGTCATCAGTTGTTGACTGAACACATGATATTGAGGAGCAACAGATACTAAAACTAAAAAGTAGAAGTTAAAAAAACATAATTAATAAATGCCTAAAGTTTAGGAAGAGAGTATATAATGACAGTTATCATTATAAATATTTCCAGTGGTTTTACTTTAAGACATTACTCAATGTTCAATGGGGAGAAACTAATGAAGAAAATTGGTACAAGCTCAGATATGAAAGCTATCATTTGAAGATGTGTCTCTAGTCTGAGTGAAAAGCTGTAACCAGTTATATAGGCCAAAGGTTCAAGGGAAAAGGTATTTTATATTTATTACAGAGGGTATCCAGAGAGTTGGTGGGAAGCCACAACTTCTATTTCACAAACATCATTAGCCCATGAAGTCGTTGCTGATCTCTTTTCCTTCTTTTTTCCACTGGAAACTTAATCCCTAGCTTTCCTGTATCAAAGAATTAACCTAATTCTACTTGAAGTAGAAGGTCCATGAAATAGAATGGAGCATTTGAATCATTTTAACCAAATCATTTTTGGAAAGAACACAGTATAAGAAGAAACTTATTTCTTTGAGAGACAGGGCACACCTTTCTTCTTTATACACTGTACACTGTGAGTACCACTGATTAGAATACATGGTACATTTTGCATTAAATCCTGAGCAGTAATGGGTGGGAATTAAAGAAGGAAAAGGAGAAAAATTTCTGCTTTAAAAAATGTATATATCAGACTCCTTTTCTTCCTAGTGTTGTCAGTTTCTCTCCCCAGAATGTAGGCTGCATGAGGGCAGGAAGTTTGTTTCCTGCTGTGTCCTCAGCACCTTGGACAGTTCCCTGTGTGTCAGCCATTCAGTAAACTTTTATTGGTGACTGAATAAATAAGTGGGTGTTATGGGGCAAAAAAAAAAAAAAAAAGTGTATATATATATATACACACCCATAATTATTACCCATAACCATACTATCAACTTATTTAAAATCAACTAAAAATTTATACACACTAATCACAGTGTAATCAAATTTAGTACCTAATGTTTAACAAACATGAACATATCCTTTTAAAGATTTTGCAAAATAGTTTAGGTATATGAAATGGAGGAAATAAAATCAACTGAGAACACATTGATAATCAGAGGAGAAATAGAGCTAACAGAGATTAGATATCTGAAAGAGAGGTTAGCTATAGATGGATTTAGAGGTAAAAAAGACTGCTTTCTTGAACACATGGCCATGCAAAGAAATTCTTAATAGCTGTGATTACTTCTGCAAATGCCTCTAGGTGGTATCGTGGGCCCATGGAATTGCTGCTTGGGCTACAGGAGACTGGAAAACATCAGACAACATACATATAACACAATTAAATTACCTGTCCAAGCCTCAGCACCTGACTCACCTGTGTGCAGTAGGAGAAAGGTTTTCTGCAAGCTGGGTTACACTGCCGAATAGCAGCAGGGCGTGCCTGAGGGGAGCAGCCTCCTACAAAGGAAATCCCGCCATCATTTACAGATTTTTCTAGGATAAATATTCACTTCTTTTCCTCTCTGGCACTGGCTACCTTGTAACAGTATTATTTTTATTTTGTTGATTATTCTAGGAAGGGCTGTTTGAGATGGGAGGCTCTGCTAACAGAAGTTGTTTACAGTTGAGATTTTATACCTGCGTGTTGGCCAGGTGATTCTATCATATGGCTTCACTTGAGGGCAAAGCCTGTGAGTGTCAGGATCAGCAAAAGAATTGATGAAATCTCAATTGAAGTTCAGGAGCAGAAAATATATACGCTCAAAGATCTGTCTATATAGTTTTTTTCCAGCTCCCAAACTAGGCACTAGACCAATTCCCAACAACCAAACACTAAAAGAATGCCACTAGCCCATTCATGAGACCATGATATTAAACAATTTGGTAACATTTTAAACGTATTTCAGCCAGAATACACACATATACACACACATGCAGAGTCACATACAGATTGCCACACATATTTTTAAGAGCAAATGTATATACTCCAGCAGGGATAATCATACATCTGACACTAGTACTTGCAAGTCCTTATTAAAATAGCTTTCAGTAACTAGATGGAATAATATCTCTGTAATCTAAAACTCATTTATATATTAGTCATGCCTTCCTGGATTCAAGGTACCAGCAAAGAAGTTGACATATTATTCAAGGGCACCATTGAAGCTACATTTATATACCACTGGCTGCATTTATAGGTTCTAGTTTCTGCATTATTATAATTGTCAACCAATTATATAGTATATAATCATAACACAGCCAATTATGATTTTGTAACTAGAGAAAGTTTTGTGCTTAAGGCTGTGTAGGGAATGTGGCATCTACATTTTTCTGAAAAATGAAACAGCTAAAATCTGTTACTTGAAAAATAATTTCCACAAGAAAAAAAACACCAGGCTCCAGAATGAGCAGGTAGGTGTGAAACTGATCATGTGTTAGTGGCAGTAACCACACAGCCTTGTCACTGCCAACAGAGTTTGGAGGTGGTGTTTTTTCCTCCTTAAACCAGGGATCTCCACCATGCAGTGTGTATACTCCATGGGGAGAGGAGCACCTGGGAGCCAGGAAAAACATGTTAGAATTTGTATATTTTAGCCAACATTTTAAATTTTAACAGTGAAATTAAGCTGTGATGATACTTGGCAGGTGACACTGGTAACCTGAACTCATTCATCAGGTGGCCCTGGGATGCACACTGGGCGCGAGGTGCTCCACGCATCTGATAGTGGAGCCCTCACCGGTTGGTTAACTCCCAGCATGCTGCAGCAAGTGATGCTTTCTGTGTTCCTGGTTAGGCAGATGTACCGTATATTTAGTTTTAATAATAACTTACACAATGGGCAAGTCACTTAAAATAAATGGTTGTATGGAAAAACTATGGACTTAAAGGGACAACCAATAATGAAAAAAACAAGTAAACTAGAAAAAGGTGAAGCAGACGATCTTTCTCCGATAGAAAACTCGAGATTCTTCTATTCTGATGAGCTCTTAGTCAGCCGTAGCGCTAAGTAAAAAGAATGACAATTTGATTTTCTTTCATAAGAAGGCATCGAAACAAACCCATTTAAAATGATTGAGAAGACCATTTGTACAATCTAATTGCATTCACTGCCCTGAATGAGGAACCCTTCCTTCAATATATATTCAGATATTAAATAATAATCAAGGCTACCACATTGTTAAAAAATGAAGCTTTCAGTACATGAACATAAGCATCTATAATTTACAGGAAAATGTTTTTAATCATTAATATATTTTAGCTTTATTATATCTTTATCAACTCTTTTAATTTCAATTTATGTATATGTTTCATAACATGATACATTAGCACAGTAGTGTGGGATTTTAGGATATTTTGAGGTCTGTTCTCAAATACCTTTTACTGAAAAGGTACATCTTTTAAAATTTTAGAGACCACTGTTTTAAATCAACATCTGTGTCTTTCCGTTTTTGTCTTAGATCATGATATTCAAGGAAATTTTATTATGTATCAACTGATGCTGAAGCTGAAACTCCAACACTTTGGCCACCTGATGTGAAGAACTGACTCCTTGGAAAAGACCCTGATGCTGGGAAAGATTGAAGGTGGGAGGAGAAGGGGACGACAGGGGATGAGATAGATGGATGGCATCACCGACTCTGGACATGAGTTTGAGTAAACTCTGGGAGTTGGTGATGGACAGGGAAGCCTGGAGTGCTGCAGTCCATGGGGTCACAAAGAGTTGGACACAAATGAGTGACTGAACTGAACTACTTCTTTAAGTTGTCTGATATACTGTGTGTGTGTATGCTCAGTCAGTCAGTTATATCTACTCTTTGTGACTCCACTGTAGCCCACTAGGCTCCTCTGTCCATGGAACTCTCCAGGCAAGAATACTGGAATAGTTTGCCATTTCCTTATCTAGGGGATCTTCCCGACTCAGGGATTGAACCCCTGTCTCCTATGGCTCCTGCACTGGCAGGAGAATTCTTTATAATTGTGCCACCTGGGTAGCCTGTCTGAGATATTATGGGACTTCATATAGAACTGTTTGCTTTCTAAGATGCAAAGATCTATGGCAACTTGCCATGAAGCTCATCTAAGTCCACTCCCCAGTCTTCCCTTGCTTATAATTTTTAAGCTAATTCTTCTCACCAACAGCAACACTCAGAGATCTTTCCGAAGTGCCCACATGAATCTTAGGCAGGAATACCTGTGACGTTAATGCCATCTGAACGTTGGCACCACACAGTTCGTTCATTATTGTTCCAAAGACTTGCTTTCCACGTGTAGTGATAACATTTACCTCCTGCAAGTAAATACGATAACAGCGGTTCTATTATGCCTCAATCAAAGCAGAATAAGCATTGATCAATCAAGGCTGAGAGTTGAAAAGTGCTCTTGGTACCTGTACAAGGGCGTGTTTCTAGAACCTGCTGGGGGCAGCTGTCTTGGTTCTCAAAAGACTGAATTATAAATGTCCTTGACCTAGATTGGCGACCCAGAGTCTCGAAGCTTCTTCCATCAATGCAGGTCAGCTCACATGTGCTCCACTCTGACCATTCTGTTAAATGGCAGTCTCCTGGAGGATCATGCAGCACAGAGCAGAGGAAACAGTGTGAAAACTGGCCCCTGACCCCATTTACACACACAGGGTTCACAGCCGGATTTGTGTGGTGCCACAGTGTCCACGTGCATTCCAGAAACTACAAACTCTATGCTGACAAATTTTCTAATTAGAAAGCACTAGGAGTGAGGAAGTAATTTATGGTTTAATCTAGTTGAATGAAAAGCGCCAAGCACTATACTGCCATTATTTTGCTTCAAATCATGGCAGTTTTATCTAGAGAACACTAGTGTCTACTAGTGACGATAAAAATTTTAAAAGGATGTGTAAAGATTACAGCAACTCAGTTTTTAAAGAGCATCATAACATCATAAAATGGATGTTCATAGAAATTATATAAAGGAAAGAAGTAGAGTAGCTTTAAACTTAAAGAATGTTTCATTTAACAATCCAAACACACACAATTTGTGTGTGTGTGTGTGTGTATATGAATGTATGTATACACACATATATGTCACATGCCATATTATAAGACCACATAAGGATATATTTAGCCACCTTAAGCTCCTGCCATACAAGGTTAAGTTGTGTTATTAGGATTAAAATAAACTCATAAATCTTATGTAACTAAGAATAACCTTCACAATTACATAGGACTTGCTTGTTTAACAGAGTGCTTTCACGAACTTTTACCCTTATTTGTCGTCACCATGTCATCAGCCAGGGTTCATTACTCATGGATTCAGTCAACGTTTTTTTAATGCTGGCAATGTGCTTGGTGTGGTCAGGTATTATTAACACATTTTCTAGATGGAGCAACCACTGCTCAAAGCGACAAGAGTATATGTCCCAGGCAAAATGCCAGTGACGTGATAGTGACCAGATTCTAACTTAGCTCTTACACTTCCAAGTCCAGTGCGTCCCCCCGACTCACCCAGCCAGCCTACTTTGCCTCTATAGAAGCTGTTAGGTATATTCCAAAGTGATAACCAATGACACATGGATTAAAGTTAGTTACAAACTTCAACTTGGATGAGAGAGAACTCCAAAAAACAGAAAAATAAATAAAAAGGTCACCATGGAAGGCATTCCCAATCATTTAAAATTGCCTACCTGGGCAAGGCACTGAACACGGCTGTTTCAAGATGCTGTCTTGAAAGGGCATCTCTCTACACAGTGCATCATCTACACGTACAGTCCAGGGAGATACTGAACCATTGTGGACCACACAGGAGAGGCTGCGGGTCTGGACTCCTTCCCCACAGTCTCCACCCTGTCAGAGGAAAGGATGCTGTCAGCATTACCCAAATCAGGAACATCTCAAAGTTTTAGCTCCCGCCACCTCTTGGGAAAAAGAAACCAAAAAACAAAAAAAACACAGTTGCATATTTCTTTAGCTTCCTCCTGTTGAGAGTTATCTTTCAGTTGTTGACAATAAGGCATCCCTGAGCAATTCTCTTAGAGCTGACAGAGCAATTGAAGCAGAAATGCAAATTTATGCCTTGAAATTTATGCACTCAGAATATGACGATTCATTCTGGAACTCAGCCAGGATTGACTGAAAAAGAAAAACAATACCTAATTTGTCTAGGTGTATGTGATAAAGTGGCCTAATCCATAATCACTCCCCAAAAGAGCATGTACAACCACAGGGTGTACATTTCTCTTTTGCTTTGCTTGTTTTTCTTTTGTAGGGAATTCAGTACTTTTTCATGTGGATTAGATTGGGGTTTCCAGTAAAACGCTGATTTTCTCGGAATGCCTCTGTGCTGAATATTATTCTTTGAAGACATTTTATACAAATCCCACTCAGATTTTTCTGGCCAATTAGAAAAAAAATTTGCAGTTTCTCACAGAAACAGAAGCTTTGTGGTTTATCTAGCTCGACCATCTGCCTGATGAAAGACTTCCTACTCTAACATTTTTAGCAGATACTCACAAGGTGAGTATTATCTCTTCAGTTTAGTCAGGTGCTCATATTTCAAAAAGAAGTCCATTGGATATTTGGATAACTGAAGAGGGTAGTTTTGTGGGTTTTTTTTTTTTTTTAATCCCAGGGGTGCAAGAGTGAGGCTGAGAGAGCCATCGCGGGTACAGAGGAAAAGCAAATACGAGGTAGTGTGTTGTCAACTGGCCTCAACTTCATAGTAAACACAGCTGGTTTCTTGGTCAGTCACAACATTGTTTAGACAGGCCACATGGATCATCTAAGATGTGGTGGCAGGAAAAAGGCAGAGGCATTTATATGCCACCTCCTCCATGGATCCAGTTCTCATTGATCAACTTTCATCCCAGGGAGTATTAACTCCCCTATACTTCCGAGGTATGTTACTCAGCTCCCACTAAGCCAGGAAATAGGTGGAAGACCAAGAGTTTTTTATGATTACCTCTGGTATAGATGGAGAGAGAGAGAAAGAACATTTGTATAGACTCTGTCGCTGCACACAAGGATGCTACATGCTACAACCCATTATTAGGTGATAACTGGACAACTGGGCTCTGCATTGGGAAACTGAATTTCGCCTCCTCCTTATTTCTCCCTCCCACCACAGGACTCAGAAACTACATTGCTAGAACTTGGAGCTTCTGCGGCTCTGGCAGCAGCAGGATTGAAGAGGGACATGGTGGGCAGCTAAAGCAGTCATGACAGTGCTCCTGGGTGTGGAGCAGATGACTCAGAGGCTGATGGGCCTGCTGAGCACCAGCCAGGTCAAGGCACAGTGACAGCAGCTGCTAAGTATCAGGGGCAGGTTGTGGATGGGCTGCCGGATATGCAGGATGGTACAGAGGCTGCTGAGAAAAATTCTTTCAGATTCAATGTTACACTGGCAAAAAAAAAGAAAAGGTGCAACTTGGAGGAGGTCTAAGTTACCGCAACTTAGAGACTGAATCATCTGAGCAGACGCACAAACTGGGACCATCACATCCTTTTCCATACATGTTTTAACAAGAATTGTGCTTTGTTTATCTAAGATGGCAATCCCCACACTTGCTATCTCAGTATCTCATAACCATTCTAACCATTGTGAAATGGTTAAAAAAATGTGCCCTAGTTATGAACCCAAGTGCACTTTTTTTTTTTTTTGAGAAAGGGAAGTTCAAAATCAATTCACAATATATTTATCCAAACCAAATGTTCTAGTAAATATTTATACCCCAAAGTTGAAAATAACTAGCATAAGTTAAATTTGGGTTTGGGGGAGGGTTCTTTCTGTAACTTTTGGCCATTGCATGGCCAAATTGCCTAAGGTATATGTTTCACTGTAGAGTGTCAGAGTTCATAACTTGGAGTCTGAAGATACTGCAGCATGTCTGAAGTTTGAAGTTACTGCTCTCTAGAACCTCAGGTAACTGGAGATGCAATTGACTAGAGCTTTGTTTGACATTCCAGGAGATGGAGTGTGCAGAAATGAAGGGAAACTAGTCAATATCAGGGAGCACTTTCAAAACCAAAACAAACAATAATATGTTTCTAGTATGTATCCATGTTCCACCTTAATCTCTTATAACCTTTGACAACAACAGCCACGGTATGAGGAGAAATCAGCAGCAGAATGATAATTTCATTCATAAAGCAAGCATTCATCCAGTCTCACTCATAAGACTTTACACACCAGGACTTGAAAACAGAGCCAGGCTTCTTAGAACAAGATGGTCAATAGTCAGGATTCTGTCACTAAGTCTCTGCTGTCCAGATCATTAATGGACTTCCTGTCTACTCTGGATCAGCATCACCAGATGTGGATCAGCAGGTTGTGCTAATGTTCAAAATCAGAGTTTTTATCGACCCTATAATAACAACCTCAATTTATTGAGCTCTAAATTTAGGTACTATGGTCAGCACTACATATGACTTGTCTGCTGCTGCTGCTAAGTTGCTTCAGTAGTGTCCGACTCTATGCGACCCCATAAACGGCAGCCCACCAGGCTTCCCCGTCCCTGGGATTCTCCAGGCAAGCACACTGGAGTGGGTTGCCATTTCCTTCTCCAATGCATGGAAGTGAAGTCGCTCAGTCGTGTCCAACTCTTAGCGACTCCATGGTCTGTAGCCCACCAGGCTCCTCCATCCATGGGATTTTCTGGGCAAGAGTACTAGAGTGGGGTGCCATTGCCTTCTCTGTATGACTTGTCTAATCGCTACCAAAACCCCCAGCAAAACAGGTACTACTGCTCCTCCTGTGATATACATAAGTCAACAGAGTTTGGAGAGTTTGAAAACCTGGCAAAAAGTGCAGAGTGAGGAACTGGAAAAAAATCTTGACCAAAATTAGGCCTGCAAAGATGCTAATAATAGGGAGAAGCATGCAAGTTTGGGAAATTAAGAGGCATATGGAAACTCTCTGCTCAGTTTTTTGGTATATTTAAAACTACTTTAAAAAAATATAGTCTAGAGATTTCCCTGATAGTCCAGGGGTTAAGACACTGCTTTTCAATGCAGGGGGGCACAAGTTCAATCCTTGGTCAGGGAACTAAGGCCCCACATGCCACAGGGTGCAGCCAAAAATTAAAACAAAAAAAAAAAATTAAAAACACTCAATTACCTTTAAATAAATAAAAATAAAAGTCTACTGATATATATTTAAATAATAATACAAAATATGTGTGTGAGTCTATAAATATACACAAATGTAAAATGGTGAATCTAGTGAAGAGTAGGCAATGGCACCCCACTCCAGTGTTCTTGCTTGGAGAATCCCATGGACGGAGGAGCCTGGTGGGCTGCTGTCTATGGGGTTGAACAGAGTCTGACACGATTCAGCGATTTCACTTTCACTTTTCACTTTCATGCATTGGAGAAGGAAATGGAAACTCACTCCAGTATTCTTGCCTGGAGAATCCCAGGGATGGGGGAGCCTGGTGGGCTGCCATTTATGGGGTTGCAAAGAGTCGGACACGACTGATGCAACTTAGCAGCAGCAGCAGCAGTGAAGAGTAGAGGGTATCACTTCATGTTATTCCACTTTCAAAATGAGAAGCTCTGAGAAATACTAAGGAATAGATGAAGAAGTCTACAAAATAATATTTAAGAATATATAAAATAAAATCTAAAAAAATTAGACCTGAGAGACTCCAGAGTCTGAGCTCTGAAACAGATTTTGCAACATATGTGTGGATACGTGTTATCAGCTAAGAAACTTGGAAGGAGTTAGGAAACCCTGAAAAAAAATGAAGCCTGAGGATAAACACTTTCGTTTGCAAGTCTCTTTCCACAGACGATGGTGACAGAATTGGCCTATCCACCATGCCCTGGGTAAGCTCCTCTGTTTGGGGTTTGATCCACTTGATGGCAATCAGCCACTTCAAGATCACAACCACCACCTCAAGGGAAAAAGTCTGCAACCCACACTGGGCAGGGCAGGATATTACCGAACTAGAAGCTGAAGGACAGCTGTGAGGGAGGTGCACTTGCTTTGTATGTGGAGATTCATGTGTATTTTGATCAGTAATTCCCCAAACTCAGCTTACATAGATGAGTAAGAAAAGGGGACTCATTGAAAATGTCTTGTGTTATATATCTCACAAAGCATTCAAAATCAGGCTTCAGGAAGAACAGGAATGCAGTTCAAACTCAGCAAAAATTCAAATATCATCCAGATTCTCTTTTTCTTTTGCCTCTGAGTTACTGACTTTATCTATTATATAAGAGGGAATATGTGACAGCGACAAGTTTTTGAATATAATATCTTTGAACAGCTTTAATTCCATTCCAAATTCTTGGTGAAGAATGCTGTTGGTCTCCTGCAGATAAGGTGCCCACGCAGGAATAATTAATACAGACACGTTTTCTGAGAGCTTTGCCTGGATTCAGGCTAACTCCAGTTTCCTCCTGACTGGAAATGTCAGTGAATGGAATGACCTCATCTAGAAATCTAAGGCACCTTTGAAATCTCTGGATACACCTGCTCTCATGGTCTCCAGGGCCCCTGGGTCTGGGTATCTCCATCAGATGCCACAACCCCTTCTCCCAACCTCCACAAGTACTGCTATAATGTTCACAACCCACCACTCTGGCCTCTATGGTTCCAGATAAAGTTCAGTATGTGACAGCAAAATCTCAAACATTACATTTGACATTTCCCCTGCACGTTCCTATGAGACAAACTGGCAGATTTGTCTATTAAAAAAAAAAAAAAAAGCTCTGGATACCCAGGAAGATAAAAGGAAAAGTATTGGGTTGGTCAAAAAGTTTACCTGGGATTTTCTGTAACATCTTGCAGAAAAACCCAGATGAACTTTTTGGCCATCTGAATACAAAAGAACAAGTGAGGTATAGTAGCAGCTGTATGGCTGGTGAGACACAGAGTGTGGAGTTTGTCCCCCATCCTTCCCTCCTTCTTCCTGTCTTTTCTCTTTCTTCTCCTGCAATGGGTTCCTAAATTCTTTGAATTTGTTTTCTTTACTCTCTCAACAACTATCAGGAGAAATCTTCCTTCCATTTCTTATTTGTGATTCTAAGCAGTACTGAAAAAACTGTTGAAGGTTTAGGAAAGAGACAAAGTATTCATATTTAAAGTCATTAGATTACTATTGAATTAATTAGCATGGTACCTTGTTTTCTGTAACAAGCAGACTGAACAAATGTACCACACATTTTATTCCTCTGGGACTTATTACAATACATGGGCATTTAACTTCTGCAAGATAATGATGCTGCACAACAATGTCATCCTGACAGGAACACTATGAGAATACTCTGCAGATATCTTAATGCATAATCAAATTTATTGTTACCTAATTAAATCTGCCTTGGAATACGAACTGAAGGATGAACTAGTAAAACAAGAAAATAGAGAAAAATCAATGTGCTTTTTTCTTACACAAGAAACCAGAGAGAAAATGCCATAGCGCATCATTGCTGACCCAGCAAAAGCTCTGGGTATATGATATATTATGATGTTACTAGGCATTTGTATTTCAGGTCAATAAAAAGCAATCATTGAGGAAAATGTAGTAACCTTGGTTTGTGTAATAATGTTAAAATATATCTTTCATACACTTTTGGATTTCTGCCCACATGCAAGATTTTGTCTAAGCCTAAAAGTGCTTTTTTAGGAAATACAGTCTACGACAAGTTGTGCATTTCTATAGCATCAGGGTTTTGCCTAATTGCATAATGCTTTGATATTTCCAACAAGCCAAGAAGATAGAGAATTCTTTAAGATGCTAAAAAGATTGAAAGTCCCCTGATTCAACTTATTACAAATAGTTGATAATGATGGGCATTTATTTTCCTAGCAATATCACTCTGCATGAAGTTAAGTCATTTGGTTTTTTTTTCCATGCTCTCTATGGCATAAAAATACACTCTGCCAGGCCCCTGGTGCTGTGAAGTTTGTTTCATCAGCTTGTAGGTTTCAACAGACAAGTACTTTGGACAGACTGAGAAACATTTCTTTAAATGCCATTATATGACTTACCTCCAGTTTACATGCAGACCAGTTGCTGAGGACCCAGCTGTAGCAGGGGGTCATTGGGCAAGTTTTGTGCTGGGTAAGCTCTGTGGGACATGGCCGGCCTTCTCCTTGGGTTGGCATAAGGATAAATCGAGTCCGGCTCCTTTGACCTAAAATGAGAAGGACAATGTCAACTTTTCCGTTAGAGTTTGGCTAAAAAAGGAATTAAAGAACAGAATGTTGCCATATATACAAAGGTCTTCACTAAAACACGCTGAACTTTGTCATGTCCAGGTTTCAGTTATTTTGCTATTTTAATTTAGGTTTCCATGGAGATACAGGTTATCCAAGGTCTGCATATGCTTGTGGATCTGAAACTCTGTCTTCTACTTCAGCCATCTTACATCCAAACTCTGTACTGTTGCCAAACAGACTGAGCCCGTAAACACTGGCAGAATGTTAATTCATTTCATAAATATTTCTCTATTAAGCTCTAGAATAACCAAAGCATCCTGCCATGTGCTAGGGGGTACAGTGATAAAACAGCCCGATGTACCTCCTGCCTTCACAAACCTTACATTCTAGGCTAGGATCACCAATATTAAGCAAAAAGAGAACAGTATTTCTTATGTTAGGTTCTAAATCATCAAGTGAGCTAGAAAATTGCACATAATCCAAATTACCCTAGAAAATTTCCTAGGAAGATGCCAAGATTACCCTAGAAAATTCCCTAGTGTGGTTCCAATACTGTCACTCCATTAATTCAACATGACCAGTTTTCCTAGAGTTTAGGGCCAATTTCTCTTTTTCACTGAATATAAGATAAAGTTGTTAACTTGTGTGAAGAAGCTGTGATGGTTGTAAAACATTTTTTCAAATACCAGTATTCCATTTCCTAATGAGAAGAAATTGGTTAATAAGAATGGTTCAGGAAAGAGCAGGACTCTCATGTCATCTTATACCCACTGCTAGGCATCAGGTCATAAACTCACTAATAGGAATAATGGAGGGAATTTAAATGTTTTGTTTCTCTCTCCCACTCACTCTTGTCTTTACTCATTTGCTACTGATGAACTATGGTATGCATAGAGTTTCCTTAATATTAGTTATCTGAGAATCCAATGCCCTTCCACTGTTGTTATAAAATTAACTATGTGATTGTATTTGTGATAAATATGAAAGGAAAAACAGAAGGTTCTCTGAGAGCATGTTATGGGGATGCCACCCAGTCTGAGAAAGAATCAGAGCATATTTCCTTGAGCAGTTGAGCTTTAAACAGAAATCTGAAGGAGTAAGTCAGACATAATGTACGGAGAATGGCCCACTGACCCGCAGAAGAAAGAGCATGTGAATAGGTCATGAGATACAAAGGAGAAGGACAGGTTTCAGGGGCTGACAGAAGACCATTGTGGCTGGACAAAAAGAGAGCAAGGGACGGAATAGACTGAGGGAATACTGTTAAAGCTATTAAAAGTGAGAATCAAAGATTATACATTTATATTTTAAGAGAAATGGGAAGACAGCAATGACTTCACTTCTGCATAGAATTTACTTGAAAACCTTAGGTAAGCATAATTGTCAGATGTCCTCAAGTTCAGGGAGAAGAGGAACTAACACAGTCAGTGGGCTAGACCTCTTAGTGGTCACCAGAATATTATCATAGACATGGTGGAAAACCAACTCTCTTTAAGAAGATCTTTGAAGAAAGCGAGGACGTTCTCATCACTAGATTCTAAATTCCTTGAGGCCTGAGAATCTGTCCCTAACATGAAACTCCCTATATATTAAGCACTAATTGATTATAGAGTAGAAGTGAGAAATATATTTAAGGGACTAGATCTGATAGACAGAGTGCCTGATGAACTATGGACGGAGGTTCGTGACATTGTACAGGAGACAGGGATCAAGACCAACCCATGGAAAAGAAATGCAAAAAAGCAACATGGCTGTCTGGGGAGGCCTTACAAATAGCTGTGAAAAGAAGAGAAGTGAAATGCAAAGGAGAAAAGGAAAGATATAAGCATCTGAATGCAAATTTCCAAAGAATAGCAAGGAGAGATAAGAAAGCCTTCCTCAGCGATCAGTGCAAAGAAATAGAGGAAAACAACAGAATGGGAAAGACTAGGGATCTCTTCAAGAAAATTAGAGATACCAAGGGAACATTTCATGCAAAGATGGGCTCGATAAAGGACAGAAATAGTATGGACCTAACAGAACCAGAAGATATTAAGAAGAGGTGGTAAGAATACATAGAAGAACTGTACAAAAAAGGTCTTCAAGACCAAGATAATCACGATGGTGTGATCACTCACCTAGAGCCAGACATCCTGGAATGTGAAGTCAAGTGGGCCTTAGAAAGCATTACTACAAACAAAGCTAGTGGAGGTGATGGAATTCCAGTGGAGCTATTTCAAATCCTGAAACACGATGCTGTGAAAGTGCTGCACTCAATATGCCAGCAAATTTGGAAAACTCAGCAGTGGCCACAGGACTGGAAAAGGTCAGTTTTCAATCCAATCCCAAAGAAAGGCAATGCCAAAGAATGCTCAAACTACCACACAATTGCACTCATCTCACAGGCTAGTAAAGTAATGCTCAAAATTCTCCAAGCCAGGCTTCAGCAATACGTGAACCGTGAACTTCCAGATGTTCAAGCTGGTTTTAGAAAAGGCAGAGGAACCAGAGATCAAATTGCCAACATCCACTGGATCATGGAAAAAGCAAGAGAGTTCCAGAAAAACATCTATTTCTGCTTTACTGACTATGCCAAAGCCTTTGACTGTGTGGATCACAATAAACCGTGAAACATTCTGAAGGAGATGGGAAGACCAGACCACCTGACCTGCCTCTTGAGAAACCTATATGCAGGTCAGGAAGCAACAGTTAGAACTGGACATGGAATAACAGACTGATTCCAAATAGGAAAAGGAGTACGTCAAGGCTGTATATTGTCACCCTGCTTATTTGACTTCTATGCAGAGTACATCATGAGAAATGCTGGGCTGGAAGAAGCACAAGCTGGAATCAAGATTGCCGGGAAAAATATCAATAACCTCAGATATGCAGATGACACCACCCTTATGGCAGAAAGTGAGGAGGAACTAAAGAGCCTCTTTATGAAAGTGAAAGAGGAGAGTGAAAAAGTTGGCTTAAAGCTCATCATTCAGAAAACGAAGATCATGGCATCTGGTCCCATCACTTCATGGGAAATAGATGGGGAAACAGTGAAAACAGTGTCAGACTTTATTTTTGGGGGCTCCAAAATCACTGCAGATGGTGACTACAGCCAGGAAATTAAAAGACGCTTACTCCTTGGAGGGAAAGTTATGACCAACCTAGACAGCATATTAAAAAGCAGAGACATTACTTTGCCAACAAAGGTTCATCTAGTCAAGGCTATGGTTTTTCTAGTGGTCATGTATGGATGTGAGAGTTGGACTGTGAAGAAAGCTGAGTGCCAAAGAATTGATGCTTTTGAATTGTGGTGTTGGAGAAGACTCTTGAGAGTCCCTTGGACTGCAAGGAGATCCAACCAGTCCATTCTGAAGGAGATCAGCCCTGGGATTTCTTTGGAAGGAATCATGCTAAAGCTGAAACTCCAGTACTTTGGCCACCTCATGCGAAGAGTTGACTCATTGGAAAAGACCCTGATGCTGGGAGGGATTGGGGGCAGGAGGAGAAGAGGACGACAGAGGATGAGATGGCTGGATGGCATCACTGACTCGATGGAAGTGAATCTGAGGGAACTCCGAGAGTCACTGATGGACAGGGAGGCCTGGCGTGCTGTGATTCATGAGGTTGCAAAAAATCGGACATGACTGAGCGACTGAACTGAACTGAATTGAATATTTGTTTAATTCATATTTTTGTAAACTGTCTCTATGATATTATCTGGTGTGCAAACATGTGTGATGCTATTGCTAAGCAATTTTCTAAATACTTATATACTGACTCACTGAATAGTCATAACAATCCTAGAGAAAAATTCTATTATTGTCACATACTATCGATAAGGAAATTGCAGCACAGAGGTGTCACTTCTTTAAGGTCAAAAACATAGTAAGTTCCAGAACAGGATTCAAACTCAGGAAGTTTTGCTACAGAGGTGACTGTATTAGCCAAGATGTGAATGCAAGAGAACATCACATGAGGACCCAGACAAGACCGCAAGGAAAGGACTGATCTAGGTCTGTATGGGAAACAGAAAAGAAACTTGAGGTAGCAGTAAAGTTTGTGTCATCAGTAACTTAGGCTTTGTGAACAACAGAATCTACAAATTATGCATTCCTGGGCACAGAGCAGAGCATTTACATTTAGACCAATGTTCCCTCCCAACATCACTCAAACCAAATCATACTTGGTGGACATCACCTTATTCATGTGAAACATTGTCCCTGCTCATGGATACATTTGGCTCAATATTTCACATTAACTCTTACTTAAATACTCTTCAGTTTTATAACCCCCTTTATGTTTATTCTCTTGAACTAAATATCTATTATTCTAACGTCATTATAATTGCATCCTGTTCTCTATCCATCTTTGTAAAACTAATGACAATGTGATGTCACCTTTATCACAGCTAAAGAGATTCTATTTCATTAAAACCAAATAACTTCAAGCTTGTTCTTGAATTGATAGCATGCATCACTGCCATTCCTTTAGGACTATTTTATTTATTTCCATTAAAGTGACAGATATTTTCTGCTGGACATAAATGTGGTGGGGGGAACCTAATAAAGTCAATAGAAAAAAAATAATGAAGTCCTGTAACCACTCACTGAAAGGACAGCCATATGATTTCTCTGCCTTTTGCTATCCAAACACAAAGATAAGTTCAAACAATGTCAACTATTACCAAGAAGCATATAATTCTATATTTTGAAGTATATTATCATTTTTTCTTTTTTATTATTGGAATATAATTGCTTGACAATGTTGTGTTAGTTTCTGCTGTACAACAAAGTGGATCAGCTATATGTATACATATATCCCATCCCTCCTGAGCCTCCCTCTCATCCCCTCTCCCCATCCCACCCATTCTAGGTCATCACAGAGCACAGAGCTGAGCTTCCTGTGCTATACAGCAGCTTCTCACTAGCTGTCTATCTATGGTAGTGTATAGTCCTAATTAGTGTCAGTCCTCATTTCCCCATTGGTCTCACCCTTCCCTTCCTCATCATATCTACATGTCTGTTCTCTATGTCTGCATCTCTATTCCTGCATTGCTATTAAGTTCATCTGTACTGTTTTTATAGGATAAAGTAGTCGCTCTGCTGCTGCTAAGTCGCTTCAGTCGTGTCCAACTGTGTGTGACCCCATAGACGGCAGCCCACCAGGCTCCCCCATCCCTGGGATTCTCCAGGCAAGAACACTGGAGTGGGTTGCCATTTCCTTCTCCAATGCATGAAAGTGAAAAGTCAAAGTGAAGTCACTCAGTCGTGTCCAACTCTTAGCGACCCCATGGACTGCAGCCCACCAGGCTCCTCGGTCCATGGGATTTTCCAGGCAAGAGTACTGGAGTGGGGTGCCATTGCCTTCTCCGATGTAGTCGCTCAGCTGTGTCCAACTCTTTGTGACCCTTTGGATTGTAGCCCGCCAGGCTCCTTTGTCCATAGGATTTTCCAGGCAAGAATATTGGAGTGGGTTGCCATTTTCCTCCTCCAGGGGATCTTCCTGATCCAGGGATTGAACCTGTGTCTTCTTTATCTCCTGCACTGAAGGCAGATTCTTTACCCACTGAGCCACTGGGGAAGCCCAACACAACCTGATACGTAGGGTGGGAGGTGGGAAGGAGGCTCAAGAGGAAGGGGCCATATGTACACCTATGGCTGATTCATGTTTATGTATGGTAGAAAACAACACAATATTGTAACTATAATTAAAAATAAATTAAAAAGATGTGATATATATATAATATATATGTGTGGAATATTACTAGGCCACAAAAAGGAACAAATTGGGTTATTTGGAGTGACATGGATGGACCTAGAGTCTGTCATACAGAATGAAGTAAGTCAGAAAGAGAAAAACAAATATTTGATATTATGTTTAACTGGCTAATATTAACATTCAGTAAGAAAACTTTGTTTATAAATGCATCAGAGTATAAAAGGTACTTGCTGTACCTTAAGTTTCTGTGAGGTACTATCTTTTAATAAGTTCCTTTTTAAATCAGGAATCTTATAAACTAAATAATCAGAGAAAGTATCCCACAATTAGGCACTTTACCCACAATTCCTGAAGTTGCAAATATACTATCTAGCTACATGGAATACAAGGAGCCCTGCCATTTCCAATGGTCTCTGGAATTCTAAGCATCATATTGGATGGAATACTCAACCACGCACCTATCTCTCAGCACAATTATTCTAAAAGGGACCTTTAAGGACTGAATACTTAAGGAATTGTTTTTTTTTTTTTTTTTTTTATTCTTCCAATTTTATTTTATTTTTAAACTTTACATAATTGTATTAGTTTTGCCAAATATCAAAATGAATCCGCCACAGGTATACATGTGTTCCCCATCCCGAACCCTCCTCCCTCCTCCCTCCCCATACCATCCCTCTGGGTCGTCCCAGTGCACCAGCCCCAAGCATCCAGCATCATGCATCGAACCTGGACTGGCAACTCGTTTCCTACATGATATTTTACATGTTTCATTGCCATTCTCCCAAATCTTCCCACCCTCTCCCTCTCCCACAGAGTCCATAAGACTGTTCTATACATCAGTGTCTCTTTTGCTGTCTCGTACACCGGGTTATTGTTACCATCTTTCTAAATTCCATATATGTGCGTTAGTATACTGTATTTATGTTTTTCCTTCTGGCTTACTTCACTCTGTATAATAGGCTCCAGTTTCATCCACCTCATTAGAACTGATTCAAATGTATTCTTTTTAATGGCTGAGTAATACTCCATTGTGTATATGTACCACAGCTTTCTTATCCATTCATCTGCTGATGGACATCTAGGTTGCTTCCATGTCTTGGCTATTATAAACAGTGCTGCGATGAACATTGGGGTACACGTGTCTCTTTCCCTTCTGGTTTCCTCAGTGTGTATGCCCAGCAGTGGGGTTGCTGGATCATAAGGCAGTTCTATTTCCAGTTTTTTAAGGAATCTCCACACTGTTCTCCATAGTGGCTGTACTAGTTTGCATTCCCACCAACAGTGTAAGAGAGTTCCCTTTTCTCCACACCCTCTCCAGCATTTATTATTTGTAGACTTTTGGATCGCAGCCATTCTGACTGGTGTGAAATGGTACCTCATAGTGGTTTTGATTTGCATTTCTCTGATAATGAGTGATGTTGAGCATCTTTTCATGTGTTTGTTAGCCATCTGTATGTCTTTTTTGGAGAAATGTCTATTTAGTTCTTTGGCCCATTTTTTGATTGGGTCGTTTATTTTTCTGGAGTTGAGCTGTAGGAGTTGCTTGTATATTTTTGAGATTAGTTGTTTGTCGGTTGCTTCATTTGCTATTATTTTCTCCCATTCTGAAGGCTGTCTTTTCACCTTGCTAATAGTTTCCTTTGATGTGCAGAAGCTTTTAAGGTTAATTAGGTCCCATTTGTTTATTTTTGCTTTTATTTCCAATATTCTGGGAGGTGGGTCATAGAGGATCCTGCTGTGATGTATGTCGGAGAGTGTTTTGCCTATGTTCTCCTCTAGGAGTTTTATAGTTTCTGGTCTTACGTTTAGATCTTTAATCCATTTTGAGTTTATTTTTGTGTATGGTGTTAGAAAGTGGTCCAGTTTCATTCTTTTACAAGTGGTTGACCAGATTTCCCAGCACCACTTGTTAAAGAGATTGTCTTTAATCCATTGTATATTCTTGCCTCCTTTGTCAAAGATAAGGTGTCCATATGTGCGTGGATTTATCTCTGGGCTTTCTATTTTATTCCATTGATCAATAATTCTGTCTTTGTGCCAGTACCATACTGTCTTGATAACTGTGGCTTTGTAGTAGAGCCTGAAGTCAGGTAGGTTGATTCCTCCAGTTCCATTCTTCTTTCTCAAGATCGCTTTGGCTATTCGAGGTTTTTTGTATTTCCATACAAATTGTGAAATTATTTGTTCTAGCTCTGTGAAGAATACTGTTGGTAGCTTGATAGGGATTGCGTTGAATCTATAAATTGCTTTGGGTAGTATACTCATTTTCACTATATTGATTCTTCCAATCCATGAACATGGTATATTTCTCCATCTATTAGTGTCCTCTTTGATTTCTTTCACCAGTGTTTTATAGTTTTCTATATATAGGTCTTTAGGAATTGTTTTGATGATAGTGATTTTCATGTGAGAGATAGTGGAGAATGTAGCCAAATGCAAGATATTTAAAATTATGATCTGTTGTAGAACATGAGAAAGATCATTTTAAAACACGTGATGTATGATGCAAAGAAACCTGGACGTGGCATCAAAATTCTCTATTTGGAAACAGTTCTCTCAAATTAACAGCTCGTAAATGATGTGACTGTATGAAAGTACTTTAACTTCTCTAAGCATAAAGTTCCTCTTCTGTAAAATCAAATTAAGTACACAGATAGTCCTCATTATATGAGTATAATTCACATTGGGGAAAATGCCACTTAAAATTAGGTTATTTCAAATAGGAATTACATTATTTTAAATAAATAATAAATATCTAAATGGGACTTATTTTGGAACTAAAAATATGTGAGTTCATTTTATCTAATATCAACAACCACTATCATTATATAATATCAATTATATTTATTTTATCTAGTATCATTCAGTTCAGTTCAGTTCAGTCACTCAGTCATGTCAGATTCTTTGTGACCCCATGAATTGCAGCACAACAGGCCTCCCTGTCCATCACCAACTCCCGGAGTTCACTCAACTCACGTCCATCGAGTCAGTGATGCCATCCAGCCATCTCATCCTTTGTTGTCCCCTTTTCCTCCTGCCCCCAATCCCTCCCAGCATCAGTCTTTTCCAATGAGTCAACTCTTCTCATGAGTTGGCCAAAGTACTGGAGTTTCAGCTTCAGCATCATTCCTTCCAAAGAAATCCCAGGGCTGATCTCCTTCAGGATTGATTGGTTGGATCTCCTTGCAGTCCAAGGGACTCTCAAGAGTCTTCTCCAACACCACAGTTCAAAAGCATCAATTCTTCGGTGCTCAGCCTTCTTCACAGTCCAACTCTCGCACCCATACATGAGCACTGGAAAAACCATAGCCTTGACTAGACGTACGTTTGTTGGCAAAGTAATGTCTCTGTTTTTGAATATGCTATCTAGGTTGGTCATAACTTTCCTTCCAAGGAGTAAGCGTCTTTTAATTTCATGCCTGCAATTACCATCTGAAGTGATTTTGGAGCCCCCCAAAAATAAAGTCTGACACTGTTTTCACTGTTTACCCATCTATTTCCCATGAAGTGATGGGACCAGATGCCATGATCTTCGTTTTCTGAATGTTGAGCTTTAAGCCAACTTTTTCACTCTCCTCTTTCACTTTCATCAAGAGGCTTTTGAGTTCCTCTTCACTTTCTGCCATATGGGTGGTGTCATCTGCATATCTGGGGTTATTGATATTTCTCCTGGCAATCTTGATTTGAGCTTGTGCTTCTTCCAGCCCAGTGTTTCTCATGATGTACTCTGCATAGAAGTTAAATAAGCAGGGTGACAATATACAGCCTTGACGTACTCCTTTTCCTATTTGGAACCAGTCTGTTGTTCCATGTCCAGTTCTAACTATTGCTTCCTGACCTGCATATAGGTTTCTCAAGAGGCAGGTCAGGTGGTCTGGTCTTCCCACCTCTTTCAGAATTTTCCACAGTTTACTGTGATCCACACAGTCAAAGGCTTTTACATGAAGATAATTACAACTATGTAGTTATTAACAGAAAGAATAAATATTGATATTTCTTACATAATTTTATGATGACCCTATGAAAGGTTTATTGTTATCACTTCTGGGTTTCATAGTTTGGTCATAGAACCTTTTTATTTTAGTTACTTTTCATCAATTTTCTCAAGAGCTCCCTTTAATCTTTGGGGTACAGACTGCCTGACTTTGTGCCCTTTCTTATGGGTACACATTCCACTTGCAGCTAGACATGTACCAGCAAATACCCTGATGCAGTGGCAGAGCACATGTATTACTCCAGAAGGCTCACTGACTGGGGGATGGCTTTACAAGTGGTCAGTTCATCCGTGGGTATTTTGATAGTATGAGGAGTTCTGCTTCCTATAGATCTTACAATTATGCTGATTCAGGTGAAGACTAAGGAGATGATGAGGACTCCTTGGACTAACTTCATGTTGGTTATATGAATGAAAATACACCATATAGAAACTACAGCATATCTGAAATATAGCAGGTGCTGGCTAAGTCTTAATATTTTTAAACATTTATTTTGACAACTACTATTTTATATCAGTTCCTTGACGGGGCCCTGGAACAAGCCTGTAATGGGAATATAAAGTATGATACTCATGTTCTACTGGGCTTTATAACATGAAGTGCACACAACTATGAAGTCCGTAATGATTCAGCCTGGTCCCACCAAAACCGCTACACCCTGGCCTGCACTCCTCTGGCCTCAGTGTTAAAGAGAAGGTTTCTGCCATCTACATCTGCATGCAGCCAATCTGAGGAGGAGAGAAATTTCTTGGACACTTTCCAGACAACTCTTGTTTGGATTTCTGAATCTATCTGAAACCTGAATTCAATAGTTGGTATAGACAATATGTTTAATGGATAATACCAATGAGATATAGAAACTGATGCTCTTATTCATCTACACTTCAGGCTATAAACGACAGAAAAGCACTGGTTTTAAAATACGTTGCCAATTTAATAAAGACCTTAGCTTACAGTAGGTTAAGTTTGCTTACAATTCTCTCTAAAGCTTTTCCTCTCCTCCCTTGAGGAATATTGAAAACTCATTATAAGCAACAGTGATACTAGGCCTACTATTAAATTAGCAATAATTTCTGGCAATTAAGGAAAAAGGATTGCCTGATGAGACTTCCCGAAAAAAAAAAAAAAAAAAGATAATGAGGCATGCTAGTGTGACACATGCATGCACATGCACACATGTATACACGGAACCCTAAGAGAGGCCAATTCTACTGCCTACACACAAGTTTAAAGGATATTGGGCCAGATCACACTCCCATTGAGCTCAGCAGTAGTCAGGCTTTGCTCTGAGGCTCCACTGACAAAGGGAAGGTGTGGGAAACTTTAAGTAGTAAAAGAACTCCTCAAAACTGGTTACATATTTGTCAAGGCATACATTCATAAAAAGAGTCAAATGCAGTGGTTCTCTGTTCTGACCATACTTTCAGGTCCAGGTAGCCAACCACCAACACTGTTACAGTGGAGGCTCTAAACAATGAAGCCCCTGACTATACTGACAGATACTGATGGAATTAGCTGAAAATCATGGTTTTCATAGCTCTGGACGATTTGAATAAGACCCAAGCAAACAATGCAAATATATTTGTATAGGAAACTGGAAAGGAAACAAGAATAATAGAGCAATGAAGAACATACTTATTTAACCTTAAACAGATCATTAAATAAAATGTCTAAGCAATTCATATGAATATACTTATATACTCCAATGCACCATAGACATAAAAAATACAAAAACACCAGCATGTGATGCCACTTTGCGCTTAAAGAATGTGATTTGAAAATTATTATTATGGGTTTGCTTTCCACCTAGGAATTGTTTGTTTTAATATGAGTTAAATTTTCAAGGCAGGTGCACAGTCACTGGCAGGGAATTGTCCTCCTGAGCTGACATCCATAGGGGCTGGCTCCCCTACACCACAAAGGATGATGTTCAGTGTCACTGACCTTGAGGTGATGATAGTCCTTCTTGGTGGTTCAGTCACTAAGTCATGTCTGACTGTGATGATGGTCCTTCCTGATATGCACTCAAAAATTAGGTTACTGAATAAAAGGTGTCTGCCTTTAAGTATTTTTTCTTATTAATTTGTTCCTAAGATTTTGGCACCTAATATTTTGGCTACCTAATATTAATATCAAGGCTATATATTGTCACCCTGCTTATTTAACTTATATGCAGAGTACATCATGTGAAGTGCTGGGCTGGATGAAGCTCAAGCTGGAATCAAGATTTCCAGGAGAAATATCAGTAATCTCAGATATGGAGATGACACCATCATTACGGAAGAATGTGAAGAGGAACTAAGGTGCCTCCTGAAGAGGGAGAAAGAAGAGAGTGAAAAAGCTGGCTTAAAACTCAACATTCAAAACACTAAGATCATGGCATCCAGTCCCATCATTTCACAGCAAATAAATGGGGAAACAATGGAAATAGTGAGAGACTATTTTAGGGGGCTCCAAAATTACTGCAGAATGTGACTGAAGCCATGATGTTAAAAGATACTTGTTCCTTGGAAGAAAAGCTATGACAAACCTAGACAGCATATTCAAAAGCAGACATCATTTTGCTGACAAAGGTCTATATAGTCAAAGTTATGGTTTTTCCATAGTCATGTATGGATATAAGGGTTGGACCATAAACAAGGCTGAGTGCCAAAGAATTGATGCTTTAAACTTTGGTGATGGAGAGGACTCTTGAGAATCCCTTGGACAGGAAGGAGATCAAACCAGTCAATCCTAAAAGAAATCAGTCCTGAATATTCATTGGAAGGACTGATGGTGAAGCTCCAATGCAGATGGTGACTGTAGCCATGAAATTAAAAGACGCTTACTCCTTGGAAGGAAAGTTATGACCAACCTAGATAGCATATTTAAAAGCAGAGACATTACTTTGCCAACAAAGGTCCGTCTAGTCAAGGCTATGGTTTTTCCAGTGGTCATGTATGGATGTGAGAGTTGGACTGTGAAGAAGGCTGAGCTCCGAAGAATTGATGCTTTTGAACTGTGGTGTTGGAGAAGACTCTTGAGAGTCCCTTGGACTGCAAGGAGATCCAACCAGTCCATTCTGAAGGAGATCAGCCCTGGGATTTCTTTGGAAGGAATGATGCTAAAGCTGAAACTCCAGTACTTTGGCCACCTCATGTGAAGAGTTGTCTCATTGGAAAAGACTCTGGTGCTGGGAGGGATTGGGGACAAGAGGAGAAGGGGACAACAGAGGATGAGATGGCTGGATGGCATCACTGACTCGATGGACGTGAGTCTCAGTGAACTCCAGGAGTTGGTGATGGACAGGGAGGCCTGGCGTGCTGTGATTCATGGGGTCGCAAAGAGTCCGACACGACTGAGTGACTGATCTGATCTGATCTGATGTGAAGAGCCAACTCATTGGACAAGACCCTCATGCCAGGAAAGATTGAGGGGGCAGGAAGAGAAGGGGGTGACAGAAGATGAGATCATCAACTCAATGGACATAAATTTGAGCAAACTTTGAGAGACAGTGAAGGACAGGGAAGTCCATCAGGTCTCAAAAAATCAGACATAACTGAGCAACTGAACAACAACCACCTAATATTAATCAGTAGAAAATACTAGGAGATGACAAAATACATGAAAAAGAAACAAAGTGATACTATAAAAACCTTGTTAATGGCCAGTCATGCCAATCTATTTACCAATTTTAATCACATATGTTTCTGTGGTTAAGGCAATTTACTGTATAATTCCACTGGTCATTATAAAATTATTCCTCATTATGGAGGAAGGGCCTAAATTAATTGAGTGAATACGGTGTCCTAGGATATAGAGATGATGTAGCATATTCTTGCTTAGTTCTTTTCCCTTCCTTCTTCTGATTTTTTTGCCTCCCTTCACCTGAAAGCACCCACTCTCCCCATACCCCTGGAATCTATCACTTCAACAAGAATCCCAGTCTCATATTTCATATGTGGTAAACTGAAGCCCAGAGAAGTTAAATAATTAGCTAAGTCACATAGCAAGAAGGATGGTAACAAAAATAGGTCGAATTCCAAAATGATCCGTTTTCCAACAAATTTTATCTGGTCCAAGTCAGGTATGATACCAGTTCAAGGCCACTTGAACAAGTTTGAGAAGTACACTTAGGTCTGCCCTCTGCAATAAATGTGTTACCTATATTCATGTGTTTAATTTTTCCTTTAGAAAAAAAAATGGTAATTAAAATTATGTGACTAGTACTTTCTCTGTGACAACTCATTCACTTTTGGGTATTTGTCAGAGTAAATTTCCAAAAGCATCAGGAAGTCAGATTGTATATAAAATGCTCAGTTAATTTCATGCAGTTCTTTATGCTGGACATCTGTTTTTTACTACTTTTCACAAACATCACTAAGGAATTTTTATCCAAATTTATTTTTAAGTGCCAAGTTTAAGTATACATCCTATATTGACATGGATTTGGGATCAAGGTTATTTTCTAATGTAACAGGGTGGAGAAAAATTATTGTCTTGAGCTGCTAGCTAAAGATAGATCTTCAGCATATGTTTGATATCATGAGAGACAGAAGATGCAATAATATTCCTGCATTCAGAGCTAGAGTCCCTGAAAGTTAAAGTCACTCAGTCATGTCCAACTCTTTGCGACCCCATGGACTATACAGTCCATGGAATTCTGCAGGCCAGAATACTGGAATGGGTAGCCTTTCCCTTCTCCAGGGGATCTTCCTAACCCAGGGATTGAAATCCAGGTCTCTTGCATTGAAGGCAGATTCTTTACCAGCAGACCCACAAGGGAAGCCCAAGAATACTGGAGTGGGTTGCTTATCCTTTATCCAGCAATCTTCCTGACCCAGGAATTGAACCAGGGTCTCCTGCATTGCAGGTGGATTCTTTACCAACTAAGCTATCAGGAAAGCCCCAAGTTTCCCCTATAGAGGGACTCCTTGACTTGTCTAAAAATTGCTTCAGGCACCCAGACATCTTTCATCCTAAAGAACACTCAGGTTAGGCAAGGCTAAGTTTTCATAAGTTATTCAGATTAAAAGAGACCAACCCCAGCCATGACCATGTATTTGGGAGTGAGGTTAGTGGAGCAAGGAAGTAACAAGACCACATTTTAGAGGGTAAGATAGACCATGGTATCACAGAAGAGAGATGGGTCTGTTAAGGGCAGAAGATTAGGCATTTTTGCCTTTGCTTGGAAATAGAGCTCCAGATTTTTCCATGATAGTGAGTATGCATTCTATCTGTTGGAACATAGTAAAACAGAGTTCTAGAAAAAACATCTGCTTTATTGATTATGCCAATCCCTTTGACTGTGTGGATCACAAGAAACTGTGGAAAATTCTTCAAGAGATGGGAATACCCGACCACCTGACCTGCCTCCTGAGAAATCTGTATGCAGGCCAGGAAGCAACAGTTAGAACTGGACATGGAACAACAGACTGGCTCCAAATAGGAAAAAGAGTACGTCAAGGCTGTATATTGTCACCCTGCTTATTTAACTTCTATGCAGAGTACATCATGAGAAACACTGGGCTGGAGGAAGCACAAGCTGGAATCAAGATTGCCAGGAGAAATATCAATAACTTCAGATATGCAGATGACACCACCCTTATGGCAGAAAGTGAAGAAGTACTAAAGAGCCTCTTGATGAAAGTGAAAGAGGAGAGTGAAAACATTGGCTTAAAGCTCAACATTCAGAAAACTAAGACCATGGCATCTGGTCCCATCACTTCACGGCAAATAGATGGGGAAACAGTGGAAACAGTAACAGAATTTATTTTCTTGGGCTCCAAAATCACTGAAGATGCTGACTGGAGCCATGAAATTAAAAGACGCTTGCTCCTTAGAAGAAAAGCGAAGACAATCCTAGACAGCATATTAAAAAGCAGAGACACTACATTGCCAACAAAGGTCTGTTCTGTCAAAGCTATGGTTTTTCCAGTAGTCATGTATGGATATGAGAGTTGGACCACAAAGAAAGCTGAGCAACAAAGAATTGATGCTTTGGACTGTGATGTTGGAGAAGACTCTTGAGAGTCTCTTGGACTGCAAGAAGATCCAACCACTCAATCCTAAATCAGTCCTGAATATTCATTGGAAGGACTGATGCTGAAGCTGAATCTCTAATACTTTGGCTACCTGATTTGAAGAACTGACTCGTTGGAAAAGACCCTGATGCTGGAAAAGATTGAAGGCAAAGGAGAAGGGTATGACAGAGGATGAAATGGTTGGATGACATCACTGACTCAATGGACATGAGTTTGAGCAAGCTCCAGGAGTTGGTGATGGACAGGGAGGCCTGGTGTGCTGCAATCCATGGGTTGCAAAGAGTTGAACACGACTGAGAGACTGAACTGATTCTAGTTGCTTATTTTCAGTTCCATTCCCAACAATCACATTTCAAACCCAGTGTATCAAAATTTAACAGATCATTGTAAATATACAGCAGAAATACCCACAATGAGGCTCTCCCCATGGGATGCAATACGAGAAGGACACAGAAAGTGATTCTGGCAATCATAAAGCTCTCTGTCCATCAGACTCACACATTCCCTATCTAGAAGGTTGGTTCCCCACAGCTATATTCCAATTAGATGGACTAGATAATATACAACATTGTCAATTAGGAAACAAGTATACATTTAGAAGGCTTACAATTCAGGGAGTCTTAAAACCCTCACCGCCCTTTGTGTTTCAGCCTGTGATCCATTTCTTCTGCTTGTTCTTAAATATACCTATAAATTGTGAGAATTTTAATAAAATAACCTAGTACCCAACCCAGGGCCATGTGCATAACGTGAACACTTACATATACAGTGTCAGATGTGAAGGGGCACGATGGAGAAAATGGGGCTTAGGAGACACCTGAACTTGGGTTCAAATCTTTCCTCTGCAACTGACAAGCTGTGTGACCTTGAGCAGGTTAATTGCCTGTCACCTTACCTTTATAATTATGCCTATAATTTCATAATACTTTCATAAAGAGTTATTCTAATACTCCTGGCACCAATAACTGCCTTTGACCAATAGATATTATAGAGTAATTATTCTAATATTCATCATTTTACAGATAAAAAGTTCAAGTGAAGTCTACAAATGGTGGCTCAAGAGTCTTAACTTGCCTTTGGAAAAGCCACCTTGAAAACTAGATATTCTTGTCTAGTCTTTATTTTTTTTTCCATTCTACAATTTAGCCTCTTGTTCCTTGTCATAGGAACTAATTATTTGATATAGTAAATAAGTTTGAGCTTTTACAGCTATTGGACTGCATATGATCAGGGATACTACAGTGATCATAATTTATTCTGACACTAACAAGGAAGGTTACTGGCTTGCCTTTTAAAGTCTTTAAAAAAAAAGAAAAATGAAAAAGCTGGAATCACAAACTTGTGATTCTCTGCAGTTAATATAAAATTATTTTTTCATTATGGGTTAGAGTTGACAGGATAATCATATGCCATCTGGGACACACAAGCGGCAGGCTGGGTTACACAGTGTAGAAAAATACTATAAACTCATGTGCACTGAATTAAAATATGAAAGAGGAACAAATCATAAGGGGTTAATAACCCTTTTGGAATGTTATCAGTTAAATAATAATTATGAATAATTCATGATATGCTAAATTTAGGGAGTTCAGCATAAAACTGAACTGGTGAAAATTCATCAAAGAACATGACTAATCCAAAATTTAAGCTCTTCTATTACACGCTTTGATCTTTGAAATCTATCTAAAAGGATCCCTTAGTGGAAACCTAGAATTGGTCTCTCTTTAACATGAAATAAATTAGATTCAAGCTATTCTGACCTTGAAATCTTTAACACAATTAGAAGGTATATGCCAAGCATCGGGTGCACATTAAAGAGATAATCCAGACTTTCGGAAATAAAGAGCGAGCTCATTTCAAAATTTCATCTTAGATCAAGGTAGTTCTTTGGTTTAGATGGCAAAGTGTGGCTCTGGGGAAGCTTCTGGAACACCCAGCTCACCAGGATTTTTCTGACAACCCAGTGACTTCCTAAAAGGAGACAATTGTGTGCATTTTGCTTTTGATAAAGAAGTCAACAGAGAGCAGCAGGTGCTGAAGGCAGACTCCCAAGCAACTTGTTTGCAAACTTGAATGTAACTAAATAAACTCTGTCTCCTCCTGTGGTCCCTGCCCCGCTGCCATCACTAGTTGGAAAAAGAAAGCGGCTCATCTGAAAGACAGCTGCGGGCACACCGTTTTAGAAGAGACAAGGCACAGATGTTTTTCAATGATAGCTTCCAACCTTTTCAGCGCCAGGAGTTCAGTTTCTTTTAAGAAACAAGTTCATCTGTGCCACATGTTGTGGCTTTTGACTATTCACTGTTTGTTGCCTTTAGCTTGTGCTGCATGGGGATTAAGGCATGGTTTAAATACAGAGTTCTCCAGCTGCCAGGGATTAGTGATCAGGGAAGAGCAGTGCTGGAAGACTAGACCTGGAAGGCTGGAATGGGAGGTAGCCTGAGGGCTGGTGGGATGGAATGGAATAGAATAGACGGGAATAGAATAGATAAAAGGAATAGAACCTGAAGACTGTCTCAGCATGGTTCTGGTGGTAGCTGCCTATGCCTAAAAATTCAAGGGCTATGTGTCCTATTCTTTGTCCTTTTCATTTTATTTCTTAAAGACTGCTGCTGCTGCTGCTAAGTCCCTTCAGTCGTGTCCAACTCTGTGCGACCCCATAGATGGCAGCCCCCCAGGCTCCCTCGTCCCTGGGATTCTCCAGGCAAGAACACTGGAGTGGGTTGCCATTTCCTTCTCCACTCTTAAAGACTGGGCACAAATAAATCAGAAAAATAGTCCTTGTTATACTGAAGTCTGGAGGTCCTGATATAGAGCCTTGGACGCAACAGGTATGCAAAAAAGGCTTGTTTAGAGATTAAACCCTGAAAAGCCTAGTGAAGAAAACAGCAATGACATGAACAGCATCACTTCATCATTGAATTCTGACAGAAATACCTCCTTCGTGGCCTCTCTTCTTTCATCCCTCACTTCCCTGCAAATACTTGTTATTCTCCATCTCATGACTTTTTTAACATGGCGCTTATTGATGTGTGTTACCTTTGTGTATGTTTACTTATTTATTTGTCATCTGCCTGTCTTTCTTATCGTTGCCATCTAGTTCTCTACTAAAATATTAGTTTTATGAAGTCAGGGGACTTTGTTTCCCTGGGATCTTAGCCTTTCTATACACAGTGTGTTTTTAGCTCCTGGGAGAATGCCTGGCTTTGGGGAAACTTCCAATGAATAGTTGTGAAATATGTGAGCAAACTTCTCTATAGCTCTGCCTTCAAGAACAGAAGTGAGAATAGGAGCATCTCCATATAATTTCTTTTCCACAGTATCTCTTTTGACAATGAAAGTATATACCAGTTGGTGTCAGGATAATAGGTGTAAACTTTATAAATTTTGATTGAATAAATAAAGAAAATGGAGTACATATACATTTAGATTCCTGGAGGGTTTGCCAAATATCAGGATTATGGAATATTTTTAAAAGACACTGTTGCATCTTAATTTAGGAGATCAAGGTCAAGAAAGGATTCCCAAGAAGTTATCCTAGCAGACCCTTAGAAGCTAGCTAGAAATGATTTGTAACTAGCGCTATATTTATGTGCAGTAGAAGCTATCACATGACTTCCAAGTGCTTTGTGCAATTCATTCTGTGCCTTCGTTCACGCAGTGACTTTCCTTAGGAACTTTTGAGTGTTTATTATTCTAAAGATTACAAAAGATGAATTTAAGTTCAAACTCTAATTGCCTAGAAATCTCCAATAGTGGGATTCAGACTTGGAAAGGACTTTTCCTTGTTTGTTTTTGTTTTTCTACTAGACTAACAAGGTCTGATGAGTCCGCAGCACCAACAGAACTCCTTAAAAAAATCAAAGTAATATTTTATGGTACTAAACTTACAATTTGGGGTCCTATTTTCAAAGGTTGTTTATCAGCATAACGTGAAGATCTGTCATGTTTCACTGACTTTGTACAGTGGCAGAATTAAGATTTGGGGACAAGAATAATAATAAATGGATCTGTCTCCTTGCATTGAACACATTCTGGACTAATGATACCTAAGACTTATGATGTCAATTAGAGAGAGAGGAAAATAACCACTAGCAGGGTTTGACTTCCTTTGGGCTTGTGATCCAGTCTGCAAGCTCTTCCCCTTCCAGCTTTCCCCCTATGGTCCAGAACCACTTCTGTGTACTCAATGACACAGTCATGTCCACTCTTTGTGACTCCATGGACTGTAGCCCTCCAGGTTCCTCTGTCCATGGGATTCTCTAGTCAAGAATCCTGCGGCAGGGGGGAGGTTTGCCATGCCTGTCTCAAGGGGATCTTCCTGATCCAGGGATTAAGCCCACGTCCCCTGTGTCTCCTGCACTGGAAGGTGGATTCTTTACCACTGTACCACCTGGGAGCCCACAGAACCACGTGGGCAATGACAAATGTTAGCTGAGATTCCCCTGATATGCCATGTAGCGTGTTTGATGGGAACTAGAGGGATTCACCCATGAAGAACTCCAAAAAGATCACTGATTCCTTAGACAGATATGAAAATTGATTCAATTTATACATATTAAAGTAGTAGCGAGTGATAGTGGGATAACAGTGAGATATTCCATGGGAGGCAAAGTGTAAGGAAGCAGACACTCAAGATTATGACTGAAATATACTACATTGCAGCAGAGAGATCCAACATGATAAAGAAGGGTGGTGGGAACAGACAGACAGGCACTGTGAGATCCTACAGGTCCTGTGGTCTGTGCTCACCATACAGGACTTCATCCTTTCTCTGCTTTTTAATGCTACTCTTTACCACTGTGAGAGTCACACCTCCTGGCAGAGGGCCATGAGCATAAGACTACAGGGCTGTGGGATAATCAGGGTGGATCACTCTGGACAGGGTAGCAACCATTCGTCACATCGCTAATGCAAATAATTAGTGCTCTGTCAGTGCTTTCATTTCCACATAGTATTACCTACTTGCTTGTTGTCTGTTGTCCCTCAACTAGATTGTAGGTATCAGGGGATCATGGGAATAAGGAAACTGTCTTTTTTCCCCTCACTGCTTTATGTCCAACTCATTGTACTATGAATGGCACATTAGTATTTATTTAATGGATAAATGACTCAAGTCAGTAGAAAAACAATTATTCAGATTTGCATTTTCAAAACATTGCTTAGCTTGTGATTTTAATGTATGGACTTTAAGTGGGGTGAAGGATGAGATGTGAGAGTAGATGATGAGAGAAAGTGAGTCTGTGGGATAATCTTTATAAAATCGGAGGGAGTCTCTGATAAAAGTCTTTCCTACTGGTGGGTAGGAGGGTGGAGATGAACATTAACACACAATAAACACCGATGCTGTGTCAGATACTGTGCTCTGTGGCTACATATACTTCATTGTATTTAATTCTCAAATCCTAAACAAAGCCTCTAATGTGCATGAATTCCATTTTAGAGATGAAGAAGCTGAGACTCAGAAAGAGTAAGTCGTTTGCCTAAAAAGCTACAATTCAAACCTGGATTTACCCAACCTTAAAGTGGATGCCTAATTGGGAACTACACGATGCTGCCAATCAGAATAATTGAGAAAATAGTTTAGGTCACTCACCAAAATCTTGGTCGTAAGATTTACCACTTGGTTTCCTGATGTGCTTCTGCAGGCTCTCAGATGTGCACGAAATGGCATGCTGTTATCACTGGACACTGTGAGCCTCATATTTTCATTTCGAGTGATGCTCTTTGAGGAAGTAAATTTCAATTTCCTTAGCTACGTTTTCCTAATACATATCCTGAGTACTGCTGTCCGCTCTGTTCTTTCCAGGCTCTGAGAGCTGAGTTCACAGAGGAGACCCTCTTCCATGCTGTATCCTGCCTCAGTCCCTCAGACAATCCCAACTAAGGCAGAGAAGTATTAACAGTCCCAGCATATTCACTTGTGAGAGGCTTAGAGATGAGCCCATATCGCAGTGGCAGTGGTCCAATCACAGAGCTTCTAAAAAATCCCTTCCAACTGTCTTTGTTTGGTGATCAGATCCAGGGTTTTTAGCCCCATCTCCCTACCAGATTCCATGATTCCTGCAACATGCAGTTCTTTTTTCTCCTCCTCTACTTTGTGATTACCTATATAGCAGGATTTTCCCTAGGTCCCTACTCCAAATTTCTGTCATTTACCTTAGATAAACTGTAACTCTTTTTTGGGACCAGAATCCTATCCTAAGCCTCAGCTCTGTGCTTTTCTGGTACACTCTCCTTATTGTCTTTACATGCACATGTCTTGGTCCCTGGCTCAAGTGCCATCCATGTTGCCATTTACCTAGCTCCCGAGCACCAGCTGCCTTCTGCATTCCCTGCCATTGTGCATTACTTACCTGGGAACTTTGGTATTAATTGCTGTTTGTTCAGCAAAGGTTTATCCTCCCTTTCCTCCACAGGAACTGTTTCCTCCATAATACTGTTGCTAAGAAGTGATTGGTCATCAAGAAACTACATTTCCTGCTCTGCTATCTTGCACTGAACTGGAGAAATGGGACCAAATTTATTCAGTAGAGTAAAGATAGTAGAGATGTATATAACTTCCACCCTGGTCCATAAAAACCTCCACAGGACCAGCGTGATATCATCTTCCAGAAAAATTTGATTATGTTTAAGTGGTAGGGGCTCCATCAACCTGTGTTCTTGATGGACTCCGTGAAGCAGACACTACCCCTCCCTTTATGTGAGTGAAAAATTAGTCTCTAACCCATGATACTAGGGGCTTCCTTGGTAGCTCAGCTGGTAAAGAATCTGCCTGCAATGCAGGAGACACTGGTTCAATTTCTGGGTCATGAAGATTCCCTGGAGAAGGGATATGCTACCTATACCAGTTCTGGGCTTCCTGGTGGCTCAGATGGTAAAAAATCCGCCTGCAATGTGGGAGACCTGGGTTCGATTCCTGGGTTGGGAAGATCTCCTGGAGGAGAACATAGCAACACACTCTAGTATTCTTGCCTGGAGAATTCCCACGGACAGAGGAGCCTGGTGGGCTACAGTCCATAGGGTCACAGAGTCGGACATGACTGAGCGACTAAGCACAGCACAATATGATACAAAGTCACTGTTATTAGGGGTTTACCTGATACAGGAGCCAGTTTGACTTATAGAACACACACTTCTTCCAAAAACCATGGAGGTCAACATTTTTTGAGTTTGTTGAACTTAGGACCTTCAGAATAAACACCATCTCACAGGGCCAGTGCCCCCTCTGGTGTCTGCCACTGTTACCAGGCCAGTTCTTCACCCTCTGCCTTGTACTACTCAGCCATAAAAAAGAACAAAATAATGCCATATGCAGCAACATGGATACAATTTGAGATTATCATACTAAGGGAAGTAAATGAGAAAGAGGAAGACAAATACTATATGATATCACTTATACATGGAGTCCAAAATATAACACAAATGAACTTAGAGATCAGATTCATGGTTTCCAAGGGGGAGGGAGTTTGGGAAGGAAGGAGTGGGAGTTTGGGATTAGCAGAGATAAACTATTATATATGGAGTGGATAAACAACAGTGTACTACTGTATAGCACAGGGAGCTATATTCAATATCCCATGATAAGCCATAATGGAAAAGAATATTAAGAAAAAAAGAATGTCCATATGTGTATAACTGAGTCATCTTGCTGTATAGCAGAGATTGACACAACACTGTAAGTGAAGTATACTTCAAGAAATAAAATACAATAAAACAAAAGGACTGTTAAGAAGTCAGGCTCCCTTTCTCTGCTCCCCTGGGTCAGCCTCACGTGGCCAACATGCCTTATGCTCATTTATCAAGCTATGGCATACAAAGAGGTACTTAAAAACTGAATTGTTTCATGGAAACCAACACAGGAAAGCCACATACCTCCGAGGCCACAAGTCTGTGAGCACTCTGTCCAAGCTGTCCATCCCGAGAGCTGACAGTTGACCACACACTCCACCAGGCAGTGAAGGTTTGTCCTCTGTGGCTTCTCCAAGTTACGCTGCAGATGGGAAGGAAATATGATTGTACTGGAGAATTCATCGCAACATCAAATCAAATCACTATCCTTTTGTGGGATAATAATCTCTATTCTGTGAGAATAATTTTGCTATGTTTTTGTGAGAAAAATAGCCTGGCTTATAGAAACTGATGGCAAGTCTGAAAAAATGATGATCCTTACTTCATGACATAGAAACTTGTCAGTCCAAATTTCTTTTGATAAAACCTTCAACTTTAGAATAGACCCACATTTAAGGGACCAGGAAAGCAGGCAATTACGTTACACAGAGATCTGTCCTGTCACTCAGCCAGCAAGGAACCAGAGGGATGCCTCAGTGCTAAATTCAGGCATCTTGCCCTCTGGATAGACCAATAGTATATAGAATAGTATATAGAGAGCTCACACTAACAGCAACCTAGGCTAAACAATAAGTAGAAGAATAAAACTGAAATCAACAACCCATCTAAAGTTCATACAAAAGACCGATTAGCTAAAAACATAAACATGATCTTAATCAAGGGAAAAGTTGATGATACGGTTTCTTTTCCTCTTGTCCTCTCTTAAACCCACATCTAGGCAAAATCACACATTTTCTAATGGCCAGTGTAGAAGAGGTCTTATTGAAAGAGTAAATCATCCAAGGGACACAGAAAGAATACCAAAATATTCAGTTTTAGGAATTGTACATTGTGTGATTGAGGAAAATACTAACATTCAATATATGTTACATATTAGCAATGTCTATTCTGAGCTAAAATTATTGATTACAGCATGATTACTTACTATATGGGCAAACTAGAAATGAACTAGAAATGACATCATAAGATCTTTGATCCATTTGAGATATGTGGATATCCTGCTTAGGTTAATAATTTGGGACTTTAAATATTTGTTGAACATGTATTTAGAAAGAAGAGAAACTAATTTTTCTATTAATGAATAGTTTATACTGCTTTTATATCAAAAGGAAAGATTTACTATGTACACTAAATGTAAATTTTTTACTTGAGTTGTTGTAGGTTGGTGATTTATTTTTCTTGAAGCAGACAACAGTCTTGAGAGGGAGATGAAACAAAATGTTAAATCATGACACTTGTTAGAGAGAACTCTGTATGAACCAGTCTCAGAATTTCATTAAAAGGCACATCTGATTTCACATGGTCTAGTTTCAGGGTTTCTGTTGGTCCATGGTGATACTGCTGGTTGAAAGTGATGTTATGGTAATACTTAATAAGGTTAACTCGGGATCAGTGAGGAGGTTTTGTTCTGATAATTTTAATTTTCACTTGTGGACTCTACTTATCTAAGGAGAATGAGACAACTTTTATTTTGTCAGTTTGCTAAAGACATTCCCGTGAAACCTGAGTTCACTGACCCCACACATTTCCAATTATTCCAAAGATTGTTTTAGTGATTCTTATAATGTGATAGCGTATGGTCATCTTTGTTTCTAAACTGCCATCATAGGGCATTTCACTTATATGTTGGGGAGGAAATGTCAGCTTTTGGGGAAGAGATTTGATTATAGCTTTTGTCCAAATTCCACATATTTTGTGATGGGGAAAAATATAAAATTAGAAAGATTCAAAACCCACCAACTCTACCCAACTTGGTAGAGAGACATTTAGCTTATTTTAAGATGAAAAATGCACTGTGTTTATTACCTAGCAAACATTTGCTAAGAAAATTAGCAGAGTATTCTAATAGCAAGTATCACTATGCATCTTACATGCAAGGGACAGTGTTTCCTACTTAGGCAAATTGAATCATCTGCCCAATACTAAAAATCAATTTTAGAGTCAATGATGTCAATTGTTAGTTGGCAAGCAAGTACATCTAAATAAGTTCTTAGAAATAATGAAGAACTATATTTTTAATGAACCCATTTCTCCAATGCAAAATGACGTTTCCTGTCATTTTAACTAAGTTCAAACTCATGAGTTGTAACTGTATAATACTAGTAACTCTTACTCTAATTGAACCTAAGCTGTGATGAGAAGAAACTGGGAGGGTCATTTATAGTAAGCATTGTGAAGGTTGCAGACCAAGATACACATATTTACCTGCTCACATTCGTCCATGGCAACAGGCTTGCCATCACTGCGCACACAGCTCAGAAGGCGGGTCCTGATGCCTTGCCCACAGGTTGCATTTTCACTCAGCTGGCATGTGCTCCACTCTACGGGCATAGGGTCACCACACTGAGTTTCAAAGTTATGACCATGTGAGCAAAAGACAACAAAGCTTTGATTCTCTGCATCAGTGGAGAATAGTGTACACAGAATCCTAAAACCATTTCTATGTGGCTTCAAAAAGCATTATGCAATTCTTTAATTACAAAACAATCAATCAATCAGATCACCAAATAGAAGTGAATTTGCTTTCTTGAGGTCAGAAGCCAAATAGTTTATAGAAATCATCTCATAGGTGGCCGAAGTAGGAAAAGGAAAAAACCTAAGCACCAAGGACCACCAGTTTGGAATCATCTAATTGCTGGATGTAATTGAGAAAGAAAAAACATACAGAAATGATGCTAGTCTGTGATATCAACTTGAAGATATTTTCAAAAAATAAATATAATTATCTAAATCATTGGGTATATTTGGTACAGTGGAGCCAAGAAAGGTACCCCCAAAGGGAAAGAAGTCATGACTAAAAGGGCCATTTTGAAAACTCTCACTTTAATAAAATTATTCTCTCATGAGAGAAGGTTTTGTAGATTTGGCTAACTGTATTACAAACTCAACAGCGAGAGTTAGAATAAATCATCCCATAACTAATTCTTTTAAAAAATTTTATTTTGGTGTGGGTAGAAAAAGAGATCCTCAATCATATACAGTGAGAACCTAAGAAGATTTTTCATATTTGGTAGATGATCTAAAAGTTAATAGGAAGAGCAAGTCCATGTATAGCAAAATCAGCATTTTAAAGACATGCTTTTTCAGTAGAGCAAATTTTATTTTATTTTTGGAAAATTAGTATGAAAACTAATGATCTAAAGGATCTTTAATGAAGGAAAAAGGACAAATACAACAGGTCAACTCTCACCTATAAAGACAGTCTCATAGAATTTACTAGAGGTTTTCTACATGAGAAATTTCAGTAGTGCCACTGTGACCTCAGTGGAAAATTTGTTTCAGGAAAAGGCAACTATTTTGCCCCTTCAGACAGCTGGCCATTTGGTTATCAGTACTGAAGTCAATGCTGAAACTTAACCTGATTCCACATGTCATGGCATTCTGGGTATCATTGCTGCAGGGAACAGATCAACATAGTTATACAGTCCTTTAGTTTCAGACACTGAACACAGTGGTATTCCATGTCTGAATAAGGAGGTCTCTAAAATATCCCTGTCCAGTCAGGCCTGCCATTTATCCTTGGTGAGCCCCATAGAGCAAGTACATCACAAGCTTTAGTTTCTTGAAATAATAAAAGCCATGAGAGAGCTGCATTCTAGGACAGCATGATTCCATGCTGTATGGAATCAAACTTGTGGTTTACAGCCATACCTGTTAGATTGTACTGGAACTGGAAGCAATTTTCATTGAGAAGGCAGGGCCGCACCTGTGAGTCTTCAGCACACGTCCTGGAGCTCAAGGAAGGCCTCAGCAGGTGACGGGTTCTTCTCTGCATTGTGTGCGGATCACACGACTATGAAAATCAAAGAGCAGGCAGAGTTAGAAAGAACTTATGTTTGTTGATAAATTGAATGTGCTGATCTGTATACATGGAGGCACATGTACAACACCTACAGGGAAGAGACTATTGAATAGAGTATGAAACAGAATATTTAAAAAATAAAATCATTATGGGATTCAATGTAAGTAGTTTCTGGTTTTTCTACCTGACAACTCTTTCTTGTTCTACATTATGATGAATAATTAGGCACGTGGGGACCATTTTCATCCACTAAACACACTCTGTACTCTCAAATTGATTTGCCAGGTAGCAAGAGATGAACACATTTTGAATGTATAAATGAATGAGAAAAGGAAGACAACGTCCCTTGTGTCTCCGGCTAGTCCAGCCCCAAATAAATAACCACACAGAACACTTTAATGAGAAAATATTTTTAAAAAACAGAACAAAGAGAGGGAATTATGAAATCAATATTGCCAATATAACAAAACTTTCCACTTATTTGGGAGGCCTTATGATCCACAGATTAGTTACTTCATGCAGTTGCCCTTTCAGCAAAATAAATGTATAAACAGGAACTTCAAAAATCTCTCACAAAAGTCACTTTACTTATGGGTCTACATGTCCTCTTATTGCCTCAATGCATATGACATTCTTGAGCCAGGTAAACCTGCCTGCCATCTGTCATCCATCTACTCTACTCACAGAGGACCTTCAGAAGCTCTCCCTACTAGAATAATCTCCTTTCCCATGTCCTATATCCTATCTTCCTCCTACTTCTTCTTCAGAACACTAATCAAGACTTCATCATTGACAGTCTTTCTTTTAATAATAACAAGTCCTTCTCTTCCATCCTAAGCAACCTTCCACCCATGTTCAAGAATTACTATACAGTATTTGACTCCAAACATAAACATATATGTTGCATTTGCCTTTATATGATCATTCTTTTTTCTTTATTACACCATCTCCTCCTTTTCTTTATAAATTCTTGGAGGACATAATAGAGCATGATTTCTACTTCCTGTGTCACTCCCTGAAAATTCTGGTATATATTTTACACATGGTTGTTCAGGTAACACCATTATATACAACATAATTCAGATCCAGAAATCTAGAGGCACATAGATGTTTAAACCACAGGAAAGAGAAAAGTCTCTGAATTCATGTCATCAAACCATCATTTTCATATTTGGGATTTTTTTTAACTTTTATTCTTTTACCTTTTCAGACACTGTAGCAAGAACACAACCTGTAAACTTAATTTTGGCTGCTAAGCAAAGTGATAATGTTAGAATACACTGAAATATATAGAAAAATGCTACAAAATTCTCTTCTATTTTCAAATGTTTGGAGCCATGGAAACACATTTACTATTTATGTGACTTTATAGTTGGATAATCTGTCAATACTTATAAAGTATTTTTACATTTTAATTACATCAAATTGCCTCTAGATGATCAAGAAGGGCCATTGAAACCAGGTAATTATTCTTAATTATCTCCAAAGGAATCCCATGCTAACGCTTACAAATAATTTACTATTAATTCAGCAATTAATTTGATTGTTCTCATGAGAAGGAGTGATAACTTCAATGATTTACCAATGAAAGAAAATGAAAGCATCTTAAAAGTTACTCCTGATTAGTGTTCTACTACTTTTCTACCTTAAAAAGTCAATGATTGAACAAGGTGAACGTGTATAAGATTTATGAACTTGCTTAGTCTAAACCACCAAAGAAAGCAAAAGAGAAAATAACACACATGAAAACATGCATACACAATTCAAATTATGTAACTTTGAACAATTCACTTATATATTCTATATCTCAGTTCTTCATCCAGACCTGGGTGAGAAAGGGGCAGGAGCATAATTCGGTAGTTTTTAAGAGTACCTTCCCTCATACCTCACACTCTTACCAGTCTCTAAGTCTGCTACATATGCTTTTATAATGATACTCTCTGATTGTCATTCTTAACCATGTAGACTTTAATTATCACTTTCTAGAAATTAATATACTGAAAACCAGCACTGCAGCTAACTCTCTTACTAACGCTGTCCAGAGAAACAGGCAAAGAAGGTGAATGAAATCCACAAACACAATCCAACCTAATCTCATATAGTATCTGTATATTCTACCTTATAAAAATTACCCTAGCACTGCTAACAACTAATAGATGAATTAGTGTTTCTCCTTACTCTTTTCTCTCTGTGAGCTCTTTATAGGAAGTTCATAAAATAATGACTAGGTCACAAGGCAGATAGGGGTCGGCTAAGAAAAAAATGGATGGCAAAGGAGCCTTATATCTAGATGATTTCTTTATTGGATCAAAACTCTTCAAATATAAACCTGAACTTCCTCTCCCCTAGAATATTCATAAAAAGACACTGTCAACTTCCTAAATAGAGAAGTGAGAATGTGATGTGTGGATAACTAACGCCAAATCAACTTTAAACCAGTCTCATTATAAAGGACAACATTAGATAGCTAAAGTTTATTTGCTAGGGAAGGAGATGACCAATAAGAACCAATAGTACCTAGTATATAAGCCCTTTATGAGATTAGGTTTATAAACTTTGAAAACCAGCACTTACCTTAAAGTTTAATCTTACGATATAATATTGCACCTTCATACCTTTTTTCTCTCTAGCAATGAGGCCTCTATCCCTGGGCCTGACCTGAATATTTGTATTCATCTGTCAAAAGTAAATCAGATATTCCCTCTGAGAGCCTCCATTGATTTATTTGCACCCTTATAAGTGGACTCACCTTATCAAGTAAACATTTCCACTGTACTTGTATTGATATGTGTGCATTCCTTCCCATGGGCTATTTGGAGAATGTGTGTCTTAATTTTCTTGGACATTGAGAGCCTTGTTATGTCTCTGACAACAGTATGTAGATAATAAATATTTGGTGTAGGATAATGTTTGGTTATCCTAAAAACTAAATAATAAATATTTGGTGTAGGATAATTTGCTTCTTCCTGGGTAATAAGACTGGATTTTTGTAAACTGCCCTTAGTGACAAATGGTTAACCTTGGACTATGATCACATTGCCTAAATGTAAGGTTTCTCCATAGGTCTGCATTCTTGATAAAAAGATAATATAATATTTTCTCTCCTTCCCATACTTTTTCCATAAAATCCAAATGACAGCTCCCAGAATAATAGAATCTACCATTAAATGAATAAATTATAACAGTAAATGAGTGTTAAATTACCCATATAAAAATAAAAGATAACTTAGATGCTATATCCTAAATAAATCCAATGAAGAATATATAATTTTGTATTTTTCTAATACTGAACTATTAATATTAACAATGATAATTTAATAAAACCTGGCATAAGTCCAGGTACTTATGAATTTAACTCACTCTCTAAATTTCTTGTCTGGAGGTAAGCATGAATCTCCAAGGCCTGGCCTTGTCAGCTTTCATCAGATATTGAAACCCAAGGTTTTTATTCTGTTACAGAATGGAAAATTCTGATAATTCTGAGACAATCTCTCCATTTAGCTAATTAGTCCTTTCTCTATATTTCATGAGGCAAAAAAGGGAATATATATGCTATGAAGTTGAGTCTTGTTTTTTTTGAAAAAGTGGGATAAAAGATGTCAAATAGTATAACAATGCTATGTAAGGAAACTTCCTCAGAGATTCTGAGAAAATGGTTACAGAAAGTGAAAAAAAAAGTTTTTTGCATATCACAGTGCAACAAGAAGAGCAAAATCAAAACCATTTAAACCAACCACATGCTCAGTAAAATTAATGACAAGTTTTCTTCACAAACCTCAAAATTTGAATAGGAGAGGACCAAGGACTGAAGTTACAGAACCTGTGTGATATCAGCATCCAACAGGGGAAAGGAGAAGGTAAAATGGAGTGTCTGCTGCTGCTGCTAAGTCACTTCAGTTGTGTCTGACTCTGTGTGACCCCATAGATGGCAGCCCACCAGTCTCCTCTGCCCCTGGGATTCTCCAGGCAAGAATACTGGAGTGGGTTGCCATTTCCTTCTCCAATGCATGAAAGTGAAAAGTGAAAGTGAAGTCACTCAGTCGTGTCCGACTCTTCGCGACCCCATGGACTATAGCCTACCAGGGTCCTCCGTCCATGGGATTTTCCAGGCAAAAATGGAGTGTCTGGTATACCCCAAAACACCAAACTGGAAAACTAAACCATGGAGTAGGAGGCTTTTGCATACTCCAAAAGCAAGCAAATATACGGAATCCATGGACAGGTTCTGGGGGCTGATGCAACCTGAATCCAGTGAATTCTCAACACTATAAGCCAAAACTGCCTTCCAGGACGATTTTCTGCACTGAAAAGAAACTGGTGGGAAGAGTTTCAAATTGCTCAAAGTAAGAGGACTAGCAGTGAAGGAAAAGAAAGGCCAGTAAACAAAGTTGGAAGGAAAATGGATCCAGTAAATTTCATGAATCTGCTAAATTTTTGACCACTCAAAGCAAGCAAACAAAAGCAGAGAACCCTGGACCACAAAAATGAAATTAGCTAAAAACAAGCCTCAATCACACCTGCTTCTAAAAGTTCATAAAAATTGATTTCCTGGAGAAATAAGTGAAGAAAGAAATCAAATTCAAATCCCACAAAATGGTGCTAAGAGGAAAAGTGGATTAAAGAATAACATTTCCATAGATAAGAAACTGCAGAAGACAGACATGCATAAAAAAACAGATGAAAACTCCTATTTAAAAAATAAGTGGTTGGTCATATCGGAAATGACAAAATATGAAAGAACACATAAATAAAACACAGATAAAATACAAATGTTAAAGAATGAGAGAACCTATGTAAAAGATATGACCGTTTTAAATTTTATTACATTTTAACATTTTAACTCATGTTGGTGGAGTATAGGGACTATTTTCTGTGTTATATTGAATAGGGCAAATGTATAATTATGAAATATTCTGTTCTATCTCCAGTATCTTTGAAAAAGTGGATTTTTGGTATAAAATAAAGCAGATATAGATGTAAGATAGAACTTAAGTAAATACCTTTAGTTCATAACATGAACTCAAGAAGTATTTCATCTTCAAAATAAAGGAAATAATAGCATATATTTCAAAATTCCACTCACTGAAACGGTCTAGCAACTGTGGAACCCAGTAAGTTCAGTATCCCTGGAGTTCTTCTTATGGCACCAAAGAGTTATTTCCACCAAAGGAACCCAGGGGTTTTTAGAGAGAAACAGCTGATTCTAAGTCTGGCAAAGAAAATGTATAAAATAAGCCTGAAACGTTGCACCATAGTGGGTAACAAGGAGGCTAACAAAGGCCACCAGAGTCTTGACTAAAGTGTTCATAGAACAAATTTAAAACACACTACAACTAGGACAAGCTGAGCGTTCGTATAGGTGATCACTGAAAATGGTTAAAATATATCAAATTTATTTAAATCTATGATTTCATTATGATACAAAAATAGTCACATATAGTCAAAGATGCTAGGTAAACAACTCCTCGTTGTGAAAAATGGTAAATAAATGGCGAATAAGCATTTTCCTTGCCTTTTCTATTACATAATAGAGCAGTAGGTGATTAAATATCAGTTGAGATAAAAATTTCTCCTTATAGTAGTACTCCCACAAGTAAATGAGAAAGGATAATAGAATTGGAAGTTTGCCGTTTTCTGTTTCCTAAATGATAATGAGTTTAAGCTTTGACCATCGATGTTAGCCAAGCACATAAAAAGCTATAACCATACATTATGTGCCTCCTGAGAAAGAGCACGCCTTCTATGAAGGAGTCTTGCCAAAGACATGATTCTGATTAAGCCTTTGCATGCTATTCCCAATTTATGGGAAATTTAAGGACAGGGGAACATGTTAAATTTCACCACAAGGATGCAATTTAAGAGACATACTGGGAAATTAAGTAGAAAAGGCGACCCATTTCCTTACCAGTAAATTGCTAGGAAGAAAAAAAGAAAGCAATGAGAGAAGCTAGCTTAAAGGAGATTTAAAGGCATATGTAAAAACAGGTTTGAACTTAATGTCTGGCCCACTCAGACTACAAATCTAAAGGAAAGTAAGAAAAAAGATTATCATAGAAGTCTTTACAGAGTTTAATTTTACCAGAGTGAGGAGGATATAACCTGTGAAGCTCTTTGTAAGTCACTGGCAAGTTTCTATTTCATAACCTGGGTGGCTGTTTCAAAAGCGTTTGCCTGATAACTAAATTGTACAATTTGTTTTACATGGTTTTCTGTATTTGGAAAAGGAAATGGTAACCCACTCCAGTATTCTTACCTGGAGAATTCCATGGGCAGAGGAGCCTGATGGGCTACAGTTCATGGGGTTGCAAAGAGTTGAACACAACTGAATGACTAATATTATATATATATATATATATATATATATATAAACGCTGCTGCTGCTAAGTTGCTTCAGTCATGTCTGACTCTGTGAGACTCCATAGAGGGCAGCCCACCAGGCTCCCCCATCCCTGGGATTCTCCAGGCAAGAACACTGGAGTGGGTTGCCATTTCCTTCTCCAATGCATGAACATGAAAAGCGAAAGTGAAGTTCCTCAGTCGTGTCTGACCCTCAGCAACCCCATGGACTGCAGCCTTCCAGGCTCCTCAATCCATGGGATTTTCCAGGCAAGAGTACTGGAGTGGGGTGCCATTGCCTTCTCCGATATATATATGCTATATATATATATATAAAACAGATAACTAAGTACATACTGTTTAGCAGAAGGAACTCTACTCAGTTCTCTGCAGTGACCTATATGAGAAGAGAGTCTAAAAGAGTGGATACATGTATATGTGTAACTGATTCACTTTGCTGTACTCCTGAAACTAACACAATATTATAAATCAATTATAGTCCAATAATTTTTTTAAATTAACATTTAAAAAAGTTTTTAAAAATATCTATCATGCTGGGAAATTTAGGTTTCTTTTCATTATGGGATTTCACAGTCTCCAGATTGCAGTTTTTCCCAAAGTATGTTATATTCTACAGTGCATTCATAGGTGCTGAGAGAAAAGAGGTTCATAATCAAATCCCTTTTGGAAATGTTGAGCTAAATAGTCCTAAAGAAAGATTTTTGTAACACTGTTATTAAGTCATCAAAATCTATTGTCTCCTTTCTTCCAGGGCACAGGAGTGGACCATATATCCAAGGTTTCTTTGCAGGTGGGTGTGACCAGGTAACTGAGCTTTGATAAACGAAAGGTAAATGGGAGGCTATGTGTGACACTCCACCTCTCACCCTAAAACCTCCCACATGTTTCCTCCATGCCCTTCACCCTCTCGAGGGAGCAGGCATGGTGATGAGTAGAATGGTTTTGAAAGCCAAGCTTGAAGGTGGTAGACAATCTAGTAGCCTGCATCCCAGTATGACTGTATGGAGCAGAGAGTATCCTTTCCCCACCAGCAAATCCTACTTAGGACTGTTTGCTGGGAGAGAAATAACATTATATTCCATTTGATCAGCTACAATTTGGGGTTATTTGTGTTTCCAAATTATCCATTATTATACTATACATTGGGCTTCCCAGGTGGCTCTAATGGTAAAGAACCCACCTGCCAATGCAGGAAACGTGAGAGACGTGGGTTTGATCCCTCGGTTGGAAAGATCTCCTGGAGGAGGGCCCAGCAACCCACTCCAATATTCTTGCTTGGAGAATCCCATGGACAGAGAAGCCTGGCAGGCTGTAGTCCATAGGGTCACAAAGAGTTGGACACAACCGAAACGACTTAGCACATACTGTTGGAGTGATGGGGCTGAAATCTTGGCTTAAACTTGGTTGAGTCAATTAAACTTAATTTCCTCAGAGGCAAATTTAGTAAACACTTTTGTTTTATAGGGAGGATGAAATAACTATACTTCCTTATAAAACCTTAAGATGTTCTTGTAAAATGTAAATCTTTTGGGGAGACAAGGCATGAGCTCTTGGAAATTGATAGCATAAAAGCAAAATCCTCCCTGAGATGATGTTTTATTCATTGGTGCAGTGCCTTGCATTTAATGTATTCTCAAAAACTATTTATTTAAAGTGAATGGAGGGAATTCCCTGGTGGTCCAGTGGTTAGGGGGAGAAGGAAATGGCAACCCACTCCAGTATTCTTGTCAGGAGAATCTTGTGGACAGGGAGCCTGGTAGGCTGCTGTCCTTGGGGATGCACAGAGTCAGACACGACTGAAGCAACTTAGCAGGCATGCATGCATTGGAGAAAGAAACGGCAACCCACTCCAGTGTTCTTGCCTGGAGAATTCCAGGGACGGGGGAGCCTGGTGGGCTGCCATCTGTGGGGTCGCAGAGAGTCGGACAAGACTGAAGAAACTTAGCAGCAGCAGCAGCCGGTGGTTAGGACTCTGCTTTCACTGCTGAGGGCCTGAGTTCAATCCCTTGTTAGAGAACTAAGATTCCACAAGCTGCATAGAATGGCAAAAAAAAAAAAAAAAAAAAATTATAGAGGAATTCTTAAGGATAACAATTGATTCCTATAGATAATAAATTAATAATCTTGTAATTTATCAAGAACTTTCCATTCATTTATGTCTTTAAATCTGCAAGTCCATGTTTCCCAAAATGTGTTATCGCACAGTCCATATGGACTATGTTCTCAGTTTAGTGGGTCAAAATTAGCACTTTCTAAATTGATAAATCATAGCGTGAGAAATATCTGTCATATATTCAGGGTGAAAATAATTTCATGGAACATTTCAGATATTTATATCTGTATCTATATATAGATCTCTCTCTCTCTCTTCTTCTATCTTTATATATGCATATATATGTCTCCATAAGTAAGTATATACACGATCATATGTGATATAAAATGTATTTCTTACTATGTGCCATGGTCAAAAATATTTAGAAGCCACCAATCTAATATACATGATTATCAAAATAGCTTTTCTATTAAATAGCCTGTCATGGTCATTACTGAAAAACTGTTTATTCCAAAAACATTCTATTCCATGTGCTTAGTCGTTTCAGTTGTGTCTGACTCTGCAACACCATGGACTGTAGCCTGCCAGGCCCCCCTGTCCATGGGGATTCTCCAGGCAAGAATACTGGAGTGGCTTACCATGCCCTCCTCCAGAGTAGCTTCCCAACCCAGGTTTCCCGCCTTGCGGGCAGATTCTTTACCATCTGAGCCACCAAGGAAGCCACAGGCATGTGGTTTTTATTTTGCAAATATGAACTGTGACTTTTTTAAAGAGGTGAATGTTCATTATATTTTTCTTTCCATAGTATTTTTCTTTATCATAAAAACTTTGTTTCTTCTTTAAACACAGGATTAATTTCAGGATAAAACAATTATTAAATTAAGTTTGTATCTAGAGAACCCACATTTATTGTATGGGATCAAATAATACAACACTGTTAAATCAACCGTGCTCCAATATGAAATTTTTAAAAAGCACAATATGATGCTTAAATGTAAATCTTAAGCAAAAACTTAATTTCTTAAACATATCTTTCTGCACAGGAAACAGGTGGGGGTAAGGGGGCAGGTGGTGGTTGGTGTTTGTGCTCTAGTTGGATAAATTATACCCAGCCAGAGGGGAGAGTGAAGGAAGTGCCTAGGTTAACTTTTTATGTACGGGAAGAGCAATTCGATTCAGAGTACTCACTTTCACAGGGTTCTTTGTGACATAATAAAAAGTAGGATCAGCACTCAGAAACTGTTGTTCCTCATTTAGGCATAAGCTAATACTCTGTGCTGGAAGAAGCACAAGCTGGAATCAAGATTGCTGGGAGAAATATCAATAATCTCAGATATGCAGATGACACCACCCTTATGGCAGAAAGTGAAGAGGAACTCAAAAGCCTCTTGATGAAGGTGAAAGTGGAGAGTGAAAAAGTTGGCTTAAAGCTCAACATTCAGAAAACGAAGATCATGACATCTGGTCCCATCACTTCATGGGAAATAGATGGGGAAACAGTGTCAGAGTTTATTTTTTTGGGCTCCAAAATCACTGCAGATGGTGATTGCAGCCATGAAATTGAAAGACGCTTACTCCTTGGAAGGAAAGTTATAACCAATCTAGATAGCATATTGAAAAGCAGAGACATTACTTTGCCAACAAAGGTCCGTCTAGTCAAGGCTATGGTTTTTCCAGTAGTCATGTACGGATGTGAGAGTTGGACTGTGAAGAAAGCTGAGCGCTGAAGAATTGATGCTTTTGAACTATGGTGTTGGAGAAGACTCTTGAGAGTCTCTTGGACTGCAAGGAGATCCAACCAGTCCATTCTAAAGGAGATCAGCCCTGGGTTCTTTGGAAGGAATGATGCTAAAGCTGAGACTCCAGAATTTTGGCCACCTCATGCGAAGAGGTGACTCATTGGAAAAGACTCTGATGCTGGGAGGGATTGGGGGCAGGAGGAGAAGGGGCCTACAGAGGATGAGATGGCTGGGTGGCATCATGGACTCAATGGACATGAGCTTGAGTGAACTCCGGGAGTTGGTGATGGACAGGGGGGCCTGGCGTGCTGCAATTCATGGGGTCACAAAGAGCTGGACACGACTGAGCGACTGCACTGAACTGAACTGAATACTCTGTGATCTTAGCTCTAAGGTGGTGCTTCCACAGTAAGACATAAAGAACATTCCAGCATCTGTGATGTAATCTCTCTCATTTAACTATCTGGGCATTCTCTTGACCATAGCCAACCTCTTCTGCAGATATACCCAATACCCAAGAGTAGTGGTTCTCCACGCATGGTCCCAAGACCTGCAGCATCAGCATCACCTGGACACTTGCTAGAAATGCAATTTATGGATCCCGTAAAAATCTCTGGGGGGAAATCCCCAACAACTACAGGGGTTGGGTTCAGCAACCTGTCTTTTAAGAAGCCCTTCAGGTGGTTCTGATACACTCTGTAGTTTGAAAGCCACTGTCCTCAAGCCAGCTTGAATTCTCTATGTACAAAATAATAGTCTCCTCATTTTCCATATCCCAACATCTTTCTCTAATCTTTCCTGTCTCTTAATGGCAACTCCAGCCATCCAGAGTCTCAGGTCAAAAATTTTGGAGTCATCTTTGATTCTTCTTTTCCTTACATCTTACAACCATACCTTGAGCAGATCCTTTCAGCTCTAACTTCAAAGTAAAACCCATGTTCTAGCTGCTTCTCACCATTTGCACCAATTTTACCCTGGTCAAAGTCACCATCACTTTTCACTTGGATTATAACAAATGACCTCCTATCTGATTTTTCCCTTCCTATTCTAGAGATCATGTTCAATTCTGGGGCCAGAAGTATCCTTTTAAAATAATGGAAGTTAGGTCACATAACTCCTGTCCTCAATGGTTTCCCAACTTAGCATGAAAACCAAGTCCTTTGCTAGGGTCTACACAGTCCTCTGCAGTCTGTCCGCATTGCTTGTGCGTGCTCGAAGCCTTCTGCACTCTTTGTTTACTGCTTCAGTCAGCACTTCAGCCCCCTCGGGGTTCCTGGACAGCTCCAGGCCCTCCTCGTCTCTGGGCTTTTGCTCTTGCTGTTCCCTCCACCTGCACTCTTCTCCCTCCGGCACCTGTAGGATTTGCTCCCTTACTTTCTTCAGGCACCTGCTCAAATTTGAGAGGACTTCTTTGACCAGGCTACATGAACATATCAGCAACTCCTCCACATCACTTTTTGTCTTTTTTTCCCTCCATATCACTTACTACTAGCTGATATGCCATATAATAAGCCGGTGGTGTTTCTGTGTGTATGTGTGTTTAATGGAGTATGACTGCTTTACAAAGTTGTGTTAATTTTTCCTGTACAATAACATGAGTCAGCTATGTATATACATATATCCCCTCCCTCTGGAGCCTTTCCCCCACACTCCCCATCCACGCTTCTAATAACAGAGCACCAAGCTGAGCTCCCTCTGCTATACAGCATCTTCCCACCACCTATGTATTTTACAGCTGGTAGCGTATAAACGTCAGTGTACCCTCTCAGTTTGTCCCATGCTCTCCTTCCCACTGCCACCCACTTCATGTCCACAAGTGCATTCTCTATGTCTGTGTCTCTATTCCTGCCCTGCCAATAGGTTCATCAGCGCCATTTTTCTAGATTCCATATATATGTGTTAATATATATATTTTTTAAATTTTATTTTATTTTTAAACTTTACATAATTGTATTAGTTTTGCCAAATATCAAAATGAATCCGCCACAGGTATACATGTGTTCCCCATCCTGAACCCTCCTCGCTCCTCCCTCCCCATACCATCCCTCTGGGTCGTCCCAGTGCACTAGCCCCAAGCATCCAGTATCGTGCATCGAACCTGGACTGGCAACTCGTTTCTTACATGATATTTTACATGTTTCAATGTCATTCTCCCAAATCTTCCCACCCTCTCCCTCTCCCACAGAGTCCATAAGACTGTTCTATACATCAGTGTCTCTTTTGCTGTCTCGTGTGTTAATATATGATATGTGTTTTTCTCTTTCTGACTTAAAGACTCTAGGTGCTGGTTACATGTTTTGTTTGTTTTTAATTATTTCCCTCCCCTCTATTAGAATGTAAGTTCTGTGAGGGCTGGACTCCTAGAGGAAATCATAGAACACTCTTTGACATAAACTGCAGCAGTATTTTGGCTCCATCTCCTTCTTACGCGACAGCAAAGAGACACTGATGTATAGAACAGTCTTATGGACTCTGTGGGAGAGGGAGAGGGTGGGAAGATTTGGGAGAATGGCATTGAAACATGTATAATATCATGTATGAAATGAGCTGCCAGTCCAGGTTCGATGCACGATACTGGATGCTTGGGGCTAGTGCACTGGGACCACCCAGAGGGATGGTATGGGGAGGGAGGAGGGAGGAGGGTTCAGGATGGGGAACACATGTATACCTGTGGCGGATTCATTTCGATATTTGGCAAAACTAATACAATATTGTAAAGTTTAAAAATAAAATAAAATTAAAAAAAAAAGTAAAACAAACAAATGGGACATAATTAAACTTAAAACCTTTTGCAGAGCAAAGGAAATCATCGACAGAATGAAAAGACAACCTACTGAATGGGAGAAAATATTTGCAAGTGATATGACCAATAGAGTAATCCCTTATGTCCAACATATATAAACAGCTCATACAACTTACATCAAAAAATAACAACCCATTTAAAAAACGGACAGAGGGACTGAATAGACATTTTCTAAAAAGAGGAAATCCAGATGGTCAACAGGCATATAAAAAGGAGTTCAACATCACTAATCATCACAGAAATGCAAATCAAAAACCACTAGATATTCTCATTGATTACTGATATTTCCAATACCTGGAATATGCCCAGGTCCGTAAGAAATACTCAATAAACAGATTTCCACAAACAATGTACTAATGACAATCCAACTCCTGCAAGGGCACTCTAACCATCTCATTGGCTCAAATTAAAAAAGAAAAAACACTGATCATATTTATCTCTTCAAGAGTTTGTGATATTTAATGAGTTAAATGGAACTAATGAATGCAAGCATTCTGGGTTTCTGGAAATTTCAGATTGTGAAAGTGCAGTGAACTCCTATTATTACTGTATTTTGCACAGGTCAAAAGATAGCATACAACAAAGGAATGTTTATGATGACATCATAGCAAACCTGATCAGATATTAAAATACTGTAAACTAAATTACTGGTCAACCCAAAGGGCCACATGTTGGATGCTTGGGTCCTACAATGATTTCTCTATTTATTCTGATACTTTACCCTATATTTGAGGGGTCCAACAAGAACTGCAAGCCTACGTAAAGCAGAATAGCCTCTTATAGCTTCTGCTTGTCTTTTGAGAGATTAAATGGATAATAACAAGAGAGACTGAGACTATATTTTGGATGAGTCCCTATCCCAGAAATAATAACAACCACCACCGTTTTATACTGTGAACACACACCTAGCATTGTGGTGAACATTCTGTGAGGATTATCTCCCAAAGTCCTTCAGTCTCCCAATAATCCAGGTGTACGTTGAATATGTGTGCTTTTACAGATGATGAAATTGAATCTCAAAGAATGAAACAACCTTATAATAGGCACTCAACCAGGATTTGAATCTGTGAGGGCTACTTTGCTCCTATCTTCAACTGATCTACTTGTAAACCAGCAGTGCTTGTTGACCATGAGCAGTACGTGTGGAGCCACCCAAGATGGACAGGTCATGGTGGAGAGGTCTGACAGAATGTGGTCCACTGGAGAAGGGAATGGCAAACCACTTCAGTATTCTTGGCTTGAGAACCCCATGAACAGTATGAAAAGGCAAAAGGATAGGACACTGAAAGATGCACTCCCCAGGTTGGTAAGTGCCCAGTATGCTACTGGAGATCAGTGGAGAAATAACTCCAGAAAGAATGAAGGGATGGAGCCAAAGCAAAAACAACACCCAGTTGTGGATGTGACTGGTGATAGAAGCAAAGTCTGATGCTGTAAAGAGCAATATTGCATAGGAACCTAGAATGCTTGGACCATGAATCAAAGCAAATTGGAAGTGGTCAAACAGCAGATGGCAAGAGGGAACATCAACATTCTAGGAATCAGCGAACCAAGATGGACTGGAATTTAACTCAGAATTTAACTCAGATGACCATATTATCTACTACTGCAGGCAGGAATCCCTTGGAAGAAATAGAATAGCCATCATAGTCAACAAGAGAGTCCAAAATGCAGTACTTGGATGCAATCTCAAAAATGACAGAATGATCTCTGTTCATTTCCAAGGCAAACCATTCAATATCACAGTAATCCAAGTCTATGCCCCAACCAGTAACGCTGAAGAAGCTGAAGTTGAAAGGTTCTATGAAGACCTACGAGACCTTTTAGAACTAACACCCAAAAAAGATGTCCTTTTCATTATAGGGGACTGGAATGCAAAAGTAGGAAGTAAAGAAACACCTGGCCTTGGAGTACAGAATGAAGCAGGGCAAAAGCTAACAGAGTTTTGCCAAGAGAGCATACTGGTCATAGCAAACACCCTCTTCCAACAACACAGGAGAAGACTCTACACATGGACATCACCAGATGGTCAACACTGAAATCAGATTGATTATATTCTTTGCAGTAAAAGATGCAGAAGCTCTATACAGTCAACAAAAATAATACCAGAGCTGACTGTGGTTCAGATCATGAACTCCTCGTTGCCAAATTCAGACTTAAATTGAAGAAAGTGGGGAAAACCACTAGACCATTCAGGTATGGCCTAAGTCAAATCCATTTTGATTATACAGTGGAAGTGAGAAATGGATTTAAGGGACTAGATCTGATACACAGAGTGCCTGATGAACTATGGAATGAGGTTCCTGACACTGTACAGGAGACAGGGATCAAGACCACCCCCATGGAAAAGAAATGCAAAAAAGTAAAATGGCTGTCTGGGGAGGCCTTACAAATAGCTGTGAAAAGAAGAGAAGCGAAAAGCAAAGGAGAAAAGGAAAGATATACCATTTGAATGCACAGTTGGAAAGAATAGCAAGGAGAGATAAGAAAGACTTTCTCAGTGATCAATGTAAAGAAATAGAGGAAAACAACAAAATGGGAAAGACTAGAGATCCCAGGGATGGGGGAGCCTGGTGGACTGCAGTCTATGGGGTTGCACAGAGTTGGACATGACTGAAGTGACTTAGCAGCAGCAGCAGCAGAGATCTCCTCAAGAATATTAGAGATACCAAGGGAACATTTCATGCAAAGATGGGCTCAATAAAGGACAGAAATGGTATGGACCTAACAGAAGCAGAAGATATTAAGAAGAGGTGGTAAGAATACACAGAAGAAGTGTACAAAAAAGATCTTCATGACCAAGATAACCACAATGGTGTGATCACTCACCTAGAGGCAGACATCCTGGAATGTGAAGTCAAGTGGGCCTTAGGAAGCATCAGTATGAACAAAGCTAGTGGAGGCGATGGAACTCCAGCTGAGCTATTTCAAATCCTGAAAGATGATGCTGTGAAAGTGTTGCACTCAATATGCCAGCAAATTTAGAAAAGTCAGCAGTGGCCATAGGACTGGAAAAGGTCAGTTTTCATTCCAATCCCAAAGAAAGGCAATGCCAAAGAATGCTCAAACTACCACACAATTGCACTCATCTCACACGCTAGTAAAGTAATGCTCAAAATTCTCCAAGCCAGGCTTCAGCAATACGTGAACTGTGAACTTCCAGATGTTCAAGCTGGTTTTAGAAAAGGCAGAGGAACGAGAGATCAAATTGCCAACATCCGCTGGATCATGGAAAAAGCAAGAGAGTTCCAGAAAAACATTTATTTCTGCTTCATTGACTATACCAAAGCCTTTGACTGTGTGGATTGCAATAAACTGTGGAAAATTCTGAAAGAGATGAGAATACCAGACCACCTGACCTGCCTCTTGAGAAACGTGTATGCAGGTCAGGAAGCAATAGTGAGAACTGGACATGGAACAACAGACTGGTTCCAAATAGGAAAAGGAGTTCGTCAAGGCTGTATATTGTCACCCTGCTTATTTAACTTCTACGCAGAGTACATCATGAGAAACACTGGGTTGGATGAAGCACAAGCTGGAATCAAGATTGCCAGGAGAAATATCAGTAACCTCAGATGTGCAGACGACACCACCCTTATGGAAGAAAGTGAAGAAGAACTGAAGAGCCTCTTGATGAAAGTAAAAGAGGAGAGTATAAAAGTTGGCTTAAAGCTCAACATTCAGAAAACTAAGATCATGGCATCTGGTCCCATCACTTCATGGAAAGTAGATGGGGAAACAGTAGAAACAGTGGCTAACTTTATTTTTGGGGGCTCCAAAATCACTGCAGATGGTAACTGCAGCCATGGAATTAAAAGACGCTTACTCCTTGGAGGGAAAGTTATGACCAACCTAGAGCATATTAAAAAGCAGAGACATTATTTTGTCAACAAAGGTCCATCTAGTCAAGGCTATGGTTTTTCCAGTAGTCATCTATGGATGTGAGAGTTGGATTATAAAAAAAGCTGAGTGCTGAAGAATTGATGTTTTTGAATTGTGGTGTTGGAGAAGACTTTTGAGAGTCCCTTGGACTGCAAGGAGATCCAACCAGTCCATCCTAAATGAGATCAATCCTGGGTGTTTATTGGAAGGACTGATGTTGAAGCTGAAACTCCAATACTTTGGCCACCTGATCCAAAGAGCCGACCTATTTGAACAGACCCTGATGCTGGGAAAGACTGAAGGCAGGAAAAGTGGATGACAGAGGATGAGATGGTTGGATGGCATCACCGACTCTATGGACATGAGTTTGTGTAAACTCTGGGAGTTGGTGATGGACAGTGAGGCCCTGCATGCATGGGGTCTCAAAGAGTCGGATATGACTGAGTTGCTGAACTGTGGACCATTTTGAGGTAGGGACAGTGGGTAACACAGTGCATCACAGAGCTTCTCTGAGATTATGGTTATTGTGACTGCTATTTATTTTGACCTGGAAACCATTTAGAATGGACAATGGTAATTAGAGATGGAAAGGAGAGACAGAACAGACATAAGGAATTACAGTTCATGTGTGCATGTGTCGCAAGTTGCTTCAGATATATCTGACTTTATGCGACCCCATGGACTGTATCCCACAGGCTCATGGGATTCTCCAAACAAGAATACTGGAGTGGGTTGCCATGCCCTCCTCCAGGGGATCTTCCTGATCCAGGGATCGAAACCGTGTCTCTTATGTCTCCTGCGTTGGCAAGCACATTCTTTACCACCAACGCCACCTGGGAAGCATTATTATAGCTGAGAAGCCTCCCAAAAAGCAAGGTAAATCACAGACTGCACAATGGGAGAGTCAAGTGAGGGACAGATCTATGACTAAGGCTTCCTGCCTGCCTTGGAGGAGCCCATGGTTCATGAAAGATGTTCCTAGTCTAGGGTCTCCATTGTCAGATTTAGGGAGTTAACTGGAAAGAGGGACAGACACATGTCTCAGTATAATGGGACTGTCAAGAGTAGGGTAGAACCTATGATATCATTGGATGTATAAGCCCTAATAAGGATTTGCTGGCCTATTGCTAAGAGCATGTTAGGATGACACAAAAATAGCAGGAGATTTTTGCTTGGCCAAGATATTTGTGTAAAGATTTTGTAATGGTCAGAGATAACCACACCTAGTCCCTTTGCTTGGTATTTTATAACATTGACAATTTGTGAAGGTACTTATTTATCATCCAGTCAGAGGCCTTAGAAGATATGAGTGATGTATGGCACATCCAATTGAAGAATCTGAGGCTGTCACCTGTTTTATATCATTGTTGGAGCTTGGAAATGAAGAAGAGAGAATGGTCCAAACACAAGTCAAAATACTTTCAAAGTCATGAAAGACAAAGAAAGTTGAAAGACACTTAAGTGTTGTGACTACTGAATGCAATGTGGTCTGGAGCCTGTAATGAAAGGAATATAAATACTATCAAGGGCATTATTTGGGCCATTGAGAACATGGGAATATGACCTAGATATTATCTAGAGATTACTATTGCAGCAATGTTATATTCCTGAATTGCTCGACTATTCTGTGATTGTGCTAGAAAATGTATTTAGGAAATGCATGCCAAATTAACAATATTATGGGGTAGAGGGGTATGATACCTTCAACATATCTTCAAATGGTTCAGAAATAATAATAGTGTATATATGTATGCATACATATAACACTATTTTTTCATATGTGTATATATGTGGGTGCATAGGGGAACAGAGAAAGTTAATAAAACATAGGTGGCTAACTTAAAAACTGATGTGAATTTCCCTTAAATTTAAAATATTTCTAAATAATTCTTTTTAAGTAAGAGAAAATCATAAATGACCCTGGCACATCAATGTTCAGGGGCCACTAATGAATGACATACATAAAGCCCACTTCAGGGAATTCCTTAGTGGTCCACGGGTTAAGGTTCCACACTCTCATTACTGAGGGCCCAGGTCTGGTCCCTGGTCAGGGAACTAAGACCACACAAGCCACATGACATGGCCAAATAAATCAATCAATCAAAAAATAAAGTCCACTTCATAACCATCTCTAAGGCACCCAGAGGTGGCAACTCCTATTTGAATTGAGGGCAGATAAACTCCTAATCTCAATCACTCTCCTTTTCCTTTCTTTCCTTTTCTCCTTCTCAAAAATTTTCCATGTGATGCTCATCTCTCTTTACTCTTAAACCCCAACCATTCAAATAAAATGACGAGTCAGAATAAGCAATAAACTGCACTGGGGCTCCTGGCCTGTAATAAGCCCCAGGTTGCTGTCTGGAATGAGAATACCAGGACAAAAGATTTGGTCTCTGCCAACAGAATAGGAGTGCTGGGTTCCAGAAGACTAAATGGGAGTCAGTTCTTTGATATTTTAGTTTTATTGTTTGTGATCCATTCCATTTTCAGTCCCCACCATAAACCAAAGAACAAAGGTTCATCATTGCATCTAGAATGTGTCTGGGATCGCACTCTTCATTTGTGCCTTTCCTCTCCCACCAATGAGTATTGGACCTCTTTCCTTTTATACTTGGGTAACCAAAGTTATTTGGTTTACTAGAGGAAGTGGTGTTGTTAAGTTCTGGACATGGGGCTAACACATAGAGGGCGTCCACATGGGATTCTGATCTGGGTTTGTTCTTTCTAGTCACACATTGCTCAAGGCTTTTCACTCACACTGAATCTTTTCTTCCTCCCCTCCCTCCATCTTTTCCCTTCACTCCTCTACTCTCTTTTGCCTGCTGCTGCTGCTAAGTCGCTTCAGTCGTGTCCGACTCTGTACGACCCCAGAGATGGCAGCCCACCAGGCTCCCCCATTCCTGGGATTCTCCAGGCAAGAACACTGGAGTGGGTTGCCATTTCCTTCTCCAATGCAGGAAAGTGAAAAGTGAAAGTGAAGTCGCTCAGTCGTGTCCAACTCCTAGCGACCCCATGGACTGCAGCCTACCAGGCTCCTCCGTCCATGGGATTTTCCAGGCAAGAGTACTCACCCTTACTCATCTCTGAGGTTTCTTATGAATGGTCTCTCCTTGGAAAACTGCTCCAATTCTTCCTGGGTTTAGAAAATGTGCCATCATATGCTCTCATGACACCTTTTACTTTTTTCTCTATTAACATCTTCTACTCTTTTGAAATTGATTAGGGATTTTCTGTGTTCCCCATTAGACTGGAGATTCCATGAGGACAAGGACTCTTCATTGCCATAATCCCAATGCCTACCATAGTATTCGGCACAGAGAAGGCACTTAATATTGGTATTCATGTAATATTCACAATTCATTTTGTACTTATATTCTAGACACTGTGCTAAATGATTTACACATATCAGTCCTTACTCTAACTTCTTAGATGTGCACTACTGTTCCAACTATTTAACTTACTGGGGTTAAATAAGTTTCCTGAAGTACCAATCTTAAGAAGGGAAACACAAAGGAAGGAAAACACATTGAATCTGGACTGTTTCTAAATCTCAGACTTATTCCCTATAATTGTTCATATAGCATTGCTATGTACCTCACACTTGCCTTTCCACATGGAAATTAGGAACTCAAAAATAAGACATGCAACCAAATTGAATTTTATCTGGGCATCTCCTGGAACCGGAAAAAAAAATCTAGGGGAAGGGACTATGGCCTCCACAAAATCTGTAATTATAAATGAATTTTAAGGTAAAAACATCAGTATTTCTATTACAAGTACTAGCTTTTTCTCTATTTCTATCATATAATGAATGTGGTATTTTAAAACTTAAAAAAATACTACAAATATGAAAACTAATGAATACTAATAAGATATGATAAATCTAATACAGTTAAACACACTTCATCCTTAAGAATTATTCATAGGGCTTTTTCAAGGCATATGTATATTATAACCAAAATGGAAAGAAAGTTAAGACTTGAAGAGGAACATATAAATTTATAAAAGCTGAATTGTGTATAGAAATCAGCAAGAGGTCTCTCTGTCCATTAAGACCCATCAGACACACCATTTTATGGAGAGGTTCCCTGGCAATCAATGCTGTAGTGTACCATGTGAAAGAAAGTGGAAGTATTAGTCGCTCAGTCATGTCTGACTCTTTGCGATCCCATGGACTGTAGCCTCTGTCCATGGAATTCTCCAAGCAAGAATACTGGAGTGGATTGCCATTCCCTCCTCCTGGGGATCTTCCCAACCCAGGGGTCAAACCCAGGTCTCCCACATTGCAGGCAGATTTTTTACCATCTGAGCCATCAGGGAAGCCCTGATGCACCATAGGGGAAATTACTTTTCTGCATTTTTTCCCCCATATAACCAACCTGGGGGATTGAAATGATGCAAAGAAGGATTTGTAGAATAACCTTCATGTACTGTAAACATATGTTTAAAATTCAAAGTGAAAACATGGCCTTTTCTTCTTGGACATGAAATATACATTTGAGATGGAATAAAAATCACAAGTAAAATGGAATATAGATCACAAACCTGAATTCAAAATCATTAATACATGGTTTGGTACTAAAGCTAAAAAAGCCATCATAATAATGAAATATCATTGATAGTGAAGACATCTTAGATCAATGAAAAATTGAGTCATTTTAAAAATTAAATTTTATATTTCATTATTTTAAAAAGTTGGAATAGTCACTCTTTTCATACTTTTTGAAGAAAACTGTACTTACTTTCGGAAAGCTATGAGCAATTAAAAGCATTTATTACAAGTGAATTTGGGTTCTGCCTCTTTTAAAATTTTAAATATACTAATTTTTAGTGATTTGTAATCCCAATAAAAATCACATTTGTTATTCCAGAAAGCAGTTATCATACTCACTTCTACAGACGAGTAAAGTGTTTCAAAATGTGTTGGCAAGCTGTCAAAGTGACACAACACAAAAAGCAGAACAGAAACCAGAATCTCAATATCCCCTCTTTGTTATCTTCCTAAATGTCAAGAATTGCATCCAGTACTATATTTTAAAAAAATTTCCTAATACCAACATATTTGTTTATTAAACAAATCACTTTCATCAATTACTATCTTTATATACCTGTTTTATGAATAATGTTTGACCAATATTCATTTAGTACCAAGATCACTAATTTTTTTATTCTAACAGTGGCTAACTAGTCATTTGCCCATTTTAAATTGACTGAATGACTAAAATCTTCCAAGTACACTGTTCAATGATCTGGGTGCTGCTATGTCAAAACTATCCTATAAAGACAGAAATTTTGAGATCCTATGTTATCATATTGTGATTAAGCAGCAGACATTGTCAGAAGTCAAATCTAAAGTTATTGCCTCCAAAAATAAATAAATGTCATTTTCTTTTCTGTGTCTTTGTTTCTTCACTCATTGATTTACCCTATGTATAATTCGCAGTGGGCTTCCCTGGTGGCTCAGATGGTAAAAATTCCACCTACAATGTGGGAGACCTGGGTTCAATCCCTGGGTTGGGAAGATCCCATGGAGAAGGGAAAGGCAATCCACTCCAGTATTCTTGCCTGGAGAATTCCATGGACAGAGGAGCTTTGTGAGCTACAGTCCAGGGGATCACAAAGAGCTGCACACAACTGAGCAACTAACACATAATTCATAGTGAAGTCAAGACTGAGACAAGCTTGAGAGCACTTTGAAGAACAAAAGACATTCTACAAAGTAGTGCTGTCCAAATTTCAACTGGGCAGCGCTCGGATGAGGGGGGAGTTCTGGCTGATATGTACCGTGATACAGTGGCTCAGCATGAAAACCAAGAGCTATCAAGACCCAACTCTTCACCAATTACCCAAAGGTTGGAGCCACTCAATCAAGTGTCATCAGAAACAAACTGAAAATTTGTGGAGCACAAAACAGATGACAGTCAGATCCTGGACTTTGAGTCAGTGCATGTTAGGAAGGCTGATATCTGCTAAAGCAGTCTTTCGGGACAGTGAATGCATGTGCGTGGCACCAATAGAATGCCCCCATTGCAAGCAATCTCTGAACTTCCCAGACTCAGAAATAAACAACACTTTAAAATGATAATTTGCAGTGTATTTATTCCCTTAAGAAGCAAGGTATGTTCTCTTATTCTGGAGGTCCATGTGACAGATAGAGCCAAAGGAAAGCAACAGAAGTAAATGTGAGAGAGGGTTGGTCATTGCAAGTTTGGAAACTCAAGCATAGTTAATGGAGTCAAAATTTCAGAACAGTCTAATGAATAGACATGATGAATTTTCATAAGAGCAGAACAACCTGTGATAGTTTTGAATAAGTTAAGCTGAAAGAACCCAGATCCTGGCTTTTGAAGTAGGCTCGATGTCAAATTTGGACTCTGCAACCTCAGGTATTATAATTATTCATAGTTATTTTACTTCTGTATCTTTCACTTTCCTCCCTAATAAAAGGGAGCCAATAATGATATGAGTATTACATAATATAATGCATACAAAACGCCTAGCACAGAAATATTTAGAAGGTTGGTTCTAAGGTTATAACTGAAATAAATGGTCTGTATTGTTTCCAAAGCTCAGTGCCCATTTTACTTCTGGTGAGCCCTAAATTCTAATAGAATTAATGGAGTTCAGGGTAGATAAAAAGTGTCTGCATTGGTTCTCATATGATAATGTATACGGAGGGATGTGGGAGGATGGAAGGAGGAGGAGAAGGAAGAGGGGAAAAGACAGAGCACAAAGGAAGCTTAAAGGCATTGGAAAATGGTTAGTCCCTGTGACTACAAACTTGCAGGTCATTCCTGAGTCTTCTAAGAAGGATGGCTTGGTAGGGAAAGGGCAGAAGGATACATGAGTGATGACCCAGCTATGAACAGTGAGCCACTCCATATACTTCTAGTGGATTCCTTCTTGTTAGATATTAAATCATCTAGCTTCTATTAAAATGCTTTATAAAAGCATCCAAAATGAATTTCTTTGTGCTAGATGTTTGTCGATATCATATGAGGAGGGAGAAAAAAAAAAAACAGGAGAAAAATCTCTAAGGTTTTCTTTGGAGGGTTACAAATCATTGAATTATGAGTTACACTGATATTTACAAGCTTGGCCTAGATACAGTATAGTAATCTATAAATGCTGTTCAAGTGATTTATGGCACAACTGTTCTAACACATTAACAATAGCAGGAAATGTATTTAATTTATTCTCAGGGAGGCGCATTTACATTATTCACAACAAGCCATTTATAGGGAAATGTGCAACCCTTAAACTAAAGTGAATGCATCTCTAGTGGGTTTTGAACAGTTTTAACTGTCTAATAAATGCTTGTCTCCTAACTTACTGTACAGCCAATGTAAATGTTCACTAGCTATCCTGTAAGCATGTTATTCTGTGAGTTAATGAACAGCTCTGGAATGCATGGCAGAATCTGTAGTCTGACAAAGTTTTCTGAGTTCTGAATGACAAAGAGCCTCCTTTCCTTGCTGAAATTTTCTAAGGTGTGAAAAAAAATCATCTTTTATTCCTGATCCTATATCCTAGATGTTTCAGATGTAGCAGAGTGATGTATTTCAGATTCTGAAGATCTCTAAGCATACTTGGCAATTGTCTGGAAAATGTACCACCTGCCAGGCTACTATGGCATCAGACCAATTTGCATTCTACCTGCACCAAGACAAAACTGTTTGGGGCTTTTCTGAGTTCTTTGTCAAATAACCACATGTATAAGGCTTGGAGACTTAGGTGAAGAAGAAACAGAGAAAAGAAGAAAGTGGGAGTGAGGAAGAGACAAGGGAGAGGCATGAGAGAGAGAGAGAGATTGAGTGACAGATGCAGCAAAAGGAAGCCCTATGCTACTTCATGGGAAATAGATGGGGAAACAGTGGAAACAGTGTCAGACTTTATTTTTCTGGGCTCCAAAATCACTACAGATGGTGACCGCAGCCATGAAATTAAAAGATGCTTACTCCTCAGAAGGAAAGTTATGACCAACCTAGATGGCATATTCAAAAGCAGAGATATTACTTTGCCAACAAAGGTTCGTCTAGTCAAGGCTATGGTTTTTCCTGTGGTCATGTATGGATGTGAGAGTTGGACTGTGAAGAAGGCTGAGCGCCGAACTGTGATGCTTTTGAACTGTGGTGTTGGAGAAGACTCTTGAGAGTCCCTTGGACTGCAAGGAGATCCAACCAGTCCACTCTGAAGGAGATCAGCCCTGGGATTTCTTTGGAAGGAATGATGCTAAAGCTGAAACTCCAGTACTTTGGCCACCTCATGTGAAGAGTTGACTCATTGGAAAAGACTCTGATGCTGGGAGGGATTGGGGGCAAGAGGAGAAGGGGACGACAGAGGATGAGATGGCTGGATGGCATCACTGACTGGATGGATGTGAGTCTCAGTGAACTCTGGGAGTTGGCGATGGACAAGGAGGCGTGGCGTGCTGCAGTTCATGGGGTCGCAAAGATTCGGACATGACTGAGCGACTGATCTGATCTGATCTGATGCTAAATCATCATATGTCCTATTGTTTATTTCTCAGGAACCCCTTGAGGTAGAGTTACCTAAATAACTTTTTATAGATATAAAATGCAAGGACTACATTACTAGATATAGATAATTACAATTGAATAGTCAGTGTCTTACCAATAAACCTTGTAGCCCTGCTTTAAGGTAATTAACCTATAACTGCCAAAACTGTTTATCCTTTATAAATTTCAAATTAGAAAACTCAGTGAAAAGAACATTGATCTTTTACAAGTTTAGATGGCTAAGTTTTACAAAATGGAAGTATATTGTGTGTTTGGATCATAATATATTTATTTGCCATTTGTGTCTTTATGATGCTTGCAATTGCTTGAACTTTGGATTTTCTGTCTCTTGGCCACTGATCAAGACAATCCTTGTCATTTATGCAAAGGGGAAAGTGAACTACAAGCCGACTCTTTTTTATGATTCCCAGATAAATTATATTGCAGCCAGGAGATAGCTACAAACAAGCACTGTCTTTTGTAAAACAACAGTTGCTTTCTCCCACATTTGCACATTAAATCTTCTTGAATTAGTAAATGACTTTGACAGCTCAAACAGCCGATGCATTTTGAATACAAAGACATCTGTTTTCAAGCCCTAAAGGACCATGCCCTGAGGCCTGATGGACATCTGAGCGTTCTAAAGTCTAAGATTGTTTTAAAGTCAGAGAATTATAGCTCAGTTTTATAGGTGTTTGATAATACAGGCAGAATTCCATTATTCTAAATGCCATTATGATAAAGATTGTGTCCAACACTCTATTTTATTTCCCTGACTCATTCAATTGTCCATGACAACAGTAAAATTTGTTGTATTATTTACAATGGTGTTCTATTACAAAAAGTTGCTCAACTATAATTTCAGCCCATTTCTTTCAAACTAAGGGTCATTCGCAATGAGAATAAGATAAGTGTAAGGGTGTACTATATGAACAAAGTAATTCTCAGTCCTACTTCTTTTGAAAAGTCAAAGTCTGAGTTGCGGAAGAGCAGAAAAAGGGCAGAAAACTCTTTATTAATGAAAATTAAAGTGCTATATTGTGTTTTATTAAAAATAGGCCTAAGATTTCACTAACCCCTTAATAGAGGAAATAATCAGAATAAGTTAATTTTTGAAAACTGACTAGACCATAATTAGCTGTTGTACTCTAGGATAACTAGTTAGCCTTGTATTCTCATATACAATATGATTGTGATCATATCTGTCCCTGGTTCCCATGGTATGGTTGTGAGATCATATATGTGAAGGTATGCAATTATAATGTTACTGTGGTTTCCTCAGCACTCATCAACACTTTCTGAAGAACTAGCTTTATTCTGTATTTGATAGTTTTCTTTGGTGACTTTGTGTGTTTGTGTATGTGTGTGTACATGTAGGAGGATCAGAGAGAAAATGCATATATATTGTATAATAAAATTTACCCTTTTTTCTAGCTTCCATATATCTAACTTTTTCAAAGTTGTGCTAAGATTTACTCTTAAATTACCACTAACATTAGCAACTTCCAATTTACTAATATCCATTCTAACAAAATTTTAAAACCACAGACTACCTCATACCCATGAACTGGGAACCTGTACTACCAGAAATACTATTTACAAAATGTTTTTTGTGTATGAAATACCATAAAATAACTTAAATATTTACAAAAGTGATGACCAAATATTACATTCTTATAGTCTATTGTTTCTATGGCGATACACATGTAGCATCTCTGAAATTTATACATACTCATCTTGCTTTCATTATCTCATTTGAAACCTTATAAATAATGTCGAGTATATAGTAATGGAGGAGTAAATGTACTGATCAATCCACTGTTACTGGACCATAGAAAATACCACACAGTACTACCAATTATGAAGAGAGAGAAAGGATAAAGTTCCCTAAATAACCTAAAAAAAACAAAAACAAACAGAAGTACCATATGATCCAGCAGTTCCACTCCTGTGCACATATCTGGAGAAAACCATAATTTGAAAAGATAACATGCAACTCTATGTTTATAACAGCACTATTCACAATAGCCAAGACATGGAACCAATCTAAATATTCACTGACAGATAAATAGATAAAAAGATGTGGTACATACATGCAATAGAATATTATTCAGCCTTAAAAAGGATGAAATACTGCCATTTGCAGCAACATGGATGGAGCTAGAGGTCATCATACTAAGTAAAGAGCTGGACAAAGACAAATATCATATGATATCACACATAAGTGGCATCTAATTTAAAAAGATGCAAATAAACTTATTTACAAAAATTACAGGCATCAAAAACAAACTTATGGTTACCAAAGGGGGAACATGGTTATGGAGGAATAAATGAGTAGCTTGGGATTCACACACAACATGCATATAAAATAGATAACCAATGATAACCTACTGTATAGCACATAGAACTCTAATCAGTATTCTATGATAAGTTATATGAGAAAAAAATCTGAAAAAGAATGAATATATGTACATGTATAATTGGATCACTTTGCTGTACACCTGAAACACAACATTGGAAATCAATTATACTCCAATAAAATTTAAAAAAAAATACAATAGAGGAAGAAGAAGCGTAGGAAGAGGAAAAAGAAGGGAAGAGAAGGGGAAAGAAGGAGGGAGGGGAGAAGTCAGAGGAGGAGGATGGGAGGAGCACTAGGAGGAACAGAGGAAAGGCGGATGGAGATGGATTGGCAGAGATCAAGGAGAGAGAGAAGAAAAAGGAGAGAGAAGGAAGAAAAGTAAAAGAAACTATACATATTAGAAATTCAGAACACAACTCAACTCGCACATTAACTCAACTTGAGTGTATGTGGATCAATTTGAGTGAAGTCAGTTAATTTTATTTTGTGAGGTGAAAGTTGCTCAGTCACGTCCGACTCATTGCGATCCCATGGACTGTAGAGTCCATGGAATTCTCCAGGCCACAATACTGGAGTGGGTAGCCTTGGTAGCCTTTCCATTCTCCAGGGGATCTTTTCAACCCAGGGATCGAACCCAGGTCTCCCACATTCAGGTGGCTTCTTTACCCGCTGAACCACAAAGGAAGTCCAAGAATACTGGGGTGGGTAGACTATTCCTTCTACCAGATCTTCCTGACCCAGGGATCGAACCGGAGTCTCCTGCATTGCAGGTGGATTCTTTACCAAGTGGGCTATCAGTGAAGCCCAAGATAAATATGAGTTGAGATACAGCTAGAAACTGTTTGATATCCGATCTGAATATGTTTGACTATGATGGTAAGATTTTGGTTTCAGGAGGTTTACTTGCTCATCTGAGCAATCAGAAAATGATGTTTGAACACACCGTTAAATGAAGTGCAATTAAAGGAATATTTTTAATGAAAGTTTTTAGGAAACGTGCAGTTTTCAAAACATATGCTAATTCTATATGCTGGCAATTTAAAAATAATTTCTTAATCTGCCATTCAAAACCTCTGTTCTCTGCTCTGGTTTAGAAGAATCCTTGAAGTTTGAAAATAGCTACACTGTACTTCAGGTAAGACACATTCTGCCCTATCCATGGAATATGCTATATCATACAGTATGCATTCATACTTTTTGCTTGTGTTTAATGACTAACTATTGTCTTTCTCCACTTCTTGGGTTTACAGTGATCTTATGACCCTACGTGAAAGGATTAATTTCTCAGTTGTGTCCGACTCTTTGTGATTTCATCGACTGTAGCCCGCCAGGCTCCTCTGTCCATGGGATTCTCAAGGGAAGAATACTGGAGTGGGTAGCCAATCCCTTATCCTGGGGATCTTCCCAACCCAGGGATTGCATCTGGGTCTCTTACATTGCAGGCAGATTCTTTACTGCCTGAGCCACCATGGAAGCCTGTGTGACACTACAATAAGATTTAAAGACTGAAATATATTTGACTATTTTGTATAATCTCTATTTTTTTGCCACTTGTGCCATTATTGCATATTCAATACTTAATCACTTGAAAATTAACATATTAAGTAGGCATCGAACATAACTCTCCCCTAAAGGACTTTGTAATGAACTATATTATTTTATAATAATAAACTATATTATTTTATTACACTGGTCATAACAAACACCCTCTTCCAACAACACAAGAGAAGACTCTATACATGGACATCACCAGATGGTCAACACCGAAATCAGATTGATTATATTCTTTGCAGCCAAAGATGGAGAAGCTATACAGTCAGCAAAAACAAGACCAGGAGCTGACTGTGGCTCAGACCATGAACTCCTTATTGCCAAATTCAGACTTAAATTGAAGAAAGTAGGGAAAACCACTAGACCATTCAGGTATGACCTAAATCAAATCCCTTATGATTATACAGTGGAAGTAAGAAATAGATTTAAGGGCCTAGATCTGATAGATGGAGTGCCTGATGAACTATGGAATGATGTTTGTGACATTGTACAGGAGACAGGGATCAAGACCATCCCCATGGAAAAGAAATGTAAAAAAGCAAAATGGCTGTCTGGGGAGGCCTTACAAATAGCTGTGAAAAGAAGAGAAGTGAAAAGCAAAGGAGAAAAGGGAAGATATAAACATCTGAATGCAGAGTTCCAAAGAATAGCAAGAAGAGATAAGAAAGCCTTCCTCAGTGATCAATGAAAAGAAATAGAGGAAAACAACAGAATGGGAAAGACTAGAGATCTCTTCAAGAAAATCAGAGATACCAAAGGAACATTTCATGCAAAGATGGGCTCGATAAAGGACAGAAATGGTATGGTGCCGGGAGCCGGCATATTGCATATTGAGTGCATATTGCATATTGAGTGCAGCACTTTTCAGGATCTGGAATAGCTCAACTGGAATTCTATCACTGCAGGTAGCCAGCGTGAGGAACTCCACCCATGACAAAGGTCATGAGGAAGGAGGCTTGGCATACGCAAAGGCGGGATCAAGCCTCAGGAGTCTCCCTGGAAATTCTTGAGCAATCTACCCCCAAAACCAGAGTCTGCCTACTTTCTGCTTTGTGCTTTCACCTACACCTCTGACTTTACGGGGGGCTGTCCCCCACTACCTCTCTGAAAAAAGTTAGCTTACAGCTCCAGTTAATAATTCCTGGGTGTGACAGTGTTTAACCTACAAACTCCTTTGGAAATCCTCTAGCCTGCCTGAATAGGTTTTTCCGGCCTCATGTGATTGTTCGGAGCCTCCCAACTGTGAGAGGCAGGAGATGTCCTAAACTGTCTAAACACAGATTCTTTTGAGTAGTTAAAAGATTGATTAGAAATTGTATTGGTGAAGGGATTTTCACTTGTTGGGCCAATGTTTGCTGCTAAGTTTCCATATCCCTTACCTGCTGTGTCCCTGGCAGTGTATTGATTAATATAATTGGTGTAAATAGTAGCTTTAATGTTTGTAACCTGGGACCCTTGAGTTAATTCTTTTTCTTGTTATAGCCCACCACACCTTTGCTCTGTAGGAATGCAACTTTATCTAATGCTTTTGGAGGGTGGCTCCTGACCAATCACCTTTAGAGAAAAATAAGTTTTCTGAAGAAAAGGTCTTAAAATGTTAACAGGCCTCCGGGCCAGAAGATGATGCAAATCACCTAACTTTTGCATATGCTAAGTTTGCAGGAAGAAAGCCTGGCTTGCTGCCTGACTCTACCCCTTCCCCCATTATCCTCTGTGCATAACTTAAGGTATAAAAACTACTTTGAAAAATAAAGTGTGGGCCTTGTTCACCGAAACTTGGTCTCACCATGTCGTTCTTTCTCTTACCTTCTGGCTGAATTATTCAGCCTCTTTTCTCCACTGAATTTTCCTACTGAGCTATCCTCATTCTATTACTCTTTATATCCTTAATTAACGTTTAATTAAGCAATTGTTTCCTGATCTTCGCCGACGCCGTCTCTCCTTCGAATACCCTGGTTCAGCCGGGGCTGGTCCCCGGCAGGTGGCGCCCGAAACAGGGACTTTCGAAGGTAAGCTCCCCAAAGCAATCAGAGCCATCAGCCCTATTGCTCCCCGTTCTCGGAACAACTGGGTGACCAGCCCTCTTGTTCCCCCACGGAGCAGTTTGGGTCACCAGCCCTACTGCTCCTCCCTCGGAACAGTTTGGGCCATCAGCCTACTGTTCCTCCCCCGGGACAATCTGGGTCACCAGCCCTATTGTTCTTCCAGGGTTCGGGACGGCTAGGACCCCACTCAAGGGTGCCGCGGACCCCCCTGTAGGATAGACAGGGCGAGAGGAGTGGGAAGTGTTGAAAGTGTTAAAAGAGTTAGACTTAGAGAGAGAAAACGGTTTCTGAAGTTAAAAGGCCAAAGAAGAGCCTGATCTTTTAAAAGCTAAAAGCTTTATCTTCTATTATACTTAATTTTCTGACATGGGTAACACTGAAACTAAGAATGGCAACTCTTTACACAAGTAATCTTGAAACTGTTAAAGAGGCTACTGTTAATTTAGATACTTGGGTGAAGGTAAAAAACAACTAAAACTTATCCTATAAATATGATTAAAAATGTTCTGGACCCTCGTCATGAGGCTGTGGGATAGCCTATGGGAGAGGCTACAGCGGTGGATGGTAGTGGGTCTCCACCTTCTGCGCAGATCATATTTTCTGCCATTGACGAAGAAAAGGAGGGAGACTGTGCTCTACCTCCGGAGGAAGGAGAGGGCTTACAGGACGCTGCGGCCGGGCGCCCTGGCGAGCCCCCTCCCCCTCTACACAAACCTTTAAAAATTTATCCAACAATTTCTGATTTAAGGCGACTACTCCACCTCCGCTTGCACCTCCCAGGGCCTAAGAATTCCCCAGTTTACATCCAAAGTCTCCCAGAGCATTGCCTAAAGCTGAAAAAGATAAAAAAGATTTCTTTTAAACAAAGGAGCTTTAAAAAAAAAAAAAAAACACACAATATACAGAGCCTGCTCCTTGAAGAAAACCCCCTCAGGGGGGCCTCACCCAAGCAAAAAAAATAAATAAATAAAAAGAGAAAAAAAAAAAAAAAAAGTAAAAAAAAAAAAAAGAAAAAATAGAGAAAGATCTAAAGATAGAGAAAAAGCTAAAGAGTGAAAAGGAGAGAGGAACAGAGAAGGAAGGAATCAGGGAATGCAGCAAGATTGAGAAAGGAAGAAAGGAAGTTAGAAAAAGAGATACAGAGAGAAAGAGAGGGAGGAGGGAAGAAAAAGAGAGAAAGAGGGTAAAGGGAAAGAAACGAAGGAAAGAGAAGGGTAGCGAAAAATGAAGGGGGAGAAAAAAGTGAGAAAAGCAGGAAGAGAGGAAGAGAGAGACTGTAAGAGACGCTGTGACCAGGTGCCCTGGCGAGCTCCCCCTCCCCCCCACCCCCTCTGCGCAAACCTTAAAAAAAAAAAAACAACTTATCCACCACTTTCTGATTTAAGGCCATTGCTGCCGCCTCCGTTTGCGCCTTCCAGGGCCCAAGAGTTCCCCACTTTGCCCCCAAAGTTTCTCAAAGTGTTGCCTAAGCCTGAGGAAGATAAAAAGTTTTTTGAACAGTGGAGATTTTAAAACAGACTGCGTGCACAATATGCAGTGCTCCTTGGAGAAAACCCCCTCAGGGGGGTCTCACCCAGGCTAAGAAAAAAGCGGACGGTAAAGGGATTTAGCAACAATATTAACCCCTGATATGCCGGTTGCTCCGATTCCAAGGGGAGTGGCTGGCCCCCCTTCTTGAGGGCATTATAGGACTTGTGCTAGGGTGTAGCTCGCTTTCTTTTCAAGAAATTTCGGTGGTATATGGTGTGGTAGATTCTGATTATATTGGAGAAATTATAGTTTTGATCTCGCCGCTTACCAAAACTGTGCAAATTAATAAAGGTCAAAGAATAACACAGTTTTTGCTTTTACCTTATCAGGCAGGAAAAAACTTGACTTCTCAAGCTAAGAGCCACAGAGTATTTAGATCTAGTGATCTAGCCTTTTGGGTGCAGGAAAGTACAGCTCCAAGGCCTTTAAAAGATCTTTTAATTCAAGAAAATAAACTGTCAGGGCTATTAGACACAGGAACAGACGTCTCTTAACATTGCTGGGGAAGACTGACCCAGCTCCTGGCCAACACATACTACTGAAAATGAGTTGAGATTAGAAAAAGTGATATGCGGGTTGGGAATGCTGTAGAGAAAAAGGTGAGGGAGAGTTTAAAACCTTGAAGAGTAGTGAGTTCCCCGTTGCTGGAAGTATTCAAGCAAATATTAGATGGTTGCTTGTCATCTAAAAAGCTATAGACCAGATTTAGGTTACAAAACGATAACTGGAGAAGCTTATAAACATGTTGTGCAACACCTCTTTACTTGCTTCTCATATTTAGGTCTGCCAAAACTTTTAAAAACTGGTAATGCCCCTTTGAGGCTGCGGAGAGATTGTTTACTAACTTTAAATGATTTCCAAAAATTATTAGGGGACATTAATTGGATATGCCCACATTTAAAACTGACTACTGCAGATTTAAAGCCTTTGTTTAATTGCTTAAAAAGTGACCCTAATTCCAGTTCTAAGTTGACTAGTGAGACAGAGTTGGCTCTTGTTAAAGTAGATGAGACTTTAAATGATCAGTTAATTAGGATTAATATTACCAAAAGATGAGATTAAATTATTCTTGCCATAAAACATACACCTACAGGGTGATTGTGACAAAAAGGCCCATTGGTTCCATCTACCAGTGACCCCAAGAAAAATAGTTTTATCTTATCCCAACTTGGTGGCACAATTAATTATAAAAAGAGGAAAAAAGAAGTGTAGAACTTTTTAGAAAAGAAGTAGCAAATATAATAATTTCACTCAATAAGGATCAACTGCAAGTCTTTTACAAAGTAGTGATGATTGGCAAGTTGCCCTGATAGATTTCAGGGGTCAGATTTTGTTTCACTTGCCCTCAAGCCCCCACAGTAGTTAAAAGTTCAAAAATGTTAGATTGGCAGTTTGAGGATACCTGTGGAACTTTCCAACCGTATGTAGTTCCTACGCTCCCCTTTACCCTATGGGGGAGGGACGTGCTGTCTCAAATAGGAGATACTCAGAGAAGGGTTTTCTCAATTTCTTAGTTATCAACAGGTGGTACAATTAACAATACTTTATATATTGTTATAAATACGTAATATAAATATATTTGCCTAACTACAGTTTGCCTAATTAGATATGGGTATAAATAAAATATAATAAAGGTATACCTAATTCTATTTATAGATCTATACTTACTTAATTTGTATATAAATCAATATATGTATTATATATATACTGTATAATTAAATGTATATTGCAGTAATATAATGTGTGTGGCTGATATTAATTGGTATGGATTGATGTGCTGTGATGATATATGTTCTGTATGCTGTATAATTATATATGTGTGACATGTATTATTACAGTACATTGGTTTGTGTTGGTTGGTATTGGCTGTGTGTGTGTTGTATTGCTGTAATATATATGAATTGATATATTAATTATAAGATTAATTCAAGTATATTGATTTATATATATTGTATGTCAATAAGTTTATACTTGTTGCCATATATAAATACATTTTGCATTTAGGTATATCTGTATACCAAAATGAGATAAGGAGGTTATACATTTATTATTTAAATTTATAGAGACCTAAACTAAACATTAGACCTAAATTAACATATCTCTAAATTTATATTGTTAAAATGTAAATTTTAAAAATTAAATTGACAACTGCTTGATAATTCCTTTGCCCTAAAACCCCCATAGGTGTAATTGGGGTGGCCAGACAAAAAATTGGTTTTATAGCAAAACGGCCCCCTAGAGTGGGTCCATCTTTCCGCTCAAACTAAAAAAGTAGTGGCTTCTTATCCAGGATTGATAGCTACTTTGATATTAAAGGAAAAAAGTGGAACATTGAATTATTTGGTAAAGAGCCATCAGAAATTGTAATTCCATATAATAAGAACAACTTGATGCTCTTCTAATGTTTGAAAATTGGCAGATTGCTATAAGAAACTATTTTGGTCAAAATTTTTGCATCATTTACCCTCGCATGTTTTGCTGAATTTTATATCCAGACATCCAGTTATTTTTCCTGTCAGATGTAAACAATCTCCTATTCCAAATGCTCAGATAGTTTTTACTGATGGGTCAGCAAACGGTAAAGCCTCCATAGTTACTAAAAATCACCAAAAGGTTTTAAAAATACAGGAAACTTCAGCTCAAAGCGCTGAAATAGCAGTCATAGAGGCTTTTGCTATGTTTGCAGATGAGGAATTTAACCTTTATTCTGATTCTCAGTATATTGTCAGGTTGTTTCCACACATTGAAACTGCGGTTTTGCCTGAAAATAAAACTACCATATTTCATTTGTTAACTAAATTACAGCAACAAATTTGGAAAACAAATAAAATATTTTTCATTGGACACATTTGGGCTCATTCCAGATTGCCCGGCCCTTAAAATGCCTTTAATGATTTGGCTAACTTGTTAACCAGAAATACAGTGGCTACTGTGATTGAGGAGGCCAGAGCCTCTCACTCACTTCATCATCAATACACTACTGCTTTAAGATATCAATTCCAAATTCCCAGAGAGACTGCTCGAGAGATAGTTCGTTCTTGCTTATATTGCCCCACTGTTTATAATAGTCTACCTATGGGAGTTAATACTCGCGGTCTCAAACCTAACGTACTCTGACAAATGGATGTAACTCATGTCTCTTCATTTGGAAAACTGTCCTTTGTTCTTTAACTGTAGACACCTTTTCTCATGTTATTATTGCAACTGCTCATACAGGGGAAGCAATTAAAGATGTAATACAACATCTCTTTACTTGTTTTTCATATTTGAGCCTGCTAAAAGCTCTGAAAACTGACAATGCTCCTGCGTCTAAGTCTTTTCAGGAATTTTGTATAAAGTTTCAAATTAAACATAATACTGTCATCCCTTATAATCCCCAGGGACAGGCCATTGTTGAAAGAGCGCATCAAACATTAAAAATCCAAATTCAAAAACTAAAAGAAGGGGAGTTTAAGTATAGTTCTCCCCATCAAATCTTGCAACATGCTCTTTTCGTAATAAATATTCTAAATACTGATCTGGCTGGAACTACTGCAATGCTTCGTCATTGGTGCCTGGAGCAATTAAATGCAAAACCATTAGTCAAATGGAAGGACCTCCTCTCAGGACAATGGAAGGGTCCTGACCCATTATTAACTAGCGGTAGAGGATGTGCTTGTATTTTTCCACAGGATGCAGATTCTCCAATTTAGATCCAGGACAGGTTGATTCGCCATGTTGCAGACCCCCAGACATCCAGTTCCCCCATTGCTTCGATCACAAAAGAGGAGCCCGCCTGAAGGGGAGGCAAGATAAACATCGAGATCCCGGCGGGACCGACAGGGCTGCTGCAGCGCGAACTCCAACCAGAAAATAATTCTACTTACTCTGTTTTGGCTTGTCTACCCTCTCCTTATGTTTTTCTCTTTACCAATGATTCTGGAAAACTTAATGTACATGTGACTTTCACTGGTGGACCCAATGTAGTGACTTGTGAACAATGCATGCTCTCATCTTGTTTAAACCCTCAATATAATGTTTGCTCCTTTATAGTGTTACAATGTCCACCTTATCTTATGATGTAACCACTTATTGATATGTTAACTATAGTCTTGCTATGTTACAACAACTACAAGATTTAATGTGATCACGACGATTTGTGGGCTTTACTTATTTTAGGAATATCAGCTTTAATAGCAGCAATTACTTCTGTTACTGTGGCAGCAATATCATTGACTCAACAAGTGCATACTGCCCAATATGTTGATACCATGTCTAAAAATGTTTCTTTAACTCTAGCAACACAGAAAGTTATAGATAGAAAATTGGAGATGAGAGTAGAGACCTTAGAAGAGGCAATAATGCATATTGGGACTGAGTTACAGGCTTTAAAAGTGAAAATGTCTCTGTCTTGCCACACTGATTACCGGTGGATATGCGTGACATCTTTAAAGGTAAACGAGACAGATTATGAATGGGAAAAAATCAAAAATCGTATCTCAGGTGTTTGGAACAGCTCTGACATTGGCCTGGACTTAGAGAAAGTTCATAATCAAATACAGGCCCTGGAACACTGTCGACTGGATTTTACCACCGCTGGAGCAGCTAATGACTTTTTTCTCACCTTCTCTAACTTTATTTCTGGAAAAAACATTCTGTCTAATATCTTTAGTTCTAGTTTTGCTTCTCATAATCATTCTTCCTTGTATTGTCAGGATTCTTCGGCAGAACATTCAAAAGCTCGCGACTGAGCTGCATCTGGCTGTTTTAAGAAATAAAAAAGGGGGAGATGCCGGGAGCCGGCATATTGCATATTGAGTGCATATTGCATATTGAGTGCAGCACTTTTCAGGATCTGGAATAGCTCAACTGGAATTCTATCACTGCAGGTAGCCAGCGTGAGGAACTCCACCCATGACAAAGGTCATGAGGAAGGAGGCTTGGCATACGCAAAGGCGGGATCAAGCCTCAGGAGTCTCCCTGGAAATTCTTGAGCAATCTACCCCCAAAACCAGAGTCTGCCTACTTTCTGCTTTGTGCTTTCACCTACACCTCTGACTTTACGGGGGGCTGTCCCCCACTACCTCTCTGAAAAAAGTTAGCTTACAGCTCCAGTTAATAATTCCTGGGTGTGACAGTGTTTAACCTACAAACTCCTTTGGAAATCCTCTAGCCTGCCTGAATAGGTTTTTCCGGCCTCATGTGATTGTTCGGAGCCTCCCAACTGTGAGAGGCAGGAGATGTCCTAAACTGTCTAAACACAGATTCTTTTGAGTAGTTAAAAGATTGATTAGAAATTGTATTGGTGAAGGGATTTTCACTTGTTGGGCCAATGTTTGCTGCTAAGTTTCCATATCCCTTACCTGCTGTGTCCCTGGCAGTGTATTGATTAATATAATTGGTGTAAATAGTAGCTTTAATGTTTGTAACCTGGGACCCTTGAGTTAATTCTTTTTCTTGTTATAGCCCACCACACCTTTGCTCTGTAGGAATGCAACTTTATCTAATGCTTTTGGAGGGTGGCTCCTGACCAATCACCTTTAGAGAAAAATAAGTTTTCTGAAGAAAAGGTCTTAAAATGTTAACAGGCCTCCGGGCCAGAAGATGATGCAAATCACCTAACTTTTGCATATGCTAAGTTTGCAGGAAGAAAGCCTGGCTTGCTGCCTGACTCTACCCCTTCCCCCATTATCCTCTGTGCATAACTTAAGGTATAAAAACTACTTTGAAAAATAAAGTGTGGGCCTTGTTCACCGAAACTTGGTCTCACCATGTCGTTCTTTCTCTTACCTTCTGGCTGAATTATTCAGCCTCTTTTCTACGCTGAATTTCCTCACTGAGCTATCCTTATCTCAGCCTCTTTTCTCCACTGAATTTTCCTACTGAGCTATCCTCATTCTATTACTCTTTATATCCTTAATTAACGTTTAATTAAGCAATTGTTTCCTGATCTTCGCCGACGCCGTCTCTCCTTCGAATACCCTGGTTCAGCCGGGGCTGGTCCCCGGCAGTATGGACCTAACAAAAGCAGAAGATATTAAGAAGAGATGGCAAGAATACACAGAAGAACTGTACAAAAAAGATCTTCATGACCCAGATAAACACGATGGTGTGATCACTGACCTAGAGCCAGACATCCTGGAATGTGAAGTCAAGTGGGCCTTAGAAAGCATCACTACGAACAAAGCTAGTGGAAGTGATGGAAAACCAGTGGAGATATTCCAAATCCTGAAAGATGATGCTGTGAAAGTGCTGTACTCAATATGCCAGCAAATTTGGAAAACTCAGCAGTGGCCGCAGGACTGGAAAAGGTCAGTTTTCATCCCAATCCCAAAGAAAGGCAATGCCAAAGAATGCTCAAACTACCACACAATTGCACTTATCTCACACGCTAGTAAAGTAATGCTCAAAATTCTCCAAGCCAGGCTTCAGCAATACGTGAACCGTGAACTTCCAGATGTTCAAGCTGGTTTTAGAAAAGGCAGAGGAACCAGAGATCAAATTGCCAACATCCGCTGGATCATGGAAAAAGCAGGGAGTTCCAGAAAAGCATCTATTTCTGCTTTATTGACTATGCCAAAGCCTTTGACTGTGTGAATCACAATAAACTGTGGAAAATTCTGAAAGAGATGGGAAGACCAGACCACCTGACCTGCCTCTTGAGAAATTTGTATGCAGGTCAGGAAGCAACAGTTAGAACTGGACATGGAACAACAGACTGGTTCCAAATAGGAAAAGGAGTTCGTCAAGGCTGTATATTGTCACCCTGCTTATTTAACTTCTATGCAGAGTACATCATGAGTAACGCTGGACTGGAAGAAACATAAGCTGGAATAAAGATTGCCGGGAGAAATATCAGTAACCTCAGATATGTAGATGACACCACCCTTATGACAGAAAGTGAAGAGGAACTCAAAAGCCTCTTGATGAAAGTGAAAGTGGAGAGTGAAAAAGTTGGCTTAAAGCTCAACATTCAGAAAACGAAGATCATGGCATCTGGTCCCATCACTTCATGGGAAATAGATACAGAAACAGTGGAAACAGTGTCAGACTTTATTTTTCTGGGCTCCAAAATCACTAGAGATGGTGACTGCAGCCATGAAATTAAAAGACGCTTACTCCTTGGAAGGAAAGTTATGACCAACCTAGATAGCATATTCAAAAGCACAGACATTACCTTGCCAACAAAGGTTCGTCTAGTCAAGGCTATGGTTTTTCCTGTGGTCATGTATGGATGTGAGAGTTGGACTGTGAAGAAGGCTGAGTGCTAAAGAATTGATGCTTTTGAACTGTGGTGTTGGAGAAGACTCTTGAGAGTCCCTTGGACTGCAAGGAGATCCAACCAGTCCATTCTGAAGGAGATCAGCCCTGGGATTTCTTTGGAAGGAATGATGCTAAAGCTGAAACTCCAGTACTTTGGCCACCTCATGCGAACAGTTGACTCATTGGAAAAGACTCTGATGCTGGGAGGGATTGGGGGCAAGAGGAGAAGGGGACGACAGAGGATGAGATGGCTGGATGGCATCACTGACTCGATGGACGTGCGTCTCAGTGAACTCTGGGAGATGGTGATGGACAGGGAGGCCTGGCGTGCTGCGATTCATGGGGTCGCAAAGAGTTGGACACGACTGAGCGACTGATCTAATCTGATCTGATATTATTTTAAGAGGTTTTGTGTGACTAACATATCATTCATGATGGATCTATATATCTATTAATATCTTCATTAGTATATGTGGAAATGTATAGTGTGTGTGTATTTTTTAAATCAGATTCTTCATAAAGGACAATCAGCAAAAAAGGATATTAGTTTATATGCAAAGATAGTTCATCCTGATCAAAGGGAAAGTTGAGTACTTCCAAACCAAGTCAACATAGTAAATCTTTACTTAAATTGTTCTGAATCAATATTTTAAAAAAAATTTTAAGCTAAACCAAAATAGATTTGGACTTACACAAATAAGACAACAAAATGTTAGCAATCAGAAAACACTTTTATGTATTACATCACTCTGTCTTCTGAGACTCTGTGTCTCTTGTGTGTTAGGATGTGTCTGCTATTGAGCTCCTTATTCAGCCATATGCTATAGATCGGATAATAAAGTATGCCAAGATTTATGAAATTCACCACAATTTTCATACTACTTTCCATGAGAAGATATGAACAGACTGGCAAATAACAGGAGCAGATGTAATATTTTCATATCTCCTTTTAATTAAATATTGTCATTTTGGAAGAAAGTAGCATAGGAAGTGCATCAGAGAGGGATTTAGGTTTTAGAGGCCATAAACAGTATGGTGATGAAATATGAGGAAGGAAGTCTATCTTATAAACACTGGAAAGATCGTGTTTTCTGCAGAAAAAGAGTGCTTTTATCACTAGTGATTTTAGCATAAGTAATGACATTTAAGGATAATTTTTGAAAATTAATATCAACAATAGGAAAATGAAAATAGCAATTTCATTTATAGTAACATTGAAAATATAAAAATAGAAGGAATATGTTAAGATATACAAGACCTCTATATGGAAAACTATAAAACAGTGCTGAAAAGAATGAAAGAAGATCTTAAAATGGAGAGATATACCAGGTTCATGGATTAGAAGACTATCTTTAAGATAGTAATCCTCTCCATACTGATTTATTAATTCCATGCAATATTAATCAAAACACAGTGGCCTTGGTGGAAGAAATTGCCGATTGCATTCTAAAATTTATATGGAAATGCAAAAGACACAGAATAACTATGATAATCTTGAAGAATTTTTTTTAAATGGAAGATTTTAATTCTTATTTAAGTCTATAGTAATTAAAACAATGTGATATTGTTATGTGGATAAACAGATAAATGAAATAAACGGTCCAGAAATAGAAACACACATAAGTGTTCACTTCATGGCATTCAAAAAGAAGAAAAGAAGGTCTCTTTAATAAATGATGCTGGAGAAATGAGCTATTTGTATGGAGGCAGGGAGCATTTATTTTATGGTATATATTGTTAGTGCATTCAGATTACTTTGCATATTTGCAACAGCTCAGAGTTTCTTTTTTTTTTTTTTTTTGCTTCTGCATGCTCTGCTGCTAACGACTGAGACTCTCAGATAATTTCCCTTGGACATTTTCCTACCTTTCTGAAACTGTAAAGAGAATCAAAAGCACCTATATGATTTAACGGTGGTTTAGTTCCTAAGTCATGTCCGACTCTTTGTGACCCAAAAAGGCAGCTTATGGTGGGTGAAAGACTAGTAGCAAGATACATGAATCTAGTTACTTTGCGTCACTTTGCATCAAGAAGGAACAACTTTTTTTTTTTTGTAATTATGCTCCAGTTCTGCTTTCAAAATCAGGCTGAATCAGGGACTTCCTTTGAAATGGGACCCTTATGTGGCTTCATTTTCTTTTCAGTTCTTCTTCCTTATTACATTATTGGTTTCTCCTTAGAATATTCCTTAATAATTCATTTATACTGAACTATTGGCTTAGGATCCAACTTTGGAAGAAACCAACCTGATACACCCTAAACCATGTTACACACACACACACACACACACACACACACACACTTTTGAGGGGGACCATAGATCTAAATGTATACCCATTTAGCATTCCCTCCAGAGAGGGTCCTCCCGCCCCCAACCTAGGTAAATGCAAGATCCACCTTTCCCACCAGGGCTGCCAAAACTGGTCTGCTTTCCCCACCAGAATGATGTTATTGCGAACCAGGGAAACAGGAAAAAAGGTACAGTCTCTATCCTCACGGAGAAGGCAATGGCACCCTACTCCAGTACTCTTGCCTGGAAAATCCCATGGATGGAGGAGCCTGGTAGGCTGCAGTCCATGGGGTCGCGAAGAGTCGGACATGACTGAGTGACTTCACTTTCACTTTACTTTCATAGATCTAAATATGAAAATGAAATCTATAAGCTTTTTAGAAAAACATAAAGGTGAATGCTTTTATAGCTCTGGGTTAGGGAAAATAGATATGACCCATAATATATTACTAGAGAAGGAAATGGCAGCCCACTCCAGAATTCTTGTCTGGAGAATCCTGTGGGCAGAGGAGCCTGGTGGGCTGCCATCTGTGGGGTCACACAAAGTCAGACATGACTGAAGTGACTTAGAACAGCAGCAGCATAATATAAAACAATAAACTGGATGACACTGAACTAAAATCTTCTGCTAAAACAAAACAAAAAACCCATAGTAATGAAGTAAAAAAACAAACAAACTAGAGGTTACTAGGAGAAAATATTAATAATGCATTTATCTGACAAAGGACTTATATCTAGAATATTTAAGGAATTTCTTTAAATCAATAATAAAAATAGAGTGATGTCTGCAAAATGGTGAAAATAACAACTGTCTGTGGACAAGATGCCTTTGTAAAAATTCCAGAACCCGAGGATGAGATTGAAGCAACCCTGTGCACTAGAGAAAGAGAAAAACTACATTAGAAAATAAAACGGATGGTTTCACTTTGACTGCAATTCCCCACCCCCACCCAGGCTGGCACACTGCTGTCTCCACAGGGTTGCCCTGGACCTACAGTTCCTCCAGTGGTAGCAAGAGAGCCCAGGATGCACAACTAGCTTCTCCATTGTTGCAGGATGCTCTCAGAAGGCCCCCCTTAGGTCTTGCCTCATGGGGATCACTGGGAGAACCATAAGCCAGTCCACTGTGGATCAGCTACAGATAGGAAAGTAGAGGGGATACACAGCAACCAGCACACAGATCTCGGCAGACAATGTTTCTTCTGCTTGTGGCACCCAGTATGCTTTGCCCATGTGCATAGCTGAGCTGGTGGCTCTCTGTGGCCAGGAAGCCAAATCAGCAGGTCTGATTTGGGTCCCCAGCAAATGGGCCACCCTCGCCGTGGACACCATTTTATAGCCTAACCTGGACAATGAAGCAAATCAGCAGCCCTGCTCAAGTACTGAGCCAAGCCTCTAGTCCCATCTAACCAGGAAGCTTTGCCAGACACCATATCTAACTACAGAGTTCACCCAACGGCCAGTTTTATTAGAGGACCAAGCCAGCAGCCCTCCACAGCTGTTAGGGAGAGCCTCCAGTTATGACTAATTAGTTAGTGCAGCCAGATAGCCTGGGCAACCATGGATGTCATCCTACAGCCTTGCTCAGGCAAGAGCAAGCCAGCAGTTTAACCCAAATACAAAGTATAACCTCCAGGCCTGCCTAACCATGGAGCCTGACAGTTATCATGGGCAGGCTTGCAGCCAATCCTACATTTTGGAACTCAGTATACCACAGCACCCAGCAACAGAGTCTGTCCTATGGTCCTACCCAACTGTTGAGCAGTTGTGTCCTCACCCAGGCAGGGAACACTGCCAGTAACACTGTCCAATTATGGAGTCTCACAAGTGGTACCATGCTGTCATGGAACACAGCCTGTGACCCTGTCCAACCAATGGTGGTTACTGAGCCTAGGTAATGGCTCCATCTGATGTAGATCCAAACCATCAGCCTGGCTTCACCAGTGAGCCAATCCCATGGTCCCACTTGAATGTGGAGCCTGGCCAGCACACCCCTGACCTCAGAGCCTGGGCAACGGCCTGGCCCAACTAGAGATCAGAACAGCAAGCCTCATCCGCTTGTATACATGACAAGGTAACCCATCCTAACCCCCAAACTAAGCTGACTGATGAGGTCTTTCCTTGCTTAAGGGAAACTTTACAAGGTGGAAGAAGAGGCTGCTTCCTGAGATGCACAGCTACCAATGCAGAGACAGAAGGATCACAAAGAATAACGCAAACAGAAAAACATGACAATACCAAAAAAATAATAAAATCCAAAAACTGATTCTAAATAAATGAAGATACAGGTACTACCTGCAAACAGTTCAGAATGATCCTCTTAAAAATTTCAGTGAACATACAGATAACAAAACAAATTTGGCAAACATTGCATGAACAAAATGAGACATTCCACAAAGATAAAACACACACACACACACACACACACACACACATCAAAAAAACAGAAAACAATTAGACAAACAAAACAGGAAACCCCAGAGCTGACACATACAATGCCTGCACCAAAAAATTCAATAGAGAGATTCAACAGCAAACTTGACAAAGCAGAAAAGAAATCAGAGAACTCAAAGATAAGTCATTTGAACTTAGCCAGTTAAAGCAAAAAAACAAAAAGAATGAAAGAGTGAAGAAAGCCTTTGGCGCATATGGGACAGCAAAAGAAAGAATATATATATTATGGGAATCCCAGAAGAAGAGGGGTAGAAAAGGATAGAATGTCTATTTAAAAAATCATGGCAGAAAATTTTTCCAAATGTGGGAAGAAAAATGAACATCAGATTCATGAAGCTACAAATCCCCAACAGGCTGAAATTAAAATGAGTTACACCAAGACATAAATAAATTGTCAAAAGTGGAATACAAAGAGAGAATTTTGTAATCACAACACAAAACATACATAAAAACATAGACATGTATAAAAATCCCAAGTAAAGATACAGTCAAGGTCAGATTCTCTAGTATACATTGATGGTGCATACATTTAAATAGAGCAGGGCCCTATTATGGTCCCCACTCCCCATGTCTTCTGCTTGCCTTTTGCCTGTGGAAAAACTTAAGCCAAACAACAAGCTTAATCAGAGAAGTCAGAAAATGCAGAAGCAAAGGAAAGCAGTCAAACAGGACAAAATAATAGTTTAGTCATCAAGCAAGGACCTTTAGTTCCACTCCTACCCAGTTGAAGAAGGTAATTACATGGTGACCACACTACAGCCATAACATAAACTTCCACCATTCTGAGAATGGGCCTCAAAGAAATGGGAATGAACTGACCCTGGAATTCAAGATTAACAGTACCTAAAACAATCATGATGATGCTGATCAGACCACCACATGACCAAGTTCAAGGTGACTGTCACAGCTGACTGTGCTGTTTCTGCATGTAGCCTCCTCCTTCTATCTATAAAAGTCAGGCTTTGGACCAGGAGTCTGCCTTATCTCCCCCCAGCTGTAAGCATCCAAAATAAAGCAAACTTGCCTTCTAACAACCTTGCTTTTTTATTGCCTTCCAAGGAGCAATTAGCCAGACCCCTACTTTCAGTGAAAAACAATCACTTTCAACTCTAGTTTAAATGTAGAGTAAAAGGTATTTAAAATAGCTATAACTATAATACTTTATTATGGGATATAAAACATTAATAATGTATGTCAGTTATACATATTGAGGGTGGGAAGATTTGGGAGAATGGCATTGAAACATGTGAAATGTCATGTATGAAACGAGATGCCAGTCCAGGTTCAATGCACGATGCTGGATGCTTGGGGTTGGTGCACTGGGACGACCCAGAGGGATGGTATGGGGAGGGAGGAGGGAGGAGGGTTCAGGATGGGGAACACATGTATAATTTTTTTAAATTAAAATTGAAAAAATAAATAAATAAATAAATTCTAAAAAAAAAAAAATAATGTATGTCAGTTATAATAGCAAAAACCTAAAACATGAGTGGGGGAGAGGGGTAAAAATAGAGTTTTTTAAATATTATTAACAAAGTTATCAGCTTAAAATAAGATATTATCACTGTAAAGTATTTTATGCAAACCCTGTAGTAACCACAAAGGAAAAATCTGTGGTAGATACACTGAAGGTTAAGATAAAAGACTCAAAGCATGCCACCATAAAAAGTTACCAAATCACAAAGGAAGTTAAGCAGGAGAGGAGGAAATGAACTACCAGTCAGTCAAAATACAATCAACAAAATGGCAATAAGATGGTACACGAATAATTATTAATACTTCAAAAATAAGCCCGGCCTTACTTGCTCCACAGCATATGGAATCTTCCTGGGCAAGAGATTGAATCCATGTCGCCTGGACTGGCAAGCAAATTCTTATCCACTAAGCCACCAGGGAAGGGCCTAGAAATAGATTTGCAGCTTCCCTGGTGGCTTTGTGGTAAAGAATCCACCTCAAGGCAGGAGTTCTGGATTCAATGCCTGGGGTGGAAAGATCCACTGGAGAAGGGAATGGCAACCCACTCCAGTCGTCTTGCCTGGAGAATTTCGTGGTCAGACGAACAGGGCAGATTACAGTCCATGGGGTCGCAAAGAGTAGGATATGACTGAGCAACTAACGCTTTCACTTTGACCAAACATAAGCCTCTTGAGAAATCTGTATGCAGGTCAGGAAGCAACAGTTAGAACTGGACATGGAACAACAGACTGGTTCCAAATAGGAAAAGGAGTACGTCAAGGCTGTATATTGTCTCCCTGCTTATTTAACTTCTATGCAGAGTACATCATGAGAAACACTGGACTGGAAGAAACACAAGCTGGAATCAAGATTGCCGGGAAAAATATCAATAATCTCAGATATGCAGATGACACCACCCTTATGGCAGAAAGTGAAGAGGAACTAAAAAACCACTTGATGAAACTGAAAGTGGAGAGTGAAAAAGTTGGCTTAAAGCTCAACATTCAGAAAACGAATATCATGGCACCTGGTACCATCACTTCATGGGAAATAAATGGGGAAACAGTGTCAGACTTTATTTTTGGGGGCTCCAAAATCACTGCAGATGGTGACTGCAGCCATGAAACTAAAAGACGCTTACTCCTTAGAAGAAAGTTATGACCAACTTAGATAATATATTCAAAAGCAGAGACATTATTTTGCCAACAAAATTCCGTCTAGTCAAGGCTTTGGTTTTTCCTGTGGTCATGTATGGATGTGAGAGTTGGACTGTGAAGAAAGCTATGCGTTGAAGAATTGATGCTTTTGAACTGTGGTGTTGGAGAAGACTCTTGAGAGTCCCTTGGACTGCAAGGAGATCCAACCAGTCCATACTGAAGGAGATCAGCCCTGGGATTTCTTTGGAAGGAATGATGCTAAAGCTGAAACTCCAGTCCTTTGGCCACCTCACGCGAAGAGTTGACTCATTGGAGAAGACTCTGATGCTGGGAGGGATTGGAGGCAGGAGGAGAAGGGGACAACAGAGGATGAGATGGCTGGATGGCATCGCTGACTGGATGGACGTGAGTCTGAGTGAACTCCAGGAATTGGTGATGGACAGGGAGGCCTGGCATGCTACGATTCATGAGGTCGCAAAGAGTTGGACACGACAGAGCGACTGAACTGAACTGAACTGAAGCAGATTAAATTCTCTAAATCAAAAACCACAGAATAATTGAATGGAGATTTTAAAAATCCAACAATATGCTGCCTATGAGAGAGTCATTTTAGCTTTAAGAATACACATTTGTTGAAAACGAAAGGAAGAAAAAGATTCCAAGAAAATGGAAACCAGAAGAGGGCAGAAGTGACTATACTTATCTCAGACAAAGTGGCCTATAAGTTAAAAACAGTCACAGGAGACAACGATCATCATTATAGAATAATAAATGGATCAATTCATCAAGAAGATGAAAGAATTATAAGTATGCACCTAACAACAGAGCACCTAAATATATAAAGCAAATACCTACAGAACTAAAAGGAAAATAAATAGCATATAGTAAGAGTAAGGAACTTGGGCTTCCCTTGCTGCTCAGCTGGTAAAGAATCTGCCTGCAATGTAGGAGACCTGGGTTTGATCCCTGGGTTGGGAAGATCCCCTGGAGAAGGGGCAAGCTACCCACTCCAGTATTCTGGCCTGGAGAATCCCATGGATTGTATAGTCCATGGGGTCACAAAGAGTCAGACACAACTGAGTGACTTTCACTTTTAATACTCTACTATCAAACGGACAGGCATTCAGACAGATAGTGAAAATGTAAATGGTGGATTTAAACAGTATCATAGGCAAAATGGACCTAACAGACATATATAAACATATCACTTAGCTGCAGTAGCATATACATTATTCTCAATTTTCAACAGAATATTTTTCAGAAGAGATCATGTTAAGCCATAAAACAAGTCCAAACAAATTCAGGAAAATTTAAATTATATCAACTATTTTTTCCTACACAATAGTATGAAACTAAAAACCAGTACCATGAGAAAATGTGGAAAATTCACAGTATGTCATAATGAAACAACCCCCTCCTGAATGATCAATGGGTTAAAGACGAAATCAAAAGGAAAATCCAAGAATATTTTGAGACAAATAAAATGGAAACATAGCCTACCAAAATGTTTTTTTTAAAAAAGAAAATGTATGGGATTCAACAAAAGCAGTTCTAAGAGGGAAGTTTATAACTATAAAAGGTTACACTAAAAAAAAAAAAAAAAAAAAGGAAAGAAAACCTCAAATAAATAACCTACCATTACACTCAAAGAACTACAAAAAGAATAGACTAAGCCTAAAGTTAGCAAAAAGGAAGGAAATAATAAAGATGAGAGCAGAAATAAGTAGAGAATAAAAACAATATCAGGAAAAATAAGACTTGGTTATTCAAGAGGATTTAAAAACTTACAAACCTTTAGAGAGGATCATCAAGGAAAAAAAGATAGAGGACTCAAATAAATTTTAACATGAAAAAAAAGATTTACAACTGATACCATAGAAATACAAAAGGATCATAAAGGCCAACTATTAACAATTACATGTCAATAAATTAGACAACTTAGAAGAAACAGATAAATTACTAGAAACATACAATCTACCATGACTGGATCATGAAGAAATAGAAACTGAATAGACCAAACATCAATAAAGAGATGGAATCAAGAATCAGAAACTTCCCAACACAGAAAACCCTAGGACCAGATGGCATACCCAGAAAATCCTAGCAAATATTTAAAGACGAATTCATTCCAATCCTTCTCAAACTCTCAAAAAATAGAAGAGTAGGGAATACTTCCAAAATCAATTTAAAAGGCCAGGATTACCCTGATAACAAAACAGAGTACAACAAAAGAAACAATCAACAAAACGAGAAGCCAACACATAGGATTGACTAAAATATTTGCAAGTCATACATAAGTTTAAAGATAGTTCATACAACTCAGTAGCAAAAAATCAAATAATCCAATTAAAAAGGGTAAAGAACCCAACTAGATATCTTTTCTAAAAATGACATACAAATGGCCAACAGCTATAGGAAAAGATGCATAACATCTGTAGAGATGTTACATTACTACTACTACTACTACTACTACTAAGTCGCTTCAGTCGTGTCCGACTCTGTGCGACCCCATGGACTACAGCCTACCAGGCTTCTCCGTCCATGGGATTCTCCAGGCAAGAACATTGGAGTGGGTTGCCATTTCCTTCTCCAGTGCATGAAAGTGAAAAGTCAAAGTGAAGTCGCTCAGTCGTGTCCGACTCTTAGCGACCCCATGGACCTCAGCCTACCAGGCTCCTCCATCCATGGGATTTTCTGGGCAACAGTACTGCAGTGGGGTGCCATTGCCTTCTCCCAGATGTTACATTAGGAAAATGCAAATCAAAATCACAATGAAATATCATTTATTAGCTGCTAGAATGGTTACCATCAAAAATACAAGCAATAACAAGTGTTAGCAAGGATGTGGAGAAAACCACTGGGCATTGCACACTGTCACTGAAAACGTACATTGCTAAAGCTATTATGGAAAATAGTAGAGAGGTACCTCAAACAATTTAAAACAGTACTACTATAATATTCAGCAATCTCATATCTAGGTATATAACCAAAGGAAGTGAAATTGCTATCTTGAAGAGGTTATATGTATCTCGATTTTCATTGTAGTATTATTCATAACAGCCAAGATATGGAAATAGCCAGTGTCAGTTGACAGATGGATAAAGAAAAGGCGGTATATACATATGTGTGCTTGCGAAGTTGCTTCAGTTGTGTCCAACTCTTTGCACCCCATGGACTGTACTCCAACAGACCCCTCTGTCCATGGGATTCTCCAGGCAAGAATATTGGAAAGATTTGCCATGCTCTTCTCCATGGGATCTTCCCAACCCAGGAAATGAACCATGTCTCTTATGTTTCCTGTATTGGTAGGCACGTCGGGTTCTTTACAGCTAGAACTACCTGGGAAGGCCACATAATATATATATACACATATATAAAATATAATATTATTCAGCCTTAAAAAAGACAATCCTGCCATATGCAATAACATGGATGAAACTTGAGGGCATTATGCTAAGTGAAATAAGTCATATACAGAAAAATAAAAATACTGTATGATGTCATTTATATGTGGAATAAAAAATGTCAAAAATTTATAAAAACAGAGTTGAATAGTGGTTGCCATGGGCTAGGAAGTAGGAAAAGCAGAGAAATATTGGTCAAAGGTACAAACTTTCATTTACAAATAAATAAGTTCTGGGGATTTAATATATAGCATGATAACCATAGTTAATAATAATGTGTTGTACACTTGAAATTTGCTAAAATAGTAGATGTTACATGTTCTCACCATAAAGCTAGAAAGGTATTTATATGAGTTGAAGGATGTGTTACTTAACCTTATTGTGGAACTCATTTCACAATATATATGCATATCAAATTATTATATTATATACCTTTAAACTTATACAATGATATTTGCTAATCATTTCTCAGTAAATATAGGAGGAATAAACCACTTCCCCTACCCACAAAATAAATCAATAGATTAAAAAAACAAATATTTAAATGATTCGAACAGTTATTTTACAAATAAGATATCTAAATGGCCATAAGCCTATGAGAAGTTATTAATTATTATTAGTCTTCAGAGAAATGCAAATTAAAATCATGAGATATTACTACAAGCCCAATGGAATATCTAAAATTTAAGCATGAAAGAGAGTTCTCCTGACCACTGCCAAGGACAGACCCTCTAGTCATCTGTTGCCATCCAAGGAGGCCTGTCCATGTGGCAGGCAATGTCGAGTTTCCACTGAGTCAGAGATCTCCATTGGGTTCTTGTGCCCTAGCTTTTGGAACTCAAGTAAAGGCCCTTTCATTTCAGGTGAAATTCCTCTTGGTAGATTGGACCTAGGCTGGTGTTTTGGAGAGATCACGCCCTGAGCCTTTGGAGTGACAGCACCAACTCCAAGACCCTAGACAACCAGAAAACTAATCCTAGGGTGTACCAGATAGTGAGAACTCACACAAAGGGAACCATTTGAATACAAGACCAGCATCATCCAACCACTGGTAGCACCCTGTGCAGGACACCTCCCCTAAACAACGAACAAAACAAAAATACAAACCCAATAATCAGCAGACAGGATTACCACCTCACTCAGCCTTGCCTATCAGAGGAAAAACAAACCAAAAAAACTCAGCACAAATCTCACCCTATATGGAACTTACACAAACCACTGGACCAACCTTAGGAGGGCAGAAACCAAAAGGAAGAAAGAATTCAAACTTGAAGCCTGGGAAAAGGAGACCTCAAACACAATTAGTTAAAAAAAATAAATAATGAAAAGGCAGAGAAATACTACACAAATGAAGGAACAAACTAGAAACACAGAAGTCCAAACAACTGAAGAGGAAAAAAGCAAACTACCTGAAAAAGCATTCAGAATAATGATAGCAAAGATGATCAAACACCTTGAAAACAAAATGGAGAAAATGCAAGAATCAATTAACAAAGACCTAGAAGAATTAAAGAATAAACATACAGAGACAAAAAACACAGTTACTGAAATTAAAAATACTCTACAAGGAATCAATAGTAGAATATCTGAAGCAGAAGAATGAATCAGTGAGCTGGAAGATAAAATGGTGGAAATAACTTCTGAAGAGCAGAATAAAGTAAATAAGAATGAAAAGAACCGAGGATAGTCTCAGAGACCTCTGGGACAATATCAAATGCACCAACATTCAAATTATAAGGGTCCCAGAAGAAGAAAATGCAATGGCAACCCACTCCAGTACTCTTGCCTGGAAACTCCCATGGACGGAGGAGCCTGGTAGGCTGCAGTCCATGGGGTTGCAAAGAGTTGGACACAATTGAGCGACTTCACTTTCACTTTTCACTTTCATGCATTGGAGAAGGAAATGGCAACCCACTCCAGTGTTCTTGCCTGGAGAATCCCAGGGACGGGGGAGCCTGGTGGGCTGCCGTCTATGGGGTCGAACAGAGTTGGACACAACTGAAGTGACTTAGCAGCAGCATCAGCAGAAGAAGAAGAGAAAAAGAAAGGGTATGAGAAATTTTTTGAAGAGATTATAGTTGAAAATTTCCGAACATGGAAAAGGAAATAGTCAAGTCCAAGAGGCACAAAGAGTCCCACATAGGATAAACCTAAGGAGAAATATACCAAGACACATACTAATCAAACTAACAAAGACTAACCACAAAGAAAGAATACTAAAAGCAGCAAAGGAGAAGCAACAAGTAACATACAAGGGAAACCCCATATGCTTAACAGCTGATCTTTCAGCAGAAATTCTGCAGGGCAGAAGGGAATGCAGAATATATTTAAAGTATTAAAAGGGAAAAATCTACAACCAAGAGTATAGTATCTGGCAAGGATCTCATTCAGAATTTATGGAGAAATAAAAAGCTTTTCAGACAAGCAAAAGTTAAGAAAATTCAGTACCACCAAACCAACTTTCCAACAAATGTTAAACAGACTTACATAGTCAAGAAATACAAGAGAAGAAAAAAGATCTATAAAATCAACCCCAAACAATTAAGAAAATGGCAATAGGAACATATATATCAACAATTACTTTAAATGTAAATGGATAAATGCTCCAACCAAAATACAGACTGGCTGAATGGATACAAAAACAAGACCCATATATATGCTGTCTACAAGAAACCCACTTCAGATCTAAAGACACATATAGACTGAAGGTAAGAGGATGGAAAACTATATCCCATGCAAATGGGAAGCAAAAGAAAGCTGGAGTAGCAATCCTCATCTCAGACAAATAGACCTTAAAATAAAGAAGATTACAAGAGATAAGGAAAGACACTACATAATGATCAAGGTATCAACCCAAGAGGAAGACATAACAATTATAAATATCTATGCACCCAACATAGGAGCACCTCAATACATAAGACAAACACTAACAGACATAAAAGGAGAAACTGAAAGTAACACAGTAATAGTAGAAGACTTTAACACCCACTCACACCAATGGACAGATCATCAAAACAGAAAATTAATAAGGAAACACAAGTCTTAAATGATGCGTTAGATGATCTGGATCTCATTGATATTGTCAAGACATTTCATCCAAATGCAGAAGAATACACCTTCTTCTCAAGTGCACATGGAACATTCTCCAGGATAGACCACATCTTGGGTCACAAATCAAACCTCAGTACATTTAAGAAAACTGAAATCATATCAAGCATCTTCTCCAATCACAATGCTATGAGACTAGATATCAATTACAAGAAAAAAACTGTAAAAAACACAAACACATGGAGATTAAACAACATATTTCTTAAATAACCAAAAGCTTACTGAAGAAATCAAAAGGAAAATCAAAAAATTTCTAGAAACAAATGACAATAAAAACACGACAACTCAAAACATGAGATGCAGTGAAAGTAGTTCTAAGAGGGAAGTTTATAGCAATACAATCCTACCTCAAAAAACAAGAAAACATCAAATAGACAACCTACCTTTACACCTAAAACAACTGGAAAAAGAACAACGCCCCCCCCCCCCCCCGCCAAAATTCGTAGAAGGAAAGAAATCATAAAGATCCAAGCAGAAATAAAAGAAAAAGAAATGAAAGAAACAATAGTAAAGATTAATAAAACTAAAAACTGGTTCTTTAAGAAGATAAACAAAACCGACAAGCCTTTAGCCAGACTCATCAAGAAAAAAAGAGAGAGGAATCAAATCAACAAAATTAGAAATGAAAAAGGAGAGGTTACAACAGACAACAGAGAAATACAAAGGATTATAGGAGACTATTATGAATAACTATATGGTAATAAAATGGATAACCTGGAAGAAATGGATATATTCTTAGAAAAGTTCAATCTTCCAAGACTGAACCAGGAAGAAATAGAAATTATGAACAACCCAATTACAAGTACTGAAACTGAAGCTGTGAGCAAAAATCTTCCAAAAAACAAAAGCCCAGGACCAGATGGCTTCACAGGAGAATTCTATCAAACATTCAGAGAAGAGCTAATGCCTATCCTAAAAGTCTTTCAAAAAATTGCAGAGGAAGGAACACTTCCAAACTCATTCTATGAGGCCAGCATCACCCTGATACCAAACCAAGCAATGACAACACAAAAAAAGAAAACTACACCGAATATCACTGATGAACATAGATGCAAAAGTCCTCAACAAAATTTTAGCAAACAGAATTCAGCAACACATCAAAAAGCTCATATACCATGATCAAGCTGGGTTTATTCTAGGAATGCAAGGATTCTTCAATATATGCAAATTAATCAATGCAATACACTATATTAACAAATTGAAAGATAAAAACCATATGATAATCTCAATAGATGCAGAAAAAGACTTTGACAAAATTCAGCACCGATTTATGACTAAAACTCTTCAAAAAATGGGCATAGACGGAACCTACCTCAACATAGTAAAGGCCATATATAAGCCTACAGGAAGGCAATGGCACCCGACTCCAGTATTCTTGCCTGGAAAATCCCATGGGCAGAGAAGCCTGGTGGGCTGCAGTCCATGGGGTGAGAAGAGTCGGACATGACTGAGTGACTTCACTTTCACTTTTCACTTTCATGCAGAAGGAAATGGCAACCCACTCCAGTGTTCTTGCCTGGAGAATCCCAGGGACAGGGGAGCCTGGTGGGCTGCTGTCTATGGGGTTGCACAGAGTCGGACACGACTGAAGTGACTTAGCACCAGCAGCACAGGAAACATTATTCTCAATGGTGAAAAACTGAAAGCACGCCCCCTAAGATCAGGAACAGGACAAGGGTGTCCACTTTCACCACTATTATTCAACATAGTTCTGGAAGTCCTAGCTACAGCAATCAGAGAAGAAAAAGAAATAAAAGGAATTCAGATCAGAAAAGAGGTAAAGCTCTTACTGTTTGCAGATGACATGATACTGTACATAGAAAACCCTGAAGATAGTATCAGAAAATTACTAGAGCTAATCAGTGAATTTGGTGCAGTTGCAGGATACAAAATCAATATGGAGAAGTCACTTGCATTTCTATATATTAACAGTGAAAAATCAGAAAGAGAAATTAGGGAATCAATCCCATTCACCATTACAACAAAAAGAATTAAATATCTAGGAATAAATTTACCTAAGGAGACAAACAAACTGTACACAGAAAATCAAAAAGATATACACAGAAAGACATCAAAGATGACATAAACAGATTGAGAGTTATTCCATGTTCCTGCGTAGGAAGAATCAATATTGTGAAAATGCCTATACTACCAAAAGCAATCTACAGATTCAATGCAACCCTATCAAATTACCAATAGCATTTTTCAAAGAACTAGAACAAAAAATTTCACAATTCATATGGAAACACAAAAGACCCTGAATAGCCAAAGTAGTATTGAGAAGGAAGAATGGAGCTGGAGGAATCAACCTTCCTGACTTCAGATTATATACAAAGCTACAGTCATCAAGACAGTATGATACTGGCACAAAAACAGAAACATAGAAAAATGGAACAAGACAGAAAGCCCAGACCTAAACCCAGGCACCTATGGGTAACTTATTTTTGACAAAGGAGGCAAGAATATACAATGGGGCAAAGACAGCCTCTTCAATAAATGGTGCTGGGAAAACTGGACAGCTACATGCAAAAGAGTGAAATCAGAACACTTCCTAATACCATACACAAAGATAAATTCAAAATGGATTAAAGTCCTAAATGTAAGACCAGAAACTATAAAACTCTTAGAGGAAAACATAGGCAGAACACTAGATGACATAAATCAAAGCAAGATCTTCTATGACCCACTTCCTAGAGTAATGGAAATAAAAACAAAAGTAAACAAGTGGGACCTGATTAAACTTAAAAGCTTTTGCACAGCAAAGGAAACTATAAGCAAGATGAAAAGACAGCCCTAGGAATGGGAGAAAATAACAGCAAATGAAACAATTGACAAAGGATTAATTTCCAAAATACAAAAGCAGCTAATACAACTCAATACTAGGAAAACAAACAACCCAATCAAAAAGTGGGAAAAAGACCTAAACAGACATTTCTCCAAAGAAGACATACAGATGGCTAACAAACACATGAAAAGATCCTTAACATTGCTCATTATTAGAGAAATGCACATCAAAACCACAATGAGATATCTCCTTACACGGGTCAGAATGGCCATCATCAAAAGGTTTACAAACAATAAATGCTGGAGAGGGTGTGGAGAAAAGGGAACACTCTTGCACTGTTGGTGGGAATGTAAATTGATACAGCCACTATGGAGGACGGTACAGAGATTCCTTAAAAACTAGGAATAAAACCACCATATGACCCAGCAATCCCACTCCTAGGCATATACCCTGAGGAAACCAAAATTGAAAAAGACACATGTATCCTATTGTTCACTGCAGGACTATTTACAATAGCTAGAACATGGAAGCAACCTAGATGTCCATAGACAGATGAATGGATAAAGAAGTGGTGGTACATATACACAATGGAATATTACTCAGCCATAAAAAGGAATGCATTTGAGTCAGTTCTGATGAGTTGGGTGAACCTAGAACCTATTATACAGAGTGAAGTGAGTCAGAAAGAGAAAGATAAATATCATATTCTAATGCATATATACTGAATCTAGAAAAATGGCACTAAAGATTTATTTTTAGGGCAGCAATGGAGAAACAGACATAGAGAATAGAATTATGGACATGGGGAGAGGGGAGGAGAGGATGAGATGTATGGAAAGAGTAACATGGAAACTTATGTTACCATATGTAAAACAGATAGCCAATGGGAATTTGCTGTATGGCTCAGGAAACTCAAACAGGGGCTCTGGATCAATCTAGAGGGGTGTGATGGGGTGGGAGATGGGAGGGAGGTTCAGAAAAGAGGGGATATATGTATACCTGTGGATGATTCATGTTGAGGTTTGATAGAAAACAACAAAATTCTGTAAAGCAATTATACTTCAATAAAAAAAAAAAAAATTAAAAAAAGAATGAAAAAAAAACCACCCAAAACTTCAAGTGTAGATGAGGATGTATTAGAATTAAAACTTTCACATATTGCTGAAATTAATCTAAAATAATTCTATAACTTCAAAAATTGTCTGACCATTCCTCTTGAAAGTGAAAGAAAGTGAAAGTGAAGTCGCTCAGTCATGTCCGACTTTTTGTGACTCTGTGGACTGTAGCCCACCATGGTCCTCTATCCATGGGATTCTCCAGGCAAGAATACTGGAGTGGGTTGCCATTTCCTTCTCCAGGGGGATCTTCCTGACCCAGGGATCGAACCCAGGTCTCCTGCATTGCAGGCAGACGCTTTAACCTCTGAGCCACCAGGACCATTTCTCTTAATATACTCCTATTCTATGGTCCAGCTATTTCTTTCCTCAATATGTACTCAAGAAAAATGAGTGCATACATCCACAAATGATTCATAGAATACTCAAAGAAGCTATATTCATAATAGTCCTAAATTGAAAATGACCCAAATGTCTACTAATAAGAGAATTGAAAATAAATTATGCCTATAATAAAATACTATTAAGCAACAAAAAGGAAAAACTACTGACCTTCTCACCAACACTTATAAATATCAAAGACATATTGAGCAAAATAAGCTAATCACATGCATATATTGTGTGATTCCATTTATATAATGTAAAAGACATACTATTGAGCTAATAATTTCACATATAAAAGAGTAGATATTACATTATTACTACAAGAAGACAAAAGTAAAATGTGTGAAAGAAATACAGAGAGTGACTAAGTTGGGGCAGGGAACTCTGCATATATACTGAAAAGTAAAGATCTGTCTAGTCAAAGCTGTGGTTTTTCCAGTAGTCATGTATGGATGTGAGAGTTGGACCATAAAGAAAGCTGAGCACTGAACAATCAATGCTTTTGAATTGTGTTGGAGAAGACTCTTGAGAGTCCCTTGGACTGCAAGGAGATCCAACCAGTCAATCCTAAAAGAAATCAGTCCTAAATATTCATTAGAAGGACTGATGCTGAAGCTGAAGCTCTAATACTTTGGTGACCTGATGCAAAGAACTGACTCATTGGAATAGTCCCTGATGCTGGGAAAGATTGAAGGCAGGAGGAGAAGGGGACGCCAGACAATGAGATGGTTGGATGGCATTACCAACTTGATGGACACAAGTTTGAGCAAGCTCTTGGAGTTAGTGATGGACAAGGAACCCTGGCATACTGCAGTTCAATTCAGTTTCAGTTCAGTTCAGTCGCTCAGTCATGTCCGACTCTTTGAGACCCCATGAATTGCAGCACACCAGGCCTCCCTGTCCATCACCAAATCCCGGAGTTAACTCAAACTCACGTCCATCGAGTTGGTGATGCCATCCAGCCATCTCATCCTCTGTAGCCCCCTTCTCCTCCTGCCCCCAATCCCTCCCAGCATCAGAGTCTTTTCCAATGAGTCAACTCTTCGCATGAGGTGGCCAAAGTACTAGAGTTTCAGCTTTAGCATCATTCCTTCCAAAGAATACCCAGGGCTGATCTTTAGAATGGACTGGTTGGATCTTCTTGCAGTCCAAGGGACTCTCAAAGAGTCTTCTCTAACACCACAGTTCAAAAGCATCAATTTGTCAGCGCTCAGCTTTCTTCACAGTCCAACTCTCACATCCTTACATGGCCACTGGAAAAACCATAGCCTTGACTAGACAGGGGTCACAAAGTGTTGGACAAGACTGAGCAACTGAACTGACTGAAGGGTGCTAAAATCAGCCCGTATTTTGATGTGTTTGGTTTTTAGTCAGATGTATAAAAAGTAAAAAGGCATAAATTGTAGCTTTAAATTTTGTGCATTTTAATTTGTAAAGATTACTGAAAATGTCCTAGACAGCAAGAACCTACTAGCACAGGGAACTGCTCTGCATTATGTGCAGCCTGGATGCGAAGGGGAATCTGGGGGAGAATGGATACATGCATATGTATGGCTAAGTCCCTTTACTGTCCACCTGAAACTCACACAGCATTGTTAATTGGCTATACTCTAATATAACATGGAAAGTTAAAAAGAAGTCCTAGAATTGGAAGAGGAAAATGCCCATGTAAAAACCTAAACCATCTAACAGTGGGTAACAGAACAATGCAACATGGACAAAAAAGTATCTGGCAATAGGTGAAAATGAGAGGTAAAATGTAGGAAAAATGGTAATGGCCTTAGAATACACTGAAGCACTTGAAATTTTGTTAAAATGAAGCAAACAGAAAAATGAGGTATCATTTCAACTTGCTTGAGGTGATATTTATAACTAGAACAAGAGTAACATGCACTTAAAAGCAAAAATGGTCTAATAAAAAAGAGAAAAAGACTAATTCCTACGTAGACATCTACTAATAATATATGATTATGTGAGACACGGAAACTGACAAAATCATCTAGTATATGTATAATATCAGATAAGATCATAATGACAATTGGGGCTTCCTCTGGAAAATCCCATGGGCGGAGGAGCCTGGTCCAGGCTGCAGTCCATGGGGTCGCAAAGAGTTGGACACGACTGAGTGACTTCACTTTCACTTTTCACTTTCACGCATTGGAGAAGGAAATGGCAACCCACTCGTGTTCTTGCCTGGAGAATCCCAGGGACGGGGGAGTCTGGTTGGCTTCCGTCTATGAGGTCACACAGAGTCGGACACGACTGAAGCGATTTAGCAGCAGCAATGGCTCAGTGGGTAAAGAATCTGCCTGCAAGTCAGGAGACACTGGAGATGCTGGTTTGATTCCTGGGTCAGGAAAATCCCCTGGAGGAGGAAATGGCAACTCATTCCAGTATTTTTGCCTGACAAATCACAAGGACAGAGGAGCCTGGTAGGCTCCAATCCATGAGGTAGCAAAGGGTAGGACATGACTGAGCACCTAAGCACACAGTGACTCAGATAGGTTTTAGGGAGAAATATAGCAAGCTAAGTAGTTTGATATACAGGGTTCATAATATACTGTTTTTCAGAAGTTTAGAATCAAGGAATATATATATATTCAATTTTGTTTATAAAAATGAAAGAAAATAATAATGTTAAATTATTCTAGTGCATGGAAAAAGGCATAGCCCATGAAGCCAATGGAAACAACTGAAATTTCAAGGATACTTCTTTTAAAACATAAAACATAACAGTTGTCAGTTTGTAAAAATTAGAATAAATTTTAAACAGTCCTATGAAAAACCAAAAAATGAATGTATACTTGTTTTAGAAGTCTTTTTGAAAAGAGAATAGCATAGAAAAATATGCACAAAGATAACACAAATAAAAAGAAAATAAAGCAACAGGAAGACAAAAATAGAATAAAAAGGCAACGTTTTGATGAAAAAAGATCTATTAAAAATTATTGAAGCAAACATTTATGAAGTTTGTTGTGCTAAATACTATGGTATCAAACTATAGAAATGAAACACAATTATAAAGGCAAGGAGAATCTGACAGAAATAAAATTATAATAGCTTACTCTAGTAGACCAAAGTCTATAACTTTTCAAATGGCTAATGACAAATATGGACACAAGAATATTGAAAATTATAATAAGTAGAGCTGAATTTTTCCATATAAGTTCTTGCATCCTAAGAAAGGCAATAGCTAATATTTTTCAAGTATAGTGGAACATTAACAAATATTGATCATACATGAGTTCTCCAAAACCACATTTTTTAGAGCAAATAGAAATAAATAAAAATGAGTAAATAAGTAAAAACATCTTTGAAATTTAAAAACTTATATATATTTCATAAAAATTATTTAAGACACAAGAACATGTGTATCTTAATGACTTATTAGATAACACTGAAAATGAGAGTTGTTGTTGTTCAGTCACCTAGTTATGTCCAGCTCTTTGCGACCCCACAGACTGCAGCATGCCAGGCCTGCCTGTCCCTCACCATCTCCCAGAGTTTGCCCAAATTCATGTTCATTGCATCAGTAATGCTGTCCAACCATTTCGTCCTCTGATGCCCTCTTCTCCTTCTGCCCTCAACCTCTCCCAGCATCAGGGACTTTTCCAATGTGTTGTCTGTTCGCATCAGATGGCCAAAATACTGGCACTTCAGCTTCAGCATCAGTCCTTCTAGTGAATATTCAGGGTTGATCTCCCTTAAGATTTACTGGTTTAATCTCCTTGCTGTCCAAGGGACTTTCAGGAGTCTTCTCCAGCACCACAGTTCAAAGGTATCAATTCTTTGACATTCTGCCTTCTTTATGATCCAGCTCTCACAACCATACGTGACCACTGGGAAGACCATAGCCTTGACTACATGGACCTTTGTCGGCAGAGTAATGTCTCTACTTTTCAACACAGTGCCTAGGTTTGTCATTGCTTTCCTGCCAAGAAGCAATCGTCTTCTGATTGCAAAATCACTGTAGACGGTGATTTTGGAGCCCAAGAAGAGGATAACCTGTTACTACTTCCATTTTCCCCTTCTGTTTAACATGCGGTAATGGGGCTGCAAGGAGGTCCAACCAGTCCATCCTAAAGGAGATCAGTCCTGGATGTTCATTGGAAGGACTGATGTTGAAGCTTAAACTCCAATACTTTGGCCACCTCATGTGAAGGGTTGACTCACTGGAAAAGACCCTGATGTTGGGAGGGATTGGGGGCAGGAGGAGGAGGGGACAACAGAGGATGAGATGGCTGGATGGCATCACCAACTCGATGGACATGAGTTTGAGTAGACTCCGGGAGTTGGTGATGGACAGGGAGGCCTGGTGTGCTGCGATTCATGGGGTCGCAGAGTCGGACATGACTGAGTGACTGAATTGAACTGAATGGGGCTGGATGCCCTGATCTTAGTTTGCTTTTTTTTTTTTTTTTTTTAAATATTTAGTCTTAAGCTGGCTCTTTTACTCTCCTCCTTCACCCTCATCAAAAGGCTCTTTAGCTCCTCTGCTTTCTGCCATTAGAGTGGTATCATCCACATATCTGAGGTTGTTGATGTTTCTCCTGCTTATCTTGATTCTAGCTTGTAACTCATCCAGCCCAGCATTTCTCATGATGTGTTCAGTGTACAGGTTAAATAAACACGGTGACAGCAGATAGTACTGTCACACTCCTTTCTTGATCTTGAACCAATCAGTTGTTCCATACAGGGTTCTAACTGTTGCTTCTTGACCCGCGTACAGGTTTCTCAGGAGAGAAAGATGGTAAGATGGGTTGGTATTTCCATCTCTCTAAGAGCTTTCTACTGTTTGTCATGATCCACATAGTCAAAGTCTTTAGTGTAATCAATGAAAAGAGTTAAATGTATTTCTGAAATTCCCTTGCTTTCTCTATAATCCAGTGAATGTTGGCAATTTGATCTCCACTTCCTTTTCCTTTCCTAAACCCAGCTTGGACATCTGGAAGTTCTTGGTTGACATAATGGTGAAGCCTAGCATGCAAGATTTTAAGCATGACCTTACTACTAGCATGAGAGATGAATGTGATTGTTCAATGAGAGTACTTCATATCAAATTTATAGACAGAGTCAAACTCTCAATATTCCAGCTGGTCTTACACTGCCCAATTCTATTATAAATAAATACTAAAATGTCCTTGGTATTAACATCCTTAAATGTTTTCATTACTACAAAATGCTGTATTAACACACATTAACAAGTGTCTTATTTTATTTGGAAAAATAAGTACCTTACAACTCAAAGAAAATAGATTAAGTACAACAAACAAAAATAAATTAGAAAATAAAAAGATAAGAATTGGAAAAAAAATTAAAATCACTGAAATGAACAAACTTCTGGAAAATCTAACTAAAATAAAAGAAGAGAAAAAAACAATAAATGAAATGACAATGAAAAGAGATACAGTAAAAGATACAAAAATTTCTTCCCCCAGGGAAATTTTTAAACATATTAAATATATGTATGTGTGTGTGTGTGTGTGTGTGTGTATATATATATACACACACACATGAGTTAGTTACTCAGTCATGTCTAACTCTATGACCCCATGTACTGTAGCATGCCAGGCTCCTCAGCCCATGGAAAGCTCCAGGCAAAAATAATGGAGTGAATAGCCATTCCTTTCTTCTAGGGATCTTTCTGACCCAGGGATCGAACCTGAGTCTCTTGTATTGCAGGCAGATTCTTTACCATCTGAGCTTTCTCTCTCTCTCTCTCTCTCTCTCTCTATATATATATATATATATAGGTATGTGTGTATATATATTCTCAAAATTAGCTGAGGAGATAATATGCAGGGGAGACAATATGCAGGTTCTCCTTGGCTGGTTGGAGAATGAATGGGAATAAGACAAGGGCTGTAAGAAGCCTGGACACAGCTCATGAGGAATGTGCTATGCTGGCTAGCCCCTAAAGCAGGGTGGAGAGAGGTCTCTTCTAGTAGATGGTGGGTTTCTCTGTACTACCTTGCCACGTGTCGCAACCCAAGCAAAGTGAACACTCCAGCTCTACTCACTACATGCTGTGGCACTGGATTTGGAGTGGCCTTGACTAAGGAAAAGACTTGACCATAGGATGCAAAGGCAACCTGTTCCCAGAGAGGGGCCTGGGTAGGGCTGTGGTAGCCATTGTTGGTGTTTATTCAAGCATCACCTTTGCAGGAGCCCAGATCTCTGACGGCAGTTGCTCCACCCCAGCTTACCCCCTGATACAAGTCCACATGGGCCCCACCAGCCCTGGTGAGTGGTTCCACAAAAGGACAGGGGAGAAAGAACTAGGGGCAATGATTAGCTGTGCAGCCTTTTTCAAGGCATACATATATATATGCCTTGAAAAAATGGTAACTGAATTAGGGAAAAGAACTGATGTACAAAGTGAATGTGTTAACAGGAAATATAAAACATAAAAGATAAAATGAAAAATGAAGAATTCAACACATGAAATTAAAAAAAAGAAAAAAATTAATAGCAGACTAAGTGATACAGAAGAAGGTATAAGTAATCTGGAAGACAGAATACTGGAAATCATCCAATCAGATTAGTAAAAACAAACAAAAACTAAATAATGGAAATAATTGAGATTGCTGAGATACTTTAAGCATACCAAAATTTACACTGTGGGGGTCTCAGAAGGAGAAGAAAGAGAAATGGGGATCAAAAATGTATTTGAGGAAATTATAACTGAAAACTTCCTAAAACTGAAGAAGGAAATAAATATCCAAGTATACAGGGAGCACAGAGGGTCCCCAATAAGATGAACTAAAATCAATCCATATAAAAAAAAATCATAATTAAAATGGCAAAAGTTAAAGATAGAAAGAGAATTCTAAACGCAGCAAAAGAAAATCACAGTGCATATAAAAGGGTATCTCCTTAAGGTTGTCAGCTGACTTTTCTACAGAAACCTTAAAGGCAGAAAGGAGTGGCATGATATATTTAAAATGCTGAAATGGGACATCCTGCACATTAGGATACTCTACCCACTAAGATTATCATTTAAAAAGAAAGAGAAGTAAAGAATATTTCAGGTAAGTAAAAACAAAAATAATTCATTGATCATAAGCTATCCTAAAAGAAATGATAAAAGGGCTTTCTAAGCAGAGAAAAAAAGAACATACAGGAAAGGGAAAATTCCACTAGGGAATGCAAATATATAGTATTGATTGAGGGTCAACCACTTAAATAAGTAAGTATGAAGATTAAAAGATAAAAAAATTGTAAAAGCAAATATAGCTATAATAAACAGTAAAGTGATAAGCATAAAGATGCAAAATATGATAAAATCACAAAATGTGGGGGAAGGAAGTGAAAAATATAAATCTTGTAGGATGTTTGAACATAAACAATTATCGATTTATAACTTGATATAGCTCAATGTATATGAACCCCATGGTAGTCATGAATCAAAATCTGTAATAGTTAAACAAAATTAAAAAGAAACACAAATATATTCCTAAAGTAAGTTGTCAGTCTGTAGGGGAAAAAAACAACAAGGATCCATGAACAGAAAGAGTTAAAAAAGCATCTGGAAAAAGAGTAATGAAATAGGTACATGCTCTCAATAATTAAGTATCAATGAATTGGACAAATATTTACTGGATAGCTAAACAAGACCATTCAATATGCTGCAAACGAGAGACTCATTTTAGACCTAAAGAAACACATAGACTAAAAGTGAGGGCATTAAAAATATTTCATGAAAAATGAAAAGAAAATAAAGCAGGGGTAACAATACTCATATCAGATAAAATGAGCTTTAAAACAAAGGCTATTACAAAAGGTAAAGAAGGGCATTATATAATGATAAAGCAATCAATACAAGAAGAGGGTTTACACTCATTAACATATGTGCACCAAATATAGGAGCACCTAAATACATAAAGCAAATACTGAGAGTCATAGGAGCAGAAACTGACCATATTACAACAGTAGTAGGGAATGTTAATACCTCATTTACATACATGGATAGATCATCCAGAGGGGGAAAAAAATCAATAAGGCAACAGTGGTCTTACATGACACAATAGGCAAGTAGAACTTAACAGACATCTACAAGACATTACATTCCAAAACAGCAGAAAACATATTCTTTTCAAGTACACATGGGATGTTCTATAGATCACATGCTAAATCACAAACAAATTATATCAAGCATTTTTTCCAACAACAGTGTTATGAAACTAGGTATCAATTATAGAAAGATAAATAACAAACAATGCGAAAATAACAATCACACGGAGGCTGAACAACAACATGCTACTGAAAAACCAATGAGTCAATGAAGATGCAAACAAAAGACTCAAAAATCTATGGGATGCACTATAGCAGATCTCAGAGGGAAGTTTCTAACAGTGAAGTCCTTCCTCAAGGAACAAGAAAAACCTCAAATAACTGCTACCTAAAAGAACTAGAAAAAGCACAACAAACAAAATGCAAAGTCAGCAGAAGGAAGAAAATAAAAAAGATCTGAGAAGAAAGAAAATCATGACAAGAAAAAAAAAAAGACCAGTGAAACCAAGAGGTGGTTTTTTTTAAAAAAAGAAAAACAAAATTGATAAAACTATTCCACAAGCTCACCAAGAAGAAAAGAGGAAAACAAATAAAGAAAATAAGAAGTGAAAGATGAGGAATGACGAGTGATACCACAGAAATATAAAAAAAAATCATAAGATAAAACTATAGCTATATGTCAACAAATTAGACAAGGTGCCATTAGGAAGAAATGGCACCTTCATGTATCACAACCTTGTCGTGGCAGTGGGGGTTGTTTAACTCGAGGAAGCTGTGAGCCATGCCATGCAGGCCCAGCCAAGATGGATAGATCACAGTGGAGAGTTCTGACAAAAAGCGGTCCACTGGAAGAAGGAATGGCAAACAGCTCCAGTATCCTTGCCGCAAGAACCCTGCAAAAGGTATGAAAAGGCAAAAGGATGTGATAGCAGATGATAAGGCCCCCAGGGAAAAAGATGTCCAGTATGCTACTGGGGAAGAACAGAGGGCAATTACTAATAGCTCCAGAAGCAATGAAATGGCTGCGCCAAAGTGGAAAAGACGCTCAGTGTCTGATGGTGAAAATCAAGTCTGACGCTGTAAAGAACAGTATCGCATAGGAACCTGGAATGTTAGGTCCATGAATCATGGTAAATTGGACATGGTCAAGCAGGAGATGGCAAGAGTGGACACAGACATCTTAGTAATAAGTGAACTAAAATAGACAGGCATGGACAAATGTAATTCAGATGTGCCAATTTAATTAAGATGAACATTGTACTTACTACTGTGGACAAAAATCCCTTAGAAGAAACGGAGTAACTCAGAGTCAACAAAAGAGCCTAAAATGCATTAGCTGGATGCAATCTCAAAAATAACAGAACGATCTTCATTCATTTCCAAGGCAACCCATTCAACATTAGAGTAATCCAAGTCTATGATGGAATTAAGATTGCCAGGAGAAATAGCAATAACCTCAGGCATGCAGATGACACCACCCTTGTGGCAGAAAGCGAAGAGGAACTGAAGAGCCTCTTGATGAAAGTGAAAGAGGAGAGTGAAAAATACTGGCTTAAAACTCAGCATTCAAAAAACAAAGATCATGGCATCTGGTCTCATCACTTCATGGCAAAAAGATGGGGAAAAATGGAAACACTGACAGGCTTTATTTTCTTGGGCTCCAAAATCACCGTAGATGGTGACTGCAGCCATGAAATTAAAAGATGCTTGCTCCTTGGAAGAAAAGCTACGACCAACCTAACCAGCACATTAGAAAGCAGAGACAGTACTTTGCTGACAAAGGTCCATCTAGTCAAAGCTATGGTTTTTCCAGCAGTCATGTATGGGTGTGAGAGTTGGACTGTAAAAAAAGCTGAGTGCCGAAGAATTGATGCTTTTGAACTGTGGTGTTGGAGAAGACTCTTGAGAGTCCTTTGAACTGCGAGGAGATCAAACCAATCAATCCTAAAGGAAATCAGTTCTGAATATTCATTGGAAGGACTGATGCTGAAGCTGAAGCTATAATACTCTGGCCACCTGATGCAAAGAACTGACTCATTTGAAAAGACCCTGATTCAGGGAAAGACTGAAGGCAGAAAGAGAAGGGGAAAACAGAGGATGAGATAGTTTGATGACATCACTGACTCGATAGACATGAGTTTGAGCTAGCTCTTGGAGTTGGTGATGGACAGGGAAGCCTGACACGCTATAGTCCACAAGGCTGCAAAGAGTCAGACATGACTGAGTGGCTGAATTGAACTGAACTGATGCCCCAACCTCTGGTGTCAAAGAAACTGAAGCTGGCTGGTTCTATGAAGTCTTATAAGATCTTTGAGGTCTGACACAAAAAAACACATCTTTTTCACCATACACGATTGGAATGCAAAAGTAAGAAGTCAAGAGATCGCTGGAGTAAAAGGCAAGGTTGGTCATGGAGTACCAAATGAAGCTGGGCAAAAGCTAACAGAGTTTTGTCAATAGAACACATTGGTCAAAGTAAACACCCCTTTCCAACAATACAAGAGAATAGCTGAAATAGCTCAGCTCCCAAATTCATTCTACAAGGCCATCATTACCCTGATACCGAAACCAGAGAAAGACAATACAAAAAAGAAAATTACCAGCCAATAGCTATCATGGATATAGATGAAAATACCCTCAACAAAATATTAGCAAAACAAATCCAACAACATATAAAAAGGATCATACGCCATGATCAAGTAGGATTTATATCAGTTATAAGGATGGATTGACACTTCACAAATCAATTACTGTGATGTACCACATGAACAGAAGGAAAGATGAATATTGCAAGATCACCTCAATAGATGCAGAAAAAGAATTTGACAAAATTCAACATTATACATGATAAAAACTCTCATCCAAGTGTGTATTGAGGGAATTTTTCTCTATATAATAAAGGCAATTTATGACAAACACTTAGCTAACATCATACTTGACAGTGAAAAGCTGAAAGTCTTTCCTCTAAATTCAGGAACAAGACAAAGATGCCCACTCTTAACATGGCATAATATAAAAATAATAAATAAATAAAAGGCATTCAAATTGGAAAGAAGTAAAACTGTCACTACTAGAAGATGACATGATACTTTGTACATAAAACATTACAGTCTCCACCTGAGAATTATTAGAATGAATAAATTCAGCAAAGTTTCAGGATACCCTATTAATATACAGAAATCTGTTTCTTTTATTTTTTTTAATTTTATTTTATTTTTAAACTTTACATAATTGTATTAGTTTTGCCAAATATACACTAATACTGAACTATAGGAATGAGAAAGTAAAAAAGCAATCCTGTTTAAAATCATATCAAAAAGAATAAAATACCTATGCATAAACTTAACCAATAGATGAAAGTCTTGTAGTCTGAAAACTATAAAACATTTATAAAGGAAATTGAAGATGACATAAAGAAATGGAAAGATATTCTAGTGCTCTCGGATTGGAAGTGAAGTCGCTCAGTCATGTTTGACTCTTTGCAACCCCATGGACTGTAGCCTACCACACTCCTCCGTCCATGGGATTTTCCAGGCAAGAGTACTGGAGTGGGTTGCCATATGTTAAAGTGGCCATACTGCCCAAAGCAATCTACATATTTGATGCAATACCAATCAAAATACCCATGATACTTTTTACAAAACTGGAACAAATAATCTTAAAATTCATATGGAATCACAAAAGATCTCTAATTGCCAAAGTGACCTTTAGAAAGAAGAACAAAGGTGTAGGTATTACACTTCCTGATTTTAGACTGTACCACAAAAAGACATCTTAGGAATGTCTAAATAATAGCTGGTAATAGTTTAAATAACAGCTAGGTAATAACTGTTATATGTAGATATTTTAATGATAGCCATGCTGACTGGTGTGAAGTGGTATCTCATTGTGCTTTTGATTCACATTTCTCTAATAATTAGTGATATTCAGAATCTTTTCATGTGCCTGTTATCCACTTGAAAAAAAAAAGTCTATTCAGTTCTTCTGCCCACTTTCCTTCTGCCCATTCTCCCTGGTAATAATACCAGGTAATAATTCCCGGTAGTTACAGGAATCAAAATAGAATGGTGCTGGCACAAAAACACAGATCAATGGAACAAAACTGAGAGCCCAGAAATAAACTGACACACCTATGTGGGTTTCCCTGGTGACTCAGCCGGTAAGGAATCCGCCTGCAATGTGCGAGACCTGGGTTTGATCCCTTGGTTGGGAAGATCCCCTGGAGGAGGGCATGGCAACCCACTCCAGTATTCTTGACTGGGGAATCCCCATGGACAGAGGAGCCTGGCGGGCTACAGTCCATGTGGTGGTAAACAGTTGGACACGAATGAGCGACTAAGCACACAGCACCTATGGCTAATTAATCTACAATAAAGGAGGCCAGGATATACAATAGATTAAAGACATTCTCTTCAATAAGTAGTTCTGGGAAAACTGGATTGCTAAATGAAAAACAGTGAGATTAGAACATTACCCCACACATATACAAAAATAAACTCAAAATGGATTAAAGACCTAAATGTAAGATCTGCAGCCATAAAACTCATAGAAGTGAACATAGGCAGATGACCGTATAATATAAATCAATAGTACTATTTTGGGGGGAATTTATCTCCGAAAGCAAAATAAATAAAAGTGAAAATAAGCAAATGGGACAGACTGAAACATTTTTACGTATCAGGGAAACTGTTGACAAAATGAAAAGACAATCTATGGAATGGGAGAAAGGACTTGTCAAAGATATGACTAACAGGGGGTTAATATCCAAACTATACAGACAATTCGTACAACATAATACCAAAAAACAAACAACCCAAATAAAGAAAATGGGCAGAAGAACTGAATAGACATTTTTTTTTCAAGTGGATAACAGGCACATAAAACGATTCTGAATATCACTAATTATTAGAGAAATGTGACTCAAAACCACAATGAGATACCACTTCACACCAGTCAGCATGGCTATCATTAAAATATCTACATATAACAAATATTGGCAAGGATGTGGAGAAAAGGAAACCCTTGTACACTGTTGGTGCAAATGTAAATTAGTCCAGTCACTATGGAAACCAGTATGGAGGTTCCTCACAAAACTAACAATAGAACTACCATACGAATCAACAATTCCACTCCTGGCCATATATCCAGAAAAAACAGATAAAAGCAAACAAAACCTACCTAAGACAGTAATTCAAAAAGATGCACACACCCAAGTGTTGATATTAGTACTACTTATAATACCTAAGATATGGAAGCAACCTCAATGTCCATCAATAGACAAATGGATGAAGATGTGTTTTATGTATACAATGAAATATTATTATTCAGCCCTTAAGATGAATGAAATTTTGACATTTAAAGAAATGTGGATGAACCTAGAGAATATTATGCTTAGTGAAATAAGTAAGACAGTGAAACACAAATACTGTAAGATATCACTTATATGTGGAATCTAAAAAAAATGAAGCGAATGAATATAGCAAAACAGAGATAAAATCATAGATACAGAAAGCCAACTAGTGATTACCAGTGGGGACAGGTAAGTAGAAGAGATAAAAACTGTTATGTATAAAATAGGTAAGTAATAATGATACATTATATAACATAGGGGATTATAGCCATTATTTTATAATAACTTTCAATGGAGTATAATCTGTAAAATACTGAATCACTATGCTATTCATTTGAAAGTAATATAACACTGTAAAGAAACTAAACTTTAATTTTAAATAAATGGCTCAAACATCATATTATGATAAACACCAGGAAAGAACTGAAATAATTTTAATTTGATTTTTAGCATTATTTAGAAAGCTCTTTCTAATAAAATATGTCCAGAGAAAGTTATGTAAATATCAAAAAGTTAGATAAAAGTAATTATTTGCAGGTTATATGATTATATATAGTTTGCATGATCATATGATTAGGAAAACCTAAATATGTGAACCAATAAAGAAAGCAACCAAAATAAGAAAAGTTAGGAAATATGGTGAATGCAAGATATACATAAAACATCCAATAGTTTAATTAGACACCAGCCCAGAGTTCAAGAAACAAAATATTATCAGCACTGCCTAAGCCCAGATCATGCCTTCTACTAGTTACTAACCACCCTTAGACACTCTGAATGCCATACTGTTAAACTTTTGTTTTTAATTAAAATTTTTGTCTTCCATATAAGTATGCTGAAGTTTGTTTTGCCACACAGTGAAGTTACTTGTGAATCTCCTTGATCCTTCTAAGTTTTGTGTAACTTTTATTAGGGTAATTCTAGAGTAGACTTTAGGTCTACTTCAGCCCTCCTCCTAAGGCATAACCCTTGTTAGATCCTTGAGAGCTCTCAGAGCTACCTCTTTACAGGTTGGATAGAATTAAAATATCTCTCAGACTTAGGTGATCTGTGGAATGTGTAAAGCTTGTAGCTCCCCAGGAGCCATTTCTTATGTGGACTTATGGAGTTTTACTCCATGGATGTGTAAATCAGTATTTAAACAAGAATTTAAAGAGACCTCCATCTAGATGTCTATGGGATTGGGCAAAAATGTTTGTTCAAGTTTTTCTGTAATATCTTTTGGAAAAATCAGAACAAACTTTTTGGCCAACAATAGATTTCTTCATTTGCCTAGCTAAAGAGGAACTAAAGAGCCTCTTGAGGAAAGTGAAAGAGGAGAGTGAAAAAGCTGGCTTAAAACTCAGCATTCAAAAAATGAAGATCATGGCATCCGGTCCCATAACTTCATAGCAAATAGATGGGGACACAATGGAAAAGACTGACCAATTTTATTTTCTTCATCTCCAAAATCACTACATATGGTGACTGCAGCCATGAAATTAAAAGATGCTTGTTCCTTGGAAGAAAAGCTAGACAATTAGAAAGCAGAGACATTACTTTGCCAACAAAGGTCCATCTAGTCAAAGCTATGGTTTTTCCGGTAGTCATGTATGGATGTGAGAGTTGGACCAAAAGAAAGCTGAGCACAGAAGAATCAATGCTTTTCAACTGTGGTGTTGGAGAAGATTCTTAAGAGTCCTTTGGACTGCAAGGAGATTGAACCAGTGAATCCTAAAGGAAATCTGTCCTCAATATTCATTGGAAGGACTGATGCTGAAGCTGAAGCTCCAATAGTTTGACCACCTGATGTGAAGAACTGTTTATTTGGAGAAGATCCTGATGCTGGGAAAAACTGAAGGCAGGAGGAGAAAGGGACAACAGAGGATGAGATGGTTGGCTGTCATCACTGACTCGATGGACAGGAGTTTGAGCAAGCTCTGGGAGTTGGTGATGGACAGGGAAACCTGGTATGCTGCAGTCCATGGGGTCATAAAGAGTCGGACATGAATGAGTGACTGAACTGAACTGACCCTCTTCATTTGGAGAAGAAAATGGCAACCCAACTCAGTATTCTTGCCTGGGAAATCCCATGGACAGAGAAGCCTGGCAGGCTACAGTCCATGGGGTTGCAGAGAGTCAGGTATGACTTCACGATGGGGCAAACACACACACACACACCTTCACTATTTTACTCTTCAAATTTCAGCCTTCTCCACATCTCTGACTTTTGACCTCTGCCTCCTCACCATGATCTTGTAGGCATCACATCCCCGGCATCACCATCCAGATAATTCCTTTACCCAAAAAGCCACGGTGCTTGTAACACTCACATCATTTGGTTTTCTTCTCTTGGGATCATGGTTGCATGCTACATATGAGCCAATATCTTAAAACTGTTTTACATATTTTGCTCTTTGGTTGTTTACAGTGGGAGCATAAATGCAGTCTCTTTCAAATAAAACAATTGCTATTCCAACCTTGCTAATAGTTTTCTGTCCTCTCTAATCCCTGAACCTTACAATCATGCTGCTTTAATTATTAACGAGTTAATTAATTTTTGACACTTCGTATGAGAATCATGTTTTTAAGTTTTTGAAAACCATCCTCCTAGAAAGTATAAAAAATACTGTGGCTTTCTGTTTTTGTTGTAATTAGTCATATTTCTCAGGAAGATATATAAAAATATTTAGAGATGAAATGAGATGAAGTGTGGGATATACATTAAAGTTACTTACTTACAGGAGAAAGGATAAGAACTAGAGAAGAAATGAGTAAAACTGTCATGTACATAATTATTGAAGCTGAGCGATCAATATTGAAATTGAGTGATCAATATTGAAGTTGAGTGATTAATTTAGGGGGCTTATTATATAATTTTATAAATTATAGAGATAGATAAAGATAGGTAGAAAGAAAGGGAGAGAGAGAGTCAGAGAGAGAAGAGATTGAGAGCAATGGAAACCTTATTTTGTACTTTAAATAGGTAATAGTGATAGTCAAAGAAATTGTACTGTATAAAAAGTGATAACAAACATATTAAACTTTAAAAACTGAAGCAGCTCAAAGGCTGCTTTTATAGGACTGTCATTTGCTGCTAACCTGCATGAAATGAGACACCTATTTTTGTAGGACCTAATTTGATTGAGGAAATAAGAATAGTTCTGAGTTTTATGAAAGCTCACTGCTCACAGGGGTAAAATACTCCGCAAGTCCCTGAGTAATGAGTTATTGGCTTCTGACAAGAGCCAATATCAGTGTAACAGAGGCAACCAGAATTTGCAATCAGAACACAGAAAACTATCGTCTTTCTCCTCTGGCTTTTAGTTCTGAGCCAAAGAAAAGCACGAGATAGCTTGAGGGTTGTGACCATTAGACACGTCCTCCAGAGACAAATACAGGTTGTCATGTGCATGTTGCAGACTGTGAGGAGAGGCTGATGAAGCATTTGGAGATGAAGACTAGTCATAAATATTGGGGTAAATTGCTTCCCTGGAAACATAACTTTCAGAGGCAATGCTAAGGTGCTAAACATGCTGAGTCATCAGTAACTGAATGTAGCTGTTGACAGCCCTTACCAAAAATAACACATGAGCACCAAGGGGGGCGGGGGGAGGGGAAGGTATTTTTCTTAACCTCAAACCTTAATTTTGGAGCACTTGTCAGAAAACCAGCATGCATTTCTCTTTCTCTTTTAAAGCAGTGTCTTCTGTCTTCACTTGCAGGGTTAATGGTGGTCTTTATGTGCCTACATATATCTGCACTGATTTCACTAGTGTATGGCACATATATAAAGAACGGAGAGAAAAGTAAAGTATAGGAAAAAGATGTATTTTGGAAGTACACTGAGACTATGATAGAATCTAGACTTGATAACACTTAAGCCCTCAAGAGATGGGAATATCAGACCACCTGACCTGCCTCTTGAGAAACCTATATGCAAGTCAGGAAGCAACAGTTTAGAACTGGACATGAAACAACAGACTGGTTCCAAATAGGAAAAGGAGTACGTCAAGGCTGTATATTGTCACCCTGCTTATTTAACTTATATGCAGAGTACATCATGAGAAACGCTGGGCTGGAAGAAGCACAAGCTGGAATCAAGATTGACGGGAGAAATATCAATAACCTCAGATATGCAGATGACACCACCCTTATGGCAGAAAGTGAAGAGGAACTAAAGAGCCTCTTGATGAAAGTGAAAGAGGAGAATGAAAAAGTTGGCTTAAAGCTCAACATTCAGAAAACGAAGATCATGGCATCTGGTCCCATCACTTCATGAGAAATAGATGGGGAAACAGTGGAAATAGTGTCAGACTTTATTTTTTTGGGTTCCAAAATCACTGCAGATGGTGACTGCAGCCATGAAATTAAAAGACACTTACTCCTTGGAAGAAAAGTTATGACCAACCTAGATAGCATATTGAAAAGCAGAGACATTACTTTGCCAACAAAGTTCCATCTAGTCAAGGCTATGGTTTTTCCAGTGGTCATGTATGGATGTTGGACTGTGAAGAAAGCTGAGCACCAAAGAATTGATGCTTTTGAACTGTGGTGTTGGAGAAGACTCTTGAGAGTCCCTTGGACTGCAAGGAGATCCAACCAGTCCATTCTGAAGGAGATCAGCCCTGGGATTTCTTTGGAAGGAATGATGCTGAAGCTGAAACTCCAGTACTTTGGCCACCTCATGTGAAGAGTTGACTCATTGGAAAAGACTCTGATGCTGGGAGGGATTGGGGGCAGGAGGAGAAGGGGACGACAGAGGATGAGATGGCTGGATGGCGTCACCGACTCGATGGATGTAAGTTTGAGTGAACTCCGGGAGATGGTGATGGACAGGGAGGCCTGGCGTGCTGGGATTCATGGGGTCGCAAAGAATCGGACATGACTGAACGACTGAACTGAACTGAACTGAACTGAAGCCCTCCATAGTTTCTTTGCAAAATTTCCCTTTGTGCTTTTTCTCCACAGGTTGTTCTGGTGATAATGCCAAGATTTGAGTCACTGTGTGATCATGAGGTTGCATTCAGACCACGGTTTAATGAGTCCAATTCTCACAGTGTGAGAGGATGCCCAGCGATGGTATTAGCCTGCCTTTGAAGCATTCAGCTGGGAGTGAATCAATTAAAGTTCAAATGGGTTTGCTAAAACTTGAGTTGTCGTTCTGGGGAGAGTTTCTGAAGGCTTGCTTCTGTAAAGCTTATAGCAGTTTGGAAATTAATCTCCAAGACCCTCCTTGTTTTTTTCTTATCTATATAATTGTTTAAGAAATGTCTTTGTCAAGCCTCCAGGGACACTCATAAATAGAAAATCATTATTACACATTGGAAATTTCCTGTAAGGGTTGGCATTGTAAATAAACAGAACCATGTAGTCCTTCAGATGTGTCAGGGATGGAGCAGTTTCTGAATTTAGAAATTTGTAAACCTCTCCTGGAGATTTTATGAATATTCATCAGCATAATTTTGAAGTATGAAGGCTAAGGATAAAAACTAGAAAAAATATTAGGTAGATAAGAGAGGAATATTGTGCCACAAACAACAAATTATTATATATATAAAATATAAATATGTATATATACATAGATGCATATATATGCATGTGTTTTTATACACACATATCTTTAAAGAGTAAACAGGATTTCAAAAAATTTTATATGTATAATTCTACAAGATTTCTTTCACATTAAAGCATTCTACAGAAGTGAGCACAATGGAATCAAAAAATAAATTACATATATATATTGATTAGTGTGTGTGTGTGTATGTGTGTGTCTTACCGGAACAAGAAAAAATGAGAAATGAAAATAAATTAAACACACAGTTTTCCATTTTCTTAAAATTCTGTCTTGAATTGTGTTTATTTTTGCTTGATCCATTTTTGATCCCCAATTTTTCCCAGGACAGTTAAAATGGCCCCATTACAAATTTTAATGCCTCCATCTTATGTCCTCTTTGTTATACTTGGCACACAATTCAGTTCTTAACAAACCATGCTGTGTGACAGGAACTAACAAAGTGTTGTAGGTCAATTATATTTCAAAAACAAACTCATAGCAAAAGAGATTAGATTTGTGATTACCAGAAGCAGGGGTGCGGAGAGGAAGAACTGGTGGAAGGCAAGCAAAAGGTACAAACTTCCAGTTAAAAGAGAAATAAGTACTAGGGGCACGATGTACAACATGATACGTGTAATTAACACTGCTGTGTGTTATATATGAATGTTGCTAAGAGAGTAATTCATTGGAAAAGACCCTGATGCTGGGAGGGATTGGGGCAGGAGGAGAAGGGGATGACAGAGGATGAGATGGCTGGATGGCATCACTGACTCGATGGATGTGAGTCTGGGTGAACTCTGGGAGTTGGTGATGGACAGGGAGGCCTGGCGTGCTGCGATTCATGGGGTCACAAAGAGTCGGACACGACTGAGCGACTGATCTGATCTGAAGAGAGTAAATCCTAAGAGTTCTCATCAGAAGATGAAACTTTTTTCTATTTATTTAATCTTGAATCTATATGAGGTGATGGAAGTTCACTAATTTTTTTGTGATAATCAATTCATAATGTGCATCATTATGTCAAATTACATATTAATTTGCAATTAATTAAAAGTCAAAGCATGAAGCTGTATATCTTAAACTACTCAGTGCTGTATGTCCATTATATTTCAATAAACATAGAAGTAAATTTTCTAAGGCCATTTCCCCTCAAAATAAATAAGTAGGATTATGAAAAAAATGTAATTAAAATGAGATTGACAAAGAACAGGATTTGAAGATGACCAAGAGCAATGACATAACAATGTCATAATGACATAACAATGACATAACAATGACTAAGAGCCTTGTGACTTAAAGCATGTCCCTAGAATGGCAGAACCAGTATTACCTGGAAAGTTATTAGACATGGAAACTCATGGGAAACACCCCAGACAGACTGACTCAATTTCAGGACTGGACAGAGGAGCTGGGTAAAAATCATTGACCCCGAGGTTAGAAAGTATATTTTAACTTATTTGATATAGTGCCTACCATCTTATTAGAGAACACTGTGTGAACTAATAAACAGACTGCTAGTAGTTACTGAATCCTTTGCTACACCTAAACAAAAGATACTGTATTAACAAAAGATACTGAGAATTGGAAACTCCTCAATGCACTGATAGTCTGGATATATGCGTTTGGCCTCAGAATATAAGACAAATACAGGGATTCAAGAAACAGTTTTAATTAGTTAACTGGTTTTCCTAAGTTTCTTTAATTAACTGCCAAATTGATTTACTTAACTATGTTTTAAAATATTAAGCTTATTTCACATTAAATAACTTTCTTATAACTAAATCAAAATATAAATTTCAGATTTTGTGGATATATAAGATAAATGTGTATTTGTCTCAAAAATATTCTGGCTTAAAAATTATTTTCTGTTTGTATGTTTATGTATTTGTCTTTAAAGAACTGACCTAGGGGAAAAAAAAGAATAAGAAAAAAAATAACACAGTGAATTGGTTTCATTAACATATGTCACACTGCAGACTGTCAAAGGAGAACTTGGCAAATAATGGCCAATATTTAGAATCAGCACACAGTACACAGAACAATTTACAATAATTGTTTCCGTTTTGCTCAGAAAATGTTCATTGAAGTGCTCGTTAAACTTCAGGCACACAGATTCAGCTCACTAACTTTGTATAATCATGATGATGATCACCATTGAGCACCACTTAAAGTACCCATGATGTTGGCACATTATGCTAAGATGATGCAATTTATTAAAATGATGCAACATATTTGAAGATAGGGACAATAATCAGGCACGATCCCTGATTACCTTTCTTTTCCATTTTAATGTCTTTATTTACACTGGAGAGCAGTGTGCATCTGAGAAAGAATGAGGCCATTGTGGTTGGAGAGACCTGAGTGACCGTGGGTAAGTGTTCTGACATCATAGAAAAGTGCAGGGTCAGTTACATACGGTGGGCTCAATGACAGTATTGTTGTTGTCAGATATATTATTATTATTAATACGTAACTTAGAAGGAATATAAACACTTGAAGAAACAACTCCCTCACTTCATGCTGACAGGCGAGTAAATGTCTGTGTCATCTTCTAGACACATGAAGGGAAGTTAAACTCTCTTCTCCAGCTCCAGTTTCTAAACACTCCAAAAATAGAGTGCTTATGTTTAGAGAAGCAAACCTTAAAGAAAATTGCCTCCAGGAAACTTGAAGAAGGAAACGCAGAATGCCAGGCCATCATAACATGCTCCTGAGACAAGCATTTCAGCTCAGTCAGTGGCAAGATACACTGACTTAAAGGGGCAATGTTTTCATGGCCAAGTTATCATAGCTTAATGGAGTTTTCTGTGAGCAAACTAGAAGAAAAAAAAAAAGAGAGGGAGATAGTTATTGTTGTTGTTCAGTCATTCAGTCACATCCTGCTCTTTGAGATCCCATGGATTGCAGCCTGCCAGGCTTCCCTGTCCTTCACCATCTCTAGGAGCTTGCTCAAACTCATGTCCATTGAGTCAGTGATGCTGTCCAACCATCTTGTCCTCTGTTGTCCCCTTCTCCTCCTGCCTTCAATATTTCCCAGCATCAAGGTCTTTTCTAATGAATTGGCTCTTCACATTAGGTGACCAAAGTATTGGAGTTTCAGCTTCAGCATCAATCCTTCCAAAGAATATTCAAAGTTATTTCCTTTAGGATTGACATGATTGATCTCCTTTCAGTCTAAGGGACTCTTAAGAGTCTTCTACTGCACCACAGTTCAGAAGGATCAGTTCTTTGGCAGTCAGCCTTCTTTATGGGTCCAACTGTCACATCCATACATGACTACTGGAAAAAACATTGCTTTGAGTAGACAGACCTTTGTCACTGAAGTAATGTCTCTGCTTTTTAATATGCTGTCTAGGTTTGTCATACTTTTCTTTCAAGGAGCAAATGTCTTTTAATTTCATGGCTGCAGTCACCATCTGCAGTGATTTTGGAGCACAAGAAAATAAAGTCTGTCACCATTTCCACTGTTTCCCCATCTATTTGCCATTTAGTGATGAGACTGGATATCATGATCTTAGTTTTTTGAATGTTGAGTTTTAAATCAGCTTTTATCTCTCTTTTACATTCTTCAAAAGGCTCTTTAGTTCCTCTTCACTTTCCGCCATAAGGGTGGTGTCATCTGCATATCTGAGGTTACTGATAATTCTATCAGCAATCCTGATTCTGACTTGTGCTTTACCCAGCCCAGCATTTTGCATAATGTACTTTGCAGATAAGTTAAATAAGGGAAGGTGACAATATACAGCCTTTACATACTCCTTTTCCAATTTTGAACAAGTCTGTTATTCCATGTCCAGTTCTAACTCTTGCTTATTGATCTGCATACAGGTTTCTCAGGAGGCAGATCAGGTGGTCAGGTATTCCCATCTCTAAGAATTTTCCAGTTTGTTGTGACCCACACAGTCAAAGACTTGAGTGTAGTCAATGAAACAGAACTAGGTGTTTTTCTGGAATTCTCTTGTTTTTTTCCATAGTCCAACAGACATTGGAAATTTGATCTCTAGTTCCTCTGCCTTTTCTAAATCCAGATTGAACATCTGAAAGTTCTCAGTTCAGGTACTGTTGAAGCCTAGCTTGGAGAATTTTGGGCATGAAGCTGAAGTTGAACGATTCTATGAAGACCTACAAGACCTTCTAGAAATAACACCAAAAAAATGATGTCCTTTTCATCATAGGGGATTGGAATGCAAAAGTAGGAAGTCAAGAGATACCTGGAGTAACAGACAAGTTTGACTTTGGAGTACAAGATGAAATAGGATAAAGGTCAATGGAGATTTGCCAAGAGAATGCACCGGTCATAGCAAACATCCTCTTCCAAGGACACAAGAAACAACTCTACACAGGGACATCACCGGATGGTCAATACTGAAATCAGATTGGTTATATTCTTTGCAGATGTAGATAGAGAAGCTCTATACAGTCAGCAAAACAAGACCAGGAACCGACTGTGGCTCAGATCATGAACTCCTTATTGCAAACTTCAGAGGAAGATATTAACCTCTACAATTAAACTTTTTCAGGTTGGTAATTCTTCTGCAAGTTGATTAATAAAGAATATATGTGGCCACACTTTCTAAAATGTGAATTTATGTCCTCAGTCATGGAATAATTATACAGATAGCTCAAGTAACTAGCTTTGTTCTTAAAACAACTGTTGTATCTTAAAGAAACAAGTGTTGAGTCTAAATCCACCTTAATTCTTCTAAGATAAGTGAGCTGAGAATGTGAGATCAAAGGCACTGGCTCCATCAGATGACTCATGAACTGCTCCATAACTTCTGAAATGTGAAACCTTATGCAAGCTACTTTAAGAGCCTTGCTGAGAATCAGTTCCTTCAGCTATACAATGGGACTGATAACAGTATGCACTTAAGTAGGATTATCGCAAAGGCTAAAAGGAAGCATTCTTACTCGTGCCTTGCACAAAATAAGTGTTCATGGAATGTTAATTTTTATTATATTCAAGTTACACACAAAATATATGACTTAGTAGGACATTCCATTCCTACAAGTTACCCTTTATTGGTGCCTCTTTAACTTAACATTGTATGAACCTATCCCCAAAGAACAAAGGGATTTCCTATGACTCAGCAGGTAAAGAAATCACCAGCAATAAAGGAAAACACAGGAGATATGGGTTCAATCCCTGGGTTAGGAAGATCTCCTGGAGGAGGAACTGGCAAGCCACTCCAGTATTCTCACCTGGAAAATCCCAATGAGCAGAGGAGTCTGGCAAGCTAAAGTCCATGGGTTGCAAAGAGTTGGATACAACTAAGCAATAATTAATAAGGAATCAATAGTCAAAAACTGAAAATATAGGATATTAACTGATTTTAAAGTATTTTCCAGGCAAAACATTATTTGACATAAATTGCACCAAAGTTTTTTAGTTCAGTTTCCCAAGGCAATAGAAACAAAACCAAAAATTGGGACCTAATGAAACCTAAAAGTTTTTGAGTAGCGAAGGATACCATAAACAAAATGAAAAGACAACCCATGAAATGGTAGAAAATATTTGCAAATTATGTGACTGACAAGGGCTTAATTTCCAAAATATACAAGCAGCTCATATAATTCAAAAACAAAGAAACAAACAACCCAATCAAAAAATGGCAGAATAGATATTTCTCCAGAGAAGACATACAGGTGACTAATAAGCATATGAAAAGATGCTCAATGTCAATAATTATTACAGAAATGTGAATCAAACTGCAATGAGGTACCACCTTCACACCAGTCAGAACGGCCATTACTAAAAACTCTACAAGTAACGAGCGCTGGAGAGGGTGTGGAGAAAACACAACCATCTTACACTGTGGGAATGTAAGTTGGTGCAGCCACTATGGAAACAAGGATGGAGGTTTCTCAAAAAAACCAAACCTACAGTTGCCATATGATCTAGCAGTCTTACTCCTGAGCATAGACCCAGGAAAAAAACTATAATTCAAAAAGATGCATGCATCCCTATGTTCACAGCAACACTATTTACAGTAGCCAAGGCATGGAAAGAACATAAATGTACACAGACAGATGAATGGACAAAGAAAATGTGGTACATATATACAATGGAATATTACTCAGCCATCAAAAAGAGTGAAAGAATGCCACTTGCATCAACAAAGATGGACCTAGAGATTATCATACCAAATGAAGTAAGTCAGAAAGACAAATATCATATGATATCCCTTATATGTGGGATCTAAAATACAATACTAATCAACATATCTATGAAAGATAAACAGACTCAGATATAGAGAAGAGACCTGTGGTTGTCACGGTGGGGAGGGGAGGGAAAGAAGGCGAGTTTGAGATTAGGAAAGGCAAACTGTTATATATAGGATGCATAAACAACAAGGTCCTACTGCATAGCACAGGAAGCTATATTCAATATCCTGTGGTAAACCATAATGGAAAAGAATATAGAAAAGACACATGTATGCATAACTGAGTCACTCCGCTGTACAGAAGAAATCAATGAAGCATTCTAAATCAACTATACTTCAATAAAATTAAAAATGCATTTTCCATTTTCATACAAAGATTTTCTACAATCTTTTCACAAATCAGTATCACCACTGAAATCAAAGTGTCCTAATTCTTTCCTTCCCAATATTTGGAGCCATATAATATGCTCCTTATCTTCATTTTCTCTTTTAGCTTTTTAAGCAGAAACATAAGTCTAAAATATCCAACTTTATCTTCTGAGAATATTAAATTGAACTGTGCTACTTAAAGAATATTTATTTTGCCATACTCCTGTTACACTTCCAATTTTTTTTTTTTTTGGAAAAAAAAGAGGGAAAAGGCAAATGCTTTAGACTTTCAAAAAAGGACTTTCTGTCAGGTTTGGAAGAAGAACATGGCGAAAGAACATATTATCTTTGGGAAAATAGCACGAGGCAAAACAGATCATCACTTATCACTAACAGAAGCTAAATAACACAGTGAGGTACTAAGACATATTGATTCTGCTACGGAAGAATGGAGCAGAACCAACATATTATAATGAGGATGATTTTGGTACCAAAGAAGCCCCTTTAGCAGTGGGCACACATTTGAATCCTAGTGTGACCATTTTAGGTTCCTTTCCCTTGTTCGTACTCCCAGGATAAAGGCCTTAAAGAAGCACTGGCATTTTAAATTGTTCTGTCTTACTTGCTGAATTCTTTTTTTTTTTTTCTTTCTTTCTTAGGCAAAATTATTTTCCCATATTACAAGAAGGATGCTTTGGAGAGCTGCACTGTGAAAATGCAGAGAATGAAAGTGATGGCAGTCCTGGAGGATTAGAACAGTGACAAGGGGAGAGAGATTACCTGTGGGCATTTGCTCCAATGTCCCCACTCAGACATGACACATTCGTTGGGACACAGAAGAGAGCAGGACTGGGTTTCTGGGGGAATCTCATCCTGGTTGCACAGGCTGTTATCCACAGCTCCCCCTTCACCATCAGCAGCATTCATGCATCTATAATGCAAGATCATAAGATAGCTTGAACACTTAAAACAGTGAGGAGTAAATTTAAAATAGTTATGATATATCCTAATTACTTACCCCTCAAAGATAATTAAACATAAAATAAGACTGATAGAGAAACCAGAGCAAAAAACAAACAAACAAACAAAAAAACCTTTCAGTCAGTCAGGCTTTGAGTGAGTGAGTGAAAGTCACTCAGTCGTGTCCAACTCTTGGCAATCCTGTGTACTACACAGTCCATGGAATTCTCCAGGCCAGAATACTGGAGTGGGTAGCTTTTCCCTTCTCCAGGGGATCTTCCCAACCCAGGGATAGAACCCAGGTCTCCCGCATTGCAGGTGGATTCTTTACCAGCTGAGCCACGAGGGAAACCCAACCAGACTTTATTGAGTGGTAACTCAGGGCAGAGCCATTTATTCAGCAGAGCAGGAAAAGACTAGAGACAATACTCATCTTTGAAGAACTCTCCATCTAAAGAGAACTATCTACAATATATTACTTAGGTCTTTTCATTGTAACGAATCTTGAACGTTTTCCTCTGAATAAATCCATCACTTGGTAATAACTAGACCTTGGATTGTTCCTATGACTCTCTCAGACTTTTCCTGGACTTCTAGCTCAGAGCATCTAAAGTTCCCTAGTTTTTGTTCAATATATTTAAGGTCATGGCAAAGTACTGAAAAAACATTTGAACATATTTTTCTTTTAGGTATTTTCTGCATTTCAGTAAGGAATTTTCACATTATAAACCAAAGGGCAACACACAAGCATTTTCCTGCAGCAGTTGAGCATGTGCTACTGATGCACGTATTATCGTTGCTCTGAGATAAATGCTGATGAGGATGGGATAAATAATCATGCTGCTGATTTAATCAAATTAAAACCAAAGAGTTATACTGCTATATACCTGCCAGAATGGCTTATATCAAAAACATGGAAAATAGTGAGGGTTGGCAAGAATATGGAGCAACTGTAACTCTTCTCACTCTGCTGGTTGGAGCATAAACTCTTTGGCAAACTAATTGGTGGTATGTCTATTAAAACTAAACATATAAACACAATGTAACCCAACAGTTCCACTTCTATTTATATACAGAAGAGAAATGTGGATCTCCCTGTAAAAAAAAAAAAAAAAACCTGCTTGGAAATGTTTATGGCACCACTATTCGTAATTAGCCAAAGTAGAATTAATAGTAGTATATCTACAATAGCTATTCAGCCACAGTAAAATGGACAAATATATTGTGATAATTAAGTAATAAGAATTCATTACTATTGTTGCACAAAAGAGCATGAATGGAGCTCACAACCTCAATGTTGAAAAAAAGAAGCTGGACACAAAAAGAGTACAGAAAAGAGTACAGACTATACAGTTCCCTTCACAGACACTTAACAGGCAATACTCATCTATGGTGTCAGAAGACAGAATAGCAGTTACCCCTGTGGGAATGGTTATTGACCGATAGGGGCTTACATAGTCCTGGTAAAACTTTGTGTCTTGGCCTCTGGGTTGGTTACACAGATGAGTTTATATTGTGTAAATTCATGGAGCTGTACCCTATGCTGTGGCCATTTCTCTCCATTTATATTATATCCCAACTCAAAGTTAATATTTAAATTATTTTCTCAAAAATATTTGATAAAGACTTGCTGTATATAAGCCTCTTTTGTTTGGTGTTGGAATACAAAGTGATTTGTTAATAATGATTTATTTATTAAATATTTTGAGGGGCTTACTTTGAACCATGCCTTTACTTGGCTGCTAAGGTACAGAACTGAAAGGAAAAAAAAAAAAAAAAAAAGGACAAGATTCCTTCTTCCAATGATAATGATCAAAGTAAAGGTGAAAATGACAATGATGTTAAGACAAATGGTGCCATTTGCTGATCTACTTTCAGATACAAAGCCACAGACAAGGAATAAGCAACTTAGGAGGGCTGTGCTGGAAAGCTTCAGCTGGAAAAGCTTTTAGCTTTTACAAATCATACTATACTGGAATGAATTACCCTATGCATTAGGAGTTTCTTTTATATAATTTTTTTTTTTTTTTATTAAGGAAAACTGCACCGAAGTCTATGACCTGGTACAAAATAAACTTTATGAGGTGCTAAGTAATAAAAAAAAAAATAGATACTGTATAAAGCAGGTTAACAGAAAATGGTAAACAGAGAGGAGATGTAAGTCATGTCTTCTAATGTAGGGAGGCAAGGTACAGAGTCATCTATAGACTTTAATTTCTCCTGTGGTAATAGTCAATACTGGAAGGAGGAACCACTAAATGGCTTTAATGCCTTTCCCTGGGCAAACTTAAAAGCTGAAAATTGCTTTCCTTCTTGCCTGTACACTCTTCAGCTGATATTCCTTTATGATTTCGCTTAAAAAAGAAGAGGTAATACTTCTGGTCAATGGTGTCCAGTTGGACATATGCATTAGTCTTTGTCTGCTCCCAATATGCCACAAAAACAATAGCAAAGGAATTTAATACAAAAAAAACAGGGGAGAAGGAAATGCATTATCTTGCAAGGACAAAAAACATGGGAAAGGACAAAGGCAACGAAGGGAAATAGATGGGCTAGTGGTGTCTTAGCACACAGAGAAAACTGATCACTAAGCCTTCAAAAGAAAACAAAGAAAGTAATTCCATTCACACATCAGAATACTTGAAAAATTCAGGAATCTGTGGCACCAAGTACCTTTGGAAATGTGAAAGAAGGTGAGGCAGAAAAACTGGAGGATTTATTGTGTTTATATTTAAGAAGTACCTAAGTTCTGAGATGCCCTTTCCCAATACACAGAGCTAGGTGATGACCCCAACCCTGCCCCTGCTGGTAACTGAAGGTTTAGTATCTGTATAGGGTCACAAAACAGGTCTTTGAGTTGGAGAACACATGGCCCAACTAAGGATGGGAACATCACACTGATAACAAGGTTTAGGGAAAGTTAACATAGTGAACAAAATGATCACTACCTTCATGACTTAAACAATGCACATTTATTATTTTACAATTTTGTAGTATAGGAATCCAACATGGAACTCACTAGACTAACATCAGCAGTCTGGCAAAGCTACATTCCTTCCTGGAGGCTCTAGGGCAGAATCGTCTCCTAACCTCTTTCATAGTCTAGAAGCCACTCACGTTCCTTGGGGCCATGGCCCCTTTCTCTCTCCTCAAAGCCTTGTACCTCTCTGTGTCTTACTTTTTTCCTTTCCCATCCCCTCATCCATTTTTAAGGATACTTGTGAATAAATTGTTCCCATCCAGAGGATCCAGGACAATCTTCCCTAATCACATCTGCAAAGACCCTTTTCCTATTTAACGTAACATATTCACAAATTTCAAGGGTTAGAATGTGAATATTTTGGGGAGCTATCATTCTGTTTACCACATTAGCCTTCTTTCATTTTGTTTCCAAAATATAGGTTTCTAGGATTATTTATTTCACATGTGATTTAAGAAGAGAGTCTTCCAGTGATTCTGACAAACACAAAAGTAAAGACTTACATAGACTGAAACTGAAGCTGTTTTCAAATGAAAATGCTGTTGCATATCCTGCATCAATGTCCTTGCCATATCTCTCCCTTTGGTCATCATTTTCATTTCTACTCAAAGCCATTACAAAACTGCTTTAAAGCATGGCTATATCCACTATCCCCACATCCTCCTCCTCCCTTATTACCTCTTGGACTTACTTTAATCACACTTTTATCATCATTCCAGACAAAACTGATATCATCAATAGATTCCCCTTTGCCAAACTCAATGAAAGTGAAAGTGAAAGTTAAGTCGCTCAGTACTGTCCGACTCTCTACGACCCATGAACCTACCAGGCTCCTCCATCCATGGGATTTTCCAGGCAAGAGTACTGGAGTAGATTGCCATTTCCTTCTCCAGGGGATCTTTCCAACCCTGGGACTGAACCCAGGTCTCCCACATTGAGGGCAGACGCTTTACCGTCGAAGCCACCAGGGAAGCCCCAAACTCAATAGTCAATTATTGTTTTAGTAAACTTCTCAGAATCATTAAAACCACTGATTACATTTTCTTTTTTGAAAATCCCTCCTTTTGCCATTTTTGGGTTGAGGGTTAGGGTTCCAAATACAGCCACATTCTCAGGTATTGCAGGTTAGTACTTAATACATAGATTTTTTTTTTAGGGGGGGGAGGGACACAGTTCAACCCACAACACATGATATTTGGTAGCTGTCCTGTTTTTATTATACCAGGCTTCATCCATTTGAGCTGAGAGGTATGGCTTAAAGGCCCTCTTGTTCAAGTGTGTTTTTCCTCAATCAACCTGCCACAATTCTGCCGGTAGCAATTTATTCTCTTAAAGCTTTCCTCTCTCTCGTGGGACTTTGCTTTAATACTGCTAAGAGGCCAGGCTGGGATGAGAGTGAGTGATGCCACAGCTCATTTACACGTATTACCTGATAAGCTAGGCTAGTCAGTCATTTCTCAAAGCCATGAGAAAATAGGACACAAGAGACAGACTTTGAAGAAAAAGAGGTAGAAGCCCAAGTCTGTGACAGCCTGAGCTTTCCCCAGGGGAAAAGGCAGTGAAAATGGAAAGAAAGACAATATGTTTACGAGCGTTTTGCCCGGGTTGGTGATGAGGAGCACCTCTGCAATTTTGCCGGTGGCTGTTTCAACGTGTCTACCAGTGACTTTGTGACAATGGGGCCAGGTCTCATAAATGATGGATATATCCTGAATCACTGAATAAACTAAGTTCACTGGTGTTGAATTACACCAACGTATAGAAGTTGGGTGTTCCCTGGCAACTGACTTCAATCTCAAAGATAACTCGTTAGGGAGATACCCGATTCAGCCATAGTGTGTCAATTTGAAATGAAGCTTCCTAAATATAGCAGAATGACATACTACACTCATGCAACTGAAAAGATGACTACACTATTGTTGATTTCTTCTTGAGCTTACATACTAAATCATTATTTACGATTAATACTTTGGCTTATGATTTTCTTTAACATTCATTGCTATTTTCCTCAGTTGATAATAAAATTATCCTCTTTTTTCCCAAATCATTTCTAAATAGACGTTTTTTTTTTTTTTTTTTGGCTGCACAAACCAGCTTGTGGGGTCTTAGTCCCCTGATCAAGGATTAAGACTGTGCCCTTGGCAGTGAAAGTGCTGAATCCTAACCACTGGACCACTGGTTCAGTCAGTTCAGTCACTCAGTCATGTCTGACTATTTGCAACCTCATGGACTGCAACATGCCAGGTTTCCCTGTTCATCACCAACTCCTGGAGCTTGCTGAAACTCATGTCCATCGAGTCGCTGATGCCATCCAACCATCTCATCCTCTGTCAACCCCTTCTCCTCCTGCCTTCAGTCTTTCCCAGCATCAGGGACTTTTCCAATGAGTTGGCACTTCACTTCAGGTCAAGATTTGGAGTTTCAGCTTCAGCATCAGTCCTTCCAATGAATATTCAGGACCGATTTCCTTTAGGATTGACTGGTTTGATCTCCTTGCTGTCCAAGGGATTCTCAAGAGTGTTCTCCAACCCACAGTTCAAAAGCATCAATTTTTCTGTGCTCAGCTTTCTTTATAGTCCAACTCTCACATCCATACATGACTACTGGAAAAACCATAGCTTTGACTAGATAGATGGACCTTTGTTGGAAAAGTAATGTCTCTGCTTTTTAATATGCTATCTAGGTTGGTCACAGGTTATTCTCATATTGCATTCTGAAGTCTAATTTTGGGGGTTTACATTGACTTTTTCAAGATATTGACATCCAAAATTAAGATAATGTCCATCAGTTATACTAACCATAGAGCAAAAGAGTGACCTGGCATCAGAGTCTAAATCATCTAATTTGTCAGCAGTGATGGCCATACATCATTGGAGGGATGTGATGGTTTTCCATGCAGTTGGTTTTTCCACTGAAGTCATTTGCAGGAAATGTTCAGGACTGTGGCTGCCATGCAGATAGAATCCCACAATATACATGGCAACTCAAGGGTCCTATGTGTTCAGGAATACTTAAAGATGAGCAGGGACTTCCCTGATGGTCCAGTGGCTAGGACTCCATGCTCCCAATGCAGGGGTCCTGGATTCCATCCTTGGTTAGGGAAATAGATCCCTCATGCTACAGCAAAGACTTGGTGCAGCTAAATAAATACATGATTTTTTTTTTTTTTTATGATGGGCAAAAGCCAGAAGATACGGTTTGAGAAGCAGAGTGTACTTGGATCAGCAACACTGTTGTTTTCATAAAAATATGTAAGTTCCACTGTCACATTTCCCAAATGTCTCCATGGCCACACACCTGATTTTCCTAGATTGCGTTCCTCCTCCACAGCGCGGGGACCTCAGCTCATTGTGGATTTTGCATGGAGACCAGTGCTCTACAACCCAGGAATACTGATTGCACTCACTGTAACATGGGACTGCCTCATGCACCTGTCAAGAACAGGAAAGGAGAAGAAAATTATGTGGAACTATCCAAGTCATGGAAAAACAGCCTATCTTTTAGTAAAGTCTGCTGAACATAATCCAGGAGCTATAGTCTGGCCCCAAGAGCTAAACTGCATTCCCTCAAAGCAAGATATATTTGGCTTCTTTGAAATTACTAATGTACCTAAAAAAACATATGGGGACCATCAACTAAAATACGATAGTGTGCCTTTGCAGAAGAGAAAAAAGGATAATAATGACTATTATCTCCCACCAAGAATAGGAATTCCATTATCTTTTCATTCCCCCAAAGATCTCACATAGCATATATTAGAGGTCCGGCTCTCAATTACATGGTATACTGTACTCTCCAATGTACTTTACGAGGTCAACTGAAATGAATATATGTAAGGAAAATTTACTCTTGAATATAAGAGGTTCTTAGAATGCATAAGAAAAATGGTATTATTTGTATTAGACATTTCTTTTTCTATACCCAAACGATCAATGCTAACAGGTAATCATCCAGCCTTCTGGGCATTGTGGCTTTACATGAATTTAGCTATTTATAGGATGTTTTCAGAACATAGCTAAAACACAGACACACACATACACAAGACAAACACACACACATGATAAATGCTGTGCATGATGACAGACTGAATACATGCAGATTATATAGTAAAAACAATGAATGCAGTAAATGAATTGTTAGGTTAATTCCTATGCATTTATTTGTGATGAGTTTTTCCTGAAATATTATAACATTGTGTAGGCAATTGCATTTGCCTTTTTAAGAATGAATTTTAAATGCATTACTCCTCAACAGAGAACACAGCATTCCCCCTTGGTAAGAAAAAGTTATCCTGTCCTATGATACTAATATGTTTTAGTATGATTTCCCAGTGTTCAGCAGTAAAGAATCTACCTGCAATGTAGGAGATGCAGGTTCAATCCCTGGGTCAGGAAGATCCCCTTGAGGAGGGAATAAAAACTCACTCCAGAATTCCTGCCTGGGAAATCCCATAGACAGAGGGGCCTGGTGGGCTACAGCAAGAGAGTCAGACACGACTTGGTAATGTGGTATGTTACTCTCAATCACAAAGTGGCTCCAGTGTAGCACGATGATGAGTAGTGATTCTAACTATTACCAAAATAGTTATTTAATGCTTTCCCTTTTAAACAAGAACTTGAGCCCCATGTCTTTCCTCTCCTGGCCTTTCCAGTTCCATAAAATTGTAAATGATGACTAGGTAGTGCTATCCAAACAGAACCATTACTTGCAAGTTTCCTCTAAATGTAAGGGAAAGCACTATGTAATGGGATAATCAGAAACCAAGATTGGAGCACTGTCAGCATGTGAGATGGAAATCAGATGAGAAAAGGTAATTTGTGAGGCTACATCTTAGGAATCGCAAATAATGTCAGAAACTATTTTTAACTGTGGGGTTCGATTTGGCTCTCTCATGTCGAGCATATGATGATAAGGAAAACTGCAAAGTGAAAAATATGTGAGGGTGAAATGAAAGGAGATGGGAAAGTAGGAGTGGAAATGAGTGAGAGGAAAGGAAGGAATTAAGTAATAGAAGAATCACATTTCATGCTGTGAATGCTGATAAGAACAGAATGAAAGGGTTAGAAGCAGTGCCTGCATTAGAATAAGGAAGTGACAACTTGTAAGGGAGGTAAGTCTGTCTCCCCCGAACTCATAGGGTAGTATAGGTAAGAGAAAAATCTATAAAAATGAAAAGACATGACCCAGATCCAAGAGACACTAGGAAACTAAGCTGATGATGGCTGAGGTTTTAGCAGACCCAACTTCATGGAAATTAAGCTTTCACTAAATTTACAAGTTTGTTTTATAAACTCTTCAATATGTATCAGATAATTTAAAGAAAGCTTTTTGGCTTTCCTATGAGATAGAAGGGGGTTTCCCAGGTGGCGCAGCAGTAGAGAATCTGCCTGCCAATGCAGGAGCCACAGGAGACGCAAGTTCGATTCCCGGGTCGGGAGGATCTCTTGGAGTAGGAAATGGCAACCTACTCCAATATTCTTGCTGGGATAGTCCCAAGAATGGAGGAGCTTGGCAGACTACAGTGCATGGGGTCACAAAAAGTCAGACATGACAGAGCAACTGAGTACACATGTGTGAGATAGAAGAAAGCCTGCTAAAGCACTTGCACAAATGGGGGAGGTGAAGAACTTAATTAAAAAAGTAATTTTCCCACAGCTCATGCATGGATCTGAGAGCAAATGGATGGGATATTCTCGGTGAGAGGGACCTATTTTTCTAAAGCTCTCAGTAGCAAGCGCAGTTTACACTTTCACCCTCCCTCCCATATAAAGCCCCAGGGTCAGATGGGAAATGAAAAACTGTTTAGTTGCATGTATCTTTGATATACACATTTGAACTCCTGGTCTTGTACTAGTTTACTGGTTTTATTCTTTATGCTCCAGTAATCGACATGTTCAGTTCAGTTCAGTCGCTCAGTCATGTCTGACTCTTTGTGACCCCATGAATTGCAGCACACCAGGCCTCCCTGTCCATCACCAACTCCCGGAGTTCACTCAGACTCACGTCCATCGAGTCGGTAACGCCATCCAGTCATCTCATCCTCTGTCGTCCCTTCTCCTCCTGCCCCCAATCCCTCCCAGCATCAGAGTCTTTTCCAATTAGTCAACTCTTCGCATGAGGTGGCCAAAGTACTGGAGTTTCAGCTTTAGCATCATTCCTTCCAAAGAACACCCAGGGCTGATCTCCTTCAGAATGGACTGGTTGGATCTCCGTGCAGTCCAAGGGACTCTTAAGAGTCTTCTCCAACACCACAGTGTAGTGAAGTCACTAACTTTGCTGATAAGCTATGAGAAGAGAGGGAGCAGGTCTGTGCAGGGAGATGTTGACCCACCTTCTTAAATAATGCTGTGAAAAGTAGGACTTCTTGAAGAAGATTCTCCATCACATGGATTTGCCTATTTTTCCCCTGTATGCATCTGCCATTTTAATATTTCTTTTACAGTCATTTCTGGCTGATACACCTCTTCCTTCCTTCAAAGTTCAAGTAAATCCTACCACTTCCACAGGGCCTTTCCCATGACTCCACCTGGCATGTCTTTGGTACTCAGTTATTTGTTCAATCTCGTCCGACTCTTTGAGACCCCATGGCACCTCTGTTGTTGTTCAGTCACACAGTTGTGTAGGACTCTGCAGCCCCATGGACTGCGGCATGCCAGGCCTCCCTGTCCCTAACCATCTCCTGAAGTTTGCCCAAGTTCATGTCCATTGCATCAGTGATGCCATCCAACCATCTCATCCTCTAATGCCTCTTCTCCTGCCTTCAATCTTTCCCAGCATCAGGGACTTTTCCAATGAGTCAGCTGTTCACATCAGATGACCCAAATACTGACTCCTCTCTGTTTCTCCTATTTTCTCACTTATTGGAGCTCTTTTTTCTCACTAGTCTTAATGTCTACTTTGTACCATAAATCTACTGAAAGATCATGCCAAGAGAAACACAATTTGAAACTCCACTCATAAATATGCTTCTGGTTTTAACCAGTCAGACCTGGATATATCAGTGTGTGTTAACATGAGTACCTGAACAAAACCTGTAAATCTTAGGAAGGCAGAAACTGTTTCTATGATGTCTATATTGTAGAGGAGGGGGTGATGTCCAGTCAGTATTTGTTGAATTGAAACTAATTTTTGAAGGGGCACTGATTGCTAAACAACCCTCACCTAATTTTCTAGAGAAAACAAGTTCGTGAATGGAACATGTAAGTATTTTACAAAGCTTAAAGGATATTAAGAGGAAACAAAAATGAAATCCTTTTCTTTCCATTATAGGGCTTTGGTGAAGGATATCCATCACGGTTATCAAAAGGTGCTGCCTGATGATTTAGCTACAGGAAAGAAAGGCTGTCTTTAAAGAATTGTGAGTTGTTTCTTTAGAGACCTTGCTCATCAGGCATGGATTCTTACCTAGAGGATCAACACCCACAAGAGGCAAAAAGGCAGCAGGCATTCAAGAATAAAAATGTACTATCCAGATGCCCAATTTCTTCTCATGTCAGTCCTTTATGTTCTGGCTATTTCATATTGCTATTTAGTTGGTCCTTATTAGAGTTTTATGATGGAAATGTGTTAAAGCCTGGACTTTATCAGAGAATCATATGGAAATGTTCCAAAGGAGAAAAATGAGCCATGGGAAAGTTAAATGAAAATCATTTCTAAATGGTGCAAATTAGGAAGAAAATAACAGGGCTTAATAGGGCCACCAGTGCTAAGAAATGCCACTGGAAAATTTAAAACCTCTAACAGAAGTAGCATTTCATTCTCCTGCTAATGAGTCCTATGTGTTATTTCTTTATTGGGGAATGCTGTTTTTATAATTTCACATTTCAAGAATCACATCTTAAACTCATTCATTGAGTCAGTCATTTAAATATTTATTAAGTAAACCTGATCAATTACTGTACTGTAATTGATCAATTTTGTTAGTACTGTTTTCTGATACAACTCTCCAACTATAGACTAACTGGTAAAAACTTGGAGGCAGCATCTCATTGGGGTTCAGCAGGTATCATTATTATATATCAGAGTCATAGGGTTCAAGGGCTCAAACAAAGCAAATAATCCAACAACAACCACACACACACGCACACAATAAAGAAAGGAAAATTCACAGCCTCCAGTTTTCTGTAGCAATAATGTTTTGCTCCAGTAAAGCTGCCAGCCAAGACTGCAGTAGAGATCTTCATGCTTGAGACTCCATGCTGGGACTGTGGCTACTTAGTAGAACCTGAAAATCAGTTCACAGGCAGAACTGAAACTAGAAATTCCTGCCAGTCGGAACCAAGGTCTGTTAAGATCAGTAAAGCACTATGGGTTTCTTTCTCCTCAAAAATGTGAGTTCTAGTTGTTTTTGTTTAGTAGCTAAGTTGTGTCTGACCCTTTTGCGACCCCGTGGACTATAGCCTGCCAGGCTCTTCTGTCCATGGGATTTCCTGGAAAGACTGCTGGAGTGGGTTGTCATTCCCTTCTCAGGGGATCTTTCCAACCCAGGGATGGAACCTGTTTCTCCTGCACTGGCAGACAGATTCTTCACTGCTGAGCCATCTGGGAAGCCCCTTTGTCTCTTTTCTTATGGAGTTCGGCTATGGAGTTATGCTCTCCCTCCTTAACATTTATCTGACTAGCTAGAAAGTATCAATAATTGTTTGGTCCATGGTGTAGTATGTCTGTGCAATGCTAAAAAATTCAGTCCTAATGCAACTGCAGCCACAATGGGCCTGTCTTTCACCAGTCCCTGGTCATCAATGGACACACAGTGATGCTCTGTGGATCTTTATGTCTGTACAAGATAGTCTATGTCTTGGGTTTGATCATCAAAATTATGAGTTAGATCATCACAACTGTGAGTTAGATCATCACAACCTTGAGTTAGACAAGGTTGCTGTGATTAGAAGAAGCTAAGTCTGTCATTTATGGCTTATAAAACACAAGGCTGGTGCTCAAACTGAGATTTGAGAATCCTACTCTGGTGATGTCCAGAGCTCATGGGCTCTGCCTGTTCAGACTGAATGAGAATACCATGATAGCCATCATCTGTTCAGTGATGAAGATACTGCTAGCATGTATAAATTCCTGAAAAAGTAAAACCCAAAGCTGAATATTAAAAGATGTTTACATAGTAAATCCTATTAACTTTAAATAGAAAAAAAATTGCCTACGCAATTCATTTCTAGTCTTTGGGTATGAAATCTCTTTTCTCAATTTCAAAATCCTCAAAAATGGCTCAGAAAACTAATGCAAATTTAAAGCAAGACCAGGCCTCTGTCTTTTGAATGGTTTTAACTCTTTGGGTGAAGATGATGGATTAAAAAAATATATCCACAAATGTTTTAAAATTGGTATTTTGGGGAAAATAATTATGTCTGTGATTTTGTGCTATGAGATGCTCTAAAGGGCAGCAGTTGGAGTCAGAATGTTCTGAAGTCTGGTGATATGTACAGGGTTTGGATAACTGTCAGTGTCAGCCCAGATGTTCAAGTCTATGGCCCTGGCTAAGCCCCTCTTGCCAGATGTTTTCTTACACTATATTCTCAGCTACCTAGCAACCAAAAAGACTTCCTCAGAATTCTCTGAGCTTACCCACATTCCTGGTTTATAAGATTCACCATTGGTTTTAAATATGCATTATATGTGTTCTTTTCAATCTTGATATTAAAAATCTAAAAATGACAATAATAATGCTGGATGAGTTTTATCTGCAAGATTTATGGACAAATAAACTGTTGAACATTAAAGGCGATAAGAAGTTTATTAAAATAACAACCATGGTAGCTTCATTCTCCATCCCCTAAGAATCATGGTTCCCAAGTTTGATGTGCATACCTGGAGAATTGTCACATTGTTTAAAAGGGCCTGTGAATGCATTCTCATTCCAAATCTCTGTAGTCTCAATGAATAATATAATCTCACAAATGTTAGTCCTACCACTTGTCACATGAACGCAGGGAATGTTGTGATTTTAAAAGTTTTAATTCTCTTTGAAGGAACTGCTGAATTTGAAGTCATTCATTAAGAATTTTCCCAACCTAGGCTAACTGGTCCTGGGTTAGAACATAAGGTCCTCATATCACTCAGGGAACCACTGTCTTTTCATATAAAGAAGAGAATAAGTAACTAACAAGAAGGCTATGCCCTATACTCTTTATATCCTGATAAACTGTGTTGTATAGAATAGCCCTCCTTCCAAAACTACATATTGAAATAAATTTTTCCTGAGAAGATCTAAACTCCAGATTTTTTACTTTTCATTTTCCAATGGCCTATGGCACTTTACTCCTTCCCTCTGGTCTAAATATCACTGATGATGTTTTAAGCACAGGGTACTTATTATCAAGACCAACACCCATACAAAGCTAAACCGTCTCTGACATCCATGCAGTACTATTTTCCTCCTCCCATGGCAGAGGGTGGAGAGATGCGGGGTGGGAGAGCTGGTTGCTTACAGCGAATAAGCGTGGGTCCAAGTCATGCTACTTCTTCCTCTTCCCCATGCTTCCTTCTCCCTGTCAAGGATGTCACCCATTACAGAGAGTATTTAATGGAGGGGAACCGCAAAGCCCTCATCCAAATGGCCATGGTTAAGCTCAGTAATCTGTGCTGGTGTAGTTTACTTATAATGGTGAATAAGTATAACTGCCTTAGTTTTTATTGCATAATATTTCCCTTTATAACAGATTTACATTTCTTATTGTATATCATTTAAGTGACTATAAAAATAATCCATGGTCTTCAAGGAAACTATATGGTAAGGGACATCAACAACAAAAATTTTTGCTGTGTAGATCTCATAATGCACGGGTATTCTACAATAAAGTGTGTGTGTATGTGAGTGCACACACAGGAGCACTGATCAGAATCCCTCTGTACCTGGTATGTGATACAGAACTGAGGGAGCATAGTGACACAAGCAATTTGGGGCAAGTTGAACTATAAAGCCCACACTCTGTATCACAGTACTCTAAACAATCATAACCAGTAGGATGAGAGGAGACTCACTCCAGAATCTGGACTGTCTTCTCCAATCCCCTGGGAGATACCACCCACGGCCATGCTGTGAGATGAGATCAGAGGGAATTTTGTAGGTTGCTCACAGTATGCCAGTGACTACTGTCATGGCTGCCCTTTGGATCTTCACAGAACAGATTGCAGTTATCAAGCTGAAGTGAAAAAAAATAAGTAAACCTGTGCCAAATTTGATTGATACTTCCAGAATACTGTGTAATAGCTATACTCATAACCCTTTAGAAAAGAGGTTCTGGATGAATCTTGAGCATATTATATAAAATAAGCCAATCACATAAGGATAAATACTGCATGAATATATGTGTATGAGGTATATCAGATAGCCAAACTCACTGAAGCAAAGAGTAGAATGGTGGTTATCAGAGACTGCAGGGAGGGAAAAATAAGGAATCACTAATCAATGTGTATAAAATGTCAGCAATGCAAGATGAATAACTTCTAGACATCTGTTGTATAATACAGCCTATGGATAACCACACTGCATTATATACTTAAAAAACCATTAAGTGGGGAGGGCTATCTTATATTAAGGGTTCTTACCTCTATAAAATTAAGAAGAGTTACATATCTTACAGGGGGTTGGGTTGTACCATGGAAAACTGACCAGTGAAAGAAACTTTCTGTTCTTAGCATCTGTTAGATACTGTCTAGGGGTCTAGTACAGAGATTAGATAGATGGATGGATGGATGGATTGAGAGACAGACAGATAGATATGGGGGACAAATATACAGGCAAAAAGTAAGTCTGGATCCAGAATAGGACCATCAGAAATCAGGTGAGAAAGGAAAGTTTTCTTTCTCTGATGCAACAGAAAGAAGAACCTGAAATAGAGATTGCTTTCCTTCTGCAGGTTACAAAAGTTTATAGCCATGAGGCAATGCTAAAGCAGAGATGAGCAGATCTCAGTTCTTCGAAATAGATGTCCAAAGGGTAAGTCAGAACACTATATGGTATTGTTTGGAGTTTATCTGGAAAATGAGGAGATGGGATTTAAGTCCTTACATATAAACTTGAAACTCATTATGTAAGTGTCCAACAAAAGGGAAGTTTTGGGGAAAACCTTTACTTTCTTTAGTGGCCTTTGCTGGGAGAGGGTCTTGGACTGCTCTCACCCATTCTCAATAGTTGAGAGCATCATGCTATCCCTACTCTAGGATGCAGGCAATTGTCTTTTCACTTGATGAATATAAGAGCCTATTGCAGCATGCTTAGGAAATCAATCTAGTTTGAGTTATAAAAAATAAATGTGTATAAAGAAGCAGTATGATCTAAATTGAACATTCCTTAGGTAAAGACATACTATGTTTGTGTGGATGAACTATCAGATCCAGAAGGACAAGGATAAGTAGCTCTAGTTGGAATTAATCTACCATGACCTTCTTTGGATGAGAAATTTGTCAAGCAACCAAGTAAACAAACCAAAATCTAAATCTCATAAACTATGTACAAGGCCCTGGTTCCTACAAGATGAATCTTGGACTGTAGCTACCTGGGGTAAGTAAATAGGAAATTTGACAAGGAATAATTTAATTGGTAGACAATGGGAGCCATGAAGACTTCTGAAGTTCATGACACGAGAGAATATTCCAAATGAGGTTTGGGGCACATAAATCACCTTCAACGTGAGGGAAATGAGATGGAGATGCGTGAGAAGGCTGGGAAAGGGGAAGTGGTTCCAATATGAGATTATGGTTACCAAAAAAAATGATCATGATCTACCTTTTTCATAAAACTTCCAACATAACAAGAAAGGAGAAATACCAAGATTTGGTGGTGAAAATGAAAGAGATAAGTAAAACATTATTCAGTTCAGTTGCTCAGTTGTGTCCAACTTTTTGTGACCCCATGGACTGCAGCACACCAGGTGTCCCTGTCCATCACCAACTCCCAGAGTTTACTCAGACTCATATCCTTAGAGTCGGTGATGCCATCCATCTATCTCATCATTTGTTGTCCCCTTCTGCTCCTGCCTTCAATTTTTCCCAGCATCAGGGTCTTTTCCAATGAGTCAGTTCTTCGCATTGGGTGGCAGGACTACTTTTTGAAATCACTTAAGCTTAATATATTCTAGAACCTTGTGACACATTAAAGTTTTCTCTTTTTTACCAACAGAATTGTAAGAAGATAAGACATCAGCTTTCCTGATGTCCTGAATTCCAGGGAGTATTGTTAATGAGCATAGCAGCAGAAACTCTTGGGTGTTTGTCAATAAAACTTCTTTATAATATTTTTACTGTCTTATTTTATCATATCTTGGCTTAGTAGGGCTAAATCTAAGGTCATGAGTGACCTAAAAGAATTCTAGTCTTTGAAGGGTTTGCTCAGAACTTCCCAGTATTCACAGTAGGCAAGAACAAAACTGGCTTCTAGGACCAAATCCAAAAGGAAAATCCCATAATTGGCAAGAAATTACTTTTCACATATTTCCTATCATGCAGTGGGAGCTCTGGGCCCACCATGCTACTGTCTCTTAATCACTACAACAAACAAATCTTTCCTACTCTAAAATGCATTGGTTCTCAAATATCACTTACTCCAAAGTCTATCAGGGAGTTAGAGAGAACAGAACAAAAGAACGAGCCATCAGAAATGGCCTTTCTTCTATCTAGTAGAAGAAAAGAGAAAAGAATTTCAGTCTACAAACTTTATTCCTATTTTGGCTAATTTATACATGCTCCTGACATCACAAAAGGCAGAAGAGGAGAGGAACAGTTTATCTTTTCAACTAAGGGAAAACAAAAAAGATAATTATTATTTATATGTAGTTTGAGGCAAAAGAGAAAGAAAATAAAAAATGCTACAAAATATCCCTAGAGACTTTTTGCACAAAGATGTTATGTGTGACACACACAGACACACACACAGAGTAGTCTTTCTTCTACAGATAAATGCGCCAGGAAGCAGTTCTAAGGCTGTATTGCGCTCTAACACTTTTCCTTGTTAAAATACAAGGCCAGGCACAGCACAAAATGACTTTTTAAAATATGAACTCTTGGTGTGAGTCCTTCCATAACAAAGCTTAGGTGTCTAAGACAAAGTTAAAGTGAAACATAGAGCCCCAAGTGATGTTTTATAACCAGGATGGCACAGCCTGACCTTTGCAGAAATGAGAGGCAAGATTGATTGGCTAATGGAATCTCTGCCATTCACTTACATGGTAATAAATTGGGATCTTGGCTCTGGTTCCCACCCTAATTTCATCAGTTGGAGACTCTTATTAGGGGCTAATTGAAAGCTGCCTCTTTATGGAATAAAGAACATTTTACTGGCAACAGTCTTCCCCTGAGGCAGAAAGTTAGGGAAAGACAGGGACTGATGTGGACCTTTTAGTTTCTTCACAAAATAAAAACAGAAGATCATTGTTGAAGGAAAATGATAGTTAAGGGCAGACCTGTCCCCGGCCTCCGTTTTAGTAAATATTGTTCTGATCAAAGGAAAGAAAGCTGATGATAAGGTAGAAGTCGTGTCTAACAATCAAGTATCATTTCTATACAACATAAATGATGAGCCTATTCCTGGACTTGCAAAACACAGGTTATTTGAAAAACTTGACAAAGAAGTTCTTAAAATATACTGCAGAATGATGAATTAAGCCATTTACATAAAGTGGGCAAGTATCTGCAGACTTGGACTTGATAAAAGCTAAAACATAAATACACAAAATGTGTGGAACCAATGACAGCTTTTCTGAGATATTTACCGATAACTAAGATTTCCAGATATATTTTCTATAAACAATCCTTTCCCTACCCCTAACCCCCAAATAAAATAATTTATAGTGTCTCTGGTTTACACTCTGTACTCAATAGATATATATTGGCAGAAATATGAAAAAATTAGTACAGAAATATTCTCTAAGCATGTTCCTGAAAAGTATACATAGACCAAACCATGATTCTGGCATCACCTGAAGCTCAAAGTTGTGCCCTTTGTAATTAACTGTATAGGAATATTGATATTATTCATCAAGTATTCAAGTCTAATTGCTTGTAACTGTACCCTAGTCCAACATTTTAAAGTAGATATCCAAATGAATTGAATATTTCTTAGATTTGGTTATTTAAAATTTTTCTCATCTCTGATTTCATTTGACTCCTCTGAATAGAGATGATGGTACTTGGACTGTATTACCCTACTTCCCTATCCCAATCATGGATGCCTTGAATGGATTATAAAATACATAAGCTTCTAAAATGTCGGTTTCTTTCCCTGTAGGCAGATAATATTCAGGATGTTCAGGACTCACCATGCCTGCTAACTAAAGGCAGACCCTGCTTGCACGAGGGAGCCAGGCTCACAGTGACAACTGGATCTCTCTGAAGGGAGGGGCCATTTCTCGCACATCTCTTATGTTGCACTTAGCATCTGACACGTGAAGGGACAATAATAGGCTCATAATTAAGTGCACGTCCAACTGAAAACTAGGAAGTATAGGGCTTATGGTCCTAGATCTCAGCTGGCATCTCACTGGCCAGGGTGGAGGGGTCTGTTATAATATACTTCCTTAGCAGGAACCACACTGGTTTGGATTGATGACACAGCATCTGTAGAGCAATTTAGGAGATGGGCAGCATCAACTACTTTACTTGTATTGGATTCCTGTCCTCCATTATTGGACTTCTTGGTTAGATTCTATTAAATTGATAATGTGCTCCTCTGTAGGGGTGGATTCATTTCAGTGATGGGTGAAGTGATCCTTTACTCTGTGCTAAAGATTATCTGTGGTCTAGTGAGCAGAAGATATGAAGAGAGCCATGAGAAAGTGATTATGATTTAGGTTCTGCCATTAATTTCCTGGCAGTTTCCTGAAGGATCTCTTGGGGTTTAGCTTTTCTCTCTATAACCTAATGTTAATACTTATTCTCAAGAGAATTTCAGTAAGGTATATGAGCATAGAAAGTCCGAAAGGGTTCACTATAAAAAGTAGTATTTTTTTAATACGATTAGCATTGAGGCATGGAATTGAAACCTTAGAGTAGGAAATGGCAACCTGCTCCAGTATTTTTGCTGGGAAAATCCCACGGACAGAGGAGCCTGGCAGGCTGTACTCCAGAGGGTCACAAAGAGTCAGATACAACTGACTGCACACACACACACATGAGCTGAAGACATGTTAGAGGTGGAAGTAAACCATATGATCATCTGCTTCAGCTGCATTATTTTCTTCATCAAAAATACACCTGTATTCTCATCTAGATTAAACTAATAAACTTTGAATAGGTGTTAACTCTATACCCTCAAAACATGGGAGAACTGACAGATGGGAAGAGACAAATGCCTTGAATTTTTATCCTTCTTCCTCCTCCACACCCCCTAATATATTGATTAGAAAAAGAAGCCCAATCAGGAACAGCTAAATCAGCAAAACAACCTGAGTCATTCTAGAAATAGCATTATTATTTCTAATAAACTGACATCAAAGCTTTTTACAATTCCATAGTCACATCAATATTTGAAATTTCTCTTTAGCATGAAATGATTACTCCTAAAAAGGAAAATTCTTTAATTTCATAGCTGAGATGTAAAGAGTGTGCTATGCTTAAAGTCAAAAACTATTAGCATTTAGGAATTGTTTGCTACATAAAGGTAAAGAAAAGGGTATTGATTAGGAATAGAAAGAAAAGGAAGTATGACTATCATGAAAACTACTTTTCATTAAAGATAAATGTCATCTGATAACAGTTAATCTTTTGATAGTGGGAACTTTTGATAGTTGCAACTAGATCTCCTGTATTTACTTTTTTACGAAGGGGTCAATTAGTTAGACATTTACTGAATTTCTACTCTGTAAGACACAGAATCTCCTTAGACACTGGGCAGAGATGACACGCATTATTTTCTCTGATGTAGGTGTTGGAAAATGTATGGTCCATGGGTCAGATTTGACTTGCCGCCTATCTTTTTCCTTAAAAAAAAAATGATATACATTTTATATACCAAAATATTCACTCTTTTATAGTGTAAAGTACAGCTTTTAATATATTTAAAAAGTTGTGCAACCATCACCATTATCTCTAATTTCATAATATTCTATTCACCTGAGAAAGAAGCCTTTTATCTATAGACAGTCACTACATGTTCCCTGCTTCCCCCTCCCCTGGCAGCTAACCACTAATCTACTTTTTGCTTCTATGGAGATTTACCTATTTGGACATTTCATATAAATGGGAATCATACAATACATGGCCTTCTGTATCTTTTTACTTTGACTTAGCATAATATTTTCAATGCCCATCCATGTCACAAAATCAGTAAGTATTCATTATTGTTTATGATTGAATAACATTCAATTTCGTGGGTATACCAAATTTGTTTACCCATTCTTCAAGTTGATGGACATTTGTGTTGTTTCCATCATTTGGATCTTATCAATAATTCTGCTATGGACATTTGTGTACAAGTGTCTCTGTGGATATATATTTTCAGTTCTCTTGGTTATATATTTATAAGTACAATTGCTCTGTAGATTCTACTTCTAAATATATTTAGAAAACTCTGTTTATCTTTGAAGAAATGCCCATGAGTTTTCCAAAACAGCTGCAACATTTTAAATTTCCAACAATCCATGAGGGTTACAATGGTTACAGTCACTCTCTCAACATTCTTGTTAACACTTATTGCTGTCAGTTTTTTTTATTATAAGCATCTTAGTAGGTGTGAAGTGACATCTCATTGTGGTTTTGTTTCATAATTCCCTAATAAATACTTATGCTAGCATCTGAGCATCTTTCCATGTGCTTACTGGTCATCTATCTTCTTTGGAGAAATGACTATTGAAGTTCAGTGTCTATTGATTAATTAGGTTATTTGTCTTCTTACTTCTGAATCACAAGCGTTCTTTATATACCCTGGACACTAGAGCCTTATAAAATATATAATTTCCAAATATTTTTTCCCATTCTATGGGTTGTGTTTGTACTTTCTCAATTATGTCCTTTGAAATGCAATTTTTTTTTAATTTTATTTTTTAACTTTACAATATTGTATTTGTTTTGCCATGTATCAAAATGAATCCACCACAGGTATACATGTGTTCCCCATCCTGAAGCCTCCTCCCTCCCCATACCATCCCTCTGGGTTGTCACAGTGCACCAGCCTCAAGCATCTAGTATCGTGCATCGAACCTGGACTGGTGACTCGTTTCATATACGATATTATACATGTTTCAATGCCATTCTCCCAAATCATCCCACCCTTAATGCAAATGTTTTAAATTTTGATGAAATTTATTTTTTCCCTTTGGTTGCCTGACCTTCAGAGATATCCATGGCCTGACCCAAGATTACAAAGACTTATGCTAATGTTTTATTTTGAGAGTTTTATAGTTTTAGTTCTTACATTTTGATCTCTGATCCATTTTGAGCTAACTTTAATGCACGCCCTGAGAGAATGGTACAAATTCATTCTCTGCATGTGGATATCCAGTTGTCCAAACACTATTTGTTAAAAAGACTATTTTCTCTTCATTAAATTGCATTGACATCTGTGTTACGTTTCACAAACCTTGACAAAGATATCCATGTCCTAATCCCTGGAGCTAATGAATGCTGCTTTATATAGCAAAAGGGACTCTGCAGATGTGGTTAAGTATTTTGTGATCCAGAGATACTCCTGGAATATAAGGTAGGCCAGATGTAATTAAAAGAGTCCTTCTAAGAGGATCACAGAATAGTCAGATACAGAAGCTGATATGAAAATGAAGCAGAAATGGTGCTAGTGGTAAAGAACCTGCCTGCCAACACAGGAGACATAGGAGAGACAGGTTCAATCTCTTGGTTGGGAAAGTCCCCTGAAGGAGGGCATGGCAACCCACTACAGTATTCTTGCCTGAAAAATCCCATGGCAGAGGAGCTTTATGGGCTACAGTCCATAGAGTCACAGAGTCGGATATGGCTGAAGTGAATTAGCACACATGCACAGCCATGGATACTGGCAGCTTCTAGAAAATGGAAGAGGAAAGAAATAGCAGATCCCTTAGAGCTTGCAGAAGGAACCACTGCTGTTGCCACCTGTGAGACTTTGGACTTTTTACCTCCTGAATGGCAAGACAACTCATGTTGTTTTAAGTCATTAAATTTGTGATGATGATGATTTCTTACAGAAGAAGCAGGAAACTAATGGAACACCCTCATCAAAAATCAACTGTCATAAATGTGTGGGTTTATTTCAAGATTTTTGTTACTATTCCACTGATCTACAGGCCTGTCCTTAGGTACAACACACTATTAATTACTGTAACTTTGTAGTAAGTTATGAAATTTCAGAGAGTGAATCCTCAAAATGTGTTTGTGTTTTTTTCAAGATTATTTTAGCTGTTCTGATTCCCTTGAATACTTTACTTTGTATGGTTTCAGTCCACTTAAATTTACTGAGATTGTTATGTTCCCTAACATGTTGCCTGTCCTGAAGAATGTTCCATGCACAATTGAGAAGAATGTATTTTCCAATGTTATTTGCCAGAGTGCTTGATAGTTTACCTTTTCCTTTACTAGTACTCTTTGTTTTCTCATGTAGACTTGAATTACTGTCTAGAGTCCGTTCATTGTGATAAGAAGTGCCCCCGTTAGCATTTTGTGTAGGCCCAGACTGCTAGCAACGAGTTCCATCTGCTTTAGCTTATTTGGGAGTTTTTTGAAGTTTTCCTCATTTTTGAAGAATGATTTTACTGGATATAGAATTCTTGATTGAATCTTTTTATCTTCTCCCATATGTCTTCCCATTGTCTTCCGGTCTTAATGGTATATGATGAGAACTTAATTGTTAATCCTAATAATGGTGATCATGTGTATACAATGAGTCCTTTCTCTCTTGCTCTTTTAAGATTCTTTGTGTCTGACAGTTTTTATTATGATGTATCTATGTGTATATTTCTTTGACTTTATCCTGGCCTGGAGTTGGTTGAGTTTTTGAATGTGTAGATTAACATTTTATCACTAACTTTAGGAAGTTTTGACCTTGTTTCTTAAAAAAAAAAATCTTTGTTTCATCTTTCCTCTTTCCCTGGGGCTCCCATTATGCATATGTCTGTATTCTTGATAGTGTCTCATAGATTTTAGGCTCTATAAATTTACCTCCATTATTTCATTTTTTCTATTCTTCAGACTGGATAATCTCAAGCAGCATATCTTCCAATTAAATGATTCTTTATTTTTGCCTTCCCAAATATACTGTCTGGGCCCTCTAGTTAATTTTTTAATCTCAGTTTATGTACTTTTTAACATCAGGTTATCGGTTTGATTCTTCCTTATAATTTCTATTTTGTTATTGATATTCTCTGTTTTGTTTGACACCACGCTTATATTTTCCTTGAGTTCTCTCAACATTTTTAAAATAATCAATTCAAAATCTTTGCCTAATAAATCCAACTTCTCAGCTTTCTCAGAAATAGTATCTATTCCCTGCTTGCTGTATATGGACCATACATTTTCCATTCATGTTATTGTGTGTGTGTGTGTGTGCATGTGTGTGCATGGTTGAAAACTGAATACTTAACCTAATATGGCAATTCTGGAGACCAGATTTCCCTACTCTGTAGTGTTTGTTGCTTTGGCTATTTATTATTGCTATTGTTTGTTTAATAACTTTTGGTAAGTAATTATCAGGAATCTGTGTTGTTTACATGTCTAAAGATGTATCTGTCTAATGATCTGACAGAGATGTCCTTTAATGCTTGGCACCAATAAGTCTTCTAGTAAATGCTAAGGGTCTCTATATGTTGGAGCACACACTCAACACGCAGCTAGTTTATTTACAACTCCACCTTTGTCTTCACTTTCTGCTTGCACAGAGACTCAAGGTCTGAGCAGAGAGGGTCTTGTCAGGGCTTTCCTGAATATGTGCACTGCCCCAGGCAGGTGTATATAGCCTTTTACATTCCCGGAAAATAGTCAGGATTTTTCAAAACCTCTATGGACATCTTATCCCCTAGCCTTTCCTTTTAAATATGTAAAAAAATGAAGTATAACTAGCATATAGTATTATATTAGTTTCAGGTGTATATAGCATGGCGATTCAATGTCTATATACATTTCTAAATATTCATCACAATGAGTCTAGTTACCATCTGTTACCATACAAAGTTAACACAGTATGACTGACTATATTCGCCATAGTTTATATTATATCCCAAGACACTTGAGCACTTAGATGAAGCTTAGCCACAACAGGAGGTATGATATCATAAAAGTTTGAATTTACCCTTAGACCCCAATTAACAGAAGACTGGTAGGTCTGGAGTTGTACATTTTATTCCCTCCCCAGTACATGGAATCCAAACTACTAAGCTATTTTATTGTTCTTTGTTAGTCCCTGTAAAACTTTGCACCTGAAAAAATTTGGATTCTCCTGTGACTGAAAAACTCACTTTAGCTGTATTTAGCTCCTGGTCCCTAAGGCATCATAAACATCACTCTAGTCTACTACACAGGTAGCTTCTGAAAACGTTACTGATGTATTTGTTCATTATATGACCAACAGTATTTCAAATAAAATTGTGGTGGACAGAAATAGCTTGTGGATTTATTAAAACTATAAAAGTGAAGAACCTGAGATTTATATGAGATATTGATGTAATCTTGAAAAAAGATTAACACCTTTAAAAAGAAAATGAGAGAGAGATTGAAAGAGTAAAAGCTATTGATATTCTGAAGACTATTTGTTAAGAATTTGGTGATCCTAGAATCAGCATATTGATAGGAAGCTATGTATGGAATTCTTAATACTAAGTTTGGAGTTACAGAGATCATGCACAATGCCATCTCATATACTCTGAAAGTAGAAAGTTTAATGTCAGAAATGTTTTAGAAGTCTGGTATGCTTTGCTGATTCTAAAATCTCAGAGTATTATTTTCTTTATATCATAAGATAAGCCCAGCATGGCCAATTTAAGAAGATAGATATCAAATTTCTGGATTTCTGAAATAGCTGCTTTGCTGATGTAAAGGAATTCATTCAACAGCAACATACAAGTAACTGACTCTCCTGTGGGAGAATTTTTTTCGTCCATGTGTGAACAATGTTTTGATCAGGATTTACAAAGAGAAAAATGCTGATTTGTGAAAGACAACATCAAAGCTGCTTTTCACTAAATGAAAACAGTAAAGATCAAAACAGATTGCAACACCAACCTGAGCCTTTGTAGAAGTCCATGTTGGCAGTGCATGACAAGCAAAAGGGAAAGAAAATTATATATGCATTAGTTAAGCTGCTATTATAATGCAAAATAGAAAAAGTAGAAATTCTTTCCCCTGGTTATTCAAAATTAACAGCTTACACTTTAGCTTGAATTTGAATTTTTCCCACCTAACTTTCAAGCAAAATACTCCCTTTACATGGACATCAAACATATGATTGTGTGAAAAAAAGAAGGCATGGATCTGAGAAAGTTAAGTAGATTTTCTCCACCTGTCCTCTGGTTATGAGAGCTGATTCCTAAGACCAAATCCTAAGGGAATACTATAAAGCCCTGAAGCTTAATCCAAACTCCCTAAGAAGTAGCACAAGTATTAGTCACAGCTTATTAGTTATGGCAAAATAAAGAAAAAATACACAAGATTTATTATTTTTGAAGCTTATAGCACATACTGTTCAGACTAAATCTTAGAATATGGACGCAATGACAGTTGGTCTTACTGCCCACTCCTCACCCCACCATGTACTTTTATTCCTCAATCTTATGATGATTAAAATTTTGAATTTACTCAAATGCTTATCTAATTACTGTCATCTCTACAAATAGACTGTATGCTCCCTGAGGGCAGGGTTAGTATCATTTTTCTGTTTTTCATCATTGTATTCTCAATACATATCCAGTACTTCAGATTGAGTAGATAGTTTTCAAAAATATTTTAAAAAGGTGAGTGAATGAAGGCAGTCCCAAGCCTGCATGTAAATACAGCAGAAAGAAAGATTTAAATACATTTAAAAATTATAACCCAAATTAAAAATTCATTTTCAATCTGAAATCAAGTTGTACTCTTTTAGGTGACAGATCAGAAATCTTAATTTACAGAATAATAGTTCCAAAGGAACTAGTTTGGGTAAATTGATTAAACATCCATTTACCTGCATCTTGGAAATTCTAACCACACTTGAATCAACCCACCATCATCATAAAGTATAATTAATGATTGTTTAAAATCAGAAGTCACTGAACCCAAAGGGCTTCACAAACATATGAGGTGACCACACTTACTATTACTGTTTCATAGATAGTATTAAAATTCATACATTTGCCAGGTCTAAATTATATAGGTTAATCAAAAGAAGAATATTTTTGGCTTAGAGATAGTATAAGGATTAAAAATCCTTAATGATAAGAAGCTAAAGAAAATCTCTAATGTTAGAAAATACCTGTTTTCAGGATAACAGCTAGATACAATTAACTCAGAGTTAAGTGCTTAATGAACAATGAACAATGTTCACGTGATTATTTTATTGCACATTAGAATCACTCTTTGGAAATGATTTATGTACTATTTTAATATTACTACCAAATCATGATGATGACTGCCCATGGATGGAATTTAAATCAATGAACAGAGAAACTTGAGTGTATTACTTCTTTTACTCTAGTTTTTGTGCAGATGTCCTACACGTTTGACTGTCCAGCATTAGAGTTCCAGGTGTAGGATTCTAGGCATATAGCTCCATGGTCCAAGGATTGCTAAAACTTCAGTTCACTGCACTTCCAGAGGAAGTTTGTAGAAATATGTGTAAAAAAACAAACATACTATTAACATTAAAGACCAAGAATTCTCTCCATGAAAATAATAAGTAATTTTTTTACATAGATGGTTAAATTTCTATAAGGCAATGCATAAAAGCATCAAAAGTACCTCTTTTTTTTTTTTTTATTCCCAAAGATGCATACTGAAGATGTTTTCCAAAGTATTGTTAAACATGTTAGATATGGGAATCTTACTGTACTCTGAAGAACTAAGTTGTTCTCCAGAAATTACAATTATTACTTTTTGTTTTTCTGCTTTAAAAAAAATATTGGTTCTATAATTATTTAACTTCTGGCTAAAATATATAAAATTTTGAGATATTTTAACAACTTTACCTCTATTTGCAGCTTCCACTTTCTCCTTGGCTTTATTTAAATTTTTAATGGGAGTATAGTTGATTTACAATGTTGTGTTAGTTTCAGGTATACAGCAAAGTGGATCAGTTATACAACTACTTTTGGCTACCTCTGGTTTAAATACTACTATCACATACATGGTTAAAGAAATACTGCTTAACATTCCCACTGGGCCAACTCCATTTCCACATGTCTAAATACTATTCTTTCTTTAAAGATCAATTTAGGTCTTGCTTTCTTTTACCTTAAAATTTCCAAAACCTGTGCCTCCATACTATCCTGAATTCCTGAGGCTCAACAGATTTGATTTTTAAATGCATATGTTCTATATCCTTAGATGAAGTCCAAGTCTATCTTGAGAATGGGATCCATAGCACTTCCATTACACAAGTTCAGACCAATTCATGTGACCACTCAAAATATGGCAGGGCTCCTATTACCCTTAGAAACCATACCTGTGGTTCTCTTCCTCATGGCCCACTGAGCCTTAAGTGACCCCACCCTGCCATTTGCCTAAAAGTATCTCCAACTTTCTCCTTCTAGCTCATTCAACTCCAGCCATACTACCCTTCACACACAGAAAATTTCCCCTTAAGTTATGCATTTATTTGGTATTTGGTGCACAGTGGTAAGAATGAATTAGGTATTATACACATTTTCAATTTGAGATAGAAAAGCTTAATGAAGACACAACTCAAACATGCTACCTCTTTCCTTAGAGTACCTGTTTTTTGTTGTCTCCTCAAAGACCAAACAAGGAAAAAAAAAAATCACCACATTGCCCAGGAATCTCATCAGTGTTATTTTTCAAAGAATACAATTCCTAGTTGGTCATAATACACTATTCAACACCCACAGTGACATAAAAGAGATCGTTACACACTATTTAATAGCCACCAATGACATCTAAAAAATAGATGTACTGCTGTTAGAACCCTGGTTCTCATTAATCTCCTGAAATTCTCCAAAAATAGGTAGGAAGGCAGAAAAGGAAATGACTCTTTCTATTTGATGGTACAGAAACTAAAAATGGAGGAATAAGCTCGGATCAAAGGCAAAGGGGAAATGGAAGGACTGGGAAAATAATCAGTGTTTCAAACTCTGTGGAAATCAAAGTTGGAACAAAACAAGCTACTTTGCCAACATTGTTAACTGTGTGTGTGTGCATATGTGTGTGTGTGTGTGTGTGCGTGTGCCTGCATGCACATCCATGCATATGGGCACATGTGTGAGCATGAGTGCATGGACAGAGTTATTTAACATATACTTTGAAAATATTTGAATAAACAAGAGTGATATAGGAAAGAGAAAGTGCCAAAGATTGGAGCTGACAAATTAAGTGTTTAGTCAAAGTTTTTGTTGTACTTCCATCTAATGAGAGAACCAATCAGACAGTCAAACAAATAACATGATCAGAGGCAAATTGCTGGTGCTGAGTCTAATCAGATGCAACTTGCTGAAATCTCATAACTTAGAAAGCCCAGTGGCAGCCCAGGCTTAGGATGGGCATCCTATGACTATATTAATACAAATATACTAATCTATCTGGGGGATTATTACTTCCTTCTAGTGCAGGGAGCTTATTTACATAACATTTGAAATATGCAGCTTTGCATATCAGTTGACTGAGTCACTAAACAAAGCCTGTGTTGGAATGGGAGGTCTAAAACAAACAAGGCAAAATCTGAAACAATAACAAAAACAACTAATGCTTCGATAGCTTTGCTTAACTTTTAGCTATCAGAAGGGCAAGGATCTTTTTTTTTTTTTAATTAGGGTGCTGAGATGAAGAAGTTAGTGGATTAAGGTAAGTCTGAAAGTTGTATAATAACGTAACAGAGGAGTTTTTATTCATCTGAATATAAAGAGATGTAGATTTAATCAGAGTAGGAGTAACAGGTTTTACTCTGTATTTTACTTATTTTCTAAGACAATATTCTGGACAGTCATGTTATAGGGAATTGGAACATTTCTAATACTAGAGGAGTGAGCCAAGAACAATGCAATTTAGAGAAACTAAATTAGCATTCAGAAGTCATTTATACCCATATCATATTATATATATGATATGTTTGTATTTATATATATATTATAGATATGCCAGATAGTTATACCATATATATATATATATATATATATATATATATATATGTATGTATATCTTATCCAAGAAAACAAAGTGAAAGTCGCTCACTCATGTCTGACTCTTTGCAACCCCATGGACTATATAGTCCATGGAATTCTCTAGGCCAGAATACTGGAGTGAGTAGCCTTTCCCTTCTCCAGGGAATCTTCCCAATTCAGGGATCAAACTCAGGTCTCCTACATTGCAGGTGTATTCTTTACCAGCTGAGCCACAATCTGAGCAATGTGTGGGTCAAATACTCACTTCCCCATCTTTCTAACCCAAATATTTTAAGATGTATGGATTAAATTTTTAATATCAAAATCATGGTTTATTCACTATTTTGATTCATTATTTGTCATTAGAATTATTTGTCTTAATCACTGTGGTTTTGTTCATACAGTCACTTGCTAGCAAGTTTATGGACTTGTTTTCATCATGTTCAGTTATTATAAAATTTCTAAATCATTCATCATTAAAAAAACACAAGTGTTTCAATGCCATTGAAACATGTATAATATCATGTATGAAACAAGACGCCAGTCCAGGTTCGATGCACGATACTGGATGCTTGGGGCTGGTGCACTGGGACGACCCAGAGGGATGGTATGCGGAGGGAGGAGGGAGGAGGGGTTCAGGATGGGGAACACATGTATACCTGTGGCAGATTCATTTCGATATTTGGCAAAACTAATACAATTTTGTAAAGTTTAAAAATAAAATAAAATTTAAAAAAAAAACACAAGTGATATTGTAAAATCCTACAGATAAGAGCAGAGTTAAAATAAGAAAGAGAAATGAAGATGCAAGGAGAAAGTCAATCATACTCTGTACCTGGAGACAAACTCTGAGGGATGGGAAAAATGTATTTAGTCTAAATTTTACAACCAAACATTTTAATTGTTTATAGAGAAGCATTTAATTCCATGTATTCTCTAATAAGAAAATCCTACTTCCAAGGTATTAATTTTTCCCCAAAGGCTGTGATCTTATTGAATTAAATCTAAATTAAATGTGCTTTATAGGAACTTAGTAAATTGTAAAACAAATAGAATCAGAATAATCTAGAATAATTCTATTTTTTTCTTAATCTAAAAGTTTTACCTTTTCTATAATTAGAGTATCTCTAGTTTCTTCAGTAATTAGTAATAGCAAAGATCTAAGAATTGCTCTTTTAGAAGCTAAGTCAGTAATAGCTTCATCTGTTTAGAAAAACATCCTTTATTGGCATTTGATATGCAGAGAAACTAGCAAAATACATTTGATCAAGATGGTTCTAATGATCCCCCAAGACACAGATTCAAAATGGTCCTAAAGTTAATTGCATTCCCCAAACATTTACTGACACTTAATGTGGCCTCAATATCAGGCTAAGCAATTAACTTGGTAAATCAGAGCTCCTAACCTCACTTCTTCAAGATTCAACTCCAAAAATACAATTAAAATGAGTTCTTCCTTTCAAGTACACCTTGCTCTGTCAAATACACTCTCTCTGTTTATTTTATAGGAGTCTAATCATCTCTATTTGGTTCTGAGTCCTAGACTAGAGCTCATTTCTCTTCCAAGAAAGCACTACTTGATATTCTGTGAGCAAAATATCACAACCCACCCAAAGTCTACATGTCACTCCAGGAAGACACTTTACCTACTGAGAATATAAAATGAAGCTGAATTAAGCATAAGCACTAAGTAGTGGCAGAAAACCCACACACATTGAGAAGATTCAGTCTCATAGACTTCTCTTCCTCTGTGTACCTCTAACCCTTACAATTAACTGCAGGTGTATGAAATTGCATGCAGATTTAAATTGCACCTGAAATTGGCTGTCTGTAACTGGTCAGTTGTACCCTCCCAAGGGAGTCTTTGGTTAATTATGCCAATTATTAGCTAATTATAGGTATAATTAAATGAATTTCCATATGATTGTATTGCTTAAAAAACTCTAGCACAGAAACTCTGATATGAACATAAGTTTTCATAAAATTTTTCAGTAAGTGAGAGCACATCTGGGTTTTGTGCTTAAGAACTGCATTTCACACTAACAGTTCTTAGTCTAGGGGCCTGCCTTACAGTCAATCATTGTTTGATTCATACCCATAGGTTTTCCAGCAAAGTGATATGGCAAGGGCATTGGTGACAGGATATCTTCTTAGTTTTAGGCCTAAATGCCACCATTCATTGTAGAAAACATTATACTCTGATAAGACTGCTTTACTGATCTTCAGAATCTAAGGACTGTAAATATTTTATAGTTCAGTGTCCTTGTCAGAGGCAAGAAGGGTACCTCACTAGGTAAGTCCTTACTGCTGTGAGATAGAATGCCTATACTCCCCTAGTACTGGGTTGGCAAAAAAGAAAAAAAAATCATTTGTTCAGGTTTTTCTATAAGACGGTATGGAAAAACCCAAACTAACTTTTTGGCCAACCTAATAGAATGAGCTTACACTCTGTCATTTTATTTTCTGGTGATGGAAACAATGAGGTTGTGATTGCTAAGCCCATCTTTTAAGAAAAAGTTCTAGGCTACAAAAATGCTCAGTATGATAGAAAATAGAACCCAAATATTGCCTGTTTGGATATTTGAGAATGGACAATCTACCTGGTTAAATAGCAGAGTTCTAGGACCAATGGTGCCTATACTCCTCTCTGTTCTAATTCCAACTACTAAGGTCTGGCCATATTATTGGTGGGACTCTATCCCTCACAATAATTCTAATCACAGGTCCTGTTCTCGTTCCTGTATGCTTTAGTCAACTTTGTGCTTTCAGTTCAGTTCAGTCGCTCAGTCATGTCCAACTCTTTGCGACCCCATGCCAGGCCTCCCTTTCCATCACCAACTCCCGGAGTTTACCCAAACTCATGTCCATAGAGTCGGTGATGCCATCCAACCACCTCATCCTCTGTCGTCCCCTTCTCCTCCTGCCTTCAATCTTTCCCAGCATCAGGGTCTTTTTAAATGAGTCAGCTCTTTGCATCAGGTGGCCAAAGTACTGGAGTTTCAGGTTCAATATCAGTCCTTCCAATGAACACCCAGGACTGACCTCCTTTAGGATGGACTGGTTGGATCTCTATGGAGTCCAAGGGACTCTCAAGAGTCTTCTTCAATACCACAGTTCAAAAGCATCAATTCTTCAGTGCTCAGCTTTCTTTATAGTCCAACTCTCACATTTATACATGACTACTGGAAAAACCATAGTGTTGACTAGACGGACCTTTGTTGACAAAGTAATGTCTCTGCTTTTTAATATGCTGTCTAGGTTGGTCATAACTTTCCTTCCAAGGAGTAAGCGTCTTTTAATTTCATGGCTGCAGTCACCATCTGCAGTGAGCTTCCTGAGGTCCTTCTTCTGCATCCTGGCCCCTCAAATCAGACCTGCGATATCAATCACCAGGAGTTTCCTTAATGCTGCCTCTTTGGACCTCCTAATTTTCCCCTCAATGGTATAACTCATCTTCCTGTCTGAGAAAATAAAAGAGTTTGGTGCTAAAACAGCATCATTATCCAAGCAAAGTCAATGAAGCGTTATCTTGTCATTGGAAGGCTCATCTGACAGATCCAAGAAACATCATTTCTACTGCAGTTTTGTCTCATTTCAGGCATGCTCCATCAACACCATCTTCAGGAACAAGGGCATCAATATGAATAGTGCATTTTGTCACTGAGAAATATGGTGAAGCCTGGCAGATCTTTTAGCCATGTGCAGCAACATCCTCATGCAAATGTCACACATGGCATAATAGATCAGACTGCAGCATCTTTGTGGTCAAAGGAAAAGCTGTAAACCTATGAAACATTCACAAATTTTAATAAAGTCTATAGTCAAAAATACTTGTGAGACTGCATATATACATACATATATATACATATACCACGTTTCTTTCATAATGTGTATTCATATATAAGTTCTGAGACTACCAGAAAGAAACACATTTGAATTTGTTAAAATCCATGTTTCTCCAACTTATTTTAATACAGAATCCTTTGGGAAGCAGAATATCTGATAATAGCCTTTATAACATCCCTGGAACATGCTCTGAAAAACATTCAAAAGTTCCATTTGTAAACACGGTTGACTCATTTTGGGTCCCTCGAGCTTCTTTATCTATTATTTAGTCCACAATTGATGACTACAAAGGGCAGAAGAGACAAACGCATCTCGACACTAATTGCAAAAGCCACAGTAGGATTCTGATTTTTTCCTACAGATCTGCAGTTTTAAATGCTAATCCTCCCAGGTATACTACAGAACATGCTGCATAACTAACAGTAATTTTTTCAATTAACAGTCAATATTTAGAGGGAGAAGTTAAAATTTTTTAAAAAGCTCCTTTCCACTTAATTTTTCCATGAACTACTTAAAAGGCACTTTTCTCCCTTTTAATGTTAATTGAATGATCATCTACTTGTCACTCAAATTTGAACCGTGTGACAGGACACTTCTCTAAGTGCTGCCATGTAGTCAGAAGGCCACACTCTAAGCCCACACATCTCTTTTCTCACCTCTCATCTCAACCACAGCAAGAAAAGTAAATGTGATATCTAATGGACAGTGCTATTCTCCTGATGGTTAAAAACATCCTCTTCTAAAAGCTTCAACTTTCAAATTGAATTTCTGAAGTTCCTATGTTTTTCTGAGCACAGATGCACTCAAGATGAAACAGACTTGTCGTTACCAAGGGAGAGGTGGGGAGGAAGAGGAACGAACTGAGAGTGTGGATTAGCAGATGCAAACTATTACATTTAGAACGGATAAACAACAACATCCCACTCTATAGCATAGAGCGAACTATATCCAATTTCCCAGGATAAACTATTACAGGAAAGAATATAAAAAACAAAGGGATATATGTGTGCAACTGAGTCACTTTGCTATACAACAGAAATTAGCACAACATTGTAAATCAACTATACTTCAATTAAAAAACAAAACGGAGTGCCGGGAGCCATCTCCCGGCATATTGCATATTGAGTGCAGCACTTCTACAGCATAATCTTTCAGGATCTGGAATAGCTCAACTGGAATTCTATCACTGCCAGGAGCCAGCGTGAGGAACTCCGCCCATGGCAAAGGTCATGAGGAAGGAGGCTCGGCACAATCAAAGGCGGGATCGAGCCTCAGGAGTCCCCCTGGAAATTCTTGAGCATCTACCCCCAAACCAGAGCCTGCCTACTTTCTGCTTTGTGCTTTCACCTACACCTCTGACTTTACAGGGGGCTGTCCCCCACTACCTCACTCTGAAAAAAGAGTTAGCTTACAGCTCCAGCTAATAATTCCTGGGTGTGACAGTGTTTCAACCTACAAACTCCTTCGGAAGTCCTCTAGCCTGTCTGAATAGGTTTTTCCGGCCACATGTGATTGCTCAGAGCCTCCCAACTGTGAGAGGCATGAGATGTTCTAAACTGTCTAAATACAGAGTCCTTTGAGCAGTTAAAAGATTGATTAGAAATTGTATTGGTGAAGGGTTTTTCACTTGTTGGGCCAATGTTTGCTGCTAAGTCTCCATATCCCTTACCTGCTGTGTCCCTGGCAGTGTATTGATTCATATAATTGGTGTAAGTAGTAGCTTTAATGTTTGTAACCTTGGACCCTTGAGTTAATTCTTTTTTGTTGTAGCCCACCACACCTTTGCCCTATAGGAATGCAACTTTAATGCTTTTGGAGGGTGGCACCTGCCTAATCACCTTTAGAGAAAAATAAGTTTTCTGAAGAAAGGGTCTTAAAATGTTAACAGGCCTCTGGGCCAGAAGATGATGCAAATCATCTAAACTTTTGCATATGATAAGTTAGCAGGAAGAAAGCCTGGCTTACTGCATGACTCTACCCCTTCCCCTATTATCCTCTATGCATAACTTAAGGCATAAAAACTACTTTGAAAAATAAAGTGCGGGCCTTGTTCACCAAAACTTGGTCTCCCCATGTCGTTCTTTCTCTCACGTTCTGGCTGAATTATTCAGCCTCTTTTCTCCACTGAATTTCCTCACTGAGCTATCCTCATTCTATTACTCTTTATATCTTTGATGAATATTTAAATAAATAGGTTGCCGATGCCATCTCTCCTTCGAATACCCTGGATCAGCCGGGGCTGGACTCCGGCAGCGGAGGATTCTAAATTCCTTAAAATATCCAGATTCCATGGATATTCTATACTAGCCTGTTTTTACTGCTTGCTTATTCTTCTCCTTCAAGGCTCAACTCTTACTTTACTTCCTTTATGAGGCTTCCCTAAGCATAATGAAATTATTTAGCCTTTATCTTTCAAACAGTCATTAGTCCCTTAGCACAAACAGGCCTTATCTTGTTAAATAAACCTTAGGTGAAAGAGCTAATTCCCCAACTGGATTGAAAAGCCTCACTGTGTCATTATATTTCTAATGCCTGTCACAAGGAATCATTCAATCTTTTATTCAACACATATCTATAGAGGACCTCATTATATAGTAGTGATCATATCTCGATCACTCATAGTCCAGTGGAGAAAATGATGGAGCATGGGTGGGTGACGATCATGGAAAAACAATTCATAAAAGTGAAAATGGTTTCAAAAAGAAAAAGGATTCTGTTATAGTGGGGAAATCCTGGAAGATTTAACTTAACCTCTATTACTAGTGATAGGGCTTCCCAGGTGCTTTAGTGGCAAAGAACCTGTCTGCCAATGCAGGAGACATAAGAGACATGGGTTTGATCCCTGGGTTGGGAAGATCCCTGGTGGAGGGCAAGGCAACGAACTCCAGTATTCTTGCCTTGAGAATCCCATGGACAGGGGAAACTGGTAGGCTACAGTCCATAGGGTCGCAGAGTCAGACATGACTGAGGTGACTTAGCAGGCATGCATGCTATCACTAGTGATAAATGGGGATTTGCTAAAGAGTAAAATGAAAGATTTTGAAGGTGAAAATAATTACATGAATGAAAATTTAATGACTGAAGATAATCGTATGCTCAAGGAATGCCAAGAATTTTCCGTGTGGCTGGAATGTAGCAGATGGAGGAATAACAAAATGCTAGAAAGAGGAGTCTAAAAAGTGCCAAACAGCTGAATGTTTTATGTGCCATCCCAAGCAGTGTGCTCTTTACCCTGTGGACCAGTAGGTCTTGAACTTTGGCATTCACTCTAGAAAGTCTTAAGGATTCTAAGGGAGGAGGTCTACAGTGGATTCCAGGAATATACATTTGCAACATCTCTGGTGGTTCTGATTCAGGTTGTCCACAGATGACATCATGAGAAGTGCCATGTGTGTCAACAGGAAACCTAAGGGGGTTATTAAACAGGCAGCACTCAGGCTGCATTATGCTGGGAGGCTTAATTTTCCATTGCTAACAGACTTTGACATTAGATCAGGCAAGAAAGGTAAATTTTAATGATAAGGATTATAAACAGCTTTAGTTCCTTGCTATCATTCTTGCACAAAACAAGATTGTACCTGAATGATCTATAAATAGAGGTACTGAAATATCTTTTGTTTGATTCACAATATTCTAGCATCTGTCATTCTTACCTTGTTATACAATGTACTATCCTACTTTGGAGAAGGAAATGGCAACCCACTCCAGTCTTCTTGCCTAGAGAATCCCAGGGATGACGGAGCCTGGTGGGCTGCCATCTATGGGGTCGCACAGAGTCTGACACGAATGAAGTGACTTAGCAGCAGCATACCCAAAACATATGGAGAAGGCAATGGCAACCCACTCCAGTACTCTTGCTTGGAAAATCCCATGGACGGAGGAACCTGGTGGGCTACAATCCATGGGGTCACTAAGAGTCAGACACGACTGATCGACTTCACTTTCACTTTTCCCTTTCATGCATTGGAGAAGGAAATGGCAACCCACTCCAGTGTTCTTGCCTGGAGAATCCCAGGAACGGGGGAGCCTGGTGGGCTGCCATCTCTGGGGACATACAGAGTCGGACACGACTGAAGTGACTTAGCAGCAGCATCCTACTTTAAGAGCTTTCTTGGTGGTGCAGTGGTAAAGAATCTGTCTGCCAATGCCAAAGACGTGGGTTCAATCTCTGGTCCTGGAAGATCCCTGGAGCAGGAAATGGCAACCCATTCCAATATTCTTGCCTGGGAAATCCCATGGACAGAGGAGACTGGCAGTCTATAGTCTATGAAGTTCCAAAGAGTCAGACATGACTTAGCAAGTGCAAAACAACAATCCCACTTTGGCCTCATAAAAACCCTAGTAGGTAGTTCTTACTATCTCTAAGGAAATAAGGGCTCCAGGAGTTGAAATGACATGCTCATTGTATTGTATGTTACCCAATACATACATGATAGGAGTGTAGATTAAAATCTAGGTCTGTCTGACTCCTTTCTCTATGCCATGTTGCCTTTCCAAATAACTGCAAAATAACTTTCAAAATACGCAATGAGATGCAGCAGACATCAGTTTTGTGCCTGACAAAGCTTAACATGAACTTGATATTATTAAAGTTTAAAAATACAGGTATCCAATTTGCTTGTATCAGGACTGTCCTTATTGCAACCAGCAAAACCTCAAGCCTAAATGGTTTAAGCAATGTGGGAATGTATTGATTCTTAAGGCTGAGAAGTCCATGATAGTCCATGATAGACCAGGTATTACTTGATTCAGGAAACTAAAAATAACTCTAGAAACCAGTTTCTCCCTCCTCATCTCTTGGCTGCTTTTTCTTTGTCTCCATGTGTAGCTCCACTCATCATGGCAAGATAGCTTCTTCTAGAGCTCCAGCCTCAAACCTTCTAAAGTTCAATCTAATGAAAGAGAGCACATTTTTCTCCCCAGCATTCTCTGTCAAAGATCAATTGTAGTTCTTACTGGGTCATGTGTCTATCCCTCAGTCAACCCCATATCCAGTGTTACTCAGTACTCTGATTCTCCATGTGGGAGTCTACTGTTTACCTGTGGGTCCAGCATGGAGTTGGGCAAATATCTCAAAGAAGTAGGGGAAAATTGTTGTTTGAAGTAAAATTGGGGTTTCAACCTTGAGACAACACTAGCAAATAACTACTGTGTTATTAAAGAGCAAGTTAACTCACTATGGTTTTATATTTTCTGACAGAATCAATTACACTCTGATGAATTTGGGCTTTCCTGGTGTCTCAGATGGTAAAGAATCTGTCTTCAGTGCAGGAGACCTGGTTTCAATCTCTGGGTCAGGAAGATCCCCTGGAAAGGGAATGGCTACTCACTCCTGTATTCTTGTCTAGAGAATTCCCATGGCAGAGGATCCTGGTAGGCTACAGTCCATAGGGTCATAAAGACTTAGATGACACTTTCCTAAATTGCCCTTTTCCCTCAGGATCACACACCACCAAAATAAATAAAATATATTTTAGCAAAGAATGTGCCTTTAGATGGACTCTCTATACACACACACATATCTATAAGACGCCTTTGTTAATATTAATTAAATCCATTCAAATAAGATTACTCTGTAAACAACTGATTGAATTCTGTCATTTCATTTTCAAAATAACCCACTGATCAATCGAACACAAGCACTTTAAAAAAATTTAAATTAATGTGTGTGCACATAGAGCTACAATCATTCCTCAATCAAAATTAATTCTTTAATCAATACTTCCTTCTAGCAATTCATATCTTTTATTATTTTTCCCAAATCACTCATTTCTATAAAGAAAGTGGGAAGGTTTTTAGTGATCAAACTCTTTGGTGGATTGTTTCAGTTTGTTTCAGAATTTTGTTTCAAAATTTCTGGGCATATTTCTCTTCTGCAATATTTTATATACTTCTGAGTATAAGTATTAATTTTCAACCTGCTAATTCTTCAAACCACAGTTCAAGCCTCTAAGACACCACCCTTCTATACTGAGAGCCCCTTATTCCAAAAATTTAGCAGTGTGCCACACTGAAGTATGCGTACCATAATAATAAAATTAATTACACAAACAAGATTAACTAAACTAAAATAACAGTTTATTCCTGCATCAAGTGAAAGCTCATTGAGGTCACAGCTCTGATTTTTCAGCCTCCAGAACAGTGTCTTATAAATAATAAAGCTGGTTGAATGAGTTAAGATATATGTCATATGGTAACTGAGTCTTTCATATTTTCAAAAAGTTGATTTTGCTCCATCCTTCTGGATGAAAAGGTTAGAGAGGAAACATAACAGGAGTCATTTTTCTATTCCTGCAATGCAGAGCTTTATCCCTACTTCAATCCAGGCTATAAATGTAATGAAACTGGGGAAAGGAGAGAGAAGTGAGGCAGTGAAAACAGGCCATATGGTTGTGAATTTGGGAGGAGCTAGGTTGATGCAAATATCTGAAGCTGAACTTTGAGTGCCTAGAACCAAAGACCAGGGACACGAGAGGAGGTACTGATAGACTCAGGAGGAAGGGGCCGACTGGTGCTCCGACTGTAACAACTGGGTGAAGCTGGCTATTAAGTAATTCCTAAATTGGGATGCACGACTGTATTACAAGCTAGGAGCAGAGGGAGTCATTTGGTTACACAGACACCTACTTATCCAGCCCCTGCTGACTCATTAAATACTTATACACGTGTGAACTCACCAGAAGCTCTTTGCTCTCCAGCTCTTCTTCCCATTAGTTGCTCCTTCCTGACTATAATATTTCCATTTGTAAGCACGGTAGATCATGAAATATTGGTATAAATGATATTTAAACAAATTAAAATGCACTATTATGTTGGCCAAGTGTGGCCCACATCAATCAACACAACAAATTAGAAATGCAAAACACTACTTAAAGCTGCATAATGAAAGAGTTCTTTAAAATTTGTCCCTGAGCAGCAGTTAGGAGTTTCAAGAGAAGAGAGAAGAATTGTACATGATTGGGAAATGGATAAATAAGTAACCAGCCTTGCAAAAGGGTTTGCCTCATGCAATGCATGCTCCAAAGGCATGCCAATAAGTTGCTTGCAAAATGAGAAGAGATTTGCTGCTACCAAGGAAGTGAAAGTTCTCACCTCAGATATCATCTGGGGCTGTGGTTCTCTTTTGTGATGCTAAGAATTAGAATCCACCGAGATGTCTGTGGTCAGTGACATAGAGTGCTAGAAATTGTGTATGGTGTCTATTTTGTTGTCACTTTAGGGGGTCATGTTCTAAAACTCTCAACTGGAGAAAAACACACAACCTGAAAGTTACCAGTTGAGTTTAATTAGGAGAACTTACAGAAGACTAGACGCTGGTAGATAGTCTCTCAGATTTCTCTGAGGAACTGCTCCAAAAGGTAAGGGAGGAGCCAAAATATATAGGATTTGGGGCTGGGGCGGGGGGGAAGCAAAATCAAAAATAAAAGAAGTAGTCAAACTTCAAAAAAAAAACAAAAACAGTGAAAGAGTTAGTCGCTAAGTCATGTCCAACTCTTAGGGACCCACCAGGCTTCTCTGTCCATGGAATTCTCCACACAAGAATACTGGAGTGGGTAGCCACTCCCTTCTCCAGGGCATCTTTCCAACCCAGGGATCAAATCTTGGTCTCCCACATTGTAGGCAGATTCTTTACCTTTTAAGCCACCTATTGTCTCTCTGGCAATTTATATTCTAAAAACTATCTACTGGAGAAAAACATAAAGCCTAAAAGTTGCCAGTTAAGTTTAATTAGGGAAACTTATAGAAGCCTAGAGCTTGGGAGACAGCCTCTAAGATAGTTCTCAGGAACTGCTCCAAAGAGGTAAGGGATGGGCCAGGATACATAGGAGTTTATGACTGGGGAGAAACAAAAAACAAAACAAAACAAAACATGTAGTCAAATGTCAAAAAACTACTGTTAATCACAAAAACTGGGCATCTCAAGTTAATGATTTCATCATTTTTCTGTGAATGGGAAAATGCAAGACTCTGGGCTCAAGGAATTGTTCCTCAGATATGCAAATTCACTTTCTAGGGCCAGTATCCATAATACTTCCAGTCTTTCTCTATCTTGAATTCCTCTCAGGGCACACTTTCAAAGGGATGGGGAGCTGATGGCTTGATACTTTACTGGAATGGCAGGCAACATTGCCTGTCCACAAAGCCATCTACTGGAACAATATTGCTAAAGAGCAGGCATATCCACTACTCTTGGTATGCTGAACCTCCTAACCAAACAACAAATATTTATTTCATACTAAGTACCAAGGGTGTGCCAAGTATATGGGAAATATAAATCAGATCCAAGTCAAGGAACAAACAAAAAGTCACACAAACAACAACCCCAGAACATGCAGTGCAAACTCCTATCTTCAATCCTGGTTGTTAACATTCATGAAAAGAGAGAAAATAGCAAATTAAAAAAAAAATGTTATCCATAATTCAGTTGAATACAAGTTCTAGTTAAAAAGCTGGCTTAAAACTCAACATTCAAAAAATGGAGATCATGGCATCTGGTCTTATCACTCATGGCAAATAGATATTCTTGGGCTCCAAAATCACTGTGGACAGTGACTGCAGCCATGAAATTAAAAGATGCTTGCTCTTTGGAAGAAAAACTATGATGAACCTTGACAGTGTATTAAAAAGCAGAGACATTACTTTGCCGACAAAGGTCCATATAGTCAAAGCTATGGTTTTTCCCGTAGTCATGTATAGATGTGAAAGCTGGATCATAAAGAAGGCTGAGAACCAAAGAATTGGTGTTTTTTAACTACGGTGCTGGAGAACACTCTTAAGAGTCCCTTGGACAGCAAGGAGATCAAACCAGTCAATCTTAAAGGAAATCAATCCTGAATATTCATTGAAAGGACTGATGCTGAAGCTGAAGCTCTAGTACTTTGGCCACCTGATAAAAAGAGCAGACTCTTTGGAAAAGACCATGATACTGAGATAGATTGAGGGCAGGAGGAGAAGGGGGTGACAGAGGATGAGATGATTGGATGGCATCACCAACTCAAGGGGCATGACTGTGAGCAAACTCCAGGAGATAGTGAAGGACAGGGAAGCCTGGCATGCCAAAGCCCATGGGGTCACAAAGAGTCAGACAGGACTGAGTGACTGAACTGACAAGTTCTAGAACAGTGATGATATTTAAAATACTTCAGCCTCCCTGGCTGTGTAACATAAGAGGAAATATATATTTAGTCTGTCCCCTGTTCCTGACACAGAGCTCCTAAATCTTAAATCTCTTGGAGTTTTCTAGGTTATAGGAGCATCCTTTGTTCTAATGATGCAACACTTTTTGGGCTCCCAGATAGCTTCAGGATGTAGACTGGTCACCAGGGAGATGAGTCATGATTAGAAGCCTGGATTCTCAGCCCCAACTTTTGATCTTCAAGGTGGAGAGTGAGGCTGGAGGTTGAATTAACCACCAATGACCTATGATTTAATCAAGCATGCCTATGTATTGGAATTCCACAAACTCTAAATAAAGGGGATCAGAGATCTTCTGTGTTGGGGAACACATCCATGTGCCAGAGGTTGACACATCCCACCTCCAATGGGACAAGGGCTCCTGTGTACAAGACCCTTTAAGACCACACCCTAAGTACCTCTTTAACTGGCTGATCATCTGTATCCTTTATAGTAACACTCTTTAGAATAAATCAGTGAATGTAATAAATCAATAAATGTTGCCCTGACTTTGATGAGGTGTTCTAGCAAATTATCAAATTTCAGTGGGGAAGGATTGTATGAATCCTCAACTTTACAGCCAAGGTAGATGGAGGGATAGGTACCCTGGAGACCCCACACCTGTGACTGAGGGACTGAGTCCTTAAGCCTGTAACATCTGACACCAACCTTGAGTAGTTAGTATCAGAACTGAACTTATAAAATACCCGATTGGTGTCCACAGAGCTGGAGAACTGGTTGGTATTATAAAAACATCCCTCATATTTGGTGTCAGAAGTATGGTGAAGAGTAACACTTTTCCTTTTGTCTAGGACACACCAATAAGGAGAATCACCAAAATATCAGAGGAAGTACCAACAGGTACCTACCCATGGCTGGTCTGTCCTAAGAGGATGGGACAACTTAAAATGGGAAGCTCACCTCAAACCACTGCACATGGATTTCCTGACCTTAGGCAGGTACATTTTTTCTCTGCACACTCGATGCTTATAAAACAGAATATAAGCTTTCTGCATGTTGGCATTGTTTCATAGTCGACATTTAATGCACAGCGGTTGACCCTCTAACCTTGGTTCCGCAAACAGAAACAAGGACATTGCAGCCACCTATTAAAACTCTAGATACTTCTGTTCTGGATTGTGTGGGAAGGTGAGGAGGCAACTTGTACTCCAAAATATCTTGAACCCCAAAATAATATACAGCAGGAAAGAAAGCAAAATCAACCATGAGCTCTAACGAGCATGAGCCCTGTTGTGCTGACTGCCAAGCAGCAAATTCCCGTGGCCCATGGCAAGAATGGGGAGGAGGGGGTTCCACATGACAAACTTCTTCATGAGTTGGAAAATGTCTCTTAGGCTAACTGCACGGCCTCCCCGTGCTAGGCTGGAATTTTTCCAGTGGCTTACTGAATATCCTATTAGTATCTCAAGGCATTCTCTTAAAATGAGGTTTTGATGCCAAATCTTTTGACATTTTGACAGTTACAAAACTCAAAACAGCAGGATTTTCCATTTGCTGCCATTGTTTGGGTTTCAACGCAGTAAACACATATGCAGTTTCACTCAGTGGACTGTAAATAGAGTTTGGATGAAATCCAGAAATTGATTAATAGACAATTGTAATGGGGAGAAAATCCATAAAAAAAAAACTACTTTGACATGAAATTAAATCCCCTCAATGTATTTTTTTTAACTAAGAGGCACGTGTTGAGAACATTTAGAATGATACAGCAGTAGTTTTCCACCTTGGCTTCATATTTAGAATATAAAATGATCTTTAAAAAATGATGGTTCCCAAGCCCCACCCTTGGGCTTACAAAGAGTTTACCCTAGAGATGTATTCATAAGTAGAGATTGCAATAACTAGATCATGGGCTGACTGAAACAACATAATAGAATAACCATGTCTCAGTTAGTCCATCTTGATATACTTAGGGAAGTTGGATGTATAAATGAGTGAACACATTTGGGTTCTGTGGACATGAAGAAAGGAATGGAAAGAAGAATGGCTATTGGGCAGTGGCTGGGCAACCAACTGGGCCTGCCACAGACTCTAAGTATCTCAAATGATTCTTAGACAATTTCAGAGTGAGATGGGAAACTTACCAGAGCATAGTTTGAAAGTAACAGTATTTATCATATCAATTCTTCTCCTATACTTCCTGTTCTGTGTGAGCATACAAAGTTACTGACAATGGCTCAGGAACTATGGATTGGATTCAATAATTTAAAGTCTTTGACTGTGTGGATCACAGCAAACTGTGGAAAATTCTTAAAGAGGTGGGAATACTAGACCACCTTACCTGCCCCCTGAGAAATCTGTATGCAGGTCAAGAAGCAACAGTTAGAACCAGACATGGAACAATGAACTGGTTCAAAATTGGGAAAGGAGTGCATCAAGGCTGTATATTGTCACCCTGGTTATATGCAAAGTACATCATGAGAAATGCCGGGCTGGATGATTCACAAGCTGGAATCAATATAGACAGAAGAAATATCAATAACCTCAGATATGCAGATGATGTCACCCTAATGGCAGAAAGCGACAAGGAACTAAAGAGCCTCTTGATGAAAGTAAAAGAAGAGAATGATAAAGCTGACTTAAAACTCAACATTCAAATAACTAAGATCATGGCATCCAGTCCCATGACTTCATGGCAAATAGATGGGGAAACAATGGAAACAGTGACAGACTTTATTTTCTTGAGTTCCAAAATCACTGCAGATGGTGACTGGAGCCATGAAATTAAAAGATGCTTGCTCCTTGGAAGAAAAACTATGACAAACTTAGCATGTTTAACAGCAGAGACATAACTTTGCCAACAATATTTCCATCTAGTCAAAGCTATGCTTTTTCCAGAAGTTATGTATGGATGTGAGAGCTGGATATAAAGAAGGCTGAGCACCAAAGAATTGATGCTTTCGAACTGCGGTGCTGGAGAAGATTCTTGAGAGTCCTTTGGCATCAAGGACCAAACCAGTCAATCCTAAAGGAAATCAGCCCTGAATATTCATTGGAAGGACTGATGCTGAAGCTCCAATATTTTGACCACCTGATACAAATAGCCAACTCATTGCAAGAGAACCTGATGCTAGGAAAGATTGAGGGCAAGAGGAGAAGGGGGCAACAAAGGATGAGATGGCTGGATGGCATCACTGACTCAGTGGACATGAGTCTGAACAAATTCTAGGAGATAGTGAAGGGCAGGGAAGCCTGGTGCGCTGCAGTCCATGGGGTAGCAAAGAGTTGGACAAAACTGAACAACAAATCTTACCTGTAAAATCCTGTGATTCAAGACACTATGGGAAATTTCAGGTGTGAGAAGGACCAAGGCTTTCTGGCACTGAAAATATGATGGTCTCTTAAGGAGACATATCATGGACACATTTGAAGACTATACTGACAAGTAAAATTAATGTAGCAAAATTTGAACTTTGAATAAATAAAAGAAAAAGCTGTTAAAATAACAAAAGCCATCTATAATCATAGCATTCAATATCTGCACAGTGTTTTTCTGTACCCATGAATCTGAAGTGACATTTATAGAATTATAGTGGTTTAAAGAAAGTTCATCACTCCTTTGCAGATTTTTAGATTGTGGCACTTACAATATCAAACTCTACTCCTCAGTGTATTCACTGAAGACACAGTCTGCTTAGTAGCCACTATGCAGAATGTACTCTGCCATATGATAGGAATATTTGAAGATGAATAAGATGTGATCCTTGCCATCAGACAGATAAAAAAAATAGTGTGAATGCAATCATCCAGCACTAATGGTAGTAATTGGTAGGATCTTAAGTGCAGAAATGATCTATTTGGAGTAAATGGATATTGCATCACAACGTGATTCTAAGTGCTCTGTTCTGCTCTGCTGAGAGATTTCTAATCAAAACGTGCTTTGTTCTCATTCAAGTAGCAGGTGCGTTTACTACAAAACTGTGCCCTTATGAAGCTGGGTTTGTAAAAATGTCAATGACATAATACAAAGGACTGAAAAGTCCACAAGCAAAGGAGTTGCAATAAAGTTTCTAAATCACTAAGGAATTTCACTTTTGCCCCATCTCTATTCTTTCCTCACTTATTAAAAAAAAATTTAAAAAACACCTGGAATTGCTTTCTTTCTCTCACCTGAAATTCACTCAACAATTTATTAAGTAATTCCTCCATGGTGAGAAATATGGTAACCACGAAGAAAAACAAACATTCAAGGCAATCACAACACTAGGGAATTTCTGGCTTGTTATCATTCTGTGTTTGAGATAAAGGAATTGACATACATAAACTGACTTACTCCTCTGCAAAAGAAACATGTACAAAGTTAGGAATTAAGCTTACGTAATTAACTCCAGGATGCTATTAATTTAGAGCATCTGTGGGGATACCTTGGTTATTACAAGAGAGGGTTATCTGAGCTGGTCCAAAACTCAGAAAAAGATGGCCCACCTATACAGTCCTCGGACTGAGTTTGGGAGAAAGGGAAATTTACCTCCATGTACAAGGCTGTACATGTTTATAGAGGGCAGGGCCAAGCAAGACCTAGAGTGTGCTTTATAACAGCCTCGGGATGTATTCAAGCACTGGTCATCTCATGCTCAAAAGTAAGACAGAACATGGGCTGAGGTTGCTTAACAGCCCAGGGACACATTCCTGCTAGGCGGTGTGGATGTCCTATAATTGACAAGCCCTCCAGTGGTCCCCAAGTGATACAGTGACCATATGCTAAGGAGCACTCCTGCTCTATGGGGAGCCAGATTGTCAGAGAAGCAACAAAAGCCAGGCAGATGCCAGCATCCTTCCACTGTCCCTGATCTACCAGCAACAGCCTTGCCAGCTGGCATCTCTGCCTCCTCCAGCCATGCTCTGATCACAAACAGCAAAGAGGGTTGAGATGCTCACAGCTCTGTTCCCTATATCAGGGCAGCCCTGCCAGTGAGCAACAAATGCACGGGCAGGGAAGGGGTCCAAAGAGAGGGCAAAGAGGCACGAGGAGAAGGGCAAAGAAGCAAGGGGAGAGTGATGGGCCTTCCTCTAGGATTTTCCTTAGACAAGCCAGTGATGCACTCTGTGTGACCTATTCTAATTTAACTCTTGAGTAGTTCCCCCTACTTATCAGAGTCCCTTCTTCTTGGTAACAGAGATGGTCTCACTGCCTTCAATAGTCACAGCTTCCAGCTGGCACAATGGCCAGCATAGAGTGAAAGTTCAATAAGTATCTTTTGCTACTTTTTAATTTTTTTATTGAAATATAGTTGCTTTACAGTGTGTTAGTTTCTGCTGTAGAGCAAGGTGAATCAGCCATACATATACATATATCCCCTCCTTTTTTTATTTCCTTCCCATTTAGGCCAACACAGAGTACTGAGTAGAGTTTCCTGTGCTATACAGTAGGTTCTTATTAGTTATCTAAGATGGTGCTAGTGATAAAGAACCTGATTGCCAATGCAGGAGACGTAAGAGACATGGGTTCCATTCCTGGGTCGGGAAGATCCCTTGAAGAAGGGAATGGCAACCTACTTAAGTATTCTTGCCTGGAAAATTCCATGGACAGAGGACACTGGTGGGCTATGGTCCATAAGGTCACAAAGAGTTGGACACAACTGAGGAGACTCAACACTCAGAGAGATCAAGAGTGTGTATGCATCAATCCCAATTTCCTAGGCCATCCCAGCCCCACCTTCCCTACTTGTGCTATGTTTTGTGTGTGTGTGTGTGTGAAAAATGATGCTGTGATGATGAATTGAGGCAGAATTCCTACTGAACAAGGACTGTGACATTTCTATAAAGTAGGGCCCTGAGATCCCAGGAACGGTCCCTTCTCACCCAGAACGTCATACAAATTACTTTATTGCACATACTGTGCCTAAATGACTAAGTGCCTCTGTAGCAGTTTCAGGCCTGTGCCAGCTGTACTGCCAGACAGCAGAAACTACCACCCCACCCCAGCCCCACTCCGGGTCAGAGAAAGGACTGGAAATTGGGGGTGCTAATGTTCTCTCTCTGTCTGACCACAGAGTTTACTAGATATAACTTTCAAGCAATTTGGAAATATATTAAAAGTCCAAGTGCTGATGATTTTTAAGCACTAATCATCCAGTATATTAAATTATCAAAAGTAATTCTGTAGAAATTTCATCAGTCTTGAGTATTATGAAAGCAATAATATATAATTGCATATAATTGCAATTTAATATGAAGCATTGCACTCTTTATTGGCTTCCTAATACATATGCTATGCTGAAGTATAAAGACAAAGATACTGAAGATAAACTTTCTTACAGCAAAGAATAGTAAACGAACGGAAATCAGTCAAGGCATGACCTTATCGTTCTTCCAAGTGTTTCTCCTTTTACAGTCCCTACTAAGCCTTCAGACATAAACCACTTGTAGTAGTTATGGGCATCTTCCTCGTACCCATTTAAAGCTCTTAGTGGAGAGCTGAAAATTAGTTTCAGTTCTGGATTCAGCTGTCTTCACATAAGAAGAGTAACTAGTTCACTTCCTTATACCTAATTTGCTCTTCTGTTAAAAAGGGGTGCTTCAAACATAATCATAAAGATGATAATTTTACATTCAGTGTATAGCATCTGGTGTATGGATTAGTTGTAGACTCTGTCATCATCAATTACGCAGAACAAAAGCTGGATGAGACCTTAAGAAACAAGTAATCCAAGCTCTCTTTTTTCTTCAGAGAAGAGACAGCACACTGTTAACCAATGCACATGCCAAGTAGTGTATGACTCTGCGACCTTATGGACTGTAGTTCACCAGGCTCCACTGTTCGTGGGATTCCCTAGGCAAGAATACTTGAGGGCTTTGCCATGCCCTCCTCCTGGGAATCTTCCCAACCCAGGGATGTAACCCGTGCCTCTTATGTCTCCTGCATTGGTAGTGGGGGGCTTCCCTTGTAGCTCAGATGGTAAAGCGTCTGCCTACCCTGTGGGAGACATGGGTTCGATCCCTGGGCCAGGAAGATCCTCTGGAGAAGGCAATGGCAACCCACTCCAGTACTCTTGCCTGGAAAATCCCATGGATGGAGGAGCCCGGTAGGCTACAGTCGATGGGGTCGCAAAGAGTCAGACACGACTGAGTGACTTCACTTTTTTATTACTAGGGCCACCTGGGAAGCCCATGGTAACCAATATAGTACACCAAAATCATTCAAGAAAGCAGGGAGAAAAATTAAAATAGGAATACATCCTAACTCCAAGTCTAGAGATTTTTCACACAACTATTAAATGATTTAAAAAAAAAATGTTTTTAGGTTACTAAGGGCATTGGGGTTGCAGAGAGTTGGACACGACTGAGTGACTGAACAGTAGGGGTACTGCACCAGGAGGTCTCTATTATCATCTCTCTTGCCAAGTTCCTGTGACAATGCTTCAGGGCTCTCTGTCAGCAAGGAAATGGCAATTGGTATTGAAATTTTTATAGTCTCTTGCTGACATTCATTCCTTTTTTAAAAAAAAAAAAAATATTTTCTTGGTCACACCACATGGCATGTGGAACCTTAGTTCCCTGACCAGGGTTTGAACCCATGCCCTTTATACTGGAAGGGTGGAGTCTTAAACCACTTGACCACCAGGGAATCCCCATTCATCCTTTGACAAACGTTTCCTTTTAAAAGTCTCAGTGACCAAGTAAAGCTACTGTTTCTATATTTTAAGTATTTATGAACTGCTTCAGAAACCATTAAGAAGATATCAAATATATAATAAGAAGGTCTAAATATATAAAAAATAGGAACACTAAGACCACCTACCTCATGGCAGATACTTTATTTTTTTGTTTCCTTTTAATGTGTGAGACATTTACCTATTACTTTTCAGCCTCAAACTTGTCCTTCTAGATTCACCTCAAAACTGCTAGTACCAGGAGCCTGCAAACTTCAATTTGCAGGTTTCCTTGCTAGCAAGTTTCTGGTTATATCGTCACTTAGAATTAGTCATGCTGAAACGGAAATCAGTAAAAAGTTAGACATCCTGTATCTGGTGGAAAATCCTGTCAGCCAGCGGTCCCCAACCTTTTTGGTACCAGAGGCGTTTCATGGAGGACACTTTTTCCACAGACTGGGGAGGAGGGATGGTTTCGGGAAATGGTTCAGATGCAGTACATGTATTATGCACTTTATTTCTAACCTAGTGCTGCCATTGATCTGACAGGAGGTACCAGTCCTTGGCCCGCAGGTTAGTGACCCCTGCTATAAGTGGTAGCAACAGCGACACGATCAGCAGCCCGAGTTCTACTAATTAAGTGGTTTAGAAGCAGCAGTTCCATCAAGTGAAGAGACGACAGCTCCTGCTCACAGCCGCCTGCTGTGGTTCTAGTAGCTTTAAAGATGACTGTTCTAACAATCTTAGGGGCAAGAATGCTGTTACGGGGATCAGTCCAGGAATGGTAGTATCCACCTATCATCTGGGTAACATCTTCTCCTTTTACTTCTCCAGCTCTTCTAATACATTTCTATTAAAAAAATAATTCTCTGACTTAAATATCAGATTGGTGTCTGTTTCCTGACTGACAATGATATTGGATTAAGATACACTTTATTTTTACAATGATGTTTACAAATTTATAATAACTTGTCAAGATTGTATTTTTACTTCCACTTTATAGATAAGAAAAATAATTCTTAGAAAAGTTATGTACCCAGCTCAATCTGGCTAGCAAGAATTAGAACTAAAGATTTGTTAGGCTGAAATACCCTTATTATGCAATGTTGCTGCTGTTAAGTCGCTTCAGTCGTGTCCGACTCTGTGCGACCCCATAGACGGCAGCCCACCAGGCTCCACTGTCCCTGGGATTCTCCAGGCAAGAACACTGGAGTGGGTTGCCATTTCCTTCTCCAATGCATGAAAGTGAAAAGTGAAAGTGAAGTCGCTCAGTCGTGTCTGACTCTTTGTGACCCCATGGACTGCAGCCCACCAGGCTCCTCTGTCCATGGTATTTTCCAGGCAAGAGTACTGGAGTGGGGTGCCATTGCCTTCTCCTTATGCAATGTTAGGCACCACTTATTTAAGCATGTTATGAACATTTTAAGTGTATTTTATTGTAATTTTGAAACAATCCATAGTAAATTTATAAGACTTGGAAATAAGACACAAACATTGCTTTTTAAGTCTCCAAATGAATTGAGCAGCACTTTGATCATTTCCCATGGGCCTGGCTTCCCAGATGTGGTAAAGAACCCACCTGTCAATACAGGAGACCAGGGTTTGATCCCTGGGTCAAGGAAGATTCCCCTAGAGAAGGGAATGGCTACCCACTCCAGTATTTTTGCTTAGAAAATCCATGGACGGGGAGTTTGGCAGGTCACCGTCCATAGGGTTACAAAGAAATGGACATGACTGAAGCAGCTTAGCACGCAGGCACAATATAGTACATATCACATATTCTGTCATATATATTAGCAGGAAAGGAGGATGCAAGGTCAATTCTAAGGTATTCATCAATTTTCAGTTGCTGTCCAGCGAGAAAACACTATCAGAAATGAAATTAGACCATTGGTCAAAGAAAGGGGGAGAAAAAGAGAAATAAAGTGAGATACAGAGGCAGAAGACAACTGAATTACTACTTTGAGACATATAAACATTATATTTTACAAAGGTAAATGGAATGGTATAGTCAAACTGTGTCTGACACAATTCACATTCCCCCTCAGAGCCTCTGGGTATGACATGTCTCCTAGTACTCTGGCTTTGTTCATAGATTCCCCACTTCACCACTGCCTCATCTGCAAACTCTACTTGTTGTCTAGACAACCCAATTAAGCACTGGTTCCAGAACACCCTTCACACTTCCTCTAGATTTGTGTCAGTCTGTTTTCTAGAGTACATTGAATAAGACAGAAGGCAAAGAAAATCATTCTTAAGAAAAAAATTACTTATATGAGTTAATGTTTTCTGGTCAAATTTATATCACAAGATTCTTATTAGGAAAGTTTGAAGTTGTCAATGTACATAACATATTTATGTTTACTTGCACTATTTGGATCATAGTTTTCTGACTATAAATTTGAGGATTTTATCTTTGCTTTTCTGCTCCATTGATCAAGTCTAGATTTTTACGTGAAGCTAGATCCTGTATTTTCCATTTCTCCTACCTCCAATTAAAACATCAATGCTATAGAGATGTCATGAATTTTTCAACAATTCACTTTACTATGCCCTTTCAGATATGTGTTGCAGTAAAAATTCCCAACTTTCAAAAATTCTTGACCTCAAAAAATTCATGCAGAATTGCAATGTAACTGACTGTATATTATTATTTGACTGATTGATGGTACAAAGTATGGGATGTGAATTAGAGAAATCGACAGCATTGTTAAAAAATATGGTAAATATACCCCAATGGCTAAAGAACCTTGAGTTTTTCCAATGTATGAAAGCTTCAGGAAGACACTGGGAAATATCAGAAATCACAGTGTACACCCTTATGAGGTTCTGGCACTGCAGCTTGGACATTTTCAACTTGGTCACAGTTGTTAGTTCACCCAGTGTCAGAAGGTAAGTAACAGTCTTTGAGAACTTTTGTTATTATGTCCGGTTTGTTTCTCTAATATTACGAAAGAAGAGACTGCATGCAATGGTGATTATCCCAGAATGCCTGAATTTGAATTCAGCTCTGTAATTTAGTAGCTGGTGATCATTGGGAAGTCATTTATCCTGATTTACTCATTGAAAATGAGGACAATAATATTTCCTCACAGGAATGATTTGAAGATAAAATTATTATGTGTGATGAATGTAGAACTGTGTCAGCATTAAGTTAATCTTTAAATACATAGTATTTTTTAATTATAGGCTTTTCAGAGTCTTTTAAACATCTCATGATCATTTAAAAAAATAAACTTAAATACATAAAGATTCTATGAATGATTTAAAATGATTTATGGAAACATTTAAAATAAAAAGAAAAAATTTAAATAGGTCAGAATTATTAAAAATAATCATTTCAGGACATTGAAAAATGACTAAAGGTAAGCAATGACTTGAGGGTTATTTATTTTTGAAACTGCTAATTCATTCATAAGACGTGATTTTATGGCCATAGTGCTAGATATATTTCCATTCTTTAATTTCAGGTGGCACAATCCTGTCGCTGTATCAATTGGTGTTTGCGGACTCAATTCACAGCAGGTGGCAAAACAACTAGAAATTTCTGGGAGGAAGTTTGGAAGTGAGGAAGATGTAGAAAACCTGGAAAAAATACACTCTCCACACACCCCTGGCTTATTCTTAACTACACATGCAGGAGGGGCACACCAGGGATTCCAGTGAAAACTGGAAACCTGGGGAGCACTGAGCATTTGCCATGCCTCTGAGACCATTTGTCAACCTACACATAGCGCAGGTGACAGAGGATGGAAATCTTACTGGAGCATAATGCCTGTGTACATCACTGGTTGACCATGAACTCTGCAAGAGGTCCAACCTCTCAAACACTGAGTAAATACACTGGGACTGTACACTGCAGGGCATACAGATTTTGCAGCTTAAATTCAGGAAATTTAATTGCCTGCCAAAACAGTACAACAATCCTCAGAATAAAAGATCACTGACATAAAAGTAACCACAACATATCATCTACATGGTTCACTCTCTCACAAAGTAAATTACTAGACATGTTAAGAAATAAGAAAGTTACCAATGCCCAGGAGAAAAAAGTCAATAGAAACTGACTTGAAGTGAATTTAGAAGACAAAGACTTCAAAGTAGCTATTCTAAATCTGCTCAAACTGAAGGAAAATGTATACAAAGAATTACAGGAAAACACATTCAAAGCATTTGAAAACATGAAAATTATAAACAAATGAATTTAAGAACAGATCAATACTCAATTAAAAGAGCAGAGAAAAAGTGCTTAAAAGAATCAACTAGAGTCTCAGAAATCTGTAATACAGTATCAAGCATTTCAACACTCTAATAATTGGGGCCCCAGAAGAAAGTGAAATAGGGAAGAAGGAAGAAAAATATTTTAACACTGATGGTCAAAAATTCCCTAATTGGTTAAAAAAATTAACTTATGCACACAGGAAATTCAATAAACTCTAAGAGAGTGTACCTAGATACATGATAGTCTACTGTTGATACAGACTGTCGTAAAATAAAGTGGAAATCTTGAAAACAGAAGAGAAAAATGACAAAACACATACAAAGTAAAAACTATATGATTAATGGCAGAATTTTCTTCAGAAAGTGGAAGCCAGAAACATTGGAATGCTGTTCAAAGAACTAACAGGAGAAAAAAAAATCAGTGAAGAATTCTACATCCAGCAAACTCATTCTTTAAAAATGAAGTGAAATAAAGACTTTCTCAAAATAAAGAAAACTATAACAAATTTGTTCCTGGGATGGCTATACTATAAAAAATACTAAAAGAAGTCCTTTAGGCTGAAGGAAAATAACACAAAATGATGACTTAGCTACACTGGGAAAAATAAAGAGCCCCAGAAATGGTAAATATAGAGTAAATGTGTAAAACACACACATACATAAACACACACACACACTTCCCTTTTCTTAACTTCTTTAAGATTAAGAATTGTATAAAGCAGAATTTATAAAATTATATTTGGGGGCTTATAATACATAGAGATATAGTATACTTAACAATGCAAGGATGGGAGAAATGGAGGTACATTTGTACAATTTCCTGTTTTTTATCAGAAGTCAGTGCTATTTTATCTTAGATTATAACAAGGTAAAGATGATATTATAATCTTTAGAGCAACCACTTTAAAAATTAAAGTAATATAGTTAAAGAGTCAGTAGAGGGCAAAATTATTAAGATAAATAAATGAAAGGAAAAATAGAATAAAAAATGAATGAAATAGAAAACAAGTAGCCAAATAACATATCTAAATCAAACCATATCAATTATTATATTTATGTGAATTTACAAAACATATCAAATAATACAGTTTTTCAGACTGGACAAAAAATTCTGACTATATACTGTCTTTGGAAATGGGGTTTAAATTTTAAGATGTAAATAGGATAAAGGGATAGAAAAAGTTAAACTAACCAAACAATAAATAATAAAGAGATGGGATTGCTATACTGATAGCAGACAAAATAGACTTCAAGAGAAGAAATATAATTAGAGAAAGGAATTTAATATTTAATAATAAAAGGAATAATAAATCATAAGCCTTTAACAGTTATAAAAGTAGAAGTTTCTAACCAGAGGAGTAATTGCAAAAGGGGAAGTGGAAAATGTAAGGGATAATGGAAATTTTCTAAAACTTGATCCTGGTAGCGGCCAGAACTCTTTTCACTCATTGTATAGTTAGAATGGTTGTACAGAAATAAAACAAAACTAAATAAATATATGAAAAAAGTGAAGAAACACACAGGAAGGTGATCTTAGACTACAAAGGCTGTCATAGATGTTGCAAATCTCTGGGAAATTATTTTTGATGGTGCTCCTGTCTCTGTAAATGAGTCTTCCAAAATCAATATCAGCGCTCTTACAGAAGCCTGATCTTGCCTGAAAAATAAATATTTCTCAGGTTGGCAAGAATAATTCCCTTGCCAGGTTTTCCTTCAAGAACCAGAACTTGGCCAGAACCTTCTATCATATACTAAGACAGCTGTGTGTCCTGGGAATTCTTGGTTAACCCTGCATGGAGGACTTCCCTGGTGGTCCAATGGTTAAGAATCCACTTACAAACGCAGGTGGATTCAGGAAGAGTCCACATGCTGCAGGGCAACCAAGTCCATTTGCTGCGACCAATGACTCCACACGCCCTGGAGCCTATGTTCTGCAACTACAGAAGGCACCGCAATGAGAAGCCCACACACCTCAACTAGAGAGCAGCCCCACTCGCCACAGCTAGAAAAAGCCTGCATGGAGGAACAAAGACCCAGCTCAGGCAAAAAAAAACAAAAAAACAAAAAAACAATAACCCTGCATAGAATAGAGAATTGAAGATTTCTCTAAGGCGGCAAACAAGACAAAACCTCGAGTAGTTCTGGCTCAGGACCCACTCAGATAGTTACTGCAGCTAGACGATTCCACCTTTTCTATCAAGGTGCGTGCATTCTCAGCCACTCAGTTGTGTCCAATTCTTTGTAGCCCCATGGACTGTATAAAGGAGGGTATTCCAAAACTCCAAGTCCTTGAGAAGAGACAGAAGACCTGCTTTCCCAGGTCTAAGGGCGGTGCTGATACTATACCTATGCACAAAAATTCAATTTAATTAATTTACTTTCAAAATTATTTCTTTCAAACCACTGTAATCTAAACTCAGGTCAATTCAACCTGTTACTTACTTTTCAAATAATACTTTAGGCATCTTCTTATTTAACAAATATAGCAACTATTGTATGCCAGTTACTCTTAATTGTTTGGCAAATATTAACTCTCATGAAGTAGATGCTATTTTTTTTTTTCCTATTCTAAAGATGAAGAAGCTGATGCACAGAGAAGTTTAGTAACCTGACCTTATGTACACAGCTAGTTAGCGAGGATAGGATTTAATCCCAGGGAGCATGGCTCCATAATACTTGCTCTTAATCATTATGCTATGTTAGTTAAAGCCTATATATCCTATATAAACAGAAAAAAATATCGATTGGGCTAATGCTTTCAACTTAAAACATCTTTCTAAAGAAATCTCTTTCATGAAATACAAATAATTATTTTTTAAAGGATGGAAAGAAAGAGAAAAGAAAATGGATTTGAACACAGCAAGAAGGATTCAGGTTTGAAATTAATCTGCTATTCAAGAGACATTATAACTTTTCAAGGAGCTTGTGTGTGTGTGCTCAGTTGCAGTCATGTCCGACTCTTTGCAACCCCATGGACTATAGCCCGCCAGGCTCCTCTGTCCATGGGATTTCCCAGGCAAGAATACTGGAGCAGGTTGCCATTTCCTACTCCAGGGGATCTTCCCAACTGATTACCATTTATTACCTATTTCAGGCTTTTATTAAAGTCATGAGGGAGGAAGCAGAGATTGATGACTTCATGGAGGTTAAGCCACCTGCCCTAAGTCACAGAATAGCTAGTACACAGAAGAACTGACTTGGACCCCACCAAGTTTATTCCATCAAATGGCACTCCAGAAATTTTAAACCACCAAAGTCAGGGGATTTTGTTTTCTGAGGACTTTCTGGTATGATTTAAATTCTGAAAATCCCAAAGTCACAATGTGTGTCTGTGGTTTGACCTCTCCCCAAGGCTGGCAATTCTTGGACTTTGTGTTGAGGTGGCTCTATTTCAGCAGTTTGAAGAGAAGCCGGAAGGAAGGACTGTTACTTACTGGCACTGGCATGAGACCCATTTGTAACTTCCCTCCCCCTGCTGTCATTGCAAGATGAAGGTTGACAAATAGGCCAGATTTTGGATGAATGAGAATACTCCATTCCTGGAGGGATTATCTATTTTCTTTACAAGGATATAATTATGTACAGTGCTGCCCTCCGAAATATCTTTAAGCCCCTCGAGTCTGCCAGCTAAGCTTCTATTGTTATTCTAAAGTAAACATGACTTTCTTCAGAGAACACCAATTATGGGATTGTCATGTCTCGCAAGCCTCTGGGGATGAGTGTGTTTGCTGAGTTTAAGGTTGCCAATTCACCTTTCTTCAAATATGCTTTGTGGGACTCCTTTTTGATGCACAGATTCTTACTATTTGCTGTCTCTGAAACCTAGGAGCCCAGCCAACTCACCATAGCTTCCAAGACATTGCCAGACAACAAAGGCTTCAAGTCCATCACCACTGAATCAGGTTTTCATTATGAGGTCATCAAAAAAAAAAAAAACAAAAACATAAAAGGACACTGTAGGATAAAGAGTTCTGGAGAAAAAGATGCCCACTCTGAAGCTTTATTTTGTGGTAAATGCTAATGTATGAGCCTTGTGGGCCTTCCTGACCTTCCCTCCTGAGTGTGTATCTTAGACTTTTCATTACCATCTTTGTTCTCCACAAAGCAACTTTTGAAAGTTGCTTATGAGGGAGAGCTCTGTGGTTAGACAGCTGGGTTCACATCCTGGTGCTGCCACCTGTCAGCTGTGTGACTTGGGGTGGGTTACTTGAGGCTCTGCTCCTTCATCTGCAAATGGGGATACGGGGGCGGTGGTTGTAAAAGTCACTGGTTGTGGAGCTCTTGGCTGGTTGGTGAGCAGTGGGTGATGCCAGCTGCTGCTCTGCCATGTTATCTGATAACTTATGGTGAACTGATAATAACCAGGAATCAAACAAAGTTCAATTCAGCCTTTTTAGAAAAATAAAAGGGTTATTTTAATGGACATTAACTGGTATTTGTATAGAAGGAAGAATTTGGTTAAGTTTTTATCCAGGAATATTATAGAAATCAAGAAGACAGGTAGAAAATTATTGTTCTAACTAGAAAGTAGCTCTTGCAAGGGCAAAACAAAACTCCAGAGCTAATTGTCCTTGGGTACGAGTAGTAATACCTAGGATGAAGAGGCATCCAAGGCTTTTTGTACCCACAAGTCACTGCTGAATTGTATTAAAGATAGTTCCAGCTTCTGTAAATTTGACACTTAAATATCTAACCTACATGCCTATGCTAGACATCCCTAGTTCTGGACAATCTGTCAATGTGCCACTCACCCAGCCATGGCCTCCTGACTCCTTCTTCCAGTCCAACCATTCCTTCGGAGGAATCCATTTTTTTTTCTCATGGGCATTCTTCACAATCAATCCATAGCTCACTCTCAACAATCTCCTTATCGGGCTCTTATACTGTGGACTACTATACACCTGATTTGATCACCCCAGGGCCAAATATCAGACAACTTGAGACAGTGCCTATGTTCCAGAGCCTGCTGGAATCATTTAAGCCTGCCTGTCATCCATTCTAATCCTGATTATCTGCCTTGCTTGTTGCTTCCTGTAGAAACCATCATAAAGGCTCTCGCCCACTGTCCCCCCATCTCTTCCTATACTACCTGCCAACCTTTGTCCTGTTCAGTATGGTTCCTCATGGTTTGATATGCCCCCTCCTTTTAATCAATGAAACTACTTTTTTCAATGGCAGTCATTTTTCTGATCTGCTGGCATCCTAGACATACAGTTCTCTATTCATTCACTATATTTTATAATATGAGCTATTTATCATTCATGGTTACCACACTTTGTACAACATTATCTCAGAAAGTTGGTCACAGATTATTGGTCCAGGGATGACCATGCAACATGTAACAGCCATCTACAGACTGGACACTGGCCTAGGAATTGGTCTGGTACAAAAGCTCTATGTAACCAGGCTTCCTTGACTGCAAGTGAACAAAGGAATAATGAATCCATAAACATGGGGTGATCCTACCACTGCAACCCAATGGTGGTCCTTGGACCAGTGGCTTAAGCAGCTTCTGTTTGCTAGTGAGAGCTCCAGAACCTCAGTTCCCTCCGAAAACCTCCTGAAGCAGAGCCCGCATGTAATGGAAACCCTAAGTGGTTTGTATGCTCACTGAAGCTGGAAAAGGACCACCCATGTGTAGTAGACGCGCAAGGTGCTGAACTCTGAAATCCTTCACAGTGTTTGCACAGAGGCCAGGCTTTCCATGGGCCACTCCCAACCTATGACTGATATCAGCAGGAATACCATGCAGTCCCATTCTTAGGAAATGTGGGTGCCCCTGATATATAAATTTGGCTCAAGGACTCTGTGACAGCCTTGGTAAATTTCTTGGGGCTAGATCCTAAGATGTTGGCACCATCCTTCTTTCATTCCTTCTATACTTCACCTGGGGTCAGACCCTCATGGTGGTACAATGGCTCACTCAACACATTGCATTTCTTCTTACAGGTATTTATCCCCAATAACTTGCTTAAGGCTTTTATTCTGTCTTAAAGTTTGCCTTTAGGATAACATACAGGTCTGTACCTGTACCATTTCAAGTGGCAGATTTCTAGGTCTGCAGAGGTTGCAAAACTGACACAAAGAAACTGGTTGGAATTGCAGTGACATGACTGAGGAGTAGACAGATATATACACACAGATATACATGTCTCCAAATAATGCCTCACTAGCAATGCAGCAGTTTTATATATTTCTTTCTGAGTTTATGATCCAAGACTAAATACTGTACAGATGGATGTTGGATCCAAGATGACTACACAAAAATGATCAAAATATCTACAATTTACCAAATATGCAGTGAGGATCTAATTTTTGTTTAATTCAATTGTATTTGTATTACATCAATAGCCATTTTAAGTAAAGAGAGTAATAAATACCCTTTTTTAAAGAATAGGTGTACTATGGAGAACAGTATAGAGCTTCCTTAAAAAAATAAAAATAGAGATGCCATATTATCCTGTAATCAATCCAAGGAACAGACATATATCTGAAGAAAACCATAATTCAAAAAGATACATACACCTCAATGTTCATTGCAGCACTGTTTACAATAGCCAGGACAGGGAAGCAACCTAATGTCTATCAAAAGAGGAATGGATAAAGAGGATGTGGTTCATATATACAATGGAATAGTACTCAGTCATAAAAAAAGAATGAAATAATGCCATTTACAGCAACATGGAAGGACCTAGAGATTATCATACTAAGTGAGGTAAATCAGACGAAGAAAGACAAATACCATATATCACTTACATGTGAAATTTAAAAACACAGTACAAATGAACTTATATACAAAACATGAATAGACCCACAGATATAGAAAACAAACTAAAGGGGGTGTGGTAAATTAGGAGATTGGGATTAGCATACATACATTACTATGAATAAAACAGATAACAAACAAGGACCTACTGTATAGCACATGGACTATACTCAATATTTTGTAATAACCTATAATGGGCTTCGCTGGTGGCTCAGACAGTAAAGAATCCACTTGCAACACAGGAGACCTCGGTTTGATCCCTGGGTTGGGAAGATCCCCTCAAGGAGGGCATGGCAACCCACTCCAGTATTCTTGCCTGGAGAATCCCCATTGACAGAGATGTGCGGTGGGCTACAGTCCATGGGGTCATAAAGAGCCAGATACGACTGGGCAACTAAGCACAGCATAGCACATAATGGAAAAATCGAAATTATATATATATGTACTTGTATAATTGAATCACTTTGCTATACACCTTAAACTAACCAACATTATAAATCAACTATTCAGTTCAGTTCAGTTCAGTTGCTCAGTTGTGTCCAACTCTTTGCAACCCCATGAATAGCAGCACACCAGGCCTCCTGGTCCATCACCAACTCTCGGAGAATACTTAAACCCATGTGCATCGAGTCGGTGATGCCATCCAGCCATCTCATCCTGTCGTCCCCTTCTCCTCTTGCCCCCAATCCCTCCCAGCATCAGAGTCTTTTCCAATGAGTCAACTCTTCTCATGAGGTGGCCAAAGTATTGGAGTTTCAGCTTTAGCATCAGTCCTTCAAATGAACACCCAGGACTGATCTCATTTAGAATGGACTAGTTGGATCTCCTTGCAGTCCCAGGGACTCTCAAGAGTCTTCTCCAACACCACAGTTCAAAAGCATCAATTCTTTGGCACTCAGCTTTCTTCACAGTCCAACTCTCACATCCATACATGACCACTGGAACAACCATAGCCTTGACTAGACAAACCGTTGTTGGCAAAGTAATGTCTCTGCTTTTGAATATGCTATCTAGGTTGGTCATAACTTTCCTTCCAAGGAGTAAGCATCTTTTAATTTCATGGCTGCAATCACCATCTGCAGTGATTTTGGAGCCCAAAAAGATAAAGTCTGACACTGTTTCCACTGTTTCCCATGAAGTGATGGGTCCGGATGCCATGATCTTCCTTTTTGAATGTTGAGCTTTAGGCCAACTTTTTCACTCTCCTCTTTCATCAACTGGCTTTTTTAGTTCCTCTTCACTTTCTGCCACAAGAGTGGTGTCATTTGCATATCTGAGGTTATTGATATTTCTCCTGGCAATCTTGATTCCAGCTTGTGCTTCTTCCAGCCCAGCGTTTCTCATGATGTACTCAGCATAGAAGTTAAATAAGCAGGGTGACAGTATACAGCCTTGACGTACTCCTTTTCCTATTTGGAACCAGTCTGTCGTTCCATGTCCAGTTCTAACTGTTGCTTCCTGACCTGCATATAGGTTTCTCAAGAGGCAGGTCAGGTGGTCTGGTATTCCCATCTCTTTCAGAATTTTCCACAGTTTATTGTGATCCACACAGTCAAAGGCTTTGGCATAGTCAATAAAGCAGAAATAGATGTTTTTCTGGAACTCTCTTGCTTTTTTGATGATGCAGCAGATATGGGCAAGTTGATCTCTGATTACTCTGCCTTTTCTAAAACCAGCTTGATCATCTGAAAGTTCACAGTTCATGTATTGCTGAAGCCTGGCTTGGAGAATTTTGAGCATTACTTTACTAGCGTGTGAGATGAGTGCAATTGTGCGGTAGTTTGAGCATTCTTTGGCATTACCTTTCTTTGGGATTGGAATGAAAACTGACCTTTTCCAGTCCTGTGGCCGCTGCTGAGTTTCCCAAATTTGCTGGCATATTGAGTGCAGCACTTTCATAGCATCATCTTTCAGGATTTGAAATAGTTCAACTGGAATTCCATCACCTCCAACTATGCTTCAATTAAAAAAAATTTTGAAGTTTCTACTGTTACTGTGGGTTAGCTCACAAAGGAAAAAAAATAGTCAATCTATGTGGATTAGATGGGAGGGAAATAATCCAACACCAACCTTAGAAACTGATCTCTCAGAAGCACAATAGGAGTTGATGGAGAATGGCGAGGATACACTTAGATTAGTTAGATACAAGAAAGACTATCATCTTCTAGATACTACACAGGGAAAAGAAAACACTGTATCCCATGTATTAACATATATACCTCTAATCAATTTCTGCAGTATTCTAAGTGAAGTGAGAGTTGCTCAGTCATGTCCGACTCTTTGTGACCCCCTGGACTGTATAGTCCATGGAATTCTCTAGGCCAGAATACTGGAATGGGTAGCCTAAGAATGGTATAAATTCATCATCTTGAACATAAATATTACAAATGATGACATATGGAGTTACAGATCTTGTCCAGGGTGAAGATTGACCAGTAGTCTTCAGAATAAAACTAATTTGAGGATAAGGCATGCTTAGCATCATAAAGGTAACAATCACTGCCCTGAATGAATCATCCCTAGGGTCTAATTTACTTCCTTTTTCACCACATTTTTCTATACCCTGTAAGTAGATGTCATCTCTAACAGGGGAGAGAACCAGGGTTCATAGAAGTTATGCAACCTGAATGAAAATGATGCACCAAGCAAGTAAGTAATCTGGAATTTGAAACCACTGAAACCCAGGGCTGTTTTTATTACTCTCCATATGTTTTGCTTAATATTCTTCCCATGAGAAAAATATAAACATAAAATTTAAAAACTGTACTATATACATGTACAATTTTCAAAATACTTTCATATGTCTGTGTTCCCCAACCCACAGCATGATTAGTACTGAATGTAAAGGCAAGCTTAAAATGGGGAATATCTTTGATTTTAAGCCATATAGTAGAAACTGAAGCAAAAATGATGGTGACTGAAAAAAGGGCATGAGGAAACCTTTTTTGGGAAGAACATTCTACATATTTCTTCCGGTGGTAGAAATATTTAGCCTTTGCATTAAATGGCAAGACTATTACAGTTGGCAGTTACACAAGTGTATGTGTTTGTCACAACTCACTAACCTGTACTGTACACTTAGGAATGAATTTCATTATATATAAATTAAATCTCTAAAGTTGGTATTAATAATATCACTAAAAAAAAAGTCCCAGGGTTACAATAATGGTAACACTTGAAGATTATATTTCTTTCTGGATGCATAAATCTCTGCAAATAGCAATGACAGAATGAAGTTTTACTTAAAAATGTGCATTTTCTCCTGGCTGCTTCTTCGAAAAGATTTCTTACTGTTTACAGCCTGTTATTATATAAAATATATAATAATGACTCTCATCCTGTAAAAATGACATAGGGATTTTTTTTTCATGATTGTATTGTATTATGTGAATATACACAATTTACATGATTTTCTTAGAACTCTAAGAACATAAAATTTTCAATTTGAAAATAATATTGCCAACCACGACCCACGTAGTCGTAGATATTATACAGGGCTGAGATTGACTAGAAGTGACCTTCGGAGTAATTAGAGGACAAAGTGTGTCAGTGAAACCAAGCAGGACCCTTTGGAGCTCCCAGTGCAAATCCTTTCTGTGTCCTCTGTTTCCAGTTTGCATGAAATAGGCTTCATTTATCCTCCAGCATCTTCCCTGAGTTCTAAAGGGAAGATTCAAACAGTTGCTAATCAGGGAGGGGAGGGGATACGGGAACAGGGGAGAAGCAGTCCAAAAACATGGGTGCAGTCTTGGGGCAGGGGCCTGTTTCTTCCTCAAGGAATACACAGAATATCATCTTTGAGCCGTCTGCAGGAATTAAGACTCTCAGCCAGATAAAGGATGGAATCTTCAGGCTGACCACAAGATTTCTAGAGAACAGCCCTAATACCTTACCACCAACCAATCAGAAGAAAGTCATATACCCTGCACTCCTCACCCCAAATTTTGTCTGCAGAAAAATTTTCCCCCAAACTATTGGGCAGTTCAGGGTTTCTGAGCATAAGCCACATGTTCTCCTTGCTTTGCACTGCAATAAACCTATCTCTGCTCCAAATTTGGATATTTTGGTTTGTTTGGCCTCACTGTGTTTGGCACATAAATTTTGTTTGGTAACATCAGCATTGTATTAATTAAAGTGTGGGTTGTCCCAAGGTATAAAAATCTCAATTCATTTGATTTATTCAGCTTATATTTATTGCAGCAATGATGACAATTTTAACTTGGCAGAGGCAGCTGCTTTCATCACATTTTAATCTTAATCCACAAAAAAGACAGTGCTTGGAAAGCATTTACTTAGTGCCCAGGGTCAAGTTTAGCAAGAAGTTAGATTATATTCATTTTGCCCTTGAGGTTGCATTAATAGAATCAATGCATTCCCTTTCAAATGTCAGGCTTGTTTCTACTCTTTCTCTGGGTCTCTGTCATTCTCTCAGTCAGTTCAGTTCAGTTCAGTTCAGTCACTTAGTCATGTCCGACTCTTTGTGACCCCATGAATCGCAGCACGCCAGGCCTCCCTGTCCATTACCAACTCCCGGAGTTCACTCAAACTCACGTCCATCGAGTCAGTGATGCCATCCAGCCATCTCATCCTCTGTCGTCTCCTTCTCCTCCTGCTCCCAATCCCTTCCAGCATCAGAGTCTTTTCCAATGAGTCAACTCTTCGCATGAGGTGGCCAAAGTATTGGAGTTTCAGCTTCAGCATCATTCCTTCCAAAGAACACCCAGGACTGATCTCCTTTAGAATGGACTGGTTGGATCTCCTTGCAGTCCAAGGGACTCTCAAGAGTCTTCTCCAACACCACAGTTCAAAAGTATCAATTCTTCAGGGCTCAGCTTTCTTCACAGTCCAACTCTCACATCCATACATGACTACTGGAAAAACCATAGCCTTGACTAGACGGACCTTTGTTGGCAAAGTAATGTCTCTGCTTTTCAATATGCTATCTAGGTTGGTCATAACTTTCCTTTCAAGGAGTAAGCATCTTTTAATTTCATGGCTGCAATCACCATCTGTAGTGATTTTGGAGCCCCCCAAAATAAAGTCTGACACTGTTTCCACTGTTTCCCCATCTATTTCCCATGAAGTGATGGGACCAGATGCCATGATCTTAGTTTTCTGTCATTCTCTAGATGTACACAAATGCATAGCAGACACTTTAACCTCTGAGCCACCAGGAAAGCCCATATTAATAAATACATGTGTGTATATACATATACATACATGTGTAATTAGAGGACAAAGTATACATACATGTATACATGTATACATATACATGTATGTATATGTATCTAGTCCTCTATCATTAGGATGTTGCATAGTCAACTCCTAAACTGATTTTATTCTCTGACTTAGTAAGAGAACTGCTAAAGTGCAAAATCGTTATGATGAAAAGAACATTAATGTTGGAAGAATAATAAATACAAGGATCCTATCCTTAATGCACAGAACTTGACTTCATCATCATTGGTTTTATTAGCTAACATATTTTCAGTTTATGCTAAAATGTTTCACTGTTCTCATTCATTGGTTTATGACATTCTTGTATTTAGGCTTAGGATAAACACTAAGAGCTGACAAATCAACACTTTTTATCTTATGCATTGATCATCAGTGCCCATTTAATCCTTTCCTGTTTACTCAATTCATTAGCCAGACCACAGGGGCCAAGATACTTCCACTTGCATTCAGGGAAACTCAATGCTCTTCACTGAGAGCGAGCCCAGCTTACATTTCTACAATTTCCCTTATAATTAGCTGCTGAATTTAACTTGCCTCTGCTCTGCTGTGGTTTCAGAGATGTTAATTTTCTTGCTAACCCACAATTAGAGGAGTAAAGCATAGGCAATTTTCTTGAAGGAATCTTGAGTTAAATGCAAATTACTTGAGTGATTCCTATAAGCTCAATCAAATTGCTAATACACTGATGACCCTTTGTGTGAGTGCATGTGTGTGTGCGCGTGCATGTGCGCGTGTGTGTGTGTGAGTGTGTGTGTGTGTGAGTGTGTGTGTGTGTGGTGGGGGCAGGTTAGGGAGGGGAGGATGGGAAGAGCATCTCTTTTGTCCTTTTTTAAGGAAAGTTTCCCATCTCTAAAGAGGCATCGACCAATATGAGTAAAGCAAAATAAATGGAGGAATGTATTTATTTTATGTCATAGAGTAGAACTCAATCAAAAAAATTTGCGATTATCTATTTTGACCTCTGAAAGTATTATTTTGTTTCAAAAGATAAATACAGAATACCTCCACTAATACTGAAGAAATCCTAATATTAGGAATAAATTCATCCAGCATTCCACACATACTGGGCTAGCATTTCACTAGATACTTTGTGGGGAGATGTAAACCCTCTTATTGTATTGTGTGTGTGCATGCTTCGTTGCTCAGCCATGTCCGACTCTCTGCAACCCCATGGACTGTAGCCTCCCAGGCCCCCTTGTCCATGGGATATCCCAAGGAAGAATAGTGGAGCAGGTGCCTTCTCTAGGTTATCTTCCCAACCCAGGGGATCTTCCTGACCCAGAGATCAAACCCACATCTCCTTCATTTCCTGTACTGGGAAGGGATTCTTTACTGTTGAGCCAACTGGGTTGTTGTTGTTGTTCAGTTGCTAAGTCATGTCTGACTCTTTGCAACCCCATTGACTGTAGCCCACCAGGCTCCTCTGGCCATGGGGATTCTCCAGGCAAGAATACTGCAGTGGGTTGCCATGCCCTCCTCCAGGGGATCTTCCCAACTCAGGGATCAAACTCAGGTCTCCTGCATTGTGGACAGATTCTTTACCACTGAGCCACCTGGGAAGCCCAAGAATATGGGAGTGGATAGCCTATCCCTTCTCCAGGGGATCTTCCCAATCCAGGAATCAAACTGGGGTCTCTTGCATTGCAAGTGGATTCTTCACCAGCTGAGCTACCAGGGAAGCACACTATCTCCTGGAATTTGCTCAAATTCTTGTCCATTGAGTTGGTAATGCTATCCAACCATCTCATCCTTTCCTACCCCCTTCTCTTTTTGCCCTCAATCTTTCCAAGCATCAGAGTCTTTTCCATTGAATCAGCTCTTCATATCAGGTGGTCAAAGTATTGGAGCTTCAGCTTCAGTATCAGCTGAATCTAGATTTCTCATATCTAGAAAAGGACTAAAATAAATAATGGAGACATCTGTTTCTTATGACTAGAACCAGCCTTCTTATGACCAACAGCCAGTCTCTGCAAAATGTATGCTTGACTGCATGTATCCCTCTTCACACAAATCACATATATATTGATATCCCCTTTGCTTCTTTGGAGCAGTTCCTCAGAGCTCTCTGAGATGCTGTCTACAGGGCTATAGTTCTCATTTTGCCCCAAATAAAATTTAACTCATAACTCTAAGGCTGTACATTTTTTTTTCCCAGTCGGCCCTGGTTCCCTATATCAGTGGTATCTAATTCTAAGACGAAAGAGGTCTTAGCTACATGATTTTATAAATGGGTGCTAGGTAAAGCCCTAAAAGAACTGCCCTTTTAAAGTAAATGTCACAGTTCAGGGTGATTCTAAATGTTAACTATGCCTGCCAAGCAGTTGATTTTCCTCTTGTGTGAGGCACTAGAATATTTAATCTTACAATTCTAACAAAATTGGAAGATGTTCTGTGGTTTTTTTTTCTTCTTTTTTTTCCTTTATAATACAAGAAGCCACACAATCAGTAAATTCTAAGCTTAAAGTTACAATGTACATTTTCAATAATTCTTTCTTGGGTAACTGCTATGTTCTAGTCTGTAACAAGTCACTAAGTGATAAACTTAGCAGATATATGGTATGCACTTCTCATGTGTGCCATAGAACTTAGAAATGCTCAAAATGTATTTTATTAATCTGTAATAAACAAAATGATACACATTACTGAAAGCTTACTGAATGTCAGTTTCTATATTAGAAAATGTGAAAATATTATTTTGTTTAATCCTCATAGAAAACCTCAGAAAAATATAGTATATATGCCTAGTTTACAGATTTAAAAAGTAACTTCAGAGAGTGGTAGTGACTGAGCTGCAGGGCCTGACTTTTTTCTTTTTTCTTTTTTTTGTTTCCTGTGCTTTATTGGTGAAGTGAAGTCGCTCAGTCATGTCCAACTCTTTGCGACCCCACGGACTGTAGCCTATCAGGCTCCTCCGTCTATGGGATTTTTCAGGCAAGAGTACTGGAGTGGGGTGCCATTTCCTTCTCCAGGTGAGTCAACTCTAAACCCTGGAAACTCAACAGAAGAGTGACACATATTGAGCTGAAATGAGAACTGAGCTATCAGCCTGAATATACACACCTACATATCAAGATCTTTGCTACTGAGTAAAAAAGATGTCTCTGAATTATCTGAGGCAGGAGGTAGACTTCCCCTCTACTCAGGGTAAAGCAATTGGTAAAACACTCCCTACTGACTGAAACTCCAAGATGAGAATAGTAGGAAAACTAAGGGAGGAGGCTGGGCCCTGCCCAGACCACACATTTCTCATTCCCGAAGGCTGGATACCTCTTCTGCACCGCACATGTCCAGATAGGTCCCTGGAGGCCAAAGGGGGGGTAATGTCAAGGGATGCTTTACCCATATGCCTTTGTGGTAGAGTCCATCCTGGCTAAGATTTGCATGCACACACATGGAAGGATCCTGAGAAACACGACATATGGACTGGGAACCAGGCAAATCAAAATGATTGGTCAAAGGAAAACCAAAAGAAATGCCCCATATAAGTGATTTAAACTGTCATGAGGGTGCAACTCAGGGACTCTGCCTCTGAGTCTGCCCATGTGTCTATCCACACTTACTGAATTCTTTTCCTCTTAATAAAGAATTTACTTGCTTCACTACTTCCCATTTTTATAAAAATTCTTTTCTGCAAAGTGAAGAGCCAGGCCCTTGTCACTGACCACTCGTCTAGTGGATAGGATGTGGTGCATCACAGCCTCAATCTCTGGCTGGGAACCCAAGGCCCACTCCAGTAATTGCAGACTGATGCCACCCGGGAGCATATCCAAATAATTGCTTTAATGTGTATTTCCTATAGGAGATCTAAACATAGAGTTAAAGTTTATACTTTTGTTAGGTTGTTATAATATCTCATTTTATGCACTTACATAGGCTTTGCTATTCAACATTCAATTCTCTATTCAAAATAAGATTTCAAAATGAGTATTTTAATTAGGCCAGGATTTCACTAGTGAGTGATGTTTTTTTCCAAAGAATGTGGAGACTTTAATTGGAATTGAGGGTTTCTGTCTCAATTCTTTCCTGAAACAGTGTCTTGAAATGAACATGCTTTTAAAAATTTTTCTCTATATTATCAGGGATTAGACACCATAACGATTTTTATATATTATCCTATTTTTCTTAATGAGCTGAATTTCTTTTTGGTCTTAGAAGATTTTACCCTCATCTTTTCTTCCAGGATTTACATAGTTTCCTCATAGTATCCTCATTTTTTCTGGATCACACTGTATTGCCTGACCTCTCGCAATGCCCTCCTTCTGCAAGAATATCTGATAGCCTTCAAGGTGCACAGATACATCTAATCACATTCTTATCATTCAGCTACAGTCACCACAAGGCATTTCTCAGTCAGTTCTCTTCTGGCTCAGCTCCAGAAGAGAACTGACTGAGAAATGTTCCCCACTGCCACTGTGCAATTCATGAGGGCTTGAAAGAGCTCCGGTTGTCATGGCACGTAGAGAAGTTGGAGAGAACAGTGTTATCCACAGATGGATGCTGGTAAGAACTTAAGCTATTTAATACTTGTGTAACTCATTGAAACTATGAGCCATGCCATACAGGGCTACCCAAGATGGATGAGTCATAGTGAAGAGTTCTGACAAGGTACAGTCCACTGAAGGAGGAAATGGCAACCCACTCCAGTACTCCTGCCCAGAGAACCCAATGGACAGTATGAAAAAGCAAAAATATATGGCACCAGAATATGAGCTCCCCGCCCCTACCAGGTTGGAAGGTGTCCAACATGCTACTAGGGAAGAGTAGAGATTACTAACAGCTCCAGAAGAATGAAGCAGCTGGGCCAAATCAGAAATATCACTCAGCTGTGGATGTGTCTGGTGGTGAAAGTGAAGTGCGATGCTGTACGGAACAATATTGAACAGGAATCTGAAATGTTAGGTTCATGAATAAAGGTAAATTGGACACAGTTAAGCAGAAGGTGGCAAGAGTGAACATGGACATCTAGGAAACAGTGAACTAAAATGGACGGAATGGGCAACTTTAATTCAGATGACCATTATATCTACTACTATAGGCAAGAATCCCTTAGAAGAAATGGAGTAGCCCTTACAGTCAACAAGAGTTCAAAATGCAGTACTCATGTGCAGCTTCAAAAATGACAGAATAATCTCAGTTTGTTTCCAATGTAAACCACTCAACATCTCAGTAATCCAAGTCTATGCCCCACCACCAATGCCAAGAAAGCCAAAGTTGACTGGCTCAATGAAAACCTATGACACCTTCTAGAACTAACACCAAAAAAAAAAAAAAGAAAAGAAAAGAAACATGTCCTTTTCATTGGAAAGGACAAGGGGATTGGAATGCAAAAGTAGGAAATCAAGAGATACCCAGAATAACAAGAAAGTTTGACCTTGGAGTACAAAAGAAAGCAGGGCAAAAAATAACAGAGATTTGTCAAGAGAACAAGCTGGTCATAGCAAACACCCTTTTCCAACAATCCAAGAGATAATTCTACATATGGACATCATCATAAGGTCAATACCAAGATCAGATGGATTATGTTCTTTGCAGCCAAAGATAGCAAAGCTCTGTTGCTGCTGCTGCTGCTGCTGCTAAGTCACTTCAGTCGTGTCCGACTCTGTGCGACCCCATAGACGGCAGCCCACAAGGCTCCCCCGTCCCTGGGATTCTCAAAGCTCTATACAGTCAGCAAATATAATACCTGGAGCTGACTGTAGCTGAAATCATGAGATACTCACTGCAAAATTCAGACTTATATTGACGAAAGTAGGGAAAAACACTAGACCATTCAGGTATGGCCTAAATCATATCCCTTATGATTATACAGTGGAAGTGACAAATAGACTCAAGGGATTAGGTGACAGAGTGCCTGAAGTACTATGGATGGGGATTTGTAACACTATACGGGAGGTGGTGATCAAAACCATTCTAAAGGCACACACACACACACAAAATGCAAGAAGGCAAAGTGGTTGTCTGAGGACGTTTTACAAATAGCTGAGGAAAGAAGAGAAGTACAAGGCAAGGGAGAAAGGGAAAGATAGACTCATCTGAATGCAGAGTTCCAGAGGCTAGCAGGGAGAGATAAGAAGTCCTGTTTAAATAAAAAATGCAAAGAAATAGAGGAAAACAATAGAATGGGAAAGACAAGAGAATTTAAGAAAATTGGAGCTATCAAAGGAACATTTCATGCAAGGATGGGTATAATAAAGGACAGAAACAGTAAGGATCTAACAAAAGAAGAAGATATTAAGAAGAGGTGGCAAGAATGCACAGAACTATACACAAAAGGTCTTAGTGATCCAGATAACCACGATGGTCTACTCACTCACCTAGAGCCAGACATCCTGGAATGTGAAGTCAAGTGGGCCTTAGGAAACATGACTATGAACAAAGCTAGTGGAGGTGATGGAATTCCAACTGAGCTATTTCAAATCCTAAAAGATGATGCTGTGAAAGTGCTGCTTTCAGTATGCCAGCAAATTTGGAAAATTCAGCAGTGGCAACAGGGCTGGAAAAGGTCAGTTTTCACTCCAATTCCAAAGAAAGGCAATGCCAAAGAATGTTCAAATTACCATACAAATGCACTCATTTCACATATTAGCAAAGGAATGCTCAAAATTCTCCAAGCTAGGCTTCAACAGTACGTGAACTGAGAACTTCCAGATGTTTAAGCTGGATTTAAAAAAGGCAGAGGAACCAGAGATCAAATTGCCAATATCTGTTGGATCATAGAAAAAGTGAGAGTTCCAAAAAAACATCTACTTCTGCTTTATTGGTTACACTAAAGCCTCTGACTGTGTGGGTTGCAATAAACTGTAGAAAATTCTTAGAGATGGGAATACCAGATCATCTTACCTGCCTTCTGAGAAACCTGTATGCAGGTCAAGAAGCAACAGTTAGAATCAGACATGGAATAACAGACTGGTTCAAAAATGGGAAAGGAGTGTGTCAAGGATATACAGTATCACTCCACTTATTTAACTTATATACAGAGTACTGAGAGAGTCGGTTCCTAGGCAGGTTGATAAGGAGTCTAGGGGTCCCCAAGGAGAGAGGGGTCTGGAATTCTCAAGGAGGAAGAAAGGACAAACTTTTTTTCTTTCTCTACATTCCTTAGGATTATATAACAATAATGTATCCTGCCTGAGGACAGTCTCTGGATTAAGGACAGTCTCTGGACTAAACCTTCTGTTATCTTAAAATGTAAATTATGGGAGTAGACCTGGTCTTTACAAGGATGTATCCTGCCTGAGGACAGTCTTAGGACTAAACCTTCTGGCTAATTCTGTTATCTTAAAATGTAAATTATGGGAGTAGGTCTGATGAGGTCTTTACAACCTCCAGACATTCTTTGGATTCATTGGAGAGTATGTAACTTCATTGCTAACACTAGCAAGGAGGTACTCTTTCTGCCCCCCTTCTGATACCTATGTCAGAAGCTTTCTCTGTCTCCTTTATACTTTAATAAAACTTTATTACACAAAAGCTCTGAGCGATCAAGCCTCGTCTCTGGCCCTGGATTGAATTCTCCTCTGGGGGCCAAGAATCCCGGTGTCTTCGTGTGATTCAACAACAACCTTTCATCTTGGGGGCTCATTCGGGATCCTTCAGGACAAGGTAAGGATGCTTGGAGCTTTAGTTCTTTGTTCTCTTAGCAAACACGTTTTCTGCTGTGCTTTACTAACTCTACGGTGTGCTTGTGTGAATGAATGGCATGCCCTACGTGAAGCAAGTAAGGAGCCCTGCTCTGCGGTTCCACGGTGATCTCATACAGCTTATGGCAGAAACCTGTCAGGGGGTTATACCAACCTGCCAATGCCAAGAGGCACCCGATGTGTCCGGGAACCAACCAGAAATGGGCAAAGCGTGTAGACCGAACTCTCCTTTCTCGGTCAAATTTTTCAGTCTCTTTGACCATTTCATAACTCCTTGGGAATTAGAAGTACTAACCTAATCTATCGGATCATAGACTTTCAAGGGACTTGTGATCTATACTGTTATTGTATACTAAGGCTTAGGTCCCAAACTTGGATTGGTAGTCAAGAAAGCGCCTAGCCTCGCTAGGAATCGAAAGTTCAGAAGCTAGATGGAGCTCTAGCTCCAAGAACATCTCTGAGGTTAAAGGTTACGCAGATTGGGACTGAGATGGGTTTTTTCCTTTGGTAACGCCGGCTTTTAGTGGATCAGAGGAGGCTATTATACTGGTGTGGTGATGCTTAGAAAGAACATCTCAGTTTTATGTTTGTGTCAGTCTTATTGTGGTCAGGAAATACTCAGGGTCGTGCACAGGCACTCAGGTGACAAATGTTTTCCCCAGAGGTCTTAGCTTGGGAGGCATTCCGGAAGGTTACTCTGATTGCACCCCGGGTGACATCAGAGGCAAGCAAGGTTAAAGGTGAAGAGCTGGACGTCAAGTAGGGATGCTATCAAGTCTACCCCTGGTACATCCCCACCCCATCTCAGTGGTAGAACTGGGAGGGACACGGACTGCACCTGTGTCAGTAAGGGACAGATTAAGTCCGACCAGGAAGGAAAAGCTTTTGGTGTAACGTCTGCCTACACCCCCATCTAGAGCAGGGAGGGATGCCTCCGGTAGAAAAATGGCCTTGGTCGCTTTTTTCCTCTCTTACAGATGGGAGCTAACAATTCCAGCCTCACTCCTTTGAACTGTATCCTGAAAAACTGGGCTTAAAGAAGACACACCTGGTCTTCCTATGTGATACTGCATGGCCACGGTATCCATTGGAGGACAGCGAACGGTGGCCAGTTGGAGAGTCTCTTAAGTATGTTAGGTAGGTAGAATAGGGAAAAGGAGTCCAAAATGGCAGTGGCTAAAAGACAAGGAAGGTCCGAGGACCAGAGTGAAGACTTCAGGCAGAACAAACAGAACAAACTGCACTCCTGGCTAAGCCCAATTTGCACAGGGCAGGCCCAGGTGGAGGAAAAAAACATATAAAAGGAGGAGCCAAAGCGCTTTCTCTTGGACTCTCTCTCCCATGTGCGTGAGCTCTTTTCTCTCTCTTTCTCTCTCTCTCTCTCTCTCTCTCTCACTCTCCTGCTATCTTCTAAATAAAATAGAGCTGTAACACTGATTTGCTTAAAAGCTGTAACATGGTTTGTCTAAGACCCGAGAGCTGTGATGCGCCAAGGGCTTTAATGTCCGTTGCTCCAAATCTTTGTTGTGACGAGACAAAGAACCAAGGAACATACACTCGCGTGACAAGTATAATACTGTTCTGCAATTAGACTGGTTCTGTAAGGAACAAGGGAAATGGGTAGAAGTAGCATATGTGTTGCCCTTTTTCTCTCTGCGAAATATGCCAGACTTATGTCCTAAGTTTATAGATTTGGGTGTGAAACCTTACAAAGAGAAAAAGAAAAACAGGTTTCTCCAATCCATCCCTGGGATCATATGCACAGAGTAGCCAGAGAGACTGAGGAACAGTCACACAAGCTGTTGCCTCTTTATGAAACACCCACTGGGAGAAATAATCAGTCTGTGAGAGTTAATAGGCCTTTTTCTTATCAAGAAATACAAAGAATCAAGGAGGATCTGGGAGACTATTTAGAGGACCCAGAAAAATATATTAGAGCTTTTAAAGGTGTTACTCTGCTTTATGACCTCACTTGGAAGGATGTGATGTATATCTTGGGACAAACGTTGATTCCCGAGTCAAAGACTCGAGTTTTGGGAAAAGCGGTTGCTTATGTAGATGAATGGCTTGGTAATGAATCAGTAGGGAAGAGGGAGAATGAGATAGTGGCCCTCCCCACTGGGAATCAGGCGGTCCCAACTATAGAACCAGACAGGGACTACAACACAGCTAAAGGAAGATGGAATCAGAGTCATTTTCTTAGATGTATTCTTGAAGGACTTAGGCAGTCGCGTTCTAAGCCTTTAAACTATGGCAAATTAGCAGACATAGAACAGGAGGAGAAGGAAGCTCCTGGTAAATTCCTAGATAGACTGAGAGAAGCCCTTTGCAGATTCACTGAGATTGATCCCGAAAGTGAAGAGGGAAAAGTGATCTTAAAGGATAGATTTCTCACTCAGTTGGCTCCAGATATCCGCTGTAAGCTATTAAAACGGGTGTATGGACCAAATCAGTCTTTAGATACTGTTACAACTGGCTCAGACAGTCTATTATGGTAGGGAATATGAGGAAAAGAAAGAAAGGCAAAAAAAGACAAAGGAAAAGGCAGAAGCCTTCATCATGGCTATGAAAAACATTCTTAAACAGCCTGAGAAAAATGCCCAGAGGGGCCCAGGTGAAAAGGGATGGGCTTGCTATTACTGTGGAAAGGAGGGGCATCTCAAGCAGGATTGCCCTCAGGCATCTAAGTCACCCCGGGCTCCATGTCCGGTCTGCAAAGGACCACACTGGAAGAGAGACAGCCCCCAGAGGTGTAGGTCTCCGGGGTCGGACTCTCAAGACAATCAGGACTGAAGGTGCCCAGGGATCCCCACACAAGCTCCCGTCCTAATTACACCTGAGGAACCCCGGGTATTAATAATTGTGGCGGGCCAATCTGTCGATTTCCTTTTAGATACTGGGGCAAATTTTTCTGTGCTTACTGAAGCCCCTGGCCCACTTTCTTCCCAATCCGCTTCCGTAATGGGACTGTCTGGATGAGCCAAAGGTATTATTTCAGTTATTCTTTATTTTGCAACTGGGATTCTGTGCTATTTTCACAAGAGTTTCTGATCGTGCCAGAATCTCCCTCACCCCTTTTGGGAAGGGATATACTGAGCAAGGTCCACGCCTCTGTTTTCATGAATATGGAGCCCTCCCTTTCTCTCCCTTTAGTTGAACAAAATGTAAATCCTAGAGTATGGGCTGATGGAAAATCTGTGGGTCGAGCACAAAATGCTATTCCTGTAGTTGTTAAGCTCAAAGACCCACACGTATTTCCACATAAGAAGCAGTATCCACTGAAACCTAAAGTTAAGGAAGGGTTAAAATCCATCATCGAAAATTTAAAGGAGCAGGGACTATTAATTCCCTGTAACAATCCTTGCAACACTCCTATTTTGGGTATAAAGAAATCAAATGGTAAATGGAGACTAGTTCAAGATTCACGAATAATAAATGAGGCTGTAGTTCCTTTACACCCCGTGGTGCCTAATCCTTATACTCTATTGTCTGAAATTCCTGAATGGGCCAAATATTTCTCAGTAATTGATTTAAAGGATGCCTTCTATTCAGTGGGCTTCCCTGGTGGCTCAGAGGTTAAAGTGTCTGCCCACAATGCGGGAGACCTGGGTTTGATCCCTGGGTTGGGAAGATCCCCTGGAGAAGGAAATGGCAACCCACTCCAGTATTCTTGCCTGGAGAATCCAATGGATGGAGGAGTCTGGTGGGCTACAGTCCACGGGGTCGCAAAGAGTCGGACATGACTGAGCGACTTCATGTTCTATTCAGTGCCTTTGGCGGAAGAAAGTCAATTTCTATTTGCCTTTGAAGACCCTACGCAGCCAGCTTCTCAGTTAACCTGGACAGTTTTGCCCCAGGGATTTCGTGACAGTCCTCACTTATTTGGACAAAGTTTGTCAACAAACAAAAAGTGATTCAACAACAACCTTTCAGTACCTCATGTGAAATGCCAGGCTGGATGAAGCACAAGCTGGAATCAAGATTGCCAGGAGAAATACCCATAAACTCAGATATGCAGATGCTGCTGCTGCTGCTGCTGAGTTGCTTCAGTCGTGTCTGATTCTGTGCGACCCCATAGACGGCAGCCCAGCCCACCAGGCTCCTTCATTCCTGGGATTCTCCAGGCAAGAATACTGGAGTGGGTTGCCGTTTCCTCCTCCAATGCATGAAGGTGAAAATTGAAAGTGAAGTTGCTCAGTCGTGTCTGACTCGTAGCGACCCCATGGACTAAAGCCTATCAGGCTTCTCCGTCCATGGGATTTTCCAGGCAAGAGTACTGGAGTGGGGTGCCATTGCCTTCTCCGCAGATGACACCACCCTTATGGCAGAAAGTGAAGAGAAACCAAAAAGCCCCTTGCTGAAAGTGAAAGAGGAGAATGGAAAAGCTGGCTTTAAACTCAACATTCAGAAGACTAAGATCATGGCATCCAGTCCCATCATTTAATGGCAAATAATGGGGAAAATGTGCAAACAGTGACAGACTTTATTTTCTTAGGCTCTAAAATCACTGCAGATGGTTACTGCAGCCATGAAATTAAAAGATGCTTGCTCCTTGGAAGGGAAGCTATGACAAACCTAGACAGCATATTAAGAAGCAGAGACGTTACTTTGCCCACAAAGGTCTGTAAAGTCAAAGCTATGGTTTTTCCAATAGTCGTGTATGGATGTGAGAGTTAGATCATAAAGAAGGCTGAACACCAAAGAACTGATGCTTTTGATCTGTGGTGCTGGAGGAGAAGACTCTTGAGAATTCCTTGGACTGCAAGGAGATCCAACCAGTCTATGCTAAAGGAAATCAGTCCTGAATATTCATTGAAAGAAAGGACTGATGCTGAAGCTGAAGCTCCAATAGTTTGACCACCTGATGTGAAGATCTGACTCACTGGAAAAGATCTTGATGCTGGGAAAGGCTGAAGGCAGGAAGAGAAGGAGATGACAGAGGATGAGATGATTAGATGGCATCATTGACTCAATGGACATGAGTTTGAGCAAGCTCCAGGAGTTGGTGGTGGACAGGGAAGCCTGGCATGATACAGTCCATGGGGTTACAAAGAGTCAGATAGGACTGAGTAACTGAACAACATCATCCCACTGTATTATATATATGTGTGTGTGTGTGTGTGTGTGCGTGCGTGTATACAATTTGTCCCCATTACACTAATAATGAAGATTTCATGATCTTGCCCCATCTGCTCCCAGTATACCTCCTCAAATACCCCCAAGTCTCCTGTAATTCTGAACAGGAGTCTACAGATGCTTATAAACCCTTAATCACAGTCATACACAGGAGCTCCAGAACCTTCTCAGCCATATCTGTGTCCAGGAAGCCACCCAAGGGTGTCTTAGTACTGCCTCTGCTAGTGGTAATGGCCATGCTTACATCCATGTTGAATGTTATCTGTCTCAACCTCTCAGAGGAGAAAACATCACTGTATTCTTGGCAGAAGTGGGGAATAGATCCCCTTTCCCAGCATAGCACAGCTCACCCTCATTTAGGCCCTGAGATAGTTTGCTCTCTCCTAGAGTTTCACACAGAGAAGGCAATGGCACCCCACTCCAGTACTCTTGCCTGGAAAATCCCATGGATGGAGGAGCCTGTTAGGCTGCAATCCATGGGGTCGCTAAGAGTCAGAAACGACTGAGCGACTTCACTTTGACTTTTCACTTTCATGCATTGGAGAAGGAAATGGCAACCCACTCCAGTGTTCTTGCCTGGAGAATCCCAGGGACAGCGGAGCCTGGTGGGCTGCCATCTATGGGGTCACACAGAGTCGGACACGACTGAAGTGACTTAGCATAGCATAGAGTTTCACAAAGTCTACCATGATCTTGATTTCCTTCAGGACATAATATTCATCTCTCTTCCTTCTTACTCACATTGAATCCAATAGCCAGTTCCTAACCTTGCTCTTTTTGTCTTCCTTTGTCTCTGAATGATTTATGTAGGTAACCACAAAACGCCCAATGGAAAATTAAAAGCCTTCTCCTCCCACCTTTGAATCCTCTCATCAAAAATATTCCCATAGAATATATCCAAAGAAGGTCACTGCCAGTAAACTTTATTAATTCTGAAGCTTTGTTTGAGATTGGTAGGACATCTGTTTTCGATTATGCAAGTTTAGAAGATATATATGATATATGATCATCTCATCGATGCTTTCATTTAAGGATAAGAGTCTGAGACCTCAGAGGTATAAGTAATGTCTTAGAGCTACTTGGTTATGAAATCAATTAGAATTTTCCAAATCATGATAATCAGTGCTCTACATGTGAAACAAGATTTCATTCTTCCTTTACAGAGATGTGATATACTAAACTCAATAGTCTTAAATTATCTTTTTATTCTCTGTGCCTAACATAATACCTTGGCACAAAGGGAGGGGGGATAGTGCAAAAAAAAAAAAACCTATGGTGGGGGGGTGGTAAAGACAATATAGGGGAGGAGAGTGGGAGTTTTGAAGTACTAGGTTTCAGACAGATTACAAGGATGTATTGTATAACATGGGGAATATAGTCAATATTTTATAATAACTGTAAATGGAGTGTAACCTTTAAAAATTGTGTTAAAATACATTAACAAAGAATGAAATCACAATATAAAGTACATCTTCAATGAAATCAGAGGAGGTACTATAATTTATAAATAATTTCATTTCATATTTATCTAAAAATATTTGAAAATCTCAAGAAATATTAGTTATCATAATATTATTTTATATCTGGCTAAGTTTTTTATGCCTTAGATATTCAAATTGCAATGGTAGTGAAACCAGTGTTCTATGGTTCACTGAATTATCCTATGGTGTTGAGCATTCAGGGTTACAAGAAAAGTGAAGTGATGAATCTATAGTCGAATCTATAATCTCAACAGGAAGGTTACATTTTGTTTCATCTTGATAGAAAATATTTCTTTGAGATTTCTGAACCTTAAAAGGAAACCAGCTTTCCATGAAAACCAATATTAGTTTACTCTCTTAAAGCTGAACATATGTGACTTTAAAAATGGGAGCCATTGAAGGAGTCATGAAACTTTCCTGCTATTTAATAATGCCTTTATGTCATAAGGGTAATTTTACTCAGTAGCCTCTGGCAGTCGGAATTAAGTTATACTATTGTTAGAGATTTTTTAAAGGAGTCAACAATTTTCCTCATATTTACAGGGGAAATTATTCATTTGGGTAATTTTTTTCCTGTATTCTATTACAAAAATTTTATATGCAATGGGTGTATTTGAAAATTAATCTAGTCTTAAAACAGGGCTAAAATAACCATGGCCAATAGTATGTTGTTCATGGGTTTCTATACAATTTACTAACAAGTTGAAAAATATTTTTAGAATCTCAGATTATATTAATTTTATATATATATATATATATATATATATATCTCAACTGGTAAAAAATCCACCTGCAATGCAGGAGACCCCAGTCTGAAACCTGGGTCAGGAAGATCCCCTGGAGAAGGCACAGGCTACCCACTCCAGTATCCTTGGGCTTCCCTGTTGGTTCTAGTTGGTAAAGAAATCCACCTGCAGTGTGGGAGACCTGGGTTCAATCTATGCAATTTACCAACAAGTTGAAAAAAGTTTTTTAGAATCTCAGATTATATTAATTATATAAACTATATAAATCTAAACTATATATATATATACAATATATATAATATATAATGTTAATAAACAGTACTTTATATTCTTTAACAAACAGAAAGAGGCTTAAAGTGAATTTGTGTATTAGTTTCACCTGTAAGAAATCTAACACTAACCAACAATCTTGGTGGAAATCTTTGTCTGCATTTGAGTTTGGCCAGTGCTTGGCTGGGATTAAATTTAACCTTTTTCTTTTTTTTTTTTATAAATTATTGTTAACTTTTGAAGAACTAAATGATAATTATGGCTATTTTCTGCAGAAAGTAAACAAATCAACAAACAATCACATAGAAATTTTCCCTATTATTTCAAGTGGTTCACTGACCCCAGAAGAATAGATATCTGAAATCTCTCAAGGGTAATCACTGAATGTATTAATTTTTAAATCTCTAAGTCAGGTATGCTGTACACACTCAAAATTATGCCTACATTAAAAAAATTATCTTTATGAAAAAAGTTAATGAGAAGCCACAACTCTATGACTATAAATTACACTCAATTTTTAAAATGGTCTCCACTCACAGCATGTTTACAACATAATGATCACTTTAGAACTCTTCCAATTATAAGAGTTTATCTTATAAATAAGTGGATCAGAGATTGATGCTATTGGAAAAATCAAATATTGTCCATGGTTGTTTAAAAGTGCAGTTGAATGAGATAAGTTATTGACATAATGGTAATTATAGCTAGTAATAACTTAAAAGAGTTGGCTGTATAAAAGAAATCTAAATACAATAAAAGTTGGCGAAGTTTTGGGGCGTGAAAAAAAAATCCATAAAACAAAGAGAACTCAAATAGTTTAGAAATGGGTCTATAATGTGGGAGGGAACAACATTTTGACAGGGAGCCCTGATTAATAGGGCTAGACGAGTTTATCTTTAAACTAGATGAGTTTATCTTTAAAATGTAAGAGGAGACAGACCTACATTAGCTAGGATAGAAAGTGTATTGATTTGGTTGTCAGGAAATGAACAAATCAGTCACTTTTTGGCTGTAAAAGGAGGCCTCAAGAAAGTCACCTAAGAGCATTGAGTCTGGATTTTATCCATTGCTTGTAAAATAAGGGAGCTCATTACTGGAGCTTGAAAGTCTTTGATAGCTTTAAAAATTAACTTTCTTTGATATCTCTCTACTTATAGAATTTCAAAGGATGGCTTAAACTACAATTCACCAATTTTCTTTTCTATAAAAATTATTATGGAAGCAAAATATAGCTTAAGAAAAAATGGATATAAGCTAGGAAAAATATGCAGAAAGAGTAAAAAGGTTAGTGAGCAGAGATGGTCAATTGATGCTTAATAAATGCATATGCTTTTTAGGGAAAGTGAAATTTCTCTTTTGCTTTTATCTGCAAATCTAGATCCTTAAAGAGGTAGGAAAATAAGTAGACAGACTGTATTCTCTGTCTACATATCCTGCATGATAATTGCTTAGAATGAAACCAGAATGTACAAGATCTCAACTAAATACTATCCTTTTTCCTTTGTACTTATAGAAATAACGATGTGAAGAAAAATTGGCATTATGTACCAATCGAATTTTTAAAAAAATAAATTCTAAGGAATATATTATAGGTGATACAATCCACTGCCTATATCTTATGAAATTTCATCTACTGTACTCCTAGGTACACTATGATGACATTAAGGAAATATAAGGATACAACCATCACAGAATATCCTATTCATTATATCCAGCATACCATCCTCTACTTAATAAGGCTATGAAGTAGAATAATACTTTTTAAGCTATTTTCAACAGTAAAGATTAAATTAGTACCTTTCTGTTAACCACAACTTTAAAATATAATAATAAATGTCTTTTCTTCATGCATCTTGGTTAATCAAGAGGCAGGAAGATTGATTTCTCTTAGGAAAATGATATGCCATTCTTCAATTTTCTTACTAGTAAAAATGTATAGTCAAAAACATCATGCATCGAATTTAATTACTAAGCAGATCATTGCATACAATAAAAGAGTAAAGTTGTATGAAATGTGAAGAATAAGCTGAACTTTTAACACTATCATTTTCCAAAATAATGCAGAAGATAAAATATCCAATGGTACACAGCTTTTCCTGAGTATTGGTATCATTCTTCTTAAAGTATGTTCTAACTGAAATGAAAATAATAGTAATAATAATAATAAAGTAGGAACAAGGGATAACACATTTCCAATATGTTACTATTCTTTGCCTTTTGGAAAATTTTGGCTCTTAAAGGTTGTCAGCACCTTGCCTTTTATCTTATGACTTTGTTTCTCTCTGAACCAGAAACTAAAGGTATAACTGGACTCATGAGCTGACCTTTACCACCAGTCATTCTTTTATTTGAACATGATAATAGATTTTCCTTGTAGTAGAGCTTGTGAGCCATGAATGCCCTCACTTACCTTACTGTTCAAGTGTGTGACATGGTGATAGCAGTGGGGAGCAGGAGGAAGCCTCTCTTAGGACAACAGAAGCCAGGCATGGCTGCATCACAGTTTATTAGCCTTAGAATATTCTCTGATTACATATAATAAAGTTAATTTCTTGCTGACATTTAACTTGCATCTTTGTGGCCAAAATAATAAGACCCATTCTACAAGCTTTTAGAGAAAATAACTGTTAAAACTATAAAGGAAAGGTCTCTGTGAATTTGGCTCCTAGCTTCCTACAAATATCTATCCAGAAAAACAAGAGATTCAAAGAATACTATGGATATAACATGAAAGAAAAAGAAAAAAAAGAACAACTATTGTCTGAAAATATCTTCCTTAGTTTATTGCCACAGTACTTAAAATTGAGTTATTTCAAACTGCTAATTTTTGCATTATTAACTGCTAATTAATAAACACTGTGCTTGGCACTTTAGATATATCATCTAATTTAATCATGGCAAGATTCCTGAAAAGTAGAAATTGCTAAGTATTTTTACAAAGGAAACTGAGATTAAAATGGGGCTAGAATGATTATTCAAGTGTTCTTGATCCTGGGACTACTCTGGTGGTCCACTGGCTAAGACCCTGAGCTCCCAATGCAGGGGGTCTAAGTTCGATCCCTAGTTGCAGAACTAGATCCCACATGCCATAACTAAAGATAGCACATGGTGCAACTAAGACTGGTATAGCCAAACAAATGTTAAAATATACATATATATATTTTTAAAAAATTGTTCTTGACTCATATTTCAAACTCTTTTCATGCAGACCTTCTACCACCTCTTTACTTAGCTTGAATTAGGAATTTTTCTTTTGCAAGGCAAAAATTAATACTGGGCAGATGACAATACTATGCCTATTAGCCACTTACTCATTTTCACCTTAGTCAGACTTGTTTCATTTCAGATGATTTCTCCCCTGGAGTTGGTTTACTTGATGTAAGGGTGGGAGCAGAAAGGTGTCTAAACAGAAATGAAAGAGGCTCCTAACAGGCACAGAGACACAATGGACATTTGGTGGATAGGAACACTGAATTCTGGAAAATAAGTACAAGATAAAATTAAGAGGAAGTTTTTAAAATGAAACATTTTGTTGTTAGACGGCCCTACTTAATTAAGGTTGCAGTCTGTTCTGAAAGTTGGAAGATAAAGTCTTGTAAGCAAAAAGAATAAAGGGTGTCAGTCATCATCCTGTTATACAAAGGGTTGTTACAACCCACCAAAGTTATTCAATGACAGTGCACCCAGAGGGAATTTGGGAGGGAAAAGATAGGATGAAGCATTTTGTGCTTTGGACATATGGGTCCCTAGATAGTAAAGATGCATATCTAAGGAAGAATTTCAATGATCCCAGTTTCTTGTATCTTCCTGTAAATAGAAAAGCAGTAAAATAATTAACTTGAGAAGTTGTTTCCCTTAGCAGTAATCTTTCTCCAAGATGTATGCTTGACAAGATATATTTCTCAGTGAAAAACCTCATATATATGTACCGGCTCCTCCCCTACCTCTTTGGAGCAGTACGCTCAGAGACACTGAGAAGCTGTTTCCCATGCTAAAGTCCTTAGTAAGGTCCCTGAATAAAACTTAACTCACAACTTTTACATGGCGCATTTTTCTTTCAGTCAACGGTTTTGGCACCAATGAGGGGACCCAGAGCAGAATTTTCTCCCTCACTTGAACTCCAGGAGGATTTGGATCAAGGGTTCCTTGAGCCCGTTCACCATCTTGAAGAATATGTAGGACGCTGGCCTGACATTTTTCTTTGAAATGACTACTAAGTAAAATTTGTTGGAATAAAAGTGAAGATACCAAATGAAAGCTCTCAGCTCCAAAGATAAGAGGCATAACTCCTTCTGGCTGATTATGACTTTCTCAGGTAACTGAGAAATTGATGGGAGTGGAATAGGCGAGTCTTCACACTGTGCAATAGTACCATAGGGAAACACACTCATTAATTTAAATAAACTAGCGCATCTAGAAACATACACAAGAGGATTGGCCATCCAGCGCTCCAAATGCCTGTGGTGGTTTTAGACTACTAGAAGGAGAAACCAAGACATATAAAAGAGATGAAATGAGGGTGCTACCTAGAGGAGGCTGCTACCTAGAGGAGCCAGGCTCACAAATAGCACACCAGGCCATCACACAGTCTTCAACAGTAATTTTATCCTGACAAACTGATCCTGAAATGGAGAACAAAGTTTCCAAAACAGAAGAAAGAGGGGTGCTAGGGAACCAACCTCCAACTAACAGCCCAACCTTGTTTACCTACATATAGAACATATACTTGCAAGTACTTATTAAATTGGGAACTAAAAACATTTTGCCCTGAAACGGCTAATATGGGGCACTTTTTTTTTTTTTTTAAACTTTTACTTTTATATTGGAGTATAGCTGATTAACAATGTTATGATAGGTGGATGGCAAAGGGGCTCAGTCATACATATACATGTATCCATTCACCCCCAAACTCCCCTCCATCCAGGCTGCCACATAACATTGAGCAGAGTTCCCTGTGCTATATATACAGTAGGACCTTGTTGGCTATCCATTTTAAATAAGCAGTGTGTACATGTACATCCCAAACTCCCTAAATCCTCCTTTTACAGTGGGGCACTTTGACATTTCAAAACTGGAGAGAACAAAAGTCCTTCTAGGAGAAGCTTGCATTTCTCTCCCTGTGCCTTTGAGATGTAAATAGTCTACCAGGTCAGAGAACCTTTATCTAGATCATCTCTAATTCTAGGAATTAGGAGGGGAAGGGGTGGAAGAGGCTTTCTTTAAATTCAAGCAAGTAAACTTAGCTTACTCTAGCTGTTATTTACAAACTAATGAATTTTATATTGTAATACCAGATTTATAATTAAGTTTAAAATAAAGCTATGAGATCTATGCTTGTATCTATCTTTATGTCTGTTTGTACCTATAGATATGCTATGTCTATACCTTTAGATGTTATTGTCAAAATTTGTTAATAAAAGAGCTTTATTTACCTGACTTAAAAGTAAATGCTGGAGCCTATTATACAGAGTGAAGTAAGCCAGAAAGAAAAACACCAATACAGTATACTAACGTATATATATGGAATTTAGAAAGATGGTAACAATAACCCTGTGTACGAGACAGCAAAAGAGACCTGATGTATAGAACAGTCTGATGGACTCTGTGGGAGAGGGAGAGGGTGGGAAGATTTGGGAGAATGGCATTGAAACATGTAAAATATCATGTATGAAACGAGTTGCCAGTCCAGGTTCAATGCATGATACTGGATGCTTGGGGCTAGTGCACTGGGACGACCCAGAGGGATGGTATGGGGAGGGAGGAGGGAGGAGGGTTCAGGATGGGGAACACATGTATACCTGTGGCGGATTCATTTTGATATTTGGCAAAACTAATACAATTTTGTAAAGTTTAAAAATAAAAAAATATAAAAAAATAAAATATTACTATATTAAAAAAAAAGTAAATGCTTATTAATTAAATATTTCTAAATAATAAAAACCAACCCAAATGAATTTCAAGTTCATATGATCTGGGAAATGTTCAAATTAAATTAATATTTGGTATTAAGGTTACTTTGGGATTGGAATGAAAACTGACCTTTGCCAGTCCTGTGCCCACTGTTGAGTTTTCCAAATTTGCTGGCATATTGAGTGCAGCACTTTCACAGCATCATCTTTTAGGATTTGAAATAGTTCAACTGAAATTCCATCACCTCCACTAGCTTTAGTAGTAGTGATGTTTCCTAAGGTCCATTTGACTTCACATTCCAGGATGTCTGGCTCTAGGTGAGTGATTACACCATCATGGTTATCTAGGTCACTAAGACCTTTTTTGTCTATTTCTTCTGTGTATTTTTGCTCTGCTTCTGTTAGGTCCATACCATTTCTGTCCTTTATTGTGCCCATCTTTATATGAAATGTTTGAAATTCTTATGAAATTTTCTTGAAGAGATCTCTAGTCTTTCCCATTCTATTGTTTTCCTCTATTTCTTTGCACTGATCACCAAGGAAGGCTTTCTTATCTCTCCATGCTATTCTTTGGAACTCTGAATTCACATGGGTATATCTTTCCTTTTCTCCTTTGCTTTTTACTTGTCTTCTTTTCACAGCTATATGTAAGGCCTCCTCAGATAAATATTTTGCCTTTTTGCATTTCTTTTTCTTGGGAATGGTCTTGATCACTGCCTCTTGTACAGTGTCGCAAACTTCCGTCCATAGTTCTTCAGGCACTCTATCAAATCTAATCTCTTGAATCTATTTGTCACTGCCATGGTATAATTGTAAGGGAATTGATTTAGGTCATACCTGAATGGTTTAGTGGTTTTCCCTACTTTCTTCAATTTAAGTCTGAATTTGGCAACTAGGACTTCATGATTTGAGCTATAGTCAGCTCCCAGTCTTGTTTTTGCTGACTGTATAGAGCTCCATCTTTGGCTGCAAAGAATATAATCAATCTGATTTCGGTATTGACCATCTGGTGATGTCCATGTGTACAGTCTTCTCTTGTGTTGTTGGAAGAGGGTGTTTGCTATGATGAGTGTATTCTCTTAGCAAAACTCTATTAGCTATTTGCCCTGCTTCATTCTGTATTCCAAGGCCAAATTTGCCTGTTACTCCAGTTATTTCTTGAGTTCCTACTTCTGCATCCCAGTCTCCTATAATTAAAAGGATATCTTTTTCGGGTGTTAGCTCTAGAAGGTCTTGTAGAACTTCACAGAACCATTCAACATCAACTTCTTCAGCATTACTGGTTGGGGCATAGACTTGGATTACTGTGATATTAAATGGCTTGCCTTGGAAACGAACAGAGATCATAGTCGTTTTTGAGACTGCATCCAGTATTGCATTTTGGACTCTTTTGTTGACTATGATGGCTACTCCATTTCTTCTAAGGGATCCTGGACACAATAGTAGATATAATGGTCATCTGAGTTAAATTCACCCATTCCAGTCCATTTTACTTCACTGATTCCTAAATTGTCGATGTTCACTCTTGCCATCTCCTGTTTGACCACTTCCAATTTGCCTTGATTCAAGGACCTAACATTCCAGGTTCCTATGCAATATTGCTCTTTATAGCCAAAAAAGCTCAAACTACCAAACAACTGAACTCTTCTCACACACTGGCAAAGTAATTATCAAAATTCTCCAAGCCAGGCTTCAGCAATACATGAACCGTGAACTTCCAGATGTTCAAGCTGGTTTTAGAAAAGGCAGAGGAACCAGAGATCAAGTTGCCAACATCGGCTGGATCATCAAAAAAGCAAGAGAGTTCCAGAAAAATATCTTTTCTGTTTTATTGACTATACCAAAGCTTTGGACTGTGTTGATCACAACAAACTGTGGAAAATTCTTCGAGATGGGAATACCAGACCACCTGACCTGCTTCCTGAGAAATCTGTATGCAAGTCAAGAAGCAACAGTTAGAAATGGACATGAAACAACACACTGGTTCCAAATCAGGAAAGGAGTCCTTCAAGGCTGTATATAGTCACCCCGCTTATTTAACTTATATGCAGAGTACATCATGAGAAATGCTGGGCCGATGAAGCACAAGCTGGAATCAAGATTGCTGGGAGAAATATCAATAACGTCAGATGTGCAGATGACACCACCTTTATGGCAGAAAGTGAAAAACTAGGAGCCTCTTGATGAAAGTGAAAGAGGAGAGTGAAAATGTTGGCTTCAAGCTCAACATTCAGAAAACTAAGATCATGGCATCTGGTCCCATCACTTCATGGCAAATAGATACAGAAACAATGGAAACAGTGACAGACTTAATTTTGGGGGCTCCAAAATCACTGCCTATGGTGACTACAGCCGTGAAAGTAAAAGATTCTTGCTTTCTGAAAGAAAAGTTATGACCAACCTAGAAGGCATATTAAAAAGCAGAGACATTACTTTGCTAACAAAAGTCTGTCTAGTCAAAGCTATGGTTTTTCCAGTAGTCATATATGGATGTGAAAGTCAGAATATAAAGAAAGCTGAGCACCAAAGAATTGATGCTTTTAAACTGGTGTTAGAGAATACACTTCGGAGTCCCTTGGACAGCAAGAGATCCAGCCAGTCCATCCTAAAAGAAATTAGTCCTGAAAAATCATTGGAAGGACTGATGCTGAAGCTGAAACTCTAATACTTTGGCCACCTGATGCAAAGAGCTGACTCATTTGAAAAGACTCTGATGCTGGGAAAGATTGAAGGTGGGAGGAGAAGATGATGACAGAGGATGAGATGGTTGAATGGTAACACTGAATTAATGGACATGTGTTTGAGTAGACTCTGGGAGTTGGTGATGGACAGGAAGACCTGGCGTGTTGCATTCCATGGCTTTGCAAAGAGTCAGATATGACTGAGTGACTGAACTGAACTGATTAAGTTACTTTACATATGTTGGTTTAATTACTAATTAAGATTGCCAGGAGAAATAACAATAACCTCAGATATGCAGATGACACCACCCTTATGGCAGAAAGTGAAGAAGAACTAAAAAGCCTCTTGATGAAAGTGAAAGAGGAGAGTAGAAAAGTTGGCTTAAAGCTCAACATTCAGAAAACTAAGATCATGGCATCTGGTCCCATCACTTCATGGGAAATAGATGGGAAAACAGTGGAAACAGTGTCAGACTTTATTTTTTTGGGCTCCAAAATCACTGCAGATGACGAGTGCAGCCATGAAATTAAAAGACGCTTACTCCTTGGAAGAAAAGTTATGACCAACCTAGATGGTATATTCAAAAGCAGAGACATTACGTTGCCAACAAAGGTCTGTCTAGTCAAGGCTATGTTTTATCCAATAGTCATGTATGGATGTGAGAGTTGGACTGTGAAGAAAGCTGAGCACCGAAGAATTGATGCTTTTGAACTGTGGTGTTGGAGAAGACTCTTGAGAGTCCCTTGGACTGCAAGGAGATTCAACCAGTCCATTCTAAAGGAGATCAGTCCTGGGTGTTCTTTGGAAGGAATGATGCTGAAGCTGAAACTCCAGTACTTTGGCCACCTCATGTGAAGAGTTGACTCATTGGAAAAGACTCTGATGCTAGGAGGGATTGGGGGCAGGAGGAGAAGGGGATGACAGAGGATGAGATGGCTGGATGGCATCACCAACTGGATGGACGTGAGTTAAGTGAACTCTGGGAGTTGGTGATGGACAGGGAGGCCTGGCGTGCTGCAATTCATGGGGTCACAAAGAGTCAGACATGACTGAGCGACTGAACTGAACTGAACTAAGATGTTTTACTTTCATCTCACCTAGGTTTACCAAAATTCAGATAAGATCACCTTAACTCTGTTATAAAATTATTCAGTAAGAATAATAGCTTGGAGTTAGTATAATTTCTCTAGAAATTTCCAAAACTGCAATCTAAATATAAGTGTTGAAAACAAGTGAAGTAAATATATATAAATAGGGTAAGAGCTTTTAGGCATAATTTTTAAGAATAATCATGTTTTATGATATGACTACCTAAAAAATAGTTTCTTTAGGTTTTTATTAACTTGAAACTTGAGCACTCTGTTGAATTAAGCTAAACGATAAAAATTTACTGTCTAGATCATTTCCAAATAAGATAAAATATTGAGAAATTAATTATGAAACAGGTTTCCTTTTACAGAGAAATTAAGTCCAGCTCAGTTCAGTCGGTCAGTCCCGTCCAACTCTTTGTGACCCCATGGACCGCAGCACGCCAGGCCTCCCTGTCCATCACCAACTCCCGGAGTTCACCCAAACTCATATCCATTGAGTCTGTGATGTGATTCAACCATTTCATCCTGTCATTCCCTTCTCCTGCCCTCAATCTTTCCCAGCATCAGCATCTTTTCAAATAAGTCAGTTCTTTGCATTAGGTGGCGAAAGTTTTGGAGTTTCAGCTTCAACATCAGCCCTTCCAATGAACACTCAGGACTGATGTCCTTTAGGATGGACTGGTTTGATCTCCTTGCAGTCCATAAGATATTAGTAAATATGTTTATTGCTACACTGAGACATTTTTCTGTAAGAAAGCACATGTTTTTAGAAGCTATAAATAGTATTTAGAAGTTTGCCAATACACAAATGCTAAAGTAAAAATTCATTATTGCTTACTTCTTAGCTTTCACGAGAAATTAAGGTTTTGAAATGTCAAGGATTCTAATTAAAATATGTAATTAAAACCACCAAAAACTTATAAGGAAAACATCCTTGTATGCATGAGAAAAGAAGGTATAACAAGTCCAAATGCATTTTGTTATAGAAAATAACAAAAAGAAACTAATTTTGCTCTAGAGAATGATTAAGAGAGACAGAAAGAGAGAGAAAAAGGGGAGAGGAAGCAAAGAGAGAAAAAATCATAAGACAAAATCAAGGTAAGAAAGAAATGTATAGAAGACTATGGAAAAGAAATCCTGGGAAAAAGAGCTTAATGTGTAGTTAGGACTGAATAAGATCAGAAAAAAATTAACTGAGTAATTAAATTTAATATTAAAGGTTTGGTAATACAGACTACAATTAGGTTTTCTTTCTTTGTTAAGAGGACAACATTTCTTGAAATATTGCTCTACTTCTGAAAACAGACTGCAAAACATTATGCAATCTGATATAACTATCAATATTTGCTTTTAAAATCTTTTATTGTCATTTTGGTTAAGTGAATAGTATTGTTTCACAGTGACAAGTCCTATTTGACATATTGTTTTAAAACCTTTTAATAGCTTTGAAAAACTTCTTCAATCAAATTCTAAAGTTCTTTTAAATCCCAGCTAACTTTAGGATGCTTCCCGAGAGCCCATGAAACATCTCAAGGAGAGATACTAATTAGGATTATTAAATTAAATGGTAAACATCATCAAATGAGTGATGATAAACCTTCTCAGATTATACTATACAGGTACATATTATTATATACAACTATTAAAATTTGGACAATACTAATATATGTCATGGCACCCCACTCCAGTACTCTTGCCTGGAAAATCCCATGGATGGAGGAGCCTGGTAGGCTGCAGTCCATGGGGTCGCTAGGAGTCGGACACGACTGAGTGACTTCACTTTCACTTTTCACTTTCATGCATTGGAGGAGGAAATGGCAACCCACTCCAGTGTTCTTGCCTGGAGAATCCCAGGGACGGGGGAGCCTGGTGGGCTGCCATCTATGGGGTCGCACAGAGTCAGACACGACTGAAGCGACTTAGCAGCAGCAGCAGCAATATATGTCCTGGTATGTTATGAACTCATTTTCTAGTTATTATCTTAAAATGCTATATGTCACAGAAATAACCAATTTCCTTGTTAATTATATTGCAGTGAGTGCTTTAACCTTGCCAGTTTTTTTTTTTTTTTGTCATGTATAGACATTATTTTACTCTAGTACTTGTATAAAAATTCTTCATCTTGAAAAAGTTTCATAGAAAGTACTTTTTGACAAGCATAGAGTTCTAAAAACTTTAAGGTCACATGACTAAACTGGGTAAGAAGTTAGAGAGTTCTAATGGAAAATGTGATGGATTCATAAAACTGTTAACAGAAGATCAAGATTTACAAGAATTAGTTATATAGGTTGAATGATAATTTTTATGACTTGTCTGAAATATAACTGGCTTTTTATTATTTTTTTCAAGATATAAGAAAAAACTTTCCCCCTTGATCTATCCTTTGCCATAATTAGGGAGATTATAACTTTTTAAACAGAACTGAAATATTTGTCTTTGCGGTCTACCTGATCCCTTTAGAATTTGGAGATTTTTACTGAGCATTCTTACCCCCCCCCACCAAATATTATTTTCATAACAACATAGTTATTTGCCTAAGTTCAATAAGAACCTGCTCTTATAACTGTAAACAGTTTTATATTACCATGGATTTGACTGGAATGTCATATTTGAGAATATGGATAGAATTAGATATAGCCAGACAGCTTCAAGGAACCAAGGTAGACTTTATGAAGCAGTAAAGCCCCTTGGAAAAACAACCTAGTGCTTAAAGGCCATCCAAGCAGCCTTTTCAAGTGAATAAGGAAGGCTACTTTCTGGCAGGTGCAGGAATCTCAAGATATATCAGAAGCCTCAAGAAGAGAGGAATCAACCCAATATTTAGATATTATAGTCAGAATGTGATGACAAGTCCTTGGCATGGCTTTCTTGGTCTTGAGAAGCCTTTTACAGTTCAACCTGAGACTCCTTATGAAACGGTCTGAATTAATTTAAAAGAGTTTGTCTGATCAAACACAATTATGTAAAACAAATCAGGCCAAATTCATTGAAATCATTCCAAACCTCAAATACAGATATGGCAAGAAGAAACAAGGAAATGCATTTATTGGATCATAACAGACTAGTAAGACAGATGATCCAAAGAATTTTATATTATTAACAGGGCCTAATCCAGATATAGCACATGAAATGGCCTATCAGTGAAATCCTGAGTTGTCCTGGGAATGAGCACCTGCCTCTTGAGAAACCTGTATGCAGGTCAGGAAGCAACAATCAGAACTGGACATGGAACAACAGACTGGTTCCAAATAGGAAAAGGAGTACATCATGGTTGGATATTGTCACCCTGCTTATTTAACTTCTATGCAGAGTACATCATGAGACATGCTGGGCTGGAGGAAGCACACGCTAGAATCAAAATTGCCATAAGAAATATCAATAACCTCAGATATGCAAATGACACCACCCTTATGGCAGAAAGTGAAGAAGAACTATAGAGCCTCCTGATGAAAGTGAAAGAGGAGAGTAAAAATGTTGGCTTAAACTCAACATGCAGAAAACTAAAATCATGGCATCCAGTCCCATCACTTCATGGCAAATAGATGGGGAAACAGTGGAAACAGTGCCACACTTTCTTTTTTGAGTCTCCAAAATCACTGCAGATGGTGAGTGCAGCCATGAAATTAAAAGACGCTTACTCCTTGGAAGGAAAGTTATGACCAACCTAGATAGCATATTCAAAAGCAGAGACATTACTTTGCCAACAAAGGTCCATCTAGTCAAGGCTATGGTTTTTCCAGTAGTCATGTATGGATATGAGAGTTGGACTATAAAGAAAGCTGAGCATCGAAGAACTGATGCTTTTGAACTGTGGTGTTGGAGAAGACTTGAGAGTCCCTTGGACTGCAAGGAGATCCAACCAGTCCATCCTAAAGGATATCAGTCCTGAGTGTTCATTGGAAGGACTGATATCAAAGCTGAAACTCCAATACTTTGGCCACCTGATGTGGAAAGCTGACTCATTTGAAAACACCCTGATACTGGGAAAAGTGGGATGACAGAGGATGAGATGGTTGGATGGCATCACTGACTCAATGGACATGAGTTTGGGTAGGCTCTGGGAGTTGGTGTTGGACAGGGAGGCCTGGCGTGCTGCGGTTCATGGGGTCGCAAAGAGTCGAACACGACTGAGCGACTGAACTGAACTGAACTGAGCACCGTGGGACAAACTGGTCATGAAATGCCTCCAAAACCTTTGTCAAATTTATGATCAAAAGGGAGAAGCTATAAACAAACAAAACAAAGAATGTCATTCATTATCCTATTACACAAAGTGTATACAATCCACTGCAGTGGGCCTCAGAAAGTGTGCCCTGAGTGGAATTCAGGAGGGGTAAAACAGAATGAAGGATTCTGTGCTTCAGATATATAGGCCCCTAGATATTTAACATGCATATCTAAAGACAAATTTCAATGACCCCAGATTCTTGTATCTTCCCTTATATAGGAAAGCACTAAAATCATTAACATGAGATATCTGTTCTTTGTGATTACCAGTAATCTTTTCCGGTGATATATGCTTGATGACATGTGCTTCCAAGCCAAAAAATTCATATGTATAATTAAAAACTATATATGTAAATATATATATATAACATGAAAAATAAATATATATATATGTATATATATACATGGAAACTTACAATACCATATATAAAATAGATAGGCAATGGGAATTTGCTGTATGATTCAGGGAACTCAACCAGGGGCTTTGTGACAGTCTAGAAGGGTGGAATTGGGACGGAGGATCAGAAGCGAGGGATCATGGGTGTACCTATAGCTGATTCTTGTTGATGTTTGACAGAAAAACACAAAATTCTGCAAAGCAATTATCCTTCAATTAAAAAAATAAAGTGTCAAAAATTATATATATATATGCACATGTGGATATGTATGTATGTGTATATATGTGTGTGTGTGGCTCCTCCCCTGCCTCTTTGGAGCAGTCTCTTTACAGCTACTGAGAAGCCATTTCCTGGGCTATAGTCCTTAGAGAGTCCTGCATAACACAACTCACATATTTTATATTGTATATTTTCCATTCAGTTGATAGTCTCATTTCTGTCCCACTGCAATACTGGCTATGTACTTTACCTTGAAGAAGCAGAAAAGGAATTCAGCATTAAATGTCAAACTATAAAGGATGGATACCGTTGAAAATAGAGCTAATCAAGAAATTGCTCTGGTCTTCCTTGTTGAAATGCAAAGATTAGCTTAGACCAAAACCAGATCAGAAGTAGTACTCTTAAGAAAAAATAATAATAATAAAGAACAGCTTTAGATTTTGCAAAGATCAAACAGCATGGATTGCTTAATAAAATCAGGTAATAATCACAGTACATACAATACCATAAACAATCTGGAAATTAATAGAGTTGTACACTAATCTTCTAGGAACAGTGTAATTCATTTCCTTCAAACAATTCCCCCCCCCCCCACTTGTAACTTTTAAATAGTTTAGCTGTCTTTCAATTGACATTGAAATCAGGAAAGGCATAATCTTTCAAAAAGGAATTGGAATATAATTTCAACCAGTGTACCATGAAACAAGTTTTGGATCAAAGTGTGCTGGCTTCCAGCAGCTTGGGGTGAATCTAGAAAGTGAAAGTGTTAGTCGCTCAGTTTTGTCTGACTCTTTGCAACCCCATGGACTGTAGCCCACCAAGCTCCTCTGTCCATGGAATTCTCCAGACAAGAATACTGGAGTGGGTAGCCATTCCCTTTTCTGGGAATCTTCCCAAACAAGGGATCAAATCCAGGTCTCCTGCATTGCAAGCAGATTCTTTACCATCTGAGCCACCAGGGAAGCCCACAGGGTGAAAATTGTCAACAGCTAAATCTATTGACTACCTAGCATCCAAACTTGTATTCATATGACGGAAAGACAATAGTCCATCTAGATAAAAATACTGAGGATTGGGAACTAAAAGTCATCAGTTTACACAATGCTTGGCATTTTGTAAACAGAACTGAGCTGCTGCTGCTGCTAAGTCGCTTCAGTCGTGTCCGACTCTTTGCGACCCCATAGACGGCAGCCCACCAGGCTCCCCCGTCCCTGGGATTCTCCAGGCAAGAACACTGGAGTGGGCTGCCACTTCCTTCTCCAACGCATGAAAGTGAAAAATGAAAGTGAAGTCACTTAGTCGTATCCGACTCTTAGCGACCCCATGGACTGCAGCCTACCAGGCTCCTCCGTCCATAGGATTTTCCAGGCAAGAGTACTGGAGTGGGTTGCCATTGCCTTCTCTGAAACAGAACTGAGCAGTTCACTTTTTTTTCCTTTGGTTTGCAGCTATTATGTAAGCCCAGATTAACAGACAAGTCAGAAACTCCATCCCATATTCATGCAGTGTTATTTACAGAAGCCAAGATATAGAAAAAATCTAAATGTCCATTGATAGATAGTCCAATAAAGAGATATCCACACCATAATTCCTCATAGTCTTTTTCAGCAGTTAATTCAGGGGAAAAAAAACGATGAATATAGTTTCTCTCTCTCAGCACCCTTCCCGCTTGTTTTCACTTTAAATCTGGCAAAGGTGAAAAAAAAATCACTATTTCTGGTGTATGTGTATAGGCTGCATGCATGCGTGTGTGTGTGTGTGTGTGTTTCCTTCAAGGATCAACTGAAAACTTCATCTATTTTTGTTGGGAGTGCCTAGCTTTATCACACAGTGTTTGCACACAGTAAGTACTCATATCAAAAGCAGCCTATGTGCTGAAGAATACATCCTTGTAATAATGAGGGACAATATGTCTCTAAGTTCAAAACACAGGGAAATATGCACAAAAACCTCCATTTCTATGTTCACTGCAGCATTATTTAAAATAGCCAGGATTTATTAATAGAAACAACCTAAATGCTCATTGACAGATAAATGGAGAAAGAAATGCAGTATATATTATACATACAGTAGGATATTCTTCAGCTTTAAAAAAGAAAGAAATCCTGCAGTATGGGACAACATGGATGAACCTTAAGGACATCATACTAAGTGAAATAATCCAGTAGAGAAGAACAAATACAGCATGCTTCCACTTATATGAGATCTTTAAAACAGAAAAGCAGAGAGTAGAATGGTCATTGCCAGTAGCTGGAAGAAGGGAGAAGAGGGGAGTTGCTATTGAACAGGCATAAAGTTTCAGTTACACAGATGAGTAAGTTCCAGAGACCTGCTGTATTACATTGTGTCTTTAGTTAATGATACTGTCCTGTACAATTAAAAATTTACAAAGGGGGAATATTTCATGTTAAGTGTTCTTCAGTTCAGTTTAGTTCAGTCACTCAGTCATCTCCAACTCTGCGACCCCATGAACTGTAGCACGCCAGGCCTCCCTGTCCATCACCAACTCCCGGAGTTCACTCAGACTCAACGTCCATTGAGTCGGTGATGCCATCCAGCCATCTCATCCTCTGTCGTCCTCTTCTCCTCCTGCCCCCAATCCCTCCTAGCATCAGAGTCTTTTCCAATGAGTCAACTCTTCGCATGAGGTGGCCAAAGTACTGGAGTTTCAGCTTTAGCATCATTCCCTCCAAAGAAATCCCAGGGCTGATCTCCTTCAGAATGGACTGGTTGGATCTCCTTGCAGTCCAAGGGACTCTCAAGAGTCTTCTCCAACACCACAGGTCAAAAGCATCAATTCTTCGATGCTCAGCTTTCTTCACAGTCCAACTCTTGCATCCATACATGATCACTGGAAAAACCATAGCCTTGACTAGATGGACCTTTGTTGGCAAAGTAATGTCTCTGCTTTTGAATATGCTATCTAGGTTGGTCATCACTTTCCTTCCAAGGAGTAAGCGTCTTTTAATTTCATGGCTGCAGTCGCCATCTGCAGGATTTTGGAGCCCCAAAAAACAAAGTCTGACATTGTTTCCACTGTTTCCCCATCTATTTGCCATGAAGTGATGGGACCAGATACCATGATTTTAGTTTTCTGAATGTTGAGCTTTAAGCCAACTTTTTCACTCTCCTCTTTCACTTTCATCAAGAGGCTTTTTCATTCCTTTTCACTTTCTGCCATAAGGGTGGTGTCATCTGCATATCTGAGGTTATTGATATTTCTCCCGGCAATCTTGATTCCAGCTTGTGTTTCTTTCAGTCCAGCGTTTCTCATGAAGTACTCTGCATATAAGTTAAATAAGCAGGGTGACAATATACAGCCTTGACGTACTCCTTTTCCTATTTGGAACCAGTCTGGTGTTGGAGAAGACTCTTGAGAGTCCCTTGGACTGCAAGGAGATCCAACCAGTCCATTCTGAAGGAGAACAGCCCTGGGATTTCTTTGGAAGTAATGATGCTAAAGCTGAAACTCCAGTACTTTGGTGACCTCATGTGAAGAGTTGACTCGTTGGAAAAGACTCTGATGCTGGGAGGGATTGGGGGCAGGAGGAGAAGAGGATGACAGAGGATGAGATGGCTGGATGGCATCAATGACTCGATGGATGTGAGTCTGAGTGAACTCCGAGAGTTGGTGATGGACAGGGAGGCCTGGCGTGCTGCAATTCATGGGCTCGCAAAGAGTTGGACATGATTGAGCGACTGAACTGAACTGTTGTTCCATGTCCAGTTCTAACTGTTGCTTCCTGACCTGCATATAGGTTTCTCAAGAGGCAGGTCAGGTGCTCTGGTATTCCCATCTCTTCAAGAATTTTCCAAAGTTTATTGTGATCCACAGAATCAAAGGTTTTGGCATAGTCAATAAAGCAGAAATAGATGTTTTTCTGGAACTCTCTTGCTTTTTTGATGATCCAGTGGATATTGGCAATTTGATCTCTGGTCCTCTGCCTTTTCTAAAACCAGCTTGAACATCTGGAAGTTCACAGTTCACGTAATACTGAAGCCTGGCTTGGAGAATTTTGAGCATTACTTTACTAGCGTGAGATGAGTGCAATTGTGCGGTAGTTTGAGCATTCTTTGGCATTGCCTTTCTTTGGGATTGGAATTAAAACTGACCTTTTCCAGTCCTGTGTCCACTGCTGAGTAGTCAATCTAACCACACTAGGACCACAGCCTTGTCTAACTCAATGAAACTAAGCCATGCCCTGTGGGGCCATCCAAGACGGGTGGGCATGGTGGAGAGGTCTGATGCAATGTGGTCCACTGGAGAAGGGAATGGCAAACCACTTCAGTATTCTTGCCTTGAGAACCCCATGAACAGTAAGTGTTCTTACCACAAGAAAAAAAAAGAGAGAGAGTCAACTATAACCATCAGTAATTTATGGATCTCAAGATTCAAAATAAATCATTTAATTACTTGTTACTAGTGTGTTCAGAAACAGAAATGTGAAAATGATTCAACTAACCATATCACTTGCTTGCATATATAGTATTTATATGAATAAGCCAGAATAAGTAATACATAAATGTATTCTTTTCACAAGAATTATCTTTGTAATTAAAATAATCATAAACACATGCCTGCATAGTTCTCTTGAAAAATTTATGGGCTGTCTAGACTATGTGCATTATCCTCTGGGGATATTCAGACTCCAGAGGAATAAATTTTCATATAGAAAATTAGCTTACTTATTACTTTCCAACAACAATGCTTCTGTTAGAATCTTCTGAAGGACCAAAAAACAACAACAAAAACAATTTAAATGTTCTGGCATCTTGTTAAAATCTTTAACTTACTTTGCTTTCTAACATCATTAGGAATGAATTTTTAAGAGTATGATCTTGTGTACTTAAACTGTGAATTATCAACATGAAATAATTAAAATTTATACTTCAAATGTTATAACATCTAAAAAAAGTAAATTTCTAAAAAGTCACCATCCTATCAATTACCAACTACTCCTAGTTGGAACTTAATGGGTATCTTTTGAATGTTAGTGGTTAAATGCTAATTAATGGCCAGGAAATATACACATTTTAGTTGTACTCACTTGACCAGTGTTTATAACATTATCATCCATGTTAGCTTGGTGATTATTCTGATTTTATGTTCTGTTCAATCTATGTGCATTTCTCCTCGGTGAAACTCAAATCACCACTGATTTCTTTGATGAGTTTTTCTAATGAATACCTATAGTTCTTGAGTTGCTCAACTATTTCTCTATATGATACTGGGACAAAAAAAAAAAAAGAACATTATTCCCTGGACTTCACAATCTGTGATGTTTGTGTAGCAATTGCCAAAGGAGACAATGCAAGGAGGAGAGATTTTCTCTTCAAACTCTGAGTGATTTGAAATATAACAGATAAGTTCAGGATGGCAACACAAAAAATTCTGTATTTATTCTAATACAGAATATTCTGTAGTAAGTGTGTGAATGCATGTGTATACACATCAGGAATAGTGCTGCGTTGCAATTCAGGAATTCCTTTTAATTTTTCCAATTTTTAAAAGTTATTGGTTGACTGATTGAAGTACAGTTGATTTACAATGTTTCAGGTATACAGTAAAGTGATTCAGTTTTATATATATATATATTTTTCATTTCAGATTTTTCCATTATAGGTTATTACAAGATAAGGAATATAGTTCCCTGTGCCATTAAGTAGGTACTTGTTTGTTTTATATATAGTACTGTGTATCTGTTAATCCCATATTCCAAATTTATCCCTCTTCCCCTCTTCCCCCTTTGGTAACCATAGGTTTGAAAAAGACAAGTCTGTCTTTCTGTCTGTAAACCTATTTCTGTTTTGTAAATAAGTTCATTTATATCATCTTTTTAGATTCCACAAAAGTGATATCATATGATATTTGTCTTTTTCTAACTTCACTTAGTAGGATAATCTCTAGGTCCATCCATGTTGCTGCAAATGGCATCACTGCCTTCTTTTTTTGGCTGAGTAATATCCCATTGTGTGTGTGTGTGCACTGACACACATTAAAAACCACATGTTTGATACATACCATTTGATGTTTGGCATGTGTATGTCATTAGCTTGACATGTGCACATCGACCTATGGTATCATAACCACAATCAAGGGAATAAACATAAACGTCATCTCCAAAGTTTCCATGTGCCCCTTTCTTTGCAAATATCTTTAAGATGAGATCTATCCTCCTAAAAAATTCTTAGGTACACAGCACTGTATTGTTAACTAGAGGCCCTATGTCAGGATTTCCTATTTTTAACGATTCAAATCATGATTAATCTAGATCATATCACTTTCAGAGTGACTCAACAGTGATCCTAAAAGCTATGGTAAAAAAAAATAAATAAATAAATATATACTTGATTTAAAATGCAATTCTTAAAACAAAAACAAAGCAATTTGCATTCACCAAAATTCATAAACAGTAGAGAAACAAATCATTAATCATCTCTTATTTTTTATGGGTTTGGGTGGATTAACTATTTTCTTGAGAAGAAGAGATATATTAGAAGAAATCATTGATTGCTATGTCTTTTCTACTTGTTAGCATTATAATTATACCCACTGTAAATTACTAGAGGTCTATTCTGAAACAAAGTCACACCCATAAATCTACTTCTATATCAGTATTTAGAAAAACAAAGTGCTTTTTCTCATAGATTATATATATATATATATATAGAGAGAGAGAGAGAGAGTAGATAATATATATAGGCACACGCACACATATAGTATGTGTATACATATATATTTGAGAATACTTTATTATTTATTTCATAACATTAAGTGTAAGAAGTTACTTCTGATTTGATTATAAAAGTTACTACCAGTTGAAATATTTCACCCTTTTAGTTCCACCTCAGTGTGCCTCATGTTAAGCATTTTCCTGCACTTCAGATCTAAATATCCATCTATTGATTGGAAATCTGCACCTAACTACCTTAAGAAAGCTCAAGCTAAACATGTCTGAAATAACTGCATCATGTCCAGCCCTCAAGGCGTTCTCTGTCCACTAACAGTGTCAGCATCTCACCAGCCATCCAAGCAGGAAAGATGATTCTTCCCTTGCTCTCTCTGCCTCAAGTTCTGATGCATCAACATGTCTTATAAACTCTGTCTCTGAAATGATTCCATAGGTTATAACCCGCTATACTTGACAATTCACTGCTCCTTGCCTACACCAAGGGCTGTGGGCCTTTTTGTTTTCTCCTTTCCAGGAGGACTTTCTTCTGTTTGCTATTTGTTAAAATTCTCCTAGGGACAGTTACTACTTCTTCTATGGAAGCTTTCCTAACTTCATTAAATAAAATCAATTGTTTCTCCCTAAGAGCTTCTGAAAATCCATCCATAAAAATATAAAAACAAATAAACAGTAACTAGAGATCAAAGAAGAAGGTGCCATGGGTAAGTGTCACCCGGGCAAGGGCTAGATCACACTCACTTCTGAGTGTCCTGCTTCCCGCAAAGTGCTCAGCACTGAGTGATCTTTACAGACTTCAGATGGGATTAGGGGCTTCTGTTCCCTCATGCACTGGGTCTTCAGAAACAGGCATTAGCTAGGACTCTAGGGACAAGCTTCCCTGGGTTTTAATCCTAGATCTATGACTTAGTAGCTATATAACTTTAGGTAATTATTAAAACTTTTTTCCTCATCCATAAAAACAGCATGATAGCAGTACCTTCCTCAGAGGATTAACCCAACAACTAAAACAGATGATAGAGGTAAAACATTCTGCTTACTGGTTGAAACTCTTACTACCATAATTCCCTCGAGCAGGAGAGTCACCAAACACCGGAACAAAATAACAGTTGGTGCAGAAGACGGCCAAGGGAAGAGCAGTGTAGGTCTTCTTAGGGACACTTCTCAATTCCAAAGGGGACAAAACATACTTTCTGGGCTTTCACCTATGGCTCTGTCTCTTGATAACTCCCCATGCCTCCCGCCTCATTAGGCTGTGAGAACCAGAGCACTCCGCATGTTTATGTGTCCAGGGGTCTCAAGTATCCTTCATCTGTATTTCAGAGAACCAAGGCTGCTTTGGGTATAAGGATCTATCCCAGTCTTATTTCTTTTCACCTCACCCTTGTCGGTTTTTTCTGTTGTGGAACAAAGCGAGAAGTTGGAACATAATCAAGGTGGAAAGCGAGGTCTGGGAGCACAGGTTGAGGACAGACAGACCTAAGCGGAGGCTGATGAGAAGAAATAGTTATCCTTAGGAGGATATGGAGCCTTTTAGCTGGGAAAGTTATTTCCAGAGGCTCAGTCAGAATTAAGAAAGCTGTCAGGCATACACCCAAGCTGGGACTACCTAGACTAGCTCTTCTCAAACTATGTTCCATATATTTTCAGTGATTGCTCCATGGAGATTCTATGATTAAATAAGTTTGAGAAATATATCATCACCATACTGTCACTGTCACACTGTCATACTGCCATTGCATCATGGTATATATAAAAAGTTTTATAAATAAAAAGCAAACAAATACATTTAGTTTTGATAAATTCTGTGTTTCTAAAAATAATCTGGACATGAGAATTTACATAATCCCCTCTACCCTTATTGTCAGTTTCTTAGTGAACATGCAGATTATAGCTGAAAAGCTGGCCTATACTAATAACTAAAGTAGCCAACGGTTTTATATGCAAAAATGAACCTATGGCTAAGCTCATATAGAATGCAGTTTCCACTAGCATTTGGTTCCCCAAAGGAACCACAGCATCTAATTTTAGAGGCATTGTTCCTGACAGTCCTTGGATGTGTGAAAGGGACCTGTTATTTATGTGATCTCTGATTTTTAATATCTTTTCTAACTCCAGATATTCTAAAAAATTCTTCATTTATAGGGGGCTTGAGCAACTTAGCAGTAGCAGTAGCAGTGAGGGTTGGTAAACTACAGTCCACAGGCCCAATTCAGTACACTGCCTGTTTGTGTAAAGTTTGTTTTTCTTTTCTTAAGGTAATCCAGACATGTTTACTTGTTTACTTATTGTTTATGACTGCCTTTGCCATGCCTCAGCAGAACTAAGTAGTCCTGGCAGAGATCATGTGGCCTACAAAGCCTAAAATATTTACTATTTGGTTCTTCATAGAAGAAGTTTGCAGACACTGACTTCTCAGATTATTTTTTAAGAATTAGATGACATCTTTCTAAAAATAATCTCACAGAATTTATCCACATTATTTCAGTATGGAAAATGCCTAGTTAATAACCTCCTCTAGTGCCAGCACAAAACTTTAAAACTGTCATAGGAGTAAAACTAAAACATCAAAAACTGATATTTCTATATGAGTCACAAAAGTCATAGCATGAAGAAAGTCTCAGAGTTTTAAGAGGTAACTAACAGTTAAACATGGGAGAAGGTGATGGCACCCCACTCCAATACTCTTGCCTGGAAAATCCCATGGACCGAGGAGCCTGGTAGGCTGCAGTCCATGGGGTTGCGAAGAGTTAGACACGACTGAGCAACTTCACTTTCACTTTTCACTTTCATGCATTGGAGGAGGAAATGGCAACCCACTCCAGTGTTCTTGCCTGGAGAATCCTAGGGACAGGGGAGCCTGTTAAGGTGGGCTGCTGTTTATGGGGTCACACAGAGTTGGACACGACTGAAGTGACTTAGCAGCAGCAGCAGCAACAGTTAAACACAGAGTACTTCTGGGAGAGTTTTTTTCCCCATAATTTTGATTTCATTTAAAAAACTTCACAAAGTACTCTCTTTAAAAATCCAGGCTCTTCCCACATTCCTTCACATGGTTAAAATTTTAATCTTGTTAATTTATTAATACACTTAAATGTAACCTCTTCTGAACACTAATGAAAATCTCTATTTGAAATATAATTAATTAGAAAGTTCTTGAAACATACAATTTAGCTTAATCAAAAGTGAAACTTTTCATCTTTTCTCAATAAATATAGAACTTCAGAGTAATTGCTCGGTATGTAGAACACTCTACATGTAAATTTAATGAAAAAAATCTAATATTTACAGCTAGTTTTTTTTGGTTGAATTGCAGAATTTGATGAGAACTATGTGAGCACTATGATAAATATAGTGTTATTTTAAATTAGTGTCATATATTATAAATCAAAACAAGTGTCTGAAAATTCTGTAAGATAGCATGGACACAGAATTTTTGTAAATATGGAGACAATAGCTATGATTTTAAATCGCTGATAAAAGAATATCTTGACCGTATTCTCTTTAGAATCACAAATGGTAGTCTAATCCTATATTCTTACCCCAAATGTTAAAGAACGTTCTAAAAGTACTTCAAAAGTGAAAAGTTTGAAGAATTGAATATTGAGTGTATATCTAAATACATATGACAAAGACTCTTTATGTAGAAATACATAAGGAGAATAAATGACATCACTCAAGCACACTGAGGACACTGGCCTTTCTGAAAAGAGTCTTTTTTTCTTAGAGTCCCTGAAAAAAAGAACACCCAGTCCTGGTGAGACTTATACTTGAATTACACAGAATTATAACATTACAGAAATAAGACAGAAAGTGAATAGAAACAGAATATAACTCTCAAAATAATTTACTGACATTAACAATCACAGCTCCCACTTATTGAAGATTAATCTAGTCACGGACTGTGGCATCTGTGTATCATTTTTATGTATCAATAATATAAATACCATCATCACCATTTGTGATCAGGATATTGGGATGCTGAAAGTTTAATCTTGCTAGAGATCAAATAATAAATAAATGACTATCAATTTTAAGATATGTTTACCAGAATCCAATGCCCAGGCCCTTTTAGCTGTGTCCTAAGACACTGAAGAGAGGTTAACTAATTAGAGCAAATCAAAAGATGGGTCAAGAAAGTACTAATAGCTCTTTAAAAATCTTAGCAATCTAAGGTATCTGTCATTTGATCAGAGTTCTGAACTAACACCATTATTAGAAGAGTCTATAAAGGAATGGTTCTTGTGAAATATCTGGCATTTCCATACATCTTGGTCAAGTTCAGTTGACTTTATATAAAGTCTCTATCTTGGGAGAATGGAGAAACAAAGTGGCACTGGTAAAGCTAGGGGAGAGTGGGGAAGAGAGAGAAAAGCCTGTAGACTTTGACAAATAAAATCTGAAATCATTCCATTGGTTCCTTTCAGGTCTGATGACTTAAATGAGACTCGGGATAAGATGAAAAGAATCCAAGGGGAAAGATTAATTGAAAACTTATAGAAGTTTTAAAAAAGCTGAAAATTACCAAAAAAAAAAAAAAAAGTAGATGATTAAAGAGTAACTTAAGAGCAGTATTTGCAGAGAGGAGTTATAAATGACATGGGAAGACTATGTACTTACACAAAGAAAAGTCAAATGGGAGGATTTTAGTTATGAGTGAAAATGGTTTTCTCGAAGTGAGGAGCATAAGAATTGTGATGTCTTGGAAAAAGTAGTTAAGCAGTATTCTTAAAACAACAACAAAAACAACAACAAACCTTGGATTGTCTTATAACGGATTTTTTAAATGACTAAAAGGGAAGTCTAAGTAGAAAATGCAGTTTTTCTTCTCTCTTTCAAAGGGTTCTACACTCATTCTTCTACTTTTAAGGTAGTAGGTTTCAAAGCATGGTTTGTGGACAGCTAGGGAGTGTTTGTGGAGAAGGAAATGGCAACCCACTCCAGTGTTCTTGCCTGGAGAATCCCATGGACAGAGAAGGCTGCAGTCCATGGGGTTGCACAGAGTCGGACACGACTGAAGCAACTTAGCAGCAGCAACAGCAGGGAGTGCTTGACACATTCCAGAGGGTCTAAAGATCACAATTATTTTCATAATAATAGAGATGTCATTTTTTTAACTCAACACATTTGTAAAAATTCAAAAGCAATGGTGTGTAAAAATGGTGGTCCCTAAACATACCAAGGAGTGGCACAAAACTATACTAGTTATCATTGTATTCCTCACCACTCCACTCTAATTACACATCGTTATAATATTCTGCCTAATTTTCAAGTATTCATGAAGCACTCTGCATACAGAAATCTGATGGGTCTGTCGAGAAAAGATATTTGTGCAATTAAAGTACAGGCTGAATGAGCTCCTTTGATCATGAAACAACACTTTTACTTAAAAAGAATATTTTGCAGACAAACTGGTTATAGAGACTTAAATATTTAGCAGACAATTTCTCAAAATATGAAGTGAGTCCATCATTTTAAGTAAAACAACTAAGTGTATTTGTTTGCAATGATAAAATTCAAGCTGTTAAGTGAAAACTAAAATTTTGGAAAACATGATTCTGTCACCATAAGTTTGGGAGCTTCTCAATACATAATGACTTTTTTGATAAGATCAGTGGTGATATGAATAAATAGGAATTTTTGATACTATGTAGTGAAATAGGTCAACATTTCAGCAGAACTCAATAGACAAATACATTCCAAATGAACAATGCATGAGGTTACAAAATCATGCATGGATTAAAGACTTATTCAAAGTGCCAGATAGTCCAATGTATTTTAATGTAACAGTGTAGGAAAAGTGGATTGTTTAGATTTCAGATTTCACACTGCAACTAAACTTTGAAAAAATTACCACCTGCCAAGTTTGCTTACGTTACCAAACACTATCCAAAGTTAACTTTTTAGGTAAGTAAAAAAGTTAAAAGAATGAAATTAGAACATGCCCCAGTACCATAAACAAAAATAAACTAAACATGAATTAAAGACATAAATGTAAGGCTGGACACTATAAAACTTTTAGAAGAAAACATAGGCAGAACACTCTTTGCCATAAATCGCAGCAAGATCTTGTTTGATCCACCTCCTAGAGTAATGAAAATTAAAACAAAAATAAACATATGGGATCTAATTAAACTTAAAAGATCTTGCACAGTAAAGGAAAACATAAACAAAGTGAAAAGACAACCCTCAGAATAGGAGAAAGTATTTCTAAAGAAGCAACCCACAAAGGGTTAATCTCTAAAATACACAAACAGCTCATGCAGCTCAATAAAAAAACAAACCATCCATTCAAAAAATGGATGGAAGATCTAAATAGACATTTTCCAAAGAAGACATATACTTGGCCAAAAAGGACATGAAAAGATGGTCAGAGAAATCCAATCAAGACTACAATGAAGTATCACATCACACCAGGCAAAATGGCCACCATCAAAAAATCTACAAACAATAAATGCTGGAGAGGGTGTCAAGAAAAGGGAACCTTCCTTCACTGATGGTGGGAATGCAAATTGGTACAGCCACTATGCAGAACAGTATGGAGGTTCCTTAAAAAACTAAAATTAGAACTACCATATGACCCAGCAATCCCACTCCTGGGCGTATACCCATAACCATAATTAGAAAAGATATATACACCCCAGTGTTTACTGCAGCACTATTTACAACAGCCAAGACATAGAAGCAATATAAATGTGTATCAACAAAAGAAAGGAAGATGTGGTACATATATATGATAGAATAATTACTCAGCCTTGAAAAAAATGAAATACTTCCATTTGCAGCAACATGGATGGATCTAGAGATTTTCACACTGAGTGAAGTAAGTCAGACACAGAAAGGCAGATATCATATGATATTGCTTATATGTGTAATCTTTAAAAAAGGGTACAAATGGAAAAAAAAAAAACCTCAACATTGAAAAAATGAAAAACAAAAAAAGGGTACAAATGAACTTAGAAAACTGAGGCAGAGTCACAAATGTAGAAAGTAAACTTACGTTTATCAGTGGACAAGCCTGGGCAGGCATGCAGTGGGGTGAGGGGGGGATGGGGTAAATCGGGAGACTAGGACTGACATATACACACTACTATACATAAAATAAATAGCTAATAAGGACCTACTGTATAGCACAGGCGAATCCACTCAATACTCTATAAAGGACTATAACGGAGAGAATCTAAAAAGACTGGTTATATGTATATCTGATTCACTTTTCTGTACACTTTAAACACAACATTGTAATTCAACTATAGTCCAATAAAAATATTATAAGAAAGTTACCTAAAAAAGGCCTACTAAAGTACTTTTCCTTTTTCTATCTTCGTATATGTGTAAGTCTGGAGTTTCTTCATCTACTTCACTAAAGCATTCTATTACAAAGGCTGAATGCAGAGGCAGACAGAGTTCAGCTAACTTCTATGATGCCAGTTATTAAAGAAATTTGCAAAAAGTAAAACAGTGCCTCTTTTTAAAACTATTTGTTTTGAAATAGTTATTTTTAATAAAAGTATTATTAATGTTAGCATATAAGGAATTTCATTTTAATTAATATTTAGTATTTTAAAATGAATTAATAATTTTTCAAATATCTTAAATTTAGAGAACAGTAAATGTAAGTAGATACAACCCATATGAACAAAAGCTCTTTGAGATCCTCTTGCCTTTTTGAGAGTCTAAAGGTTCCTAGAACCACTGGTTTAAGAGCACTTCCTAAAATGTTTTTTTAGATTAAACTCTCCTAATTTCCTTCTTACACTCTGGCATTGTGGCAAACAATTAATATTCACTAGTAGTCACTAAGGAACTTTCCTGTAACTCAGTAAAGAATCTGCCTGCAACGCTGGAAATCTGGGTCTGATCCAGGGGTCAGGAGGATCCTCTGGAGAAGGGAATGGCATCCCACTCAAGTATTCTTGCCTGGAGAAATGGACAGAGGAGACTGCCAGGCTACAGTCCACGGAGTCACAAAGAGTCTGAAACGAATGGGTGACTAACATTCCACTCCAGCAGCCACTAAGCACCATAAACAAGACACTGAAATTCAGATAGGAGGAAGATGACTAAACCAAGTGCTTCAACTCAAACACCTGCAAACAAATTACAGGGCATATGACATAAAAGAGTAAAATAATCTCCATTTGAAAAATATGCAGGCTGCAACCCTCTCCCCACATGAGCATCCCTAGGCCTGAAGACTGGGACCAGGGTGTCTGTCTGCAGTGGGCAGATCTTGTGCAAGTAGATGAGGGTGTCTGGACAGAGCTGAAGATGCCAGAGTGGAAGCACAAACCACAGGCTGAAGACTCGATCTCCCAATGGCATCACATTCCACAACAGAATTTTGAGAATCTCAAATCTGAATTTAGCCTTCTCAGTTGTGACTGAAGGTATACTGAAAGTCACTCAGTAGTGTCCTACTCTTTGCGACCCCATGGACTATAGAGTCCATGGAATTCTCCAGGCCAGAATACTGGAGTGGGTAGCCTTACCCTTCTCCAGGGGATCTTCCCAACCCAAGGATTGAACCCAGGGCTCCTGCATTGCAGGTGTATTCTTTAGCAGCTGAGCCACAAGGGAAGCCCATTTGGTAAGGTAGGATGATTAAAAAATAAAAAATGTATTTTGTAGAAACTCTTTTCACCTTAGTTTGTAACTTAATTATGGAAATAGAGGAAATGTGGATATCTTTTTTGTGTTCTCTCCCTGGCTCACAGATGTTTAGGGATGAACCTGGATATTGGCCTAGGCATAGGAGAGCTCTGTGGACAGAGAGAAGGAAGATACTCATTATACTAGTACAGTCCCTCTTAAAGAGGACAGGTATTCTCAGATTCTCATTGCCTTCAGAGAAGGCAATGGCAACCCACTCCAGTATTCTTGCCTAGAGAATCCCTTGCACAGAGGAGCCTGGTGGGCTGCTGTCCATGGGGTCTCACAGAGTCAGACACGACTGAAGCGACTCAGCATGCCTGCATGCATTGGAGAAGGAAATGGCAACCCACTCCAGTATTCTTGCCTAGAGAATCCCTTGGACAGAGGAGCCTGGTGGGCTGCCATCTATGGGGTCACACAGAGTCGGACACAACTGAAGTGACTTACCAGCAGCAGCAGCATTCTCAGATTCAGAAAATTGGCCAGAGCTTCTGATATTTGCAAAGATTTTAGAAATCCAAATTTTAATGCAAGTTTTTCCATGTTTTAAAACTTGACAACTAATCAAATGTATTAACACCTGGTAGCAAACCCTGAACAGTACAAAGAACACTTTGACATCTACAGCTTGCCAATGGACCACCAGGTTATAATACCTGGGCTTGAAGAAAGTTTCCAAAAACCTTCTCTCAGAATCCCCACCAGACTCATGATTAATAATGTTGGAAATAGATAGTACTTAGAGAATGCCTCATACAAAGCCAGGCATTATATTAGGACCACTGAACACATTCTCTCAATAGCATTCATATTTTAAAATGTGTTTTCATCTACGAAAAAGCTTTGGAGTTCAACCATCAATTTTCACCTAACCAGTCTATTCTGTAATAAGTCTTATCAAGAACTCTGTTTATGCTTTTGCATAGTGACTTGACTATGGCAAGGTTAAAGTATGTGCACATAGGTTAGAACAATTTACCTGGTCTGTGGAGGTCTTAAACTTTGGCACAAATTGTAATTAAGTGTATTAATCTGTTTTTCATATTGATTCCAAGTCTGTTATTCAATAACAGATTCTGGGCAAGTGAAACCTGAACCCTTCTGAGCAAAAACCCTTCTGCTTCTATGCCAATAAAGTATCATCTCTTGATTATGATTTCATTTATAGCCTTTCCATAGCTCCTTCAAATGGTATTCTAGATGGGCTATAAAGCAGTTAATAAGAATAAATTAAAATTTGTACTTAGCACTAAAATGTAAATTAATTGTATGTTTTCTCCCAAATCTAACCATTTTAAACATCTGGTATATATTTTAGTGCTTCATTCGCTCTAATGGTGATGATTTTAGAAAGTTGTTAAAACTGCTTTTCACTTCCCCATCATGGCAGTGCAAGGGATGTCAGCACTGAAGCATCTCTTACAAAATCATTAGAAAAACAACCAGTCCTCCTTGGTTTATCATAAAGTAAAATAGAGCAGAACATTATCATCTGCCCACTGCCAACCAGACAATGAAACCACTGGCCTGACCGTGAAGAAAGCTTAAAGTTTTCAAGAATCAAGGGCATTAAGTACAGAAAATTAATCTTTTCACTGCCATGTTTTATTCTTTTGAATATCAATTTTCACCAGCTGTGATAGCTTGTGTAGCATCTGCTAGAAAGTAGGGAAAAAATGCACAGAGATTGTACTTAAGTACAGCAATAGTTTTATTTATTTTTTGCTTATGATTAAGGCCAACAGAATCATGGGAAATTCATGACTTGCAAATGATATAAATTACATAAAGATTGAAAATGCTCATAACTTACTTTTAATTAAGTAATAAGCCAGAACAGATTTTTCTATAGTTTTGATTAATGTACATTTCAAATGACAGGCAATAATTCATGCAAAGACTATCATATATTGAGTTCAAGATGTGCATATTTCACTTTTACATTCCAAAGCTGTTTCAGTTCCTCTTAGTTCTTTGCTCTTCTTATTTAACATTAAATAGCTAACTTGACCAATTGCTTCCCCAGAATTATTCAGCCTTTTAACTCAATTATCTTTCTGGTTTGGTTTCCTAGACATGGAGAGTTTTAATTCCAATGCCTATAATTACAAGGAGAAAAAAAGTAGAATGCAGATAGGTCTATAATCAAGTCACCAAATGTTTCATGTTTGTGGATTCTCTTCCTTGTACTTTACTGAATTGCTCATTCGTATAGACATTGCTTCTGTCACTACATGTAGAAAAATCACCATTTTTTTAAAAAGTAGACACAGTTGGAAATTCAGTTTTTAATAAAAATTTGCAATTTCTTTTTACCAAAAAGAGAAGAATGAATCATACTGATAGAGCAAAATGACTGCACTAAACTTCCCTTCTTACTCTAGAACTCAGGGATTGCTTCTGCTTGTCTAGTTGCTACTGCTAAGTCACTTCAGTCATGTCCAACTCTGTATGACCCCAGAGACAACTGACCACCATGCTCCCCCATCCCTGGGATTCTCCAGGCAAGAACACTGGAGTGGCTTGCCATTTCCTTCTCCAATGCATGAAAGTGAAAAGTGAAAGTGAAGTCGCTCAGTCGTGTCCGACTCTTAGCGACCCCATGGACTGCAGCCCCCCAGGCTCCTCCATCCATGGGATTTTCCAGGCAAGAGTGCTGGACCGGGGTGCCATTGCTGAGTAATAAATTCAAACACCATAAAGAAGCCATAAGGGCAGTAAATATAAGACTAAAAATGGAATCTGAACATGAAGTATCTAAATATACATGCACCACTATCTTAGTTTGAGCTGTTATAATAAAAATACCATAGGCCGGGTGACTTTTAAATAGCAGAGATTTATTTCTCACAGTTTTGGGGGCTAAGAGTTTAAGATCAAGGTGGTAACAAGTTTAATGTCTGGAGAAAGCCCACTTCCTGGTCCACAGACAGACATGTTTTCTGTTTGCTCACTTGGAGAAAGGGTCTAGGGAGCTCCCAGGGTAATTTTTATAAGGGCACAAATTCCATTCAAGAGCACTCCACCCTTACAACCTAATCATCTTCCAAAGCCCCATCTCCAAATGCTCTATCACATTAGGAATCAGGGATCAAAATATATACGCTGGGTGGAAATATACACCAAGTTTATAGCAGTCAGCCTACCCTCCAATGGCTCATAATTTACCTCGCCTGGAAAATCCCATGGACGGAGGAGCCTGGTATGCTACAGTCCATGGGGTTGCGAAGAGTCAGACACGACTGAGCGACTTTACTTTCACTTTTCACTTTCTTGCACTGGAGAAGGAAATGGCAACCCATTCTAGTGCTCTTGCCTGGAGAATCCCAGGGACAGAGGAGCCTGGTGGGCTGCCGTCTATGGGGTCGCACAGAGTCGGACACGACTGAAGCGACTTAGCAGAAGCAGCAGCAGGAGGGTTAAACTTTCACCATGTCAGAAATTCTACACACAGGGATTTCCCTGTGTGGTCCAGTGGTTAAGAATCTGCCTTCCAATCAGGGGATGTGGGTTCAATTCCTGGTTGGGGAACTAAGATTCCAAGTGTCCCGGGCCAATTCCTGAGCCCATGCTCCACAACTGAGAGCCTGCATGCTGCAACTAGAGAGAAGTCCACACATCACAATGAACTGCCCTCATGCTGCAACTAAGACCTGATGCAGCCAAAAATAAAAATAAGATATTCTATACACATATACAAAATCCATTTGCTTCTAAAATATTTTTCTTTCCTTGTTTTCCTTTATGTTGTTAGGAGAACACATGGAATGTAGTAAGACTGTTGTGAGTGCTCAGTCTTGGAACAGTTATGATGGCAATAGAAAACAATATCTACTTGGTAGAAGCCAAAAGTCTCAGGATGAAATGGGACAGACAGACAAACAAAGAAGATTACAAATAACTACATGGGGATGCACATATTAAACCACATTCTAAGTGTCTGATGTCTCATTGTTTGGATTTTCTAAGATTCCACCTGTACCTATTCTGAATGTATCATCCCTCAGGGGCTGTTAAAATGTTTTAAAGCAGCTATATATCTCAATCTAAATATATAAATCTCTTTAAATGAACAGTTTCACTGAGATTTCTTTTCTATAAATATGGGCTCTTATTTCACCTCGTACAAAATGATATTCAGCTCTACTTATTCTTACCATCTGCTACTGTTACTCTCATTATCAAATGGTGTTGCAATGTTGAATAGTCTATAGAAGGTTTACTTGGATTGGAATGTTCTACAGGAATCTAAAGATATTGCCCTTGGTTTCCTTCATTAGAGTTCTTTTGAACTCTTCCCATTATGTGCATAATTCCAACATGACTTTAAATTACTGATAATTAGCCCAAGAAAGGGTTGTGTGGGCTACACAGAGCAGGGAAAATAGGAGAGACACATGGTATATGAATGCATTACTTATCTGGTAGTTGTCTGCTTATTTATCATATAGAGTGAGGCACAGGTAGGTTGGTTATGCCAAATAATTTACAAAATGGAACCATGATGTCCTTGTCAAAAAAAAAAAAGTATCAAGAAATAGACCTAGTCAAGGCAATTCATATCTTCATAGGGACTAAGTATTACCTCATATTTCTTAACACAATAGACTTTCAAATATTCAATAAAAAACATTACTTAATTTTTTCATCTAGCTTTAAGGCTCAAAATGTTATTTAAAGCAAATTATATTCTTATGAAGTTAAATGTCAAAAAGAGTAAAATTAAGAGTATACAGTGGATATTTTGGTTTACTCTTTCATCATGCATTCCACCCCAGATGATTAGCCTAAGGGAGAACTTCCAGGTCACACATATTAGCATCTCAAGGTATAATCTGCAAACTAGCAGCCTTGCCACCACCTGGGAGCCTGTTAAAATCGCAGCCTTTTTTCCCTTCCCCATAGGACCTACTGGCCTTGCCTGGTAGTTCAGGGGTAAAGAATCCTCTTGCAATGCAGGTTCTATCCTTGGGTCAGGAAGATCCCCTGGAGGAGGGAATGGCTACTCACTCCAGTATTCTTGCTTGGGAAATCCCATGGACAGAGGAGCCCGGCAGGCTACAGTCCATGGGGTTGCACAAGAGTCGGACATGACTGAGCGACTAAAACAACAACAGCAACCAGATCAACTGAATGAGAGTCTGAATTTTAGCAAGCTCTGTCAATATCCAACTTCAGTGACAGATGTGAGTTATAGTCCTTTAGGGGAGTGAAGGAGGCTCTGGAAAACTTTACTGGTTTTAAGATTCTCTAGAGAGAATTCTTCAGAGAAGGCGATGGCACCCCACTACAGTACTCTTGCTTGGAAAATCCCATGGACGGAGGAGCCTGGTGGGCTGCAGTCTATGGGGTCGCAAAGAGTCAGACACGACTGAGTGACTTCACTTTCACTTTTCACTTTCACGCATTGGAGAAGGAAATGACAACCCACTTCAGTGTTCTTGCCTGGAGAATCCCAGGGACGGGGGAGCCTGGTGGGCTTCCATCTACGGGGTCACAGAGAGTCAGACACAACTGAAGTGACTTAGCAGCAGCAGCAGAGAGAATTCTTATTCTTCTAGTCATTGTTGCATCAGGAGGCTATGCCTGACACTGCTGATTGTGCTGTCATTCTGAGGTTTATCTTTCATTCTTCAGCTGACTTCATACCAACACTGATGATGAAAAAGCAGAGAAACTGAAAAAAAAAAACACTATGTCCTTGATGGCATTGCTGAGCCACAAAACCAATCAACCCTGGAGCCCACAGAACCACTGGGTTTCTTGTTATATGAGGTAATGCATTTCCTTATTGTTTCAGCCAATTTGGATTGAAGTTTTGGTTAGTTGCAAAGCATCCTAATACAGAGGAGAAGCAGGAAATTTTTCTGATTGAATCCATGTTGGTTTCATGTATTTTTCAAAATGGAAAGTATCTATGGCCTGATTGTCCATAATTTCAACCCATTCAACCTCTCTCTTGAGTTTCCACGAATGCAGGCTCCCAGTGGAAACTTGTGGTGCAGTGGAGTAGAAATTGGAGGAGGAAATGGCAACTCACTCCAGTATTCCTGCCTGGGAAATCCCATGGATAGAGGAGCCTGGTGGGCTACAGTCCATAAAGTCGCAAAGGAGTCAGAGATGACTGAGGGACTGAAAAGCAGAATAGCAAACTCCTCCTGGCTTGTCATTCTAGAGACGCATATGCTGAATGAATGAATAACGGCACAGGTGCAGAGAATTAAAGTTATCTTCCACAGTATTTATAATTACCCTATATTCAATTTTATTTTTACCTCTTCTCTTTTTGAAAGCTACCATGGCTCATTAATAAATTACTATTGCTTAGAAGTCCCTATCCATAGCATGCACTTATATAATTGTACCTGCCACAATGCAAGTTTATATGTCTCTTTCCAATGTCCCTAATTATACAGCATGAGAATTCACATATGATATCTGTTGAGAACTACAAAGCAAAATATATCTACCATCTTATCATACCACTCCAAACCATGGATCCATGCGATATATGTTTCCACCTATTCAGAGGTATTTGCACAGCCTCCGGGTAAGTTCCCTCACACAGGAAAAGACCACATGTTCAGTTAATCTCAAAGAGGTCACTTGCTCATGGTAAAGGCCATGACTCTGGGCTCATAGAATATGGTTGGGTCAAGATCATGAAATGTCTTATAAACTATATCATGTAGTTTGTGTTTTGTCCTGAAGATAACAAGAAAGAAGTAGAGGAAGCATGATGGGTATGGCAGCAAGAAGGCAGTGCTCACACATTTGATCTCTTTGGGAAGAGATGTATATGTGGTAGGAGACAGCAATCACTGATGTGCTGTGATATGGAAGGTGATGAGATAAATAATACATCCATATGGCTTTCACATCTCTTTACATGATGTTAGACAGGTCATATTTCAAGTCATTATCTAGAATTATGTGCTACCTATATTCAGAATGATCTGTGACAGTGTATAAGTTAAAATGAAGTGCCAATTATCTACTAAAGTTGTGTATGTGCATAGCATGTGACCTAGGAATTCTACTTTTAGGTCTGTCCAATAGAAATGCACACACATAAGCACCAAAGACATGTGCAAGAATGGCTGCAACAATGTTCGTTGTAATAACCCTAAATTGGAAATAATTCAAATGTCCATCCATTAATGAGAACAGATAAAATGTGGTATACAACCTAATAATGGGACATACACAAGGACACTACATAAAGCAGTGGAAATGAACAAAATTATTGCTATCCATCACAATATGGACAAATCTCACAAATATGCAGAGGAGAAAAAGGCAGACAGAAAAAGAGTACATAGTGCAGAATCCATTGTGTAAAGTTTCTTTAAAAATTATAAAACTAATTTATCCTGTTAGAAGTCCAAATAATAGTTCCATTGGTGAGAAGAAGATGGTAGAGAAGGAACTAGAGTTCAAAAGGGGGCATGAGAGATATTGATAAAGTATTACTTCTTGATGTGGGTGGTGATTGAATGGGAAGATTCACTTTGTGAAAAGTCATGGAGCTCTATTCATATTGATTTGTGTATCTTTCTGTTACACGCCTTAATAACATTTATGTAAGTAAAGATCCAAAGAACCTCAAGGTCATAGGAAATTAGTTACAAATATGTAATAAGTTACATCCCTTTTTGCCACTAGGAAAAAATGTAATATCAAATAATACAAGTGAAAACAAACTAAACTGGAAATGGAAATTATGTGTCAGAGACCAAGAAAAAATAATACTAATATTTATCAAGTATTTAAGTCTTTGCCAAACAACATAACAGGAAGTTTATATTTACTTTCATTTTATATTAATTAACACAATAATCTTAAAAGGTAGCTGTTATTGTTATACTCATCTAACAAATTATGAAACTGAAACTCAGTAAGGTTAAATAACCTTACTGAGATTTAGTAAGGTTAAATAATTTTCTCATGTTCTCACAGCTAGAATGGGGCAGGGTAGCACTTGACCTCAGACCTGAATGACTTTTAACCCCTTATAAACATCATTTCCATAGTGTAGTGGTTATCACGTTTGCCTCACACATCAGTGGGTCAACCTGAGCAACTTATCATCCCCTCTAAGCCCTAGTCTATTCCTCTGTGAAATGGGAGAGTACTCCCAAATTTGCTTGGAGTAGGAAAAAACTAGTGGTTGTGTTCACTGTAGATATTATTAGAAAGGGCATGCTAAGGCAACTGCTGGGAAAATCTTTTCCAGAGCTGACTTCAGCAAAAATTATCACCTCAGTGACAAGATTCTCAATTCAGCAGTGTTCATCAATGTGCCTGATCAGAAAAAGGAGCAAAGACAAAGCTTTGTTAACAAACATGCCTTCTTGAACTTACTCTTGTGCTGGCCACAGTTTGCAGAGCAGGGGCCCGGGAAAGTGTTTTATACCAACCTTTCCTCCACCCATGGTGATTTTTCTACTCTCATGATCAGTAAAGATTATGAAGCAAACTCTATATTACAAAAGATTTAGATAAGCTTCTCAGAGAGACTATTTTTATCTTGACTCTTAAGTCATGTTGTTTTTGCTGTTCAGTTGCTCAGTAATGTCCAACTCTTTGAGACCCATGGATTGCAGCACGCCAGGCTTCCCTGTCCTTCTTCATCTCCGGGAGCGCGCTCAAACTCATGTCCATTGAGTCAGCGATGTCACTGAGTCACTTTGTCCTCTGCTGTCCCTTTCTCCTCCTGCCTTCAGTTTTTCCCAGCATCAGGGTCTTTTCTAATGAGTCAGCTCTTCAAATCAGATGGCCAAGGTACTGGAACTTCAGCTTTAGCATCAGACTTTCCAATGAATATTCAGAATTGATTTTCTTTAGGATTGACTGCTTTGATCTCCTTGCAGTCCAAGGAACTCTCAAGAATCTCCTCCAACACCACAGTTCAAAAGCATCAATCCTTCGGCACTCAGCCTTCTTTATGGTTCAACTCTCAATCCATACATGACTACTGAACAAACCATAGCTTTGAATAGATGGACATTTGTTGGCAAAGTAATGTCTCTGCTTTTTAATATGCCATCTACGTTTGTTATAGCTTTTCTTCCAAGGAGCAAGCATCTTTTAATTTTATAGCTGCAGTCACCATCTACAGTGATTTTGGAACTCAAGAAAAGAAAGTCTGTCACTGTTTCCATTGTTACTCATCTATTTGTCATGAAGTGATGGGACTGGATGCCATGATCTTAGTTATTTGAATGTTGAGTCTTAAGCCAGCTTTCTCGCTTTCCTCTTTTACTTTCATCAAGAGGCTCTTTAGTTCCTCTTCACTTTCTGCCCTAAGGGTGGTGCTATCTGAGTATCAGAGGTTATGGATATTTCTCCTGGCAATTTTGATTCCAGCTTGTGCTTCATTCAGCCTAGCATTAAGTCATGCAGAAAAAACTAAATCTTGGTTGAAAGAGTGTTTTTGCATGGATTGATCAAAGGATCTAGTCAAGACCTTGGTAATTGGCTTTTTTGGTAATTTAATCAAGGGATAAAGCTTGAAAAATCTAGAGGGCACAAGCTTACAATTAGTAGATAAATAAATCCTGGAGATCAAATTCACAGCATAGTGATTATAGTTCACGATGCTGTACTATAAAGTTCCAAGTGACTAAGAGACTAGGTTTTAATTATTCTCACCACAAAAAAGGAAATGATGATTATGTGATGTGAGAGGTGTTTTAACTAATTCTATAGTGGCAATCAAATTACAATGTGTAAATGTATCAAATCCATACATTGTACATCTTAAACTTACACAGAGTTATATGTCAATTATATCTCAGTTTTAAAAAAAAGAACTGGAAAATTAATGTGCCATTTAGAATCTTTCTTTGAAATGAGTCTTAAGTAGGCTATGTTTAGAAGAGCTTCCAGGTAGTTCAGTGGTTAAGAATCCACCTGCCAATGCAGGAAAGGCAAGAGACTCAGATTTGATTCCTGGATTGGGAAGAGGCCCTGGAGGAAGAAACGGCAACCCACTCCAGTATTCTTGACTGGGAAATCCAATGGACAGAGGAGCCTGGCAGGGTTGCAAAGAGTCAGACGTGACTGAGCATGCACATGCAGCAAAACTCCCATCAGTACATGGCTTAACTTTCTTAATGCTTGTGGTTAAAGTCATATTTTTAATGTATGACAGGAGGAGGGACGTTTCCGATTTGCATTTAAAACTTAAAAGGTAGGATGATTCAGGAAAGATCTGAAAGGTAGATTCTGCCAATACTTTTTTCTAGAAAAGTACCTAAGCACTTCTACCTGAGTACTTTGTTAAGACGACAGTTTTGCAAAATTTCCAATACAGATGATGTGAGGCTGCTGCTGCTAAGTCGCTTCAGGTGTGTCTGACTCTGTGCGACCCCATAGACAGCAGCCCACCGGGCTCCTCTGTCCCTGGGATTCTCCAGGCACGAATACTGGAGTGGATTGCCATCTCCTTCTCCAATGCATGAAAGTGAAAAGTGAAAGTGAAGGCGCTCAGTCTTGTGTGACTCTTCGAGACCCCATGGACTGTAGCCTACCAGGCTCCTCCGTCCATGGAGTTTTCCAGGCAAGAACACTGGAGTGGGTTGCCATCTCCTTCTCCAATGCATAAAAGTGAAAAGTGAAAGTGAAGGTGCTCTGTCTTGCCTGACTCTTTGAGAACCCATAGACTGCAGCCTACCAGGCTCCTCCATCCATGGGATTTTCCAGGCAAGAGTACTGGAGTAGGTTGCCATTGCCATCTCTAATGTGAGGCTAATATTACCTAATATATTTCAGAACTTCAGGAGTTAAAGGACTAGGAATAATATGAGGTGTAACAGCACATTTGAAAGGGTTCCAAAGACAAAATTTGACAAAATTTGCCCATTTCACAATTTTATAGCTATCTCCTGCCAATCCTGGAAACCCTGCCTAGCAACAGCATTGGGGAAATTTGCCAAGCCACATTAGTAGAGAACTATCTAGAGGTACATAGGAATCTCTTTCATAAAAACTAAAAATGAGTTTGAGTATGTGCAGAGCGGCAATACCCAGTATTAAAAAACACAGTAAAATGCAAGAGAGTGGACAACATGTAGAGGACAATTGCTTCTCATGAGTGACACTGGCAGTTCTCAAGAAACATGATCAAAGTTGCTTAAGATTTCAACAAGTCTGAGGGACAGTCCTTCTGGAATGATCAACAATAGGGTATATGTAGATACAAGTGTAGCGGGGAGAGGAAGCTCTTGAGAAGGAAAATATGATTTTTTTCTTTTATTTTTTGCTTGGAAATGGCGACAGAGCAAGAACGAAAATGAAAGATTGCCTTTCCTGCAAGCTCTACTCAGCTCAGTTAGTGGTTTGTCACAAGTAGAAAGCACAGCACTTGGATTGGCAGACAGCCACAACGGATATGAATGGGTGAACACCAGCCTTCAGGAATCATTTCGCTCTGTCTGTGAGATGGGGTGACATGTACCTGAGTTTTGCTATAATAATTACTATGTCAGGGAGAGGTGAAATGTTTTAGTAGTATCTGTCTTTATTAAATCCTCCCAAGTAACCCTAAGAAATAAATCATGCTGCATCTCTTAATTTTTTGACCTATGATATTTCATAATTACAATGAGTTCTTATCAAAGGTATAATTAATCACCAAGCCATACCTCCCTATGCAAGAACAGTACACCTGAATGTACTTGATCATGGATAAGTGTGGGCCTTCTATATTAATGCTCAGGAAGATGACTTCTTGCTCCATTACAGTCTGGGGCTCCTGCCAATTCCAGAGTGAGCAGAACTCTGCCAAGAATGATTTGGACTAGCTTAGGATGAGTGGAAGTTGGGCAGGTCCAAAGAAACCAAGAGGCCAAAATTGGTTAAATCAAATTAAGCATTAAGTGTAGCCATATTTTTCTGGGTAAACAAACATTCAGATTGAATGACAGTTATCCTCTTTCCACATCCCAACATGCTACTAACAATTAATGAAGCAATATTAAAATGTACATAAGCTACTTCTCTACGGAAAACTTTTCTCATCTGAAGTTGCCTTCTAAGGGAGAAATGCTCCTGCTAAAATACAACTGTTTATCTTTGGAAAGAAAGTATTCTTTAAAATAGTATTACCTAGCTATGAAAAATAAAATGAATTATACTCATCATTTACAAATTTAGGCCACTTCTCTTTGGAGTAAAGACACACATTTAAAATAGAAATTGTTTCTAGAAAACATTCATTTAATTTATATCCTCTCATTCAGGTGCAAACATAATCAAAACTCTTTCAAAAATGTGTTTAAATAGATAGGGTAGATTTTTTTTAAAGTATAGATAATGAATCCCAATGTAAGATTTCTGCTCACGCACACTGAACACATAGATTTGCAACATATAAACAAACATGGAATTTCCTGCCCCTCCCTTGCTTTCGATTGTGTAAAGAACTCATAAAGGGAAATGTCAATCCAATGGAACTTTAATGTCCTCATATTTAATCTTCTATTAAGCAGAATTACAAAAGAAAAAATACAGCAAAAAGATACAGTACAAGTGCACTTAAATCCACTCACTACATTATAGATTGTAAAAAATTAAAATACATTATCTATTTGATTTTGAACAGTAGAGGCAAGGACATCAGGCAACTGACCTGATAATTCAATAAACTATTTAGAAGTTTTCTAGCTATATGAAAGCTTTGGGTAAGCTACATGCTAGAGCTATTTAGCATCACACATACACTTAGCAGAAAGCCATCAAAGGATTGCTGTCACTTTGGTGCTTCTGGAGAAAGAGCTATCATATTGATAAGTTTTAGTTGAAAAGGGAGGCCTTTTATGAGAGATTATAAATATCAACTTCACAAACTGACTCAGAGCAGTTTATGAGCTTGTGTACATAATATCAACTCTTTCATTTATATCACTGAGTTAAATTTCAATGGAGATACAAACACAGGACTTTTCCAGGCAAATTGTTAATGAATCCTTAGGACAATTTGGAGTTCTTATTTCTTCCTGAAGAGCTCAAGTTTTTTGAGAATTCGAATGACAAATCACAGCTTAAGAGACCAGAGTTCTAATACGTATTTTATTCTTTCTATAGAGCTAGCCACCCACTCATCCAGAGAGACAGCTTCTTTTCAAATAAAGCATCCAATGGATGTAATCTGACAATTCACTGGATGGTGGACCAGGGGCCAGAATGAGTTACAAAAGCAGAAAGACAGCCCTCGCCCTTGGAAAGACCCCATGTTTTGAAACGGAACAAAGGAGGAAAGTGACTAAGTGCATGCACGTGTACTAACATTTACACAGCTTGCACATAATATACGTATATATGTAGGTATACATATGTGTGTACAATAAGTATATACAATACACACACATAAGAAAATTCAATATTTTTCAAATGATATGTTAGGTTCAATCCATCATATACGGAATCTTCTTTATGCACAGGTACCAAAGATATGAACTTTTCTCACTGCTATAATTTGGTTATATTTTTTAAGCTCTTTCTTATGGGTGAATACATGAGAGAGTATTACTCTGGTTCCAAAAATAGGACAATAAATTGAGACCTAAAAACCAATTGGAAAGAAGACCAATAACCTAAGGCCAGTAGTAAAATTGAACTTTACAAAACAGCCTCAGTGTACCTCTACTGGATCTAATTTCCAGCATAGAGAAACAAATAGCAAGCTCTTCTATAGAAGAACTGCCATAAATAATAGAAGCTGGGGAATATTTCGTAAATAAAGAAAATTCCAGACAATTTATTTTCAGATGAATTAAGAAAATGTGGATAACTTCAACAAATTTCAACAAATAACACACATACACACACACACACACACACACAAGGAAAAATGCTACTGTAAAAAATACTAAACATAAAGGAAATTGTCAATAGAGGCCTTTCTTTTCTAAAGCATGCTGCTGCTGCTGCTGCTGCTGCTAAGTCGCTTCAGTCGTGTCCGACTTTGTGCGACCCCATAGACACCAGCCCACCAGGCTGCCCTGTCCCTGGGATTCTCCAGGCAAGAACACTGGAGTGGGTTGCCATTTCCTTCTCCAATGCATGAAAGTGAAAAGTGAACGTGAAGTCACTCAGTCATGTCTGACTCTTAGCGATTCCATGGACGGCAGCCCACCAGGCTCCTCCGTCCATGGGATTTTCCAGGCAAGAGTACTGGAGTGGGGTGCCATTGCCTTCTCCGTTTCTAAAGCATACTTTTACTTAAAGTGTATTTGTGGAAAGCTGTCTATAGATTTCATTATATTTTTGCTCTTATGTATTGCATTTTTCCTTGCCATTCATAGACTTACAAGTGAGAGGGAGGGCTTATTATTTACTATCTTGATCAATTATGTTAAAATATCAAGTATGGATTAGGGTGAAGTTTTTCAAGTTTAAACCACATGTATTATAAATACCTGAAACCTCTTTGCATCAGAGTACATGCCATGTTAAATTTGATTTCTGATAACTAAATCTCAGGATTCAATTCTGAGCATCACAACCAATGTCTTTGGAATGCTACCCACTTCCTTCCCGAATGCAAAAGCTAGAAACACCTCCTGCAGACAAACCTATCTTTGCTTAGCCTTCACATATGGAATTTATCTAAGATTCTTGAACATAGGATTAATTTCTAATGTGTACTATTTAAGGGTACAAGTTTTAACATCAGTTACTCACCTAGAGCCAGACATCCTGGAATGTGAAGTCAAGTGGGCCTTAGAAAGCATCACTATGAACAAAGCTAGTGGAGGTGATGGAATTCCAGTTGAGCTCTTTCAAATCCTGAAAGATGATGCTGTGAAAGTGCTGCACTCAATATGCCAGCAAATTTGGAAAACTCAGCAGTGGCCACAAGACTGGAAAAAGTCAGTTTTCATTCCAATCCCAAAGAAAGGCAATGCCAAAGAATTTTCAAACTACCTCAAAATTGCACTCATCTCACACTTTAGCAAATTAATGCTCAAAATGTTCCAAGCCAGGCTTCAGCAATACCTGAACCGTGAACTTCCAGATGTTCTAGGTGGATTTAGAAAATGCAGAGGAACCAGAGATCAAATTGCCAACATCCGCTGGATCATCAAAAAAGCAAGAGAGTTCCAGAAAAACATCTATTTCTGCTTTATTGACTATGCCAAAGCCTTTGACTGTGTGGATCACAATAAACTGTGGAAAATTCTGAAAGAGATGGGAATACCAGACCATCTGACCTGTCTCTTGAGAAACCCGTATGCAGGTCAGGAAGCAACAGTTACAACTGGACATGGAACAGACTGGTTCCAAATAGGAAAAGGAGTACGTCAAAGCTGTATATTATCACCCTTCTTATTTAACTTATATGCAGAGTACATCATGAGAAATGCTGGGCTGGAAGAAGCACAAGCTGGAATCAAGATTGCTGGGAGAAATATCAATAACCTCAGATATGCAGATGACACCACCCTTATGGCAGAAAGTGAAGAGGATCTAAAAAACCTCTTGGTGAGAGTGAAAGAGGAGAATGAAAAAGTTGGCTTAAAGCTCAACATTCAGAAAACGAAGATCATGGCATCCTGTCCCATCACTTCATGGCAAATAGAAGGGGAAACAGTGGAAACAGTGTCAGACTTTATTTTGGGTGGCTTCTAAATCACTGCAGATGGTGATTGCAGCCATGAAATTAAAAGATGCTTACTCCTTGGAAGGAAAGTTATGACCAACCTAGATAGCATATTGAAAAGCAGAGACTTTACTTTGCCAAAAAAGATCCGTCTAGTCAAGGCTATGGTTTTTCCAGTGGTCATGCATGGATGTGAGAGTTGGATGGTGAAGAAAGCTGAGTGCCAAAGTATTGATGCCTTTGAACTATGGTGTTGGATAAGATCTTGAGAGTCTCTTGGACTGCAAGGAGATCCAACCAGTCTATCCTAAAGGAGGTCAGTCCTAGGATTTCTTTGGAAGGACTGATGTTGAAGCTGAAACTCCAGTACTTTGGCCACCTCATGTGAAGAGTTGACTCATTGGAAAAGACTCTGATGCTGGGAGAGATTGGGGGCAGGAGGAGAAGGGGACGACAGAGGATGAGATGGCTGGATGGCATCACTGAATCAATGGACATGGGTTTGGGTAGACTCTGGGAGTTGTTGATGGAGAGGGAGGCCTGGCGTGCTGCAATTCATGGGGTTACAAAGAGTTGAACATGACTGAGCGACTGAACTGAACTGAACTAAGTGTTTAGAACAAGTTTCCTTTAAGTCCTAATAGGCATACAAGTACTTTATCTTATCCATAGTCTCAAATTTGATAGACAGTTTTTGATACATTTGCATACACACAGTAAGAATACAGTTTTGGGATCTGCACTCAAATGAAGTCCTTTTACTCCCTGGATAATTTTCTAGTTCATAAAAGTAGTGTATTAAAACTAGTGTTTAACACTAGTTTTATAAAGGCTTTGTTTTCTTTTATGGTTTTGAGGAGACAAAAGAATTATCACACATTATTTATAATTACAAATGCCTAGCAGTTATTTCCTTCTTTAAATCCCTGGAAAATCCCCTAGGGAGGGTAAACTAGTCTTCAGGCAGAGGATTCATTTCAAAGTCCTCTTTCTGATCATCAACTTGGGTCATACCTTTCTTCATACTGAGGAGGTTTCTCTCCTCAAACTCCCCCTACTTGGGTTGTTTCCCTCCTATTTTCATTAATCATATCCCAACCTTCCCTTTCCCAAACTGTTGTACTTGAGAAGTTTTTTCTTTTTTTTTTTTGACAAAATTTGTGTGGATTTTGCCATACTCTGAATTGTTTTTTCCCCAATATGCTTTATATTTGCTTTGAAGGAAGCAACCAGGATCATCATTTTACTCTACATAACTTAAAAAAAAAAAAGACTAGCTTAATACTTTACCCTGTCTTAGAACACAAACATTTTTTGCCATTATAATAATTTTTCATTTTCAGCAAGTTATGTATCTTTTATCAAAACTTACAAAAAAAGCTAGAGATGTCAGTCTTGAAATGACAAATGATATCTAAATAGAAATAGTATTAGATATGTTATTTATATTAATTAACTAGACATTGGATTTCCCCTCCATTAAACAATCTCTATATAAAGTCTGATCAAAATGGGGATTAGAGGGAAGAAATAAATAGACTTAGTAATAGAAGCCTGTGTAGCTATTCTGCTAAAAGTTTCAGAGTCATAAAGGATCTGCAGGCCCATGTTTAAGACGCATGTCACTTAAGAATAAAGAACTTATTAACAACTGTCATCTTGTACTTCACCTAATCAATTAATTAAAATATATATATAAGTCCATGTATAATAACAGTATGCAACAATGGGAGAAATTTGAGTTCTGTATCATAATTCTTCATTAAATCTTAGTTTCTGTTATATGGGTAAAGTTAAATGAAATATTCTAATCAATTTTGCTTAAGATGGAAATTTCATTTGATATCTGCATGACAGTGTATGCTTTAGGTTCCATTTATGAAAACGGCTTTGATTTAGGGGGAAAGGTAGAAAAATAGCTCAGAAGAGACAGAAAGAGCTGTGAAAACACTGACAAGATTAGGAACAAAGAAAATTACGATGAAGAGTTAGGTAAAGGAAAAACAGAACACCAGTTTTGGAGTATGCAGATAAGACCGCTAATTATATCTATAGCCATAAAGTAATTGATATTCTCCCAACATTATTACATACACACACACACACACACACACACACAGAAACCTTTTATAATATAATTAATCAAATAACATTTCAAGATAATTTAAAAACCAACTGGATTTAATTTTTGTAAACATCATTATAGCTAATATTACCAAGTCGTTCTCAGCATTGCCTAGGAGTGGACAAAGCTTCTATTACTAATTCTATTATATTAATTTCTACCCTCTTATCCACTCTTCTGAACGTCTAATAACTTTTTATGAGCTACTTAGAACAAGATAATGACTTCAATTTCAACAGGAAATAATAAAGGAGATACTTTTTCTGCTCTGTATTTGTTGTTTCGTGTACTTTACCTGATTCTTGAGATCCAATTTGGGACATGGGCGACCTCCATTGTATGGTTTTTCTTTCAGCCATTTCGATCTAATTCTCACTCCAATCCCACAAGATGAACTGCAAGACCCCCAACTTGACCAGTCGCTTAACTTGCAATCAAATGGGCAAGGAATGACACATTCTTCTTGAATATAGCCTGAAAAAGATATAAAAGAAGTGAAGAAAGTCTGATCAAAATGTACTGATCAAATTTACTTTGTTTACTTTATTAGAGATCATATTACCTAACAATACTGCTGCAGGGGTTTCAATAAACAGACAAAAGATTTCCAAGAGAGATACATATGGTTACTTCTCCATTCCAAATTTGTGCCATCTGCTTACTTCATAGGCAAATTTGGGATTGAGGAAGGAAGAAGGGAAAAGTGCAAAGTCTTCCTTTCTAATAAGAAGAAATGAAGCAGCTCAGGGTTAATGATGGCACTATCTCCCCCTGCAATGGATCTACATTCCCTTTTCTGGGAACAGAGAGCATAATATAGTCAATCTCAGTGCCTTCGATCTGCAAAGCTTTCACAAAGAAAGATCTTGATTCTCACTGCTGTAGTGTGACTTGAATGAAGGAGGAGGGCAAAGACTGAACCACAGATTAGGAAGAGCAGGATACTACTGAAAGAAAAGAGGAATCGTGAAAGGCTGTACATGAGATACTGGACTGGAATCAAGAGGTGAAGGTTGAAATACAGTTGCAGATGTTCTAGCTTTCCTAGCTCTTATTCTGTCCTCAACCCACTTCTTGCTACAATTTTTCTCTGATTAACCATCACATCTACAGATCATTCCGTTCAGTTCAGTCGCTCAGTTGTGTCCGACTCTTTGCGACCCCATGAATCACAGCACGCCAGGCCTCCCTGTCCATCACCAACTCCAGGAGTTCACTCAGACTCACGTCCATCAAGGCAGTGATGCCATCCAGCCATCTCATCCTCTGTCGTCCCCTTCTCCTCCTGCCCCCAATCCCTCCCAGCATCAGAGTCTTTTCCAATGAGTCAACTCTTCGCATGAGGTGGCCAAAGGACTGGAGTTTCAGCTTTAGCATCATTCCTTCCAAAGAACACCCAGGGCTGATCTCCTTCAGAATGGACTGGTTGGATCTCCTTGCAGTCCAAGTGATGCTCAAGAGTCTTCTCCAACACCACAATTCAAAAGCATCAATTCTTTGGTGCTCAGCTTTCTTCACAGTCTAACTCTCACATCCATAAATGACCACTGGAAAAACCATAGCCTTGACTAGACGGACCTTTGTTGACAAAGTAATGTCTCTGCTTTTGAATATGCTATCTAGGTTGGTCATAACTTTTCTCCCAAGGAGTAAGCGTCTTTTAATTTCATGGCTGCTGTCACCATCTGCAGTGATTTTGGTCACCAGATATGTATTCCCAATTTCCATCTCTCCAATAAATTCTATGCCACCTACTGATACACTCTAACCAGATGCCCGATTCCCCTCAAATTTAACATGTCTAAAGCTGAGGTCACCGATTTTCTCCTAGAACATTCTAATTTTCTTATATTCCTTACCTTAATTAACTGCAGCATATCTGATTTCTATGTACTGGTGTATGAAGTTGCTCAGTCCTGTCTGACTCTGTGATCCCATGGACTGTAGCCTATGAGGCTCCTCAGACCATGGAATTTTCCAGGCAAGAGTACTGGAGTGGGTTGCCATTTCCTTCTCCAGGGGATCTTCCCGACCCAGGGATCGAACCCAGGTCTCCCGTATTGCAGGCAGACACTTTACCATCTGAACCTCCAGGGAAGCCCATACTGGTGTATATACCTGTATAATCTCTTCCCTTTGAATCTGGGCAAGACCTGATTAGATTATGGTATGTGGCAAAAGGGAAGGGAATGCACAGATATTAATATGTCAAATTTTGAATTAATCCAAAGGAAGATTATTCTGAGGGGTCCTGAATTGATCAGGTGAAAATCTTTAAAAGAGTGATTGGGCTTTTTGTCTGTGTGTGTGTGTAGAACAAAATTCTCCTACTGGTCTTAAAGAAGCAAATAGCTGTGCTATAAAATGCTACAGTGTGGCCACAGTCCAGGGGACCACAGCCAGCTTCTAGGGCCTGAGGACAGCCCCTGGCTCTCAGCAAGCAAGAAAACAGGGGTCTCAGCTCTGCGGGTTTTAATACAGGAAGATGATTCTGCCAACAATTACAAGGGAACTTGGAAGAGGAGTTTCCCTCAGTCACACTGGGCAGAGTCTTAAATCTTGACTCACAACTTGATTACAGTCTGGTGAGACCCTTCAGCAAAGAATTTAGAGAGGCCACGGTTGTACTTCTGACCCATGGAAACTGTGAGATAATACATGTTTTGAAGTGCTATGTCTATGTTAATTTGTTATGCAGCAATTGAAAGCTAGCAGATTATCCAAAATAAAAAATATTTCAGTTACCTTAGACCAGCCTCCATCATTTTACACATATACTAATTAGTTCTTATGTTGAAGCATCACAACAATGTCCCCTACTCTATAATTCTTTTTTTTAAATTTTATTTTATTTTTAAACTTTACAATATTAGTTTTGCCAAATATCGAAATGAATCCGCCACAGGTATACCTGTGTTCCCCATCCTGAACCCTCCTCCCTCCTCCCTCCCCATACCCTCCCTCTGGGTCGTCCCAGTGCACCAGCCCCAAGCATCCAGTATCATGCATCGAACCTGGACTGGCGACTCGTTTCATACATGATATTATACATGTTTCAATGCCATTCTCCCAAATCTCCCCACCCTATCCCTCTCCCACAGAGTCCATAAGACTGATCTATACATCAGTGTCTCTTTTGCTGTCTCGTACACCTATAATTCTTCTGGTTCATCCCTGGTTCAACTCTTTCTGACCCAGAATACTGAAATATTCTCCCCACGAGTCTCCTTTTCTCCTAATCATTCTCTTTGGTATTGGTCAGTCACTCTGAGGAAAAAGTTACTATTCTAAAATACATAATAATTTACACTAGTCCTTTTATAACCTTTGCTGATTCTCTATTGTCTTGAAAATAAAGTGACAACCACTTTGCAAAAACTATAAGATTTTTCATAAGTGGCTCTACACAAAGATTTTCAACGTTGGCCACAAAATATGTTCCCACTGGCCAGGTTATACTAGGGACTAATTCAACCAAATCTCAGAGGATGGGACCTAGGCAATGGTAGTTTTCAAAGATCCCCAGAGAATTCTAATGGGTAACCTAGTCTCAGAACAACCTCCCTGACTTGTTTTCCTCCTGCCCTTCCCTCTCCTATATCTTGAAATCTTTCCACATAGACTACTTCATCTTCTCCAATAATATTTATGCTTTTCCTCATGAAAACACCTGCTCTTCCTCTAACCAGTTTAGCTTTCATTATTTCCCTAGTGGCTCGGATGCTATAGTCCATGGGGTTGCAAGGAATCGGACACAACTTAGCGACTAACACACACACACACACACACACACACACACACTTCAACTACTCTCTTGAAGTATGGTTGACCATCTGGCCCCATCACTCCTCTGCCATGCCTAGTCTGGCAAAACTTCAGATCTAAATTGGTCCAACTACATTCCTACCCTGTGCTTAATACTGGAAACCAAGTGGAGACTAAGGCAGTGCTAATGCCATACATTGCTTGGTGATTCTTCTGAGTTTTCTTCTCACTCCAGTTCCACATGACAGCTTTGCCAAACCTCCTCTCCTATTTTCAAACTTTTAAGATCTGTTCTTTTTCAGAAGAAATAGGAGTGAATACGAACTCTTTTAATTTCCTATGACTATATTTGTATGAACTTCCATATTTTTCTTCTATCTTCATATCACAATGGAAAAGATATGCATTTTCTTATATAAGCCATCTTTTCACCATTTTCTATCTCTCTACACTCTCTCACTCTCTAATTTTAGAGTTATATTTCTCATACATTAATACTAGAATGATTGTACATTCCCCAAATAACACTCACTGATAAGAAAGAGCACACTTTAAACACCTAAGTCATCAAGAGGGATCCCTCTGAGGTTGAAAACAAATTCTATTTGGGATTGTTAACATTCTCTATTGTTTATCATAGTTATAATTGTACAGTCATTACTAAGGAGTTTTAATTATTAATTTAGTACTTGGTGTATAAAACGGAGAAGCCTATGGCACCCCACTCCAGTACTCTTGCCTGGAAAATCCCATGGACGGAGCAGCCTGGTAGGCTGCAGTCCATGGGGTTACGAAGAGTTGGACACGACTGAGCGACTTCACTTTCACTTTTCACTTCTATGCATTGGAGAAGGAAATGGCAATCCAATCCAGTGTTCTTGCCTGGAGAATCCCAGGGACAGGGGAGCCTGGTGGGCTGACATCTTTGGGGTCGCAGAGTTGGACATGACTGAAATGACTTAGCAGCAGCAGCAGCAGTAGCAGGTATATAAAAAATGCTAACTATAGGATTAACTAGAGGCCACAGGCATTACTTGGTTTTATAAAGAAACTGAGTCACAAAATGATTCCATTTGCTACTGAATGAAAAAAGTGGATTAGTAATTGAGTGAAATTAATTTTTTCACTCAATTAATTTTCATGGTGTAAATGCTTCAAATGTGAAATTTTAGGAGACTTCATATAAATTAACTTGTTAATCCTTGTGTGTCTACTTAGATTCTATGTTAAAGTAGATTTTGAATTAGATGCTCTTTTAAGTCAAGGAGACTTAATATAAATATCTATATTTGCATATTGAAGGATTTTTAATTATAGGGCCTCTTAGTGATATGTTTTTTTTTCCCTGTGATAAGACATGAAACCAGAGGATCTCTATGAAAATCAAGGTCATAAATTCAATGAGTAAAATATAATTCTGAAATTCAACAGATTTGAGCAGTGGTGACATTTATTTTTCAAAAAAGTTATTGGCATGCTAGAGTATACCCCAAAGGAAAGACCATACTGAGAACCATTAATAACTGCATAGTTTTATACCTATCTTATAATACCTACAACTGTTGGTAGTAGAATATGATCAAATGTGACTACCTACAAGTTAACCTACCATAAGAGAATTCCAATTTCTGACTATGGAAACTTCAATAATGTTTTTTTTTGTGTGTGTGTGTGTGTAATAAAGTTTTATTAAAGTATAAAGGAGATAGAGAAAGCTTCTGACATAGGCATCAGAAGGGGGTAGAAAGAGTACCCGCTTGCTAGTGTTAACAATGAAGTTATATAATCCAAAGAATATCTGGAGGTTGTAAAGACCTCATCAGACCTACTCTCATAATTTACATTTTAAAATAACACTGTCCTCAGGCAAGATACATCCTTGTAAAGACCAGGTCTACTCTCATAATTAACATTTTAAGATAACAGAAGGTTGAATCTAAAGACTGTCCTTAGGCAGGATACATTATTGGTATATAATCCTAAGGAATGTGGAGAAAGAAAAAAAGTTTGTCCTTTCTTTTTCCTTGAGAATTTCAGACCCCTCTCTCCTTGGGGACCCCTAGACTCCCTATCAACCTGTCTAGGAACTGACTCTCTCATTCTCCCCCCTTTTCTTAGGAGAATTATGTTGTCTAGGGAAAAGGGGCATCGTTCTCATTTTATAACTACTTTCGAGCTGACAAGGGGCGTTGTCCCTAAATTGGTGAGGCAACATATTTTCCTAATCCTCATATTGAGGATATCTGATCCAGGGGCCTCAAATAGTAGCTGTAGGAAGCTACAGCAGTAGCAGGAGTTTGAGCAACCATTTGTAACTTAATTAGATATGTGGCTCTTACCTATGGGCATGGCTTCCCCCTGGTTGGATAGGGAGATGTACCCTGGGTCTAGCCTTTACTCATGGCTTTATATTTTCAGAGCTTCCAAAAAAGCCTGCTAATTTACCCCACCTTAAAACTCGGTGGGCAAGGTCTGTATTTCATTGGTATGATTATTTGGTTACAGCATTTGTTCCCTCTTTGAGAACTACAGATGTTATGTTACGAGTGGATGCTTTGACTAATTTTACTCAGCAGACATTACAAGATTCTCAAAAGGCTATTTCAGCTCTTAATGCTGAACAAGCACAAATTAGAAAGGTGGTTTTACAAAACAGATTGGCTCTAGATATTCTGACAGCTACAAAAGGAGGAACTTGTACCATTGTTCATACCCAATGCTGTACATATATACCTGATATGAGCATGAATGTTACTCATTTTACCAGCCACATGAACAAGATGATTAGGGCCATGGATACTCCTGAAGCCTCAATTGCCTCACTTTGAGAAACGTTAACTAGTTCCCCATGGTGGACAACTATCTTAATTACAATAATTCTGGTTGTTTTGTTCTTGCTGTTTGCTCCCTGCATCTGTAATTGTATAACTGGATTTGTTTCTAGCCGCATGAAAGCTTTTAAGTTACAAATGGTTGCTCAATAATGTTTTAAAAGTTCATTTCCATAAAACATACTACAGACTAACTGCCTTGGCAACATTCATAAATCTAAATCCAATTGCTATGAAAGAAGTACTTTTTCTACAAAAAATATTTTACACTATAATTTATAAGCAGAATGTGTTGCTTGGACCAACATTTTACTTGACCTGTGGATGCCTTCATGTTCTATTTTAGTTATCTGTATGCATATGAAATTGAGTATGAAGTAGTTATTACAAAATTATCAGTAGAGAATGCAACAACAGTGATTTTATAAGACATTGTACATAGTAGGTATTCAAAAAGTATCTATTGATATTACAGATAAAGATGAGCTGAATAAAATCTATTAATAGAATCTGTATGTTATAGCTGGAGGAATTTAATGACTTAACCCCAATAGGGCTGAAGCCCAGGAACCTGGTTTCAATCTATATTACTAACCCCCATATATTGCTCTTTGCTGCTGCTGCTGCTGCTAAGTCCCTTTAGTCATGTCTGACTCTGTGCGACCCCATAGACGGCAGCCCATTGCTCTTTAGGTTAGTTCAATAGATGTAGGTAAAAACACAGCTCTAAGTATGATGGCCTCATTAATAAGACCACTTCTCAGGATATTATGTGCTGTAGATATTTTTCTTTTAGCATTCAATTACTAACACTTCCCCTTCACACCTCTCACTGTCCCCTGAAAATCTTGTTTTGGAAGATGTGAAAGAAGGAAATATTGATGATATTAAGCCTGAGGAAATAACCTAGGTTAATTTACTTATATTTTCCCACTGTGTAAAGTAATAGCAAACATCTGCCTAGATAGTGAATGTTCTATTGACTAACACTGCTAAAAGAATAAAAACACACTACCAAAAATAAAATGCTGCTCATCTCTTCCCCAGTTCAAAGTGAAAACCTGGGAGAACTTTGTGAGTTCGAATGATATCATGTCTTCATTTGTCCATATTTAAAGATTTATTTATACATTTTAGTCCTATTATTTATTTATTTTTTAAATTTTATTTTATTTTTAAACTTTACAATATTGTATTAGTTTTGCCAAATATCGAAATGAATCCGCCACAGGTATACCTGTGTTCCCCATCCTGAACCCTCCTCCCTCCTCCCTCCCCACCAGTGCACCAGCCCCAAGCATCCAGTATCGTGCAATAAGTAAAATATACTGTACTTAAAAGTATGTGATGACTTAAGTCAGAATGGTTTAGATATTCTTCAGGAAAAATGGGGAAAGCATGGGGGCAGATGTTTTATTATCACAGGAAAGAATTTGAGAAATTAGAGCAATACTATGCCATTGTTCTCAAGGGAAACACTGACAAAACATCTGTTTAAAATCTCAGTCCAGGTTCGATGCACGATACTGGATGCTTGGGGCTAGTGAGTGCACTGGGACGACCCAGAGGGATGGTATGGGGAGGGAGGAGGGAGGAGGGTTCAGGATGGGGAACACATGTATACCTGTGGCAGATTCATTTTGATATTTGGCAAAACTAATACAATTATGTAAAGTTTAAAAATAAAATAAAATTAAAAAAAAAATCAGTCCATTAGCATGTGGCTAAGTAGTGTGCCGCACTACTAACTGAAGTGCCAGCTTGCTGGTGTGCATTTATATTTTGAACTGAGAATACTGCTCATAAACAGCAGTTACGTTCTTTCAAAGATGCAGTCTTTCAAAAATGGGCCCAACAGTGTTTAGGCATCTGGAGGCCTGAGAAGGGAAGAGTTGGAAAGCACCTAAAGTACCATTGTTTCTTCCTTTAAATTTTTGATTTATGGCATGGAAGAATTGATGTTTTTGAACTGCAGTGCTGGAGAAGATGCTTGAGAGTCCCTTGGACAGCAAGGAGATCAAACCAGTCAATCCTAAAGGAAATCAACCCTGGATATTCACTGGAAGGATTGATGCTGAAGCTCCAATTCTTTAGAGCTGATGCGAAGAGCCACCTGATGTGAAGAGTCACTTGATGGGAAGAGCTGACTCATTGGAAAAGATCTGATGCTGGGAAAGATTGAGGGCAGGAGGAGAAGGGGATGATAGAGGATGAGATGGTTGGATGGCATCACCGACTCAATGGATGTGAGTTTGAGTAAACTCCGGGATATAGTGAAGGACAGAGGAACATGGTGTGCTGCAGTTCATGGGGCTGCAAAGAGTCAGACACAACTGAGCAACTGAATAATAATAGCAACAAATAAAAAGAACAGTTTTGAAAATATACTCCCTACTGGTAGAAGAATATCTTTACTGCATATATGAAAACCCATCAGCACAGACTCTCTAATATTAACCATTATAAAATATGGTTATGGTACTGCAAATAACAAAGTAGCTTATTTGGATCCACAACCTCATCAGATACCTGAATGCAGCTAAATAAGAAATCATACAAAGTTCTAATAATCACATTAAGGAAAAAGTTTTCTGGATTCCCTAAAACTCAAATATTTCATAGCATTATGTATTAAATTTTATTACATCTACCAGAAAGAAAATCATCTAAGTGTCAACTATTTTTCTTAATTAAAAATATAATTTATTGGTGAACTTTCAGATGAAAAGCTATTGAAAGTCATTAAGGTCAAAAGCTTCAACTTATAGACTGGTCAGAATTAGAAAGGGAACTTGAATCCAGACTTGATGGAGATACACAGCTCACAATCAAGTAAGAAAAAATCATTATTATGACCTCAGAATGTTCTCTTTGGTTCTAGAGTGACAAATCAGAAAATCAACCCTGGCCCTAAAGAAATTCACATTTTGCTAGAAAGCTGTCTTATAAATAAGAAAAAAAAAACACATAGTATATAATCAATGACTTTAACTATATGATACAAATAATATATATAAATCATACAACAATCTGAGGTAACAAATGGATTCTGGCTTCAACTGTCCATCACATGAAAATAAAAGATTGGCACACTTTTTTAGGAAGCACAGGTTTTTGAGTAATTGCTCAACCTGGTTCACTTACTCAAAGTAAATGTATCAGTGTCAATTTAATCAATCAATCAAATCATATAAAGAACTGATCTTCTAAATTGAATTACCCAGGTAATTTAATATAGATGGTATCTGCAGGTGTTCATATAGACAGAGTTTCAGCATTAATAGCTTCGTATCTGGCTCCTCTAGGCAGACAGAAGAGATATTTTGCTCTTAGAAGGTATTAAGGATGTTAGGACAAATGAAACACTAGACACAGAAACATTTGAACCATTTGAACCATTCACTTAGGACTGTATGTACCAAAGCAGTTTTTATCATTACTGCAAATAAATGCTGTTAGAATTAAAGTGACTGAATGCTTTAACCACATAATAAACTTGGCATTTGAAATACTGCAAAGCTGAAGACTGCAGACAAGACAATATTACTGGGTAATTTGTAGGACTGTGGCTGCAAGAGCCTGTATAAAGTCCTCTCATGACATCTCCTTGCCCTGAGAAAATCTTGACTTAAATTACACCAATCAGTAATTTACATTTTCTTTCAAAGTTCTGAGAGCTGATCTCAGAGCACATCTGAGACACTTATTCTTGTCATGTCATCAGTGCTATTCTCCAAATACTTTTGGTTTTGCTTCTGGACACATGGCATGATTACACTTCCCTGCCTCTAGAATTGAGATGTGATCTTCTTGCTTTATCCAGTGAAGTGTAAGTAGAAGTGAAGTGTGTCCATTCCAGGTGGCAGCTTTAGGAGCTCAAGTGTATGGATTTCCCCAGTGGTCCTGTGGCTAAGACTCCACACTCCCAATGCAGGGGACCTAGGTTCAATCCCTGGTCTGGGAACTAGATTCCACATGCTGCGACTAAGACCAGGAGCAACCAAGTAAATTAATTAAGTAATGAATTATTTTTAAAAAGAGAGTTGGACTGTAATTTGTCCCCCCCTTTCTTTCTATATACCAGAGGGTCCAAAAACACCAGCCAATGCACAATGGACATGGATACTGAATGATTTTAATGGCTTTCAATCTCTGGGATTTTGAAACTGTCAGTTTCATTTGTTACCATACCATAACCTATCTTATCCTAACGCATCAATAGTGGCATAAGAAAGTATATCTTCAGAAGATCAAGTAAAGAGCACTCAGTTCAGTTCAATTCAGTCGCTCAGTCATATCCAACTCTTTGCAACACCATGAATCGCAGCACGCCAGGCCTCCCTGTCCATCACCAACTCCCAGAGTTTACGCAAACTCATGTCCATCGAGTCGGTGATGTCATCCAGCCATCTCATCCTCTGTTGTCCCCTTCTCCTCCTGCCCCCAATCCCTCCCAGCATCAGGGTCTTTTCCAATGAGTCAACTCTTTGCATGAGGTGGCCAAAGTATTGGAGTTTCAGCTTCAACATCAGTCCTTCCAATGAACACCCAGGACTGATCTCCTTTAGGATGGACTGGTTGGATCTCCTTGCAGTCCAAGGGACTCTCAAGAGTCTTCTCCAACACCACAGTTCAAAAGCATCAATTCTTTGCTGCTCAGCTTTCTTCACAGTCCAACTCTCACATCCATACATGACCACTGGAAAAACCATAGCCTTGACTAGACGGACCTTTGTTGGCAAAGTAATGTTTCTGCTTTTTAATATGCTATCTAGAATGGTCATAAAAATATTTAGAGTAGTTTGAGGATCTATACATAATGTCCTAGGAAAATAAGATTAACTTGTATCAGTAGTTAGCACAGTCTGAATGGCAGCACAATCCAATAAGAATGTGACTTTGCAAAAGTTGAGCCTATAGATACGTATTTCAGGAAAATGTATAATTTATTATTTTAAAAAAAGGACTAGTGATATGGATTATAAATCAAGATCTGACCTTATGTGATCTGGAATAAAATATTAAATCTCAATCATTCAATTTTCTCTTGTGAAAATAAAAATGTAAGAATGCATGTCTTTTTTTAAATTCTCTTTAATACTGTAAGGTCAAAAATATAATAAGCAGGAGTTAGTGGAAAAATAACATATAATACAAGCAGCATATTAATATTTTACCATTACTAAAAGCTATATAGCAAGGTAAAAATGTTTTTTCCTTATCTTGTTTCTGTGCTAGTGATTGATAGAGAACATAATTCTGTAAAGATGCTTAAGCAGAAAAATTATAGGGTAATAATTTTCAAATTTGGGTGCCATTTCTCATTCCAGATCATTTCCATATAAATTAAAGGCTAAGATAACATTGACAAAATGAGCAATTTTTTACTGGATCAGTAAATCAATTGTGTTTTGAGTCCATCTCTATCTTTCCAAGTCTGCTGCCACCAGCCAAGGCCAGATGCTCGTTATCTCTCACCTGGACTATTATAATGGCTCCTTAACTGGACTCCAGGTCTCCAATCTCTTTTAACCCATTCCATATCTGATCACATGAAAGAATACAGGAGGAGTCTACCTAGAAAGCTCCACTTTGGAAAAGGTGCATGCAAGAGAGAGGTCCTGAAGTTTAAACTTCACTGAGTGGATTGAGTTCTATGGCCATCAGTACCCTGCATCTTACGAGCACCAGCATTTAAACATAATTCCTAAAGGTGGCAATAAGAGACATCAAAAATACCTACTACAGAATGAATACCTAGAAAGAGGCAGATGACAACATCCTCATTCAGAGCCAACTTCCTGCAAGCCCTGGGGCACAGAATAAAGCTCATTCTGTGCTGAGGTGTGCATAGAATAAACTTCAGAATGAAACATCAATTATTTTTTTATTTGCTGGAATGTTGAGTCATCCAGACAGTGATTTTTATCCATGAACAATGAAATAAGTTGTTATTAAAGATTCTAAATTATGGATTACACGACCAATCAAATTTACCTCCAAAAGTTTGCTTTTGCCAAAGAACTGCATCTTTCACTGAGCTAATGCAGAAATCAATGTACTGGAATGAATTCATAGCACATTAACTCTTTGCAAGTTACTGTAAAAAACCTTTTAAAATATCACCAAGGTGTAAAATTAAATAGGACTCCTAGCCTTGATTTATACTGCATGCTGATAATGGTGAATTTGTTTCACTCACCAATAAATTTGTTTCCTAATGGATTGTGGATCAGCCAGTCCAGAGATTTACATTTAGGTTTCTCTTGTCTTCTATAGACAAATAGATATCTGATGATTTTATTTACTGATATTTCATGATATAACTGCTAAATGAACAGAAGAAGATGCAAAGAAAGGGTGAGATGTTTACTTTTCCTATAAGAAAATTGAAATAGTCAATAATCTTCTAGTTATAGTAATCATGTCAAGGAACTGCAGATGATTCCAATTCACAAAGAGAAAGGGCCTTTTACATCAAGAGAAAGTCTCAAGAGTGACCAGAAGTGTCTTTCACAAGAGAGAACAAAAAGTGACAGAAAAGAGTTTATTCAATTCCTGGGGTTGTCATAATCAATAGTCACAAACTTGGTGGCTTAAAAAAGCAGAAAATATCCTCTCATAGTTCTAGAGGCTGGGAGCCTGAAATTAAGGTATTGGTAGGGCTGTGCTGCCTGCAAAGTCTGTGGAAGAAAACCCCCTTCCTTGCCCTTCCAGCTCCTGATGACTCTAGGCATTCCTTGGCTTGTGGGAGCACACCCTCAGTTGCTGTCTTCTCTCCACAAGGTCGTCTTCCCCGAGTGCCTGTGTCTCAAACCTCCCTCTCCTTCCTCTTAGAAGGATGTCAGTCATTGGATTTAGAGTACAGCCTAAATCCAGGATGATCTCATCTTAATTTCCTTGTCTTAATTATACCTGCAAACAACTTGGTTGCAAAAAAGGTCACCTTCACAGGTACTGGAGGTACTTTAATGTATTTAACATATTTTGGTGGACAAAATTCAACCTCTTAGAGAGAGGAATGAAGACTATGGTAAGAAAGAGAGTTAACACATGGATGACGGTTTGACCTTGGTATCATGCCTTCCTAGGCCTATCCCCCATTTTAACAGGAGCTATCTAAATCTTCTGTTGTTGTTTAGTCACTAAGTTGTGTCCAATTCTTTTGTGACCCCACAGACTGTAGTCTGTCAGGCTCCTCTGTGTGTGGGGTTTTCCAGGCAAGAATACTGGAGTGGGTTGCTGTGCCCTCCTCCAGAGGATCTTCCTGACACAGGGATCAAATCCACATCTTCTGCACTGCAGGCAGAATCTTTACCACTGAGCCACTGGGTGGCTAAATTTTCTCAGCTGCAGTTTTTTGGGAATATTTTTAAACATTATACTTATTTATGTATTTGGTGGGGTCAGGTCTTAGTTGCAGCCTGAGGGAACTTTGTTGAAGTGCACGGATTTTCCAGTTGTGGTCTGTGGACTCAGTAGTTGTGGCTCATGGACCCATTTGCCCTGCAGCATGTGGTATCCTAGTTCCCCGCCAGAGACTGAACTCACATCCCCTGCACTGCACGATGGATTCTTAACCCCTGGACCACCAGTGAAGCCCTCAGGTTCACTTGTATCATCTAAAACAAAGATTGGACAATTGTGACTTGCAGGTCAAATTCAAATGGACTCTTTTTTAAGTAGTTTTGTTGGAATAGAGACACAGTCATTTAAGTGCTGTGTACAGTGACTTTTCCACTGAAACAGCAGAGGTGCCTAGCTGTGATGGAGATAGTATGACCTACAAAGCTAAAAATATTTATCATCTAGATCTTCACAACAATGTTTGCAACATCAGATTTATAAAATGGGAATAGTAATAGTACCCACCGCATAAGATTATTATGAGGATTAATTGAGTGCTCAAAACAGTGTGGACCACACAGTGAACACTCAGGTTCTATAAGATAGGAACAGTGCCATGGTGGATAATAGTATGGGCTTGAAAATGGGAAAGAGCTAATTTCAAAGTCAACCAGGACACTTACTACTAGTGGTGTTAATTTGCAGCTGTCATTGAACCCCTTCAAGCCTCAACTTTCACATCTGCCAGATGGAGGTAATTATTACCGACTTCAAAGAATTGCTTTGTGCATTAGAGCGTCTGGAATGCGGAATTAACCATGGCTACTACTATTTCCCGGAGAAGGCAATGGCACCCCACTCCAGTACTCTTGCCTGGAAAACCCCATGGACAGAGGAGCCTGGTGGGCTGCAGTCCATGGGGTCGCTAAGAGTCAGATACGACTGTGCGACTTCACTTTCACTTTTCACTTTCATGCACTGGAGAAGGAAATGGCAACCCACTCCAGTGTTCTTGTCTGGAGAATCCCAGGACAGGGGAGCCTGATGGGCTGCCGTCTCTGGGGTCGCACAGAGTCGGACACGACTGAAGCGACTTAGCAGCAGTACTATTTCCAGGCGGCACTAGTGGTAAAGAACCTTCCTGCCAATGCAGATGTAAGAGATGTATGTTTGATTCCTGGGTGGGGAAGGTCCCCTGGAGGAGGGCATGGCAACCCACTTCAGTATTTTTGCCTTGAGAATCCCCATGGACAGAGAAGCCTGGCAGGCTATGGTCCATAGGGTTGCAAAGAGTCAGACACGACTGAAGCAACTTAACAAACAGCATCGACTACTATTCTTATTCATTACAAAGAAGTTATGGTATCATCTTTGGTGTATGAAATGGAGATGGGAGGTAGGAAGACAGTCCCAACTTGAGAAATCACATATAGGAGAAGATCCAACATCTTGAGTCTTTGCAAAAAGTTACTTTCACATCAAGACCCAGACCTCTATTTCATAGGGGAATGAGGAAAGTGTGCATATGAATTTTTGTCTGTTGAACAAACAAACAGAACAGACAATGATCATCTTTCAGTACATGACAACTAATAATCCCATGCCAATTATACTAGAAATATCTAGAATATTGAACAAACAGAGCTTGAAGGTCACTAGAGACTGAAGTGACGTTATAAGATTTTAAAGAAAAACACATTGAGAGTAAGAACAAGCACAGGACCTGTCAGGCAATCACATGCTTAATATAGGTCAAGTATTATCATTATTATTGGAAAAAGTTCCTCCCTAATAACCTTGCAGCATCTGTTATTGCAATGCCCATCCAGCATGACAACTATAAGCCATGATTACCCTTTGCTTCATATTGGAAACTCGAAGTATTCGAGTAACAAGCAGACTATATTCTGCAATACAATTTCTGCTAATTAAATTTCTTTATTGTGGTATTCTCTGCCTCACATTCCCAGTTGGGATAAATCCCAAGGGAATATGGGACTATACAACTTGATATAGTCCATTAAAAACTTAAGAGGGTGAGGGATAAATTAGGAGCTTGGGGTTAACACATTAGTACAAATAAAACAGATAAATCACAGGACCACTGCTTAGCACAGGGAATTAAATTCCATATCTTGTAATAGCCCATAATGGAAAAGCATTTGAAATAGGTATGCATAACTGAATCACCCTGTTACACATCTGAAACTAACACAACACTGCAAATCAACTACACTTCCAAAAATAAATAAATAAAATTTGAAAAAAAATTAACTTGGGGAAGCAAGACTACAAATTTACTGCATAAGTTTGTGAAAAATCTATTTCTCCTTCACTGTGAGAGAAAGTATAAATTGTATAGGCTATTTTCCCCTTCACTTTTAGTGAGATATAATTGAAATACAGCACTATATACATTTAAGGCATAAAACATAATGATTTGACTCACATACATCATGAAATGATTATCACCATAAGTTAAGTGAACATCCATCATCTCACAGAGAAGCACATTATCATCCCCAGTTTTAACCAATCATGTTCCTCCTTCTGTTCCCCATCCTACTCCTTTGTTAAAGTCCCAGCTGTTTTGAAATGACTTACAGGGACTTCTATAATCTACTGCTTCAGTGTCTCTCCATTATGAAACTCTGTACCTTTACAATGTCCAACAGGTGGTAGTAAGTTCAAAATATGGAGATATAATTCAGGAAGCACTGAAGACAGCTTCTTTTGTTCTACTTCATGCTCTATACAACCATCCTAGCTTTATAGGGATATCTTTACAATTATCAGGGTTTCCCTGATAGTTCTCTTGGTAAAGACTCTGCCTGCCATGCTGGAGACACCAGTTTGATTCCTGGGTCCAGAATATCCACTGGAGAAGAGATAGGCTACCCACTCCAGTATTCTTGGGCTTCCCTCGAGGCTCAGCTGGTAAATATGCCCGCAATGCAGGAGGCCTGGGTTTGATCCCTGGGTTGGGAAGATCTCCTGGAGAAGGGAAAACTACCCACTCCAGTATTCTAGACTGGAGAACTGCATGGACCGTATAGTCCATGGGGTTGCAAAGAGTTGCACAGGACTGAGACTTTCACTTTCCTTTCCTCACAATCATCATGTAAACTGTGTATATTTCAGAGTGTAACTCTGGTCCAAGAATGTGCTGAGTATGCCATCTGGAGTTAACATGTCTGTATTCATCCTTCCAGCGTCCCAAAAGATGATTCAGAAAAAGAAATGAGATAAAATCCTCAAGTCTTATCATTTAAGAGGATTGAGATAGTACCAACTAAGGTATTTTAAGGTATGATTTTTGTCTTGGAGCTGTTGGAAATAATCAAGTGAAACCAACCCACACCTGGATTAAGCAGAACTCCAGGGACATAATACAGACAGCAGACCTAAAAATTTTGTTCTAGCATTGATTCCATATATGAGACTCAAAATCTGAGAGTTGTCAACAGTACAATTATAAATGTAGAGGTATAGAAATGGAAAGCAAAAGTAAAAAGCAGTTGGAAGGAGAAAATATCCTTAGAGTTCAAAGACTCTCAGCTATTAGTGTTTTGGTATATTTGTCCTTATTTTGTTAATGTTATTGTTTTTAGTGTTGTTGTTGGTTTTCTTTTTGGTAAATTATATTAATACTATCTTACTATCTACCTAATAATCATACTGTAGCACAGGTGCCATAACAGGCTATTCGCACCATTCATTGATGAGTTAAGACTGGAGTAAAGCCTAGACAGTTTATCACTATGGGAAAAGAAATATAAAATGATAAATACGTGTAAAAGATAGGATAATATGCAGTGCCCCCAAAAGAATAAACAATTCTGCATACAGAAGAATGAATAGAGGCAGTTAATATGTTAAGAGACGCATTCTGGAACCAAATTGCCTGGAAGAGAAAACAAGCTTGACATTCTTAGTTGAGCAAGCTTGTGCAAGATCCTTAACCTCCCTATTCCTTAATTTCCTTTGGAAGGACTGAAGCTCCAATACTTTGGCCACCTGATGCAAAAAGTCAACTCGCTGGAAAAGATGTGGAAACTGGGAAAGCTCGAGGGCAAGAGGAGATGGGCGCAACAGAGGATGAGATGGTTGGATGGCATCATTGACCCAATGGACATGAGTTCAAGCAAATTCCTGAAGATAGTGAAGGACAGAGCAGCCTGGCATGCTTCAGTCCATGGGGTCTCAAAGAGTCAGACACAACTTATTGATTGAATAACAACAACCTGATGATAAAACTAACATCTAATTTAGACTATTGATAAGAACAACATGAGTTAACAAAGAACATTTAGAGACAGGTATAGCCTATTTTCGGAGAAGGCAATGGCAACCCACTCCAGTACTCTTGCCTGGAAAATCCCATGGATGGAGGAGCCTGGTAGGCTGCAGTCCATAGGGTTGCTAAGATTCGGAAATGACTGAGCGACTTCACTTTCACTTTTCACTTTCCTGCATTGGAGAAGGACATGGCAACCCACTCCAGTGTTCTTGCCTGGAGAATTCCAGGGATGGGGGACCCTGGTGGGCTGCCATCTATGGGGTCACACAGAGTCAGACATGACTGAAGAGACTTAGCAGCAGCAGCAGCATAGTCTGTTTTAAATGTTCAATAGATGTTAGTTATCATTATCAGGGAACAAACAAATAGCACTGCCACGTGGTTCAGCAGTTCCAGTACCGGGCATATATACAAAGAAAATTAAATCAACGTGTCGAAGAAACATCTAGACTCCCATGTTCATTGCAGCATTACTCAAAATAGCCAAGATATGGAAACAATCTGTCTGTCCATCCATGGATGAATGATAAATAAAATGTATACACAAACAAGGAAATATTATTCAACCTAAGAACAAAATCTTGCCATTTGTGACATCATGGATTAACTTGGAGGGTGTTACATTTTGTGTTGCTGGCATGCTTGGTGGTGTCAGACTTTTTGCAACTCCATGTACTATAGCCTGTTAGGCTTCTCTGACTGTGGAATCATCCTGCCAAGAATACTGGACTGGGTTGCCATTTCCTCCTCCAAGGGATCTCCCCAACCCAGGGATCTAACCCACTTCTCCTGTGGCTCCTACATTGGCAGGCAGATTCTTCACCACTTGAGCCACCTGGAAGCCCTGGAGAGTGTTATGCTAAGTGAAATAAGCCAGACACAGAAAGAAAAATACTACATAATTTCACTTACATGTGGAATCTAAAAATAGTTGAACTCATAAAATCACAGAGTAGAATGGAAATTGCCAAAGGTTACAGAGTTGGGGCAGTGGGGAGATGCTGGCCAAAGGAGACATTTCATTTGCACAAGATGAAAATCTGAAGTACAACATGGTAGTTAATAATATTGCATTATATACTTGAAATCTGCTGAGAGTAGATCTCAGTTATTTTTACCATACATACAAAAAATGCTAACTATGTATGGTGATGTATATGTTTATAAGCTTGACTCTGGGGAGTAGTTCACTATGTATGTGTTTATCAAAACATCAAATTGTACACCTTAAATATATACAAACTTACGTGTCGCTTATACTCCAACAAAGGTAAAAAAGTAAGATGGTTATACACTCTAAATGTACATCAAAACAAGCTAAATAATTATATTCACACTTCAGGAACACATAGGCTTCAATATAAACAGATGTAGAGAGGGCTGGAAGGTTATAAATTAAATATGAGGGAAGCTAATAGGATTGGAGATACAGAGTGATAGGGGAAATTATAAAACTAAATTAAAAATAAAAGAAGGATGTACATGGACTTAAAATGAGAGAATGCAGCATCTTAGTCAGATCCTCTCTCCAGGAATTTTAAATGAGAAACACAGAGAAGTAGGTAGATACAGAGGAGGAAGGCAAAGGCAAGGTTGTCAAGCAAGACTCAGCAGACCAAAGGCACGTTCATGAAAATGAGAGTCATACTGCGGGGAATAGAAGCAAAGGGCAGAACTGGCACCACTGTATGTTTCCTCCTGAGGTGGAGGGGGTTCTCTTTGCTCCCTTAGCTCTCCACGTACCTAGCAATGAGCCCTAAGACCTGAGGTTATTTGTTTGTCTTCATCCTTTGAAATTAAAAATAGTCTAATACTACACCTGTCTGATGCGACACTTCAAAGAAAATTTGCCTAGGGCATACATGACAAAGTGCTTTGGTTCAACTTGAGACATAAATTATAAAAACGCTGAAAACTACTATAATGACCTTCAAGATAACTGTTACTTTTGTCCTGCTCAAAGCCCCACAGGGGACAATTGCTGGGACAGAAATGGGAAAAATGGTGTATTTAAGATCTCTGTGCCTAAAATCCACTGTTCCACCCCTTTGTATCATGTCAAGAGTTTGAAAATTTTTTAATATTTTAATTTCTTCCAAGGAGATAAGATATCAAGAGTAAGGGTGTGTGGGCCTTGAGATTTTATTCCTGTTAAACAGGTGTTGTAAAATAATAAAAGCAAAGCCCTGAGCAGATTGCCTATACACAACATGCATTAAAAAAGCTAAAATCTTAACCTTCCCCAATCACGGCTCCAATATCCAAGAAAAACCTACCAAACATGTAAAATGAATTGATTGCTATTTATATAGATGACATAAGTGAAAAGGAATAGAAGATAAATCTGGAATGAAGTTCCTGGGACTTAATAGCCTTAGATATGAGGATAAGGCCCTTAGGGGGATACCGATGGTACTATTTTTTGTTTGTGTGTTTGTTTGTTTTTTTCCCAAGAAGAAGCCTTTGGCAAAGAAGAGGAAGGAGAATATAGAAAGTAAAATGCTAGTAGTATAGATACTACTGAAGATAATAACTGAGTATTTTTGCTAACAAACTCATGGAGGAGGACATGGCAACTCACTCCAGTATTCCTGCTTGGAGAATTCCACGGACAGAGGAGCCTGGCGGGCTATAGCCCATAGGGTCACAAAGAGTTGGGATACAACTGAAGCAACTTAGCTAGCAGTAGCAGGCTTAGAAATATAATAAATGTTTTGGCAAACAATTAAGTACAAAGTGGAGAATCAAAGAATATTTTGCAACTCGCATGAACTATAGGAATTTAAGCCAAATTTGAAGTAGAGGGGAAAAAAATGGACAAGAAAAGTATAAAACTGAGCACAAGACTAAAATCAAGGGTAGAGGAGGCTCAAGTTTCCGTAAAGAAAGTAGAAGAGGGGGACCTCCCTGGCAGTCCAGTGGTTAAGACTTTGCCTTAGTGCAGGCTTGATCCCTGGTTGGGGAACCAAGATCACACAAGACTCCTGGCCAAAAAACCAAAACATAAGATAGAAGAAACACTGTAACAAATTCAATGAAGATTTTTAAAATTGTCCACAACAAAAAAGAGAGTAGGTAACAGAACAATAACTGAAGAACAGTAATTGTAGCCAATATTATCTGTAGACCAACACACAGAATATGGAAAGCAAACACAGTAAAACTAAAATGTGGATTAAATCAGGGTAGGAAATATATCCCACACTTACATCCCTATGGTGTCCAACCAGGCCCCTGAATAGCATCACTATATGAAAGGAACAATGAGCTGTTAAGGGACCCACCCTCACTGGGCTCTGTGCAGCTTGGCCTGGGATTCAGGTCACTGAGATTCTACCTTCTCCCAGTCTGGCTAGAGTTAGTCAAGAGGAGGTTAACATAAAGCCATGGAAGTGGCCAATTCTGGCAAAAGCCCATAAATATATATTAAAGAGTAATTTGATACTTTAAAATAGAAGTGGGCATTGGGCATCAAAATGAGCTCATGTGCATGCATGCAAAGTCACTTAGTCATGTCCTATTCTCTGTGACCCCATGGACTGTAGTCTGCCAGGCTCCTCTGCCCTTGGGGATTCTCCAGGCAAGAATATTAGAGTGGGCTCTCTTGCCCTCCTCCAGGGAATCTTCCCGACTTCGGGATCAAACCCATGTCTCTTATGTCTCCTGCACTGGCAGGCAGGTTCTTTACCACTAGCACCACCTGGCTGAGATCAATTCAGAGAAAGCTATTAATATCTTTTTCTTTTCTTTTTTTTTTTGATAGATTACTAGACTAGTAGAGAAGAAAGGAGAAGATGCCATAGGTAGAAAGCAATATACCACCCCCCCAAATCCCTCCTGACACCATCATAAACAACTAAAAGGAGCTGGATGAATTTCTATAGTTATGCAATGTTGATTAATGGATCAGGGCCATCCTGAGGGATGGCTCCATGTAGCTGGATGCTGAGGGGGAAATGCTTGGCTCTTTTTTGTTTAGCATTTTGATTAACACCTCAGATGAAGATGCAGATGGCAAGCTTATCAAATTTGGGGATGATATAAGGCTGAGAGTTATAGCTAATATGTTGGATGTCAGAATCAAGATTTAGAGAGCTTAACAAGCTGGAATAATGAGCTACAACTAAGAATATGAAAGGCAACACAGTGGGAAGCGTAGTTTTGCATTATGGTGTCCAAAAGATAGCTGAACACATATACTCAGAATAGGGTTCAAAACATTATAGCCATTCCTAAGTAACAGGCTTCAGAATTTTTTCTTTTAATGTAAACTGAAAATACATCAATAGTCACTATACATTAAATTAAACATTTAATTAAATTTTAAGGTAAACTTCATCTACCAAGAAATATTTGAGATAGTTTACAAGACAGAACCTGCACAAAAATACTATTAAAGTGGTCCAAAGAATGTGGAAAAATATAATACATTAGGAATATTGTACTTTCATTTATACAAAAGACATTATCTGACCATGTACCCTGGCTGAAAGAGTATTTTTTGCCTATTGGACACTTATTCTTCAAATTTTAGATCCTGCAATGGCCTTCTCTGATTCCCCAATTTAAATGATGCTCCCTTTTACTATTCTTTTATAGTATCCTGGTCAAGTTTGTCATACCACTTAGGACAAATTGAACTTATATATTCTGTGTTTATACTTCTTAATCTCTCTTGTCACTAGACTGCAAACTCCATGAAGGCAAGGACCAAGTGCTTTGTCTAAAACTGTGTAATCAAGGTATAGCACAGTACTTGACACGTAGTGGATTTCAATAAATAAATCCTGAATTAATGAATAAATAAGAAGAACTGGGGACCAATAGTTTGGAAGAAGACATGTAAAGAGGTGAGGTCTGGAGTACCCTGGTGTACCCTGCTGGGCTAGTGGTTAAGACTCCCTGCTTCCACTGCAGAGGGTGTGGGTTTGATCCCTGGTGGGGAAACTAAGGTCTTGCATGCCTTGTGTGGCCAAAAAAAAAAAATAGGTAAAGTCTAATATGAATAATGTTCCACATGAAAGTATGACGCTGTTTCTGTGAAAATATAGAATTGGTCTAGTGAACTTGGGGAAAAGGCTCTATGAAGAAGCCAACTTGATATCTGGCTCAAAAAGATGAACAGGAGTTCACTTTGAAAAGAAAAAGACACCAGACAAAGGAAAGAACACGGGCAAAGGAATGCAGTCACACAAGGACAGAAGGTGCGTGGGGAAGGTGGGAGGAGTCCAGTGTGGACGGGGCACGTGGTACAGGAAAGGGGGTGCTGAAAGTGACACTGGGGCATCTTGTCCTCGCAACTATCATTTAAGCACTAGTTGCCAAACGGAAACGTATTGAAGAAAAATAAGCACAATGTGAAGAAACCAGAAATTGCACATGAGTCAGAGCACAAAGCACTCTGGATAACCTGGAAAATAAAACATTTAAAATTTATTGATATTAATATGAGGGGCATATATTTTCAGATTTTGGAAGTGATCTTAGGCAGACAGTATTTTAAATCTATTTTAATTGAATAATGTTATTTGAACCAATGAAGGAAGGCATTTTGATTTTAAAAAATCAAAACCTTTGCCATTTTTAGAGCACTTCAGCTGATTGTTACAGTAATAAACTTCTAATTGGTGAGAAGATTTAAGTAGAAGGAACATGACTCTTCTATTACCATCCCAAATAAAAATATTTTAGTCTGATGGGGGTCATCACTTTCACCTGTCAATGTCATCTATATCACCTACGTTGCCACCTGTAAGCTAACAATAACCCGGTGTACGAGACAGCAAAAGAGACACTGATGTATAGAACAGTCTTATGGACTCTGTGGGAGAGGGAGAGGGTGGGAAGATTTGGGAGAATGGCAATGAAACATGTAAAATATCATGTAGGAAACGAGTTGCCAGTCCAGGTTCGATGCAGGATGCTGGATGCCTGGGGCTGGTGCACTGGGACAGCCCAGAGGGATGGTATGGGGAGGGAGGAGGGAGGAGGGTTCGGGATGGGGAACACATGTATACCTGTGGCGGATTCATTTTGATATTTGGCAAAACTAATACAATTATGTAAAGTTTAAAAATAAAATAAAATTAGAAAAAAAAATAAAATAAAATCTATATTCCAAAACTATAATTACAGAAATTTCTCTCTTTGACCTCAAATATTTTCAATTGTGTGGGTTTTTCACATCTCTAATAATTGTTCTGCTCAGTTCTCAAACTGTTCAATACTGAGTTTTCCACTTTCTACTCTCAAGCTTGTACCTTACCCTTATTAATGTCAACATCCATCACTGACCTAGTTTTCAAAAGTTCTCCCAACTCTGCCCTGTTTCCCCAACTTTAATAAGTGTTATCCCTCCTGACTTTCAAATACTTTCTCCTCTTCCCCTCCCCATGGACTCTCATTTTTCATTCTCACAGAGGCTACTGCAACCCTCTTCTGATGATTTCTCTACCTTTCTCTTTTATCTAATCTAACCTCAACTCTGCAGCCAGAAATACTTTGCTAAAATAAATACAGAACCCTAGCACACCCCTGGTTAACAACCCTACTTTCTAAAGCAGCAACATATTGAGAGTTCGGGGGGTTCGGGATTTGAAGAGTCAGTAGGAGAAAGGTAGCATTAGGACAAGGACTTCTGGGTTTCTCTTACCCTCTGGCAATCTTATCTATGAGGCAGACTCTTTGTGACCCACAGACTATAGCCTGCCAGTCTCTTCTGTCCATGGGATTCTCCAGTCAAGAATATTGAAGTGAGTTGCCATGCCCTCCTTCAGAGGATCTTCTTGACCCAGGGATTGAACCCACGTACCTTATGTCTCCTGCATTGGCAGGCAGGTTCTTTACCACTAGCACCACCTGGGGGGCAGCCTGTAGGAACCATCTCTTAATACTTTCAATGAGTATATCCTAGGTATCAGTACTTCATTCCTCTAACTGCCAAGCTAATTTGAAATACAAATGCTATATTTTATTTATCCATTTATTAGCAAATGAAAATATGGGATGTTTCCACATTTTGGCTTTACAAGTAATGTTGCAAAATATTTATGTTTTATGTGAATACATGCTTTCAAATCTCTTGGGTGTATATTTCATTTCTGTTGGGTCATATGGCAACTCAGTGTTTATCTTTATTAAGGAGCTGTCAAACTTTTTCAAAGTAGTCTCATCATTTTACATTCTCATCAGCAACGTATGAAGATTTCAGTTTTTTTGCATCCTCACCAACACATTGCCTTTTTGACTAGTGGATATGAAGTGACATCTGATTACAGTTTTGATTTCCATTTCCCTAATGACTAATGATATTAAGCATCTTTTCAGAAGTTTAAAAGCCATGTATACTTAATATATCTTCTCTGGAGAAATGCCTGTTTAAATTCTTTGACAATTTTTCAACTAGGTTGTCTTTTTTTGTTGTTGACTGAAAAGACTTTATTCTGGATGCAAATCTATTTTTATCAGATACACATTTGCAAATATTATCTTCCATTCTGTGAGTCTCTATACATTGTGTTTGCTTTCTGTATTACATTTTAGCCATGATATTTTGTCTAATAATTTGCAGATTATGGTATCAACTATTCACATATAAAGCCTATTGTGCAGACACTACACACAGGAAAAAAAATAACACTTTGTGAGTGGTTCTTATACATGAGAAGTTTCCAATTCTTTTTCATTTGCACATCTTTAAAAGGTTTAATTGCAAAAATACAACAGCCTTAACATATTCTGGTATGCTAAATAATGGCCCCCAAAGATATCTAAGTTCTAATCTCTGGAACCTCTGAATGGCCCCTTATATGTGAAAAGAGACTTTGCAGGTGTGATTAAATCAAGGATATTGAGGTGGGAATATAAATCTGGGCTATCCTGAGTGCCCTTACAAGAGGAAAACAAAGATTGGGACAGAATTGACATTAAAGAAGTAATAAGACACCAAACAGGATGCTATACCACTGGTTTTGAAGACAGAGAAAGAGGCCATGAACCAAGGAATGCAGCTCTAGAATCTGGAAAAAGGTCAGGAAATAGATTTCCCTCTAGAGGCTTTGAAGGGAGTGAGGCTCTGACTACACCTTGATTTTGACTCAGTTATACCGATTTTGGATTTCTGACCTTTAGAAGTGTGAAAGAGTAAGTGTGTCATCTTAAGCAACCAAGGTTGTGGAATTCTTGCTGCTGCTGCTGCTGCTGCTGCTGCTGCTGCTGCTAAGTCTCTTCAGTCATGTCCAACTCTGTGCGACCCCACAGATGGCAGCCCACCAGGCTCTGCTGTCCCTGGGATTCTCCAGGCAAGAATACTGGAGTGGGTTGCCATTTCCTTCTCCAATGCATGAAAGTGAAAAGTGAAAAGTGAAAGTGAAGTCGCTCAGTCATGTCTGACTCTTAGCGACCCCATGGACTGCAGCCTACCAGGCTCCCCCGTCCATGGGATTTTCCAGGCAAGAGTGCTGGAGTGGGGTGCCATTGGCTTCTCTGTGTGGTATTCTTAGAGCAGTCATAAAAAACTACTACAAATATGTATATGAAAATTCTTTACATAGAAGCATAGATTTAAATTCTATGTTTTGTTAATTACAAGTATGTATGATGCATTGACTCTTTGCCAGATGTTTGTGACCACACAGTAATGAAGTAGACACAGTCCCTCCCTCAAGGATGCCATACTCCTCTGTGGCAGGACAGACTAAGACATACAGCAGGTAAAATATGAGAAGTACTAGGATTGGGAGCCTGTTTTTTCAAGGTATATACAGCAGATATACTTAACTCCTAATAGGTTCTAGGATTTGGGAAAGAACTGACTAGCAGGATTGCCTGGAATTTCCCAGAAAGGGTGACATTTCTAACCTAAGTCCTGAAAGGTTACTAGGAGTCTACTAGAGAATTAGCTTGCAAGGGGGAAAAAATTAAAGTGTGTATGTAGAGAAGGCAAAAGCCTCATGAGAAGGAATGGTATGCATTGAGATATGCAAGGTTCTAAGATGGCTGGGGCTCAGCATGGGAAGGAAAAAGGATGAGGTTTCAGGGGTTAACAAAGGGAAAAACCATGAAGGGTCTTGTATGTCACACTAAGTGGCCTGGGCAGTCAGTTGACAATGAGAGTTTAAAAATCTATGGCAGTGATCATGATACCAGCCTGTGGGAAAGATTCTTCTCATTGGAATGGGACCAAAGGGTGGTGGAAGGAAGGACTGAGAAAGGCCAGGTAGTGGGTCCTCACTGCTGTGGATCTAAGGAAAGGTAAGGAATCTGAGCAAATCAGGGAGAACCACTGGAATGGAGAAACACGGATAGAGGATCAAAGCATCTCTAAGTAGTGATTTCATATGAATTTTTATAGCAACATTCACAGGAAAAATGAAGCAAAGGAAGCAAAATCTCAACACAGAAAATACAGACGCATATCCATCTTGTCAAACTTAAATTTATTTGCTAAGGAGTAGACACTATTATTCCTTCTCAAATGATGATTTGAAGAGCTTTTCAACATCTGAAAAAACATACAGGTGCAGAAGATTTAGGAAATAGGTCATTTGGCAAAAGCTGCAGATGACTAAAGAGTTGCTATTTCCTTCTGCAAGAGATATAATTACTCAGTCTCTCTGCCTGGTGGACTCATAAAGGAGAGCTCACAATACCTTTAAAAGTTTGTCCTATCTTTGAAACACACAACTCTTTGCCAGGACACTTCATAAAATGCTCTTTTAAACAATTCAGTTAATAAAGATGTAAATTTCAGTCTATCTTGGCCAAAATAAACTAGCCCATAAGTAGTTGAGCTAAATCTTTTCAATAATATAAAATTCAATATAGTCATGTTAGGGGAAGCACACTGATTAAAACTGCCCACCCTGGCCCAGCACCATAGTAACCATTTGCATGAGTTGTTTTATGACAGGAGATCCTGATAAGGAATACAGAACTAATAAGCCACCACCAACCGGAAGAGTTCAGGAAAGGTTGAAAGGAGACACCACGTGTCCGTCCACTTCCCAGAATCCCTCTTGCTAGCATCCATCTTGGCTGAACGATGTGTGCGCCAGCAGGAAAGACTCTGAATTAGAATGATTGGCCAAAGACCACCCGGAAACTAATCCCATCAGCATAAAACCCGAGACTGCAAGCCACGTGGCAGAGCAGTTCTCCTGGGTTCCCTTACCCTACTGTTCTCCACCTGGGTGCCCTTTCCCAATAAAATCTCTTGCTTTGTCAGCACATGTGTCTCCTCAGACAATTCATTTCCGAGTGTTGGACAAGAGCCCAGTTTCGGGCCCTGGAAGGGGTCCCCCCCTTCCTGCAACAGTCATAGAAACTAAACTTTCTAAATGTACTAAGATTAAATTCCCATTTTGTCAGTAACTGCAAGTACATGAAATATTATTCTTTAAATCACAAAGATTTCTTATTGTGCTTTGCTTGCCATCCATACCTCCTTATATATAACAGCAAATTAGTTGACTTGCTGTACTAGACTTAAGTTGCAAATGCCAAGTTATTTCTGGGTGAAATACAAGTGATCATTAATATAAGATCATTAATTGCCTCTCCAACTCAATCATAATTTATCTGGACTCAGATATGAAACAAATTCCATTTTCACTTTATAATCTGATGAATTAAAATTTTATTCACATAGTTCTCACTGGATCACTAGGAAAATTATTTTTCTGCATTTTTCCCATTCTTTCAAAAATATTCCTTGTCTACTGGTAGCAATACAATTTCATTCCAGTACATTAGGACTTCCCCTAATCCCAAACATTTTTTAAGGGCAAAATAAAACAAAATATTCTAGTGTTTGTCTGGCCTTGTGTTTTAGAGTCAACTTCTCTGTGGTTCCCTACTTATTATACTCAGCTATTCTACCCAAACAACTCTTAACACACACACACACACACACACAAAACTTTTATCAAGGCATACACGTTGCCTCTGGTCATATCTAAACTCACCTTTTCATTCATTCAACCAACATAACTGAAAGTCTATTGTGCGCCAGACCCTGTGTTAAGCCCTGGGGATGGAGAAATGAACTTGAGTCAATACACCTGAATTGAAATGAACCTGATTCAGTAAACAAACAGGTTAGTAAGAGAAACAGAAAAGTATATTGTTGGGGGCCAGCGTGAGGCACTCCGCCCATGGCAAAGGTCATGAGGAAGGAGGCTTGGCATACGCAAAGGCGGGATCGAGGCTCAGGAGTCCCCCTGGAAATCCTCAAGCATCTACTCCCATAACCAGAGCCTGCCTACTTTACTACTTTGTGCTCTCACCTACACCTCTGACTTTATGGGGGGCTGTCCCCCACCACCTCTTTTGGAGAAGGAGTTAACTTAGAGCTCCAGTTAATAAAAACTCCTGGGCGTGACAAGAGTGTTTTAACCTACAAATTCCTCTGAAGGTTCTCTAGCCTGCCTGGACAGGCTTGTCCGGCCACGTGTGATTGCTCACAGCCTCCCAACCATGAGAGGCACGAGATGCTTTAAACCTTCTAAAAACAGGTTCTTTAGAGAAGTTAGAAAACTATTAGTATAAGTATAGTGGGCTGATTAGAAATTATATTGGCGAAGGGTTTTTCGTTTGTTGAGCCAATGTTTGTTGCTAAGTCTCCATATCCCCTGCCCTTACACACATTAATGAATATATAGAAGAAATAAGTATTAACCTTTGATATTAATCATGTTAGACCTTAGGCTAAGTAAATTCTTTCCTTAATTAAAACCCACTACACCCTCACCCTATAGGAATGTAACTTTATCTGGTACCTTTGGAAGGTGGAGTCTTTTTTAAGAATAATCACCCCTGGAGAAATAAGTGTCCTGGTTGATTGACCGCTGTCACAAGGAGAGGGTCATAAATGGTCAGCAGGCCCCTTGGCCAGAAGATGATGTAACACCCCTAAGACCTCTGTATACATTTGTATGAAGCAAATACTTTGATAAAAGTCAGGACTGCTGACCCCGCGTGACTTTTGCGTAACATCTCAGTGTCTAAAAGTAGACCATGGAAAATAAAGAATTGGGATCAGTTTCTCAAAATACTGGTCTCCCCATGTCGGCTCTCTCTCTCAAACTCTGGCTGAGTCTCCATCTGGAGCGCAGAACCCACCAAGCTTACTAATTATGCCTGGGCTTCTAAGATCCGACTGGGGAGGCCTCAGTGTCTCCTCTCCTTCGGGAGAACGGAAGGACACCTGCGGCCTACGTAAGTGGTGCAAACTTCTTGTCTTGAAGTTTTATTGGTCTCCCGCGTAAACCAAGCTACTCAGCCTCTTTTCTCCACTGAATTTTCCTACTGAGCTATCCTCATTCTATTACTCTTTACATCTCTAATTAATATCTAATTGAAGCTATTGTATCCTGATCCTCGTCAATGCCGTCCCCGCTTCGAACTCCCTGGATCAGCCGGGGCTGGACCTTGGCAGTATATGGCTAAAAAAAAATCTAAATATATTGATAAAGGAAAAAAAGGATGATCCTCTTACCTACCCTGGAAATGGAAGTAGGAAAAGTGCTTCCTGGATCAGGCATCACTTTGTCTTATCTCAAAGGAAGAGGAGCCTCATGAAAGGAGGAAAAAGAGCATGCCAGGTGGAATATATAGTCATGGAACTCCTTTAAGGTCCTGTTAAGGAGCTGGTATATGCAGAAGAGACCAGGAGAAACTGCCAGCACAGCACTGGCATGGTCACACATGTCTTTTAGTGTTATGATTGATGGCTCTTAGTGGATAATAGATATCAGGTAGTTAAGACAATATTGTAACATCTGTCACTGGATGTAGTAGACAGCAAGAGGAAAAGAGAAGCTTGAGAAAATGCTTAGGAGGCAAACTTATTAAGACCTGATGGTCTAGTCAAAATACCTACTAACTTTCAGGCATCATTCTAGGTGCTGTGGATATAGCTGAAAAGAAAAGTAAAAAATAAAAAGCAGTTCTTTCTTTATTGGAATTTTACTATCCAATCATAGGAGAGAGAGATAAAGTGTTTTTAAAATGTAAATGCATAATATTTTAGTTAGTGATTAAGTACCATGAAGAAAGATAAAGACTAGTAAGGGGAATAAGGAGCTTCCCAAGTGGCATTAGTGTTAAAGATCCCATCTGTCAATGTAGGAGACATAAGAGACATAAGTTCGAGATCCCCTGGAGGACGGCAAGGCAACCTACTCCAGTATTCTTGCCTGGAGAATCCCATGGACAGAGGAGCCTGGAGGCCTACTGTCCATAGGGTCTCATGGAGTATGACACAAATAAAGCAACTTAGCACACATACATGAATGGGGAATAGGAAGTGATGAAGAATGATTTATTATAGGAGTTGGGCAAAGATTTGTTAGGAGCAGAGACAGGAACGAAGGAAGGGATGAAGGCAGGACATAGCGGAGAGAATGGAGTATGTTGAGGTGTGGGGTGCTTTCATGTCCTATTCTTTGAAAATAATATCACTGGGATAAGAGACATAACTGGACGTAACTCTCCCAAAGTATCATTATTTTGGCACATTCTATTCTGTTGACTGAATTAGGTAATCATCCAGGCCTGTTGTCACATAGAGTTGAGAATTAAATCCAACACCTTGACACTAGACAGTGATGAACTCAACAGCAGCAAAGATCTGCTGACAGGATACAGACACAAATTCCACTCTTAAGTGTTCTGTTTGCTTTAAATGAGGCATAATTTTAATACTGGTCCCCTCAGTGATATTCCTAAAGACAAAGAGACCGGGCTAATATTATCTGTGGTTTGAGTATTCCATAAAATCCATTCAGTTCAGTTGCTCACTCGTGTCCGACTCTTTGCAACCCCATGAATCGCAGCATGCCAGGCCTCCCTGTCCATCACCAACTCCCAGAGTTCACTCAGACTCACGTCTGAGTCAGTGATGCCATCCAGCCATCTCATCCTCTGTCGTCCTCTTCTCTTCCTGCCCCCAATCCCTCCCAGCATCAGAGTCTTTGCCAATGAGTCAACTCTTCACATGAGGTGGCCAAAGTACTGGAGTTTCAGCTTTAGCATCATTCCTTCCAAAGAAATCCCAGGGCTGATCTCCTTCAGAATGGACTGGTTGGATCTCCTTGCAGTCCAAGGGACTCTCAAGAGTCTTCTCCAACACCACAGGTCAAAAGCATCAATTCTTCGGTGCTCAGCTTTCTTCACAGTCCAACTCTCACATCCATACATGACCACAGGAAAAACCACAGCCTTGACTAGATGGACCTTTGCTGGCAAAGTAATGTCTCTGCTTTTGAATATGCTATCTAGATTGGTCATAACTTTCCTTCCAAGGAGTAAGCGTCTTTTAATCTCATGGCTGCAGTCACCATCTGCAGTGATTTTGGAGCCCCAAAAAATAAAGTCTGACACTGTTTCCACTGTTTCCCCATCTATTTCCCATGAAGTGATGTGACTGGATGCCATGATCTTTGTTTTCTGAATGTTGAGCTTTAAGCCAACTTTTTCACTCTCCACTTTCACTTTCATCAAGAGGCTTTTTAGTTCCTCTTCACTTTCTGCCATAAGGGTGGTGTCATCTGCATATCTGAGGTTATTGATATTTCTCCTGGCAATCTTGATTCCAGCTTGTGCTTCTTCCAGTCCAGCGTTTCTCATGATGTACTCTGCATAGAAGTTAAATAAACAGGGTGACAATATACAGCCTTGACATACTCCTTTGCCTATTTGGAGCCAGTCTGTTGTTCCATGTCTGGTTCTAACTGTTGCTTCCTGACCTGCATACAACTTTCTCAAGAGGCAGGTCAGGTGGTCTGGTATTCCCATCTCTTTCAGAATTTTCCACAGTTTATTGTGATCCACACAGTCAAAGGCTTTGGCATAGTCAATAAAGCAGAAATAGATGTTTTTCTGGAACTCTCTTGCTTTTTCCATGATCCAGCAGATGTTGGCAATTTGATCTCTGGTTCCTCTGCCTTTTCTAAAACCAGCTTGAACATAAGGAAGTTCATGGTTCACATATTGCTGAAGCCTGGCTTGGAGAATTTTGAGTATTACTTCACTAGCATGTGAGATGAGTGCAATTGTGCGGTTAGCATAGGTAATTTAGAATTTACTGAATTGTGTTGCCCACAGCTATATGTACAATCTATGTGGCCCATCAACAGATGAGTCAAAGAACTTGTAGTGTGTATAAACAATGGACTATTATCCAGCCATGAGAAAGACATTCACCATTTGTGACCATGTAAATGGACCTAGAAGATAGTACACTGAGACAAGTCAGAGAAATACTGTGTTATATCAACTTATATGTGTAATCTAAAAGTGTCAAACTCATAAAAACAGTAAAATGGTGGTTTCCAGGAGATAGGAGTGGAGGGATAAGACAAGGATAGAATAATTTTTTTTAACAGTATGAACTTGGAATGAGCAGTAAAGAAGCCAAAGAGATCTAATGCACAGTACAGTAATATGGACAACAATATAGTCTTATAACCAAACTTACTGAGACTAGAATTATTCCAAACACTGAAAAGAAATGATAAATATATAATATTATATGTGTGTATCATCACTGCAATTGCAATCATATTATAACCTACAAATGTCTTGAATTAAACTGTACACCTTAAATTTATGCAATGAATGTTATACATCAAATATATTTCAAGAAAATTTTAAAAATAGACCATTATGTATACTAAGGGCTTCTCAGGTGGCTCAGTGGTAAAGAATCCACCTACCGAAATGCAGGAGATGGGTTTAATCCCTGGGTTGGGAAGATCCCCTGGAGAAGGAAATGACAATTAACTTCATTATTCCTGCCTGGAAAATCCCATGGACAGAGAACCTGGAGGGCTTCAGTTCATGGGGTCACAAAAGACCCAGATACAGCTTAGTGACTAAGCAACTGGAGTGGGTAGCCATTCCCTTCTACAGGGGATCCTTCCGAACCAGGGATCAAACTAAGGACTCCTGAATTGCAGGCGGAAGAATCTTTACCACCTGAGTCATCAGGGAAGCCCTAAACAACAACAATGTATTTTGTGTGAAAAACAAAGATCGGAGTAATCAACTCTAGCTTTTCCCAAATGGGTCCGTTACTTGTCTGTGATGTGTTTAATGTTTCTGAAAGTAAAATCACAGAATACAACACTGCAGACTAACTCAACAGGCAGTGCAATGACTGTGCTAACTAAAAATTATTAAATCTCAAATTGCATTCCTATAATGATCCAGGTATAGCCTAAATAAAATGAGCTGATATACTGGCAATATAGAATAAAGACAAACTATCATTTACTTGTGTGTTAAAAGTGAATTCAATTTGTTATTTCTGGTTACTGAGAAAACTTAATAAAATATAAAAGCCTTGATGATAGTGACCAAAATCTATCAATTTTATTTTATTTTTTTAGAGTTTACCACTCAAACATAAATTCTCTCTATTCATACCTTCTATAAAATCCCTAACTTCTTTAGTTTTTGTTTGTTTAAAGGTAATTAAAAACCAAAAAGTAGAGCAGGAACTAGATAAGCTCCACTGCTATCAATAGTCAAGCCTCCTCCATCAATGTTTACACCAACTGTATTTAACCATCATTCTTTTCTCTGTTCACCCATATCTTTTAAATTATGTCAAGGTTCACAAATAATAAAAAGAGAGTCTTCTCCCTGTTTAGTGGCCAGGAGGACCAACCCCATGCTTGAGGCCAGGGACAGCGGCCGGGAGGACCAACCCCACACCCAAGGAGCAGTGGCTGCGAGGGCGCAGGAGGGCCTAGAGGAGCTATCCCACATTGAAGGTCAAGAAGGGCAGCGGTGAGGAGATAACCCTCATCCAAGGTAAGGAGCAGCGGCTGCGCTTTGCTGGATCAGCTGTGAAGAGATACCCCACGCCCAAGGTAAGAGAAATCCAAGTAAGATGTTAGGTGTTGCAAGAGGGCATCAGAGGGCAGACACAATGAAACCATACTCACAGAAAACTAGTCAATCTAATCACACTAGGACCACAGCCTTGTCTAACTCAATGAAACTAAGCCATGCCCGTGGGGCAACCCAAGACAGGTGGGTCATGGTGGAGAGATCTGGCAGAATGTGGTCCACTGGAGAAGGGAATGGCAAACCACTTCAGTATTCTTGCCTTGAGAACCCCATGAACAGTATGAAATGGCAAAATGATAGGATACTGAAAGAGGAACTCCCCAGATCAGTAGGGGCCCAATATGCTACTGGAAATCAGTGGAGAAATAACTCCAGAAAGAATGAAGGGATGGAGTCAAAGCAAAAATAATACCCAGCTGTGGATGTGACTGGTGATGGAAGCAAGGTCTGATGCTGTAAAGAGCAATATTGCATAGGAACCTAGAATGTCAGGTCCATGAATCAAGGCAAATTGGAAGTGGTCAAACAAGAGATGGCAAGAGTGAATCTAGACATTCTAGGAATCAGTGAATGAAAATGGACTGGAATGGGTGAATTTAACTCAGATGACCATTATATCTACTACTGCAGGCGGGAATCCCTCAGAAGAAATGGAGTAGTCATCATGGTCAACAAAAGAGTCCAAAATGCAGTACTTGGATGCAATCTCAAAAATGACAGAATGATCTCTGTTCGTTTCCAAGGCAGACCATTCAATAGCACAGTAATCCAAGCCTATGCCCCAACCAGTAATGCTGAAGAAGCTGAAGTTGAACGGTTATATGAAGACCTACAAGACTTTTTGAACTAACACCCAAAAAAAGATGTCCTTTTCATTATAGGGGACTGGAATGCAAAAGTAGCAAGTCAAGAAACACCTGAGTAACAGGCAAATTTGGCCTTGGAATATGGAATGAAGCAGGGCAAAGACTAATAAGAGTTTTGCCAAGAATATGCACTGGTCATAGCAAACACCCTCTTCCAACAACACAAGAGAAGACTCTACACATGGACATCACCAGATGGTCAACACTGAAATCAGAGTGATTACATTATTTGCAGCCAAAGATGAAGAAGCTCTATACAGTCAACAAAAATAAGACCAGGAGCTGACTGTGGCTCAGATCATGACTCCTTATTGCCAAATTCAGACTTAAATTGAAGAAAGTAGGGAAAACCACTAGGCCATTCAGGTATGACCTAAATCAAATCCCTTATGATTATACAGTGGAAGTGAGAAATAGATTTAAGCACTCAGATCTGATAGATAGAGTGCCTGATGAACTATGGAATGAGGTTCGTGACATTGTACAGGAGACAGGGATCAAGACCATTCCCATGGAAAAGAAATGCAAACAAGCAAAATGGCTGTCTGGGGAGGCCTTACAAATAGCTGTGGAAAGAAGAGAAGTGAAAAGCAAAGGAGAAAAGGAAAGATATAGGCATCTGAATACAGAGTTCCAAAGAATAGCAAGAAGAGATAAGAAAGCCTTCTTTAGCAATCAATGCAAAGAAATAGAGGAAAACAACAGAATGGGAAAGACTAGAGATCTCTTCAAGAAAATTAGAGATACCAAGGGAACATTTCATGCAAAGATGGGCTCGATAAAGGACAGAAATGGTATGGACCTAACAGAAGCAGAAGATATTAAGAAGAGGTGGCAAGAATACACAGAAGAACTGTACAAAAAAGATCTTCATGACCCAGATAATCACGATGGTGTGATCACTGACCTAGAGCCAGACATCCTGGAATGTGAAGTCAAGTGGGCCTTAGGAAGCATCACTACGAACAAAGCTAGTGGAGGTGATGGAATTCCAGTTGAGCTATTTCAAATCCTGAAAGATGATGCTGTGAAAGTGCTATACTCAATATGCCAGCAAATTTGGAAAACTCAGCAGTGGCCACAGGACTGGAAAAGGTCAGTTTTCATTCCAATCCCAAAGAAAGGCAATGCCAAAGAATGCTCAAACTATCACACAATTGCACTCATCTCACATGCTAGGAAAGTACTGCTCAAAATTCTGCAAGCCAGGCTTCAGCAATATGTGAACCGTCAACTTCCTGATGTTCAAACTGGTTTTAGAAAAGGCAGAGGAACCAGAGATCAAATTGCCAACATCCGCTGGATCATGGAAAAAGCAAGAGAGTTCCAGAAGAACATCTATTTCTGCTTTATTGACTATGCCAAAGTCTTTGACTGTGTGGATCACAATAAACTGTGGAAAATTCTGAAAGAGATGGGAATACCAGACCACCTGACCTGCCTCTTGAGAAAGTTGCATGCAGGTCAGGAAGCAACAGTTAGAACTGGACATGGAACAACAGACTGGTTCCAAATAGGAAAAGGAGTACGTCAAGGCTGTATATTGTCACCCTGTTTATTTAACTTCTATGCAGAGTACATCATGAGAAATGCTGGACTGGAAGAAGCACAAGCTGGAATCAAGATTGCCGGGAAAAATATCAATAACCTCAGATATGCAGATGACACCACCCTTATGGCAGAAAGTGAAGAGGAACTAAAGAGCCTCTTGATGAAAGTGAAAGTGGAGAGTGAAAAAGTTGGCTTAAAGCTCAACATTCAGAAAACGAAGATCATGGCATCCTGTCCCATCACTTCATGGGAAATAGATGGGGAAACAGTGGAAACAGTGTCAGACTTTATTTTTGGGGGCTCCAAAATCACTGCAGATGGTGATTGCAGCCATTAAATTAAAAGAAGCTTACTCCTTGGAAGGAAAGTTATGACCAACCTAGATAGCATATTCAAAAGCAGAGACATTACTTTGCCAACAAAGGTCCATCTAGTCAAGGCTATGGTTTTTCCTGTGGTCTTGTATGTATGTGAGAGGTGGACTGTGAAGAAGGCTGAGCGCCAAAGAACTGATGCTTTTGAACTGTGGTGTTGGAGAAGACTCTTGAGAGTCCCTTGGACTGCAAGGAGATCTAACCAATCCATTCTGAAGGAGCTCAGCCCTGGGATTTCTTTGGAGGAATGATGCTAAAGCTGAAACTCCAGTACTTTGGCCACCTCATGTGAAGAGTTGACTCATTGGCAAAGACTCTGATGCTGGGAGGGATTGGGGGCAGGAGGAGAAGGGGACGAGAGAGGATGTGATGGCTGGATGGCATCACTGACTCGATGGACGTGAGTCTGAGTGAACTCTGGGAGTTGGTGATGGACAGGGAGGCCTGGTGTGCTGTGATTCATGGGGTCGCAAAGAGTCGGACACGACTAAGCGACTGAGCTGAACTGAACTGAACTCCCTGTTTAAAGTTTCAAAAATTCCTCCAGCTTGCCTAATTTCTTTTCTATAATTCTAGTCTTAATTTACGTGTACTTACACACTGTACTGTACAACATTTAGTATTAACTTTTTCATTGGTATTTTGTCAACACCCTTATGAGACACTGAAGGTCTGATGCCTTCTATATAAGTGATTAAGGCACCAATAAACAGCATAAAATATATTCATTTGTGTTAGGTTTGGCTCTCTCAGAGAAAGCCTGTGCTCACACATAGAAGTATAGAGAGACGTGAGTCAAAGATCCGAACACTCACATTCCAGATAACCACTGTATATGTACATTTCCTATATTCATGCTTAATGAGAGGCAGTGTGTTTTTGACAAAGGAAAACTGAAGCAAATATTAAGAAACAAGGTTATGAGTTCTAGACCTGGGACACACATCCTGGGCTACGTCAGTATTCTCATGGGTTACTCCTCACCCATTTCCTTACCAGAACTGTTGCAGTGGACAGGGTCAACAGGCCTTCCATTTTTATCAGAGCAGGCTACTGCTCTAAAGCGCAGGCCTTGTCCACATTCTTTGGTATCTCCTTGTAGCCGCAGTCCTCTATGAGGCTCCTTTCTGCTCTCAGGAAGGATGCAATCTGACCAGTTTCCATAAGGATGAGATGTAAACACATCACAAGGACATGGTTCTGTTTCCACTAGAGGGTACAAGTCAGCATCCTGGCATTTCTCCTTCTTTCTGCTTTTCCCTGTTCCAACAAGAGACATGGATGTGTTAATTTCACATCTGTTGTTTTGCTAAGTTGTTCACATTTCAAAGCTCTTAAGCAATTAAGTCAAATAAAGCCTTTCTTTTTTTTTTTTTTTCCACTTTTTTTTCCTTTAACACAGAAGTAAATCCTAGGACAATGAAGCAATTCCCACAGCAACTTTGAAATTTAAGTTAACTGGGGGGAAAAAAGGCTTCATATTGGAGAGTGGCAAAAAATATTTAGAAAAAATTGCTACAGTGGCTTGACAACTAGAAAAATTCTTGTTGATTTATATTGATGTCTTTATAATTTGTTGATAAAAACTGACTACCTTGTCTCCATTTTCCTTGAAAGTAATGGTTTCCAGGGAAGTGAACAAAATGGGGTAAGTATAACTCTGCCTTTTTTTCAAGTGACTTTTAAAAAAATAGTTTGTTTATTCAAGGAAAAAAATTATATCCTCCCAGACAATGGCCTTGGAGTTAGCCTGGGTGTCACCTGGGGTGTGGCGGACAAAGTGTAATTTATTTTGATTATTGTTATCAGGAACTCAGAAATGCTGACAGAAACAATATATTGAAATAAATGCTCAAAGCAAGTTGGGTAATTTAATCTGAGAAAAAGATATGACTTGCACTTTGAGAGACCTTTTTAACTCAAAGATTTTAGAATATGACCTAACATTACCAGTTGACTTTTATGGACCTTTTAGGTGTAGTCCCAACTTTTGAGTAATGACAATGCAGAGTCATTTTTCAAAGCTGTGAGTACTTGATAATTATGTTTAATGGATTCTAAGACAGTCTGTAACTTGACTCAACTTTGCTACTAACACACTTCCTCTAGATTTTTAAGTTTTCCCAGATTTAATACTTTTTCTTTGTTTCTTCATTAGTGGGCCATTAGTGAGAGTCACGGCTGGTTATTTTAAATAGTAGGGAGCTTTATTAATCTATTTCCAGTCATAAATGGCTGTTTTGGAAATGCTTGCTATAAGTTGATGATACATAGATTACTTTCTCATTGTGAAACAGTTTACATGTGCTGTGTTGCTCAGTCATGTCCAACTCTTTGCAACCCCATGAACTATAACCTGCCAGGCTCCCCTGTCCATGGGCATTCTCCAGGAAAGACTACTGGAGTAGGTTGCCATGTCCTCCTCCAGGGGATCTTCCCAGCCCGGGGATTGAACCCAGGTCTCCCTCATTGCAAGTGGATTTTTGACCCTCAGAGTCACTAGGGAAGCCCATGAATACTGGAATGGGTAGTCTATCCCTTCTCCAGTGGATCTTCCTGACCCAGGAATCAAACGTGAGAGCCTATTTGCATGTGGATTCTTTACCAGATGAGCTATCAGAGAGGCTCCAGATAGTTTACATTACACACAATAATTCTACAGTTGTCACCTGGAGGACCAGCTGTATCTCTTCTGTGATGCTTCTGGACTCAATAAATAAGGATTCCTATAGGTTATGAAAGATCTTGTAGAAGCTTTGGACACATCACTGTCTCTCCAGGGGGATATATTTCTTGCATCTACCATTAGGGCCACTTACTGAGAATAAGTTTGAGGAGCACTCCCTCTATCTCTGCTGTGAGCATTTACTGCATGGGAGACATATCAGTGGGTGAGGAGGATTAACACCTTCTTATCAGCATTCAACATACCCAAGTATCTAGTGCTTCTCACATGTCCAAAAAGCACAGTTTTCTCCATCTTTTATGTGTCCATTCTCTTCTCAACACACTTAACTCTACATTTTCAGTCTACCTATTCCTTAAAACTGCTAACTCTTGCCGGAGTAATAACATCCTGAACTATCTTTTACTTTTTATCTTTCAGACTTGATAGTCAATGATAGCCTTGGAGCATTGACTACACCATCATTCTTGAAATGTCCTTTCACACCTTACCTTTCTGTCCCTCACCTCTGCTTCACACCCCCACCATCTTTCTGGGCATATCATTTTCTGTTCATCTATTTGTTGAATTCTTCTCCCTCTGTACCTCTCTTAACTAATGGGTTTCCAAAGGCATAGACTGACACTCTCTTTTCTTATCCTCACAAAGAGCATAATCCTCTGTACCCCTTAAGTCCTTAATTATTAACTTCAGCTCAGATTTCTTACTCAAACTTCAGGGCCGCAGACTGAAAATCTACACCTAAAGGATCAGTCAAAGTCAACCTGGCAACAGCAACACTCACTCACTCTGACCATCATAACTTTTCCTTCTCCTTCTACATTTCCCAGTTCTACCAATACTCATATTTAGCCCTCCACCAAATTCCCAGCTTAAATCACTATACTGGCTGCTTTCAAGATTTTATGGCCACCATAACTCATTCCCTTCAATCTTTTCCCTGCACTTCAGCCAGGACCAACTTACAAAGTTAGAAACTTGATCATATCATTCATCTACTTAAAAGTTTCCAGTGGTTTACACCATTCATGGAATAAAGTCTAGATTCTTCACTTTGGTCACCAAAGTTCCATAGGATTGGGTCTGTTGATATTTGTCTCACAAATATGCTGCACCACTCTGCTTGTGTCATACTAAAAATTCTCAGTATTATTTTTAACATGACAGTATTATTAAAAATAATACTGAGAATTTTTAGTTCCTAAAAGCCACTCATTTAACTTCTGGTCTTTGCATGTTCTATTCCAGGAATGGTCACCAGTTCTACCCTCTCTATATAGCCTAGTTAATGACTACCTGTCCTTTAGGTCCAAACTGGAATTACTCCTCCAGAAAGTCATCCTTGAACACACTCTTTATCTCCGTTCTAGAAGAGGTATTCTTCTGGACTTGGGTAGCATCTGATGGGCAGAATGCTGGCTCTCCAAGAACGTTTACATCCTAATCCCTAGAACAACTAAACATCTATGGTAAAATAAACTTTGTAGATGTAACTAAGATTATGGATGTTGGGATGAGATCATTTTGAATTATCTGGTTGGGTTCAACATAATCACATGATCTCAAATTCAGAGAACTTTTCCAGGTTGAGTAGAGTCAGAGGGGATATAAGTGTGATAGAATAATCAAAGGCATACAATGTTACTGAATTTCAAGACTTTGGAGGAAAAGAACCATAAACAAGGAATGTAAGCAGCTCCTAGAAGCTGGGAAAGAAAACATGTTCCGCTAAACCTTCTAGAAAAAAAAAAATCCTATCTTGACAACATCTTGTTAATAGTCCTGTAAAATCTCTGACTTCAGACAAAGAGAAATGTAAGGTAATAAATTTGCATTGTTTTAAGTCATAAAATTTGTGGTAATTTGTTACAGAAGTAATAAAAAAAAAAACTAATAAGCACCCTACATAACAGCTATTGTAGCAGGTACTATACTGTATTGTCACCATATCATACCAAAAATACCTAAATTATACTGCTGCTGCTGCTGCTGCTAAGTTACTTCAGTCATGTCCGACTCTGTGCAACCCCAGAGATGGCAGCCTACCAGGCTCCCCCGTCCCTGGGATTCTCCAGGCAAGAACACCGGAATGGGTTGCCATTTCCTTCTCCAATGCATGAAAGTGAAAAGTGAAAGTGAAGTCGCTCAGTCGTGTCCGACTCTTAGTGACCCCATGGACTGCAGCCCACCAGGCTCCTCCATCCATGGGATTTTCCAGGCAAGAGTACTAGAGTGGGGTGCCATTGTCTTCTCCGTAAATTATAGTGGAAGCTCTTAAATTAAAACCAAGTCTATCTATTCCTTTGTAGAGCTCCAAGGTCTAGCACACATAAATGATAAAAATTATTCCTTGAATAATTGAACAAAGTTTTCTAAAAAGATGAAAAAAAGGAAGACATAAGAGAGAGAAAGAATGGGAATAAGGAAAATGTTCATGTACAATGTAACCAAGTTACTGGCAGAACAAATATTCTGTAAAATGTATGCTGTCTCTATGTTTGTGATATCTTTCTTAATTACATGGGATCACTGTTTGAAGAAGGCTTTGAGCAAATTGGTTAATGCAGAGATAATTTTCACAATAAAAAACAAATTATCGGTGGTCCTTAACTTTGGAAAATTCTGAAAGAGATGGGAATAGTAGACCACATGACCTGCCTCTTGAGAAATCTGTATGCAGGTCAGGAAGCAACAGTTAGAACTGGACATGGAACAACAGACTGGTTCCGAATCGGGAAAGGTGTACATCAAGGCTGTATACTGTCACCCTGCTTATTTAACTTATATGCAGAGTACATCATGAGAAACGCTGGGCTGCATGAAGCACAAGCTGGAATCAAGATTGCAGGGAGAAGTATCAGTAACCTCAGATATGGAGGAGACACCACTCTTATGGCAGAAAGTGAAGAAGAACTAAAGAGCCTCTTGATGAAAGTGAAAGAGGAGAGTGAAAAAGTTGGCTTAAAGCTCAACATTCAGAAAACTAAGATCATGGCATCCGGTTGCATCACTTCATGGCAAATAGATGGGGAAACAGTGTCAGACTTTCTTTTTTCAGGCTCCAAAATCACTGCAACTGGTGATTGCAGCCATGTAATTAAAAGGTGCTTACTCCTTGGAAGAAAAGTTATGACCAAACTAGACAGCATATTAAAAAGCAGAGGCATTACTTTGCCAACAAAGGTTCGTCTAGTCAAGGCTATGGTTTTTCTAATAGTCATGCATGGATGTGAGAGTTGGACTATAAAGAAAGCTGAGTGCTGAAGAATTGATGCTTTTGAACTGTGGTGTTGGAGAAGACTCTTGAGAGTCCCTTGGACTGCAAGGAGATCCAACCAGTCCTTCCTAAAGGAAATCAGTCCTGAATATTCATTGGAAGGACTGATGTTGAAGCTGAAAATCCAATACTTTGGCCACCTGATGTGAAGAACTGACTCGTTTGAAAAGACCCTGGTGCTAGGAAAGATTGAAGGCGGGAGGAAAAAGGGACCACAGAGGATGAGACAGTTGGATGGCATCACCAACTCAATGCACATGAGTTTGAGTAAACTCCGGGAGTTGGTGATGGACTGGGAGTCCTGGAGTCTATGGGGTCGCTAAGAGTCAGACACAACTGAGCGACTGAACTGAACTGAACTAACTTTGATTACATTCTAGTCATAATCAGTATTAATCTTTGGATTCAGAACCAGCTAGTATTTTAAAAATATTAAAAAAAATCAATCTCCACTACAACTCTGAGGACATTTTTCACCTTAAATTAGAAACTTATAACTTATTCTATAAAAACACAAATCTACAATATTTAAAAGGTATTAGTTATCCAGTTATTTTGAATATATCATTTTTTAGTAACCTAGGTAGATTTTCTATTTTTTTAGACTGATAATTTACAGTACTGTATAAGCAACTGCTTTAGTTATCACTAAATCTAAAACTTGTGATTATCTAATTTGCATAAAACACAGAGAACACTCAGATATTAAACTGAAGACTCTAGTTAAAAAAATGGAAAAAGAAAAAATAAACACCTTAGATGGTCCCCTATACAACAAAGGGCTTGTATTCATGTCTGTATGCTTCTCTGGGTGTGTCTATGTTAGAGAATAGCATTGCTTTATAGTCTAAGCCCATGTTTTTTAATACTATCATTCATGTTTGAGATTGCTTATTTTATTTACTACCAAATTACATGGGGGAAACCAAAATACAAGCATTCGTATCACAACAATAAAAATAAGGCTTCAGAAGTGCACATTTTTCACTACTTATTTTTCTACCAAAGATATGGCAAACAAAAGAAGAGCAAAGAGTATTTTGCTCTCCATTCAACTTTACAAAGATTAACCCACTGTAGTTGCTGACTGACAGTGAACTCAATGTTTCAGACAGAGGAAATTAAAGACAATGACAGAATGCTTGTGGTTTGGACAAACAGACCCTTACACAGTCACATGCACTTCAGAAAGAATTCCAATAAATCACACTTCTTAACATCTTCCAATACATAAAAGCAATACAATCATTACATTGAGATTTCTGTTTTTTGTGACTAGCGGTAGGTTTCTACCAAGATGCATGCTGACTGCATTACCTAACAACAAAAGTTCAGTTCAGTTCACTCAGTCGTGTCTGACTCTCAGTGACCCCATGGACTGCAGCACGCCAGGCCTCCCTGTCTATCACCAACTCCTGGAGTTTACTCAGACTTACGTCCATTGAGTCAATGATGCCATTCAACCATCTCATCCACTGTTGTCCCCTTCTCCTCCTGCCTTCAATCTTTCCCAGCATCGGGGTTTTTTCAAATGAGTCAGTTCTTCGCATCAGGTGGCTGAAGTACTGGAGTTTCAGCTTCAACATCAGTTTTTGCAATGAATATTCAGGACTGATTTCCTTTAGGAAGGACTGGTAGGATCTCCTTGCAGTGCAAGGGACTCTCAAGAGTCTTCTCTAACACCATAGTTCAAAAGCATCAATTCTTCAGTGTTCAGCTTTGTTCACAGTCCAACTCTCACATCCACACATGACTAACTAGAAAAAGCATAGCTTTGACTAGACAGACCTTTGTTGGCAATGTAATGTCTCTGCTTTTTAATATCCTGTCTAGTTTGGTCATAACTTTCCTCCCAAGGAGCAAGAGTCTTTTAATTTCATGGTTGCAATCACCATCTGCAGTGATTTTGGAGCCTGAAAAAAGAAAGTCTTGCCTCTGTTTCCACTGTTTCCCCATCTATTTGCCATGAAGTGATGCAACCAGATGCCATGATCTTAGTTTTCTGAATGTTGAGCTTTAAGCCAACTTTTTCACTCTCCTCTTTCACTTTCATCAAGAGGCTCTTTAGTTCTTCTTCACTTTCTGCCATAAGAGTGGTGTCTCCTCCATATCTGAGGTTACTGATACTTCTCCCTGCAATCTTGATTCCAGCTTGTGCTTCATGCAGCCCAGCGTTTCTCATGATGTACTCTGCATATAAGTTAAATAAGCAGGGTGACAGTATACAGCCTTGATGTACACCTTTTCCTATTCGGAACCAGTCTGTTGTTCCAAGTCCAGTTCTAACTGTTGCTTCCTGACCTGCATACAGATTTCTCAAGAGGCAGGTCAGGTGATCTGGTACTCCCATCTCTTTAAGAATTTTCCACAGTTTATTGTGATCCACACAGTCAAAGGCTTTGGCATAGTCAATAAAGCAGAAATGTTTTTCTGGAACTCTCTTGCTTTTTTGATAATCCAGCAGATGTTGACAATTTGATCTCTTGTTCTTCTGCCTTTTCTAAAACCAGCTTGAACAACTGGTAGTTCACAGTTCATGTATTGTTGAGCCTGACTTGGAGAATTTTGAGCATTACTTTGCTAGTGTGTGAGATGAGTGCAATTGTGTGGTAGTTTGAGCATTCTTTGGCATTGCCTTTCTTTGGGATTGGAATGAAAACTGACCTTTGCCAGTCCTGTGGCCACTGCTGAGTTTTCCAGATTTGCTGGCATATTGAGTATAGCACTTTCACAGCATCATCTTTCAGGATTTGAAATAGCTCAACTGGAATTCCATCACCTCCACTAGCTTTGTTCATAGTGATGCTTCCTAAGGCCCACTTGACTTCACATTCTAGGATGCCTGGCTCTAGGTGAGTGATCACACCATCGTGATTATCTGGGTAATGAAGATCTTTTTTGTACAGTTCTTTGTGTATTCTTCCACCTCTTCTTAATATCTTCTGCTTGTTTGGTCCATACCATTTCTGTCCTTTATTGAGCCCATCTTTGCATGAAATAGTCCCTTTAAGTCACATATAAACTAGCTTTCACCACTACATCTTTGTAGCAGTTTCTTAGAGTTATCTAAGAGGCTATCTCCTGGGCTATAGTTATCATTCAGACCCTGGATAAAGCTATACTCACAACATGAATGTTGTGCATTTGTCTTTCAGTGAAAATTTTGGTGACCACTAAGGGACTCAGAATATACTTGTCTCATTTGCCTGAACTCTATCTGGGGCCTTGACCCTCCAGAAAAGGCCCTTTGTGCTAATCTACACCCTCAGGGAATCTAGACAACTGGGTTAGTCTCTCCTAGGTCTTGGATCTCCTGTGTTGATTCACAGTTCTTAAGGTTTTTTTTTTTTTTTTTTTTTTTGGTGATTGTTAAACTCCTTGCCATTAAGAGTAAGTTTTCCTTCAACTTATATTCAAGAAGAGGTAACTAGGTTACCCGGATGAAAGACAATGGGAAGATTTTGCTCAGTTAAAAGCTACTGAGTGGGTTATTCCAGTTGAGAGAGGTTGGGAGCTTGCTCAGTTGAAATACACAGAGTAGTTTGGACTGGATGATTACATAGGAGGCTTGATTGGCATCTTTTCTTGAATACTTTAAGCAGAGTTTGTCTGAATAAGTTACCATGTGAGCACTTTCAGCTCCAAAGATAAGAGACACAGCTTTTCCCAACCAGTTACAGCTTTCTTAGTCAACTGGGAAAGTTATGACAGTGGCAAGGGCAAGCCCTCACACCATGCAATGGTCCCATGAGGAGACCCACTACTTAATTCAAAGACACTGGCTTTGGGGACACATATAACATTGGTCATCCAGTGTTCCAAATATCCATGGAAATTTTATACAGCCAGAGGGAGAAACAGACATGTGAAAGAGCTGAGATGAATCCAGGGTGCCTCCTAGAGGTGTTAAGCCAAACAGCATACCAGCCCACCATGCAGTCTTTTATTCTGACAAACTGACATTTAAATGGGAAACAAAGGCTTCAAAGCAGAAGAAAGTGGTGTCAGATAAACCTTTGACTCATATCCTGCCAGGTTCATATATATATATATATATATATATATATATATATAAGCTTATACTTGCAAGTAGTTTGGAAATTAAGAAAACTTCATCCTGAAAAAGGTCTTGATGGGACTCTCCTGACATTCCAACAGTGGCTTTTACATATGCAGTTAGAGAAAAAGCTGGCTTTGTATAATATTCTTTCAAAATTCTTACCCTAAGGGAACAAAAGTCCTTCTAGCAAGAGCTTACAATGATCTCCCTGAGTCTTTGAGATGTAAATGTTCTACCAGGTCTTCTCAGAAACTCTTATCTAGACCATCTCTAATTTCTGAGATTGAAAAAAAAAGGGGGGGGGGGGTTAGCTTTTATCCAAGAGTAAACTCCAAGAATAAACTCATTCCAACAGTTATTATAAACTAGTGAGTTTTATATTGTAATACCAGATTCATGTCTTAAGTTTTAAAATGAAGCTGTGAGATCTCTGATTATATGTCTGTGTATATATTATAGAATATTATACGTTTCTACCTTTGGTAATGTTTTATAAAAATTAAACTGTAAGAGAGACCTATTTAATTGGCTTAAATATAATGAAGTGCTTCAAGAAATTCTCAGAAATACAAGTTAACCCAATTTTTTTTAAGATCACATGATTGAGGATTAATCATTACCCAATAGAAACAAGCTTATTGGTTTAAGTAAAAAACCAATAGCATGACAACATTATTGTATCTATGTTTGCTGAATGTCAAAAAAGATCATGTTACCACTAACAAAATTTGTCAGCAAGAAAAATGATATTTTCATAAAGAAATTTCAATGCAAGCATGATTTTTAGGTGAATGCTAAGAACGTTTATGTCTTACTCTATTTCTACTTAAAGATAGTTTCTCTAGATCTTCTGGTAACTTGAAACTTTAGAGTTTTACTAAGTTAAATGATAGGGATTGATCAACTGTCTAGATTATTTCCAAATAAAATACAGGAAAATTTATACTTGCTTAGCAATTAAAATCTCAAATTTCATATTCTTACAAAAAAAAATAAAGATGTTTGGTTCACTGGGCACATGTCTTGTACCACATTGGAGAAAAAATTACATTGTGGAAAAATGTGTGTTTCTAGAGGTAACGGAATATGTTCATAAGTTTGACAATCAGGCATGCTAATGTGATAGTTCACAACTGTTTTTTCTTGGTTTTCACTAAAGATGGAGTTCTTAAGGTTTGAAAATTATGATTAATATGTGAAATTAGAACCACTAAAATAAAGAAAATGTTTTCATATGCAAAAAAACTTTTAAAAGGGTAAATAGAAAGGAAATGCATTCTATTAAGGGAAAACAAAGTAATTATTTTCAAAAGACAGTCTAAGAGAAAAAGAAAAAAGAGAACTCAAAGGATAAAATCTAAAACAAAAAATGCAAATTATAGGCTTATGGAAAAGAAATCTTGAGAAAGAATTTGATGTACAGTCAGGGCTGGCTAAGATTAACATGAACTTAATTGGTTGAAAGAATTCTAATATTAAAAATAAACTTTTGCAGAACTAGAATTTGAATCTCTCTGTTATGACCTCTTGCTAATGTTGGCATTTCTCAGAGAGCCCCAGAAAAATCAAAGAAAAAAAAAAAAAAAACAGAGAAAGTTATTAAATTATTTAGGTTTACTTGATATATTAATTATATGATTAACATTGTTAAATGAATGATGATGAATCTTAGGTAATATTGTATGAATAAATATTGTTAATGTAAATATTCTAGAGTTTATATGAAATTGCTAAAATTTAGTTGTCCTATGTTATCATTTATAGTCCAAATTATCTTAAAATGTAACAGAAATAACCAAATTTCTTTGTCAATAGTAATCAGATCCTTAAAGATGCCATTTTAAAAGTCTTTTGTCATTTATAGTTATTTTATTCTATTACTTTTATGAAAATTCTTCATCTTCAAGAAGATTCATAGAAAGGGCTTTTTTGGGGGACAATTACAGGTATTTTTTAAATTAATTTATTTTTTATTGAAGGATAATTGCTTTACAGACAATTACAGGTTTTTGACAACTTTCAGATTATACTACAGAACTGGGTAAGAAATTAAAGAATTCTAATGAACAAACTGATGACTTCATAAAATTGTTAACAGGAAAGCAACAAAATTAATTGCCTAGGACTGAATGAACTGATGATAGGGTTATAATTTTTTAGACTATTTTTTCTCTTTAGACTTTTTGTCTAAAATATCACTGCTTAGCTTTGTTTTTCTAGATATAAGGAAATATTTCCTGTACAATGACTAACAATCATTTGATAAATTATACCTTTGTAAGTAGAAGTGAAACATTTATCTTTTTTTCCTACCTGATCCCTCCAGAATTGGATACTTTTTATTCTTATTTTCATGGAAATAAAGTTATTTGCATAAGTTCAATAAAAATCTGTTCTCCTTTTAACAGGGCACAATGGAAACATTGGTTATGTTATTATAGCTTTGACTGGAATGTTGTGTTTCAGAATAAACATAGAATCAGATATAACCAGTCAGCTTTAAAAAACTAATACAAACTTTGTGCGTATGTGCTTGCTCTGTTGCTCAGTTGTGCTCATGTCCATACCCGACTCTTAATGATCCAATGGACTGCAGTGTGCTAGGATTCTCTGTCTATGGGCTTATCCTGGCAAGAATACTGGAGTGGGTTGCCATTTTCTTCTCCAAGGGATCTTCCTGACCCAGTGATCCAGCCTGTGTCTCCTGAGCCTCTAGCTTTGTCTCAGGCGAATTCTTTACCACTGAGCCACGTGCGAAACCCCAAGAAAGACTTTATGAAGCCATGAAACCCCTTAGAGTGACAGCCTACTCCCTTATTTTCAGGGTTCTTGGCAACCTTGGTTGGTGGCTCAGAAAGTAAAGTGTCAGTCTGCAATGCAGGAGATCTGCGGTTCAATCCCTGAGTTGGGAAGATCTCCTGGAGAAGGAAATGGCAACCCACTCCAGTATTCTTGCCTGGAAAATCCCATGGATGGAGGAGCCCAGTGGGCTACAGTCCATGGGGTCACAGAGTTGGATCTGACTGAGCAACACTTTCTTTTCTTTCAGCAACCTTATCAGGTGAATAAGAAAGGACTCTCAAGCTATCTGGGGGACTTGAGAAGAGAGGAATTCACCCAAATCTATAGGTATCATAGGTAAATCTGATGGCAAGTCCTAGGCATAATTTTCCTGGCTTTGAGAAGTCTTATAAACTTTAGTCTGGGACTGTTTATAATTAAAAAAAAAATGCAACCAAATTTAAAGAGCCTATATAAACAATTGCTATTCTTGGTACACTTATATAAATAATCAGGCCAAGTTTATTGAAACCAGACTTACTAAATTAGTCTTAGTTTGGCTGTATTTGGTGGAAATGAGGATAATTTTATAGAAAAAAAAATTTCAGTAATATACCTTTATAGTCCTAAATGGCTCCTGTTGATATATTATAGTGTCACAAAAGTTTAAATGAATTGTTAAAAGGACATTTTAAGCTTGTTTCTGAAGTTTATCACAGTAATCTGTCTTTGGATAAGGATCAGATACCCCATGAAGTACATTCCAGAGAATATATACTGGAAAAAATATATTATTTAAAGGACTCTCTCCCGCCTAGATGGAAAGACCTTTATCAGCTACTCTTAGCTTGTTTATGCACAACAAAACTAAAGGGAATTGACTCTTAGATTCATATTTCCCACTTAAAAAAGGTCCCTGAACCAGACTTGTCTGTAGAGAGGATTGCTAGCCTCAAACTCACCTTCGCACAAATGCTCAAACAGAAGAAAAACAGCATCCACAATAGGAAGAGAAGATGAGGGCATCAGAAGCAGATATTTATTCCAAAGTACCAGAGCAGATCTTGATTTCTTGGGACTTCTACATAGGAATCAAATGTTTTTCTAACACAGGCACAATCCTATGAAAAATTTTAAAAATCTAATGTTTTGATCTACGGTCAATTATCTATGTCCAATACTTCTGGTTCACCTTGGTAGATTTCTAACACTCTGATTGGATGGTCCCTTTGAAAATTTTAACATAAATATGAATTTTCTATCAAAGTTATTCAAGCTCAATCAGAACAATAAGCTAAATTTCACTAGAAAACCATAACTTCCCACTTATCAGGAGGGGCCTTTCCTCAGCTATGGACTGGATTTATATGGCAAGAGTCACTTAAGAGTAATGACTTAATTGGACTTGTTAATAGAACACATTTAATCACCCACATTAAAAACAAAAAAGAAAATCAGATTTCTGCCTTAAACAGTCTGTTCCCTAGTCTTGGTGATCTCTTAAGAACTGGTTTGATGCTGGCCGTTCAGTGCATGAATCCCCATTATGACCTTATTATTACTTCTGGTAATGTAACATATATTCTGCTTATTCTGCTGAGTCTCTGACGAAAGTAATGATTACTAAGGGACTTGAAATGACTGACTGCATATTAAGTTCTATATAGAATTAAAATGATTATAGTAGTGCTATAGTAGATGTAAGAAGAAACAACAAGGGAGAATCATTTCCTGGATCATACAGACTAGTAAGACAGGTAGTCCAGAGCTATTTATGGTTACCATTAGAAGGACCTAGTCATAGCACTTGGATTGTTTATCAATGAAATCTGACCTTGACATAGGAATGAACATTCCTAGGGCTATGGGACATGAAATGCCTCCCCAACTTTGAATTTATGACCAAAAGGGGGGCACTCCAGCAGAACAAGAGCAAAGACGATCCCACTCTCCACCCAAGTCCGCAAAGATTAATCCACTATACTCCTTGACTGACTCAGTACACTCTATGCTTTCAACAGAGGATGCTAAAGAAAATAAAAAGAGACTGTGTGCTTTGGACAAACAGAGCCATAGATAGTTACATGTATTTCAGGAAGAATTTTAATAAACTTCACTTCTTGCATATTCCCAGAACACTACGATCATAAAGTTGAGACTTCTATTCTCTATAACTAATAGTTTTCACTAAGAGGTATGCTGTATCGAATTCTATAACAGAAACAAAATCACATATAAACTAGCCTACTCCTCTACCTCCTTAGAGCAGTTTCTCAGAGCTACTTGAGAGGCTGTCTCCAGGGCTGTAGTCCCCAGTTAAGGCCATGAATACACCTTAACTCCCACATTGTGCATTTTTCTTTCAATTGACACTACTATGTAATCCATTTGACTGATTTTTTTAAACAGTTCATGTATTTCATGAAATCGGCCAGTTGTTTAGGTCATCTAGGTACTCAGACATACAAAGATCAATTAGCTAGGCAAAACCTTAGCATTTAATGATTTAGAAAATGAAGTCTAGGTGGTTTTTTTTTTTTTTTTTTTGGTGTGTGTGTGTGTAATTTTTAGGATAGAGTATAATGGTTTTTCAAGATTTACCTTAAAAGTATATGTTAAATAAAAGTCATTAAAGTTATGATAATTGATAACACAAATTTACTGGCTGTAAAATAAATAAATATCCTAGGATTTTCAATTATTTCATTCTCAATTTACTGACAAATTATCATTAACAAACCTTCAAAAGGAAGAAAAAATTGGCCACGAATTAAAAATTTTCTTTCCCTCTCAAGGAAATTCTCTCTCATCTCAAATATATGGACAGAGCTGTTAAGATAATGGCTTCTGAAACATGATACACGAACATGCAAACCAAGTTCCATTAAACTGTCCCTTAACATGGGATTATTCCTGCCACATATCTTCTACCCCACTACATAGTGGTCATGTATGGATGTGAGAGTTGGACTGTGAAGACAGCTGAGCACCAAAGAATTTATGCTTTTGAACTGTGGTGTTGGAGAAGACTCTTGAGAGTCCCTTGGACTACAAGGAGATCCAACCAGTCCATTCTGAAGGAGATCAGCCCTGGCATTTCTTTGGAAGGAATGATGCTAAAGCTGAAATTCCAGTATTTTGGCCACCTCATGCGAAAAGTTGACTCATTGGAAAAGACTCTGATGCTGGGAGGAATTGGGGGCAGGAGGAGAAGGGGACGACAGAGGATGAGATGGCTGGATGGCATCACTGACTCGATGGACGTGAGTCTGAGCGAACTCCGGGAGTTGGTGATGGACAGGGAGGCCTGGCATGCTGCGATTCATGGGGTCGCAAAGAGTCAGACATGACTGAGCAACTGGACTGAACTGATATTGTTAAAGAATACAAAATCTGTTTTATCTTAGAAGCAGAAGATATGTTTTATGCTGCATAAATTTATATATGAGCACTTATTATAGACAAAATATTAAAGTATAACATGTAATTTAATGTTTCTCTTTGTGACTGCATGTTTCACCTTACCTACAGATGGGTTCCTGATCTGCATGCAGAAATACTATTAAGGACTCTCATGGATTTTGTCAATCCATTAGAGTAAGTTAAATGTAAAATAATCATGTATCTAATGCATCCAAACAAAGGGGAGTCTTGAACCCAAGGGAATTAGCACTTGAGTTGCTCATGAGAACAAATGGTCATCTCTCCTTAATTCTTCAATGTCAATACCAATATTATTAACCTACTTATTATTCTGGTATTTTTCTTGGTTCTCATTTCCTGAATTAAGCTTTTTTTTGCCTATATGAAAAAACCTACAATGAAGAGAAGTTCTGGAATATTTATCTAGATAAGAAGTTAGATATATTACAATGTCAATTATTTATATATTATCGCAAAAACTGCTCTAAGACTTTGATTAAACTACTTATGACTTTAGTTTTCATTAAATTTCAAAGAAGTAAATTGAACCAATAATAAGCATATACCACAAAAGCAGAATCTATGTATGTATGTATGTATGTATCTATATGTGGGCTTCCCAGATGGTACTCAGTTCAGCTCAGTCACTCAGTCATGTCCGACTCTTTCTGACCCCATGGACTGCAGCATGCCAGGTTTCCCTGTCCATCACCAACTCTCAGAGCTTACTCAAACTTACTCAAACATCGAGTCAGTGATGCCATCCAGCCATCTCATCCTCGGTCATCCCTTACTCCTCCTGTACTCAATCTTTCCTAGCATCAGGGTCTTTTCTAGTGAGTCAAGTTCTTCACATCAAGTGGCCAAAGTAATGGGATTTTCAGCTTCAACATCAGTCCTTCCAATGAATATTTAGGACTGATTTCTTTAGGATAGACTACTTGGATCTCCATGCAGTCCAAGGGACTCTCAAGAGTCTTCTCCAATTCCACAGTTCAAAAGCATCAATTCTTCAGTGCTCAGCTTTCTTTATAGTGCAGTTCTCACATCCATATATGATTATTGGAAAAACCATAGCCTTGACTAGATGGACCTTTGTTGGCAAAGTAATGTCTCTGCTTTTTAATATGCTATCTAGGTTGGTCATAGCTTGGCTTCCACAAGTAGCAAGTGTCTTTTAATGTCATGGCTTCAGTCACCATCTGCAGTGATTTTGGGGCCCAATAAAATAAAATCTGTCACCATTTCCATTGTTTCCCCATCTATTTGCCATGAAATAATTGGACTGGATGCCATGATCTTAGTTTTCTGAATGTTGAGTTTAAAGCCAACTTTTTCACTCTTTTTCACTTTCATCAAGAGGCTCTTTAGTTGTTCAATTTCTGCCATAAGAGTGGTGTCATCTGCATATCTGAGGTTATTGATATTTCTCCCAGCAATCTTGATTCCAGCTTGTGCTTCATCCAACCAGGCATTTTGCATGAAGTACTCTGCATATAACTTAAATAAGCCAGGTGACAATATGCAGCTTTAACACACTCCTTTCCCGATTTGGAACCAGTCTGTTGTTCCATGCCCAGTTCTAAATGTTGCTTCTTGATCTGCATACCAATTTTTGAGGAAGCAGGTCAGGTGGTCTGGTATTCCCATCTCTTTCAGAATTTTCCACATTTTGTTGTGATCTACACAGTCAAAGGCTTTGGCATAGTCATTAAGCAAAAGTAGATTTTTTTTATTTCTGGAACTCTCTTGTTTTTTTTTTTTTTTTCCGATGATCCAACAGATGATGATAATTTGGTCTCTGGTTCCTCTGAATTTTCTAAATCCAGCTTGAACATCTGGAAATTCATGGTTCGCATACTGTTAAAGCTTGGCTTGGAGAATTTTGAGCATTACTTTGCTAGTGTATCAGATGAGTACAAGTGAGTGGTAATTTGAACTTTTTTGGCCTTGGCTTTCTTTGGGATTGGAATGAAAACTGACCTTTTCCAGTCCTGTGGCCACTGCTGAGTTTTCCAAATTTGCTGGCATATAGAGTGCAGCACTTTCACAGCATCATCTTTTAGGATTTGAAATAGCTCAACTGGAATTCCATCACCTCCACTAGCTTTGTTCGTATTGACTTGCCTTTGCATTCAAGGATATCTGGCTCTAGGTGAGTGATCAAACCATCATCATTATCTGGGTCATGAAGATCTTTTTTGTACAGTTCTTCTGTGTATTCTTCCACCTCTTAATATCTTCTGCTTCTGTTAGGTCTACACCATGTCTGTCCTTTATTGTGCCCATCTTTGTATGAAATCTTCCCTTGGTATCTCTAATTTTCTTGAAGAGATCTCAAGTCTTTTCCATTCTATTTTTTTGCTCGATTTCTTTGCATTGATCACAGAGGAAGGCTTTCTTATCTCTCCTTGCTATTCTTTGGAACTCTGCATTCAGATGGGTATATCTTTCCTTTTCTCCTTTGCCTTTAGCTTCTCTTCTTTTCACAGCTATTTGTAAGACCTCAGACAACCATTTTGCCTTTTCATATTTCTTTTTCTTGGGGATGGTTTTGATCACCATCTCCTGTACAATGTTACAAATGTCCATCCATAGTTCTTTAGGCACTCTATCAGATATAGGCCCTTGGAATCTGTTTGTCACTTCCACTGTATAATCATAAGGGATTTGATTTAGGTCATACCTAAATGGTCTGGTGACTTTCCCTACCTTCTTCAATTTAAGTCTGAATTTGACAATAAGTAGTTCATGATCTGAGCTACAGTCAGCTCCTGGTCTTGTTTTTTGCTAACTTGTATAGAGCTTCTCCATCTTTGGCTGCAAAGAATATAATCAATCTGATTTCAGTATTGACCATCTGGTGATGTCCATGTGTAGAGTCCTTCTCTTGTGCTAATGGACGAGGGTGCTTGCTCTAAGTGTGTTCTCTTGGCAAAACTCTATTAGCCTTTGCCCTGCTTCCTTTTGTACTCCAAGGACAAATTTGACTGTTACTTCAGGTATCACTTGACTTCCTACTTTTGCATTTTCCAGTTCCCTATAATGAAAAGGACATCTTTTTTGGGTGTTAGTTCTAAAAGGTCTTATAGGTCTTCATAGAACCATTCAACTTCAGCTTCTTCAGCATTACTGGTCAGGGCATAGGCTTGGATTACTGTGATATTGAATGGTTTGCCTTGGAAATGAACAGAGATCATTCTGTCGTTTTTGAGAGTGCATCCAAGTATTGCATTTTGGACTCTTTTGTTGACTATGATGGTTACTCCATTTCTTCTGAGGGATTCTTGCCCACAGTAGTAGATATAATTGTCAGCTGAGTTAAATTTACCCTTTCCAGTCCATTTTAGTTCACTGATGCATAAAATGTCAATGTTCACTCTTGCCATCTCCTGTTTGACCACTTCCAATTTGCCTTGGATTCATGGACCTAACATTACAGGTTCCTAGTCAATATTCCTCTTTACCCCATCGGACTTTACTTCCATTACCAGTCATATCCACAACTGGGTGTTGTTTTTGCTTTGGCTCCATCCCGTCATTCTTTCTGGAGTTATTTCTCCACTGATCTCCAGTAGCATATTGGGTACCTACTGACCTGGGGAGTTCCTCTTTCAGTGTCCTATCTTTTTGCCTTTTTATACTGTTCATGGAGTTCTTAAGGCAAGAATATTGAAGTTGTTTGCCATTCCCTTCTCCAATGAACCATATTTTGTCAGAATTCTCCACCATGACCCATCTGTCTTGGGTGGCCCTACACAGCATGGCTCATAGTTTTACTGAGCTAGACAAGGCTGTGTTCCATGTGATCAGTTTGGTTAGTTTTTTGTGATTGTGGTTTTCTGTCTGTCTGCCTTCTGATGGATAGGGATAGGAGGGTTATGGAAGCTTCTTGATGGGAGAGACTGACTGAAGGGGAAACTGGGTCTTTTTCTGATGGGCGGGGCCATGCTCAGTAAATCTTTAATCCAATTTTCTGTTGAGGGGCAGGGCTGTGTTCCTTCCCTGTTGTTTGACCTGAGGCCAAACTATGGTGGAGGTAGTTACAGAAGGTTTGGTTTGTGCCCTCCAAGAGTCTGTTTCCCCAGTCCTGTGTAAGTTCTGGCACTTCTATGGTGGGGTTAATGGTGACCTCTTCCAAGAGGGTTTATGCCTAACCCAAGTCTGCTACACTCAGAGCTCCTGCCCCTGCGGCAGGCCACTGCTGACTTGCACCTCCGCAGGAGATATTCAACACAGTTCTGGCTCAGTCTCTGTGGTGTCTCTGGGTCCTGGTGCACACAAGGTTTATTTGAGCCCTCCAAGCATCTCTGGTGGGTATAGAATTTGATTCTAAATGTGATTTTGCCCCTCCTACCATTTTTCTGGGGCTTCTTCTTTGCTCTTGGATATGGGGTATCTTTTTATGGTGGGATCCAATAGTCTCTTGTCGACCAGGAAGTGCTAGTGGTAAAGAATCTGCCTGCCATTTCAGGAGACACAAGAAATGTTGGTTTGATCTCTGGGTCAGGAAGATCCTCTGAAGAAGGGCATGGCAACCCACTCCCATATTGTTGCCTGGAGAATTCCTTGGAAAGAGGAGCCTGGTGGGCTACACTCCATAGGGTCACAAAGAGTTGTACATGACTGAAGCAACATAGCACACACACACAAAAGCAGAATCTATGTATATAATCAATTTTTGCCTTCCAGTACTAAAGTTTTAAAATATCAAGTTACTTATAAGGTAATGGTAAAGACCCTGATACTGGGAAAGATTGAAGGCAGTGGGAGAAGCGGACAACAGAGGATGAGATGGTTGGATGGCATCACTGACTCAGTGGACATGTATTTGAGCAAACTCTGGGAAATAGTGAAGGACAGGGAAACCTGTCATGCTGCAGTCCATGGGGTCGCAAGGAGTAGGACATGGTTGAGCAACTGAACCCACCAATAAGGTAATGGCAAAAGACAATGATATAGGTGAGGTCTGTCTTTGATGCTTTTAACAAATCAGGTACTTCTTTCAAGCTTGCTGAGATCCTGGCATGAAAAACACCAGAAACTCTGCCATTTACTATTCTAAGGAAGTTGGTTGATATACTGCTGTTTATCACTATAAAAATTAAAAAGCTATATAGAGAGGAACTTCATAGCTTTGGAATGGTTCATATCTTTCATTTATTTCACAAGTATTAACTGAGTACATATTGTGTGTCAACCATATGCCTAGGAGATACATAATGGCAGGGAGGGTGGGGGGAAAGGGAGAGATGATATAATTTCCCATCCTTCTGGAATGGATATTCTCCTCAACAAGTTCAGGACAGCATCACCTGCTTGAAGCTAAAGAATAAAATGCACAACCTACCTGTGAGCTGTCGCCTTCTACTTCGAGTCGTTTCACAATTTGTGGAGCAGGGTGTAAACTTGGACCAAGCAGTGAAGGTGCAGTCATTGCGACATGGGACTGTACATTCTTGCATGAGGGGAGGCATGCCGTTCATCTGCTTGAGGCATTCCGTCATTTCTGCTGATTGGTTATTATCAGAGATGCATGAGACAGCTAAAAAAAAAAAAAAAAAAAAGGATGCTTTTGTTGCTATTTTAATTAAATCAAGCTGCTGCTGATTCTTGGACGAAATAGCAGAATTCCCCAATGTTTGAAAAATTTTGTTATCACTGTGATTGCAAAAGGTGTTCAACATAGCTAACCTTATTTCTCTCTGGAAATTAAATGTTTATTGTTGCCAGTGGAGGTATTTGATAATTTAATTGGTTTCATTATTAATCCAAACCCTGCACTGACAGCAACCAAAATAATTGTTCAGTAATTTTCTGTATGTCCTGCTTGTGAGCATTTGATCTCTAGAGATGGTATAAAACTAGAAAACAGAATCTACAACAGAACAATACAAAGATGAAAAAGGACCAAACCATGAAAAAAATCATTTGCATCTTTCATAGATTTGATTTTTGTTAACTTGCTAAATAGCACTTATGTTTAAATGGTCCTATGTTTGTCAGTCAGTATTTAAAAATAAATTTCCCTTTCTACAAGTAAACCATTTTTTCCCCTTACTAACATTTCAGGATAAGGTAAAATTTTTAATCATTTTTTCCAAGTACAGGCATAATGTCTCCAGATAATCCCCATTACAGATATCCTACCAATTGCAGATAACTCTTCTATGCTCCTCACATACTTTTTCAACTGGAATTGTCTGCAGTCATACCATGAACTTATTTCAAGGTAAAACATTTTTTTGATTTTGCTTAATTTTTGAGTCTTTAGACTAATGCCACTGTATTCAATTATGAACAAATGATATTTTGTGCCTCTTTGATTCACCCTAATTATAGACTCAAAGGATATATCTTTACTTTCTAGACCAGCATGTCTCAAACTTGGCATCAGTGACATTTTAGATTGGATAATTTCATTTTGTGGATACACAAGTTTGTCTTGCACATAGTAAGATACTTAGCAGCATTCTTGGCCTTAGCCAATTAGATGCCAATAGCACACGTACCCTCTTGGTTTTGAAAACCAAAAATGACTTTACACATTGACATGTCCCCCTGGTTGACAACTACACCTCTCAACTGATTTCTAACCATGGATGTCTTCGAGAATACAGAGATTTGATGGCATAACTTCAGATCTACTCAAACAGCATCTCTGGGAAAGAAGTCTAGAAATATTTTTGTCTCTAAGTGTCCCAGGTGGTTCTGATCCAGCCTGTCCAATGGCCACCTGCCTTTGGCATGATGTCTTTGGAAATGGTATGTGTTAATGGATATTTGCTGAGTTTAGCATCCTAAGAACAAACTGTTTAGGATCACTTTTATTACAGCTCTTTAAAATCTACCAAATTAAAAGGAATAAAGAGACCACAACTAGGAACACTGTTGTTAAGAACTGTTTATATAAACTTTTCTAGCACAGGGTAAGTATATGAAAGGGCCTTCAGTTGTCCATTTCTCTTATATTCTGAATTTCTTTATCTGGAGCACAACAAAAAACAAGTCAATCTGAATATTATCTATCCATGTATCCATCCATTTATTTACTTATTATTTATGAAGTGGTGAAAGCCAAATGTATCTAATGCTTTAGGACCAAGGAATTAGCTAAAATAACAATGGCTGCACACACAATATGTCCCAGTTTGTACATCTGCTCTGAAGCAGGTGGGGCTATTCATTCATTCTGAATAGTTTTATTCTTGTTTCTGTCCATATCCTAGGAACAAAATCCACTGCACATCAAGCCAACATCACCTGCATTTTCTTTGTTGGGAATATTATAGCCATTAATGATGAATACAGTGCAAGATCTTTTCTCAAGTAGGGTACAAGCAAATGTTTACTTGAATTTCATGCTTAGATAACTAATTTGGAGTCAATTTAGGGGATTTTTACCATGCTAATTTATTTTCCAAGATGACAGTGTAATGAATAACATAAAGAGGAATTTTAAACACTTTGAAAAAATATTGCTATTTGAAAACTAAACCTCTACAAATATACAAATTAAGAGTTTTTCCAATGATAAAACATTTTTAAATACTTTATATAATTTAAGTTTAAAACTTGAAAACTATACAATAAACATTCAATGATATTTTTAAGTTTGGCAAGCTATCTAAATTAGAGTACAAATGGATTTATGAATGTCTATATTCAACTATATTGGTTTCCCTGGTGGTTCAGTGATAAATACTTTGCCTGCCAATGCAGGAGACATGGGTATGATCCCAGGGTGGGGAAGCTCTTCCGCAAGAGAAAATGGCAACCCACTTCAGTATTCTTGCCTGGGAAATCCCAAGGACAGAGGAGCCTGGCAGGCTATAGCCCACGGGGTCGCAGAGTCAGACACAATGGAGCACATACACACACATATAGTTCTGTGGGCAATATTAAGCGTGTATAAACTCCTTAAGTCAGAGTTTTTTTGAGAACTAAATCAGAGGCGGTAAGTAGATAAACTTATCAAATTTTGGGCCTTTATTACTGACACCTTTTCCGCTAATAGAAGTTACTGAAATTGAGTCATTTATTCATCCATCCATCTGCTCACTTGGTTACAAAATATAAGGAGTTATGAATAATTATAAAAGCATTTTGTGTGTGTGCAAGGAAATATACATGTACATATAAATCTATCTTTCAAGGACGCTACTGTAGTGGCAGAGGTAAGCACATACACAGATAATAGCAGCACATTAATGCAGTTTCCCTAATGGCAATGACCAACTGGAAATCCTGGTACACAAGAGAAAAACAGGTACTTCATTCTTGGATGGAAATGATGTATAAGGTACAGGCGGGAAAGAAAGAAGAAGAGACTGGACCTGTCAGACATCTGCTATTTAGTCGAACTCTGAGTTCTGGAACTTTTTGGATCATAGCACATCACTTGAAGGTCATAATCTAGAGAAATGATGTCTCTTTTGGTGTTTTTAAGTATTGAAAGCATTGTACTGTACTAGTGGGAAAGGTCTTTTCATCAGGCAAGGAAGAGGTATTTACTATTGATCATCCCTGTCATGTATTTCTACCCAAAATGAATCTTTTAAGAGGAACAGCAAATCAATGCTTAATTACAATTTATTAATTAAACTTGAAATATGGCTCTCTTTACTGGAGGAAAATTGTACTCTCAAGTAAAATTAGCTCAAATAGCTTTAGAACAGTCTTGTGTGTTGTTTGAGATTTAGCTATCTTAAGCTTTGGACAGAAAGCTCTCAGACTGGCTGCCTGGAACAGCTGGGCACTGTCATTAAAGGAATGATGGAGAAGCAGGTGGGTGAGCTGAGTTACGGAGACAGAAGTTCTCAGATGACAACAGTCACCTGGCGAGTGGGTGTGGTCGGAGGACCTGGAACCCTCCACATGTCTGTGTGGTTTTCTTATCCATAGTGTCTAGCAATGAGCAGAAAGCACAGAATTGAGTTCAGCTTTATCTTTCTCTTAATCATGACATAGCCTGAGTCTTGGGAGAAAAAAGAAAATCACCAAAGAGGGGAAAAGAGTTACTAATTGCTTTCCCATGGTACATGATTCTTTTCAATTCTATCAGCATGAAAAGGAATGGCCTGGCAGGAAATGTAAAATTATCTGAGAATTTAGCAAAAGAAATAAAGCAAGGATCTGTATGTAGTCTCAGTGTGATTCCTAGTTAATTTTTGGAGGACACCGGCTGTCAATGTCAGATGGTTAGGCAGCCTTCTTAGGCTTTACTGATGACTGAAATCAGCAGATTATTAACTACCACTAAATGACTATACTTTCTGCCCCCATTACCTCTAAACTCTGATAGTGAGACATGCCATGATAAGTTTGTCTTCTATTCAATTATGATATGAAGAGGGCAGGGGTTGCTGGCCTTATGATAAGAAATGGTAATATTCTACCTGGAATGACTAAATAAGTGATGGAATCCACTACTTCAGATCTACTCGTGTTCATCACCTTCACCAAGGTCACATTACTTTCCCAAAGTTGTTCCTAACTAGAGTCCAACTCTAATAGTTGACAAGAAAAGGTAGGAAAAACTTGATTCAAGAGGTCATGATTTCCAGGAAAGGAGGGTGACATGCTAGAAAAATAGAAGAGCTCTATTAGCTTGCTGTTCTGAAACTGTGAACCACTTCAGTTCAGGTAGAGTTCAATATATGTACATCGAAAAGGAGGGGGCAGCTACTGCTCAGCTCACACAACATTCGAACAATATATTCTACAGGGCAGACCCTGCAACAGAGGCCTGGGATACACAGGTGAAAGAAACATGGAAATAAAAGCTCATTCCACTCAGGGTCTTGCAAGGGCAGGACTCTGGGGCCTCAGGCACTGGGCAGCCAGGAGCCTTCCTGGATGGAGGGGAGGCTTGAAGAATGTGCACAGTGAAGACATGAGTCTGACCAGGGGCCTGGCACAACTTACATCTGTGCAGAGGAATAAGCAGATGCGCTGGCTTCTGGCCCTTGCTATACACATTCTAAGATCCTGTACCTCTTCTTTGATAAGGCTCATAACATTTGTGACTACCTGTTCCATGTCTGTGTAACAGGAACAACTAATTTAATGATGCAATGCCAGGTTGCCCCTTATACATGTGGGGACTGGCACTGGAATACAAGAGGAGGTCACAGATGGTAAGTCTAAAGAGTTAGATGTTATCATTGAAATTTACAAGCCTGTAATAGATCAGTTCTATTCTAATTAAAATACACGTCTTCATGACTTGGAACATGAAGTTCCAATATAAATTCTGGGATGACTTGGAGTTTCAGGCTGGAATGTGGCAGCTCAGGAACGATGGGCCCAGGCCTGAGTCTCTGGCCAGTCCTCCTCTCACTCCCAGCTGGATTCTACCTCCAGAAGGAACATCTAACATTTGTGAGTGGGCACTATAGTCAATACTCCAAAGCTCAATTCACAAATCGGCCACCCTTGTACACCCATCACATTTAGGGTGTACATGGAGTCAGTGCAAATGCTGATCACAGGTCAGACTCAGAGAAGAGGCTCCTGTAAGTTACTGAAGCTGGTTCAGGGCTATTGCTGCTACTGCTGTCCCTTCAGTTGTGTCCGACTCTGTGCGACCCCATGGACTGCAGCCTACCAGGCTCCTCCATCCATGGGATTTTCTAGGCAAGAGTACTGGAGTGGGGTGCCATTGCCTTCTCCATAAGGGCTCTTAAGACAGGGGATTCCAAGGTTCTGACAACTAGGCAGAGTTTAGATAAGGAGTGGATGAGGAATCATGGCATCCTTGCTTCTGAGAAGGAACAGGCTGGAAAGGGGCCAGAGAAGGGTGCTCTAAGGCAGGGGTCCCCACCCTCCAGGATCTAATGCTTGATGAGGTGGAGCTGATGTAAATAATAGAAATAAAGTGCACAATGAATGCAACGTGCTCGAATTCTCCCTAAACCATACTCTCTACTTTGTCCAAGGAAAAAGTGTCCCTGGTGCCAGAAGGTTGGCAGCCGTGATCTAAGGCATGGAGGTCAGCTCTTACTGAGACTAAGGGCAGAACTGCATTCTACTCCAATTATTTCATCATACACTGATGCAATCTTTCTTAAGAGTACCCTTCCTTGTAGGTAATCAGGAAAGGTGCAATTGCCAATTAAAGCTATCTCAGATTTGGCCATTTTAATTAGCCTCCTTCCTATTTAAAATAATTATTTTCAGGTAAATGTGCAGTTTCTCTTCCAGCCACTTCCCCCTCTCCCCTCCAGGAAGGAATCTAGGTGCCCAATAGCTATCAGGGGTCTCAGATCTGTATGAAGGTCCTTCAGAAGTGCCCCGAGTCACTGCCAGTGTCTACAGTGACAGTGGCCCTTGTCCACCGGGTGGCTGCTCACCCACCAGGGAAGTCCCCTTTCAGGGTGAAAATCACACGAACGCTCCCCTCTCAGCCTGATCCTCATCAGAGGGCTGTTATCCTCTAAGCTGATGAGGGCTCAGCCCACCTGGTACCTCGCGTGGAACTTCCTGCTGGGGCCCTGTGATCAGTGTTCTGGGAGAGTCAGAGTATGTTCTCCTGTGAAGCCTGCCCACACCAGCAGCTACCACACCTTCCCAGGGCCTAGGGGCATTTCTGCAGACTCTGTAACACAGGAAACTCAGGGAGGTTCTGAAGAGGCAATGAGGCCCTCCTCCTGGAGTGGCACCCCTGTAGGGCCTCTCTTCCCAGAGTTCTGAAGAAGACATGGAGCAAAAATCCTTCAGCTTTTTGCTGGTTCCTTAGCTAAACTCTCCACCCTCTTATATCAGTCCTGAGTCAGCGAAAATCATGACACAAGTTACTTTTGCTTGGCTTCCCCACCCCAGCTTTTCTTTTACTACTAATCACCCACCCAGGCAAAAAGACAAGGGCTTTGCATTCTTTCTGATTGATAGACACATCCATCTCCTATCTGAGATGACATTTATCTTGTCCCTTTCCATGAAGCCATAATGACAGACAAGATGCAGAGAGAAAATTTTGATTGGATTAAGGATGAAAATTTAAAGACATCTAAAAAATATGAAGCCTGCCACACATGTGCTTTACCACTAGGTGCTGAGATCTGGAGAGTAGAGCCTGTGACTGGCTGGTATAAGGATGTTTATTACAAATTAATGTGCTTCTTCCCCTTAATACAGTAGAGGACTTCCCAGGTGGCACAATGGTAAAGAATCCACCTACCAATGAAAGAGATACAAGAGACACGGGTTTGATCCATGGGTCAGGAAGATCTCTTGGAGAAGGAAATGGCAACCTACTCCAGTATTCTTGCCAGGAAAATCCCAAGGACAGAGGAGCCTGGTGGGCTACAGTCCATGCGATCACAAACAGCTGGACATGACTGAGTGTGTACGTGCACACACACACACACATAAAATAGAAGGGTTTTTTGAAACCCCAGCACAATGTAGGAGGCAGGGGTCACTAGGCACGTTGCCTTGGGAGTCAGGTGCTGAAGGACTTAAATGCTCTACTGCAGCGGCCCCCAACCTTCTTGGCACCAGGACCCAGTTTAATGGAAGACAATCTTTCCACACACTGGGGGATGAGAGGGAAGGGGTAGATGGCTTGGGGATGATTCAAGTGCATTATATTTATTATGCACTTTATTTCTAGTCTATTTACACTATTGCTCTGACAGCAGATGCCAATGTTTAGCTTAGAGTTTGGGGACCCCTGTTCTACTCAAGAGCTCAACTATTGGTCCTTTAGTTTCAGGAAAGACCCATGAGATGCTTTTTAATGTTACTGTTTCCAGGGTATTATTGTTTTTTGTTGTCATTGTAACAAATTACCAAAAACTTAGCAACTTGTAAGAACAGAAATATTTTCTCTTACAGTTCTAGGAATCAGAAGTCCAAAATCAGTTTCCTTGGGCTGAAGTCCAAATGTCATCAGGACCAGTTCCTTCTGAAGGTTCTATGGAGAATCAAGCACCAGGCCCTTTCTAGTTCCAGCGGATGCCTGCATCCGTCACTCCTAGCCCCTTCCTCAGCCTTCAAATCCAAGAGTGTGGCGTGAGCATGTGAGCAGGTCACTTTCTTTCTGCATCATCAAAGGGCGTCCTGCCTCCCTCTCACTTTGAAGCTCTGTTGTGATTGCATTGGATCCACCTGGGTGATCCAGCATATTCTCCCCTCACAGCCTTAACTTAATTAATCACGTCTGCAAGGTCTTCTTTGCCATGGAAATAAGATATCACAGGTTCCTGGGATTAGGGCTTGTGCATTTTGGGGAGCTTTTAGCCAGCCTACAATATAGAGCAAAGGTATTTCTTCATAGCTCATCCACTGGAATAAGAATCAAGCCTACCTCATCTACTTGCAAAAATAGGAAAAACAGAGTTGACACAATCAGGCTTACCACGCCTTCCCTCGTCCTTACTCTCACAACAGGTTGGTTTTGTTTTAATTCTCTGGTTTTTCAATCACCCAGCCTGACTTCCCTCAGCCACTCAGGCACCTTTAGAATTACTCTCCCCACCCTGTGTTGGGTACCCTTAGGGAAAACAGACAGATTCATTTCTTATTCAAGACAAAGCATAAGGAAGACTGCATACATCTATATTAAACAGAAGTGCATTTCAGTGGCAAATACCAGGATTGGGGGTAGTCTGAGCCATGGGAAATGCAAAGCCACTTTCCCCCCATCCAATTGTAACCCTTGGATTGTTGGCTTCATGAATAAAGGAACAGTCTCTGCAGAGAAATATTAAAATTGAGAAGGAGTGAGAACAGTTAGAAGGAATAGGAAGTTCTAAGTCCTGGAAAAGTGGCTTCCCTGGTGGCTCAGTGGTAAAGAACCCACCTGCCAATGCAGGAGACACAGGAGATATGGGTTCAGATCCCTGGGTCAGGAAGATCCTGTGGAAATGGCACCCCATCCATTATTTTTGCCTGGAGAATCCCCATAGACAGAGGAGCCTGGTGGGCTAAAGTTCATGAGGCCTCAAAGAGTCAGACAAGACTTAGTGATTGAGCATGTAAGTCCTGGAAAAGAAGGCTAAGTCTAAACTCTCATTCACAGGAAGCATGCCTTATTGCTCCTGCTTTGAACTGTCCACCATTAGAGAGGAGAGCCTTGAGCCACCATCCAAGCTCGAGAGCCACAAGCTGGTCAGGGATGTAATGGATATCAATATGGGCTCCCACATGCTGTGTGCAATTGTCTTCCCAGCTCGTCTGTGCCTATTTACTCTGGCCTCTGTTCTAATCCTTCATGCAAGTGGCCAGCGCTGATGTGGGGCATGGCCAGGAGCCCTGGTATCATCATTGGCAATAGGGATGGAGGCCCCCACCATGGCATTTCCCAGGGCAGAGACTGGGGTCACCCAGGACTGACCAAGCCAACTTCACTCAAGGATTAAACCTAGGCCCTTCCCCTTCAGACATCAACCACCAAAGCTCAAACTACCAGTCGTCTCATGTACCCTAATTCTCTCAGTGGATGTCCCAGCAACTCCATTTCTGTGACAACTATAGGTAGTGGAGAAGACATTTTCACTTGCTATCATCCAAATGAGTCAATCTGGAATGAAAAGCCAGTTCTTTCTATATACCAAGTGTTTTCATTTTCTCCTAGTATTTTTTCTCTTCCTGTGCAGAGCACAGTGGGTGAAAGCATGGTATTTGGAGATCCCATTCTTCAAAAACTATATTTGAATAAAATGTGTACTTATTATTACATGCTGAATGACATATATGCAACTTTTGAGTGGAACAGCATGAGTTGTGGAAATTGAATTAAACAATAAACGTGTAATTGCTTGTTAGGGTGCTTTAATTGACTCATAAGTACCATATGAGAAGCTGTGTGGCTGCAGGAGCCCAATTATAGGCTTGCTTATGGAAAGATACAATTCATTTTGCATGTTGGAAACATATTCCCCAATTATTGGTGCCCTCCCAGAAAAAAAGAAAAAAGAATTTTCAAATAAATAAGAAATGCTTAGTAAGCTAATAATGTAGACTTAGTCCCTTAGTCCCTTGAAGCACTTTATTTAGGTTCTAATGCATGATCAGGAAATGAACAGTTAAAAATGCCCATTGATTTTATTCCAGGGGATTTTTAAGCCCCAAAGCTCTCTCTATCCACAGCTAAGTACGGAAGCATATACAGGCAGGGCTCTTTACTTCAAAGGATTTGTCCCCTAACTGAAAAATACTGGCTAGAATTAAATACTTCAGGAAAGAAGTGGACAGAATAAAATTACAAATTTTGATATAATTTTGATACAAAAATTATATCAAAAGGAAAAACAAACAAACAAACAAAAAGGATACCAAAAACAGGTGAGTCACAAGGGAGGGCAGAGGATCTTAAGCTCTGACTGCTGGTCTGGTGTGGCAGATTCTAGAAGGGAATGCTAGGCCTGTGGTCAAGATACCCAGCCACTGCTGGGAAGCAAATGGAGCCAGATGAACTGTGGTCCTTGGGGCATGAGAAACACAGGAGGAGCAAGTTGACTAACAAATCAAAGCAGGAAACCAGAGGTTCCAGACGACTATGGTGGGCACCTTCAAAAACTGGAGGAGAGAAGGAGTAATCATTAGGAATCTTAAATCTAAGGGAGGAAAGCATTACATTGTCCTTTGCTAGGCACAGTGTCACCTGACAGTGGTGTCTGCACGAGCTTTAGACCCCCAGTGATTTCCATTAATCACAGTGAAACTACTCAAATATTTAAGTACAGAGGGTAGCTCGCTTGTTGAAGATGGTGCAAGACAAGTCTCTTAATCTCCAACCACCTCTCCCCTCAACGAGACCCCAGAAATAAATACTCAGAGTAGACCAGACCAGGCTACGAAAAGTCAGCTATAAAGTTCTTAGCCTTTCCTTCAATTTAAACTGCCTCTCTGAGTCCTTCCTCCTACAGAGAAACATTAAAACCTGTATTGAAGACCACCATTTAAAAATGCATCAATTCATCACATTTGCAGACATAACTATAAATTAATTCATGACAGTGAATATGAAGGAGTCATTATTGCAACCAAGCTTTTTGTACATCAGTGACTCCCTCCCTGGTTTTATAATATCTTAGAGTAGCTTCACAGAGAAGGCAATGGCACCCCACTCCAGTTCTCTTGCCTGGAAAATCCCATGGACGGAGGGGCCTGGTAGGCTGCAGTCCATGGGGTTGCTAGGACTCAGACACGACTGAGGGACTTCACTTTCACTTTTCACTTTCATGCTTTGGAGAAGGAAATGGCAACCCATTCCAGTGTTCTTGCCTGGAGAATCCCAGGGACGGAGAGCCTGGTGGGCTGCCGTCTATGGGGTTGCACAGAGTCGGACACAACTGAAGTGACTTAGCAGCAGCAGTGTAGCTTCATGCATCTCAGTTGACTTTCTTTCATTCAGTGGGGAATGACTGCTTATGGTAGAGTTTTTTTTTTTTGGGGGGGGGTGGGCAGGGGGTGATGAAAATGTCCTGGAATTTGAGTGTGGTGATGGTTGTATAACTATAAACATATTTTTTAAAAAACTACTAAATTATACACTTTAAAGAGTGAATTTTCTCTCAATGTAGCTACTAGGAAAACTTCATCATGTAAGTATTCTGAGTTACTTTCTGAATCAAATAAAATTTTAGAAGAAAGAGCTCAGAAATCATGGCACAAAATTTTCAATTAGATGTTGCATGTCCAGAAATCTTGGGAATTAACTATTTACCAGTAAGCAAATAAATTTTTCTCCCTAAAGTTATGCCCCAAACCACTTATATTAGCTTTCATAGACAATTAGTAAGAATGTTAAAATTTTTTAAATTATTTTTTAAAATGTTTTCCTCCATTAAGGGAAAAAATACCTTTGCCTAGACTTTCTGTGGTGCTATATTTATTAAGTTAGAATTCTGCAGAACTCTATTTTGTGGACATAACATAACAGTTTAATAGAAGATAAAAATCTCTGCCCTACGAGAGATAATAATCTATACAGAATAATAATCTATATAGAATACTCAAATTCCAGCAAGCGGGGTGAAAAAAACTCACTAAATATACAAACATCTATGAACCACCTGCATTTAAATGTATTCAGTATGCACAATCATCACATGGTAGTTAAGAGTTAATTTCTTACCATGTTATAAAAATCTTTCAGGTAAGAAATCACCTAGCTCCCCTTAAAATGTTTTTTTCTTTCCTTCTTTCTATATCGTGGGCTCATTAGAAGTGTAAACTAATGATGAGATGCTTTCTAGTATTTCCAAGTCATTTTTCTCACAGCCACTAAAAACCCATCAGATCAGATTTCTTCAGAAATATCTCCCACATCTAAATTCTTGTCTTGTGTCAAATGAAAACCTCAAGTCAAGTATGGAAGTTTTTTGACATTTCTTTCATATATGTCAGGGAAAATTCATACACACTTCATTCTACAGAATATTGTCTATAAGTATGCAATATGCTAGAAGCTTTATGCTTCTCTGGTCCCTATTTTATGTACATGAACCAAAGTAATGTATATTTGGCAGGTGTGAATGAATAAATATGCTAATTCACACACTGCATGTAGAAAGTGATTTATTCCAGTTTTAAAGGAATATGGTAGTATTTACATAAGATTCACCTGTATCTCTGCTAACAGCTGTTGTGTAACCAACTTCCAAATGAGGAGAAAAAAATGGGCTGGGTATTTTTTTAACAGTTGCTCTGAATTTGACAGATGGATGGTGCTTAGTTACCTACTGCACTTCACAGAAAGCTACAGGGAAGACTTGGGCCAAATCGCTGCAGCAGGTAATTATAGATTTTTTTTTTTAAAGAATTTACTTTAGGAGCTTAAGAGGTAAGATTCTTCAAAGCCTTTGTGAAACAAAGATTGTAACTATATCTGCCATGAAATAAGCTATCTTGATAATGAGTGCTAAACGTCATGTCATATAATCATCCCAGTAACAGTAACTAATGAGATGTAACAGTAACTATTCACATCTCAATATCCAATGAGATGTGAAATGCAAATTTCAAAATAATTTGGTGTTCTCTATTGAAAAACAACTTCAAAGACCTAGGATACTAATTATCGCATTGCTATAGAGAAACAATAAATCAGCCCTATATCCATATTTATCTTCCCCCCTTATTAAAGCATACTACATTTTCTTGTGGTTCTGTCTACTAAAACATCTCTAAGGAACTCTCATTTTTCTACAAATGATTTCCTCTTTGAGATCACTATGGGTACTCATGCTTTACATAGAACCATAATCACCAGCATTATAATAAATTGTCGGTTATGTACAAAGCTGATGTCATGTCAAGAAGACATTTGTTTTCATTTTCTTGTCTCCTCCTCCATACATTCTGCCAAAATGCTGCTGCAATTATGTTTATTCATTTCCATTTCCTCTTTGGGCCTCTGGAGACCATGCATTTGTGACATTCTCTATGATAAATACAACTGTTACATTTTAATTCAGTTCGAGAATCTCAAACTTAATAAAATCCCATTACAAAAGTCTGAGTAATGATGACTTCAGAAAATCATATGCACTGTATATATTCATTGGTCATGCAATTTCTTTTCTCTCACAAGACTTTTTAATAAAGAACAATTCACTTTATGTAACATGTGGATGGAATCCTGAAAATTGTATGCAAGAAATGTGAAGGAAATTAATTTATTTTGATGCAATAGTGAAGCCTGCTATGGGAAGACTTTCTATCCAAAATAATGACCTCTAACCTCAAAGGTGCATTTTTCAACGTAAATAGTCAATGTTGTGCTTATGTGAACTGAGTTTGTTTAAAATGATACATACCTCAAAATCAAATGCCTCCAAATATCTTATATATAAGTTTTTAACAGCTAAAATTAGCTGAATTAAGATTAAAACTGTCTTCCAGCATCTTAGCAGTTATGAGTAAAGTCAGGAAATTGATCTACTTTTACCTTTAAGTACTGAGAAATAATGAATCTTAATGTGACTATTCAATTCACATACTACTTGAGGAAGTACTGACATCTTGAATGCTGATTTCAGACCCAAAGCTAACCTGACCCTGTAATCAGATCTTCTCTTAAAAATACATTATTTTACATATTTGCTTCAAGTCCTCACAGCATCCAATGAAACTTGCTTTTCCACCAGAGGTCATGCCAGTGACCAGGACAATCTGAGGAGGCAACATGGCCAGCCAAGAGGATGAGCCTGGGAGGGCTTTTCCTATAATAGCTGCAGGACCCACTGGACTAGGCTCCTTGAAACTCCAGTGTATTTATATGCAAAATGAACGAGATGGACCAGTATGTGCTGGGTCTCTTTGAGCTTGAATAGTCTTTGATTATGAGTACATGCATGTACAAAGTACTCTGGTGGGTACGTTACAGTTCATGGTTCTATTGAAAACTCGTAAGATTAGCACAGACACTTAGTAACAAAACAAACATTCATGCATAATTGTTTCTCTTTCATTTAGTGACATCCTAAGTACACATAGCATGCTAACATACAATGGAAAATATTCTAATTTTAGTTAAAAAAAAACTCCATACTTATCTCTGGAAATCATTTTAGATAACATAAAATGTAGACTTCCAGGTAAAAATGGCAGAGAAGAAACTTACATGCACTTGCGCTTTTTGCTTGTGTGCATGCTCAGTTGCTTCAGTTGTAGCTGACTGCTTGCGACTGCATGGACTGTAACTCACCAAGCTCCTCTGTCCATAGGGATTTTCCAGGCAACAATACTGGAGTGGGTTACCATGCCCTTCTCCAGGGGATCTTCCCAATCCAAGGATTGAACCCACATCTCTTATGTCTCATGCACTGGCAGGTAGGTTCTTTACTGCTAGCACTATCTTAAATATCATTAAAATTTAACACACTGAGAAAATGAGAAAGAACAGAATGGTGTCATGATTCCAGAAGTTTTGTATCCGGGGAGCAGAGTTAAAGGATTAAACAGACTAAACAAAATATTAAATTTTAAAGTAGAAACAGCAAAAGCCAAATCTGACTTATATCATAGAATATCCAGAAGTGTGGCTGAATGGGGGGAAATAGGTGTTTTTAAAAAAATAACTCACCTTGAGTATATACAAAGCAGTCATCTCCACAACTCACTGCCAGGTCACATAGCAAGGATACTGACTCCTTTCTACCCACCCTTTTTGCAAAAGACTGGATTTTAAAATAAGTATGTTATAGGCTCACTGAACCAGAAGCCAAACACCCAGCTGAGAAGTTTACTTGATCATGGTCGTACTGAAATCTCTCACCAGCTTCCCTAACTCAGTCCAGAGACTGAAAAATAAGTTTTCCTCCTCCAGGCAGCCAATTTGGAAGTCTGTTCTAGGAAATACAAAGTTCAAGAGGAAAGACTTAACTCTGTTGACGTGAGAAGTTTTCCAACTGAACAGCCCAGGTAGATATTCTACTCTTAAGCTAGCATGAGCAGCCAACTTCATATAATTCAACCTTGCTAATTCTAAAGAGAAGCAGAAAAACAAGAATGATCAGGTATCTGAGGAAAACGTCTGACATAAAAAGAGTAACCAATTCAAACTATAGAATAAAAATAAGTTGGGACACGTTGAAATCTTATAAGGGGAATTCAAAAAGAAACATGTACCTCAATATTCATTGCAACACTATTTACAATAGCCAGGACACGGGACAACCTAGATGTCCACTGACAGAGGAATTGATAAAGAAGATGTGGTACATATATACAATAGAATATTCAGTTCAGTTTAGTTCAGTTGCTCAGTCGTGTCCAACTCTTTGCGACCCCATGAATACTACTCAGCCATAAAAAGGAATGAAATCGGGTCATTTGTAGTGATGTGGATGAGCCAGGAGTCTGTCCTACAGAGTGAAATAAGTCAGAAGAGAAAAACAAATATCATATGTTAATGCATGTATATTGAATCTAGAAAAATGGTACTCATGAACCTATTTGCAGGGCAGTAATAGAGATGCAGACTTAAAGAAGGGACTTGTGGACACAGTTGGGGACGGAGGGCTTGGAATGACTTGAGAGAGTAGCACTGACATATATACGCTGCTTCTGCTGCTGCTAAGTCACTTCAGTCGTGTCCGACTCTGTGTGACCCCCTAGACGGCGGCCCACCAGGCTCCCCCGTCCCTGGGATTCTCCAGGCAAGAACACTGGAGTGGGTTGCCATTTCCTTCTCCAATGCAGGAAAGTGAAAAGTGAAAGTGAAGTCGCTCAGTCATGTCTGACTCTTAGCGACCCCATGGACTGCAGCCCACCAGGCTCCTCCATCCATGGGATTTTCCAGGCAAGAGTACTGGAGTGGGGTGCCATTGCCTTCTCCATATATATACACTACCATGTGTGAAACAAGTAGCTAGTAGGAAGCTGCTGTGTAGCAGAGGGAGCTCAGCTTGGTGCCCTGCGATGACCTGGAGAGGCAGGATGGTGGGCAACGGGAGGGAGGTTCAAGAGGGAGGGAGTATATGTATGCATATTGCTGATTCACATAGCTGTACAGTAGAAACTAATACAATATTGTAAAGCAATTATATTCCAATTAAAAATAAATTTGAAAAAACCTTGATGGGGAGAACCAGAAAATAAAAGGCTATCACTACCATTTTTTTCATATATATATTTCTACCATGTCACTGGAAGTGGACACTCTGAAAAGAGAATGTTGAGCAAATAAAGACCTTTCAGAAGTTTAAACAAAGAGAAAGGTGAAAGTGAAAGTCACTCAATCATGTCCAACATTTTGTGACCCCATGGACTATATTCCCCCATGGACTATATTCCATGGACCACCCATGGAATTCTCCAGGCCAGAATACTAGAGAGGGTAGCCATTCCCTTCTCCAGGGGATCTTCCCAACCCAGGGATCAAACCCAGGTCTCCCACATTGCAGGCAGATTCCTTACTGGCTGAGCCACTAGGGAAGCCCAAGAATACTGGAGTGGGCAGCCCACCCCTTCTCCAATGGATCTTCCCAACCCAGGAATCAAACTGGGGTCTCCTGCATTACAGGTGAATTCTTTACCAATTGAACAACCAGGGAAGCCTTCAAACAAGTAGCAGAAACTAAAAGAGAAACTCACTAGAGGATAAGATTATGTTGAGGAAGTCTTTCAAAGTAGAATAAAAAGACAGATGGAAATTAGGAGAGAAAAAAATTTAGAAAACATATCCAGAGGGTCTAACATTTGGCTTTTAGGAGCTCCGGAGCTAGAGAATAAAAGAAATTAGGCAAGCAAATCATTAAAACAAAAATAGTTCATGAAAATGTCAAGAATATATATTTCTAAATTAAAAGAAATTTTGAATGCTTCAGTTCAGTTCAGTTCAGTCACTCAGTCGTGTCCAACTCTTTGCAATCCCATGAATCACAGCACGCCAGGCCTCCCTGTCTATAATAAACTCAATTAATATAGATCCCCAAGAAGGTAAATCTTAGCGAAATTTTAGAACAAGGTAGACAAAGATCTCAAAAGCTTCTAATGTCTTGCCCCTAATGAAATCCAGAATGAAAACATATACAAAATTCTGAAGGAAAAGTTTTTCCAGCTTAAACTTCTATACCTCATTTAATTGTCATTCAAGTGTGAGAACAGAATGAAGGTATTTTCAGACACTCCTGGTTATGAAAACTTTAACTCCAAATCCTTCCTCAGGAAACTACAGAAGGGTGAATTTCACTAAAAGAAAAGAGTAAATCAAACAAGAGCAGAGGAGAGAATGAGAAGAAAAGTGGATGAGGAAAGAGGTCCCAGGATGACAGATATAAATATAATAATTGAGCTGAGATTGAATAGATCAAAAATGCCATGAGAGCTTTTCCTGAAATATGAAACTGATGGATCTGATCATCTTGAGGAAACATTTACTGAATCATCAGAGTTTGGGGTTTTTTCCAGCCAAGAGAAGATAAATAACAAAGTAAGAAAAAAATCTAGAATATGAATAACTCCAGGGATAATAAAATGTTACATGAAAAAAATGATTATCATAGTTTACTTATACAAGTCAAGGATTTCAAAAACACTGACAAACCAATAAAAACACTGAATATATTGATCTAATAAAATTACATAATTACTAGATGGGGTAATAGGAAGGGTGGCTATCTAATTAGGATAGGGTGAGACAAAAGAAACACATCCTTATAATTCATAGTGAGAAGGCAGTAGTTAATGCGTAAGTCTGAAAAAAGAAAAATCCACAAGCCAAACACAATTTTTGGATATATGTTTCAAAAAACCAACATAATTAGCTAAAATAAATGAAAGTAGTTGACCTTGGGGTGAGGCAAATGAAGGCAAATGTCACAGAATATTTTTTAAATTTTATTGTAGAACTATTTATCCTTCGAATTGTGCACATATATACATTTGCTAAAGATAAAAATGAATAAGGGAATGATTAAAATAGATTAAGTCTAACATCTTTAAAATACTCTCACAATATATATATAATAGTATATTAAATCAAATACATAATATACTGGATTATATATCATAAATACATACAAAGTCTTTCCAATTTTCCTCCTTTTGCCAATAAAATACAATGGAGCGTAAGTCTATATTTTGATACTCTTAATATTCTACCTATTTATTTCTTATCTTTCTCAACAAAAAAACAACAGCATGAAAACGTGGCAGATTTTTTTTTCTTCCAACTTTGTGAAAAAAGCAGAAACAGCTAGCCATGCATTTCCTTTATTAATGGCTTACTATGTGCCAGGTACTCTATTAGGCATTATAAAGTAAAAACATGAAAAAGAATTCCAGTCCTTGGCTTTTGACAACTTAAGTGGTTGGTTGGGAAGGAGGTTGGTTAGATGGGTGATGTAATTTACTTTCAACCTCCAAACGAGAAACTAGAACAGGATGTAGAGAAAACTGCTGATGACAGAGATCAAAAAGATGAATATAAAATGCAATGGTCATTGGCTCATAATGAGACAGGAACTAGGAGGAACACCTGGGCTAACATGGGAGGATAATTATTACTGATCTGTGTGGAAAGGCAAAGATAGCTGGCTACTTACAAGTTCTTTCCTTAGTGAGTTCACTAAATTCATTTCCTTATTTAGTACTATTCTGCCTTTTTCAGGACATTTAGCTCCTGACAATTACTAACTTAAAAATAACATAATCTCAGATTTAATTTCCATGTTGCTTTTTCTCCATTTCTAAGAAAGTAGCTTTAATTTCTGTATCCCTTTGATTTTACAAGTCACAGAGAAATAGTCCAGTGCAAATCCCAGACACTGGACATGAATTCTGTTTTTGAGGGCTTTCTACTCCTCCAAGCTGCTGCCTGCTAAAGCAAATAACACCAGACATCAACTTAAGAGACTGCTGACCACAATTATCAAACCCAAGCCAAAATAATCTCACTTTATTCTCAGCCATAACAAGCTCATTAGTGACTGTGAGGGATCTGCTTCTGTTCAAACCGTGCAACATTTTGGGGAAAAGGGATGCAAATGTGCGATGCTATCTGAAGTTGTTTCAAAACAAAATAAAATAAAGCCAGGAAGGACAGTGGGCAAGTGCAAACCTAAACATCCAAGAAAGCATTTGGTGTCCTGGGTGTGAAAATGATGAAAATATTCTTAAAACATCTGGCTTTAACACATTTAGGTAGCACTAACATTCAAGTTTCCCAATAGCCTATTTCTTGGAAAATGTGAACCACATAAAGGGGACCAAGATGACTCAGTAATCTACATCAAAATGAGAGTGAGTTTGAAAAATTCTATGCAGACTGTTATTTAAATATGATTAAGGATTCCAAATATCATATGATATCTGTCTTTATCTGAGTTACTTCACAAGATAATCTCTAGGTCCATTCATGTTGCTACAAATGGCATTATTTCATTCACTCAGGACAATATATAAAATAGATAACCAACAAGTATCTACTGTATAGCACAGAGAACTATAATCAATATTTTATAATAATCTAAAATGGAAAAGAATCTGAAAAAAAATAGATATATGTATATATAACTAATCCACTGTGCTCTATACCTGAAACCACCATAACAATGTAAATGAACTATACTTATACATATATATATATATATAGGATGGAAGATTCTGAAAATTACATGATGGTAGCATTCTTGTGGTCATAATGGAGCCATTTACTGGATAGGCAATAGTTAGAAATTAATTAACTTATATACAGAGAACATCATGAGAAACGCTGGGCTGGAGGAAGCACAAGCTGAAATCAAGATTGCTGGGAGAATATCAATAACCTCAGATATGCAGATGACACCACCCTTATGGCAGAAGTGAAGAAGAACTAAAGAGCCTCTTGATGAAAGTGAAAGTGGAGAGTGAAAAAGTTGGCTTAAAGCTCAACATTCAGAAAACGAAGATCATGGCATCCTGTCCCATCACTTCATGGGAAATAGATGGGGAAACAGTGGAAACAGTGGCTGACTTTATTTTTGGGGGCTCCAAAATCACTGCAGATGGTGATTGTAGCCATGAAATTAAAAGACACTTACTCTTTGGTAGCAAAGTTATGACCAACCTAGACAGCATATTAAAAAGCAGAGACATTACTTTGTCACCAAAGGTCCGTCTAGTCAAGGCTATGGTTTTTCCAGTAGTCATGTATGGATGTGAGAGTTGGACTATAAAGAAAGCTGAGCACCAAAGATTTGATGCTTTTGAACTGTGGTGTTGGAGAAGACTCTTGAGAGTCCCTTGGACTGCAGGAGATCCAACCAGTCTATCCTAAAGGAAATCAGTCTTGGGTGTTCATTGGAAGGACTGATGTTGAAGCTGAAACTCCAATACTTTGGCCACGTGATGTGAAGAGCTGACTCATTTGAAAAGACCCTGATGTTGGGAAAGATTGAGGGCAGGAGGAGAAGGGGATGGCAGAGGATGAGATGGTTAGATGGCATCACTGACTCAATGGACATGAGTTTGGGTAAACGCCAGGAGTTGGTGATAGACAGGGAGGCCTGGCGTGTTGCAGTTCATGGGGTCACAAAGAATTGGACATGACTGAACGACTGAATTGAACTAAACTGAATGAATCAGGATAAAGCTAAAATACACAGTATCTAAAATAATGAATGGATTGATATGAAAATTTAGTTTCCTTATAAGTTACTTTCCAAATAGTAGAAACTTTCATTACATCTGTTTTTTACCTGTTTAATGCTCTTGGTTCTATAATGCTCAATTCTGATTGTCTAAATTAGCACACTAAAAATATGTTTGGAATGAAACCCAAACATATGAACATGATGTCATTGACAAAATGAGTCTAGATTAAAATAAACTGAGTTTATATGTTATCCTTTTGCAAACAATTGCACAGAAACTAGTTGAAGAATCCAGCATTAATTTACCTAATATACTCTTTATTGATAACATAATTTTCCTATGGTTAGAGGAACCCCAAAGGTTAAAACAAATGCCTGTTTACGGATTCCAATTTTTTTTTTTTACTTTTAAGATGAAAAAAATGAAGGAGAAAAGGAAAGGAAAAATAGCTTAGCCTTTTGGTAAGGAATCTTAGCATGAAATTCCCTATTTTTTTTAATCAGGAGACTTGGTTAACTTTTAGATTTTTTTTTCTTTTATATATGCTAAATTCATCCTTCCTTAATTTGGAAGATAGTTCCTTGTTCTTTCAATAACAGAGACAGAAAACAATGAGCTCACATTATCTGCATAATCTTCAGATGTAGGAATGCTCTTCTTCCTTCTCAATCATACACCATCAAAGAAAAATGGCAGTGAGTCCTTTAGAACCTTTAACTGCTTAATCTATCCTTTCCAACATTTCCAGGCAGACACACTAAATGGTTATGCTATGGACTGAATATTTGTGTACCCTAAAATTCAACATGAAGACCTAACCCCCAACATGATGATATTTGGTGATGACATCTTTAGAGAATAATTGGGTTTAGATAGAATTAATGGCCTTATAGAAAGAGGAAGAAAGAGACAGAGAGATCTCTACATGTGCATAACCAAGAAAGACCATGTGAAGACACAGGTAGGAGGCAGCCATCTGCACATAAGGGAACTCTCACCAGAACCTGACCACGCCGACGCCATGATCTTATACTTCCAGTTTCCAGAACTGTGAGAAAATAAATTTCTGTTGAAGACATTCAGTTTGTGGTATTTTGTTATGACAGCCCTGAGTTCACTAATACAGGTAATAAATATTACAGGATTTTAAAGCTGCAAACATACTCGTGGATATCCATACCAAGGGATTAAAAACTGGTGGGCTTCTGAATTAGCCTATAAATATTCATAGAGTTAAAAAATACTAAAAAAAAAAAATACTTTAGGAGTGGTGTGTTAGTTGCTCAGTCATGTCCAACTCTGTAAGAGCCCATGGACTGTAGCCCACCAGCCTCCTGTGTCCATGGGATTCTCCAGGCAAGAATACTGGAATGGGTTGCCATTTCCTCCTCCAGGGGATTTTCCTGACCCAAGGATTGAACCTGGGTCTTCATAGTTTCATATAAGCCCCATGATTGTCAACTGCATTGTCCTGCCCTAATAAGACATCTGTGTAACTTGATTCTTGCTAGTTACTCTGGTTACTGCTGATCCTCTCCTTTTATACATGAGGAAAATAAAGTCCAGAGATGTAAGGTGACTTGCCCAAGCTAAAGAAAGTAATTAAAATGAAAAAGGGGTCTAGAATCCAGATTTATTGATAACCTATCTGGTTTTCTGCTACACAGCCCACCTAAGGGATGCATTAGTTAACCATAGCACCAGGACATTAGGCTAGCAAATAATTTGGTTACTTGAAGCATGGAGACCTGGGGGAAATATCAAGCAAAAAAGGAAAAAAATAAGTCATTTATTTTTTATTTTATCTATTTATCTGTCCAGAAGGATTAATCCTGAAAAAGTACATAGTAAATTTCAATATGAAATATCATCATTTTGGTAGTAAAAAAGCAAAACAAAAATTCTCATACTCTGTTCTTTGAAGTAATTCTGTTAATATTGACTTCAAAAAGAATGTAAAGGTATTTTGGTAGGAAAATATGATAAAAGAGATGACAGCAAAGGAAATAACATTAAAACGTAAAAATAATTATGAAATTCTATATTCTGACCCAGGGATCAAACTCAGGTCTCCTTCACTGCAGGCAGATTCTTCACCATTGAGCCACCAGGGGAACCTAGGAAGAATGCATGCAATTCTGCCTGATAACATGAGGAAGGAGGAGATCCTACAGAGGAGGAATAACAAGCCTAATTAGTCCTTCTCAGGCTAAAACCCAAAGATAGAAATAAGTAGGAAAAGTAGGAAATAAGACTATCAAAGTAAGCAAACACAAAACTGAGGAAGGCCCTGGATGTTCTATTAAGGGCTTGGTCTCTACAGATAATGAAAATCTGTGAAAATTGTTTTGTTTGATTTTAGCAGAGGAATATGTGTTTTAGGATATATGATGAATGTCCATACGTAATAACTTTCTTTGAGAACAGCTGCAGGCAGCCAAAGAACCCACAAATCCATGTGCTTACAATAAAGGACATTGATATAAATGGTTTATGAAAGTTGACAACCATGTTAAGATGCCCGAAAAAGCAGTTAATAAAACTCTGTTGAAACAGTCACCCACTGAATAAATATCAACTAAGCACCTTCCCAAGATACTGCATTGGCACTGAAGGTATCCAAACTGTAACATATGGCTTCTGCCCTCCATGGGTCTACAAGCAACTCTTTTTTTTTTTTTTTAATTTTATTTTATTTTTAAACTTTACAATATTGTATTAGTTTTGCCAAATATCAAAATGAATCTGCCATAGGTATACCTGTGTTCCCCATCCTGAACCCTCCTCCCTCCTCCCTCCCCATACCCTCCCTCTGGGTCGTCCCAGTGCACCAGCCTCAAGCATCCAGTACCGTGCATCGATCCTGGAAGCAACACTTAATAGGTCTCGTTTCCCTCAAACCTCCATGTGGTGATAAGTGACAAAAGCAGAATGCAGGAAGTCATTGGAGCTGCCAAAAGGGCTTCTCATTTGAGAGCCATTCTCCAGAATGTGTGGCTTTCCTGGTAGCTCAGCTGGTAAAGAATCCACCTGCAGTGTGGAAGACCTGGGTTTGATCCCTGGGTGGGAAGGTCCCCTGAAGAAGGGAACAGCTACCCAATCCAGTATTCTGGCCTGCAGAATTCCATGGGCTGTATAGTCCATGGGGTCGTAAAAAGTCGGACACAACTGAGTGTGACTTTCACTTTCTTTCTCTAGAATGTATTCCCATTTTTTCCCCTGGGATGTTATCTTCATAAACCAATAACACATTTAACACTGTTTAAGATTTGTTCTCAATCATTCAGTCGTGTCTAACCCTTTGCAACCCCATGGACTGTAGCCCACCAGGCTCCTCTGCCCATGGGATTTCCCAGGCAAGAATACTGGAGCGGGTTGCCATTTTCTACTCCAGGGGATCTTCCTGACCCAGGGATCGAACCTGAATCTCTAGCATCTCCTGCATTGGCAGGAGGATTCTTTACCCCTAGTGCCACCGGGAAGCATTTATGATATTTGTTTTCAAATTAATTTAGCATATTTCTACCCACTTTTAAATAAATATTTTTTATAGTTTTAATAAGTTTATATCAAAATCAGCTACTGTCTGCAAATTAAATTAGATCTTAATCATGACCAAAAATGGTCTCAAAAAATGCTATTACATGAGATTGACGGTTAGGTCTATTTGACCCACTTTATAAAACAAGAGAAAGAGAAATGAGGTTCTCATTAGAGCCTTGACTACCAATTTAAAGATAAGTCTTTTCAGGGAACGTGTCCACAAGGAAATTTCAGTAGGAATCTCAGACTTCCTTTTAGGTTAAAAAAAAACCCGACAAAAAGTCTTCTCTTTTGCAGTCTACCCTGAAAAAGAGGCTTGCTTTACTTGTTCTCAAATATTTGAAACAAGCAACATCCAGGACTGGTGCTTCAGGGCACAAATGCTCACTTCAGCCAAAACCAAAAACAAACAAACAAAAAAAACATCATTAAAAAGGGCAAAGGTGCAAGAGAATAAACAGAGAAATATTTTGCTCTGAAATGCAAAAAACTGGAGAAGGAAGATATTTGAAGTACTGGGTAAAACCTCATCACTTGATGCTCTAATAGGTGTGAATAGCATAAGCTGCAGAGTAAATTATACAGGTGTTACAGGGCTCCTGCAATTCCATCACTATTATCTGTCTCAGCCTACAACAGTGTTGATCAACATCTTGACATATGGATATAAAACATTAGAGAGTGCGGTACCAGCACTGGTGCTGCACTAGTGATCAAAAGAGTGACAAATTAGAATATCCATTTTCTCCATTATCTACAGTTGCCAATATATGGAAGCAACCTAAATGTTTATCAGCAGATGAAAGGATAAAGAAGAAGGGGTGTATATAGGTATATACAATGGAATACCACTCAGTCATTAGAAAGAATGAAACTCTGCTGCTTGCAATAAAATGGATGGACTTAGAAGTATTACATTAAGTGAAACAAGTCAGAGAAAACAAATAATATATATCATCACTGTATGTACACTCTAAAAATATAAAACAAATTAGTGAATATAACAAAACAAACAAACAAAAAATAAGCAGATTCACAGAGGAAAGGAGGGAGGGACAAGAGGATGAAGAGGTGCAAACTACTATATAAAAAACAAACAGCTAAAAGGATATATGGTATAACACAGGGAATGTATCAATATTTGATAACTCTAAAGAGTATAACATTTTAAAATTGTGAATTACTAAATGTTGTACACTTGGCCATTAACGTCTTAGTTCATTTCAGTTCAGTTGCTCAGTCATGACTATTTGCTATTCCATGGACTGCAGCATGCCAGGCTTCCCTGTCTAACACCAACTCCAGAGCTTGCTCAAACTCATGTTCATCAAGTCAGTGGTACCATCCAACCATCTCATCCTCTGTTGTCCCCTTCTCTTCCTGCCTTCAATCTTTCCCAACATCAAGGTCTTTTCCAATGAGTCAGTTCTTCGCATCAGGTGGCCAAAGTATTGGAGTTATAGCTTCAACATCAGTCCTTCCAATGAATACTGAGGACAAATTCCCTTTAGGATAAACTGGTTTGATCTCCTTACAGTCCAAGTGACTCTCAAGAGTCTTCTCCAACACCACCATTTAAAATCGAGTGTAATCGAGTAGTCATATAGTAACTTCTCTTCTTCCTCTTACCATATACTAGTTTTGAGAACATCTGGACATACTTTAAATGAAACCACTGGAAATGATTCCTCTTTGAAAAATATATTTGGAGTGTTCTGCCTATGTTTTATTTTAGGAGTTTTATAGCTTCTGATTTAAATTTATGTTTTTAATCCATTTTGCATTCCATTTTAATTCATTTTATATTATTATATCCAGCTGAAGATGGAGAAACTATATACAGTCAGTTAAAACAAGACTGGGAGCTGACTGTGGCTCAGATCATGAACTCCTTATTGCAAAATTCAGACTCTAAATGAAGAAAGTAGGGAAAATCACTAGGCCATTCAGGTATGACCTAAATCAAATCCTTTATGATTATACAGTGGAAGTGACAAATAGATTCTAGGGATTAGATCTGATAAACAGAGTGCTTGAAGAACTATGGATGCAGGTTTGTAACACTACAGGAGGCAGTGATCAAAACCATCCCCAAGAAAAAGAAATGCCAAAAGGCAATATGGTTGTCTGAGAAGGCCTTATAAATAGGTGAGAAAGGAAGAGACACAAAAGGTAAGGAGAAAAGGAGAGCTATATCCATTTGAATGCAGAGTTCCAAAGAATAGCAAGAAGAGATAAGAAAGCCTTCCTAAGTGATCAATGCAAAGAAATTTAGAGGAAAACAATAGAATGGGAAAGACTAGAAATCTCTTCAAGGAAATTAGAATGACACAGGGAACATTTCATGCAAAGTTGGGCACAATTAAGAACAGAAACGGTATGGACCTAACAGAAGCAGAAGATATTAAGAGGTACAAGAATACATAGAAAAACTATACAAAAAAGATCATAATGACTCAGATAACCATGAAGGTGTGATCACTCACCTAGAGCCAGACATTCTGGAGTGTGAAGTCAAGTGGGCCTTAGAAAGCATCACTATGAACAAAGCTAGTGGAGGTGACGAAATTCCAGTTGAGGTATTTCAAATCCTGAAAGATGATGCTGTGAAAGTGCTGCACGCAATATGCCAGCAAATTTGGAAAACTCAGCAATGGCCACAGGATGGAAAAGGTCAGTGTTCATTCCAATCCCAAAGAAAGGCAATGCCAAAGAATGTTCAGACATCACCAGATGGTCAACACTGAAATCAGATTGATTATGTTCTTTGCAGATAAAGATGGAGAAGCTCTATACAGTCAACAAAAACAAGACCAGGAGCTGACTGTGGCTCAGATCATGAACTCCTTATTACCAAATTCAGACTGAAATTGAAGAAAGTAGGGAAAACCACTAGACCATTCAGGTATGACCTATATCAAATCCCTTATGATTATACAGTGGAAGTGAGAAATAGATTTAAGGGCCTAGATCTGATAGAGTGCCTGATGAACTATGGAATGAGGTACGTGACATTGTACAGGAGACAGGGATCAAGACCATTCCCATGGAAAAGAAATGCAAAAAAGCAAAATGGCTGTCTGGGGAGGCCTTACAAATACCTGTGAAAAGAAGAGAAGCAAAAAGCAAAGGAGAAAAGGAAAGATATAAGCATCTGAATGCAGAGTTCCAAAGAATAGCAAGAAGAGATAAAAAAGCCTTCCTCAAAGATCAGTGCAAAGAAATAGAGGAAAACAACAGAATGAGAAACACTAGAGATCTCTTCAAAAAAATAGAGATACCAAGGGAACATTTCATGCAAAGATGGGCTCGATAAAGGACAGAAATGGTATGGACCTAACAGAAGCAGAAGATATTAAGAAGAGGTGGCAAGAATACACAGAAGAACTGTACAAAAAAGATCTTCACGACCCAGATAATCACGATGATGTGATCACCGACCTAGAGCCAGACATCCTGGAATGTGAAGTCAAGTGGGCCTTAGAAAGCATCACTACGAACAAAGCTAGTGGAGGTAATGGAATTCCAGTAGAGCTATTTCAAATCCTAAAAGATGATGCTGTGAAAGTGCTGCACTCAATATGCCAGCAAATTTGGAAAACTCAGCAGTGGCCACAGGACTGGAAAAGGTCAGTTTTCATCCCAATCCCAAAGAAAGGCAATGCCAAAGAATGCTCAAACTACTGCACAATTGCACTCATCTCACATGCTAGTAAAGTAATGCACAAAATTCTCCAAGCCAGGCTTCAGCAATACGTGAACCATGAACTTCCTGATATTGAAGCTGGTTTTTAGAAAAGGCAGAGGAACCAGAGATCAAATTGCCAATATCCGCTGGATCATCGAAAAAGCAAGAGAGTTCCAGAAAAACATCTATTTCTGCTTTATTGACTATGCCAAAGCCTTTGACTGTGTGGATCACAACAAACTGTGGGAAATTCTGAAAGAGACGGGAATATCAGACCACCTGACCTGCCTCTTGAGAAATCTGTATGCAGGTCAGGAAGCAACCGTTAGAACTGGACATGGAACAACAGACTGATTCCAAATAGGAAAAGGAGAACGTCAAGGCTTTATATTGTCACCCTGCTTATTTAACTTATATGCAGAGTACATCATGAGAAACGCTAGACTGGAAGAAGCACAAGCTGGAATCAAGATTGCCGGGAGAAATATCAATGACCTCAGATATGCAGGTGACACCACCCTTATGGCAGAAAGTGAAGAGGAACTAAAAAGCCTCTTGATGAAAGTGAAAGAGGAGTGTGAAAAAGTTGGCTTAAAGCTCAACATTCAGAAAACGAAGATCATGGCATCTGGTCCCATCACTTCATGGGAAATAGATGGGGAAACAGTGGAAACAGTGTCAGACTTTGGTTTTTTGGGCTCCAAAATCACTGCAGATGGTGACTGCAGCCATGAAATTAAAAGACACTGATTCACTGGAAGAAAAGTTATGACCAACCTAGATAGCATATTGAAAAGCAGAGACATTACCTGTCAACAAAGGTCCATCTAGTCAAGGCTATGGTTTTTCCTGTGGTCATGTATGGATGTAAGAGGTGGACTGTGAAGAAGGCTGAGCACCAAAGAATTGATGCTTTTTAACTGTGGTGTTGGAGAGACTCTTGAGAGTCCCTTGGACTGCAAGGAGATCCAACCAGTCCATTCTGAAGGAGATCAGCCCTGGGAGTTCTTTGGAAGGGATGATGCTAAAGCTGAAACTCCAGTACTTTGGCCACCTCATGTGAAGAGTTGACTCATTGGAAAAGACTCTGATGGTAGGAGGGATTGGGGGCAGAAGAAGGCGACAACAGAGGATGAGATGGCTGGATGGCATCACTGACTTGATGGACGTGAGTCTGACTGAACTCCGGGAGTTGGTAATGGACAGGGAGGCCCGGCGTGCTGCGATTCATGGGGTCACAAAGAGTCTGACACGACTGAGCGACTGAACTGAACTGAACTGAACCGCACACTCTAGCAAAGTAATGCTCAAAATTCTCCAAGCTAGGCTTCAACAGTATGTGAAATGAGAATTTCCAGATGTTCAAGCTGGATTCAGAAAAGGCAGAAGAACCAGAGATCAAATTGCCAACATCCACTGGATCATAGAAAAGGCAAGAGAATTCCAGAAAAACATCTACTTCTGCTTCATTGATTATGCTAAAGCTTTTGATTGTGTGGATCACAACAAACTGTGGAAAATCTTAAAGAGACAGGAACACCAGACTACCTTACCTGCCTCCTGAGAAACCTCAAGAAACCACATTTAGAACTTGGAACTGGACATGGAAAAATGACTGGTTTCCAATGGGGAAAGGAGAATGTCAAGGTTGTATATTGTCACCTTGCTTATTTAACTTAGCAAAGTACATCATGAGAAATGCCAGGCTGGATGAAGCACAAGCTTGAATCAAGATTACTGGAGAAATATCATTAACCTTAGGTATGCAGATAACACCACCCTCATGGAAGAAAGTGAAGAGGAACTAAAGAGCTTCTTGATGAAATTTAAAGAGGAGAGTGAAAAAGCTGACTTGAAACTGAGTACTCAAAAAACAAAGATCATGGCATCTGGTCCCAGCACTTCATGGCAAATAGATGTGGAAATAATGGAAACAGTGAGAGACTTTATTTTCTTGGGCTCCAAAATCACTGCAGATGGTGACTGCAGCTATGAAATTAAAAGACGCTTGCTCCTTGGAAGAAAACTTATGACCAACCTAGACAGCATATTAAAAAGCAGAGACATTACTTTGCCAACAAAGTTATGTCTAGTCAAAGCTATAGTTTTTCCAGTAGTCATGTGTCGATATGAGACCTGGACCCTAAAGAACACTGAGCACTCTCAAGGACACTCTTGAGAGTCCTTTGGACTGTAAGGAGGTCAAACCAGTGAATCCTAAAGAAAGTCTATCCTGAATATTCATTGGTAGGACTGATGCTGAAGCTGCAGCTCCAATACTATGGCCACTTGATGGGAAATACTGACTCATTATAAAGGACCCTGATGCTGGGAAAGATTGAAGCCTGGAGGAGAAGAAGATGACAGAGAATGAGATGGTTGGATGGCATCACCGACTTGATGGACATGAGTTTGACCAAGCTCTCGGAGTCGGTAATGGACTGGTGTGCTGCAGTCCATGGGGTTTCAAAGAGTCGGACACAGCTGAGCAACTGAACTGAACTGAACCTATTTTGAGTTTTTTTTTTTTTTTTTTATATGGTGTTAGAGAATAATCTACCCACTCCAGTGTTCTTGCCTGGAGAATCCCAGGGGTGGGGGAGCCTGGTGGGCTGATATCTATGGGGTTGCACAGAGTAGGACACGACTGAAGTGACTTAGCAGCAGCAGCAGAGAATAATCTAATTTCACTATTTTACATGTAACTGTCCAGTTTTCCAACACCACTTATTGAAGAGACTGTCTTTTCTCCACTGTATATTCTTGCCTCCTTTGTTTGAATTAATTGACTATGCTTTTATGCTTATTTCTGGTCTTTATGATGTTAATCTTTGTGTCTTGTAAGTGTGTGTGTGTGTGTGTGCCAGTACCATACTGTTTTGATATTTGCAGCTTTATAATCTGAGGGAGAAGGCAATGGCACCCCACTCCAGTACTCTTGCCTGGAAAACCCCATGGACGGAGGAGCCTGGTGGGCTGCAGTCCATGGGGTCGCACAGAGTCGGACACGGCTGAGCGACTTCACTTTCACTTTTCACTTTCATGCATTGGAGAAGGAAATGGCAACCCACTCCAGTGTTCTTGCCTGGAGAATCCCAGGGATGGGGGAGCCTGGTGGGTTGCCGTCTATGGGGTCACACAGAGTCGGACATGACTGAAGCGACTTAGCGGCAGTATAATCTGAAGTCAGGGAGCATGACTACCCCAGCTTTGTTGTTTTTTCTGAAGATTCTGTTAGCTGCTCAGGGTCTTTGTGTATCCATACAAATGTTAAGATTATCTGTTCCAGTTTTGTGAAAAATGCCCTTGGAATTTTGATAGGGATTGCAATGACCCTGGGGATTGCCTAGGTAGTATGGTCAATTTAACAATATTAAATCTTCCACTCTATGAATATTGTATATCTTTCCATTTTTGTTATCTTCAGTTTCTGTCATCAGTTTCTTATAGTTTTCACATTATCAGTCTTTTATCTTCTTTGGTAGGTTTATCCCTAAGTCTTGTATTGCAATAGTAAATGAGAATATTTCCTCGATTTCTCTTTCTGATAGTTTGTTGTTAGTGTATAGGAATGCAACAGATTTCTGTATATTAATTTTGTATCCTACAGCTTTACTGAATTCATTGATGGTACTAGTAGTTTTCTGTTGGCATCTTTAGGATTTTCTATGTATAAAACCATGTCATCTGCAGACAGTGAGGGCTTAAGTGAAGAGCTGTCTAATTTTTTAGGGTGATTCCTATAGAGAGAAGTGGGGGAAAATTTTTTGCCCATGAATTGCTGGATCTTGTACTCTGTCCTCAATGGACATCCTAGGCCAGGTATGGCACTGAGATGTGCACATGTGTGAGAAATAAAAGTATTGAGTATAAAGATATGCAAAATTGGTAACCCGCCACAGTGCTTTCTTGGCCAGAATTCATCCCAAGGGTTGTGAAACAGTCTTTACACTAAGAACCCTGGTGGCCAGGTGACAGTCAGCAAGGATGAACCACAGGACCACCACAGCAGATCAGCTTTCAATCACAAGTCTCTGCCTCACTGAGAAGCCATGCCTGCAGTGGACTTCATGCATGCCCATTCTCTCCCTTTTTGAATTGCCTGACAAACTACCACCTCCATAATTTTCAGGAACAAATAAGATCCAGGCAGATGTGCAAAATAAATACAGTGTTAACTTTATGGAGCTCTTACTATGTGCCAGATTCTAGTCTATACACCATACTTAGATTCTATTATAATTACCGTTTTATAAAGAAGGGAATTAGAGGCCAAAAAAGCTAATTAACTTTTCAAAATACTGTTACCTGGCAGAATTAGGACTTAAAATCTAAAAGTCTGATTCTAGAACCTGGGCTATGAACCACTGGTCATTCTGACTTTGTAGGGGGCTAATTAATTACAAAAACTAGTATTATAACTATATTTGCAACTCTTTGGAAATTCCATGCTAATTTTAAAAAGCATTCATGAATTGGAAATTGTCTATTAGTACGTTTTAACCTTAACCATACCTCTACTCCCTTCCCAGATGTCTGTGTCTGGGCAAAGATATATTTATTTTTATCAGTAGTAAATTGATGTTTCTTCTCCTTTTCATTCTCTCTTGAGATGTTTTTAGGAGAATATATATATGAATAAATGAGACCTAATAAAAGCTTTTGCGTGGCAAAGGAAACAATAAACAAGATGAAAGCACAACCCTCAGGATAGAAGAAAATAATAGCAAATGAAGAAACTGACAAAGGATTAATCTCTAAAATGTACAAGCTGGACCTACAGCTCAATATCAGAAAAACAAACAACCCTGCCAAAAAATGGACAGAAGACATAAACAGACATTTCTCCAAAGAAAACATAGAGATGGCCAACAAACACATGAAAAATACTCTACATTGCTCATTATCAGAGAAATGCAAATCAAAACTCCATTGAGGTATCACCTCACACCAGTCAGAAAGGCCATTGTCAAAAAACCTGCAAACAATAAATGCTGGAGAGCATGTGGAGAAAAGGGAATTCTCTTGCACTGTTGGTGGCAATGTAAATTGATACAGCCACTATAACGAACAGTATGAGAATTCCTTTAAAATCTAGGAATAAAACTACCATATGATCCAGCAATCTTACTAATGGGTGCAAACCCTGAAGAAAACCAAAGTCACATGTACCCCAATGTTCACTGCAGCACTATTTACAATGGCTAGGACATGGAAGCAAGCTGGATCCCCACTGAGAGATGAATGGATAAAGAAAATGTGGTACATATATACAATGGAATATTAATCAATGATAAGGGACGAAATTGGGTCATTTCTACAAATGATATGGATGAACCTACAGTCTGTCATACAGAGTGAAGTAAGTCAGAAAGAGAAAAGCAAATGTCATATATTAATGCATATATATGATGTGAAGAGCTGACTCATTGGAAAAGACCCTGATGCTGGGAAAGATTGAGGGCAGGAGGAGAAGGGGACGATAGAGGATAAGATGGTTGGATGGCATCACCAACTCAATGGACATGGGTTTGGGTGGACTCTGGGAGTTGGTGATGGACAGGGAGGCCTGGTGTGCTGCAGTTCATGGGGTCGCAAAGAGTCGGACACCACTGAGTGACTGAACTGAACTGATGGGATCTAGAAAACTGGTACTGATGAACCTATTCGCATGGCAGTAATAGAGACACAGATGTGGAGAATGGACTTGTGGACACAGTGGGAGAAAGAGAGGATGGGACAAATAGAGTAGCAATGACATATATACATTACCATGGATAAAACAGATAGCTAGTGGGAAGCCACCATGTAACACGGAGAGCTCAACCTGTGCTCTGTGATGACTTTGAGTGGTGGGATTAGGGGTGGGGGGTAGAGGGAGGAGATCTATGTATATTTATAGCTGATTCACATAGTTGTACAGCAGAAACTAACAAAACACTGTAAAGCAATTAATGTCCAATTAAAAAAAGAATATATAGGTGTTAAAATGTATCTTTAAAAAGAGAAATCTTCTATTCTTATGGAAATCTTCCTACTTATAAGCATGTTGTTTAGTTCATATTAAATAAACATCAATCAAACAATATTACTTATTTTGTAATGTGTTATGGGCCACTCTGATCTTCTGGCCTTCTGGTATTTAAATGACCATCCACATTTCAATGTTAGAGTTGATAGCAACTCGTTTATTTTTATTGCCTTGGCTCCAGCAAAAATAAAACCCACCTAAGGAGATGAGGTACTTAAAAAGCTTTAAAGTGCATGGCTCTTCTTAAGAAAAGCATAAATATTTGAGGTCTGAAATTTATTTATGACTGTTCTTTCACAAATCATCAAAAACTTGAATTATTCCAAATCTACTAAAGATACTTGCAGTGGATGCTTAACTAAATTTTTCTTATTTTGTTGTTTAGTTTACCATTTCCTTGCTAAACTGCAGTAGTCCCTTGCTATTCTTTTTATTTAATAGTTATTTCTAATCTCTTACAACATCTGCTTGCAGCCTCACTGTTAATTTCAGGCAAAATGAAAATGCATTTAGAATATTCCATTTTGATTAGAATGATCAAGACACAGTAAAAATGACTGCTCAGATACCCATAGGGACCTGAAAATTCAAACTTCAATCAAATAGGACTTATTTTGTCAGCTGTTTTTTGAACAAAAATAGTCCCACCTTGATTGTAAATTTCACGGCTACCAAAAATATGCAAGATTACCATAGATTTCATAATAGAATACATAACCATAAAGGCAACTGCCAAACAACTCAATCACAAACTATTATGAAACCTGATGTAAAACTCTTAACTTTAAGCTATTTTCTACATGCCAGATGTACCCTTTGTTATTTAAAAGGAGAAAAGTAAAAAGTTAATTATAGTAAAATCTAAAATGTAAATAATCTAAATGTAAGAATATGTGATTTTTATATTGCTCAGCAGAGGATTTGCATGTATGAGTTTTAAAGAAAAATCTACCTATTTGGTCAAATTATGAATATGATTACAAGTTATTGGTTCTTCCCAAAAGTCTACCTATAGGGTATTTAAGCACTTTCCTTTTCTCCTTAAAAGAGAGACTTTTAAAAGGTAATGTGTCATCCACTACACATTTACTGGAATTAAGATATCCAGAGTAAGGAGTTCTTTCCTGACTGTATTAATTATTCATGCACTGAACAGCCAAGATCTATGAGGTATGGGGATGACAAAGGCAAGTGAGACACTACACCAGGGACTTCCCTGGTGGTCCAGTGGTTTAGAATCTGCCTTGCAATGCAGAGGACACGAGCTTGATCCCTGGTTGGAGAAGTCCTCACATGCTATATAGAGCTACTGAGACCACGTGCCACAATTTGAGAGTCCATGCACCACAACAAAATAATCCTCATGCCATAACTAAGACCTGGCACAGCCAATAACTAACTAAATAAATATTTTTCTTTTTTTTAAAGACATTATATCCTTAAGAAGTTCATTATCTCATGGGAAAGACAAATATATAAACAAGTGACTATAACACAAATGTAATGAAATATTTCAGGGGAGAGATGCACATAGTTGCGAGAAGCAGAGGGGAGAGAAACACGCAGTTTACCTCTAGGGAGAGTCGTGTAGTTACAAACAGGGTTAGTCTGAGACAAGATCAGACATCAGACCCAGCGGGGGGCTGGAAAAGCAGACCATATGGCTGGAAAATCGTCCTTCTCTAATAAAAAGTGACATAGAAATTGATTTCAACGTGTTGTATTTTTTCCTTGTGGCTATAGCCTACTAATTCTTCTAAAATATACTCTCTTTTCCAACCATATGTGGAAGCTCCTGCAATATTGAAAATGAGGATTCTGAAAAGTTTGAAGGAAGGCTTCTCTGTGGCTGAAGCTTCTATTTTGTTTGGCAGAAGTAAGTTAAAGATCATTTTTATTCATATGTATTTACTTACAAGTCTTTATCTAGAAAAATGAACAGAATGAATCCAGGTAGATTCTCACTGCTAAAGAGTGCCAGGTGTGAAGACAAACAACCTAATCTGTCAATACAATGGGCTCCAGGAGGTCCGGAAGAATGATTCCTCAGTCCTGTGATTCTTTGGGGGAAATTCAGACCCTTGTCCAGCATATAAGAAAGACCCCTCCTACTCTGAACACCCTCCAGCTTCTAGGAAAAGGAGCCTGGTTGGACAGGGCAGTGAAGGGGGGAGGCTGGGACACAAGGATCACTGCCCATTGCTGAACACTTGGCCTTGTGGATAACAGGACAAGCTTCACCACCAACCTGATGCCAACCACAACAGGAATGATCTAACCGACACAAGCTGCTAAACTCTCAGAGGAGGTTGTCTGTGTCTCCCTAAGTTAGCATTCCATCACACCTAACACTCAGTTTCTTTCTGACTGCTTTTCTTGTTATCCACATCTCCAGGTATTCCTGATTTCTTTCCAATTCTTCACCTCTGTCTTTCTAAAAAGTGAGTCCAACTGAATCAGTTACTAATATAGAACACTTGAATTGAAGAGAATTCCAGATCTAGGCCAATTAATAGGTCCCTACTCCTTTTCTCTGGTGGCTCATCTTATAAAGAATCCGCCTGCAATGCGGGAAACCTGGGTTTGATCCCTGGATTGGGAAGATCCCCTGGAGAAGGGAAAGGCTACCCACTCTGGTATTCTGGCCTAGAGAATTCCATAGACTGTATAGTTCATGGGATTGCAAAGAGTTGGACATGACTGAGTGACTTTCACTCACTCACTCTCTTGTGTAGATAACTCAACATTTTACTATATTCCAGGGAACACTGCTTCTAGGAGAAGTTAATCAGTTTGTTCTGCATTAAAAGAGCTAGGGAAAATTCATACCTGTTGGAAACTCACAATGTGGACTTAAATATAAAGACTCTAAAGTGTTTCAATAAGAAAAAAAGAAAACCTTTTTAACTGTATTGAATTGTTAAAGGAATCACTTTTAAGATAAGAGTTTATTTTTGTCTTGAAAACTTTTTATCACACTCAATATTTAAAAGCATGTCCACTTAATCTATAGTTTGGGAAAAACTGCTTGAGATGGCTTCAACTAGAATATTGAGATCTGCTTCTATGAGTTGTGGGCCGAGGGTCAGAGATACATGACACATACTCCGCAATTTATATGTCAGGATCCACTAGTGGACGTTTGCCTCAAACGAGGGCTGTAGTCATGGCAGGAACTTTGAATCCTGTCAATCCTACTCTAGGCAAACCCCATAAACCATGAGACAATGACTTAGAAATAACTTGGTTACAGAGTCACCAAGGATGAGAGAATTAAGTTATGTAAAGCAAGAGCCAGCTCAGGTTTCTGAAGTCCCAACAAAGTTTCCTACCCAAACTGTTTTTGAGTAGGAAGGCAATAAGTTTCTGTCCCTCCTTAAAATAGATGCATTCAAACCTGGGGACTTTCAGAAGCAACTATGGTCATCTCAGGTGATTCATCCATCCATTAACTTCATTTGGATCATGCAGGTAGATGAGAAAGGTAAGAGAGAGCAGAACCTCTGTTCTGTCCTCTAGCACTCAGAATCCATCTCCCTCTCTCCCCGCAAAAAAGACACTAATGAACCTATTTGCAGGGCAGGAACAGAGAAACAGATATAGAGAACAGACTTCTGGGCATGGGGCGGGCAAAGAAAGTGTGGGACAAACTGAGAGAGTAGCACTGACATATATATACACTACGATTTATAAAATATACAGCTAGTGGGAAGCTGCTATATAGCACAGGGAGCTCAACTCAGTGATCTGTGAACACCTAGATGGGTGGGATGGGGGATGGGGTGGGAGGGAGGCCCAAGAAGGAGGGGACATAAATACACATATAGCTGATTCACATTGTAGTACAACAGAAACTAACACAATATTGTAAAGCAACTATACTCCAATTAAAAAACATATATATATATATAAGAATCCATCTTTCATTTATAATTATATAAAATACTTCCCCCCTCCCTCGTTTCCTTTTCTTTTTTTAGGTAAAATGTTGCTTTGAATATAGAATAAATAATGCAATTATTTGGTGGTATGCTGCTGCTGCTGCCACTAAGTCGCTTCAGTTGTGTTAGACTCTGTGCGATCCCATAGACGGCAGCCCACCAGGCTCCCCCGTCCCTGGGATTCTCCAGGCAAGAACACTGGAGTGGCTTGCCATTTCCTTCTCCAATGCGTGAAAGTGAAGTCGCTCAGTTGTGTGTGACTCTTTGTGACCCCATGGACTGCAGCCCACCAGGCTCCTCCGTCCATGGGATTTTCCAGGCAAGAGGGAGGATTAAAATAAAATGCTCAGTATTATTGAAAGGTCATCCTTAAATAAACTTGTAGTTGGCACCATTTATCTCCATGCACCCCACGTCCTAGCTGTCTTAGCTGCATCCGGTGCTTCCACCTCCCTCCCATGTGTTCAGGGTCCTCATGTTGCAAGTCACCCAGAGTCCCATGCTCCTAGTCTCTACATTTCACCTATTTCCTAAACTCTATCAAGACTCACTCATCCGATGCTTCATTCTATCAGAACCCTTTTTCTATTTAGCTGGAAATCATCCTTAGTAAAAATGTCTGCTAAAATGATAATCTACTCTGCTTATGTACAGTTGGGTAGTCTTTAATTTTACTGACAAATAAACTGAAGCTTTGGAGGCCATGACTTGCTTGAAGTCTCAGAAATATTGTCTGTGTCCAGGTGAAAATACAGTACTTCATTGCACGGCAGTTTAAAAATATATACCACAAAACCAAACTTATGGTTACCAAAGGGTAAAGACAGGAATGGATAAATTGGGAGCTTGGTATTAACATATATGTGTCACTTAGCTGTGTCCAACTCTTTAAGACCCCATGGACTGCAGCCTGCCAGGCTCCTCTGTCCATGGGATTTCCAGGCAAGAATACTGCAGTGGGTTGCTATTTTCTCTGATCCCCTGAATGAGTTAAACCTCCATCTCCTGCGTCTCCTGCATTGTGCCTGTGCTTGTGTTTAGTCAATCAGTTATGTTCAACTCTTGCAACCCTGTGGACTACAGCCCGCCAGGTTCCTCTGTCCATGGTGATTCTCCTGGCAAGAATACTAGAGTGGGTTAACGTTTCTTCCTCCAGGGGATCTTCCCAACCCAGGGATCAAACCCAGGTCTCCCGCATTGCAAGCGGATTCTTTACCATCTGAGCCACAGGGGAAGCCCCACTAACACATACACACTACTACATTTAAAACAGATAACAGCAAGGACCTACTGTATAGCACCGGGAACTCTATTCAATATTTTGTAATATCCTATAAGGGAAAATAATCTGAAAAGATATACATATATATATATATATATATATATATATATATATATGTATAACTGAATCGCCATGGTGTAGATCTACACTATGGTGTAGATAAAAGAAACTAATATGATATTGTAAATTAACTATACTTCAATAAAAAAGTAAAAAAACAAAAAATATATTAAATATATGACTTTGATGTTCAATGTTAAGCACATATCTTGCTAATTACTTACTTAAGTTATTAAATGGCACCTAAATGCATGTTCTACCATTTGACCTTTTTTTTTTAAATATAAATTTATTTATTTTAATTGGAGGCTAATTACTTTACAATATTGTAGTGGTTTTTGCCATACATTGACATGAATCCGCCACAGGTGTACATGTGTTCCCCATTCTGAACCCCCCTCCCACCTACCTCCCCATCCCATCCCTCAGGGTCATCCCAGTGCACCAGCCCCAAGCATCCTGTATCATGCATTGAACCTGGACTGGTGATTCATTTCACATATGATAATATACATGTTTCAATGCCATTCTCCCAAATTATCCCAACCGCACCCTCTCCCACAGAGTCCAGACTGCTCTATACATCTGTGTCTCTTTTGCTGTTTCACATACAAGGTTATCGTTACCATCTTTCTAAATTCCATATATATGCATTAGTATACTGTATTGGTGTTTTTCTTTCTGGCTTACTTCACTCTGTATAATAGGCTCCAGTTTCATCCACCTCATTAGAACTGATTCAAATGCATTCTTTTTAATGGCTGAGTAATACTCCATTATGTATATGTACCACAGCTTTCTTATACATTCATCTGCTGATGGACATCTAGGTTGCTTCCATGTCCTGCTTATTATAAATAATGCTGCAATGAACATTGGGGTACACGTGTCTCTTTCAATTCTAGTTTCCTTGGTGTGTATGCCCAGAAGTGGGATTGCTGGGTCGTATGGCAGTTCTAGTTCCAGTTTCTTAAGGAATCTCCACACTGTTCTCCATAGTGGCTGTACTAGTTTGCATTCCCATCAACAGTGTAAGAGGGTTCCCTTTTCTCCACACCCTCTCCAGCAATTTATTGCTTGTAGACTTTTGGATAGCAGCCATTCTGATTGGCGTGAAATGGTACTTCATTGTGGTTTTGATTTGCATTTCTCTGATAATGAATGATGTTAAGCATCTTTTCATGCATTTGTTAGCCATCTGTGTGTCTTCTTTGCAGAAATGTCTGTTTAGTTCTTTGGCCCATTTTTTGATTGGGTCGTTTATTTTTCTGGAATTGAGCTGCAGGAGTTGCTTGCATATTTTTGAGATTAATTCTTTGTCAGTTGCTTCATTTGCTATTATTTTCTCCCATTCTGAAGGCTGTCTTTTCACCTTACTTATAGTTTCCTTTATTGTGCAGAAGGTTTTAATTTTAATTAGGTCCCATTTGTTTATTTTTGCTTTGATTTCCAATATTCTGGGAGGTGGGTCATAGAGGATCCTGCTGTGATTTATATCAGAGAGTGTTTTGCCTATGTTCTCCTCTAGGAGTTTTATAGTTTCTGGTTTTATGTTTAGATCTTTAATCCACATTGAGTTTATTTTTGTGTATGGTGTTAGAAAGTGTTCTAGTTTCATTCTTTTACAAGTAGTTGACCAGTTTTCCCAGCACCACTTGTTAAAGAGATTGTCTTTTCTCCATTGTATATTCTTGCCTCCTTTGTCAAAGATAAGGTGTCCATAGGTGCGTGGATTTATCTCTGGGCTTTCTATTTTGTTCCATTGATCTATATTTCTGTCTTTGTGACAGTACCATACTGTCTTGATGACTGTGGCTTTGTAGTAGAGCCTGAAGTCAGGCAGGTTGATTCCTTCAGTTCCATTCTTTCTCAAGATTGCTTTGGGTATTTGAGGTTTTTGTATTTCCATACAAATTGTGAAATTATTTGTTCTAGCTCTGTGAAAAATACTGTTGGTAGCTTGATAGGGATTGCATTGAATCTATAGATTGCTTTGGGTAGTATACTCATTTTCACTATATTTATTCTTCTGACCCATGAACACGGTATATTTCTCCATCTATTAGTGTCCTCTTTGATTTCTTTCACCAGTGTTTTATAGTTTTCTATATATAGATATTTTGTTTCTTTAGGTAGATATATTCCTAAGTATTTTACTCTTTTTGTTGCAATGGTGAATGGAATTGCTTCCTTAATTTCTCTTTCTATTTTCTCATTATTAGTGTATAGGAATGCAAGAGATTTCTGTGTGTTTATTTTATATTCTTCAACTTTATTATATTCATTGATTAGCTCTAGTAATTTTCTGGTGGAGTCTTCAGGGTTTTCTATGTAGAGGATCATGTCATCTGCAAACAGTGAGAGTTTTACTTCTTCTTTTCCAATTTAGATTCCTTTTATTTCTTTTTCTGCTCTAATTGCTGTGGCCAAAACTTCCAAAACTATGTTAAATACTAGTGGTGAGAGTGGGTACCCTTGTCTTGTTCCTGACTTTAGGGAAATGCTTTCAATTTTTCACCATTGAGGATAATGTTTGCTGTGGGTTTGTCATATATAGCTTTTATTATGTTGAGGTATGTTCCTTCTATTCCTGCTTTCTGGAGCATTTTTATCATAAATGGATGTTGGATTTTGTCAAAGGTTTTCTCTGCATCTATTGAGATAATCATATGGCTTCTATTTTTCAATTTGTTAATGTGGTGTATTACACTGATTGATTTGCGGATATTGAAGAATCCTTGCATCCCTGGTATAAAGCCCACTGGTCATAATGTATGATCTTTTTAATGTGTTGTTGGATTCTGATTGCTAGAATTTTGTTAAGGATTTTTGCATCTAGGTTCATCAGTTATATTGACCTGTAGTTTTCTTTTTGTGTGGCATCTTTGTCAGGTTTTGGTATTAGGGTGATGGAGGCCTCATAGAATGAGTTTGGAAGTTTACCTTCCTCTGCAATTTTCTGGAAGAGTTTGAGTAGGATAGGTGTTATCTCTTCTCTAAATTTTTGGTAGGATTCAGCTGTGAAGCTGTCTGGACCTGGGCTTTTGTTTGCTGGAAGATTTCTGATTACAGTTTCAATTTCTGTGCTTGTGATGGGTCTGTTAAGATTTTCTATTTCTTCCTGGTTCAGTTTTGGAAAGTTGTACTTTTCTAAGAATTTGTCCATTTCTTCCAAGTTATTCATTTTATTGGCATATAATTGCTTATAGTAGTCTCTTATGATCCTTTTTATTTCTGTGTTTTCTATTGTGATCTGTCCATTTTCATTTCTAATTTTATTGATTTGATTTTTTTCCCTTTGTTTCTTGATGAGTCTGGCTAATGGTCTGTCAATTTTATTTATCTTCTCAAAGAACCAGCTTTTGGCTTTGTTGATTTTTGCAATGGTCTCCTTTGTTTCTTTTGCATTTATTTCTGCCCTAATTTTTAAGATTTCTTTCCTTCTACTAACCCTGGGGTTCTTCATTTCTTCCTTTTCTAGTTCCTTTAGGTGTAGAGTTAGGTTATTTATTCGACTTTTTCTTGTTTCTTGAGGTATGCCTGTATTGCTATGAACCTTCCCCTTAGCACTGCTTTTACAGTGTCCCACAGGTTTCGGGTTGTTGTGTTTTCATTTTCATTCATTTCTATGCATATTTTGATTTCTTTTTTTTTTTTTAATTTCTTCTGTGATTTGTTGGTTATTCAGCAGCGTGTTGTTCAGCCTCCATATGTTGGAATTTTTAATAGTTTTTCTCCTGTTATTGAGATCTAATCTTACTGCATTGTGGTCAGAAAAGATGCTTGGAATGATTTCAACTTTTTTGAATTTACCAAGGCTAGATTTATGGCCCAGGATGCGATCTATCCTGGAGAAGGTTCCGTGTGCACTTGAGAAAAAGTTGAAATTCATTGTTTTGGGGTGAAATGTCCTATAGATATCAATTAGGTCTAACTGGTCTATTGTATCATTTAAACTTTGTGTTTCCTTGTTAATTTTCTGTTTAGTTGATCTATCCATAGGTGTGAGTGGGGTATTAAAGTCTCCCACTATTCTTGTGTTATTGTTAATTTCCCCTTTCATACTTGTTAGCATTTGTCTTACATATTGCAGTGCTCCTATATTGGGTGCATATATATTTATAATTGTTAAATATTCTTCTTGGAATGATCCTTTGATCATTATGTAGTGTCCTTCTTTGTCTCTTTTCACAGCATTTGTTTTAAAGTCTATTTTATCTGATATGAGTATTGCTACTCCTGCTTTCTTTTGGTCTCTATTTGTGTGGAAAATCTTTTTCCAGCCCTTCACTTTCAGTCTGTATGTGTCCCTTGTTTTGAGGTGGGTCTCTTGTAGACAACATATGTAGGGCTCTTGTTTTTGTATCCATTCAGCCAGTCTTTGTCTTTCGGTTGGGGCATTCAACCCATTTACATTTAAGGTAATTATTGATAAGTATGATCCCATTGCCATTTACTTTATTGTTTGGGGTTCAAGTTTATACATGCTTTTTGTGTTTCCTGTCTAGAGAAGATCCTTTAGCATTTGTTGGAGAGCTGGTTTGGTGGTGCTGAATTCTCTCAGCTTTTGCTTGTCTGTAAAGCTTTTGATTTCTCCTTCATATTTGAATGAGATCCTTGCTGGGTACAGTAATCTGGGCTGTAGGTTATTTTCTTTCATCACTTTAAGTATGTCCTGCCATTCCCTCTTGGCCTGAAGAGTTTCTATTGAAAGATCAAGTGTTATCCTTATGGGAATCCCCCTTGTATGTTATTTGTTGTTTTTCCCTTGCTGCTTTTAATATTTGTTCTTTGTATTTGATCTTTGTTAATTTGATTAACATGTGTCTTGGGGTGTTTCACCTTGGGTTTATCCTGTTTGGGACTCTCTGGGTTTCTTGGACTTGGGTGATTATCTCCTTTCCCATTTTAGGGAAGTTTTCAACTATTATCTCCTCAAGTATTTTCTTATGGTCTTTTTTTTTTTTTTTTGTCTTCTTCTTATGGGACTCCTATGATTTGAATGTTGGGGCATTTAACATTGTCCCAGAAGTCTCTGAGATTGTCCCCATTTCTTTTTATTTGTTTTTCTTTTTCCTCTCTGTTTCATTTATTTCCATGATTCTATCTTCTACTTCACTTATCCTATCTTCTGCCTCCATTATTCTACTGTTGGTTCCCTCCAGAATGTTTTTTTAACTAATTTATTGCAGTATTCATTATATATTGACTCTTTTTTACTTCTTCTAGGTCCTTGTTAAACCTTTCTTGCATCTTCTCAATCCTTGTCTCCAGGCTATTTATCTGTAACTCCATTTTGTTTTCAAGATTTTGGATCATTTTCACTATCATTATTCTGAACTCTTTATCAGGTAGATTCCCTATCTCTTCCTCTTTTGTTTGGTTTGGTGGGCATTTTTCCTGTTCCTTTACCTGCTGGGTATTTCTCTGCCTTTTCATCTTGTTTATATTGCTGTGTTTGGGGTGGCCTTTGTGTATTCTGGCAGCTTGTGGAGTTCTCTTTATTGTGGAGTTTCCTCGCTGTGGGTAGGGTTGGATGGGTGGCTTGTCAAGGTTTCTTGGTTAGGGAAGCTTGTGTTGGTGTTCCGGTGGGTAGAGCTTGATTTGTTTGTTCTGGTGGGTGGAGCTGGGAGTGCAATGAAGTGTCCAGTAATGAGTTATGAGATGTCAATGGGTTTGGAGTGACTTTGAGCAGCCAATATATTGAAGCTCAGGGCTATGTTCTTGTGTTGCTGGAGAATTTGCGTGGTATGTATTGCTCTGGAACTTGTTGGCCCTTGGGTGGTGCTTGGTTTCAGTGTAGGTATGGAGGCATTTGATGAGCTCCTATCAATTAATGTTCCCTGGAGTCAGGAGTTCTCTGGTGTTCTCAGGATTTGGACTTAAGCCTCTTGCCTCTGGTTTTCAGTCTTATTCTTACAGTAGCCTCATGATTCTCCATCTATACAGCACTGATGATAAAACATCTCCTTTTGAAGACAATGGGCTGCTTTTCTGGGTGCCTGATGTCCTCTTCCAGCATTCAGAAGTTTTTTTTGTGGAATTTACTCAGCGTTCAAATGTTCTTTTGATGAATTTGTGGGGGGAGAAAGTGGTCTCCCCGTACTATTCCTCCTCCATCTTATTACCACCCTCCCATTTAATCTTTAAATGTTGGAGTTCTTCTGGGCTTGGTCTTAAGCATTCATCTCTTCTCACTTAACATACTCTCTTAGACTAGCAGATAAACACTCACTTCCAAAGATTCAATTACCATTGGTAATACCAGGCTTGAATTTGTAACTCAGACCTTTCCATTTAGACCCAGCTGTCTAGGCATCTTCTCCAGAGTATTTGTTTCAGGCTAGGTAAACATGACATGTCCAAAGTTTAATTAATGATCTTCTTTGCATCTTGTTCCACTCTAAATGCTAACTCACTCGTGGAATCAACATCAATGCTATCCTTGCTCAAGCCAGAACCTGAGTGTTGTCCTAAATACTTCTCTCATTTTACTTCCCTATTCAATTAATCTTGGGTATTCTACTTTTTAAATATGTCTCCAGCATATCCTTTTCTATTTCCACTGTTGTTTTGATAATCAAAGCCACTCGCCTATCTTCACTGGATTATGAAATCAGCCTCTTACCTAGTCTCTCTTACTCCTGTCATCCTTCCTCTCAATTTATTCTCCATATTGCTGTTAGAGTGATCTTTTTAAACCAAAAATCTAATCATGCCACTCTGCAGCCAAACACTGCACTGCTTCCATCGTAACGTCTAAGTACATTATTTCCATGGCTTACATGCTCTCCTATAAGCCTCCTTCCCTTCCCACTGGTGTAGCTTTACTTCCAACACTCTATTTCCAACACAAAGTAGTTATATTTCAATTATTCCATTGCAGTAAACAACAACCTTACATACAGATTTACACATACTATTTCCTTTGTTGGAACTATCTTGTCTCCTGTTCTTGATCAATCAACTTCCTTTTATTCTGTCTCCACATCATTACACTCACTCATTTCACTCTGAACTTTTCATTTATAACACTTCTAAGGATAAGAATTGCTAAAAATATATTGGTTCAGTACATAATTGCATCATTAAATTAAAATATCTGCATTGTTTTCTGTTCTCCACTCTATCCCTGGTACCTTGGAACATAGCAGGCTATCAAATAGTACTTCCTTTTGTAAATAATTTATAATAAAAAATTAATATTTAAGAGACATTTTTAGTAATATTTGATGGCAAATCACTATTTATAGTCTCTAACTGTGTGTGCCATAGTAAAAGTATGAGAAATATAATTTAGCAAATAATGATTAAGAATGGGCACACCTTATGATTCAGAGTTGGCAGGCAAGAGAAGACACTTTTTAAAAAGTAGTTCTTTTTATACCTTCAGCATATTACAGTTCTTGTTGGCTTATCATTGAGCAAGATTTTAAAAAAGCATGGACTCATTTTAAAAATGAGAGAATAGAAACTTGAAATAACTATCACAAGTAACTACCTGGGTATTCAAGAGTCAAAGAAAAATGGTCTCAGTAAAATGTTGAACACAGCAGGCAATGGCAATAGCCTACTTTGAAACTGTAACTGGAAGCACAGTTTCCAGTAAGTGGGTCAGACAGCTTTGCCCTCCTGGCATAAGTTTTTAAGGCAATTGAGAGATTCATGAATTAAAGATAGACCTTTCTAAAATATTACAAATCTATAGCCATCACCTGGCACATTATTTAACAAATTGCCAAGGATTTTCATGAACTCTGCACATGCCAGGCATGATTCTTACAAACAGCATTGGGGTACTGTGTCCCGGCTGGCTTTAATCAACTGAAAAGGAATGCAATCAGCACCACAAATTAATAATATTCCTTTTCATGGTCATTTTGTTCCATAAAGAGTGACAAATGGGTAAAAAAACACTGTGAGAAAAATCACAAAATGATGTCTCCATAGGAAAAATAAGCTAGTTTGATTTGAAGATCCCCGTGATTATTTCTACATGATTTCCTAAAGCAATAGACTTCAATGGATGCCTCTGAAAACATTTTTCATTTTGATCAGAGTCAAATAAAGAGCTTTGCCACAGGACAAAATAAATCACCAATCTTACCTAAATGTATCACAGACTGAGGAAATAGTTAGGCAAATACACACGGGCACACAAATTCACATTCAGAAAATTACCATTTTACATGGCAAAAAAACCTGTTATTGTATACTGTTATTGATTTTTCAGGACTTTCAGATTATTTTCACTTCTTAAAACCTCATGAAAAGTAAAGAACAATATTCTGTACCCAGAGATGTTCTACCAACATGCACAAATTTGTTTTTTTTTAATTAATTTATTTAAATTGGAAGATAATTGCTTTGTAATATTGTGATGGTTTTTGCCATACATCAATATGAATTGGCCATAGGAATCAGCAAACTAAAATGAACTGGAATGGGTGAATTTACTCGGATGACAATTATATATACTACTGTGGGCAGGAATTCCTTAGAAGAAATGGAGTAGTCATCACAGTCAACAAAAGAGTCTGAAATGCAGTACTTGGATGCAGTCTCAAAAATGGCAGAATGATCTCTGTTCGTTTCCAAGGCAAACCATTCAATATCACAGTAATCCAAATCTATGCCCCAACCAGTAATGCTGAAGTTGGATGGTTGTATGAAGAAATATAAGACCTTTTAGAACTAAAAACCAAAAACAATGTCCTTTTCATTATAGGGGAAAGGAATGCAAAAATAGGAAGTCAAGAAACACCTGGAGTAACAGGAAACTTTGGCCTTGCAGTACAGAATGAAGCAGGGAAAAGGCTAATAGAGTTTTGCCAAGAGAATGCATTGGTAAACACCCTATTCCAACAACATAAGAGAACACTTTACACATGGATGTCACTAGATGGTCAACATTGAAATCAAACTGATTATATTCTTTGCAGTCAAAGATGGAGAAGCTCTATACAGTCAGCAAAAACAAAACTGGGAGCTGACTGTGGCTCAGATCATGAACTTCTTATTGTCAAATTCAAACTTAAATAGAAGAAAGTGGGGAAAACCACTAGACCATTCAGGTATGACCTAAATCAAATCCCTTATGATCATACACCGGAAGTGACAAATAGATTTAAGGGACTAGATCTAATAGAGTGCCTGATGAACTATGGATGGAGGTTCATGACATTGTATAGGAGACAGGGATCAAGACCATCCCCAAGAAAATAAAATGCAAAAGAAGCAAAATGGCTGTCTGAGGAGGCCTTACAAACAGCTGTGAAAAGAAGAGAAGTGAAAAGCAAAGGAGAAAAGGAAAGATATACCCATTTGAATGCAGAGTTCCAAGAATAGCAAGGAGAGAAAAGAAACCCTTTCTCAGTGATCAGTGCAAAGAAATAAAGGAAAACAATAGAATGGTAAAGACTAGAGATCTCTTCAAGGAAACTGGAGATACCAAGGGAACATTTCATGCAAAGATGGGCACAATAAAGGACAGAAGTGATATGGACCTAACAGAAGCAGAATATATTAAGAAGAGACGGCAAGAATACACAGAAGAACTGTACAAAAAGATCTTCAAGATCCAGATAATTATGATGGTGTTATCACTCACATAGAGCCAGACATCCTGGAATGTGAAGTCAAGTGGGCCTTAGGAAGCATCAGTATGAGCAAAGCTAGTGGAGGTGATGGAATTCCCGTTGAGCTATTTCAAATCCTAAAAGATGATGATGCTGTGAAAGTGCTGCAAGCAATATGCTAGCAAACTTGGAAAACTCACCAGTGGCCACAGGACTGGAAAAGGTCAGTTTTCATTCCAATCCCAAAGAAAGGCAATACTAAAGAATGCTTAAACTAACACACAATTGTACTCATCACACATGCTAGTATATTAATGCTCAAAATTCTCCAAGCCAGGCTTCAGCAATATGTGAACCGTGAACTTCCAGACGTTCAAGCTGGTTTTAGAAAAGGCAGAGAAACCAGAGATCAAATTGCCAACATCCGTTGAATCATCGAAAAAGCAAGAGTTCCAGAAAAACATCTATTTCTGCTTTATTGACTATGCCAAAGCCTTTGACTGTGTGGATCACAAAAAACTGTGGAAAATTCTGAAAGAGATGGGAATACCAGACCACCTGACCTGCCTCTTGAGAAACCTATATGCAGGTCAGGAAGCAACAGTTAGAATTGGACATGGAACAACAGACTTGTTCCAAAAAGGAAAAGGAGTACATCAAGGCTGTATATTGTCACCCTGCTTATTTAACTTATATGAAGAGTACATCATAAGAAACACTGGGCTGGATGAAGCACAAGCTGGAATCAAGGTTGCTGAGAGAAATATCAATAAACTCAGATATGCAGGTGCCACCACTCTTATGGCAGAAAGTGAAGAACTAAAGAGCCTCTTGATGAAAGTGAAAGAGGAGAGTGAAAACATTGGCTTAAGGCTCAACATTCAGAAAACGAAGATCATGGCTTCTGGTCCCATGACTTCATGGCAAATAGATGGGGAAACAGTGGAAACAGTGACACGCTTTCTTTTTTCAGGCTCCAAAATCACTGCAGATGGTGAGTGCAGCCATGAAATTAAAAGATGCTTACTCCTTGGAAGGAAAGTTATGACCAACCTAGACAGCATATTAAAAAGCAGAGATATTACTTTGCCAACAAAGTTACATCTAGTCAAAGCTATGGTTTTCCCAGTAGTCATGTATGGATATGAGAGTTGGACGATAAAGAAAGCTGAGTGCCAAAGAATTGATGCTTTTGAACTGTGGTGTTGGAGAAGACTCTTGAGGGTCCTTTGGACTGCAAGGGGATCCAACCAGTCCATCATAAAGGAGGTCAGTCCTGAGTGTTCATTGGAAGGACTGATGTTGAAGCTGAAACTCCAATACTTTGGCCACCTGATAAGAAGAGCTGACTCATTGGAAAAGACCCTGATGCTGGGAAAAACTGATGGCAAGAGAAGCGGATGATGGAGGAAAAGATGGTTGGACAGCATAACTGACTCATTGGACATGAGTTTGGTTAAACTCCAGGAGTTGGTGGTGGACGGGGAGGCTTGGCATGCTGTGGTCCATGGGGTTGCAAAGAATCAGAAACGACTTCAGAAAACTAAGATCATGGCATCTGGTCCCATCACTTCACAGCAAATAGATGGGGAAACAGTGGAAACAGTGGCTGACTTTATTTTTCTGGGCTCCAAAATCACTGCAGATGGTGACTGCAGCCATGAAATTAAACAATGCTTACTCTTTGGAAGGAAAGTTATGACCAACCTAGACAGCATATTAAAAAGCAGAGACATTACTTTGCCAACAAAGGTCTGTCTGGTCAAGGCTGTGGCTTCTCCAGTGGTCATGTATGGATGTGAGAGTTAAACTATAAAGCTGAGCGCTGAAGAATTGGTGCTTTTGAACTGTGGTGTTAGAGAAGTCTCTTGAGAGTCTCTTGGACTGCAAGGAGATCCATCCAGTCCATTCTAAAGGAGATCAGCCCTGGGTGTTCATTGGAAGGACTGATGCTGAACTGAAACTCCAATACTTTGGCCACCTGATGAGAAGAGCTGACTAATTTGAAAAGACCCTGATGCTGGGAAAGATTGAGGGCAGGAGGAGAAGGGGATGACCAAGGATGAGATGGCTGGATGTCATCACTGACTCGATGGACATGGGTTTGAGTGGACTCCAGGAGTTGGTGATGGACAGGGAGGCCTGGCATACTGCGGTTCATGGGGTCACAAAGAGTCAGACACGACTGAGCGACTGAACTGAACTGAACTGATACATGTGTCCCCTCCATACTGAACCCCCCTCCTACCTCCCTCTCTATCCTATTTCTCCAGGTTGTCACAGAGCAGCAGCTTTGGGTTCCCTGCTACATACATCAAAGTTGTACTGGTTTTCTATTTTATCTAAATGTTGAAGACAATAAGAATGAAAAAACCCAGCATTTAGATTCCAGTGCCTTGACTTTGACCTTAATTAAGTTAAAACTTGTTTGGTCCACCACTCCCTAAGTAATACATGAAAGATTAAAAAAAAAAAAAAAAAGAAGAAGCATTCTTAGAGATAGGATAATGAACTATTCTATCTAGTTCATGAAATATGACCACTGTTTCAGAGAGACACTTTGATTTAATGTGCATTGGCAGACAATGCAAAAATTATGAGTGGCCCTTATGTGCCACACGCACACACTGCAAAGCTGAATTACTCATTTGTTTATCTCATAAAGCATAGGCTGATGCAACGTAAGGGCATTTCTAGCAAAATCCATGGAGACATAATCTGTAACTGTTTAAAATGATAAAAGGCTAACGAAATGGATTGAACACAGCCTATCGAGAGCATATGATTAACAGCATTCAGGAAATCAAAAACTAGAGAAAACACCAAGAAAAAAGCATGAGTTTAAACATCTGGCCATGCAGTTATGAATATTGTCACTATGCATTCAGTGGCAAACAACTGCTTTCTAGTTAGTAAATCAGGCTTGTCTTTTGACACCACCTTGTATTCCCTGAATCTATCTGGTCTATTGGTGACATTTTAATCATATCTTTTGTTGAGGGTCTACAGCAATTGGATAGCTGTGAAATTTTGCATTTGATTCTATCACAGTGTTGTTCTTCACATGAGAGCATTTAAGATGGATCAAATGCCTCCACATAGACTTTTCCACATTGCTGAATTAACACAAACAAAATGATGAATGGTCCAATTTAAGTGTAGCTGCTGTGAAATGCCAGGCTAGATTCCCTGAGTAATGCCACTTGTGTACATGCCACACCCTACAACTCAACAACAAAAAGAACAAATCAACTGATTAAAAATGGGCAAAAAATGTGGATAGACACTTCTCTAAAGAAGATACATAAATGGCCAACAAGCATATCAAAAGCTGTCCAACATTACTAGTGATCAGGGAAATGCTCATCAAAACCACCATGAAATTCTCCTCACACCCACTAGGATGGTCACTATCAGAAAAACAAAACAAAAACCAAAGTGAATACAAGCTTGGTGAGGTTGTAGCAAAACTGGCACCCTTGTATACCATTGGTAGGGATATAAAATGGTGCAACCACTAAAGAAAACAGGAGAGCAACTCCTTAGAAAGCTAAAAGAAGAATTACCATACATCCCACAATCTCATATCTGAATATATATATCCAAAAGTATTGAAAATAGGATCTTGAAAAGATTTTTGCATATTTGTTCACTGTAAAATCACTCTAAACAACCACAATGTAGAAACAACCAAAATGTTCACTGCCGGGTGAATAAAGAAAATGTTGTTTATTATGTGGTGTATATACAATATTATTCAGCCTTAAAAAAGAAGGAAATCATGTTACATGTTACAACATGAATGAACTCTGAGGACATTATGTTAAGTGAAATAAATCGATCACAAATAGATAATCACTACATGATTCCACTTCGAGGAAGTTTTTAAAGTAGTCAAACATAGGAACAGAAATTTGAATGGTGGTTGCCAGGGGCTGAAGGGAGGGGATGAGGGGATTAGTTTTTCCTTGTGTATAATGTTTAGCAGCCATGAAATTAAAAGACACTTGGTCCTCGGAAGAGAAGCTATAGGACAAACCTTGGAGAAGGAAATGGCAATCCACTCCAGTGTTCTTGCCTGGAGAATCCCAGGGATGGGGCAGCCTGGTGGGCTGCCATCTGTGGGGTCGCAGAGTCGGACACGACTGAAGCGACTTAGCAGCAGCAGCAGCAGACAGCATATTAAAAGCAGAGACATCACTTTGCCAACAAAGGTCCATCTAGTCAAAGCTATGGTTTTTCCAGTAGTCATGTATGGATATGAGAGTTGGACTATAAAGAAGGCTGAGCACTGAAGAATTGATGTTTCCAAATTGTGGTGTTGAAGAAAGACTTTTGAGAGTCCCTTGGAGAGAAAGGAGATCAAACTAGTCATTCCTAAAGGAAATCAGCCCTGAATATTCATTGGAAGGACTGATGTTGAAGCTGAAGCTCTAATGGTTTGGCCATCTGGTGCAAAGTGCAGACTTATTGGAAAAGACCCTGATGCTGGGAAAAATTAAGGGCAGGAGGAGAAGGGGGAAACAAGATGAGATGGTTGGATGGCATCACCGACTCAATGGGCATGAATCTGAGCAAACTCTTGGTGATAGTGAAGGACAGGGAAGCCTGGATTGCTGCAGTCCATGAGGTCATGAGAAGTTGGACACAACTGAGCGAGTGAAAACAACAAGTGTATCAGACTGGCAGGAAAAAAAAAAGAGTTCTAGAGATTGCCGTACAACAATGTACATGTAGTTAACACTGCTACACTGTGCACTTAAAAGCGGTTGAGATGGCAAATTATCTGTTATGTGTGTTTTTACTACAATAAAATAAGAAGCCCTTGAAACAAACACAGAGCAGGTAAGGGAATGTACACAAGGCCAAGAAGTAGCTGACAGCACCTCAGTCTACACAGAAACAAAGGGGCAGGTTCTCCACCCCATCTCCTCTCCACACTAAGCAACCCAGGACACTTCATCAAGGAGGGCTTGGGTGGTATAAGCGTTTACTAAATTAAAAAATAAATATTTCTTATTAGATTTCTGTTACTGCTTACTATTTTCTTTTCATCGTTTATTTATTTTTAATCAGCTAAATTGCTTATATCCAAGATTTCGTTCCTAGTTTGACAAACTATCAAGTCTATGATCTCTTCATGACCCCTCCTTCCTTCTGTTCTAATGTAGGTTATCTAGGCCTGATGAACTCCTATGTTTCCTTGCTGTCTTTGTTTAACTGATCTTCTTGTTCACAGTCACTACTGCTTGGACTCTATATTCAATCATTCATTCATTCATGTTCTCTCTCTCTCCTCTTGCCCTTTAAATGTTTATCTCTAATTTTAATCGAGGGCTTCCCTAGTAGCTTAGTTGGTAAAGAATCCACCTGCGATACAGGAGACCCCAGTTCAATTGATCATACCCTTAAGTACTTAAGAAGCTTTGATTCTTATATCGCATTATTTTCCTAAAATTATTTTTCTTCTTTTTGAGGTACATGTTTGCATTTCCTTAGAGAGATCTGTGTCTAGAAAGCACTGCATATTTTTGCATGTCTAATTTTTAAAAAGCCTTATTTTCTCTTTACACAGGAATAGAATTGTATGCCCAGGAGTTCGGCATAAAATTCGAGGTGGCAAGTTGTTTCCCTTAGCTCTCTGAGGCACTGTTGCATTCTCCTGGTGTAGCCAGAATGCTGAGATAGAAAACCAAAATCACTATTTACTTTATTCTATGTGTGCTTCCTCCATTAACCCTTTTTGTAGGTGATTCCTCCATTCATTCAGTTTTCTTCCTTGCTTTGGTGATGCTGTCTTTCCTTAAATGTTCAATGACTAATAGCTATTTGGATTAGTTTGTAGTTGAAATTTTCTGCATGACTATTGGATGTATCAATACATACAGTCTGTCTGAGGGTGGAGGTTAGGGAAGGCAAGAAATGACTTTGGTGGTTTGTACTCACATCTCTTTTAAGAAGGAGGGAGTAGGAGGCTGAATATGTAGTCAAAGACCCTGGGGTCAGTCTCTGCACAGCACACTGCTTATTCCACTTGGGTATCACCAGCTTGTCTTTCCCATATAAGCTACCATATACAAGGCTCCATCTTGTAACTTGTCTCTCCACCACTGCTGTTTAACCTAGGCTCGAGTAGAGAGATAGGCAAGGGTCAACCCATTCTGGTTCTGTTAATAACTACATATTCTTTCATTTGCCCTTGGACCACTCTCACACTCTTTATATTCACTCTTTCCAGGTGTGTTAATTCTTATGTTATCATTAGAGGAAAATGATTCTTCCCAACTCAGGATCTTTCCTCTACATGAAGGAAGCTTTGCTAGCTATAACACTTCTGGTCTATCTCTTGCCTTTAAATATCCCTCCCCTAGAGGGGAGGACATAGATTGAGGTATGCTGACATGCTGTGTGTCTCTCACACATACTCACAGAAAGACGCACCACTTTGAAAACAAAGTGCTTTCCCTGGTGGCTCAGCTGGTAAAGAATCCTCCTGCATTAGAGGAGACCTGGGTTCGATCCCTGGGTTGGGAAGATCCCCTGGAGAAAGGAAAGGCTACCCACTCCAGTATTCTGGCCGGGGGAATTCCAGGGACTGTACAACCCATGGGGTCGCAAAGAGTCGGACACGACTGAGTCACTTTCACTTTCTTTGAAAACAAAATATCATTACAGTGAATGAGGTAACTGTAGTGGAAATAACCTGGCAAAGCAATGGCCAAATTCTGCAGAACTGAACACCCTCCTGGAGAACGTGATAATTAGGTGGCTTCTCCCATCTCTGCACAACTCATGTGTTCATGACACAGAATAAGACGTACAGTTCAGAAGCAAACCCCAAGGGGCCCTAGAACTGCTACACAGAAGGAGTGTCCTGACCCGACCCTCCTGTGATGGGACGTTGCATCTCCATCTTCTCTAGGACCTTCAAGCATGGGTTATCATGGTCCCTCCTGTACCACCAAGCTGTTTATATGCTAACAGGAAATAGAGGCCTCTCAGTGGAACCTGATCTTTCCAGCCCTTCAAAAATTGCTACAGGACCCTAGGTTTATGCTGATATAATCCTTCTTCTTAATGCACAGCCCAAAATAAGAAAATAGTACCAGACATTTCTTTCTCTTTGCAGTTTTGATTACAAAGAAGGAAACTGGGTTGTTGGGGACAAAAGGAATAAGGAGATTTTTTTTCTTTTTTTAAGTTATTTAAATGTGCAAGTATATTCTATAAAATTTTGAATAAATTTAAAATTGGGGGAAAATAAAAAAAATAAAATAAAATAACGTGGGCAAACCAAACTCAGAGACTTCTTTTTTCCCTCACTCCAAAGTGCCTGCCTTCAGAAATCATGATATCTTCTCTGTTCTGCTATATTATGGATCTTACAAGGGCAGCAACCACATCTCTTCATGTGGGAAGGTCTGCTCCAGTCTGGTGTTGCCTTGGCTGGCTGGGAGGTCTGTTTCATGCTCCTATACACAAACTCACTTGTCCTGAGATATCATATAAGGCACGTTCTCCAGTATCAGTTTCAAGAAGCCAAATATGTCATTCCAAGTCTTAGCCCACTGTCTTTGTTCTCCACTGATTCAGAACTCAAGGAGTAAAGCAGACCCACTGTGTATCAGACACCTTAGAGCTGAACATGGGTATTTGAGACCACTGTTTTCCATCACCTTTCTAATCTTCCATTTTAGCAATTTCTGGTCCACCAAGGAATCAATATACTGCAAAAGAATCCAACCAGTCTATCCTAAAAGAAATCAGTCCTGGGTGTTCATTGGAAGGACTGACGCTGAAACAGAAACTCCAGTACTTTGGCCACCTCATGCAAAGAGTTGACTCATTGGAAAAGACTCTGATGCTGGGACGGATTGGGGGCAGGAGGAGAAGGGGATGACAGAGGATGAGATGGCTGGATGGCATCACCGACTCGATGGACATGAGTTTGGGTAAACTCCAGGAGTTGGTGATGGACAGGAAAGCCTGGCGAGCTGCAATTCATGGGGTTGCAAAGAGTTGGGCACAACTGAGCAACTGAACTGAACTGAAAGTTATGCATTAAATTCACTTTTCTACCATTTCTAAGGGTTAAGTGAGGAAGTTGTGCTCTACAGCATGTAGTCAGCCTAACATCTGAAAACATATCCCTTCTTCTAAAACAAATACATATCTAGTCTAGTTCAGAAGTTCTCAGCTGGCGGAACCGTCCTGCTCAAGGTAGGATTTAAAAATGAGAAGCATCGTGGTTGTCACAACAACTACGTGGCATTTGGTATCTAGGGATAGAGAAGCTAAACATTTTTCATTTCAAAATAATCCTACAATGTAATTACTAAATCATCATCACTCTAGAGAAAAGAAAATTAGGGTATTAGAAGATTCCTTGACCTGCCAAATAACACCTGGTTGGTATTTAGAGAAACTGGGATGAAATTTCAGGTCTATCTGATATAGAAACTATCCCATTATTTTCCTGTTTTTTTCTTCTTTCTGAAGCACATCTTGCCATTTTTCAGAGAAGTCTGTGTCTAGAAAACATAACTTGTTGCTTCCTCCCCATGGTGGCCCCACTCCTAGGGTCGCATCACAATAACCACTTGGTTAAAAGCACTTTTCTGTATTATTCTCATTGAGACACCAATTTATTAACAATAACTGCCTTATAAATTTCCCCCAAACCTCAACCCCCAAGTGAAGGGTCCTTTTTCCTTTTTATAAATCAATTTAGAGACAAAGGCATTCACCTGAATAACCCCAGTTCCCAATCCTTCTCGTCACAGTCCTATGCTTTCCTCTGCTTCGTCCCATCCTATATTCCCAAGTATGGCAAGAAAGACTTGCTCTGGCTGTTTCTATTTCTCCTTCTCTCCCAGCACTCAGCAGAGCATTACGGAGCTTGTGCTCATTTGCTCTTTCCAGTTATTTCTGTATCTACCACAGTCACACCTGCTCCAGTGATTTCTGGATGCACTGGATGCCCGCCATCTGACAGAAACAGTTGTCTTATTTGTCTGAGCAGAAGGACTGCGTTGCTAATGGCTCAGGACTCCGATTGATGACACTGTTCACAGAAGACAAGGACCAGAGGTCAGTCTGTAGTTTGTCTTCAAAAGCTATTTTTTTTTCCAGGAAAAAAAGTTTATCCTGTGTCAGTTTTTAAGAGAAGGTTCAGGCTGGTACTTCCTTGTTAGAGAGAAATAGATTATAAGTTCCTTGAGAGTGGAGACCTATATTTATTAATATTATATATGTTATCTGTAACTACATATAAGTAATCAGTTATACATATAAGTAATCAGTTACAGAATCATAGAAAATATAACTTCCTGATGCTCAGGGACCTTAATAAAAGTTCTGAAGAATAATTCACTAGTAAAGACACAAGCTCTACTAGCTTTCTGTCCTCTACCCCATCTACTTCCTTCCATTAGTAAATGATTTCGTGATGCACAGTATACCTAGAGGCTTTGTAATTAATTAAACAATGAGGTTATGGTATGTCAGATTCATAACCTCCTTATCCACAGCACTCAGGACAGCATCCTAAGGAGAATTTTGGTTTCAGTGAAACAACATCAACTGTCATGCTAAATTAATATTGTTAATTAAAAATACATGGGACTTCTAATTTTTCTTACATTTAACTTGCATTAGTTTACAATCAAAAGCCCTGCAAACATAGAAAATATTTCTTAGCTTTATATAAATTTAAATGATATTAAAATTAAACTAATTTAAATCAAAACTGGGCACATGTAGTGATCCATCTCCAAGATGCCATCATTTTCTTCTCTCCATTTTGTGTAGGCTATTCCCCCTCTGAGAGTAGAAGGCCAAGCCCCTAAATTCCCAAACATGAACTCACTGGCCTGTAACTGTTCTCATCAACAGAACACAGCAGAAGTGGCAACAGCAATAATGTGGAACTTCTGAGGCTGGGCTCTCCAGAGTCTGTAGCTTTCACTTGAAGCCCTTGGGACATGCACTCTATCAAAAGCTACCTATCATCTAAGATGTCCAGCTATTTTGAGACTGCCATAATATGAGGAAGCCTAACTAGCCATGTGAAGGAAAGACATGGAAAAAGAAGTACCTGATGAGCCCCACTTTTTCTAAATTCTTGGTCAGGCTTCAGACATGTAAGGACAGAGGCCTTCAGCAGTCTTGGCAACTGTTTGAGTCCAACTGTTTGAGGGGTCCCAAGTGAAAACCACCAAACTCAGTCCATCCTCAGAAGCACAAGAAATAATAATAACATGCTGTTTTAAGCCACTAAGTTTGGGGTTTGTTTCAGTTTCAGTTCAGTCACTCAGTTGTATCCGACTCTTTGCGAGTTTGTTACATAACATTAAATAAATAGAATTGTGTCCATACTTTTTTCTTTTTAGGAAAATGTTAATATATGGAGCCAACTTGAAGGAGTTCCCAAAGGCCAAATTTGGAACATTTGAGCAACAACATAATGATAGTAATGGATTCTCATTGGCTAAAATAACTATCCCTGAGTCCATACTGATATAAATAATTGAATAATTAAATTAATGGGGAAGAAGAGACAATTTTCCTGCCATCAGTATTCAAATCAATAAATACAGTTAGAATGATAGAAAATCACCACTTGACAAATATCACATATATAATTTTTGCTGATAAGAATCACTGATGGCTGCTAAATTCCGTTGGTAAAGAATAACTAGAAACAGGATATTTGTATAGCCTCAAAAAGTGGTGAAGAACCTATCTGCCAGTACAGGTAGACTTAAGAGACACAGGCTTGATCAGGAAGATCCCCTGGAGTAGGGCATGACAACCCACTGCAGTATTTTTGCCTTGAGAATCCGATGACCATAAGAGCCTGGCAGGCTGCAGTTCATAGGGTAGCACATAGTTGGACATGACGGAAGCAACTTAGCATGCAAACTTTCCACAAAAATACTTATTATTATGAGAAAAAATAGCTACTTCACAGTGGAGAAACCTGTCAGATACCACCCTAGCAAAGGGATCAAGATGAATCTATAATAAGACATGCTGATATCATGTAACTCCTGATTTTATGCTAATCCTGCTTAAAAAAAGGTATAACCTATTCCTGCTTAAAAAAAAAAAAAAAAGTATAACCTTAATCTACTCATGAGAAAAAAACTCAGACAAACTCAAACTGGGAAACATAGTGCAAAAGTAAATGATGATCTTAACAACTGTCAGGGCCACCAGAGAGAGACTGAGAAACTCTCAGATGGAGGGAAAGGAAGGATACATGAAAACAAAATGCTATGTGGAATTCAGGACTGTACTTTAAACCAGAAAAACAAAACAAAAAAGGAATTCATGGAACAACTGGTGCAACTTGAGTAAAGTCTGAAGACTCCTAATATTATTGTATAAATACTATATTCCTGGCTTAGATAACTATATGATCACTGTTATCATGTAAGATGTTCACAGCAGGAAAAGCTGGCATACAAAAAGATCCATGTACCACTATGCAACTTTTTTTAGGTCAAAATTATCTTAAATAGATAGTAAATATCAATAATCACAAAATTACATCAGAGGAGGATTGGGTGTGACCTCAAAAGTTGTTTCATTTTATTCTTGCAGAAGAGACATTTAAATGGCTATTTTAAAAGACATTTTAAAAAATAAGATTTTTCATATATGTAATGTTTTTAATAAATATTTGAAAAAAAGTTGATCTATAAGTCAAAACCTGACAAACACAGTTGTGTGATCTTCTATCCAAAAACACAGTTTCATAACTTAATTGCCTATCCTGTGGTCTATGTCATCACTGCTTTTCAGGTTTCCAGCACAGAGAGTAAGGCTATGAAGAGAGCTGCCATCTTGCAACTGCAATTGAGCTGTTGAGAGTTTACACAGGTCTTGATTTTGGTTTGCTACGCAAATCATTCTGGAGGTGGACATGGAAGGGAAGAAGGTATAGGTTCTCTAATACCACCTGTGTAAAGAATTTTCTTGTTGCACAGCATGGATCCTTGGCTGGCACTTGAACCCTGCAAAATCCTGCCTAGTAGGTTGAACCAAGATTTGAAATATGAGAATAAAACTTGTGGGTTGAAGTGGAGTCAGTCAGAATCCATTGTTTAGTTCCAGCAGAGCTTCCAAAGATTAATAAAAGTAGAGGGTGGGGAGGAGGCAGATCACTTTTCCTGCTTCAGCTCTTTATAATTCAGACTTGGCACACAGTTATTTTTCTTTACATCAGACATAAATATTGGACTATTAATAGTGCCCAAACATTGAAAGTCACCTTAAATATTTTGGATGACTTAATTCTCATAACTAACTGCTTCTCTGACACATTAGGGGGCTTCCCTGGTGGCTCAGACAATAAAGAATTTACCTGCAATGCAGGAAACCCAGGTTCAAACCCTGGGTCATGTGGATCCCCTGGAGAAGAGAATGTCAAACCACTCTGGTATTCTTGCCTGGGAAATCCTATGGACAGAGGAGCCTGGTGGGCTACAGACCATGGAGTGACAAAGAGCTGGACACAACTGAACGACTAACACTCGACACATTAGTATTGATAATTGAGAGCTTTCTTCTGTCTCAAGAAAGCAACACTTATCTTTTAATGATCAGCAGATTTTAAGACTTTATACTTTTTTAATACTCATCTAATTAAGAAGCATCTGTGTTCTTTGAAAGATAAGGCTATTAAATAATATTCATTAATGATGCACTAGTGGAATATCTTGCCACCAGAATGAAGCCCCAAGGGCATTTAGAAAATTTAAAAATAAATAGAGCATCAGAAAAAAAATACTAAAACCATGAAAAAAAAAAAAAAAACACATTTCAAACTTGGCAGGGCAATGTTCTTCACTTAAAACCCAAGAAATGTTTCCTCTGAAGGTACTACCATTGACTCCTAATCGCCATTCTCTGTGCAGGTAAAATCATCTCAAATCAATATTCTGGTCTTTCTTAGGTTTTTGTTATCTTAGAAACCAGCATTTGGCCCATTTACACAAGGTGCACTGAAGGTCAATAACTACAACTCAAAATCACCTTACTGCCCTCTCGTCCTTATCTGGTTCCAATCTGTCTAACTAATGTAATACATGCCAAGCATGTATTCTTCCTAAACCAATATTATCACCAACTGCTGCTGATTTATTTAGGGGCTGTGAGCATGGGTTAGTCACTTTGGCAGGAAAATTCAATGTGGATAACAAAAAACTCTTTACAAGAGGAGAAGATAAAAGAAAGGTTAAAATAAAACTCCTTCCAAGAGATGATAAAATAAGCAAGATTTGATGCATCAGCTCCTAATCTGTTCTCTGTTCTGCTATGAATAGAGCATGTTCATGTCTCCTCATGGAGACAGCAGAAAGATGATTATCAGAGACTGTTTCCAGAACCCATGGAGAGCATTACCCTTCTTGATCATCTCTGACTCACAAACAGTGCCTTGGTTACCTTATCTGTGAGTGCTCAAAATACTCCAGCACTAAGCAATTCTTGGCTTACCTGGAATGCAGAAGTATCAATAGTTTCTAACTTATGAAATTATGTCATCATTAACTAAACGTTCATATGTCATGATAAACTCAATTTGAATCTCCAAATAACTACTGTGTTTGCCTATATAAATACAATTTTCCTCATATACATTATAGAAATCTAGTTAACTCAATTTGAGCATATTTAACTGTCCTCTGTAACAATCTGTATGGAGAAAATGCACTGAGAAGTAACCTTGGAATCCCAGGAATACATGTCCTTGCCAGATGTCCTGCTGGGCCAGTCACTGCTGCTGACCTGGTGGGCAGAGCTCACAGGAGAGGGGAGCTGGGGAAAGGGGAGAACGTAAGCATTTGTGGGAGGCATGCTGAGGAGTTAATAATAGGCTGGAGGGTTAGGAAGAATTCCGCACAAGACACAGGGTATGATAGAAGGGCTTGGGAGTGGAATCAGGGTATGGAGAACAAAGACAGAGAGGGTTTATCCCCTCCCTCCCATCACTTCCCTTCTTTCTCCCTGCTCTGCTCTAGTGGAACAGGTGCTGGGCTGGATAAGCTGAGCAAGGAAGGAAAGATGGTGGGATAAAATATATCAAATGCTTTCCTGAATTTTTCTCCTCTTTCTTTGGTCAATAGCATAGGGCTGATATAGAACAACTGTATGGTCAGGTCACTCAAGATGGCTGTTTTCTTGTGCGCTGTACCTCCCCTGCTCGACCTGCTTCACCTACACCCTACTCACACGACTGGTCTTCCTACATACTTGTCTGCACCCATTTGGTGATTGTTCTAATCTTTAGATCAGAATATCCCCACCATGATAGCTTATCAAAGGGGTGATGAGGGGCAGGCCTCTCTGCTGGTTTCCCTGGTAACTAACGTGCCCACCTGAGGTCAATTTCTCTGCAACTGGTAATCTCCCCTAACTCCCAGGGGCGAAGATGGCCTGTCATGTTCTGCCTGCCCTGTGATATACACAGTGGGGTGTCACTCCAGAACCTTGCCTCAGATGTGTAAGTTCCCCTATCCTTTAAACCACCGATGTCTTTTTTTGCTGACTTCAGGCTCTTTCTTCAGTCTTAAACCTTGGCATGTGCAGGCCTCGTAGGTCTTTGGAGTGCAGCCAGGCAACAACCTATGGGAGAGATCTGGACTGCTGCTGCTGCTGCTGCTAAGTCGCTTCAGTCATGTCCGACTCTGTGCGACCCCATAGACGGCAGCCCACCAGGCCCCCCCGTCCCTGGGATTCTCTAGGCAAGAACACTGGAGTGGGTTGCCATTTCCTTCTCCAATGTAGGAAAGTGAAAAGTGAAAGTGAAGTCTCTGAGTCTTGTCCGACTCTTAGCGACCCCATGGACTGTGGCCTACCAGTGCAAGAGTACCCCATGGACTGTGGCCTCCAGGCAAGAGTACTGGAGTGGGGTGCCATTGCCTTCTCCAGATCTGGACTGATACTGGCTTGTAAATAAAGTTTGATTGCATCACAGCCATACTCATATGTCCATGTATCATCTATGATTGTTTCTGTGCTTCATAGCAAAGTTGAGTAGTTATGAGAGAAACCATATGGTCGAGAAAACCAAAAATATCTATTATCTGGAGCTTCACAGAAAAAGTTCGCTGACTCCTAGTTTAGATCCATACTAGAGAATGGGTTGAGGTACAGATTAAGGAAAATCACATTAAGAGACAGAACTTCTCCATCCAAACCTCTCTTCTCCACCTCACCCACCATCAGCAGGCACATCCTGATGTAGGCTACTGTGACCCTGGATTCCATGCACGAGAAGGAGACAAGGCAGGAAACAGAAGGATACCAGGGAGGCTAGGGGACAGGATGATAAGTGGTCCTAAGTGCACGGGAAGTGTAGAGCAAGTACCTGGGAAATCAAAAGAAAATGGAATATCTTTAGCCATCCACGGAAAGCCACCTTTCTTACCAAAAGTCAAATGACTCTTTCAGCGTGTTAGTGTTTCTGTGTTATGTCCAACTCTTTGCGACTCCATGGACTACAGGCTGCCAGACTCCCCTGTCCATGGAATTCTACAGGTAAGAATACTGGAGTGGGTTGCCATTCTCTTTTATCTACTTGTCTACACTATAAAATTTGGGATTTTGTCTTTTTTCTGGCTCTCTTTTCAAACCACATGTGGATCTTATTTTCTCAACTAGACAAAATCTTCTTTATGTGAAAAAGCTATATGCCTTTTACGCTTTCCTTGGTGTCTGCTACAGTCCAGACACAGGTTGAGGAACGTAATCAAGAGTGACCAATTGATGGATTAGGGACAGAAGCTATTTATTTGTGTAGAAGTGCTCAGAGACAAGTAAATACAAGAGTTAATTTAGATAGGTGAGCATCTCTGAAAATTCTCAGAATGCACTATCTGAAGTACCACTATTTTTATAATCTTCTCTAAATTTTCCTGAATTTCAAGAGGCTGCAATTGGAAAATAAATGTATTTGCATGAAAGATTTTTATTTCTTAACCATTTTAGGAAATTGCATTCTGAAAAGGTGAACATTTTATCATTACTTTTTTTTGTTTCAATATTGTCTCTCCATTGCATGCTTACTATGCCAACACTCACAATTTTCTGAATGGTTTCATGCTGAAGAAAAGATACAATGGAAACATTTCAATGATAAAAGAAAGCCAGTTAAAAGACAGTCAAGACAGTAGAAAATATTCAAAATTTTATAGCACAGACAACTAGAAAAAAGTAGATAAAAATCCATAAACCAAAATTGTATAGCATAGACAACTAAAGAAAAGAGATACAGGAATAATGTTCAATTCCTAATGTCTGATGGCTCAAATGAATTTCAAAGAAATACTTGCAAATAAAGACTGAATTTTTAGCATCATACTAACCATACATTTGACTAGCTTACTATAAACTGCTCTTAAGGGAAATTAAAGTGCTGATTAATGCAATATTACCATAGAGCTAAATATAAGTAATGGCATAACATTCCTGACAATAATTTTGATGAGATATTATCTAATTTAATCTTTACAATTACTACACGTGCATGCTCAGTTGCTAAGTTGTGTCTGACTCTTTGTGACCCCATGGACTGTACCAGCCAGGCTCCTCTGTCTGTGGGATTTTCCAGGCAAGAATACTGGAATGGGTTGCCATTTCCTCCTCCAAGGAATCTTGCTGACCCTGGGATCGAACCCACATCTCCTGGGTCTCCTGCATTGGCAGGTAGATTCTTTTCTTTTTTTTTTTAGGTAGATTCTTTACCACTGAGCCACCTGGGAAAACTATTTCCAATCACCATGTGTCACATTCTGAGCCTTGTTGGAAACTAAGTCTAAGGATGATTACCTAAGTTGACCAAGGTTAGATAGCAAGGAAGCTAACACTGGAATTCCAGTCTCTTTGATATCAAAACCAGAACTCACATCGACTACTCTCTACATTCCTTGCATGAAGAGTCATTTATTTTATATACACATCAACTAGTGTTGCCAAGCACTATACTAAATACTGGCAAACCAGGAGTTGGCACAATAGACTCAAGTTTATAATTTGGATATCATGGAGTTTACAATCTGGTCTTATCAAATCACTCAGTAAAAAGTACATATTAATCAACTAATCCTACAAATTCATAAATGAAAGTTGTGGTAAGTGCTACAAAGACATGAGCTGTCATAGAAAGATCTTAGCAGTCGAGGGGAGAAAGAAATTTTTCACACTGAGGAGAGGCTCTCAGAAAGCAAGAAGAGTGCTGCTAAAGGCTGGAGGTGAAAGAGAGGAGCATCTGTTCTAGGATCCGAGCGTAACTGGTATGGCTAGAGCATGGAGTCTGGGTGAAAGAGACGAGCATCTGCTCTAGGATCCGAGAGAAACTGGTATGGCTAGAGCATGGATTCTGGGTGAAAGACAGGAGTACCTGCTCTAGGATCTGAGCGAAACTGGTATGGCTAGAGCATGGAGTCTGGGTGAAAGAGAGAAGCATCTGCTCTAGGATCTGACCAAAACTGGTATGGCTAGAGCATGGATTCTGGGTGAAAGACAGGAGTACCTGCTCTAGGATCTGAGCGAAACTGGTATGGCTAGAGCATGGAGTCTGGGTGAAAGAGAGGAGCATCTGCTCTAGATTCTGAGCGTAACTGGTATGGCTAGAGCATGGATTCTGGGTGAAAGAGAGGAGTATCTGCTCTAGGATCTGAGCGAAACTGGTATGGCTAGAGCATGGAGTCTGGGTGAAAGAGAGGAGTAGCTGCTCTAGGATCTGAGCGAAACTGGTATGGCTAGAGAATGGAGTCTGGGTGAAAGAGAGGAGCATCTGCTCTAGGATCTGAGCGAAACTGGTATGGCTAGAGCATGGAGTCTGGGTAAAAGAGAGGAGTATCTGCTCTAGGATCTGAGCGTAACTGGTAGGGCTAGAGCATGGAGTCTGGGTGAAAGAGAGGAGCACCTGCTCTAGGATCTGAGCGAAACTGGTATGGCTAGAGCATGGAGTCTGGGTGAAAGAGAGGAGTATCTGCTCTAGGATCTGAGAGAAACTGATATGGCTAGAGAATGGAGTCTGGGTGAAAGAGAGGAGTATCTGCTCTAGGATCTGAATGAAACTGGTATGGCTAGAGCATGGAGTCTGGGTGAAAGTGAGGAGTACCTGCTCTAGGATCTGAGCGAAACTGGTATGGCTAGAGCATGGAGTCTGGGTGAAAGAGAGGAGCATCTGCTCTAGGATCTGAGCGAAACTGGTATGGCTAGAGCATGGAGTCTGGGTGAAAGAGAGGAGCATCTGCTGTAGGATCTGAGCGAAACTGGTATGGCTAGAGCATGGAGTCTGAGGTAGGAAGGGCTTTTCCAGGCCTGGAAAAGGGCATTGACATTCAGGCCTTTGCCAACCATTTTAAGGACCGTGCCTTCATATATGTGCAGCCTAGAACAATGGTACAGATGAACTTATCTGCAAAGCAGAGATAGAGACACAGATGTAGCGAACAAAATCATGGATACCAAGGAAGGGGAAAAGGGGGTGAGATGGACTGGGAGATGGGATTGACACATATACAGTAAGGAAACTGTATAAAATAGATAACTAATGAGAACCTACTGTTATAACACAGAGAACCCTACTCAATGCTCTGTGGTGACCTAAATGGGAAGGAAATCCAAAAAAGAGGGAGTATATGTATAGTTGATTCACTTTGCTATACAGCAGAAACTAACACAACACTCTAAAGCAACTAGAATCCAATAAAAATGTTTAAAAAATAAAGAAAAATACTGTATGATCTCACCTAAATGTGAGATCTAAAAAAGTCACTATCATAAAAGCAGAGAGTAGAATGTTGGTTACCAGAGGCTGGGGTTGGTGGGGAGAAATTGGGGAGATGTTTAAGATGAAGTTTACAGCTAGTAGATAAATAAGCATAGTGAATATAGTCAGCAAAACTGTATTATTTTTAAAAAAGACTGTGCCTTTATCTTAAGAGTAAAGGAAAATCACTAAAGGGTTTAGGCAAGTAAATGGTATCATTTAAGACAACACCTGAGCAGTAGAGGAGAGTATGGATTGAAATATTCATCTGACCTGGTGGGGTGGTGATGGAGATGGTGAGTTCTTAGAAGACAGATGTGTGAGAACTTGGTGCTGGGCTGGAGATGAAGGGGGAGAGATGTTTGGGATGACCCCAATACTGCCAACCTGGGCTAACTTCTCCTTTGGTATTGTAGTTTCCTCTACCTCACAGACTTTCCCAGTATTTCTCTGGACAACTTATGGTGAATTGATGCAGTTGGTTTCTTTAGTTCTTGGATACATATGACTCCATGAACACCTAATACATTCGATGGCTTGCTAAAACTTTCTGTGTTAATAGAATTTGAGAAGGTATGGTGGAGAACTGGAAAACTAGTCAGGCATCACTGAGCAGAACCTTCTAAGAAATATAATCACTACTAGTATACATTCTGCAACTATGTTTTCTTTTTTTATTGAAGTATAGCTGACTTACAGTGCATTAGTTTTAGCTATGTAGCACAATAATTCAACTTATATATATATATATATATATATATATATACACACATGTCCTTTTCAGATTCTTTTATGTTTTTAAAATTGTGCTATACAATAGATTCTTGTTGGTTATGTATTTTATATATAGTGGTGTATATAGGTTAGACCCAGATTCCTGATTTATCCCTGACCCCCTTTCCCCTTTGGTAATCATGTTTGTTTTCTATGTCTCTGGGTCTATTTCTGTTTTATAAATAAGTTCATTTGTATCTTTTCTGTTTTCTTGATTCACATTCATGTTTTAGATTGATAATAAAAACCAAAATTGATAATTTTGGTTTTATTTGTCATAGCAAAATAAAAATAATATGTTAATTTTTAATGGGATAATTAATAGTGTCCCATTTAACACTGAATTGTTTCATGTGAAATTTCAGAAGTGTTCCCCAAGAAACACAATATAATCAATCCTTAGAGTAAGGGGATAACCTGTTGCTACCAGAAACTGTCTATTGTACTTGTTCATGAACATTTTTTATATCTAATTTTTAGTAGAGAAACTCTTGTGATAAAATAAATCCAATGAAAATGAGTAGACATTTTTTCAATATATTTTCTAAAATTGTGTTTTATCTAATTGATTAGGTCCACACATGTTTTCCTAAGAATAAGATGTCAAATCTTACAGAACCGTGTCTCACTTACAAAGAAGCAATGAAAAATGCCAATTACTTCTAAATAGCTAATTAGAAACCCAAAATCCCCATATTGATACCAGAAAGACAGCATAAGAACTTTGTAATGTTTTGCCTCAGTGGTGTCTTGAAAACTCATCCAACTAAGGAAAAAAATGTCAACTTGGACTATTTGCTTTTCAAAATGTCAGCATACCTTTCACAAAAAGACCCCTGAAGAATAATCGAGAACCTCCAAAGGCCAAATCTGTAGAATTTGACAGCTTTTATTTAAAATAAATAATGCCATTCAGCTATTGTGCTGTAAAGAAATACACATGTTGGACTAATGATTAGAATGATTTTCTTCAGTCTCTAACAGCACTGAAATTGTTACTAGAAAACATCTTTTTACTACATCCAGCTCTAGAAAGTCAGAGCTCATTTAAAATCACACACTATAAATCACAGTCTCACACGTGTTTATTGATCTATCTACAATAAGCTTTAATGATGGAGAGGAGAAAGGAAGGGAGATGGAGGAAGTACAAAAGGAGGAAAGAAACATAAGAAGAAAAGAGGGTGAGTAGAAGGAGAGGAGAGACAGAGGAGAATAGAGGTAGTGAAGAAGAGGAAATGTAGATGGAGGAGAGAAAGCAGAATCAACAGAAGAAAGAGGAGAAAGACACCATTGGAAAAGTGTGGACCACAGGTTGGATTAACTAATCATAGTAAGACAATGTGAGTTTTCACTCCTTGGTGAAAAGCTAAAAAAAATGATAAGCTTAAAAAAAAAAAAAAAAACTATGTGAGGTACTTCTAATATTAACAGTAACAAATCAAGCTAACCAATTACAGCCTGAATCCATTGGCTAGTTGGTAGGGACTGACGCTCTTGGGCAAGATTAATGAGGGTCCACTTGGCTGCACAAGCTCCTACTGCGTAGCATAGGGAACTATAGTCAATATCCTGTGTGAACCATAGTGGAAAAGGACATGAAAAAGAAACTATATATAAGTGAATTATTTTGCTATACAGTAGAAATGAACACAACACTGCACATCAACTATACTTCAATAAAATTAATTTTTAAAAAGTGAAGTCCACAATATGTAGCACATGTCACTGCATCTGTTTAGCTTGGCAGTGGCCTGAGCTTGCCAGATCCTCATCCAGCCAGATTTCCCACCTTGAACTAATGCTTGTCTGCTCTTTAAAACAGAAATCTCAGTAGGAGGAGACAGGCGAAAACTGCAGTAAATATACTCAGCTTTCATTTGGCAATAACACATAACTTACTAGCCACTATGGAAGGAAATATGACTTAAAATAAAACCACGAAATGTGTGGATAAATGTGTTTTCCAGGAAAGAATCAACTTAAGTGTTCCAGCATTGACCCACAGAAAGATTTTATGCGTTTCTTATTTTCACACTTGAATATTTATCACAAAACACATTTAAGCATGCCTGTTGTGTGTAGGAGTCTTCTCTCCAGCATACACTCTTAGAAAGTCTGGTGTTTACAAAGAAAAAAAGGCCACAGACACATACAAGTTAACAGGTTGATAAGCAGCCTTTGAAACGACTATTTTTTCCAAGGGAGGGGTGCATTCTTGTGACATTCTTAGATTGATTTGTGCTGGTTTATTCGCTATTTTGTGAAGACTCAAGTCATTTTCACTTGTGTACATCTAGTTTCATCAATATTTTATTTCCAAAGAAAGTTTATTCCAGTGTCTTCTATTTATTTTGATATCTCCGTAGCTCTGCATTTGATGGACCTGAAATCAATGCCTTGGACTAACTGACAATTTTTCATACTAAGAAGGATAGTAGAACCTGAGGACATGATTTTGGGAGGGTATCACAATTAAAAAAAAAAAAATAGAGCACTGTTCTCTATCAACCATTTACCTATGACTTAGGAATCTAAGTAGCCTTGTATAACCTACTATGACGTTTCATTGCTTAAGTTCACGTTGAGCAACTACATTCCTGACAAAGATGAAACAGGTTCACAATTGTGTTGAAATGATGCTGGATGTTCACACATTAGGTATTCACTCTTCCCCTTCTATTCCTGATGGAACCCTGATTTTCCTTTGGGCATCTACCCCTCTCTACCAGTATCTTATACCTCAATAAAAGTTAAGGTCCTAGTCAGAGTCAAAGTGAGGCTTGAAGACTCTAAAGGTAACTTTCCTAGAGCTACTGACTCAATCAAGAATTCAAACAAATCAGTTTTTGTTACTCTTTTATCAATAAGATTGTTTCTGGAAGAGGCTTGCAACACAAACCAAGGCAGTGATACATGTAGGAAGATTTCCAAGGGTTTCTATGAAAAGTCTCTCTCTTACTTAAAAGAGGACACTGGAAAGATGTGTTTCCTCTCCTTTGGATGGTATGGCAACATATGGATGTTAAGTCTGGAATTGTACAGCCATGGAGAAGCCAGTAAATGAAGGTTGCAATGAACAGAGTCAAGACAGGTAAAAAATGAAGCAGACCCATATCTTGACATCTGGGTAGTGGGAGAATCTGAAGAGAGTTTGCAGCCAACAACACCCTTGTAAGTACAGTTTTTGCCTCTCATTTCATCTCATCAAATACAAGAAGTAGGTATTATTCCCATTTAAGTCACTTCAGTCTAGTCTGACTCTGAAACCCTATGGACTATAGCCTGTAAGGCTTCTCTGTTCATGCAATTCTCCAGGCAAGAACATGGAGTGGGTTGTCATGCCCTCCTCCAGGGAATCTTCCTGACCCAGAGATCGAACTGCCTGTCCTATCTCTCCTGCTTGGCGGGTGGGTTCTTTACTTCTAGTGTCACTTGAGAAATCCCTTTTACATTCTGTTAACTTTTTTTGCAAATAATCTCATTAAGCTCTGAAACAATCATCTGACATTGTGTCTTCTCATTTTAAAGATCGTGAAAGTGATAAAGGATATGTAATTACACCATTGTCAAGCAACTAGTGCATGAAAAAAAGAAAAAGAAAAAAAACTAGTGCAATGCTGGTGAACCCCAACATCACGTTTCCTTCAGAAAAATCATTTTGTTGGGTACAGGGATTTTCAACCTGATTTCACTGCTGTCCTTGATTTTTCCCATGGGAAAGAAAAGAGAAATAATAATAATGAAAAGTTATGAATGAAAAGCAAGCCAAAGTACAGGTCAACTACTTACTTTGTCTTCAATTTAGAGCTGTCTCCCTGCCCTGGATGTAGACCTTCTGTCTGGGACCAGATTTTTTTTTTTTAAGAGGAGGTGGGGAAGACAGCTATTAATGGAATTCAGAGATAATTTCTCATTAACCTGTAACTGCTTGTCTAGTGACTATTTCTTTCTATAGCAACAAAATCCCAAACAGACCCAACAATTAATGACAACACTTATGGCAAAACCCCACTGAATTAGAAATAAAAAACACAATTTGAGTAAATCTGTCATATCATATCATAAAAAACAACCAGTTGAATGCAGTTAGCTATGAAATTAGTTGGCTCTTCTTCCAAAGGAAGGGGCCTGCATTGATCAATTTGACTCAGGTCTGAGGTATTCTTCCTCTTGGGGGAAACTTCCTTGGAAAAAATATCAGTTATATGGAGCTCTGACTTTGCTCTGACTCCATTTTAATTTGGCTTTTTGGTTCTTTCTTTGAACTAATCCCCTCCTGCTTTCATACTATGACAAAACAATAGTCTTTGAATTTGTATTTTCCTATGGGAATACACATTTGTTTTCTTAAATAGTTCACTATTAGCAAAGGGAGAAAAACTGCTTTACAAATCAATGAGTAAGTCACAATCCCTCCAAAAAGTATGTCTGTTAATGATCATGCCACTTAGTTTTCCATTAAACATAATCATTTTAAGGGTAGGAACTATAAACGTTACTTTCTTTTTCTTGTTATTTCAAAAGGTGTCTAATAGAATCCAAAGCAATGAATGAATGGATTCTAAAATATTTAATAATTTCTCACTGAATGGAATAAACACAATAGATTTCATTATTTATTGGCTGACTATATTTTTTCTCCACAGGAGTATTAATTCTAGTATTGTAAATATAACCATGAACACATAACTCATTAAGGATGAGATATAACGTCCTTAGTTTATTTTTTTGTTCATTAAGTGTGTAAACATTGAGTGCCAACTGTGTGTTCAACTACTCAGGACTTTAGGGCTGTAGATGTTAAAGGGTTTGTTCTCTGCCTAAGAGTGTTGAGGACAAAAGAAGTAATTACAAATTGTAAAACAATGTGATAAGTGAAAGAAGAATACAGCACGAACTTCCCAGTACAACCTCTTACTTTCATGTTTGAAATATGTTATATCCCTAAGAGTTTTGACAACAGGGGAAAAGAAATCTAAGTCTAAAATGATGATGTCTTTTTGGGTCACTCATTGCTATGAGCCTCAGAGAGTGATGTATTTTCCTATTTAAAATTCACTTGCAAAATGATTATGACCTAGGGAAAACATGGAAATAAATGAAAGGCATTACTGCTGACAATAACGCAGCATTTTTCTTTGCCAGAACTGGACCATTTATTCTTGTCAACTACAGTCTCATTCGTCTTCCTAAATTTTCTTATATCAAATGATGAATATTCATCTGTGAAATTTATGGAATTAATATCTTTCAAAACTACCAATTCACTGCAGTCCATTTCCACTGTGGCTTGGAGACCAATTTGTCACCCAGTTTCCAGTCAAATTCATTCATATAAGCAAGAGATGAAACACTTAGTCACAACTACTTCATCAAAATAGGTTCCTTCAGGCCCTCAATAGCTAATAAGCATCAAAGAAGAGAGCTGTGTGCAGCTAAAATTCTTTCCTTAATGCCACACACTATCTTTCAGCACAGACAGCGAGAAACAGAAGCATTACTTCATTCTTTTGATTGAACATGAGAGAGTTATTTATGATATTTCAATAGGAAAGAGGGAGAGTGCTGGAAGGTTATTCTGTCAGGCAATAAGTGAGGGAGATTTCATGGGAACACTTTGATACCTAGCTCCCAGTGTGAGAAAGACTCTAGGTCCACGGCATCCAGAAGGTTAGGCTACTTGTTTCCATGCTCATGGGTTGGATGGCATTTCTATCACACCACCTTCACTTCTACATTATTTGTTCCAGTCCACTTTCTCTGTGAGGGCTTCTGAGGTGGCTCAGTGGTAAAGAATCCACCTGCAATGCAGGAGATTTGGGTTCAATCCCTGGGTCTGGAAGATCCCTCTGAGAAGGAAATGGCAACCCACTCCAGTATTCTTGCCTGCAAAATCCCAAGGACAGGAGCCTGGTGGGCTACAGTCCATGAGGCCGCAAAAGAGGTGGACCTGACTTAGCAACTAAACAATTCTCTGTCAGCTCTGCTGGGTTTGTGTGTGTGTGTGTGTGTGTGTGTGTGTGTGTTGCTGTTCTTCTACTTTGTAAGTTATTTTTAATCCCACAAATTCTGTTCACACATAGTTTTTTTCATCCAAAATTTCATATTGAACATGATCCATCATAGACTTTTCGGCTTGTTTTTCATCACATTCTTGGAGATTCCACTGAACTATGTGCATCATTATGTGTTAACTGACTTAGGTCAATGGCCTTTTCCAGGAGCCAGGAATGTGGAGCCAAATAGTAATACTGGTGGTTGGCTAAGGAATGCCCTTTCAATGGGAGCTTTGGAATGACTTTCCTTTACAGAAGCTGTGTGAGTGTCGGTCAATTTCTTGATTTGCTTGTGGTAGAGACAATGAAATCCTCTTCTCTGTGTTCAGTTCCCACACCAACTAAAACTAGGTGTCTGTACCTTCAAGACAACAAGGTGAGGCTCTGTGATGTTCAGAAATGATCTAAGTCTAGGAATTGAAATGGATTAGAGGCTATTCCTGGAAATTTCTTATATTCATCTAAATTTATCATAACCATCCCAAGGTTATGGTTCATCAATGTCCCATGATATCTCAACTCAAGGTCCAAATGATTTTTTTTTTCACCTTTGGTCAAAGATTTATCAGCTAACATTCATGAAGGGAAAAAGAAGCACAGTTAAGGATGCCAACTCTGGAGTAAAACTGCCTGAGATTGAATCCTGGTTCCAAACTTTCATGATAAATGAGCCTGGCAGAGTTCATTCTCTGAGATTTAGTTTTCTCATACATGAAGTGGGTACAAAAATAGTACCCACCTAATAGGATTTCTTGAGCATAAAATACAATTCATATAGTTAGAGCTGAAAGGTCACTTTAATTAGTTATTATTATTACTATATGCCAGGCTCCCCACTGCATGCTCTACTCCCATGATTGCATTTCAATCATCATAACATCTCTACTGGGAACGTGTTATCGCCTGTCTTTGACACCAGAAGTTGGTTGACCTCAAGCTGGAATTAAAGTTTTCATGGGAACTTCCAGCCCAGTGATTTGCAACTTTATAAAAGCTTCTACTCAAAATCAAGATTAAGGTTGAAATTATGATCCCATACCAGGGAGGAAAAGGGAAACGAGTTTTGGAACGAGCAAATGACTTTTTAAAGTTTCAAAATTATACTCCCACCGTGGCATTAACACTTAACAACCTCAGTGCTCTACAAACTCAAAATCCTGTTTGCTGTTGCTGCTGCTAAGTTGCTTTAGTCGTGTCCGACTCTATGCGACCCCAGAGATGGCAGCCCACCAGGCTCCCCCGTCCCTGGGATTTTCCAGGCAAGAACACTGGAGTGGGTAGCCATTTCCTTCTCCAGTGCGTTAAAGTGAAGTTGCTCAGTCATGTCCGACTCTTCGCAACCCCATGGACTGCAGCCTACCAGGCTTCCTCCACCCATGGGATTTTCCAGGCGAGAGTACTGGAGTGGGGTGCCATTGCCTTCTCCGCAAAACCCTGTTTAATTTAACATATAAGGAGTAATAGCAATGCATAGGCAGCCACAATGCAGAGGCTGGGAGTGCAGAAAAAGCATCTGCTTCCCCATAATGTCTCAATGAATCATTATGACAAACAGAAATAAAGCCAATGCATCTCACTGTATAGCTGATGCCGCTTTTCTGCTCACAAGGCACAGGAGTTAATTATTATGAACAGATGTGCTTAGATTGGACAAGAATTTATACTCCATGAAATTCAGCCTGGACTAAAATAACACAATATGGTTGGTATATCTGTATTTCTTGGAGGTTGTTGGAAGGGATGCCCACCATCCCAGAGTGTAGATTTGAATGTCCTTGTGGGCTGGATTTTCCTATTGCCAACCACTTCACAGATTTTTCACTCCAGAAGAATCCACTTTACACAATGACACTCATTTCACTCTTAAGATGCCAGTGATTGGCTGGCTCTGTTGTTGGCATGGGTATCTTTCCCATCTGGGGTGTCATATTTGATTCAGTATTTCACCCCTGTTGTACTCCTTCTGGAGTAGGTGATCAGATAAAAAATATATGGATTCAGTAGCACAAACAAAACACATCTCTTATAATAGTTCAGAATGCATATACATGATCTTTGTATACAAAGTACAAAGTATGCAATCTCAATTGTTACTACTAAATCCATTCACTCAAAAGATACTTATTTTATCAGTACACTAATCCTGTTCAATAACTATGTTATTCCACCATTTAGGTTGAGGCTACTCAAAGATGAATAATTCTACACTGTACAGAAATGAGCCTCTAAGAGACACAATGCTTTAAACTTCAGTATATGTGAAGTGCTAAAATGAAAAGAATAATTCTCATAAGGCTAATGAAGAAGATAAGAATGATGAAAGCTTCTGTAATTTGAATGTTAAATAGGGGTTGACTGCTTTGTGAAGACCTTATATAATTAACTTCATTTAATTTCATTGCTACTTTATGGCATGGGTACTATTATGGTTATTTTTAAGATGAGAAACCTGAGGGTTAACATATTAATAACTTATCTAAGGCACAAAACTTGTCTAAAGCTCAAAGTCAGAGAGTCTGGATGAGAGCCCAAATGCATTTTTCTTCAGTGCCCTGGGAAGCAAGAAAAGAGGAGGAATAATTCTGTCTTGGAAGCTAGGAAGGTTTCATAGAAAAAGTGCCACTTGCTTGGGGCTTTGAGGATAAGTAGGATTTTATCAGACAAAGAAGAAGGCAAAGGGCATTCAAGGTAAAGCCAGGTATAGAGAAAAATTTATGAATTTCCTCTGATTTGGACATAATTCCTTTCAGCTCACTTTTGTGAGCACTGCATTTTATTTACATATATATATAAATTTCTTTACACACACATATAGTGTTATATATATATATATTTCTCCTTCAATTTAGATATGAAAGTATAACCTCAGATATTTATTTATTTATTTATTTATTTATTTATGGCTGTGCTGCATCTTTGCTGCTGTGTGAGCTTTCCTCTAGTCACAGCAAGTGGGGGCTTTTCATTGCGGGGGCTTCTCTTGCTGCAGAGCACAGGCTCTAGGGCACGTGGGAGTCAGTAGTTGAGGCTCCCAGACTCTAGGGTGCTGGCTCAATAGTTGTGGTGCAGGGACTTAGTTGCTCTGAGGGATGTGGGATCTTTCCAGATCAGGGATCAAAGCCATGTCTCCTGTATTGGCAGGAGATTCTTTATGACTGACCCACCATGGAAGCCCAACCTTGGCATTTATATAAATTTATAACCCTAACATTAGTCCAAATACTATAGTCAAATTCAATATGGCCTAAATATGCAGACATGAGCTCAAAATCAAGGACAAATTCTTCATCTAATGTTATTTCCTTAATCAAAGACTATTATATCTTACTGAAGGTTGTGATTTCAAAACAGTTATACTTTCCAAAGTGCTTCTCTAGTGGCTCAGTGGTAAAGAATTTGTCTGCCAATGCAAGAGACACAGGTTTGATTCCTGGGTTGGGAAGATTCCCCTGGAGAAGGAAATGGCAGTCCAATACAGTATTCTTGCCTGGAAAATTCCATGGTCAGAGGGGCCTGGTGGGCTACAGTTCATGGGGTCACAAGAGTCAGACATGACTTAGTGACTAAACAACGACAGCAACAATACTTTCCAATAAACTTGGATGATTCTTTTTGGAGAAAAAGGGCACTTTCCTATTTTTTTTCTTTAGTTTAAGTATGGTATGCTGCTGCTGCTGCTGCTGCTAAGTCGCTTCAGTCGTGTCCAACTCTGTGCGACCCCATAGGTGGCAGCCCAACAGGCTCCCCCGTCCCTGGGATTCTCCAGGCAAGAATACTGGAGTGGGTTGCCATTTCCTTCTCCAATGTAGGAAAGTGAAAAGTGAAAGTGAAGTCGCTCAGTCGTGTCTGACTCTTAGCGACCCCATGGACTGCAGCCTACCAGGCTCCTCCATCCATGGAATTTTCCAGGCAAGAGTACTGGAGTGGGGTGCCATTGCCTTCTCTGAAGTATGGTATAGTAGGCTAAAAATCTTTAACAGCACTGTGCTATGTAACAAAATGCAATGATACATATAGAAAAAATATTTGATAGAATATATGATGGGCTACAATGTAATATAATTACGATAACTTTAGACTTTTTGAGATCATGTGCAAAATGTTGATACTACGATAAAAATAAAATAAATAAAGGAAGAGTCTATATGGGAGCCTAACAATTAGGAATTATATTCAGCTGCTAGTAACAGAGATCCATTCTGTGGTTTGAATGCATTAAATCCTCTTCCAATTTCATTCTCTCATAAAACAAAACAGTGATAAGTGGTCCAAGGCTGAGAACAACTCCCTTAGGCTTTTCTGTCTTTTGGCTCTGTAATCCTTGGTGCATGCCGTCCATCCTCAAGGACACAATATGGCAGCTGGAGCTCCAACAATCTCACCCATGAGCTAGGCAAGAACAAGCAGAGGAACAAGCCGGTTCACTTCTGTTTGAGGATATTTCCCAGAAAGCCCAGTCAGTAATTTTGAGCCTTGAAACTTCCTTGAGGAAGCCTTGGAAGCAATGATATTTTTTAAAGCTGGGAATCCCTAAAAATATCAAAATCTGTTGTTAGGGGAAAAGAAAATAAAAATTAAGCAGGCAGCTAGTCTCCACCATAGTGTATGATCATAGTGTGTGATCAAAAATCCAAACTGTTAAATAAGTTGAGAAAATAGCAGTAAGAGTAATGATGGATTCTTTGTGGTGTCTTACTCTTTATAAAGTGCTTTTGCAGTCTACACAATATTGAACATGAGGTGATTAAACAGGAATCAGCCAGATTAAAGGGGCTTGGGCATGCAGATACTAAGATACAGCACTTGTCATGAGGGTACCTAATAAGTGACTCTTTCTGCTAAGAGCATTATTCAGAGCTCTTCTATGTCTATCTCAGGCAAAGTGGCAAGTGAACAGAGATATACTGTCCTCAGGTGAGAGTTACAGCTGTAGGTAGCAACATACAACTGTGTTTGTTATCATATGGAAAAGAAAGTCAGCAGCTGGCAGAGAACACTGGAGGCGAGAAAAAACCTTCCAGAGAAATCATTCCTAAAACTTTGAACAAGAGCACAGTGAATAAGTTATCGGAGTAAGAGAAAAACCAGACTTAGGGACCCCATGGACTGCAGCCCACCAGGCTCCTCCATCCATGGGATTTTCCAGGCAAGAGTACTGGAGTGGGGTGCCATTGCCTTCTCCTATAATTGACCTAGTTTGTTATATTTTCTGTTGTAGCAATGAAAACAATCTCACCTAATAAAGTCAGTTTATAAAAGATAAAAAATAGGATGTAACTATATGATGTAATTAATATTGATTATTTAGGACTGAATCAGGAAATACTATACATGTAACCTAGGGCTTCCCTGGTTGCTCAGTGAAAACGAATCCTTCTGCCAATACAGAAGAAGGAGGAGATGAGAGTTTGATCCCTGGGTCAGGAAGATCCCCTGGAGTAGCAACCCACCCCAGTATTCTTGGCTGGAAAATTCCATGGACAGAGGACCCTGGCAGGCCACAGTTCATGGAGTCACAAAGAGTCAGACATGACTGACTGACTGACTGAGCGGGCGCGCACACACGCACGCACACACAATCTAGGATCAATAATTTTTAGAACTCATGTGTTGTGAGTTAGTAGAACTGTCTTACTCTGAGCAGATTTGGGACTTTTTCCCCTCTGGAGATGTCTATGCATAAACTATAAAAGTATTTGATTACAAAGAACCTTCTTAGAGTCCTTATATTTTTTTGATCTGATATCACTTGATCCTCTAAATAACACTCTAAAATAAACACTCCATAAATACAGTCCATGCACTGTATTTCATAAAGTGCATCTACAAGTAGGCAACTGTAGAAAATATAATAACAGCATACCATGAAAACTGTTTATATATAGTAGGCTCCTTATACAATTATCAATAAACAGTATCCAAACATCTTGCATTCATAAAGATGTTCTATTTTATATATGAAACTACTTGAAGTAACTGCTCACAGATATTTTAGGAAAATAAAAATAGACCGGACAACTACTATGTAGGACAAAGTGAGTTTATGGATAAAAAAATAATACCTGATCAATATTCTGCAAAGAAACAGAAAAAATCATGCTATACAGAATTTTATATATCAACATCACATGGGAAAAACTGTCAACTGCATTCAAGGATCAGTGTAACACCCTGAATAAGAATTACTTTTATAAAATGTTTCAATTTATACTCTAAATTCTACAGACTTTCCCCCTATGGTTTTACTTTTACTCGAAATACAGATTATGTCAGAACACACCAAGTCATAAAATTAAAAGCCTTAATTATCCACTGGGAGTAATAAACTTATATAATGTTAACAACACTCAGTGATTATAAATTCTGTTTCTTTAACTGGCTCACTCTCTTCATCTCTCATTTTTCCCACCCAAGTTAAAAAATATACAAATCTGATTGTGTTGTTTCACAGCAGTTAGTTCTTATTTAGACAACAGACTTATGTGAACCTAGATTTTTTTTTTTTAATATTTTGGGCAACATTATAGAAAAGATTGGGGAAAGGAAAATAAGCACTCTAGGAAAACAGCCACACCATTTTTTTTAAGGCTGTACCATGTGGTATCTTAGAATTTAGTTTCCCAACCAGGGATCAAACCCATGCCCATACAAAACCCATACAAATTTTTTGCAATGGAAAGCCAAAGCCAATGTCCTAACCATTGGATAACCAGAGAATTTCCAGTAATTTCTTAATAATTTTTTTTGACTAAGTGTCAGAGGTTATTTTTACCACAGAAACAAAGATGGTGGCATTCTGCTCAGATAAATCATTCAACCTTTACCATGTCCTATAGCTTCTTAGTCTTAAGGATTCATTTGAACCTACCATTTATGCTAATGTTTTTAACACGCAACCTATATGAAGACTACTTCTACAAATCTGTGATACTATAGACATCTTTGCTATAACTGACAATATATTTCCACCAGACTTATCTTGCAAAAGTCCTAAATTTAATCCAAATAATAATCTGAGGTGATATAAAATCTATGGAATGTGCACAATATGAAGTTCTTAAAAGTCAAAAATTTAATAAAGGGTTCAAAATTCACAAGAATAAATATATAAAATTCTGAAAATAAGTGTACAATGCAAAAAAAAATGACCTAGTAGACATTGAAACATATTACAAAAGTACGAGTATTATAACAGTGGAATTACTATCATGTGAATAGAAGGATCAAAGAAAGAAAATAGGGCCCATTAACAGACCCTAATGAGAAATTTTGGTAGGCAGTTTTAAGATTATAGGATAGTTGGGGATAACTGGCTGGCTAAATGAAAAGAAAAGAAAACATTCAATCTCTTTTTCAACTTTTCCTCCAAATATATTCCAACATAATACAATAATTAAACATTTTAACATAACAGAAAAAGAAAGTATAAATACATACTCTTATAATCTTGTGTAGAGGGACTTTTTCCCACAGACTAAATATGCTTTGTATTGTAAAAAATGGTTAATGACACAAAATTCCATGTTTTTCTTATTTAAAAAAATACTCTTCAGCTGAAATTGTGTCATCAAAATATTTATCTCCAGGTTGTATACAAAATGTTTCAAAGAACAAACACTTTTTCTCCTTAGAAAGCCAACCAAGTGAAAGCAAACAAAAGGTAGTTGTACAACCAACAGTATGAGTGTTTTACTAATCTATTAGAAGATTTAGGCTACAGAGCAGATACATAATAATACCTACATTTTAGGTGCTTCCCTTTCTTCATGATAAATTGTCTAATTACCAACTTTTGGAAATCTTTCAACAAATTATTTGAAAAGGTTATTCTTGAATGAACATTTTTTTTTTTTTTTTTGGTCTCAAAATATTTGCTGATGGATTAGCTGAGCTATCTCTTAGCAGGACTGAATCATTTTCCCCTTACCTCAGGTTATTGATATTGTAAATAAAGCTCAAAGTTATCATTTAATTTTTCATTGCTAATTTTTCATTGTCCTCTAATTTTCCTCTTTGTTAAGTACTGTACACTTATCACTTGGAAGAATCTAAATATCTCAGTTACTTAGGACTTTCCTGCTGGGGGCCAGCGTGAGGCACTCTGCCCGTGGCAAAGGTCATGAGGAAGGAGGCTCGATGTACGCAAAAGTGAGATCGAGCCTCAGGAGTCCCCCTGGAAATCCTCGAGCATCTACCCCCATAACCAGAGCCTGCCTACTTTACTACTTTGTGCTCTCACCTATACCTCTGACTTTATGGGGGGCTGTCCCCCACCACCTCTTTCAGAGAAGGAGTTAACTTAGAGCTCCAGTTAATAAAAACTCCTGGGCGTGACAAGAGTGTTTTAACCTACAAACTCCTCTGAAGGTTCTCTAGCCTGCCTGACAGGCTTGTCCGGCCACATGTGATTGCTCACAGCCTCCCAACTGTGAGAGGCACGAGATGCTTTAAACCTTCTAAAAACAGGTTCCTTAGAAAAGTTAGAAAACCATTAGTATAAGTATAGTGGGCTGATTAGAAATTGTATTGGTGAAGGGTTTTTCATTTGTTGAGCCAATGTTTGTTGCTAAGTCTCCACATCCCCTGCCCTTATACACATTAATGAATATATAGAAGAAATAAGTATTAACCTTTGATATTAATCACATTAGACCTTAGGCTAAGTAAATTCTTTCCTTAATTAAAACCCATTACACCCTCACCCTATAGGAATGTAACTTTATCTGGTGCCTTCGGAAGGTGAAGTCTTTTTTAAGAATAATCACCCCTGGAGAAATAAGTGTCCTGGTTGACTGACTGCTGTCACAAGGAGAGGGTCATAAATTGTCAGCAGGCCCCATGGCCAGAAGATGATGTAACACCCCTAAGACCTCTGTATACATTTGTATGAAGCACCTGACTTTGATAAAAGTCAGGACTGCTGACCCCACGTGACTTTTGCGTAACATCTCAGTGTCTAAAAGTAGACCATGGAAAATAAAGAATTGGGATCAGTTTCTTGAAATACTGGCCTCCCCATGTCGCTCTCTCTCTCAAACTCTGGCTGAGTCTCCATCTGGAGCGTGGAACCCACCAAGCTTACTAATTATGCCTGGGCTTCTAAGATCCGACCGTGGAGGCCTCAGTGTCTCCCCTCCTTCGGGAGAATGGAAGGACCCCTGCGGCCTATGTAAGTGCTGCAAACTTCTTGTCTTGAAGTTTTATTGGTCTCCCGCGTAAACCAAGCTACTCAGCCTCTTTTCTCCACTGAATTTTCCTACTGAGCTATCCTCATTCTATTACTCTTTACATCTCTAATTAATATCTAATTGAAGCTATTGTATCCTGATCCTCGCCGACGCCATCCCTGCTTTGAACTCCCTGGATCAGCTGGGGCTGGACCTTGGCACTTTCCATCATAATTTGTGATTATCTGCTCAATAGTAAGGTTAGTTGTTTTTTTTTTTTTTACTTTTTTAGTTATAACAACAAATTTAGAAGCTAAAAATTGAAAGTTGATAGACATGCCACTAGAAAATGTTTAAAAATTGAATACATCAATCCCTGAACCTTATCCAATAAATTTTAAAAACACACAAAAAATCCCAAACAAAGTTGAAAGCAAATATCAAGTTGGGAGCATATTTTTAAAATATAGTACAAATAAAGTTTTATTATTCATAATATATTAAATGACATTTAAAAACTATATGTGTGAATGAAAAAGCTTGCCTGTCATGTCAGCAAACAAAGGATGCTGCAGCCGTTAGGCACTACAGCCACCCCCAACAGAGAGCCCTAAGGGAAATCAGGATGGGAAGGAACAGAATATGGACCCTAGATAGGTAAGGTAATGTCAAAGGAATGATTTCAATAAGACCAGACTCTTGCATCTTCTCATTTTAAACTGTTAAATTCCTTAACGTGAGATGCCTGGATTTCTTTAATTAATAGTCATCTTTTGATGTTTTCTTTGGTTTTTGTTGCAAAAATTCCTATATACCCTGGCTCCTCTCCTACCTCTCCTGTGTAGTCCCTCAGAGCTATCTCAGAGTCTGCCTCCCAGGCTTGAGGTCTCCGAAAATCCACCAAATAATGTAATTCTCAGCTTTCAGGTTTTGCATCTTTTCAGTTGACATAGGCAAAGACAAAAAGCTAGTATACAAATAGACAAATAAATGTGAGAGGCAATGTTTACAAACAGTCCATGGGGTCACAAACAGTTGGGCATAAATGAGTGACTGAACAACAACAACAGTGTTTACAAAGGAATATAATTGGCTAAGAAAAACTAGCGATGCAAGAAATATGAGTAGAAAAATAAGCTATCACTTGAGAAATGGAATATTTCCTGCCATAACAGTAAACAAACGATGTCACAGTCATCGGCTATTGCAGCTACCACAAATGGTGAGCTGTTCAACCTTGAGGGAACTCAGGAAGAAAAGAATATCTGCCATCTAGCAGTCATCAGACTGCAGCCACTCCCTACAGTGAGCCCTGAGGAAACTCAGGATGTGAAAAGAAAGCACAAGACACTGGCCCCGGATAGATAAGGTGTGTATCAAATGAAAGATTTCAGTGAGTCCAGACTCTTGCATCTTTCCATAGAAAAATACTAAATTCCTTAACTTGAAATATCTGGTTTTCCTTTAATTAATAATAATCTTTTGATGTTTAAAACATGACTTTGAATAATCTGCCTTCTGTCCTCTGTTGCAAAATTTCTATATAACCTGGCTTGCCACCCTTGTCTCCTCAGAGCATTTCTCTCAGGGTTACTCTAGGTGCTAACTCCTGAGCCTGAAGTCCTAAAACTTTCTGCCAAATAAAACATAACCCTCCAATTTTAGGTTGTTTGTATCTTTTCAGTCAACACACGTATCCATTTTGATTGACAAATGTTAAAACTATTGGCTAGACCTAGCATTTGCTAAAGGCATGGGCAATAGGCATAACCCTATGCTTCTATGTTGAGAGAATAAAATGATACAACATTTCTAGAAGCCAACTTGAAAATATTTAGTGAAATTTTTAAAGACACAAGTTCTCTGATTTGGCATTTCTAGCGGTAAATGCAAGTCAAAAGTGAACAAAGTGGTAGTGAGTGGTGTTCCTGATAGAGGAACACCATCACATCTGTCAGTAATAAGTTGATTACCACAAAATGGAGCCTTCATACATCAGTGGCTTTGTATCATAATAAATGCACTCAGAAATGTCTATTACTATTAGGAAGGAAAAATGCAAGAATGTTTTCATGTATGTATGTATAAAAAGATGTTTAGAAGTTTGGTTACTAAATAAATAGTTCAGGTGACTTTTATGATATTATTTTCTTCAGAATTCTATGAAATAAGGGGATTTTCTTCAATATATAACACTTTTAGAGTTTTTATTTTGGAAACCAATAAAATTCCATAAACGCATAAAACAAGCCAAAAATAGAAGTTGCTTGTCTGAAAACTGTAACTTGACAGCTATCCATTAATGTGTGCTAAGGGACAATTTAAGGCTATGATACATCAAATATGGATAGTGATTCTGAACAAAATCTAAAATAGGTCTTCTTAAATGTGGCTTGTGATATCTAATGGTACCCCATCACTTAGAAAGTCCCTACACAACTCCAAAGTAGAGAATTGTTTCTGCTGGATCTCTATTTACAGATGAAATAACCTGGTCTGGAACCTGATCAGGAAACTCAGAGCCAATAAGATGAATCATCAGGTACTGTTTGAAAAGGCTCAACCCTTTCCTCCTGGAGATCTTTTCTGCTTGAAGCTCAAATAGAGCAGGCCCATGTCCATTGCAGCTGGGTCTGTGTCTTGAGTTTATATGAGTGTGATGTGCACAGTCTTGTAGGATAAGTAGGAGAAACAAGAAGACATCAACTGAACACCTGGAAAGAAGGGGAATGGAGAGCCTCCATATTTTTCCCTATGGTGCATGACAAATATGTATCTAATGAGACGGCAGGGACAGAATGATAAACAGCTGGTATGACAGGAAATCTTGCCCTGTTTGCACCCCTACCTCCCAGAAGAATTCTTACCTCCTGTTGACAGGTGATAGCAGTTCTTGTGAGTGAGGGCTAAGGCTTCCTCTGTCATCAGAAAAAGTCCCCAGAGAGGGACATCCTTGCTGGTGAGATTCTGGAATCCTCTGACGGACAAAGGCACTGAAGCCAAGAATAATAAATCCTAAAATACATACTAATCCTACAGTTCATTCTGAGAAGAATTTAACTGATGTTTGTGCAACATAAATCCAGTTGATGTTTAACAGTGTCCAAATTGCACACAGAATAGTAAAATCATGTTCAGTGGTATATGACCATTGCTTTTACCTTTCATGAAAATATCTGGATAGTCTCCTAGGAATGGAAGCCTAATAGGATTTTTAGGGACACATTTCACATTTGGCATCTGAGCTTCCCATGTCAACACTTGAATAAGAAACACTGCAGTCTATCCAGAACAGTCTCATGATTTTTCTATTATGTCTTCAGGAGGTAAGTTATCACCACCTTTGGATTCAGAATGAAGTAGAAATTGATATTGATTCAGAGATGCCTTCTATTCCTGACTTGTCAACACACATTCCCGGAAAGTTTAGTGTTTCTTTTATTCTTTGAATGCTTATGGTCACCTTGCACTCCCTGTCTTAGTGAAATCGTGTACAAAGCCCTGTGCCCATGTCTTCTGAAGTAAAATGCTGACTCAATAGTTATGATATGATCCTCTATACATAAAACCCTAAAGATGCCATCAGAAAATTACTAGAGCTAATCAATGAATATAGAAAAGTTGCAGGACACAAAATCAATACACAGAAATCCCTTGCATTCCTATACACTAGCAATGAAAATTCAGAAAAAGACATTAAGGAAACAATCGCATTCACCTTTGCAACTAAAATAATAAAATACTTAGGAATAAATTTACATGAAGAAACAAAAGACCTGTATACAGAATATTATAAAACACTGATGAAAGAGATCAAAGATGACACAAATAGATGGAGAAATATACCTAGAGAATACCTAATATTCTTTAATAGAAATATACATAGAGAATATCTAATGTTCTTAGGTTGGAAGAATCAATATAGTGAAAATTAGTATACTACCCAAAGCAATGCATAGATTCAATACAATCTCTATCAAACTACCAATGACATTTTTCACAAAACTAGAACAAATAATTTCACAATTTGTATGGTAACACAAAAGACCCTGAATAGCCAAAGCAACCTTGAGAAAGAAGACTGGAACTGGAGGAATCAACCTTTCTGACTTCAGGCTCTACTACAAAGCTGCATCATCAAGACAGCATGCTACTGGCACAAAGACAGAAATATAGATCAATGGAACAAAATAGAAAGTTCAGAGATAAATCCATGCACCTATGGACACCTTATCTTTGACAAAGGAGGCAAAAATATACAATGGAGAAAAGACAGTCTCTTCAACAAATGGTGCTGATCAAACTGGTCAACTATATGTAAAAGGATAAAACTAGAACACTTTCTAATACCATACACAAAAATAAACTCAAAATGGATTAAAGACCTAAATGTAAGACCAGAAGCTATAAAACTCTTAGAGGAAAACATAGGAAAAACACTCTCTGACCTAAACCACAGCAAGATCCTCTATGATCCACCTCCTAGAGTAACGGAAATAAAAACAAAAATAAACAAATGGCCTGTAGTTTTCTTTTTTTGTGGCATCTTTGTCAGGTTTTGGTATTAGGGTGATGGTGGCCTCATAAAAGAAAACTACTGGCCAATATCACTGATGAACATAGATGCAAAAATCCTTAACAAAATTCTAGCAATCAGAATCCAACAACACATTAAAAAGATCATACACCATGATCAAGTGGGCTTTATCCCAGGGATGCAAGGATTCTTCAATATCCGCAAATCAATCAATGTAATACACCACATTAACAAATTGAAAAATAAAAACCATATGATTATCTCAATAGATGCAGAGAAAGCCTTTGACAAAATTCAACATCCATTTATGATAAAAACGCTCCAGAAAGCAGGAATAGAAGGAACATACCTCAACATAACAAAAGCTATATATGACAAACCCACAGCAAACATTATCCTCAATGGTGAAAAATTGAAAGCATTTCCTCTAAAGTCAGGAACAAGACAAGGGTGCCCACTTTCACCATTACTATTCAACATAGTTTTGGAAGTTTTGGCCACAGCAATCAGAGCAGAAAAAGAAATAAAAGGAATCCAAATTGGAAAAGAAGAAGTAAAACTCTCACTATTTGCAGATGACATGATCCTCTACATAGAAAACCCTAAAGATTCCACCAGAAAATTACTAGAACTAATCAATGATTATAGTAAAGTTGCAGGATATAAAATCAACACACAGAAATCCCTTGCATTCTTATACACTAATAATGAGAAAACAGAAAGAGAAATTAAGGAAACAATTCCATTCACCATTGCAACGGAAAGAATAAAATACTTAGGAATATATCTACCTAAAGAAACTAAAGACCTATATATAGAAAACTATAAAACACTGGTGAAAGAAATCAAAGAGGACACTAATAGATGGAGAAATATACCATGTTCATGGATTGGAAGAATCAATATAGTGAAAATGAGTATACTACCCAAAGCAATTTATAGATTCAACGCAATCCCTATCAAGCTACCAACAGTATTCTTCACAGAGCTAGAACAAATAATTTCACAATTTGTATGGAAATACAAAAAACCTCGAATAGCCAAAGCGATCTTGAGAAAGAAGAATGGAACTGGAGGAATCAACCTACCTGACTTCAGGCTCTACTACAAAGCCACAGTCATCAAGACAGTATGGTACTGGCACAAAGACAGAAATATTGATCAATGGAATAAAATAGAAAGCCCAGAGATAAATCCACACACATATGGACACCTTATCTTTGACAAAGGAGGCAAGAATATACAATGGATTAAAGACAATCTCTTTAACAAGTGGTGCTGGGAAATCTGGTCAACCACTTGTAAAAGAATGAAACTGGACCACTTTCTAACACCATACACAAAAATAAACTCAAAATGGATTAAAGATCTAAACATAAGGCCAGAAACCATAAAACTCCTAGAGGAGAACATAGGCAAAACACTCTCCGACATACATCACAGGAGGATCCTCTATGACCCACCTCCCAGAACATTGGAAATAAAAGCAAAAATAAACAAATGGGACCTAATTAAAATTAAAACCTTCTGCACATCAAAGGAAACTATTAGCAAGGTGAAAAGACAGCCTTCAGAATGGGAGAAAATAATAGCAAATGAAGCAACCAACAAACAACTAATCTCAAAAATATACAAGCAACTCCTTCAGCTCAACTCCCGAAAAATAAACGATCCAATCAAAAAATGGGCCAAAGAACTAAATAGACATTTCTCCAAAGAAGACATACAGATGGCTAACAAACACATGAAAAGATGCTCAACATCACTCATTATCAGAGAAATGCAAATCAAAACCACTATGAGGTACCATTTCACACCAGTCAGAATGGCTGCGATCCAAAAGTCTACAAATAATAAATGCTGGAGAGGGTGTGGAGATAAGGGAACCCTCTTACATTGTTGGTGGGAATGCAAACTAGTACAGCCACTATGGAGAACAGTGTGGAGATTCCTTAAAAAACTGGAAATAGAACTGCCTTATGATCCAGCAACCCCACTGCTGGGCATACACACTGAGGAAACCAGAAGGGAAAGAGACACGTGTACCCCAATGTTCATCGCAGCACTGTTTATAATAGCCAAGACATGGAAGCAACCTAGATGTCCAACAGCAGATGAATGGATAAGAAAGCTGTGGTACATATACACAATGGAGTATTACTCAGCCATTAAAAAGAATACATTTGAATCAGTTCTAATGAGGTGGATGAAACTGGAGCCTATTATACAGAGTGAAGTAAGCCAGAAGGAAAAACATAAATACAGTATACTAACGCATATATATGGAATTTAGAAAGATGGTAACAATAACCCGGTGTACGAGACAGCAAAAGAGACACTGATGTATAGAACAGTCTTATGGACTCTGTGGGAGAGGGAGAGGGTGGGAAGATTTGGGAGAATGGCAATGAAACATGTAAAATATCATGTAGGAAACGAGTTGCCAGTCCAGGTTCGATGCACGATGCTGGATGCTTGGGGCTGGTGCACTGGGACGGCCCAGAGGGATGGTATGGGGAGGGAGGAGGGAGGAGGGTTCGGGATGGGGAACACATGTATACCTGTGGCGGATTCATTTTGATATTTGGCAAAACTAATACAATTATGTAAAGTTTAAAAATAAAATAAAATTAGAAAAAAAAATAAACAAATGGGGCATAATTAAACTTAAACTTTTGCACAATGAAGGAAACTATAAGCAAGGTGAAAAGACAGCCCTGAGAATGTGAGAAAATAATGGCAAATGAAACAACTGACAAAGAATTAATCTCCAAAATATACAAGCAGCTCATGCAGCTCAATACCAGAAAAACGAACACCACAATGAGAAAGTGGGCAAAAGACCTAAACAGACATTTCTCCAAAGAAGGACATACAGATGGCTAATAAGCACATGAAAAGATGCTCAATATCACTCATTATTAGAGAAATGCAAATCAAAACCACAATAGGTATCATCTCATACTGGTAAGAATGGCCATAATCAAAAAGTCTACAAACAATAAATGCTATAGAGGGTGTGGAAAAAGAGAACCCTCTTACACTGTTGGTGGGAATGCAAACTGGTTCCTTGGAAGAAAAGCTATGATAAATCTAGACATCATGTTAAAAAGCAAAGACATTACTTCAGCAACAAATGTCCATATAGTCAAAGCTAGGACTTATCCAGTAGTCATGTATGGATGTGAGAGTTGGACCACAAAAAAGACTGAGCACCAAAGGACTGATGCTTTTGAACTGTGGTGTTGGAGAAGACTCTTGAGAGTGCTTTGGACTTCAAGGAGATCAAACCAGTCAATCATAAAGGAAATCAGTCCTGAATATTCATTGGAAGGACTGATGCTGAAGCTGAAACTCTAATACTTTGGCCACCTGATGTGAAGAACTGACTCATTGGAAAAGACCCTGATGCTGGGAAAGATTGAAGGCAGGAGGAGAAGGGGATGACAGACGATGAGATGGTTGGATGCCATCACCAACTCAATGGACATGAGTTTGAGCAAGATCCAGGAGATGGTGAAAGACAGGGAAGGCTGGTGTGCTGCAATCCATAGGGTTGCAAAAAGTCGGACACAACTGAGCGACTGAACAACAACAACAACAGCCACTATGGAGAACAGTGTGGAGATTTTCTCCTTAAAAAACTGGGAATAGTACTGCCATATGACCAAGCAATCCCATTGCTGGGCATGCATTCAGAGGAAACCAGAATTGAAAGCGATACATGTACCCCAATGTTCACTGCAGCACTATTTACAATAGCTAGGACATGGAAGCAACCTGGATATCCATCAGCAGATGAATGAACAAGGAATTTGTGATATATATACACAGTGGAATATTAGTCAGCTATCAAAAGGAACACATTTGAGTCACTTCTAACTCCAAGTGGATGAACCTGTAGCCTAATATACAGAGTGTAGTAAGTCAGAAAGAGAAAGACAAACACTGTATATTAAAGCAAATATATGGAATGTAGAAAGATGGTATCAACGATCCTACATGCAGGGCAGCAAAGGAGATACAGATGTAAAGAACAGACTTTTGGATTCAGTGGGAGAAGGTGAGGGTGGGATGATTTGAGAGAATGCAAAACATGTACACTACCATATATTATAGATGACCAGTGCAAGTTCAGTACATGAAGCAGGGCACCCAAAGCTGGTGCTCAGCAATGACCCAGAGGGACAGGGTGGGGAGGAAGGTAGAAGGGGGGTTTAGAATGGGGGGGACATGTGTATACCTGTGGCTGATTCATGTATGGCAAAAAACAAAACAATGTTGTAAAGTAATTATTCTCCAATTAAAATAATTAATTTATAAAAGAAAGAGTTAAGATTAAGAAATGTAAAGATGTAGAAACAAAGAATAGATATTGGGCTAGGGAACTTGTAACTATTCAAACTACAATTCTGCCATATACCAGGATCACTGAACTCCAGGTTCCCTGAAAGATATAAAGGTCTGAAAAATATTCCTGACCTGTTTTATAGGAAGCAGAACCCCTCCAGATAAAAATTGATGACCACAAGAACATAAACCTTAGACAAACTGAAATCAGAAAACTGATGATGCTTGAAACTTCATCTTGATATCAACCAATCCAAGAACCATCCACGAGCTGATCACACCTTGCTCCCTGAACACTATAAAACTCCCCTCTCCCTCTCCAGGGTGGGTCACCTGCTCTTGAGAGCATTAGCCCAGTGTGGCCCCATTTGCCCGGCAAAGCAATAAGAGCTACTCTTTTCTACTTCACCCAAAACTCTGTCTCCGCATTTCTATTTGGCACTGGTAAACAGAGGCCAAGTTTTGACATTAGTAGGGTTCTGGGAATTACTTTGCCGGAAGGCGGTCTCTGCTAGGAGGGCTGAAAAAGGAGCCTTTTGTGGGTCTGCTGGGAGCACCAGCAACAAAGGTATTAGTAACAAAAAGTCAACTTGAGCTGTTCTTCCATTAAGAAACTGCATGTGTCATTAAAACTGAATGAAGGGCTAATCCCCAAATAATCCTTTCTTTCCATGGGACACACCAATTTGTAAACCTGCTGCAGAACCCTATACTTCAAATTAGTCCTTCAGAGGAAATATAAATAAACAATGAAGGATCCCCAGAACTCTCAGGAAAAACAAGGCTTAAAGGCCAAGATGAACAGAGATAATGCAGATTACAGAAGAGAATTTAAAGCAATCCTATTCTTCAAGATTTGACATTGCATCATTTATTAAAAGGCTGGTACTTGAAAATATTTTTATGTTCTATCATCTACCTACATACCTACATAGCTACCTATCTACCTATGTCTTCCTTATACATTTTAAAAGAAACAATAAAAAATAAGAAAATTTAACTAAAAAAAAACATGATTGATATTTACAAAAACTCAATATGTTAAAAATAGAATAGACATGGCTGAGAACCATATCAGAAAGCTGAAAACCATATCAGATAAGACAATATTTTTTTCTTGATCCAAAGGAAAAAGAAAGAGACAATAAGAGAAAATTAAGGTATAGAAGATAGAGAGAGAAGATATCTATCAGTCTAAAGATATCACAGAAAAGAACAGAAATTCTAGACCTCATAAAATAGAATTCTTTACTACAGAGACATGTAAACCTTCAAATTTTGCCCACTAACTTTACAGAAAGACTAAAATAACAAAAACAATGTCTTATTATAACAATAAATAATATAGATGAGGATGAGAATGAAGATAATGGTGACAATAAACAAAGCAAGTTCTGGTAAAATTTTAGAAATACAGAGTAAAAAATAAAGTTTGAGAAAAGAAATAAAAGGTCACAAACACAGACTACTTGAAAAGAAAGTATAAACTAAGGTGGGAGGGGGAAGGATGGGGAAAGAAGTAGAAGGGTGGCTCAAGAGGGAGGGGACATATATATATCTATGGCTGGTTTATGTTGATACTTGGCAGAAACAAACACAATTCGATAAAGCAATTATCCTTCAATTTAAAAAATACATTTAAAAAAGAAAGCATGCGATGGTTTTGTATCATGTCAACTTAGCTAGCTTCCCAGAAACTTGGCTAGTTTTCCCAGAATTCCCTTAGATGTATATTTCAGGTTGTACTGACACATAAGGGAGATTTTTAGATTTCAAAGGGGGAGAAGAAGCTATAACCATTCCATAGCTCATACACATTGTCGCTGATCTGCTGACTTGTTTCCTTGGAATGAAGCAGCAGCTAAACTAGAACTGTCTGTCCTTCATCTGGGTCCGTTTTTAGGTCTCACACTCTTGTGCCAGGTTGTGTGTTTAACTTTGACGAGAAAACAGCTTCTGCAGGATACCTCAAGGTCAGGACAGGCCAGAGTGTCAATTCATCCTCTAAACAGTGCTCACGAGGTCAGGCTACTCATAATTTCTTCCTCCTGCATGCTTACCCTGGAAACTTCAAGCTTCAATATCATACACTACCTTTCAGAGATAGCTTCACAAGTTTCCATAATTACATAAGCCAAGCCTCTCAATAAATCCACAACTCCTACTTGTTCTGCTTTTTGAATAGATTCCTAACTAGTACTATGAATATCTGGTTGGCATAAGATTTCTGACCTGCAACATGAGAAAAATCATTTCAAATCCAGAATTGCTGTACTCAGTCAAACTGTCATTTCACTTTGAGGAGAAAATAAAATCATTTTAGAACACAGAAGATATCAGAAAATTTACCATATCAGGGCTCCCAAAAAACTAAGCCAAGAAAAATTAAATATGAATTCAAGAGAAAAGAAGCAGAACTAAATCTAAGTTCAAGTCTTAATTTTATAATCATGTACTAGGTCTAGAAAGTTCCATGAATACATGCTCAAAAAGATACCATTCACCATCAAAGACTGTATAATCAAAATCTTGAAAGTACAGTTATGATACACAGTTCCTATGAAAAATGCATAACATCATTTCTTAAACACATAAACAAAAAAGGAAACTTTAGAAAAAGTAGTCCTAACAAGAGTCATGACTCACAAACAAGCTAAATGTGGTGTGGTTTGACATAATTAATAACATATAGAAGAATTTCTAGAAATGTAACAATAAACATACTAGTGAAGAAATTGCAGAAATTTAGATGTCTAAGAGAATATGAAGTCATGTGATTTTTATTTTTAAGTGGAGGATAATTGCTTTACAATGTTATATTGGTTTCTGCCACACATCAACACAAATCAGCCATAGGTATGTATATGTATGTCCCCTTCCTCCTGAACCTCCCATCCACCCTCCACCCCATCCGATACCTCTGAATGTTAAAGTCACTCAGTTGTGTCTGACTCTTTGGGACCCCATGTAGCCTGCCAGGCTCCTCTATCCATGGAACTCTCCAGGCAAGAATACTGGAGTGGGTTGCCATTTCTTTCTCCAGGGGATCTTCCTGAGCCAGGGATCAAACCCAGGTCTCCTGCATTGCAGGCTGATTCTCTACCGTCTGAGCCACCAGAAAATTTTTTATCATTTATAAAATTTTTGCCTTTAACCTTTCCTTATTACTATTTCTAAAAATGGATTCATGTCTAATATTCTTATTTTTAAAATAATTGTAAATTCTATAAGGCAAGAATTCTATCTACATTGAAATTACTGCATTTGGATTTTCTAAAATAATGCTTAGCATACAGTGCTTGAGATATACTTCTTGAATTAGTTAATTAATTTTTAAAATTTAGGAAGATTTACTTCGCCATTTAGACATCAGTGGTACATTCTAATTTTTAGGAAACACTAGACTAAGTGTTATTAATGAAAATAAACATATGACCACTAAGAAACACACAAATAAGATAATAACTCCAACTTATTGTTTCTCTAGTAAACAAAACTGCAAAGGTTGTAACACAGTATGAACTTGTATTTTTAAAGTGCCTCTCTGTGTGTCTGTGTGGATATTTGCACATACATTTCTGTAGAGATAAATATCAACTTCAGTGCAGTTCAGTTCAGTTCAGTTGCTCAGCCGTATCCGACTCTTTGCCACCCCCTGGACGGCAGCATGCAGGCTTCCATGTCCATTACCAATTCCTGGAGCTTACTCAAACTCTTGTCCATAGAGTTGGTGATGCCATCCAACATCTCATCCTCTGTCGTCCCCTTTCCTCCTGCCTTCAATCTCTCCAAGCATCAAGATCTTTTCCAATGAATCAGTTCTTCACATCAGGTGGCCAAAGAATTGGAGTCCTTTCAGCATCAGTCCTTCCAATGAATATTCAGGACTGATTTCTTTTAGGATGGACTGGTTGGATCTCCTTGCAGTCCAAGAGACTCTTAAGAGTCTTCTCCAACACCACAGTTCAAAAGCATCAATCCTTCAGTGCTCAGTCTTCTATGATCGAACTCTCAGATCCATATAGGACTACTGGAAAAACCATAGCTTTGACTAGACAGACCTTTGTTGATGAAATTACATCTCTGCTTTTTAATATTCTGTCTAGGTTGGTCATAGCTTTTCTTCTAAGGAACAAGTGTCTTTTAATTTTGTGGCTGCAGTCACCATCTGCAGTGATTTTGGAGGCCCCCCAAAATAAAGTCTCTGTTTCCATTGTTCCCCCATCTTTTTGCCATGAAGTGATGGATGGGACTGGATGCCATGATCTTAGTTTTCTGAATGTTGAGTTTTAAGCCAACTTTTTCACTCTCCTCTTTCACTTGCATCAAGAGACTCTTTAGTGCTTCTTCTTCGCCATAAAGGTGATATCATCTACATATCTGAGGTTATTGATATTTCTCCTGGCAATCTTGATTCAAGCTTGTGCTTCTTCCAGCCTGGCATTTCGCATGATCTACTCTGCATATAAGTTAAATAAGCAGGGTGACGATATACAGCCTTGATGTACTCCTTTCCAGATTTGGAACCAGTCTGTTGTTCCATGTCGAGTTCTAACAGTTGCTTCTTGACCTACATACAGATTTCTCAGGAGGCAGGTCAGGTGGTCTGGCATTTCATCAAGTTACTCTTTAGTTTATTAGAGAAGTGAGATTGTGGTGGGAGGAATGAAGGTTAAGGATTGCATTTATATTATATATTTTTTTCTTTTCTTTTTTAATGATCATAACTTCATTGTATCCCTTCTTGGAGAAGGCAATGGCACCCCACTCCAGTACTCTTGCCTGGAAAATCCCATGGACGGAGGAGCCTGGTGGGCTGCAGTCCATGGGGTCGTAGAGAGTCAGGCACGACTGAGCGATTTCCCTTCACTTTTCACTTTCATGCATTGGAGAAGGAAATCGCAACCCACTCCAGTGTTCTTGCCTGGAGAATCCCAGGGACAGGGGAGCCTGGTGGGCTGCCGTCTATGGGGTCACATAGAGTCGGACACGACTGAAGTGACTTAGCAGCAGCAGTAGCAGCATCCCTTCTTGCCTTTAAAGACATCCTTCCAGCAATTCTCTTCTCTTTGTCCACCAGGAGCTTCTCTCTCTCCTGAATCATTCCCTTCAGCTGTTATGTTTCCAATAATGGAAAGAAAATAAGTGAACAACCCCCTTCTTCATTCCCTTCACAAAGTTGTTATAAGGTATTTTTTTTTCCCACCAGTTACTACTATCTCCACATTATTTTTTTAGTCCTCCATGCAGCTTGCAGGATCTTAGTTTCCCAAACAGGGATTGAACTTGCAACCTCAGCAGTGAAAGCAGAGTCCTAACCACTGGACCACCAGGGGATTCCCTCCAACTCTGCCTTAAACTCACTGTACTTATACTCTTGCAATTGTCCCCACCCATCTATGTAACTGTTCCTGTCAAGATTAACAATGACCTCCACATTTTTACATCTTACAGACAATTCTCCATCCCCTTTTATTTATTCTTTTGACAAAATTGAGTGCAATAAATAGCTCCTCCTTCTAAAATACTTATTTCTCTTGGTATCCAAGACTTTACCCTTTCCTGGCTTCCTCCTATACTCCTGATCTCTTTTCCTATCTCCTTTCCTGGTTACTCTTTATTTCCCCAACATCTTAGCCTTGGTTCAATCCCTGGACTCTTTCCCAGCTACATGGAATCCCCTGGTGATCTCATCCAGTCTCATGGTTTAAATAACAACTATGGGCCTATGACTCCCAAAGTTGTATCTTCAGTCATTCTAGGATAACCTTCCTCTCATAACATGTATCCAATATTTTGCAAATACCCAGCAATCCCACTTTCAAAACATATTTGAATGACCATTTCACACCTCTAAACACAATATCTTGGCCAAAATCCTCCTCCTCATTGCTCACATCATTCTAATATCCTCCTAACTGGATTATTGCTTGGATCCTTCCACTTATAGTTTACCATCCACTCAACAGACATATAAGTCAGATCATAAAGTCTTCCGCATGATGCCTCAATGGCTGCCCATTTCATACAGAATACCAATCAAAGTAAAAGTCTTTATAAAGCTGTTCACAATATGGTTCTCTTTAACCAACTCCTGCATTCATGACCCCTCTTTTCCTGATTTGTATTTCTCTACCACTTATCACCATCTGACATGCATATCATTCCTTTTCTTGTTGTTGTTCCTAATAGATTTATCTTCATGATACATAAGTTGCCAGAATTAAATTGCTGATTATTATATTTCAGCATCTAGAACTGGTGCTTATGATACTGTAGGTATAAATATTTATTAATAACTAAATAAATAAGTGAGTGAATTACTAAGCCATGAGTATGAACTGAAAATGGGTTCAGAGTCAGTTACTTGAGAGTCAGAAAGGGAAAAGCAAGAGCAGCACTTCCAAAAGAAGCTGAGGGCAGATGGGTTAATGCCCATAATAAACATTAATGGGCTGGCTGTGATGCAGTGCTGGGTGTAGTAATTTCTTCAAAGAGCAAGTGGGAGGGAGGTTTTTATATTGTTTCATGAATTATATGAAAGGTTATAAATTCCAACTGCAAAAAGACAACTTGTTTTGTCAGTGATGAGAATCACAATAAAGAACTTTTTACCTATTACAGCTACCTCTACTTTGTTCTCTACCCCCTCCAACATGGTTTCTAGAACTTTCACGCTTTTTCCAGAATATTCCCTGTTGTCTCAGTCCTCACTGTCCTGGTTGCCCTCTACTTTCCTCAACCATTGCAAAACACCTTTCATTTCTTCTTCCTATGCACCTTTGTCCTACCGTCTCTTATTTTTGCCATATTCAAATCAATGACCATCATAAGTATGAGTGAATTTTCTTGGCTGGTTTCACTTTTCCTTTTTCCAGAATGTACCTTCTATTACTGTTATCCTCTAATCAATTCTTATAAATTTCCCCTCTCTAGATTTTCAGCCAGTATAAATTACATGATAAGGACAATTTATTGCCTCTATTTCACATAGGATTGTTAAAAATTTTGAAATTTCACTTCCATGTGAAATGTTGTAAGGAACAGCAGTTGGATGGATACACACACACACATACACACACAAACTTATCCGAGAATTGTGGACTGAGTTATGTCACTAAAAGGACAGATGCAATAGAGATGGCATACCATACAATTATTATTCAAAGAAAGGAAGGAGGGAAGGAAAGCTTTTAAATTTTCATAACCTTGTGTAAATTACACAGTAACTTTCCCAGGTTAAGTTGTCAATTTTTTCAGATTCAACAATATTGCAATAATCAGTGTGGATACTTAGACTGGAATAGTTAACTTTTTCCTCTCTTCTGGCTTGGAAGCTTAGGTACAGCGGCAGGTAGGAAAATGAATCAACTCAAATAGCATTAAATTTATAAATACTAAGTATGAGATTCCTATGTGATTTCCCTTAGCACATAAAATGTAGAGGAATAATTTCACTTATGAAACAGATTTTTGAGAAATCATAATCAACCTTTATCTACTCCTATTCATTCCAAAAAGTAGATAAAATACTTTTCATCAAGCACATAGCAGTGAGACACAGTAATGCTCCTGTAAGGAACATTGTTCAATACTTTATTGCCCAATTGAGAAAACAGATGTAAAAGACTGCATATAATGTCATGTTTTATGATAAAAACAATTTCTCAAAAATATAACAAATCTATAGAGAAAGTTTAAAGATCATATCTGTCATTCACTGGTGCCAAGTCAATTTGGTATACTGAATAGAGAAAAACCCATGATACAATAGAGACAATTCAAAGTTTAAAATATCTATAATGTTTATATTTAACAGCCAGTTAAGCCCACAAGTTTAAATATTTTTAAAGTGTAATAAGAGCATAACATTGTTTTCAAATAAAAGATGTTTCCTTAAATCTTTCTATATTTTAATAAAGTAGCTGATAGTTGCACTAAAATTTTTCTATTCTAAAACCTCACTCTCTGAGATTTCTTGATCTGAAAAGGCTAAATGGAAGCTTTCAATAACAAAAAATAAAATCAAGGGCTCTTATAGTTAATAATATATTTATACATGTTTAAATAAAGACTACAACAAATTAATTTAGTAAAACTGCTATAGAATACTGACTGTGCTAGAGAAGTTAGGTGAGATTTCCAGGTGGCCCTAGTGGTAAAGAACCCCCTGCCAATGCAGGAGACATAGAGACATAAGTTTGATCCCTGGGTTGGGAAGATCCCCCGGAGGAGGGCGTGGCAACCCACTTCAGTATTCTTGACTAGAGAATCCTCATGGACTGAGGAGCCTGGATGGCTAGAGTCCATAAGGTCACACAGAGTTGGATGTGACTAAAGTGACTTAGCACACATGCACACATACAAGTTAGGCACTTTGGATTCACTCCAAGAATATGAGAGAAGGAAATGATGTACAATACAAATTTCAATATCATGTGTTGAGTCATGATAGAACTTGGCTTTAAATATTTAAATTGCCATATTTATGGAATCACCTTTTGTTGATCAATTTATTCCCTTTTAAATGTATGAGTATTACTTACCTGGAATTTTGGCTTTAAAAGAATTTCAAACATGACCTAGTTGAACTCAGGATATTTACCTATAAAATATGTGGGCAGGCTGAAGAAAGAACAGTATGATAGTAAGGTCACCCTAGTAGATATTTTCTGAGATCCCCTCTGACCCTCTCATTTATAATTCTTTGGAAAAGACAACAGATCTAAGCAAGAGTGTGCAAATCCAAACATTAAAAGAATAATAATAAAACCATTCACCAGGATTTCCTTGGTGGTCCAGTGGTTAAAAATGCATCTTCCAATGCAGGGGACATGGGCTTCATCCCTTTTGAGGGAACTATGATACCACATGCCTTGGTACAACTAAGCCCGCACGCTCTGGAGCCTGTGAGCCACAACTACAGAAGCCCATACACCGTGACTAGAGAGCTGACTCAGCCCAAAGAAGACTCAGTCCAGTCAAAATAAAAAACAAACCAAAAACTCTTTTGCTGGAGAAACCAACAGAAAAGGCAAAGCAGTAAACATGAGCCAAGTAATCCACTATACCAATTATAGAAAAGAATAAATTTGAAGAAGACAGGTTGATTTGGGGGGGGGAGGTTTCAGTGTTTTTTGAGGGGTGGAGGAGACTGAGTGAAGCAGATTGCCCTCTCTGGTGTGAATGGGCTTCACCCTATAAGTTGAAAGCCTGAATAAAAAAAATAAAAAAATGAGTAGGTGGGAAATTCTCTTGTCTGTTTGAGCTAGAATGTTGCTTCATTCTGGCTCTTCCTGAGGCTCAAGCCAGGTTCACTCAGATGGATATTTACACCATTGATTCCTCTCAGTCTCCAGTATTACCACTGCAGATTTTGGCACTTTCTAGCCTCAAAAATCTTGTGAGTCAATTCCCTATAATCAATCAACCTCTCTTTCTATTTCTCTTTCTCTTTCTGTTTCTCTTTCTCTATTTCTGTCTCTTTCTTTCTCTCTGTCTCTCTGTATAGAAACCAGATGGAGGCCCAGGGGATAGGAGTCTTATTCTGCATCTGATAGCACCTGTGCGTGCATGTGTGCCAAGTCACTTCAGTTGTGTCCAACTCTTTGTGACCTTATGGACTGTAGCCCAGCAGGCTCCTCTGTCCATGAGGATTCTCCAGTCAAGAATACTGGAATGGGTTGCCATGCCCTCCTCCAGGGGATCTTCCCTACTCAGAGATTGAACCCAGGTCTCTTATGTCTCCTGTATTGGCAGGCAAGTTCTTTACTACTGGCACCATTTCAGAAGCCCCTGACAACTGTTACTTCTGGTATTTATTGCCAACTATGATGATGGTGAGGGAATTAAAGAGGTTCTTCAGAATATCTTCATTTTATCTGTCCATATATATGCAGAGTATGTTCTTGTCAAATTTGTCATTTAGTATTCAACCACATTATTGGTGCTAACCCTGTGTGTATGTGTGCTGTCACTCAATCGTGCCCAGCTCTTTGCAACGCCATGGACTGTGAGCTGCCAGGGTCTCTGTCCATGGAATTTTTCAGGTATGAATACTGGAGTCGGTTGCCATTTCCTCCTTCAGGGGATCTTCCTTACCTAGGAATCGAACCTATGTCTCCTGCATTGGCAGGCAGATTCTTTACCACTGAACTACCTGGGAGGCCCAATGGTTTTAACCAACAACTGCTAAATATAAGCTTCAGAAAACTATGTAAAATCCTCTCTGACATCACAGGGTTACAGTCTATAGCAGCTACATTGTTTTCAATTGCACTATCTGAAAGGCAAAAGGAATGCCTTTACTACTTCACTCATACTCACCTAGAGCCGGACATCCTGGATGTGAAGTCTGGTGGGCCTTAGGAATCATCACTATGAACAAAGCTAGTGGATGTGATGGAATTCCAGTTGAGCTATTTCAAATCCTGAAAGATGATGCTGTGAAAGTGCTGTACTCAATATGCCAGCAAATTTGGAGAACTCAGCAGTGGCCACAGGACTGGAAAAGGTCAGTTTTCATTCCAATCCCAAAGAAAGGCAATGCCAAAGAATGCTCAAACTACCACACAACTGCACTCATCTCACATGCTAGTAAAGTAATGCTCAAAATTCTGCAAGCCAGGCTTCAGCAATATGTGAACTATGAACTTCCAGATATTCAAGCTGGTTTTAGAAAAGGCAGAGGAACCAGAGATCAAATTGCCAACATCCACTGGATTATCGAAAAAGCAAGAGAGTTCCAGAAAATCATCTATTTCTGCTTTATTGACTATGCTAAAGCCTTTGACTGTGGGGATAACAATAAACTGGAAAATTCTGAAAGAGATGGGAGTATCAGACCACCTGACCTGCCTCTTGAGAAACCTGTATGCAGGTCAGGAAGCAACAAATAAAACTGGACACAGAACAACAGACTGATTCCAAATAGGAAAAGGAGTACGTCAAGACTGTATATTGTCACCCTACTTATTTAACTTATATGCAGAGTACACCATGAGAAATGCTGGGCTGGAAGAAGCACAAGTTGGAATCAAGATTGCTGGGAGATATATCAATAACCTCAGATATGCAGATGACACCACCCTTATGGCAGAAAGTGAACAAGAACTAAAGAGCCTCTTGATGAAACTCAAAGAGGACAGTGAAAAAGTTGGCTTAAAGCTCAACATTCAGAAAACTAAGATCATGTCATTCGGTTCCATCACTTCATGGCAAATAGATGGGGAAACAGTGGAAACAGTGGCTGACTTTATTTTCTGGGCTTCAAAATCACTGTGGATGGTGATTGCAGCCATGAAATTAAAAGACGCTCCTTGGAAGGAAAGTTATGACCAACCTAGATAGCATATTAAAAAGCAGAGACATTACTTTGCCAACAAAGGTCCATCTAGTCAAGGCTATGGTTTTCCCAGTAGTCATGTATGGATGTGAGAGTTGGACTATAAAGAAAGCTGAGAGCTGAAAAATTGATGCTTTTGAACTGTGGTGTTGGAAAAGACTCTTGAGAGTCCCTTGGACTGCAAGGAGATCCAACCAGTCTATTCTAAAGGAGATCAGTCCTGGGTGTTCTTCAGAAAGCCTGATGTTGAAGCTGAAACTCCAATACTTTGGCCACCTGATGAGTAGAGCTGACTCATTTGAAAAGACTCTGATGCTGGGAGGGATTGGGGGCAGGAGGAGAAGGGGACGGCAGAGGATGAGATGGTTGGATGGCATCACTGACACAATGGACATGGATTTGGATGGACTCCAGGAGTTGGTGATGGACAGGGAGGCCTAGTGTGCTGAGGTTCATGGGGTTGCAAAGAGTCGGACATGACTGAGCGACTGAACTGAACTGAGAGATAATTACTTAGCTTCAACAGCTCCATAAATGATGCCCTATTAACTCACATATCAAAGCCTCCCATTGTGGGATACATCTATTTGGCAGAAAGTCCTATGTAAGTTGGGTAGCAAACTGAGTCACTGAAACCAAGAAAGTAACAGCAGACAGTGTTTAAGAAATAGATGAAAGAAAGGTAATCTTTATGTGTAATAAGAGTCAAGCTGAAGAAAATCAGCAAAAACTTCCAGTTAAACATAATATACATGACTTAATAAATTTACAAATAATACGGCATACATTCTGTTCATCATCTATGAGCTCATGGCTCAAAGGAAAATATTTGAAAGAAATCTGTGAAAAAGTCATTTTCAACACAAATGGATTTTTTTTCCCCAAAAGAATTGTGATCCACTTACAACAAGAGTTAGTGGTATCTGACTTCTGATGGCCTAGGTTAATAAGCTATACCATGACTTACTGATACCCATAAAACATGTACTGCACAAAAATAAATTGAAAGGAAGAACTCAGTCCTCAGTCGGTGAAAGAGGTCAGGTCATGCAGGACACAGATTTACATAGCTTAATCGAGCTCAGCCAACAGAAGACAAAATATTTTGGGAATACGTATATTAATGGAAACAAATCAGCCACTGGGAACCTGACCATTTAAAGAAGCATAAGCCTGGAGAGTCTATGAGCTAAAAGGATTTCTCTTTCACTAGGGCAAGGTGTTCTCTTTAACGCTGATACATTTTTCATTGTCTGCTTGGTATTTTGCTGTGCTCAAAGAATGGGAACATGATACATAGAAAAATTCCCAAGGGAATCTTACAGCGGGAAGAGATACAAAAAAAATAAAAGAAGATGAGTATCATATATCTACATTAAATGTATTTTAGAGAAAATGGAAAAAACCTGTCATTGCAAAATATATTATAAACTAGATAAAACAAAAACATAAATATTTATTCAATTGACACTTTGTGTTATTTAGACTATTTCTTTAGCATTTGTTGTTATGATATTCCTGGCTGTGATAGTGTTTTAATTGGTACAGACTCTGTTGTTTGTCTATAGTGACTCCAAGGAGGAAATGTGAAGAAAATGGAGAAAATTAGAAGCTCACTTAAGAAATTACACTCAAGACATGTGAACAAATGTCAGCAGTGATAGTAGGAACAGAAGAAGAGGGATAAAGGAAACGGGAAAGTAGTGCATTAATAATTAGTTAATATGGGTACATGTGTATGTATTTGGCTCAGTGGCGAATAGGCTCTGAATGGTGGCTCAGACTGTAAGGAATCCACCTGCAATGCAGGAGACCTGGAGTTTTGAAACTCTCTCCAGAATAAAAAGTAAGATGTCATCATTATTTAGAATTCCATGACAATAAGAGAAGATAAGCAACAAATGATCAATTTTCTAGGTATTTATTGGGCACCTAGAATGTGCTGGATACTATGTATAGGGGATACAGAGATGGATAAAACACAATTTTAACCCACCACTAGGAGACAGATCATCTGTGCTGCATGGCTCAGAGGGTAAAGAATCCGTCTGCAAAGCATGAGACCTGGATTCCATCCCTGGGTAGAGAAGAACTCCTGGAGAAGGGAATGGCTACCCACTCCAGTATTCTTGCATGGAGAATTCTATGAGCAGAGGAGACTGGCAGGCTTCAGTCCACTATGAGCAGAGGAGACTGGCAGGCTTCAGTCCATGCGGATGAAAGTGAAAGAGGAGAGTGAAAAAGTTGGCTTAAAGCTCAACATTCAGAAAACGAAGATCATGGCATCTGGTCCCATCACTTCACAGCAAATAGATGGGGAAACAGTGGAAACAGTGTCAGACTTTATTTTTTTGGGCTCCAAAATCACTGCAGATGGTGATTGCAGCCATGAAATTAAAAGACGCTTACTCCTTGGAAGGAAAGTTATGACCAACCTAGATAGCATATTCAAAAGCAGAGATATTACATTGCCAACAAAGGTCCGTCAAGTTAAGGCTATGGTTTCTCCAGTGGTCATGTATGGACGTGAGGGTTGGACTGTGAAGAAAGCTGAGCGCTGAAGAATTAACTGATGCTTTTGAACTGTGGTGTTGGAAAAGACTCTTGAGAGTCCCTTGGACTGCAAGGAGATCCAACCAGTCCATCCTAAAGGAGATCAGCCCTGTGTGTTCATTGGAAGGACTGATGCTGAGCTGAAACTCCAATACTTTGGCCACCTCATGTGAAGTGTTGACTCATTGGAAAAGACCCTGATGATGGGAGAGATTGGGGGCAGGAGGAGAAGGGGACAACAGAGGATGAGATGGCTGGATGGCATCACCGACTTGATGGACATGAGTTTGAGTGAACTCCCGGAGTTGGTGATGGACAGGGAGGCCTGGTGTGCTGTGATTCACAGGGTCGCAAAGAGCTGGACACAACTGAGCGACTGAACTGAACTGAACTGAAACTACTTTCACTTTCTTTTCAGGAGACAGATAAGGAAACCAACAATGACAACTCGCACTAAATGAGACTAAAAGCAGGATGGCATGGGAGAGTAAAAATCTCCTATTCTGATAGCACAGTAAAATGTTTGACCCAAGAGAAGTGAGAAGACAAACAATCCAGGAAAATTCAGTGTGGGGCTGAGTTAGGTGTTGGAGGGGTAGCTCCAGATAAGGTGTTGAGTGAAACCAGGAGCCAGATCATGAGCAGCTCCATATGTCATGTTTTAGAAGTGAACAGAGATGTACTCAAAATGTTAGTGACACAAGGAAATATTAATCCTAGAAAAATCATTTAGAAATATTGGGTAAATATTTGAAAATTAATGTAATAGAGTCTAAAAATAGTAATGAGGCATTGAACTAAACTGGCAGTAGTAAGAAGCCAGAGTTCATTTGAGGTAGAAGGAAGATTTGGGATAGAATCTATAAGATCTTATGCTTAATAAGATATAATTACTTAAGAAGTGAGAAGAGTCCAGAATAACTTTACAGTAACACCATCCTTTTAAAAACGGGATACTGGAATAACAAGTTCAGAGTATTGGTGTATATCAGCTAGGGATTTAAAGCTGCAATCAAGATAATTAACTCCCAACTAACCTAGGTTTTTCCAGTGGTCATGTATGGATGTGAGAGTTGGACTGTGAAGAAAGCTGAGTGCCAAAGAATTGATGCTTTTGACCTGTGGTGTTAGAGAAGACGCTTGAGAGTCCCTTGGACTGCAAGGAGATCCAACCAGTTCATTCTGAAGGAGATCAGCCCTGGGATTTCTTTGGAAGGAATGATGCTAAAGCTGAAACTCCAGTACTTTGGCCACCTCACGTGAAGAGTTCACTCATTGGAAAATTGATGCTGGGAGGGATTGGGGGTAGGAGGAGAAGAGGACGACAGAGGATGAGATGGCTGGATGGCATCACTGACTCGATGGACGTGACTCTGAGTGAACTCTGGGAGTTGGTGATGGACAGGGAGGCCTGGCGTGCTGCAATTCATGGGGTCGCAAAGAGTCGGACACGACTGAGCGACTGAACTGAACTGAACTGAACTGAATTTAAGCCAAAGGGCCAGTGAAAGAGAGAAAGAGATGAGAGAGAAACAGAGAGAAGGTAGGGAGAAAGGAAGGATATAAATCATTTTAATGATAGAAGAAAAAAATAGTGATACCATATCATAAAATGAAAACCAGTTTTTAAGTCTGACTAGCAGTTTTTAAGTCTGACTAGCAAGGAGATTCTTCTGAAATTACTACAGTTGGTTCATTCAACTTAATACTGAAAACCTAGGAGACTAAAGTCTTAATGACTGGCTGGGAAATTATGCCATCTATACCTTGGCAAAGAGGGTAGGCAATTTGATTGATACTTCTTCCAAGACATAAGAAAATGTATTGCTCTTATTAGATTGCAGGTGGAGATACAGAGTGTTAATATAGAAATTTAACCTATAAGATGAAAAAAAGGAAGAGCAAGTGATGCTACATACATAACAGCCAACACAGGGGTCATGACAAAGTCATGGTTTAGAGGAATTAGAGATAACTGGGTTTATGGAATTGCTGCTGAAAGTTAGGGAAATGTGAGGGTCTTTATACCCAATAAATATGGGTAGTTAGTACAAGGGAATAAATAGCCTAATAAAACATTAGAAGATAAAAACAGTTGTAGAGACCAAGTCATTTTACTGGCAACATAAAGAAGAAAAAGTACTTATTAAATGCAAACTGTGTTAATGGTAGATTAGATGATTAAAATAATACCAATACAAATTAAACTTAGCAGGTTCTAAAATATAAACATAGAATAAACAATTCTTTATGAGAAGTACAATGATATTTATATCATCTCCAAACCCAGACTTTCAAGGAAAGTTGCTCATAAGCTTGCACAGTACTCAAATTTTCAGTCTGCACAAGTGTTTCAGAATTTAATTATGAATCTGCAGGTTTGAAATTGTCATATTACCATCCTCCTTCCAACTGTAAAGTCTGAAGTGTTCTGGATCCACAGATTCTTTAAAAAAGCACTTAGCATGACTCCAGCTTAAAATGCATTTGTAATGAATTTACCACTAAGCATGCAGTTAACCAATTATTAACAATGTGTATAAGCTATAAGAAGTATTATTTATATGGGAAACATTCTGATCAGTCCTTTAAATGAAAAGCCATTTTTAATTAGAGTTGTTTAATCATGAGGAAGTGTATGAACACTATACTTCTGGTTCTAGAAGCAGCATTTCTCAACCTTGGTATGCCAAGCACTCTTGGTGTGTCAGAGCTATGTCTGTTGTGCCTTGTGCTTCCCAGTCATGACAATCAAAATGTCTCCATGGGACTTCGCTGGTGATCCAGTGCTTAGGAATCTGCCTGCCTATGCAAGACATGGTTTCGATCCCTGGTCTGGGAAGATGCCACCTGCCAAGGAGCAACCAAGCCCATGTACCACAACTACTGAAGCCCTCGTGCCAGTGCAATGAGAACCCAGGCACTTCAACGAAGAGTAGCTCCCACTCGATGGAACTAGAAAAAGCTTGCATGCAACAATGAAGAGCCCATGTGCTGCAACAAAGACCCAGTGCAGCGAAAATTATAATAAATTAAAAAAAAAAAGTCTCAGATGTTGGCATATGTTCCAGGGGAGCAGATTCACTCATCAGAGAAAACCAGTATTCTAGAGAAAGTGAAGCAACACCTTTTGTCCACTCTGCTACAGATGAAGGACAAAATCCTCCCACTTTTTCACAAATTCATGGAAAGGCACCTACCTGACAACTATGCTTCCCTGGTGGCTCAGATGGTGAAGAGTCCGCCTGCAATGCAGGATACCTGGGTTGGGAAGATCCACTGGAGAAGGAAATGGCAACCCACTCCAGTATCCTTGCTTTTGAAGAAGGAAATGGCAACCTACTCTGGTATCCTTGCTTGAAAATTCCATGATGCAGGAGCCTGGCAGGCTTCAGTCCACGGGGTCCCAAAGAGTCAGACAGGACTGAGTGACTTCACTTCCTTTCTTTGGCAACTATGGAAGTTCAGTCCCTGATCTTGACAGGAGAAAATCAGCTTGTATGATTAGAACTTTATCATCATTTCATTATTTTTCACTAGAAATACACTTTTGAAGTAATATATGGGGATAGGCTGCCCACTTCAGTATTCTTGGCCTTCCCTTGTGGCTCAGCTGCTAAAGAATCCGCCTACAGTGCTGGAGACCTGGGTTCAATCCCAGGGTTGGGAAGATCCCCTGCAGAAGGGAAAGGCTACCTATTCCAGTATTCTGGCCTGGAGAATCCCATGGACTGTATAGTCCATGGGGTGGCAAAGAGTCGGACACAACTGAGCAACTTTCATTTTCATAAAATATGCACACTGTAGAGTAAAGCCTCTACTCTCTAGGAGGCTAAGCTCTCAGAACTATAGTTCCTTTTCCTATTACTCGATCTAAGCATAGATATAATATTTTATAATAGCAATTTTAATACCTTATAATTTCTATTTTGCATTTACTGAATAAAAACTAGACATGCATTGCATGTACCTTTATTCCTTATCCTTGGCTAAAGTTCTGAACTTTTTATTCTGGTACACAGAGTAATGATTATTGAGCAAAAATGTAATGAATAACTACTATGCACATAGTAGAGGGATATTTGGGGAGCATCGGTGATATAGAGATGAATAGCATACACACTTTGCATTTTAGGACTTGTAAAATATTGGGTTAGCCAAAATCTTTATCTGGGTTTTTCCATCAGATGTTACTGAAAAATCCAAATGAATTTTTTAGCCAACCAAAAATAAGAAGGTGGACATTCAGGGCATAATTACAAAACATAAAGTATGGGTAAGAAGGAAGTGTACACTGAGAAATTCCTACTTATAACAAAAAGAATGGAACTATTTGGAGAAGGAGCTAACATCTGAGATGGGACCAGGAGGAAGTATGGAATCTCGACAAGCGGAGGAATGGAAGTATTCCCAAGCCAAAATAAGTGCCCTGTGGTTTATGGTAATGGCTTAGGCAATGGCTAGGTGTTGGGGACTCGGAGAGACAACAGTGGGAGAAGTGAAACAGAAATTAGGAGGATATTTAGGGCATGGTAAAGGCTTTCAATTGGAAAGAAACGTGCCTGGAAACAACAAATGGGAGGAGACAGTAAATGTGGTCTAGAAAAGGTGAAAGAGACAGTGGAGGTCTTAAGAAGATGGGATTGACGGGATTTGTTGGCTGACACTATTAATGAATGGATATGCAACTCATTGAGATTGAAAACACAGGGGAAAGAAATCTAGTTTCAGAAGGTAGAAACTAGATTTACTTTTGGAAACAATGAATTTAAACCATTAGTAGACTGTATGGTGATGAATGTTGAGCACATGGAAAATTCTCATCTCCAGTTAAGAGAGATACTTTCCTTAACACATAGTGATTATCTCAAGGGCTAAAATCCTGGGAGAAGCTGGGGTTACTTGGGGAGAGATTATACATAGAGATGATAAAAGCAAAGAGGAGAACTGTGAAGAAGTTAAAGTTTGAGTGAAGAAAGAGAAGTCAAGCTTAGAAAATGGAATATAAGTATTTAAGAGAAATGGAGATGTTCTAGGAGAAAATGGGACAAGCTAGACCCTTTGGGCTTTAAAAGAAGATGACTGCATTTATAATTAAAATATTACCAGCGACTACTGGAGAAGTGGTTTCTAAGGACATTGAGCCATTTTATAAAAGCTCTTTCATCTTCTTTCCTGACCCTGCATCTGTGTTCTGATATTTTTCTTTAGGGTTCAGAAGAAACAAAAAAGACTTTATTCTTTTTCACTCCTGTATTTACCTCTACATGCAGTTACATACCCTCCTAGCTCTAGAATCTTGCTCATTTTAGTATTTTACCCCCCCTCTAATGGCTTCAATTGAACTGTGGTGTTGGAGAAGACTCTTGAGAGTCCCTTGGACTGCAAGAAGATCCAACCAGTCCATCCTAAAGGAGACCAGTCCTGGGTGTTCATTGGAAGGACTGATGTTGAAGCTGAAACTCCAATACTTTGGCCACCTGATGTGAAGAGCTGATTCATTTGAAAAGGTCCTGATGCTGGAAAAGATTGAAGGCAGGAGGAGAAGGGGATGACAGAGGATCAGATGGTTGGATGGCATCACCAACTCAATGGACATGAGTTTGGGTAAACTCCGGGAGTTGGTGATGGACAGGGAGGCCTGGCGTGCTGCTGTTCATGGAGTGGCAAAGAGTCGGACATGACTGAGTGACTGAACTGAACTGAATGGCTTCAATATATTTTCCCTACCACTTAATTCTGTCTGTTCTTCCTACTTTTGCAAAGTGGTCTTATCTCCATTCTTTGAGCCCTGAGCTATAAGACAACTTCTTTCCTTTGACAAATATTCTGTGAAGTCATTTATTCAATCTGTTTTGTCTCAATTCTTGGTTTTAAAACTGTGTTTTTTGGGGGAGTGGGGCTGTTTTTGTTGTTGTTGTTATTGCTTTCTTGTCTGCACTATTTGGCACGTGGAATCTTAGCTCCCCAACCAGGGATCAAACCCATGCCCAGTGTGTTGGAAGCTCAGAATCTTAATCACTGGACCACCAGGGAAGTCTCTAATTTTTTCTTTTTTTATTCTATGACTATTAATATTTTGATAAGACTAGATATGAATATTCAGATATATCCCCTTAGTTGTCAAATCATTTCTTCCCTCTTTATTTACACAATTATTTCCAAAACATTTGGCAGCATCATATACATATATTCTGAAAAGTTCCATGCTGTGATATTTATGATAAAGTACCCACATTTCTCAAAAACATAAAGATGTCAGTTGCTATTTTGTGAAAAGCAGATTCTATGGACAAATGGATTTGGGAAAACTCTCCATTTATTAAAAAAAAAGTAATAGGTCTTTTCATCACAGCCCATCTAAGAGCCTTCAGTATGTTAATTCTGAGAATTTCCAAGAGGAAGATTATTTGATCCATCATAGAACTCTTTTTTTTAATGTAACCAATGAATCTCTCCATGTATTCCTACTCATTTACTTAAATAAACCCTATTTTGCAATATGTTCATTCTCCCTGGTTTCTAAACATTCCCATCTTCCAATTTTTATAAAAGGAAAGGAAGTTAACACATCCTCAGCGACTATAAACACTGGTAAAAAGAGCAAGAAACCAAAATTATTATTTCCATTGTAGAAGGGAAATCTGAGGCACAGATGGGTTAAGTGATCTGACCAAATCCATACAAACAGTGAGTGTCATAAGTGTTATTTGAATCTTTCATATTTCAAAGCAAAGGAACAGTCTCCATGACACCACACCAGACCACTTCTAGGTCTTATACCTCTACTCTTTCTCTATGCTTTCATTTAAGAAAAAAAAACTGGCAGCAACTACAACTTTTAAAAATACAGGCTATTTTTCTGTAGTCTGTATTTTTCACAAGAAATGACTATTCATGGTAAAGGCCATGATACAGAATCTAGATTTAATAACTAACTTAGATGCAGTTTCACCCTCTCCCAGAAATGTACTCTTTGCCAACAAGTCTGGAATTTTCTAGTTAGCAAGCATGAGGTAACTTGTCCTGTGGGCTCTCTCTACCCTTTAATGAGAAAACCTTTACCATTCCATGGCTGAGTAATGGAATATTACTCACTCACAAAAAAACTCAAAATAATGCCATTTGCAGCAACATGGATGGACCTAGAGATGATCAGACTGAATGAAGTTGTCAGACACAGAAAAACAGATACCCTACATCACTTATCCAAGGAATATTAAAAAAAATACAAAAGAACTTATTTACAAAACAGAAATAGAGTTACAGGTGTAGAAAACATAGGGGATAAGGTCAGGGAGGATAAATTGGGAGACAAGGGTCTATACAACCACACTACTATATATAAAATAGATAACTAATAAGAATCTGCTGTGTAGGACAGGAAACTCCACTCAGTATTCTGCAATGGCCTCTATGGGAAACACATCTTTAAAAAAAAGTGGATATATGTATAACTGATTCACTTTACTGTACACCTGAAACTAACACAACATTGTAAATCAACCATATTGCAATATTTTTTTAAAGCACTCTCTCTCACACATACACACATACCCTTTCCCATTCTCTCTGTCCTGATGGCTCAGATGGTAGAAAATCTGCCTGGAACATGGGAGACCCTGGCTCAATCCCTGGGTCAGGAAGATCCCCTGCAGAAGGAAACGGCAACCCATTCCAGTATTCCTGCCTGGAGAATCTCATGGACAGAGGAGCCTGGTGGGCTACATATAGTCCATGGGATCACAAAGGGTCAGACATGACTGAGCACGACTAACACAACACACACAGACATCACCAAATAAGTTGGATAACCTGAAGATAATTTTTTCTTTTCTTTTGTGCATAGCTCCCTTGACCCACTTTTCTTCCTACATAAATCTTCCATTTTGTACAACCCCTTGGAATGTCCTTCTAATTGCTGAATGGGATGCTGTCTGATTCAAGAATCATCTAAGAAAGCTAATTAGAGATTCAAATGTACTCAGCTGAGTTTTGTTTTTTAATAAATCGGTGGCAATGAGATCTGAAGTGAACTTCTGATGGCATCTGGGGGCAAGGAGAAACATAGGTGAGGCACCCTGTGATCCTTTGAGTTCACTGCCTTTCTCTCATGTCCAAGGACTACTGGTGAGTTCCTCTTGGTTGACCCTCACATTTTTGCTTCTGAATTCCAGATCTAATTGGCTTTTCAGACAGTAGTTCCCTGGGTGGAAAACCCTGGGCCTCTGCCTCTGGATTTCACACTGGGAATGGCTGATGGTTTAGTCAATAATTCTTTGCTTGTGATCCTTCCACAGATTGCATGCTGGGAACTGCTGGCAGCTACAGTGCTCCACTTATGTGGAATCACACGTCCATGATCCTCATTTTCTGAGGTCTGCTGGGTTTTCCTCAGTCCAAAATTCCACGGGAATTGGTGGTGGTTCAGTTCAGTTCAGTTCAGTCGCTCAGTCATGTCTGACTCTGTGACCCCATGAATCGCAGCACGCCAGGCTTCCCTTTCCATCACCAACTCCCATAGTTCATTCAAACTCACGTCCATCGAGTCGGTGATGCCATGCAGCCATCTCATTCTCTGTCGTCCCCTTCTCCTCCTGCCCCCAATTCCTCCCAGCATCAGAGTCTTTTCCAATGAGTCAACTCTTCGCATGAGGTGGCCAAAGTACTGGAGTTTCAGCCCTAGCATCATTCCTTCCAAAGAACACCTAGGACTGATCTCCTTTAGAATGGACTGGTTGGATCTCCTTGCAGTCCAAGGGACTCTCAAGAGTCTTCTCCAACATCACAGTTTAAAAGCATCAATTCTTTGGTGCTCAGCTTTCTTCACAGTCCAACTCTCACATCCATACATGACCACTGGAAAAACCATAGCCTTGACGAAATGGACCTTTGTTGGCAAAGTAATGTCTCTGCTTTTGAATATGCTATCTAGGTTACCTTGGTGTTAAACTGGGTCCAATTTAAGAACAGGACTGTGTCTGGGATCAGACTGTCTGATTTAAGAACCAGACTGAGTCTGACATTTGCTGGACTGGGTTCAGTGGGAAGCCTCAGGTAGATATTAAGTAAAAAAAAGTTATTGATGGGAGTATCAGAAGTAACTGGAAGCTGATTAATGTGGCTCTGAGAAACCCAAAGGCCCAGCTAAAAGAAATGGTATATTTTATATCCAAAGAGTGGAGTGTGTTATTTTCTGCCACAACTGCTTATTTTATGTTTAAGAACGATGGTCCTAGGAGCTGAATATATTTAATAAAATGGCAAAGTTTTACTAAAAACCACCTAGAATTAAAATGACCATTATGGGGGAGTGTTCCAAATAGATAAAATCATTTTAAAAGTTCACTTAAAAGCAAAAATTATGGGGAAAATAAAAAACAAGGATTATGCAGAAGCCTCCAAATGTTTTCAAAAATCCAAAATAGCTTCTTGAATCATTGCAAAAGGCTACTGATAAATTAGAGATTAAAGGTGCCTGAAATGAAAATATGGTAAGACTGATATATACAGAGGTCCACAACCTTTTTGGTACCATGGACTGATTTTGTGGAAGACAGTTTTTCCATGCACTCAGAGGAGGGATAGTTTTGAGATAACTCAAGTGCATTATATTTATTGTGCATTTTATTTCTATTATTATTACATCAGCTTCATCTGAGATCATCAGGCATCAGATGCCAGAGGTTGGAGTCTCCTAATGACTGGCATCCTCTCTATGGCTCTGCTCAATCCCCTTTTATTTGAGTACTCTGTATTTTAAAATAGGGATACCTTGAGACTACAGGAGACCTTACTCAGACACCTTTCACTTATAGGTCAAAGGTCAATTGAAAGGCCATAATTACTTTTCTAAACTCAAGAAGGATCCTGAAAAGGTTTTGTAAATGGATTACCTCCTGAAATCCATGAATAAATAAAAAGGTGAAAAATAAAATGGGAATTCACAAGTCTGAAATTTGGTCATGACTATCAGTGCCTGCTAGAAAAAAAAATTTTTTTTTTAAGTCCTCCTCCTAAGCTAGGTGTACCAGGATGGAAAGAAACATTCCAATAATATGTGGACCAAGGATGTCAGTCCTTTTGCCAATCCTAAAAGTAAGTATCTATCTCAAAATACTTGTAGGTATCGGGACACCTGAAACAGAAATGTCCTGCAAATCTGGCTCCCAAAACTCCATGTCAGAAGAATCTTGGACACCTTCTCTGTGCCTTTGTGATAGATTTTCTACACCCATCTTCTCTAGAACTTAAGAACCATTATTTGAAATGCAAATGGTTCTCATCGAAGGGAAAACAGAAAACATTTGGAAATTTGGCTAATGAGAAGTCTCACAGATCTACAAGTCTCCTCAATAGATATTAAAAATTATAAGGTGTCTGAGTCTATGTGTCTGCCCATACGCCCATATGTATGTATGTTGTAGATAAGTGGTATTTTTCTACCTCTAGGTGTTGAAGCTGAAATTCCAATATTTTGGCCACCTGATGAGTAGACCTGACTCATTTGAAAAGACCCTATGCTGGGAAAGATTGAAGGCAGGAGGAGAAGGGGACAACAGAGGATGAGATGGTTAGATGGCATCACTGACTCAATGGACATGAGTTTGGGTAAACTCTGGGAGTTAGTGATGGACAGAGAGGCCTGGCGTACTGCAGTTCATGGGGTCGCAAACGACTGAGCAACTGAACTGAAGATAGCATATCAAAATTAATCTGTAAAGGAACTCTACTTAATTGGGTTGAAGGTCAAGCACTTTAAGGACTGACTATTCTAAAACTCTCATCAGAAATACAGAAACCAACCCAAATGACTATTTCAAGTTCATGTGATCCAAGATTATCTTTGGTAAATAAAAGCTAGTTTAACTTTGTTGGGTTACTAAGACAGACATAGCTTTGGAGCTATCAGCTTTAAATATAATACTTTTATTCTACTTGGGCTTACAATTCGTCAGGAAGAAACATAACTTGGTATGATGAAGTTTTCGTAGGTAATCTAAACCTAATTTGTGGGAGCAAATGACTCAGATAGATGCAGTGTAATTTGGATAAGAGATACAGAAAAACATTTTAGCAACAATTACATTTTATAGTATACGTACTTAAAAATAGCTTCCAAAATTCTTTTTGGTATCTTAGAGCTTTGCTAAGTTAAGTTAAATGATGAGAATTCATTGAATATATAGAGTATTTCCAAATAAGAAAAAAAAATATGGAAACATTAACAAACATAGGTTTATCTACTTTGGGTTTCTTATTACAAAGATACTAAAGATAAATTTGGTTCTATCAATAAACATGTTTAGTGTCATGTTGAGAAATTTCCATGTCTCTAGAGATTATAAAAATATTTATTATTTTGTTAATGTAACAGTCATTTAAAAAAAATAGTCATTTAAAAGACAGCCCATGATTCTTTACTTCCTAAATTTTCACTAAAAATTAAAGTTTCTAAAGGGTTAGGAATTCAAATGTAATTGAAAATTGTAAAAACAAAAAAAAAAAGGAAACCTTTCCTTATGCAAGAAAAGTAGGATGTGTTTTTGACTAAAGAAAAAGATGAGAAATAAAGATGCATTTGTGTTCAGGAAAATGAGAGTAATTTTGTCTAAACTAGAACTTCTGGGTATAAAGAATAAACCAAAAGTATATAAAAGGCTCCAAAAGTATGTATAAAAGCCTGAAGAGAGAAAGATAATTTTTCCTTGTGTAATCAGGCAGGCAAAAATTAAACTATTATAAAGGTTTATCTTTTAATTATGCTTTAATATCAGTGTACTTATATAAAACTAAAACTTAATTTTTTTCAATTGCTAAATAGATAACTATTGTTTCATATTGATCTGTGATCCTATTTAGTCAAGTGTTCAAATCTTTTGATGTGTGTGCTACATGTATGCTAAATCGCTTCAATCATGTCTGACTCCTTGTGACCCTGTGGACTATAGCCCACCAGACTCCTCTGTCCGTTGGATTCTCCATGCCAAGAATACTGAAATGGGTTGTCATGGCCTCCTCCACGCGATCTTCCCAACGCTGGGATGGAACCTGTATCTCTTATGTCTCCAACATTGCCAGATGGGTTCTTTACCACTAGTGTCATCCGGGAAGCCCAGATGTCTTTGACAAACTTCCCCAAATCAAATTCTTAAAATAAAGTCTTTATGACCTGGAAGCAACCATGGGATTTTTCCAGAGAACCCCTGGAACATTCCAAACTATTTGTCAAGCTAATTAGACTTACTTGATATTCAATATGTTAAATCACATGGGAAACACAGTCAAATAAGAAGTTGTGACATTGTGTCTATTTAGGAATACATGAAATTATGTGGAATTCCTAGAAGTGTGATATGTCCTGACATAAACTGTTGCCTGTCATCAAAATTGATGCTAACACTAAGAGGAATAAATGAACCTGAGAACTGTGTGTGTGTGTGGGGGGGGGGGGTGCCCTTACTAACTTTCATATTAAAGCAGCAGCAAGAGAATCTGTAATGATTGTGGCAGAGGTGGATAAAGTTCATTCTGCTTCTGCAAAAAATGACCTCTCATTACCAAACTTTTGCCATCCTGATGTCCTTGTAACATGGCAACCATCTGCTCTTGAATCAGAGAAATTAAGATGAGTTAAATGATAACCATAAATGAGACAAACAGTTCAAACTATGGGAAACCCAAGACAACCACTTAGTTCTTTCTGACCGTCTGGTAAACCCCATTTCTGGGTCTTTGCATTTCTTCACCTATCATAGTACATTTAAGCAAAACTGTTTTCATCCTTAGAGGTCTCAAATATCCTCCCTGGGGACCCTTTGAACATCTACAGCAGAAATTTGTTCAACTGTCACTTAGCGTGAGTTTTCAGTGTGTTCTTATTGTATGTATGCATGTTCTCTAAATGGGTTGAAGCCATCCCCTGTCACAAGGCTGGTGCCCTCACAATGGCAAAGAAAGCATTACAAAATGTGTTTTTCAATTGGTATACAACTTCCACTATCTCCAATGATCGAGGTACCACTTCATTGGGCAAATCTTATCAGCCTTAATGAAAACCTGGCAAACTTCTGGGAATTATCGCCACCCAGTCACCCTCAATCACCAGGCAAGATGGAGAGAACTAATGGAAAAACTGAATTCAAGCAGAACAAGTAGTAGTTACATGAAACCACTAAACCAAGGAGGATGCTCTAATGTTTCATTTTTCCAGATTTAAGGAGACCTTTTCTCCTAAGCTATTTATGACTTACATGAACCTGGTAAATTATGCTTTACAATGATGAAACACTGATGTTTTCTTCCTACCTGATCCTTCCAAAACTCAGAAATTTTCAGCAAGTATTATCTTCATGACAATATATCTGTCTACATAAGTTTAGTAAGAATCTGTTCTCCTTGTAATAGGGCACAATTAGAAAGACTATATATATCCCCATCACTTTGACTGCAATGTCATCTTTGAGAGAGTTGTGAATAGACCTACATATGACCATAGAGCTTTAAGCAACTGCTTAGAAAAGTCAGCCTGGCTTATAAGGTTTCAGCAAAGCTGTCTTAAAAGATAATTTTTATGATCAATCATTATTATTGCTTCACTTATATCAATGACTAGGCAGCAACATGGAAACTTGCATTACCATATGTAAAATAGATAGCTGCTGGGAATTTGCTAAAAGACTCAGGGAACTCAAACCAGGGCTCTGTAACAACCTAGAGGGGTGAGATAGGAGGAAGACAGGAGGGAGGCTCAAGAGGAAGGGGATACCTATGGATATGTATACCTATGGCTGATTCATGTTGGATGTTTGGCAAAAACCCACATAATTCTGTAAAACAATTATCCTTCAATTAAAAATAAGTAATAATAAAAAATAAGCAGGCTAAGTTATATACAAGCACATGAGTTTCATTGTGATTATATTTGGTAAAAAAAAATGGAAGTAATTGTAGACAGAAAAACTATGTTTCCAACTTTGCAAATATTAGATTCTAGTCCTGTTAATTATCTTTGGGGATTTTTTTTTTTTAACTTGATTTTACTTTATTTTTAAACTTTACATAATTGTATTAGTTTTGCCAAATATCAAAATGAATCCGCCACAGGTATACATGTGTTCCCCATCCTGAAGCCTCCTCCCTCCTCCCTCCCCATACCATCCCTCTGGGTCGTCCCAGTGCACTAGCCCCAATTGTTAGATACCTGTGAACTGGGATCTTGAACTGTTTTAGCTTCCTCAAATATCTGGCTACAACTCACCAAACTAATGTTTCCAAATTTCTCCCACCCTTCTGATCTGGAAGGGAGCTTAAAGACAGCCCTAAAGCCCCACTGTAAAGGACCTCACCATGAACTCCTGACCACTGACATTGCTGCAAAACTAGAAATGTACTGACACACATCTCACAGTTCAGGAGGACTCCACCTGATACCTGCTGCTGCTGCTAAGTCGCTTCAGTCATGTCCCACCCTGTGCAACCCCATAGACGGCAGCCCACCAGGCTCCTCCATCCCTGGGATTCTCCAGGCAAGAACACTGGAGTGGGTTGCCATTTCCTTCTCCAATGCATGAAAGTGAAAAGTGAAAGTGAAGTCGCTCAGTTGTGTTCGACTCTTCATGACCCCATGGACTGCCACCTACCAGGCTCCTCCATCCATGGGATTTTCCAGGCAAGAGTACTGGAGTGGGGTGCCATTGCCTTCTCCTGGTCTTATGCAAATGCTGGAGAGCACTGACTAAAGAAAGGGAAGTAGCTGACATCAACGTAGGTAGACTGCTTTGGTTCAAGATGCCAGATCAACACTTCCTCCTTTAGCTAAACATGAAAAACAACTTTTTTTTTTTCTTCACATTTTCATTGGCCTGGGAAGATAATGCTATCATTTCCGTAAGGCATTGTACAGGGGTGTGAGGGAGCAACCCCTAGAATTTAGGATGACTCTATTGCAGGCTAGGACACTGTCTTCCAATGTGTGCTAAAAATCTGACTGACTCCTGACTTGAATGGGTAAACACAACAGTCCTTGTGAATGAAGCCATTCATTATACTTCCAAACAGGAATGAACTGCACCGGTAAGTCTTGTGTTTGTGATAGTAATCATTCTCCTTATTCTCCTTAGACCTATCAATGCCTAGATGGCTGGCTCCCATCTTAGGCTACCTAACTATGCTCCTAAGGGCTCAAGGAAGGACCCACCAGGAGGCATTCAAGATTCAGGAACTGATTCCTCTGGCAGGACTCCACTTCCCTGGTTAAGAGTTAATAACAAATGAGATTATGATCAGGAACATTTCCTTAACTCTTAGAGACACTGCAGATTCCATTACGAAGATATTAGCTTCCTCCAAGAAAACTATTGGACTCTCAGACCAAGCTTGTTTTTGATAATAGGATAGCTCTTGATCATTCTTGGGCTGAGCAAGGAGGTACCTGTGCTGTGTTGTACTTGCCATACCTGGATTGACACTTCCGGGGAAGCTGAAACTCAAGTATGTAAGATCAATGAGTGAGCCACTTAGCTTAAAAGGGTAAATCCTTCAAAGGGTTTCTTTGACTGGTTTGGGTCTTGGAGACCAGGGCTCTGAAATGCACTGCAAACACTGGAAATTATCCCGTTTATAAGACTAATAATATCCCTGGTGCACTGTATCCTCTCATGAGTTTCAAACACATGTTCACATCCACTGACCAGCAGGAACACACTCTCCCTAAGACCAAAACATCAGAGAAGAAGCAATGAGAATAACCAACTTAAAAACTGTGAATCTGAATTTCACCAAAAACATCATGATCATGACCTATGATTACCATATCAAAGGTCAACAAAGCAGTAGCTGAGATAATGCTACGGCCTTAAATTTTTATCATCTTGCTCAGTTAGGCTGAAAATCTGATCAAAAGCGGGTAATTATTAAAGAGAAAAACAAAGGGCCAAAATGGCATTACTTGTGCTAAAGCCCATGATGGCAAATCTAGATTTAATACCTAACACAATTGAACTTTTGACCTTTTCCAGAAAAGTACCAGTCTAGAATTGTCTGGTCTATACCAATGAGGTAATCTGCCACATAAGGCCTCTGTAACCCCAGAGGAAGAACAAATCTGCATGATACAACTCTAGCATCCCTTCTCCACCACAAAATGGAAGTCCTGGACTCAAAGTCCTTTCTTTTCTTTTGTTAATAGCTCCCTTGCCTCATCTTTCTTCCTATATGAATCTTCCAATTTGTACAACTCCTTGGAGCACCCTGCCAGTTGCTAGATGGGCTGCTGCCTGAGTCATGAATCACCTAATAAAGACAATTACATCTTCAAATTTACTAGGTTGAATTTTTTTTAATAATACTCAAATATTGTGTATCTCTCTCCTCTCTCTCTCCTTCCCATTTTTATGATTGTATTTATGTCATTTATATCAAATTTTTGTGATGATACTGTTTTCATTGGACATTTTAAAACCATTGAATCTTTTACAAGTCCTCATTATCCTTTACTCTGTATATAAATGAAGCTTCCCTGGTGGCTCAGATGGTAAAGAATCTGCCTGCAATGTGGGAGACCTGGGTTCAATACCTGGATTGGGAAGATCCCCTGGAGGAGAACATGGCAACCCACTCTAGTACTCTTGCCTGGAGAATTCCCATGGATAGAGGAGCCTGATGGTCTACAGTCCACAAGGTTGCAAAGAGTTGGACACAACTGAGTGACTAAGCACAGTACAACACTGTGTATAATTGTAGCTACACATTCTTATTTTTCCATAAAATTCCTTTTATGTATATTCCCTCTGATCCATTCCCAAAGTTACTACTGTGGTATAGGCTTTCAAAACCGTTTGTGTTGTAATTACAAAGCCTTGGTTGACCCCAACCCAGCCTTCTTGCATTGAGTTTCTCCTTTCAGGATCTTTTTATGAGGTTGATCATCCTTAAACCTACTGAGTTTAATTGACTATAATAGATTTTTAATTATCATTCTTCACAGCTTCACAGATGGCTCAGTGGTTAAAAGAATCCATCTGCAATGCAGGAGACACAAGAGACGTGGGTTCAATCCCTGGGTCGGGAAGATCCTCTGGAGGAGAAAATGGCAACCCACTGCAGTATTCTTACCTAAAGAAAATCCCATAGACAGATGAGCCTGGCAGCTGCAGTCCATAGGGTCACACAGAGTCAGACAGGACTGAAGCAACTGAGCACACACACAGGCATGCATCTGGGTTAAAAGACTGCTTTGTGTCACCACGTGAATCCTTCAAAACGTGATTGGCCTAAAAAAAGCACTTGTTCTATAACTTTTGAGACTATATTCAGTCCTTGGTGTATGAGAGGCTTTGGTTCCGGAGCTCCACTTAGATATCAAAATCCACTAATGCTCAAGTTCCTTATATAAAATGATCCTCTGTACCCACTGATCAAACCAATACCTAATCTGTGGATTCAAGCAGTCACAAATGAAGACTTGATCCACAGTTGGTTGAATCCTTGGATATGAAACCCATGAATATGGAGAGCTACCTTTATGCTTATTGAAAAGTATCTGCACATAAGTGGAGCCATGCATTTCAAACCCTTCTTATTCAAGAGTCAACTGTATTCAAATCCAGAGCAGAGGTTTGTCTGAGTTTTGTTGCTCTTCTATTAGTTTTTAGAGCCTTTTATGTAAGTGAGGGCTCATTCTCCTCTTGCTGCTGCTAGAGGAATGCTGAGGTTTCTGTTTCCTTTAGAAATGCAAATAAAAATGTAAACTTAACCTCCTTCTGATACAACCCCAAAATAGCTTCTGGGCTAAATAGAAATGAATACCTTGACCTTAGTAACCTGAGAGTTTAGGGAGGCCTGGAGGTTCATATCTATTTGAATTCTGGTCCTGAACAAGAGAAGCATAATCCTATTACATTTACACAGCTTGCAGTAGACTTTGAAATTCATATTAACATTCCTGAAGGGAAGATAGTTTTGTAACTAAGAGCCATGCAAGTCATAAGAGAAAATTATTGCTCCTGGTTTAGTGAATAACTATATTTCTCAAAGGAAAAAAAAAAAAAACATCCCTTCCCACCCTCCACTCCTCATTCCCTCAGGAAAAAATATTTGCTGGTGATATGGGTGGGGTGGAGGTGGACAGAGGAGTTACTTTGTGCTTTGCATGATACCTTATTATGTTAAAAATAGAGAGGCAGGCATGAGACAACATCTCTGAATTTTAGTTCACATTACGTTAACTAAAGCATCATGCCCACGCCTTAGGTCACTCACCTCCTTTAATATTTATTTCTAATTTATTGCCAATTTTTGAAAAAAATGTGCATATTTTACCTGCAGGAACCATGAAAGCCACATAGCTAATCCTACCCTAAAACATGCAAAGAAATGAAAAATAACCACTCAGAATCATTATTCACTTATTAAAATGCAATCTTTGCTACAAGTCCCACATTTTACTCTCTAAACCAATGCCTACGGTATTATAAAATCTGTTCTTTTGTTAAAATCCAAGATATTTTCACTTAGAGAGCTGCCCTACATTGTCAATTTAATTTCTACACTCTAACCTGATTTTTTTATTTACATACTTTAACAAATTATATTTAAAAGAGATTTTTAAAGTTTCTGAGAATCTTTATAATAAATTGTTTCCGTATCAGGTGATGATTAGTAAGACAAATTAACAAAGAACGTCATGTCCTCCAACTGGTTATTCTGATGTTGAAATCAGAACCGAAGTTACAAATTCCTCTAAGAATGATCTTGGACACAAAGAATCCTGGGGTTGGATAATTTATTGTCTATGAGATGAACTCACAGTTACCAAAAAATGAAAATATGAAAGTTTTTGAAAATAGTGTTTCTCATTGTCTAGACTGGAAACCCTAGATGATATGGGGTCACAAGTGGTATCAAGTACTCCCTTCTTGAAATAGACAGGAAAGATATCACCAAATATCTTTAATCATTTAAGAAACAGTTACATCTGTGGACCGAGTTCTGGAGGTAGCTAGAGTTACTTCTGACTCTCTCCTGGAAATGCCCACAGTTCATAGCTAATGTAGCTCATTTCCGTTCAAGTTTTGAAGCTAAATGGAAGAAGTTATCTTCCCCCTCTCCCTCCTTCACCAAACACAAAAATAGAGATGACAGTGACAATATTTGTTTTTGACTATTGTTCAGTTATAAATTCTGTATATTTGTTTTCCTCTCTGAATCTACTGAAACAATTTCTTGCTGTGATCTATTGTAGATGAATATGACAAAAAATAAATTTGTGCAACTTATATGACTAAAGGACTATGACTGCCTCCACCTGGAGATTAAAAAGTCCAATCATTCAGAGATATTCTCTTAAACTCTTAAAATGAAAGGGTATTAGCAAACTTAATCCTCATGTGTATCTGTGTGCATATATGTGTGTGTACTCAGTCATGTCAGACTCTGTGACTCCATGGACTGTAGAAAGGCTCTTCTGTCCAATGGGATTCTCCAGATAAGAATATGGGAATGGGTTGCCATTTCCTTCTCCAGGGTATCTTCCCAACCCAGCGATGGGATCCTTGTCTCCTGCGTCTCCTGAGTCTCCTGAATTGGCAGGCTTGTTCTTTACCACAGAGCCACTAGGGAAGCCCTAAAATCATTCTACCTATTTCTAACTCTCTGACTTTTAAAAATAAAAGTAACCCAGAACTTATACTGAAAGTGGATTACTTTGCCCAAGTTTTTTTTTTTTTTTTTTTTTCTGGAAGAGCATCTTTAAAAAAAGTAAAAATCTATATTTAAATTGGAGGATAATTATAATATTGTGATGGGTTTTGCCACACATCAACATGAATTGGCCATAGGCATACATATGTACCCGCCCTCCTTAACCCTCCTCCCACCTCCCTCCGCACCCCATCCCTCCAGGTTTTCATAGAGCACAGGCTTTGGGTGCCCTGCATTATACATCAAAACTTTTAAAGAGAACCCTTGATTAAAAGTACAGATTGCCAGCTATAAAATAAGTCAGGGGGTTGTAATGTACACATAGGAAATACGGGCTATAATGTAACAACTTTGTATGGTGATGGATGATAACTGATCTTTTTGCTAAGATCATTTCACAATGAACAGTGAATAAAATGAATGAATAAAAATATCAAAACACTATGTTGTACACAAGACTAATATAATATTGTATGTTTATTATAACTCAATTAAAAAAATAATGAGATCCTCTGAACAAAAAGAAAACATACAGGTTCCATCAAAACTATTGTGGAAGAAGTCTATGCCTTTCATGGTGATAAAAACCAATTTAAGGAAGAACAAAAAGATTTGATAGAAGATTAGAGATCGGCCTCCCTTGGTCCCTGTAAACATTGTTCAGTGAGAACAAACCAAAAGAGAATGCAGGGACTTCATGGAAGTCAAGAATATCTAAGGCATCACAATTTTGATCTCCAGTGCTTACTCTGTATTCATTATAGTGTCATAGACGTCAAGTCTCTCTTCTATGATAGAGTATACCCAAAGACTTCTGAATGAGAGGAAAGCACTATCCTAAAGAAAAATACTGCTAAGTCCATTAAACTAGCTTTAAAGTAGTCACTGTGAACAGCAAAACAAGAATCAGACCACAGTGTCCACAGACAAACTCACTCCCCTTCTAACATGCCCACATTCTCGTTCTTATTTTAGTACTGATATTCTACCCTATGAAGGGTAGACACATCAAAGTATGCTGGAGTATTTAGGTTTCTTCCTCTTACACTTTCATTTTCCACAGAAGCTGAGCTATCGTTCCTTCTCTTTTACACAATTATTTTTATATTTATTTATTTATTTGGCTCTGTGGGATCTTCAGTTCATGACATTTGGGATCTAGTTCCTTGACTGGGGATTGAACCCAGGCCCCCTGCATTAGGAGAGCAAAGTCTTAGCCACTGGACCATCAGGGAAGTCCCTATCATCTCTTCTTAATTCAGATCAAGCACAAGAAGCTGTGTAGAGAGAATACCCAGTCTTTCCTTGAAGGATGACAAAGTTAGGACAAAGGAATCTGAATGCCCATTTCCTTGAAGACTGTATAGATATTAAGTGACAGCTGTAATTCTATTTGCCCTTCTATATTTTGTTTTCCTGTTTTTGAGTAAAAAGTTTTCTTATTGCAAATCAGTTAATCAGCAATATGAACACAGTGAGATAAAACAAGGAGCACTTCTGTTTGGGATGGCATAATTGCTTAGAAATCATAAAAATCCTTCTTCATGGAAAACAAACAAACAAACAAAATTAGGTAAAATATATCTGTTCTAAAAAGATCACAGGGTTGGCCCAGAGGAAAGGAACCAATAACGCACAAGCAAAGTAAAAGCTCAGGATGCAAGGTACACAAGAGAGACAAACTTTATCATCAGGGTTTCTACAAAATCTTGGAGACTTTAGTTTCCCTTTCATGACTTTAAGGCCTGTTATGGAGAATTTCATAAAATACTTCATGCCAGAAATGATGACTCGCCCTCAGCGTAAGGATAGACTGGAAAGAGACATGCCAAGTAACACATTTTGCCATGGCCACTTGTATGTCTACAATTTAATCCGAGATGGTAAGGGGACCAAACTCTCTTGTGAGAATTTATAATCTCAAGCTGGCCTTTCCAGGACTTTAGGGTCTGAATTCATGCTCCTTCTGTGATTCAAAAAATCCTCAAAGCAAAATGTAAATAGTAAGTGCTTGCAGATTGCTGGGCTTCCATGGGACAGAAAGGTGTAAAAGCCACCTGACCAGCATGTTACAGCAGCAGAGGAAGGGGCTGAGCATCTCCTAATTCCTTACTTTGATCCTCCTGACTTCACGCAGCCCCTTGGCTCCTTCCCCCTCTGACTGTAGTCCTAAATCCACAACCTCTCTGGTTCTACATCTGCAGAAAAAACCTCCAGGCTCCTACATGAATCAGAAAAGATGGGAGCCTGACTGCAGGGTGAGGGGCAGGGTGAGGCGAGTGCACACAGCTGGCTCTTTAGTCAGACTCTCAAAAGCTCCTGATTTTGTTCGCACCCCCAACACATACACATGCGTGCGTGCACACACACACACACACACACGCCCACACACAGCCTTGCACTTCCTTCTACACTTCCTTCTGTAGAAGGTGGTGCTTTTTTGGAGTTGTCCAGGCCAGAGGACCTTGTTTCTCTTCAACCCTCCATCCCCATACACACTTAGGTATAACCCTGCTCTGCAAATCACCGGGTTGGCCAAAATGTTTGTTCAGATTTTTCCATGTTACCCCATATTTTACTTGTATCTCCATCCACTTTCCACATCCTATGACTGAGGTTATAGACGACTCCTAAATTTGCTTGAAGGTGAGCTTATTGTGCTTCTTGTTCTTTGGTAACAATTTTATAAAAGGAATCTCACTGAAGTTTACATTTTTATTACTCTTTCACGTTTTTATTGCTGGTTATAAAGTAATTTTAGAGAAAAGAATAGAGTAGAAATACCTTTGATCCACTATCTTAAAACTGGAGATCCATCCTACTAATTTAGAAGTGCAAATTTCCAAACAAGCCAATACTAGGAATTCTCTGATGTTGGGGTCTAACTTGGGGAAAACTCAGAAAGAATGCTGAGCCTGAAGAATTGATGTTTTTGAACTGTGGTGTTGGAGAAGACCCTTAAGAGTTCCTTGGACAGCAAGGAGATTAAACCAGTCAATCCTAAAGGAATTCAACCCTGAATATTCATTGGAAGGACTGACTGATACTGAAACTGAAGCTCCAATAATTTGGTCATCTGATGTGAAGAGTCGACTCACTGGAAAAGACCCTGATTCTGGGAGAGATTGAGGGCAGAAGGAGAAGGAGTCAACAGAAGATGAGATGGTTGGATGGGTATCATCAAATCAATGGAAATAAGTTTGAGCAAACTCCAGCAGATAGTGAAGGACAGGGAAGCCTGGCAGGCTGTAGTCCATGGGGTCACAAAGAGTTAGACACAACTTAGTGAGTGAACAACAACAGGTATCTACCTTGTCTACTTTGAAGGACTATCTGGGCTCCAGCTAGAATCCACTGAAAACACTTCTAAGATAGATACAATAATTTGCCACTATAGGGTAACTTTCTACATAATTTAAGAGCATCCTCTCTGCAGAATTCACTAAGTGATTTTGCAATGGAAACAAACCATAATTATCTCTAGTATCACAGAGCATCAAAGTCTAGGTCACCATATAGCTACACTGGGTCCTGCACAAAGGTACCATTTTATTTGTGGCTGTACAGCATGGCATAAGGGATCTTAGTTCCCCAACTAGGGAGCAAACCCGCACTTCCTGTGTTGGAGGCACAGAGTGTTAACCACTGGACGGTCACAGAAGTCCCAAAGATACCATTTTTAAAATACTTCATTTATGTAGATTTTGCTGATCTAAATATTTAATAACAACTCTGCAGCAGAAAGTTAAGTACAAACCTTGGAATAACAAGATTATATTATTATAACAATTTTCTGACATACAGAAACAAAATGTTATTAGGAAGTGGTTCCTTCCTGTAATTCATAGCCACTGTATAGCTTCTGAAAACTCCTAAATCTAACTACCTTGCACATCAAATTTACATCTGCAAGTGTTCTGACAAGGACATCATTTCCAAGGTATAACTATTAGGGACTGAATTCTAACCCAAACTCAATCACTTTTCCTTCAACAAGATATCACACTGGCCCATTACACTGGTGACTTTATACTGATTGGACATAATGAGTAAGAAGAAACAACACTAGACTCACTGGCAGGACGTTTTCATGTCAGAGAGTTAGAAATAAATTCGAGAAAGTACATGTGACCCCCATGGACTGTAGCTGCCAGGATCCTCTGTCCTCTTGCCTCTCCTCCTGTCCCCTTGCCTCTCCAGGCAAGAATACTGGAATGGGTTGCCATGCCCTCCTCCAGGGGATCTTTCTGACCCAGGGACTGAAGCCAGGTATCCTGCAGGCAGATTCTTTACCATCTGAGCTACCAGAGAAGCCCTGAGAAAGTTCAGGGGCTTTCAACTCCAGTGAAAGGTCTGAAGGTCCAGCCATGTGAAGCATGCTGAACCCCTTCTAAGGGAAAGATACCTCATTATATATGGCCCCGTCTACAACTGAAATAGAGATACAACATCTAGCATATTGTGTCTCTTCAGATTTTGGAGGCAACACAGCCCTCATTTGGGTGTGTTACTCCAGCCTATTTGCCAAGGGATCTGACAAGCTGCTAGTTTTAAGTGGGGCCTAGGAAAGAAAAACAAACAGACAGGCTCTGTAACAGGTTCAGGCTGCTGGGAAAGCTGCTCTGCTACTTGGGCCACAGGATCAGCAGATCCAGTGGTGCCTGAAGTGTCAGTGGCAGGTACAGATGCTCTCTGGGGTGCATGGGAGGTTCCTATAGGTGAATTGCTGTTTAGGTCCTTCCAATTGTGGAGTACAGCCCTGCCGTCCTCTGCAAAGGGCTTCTCTCCATTTGAGAAACAGCTTTTGACCAGCTACTGGGCCTTCATAGAGGCTGCATGCTTAACCACACACCCTGAGCTGCCCATCATGAACTGGATATTATCTGAGATATCAAGCCACAGGTAGGGCATGCACAGCAGCACCCCATCATCACATGGACATGGTATATATGTAATCATATATTACATTGGGGGGCACCCAAATGGACAGCTGTGACACTAACCCCTTTCTGAGACATCCATGAAAGACAGAGTGAAGGAAGTCATCCTGATGTATAGAACTTCAAGCAGCATGTATGGTTGTTCACTTTGCTTGGAAGGAGAAATGGCCAGCTGTGGGATTAAGTACAGACCCACAGGCTATGGCCAATGATTTTGCTGGATGGCCAGGGACTTAAAGGAACACAATTAGAAAATTGGTGACAAGAAAAGGTAGGCAAGTGGTATGTGGATAGGCTTCTCTGAATTGGCAACAATGTGAACAGATTTGTATGCAATATTTGTATCCCATGTGAATGCTTCCTAAAGGCTGACCTCAGTTGAGAAAGATTTTAATAAGCAATTGAATAGGATGACCTATTCTGTGGATATGAGTCAGCCTCTATCCTCAGCTACCCCTGCCATTACCTAATGAGCTCCTGCACAAAGTGGCCATGGTGGTGGGAAGGAAGGTTATGCATGGACTCAGCATGGGCTTCCACGCATCCAGGACAACTTGGCTATAGTCATGTCTGAGTGCTCAATCTGCCAGCATCAGGGGCCAGTGCTGTGCCCCCAGTATGGACCATTCCCCAAGGTGATCAGCCAGCTACACGGTGGCAGGTTGATTACATTGGACTACTTCTATCATAGGAGGTGCAGTGCTTTATTCTTACCAGATAGGTACTTATTCAAATAGGATAAGGATTTGCCTTTCCTGCCTGCAATGCTTCTATCAAAATTACCCACTGCAAGATAAAAATGATCACTTGCCATCTGCCTCTACAAGGATGAAGTCACTAGCCACTGCAGTCACTGATCTTCAACACACTCGGAAAGGAGTTCAGGGCAATGATCAGGAATGAGGCACTCTGTGTTCTGTGATAAACTAGCAGACAAGGCCTTCAGATAGTTAGGTATTTTCAAGAGAAGATTTTGTGAGCTCAAATTCTTGCATCTTATATCTAGCAAAGCACTGAAATCATTAACAAAGACATCTGTTCCTCAAGACTAGCAGCAAGTCTCTGGCAAAAGGTGTGCTTGATAAAATGTATCCCCCTTCACAACAAACATATACATAATACTGACCTCCCCCAGTCCCTCTCTGGAGTAGCTCCTCAGCTACTTAACTCACAATTCTCATGTTGTTGCATTTTTTTTCAGTTGACACTATCATCCATGGACTTACAGGACACCTTGTCCATCATCATGATATTCCACACAACATTGTTTTGGATCAAGGATCTCACTTTCCAGCAATTGAGATCTGGCAATGTGCCCATACTCATTGATTCCACCGGTCTTACCAAGTCCCCCACTATCCTGGTTTGATATAAGGGTGAAAAGGTCTTTTGAAGACTTAATTACAGCACCAGTTAGCGGGCAATACCTTGAAGGGCTAGCGAAAAGCTTTCCAGAAGCATCCAACATGTGGTGTTTTTCTTTTTTTCTCCCATATCCAGGATTCGCAGGTCCAGGAGTCAAGGGTGGAAATGGCACTGGCATAACTTACTCTTACCCCTAGTGATCCATTAGGAAAGTGTTTGCTTGCAGTTCCTCTGCAGTCTTATGTTCTGCTGACCTACAGTCTTATTTCCAGAGGGAAGAATGCTTCCACTAAAAACAGCTATGACTTCCTTGAACGGGAATTGAAAACTGCCACCCACCCACACTGGGCTTCTTACACCCGGGACTCAACAAAGAAGGGAGTTATTATGCTGGCTGAGATGACTGATCCTGACTAATATGATAACCTATGCAAGAGGAAGAGAAATAATTCTCAATATGCTTTTCAGCTGAATTATGAAACCAGTGATACACAGCCGGTCCTACAAGGTCTGAGTTTGGCTACATACATCCCTTTAGTGACAGAGTGGTCAGGTTTTAAGAACAAAGCCTTCTTGTTAAGCCTTATATTATTGGCATGTGAATTCTGAAAGAAACAGAACAGTGAGCAACCTGATGACTTTCTGAGTGCTTTTCAGAGATTTCAATATGCCATACTTTCTCAACATTGATGATAAAAGGCACCTACATGCAGATCCAGAAGTCAATTCATAAGATCTTCCAGAAAAAAAATTTTAAATATGGAATGCATCACAAATCTGCATGTCATCATTATACAGGAGAAATGCTAATCTTCTCTGTATTGGCCCAATTTCAGTATATGTGCTGCTGAAGCAAGCACCAGAAATTTTAATAATTCCTCTCTATGCATATTCCATATGAAACATACAGCAAGTACATACATAACAATCAGGTGTAAATCATGATTGCTATGATTAGTTAATTCATTCAGCAAGTATTTAATGAGCATCTAAAATGTACAATATATATTATCAGATCCAATTTCAACACATCCCTTCATTCTTTGACTAATATCCAATGTGCATTTGGACCATCAGCACTAGGGTATGCTAAAGACTGAGAACATGTACTTTCTTACATTGCATTAGTCCCTAGGTGCACTAGCTAGCTATGGTTAAAAGGTGGTCTAATATCAGCATGAACTAATGTCAACCTTAAACTCAAACACTCATAAACAATCCAATCCAGCAAGATCACAACTTATCCAAGTATAAAAAGAGATACCAATTTATAAAAGCAATATAACTTTGAATTACATTTGATTAGAAAAACTGTTTTGAAATCCCCTTACCTCTTATTTGCACTCCCTTTCCGCAGGTTTCACTGGTGCCCATTAGTCCCTGCCGGACAGACTCTGGCACGAGGACACAGGGGCTCCATTTCTGTGGCCTCCATCTGTGATGACAAAGAACAGCAGACTAGAAATTTCACCACGGCAAACATACAAAACAAATACTGGAAACAGATGAATTTGAAACCCAAAGCATAAAGGTAGTAATTCAATAAAAATGGATTTGAAACCGATGTTATAAAAGGGAGCCCTGGCACACACTAGGGATGGCATCAGTCTCTCTGCCCCAGATCCATAGTTAAAGCAGTAATTCCATTTTTTAAAAATGTGGACATTTTGCACAGAAGCCTTAGTGGATATAGCAAAGTGGCCATAAAGAAACATTAGAGGCACAGATCAAATCTAGAAGGTTTAGCTCTGTATGAACTTAAAATTGTTTAAAGAAAAACAATATAAAAAAAAATCAAAGAAAGAAAATTCCTATGCCCCATCTGAGCATTAGAGAATCAAGGTGATAACATGTGAAAATTTTAGGAACAAGCCTTCATACTTGATCTTCTGCCTCAAAATTTTTACAAGGTGCTTCCCAGAACTTTGGGGTAGCTCAAACATCTCAATAGGTTATAGAGTAAAGACAAGGCAGGAGGCCGTAGGGACTTATCTTATGCGATGGTTTCTCTCAGAGAAGAGAAATGGAACTGTCTCTGAGGAATGACCCGTATTTCTTCTCCACAGAGGGAAGAGTATGTACGGAATCCTTCTGGCTTGCCTGCGCCTGTGTGTGTGTGTTTAAGGTGAATAGAACTCTACTTTTAGGACCTGCAGGGCAGACTGTGACTTGAGCCCTTAAACCTGTGTCTTTGGAATGTTCCAGAAAACCCAAACCCCAAATGTAGCCACAGATTTTGCTCTTTCATTGAGTACATTTTTGTACTTTTTCACATAATCCAATACCTCTGATAAGAGGTGCTAATTAAAAAAAAAGAAACAGAACCATAGCAAAAATATTATTGACCAGTTTGGCAGGATGAGAAACATGGAGAGAGCGGTTGTACTTCAATGTGCATACAATCAAAACTATAGAACTGTACACTTAAAAATGGTTAAGATGGCAATCTCTGCTGTACAGCAAGGTGATCCAGGTTTACACATATATGCATTCTGTTTTTAATATCCTTTTCCATTATGGATTGGTACAACATTGTACATCAACTATACTTCATTAAAAGAAGCTAATTTAGAAAGAAAAGGTTACAATGTAACTTTTATGTTATATGATTTTTATCACAATAATAAAGAAATCTCAGCAAGAGAAACAATAATGTATAACAGAACATGGAGTAGACTTCCTTTGTTCAGGAAAAATCACCTTAAGGAACCCTTTTAGTTATGTGAACATAGATTAATATAGCATGTGAAGATCACTTAGTATAACCCACATATTAATTAATTAACATCATTTATCTCAGCAATCACCACCCTCTCCTCTGTCTAGACTAAGTGAATCTCACTTACTGGAGGTGAGGCAGTGAGGGTGTTAAGAAATAGATACAGACTGTCTTGCAGAAAAGCAAAGTACATTAAAATGTAAAAGTGAAAAAAAATACATATCAGTGACCTCATTCAAGTGACCTCCATATTAAGAACAACTGAAGAGCTGGAGAGAAACCAGGAAACAACAGAAAAACCTGCCCCATTTTTTAAAAAAATCACCTATTACTTTTTAAGTAGTTAGAAATTTGCTTTGTAGATGCAAAGACTCATTAAGTATAATTCTAAAACACAGACGGAAATGGTAAGGGAGTTTAGTCTAGCTTTTCAACTGGGATATGTCATTCACTCAGATCCCTCAAGTTCCTAAAATACTTACTAAAGTGAGACCAAGGAATTCAATTTAGCTTAGTGTGCTAAATAGAAGGGAGAAATGTCAAGAACTCTTGTTAGATTCACAGTTTTAGAAGGATAAGCCTGAGCTCAGAGCGGTTTCGTGACATGCCTGAGATTGCACATGAAAGGGCAGGCCAGCTGTCGGTCCTGAATCCTTAGATGCTCAGCCACAGACTCTGGGAGACATCCCACTGCCGATTCTATTTAGGGGTATATCACCCACACCGTCTTCCCTCTTGCTTACATTGTCAGCCATCCAAATGTGACTCAATTGAATATTGTCTATCTTGAATGAACGTTACTTAAGAAATGGCCAACACAAGAGGGGCACTCTGACTTTCCTTCTGCTTCCCTCCTTCTGCCTCCTTCCTTCTGCTTCCCCTTGAAAGCAGGAAATAATTCTCTTCTGTGAGCGGTGCCCTTCCCGCCCACATCTGAAGGTAGAAGGAAACCCTTACCACTAGGGAATTCAGGCTGTATAAACCTTGATACTTTTAAAATTTAATACCCCAAGCTCAGACTCTGTTTAGATTTTTCATGGATTGAGCACCCAAAGCCGACATTTACTCATCCAGTCAATTCTTTACTAATTTATTGTTTCTCTGTCTAAAAAGGATAAAAGCGTCCTGCTTTGGCCACTTCTTAGGTTCAATTTCTATGGGATCTCCATGCATATGAATTAACATTTGTTGCATTTTAATACTAACCTATCTCATGATAATCTATCTCATGTCAATTTTATTATTAAGAGAGCTATAAGAACTCATGAAGCGTAGAGGGGAAAATTTCCTTTCCCCAACACTAACTTAAAATTAACATAGTGGGAAATGCTCAAATTCATAGAAAAAATTCTATAGACATTGTGATTCTGTTTTAAATTGTGAATGTCTCATCTTGCTGCTGCTGCTGCTAAGTCACTTCAGTCATGTCCGACTCTGTGCGACCCCATAGATGGCAGCCCACCAGGCTCCCCCGTCCCTGGGATTCTCCAGGCAAGAACACTGGAGTGGATTGCCATTTCCTTCTCCAATGCATAAAAGTGAAAAATGAAAGTGAAGTCGCTCAGTCGTGTCCGACTCTGAGTGACCCCATGGACTGAAGCCCACCAGGATCCACCATCCATGGGATTTTCCAGGCAAGAGTACTGGAGTGGGGTGCCATTGCCTTCTTCACCAATGAAGGGAAGGCAAAACCTAAAGAGGAACTGTATGCTTAAAATTCAAGGGTGTTTGACTAAGAGACTCATGCTGATAAGTTGGACACACTATCAGCATCAGGAGACATGATACAATCAGGCAATCCAGGAAGAGTGGAACTAATTTTTTGGGAAAATGGCAGGAGGTCATTTATGGAAACAGGTTCAAGAATGAGTGGCTACACTGAAGTACCACAAGAGGGCAAAGAGAGTGGAGAGTAGGAAGAGAGACCGCTAACAGTTTCCAAGATTTTCTCTGATTATAATAGCACTGGGTTCAGAAAATGTGTAACATTACTTGATTTGGCTATTGTTTTTTTCAATTGACTACTTTCTCTGACAGCTCTTTCACTGAGCTAGAAGTTTCAATATTTAAATGTGGCACAATAGGATGGATATTGACAGTGTTCCCACAATGGCCTGGCCGTTGATGAAGAAATACTGGCAGTCTGGGCTTGTTCCAGGGCTGATTCATGTCTTTCCCAAACTGGTTGTTAGATAGGAACAAAGGAGGAAGTGATGATGAATTGATCATGATTGGGGCTTCTTTCTAGCTAATGGGAGGCCTTCTTAAAAAACAAAACACGACAAAACTTATATTTTCCAGAATAAATTAGCTCATTTTAAAAATATATTTATTTGTATTTATTTATTTGGTTGCACCCGGTCTTAGTTACAGCACGTGAGATCTTTAGTTGAGGCATGTGCGATCCAGTTCCCTGACCCAAGATCGAACCTGGGCCCCTTACATTGGGAGCTTGGAGTCTTAGCCATTGGACCACCAGGAAATCCCTAGAAAAAATTAGCTCTTGAATCACATAGACTTAAGATACAGTTTCTCAATCAGGGAAAACCCTAGACATTTTGAATAAAGGCATTTTTAAGTATGCTGATAACAACATGAATTATTAAGACCTGGGGCTTGTTTCCACAAATCAATAAAACCCAACAGTGATTGAATTTAATCCAGAAGTATTAATACTTTAAAGCAGTGCTTCAATCTGATGTTAAAAGAATGAAAGTTTATGACTAAAGACACAAACCTCAGGTACTGTTTTTATAAATAATAATCACTTTCTTCCCAGAGGGGCAAAATGGGTAACATATATAGTTTAAATGTTACTCATTTTCTTTTTCCAAAGACAAAAAATTACCCATAGGTTAAAATTTTTTCCTAAGATTTCTTAAAATATGTACATGACAAAAATTGAGAACCAAAACCATTTTTGAACTAAAATAAACAACTGTTCAGGCAGTATACATTTGTTCTTAGTTCTTGATTACAGGCTTTAGGATGAGAAAAATAGAATGAGGTAAGGTGTGTGTGTGTGTATGTGTGTGTCTAGTAAGGACCTCAACCTGCATATCTTTGAATTCTAATCCTGAAAACTGATTACCTGGGTGGCTGAAGTCAAACAGCTCAACTGCAATCAAAATCTGGCTGTTACCTTTTTTGTTTTAAATTAGACTTTCATACTCTTTACTCTCTCAAAACATACTCCAGAAAAGGGGAAAATGGTGAGATATTTGAAGATAAAAAAAAATACTACCTCTTTGTATTTCTCACTACAAGTGTTTCATATAATAACCACATACTATATAAGAGCAAATAGGTCATGGCTTATACTAAGGTCTAATGATTATTTTGAAAGTAAGTAATTACCGATATGTGGAGCACAATGACACATCTTCACACTCTCGCTCTTCAAATAAGGTATCTGGGCATTCTTGGCCTCCGTTGGCTGCTTCTTGGATGATAATCCTATATCGAGACTGTTTTATTGTAGCATTTCCTGAAGTAAAGGAAAAATAAAATAATAGTGCCCTTTTATGTGGAGGCAAAGAAAAGTCCAGGGATAGAGAGCAATTTAATAAAGAAAAAAAAGAAAAAAGAAGAACCTATGGAAAGACTACCTGGGAAATGAGAATAATAAGAAAAGACCAGAGATTAATACTCAACCTTACTTCTATGAGAAAGAAACATCACACTTACTAACTGTGATTTCAAATCTGTATGTTCTAATATGGGAAGATTGTTTCCCACTGATAATATATTTTAATTAATCAGAATCTATATTATATTTTGCATATACTTCAGCATAATCTGAAAGGCCCTTGAAATACTCTTTGATCTCAAAGCAAAAGCTCAGGGGGTTAACGTTTTACTATTAGCAATTCTCTCCCTCAGGTGGGGTACTTCCTTCTTTAGGCTACTTTTTACTATGCAAACACTTATTAAAATTAATACATTACTAACATATTTATTAATGGGAATTAGTTTATTAGATTTCTTATTCCTCACAACCTGAGGTAATATGTGTATAATTGGAATTTAGAGAAGAGGCAGTAAAATTACAATAGAACAAACATTATCTTCCTGGTTATTTTGCTGACCCACAGAAGTAGTAATAGGCACCTGGATAAAAAGACAGCTGATGTTCACTTTAATGTGTGGGGCATTCATTTCATAATCTTTAGATGCCTTCTAATCAACAACTACTTCCAAAATCAATGACAGTGCTTAGCAACTATTTCAATTGCCATGTGTAAGATACTGTGCTCGATACACAGATACAAAGTCTTGAATTTGCAATGAAATGGAAAGAAGAAGGGGCAGACAGACACACACCTAGTTATTTGGGCTTTGCAGAGTGAGATGCGTCAGACACTGGCACAGTATTAGGAGAGTACAGAAGAAAGCATAATCATGTGGGGAAACCAAAGACAGTTCCTAGAGAAGGTGGATTTTATTCTGGCATTGGAGGAATAAGTAGAAAAACAATTTTTTTTCCAAAAAGCAAAACAAAAATACCAGATGATATTGCTTATATGTGGAATCTAAAATATGACACAAAGGGACCTCTGTGAAACAGACAGACTCACAGACATAGAAAACAGGTTTGTGGTGGTCAAGGTGGGGTGGCGGGGGAGAAAAATTGGGAATTTGGGATTAGCAGATGTATATAAGATGGATAAACAAGAAGGTCCTCATATAGCACACAGAACTATACTCAATATTCTGTGATAAACCATAATGGGAAAAATATATTTTTAAAAAGAATATATATATATATATATATGAATCACTTTGCAGAAGAAATTAACATAACTGTATTTCAATAAAAAAAAAAAAAGAAAAACATAGAGTCTGAAGCCATTGCAGGTCAAAGAACCAGTGTGAGAAAAGACACAAAGCTGTAAGAGTGCATGGACTTCACAGAGAAAGAGAACAGAACTGTATTCAGGAGGGTGTATGTGTGTGGGGCTTGTGTGCGGGAGCTTCTGGTGGCTGGAGGAAGAACACAGAGAAGGTTATAAAGAATGGAGAGGAGATGCCTAGGAGAAAACCAAATTAATTTTTAGGTTTAAGACAGCTAATGAACCTAATCATACAAAGAAGGAAATTTCTATAGCCAGCAAACTAAGTGGAGCCAAAAAGGAAAAAAAAGGAGCTTTTACTAAAATTATATATTCATATGGTTTCTCAAAAATAATTAATGCAAAAAAGACTTCCTATACTGAGAAGCAACAGACCTACATGCCATTCCCTGTCTTCCTCCTTCCAGAACATTCTGAACTCTATCTGTATTTAGTTCTTCTGTGGTTACCTCCAAATCTATAAATAATATGTACATGTCATCACTAGTTGTTTTCTTAACTTTAGACATCATCTATTGACTTTCTTCTGTAATCGATGAATATTTTTTTCCACTACTGTTCAACTTTTTTTTTTATAACTGTATCATGATTTTTATGCCTCTCCTCATTATTTAAAGGTTTTATATAACCTGCATTTTTTCTGTCCCACTTCTTACTCCCATCCTCCATCAGATCAGCCACTATGTTTCTAAAGAGTCTTTCCGGGCAGATGAACTTCCTTTTTTATTGCCATCCACTTCCTGCTATATTAAGTCCTGTCTTCCTGTGCTGCATGGTCTGTTTCTATGCTCTTCAGTCTTTGTCCACTGAATCTTTCATAAACAAGTTTAGATCTCTCAACCACTGATGGAACTCTTTGTTTTTGACAAAGAATTGGAAATTTTAAAATCCATTTCTACCACTTTAATGAGATTATGAGAAGGGGAGACTAAAAATTAGGGAGATGCATGAGGCCTTTGGGGGCTTCCCTTGTAGCTCAATCAGTAAAGTATCTGTCTGCAATGCAGGAGACCTGGGTTCGATCCCTGGGTCAGGAAGATCCTCTGGAGAAGGACATGGCAACCCACTCTAGTATTCTTGCCTAGAGAATCCCATGGACAGAGGAGCCTGGCGGGCTACAGTCCATGGGGTCACAAGAATTGGATGCGACTTAGCGGCTAAACCACCACCACTGCCATGAGGTGTTTTCCATCTGCTGCCTTTTTTGGCCCTTCTTTGCCAACATCTGCTGGATCATGGAAAAAGCAAGAGAGTTCCAGAAAAACATCTATTTCTGCTTTATTGACTAGGCCAAAGCCTTTGACTGTGTGGATCACAATAAACTGTGGAAAATTCTGAAAGAGATGGGAATACCAGACCACCTGATCTGCCTCTTGAGAAATCTGTATGCAGGTCAGGAAGCAACAGTTAGAACAGGACATGGAACAACAGACTGGTTCCAAATAGGAAAAGGAGTACGTCAAGGCTGTATATTATCACCCTGCTTATTTAACTTATATGCAGAGTACATCGTGAGAAACATTGGACTGGAAGAAGCATAAGCTGGAATCAAGATTGCCCGGAGAAATATCAATAACCTCAGATATGCAGATGACACCACTGTTATGGCAGAAAGTGAAGAGGAACTTAAAAGCCTCTTGATGAAAGTGAAAGTGGAGAGTGAAAAAGTTGGCTTAAAGCTCAACATTCAGAAAAGGAAGATCATGGCATCTGGTCCCATCACTTCATGGGAAATAGATGGGGAAACAGTGGAAACAGTGTCAGACTTTATTTTTTGGGCTCCAAAATCACTGCAGATGGTGACTGCAGCCATGAAATTAAAAGACGCTTACTCCTTGGAAGAAATGTTATGACCAACCTAGATAGCATATTAAAAAGCAGAGACATTACTTTCCCAACAAAGGTTCATCTAGTCAAAGCTATGGTTTTTCCTGTGGTCATATATGGATGTGAGAGTTGGACTGTGAAGAAGGCTGAGCGCCAAAGAATTGATGCTTTTGAACTGTGGTGTTGGAGAAGACTCTTGAGAGTCCCTTGGACTGCAAGGAGATCAAACCAGCCCATTCTGAAGGAGATCAGCCCTGGGATTTCTTTGGAAGGAATGATGCTAAAGCTGAAACGCCAGTACTTTGGCCACCTCATGCAAAGAGTTGACTCATTGGAAAAGATTCTGATGCTGGGAGGGATTGGGGGCAGGAGGAGAAGGGGACAACAGAGGATGAGATGGCTGGATGGCATCACTGACTCGATGGACGTGAGTCTGGGTGAACTCCGGGAGTTGGTGATGGACAGGGAGGCCTGGTGTGCTGCTATTCATGGGGTCGCAAAGAGTCGGACACGACTGAGTGACTGAACTGAACTCAGAGATCCAACCACAGAAGGTATGTATTAGTGGCCACCTTGTCCATTGGCTTCTGGTCAGCTTTGGTCAAAGGTGGTTTGGGGCACACAGTGTAAAGATAAAAGTTGACAGAGGAAGGGGAGACAGAGAGAGAAGAAAGATCAGGGTACTTATTCCACCAGATTTCATTGTCTAAATCACCTCAAAGTTGGTTCCCTTGCTCCCCAGAGCCACAGTTCTAATGGAGCGGTAAAAAGTAAAGTGAAGTCGCTCAGTCGTGTCCAACTCTTTGCGACTCCATGGACTGTAGCCCACCAGGATCCTCATTCCATGGAATTCTCTAGGCAAGAGTACTGGAGTGGGGTGCCATTTCTCACCTGCAACTACTTTCTTCGAGATCTTCTAATAGCTCCTACAGGTATCAGCTTTCAGGCTCCCAACTGTCCCTAGCCAGGTACTATTAGTTTCCATTAACCCTGTCCTCTCCTTTGTATTATAAACTGTTCCTTCATTGAATTTTCCCCATTTGAGTGGGCCACCTATTTCCTACCAGGACATGCTTATCAAATCAAAGGACAGTTGCTATTATTTGACTGAGAAGAATGCTATAATTAACTTCTTTTTAATGTGGTTAAGGCCCAGTGAGGAGTATAGAAAAAGAAGGCTAAGAAGGAGGGAAAAAAGTATAATTAAAACAGTTCTACATAATAATATGCAAGCTATCTTTATTGGGGTGGGGACAATCTGAATAAATAATTGTGCCTTTAGGAAAAAGTCTCTCTCCTCCCCACCCCCAGTTAATTCCAATTACATTGTACTTACACTGGTAATTATTGTTTACCCTCAGGATGTGTGGGATTGTGTGTGTGTGTCTGTTTGCTTTGTCCAAGTGTTAAGAGTCCAGAAATAACCATTGAAGACAATAGGAACAATTAAGGGGTTGACTTTATCCCATATTGAGACAGAACATAGATCAATGCCTCTCCTTTCATAGGACATACATACACACACACACACACACACACACACACACACACATACATCCACCCACATCCACACACACACAACCACACACACCACACCACACCACACCACACCACACCACACACACAGAGTGCAAGCTCACACTTGATGTATTCTTCCTTATCGTGTAATTCCAGGTCAAATAATTCAAAGTTTTAGAAAAATAGTCACATTGATTATCATACTCTATAGATCTCGAGGTGAAGGTTGAGAAGGATACACTCTATGGGCAAAATAAACTTTTAGAACTGAGGTCACATTTTTCCAGAGAAAAAATTGATTGGCACCACAGAAATTAAGAATTATTTCATGTCTATGAAGAGAGAGAGAGAGAGAAATAAGGGAGCCTCTTAATAAAGGCAAACACCCCCAGGATCTACGAGACACCAGTTAAGACTTTCTCATTGTAAGTGAACATGTGTTTCTTGAACAATGGACTAGTCAAATTTAGCTGCTGCTGCTGCTGCTAAGTCGCTTCAGTCATGTCTGACTCTGTGTGACCCCATAGACAGCAGCCCACTAGGCTTCCCGTCGCTGGGATTCTCCAGGCAAGAACACTGGAGTGGGTTGCCATTTCCTTCTCCAATGCATGAAAGTGAAAAGTCAAAGTGAAGTTGCTCAGTCGTGTCCGACTCTAGCGACCCCATGGACTGCAGCCTACCAGGCTCCTCTGTCCATGGGATTTTCTAGGCAAAAGTACTGGAGTGGGGTGCCACTGCCTTCTCCAGTCAAATTTAGCATTCAGGTTTAAAGGATTTTCCCCTTCCCTATGATGTACAGTGCTTCAAATTATGACAACAGAATTGGTTTTGCAGAATGGACATGATTTAGCTGATGTCATGGGAAGTCAAGAGCAGGCAGGTCTACACTTGAGATGAAGCAGCCAATCGTCTTCTCACACATGAATTTCGAAGGCAGCATGAGGGTAGTAGCTTTGTATCAAAGTAGGACAATACTTTCAGAAATGTGAGAGGTGATTAGCAACAAAAGGAGTGGACGCTCCTGACAGCACCCAAGATCATGGCTTGAAGCCAGACAAGAGAGGATGAGCAAAAGGCCAAGTAGAAGCTCTCAGGAAGTGATGTCAGTTTCCGTTGCCTTTGAATACATAAGAAAATGATTTCTGAGAGGTAATATTGAGATGCAAAGATAATGGCTTTGCAGGAGGAAAACATTTGTATTACATATGTACCTAGAACGTGTTAGATTTCTAAGTGAATTTCTTTTTTTTTCTTTTATTATTATTGTTATTATTTTACTTTACAGTATTGTATTGGTTTTGCCATACATCAACATGAATCCACCACAGGTGTACATGTGTTCCCAATCCTGAACCCCTCTCCCTCCTCCCTCCCCATATCTCATTCTTTTACTACAACACTTTATGAGGTTGGTATTATTACTATTGTTTTGTTATTATCATTATTGTTATGATACCCATTTGACAGACATGAAAATGAAGGTCAGAAGGGGTCAATAATTTCTACAAAATATTTTCCTGTCTAGGATGAAAAGAATGGCTAGGTAGATATCAAAATCCACGATTTTTCCATAAAAGAGACTTTAGAACAAGATGAAGAGAAAGAAAGGGGCACTCCAAGCAGGAGTTCATGCCACAGGGGCTCTGTTATTCCCAAGGGACACTTCTTTCCTAATCAATTCTTCAACTGTACCCTGTTGGCAGAAAGCTCCAAGTATCATTGAAAGCAATGTTCGTAGGGCTTTGTTGATGCTTTCAACCTCATTAGGCCTATGAAAAATACCAATAAATGAAAGTGCCTGTCTGCAAACATAAACAATTGCTCAAGCATGATTATGGCTCATAAACAACTATTCTACATTCAGCTTTAATTTACACATACTTTATCATTAATAGGTCATTGAACATAATTAAACTTAAGTTATTAATTATAGTCAAAAGACATAACATTTAGAAAAGATGGCAACTTAAAGATCAACAGCCGTGTTTCATAAGGAAAGTATATGAGTGGACTGCAAACACTGAGGGATATTTAGAGATTCTCAGTGAAGTCTTTCCTAGACAGATGGTAGCCAAGGTGGAGAAAAACAGTACCTCTGGATGACTCACAGCCAGGTAAGCTGGGGCACATCACACTGACCCAAAGAGTCAAGGGTGTTGAGCCCTGATACCAGGGTTATTCAATCAGTGATTTGAAATAAAGACTTTAACCTCTATATTTCCAATTGATTTGAAATGTGAGAGCAGGGAGCAAGTAGAGCATGGTGAGCATCAGCTCTGGCTGACGGGGAGGCAGGTTTGCAAATGCTCCCAAAGGAAAGAGGATGTGCATGTATTACACTGCCATGTGTAAATGGACAGCTAGCGGGAAGCTGCTGTGAAGCCCAGGAGGCTCAGCTCACTGCTCCGTGATGACCTAGATGCATGAGGTTGGGGGTTGAGAGGGAGGTCCAAGAGGGAGGGCATACATACATACACATAGCTGACTCACTTCATTGTACAGCAGAAGCTAACATAACACTGTAAAACAAATATACCTCAATTAAAAAAATAAACAAATAAAAAGAGTATGTGCAAAGGGGATGCAGGATAGATGGATATCAACAAATCATGGAAGTTTTTCCAACACCAATCTGTAGAATTTTGATGGTACATTGATAACAAATGACCTCTCTGGCTTTCCCTGGTTTCTCTATTGTTTCAGTTACTAACGGGTTTAATGGATTTCAGCAACCCACTCTGCTTCTAGGCACCATCATCCTGCTAGGCTTATAGACTTGAACTCTTGGTTGCCACCTAGTGCTCTTCTTCTTCCTCCCCACTTACACACCCAGTTCACCGTTAAAAACAAAACCAAAAGTCTGTTGATGATTCCTCTCTAACCAGTAGATCTTGAAGCCAAAGGATGGTACCAGTGATATTTTAAGATCTGTATCATATAAACAAGCCAATGCCTGTGTGTGTGCTCAGTTATGTCCAACTCATGGACCTTCGCTTGCCAGGTTCTTCTGTCCATGGGATTTTCCCAGGCAAGAATATTGAACTAGGTTGCCAATCTTCCTCCAGGGATCTTCCCAACCCAGGAAATGAACCTGTGTCTCTTGTGTCTCATGCGTTGGCAGAAAGATTCTTTACCACTAGTGCTACCTGGGCTTGTAAACATCCATACATCCTGGGGTGGAGTTACGACTCTAGTGCGTATTAGATTTCAGACAATTCCTTTAATCACTCTGAACCTCAGTTTCCTTGGCTATAAAACAGGGTGACTACAAGCTCCTATTTCATATGACTGTTTTGAGGATTAAATGAGACACACGTGTAAAGCATGTCAGCACTGCTGGTACAGGGAATCTTCTCCAGAGTCATAAAAGTTCATGAGAGAAAGTGAGAAGGAAGCGTTTAAGAAAAGAGGAGGATAAAAGCTTCAATAGTTGAGGCTTTTTCTAATTAAAATAAAAATGTGGCAAAACAGTCTTCTGTACAATGGTGGGTCACATTCATGTTCTGAGCGTCTAAAGGTGGACCGTGAGTGGCTTGAAATCATTCCATGTTTCTGGTAAATTAAACTCCAACTACAAGGCAGTTAGCTCCGACCACCTTCTGATATCACTGGAGAGGAATGGGTAGGGGGATCAAACAATCCTGTTTGCTCAGGACAGTCTTCATTAATGCCTATTATCTTGGCTTAAATATTAATAGTTCATCTACTCACTTTCAGAAAGACCATCTACTCACTTTCAGAAAGGCCTCTGTATAAAAAACTAAATGATAACTCATAAAAAGACCATCACCTCCATGCCAATGCAAGAAAACAAGCACATTTTGTTTCTCACTGCACCAAAGGGTTGCATTTCAAATGTGTGGAAAATGTAGACTGCCTTGTTCTTAAAATTATCTATTCAATCTGATCATTGATCTTGTTATCTTATGCCACGGAACTCTGCTTGAGACAGCAGTTCATGCATTTGAAGAAAACTGTTTTGTGCCTAAAGCACACTTCCTTATAAATCATAAAATTAAAAATTAAAGGGAAAGAAGAATATAGGGCTTACTTCAAAATAATCAACTAGACCTACTTGATATGTGTCATTATAATAGAAACATCACAAATAGATGCTATGTAACTACTGGGAACCAACAATGAATCAAAGTGGAGCATCAGAGGACAAAGTTTCACTTGGCAAAGATTCCAAATGGTTACTAAGAAGTCTGTTTCTAAGTCAGTTCTATAGACAGAGGTTGTAATATTGCATCAGGCAGTCCAGGTTCATGAACATCAAATCCCCTAAAATGTAGATTCTGTTTACTGATTCACTATACACAAGAGAATACTCCCTTCTACCTTATTCACAATGGTTTTTGAGATTTGAAGCTGATTTCCTTTTCAGAAAAAGTACCAAACCAGGATTCGCCATCCCAACTTTTTCTCACTTAAATTTGGAGAAATAAATACTGTGACCCTGAGTTCTCAGAGGGACCACATACAGTGTTGTCATTATTAATAAATATTTTATCATGTATCTGCTATACATGGAGCTACCAACATGTTTGGTGCTAGGGGTAATGAGTCTGCTTAATGCAGGAGACATGGGTTCGATCCCTGGGTTGGGAAGATACCCTGGAGAAGGGAATGGCAACCCACTCCAGTATTCTTGTCTGGAGAATTCCATGGACAGAGGAGCCTGACAGGCTACAGTCCACGGGGTTGCAGAGTTGGACACAACAGAGCGACTAACACCACACCACACCATACATGGAGGATACATACCTAAGTGATATGTGTTACACTGACGTGTACATATATGTAGTATTAAATCTCCCCAGTAAAGCAGAAGTGAAACATGATTGAGAGATGATAATGTAGAAGTTCTCCATAGTTCTATAAGCATTCAGAAAATACAGTTAAACATCGTATTTATTTTCCAAAGGCCATCAATCTGGTATGTTCTCTCTTTGCTCAAGGGGGATTAGAAGGTTTAAGTAGTAACAAATGCAATGTCCTAGAACAGCTATGAGTAGGAAGCTTTTATCTCTTCCTCCCTATTCACATTGGTGCCCCATATATAGAGCAAATACATCAAAAGCAGCCTCTTCCCCCAGAATTCCCCTCCAGCTTACAACTCCAAGTACTTCCAAATGAACACTGAGTGTAAAATAGAGAGTGGGAAGTTGCTAAACAACACAGGAAGCCCAGACTGGGACTTTGTGATGACCTAGAAGGGTAGGAACAACAGACTGGTTCCAAATAGGAAAAGGAGTACGTCAAGGCTGCATATTGTCACCCTGCTTATTTAACTTATATGCAGAGTACATCATGAGAAACGCTGGGCTGGAAGAAGCACAAGCTGGAATCAAGATTGCCAGGAGAAATATCAATAATCTCAGATATGCAGATAACACCACCCTTATGGCAGAAAGTGAAGAGGAACTCAAAAGCCTCTTGATGAAAGTGAAAGTGGAGAGTGAAAAAGTTGGCTTAAAGCTCAACATTCAGAAGACAAAGATCATGGCATCTGGTCCCATCGCTTCATGGGAAATAGATGGGGAAATAGTGGAAACAGTGTCAGACTTTATTTTTTGGGCTCCAAAATCACTGCAGATGGTGATTGCAGCCATGAAATTAAAAGACGCTTACTCCTTGGAAGGAAAGTTATGACCAACCTAGATAGCATATTCAAAAGCAGAGACATTACTTTGCCAACAAAGGTCCGTCTAGTCAAGGCTATGGTTTTTCCAGTGGTCATGTATGGATGTGAGAGTTGGACTGTGAAGAAGGCTGAGCGCAGAAGAATTGATGCTTTTGAACTGTGGTGTTGGAGAAGACTCCTGAGAATCCCTTGGACTGCAAGGAGATCCAACCAGTCCATTCTGAAGGAGATCAGCCCTGGGATTTCTTTGGAAGGAATGATGCTAAAGCTGAAACTCCAGTACTTTGGCCACCTCATGAGAAGGGTTGACTCATTGGAAAAGAGTCTGATGCTGGGAGGGATTGGGGGCAGGAGGAGAAGGGGATGACAGAGGATGAGACAGCTGGATGGCATCACTGACTCAATGGATGTGAGTCTGGGTGAACTCGGAGTTGGTGATGGACAGGGAGGCCTGGCGTGCTGCTATTTATGGGGTCACAAAGAGTCGGACATGACTGAGCGACTGAACTGAACTGAACTGAGAAGGGTAGGATGGGGGTAAGGGAGGGAGGCTCAGGAGGGAAAGGATATATATATGATTATGACTGATTCACATTGTTTTATAGCAGAAACTAAAAATTTTAAAAAATGAATGAGCCTGTTTATATATGGATAAAATTAAAATTGCAAAGCTTTTTCTTTTAAAATTCCCAGGAATGCTAAAAAAAAGGCTCCAGGATATCCATATAGATTTTTCATTTTGAAATTTTGCCTGAAAAAATATATTCTATGTTCTTAAATTTTCATAATCATCATTCACTTTGCCTCAGAGGTCAAACTCAATGGCTCTGCCAATAGACAAGACCTCCACAGCTCTGGCTTCTAAGCCCAGTTCATTACTGAATCATTATATGACCTTGCACATGGCACTTCACCTTTCAGAACTTCAATTTTTTTGCTTGTCCTATATGGATAATATTGTCAAGCCAATTCACAAGATAGTTGATAGGAATGTTTAATTAAGTGAGATTTAAAGCAATTTGAAAATGTTATATATGTTATATATAATATATACAGAACCACTAGATTTAATGCAAGTCTTTAACATAGATTTCAAAAGGAACAATTCATGTTTACATCTGCATGGGATGACAGTCAAGGCAAATAAACACTTTCTTTCTATGGCAGGCACTCATGGAGGCCTAAGCAATAGTTCTAATCTCTGCAAGGAGATCAAACCAGTCAATCCTAAAGGAAGTCAATCCTGAATATTCACTGGAAGGACTGATTCTGAAGCTGAAACTTCAATACTCTGGCCACCTGATGCAAAGAACTGAGTCATTGGAAAAGACCCTGATGCTGGGAAGGATTGAAGGCAGGAGAAGAGGGGACAACAGAGGATGAGACAGTTGAATGGCATCACTGACTCAATGGACATGAGTTTGAGCAGGCTCCAGGAGTTAGTGATGGACAGGGAAGCCTGGCATGCTGCAGTCCATGGAGACACAAAGAGTCGGACACGACTGAGCAACTGAACTGAACTGAACTAAGGACTATCTCCAGTTTCCTTACTTGCTATCCTCAACTACCAATGTACTTAAAATACCAATGTACTTAAAATATCTCCAATCTGGAGAGTTAACCTTCCAAATAGTGGCCAGTCCTTCCTCTTGCTAAATATTAAAACTAAGTCCTGCATAGCTAATCTTGCCATGCATGGACTCAGTCCATGCGGTTCTTAACCCTAGCTGCATATTAGAATCTCAAAGGGTGCTTTTATAGATTCCTAATACCCCTCAATCCAAACCATTTAAATTAGAATATCTCAGGGGTGGGGCCCAAGCATTGAACTGTTCAAAAAATCTCCAGGGCAGAAAACCACTGATTTAGCTCATTGACAGCTAGCATCTCATATTCATCCAGTATGTAAAATAGGAAAAAGAATGCAGCATGCTTAACCAAGCAATAGAAAACAAATGAGCACCAGCTAAATCAAGGCTGCTGTCAACACATTTAAAACCTGCCCTCTAGCCAAGTACGTTATAATGGGTATAATTGGAAATGTGTGCTAAAAAGAAGGAGGGTTAACAAAACTACTTGTTGCTCTTGTCTTTTCCTCGTGCCAGTGAGTGAGGAAATGACAGGGATTTATATTCCCCCCAACCTAACTCCTTTTCATTTTCACAGATGAAGTGTCTGGAGGTTGCCTGCCACAGTGCTCCCTAATGTGTTGCACTCTATCAACACCAAGACTGAACTATGCTGCAATGCCATGTTGCACTGTATACAAGCAGGTTTTAGGGGGACACAGATGTCAGCCAAGACACAGGCTCAAGAAGCTGTCATCATTATTAGGCATGGATCCACAACTATACATTAGAAGAATCCTTTTAAATAATGCGTGTTGCCATAGCCCATTAATGCTTTATGCTTTCATGGGCATGAAACGATGATATCTATGACCAGTCTTGTGCGGACAGCCAGAGGACAGAAGCGTTTCCAGTTCAAGCTCATGTGTCATAGCACAGTAAGGACAGAGACTTCAGAACCTTTGGGGATAGAAACTTTAGAACTTCAGATCCCCCAGTCTTTTTACAAGAGAGTGAAGTGTAGCATTTGGCCATTTGCAGTATGGAGTCTGACATCTTTAAATGCATCATCAAGCATGATGGCTCAACCACATAAATCCTGGTTTCTGCAACTTTTTGCAACATCCATTCCAGGATGTATGTACATGCAAAGTGCAGGGAATCAATGTAACATGCAAGGAATCAATCACACATTAATATCAGTTGTGACATTAAAAGTTGGTTTGGGAATAGTGGTAGGATACGTTAAAGGAAAATAACTATGAGAGCAAATAGTCAAAATAAAGTTTTGCATTTTCAACTATAAATTTTAGAATAATGTAGACAAAGTCTCTTAATAATCCCTTTTATATATTAGGTTTGTGCTATCCACTGTTTTACTATCTTTATTATTTTGCAATGTCAACATAAATTCACTAGGTTTTGAAACTCCTTTTTTGGCTTAGTACTGGTGGGATAACATGACTTCAGTGAATCTAGAATTCCAGGTTTATGAACTTGGAAAAATTATTTATATCCTGGTATATCAAAGGGAAATAAGGTATTTTATTCTAATAACTAGAATACCTTGTTTGGGATTTTTAACAAGAACACTTAGGAAAAGAGATGTAAAGTAGCTCAGCATTTGGCATTTAGTAATGATGCTGGGAAAGATTGAGGGCAGGAGGAGAAGAAGGTGACAGAAGATGAGATGATTAGATGGCATCTAACTCAATGGACATGAGTTTGAGAAAACTTTGGGAGATAGTTAAGGACAGGGAAGCCTAGTGTGCTGCAGCCCATGGGGTTGCAGAGAGTCAGATATGACTTAGCAACTGAACTGACATATATAAAACTGTTCCTTGGTAGACAAGTTAGTGTCAAGAATGGGGCAAGTGTATTTCCTCTTCCTCTTTATCTAGATAACCACTAAACTTCCTTTGACACTGAACAAAGTCTTTCTTTCAAGAAGTCTTTCCATCCTACCCTCAGCCAAGGCTCTGTCTCCCAAAGCTCCCACCTCTCTATAAAATCCCCATAGCACCCGACTGTCTTGTTCTGTCTCCAAATAGGAAGCCTCTCCAGGTTTTGTTGTAGTTTGTAAAACCTGGTTCACAGCTGAAGAATGATTGCTGAATGAATAAAAAGATGAAGTCACAGTTACGACTGCGTGAATAATATGAACATCAACCAAATATTTGGTTGGAAATATTAGTTTCTACCCACAAGGCAGAGAACATATATGGAGAAACTCTGCTGGCTCAGGAAAAATATATATCACTGGTGAATTTTTAATTCAGTTTAAAAGTATCTTTTTAAATTTTGGAAATGTTCAAACATATCAAATAAACCCAATGTTTTCACCCATCAGCTTTGATAATTATATAACCAAGCTTGTTTCATCTATACCCTTATCCATTTACTCACACTCAAATTATTTCAAAGACATCATATGGTTTCATTTATAAATATTTCAGAATAGATAGAATAGATTCATAAAGGATAAGATGGCTAGATCACTTTATTCATAAAGGATAAGAGCTCTTTTTTTAAAACACAACTGTAGGAATACTATCATATATAGAAATATTATTATAATTTATCCCCAATAAACATAGGAACACTATTATACATAGAAATATTGCTATCAGTAATCCCCAAATATCTGCAAATACCCAGCTGTCTTTGGGCTATAATTTGGGTCCCAGTTGTCCATTGGATTACTATTGGTTGATATGTCCTACAGGAGTCTCCTCATTTTTGTTTCCTTTGCACTTCTCGTTGAAATAATTTTAAAATATTTTATAAATGCATTGCTAAAAAAATAGGACATTCAGGAAAAATTTTGGTGCACTGATATCTCCATTGCTAGTTCTAAGAGCTTGTTTTTTAATGGATGTGGTAAATCAGATAACAAGAGAGAAATCCTGTAGCCAGAGCACTCCCGACTCCACACATATACACACACACATGCACACACACACACACACACAGCCTGAATCCCTTCATGTGTGAACCAGGAAATCACCTATGCTGACAAACAGAAAGAGTAGAGATGCTTGTCTGTTTTGGCCTTGTTTCCAGAAGGAATCAAGGGAAAAAAAAAAAAAGAAGTCAGCCAGAGATTTCCTAATCAGATGCCTTCTATTAATATATGTGTGAAGCTAGAATTTTTACTATTCTATATAGAAGAATAATAAGATATAACTGTTTATAAACTGTTCTGGATTATTCTGAAAAGGGACTATTGAAATCCTCTAAGGGGGAATACTGTTCTAGAATTTGAGAATACAGCACAAGAAAAAACATCCCCCTATTCATAGACTTTACATTTTAATGGAGAGAAAGACAAAAAATAAATGTCAAATATTTAGTATTTTATATGGCAATTAAATGCTGCGCAAAAAAAAAAAAAGACCGATGTAGAAAGAAGTGCTAAGGAAAGTGTGTGTGTGTTTTGTGGGTAATTTTAAGCTTAAAAGCCTCAATAAGAAAGGAATATTTGAGCTGGAACATGAAGGAGGTTGAGGCACTCATCTGAATAGTATCTAAGGGAAGAGGAATCTAGGCAGAGGGAATAATTTTGCAAAGGCCCAGAGTAAAAGAGCAAGGGAGAGAAGAATGGCTAGATCACTGGCTATATTGGGGTGCAAAGGGAAGAAACAAAAGGTCAGTGACTCCATATAGAAAAAGAAATTGGATTCTTTTTTTAAATTTTATCTTTTGGCCACACTGCATACCATGTGGGATCTTAGTTCCCTGACTAAGTACACAACCCATGCCCTCTGAAGGGGAAGTGCATAGTCTTAACCACTGGACCACTAATGAATTACCCTAGAAATTGATTTAATATGGTACATAAAATGAATTATTACAGATACACATAAAATTTTCCAAAGATAAAGATAGGGTAAAAGCTTTATGTCTTTGGGATAACAAGACATATCCTAAAACACAACAATAAAATCGACTATAAAGTAGATGATTGGTAAATTCAACCTCACTGAAATTAAGCGTTTCTGCCCACTGCATGACCAGCCTCACCCTGAATGGTAATTGTTGCATTACAGGGAACTAACTAAGCTTCATTCTCCAGGATACAATCTCCAAAACAATAACAAAAATGATCCAAGCACTTACTATGTTTCATTCACTTGCCAAGTATGAATCACTTAGTCCTCATTATAATCCTAAAACACAGTTCCTCTCATCATTCCCATTTTACAGGTTAGAGAATAGAAGTACAGAGATTTTGTCCTTTGTCCAAGGTGCCAGGAAAGTGATAGAATAGATTTGAAACCCAGGAGGGATCATTTAACCTTCTCAGCTGAGCACAGGAAGAATTGTGATCCAATGCAACAGTTATCTAGCAACCTGGGTTAATGTCATAGTTACAGGATATGACAACTGTTCTCAGGAATCAAAACGTAAAGTCAGTGAGGAATCTGACCCCTACAGAAAGTCAGTGAGAACCAGGGCAGCACAGTGGGCCTATGATCTGTGTGAGTTTGCACAGGCTCAATGGGGCTCTTGGGGCTCTTAGTTTAATGCTCTCCCACACCTTAAACGTGTTAGTAATTTTAGAACAAGGCACCCACATTTTCATCTTGCACTGGATCCTGCAAATTATGCACTGGTCCTGGTAATAATAGATGATGGTATGAAATAGTGAAGGCTTCTTTGTCTTTGGGCTTATCTTACTGCTTGGAAGTATACACTCAGAAGGATGATCAGGAAGGATCTGCTCCATCCTGGAGTTCCTTACTGTCTTTCTCTCTTACCACTGACATCTCTTGAGCTGGAAAGAGGATTTGCATAATCCTCCAGTTACGTGAACTCCACAGGATGGGTGGGGAACTCTGGGTCACAAAAACATGCTATTAAACAATGTTGAGATATGGAAATTTATATGCTTATCTACATATTTTTATTTTTTTATTTGATAAAACAGAGTCTCCTTATTTCTTAGCCAGATAATTGAATAGACTCATACTTTTCCCATTGGTTTCCAATGCTGTCTAACCTCATTATTTTCTGTACTTTTCTTTTCCCCTTAAAACACTAAGTCTGATTTTATCATACCCATGCTTCAAATTTAAATTGTCTACCAGAATTCTGGGTAATGTCCAGACTTCTTAGAATAGCATAAATCTCTTCATGAGTTGGCTCTTGCCTGTCTCTCTAACCCTATTTCTTATCACTCCCGCATATGCATTACACAACCCAAGCATTGCAAGCTGCCTGTAAGTCATTTAATTAAAACAGATTTTCACATTGCCAAGCCTCTTTACACATATCCCCATCTTTAAGATAGTTGTACCCCCTGTTTACTGGGAAACTCCTAATTTGCTGAATCTTGTCTCCTCTAACCACTTTGCTAAGGGAAGACATTCTCCTCTTGTTTGCTGAATATACTGTGCTCACTCCCCTTAGTTAAAGAAGATGCTTACACATTTGAATGCCCTCATAAAAAGCCCCCTGATTGAAGTAACCTCATCTTACTTATCTTAATGTTACTGGCAGTAGCCACAAAACCTGGTATAGTAGGTCCTATGCAAACTTTCACTGAACTAACGATATCATCATTCATTCAATAACCATTTAGGCACTTTACCACTTTGTGGCTGCCACTCTTTCGTGTGTCTAAACAGTGAACAAGACATAGAACTTATGGTCTAGTTGGGAGACCATAGTACTTAGGGCCTAGTTGGTCTAGTTGCCCTCACAGGGCAGTGCAGTGAGAAAATTAACATGGGTTGATGAACAAGAGAGAGAAGTGAAAGATGATTCCTATGATTGTCAAAGACTTTGAAGTACGGCATATGAACTGAAAACAAAACATTGATCAAAAGGCACCCATGCAAAAGGCTGGAAGAAGAACACAATAGGGAGAAGAAACAGCAAATGAAATTCTGAACAAGCTTGGTCAGAATTGAGGCCAGCACAGTGGAGGGAATTGAAAGAAATGGTGGGAGTTAGTGCCTGAGTTCACAAAGTTGCTTAGCAAGAGAGAGCGAGGGTGGCGCCCTCCTGATGATTTCGTCCATGTGAAGGGAGCTCCACTTCTACAGCCTTCATCATCCCTGAACTCTCATCACCTCCCAAGAAGGAGAGGTGCCTTTTTTGGGAATGCTGCTGCTGCTGCTGCTGCTGCTAAGTCGCTTCAGTCGTGTCTGACTCTGTGTGACCCCACAGACGGCAGCCCACCAGGCTCCCCCATCCCTGGGATTCTCCAGGCAAGAACACTGGAGTGGGTGCCATTTTCTTCTCTTGGGAATGATGAATGGCACCTAAATCACGACTTTGGGTGAAGGAAGTGGGCATATGTGGCCCTTCTTTCTCTCACCATCTCTTTCCTCATAATACATATGCTCAGAGGAGGCATATATTCTGATCTGTTCTCAGCCACACTCATTCAAGTTTTTAGGGGCTCAACAGGGGCTGTGACCAGGCCAGGTAGTTAAGTCTGTTTAATTAATTCTAGGGTTGAGAATCAGCTGATATTCTGATCTCCCTCTGCTTTGATGAACTCAATTATTACTGAATCAGAGTGAGGGAGAGTTAGGTGAGAAGGATGGACTTCCTCAAAGTCTAAGACCCTGTGTGGGTTTCTTGGTCATGTATAATGTTGCTTCATATTTCAAGCCATGTAATACAATATTTACTAAATTCCTATTATTGTCCTTCTAGAAAAAGGTGTGTTCTCTCTCTCCTTCTCTTTCTCATTTTCTCTTTAAACATGCACACACATTCCCTTAAGTATCTCCTGTTTATAAAATAGATAATTTTTATGGCTTACACTTGAGTACTCACAGATCCTACAGCTTAGCCAGGGGAGACAAATTATGAGTGGGAGGACAAGGTAGGGATTATCAACTGAGCAACTATTACTGGGGCAGCCTCTTCACAGACGGAGAAGGCAATGGCACCCCACTCCAGTACTCTCGCTTGGAAAATCCCATGGATGGAGGAGCTTGGTAGGCTGAAGTCCATGGGGTTGCGAAAAGTCGAACATGACTGAGTGACTTCACTTTCACTTTTCACTTTCATGCATTGGAGAAGGAAATGGCAACCCACTCCAGTGTTCTTGCCTGGAGAATCCCAGGGACAGGGGAGCCTGGCGGGCTGCCGTCAATGGGGTCACACAGAATCGGACATGACTGAAGCGACTTAGCAGCAGCAGCAGCTCTTCACAGAGGGTAAGAGAACCCTAGGAACCAAGCTGTCTTGCTATGCTACACATTATATTTTTGCTAAAGATGAGCAAACAGATTCTCAGAGAGGTTATCTAAATTTCAGAACACACGACTGAGAAAAGGCAGCATCAGGAGTCTGCTGTGTGTTAGATTCCCAAGGTCTTTGAGCTTCTCACACTACACATAAACAAATTAGAAAGAAGCTCAAGACAGGATATAATTAAGTGTGAAATGGAATGTAATCAAATAACAGTTGAAAAAGTGCTGTGGTTGTTCAGCAGTGTGGGAGGTATTGTTGATTCAAGTTAGATCATACCTCCCACAGAACTTGTCATCACACCCATGCAGGCTACATTTGGACCCTGGCTATCACCCATAAGGTCTCCAAATAAAGTTATGATAATATGCATGATAATACATATTTTAGGTATCAGAGCAAACAAAATTAAACTTGGGTTTCAAATGGCAGAGGATCTATCATTCCTAGCATACTTATTTTAGGATATTTTCTTCCTTATCAATGAAACCATGTTATTCAGTAGCTACTCTATCTGAACCATCTCCATGTAGTAACTTAATCATGAATGAACCTCAAGAGATTAGCAGGATATTCAGTGACACTTTTTCTACTGAACACTTAAAAGTTGGTTGTCCAAACCATTAACCACCTGCTTCATTTTGAGTATGGATTTCATATCTTCCTGATTTGCTACCATACATAAATTATTTGATGTCCTTATAACACCTGTAGCTCCAAACTGATATATTAAGATCCCAACATTAACTCAACTTTAGGCTTTGTTTTAGTAATACAAATTAAATCATTCAAAAGCCTACCATCATATTAGCTAGTCCAATGAGTCAAAGATTGCCTGAAACCACACTCTCATTGAAAGTCACATTTACATTGGATCAAAGCCAAGGAAGTGAAAAATAATTAATTTATCCTTTTTAACTGTAGAAAACTATTTAATAAACTGAAAGTAATACCCAAGCTAAAGCAAAAGCAATTTATTCTATTTCTTTGTAGAAAGTACACTGAGAGTCTAAAAATAAACTACTAATTAGAATGGGTACCTTGGTTTCTGAAAGGCAACTCATTCACCTATATAGGCAAATAAGGATTATATTGTATTGTTATATTGTATTGTCTGCAGAGAATTCTATAGATGTGAGAAATAAACCAGCCAGAAGTAAAAACATATTGAAAAGAAAGAGCATTCACCCTCAAAGAAACACAGATTTTTGCCACCAAGGCTAACAATAAATCATTATGAATATCCATGTGAACCACAGGATTTATTTATGGTAGTGTAGCTTGACTGTTGAATAAAGGAGATTAATAGAGTTTGAAACCAACTTTTAAATGCAAACTAGAAGGTACAACAGTGGATTCCAGGTGTAAAAGACAGAACTTCAGGCATCAAATCTACATTCGATTATTTTGTTTGATTTTTTATTGATTTGATTTTGTATGGTATGTTAGCTTTTCTGAAAAAAAAAAAAAAACAACCAAGACAAGACTGTTTATGATAGACTCTGGATAGGAATAATATCATAAGCATTTTGATATGAATTCAAGTACATGGAGAGTCCATATTTTATCTGTTTGAAGTGAAATTTCTGGCCCAGATCACGTTCAGGGTGAATGCCTTCTCTCTTCCCAGTTTCTGTTCTACACGAAGTTGTCATTCTACTGCATTTATATTCCCTGTAGTTTCATTTTCCTTCTCTGTATTTCCACTTAATTTACAACAGCTCTCTTCCCAAAGTGAAACTTTGACGTGAAAAAAGGATGACTTTTGGAGTTGAAGCAGGCTGGCAGATTCAGCTACTCCTCTGCCTATTGTTCAGCACCAAGAGAGGTGGACAGCAACCTAAGAGAGGAAGTTAGGTTCTGAATTCTCTCCCAAAGGGCTAAACATGGGTATCCTGGAGAGGTTGGTCTCAGCAGGGAACAATCACTGTCCCTTTCAGTTCCTGCTGCCTTCCCCTTCTAGAAGGCTCCTGACTTGAGGAGAATGATGAATCCATGGGCTGCTGTGTGATAGAAGGACCAAACTGACACAAACTAGGCCAACAAAGTCTCTTTCTTGGTAATAAGTTGAATAAAGAACCTGAAGGGAAGGAAGCTTCTATCATGCTGGGTTCTTGACTTAAAACATTTTGTAGAGTAAGGAGCAGACAGTCATTTGGGGACTTTATATCTCCTACTTGGAAGAGTAGAGATTCAAATGACACCTGTTAGAATCTGTAGAACAGCAGATATACACAGAGAAGCAGAGCTGGGAGAATCACACTGGCTCTGAGAGTTGAAGCAAAAACCCTCAGGTCCTGTTTGCATTTCTAATTCTTACATGTACACTTGGACATCTGTGAGATTTCCTGTTCTAATTTCCCAACAAGCCTCTTTTTACTTATTGTAGCTTTGAAAGCTTTATAGAAAGACCTCTGTTTCTTGAAAACCAAAACAGACTGGATTAGAACGATATAGTAGAGGTGAGTTACACCATTTTTTAAAGAATCCATTGACTCATAGTTAAATGTTTCTCCAGGTCAGTGGGTCTCAAACATTAATGTGTCTTAAAATGATTTAGGCAGTTTGTTTAAATATGAAGACTTGGAACTCTCAATCCTGACTTCAAAATCGGAGTCTCTTAGGGTTTTAACATGCATTCCAGGTAATTCTGAGCTAGAATTATATTGTCCAAACCTTCAGAAACCTAACTACCTTCTAACTATTCTAAGTTTTATCTCTGAATCAATTGAGGCCACTGAAAGACTGCAATGATCACACTTTTGCAATTCAACATTATACCCTTCAGTTATATATTTAAAAGACTCTGACTTTATTGCATTTCCTTAGATATTTTGCCTCAGCTGGTGACCTTGGTTAAAGTGTGGAATTCTAGTAGGAAAATACTTTTAGGAATTAGAAATCCAATAGCCCTTGCTTCCCTTAAGATACTCATATAAACTCACTGAAATATTAATAGCTAAAACCCCAGATTTACTAGACAAAAAATGAGTGACTGAATGAGTGAGCAAGTGAATGAATGAATAAAGACTTGGGATGTGTTTCCATTTTAATCCCATTTGCCAGGAAACCGATGACATCTGATTTTCAAATTGCCACATCTTCCACTGCCAGCATCATCGTGTGTTATAAAAGAAATTTAATTGCAAAGGCAGAGCATAATTCCTTTTAGTAGTCTGCTAGGTTTGCTGAAGCAAGTAAGTTCTAACTGGCATCCATTTATTTATCACAGATATACTGAATTCTATTCTGTTAAGTTTATTACCAGGCACTTTAGGAATAGAAACTGAAAAGGGTTGAGCCTTCACGGACTTCATGTTTCTTCAGAGGGACACGAAACACATTTACCAATAGTGAGAATGCAAGCCATTCAGACAGTGTTATGAGACTCAGGAGTGAGAAGTGATTATTTCCAGCAGGATGATCAGGTCAAGTTCCACAGAGCAAGCAGGGCTGTACATCTAGTAGGATGGGCAATGAATAGAGATGAGGAGAAAAATAATCTAGACACAGGAAATCCTGATTTTCCTTACTAGCTTTTCTCATAGGTCCCTGCATTTCTGCAGAGCTCCTACCGTCTTTTGTAACTGCCATTCATCTAGGCAACTATGTGTTCAATGCTTCTATATTCCTCCACTACTCAGCACTACCCACAAGACAGGGCTGTGTGTGCTTCACACACCACTCTAAGTACACATGCACACAGTACCCAGCACAGTGCCTGGAACATAGTGATTGCTCAGCAATAATTTACTGCTGAATGAATGGTGAAGAGCCTAGGATTCTACATGGTTTGCCATTTGTTCCTTTTGAAATCTTCGGACTCATATCTAAGTCTCTGTTTCCTCCTGTGTAAGATGAGGCTGTAATAGTCCTTTCCATATAGAATTGAAGTAACTATTAAAAGGACTGTACATGTCAATAAATTATAGGTGTTTTTACTTTTATAGGAAGAGGCAGTGGTATGAAGCAAAGCAATGTAGGAGTTATAGGTTTTAGGGATGAGTATGAATTTATCTGGCTTTTTTTCTTTTTTCTGTAACTTTACAGGTTCACCAGGCAAAGCAATGTAGCAAGTTTGATTTAAACTAGGTATCTCCCAAAGCAATCTATAGATTCAATCCAATCCCTATCAAGCTACCCATGGTATTTTTCACAGAGCTAGAACAAATAATTTCACAATTTGCATGGAAATAAAAAAAACCTCGAATAGCCATAGCAATCTTGAGAAAGAAGAATGGAACTGGAGGAATCAACCTTCCTGACTTCAGGCTATACTACAAAGCTACAGTCATCAGGACAGCATGGTACTGGCACAAAGACAAAAATATAGATCAATGGAACAAAATATAAAGCCCAGAGACAAATCCACACACCTATGGACACCTTATCTTTGACAAAGGAGGTAAAAATATACCATGGAGAAAAGACAATCTCTTTAACAAGTGGTGCTGGGAAAACTGGTCAAACACTTGTAAAAGAATGAAACTAGAACACTTTCTAACACCATACACAAAAATAAACTCAAAATGGATTAAAGATCTAAACGTAAGACCAGAAACTATAAAACTACTAGAGGAAAACATAGGCAAAACGCTCTCTGACATAAATCACAGCAGGATCCTCCATGACCCACCTCCCAGAGTAATGGAAATAAAAGCAAAAATAAACAAATGGGACCCCAGAATAATGGAAATAAAAGCAAAAATAAACAAATGGGACCTAATTAATCTTAAAAGCTTTTGCACAATGAAGGAAACTATAAGCAAGGTGAAAAGACAGCCTTCAAAATGGGAGGAAATAATAGCAAACAAAGCAATTGACAAAGAATTCATCTCAAAAATATACAAGCAACTCCTGCAGCTCAATTCCAGAAAAATAAACAACCCAATCAAAAAATGGGCCAAGAACTAAACAGACATTTCTCCAAAGAAGACATACGGATGGCTAACAAACACATGAAAAGATGCTCAACATCACTCATTATCAGAGAAATGTAAATCAAAACCACAGTGAGGTACCATCTCATGCCAGTCAGAATGGCTGCTATCCAAAAGTCCACAAGCAATAAGTGCTGGAGAGGGTGTGGAGAAAAGGGAACCCTCTTACACTATTGGTGGGAATGCAAACTAGTACAGCCACTATGGAGAACAGTGTGGAGATTCCTTAAAAAACTGGAAATAGAACTGCCATATAACCCAGCGATCCCACTGCTGGTCATACACACTGAAGAAATCAGAATTGAAAGAGACACATGTACCCCAATGTTCATCACAGCACTGTTTATAATAGCCAGGACATGGAAGCAACCTAGATGTCCATCAGCAGACGAATAGATAAGAAAGCTGTGGTACATATACATAATGGAATATTACTCAGCCATTAAAAAGAATACATTTGAATCAGTTCTAATGAGGTGGATGAAACTGGAGCCTATTATACAGAGTGAAGTAAGCCAGAAAGAAAAACACCAATACAATATATGAAGTGAAGTCACTCAGTTGTGTCCGACTCTTTGCAACCCCATGGACTGTAGCCCACCAGGCTTTTCCATCCATGGAATTTTCCAGGCATAAGTACTGGAGTGGGTTGCAATTTCCTTCTCCAGGGGATCTTCCCGACCCAGGCATTGAACCCGGGTCTCCTGTATTATAGGCAGATGCTTTACCATCTGAGCCACCAGGGAATCTCCCCCAATACAGTATACTAATGCATATATATGAAATTTAGAAAGATGGTAATGATAACCCTGTATGAAAGACAGCAAAAGAGACACAGGTGTATAGAACAGTCTTTTGGACTCTGTGGGAGAAGGTGAGGGTGGGTTGATCTGAGAATAGCATTGAAACATGTATATTATCATATGTGAAACAGATCGCCAGTCCAGGTTCAATGCATGAGACAGGGTGCTCAGGGCTGGTGCACTGGGATGACCCAGAGGGATGGGATGGGGAGGAAGGTGGGAGCGGGGTTCAAGATGGGGAACACATATAAACCCACGGTGGATTCATGTCAATGTATAGCAAAAACCACTACAATATTGTAAAGTAATTAGCCTCCAATTAAAATAAATAATTTTTTAAAAAATAAAATAAAAAGTTTAAAAATAATAAACTAGGTATCTCGACTCAGTCTTTCTTCCCATTGAACCAGGCAATAAGGAGTGCTTCCCTTGAAGATCCCATTGCTTCTTTTATGAAATAGGACTAACACAACAGCTGCTCCTTTATCATGAAACTGTCCTGATGGTCAATGAGAGAGCACAAGTAAAAGTTCTATGGAGCAGATCTGTGCTGTACAGAGCCTGTGCCATAGGTTTGAGGATATCCAGCTTTTTCTTGAATTGCTAGTAAACAAGCAAGATAAGCTGTGCCCATGTGAAAACAGGGCTTGTTGTGGGATGAAAACAGGCAGTCCCTTGAGTCAGAGAAATCTCACTTCCAACCCTGGCTCTGCTTCTGACATGCTGGGTAACCTCCGACCAGTTACCTTATCTTTTTAAGCTAGGCATTCCTCACCTGTTAATCACATACAATTAAATCTACCTCCTGGAGTGAAGGGCTTCCCAGGTGGCTCAGTGGTTAAAAAAACAAACAAACAAACAAAAAAAATCCGCCTGCCAATACATGAGACGTGGGTTCAATCCCTGGGTCAGGAAGATCCCCTGGAGAAGGAAATGGCTGCTGCTGCTGCTGCTGCTAAGTCACTTCAGTCGTGTCCAACTCTGTGCGACCCCATAGACGGCAGCCCACCAGGCTCCCCCGTTCCTGGGATTCTCCAGGCAAGAACACTGGAGTGGGTTGCCATTTCCTTCTCCAATGCATGAAAGTGAAAAGTGAAAGTGAAGTCGCTCAGTCGTGTCTGGCTCTAGCGACCTCATGGACTGCAGCCCACCAGGCTCCTCTATCCATGGGATTTTCTAGGCAAAAGTACTGGAGTGGGGTGCCACTGCCTTCTCCGAAGGAAATGGCAACCCACTCTAACTCTAGTATTCTTGTCCGGGAAATCCCATGAACAGAGGAGCCTGGTGGGCTACAGTCCAGGGAGCTGCAAAAGAGTTGGACAGGAATTAGCAACTGGAGGAGGCCACTGGAGGAGGCAAAGATAAATCCCAGTAGAGATACTGTGAACTCCAAGTTCCTGTAAATATACATCTATCTCTGGTCCAGAAAGAAGAGGGAGTAGGGATAGGAGGAAGAGTGCGGACCGAGAAGGCTTCCCTGTCCGCTCTCACATGGACTAAAATGTCCTCTGAGTGGGGGATGCAGATAAAGCCAATTACAAGCCTGGCCCTCCAAGCAGCATTTCTCCTTACAACCCAAAGGTGTTATTCCACAACTGGATGATCATAGCGCTCTAGTGAACTGTACTAAAAAAATTTTTCTTTTTGCCAAACTTGATTTTTTTGTCAAATTAAATCTACCACATACAGACTTTTAATAGGGACAGACAGAAGGTACCAATTTTTAAGGAAACACACACACACAGGTGAGGAAAAAAAAATAATTTAATGTATATCTTTTTTTCTATGTATGAATTGAAGTAAAGTGTTTGTGTCTTTTATGAATTTTATCAGCAGAACTCCTCGGTTTGGCAGGAGGATGATTGAGAACTGTAATTTCTACAAGCCTGAGTGTTTGTCATTTCTCCTGCTAAATTTTCAAGAATATTTATTGAGTACCGGGCTATGTAGGGATCTATGGGCTTTAAATTATACAGTAAAGGGGGCACAGCCTCCCCCAATGGAGCCTATAAAAACAAAGGCACCCATACTCTGGGTATTGGGTTGTGGATTGGTATGTATATGTGAGATACACATCTTATTTTATGAAAAACACTTGGAAATAGAAAACATCCAAAATTTATAGGGGTTGTAACTTAGATTTGGACTAAGTCACTTTCTTAAAGTAAGTCATTAGATCATTATATTACCTTCAACCTTATTTTGGGTGTTGGTGTACCAGGCCCCATATCTTTGATTATGCAAACACCATTACTTGGGTGTAAATAAGCATTCTATCTTCTGTTTTCCAGGAGGACAAAAGCTGGTGCACTGGGATAACCCAGAGGGATGGGATAGGGAGGGAGGTGGTAGGGGGTTTCGGGATGGGGGACACATGTACACCTGTGGCTGATTCATGTCAATATATGGCAAAATCCACCACAATATTGTAAAGTAATTAGCCTCCAATTAAAATAAATTAATTTTTTTTAAAGTATGTATGAGCCTTTGGGGAGAAGGAGGGGACCATATCTGCATGAAAAGAGTGAATAAAGACAGAGGCTGATGCTAGTATGCCTTTGAATGGACAGAATGTGGCTTCTGATGGATCTGACATTCTGAATGACCAATACCTTTTCCCCTAATTGGCCTGGACCAACTGAATAACCTTTTAGTGTTTTGGCTTCATTTAATTGGGAGCAACATCTTTGGGAATTAGAACTGGTAATGGGAAAGATATGGAGTTTATTCTCTCATTCATTCAACAACATTTACTGAATGCCCATGATGTGCCCTCTGGATGTTATAACCTGTCCAAGAAAAACGCAGACAGGAAATAAGTGCCATAATACTAGCACATGGATGACTAGACAGTGCAGGGTAACAACATAATGAAAGACAAGTTACCAGATTTTAAGGAACTTACATCATCATTACCATTGAAATTTCTGCCATGTGTCCTATTCTCATTTAATCCTTATGACCAGGCTATGAATTGGGTGTCAATATTATCTCATTTTAGAAATGAGAAAGCTGAAACACAACAAAACTGAAAATGAGTCTAAAGTAACTTGTACAGTAGAAATGGGCATTGAGTCAAGGGAGTCTAACTTGAGATTCCATGCTCTTAACCACTATATAGTATACCACCTGGACATTGGAGAAAAAAAAAAACAACAACAAACTGTCATTGATAATGGAAACTCAAGACATAACTCCAGGAGGTCTGATCCAAGAGCAAAGGACCCCACCAAATGAAACGTCCTAGCAAATCCCAGCAGCAGTTTGCCTTCAGTCTTCCAGTTACCATGACACTGCTCACCAGCTTGCCCCTTAGGGAGGAAGGTTAAAGGAGTTCCCTCAGCTTTAAATTATTAAAATTTCTATAAATTTACAAATAATCATTAACTCTATAGTTTCTAGGAATCTATGAGAAAAGCTATTTTGAATATGCCACATTTTATCTACCAAACTGTCAAATAACATTACCACTTACATATTTTTACCTTCCATGGAAGTGATATAAACATCTCGGAATCATTACAAAAATATCCACTGGCAATGAAATATTGGTAACAGTAATACAAGCAAAACAAGGGTAGCCATGAGCTGGCGATCATTTTTACTTGGTGATGGCCACATAAGACTACATTCTATTAATCCGTAATATTTTCTATTGAAAGTGAAGTCACTCAGTCATGTCTGACTCTTTGTGACCCCATGGACTGTAGCCCACCAGGCTCCTCTGTCCATGGAATTCTCTAGGCAAGAATACTGGAGTGGGTTTCCATTTCCTTCTCCAGGGGAATCTTCCCCACCCAGGAATCGAACCCGGGTCTCCCACATTGCAGGCAGATGCATTAACCTCTGAGCCACCAGGAAAGTCTGGTGGCTCAGATGGTAAAGAATCTGCTTGCAATGAGGGAGACCCAGGTTCAATCCCTGGGTCGGGAAGATCCCCTGGAGAAGGGAAAGGCTACCCACTTCAGTATTCTTGCCTAGAGAATTCCATGGACAGAGGAGCCTGGTGGTCTGCAGTCCATGGGATCGCAAAGAGTTGGACATGACTGAACGATTTCATTCATTTTCTATTAGCATTATATTAATTTTATTACCTGTCTGATATTTGTATTATTAAATGTTGAAACTTTAAAGTGAAACTCTTTAAAGGTAACTGGAGAGAAATTTTGGAAAATCAGTCCTGATTTGTGACTTTAAAGTAAAAACATTAAGTATGATAGTTATGAGATCATTGGCCAAGATAATTAATTTCTAAAGGCTAACCAGGTAATTATCAATGATAGGCTAAAATGTATTTGAAGATACCCTGAAAGGATAAAGTACTAAATGAGTGTGTCTCATCCCTGCCCCATTACAGGTGTCACTAACAGTAGGTTTTAAAATTGAATATGTCCCTTTAACATGAAGAGATTCTAACGTGGGATGAGGTGAGTCTCAGATGGTTGTTCATTGAAAAACAAAACTTCACAGGTCTGAGAAATGAAAACAATGTGGTAGTCCCTCAGTCTTGTGCAACTCTTTGCAACCCCATGGACTGTAGCCCACTAGGCTCCTCTGTCCATGGAATTCTCCAAGCAAGAATACTGGAGTGAGTAGCCATTCCCTTCTCCAGGGGATCTTCCCAACCCAGGGGTCAAACTCAAATCTCCTGCACTGCAGGCAAATTCTTTACAGTCTGAGCCACCAGGGCAGGCCTGAGTCTGAGAACCTCTACAATAAATTGCAGCTATTATTAAGCAAATAATATTGAATATTTATTCAGGCATTTGCTTTATTTTTGCTCCTTATTGCAAAATTCAGACTTAAATTGAAGAAAGTAGGGAAAATCAATAGGCCATTTGAGTTAAATCAAATCCCTTACGATTATAGAGTAGAAGTGACAAATATATTCAAGGGATTAGATCTGATAGATAGAGTGCCTGAAGAACTATGGACAGAGATTCCTGACATTTTACAGGAGGTGGTGATCAAAACCATTCCCAAGAAGAAGAAATGCAAAAAGGCAAAATGGTTGTCAAAGGAGGCCTTACAAATAGCTGAGAGAAGAAGAGAAGTGAAAAGCAAAGGAGAAAAGGAAAGATATACCCATCTGAATGAATACAGAGTTTCAAAGGATAGCAAGGATATAAGAAAGCCTTCCTAAGTGATCAATGCAAAGAAATATAAGAAAACAATAGAATGGGAAAGACTAGAGATCTCTTCAAGAAAATTAGAGATACTGAGGGAACATTTCATTCACAGATGGGCCCAATAAAGGACATAAATGGCATGGACCTAACAGAAGCATAAGATATTAAGAAGAGGCAGCAAGGATACACAGAAGAACTATGCAAAAAAGATCTTAATGACCCAGATAGCCACGATGGTGTGATCACTCACCTAGAGCCAGACATCCTGGAATGTGAAGTCAAGCAGGCCTTAGAAAGCATCACTAAAAACAAAGCTAGTGGAGGTGATGGAATTCCAGCTGAGATATTTCAAATCTTAAAAGATGATGCTGTGAAAGTGCTGCATTCAATATGCCAGCAAATTTGGAAAACTCAGCAGTGGCCATAGGACTAGAAAAGAGCAGTTTTCATTCCAATCCCAAAGAAAGGCAATGCCTAAGAATGCTCTAACTACTGCACAATTGCACTTATCTCACATGCTAGCAAAGTAATGCTCAAAATTCTCCAAGCTAGGGTTCAGCAGTAGGTGAACCAAGACCTTCCAGATATTCAAGCTGGATTTAGAAAGGGCAAAGGATCCGGAGATCAAATTGCTAACATCCATTGGATCATAGAAAAAGCAAGAGAATTCCATAAAAAAATTTACTTCTGCTTCATTGACTACACTAAAGCCTTTGACTTTGTGGATCACAACAAGCTGTGGAAAATTCTCGAAGAGATGGAAATACCAGATAAACTTACATGCCTCCTGAGAAATCTGTATGCAGATCAAGAAGCAACAGTTACAATCAGACGTGGAACAATGGACTGGTTCCAAATTGGGAAAGGAGTAAGTCAAGGCTGTATATTGTCACCTTGCTTATTTAACTACATGCAGAGTACATCATAGGAAATGCCAGACCTGATGAAGCACAAACTGAAATCAAGATTGCTGGGAGAAATATCAATAACCTTAGATATGCAGATGACAGCACCCTTATGACAAAAAGCGAAGAGGAACTAAAGAGCCTCTTGATGAAAGTGAAAGAGGAGAGTGAAAAAGCTGGCTTAAAACTCAACATTCAAAAAACTACGATCATGGCATCCAGTCCCATCACTTCATGGCAAATAGATGGGGAAATAATGGAAACAGTGACAGACTTTATTTTCTTGGGCTCCAAAATCACTGTGAATGGTGACTGCAGATGGTGACTGTAGCCAGGAAATTAAAAGACACTTGCTCCTTAGAAGAAAAGCTATGACAAACCTAGACAGCATATTAAAAAGCAGATACATTACTTTACCCACAAAGTTTCATCTAGTCAAAACTATGTTTTCTTTTTTCAGTAGCCATGTATGGATGTGAGAGTTGCACCATAAAGAAAGTTGAGCATGGAAAAATCGATGCTTTTGAACTGTGGTGTTGGAGAAGACTCTTGAGAGTCCCTTGGATTGCAAGATCAAACCAGTCAATTCTAAAAGAAATCAATTCTGAATATACATTGGAAGGACTGATGCTGAAGCTGAAACTGCAATACTCTGGCCTCCTGATGTGAAGAACTGACTCATTGGAAAAGACCCTGATGCTGGGGAAGACTGAAAGCAGGAGGAGGATGACAGAGGATGAGATTTCAGATGGCATCACCGTCTTGAAGGACATGAGTTTGAGCAAGTTCGGGGAATTGGTAATGGACTGGGAAGGTTTGGGTTCTGCCGTCCATGGGGTCACAAAGAGTCGGACATGACTGAGCAACTGAACTGACTGACTTGCTTTACAGACAGAAGGAAGAATAGAGAAATTAACAAGAACATCACCAAATGGTTCTTGATTATTTGGCTAATGTTTTTACTGGGACTTAAAATTTGGAGAGTCCACAATAGGACCACAGCTTGATAGCTATTTGATTTGCTTAGAAGAATGTGGGACTACCATTAATCCTTTAAGGAGATACTCAGATGAACAGGAGTAAAAAGACAGGAAGCATGAGTAGCTACAAATGAGATTATTCATGGCTTGAGAATACTTTTAAGTTGTAAGAATCTGGATCATAAACCCAGCCAGGACCAAATAAAACCTGATACAACTTATCCATTGCTAAAACCCAAATCACTCCAGGGACAGTCTGCCATTAGGAAGCCACCTTGGCTTTTTGAGAGGTTTAGAATGGATTTGGTTTTGGAGTCATGTAATCATGCAATTTCCTTGGTCATAAAAAAAACCTATTAAATCGTAATGTCTTGCAGTAGGATTCATGCATCGGGACGTTTTAGAGATCTCTAAATGACCCCATTGTGTAGGCAAATTTGGGGGTTGGAATGTAAACTCCTCACACTCATCCATCTTTGCATCCTCCATCCTCACTAGTAGTTGCCACCCCCATCCCATTCTCATCTTTCAACTTAGGCTAAATCACTTCTTTCCACCCCTCAACCCACCCTACCCGTGTCCCCATCTTTTAGTCTGTCCCTAGTCTACACTTTTCACTTTATAACTTTGGTCAGGTCATTGCCTTGGTCAAAAATGTCTAACTTACCCTACCCTTACCTCTGGAGTTTTGTATTCAACATACAGGTATCACCTGGGAGCTTATACCAAGGTCTAATTCCAGGTCCTGTCCAGGTCTACTGAATTATAACTTACATAATATTTTAATAAGATCCTCTGGAGACTCGTATAAGCATTTACATTTGATAAGTATTGCTTTAAAACATTATTTCCCAAAGTACATTTTGAAGGACATTCTCAAGGACAGAGAATCTACTGCCCGGATTCAAAGACACACTTTCTTCTCTCTTTACGGAACATCTGTCCATTCAAAAAATGTTTATTCAGTGACAACTATACCCTACACTATGCCAGGTTTAAAGGATCTTGTGGTGAGGATGACAGAAGCGGTCCCTGCATTTGTGGCCTGCAGTCTAGGAAGGCAACGTTAACATGGAAGGATAAGTATAGGAGTGCCATAAGGGGGAGATGCAAGATGCTGTAGGATGATCTAGTTAACGTCGATGGGGAGATGGATGGGGAGGGTCTAATGAAGTTAGGAAGGTGAACATAACATTCCTCAAAAAAGGCTGCTACAGCAGTTCTGTGCTGATACAGAGTTTGGAGGACCAAGGAGAGGTAGCTGAACACAGCTCCAGCATCCCACAAGGCAGATGCAGAGGCTTGGAACGACGATAGGAATGCTTGCCCCGTGCCTGCTCCATTCAAGGCAGTGTGGGCTCTAAGTATTCTCCTTTTCAGTAGGTGCGGTTATGAACCCTATTCTACAGATAAGGAAACTGGGGCACAGAGAGATTAAGGAAGGTATCCACTGTCACAGAGCAAAACTTGGAACTCAGCTCTGGCCATGTGCCTCCAGCACCTCTGTTCTTAGCCATCATACTCCAGCATGCTTGAGCTGGGAAGAATATGGTGCATTCAGGAAGCTGAAAAACAGGCTGTGTGCCTAGAGGTCAAGCATTTGTTCACAAATCTACGATCCTTTCTTATCTTAAGGGTGAAACTATAATACATCACCATTCAGCTGTGACTTCTTATAGCACAAATTTTTAGAAACATCCCATACTTACTGAATCAGAATTTCTAGCCATGGAGCTGAAAACCTGCATTTTCATAATGCTTCAAGGTGATTCAGAGTCAATGCAATTTGAAAACCATAGAATTAGCAATACCAATTCCTCCAATAACCTCCCTATCATAGTCTCCCCTAATTAACCCACAGTTATTTAATAATATATTGGTCCCAAAGTATGAACTAAACATCAGGGTAAATAGGATTGAAGCTGAAAGAAATCTGAAAATTGAATCTATGCTTCTCCAGGTCCCCTGACTGTCTGGCTGTGAAAAGAATTATCTAGACTTGAAAAATTGGAGGCTAAAAAGAGACCACAGAGGCTTAGAACTATTTTCATTATAATGCCACCCATTTAAATAACTAATTGAATCTCTGGAAGTTGGAGTAAAATCTGAAATTGCTGGAAGAGCAATTATTTCACATGGCTTATGACTCCTCCATCCTTTCACAGTGCTAGGAGAAGACGCCCATGCAGCAGAGAGAATTTTCTCAAAAGTACTAATAGAATGCATGCAATAGCAGTAGCTAAAGTAATCTCTGGCCACTGGGGCACACAGACTCAACAAAACTAATATGCCTTCTTAAGTGTCCAGGGACCTTGACAGCTCTACCACCAATATCTGGCTGCCAGTAGGGTATTATTTTTAATTTAACCTTTTCCTTTCTTAAAGCCATTTAACAGAGGAATTATGCTAATCTCTTATGAGACAGAAACTAAAAGAAACAGCTGCATTTCAATAAACCTCCATCTTCATATATTATCTTCCTGCATTTTTCCAAGACTTATATTTAAAAGCTTGAATATTATTCAGGTACATTAGTATTAAAACTTCAAAATCCATCCTCCTCGATGTTGCCTTTCAAATGGTTTAGAATAAAGATCACAGTTTTTCTGTCCCATTCTGTTTGGAAATAACATTCCCCTGGCTATTCCATATACCCTGTTCATTCAGCTCAATTACTTTGAATTTTTATTTAGGAAAACAAGTTTTGGAGAGTTCCTAAAAGAGATTGCTGTCTCCACCCCTCAAAAGATCAGATAAATATCCCACTGTATTTTCCAAGCTCTTCTGTATTCCATATGTTTAGTTCTGATTCTACCCATAAGCAACATTTACTGCATGCTACTCTGTTAACACTGTGACAGAAGATCATTAAAAAGATGAAATGGTACAGTCAGAAGAACTTTATGTGGCTACCTCACCAGTGCAATGTAAGACACTGATGATGATAACCTTCAAGAGCTGTCACTGCCCCCTTGCCAATCACTGAGAGGCGGTTTGAAGTGGCAGACAGATGTGTGTCGGTGTTTGCTGCAACATCATGTCACTGCCGTGAAGATGTGTAAGTCAAAGAATGACCGGGGGATCCTAGATGCCCAAGGCTGGACTTCCGAGGAAACATATTAATAAGCTCAGTATTTGTGGCAGGTTCTCTCCTGCAGAATGACCTGCTTTCCTTTCCCTTCTTCCAGGAGGCTAATGCAGAGACACAGGAAGAGCCAGGCCCTGAATGAGAGGATGTTATTGCCAACACAAGGCCAAGGAGATGTGGATGAGACCCACTTTGCTTTGAGCACTAGTGTTAATATGCTTCCATCCTTCCTTCCCCTGGGTGTGCCTTTTCTTACTCTGGCAATAGTGAGATCCATAGGACCCAAGATAAGAGTATGAGACTATGGAAAAGGGACCAAGTTATTAATTCCAGGTCTTAGGTCAAAACAGGGCCTTAGAACTAGCAGTTCTTGTATCTCAACAGGAACTAGCTCATCAGGGAACTGAAACAGGTATGGGGGAGAAGACCCATTCTAAGAAAGGCAGTCATTTTACAAAAGTGCTCCTCTGTGTTTGTCAGGACTTAGCTATTAAATATCCTGGATCATAGCATCCCAAATATACCTAAGTGTATAAAGCATCACCATTAAGAGTAAAGAAATAACAAATCATATACTTCTGACTTCTGCACCTGTTCAATACTTTTTAATGTATTGGCCCCTCTTCTTCCACAGGCTTATATTTATCAGTGATATGTGCACAGTTCTGAAGGCCCTGCATTCTAATGAAGATGCCTGGAGTCAGGCTTAAGCACACAGGATCCACAAATAAATTGTGATGGTATTCATGCCACATTTAAATGGCTGTTCAAAATACCACAACAGTGTTAACAAAAGACAAGAACTCCTACAGCACACAGCTGTAAAATCATGGCATAGAACAACAAAATATATTTTCCCTGCCAAATCATAATGGTTCTAGAAAGCTAAGACTTCATTTACAAATTTTACAAACTTCATTGCCTGGGTTATATGCAAAAGGAAAAGAAGGGAGCCCTTGCTCCCCCATCTCTCACTGACTCAGTAGTGGAGGAGGCAATCAAGTGGTCAGGAAGCAGAGAGCACTAAGGAAACAGCAACCTACCTGGTTGGCACAGCCTTGGGCAGGGAGTCCACTCACTGAAAGCAGTCACGAGACAGTCTTTTTTGCACGGGAGCAGACAAGCGCGTACAGTTTCTGGCCGAGTAGATTCTGGACATCTGCCAATGTGAAAGACTCGATCAATATCTCCTGGAGAAAGTAAGTAGTTTGACACAGAACCATAGGATTCATAACTAAAAACACTGAGACCCTGTTGTTCCTTTTACAGACATGAGGAGAAAGATCCAGGAGAAGCTACTCGCCCAAGGACTCAGAGCAGGAGGCAGAGCATACAACAAACTTTATTTCTCTTGACCTAGAGACTAAAGCATCAGAAAGGGAGGGGGGTAAGGATATACACTTGGTAGTTGGTAGCCATAATGCTATATTTACAATGGAGGTAGGTAAGAAAGTAATAAGGACTTTCCAGGTGGCGCTAGTGGTAAAGAACTCGCCTGTCAATGCAGGAGACAAGAGATGCGGGTTCGATCCCTTGGTCGGAAAAGTTCCCTGGAGGAGGGCATGGCACCCCACTCCAGAATTCTTGCCTGGAGAATTCCACGGACAAAGGTTCACGGGATAGCAAAGAGATGGGCATGACTGAAGCGATTTAGCAAAAGAAAGAAATAAAGTGGTTGCCAGGGGCAGGACAGGAGGCAGGAAGGGGATGGATGAGAGCAGGGTTGAGTGCAAGGCCATTCATTGTTGTATATTATATGTCTCCTTGTATTTTGTTATAATTTATGAACCATGTGAATGCTTATCCAGTCAAAATAAAGACAGAGAAAGGAAGAAATGAAATACAAAAATCATTAAAAAGGGGTTGTATTTGGGATGTGGGATGCTAAGTGGAGGAAGGTGTGGCCAATTTTCACCATCAGGCCCTTTGTATTATTTTATTATACTTGTATAATAATATATAGAAGCATATAATACTTGAAAACACATTAAAATGGGAATGTATATACTCACAGAAAAGGAACTGTTCAATAAATTAATTATTGGTGGCCTTATTATTAATCATCCTTAATATACACACATAAAAACTGTCTATCAAATAGGTCAATTCAATGAACATAACAATAGAAAAAACAGTGTCTTTACAGCACAAAGTATTATTTAAGCAAGCTATTCTGGTAAGGAAAACTGATGTCATGCTTTAGTAGAACTAGCAAAAAGCACTAAACTCATCCCCAAGTTCTTTAGTCATCCCTTGAAAGCTACTAAAATTAAACTGAACTGCTATTTACTCCATCTCCCCTCCAGTCTCTCCTGGTATCTGTCTGGAAACGAAAGTGCAACTTGAAACATGTCAATTTCCTGTGTTCCCAGTGGGGCAGCAGGGTTTGAGGGTACAGGGAACCCAGTCAGGACATGCTCAGACATCACAAACAGCTCAGAAATGCCTGTGGTGCTGGCTTGGCTTCAGGCTTTCTGGAGAGGGTGGTTTATTCCCCAGGGACTTTGTTCATTTCAATTAGAAGCAGGTTTTAATCTCTTTTTCAACTTTTAAATATACCTTTATTGAGGTATATTGTTATGTTGTTGTGTGTGTGTGTGTGTGTGTGCTCACTCATGTCCAATTCTTTGCAACCCCATGGACTATAGCCTGCTAGGCTCCTCTGTCCATGGGATTTCCCAGGCAGGAATACTGGAGTGGGCTGCCACTTCCTTCTCCAGGGGATTTTCCCAACCCAGGGACTGAACTGGCATCTCCTGCGCTGGCAGGCAGATTCTCTACCTCTGTGTATACCTGATACGGAAAGGACTGCACCCATTTAATGTGATGAGTTTGAATATATGCGAACCCCTGTGTTCCCATGTCCACAAGCAAGGTGATGGACCCATCCCACACCTCCCAAAGTGGCCTTGTGTCCCTTGGTTTTGGTTTTTATTTTTATGTAAGGGAGGTGTTAATCTCTTTTGGGGAACTGATATGGCCTACTTCTAAATTTCTGATTTATTAGCATCACTCACAATAAATACTCAGTGGCCATAATATCAATTCTTCATATCATGGTCCCCTTTCCCAGTGTTCTTCGTCTAAGTCCTTAAGACAGAAACACTATCATCCCCTCAGGGACAAAGCTCAAATTCAGGTTATCTTGCTTTTATAGAGGCCATGAACTAAGGGCTTTCCTGAAGTATGATTTCTGGTCTGATAAGAGCCAAATATTCTCTTGCTAGTGAAACCTTTTGTTCATTTCTTCTGCCAATAAGGTTTATTTAGAAGACATCAATTTCCTTAAAGGTCAATTACCTCTTCTTTTCTATTTACATGATGTTTACCTTTCCCAGGATCACATTTTCAATTTTCATAAATTTTCTCTGAATCATCAAGAATACTCTCCTTGACCATTAGCAACTTATGTGCTAAGTCGCTAGCACATAAGTTCCTAAGTTCCACATAGCTCCTAAGAAATATAATGTTTATTTTATTTATTGTTTACTGACACTAAAAGGTTTTTGATATTTGTTGCACTGCTGGTTTTCTGTGTGTGTGTGTGTGCACATGCACGCACACATAGGCATGCGTTATATAGGTACTAATTTTTAATGACTTCATGGTAGAGTTTCACCTCATATCATTTCTTAAAAAATGCCAGATCTTAATGTTGTGTAAATATTTAGTAATACTAACTGAATGATTGAAAAGCATTCTGTGCCATTGGAGCCTGAAGACAAATCCCTGGGGAAATAAGGCAAATTTATCTAGTCATTTCCAAAACAAATTTGAAACCTTAAAAACTAGGGTAACATATGGATTCACATTTTAGCTAGTAAACACAGTATGGCTTCTTGCCTTTTGTCATAAATTATACTTTTTACTGTTATATAACACTCTGATCCTAGATTGGCAATACTCTTGCTAAAAGGGTGAATGCATTTCATTTCAACACATATATTTTTCCAGAACTTACACTGGAGTATTCCACAATTGCCTCCTGGTTGCCCTGGAGGCTTCCATTCCTGTGCTGAAAGGCATCAAACTTATCTACAGGGGTCTGCCATTTCTCAGTTATGTGCCCATAATCATGAGGTAGACATAGTCATTCAACCCCCGGACTGAGGGGCCATCCCAACCTGCCAACTTTGTAAACATTCAATGTGTTAATGGAGCTCCCCATTACTATGTCTCACCAAATGCCCAGTGTTTTCTCAGAAAGTGCCTTACATGACCTTTGGAACGTTCTGAGTTGTGTGATTTTAATCTTTATTATTTTTTCACACATTGCAACTGGGAAAAAAAGAAAAAGAGAAGTGAAACAAAGCCACATATCCCAATAAGCTCTCAAGCTTTCACTCCTGTTTGAGTTGCACCCTAGCTAGTCCTCATTTTCTGATGTGATCAGTTCTACTACTCATACAATGGTAACATTCTTACCTATACAGTTACAAGGAAACCAGAACCCCAATCCTGGGAAGCAAAGAACTGCAAGGAGTTCTGTGCACCCCAGTACAATGGGTTTAGAGTATCAAACACATCTTGTTAAGCCCATCCAGTCTATGGAGACACATTTCTTTTTTTCTACTCTGAAGGCCACTCTTTCTTTAGGATATTTTCTTTTCCTATTGCCACTACCTTCACCCAAAGGATTTAACAAATGGCAGGGAATTTTTTTTTCTCTGCAACAGCTTTCACATAAAAAAGAGCAAAAGCATACTTTTTGAAAGGGCAAAGCAAAGGATACTTTCTCTTGCTGATAATCTCACTATGTGCTTCACTGGACACTAGGTATTATTTTCTTAGCTCAATTAATCTCATTAACCTCAAGAATTTTAATTAACTTTACTTAAGTCAATGCAGCCTCCTCTTGTTTAGCAGGATCGTTTGGAGACATACAGTAAGAATTAAAACTAGACTGTTAAGTCTCTAGCCTCATTAAAAGTGCAAAAAGTAATTAGCAATGTCCTTATGTGTGGGCATGTATGTATGTGTGTGTTAGGGAAAACATCTGTGCAATTCATTTTTCTCTGTTGCAAAACTGAGTTAACACGATAGGTTATTCAGTGTAATAATATTTTAGTCTTATGAAAATTATCAAACAAATCCATATGTATTTGTTCATTATGTTTTAAACTATAACCTTTTGACTCTGGTTTATCTGGTCACAAAATATCATTCAGTTAATATTTTTATAAGCTGATGAGCTTAGAAACTTTTATAAAAAAAACTATCATTCAATGTAATCATAAGGCTAGATAAGGAAGCAGAGGCCTATTTGAACATATAACCCAACCTTTCATGTCTAAATAGGTTCAATAATGTATTTGGCAGTTGTCAGTCTCAATTCTAATGTTCCTTTGCTAAGAAAAAAATAAACTACATTCATAGCAAGTGTGGATATTTCCTATTTTGGGCCAAAGGTGAAAAGTTTTATGGAAGGGAGATCAGGCTTCAGGAATGCTAATTTTTCTCATCATTCTAAAGAATAATAGTTTGTTGCATTTCGCATAGCATTTATTCCTATATCTAAGCTATGTTTATTTTTATTTGTATATTCAAGCTAATAATTCTGGCATCTTTTTTAAGCAGTTGAAAAATCTACATTATGAAAATGAACATTATCAGGGCTGCAATCCTTCTCAAGATAAAAGTAGTTCTCTTGTTTGCATAATATCTTTGTAAATCTTTCAGGATTTTACCATAACTCCAAGAATTAGATTAACACCTGAACGAAGTGATATGCAAACATTATTGTTCGCGTTTGCCTATATCTCCCATTGACTCTATCAGTCCACATGGTGTTATGGATACCAGGTAAGTTAAAACATACAAGTGATATAATTTGATGTTCTAAAAATATCATAAGCAACCCAGAGTTATATGCTAAAGCAGAATTAACATTTATGAGTTAATAAGAGCAGAAGGTCATTCATGTGATCTGTTTATTACTTTTCATGGCAGTCCCCTTTGCCAAACTTTACCATGGTAGATAAAATATTTCTTATTAAAGCAAAAAATAAACATCAGCTTCTCAAACTTCTGCATCTCATATCCATCCCCTGTCAAATCATTTTACTTTCCTACACACAGGTCTAATTAATTCATGGATTCTAAAAATGTTTTTGGACAATAATGACATGCCAGTCATGGTTCTAAAATCTGCAGTGGCAACAAGGAAGATCATCCAGCCCCAGCTACATCCAACCTTTGGAAGCCACATTTAGGAGGGGAAAGAGAGGAAGTCTTTTTGATTGTGCTTCAAGTCAAATTTATCTTCCTTTCCATTTTCATAGCCATCTGCTCATTTGATGCTCCAACACCAGCAGTATCTGGCCAATCTGTCCTGATTTTGCCATTAGCAGTTTGTTTCCCTTAACTGAGCTTCTGTAACTTTCCTTACACACAGCTCAAGTAGTTTCCATGACACTGTGGATAAGGCCCAGAGCTTATCATCATGGTGCCCTGAGATGAAGTTAATCAGGTTTAAGTTGTCCATGACAGCAACACAAACTGGACTGAATTAGGCAGAAGAGCAAATGTAGTTGCCTACGTTGCCAGGAAAAGCAGGAGGGCACTTAAGTGAGAAGGGACCAGAACTTGATATTTGTTCTGTTCCAGTTTCTCTCTTTCTAGTTTTACTCTCTCTTCCTGCTTTTTCCACCAGGCGTGACCACGGCATGGCAACTCTCCACTCAAATACTTAGAGCATCATGAACAGAAAGAAGAGAGAGTTCATTTTCTCAACTTAAAACTTTTGGAGGAATTTGTGACACTAGACCAAGGCTTGAACCAACCCATCCTGGTTACCCACCAGTACTGTGGTTGGGGTAGGGTCTTTCAGCATGGCCACTTGCAAATCTCTATGGACAAGCCGGTCACCCAGTCTCTGTATATAACCAGGTCACTTACTTTTTCTTTTCCATGAGCCTTCCTGCATGCACTTGAAGAAGAGTTATGTTTTCTCATTTGGTCTAGAGAAGAACCCCCCACAGCTGAGCTCTCCAGTCAATTACTCTTTTTTCCTCCATCACTTGAAATTATTCCTGAGCCTTTTCTTATCCTAGCCCCCATGTCCAAATTCTTTTTTTTTTTTTTTCAATTTACATTTCTATGTGCAGAACAGAGCAGCCTTGAGATTGTAAACATACTGGAGGACATGAATTAGTCTATTCAAAATGGCTGTATGGATTTATGTCTCACCTCAGACAAGGCCAATGGGATCTAAAGAAGAGTATAACACAGCCCCATATTTCAAAGTACATAACCTACCTTGTTGTGAACCTAGTCATCATGTGATTGGAAAAGAGTCAGAAATACTGATATCAACTGTAGAAAAGTTGATTATTCAAACAGATTCAAATTTGTGGGCATTATATTTACTGTTATCCTTCAATGAATGCATATATTAGAACTTAGAAGAGTGTCTACCTTTGGACAAGACTCCAACAAAACAAAACAAAAACCTCTTACTCTAGTACAAACTGGGACATATTCAGTGCTCAAAAATGCATCTGACTAAAAGCACTCAACTATGCAATCATCCCATGTACTTTCAATAAACTATTGATCATACCTTTTTGTCATCACTTGTCCCACGTGACTCTTGACACAGAAGACTCTCCGTGTCTGAATGCCCACACCACATGTAGCTTCTCCATTCCAGCCAATGGTTGCATTAAGGGCAGTTACTAATGTGTCTTCAGAACAGGGACCCCAAGGTGATGTCTCCCAGTAGAGCTGCATGCATGAATGGTCATTGCATGAGCGATATTCTTGGAGGGCCTGACTAGGAGGGCATGGTTTTCCACCTGCAAATATCAAAAGAAAAAAAGAATACATCGCTGTGGCTATTATTAGCATATTGTTGCTGTTATTCCTGTCATTCTTGTTGTTTTTCCTGTTTCAATGTTCTAGAAAGATGGCCTTTTAGAACAATCTTCCTAAGACCTGAGCCACTGTACAATGTTTCTGACTCTATGAGCACGGTTGTTCTGTCATGAGTAACAACCTGAGGACGATATACTTCACCTTTCTCTTCTCAGTAACAGGCAACAGTATGTAAAAAAAAAAAAAAAAAATCAATTCACTTGGACATACCTCTCCTCCAGCAACAAAATACAAAGAAACTGTATGGGACTAAAAATAACGCTGTGCACTCCCACTTGGGACAAATTCGGAACACAAGGTACAAAGAGATGAAAAAATCCAACTGTCACTTTTGAAGAGCCTGGAGCAAAAGCAGGTTACTGAACATGCCTCCTGCCCACAACATTAATGGGTGGGCAAAGCAGCTAAACTACCCCTCCAGCCACGAGCCCTAGACACACCCTTACCCTCACCCCCACGTGCGCGAGCAAGTTAGGGAACCTGTTGCTGTGTGTTCCCAGTACCCCTTGGTGCAGCAGAGGCCCTGAAAAAGCCTTGCTTGAAAAAGATCAATCGATTCTACTGCTCACCTCTGTGTCATGTATCTCTGAGATAAATCCCAAAGATACCTGCTTTTATTTTAATATTATTATGCTGACATAAATTAGCCAGTTAGATATAATAGACCATGACCTTGAAGTGGTATTATTCAAACACAAATACTCACACACGTTACCTGCATATGGGTTCTCTTTCCTAAGACAGCATGATTTTTCTCAGAGAACCACTTTAACATACATCCTTCCTCAAGCAGTGCATTTTACTGCAATTTGAGAAATCCAGAAATCTCTCTTCAAGTTTGGCAGGAGAGAGCTCACCCTTAAACTCTGAAATCATATCTGACAATGTGTTATCCACTGGCAGGGAGACCAGACGATTGCGCGTTCCTACACTCGTGGGTGAGTCAGACAATCACATTTCACTACTATCTTTTCTTTCACAATGTTATATCTATGTAAAAACTGGTATTTATCTAAAGCATTGATGCTTCCCCCTGACTCTCCCACAGCATAATGATTTATTCAGTGGGCCAAATGCTTGAGAAGATTTGTGACCTTGATTTTGTTATTCTTGTTATTTTCCCCCCATTAAACACTATTGACTTTTTTCTCCTTTCATAAAAATAACAGACAAAAGGAGGAAGCCACTGCACTTTGAGAACATGAAAATCTTCATTTCTCTTGAACCTGACCCCATTTCTTATGATCACAGGACAGAATCTTATCTTAAAAGGAGCTCCTCAAAGCAAATGGCCATATTGCTCTGTTGTCCTCACTGAGCTGATGGCAGACAGAGCCAAGGGAGGGCCTAAAAGAAATGAAATGGCATGTGTGTCTGGGGATGGAGACCATTGCTCTAAGTGATAGAAACAGCTGCTCCTCTAATTTGTCCTCAAGTCACCCGTTTACATTCCCATAGCACATTTTAGCTTCTTCAGTGCCATTTTCACAGCCTTCATCTTTTTCCCTCTCACAATGTGCCAGCCTGACAGAGCAGGAAATGAGGACATGCAGATCAGGTACTTTGCCAGTGTTAGTGGTGGCTCCAGGTCAAGAAGTCACATCTCTTGATTCCTAATTTTGAACTCATTCTACCAGGCATATTCCAATTATGTTCCCAACTGCATGAGCTATCAGAAGCTGGATGTTTACCAATGAAGTCTTGTCTTCTTCCCTAAAAATGTATAACAACTAACACCCATCTGCCTGCCATGACCTGAATGTGCATGAGTGCTATGATATATCATGTGTGCTCAGTCACTCAGTTGTGTCCGACTCTTTGAGACCCCTGGACTGTAACCCACAAGAATCCTCTTTCCATGGAATTTTCCAGGCAAGAATATTGGAATGGGTTGCCATTTCCAACTCCAGGGGATCTTCCAGACCCAGGGATCAAACCCACGTCTCTTGCATTTTCTGCATTGGCAGGTAGATTTTTTACTAAAACAAGTAATGTTAATCATGGGAACCCAACATAGATCAACTAGGGAGAGAGAAATGCTTGGAAAGCAAATTGTTTACGTAGATTTAGGGACTAGAAACCTTTCTTATTACTCACCTTCTCCAGCCAATGCCAGGATAGTCCTTGACCTGGTCTGTTTCCCATCTGAGTTTTTATTTGAACAAGACTGAGAGCAGGATGACCACTCTGTCCACTCGCTCACCACACAATCCATCCGGCAGGGAATTTCACATGCCATCTGTTCAGGAGGTGGAGATGCTGGGCAGAGACTCCCTGATACATCTTCTCCTGTAATCAACCAGATCAAGACAGCTGCTGATGAATGGAAAACCGAGGCCAGTCCAGGAACATTCAGATTCATCTCTTCCTCTATGACTTCAGCTTAGCTTAGAAGACTTCACCTTGTGTCTAAACCAATAATGTTGTTGTTGTTGTTGTTGTTGTTCAGCCGTTCACAATATTTATGTCAAGAAAAACTTTTAGGAGATAATTTGGCATTTAGAAAGGTAGATACAATAGGAAAACTGCCTTTTGTCATCCTTCCCAGGGACAAGTGGGCTTTTTCCAGAAACAATTTAGCCGAGATGGCTGGGGACAGACTGACGTGCTATTGACAACCACATGTAACAAGTACATGCATTTCTGCAAAATTGGAGCTAGAAGCATCTGCTGACCTGAAAAACCACAATTTATGCTGAGCCATCTATTGTACTCCCTTCCCAAGTTATCAGTCTAATTTTCTGTTGGGTGTTTTCATCTCCAAATGCATGTGTGTGTCCTCAGTTATTTCCAACTCTTTGCAACCCCATGGACTGTAGCCCACCAGGCTCCTCTGTCTATGGAATTTTCCAGACAAGGATATTGGATTGAGTTGTTATTTCCTAATCCAAAGGATCTTCCCAACATAGGGATCAAACCTGTGTCTCCTGCAGCTCTTGCACTGGCAGACAGATTGTTCACCACTGTGTCACCTGGGAAGCCCCGTCTCTAAATATGCAATCTTAATGAAGACTATTGCACAATGACTCGTTTATTCTATTTGTGCATAGTGGTAAATAATCCAAAGCCACAGTGGATATGAACCTGTGGCTAAAATTATACACTATGTTGAAACAAATGGTGAACGCAAGCCCCCAATTTTCCCAAATCTATACCCCCTTTGATGAACTACTCAAACCAAAACACACAGACACACACACACACACACACACATGATAATGGGGAATGTAGTTTTACAATTAACAGACACAGCCAAGGGGATCATTTCTAAGTTGCTATTCTATATCACAAATGATTATAATGAATTTTTTTTTCTAAACTCTCTTTTAGGTTATGTATCCACTACTTTTAGAATTCAAATATTCCTCTTTATAGATAACAATTCCACTCTTACTATCCCCTCCTTCACAGTCACCTCATGAATACAGAAGACATGAACAATAGTAAAAACATGTATGGTTTGAAGCAACAACATGAAATGTGGAATGGCAGGTCTAGGAGACAGGCAGTTTCCTCTTTGTGACTTTATGCCCGTGGAATTCTCCTGTCATAATCTGACACAAAAAGTAACTGTGAAAGGGGGCTAATATTTATGCAGCATCTCCCTTGTGCAAGGCACTGTCCTCATAAGATGGTCCTAGACACAGGCGTGACCCATCTTGTTTTGTAGATGAGGTGTCAGTGGCTCTGGAAGGAAGACTTGCTCAGGGTCACAAAACTTGCTCACAGGCCTGAGTAGGGAAGCAAATGAAAACTTTCTGACTCCAGAAATTCTGGTTTCTCCATTAACTATATTGTGTCTAATTCCAAGAGATAGATAGTTCTTTTTAAAGGAAGTACCAGGTTGGCCAAAAAGTTCATTCAGTTTTTTACACCCAATCTTACAGAAAAACCTGAACAAACTTTTTGACCAATCAAATAAATAAAACAGCTGTCAGTGAGCAAGACTCCATGGACGAGAAGCTAGTGCCCTCCTAAAATTTGCATTCATATTTGTAAATGAGACCAGGCTCACTGCGCTTGAGGGAAAATAAAACTTTTCAAGCATATTATAGGAAGTAATAGAGATTCTAGCAGATAATCATGCTGAAAGACCAGTTCCAATCACTCTTTTTTCAGTCTCAATCTATTTTCTTGTTGAATCTACACTGTATACTACATGTAAACACAGAGACACACACACACACACACACACCCCAATATAACTTAGGGAGAGGGCTTCCCCAAGTACAGAAGTAGGCAGGTCAAACAAAACATACCAACTACATCTAACAAAAATTCAATTTCCACATTCATGAATATTATGAGCATAACTTCTACACAAAAACTTTTCAAAGCAGTGTCTTTCAAAGAACATTCTGAGGAATAAGATATTTGAAGGTTCTTATTTTAAAAGGGAGGGTGGAGCTGAGAAGTACTAGATTAAAATAGTAAAACTGGTCTCATTACTGGAGAGTAGTAAGTGTTAAAAATGCCAATTATCACATAAACTCCCTTTGATGCAAATAGGATGTAGTATTTTTCAGTCTTATTTGACTAATGGTTTTCCTTTTGGGGGAGCACCTCTCCCAGAAATTTTATTTTTATCAATATGCTTTGAGGAAAATCCTGCCTTCAAGAGTTATAAAATTATCAACTACTATTTGATGAGCATGTATTACATCCAAGGATTAATGGGATAAATATAAATGAAGATACTGTGATTTATCCCCCCAGAGCTCATGATTAATAACAGAGATGAGCTATAAATACAAAAAGATAAAACCTAGTCCAAAAGTAAATGTCAAGTACTGTGTGTTTCAAATAGAGAATCCTGTAGTGATTTAGGGAAGAGAAAGCTCCCTGGGGACCTAATCTGAGAGTAGAAGACTCTCAATAAGGAAAAAGAGAAAGATTAGGAACTGGTGGCAACCAGGGAGGGCATGTCAGTCAATACAAGTGTCAACAAAGGTATAATGATAGGAAAATACAAGCTATGTGGAAGGCAGTTAAACCTGAGGGTCCATGGGGAAAAGAGAAAGCATATGTTGGAAGAGTTGTTTGACATCAAATTCTGGATAACAGACTGAAACACCAGTTCTATTTCCACCTTCATTCAATTCCCAAACGCCCAGGTTTCCCACGACCCAAATTTAACATCCTGTAGGTCATCCATCATCTAGTAGCTTTAGTATTCACTTCCAGTGCTGGAATGGTTTTTAAAACCTAAGCTTTCCTATAAACTGATACGTCCATTTACACAGGGCAGTGAAATGTCAATACTCCCACCAACACTTTGACAGCTTGTCTATATGGGCCAATGCAGAAATGTGAGCAATCAGATAAGTTGTTCTTTAGTGAAGCCAAGCTAATAGTCATAAGCAGGCTATTCAGTTCGTGTGTGAGCTATTTTATGAGAAACCTTGCCAAAGAAAAGATCACAATGGGATCTTAGTTATGGGTAACCTAGTCAGACAGAGTTAAGTATCTGAAGGTGGAGCTTAGGATCACTTATCCTCCGGGGCATATCACTTAACTTCTTTGAACCTCTGTTATCTGCAATAATGAAATAATAACACCTACATTTCAGGGACAGTCTAAGGATTAGAAATCACTAATGCAAAATACACCGCAGTGTTTCCAACAACAGAGGGAGGAGACAATATAGAGGAATGTGAAATAGATCACCAGTCCAAGTTTGATGCATGAAACAGGGCATTCAAAGCTAGTGCACTGGGACAACCTGAGGGATGGGATGGGGAGGGAGGTGGAAGGGGAGTTCAGGATGGGGGACACATGTACACCCATGGCTGATTCCTGTCACTCTATGGCAAAACCCACTACAATATTGTAAAGTAATTAGCCTCCAATTAAATAAATTGTTTTTTCTTTTAATGTCTGCAAAGACGTACACCACCAAATGGAGAAGGGAATGGCAACCTATTGCAGTATTCTTGCCTGGAGAATCCCATGAACAGAGGAGCCTGGTGGGCTACAGTCCATGGGCTCACAAAGAGTTGGACACAACCGAGCAACTAATACTACACTACACCACCCAAACCTACCGGCATTCTTGATCTAAAAATCTAGAGATGCATGCCATAGCCATGAGAAGCACTTGCTCTAACATGCATACATACGTACACATTACCAGCAACAGCTTCACAGACTAGTTCACATAATATATAACGAATGCTTATAATTATCCAGATAACTTTGCTTATATGTGACTCATCTAATCCATTTAAAAGCCAAAAATAAAGCACTTGAGCCTGAACAAGCTCATTAGCCCATCTACACTGGTACAATTGTCTTCCTACTGCAGAGAGAACCCATATCAAAAGGGGAGCATTTATTCTTTCCTGTTTTCATTTTCATGGATGGATCAATGAGACCACCTGAAATCTCAGGCAAGCATGGGAAATAAAGCAGCGCATGGGACAGAAACCTAGTCATTAAAAGTGATTTTCACAAGCTCTTATAATCTAGTGTCACAATAAAACTGAATATATTTAAGAAACTGAATTCATCTTTCAAGAAGACTCTCAAATTGTTCCCTGTCCTCATCAGGTTCCCTGATATCAACAATGACAAAGTGGATTATCTCTCCTCAAGGAGTAGACTTCTTTAAATTAGTTGTAATTCTGAAAATAAGGTACAGGGTGCTGCTCCAACTTTGTGACTTTTTTTAAAAAAATTTAATATGGTGACAGCCCATTACATAAAATTAACCATTTTAGAGTAAATATTTCAGTAGGATTCGATAAATCACAATTTTTTTACAGTCCATCATCTCTATTCTTTGTGATTCTAGAGACCTTGGCTTAGATAACTGGGTGACCCGGTCTTGCCCGTGGGTCATAGTACCATTCTCATGCTTGCCCATTCATGACTAAAAACAACAGTTCTTAGATAAGAGAAAGATTATTTTCTTTTTTTCAAAGTACAGTGTATTTACAATGCTGTATTAGTTTCAGGTGTACAGCAAAGTGATTCAATTATGTGTGTGTGTGTGCATAAGAGGGACTTCCCTGGTGGCTCAGAGGAATCATTTTTGGATTCTTTCCCATTATACATAATACAAGATATTGCATATATCTCCCTATGCTACACAGTAACTCTAGGTCCACTATGGAACTAGGAACTATGGATGGAGGTTCGTGACATTGCACAGGAGACAGGAATCAAGACCATCCTCAAGAAAAAGAAATGCAAAAAAGCAAAATGGCTGCCTGAGGAGGCCTTACAAGTAGCTGTGAAAAGAAGGGACATGAAAAGCAAAGGAGAAAAGGAAAGATATATCCATTTGAATGCAGAGTTCCAAAGAATAGCAAGGAGAGATAAGAAAGCCTTCCTCAGCAATAAATGCAAAGAAATAAAGGAAAACAACAGAATGGGAAAGACTGGAGATCTCTTCAAGAACATCAGAGATACCAAGGGAACATTTCATGCAAACATGGGTACAATAAAGGACAGAAATGGTAGGGACCTAACAGAAACAGAAGATGTTAAGAAGAGGTGGCAAGAATACACAGAAGAACTGTACAAAAAAGAGCTTCATGACCCACATAATCACCATGGTGTGATCACTGATCTAGAGCCAGACATCCTAGAATGTGAAGTCAAGTGGGCCATAGGAAGCATCACTGTGAACAAAGGTAGTGGAGGTGATGGAATTCCACTTGAGCTATTTCAAATCCTGAAAGATGATGCTGTGAAAGTGCTGCACTCAATATGCCAGCAAATTTGGAAAACTCAGCAGTGGCCATAGGACTGGAAAAGGTCAGTTTTCATTCCAATCCCAAAGAAAGGCAATGCCAAAGAATGTTCAAACTACTGCCCAATTACACTCATCTCACCTGCTAGTAAAGTAATGCTTAAAATTCTCTAAACCATCCTTCAACAATATGTGAACCATGAACTTCCAGATGTTCAAGTTGGATTTAGAAAAGGCAGAGGAACTAGAGATCAAATTGCCAACAACTGCTTGATCATTGAAAAAGCAAGAGAGTTCCAGAAAAACATCTATTTCTGCTTTATTGACTATGCCAAAGCCTTTGACTGTGTGGTTCACAATAAACTGTGGAAAGTTCCGAAAGAGATGGGAATACCAGACCACCTGACCTGCCTCTTGAAAAACTGGTATGCAGTTCAGGAAGCAACAGTTGGAAAGGACAGGGAATAACAGACTGGTTCCAAATAGGAAAAGGAGTATGTCAAGGCTGCATATTGTCACCCTGCTTTTTTAACTTATATGCAGAGTATATCATGAGAAATGCTGGGCTGGATGAAGCGCAAGATGGAATCAAGATTGCCAGGAGAAATATCAATGACCTCAGATACGCAGATGACACTACCCTTATGGCAGAAAGTGAAGAAGAACTAAAGAGCCTCTTGATGAAAGTGAAAGTGGAGAGTAAAAAAGTTGGCTTAAAGCTCAACATTCAAAAAATTAATATCATGGCATCCAGTCCCATCACTTCATGGCTAATAGATGGGGAAGCAGTGAAAACAGTGGCTGACTTTGTTTTTCTGGGCTCCAAAATCATCGCAGATTGTGATTGCAGCCATGAAATTAAAAGATGCTTACTCCTTGGAAGGAAAGTTAAGACCAACCTAGACAGCATATTCAAAAGCAGAGACATTACTTTGCCAACAAAGGTCCATCTAGTCAAGGCTATGGTTTTTCCAGTGGTCATGTACGGATGTGAGAGTTGGACTATAAAGAAAGCTGACCACCAAAGAATTGATGCTTTTGAACTGTTTTGTTGGAGAAGACTCTTGAGAGTCCCTTTGACTGCAAGGAGATCCAACCAGTCCATCCTAAAGGAGATCAGTCCTGGGTGTTCATTGGAAGGACTGATGTTGAAGCTGAAACTCCAATATTTTGGCCACCTGATGTGAAGAGCTGACTCATTTGAGAAGACCCTGATACTGGGAAAGATTAAGGGCAGGAGGAAAAGGGGCTGACAGAGGATCAGATGGTTGGATGGCATCACGGACTCAATGGACATGGGTTTGGGTGGACTCCAGGAGTTGGTGATGGACAGGGAGGCCTGGCGTGCTGCGGTTCATGGGGTCCCAAAGAGTCGGACATGACTGAGCAACTGATCTGAACTGAACTCTAGGTCCTTGTTGCTCATCTATTTTAAATATAGTAGAGTATATCGTGTATGTGTGCATGCTCAGTCATGTCTGATTGTTTGCAACCACATGGACCATAGCCCACCAGGCTCCTCTTTCCTTGGAATTTTCTAGGCAAGAGTACTGGAGTGGGTTGCCATTTCCTCTTCCAGGGGATCTTCCCAACCCAGGGATTGAACTCACATCTCTTACATCTTCTGCATTGACAGGCAGGTTCTTTACCACTGAGGCCACCTGGGAAGCCTATAGTATGTATCTATTAATCACAAACTCCAAATTTATCCCTTCTCCTATCTTTTCCCTTTTGGTAACCATAACTGTGTTCTTTTACATTTATGTGTCTGTTTCTGTGTTGTAAATGAGTTCATATGTATAATATTTTTTTTAGATTCCACATATAACTGATACCATAAGATATTTGTCTTTTTGTGTCTGACTTACTTCACTTAGCATGGTAATCTCTAGGTCCAAATGAGAGAAAGATTCTTGAACACATGAATAAACTCACGATTCCCTGAAAATCTTTTTTTCCAGTTCAAATGTATATGCTACTTAAAGTATAAATAGTTCACAGCAGACTGTCTATGGTGGCCATGTAAATTTAACACTAACATAGCTTTCAGACTTTGGCTTCCACATAAAATTAATGTTTCAGCCACACCTATGCTATATCCTATGTCCTGTGGCATCCTTTGTTTTATAATACTAAGGAACTAGAATTTAATATTATAAGCCACCATCTCTCTTTATAATAATAGAACAAACAGCTATGTTTCTTATTTTTCTGACCTGTACTATGTATCCAAAATGAGAAAAGATATAGACAAAATAGAAACAAAATGAGAAACCAGATAGCTACAAATCTACAGTCTGATTTAAAAGTAGACTAGCATTTTGTCATCATACACAATTTAATCTTACTCTTTCAAAAAATAATGCAAATTGGGTACTTCATCAATATTTCCTCTTGTATACTATTACACTATCTATGGAAAATAACGAAGCAGTTATTGAAAATACTTTACACGTCATAAAATTTTATGTCCTATTTAAATCTGAGAAGAATGCCAATAAACGTTGATTAAATGCTTGCCAACAGCTAGTAAGATGTCAGTGGATGGTATACAGCAAATTTCCTGGAATTCATATGCACTTAATTTCATTTTTTAAATTTAAATGTTATCTCCTTAAATGTAAGTAGCCCCTAGCCACTTCTGGACTGGGGCTCTACTCAGCTAAGGAAACGTTTATACTTCAAAAGAACAAAATATGAAAGAAAGCTAAGGGCTAAACAGAAGTTATGTGCAACTCTGCAATGCCAACAATGCAATTAATGTTTCTGCTTGCGAATTTTACCATTTGAAGCTTATCTATCTAGTTTGTACACACAGGAAGGCAAATTTTAAAAATATGATGTTAAGTATTATCATATTTATAATAACAAAAACAACTGAAGTAATAAAATAACATCAGCATGTGATATCTGGGAAAGTATAGAGTGGGCTGTACGCTACACAAACCACATTGCTTTTTTTTTCCTCAAATTTTTTAAAGTTTTAATTGGAGGATAATTACAATATTGTGATGGCCTCTGCCATACATTAACATGAAGCGGTCATAGTTAAACATGTGTCCCCTCCCTCTGGAAGCCTCTCCTACCTCCCTCCCCACCCCATCCCTCCAAGTTGTCACAGAGCACCAGCTTTGCATTTCCTGTGTCAGACATCAAACTCCCACTGACCGTCTATTTTATACATGGTAATATATAATATATATATTATATGTATATAATATATAATTATCCCACCCTTTCCTTCACCTAATGGATCCAAAAGTCTGTTCTTTCTGTCTGTGTCTCCTTTGCTACCCTACTGACATCATTAGTGAGGCATTACTGTCACACCTGAGGTACAGAGAGCTTAAAACCACTTGTTCAAGAAACATGTGGCTGGTAAGTGTCTGACCTAGAACTGGAAAACATACCAACTAGACCCTAAAAGCTATATTCTTAACTATTTTGCTGTATTGTGTCCTGGTTCATATGTCACATACGCCTTTCTCATCATATTACTTTTAACTGATACCAAACTATGAAGAAAGAATTCTATACAATCCATTGTCAGCTAGTAAGTATATTTAGTATTGGAAAGAATCAGCCCAAAGGAGTGAGCAGCTTAATTATCTAGGAATTGCATCATAAGATGAGGCAGAACAGGGTGATATTTTTCAAAAATAGAAAAGATAAGCAGATGAAAAAGAGTTCATCATGCAGAGTTGGAAGAACAAGATAGAAGGAAGGACAAAATAGGAACACGAAGTATGGATGTTCAGCAAAAACAGTGCACTGTATGATTAGATAAATGACACAAACACAGGCTAAACATAATAATGATGTGGCGCTAGAGGTAAAGAACCTGCCTGCCAAGGTAGGACATACAAGAGATGCAGGTTCGATCCCTGAGTTGAAAAGATCTCTTGAGAAGGAAAAGGCAACGTGTTCCCGGATTCTTGCCTGAAGAATCCCACAGAGAGAGGAGCCTGGTGGGCTACAGCACATGGAGCCCCAAAGATCTGGACATGACTGACTGACTGAGCACACACACACAACTGTATGCATGCATGCTCAGTCGTATCTGCCTCTTGTGATCTTATGGACTATAGTCCACCAGGTTCCTCTGTCCATAGAATTTCCGAGGCAAGAAGACTGGAATGGGTTGCCATTTCCTACTCCAGGGGTTCTTCCTGACCCAGGGATTGAACACCCATTCTTGCATCTCCTGTGTTGGCAGGTGAATTCTTTACCACTATGCCACCTGGGAAGCCCAGTAATGATTAAGGACGCTCACAAAGCAGAATAACAATACACTTCTAATAGCTGATCAAAGAAAAGAAAGGAGAACATAAGAGCAAAGGCTAAAATAAACATAGGGGAAAACTCAAACATTAAAAGGAAAAGACTTTAGGTAAGAAATAATAACAGCTAAATATAAGAAAACAATATTTCCAAGATAAACATATTCACAATGGCCAGAAGCTGAAATTGCATCTAATGGCAGGTGAGCTCTTTGTTCAGAAGTCTGTCTAACTGAGCAGCTGTATCAAGTTTCTCAGCATACAAGAATATATTGATAATAGCAGCTAACACTTTGATCATTTAGAATGTACTCAGCATAATGTTACACTTTACATGTATTTAGTAACTCATTGACGCTCAAAAACATCAATAATAGTAAACATGTATACTGTACATAACAGATGTTAGTTATTACTCTAAGTGAATTACATATATCAACTCATTTGGATGTCACAATACTATGCCATAAGCACTACCATTATGTTCATTATATAGAGGAGAATATTGAGTCTTAGATGAGTTAAAATTACCTGCCCAAAGTCAAACACAAGTAAAATGGTAGAGTTTGAATTTGGACCTGGGTAACTTGGCTCTAGAGCCCATTTCTTAAAGGCAACGCTTTATTGACATGCACACCTTCGACTCAATGTCAGGACAATTTATGTACCCAGCTGTACAAAACTCAATCCAGTGGAGAATCAGTGAACTGTGAAGCATCCCAACACATTTAGCTCATGAATTCTGTGTGTTACTCAGGGTGCGAGAAGATGCAAAAGGGCAGAAACAGTCTATGATTTAGGAGCAAACTACAATCGCTCAAAAAAACTCCAAGTAAAACCTAATAAAATTCTTAGTGGGGAAACGTCACATTTCCTTGGTCTCAGTCACACATTTCAGAGGGCAGTAACCACTATTTTATGTGTATGAAAAAGGTCTGAAAATTATGCACTCTGATTTAGGTTTGGAAAAAATATTTATATATTTCTGGTTTTGACACCTTCCAAGATGTGACCTTGAAAAATAACTTCTTCTTTTCTAACAAATGACATCAGTTTGCTCACAGCCCCAATTTCTGGTCGGTAGTCAGGGCCAGATGGGAGTTGGGGAAGGAGGGGAGGAACAGAAACATATCCATTTAAAGTAACTTAGCAACTCATGATCAAACTGTATCATTTCAAAGTTAACTCCATCTCAGTTTTTCAATGCTTCTCCCTCTCTCCTTTCTTCCCTTCTCTTTGGGTGGCAGCTGAGTCTAAGAAGAATGTCTGTCTCAGAGCTGCACATTCTCCTTTGAATTCTGTTGGATCCCTACTGAGCTATTACCATCAACCTGGTTTTGGTATACCATTACCTAGTCCTTAAAGGTGCGTCTGCATCCACTCTAATTTCAAGGTTTCCTATCACAGCTACTGACTTTCTAATCCACACACTTTATACTCATTTAGACTTGACTCCAAGCTAGGTCCAGTTTCCTGGAGGGGTCAGCACCTCCACATCCTATAGTGGGGCATGATTTCAGGACTGCCCCCATATTACCAGGAAACTGGGGAGACCCCATTGGGAAGGTGGTGAGCAGCTGGCTCAGACCCACTCTGTGCCTGAACACAGCAATCACTGCTTCACTGTGGCAGCCCCATCGCTTTTTGTTGGGAAACAAGGAACTCTGTGTGCAGTCTCTTTCTGCAGGCTCAAACCAGAGAAGGAAGTACTAGCCCTACTGCTTTGGTTTTCCCTTTAACTTATCTGAAATGTCCACAGTTTTCATTTCCTCAGCCCAGCATTTCAACTGCAGAATGAAAAGGAGCCAAGGGACCTCATGTCCATGTACTTCTCAAAATCTTCCCTAGATTCCTTCTTTCTGATCCAGGAAACCATCTAATGCAGAAGTCTGGCTTGTGCTAAATCTGTATTCTGAGACTTCAGGCCTCTCATTTTAATCTCTGGAGGGAGCTCTTCAGAACTTATAAAACGCTTTTCTTCCATACACCTGCCTCTTGCATAAGAAAGTCAATTTTTCAGGATTATTGTCCCTGAAAAGAGCTTTAAGATTTCATTTTTGGGCACTTACTTGTTCTGTTTGCATCTGAGATATAATAATAACCTAACTTTTGTGGACACAGTGGATAGCTCAGAAATCTACTGAGGTGGGGCAGGAAGGTGGGGGAGGTCCTGTCCAGTAAGGCACAGAAGCAGACACCGAAAGAAAAGCACTCACGCATCTTAAAACATAATTTGAGGACATTTGCTTAGTGTGGAAATCCTGTTTCTCATGAGAATTTTATAGAGATTCTAATTTTAAAAAAGATTAATCCAGAGGGACAATAATGGAATAAATATACTTAATAATGCAAGACATGCTTTTACAAAAGAGAAAATCTCAGAGTAAATTAACAGCACATGATAAAGGACAGAATATTGGGAGGACCTGTGACATCTGGGTTTGAGTTCTGCCTTGTTGTAAATGTGGCCACGAAAAATGGTTAAGCTTTTTTAGGCTCCAGAAGCCTTGTGTAAGTAGGAGGTGGGGCACTGCTATCATCCTTGATTATATTATCTGGTCAGATGATAGATCAAAGAGGCTAATGTAAAATAATGCTTTGGAAATTGCAAAGCATCATTTATATATAATGTAGCTTTTTATTATTGGTGAAAATGGGGCTAAAGGGCACTCCAAATAGGAAAATGATTTAAGTCAAAGATACTATCTTTCTTCTCCATCTCAATTTTGTCATAGCTAGAAAAATAAGAGGCACTGAAATGATTATAAAGAAATAATGTTACTCATTTCATCTACTTATCTAGCTATATAACTAGCTATTAAGAAAAGGATTTGGACCAGCTTGAATATGTGGTATACCTGTAGAAAGCACTTAAATTTGTCTAAAAGCTTTCTGAAAATCAATATTTTTAAGTTAAACTGAGGAAGTCAACAGAGTAAACCAATAAAAGAGCAGTAAAGAATGGTCATTTTCTCTCTGTAATTAACCTTCAGAAACATAATTTTAATGCCTTTAAGTGGGAAATATATTATGATTTATTTAACTACTTCACTTTCATGGCACAATTAAGATGTTTTCAATTCCTCTTTTGATAAGCAATACTGCAAAGAACATTGTTGATTAAATCATTGATTGCTTTCCTAAGAATAAATTTCTAGAAAGGGAAAAATAAAGTCAAAGAATATGAACTTCATTGAAGTCCTTGCATGGAAAATAGTGCCAGTTTGCTTTTTAGTTTTTTATTCCTTATCTTACCTTCATTTTAAAATTTGCACACAATAAAATTCACTCTCTGTGCTATACAATCCTGTGCATTTTGGCAAATACATAGAGCCTTGTATCCATTATCAAAACTATGAGACAAAACAATTCTATCACCACAAAAAACTTCCTTGTGCTGCCTTTTTGGAATTATCCCTTACATCCTCTGATCTCCCCCCGAAAAATTGATATGATCTCTGTTCTTACAGTTTTATTTCTGTCCCCCAGAACGTCACAACAGTGGAATTATACAGCTTGTAGTTTTTGTACCAATATGCATTTGAGATGTGCCCATGTTGCTGCATATAAGAAGAATAGTTCATTCTTTTTTGTTGCTGAGTAGTATTCCATTTCGTGGATACAGCACATTTTGTTTGTCTATTCAGCTGAAGGACATTTGCATTGTATCCACATTTTGGTGACTATGAATAAAGCTGAAATACAGGTTCTTGTGTAAATATAAATTTCAATTTCTTTGGGTAAATAATTAGGAGGGTAAATATGGGATCATACGTAAGTGTTGATTTTATAAGACACTGTCAAACTGTTTTCAAAGTGTCCAGACTATTTTCATTTCATCAGCAATGTATGAGCTTTCTGGTTGCTCTGTCTCCTACCAGCATATGGTATGACAACTCTTTTACTGCTTGCTTAATTTTTATTATTCTTTTTTTTTCTAATTTTATTTTATTTTTAAACTTTACATAATTGTATTAGTTTTGCCAAATATCAAAATGAATCCGCCACAGGTATACATGTGTTCCCCATCCCGAACCCTCCTCCCTCCTCCCTCCCCATACCATCCCTCTGGGCCGTCCCAGTGCACCAGCCCCAAGCATCCAGCATCGTGCATCGAACCTGGACTGGCAACTCGTTTCCTACATGATATTTTACATGTTTCATTGCCATTCTCCCAAATCTTCCCACCCTCTCCCTCTCCCACAGAGTCCATAAGACTGTTCTATACATCAGTGTCTCTTTTGCTGTCTCGTACACCGGGTTATTGTTACCATCTTCCTAAATTCCATATATATGCGTTAGTATACTGTATTTATGTTTTTCCTTCTGGCTTACTTCACTCTGTATAATAGGCTCCAGTTTCATCCACCTCATTAGAACTGATTCAAATGTATTCTTTTTAATGGCTGAGTAATACTCCATTGTGTATATGTATAGGGATATAGTGGTAATATATTGTCATTTTGATTTTAGTTCAGTCGCTCAGTTGTGTCTGACTCTTTGCGACCCCATGAATTGCAGCACGCCAGGCCTCCCGGTCCATCACCAACTCCCAGAGTTTACCCAAACTCAAGTCCATCAAGTCGGTGATGCCATCCAGCCATCTCATCCTCTGTTGTCCCCTTCTCCTCCTGTCCCCAATCCCTCCCAGCATCAGGGTCTTTTCCAATGAGTCAACTCTTTGCATGAGGTGGCCAAAGTACTGGAGTTTCAGCTTCAGCAACATTCCTTCCAATGAACTCCCAGGACTGATCTCCTTTAGAATGGGCTGGTTGGATCTCCTTGCAGCCCAAGGGACTCTCAAGAGTCTTCTCCAACACCACAGTTCAAAAGCATCAATTCTTCAGGGCTCAGCTTTCTTCACAGTCCAACTCTCACATCCATACATGACCACTGGAAAAACCATAGCCTTGACTAGACAGACCTTTGTTGGCAAAGTAATGACTGTTTTTTAATATGCTATCTAGGTTGGTCATAATTTTCCTTCCAAGGAGTAAGCGTCTTTTTAATTTTATGGTTGCAATCACCATCTGCAGTGATTTTGGAGCCCCCAAAAATAAAGTCTGACAGTTTCTACTGTTTCCCCATGTATTTCCCATGAAGTGATGGGACCAGATGCCATGATCTTAGTTTTCTGAATTATATTTTCCCAATACTAATGGTGCTGAATATCTCTTTATGTTGTTATTTACCATTTTTACATTCTCATTGGTGAAGTGTGTATCCAAATCTTTGACTTTGTTTTTATTTGGATTAAGTTATGGATTGAATGTTTCTATTACTCCAAAATTCACAACCCCCAATGTTATGGTATTTGGAGGTATGGCCTTTGGGAGGTGAATAGCTTTACATGAGGTCCTGACAGTGAAACACTCATTCTGAGCTTAATGTCCTTATAAGCAGAGGAAGAAAGACCACATAGTGAGAAAGTGGCTGATACAGACCAAGAAGCAGGCCCTCATCAGACACCAATCTACAGGCACCTTGAATTTGGACTTCAAGGACAGTTCCAAATAAATGTCAGTTTTCAGTTCACCCAGTCTATGGTATTTTGTTACAACAGCAGCAGCTAAGACAGGCTGTTCTCACTGAGTTTTAAGAGTTCTGCATATATTCTACATATAAGTCCTTTGTCAGATTTGTGATATGTAAATATATGCTCACAGTCTGAGTGTTTCCTCTTTTCATTTTCTTTTTTTTTTTCTCAGCAGTACTTTTTTTAATATAAATTTATTTCTTTTAATTGGAGGTTAATTACTTTACAATATTTTATTGGTTTTGCCATACATCAACATGAATCTGCCATAGGTATACACGTGTTCCCCATCAGCATCTTTTCAAAGCAAAGTTTTCATTTTTAATTAAACTTTTAAGTTCCATTTGTCAACTTCTCCTTCATGCATTGTGCTTTTACACCATATCCAGTTTGTTTTTCAAAAAGACAAATTTTCAGGAAGGAACAGAAAGTGGATTGTCTGCTGCAAACAAACACTTATTTGAAACTTACATATTAGGATCTAAAACTTCATAATTTTGATACAGAGACGTCTCTAACTAGTGTGTCCTAGTGTCTAACAAAACACACACATTTTGCAAACATTGCAATTTGTTTCCATGACAAGTATTTACTGATATAAGAGTTGAGAGTCAGCATTATAACATACTGATGATATGTGTCATGCAATGATAATTAGCTGCTAGGTACACAACTTATGTCGTATTCACACAGTATAATGGACAATGTAGGAAGATGGGATTTGGTCTTTTGTGATGCTGCATCAAACATTTGGCACAATGTATGGTGTCTATTAGGTCTTAAAAAATTCTGACTGAAGAAATGAATGAGAAAGGAAAGATATTTAGCCTGTTTAAGGTATAAGCAAACCATAGATTATGCTTTATAGTAGGCAACCGAACCTCAGTGCAGTATGCACTGAGAGATAACTGTGATGAATCCATCTAGGGGATGTCAGGCACTAACTGGGAGACAGGTCAGGGTTAATAACCCACTATTAACTGAGAGAGAGCACAGCATAATGGACTCTGGAGTCGGACTGCCTGGGCTCCAATTCTACTTTCTTTTTTTTTTTTTTCTTAAGATTTTCCTGATATGGACCATTTTAAAAGTCTTTCTCGAAAGTGCTACAATATTGCTTCTGTTTTATATTTTGGTTTTATGACCAAGAGGCATGTGGTATCTTAGCTCCCTGACCAGGGATCAAACCCACATCCCCTGCATTAGAAGGCGAAGTCTTGAACCCCTGTACCACAGGGGTGCTGGTGATTTAGTCGTTAAGTCTTATCCACCTCTTGCAACCCCAGACTGTAGCCTGCCAGGCTCCTCTGTCCATGGGATTCTCCAGGCAAGAATACTGGAGCAGGTTGCCATTTTCTTCTCCAGGGGGTCTTCCCAACCCAGGAATTGAACCCAGATCTCCTGCATTGCATGCAGATTCTTTACCGATTGAGTTATGAGGGAAGCCCTCGTACCCCCAGGGAAGTTCCTCTAACCCTACTTCTGATACCTATCTAAATTGGGAAAGGAGTATATCAAGGCTGTATATTGTCACCCTACTTATTTAGATTATATTCAGAGTACATCATGTGAAATGCCAGACTGGATGAAGCACAACTTGATACTGTCAGGAGAAAAATCAATAACTTGAGATGTGCAGATGACATCAACCTTATGGAAGAAAGCAAATAGGACTAAAGAGTCTCTTGATAAAGGTTTAGGAAAGTGAAAGGGCTGGCTTAAAATTCAACTTTCAAAAAACTAAGATCATGTCATTTGATCCCATCACTTCATGGCAGATAGATAAGGAAACAATGGAAACAGTGAGAGACTTTATTTTCTTTGCTTCCAATATCACTGCAGATGGTGACCACAGCCATGAAATTAAAAGATGTTTGCTCCTTGGAAGAAAAGCTATGACAAACCTAGACAGCATATTAAACAGCAGAGACATTATTTTGCCAACAAAAGTTGGTATAGTCAAAGCTATGGTTTTTCCAGTAGTCATGTATTGATGTGAGAGTTGGACCATAAAGAAGGTTGAGTACCAAAGAATTGATGCTTTCTAACTGTAGTGTTGGAGAAGACTCTTGAGAGTCCCTTGGACTGCAAGGAGATCCAACCAGTCAATCCTACAGGAAATCAAACCTGAATATTGACTGGAAGGACTGATGCTGAAGCTGAAGCTCCAATACCTTGACCACCTGATGCAAAGAGCTGACTCATTAGAAAAGACCCTGACGCTGGGAAAGATTGAAGGCAGGAGAAGGGGACGACAGTAGACAAGACGGTTGGATAGCATCACTGATTCAATGGACATGAGTGTGAGCAAGCTCTGGGAGATGGTGAAGGATAAGGAAGCCTGGTGAGCTGCAGTCCATGGGGTCGAAGAGCTGGACACATCTGAGTGACTGAACACCATTCCCTTCCTAGGGGATCTTTCCAACCCAGGAATCAAACCCAGGGAAGTCCTTGGGGTTGCAAAGAGTTGGACATGACTTAGCGGCTGAACAAGTAGTTGTATATTAATATAATTGTGGGAGAAACATACTGAAAGTTACAGACCATGGCAAACTATTTTCATCCAAACACAAGTTTCAGCTCAAGCCTCTGGGAAGTTTGTCTTTGAATAAATTACAAGAAAGGCGAAATAAACTTGCTTTTTTCTTTAGTTCGTCTATGCTTTTATTTTGTGTCTAATTCACAGGCTTACAACTGTGGGAACTGTGAAATTGCCAATCCTTCCCCTCAGACTCTACACAATTTGGGATCTAAGAAGAATATGTAAAGTTCACCAACATCTTCGAAGGATTTTTTACTGGGGAAGAATTCTACAAAAGCAGAACATTTTAAAGCAGAGAAATATTCCTGATCATATAATTCTCAGAAGACAACTATACCATTTCCCTTCAAAAGCGTTGTTGATGTCTTTTTCCTATTCCTGATCCCCTGGCTATTAAACTGTTCCTATTCAATTTTGTAAAACATAGCAGGGGTCTAATGATTACTTTTGCACCATATTGAAGAAGTATAATAAAACACCAAACTGCAAATCTACGTGATGCTTTGCCATGTTCATCTAGTGGAAAATCATACTCTATCATTTTCTCATTGAAATGCTACAAACTAATTAAGGCTCTAAAATAATGACTGGATTCTACTTTTCCGGTCTGCTTCACAAACTTATTTTCAAATAGAGAAGTACAGTACCTAAGACCAGAGGGCACATAAACTGATTTTCAGAATATGTTTCATTATTGGTCAGAATTTGAGATCAAAACAGAGAACAAACAGTTTTTAAAAATGTAGTTTGGTCTTTTATAAACAAATGAAAAAAAAGTAAAACCTCCAAATGAAAATTAGGTAAATAATAATTAGAAAAACAGGATGGTGAAAAAATGAACACGGAAGGTTTATTAAAGTTTTTATTCAAGTCAAATTGATTTCAGGTGGAAATCTGTATGTACAATAAATAAAAAGTTTTTGTACCTAGATTAATTACATGGGTGGTACAAGGTCCAAAAGTTTTTTGACTTCTACTATAATTTTTACCTACTATATGTCACTAGTACTATCTTCAGACTGATACTGTTGTCTTCCAGCAATTGAATGAATACTAAAGTGGAATAAACATTATCTCTATTTGTCTATCTTCCCCAAACTTATCTACAATTACAATGATAATTCAATTGGCACTGCCATTTTTTCAAGCCAATCTCAAGTAGCCCAAAAAAATCAATGAAATTTAAAATATCAAAATAAAATGTATGCTGAAATATTTTAAAACACGAGGCACAAACTCAAGCAAATATTTAAAAAATCCAAATCTTACTTTATACCACTGCCAAATTCTCCTCGATACTTCATTAGAGTAATTATGACAATTGATTCAAGCTGTATTCTCAGAGTAACAAAAGATGAATACAGACATTTGAAATCTGTGTACTCCTTTTTGTTCTGCACTTGAGCCCAGAAAGAAACATGTTCTGATTTCATGAAATAAATATTATTTTGGGGGGTGTCTGCTTTACTTAAGAGGTCAAATCCTTAATTACATCATTAATAATTATGCTGACATTTACTGCCTGCAAGGCATGGTTTCTTTGGAAGCAATTTAGCAGCACTAGATATTTCAGATCATTTATCTTATTCTAACTGGTCCACTGGTTAGAAGAATAATTTTCTAATCGTTCCAGGCAGTTAAAACAGCGCTTATTAGGTTATTTGTAAATAAGCACTTTTTCCCTGAGACATAATAAATGAAAGGAAACATCTGCTCAACAAATTTAAGATTGTATAATGTTGTAAGTCTTTAGCTCATTATATTGCTTGCTTGGCCAGAAAAATGATGTATCTTATGTATTTCTGAACACCCAGTGCCTAGAACAGTACCTCCTTCATAATAAATATTCAATAAATGTGAATTTTGTAATTGAACTGAACAGATGTTTTAAAGTCTGAGACATTTCTGGTATCCATAGGGGCAGCACAAATTGAAGACATTTTTAAATACCTAAGAATGAGCAACACAAATATATCTGATAAAGGTCCTACTATTGTGAATAAGGACATTGATTTAGAAACAGAAAGACGTGAGTTTCAATTCTAGCTTGTTCTTAGTAGTTGGGTGTCATTGGGTAAGTTATTTCAATTCTCTACAAAATGGTTTCCCTATCTAAATATGGGAATTGATCAAAACAATGAAGATGACATATGTCTACCAACCTCTTTTAACGCCTTTAGATTTTGCATAAGTTCATTACAGATATAAATGAATATGTGAAAGATTATTCTAGCACAGGAGAGAAGTTAGGAAGAATGTAGAAAATAATACATATACCAAAAAGCATTTATGTAAAGATATGCAAGGCTCATCTGATGTGTCAGTTTGCTTGCGTAAGCAGTGGGTTTACCTATCTGTGGTTTTTATCTTGCTTCAGGTAATACTACATTAGCATATATTTCCTCATGCAGATATGCTAAGAAACAATGCTGACAGGCAATAGGAACATGTCAAAAGGAAAGGTTACCACAGGGGGTCTCACTTAGATAATCAAAAATGACTGAAAGTGCCAAAGGGAAGATAGAAGAATATTTTACAAAAGGGTCAAACTCCCACTATACATAGCTCTCAAAAGATGCAGAAGCAAACCTGCTCTGAGACAGTCAGAAGAGGTGACAGAGACAGTGCTATTTGTGCATCCTTAAAATATATGAGCTGACAGTGGTAGTCTGAGCATGTGATGTGTTATTTTGTTTACAAACCTGGCTTCCTGCGACTTTCCAAACTCCATTGCACAGATCAGCCAAAGCTCAGAAAACCACATTTTATTTCCCAATGAAATCTCACAAACCGCAAAAGCTTAATCACCAGCCACCTGACCTGCCTCTTGATAAATCTGTATGCAGGTCAGGAAGCAACAGTTAGAACTGCACATGAAACAACAGACTGGCCCCAAATAGGAAAAGGAGTAAACCAAGGCTGTATATCACTCTGCTTATTTAACGTATATGCAGAGTACATCATGAGCAATGCTGGGCTGGAGGAAACACAAGATGGAATCAATAACCTCAGATATGCAGATGACACCACCCTTATGGGAGAAAGTGAAGAAGAACTAAAGAACCTCTTGATGAAAGTGAAAGAGGAGAGTAAAAAAGTTGGCTTAAAGCTCAATATTCAGAAAACTAAGATCATGGCATCCAGTCCCATCACTTCATGGCAAATAGATGGAGAAGCAGTGGAAACAGTGGCTGACTTTATTTTTTGAGTTCTAAAATCACTGCAGATGGTGATTGCAGCCATGAAATTAAAAGATGCTTATTCCTTGGAAGGAAAGTTATGACCAACCTAGACAGCATATTAATAAGCAGAGATAATACTTGACCAATAAAGGTCCATCTAGTCAAGGCTATGGTTTTTTCAGTGGTCATGTATGGATGTGATAGTTAGACTATAAAGAAAGCTGAACACCGAAGAATTGATGCTTTTGAACTGTGGTGTTGGAGAAGACTCTTGAGAGTCCCTTGGACTGCAAGGAGATCCAACCAGTCCATCCTAAAGGAGATCAGTCCTTAGTGTTCATTGGAAGGACTGATGTTGAAGCTGAAACTCCAATACTTTGGCCACCTGATACAAAGAGCTGACTCATTAGAGAAGACCCTGATGCTGGGAAAGATTGAAGGCAGGAGAAGGCAATGACAGAGGATGAGATGGTTGGATGGCATCAACAACTCATTGGACATGAGTTTGCGTAAACTCCAGGAGTTGGTAATGGACAAGGAGGCCTGACGTGCTGCAGTTCATGGGGTCGCAAAGAGTCTGACATGACTGAGTGACTGAACTGAACTGAACTGGATCACCAACCTGTTTTATACAGCAAGTGAAAGCCTGGCTGACCTATGAGATCTTTGCTAACCATGCTAAACCCATCATTGGACATCTGGGTAACACGGGGCACTTGTGTCCAACTCAGAAGTAATTGTACATTTTTTACTATCAGGTTTGACAGACGCTTCTATAATTTCATACCTATGAAATTTCAGCAACATGGAAGGGGAAATCTGTTGTTTTCCTTATTAATTGCTTTATCCCAAACCTCACATCTGTAAAGAACAATTTTGACCCACTCTTCCAAACTGAGATTAGTCAATGAAAAAGAAATATATGTGCTAATTTTCCTCAAAATACAAAATCCCAAAGGTTAGAGAAAGCAATATTGTTGCTTTAACTTTGAAAATATTCTTCATTATTCAGTTATTATAATAGAAGAGAATATACTGACAAATGATTTTGGCAGAAGTTGTTATACTTATGTGTGCAAATGAATAAGTATGTAAACAGAGGAAAATATAAAACTTTAAATGTTAATCTATATTTTAATATCCAAGCATATCTTGATAAACTTCCAAACACAGAATGCATGAAATTCATAAAATATATATGAGCATGATTGCATTACTGTTTCTAATTTATTTTCCTCCTCAACAAAATTCTGCCTTTGAATTCTTATTTATTATATCCTTTATTCAATTGAGTACCCAGGCAGAAAATACAATAAAGCTTTGCTAATTTTATAAAATATTGAAACACTGAAACTGCAAATAGAATTTCACTATCTTTATGTACTTCTGGGTCTATCTCACAGTTTAATCTAAAAACCTAGTTAAGGAAGCCATGATTTCTTAGACAATTATCCTGATAAATTACTTACAGCACCTTAGAGAAGAAATATTCAAGCAGAACTCAGAAATAATATTTCCACTTGTTCAAAAGAAGCCAAAAACTAGTCCACAAAGACCACGAGATTAAAGACAACAACAAATGTGGCCAATGTCTTAACACAAACTTTCCAAAGCAAGTATTTCTCCCACCATCTCGCAAGGTCTAGAATTGAATCAAAACCTTGCCAAGACAGTAAAGACTACCTCTAGATGGTAATCTTTATTAGGTTAGCATTTTCAAACTTATTGTATTGTTCTAATTTCCTAACCTATATATCTCCTTCTGCTGAAGGCATATAACACTCCTCAGGCCACCATTTCTCCTCTATCTATTACAAATAATGAATACCTTATTCCAAATGACTTCTCCCTCTATGGGGATTTTGAGTGTTAGTTTTTTTGTTGTTGTTGTTGAAGTGATTTTATTTATTTATTTTTAATATAAATTTATTTATTTTAATTGGAGGTAGCAGCAGCAACTACTTTACAGTGTTTTTAAAATTTGTATAACCTGCCTTGGGATCTGGCTTGCTTGTAGAAGAAGGTGAGAACAGTCCCTATTAAAATGCTCACATCTCTCTTTGTGTGTCTCTTTAGCTTCTACCAAAGGCACGGCTTTTAAAACTTGAATATTTATTATACATCAGGCTAGAGATTCTTATTAGAGTTCATATTCTTATTTAATAGGTTGATTTCCTACTTCTTAATCTTTCCTAATTCTTAATGTCAGTAACCTTATATGTTAAACATACGAAAGATGGTAAGCAGAAGGAAAATCCAGATAAAAGTACATAAATACATATAGTAACAATATTAAGTATTCTTTATTTGCCAAAAAGAAAAACAGCTTCTATGAGAAAGCACATATTCTGCCATTAATACATAAAACCTATGGTATAACGTTATCAGTTAGAGTCAGAGCCTTCAAGTTATTAATTTCTTTTCCTCATACCTGAAACATACAGGCATGCAGATTCTCATAATAAAATACAATAATATAACTATTATTAAAATTACATGAGATTCCAAATTTTACTACAAAGAAAACATTTATAAAAGTATTTTAACTTTCAATGTTAGCTTATTATCAGTAATCTTTCCTCTTTCTATTATGTTAACTTGATGTTCCAGTTATTCTAGGAAATAAAATATAATGATCCAATTGAAAACAAAGACTTTTGTCATTATCTAAAGGGCATATGTAATATACAATATATAGTTTCCTTACATGTATATCTAGCACATCCACATCATAGTAAATATATATAACAAGAATAAGCATTTTTTAAAGCTATGCTTGTACATCATTTGTTTAATTGGGACACTTTAATGACAAGCATGAGCAAATAACACTGGCTGAGGTCTTTGGTTTAACTTTGATCTTTAATTTTTTCTTTTTTATTTGAAAAGAAGATGAGACTTTTGTGCCTACCTTTAGAAGTTAAAAAGGCTATCTTATTTAACTTTAAATAGCACAGAATTTAATTTTATAGACATTAAGATATAAACAGAACTTGAATTCATGACTTCAGTATATTAAATTTTCATCCTAATGCAATAAGTGAACCCTAAAAACTTTAATCACACAAAATATAGAATTACATTTATTGTGAGGTGAGAGAAATGCCTAGGATGAGCCTGAGTAACCAGCTGGGCTCTCCTGAGACTGCTCTGTGACCCAATCCAGCCTGCCATTTATCATCACCTGATGGCTACTGTCTACTTTGGTTTAGAAGAGCATGGGAACAATTCTAGATCCTAAGTCTGGCTGAGATTTTCAGAATCAATATCAAGATTCCAAAATGAGCTTGGTGGTACTGGTTTTATCAGCTCTATTTGGCTAAGAATGCACTGGGGATGAAGAAGGCAATTCTTAGCTTTACAACTTGAATTTTGTTTTGGCATTAGTAGATAATGATATATTTATGTAATTAACAGTATGATATGCTATATATAATAACAGATAATCACACAGTTAGTCAATAGACCATCTGTTATCATGCTATTACATGTGATTATCTGCTATTATATATGCCATACCATACTTATTAATTGTATTATGGTACAATAGAAAGTATATTATATTATATACTATATATAACATAGTATAAACTTGATGCTATAACCTAAAAATATTATATCATATATTACCTTTATATTATATAGGTTAGACTAATAGTATCGACTACATTCAAAGGTATTAAATATTTTATATACCATATATTATATACTATACTCTATGTTGCAATTATATACCTATAATTATCTGTTAATTTAGTAAAAAAAAAAACATTTAAGCAGAGAGAGAAAGAATTAGTGATAGGTAATACCTGTTATAGGAGAAGGCAATGGCACCCCACTCCAGTACTCTTGCCTGGAAAATCCCATGGACGGAGGAGCCTGGTAGGCTGCAGTCCATGGGGTCACACAGAGTCGGACACGACTGAGCGACTTCACTTTCACTTTTCACTTTCATGCATTGGAGAAGGAAATGGCAACCCACTGCAGTGTTCTTGCCTGGAGAATCCCAGGGATGGGGGAGCCTGGTGGGCTGCCGTCTATGGGGTCACACAGAGTCGGACATGACTGAAGCGACTTAGCAGCAGCTTAGCAGCAATACCTGTTATAATAGGCAAGTTTGGCCTTGAAGTACCAAATGAAGCACAACAAAGGCTAACAGAGCTCTGTCAAGAAAACACACTGGTCATAGAAAACACCATTTTCCAACAACCCAAGAGACAACTCTAACATGGACATCACCAAATAATCAATAGCAAAAATAGATTGATTATATTCTTTGCAGTTGAAGATGGAGAACTTCTATACAGTCAGCAAAAACAAGACCTGTTGCTGACTGTAACTCAGATCATGAGGTCCTTACTGAAAAATTCAGTCTTCAATTGAAGAAAGCAGGGAAAACCACAAGGCCATTAAGATATGATCTAAATCAAATCCCTTATGTCTATATAGTGGAAGTGATGAATAGATTCAAGTGATTAGATCTGGTAGACAGAGGGCCTGAAGAACTATGGACAGAGGTCCTAAAACTGTATAGGAGGCAGTGACAAAAACTATTCCCAAGAAAAATAAATGCAAGAAAGCAAAGTGGTTGTCTGAGGAAGCTTTACAAATAGCCAAGGAAAGAAGAGAACCAAAAGGCAAAGGAGAAAGGGAAAGATATACCCAACTGAATGCAGAGTTCCATTGAATAGTAAGGAGAGATAAGAAGCCCTTCTTAAATGAACAGTGCAAAGAAAGATAGGAGAACAATGGAATGGGAAAGACTAGAGATATTGTCAAGAAAATTGAAAATATTAAGGGAACATTTCAGGCAAGGATGGACATGATAAAGGACAGAAACGGCAAGGACGTAACAGAAGCAGAAGAGATTAAGAAGAGGCAGTAAGAATACACAGAAGAACTGTACAAAAAAATGTCTTAATGACCTGGAAAACCATGATGATGTGGTCACTCATCTAGAGCCAGACATCCTGGAGAGTGAAGTCAAGTGGGCTTGACTACGTTCATTACCATGAATATCGCTGTTGGAGGTGATGTAATTCCAGCTGAGCTATTTTAAATCCTAAAAGATGATGCTGTTAAAATGCTGCCCTCAACATGTCAGCAAATTTGGAAACCTCAGCAGTGGCCACTGGACTGGAAAAGATCAGTTTTCACTCTAATCCCAAAGAAAGGCAATGCCAAAAAATATCAAATTACCATACAATTGTGCTCATTTCACATACTAGCAAGATAATGCTCGAAATTCTTCAAGCTAGGCTTCAGCCCTATGTGAACAGAGAATTTCCAGATGTGTAAGATGGATTTAGAGTAGGCAGAGGAACCAGAGATCAAATTAACAACATTTGTTGGATCATGGAGAAAGCAAGGGAGAGGGAGTTCCACAAAAATAGCTATTTCTGCTTCAATGAATACACTAAAGTCTTAGACTGTGTGGATCACAACAAACTGGAAAATTCTTCAAGTGATGGGAATACCGACCACCATACCTGCCTCCTGAGAAACTTGTACGCAGGTCAAGAAGTAACTTAGAACCGGACACGGAACAACTGACTGGTTCAAAATTGGAAAAGGTGTACAACAAGGCAGTATATTCTCACCCTGTTTATTTAACTTCTATGCAGAGTACATCATGCAAAATGCCAGGCTGGATGAATCACAAGCTGGAATCAAGATTGTCAGGAGAAGTATCAACAACCTCAAGATATGCAGATGGGTTGCCACTTCCTTCTCCAGGAGATCTTCCCAACCCAGGGATTGAACCCCGGTCTCCTGCATTGTAGGCAGATGCTTTACCGTGTTAGCCACCAAGGAAGTCTATAATATGCAGATGATAACATGCTAATGGCAGAAAATGAAGAGGAATAAAGAGACTCTTGATGAAAGTGAAAGAGGAGAGTGAAAAAGCCAGCTTGAAACTGAATATTTTTTTTTTTTAAAAGATCATGGCATCTGGTCCCATCACTTAATGCAAACAGAAGGGAAAAAAGTGGAAGCATAGACAGATCTTATTTTTTAGGATTCCAAAATCACTGAGGATGGTGACTGCAGTAATGAAATTAAAAGATGCTTACTCCTTGGAATAAGATCTATGATAAACCTAGACAGCATATCAAAAGCAGAGATATCACTTTTCTAACAAAGGTCCATATAGTCAAAGCTAAGTTGTTGTTGTTTTTTTCCAGTAATCATATATGAATGTGACAGTTGAACCATAAAAAGGGTGAGCACCAAAGAACTGATGCTTTCAAATTGCAGTGCTGGAGAAGACTCTTGAGAGTCACTTGGACAGCAAGGAGATCAAAGCAGTCAATCCTAAAGGAAATCAACCCTGAATATTCATAGGAAAGACATGCTGAAGCTGAAGCTCTAATACTTTGGCCACCTGATGTGAACAGCTGATTCATTGGAAATGACCCTGATGATGGGAAACATGGAAGGCAAAAGGAGAAGGGGGCAACAGAGGATGAGATGGTTGGATAGTAACACTAATTCAATGGACATGAACTTGGAAATAATGGAGGGCAGAAGAGCCTGGCATGCTGCAGTACATGGGGTCACAAAGAGTGTAACATGACTTAGTGACTGAACCAGAACAATATTAGATGTACTAAAGATGTTTCAGATATATATCTGGTGTGTGTGTGTGTGTGTGTGTGTATGTGTGTGTGTGTGTCAGTCATCGAGTTGTGGCTGACTCTTTGCAACTCTATGGATGGCAGCCCTCCCAGCTTCTCTGTCCATGAAATTCTCTAGGCAAGAACACAGGAGTGGGTTGCCATTCCATTCTCGTAGGTAAATCTGATAGCTGATATCTATTATTCTATGTATGTATATACATATATATCTGTATCAGTTCAGTTCAGTCACTCAGTCATGTCTGACTCTTTGCGAACCCATGAACCAAGCACGCCAGGCCTCCTTGTCCATCACCAACTCCCTGAGTTCACCCAAACACACGTCCATTGAGTCGGTGATGCCATCCAACCATCTCATCCTCTGTCATCCCCTTCTCCTCCTGCCCTCAATCTTTCCCAGCATCTGGGTCTTTTCAAATGAGTCAGCTCTTCGCATCAGGTGGCCAAAGTATTGGAGTTTCAGCTTCAACATCAGTCCTTCCAATGAACACCCAGGACTGATCTCCTTTAGGATGGACTGGGTGGATCTCCTTGCAGTCCAAGGGACTCTCAAGAGTCTTCTCCAACACCACAGTTCAAGAGAATCAATTCTTTGGTGCTCAGCTTTCTGTTTAGTCCATCTCTTACATCCATACATGACCACTGAAAAAACCATAGCCTTGACTAGACAGACTTTTGTTGGCAAAGTAATGTCTCTGCTTTTTAATATGCTGTCTAGGTTGGTCATAACTTTCCTTCCAAGGAGTAAGCGTCTTTTAATTTCATGGCTGCAATCACCATCTGCAGTTATTTTGGAGCCCAGAAAAACAAAGTCAGTCACTGTTTCCACTGTTTCCCCATCTATTTGCCATGAAGTGATGGGACCGGATGCCATGATCTTAATTTTCTGAATGTTGAGCTTTAAGCCAACTTTTTCACTCTCTTCTTTCACTTTCATCAAGAGGCTTTTTAGTTCTTCTTCACTTTCTGAACATAAGGGTGGTGTTATCCGCATATCTGAGGTTATTGATATTTCTCCCAGCAATCTTGATTCCAGCTTGTGCTTCCTCCAGCCCAGCATTGCTCATGATGTACTCTGCATATAAGTTAAACAAGCAGGGTGACAATATACAGCCTTGACGAAATCCTTTTCCTATTTGGAACCAGTCTGTTGTTCCATGTCCAGTTCTAACTGTTGCTTTGTGACCTGCATACAGGTTTCTCAAGAGGCAGGTCAGGTGGTCTGGTATTCCCATCTCTTTCAGAACTTTCCACAGTTTATTGTGAACCACACAGTCAAAGGCTTTAACATAGTCAATAAAGAAGAAATAGATGTTTTTCTGGAACTCTCTTGCTTTTTTGATGATCCAGTGGATGTTGGCAATTTGATCTCTAGTTCCTCTGCCTTTCTAAAACCAGCTTGAACATCTGGAAGTTCACGGTTCAAGTATTGTTGAAGCCTGGCTTGGAGAATTTTAAGTATTACTTTACTAGCGTGTGAGATGAGTGCATTCGTGTGGTAGTTTGAGCATTCTTTGGCATGGCCTTTCTTTGGAATTGGAATAAAAACTGACCTTTTCCAGTCCTGTGGTCACTGCTGAGTTCTCCAAATTTGCTGACATATTGAGTGCAGCACTTTCACAGCATCATCTTTTAGGATTTAAAATAACTCAACTGGAATTCCATCACCTCCACTAGCTTTGTCCCTGTGATGCTTTCTAAGGCTCATTTGACTTCACGTTCCAGGATATATCATTTGGAATATAAATTTTAAAAGTAATCACAGAAAATTTTGATGGAAGCTCTGTGCTCTGTCAAACAAAAACCAGAGTTGGATAATATAGTGATAAAAACAGATTGTATTCAGGAATCTTGTAAGTGGGTGAAAGAGACCTCAGTATAGAACCGGGCTGAATTCTGAACACAATAAGGAAAAGTAGGGATTTATACCCAAGGAGCAGAGTGGGGAGCTGATGGGTGGTAAACTCCTAAGAGGGTAGTGTTATCCTTGCTAAAATGACCTAAGAGGATTCTTGCTGAAGACGTGCTAGGATGATTAGATATTACCTGGAGGTGATGACGGATAAGGAATTTTGGCAGTTATTGAAAGTGATCAGATATCAATGATATGGCTTCTTTCTAATTTGACTTAGCAGGACTCTTGCTAAAACTGGACTCTTTTAGGACAGATAAGAAAGTCCAAGATGTGACCTAGTTGAGCTGAGGATTCAGAGGAGTTTGCCTAAAGTTTGGTAAAGGAGAAAATTTTTGTCAGCCCCAATAGGCTAATACTCCTCAGTGTATTTAGAAATATCTCACAGTCTTCTTCAAATGCAAACTTTCAAAGATATTACATATCTGATAAGGTTTCCATGTAACTTTTTCGAACATATAGATGCTAGCTTATAGAATTTACCACAATTTCTGTTTAGGCAGATTCTATGAATCTGGGCCTGAGTTGAACTATATTCCTGTCTTTGAACACTTATTCAGGTACCAGCTATCAAGAAAAGTATTCTAGTTTTTATTTTAATTACTAAGCCATTATTTTATATGATTTGCTGTTCTTTTCCAGGCCTCCACTTTCTAGCATTTTAAGTTTTGTCCCTGGAGCTGTTCTTAAGACTCAGTGCATCATTTTACATATTAAACATACTCAGAACTCTTCTTAAATATACTTCATGTTCATGACTGACTAGAGGTTGCCTTGAGCTACATAATTTTTGAACTAAAATTCATAGGACAAAAATGACACTCTTTGTGTATTAAAGCAATGCCAAGTTAGAGGTGGGGCCAGCCTTAAAGCACTTGGTATTACCATATCAGCTCTCAATGCCATCAACTTTCAAAGCCACTGGTCTCAAAATCACTTGTTTCAATTTGCCTTAAAATTGTATTACATATTATTTCTCTTGGGCATATTTTCAAGTACCTTGTTTGACAAAATTTCTTGACAAATCAAATTAGTTCTGAATAATTTTCAAGTATTCTCAAATTTTCCCAAATATGGATAAAGAGTTTCCTTGAGAAGTCTTTTTATAATTCTGTTGTGAATAGCCAATTCTGTACCATTTCAGTGGCTCTGAAATGCTAATGGAGATAAGAACTTTGAAAATTAAACCAAAAGTTCACTCATGACCAAATGAATCCAGGAGAATATATATACATATATATATATATATATATATATATATATATATATATAATTATATCTGCCAAAAACAATAGTTAAAAACTGGCCAGTATCTAAGGGTATTAAATTCAGAATAAAAAAAAGTGACATAACTATACAAAATGTAGCATTTAAAGATATTTAATAACATAAATATTTTTAAACTGTTGACTTTTCAAGAATATATTAGAAGACATCAGCACAAATACTTTAGTGGTTTTACATTTGTGTGATTTTTAAAAAAATGTGGTTTAATATAAAATGCCCCTTTCCTTTTATTAAGCTACAAGATGAGTCTATTTCTGTTTTTCTCAGCATAGTATCTTCCCTCCCATCATGGATCACAGCACATAATATCAACTCAATACATCTGTATTCAATGAATGAATGTAGGACTAACAGGAAAGGCTGATTTTTCACTCCATCTTTATTGAGGTATAACTGGATATAATGTTATTTTAGGTTAAGATATATAATGTGATGATTTGATACACATATATACCACAAAATGATTACCACAATATGGTTAATTAACACATACTTCACCCCATCTAATCAACATCTTTTTTCTGTTGCATCGATGGTGAGAACATTTAAGACTTACTCTCTTAGGCACTTTCAAGTATACAATACAGTGTTGTTAACTATAGTCACCATGCTGTATATTAAGTCACCATAACTTATTCATCTTATAACTGAATGTTTGTACCATGGCCAACATCTTCCCACTTCTCCCACCCTCTAGCCTCTGTCAACTATCATTCTACTCTCTGCTACTGTGAACTCAATTTTCTAGAATCCGCATATAAGTGTAATTATTTTGTATTTGTCTTTCTCTGTCTGACTTATTTCCCTTAGCGTAATGCTCCCAAAATTCATCAGTGTAGTCGCAAGTGAAAGCAATTCCTTCTTTTTGTGGCCAAAATAATATTCCATTGTATGAATATTCCACATTTTTCCTTCTCTGTCAATAGCTTAAACAACATGTCTCGATTACTCTGAGTAATGGTGCAAGGAAAATGGGAAGTAGATTTCATTTCTTTTAGATACATAATCAGAAGAGGGATCATCATATGATAGCTCTATTTAAATTTTTTGAGAAATCTTCATACTGTTTTCAAATAGTGGCTGTACCAATTTGTATTCCCACCAATAAAGCTCCCATTTCTCCACATCCTCACTGATACTTGTTATCAGTGTCTTTTAGATATTAGCCATTTTAACAGGTATCAAATGGCACTGCATTGTGGTTTTTATTTACATCGCCCTGATAATTAAGGCTTCCCAGGTGGCACCAGTGGTAAAGAATCTGCCTGCCATGCAGAAGACACAAGAGACATGGGTTTGATCCCTGGGTTGGAAAGATTCCCTGGAGTAGGAAATGGCAACCCATTCTATTATTCTTACCTGGAAATTTCCATGGGCAGAGGCCCCTGGTGGGCTACAGTCCATCAGGCCACAAAGAATTGGATACAACTGAGTACATCAGATCAGATCAGACCAGTCACTCAGTCATGTCCGACTATTTGAGACCCCATGAATCGCAGCACACCAGGCCTCCCTGTCCATCACCAACTCCCGGAGTTCACCCAGACTCACATCCATCGAGTCAGTGATGCCATCCAGCCATCTCATCCTCTGTTGTCCCCTTCTCTTCTTGCCCCCAATCCTTCCCAGCATCAGAGTCTTTTCCAATGAGTCAACTCTTCGCATGAGGTGGCCAAAGTACTGGAATTTCAGCTTTAGAATCATTCCTTCCAAAGAAATGCCAGGGCTGATCTCCTTCAGAATGGATTGGTTGGATCTCCTTGCAGTCCAAGGGACTCTCAAGAGTCTTCTCCAACACCACAGTTCAAAAGCATCAATTCTTCGGTGCTCATCCTTCTTCACAGGTCAACTCTCACATCCATACGTGACTGCAGGAAAAACCATAGCCTTGACTAGACGAACCTTTGTTGGCAAAGTAATGTCTCTGCTTTTGAATATGCTATCTAGGTTGGTCATAACTTTCCTTCCAAGGAGTAAGCATCTTTTAATTTCATGGCTGCAATCACCATCTGCAGTTATTTTGGAGCCCAGAAAAATAAAGTCTGACACTGTTTCCACTGTTTCCCCATCTATTTCCCATGAAGTGATGGGACCGGATGCCATGATCTTCGTTTTCTGAATGTTGAGCTTTAAGCCAACTTTTTCACTCTCCACTTTCACTTTCATCAAGAGGCTTTTGAGTTCCTCTTCACTTTCTGCCATAAGAGTGGTGTCATCTGCATATCTGAGGTTATTGATATTTCTCCCGGCAATCTGGATTCCAGCTTGTGTTTCTTCTAGTCCAGCGTTTCTCATGATGTACTCTGCATATAAGTTAAATAAACAGGATGACAATATACAGCCTTGACGTACTCCTTTTCCTATTTGGAACCAGTCTGTTGTTCCATGTCCAGTTCTAACTGTTGCTTCCTGACCTGCATACAACTTTCTCAAGAGGCAGGTCAGGTGGTCTGGTATTCCCAGCTCTTTCAGAATTTTCCACAGTTTATTGTGATCCACACAGTCAAAGGCTTTGGCATAGTCAAGAAAGCAGAAATAGATGCTTTTCTGGAACTCTCTTGCTTTTTCCATGATCCAGTGGATGTTGGCAATTTGATCTGTGGTTCCTCTGCCTTTTCTAAAACCAGCTTGAACATCAGGAAGTTCACGGTTCACATATTGCTGAAGCCTGGCTTGGAGAATTTTGAGCATTACTTTACTAGCGTGTGAGATGAGTGCAACTGTGTGGCAGTTTGAACATTCTGAACTTGAGTATCTTTTCATGTACCTGTTGGCCATTTGTGTGTCTTTTTCCAAAAAATGGGCTTCCCTGATAGCTCAATTGGTAAGGAATCCACCTGCAATGCAGGAGACCCCAATTCGATTCCTGAGTTGGGAAGATCCCCTGGAGAAGGGATAGGCTACCTACTCCAGTATTCTGGCCTGGAAATTTCCATGGACTGTATAGTCCATGGGGTCACAAAGAGTCGGGCACAATTTAGCAACTTTCACTTTTTTTCTTCCACTTCAGAAAAATGTCTATTTAAGTTTTTTGCTAATTTTTCAGTTGTAGATATTTGATCTTACGTTTGTTTTTGCAATCGAGCTGTATGAGTTTCTCATATATCTTGGATATTAACCTCTTACCAGATATGTAGCTTGCAAATACTTTCTCCTATTCCATATGTTGTCTTTTCACTTTGTTGTTTTCTTTTGCTGGGCAGAAACATTTTAGCTTCACACAGTCTTCCTTTGTTAACTTTACTTTTGTTGCTTGTGCTTTTGGTGTGATACTCCACAAATCATTGCCAAGATGCACGCCAAAGAGCTTCTTCCCTGTTTTCTTCTAGTTTTATAGTTTCAGATCTTACTTTTAAGTCTTTAATCCACTGAGTAAATTTTTGTAAGTAGTATAAGGATCCAACTTCATTTTGTTACATGTGAATATCCAGTTTTCCCAATACCATTTATTGAAAAGACTTTCATCACTGAGTTTTCTTGGGTCTCTTCTCAAATACTAGTTGACTGCACATGGGGTTATTTAAGGGCCCTCAATTCTGCTCCCTAGTTCCATGTGCCTGATTTCATGCTAGTATCATGTTGCCTTGATTATTAGAGCTTTGTAATACAGTTTCAGATCAGGAAGTGTGATGGCTTCATCATTGTACTTCCTTAGGTTTGCCTTGGCTATTTGAGGTCTTGTTTGGTTCCATACAAACTTTAACATTCTTTTTCTAATGAAATTTTGCAAGGGACTACATTAAATCTAGATGACTTTGGATAGTATGGACATTTTAATAATATTAACACCTCTTATTCACTAACACAGGATATCTTTTCATTTTTTCATCAGTGTCTTCTAGTTTCAGGGCATAGATCTTTCTCCTCCTTGGTTAAATTTATTCCTAAGTATTTTGATGCTGTTTGAACAAAACTGTTTCATTTCTTTTTCAGATAGTTCATTGTTAGTGTATAGCAATAGAACTGAATTTTGTATGTTGATTTTGTATCCTGAAACTTTACTGATTTTGTGTTATTAATAAAAGTTTTTTGGTGGAATCCTTAGAATTTTCTACATTTAAGATCACGTCATCTGCAGAGAGACAGTTTTACTTTTTATTTTCCAATTCAAATGCCTTAAGGCTGTTTTTCAATCCTCAATTTTCTTTTTGTTATCTGATAGTAGGTAGGTACTCTTGCAAATTCCATGAAAAACTACTTGAAATAATAAGCATAATTTCAACGAAAAATAAATAACACCACCAGCAAAAAATAAACTTAGGGAGCACTTATCTGTCAATTAGCCTATTTCCCATTTGTGAGTCATATCATCTTATTTTCATTATCATCTTACTTTCACAAGGAATCTGAGGTACAAGATTAACTGGGTTGTGCCAAGTCAGCTAACACATGGGAGAGCCATAGTTCAAATGTGAGTCTTCCTACTAATATCATTTATAATTCTATACTAAAAGTTCATCTAAATTGTTAAAAGACTTATAATATTAATATAAATTATTTAAAATAAAAATTATACAACATACATATATGCCTCCCAAATCATTAGTGTTTTATAATATTTTTCATATAAAATACTGGCTTTATTGAGAAAGTCTTGAGTTTAAAACATAAAAACCATAATTATGGCATAACCTTGTGTGTGTGTGTGTGTGCCATGAATGTAGGATGGGTATATAACCTTGTGTGTGTGTGTGTGTGTGTGTGTGTGCTATGAATGTAGGATGGGTATATAACCTTGTGTGTGTGTGTGTGTGTGCTATGAACGTAGGATGGGCAGAGTATGAGTGAAGTCACAGACAGTGAAGGTGGATTGATAGTTTTAAATAGTCTATGTCCCATTGTTCAATGTCAAATTTTATGAACAAAAATATCAAACATTTTCTCATGGCCAGTATCTATTTGTGCAAATCTCAGCTCGTAAGCAGATGTGAAAGATATTTGAGATCACTTGCTACCTTTGAAACATTAAATGACTAGGAAGCACCTTGCCATATAATAGATTCTCAATGAATGTTCACCTTCACAAGCTGCTGAAGTCCAGAGACACACAAAATCAAGGCCCAAAAACAAAGCTAAGAAAGAATGGCTAATGTTCCTGCAATCAACAGGATCAAAGTTTGAAAGAAACAATTAGAATAGGGGAAAAATGTCTTTTTTTCCCAAAATGAATAATTCTGAAAATTCTTCAAAATAAATTGAAAGACAGATACTGAATTCAAAAGCCATATGACATCCCAAAGCCTGATGTACCTAGAGGGCTAAGTTTTATCTTCTGAAATAACTATTTTAAAAACTCCAACTAGAATTTAATTTCATTAAATGGCATAATGCAGAAGTGAACCTAAAAACTGTACAAGAGAAACATTAAGCACTTTCAGAAATTATTGTTTATTGCCATAGTCTTTGATATACATCTCATCTCTAGTTTAAATGCTGTGTAAAAATATTGCCACACATCAAAGCAAGTCAGGCTAGTAATTTCTTATAAAATTCTCCCACTCATAGTTTATAAAGTTTTGACAATGACTTATAGGTATTTTAGAAAGAGATTTATCCTTGAATGATTTCAATGTTTAAACTTGAAAAGAAAAAAAATATGTAATAACAGAGGTTCCTATGTGACTGTAACAGCAAATACTTGAATCAGCTTCAATAGATAATTTAAAACAAATGCATATATTTTAACCTCACTTTATAGGGTACTTCATTTCTCCAAATATCTCTGCACCCATTATGCAAATGTTTTCCAACTATAAGCTGCAGAACTTGTTAATATCATATGCCCCTGTGCTCAGGCATGAGCTACTTATGCTTACTGATTAGTGGTAACAGCTACTTAAATGTCAAAAAGTGAAAGCTTGATAAACTATGAGGAACTTAGGTGATGTAGCATCCCTAAGGAAAAATAAACAGCATGCTGTCTTAGTTTGCTTGGCTGCCATAACAAAATAGCACAGCCTGGTGGCTTTAAATACCAGAAAGATATCTTCTCACATTTCTGGAGGCTGCAAGTTCAAGATCAGGGTGTCAACAGCAGACTTAGTTTCTTCTGAGGCCTCTCTCCGTGGCTGGAAGATGGCATCCTTCTAGCTGTGTCGTCACATAGTCTTTCTTCTGTGTATGCACCCCCTGGTGCCCTACTGTGAATGCAAATTTCTTCTTCTTATATGGATACTGCTCACACTAGATTATGGCCCTAACTCTAACTACCTCATTTTAACTTAACCACTTGGTGGAAGGTCCTACCTCCAAATACAGTCATATTCTGAGCCACTGAGGTTTAGAACTTCTACACATGAATTTCCAGGGGACTCAATTCAACCCATCACATGTGCCAAGTTGCTGTAACTCTCAGGTTTCTTTTTTTGTTTGTTTGTTTTTGTTTTTTTTTGTTTTTTAAAGTTTAAATTTTATTTTATTTTTAAACTTTACATAATTGTATTAGTTTTGCCAAATATCAAAATGAATCCGCCACAGGTATACATGTGTTCCCCATCCTGAGCCCTCCTCCCTCCTCCCTCCCCATACCATCCCTCTGGGTCGTCCCAGTGCACTAGCCCCAAGCATCCAGTATCGTGCATCAAACCTGGACTGGCATCTCGTTTCTTAAATTCGAATACTATTTGGTAACCTGCTCTCTATCTCCTTGTAGTTAGAATTACAGGTACATTAAATGATTATTTGAGCATTATTTAAGCAATTTAATCACTTGCAGAATCCATCAGTACCTAGTTCCCATTCCTAAATTTAAATGTTACCCAAATGAGTTTCTAGATATTACCAGATTTTTAAAACTTAAAAGCTATAGCAATAATTACGTCATTTCTAGGTAAGCAAGACAGTCACAACTACATTGGAAATAACCTAATTACTGCTGGCCCTCTTAACTATGTCTGATCACAAATCAGGCACAGTGTGGGACCTAGTAATAGTCACTGGTGAAGAGATTAAACCCAGTCCATTCACTCACATATTTTTTTTTTCTTATCCATTTATTTTTTATGTTGAAAACTTTCTGTGCCAGAAGTTATGGATTCAAGAAGAAATAAAGCATAATCCCTGCACTCAAGAGGGTCTGACTCCAGTGGAGTCAGCTATGTAAGTAAAGACCTATTTGATCAGTGTTACAGGTGTTTGAGAATAGCAGTGATAGCACAAAGGAGGGTGTGGTTCATTACGTGTGCAGAGATCTGAGAAGGCCTCATCGAAGTCGTGGCAAAGGAACTGACGCTTGGATGAAAGGGAGCCACACCCCCCACCATCTATAAAATATTCAATTCAATGCCCTCTCTTAATAGCTAAAGCCACACTGGCTACCCTTCATTTCTCTTTTATTTTTTCCACCTGTTCTTATGTTGCATGATTTGTTGATATCTTTTTCTTCTTGCAAATGATCTGCCTCCTGCTCTGGTGGCCAAAGGGTGACCAGCCAAACAGTGTGCAGGGGTTTGTCACCACCTGCTGCCTCATGTGCATTAATTCAATAAAGTCTGATTACCTGACGGTTCTTTATAATATGCATCCATTCTTGTTGTGTTACAGGGCTATGGGGTTTGGTAGAAAAGAGATGTATCAATAGTAAAAATAAGCCAAGCTTCGGAGCAGAAACATCTAGATTTGAGCAATAACATCATCCGTTTCTAATCTTCTGAACTTGAGCAAATTATGTAACTTTGCTAAGCCCAGCTTCCTCACTGGTAGTAAATAAATGTTGATAATGAACTCTACTTGGTTTGGTCGTTAACACACGAAGGCACCGAAACAAGTAGGTATCCCGTTAGCTGATGGATTACCATCATCTTCCTCCTCTTTACCTTTACAACTTGCCTTGTCCCCTCACTCATTGTAACACTGTCCTAAATTATCTATTTTAAGTATCTATTTCTTTCTAACATCAGTATTTTCTTCCCCTATGCTTTCCTTTCTAGAAAACCAGTGATAACTTTCTTCAAGCCTCACCTAATCAGTTCACATCACTTCTGTGAATAATACACATTCTTGCTCTAATTAGAGCAAATCCTTGCTTATCTAATTGCTCTTATTTCTCTCAATATATTAATTTGTATTCACAGCTCCAACCACAAAATTGCATCTATTTTTCTTCTCTGATTCAACTTCAACTACTGAGTGGGTCTCCGTAAACAACGTGCCCACGAAATGGACTGTCTGGTAAACAAAACATATCCTTACCCTTACTCAGATTCACTACCACAAAACATACCTCTTTTCCCTATCCAGAATCCCTTTTGCACTGAACTTTCCAAGAGTTTATTTTGTTCAAGCATGAGCTCTGTTCAATTTTTACATAGAGAACAGTGATGTTCAGTCCTCTCTGCATAGTAGAATCACCTGGGAATTTTAAAACTATATAATGCTGTTAGGGTTCAATCCAAGTTGAATTAAATCAGTGTGTTTGGGGATTGGGCCCACTGATATTTTTTAAAAGCTCACTAGCTGGTACTTCTCTGGTGGTCCAGTGGTTAAGATGCTGTGTTTCCAATGCAAGGGGTACAGACCCAACAGATTCAAATCCTGGTCTGGGAACTAACATCCCACACACTGCAGAGGCAATGAAAGGTAGCAAAATGAATGACCTAGCACAGAAAATGGAGAAGGCAATGGCATCTCACTCCAGTACTCTTGCCTGGAAAATCCCATGGATGGAGGAGCCTGGTGGGCTGCAGTCCATGGGGTCACGAAGAGTCGGACACGACTGAGCGACTTCACTTTCACGTTTCACTTTCATGCACTGGAGAAGGAAATGGCAACCCACTCCAGTGTTCTTGCCTGGAGAATCCCATGGACACAGGAGCCTGGTGGGCTGCCGTCTATGGGGTCGCACAGAGTCGGACACGACTGAAGCGACTTAGCAGCAGCAGCACAGAAAAAGCACAGAGGATGTGCTCAATGTGTGTGTGTGTGTGTTTTTTTAAGCTCAACAGGTAATTCAAATGTGCAATGAGGCTTAAGAATCTGAGAGTGACAACTGACTACAAAGGATTGTATGTTTGGAACTTTTACTATTTTCATTTATGTTTCTTGCATCTCCCTCATTGTTAAATATAAAGACCATTTTCATATTAAGTCTGTCCAGGTACTAGATGCGTGGCCTTAGGCAAGTCATCTAACCTCCCATAATCAAGCATCCTGATTTTTAGAACTTCATGGGGAATCCCACTCCCAGGTAGTGTCAAGAATTAAATGAGATCAGTTGGAAGGTAAATATAGAGTATTACTGCTGCTGCTGCTAAGTCGATGCAGTCGTGTCTGACTCTGTGCGACCCCATAGACGGCAGCCCACCAGGCTCTCCCGTCCCTGGGATTCTCCAGGCAAGAACACTGGAGTGGGTTGCCATTTCCTTCTCCAGTGCATGAAAGTGAAAAGTGAGAGTGAAGTTGCTCAGTCATGCCCAACTCTTAGCGACCCCATGGACTGCAGCCCACCAGGCTCCTCTGTCCATAGGATTCTCCAGGCAAGAGTACTGGAGTGGGGTGCCATTGCCTTCTCCAATATAGAGTATTAAACAGCTGCTAAAGAAGCATCCACTAAAAATAAAATGCCCTGCCTCCAAAATGATCCACCTCAATCTACTTCCTATAAAAAAAAGGAAATATGAGACACAGAAATTTAAAAAAAAAGAGAATCTTTGCTGAAAATATAAACTACTTTCTTTGTCAAAAGAGGTACATATTTGTGTTGGCAATGAACTTGTGTCATATAAGGAAATAAGTTAGTAGATGCTATTAATATGAAGAAATACGCTGACAGCAATCTTGCTGCTGACATTATTCTAAACACAATGATAAATAATGTATTAGAGCAAGCAGGGTCTAAATTAATGCAAACTACTGTAAAATAAATGTTGAACTGTTGTAAAACCACTTCCCTGGGATTAAGATGCACATAATGTTAAAAGTGGGCTTCTCTTTTGGCTCAGCTGGTAAAGAATCTGCCCGCAATGCAGGGTACTTGGGTTCGATCCCTGAGTTGGGAATATTCCCTGGAGAAGGAAAAGGCTACCCACCCCATATTCTGGCCTGGAGAATTCCATGGACTGTATAGTCCATGGGGTCGCAAAGAGTTGGACACGACTGAGTGACTTTCACTCTCACTTTCAGTGTTAAAAGTAAAAATATTTAAATGCAAAAGTAGGGCTCTCCAGGACCCTAGAATCTTAAAATATGGGGCCATTTCTATCCACCTGAAGTTTGTAAAAAGGAACATATTAGGAGATAAAGAACATCCAAATTTGAGATTGATGGTCAAAGTCATCCAAACCTGTACCACTGAGAAGGTCTCATACACTAAACTCAGGGATAACAGTGAGAAACAGCATTTGCCTCTACTGTACAAAAACCAACCAAATGAGAACTAAAAACCAAAAAACTACAGAATTAAAAAATGGAATAAGAATCAAAGGACTGGGTTTAACTATCCAATTTCCTTAATTTCTTGGAAAACTTTTCAATGAGTGGTCCATTATTACTTGAATTTTTCCAGTGACAATGAATTGAAATCTCTCTTATAGTTACTGAAATGATGTTTTACAAACCCATTCATTTGCAGTAGAAGAATCCTTGGGATTTTGTCAAATCCCCAGGGGACCAAATAGAACAAGTTTAACACATGTTCTACATGGCAGACTTTTAAATGCCTAAGAACAACTTTTATAAGTCCCAGGAATCTTCACTTAAAAAATCCTTTTTTCTTTTTCTTTAACCACTGTCAACACTCTATTCAGCAATAAAATTGGCATTAGAAAAATGGTACCCAGTAGCATCCTGCCATCTTCCTTCCACTGAAATGTGGACAATAGGGGATTTATACCTGGTTTATGCAGAGACAACAAAGAAACTGATGTGGGTAATAGATCAAAGACCCTGTTTTTAGATCATCTACTTGCAGAGATGGATGTATGGCCTCACTGACTCAATGGACATGAGTTTGAGCAAGATCCAGGAGATGGTGAAGGACAGGGAAGCCTGGTGAGGTGCAGCCCATGGGGTCACAAAGAGTTGTACACGACTGAGCAACTGGACAATAACAACAACTGGCAGTGTACCCTGACCTCTCTCTTCTCACACAGTGATTGGGTGTCATATTCGGATCCAGTATTCTGTGATGATGTAGGTTTTGTCATGCATTAGTGATTCTCCTTGACTCCAATTTTTGTAAATCATTTCATAGTCTTACAGATGCTAATATTTTAGTGATTTTTTCTTTTCAGTAAATCTGCTAAAATTCTCTATAAAACCTACTACATCATGAGCTATGAAAAATGCTACGTATCACAATCACACTTTACAAGTATAACTTCTTAAGATTTTGAATTGATTCTGGTTTCCTTATATAGTTCATGTAAGTAATATGCCCGGACAAAGCCACATCTATACTAAATAACTTTATGTGTATATAAACAGAAATTATAGATGTATTTCTAAAAGAAACAGTCTCATTTTTGAAATGGTTTCCTTTTAATAAACATCAACTGTAGAATGTCAATTACAATTTCTCAACAAGTCTAACTCACCTCAGATCTCAATCACCCATAGACAACTGAACAGCAGAGCAGTCAGCATACAAAAGGTTGTAATAAAAATTCACAGCTGACATTGCAGCACAAAAGATATGGAAATCTGAAGACCACAGCACCATGGGGAACTAACATACACCATGGGCCTCCTGACTATTATTAGGCATTTCCTACTGGAAGCCAAAAATAATGGTGAGAACAAATATTTCTCTGTGGCTCCTCAGTAGAGTTTGGATGTATTCATATCTTAAGCTTATTTAGATAAACGGTAAAGCAACTTTTTTAAAAAATTGATTTTTCTTTGGAAAAAAAGAAAAAGTAGCCACCTAAACAGACTGGAATGCTATTTATATGATGCCCATCACAGGTACCATGCAGTAGACTGTCTTCTATTTAGAAATCTCAGAGGACTCAACAGCACAACTCTTGTCTGTCGTTCTATTCCAATTATCATCACATTAACATTCAGAAAAAAAAAACACATTTGGCATTATTTTCCTTGCTGCTTTAGATTGTTACTTTTCCCTTGAGGTTGTCTATGATAATCTTTCTTTTACATACTTCTGTTTCTCACTGAGCACTCTCATGCTCCCACTGGACTCTATCTTCTTGAGTTCCAAGACCTTAGTTTTTTTTCTTAATTTTTTTGAAGGATAATCACTTTATAGAATGTTCTTGTTTTCTGTCAAACCTCAACATGAATCAGCCATAGGTATACATATATCTCCCTTCCCTTTTGATTCTCCCTTCCATTTTCCTCCCCATCCCACCCCTCTAGGTTGATAGAGAGCCCCTGTTTGAGTTTCATGAGCCATACAGCAAATTCCTGTTGGCTGTCTATTTTATATATGGTAATTTAAGTTTCCACATTACTCTTTCCATACATCTCACCCTCTCCTCCCCTCTCCCCATGTCCATAAGTCTATTCTCTATGTCTGTTTCTCCATTGCTGCCCTGTTAATAAATTCTTCAGTACCATTTTTCTAGATTCTGCATATATGTATTAGAATACAATATTTATCTTTCTCTTTCTGACTTACTTCACTCTGTATAATAGGTTCTAGGTTCATCCACCTCATTAGAACTGACTCAAATGTGTTCCTTTTTATGGCTGAGTAATATTCCATTGTGTAGATATACCACCACTTCTTTATCCATTCATCTGTCCATGGACATCTAGGTTGCTTCCATGTTGTAACTATTGTAAATAGTGCTGCAATGAACAATGGGATACATGTGTCTTTTTCAATTTTGGTTTCCTCAGGGTGTATGCCAAGGCGTTGGGATTGCTGGGTCATATGGTGGTTTTATTCCTAGTTTGTTAAGGAATCTCCATACTGTCTTCCATAGTAGTTGTATCAACTTACATTCCCATCAACAGTGCAAGAGCATTCCCTTTTCTCCACACCCTCTCCAGCATCTATTGTTTGTAGACTTTTTGATGATGGCCATTCTGACTGGTGTGGTATCTCACTGTAGTTTTCATTTGCATTTCTCTAATAATGAGCAATGTTGAGCATTTGTCATGTGTTTGTTAGCCTGTTAGCCATCTGTATGTCTTCTTTGAAGAAATGTCTGTTTAGGCAAGACCCTACTTTATTTAACAAACACCTACACCTTATTCCTTGTTGGCATGATTTGAAGTTTCCAGTGTCAAGAAGACATACAAATGACCAAAACACACATGAAAAGATGCTTAACATCACTAACTCTTAGAGAAATGCAAGTCAAAACTACAATGAACTATCACCTCACACTGGTTACAATGGCCTTCATCAAAAAAATCTACAAACAATAAATGCTGGAGAGGGTGTGGAGAAAAGAGAACTTCCCTACACTTTTGGTGGGAATGTAAATTGGTACACCCATTATAGAGAATAGTATGGAGATTCCTTAAAAAAAAAAAAAACTAAATTAGAGCTACTATATGCCCAGCAATCCCATACCCAGGCATGTATTCAAAGAACCATAATTTGAAAGGATTCATACACTCTAATGTTCACTGTAGCACTATTTACAATAGTCAGGACCTGGAATCAATCTAAATGCCCATCAACAGAAGAACAGATAAAGAAGATGTGGTACATAAATATAATTTAATATTGTGTGAAGTCGCTCAGTCGTGTCCAAATCTTTGCGACCCCATGGACTGTAGCCCGCCAGGATCCTCTGTCCCTGGTATTCTCCAGGCAAGAATCCTGGAGTGGGTTGGCATTTCCTTCTCCAGGGGATCTTCCCAACCCAGGGATCGAACCCGGGTCTCCTGCATTGCAGGCAGACGCTTTATCCTCTGAGCCACCAGGGAAGCCTGTAATATTACTCGGTCCTAAAACAGAACAAATAATGCAATTCACAGCAACATGGATGGACTTAGAGACTGAGTGACGTCAGACAAAAACATATATCTTATGATATTGTTGATATGTAGAATCTAAAGAAATGGTGCAAATGAACTTATTTATAAAACAGAAGAAGGAAAAACACCAATACAGTATACGAACGCATATATATGGAATGTAGAAAGATGATGGCGATGACCCTGTGTACGAGACAGCAAAGGAGACACTGATGTATGGAACAGTCTTATGGACTCTGTGGGAGAGGGAGAGGGTGGGAAGATTTGGGAGAATGGCATTGAAACATGTAAAATATCATGTATGAAACGAGATGCCAGTCCAGGTTCAATGCACGATGCTGGATGCTTGGGGCTGGTGCACTGGGACGATCCAGAGGGATGGTATGGGGAGGGAGGAGGGAGGAGGGTTCAGGATGGGGAGCACATGTATACCTGTGATGGATTCATTTTGATATTTGGCAAAACTAATACAATTATGTAAAGTTTAAAAATAAAATAAAATTAAAAAAAAAAACAAACAGAAGTTGAGCCACAGATGTTGAAAACAAAGTTGTGGTTAAAATGGGGGGAGAGGGATAAACTCAGATATTGGGATTAACATAGACACACTGCTATATATAGAACAAATTATTAATACGAACTTACTAAATACCACAGGGAAGTCTATTAAATATTTTGAAATAGTCTATATGGGAATAGGATCTAAAAAAGAGCAGATGTATGTGTATGCATAAGTGACTTGGCTCTACAGCAGAAACTAACACAAGACTGTAAATCAACTCTATTCCAATGTAAAAATTAAAGTTCCCAGTATTATTATCAGCTGTCTCAGTTCTTAAATGCCTTAAGCAATCTGCATACATACTAATAAATTACACTTTATTTAACAAATATAATTAGATATTATTTACTTTCCATTCCACTACCGAGAACTAGAAAAATGTACCTTATTAAAATTTGAATGATCTGTCTTCACTCCCTTATACTCATATCAATCTCCGGAAATTGAACACAATTATCATTTTACTATCTAGGGAAGAATAAATCAAGAAACAACCTTATTTCAGGGATTTAAAATATCAATAAGAAAGATAGTTCTTAATCTATACACTGCTTGCTACCTTAGATCAAGAAATACCTTATTCAAGAATTAGAAATAGTTATTTTTCTTCCCAAAGTAAATTCAGAGAAAAACTGGGAAGAATTTCAGTTTTAACGACGGTTTACATAAGACTTCTGCTTTGGGCTCTGATGGAATAGTTGGATACATGCCAACAATACACTGAGAAAAAAACAGAGAAGTCTAATAAAATACTGTTCGTCTATCTGTTTATCAATCCATTGACTGATTGCCATACAAGAATTGTCAATATTGTATTGGTCTCCAATTTAAATAAAAAAAAAAAAAGAATTGTCAAGTCATAAAGCAATCTGTAGGTCAGGATTCCAGAAAGATGGAATCACAGGGGTGAGACTAGAATCTGCAATCTTTGCACTTAGCTCATTGGACATTCTTGCTGTGAATCTGGGCTACATTTATGCAATCATAAATATAAGAAGCCTGATGAAACCTGTTTTAGTTTCCTAGGGCTGTTATAACAAATGACTATAAACCTGGTGCTTCAGAAAACAGAGACCTATTCTCTCACAGTTCCAAAGACCAAGTGTCCAAAATCAAGGTATCAGTGGTAATGCGCTCTCTACAGAAGCTCCAGGGGAAAATCTGTTCCTTTCTTTTTCTAGTGACTGTTAGTTTCAGCCGGTCTCTGGCTTATGGTCACATAAGAACCTGCTTCTGTCTTTTTACTTTGCCTTCTCTCTGAGCCTCCTCCTCCAGTGTCTGCCTTATAAGGATACTTGGAACAGCATTTAGGGCCCACTTGAGAGAATCCAGAATTTTCTCTTCCTCTAAAGATCCTTAAACTTGAAATCACACGTAAAAACACCTTTTTTTTTTCCCAAATAAAGTAATGTTCACAGGTTCCAGAGATTTGATGCAGATATCTCTTTGAGAAGTACTGTTCACTCTACTATAAACTAAAGGAAAATAAAAAATCTTTTTAAAAAATTATACATGAGCTCATTTGGAAAAGCAGAATCATTAAAAGAAAACTGTAATAAGTTTGTTCGATGGAAATGAAAAATCTTTTCTTCAAAAGACACTGTGATGAATGTGAAATTCCACAGTATACAGTAGAGGAAACAGCTGTGTGAAATAAAGAACCCATTTTCAGAATACGTTGAGAACCAAGCACTCTTAGAGATTAACAAGAAAAAGGCAGAGAGTCCATTGGGAAAATCGACAAAGACCTGAAAAGGAATTTCACAGAATAGATATGGCTGACAAAGATAAGGAAAGCTATTTTGCATTTAATAAATATTAAACCACACATCAGACACTACTACTCTCCCACTGAGTGGTTAAGAGGGGAAAAAAATAATGGTACCAAACTGACACAGTTGTAGAGAACCCAGCACTGTCCACTGATGCTGTGGCTCCAGCTGCACAGAGCTGCACTGGAGACTGTGGGCAGCTTTGTCTAAAAGTGAACATATGAACAACATATGACATAGCAATTCTGCACCGAGCTTTTAAAAAGTCACTCTTAGAAACAGCTGTCAACACAGAATAGAAAAACAAACTTCTTATAATCCAAAGATGGAATGCTTTTAACTAATGAAAGACAATAAACTATGTGTATATTTATAATATTCCACATGGATGAATCCTACAAATACAATATGGAAGATATGTTATTTCTGCATAAAGTTCAAAAACAGGCAAAACTAGGCCATGATGTTAAAGTCAAAGTAGTAGCTACCTTGGAGAGTGTATATAAAGAATTGGGGCATAAGGAGGTATTCTGAGCCTTAGAAATGTTCTGCTTCTTAATATGAGTACTGTGTGAACGTGCAATTATATTTTAAAACTTTATACAGGGAAATTCATTTTATGCTGATTTCCATATGTATATTATAGTATATAAAGATTTACTTCACAAATAGGATAAACTCATTTTAAAAAATCAGTTCCTAAAAAACCAAGAAAGAATAAAAATCTGAAGAGTAAGTAGCCTAAACCAATTCATAAATAAATTATTCAAGATCACATCTTTTCATCTTTATATTCCTAATGCAATGAATATACAGCAAAATGTATATAGAAATATACAAGTAAAAAGGCACTTCCATTATCTTGAATAATTTATAGCCATCACAGAAAAAGGATATATATGTCTGAAATATTTAAGGCAGAATTCAGTGGTACAGATGTAAGGATTTGAGTCAAGGGAAAATCATTAAAGACTGAAAAATATTCAAGTTTCCAATGTTCCTTGTAGAAGTAAAATAACATAATTATGTGAAGATTCTGCAATATACAGGTCTGATTCTGAGACTCTTTCTTCCCAAAAATCACTTATATCTCTAGACATATTTGAACACTAGCATTTCTTTCTCATTAATAATTCTAGTCACCTGGCCACTCAAAATATTTTTCACTAGCTTCATATTTTTAATTTTCTCTATAAAACCTATTTCTAGGTAAAGTTCAAAGTATAATGCAAGATTCTTGTATTTGCACATTTCCCTTAGTTAAGCAGAATATAAAGAGAACTTTTCAAAAATGTGAGATAGGAAAACAGATTACCCTCACTTATCAGAAGAAAGATGCAATGTGGTATGTTTATCTCTTAGGAATCTTCATCACAGCATGATGCTTGCTTGTTTGTTTGTTTTCTTTCTCCCCATGTAATGAGTACTGGAATTAGCTTTCACTATCCTTTCAGAATGCTCACCACTAAAACCAAATATTTAGGATTCTTAGAGATCAACTAAAAGGCATTACCTCGTAAGTCTGAATTTTTATCCATGACAGATATAAACATATATTTATAGATATTAAGTGAAAGTGAAAGTCACTCAGTCATGTCCAACTCTTTGTGACACCATGGATTATAGCCCATCAGGCTCCTCTGTTCATGGAATTCTTCAGACCAGAATCCTGGAGTAGTCGTTCCCTTCTCCAGGAGATCTTCCCAATCTAGGGATCAAACCCAGGTCTCCTGCATTGCAGGCGGACTCTTTACCATCTAAGCTACCAGGGTATATGTGAGTAAGTCAATATGTCAAATCATATCAATTATTGGGAGTAGATGCAGATTGGGGAAAGGGCTTTGTTAAGGGCAACACTCATTTTCAATGTTACATATATTCTTAATTCTAAAAATATTTATAGCAAAGTTTGTATACTGCAAATTCTTCTTAAAGTTCTGAAAGACTGTTTCTGTTTAGTCACTAAGATTTGTCCAGTTCTTTTTGTGACTCCATGGCCTGTAGCCTGCCAGGCTTCTCTGTCCATGAGATTTCCAAGACAAGAATACTGGAATGGGTTGCCATTTTCTTCTCCAAGGGATCTTTTCTACCCTGGGATGGAGCCCACATCTCCTGCAGGTTGGAAGGCAGATTCTTTACTGCTGAGCCACCAGGGATGCCCTCTAAAAGATTAAGCTCCTCATAGTCTCTTTCAATGTATTTTCTAGGGCAGAAAGAGAAATGAAAATAAAAGCCTGAGAAAAGCACTGTTCTTGAAGCAGGTTCACCCTTGCCATTGAAGAGCTAGACATAGAAGGATACCGAATACAACTCACTTGTGTAATGGGAGGGCATAGCCATTATGCTCCAATCACATGGTAGGTCACACAGTTCTGTGCTGGACATGATGCATAGTTCCAGCCCTCTCCTGGAATGGTGAGGAGCCTTAAAACCATCCATTATTCTGATCAGTTCAGTTCAGTTCAGTTGCTCAGTCGTGTTCAGCTCTTTGCAACCCCATGGACTGCAGCACGCCAGGCTTCCCTGTCCATCACAAAGTCAGGAGTCTACTCAAATCCATGTCCATCAGTTGGTAATGTCATCCAACCATCTCATCCTCTGCCATCCCCTTCTTCTACTGCCTTCGATCTTTCCCAGCATCAGGGTTTTTCCAATGAGTAGGTTCTTCACATCAGGTGGCCAAAGTATTGGAGTTTCGACTTCAATATCAGTCCTTCCAATGAATATTCAGGACTGATTTCCTTTAGGATGGACTGGTTGGATCTCTTTGAAGTCCACGGGACTCCCAAGAGTCTTCTCCAACACAACAGTTCAAAAGCATCAATTCTTCAGTGTTCAGCTTTCCTTATAGTCCAACTCTCACATCCATACATGACCACTGAGAAAACCATAGCTTTTACTAGATGGATCTTTGTTGGTAAATAATGACTCTGATTTTTAATATGCTATCTAGGTTGGTCATAGTTTTTCTTCCAAGGAGCAAGCATTTTTTAACTTCATGGCTGCGGTCACCAGCTACAGTGATTCTGAAGCCCCTCAAAATAAAGTCTCTCATTGTTTCCACTGTTTCCCCATCTATTTGCCATGAAGTGATGGGACTGGAGGCCATGATCTTAATTTTATGAATGTTGAGTTTTAAGCCAAATTTTTCACTCTGCTCTTTCACTTTCATCAAGAGACTCTTTAGTTTTTCTTCGCTTTCTGCCATAGGGGTACTGTCATCTGCGTATTTGAGTTTATTGGTATTTCTCCTGGCAATGTTGATTCCATCTTGTGCTTCATCCAGCCTGGCATTTTGTATGATGTATTCTGGATATAAGTTAAATAAGCAGGGTGACAATATACAGCCTTGACATACTCCTTTCCAGATCTGGAACCAGTCTGTTGTTCCATGTCCAGTTCTAACTGTTGATTCTTGATCTGCGTACAGATTTCTCAGGAGGCAGGTCAGGTGGTCCAGTACTCCCATTTCTTGAAGAATTTTCCACAGTTTGTCATGATCCACAGAGTCAAAGGCTTTGGTGGAGTCAATAAAGCAAAAGTAGATGTTTCTCTGGAACTCTTGCTTTTTCGATAATCCAGGGATGTTGGCAATTTGATCTCTGGTTCCTCTGCCTTTTCTAAATCCAGCTTGAACATCTGGAAGTTCACATACTATTGAAGACTGGCTTGGAGAATTTTGAGCATTACTTTGCTAGCATGTGAGATGAATGCAATTGTGCAGTAGTTTGAGCATTCTTTGGCAATGCCTTTCTTTGGGACTGGAATGAAAATTGACCTTTTCCAGTCCTGTGGCCACTGCTGAGTTTTCCAGATTTGGTCATTCATTCCAATTAATAATTCAAATCCAGGACATTCAAATTTCCCAACTCAAAATTCTTAGCTGAAACCATAGCAATATCCCCTCCAAAGGTATCTTAATATTTAAATAATAAGAGTTAAAATAACAGTAAGGTAATTTACTTCATTCTTTTTTCATAAGGCTGTTTGCAGCAACATGGAAGGACCTGGAGACCACCATACTAAATGAGGTAAGTCAGAGAGAGAGAGAGACAAATATCATATGATATCGCTTCCCATCACTTCATGGCAAATAGACAGGGAAACAGTGGAAACAGTGGCTGACCTTATTTTTGGGGGCTCCAAAATCACTGCAGATGGTGATTGCAGCCATGAAATTAAAAGACACGTACTCCTTGGAAGGAAAGTTATGACCAACCTAGACAGTGTATTAAAAAGCTGAGACATTACTTTGTCAACAAAAGTCCATCTAGTCAAGGCTATGGTTTTTCCAGTGATCATGTATGGATGTGAGAGTGGGAATATCAAGAAAGCTGAGTGCCAAAGAATTGATGCTTTTGAACTGTGGTGTTGGAGAAGACTCTTGAGAGCCCCTTGGACTGCAAAAAGATCCAACCAGTCCATCCTAAAGGAGATCAGTCCTGGGTGTTCATTGAAAGGACTGATGCTGCAGCTGAAACTCCAATATTTTGGCCACCTGATGCGAAGAGCTGACTCATTTGACAAGACCCTGATGCTGGGAAAGATTGAAGGCAGGAGGAGAAGGGGGCGACAGAGGATGAGATGGTTGGATGGCATCACTGACTCGATGGACATGGGTTTGGGTGAACCCGGAAGTTGGTGATGGACAGGGAGGCCTAGCGTGCTGCAGTTCATGGGGTCGCAAAGAGTCGGATACAACTGAGCGACTGAACTGAACTGAACTGAACTGAACATGTGGAATTTAAGAAAAGGATACAAGTGAGCTTATTTACAAAACAGAAACAGACTCAAAGACTTAAAGAATGAACTTACAGGGGGATGGGGATAGATAGGGAGTTTGAGATCAATATGTACACACTGCTGTATTTAAAAGAGAGAACCAATAAAAGTTTTAAAAACCTTCATTTTCAGAAAAAAAAAAAAACTTTTTCAAAAAATAAGAAAAAAACACAGTATGGTAATCTAAATTCTTTATCTAGAAAACAAAAGCATCTTCCAAAAGATTTTTCAGATATAACTGCTCCCTTATCAACCTCAGAGTAAAGGTTTGTGTTGAGCGATATAACCATTTAACGAGAGTCCACAGAAATCAGGAGCTAATCAATACACATCTTCCCACTGAATGTATAAATCACCTCCCCTTTCCTTTTTATAAATACATTTTCTACCACTCAAAGAGCATCTACACCAGGGATGCGGAGGGAAGGATCTGACACTCAGGTGGCTGCAAACTAGCTGCAGAAACCCTGAGTCTCTTTCCCTCAGAAGCTTAAGTGGTAGCAGCAGCAGCAGAATAGTTTTGTAAGTGCAGCTTCGAAAAGCTTGGGAGGAATTGCAGAGGACATGTAAAGTTTGCCATTTACTCTCAGTGAGCAGATTTTCATTAAATAGAAGTCATCCCTCTCTCTTCCCTCTCTAAGTGTCCAGGTCTCCCTTCAGAGGTTTAGGGATGATGAGGTAGTTATAGCACTGAACAATTACAAGGAGAAAATACCACTTCTCATATTCACTCTTCAAAATCAGGGGAGACAGACAAGCAGCGGAGAGAGGATTCCCAAAAGGAAGAAAACAAATGAGGATGAGAGAAACCCACTCATCCCATTGATTTCTGTACCCGTAATGCCTCTGAAGAATTTCTGATAAATGACCATATAGACTCATTAGTATTTCTGCTTCACTTTTTCCCCTTTGGTAAAGAAGTAATGAAAAGTAGGAACTAAATAATTGAAGAGCAGGCAAGCAGAAAGATGAAGTAGAAACAGAGGCATGAAGGATGTACTTGCTAGTCCTTGGAAATAAAAAACTGAACTTATCCACCAGCTACTCGCCACCCCATCCCACACACACACACTGTACATGCATACACCCGAGCACAACCACATGTTACACAAGAAATGGCCCAAGTCATTTGATTTGATACAGGACTCAGTTGGCTATCAATGACCCTACAGAGAAAATCTCATTTTCGTTAATATAAAAGCCACCGCCTACGCTAAAGGGAATCATGCATCCCCAGCCTTCACAATCAATGTGTTCCAAAGTCTCTCAACAAATGCTGATGCCCTAAGATTAAGGGAAGATAATGTTGAGGTTGTTTCAGGGATGTTCTTACTCACCCTGAACCCAAGAACAAAGATTCTTACTCACCCTGAACCCAAGAACAAAGATTCCTCCTGTGCCTTCTGACTGGAGCATTTCTGAGATGCTAACTGTGCTTAATGCAACCCCGATTCATCTTCATCAGACTCATGACTTACTGTGACATCACTGACTCAAACCTTTAATAACTTCCCATTTCATAATGTCCAAACTTCTCTCTATATATAGTCTGGTGTCTCTATTTATTCTGCTTAATGCTTTTTTTAGTGGATGAATCATATGTATTTATTCATAAACCATATTGTATTTATTTATTCATTTTGGCTGTACCATGCAGCATGTAGGTTTTCAGTTCCCCAACAAACCCATGACCCCTGCGTTGGAAGTACAGAGACTTAACCACTGGACTGCCAGGGAAATCCTATCTTATAAATGCTTTTTAACTGACATCTATTTTGATCATTTAATTTTAATTTATTTTTAAATTTGTACATGATTTCACACTGCTATAGACTGTCGCCCCAAATTCACAAGTTATTTAAAGTCCAGTCCCCAATGTGATGGTATCCGAATGTGTGGTTTGGGGAGGTGATTAGGTCATGAGGGTGAAACCCTTGTGAATAGGATTAGGATCCTTATAAAAGACACCCCAGAACTCCCTGGGGCCATCTTGCATGTCACAGACAGAGAAAAGATGACAATTTATGAACTAGGAAGCCAGCCCTCAGCACACACAAAATCTGTTATTACCTTGATTTTGAACTTTCCAATCTGTCTATAGTGTTTCGTTAGAGCAGCCTGAATAGACTAAGACACAGACTCACATAAAAATTATAAGAATAAAGTAAAATATTCCTGCCAACCATTCAACAAGAATGCCTGAATGTTATATTTTACTACACACTAAACTAGATTATTGCTCTGTCTCTGTTTCATAAACAATATAATTTAATGTTGAAAATAATATCATCAACTTTCCAAGTCTTTTTCAGATTTTGCTACTTACACCAATAATGCAAATCCAAAATCATCCCATATTTTGCATTCAGTTATCAGGACACTTTTTCTCTTCTAATCTGAAAAAATTGCCCAGTCTTTCTGTGTATTTCCTGGCTGACCTTTTTAAGGTTGTTTGCAGAATATTTCTAATTTGTGTTTGTCCAAAGTTTCTTCTTGATTCTATTAGGTAATCCATCAGGATTAGATTCAAGGTACACAGCTTTGGTTAGCAGGGCTACCACAGAAATGATGCTGAGTTTTTCTTAGGATGTCATAAGAGGAGGACTGTCCATTAGCCTCATCATTACTGGTATTTGGTTGTTCAAAGTGATATCTGGTAACTTGTAAAGGTAACACTTTACTCTTTGGAATGAAAATGTATCTTGTGGGCACAGACTTTCAGATTATGTAAATATCCTGGTAGTGGTCATACTCAGTCATGTCTAACACTTTGGGATCCTATGGACTGCAGCCCACCAGGCTCCTCTGCCTATGGAATTTTCTAGGCAAGAATACCGGAGTAGATTGCCATTTCCTGCTCTAGGGGATCTTTCCAACCCAGGGATCAAACCCAAGTCTCTTGTGTCTCTTGCACTGGCAGGCAGACTCTATCACTAACACCACCTTGGAAACCCCGCATAAGTATCCTGTTCCTCCTCCAACGTTCATCCACTAGTCTCAACATCCACTGATATTCTTGCCTGACTAAATTATTATTATAATGGTTCCAAATGTAAGTTTCTAATTTATTGTATATTTATTAGTTAGCTCTCTTCTGCCAAGAAGAGCTTTTCCTTCTCCTCGTTCATTCAATCAAAGCAGATTTATACTTTAACCAATAGATTCTAATACTTAACTATAATTGATTTGAGGTTTCAATCATCCAAGATTTGGCTAGTAGGAGCCACTTCAAAACAGCCCCTGCATTCTTTTGTAATAACCATACCATTCATTGAGTATTTTCTTATTTTTGGCACAGAAGATTTTCCAGTTTCAGCTTATCCTTTTTCTAACTCAGTCCTGGAATTGGCTATTTTTCCAAGGAGCCCAGAGTCATTTTAGTGGAGAATGACATTTAGAAACCAAGAACTGGGATATAGAAGTATTCACTGAAAGTGAAAGTGTTAGTGGATCCGTCGTGTCAGACTCTTTGTGACACCAGGGACTGTAGCCCACCAGGCTCCTCTGTCCACGGGATTCTCCAGACAAGAATACTGGAGTGGGTTGCCATTCCCTTCTCCATGGGATATTCCTGACCCAGGGATCAAACCTGGGTTTCCTGCATGACAGGCAGATTCTTTACCACCTGAGCCACTCGGGAAGCCCAGGAGTATTTACTGCTATGAGCAAAACTGATGTCTCAAACTCTCACCTATTACCATATGGATCTTTCTAACCCTTTTCTTTGTAATCATCCATTCTTATAGTGAGAAATCTGGTTCCCATTATTCACCATCTATTTAAATCTTCAGTTCCAGTGTACATGTATAATGATTTCCGAGTTGTTAACCTTGCATATGAGGAACAGTATAATCATCTGGACTTGTTTATGTATCATTCCTTTTGCCTTTATTTTAATACTTTCAGTCATTTCCAAAGTTACTTAGGTAATTGCTGCACTCTTGAGTGAAGAATTTCAAACAGTGTAACACAGATCATTTTGTCAGTTTGAATTTCATCCTAAATTATTAAAACATATATTTTCCCCCTATGGCTTTTCTGAGGATTTTCTCTTTTAGTTTTCTGCAGTTTCATTGAAAACTACCTAAGTGTTTTTGTTGTTGATTGCTCCTGGTATTTATCCTATTCTAGAGCTTCCTATACTATTCCACTTTCCCTTTCTCCTGTCAATTGTATCACATTATACCTTTTGATATCATATTATGCCTTTCAACTTATCTGCAGAGTACATCATGAGAAACACTGGGCTGGATGAAGCACAAGCTGGAATCAAGATTGCTGGGACAAATATCAATAACCTCAGATATGCAGATGACACCACCTGATGGCAGAAAACAAAGAACTAAAGAGCCTCTTGATGAAAGTGAAAGAGAAGAGTGAAAAAGCTGGCTGAAAACTCAACATTCAGAAAACTAAGATCATGGCCACCAGTCCCATCACTTCTGGCAAATAGATGGGGAAACAATAGAAACAGTGAGAAACCTTATTTTTGGGGGCTCCAAAATCACTGCAGATGGTGACTGCAGCCATGAAATTAAAAGACACTTACTCCTCGGGGGAAAAAAAAAAAAGCTCTGACCAACCTAGACAGCATATCATAAAGCAGAGACATTACTTTGCCGACAAAAGTCCAACTAATGAAAGGTATTGTTTTTCCAGTAGTCATTTATAGATGTGAGAGCTGGACTATAAAGCTGAGTGCCGAAGAATTGATGGTTTTAAACTATGGTATTGGTGAAGACTGTTGAGACTCTCTTGAACTTCAAGGAGATCAAACCAGTCAAACCTAAAGGAAATCAGTCCTGAATATTCATTGGAAGGACTGACGCTGAAGTTGAAGCTCTAATACTTTGGCCACCTGATGCAAAGAACTGACTCATTGAAAAAGACCCTGATGCTGGGAAAGATTAAAGGCAGGAGGAGAAGGGGATGACAGAGAATGAGATGGTTGGATGGCATCACGGATTCAATGGACATGAGTTTGAGTAAACTCCAGGAGTTGCCTATAGACAAGGAGGCCTGGCGTGCTGCAGTCCACGGGGTCGCAAAGAGTCAGACATGACTGAGCGACTGAACTGAACTGAACTCAACTGATTCCTTTTGAAATTGTCCCATAGTTCTTGAATGTTTTATCTTTTTCATTCTCTTTTCTCATTTCATTTTATTCTGGGACATTTCTGTTGATTTATATTCTAGCTAACTGATTCTTTCCTTATTGTGTACAGTCTATGAAGTAAGGCATCTTTCTTTCTGTTACAGTAATTTTTATTTTGAGCACTTCCTTTGACTGTGTCTTATATTACCCACCTATTGTTGCATGTTACTACTTTTTCTACTAGAGCCCTTAACATTTTAATTATTATTTTAAATTCCCTGTCTGATAATTCCATCATCTGTTTCATATGTGAGTCTGGTTCTAATGATTGCTTTTCTTTTTCCTTGCTTTTTTCATGCTTTGCAATTTTTTATTGAAAGTTGGACATGCTGTACCAGGCAGTAAGAACTGAGGTAAATAAAACTTTATCGTGCGGGCTTATGTTAACCTGGATAAAAACTGGGCTGTGTTTAATTTTGCTTCTAAGTATAAATATCAAAGGCTTCCAGTTTTTGTGTGTGTGTGTTTTAAGTATCATTAGATCCTTAGTTTTGTCTTACCTCTTGACTTTCAGTTCAGTTCAGTTCAGTTCAGTCGCTCAGTCTTGTCTGACTCTTTGCGACCCCATGAACCACAGCACGCCAGGGCTCCCTGTCCATCACCAACTCTTGACTTTGGGGTTGCTCAAATATCCCACCTTGAATAGAATCTGTGTTTTACAGAATTTTCAGTTGTACTGTGCTAAGTCACTTCAGTCACGTCTGACTCTTTGTGACCCTATGGACTGTAGCCCACCAGGCTCCTGTGCTCATGGAACTTTCCAGGCAAGAATACTGGAGTGGGTTGACATGCTCTCCTCCAGGGGAGCTTCCCAACCCAGGGATCAAACCCAAGCCTCTTATGTCTCCTTTATTGGCAGCTGCGTTCTTTACCACTAGTGCCACCTGGGAAGCCCTAAGTGTTAGTCACTCATTGTAGCTGACTCTTTGCAACCCCATGGACTGTGGCTCACCAGGCTTCTCTGTCTATGGAATTCTCCAGGCAAGAATACTAGACTGAGTTGCCATTCCCTTCTCCAGGAGATCTTCCCAACCCAGGGATAGAACCCAGGTCTCCCGCATCGCAGGCAGATTCTTTACCATCTGAGCCACCAGGGAATCTACTGTTATTATCATGGAGCACTGGTGGAAAGGGCTAAAATTCAAGGAAGGAGGAGCAATCTACAATATTCTGATTACATCTCAGTCTTTTAGTGATCCTGTGCCTTGAGACTGTGAGCTTCACAGTGTTTCTATGATACTAAACCTTTTTTTTTCCCCCCTCGTCTCTTCTCTGGCTTCAGCTAGAATCTACTCTAATGGATTCACTCTGTTGGCTTATTCCTGCTGCTGCTGCTGCTGCTGCTAAGTCGTTTCAGTCGTGTCCGACTCTGTGCGACCCCATAGACGGAAGCCCACCAGGCTCCCCTGTCCCTGGGATTCTCCAGGCAAGAACACTGCAGTGGGTTGCCATTTCCTTCTCCATGCATGGAAGTGAAAAGTGAAAGCGAAGTCTCTCAGTCGTGTCCGACTCTTAGCGACCCCATGGACTACAGCCTACCAGGCTCCTCTGCCCATGGGATTTTCCAGGCAAGAGTACTGGAGTGGGGTGCCATTGCCTTCTCTGTGGCTTATTCCTATTCCCACTTAAGTGAGAGAAGGGCTGGAGGAGGGAAAAGCCCTCTTCCCCTGGCTGGGATAAAGCTTCTGGCATCTTTAACATAAGAATCTGTTCAGGTTCCTGAAGGGAGAGCCCATAACAATGTGGGCCCATGCCTTAAGACTATAGCTTCTAGGAGTTGTTCACTTTTAAGCTAACCCACATGCCACTTTTAATACTTGGTCAAAATTACAATTTATGTGTTCCTATTTATTTATAGTTCCAGCTGCTTCTGTTCAATATACACAGATCTCAGGTGTGGTATTTCTGTGGATGCACTTGTCTCTCCAGATGTTAGAAGGACAATTTGCTGAGACCTTGGATCTCTGATGCATCCAAAAAATTAGTTTTCAATTTTTCCCACGTGTTCCTATTTTAAATATGGAAGCAAAGACTTTCAAGATCTTTACATGTTAGAATTGAAGCCAGATGTCTCTATCATATTGTCAGTTGTCTGTCTGCCTGTCTATCTATCTACATACCTATTTCTCTCTCTCTCTATTGGTCATCACGTACTGCAGGCCATAATTTCATAGTTATACTGTCAATTCTAAACCAAGCTTAGAGTTCATTCCATGATTTCCCCTTTCCAGATTTGAAACTCATTTATCCAACAGTGGAAAACCGGCCCCACAGAAGGAATAAAAAGTAGTTTCAGAATTCTAAACTATGCCTCTGCAGAGGAAACTTTTTGTTAGACAATTAGAGTTCAGTATACCTTTAGACTTATTTGCTATTTTTTGTCTTTTGATCAAAAGCATATGTTTCAAATACTCTGCTTAAAAGTTACTTGAGTTAGTTCTCTCCCTCTTTCACTGTGACTATATTTACTCATTTTAAAAACAGCTCTCAGTTTATTTATTTCAATATGTTTTTGATTTAACTCCACCTCCCTGTGCACTCTGTGCACTTTATTTCTTTTGATCCTTTTTTATCTATTTTTAATATGTGAAACATTAACATGATTCTAAAGATCAGGTCTCTAAAAGAGATAGGGCTCCCCTGGTGGCTCAGTGGTAAAGAATCTGCCTGCCAATGCAGGAGACAGGGGCTTGATTCCTGATTCAGGAAGATCCCACAGGCCATGGAGCAACTGAGCCCATGCACCACAACCACGGAGCCTGTGCTCTAGACCCCAGGTGCTCCACAAGAGGAGCCGTCACAGTGAGAAGCCAGGTGCCGCAGCTAGAGGAGCCCCCACTCTCTGCAACCGGAGAAAGCCTGCTTGCAGCAATGAGGACCCAGAACAGTCAAAAATAAATAAATAAAATTATTTTTTAAAAGATATATTCAAAAGTGTCATTCTGTATCTACCATGACCATCCCCAAATCCTTCTATTCTTTCCACTCAATTCCTACCCACACACTACAGGTAACCAATCTTTATCTCTGAGGTTTCTTTGCTCCATTTCTTAATATTTCTTACTCAAAAGTTAGTACAGTACAGTAATTTTTTTTGTACTCTGTATCTTTAACAATATGTCCTAGAAATTAGTCTACAACAGTTCATGAAATCTTCCTCATTTTTTGTTTATAGCTGTATATGACTTCAACATGTGGATATATCATAGTTTATTAACCATTGTCCATTCTACATCTCTCCTATGTATGGGCATATAGATATTTACAAGCCTTCTTAAATAACAAACAATGCCATAATGAATAGCCTGTGCTATATATATATATACTGTGGGAGGTACGTTTTCTATTGTAACGGGGCATGTTAAACCAAAATATAAAAACATATATAATTTCTCTAGATATTTCCAAATTTCACTTCATAAGGGTCAATACTAATTTTTATTCCAACCAGCAATATGTTTTAATGTCTTTTTTGCCACATTTTCATCAACAGATTGTGTTATAATTTTTAACACATGCCAATCTATCTGATAACTGAGATATCATATTTCAGGGTCATTTTCATTTGTACCATTGTAAGTAAAGGTGAATTTTTATATGTTTAAGGGCCATTGATCTATGCGATTTTTGTGAATTGTCTATTATGTTTTTTCAAAATGTTATACTGGTTTTCTTATCATTTTCTCCCAGTTTCTCCCAGTGTTTCCCTTTCAACTATGATATATAAAATAATCAATGACAAGGAAATAATAATTTTCAGTCAGAAGAGATTTTAAAAAAAACCAAGAAATTATTTCAATTGGCTTTCACACAAATAAATTTGAAAATCAAAAGAAACAAATAATTTCCTAGAGAAACATTTACCAATATTCATCTCATAAAAATAGAAAGCTGAAACAGATGAATTTTCCAAGAATAAATTAAGTTTGTTATCATAGAACCACATCATACCCATATCATAAGGCAATTCTTTCCACCTTCAAAAAACAGAGAGAGCCCTCATACTCTATACTATATATTGTTAAAGAAAAGATCATTAATAATCTGATAAAACTATTTAAAATAACAAGGAATAACAAAATATGCTTAAATATTAATGGAAATATTCAAAATAAAATATTAGTGAACACAATTATAATAATATGATTAATATTAATATCATACCAAGAAAATAATATACCATGGCCAATGGACTTATCCATGAAAAGCAGGGCTGGTTCAACATTAGGGAATCTGTTTATATAACACACTATTTGACAATATTCCACCTACATTCTCAGTTAAAATATAATAAAACAGGAATTGTTAGATATATTCTTAAAATACATTTCCCTTAGCCCCAAAGCCAGCATTTTTCTTAATGGGGAGATACTAAATATATCTGTACTAAGACCAGGTAAAAGTAAAATGTCTCACTCTTGTCACTATTCATCATGCATTAATCAATGCATTTAGACAACAGAAATGAATTACTTAGATAAAATCTGAACTAAAAAAAGTAAAATAATATTTTTATGTGAGTATAATTATGTATTTGGAAAACCCTGGATATGCAAATAACAAAATAATTTAATAAAGAGCAAGCTATAAAATTAACATAAATTACTAGTCTTCACTTACACAAATAATTAGAAGACACAAAGGGAGGATAATGAACTATTTCCAACAGCAACAAAAGAATGAAATATTTAGGAATCACTTTAATGTGAAATTTATAAAACCTCCATAAGAAAAATATTAAAACAGTCCTGAAAAACACAAACCTTAATTTGAACATAGGTAAGGACACCTGGAGTAACAGGCAAATTTGGCCTTGGAATACGGAATGAAGCAGGGCAAAGACTAATAGAGTTTTGCCAAGAAAATGCACTGGTCATAGCAAACACCCTCTTCCAACAACACAAGAGAAGACTCTACACATGGACATCACCAGATGGTCAACACCGAAACCAGATTGATTATATTCTTTGCAGCCAAAGATGGAGAAGCTGTACACAGTCAGCAAAACAAGACCAGGAGCTGATTGTGGATCAGATCATGAACTCCTTATTGCCAAATTCAGACTTAAATTGAAGAAAGTAGGGAAAACCACTAGACCATTCAGGTATGACCTAAATCAAATCCCTTATGATTATACAGTGGAAGTGAGAAATAGATTTAAGGGCCTAGATCTGATAGATAGAGTGCCTGATGAACTATGGACGGAGGTTCGGGACATTGTACAGGAGACAGGGATCAAGACCATTCCCATGGAAAAGAAATGCAAAAAAGCAAAATGGCTGTCTGGGGAGGCCTTACAAATAGCTGTGAAAAGAAGAGAAGCAAAAAGCAAGGAGAAATGGAAAGATATAAGCATCTGAATGCAGAGTTCCAAAGAATAGCAAGAAGAGATAAGAAAGCCTTCCTCAGCGATCAATGCAAAGAAATAGAGGAAAACAACAGAATGGGAAAGACTAGAGATCTCTTCAAGAAAATTAGAGATACCAAGGGGACATTTCATGCAAAGATGGGCTTGATAAAGGACAGAAATGGTATGGCCCTAACAGAAGCAGAAGATATTAAGAAGAGGTGGCAAGAACACACAGAATTGTACAAAAAGATCTTCGTGACCCAGATAATCACGATGGTGTGATCACTGACCTAGAGCCAGACATCCTGGAATGTGAAGTCAAGTGGGCCTTAGAAAGCATCATTACAAACAAAGCTGGAGGAGGTGATGGCATTGCAGTTGAGCTATTTCAAATCCTGAAAGATGATGCTGTGAAAGTGCTGCACTCAATATGCCAGCAAATTTGGAAAACTCACCAGTGGCCACAGGACTGGAAAAGGTCAGTTTTTATTCCAATCGCAAAGAAAGGCAATACCAAAGAATGCTCAAACTACCGCACAATTATACTCATCTCACACGTTAGTAGAGTAATGCTCAAAATTCTCCAAGCCAGGCTTCAGCAGTATGTGAGCCATGAACTTCCAGTTGTTCAAGCTGGTTTTAGAAAAGGTAGAGGAAACAGAGACCAAATTGCCAATATCTGCTGGATTATGGAAAACAAGAGAGTTCCAGAAAAACATCTATTTCTGCTTTATTGACTATGCCAAAGCCTTTAACTGTGTGGATCACAATAAACCGTGGAAAATTCTGAAAGAGATGGGAATACCAGACCACCTGACCTGCCTCTTAAGAAATTTGTATGCAGGTCAGGAAGCAACAGTTACAACTGGACATGGAAAAACAAACTGGTTCCAAATAGGAAAAGGAGTACGTCAAGGCTGTATATTGTCACCCTACTTATTTAACTTATATGCAGAGTACATCATGAGAAACGCTGGGCTGGAAGAAGCACAAGCTGGAATCAAGATTGCTGGGAGAAATATAATAACCTCAGACATGCAGATGACACCACCCTTATGGCAGAAAGTGAAGAGGAACTCAAAAGCCTCTTGATGAAAGTGAAAGAGGAAAGTGAAAAAGTTGGCTTAAAGCTCAACATTTAGAAAAAGAAGATCATGGCATCCAGTCCCATCACTTCATGGGAAATAGATGGAGAAACAGTGGAAAGTGTCAGACTTTATTTTTCTGGGCTCCAAGATCACTGCAGATGGTGACTGCAGCCATGAAATTAAAAGATGCTTACTCCTTGGAAGGAAAGTTATGACCAACCTAGATAGCATATTCAAAAGCAGAGACATTACTTTGCCAACAAAGGTCCGTCTAGTCAAGGCTATGGTTTTTCCTGTGGTCATGTATGGATGTGAGAGTTGGACTATGAAGAAGGCTGAGCACTGAAGAATTGATGCTTTTGAACTGGTGTTGGAGAAGACTCTTGAGAGTCCCTTGGATTGCAAGGAGATCCAACCAGTCCATTCTGAAGGAGATCAGCCCTGGCATTTCTTTGGAAGGAATGATGCTAAAGCTGAAACTCCAGTACTTTGGCCACCTCATGAGAAGAATTAACTCATTGGAAAAGAGTCTGATGCTGGAAGGGATTGGGGGCAGGAGGAGAAGGGGACGACAGAGGATGAGATGGCTGGATGGCTTCACTGACTTGATGCACGTGAGTCTGAGTGAACTCCGGGAGTTGGTGATGGACAGGGAGGCCTGGCGTGCTGCGATTCATGGGGTCGCAAAGAGTTGGGCATGACTGAGAGACTGAATTGAACTGAACTGAAGGACACCTTTGTTCTTTGATGGGAAGAATCAACATTAAAGATGGAACTGCTCCCTAGGGTAATTTATATAATTAATGCAATCCAAATAAAAATACTAGGAATTCCCTTGCAACACATTTGTTAGGACTCTGTACTTTCACTGCTGAGGGTATGGGTTCAATCCCTGGTCAGGGAACTAAGATTCCACAAGCTGTGTGACAAAGCCAAAATAAGATAAAAAATCAAATAAACAAAGAAACTTCATTCCGTCTGAGGACCATTATCTTTCCAGGGTCGGTTTCTCGGATCAGGCAGAGAAATATTTACTTATCTGGCTGTACTGCATCTTAGTTGTGACACATAGCATCTTTAGCTGTGGCCTAAGAATTCTTAGTTGTGACATATGGGATTTAGTTCCCTGACCAGGGATCGAACCTGGTCTCCCTATATGAGGAGCACAAAGTCTCCAGGCAAGTTCCCCAGGCATGCCCTCTTACATCTCTTCCCAGAAGTAAAAGCTCTCAACTGGAGGGCAGTTTTAAAAATATTTTAATATGTAGTAATTGTTTTTTCCTTCCTCGTGGTGACTTGATGTCAATTTTAGTTCTGATGTCGGCTCATCTGTTCTCTCTTCCTACACTGCATTGGTCTCTCCCTACCCTTGAACTCCCTGAAGGCAAGGGTTCTGGAGACAGCCCACTGGATTTGGTGGTAGTTTTTCTACTTGATGAAATGCTTTGGTTCTTTTCTGCCTTCTAGTTATACTTAGGCTGTGAATTGTGTGTGGTTTTACTTGTTATTCTCACCATTTCCTATTGTTTGTGGAGGAGAAGTAGGGAATATCAGTTTTACATGGATTGCATTGCCTTGGCCAGTACTTCTTTTAATCTTTACAGGAAACTTGTGAGGTTAGTCTGTCGACTTAATTCTCAGATGAGAAAGCTAAAACTGAAAATTCACACTCTCATTCACTGTCAAATAGCTACAGAGATAAGGAACTTAAAAAATATACAGTCTAGAGTATTATCTCGGATGCACAAGTTTATTTCTATGATTTGCCATCTAGGTTTAAGAAAAGTTTGATGCTTCAAGATGTGAAGACCAGAAGTTTTATATACATCCCCTATACTATGACTTCTGGCTTTCATAACCCAGTTTATGTAACTAGCACACCCTAAATAACAAATTCTTGATTTCATAAGGATCTACTCTGTTTATACAAAGTCTAAGGCATGCTTATTAATGAGGATATCAATAACGTAGGACCTACTACTGCCAAGAGAATCTGTAGCCATTCTTTTCCTTCAAAACCAGCGTCTTCTTATGGACTCTGTGGGAGAGGGAGAGGGTGGGAAGATTTGGGAGAATAGCATTGAAACATGTAAAATATCATGTATGAAACGAGATGCCAGTCCAGGTTCGATGCACGATACTGGATGCATGGGGCTAGAGCACTGGGACGACCCAGAGGGATGGTATGGGGAGGGAGGAGGGAGGAGGGTTCAGGATGGGGAACACATGTATACCTGTGGTGGATTCATTTTGCTATTTGGCAAAACTAATACAATTATGTAAAGTTTAAAAATAAAATAAAATTTAAAAAAAAAAAAAAAAAAACAGCGTCTATGGTCTCAAGATGTTTTCTTCTCAATCAGATTTGTCCTGTAACTTCCATCTTCACAGTCCTCTCCAAAATAAGCTAGCGTACAGTCACATATAACCCAGCTTACACACATACATTAATGCTCAGAGGTGTGTATGTACACACACACATACACACACACCTACTGATGTGCCATGGGTATTCACCAGGGGCTGGACTGTGGAAAAGTATAGTACCACATCCATCTATGGGTGGATGGATAAGCAACTATTTACCGAGCATGCTAAACTATTTTAATATTTCCACAACTAGTACATACCCTCTGATTATCATAATAAACACCCTCTTACAACAACACAAGAGAAGACTCTATACATGGACATCACCAGATGGTCAACACCGAAATCAGATTGATTATATTCTTTGCAGCTAAAGATGGAGAAGCTCTATACAGTCAGCAAAAACAAGACCAGGAGCTGACTGTGGCTCAGACCAAGAACTCCTTATTGCCAAATTCAGACTTAAATTGAAGAAAGTAGGGAAAACCACTAGACCATTCAGGTATGACCTAAATCAAATCCCTTATGATTATACAGTGGAAGTGAGAAATAGATTTAAGGGCCTAGATCTGATAGATAGAGTGCCTGATGAACTATGGACTGAGGTTTGTGACACTGTACAGGAGACAGGGATCAAGACCATCCCCATGGAAAAGAAATGCAAAAAAGCAAAATGGTTGTCTGGGGAGGCCTTACAAATAGTTGTGAAAAGAAGAGAAGTGAAAAGCAAAGGAGAAAAAGAAAGATATAAACATCTGAATGCAGAGTTCCAAAGAATAGCAAGAAGAGATAAGAAAGCCTTCTTCAGCGATCACTGCAAAAAAATAGAGGAAAACAACAGAATGGGAAAGATTAGAGATCTCCTCAAGAAAATCAGAGATACCAAAGGAACATTTCATGCAAAGATGGGCTCGATAAAGGACAGAAATGGTATGGACCTAACAGAAGCAGAAGATATTAAGAAGAGGTGCAAGAATACACAGAAGAGCTGCACAAAAAGATCTTCATAGCCCAGATAATCACGATGGTGTGGTCACTGACCTAGAGACAGACATCCTGGAATGTGAGGTCAAGTGGGCCTTAGAAAGCATCACTAGGAACAAGGCTAGTGGAGGTGACAGAATTCCAGTTGAGCTATTCCAAATCCTGAAAGATAATGCTGTGAAAGTGCTGCACTCAATATGCCAGCAAATTTGGAAAACTCAGCAATGGCCACAGGACTGGAAAAGGTCAGTTTTCATTCCAATCCCAAAGAAAGGCAATGTCAAAGGATGCTCAAAGTACCAACAATTGCACTCATCTCACACGTGAGTAAAGTAATGCTCAAAATTCTCCAAGCCAGGCTTCATCAATATGTGAACTGTGAACTTCCTGACGTTCAAGCTGGTTTTAGAAAAGGCAGAGGAACCAGAGATCAAATTGCCAACATCCGCTGGATCATCAAAAAAGCAAGAGATTTCCAGAAAAACACCTATTTCTGCTTTATTGACTATGCCAAAGCCTTTGACTGTGTGGATCACAATAAACTGTGGAAAATTCTGAAAGAGATGGGAATACCAGACCACCTGATCTGCCTCTTGAGAAATCTGTATGCAGGTCAGGAAGCAACAGTTAGAACTGGGCATGGAACAATAGACTGGTTCCAAATAGGAAAAGGAGTACATCAAGGCTGTATATTGTCACCCTGCTTATTTAACTTATATGCAGAGTACATCATGAGAAACACTGGGCTGGAAGAAGCACAAGGTGGAATCAAGATTGCAGGGAGAAATATAATAACCTCAGATATGCAGATGACACCACCCTTATGGCAGAAATTGAAGAGGAACTCAAAAGCCTCTTGATGAAAGTGAAAGTGGGGAGTGAAAAAGTTGGCTTAAAGTTCAACATTCAGAAAACAAAGATCACAGCATCCAGTCCCATCACTTCATGGGAAATAGATGGGGAAACAGTGGAAACAGTGTCAGACTTTATTTTTCTGGGCTCCAAAATCACTGCAGATGGTGACTGCAGCCATGAAATTAAAAGACGCTTACTCCTTGAAAGGAAAGTTATGACCAACCTAGATAGCATATTCAAAAGCAGAGACATTACTTTGCCGACAAAGGTCCGTCTAGTCAAGGCTATTGTTTTTCCGTGGTCATGTATGGATGTGAGAGTTGGACTGTGAAGAAGGCTGAGCACTGAAGAATTGATGCTTTTGAACTGTGGTGTTGGAGAAGACTCTTGAGAGTCCCTTGGACTGCAAGGAGATCCAACCAGTCCATTCTGAAGGAGATCAGCCCTGGCATTTCTTTGGAAGGAATGATGCTAAAGCTGAAACTCCAGTACTTTGGCCACCTCATGCGAAGACTTGACTCATTTGAAAAGACTCTGATGCTGGGAGGGATTGGGGGCAAGAGGAGACGGGGACGACAGAGGATGAGATGGCTGGATGGCATCACTGACTCCATGGTTGTGAGTCTCAACAAACTCCGGGAGTTGGTGATGGACAGGGAGGCCTGGCGTGCTGCGATCATGGGGTCGCAAAGAGTCGGACGCGACTGAGCTACTAATCTGATCTGATTATCTGCCAAGCAAACACATAAAAACTTACATACATATACACAAACAGTCAAGCTTTCCTTTGTAGGCTATGGGAAAACATGTCAAGACCAGGCTTCAAAATAGTATCTCCAATAACTTAGTCTAATCACCAACTCGATGGACATGAGTTCAAGCAAGCTCCAGGAGTTGGTGATGGACGGGGAAACCCGGTGTGCTGCAGTCCATGGGGTCAGAAAGAGTTGGACATGACTGAGCGACTGAACTGAACTGAACCAAATGGTGGAAAAACTTCACTAAGCATTTTCTACGGCTCCTTTCTTTGTCCCTTTGGAAAAGGTTAAGGTGATCAGGGGCTTCCCTGGTTGCTCAGTTGGTTAGGAATCTGCCTACAATTCAGGAAGACCCAGGTTTGACCCCTGGGTCAGGAAAATCCCTTGGAGAAGGGAATGGCAACCCAATCCAGTATTCTCCCCTGAAAAATCCCATGGACAGAGGAGCCCAGTGGGCTACAGACCATGGGGTTGCAAAAAGTTGGACATGACTGAGCAACTAAACACAGATGAACAAGGAAACAGTGGTTTTCCTTTTATGGAAAAAATTTTTATATATAATTATTTAATTAATAAGAGTTATTAGATTCAAAATGTGTATAGCATGAACAAAGCACACAGTTACAGCAAGAAGCATAAAGGTGGCGGGCAAGTGACAGGAGTTTAGAGAAATAAGCACAGAGTTTTCTTATTCACGTAGCAACTGGAAACTCCCACCATCCTGGAAAGATGCCAATTGCTTTTCTGCCTCCAAGCTTTGCTTTCACAATTCTTTGCACTTAGAATTTTCTATCCATCTCCCGGTTTTCTCCTTCAGTATATCACACCAGTGCTTTGAGTCTCATTTTAAATGCCACCTTATCCAGAAAGCTCCTCTAACCCCAATCACCCTGGCCAGAAAAGACATTCGTGATTGATCACCAACAGACTTTAACTACTCTTCCCTTACGGGCTTTTTCCTTGCTTATACCATTTCTGAATGCATCTGGTTCGCCTCCTGTACTATAAAATCCTTAGTGATTATTTCAAGCATCTTCCCACATTCTAGAACTATACACATGCCCTCACTCTGTTCTGTTGAATCAACACATGCTGTATAATAGCATATTATTTATGATACACCCGTGATCAAACTGGAATAAACTTACACAGTCACAGAACTCTCCCTATCTCCATCTTTTCTCCCACTCTGAGGTTAACTTTCCCATCCCAGTAACAACACAGGAGGTAATAACTCATGAAAAATAAGTGGTGATGGCAGTAATTCCTTCTCTAACAACTCATTCTAAGGAAAGCATAAAGATTTGGTTACACACATAGTCATCCCAGCATTGTTTAAATAACCCCCAAACCAAAACATCCTAAGTATCCAAAAATAGATGAGTCTTAAATAAATCATATTTGTCCTATGATACACAAAGAAGTCGTCAAAAATGATATAGAAAAGCATATAAATGATACATAAAGTGCTCATAACACAGTGGTAGGTTGTTATTCAGTATATATGCTAAAATCCATTTCTGCAGAATCCGGGCTGAGTAAGACTGCACCCATGCTACAACGGGGGTAATAAATGGGAGTCCCCAACTAAGTGGAGGGCCAGAGAGTGCTTCCTGGAGGAGACATCACCTAAACTGAGATGAGGGGTTGAGTGATGATGGAAGGCAGACATGGGGGAGTGTTACAAAGATGCAAAGGTGTGAATAAAACTCCAGAGGCAAGAAGAAGCCTAAGCCTGGGGGACACAACGTAGTTTACTAAACATCTAGAAATGCCTAGTTTAAAAAAAAAAAACACACACACACAGCAGGATTAAAATAAGCACAAGGTTCCCTATTCCTATGCCAGGCTGGGGCAAAGCAGCTAGATAAGCCCTCATTCCAACCTACGCCCCAGATTAAGTCCCCAGTTGAATCTTGAGGCTATGACAAAGGAATAAATGAATACAAGTGATAATGAGAGAATTCATGCAAACTTCTGAAAATTAATTATATTTGAACTATTAAAAAAACCACAATGATATTTTATAATAGCAAACCAGGGTGGAGATGATGAAGTGGAGGAGGAAATCATAAATCCTGCCAGTAATGGACAAGTCTCTTATTGAATAAATACTCCCCAGGCCAGTAGAGAAGGTCACTAGGGTGGCAAAATATCTGCTTTTAAACCTGCTTCCATTCTTGAGAAGACTGATCTCATCTGCTGAGATTATCAGCAGCTTCTCTGCAGGTTGAGCAAACCCTCATGAAGAGAGACGCCCCTCCTGGTCCCCAAGACCTCTTGTAAGGTTGATGGCACACTGCAATGGGCAGCTTGGCTTGCACAATCCCGTCAGCAGCTGTGTGGCTGTGAAACGTGGCAGCTCTCAACCATGGCTTGGCCCTTGATAAGCGGTCTGCCCCGAGGAGACATATAACAATTCACTTCCAGCTAACAGCCAGCAGGAAGTCAGTGGCCAGCCGTCTCCCAGGGCACCAGTGGCAGCTGATGGGGGCATGCACCCGTCGACTCTGCACAAGAGGGAAAAGGTGCAATCCCCTTAAAACCCAGGGGAAAAAAAGCCTGCATTTTTCAGAAATGTGATTTCCTGACAGTGTGAACTACAACTCATTTCCTCTATGAATTCAAGTGGTAGACATGCATAACCAGCCCCCAATGGAGCCTTGTCTGATATTTAGTGCTGAAGTTGTCACTCTGACTCATGATAGCCCAGAAAAGGATAATCAGGAAAGCCATGCAGTACAGAAATCAAATTGAAGCCATAAACACCCAAGGAGGCTTTTGCCAAGTGTCGTCAAACTCAATGGGTTCAGAAAAAGAGCAAGTCCTTTGCTGCAGGTGGGTCTGGCAGAATCCTTTTCACCATAGCAACCCCACAGCCCCCACCCTCCTCAGAGACAGCTGGGAACAGATGTTCTGATGTTGATGCCACATCATATGCTGCCCCAACTCAGGCAATTTGCTTCAGTTTTCAATCAACACAGAAGAATTGAAAATTGGTAAACAACTGATATGAACTGTAATATAGTAAGTGCCTGATACACCCCAGATTTTGAATAACACTTGACATGGACACTGTCTTACTTGTAACCCTCAGTTCAAGCTTGCAAATTTCATAAAATCATCTCCATCCACCAATGATGGGAAATACTGAGGCCACAGAAAAGGGTAGATTCCCTAGTCAGTCAAAGCCAGAGTAAGGCTTCAACCAGTCTTAATTGTAGGCTACTCCCTGCTTTGGAATGAACAATTTTTCCTGGCAACCTGGACTGGACTTCAACACACAAGTGACTTCATGCAAGGTGCTGTACACATTTAAGGGCTGACCAAGATGATGTCTAAAACACCTTCTATGACTGAAACTCCCTAATTCATTTGAGCATTATGATATATGAGGCAAGGCAGGAAATTTAGAATCATTAAGACAGTCTCTATTTCCAAGGAGTATACACTATAAGAAAGAAGCTCAGGTTAAAAGAATACAGTTAAAGAATTAAGTGTAAAGCTGTATAGTAATAGCTACACAGAGATAGGATAAGTAGGAAAGGAAAGAAGGGAGTTGTCAGTCAACTCCCTTTCTTAAGAAAGCCCAGACAAAAACAGAAAACATAGGCAGAGTGGGCTCCACCTGCAATGCAGAGAAACATACCATGACCAGTAGAGGAAAGGAGTCAATGGACCAGAAGACCTGAGTAAAGAATCCAGAGGTTCCTGTGGATGAAGCAGGCTTGAACCTGAGCTCTGGAGAGTGCAGGCCATGGAAGATGTGAGTCTCGTGCGCTCCTACCCAATGAACCTGCAGGCCCCATGAGAAAGGGCAGGACCTATAGTGGACATCATAATGGGTGTGGACAACACAGGACCCCAGCCAGAGATTATGTTACAGGGCCGGTTTATATACAGTTGTCTGTTTGTTGGTTTTAATTTTCTGATTTTTTCCCCCTTTATAGGTTCTTAACAACATCATGACAATTCTTGTGTAGAGAGAAACCAGTTTCCATATCAAGAATTTTGAAAGCCTCACTTCTGGTGAAAAAAGCTGGCCCTCAGGTTTCACAAATCTGGCAGGTGTCTCTGCCTAACACAGTAGCAGTAGGAGAAGCAGTGAGAACTGAATGTGTTATGGAGGAAAGTCAAGGAGGAAGACGGGATGGGAGCCACCTGCCAAAGGGGAGAAGAGTTGAAGAGAAATGGCGCCAAATATGGTGGGGCTGAACTTGGGACAATTACTATGTGTCCACACAAGCACGCTTCTGAGATTGAAAATGGGTGGCATTTGTGTTTATAGAAGAACAATAGAATACACTGGTTTTACTCAGCAAATCAGGTGAACAGCCACTCTACACAAAACCCTTCTTCTGTCCTTCCTAGTACCAAATGCTTAGGTGTGACTAACATCTTTTGGCAAAAAAAGTTCAGTTCTGCCTTCATGTTATCTGTAGACACAGTAGCATAGGAAATAGGCTGCTCCTAAGAACCACAGAATATTATTGGGTAACTTGTTCAACTCTGGAAGTTAGATGCCAGCAGTCCCCAAAACGTCATCCCTGGGAACACTTTTCTACAAAGCATCGGTATACACATAACAAATAAAGTGTTCAATGCTCCAACAATTTTGGGAAACTCCCAAGGAAACACAGTTAAGTAGGTTTCTTCAAAGGTATTCTTCTTGGAGCCCTCTCTGTAGCAATGTGCACTAGGAGTTACCATAAGAAAAAGTGTACAGCACTTTCCGCTTTTATTTAACCAGAAACTTATTATTTTTTTTTTTAGCTTGCTTATTGGAAAGCACTGTAACTAATGGTCCATGATACATAATTTGGAAAATACTCTGTTACAAGGATGAGTTAGGTTTCCAGATATAATATCTACTCACAATGTCCCAACACATAAAACCAGGAACATCAAAGTAGTTCTGCTTTGAGAAATGGAATCTCCATCTGCTGATAAACGAAGTGAGAGAAAGAGGACTTGGCAGGCTGCTAGGTGACTAGATTCCAAATTCAACTCTGTCACTTTGAGAAATCAAGCTTTTTTGAATCTCAATATAATGGCAGGGTTGAATTTAATGCCTGAGCATCATTCAGCTCATAAATCTTAGGATTTCTATGTGCCAATGTAGCATTCTTTTAACTTATCAAACAAATCCTTATTGTCTAATGTATGTCAAGTTCTTTACAACTGTTATAAAGCTATAAGATGAGCAATGAGACCTATTTTGTAGTGTCTGGAGCTGATGTCTTTATCCTCTGGGGGTTTCCCATGGAAAGCAAACAAGAAAATGTTTTTTTTGTTTTTTTTTTTCAAATTTGGCATAAAAATCTTACATCTTGAATATATAGAGTGTTAGGAAAGAGTGTGGATAGAGGGTACATTTGAAAGGAAATTGAATATAGCTAAAAATTGAAAAACATTGAACTACATATATTCTAATCAGCACAGGATATTATTTCATGAAAAATTAATAATAACATACTTCTTTCACCACAGCTGAGCCCCCTCTCTCAGGATTTTCATGCATGGTCTGGCGTGGCAGCAGAGCTGGCATTCGTTTCAGCCCCTCCAAATCGTATCTCCAAATCCTGGATTTTTAGTGTCTTAAAAAAGCAGAGGGATTCAGGAATATATCTGCCTAAGGTCTGTATAGTCAAAACTATGGTTTTCCAGTAATCAGGTACAGATGGGAGGGTTGGACCATAAAGAAGTCTGAGCGCCAAAAAATTGATGCTTTTGAACCATGGTGTCGAAGAAGACTTGAGAGTTCTTTGACAGAAAGGCGATCAAACCAGCCAATCTTAAAGGAATCAGTACTGAATATCCATTGAAAAGACTGTTGCTGAAGCTGAAGCTCCAATACTTTGGCCACCTGATGCAAAGAGCCAACTCATTGGAAAAGACCTTGATATTGGGAAAGATTGAAGGCAGGAGGAGATGAGGGTGACAGAGGATGAGATGGTTGGATGGCATCATTGACTCAACGGACATGAGTTTGAGCAAACTCTACAAGATAGTGAAGGACAGGGAAGACTGGTGCGCTGCTGTCCACAAAGTTGCAAAGAGTCGGACACGACTGAGCAACCGAACAACAACAACAAGCTGTGCACTGGCCTGTAACATTTACTCAATGTTATTAACACTGTTTCATTTGTAAACATTTTATTGATGTATAGTTGATTTACAATGCTGGGTTAGTTTCTGGTGTATAGCAAAAAATATATACATATATGTGTGTGTGTGCGTGTATATATATATATGTATGTATATATATACATATATGTGTGTGTATATATATATATATGTATGTATATATGTGTGTGCTTAGTGGCTCAGTCATGGCTGACTCTTTGCGACCCCATGGATTGCAGCATGCCAGGCTCCTCTGTCCATAGAATTCTCCAGGCAAGAATACTGGAGTCGGTTGCCATGTCCTCCTCCAGGGGATCTTCCCAACTTAGGGATCGAACACAGGTCTCCCACATTGCAGGCAGATTCTTCACTGACTGAATCACAAGGGAAGCTCAAGAATACTGGAGTGAATAGCCTATCCCTTCTCCAGGGGATCTTCCCAACCCAGGAATCAAACAGGGGTCTCCTGCATTGCAGGCGGATTCTTTACCAGCTGAGCCACCAGGGAAGCCCATGTATGTGTGTATGTGTATACATACACGCATATATATGTATGTGTGTATGTATATGTATGTTTAAGTGTGTGCTCAGTCAGGTCCGATTCTTTGCGACCCCATGGACTATAATCCACAAGGCTTCTCTGTCCATGGGATTCTCCAGGCAAGAATATTAGAACAGGTTGCCATTTTCTTCTCCAGGGAATCTTCCCCACCCAGGGATTGAACCTGCATCTCTTGCATTGGCAAGTGGATTCTTTACTACTACTGTCACTTGGGAAGCTCCGTATGGATATGTGCATTATACACACACACACACACACACACACACACTCTTCATACTATTTTCCATATGGTTTATTACAGGATATAGAATATAGTTCCCTGTGCTATACATTAGGACCTTGTGCTTTACCCACCCTATATACAATAGTTTGTATAACACCCTTTCAGAACAGAACTTCAGAAAAAACAAAATAATTTCGATTCCAAAACACTCCCGGATCTCTAAACTATAAAAGGTGGCACTGCTCTTGAGCTTGGTGTCAAACTGACACACATGGCCTGTTTGGCGGGTCACCGTGTACAGCCCACATATCTCCTTCATCCTTTCCCGACATGCATTCATACTCTGGTTGGTTCCCACGTTCACCATCTTTCCTAATCCTTGAGAAGCGATCTTGCCACTCCCTGATGCCTTCCTCTCTCTTCACAAAGCAGTTTGGAAGAGCTGTAGTTACTGAGTATCAAAGATTAGGCAATAGACTGAGCTTCACAGACACAAAATGCTTTCAAATGTCATCCACTAGTGACAGGATCGCAATAAGGCGTAAGGAAGCCTAGCCCACGCTCTCTGTATCCTGTCTCCAAAGTCACCTGGCTTCTGTGAGCAGGGCTTTTAAAAGGCACCCGGGATAAAAGTTTGCTGCTAGCCCTGTGGCTAGAAAGTCCCCTCATTTTCTTCTTTAATAAGCTTTGGTTTTGTTTCATTTTAATATGTTGATTGTATTATGGGGACTTATTATTTTTAAGTTGGCATTTGCCATTTCTGGGATTCCTTTGGGGGGATATTCAAACATTTGACCAAGCCTCTCCTTCCTGTTCTGCACAATATAATTCTACACTAGCTGCTGTAGTATATGAGTCAATAGGAAAATGACAAAAGAAAACAGAAAGCTAAAAAGTGGTTATCTGTGACTATAAATAAATACATGCAATCAAAGAGAGAGTAAAGAACTCTCCAATAATGTCATTTGGGGTGAGTGAAATGAAGTCTCGTATCCCCCAAACCTATCATCACCTACGAGGCTTTCCAGGTGACGCTAGTGAAAGAACCTGCCTGCCAATGCAGGAGATGTAAGAGGTATGGGTTCAAACCCTGGCTTGGGAAGATCCCCTGGAGGAGGGCATGGCAACCCACTCCAGTACTCCTGCATGGAGAATCCCATGGATAGAGAATCCTGGCAGCTACACTCCAGGGTTGCAAAGAGTCAACACAACTGAAGTGACTTAGCATGCATACGTTCAGGTACAGATATAGATTTATAGATGCAGATATAGGCATAGGTGATACAGATAGGGATGGATATGAAGATGTGGATTTTTAAAAATTTCCCCATAGGGAATATAAATATTAGTCAGTGTCTCATCTATATTTCATTATTTGGTTATAGTTGTCTTGACTCTGTTTTCCTATTTAGAATTCCAGGATTCTGTAGCCAAACTTTGGAAATATACTGGTTTAGGAGTACGAAGGCAACACAAGCATTTGCCTTGTGACCTGAGACAAGCCACTTAACCTCTCACATCTTCAATCTCCTCTGCTGTAGATGAGGGTAAGCCACTAACTCCTGACTACCATGCAGGGCAATTGTGAAAGATAAAATGAAATAATGTAAGTGAAAGTGTTTTGTAAAGTGCAAAGTACTATAAAAATGGAAGGTACCATTACCTTTAATCAAAACTGTCAGAAAACATATGTATTTTTCATCATTATTGCATACCATAAACAAATTTTGAACTCTAAAAATGAAATCGGCCCAAAGTAAAATGTTAAAAATGACAATGAGTCATTTTTCACAACAAAGAAATTGATTTTCCGTAGATGCTCTTTCCTTTTGTACGTAAAGATCCATATCCATCAACGCCTGGGTCCTCGGTGTTGACACTGGGTATAATTACAGCTGATCACACAGTCGCTTGACTCACATTACTCTCGAGCCTGAGGTCACTAAGTTTCCTCCCTATTACTACAGGGATATGACAGGATTTATTGTGAACTCTGCTGCTACCAAGGCATTTTCTTTAATTAATTAAAAAACAAAAGCGATCCTTTTCTAGAATACAATCTGAGCCTGAAGCTTGAGCTAAGCATGCACCTTGAAATTTAAAAGTTCTACATCTTTTACCATCATCATTTTTTTTTTTAACCATTTTATACTACTTGCATTTTCTTTTTTTTTTTTTTTTTTTATGATGGATGATGTTCGAATGCACATCACTCACCTGGGGGCTTAACTAAAGTCTGACAAGCTCAGAGAGCTTGTGCAGTGGGTGAGTGGACACAGCTGGAAATAGAACTGCCATATGACCCAGCAATCCCACTGCTGGGCATACACATCGAGGAAACCAGAATTGAAAGAGACACGTGTACCCCAATGTTCATCGCAGCACTGTTTATAATAGCCAGGCCATGGAAGCAACCTAGATGTCCATCAGCAGACGAATGGATAAGAAAACTGTGGTACATATACACAATGGAGTATTATTCAGTCATTAAAAAGAATACATTTGAATCAGTTCTAATGAGGTGGATGAAACTAGAACCTATTATACAGAGTGAAGTAAGCCATAAAGAAAAACACCAATACAGTATACTAACGCATATATATGGAATTTTGACGGACGGTAACGATAACCCTGTATGAGAGACAGCAAAAGAGACACAGATGTATAGAAAAGTCTTTTGGATTCTGTGGGAGAGGGCGAGGGTGGGATGATTTGGGAGAAGGGCATTGAAACATGTATATTATCATATGTGAAAAGAATTTCCAGTCCAGGTTCGATGCATGATACAGGATGCTTGGGGCTGGTGCACTGGGATGACCCACAGGGATGGTTAGGGAGGGAGGTGGGAGGGGGGGTTCAGTATGGGAAACACATGTACACCCGTGGTAGATTCATGCCAATGTATGGCAAAACCAATACAATTTGTAAAGTAATTAGCCTCCAATTAAAATAAATGAATTAAAAAAATACCATCATCATTTTTAAGTGATGCTTTCTTTTTTATTTATTTTTTAAATATAAATTTATTTATTTTAATTGGAGGCTAATTACTTTACAACATTGTATTGGTTTTGCTATACATCAACATGAATCCACCACGGGTGTACACATGTTCCCCATCCTGAATCCCCCTCCCACCTCCCTCCCCGTACCATCCTTCTGGGTCATCCCAGTGCACCAGCCCAAAGCATTCTGTACCCTGCATCAAACCTGGACTGGCGATTCGTTTCATATATGGTATATATTATACATGTTTCAATGCCATTCTCCCAAATCATCCCACCCTCTCCATCTCCCACAGATAAGTGATGCTTTCAAACATCCTTACTAAAGATTACCACACACCCAACTCTTTGTAATCAAGATCCACTTCTAGAAAAATCAAAATAGCTGCCAGATCCTCCTTTAGACCTTTTTATTGTTCTATTTAGCCCTCAAAACCAGGTCTATCGTGATAATTTCAGTTTTGGTTTTGAACAATTGAACTGCGGTCACGTGAGATGTTAACAATGGGGGAAGTGTGTGACTGTACTGCTTTTGCAACTCCTCTGTAAGTCCAAAATTAGCTCAAAATATTGAATATAAAGTAAAAAAATAAAAATAAAAAATCTCATAAAATAGCATCCTATTTCCAAGAGTCTAGATACTAGGTAATCATTTGCCTTCAAGTCACTAAACATTTCCATTATTTATACCAGCAATTCATTTGTAAGGATTTACAAGTTTATTTATATAAGATAGAAGATAATAATTGTAATTAAAAAAAATATAGCTAACACTTTTGCAGCAGTAACCACATGCCAGGAACTGTCCTAAAAATCTGACATAGATCAAATCAATACCTACATCAACCCTATGATGTAGATCACATTCTAATTCTACTGCACATGAGAAAACAGAGATGACAAGAAGATTAGTAATCTTCTTAAGGTCACATATTTAGCAAGTGGGGAAATGAGGATGATACCCAGGATACATGACAACATTCAAATGGCAGGGAAGAAATACAGGAGCTAAGAGAGTGAATATGAAGTGAATCCAGGAGGGAGGCAATTGGGGTGTCAGGTCAACAGTGCAGTTTTCTGAGCAAGTTCAACAAAAGCCCACCAGGTGATCAGGTTATGGTAAGAATGCTTAATCTAGGCCCAGACAGCCCTTCTTCTAGATATCCTCATGCAAGATGCTGCTACTTATTATTTGAAGGATTTAACTCTCAGACCTTTTGAGGAAATGACAATGAGTTTTGTGGGAAAGAGTCTGTGGTGCTAGAGAAGACTCTTGAGAGTTGCTTGGACTGCAAGGAGATCAAACCAGTCAATCCTAAAGGCAATCAACCCTGAATATTCATTGGAAGGACTGATGCTGAAGCTGAAGCTCCAATACTTTGGCCATCTGATGCAAAGAACTGACTCCTTGGAAAAGACCCTGATGCTGGGAAAGATTGAAGGCAGGAGGAGAAGGGGATGACAGAGGATGAGATGATTGGATGGTATCACCAACTTAACGGATGGGAGTTTGAGCAAGCTCTAGGAGATGGTGAAAGACAGGGAAGCCTGGCAGGCTACAGTCCATGGGGTCCCAAATAGTTGGACGCGACTGAATGACTGAACAACAAAAACTATGGGCAACTGATGTCACAGTAATATGATTCTGTAAAGACAATTTATAGGTTGTCAGTAATTACGTGCTCCAAGCTTACAGCTCTCCTCTTCCCTGACTTAATTCAGGGAAAGACTGCAGACTATGTGGACTAATAACGTTTCTCTCAGCAGCACTTGTGAGAAATATCGGATGGAAATGATATGAAGTTGTGCTCCCACTAGGTGCCTAAAGAAAGGGGTTCTACTTATCTCAATAACACACTCCCACATGCAATACTATTCCCATAAAGAGGTAGACACACTTCTCTATCACATTATTTCTCTCACATCCCCTGGAACATCCTATAACATAAGAAACCTTATTTACCAATCATGAAACTGGCCTTTCTGGACAAGTGAAATTCCTATTTACTGAAATCTAAAATTTTAACTTGCAGCATGGTCCTTATTCAAGTTCTTTGAATTGCAATGTATTCACAATATGCTGAAAATTTCCCTGTCTTAATTTGTCTTAAGTATTTAACATCAATCAATTCATTAGAATTCATTACTTAATTAAGCCTAACCATTTCTTGGTAACTTTGAAACGAACTGGGCATTTCCTTGTCCTTGATTTTCCATCAGGAGAAATTCTTCTGGGGGTGTCTGAAAATACATGAGGCTTGATTTGGGCTGACACAATGGTTAGAAAATGACAAGTGGTGTTTTAAGGGGAGAAAGGGATATGCTAATCATCTTCAAGTGTAGGAAAATTACGAACAATGCAGAACTGTCCTGTCCAAAATGGTAATGGAAAATCCACACAATAACCCTCTCAGGCAGAATACTGTGGAGATTTTTACTGTAGGAACCCTGAGAGGAGGTCTCCAGCCTCTGTGTAAATGCCTTAAGTGAAAATGAGCTTGTCATTCTAATCACCATCGCCAGATACCTGTAGGATACATATTCAGACGTTAAACCAAATTTCGTCATCTTTTAATTTCTACCCATTTGTTTTCTGGAACAGTGTCATAAGGAAATTATGTACTCAAAGAATTACTATTAAAGTATATTTAAATAAATGTAGGGGGTGTGGGATGGACTGGAAGATTGGGATTGACACATATACACTACAATGTATAAAATAGATAACTAATGAGAAACTACTGTGTAACACAGGGAGCACTACTCAGTGCTCTGTGGTGACCTAAGTGGAAAGGAAATCCAAGGAAGAGGGGCTGTATGTATACGTGCAGCTGATTCACCTTGCTGTACAGTAGAAATCAACACAACATTGTAAAGAAACTACATTCCAATCAAAAAAGAATAAAATTAAATTAACATGGGTTAAGTAAAACAATGATTGACAGGTGTTGAGAAAAATGTTGTAATGATTTCATGCATACTTACCATGCCTATTCTGGGACGGCCCAGAGGGATGGTATGGGGAGGGAGGAGGGAGGAGGGTTCGGGATGGGGAACACATGTATACCTGTGGAGGATTCATTTTGATATTTGGCAAAACTAATACAAAAATGTAAAGTTTAAAAATAAAATAAAATTAGAAAAAAAAAAAACATTATTACAACTTTATTTTCTCTTTGTTCTTATTGCTAGGCTACTTTTCTTCTTTGTGATGAGCATAATTTCCAACATTCTTGAAGTAAAAGAAATAGGAAGCCTTCATAAAAGAGTCATATCAACTTGTTATTGTGTCAGATGTGGATTAAACTATAGTAATGGTCTAAGTCTAAGTAATGGTCTAAGTAAGTAAAAGTTACTCAGTCATGTCCAAGTCTTTGTGACCCCATGGACTATATAGTCCATGGAATTCTCCAGGACAGAATGCTGGAGTGGGTAACCATTCCCTTCTCCAGGAGATCTTCTCAACCCAGGGATTGAACCCAGATCTCCTGCACTACAGGCAGATTGCTTACCAGCTGAGCCATCAGGGAAGTCCAATGGTCTAAGAATACTGGTGTAATAGGAAGAACCATTTTGTGTAAAGAAATTATTTGCTTTTCACTAAACTCCATGGGAAATACATGGGGAAAGAGCATCAGACTTTATTTTGTTGGGCTCCAAAATCACTGCAGATGGTGACTGCAGCCATGAAATTAAAAGATGCTTACTCCTTGGGAGGAAAGTTATGACCAACCTAGATAGCATATTCAAAAGCAGAGATGTATATATACACAATGGAGTATTGCTGCTGCTAAGTCACTTCAGTTGTGTCTGACTCTTAGCGACCCCATGGACTGCAGCCTACCAGGCTCCTCCATCCGTGGGATTTTCCGGGCAACAGTACTGGAGTGGGGTGCCATTGCCTTCTCCCAGTGCAGTATTACTCAGCCATTAAAAAGAATACATTTGAATCAGTTCTAATGAGGTGGATGAAACTGAAGCCTATTATACAGAGTGAAGTAAGCCAGAAAGAAAAACACCAATACAGTATACTAACGCATATATATGGAATTTATAAAGATGGTAATGATAACCCTGTATGCAAGACAGCAAAAGAGACACAGACATATAGAACAGTCTTTTGGACTCTGTGGGAGAGGGTGAGGGTGGGATGATTTAGGAGAGTGGCACTGAAACATGTATAATACCATGTGTGAAATGAATCGCCAGTCCAGGTTCGATGCATGATACAGGATGCTTGAGGCTGATGCACTGGGATGACCCTGAGGGATGGTATGGGGAGGGAGGCGGGAGGGGGGCTCAGGATGGGGAACATGTGTACACCCGTGGTGGATTCATGTTGATGTATAGCAAAACCAATACAGTATTGTAAAGTAATTAGCCTCCAATTAAAATAAATAAATTTCTATTAAAAAAAAAAAGCAGAGATATTACTTTGCCAACAAAGGCCCATCTAGTCAAGGCTATGGTTTTTCCAGTGGTCATGTATGGATGTGAGAGTTGGACTGTGAAGAAGGCTAAGCGCCGAAGAATTGATGCTTTTGAACTGTGGTGTTGGAGAACACTTTTGAGAGTCCCTTGGACTGAAAGGAGATCCAACCAGTCCATCCTAAAGGAGACCAGTCCTGGGTGTTCATTGGAAGGACTGATGCTAAGGATGAAACTCCAACACTTTGGCCACCTCATGCGAAGAATTGACTCATTGGAAAAGACCTTGATGCTCAGAGGGACTGGGGGCAGGAGGAGAAGGGGACGACAAAGGATGAGATGGTTGGATGGCATCACTGACTCAATGGACATGGGTTTGGGGGGACTCCGGGAGTTGGTGATGGACAGGGAGCCCTGGCGTGCTGCAATTCATGGGGTCGCAAAGAGTCTGACACGACTGAGCGACTGAACTGAACTGAACTGAAACTCCCCAAAACTGCATGATACAGTGTTATTTGCTAATAACACTGTATCTGTGTTGATTGTGTGTAGTTCTGTTGTTGATTCTCTCTGTAACTCTTCTACTGTGAAGCTGATAAAAGCTGGCTGTCCCCAACGAGTTGTCTTTTCTACTGTCTCCTTTATGGTTTCATATATCTCCTTTTTCAGAGAATCTCATTCTCTTTGTGCTCTCAATCTAGAATGTTGAATAAGTTCTGTGCTGCTTAGCTGTCTGAATATAATCAAGATTAGAAGTAAAGTTGCCAAGGAGAACTGATAACTAAATCCTATATATCAAACTCCAAGACAATTTGTGCCAGACGGAGACAGGAAGCATGTGTGGGCTTCATGCTTTCATTGTATCCAGGGATCTCTCTCTTGCTATTAGCTCACACCAGGAGAAAGAGTCAAAATGTTTAGTGTGCATATAGAAATGGGTTTCATTTTTTGGACCTATATCAGTCAGCTGGCAGTGGTTGCCTTTACTGCTGCATTAAGAATGACTCTCAGCCCAAGCCTCACTTAACAAAAAATAACATCTTAACCAATAAAAGTTATTGCGTGGGTCTGAGACACAGTAACCTCAGTGTTGATACAGGCAATATGTATTTGCTGACACTGATACAGTTAGAACAACTACTAATTAGGAGTCCCAGGTTTGGAATTCAAAATTCTGGTGTTAAAACTTACTGGCTGAGTGACAGTGGGCTATCAATATCTCTCGGCCAAAACACCCTCATCAACAAAATAGAAATAATAATTATAATTCCCAATTGGGCTGCTGTGAAAATCAATTGAAATAACTCTTTTTAAGTTCTATAAATATTTATTGAGTACATTCTAATACGCCTGACACTCTAGCATCACCCCAAGAGTAACATAAGGAATAAGTCAAGTTCTCTGCCCTTGAGAAGTTAAGAATCAAATGGGAAAAAAAGATTAAGTGAGGAGATGATTCCAGTATAATGTAGCAAAGACATGGATAACTGAGTCACAAAGTGTTATAAGAACACAGAAGATAGTCACCCTATCAAGTAGGATGATTTCTGCAATAGCTGATATAAACTGGCTTAATAATAAGGAAATCTATTGACTAACATTACAGCCAGGGCTCAAAATGTCGAGTCGGTGGCTCAGTGGTGTTCTCCAGGACTCAGGGTCTTCACATCTCTGCCTACTGTAAGCAGCAGTGCCTGCATCTTGAAGACAAATTACACAATGGATTACGACAGCAATTTAAATTCCCTGCCTTACTCATTTCCCTCTTCCCTCATCTCATTGGTTCAAACATATTTAACCTGACACATTTCTGAACTAATCATCTATAAAGGAAATGGAATTATCATTATTGACTGTGACACAGAATTGGTGATAGGTGGTAACTGTAATATTCACTTGAGATTCCAAACCAGTTGAAAGATGTGAAGTGGGAGTAGAGAGGTGGTTTTCTGTAGGACATCAGTCCAAGTTTTTAAAGGATGAGTAAGAATTTGGCCAAAGAAAGAAGAGGAGGATGACCATCTCCAAACAAGGGGATAACATGATCATGATTGTGGAGGCAAATTAGGATAGAAGTAACAGTTAGCGGTAGCATTTACAGTGAGCTATGGATTCCCGAAATATCTGTGGTTGATTGAAATCTACCTACAGAGTAAGAGAAGTATCATGGTCTTAACATGTCACTAAATTAACTTTCAATACATTTTTACTTTATGTTTCTTTGCTATCAAATATATGATTCCTCTAAATTTTTTTTGTTTCGACCTCTTAGATATCTCTCCACGGAAAATTAAAATATACAATTCTTTGGGCATAGCACACAATTCAGTGTATGGAATAAGCTATGCAGCATAAAGAGTAACACACTAATAACTCTCAATTTTGAATCATCAGTTAATTTAGAAAGACAAATGTTCTTAAATATAAGTCTAAAAAAAAAGCTCTTCTAATTAGTTTTGTGTGGGATAGATTAGCCTTTCCAGGGTAGATTTATTTCATTATATTTTCTTGAAAACACAGAAGTGGGTGTAGCACAGGTAGCCCCTTACTGCATACCCTAATTGAGTCATATTGGCTGTCTTATCAGTGGAAATGACTCCATCATCCTAGCATCGTGTTTTAACCCATGTTCTTTACTTATCCTATGTTTACAAAAAGAAAAAAAAAAAAAAACAGAGAGATGGTATGTCAGGAATATCTACCCAAAGACCAAATGAAACAGCCATATACAACTTTAAAATGCATTTTAAATGAAATCAAAATTACATCTTCGTGACTAATGTTGTAAGTAACCCCTGTTAGGAATACTAGCGGAACACATAATGGAATAGGGAAAATTCAGAGTACATTCAGAAAGTCGAAAGTCATGGGAATGGTGGTGATCTCACAGTAATTCCCACTGAAAGGCTAAGATGACCGCTTAATCATATGAGCTACGTTTTGAAGCATCAGTATAACTTATGATTTAGTTTGCTTTCTGAATCATAAAGAATGGGAACAGAAAGTTGATTGCCTAGTGAGAATTTCAGAAGAGATAGGCAAAGGAAGCATTCTTTCTATAAGAGACGTAGGCACACTCAGGAAGCAATTTACTCTAGCTATTCTAAATATTATAAATCTGGAGAAATCAGACTATATTTAGTCTGATTGCGGAATACCGCTGGGTAGTGATGTGAAAACAGTCATTTCTTTAGGCATCTCAGTAAAAGAGAAAAGAGACAAAAGCTGTCCTGCAAAATCTGGGTAGGTAGCAGAGTGGAAAGAGGAAATAATTTCAAATACAATACCTGTTTATCAACAGACAACATACAATAAATATATTTAAAACTGCATTGCAGTTCCTCTCTCCTTAGCATTTAAATTGATTCACCAGTTTACATCCACTCACCACCTTCCCCTCAAATATGGATGGGAAAACTCTGATTCGAATAAAATCTTTATTTTTCTCTTTTGGATCCCCCTCATTGCCAAACATTATTAAAGTTTCACCTTTAATTTCACTGCAAGACATCTAAATGAAAGGGAATGATGAACTTGGCTACAGGAACTCTCAAATTTAATCTCCTCTGCAGTCTGATTCCTGTAGTGTGAATAGCAGCCTGATCTTATTGGCACTTTCAACTGCAATGCCAGATTCATTTCAAAACTTCATACAATGTATTTGTCATCACCACACTTCCATCGGTAAGGACACTGACACCAAACTGCTACCAGTTGGTGGTCTGAGAAAGATAGCTTGCGGGAAAGAAAATTCTCTCCTCTAAACCTAAATAACTCATCTCATATATTATATGTCTTCTGTTTCTGCAAGAGTACACTATTGCTTTCCACCATTCGATCTTTCAGTAATCCATCTAGGTAACAATAAAGAAATAAAAGAACATTTACTCACTGCTTCCTTCTGGAATGACAGCAATATATTTCACAAATTTCAAGAAAAAGTTTCCCAGCCGGAAAGAAGAAAAAAAACAGATTAGAATCAATATCACTGCTGATTATGTTGAAATATTAGACCTGTCTTTCACTATTTCAGTCTACCTCTGCTACGTACTAACATGATGAGGCTGCCCATAGGTCCCCTTCTTTCTAGAACAGAGTTTCTCAAAGTACAGTCCTTGGACCAGCACCATAGCATCTCAAGTTGGGGGAAGCAGTGTCAGAATCTTGCATTTTTATTATCCATCTGAGTGATGGATATATAATATCCATCTTATATATAATCAGTTTTAGAACCAACAACATAGAAAAAAGGAGATAAAGCAACATGTCCCCCTTTCACTTCAGACTCAATTTTTCTACACAAATAAGTCTGCTAATATTCAGAAGAGTCTGTTTTTCTTGTTCTTCTTCAAAAACATTCCAATACCCTCTGGAATTACTACAAAATGAAAATATGAATAACCTAGTCCTCCCCTGAGAGGCACAAACTGACTTGATTGTTGGAAAACAAGACTCAGGAGGATGGTATAAGTTACCAGTACTGTCTAACTGGGAAAGAAATAGGATTCACTGATGTTTAGTTGTTTTTTGTTTTGTTTTACATTTTCAAAGGAAGGACACAAGCAGCACACTGAAGCCCTTCAGATATTACCCAACAACTGATAAACAGTAGGAGGTGCTCAAAATAATGAATGAAATCACATGAGAAACTATATCATTTCCTCCTTAGAAAGTGATTTTTAAATAGCATCATGGAGACCTCGCTGGCAGTCCAGTGGTTAGGACTTTATCTTCCAATGAAGGGAGTGCAGGTTTGATCCCTACTCATGGAGCTAAAGGAGAAGGCAATGGCAACCCACTCCAGTACTCTTGCCTGGGAAATCCCATGGACAGAAGAGCCTGGTAGGCTACAGTCCATGGGGTCGAGAAGAGTCAGATACGACTGACTTCACTTTCATTTTCACTTTCATGCACTGGAGAAGGAAATGGCAACTCACTCCAGTATTTTGCCTGGAAAATCCCAGAGATGGGAGCCTGGTGGGCTGCCATCTATGGGGTCACACAGAGTCGGACACAACTGAGGTGACTTAGCAGCAGCAGCAGCAGGGAGCTAAGATTCCACAGGCCTAAGGGCCAAAAAAACCCAAAACATTAAACAGAAGCAATGTTGCAATTGGAGAAGACTCTTGAGAGTCCCTTGGACTGCAAGGAGATCCAACCAGTCCATCCTAAAGGAGACCAGTCCTGGGTGTTCATTGGAAGGACTGATGCTGAAGCTGAGACTCCAGTACTTTGGCCACCTGATGCGAAGATCTGACTCATTTGAAAAGACCCTGATGCTAGGAAAGATTGAGGGCAGGAGAAGACAAGAACAGAGGATGAGATGGTTGGATGGCATCACCGACTCAATGGACATGAGTTTGGGTAAACCCCAGGAGTTGGTGATGGATAGGGAGGCCTGGCGTGCTGCGGTTCATGGAGTCGCAAAGAGTCAGACACGACTGAGCGACTGACCTGAACTGAACTGAGTGTTGCAATAAATTCAATAAAGATTTTAAAAAATTGCCACATAAAATATTTAATAATAATAATAATAATGATAAACATCATTATCACTATGGTACGATTTGAATTGAACCCCGTATCTCTTACAGGAGTGGATCCATTAAATATCTTTTCAAGTATCCTTGTCACAGTTTGAGTTGCACTACAACCAAACTCTGTGACAAAGAATCATGGGCATTTATTTATTGTATTTACTGAGCAATAATGCCAAGGAACCAGCACAAGAGTCGGGGAGCGAGACAGTACACGGAAGGAGGCTGATTTTATTATTTAGTCATTAAGTTGTGTCTGACTCTTTTGCAACCACATGGACTGTAGCTCACCAGCCTCCTCTTTCCATGAGATTGCCCAGGCAAGGGTACTAGAGTGGGTTGCTATTTCCGTTTCCAAGGAATCTTCCTGACCCAGGGATCGAACTCATGTCTCTTGCACTGGCAGGCGGATTCTTTGCTGCTGCCACCAAGTGTGTACATTTTTTAAAAAATCAGACTATTAGTAACCGGTGCTTCATCTCACTGCAAATTGTAGGATACAGCATAGAACATAACCTCAAGGTTATTCCATCTGAGGGGTAAGGTAACTGGCATTTATATACCACCTCTCAATCACTGGTTGAAGGCTGCTTCCTGGAACTGTTAATTCCCTGGCACTTCTGACTGCGTATATGAGCAACGAAGGCTCCAATGGCTGGAGAAATTCCTTAGGCAAAGAGATGCAGGTGGTGTCAGTTGAATTTCTAGCTGGCATGCAGACATGGTATGGCTAAGAGGATCTGGCCAGGAAAGAAGAGTACTTGCTAAGTCTGACTGCTCCAAAAAGTCATTAAATCTAAATTTACACTGCTAATATAAAATGCATGTCCATGTTTATTCTCTCCTCTTTCGATTTCCTCTGAACACCTGGTAACATAGTTCTAAGATTTTCAAACCCTGCACAAAGAGAAGTTTTTTAACTCAAAATAGAAATAAATAAAAAGTTAAAAGGAGAAATGATAATGACTTTCTTTAAAATAGAACTCCAATTACTATTATCCTTTCCAAAATGCACATCTTAATAAACTGTATGTTTATATGAACAATGCTGCCATTATTCAAAATTTTTAGATTTGTATTTGAAATTTAATTTAGAGATACTGTATTCTCTATCATGGCTCTCATTTTATAATGTCTCTTAAATAGGTTGATTGATTGCATGAATATACTTGTATGGCAAAGAAATATCTGATGAATGCTGCTGCTGCTGCTGCTGCTAAGTCACTTCAGTCGTGTCCGACTCTGTGCGACCCCATAGACGGCAGCCCACCAGGCTCCTCTGTCCCTGGGATTCTCCAGGCAAGAACACTGGAGTGGGTTGCCATTTCCTTCTCCAGTGCATGAAAGTGAAAAGTGAAAGTGAAGGCGCTCAGTCGTGTCCGACTCTTAGCGACCCCATGGACTGCAGCCCACCAGGCTCCTGTGTCCATGGGATTCTCCAGGCAAGAGTACTGGAGTGGGGTGCCATTGCCTTCTCCATTCTGATGAATAATCTATTCCTTTTTCTTCCTAAAATATAAGAAAACAAATATTATGCTGAAACAGAAAGTCTTGTTTAAAAAAGAAAAAAAAGATATGCAGAAAAGTAAAGCAGTGCTTATTAATCAAATAAAGCACAACATGATCAAAGGTTTTATTTTTAAAAATAGTAAGTTGAAAATACAAATGTGGTTCTATTTAGAATTCTGGTGAATCACAAAATATTCTGATCAACCAATTCCCATATGAATCAAGTTTGACCTTATTCTCACAGGTCAGCCGAAGAATATTTCTTGAGATTTAAAGATAAAAATAAACAAAATAAAACTTCCAATTCCAATCACAGACATATAAACATGTCTAAACATTGTAACAAACTCAAGTAAATGATTATTCTAGTATGCTTTCCACCAATTAAAGTCATCCTAGAAAAGGCACGACAGTGTTAAGGATTGCAAACACATGCCATTTTAGCTAAGATTAAAGATCACATTTTTGGCTTGTTCAAGGTTAATGATGCAAGGCAAGAACTCACAGAAATATGCCTCTGAAAAGAAAAGCCAAGTCACTGTAATGATGGGAAATCATTTCTCATGCTTTCTGTGCAAACATATATACCACTTAAGGAAAATATTTGCATGGGGGAGGTTAGTGGAACTGTTAAAACAAGAAACCTTGTATTCAAGGGAGTGATACAGAGGTACCAGAGAACTCAACTCCATGTACCTGTCAGTGTGTGAACCTTGTTCTTCCTGATGTATTGCGGTCTTCTCCAGGATGGATATTTGCTTTATATAAGTACAGAATGTACACTGCATTATTCCTTAATAAACATGTTTCCTGAAATATACAGACACTTTTTTTTTAAACAGCCTATTTAGCAAATTATAGAGTAAAATATGTGCTGAGTACTCAGAATCTGATCGCTCGAGTGGGAAGTTTGGTATTTATACAATGGCACTGCAGTGTCCTCTGCCCATTTTGCATCATGGAGACATGAACAGAGGTAAAGAGTGGTCACCTGCCAGTCAGTGGGAATGCTGTCCACTGCCCTGGCATTATGGGCATTTTCCCAACCTGCTCTGGGAAGATGTCCCCTGATGTTCCATCTTCCTCAACTGCAAGTGAAACCTAGCACAATAAACCAGTTACATGTCAAAGAAACAAAGGTGAAAACAGTGAATTTACTTAATCTAAGGGAGATATATGTCAGCTTGCAGTTTGCATCACACTTCATTTACTTTTAAATGCTCCCCCTTTTTTTATTGAAGTATAAACCATTTACAATGTTATGCTAGTTTGTGGTGATTCAGTTACATAAAATGAATGTGCTATATAGTAGGACTTTGTCATTTATCTATTTTATATATAGTCATGTGTATCTGTTAATCCCAAACTCCTAATTTATCCCTTCCTTTCTTTTCCCGTTTGGTAACATAAGTTTGTTTTCTATGTCTGTGAGTCTATTTATGTTTGTTAATAAGTTCATGCATCATTTTTTAAAGATTTCATATATAAATGATATCATATGATATTTGCCTTTCTGTGTCTGACTTATTTCACTTAGTATGATAATCTATAGGATTGTAAGGACCAATACTATTAAAATTACCATACTACCCAGGGCAATCTACAGGTTCAATGCAATCCCTATCAAATTACCAATGCCATTTTCTACAGAACTAGACCAAACAATTAAAAAATTCCCATGGAAACTTAAATACCCTCTTGGAGATGTAGGAAACACACCTGTTAACGAGACAAGAAAAACCTATGTATACTCTATACTCAGTAGACTTCTTTTGATTCATAATAATTATTAGATGTGCAGCGGAGAGAAATCAAAGCTAATTTACCAAAGTACTAGAAATCAGATTTCATATCAGATACTCATTCATATAATCTATGATATAATTTTATTACTCAAAATAAACACTACTGACTAACATTATCTGTTACCATCACAGGCTGGGTGAGAAATAGAAACATTAGTGAGATTCACTGAAGAGCATCAGTGATAAATAAAAATAGAGAAAGGGTCAAAGTACTAGATATCTACAGAGATACCTGTAGAAAATCATATATGACTACTTGACTCTTAAGTAATCCAAAGTAGATCTCGTTTTTAAACTCACAAGTTTTAGGGATAACAGCTACTTCGTAGTTTCAGTGTAGCATAGATATTTTTAAGTCCTCAAGCTAATGGTAGGAATGAACTTTTGAGGGAAAGAGAAACATGCCTTTCTAGTGAGGGGAGTTATGCTGAACAAGACACTGTCAAGAGTCCTACAGAATCCTGATCACAGCTATGAGAAAATCTCTTGGCTCCACAAGCTGAATAGGTTGTCCACTTGTGCAAGGATACTGAATCCTTTTGGTATAAGGGATACCTGGAGTGAGTCAATATGGACAAGTCTTAAAATAAAGAACAAAGTAAGTAACCTTGAAAATTATAGCAAGTCTCAAGTCTAATTAGATTTGAGTTTAATTTTTAATAAAAAATTATTTTCTTTGGTCTCATCCATTTACCTATGAATAAATTCTGAAATAAAAGCCTATGAAACAATAGACTCAGAGTAAAGAAAAGTCTCAATTGTTAAAAGAAAAAAAAAATCACAGGAGATTCATTGAACAGATCTCAACCCTTTTTTTCTCTCTAAGCCTTTAAATGAATGTCAAGAGTCCTGTCAACTTCTGTAACTGTGTAAAGGCTATGACAATACTCATGTGTTTGTCACTCAGTCGTGTCTTACTCTTTGCAACCCCATGGACTGTAGCCCACCAGGCTCCTCTGTCCATGGAATTTTCCAGGCAAGAATAGTGCAGTGGGTAGTCATTTCCTTCTTCAGGTGATCTTCCTGACCCAGGGATCAAACCTGGATATCCCGCATTGCAGGCAGATTGTTTACCATCCGAGTAACCAGGAAAGTCCTATGACAATATGTGCAGAGTCAAACAGGAGCACTCTCTGGCAAATTGGGGTCATCAATCATCTAGAATCTCATAGATGATGAACTTCAAAAAGTGCAACCAGATCACATTTTCAGTTTCTCACTGGAGCAAAGATTACATCAGCCACGTGGAGGCCAGTGCATTTTTGTAACCATGACTGTGCTTGTTGCCCCATAAATTTTGAAGGAGCCATCCAAGCACTAAAAACTACAAAGACTTCATGAAACTGATCTGAACAAGTAGTAATTCCTACATCTCCCATAGAAACTCTGAGTGTAAGCTCATGCTGAAAAATGAGTTATTTCACAGGAATAAGCAATAGAACTCCAGAGCTGCTGTAAAATGGTAAAGTTGATAGCTCTGTCAAAAATGTTCTGCCCTCAACTCCAAGGTGTACATTACATGTATGTGCAGGAGGGGGTGGTTTCCCCACACCACATCAAGCAAATTGCCCAGTCCAGCTGCTTTACCATTCAACTTATTTCTGATACTGTCTATCTGCAGGTAGCATCAGAGTCCACAGGTAAAGGGCTCACTCCCTCAAGACTGCCCTTCGCTTGAGACACTAATCTCAAGTCCAGGTTACCTGTGCTTCTCACCAAACTGACTAAAATCAGAAGTTCCCACGACCTGTTACTACAGTTTGATTAATTTGTTAGAGTAGCTCACAGAACTCAGAAAACCCATTTGCTTACTAGATAACCATTTTGTTATAACAGAATAAAATTCAGGAACAATGAGGTGGATAAGATGCATAGGGCAAGGCATGGGAAAAGGCAAAGAGCCTCCATTTGCTGCTGTTCCCAAATATCTATGTATTTATCAATCTGGGAGCTCTCTGAACCATGTCCTTTGGATTTCTACGGACATTTCCTTACACAGGCATGATTGATTAACTCATTAGCCATTAGTGTTTCAGTCAACCTCCAGCCCCTCCCCTTTCCCAAGATATCATTGGATGGGGTTGAAAGTTCTAATCTTCTATTCATGGTTACCTGGGGCAACCAGACCTCACCTTTAGGTACTTTTCCAAAGTCACCTCATTAATATAAATCCAGTAGTGGTAGAAAGGGGCTTGATGTGAATAACAAGATGCGAATTTCAACTTTATGGACATGATTTCAGGAACTGAGGACCACTGGCCAAACGTTATACCAAAAGCTTCTCCCATTGCTCGTACTGCTCAGGAAATGCCAATGATTTTACAAGCTGTGTGCTAGAATAGGGACGGAGACCAGATAGATTCTTCTAATTATAAATCAGAATCTCTCACTGAGCAATACTGAAGAAGGGGCAGTATACACTGTGAAAGGAGTCCCCAGCAGCTGTTAAAATCTTCAAAACCTGCTATGACAAAGCTGGGCAGTCATCTGTCACTGGGTCTCAATCAAACAAATGATCTTGTTTCCACAGCTAGAGGCTGGGAGGATGAACTAGTATGGTCATTCTAATCTCCATTATTATTTCCATTTTACTAGTATAAAAGAATGCTGTTTGCACAAATCCCCTAGGACAGAAAACAATAAGTGTGCATTACAAATGAAATAAGCTCTCAGCTTATTTTGAATGTGCCAGGCATCTCACTTATCACTTTCATATAAGTAATTTACAATCTGAGAGTGAGAGGTAGGTTTTTATTATCCCTACTTTCCAGCTGAAGGAAAAGATGTCTCCACAGTTAAGACCATCTACCAGAACAGTAGCAGACTGGAAATTCCAACCTGTCTGACTCTAGAGCTCAGGTTTTAAACACCTGTTCTACTCTTTTTGAATTCAAAAATTGATCTTAGGTGCTCATGTTAATAATTCACATGTATGTCACCACAATTCAAAAATTGCTTGGTAATATTAGAATCTACTGTTAAATGATTTAGTCAAAAAGGACTATAGCTAGTACAATCTGGTGTGGCTCTCTATTTAATTAAACAACTACCTGGCTTCATGAGGTAATCAATTACATCAGTTGATAAATGTTTATTTGTATAATTATGGCAGTGATTTAAAAAAGGAAGGATGTATGGAGGGAGAGAAGGAGGCAGAAAGGAAGAGGGAAGGACAGAAAGAAGGAAGTGATGGAGAAAAGGAGGGAATGAGAGAGAAGAGGCAAGAGGAAGGAAGGGAAGAGGAAATATTAATACACTGCTGAATGCCAACCCTGTGTGAATGCTAAAATCCATTCTGAATCCACTTTGTAATTTCATTCTATTCTGTGGATCTCTTCACTCCATAAGTCAAAACATTTCACTCCACACACCATGAGTATTATAAATTATGACTATTCATGACAGGACTGATTAATAGACATACTCGATACTCTTCCAGGAGACTGAATATTTTTTTAATTCTAAGATAAAGGTTTTAAATGTCACTTTTCTCATTTCCATGTGACTTATGTATTTGCTAAATCACCCTTCATTGCACAAAACCACTGTACCAGAAGTTTGGTGATGAGGGAAAGACACCACTTTTAATAGTTTTGTTAATCTTGACAACTTATATTTTAACACAGTTCTTTAGAATTGTTAGTATTATGTCTAGAACTGATTCTAATCTAATGCTATATAACTGAAAAGATGCAGCTTTTTACTTTTTATTTTTTTCCTTTTAACTTGGAGGGGGCTTCAGCCCTGCAGTTTACAAGGTGGTATTTGTTAAAAATGATAACATATAAAAAGCATGTTACATAATAACACCAATAAACACAAATAAATCTTGTTTTTGTATTAATGAGTTGGAGGTTCTCCAGACACTTTTTGTATTGTGCATGTCTTAATAAACTAAGAACTCCAGAGATCCCTCTGAGTTCTCTGCACTGCATTTAGGTATAATCAGTGTTCTGTCACAGAGCACACAGCTCTATATTAAGTCAAAGCAGCTTTCTCTGCAGAAATATGTCACTGTCATCAACTCAAACATGGATATTCAAGACTAGGAAAGACTGTTTCTCTCCTTGTGGAAGATGATCTGAGAGTGGTGATGTGTTATTTGGCAGACATTACTCAATCTCCATGTTTCTTTGAGTCATACCTTGCTCATTCTGGCAGACAGCCTTCAGGATTCGATGTCCAGGGCCACACTTGCCATGGTCAGGAATACAGATCCCTTCTGACGTCAGCCACTGGTAACACACAGGATCCTCACAGGGAACAGATTCCACCAAGTGAGGGCAACGGCCCGCAGGCCCCGTAGGTTCCATGAGGACATGGCGCTGTCTCATTCTAAAACCTAAAACAAAAAAGAAAAAAGGGTTTTGAGGATCTATCCTGATCTAGCAAAGGAAAAGAATCAGCAGCCAGGAAATTGATGAAACTTTTATTTATACATCTACATCTCAAAAGAAGAGAAGCTAAAGGCAAGGAGAAAAGGAAAGATATACCCATCTGAATGCAGAGTTTCAAAGAATAGTAAGGAGAGATAAGAAAGCCTTCCTCAGTGATCAATGCAAAGAAATAGAGGAAAACAGTAGAATGGGAAAGACTGGAGAGCTCTTCAAGAAAATTAGAGATACCAAGGGAACATTTCATGCAAAGATGGGCACAATAAACAACGGAAATGGTATGGACCTAACAGAAGCAGAAGATATTAAAAAGAGTTGGCAAGAATACACAGAAGAACTATACAAAAAAGATCTTCATGAACCAGATAACCACAATGGTGTGATCACTCATTGAGAGCCTGACATCCTGGAATTCGAAAGTCAAGTGGACCTTAAGAAGCATCACTATGAACAAAGCTAGCAGAGGTGATGAAACTCCATTTGAGCTTTTAAAATCCTAAAAGATGATGCTATGAAAGTGTTGCACTCAATATGCCAGTAAATTTGGAAAACTGAGCAGTGGCCACAGGACTAGAAAAGAGCAGTTTTCATTCCAATCCCAAAGAAAGGCAGTGCCAAAGAATGCTCAAACTACCACACAATTGCACTCATCTCACACGCTAGCAAAGTAATGCTCAAAACTCTCCAAGCCAGGCTTCAATAGTACGTGAACCAAGAACTCCAGATATTCAAGCTGGATTTAGAAAAGGCAGAGGAACCAGAGATCAAATTGCAAAATCTGTTGGATCATAGAAAAAGCAAGAGAGTTTCAGGAAAACTTCTACTTCTGCTTTATTGACTACAGTCAAAGGCTGTGTGGATCAAAACAAACTGTTGAACATTCTTAATGAGATGGGAATACCAGATCAACTTACCTGCCTCCTGAGAAATCTGTATGTAGGTCAAGAAGCAACAGTTAGAACTGGACATGGAACAACAGGCTGGTTCCAAATAGGAAAAGATTACATCAATCATATAAGTCAACCTGCTTATTCACCTTATATACAGTACATCATGCAAAATGCTGGACTGGGTGAAGCACAAGCTGGAATCAAGATTGCCAGAGGAAATATCAATAACCTCAGATATGAAGACGATACCACCATTATGGCAGAAAGAAAAGAGGACCTGAAGAGCCTCTTGATGAAAATGAAAGAGAGTGAGAAAGCTGGCATAAAACTCAACATTCAAAAACCTAAGATCATGGCATCTGGTCCCATCATCTCATTGCAAATAGATGGAGAAACAATGGAAACAGTGACAGATTTTATTTTCTCGGACTCCAAAATCACTGCAGATGGTGACTGCAGCCATGAAAGTAAAAGACATTTGGCTCCTTGGAGGAAAAGCTATGACCAACCTAGACAGCATATTAAAAAGCAGAGACCTTACTTTGCCAACAAAGGTCTGTCTGGTCAAAGCTATGGTTTTTCCAGTAGTTACATATGGATGTGAGAGTTGGACCATAAAGAAAGGTGAACACCAAAGAATTGATGCTTTTGAACTGTGAAATTGGAGAAGACTGTTGAGAATCCCTTGGACTGCAGGGAGACCAAACAAGTCAATCCTAAAGGAAATCAGTCCTGAATATGCATTGGAATGGCATCACTGACTCAATGACATGAGTCTGAGCAAGCTGAAAGAGTTGGTGATGGACAGGGAAGTCTGGTGTGCTGCAGTCCATGGGATCACAAAGAGTCAGACATGACTAAGTGAACTTAACTGAACTGCTTCATTAGAAGGATTGATGCTGAAGCCCCAGTACTTTGGCCACCTGATGCAAAGAACTGACTCATTGGAAAAGATCCTGATGCTGGGAAAGAATGAAGGCAAGAATAAAAGGGGACAACAGAGAATGAGATGGTTGGATGGCATCACCGACTCAACAGACACGAGTTTGAGCAAGCTCCAGGGGTTAGTGATGGACAGGGAAGCCTGGTATGCTGCAGTCCATGGGGTCGCAAAAATTTGGACATGAATAATCGGCTGAACTAACTGAAAGATCAAAACCACATATTCTTTTAATGTGTTTTATTTTATGGGAAATTGGAAGATAAGGGGAAGAACAAAAGACAGAAGGGAAAAGAACTAGAGCAGGAAATCTGTCTTCCAAGAGTTTACAGTCTAGGAGTTGAAGAGGCCAGGCAGAATCAAATGCACTAATAAGCAGCAAATGTTCAAGGGTATCAGTAAACCGGTACAAATAAATGAAGACTCACAGATTCCTGATAGCTGGGTGGGAAGGTCCCCCAGAGAAGGAAGTGACAACCCACACCAGTATTCTTGCCTGGGAAATCCTATGGACAAAGGAGCCAAGCAGGCTACAGTCCATGGGGTCACAAAAGAGCTGGACATGATTTAGTGACTACACAACAACAGAGAAATAGCCTGAACATAGATAAACCCCATGTTCTTTTGTTACTGTTTTTCACATTCTTATTTATGACCAACCTAGATAGCATAGTCAAAAGCAGAGACATTACTTTGCCAACAAAGGTTCATCTAGTCAAGGCTATGGTTTTTCCTGTGGTCATGTATGCATGTGAGAGTTGGACTGTGAAGAAGGCTGAGCGCCGAAGAATTGATGCTTTTGAACTGTGGTGTTGGAGAAGACTCTTGAGAGTCCCTTGGACTGCAAGGAGATCCAACCAGTCCATTCTGAAGGAGATCAGCCCTGGGAGTTCTTTGGAAGGAATGATGCTAAAGCTGAAACTCCAGTACTTAGGCCACCTCATGAGAAGAATTGACTCATTGGAAAAGACTCTGATGCTGGGAGGGATTGGGGGCAGGAGGAAAAGGGGACGACAGAGGATGAGATGGCTGGATGGCATCACTGACTCGATGGACGTGAGTCTGAGTGAACTCCGGGAGTTGGTGATGGACAGGGAGGCCTGGCGTGCTGCGAATCATGGGGTCGCAAATAGTCGGACACAACTGAGCAACTGATCTGACCTGATCTGATTAGTCTGTATGAAGGTGAAATACATCTACATTTGGACACATTCCTGGTCACTGTTTCAGGCCTTGAGAGTTCCCTGCATTGCTCCCTTGACATTTCCAGGTCAGCCTGCCCTGTGAAGGCAGGACTATTGGGGGCTGCATGCCCCACCCTAGCTAGACATAGGTCTCTGGACAACTACTCAGTTTTTCAAAAATGTTTTGTGGAACTAGGGACAAAAGTTATGCCATAATAAGGATGTGAATGGACCTTCCATGCTACATGCCTACAGAGTCACAAACTCATCAGATACAAATGGAGGGATATGGGTCAACCACAAGACTGTAGGAAGTGGTGAAGTCTGTGGTAAAATGGAGGACATGTGCTGAATTTAAAGTGTACGGATTTCAGTCAGGCTCCACTGACAGTTACCACAGGAAAATGTGAACCCTCTGTTGTCAAATCTTCTGATTCTAAGACACCAGAAGTCCAAGCTATGTTCAGTTTTCATATGAAATCTATTTTTAAATGATGGAAACAAATTTATGTTTTTAAAAGCCACATAAGTTTTAAAATGTGACAGAGAACAAGATGCAACCCTTTTGTTTTTTAGTTTTCCATTTCTTGCCTTCAGGATATATCACTTCTAAAAGTTAGGCCCGGGACTTCCCTGGTGGCCTAGTGGCTAAGACTCCACAATCCCAATGTAAGGGGCCCAGGTTCCATCAGCGGTCAGCGAACTAGATCCCACATGCTGCAACTAAAGAGGGCTTCCCCGGTGACCCAGGGGTAAAGAATCCACCTACTAATATAGGAGAAACAAGAGACATGGGTTCAATCCCTGGGTCGGGAAGATCCCCTGGAGAAGGAAGTGGCAACCTACTCCAGTGTTCTTGCCTAAAAAGTCCTATGGACAGAGGAGCCTGGTGGGCTACAGTCCATGAGGTTGCAATGAATCCAACATGATTTAGTGATTGAACTCGTGCACACACAGGTCAACTGAAAGATCCCACATGCTGCAATTAAATGTCCAGTGTGCCACAACAAGGAGCAAAGATCCCACGTACTACAACTAAGACCAGCACAAGCCAATAAATACATAAATATATCTTGTTTTAAAAAAAGAGCTAGGCTTACCTCCCATGGATCTCATATTTTACTGTCCATCCTTTCATTGTCCAAATTCAATCAACAGATTTAACTCCTCTTTCAAAAAAAATGAAACCCAATCTTATTACATAATAGCATCTTGAGATTATTTCTTGGGATAGGTAAAGATATAAAAAGATAGATAGGTAGGCAGATAGACTTAGCTAGGAAGATAGAATGCCTGAGAACACTGAACTCAGAGCCAAAGACTGTGATACCCCACAATCCTTCCCACAAGAGAAGGGGAGAAAGGCAAGTTTGGGTGCATGAGCAGTAACTAAGCCAGTTGTACATCAGTTTAGCAGGGCTGTGTCTATTTTCCCACAAGGAAGGATAGAAAGCTCAAGATGTAGTTGGCAAAAGACTGGCTCCTATAAAGTAGTCAAGGAGGATGGAACAAATGGACACATGTTTTTAGGCCACAAGAGGGAGCCGAGCTCCCTTAGAATATTGCAGGGTTGGGTAAGTGTTTTAGAGACACAGTCCTAAGGGCTTTATTTGTTTTGTCTAGGGCTAACCCATCAGCCCCCTTTACAAAAGACTATTAGACTCTTACTTTGTGGAATGGTCACCTGTGGGGAGGCATCATTCAGTCAATCAGAGACCATATCCTCCAGGCATGGACAGTATTAAGGTCAGAGGTAATTAAAGCAGTAGATAGCTTCTACCACACTTCACACCTCCAAGCCTATGTCATTAATTAGTCAAAATAAAACCTGCAGAAGAGGTCAGCTCCCTTCCCAGGCCACCTTGAGAAGAGCGGCAGGAAAAATACAGGACTGAGCTCTACTTGATGAACATCAACCTACAGTGACTTCTGAGCCCTCCCTGCCACACAACTTGGATGACCTCTGTTCTTTCACGTAAGACCCACATGCTGCTTATTTATTGTCTTATGCCTGCACTTGTTTTAAGTTTATATCTTTGAGCAGGACGCGGCCTGGGTCTCCATGATTTATGATGTTTGACAATCGGCCCAGAAACTTAGCCATCTTTACAGGGGAAGGCTGGCTGTCCTATTACCCAGAGCTCAACCCCATTGAGGGGCAGGTGCAGCTTTCCTCTATAAATCCAGTTGCATCCATCTCACCATAAATCTATAGATTATATCTCCTCAGTCAATAAATTCTTTCACTTTTTCATTTGTGTTGCCCTTGTCCTGACTCTAACCAGGCTCACATCAAAGCACAAGCTCAGCATAAAACAAAAACCTTGGATTCTCTTGTTAGCACTTAGCTTTAATCACACATTGGTGTTCATGGCTGCAACAGATGTCAGGCTTCCCCGGGGAGCTTCTGTTCTGAAAGATACAAAACTGCCAAGTCCATGGTGGCTGGGGCCAGCCAACCACTTAGCTTCATTTGCTGAATTTCATACTAATCACAGAGTATCACTCAATATACATTAATTGCCATATGTAGATCAGAGTAATATACCATGGGTAGTCACAGGAGGAACAGAAAACACAAACCCACTTTTCACAGAGCATACAGTCCAAGAAGGCAAAGAGCACATATGTTAACTAAGCATCTACCCTACACCAAGCCACTTAAGTTCTATTACACAAAATCAATGAATCCCCTAAACTATGTCATTAGTTACTATTCTCATTTACACATGTGAAAATTAAGACTAGATGATACCTTATAACTTCTCCTATGGCACATTGCTGATTAAATGATGTATGTATAAGGATAAATTAGGCTAGGATTAACATATACATAATACTATATATAAAATAGATAATCAACAGGACTTACTGTATAGCATAGGGAACTATACTCAATATTTTGCAAATATTGTGTACCTATAAAGGAAGAGAATCTGAAGAATATATACATGCACACATATATACATACATATATAACCACATATATATACATACACTTAACTGTATATACATGTATATGTGTAAAGCCCTGCTATATACCTGAAACTAGAACAATATAGTAAATCAACTACACCTCAATAAAAAATGGATATGTATGAAATCCAGCTGAGGTCTTCTTGATCTGTGACCTCTTTACAAGAAAGGATTCAATTCAGCACTTTATGACATGTTCTAGCCCCACTTCAAACAGTGAATATGAAAGTTACCATGTATCATTTCCTTAAAATAAAGTTGTACAGATTAGATAGCTGAATGTTAGGTGCTGGGTAGCAAGAAAGAGTTCTAATCATTACTTTCTGACCAGAGCTTAAGTTCACCTTTAGTGAAACTAATATTTGAGGGGTTTTTTTCCCCTTTGGACCCGAGGATTTAGTATGTAATCTAGTATTTTAGTGCATATTCTACTGAGGAAAATTAGAAAAGAATGATTTGTGAGATGGGGCAAGACAGCGAAAGAAGCACGAATGCTAGAAGACGGGTCAATGTTTTTAATCGAAGCCATAGAAAAATGGAAGGGGGCTCTGGAGGGTCAATCCAGGTGTAAGAACCTATATCTTCACATGCTTATAGCCCACAAGTGTCCACGTGAGCTTCTATGAAACCACCATGGCCAACATTTGTCCCCTTCCAACTCCACCAGGACAGGCTTGAAGCAATACCCAGCAGGTTGACCAAAGATGAAATACAGAAGTTTATTCTCTAAGCATTCCATTTGCTCCTGAACTCTGCAGCCCTGGACACTGGGGAACAACTCTGAGTCAAAGAACCTGAGCAGATTGAATCTTTGATTCCAGCTCTTATCAGCTACCATTTCTGTAAGTGTTGCATTTTATAGTATTATTATAAGTTGACACCCTGTTATGAATACAGAGAATAAGAAGCCAAAGATCATGAGCATGAGAACCCTCAATGTTCAGAATGAGAAATAGGCATAGCCCCCTACAAGCTCCAACACACACAAACATGGAAAAAAGGAAAGAGAAAAAATATATCTTACATTTAATCTGTAACAAAGCAAACTTATTTCACAGACTTCTCATAATGGTGGAACTTTCTAGGAGGCACAGATGGAAATGAAAATTTTTTCCGTCATTGTTACATAAGATCTAAAACATGTCAGCATTTCCCTACTTTAGCATATTATCTAAATTGATTTGTCTGAGAGCATAAAAGACTGTATTCATAAAGATGGTCACAGGTTCTGTTTCATAGTGTCTTTTCCTATGGGGATTTTTAGACCGTTAGGTGCCAGTCAATCCTAAAGAAAACCAACCCTGAATATTCATTGGAAAGACTGATCCTGAAGCTCCAACACTTTGGCCACCTGATGCGAAGACCTAACTCACTGGAAAAGACCCTGATGCTAGGAAAGACTGAAAAGGCAAAAGGAGAAGTGGGCAGCAGAGGATGAAATGGTTGGATGGCATCACCGATTCAATGGACATGAATCTGGGCAAACTTTGGGAGGAGCCTGGTGTCTTGCAGTCCACAGAGTCACAAAGAGTCAGACGTGACTTAGCGACTGAAAAGCAACAAGGTTTTATAATAGGGTGGGGGTAAGGGCTACTTTAGGATTCTCTGGAGTCCTACCTCATAAGCATTCCCTATTGTAAGACCATATCAGGAAGCCTCCATCAAATTCCTCTTTACAAAAACTTCTGTACACAAGGTTGCCTTTCTAGAATGTGTCTGTAAAAGGACAAGGATGTCATATAACTATATGTCCATGTATCAAAAATAATTTTAAAAAATGCATTATACCTATGGAGTTCACCAATCAGCAAGTTTTCCAGGTTATTTCTCTTTCATATATCTCTAATTATAACTCTCTGGGAGAATATCAAAGATAAAGCAATGAATGATAAAACCGGATCCAATTTAAATTCCTCTGAAAGTCATTCTAGCTTCACTTGACAAGCACTGGCCTGCCAAGCACTGTTCCCCTTGTCTGCCTGTCACAGAGCTGATGGAAGGCGTGAAGCCTGTGTACAATGGCAGGTTTTCTAATGTACTTTGAACAGCTGACAGCCACAAACCTCAGAGGATTCCTGATTGAAGGATGTCGGCCTAAGAATAACAGCCACGTGAAGATAATTTCTATAATAACTAATTTATTCTATTAGATAAATCATTTCCTGCTTTCCCATCCTTTACTACTTTTTTTTTTTTTTTAATGTGAACACAGGAAGCAAACCAAAGCAATAACACGTGATTGGAAAAAAAAGACAAGTGAGAAGAAAAAGTCATAGCCTCCAGCATCACACATTTATGTCTTGCACTGGTGGGTGTGGTTGTTTTTTTCTCCTCAAATCCTCCACCATCCACACAAAAAAGGGGTATAAAATATCTAGGAAAGTATGACTATCCCAGATTGCTGTGAGGAGGTTCACTGCATTTCTTTGGGGTAGGCAATTCAAATATGAAACTAAGCAGTTCAGTTTACATCCTAGAGTTGTGTCATGTTTAATGCATTAGCTCTGTATTCTAGCCTCTGTGGAATTCGCAACTGCATTTAGTATGTGCCTATCAAAGACTCTGGCAGAAACCATGGCAGGACCACAGGACACGCTGAGACTGAGAGGATCCCAGAACTCATGCTCACGATGACTTGGTAGAAATAACAAGATAACTTAGCCTTATCATAACACGCTTGGATTCCTTTCAGGCAGAGAATCATTTCCCTGGAGGGAAAACTCTATTTGTTATTCTTCCCAAGAGGGATGATAGGCAGGTGGTCCTGGAAGGTTTTAGCAAGATCTTAAAAACCAAAATTATCTCTGCTCTGGTGAAACATTTATGAAAGAGCACACTCTGAGACTCCAATAACAATCACTGAGGTTTATACTCTCTCCTGGCTATGATTACTTAGTTCCTAGAGCAGGTCACTTAGCCTCAGTAATTCTCATCAACTCCAACATGCCTCCATACTCTGCAGGTGGCTAATGACACTACTACCTTCAAGTAAGAAGTTTTTCTGTCTCTGTGCTTACCTTCAGTCCCAAAGGCTGAGCTTTTCTTTGAAAAATATATTGACGAAGGCAAAAAGCACACATCCCAGTTAGCTGGTGCTCTCAAGCTGTTCTTGGAACACCCTCCCCTTATCATACAACTGCAATCTACTTTTCCTTTCTCTCTAAAGATGACACACTGAAGCTAAACTGAATCCCATGCCTCACACTGTATCTCCTTCATCAGCACAGTGATTCATACCCAAGCCAGTGGTTCCCATGGGCAGAGGGCTTCCTCTAAGCTCAGTATTGGACTTCTGTCTTGATCCAAACCTCTTTATACTTATGAGAAGAATCACTAAAGAAACCAGTGCTAGAAGGAACACTGGACTCAGCATGTTGGCCCTGGCTTGGCCATTATTAAGTCACTATAGGACTTAGGATAATTTCTTTACTTCTCTACACTCTGGTCTTGGCATTTTAGGAAGTGTTGGATCCTCGCTAAGCCTAAATGCTGACACAAAGTTGGGAAGTATGAAAGTTGCCTAGGATGACCAAAATAAAATACCATAAACTGAATAACATAAAACAACATCAATTTGCCTGACAGTTCTGGAGACTAGAAGCACCAAATCCAGGTGTCAGTAGAGCCATGCTCCCTCTGAAGGGAAAGACTGAAGCCACGTTCCAGGGAAAGACTGTTTACAGGCCTCTCTCTTAGCTTCTAGTAATTACCAGCAATCCTTGGCTGGTACAGGCCCGACTAATGTCTGTCTCTGTCTTCATGTGACCTTCTCTTTGCATCTTCAGTGTCTTTATAAGGCACTCCGCTCTGAGTGTAGCTGTGTGTCCAGATGTTCCTCTTTGTGTAAGGATGTCAGTCATTAGAATAGGGCCTACCCTAATCTAATATGACCTCATTTCAACGTGATTACTTCTCCAATAACCCTATTTCTAAATAAGGGCATGTTCACACGTCCCAGGGGTTGGTACTGAACGTATCTTTCTGGAGAACACAATTTAACCACAGCAGGTGATGTCCGACAGTGCACCACAGTGCCTTTGTCAGAGCTGACTTATACAAGAGAGGGATACAAGCCAACGCTGAAGATGTCTGGCATAAAAGCATCTTGGACAAATGGGGTGAATGAAAGAAAGAGCCGGAATATTTTGAGTTCTCCAGATGAGTTCCATAGACCTGTTCTGAGTTATGCGGAAGAGGAAAACTGAAATAAAGGTTGAAAGTGTGGTTTTTCACAAAGGGTTTTATGAAAATTTGGCTCAAGTGAACAAAATAGCAACATACAATTGGAAAAAGAAGTATTTTCTGAATTGTTACAGAGCCTCTATGGGCCAGAACAAAGCAGTTAATAAACATCTGTTAAGTTGGACTCCTGCATTGGCTCTACCTTCTTACAGTATCAGGACCTCAAATTTCCTTAAGGGAGTTGTCCCTCCCTTACTTGGGTGGAGTTATCCCTGCAGTGGTGGCCACATGCTCAGGACCTGGCTGGGTCAGTCCTACATCCTGCAGTCAGAGTATTTGCATCAGAGAGGAGCACATGACACAAAGCAGCCAATGAGATTCAACTCCAGGAATCCCTGAAATTATTAAGGAAGATACTTCTTTCTATATTATTTATTATCTAAAATAAAAATTTCCTTATGTGTATATGTATGGTGGGTGTTTTTAAGATTTACTCACTTAGGAACATAAGTACATAATATACTGCTGTTAACTACAGTAAACCATTCTGGGCATTAGATCCTCAAACAGTACTTATCTTATAACTGGAAGTTTGTACCCTTTAATCAATATCTCCCCATTTTCCTAGATATGCCCATGTGTGCCTGTGAGCCCTGTGGGGAGTGCTGAAATGTGGGTTTTCAAACGGACAAAGAATTAAGCTGATGGCATCAGTTCTGTAGCATCATGCACTTGGCCACCTTAGTTTTTCTTTGCATGGGAAAACTGGAGGAATTAGTGCTTAACATGCTAGTGCTAAGCACAACAAACTTGTAGAATGCCCTTGGATCTCATTTCTCTTACTAAACGTAGTATTTCTTTCTAGCACTGCCATTGAAGAGAGCATGATATCAATACAAACTGAAAGGTCAACAAAAGATGTCACCAAAGATGAATGTTTGAAGATGCAGATGTGTATATAACAGCAAACAAAAGAAAACAAGATTGCCGAGACCTACACAGTTAAACAAGGACACAAAGTTTGAAGATTCTGTTTAAGCTTGAGGACAGCATCAAAAAAGGAAACAACAATAAGTGCCCTCCATGAAAATTTGAACCATAACATCAAGTTGAGCATGTGATTCAGCCTTTGGAAATCTAAAAATAAAAAATATATACAAAACAGTTGCTTCTTGATGTGATTACAGAAGCCATGTCTAATTTCTGTAGTATAAACATTATATGTTAAAAACATTACATTATGGTTAGCAAATATCTGCTTTGGCCCAAAATATCCATAAGACATTTGGTGCAAGGCAAAAGGTCCTTGAAATTTATTCCCAACCAAACCTAGGCAACATGGACCAAGTATGCTGATGGATGTTTTGGCCAGGAGAAACTATCAAGGACATTTTGGTGTGAACTAAGTGTCTTCTAGGTGTTTTGGTCAGCACCAAATGTCTTGCAGAGTTAAGTTACATCATTTTTGCATAATAATCACTTTATCAACTATAAGCCTAATTAAAAGGTCAACTAAAGTGGAATACTGTGCTCCAAAGAAGTATCCCCAATGTCTGCTTAATAACTGAATGCTGTCAGAGCTACTTATCTACATTTTATAGACAAATATTGTCCTAAGCAAACTTAAGGAGCTTTTCAGCAACCAGAATAAATCTGTGTGCACTGAGGAATTGAAGCACATGTAAACAAGGCACTCACCTTTTCTCCCCTGAGGATCACGGCAGTTTTCATGGACACACAGGCCCCAGGCCGACCAGGAAGACATTATACAGTCTGTAGAGCAAGGGATATTGCAGAGCTGAGAGGCCGAAGGGGCAGGTCCCAAACATAATGTCTTTGCCACAGGTCTAGAGACTGCATGGATGAGAAAAGAATGGCCGGAGTCACATTCTCTGAACATCCCTAGAATTTTCCCTGTCTATTTGTGTACCTGCCTTGCTCACATCAGCTTTGTGGTTACACAGTTTATATGCAAACAAAATATCAACACTCTTCCAATATGTGCTACTTAGCTCTACATTATTAGCATTTGGGGTGAGGAAAGGCAAGAAAAGACAGTGACAAAGGGCATGCATTTAAGTTTTCTGTTTGACAGAGTGTTCCCTGGGAATCCAAGAGAGGACTAGCAATTTAGGTACAAATTATCTAGAGTTATGAATTAAAAAAAAATTACGTGGCTCTGTGAATCTTCGAGATGAATCTATCTCGACTATACAAATGACTGAGTTGCTGTGAAAAATTCAAAATCAAACCCCGAGGTGGGGTGTTTAGCATAACCAATCTACTGCTATTACTCCCCGGAGTGGTGGAGCTCTTGAAGACACAGAAGAAAAATGGCTCTTAGAATAAAAAGAAAAATCAGGATCTGTGACTTCAGAATTAGCCCCTAGAAGTCAGTTTCATTAGTGAAGCAACCCAGAGGCACAAGGAGTGCCTGAGGAGCCACAGGGAATGCCAACTAGGAAACTTCCGGGTCTTCCTGATGTGCTCCTGCACCCAGAGAAGCCCAGAACTGGGTCACTGCGGGAGGCAGCACCCATCTGTCCAGTGGTGGTGCTTGTCAAGTGTCCTCTCTAGGCAGACCCATTCTGGGAACCATGGAAATACACAGATGAAGAAGATAGGATCCTGATCCATATGGAGATTATAATATATTAGGAGCATGGATAGCAATACTCCAAAATGACCCAATAAAAGAACACCCAAATGCATAGCTACACTTGCACAGTGTGATCCCACATAAGCAAGTTTTAGAGCAATTCAGTTTGTGAGCCAATGGTTTAAGATCAGATGGTTTTATCTTACAGATTGCCTTGTACTATGGTTGAAATATTTCCTATATAGCACTTCTCTCCAGTTAAGCAGATCAGAAATACTTCAAAGATGGAGACTGGTATGAGACAATAGGGTGGTAAACCACCTGATCTATTTTGCTTCCTCACTCTTTACATAAGATGCAGATAGAGATGGCAAAAAATCACAGCTCTGATCAGCAGAACTTTGAATGTAAACCAAAGCAAAATCAAAATAAAAAAATACTATCTCTGAGATGTGCTAACCCATTGGAAAAGAAGTGTCTCTAGTGAACAATGGAGGGGCTTGAGGTGTTTATGAGAGTAAATGGGAAAAACAAAAGGTTGTCAAGGAAAATAATAATGATTTGTCTGCAACTAATTTTTTTAGCTTCACTGCTCATTGATTAGGAATGTGAGCAAGTGAGTTTATCACTTTAAGTTTTGGAATTCTTTTAGTTTATCAAAAGGATTTGACCTGACTTAGAGAGGGGCAGGCAATGGCACCCCATTCCAGTACTCTTGCCTGGAAAATCACATGGACAGAGGAGCCTGGTAGGCTGCAGTCCATGGGGTCGCTAGGAGTTGGACACAACTGAGTGACTTCACTTTCACTTTTCACTTTCACGCATTGGAGAAGAAAATGGCAACCCACTCCAGTGTTCTTGCCTGGAGAATCCCAGGGATGGGAGAGCCTGGTGGGCTGCCATCTCTGGGGTCGCACAGAGTTGGACACGACTGAAGCGACTTAGCAGCAGCAGCAGAGAGTGGCAAAAGCAAGATTTGTCAAAGCTTGCAAGCCATGTGGAAAAGATAAACAAAGGAAGAGAGAACAGATATTGGGGGAGAGTAAAAGGTTTTCCTGAGGCTGAGGAATGTTGATGTTCAGAGACTGGGCTAAAGAAAACAGCTGGGCAGGGAGGATGGGGTAACCAGAACTATGGATGCATACATGACACTGATGGGCTGCACGCAGGTAAAGAAAAATCTGAGAGAAGAGGCAGAAGTCTGTAACTCCTTCTCCAAGAGTAAAATAATCACAAGGCAGCCATTCACTGAGTGCATCACACATTCATTCCAAAACTACTGAGCACCCGTCTAAATCATGCCCTATTGGATGCTGTCTGCTTTTAAGGAACTCTCAGTCAAGAAGGGTAAGTCAAATCGCATTTTAACAGAAGTGCTGGGAAGAGATGCTTCAGAGCATTGCATAAATGGAAAGGTGCACAGCCAGAGGTCTTAAGACAGAAGTGTATCTGGGCCCAGCCCCATGTTTGGTTAGCATGTATTCTCATAAACTCAAACTTTAATTCCAAAACCAAAACCTAAGTCAATGATGGAAAATGAAGTGGAGAGTGTAAACTGATTAATCCAGCTGTTTAATAAAAATTTACAGTGCATGCCAGGTACTGGTTATAAACATCAATTCATTTAACCTGCATAACTTTGAGATGTGTATTATTATTAGTCCTAATTTAAAACAGGTAAATTGAGACATGATTTACTCACTTGCTCACATTCCCAATCAGTGAGCAGTGGAGCCAGAATTTGGAACAAAATGGCCTGGCCCCAGAATCTGTGCTGTGGACCGCTGCACAAGGTGGCCTCATCATCAGACATTCAAACTACACAGCTAAGTACTTCCATGAGTTAACACTGAAGGTGTGAGGTTCTTTTAGATGCTGAAGCCAGATTAGTGAGTGAAACAGACAAGGTCCCTGTCCTCAGGGAGCCCATTTTCCAATGTGAACTGATATTAAATGTTCATGAGTCCATGAGCCTCAACAAGCCTGGATATGCTTTACTGCTGCTTCTCTTTGCCATGGCTGTCTCCCTGTAACACCAGTTAGACCTGGAGGATCTGATGATCAGCGCTTAGAAGATGCCCCAAACTCTCAGCTCCATGACTCAGCAGACACTTGCTGTCACAATCACTGAACTTGATGTTGGGTCCTGTATTTGAAACTGGCCAATCCACCAGTGCAATCCCCAGGCTCTGAGTCGATCTGCACTAAATCTCTTTAGAAGCTCCAGAATAGCTTAACTGTCCAGAAGGCAGTTAAGCTTTGAGATTGGCAGTGTAGTTAGAAAGAAACTGGGGAACTTGTCCTGAAACTGCATATGTCAAGGACAATCCTTTTACAGGTATTATGTTTCTTTGGCTTATTTTGGAGGGCTATTGATGATTTTGAGGAGGTGAGAGGTTAAGTCATCTAAGGTCCCTTTTGATAAACACTTAACTGTCAGTCAATTGACTGTTGGACATTAGGGCTAATGGAAAGTAAGGAGAGACATGGTATGCTGGTGAGGAATGGGGGCATTTCCCTGGAGGCTACTCAGTGGCATAACTGGAGGCTCAGGAGTATGAGTGAGGCCATTTGTCAGAGCATGCACGCAGCTTCAGCACCTGCTGCTTTGAAAGACAGTTGATCTTAATCCATATCAATAAATTCTTCCAGTCTCAGAGACATGTCTAAAATGCTTCATTTAGGCTTTGAATCAATGGGTTTAAGTCAACCTTTCTCTATTTCAGCCCCCCGGGAGACATTTTCTCTAGAAATAAATCATGAGTAAGTCACAAAGCACTTACCAGCTTCAGAACACTTAGGTAATCATCTCCTTGAAAATAGTGAACACAGGATATTGCTACGCCTATTGACTTGTAGAGCTAGAAGGGAGCTTTAGAGCTAATTTAGTTTAATTCATCAATTTCACTGAAAAGCTGTACTCCAAAGACCTTAGGTAGTTTCTCCAAGTTCATTCAGCAAGTTCGAGGCAGAGTAAGACCTGAGCCTTGTCCCAGGTGGCTGGCTCATTTCCACGTGTCCCTCTTGGCATTCCTTCAATGGAAGAGGGCAACTGACAGAACAGATGGGGTCCTCTGGACTGTTTATGAATTACAGTGACCTCAGTGGAGGCAACCAGTGACACAACAGATCAAAGATATCTACCAAAGTTGAAGACTCAGTTTAACCCTTTAAACAAAATCCAAATTCTGTTCCTACTTCATTGCTACTTCAAAACCCCTTTAAGCCCCATCCCAGATCTCCCCAACTAAGCAGAAGGTAATGAGACCAAATATCTGCTCACTTTAAACACCTATACTTTTATTTGTAGCATTCATGCTGTGGGAGGTAGTTTAACTTTGCCATCAAAGATCTATCTAGTCAAAGCTATGGTTTTGCCAGTAGTCATGTATAGATGTGAGAGTTGGACCATTAGGAAGGCTGAGTGTGGAAGAATTGATGCTTTTGAACTGTGGTATTGAAGAAGACTCTTGAAAGCCCCTTGGACTGCAAGGAGATCAAACCAGTCATTCCTAAAGGAAATCAACACTGAATATTCATTGGAAAGATTGATGCTGAAGCCAAAGCTCCAATACTTTGGCCACCTGATGCAAAGAACTGACTCATCAGAAAAGATGCTGTTTCTGGGAAAGACTGAAGGCAGGAGGAGAAGGGGATGACAGAGGATAAGATGGTTGGAGGGCATCACCAATTCAATGGACATGAGTTTGAGCAAGCTCCGAGAGATGGTGCAGGACAGGGAAGGCTGGTGTGCTACAGTCCATGGGGTCTCTGAGACATGACTGAGCAACTGGACAAAACAAACAAAAAATAGTTGCTTTACAATGCTGTATTATAATAATTTATACTGTACAGCACAATGAATCAGCCATACATATACATATGACCCCTCACTTTTGGACTTCCTTACCATTGTGGTCACTACAGTGCATTAAATAAGAGTTCTCTGTGCTACACAGCACATTCTCATTAGTTATCCATTTTTGACATAGTATAAATAATGTGTATGTGTAAATCCCAATCTCCCCATTATCCCACCTCTCTTCCCTGTTGTTCTCTACATCTGTGTCTCTATTTCTGCTTTGTAAGTAAGATCATCTCTATCATTTCTCTGGATTCCACATATATGTGATAATATATGATATTCGTTTTTCTCTTTCTGACCTACTTCACTCTGTATGAAACTCTCAAGGTCCATCCACATTACTACAAATGCCCTAACTGTGTTGCTTTATATGAGCCCTCAATTCTTCTTGAAAAACTCCAGTCATGATGTTTGTGGGAAGAAGAGTCACCTGAAGTCCTTGCTTTTTTAGTCACCTGAAATCTTTCTTTAGACAGACTGACTGAAACAACTTTATTTCTATTTGCTAACTCTATCTGCTCTAATGCAGTGGACCCCTGATGTGATCAGTGTCCCTATTCAGTGAAGGTCTGTGCTGCCCCTGCTTTCTCCAGCTGCCTTTGGCCATGTCACCTTGACATCTTCTGCCACTCTTGTGTTGACCAATTGCCTGACTAGGTTAACAATTACCCAAAGTTTTATAGGATATTTAGGTTTTGTATACAGCAATGTTAGTCCCTATAAAGACTTCTCATGGCCACAAGTGTTAAAGAGAAAAAATAACTTTTCACTCAGATCAACCAAGATCACTACATAGCAGAAGCTTTTTAAATGCTAGGGAATACATTACAGTGTAAGTGATTGTACATATGCAGTAGTCATTAATGCTTTGAATATTTTGGTGCCTAACCTGGAATTTTTCATTTGCAATAAGAAAATTATTACATTGACCTGCCTTACAAGAAATGTGCAAGTCTGCTACTAATGATTGCAAAGTAACCTTAAATGATGAATTACTCCATGAACAGAATGCTAATTAACAAAGGGGAGCAAATATTCTGGGTAGCTGCTATATTTAATATTAAAGAAAAAAACTGTTCTAATTCCATAAATGTACAAAGGTCATACTTTTCCTTAATCACAAAGTGATCTTACATGGACATACAAATTCAATTGAAATGATTTGTAATTAAGAAGAAAAATGCCTGTTGTGATCATTAGCATGTGACCACCACTGTAAAGAAAAATGAGTACCTTCACGTTTCATTCTTTGAAACTAAATCAAGCTCTAATCAACACAGAAATAAATTGGCAAAGATTCAATAAGAGTATATTATCCCCCACCCCTACTGCTGGTCATTTTTTAAGATCTAAATTTCAATGCCATTTAATGCCTCAAAAAGAAATTAGATAAAATTGCATCATCATCATGATAATTAGTTAATTATACTTAATAACTAGGTACACCTCTGTAGTTTATTTTTTTAAAATGAGGAATGTTTGCTTAATGTAAAAATGTTATCACAGGATTCAATATTTTTTTTTAATGTCTATTACTGGATAAAACATCAAGTCAGTCTTTAAAAACTTAGGATATGTTTGAGGCAATTCTGCTGTGGCATAATGGAACTCAGCTATCCCTCTGAACAGAAAGAAAGATCTTGATCATGGGTGAGAAATTAGTCAAAGATACTGATTATTATTTTTTTCCAATATTTTCAGGGAGGTAGAGAAGAAAAGAAAATAAAGATGCTATTTCCTGAGAACTCTTAAAACCTTGATGATTTTCCCTGCTTTCTATCTTAGGAGTACCTGAGTACCCCTACACTCTACAGTCAGCTTATTTTACATAAGATATTTGATTTGCAGAAAGACATCAGCCTTCACAAAAAACTTAGACAGAAATGTTATATTTGTTTCAATTTTCTGAATCAAATGTAGGCCCTGTAAACCCCAATGGGAATTCTCACTCAATATTCAGGACCCCCACATTCCACAAGATGTCTAGGAAAGCACCATAATATATGCAGCAATTGCTCAGATTTAATTCAAAACTAATGAAAGGGCCTACTTATGTAAAAATCCTGCTTTCTAAATGACTTTTGAGAAACAATATTCCCTCTGACGTATTCATTTAGGGGAGTACACTGACTTGGCAGAAATTCAATCGACCTTACTGCTAAAATAAATAGACTTCTTCTACAAACTGAAGGAGTCAAACAGTTGAAGAGAAAAGATAAATAAAATTACAATTTTAACCAGAAAGCTATTTTCCTTCAAGAAGCTTCATGTATTATTTCAATTGCCTTTACCACTGGGATTTGCAAAATAAGGTATCATTCTTTTAACTTAGTGGGTAGGATTAAAGCAAATATGTCTTCTAGCACTTATAGAGACCTTAAAGAATTAAATCACATCTCATCCTATTATATCTAATAAAGCTTAATTTTAGCCATATTGTGACTCTTGGCAAAGTACTGTGCAATTCAGTTTGGCAGGAGGATTGCGTGTGTATGTACAATAAATATGATATCTAAAAATAATTCCTGCAATTAAAAATAATTATGTGAAATTTGGCCACATGTCAAAAAATTCTCCAAATTTCCTTCATTTCACATTGCAAATTAGAAAATGACTACTGACTAGTGATTTTAATGTTACAGAGTAACAACACGATTAAGTAAAGATTGAAAACAATATTCAGAATAAAAATGAATACAGAATAAATGTATGTATGCAGTTTTAGAAGTAATTAGATCAATATCCAACAATTATGAAATTAAGGAAGAAATACAGGAGTTTTCAACCCTATATTCACATATTTCTGTGGTTTCTTCTCTGTTCCTCTTTTGAGGATTTTGGTCTGATCATTTCTCAGATTCTTAACTCAGAGCTAAAACGAAGGTATAGAGAGGGTGGAAAGAATAACAGCTGACCTAAATGGTATCTTTTACATCTTACAGAGTTAAAAATACCATTATTGTTGAGAGAGAATGGAAAGGAAATAAGAGAATGTAGAGAAGTGGTCAGGCAAAGAGAAAAAGTAAAAAGGTAGAGAGGCAGGTAAGAGAAAGAATTATCTTCCAAGCTATCAAGGATAGAAATGTGCACCGGGAAGCATAGCTTTTAAAGAGGTTTTAGAGCAAGGGTCCCATGAACAGAGGAGTCTGGTGGGCTACATAGGGTAACAAAGAGTTGGACACAACTGAAGTGACTCAGCTCAAACACTCTTCTTCTCAGCACTTTGCAATCTGGAATTCATTTTGCAATAGAAACAATAACAAGATTAAAATGAGAGTCAGTTTTAGCCTGGATAGGAAGGGAGTTTGGGGGAGAATGATGCCTGTATATGTATGGCTGAAAAAACAAAAAACAAACCCAAGCAAACAAAAAACACTAAGCTTTGCAATTTTTCTCAAAGAAGATTAGCATCCTATACAGTAATTTCTCACATTTAATAAGTACATACAATACACTATCTTTAAAAAGATAAAATAAATGAATACATTAAAAAAATGAGAGTCAGTTTTCCCATGAATGACTGCAAATGTGTATTTCACTGATTAATGATAGAATTAATAACTAATGCATATTACTAACCAACTTGTCCCAAAATACTGCATGAAGCACTTAAATGCAATTTCTCATTCATTCATCAAAATCACTGCAAGATAAGTAAAATCATTATTCCCATTTTATAGATGAAATAACTGAGGACAAATTATTGCTGAGCATGCCAAAAGCAATAAATGACAATCCTGGTGCAGGACCCTTAAAAGCCAATACCCTTTAACACTATGCTATAGTATGATTTTATATTGGCAATAAAAGTTATGATAGAAATGAGCAACTGTAGCATTAATAGTCAGAAAATAAATAAGTGAACACTTTCAGTTCAGTTCAGTTATTCATGGCCAACTCTTTGCAACCCCACGCACTGCAGCATGCCAGGCTTGCTGTCCATCACCAACTCCTGGAACCTACTCAAACTCATGTCCATCACGTCAGTGATGCCATCCAACCATCTCATCCTCTGTCATCCCCTTCTCCTCCAGCCTTCAACCTTTCCCAGCATCAGGGTCTTTTCCAATGAGTCAGTTCTTCACATCAGGTGGCCAAAGAATTGGAGTTTCAGCTTCAGCATCAGTCCTTCCAATGAATATTCAGAACTGATTTCCTTTAGGATTGACTGGTTTGATGTCCTTCTAGTCCAAGGGACTCTCAAGAGTCTTCTCCAACACCACAGTTCAAAAGCATCAATTATTCCGTGCTCAGCTTTCTTTATAGTCCAACTCTTACATCCATACATGACTACTGGAAAAACCACAGCTTTCACTAGACAGACCTTTGTTGGCAAAGTAATGTCTCTACTTTTTAGTATGGTGTCTAGGTTGGTCATAGCTTTTCTTCCAAGGAGCAAGAATCTTTTAATTTCATGGCTGCATTTACCATCTACAGTGATTTTGGAGCCCCCCAAAAATAAACTCACTGTTTCCATTGTTTCCCCATCTATTTGCCATGAAGTGATGGGACTGGATGCCATGATCTTAGTTTTCTGAATGTTGAATTTTAAGCCAACTTTTTCACTCTTCTCTTTCACTTTCATCAAGAGGCTCTTTAATTCTTCTTCAATTTCTGCCATAAGGGTGATGTCATCTATGTATCTGAGGTTATTGATATTTCTCCCAGAAATATTGATTTCAGCTTCTGCTTCATCCAGTCCAGCATTTCGCATGATGTACTTTGCATATAAGTTAAATAAGCAGGTGACAATATACAGCCTTGATGCACTTCTTTCCTGATTTGGAACCAGTCTGTTGTTCCATGTCCAGTTCTAACTATTGTTTCTTAACCTGCATACAGATTTCTCAGGAGGCAGGTCGGGTGGTCTGATATTCCCATCTCTTCAAGAATTTTCCACAGTTTGTTGTGATCCACAGTCAAAGGTTTTGGAATAGTCAACAAAGCAAAAGTAGATGTTTTGCCCCCTTAAAAAAATTCTTTTTGCTTTTTTGACTGTGCCATATGGCTTGGCAATCTGTTTCCTGACCAGTGACTGAACCTGGGTCATGGAAGCGAAAGCCCAAAATCCCAACCACTAGGCCACCAGGGAAAATGGAAATGGAAATTAAAAGATGCTTGCTTTTTGGAAGAAAAGCTATGATCAACCTAGACAGCATACTAAAAAGCAGAGACATTACTTTGCCAACAAAGGTCTGTATAGTCAGAGCTATGGTTTTTCCAGTAGTCATGTATGGACATGCGAGTAGGACCATAAAGAAGGCTGAGCACAGAAGAATTGATGCTTTTGAACTGTGGTGTTGGAGAAGACTCTTGAGAGTCCTCTGGACTGCAAGGAGATCAAACCAGTCAATCCTAAAGGAAATCAATCCTGAATTTCATTGGAAGGCCTGATGCTGAAGCTCTAATACTTTGGCCACCTGATACGAAGAGTCAATTCATTGGAACAGATCCTGATGTTGGGGAAGATTGAAGGCAGGAGGAGAAGGGGATGACAGAGGATGAGATGTTTGGATGGCATTACTGACTCAATGGACATGAGTTCAAGCTCCAGGAGATGGTGAAGGCCAGGGAAGGTTGGCAAAGAGTTGGACATGACTGAGCAACTGAACAACCACAAAGCCACCAAGGAATTCCCTAAGGAAATTCGTAAGCTGAAATAAAAATTTTTTTAAATAGTTCTAAAAAAATATGAGTAGTAAAGGCCAAAACTCAGAAAAGTAAGTGTTGTTAAAGGAAATTAAGGATCTAGTCGAGTATTTTTGATGTGACTCTGAAAGGTACTTAAAATTATTACTAACGGGTTGATGGAGAGAATGAAATTTGAATAGAATGACTATTTTCATCATAAAATTTAGGTTTAGAGCCATTCCCAAGGGATTATAATGAGTTCACCATAAGACCCACTCCCTCCCACCGCCACCAAGATTTTCTTAAAGAGCAAAGGATGACCAAAGGAGCCTTTAAGGCAGGTTGGAACCTGGAAAGGAAGGCAAGTGGGTGTAAAGCTCACCCTCCTCTGGGTACCTAGCATCACTAGCACAGGTCTTTTTCCTTAACAACTATATCTAATCCCTCAACTGAGGAAAAATACAAGTAACAGTAGAATGTTTCTAAGTTCATTGGGCAAGAATTGGAAAGATATACTTCTCAAGTTAATTATTTTATTTTTGGCCACCCCCTGAGGCATGTGGAACTTCCCTAAGCAGGGATCAAACTTGTTTCCCCTGCATTGGAAGGGTGGAGTCTTAACCACAGGATCACCAGGGAAGTGCAGAATAAGGTGTTTTTTTGTTTTTTTTTTAATGACTGCGATTAAGAGTATGTGAGAGAGCAGGAGCAGGGAACAGTGAGATATGGTAAGAAAGATCATACATGGCTAAAGAAAGCAGACCTAGGTCTCCCTCCAAGTCTTCGGTACCAACCACAGGATGCCCTGGTGAGTTCATCATTAAGACAGGTCTTCACATGTGTAGATTTCGAACACAGATATTTCAACTTGGGAACAACTAAACAGAAATTTTTAATAATGGTAAGAAGAGGAAATCCATACTCTCTGAGATGACCCAGTCCTCCAAGAAGAACACTGCAAACTCCAAAGCTTAAAGCCACTTCCAAGGGACCAAAAAACCAGTAGGGAAATATGTGATAATGATTTTAGAGCGCCAAGAAAAAACTATCGCTCTCTAAAATAAATATGCATACCATCTTATTTTTAAAGAAAGGGCTCACTGTACCTTGTTAGCATATGCTGCTTTAAATATGCAAATCCTTTTAGACTGAATAAGTTAATTTGACTTCAAAGGAAGGCTCGTGGGATTCACTAGGTCCCAAAGTAGTGATAGGAATGAGACACCATCTAATAAATTCTTAAATGCAGAATAGTTCATTCTTTCATCTGAGAAAGAGCATTAGGTATTTTTATGAGAAACACAAAAATTACAAACCAAAAATTCTGCACTACAAAACCTGATGAAAGCTCTTTTCCTCTCTTCCTCCTATTTTTATATTATAAGTCCTACCTTGTAAGCTCTTCACTATGTCGAGGCCAATGTTATAAAGTAGTAGCTTCTAACCTGACTAAACCAATGGGATCAAAGGGAGACCCAACTCAAGAATTGTGTCAGAACTGGGAAGGGGGAAACAGAGAGAATAGTTAGAACTTAAATCTTTGAAACTCTTTATGATTAGCAGGTTGGAAAGTCAATGCCCTGAATAACTTTCGGAGTATGATTTTTGAAAAGCCAACTGGCCAAACACTATCATTAAAATCCATTAAATTGGAAGTCTACCATTGCCTGTGTAAATTGGGCAACTTGTTTAGCAACTGAACTTCTGTAAAACAGACTATGGGCTTTCCTGGTGGCTCAGTGGAGAATTCCCCTGCCAGTGAAGGAGACAGGGGTTTGATCCTTGATCTGGAAAGATCCTCTGGAGAAGGAAATGGCAACCCACTCTAGTATTTTCGGTTAGAAATCACTATGGACAGAGGAGCCCAGTCAGGCTACAGTCCATGGAGTTGCAAAGAGTTGGACATGACTTAATGACTGAACAACAAAATAGACTATCTAATGTTTCTCACCTTTGTTATATTATCTCCTCCCTGTGAGCTTCTGTAAACATTGTTTCCCTAATTGTCCTTCCATCCCCTATGACATTTTCACAACACAAACATGCTGTCTAAATTGGTTATATACAGATACATGTGGCTTATGACTCTTTGTGACTCCACAGACTGCAGCCCACCAGGCTTCTCTGTCCATGGAATTTTCCAGGCAAGAATACAGGAGTGGGTTACCATTTTTTACTCCAGGGGATCTTCCTGACCCAGGGATCAAACTCGTGTCCCTGGCATTGGCAGGTGGATTCTTTACCACTTTGCCATCTGTGAAGCCCATATATAGGTTACATGTAGACTTTATATTGGAGAAGGCAATGGCACCCCACTCCAGTACTCTTGCCTGGAAAATCCCATGGATGGAGGAGCCTGGTAGGCTGCAGTCCATGGCGTTGCTAGGAGTCGGACACGACTAAGCGACTTCACTTTCACTTTTCACTTTCATGCATTGGAGAAGGAAATGGCAAGCCACTCCGGTGTTCTTGTCTGGAGAATCCCAGGGACGGGGGAGCCTGGTGGGCTGCCGTCTCTGGGGTCGCACAGAGTTGGACACGACTGAAGCGACTTAGTAGCAGCAGCAGCAGACTTTATATATAAAAAGATTTTTTTCATCCCAAGAACCATTTGTGTCCCCTTGGGGGCAATATCATCCCCTTTGGGAATGCATGGACTAGACCATATATTGAACTTGAGTTTGTAGGCTGAGCAATCTACAAGTATATTCTGAGTTTATCAGCAAAACATTCCATGCAGCAAGTACTACCAGTGTCTCCAGTTTCCAATGAGACAACTGAAATTTTAGAACTCTGCCCAAGTTTCTATAATTAGCAAAAGCAGAGGAGAGCCCTGAACCCAGCCAGTGTGATTCTGATTTGCCCTGTTTTTACCATGTTAGGCTGTTCCAGCTCAAAGCTCTGAAATTCTTGGGTCCAGTGCATTGTTTTTATGGCTGTAGGTTGGAATCTATCTTTTTTAATTTGACTCCAGTGCTCCTCAATATCTGTATTTTGCTTGAATTTGGAATCTACATGCTAATTTTTTGCAATAATCAGGAGATAATACATTAACAAGATAACATATTATTAATCAATAAGATAAGCTATTCTCTGGTAGAATACTGATACATGCAGAGAATACAGACATTTAAAACAGCTGAAAGGCTGTAGAATTTTATAAATTTTGTTTTTTATTTAAACAGTAATCAAGTTATTAAAAATCTTCCCTGAGAAGTTGCCTATTCTAATTTTGTGTACATTTAAATATATCATCAGAGCAAAACAGGTTACAATGTCAAGAGGACAGTGATTTATATTTTAAAATATTATAGCTCTTTTCTATGAAGTCTTAATTTGAGAGAAAAAGCAACAAATTATTTTGTTGAAATAATTATTTAATTAAAAAATAGATGATTTTATATTAAAGCAGTATGGATGTATCTATAGGCTATTTAAATACAAAAGAATATTAATTCTGAAAGTGTTCTTACCTATTTTTAAAAGGGAGAGGGAACTGAATTTTCCAAAGTAATACAGATTTTTTATATCATAAAATGAGATGCCACCGCATGCAACAATTGATTTTTTTCTAATGTTCGTGTATAAATTGAGTCTCTCTAACGAAAACACTGTTTTGTTCAGTCTGGTAAAGATCAAAGGTAAGACATGTTTATCATGGTTATACTTTTTGGTGGAGGGGACCCTGAAAGAACCATAAGCATGATTGGTCAGAAAATGTTCAGACCTTTGGCAGCTAGAGATCTTTAAAGTAGAGAAAGCAATTTAATATGAAAGTCAGCCTTCAGGACTCCCTATGGGCCTTACAGAGAATGATGAGTCACCTCACCTGAGGACCAAATGGTTACCAACCAGAACCATCTTGCATCCTCTCTAGCCAAACAGAATCTAAGCTTTACAGAGACTTCTACCATCTCCACTCCTGCTCTCTAACATATGTCTTATGCTGCGAACAAATACAGGACCACATCCTGCAGGCCACCAGGCCATAACCAATTTTGTCCTCTTTACTTAACATGGCTTGCCAACTAATTAATTATATATGACACTTTTCATCTGAAGTTATTTTGTCAGTTTGTAATGATCAAAACCAGATATACACTGCTACAGTTTTAGAAAAAAAGAAACTTAGCAATCCTACTCTTGAGTTGATGCTTGTACGGTCTGAGAAAGTTTTATGTCTCATAAAGTAACCAGCCAGAACTTAAAGAAAATGGAAATCTACTTGAAATGTCTTTCCCCTCTGAGATAAGCTCCCTCATGGAATCTTGTAATGGAAGAGATCTTCAGTTCAGTTCAGTCGCTCAGTCATGTCCGACTCTTTGCAACCCCATGAATTGCAGCATGCCAGGCCTCCCTCTCCATCACCAACTCCCAGAGTTCACTCAAACTCAAGTAGTGTCTTATATAATACCTTATTTCTAAAAATGAGAAAATCAAAGTCTATAGTGGTTCTATAACTTGTCCAAGATCAACAGATTGTGTAAGTATCAACCTAGAATTCTGTCTTGCTACTTAGTTGACTTATTTATGCTGCCTCTAGATTTTTTTTTTTAATTTCCTTGATTAGCCTTACCATACCCCATTCACTGTAAAACCACAGTAGATGAAAGAAGTAATCAGAAACCAAGTCTTAGGGTCTGAGATTAGCTAATGTAGTTTTTTAGTGTTAAGATACTAAGGCATGGAGTGAAACACGGCTAGAACGAAGAATGTGGTTAATAGAGACATTCATCAAAAGTCAGAATGTTATATTTTTCGCTAATGATTCCAAAGTCCAAAAATTTAAATAGAAGTAGTGTGAAAGTGTACACATGAGGCCATTTACCTTTTGTAACCTCTTAGCAATAAGCAGTGTCATGTTAAAAGGAAAGGCTACATTCATCACTAGAGGAAATATTCTGGAAGCAGAAAGGACCTGCTAAACACAAATCACTGTCAAATAAGACAAAACAATTGAGCTGAAATTGCAATAAAATGGAAAACCACTAAATCCCCCTCCCCATTCCACTGCCTGATTCTCCAAGGCAACGGTTACTAATACCCAGCCCCTTTTCTAGGCACTGGTAGAAAGTACTGGAGAAGAGGCCATATCATCCCATATCTCGTTGACCTTATAACCTGAACAAATGAACTAGATTTACATATAAAAACTAAGCACTCTTAAACAACAGGTATGTAATTAGGCAATCATGGGCCTAGTACTTGTACAGGAGGCAGGTATTCCCAGAAGAAAACAGATCAGGGACAGCAAGTCAGTTTTTGTGGGATGCAAGCCTGGGCTTCTTAACACTCCAATGTTATTCTCTCTACTCTATATTACATTTCCACTCTCACCATGTAACTGATCACAGTTGGTATTTTGTAACCTGATGCTAGAGGACATCAGAAGAAAAAACATTCTTATAAAATGAAATTGCACTTATAAATAAATGCAAAAATCCAAATGATAATCATCTACTATGGAAATCTACTATGTTCAAAGAACTACAAATTTAACTCAACAACATATTAAAATATTGCAAATTTAATTCAGTAGCACATTAAAACACTAAAAGATTTGAAAATTAAAAAAGGAAATGTTTTTCCCTAAAATTGCAAGGATGGTTCAACAGTGGTATATCTGCTAATTTAACTTACTACAAGAACAGCTTGAAGGAAGAAATACAAAAATTCACCTCAGAAAAAAAAAAATATATGTATATATATTTACAATGACATAATACTTGATATAATATGGCATAATAATTATGATATAATATACAAATGATATTTATATATAAATTTCATAGCCATTAATAAAAAATACCCCAATACTCTCCCCAAAGTAAAAGTACAAATTCTCTTACTCAGTAAATGTCATTTAACATGACCAAATCATATTTATAAGTGAAAAACTCCAGATATTTAAGTCAGAAACAAGGCAGGGATACCAGCTAACATTTTATGACCTAACTCTATAGGATTGCCTTGCCAGTGTAATAAAACTTAAAAAGATACAATAGTTATAAATATAAAATGAGAAAAGATAAACATTACCATTTATATGATTATTGCCTAGATAACTTAAGAACTTCAAATATTCTTAAGAAGCCTTTTTTATCAAAAAAACTTAAGAATTTATAGGACTATCTCACAAAGTTTTATATATTGTCTTTAGTTTCTTAGACTTCCCTTATGTTTACTTTTTAAAGCTACTTACTATATTTTGTAATGCTCTCCCTGCTAATAAAAAAATATTATCATGAGTGTGTGCATACTAAGCTGATTCACTTGTGTCTGACTTTTTGCAACTGGTCAACCCTATGGACTGTAGCCCTCTAAGCTCCTCTGTCCATGGGATTCTCCAGACAAGAATACTGGAGTGGGTTGCCATGCCCACCTCCAGGGGATCTTTCTGACCCATGGATGGAACCCAAGGCTCTTACTTCTCCTGCTTTGGCAGGCAGGTTCTTTACCACTAGTACCACCTGGGAAGCTCACTGTTAGCAAATTGTTTATCAAAGTATGGAGCCTCATACATAAAAAACTATATACTATATAGTTTTTGGTAAGAGTTTAAATAAACTTGTAGCTATATGTATGTCTTGACCTATATTAAAACCTAGTTCCCTCTATCCATTATCCAAGTGCTTTGCAGACAAAGGTAACAAAGAACATTGCAAATAGATGACCAGTGCAAGTTCCATGCATGAAGAAGGGCACCCAAAGCCAGTGCTCTGGGACAGCCCAGAGGGACAGGGTGGGGAGGGAGGTGGGGGACGGCTACGGAATGGGGGGAACTCGTATACCTGTGGTTGATTCATATTGATGTATGGCAAAGCCATCAAAATACTATAAAGTAATTATCCTCCAATTAAAATAAAATAATTAAAACAAACAAAAAATATTGCACATAAGTTGGAGGCTGTAGTACTAAGTACCAAGAGTGGGGTGAGGGAGTAATCTGCCCCCTGGAAAGAGTATTTTATCATTCATGTTGCTAAGTATCATAGGTTCCCTGTGATATATATATATTTTTCACTTTTAATTTTGAACTAATTATATTTTCACAGGAAGTTACCAAAAAATAAGAATAAATATGCATGGATGTGTACTTTCAACAAGTTTCTTCTATGGCAACTTCTTGCATAATTGGTGTTGAATATCAGAACCAAGGAATGGACATGGGTACTGTTTACAATTTTACATATACTAATGGCATATGCATATGTACATGTGTGTTCACTTCAGTTAGTCGCTCAATTGTGTCTGACTCTTTGTGACCCCATACACTGGAGCACACCAGACTTCCTTGTCCATCACCAACTCCCGGAGCCTACTCAAACTCATGTCCGTCTCATCAGTGATTTCATCTAACCATTTCATCCTCTGTCATCCCCTTTTCCTCCTGCCTTCAATCTTTCCCAGCATAAGGTCTTTTCTAATGAGTCAGTTCTTTGCATCGGGTGGCCAAAGTATTGGAATTTCAGCTTCAACGTCAGTCCTTCCAATGAATATTCAGAACTGATTTCCTTTAGGATTGATTGGTTGGATCTCCTTTTAGTTCAACGTACTCTGAAAAATCTTCCTCAGCACCACAGGTCAAAAGTATCAATTCTTCTGAGCTCAGCTTTCTTTATAGTCCAACTCTCACATCCATATATGACTACTGGAAAAACCACAGCTTTGACTAGATGGACCTTTGTTAGTAAAGTAATGTCTCTGCTTTTTAATATGCTGTCTAGATTGGTCATAGCTTTTCTTCCAAGGAGCAACAGTGTCGTAATTTCATGGCTGCACTCACCATCTGCAGTGATTTTGGAGCCCTCAAAATAAACTCTCTCACTGTTTCCATTGTTTCCCCATCTATTTGCCATGAAGTGAAGGGACTGGAGGCCATGATCTTAGTTTTCTGAATGGTGAGTTTTAAGTCAACTTTTCACTCTCTTTTACTTTCATCAAGAGGCTCTTTAATTCTTCTTTGCTTTCTGCCATAAGGGTGGTGTCATCTGTATATCTGAGATTATTGATATTTCTCCCAACAATCTTGATTCCAGCTTGTGCTTCATCCAGTCCACCCAGCACTTCACATGATGTACTCTGCATATAAGTTAAATAATCAGGGTGAGAATACACAGCCTTAACGTACTCCTATCCTTATTTAGAACCAGTCTGTTGTTCCATGTCCAGTTCTAACTGTTGCTTCTTGACATGCATACAGCTTTCTCAGGAGGCAGGTCAGGTGGTCTGGTATTCCTATCTCTTTAAGAATTTTCCACAGTTTGTTGTGATCCACACAGTCAAAGGCTTTGGCGTAGTCAATAAAGCAAAAGTAGATGTTTTTTTCTGGAACTCTTTTGCTTTTTCAATGATCCAACCAATGTTGGCAATTTCCTCTCTGGTTCCTCTGGCTTTTCTAAATCCAGTTTGAACATCTGGAAGTTCACGTTTCACATACTGTTGAAGCCTGGCTTGGAGAATTTTGAGCATTACTTAGCTAGCATGTGAGATGAGTGCAACTGTGTGGTAGTTTGAACATTCTTTTACATTGCCTTTCTTGGGATTGGAATGAATACTGACCTTTTCCAGTCCTGTGGCCACTGCTATATGTAGTTCTATGCAATACTATTGCCTGCAGCACCATCAAGATACAGAATGGCTCCATCACCACAAGGACCTCTCTGTGATGCCTTTATTGCCACACCCATGCCCGCGTATCACTAGATCACCTGACACCTACTACTCTGTTGTCTGCTTTTTTCTGATTGGGTTCACCATCACCTCCTGCCTATCTCCCCTGTTTCACAGGCCTCTGTGTGAGAGGCTTTTTGCTTCATCAGGGAATATTACAAGCACACAGCTACCATGGAACTTTGTACTTGTTCCCTCTGCCTGGAACACTTTTTCCCAGAGAACCACTCTCACTCTCTTCTTTTACTGAAGTCTCTGCTCAGTGGCACCCCACTCCAGTACTCTTGCCTGGAAAATCCCATGGATGGAGGAGCCTGGTAGGCTGCAGTCCATGGGGTCTCGAAGAGTCGGACACAACTGAGCGACTTCACTTTCACTTTTCACTTTCATGCACTGGAGAAGCAAATGGCAACCCACTCCAGTGTTTTTGCCTGGAGAATCCCAGGGACAGGGGAGTCTGGTGGGCTGCCGTCCATGGGGTTGCATAGAGTCAGACATGACTGAAGCAACTTAGCAGCAGTAGCAGCTGCTCAAATATTACCTCTTGAGAAAGAATTTTTGATATCACTGTTTGAAGCAGTTCATATTTTTACTCACATATTCAGCAGTTTCTTTTTTCTTAGTCTGCTTTAGTTTTCTTCATAGCATCTGCTTGCTGCTGCTTCTGTTTAGTTGTTAAGTCATGTCCTACTCTTTGCAACCCTATGGACTATAGCCCACCAGGCTCCTCTGTCCACGGAATTCTCCGGGCAAGAATACTGGCGTGAGTTGTCATGCCCTCCTCCAGAGAATCTTCCCAATCCAGGGATCAAACCAATGTCTCCTGTGTCTCCTGCTTGACAGGGATATTCTTTACCACTGAGCCAAACTTGGAAGCCCCTTAATAGCATCTATCACCCTCCAATGTGTATTTTTTCCCCAAATTAGTCATTATCTCTCTCTCCTCATCAGAATATAAATATCACAAAAAAGACTTGACTATCTTGTTACAGCTATGTTCCAAGTATCTAAAATATTTCCTACACATAATGGATGCTTAATAAATATTTGTTGAATAAATAAATTCTCACAAATGATCACAAAGAGAAACTTTAAATACAAAGACTACAGTTCTCTCTTTTCCAGTTGGCAAAAACTGTAAACAAATGAAAACACTTAGTACTGGCAAGAATAGGAAGAAACTGGCATCCTTAGACACTGTTAATGAATTTAAAATGGCACAGCAGTTTTAGAAGGAATTTTGGCAGTATTTATCAAGTTTGAAATCCCCAAATGCAATAACTTCACTTCTAGGAATCTTATTAAAATACTGACATTTAAAATCTGTACAAAGCTAGGTGTATAGCTAGATGTTTTCCTCAACACTTTTTTGTTATCATTTAAAAAAAAAAACCTCTTAAATGCCCTTCAAATGTAAAATAATTAAATTAACTAAGATCTTACCATGGATATTATACAATTATTATTATGAGGGATCCCTATATATTTACTATCAAGGAAAAAATGAAAGAGCAAAAGGTAAGTTGTAGAAAATTATGTTAGGTATAATTATCTTATGTGATAAGGAAAAAGCAGATCTGAATGCACATTTAGATGTGTGTGTGTGTATGTGTGTGTGTGTGTATGCACATGCATGCTCCGTACATACAAAATTAGACCAGGAAGTATTTATACCAATTCATTTACAATAACTGAGAATCACTAGAATCTAGTAATCAGTGAGATTACTAGACCAAACTTGAGGGAAATGTTTGAATTTTTTGTACTATATATTTTCTATATAAATTTTTATATTAGTGCATTTATTTTATAAATAAAATCTGATGAGAAAAAAGTAATAAGTAAATGGAATGTAGTCTCATTAAACTACTTCAGATTAAAGTACGTTTGACAAATAACGTCATAAGATATTTGATACAATGTGCTATCCTTTTAACGAAGAGACTTTTATTCAAACATAGTTCATAAGCCAAAGGAATAAAATCCTAACGGCAGAATTTCAGCTAGAATATTTCTACTATGGAGGGCTTCCTAGGGATCATTCCATATCTGCATCAATCAAAGAGCAGTATATAGGAATGTCTAAATCTCCTTTTATTCCTCATCCCATATCATGCAAAGTATTCAAGGGCTTGTGAGGGAACATTCAGGATTCCATACCTGGAATTTAAATGACTACCAATAGATAGTTCCTTACCCTTCTTAAAAAAATAATATATATGTTATTATTTATATATATGTAAATATATATATATATTATATATATGTATATGTATGTATATCTTTTTAGATGACTTCTCAAAATGTATTTTTTCTGGTTGCTACAGATAGCATGTGGGATCTTAGTTCCCAGCCTAGGGATTAAAACCGAGGCCCTTGCATGGTAAGTGCAGAGTCTAACCACTGTGCCGCCAGGGGAGTCCCAGTAGTTTCTCAACCATCTTAATACCAGACCCCTACTGTGACTGGGCTGCTTCCTGGCTCAGCTAGTAGTCCCCTGTAGCACTGTTCCTCGGGCGGATTCACAACTGCTTCATGCTGGCTGTACACTACATCCTTCAAAATGCATTCCTTTACATCTAGGACAGCAGATCCTCTCAGTATTTAGCTTTTCCCACATTAAAATTCCCCAAAGAACTTATCAGATAATCTGCTAGGAGTGTGGGGATGACTAATGGCAATCTAGTTAATATTATTTGAAAACAATTCTATGCACATACCCTACTCTCAACCAGCAACATGTCCAAATGGTAGGTGCTGAATTTTAACACAGCACTTACTCTCAATGAATAACTATAGGGTTACCTTCAAGCTGAAAATGTAAGCAAAGAAAGGAAAAGAACCATGTAGAGCTGTAAAGTGGAATAGACAAAGGAAAGAATGTTGAATGGGATGACAGAAAAAGACAACAGTAGAAGATATTCAGTAATACACAGGAATAAATACTTGGGAAACTTTAAAATAGCACAGTAATACCACCATACAGAACGAATTAGAAAGATAACGAGATGAGGTAAATAAGATGTGATGAGTAATACCATGACTTGCTGGGCTAAAGCATTCAACTGGTGTATGGTACCTGCATAGCCCTCCACAATTTATATTCAGAAGGATGGAGGAAAATAATTCAAATCTGTAACATTGACAGAATATAATGTTTTTACATTTTCTCACTAAATGCCACAGATCTGCTTACCTGCTTGGAAATCAGTGGATCTAAACATGTGATGTATTGTTCAAGGGGGGCACCAAAAAGGGACAAAGGAAGAGAAGCAACCTTTAACAACCTTGGTAAACACAGCCAAGCTGCTAACAGACTTGGACATTGTTATTTTAGACTGAAAACCATCTCAGTTCTCTTCCAATGAGTAAGAATTCCAACTTCGCAAAACATACAATAAGCAAATGAAAAACCAACTAAGTCATGAGGAAACACAAATTAATCACAATAAGACATTCATCCACCAACACAGTCAAAAGTAAAAGGACTGAAATTATCAAATGCTGGTAAAGATATAAAGCAATGAGAATCTCATTGTTACACACAGCTGAAAGGTATGTAAAAGAGTATAATCTATTGGGGGAAAATTTTTTGAGACTTTTTAAAAAATAAAACTACATAACCTATTACCTAGAAATTCCATTCCTAGCTAGTTACCCAAGATAAAGGAATTCGTTCACAGAAAAATGTTTCTTTCTGTGAACAAATAAGCATATGAATGTTATAGTTTTATAAACAACAATGAAAAACATAATATTGATTGACAGGAGGAAAAAGAAATTGTGTTATATTCATCACTGAAATATTACTCTATAATATGAGGATAACATGAATCAGATTCAGAAATATCATGCTGAGTGAACAACACAAAAAGGTACATGATATATTACTCCATTTATATAAAAGTCTGCTGCTGCTACTGCTGCTGCTGCTAAGTCACTTCAGTCGTGTCCGACTCTGTGCGACCCCATAAACGGCAGCCCACCAGGCTCCCCTGTCCCTGGGATTCTCCAGGCAAGAACACTGGCATGGGTTGCCATTTCCTTCTCCAATATAAAAGTCTAGAACTGTATAAACTGACTGAAGGTTATAGATAGATAAATGGTTGCTTCTGGTGGAAGTTGGGGTTGGAAGTGAAATGGGACTGATCGGGAAGGGACAGAGCAAAATTTTGGGAGCAACAGAAATGTTGGTTCTAAAGATACATTCATTAAAATATACTCTTATCTTCTGAATATTTCATTGAATATAAACTGTATGTATATAAAATACAACTTAATTAAAAATCACAGAGCTATGTTAAGATAAAATGAGAATGTCAGCTGTGCAAATATTTTATGAAAATTTCATTCAACTAAAACCAAAATTTCTGGAAAATTCTGTTGGCAGTACATTCATAGTGGAAGTTGTAAAGCAAGTAGGGAAAGGAGCCGTCACCCCAGAAATAAGTCTGACAAATGAGAGGCTATCTTTGGTACTGAAGACATAACAAGAGTGCAGAAAGAAAGGGTTTGAATTGGATTAACTGAGATTCTGTCCCCTACGGTTCTATTTAATGGAAGTATATAGACACTACTTTTCTAGTCCTCAAATTTGTGATTGGCTCAGTACAGTACAAGTACGTGCTCAGTCACATCAGACTCTTTGTGACCCCCTTGGACTGCAGCCCACCAAGCTCCTCTGTCCATGGGATTCTCCAGGCAAAAATATTAGAGTGGGTTTCTATTTCCTCCTTCAGGGGGTCTTCCCAACCCAGGGATGGAATCCATGTCTCCTCTGTCTCCTGCATTGCAGGGGGATTCTTTACTGCTGAGCCACCAGGGAAGTCCTTGGTTAACATGAAAAGAACTGAATTGTCCTGGAGGAGGGGAAGGAATGATGGGGAGGACTGTGGGGCAGGGGGAGGAGGAGAAGAATATGAGTTGAAAGAGGACAAAAAAGATAAAGAAGCCAGGAGAGAATAAGAATACCAAAGACAGAACTGAGACAGAAGACATACAGAAGAACAGACTTCTAGACACAGCAGGGGAAGGAGAGGGTGGGACGAACTGAGAGAACAGCACTGAAACATATACATTACTGTATGTAAAAGAGATAGCCAGTGGGATTTTGCTGTATGGAGCAAGGAGCTCAATGCAGTGCTTTGTGACAACCTAGAGGGGTTGGGATGGGGTGGGAGGTGGGAGGGAGGTTCAAGAGGGAGGGGACATATGTATACCTATGGCTGACTCCTGTTGATGTATGGCAGAAAACAACACAACATTGTAAAGCAATGATCCTCCAATTAAAAAAAAAAAAAAAACTGAAGCAGAACAATGTGTCTAATGGCCTAATGAGGAATGTATTGAGTTGAAGAGTTTGATGTAATACATGTCTCTTCATTTTTGATTTCTTCAAATCTTCAGGAAAACATCAGTTTCACATTAAATATCATTGTTTCATTGCAGCTCTATTTGGAGGCTATGTTCAGAGACTGAGTCTTGTTCTAAAATGGAGATGAGTCCATTTGGGACCAGCCACAGACCGGTCCTGCTGCCCCCTGTTCCCTTCAAGGTCTTAAGAGTCTGTGACAGAGGCAGGGAGCTCAGCTAGACTTGCACCCAGAATTCAGAAATGCACATTCAAAAAGCCAAGGGCTAAATCTCGTAAGATGGAATACATTTTAAAGTGAATGCCTCACCCTGAAGGGAATTTTGATCCTCCCAAATATTACAAGAACACCAAAGAAGATTTGACAGAATAAAACTCCAAGGGGTTTTGTGGGGCTGCAAGGGAACTCTCCAAGGAGCACACAGTTTAAAGTCTTGCACAAATTTAGAAAGAAGGAAACACAGCCAAGACCATATGTTAGTGACTTTAGCATGGCATTATAATAACATTATAAGAACTAAAGCTTGGAATAAAATGGGCCTGTAAAAATGTTAAAGAATGCAAAAGAGGGCAAAGGGTACTTTAAAAGTTTTATGGTAAGAAAAATAAGACAACTGGATGATTTTTCAGCTTGGGCAAATGGAATAATGATATAAGGGATAGAATAGCAATGGTAATTTAATAGTCAATTTTCATGGCATTTTTTCCTCAATGTCAGGTACTAAGCTGCTGCTGCTAAGTCGCTTCAGTTGTGTCCAACCTCGTGCAACCCCATAGACGGCAGCCCACCAGGCTCCATCATCTTTGGGATTCTCCAGGCAAGAACATTGGAGTGGGTTGCCATTTCCTTCTCCAATGCATGAAAGTGAAAAATGAAAGTGAAGTCACTCAGTCGTGTCGGACTCTTAGCGACCCCATGGACTGCAGCCCACCAGGCTCCTCCGTCCATGGGATTTTCCAGGCAAGAGGACTGCAGTGGGGTGCCATTGCCTTCTCTGACTAAGCTAAGCAGTGTACGTTTACTATTTTATATGATGCTTACAACAGCCCTGTGAAACCAGTGCTATCATTAATTAGCTCTACTTTAGGCTTGTAGAAAACAGGTTCCTAGAAGATAATAAGTGCCTCTAAGCCACACAGCTAGTGGGGGACATGATCGTGTCTGAACACAGCATTCAGAGTCCAGACCCTACTTTTGGAAGTAGTTTACCTTTCAAACTCCATTGTTGCTATTATTACCAAGATCCTTGTCTACAGGTGAAAAAGCTAGAAACATCTTGGCTGAGAAGGGATCAGACATCTAAAGCTGGTAAAGAGATGCTGCAGCTTGTCAAAATAAAATCAACCTCCTGCTCCAGGTAAAATTACAACCCAGAAGAGGTGGAATTTATATAATCAATGTGTCAACCAGTGTTGAGATGGAAGAAACCCACAGATTCACTGTTTTCTTTTGGTATAAAAACAAAAGTCATCCAAGCCCTCACCCCACATGGGTGTGGAAGGCCTGATCCCTGGGAATAGGTGTAAGAATTCACCTAGGGAGCAGGAGCACCTCCTGGGGCCGACCCCGTCTCCCTCTAGACACTGAACCAGATGACCCAGGCGCCTCTGTGGCCTTGTTGCCATGGCTGCAAGTATAAGCCCCAAATCCTCCTTCTTTCCCCACCAATCTCAATCCCCAGAGGCACTGTCAACAGGAGGCCTCTGTTACTAAACTATAGAAGTTAATCAACACCACCAAAGGCTTAAGGATATCATATGGAAACTATATACACTCATCCTTTAAAAAGCAATTTGCACCTCGAGATCAGAGTTTAGTAGCCACACCAGCTCACAGAATCGTCTTTTCTTCCAGAATGCCAAGCCTGCTGCTCCCACTCCTTGAAGACTTGCTTCCCTCAGAAGTCCCCTGCCCTGGATAAATGGTGAAAAACACAAGCTCCAGAGTCAGATTCTAGATCAAATCCTAGCCCTGCCATTGTGACCTTAGGCTAGTTAATGCCAGTTCAAAGCCTTGATTTCTTATGAGTTTAATGGGGACAATAATGACTCATCTAAAGCATTTATATGGTACTTGTATCTCCTAGCAGTGCCATGTGCAAAGCAAGCATCAACAAATACTAGTTATTTGTGTTATTTCCAGGTTCTGAGAAATCCAACTCTCTATACTTTGAGCTGTACTATCCAATATGGTAGCCAGTAGAAAAAAAGCCACATATACTAATAAGCACTTTAAATATGGTTAATCCAATAGATGTGCTATAAATACAAACTATATACAAATTTTCAACATTTAATACAAAAAAGAATTTAAAATAGGTCAATTACTGTTATACTGACTGCATATTGAAATAATAATGTATTAGATATGTTGGGTTAGAATATTACTTGAAAATTAATTTCACCTATTTTTTTATTTTTGAATTTTTTAATGTGGCTACTAGAAAAAGTACTATGTGACTTACATTTGTGACTCTAGTATTGACCATTATTTCTACTACTGTGGGCAGGAATCCTTTAGAAGAAATGGAATAGCCATCATAGTCAAAAAAGAGCCCGAAATGCAGTTCAGTTCAGTTCTTGGATGCAATCTCAAAAACGACAGAATGATCTCTGTTCTTTTCCAAGGCAAACCATTCAATATCACGGTAATCCAAGTCTATGCCTGACTAGTAATGCTGAAGAAGATGAAGTTGAATGGTTCTATCAAGACCTACAAGACCTTTTAGAACTAATACCCCAAAAAGATGCCCTTTTCATTGTAAAGGACTAGAATGCAAAAGTAGGAAGTCAAGAAACACCTGAAGTAACAGGCAAATTTGGCCTTGGAGTACAGAATGAAGCAGGGCAAAGGCTAATATAGTTTTGTCAAGAGAACGCACTTGTCATAGCAAACACCCTCTTCCAACAACAAAAGAGAAAACTCTACAGATGGACATCACCAGATGGCCAACACCAAAATCAGATTGATTATATTCTTTGCAGCCAAAGATGGAAAAGCTCTATACAGTCAGCAAAAATAAGACCGGGAGCCAACTGTGGCTCAGATCATGAACTCCTTATTGCCAAATTCAGACTTAAATTGAAAAAAGTGGGGAAAACCAGCACACCATTCAGGTATGACCTAAATCAAATCCCTTATGATTATATAGTAAAAGTAAGAAACAGATTTAAGGGACTAGATCTGATATACAGAGTGCCTGATGAATTATGGACAGAGGTTCGTGACACTGTACAGGAGACAGGGATCAAGACTATCCCCAAGAAAAAGAAATGCAAGAAAGCAAAATGGTTGTCTGAGGAGGCCTTACAAATATCTGTGAAAAGAAGGGAAGTGAAAAGCAAAGGATATAACCCAGCAATCCCACTGCTGGGCATACACACCGAGGAAACCAGAATTGAAAGAGACACGTGTACCCCAATGTTCATTGCAGCTCTGTTTATAATAGCCAGAACATGGAAGCAACCTAGATGTCCATCAGCAGAAGAATGGATAAGAAAGCTGTGGTACATATACACAATGGAGTATTACTCAGCCATTAAAAAGAATATATTTGAATCAGTGAAAGTGGAGAGTGAAAAAGTTGGCTTAAAGCTCAACATTCAGAAAACAAAGATCATGGTATCTGGTCCCATCACTTCATGGAAAATAGATGGGGAAACACTGTCAGACTTTATTTTTGGGGGCTCCAAAATCACTGTAGATGCTGACTGCAGCCATGAAATTAAAAGATGCTTACTCCCTGGAAGGAAAGTTATGATCAACCTAGATAGTATATTCAAAAGCAGAGACATTACTTTGCCAACAAAGGCCCGCCTAGTCAAGGCTATGGTTTTTCCCGTGGTCATGTATGGATGTGAGAGTTGGACTGTGAAGAAGGCTGAGCGCCGAAGAATTGATGCTTTTGAACTGTGGTGTTGAAGAAGACTCTTGGGAGTCCCTTGGACTGCAAGGAGATCCAACCTGTCCATTCTGAAGGAGATCAGCCCTGGCATTTCTTTGGAAGGAATGATGCTAAAGCTGAAACTCCAGTACTTTGGCCACCTTATGCGAAGAGTTGACTCATTGGAAAAGACTCTGATGCTGGGAGGGATTGAGGGCAAGAGGAGAAGGGGACGCCAGAGGATGAGATGGCTGGATGGCATCACTGACTCGATGGACATGAGTTTGAGTGAACTCCGGGAGTTTGTGATGGACAGGGAGGCCTGGTGTGCTGCGATTCATAAGGTCGCAAAGAGTCGGACACGACTGAGCAACTGAACTAAACTGAACTGAAGTGAATCAGTTCTAATGAGGTGGATGAAACTGGAGTCTACTATACAGAGTGAAGTAAACCAGAAAGAAAAACACCAATAGAGTATACTAATGCATATATATGGAATTTAGAAAGATGGTAATGATAACCCTGTATGCGAGACAGCAAAATAGACACAGATGCATAGAACAGTCTTTTAGACTCTGTGGGAGAGGGAGAGGGTAGGATGATTTGGGAGAATGGCATTGAAACATGTATAATATCATATAAGATATGAATCACCAGTCCAGGTTGAATGCAGGATACTGGTTGCTTGGGGCTGGTGCACTGGGATGACCCAGAGGGATGGTACGGGGAGGGAGGAGGGATGGGGTTCAGGATGGGGTTCACGTGTGTACCTGTGGAGGACTCATGTTGATCTATGGCAAAACCAACAAAATATTGTAAAGTAATTAACCCCCAATTAAAATAAATACATTTATATTTAAAAAAAAAAAAGATCTTCATGACCCAGATAATCAGGATGGTGTGATCACTGAACTGGAGCCAGACATCCTGGAATGTGGAGTCAAGTGGGCCTTAGGAAGCATAACTACTAACAAAGCTAGTGGAGGTGATGGAATTCCAGTTGAGCTGTTTCAAATCCTGAAAGGTGATACTGTGAAAGTGCTGCACTCAATATGCCAGCAAATTTGGAAAACTCAGCAATGGCGACAGGACTGGAAAAGGTCAGTTTTCATTCCAGTTGCAAAGAAAGATAATGCCAAAGAATGCTCAAACTACCTCACAATTTCACTCATCTCACATGCTAGTAAACTAATGCTCAAAATTATCCAAGCCAGGCCTCAGCAATATGTGAACTGTGAACTTCCAGATGTTCAAGCTGGTTTTAGAAAAGGCAGAGGAACCAGAGATCAAATTGCCAACATCCACTGGATCATGGAAAAAGCAAGAGTTCCAGAAAAACATCTATTTCTGCTTTATTGACTATGCCAAACCTTTGACTGTGTGGATCACAATAAACTGTGGAAAATTCTGAAAGAGATGGGAATACCAGACCACCTGATCTGCCTCTTGAGAAATCTGTATGCAGGTCAGGAAGCAACAGTTAGAACTGGACATGTAACAACAGACTGGTTCCAAATAGGAAAAGGAGTACATCAAGGCTGTATATTGTCACCCTGCTTATTTAACTTATATGCAGAGTACATCATGAGAAATGCTGGGCTGGAGGAAGCACAAGCTGGAATCCAGATTGCCGGGAGAAATATCAATAACCTCAGATACACAGATGACACCACCCTTATGGCAGAAAGTGGAGAACTAAAGAGCCTCTTGATGAAAGTGAATGAGGAGAGTGAAAAAGTTGGCTTAAAGCTCAACATTCAGAAAGCTAAGATCATGGCATCCAGTCCCGTCACTTCATGACAAATAGATGGGGAAACTGTGGAAACAGTAGCTGATTTTATATTTCTGGGCTCCAAAATCACTGCAGATGGTGAGTGCAGCCATGGAATTAAAAGACGCTTACTCCTCAGAAGGAAAGTTATGACCAACCTAGATAGCATATTAAAAAGAAGAAACATTACTTTGTCAACAAAGGTACATCTAGTCAAGGCTATTTTTTTTTCCAGTAGTCATGTATGGATGTGAGAGGTGGACTGTGAAGAAAGCTGAGCACAGAAGAATTGATGCTTTTCAACTTGGTGTTGGAGAAGACTCTTGAGAGTCCCTTGGACTGCAAGGAGATCCAACCAGTCCATCCTAAAGGAGATCAGTCCTGGGTGTTCATTGGATAGATGTCGAAGCTGAAACTCCAATACTTTGGCCACCTGATGTGAAGAGCTGACTCAGTGGAAAAGACCTTGATGCTGGGAAAGATTGAGGACCGGAGGAGAAGGGGACGACAGAGGATGAGATGGTTGGATGGCATCACCGACTCAGTGGACATGGGTTTGGGTAGGCTCCGGGAGTTGGTGATGGACAGGGAGCCCTGGCGTGCTGCAGTTCATGGGGTTGCAAAGAGTCGGACTCATCTGAGGGACTGAACTGAGTATTAGACTTCTGTTGGATAGTGCTGTTCAAAGCCTGGTCCATGGAACAACAGTGCAGGCAGTCTTCTAGGAGCCTAGATATGCAGGATCCCAATACCACCCCAGACCTATAGAATCACAATCTGCATTTTAAAAGATAGGTAATTTTATGCACGTTATATCTGAGGAGCAGTATTCTAAAGGGAAAACCAGATAGCCTTTTGCATTGTCTGCCTGGCAGAGAGGGGAATCCCTCTTCACTCTAGTAGATAAAGAAACTGACTATGTTTGGCAAAACCAATACAATATTGTAAAGTTTAAAAGTAAAATAAAATGAAAAATGAAAAAAAAAAGAAAGAAATTGAGGCCCCATCTAGCCAACTTCAGGCTTCTGAGTTGGCACTGGTGGTAAAAAACCTGCCTGCCGGTGCAGGAGATGTTAAGAGACACGGATTTGATCCCTGGGTCAGGAAGTTCCCCTGGAGGAGATATGGCATCCCACTTCATTATTCTTGCCTTGGAAAATCTTATGGAAGAGAAAGAAGCCTGGTAGGCTACAATCCATGGTGTCACAAAGGGTCAGACACAACTGAAGCCACTTAGCACACATGTTACCCAACTTCTCCTTTTTATAGACTTCACATTTCACTTAACTATCAATTAAAGACCATATAAAAAATTGCTACTCCCCACCTTTACCAAAGGAACTCCGTCATTTTAGGCTGCTTCAAGGTAAATTATTCTAGGCCTTACTACATGAGAAGCTTTAGACATGAAAATGGAGGTAGAAAAGAACCCAATTTTGAAAAGGGAAAGAGGGTGAATTCCACAGGATATTCAGTGTGATAATAATCCCAGGCCAAATTCAAAGGCTTATTTTTAAATAGACAGTAACCACACAGAAAGGAAATCATACTTCATTATGAGATGATTAGGGTTCATTAAGCATCCTTTATGATGAAAGAATAGAAAATATGACCCTTGAAGAAAAAGTTGAAGACTGGGAGTGTTTGGTATAGAGAGAAAAAAGTAAGGAGTATAGTGTGGCTAGCTTTAAATTTTTGAAGGGTTTTCATATGCAAAATAGATCAATTTTAGGTAGCTCCTGAGTATAAAACTGGGAGAAATGGATTGAAATCAACAAGAAGCTATACAACATGAGAGACGTCTACATAGTAATTGGAAATGTATAGCATAAAAAGTTAGTTATCACTAGCATGCAATCTGAAACCATATGGAGAAATGCTTCAAAAGGAAATCACTGTCTGAGACAGGTTTGCACCAAACTACAAGACACTATGATTCCACTATCTCAGGCAGTAGAGGAAACAGGAATGGTCACCACCATACTAACAGCCTTCTAACCTCCACCTACATAAAGACAGAGCACGTTAGTTTGGAACTGAGAGGCAGTCACTTAATATTGGGCACTTAATACGTGTACCACTAAAATGTTACATGAACATACGTTACATGAACATACATAAGAAAGATTCCTTATCTTACCAGTAGAGAAGGTTTTTATTCCCCAATAAAAGAGAAACATTTCTAAGGACAAATAGACACAAGCTGTTTCTGAAAATGGAAGTGGGTTCGAGGAAGGAGTGGGGATTCTACTAATTATAGGGATTATAAAGCATGATGCAGGACAACCCTTTGAGCAAGTAAGGCAACAATATACTGTTAAAATATATGAAGGAATTTGTCATGCAACATGTCTTTTCAGTGACTGTCCCATCCAAGTTTTTGAAATCAGCCTCACCTTCCCATATCCAAAATTAGTTATGGTCTCACCCACCTGCCCCTTCTGCTCCCCTCTCTCTCTCCACTGCAGCCCCCTCCAGAGTGGCTCTTACTTATTTGATTTACAAACCATCTCCTTTCTCCCCCAACTTCAACAATCTTCTAGAAAAACATCAAAACTCAGCCATATTCCAGTGTGTCCTCTAACATCAAATACCAAGTACATTAGAATAAAAATTTCTTTCATGTCCTATGTTTCCCCTAAAAATCTCACCCATATTCTCATTTGGAAATGATCATGAGGAACTCAAAAATGGATGTATTTCATAGGTTCCCTGCTCATGACAAAAATGGTCAGTGCATAGGTAAAAAATGCTTGTAATTGTAAATGGAATAAGAAAACTGCTGTGGAAAACTGAGTTTAAAAGTATTACATAATGTTCAAAATAGGATGAGCAGAACAAGAAAATAAAGCTTCTATAAGAAGCCTTCTTTTTGACATAAAAGAAGCAAAAGCACATTGACCTGTGATAACAAGGTCTAAATTACACTGTACAAGGTTTTCCCTCCTACTAAAGATAAAAGGGAAAGCCAGACAAAGTCTTACTAAACTGAGCTTCACAGTTTTAAGATGCGAGTGATCAGATTGATGGCTGGTATATAGCCACCATGCTTTTTTAAGCTTTAAATCTACCTCAAGCCATTTGGAATCTAAGTACAAAAATAATCATCTTCGTCTTTGTAACAGGTTATATAGATTTTCAGGAATATTTGACACCATATTATCACATTAGACAATTCCTGCAGGGTCATAAAGAAAAAACCATATACCTTATATAAAATGTAAGAGTAACCAGGAAACAGAAATCCATAAAATCCTAGGTAAAAAACAATTAGGAGTTAGCAAGTTATTAAAAGCTTTGATGCTAAAACTATAAACCTTACACCAAGTCCTGACATAAAATTATCATTGGAACAAGTTCTTATAGCAACTCTGTAATTCCTGGGGCTGCTTTCCAGCCCCTAGAACTTGAATACTTGCTAAACTGAGCTTGAAAGAAAATTGTTAAACTCGTATGAAGAAAAATCAGTGTAAGTTAGTACAGATGGTGCATACTTTATAAGCACATTAACTTTTAGGCCAGGGTAATGAATGGAGAGGTGGGTAGTTAGAAGTTTAAGGCACGGGCTTTACCCTTAGGTCTGCAATTAATCAAATTTGAGAATCAGGCAAATTCATCTACTGCAGGTCTCAAGTTGCATATTCAGGATAAAAGTATTGAATTGTGTCAATTTTCCATAATCTTCCTCATTTATAAGAATCATCTGTTTTATCACTTTAAAAATGTACAAATTTCAAGGCTCTGAGACGCACTGAAACAGAATGTCAGGAGAGGAGCTGAGGAAGGCATACTTTTGCCAAGTATTACAGGTAATTCATATCACTGGGTTTGTTGATAATTTATGCTTAAATGATAGCTAATTTTTCTCTCAGTTCGAAGATTACATTTCTTTAGATCTTGCTTCAAACAATAGTTTCTCATAGCCTAAACACATAAATGTGGAAAAGTACTCTTAAATCAACAAATAATTCATATTTAAATGAATGTATCAGTCTTAAAAATGACAGATGTGGTTTCAAGCTTTATCCGGTCTAAAGATACTAAATGAGTCTGACCAATTTCATAATATATCCTAACTAAAAAAAAAGAAAGTTGCAGACATAGAATTTTGGGGAAATTATGTACCTTTAGCGTCCTCAATCAATTCTATTTCAAGGAAAGGAGATTATATGATAACAAGAATGCATATAAACAAATTTTATTCAGAATGCAACTATTTCTTTCACTTATATTTACACTAATATTTAATATACCTGTGAGATGAAAATGAATACATTCTATCATCTTTATAAAAGGATAAATTGAAGCCAGAATTGAGTAACCCATCTACCCAAGGCTAGGGATCATCAACAGTGACACAGACAGAATTAGAATTCTATTCACTCCCAGTCCAGTATTTCTTTTCACATAACTTCATTTATCAAAGTGTAATAGCTATTATCTCAGTTTCATGTACATTTGAATATTCCCACAATAAAATCTTTAAAAAAATATATTACCTTGAGCTAAATAGGTGGCAATCTCTAGATAGAAACCTTTCATTTTCTAGAGCAGAACTTCCAGAATAGTGGCTCTAGAAGACATGGCACCCCACTCCAGTACTCTTGCCTGGAAAATCCCATGGACAGAGGAGCCTGGTAGGCTGCAGTCCATGGGGTCACTAAGAGTCGGACACGACTGAGCGACTTCACTTTCACTTTTCACTTTCATGCATTGGAGAAGGAAATGGCAACCCACTCCAGTGTTCTTGCCTGGAGAATCCCAGGGACAGGGGAGTCTGGTGGGCTGCCGTCCATGGGGTCGCACAGAGTCGGACACAACTGAAGCGACTTAGCAGCGCAACCAATAGTTTTGGGAGAATCATTTAAAAGTTCACATCTCTACAGAATTTGTCAAATCTTTGAAACTTGGAATATATTGCTTTCATAATATGAAAAAAAAAAAAAGTTCACATCTCAAAAATTTCTGCAGGAGAAGCCAATCTGCTACATATTTATTTCTCTATGCTTAATGCATTCTTCTTACAGTTTGCTGGATAAAGCTGCACATCAATAGCCCAATACCTCTACAGTGTCTGTCTGAAGTTCCCAGGAGTCTGAATGCTGCTATTTTCAAAACAGAAAAGACGTTTTCTAAATAGAAGTATCTGTTGATTGTATGTATGTATGTATTTTACTGTAATAACTGCATTCTATGAACTAACATCAAAACTAGGATACTGAAAAACAAGGTTGCTTTTAGCCAATCAAAGATTTTGGAGGGCAGAGAGTCACTTTATGGTTTCATATATTGGAGAGCTTACCTGGGGCTCAGTGGTAAAGAATCTGCTTGCCAGTGCAGGAGACATGGGTTTGATTCCTGGTTTAGGAATATCCCCTGGAGAAAGAAATGGCAACCTACTCTAGTATTCTTGACTGGAAATCCCCTTAGCAGAGGAGCCTGGTGTGATATAGTCCATGGGGTCTCAAAAGAGTTGGACACAACATAGCGACTGTACATTACCACCACCACAATGGAGATACTACTTCCTGATTATAATCAGAAAACCAGAAGATCACTCACTGTATATAATTTGTTATATCTTTCATTGAAAGGGACATATTAACCAATATGTGTCTATGTGATGTGTGTGTGTTGCTGTTGTTTTGGAGAGACAGTTTCTTCATGATCTTTCTTATTTCTGCATATCCTATGATTAGGATACTGACAGCTTTTGTTTCAGACTATTTTTTAAAGTATGCTTATATAGTGATTAGCCTTGGGAAAAAAAGCTCTGTTACCCTCTGGGGCAAAGGCTATACAGGTTTGCTTTCAGCCTGTTTTGAAGGATTGGGGTCTCTAAGGTTCAATGTCAGGCTTCCCAGGTGGCTCAGTGGTAAAGAATCCACTTGCCAAGAAGGAAACCCAGGTTTGAGTCATGGCCTGGGAAGATCCTCTGGAGAAGAAAATGACAACCCACTCCAGTATTCTTGCCTAGGAAATCCCATGGACAGAGCTGCCTGGTGGGCAACAGTCCATGAGGTCTCAGAGAGTCAGACACAACTTAGTTACTAAACCACCACCACCACCACCGTGGAGGCTCAGTGTCTCCCTCCTGTTACATAACTCACCATGTGTGCAGGCATTAAGGGCCCCTGTGAGTCACACGATGGGAACCAGGGCTCCAGAAACCAGTCCAATTGATGATATTCTGGCAATTGACATGGCTATAAGTAACAAATGCCCTTTGTCTCTGACCAAGGGATATTATGTCTTCTGCCAGCATCTATGAAAAGGTTGCAGGCAAACATGTTAGCTGGCAAGTAGAATAATATCTGAGACCCTCTACTGTTCTTGACGTGTATGTGTCAGTTATCCACATTTGAGCTTACTGATAGCTCTTGCTATAAAGACTGCATAATTCCTTTAAAATTGTCTTTCAACTTTATTTACATACTAAGAAATCCAGGAGCGTCATTTTATGACTTGTCATCTCAATTAAGTAACTGAACAGCCTTGGGCAGTATTCTGAAAAAGTCAAAAAATTTTTTTATCTGTTCTATTTTTTATACTATTCTAAAATTCTCATCTATCACCCATTTTTTTCTATGTCAAACTATGGCAACAGAGTGCTTAAGTCATGGCCTATAGACTTCATCCGTTAAAGTCAAATGAGATGGTTTGAAAGAGATCCCATTCAAATTTCTAAGGAAGTACCAAATCTGTTAGTTGTAGATTCTGAAGGTATTGAGACAGAATGTACAGATTAGTGCCATGTTCTTGGTGACTGACTAATCTCAGGTAGATGGTAACTGACACAGAACTTAAGGAGTGACTGTTTCTATACCCATCTTACCAGGTTCAGGGCAGCAAAGCATCTGGCCAATCCTGGGTTATGCCCTTTCCCAGAGAGAAATGATCACATAGTCTTATTACTGAAAGAAACTTTGTTGTTGGATCATATTCGAATTTCCTCATTTATAGATGAGAAGCTGAACTATTTGCATTTTAACACAAATTTTAAAATACACACTCCTCCTTTTCTGGGTGGCTTGTTGTGTAATCTTGCACTTGAAAAATAATTTTACTTACTTGTAATATAATATTCTTTATATTATATCTGCATAATTTATTTTTGTGTTTCCTTCTCCAAATTGGCTTTGACTCCTAATAGCCAAGGTTGATTTGTTCACCCCTCTGTCCCTAATATTTGATTCACTATGTTGCCTATGGCAAGGCTCCAATAAATGTGAGTGCACAACAAAGCAAAGCCTTTATTGTCTATAAAAGAAAAAAATAATCACAACACTTTTTACATATTGAGTGTTTACTACATATCAAGCACCGAGCTGTGATTTTTTCTCCTTTAAATATAGATCATCTCATTTACTCCAGATAACTATTGTTATCTCCATTTAACAGATGAAAAAACTGGAGACAGACTGGCTATGTGACCTGCCCAACATCATTGGTTTTGTTTAGTCACTAAGTTGTATATGACTCCTTGCAACCTGGACTGTAACGCACCAGATTCCTCTGTCCATGGGATTTTCCAGGGAAGAATACTGGAGTGGGTTTTCATTCCCTTCTCCAGGGGATACTCTGGACCCAGGAATCCAACTCATGCCTCTTGGCAGGCAGATTCTTTACCACTGAGCCACCAAGGAAGCCAGTCCAACATCACATAGGGAGTAAATGGGAGAGCTAGTACTCAAACGTTCCAATTCCCACTTCAGAGCTTAAATTGTTAATTATAAGCTAATTGGACCTCTGTATGTCTTAACATCATGACATATAACCCATATATTCATAAGAATCACCCTCTAGTTTAGTTTTCAGTTCAGTTCAGTTCAGTTCAGTCGCTCAGTCGTGTCTGACTCTTTGCGACCCCATGAATTGTAGCACGCCAGGCCTCCCTTAGTTTTAGTAACCCCCAAGTATTGATTTCTCAATAAAATGCTTCAAAAGGGAGAATAGTATCTAAATCTTACCCCTACTGTGTGTAATACATTAGGTTACATGGCAAAGGGTAACTGAGTTTGTATAGGTTAACAGGGGAGGGCAAAATCTGACTCCATGTTGTATCTGTTTCTTTTCCTTAACCTTTGTTTTTTGTTGCTTTTGTTATTATAATCATACATAATGACCTAACTCAGGGAATCCTGCACCTCTGCCTAAATGTTTATCTAAAGTGCCTTTATTCAGCTCACAGGGAGATCAGACTCTGTCTACCTCTGAATGGCTGCAAAGAAGAAGAAATTAACATATCCCCTCCCTGATGCTGGCCAAGCCAGAATACATTTTGCAAAACTAATGACCTTTTTACTTTAGTTCCTCACCTCCTCCCTCTATAAAAGAAACATATCCAGACCCCAATAAGATGGTTTTTGGGGACAATAGTCCACCATCTTCTCAGTCTGCTGTCTTTCCAAATAAAGTTGCTATCCCTTGCCTCGACACCATGTATCCCAGTGTGTTGGCCTGTCATGCAGCAAGTAGAGTGAGCTGGGACTCCATAACATGTAGATTTCAGATTGTTCATCATCTGACCTTGAGATGGGAGATTATGCTAGATTATCCAGGTGGGACCAGTGTAATCACAAGGATCCTTATAAATGGATGAGAGAGGAATAAGGGTCATGGAAAGATATCTGAGGATGCTATGTTGCTGGATGGCTGTGAAGACAGAGGAAGGAGTCATGAGCCAACAAATAAGGGGAGCCTTTCAAAGCTGATAAAAGTGACGGAAAGACTGTCCCTGAGAGTCTCCAGAAGGAACTGTGCTCTGTTTCCATCTTGATTTTAGACCAGTGAGATCCATTCACATTCTGACCTCCAGAACTATTAATCAATTTGTGCTAAGTCATTAAGTGTGCTATAGCAGCAATAGGAAATTAATACAGGGGTGTAATTAATAGTAAAGAATACCTGTGGCAGAGACAGCTAGCTACCCTCCAATTATCTTCCAACGTGTACAGCTATTGCTAGAAAATGGCTAATTAGCCAGAGGTCACACCCTTCAGGGACATCTAATCCCCATTCCCTTACTCTTCTGAAACAGGGACAAAATGACTAGTCTCTTCAGTATACTGTGAAAGAGTGTCAGTTCTGAATCAAGATGAGTTCCCTGTTCTCTGCTGCCTGTATGATGCAAGGCTATCTTCTTGCCACACAACATGGAAACTCAGACACAGATAGGTCAACTAACTTGCTCAAGGCCACACTGTGTGGCTGGGATAGGATGAATGGAAGGGTGGGTGCAGCCAGGAGAGGCAGACAAGGGATAGATCATACATGGCTCTGTGAGAGAGGTGAAGTTTTAAATCAGACAGGGGCACTGAAGTCATTTTGCATGGGAACAATAGATTCATATAAGCTTTCTTGTGAAGCTGCTTCATCTGGAGAGTGGAAGAGAGGCTCTAAGTAACAGTGCATAAGGCTCTAAGTAATGCGTAAGCATATGTATGCTCATTTAATCCTCACAGCAGTCTATAAGTGAGGAATGATCATCATTTCACACATCTCCCCTGTAAGGGGTAGAGTGAAAATTTGGACAGAGGTAATGTGTCTATTGTGATCCACACAGTCAAAGGCTTTGGCATAGTCAATAAAGCAGAAATAGATGTTTTTCTGGCACTCTCTTGCTTTTTCGATGATCCAGTGGATCTTGGCAATTTGATCTCTGGTTCCTCTACCTTTTCTAAAACCAGCTTGAACATCTGGAAGTTCACAGTTCATGTATTGCTGAAGCCTGGCTTGGAGAATTTTGAGCATTACTTTACTAGTGTGTGAGATGAGTGCAATTGTGTGGTAGTCTGAGTTGCAATTCTTTGGCATTGCCTTTCTTTGGGATTGGAATGAAAACTGACCTTTTCCAGTCCTGTGGCCACTGCTGAGTTTTCCAAATTTGCTGGCATATTGAGTGCAGCACTTTCACAGCATCATCTTTCAGGATTTGAAATAGCTCAACTGGAATTCCATCACCTCCACTAGCTTTGTTTGTAGTGATGCTTTCTAAGGCCCACTTGACTTCACATTCTACGATGTCTGGATCTAGGTGAGTGATCACACCATCGTGATTGCAGATGGTAACTGCAGCCATGAAATTAAAAGATGCTTACTCCTTGGAAGGAAAGTTATGACCAACCTAGATAGCATATTCAAAAGCAGAGACATTACTTTGCCAACAAAGGTCCGTCTAGTCAAGGCTATGGTTTTTCCAGTAATCATGTATGGATGTGAAGAAAGAAAGTGGATGTGCCCAAAGAAAGGCAATGCCAAAGAATGCTCAAACTACCACACAATTGCACTCATCTCACAGGCTAGTAAAGTAATGCTCAAAATTCTCCAAGCCAGGCTTCAGCAATATGTGAACCGTGAACTTCCTGATGTTCAAACTGGATTTAGAAAAGGCAGAGGAACCAGTGATCAAATTGCCAACATCTGCTGGATCATTGAAAAAGCAAGAGAGTGCCAGAAAAACATCTATTTCTGCTTTATTGACTATGCCAAAGCCTTTGACTGTGTGGATCACAATAAACTCTGGAAAATTCTGAAAGAGATGGGAATACTAGACCACCTGATCTGCCTCTTGAGAAATTTGTATGCAGGTCAGGAAGCAACAGTTAGAACTGGACATGGAACAACGGACTGGTTCCAAATAGGAAAAGGAGTTCGTCAAGGCTGTATATTGTCACCCTGTTTATTTAACTTATATGCAGAGTACATCATGAGAAACTCTGGTCTGGAGGAAGCACAAGCTGGAATCAAGAATCCCGGGAGAAATATCAGTAACTTCAGATGTGCAGATGACACCACCCTTATGGCAGAAAGTGAAGAGGAACTAAAGAGCCTCTTGATGAAAGTGGAAGTGGAGAGTGAAAAAGTTGGCTTAAAGCTCAACATTCAGAAAACGAAGATCATGGCATCCAGTCCCACCACTTCATGGGAAATAGATGGGGAAACAGTGGAAACACTGTCAGACTTTATTTTTGGGGGCTCCAAAATCACTGCAGATGGTGACTGCAGCCATGAAATTAAAAGACGCTTACTCTTTGGAAGGAAAGTTATGACCAACCTAGATAGCATATTCAAAAGCAGAGACATTACTTTGCCAACAAAGGTTCGTCTAGTCAAGGCTATGGTTTTTCCCATGGTCATGTATGGATGTGAGAGTTGGACTGTGAAGAAGGCTGAGCGCCGAAGAATTGATGCTTTTGAACTGTGGTGTTGGAGAAGACTCTTGAGAGTCCCTTGGACTGCAAGGAGATCCAACCTGTCCATTCTGAAGGAGATCAGCCCTGGCATTTCTTTGGAAGGAATGATGCTAAAGCTGAAACTCCAGTACTTTGGCCCCCTCATGCGAAGAGTTGACTCATTGGAAAAGACTCTGATGCTGGGAGGGATTGGGGGCAGGAGGAGAAGGGGATGACTGAGGATGAGATGGCTGGATGGCATCACCGACTTGATGGACATGAGTTTGAGGGAACTCCGGGAGTTGGTGATCAACAGAGAGGCCTGGCATGCTGCAATTCATGGGGTCGCAGAGTCGGACACGACTGAGCGACTGAACTGAACTGAACTGAATGTTTCTATGAACCACATTAAATACACCCCACTCTATTTATATGGGGCTAAGAGGACAAAGAGGGAAATAAGTCAGAAAACTATTATAGTAGTCCATATGAGAAATACTGCTAGAAGTGGAGATAGAAATAAGCAGAATAAACAAACAAAGAAACAAAGAGAGAGTAGAGAGGTAACCAATCAAGACCCTGTGGGGCCTTTCCAGAATAGTTGCTGTTCATTTGCTCAGTCATGTCTGACTTTTTGTGACTTTTTGAGCGCCGAAGAATTGGTGCTTTTGAACTGTTGTATTGGAGAAGACTCTTGAGAGTCCCATGGACTGCAGCATGCCAGTCTTCCCTGTCCTTCACTCCCAGGGTTTTCTCAAACTCACATCCATTGAGTTGGTGAAGTCATCCATCCACCTCATCCTCTGTTGCCCCTTTCTCCTTCTGCCTTCAGTATTTCCCAGCATCAGTGTCTTTTCCAATAAGTCAGCTCTTTACATCAGGTGGCCAAAGTATTGGAACTTCAGCATTAACATCAGTTCTTCCAATGAATACAGACCCCTCCCAGTATCCTCTCCTCTAGCTCCTCTGAAGTACCTATAATAGCTGTATCTGATGCATATTTCCTGAGTTGTCTTAGAGATGCCAAAAACCCCACCAAATGGAAGACATTAACTACTTGACGACCATGAGCATATGGCCCTCCAGACTTCTTGGCACCTGAGGGTTGATACTCTTGACCCTTGTGACACTGCTCTGTTACCTTACCATCAACCAACTGGAGAATCATGCACGAACTGATCACGTACCCTGCAACTCCCCTCCCCCCTTGCTTTTAAAAATATTTTGCTGAAATTCATCCAGGAATTCAGGCTTTTTGAGTACTAGCTGTCCCAGACTCCTTGTCTGGTGTCCTACCATAATCATTGCACTCTCCTTCACCACAATCCAGTGTCAGTACATTGGCTTTACTGTATGTGGGTGAGTAGATGCAAATTTCAGTATGGTACAACAAAATTAACAAAATTTAGTGATAAGCTAAATGTGGGCAAAGAGGTGAATGACAAGAGAAGTGCCAAGGATATTGTTCAGGTTTCTAGTACAAATGTTTGCAGGAAGAGAGAAAATTTCCTGAATTTTGAAGCCCTGGAAAAGAACCTGATATGCTGTTGGGCAGAACAATGAAAAGTCCAATCTGGGGAACATTGTAGTTAAAATGCTATGGTTTACTCCAAAAGAAATATCTGGGTTCTGTACTGACCTCCATGCCTAAAATAACTAGGACAACTCAGAAACATTTCATCAAGTCAGAAAGAGCATTTAAGTCTTAGAAAAGCAGATCTTGAAAGAATAAAATGAACTACAATTATTTATTCCACACTGAAACACAGAGACTCTTAGAATTAGAAGGGGTATCATGATTCAGCTATTCTTTTTTCAGTTTTTTCTAACATGGAAACTGATTCTCTGCTCCAGTATTGAGAAAATGGCAGAAGACATAAAGAGTCATCTAACCATTCTTAAATACACAGAGACCTTATGATTAAGATCTAAATGACTCTTCCATCTTGAACACAGAATCTGGCAAGAAGCCCAAACCTCGAGCAGAGAAGAAAGCTAATGACTACAATAAGTTGGTGAGAAAGTTATGAAACTTTCATGAAGGAAGAGCTGGACAAAAAGTTGATACGTCTTCAATGTCCTATTTGCATTCAGATATTCAAAAAGACTGGAGAGAGAGATTTGAAAGGAACAACTTTGTTTCAGAAACTGCACTGCCAAGAGAAACCTCATTACCTCTTGGCTTGGTGTTCGAGGAAAATGTAATCCAGGTGACAGTTTAGAGAGACACCTAACTAAAGATTGTAAATGCACTGGTCTCAACATGTTTTTTTTTTTTTTTCCCCCAAAATACGATCTTCGACTCTGAATGGAGATCTTAACTGTTCATTAATGAAGTGCAGGTGTATGTGAATAACTGCAATGAAGAGAAAAACTGTTCCAAAGTGAAAATAAATGCCTGAAACTGAATGGTGAAACTAGATGCAGAGGTTTCTATTCATTTGTTCAAGAAATACCTACTGAGCTCTTCCTACTTTTGCTGGATGATATACTAACTGCTGTGAAGTTGACCAAAGGTACTGAAAATGTTACAGCTCACAAAGATTCATGTCAGATGAAAAGAAGAGGAAAAGGACCAGGAATGGAAAGAAATGGGAAAAAAAATGAATGATGAGGAAGAAGGAATATATAGAAGGAGGAGGAAGGAAAATGAGGTTGCAGCGTGGGGGGAAGAGAAGAAAATGAAGGAGAAAAATAATGTTTACCGCTGCCACTGTACTTCAGGCTCATACTACGTCTCATGTAGACTGTTATAATAAATCCTTCAAAATAGTGTCTCTCATTTTTTCTTGTGATACATACTTGAGTTTTGTTGTTGCTGAGCCCTCTAGAAAGCAGAGCTTATGATGAGAATTAGGGTGTTAATACTTTATCTGTGAGATACAAGGCTTACCAGGCAGTAACAGAAAAAAAAACAAAAACAAAAAACCTATGGGTAAAGCAGGGAAAATAAGAAGTAATGCTATGTGATGTGTTTTGCAGGCTACCATTTTACAATGCACCACATGATATATAGCAGATTTGAGTATTTGGAAAACAGAATTTCTCTAGAAGGGTTAAAAAATGTATTGGAATCATATACAGGTGCACAGGGAATAACCTGTTGTCATTGCTGTTGTTGTTTAGTTGCTAAGTTGTGTCTGACTCTTTACAACTCCATGAACTGTAGCCTGCCAGGCTCCTCTGTCCATGGAATTATCCAGGCAAGAATACTGGAGTGGGTTGCCATTTCCTTTTCCAGGGGATCTTCCCAACCCAGAGATCATCCCCTGCATTGGCAGGCAGATTATTTACTACTGAGCCACCAGGGAAGCCCTAGGAGCAGCCTACGTCACTCCTAAATTGTATTTCCCTCTGATGATGTTTCATTCCTCAAGGATCTAGGTCTCCTCTCCTTCTGGGTTGTATTTCCCAGTCCGAACTATCCAGCCCCTCTTACTGCTGCTCAGGAAGCCAGATCCCAGGAACAACAACATGGTGTTTCACCCAAGTCTGAAAGTGGATTAAGAATCACATTACTGCAGAGCATCAGCCAAGAGAAAGAAAGATGAAGGTGGTAAAAGAAACATGAGAGAGGACAAAGCTTGAATTCAGTTCAAGCATCTTTTGTGTGTCAGACACTGTGCTAAGTGCTGGGGTGGTGGGACAGCGACGTCACAGACCTCACAGACCTTGCACAGTAGCCTGGTTAACAGTGAACACATGCAGTGCAATTACAATGCAGTGAGATGACATGGCTGGGGAGCAGAGACTCTTTGTCATCTCATCTGACTGATGCTGAAGCTCCTTCAGTTTCAGGTGAAGCTTGGCCACCTGATGCAAAGAGCTGACTCATTAGAAAAGACCCTATGCTGGGAAAGACTGAAGGCAAGAAAAGAAGAGGACAATAGCGGATGAGATGGTTGGATGGCATCGCCGATTCAATAGACATGAACTTGGGCAAACTCCTGTAGATAGTGAGGGAAAGGGAAGCCTGGCATGCTGTAGTCCACGGGGTTGCAAAGAATCAGACTCGACTTAGTGACTGAAAAAAACAACAAATGTCAAGAACAGGTTGATAATCTAATGAATGCTTAAAGTAGACACTCTTCAAAATTTTTTACTAAGTTCAATAATTCAAAAACATTTGCTATACTAAGATGTTTGTTACACTTGATTAAAAAATCACTGAAATACAAATGCAGTGAAACAGAATCAGTAGAAACCAATTTCAACTTAGACTCCTCATGACCTAATTCCCTATAAGTATTTCATTTTCAACTTTTCTTAGCTTTCACACTTTTGGAGAGAATATTTGAGCTACATTTGCATATACGCTATATGTTCCCAATAATTGAATATGTTTCTAAGGTAGAAAGATTCCAGGTCAACAGACGTTTCTGTCTCTTGGTCTCATGTGAACTGCCATTCAATACCCAGCTATTAATTGGCAGGAATTACTTTGTCTAGTTATCTGTGCATCTCTATTACTATAAAACAAAAAGAAAAAAACTCTGTAACCCCATTTAAACAGTCTCATTTCTCCTCTAAGGGTACACACTAAGGAAATTTCTAAGCACATTACTTTCCTGACAATTTTTTCACACCCAAATGAGGTTATTGACCTTTAAATCAATTTCTAAAGACAGGTAAAGGACATTTCTAGACCTTCAAATGATGGTAGAGCACCTCCTTCAACTGTCTCTTAAGAAATCTGTTCATCTGTTTATAATGTAAATTATTTCAAATCTCAAAATGTTCTTGGATACTCAAATAAATCTGCAAATAGGACACGACCATTCATAACAATTCTCTTAGCACACTGACATCTGTACTCGAATTGTTTACCCCTATAGTGCCTCTATAGGTGACCTAGAGCCAGACATCCTGGAATGTGAAGTCAAGCGGGCCTTAGAAAGCATCACTACAAAGCTAGTGGAGGTGATAGAATTCCAGTTGAGCTATTCCAAATCCTGAAAGATGATGCTGTGAAAGTGCTGCACTCAATATGCCAGCAAATTTGGAAAACTCACCAGTGGCCACAGGACTGGAAAATGTCAGTTTCATTCCAATCCCAAAGAAAGGCAATGCCAAAGAATGCTCAAACTACCGCACAATTGCACTCATCTCACACGCTAGTAAAGTAATGCTCAAAATTCTCCAAGCCAGGCTTCAGCAATATGTGAACCGTGAACTTCCTGATGTTCAAGCTGGTTTTAGAAAAGGCAGAGGAACCAGAGATCAAATTGCCAACATCTGCTGGATCATGGAAAAAGCAAGAGAGTTCCAGAAAAACATCTATTTCTGCTTTATTGACTATGCCAAAGCCTTTGACTGTGTGGATCACAATAAACTCTGGAAAATTCTGAAAGAGATGGGAATACTAGACCACCTGATCTGCCTCTTGAGAAATTTGTATGCAGGTCAGGAAGCAACAGTTAGAACTGGACATGGAACAACAGACTGGTTCCAAATAGGAAAAGGATTTCGTCAAGGCTGTATATTGTCACTCTGCTTATTTAACTTCTACGCAGAGTACATCATGAGAAACGCTGGACTGGAAGAAACACAAGCTGGAATCAAGATTGCCAGGAGAAATATCAATAACTTCAGATATGCAGATGATACCACCCTTATGGCAGAAGTGAAGAGGAACTCAAAAGTCTCTTGATGAAAGTGAAAGTAGAGAGTGAAAAAGTTGGCTTAAAGCTCAACATTCAGAAAACGAAGATCATGGCATCCAGTCCCACCACTTCATGGGAAATAGATGGGGAAACAGTGGAAACACTGTCAGACTTTATTTTTGGGGGCTCCAAAATCACTGCAGATGGTGACTGCAGCCATGAAATTAAAAGATGCTTACTTCTTAGAAGGAAAGTTATGACCAACCTAGATAGCATATTCAAAAGCAGAGACATTACTTTGCCAACAAAGGTTCGTCTAGTCAAGGCTATGGTTTTTCCCATGGTCATGTATGGATGTGAGAGTTGGACTGTGAAGAAGGCTGAGCACCAAAGAATTGATGCTTTTGAACTGTGGTGTTGGAGAAGACTCTTGAGAGTCCCTTGGACTGCAAGGAGATCCAACCTGTCCATTCTGAAGGAGATCAGCCCTGGCATTTCTTTGGAAGGAATGATGCTAAAGCTGAAACTCCAGTACTTTGGCCCCCTCATGCGAAGAGTTGACTCATTGGAAAAGACTCTGATGCTGGGAGGGATTGGGGGCAGGAGGAGAGGGGGACGACAGAGGATGAGATGGCTGGATGGCATCACTGACTCGACGGACGTGAGTCTGAGTGAACTCCAGGAGTTGGTGATGGACAGGGAGGCCTGGCGTGCTGCGATTCATGGGGTCGCAAAGAGTCGGACACAACTGAGCGACTGATCTGATCTGATCTGATAGTGCCTCTCCCCACTATTAAGCTGTTTTCAATATCTGAGTCTCTTTATGTTTTTATATTCATCCATTTGTTTTATAGTTTATATTCCACATATAACATCATACACTATTTGTCTTTCCCTGATTTATTTCAATAAATATAATATTCTCCAAATCCACCCATGTTTCTACAAACAGAAAGTTTTCATTTTTTTTTATGGCTGAAAAGTATTTCATTGTATAAATGTATAAATCTTCTTTATTCACTCATACACTTGATGAACTTTTAGGTTGATTTCATAACTTGGCTGTTATCAATAATGCACAATGAACATTGACATGCATATATCTTTTTAATATAGTGTTTTGCTTTCTTCAGATATATACCCAGGAGTGAAATAGCTGGATCTTAGGTTTGTTCTATTTTTCGTTTTCTGAGAAGCTTCAATGTTGCTTGCCACAGAAGCTGTACCAATTTACACTCCCATCAAGAGTGTATGAGGGTTCCCTTTTCTCTAAATCTTAGCCAATATTTGTTATCTCTGGTCTTTTTGACTATGGTCATTCTGACAGGTATGAGGGTAATCTCATTGTGGTTTTGATTTGTACTTCTCTGATGATTAATGATGTTGTGCATCTTATCATGTGTCTCTCGGCCATTTGTATGCCTCCTTTGGAAAAGTGTCTATTCAGGTCTTCTATTTTTTAATTGGATGATTTATTTTTTTTGAAGTCATGTTGTACAAGCTGCTTATATATTTTAGATATTAACCCCTCATTGTTCACATCATTTGCACATATTTTTTCCAATTCAGCAGGCTGGCTTTTTATTTCACTGATGGTTTCCTTTGCTGTGCAAAAACTATTAAATTTAATGTGGTCCCATTTATTTTTCCTTTTATTTTTTTTAAAGACTTTTTGTGGACAATTTTTTTAAAATGTAAATGAATTTGTTTCAATATTCCTTCTTCTTCTTATATGTTTCGGATTTTTGGCCACAAGGGCTGTGAGATCCCAGTTTCCCAACCGGGAATCAAATCTGTACCCCCTGCACTGGTAGGCAAAGTTTTAACCACTGGACTGCCAGGGAAGTCCTATTTTTGCTTTTATGTTTATTTTTGCCTTAGAAGACAGATACAAAAATATTGCTATGATTTATGTCAAAGAGTGTTCTGCCTATATTTTCTTCTAAGAAGTACATCTAGAAGTTCTCAGTTCACATGCTGCTGAAACCTAGTTTGAAGAATTTTGAACATAATCTTGCTAGTATGTGAAATGAGTACAATTTGTATGGTAATTTGAACATTTTTTGGTATTACTTTTCTTTGGGATTAGAATGAAAACTGACTTTTTCCAGTCCTGAGGCCACTGTTAGTTTTCCAAATTGCTGGCATGAGTGCAGTGCTTTAACAGCATCATCTTTTAGGACTTGAAATAGCTCAGCTGAAATACCATACCCTCCACTAACTTTGTTCGTAGTAATGCTTCCTAAGGCCCACTTGACTTCACACTCCAGGATGTCTGGCTTTATGTGGGTGACCATACTATCGTGGTCATCTGGGTTATTAAGAGCTTTTTTGTACAGTTCTTCAGTTTATTCTTGCCAACTTTTTTTTTAAATATAAATTTATTTATTTCAATTGGAGGTTAATTACTTTACAATATTGTATTGGTTTTGCCATACATCAACATGAATCCACCACGGGTATACACATGTTCCCCATCCTGAACCCCCTTCCCTCCTCCCTCCCTGTACCATCCCTCTGGGTCATCCCAGTGTACAAAGCCCCAAGCAACCAGTATCATGCATCGAACCTGGACTGGCGATTCATTTCATATATGAAATTATACATGTTTCAATGCCATTCTCCCAAATCATCCCCCCACCTCCCTCTCCCACAGAGTCCAAAAGACTGTTCTATACATCTGTGTCTCTTTTGCTGTCTCGCATACAGGGTTATCATTACCATCTTTCTAAATTCCATATATATGTGTTAGTATATGGTATTGGTGTTTTTCTTTCTGGCTTACTTCACTCTGTATAATAGGCTCCAATTTCATTCACCTCATTGGAACTGATTCAAATGTATTCCTTTTAATGGCTGAGTAATACTCCATTGTGTATATGTACCACTGCTTTCTTATCCATTCATCTGCTGATGGACATCTAGGTTGCTTCCATGTCCTGGCTATTATAAACAGTGCTGCAATGAACATCGGGGTACACGTGTCTCTTTCCCTTCTGGTTTCCTCAGTGTGTATGCCCAGCAGTGGGATTGCTGGGTCATAAGGCAGTTCTATCTCCAGTTTTTTAAGGAATCTCCACACTGTTCTCCATAGTGGCTGTGCTAGTTTGTATTCCCACCAACAGTGTAAGAGGGTTCCCTTTTCTCCACACCCTCTCCAGTATTTACTGCTTGTAGACTTTTGGATCGCAGCCATTCTGACTGGCGTGAAATGATACCTCATTGTGGTTTTGATTTGCATTTCTCTGATAATGAGTGATGTTGAGCATCTTTTCATGTGTTTGTTAGCCATCTGTATGCCTTCTTTAGAGAAATGCCCAACTTTTCTTAATCTCTTCTACTTCTGTTATGTACTTGCTGTTTTTGTCCTTAACTGTGCCTATCTTTGTATGAAATGTTCCCTTGGTATCTCCAATTTTATTAAAGAGATCTCTAGTCTTTCCCATTCTACTGTTTTCCTCTGTTTCTTTGCACTGTTCACTTAAGGAGGCTTTCTTATCTATCTTTATCTATCCTTGCTATTGTCTGGAACTCTGCATTCAGTAGGCGACAGAGGCAGTGGTGAGGCCAGGATACCCTCTGCTCCCGGGCATCCTCCAACATTAATTTCACCCTTCCCCAGACCCCCTTCCCACCCACTCCAGCAGGGCCTTTGCCTCCACCCTTGGGCACACACTGACCGATACGCGATGGAAAATGAAGGTTTACATGCTTAACAAGGACCAGTATGGGACAACCAGGGCACCAGGCGTGTCATCCAGCTACATTAAGTGGCTGAAGGCCATGTCTCTGCTAGTTAGGGCCTGACATATCATAGTCTGCTGGAGAAGGGAATGGCAAAGCACTTCATTATTCTTGCCTTGAGAATCCAATGAACAGTAGGAAAAGGTAAAAATATGACACTGAAAGATGACCCCTCTCCCAAGTCAGTAGATGGTCAATATACTACTGGGGAAGAGCAGAGAAAGAGCTACAGAAAGAATGAAGAGGCTGACCGAAGTGGAAACACCCAGTTTGGTTTCATCTGGTAGTGAAAGTAAAGTTTGAAGCTATAAAGAATAATATTGCATAGGAATCTGGAATGCTAGGCCCATAATTCAAGGTAAATTGGATGTGGTCAAATGAGACAGCAAGAGTAAACATTGACATTCTAGGAATCAGTGAACTCAAATGGACAGGAATGGGTGGATTTAACTCAGATGACCATTCTATCTCCTACTGTGGGCAAGAATCCCTTAGAAGGAATGGAGTAGACCTCATAGTCAACAAAAGAGTCTGAAATGCAGCACTTGGCTGCAATCTCAAAAACGACAGAATGATCTCAGTTTGTTTCCATGGCAAACTATTCAACATCACAGTAATCCAAATCTATGTGCCAACTAATAATGCTGAAGAAGCTGAAGTTGAATAGTTCTATGAAGACCTACAAGACTTCCAAGAATTAACACCAAAAAATGATGTCCCTTTTCATCACAAGGGACTGAAATGCAAAAGTAGGAAGTCGAGAGATACCTGGAGTAACAGACAAGTTCGGCCTTGGAGGACAAAATGAAGCAAGGCAAAGGCTAACAATTGTGCCAAGAGAATGCACTGGTCATAGCAAACACTCTCTTCCAACAACACAGGAGATGACTCTACACATGGACATCACCAGATGGCCAGCACTGAAGTCACATTGATCATGTTCTTGGCAGCCAAAGATGTAGACGCTCTATACAGTCAGCAAAAACAAGATCTGTGGCTCAGATCATCAGCATCTTGTTGCAAAATTCAGACTTATTGAAAAAAGTAGGGAAAGCCACTAGGCCATTCAGGTATGACCTAAATCAAATACTTTATGATTATACAGTAGAGGTGATGAATAGATTCAAGGGACTCGATCTGGTAGACAGAGTGCCTGAAGAACTATGAACAGAGCTTCAGAACATTGTACAGGAGGTGGTGACCAAAACCATCCCCAAGAAAAAGAAATGCAAGAAGGCAACGTGGTTGTCAGAGGAGGCCTTACAAATAGCTGACATAGACTCACAATTCCCACAAATTTCTCTCTCAGAACTGCTTTTGCTGTGTCCCATAGGTGTCAGATCATCATGTTTTTTAGTTTATTTGTTTTCATTTGTTTCCAAGTATTTTTTATTTCTTATTTTTTAAGTGGCTATTCAGTAGCATATTATTTAACCTCCATGTCTTTATATTTTCTGAATTTTTTTTTCTTGTAGTTGATTTATAGAGTCATATCTTTGTGGCCAGAAAAGATGCATGATATTACTCTAATGTTCTTGAATTTAATGAGATATTTTATTCCCTAGCATGTGATCTATCCTGCTTAAGTGCTCAATGTACACTTGAAAGGAATGTTTTTGTTTGTTTGTTTTTTGCTGTTTTGGGACTGGATGCTCTATAGATCTACTAATATCTATTAAGTCCATTGGTCTAATGTGTTATTTAAGGTCTGTGTCTCCTTACTGATTTTCTGTCTGAGCTGTCCATTCGTGTAAGTGGGATCTTAAAGTCCTCAACTATTAATATGTTTCTGTCAATTACTCCCTTTATGTCTGTTGTTATTCACTTTATGTATTCAGGTGTACCACCTATGTTGCATGCATATACACTGCTGTATCTTCGTCTTGGAATGATACCTTAATCATTATGTAATGTTCTTCTCAGAGCCTAGTTTTTAAGTGTTATCTAACTTCCTATGCTCCCCTTATAACAGTTCACATGCCACTGTTGAATATAAACACTTCTACATATTTTCATCTGTTCTCCCAGTCTTGACTTTGAGTACTTTCTTCTGTTGATTCTCCAAACTCTCTCTAAGCATCATCTGCATTGTGAAGATTAATGTCAGGCATCATTAAATGGTTCTAACTATGCCATATATATGGGGCTTGCTCAGCAATAATCTGCCTGCAGTGCAGGAGGCCCAGGTTCAATTCCTGGGTTGAGAATATCCCCAGGTGAAGGAAATGGCAACCCATTCCAGTATTCTTGACTGGGAAATCTCACAGACTGAGGAGCCTGGCAGACTATAATCCATAGGGTAGCAGAAGAGTTGGATATGCATTGGTGACAAACAACAACATCATATATATAACATATGCATATACATATATATACACATATACACACATATATATTGACAGCCTAGCATGCTGCAATCCATGAGGGTTGCAAAGAGTTGGACATAACTGAGCAATTGAACAACAACAACATATTATACAAGATTACTGAAATACACAACCTAAGACACTATAGCATAATTGTTAGTACAACTGTTGTCACAATTAAAAGACTATAAGTTAATGAGGCATCTTTATAATTCCTGCGTCTAGGACAGGCCCTAAAATATAGCTAGTACATAACAAATCATTTGGGGAAAAAAAAACAACAACAACGTATGTGTGACTGTCATCCATTTTTTTACTCAGCAAACCAGCATATTTAAAACTATGACATATCATGTACTGCCTTAATGCCAACTCTGGGCCTAGCTTCATAAAGACATAGGACTCAAGAACTATTTGCTCTTAACTGGTGTGGAGTGGTCAAGTAAATATACTTAACAATTAAAAGCTAAAGTGTGTCCGTTCTGAAGTAGTTGAGTCTGTTTAATGGCAAATAATAAATCTAAAAGATGGGAAAATATCTAGGTAATATTCTGCTTTAACTGCCAACACACCAGTATCTTTTTCCAGTCTTTCTGTTTTAGCTTTTAGGTTTCTGTTTTGTTTTATTCACCATATAAATACATTATATCTCTATGTTATTTCAACCTGCATTTGTTGATATGCCAATCTCTAGGCTACACTCTCTTGAATGAAATACATTTTTCCCTCTTTCTATTAGATTAATGATGGTATGTCCATTGTTTCAACATTTTACCACCTGAGAAATGACTCTTGAATGTAGGCTGAGTGGTTTTAATTTCACCTTAGAAAGGGGCAAGAATAAAATGGTTTCAACGAATCCAAGTGTTTAGATTTATAGGCAAGCATCACTCTGGCAGGTGCTTCTGAATTATAAAAGAGAAATACAATTTTCTCTACTACAATAGCAACTGGTAAACAAAATCATAAATATTCTGCTATAGTTTGATTCACACATTGACTTGTCTATTACTATTACTATTGGCTTGGCTTGTAACTATTACTAGCAACACTTCTCATATTCAATATTACAGCATTAATTTTGCTGCAATTAAAATACCACATGGTCAATGAATAGCAGAACCAGGTAAATACGCCATATTATACTACTACACATACAATGAACTGAGGTCAAATGGAGAATTGGGTATCAACAAGAATAAGTTGGCAACAGAACTGCACTGAGATCCTAATTCAGCCTCACCAGCCAGAATGAGACTCGGAGGACCTTGGGAGAGAATTAGTAGTCCTTTCAATTTTTTTTTTTCTTCTGGTATTTAGAAATTCTATTGCATCTTATCTCATGAGAGATCCTGGAAATAAACCTTATTTATTTATTTATTGAAAATTGTAGGTTCCTCTAAGGTCAGGTTCTTGGAATGCAGAGCAGCTAGTTAACAGTGGATGGTGGGATTTCCAAGGAAGAAGAATCCAGAAATTCCACTCCAGAAAGTAAACAGAATATTCTATAGCCAAAGGTAAACTTAACTTGGTGGGAAAGTCAAGTGTGACTGAGAAAAGTTTACCAAAGTCAATGCTATTAAATGTCTCTCTCCCTTCAAAACAAAATCTGACACAATAATAGGGAAAAAAACAAACAAACAAACAAAAAAGCTGATCTTCACAAAAATGGAAATGTAAAAAAAAAAAGTTACCAAAGTTTGGCCTTTGTTACTGCATTAGCAGAAAGGTTAGAAATATTTAAATTATGCCTCTTTAATTAGGCAAACATACTCTTTGGTCTCTTATAGTTGCAATTCAATTGTTTTCTTGTATTTCACTTGAGCCAAGAAGAAATTTTCACATTGCCAGATTTGTCAAGGTATATCCATAAATGACAGGCTTCCCACTTGGCTCTGTGGTAAAGAATAAGCCTGCCAAACAGGAGACACAGGTTGGATACCTGGGTCAGGACGATCCCCTGGAGGAAATGGCAACCCACTTCAGTATTCTTACCTGAGATATCCCATGGATAGAGGGGCCTAGTGGGCTATAGTCCACAGGGTCCCAAAAGAGTCAGACACAACTTAGTGACTAAACAACAACCCATAAATGGTAATAGTAGAAAATGAAAGCATTTATAAGAAACAAAACTAATAAATGATATTTCTGGTTCATGTCCACACAACAGCAAAATCAGACCTTTGTTAATGACTACAAATGTAAGTAGTAAACTATACCATGCCTTTAATCCAATGTGGCTGTCCTGTATTTTCCAATCAGCAACAGTTTGACTACTTTACTCAAATTTCGACAAGAATACATAGTTTCATCATATACATCCATGGGTATGTATCTTGTCCCCACATCTAAGCACCTCCACCAACCACCACCCAAGACCTGGGTTACCAAGCTTAGGCTTTCTAATCACTTTCTGTTTCCATGTGAACCAAAGTATTAATTTAGAAGTATGCCTTGTCCTAAGATTTTTTCCTCTTTTCTAGGTGCTTGAAGAATATTGTCCTGGGGCTTAACAGGCTGCTAAATGTGCACTTAACATCCTTCCTCTACTTAACATTTCCCAACATGTAGCATATGATTCCCAACCCTAGAACACCATCCTTCCAATTTCCTCCTAATTACAAACTTCCTGCCCAACATGTTTCCATTAAGAAAGCTGGAAAGACTAAGGTTGAAAAAAACTTTAGAAATAGTTGATCCATAAGATAAGAAAGCTATTTTTACTAAAGAAACTTTAGGAAGATGTCAATAGAAGATTCAATGTTGAAGCTGAAAATAGATCATAATATATCAATTCTAAAAAAAATTTATATATGTTTTGACCCCTGAAGCCCCTATTACTGTAGACAACAGTAAAGGAGAAGAAAGAGAAAGTGAAATAGAAAGATCACCAATGTCTGAAAGAAAAATTTGAATTTTTTTAATCTAAATTCTATTCCTCCAAATTTAGAAAAGTAAGCATAGTCATGTCTATCCTGGAAGAGAAAGTGTGTAAATTTTCACTTTCCAAAAGAGACATTAGAGAAGGAAAAAAATTCACCTATTAAATCATTCTAGCCCTATAAATGCAGCACTGTAACTTCAATTGTTGAAGCAAATTCTAAGGAGTCTGTAAGGATGACCCCTCTATTAGTCATGCAGTGACTCATAGAAGGCTATGGTCATGGCCTATGAAATGATGAGAGGCCATGTCACAAAAAAAGGCACCTGGTGAAAAACGTCACAGGATAAAACGGATATATCTCCACAATAAGAAAGCTCACACCTCTCTCCCTAACCAAGTTGGACAGTAGAGAAACGTACATGCACATTCTCAAGGAAGCATTTCCATCTTGACCACTTCTATAGCGGGCACTGCTAAGTGCCCCTCCAATGTGTCTGGTACAGACCGTACATTTTTTCTAGACTGGAAGCATTACTGCATACTCTTGGCTTTTCAATCCATTGACTTAAGTAAATCTGGGCCAGTTTTTCAGTTCTTATATGTTATCACCATGCCAAACTCTGAAACAAAAGGACTGTATACACCTAATGAGAGCATACCATGGACAAAGTTGTTTTTCCTCCCCCACTTTCTTCCTTATTGTTCTCTTATTATTTAAACTCTGGCAATAAGACAATGGATCCTTGATATCTGAAAATGATATGTCCGTAGAAGTTCGCACATTCACAAAAAAACCTCTCTTATAGAAAAAAAGAAAAAGACTGTTACTACTTCTTTGCCAACTGGCTGACTCCAGCATACTAGCCCCTTAGCATGCTGCATTCACTTCTGTTCCTGATCTTAGGTCTATTTTCTCATTTAATTTTCACAATGATCCCTTCCAATGAGGAAATTATTATCACTAGTAATTTTTAACTATTCCTAACTATTGCAAGTAGCAGAACTTAAGGATAGTTGGCAAATAGGCAATAAAATTTTACATTTGTGAATGCTGAAGGTCCATTATACCAAGGAGAATATGAGGAGATGGTATTGGAATGCATTTCCATTCCAGTCAGCAGCAGACTCTGGCCCCAGTACTGGCTGCCTACCTTCCTTGGCCCTCTGTGCTGTGGATGCTGGTGTGCTCTGGGCACAGTACACCTCTCGGGTCTGGATCCCACCTCCACAAATGGGTCCCGTCTCATGCCAGTGGAGGTACTGCTGCTCGAGAAGGAGAGAGACTTGGCATTCTTTCCATTCAGAGGTCTTCCAGGAATACCTGTTTGGTGTGATTTGTTTAAAAGAAGAAGAAGAAGTAAGGAAAACACAGAATTCCACAGGAAACTTATTGACATCAAATGTATGTAATCATCTCTCTTTCTAGTATCAAATCGTCGCCTATGGATAAAGACATTTACCAGCTTTGAATACTAAACCTCTTTTATTTCCTTGAGAAAAAGTAGGCAGTCTATCATGCTAATAGCACAGGACCAGAAGATTGAATGAAGGAAAATATGGGTAAATAGTAGAGATGTCTCAGACTTAAAGTTCTAAGAGAATAAAGAATCAGAGAAAAGACCCTGGTAGTCCAGTGATTAATACTCTATGCTTCTAATGCAACAGGTGTGGGTTTGATCCATAGCTGGGGAACTAAGATCCCAGATGCCATGCAGCATGGCCAAAAAAATTAGAGGAAGGAGCTGGAAACTAAATGAGCTTAATTCTAGCAGGTGAACTCATCATGGGGTTTAATTCCACAAACTTTTAGATGACTTTGTGTGAAAGTTGAGCTTTCTTTTTTAATTAGTAGGACAGTGTATGAATGTTTGAGTATATTGTTTTAAATGAACAGAGACTACCTCCAACTTGTCAACCTTATTGATACAGGTATTTCTATCAATTCGACCCCATTGGAATAAAGGTATATGTATTAAAAACGAGTTCACCATCAGTTCAGTTCAGTTCAGTCACTCAGTCGTGTTCAATTCTTTGTGACCCCATGGACTGCAGCACACCAGGCTTCCCTGTCCAACACCAGCTCCTGGAGCTTGCTCAAACTCTTGTCCATCGAGTCAGTGATGTCATCCAATCATTTCATCCTCTGTCATCCCCTTCTCTTCCTGCCTTCAGTCTTTCCCAGCATCAGGGTCTTTTCCAGTGAATCAGTTCTTTGAATCAGGTGGCCAAAGTATTGGAGCTTCAGCTTCAGCATCAGTTCTTCTAATGAATATTCAGGACTGATTTTCATTAGGTTTGACTGCTTTGATATCCTTGCTGTCCAAGGGACTCTCAAAAGTCTTCTCCAACACCACAGTTCAAAAGCATCAATTCTTTGATGCTCAGCTTCTATGTACCACTGTATTTAATTGGTGAGTTGTTTTTCTTTTATTCACACATTTACAGACATGCCATTGTTATACTGACTTAGAATGTCTTCTTGGTTTACAACTGATTGAGATACACAGCGATAGACACATGCACACACAAAGAAGGGGGAAGGCATGATGAAGTTTCTGCACAACTTACAGAAAATAAAACAATGATAATAATACTACATTCATACCTAGAGAATGCAAAAGTAGGTTTCAGACAGAATCTACTTTTGTGGTTTATGAGAGCATTCCTAAAGCCCATAGCATTACGATAACCCAACAGAATTCACATAAATATCAGAAGATTCCTTAGTTACTGGAGTAACAAGCCAAATATAAGAACATTCTCATCTCTGCTGTCCCATTTCATATTTTACGAAAAATTTCTCAGTTTGGGGATTGTTCAAAGAAAAAAAATAGTACTAAAAAATAAACACGCCTCACCAAGGCCCTGGCCTTATAAAAACTAGAGTAAAACTGAAATCAAGTAACAGACATCAAAATCAGGAAGCAAATCTCTGAAGTACCTAAGAGTGAGCAAAGCCCTAGACAAGGAGGGTTTTCATTCTAAAAAGCTTGAAAGCTGAGGCTCATCAGTCTTGTGAAAAGCCCTTTGTAGTAAAAGAATTTGGATAATCCTGTGGGGTTTGTAGTAACAGGATTCTGCTCCCTTTGCCTCACTACTTCATTTTCACAGGGTTTTCCAAGTGAAAATCAGTCAGAGAGCTGGACAAGAGTCTGAAGTGTCGAGCTAAGTCCTGCTTACACTAGGTGAATATAGACAATAACATGTTTCTAATTCCTGGGCATGAAAGATGGAGGAAAGTCTAAGTCTTCCCAGAGACGGTTCTTCTCCAGAGGTGATGATCCAAAGCTCTTTCTCCTCACTAGACAGAGGGGTCACCTAGACTCCATGGTCACTCAGGCAGAAGGCTTGTCTCTTGTGTCTCTGAGTCTCAGGGCACAGGTAAGTTCTCTTGTCTCTGGACTCTAAGGCAAGGCACAGTGTGGGTTAATTGGACAGTTACCACATTCTCATTTCAAATCCTCTCCCCGCACTGATTGCCTAAAAGGGCTCTCTAGCTGTTAAGGAGGTCAGAGCAGTTCTACCCTAAGGCTCCTATAGCAAATAAGGTGGGGAAAAGGTGCAGTAAGGTGTGGACGACAAGCATGCTTTGGAATCAAACAGACATGGTTTGAATCTGAGCCTTTCCACTTACTAGTCATGTGACTTTGGCTCAATTCTATTTTCCTAACTGTAAAATAAGGGTAATAACACTGAATGTGGATCAAAGCACATAACAAATGTTCAGTAAATGTTAATTCCCTTTTTTACATCCTCTTACACCTGTTTTTTGGTCTCCTGCTGACATAGAACACACACACACACACACACCCAACATTGTACTTATGAGAACTTAATTGATTTTATCAGAAGTTAATATTAGGGATCCAGGAATGCCATAGTCTTACCTCCAAGAATCAAAATTCAGTAAAGAACATAAAAGAAACTTAGAGCATTTAGAATTATAGCAAGTCACAGCAATTTGTTCACTTGTTTGAAAGGAATGGGCCATGCTGCATAAACTGCTTTTTCAATTAATTTATCATGACCCTATAAGAATTAGCAATGGAGGAATTTTGGGAGTCATTTTAGAGATAAATGAAAAGTTTAATGACTATGGTTTTCTATAAAGTAACAAAAACCCTGTTCGTAGCTCTTTAACCAAAAACACCCAAACTCCATTCACTGGCAAACAACAAATTCTTAAAAAAAAAGAAAAAAGAAGTAGACATTTATCATGATTGCTATTGCTTACCACCTCAGAGAAAACACCAACCTAGCAAGAGGCAAAGGAAAAAGCACATTAGTGAAGGACTTCTATATTCCTTTTTAACATGCCAGTCTTTTCATAGTCTTTGCCTTTTTATTTTTATTTTTTTTTTCAAATGCAGTATGTTCAGTCACAAATCACCTGGAAGCCAGGAAAACTGAACATTCTGAACTCATCCAACCTGGGAAATTGTCTCTAGGATCTGACAGAATAAGAAATCAAAGGAGTCTTCTCAGCTAAATGTTGCCTGTTATCTCCCTCAGAGGCTGTGACAGGAATAGCCCTCCAGCCTCTGGACAACTTGGCTTCCTGATTGCCAAGGACATTCTCTTTAATGTCCAAGTCCACATCAAAGACCAGGCCTTTCCACCCTTTCTCTCCCAACTCTGCTGCCTTTCAAGCCTTACTTTGTCCTTCTGCTTAAGAGAGAAATAGGAAGTGTCTCAAAGGCCAAGATCCTGCCTCTTGTCGATAAAGAACACTTTGAAACCAACTATACAAATGCCTCAAGTAAAGTAAACGGCCATGACATGAAACCAATTAGTCGATCCTCATAGCCCCTCATGGACGTAGCCCCTCATGAATGTAGCCCCTCATGAATGTAGCCCCTCATGAATGGATCCATTTGTCTTGTCACATGGCCTGACTGAACAGCAGAGACAAGGCATTCATTTATTAAGGCTTCTAGGATATCATGACATACACCTGAAGCAATAATAACAATCAAAGTCTTCTGCACGCTAAGTCTGTTACAGGTACCACGTTAACCAATCTAGGTGTAAAACTTCATATAGTCTTCCCAACACGTCTGTAAAGAGACTTGTTGAGAATATCATCAGTTAGGTTCAGTTTAGTTAAGTCACTCAGCCATCGACTCTTTGCGACCCCATGGACTAAAGCACGCCATTAGAATTTGAACACTGTGGTCACATAGGGTCAAATTCTAGCATTTTCAGGAGATAAGAACAAGTTAAAGAGAAAAATAAAATATAAACCCAATAAATGTATCTAACTGTAAAAATTCAAGTTCCCACAAAATGCTGAAATGACAATTTTCTGATGACTAATACCTTTTCAAGGCCCTGAAATCAAACTCACCATTTTGCTGCCTGGCTACCATGAGTGTTAGGGAAACCTGACATCAATCTTTTATGTGAAAATGATTCCAATGACCTCACCATTAGTGAGACGTCACACTGTCAGCCACTTATATACTGAATACCCAAGGGAAATAACTTGTGTTAAGAATATTTCAATCAATGCTAAGGTATGTATGCGAGATGGATGGCAGAAAGGAATTAAAAGTAGGACTCTCTAGGAACAGAAATAAGCCTGCCCAATAGTAAGCAAATCACTTAATCAACCATGCATTTATTCCTTTTTTCTTTTAAGAAGTAATTCTTGAACTCTAGTTATATGTCAAGGATGGATTCAGACAATAGAAAAGAATAACAATGATCAAGACAAAGCCCCTGACCCTGAAGAGATGACCTTCTAGGGCGGTAGACAGACAGAAATGAACCAAAACAGAATTCGGCATCAGATAACATGTCCATCAGAGAGAGATGGATGAGGAGAGCTAGTTCAACACTGTATCAGGAAAGCCTGCAGAATGCTGAATAAAATAAAGCAGTGGGCACAAGAAGAGGTGGACAAGAAGCATTCTAGAGGAGAGTATGCTCAAAGGTCCCAGGGAAGGCGAGTGCTTTGCGCTTTGTAGGAAACCTCAGGAGCCAGTGTGGTTGGAACAAGCAGGTCAAGGTAGGAGGGAGAAAGAGGGAGAGGCAGGCAGGGGCCAGGCTACAGAGGGAGGACTATGAGTGTTATTCCAAATGTGCTAGGAAACCACTGTCAAGTTTTGAGGAGGGTGAAAGAGTCATCCTGGCCACTGACTGAAGGACATACTACAGGGCAGTGGAAAAAGGGAGATAAATTTAGAGGCATTTGTTACTCTAGGAAACATGCTGCTAAGGCTTCAGCTGGGGCACTCACAGTGAATACGAGAAGTGATCAGACTCTGGATATTCTGTGAAGGTGGAGACAGCCTTCTGATGATTAGACATGGGTAGGAGAAGACTTCCCTAATGGCTCAGTGGGTAAAGAATCTGCCTTCAAAGCAGGAGACACAGGAGATGCAGGTTTGATTCCTGGGTCAGGAAGATCCCCTGGAGAAGGAAATGGCAACCTGCTCCAATATTCTTGCCTGAAAAATCCCAAGGACAGAGGAGTCTGGCAGGCTAGAGTCCATGGGATCGCAAAGAGTCGGACACAACTGAGCAACTAAGCACTAGTGGGAGAGAAAGAGAGGAGTGGGGAATAATTTCAGGAACCTGCCTTGTGGTCCAGTGGCTAAACATCTGTACTCCCAATGCAGGGGTTCCAGGTTCAACCCCTGTTCAGGGAACTGGCTTCCTCATGCCTCAACTAAGAGTTTGCATGTCATGACCAAAGATTCTGTATGCCACAAGTGAGACCAGGCGTAGCCATATAAAATAAATAAATAAAAAAGAATGATTCCAAATTACGTTGCCCCAAGTACTAGTAGCACAATTTCTTGGCACTGAATTCTTACCTGAAACAGCCCAGGAAATGGGACAAGAACTCAGATATCAGGTAAATGAATAAAACCTGAATTTCACTGCTATACTCTGCTTTCTGAAGCTGTCTCCCACACCTGAACTCACTAGCCAATTTCTTCATATGTCCCCCATAATTTAAGTCTACTCTTAGGAAACAGTCAATAAATGTATTCACAGGATACTATTAAATTACACATGCGTGCTTGCTCAGTCATGTCCAACTGTTTGCCACCCCATGGACTGTAGCCTTCCTGGCTCCTCTACTCATAGAATTTTCCAGGCAAGAATACTGGAGTGGGTTGCCATTTCCTACTCCAGGGAATCTTCCCGACCCAGGGATCGAACTCAGGTCTCTTGTGTCTCCTGAAATGACAGGCGAATTCTTTACCATCTGTGCCACCTGGGAAGCTCCATATATTAAGAGTTATTATTAAATATTTCATCATTCTGAAAAGGTATATGCAATTTACAATAAGAATTCAAGATTAAACCAAAGAAAGAAATCTCTAGTGGTGGGCATACACATTTCCAGAAAGAAATAGAGGAGACAATTTCTGGATTAGAAAAAGCTCCCCAAGGCCTGGAAATCTTATCCTCTGGGTAGCCAGCTTGTCTTCCTGAGAGTACTATTGTCTAACCCTAGGAAACCTGTACTCAAACTATTCTCCAAATTTATGGGGGAAGGCTAGAAGGGGTAAGGAATGAATGCATTGCTCTGAAGCAAGGAATAGAGACATTCTAAATTAGCAAAGTCAAATTAGAAAAGTACGTACATTTAGTGACTATTTTAAAAAGACTTTCATCCTACTAAGGTGACATAAACTGATTTTAATAGCAGCAGTATGGCAAGACCATCAGAGTTTTACAGCAATCCTCGCCCTTTAGAATGCATGCTTTGTCACTTTCAGAAGGCTTAGAATTGCTTACAGAGTGTGGATGTCTTTCCTCCTTCTAAAGGCTTAGATCTAAAGCAAAGCAACATGGAATAGAATCTTCAGTGATCTAACAATGACAGATTGAAAGAATAATTGCATTAGTGAATGGTCGTGTTTTGACTAAGCACATATAGCTTTGCAAACACTCTTGGAATTGAAACCCTAGCACAATATATTCAAATTAAATGTGTGTATATTAAAAATCCGTGTACTGCAGCATGACTAATTTATGATAATGTCTGTAGTCCTTTTAAAATTGTAAATGCATTTAGAAAAGAAGTAAGTTGTCATTTTTTGCTGAACAGACAACCAAAATAAAGAGAACTGATCGAGCTTTATGTGTTTTACGCTCTAGTAATTTTTTATTGAATAGAGTGGGACTATTGATTATGGTAAGCTACTCTCAAGTGCAAAGCTCTTTGCTCTTCGGCAGATGACTTTGCCAGTCAAACTCCATGTATGCATTATTAATAGATTTCTATCACTACGCACAGCACTTAGCAATACATTAACTTTCTTACACTAACAGGGGAGCAAATCTTCCATCCAGGAGAACTGAAAGTGGAACAACAGGGACTCATGAAAAAATACGCACCAATAAAAGATGGACTCAATAAAAAGGCATCGGTCTCCTTCTGCTGAAACAATTTACAGATTCTTTGAAACTGCTATTTCTTTCCCAAACAGATTCTCTTGAGGTTCCAGGTCATGACTCCTTTACTCCTCAAGTGCTGTAAAAAAGCTGCTTAATTAAAACAATTTTAAAAAGCTTCCTTAAAGAACTCATTAATTCATTTGGAGGATGAGATGGCTGGATAGCATCACCGACTTGATGGACATTAGTTTGAGTGAACTCCGGGAGTTGGTGATGGACAGGGAGGCCTGGCGTGCTGCGATTCATGGGGTCACAAGGAGTTGGACACGGCTGAGCGACTGCACCGAACTGAACTGACTGAGCTTCTAGTATGTGCAAGGTATTACTATGGTAGACAATCAATGGGAAAAGATCAGTAGATGTGGTAGGCAATGTGTGTGCCCTTCTTTTCCAGAAGTCAGACTTTTACAAATGAAGAATCCACCGGCAATATGGGAGACCCAGGTTCAATCCCTGGGCCAGGAAGATCCTCTGGAGAAAAAATGGCAGCCCGCTCCAGTATTCTTGCCTGGGAAATCCCATGGACAGAGCAGCCTGGTGGGCTACAGCCTAAGGGGTCACAAAGAGTCAGACAAGACTGACTGACACTAACTAATTGTGGTCTCATTTCTCACCCTTCTTGAACCTACTCTTATAACTAATGATGACAGAAACTTCTTTTCTGGAAATCCAGACACACTTAGCAAAAGCAAGGCAGCCACTGGGGACCACTTTACAAGTTCTGTGTGTTCATTCCTTCCCTGGGGAGATGTCCATATTGAATATTCTTTATGAAGCCAATTTCAGATGCCTGTTATACAAACTGACTTGAATTATTCACACATGTCATATTAAGTATCAGCATGGAATAAAGCACCCTGTGCATAAAATTGTTCTGGAACTGCCCTACATTTGATGATCTATCCATTGTCTGCTGAGCATTTACTCTAAGCCAGGCACTTTTATAGATGCTACCCACTCTGAAGTAGAGGCAGAAAAAAAAAACTAACAAAAAATCCATATGTTTGGGATGAGTTATGGGAACATTACCAACTATTAAACACTCTTAAAGAACATAGTTATAATGTTTGAAGATGTGCTAGTTTTTAATGAGAGTATTATACAAGATTCTTAAAATCAATACACTAAGACAGACTGAAATTTCCTGAGTCTTCCACCAATCAGCACAGTGAAGGCTAAGCAGGTGTTGAACAAACATCTCTTCAAGACACAACATTCCTCTTCTAACACTCACTTCATTCCAATGGGCAAAGGAAGCCAAATACTAAGCCAACTTTTATCCACCATCCCTTCTCTTGGCACCATTACTTGGCTTTAACAGTCATCTTAAAGAAAAAAAAGTCATCAATTGATCTCCAGAGTTTTCTCAAGGAAAAATAACTTTATCTATAAAACTTAAAATCAGGTTAAATACCTTAAAGAGAAAATAGGAAGGAACAGCCTGGCCACAGCAGGTTGTTTTAAAAGCACATCAAAGTGGGTAGAAGACCCACATAGACCTCTCAGAGTCTGCACAGACAGACCTTTTATGAAGAATCTCTAGTTTACCCAAAACAGAGATAAATTAACACATACTAGAGGTAAGGAGAGACAGTTTATGAGGCCCCATATTTTTCAGTGTCAGACCAGAGTGTTGAAGCAATGTTTAGGAAATTGTTTTTTCTGGGCAGTAATTCACACACTCTATGTAAAATATCAGCCATACAGTGTCTGCCTAGAGATCTTCTTAAAAGTTTTACTCTATACTGGTCACTGTTACCTTTTAACAGCACTGTCTTATACTTATATTAAATTTTAAATGTTAAATTAACATTTAAGAAATACAACAGTCATTTCAGTGTGAAAGCTGTTGTCTCCTGGGGAGATTGTGGAAGTTGCTGGTAGGTCATCCAAGGTATCAGTTCCAAGAAAGATGCTGACATTTTTCAGTATTCTTGTCTGTTAGTGTGTTCAGCCAGAACAGGCTCTATGCTTAAAGTACAGAGGGTCTGGAGTCATAGCTGTTGTAGCATCAGGTCAGGTCCCAGTTGTCTGTGTCCTCTGCCTTTTCTTATGCTGTCCAGTAACCAGAGGTTCAAAACTGGGAAAGGAGGATGTCAAGGCTGTGTATTGTCACCCTGCTTATTTAACTTATACGCAGAGTACATCATGCAAAATGCTGGGCTGGAAGAAGCACAAGCTGGAATCAAGATTGCCGGGAGAAATATCAATAACCTCAGATATGCAGATGGCATCACCCTTATGGCAGAAAGTGAAGAGGAGCTAAAGAGCCTCTTGATGAAAGTGAAAGAGGAAAGTGAAAAAGCTAGCTTAAAACTCAACATTCAGAAAATGAAGGTCATGGCCTCTGTTCCCATCACTTCATGGCAAATAGATGGGAAAATAGCATCCTTTTGAAAACAAACTTACAGCTATATGTGTGTGTACATGAGTGTGTGTGTTAGTTGTTCAGTCGTGTACGACTCTGTGAAAGTAGCCTTAAGCACTTTCTCTCACAAAGATCTTAAAGCTATACTGCTAACTCCCTTATACAGTTGACTCTTGAACAACTATAAGAGGTTAGGGGTGATGATGTTCCACATAGTCAGAAAATTTGGTGTTAGTCCACCCTTTGTATTCAAGGTTCTTTATCCATGAAATCAACCACCCTCAGATTGTGTAGTGCTGTATTATTTAGTATTGAAAAATGTCTGTGTCTTGGAGGACCTGCACATTTCAAACCCCGGTTGTTCAAGTAGCAACTGTAGTTCTAAAGTTCGATACAGGATCCTCGGGGCTGGTGCACTGGGATGACCCAGAGGGATGGTACAGGGAGGGATGTGGGAGGGGGGTTCAGGATGGGGAACACATGTACGCCCATGGTGGATTCATGTTGATGTGTGGCAGAACCAATACAATATTGTAAAGTAATTAGCCTCCAATTAAAATAAATAAATTTAAACTAAAAAAAAAAAATAAAGTTTCCCAAATTAGCTTAACACAGGCTGACCTCAGCCTTACAGGTTAACTTATGCTCGATGCTTCAAGGAATCTCCAAAGTGTTCAGGGTCAGGGAGCTCTTCTAGCAGGGGCTCTTCTTGGTCACAATTGCTTTCATGCCTTAGGGACTGGCACTCACAGTGTTCAAGTGAAAATGTTGATTAGTGGAGTCTAGCTAGTGAAAAGAGTAGCCCCTGAACTATACAACTAAAAACCACTGTGAACAGTATTATTATTGGAGGAAGTAGGAAGTAAACACATCTCTAGCTCATCTCTTCTTAGAATACATATTCTTCCTCTCATTAACTGAAATGCTAATTTCCTCACTTCCTTCAAGTCCTCCTCCAAACCCCAGTCCCTGATCCTGCTCTTTCAAAGGAAGTTTCTCTAATGACACTCTTTAATTCTATAACCTGAGCTGACCCCCATTACAGCATTCCAGAAGTCTCTATCTTTGCCCTGTTCTAATGATTCATTTTTTCTATATTTCATACACAAAATATATAGTTTATTTTATTTATTACATTTATTTAGTATATCTTCACTAAAATTTAGGTCCCATAAGAGGAAGGGAACTTTGTCCAATCTATTTTCTGAGGTATCCCAAACATTTAATGTAGTGCTTGGCACATGGCAAGAGTTTAAGAGTATATTTATTTAACAAAGGAAAACATCTCCTACAGCAAAGATGGTAGAAGGGTAAAACCAAGTGACATTCCAAGAGAGGACATTTTCCTACTAAGGAGAAGGGTGGCGAATTAAATTTCTTGATACATATGAAGTGCTCATGAATTCTGGGAAAGGAGAAATGGATATTTTTGATCCCTAAGAGATTTTTGTTTCTATTTCCCTTGTTCACGATGAATTTTAATCACCGGTGTCAAACTAGAAACAAAAGTTAACACACAGTCTTTATGCCTTCCTGAGGCAGAGGCCACAGCTCAGATCTCAGACAAATAAGAATGTCAGCCAATGTTAATTTTGTTGTTGTTATTTAAGTGTGCTCCTCCCCACCACCAACTAGAATCATTAGTAAACACATCATTCTCCCTAGAGAACACTGGTTGGTATTCGGTGAATTTTCTAAGACTCCTATCTCCTACAAATTCACTATTTGAGAAGGTTTTTAGAAAATGTCATACTCAGTAACATTTCTATACAGCAGATCTAGAGGCCCAGGTTAACCTCCAATGAACTTTTTGTCAGGACCTGTTTTCTGATGTGAAGGTTCAATTAAATGAAGCTCAAAGTAGAAATTAATCTTGGATAAATCTTATATGCAGAGTATATCATGTGAAATGCCTGGCTGGATGAAGCACAGCTGGAATCAAGATTGCCGGGAGAAATATCAATAACCTCAGATATGAAGATGACACCACCCTTATGGCAGAAAGTGAAGAACTAAAAAGCCTCTTGGTGAGAGTGAAAGAGGAGAGTGAAAAAGCTGGCTTAAAACTCAACATACAGAAAACTAAGATCATGGTATCTGGTCCCATCACTTCATGGCAAATAGATGGGGAAACAATGGAAACAGTGACAGACTTTGTTTTCTTGGGCTCCAAAATCACTGTAGATGGTGACTGCAGCCACAAAATTAAAAGACGCTTGCTACTTGGAAGAAAAGCTATCATTAATCTAGACAACATATTAAAAAGCAGAGACATTACTTTGCGAACAAAGATCCAACTCAGACCCAACTGAGTGACTGAACTGAACTGAACTGAACATCTTGAAGTATTACTATTCCATGGTATTTTGTTGGGAAAAATAACATGTATGAATGCACATATATGTGTATCTATACCCTCATCTGGGTGTATGTCTTCACTAACATGAGAGTCAGTGTGAGGTATTGAAAAGATCACTGACCTTGAAGCCAAATGGACTTCAACTTGAATCAAAAGAGACAATACCAATTTACATCACTTTTTACAATTAAACATGTCCCATTTAGATGATAAACGTCATATTATTCTAAATAATCTTTATAATATCTCTCATAAATTTATTGACCTAAAGCATATACTCAATAAAAGGCAGTCATGCTTAACGAAGTTGATACAACTCAACTTCTTCAACATCTTTAGGGAGGTACCACTCTTACAAGAGAATTGCATAGTTATTGACAAAAAAAAGAGGAAAATGGAGGATATTTATAACTCAAAAAACTGTTGAAAATATCAGGAGAAAGTCATCAGCCATTCCTTGAAAAGGATGAAGGAAAAAAGGACACACGTGAAGTTATCATTTAACTCAGATTCTATTCCTGGCAGCATAACATTGAGAATCTTCCTAAACTAGACCTCCATAGGGAAAAAAATAATCTTCAAATCACTCAGAAGAATAACTTTCTATTCTATTAAGTTATTATAGAATAGATAATATACCAAAGAATGTTCTAAGTACCACACAATTACACTCATCTCACACAGAAGCAAAGTAATGCTCAAAATTCTCCAAGTCAAGGCTTCAACAGTACGTGAACCAAGAACTATCAGATGTTCAGGCTGGAGTTAGAAAAGGCAGAGGAACCAGAGATCAAATTGCCAACATCTGTTGAATCATAGGAAAAGCAAGAGAGTTCCAGAAAAACATCTACTTCTGCTTCATTGACTATGCCAAAGCCTTTGACTGTGTGGATCACAACAAACTGGAAAATTCTTATAGAGATGGGAATACTGACCACCTCACCTGCCTACTGAGAAATCTATATGCAGGTCAAGAAGCAACAGTCAGAACCAGACATGGAACAATGAACTGGTTTCAAATTGGAAAATGGACTGGTTTCAAATTGGGAAAAATACATCAAGGCTGTATATTGTCACCCTGCTTATTTAAGCATATCATGCAAAATGCTGGACTGGATGATGCAAAAACTGGAATCAAGATTGCCAGGAGAAATATCAATAACCTCAGATATGGGCTTCCCTGGTGGCTCAGAGGGTAAAGTGTCTGCCCGCAATGTGGGAGACCTGGGTTCGATCCCTGGGTTGGGAAGATACCCTGGAGAAGGAAATGGCAACTCACTCCAGTATTCTTGCCTGGAGAATCCCATGGACAGGAGTCTGGTGGGCTACAGTCCACGGGGTCACAAAGATTCGGACACAACTGAGCGACTTCACATTCACGTTCACTTTCAGATATGAACATGACACCACCTTTATGGCAGAAAGTGAAGAGAAACTGAAGAGCCTCTTGATAAAGTGAAAAAGAAGAATGAAAAAGCTGGCTGAAAACTCAACATTAAGAAAAGTAAGATCATAGCATCCGGTCTGATCACTTCATGGCAAATAGATGGGGAAACAATGGAAATAGTGACAGACTTTGTTTTCTTGGGCTCCAAAATCACTGCAGATGGTGACTGCAGCCATGAAATTAAAAGACACTTGCTCCTTGGAAAAAAAAAAAAAAAAAGCTATGACCAACCTAGACAGCATATTAAAAAGCAGAGACATTACTTTGCCAACAAAGGTCCATCTAATGAAAGGTATTGTTTTCCCAGTAGTCATTTATAGATATGAGAGCTGGACTATAAAGCTGAGTGTTGAAGAATTGATGGTTTTGAACTATGGTATTGGTGAAGACTGTTGAGAGTCTCTTGGACTTCAAGGAGATCAAACCAGTCAAACCTAAAGGAAATCAGTCCTGAATATTCACTGGAAGGACTGATGCTGAAGTTGAAGCTCCAATATTTTGGCCACCTGATGCAAAGAACTGACTCATTGGAAAAGACCCTGATGCTGGAAAAGATTAAAGGCAGGAGGAGAAGGGGACAACAGAGAATGAGATGGTTAGATGACATGAGTCTGAGCAAGCTCTGGGAGCTGGTGATGGACAGGGAAGCTTGGCATGCTGCAGTGCATGGGGTTGCAAAGAGTCAGAGACTACTGAGCAACTGAATTGAACTCGTTACAGTATGCCTTCCAAGAGGAGATTCTCTTACTGGGGGAAATGAATCCACCTGAAAATAACAATAAGAATCAGTACACCTGTAGTGCCTCCTATGTGCTAAGCAGTGGGATAGACAGTGCTAGTGTGCAGCTCTTAAACCTCCAACACAGGCAGCATATTTAGACACATGTTATTGACGAGGGGAATGTCTTAAAGAAGTTGTATAGCTTTTTCAAACATATACAGCTAAAAAGTAATGGTATACAATTTTAACCCAAGGTCTATCCAAGTTCAAAAAGGACAGAGACCTCAGGTTTTATTTCCAATCTCATGCTTTGCCCCAAAATTAGTGTCTTGAAAGACTGAACACACGCTCAATACAATTAGGAAGGATTCTGTGACAGTAGGTTAACCTGTCAAGAATCAGGAACTGCATCTGTTTTCTCTCTTTTTCAGGAAAGAAATGATGTAAATATAAGTGGTCATCTTACTAAAAAATGAACAATCATTATATAAGGAGTATGTTGAATCAACCCCGATTTCTATGGTGAGGTGGAAGAAGTGTGTGACTAAGAATGTGAAAAAAGGAACTTGCTCAGCGATACCCCACTCCCCAACCTCTGCCCTCCTCTCACTCATTCTTTCAAGTATAAGGAATAGCCAGGCCCATCCACAACACCAGGTGAGTCTGTAACCTGCTTATACTCCACATATCCCAGGTGATTAATTCCTACAGTACGGTATGTTTTGCTTCACTGTTTCACTGAGGAAATGGTCTGAAATCTTAGATACAATAAGAAACTAGAAAAGATCTATCTAATATAGCTACAGACTTAAGATATAGTTCAGGGCAGCTGTGCAGCAGGAATTATCACAAATTCATCCCCAACTGACTTCTGCACAACTTCTATCATTATCAGACTGAGTCCATTGTAAGCCAACAACCAGATGAAAATACACTGGGGTCTTCACCAAAGGTGACACAATCAGGCAAAATATAACCAATATCAAGGTCTTCAATTTAGCTATTAATTTGTGTCAACCCGTTTCCAGCATTTTCCATTTCCCTAGGGACCTGGAATAGAAACAGTGCCCCAGGGTGACAGTGAATTTCAGAGAAAGAGTGTCATTAGAATCAGGGGGCTGTCATTCATTAACTATGTAACCTCAGAAATTGCTTAATCTCTCTGAGCATCAATGGCCTTATTTACAAAATGAAGATGCTGATGAATGACTTCTCAGATTATCAGAAAAATTAGGTCTGGCACATCAGGTAATGATAACTAATGGCTATTAAACATTTATGCTGTGGCAGGTGCTAGATGAAGTGAATACAGTTAGTAGAAGAGCAAACTAAGGCACTAGATTTAACTCCCTTGCCAAAATGCACATAACTGGAAAGTCTCAGAAGTAGGACTGGAGGCCAGGGAATCAACGCAGCCTATGCCCTAACCCCATTGCATTCTACTGCCTAATATGAAACTTTGCACTGAGTAAAGACTCGACAAGTATGAGACACAGCTATAGTGATCGGTAACATGTCTATATCACGTAAAATCAGATTATATAGAACTGAACACTCATGCCAAAGAATACACAATACCTGGGACATAAGTGCAGAAGCTCTCCTTCGACAATGCAGGCTTCTTTCTCGATAAGTTCAGGGCAATCCTTTCCATCTCCAAGAGCAACGTGCTTCACATCGCGGCTCCTGCTCCTAAATCCTGGTGAGAGACTCCCTGAACGACAGGTCTTAGAGCAGGGGCTCCAGGAAGACCACTCAGTGGTTTCACAGTCTTTCGGCATGATGCAGGACTGGACAGTCAAAGGGAAGGAATCTTGCATGCAAAGGCTGAAGGAACAGAAACAGAAAACAGCAGGCCATGGGCTAAGAGAGTGCAATCACATTATGAAGCACCTAGTCTGGATTAAAAGCAAACAAACAAACCTGAAACCTGGGTTTTTCAAGTTTTCATGATAAGCTCTAAAGTAAGAGAAAAAAATTTTTTTAATGTTAGAGGCATCATGATAAACCTATTGAAGGTCTTACATGTTAAGAATGAACACTGGATTTCATCTGAAACTGTGAAGTTACAATGTTTCACCCTCACAAGACACATAAGTAAGATGAGTCTATCCTGTACCTTGTTCAAAGCATCCTCAGAAACAATGGAGGTTCTTCTCATGTGCTTGCACTTTCTGACACAGCCTACAGTTCCTCTTTATTCATTGGTTCCTCAGTGTCAGATACTGCACTGTGCTTCATGGGCATTTTCTTACAACAGTCTCATGAGTTTACCTATTATTACGTCCATTTGTAGATGAGAAAACGTAAGGTCAGGAAGGCTAAATCATCTGTGTAAGGTCACAGGAAAGTAAATGTAAGCTTTTGAGTATTAATCTGTCCATTCTTTTGCACACTGGTCTATTAAAAATAAACAAATGTGGCCTTACGTTTCCCCATATTGTTAGGCTCTGCACATCAATTTCCTCATCTGCAAGACTGAAGTGCTTTAAATGCTAACAGTGTAATTGGAAAACAGATAAATAAATAAAAAGATATGATAATGTGGTGAACTCAACATAAAACCATTTCCAATGATGAAGAGAAAAACCAATGAGGCAGTGATAGACCACACGGGAAAGCTGGGGTAAGGATAGGGGGGCAATTCTAAAACGGACGGACATCTGAGACACACTTTAAAAAATTAATGGGAACTTCTCAGGCACAGAAAGAAGACTTAAAATCAAGTCAAGTAAGTAGCATATTTGAAGCCCGGAGGTAAAATTTGTGGGCATAGGAACCAGTGGTATGCTAGAACTGGATATACCATTCAACAAGGACCAACTGTAAAATTTCCAGAATTTTGCAAGCCAGTTGATTTCATGTAACTAGCTTAAACTTAGCCATGGTCAGAGTAGTTACACTACAGAAATCAGCAAATGCTACAGATCAAGCCCCCTACCCTCTGAACCTTCAACCACCAGAACTGGTGGTCAACTATTCAAAAGCACGCCAATGGGAGAAAGTAAAAGCCATAATGGACACATCTAGGGCACATAAAATTCAAAGAGAAAAGTGGACAAATATTAGGAATGTGGTTATGTAAAAAGTATGTCTGGAAAAGCTTCATGTCATGGACTAAGGACTTTGGATTTAATTGAGTATTAAATAATTTTAAGTGGAGGAAGTCACATTCATGTAGGAAGATAATAATAATTCAAGTATTAATTGACATTCGTTTCTTTTTCATCTTGTTAGTATTTCCCTTCTTCAGTCAAAGACATCCATTACTTTGAATGAAAGAAAAGCATAATGTTGACAGGAATATAAATCAAAGAAAGGGTTTAAACACTGTTCAAACACTGACTTTCAAAACTGGGCCTATGAAACCGGGTGGAACAACCCCTACAGATAGAGTTTGGCAATGGTTACTTTGTATGTATTTAAAAAGAGATAAGTATTAAAATGTTTCCAAATTTCTGACTTGGAAAAATAATGAAAATTAAGGGAGCCAATAAAGAAATAGATTATAGAAGATGGTGCAGGGGAGAATAATATATGTTTACATTTGGCCAGATCAATGAGTAAAATATGGTGAAATTTCAGTACAGATGTCCTTCATGAAGGGCACTAGGTGGCACTTGTAGTAAAGAACCTCCCCACCCCCCGCCACCGCCACTGCAGGAGATCTAAGAGACACGGGTTCGATCTCTGGGTGGGAAAGATTCCCTGGAGGAGGGCATGGCAACCCACTCCAGCATTTTTGCCTGGAGAATCCCTTGGACAGAGGAGCATGGCAGGCTGCAGTCCATAGAGTCGCAAAGAGTCAGACATGACTGAAGCAACTTAGCAAGCATGCTTGCATGCATCCTTCATGAAACCACAGAGAGTTAGTATGGTTTTCAAATTTCACAATGATATAAACTTTTGGTACAGTATTTTTTAAAGTCTATTCAGATCACATGATCCCCTTCAAAATGAAAAAAGCAATGTATACCTCATTATCATTACTCACTTCAATTAGATATTTGGGGGTTTTGGGATTGAGAGAAAATAGGAAGAATCTTTGTTGAAAATTTCCCACCTAAATCATAATGTACCATCTTTGTACAATGGGGAGAATGGAAGGAAGGACCACCTCTTTTAAACTTATGACACAACAGAAAACTGTTGATTAACAAGTTTCTAGGTTTTGACTTTTCAGAAAACATAATTGGCTGAGTCATGTCCTGACACAAATTCATACGTTGAAGTCCTAACCTTCAATATCTCAGAATGTAACTGTACTCGAAGACAGAGTCTTTAAAGCAGTAATTAAGTTAAAATGTGGTCATGAGGGTAGGCCCTAATCCAGTATGACTGGTGTCCTTATAATAAGAGATTACGGCACAGACACAAACAGAGGGAAGAGTATAAGAAGACATGGAAAGAAGACAGCCTTCTACAAGCCAAGGAGAGAGTCTTAGAAGAAATCAGTCCTGCTGACACCTGATCCACCCTCCAGAATTGTGACCAAATAAATATCTGTTGTTTAAGTTACAGTCTATGGTATTTTGTTAAGGTAGCCCTAATAAATGGATTTAATAACGTTTTTAAATGTGTGTATACTTTAAAAGAGTTTTAATTTCCAAAGTTGATTTTCTTCTTCTTTTCATAATGAAGATCCCACACTATACAGTTCTTTGTCTACAGAAGTAGTGGTTTGGTCCTTACCATTTACCAGTTGTCATTCTCATCTTCCCTGAACGAATTTTTCCTATTGGACTAGAAGAAGGGGTAAGACTCCAACAGTACAAGCATTTGCATGGAGTTGGATGAATTAATCAAGGGGTTTTGTAATTCTGAAAACAGCTTCTAATTCTTGGAATTAGGATAGGTATATGTTTTAATGATTACATATTTACTATTTTAATGTTATAAGTTAATAGCAATATTTAATATTATTTTTACCAACTTACCTCCTTTATTGAAAAGAGTAATCATAAAAGGTACCACATAAAGCCCTGGTCTAACATAATCAGTGAGATTAGTTCTTTTTCTGAAATAGTGGATTAAGCACTAAACGGTCTATCAGAAATATCTGTATCCTGAATTCTGTATCAAAATACATTTCCATGACCTTAGTCTGAAGGCTACTTAGATTCATTATCTATGGGAAAAAGAATAATAAAATGAGATCTGCTTACCCTGTCCGGAGTTATAGTATTAATACCTTTCAGCCCAAGTAGAGTCACCTTACAAACTAAAGCCCCAGACAAAGAGTATTGTCTATACACAAATAAGACTCAATTCTTTCACAGAAGGTGATATGCCTTTTTAATAAAACAGACATATACTGCTAATTTAGCTTTAAAAAAAAAAGACAGAAAAGCCAAGGTAATTAAACCTTCTTGACATTTATAGAGTATGTTGTCATTTGCAAATTACTTCACAAGTATTCAACTGTAAAGGAAACCTTTGAAACCAAAAATTACTCTAGTTAATATTACTTCCTCTGGAAATGTAAGGAAATCTCTTTACTTAGAAAATAAAGACAGAAACACTTATAAAAACCAACAGAAAATTACCCTCATTTCATTTACGCTTCAATTACTACTTTAAGATAATATTAAAGAAACATTCAGAAAAGCTGAGTAATGTAACAAACACTCCCATACTCTGCTAGCAAAAGCTAACATTTAGCTTCAAATTTCATTAAATAAATGTTTAAAAATTATAAATTCAGGTAAACAACCTATGTCTTTTACAATCTTAATACCATCTCTCTTCTTCATACACAGCCACTACCTTGAAATTGATTTCTATTATTCTCTACACATTTTTATATTTTAAGTAGGTATATGCTTAGAAATAACATTTATTGTCTGGTATGTTTTAAAAAATTTTACTTAAATATTTCTTTATTATTCATATTACTCTGGAAATCATTTTTCTCATTTGATATTATGACTTCTACATCCATTTGAAAAATGCAGATATGGCACATTCATTTTTATTAGTGAGCAATATTCCAACAAGAATACAGGGAAATTTATTTATTCATGTTCTCATTAGTATACCTTTTGGTTGTGCTTAATTTCTTTTCCATAGGATTATGTTTTAAACTTTCCTTTGCATGTCTCTATGTTGCTATACATCTGTGAGCAAATTCCCTAGTATTTTTGCCTGAAGTTGGGCCATAAATATTCATGTAAAGCAATATAATAGGTATTATGATATTTTTCCTTTCCTACATGCTAAAAATTCTTGGTATTATTAGACTTATTTTTTCCCCAAATGTTGAGTAATTGTATTTGTTTTTTCCAGGTTACCACTGAGCTGTATTTATATTTTTCTTGAATCATTAGTGACTACTCAGATTTCTATCCTATGAATTTACCATCATATTATTTGTGCATTGTGATAGGTAGACTAGTGGTCCCCCAAAGATGTCCGTATCCTAATTCCTGAAAGCTGCGAACACGTCTAAGCTGTGAACCTTACCTGCCAACGGAAACTTTGCAGATGCAACTGTTAAAGATACTGAGAGGAAGAGATGATCCTGGATTATTCAGATGGGCCCAATGTAACTACAAAAGAGTCCAAAGGGAGGCAAACGGGCCAGAGACAGAGAAGCAGATGTGATAACAGAATCAGAACCCACGTCTCATGTCCTCCTTCACTGGCAGGTGGGTTCTTTACCACCAGCACCACCCGGGAAGCCCAGCAGAATCAGAGGCTGGGATAATATAAGGCCACGACCCAGGGAAAGTGAGCAGCCTCTAGAAACAGGGAAAATGCAAGAAAACAGATTCTCCCCTAGAACCTACAGGGAAAAACAGAATAATACCTTCATTTCAAGAGTTCCTAAGGCTTCTGACCTCCAAAACAATAAGTTAGTACATTTACACTGTTTTAAGCCTCTTAGTTTGTTGTAATTTGTTATAGAATCTATAGGAAACTAATACATATTTCTAGTGGGATGACTTTTTCTTATTTAAGATGAAAACTTACACACATTATAGGTGATAAAAGTAAATACAGAGAGAGAAATACAAATTCTACATAGTAACCTGTTGTTTCTTCTTTATGCTACATAACTTTTCTTGTAATATTATTTTTAATTTGTATATAGTGTTTCTGATATATATAGTGTATATAGTGATATGCAATAGTTTGTTTTTTAGTCTTTCCCTTTATAGTTTGTGCCTTTTTTTTTTCACCACGTACAAAACTTTTTTTCTCCTATCCCAATGTCATAAGCTACACTCTCATATTTTTCCTTCTAGAGAACTTTTATATTTCTGATTTCCTATTTAGGTCATCACTCAATTTGACATATATTTTCATATGTGGTGTTTTATAGGAAGGAACTCCTGTGTTGGAAACATCAACATTAAACTCATTTGTCCTTATTTAACCTATATAATTCTGTTTTTCCCCCTATTTTCAGTATTGTTTTTCTTTCAAAGAGATTTCCTCAATTATCTTTAAACTTTTTAATTAATTTAAACATATTTTACAATCAAATTTTAATGTCCAACATTTTTTTATTTCCTAATTTATTTTAATATTATTTTACTTTTATTTCATGAGTGAAATATTTAATATCTTTGACAATATTATATATAACTTTTTTTTAACTTTAGTGATCCTTTACTCTTATCGAGTAAAATGAGCTACCATCAGCACAGATGGGAAGCTCTTTGATCACAGGCGAGGCTCATTGAAACATTTCTGTTGGGTGATTATGCAGAACTCAGACTACTTTATTGGAGACCGTCAAATGTTGGTCTCCATCAGTCTCTACTCTGTAGCTCACATTTTCCCTAAGATAGGACTTCTGCTATCTCTTGCACTATGTGTATAGAACCAGTCTTCAGCTTTATGAAAACTGATTAGAGAAAGAGCTGTCAGAATACTCACATACTATGGATGGGTTTTCACTTACCCTGCATGTTCAGAGGACAATGTTTCACACTTAAGACTATGTTCTTCAGAGAAGGGAATAATTTTTAGGCATACTGAACATATTTGTCATCAGAGTTGCTTACCACTGCCTATAATTCTTAAACCTTCTAAGAGTCTTATATTGGTCAGAGTAGAATAGGCTATATTCTGGTAACAAATAAACCCTGGAAACTCTATGACTTAACAAAATAAATGTTCATTTTCCCTTCACAAACACTTTAGTCTTTGATGCAGTTTATCAACCTTCCTAGAAGAGTCTCTTCTACCTAAAGACTTGAGAACTCAGTTCATACCCTTCTCCCTCTCTCTCTCTCTCTCTTTAATTTGGCTAGCCACGTCTTCGCTGTGGCAGGCAGGATCTTGCATCTTCATTGCGGCATGTGGATTCTTAGTTGAGGCACCCTGGGTCTTCCAACTGTAGCTGTGGCTGCAAACTCTTAGCTGCAGCTTGTGGGATCTAGTTCCTTGACCAGGGATTGAACCCAGGCCCCCTGCACTGGGAGCATGGAGTCTTAGCCACTGGACCCAGGGAAGCCCCTGTATTCATCTTATAAATTCACCGTCTAGAATATGTGTCTTCCAAGTTCACCTTTAGGTAGAAAGGTAGAGAGAACAAGAGGATAGCCCAGAGTGATTTATGATTTTGACCTATAAATGGCTTATGTTACTCCTGCCCACATTGCATTGGCCAGAGCTCAGTCAGATGGCTCCTGTAAAACTGCAAAGAGGACAGTTAAATATCTTTCTGTGTGTGATGGAAGACGCAAAAATGTGACAGGAAAATGGCTTTGTGTCTGGTACAGCTGTGTCATGTAAACTGGTCTGCTTTTGGCAGGTCGACCAACTGAAGGGGGAGCATTCAGCTTTTTCCACCCTGCTAGGTAAACCACCATGCATCCATCTACTTTCCAGCTTCCCTCATTTGCTGACATTTCATTTAAACTATTATATCATTTTCTATTATATTTCTCCTTGAGAGTTCATGCCTTTTTTATTCCTTTACTGTTATTTAAGTGGGGTTCCAGAATACAGCAGTAATAAATGGTTATGTTCGGTCTGCCATATTTAACCAAAAACTGAAAAAGTCCTTTGACACAACGCTTTGCAAAAGCCACATAATTATCTATTCAATAAATCAACATATTCCCACAGAGCTCAATCTTCCCTACATGTGGAAAAACACTGGCTAGAAGTAATTAAAAATGGATGAGTGAAATATTGAATTGTGAAAGAATTTTCATTTCTATTATGCTTGTTCTAAATTATGTAATATTTGTTTACAGCCTTTAGTACTTGCAAAATACACTTTACAGTTAAAAGGTTATTTTTATAGAAGTACAATTGCAACTAACTAAGAAAGTACTTTAGCAAGCTTAATAAAACTGGGTGCTGTTCAAATGTACAGATATTCCAATTATTTAGCAAAAATACTGCTATCCATATGGTAGCAGCTACCCAAATTATAGCATAATAAGCAGAGAACAGTTGCTTCTAGGGCTTACACATTCTAACATAGAGAATGATTTCAAGATCACATTGTGAAAATAATACCAGGGAATAAAATGTGAATGGGAAAATGGAGAGAGAAGAACCAGAACCCAGATAGGCTTGAGAGAATAGATTTGGGAAACCAGATAGAATATATGCTATTTATTTTTAATGATTTTGACTCCAAATTGGTTTCATTTTTCTCCCATCAGTCAAACTAATAGGAATAGCTCAGAAAATAAGAATAGTAACCTGAAGAAGAAAAACATGCACATATCAGGTTTATGTGAAATCCCTGGCCACTTTAGAAACTAGACTAAAAGTAAGCTGCCTACTGCCTATATGATTCAATGAGTAAAGACAATTGAAAAAGTTGACTTTTTAAAATTTTGTCTGGAAACCAACTTTGCAAATTTAAGAAATAGTTTAAAATTATCATGAAAATAATTAAGAATTCCTGAGAAATTTTAACTGGAAGATTACGAGTTTCCTTTTCTAAATGCCCTTCCTGGTCACAGTAACCTGGGATAATTTATGTCTTATATGACAAAAGGCATTTATGTTAGGTTAGAATTTATTACTAATGGGAGCCTCTAATTGAGATATATACATTGTTTTCTTCTAATCCACAATATAGTAAAGCTGAGCTCTTAAAATGCCTCTTAATTTCTTACTGTGATTTATATCATTTTAAAGTATTCAATAGATAATAAACCTAAAATCATGCACTAGAGCTAAAATAGCAACATGAAATTCTCTTTTAAATACGCTGTTCAGTTGCTTCTGTGGGATAGAGAGATTTTTCTACAGATAAAGAGATCAGAACACAGACTGAGATATTACATTCTTGAGAAGAAATATCCTTGAGAGTGATATTTTATCAAAAGGGAATGTTTTTAGTATTGTGCTCATTTCCTGTTACCAGAAAACATTATTCAACAGAATTTAAAGTGCAGTATAAGTCTCAGAATAAAATGGATTTTATCTTCTCCAAATTTCTTAGAGTACTAAGAATGATATGTTGGTATATATGTGTGAATGCTTAGAGATGAAAGCAATATCAGTAATCTTTGAAGGTCTTAGCTTCTACTTTCAATTTATGGAAAAGAACACTCGTGCCTCAAAAATGTTATGTGATTTTATAATGGGCACACAGCAAGAATACATAATGGCCAAGACTAAAATTAAATTTCTCCGGCTTTTAAGCCAAAATTATATTTACAGTTGATCCATGTGAGAGCTCTTGTTAGAGACTCAAATGTATAAGAACTGAAAGTTGCATTAAAAAAAAAAATAGGTCCCATTTGTTTATTTTTGCTTTTATTTCCAATATTCTGGGAGGTGGGTCATAGAGGATCCTGCTGTGATGTATGTCAGAGAGTGTTTTGCCTATGTTCTCCTCTAGGAGTTTTATAGTTTCTGGTCTTACGTTGAGATCTTTAATCCATTTTGAGTTTATTTTTGTGTATGGTGTTAGAAAGTAGTCTAGTTTCATTCTTTTACAAGTGGTTGACCAGTTTTCCCAGCACCACTCGTTAAAGAGATTGTCTTTAATCCATTGTATATTCTTGCCTCCTTTGTCAAAGATAAGGTGTCCATAGGTGCGTGGATTTATCTCTGGGCTTTCTATTTTGTTCCATTGATCTATATTTCTGTCTTTGTGCCAGTACCATACTGTCTTGATGACTGTGGCTTTGTAGTAGAGCCTGAAGTCAGGCAGGTTGATTCCTCCAGTTCCATTCTTCTTTCTCAAGATAGCTTTGGCTATTCAAGGTTTTTTGTATTTCCATACAAATTGTGAAATTATTTGTTCTAGCTCTGTGAAGAATACCGTTTGTAGCTTGATGCTTCTGCACAACAAAGGAAACTATAAACAAGGTGAAAAGACAGCCTTCAGAATGGGAGAAAATAATAGCAAATGAAGCAACTGACAAACAACTAATCTCAAAAATATACAAGCAACTCCTACAGCTCAATTCCAGAAAAATAAATGACCCAATCAAAAAATGGGCCAAAGAGCTAAACAGACATTTCTCCAAAGAAGACATACAGATGGCCAACAAACACATGAAAAGATGCTCAACATCACTCATTATCAGAGAAATGCAAATCAAAACCACTATGAGGTACCATTTCATACCAGTCAGAATGGCTGCAATCCAAAAGCCTACAAGTAATAAATGCTGGAGAGGGTGTGGAGAAAAGGGAACCCTCTTACACTGTTGGTGGGAATGCAAACTAGTACAGCCACTGTGGAGAACAGCGTGGAGATTCCTTAAAAAACTGGAAATAGAACTGCCTTATGATCCAGCAATCCCACTGCTGGGCATAAACACTGAGGAAACCAGAAGGGAAAGAGACACGTGTACCCCAGTGTTCATGGCAGCACTGTTTATAATAGCCAGGACATGGAAGCAACCTAGATGTCCATCGGCAGATGAATGGATAGGAAAGCTGTGGTACATATACACAATGGAGTATTACTCAGCCATTAAAAAGAATACATTTGAACCAGTTCTAATGAGGTGGATGAAACTGGAGCCTATTATACAGAGTGAAGTAAGCCAGAAAGAAAAACACCAATACAGTATACTAATGCATATATATGAAATTTAGAAAGATGGTAACAATAACCCTGTATACGAGACAGCAAAAGAGACACAGATGTATAGAACAGTCTTTTGGACTCTGTGGGAGAGGGAGAGGGTGAGATGATTTAGGAGAATGGCACTGAAATATGTATAATATCATGTATGAAACGAGTCGCCAGTCCAGGTTCGATGCACAATACTGGATGCTTGGGGCTGGTGCACTGGGATGATCCATAGGGATGGTATGGGGAGGGAGGAGGGAGGAGGGTTCAGGATGGGGAACACGTGTACGCCTGTGGTGGATTCATTTCTATATATGGCAGAACCAATCAATATTGTAAAGTTTAAAAATAAAATTTAAAAAATAAAAATAAAAAAAAAACAGAAAAAAAAAAAGTCTATCTTGATTTCAGGTTTGGAGAACAATGGTAGTTACCTAACTCTGAATTTCTCCTACCACCATTACCCCACAAAAAATAGTAAGAGTGAAACAAACCATATATTACCATTGTGTTCACCATTACTGGATAAAGAGAACACACACACATAAAAATACACAAACACACACACACACCTTTATGTTCAAATCACAAGTAAACAGAAAATATTCTAACAGATTATCCATTGACCCCCTTCAGATGCAATTTACTGGGTGCAGAAAGTAGAGGACAGGTCTTGTAAAAGATTCCATAATAACGATTACAGAGATTATCATACTAAGTGAAGTAAGCTAGACAGATAAAGAAACTAACATTGTTTATATATGCAATCTAAAAAAAAAATGATACCACTGAATTTACATACAAAACAGAAAATATCCACGTACATAGAAAACAACTTATGGTTGCATGTATGTGTGCTAAGTCACTTCAGTCCTGTCCAACTCTTGGTAACTCTATGGAATGTAGCCCACCAGGCTTCTCTGTTCATGGGATTCTCCAGGTGAGAATACTGGACTGGCTTGCCACACCCTCCTCCAGGGGATCTTCCTGACCCAGGGATTGAACTCACATCTCTTACATCTCCTGCACTGGCAGGCAGATTCTTTACCACTAGCACCACGTGGGAAATTTATCAAAGAGGAAAGGGTTGGGGTAGGGATAAATTAGGAGTTTGGGGTTAACAGACATAAACTAACTATAGTTAAAATAGATAAGAGAGTTCAGTTCAGTTCAGTCGCTCAGTTCCGTTCAGTTCAGTTCAGTCGCTCAGTCGTGTCCAACTCTTTGTGACCCCGTGAACCGCAGTACGCCAGGCCTCCCTTTCCATCACCAACTGCCAGACTTTACCCAAACTCATGTCCATCAAGTCGGTGATGCCATCGAGCCATCTCATCTACTGTCCTCCCCTTCTCCTCCTCCCCTCAATCCCTCCCAGAATCAGGGTCTTTTCCAATAAGTCAACTCTTCGCATGAGGTGGCCAAAGTATTGGAGTTTCAGCTTCAGCATCAGTCCTTCCAATGAACACCCAGGACTGATCGCCTTTAGGATGGACTGGTTGGATCTCCTTGCAGTCCAAGGGACTCTCAAGAGTCTTCTCCAACACCACAGTTCAAAAGCATCAAGTCTTCGGCACTCAGCCTTCTTCACAGTCCAACTCTCACATCCATACATGACCACTAAAAAACCATATCCTTGACTGGACGGACCTTTGTTGGCAAAGTGATGTCTCTGCTTTTGAATATGCTATATAGGTTAGTCATAACTTTCCTTCCAAGGAGTAAGCGTCTTTTAATTTCATGGCTGCAATCACCACCTGCAGTGATTTTGGAGCCCAAAAAAATAAAGTCTGACACTGTTTCCACTGTTTACCCATCTGTTTCCCATGAAGTGATGGGACCAGATGCCATGATCTTAGTTTTATGAATGTTGAGCTTTAAGCCAACTTTTTCACTCTCCTCTTTCACTTTCATCAAGAGGCTTTTGAGTTCCTCTTCACTTTCTGCCATAAGGGTGGTGTCATCTGCATATCTTAGGTTATTGATATTTCTCCCGGCAATCTGGATTCCAGCTTGTGCTTCTTCCAGTCCAGCGTTTCTCATGATGTACTCTGCATATAAGTTAAATAAGTAGGGTGACAATATACAGCCTTGATGTACTCCTTTTCCTATTTGGAACCAGTCTGTTGTTCCATGTCCAGTTCTAACTGTTGTTTCCTGACCTGCATACAAATTTCTCAAGAGGCAGATCAGGTGGTCTGGTCTTCCCATCTCTTTCAGAACTTTCCACAGTTTATTGTGATCCACAGAGTCAAAGGCTTTGACATAGTCAATAAGCAGAAATAGATGTTTTCCTGGAACTCTGTTGCTTTTTCCATGATCCAGCAGATGCTGGCAATTTGATCTCTGGTTCCCCTGCCTTTTCTAAAACCAGCTTAAATATCTGGAAGTTCATGGTTCACATATTGCTGAAGCCTGGCTTGGAGAATTTTGAACATTACTTTACTAGCGTGTGAGATGAGTGCAATTGTGCGGTAGTTTGAGCATTCTTTGGCATTGTCTTTCTTTGGGATTGGAATGAAAACTGACCTTTTCCAGTCCTGTGGCCACTGCTGAGCTTTCCAAATTTGCTGGCATATTGAGTGAAGCACTTTTACAGCATCATCTTTCAGGATTTGAAGTAGTTCCACTGGAATTCCATCACCTCCACTAGCTTTGTTCGTAGTGATGCTTTCTAAGGCCCACTTGACTCCATATTCCAGGATGTCTGGATCTAGGTGAATGATCACACCATCGTGATTATCTTAGTCGTGAAGATCTTTTTTGTACAGTTCTTCTGTGTATTCTTTTCACCTCTTCTTAATATCTTCTGCTTCTGCTTAGGTCCATACAATTTCTGTCCTTTATTGAGCCCATCTTTGCATGAAATGTTCCCTTGGTATCTCTAATTTTCTTGCAGAGATCGCTAATCTTTCCCATTCTGTTGTTTTCCTCCATTTCTTTGCACTGATCACTGAGGAAGGCTTTCTTATCTCTCCTTGCTATTCTTTGGATTTCTGCATTCAGATGTTTATATCTTTCCTTTTCTCCTTTGCTTTTCACTTCTCTCCTTTTCACAGCTATTTGTAAGGCCTCCCCAAACAGCCATTTTGCTTTTATCATTTCTTTTCCATGGGAATAGTCTTGATCCCTGTCTCCTTTACAATGTCATGAATCTCTGTCCATAGTTCATCAGGCACTCTATCTATCAGATCTAGTCCCTCAAGTCTATTTTTCACTTCCACTGTATAATCATAAGGGATTTGATTTAGGTCATCCCTGAATGGTCTAGTGGTTTTCCCTACTTTCTTCAATTTAAGTCTGAATTAGGCAATAAGCAGTTCATGATCTGAGCCACAGTCAGCTCCCAGTCTTGTTCTTGTTGACTATATAGAGCTTCTCCATCTTTGGCTGCAAAGAATATCATCAATCTGATTTCGGTGTTGACCATCTGATGATGTCCATGTGTAGAGTCTTCTCTTGTGTTGTTGGAAGAGGGTGTTTGCTATGACCAGTGCATTTTCTTGGCAAAACTCTGTTAGCCTTTGCCCTGCTTCATTCCATATTCTAAGGCATTGCTGCTGCTGCTGCTGCTAAGTCGCTTCAGTCATGTCCGACTCTGTGTGACCCCATAGATGGCAGCCCACCAGGCTCCCCCTTCCCTGGGATTCTCCAGGCAAGAACACTGGAGTGGGTTGCCATTTCCTTCTCCAATGCATGAAAGTGAAAAGTGAAAGTGAAGTCGCTCAGGTGTGTCTGACTCTTAGCCACCCCATGGACTGCAGCCTACCAGGCTCCTCCATCCATGGGATTTTCCATGCAAGAATACTGGAGTGGGGTGCCATTGCCTTCTCCGATTCCAAGACATTAGGGAAATATAAGTCAAAATCATAAGATACAATTTCACACCTGTCAGAATGGCTATCATCAAAAAGACAAAGAATAACAAATTTGGCAAGGATGTGGAGAAAAGACTTGTACACTCTTGGTGAGAATATAAGTTGATGCAGTCACTATGGAAAGCAGTAGAGAGGTTCCTCAATAAAGTAAAAGTGGACTACCGTACTAATCTAGCAATTCTAAACCTGTGTGATATATTAAGGTGAAAGTGAAAGTGTTAGCCGCTCAATCATATCCAACTCTTTGAAACCCCATGGACTGCAGCCTGCTAGGCTTCTCGGTCCTTGAAATTCTCTAGGGAGTATTTTGCCATTCCCTTCTCCAGGGGATCTTCCTGACCCAGGGATCGAACCTGGGTCTCCCACATTGAAGGAGATATTTTTTACTTTCTGAGCCACCAAGGAAGCCTGTGTATGTATATACTTCCATATATATTACATATTCTATATATAATATAATGTTATACATATAATGGGATATTATTCAGTCATAAAAATGAATAATGAAATCTTGCCATTTGCAGCAATACAGAAGGTCCTTGAAGGCAATATGCTAAAGTGAAATAAGTCAGGCAGAGAAAGACAAATAACATATGATCTCATGTGGAATCTACAACAAAACACCAAATTCATCGATACAGAGAACAAATTGGTGGTTGAAGAGATAGGACATGAATGAGGGGAGAGATGGGTAAAGGAAGGTACAAACATCCAGTTTTGTACAGCATGGTTACTATAGTTAGTAATAACAGTGTATTCAGTATTTGAAAGTTGTTAAGAGAATAGTTCTTAAAACTTCCCATTAGAAGAAAAAATACTTTTATAATTATGTATGGTGATGGATGTTAACTAAAACTATTGTGACTATTTTGAAATATACAAAGATATTGAATCATTATATTGAATACCTATGTGTAACATAATGTTATACATAAAATATATCTCAATATAAAAATAAAGGAATCTGTATTATTAAAAATGTTAGTTATATGTTAATTTATAAATTCAATGTAATCACAATAAAAATTCCAGTGAGCTAACTTTATTGAGCTAGACAAATTGATCACAAATTTTATAAGGAATGATTATCTTTCAAATAAGCCAAGAAATACAAACAAAGAATAGTTATGAGAAATGACTACCCAGTGAGATATTATGTTAGCAAAGACCCTCTAATTAAAGTAACGCCAGACCAGTGTTCTTGCCTGGAGAATCCCAGGGACAGGGGAGCCTGGTGGGCTGCTGCCTATGGGGTCACACAGAGTCAGACACGACTGAAGCGACTTAGCAGCAGCAGCACCAGCTCATAAATAGATAGACAAATAGAATAGAAGCCCAGTAAGAGACCCAACTATGTATAAAAATATAATACATAATAAAGATGGTATCTCAATTATAGGGTCAAAAGGAGACACTTTTTTATAAAATAAATAGCACTGGAACACTGGAAAGACTTTGGGGAAAAGACTAAATAAGATCCATTTCCTATACCATATATAAGAACCCAGTGTAAATTGATCAAAGATTCAAATATAAAAACAAAATTAGTCACACACTAGGAGAAACTGAAAGAGTCAATTCTAGGCAGGTTAATAAGAAGTCCGGGATCCCCGAGGAGGAAAAAGGGGTCTGGGGCTCTCAAGGAGGAGACAGGGCTCTGGAATTCTCAAGGAGGAGGAAAGGACAAATGTTTCTTTCTACATTCCTTAGTAAGGATTATATAAGAATAATGTATCCTGCTTGAGGACATGTTTCTCCTTCCTGAAAACCTTCTGATTAACCCTGTTATCTTAAAATGTTTATTATGGGAGTGGGTCTAGTAAGATCTTTACAACCTTGAGACATTCTTTTGATTTATTGTAATAACCAATTAAAAAGTATATAATTCCCTTGCTAAGACTAGGGATTGGGGGCACACTCCATCCCCTTCTGATGTCTATGGCAGAAGCTTTCTCTGCCCCTGTTTATACTTTAATAAAACTCTGCTATACAAAAGCTCTTGAGTGATCAAGCCTGGTCCTGAAGCTAAATCTTCTTGGGAGATCACGAATCGAACACAATTCACCGTAAGCTGTCATCCTGGGGGCTCATCCAGGATCTTCAGAACAAGGTAAGAACACTCAGAGCTCTATACTCTACTTTCTCAGTAAACACATTTTCTGCTTTACTTTACTAACTCCATCAGGGCTTCCCTGTTGGCTCAGCTGGTAAAAAATCTACCTGCAATGTGGGAGACCTGGGTTTGATCCCTGGGTTGGGAAAATTCCCTAGAGAAGGGAAAGACTGCCCACTCCAGTATTCTGGCCTAGAGAATTCCATGGACTGTAGTCCATGGGGTCACAAAGAGTCAGACACAACTGAGCAACTTTCAGTTCACTTACTAACTCTAAGGTGTGTTTATGTGAATGAATGACATGCCCTGTTTGAAGAAAGAGATGAGCCTTGCTCTGCAGTTTCACAATGCCTCATAATGACCGAAGGCAGCCCCAGAAAGGGGCTACTTGGTGGGGGTTTATACCGACCTACCAATGCCAAGAGACCCCAAGGTCCCTGTGAGGGGAGCGGCCAGAAATGGGCGAAGCATGTGGACCAAACTTTCCTTTCTCGGTCAACTTTTCCTGGTTTCTTTGACCATTTCATAATTGCATGGGGAATTAGAACAACTAACCTAATCTGTCAGATCATAGGCTTTCAAGGGACTTGTGATCCATGGTGTTAATATGTACTTTTATTTAGACCCCCATGTATGGAAGTGCCTTGCCTTGCTAGGAGCCAAACATTACAAGAGCACGTTTGGGATTGAGGCAGAGCTCTAGCTCCAGGAATGTCTCAGGCTAGAGATCACTCTCTTGGCTGGCTGCCTCGGGGGCCAGCGACCTGAAAGTGAGTCTTTGTCATGGTTTTGCCTCTAATCTACGTGGATAGAAGCACAGGTGGTGACCATAATGTATTTGAAGACACAGATTGGGAATTGCAGGATACAGTCAGATTGGAAGTGCAATGAGCTTCTTCCTGAGGTAGTGCTAGCTCTTAGTGGACTAGAGGAGGCTCTCTGGTGGCTTTTGTCTCAACTCTCTAGATGTTCATTTTGTGAAATCTGTGGGAATGAACTGGAAAGATTGGCCCTAGTAGCTTGAGGACAAATATCACTTTTTCCTGGCTGGCCAACCCTCCACCACCGCTTTTGCTACACTGGTGTGGTGACACTCAGAAGGGACATCTTAGTTGTTCATCCCTTCATGACTCACCATTCTACTGAGGTCAGGACTGTACTCAGGAATGTGCACAGGCACATGTAAGATAGATGATTCCCCTAGAAGTACTAGCTTGGAAAACATTCCAAAATCTGCCTTGGTCCACCCTGGGTGGCATCAGAGAAAAGGGCAAATCAAACAAAGGTCTTGGTGGTATGGAACTAAATCAGTCTGGGATGACATCAGGTCTACCCCTGGTGCATCTCCACCCCACCTTGGTGGCAGAGCTGGGAGAGATGAGTACAGCACCTGCATTAGTAAAGGACAGACTAAGTCCAACCAGGGAAGGAAAGCTTCGGTGTAAAATGTGTCTATATCCCCATCTGGCGTACTGCAGTCCATGGGGTTGCAAAGAGTTGGACAGCACTGAGTGACTGAGATGAACTGAACTGAACGCTCTCATCTAGAACAGGGAGGGACACCTCTGGTGGAAAGAAGCCACAGCTGTGGATGCCACTGTTTTCTCTCTCACTGATGGGAGCTAACAGTTCCAGAACCACTTCTTTAAAATGTGTTAAAAAAAACCGGGACGAGTTTGATTCCCCAGAATTTAAATAGACAATCTGATCCTTTTCTGTGATCAGTATCCTTGGAATACATGAATGCTGGCCAGTTAAAGAATCTCAATTATAATACTGTCTTACAATTAGATCAGTTCTGTACAAAACAAGAGAAATGGGCAGAAGCGCCATATGTGTAGCTCTTTATCTCTCTGTGAGACATGCCAGACTTATGTCCTAAGTGTACAGATTTGGATATGAAACCTTCAGCTCCCTCCTATTCTCTTATTTTGCCCCTGTATCTGAGGCTCCCAACTGAATAGGCTAAGAATCAGGGCACCCTTCCAGAAGGGGTTCCCTCAGTCTTGGTAAAAATTCAAACAGTCCCAATTGTAGTCAAGACTATCGAGAGGATCCGAAAAGTACACAGAAGCCTTTATGGGACTAACTTTACTTTATGAGCTTACTTGGAGAAATGTAATGTATGTCTTGAGACAGATGCCGACTTCTGACTTAAGGGCTCGAGTTTTGGGGAAGCTACTACTTTTGGAGTTGAATGGCTTCAACATGAGACAAGGGGAAAGAGGAAACACAAAATAGCTCTCCTTCCTACTGGGAGCCAAACAGTTCCCATAACAGAGCCACTTTGCTGGATGTATTCTTGTAGGACCCAAGCAAACACATGCTAAGACTTTAAACTATGCTAAGTTGGCTAACATAGACAGGGAGAGAACGAAACTCCTGGTAAATTCCTAGTTAGACTGTGGGAGGCCCACCACAAGTTTACTGACATAGATTCCAAAAGTTCAGAGGGAGAAATAACCTTAAAGATAGATTTTTCACTCAGTTGACTCCAGCTATCTGCTGTAAGCTACCAAAACAGGCATTTGGACCAAATCCGTCTTTTAGAAAAACTGTTGCCGCTGACTCAGTATATTACAGTAAAGAATATAAGGAGGAAAAATGACAGCAGAAAAGAACCAAAGAAAAGGCCCAGGCTCTAGTGATGGCTATGAAAACCGCTATGAAACAGGCTGAGGAAAAATGCCCAGAGGGACCCAGGTGAAAAGAGACCAACTTGCTATTACTGTGGAAAGGAGGGGCATCTCAAGCGGGACTGCCCTCAGGCATCTAAGTCACCCCGGCTCCATGTCCGGTCAGTAAAGGACCACACTGGAGGAGAGTCTGCCCCCAGAGGCGTAGGCCCCAGGGGTTGGACTCTCAGGACAATCAGGACTGAAGATGCCTGGGCATCCCCACACAAGCTCCCATCCTAATAACGTCTGAGGAACCCTGGGTATTAATAACTGTGGGGGTCCAATCAGTTGATTTTCTTCTGGACACTAGGGCAACTTTCTCTGTGCTCACTGAAGCCCCTGGACTGCTTTTCTCCCAATCCCCTACTGTAATGGGACTGTCAGGACAAGCCAAACGTTATTATTTCAGTCATCCTTTAAGCTGCAACTGAGACTCTGTGCTATTTTCACAGGAGTTTCTGATTGTATCCGTCTCCCTCACCCTTTCTGAAGAGGGATATACTCAAGAAGGTCGAGGCCTCTGTTTTCATGAATATGGAACCCAGTCTTTTTAACTGAACAAAATGTAAATACTAGAGTGTGGGCTGATGTAAAAACTATGGGTCAAGCACAAAATGTTGTTCCTGTCATTATCAAGCTCACAGACCCTCACTTATTTCCACATTAAAAGCAGTATTCATTAATGTCCAAGGTTAAGGAAGGGTTTAGTCCAGGCAACATTCCTATTTTAGGTGTAAGAAAAGTCAAATGATAAATGAAGACTTGTTCAAGACATACAAATAATACGTGTCTAATCCTTATACTTTACTGTCTGAAATTCCTAAATGAGCCAAATATTTTTCAATCATTGATTTGAAGGATACTTTCTAGAGCTAAACCTATACTAAATCACCCTCCACCTATGACTTTAAAACAACTGAGAGGATCCTTGGACATTACAGGCTATTGTTGCATTTAGATTCAGCGTTATGCAGAACTTGCCTGGCCTTTCTATAAACTTATAACAGAATCAGCAGGCCCAAACTGACAAGCTGGTTTGGTCCCAAGAGACTTAAAAGGTTTTTAAGACCCTTCAAACTGCTCTTTTGCAGGCTCCCGCTTTGAGCTTGCCCACAGGATCAAAATTTAGTTTCTTACTGAAAAAAGGCTATGGCCACATTTCTGAAGGGTAACTGCTACTATTGTTTTGCTAATGCCTAAAGCCAACAAAGGTCCGTCTAGTCAAGGCTATGGTTTTTCCTGTGGTCATGTATGGATGTGAGAGTTGGACTGTGAAGAAAGCTGAGCACTGAAGAATTGATGCTTTTGAACTGTGGTGTTGGAGAAGACTCTTGAGAGTCCCTTGGACTGCAAGGAGATCCAGCCAGTCCATTCTGAAGGAGATCAGCCCTGGGATTTCTTTAGAAGGAATGATGCTAAAGCTGAAACTCCAGTACTTTGGCCACCTCATGTGAAGAGTTGACTCATTGGGAAAGACTCTGATGCTGGGAAGGATTGGGGGCAGGAGGAGAAGGGGACGCCAGAGGATGAGATGGCTGGATGGCATCACTGACTCGATGGACGTGAGTCTGAGTGAACTCTGAGAGTTGGTGATGGACAGGGAGGCCTGGCATGCTGCGATTCATGGGGTCGCAAAGACTGAACTGAACTGAACTGAAAGCTCATAAGTTTACTAATAGGCAAAATCTTACTGTACTGACTTCTCATGATTGAGAAGTCATTAAACTCTAAAGTTCAGAGCAACAATGCTCTGTCTTTAAAGCTACTGTAACTAAAGGGGTGTGGCCATAGCCTTTTTAAAGTTAAAAAGGCTAATGACATTATTCAGAGGCATCTGTGAAAGTTAACTCAGAAAACACAAGACAGTTTGTTTAATATTTTACCCATAGGTTTAATGAGGTCTCAAAAGCTCTCATTAAAGCACCTTAAGAAGAAGGGTCTGTCTCTATGACAGACTGTTTTTGCACACAGATATTGTCATAGATCCTAAAGCCTTAGAACTAACTATGTGACTCAGCTTTCAGCTTTTCAACCTCCTCATTAACTGAAGATTTCCCATGGTGGGTTTCTCCACTTCAAGGCAAGGAGTTTCTTCAACTGTGCAAATACCTTCACCAACAACAATTGTATGTGACACCTCTTCTTGATCTGATGACATCTAACAATCCTAAGATGAACTGGTATAACATATTGTACCTCAACTATGGACATAATGTGACTTTAATTTTGATTAGGTTTTAACTTGGTTTAACGATTATTTTGCCTTAAATCAGCAACTAAAACAGGGTTTGTTTCTAACTGTCTGAAAGCTTTTAAGTTACAAATAGTTGTCCAGGTTCCTATGAGTACCACAGCCTCCTCCAACTATTACAGGGGGCCCATTGATCAGAGACCCTCAATATGAGGATCAGGAGAATATGTTGCCTCAACAATTTAGGGATGATGCCCCTCAATAGCAGGAAGTAGTTATGGAACAAAGATGACACCGCTTTCCCTTGGCAACATAATTCTCCTAAAATAAAAGGGGGAAAGAGAGAGTGAAGTCCTAGGCAGGTTGATAAGAAGTCCAGGGTCCCCAAGGAGGAGAAAGGGGTCTGGAATTCTCAAGGAGGAGGAAAGGACAAACTTTTTTTCCTACATTCCTTAGTAAAGATTATATAGCAGTAATGTATCCTGTTTGAGGACATATTTCTCCTTCCTGAAAACCTTCTGATTAATCCTGTTATCTTATGGGAGTAGGTCTAGTAAGATTTTTACAACCTTGAGACATTCTTTTGATTTATTGTAATAACCAATTAAAAAGTATATAATTCCCTTGCTAAGTCTAGGGATTGGGGGCATTCTCCATTCCCCTTCTGATGTCTATGTCAGAAGCTTTCTCTGTCCCTTTTTATACTTTAGTAAAACTCTGCTATACAAAAGTTCTTGAGTGATCAAACCTGGTCCCTGGTCCTGAAGTTAAATCTTCTTCAGAGATCACGAATCCGACACCACTCACTGTAATTTATCAAAACCATGGATACACTTTTGAGGTATTATTTTATCTTTATTTTGAGAAAAAGAGTCACTGAAAATATAAAGAATAATGTTTCTTAAAATATACATTTACCTCACTCCAATCTAGATCCATTGATTTTAACAACTGTCATACTTGCTTCAAATTATTCTCAAAGAAATAAGATGTTAATATAATAGTTTAATTCCCCTTAAACCATAACCAGGACTCCCTTTTCCAAGTACCAGAAGGAACCACTATTGTAACTTGGGACTATATTTAATTATAACTATCAGTTACTATTATATAAAAAATATATTTATCCATAACATTCTAGAATCTTGTATTCACACCTTACATTTATATCCTGGATATCCATGAATCTCGATATACAGAGAAATCTAGTTTACTTCTTTTCTTTGCTGTTTAGTGTCCTGTATTGTAAGTTTTAGTTATGGTATTCCCTTTTGACATTCTTTCTTATATTTTGCTCTTATAAATAAAGAGTAGCTTTACACACACATAGGACCCACTGACAAGAGGTTATCTAGGGTCTATGCACAAAATGCATCATATGTAGGGTGACATAATAACCAGATGGCCTGGAAAAATCCCACATTACCCATTTGCTCTGGCATAAATATTAGTAGCACCTTGAAACCATCAATACATTCAAACTGGATGTGGAAAAGGCCATAACTAAACTTCAAATGCTATAAATTATACATAGAGACCAATATGACTACTTAGAAAAAATTTTAAACTTTTACATAAAAAATATCATAAGCAAAGTTGAAACACAAATTGACAACTAAAAGACAATGTGAAAACACATATCCCAGATTCAGTGCTAATATCCTTAACTATGGATACAAAGACTTGGAAATGACACCTTGGACAAAACTTCCTATAGAAATGCAGGCAAACAAAAGATAGACAATTTGCAAAATGAACTAGAAATGCGGTCCCTGAATATATGGGCAAATGTTCAAATTCACACATATTAAGAGAAATACAATTATGATATCATTTTTCATATTTCAGATTGGCAAAAATTCCAAAAGCTTGACAAAACACTCTCTTTGTAAATTTGTTGATGGGAATTTAAGATGGCATCACTTCCAGGAAGGGAAATTTGGCAAAACCTAACAAAATTTGTATACATTAATCCTTTCACCCAGCTATCACCCTGTAGGAATTTATCCTAAAGATATACCTTCAACAGTATCAAAGTACATGATCCAGAGTTTACCTACCAAATAATTATTTGTAATTAAAATATACTGGAATCTACCAAGAGGCCAAGCATAAAAATTTGTTCAAATAAGTGGTTTAGGGAGTCAACAAAATTCTAAGCAAATGTCAAAAAAGGAAGAAGACCCTGAATAACTCAATAACTCAGTAACTGATGTGGAACAATTTCCAGTAAATAATAGTAAGTAAAAAAAAATCCAAAGACAGTAGATAGTATGCTTTCTTTTGTGAAAGAAAGAAGAGAAAACATAAAGAAATACAAGGAGCAAAAGCTGGAAAACAAGAAAGTATATTATCTACAAGAAGTAGAAGACAGGATGAAAGTAAGTTGAATGGAGTATCATTTCTTTGAATTTAACTTTATGTATACATTTGGCTTTAGATATATGATACACCATTTAAAAAATTAAATCAATAAAGATGCAGAGGGGAAAACTAAAATCTAAAACTTAAAATTGGAAAAAACAACAAACAAAATTTATTCTTTTCTCACTCTTCTTCCATTTTCATTCCTACCACCAAAACATTCTCTACTGGTTTCAAAGAATAAAGTATGAAAATAACTCTTTCGTTTTGGGTCTGCATTTTTTATGTTTGGGGGACTATAAAAATAGAAAATTTCTTTCCAAACCTACTTTTGTGGTGGAGATAAAATGCAAACAAACACAGCAACAATAATATTTGAGCTTTAGAAATGATGTTTCCTTTATAGTCTTAAAATTTATTATCCTTCAGAAACTCTTTTCAGGAGAAATCAAACTATTTATTCGACCACAGTGGTCAGAGAAATTAAGGCATGTTTAACAAAAATCAAATGATCACAGCTTATCCATGCCAAATTTCCCTCTATATTAAAATAAAAGTAAAATTCATTCATCTGAATTTTATTCATCCAAGCAATACATAAGAATCATTTTCCTATTCATATGAACAGATTGTCTAGTCTACAGATCAAAATTCCTAACTCAGATATCCTTCTACTTAAAAAAAATAAAGTAAAAGAAACAAAGTGAATCATTAAAAAAAAAAACTCAATAGAGAAAACAACTTCATTTCATTAAGTCAAGGCTTTATAAAAAGCTCAATAACAGTATCATTGATATTTGAGAAAAGGAATGGCTAACAGGCTATAGGACAGCTATTTTAAAATGTAATAATGAAACCTCAGAGAAAGTCCTGTCAAACTAAAAGGCAAAACAGGATATATAATGAGACAGTTAAAAACAAAAGATCTTTAAACCCAAGAGGCAAATCAATGAGGAGGGAGCAGAGTGGCACCATGAGTAATACAACTGCCTGTCACATTGCACACGTAACTTTGAAGAGAAAATTGCTTGATGTGATTATCAAAAGTTAAAGAAATCAATGAGAGAGCTACTAAAGGACATTACTTAAAGCTCTGTGTTGTCCTAGATGAAGAAAATGACATTCCAGCAAGGCACAAGCAGGAGCATGCATTATGGAAGTAAAGATGAGGTCCTCCTATTCTAAATGCCAGGACAACCAGACATTGCCATAATCAAAACAGGGGAAGCAAAATGACATTTGTCCCAACAGTATCACAGAGAACACCAAAATAAAACTCATCTAAAGGTGGAACAAAAGAGTGAAAGGTATCTGTACTTAAGGAAAACTTGTACCTATTAAGGGAAACAAAGTTCATCCCAGAGGTCAACCGTCACATTTAAATGATGATATTTTCTTAAATGAACCAGACCCACAGAAAGAAAAATGTATGCTTTTTAGAAATAGATTTGAGCCTTTTTGGCAAAAATCCTGTGGATCAGGATTGATACACCTTTGATACAAATAAGACAATATTGTCAATAACTCAACCACACAGCTCTCCAGGATATTTCTGTTGATTACAGAGAGAGAGAGAAAACAGAAATGTCCCCACTGAACTCTGTATTTTCCTAGTAAGTCAAGTAACACCATATTTCCCTAGTCTGTGAGTCAATTTATAATGCTTCAATGACTAAATGGAATGAATACAATCAATTTCATGGAATAATGGTTTTAAAAAGGTTGCTTCAGTCTGATACACTGCATAGTACTCAAAAGAGAGGGCTTCCCAGGTGGCACTATTGGTAAAGAATTTGCCTGCCAATGCAGGAGATACAAGAGATATGGTTTGATCCCAGGATCAGGAAGATCCCCTGGAGTAGGAAATGGCACCCCACTCTAGTATTCTTGACTGGAAAACTTCATGGGCACAGGAGCCTGGTGGGTTACAGTCCCTGGGGCCACAAGAGTTGGACACGACTGATTGACAGAGCACACACACACTCAAAAGAGAACAGGGTGACTTCTGGCTCCCATTTCAGCATGTAAACAGCTTGGAAGGCATCACTTCAGTCCTCACAACAGGACTGGACAAACTAAAAATCTTAGATCCATCAGAAAATTGTAGTCACAGGGCAGATGACAGCTCCAAACATTGAAGAGACAAAGACAGATACAGGGTACCACAAATTACTATTGGAAAAGGAGACCAGAAGCAGAAACTGCCACTGGAGTCAGTACCAGGGTAGGAAAACTTGAACTGAAATTGACAAATTTCTGGTGGTTGAGTATGGACAAGCTTTTCAGTTAAAATCTCTGGGGCACTTGGGGAGAGTCCTAGTAGATATTCTATCTACATTTTCATAAGTTTCACTTCCAGAAGTCCTACCAGGTTATCATAGTGAAGATAAAAATCTCTTCATGCTCCCAGCAGGAAATGGGAATCCTAGCCATTTTGAAATACACCCAGAGAATTTTTTTTAAAAGCCTGTCCTCAAAGGAAACTATTTTACCAAAGCCTAACCAGCTGGGATTTTACCAAGCCTAATTAGCCTATTGGAAGGAAAACACTCAACTCTACCCTCTAGCCTTCCTGTTCTACCTCTGGAAGAAGGATTGAGGAATGTTTGTGAAGACCATGTTGCCGGGATACAAGTTCAACAAAAGATTGAGATATAATCACAGGACTAGAAAACACTCCTCCTCTCCTCAAAATCTGACATATCATCAATAAGTCTCTTGCATAATAAAAGGAGATTAAAACAGAAAGAATTGCATGTCCTAGATTTAGGGAGATTTATCTAAGGAATCTCCCCTAGAAAAAGAAGGAAGAGGAAAAACAAGGACACCAGAGGAAAATTTTAGACTTTAACACCTAGAGCATCAGCAAACACGACCTAACTCCTAGCTAGGTAAGTATAAAACTTCACACTAAAAATCTAGTTATCTCCATTCCTTACACTCAGTACATTAAGTCTAGCTTTCCACAAAAGAAAGGAAACAAAAGGTGTACTAAAATATAAAATACAGTCTAAAAGACATAGGAAGCACCCCATTCAGACTCAGATAGAGTGAAATTTTGGCATTATCACAACTATGGGAATTTAAGACAACTATGATTAATATGCTAAAGTCTCTAAAGTAAAACAAATAGACAAAGTGCAACCAAAGATGGGCATTACAAGCATAGGGATGTAAATTCAATGGAAGAATCAAAATGAACTGATAGGTATCAAAGACTGAAACAGAAATGCCCTTCTTCATAGAATGCCCTTTGATGGACTCATCAATAAACTGGACAAAGGTAAGGAAAGAATCACTGAGTTTGAAAAACATCAATAGAAACTCCAAAAACTAAAATGTAAAGAAAACAGAAGAGTGAAAAAGACAGAATATCCAAGAACTGTAAGACAATTACAAATGGAGTAACATTCATTTAATGGGGATACTAGAAGGAAAAAAAATAGAAAGGAACAGAAAAATTATTTGAAGTGACTATCAGTGATACTTTTTCCAAAAATTAATGACAAACAACCAAACCACATAACCCGGATACTCAGGGAACAGATAGCATATGACAAACAAAAACAAAACAAAACCAACAATACTACATGGGTATTCTATATTCAAATTGCAGAAAATCAAATACAAAGAGAAAATTCTTGAAAGAAGCTGGGTATGGAAATGGGGGTGTTGGAGTAATGCCTAGAGAGGAACAAGGATAATACTACATCAGATTTCTTTCAGAAACCATTTCAGCAAAATGAGAGTGAAGTGTTGAAAGGAAAAATACCACCACCGAAATTTGATATCTAGTGAAATTATCTTTCAAAAGTTGAGAAATAAAGACTTTCTCAAACAAAAATTCAGGAAATGTGTCACCAGGAGACTTGCCTTGCAAGAAATGTTAAAAGAAGCTTTTCGGAGAAATGAAAATAATATAGCTCATGACCATACTTTAAAAATAAAAATGAAGTAACTATGGCTCAGGCATCCAAGCTGGAGCCAGGTGGCCATTACGAACGTGTTTTCAGCTACGTTCCTGCATCAATGAAAACATGAGTTTTCTGAAATATATCAAACTTAAGACCACCCACCATTTAAAAAAAAAATATCTGCTAGCAGCTGCCAGGTGCAGTCTCAAGTTTCCCCCTGGTAATTACGAAAACTTGCTTATCAAGCACCCTCACTTCTTGACAGCTCCAACCCCAATTCTTGACAAATAAATTATGCGATTTTGTGGTTTCATTTATACATATCTCCTCCATTTTGTAGTCTGGTAGAATACAATTCAAGTATTTCTCAAATCTGTGTCTCCCACGCTATGGTCCTCAGTTTGGCTTGAGTAAAACTCTCCTCTATTCCTTATTATATCTTGTTTACTGATTTTGTTGATACTCAGAAACTTGGATCTACATAAAGAACTATTGGAATAAATGAAGATAAAATAAAATATTTTATTTCTTCTTAATTGAGAAAAGATAATTTGTTCAAAATTACTGTAACAACATATTTGGTGATTATAGGTTATGGGTAAGTGAAATTAATGACAACAGTATCTGAAGGGATGGGGAAAATGGATGGGGAATACTCTATAATGCATTTCACTATGTGACATGTTATACTGCTATTTGAAAGTGACTTGGATTAGTTATAAATTTCCATGGCAAACCATAGGGCGACCACTGAAAAAGATTTCAAAAAATATAAATTGATACTAAAAGAGACATGGCATATTATAAAATATTAATTAAAAATAGAGAAATGGGAAAACAAAAAAAGCAGAACAAAGAACAACAGCAGCAGTGAACAGAAAACAACAATGAATGTGGTAGCTATTAATCCAATTATAACAATAATCATTTTAAATATCAATGATATAAATATAGCAATTAAAGGACTGAGACTCTCAGAGTAGATAAATAAATACAACTATATGTTGCCTATAAGAAACTTATTTTAAGTAAAAAGATACAGACAGATTAAATAGTAAAGTCATAGAGAAAAAATATCATATTAACAGTAATCAAAGGAAGCTGGAATAGTATATTAATTCCAGAGAAAGCAGATTTGAAAGCACAGAAAATTATCAGGAATAAAGAGGGGCATTGCAAAACTCTAATGGGGTGAATTCTCCAACAAGGCATAAAAATCCTTGTTATGCATGTACCTAACAACAGCATCAAAAGACATGAGACAAAAACTAATAGAACGGCAAAGAAAGATCGATGAATCCGTTATTATAGTTGAAGACTTCAACACCCCTCTTGTCAGTAACATCAGTTCAGTTCAGTTCAGTCGCTCAGTCGTGTCTGACTCTTTGCGACCCCACGAATTGCACCACACCAGGCCTTCCTGTCCATCACCAACTCCCAGAATTGCTGACTCCAGGAGTCAGTAACATACAGATACAGTAAGCAGATAATTAGTAAGACCACAGCAGAACTGAACAGCATCACCAATCAATTGAATATGATTGACATTTCTATAGAATATTTCATCTAACAATAGCAGAATGCACATTCTTCTCAAGCTTATAAAGAGCATTCCCCAAAACAAACCATATTTCTGGGCCATAAAACACAACATTAACAAATCAAAAAGAAATCATACAAAGTATGCCCTCATGACACAATGCACTTAAACTACAAATCAAAAACAGAAAGATGGTTGTGGAACACTCAAATACTTGAGGATTAAATAGAACATCTCTAAATAATACATGAGCAAAGAAGAAATCTAAAAAGAAATTAAACATTATTTTGAACTAAATAAAAATGAAAATAGAGCTTTTTAAAATTTGTGGAATGCAGTAAAAGCAGCACTTAGAGGGAAATTTACAGCACTGAATTCACATATTAGAAAAGAAGAATTATCTAAAATCAATAAACTAAACTCCTACCTTAGAATATTAGAAAATTAAATTAAATTCAAATAAGCAGAATGAAAATACTGAAAATTAGAGTTGAAATCAACATAATGAGAAACTGAAAATCAATAGTGAACATAACTGAAACCAAAAGCCGTTCCTTTGAAGAAGTCAATACAATTCATAAACCTCTAGATGGGTTAACTAAGAGCAAAGGAAGAACAGAAGGAGGAGAGAGTGAGTGAGTGAAAGAGAGAGAGGTTCTGACTACCACTGAAATTCCCCATGGCTACGGGAGGATAATAAAACAATACTATGAACAAGCTTATACCCCCAAATTTCCTAACTTAGGTGAATGGACCAAGTCCTTAAAACACACAATCTGCTAAAACTCACACAAGAAGAAATCTATAATCTGAATAGATCTATATATATATTAAAGAAACTTAATCAATAACTAATAACCTACCAAAGCAGAAAGCATCAGGCCCAGATGGGTTGAATTCTACCAAAAATGTAAAGAAAGTGTTAGTTGCTCAGTCATGGGATCTTTGTGACCCCAGAAGGAAAAAAATACTATCAATTTTTGACAACTTACTTCTCAAAGCAGAGGACATGATTTCTCAATTCATTGTATGAGGCCAGCACTATCCTATTACCAAAACTAGACAATAACATTATAAAAAAAGAAGACTAATATTTCTCATGAACATATATGCAAAAATTCTCAATACAATAGCAGCAAATAATACCCAACAACATATAAAAATACTAATACATCATAGCCAAGTATGATTTATTCTGGGTATACAATATAGGTTTGACATATGACAATCAATCAATGTAATCTATCCTATCAACAGACTAAGTAAAAAAAAAAAAATCATATAATTATACCTGTATATGCACAAAAGGTACTTGACAAAACCCAACACTTATGTATGATTAAAAATTCTCAGCAAACTTGGAATATAGGAAGAGTTTTTCACCTTGCTAAAGAATATCAACAAAAAAACCTGTAGTTAGCATCACACTTAATGGTGAGAAACCAGATGCTGTACTAAGATTAGGAGTAAGGTAAGAATGTCCCTTCTCACTACTCCTATTTGAGAACATACTGGAGGTCCTAGATAATGCAATAAGCAAAAAAATCAAATAAAATATGTCACATTGGAAAGAAAGATATAAAACTGTCTTTTTTGAAAATTATACACATGTCTACATAGATAACTCCAAAGGATCAACAATGGCAATAATAACAAAAATGGAAAAAAACCCTCCTGGAACAAATACATTATAACAAGGTGCAGGATATAAGGTTAATATAAAAAGTCAACTGCTTTATTATATAAAAGCAATGAATAATTAGAATTTGAAAGTAAAAACACAATACATTTACATTAGAACCAATAATATATAAAATACTAAAGTACCAGTCGAACTATATATATATATATATATATATATATATATATATATATATATAAGATCTATATGAGGAAAAGTACAAAACTGATTAAAGAAATCAAAGAAGTTTTAAATATATGGAGAAACATTCCATGTACATGACTAAATGCAATATTATCAAGATGTTAGTTCCTCCCAAGTTGATATATACATTACAAGCATTTCCAATAAAAATCCTAGCAAATTGTTTTGTAAATACAAACTGATTCTAAAGTTTATATGGAAAAGCGAGAATTCCAAAAAGTCAACACAATAATTAAATATAAACAAACTCAGAGAACTGACATTCAACTTGAAGACTTACTATGTGAAAAAAAAAAAAGACTTACTATAAAGATTAGCATTTAAGACAGTGTGCTATCGGGAAAGAATAGATAAAATACAAGAATGGAATAATGATACAGGGCCCAGAAACACATCCACACAAATATAGTCAACTGATCTTCAATAAAGAAGGAATGGCAGTTCAATGAAGAAAAGTCAGTCTTTTTAACAAATGGTGCTAGGACAACTGAACATCCATAAGTAGAAAAATCCAGATACAGAACACAAGACTTTCATAAAAATTGACTCAAAATAGAGTAAAATGCAGAACTGTAACACTCCTGGAAGATAACATAGAAGAAAATCTAGTTGACTTTGGGTTTGGTAATGTTTTCTCAGATATAATGCCAAAGAACAACCCATGGAAGAAATATTGATAAACTGGAATTCATTAAGATAAAGAATAACTTTTCTGTGAAAGACACTGTTAAGAAAATGAAAAGACAGATCAAAAACTAGAAGAAACTACTTTCAAAACATGTATCTGATAAGGGCTGGTATCCAAAATATACAAAGAACTCTAAACTCACAACAATAAGAAAAATAAAACAGACAAGAGATCTGAATAGACACCTCACCAAAGGAGAAAAACAGATGGAAAGTAAGCATGTGAAAAGATGCTAAACATCATATGATATGAAGTGACTGCAAATTAAGACAACAAGATACTACTACACACTTATTAAAATAGCTAAAATCTAAAACACTAATAACATCAAATGTTGGCTAGGGTGTGAAGCAAAAGGTGCTTTCATGACTCAGTCACTTTTTAAGAGATTTTGGCAGTTTCTTACAAAACTAAACATAAATTCATCATCATAGCAAGAACAGTGCCCACTGGTATTTAAGCAAATCAGCTGAAAATTATATTCACATAAAAATTGGCACCTAATGTTTACAGCAACTTTATTTATAATTGCTGAAACTTGCAGGTGATAGTAAAATGATCACTGGTTGCCAAGGGTTTAGGGAGAGGAAAGGTGGAATTAGTAGAGACAGTAGAGAAGATTCTTAGAGTAGTTAAACTTTTGTGTATTATATAGTACTGCTGGATACATGCCATTATACATTTGTCCAAGTTCACAGAACGTGCAGCACAAAGAGTGAACTCTAATGTAAACTATGAGTTTCAGTAATGTATCAGTATCGGTTCATCCGTTGTATTCAAATGTACCAAACAACTACACTAATGCAAGGTGTGTGTATGAAACAGTATATGTGTGGAGAGAGAATGATGAGGAGATACATAGGAGCTCTAGATTTGCTATTCAAATTTTCTGTAAACCCAAAATCACTCTAAAAAATAAAGTCTATGAATTTAAACAGAAATTAATTTAAAAACAGAAAAAAGCCAACATTTTTTAGTTTAAAAAAAAAAGCCAGCTATAGGCCGAAAACATTCTGTGTAATATTCCAGTAGAGAATATTAACAAACAATGTTTGTACAGATCCCACATACATACTGAGACAATAATCACCCCAATCATCTGCTTAATCTTTTGTTTCACAGAAGCAGGGAATAAAAGGCAGAAAATCACTCTTCAATGGACTTGCCAAGTTATATGGCATAAATCAGAATGAAGCATCAAAGACAAAATATTTGTAAAGCAGAATGGGAGAAAAAATAAAAAAACAATCATCACACTACTTTGTTCTGAGATAGTCCTTTGTGCCAGCTGTGGATCCTCAGAAATGAGCAACTGATGATAATGATTAATTCCATCCATGAGTGTTTCATTGTTGATAATTCCAACTATTGAAAGCCATCTTAATTTGGAAGAAATTTAGCAATATACCAGGGATTACACTTAAGAACTTCTGAGGGAAAAGTAAACAGATACTACTTTTAATACACTTTTATGGTTTATGTCACGACACTATAATACAGTGTAAAGTAAACAATTACAAATAATTTTGTAGCCTAAACTATTGCTTTTACAAGTTTTAGTCCATTCCCTCTAAAATCTGTCTTTCTAATTATTGCTGTGCAAGATAATGTTTCCATCAAATCAATGCCAAAGAAAACATTCTTGGATTACCTTATTGGTATTATTACTACTATAAAATATCTACAACCCAGAAATAAGAGAATCTGCTTACTCCTCAAAACAAAGTAAACAAACAAAAATCAGTTTAAATGAAAAATATTTATATAGCTTATATCCTAAATTTGAGAATAATTTAAATTTTGTCATTATAATAAATCACTTAGTATTTTTATTACTGTAATAACAAAAAAAAACATTTTTATGGAAGGAAAGAGTCTTTAAATTCAATAGTGCTTTACAATTTTTAAAATTTTACACATATGATTTCATGTAATCCCATAATAACCCTTTTTCCCCCAGTACTATATTACCCTAGCCTTTTCCCTTTCCCCACTGGTAACCTCACTCGTTTGTCTTCCAAATATGAGTCTGCTTCTTTTTTGTTTTATTCCCTAGTTTGTTGTATTTTTTTAGGTTCCACATACAAATGCTATCATACCATATTTGTCTTTCTCTGACTTATCTCACTTCGTATATTGCCCTCTGAGACCATCCATGTTGCTACAAATGCCAGAATTTCATTCTTTTTTATGGCTGAGCTGTAGTCTACTGTCACACCTTCTTTATCCGGTCATCTCTTGATGAGGACTTAGGGTACAAGATCTATATTTTTAGCTGACTGATATATTGATAAAATGTGAAAATGGATGACTTGTCCTATACAGTCACACTATTAATTACTCTGGAGTTCAGTGTACTTCTGGTCTAGACTAAAAAATGTTTATACTTGACACTGAAAGCTTTTCTAGAGCAACTTTTAAAAACTCAAATCCCAAACCTGATTACAATTTTCCCATTGTAGAAAACCATGAAGAAATTTTTTATAAAATTACACTGTAAAATATTTAGGTGAACCATGATATAAACACCACAGACCTCCTACCTTAACACAGCATTTCTTCCATCACTCCTTGTACACCAAACCTGGCGGGTTTGAAAACCTATCTCTATGTCCCAGGACTTGGAATGGTGATGCGCCTTGTAACTGTGATGTCTGAAAGTGACCAACTCCTTCGACTCAGAGCTAAAATCCAGAACGGTTCTTCCACTTAGGTTAAGTTCTTTGAGAGGAGGCAGTCTACATTTACTCCATGGTCCAACTTTAAGGCTAAACGTATATTCCTCTGCCCCAAGAGGACAAGAAATGGGAGCATCACAGGCTCTTGACTCAGTCAAGTTAGGACACTGTGACCCTCCATAGAGAGGGAGGGCAATAGCTGAGCGAGTTCTGTGCTGTAACTGCTTCCCACACCCATTGCTACACGTAGACCACGGCGAGAACTCAGACACCACACAATCCCGTGGGCAAGGGATGAGGCACGCTTGTTCCGTGGGGGGCTGAGGGGCAAAGTGTTCACATATCTCATTCACAACCATGGTTCTGTTCAGCTTCTGAACACAGTGCACCGTCCGATGCTGCAACCCGTGCTGGGCGGTCACACACGCTGCAGCCCGAGGCCTGGCGGGGCCCAGGGCAGGAGGAGCGAGTACACAGTGGTGCCAGTCGGAAACCTCCCACTGGAAGAGGTCTCTGTGCCAGTCACAGACTCGGAAGCAGCTTCTTTCCTTCGGAGGTCTGTTGTGCTCATCACAGTTAGACAGGTGGCTCGTCCACCCCTCAGAGTGGAAACACCACAGGGCACGACTCTGGCTTCCGCCTGGCCCACAATTTCCTGTACACCTTCCCCAGGGGCCTGCGGGCAGAAAAGACAAAGGGGTCGATTACTCCAAGATCCCAGGCCACCATCCACACAGAAACAGGTCAATCTGTACACCTTGAGACACAAGCAGTGTGAAATTGTGAAATACGAGAAAAAAAAAATAACTTAGTGGTTAAGAAAGTGGATTCTACTCTACATCAGTTGGCCCTTCTTGAAACCTGCAATCCATCTCTTACAGCAATGTCAACTTGGATGAGTTACCTCAACTGCCTAAGTCTCAGTTCCCCACCTACAGGAACAGATAATTAAAGTGCTGACTTGTAGAGTTTTTCTGAGGATCAATAATAAAATGTGATTCCAAGTAACAATATACATGTAATAAATGATTGGTATCATTATAATTATTATGTCTCAAAGCCTATATATCTAACTCAATATTAATACTTTCAAGTTAGGCAGAGTTTCATCTAAAAGAATAGCCCCAAATCCAGGATTTTAATAAACTAGGATTTTTCATGTTTCCAATTCTTCAGCTCACAACCTAAGTATACGCTCAGAAGAAAAAGACATTTAAAAAAATAACTTGCAAAAGCATCCTAAATATATATTTGCTTTCTAAATACTGTCCTCAGTTTTGGTTTTTACTTACAGAATGAAAAAGAAAAATGTGATACAGGGGTAAAAGTGAAGTTAATTAAAAAACAGCAGCACTGAACTGTCTGTGGAAATTCTGCCCCTACAATCCCTGAAATATACTGGCTGGGTAAAGCTTCCAAGGGCATCCCTGGTGGCACAGTGGTGAAGAATCCTCCAATGTAGGAGATATAGGATGTGTGGGTTTGGTCCCTGGGTCAAGAAGATCCTCTGGAAGAGGAAGCATGGCAACCCACTCCAGTATTCTGGCCTGGAAAATTGCAAGGACAGAAAAGTCTGGTGGGCTACAGTCTATGAGGTCGCAGAGTCAGACATGACCTAGCAGCTAAACAACAATAACTTCCAACATTAGCTTGTAATATGCCAAATCTTTTAATTAATGAATTAGTTTTATGAGAAAATTTCAAGAAATGGACAGATAAAAGCGCTACCCATTGACGTTTCTCGCTTTTCTTTTTGCATCCTAACTATAAACACACTGGCTGGCCTCATCCATTAGGCTGATCATCGATCTTTCCACAAAGACAGCAAGTAATCGCATTTTGTGTCAATGGGAAAAAAATAGTTTCCTCCTTTTCTCTTTACTTAAATATTTAATAAGAGCCTGAAAAAAGAAGCTTATCACTGTTATATTTGCCCCTTTCCTAGCTTTGGAATCACCATAAAGGCAACTCACATCCCGAGAAATCTTTTAATTTCCACAAGAGAAAGAAGGTGAGGTCTTTCTCTCTTTCCTCAAATCTGATCAAACTCCAACATGTCACTTAATTAGTCCCTGGAATGCATTTTCAAGCACATCTAGTACATTTCTAGGAGCAGTAAATGTGTATAGTAACATGCATTTAGGAAGAGACATGTGCCTCCCCAGAGAAACAGGTATTTGCATTTGCTGCAATGAGGATCTCTCTGTGGCAGGGCAATACTTTTGAGGTTGTAATGTACCCAGTCCACCAGTTCTTTCCCCGAGCCCTGGGTGTGCAGACCTGCTATTCTAGGCAATACCATGTTGATAATTTCAGTGCTGATGATTTCTGTCACTTTGTGAAAGAGAATAAAATGTACTCTCATCTTCTTTTGGTGCCCCCACACTCGAGTGTGGTGCTCCATTTCTTGTTGAAACAGAGTTTTACAGAATGAAGTCAGCTTACAGTCACCAAAATGCCCTTTGGTTTCCCACACTCTTTCCGGGGTGAGCTGTCCCAGCACTGCCTCCTCAGGCACAGTCAGTGTGCATGGAAAGTGCAGCGTTCAGCACAGGTCGACTAATCAATCATCTTTAATTCTGATTATTTCCTCCTGAATCACCCACAGCTTAGTATTCTGTACACTGAGATGCTCACTGTGACATGATGGTTATTTGCAGGCTCCAGGTGTCTAGATGTTCTGGAACAGATTCAGGTTCAATACGCCACTCCCTGCCCAGCATCGCAGACCCCGCATGCGAATATTTACTATCATTAAAAACACAAACTACAAAACCCAAATCCACGGCTACTATTTCAAAAAATATGTGATTGTAGGAAACTTTTTAAATCTTTAGATTTTAATCATTTAAAATTATTTAATAATTTAATCCATTAAAATTAGATTTTAATTTTTGATCTATCCAGGAATTTGGGATTAACATATACAGGCAAATTCTTTACTGCCTGAGCCACCAGGAAAGCCCAACATATACATACTAGTATATATAAAGTAGACAACCAATAAAGACCTATTGTATAGCACAGGGCACTGTACTCAGTATTTTATAATAACAAACAAGGGAAAAGAATCTGAAAAAGCATATATATATATATATTTATATATAACACATATATAAAACTGTTTATATGTGTAACTGACTATATGACAGTTTATATATATATAACTGATTATATATTCAGTTTATATATACATATGTTCAGTTTATATATACACATACTGCATTATGTGCTCAGTCACTTAGTCATGTCTGACTCTTTGTGACCCTATGCATTGTAGCCCACGAGGCTCCTCTATTCATGGGATTTCCCAGCAAGAATATTGGAGTGGACTGCCATTCCCTACTCTAGGGGATCTTCCTGACCCAGGGATCAAACCCAGGTCTCTGTGTCTCCTGCACTAGCAGCCAGATTCTTTACCCTGGCACCACCTGGGAAGTCCATATAATATATAAGTATATATAATAACTATATATAATGTATATAACGTGTATATAACTAAATCATTTTGCTGAACACCCAAAATTAGCACAACATTGTAAATCACTTACACTTCAATTAAATAAAATCTGTTTTGAATGATCTAAAACACTTATTAGTTAAAATGAAAACAAAGCTTTTTTTGCTAAAACACTGGGTTTTAAAATATAGGCTGTCAGTTTCTATTTGTTTAGGTATCAAGTATATACAACTTTATACTTAGGATTTATTCCTGTGTATTAAAGAATGTAAGATGAAAATAGGGAGCCTCTTCTAAACAATCTTGAAAAGCTAACAGTAAATTTAATCAATCTAGAACTTCTTACAAAGTGATCCTTATTCTTAATTTTAAAATATTTGATTAACACATTTTCTTATTATTAACATTCTGTTTTCTTCTAAGTTTTTGCCCATTTTCAAAACTGTTAATGTAGCTTTTTTATTATTTGAGATCATTAATATTTTAAACTATATAAATTACTATTCTTCCCTTTGCTTTCATTTCTCCATCTATATAGAATTTTACAAACAGCCACATTTTTTTCTAGATCAATGGAAGACAAAATATAATTATTAACAATTATCCTCCAGTTAAAAACAAATAAATAGAAAGAAATAATTACTACCATTTGTTAAAGCCTAGTGGTGTTGTACTGTATTTGTTTTCTTGTTAAATATTCAGGAATTTTACCAGGTGGTCATTAAATCATTCATGATTTAAAATCAGCCATGGTGGGAGTATTTACATCACACTACAAATCAAGGCAAATGAAGGCTTTTTTTTTTTTAAACAGTGAGCCAGTTGGTTTATCTTATATCACTGGTGACTTGATAAGTGCCTTCTTTCCTTCTGTTCCTTATAACAATCCCATGAAGTGGGGCTACTTTGCTCATTGTATCAGTTGAGGGGAATGGAACTCTTAGAAGTTACAATGCACACCCAAGTTATACAACCAGTGTGTGATAGACTAGAATGAAACTCCAGATCTGTGTGACCCCAAGCGTGGGCCCCTGCCCTACATTTGAAAAGACCCTTTCTACAGTGTGCACTGCTATGTGTGATCCTAAAATCACAAGGCAAATGCGTTTCTTCACTTAGCTACAATCTCTCCAATTTGTTAATATTCCTTTGGATGTGAGTAGAACAAGTTATCAAGGTTGTGGCGGCGCAGGATTTCCCCCTCTTGACCCTGGGAATTTAGGACAGCAGTTTTTGCATACTAAGACACACGCATGTTTATAAACTTAAGTTACCGCATTTAGGAAGGCATGGTCGAGGGAGAATAGTTTTTCCACATGTTAAAGCGAACTTTGCAGACAACTGAAAAGAATCTGAATAACAAGTAAATGTAACTTGAATTGGCTATGCTTGGAAAAAATGAAAAACAAATTGTAAACAAGACATCTGAGACATGACAAGACCTCTCAGCAATTGACCTATAACAATTTGCATTTTTCAGATATGGAGAGAAAAATGTGTCCCATGATTTATTCAGTTGCGTTTGGCTATGAACTTAAAACACACACAATAGTGAAAATCATACAGCCCTGAGGGATTTTGCCTTTTCAAAAAACATGCATATTGAAGTAAAGTGTGACCTGCAGTATGACAAATCTTAAATCCCTTGTCCAAGTGCAGAAATAGAAGAGCTGATTAAAATTTTGAGCAGTTGCATGAAGAAAAAAGAATATCACTTTTAAATTTGACGTATATATATATAAAACATACGGTTATATTCAGAACATACATCTGAGATAAATAATCTAAAGAAACAAATAAAAAATCTATGTACAAACAATAATCATTTTATATTTTTTTAATTGGAAATAGGCTACAAGTAACACAAATAAAACAAAATTTTCATTACTCTAGGAGATGTACCCTACAAGATACTGCTCTGATTTATGTCAAAGAGTGTTCTGACTATGCTTTCCATAATTTTATACCATGGTCATATGCTGCTGCTGCTGCTGCTAAGTCACGTCAGTCATGTCCGACTCTGTGCGACCCCATAGATGGCAGCCCACCAGGCTCTGCTGTCCCTCGGATTCTCCAGGCAAGAACACTGGAGTGGGTTGCCATTTCCTTCTCCAATGAATGAAAGTGAAAAGTGAAAGTGAAGTCACTCAGTCACATCTGACTCAGCTACCCCACGGACTGCAGCCTACCAGGCTCTTTCGTCCATTGGATTTTCCAGGCAAGAGTACTGGAGTGGGTTGCCATTACCTTCTCTGATCTGGTGATATAATTAGGTCTTTAATCCATTTTGAGTTTGGAGGTTCCTTAAAAATCTAAAAATAGAACTACCATATGATCCAGAAATCCCATTCCTGGACATACATATGTAGAAAACCATATTCAAATATATATATGCACCCCAAAGTTCTTTGCAGCACTATTTACAATAGCCAAGACATGGAAAAAAATCTAAATGTCCATCAACAGATGAAAGGATAAATAAGATGTGGTACATATATACAATGGAATATACTTAGCCAACCAGTCCATTCTGAAGGAGATCAGCCCTGGGATTTCTTTGGAAGGAATGATGCTGAAGCTGAAACTCCAGTACTTTGGCCACCTCATGCGAAGAGTTGACTCATTGGAAAAGACTCTGATGCTGGGAGGGATTGGGGGCAGGAGGAGAAGGGGACGACAGAGGATGAGATGGCTGGATGGCATCACTGACTCGATGGACGTGAGTCTGAGTGAACTCCTGGAGTAGGTGAGGGACAGGGAGGCCTGGCGTGCTGTGATTCACGGGGTCGCAAAGACTCGGACACGACTGAGCGACTGATCTGACTGATCTGATCTGATACTTAGCCAAAGAAAATGGTGAAATAATACCATTTGTAGCAAAACGAATGGACCTAGAAATTATCATACTAAGTGAAGTCAGACAAAGAAAGACAAACATCAATTATATGTAGAATCTAAAAATGATACAAATGAACTGATTTGCAAAACAGAAACAGACTCACAACTTAGAGAACAAATCTATGGTTACCAAAGGGGAAAGGGAGGTAGAAGAAAGGATAAATTAGGAGGTTGGAATTAACATATACCCACAACTATGTGTAAAACAGATAATCAACAAGGACCCACTGCCAAGCATATAGAATGCTATTCAATACTATGTAATAAACTATATGGGAAAAGAATCTGAAAAAAAGAATATATATATATATATATACACACACATATATATATGCAGATATGCAGATGACTCCACCCTTATGGCAGAAAGCAGGAGAAAAAAAAAAAAAAACTAAAGAGCCTCTTGATAAAAGTGAAAGAGGAGAGTGAAAATGTTGGCTTAAAACTGAACATTCAGAAAGCTAAGATCATGGCATCTGGTCCCATCAATTCATGGCAAATAGATGGGGAAATAATAGAAACAGTGACAAACTTTTTTGGGGGCTCCAAAATCACTGCAGATGGTGACTATAGCCATGAAATTGAAAGATGATTGCTCCTTGGAAGAAAAGCTATGACAAACCTAGACAGCATATTCAAAAGCAGAGACATTACTTTGCCAACAAAGGTCCGTCTAGTCAAAGCTATGGTTTTTCCAATAGTCATGTATAGATGTGAGAGTTGGACTATAAAGAAAGCTGAGCACCAAAGAATTGATGCTTTTGAACTGTGGTGTTGGAGAAGACTCTTGAGAGTCCCTTGAACTGCAAAGAGATCCAACAAGTCCATCCTAAAGGAAACCAGTCCTGAATATTGATTGGAAGGATTGATGCTGAAGCTGAAACTCCCAATACTTTGGCCACCCATGTGAAGAACTGACTCATTTGAGAAGACATTAATGCTGGGGAAGATTGAAGGCAGGAGGAGAAGGGGACGATAGAGGATGAGATGGCTGGACAGCATCACCAACTTGATGGACATGAGTTTGAGTAAGCTCAGGGAGCTGGTGATTGACAGGGAAGCCTGGCCTGCTGCAGTCCATGGGGTCACAAAGAGTCGGACATGACTGAGCAACTGAAATGAACTGAAACTGAATCACTTTGTTATACAGCAGAAAGTAACATAACATTGCAAATCAACTCTATACCAACATAAAATAAAAATTTAAAACCAAAAAAACACAAAATTGAGAACAATTAAAGGTTTAAAAGTTTAATTATATACATAATTACATAGATAAGTTTTAAACTAAAACTTGAAAACATTTCAATGGTGTAATAGGAATAGTAATTTTCTACTTGTTTACCTGCACTAAGATTATGTAAAATCACCATCCACCTGTGACTCATTACCCTTTCTATGAAATAAACACAGCTACTCTGCAATAAACTGTGAAGTATTTCAAGTCACATCAGTTCTAATTAACACGCTAACATTTTTGTATCAGTTCAGTTCAGTCGCTCAGTCGTGTCCGACTCTGCAACCCCATGAACTGCAGCACGCCAGGCCTCCCTGTCCATCACCAACTCCCGGAGTTCACTCAGACTCACGTCCATCGAGTCAGTGATGCCATCCAGCCATCTCATCCTCTGGCGTCTCCTTCTCCTCGGCCCCCAATCCCTCCCAGCATCAGAGTCTTTTCCAATGAGTCAACTCTTCGCATCAGGTGGCCAAAGTACTGGAGTTTCAGCTTCAGCATCATTCCTTCCAAAGAAATCCCAGGGCTGATCTCCTTCAGAATGGACTGGCTGGATCTCCTTGCAGTCCAAGGGACTCTCAAGAGTCTTCTCCAACACCACAGTTCAAAAGCATCAATTCTTCGGCACTCAGCGTTCTTCACAGTCCAACTCTCACATCTATACATGACTACTGGAAAAACCATAGCCTTGACTAGACGGACCTTTGTTGGCAAAGTAATATCTTTGCTTTTGAATATGCTGTCTAGGTTGGTCATAACTTTCCTTCCAAGGAGTAAGCGTCTTTCAATTTCATGGCTGCAGTCACCATCTGCAGTGATTTTGGAGCCCCCAAAAATAAAGTCTGACACTGTTTCCCCATCTATTTCCCATGAATTGATGGGACCAGATGCCATGATCTTCGTTTTCTGAATGTTGAGCTTTAAGCCAACTTTTTCACTCTCCTCTTTCATTTTCATCAAGCGGCTTTTTAGTTCCTCTTCACTTTCTGCCATAAGGGTGGTGTCATCTGCATATATGAGGTTATTGATATTTCTCCCGGCAATCTTGATTCCAGCTTGTGCTTCTTCTAGCCCAGCGTTTCTCATGATGTACTCTGCATATAAGTTATATAAGCAGGGTGACAATATACAGCCTTGACGTACTCCTGTTCCTACTTGGAACCAGTCTGTTGTTCCATGTCCACTTCTAACTGTTGCTTCCTGACCTGCATATAGCTTTCTCAAGAGGCAGGTCAGGTATAGAAGTGAATTTTTTTGGACACAGGGTAGAATTGATGAAATCTCAAGTTACATTCACCTTTATAACTCTATGATTCCTCTTTTTTTGTATGGGTTTTTGAAGAAAGTGCAAATCTGTGAATGTTCTAATGTAATATTCCTCTAAAAGTAGAAAAGTTCTGGCAAATTGTATTCTCTTAATTAAGTTATCCTTAAGTGGATTAGTTTTGATGAATGCATCACCCAATCTAAATCATCACAGTTAAAGCAGCCCACAGGATGCCTGAATATTAGGTGCGGTATTAAGAAGCCTGCAACCAAGGGGAAAAAAAGCACTCCAGAGAACAGGGAATAAACATATTCCCAGGAGCATTCACACTGTTCTCACCACTATTTGAAGTAGCAAACTTGATTTAATACCATTCACACAATAGGAAGAGATGTTTGTTTTATTATTCACTTTCTTTCAACCACTGCTTTTATTATCCTGACATTGCTTTATATTTAACTCTACCAAGAACACTGAGAAATGACATGGATGACATGGCTGAGCTTTACTGTTCTAAACAAATTATTGGTGGATAATTACTGTACCAAAGCACTCAGAAACCTGAGCATTACACAATGTGACATAAAACAGCATTGATCCACTTGTAAGATGTCTCATCTACAAGAAATTGCTTGGAATTTCTGTCATAACTTTCACATCTCAAAAAGCTTTCACATTGATCATGGAGAAATTAAAGTAATATCTCCATTACACAGTGGACAATTATCTAGGAAATCACACTTTCTAAAATACATCAAAGAACCCAAGGGATGAGAAAAAGTGGCCAGTGAACATTTATTCACTGAAACAACCATTATTCATTATCTGCTATTTGACAAGTAGTGTATTAGACTCTGGGAATATAAAAATGAATGAGACATTAAATACATCTCATAATAACTGTGCACTAAATATAATGCCTACATGCTGATGAAAGGACATCAGGCCACTCAGGGTTGTCTACACTTAGCTTGTACACAGCATTAACAATCTTAATTTGACTTCCCAGAGTTTATTAAATCAAAAGCAGAAGGCTAGAAGTTGAGAGGGACCACTGAAGGCAGGTACAGTAATGAAAGTCAGAAGAGATGATAGCTTCTGAGTCTACATTTCAAAATATATTATAATAATTAATAACTTCCACTAGCAGGGGATGTATAAAGTCACCCAACACTTTCTAACCTTTCAGAGCAAACCTGCTTATTAGATATATCCATTTGTGAGTTATGCCTCTGATAGAAACAGGCACACAACACAGAAAATGGAGAGACAGGAAAAAAAAAATTAATGGGAAGGAATTTAAACCCTAATGCATTTCATTTATTTTATGGATTTTATTAGATTTTTTTTTCATTAGAGTATAGTTGATTTACAATGTTGTGTTAGTTTCCAGTGGGCTTCCCAGGCGGTGCTAATAGTAAAGAACCTGCCTGCCAATTCATGAGACATAAGAGACATGGGTTCGACCCCTGGATAGGGAAGCTCCCTGGAGGAGGGCACCATGGACAGAGGAGCCTGGTGGGCTCACAGTCGGTAGGGTTGCAAAGAGTCGGACACAATTGAAGCGACTTACAGTGTTGCACAGCACATTTGTTTCAGATATACAGAAAAGTGAATCAGCTATACAAATACATACACCCACTCTTTTTTAGATTCTTTTCCCATATAGGCCATTACAGAGTATTGAGTAGAGTTCCCTGTGCTGTAGAGTAGATTCTTATTAGCTATCTGTTTTATATATAGTAGTGTATATATGTCAATCCCAACCTTCCAATTTATTCTTCCCCATCTTAACACCTGGTAACCATAAATTTGTATTCTACATATGTAACTCCGTTTCTGCTTTGTACAATAGATATGTTCATTTGTACCCTTCTTTTAGATTCCACATATAAGCAATATCATATGATATTTGTCTTTCTCTCACTTAATTCACTCCACATAACAATCTCTAGGTCTATCCACATTGCTGAAAATGGCATTATTTCATTCTTTTTTATGGCTTAACAATATTCCACTGCATATATGTAACACATGTTCTATATCCAAGTCTCTGTTGTAAAAAACACAATGACACAGAGGTTAAACATGTTACTAAGTGACCAGTGGATCACTGGAGAAATCAAAGAGAATATAAAAAAATACCTAGAGACAAATGACAATGAAAATACAATGATCCAAAAACAATTGACACAGCAAAAGCAATTCTAAGAGGGAAATTTATAGCAATATAATTTTACCTCAAGAAACAAGAAAAATCTCAAACAAACAACCCAACCTTACACCTAAAGCAACTAGAGAAAGAAGAACCAACAAAACCCAATGTTAGTAGAAGGAAATAAACCATAAAGATTAGAGCAGAAATAAAAGAAATAGGAACAAAAAAACAACAGCAAAGATCAATGAAACTAAAAACTGGTTCTTTGAGAATATAAACAAAACCTTTAGCCAGACTCATTAAGAAAAAAAGGAAGAGGACTCAAGTCAATAAAATTAGAAAGGAAAAAGGAGAAGTTACAATGGAGATAACAGAAATATCAAGGATCGTAACACACTACTACAAGCAACTATGCACCAATAAAATGGACAACCTAGAAGAAATGGACAATTCATACAAAGGTACAACCTTCCAAGGCTGAACCATAAGGAAATAGAAGATATGAACAGAGAAATCTCAAGTACTGAAATTGAAATTGTGATTAAAAATCTCCCAACAAGCAAAAGTCTAAGATCAGCTGACTTCACAGGAGAATTTATAAAGTATTTAGAGAAGAATTAACACCTACCCTTCTGAAACTCTTCCAAAAAATTGTAGAGAAAGAAACACTCCCAAGCTCATTATACAAGACCACCAATACCCTGATAATAAAACCATACAAAGATATTATACCACAAAAAAAGAAAATTATAGGCCAATGTCACTGATGAACATAGATGCAGAGTTTCTAAACAAAATACTGAATCTAACAACACATTAAAAGGATCATCCATACGCCATGATCAACTGAGATTCATTCAAGGGATACAAGGAGTCTAAAATATCCACAAATCAATCAATGTGATACTCCACATCAACAAACTGAAAAATAAAAAACATATGATCCATCAAAAAATGTCCACTGACAGATAAACGAATACAGAAATTGTGGTACATATACACAGTGGAATATTACTCAGCTATTTAAAAGAACACATTTGAGTCAGCCCTAATGAGGTGTATGAACCTAGAGCCTATTATATAGAGTGAAGTCAGAAAGAGACAAATATTGCATATTAACACATGTATATGGAATCTAGAATGACAGTACTGATGAATCTATCTGCAGGGCAACAAGGGAGACACAGACTAAAGAACAGACTTGTGGACACAGTCGGGGAAGGAGAGGGTGGGACGAATTGAGAGAATAGTATGGAAACATACATTACCATATGGAAAAGAGATAGTATGTGGGAATTTGCTGTGTGACACAGGGAGCTCAAGCCAGTGCTCTGTGACAACCTCAGAGTAGGATGGGGTAGAATGGGGAGGAAGGTTACAGGAGGAAGGGGACATATGTATACCTGTGATTCATGTATGGCAGAAACCAACACAATATTGTAAAGCAATTATCCTCCAATAAAAAGATTAATAAAAAGAGAGAAAAAGTTACTAAAAAAAAATGATCATCTCAATAGATGCAGAAAAAGCTTCTGACAGAATTCAACTCCCATTTATAATAAAAAAAAAAACCCTCTCCAAAAAGTAGGCAAAGAAGGAACCTACCTCAATGTAATAAAGGACATGTATGACAAACCCATAACAAACATCATTTTTAATTGTGAAAAACTGAAAGCATTTCCTCTCAGATCAAGAATAAGACAGGATGTCCACTCTGGCCACTATTATTCAATGTAGTTTTGGAAGTCCTAGCCATGACAATCAAAGAAGAAAAAGAAATAAAAAGAATCCAAATTGGAAAAGAAAAACCATAACCACTTGCATATGACATAAAACTATACATGGAAAACCCTGAAGATGTCACCAGAAAACTACTAGAACTCATCAGTGAATTTGGTAAAGTTGCAGGATATAAAGTTAATGCACAAAAATATCTTGCATTCCTATACACTAACAATAAAGGATCAGAAAGAGAAATCAGGGTAACATTCCCATTTACCATCACATCAAAAAGCATAATAAAGAGTGCCAGGAGAAATATCAATAACCCTTATGGCACCCTATGGCAGAAAGTGAAGAAGAATTAAAGATCCTCTTGATGAAAGTGAAAGAGGACAGTGAAAAAGTTGGCTTAAAGCTCAACATTCAGAAAACGAAGATCATGGCATCCAGTCCTATCACTTCATGGCAAATAGATGGGGAAAAAATGTAAACAGTGACAGACTCTTTTCTTGGGCTCCAAAATCACTGCAGATGGTGACTTCAGCCATGAAATAAAAAGATGCTTACTCCTTGGAAGAAAAGCCTTAACCAACCTAGACGCATATTAAAAAGCAAAGACATTACTTTGCTGACAAAGGTCCCTCTAGTCAAAGCTATGGTTTTTCCAGTAGTCATGTATGGATGTGAGAATTAGACTATAAAGAGAAAGCTGAGTGCCGAAAAATTGATGCTTTTGAACTGTGGTGTTGGAGAAGACTCTTGAGAGTCCCTTAGACTGCAAGGAGATCCAACCACTCAATGCTAAAGGAAATCAGTCCTGAATATTCATTGGAAGGACTGATGCTGAAGCTGAAATTCCAATATTTTGGCCACCTGATGAAAAGAACTGACTCATTGGAAAAGACCCTGATGCTGGGAATGATTGAAGGTGGGTGGAGAAGGGGACGACAGAGGATGAGATGGTTGGATGGTAATCATTCAATGGAGATGAGTTTGAGTAAACTCTGGGAGTTTGTGATAGACAGGGAAGCCTGGTGTGCTGCAGTCACAGAGAGTCAGGCAAGACTGAGTGACTGAACTGAACTGAAAAAGCATAAAATAGCATCTTAAAAAATTCCATTGTATTTTTCATAGCAATCAAAAAACCCTCATTACTACTAAAACTATTTTCAAAATACATATTTGGGACTTTGAAAAATAAGTTTAGAAAAATTTAACAGCAATAGTCGAGAGATAGTAAACATTATTTTCATAAGTATAAAGATACACTTTTGAATATTTTTCATGATTTCAAATTCCAGACCACCACAGAGTATCTGGACTGCATATATACACTTCCAGTAAGCATATACATTGCTGCTAACATCCCAAGTTCTTTTTGCATGATTGTGTTCTATTTGACATCTAACAGCACGTTCTAAGTCCATTTCATCGTTATGGACAGATGCCTCTGTCACTTATCATTTATGATTATAAATTATTAGTTGCCAGTAGCCAGAAAATCCATTAAAAGAACTTGACAGCGGAGCAGATTAGAAATCTATCTGAATGGCTAATCAGTTCATGCAAACACCATAGAGACAGAAAACTACCTTTTAAAAATTGTTTATCAATATTTCTGGTTTCTAAAAATTCTGAAGCCTAAAAGGGCATCTCAAACCTCATATACTTCATTGCATCCTGACATAAAGTGGGTCTTTTTAGATCACTCATATATACAGCCTGCAAACCACCAAGATTGTAGGAATGTAAAGGAAATCTTATAGCCCAGTTTTTGGAGCAGGGAGTGAAGTCCAAACAAAATCCATGACTTGCTCAAGGTCATGCAGTCATTTGGAGCAGAAATGGAATGGATCATGGCCCTCCAGAAGCCCAATCCAGTGATCTTTACAGTATATCACACTGGTTTCTGTTATAACACTCTACAACTGCAAGGGGAAAAAAGGGCTCCATCAACGGTCTGTCATCCAAGGTGGAAAAGGAGGAAAAACAGAACGAACAAATGGAAATTCCATAGAAACGCACTTTATATAAGCATCAACCCGACTGTGAATGCTGAGGGAATTTAATCTCCTAGATCACCAGCTAGGAACACACAGCTTCCCAGAGGCCCTTCAGAGCTGATTACGTGAAACGGGATCCTTCCTGTCTCAGTGTGAGTGAGAATATGGACAAAGTTACTATTTGGGTACATCCAACAAGGCTTAGGGGTTTAGCACACAAAGAAAGTCATAGGCACCAATAAGAAGTGATGTGTCCTTAGAGTAAATATAGCATTAATAGTAACAGTTGTCATTTTTGAAACATTTACTATCTTCCCCATATCATTACTGAGATTGGTGTGCTTTGCTAAATGAGGTCAGCAAAGCCTGAGGTCAAAGAGCTTTCTCAGGGTAAATGGCTCAGTTGTCCGGATACTGTACTCTTCAGTTTTATCGACTCCAAATATTTCCCATTGTAACTGCAGTTTACCTATTTTTAGAAGCCATATCTCTTGAGCAAATAAAGCCATGCAAAGCCCCTTAGGTAAAATATATTTAGGAGGAGGTCTATTCTGAGGGTAGCTGGGTGAGGGACAAGGGGTCCTGCTCTTCCTCTCCTGCCTACACCCCTCAGCCTTGCCAGAGTCCCAGCTCAATGGCCCAGCTCCCTGACGGCTCCAGAACTCCTGGGGCTTTGATACCTGTCAAGGGATACTAATGGGATGTTCTCATCCCATATATGCTCCACTCAACTTTGACTTTACTTGCAATAAACACTTCAGCTAAGCCCTCTCAATTCCCTGAAGACACACACACACACACACACACACACACACACACAAACCAATTTTTCAGCTGTTTTGCATCAGTTCAGTGAGAAAGGCAATGAAGTGTAGGCCAGACATAGGGTAAAGCTGAACTCTGCCCAGTATTCTAAAGGACTTTCTCCCTTTCCTTATTGATCACTAGGCAGTGATGACTCTTCAGGAGGATCAGAGATGTGTTTGTTTTATACCACAAAGAAAGCAAAGTGGAGCAAGTTCTTAGGATGTTGAAATTTGTAGTCTGTGCCTCCACCCAGAAAACAGAAACCAAGTTCCACAGTGAATAATCAATATGTGTTGGGCTTCACGAGGAAGGCCTTGCCTATTGTTGTCTATTAAAGGCTCACAGAAAAGGCAGCAATGTTGGAATTATATGTGTAAGCTTTAAGAATATATAAATCCTTTTTATGTCTGAGTAATATTCCATTGGATTTGTCACTGTTTAGTCACTAAGTCATGTCCAACTCTTTTGCAACCCCATAGACTGTAGCCCCCAAGCTTCTCTGTCCATCCGATTTCCCAGGCAAGAATACTAGAGTGAACTGCCATTTCCTTCTCCAGGGGATCTTTCTAACCCAGGGACTAAACCCACATTTCTTGCACTGCAGGCAGATTCTTTAGCACTGAATCACCAGGGAGGCTCCTGTGTTTCCTTAGCTTATGCTTCAAAGAACAAACATCCAACATAATGCCCAATGGGATTCTTAAATGTTGGTTTTACAAAACCCCACCTGTAATACCCATTACTCTTTGCTGCAACTCTTTGGACTCCTTATTGCCAGGCTCCATGAAGCCCATGCAATCAGGGATGGAGTGTCCAATCTTCTAAGGGTTGTTAATTAAATGAAATACCTGTCTACAGAAATACAGTTGATCTTAGTCATGGCTCTAATCAGAATATCCTAGTTGCTTCAGGCACATTACTGAACAAGATGCTATAATCATTTTTTTCTCTTAGAGGATTCAAATAAATAAGAATTATATATCACATCTTACCATCCCAGTCTATGACTCACAACCCTAAAAAGTGACAGGGGGTAGAATTATCATGGTGGTCACAGCCTTGTTACAATAATAGCGCTGACACAGTAGCAGACACTGTGGCTGACGTTTAATAACAACCATATTACTCAATCCCCAAAGCAGCCTTGAAAAGTAGGCTAATTTAGAAAGGACTCCTAGATGCCCTAAGTTCCCTAAATATTTTCAGGAAACTTTACAGAAAGAGATAAAAGAGAGCAAATATGGTCTTTTGTTGACACGATAATATTCTCAGACACCCAGGAAAACACCTAAGAAAAGAGGAGTCTGGAAGACTTGCTTTAAAACTGTTAACTTGGGACACTGCTCAGCCTGAGGAGGAAGCCCCAGACACAGAGGTAAAGCTGAGAAACCTGCCATGATACAGGTTTCCAGTGGAACCACAAACATTCTGTGGAGATACCTTCATGCTCACATCTTAGCGGGATTTGAGTGGCACCATTATTCGGAAGGGTGTTTAGGTCAAAGACCCAGTACCCACATTCCTATGGGGTTGACAGATGGAAGAACCATGGTTGAAAGGTATATTTTGCTTACAGAAGCACAGAGATTTATTAGATGGTGATCTGAAGATATTTTTGAAACCAAACATAGCACAATAGGCCTCTGACTTCTGTGTAGACAGAAGTCTAGTCCATTAAGGTTCTGTTGGATGTTCCTGAAGAATGGGTCTCCTTCCCTTGCCACATGCCTGCTGGCTCAAAAATAAAAGTTTATCCCTGTTTCTTCTACCTGGGACAAAATTGATAATAATAGAGATCCTGATGTTAGTGAGACAGAGAGACATAGAGACCTTGTATCTTCCTTCCCCAGAAAGAAAATGGCAGCTGTGGATGTCCAGGCAGATAAGGCCAGGGCCAATGGGAACCTCTGAGAGATCCAGCACAGTGGAAAAGTTACACAAAGAACCAGCTATGACACAGAAGTTCTAGAGAGAGTTGACAGCTACCAAGAATAAGGGCCATCTAAGTGGTGGCCAGTATGAACTGATAGTTGAGGAACAGGTAGACTTCCCAGAGAAAAGAGGAGGGACTCCAGTGGTAAGAGGGCTCAAAATAATCAAACTAATCTAAAAATGAATGAAAAAAGTATATTTTTTGCATATCTAAGTTTTCTGGAGGTGTTTCACTCATTTATTCGGAGGAAATCTTGCAAGAACTAGAAGTGTAATGCCATAAGAATGCATCCAGTCAGTAAGGCAGAAGCAGGAGGGTAGAGAGATAAAGGACGACGCCCACCAGGTCTGGTCCCTGGTGGAATCCAAACAGAGGAACCTCCCACTCCTTGTCATTACTCATTCTAAACTGAAAGTCACGCAGTTATGTCTGACTCTCTGCCACCCCAAAGACTGTGGCTTGCCAGGCTCCTCTGCGCATGGAATTCTCCAGACAAGAATACTGGAGTGGGTAGCCATTCCCCTCTTGAGGGAATCTTCCAAACCCAGGGATTGAATCCAGATTTTCCACACTGCAGGCAGATTCTTTACCATCTAAGCCACTCATTCTAAGGCCAGTGCTTAATTCTAGGCAGAATGAGACTGAGGAACAAAATGAAACTTAATCACCAAAGAACAGATAAAGCTGATTCATTTCTGAATTCAAGTAAAATCAATACAAAGAACTTGAATATTTGGCTGCCTAAATATTAAACAAGAAAATCTGGACTAGACATTGTCCCTCTTGAAAGAAGTGGAACCTCAAGAAAGTATTTCATCAAGGTCAAGGTTGCCATTGGGAGAACTGGCAGCCTAAGTCTTCAAGAGCGAGGGTGCATCAGACATTCTTATAAGTTGCCATGGATTGGCATGAGATGAAGAAGACCTACCTGGGTTCATGATCTATTCAGTCTACACAGTGGTGCACCCAAAGTTCTTAGCTGAGATGGGTACTGAGTATCACTACCACATATAAGAGTTCAGGGGAATCAGAGGAGTAACAATAAATATAGCCCCAACCACCCATTAAGCTGAGAGTCCTATGGGACATTCAAGCCCTTTGATGGATAGCACACTGAGAAAATACATCCTCATGATTCTTTTCTAGCTAGGTGAGCACAGGGCAGTGGCCTGAAGCCTGGGTCAACTCCTTTTAGCCCCTCAACCCACCCACTCATGCATGATGGGAATTTCCCAGAGTGCTTTGTGGGAATTAATTTACAGTGAAAGTGAACTGAAGAAATGTCATTTGAGATATGGGGGTAGTTTGCATTCACATAATGAAAATAATAATTATTATAAGGTAATAGTCACTTAGGAAAGTGAAAGGAAAAGAAGGAAAGCTATGACAAACATAGATAGATCAAAAGAGACATCCCTTTGCCAACAAAGGTCCATACAGTCAAAGCAATGGTTTCTCCAGTAATTGTGTATGGAGGTGTGAGTTGGACCATTAAGAAGGCTGAGCACCACAGTTGATGCTTTTGAATCATGGTGCTGGAGGAGACTCTTGAGAATCCCCTGGACAGCAAGGAAATAAAACCAGTCAATCCTAAAGGAAAGCAACCCTGAAGGGAAGGACTGATGCTGAAGCTGAAGCTCCACTACTTTGGCCACCTGACACAAAGAGCCGACTCACTGGAAAAGACCCTTACGCTGGGGAAGATTAAAGCCAGGAGTAGAAGGGGGTGATGGAGGATGAGCTTGTTAGATAGCATAACCAACTCAATAAACATGAATTTGAGCAATCTCTAGGAGACAGCAGAGTACAGAGGAGCCTGGTGTGCTGCAGTCCATGGGGTCGCAAAAAGTCAGTCATGACTTAGCAACTGAACAACTAATAATCACTTGTAGACTTAATACACAAGTGATTAAGAAAAAAAAAAAAAAAAACCTGCTGGATTTTAACCATTCCTGGGGACAAGGAAATACTGTTCTATCTCCCCATCTTTCCTGTATTATCAGATTCTCATCAGAGATGACATGTCATCATTCAGGAATTCCTAAAATATTTTCAGAGAAACAAAGACATCCCCTGAGATAAAAATCCAAAGAAGGGCTCTGTTATTAAATAAATTTGGGGACAATGCAGAGTTAAACCAAATTTAAGGTTTTCTTCTTTGCAGGACTTTTCCAATGTACGTAAAAGCTTTTAATGTACATGTGAATTTCCAAGAATTTATCCCTAGTGTGTACCACTCACAAGTACCTTTGCTGACTTCACTCTTTCCCTAGAGGCAGACACAGAGAAAATATTTTGCATATGTGATGCTTTTCTCTTGTTAGCTGAGGTACTTGATCATATTTTATAACCTTAATAAGTTGAGATAACATGAAAGAAAAACATTTTTATAATTTTAATTTCAGAGTCTGTATATTAAGTTAAGGTTAAATAGCAACTTCCAAAGACTAGCACATACATTCCTCCCAGGATACAAACACACAAAACAAAGAATGCTTCAGAAGAAGTAAAAAATCTGCCACCTGTCCACAAAGGAGATGACACAAAGCACACAGCAGAGATAGCAGTTGTTAGGCAATAGCTGAGCACTTTCAAAGACCTAAAACACAAGATCAAAGCACATGGAATGTGCCAAGGCTTAACGGCAAAAAGGCACGAGCCAATTCAGAACAGTCCCTGAACACATCATTAATTTACAGTTCAGTAAAAGGACTTAAAATGTAGTACACATCAAGGTTTAGAGTTTCTGTATCATTTCAGACATAGTTTGTACTATGCTGTGTTTGGGGCTTCAATGGGGCTCAGTCAGTAAAGAATCTGCCTGCAGTGCAGGAGATGCAGCTTCAGTCCCTGGGTCAGGAAGATCCCATGGAGAAGGAAATGGCAGCCCACTCCAATGGGCTTTCCTCTTTCTTGCCTAGGAAACCCCAAGAACAGAGGAGCCTAGCAGGAAAATTGTGCAGAGTCCATGGCGTTGCAAAGAAATGGACGGGACTGAGTGACTAAACAGCCAACTGCCACCATGTTGGGTTTTGCTTCAGGATATAACAAGGTGTACTTTGCGGGCAACATGTTAGTGAATTGCAACAATGTAATCACTGATTCCAAGTTTGGAACACAGCCTATTGTCTATATGCCATTCAGGGACCATTACATGAATCTGATATTCTACAATAATACACAATAAACAGGACTGGTTTATACATATTTTATGCAATTATATTAGCATTATATTATATTAAAGGTATAGTACACATGACATTAATATTATATATATAAATTATATGTTTTAGACAATTCTATTTCTTATGCATGGGGCTTCTCCACTGACTCAGTGGTAAAGAACTTGCCTGTAAATATAAGAGATGCAAGTTCAATCCCTGGGTCCATAAGATTCCCTGGAGAAGGAAATAGCAACCCACTCCAGTATTCTTACTTTGAAATCCCATGGACAGAGGAGTCTGGCAGGTTACATACAGTCCATTGGTCACAAAGAGTCAGACACGACTGAGTGATTAAACAACAACATTTCTTATGCAAACTATAGTTTACATATTTCATTATATATACTCAGCGATCAGTGCAAAGAAATAGAGGAAAACAACAGAATGGGAAAGACTAGGGATCTCTTCAAGAAAATCAGAGATACCAAAGGAACATTTCATGCAAAGATGAGCTCAATAAAGGACAGAAATGGTATGGACCTAACAGAAGCAGAAGATATTAAGTAGAGATGACAAGAATACACAGAAGAACTGTACAAAAAAGATCTTCACGACCCAGATAATCACGATGGTGTGATCACTGACCTAGAGCCAGACATCCTGGAATGTGAAGTCAAGTGGGCCTTAGAAAGCATCACTACGAACAAAGCTAGTGGAGGTGATGGAATTCCAGTAGAGCTATACCAAATCCTGAAAGATGATGCTGTGAAAGTGCTGCACTCAATATGCCAGCAAATTTGGAAAACTCAGCAGTGGCCACAGGACTGGAAAAGGTCAGTTTTCATTCCAATCCCAAAGAAAGGCAATGCCAAAGAATGCTCAAACTACCCCACAATTGCACTCATCTCACACGCTAGTAAAGTAATGCTCAAAATTCTCCAAGCCAGGCTTAAGCAATATGTGAACCGTGAACTTCCTGATGTATAAGCTGGTTTTAGAAAAGGCAGAGGAACCAGAGATCAAATTGCCAACATCCGCTAGATCATGGAAAAACCAAGAGAGTTCCAGAAAAACATCTATTTCTGCTTTATTGAATATGCCAAAGCCTTTGACTGTGTGGATCACAATAAACTGGAAAATTCTGAAAGAGATTGGAATACCAGACCACCTGATCTGCCTCTTGAGAAATTTGTATGCAGGTCAGGAAGCAACAGTTAGAACTGGACATGGAACAACAGACTGGTTCCAAATAGGAAAAGGAGTTCATCAAGGCTGTATATTGTCACCCTGTTTATTTAACTTATATGCAGAGTACATCATGAGAAACCCTGGACTGGAAGAAACACTAGCTGGAATCAAGATTGCCAGGAGAAATATCAATAACTTCAGATATGCAGATGACACCACCCTTATGGCAGAAAGTGAAGAGGAACTCAAAAGCCTCTTGATGAAAGTGAAAGTGGAGAGTGAAAAAGTTGGCTTAAAGCTCAACATTCAGAAAACAAAGATCATGGCATCCGGTCCCACCACTTCATGGGAAATAGATGGGGAAACAGTGGAAACAGTGTCAGACTTTATTTTTCTGGGCTCCAAAATCACTACAGATGGTGACTGCAGCCATGAAATTAAAAGACACTTACTCCTTGGAAGGAAAGTTATGACCAACCTAGATAGCATATTCAAAAGCAGAGACATTACTTTGCCAACAAAAGTCTGTCTATTCAAGGCTATGGTTTTTCCATTGGTCATGTATGGATGTGACAGTTGGACTGTGAAGAAAGCTGAGCGCCGAAGAATTGATGCTTTTGAACTGTGGTGTTGGAGAAGACTCTTGAGAGTTCCTTGGACTGCAAGGAGATCCAACCAGTCCATTCTGAAGGAGATCAGCCCTGGGATTTCTTTGGAAGGAATGATGCTAAAGCTGAAACTCCAGTACTTTGGCCACCTCAAGCAAAGAGTTGATTCATTGGAAAAGACCCTGATGCTGGGATGGATTGGGGACAGGAGGAGAAGGGGACGCCAGAGGATGAGATGGCTGGATGGCATCACTGACTCGATGGACGTGAGTCTGAGTGAACTCCGGGAGTTGGTGATGGACAGGGAGGCCTGGTGTGCTGCGATTCATGGGGTCGCAAACAGTCGGACATAACTGAGTGACTGATCTGATCTGATCTGATACCAGGCTTCCCTGGTGGCTCAGATGGTAAAGTGTCTTCCTACAATGCAGGAGACCCGGGTTTGATCCCTGGGTCAGGAAAATCCTCTGGAGAAGGAAATGACAACCCACTCCAGTACTCTTGCCAGGAAAATCCCATGGATGGAGGAGCCTGGTAGGCTACAGTCTATGGGGTCGCAAAGAGTCGGACACGACTGAGCGACTTCACTTGTATACTATGTAGTATATAACTAAACATACATAATTGCAATATAACCATAGACATAGTACATATGTATGAGTTGAATATATATGTATGATCTTATCAGTTCAGTTCAGTTGCTCAGTTGTGTCTGACTCTGTGACCCCATTGACTGCAGCACACCAGGCTCCTTTGTCCATCACCAACTCCTGGACCCTACTCAAACTCATTTCCATCATGTTGGTGATGCCACCAACCATCTCATCCTCTGTTGTCCCCCTCTTGAACCGCCTTCAATCTTTCCCAGCATCAGGGTCTTTTCTAATGGGTCAGTTCTTCATGATCAGGTGGCCAAAGTATTGAAGTTTCAGCATCAGTCCTCCAATGAATATTCAGGACTGATTTCCTTTAGGATGGACTGGTTGGATCTCTTGCAATCCAAGGGATTCTCAAGAGTCTTCTCCAACACCACAGTTGAAAAGCATCAATTCTTTGGCTCTCAGCTTTCTTCATAGTCCAACTCTCACATCCATACATGACTACTGGAAAAACCATAGCTTTGACTAGATTGACCTTTGTTGGCAAAGTAATGTCTCTGCTTTTTAATACGTTGTCTAAGTTGGTCATAGTTTTTCTTCCCAGGAGCAAGTGTCATTTAATTTCACCATCTGCAGTGATTTTGGAGCCCCCCCAAAATAAAGTCTCTCACTGTTTCCACTGTTTCCCCATCTATTTGCCATGAAGTGATAGGATCAGATCTTCATTTTCTGAGTTTTAAGCCAAGTTTTTCACTCTCCTCTTTCACTTTCATCAAGAGGCTCTTTAGTTCCTCTTTTCTGCCATAAGGGTGGTGTCATCTGTGTATCTGAGGTTATTGATATTTCTCCCGACAATCTTGATTCCGGCTTTTGCTTCATCCATCCTGTCATTTTGCATGATGTACTCTGCATATAAGTTAAATAAGCACGGTGACAATATACAGCCTTGACACATTCCTTTCCTGATTTGGAACTAATATGTAGTTCCATGTCCGGTTCTAACTGTTCCTTCCTGACCTGCATACAGATTTCTCAAGAGGTAGGTCAGGTGGTCTGGTATTCCCATCTCTTGAAGAATTTTCCAGTCTGTTGTGATCCACACAGTAAAAGGCTTTGGTGTATTCAATAAAGCAATGTAGATGCTTTTCTGGAACTCTCTTGCTTTTTTGATGATCCAACAGATGTTGTCAACTTGATCTCTGATTCCTTTTCCTTTTCTAAATCCAACTTGCACATCTGGAAGTTCATGGTTCACATACTGTTAAAGCCTGGCTTGGAGAATTTTGAGCATTACTTTGCTAGCATGTGAGATGAGTGCAATTGTGTGGTAGTTTGAGCATTCTTTGGCATTGCCTTTCTTTGGGGTTAGAATGAAAACTGACCTTTGCTAGTCCTGTGGCCACTGCTGAGTTTTCCAGATTTGCTGACATATTGAGTGCAGCACTTTCACAGCATCATCTTTAAGGATTTGAAATAGCTCAACTGGAATTCCATCACCTGCGCTCTTTGTTCATAGTGATGCTTTCTAAGGTCCACTTGACTTCACATTCCTGAATGTCTGATTCTAAGTGAGTGATCACACCATTGTGGTTATCTGGGTCATGAAGATCTTTTTGTATAATTCTTCTGTGTATTCTTGCCACCTCTTCTTAATATCTTCTGCTTCTGTTAGGTCCATACCGTTTCTGTCCTTTATTGTGCTCATCTTTGCATGAAATGTTCCCTTGGTACCTCTAATTTTCTTGAAGAGATCTCTAGTCTTTCCCATTCTGTTGAGCTTATGAGTATGTGTAAATACGTACATACATACATACACACACAATGCCACATGTATGTTTTCTACTAATTCAGTTAACCTCTGAGTATATTTCATTAGTACATCTCAATAGTCCTCCTAATATGCATCAACTCAATTACAGACAGAATTGCTTTCCAGCATCTCCCAAGCTCATCCCACCACCAAGGACCTTGAGAAATCTTTTTCTGCTTCTCTTTCTTCTCCACAAATGGGCAACTGTCTCCCTTATTTAAAATACTATGCTTATGAATACAAACATCAGCATACTAATATCCAACACATAATAAACTTTTGCTCTCTCCATACAGAGACCACACAGCAACTGCTGAAATACTGAATCATGCACAAAGTGATTAATTTACATTCATTGTCCTTTTAGAGTGAACTATACTCTGTTAAATCTGTGTTCTCCAAAAATCAATACTTAATTCATGGTCTCGATGTGAGGAAATTTAATATGAACCATAAAATTCGACTCCCTGGGCACTAGCTTACTGTAACATGCTATTAGAACTCTTTATCCCTCTTGTGATTTCAGAGAATTAGTCTGAGCACCTCATAATTCCTACCCTGCTGAAACACATTATCAAAAGCTTATACCACTTGGAAGTAATTGAAGTCCACACTTCCTAATCTACATTAAGATTTATTTGAGGTGTTTTTTTTTTTTCCTTACTCTGTTCAAGACAGACGTAGTCTCAGCACGTATCCCTGTCATTTAATTTTTCCAACTAGACCACATAAACCATGGGATATGCCAGGCAAGCGATCTACTAGGTCCTAGAAAGAGATCATGCTACATCTTTGCTGTCATCTAGCGGAGGGGAAGTATCACAATTAGCTTTTATATACTGTCCGGGGTTGATGGTGATCCCAGAGGTCCTGTCTTCTTTTCCACTGGAACACATTTTAAGCACTAGCCAGCCTTTGGAGTCATCACTGGACAGCCCCTTTGGGAGTGAACTTCTACATCGCCTCTTTGACTTGCTTCTTTCTTGTGACAGCCACAATAAACAGTGGAGGCAGGGCATCACTCATGGTGTGGCCAAACGTTTAGCTCTCCTAAGGGCTGACTACAGACGGAGCACTCTTTGGTTTGGAGGCCTGTCCTGACTAGGGAGTAGGAAGCAGCAGGGAACTACGAGAACATTAGGGCCTTTCCTGATGCCCCAGGCATGGGTGGGCAGAAGCACAGTGTCGTGGGTGGGACATCTTGACAAACTCACCCTAAATGCTTACGTTAATTTATTCTTTTAACTATCTAAAGTGAAGAGCCAAGGACAACAACTACTTTAAACCAGGAAGAAACAGGTTTGTAGGAAATGCTTCGGAGGTATGCAGACGTTAGTCCACATCTTAATTTTGCCATTCAGCACTCTGTGACCTTAAGCAGCATTTTTGGCCTCCATCGTCAACCGTTTTAACCTACAGGCTGGAGAGAACTGAGATGATCCATGTAAAGCTCCTTGACACAGTGCCTGCCACACAGCGAGCCCTGAATGAACAACAGGTCCACGTGGGAGGTGTTATCTGTCGCCAGGCTCTTGACTTACACATTTGTTGACCTCAAGTTTGTCATTTGACACTTGGTCCGATGATTCTTTGTTGTGGAGGGTTGTTCTGTGCATTACAGGATGGTTAGAAGCATTCTTCGCCTCTCCACATTAAATGGCACTGGTACCCCCCATCCCCAGTTGTGACCATCCAAAGTGTCTCCAGACACTGCCAAATGTACCGTAGGAGCAAAAGTGCCCCGATCATCACTGCATCATTTAATCCTGAAAAAAATCCCAGGAGATGGGTGGCTTGTCCATTCTACAAAGAAACCACATAAACTGTGTAGGATCCCAGCGGTAGTAAGGGGAGATCCAGGACCTTGGGCCAAGAGCCTGAGCTCTACTCCCATGTTCCACATCTTTAAAATGGGTATTTTTTAAAGAAGACGAATCGAACTACCACTGATGTGTACTCAGCGTTCTATGTCCAACTTCTGACTGGCCAAAGCAAGGTTTACGGGCTACATGTCTCATCTTTACTCCAGTTTTATTAACTTTCAATAACCGTATTTTCAGGGCTACCCTCCCACATATTTCAGTGCTACTTGATTAAGGTCCATTTTCTCTCCCTCTTCCTCCTTCCCTCTAAAGACAGCCTGAACTTGACAATCCAACAGCCTAGATTTGAGCTGCAGTTCTTCCACTTCCTAGCTATGTGGCTTCAGGCAGGTAATTTAATCTCACCTTTGTATCCTACACAAGGACAAACTGGATTTTGTGGACTTCCCAGCTGAGTAGATAGCCATCTCTACAGGGCAACCTGTTATGCAGAGCACAACTGTAGAAGGTACACAGCTGGAGTTGTGGAGCGAAACCCTGCCCTCAGCCCTCTTCTGCAGAACCGTCAGCACAGGCCATGCCATGCTTTCCCCTTCTGCCCATGCACAAGCTCTAAAGATTTGTCATATCTTCCCCACAGAAACGCAAATCAAAAATATAAAATAGACAACCAATAAGGACCTACATACAGCACAGGGACCTCACTCAATCATCTGCATTAACCTATATGAGAAAAGAATTGGAAAAGAATGAATGTATGTACACGAGTAACAATCACTTTGTAGTACACAACCCAACTAACCGTACATCTCGCGATACCCAACAGAAACTAACACAACTCTGTAAGTCAACTGCACTCTAAAATTTCTTTTTAAATCCAACTTCCTCAACAAATTAAACACAAGTCAAACATAACCCAACTGCCCCATTTAGTTTATGCCTAAGAGACTGTGGAAATGGACCCCGCAAGAGTGCCTGTTAATGGCCAAAAGCCCTGGCGGCTCTTTTCCAAAGAAATGGGCCAGGCTTATACCAGTGGGAACTGTCCACAAGGGGGCAGCCAAGTCCTGTTGCCCAGCTCAGAGGACTAATTCCTTCTCATCAGGTGTGCTGGAACTTGACTGGCTTTCAACCCCCTTCCATCTAGTGATTTTGAATGGGGACGTCTTAACAAGATGCTCAAATAAATCTCACAGAGAAAATGTCAAATATTCCAATCACTTTCCACTTCTACAACTTCAAAACTCATGAAACATTCTTGAGAAAGGACAATTTTAAAGTCACACAGCCCTTAAATTCCAAACTGAGCAATAACTCTATCACCATTTTGAGTCCCAAATGCAAAATGATATGAAAAACTATGGGTAAGAGTTCGGTTTTCTGTTAAAATTATACAAAGTTAAGAAAAAAATTCTGAGTGGTTTTCCAAAGAAAGTGGCCAAGAAAACATTTTTATTTTCTGAAGCATTAAATAAGATGAAAATCTTCACACATAAATAAGAACATTTGGGACTATCCTTTCCATAGGTGATATGACCACAGCAGATACTGCTTTATGCATTAGCCCTATTTCAAAACATCTTCCTTAACATTCTTAAAGTTATTGTTAATGTCCTCTAAATACACTTTACCAGACTCTAAGAATGCAGCTAGTACAAACTGCACTATTTATACTGCCTTCTCACATTGCAAACATGTGAGCATGTAGGAAACAGCAATCTTAAGATACAACTTGTTAGTGCAGGAAGTACTTTAGCCAGGTAAATCCATATTTATCTTCTTAAGGCTTGAAGAGAAGATACTTATCCTCTCTTCCTGTCTTGAAGAGAAGAGGGGAAAAAACAAAATTGTGATTTCTAGGCCCCCAGGTCAAGTGGAGTGAGAAGTCAAGTGGGCCTTAGGAAGCATCACTATGAACAAAGCTAGTGGACATGATGGAATTCCAGTGGAGCTATTTCAAATCCTAAAAGATGATGCTGTGAAAGTGCTGCACTCAATATGCCAGCATATTTGGAAAACTCAGCAGTGGCCACAGGCCTGGAAAAGGTCAGTTTTCATTCCAATCCCAAAGAAAGGCAGTGCAAAAGAATGGTCAAACTACTTCAAAATTGCACTGATTTCACATGCTAGCAAAGTAGTGCTCAAAATTCTCCAAGCCAGGCTTCAGCAGCATGTGAACCGAGGACTTCCAATGTTCAGCTGGATTTAGAAAAGGCAGATGAACCAGAGATCAAATTGCCAACATCCACTAGATCATAGAGAAAGCAACAGAATTCCAGAAAAATTACACCTTCTTTACTGACTATTCTAAAACTGTTGACTGTGTGGATCACAACAAACAGTGGCAAATTCTTTAAGAGATGAGAATACCAGACCACCTGACCTGCCTCATGAGAGATCTGTATGCAGGTCAAGAAGCAACAGTTAGAGCCAGACATGAAACAATGGACTGGTTCCTAATTGAGAAAGGAGTACATCAAGGCTGTATATTGTCGCCCTGCTTATTTAACTTATATGCAGAGTACATCATACAAAATGCCAGGCTGGATGAAGCACAAGCTGGAATCAAGATCACCAGTGGAAATATCAATAACCTCAGATATGCAGATGACACCACCCTTACGGCAGAAAGTGAAGAGGAACTAAAGAGCCTCTTGATGAAGGTGAAAGAGGAGTGTGAAAAAGAACGTGAAAGAGGGGAGTGAAAAAGCTGACTAAAAATTCAACATTCAAAAAATGAAGATCATGGCATCTGGTCCCATCACTTTATGGCAAAATAGATGGGGAAACAATGGAAACAGTGACAGACTTTATTTTAGTGGGTGACAAAATTACTGTAGATGGTGACTACAGCCATGACATTAAAAGATGCTTGCTCCTTGGAAGAAAAGCTATGACCAACCAAGACAGCATATTAAAAAGCAGAGACATTACTTTGCCAACAAAGGTCCATCTAGTCAAAGCTATGCTTTTTACAATAGTCATGTATGCATGTGAGAGCTGGACCATGAAGAAGGCTGAGTGCCAAAGAATTGATGCTTTCAAACTGTGGTGTTCGAGAAGACTTTTGAGAGTTCCTTGGACTGCAAGAAGATCAAATCAGTCAATCCTAAAGCAAATCAACCCTGAAATTCATTGAAGGGTCTGATGCTGAAGCTTCAATACTTTGGCCACCTGATGAGAAGAACTGACCAATTAATAAAGACCCTGATGCTGGGAAAGATTGAAGGCAGGAGGAGAAGGGGACAACAGAGGATGGGATAGTTGGATGGTATCACTGACTCAATAGACATCAGTTTGAGCAACCTCTGGAGATGGTGAAGGACAGGAAAGCCTGGTGTGCTGCAGTACATGGGGTCACAAGAGTTGGACATGACTGAGTGACTGAACAACAGGTTAAGACCTGTTGGGAAATAAAAACAGGACTTTCAGATACAGAAGTGAGAAAAATAAAAATAGCAGACTATAGTTACATGGTAAAACAAACTAGATTCAGAAAGGTCTGTCCTTTTAGCATAAAAGTGCAATATTCTTAATATATATATTATATATATAATATATATATATAATAGTAGCAATCGTGTTAGTCGCTCAGTCTTGTCAGACTCTTTGTGACCCCAAGGACTGTATAGCCCACCAGGCTCCTCTGTCCATGGAACTTTCCAGGCAAGAATACTAGACTGGGTAGCCATTCCTGTGTCCAGAGAATCTTACCAATCCAGGGATCGAACCCAGGTCTCCCACGTTACTGGCAGATTCTTTACTGTCTGAGCCACTAGAGAAGCCATATATATATGTGTGTGTGTGTGTGTGTGTGTGTGTTTAATGTATGCTGACGTGTGTGCTCAGTCACATCCGAGTCTTTGCGACCCCATGGACTGTAGCCCGCCAGGCTTCCCTGTCCATGGGATTCTTCAGGCAAGAATACTAGAGTGGGTTGTCATGCCCTCTTCCAGGGGATCTTTCCAATCCAGGGATCGAACCCGCATCTTTTATGTCTCCTGCATTGGCAGGCATATATATGTGTGTGCGTGTGTGTGTGTATAATATCTACACAGTAGTCTCTTGGTACCTACAGGGGATATGTTCTAGGATTCCTTACAGATACCAAAATCTATGGATGCTCAAGTCCCTTATATAAAATGGTATAATATTTGCATGTAACTTATGCACATCTTCTTGTATACTTTAAATCACCTCTGGATTATTTATAATACATAATACAATGTAAATGCTATGTAAATAGTTGCCAGCACGTGGCAGAATCAAGCTTTGTTTTTTACAACTTTCTGGAATTTTTTTTTCCCAAATATTTTCTGTCTGAAGTTCATTGAATTCAAAGATATAGGACCTCAGATACAGAGGCTCAACTGTATGTATTGGGTATAAACACCTCTATCTATCTATGTGTGTGTGTATATATATATATATATATGATATATATTTTCAGTTCAAAAAACATGAGCTTTATTTTACATGGCCTTCAGAGTCCAAGCAAAATAATCTAGCATCTGTTTATATTTAAATAATTTTAGTATATAAGCATAAAATATTTGAAGAGTTGGAAAAGTACCTTCCTATATGAAGTATTCAATTCAGTATTAAGTACTATAAATAGCATCACAGTACAATGTAAATACTATAATTAGCACTGTGATACTATTTATTACTGCAGCATTATAGCACTACTTATAATATTCATATATAAACTTAATTCAACTTAGTATTAAGAAAATGCTAAGCAGAAAATATAGATATCAAAATTAAATTAGAAATATAAAAAAGTGATATACAAGAAGTCATTTCTAAGCCCAAAGATGGCTTAGAATCTCAGAGAGGAAGAAAACTTAGCTAAAATAATGTTAATATAAAGAATAACGAGTAGTTGCTCCACATCCAACCGACAAAAGCTTCAGAAACCTTGAATCTGAAAAATTATTCACTCAGAAAATGAGCTTTCTCGTGAACATAAGAAAGTGATAACCACACTTTCTTTGCAAAGATAGAGGTAGAAAATGGGAATGGTGTGGGCAATTCATTCCAAAGTATCTTGATCTTTTTAATCAAATGGGAGGGAAGCAGAGAGAAAGTTTCAGCTCAGCCACTGTGAAACAGATGAGAAATCTGGTAGAGATGAGTCATCATCCCTCTAAATGTGCTGGCTGTTTTTGTGGGGGTTTTTTTCACCTTGCATTCATGATAGGTATACCCTCTCAATACCCTTTCAATGATATTCCAGCTCTTTGCTAAGTTGTTCTGGGAATGGAATGCACACACCATTCTGATTTAATACTTGCAGAATGATGTTGTTCTACAGACCCTATGTAGCAGTTGGAGGTATTCAAAATAACCTTATTTAAGCAAAAATTCTACTTGTTACAGGTATATCTTTTTATGTTTTTGAAAAATCACAGAAAGTTGTTACAGTTCATTCAATGTAAGTGAATAACCACTTTTTGCAACACTGGTAATGATGATAACATTTCCATCATTTACAGTTCATCCCTCATAAGTTGGATACTCTAGCTAAAAAAAGAGAAATTTAGTATTTCTCAGAAAAAATTGCACATGTACTTACCATGTTGGTGACATAAAACAAAGATATAACCAAAAGATGATGTGTGTTGACATTCCATTAAAACCTTTCTGGACATTTGTACATTTGTACATCTGGACATTTAATACAGCTATTAAGCAGGAACATCAGAAAATAAAGATAATCTTTTTTAAAAAAGAGAGATCATAAGGTAGATCTAGCAAACATTTTTAAGTGATTAGTGAGTATTTCAAGGGAACTGGTGAAAATAACTAAAAATTGCAGCATTTGTGATAGTCCTAAAAATACTTATAATTGCACACGAAAAACCTCTGAATCATTTAATCTTTTTTTTTTTTTTTGAAAGCAGTCATTTGTTTTAAGTGTTTGCACATTTTGAATGTATGGAAGCACATTTTATGTACTTCGGAGTACTGCTGATGTAGTAGGTAGTATATCATCAAACCACCGCTGCAGCAATTCTAAGGTCAAAGCTATTTCTTTTGGATTTGATACATTTTGCACATGATTTATGGATTAATTTTATGGAAAATATGTAAGCTATATGTCCCAAAAAGCATTTTATAGTATTATAACAATAAAACATTATAGTTATGGGACGCCCTTCATCTACGTTTATCAAAGCCCTTTCCTGACATTAGTTAAGCCTTAAAATACCCTCAGAGGCAAGGAAGTATACCCACACAACCTTTTTTAGAACATAAAGAGCACTTGGGATTTTCACAAGTCTACCTAGGTTTAGAAATACTCTAAATCATTCATGCCTTTATTCATTCATTCTACTAGAATGAGCTACAGACTGTGCTAGGACCTGGGGATAGAATGATGTGGAAATACTAAAAGCACCATTCCTGGCCTCCCTCTTGAACCTTACTATGAAATATGTGAAATGCTTTCATTTATGGGAAACAAAACAATCTAATACCTTTCCTCTGATTTGGATTTCACTCTTGCAATCTGAAAACACACCTCTCAATGATATTTTCTAGCAGCAAAAAATCTAAGCTTCCAAGTAGCAAAAATGCATTACAGACAGTAGAGCTCCTCCATAAACCCTTCTGAGAATTAACTTTACCCAGATCCCTAACCCACGTTAGTCAATGGGATTCTAAGCAAGTGAGTCCAAGTAAAATTAGAAAAATTAGTAAAAAATTTCAAAGAAAATCAGAAAAGATATAATTGAATGGCTTTGAGAAGCAGATGCATCAACAGTGAGGATAATTTAGAGAGCCTAAAGAGAAGAAGAGTTCCACATAATTCCCCCAAAAGCAAATAGAAGAGCTCAAAGTTCACACTGGTCTGAAGCCAATTAGCATCAGGTGCTGAAGTCTTGGAGCTCATGCTTTCTTAATGAGGCAATAGTAGATTATTTGCAAGAAAGAGCCCTGAAAGTTTCAACCCTCCCTGCATCTATACCCTTTTCAATATGACTCTGCAGCAATTCTATCAAGATGTGATATTTACTTCACCCCCTGAAGCTGAGCTAACCCCATGACTTACTTCACAAAAGAATGCAGAGGAAGTAATTGTGCCAGTTCTGACAGAGGTCCCAAGAGGCCTTATACCCGTTTCCTGCCACTTCTGCCACTGTCCTGTAAACGAGCCCAGGCTGCCTGCTTGCAGATGAGACACCATGTGGAGCAGACATGAATCATGCCAGCTGTGACCATCTTAGCTCAGCCAGCTTCTAGCAGATGCTCTCACTGACTAAAGATGCAAGAGCAGGTCCAGCCCAGATCAGTGGGGTCCAGCTCAGATAAGAAGAGCCACCTAGCTGGTCTGCAGATACAAATAAAATAATAAAATTATTAGTTTAGGCCAGTGGATTTTGAAGTATTTGTTACGGAGTAATAACTAATGTAACTGAATTTCAGCAAATATTATCTGTTGCATAATGATGAACTTGAATCACTAGAAAAGATTAAAGTCTACCCTGATCCTCTGTTGAGTTAGGCAAAGATACACGAACACATTAGAGTTATTTCCATTGAAGGAGCCATTAAAAATACATAAAAGGAAAAAAGTCCAAAACCTCTGAAAACTCCAATTATCCAGTATGGTTTATTCATAAGGGTGCCATATAATCTTAATTTTGCTAGACATGAAAATCACAATTATAAAAATGACAAATTAGAGAGTACTAGACATATTATAGGATATTACCATGCTTTGTAAAAGATCCATTAGATGGCTCTAATAGGCATTTAAACTATAATCTAATTTTTGAATAATCTACTTTTCAAGCAATTTTTTGCAAACACATTGTATGATAGGGGAACACTTTATTAACTAGGGCCTTCCTGGAGGAATTTTTGTGCCAAGTTGTGGAAAGCTAAGTTGACTAAGTATTCTAATACATTCTAAGGAAGTCATGAGGCTATTCTAAGAGAAGTGGGGCACTGGTGACCATCTACGGGAGAGAAATTTTTCCTTTGGGGGAAGACCTGGAACTGACAGAGAATATTATGAATTAAGTTATGAGCTGGGAATTACTCAATCCTTTATGTAATAGGGAAGAGCAAATCTGACTCCATGTTGGATCTGTTTCTTTCTCTTTAACCTTTGTGCTCTGTGGCCTGTGCTTAGTCGTGCTCGCTCTACACATCTTGAAAAAGAATATAGTGTATAGCCTGATATATAGAGGATAGCCTATTATCAGGGTTCTGATCTTTAAGAGTCCATAAAGAGATAAAACATCGCAGAACAGAGAATAACAATTGTCTTGGTGGTGGTTTACAGGAACCTCGTGACTTGACCTACATGGACAGCTGCAGGAACAGCAGCAAACAATCACCCTCTCTCTCATTTTTAATATAAAAGAAGCCTGAATTTTGACTGGGATAAGACTGTTCGTTGGGACACTAGTCCGCCATCTTCTCAGTCTGCTGACTTTCCAAACAACGTCATTATTCTTTGCCCCAACAATTTATCTCCCAATTTATTGGCCTATAGCGTAGGAAGCAGAATGAATTTGGATTTGGCAACATTTACCTACTCAAAAAATACTTGCTGAGCACCTATCACACGCCTAGTACAGTGTTAGATATGAATATATATGGAGATAATGAAGACAAGGCTGCTGTCCTTGAGTAAATGTGATCTCTTTAGAGAGATCAACAAGTCTGAGTCAGGGATCTAAGTAACAAACAAAAGGCCTGCAGTCAAATATCATCAGAAAACAAAGGATACTTTTTAAACCTCAGGCCTCAACTGATCAGAGTGCTCAGAAAATATTGTATGAAGAAGGTTTCTGAGACCCTGTCCCAGCTTATCAAAAAGCATGCAGTGGTTGGGTAATGATGTAATGTGTTGGTAAGACAATGTGATGTGTTGACATGGGTAATTTTAAAGCAGATATATTTCCCAAATATATTTTATTATTCTCCTTTGTGTATACATTTAATGAGGTCCACTTGTTAGCTAAATGCTGTATTAGTCACTGAGTATATGTGTCCTCATAGAGTCACTGTTCTCATGGAGATCATGCTGTAGTGTCATCCCTGTCACACTGTTTCTGAGGTGACAAAATACAAGGGCATCAATAAAAATGACACTACTTAAGAGACCGCTGGCCACAGAGAACTGGTAATGGTATGTTAAGATTTGCTTGCTGCTTTAACATTTCACTCTAGTTTTTTATGGTAGGCCAGTAGTAGGGGCATGAGTATTAAAAATTAATATAATAATAATAATAAATTAATATAATATTAATAAAATTAATAAAATAATATAATAATAATCTAATGTTTATGGAAAATTTACTTTGTGTCAAGTGCTTAACATATATTTTCACTAAATCTTCACAATACACCAATTATCCCCATATGGGAAGCTGTACCTAGCAAGGTTAAAATACCTGTTCAAGTTCCCCTGCCTCCTGAATCGCAGAGATCAAATTTACATGCACAACTTTCTGATTCACAGCCCCAATTCTTAACCAGCAGGCTCTCTTGACTGGTAACTATAAATATTCTGGTTAAACTTAATCTAATACTTCATATCACTAACAATGAAGAGTTCCAAAGGAAATGCCCCCAACACCCACATGTATATTAAAATATATTTTCCTAAGCTCTGTGGCAAGCTATGAAATTTCCTTTCTCTAAGAATCCTATATGTCTCTCTCCTGGAGTATTTATTGTGGTCTATATACAATATGGGCTTCCATGGTAGCTCCGATGGTAAAGAATCTGCCTACAATGCAGGAGACCTGAGTTCGATCCCTGCATTGGGACAATCCCCTGGAGAAGGGAATGGTGATCCACTCCAGTATTCTTGACTGGATGAGAACTTCATGGACAGAGGAGCCTGGCAGACTACAGTCCATGGAGTCACAAAGAGTCAGGCATGACTGAGTGTATATGATATAGACATTTGTGCATTTGTGTTTATAACATTAAGCCTTCTCTATATGCATACATTCACGCCCTCCCACACGCACATGTACTAATACATAGTTATCTTGATATACTCAGCCCTCAAGGACAGGATCTGCTTCTCATATGCCAACATATACCCCAAGGGGTGTAGCTCAGTATTAAACAGTACACAAATATTTGCCAAATATGAGTTGAATTAAGGCACATCTCTTCCCACCTTAGCTAATATAATCTTTCAGCCAGCAGCAGGCTGCCTACAAGTTATAATAAATAAGTCTTTATAGATCTGTGCTCCATAGAACACTAGCCCTATCAGGAGCTCTGTATAAGTAGGATACCATGATCAATATACTATTATTATTATTATATATATCAATTATCAATATATCAATATACTATACTATTTCAATTATATATAACTTACCCAGAAATATATGGATGAAATAAACTGGAATGTTAACAGTGGTTTCTTTAGTTGATGGGATATGTAAAATATATACATGTATCTGTATGTTTTTTCTATATTTTAATATAACTCACTGTAAAATAAAAAGCCAATTATAGGTCATCAGGGAGCCAAAGCTTTGTTCACCTAACTAGCCTTATTTTTCAGGTCAGAGATTAGATTCAATTTCTTTTGAGAAACCATCTAGGAACCCATATCTGCTGTAGATACCCTATGCTGTATTCTTTCCAATCATGGCATTTACAACATAGAATTCTATTTTCTCAGTACTTGTTTCTTGACCTTCTAGACTAGGTTTATAGATGTCTCCAGTTCATCACTGTAAGCCCAGTGTCTAACACAGTGATTGTATGTACACGGTAAGTGTTAAACATTTACTAAAAGTTGAAAGTTTGGATATTTTCTCATTTCCTATATATGTTGCATGAAGTGTGGCAAAAAAATATCAATATTCTGGAACAACAATGGTCATTCCCCCCTTTAAATGATATCTATTATTAAGGTAGCTGATTTTGGGGATAAGTTGCCAGTACTTTAAATTTCCCATGAAACTTTACCTACAAGTCATTTCCTCCATACCAAGTTAAAGGGTAATAGAGGTCACTGCTATTTGTTACATAATTCTCCCAGCATGACTAAGTACTGTAAGATTATATATGCACTGCTGCTATTTCTTACATAATTTTATCAGCATGACAACCTAAGTACTATAATGTTAATATGTACTCCTGTTTGAAGCTCTTAATTTGCTTCATATTAGAGTGTATTCTCGCCTGGAGAATTCCATGGACAGAGGAGCCTGGCAGGCTGTAATCCATGAGGTCGCAAGGAGCTGGAAATGAGTCAATGACTAACACTTTCACTTTCACAATGAAATCCTCTAAGTTTTTTAGTCCAAAACAGTGAATTATTTGGAACCTGTTTTAATTCTATTTAATACTTAATTCTAGTGAAATTCTATTAAATTATCCTCAAATTTTCAAGATATGTTACTTGGGATATATATATATATATATGTGTGTGTGTGTGTATAACAGGAATAATAATAATATTACCTAACATGTACTAGATGCTTACCATGTGCTGGGAATGATGCTAAGTGATATATATACCTTATCTAATTTGACCCTCACTTTATGAAGTAGATAATAAGATTTTACTCTTTGATGATGGGGAAATTGAAGCAACGATCTTAAATTTACAATGAATTTCAGAGTCAAGATTATATATCCCGGAGTCCAATTTATTAATCACAGTCATTCCCTCTACAAATATTTACTGAGTACCTATTCTAATCAAGACATTGTTTATTGGTATAGTCCCAGGACACAGAGCAAACAGAAAGTCCCTGGGCTTCTAGAGCTTACATTTTAATCAAGACAGAAACCTAAGCACAGGCAGGCATATGGCAAAGATGGCTGAAATTCCACCAAAACATTTATTTCCTCTTTCGTAGAATATATTTGCCACTGGGAAGCAGCTGTTCAGCCAGGATGAAATTTATAAGTTGTTCTGGCATACAGACATGACCATGTGACTGCTTCTTACCAACTGAATGTGAGTTACAGAGATTTGTGTTCCTTTTCAACAAAGGCTTCAAGAAATCTGGTGTGGGGTGCAATCCCCACCTATCATTTTCCTTCTGTGATATGAATGAAGACAGTAATAACAATGAAGTCCTGAGAAATAGAGGAGCCTCTGCAGGGAATTTGCCTGAGTTTCTAAATCACTACTCAGAGGAAAGATGACTGCCAATCAGGAAGACATATCCTGGACCACTCTGTGAGTGATAAACAGCTGTGTGTGTCTGTGTGTGTGTGTGTGTGTGTGTGTGTGTGTGTGTGAAAGTCACTCAGTCATGTCTGACTCTTTGCAACCCCATGGATGTAGCCCACCAGGGTCCTCTGTCCATGGAATTCTCTAGGCAAGAATACTAGAGTGGGTTGTCATTCCCTTCTCCAGGAGATCTTCCTGACACAGGGATCAAATCTGGGTCTCCTGCACTGCATGCGGAATCTTTGCCATCTGAGCCACCAGGGAAGTCCAAACAGCCATCTATGGGCTCAGCCATTATAACACGAGGTTAAGTGGTTCAGTGGTAAAGGATCGGCCTGCGAATGCAGGAGACACGGGTTAGATCCCTGGGTCAGGAAGATCCCCTAGAGGAGGAAGTGGCAACCCACTCCAGTATTCTTGCCTGGAAAATTCCATGGACAGAGGAGCCTGACGGGCTACAGTCTATGGGGTTGCAAGGAGTCAGACACAATTGAGCAACTGAGCACAAACGCACTATTTGTTAAAGCTGTTAACACCATCCTAAACCATATAGAATGTGGCGCCGTGATTTGGTTGCTACCATGAAAATAACCTAAATATGTGGCATTAATTTAATGGCCAAGCATTGAGTGTCATGGAACAGATATCACAGACTAGGAATACGAAGCTCTATAATATAAAGTTACATATTTGAGAACACTGTTGCCTACAACAACTGGGAAGGCTGACCTAGCATCTACTTAGCTTATAGTTCCAAGAAGCATAACTTCTGAGTTTTAGTTAGTATTGGGTTATAGCTACTGCTTTTTCCAATGTATTATAAAAACTAATAAACTAGGGGAAAAGGTGACTGCTTAGCAAATAGAAACTAGGGGACTTGCTGGGGTGGAGAGACAAATGATCAATGACCACAAACATGAGGAGATGAGAATAAAAAATGAGAACAAATGTTTATTAAAAATTCTAATTTAAACAAATAGTCTCAGCTAGAAACAAAAGTATGATTATGAGTGTTGCTTCCCAAAATATAGTTTCAAGAGGCTGCTGTCAGGCTGCGGGTGAGAGGCATAGGTTTGAGGAAGCAAAGAACCAAAGTAGCTTCCAAAGGGATACATAGAAAAAAAAAAAAAAAACATGGGTAGAGAAACAGACACACAATTCTGATCAGAAGCAAACAGACGAAAAGGCTAATAAGTTTTGATGAACTTTATTGCCAAAGATACCATGGGTCTGGTTTTTAAAAAGCCTTGGACTCTTAAATCCTTAAAGCAGTCCATATTCTCCCAAATATCTGCTATGAGCAGGAAACAAGTTGCAAAAATTGCACAGAATCCAAGGAAGTCCAACTCACAAACTTCACTATAGATATGTCCATGGAAGAAACCGAGCAAGGGAAAGTTTCGAAGGCGAAGCAAAGAACCACAGAGAACAATGGACGAGGGAGGTCCTCCCAATGCAATCTAGGTTCCAATGAGGAAACTTCCTTCACTGCAAAAGCAGAGTCTATGATCCCTGTCCCGGAGATTCCATCACTGTTCTGCACTATTGACTGTGTGAATCTCAATCTTCCCTTTTTGACTGGGACTCAGGGTGTACATACGTTGTCCCTGTTCTACTGTCTTATTTAGCAGTAGGAGAATGAAAGATCATCTTTCAATTAAGTCGTCAGAACATGACAAACCATATCAGGATCGGATAGGAAGAATTGAGCATGGCTCAGAGATTCGGATGTTGAGATGGATGCAGTATCTGAAAAGGGGCTTTGGATATCTGGCTGAGCATGAGTTATGCTCTTCATGAGAAAAAAAGAAAAGGCATGCTTCCCATATGGGCTTCCCAGGTGGCTCGGGGGTAAAGAATCCGCCTGCAATGCAGGAGACACGGATTAGATCCCTGGGTCAGGCAGAACCCTTAGACTAAGAAAGGCCAGACCACTTTAGTATTCTTGCCTGGGAAATCCTATGGACAGAGGAGCTTGTGGGCTCCAGTTGTGGGGTTGCAAAGAGTCGGACATGACTGAACGGCTGAGCATACACACATGCACGCATGCTTCCCACACACTCACTTTCTTCTGCTGCTGATTACAGACTCAAGAGAAAAGCAGTCACAAGACGAGAGGCACCTAGGACTCTGAAGCCCCACATGGAGGGGAGTGGCCTCCCAAATAAGAACACCTACCTTGAACTATTACATGAGCAACAGATTAACTTCTGTACTGTTAAAACTAGGATACTGTTTGTGGATCTCTCTATTTCTATCATTTAGCCTTTTCTAAATAATCCACATCCACACATAAAATTCCAAATAGCGACGTTCTTAGGAAAAAACAAAACCAAACAGGGTGATGGATAGAACTATAACCCAGTTAGTTGGGGTGACCTCTTGAAATACAAAGATCAAAGAAGGTCTCTCCAAAGAGGTTAATTTTAGCTGAACAAGGAGTAGTCTGGCAAAATCTATGGGACAAGTGTCTGGAGCAAAAACTATAGCATGTGAAACATTTACGGTGTAAACCAATTTTATGTTTTCTGAGGAAAAACAAAAAGGCCCATGTGGCAGAGCACAGGGAGATGAGAGAGAGAGAAAGATGGTTAGCTGGTATCTGGGTCTTACATGGTGAGACAATTAGACAGATTTTGAGTCTAACAGGAAACTTTTGGAAGGTTTTGGGCAAAAGCATGACATAAATGATGTAGTTTATCCTTCTGGCTGCATGGAGACTGGCTTTAGGAAGGCAAGATGGAAGGACAGGATCAGACTAGAGGCTACCGTAGGACAAGGCCTGGTGGGGGCAGTTGTCCAAAGGCCAGGGGTTGTTGATGGCGAGATGTGGTCAGGTTGGACTGTACCTTGAAGCTAGAGCTGAAATAGCCTGTATGTGGGTATTGCGGGTGAAGAAAATCATAGATTGGATATTGTGGATATCCTCATTTCTCATGTTTTCAATGAGAAAACAATGATATCTGTATGTTTGACCTGAAAAGCTGAGTGGATAGTGTTGTTATTTACTGAGACTTGAAAAACTGGGGGACTATTCAGTTGACTAGATGTGAGAGAACTAGGAATCATGTGTATGTGTATTTTTATCAGAGTTCCTGACACAGGTAATGCATTAAATGTCAACTTTGAATACAGGCATGCTAATATGTCTTTTGCTCTCAGATCACCCCTATTAGAATAATAGAGGGCTGCTTAACATTGGAGATTTAGATAAATTTATCATATCCTTCTACTACTCCAAAATTTGAAATCAACTAATAAACAAATCCAGGGAGCAACTGTAAAGAGATCTAAATATCACATGTATAATGAATGATGCTGATTAGAGAATACAAGTTTAGATCCTTAATTAAGTACCCCTACTAATATTAAGCCCCACTTCCTTGGCAGGCAGCTCTGAACAAAAGCATGCCAATACTGTAAGTGAGATCCCTACACACATACCCAGTGTGTGTGTGCCAATGCTGCCTCCAAAGAAACAAGCCCAAAAGTGCTGAAACCACACATTATTCCACAGGATACAATTACTCCACATTCAACCACAGGATACAATGAGGAGAAAAGAGAGAAATTTTCAATGGATGGATATCATTTCAAAGAAGAATGAACATGTCATCAATGGCCTTTTCCTTTACACTTTCAAACCCAGCTCTTGGAACTCAGGAACAGATTGAAGCCAAATTGAGATTTTACATTATTTCAGGTAGTAAGAGAAAAAGGCAAAAAATTAGAAGAGAAAAAAAAAAAATGTCTTGTCCACTAGCTGGATTTGGAGTGAAATTCTGTTTTCCTATTTTCCAATCTCATATTATATGGTGGCTCATACCCAGAAGGAAAAATTGTAACACTTCCTCCAGCTACAAACTGCCAGCTCATATTCCTTCACTCATATTCCAGCTCATATTTCAACCCATAGCTCAGTTGGTAAAGAATCCACCTACAATACAGGAGACCCCAGTTCAATCCCTGGGTCCTGGGGAAGGGATAGGCTACCCACTCCAGTATTCTTGGGCTTCCCTGTGGCTCAGCTGGTAAAGAATCCTCCTGCAATGCGGGAGACATGGGTTTTGATCCCTGGGTTGGGAAGATCTCCTGGAGAAGGGAAAGGCTACCCACTCCAGTATTCTGGCCTGAAGAATTCCATGAACTGTACAGTCCATGGGGTCGCAAAGAGTCGGACATGACTGAGCGACTTTAACTTTTCTGAAGAGTCTAGTCCTCAGGCCTTTTATCTTATTCTTTCTTGACTAACCATCTTCCCTGAGGGATTAACTTGTAAAACTACTCAAAAAGAGTGCACATGAAGGGAGGAAATGTGTGGCACAAAAGGCTGTTTTTGTAGTCTAGCTCGAAGTTCCTTACTTCCCTCTACATCTACGTTTAATCTGTGGACTGAAAAGGCATTGCACTCAGATGTCATCCCCATGCATCCCAGGCTCTGCTGTACTTTGTGGGGTACCACATTTGTCAAATTGCATTCCCGATGTAGGACCACTCACTGCAAGGCACCTGTGGAAGACTGGAGACACAGAAGTTAGCGGGGGAACCTCTGGCAGCCAGTGGACTTCCTCAAGAGTGTGCTCCCATGTAAGAATCATTTTCTCTGTAGTTCCAACCCTTAATGGAAGCCCCCAGTATGGCAGTAGTTCCCACAAGATGGACTCTGAAAGCATAAAGCTTTACGTAACTTTATGGCACATGAGGTCTAAATGGTTACTGGCTGGCCTTTTGTAGAACATGTCCACTGACTCCTGTAATAAATAAAACAAGACACTCCACTGAGAGGCCCAGGTGGGCTATGTGATCTGATCAGGCTAGACCAGCACTGTCCAATAGAAACATGGTCTAAACCCACAGTCCCCTACATTTTTGGCACCATGGACTGGTTTTGTGGAAGATAATTTTTCCATGGATTGGGCGGGGGTAGAAGGGATGGTTTGGGGATAATTCGAGCACATTTCATGTTTATTATGCCACACTGGTCTGACAGGAGGCAAAGCTCAGGTGGTAACGCCGGTGATGGGGAGCGGCTGTAAGTTCAGATGGAGCTCTGCTTGCTCACCCACCACTCACCTCTTGCTGTGCAGCCCAGTTCCTAAGGAGGATTGGAACCCCTGGTCTAAGCCATCTTGTAATTTTACATTTTCTAGTAACCACACTCAAAAAAACAAACATGTTAAACTAATTTTAAAAATATATATTATCTAGGCCAATGTACCCTATAATCCTTTTGCTGTTCATTTGCTAAATCGTGTCTGACTCTGCGACCCCATGGGCTGCAGCACACCAGGCTTCCTTGTCCTTCACGGTCTCCTGGAGTTGGCTCACATTCATGCCCACTGAGTCGGTGATTCTATCTATCTCACCTTCTGCCACCCCCTTCTCATTTTGCCTTCAATCTTTCCCAGCATCAGGGTCTTTTCCAATGAGTGAGTTCTTCACATCAGATGACCAAAGTGTTGGAGCTTCAGCTTTAGCATCAGTCTTTCCAATGAATATTCAGGGTTGATTTCTTTTGGGATTGATTGGTTTGATCTCAAAACTGTTGAGATATTTTACATTTTTTAGTACTGAGTCTTCAAAGTTCAGGGAGGATTTTATACATAAGCACATTTCATATGCTATGCTATCCTAAGTCACTTCAGTCGTGTCTGACTCTATGTAACCCCATAGACGGCAGCCTACCAGGCTCCCCCGTCCCTGGGATTCTCCAGGCAAGAGCACTGGAATGGGTTGCCATTTCCTTCTCCAGTGCATGAAAGTGAAAAGTGAAAGCGAAGTCGCTCAGTCGTGTCCGACTCTTAGCGACCCCATGGACTGCAGCCTACCAGGCTCCTCCGTCCATGGGATTTTCCAGGCAAGAGTACTGGAGTGGGGTGCCATTGCCTTCTCCGAGCACATTTCATATTGGACGCTAAATTTTCATAACAAATACTTGAACTCTATGGAGATCTCATAAAAACTACAATTGAAAAAGTAGATTCACACTGCATACCTAGCAGAATGAATAAAACAAAAAAGTAGTGACAAACACTAAATGCTGGCCAAGATGCAGAGAAACTGACTGGCTCACTCATATAATGCTGGCAGAAATGCAAAATGGTAGGGTGCCCCCGAAAATAATTTGGCAATTTCTTATAAAACTAACGTGCACCTACACCGTGACATAACCTTGCAATCCTGGGCATTTATCCCAGTTAAATAAAAATTTATGATCACACAAAAATCTGTATGCACATGTTTAAGATAGCTTTATTCATAATAGCCTGAACCTGAAAAATCTGCATCTGCTATCCAACAGGTCAGTGGTCACACAGTCATGCAACCGAACCATGAACTATTACTTAGCAATGAAAAGGAGCGAACTATTGAAACATGGAACAATATGGATAACTCTCAAATGAATTAGTGGAAGAATTGAGACTCAAAAAGATGCTTAGTCTATGATTCCATTTCTACAGCATTCTTGGAATGGCAAAGTTACAGAAATGGAGAGCAGAGTAGTGGTTGCCAAGGTTAGAAATGAGGGAGGGAGGTGTGGAGGGATGTGGGTGTGACTAAGAAAATGCATAAGAGCACATGAGGAACCCCTCTGGTGACGGGAGTGCTCTAACTACATTAATGTTAAAATCCTGTATGTGGTCTGGTGCTACAATTCTGCAAGGTATTATCATTGGAGAAACTGGGTAAAGGAGACATGGGATTTCTCTCTCCTATTTCTTACACCTGCATGTACATCTACAAAATAAAATGTTTAATTTTAATAAAAATAATTCACATAATCAGGTTTCTCCAATAGCTGAAAGTCTTTCAATAACTGAATCAAATATCAGCTTTTAAATTTTAAAAATGAAAAATTCAATCCTCAAATCCCTCTTGTCACATTTCAAGTACCCAATAGCCAGATACAACTAGTTGTCAAAGCATTACACAGAGTAAATTGAGATCCTCTTTTTGGGCTAGGATGACTAAAAATAGAGCCAAATTTGAGGCATTAGAGAGGGAAATGGCCACACAATACTACTCCCAGAAAGCATACTTCCTACAAAGAAATGAACATTTCTATTCTAAACACTCTGCAATTCCAAAAGAGTTAATGAAACCTCCATGGTATTAAAAACTAACCAGTTGTGACAAACTGCTTATAGAGAGGTATTGTTCTCTAGACAGTTCCTCAGCCAGCTAACAGGATGCTGTCTCCTAGACAAGATGCACATTTCCTCCTTAAACTCGCTTGTTTAAAAAAATGATTAAGCAAATAAAAGGTAATTGTTTTAGATTACAGCGTCCCCCCACCAACCCCTATTTCCGCATGAACAATGGAGTTTAGCACGATGAGCAGAGATGGCACACACTTACAAAGAGAAGCTGATGCTCAGCTCAACAGGTCCCTCTCTTTGACAAGCTGACAGCTGAAACTGGAAGACGACATGAAATTATGGCTCCTCCATACACTGGCTGCCTGCCACACAGAAGGGCCACAGGAAACAGGTAGAGACTGTCTTCTGCTAATGGAGCACTTGAGGGGTGTGTGCAGGTTTCGGGGGCTCTGCTCTCTTGGGTGACCACTGAGGTTAGTTTCTCTGGGAAATAATGGGAAGCCTGGCACAGCTCCAACGTGCTGCACTACTTCTGTGTGTTCCCATCGGTGGGGCCTTGGGTGATACACGTGCCTTTTCAATGGACAGCAACAGATCACATTGTGAGAAAATCAGCAGGAACAATGGTCTCTTTAGATTGCAGCCGAAGAGCAGTTCTGGAAAGAAGTCAACAGCCCCTCAGTCTATCAAGCAAGGCCCCCCACCATCTGGACCTTTCTGCCTGCTGCCTTTATGTGCCTCCACCCTCTACTTTTACTGGTTTATTTCCTTTCTTCCCTCAGAACCCTGCCTGGCTGACCTGTTTAACACTGCTCAGGCTCTACCTCTGTCTACAGTGACACCTGTTTCTTTCATCTTTCTAAAAGTAATTTATTTTTGTCTTTATTTTTTCAATTGGAGTTGATTTATAATGTTGTATCAGTTTCAGATATACAGCAAAATGATTCTATTATACATAAAGTTATTCTTTTTTAAATTATTCTTTAATTGGAGGGAAATTATAATGTAGTGCTGGTTTCCACCATATAAAAAATCAAAATCAACCACAATTACACATGTATCCTTCTGCTTGAGTATCCCTCCCCTCCCCTCCATCTTACCTTTCTAGGTCATTCCAAAGTGCCAGGCTGGGCCCTCTATGTTACACAGCAGCTTCTCATCAGCTATCTTACACATAATAGTGTACATATGTCAATCCTACCTTCGCAATTCATCCCAACCTCTCTTTATCCCTCTGTGCCCACAAGTCCGTTTGCATCTCCATTCCTTCCCTGCAAATAGGGTCATCAGTACTACTTTTTTAGATTTTATATATATAGATTAATATACAATATTTGTTTTTCTCTTTCTGACTGCTTCATTCTGCATAATAGGCTCTAGGTTCCTCCACTTCACTACAACTGACTCAACCTCATTCCTTTTTATGGCTGAGTAATATTCTATTGCATATATGTACCACATCTTCTTTATCCACTCATCCGTCAGTGAACATCTAGGTTGCTTCCATGTCCTTGTTGCTGTTCAGTTGCTCAGTCCTGTCCAACTCTTCACAACCCCATGGACTGGAGCATGCCAGGCTTCCCTGTCCATCACCATCTCCTGGAGCTTGCTCAAACTCATGTCCATTGAGTTGGTGATGCCATCCAACCATCTCATCCTCTGCCATCCCCTTTTCCTCCTGCTTTCAATCTTTCCCAGCATCAGGGTCTTTTGCTATCATAAACAGTGCTGCAATGAATATTGGGGTACACACATCTTTTTAAATTGTGATTTTCTCAGGATATATGCCCAGTAGTGAGATTGGGAGGATTTAAATTGTGATTTTCTCAGGATATATGCCCAGTAGTGGGATTCTCAGGATATATGCCCAGTAGTGGGTCATATGGTAGTTTTGTTCCTAGTTTTCTTTAAGGAATCTCCATACTGTTCTCCATAAAGGCTGTATCAATTTACATTCCCACCAGCCATGGAGGAGGGTTCCCTTCTCTCCATATGTTCTCCAGCAGTTATTTATAGACTTTTTGATGATGAAGTATCACCTCACACCAATCAGAAGGGATATAAAGCTATTCTTTCTCAGATTATTTTCCCTTATAGGTTTTTACAAAATATTGAGTGTGGTTACCTGGGCTCTATAATAGGTCCTTATTGATTATCTAGTGTGTATATGTTAATCCCAAGCTCCTATTTTATCCCTCCCCCTCTTTGCTGTCTGGTAACTGTTTGTTTTCTATGTCTGTGAGTCCATTTCTGTTGTGTAAATGAGTTCATTTGTATCATTATTTAGGTTACTCTTACAAGCAATATATGATAATTGTCTTTCTCTGTCTAACTTACTTAATATGACAATTTCGAGGTTCATTCATGTTGCTGCAAATGGCATTGTTTTATTTTTTATGGCTGAGTAACATTCCATCATATATATGTACCACATCTTTACTCATTCATTCACCAATGGACACTTGGGTTGCCTCATGTCTTGGCTATTGTACATAGTGCTGCTATGAACACTGAAGTGTACACATCTTTTTTTAAAATTAACGTTGACACGCTGCTGCTGCTGCTAAGTCGCTTCAGTCGTGTCCGACTCTGTGCGACCCCATAGATGGCAGCCCACCAGGCTCCCCCATCCCTGGGATTCTCCAGGCAAGAACACTGGAGTGGGTTGCCATTTCCTTCTCTAATGCATGAAAGTGAAAAGTGAAAGTGAAATCACTCAGTCGTGTCCGACTCTTAGCGACCCCATGGACTGCAGCCTACCAGGCTCCTCTGTCCATGGGATTTTCCAGGCAAGAGTAGTGGAGTGGGGTGCCATTGCCTTCTCCAAGAGTTGAAATAAATCCCCCCAAAAAAGTTTAGCTTTATTTGGATCTCATTCTTCCTTCATGGTGTTGGAGAAGACTCTTGAGAGTCCCTTGGACTGCAAGAAGATCAAATCAGTCAATTCTAAAGGAAATCAATCCTGCATAATTATTGGAAGGACTGATGCTGAAGCTGAAGCTCCAACACTTTGGCCACCTGATGTGAAGAGCTGACTCATTAGAATAGATTCTTATGCTGGGGAAGACTGAAGGCAGGAGGAGAAAGGGATAACAGAGGATGAGATGGTTAGATGGTGTCACTGACTCAATGGCATGAATTTGAGCAGGCTCTGGGAGATGGTGAGCAACAGGGAAGTCTGGCATGCTATAGTCCATGGGGTCACAAAGAACTGGACACAACTGAGTGACTGAACAACAACAAAAACCACAGTTCTTAGAAACGCACTCTCAATGTGAATGATCTTGCCTTCTGAAAGACTCCTATTGCTAATAATAATAAGAGCTGTATTTTGCTGGGCAACTGTTTATTGACAGTTCTGTGGTGTTTTCATATTCTTTACCTTAATCCTCACAGACCTGCTCGGTGTGAATTATTATCCCCATTTTCCAGACAAGTAATTAAGGATGAAAGCTATTATGTAGGTCACATTTAGGGTGACTGTTATAGCCAGTATTCACACTAAATCTGTTTTTTTGTCTCCAAAAACCTAACTTTTATTCCTGTACTATTCCATAAACTCAGGACACGTCATTTAATCAAACCACATTTGCAGAGCATCTGATAGACACTAGGCCCTGAGCTAGGCTCCGAGGACACAGCAAATAATGAATTAAATATGGTCACCATACAGTAAGCACATTTGGTGAAGACATGTACTTCACCTAAGAATTATAAGGATTCTCAGAAATATGCCATTTATGGTGGGTTTGCAAGATGTATGAAAGTTTAGCAGGTGGAAAGGACTTGATCAAAGTCATGGCATGGGGGTGGGGAGATGCAGGGTGATATAGTCTAGATGAAGAAAACTCATGTGCAAAGGCAAAGAATTAGAAAAGTCCACAGAGGGTTGAAAAATAGTCCAGCAGCATGAGGAAACACTGTCAAGGACAGGTTACAAGGGCTTGCTTTGTCACTCACAGGAGCTGGAAGGTATTCTGTGGGTAACAGAGCCACAAAAAGGATTTTTTTGGCACAAGGTGGTCAGAACACATGGGCACCTCTTTCACTTATACAAGTATATATCAAGTATATTTAGGTATATATCAAGTACCAAGTATCTTATTGAAATTGGAGATATAAATAAGAGTTTCCAGTTGGGTGGTGGAAAGAATCAAATACATTAACAATCAGAGAAAAATAGAGTGACTTCTGGACAGAGCTGTGTGCAGGGTGATAGGAGGCACAGAGGGTGGAGCACTGGTTAGAATGGCAGGAGGTTACACGTGTCAGAAATGGCTCCCCGGAGGAGATGTTGCTCTAGGAGTGGCTGAAGGATGGACTAGAATGTGTTAAATGGGGGATAAAATGAGGGGATTGAAAATATATTTGAGAACAGTTGAGAGTTATCTCACAAAAAGTATTAAAATATTTAGTAAAAAATTACTAGTAATTTTTATTAGTAAAAATTGATATTAGTAAATAATATTAATGTTTTAATATTAGTAGAAAGTATTAGTACAAAGAAGAAGTAGAGAAAAGTGGGCAGGAACAAGGAAGAAGTGGAGAGAAAGGGGAAGGGATAAGGAAGAAGTAGAGAGAAGAGTAGGCATTGTGTTGCAAATCTTTAGTCCACTGAGTTTATAGAGAGGCAAGGTATTGGGAACAGAAGAAGCAGTGAGTTTGCAGAGAAGGGTCTACATTCAGCTTTGTACACAGTAAGAGAAAACTGCCCATAATTCACAAACAAAACAAACAAAAAGAAAATAGAATAGAAAAAATATTGGAAATAAAAAATGGAATGCCAGAGAATAATATCATACTTACGTTATTTTTTTATACTAATCACTGCATCTGTTGGCAATAATGGTAAATATTTAACCATCTCACTTATCAAAATTACATGTTTGAGCTTACTAAAATAACAAATCCTATTTTATTTGTTTTCTTGCTCTAGGTCTCTTGCACAGCAAAACATGAATTCATTGCAAATTTGTAACCTGCACTTATAACTATACAATGGAGTTTTCTAGAAGTTATATTTCATTTGATGACAGCATCACTCTGACACCACAGATGTGTGCTTATATATACTTGTGTGTTTCTCAAAGTTTTGTGTTTAGAGCACAGTTATTTACATTTCCAAAGATAAACTCAGCTTGTTTTCAGTACTCTACTGTGGTCTTATGAGGCTTCTTTGGATCTACCTCCTACCATCTTTGTCCACTCCAGTACTCTTGCCGGGAAAATCCCATGGGTGGAGGAGCCTGGTAGGCTGCAGTCCATGGGGTCGCTAAGAGTCGGACACGACTGAGCGACTTCACTTTCACTTTTCACTTTCATGCATTGGAGAAGGAAATGGCAACCCACTCCAGTGTTCTTGCCTGGAGAATCTCAGGGACAGGGGAGCCTGGTGGGCTGCCGTCTATGGGGTCGCACAGAGTCTGACATGAGTGAAGCGACTTAGCAGCAGCAGCAATAGCAACTACCATCTTTGTAACCTCATTACCAACCAATAAATCATTGTTTTGAAATCTTAAAAATGTTCTTATGCCTATGTGGAAACACACTAAGGGCTAAGTATACTCTGTTGTCTTATTTTACAATATTCTTAAATTGTTTTGAAATTTTTTCAAATTTTAAAATGCTATCTGTGTGCTATTTTTGAATTTAATGATATTTTACTCTAAAGTAAAATAAAATGCATTTATAATGCATTTTCCTTACAATTTAAGGACAGATTGCTATTTTTTCTTTTTTTTTTTTAAAGAGAGAACTGAAGACTCAGTTTCTCAATGAACAGTATCATTGATTGGCATTTAAAGAGGCTGAAAAACATCAGAGTTCTTGATTGAGGAACAGGGAGAATCTACTCCTTTGGCCTCACAGATGTTAATAATTTCTCTTTCTGCATCTCATACACCAGACATCTTGGTAGTATATTTATAATAGTGCAAGCTAAGATGCAGCATTAATTTTTAATCCAACTGCTCAGGATTTAAAGAAAAAGGAATGGGATATTCCTTTTTGATGAGACATTTAGAAGCTAAAAATGATTTTCTAAAACTTTTCAAACTAGGAGTGGGAAAAAAAAATAAAAAGCCATGGAAGCATCTGACACAGTAAGACACCATATCACTTTGAGTAGAGAAGTACCCATAACACCCAGGGACTAATAAGGCCTATACACCACAACGGACAAAACATAAGGGATGCCCTGACATCAAAAGTGTAAGAACCAGGAGTCTACCCTTCAGCTGTCTCCTCTATTCTGTTCTTTTGCTTGACAGTCTGTTTCACACATTGGCATCTGCCATTTCCAACCTGAATACTGCCCTTCTGACACTGAGCAGATGATATTTAGTTGCTCAGTTGTGTCCAACTTTTTGTGACTCCATGAACCTGTAGTCTGACAGTCTCCTCTGTCCATGGAATTCTCCAGGCAAGAATATTGGAGTGTAGGTAAACATTCCCTTCTCCAGGGGATATTCCCAATCCAGGGATCGAACATGTGTGTCCTGCAATGAAGGCAGATTCTTTACCATCTGACCCATCAGGGAATTTGCTGCTGCTAAGTCGCTTCAGTCGTGTCCGACTCTGTGCGACCCCACAGATGGCAGCCCACCAGGCTCCCTCGTCCCTGGGATTCTCCAGGCAAGAACACTGGAGTGAGTTGCCATTTCCTTCTCCAATGCATGAAAGTGAAAAGTGAAAGTGAAGTTGCTCAGTCATGTCCAACTCTTAGCGACGCCATGGACTGCAGCCCCCCAGGCTCCTCCGTCCATGGGATTTTCCAGGCAGGAGTACTGGAGTGGGGTGCCATTGCCTTCTCCATCAGGGAATTTAGGCCCCTATAAATCACATTGGAGAAGAAAATGACAACCTACTCCAGTATTCTTGCCTGGAGAATCCCATGGACAGAGAAGCCTGGCAGGCTGCAGTCCATGGGGTCACAGAGAGTCAGACACAACTGAGCGACTAACACACACATACACAAAAACTGGAGGACCAGATCGTCAGGCCTGTACCTCTATGTCCTGCCTCCATTCAACTCATACAAGCCATTCCGTCACTCATGCTCTCCTCCTGCCAATAGTTGGCCGTCCTTTCTCTCCTGTTCTCTCAAAGGTGTGTGTCTCTCTTGCAAGTTCTTCCCAAAATTGTTTCCATCCCACTAATGACTAATTTTTCTTACAAAAAGAAAGACACAGACAGACAACACACAGAACCCCTTCTTTCAATTGCAGTTTTGCTTCGTTACTATTACATCATTTTTATTTTCTCTCTGGTTAATAGCAGGGGATACATACTGTAAGTCCACAATCTCTCATCCACGTGCTAATGTACAGAAAGCTGTGAAAATCAACAAGTTATTTTGCAAGTCATTTGAGGACCACTCCTGATCTTCTAATTTGGCAGTAAAATCTAAAATGACACTTGACAAGAATAATCATATTCTGCTGTGGAAATATTACTCTGGAAGGCTGACACAGTGTGCTGGGGAAGGGGTGCTCTGTAACATAAAGTCTGAGTGCAGTCTATTACATTTTTAAAACACCTGTATTTTGAAAACATCTGGCCCCGAGTATTTGGAGGAAAGGACTATAAACCTGTACCATCTTTCATATCAATCTCAATATTTAGGAGCAATTACAGAAGTATCTACACTAATATCTTTGATAAATACAGAGGCTGATTTCAAACACCAGTGGCTTCCAACTTAAGAAGCCATCTAAAGAACTGTGGTCTAATTCACACTGCAAGATGACATTAAGGTGCATTAACATGTCTAGACACTCTTCATATACCATTTAATATTCTCAGAGTATGTCCTCTGGTGTAAGTATGGAGAGTTATCTTAATAAAATAAAACTTGATGATTCCCACGAGAACCAACAGATAAAAAGAGAGAATCACCATGGCCACTCTCCCAGCTAGGACCCGTGTAGATCAGTTTTCCCAGAAAGGTGTGTAGAGTAGTGACAGAATTTTACAGTCAGATGTCAATATTTGTCCAACTCACCATGGAGGTGACTAACAGATATGCACCATCATTTCAAACTGAGGTCAAAACTGAAGCTCTCTAACAGACATACTTTGAGAGAGATGGTGACAGGTGATATTTGTCAAAAATGTCTCCAAAAGTCTACTGGATACAATATTCATTATAGCCTGAAACTCTCATGCTTGTTGTTATTCTTCTATTTTAGAAAATAAAATAGGCTACCTGTTTCCAAAAAGCTGCTGGTATAAATTCATTTTAGTATTAGTTGGTTAGGGAAGCTCTCAAGGGTCTCCTTTATCTAATTATTCACTTGACAAACCCTTTTCAGTCTTTGCAAAAGAAACAACAGCAGAGGTAAGACTGAAGGCTCTGAGGTGAGTCTCACTGAGCAGGAATCCTCTCAGTTACTTCAGGACATGACTTAACCTCTCTGAGCCTCTGTTTCGTAGATTACCTACCTCAAAGGGTTCTTGTGACAATTATATGTGACTTTCTACGTAAAGCATTTAACAGAGTGGCTAACATGTAAGTAAGCATTCAACAAATGTTAGTGTGGCAGAACCTGAATACTCGGGCTCTTATATTATGCAAATTCAATTACTTTGTTTTAGCATTCACAATTGCACTAGAAGAAAGAAACCCAAATATTTCCATTTCTCTTCATTTCTCAGAAGGTTTTGATGATTAAGCCCTCCCTGATCTCAAGGAAACGGGAACTGATTTCTGTGCTACTAGTTCAGATGCTGAAATTCATAGGACACCAAAGTCTACTTTGGAAAGAAAAGAGAGTGGCTGGTGTTTAAGTAAGAGATAGAGTCAGAGAAGCAGGAGGCAAAGAGAGGTCTCCTGAAATTAGAAAGAAACTTTAAAGCAGGAGTAATAACAGAAGTCTTGGATTCTAGAATAATAAGTGTTCAGTTCTTATGATACTGACTGCACCCACAGAGGCAGAAATTACTTTTAAGGTAAGAATGAAATATGGTATGACAAAGGAGAATGAAATTCATACAGAATTTCTTGTGAAATATGGTATGTCAAGGGAGGTGAGTTTTGAAGGCCTTGAGGTATTCATCTTCACCACTGATTTCCAGTCCCACTCATGATACCAAAACACCAGAAACCTGTAGAAACAATGGATCTAATCTCTGCGGACACATGGGATATAAGTAATAAGGAGAAAACCTCTAATGTTATGTCACAATCAAGTCTAACTAAGTTGAATTTCCTAACAGTCTATCAGAGTAACTCAGAATCAAAAAATATGTCGACTCATAGCAATAAATAAAGGCCACATTCCTTGGATGCCTGTGTCTTGGAATAAGACTGAAAACCTCTGCTTCAGTTAGCATCATTATGATTCTGTACTCCTATTTGGGATAAATACTTGGCATACATGAGTGAGCAAAAGATAGGGTCACTTGGCTCCTGGGAGTTTATCATTTAATAAGGGAGATAGACACTTTAACAGTAATTTTAATAAGCAGTGGTGATATGATACAGGAAATCAGAGATAAAAGTGGATTCAAGAGCACAGAAACAAGCCTAGGAGTCAGAAAAGACCTCTCTGAGGTAATGCACATAAAACTGAGCCTGGAAATGTGAGGAGGAGTTAGGCAGGTGAAGTGCCAGGTTGGGAGAACAGCATGGTCAAAGTTCCAGAGGTAAGAAGAGAGAATGTGATGTAGTTAAGGAAACAGAAGATGTCTAGTTAGACTACAGCACAGAAAGCAAGAAGGAAATGTACTTAAATGAGGTCTGTGGGAGGCTGAGGTCTGATTTCGGAGGACAAATTTTTCTGAATGATTTCCATGAACTGACCAGGGAAGTTCATGGTTAGGTCAGGGCAGCCCTTGCTGCCATGACCATGAAAATCAGGTAAAGCCCTCAGGGAGGGAGATGAGAGAGAGGCAGATGCTGAGCAGCCTGGATGGGGACCTTAAAGGGGGATCAAAGAAGCCTGGGCAAAGCTTGAAAGAGCTAGATGTGGTGGCAACGTATAAGCCCTTGTGGTATGTGCTCCTGTAAATTAATGAGGGCATTAAATGGAAATTAATTTAGGGAAGAGATCTCTCCCCTACTGGATACAAAATATTTCTAGTCCAGGGTACTGTTATGGACTGAATGCTCATGTCTCCCTAAACTTCATATGATGAAACCCTAAAAATCATTGTGATAATATTAGCGAGGCAGATTTGGGGAGGGAATTAGGATTGGATGATGTCATAAGCACATCATGAGAAACGCTGGGCTGGAAGAAGCACAAGCTGGAATCAAGATTGCCAGAAGAAATATCAATAATCTCAGATATGCAGATGACACCACCCTTATGGCAGAAATCAAAGAAGAACTAAAGAGCCTCTTGATGAAAGTGAAAGAGGAGAGTCAAAAAGCTGGCTTAAAGTTCAACATTCAGAAAACTAAGATCATGGCATCTGGTCCCATCACTTCATGGCAAATAGATGGGGAAACAGTGGAAACAGTGACAGAAGACTTCATGATGGAATTAGAGCCCTTTAAAAAAGAGACCAGTGAGCTCCCTCTTCTTCTCCCCACCTCCCATCACCCCTGCCATGTGAGGATAGGGCCAGATGACAGCCATTCACCAACCAGGAAGTGGGCCCTCACCAGAACTCGCAAATGCTGGCTTGCTGATCTGACTTTCCAACCTCCAGAACTGTGAGAAATGAATACCTGTTTTGTGTAAGCCACCCAGACTATGGGTATTTTATTAAAGTAGCCTAAGCTAAAAGAGGTATTTGCATTTTTAATGGACCAAATAAGAGTACTCTAGGGCTGACAACCCTTGAAAACTCTAAGCTGAGAGAATGGATGACTCTGAGTCATTCATTCAGAGCAGGCATGGCTATAAGTTCTTGTGGAAAAACAGAAAAGAGAACTAGCAATCCTGGCCTGCAGGGGAGGAGATGCACCCTAAGCAACAAGCCCAATGGACACAGGCATTGCAGCACCAAAGTAAGGACCACCAGTCACATGAGTGTTCCATCCCAAGACCACTCACAACGTATCTATTCTTTAAAATTATTTGCAACCACATTAATCTTCAGTTATGGAAACCACAGCTATGTGAGTAGTTGCAGCAATATCTGAACATTGTGCACGGGGCTTGAATCCTGACTCAGCCGTGTTCCAGCTGCATGGCTCTGGGTAACTTACTAGGCTCTTTGAACTTCAATTTTCTCATTAGGAAAACAGAAAATAATGGTCTTTCAAGGCTCTATGGCTGGCAGAAACGCAGTCAACCAACACAAGCAAAAGAAGAGGACTTTGTTTTCAGAATGAGGATGATGACATGGAACCTGCTGGCAGGACGTGCAGTCAGGTCTCCCAGGGGAATGGAAGCAGACCCAAGAAAGCTGGTGGAAAATAATTACTCTCTCAAAGGCTCTGATTCTCCACCCCTGCTTTACTTTCTCCTCCACATCTTCTGTTCCTCCGAGTTGAACCTGGTAAACTGTGGCTCGCCATAACCTCTGGGTTAACATTTAGGTATTAAGAGAGACTGACTAGTTTCTACGAACCGTAATTCCTAATTCCCAGGAGAGAACCCGAGTGCCCACCTCTATCCTAGGGGCAGTAGATCACACACACCTGCCTGGCCCCAGAGCCGTCTTGTAGGGAGATGGGGAATGAGACAGAGGAAGGACATTAAAGAAGGTTCTGTGAAATGACAAGCAACACCCAAAAGGGGATCCTCTACAGGGAAACCTCATGAAAAATTTTGTTTAGGATTTATTTAATGGCTACATGTGAACCAACTAGCACATAAAATAATCCAGATATTATAACCTAGACCCTTACTGTACCCTCACAATGATTTTAGTAAATACTTAATTTCATGCAGAAAGATCCTGATGGCTAAAATGAATCTGTCTCAGTAGGTATGGCCTTTGTCACCACATTGGGAATTCTTACGTAAGTCTAGACTGCAGGCTGGAGAAGGAAATGGCAACCCACTCCAGTACTCTTGCCTGGACAATCCCATAGATGGAGAAGCCTGGTAGGCTACAGCCCATGGGGTCTCGAAGAGTCAGACACGACTGAGCGACTTCAATTTCACTTTTCACTTTCCTGCATTGGAGAAGGAAATGGCAACCCACTCCAGTATTCTTGCCTGAACCCATTCCAGTATTCTTGCCTGGAGAATCCCAGGGACAGAGGAGCCTGGTGGGCTGCCGTCTATGGGGTTGCACTGAGTCGGACACGACAGAAGCGACTTAGAGCAGCAGCAGCAGACCACAGGCAGTTTATATCCAGTTGTTATATGTGGAAATAAAACAATTTACTTGACAATTTAAAAGAATTTATTTATGAGCAGTAAGAGACAGGACTGTGCTTCAGACATCCCTACACAGTCTGTGAAATGTGCATCTGAAAATAGAGGAATCGCTATCAATCATGACATTAAGTGGTAGAAAACCACCAGGAGACCTGAAGGTGATGTCAGAAAGCTTTGGTTGCCCTATGCTTCTCAAATGTCATTACAAAGAACTTGAATTGGGTTCACCAACCTTTAATAATTACCTGAATGTCACATGAGTACTGAATTTACTGAACAAATCGATACACTCTGAATAATGAGCTGTGTGCGGGGACTTCCCTGGTGGTCCAGTGGTTAAGAATCTGCCCTGCGATGCAGGAAATGCAGGTTTGATCCCTGGTTGGGGAACTAAGATTCCAACTGCCATGGAGGAATTGAGCGCGTGTGTTGCAACTACTGGGTCTGTGTGTCTCAACCAGAGAATCCGTGCACTGTAACAACTAGAGAATCCCTACGCTGCAATAAAAGATCCAGCACGACACAGTGAAGACGCTGCCTGCCGCAACAAGACCCAATGTAGCCAAATGAATAAAATTTGTTTAAAAGTTGTTTTCAGACAGATAAAGAATTGAATACGCAGGATTTTCTTCCAGTGACACCTATATGCCTTCCTTCCAAGAGTAAATCCAAACCATCACCTTCTAGATGTTTCCCAGGTGGTTCTAGTGGAAAAGAATCCACTGCCAATGCAGGAGATGTAAGGGACTCAGGTTTGATCCCTGGGTTGAGAAGATCCCCTGGAGGAGGGCATGGCAACCCATTCAAGTATTCTTGCCTGGAGAATCCCATGGACAGAAGAGCCTGGCAGGGTTGCAAAGACTCAGACATGACTGAAGTGACTTAGCATGCACATCAACTTCTAGAAAGACACATGTACAATTTACCTGAATGGATGTCGCTTTCCAAATATTCTCCTCAAAAGACCTCATTACTTTGTTACTAGTAATGATCAACCTCATGGTCCTAAATGGTTAGGTGACCCCCTTTTGCATAAAGAGCTAAATTACGTGGAGCCTTACTGCTGAGGTAAAAGACCACTACTTACAGTGTCTGACTCTCCAAACTCTGAATCACTCTAGTTATTATCTTCCTTCAGAACATGTAGTTCTCTAAGTTCAATTCCTCTGGTATCAGTTACTAAGCCTCCATGGTATTTGCTACACTGGAATCAGATGTTGGATTTATAAAAAATAATTTCCCAAAATGGCTGATAGTTATGAAGACAATACCATAGGTTATCTGTCACTTCTCCTGGTCAAGGCTGGGACTGCTGGTGGAAGATTTTTCTAGGTGCTCATGCACAGGTGACTAAGGCATGAATTTATAACCTAGTTTAGATAAAAAGATGTAAACCTTTCAGTAAACAGCAGTAGGCGTGGCTAATGGATGAAGATGGAGAATGATCAAACAGGAAAGACTCAAAATAGGAATTAGGAAGTAAAAGAGATGAAACAGGCTAGAGTGCATCGAGGAGGCTTATAGGCAGTAGGGAAAGCTCTCGCTGAGTCTTAAAAAAAGGGGAGGATTCATAGAATGGAAGAAGATAAAGGGGCTTGTGATGCTGCACTAGCAAATACGAGTGGGGAAGCAACAGCCTTTGCAGGAGGCACTTAAGACAGCTGAAAAGACTGAAAAGATTCATATAGCACAGAAGTTTTAAGCTGCAGCTGACTTTGGTCCTCAAGGGTAATGTGACAATGTCCACAGACATTTTCAATTCTTACAACTAGAGAGATGGAAACTAGTGGGTACAGGTCAGAGATATTGCTGAATATCTTAGAATGTACACTGCTGCTGCTGCTGCTAAGTCGCTTCAGTCGTGTCCGACTCTGTGCGACCCCATAGACAGCAGCCCACCAGGCTTTGCCGTCCCTGGGATTCTTCATGCAAGAACACTGGAGTGGGTTGCCATTTCCTTCTCCAATGCATGAAAGTGAAAAGTGAAAGTGAAGTCGCTCAGTCGTGTCCGACTCTTAGCGACCGCATGGACTGCAGCCCACCAGGCTCCTCCATCCATGGGATTTTCCAGGCAAGAGTACTGGAGTGGGGTGCCATTGCCTTCTCCAGAATGTACACAACAGCCCTCAAAGCAAAGAATCACCTGCCCCATAATGTCAAGGGTGCCAAGGCTGAGAAACCTTGCTTGAAGAAGAGATTAAAAAGGATTTGAAATGGCTCACTGAAATTGCCTTCTTAGACTGTTCAGCCATGCTACCTTTGAAGCTGCCATCTTTATACCAACAGAGAGAAAAACAATGGAGAAAGGGGGCTGTTTAGAAAACAAACAGTATATAAATTTACCTCTAAGTTTAGAAGTAAAGCTTCCTTATAGAAGGCTTCCTATGCACACTGGCCAATTAAGGCCAGTAACACTGGCCATAAGTCTGATTCACTCTATGCATATGTCTTATGAAAGCAATAAGATCTACCCCTAACCTCATTTCCTATTGTTGGTCTCAAGGGGAAGCTGGTCAGAGAATGTAACTAATTCAGCATCTCTATTAGGAAGATAAGTCAAAGCACAAGTTCTCCTAATTAAAGACTAATAGCATCACCTTGATGGTAATATTAATTATGCTAATGATAAAAAATTATGATGTTAATTACTTCCTGAGAAACCTTCCCTTGCCACTCTCTATAAAATAGGTCCCTCCATCACGCTCATCTCATCTTGGTATATTTTTTTCATAGCACTTACTCATTTTACAGCTATCAGAAATTATTAAAAGGTAGATAGGTAAGTCATAGGTAGGCAAGTAGAGAGATGATGAATGGAGGTTTAGGTTCTTATTGACTGCCTGACCCACTAGAATGCAAGCTTCATGAAGGAAGGCACTTTCATCTATTCCCTGCTATAGGTATTTCTGGATCTAGCACATCCCCCAACTTGGCTTTGAAAAGGTGCTCAGTAAACATTTATTCAATGAATAAATGATGATTACTAACATTTATGGAGCTTCTCAGGTGGCACTAATGGTAAAGAATACACCTGCCAATGCCAGCAGATGCAAAAGAAGTGGGTTTGATCCCAGGGTCAGGAAGATCCCCTAGAGTAGGTAGTGGCAACCCACTCCAGTATTCTTGACTGGAAAATTCCAATGAAAGAGGAGCCTGGCAGGCTACAGTCCATGGGGTCGCAAAGAGTCAGACATGACTGAGCAACTGAGCACCCGCACTAACGTTTATATAGCCTCTGCCATTACTGAGCATTTTCCCCAGTGGCTAAGATGATAAAGAATCTGCCTGCACTGCGGGAGACCTGGGTTCGATCCCTGGGTTGGGAAAATCCCCTGGAGAAGGGAATGGGACCCCACTCCAGTATTCTTGCCTGGAGAATCCCATGGACAGAAGAGCCTGGCAGGGTACTGTCCATAGCGTCACAAAGAGTTGAACATGACTGAGTGACTAACACTTTCACTTCATTCTTCGTGTCTTTACTTTAAGAATAACATGCACTGGCACTGTGACCCTAACTCTGGTGAGTAAGAGAGATCTAAGGTTGCCCCTTTATACACCTTACAGGCGAGTAAGAGTGCGATCAATGGAAAAATTACGACCAACTGATACGTATTCCAATACAGAATATTGAGAGTAAGAGGGAATCATAGGGATCCATAATAGGGTCAAGGGAGGCAGATATTACTGTTCTTTTAATTTTATCAGTGAGAAAACAGCAGGTCAGAGAGCTGAGCAGAATCATCCAAAGTTACACAGTTTAAAGGTGAAGATGAGATTCTTATAGCTATATATGGACACCTTAGATATTAAGATTCATACCGTGTTATTATTTGGAAGTACACACATAACTAAAGATGGAACTTTATCTTCACTCTGTCAATATCTAGTTTCTTCCACCTGTGCTGTCTGCGAGGGTGTCTATGCATGGCTCTGTATCTGACTGTTATGGATTCTACCACTTCTCAAGTCAAAATGAGCTAGAGTTGTCCACACAGTGGGATGACCCACCATCAGGAGTTTGCCAGCATTGCAAAGCCAAAAGTCCCAAAGCAGGAACATGGAGGGAATGGAAAGGGCAACAGGGAAAGTCATCCACATTCATTCAGAGTTAAATAACAGAATTGGGGTTGGGAAATCAGTCTGCCTTTCCATTCTGACACGACTATGCTTAGTCACTCAATCACGTCCAACTCTTTGCAACCCCATGGACTACAGCCTGCCAGGGTTCTCTGTCCATGGGTTTCTCCAGGAAGAATACTGGAGTGGGTTGCCATGTACTCCTCCAGGGGATCTTCCCAACCCAAGATCAAATTCAGGTCTCCTGCATTGCAGGCAGATCCTTTACTGTCTGAGCCACCAGGGAAGCCCACAAATACTGGAGTGGGTAGCCTACCCCTTCTCCAGGGCATCTTCCCAACCCAGGAATCAAACGGGGGTCTCTTGCAATGCAGGCAGACTTTTTTTTACCAGCTGAGCTACCAGGAAAGCCCTAGAATGTGACCAAATGATGCTTTCAGAGCCATTTAAGCCCAGAATAGACTACTGGGTTCACTCGTATTATTTTATGAAGCATCAATAACTGCCAGAAAATACTCACTTAATGTAAACTATGTGCCAGATATCAAGCTGTTGTTCATCTGGAGACATTTCTGATTGTCATGACTGGTGGGTGAGGCACTGCAACACCTAATCAATAGAGGTCAGATATGGTCCTAAAGAGTCTACAATGTATGAAACAGGCCCACAACAAAGAATTATCTGGATTAAAGCATCAAGAGTACCAAGCTTAAGAAACCTTGGTGTAGATCAGAAAGTTCAAAAGGAAGAAATTCTGCCCTCAAAGACTCTAGGCACACAAAGAATAACAACTCAACATGCTAAGCCCCATAATCAGATCAGATCAGATCAGTCGCTCAGTCGTGTCTGACTCTTTGCGACCCCGTGAATCGCAGCACGCCAGGCCTCCCTGTCCAGCCCCATAATAGACAATACTAAGATGCTTTAGAAGTAGTAGGGAAGCAGTACCTGTATCCAGACTCCTGAGAAAGTCAGAAGAGGAAATTGTGGTTCTCTACCTTAGCTCTCAGTCAAAATGATTCCTATGTTATAGGAATCTGGGTCTTAAATTCTAGTGCCAGATATTACATCAGAGACTTATAGAACTTACTCCCAGTGGTTTTTACCTCATTCTGGTTCTTTACTCTCTGCAGGACAAAAAAAACCCGATGTGGCATTCTAGGTTCAGAGACTGTCAGAAGCATTTTTATGTCAACCATTTTCTTAATGGTTTCTTAACATCCCATGCTGATGTAGCAAATAAAAGAAATTACACAATAGTTTATACATGAATGTAGAACAAAGGATTTAGTTCAAAAAGGAAAGAATGAAAGGAGCCACTTAAGGTCACTTACACCTCCAGTGGTTAAAAAGAGGTGCAATATATTAGCTATCACTGTCTCCTTCATTCCCAAAGAAAGGCAATGCTAAAGAATACTCAAACTACCACACAAATGCACTCATCTCACACACTAGTAAAATAATGCTCAAAATTCTCCAATCCAGGCTTTAGCAATACGTGAACCATGAACTTCCAGATGTTCAAGCTGGTTTTAGAAAAGGTAGAGGAACCAGAGATCAAATTGCCAAAATTCACTGGATCATTGAAAAAGCAAGAGTCCCAGAAAACATCTATTTCTGCTCTATTGACTATGCCAAAGCCTTTAATAGTGTGGATCACAATAAACTGTGGAAAATTCTGAAAGAGATGGGAATACCAGACCACCTGACCTGCCTTTTGAGAAACCTGTATTCAGGTCAGGAAGCAACAGTTAGAACTGGACATGGAACAACAGACTGGTTCCAAATAGGAAAAGGAGTACATCAAGGCTGTATATTGTCACCCTGCTTATTTAACTTATATGCAGAGTACATCATGAGGAATGCTGGGCTGGATGAAGCACAAGCTGGAATCAAGATTTCTGGGAGAAATATCAATAACCTCAGATATGCAGATGACACCACCCTTACGGTAGAAAGTGAAGAGGAACTAAAAAGCCTCTTGATGAAAGTGAAAGAGGAGAGTGAAAAAGTTGGCTTAAAGCTCAACATTCAGAAAACTAAGGTCATGGCATCTGGTCCCATCACTTCATGGCAAATAGATGGGGAAACAATGGAAACAGTGTCAGACTTTATATTTTGGGGCTCCAAAACCACTGCAGGTGGTGACTGCAGCCATTAAGTTAAAAGACGCTTACTCCTTGGAAGGAGTTATGACCAACCTAGATAGCATATTAAAAAGCAGAGATATTACTTTGTCAACAAAGATCCATCTAGTCAAGGCTATGGTTTTCCCAGTGGTCATGTATGGATGTGAGAGTTGGACTATAAAGAAAGCTGAGTGCCGAAGAATTGATGATTTTGAACTGTGGTGTTGGAGAAGACTCTTGAGAGTCCCTTGGACTGCAAGGAGATCCAACCAGTCCATCCTAAAGGAGATCAGTCCTGGGTGCTCATTGGAAGGACTGATGCTGAAGCTGAAACTCCAACACTTTGGCTACCTGATGCAAAGAACTGACTCATTTGAAAAGACCCTGATGCTGGGAAAGATTGGGGGTGGGAGGAGAAGGGGATGACAGAGGATGAGATGGTTGGATGGCATCACAGACTCGATGGACATGGGTTTGGGTAAACTCCGGGAGTTGGTGATGGACAGGGAGGCCTGGCGTGCTGCCGTTCATGGGGTCGCAAAGAGTCAGACACGACTGAGTGACTGAACTGAACTAATCTCCTTCATAAGCCATGATCACTTTAATATGACTCAACTCATTTATTTAGACAAACTTAAACTGAAGTCACTCAGTCATATCCAACTCTTTGCGACCCCATGGACTGTAGCCTGCCATGATCCTCCGTCTGTGGGATTTCCCAGGCAAGAGTACTAGAGTCAGTTGCCATTTCCTTCTCCAGGGGATCTTCCTGACCCAGGGATTGAACCCAGGTCTCCCACATTGCAGGGATGCTTTACCATCTGAGCCAACAGAGAAGCCCTATTTAGACAAAGTGCTCTGTCAATTGCGATGTCTATGTAAATAGAAATCTTACTATAAGGTAAGCTCTTATAGAAAAGTTGAGTTCTATCTTTTAACTTTGAACACACACACACACAGAGAAATCAACCACATCAACAAAAGAGCAGAAAAATTTAAACTTATGCTGAGAGACCCTACTTCACGTGGAGAACTAAAGAAATAAACCAAGTACTTTGGTTTCTCTTATAGGTTATAAATTCAGTTTTATTAATAGCTAACAGAGACAGACATTTGAAGGTGCAGGGTACCCTAAAGATTTAATGATTTGTTTCATAGTTTCCCTTTAAAGTTGATTTCCACCTTGTATTTTATTTAACTCTTTTTGTACAAAATGGGACTTCTTAAAATCATTTGTTTCTATATGCTCAACTCATTGTTGAAAGAACATTTTCATTAAGATGTTATTCTATCCATTCCTTTATCATGACATGATTTAACAAATGCCCTGCAAAAGGTAGATGATCTGGAAAGGATTTTCCACTCTGAGTTGCAAATAGAGATTTTGGCCACAGGATATTTTCCTGATCCACTCCAATCTAGGATATACTCTTTTTCTGGTAATACAATACTTATTCATGCCTTTGCTAATGGAATGGATTAGATAGGAAACCATTGAGGCTCATAGCCTTGACATCATATAAAATTTATCTGGATAGCAGAATCCTTCAAGTAATTACTGCTGAAACCAAGCCAACTAATATCAATTATGCTCAGAAAAGTAGTCCACACATCACTCCATATGTTATGATGGATATTTGTTTCATAGATAAAGAACTAATGATACAATCAATTAATCTGGAATTAAAGTGATATTTATATGACTCATAGTTAAATCAAAAGACTTCTAGTCTCATGAATTCACTACATACAGTTCTTTGTCCAACTTTTTCACTGGCGATATGATATGTATAGAAATATTACTGTAATGTTTCCCTTAATTTCTGCTTTTTTATGTCACCACAAAAATGGCACAAGAATTTCTTTTTGTAATTCTTATCTCCTATGTTGTACCTTTGCAACAATTAATGGTCTGAGTATAGAATTCAAGGTCTGACTAAGCTACAGACTTAATTTTTCTTTCATTGACGCAAACTTTACAAGCGATCTTCTATCAGCTTGTACTTTTTTTGTGAGTTGCTTATGCTATGATATGGAAGCATATTAAATTAGGCACTTCTAATCTTTTTCCACAGAGTCCCTGCCTTCATTCCTCCATTAGATGGTCATCTGTCTTTACTGGATGTTAATGTGATTCAAATCTACAAGAAACTTTTAATTGTTAAAATGCTTCACAGTGTAATTTAAACATTCCTGTGATAATTAGTATACATTTTAGTCATCAAAGTTTTCTCAAACCTAATTTAAGCTGCCCACAAAGTGACTTCCCTTAAAGTGACAAATGTTTGACTTAACTCCAGTTTCATTCACTACTGCCCCTTTTTGTAATATGAATATTTACCATCTTAGAACTGAGACAGCCTACACATTCACACCCAGGAATATCTGTCTGCATGCAAATGTTTACTATTAGTCACAGGCAATGATGTGATATAGAAAATTTTTTTAAGTTACCCCAATGGATTTAAATGTAGTGTCTTCAAAACTAAGAAAATACTAAGATTAATTTGGCCATCATCTACACAGTTAGGAAGAAAATGTTGTGCACAACATGGATTTGAGTAAAATTTACATTTTTATCATGGAAAACTTTCCTTTAAATTATTTATATTCTAGCCTTTGACATCACAGATTCATAGAGGTCATGAATATGGTTTCAAAAATATTCCAATCTCTGATGAGAAGATTTCTCATTAGAAAAGACCCTGATGCTGGTAAAGGCTAAAAGCAGGAGGAGAAGGGGACAAAAGAAGATGAGATGGTTAGATGACATCACCAACTCAATGGACAGGAGTTTGAGCAAGCTCCGGGAGTTGGTGATAGATAGGGAAGCCAGGTATGCTGCAGTCCATGGGGTTCCAAAAAGTCAGACAAAACTGAGTGACTGAACTGAACTGATGTTGAGAAATATTTGAACTACAGAGTTATAGTTCTAAATGACCCAGAATTTGAAAAATGTAAAATAGCCAATAAATATGAAATGAGATACGTCACATTTAATTAATTCATATTAGTTACAGGGTTAACCTAAGTTGAGATAAATATTTAATTACTTAGTTATGTCCTGCTGATGTTAAGAGAGTTGGTTACATCTTCTTTTTCAGCATTAGTGGCAGAGGATGGATTAGAAGTACAGCACAGACTTGTCAAACAAGCCAGTAGGATGAAAATGGCAAGAGGCATTCTTTAACTTTCACTACACAAATTCCAGTCCGTGTCACAATCAAATGCACATGCTTCGTACAAACAACCCAGATTTATTCCTTAAAACAGCTCAGATGGCACAATTTTTTTTGAGACAGTTCTCATTGCCTTTGTATTTAGAGGTGTGAAAATGGTTTTCTATAATATTCAATGTTGTTATTAGCTCAGATCTTTCTTAACAATTTGAAAAAGATGTAAAGTCTATGATTTATTATAAATGTGTATACACATTCACATATACACACATAAAATTTCAAATGAGTTCTCTCTTCACTCCAGTAACACATAAAACTATGTAATCAATACTTTATTTGATTTAGTTTAATTTTCAGGCAGAGACAAAAAGAAATTCTTTTGAAGGTGAAACTTCAGTTAACAACATGAAACAACTGTGCTATTTGAGCTATATACAAAAGAATCTAGAAAAATAAGCTTTTTCTTTCTCTTTTGTGTATAATGAGAAGCCTTGATTGCAGGTTCATTTTTTTCTACACCAGAAACCATATTAATTGGCTAACTTGAAATTCATGTAACTTGGCAACTACAGACGTCACTAGGGCACAGAGAAGCCAACAATACGGGAATACACTCACTTCTGCTCAGATATCTCAATTTCTCCCTACAGTCATGCCAACACATGCAGCCTGGTCTCCAAATGTTCTAACATCTCACAGTTCAACTGATGTTAAAGGTCACAAGGAGACCACAGAGTCTTCAGGGATGGGCAGTTTCACTGATGGCCAAACAGAGCTAATGCCCTGGGGATACAAGATAGCAGATGATATTTTCTGCTTCCCATGGGGTTGCAAAGAATTGGACACAACTGAGCAAATAATACACATTTTCTGCTTCATACCCTACTTTCCTTGTCCTTCGGGAATTCACACCTAAAACAACCAACATGCTTTGGCAGGTTTTAGAATCTTTCAACTCCATCAGCTGACTTCTTCATAAACATTTGTTGGCTCAGGAGGAAAACAATTGTTAAAATAAGTTGGCCGAGTACTAAAACCATATTTTCATTTAAAAATCCTGAAAACCTTCCAGTTCTCCTGGTTTGTACCAAATAGTGCTTCAAAGAATTGGCACAAAAGTCTCATCTGGTATATAATATACACATTCCATAGGATTTTCTGAGCAGTGATGTATATTTGTTTAGCTTATAAAATGTTTAGCTTACAAAAATATTTTACAAAAAAAGTCATAAAGTGACTACATGAACGAGTAAATAGTACTTTTACATAATATCTAACTTCAAAAAAAGAACAATATAATGATTTAAATATGATCTAAGGAAGCTGAAATACCTTTTACAATAAAAATTCAGTGAATTCACGAATATATTTCAAATCAGTATAAAAACCTAACAAATGAAGACCTAACAGAAGCAGAAGATATTAAGAAGAGATGGCAAGAATACACAGAAGAACTGTACAAAAAGGATCTTCACGACCCAGATAATCACAATGGTGTGATAACTCACCTAGAGCCAGACATCCTGGAATGTGAAGTCAAGTGGGCCTTAGAAAGTATCACTATGAACAAAGCTAGTGCAGGTGATGGAATTCCAGTTGAGCTATTCCAAATCCTGAAAGATGATGCTGTGAAAGTGCTGCACTCAATATGCCAGCAAATTTGGAAAACTCAGCAGTGGCCACAGGACTGGAAAAGGTCAGTTTTCATTCCAATCCCAAAGAAAGGCAATGCCAAAGAATGCTCAAACTACCCCACAATTGCACTCATCTCACACGCTAGTAAAGTAATGTTCAAAATTCTCCAAGCCAGGCTTCAGCAATATTTGAACCGTGAACTTCCTGATGTATAAGCTGGTTTTAGAAAAGGCAGAGGAACCAGAGATCAAATTGCCAACATCCGCTGGATCATGGAAAAAGCAAGAGAGTTCCAGAAAAACATCTATTTCAGCATTATTGACTATGCCAAAGCCTTTGACTGTGTGGATCACAATAAACTGTGGAAAATTCTTCAAGAGATGGGAAAACCAGACCACCTGATCTGCCTCTTGAGAAATTTGTATGCAGGTCAGGAAGCAACAGTTAGAACTGGACATGGAACAACAGACTGGTTCCAAATAGGAAAAGGAGTACATCAAGGCTGTATATTGTCACCCTGTTTATTTAACTTATATGCAGAGCACATCATGAGAAACGCTGGATTGGAAGAAACACAAACTGGAATCAAGATTGCTGGGAGAAATATCAATAACCTCAGACATGCAGATTATACCACCCTTATGGCAGAAAGTGAAGAGGAACTCAAAAGCCTCTTGATGAAAGTGAAAGTGGAGAGTGAAAAAGTTGGCTTAAAGCTCAACATTCAGAAAACGAAGATCATGGCATCCAGTCACATCACTTCATGGGAAATAGATGGGAAAACAGTGGAAACAGTGTCAGACTTTATTTTTCTGGGCTCCAAAATCACTACAGATGGGGACTGCAGCCATGAAATTAAAAGACGCTTACTCCTTGGAAGGAAAGTTATGACCAACCTAGATAGCATATTCAAAAGCAGAGACATTACTTTGCCAACAAAGGTTCGTCTAGTCAAGGGTATGGTTTTTCCTGTGGTCATGTATGGATGTGAGAGTTGGACTGCAAAGAAGGCTGACCGCCGAAGAACTGATGCTTTTGAACTGTGGTGTTGGAGAAGACTCTTGAGAGTCCCTTGGACTGCAAGGAGATCCAACCAGTCCATTCTGAAGGAGACCAGCCCTGGGATTGCTTTGGAAGGAATGATGCTAAAGCTGAAACTCCAGTACTTTGGAGTGGAGTACTTTGGCCACCTCATACGAGGAGCTGACCCATTGGAAAAGACTCTGATGCTGGGAGGGATTGGGGGCAGGAGGAGACGGGGATGACAGAGGATGAGATGGCTGGATGGCATCACTGACTTGATAGACGTGAGTCTCAGTGAACTCCAGGAGTTGATGATGGACAGGGAGGCCTGGCGTGCTGCAATTCATGGGATTGCAAAGAGTCAGACACGACTGAGAGACTGATCTGATCTGATCTGATCTGATAGTCTCGAAAGTAAATATTCATAAGAAAATTGAAAATTTTTCTCTAATCATTGGGTTCAATGAAGTGTCCATTTGGCTGATTATTTTCAACAGAATTTAAAATGGTATCAATATCATCACAATATTATTGGGATTTTTTTCATAGTTTTTGCAGAAAGACAACTATATCTGAGTCAGATTATGCTATTTTCTCCTTTATGGGGAAAAAGCCTATTACTTGTATTTCACTGGCTTTTTAAAAATCCATCTTAGGTAGTATTTTGAAATACTTTAGTAATCTCTACTAACCAGTAAGTAAATAACTGTCCCCTTAAGAACAAATCATGTGATTCATAGAACAAAGAGGTATAGCCACATGACCTTACAGTGATTCTTCTAGAATGATGAGTATGAGTATGTGTGAGTGACAGTGTGTGTGTGCATACACATGCATACTCAATCAGGGGAAGAAGGATAAAGGTGGATAAAGGTCAGCAGCCTTATCTATGAATGTGTAAATCTGCATACTTCTAATTTTATACAAAGGCAAGGCATCTTTGAACCCTCAATGCAATGGCATGTTTTCTTTTGACTGATGAAAAATAATTCCCTCTGTAATTATCAATTAATGTTGACTTTCCAGAGACTTACCATCTTTTCACAATTGAGACACAAAGGCAGAGTTATAACTGCATCTGATAGCACAACTACATTCAGGAGGCAGCGATAGGGGTGGGGGAGGGAAAAGGTGTTGTTTTTTGGCATCAAAGGAAAAGAATAGACCAGGTAGTGTTTTGTGACTAAAATTTACACAACCTATGAGCGCTGAAGAATTGATGCTTTTGAACTGTGGTGTTGGAGAAGACTCTTGAGAGTCCCTTGGACTGCAAAGAGATCCAACCAGCCCATCCTAAAGGAGATCAGTCCTAGGTGTTCACTGGAAGGACTAATGTTGAAGCTGAAACTCCAATACTTTGGCCATCTGATGCGAAGAGCTGACTCATTTGAAAAGACCCTGATGCTGGGAAAGATTGAGGGAAGGAGGAGAAGGGGATGACAGAGGATGAGATGGTTGGATGGCATTACCTGCTCAATGGACATGGGTTTGGGTGGACTTTGGGAGTTGGTGATAGACAGGGAGGTCTGGCGTGCTGCAGTTCATGGGGTCGCAAAGAGTTGGACACGACTGAGCGACTGAACTGAACTGATATGATGTTTAATACCAAGAAGTAACAAGCATGGAGAAAAAAATTCATGCTATAAAGCCAGACTAAACATCAAATTTGAATCTTCACTTTACCACCTACATTGCTTAACTACGGGCTTGTTGCTTGACTCTTGATGACCCTCTTCCCTTGTCCTCAAGATGGATGGAACTGATAACACACCCCACAGGATTAGCTGTGATGACTGATAAGCTGATAAATGCAAAGTAAGGTGTAACACAGAGTAGGTACATTAAGCAGGGGCTTACGAAGAGTCTTTCTATGTGAAGAAGATCATCCAGAGCAGGTACTTCAAAGAAATTAACTTGAAAGTCAGAGCCTTTCTAGTCCCGCAAAGGAAAAGAAACTTTCATTTAACTGAGTTTTCATCCCAATAGCTGCCATGTTTTACCTTCTATTTCTTTTTGATACCAAATAGGAGATTTTTGCTCACTGACATCAAGAATTTGAGCACTCTTTTGTTTGTAGACCCTACTTTCTCTTTAACCCACTCTCTCATGTCTGTTCAAGGCAGGAAACACAGTAACTTGCTCCCTCCTTCTCTTCTAAGCAGTTAATTCTGCCTTTTCTCATTCTTGGAATGGCTTTCCCACTTCCTTAGCAAAACTTTCAACCTTTCTTTTTCAATATTGTTTTAAAAGAGTAGGACTCCAAGACAATCAAATTACATCTGAGTTTTATATGTTATGTGTTTATAAAAAGCAATGTCAGATTCATGTTGATATATGGCAAAACCAATACAATATTGTAAAGTTAAAAAATAAAATAAAATTAAAAAAAAAAGCAATGTCTGGGAAGGGGCTTGGGGGAGAATGGATAAATATATATGAATGGCTGAATTGCCCTGCTGTCCACCTGAAACTATCACAACATTGTTAGTTGGGTGTTTGTTGTTGCTGTTCAATGGCTAAGTCATGTTCAACTCTTTGTGACCCCCATGGACTGCAGCATGCCAGGCTTCCCTGTCCTTTACTATTTCCCAGAGTTTGCTCAGACTCATGTCCTTAAGTCGGTATATATACTCCAATATAAAATTAAAAGTTCAAAAAAAGTTAAAAAATACAAAGTAATGTCTGGATGCTCCGATTACATCAACACAGAAAAACAGCATCTAGTTCAACGCTTACCATTAGGCAAATTACCATACCATTGTTAACTATTTTACAAACTAATAAAAAAATTTCCCATTAGGCAGATTACCATATTGGTGTTAACTGGCTTACAAACCAATAAATAGATTTCCCAGTGAAAAATGTCAAGAATTTCAAAAGTTGATGAAGGAACTACTGTAGACTAGACAAAAGACTTGAGCTAGACATAGAGGCTTAATTTATTCAGATACCAAACAAAACTCAAGGACTTCTACATTTCCATAGTACCTGACCCTCTGCTGTCCACCTGCTTAAAAAAAGGAGCCATAAACTACATTTTATCTTCTAACTAAAATCTAGTTAAGATATGAGAAATATAAGAAAAACATCTGAGCACAAAATATAAAGTTAGCATGAATTAGATAACTATAATTTTTAAAGTAATGGGAATAGGGGATTAAGGCAAAAAAATAGAGAGAAGAAAAAGGAAAATAAATGGGGACAATAATATCGAATAAAAATACAGAAATTAAGGCAGAAAACAAAACAAAACTGATAGAGTGATCTAGACAATATTTAGTGTCATTTACCAAAACTAAGTGAATACCTCTAGGGAATTCAATTTGTGTTCAAGATTATATAGGATGATAGAAGACAAAAAGGAAAAGGTATAGTTCCCAATTTTTAACAATTTATAAAATAACTGAGAAGGGAAAAGGTACATGCATGACTGGTCTGAGATAGAGCAGGTTCAAGGAAAGGGCATGGAATCTGCAGTCACTCAGGCCCTGTTCTGACACTAAATGCTCTCATGACCTGGGACCACCCAAGTGAGTCACTCTGGACCTCAGTTTTCTCATATGTAACATGAGGAGATCTGACTACATGGGCTCAAAGTTTATTCTATAACTCCAGTTTACGAGAGGGCATACTCCATAACTGAGACAAAAATTATTGAAAGAATAGAATTTAAAAACCAAAAACGTCACTTTATTGAGGGGTTACTTTGTGCCAGGTGTTGTTAACTATTTTACACATGCAAATTCTAAATCTTCATAATCGTGTTTTGAGGATACTCTATATCACCTGTATTAATGAGAAAACCAAGGCAAAAGAACCTTATAAGGGCAGTTACTCAATGTTTCACAACTGGTAAGCTTGAAATCATACTCAAACTCACAGGTTGATTACAGAATTTATGCACTTAAGTATAGTTTCTAAATGTCTGTTCATACAGAAATTTGCTAATGGTTAAATAAACTACAAGGAACTAAAAGGAATGAGGGACCTATGCCTCAGTGTGCATGGACCCAGTCTTCAGAATAGATTAAGTGGTAAAAACAGATAAATAGCAACACATGTATTAGTTATTCTGTGGGAGATGGGGCAGAGTGAAATTTAAAAGAGGATAAGGGAGTGGATTATTGACAAAGTGTCAAAGAGAAAATTATAGGCAAAACAATGTACAAAACTCCAAAGCAAGAAATGAGAATCATATGAGAAAGACAAAACTCCTATCTGGTCAGCCGCCATGTGGACTCAGTCAGAAATAACAGTAATGAGAGGTGGGAAATAAGGGAGGGTCTTGGAGACCAGATGCTTGAGTGAAGACAAGGCAACCTCAGAAAATATATAGGTATAAAATAATGAAAACAGTATCTGAAAAATGAGAAAAATATTTTCTAGGGGCAAAAGAAAAATGTTTGAACAAAGAGAACAAAGAAATTTAGGTGCCATTAAAAGTCAGAAACCTGTATGTAGATCAAGAAGCAACGTTAGAACCAGACATGGAACAATGGACTGGTTCAAGATCGGGAAAGGAGTTTGTCAAGACTGTATATCGTCATCCTGCTTATTTAACTTATATGCAGAGTACATCATGTGAAATGTTGGGCTGCATGAAACACAAGCTAGAATCAAGATTGCTAGGAAACTATCAATAACCTCACATATGCAGATGATACCACCCTTATGGCAGAAAGCAAAGAAGAACTAAAGAGCCTCTTGATGAAAGTGAAAGAGGAGAGTGAAAAAGCTGGCTTAAAACTCAACATTCAAAAAACTAAGATCATGGCATCCAGTCCCATCACTTCATGGCAAATAGATGGGGAAAAAATGAAAACAGTGACAGACTTTACTTTCCTGGGCTCCAAAATCACTGCAGATGGTGACTGCAGCCATGAAATTAAAACACTTGCTCCTTGGAAGAAAAGCTATGGCAAACCTAGACAGCGTATTAAAAAGCAGAGACATCACTTTGCTCACAAAGGTCGGTAAAGTCAAAGCTACGGTTTTTCAGTAGTCATGTACAGATGTTAAGAGTTGGACTACAAAGAAAGCTGAGCGCCGAAGAATTGATGCTGTGGACTTTGATGCTTTTGAACTGTGGTGTTGGAGAAGACTCTTGAGAGTCCCTTGGACTGCAAGGAGATCAAACCAGTCAATCCTAAAGGAAATCAGTCCTGAATATTCATTGGAAAGATTGATGCTGAAGCTAAAGCTTCAATACTTTGGCCACCTGATGTAAAGAGCTGACTCACTGGAAAAGACCCTGATGCTGGGGAAGACTGAGGGCAGGAGGAGAAGGGGTGACAGAGGATGAGATGGTTGGATGGCATCACCAAGTCAATTGACATGAGTTTGAACAAGCTCCAGGAGATGGTGAAGGACAGGGAGGCCTGACATGCTGCAGTCCATCAGGTTGCAAAGAGTCAGACATGACTGAATGACTGAACAATAACAATAAAAAGTCAGAAAAGTAGAAAAATAGCTGTTGGGTTGATAAACAAGGGAAATGAATGAGTAGGTGTTTTAGCAAAAGCGGATTCAGGTTGGAAGTTAGATAAACGGTCAGAGATTGAGCATTATTTCTGAATTGCAGCCTTTAGTACTGCATCAAAATGGGCATTTCAGGGTCATTGAAGCAGCCAACAGAGTCTGGCTTCTGCAAATATTTTAACTGCCAAATTTGAAGCATCTCCAAGCAGTACAAGTGTAGATGAGGAAGTGAAATTGTTGGAAAATTCTGATGAAACATATTTTCTTCCTCCTAAAGCTCAAAAACAATTCATTGGTCTAAAATTGGACTTCCAGAAATAGCAAATGCAATGCAATTCAAACAATAATTATAATCTGAGCTAACATTTATTGAACCCTTCCATGTACCAGGAATCAAGCTGTTTTAAAGGTACCATCTCATTCAGTACTTCCCGTGAAAGAAGAGAAAACGTTGTAGGTGGCCATAAACTATGATTCCAGCCTGCTTGCCCTATCCACATTTATATATGAAATTCAACACTCCTAGTAAGCAAGACAATTTTAAAAAGTCAGGTGTTTAGGGCAAATTCTACCCTTCATTAGTTGTCACCACACCAGGGAAGAACGGGTAGAGGTATCATTACCACCTCACACAGGAGAGGCCAAAGGAATCCATGGCATTAAAAAGAACTCAAAGAAATGTCAAACGTGAAAAGGACTTCAGTGCATAAAAGTTAAATGAGGCAATCTAATAGAACACATGCTCTTAAAACCTTCAGCCTCCCATTTTTATTCTGTAATGTAAACATAATATTACTACCTGGAGGGTGGATGAGAAACAACTGAGGTCAGTTTAGTTCTCAGGAGGAGTGAAATAGAAGAACATCACTCATATTTATAATTAACCAGATTATTTCTGTAATAACTATGAGAGACACTCAAAATGCAATGGCTTGCTGAAGTTTCTTCTTATAACTAAAAATAAAAAAATAAAATAAGAACATCTGCAAAGGTATACCTGGTAGTTCTCTAATTAATGATCAAAAGTGCACTGACTTCACAATTTCACATTTTTATGTAAAGTCTTATTTGATTGTAATTAGCCCAGACTACAGAACATAATTAGGACTAATGATTCCTTAATGCAATCAGAATCCCAGAAGAACAATATCAACAGACTTTTATTGGTATTAGTGATGCAAACTTGTAAAATATAGAGCCAATTAACCTATAACAATGCTTCCAAAATAAAAAATAAAAATAAATTATGGGTGCATTACAAAACAGCTTCATGAATATACCAGGAACATAAAAACTGAGTTAATAGTCAAACCTCACAGGATCAGTCTTTCTTAAGTGCTAAAGATAGTCACAATTGTGAAGAATGTTAAAATATGCTACTCTTAATGAGATTAAGCATTTAAAGGCTTTCCAAGATACTGCAGGTTCTGTGGTGTCAACACAGCTCCCGAGAGTTACGAATTTCACAATTTCTAGATCATGTAACAAAATTCAATTATAGTGGCCATAAGTTTTGAAAAACTAAGTGTAGGGGAAAAAGTAAAGGGGAGGGGAACTTAGTAAACATTTTTGCTTTGCGACCCTCAGAGCATAACAAGCAAGTGTAATGTCTTGTCCATTACATCCTAAGTCTGTAAGATTCATTTTTCAGCCTCATGAAATGGTTTTGAACCCCTCTGGAGAGGGAAAAAAAATTTTTTACAGATATATATATATATATCTGTATTGAGACATTCCTGTTGCAATTTCTGAAAAGTCAGTAAATAGAATTTGTCTTAACACAGTAGGACTCTCCAGTGAAATTTCTCCAATGGAATTTTGTAATCCACCCTTAAAAAGTGTGGACTATTTCACATAATTAGATTTGGAAATCCAACTGTTCTCCATCCATTTCCAAAAAGTACCAAAGTGAACGTGTTAGCACAGGATGGATTCTCTTGACTGAGCCTTGAAGTAAAACTTGAAAAATACAAATTGGCATACAACTTTCACTGAACCAAAATGAAATCCCAGCTGGGCTTTAGTCAGACATTAAGGGAGAGGTGCAATATTTGAAATATGTAATCTAAACAGTATGCTCAAATTTCTTAAATATTTTGAGTTTCTTCTCACAATACTGCAGATTCATAGCAGCTTGCCGCTGAGACAGATGCCAAAATCATACGCTAGGAGGATAGGGGACAGACTTTTAGATTTGGGGAATTAACTAATCCCTTACCTGCTGTCATTTGTCAGTATTTCTAGGGAGAGTTCAGCCAAGTTCACATAGATATGCCAAAGGGATAAATCAAAACCACCACCATGATTGAACAGGTAACAAAATCTCTGACTTCATCTATCATCTTCCACACTTTCAGGCAGAACATTCCTAGTTCCTAGTTCTGTTTCTTTTTTTTTTTTTAGTCAACACACAAATTTATCATGCTCAATCTTTTATTAAACATGATTTAGTAGAGCTGATTAAAAGCATTCACCAGGAATGTCTAAAAGAATTTTTCTTTATTTGGGATAGTCGCACAGCTTTCATTTTAGTTATCAAGATTCAGGTAATCTCCTTTGTGCCCAGAAGTGTAGGCTGAGATCATAGGGCTTGGGTGCTGTCTTTATGGGGCTTATCATCTTTCCTGAGGAAGCAGCAATACTCATAATACTATTGATAACTCCTGAGGCAAAATGAGTCCATAAATAGGGAAGGCAAAAAAATAGATACTGAAAAGAAGGAATGAGATGTGTGGCTAGGACTCCAACAAGAAGGAGAGTCTTGAACAGAATCTTCCCCCATACTTGCACTTTGGACAAAAGGAAAGGAAGCACACATATGCATGTGTGATGAGGATTACTTCAAGGAACATAAAATAGATGATGACAAAAAGGAATGCCGTAATTTCTTCTTTACCCACTAAGTGTGTTTTTAAGCTTCTCCAAGCTGTCACTTAGGTTTTTGCTTCTTGCAACAGCTTTAGACTCAGAACTTAAGAACTTGAGACCCGACCTTCCCACTCTCCTGAAAGGAACCACAAAGTGCCCTAAGCAGTAAATGAAAGCAAGCCTGTACATGAATGCCAGGAGGACCATTTGCTACTCTAGCCAGCAAAGATTCCCTCTCAAAAACCACTACTCCACATAACTTGATCCTATAAAGCTTTATGTTTAAAGTCAAATTTCTCACTACAACTTACAAAATCTTCCAGCCTCTGCCATTAGTAGTGCTTCTCCCATTTATCTACAGACAGGATGCAGAGAAAAGAGTCTTAGACGTCCCCATGGGAGTTAGGGTGTGGAATTTATACATGTCATGATCATATGTACAGAAAAACATATTCATACTTCATCAAAAGCAAGGAGAAAAGAATGTTAAATTTTCTAATCGAGGTGTCTTCAGCTTTTCTTCCCTCTGTCTTGTTTTATATTCTTTTATGAGATGATCAATCAGGGATGGACACAGAGAAAATAGAAAAGAGGCTCAGGAGAAAACAGAGTCTATTATACTGAGAGAGCCCAGAGAGCCAGTTACATCAGTCCATGATGGGATGACCTGTGGGGAACGGCCAGGGCGTGAGCTCAGCCAAGCAGGTGGGAATCAGAGAATGAGGAACTAGGGGCAAGTGGCTTGATCGGGAGAAGTGAAGGGGGGGGGTCCACACCAACATGAATGAATGTCACTAGGTCACTCAGAGGAAGGTCGGAAGGAGAATCTGTGGCAGGGGGCACCTTGTCACCTGGTCTGGATGCTCACAGTCTGTTTATGAGAATGGTGAGGCATCAGGGAACGGCAGATTTAAGGGTGAACACACAAGTTCTTTCCATTGCTTTCTGTTTATAAGATTATTTTAGGAGGTAAATTCTGTCTTTTATGGATAAATTATAGGGTTTAGGGGTTTCTAATGCAATCTTTTCCCAAAATGGCACCTTAAGGGGAGTAGGAAGCTAGGTGATGCCATGGGGATTAAATGGGGTCCCTGGTTTTTGCATGGGTCTTCAGTCAGTGTCTTCAGCTAGGCTACCCATTCCTGAGTACTTGTGAAGCTGTCTGCTAAGATGTGACTGCTGAATCCCCAGCTTTTTTTTTTCTTAGTCCACTCCAGGACACTTCCCCACAGACCATGGACAGAGGAGCCTGACGGGCTACAGTCCATTCGGTCGCAAAAGAGTCGAACACGACTGAAGCGACTTAGCATGCACACACGTCTCTGTGACTAAACACGTTTATTTTGCTGTGACTAAAGGGGGAAAATTAGGACATAGTGACTGATCACTTGTTTCTGCTACTTTTTTCTACTTTTCTTCACTCTTCTACTCTCAGAGATTCAAGGCTTCACCACCTCCTCTGCCACCTTCTGGTGGTGTCTATGCACCTGCTTCCCACTTTCCAAGGGGCTGGCGCAGAAAATCAATGGAGAGAGGCAATTAAAAAAAAAAAAACTACATTGGTTATATGTATAATATCATATATGAAACGAATCACCAGTTCAGGTTCGATGCATGATACAGGATGCTTGGGGCTGGTGCACTGGGACGACCCAGAGGAATGGTAAGGAGAGGGAGGTGGGAGGGGAGTTCAGGATGGGGAACATGTTTATACCCGTGGCGGATTCATGTTGATGTATGGCAAAACCAATACAATATTGTAAAGTAATTAGCCTCTAATTAAAATAAATAAATTTATAATAAAAATAAAAAAATATTATCTCCACTGAGTTGAGGCTATAACATGTACTCAAAAAAAAAGGCCATGACTTGTAAAAGATATTTTATACTTTAAGCCTCAATTAAACAAATCACTCAATCATATGGATTTTGTCTTCTATTTGTACCCTAATTTTACAAGAATAAAGGAAATGTCAATAAAACAATTTTGTAAGTAGGATTTTAACTAAAAAAGGAAGAGGAGAAACATAGGATAAGGAGGAGATAAAGAAGGGAGGGAGAAAAGAGAAGCACATTCCCACACGAGAAATGTTCTCAGCTTGCTACAGATTCAGCACAGTTTATTCTACTCCTCAATTTTAAATAATCCTTGATGCTTATTATGACTAATTTTGTAGTACTGAAAGAAGATTCTGAAATCTAGAGTTATAATTGCATAACTAGACTGTTTTTCTCAGGACAATGAACCATTATAGATGTTCAAAAATAAGAAAAAATAATTGCCATTACTACTTAGAAAATGCATTCAACAAAGATAACCCGCTTTTTCTGCCCGTGGACGCCGCCAAGAAAGCATCATTGAAGTCTTCCCCGCCTCCACCGCCATCATGTCTAAATCAGAGTCTCCCAAAGAGCCCGAACAGCTGTGGAAGCTCTTCATCGGAGGATTGAGCTTTGAAACAACCGATGAGAGTCTGAGGAGCCATTTTGAGCAATGGGGAACGCTCACAGACTGTGTGGTAATGAGGGATCCAAACACCAAGCGCTCCAGAGGCTTCGGGTTTGTCACATACGCCACGGTGGAGGAGGTGGATGCGGCCATGAATGCAAGGCCACACAAGGTGGACGGAAGAGCTGTGGAACCAAAGAGGGCCGTCTCAAGAGAAGATTCTCAAAGACCTGGTGCCCACTTAACTGTGAAAAAGATTTTTGTTGGTGGCATTAAAGAAGACACTGAAGAACATCACCTGAGAGATTATTTTGAACAGTACAGGAAAATTGAAGTAATTGAAATCATGACTGACCGAGGCAGTGGCAAAAAGAGAGGCTTTGCTTTTGTAACCTTTGATGACCATGACTCCGTAGACAAGATTGTCATTCAGAAATACCACACTGTGAATGGCCACAGCTGTCAAGTGAGAAAAGCCCTGTCTAAGCAAGAGATGGCTAGTGCTTCATCCAGCCAGAGAGGTCGAAGTGGTTCTGGAAGCTTTGGTGGCAGTCGTGGAGGTGGTTTTGGTGGGAATGACAACTTTGGTCATAGAGGAAACTTCAGTGGTCGAGGTGGCTTTGGTGGCAGCTGTGGTGGTGGCAGATATGGTGGCAGTGGGGATGGATATAATGGATTTGGCAATGATGGAGGTGGCGGAAGCTACAATGATTTTGGCAATTACAACAATCAATCTTCAAATCTTGGACCCATGAAAGGAGGAAACTTTGGAGGCAGAAGTTCTGGCCCCTATGGTGGTGGAGGCCAATACTTTGCCAAACCACGAAACCAAGGTGGCTATGGTGGCTCCAGCAGCAGCAGTAGCTATGGCAGTGGCAGAAGGTTTTAATTACTGCCAGGAAACAAAGCTTAGCAGGAGAGGACAGCCAGAGAAGTGACAGGGAAGCTACAGCTTACAACAGATTTGTGAACTCAGCCAAGCACAGTGGTGGCAGGGCCTAGCTGCTACAAAGAAGACATGTTTTAGACAATACTCATGTGTATGGGCAAAAAACTCAAGGACTGTACTTGTGACTAATTGTATAACAGGTTATTTTAGTTTCTGTTCTGTGGAAAGTGTAAAGCATTCCAACAAAGGGTTTTAATGTAGATTTTTTTTTTTGCACCCATGCTGTTGATTGCTAAATGTAATAGTCTGATCATGACGCTGAATAAATGTCTTTTTTTTTTTTTCAATGTGCTATGTAAAGTTAGTCTACTCTGAAGCCATTTTGGTAAACTACCCCAACAGTGTGAAATTAGAATTCCTTCAGGGTGATGCCAGGTTCCATTTGAAACTTATTTACAACCTGCTTGGTGGAGAAGCTGTTGTCTTCAGAACCTTGGTGTAGTTGAACTGACAGTTACTGTGTTGTGACCTGGAATTCACCATTAAAAGGGTCACCCTTGCAAAAAAAAAAAAAAACAAAGATAACCCTCTCCCTTATATCACTTCAGTGCATAAAAATGTAATCATGAATATTTCCAATTCAGGCCAACATCAGAGAGAACTACAATATTTTATTAGTAAAGTTAAAGGACAGCTCTCTCACAATCATTTATTTACACTTTTATATATGTGTTAGATGTATTTGCTTTGGCATGTAACACACTCTTTTCAAAGGAGCCAATGAGTACCGATTAATGATGAAATTATGTTATTAAAAGAACCAATCTGCATTTTAGGTATGTTTCTAAATCATGTGTTAAAAACACAGTCTGCCTCATTTGTTAGTAATTAAAACAGTTGCAATGTCTTTTCCAATTACCTACTGAATTGTGAAGTAACTTCTTCCTGTCTGCTAACCTTGTGTGCAGACAGATTAGGGAAAATAGAAATTAATGCTCCAGCAGCATCTCGGCAGAGTTGTCAACACATACAGGATTCATGCATTAAAAAATTAGTGTAACTTAAAATAACACCCTCACATTTTAAAATTATATGTTGCTGTTCAAAGATGCAAAATATTACATGAGATGAAGAAAATATAAAGCAAATTCCTTAAAACATTTAGGAGAAAAATCAGTTGCTAGATCTAAAGATGAGGGCTGAAAAAAATATTCTAACATGGGACACACTGCTATTGATTCTGATTACAGTGATGATATGTACTCTATTCTCCTTCCACTCAGCTATAAATAAGATCTAGCATTAAAAATGAATAGCCCTGAAAATCGACTCAATATAGCACGTAGAATTCTGCCTTCAACAAGTTTTTTCCCCTTGATTTCCTCATTAAAATGAAAAGGACAAAAGCAGATAACAACCACCTTTCTTTCTTAGTGAGATGCATGAGATTTGGGGTCCTTAGAAGATGATGAAGTCAGTAGAAGGTGCCAATCATGTCCTCTTCCCAATGAAAAGGATGAAGTCAGGAGAAAATGATGGCTTCCATATTGATTCACATCACATTTCCCTTAAGAAATGCCCTCCTCAGATGGGGTCAGTCCATTTAAGGAAACAGAAACATACTCAGACTAGTATGAATTAAAAATATGTATTTAGTGGAAAAATTAGGAAAACCAAACTGAAATATGGGAAGAAAGAAGAGCTTGAGCTCAGAGAAGCAAGAGATGAGGAAGCACTGTTACTTGCTCCATCTCTCAGTGATGCTGGTCCCTGCATCTCTCTGGGATTTTGACTTTACTACTCACAATCTGTTCATCTCCCCTTCTCCACCTCCACATCCAACCCAACTTTTGCTGGTGACACATCCCATTCAATGGCCTTTGGCAAACATCCATGTCCCACCTTCAGATCACAGTCTCCACCAGAGTTTGCTCTGAGGCAGCCATTTTCAGCCATCAAGTTCTGGGTTAAGGAGAATGACCCTGCCCCTCTACTCCAGGGGCAAGTATTGAAATGCTTCAGATGTCTCTTGACAGCTTAACACACAGCTCTGAAATCGAGCTAAACTGTTGGAAAGACTCCGCCAGACAAATGGGTCATGGGGAGTAATGCAGTCAGGTTAGATCAGGCACCATGAAAGATACAAGCTCTACTGAAAGTCCCCAGTTGAACAGCATTTGTCAACCTACATTCCAGACCAGAATACCATACACAAACACAAATTAATGCCTAGTGTCCTACTTTCTGGAAAATGTAAACAATTCCTACTGCTTAGAAAACCATATATACAGGGCTGCATACATACTTTAAGGAGTATGATCTGTATGTGAGCCTTGGTACTTATATGCATTATTTCTATAATCTTGAGCAAGTTATTTAAACTCTAGGTCTTTGTGTCCATGGACAAATAGAGGGGAATATTTTCCCTTTCCTACAACTGTCTCTTAACACCATACCAGATTATTATTGGAACGAAGTGACATAACAAAGGCAAAGTACCTCTCTCAGGACTCAGTACTCAGAAACTTTCAATATATGCTACTTCTCTTCTCAAACTATGATCTGAAGTCCTTACAAACCTCTCATGCTTTCTCCTCTATTACAAAATGATCAGGGTAAACCTCTTGTGCCAGATCCATCCAGCTGGGGATTTCCCTCCAAATCTGTGTGCACACCAAGAAATCCCTCTCGCAAAAATCTTTTCTGATAAAGTTAAGGTTTCCGTGATGTGGTGATGGTGGTTTAGTCACTAAGTCATGCCTGACTCCTGTGACCCCGTGGACTGTAGCCTACCAGGCTCTTTTGTCCATGGCATTCTCCAAGCAAGAATACTGGAGTGGGTTACCATTTCCTTCTCCTAGCAACAGTTGAATTAGCCTTGAGTGGGAACATGTTTGAAAGGGCAGGTATACATCCTCCCTACCCATCTCTTCAGAAAATATACTTATTTCATTGCTTTCAATATGTATGTATACATTTATACACATAAATATATATGTATTTATCTCAGAGAATCAAGAGAAGAAGAAACACTGTTACTCTCTCCATTTCTCAGTGATGCTGGTCTCTGCTTCTCTGAGATTTTGGCTTTACTACTCACTATATATATATATATATATATATATATATATATATATATTCCTCATGAACCAAAGGCTATTCTATCTTTTATGAACACACGCACACAAACACACAACTCTTCCAATTCAGCAAAGGAAGTCATCTGGTAGATGTCACTGTGTCAGAGAACTCCAGCTAAATTTTGTCTGTATGCTGAATCTTCATAGAAAATATATTTTATTTGGGCTCCATAGTGTTTCTTAAATGTTTATGAATTACCTACTCATTTGAAATTTTCAACAATGTCACATGAGCATCCATATACCTACTATGGAAAGTCCTAAATCAAACTCCTTACAATTATACACTGAAAGCAACAGATTCAAGGGATCAGATTTGATAGTCAGAGTGCCCGAAGAATGATGGATGGAGGTTTGTGATTGTACAGGAAACAGTGATCAAAACTATCCCCAAGAAAAAGAAATGGAAAAAGGCAAAATGGTTCTCTGAAGAGGCCTTACAAATAGCTGAGAAAAGAAGGGAAGCTAAAAGCAAAGGAGAAAAGGAAAGAGTTACTTAACTGAATGCAGAGTTCTAAGGAATAGCAAGGAGAGATAAGAAAGCCTGCCTAAATGAACAATACAAAGAAATAGAGGAAAACAATAGAATAGGAAAGACTAGACATCGCTGCCAGAGAAGGCAATGGCAACCCATTCCAGTACTCTTGCCTGAAAAATCCCATGGATGGAAGAGCCTGGTGGGCTGCAGTCCATGGGGTCTCGAAGAGTTGGACATGACTGAGCGACTTCACTTTCACTTTTCACTTTCATGCATTGGAGAAAGAAATGGCAACCCACTCTAGAGTTCTTGCCTGGAGAATCCCAGGGACAGAGGAGCCTGGTGGGCTGCCATCTATGGGGTCTCACAGAGTTGGACACGACTGAAGCAACTTAGCAGCAGCAGCAGCAGACATCACTTCAAGAAAATTATAGAGAGTAAGGGAACATTCATGCAAATGGTCATACCATTTGGACCTAACAGAAGCAGAAGATATTAAGAAGAGGTGGCAAGAATACACCGAAGAACTATACAAAAAAGATCTTAATGACCCAGATAGCCATGATGGTGTGATCACTTGCCGGACATCCTGGAGTGTGGAGTCAAACGGGCCTCAGGAAGCATCACTACAACAAAGCTAGTGGAGGTGATAGAATCCCAGCTGAGCTATTCAAATCCTAACAGATGATGTTGCCAAAGTGCTGTACTCAATATGCCAACAAATTTGGAAAACTTAGCAGTGCCTTTAGAACTGGAAAAGGTCAGTTTTCATTTCAACACCAAAGAAAGACAATGCCAGAGAATGTCCAAACTATCGCACAATTGCACTCATCTCACAGGCTAGCAAAGTAATGCTCAAAATTCTCCAAGCCAGGTTTCAAGAATACATGAACTGTGACCTTCCACACGTTCAATCTGTATTTAGAATCTATTATAGAGTGTGAAGTAAGTCAGAAAGAGAAAGATAAATATCATATTCTAATGCATATATACGGAACCTAGAAAAATGGTACTGAAGAATTTACTTACAGGGCAGCAATGGAGAAACAGACATAGAGAATAGACTTATGGACATGGGGAGAGGGGAGGAGAGGGTGAGATGTGTGGAAACTTACACTACCATATGTAAAATAGATAGCCAATGGGAATCTGCTGTATGACCAAAGAAACTCAAACAGGGGCTCTGTATCAACCTAGAGGGGTGGGGTGGGGAGGGAGATGGGAGGGAAGTTCAAAAGGGAGGGAATATATGTATACCTACGGCTGATTCATATTGAGGTTTGACAGAAAACAACAAAATTCTGTAAAGCAATTATCCTTCAATAAAAAATAAAGAAAATTAAAAAAAAAAACCTTAAAGATTGCCATGAGAAATATCAATAATGTCAGATATGCAGCTGACACCACCCTTATGGCAAAAACTGAAGAGTAACTGAAGAGCCTGTTGAAGAAGGTGAAAAAGGAGAGTGAAAAAGCTGGCTTAAAACTCAACATTTAAAAAATGAAGATCATGGCATCTGGTCCCATGACTTCATGGCAAATAGATGGAGAAACAATGGAAACAGTGAAAGACTATTTTATCTGGCTTCAAAATCACTGAGGACAGTGACCGCAGCCATAAAATTTAAAGATGTTTGGTCCATATAGAAGAAAAGCTATGACAAACCTAGACGGTTTATTAAAAAGCAGAGAGATGACTTTGACGACAAAGACCAACATAGTCAAAGCTATGACTTTTCCAGTAGTCATGTATGGATGTGAGAGTTGGACCATAAAGAAGGTGGAACACCCAAGAATTGATGTTTTCAAACTGGGGTGTTGGAGAAGATTCTTGAGAGTCCCTTGGACTGTAAGGAGATCGAACTAGTCAATCCTAAAGGAAATCAACCCTGCATATTCATTGGAAGGACTGATGTTGAAGCTGAAGCTCCAATACTTTGGCCACCTGATGTGTAGAGTCAACTCATTGGGAAAGACCCTGATGCTGGAAAAGACTGAGGGCAGGAGGAGAAGGGGGCGACAGAGGATGAGATGGTTGGATGGCATCACCGAGTCAATTGACATGAGTTTGAGTAAGCTCCAGGAGATGGTGAAGGACAGGGAGGCCTGCCTGGCGTGCTAGTCCATGGGGTTGCCAAGAGTTGGACATGACTGAGCTACTGAACAACAGCATGGAAAGTCCAGTTGATTCATAACTGCAGGGTGCAGGGACCACATCTCCTTATAGATGTGCTTAAGACATCAGTTAAGACAGAGCTCAAGCCCTTCATTTTACTAAAGAACATCACTTCTCACTATTCCATTCTTGACCTTGAGGCTAAGTGTTACTTACTAATTTGTCATATTATGCCTGGCTTGCTTTTAACTCACTTTACCTTCATGGCCATTATGGGCACTTGTTTTTGTGCACCCTGGACTATACTTTATATGCATTTCAGTGTGTTACTCAGATTTTAGACTCCAGGAGGCAAGAAGCACACTGGTTTGACTTGCTTTTTATATTGCCTAAAAGTGTCACATTCAAATGGAGATGCCTACTACATGTATGACATTATGACCGTGATACAAGCACTAGCTGATTTGTTCTTATATTCAGCTGAAATAGCTAAAGTCTCCTCTTAGTAGAAAAGGCCTGTTCTGACAACCCTTGATTGTGCATGGTCTGCTTCTCCAATTTATGAATCATTTGTGTAGCTTTGTTTCTATTCATTTTGCCCGCTGCCTGATCATCTGAGTATTTCCTCCAGGGCAAGAACATAAATAGAAGGAACTCAAATCTCTTGATTAGACTATAGTTAAATAGAAAAGATAACTAATGGCTTAAAAACTGCTCAGTTTTCCTGAAAATCTAAAAATGGACCATACCCTGGAGAAGGAAATGGCAACCCACTCCAGTATTTTTGTCTGGGAAATCCCATGGACAGAGAAACCTGGTGGGCTACATTCCATGGGTTCCCAATGAGTCCTATGCAACTTAGTGACTTAACAACAATAACAAAAAATGGACCAGCCGATTGTAGTAGGTTCTGTCAATGGCCCCTGCATTTTCCTGGAACCATTCTGTGTGCTGGGTGCAGTTTGACTACCAACTGCCAGCGGTTGAAATTTGCTCTTGAAATGATGTAAAGGCATGCCCAGATGTGCTACTACATGGCAGGCCAGAAGTGCCAAGGAGTTAATACCCTCGGGGACAGGGCAGTCTTCAATCGATGTCTTGAGATTCAGTGTGCTGTGTGCTTTACACTACATTCCAGATGCCCACTGTAAGGCTGGTTTAATAGGGCACCTTTATTGACTACCTTCTTTTTCCTCCATCGCTTCCCTCCTCCCTATGGGCTTTTCCTATACTTACCAAGTAACTGTTATTCCCTCAATCCTGATCTTTGGTTATGCTGCTAGAAGACCCACAATAAATATGTACACTAGAAATACTAGACTATCATGAAACAAACAAGTAAATTGGCTCCCATGATTTCCACAGAGCCCAAATGACATTTTAAGATGTAAATACTTTCAGATCCATTACAGCCTTTCATCAGTGGGAGTTTTGCTGGAGAACAAATTTTATGTGCCATACTTTAGTCATTTAAATAAGGTCTTGGTAACTGAAGAAGGAAGATCATTGTGAAACAAAGACTCTTTAGTCAAGCTTTTTATCTTGGTTGATCTAAAATGTCTTTTTATTGCTGTATCAATCGACTAAATGATTTTTTCCAAGTCTGAGATAAAATTACGTATTGGTGTGTTGGGAAAGAGAGACAATGAGGATAACATTTAACTTGTTTTCTTGAGAATGACTTTGTAGCTTATGTAAATGCTGAAGGGGACTCTGGAATTTTCATGACGGTAAAAGACCTGGGTTTGATCCCTGGGTCAGGAAGATCCCCTAGAGAAGGGGATGGCTCCCCACTCCAGTATTCTTGCCTGGAGAATCCCATGGACAGAGTAGCCTGGTGGGCTACAGTCTATGGGATCCCAAAGAGTTAGACATGATCAAGTGTACACACACACCAAGTGTACAACTGAGCGACTAACATTACTAAAGTGACTAATGAAAGAGGAAGAAACCAAGGAAGAAATCCTGTTTTAGGGCCAGACAAGCTTCCCAAAATTGTGAAAACCAATGTGGTGGTTTGGCATTCAGTTTATGAACCTAAATATAACTTCCAAAATACTCTTGACAAATTTCATTTGGCCATGGGGCAATAGTGAGGAAATGAGAATTTTTTTGGCTTTTCAAAAACTGAATTGAAGATCCTTTAAATTTTACTTGACAATTTTCAAACGTTTCACACACATCATTTCATATGATCCCATAGTAGCCCCTTTATCCCCTACCCCTATTTGCTCCTCCCTGCTTCCCTCCCCTACTGGTCACCACTACTTTGTTCTCTATACCTGTGAGTCTATTTTTCTGTTTGTTGGTTTTACTCACTAGTTTGTTGTATTTTTTAGATTTCACATATAAGTTATATTAAACAGTATTTGTCTTTCTCTGTCTGACTTAGGAAATAAGAAAATTTGAAGGAAAGAAGTGAAGTAGAAGAAAAATTAATGGGATGAAAGAATGGCAGTGAGGACCAAATGCAAATAGGGCTGGGTAGTATTTGTAATTCTTGCTGCCTTAACAAGGACTAGGAAATGAAATGGCTTACAAACCAGTGGACCCATGGGACTCAATTTATCCATCTCTTCCAGCTCCTCAGGGATGCACGGAGACTCACCCAGCTACCACTCAGAGATTTTTAACTTGGAAGCAAAAGGGATGCATGGACAGAAATGGAGGGAGAAGAGGTCCCCTCCATTCCACCTCTGTCTGCCCACCCAGTTAGACTCATAACTTCCAATAACACCAAAGGAACTCAAGAAGAGACAATATTTTGCAAATATATCATTAAGTCAACTCATCTTTCTCAGAATCATAGTTGACCTCAATATTTTAATATATTTTCTCACTCTCATTATCACAAAAGCTTGTCATTCATGGGACTAAAATATTATTTTTTTTTGATTATTATTTTTTTTATTTTTGATAATTAAGAAATAGCCCAGTGAGTCAGCTTATCTCTGCAGCCTAAACTTAAGACAGATAAAAATAAAAATATTATGACAAGGTAGATTCACACAGAATTGTGAATGAAGCTTACAGGTTTTTAAACATTTCAGTCAGCATTTTTTTTTTTTACTTTACTTATTATTCTTTTTTTTTTTTAATTTAATAATTTTAAAACATGTGTTCCCCATCCTGAACCCTCCTCCCTCCTCCCTCCCCATACCATCCCTCTGGGTCGTCCCAGTGCACCAGCCCCAAGCATCCAGCATCGTGCATTGAACCTGGACTGGCATCTCGTTTCATACATGACATTTCACATGTTTCAATGCCATTTTCCCAAATCTTCCCACCCTCTCCCTCTCCCACAGAGTCCATAAGCCTGTTCTATACATCAGTGTCTCTTTTGCTGTCTCGTATACAGGGTTATCGTTACCATCTTTCTAAATTCCATATATATGCGTTAGTATACTGTATTGGTGTTTTTCCTTCTGGCTTACTTCACTCTGTATAATAGGCTCCAGTTTCGTCCACCTCATTAGAACTGATTCAAATGTATTCTTTTTAATGGCTGAGTAATACTCCATTGTGTATATGTACCACTGCTTTCTTATCCATTCATCTGCTGATGGACATCTAGGTTGCTTCCATGTCCTGGCTATTATAAACAGTGCTGCGATGAACATTGGGGTACACGTGTCTCTTTCCCTTCTGGTTTCCTCAGTGTGTATGCCCAGCAGTGGGATTGCTGGATCATAAGGCAGTTCTATTTCCAGTTTTTTAAGGAATCTCCACACTGTTCTCCATAGTGGCTGTACTAGTTTGCATTCCCACCAACAGTGTAAGAGGGTTCCCTTTTCTCCACACCCTCTCCAGTATTTATTATTTGTAGACTTTTGGGTCGCAGCCATTCTGACTGGTGTGAAATGATATCTCATAATGGTTTTGATTTGCATTTCTCTGATAATGAGTGATGTTGAGCATCTTTTCATGTGTTTGTTAGCCATCTGTATGTCTTCTTTGGAGAAATGTCTATTTAGATCTTTGGCCCATTTTTTGATTGGGTCATTTATTTTTCTGGAGTTGAGCTGAAGGAGTTGCTTGTATATTTTTGAGATTAGTTGTTTGTCGGTTGCTTCATTTGCTATTATTTTCTCCCATTCTGAAGGCTGTCTTTTCACCTTGCTAATAGTTTCCTTTGATGTGCAGAAGCTTTTAAGTTTAATTAGGTCCCATTTGTTTATTTTTGCTTTTATTTCCAATATTCTGGGAGGTGGGTCATAGAGGATCCTGCTGTGATGTATGTCAGAGAGTGTTTTGCCTATGTTCTCCTCTAGGAGTTTTAGAGTTTCTGGTCTTACGTTGAGATCTTTAATCCATTTTGAGTTTATTTTTGTATATGGTGTTAGAAAGTGTTCTAGTTTCATTCTTTTACAAGTGGTTGACCAGATTTCCCAGCACCACTTGTTAAAGAGATTGTCTTTAATCCATTGTATATTCTTGCCTCCTTTGTCAAAGATAAGGTGTCCATATGTGCGTGGATTTATCTCTGGGCTTTCTATTTTGTTCCATTGATCTATATTTCTGTCTTTGTGCCAGTACCATACTGTCTTGATAACTGTGGCTTTGTAGTAGAGCCTGAAGTCAGGTAGGTTGATTCCTCCAGTTCCATTTTTCTTTCTCAAGATTGCTTTGGCTATTCGAGGTTTTTTGTATTTCCATACAAATTGTGAAATTATTTGTTCTAGCTCTGTGAAGAATACTGTTGGTAGCTTGATAGGGATTGCATTGAATCTATAAATTGCTTTGGGTAGTATACTCATTTTCACTATATTGATTCTTCCAATCCATGAACATGGTATATTTCTCCATCTATTAGTGTCCTCTTTGATTATTTTTTACCTATCTCCATAATAGCAGTTATGTTAGAAACAATTTCTATGTGTTCTCCCTGACTAATAATGAGAGATTTGAGATCTACAATTCTACTGTGCTTAACTTTGCTTCACCAGAACTCAGCACTGCATTTGGCCCATTAGAATTGCTAAAAAAAAAAAAAAAAAAAAAAATCTTGAGTTAAAATGCTCAATTATTATCTAGTACTTCCTGATAAGCTAAAAAGTATAGTCTTTATGTTGAATCCTGTAATTGTTCAGACTCTACATTTAACAGATAACCCTGTAGCTCAAATGGTAAAGAATTTGCCTGCAATGCAGGAGACCAAGGGTTCTATTTCTGAGTTGGGAAGATCCTCTGGAGAAGGGAACAGCAATCTCCTCCAGTAATCTTTCCTGGAGAATCCCAAAGACAGAGAAACCTGGTGGGCTACAGTCCTTGGGGTCACAAAGAGTTGGACCTGACTGAGCAATTAACACACACGCACACCCCCTTCTTTTTTATTCTTTTTTTTGTTTTTGCTATCCAACTGTGCCAGTGGAGATTCTGTGATAGTTTCAATGTCTTTCCTAATGTTTGAATCTCCTGTTTTACCTGCTGATTTGTGTTAAGAAAGCACCTTATCTGTCAGGTTTTGCACTGTTTCATTTCTGAATATTTTAGATGTAAGGGAATTTCAATTTGTGAAAATGCACAGTACTGAGAAGAAATACCACTGGCCAGGCATTGCTCCTAACTGGTATCTCTTCATCTCAAACATGGAATGTGAGAGGGAAGGGCAAACTCCAACTACTTCCCTGGTTCATCAATCGAGTGCATTTAGTGTAAAAAGTTGTTGTGAACTTGTCCAGCCTAACAGGAAATGTTCTATGAAATAAGGCCATTTCCCCCCATGTTTTGCAAAGCACCTCCATCACAAGTAATTAGTGTCAATGACAGTGCCATGCACTCCACGTGTCGACACATCCAAGCTGTTGACTGTCCTATAATGTCCTTAGACAAGCTCAGGTTCATTGGCTCCCTGCCTGGCATTTGCCCCCTACCGCTCTGTCCATCTGCTGCCTTCATCATCACTCTGACCTTTTAAAGTCCCGTCGATTTGCTGACTCTCCACCACCCTTGTTCAGACATCTTGATCACCTTGACCTGACACAACGATAGACTCTGCCAGCATGTCCTATTAGCTCAGGCCTCTTTTTCCTTTGCCCCATCTGTCTGATCCTCATATCACAGAATACTAGAACGAGTACATTTTTTTAGAGCACAGAAATCAGGCTGGACCTTAGGGGAAGGAGCAATCAAATACCTGGAGTCCTGAGTTCTTCTTTTGGCTCCATCATTATTTAGATGTAGAAATTCAAACAAGTCACCAATTTTGCTCTTAACCTCAGCTGCCTTAATTCCAAAATAAGGAGCTTGCACTATATTATCTCTAAGAATATTTCTAACTCAATGATTAAAGTCATCCTCACTGTAAGTTAGCCAATTATATAAGACCATTTTTAAAAAAGGAAATAAAACGAAGATAAACTAACATGATGGATGCACCAAGAACGAGGAGAGAAAGCACCGTGTAAAGAATAAACATGTGAGGACTTGCCTGATGGTCCAGTGGCTTAGATTATAGGCTCTCAATGCAGGAGGCTGCGGTTCAATCCCTGGTTGGAGAACTAGACACCAGAAGTCACAACTAAGTGTTCAAGTGATACAACTAATGATCCCACATGCTGCAACAAGATCAAAGATGCTATGTGCCACAACCAAGACCTGGCACAGCCAAATACATTAAAAAAAAAAAAGGAAGAATCAACATGTGAAACTGCCAGAAGGCACTAGGATCCTAATAGGAGCTACTGCCATTATGACCTCCAAACAGATCTCCCAGGTTCCCCCCACGAGCCCTAGATGGTATTTGACACTTAACCCTTAGTGTAATCTTGATTAAGTATCAGTCAGATCACATGCCCCTTCACTCTCCCCCATGGCTTCCTATTTCACCTAGAATAAATTCCAAATGCCACAGGGCCCAGGCTCTTTGATCTCATGTTGGATACTCTCTCATTTCTTGCATTGCAGTCATAGACATCTTAGTTGGATCTTTCAAACACACCAACTTCGTGCCCTTCTAATTATAGTGACTGCTACACTCTCTGGTTGTAATGCCCATCTAGTCAATCTTCAAATGGCTGGCTCCCTGTGTGATTCCAGTCTCGGCTGAAATGTCCATCTCCTCCTAGAGGCTTTCTCCTGATACCCTATTTATACTAACCATGCCATCTTGCATCACCAATCATATCTCTTCTAAGACCCTACTTTGATTTCTTTGTATCATCGACCTCTGTCTAAATTTACCGTATGTATTTGTCTACTATTTCTCTCTCCTTACTAAAACAAACTTTTGGGGAACAACTTTTGGGAAACTTGTAGGAAAATTTTGTTCTTTTTTTTTTTTTCATATCCACACCTGTCTTCCTATTATCCAGAATAGAACAATGTTCTCAATGACAAAATCTTGTTCAATGAATGAATAAAAGAAGGAGAGTTACTGGGGCATTAAAGCCTTCTTGGAGATTTGGCAGACTTGATTCTGAATGCAAAAGGAGAGACAGATTTTGAATGGAAAATAAAGAACAGGGCATCCTTGCTTCCAAATCTGCCAGGGAGAGTTCAGAAGTTTAGACAGGAACTCTATTTAATGCAGTGTGGTGACCTGAATGGGAAGGAAGTCCAAAAGGGAGGTGATATATGTGTATGTATGGCTAATTCATTTTCCTGTACAGTAAAAATACAACATCATAAAGCAACTATACTTCCATAAAAATTAATTTTTTTTAAGTGTGGATTGAGATTGTTTTGTCCTTTCTATGGCCAGAGTGTGGCCTCACGTGATTTTGGCCTCCACTGACATGTAGTAATCTGGCTCATGTGTGGGGAGCTTCCAGCGAAGAATGTCCTTGGAGTGGCTACAGATCACAGAACTCTGTCCTCATCTTCTGAAAATATTTTCATTTTCCAGAGAAATGTATCTATAACCTTGAGAACCTGTCATGGATTTCCACATTTGGGCTTGTGAGTTTTTCCTCACAAATTCAGATTACATGTTGTTTCTTCCAATACCCATGTCTATCTCTTGTAAAATAGATAAAAAACCAAAAGTCTTACAAAATTCAGACTACAATACCTGATCACAGAATCCCTATCCTACTTCTGAGGTCAGAGACAGCCAAATTCAACCTAAAATCTTCCTGGCCCATCTTGTTCTCCTTAAAGTAAAGCCTTTGTGAATCTGTGGAAATCTAAAGTATATTCATGGTTGCCTAGGGCTGAAGGGGAAGTGGATTAACTAAAAAAGGGCACCATGGATCATACTAGTTTGGTGGATGTGTTCTAAAACTGAATTTTCATGATTGCCTGGTAACGCAGTATATATATCAAACATTATCATCTACTTTTGCTTCATTGACTATGCTAAAGCCTTTGACTATGTGGCTCACAACAAACTGTGGAAAATTCTTAGAGAGATAGGAATACCAGGCCACCTAACCTGCCTCCTGAGAAACCTGTATGCAGGAAAAGAAGCCATAGTTAGAACAGGACATGGAACAACAGACTGATTCCAAATTGGGAAAAGAGTTCATCAAGACTTTATATTGTCACCCTGCTTATTTAACTTATATGCAGAGTACATCATGCAAAATCCTGGGCTGGATGAATCACAAGCTGGAATCAAGATTGCCAGGGGAAATATCAATAACTTCAGATATGTAAATGACACCACCCTTAAAGCAGAAAGCAAAGAGGAACTAAAGCACCTTTTGAAAAAGATGAAACAGGAGAGTGAAAAAGCTGGCTTAATACTCAACATTAAAAGAATGAAGATAATGGCATCCAGTCCCATCACTTCATGGAAAGTAGATGGGGAAAAAATACAAACCGTGACAGACTTTATTTTCTTGGTCTCCAAAACACTGCAGACGGTGACTGCAACCACAAAACTAAAAGACACTTACTTCGTGGAAGAAAAGCTATGCCAAACCTAGACAACATATTAAAAAACAGAGATATCAGTTTGCCAACAAAGATCCATACAGTCAAAGTTACGGTTTTTCCAGTAGTCATGTATGGATGTGAGAGTTGGACCATAACGAAGGCTGAGCACTGAAGAATTGATCCTTTTGAACTGTGGTGCTAAAGAAGACTCTTTTGTATCCCTTGGACTGCAGGGAGATCAAACCAGTCAAACCTAAAGGTAATTAGTCCCGAATATTCATTGAAAGGACTGATGCTGAACCTGAAGCTCCAATACTTTGGCCACCTGATGTGAAAAGCCGACTCTGAAAAAGATGCTGATTCCGGGAAAGTCTGAGGGCAGGAGGAGAAGCGGGCAATAGAAGATGAGATGGTTGGATGGTATCACCAACTCAATGGACATGAGTTTGCGCAAACTCCAGGAAATAGTGAAGTACAGGGAAGCATGGTGTGCTGAAGTTCATGGGGTCACAAAGAATTGGAAACAATTGAGTGAAAAACAACAATTAAATTGAATGCTTAAAAATGGGTGAATTTTATGGAATGTAAATTAGACCTCAATAAAGCTTTGCTGCTATTGTTTTAAAATTAAATTTTTGGTCTTAATCAGTTGGGTTCCCCTGGCTTTCAGTTTCAAGCAGAACAGTATTTTTATACAATGAAAAAGGATTTTTTTCCTCTTTTCTTCCTTCGATTGAATCTAAGGACCATTTATTAATAAACCACTTGATAATATTGCCAGAGACATAGTTTTCACTCCAAAAATAATGTGTCATTTCTTCTTCACTAATTTTTTGGTAAACAGAAAGTAAAATCTGGCACACATCCATGATCAAATCCAAAAGGACACAATTACTAGGTTATGTGAAATGTTGAGCGAATAATCCAAACTGAGTTAAAATGACACGAGTCTGAAGCAAAGTCAGAAGCCTGGTTGTGTGATGAAAGACTGCTAAAAATGATGGCCTTCCACACCTTTATTACTATTCCCTTCCCAACTTGATGTTTCTAATCTCCAAGGTTGCTTCAACTCTCTCTCTCTCCTTGTAGTAGAGATGAGATCATCATTTCCCATTTAAACCTGGCCTAATATGCTGATTTCTTTCTCTTTGTTACCATTCCCTGTGCGGTGACCTTTTGATTCAGTTTTCACTTTTTTTTTCTTTTTTTACATTTTTGAAGGTAAACAATTTATTTATGTATCAGGTAATAAATAAATATCTCCAGCAGTTCCCACCCAGTTTACTTCCCAAAAAGGACATACTAGTCTTTGATTCTGCAGCAGTCATAGTTATCTTTCCTGGTTAATGACTTCAAAATCAAAAGAGCTCTCTTTCAATTGCTCTCTAGGACACATTCTGAATGCCATTTGGGACAGATATAGATTGGGGACATATAGACATATTCTTTGAACCATTGTGAATCTAATTGCTCTCCCTGGAGAAATGGAGATAACGGTAACTACCTTCCTGTATTGATGACAGGTATGAAGACAACATGGTGCTGTCTCAAGTGAGTGAATTTGGAGGGGCTAAATAACACAGTCTGTGTTCAGTTCCATTCAGTCGCTCAATTGTGTCTGACTCTGCGACCCCATGGACTGTGGCACACAAGCTTCCCTGTTCATCACCAGCTCCCAGAACATGCTCAAATTCATGTCCATAGAGTCAGTGATGCCATCCAACCCTCTCATCCTGTGTCATCCCCTTCTCCTCCTGCTTTCAGTCCTGCCCAGCATCAGGGTCTTTTCCAATGAGTCAGTTCTTCACATCAGGTAGCAAAAGTTTGAAGTTTCAGCTTCAGCATCAGTCCTTCCAAAGAATATTCAGGACTAATTACCTTTAGGTTTGACTGGTTTGATCTCCCTGCCGTTCAAGGGATGCTCAAAAGTCTTCTCCAACAACACAGTTTAAAAGCATCAATTCTTCAGTGCTCGGCTTTCTTTAAGGTCCAAATCACATATTCATACATGACTAATGGAAAAAAACATAGATTTAACTAGATGGACCTTTGTCAGCCATGTCTCTGCTATTTAATATGCTGTCTAGGTTGGTCATACCTTTTCTTCCAAGGAGCAAGTGTTTTAATGTCATGGCTGCAGTCACCATCTGCAGTGATTGTGGAACCCAAAACAATAAAGTCTGTCACTGTTTCCATTGTTTCCCCATCTATTTGCCATGCAGTGATGGGACCACATGCCATGACCTTAGTTTTCTGAATGTTGACTTTTAAGCCAGTTTTTACACTCCTTCTTTCACTTTCATCAAGAGCCTCTTCAGTTCTTCATCGCTGTCTGCCATAAGGGGGGTGTCATCTGTGTATCTGAGATTATTGGTATTTCTCCCGGCAATCTTGATTTCAGCTTTTGCTTCATCCAGCCCAGCATTCTGCATGATGTACTCTGCATATAAGTTAAATAAGCACAGTGACAATATACAGCCTTGACGTACTCCTTTCCCGATCTGGAACCAGTCTGCTGTTCCATGTCCAGTTCTAACTGTTGCTTCTTGACCTGCATACACATTTCTCAGAAGGCAGGTCAGGTGGTCTGGTATTCTCATCTCTTGAAGAATCTTCCACAGTTTGTTATGATCCACACAGTAAGGCCTTGGCGTAGTCATAAAGCCATATAGATGTTTTTCTGGAACTCTCTTGCTTTTTCAATGATCCAACGGATGTTGGCAATTTGATCTCTGGTTTTTCTGCCTTTTCTAAATCCAGCTTGCACATCTGGAAGTTCACAGTTCATGTACTTTTGAAGCCTGGCTTGGAGAATTTTGAACATTACTTTGCTAGCATGTGAAATGAGTACAATTGTGTGGTAGTTTGAAAATTCTTTGGCATTGCCTTTGTTTTGGATTGGAGTGAACACTGACCTTTTCCAGTCCTGTGGCCACTTCTGAGTTTTTCAAATTTGCTGGCATATTGAGTACAGCATTTTCACAGCATCATCTTTTAGGATCTGAAATAACTCAACTGGAATTCCATCACCTCTACTAGCTTTGTTCATAGTGATGCTTCTTAAGGCCCACTCGACTTCGCACTCCAGGATGTCTGGCTCTAGGTGGATGATCACACCATTGTGATTCTCTGGGTCATGAAGATCTTTTTTGTATAGTTCTTTTGGGTATTCTTGCCACCTCTTCTTAGTATTGTTTGCTTCTCTTACGTTCATACCGTTTCTGTCCTTTATCGTGCCCATCTTTGCATAAAATGTTCCCTTGGTATCTCTAATTTTCTTGAAGACATCTCCAGTCTTTCCCATTCTGTTATTTTCCTCTATTTCTTTGCATTGATCATTGAGGAAGGCTTTCTTATATCTCCTTGCTATTCTTTGGAACTCTGCATTCAAATGGGTATATCTTTCCTTTTCTCTTTTGCCTTTAGCTTCTTGTCTTTTCTCAGCTATTTATAAGGCCTCCTCAGACAACCATTTTGCCTGTTTGCATTTCTTTTTCTTGGGGATGGTCTTGATCACTGCCTCCTGTAGAATGTCACAAACCTTTGTGCATAGTTCTTCAGGTGCTTTGTCAGATCAAATTCCTGGACTTATTTCTCACTTCCACTGTATAATCCCAAGGGATTTGATTTAGGTCATACCTTAATGATCTAATGGTTTTCCCAACTTTCTTCAATTTAAGTCTGAATTTGGCAATAAGGAGTTCATGATCTAAGCCACAGTCAGCTCCCAGTCTTGTTTTTGCTGACTATATACAGCTTCTCCATCTTTGGCTGCAAAGAATATCATCAATCTGATTTCAGTATTGACCATCTGGTGATGTCATTGTGTAGTTTTCTCTTGTGTTGTTGTAAGAAGGTGTTTGCTATGACCAGTGCATTCTCTTGGCAAAACTATTAGCCTTTGCCCTCCTTCATTCCATATTCCAAGGCTAAATTTGCCTATTACTCCAGGTGTTTCTTGACTTCCTACTTTTGCATTCCAGTCCCCTATAATGAAAAGACATCTTTTTTGGGTGTTAGTTCTAAAAGGTCTTGTAGGTCTTCATAGAACCATTCAACTTCAGCTTCTTCAGCATTACTGGCTGGGGTATAGACTTAGATTACTGTGGTATTAAATGGTTTGCCTTGGGAATAAACAGAGGTCATTCTGTCATTTTTGAGAATGTACCCAAGAACTATACTTAGGACTCTTCTGTTGACTTTGCTGAAAAGAAATTCTTGCCTACAGTAGTAGATATAATGGTCATCTGAGTTAAATTCACCCATTTCAGTCCATTTTACTTCACTGATTCCTAGAATATCAATCTTCATTCTTGCCATCTCCTGTTTGACCACTTCCAATTTACCTACAGTCTGTGTAGATCACAAGAAACTGTAGAAAATTCTTCAAGAGATGGAAATACCAGATCACCTTACCTGCCTCCTGAGATATCTGTATTCAGACAAAGAAGCAAGTTAGAACTGGACATAAAAAACTGGCTAGTTCCAAATCAGGAAAGGAGTATGTCAAAGCTGTATACTGTCACCCTGCTTATTTAACTTATATGCTTATTTAACACTCAAAATGCTGGGCTGGATCAAGCACAAACTTGAATCAAGATTGCTGAGAGAAGTATCAATAACCTCAGATATGCAGATGACACCACCCTTATGCACAAAGTGAAGAGAAACTGAAGAGCCTCTTGATGAAAGTGAAAGAGCAGAGTGAAAAAACTGGCTTAAAACTCAACATTAAAAAACTAAGATCATGGCATCTGGTCCCATCGCTTCATGGCAAATAGATGTGGAAACAATGCAAACAGTGACAGACTTTATTTTTTTGGGCTTCAAAATCACTGCAGATGGTGACTGCAGCTATAAAATTAAAACATTTCCCCCTTGGAAGAAAAGCTATGACCAACCTAGACAGCATATTAAATAGCAGAGACATTGCTGACAAAGGTCCATCTAGTTAAATCTATGTTTTTTCCAGTAGTCATATGTGGATGTGAGAGTTGGACTATAAAGAAAGCTGAGTGCCGAAGAATTGGTGCTTTCGAACTGTGGTGTTGGAGGAGACTCTTGAGAGTCCCTTGGACTGCAAGGAGATCAAACCAGTCAATCCTAAAGGAAATCAGTCCTGAATATTCATTGGAAGGATTGAGGCTGAAGTTGAAGCTCCAATACTTTTGCTACCTGATGTGAAGAACTGACTCACTGGAAAAGACCCTGATGATGGGAAAGATTGAAAGTAGGAGGAGAAGGGGATGACAGAGGATGAGATGGTTGGATGGCATCACCGATTCAATAGATATGAGTTTGAGCTAGCTCCCAGAATTGGTGACGGACAGGGAAGCCTGGTGTGCTGCAGTCCTGGTGATCACAAAGAGTAGGACATGACTGAGTACCTGAACTGAACTGAAATAATAAAGTCCCCACTTTGGCTGTTACCCGTATCCTGGGCTCTGGGATGGCCCTAATTTAGTCCTCAAACCCACTAGACAAATTTTTAGTATGTCAAAATAGCATTAGATCTATTTCCGAAATTATACGTTATCCTTAGAGTCATGCTTTCTTATGAATAGGAACTGACAAAGTGACAGAAATAAACTTTCTCAGATGATGGTTTACAAAGGTATTCCCACTGATGCTGGCAGGAATGGCTACCTACCCTGTGATTCATGTTCTCAGATAACATATAATGAACTGACTCTGAACAGCATCATTCCTGTTTGACATTTCCATAGACAATTCAGGAGAAGCATTCCAACTACCTCTACTTTTTCAGGCCTATGTTATTTGTGTCTACACACCTGCTCATTTCACATTCTTTTCAGCTAGACAATTATATAAGATGCAATGTGCAGATAATACCTATTAAAGTGAGAAAACATGGACTTCATACATCATACTCATTGTCCACCTGATAAATTATCACAGACTTTCTTGTTAGTGCTTATGGAATATTTTCTTTAAAAAGTCTTTATTTCCAGGCTTTCATATCCTGTTTTCCTGTCTGAGAATTGCTAACTTAAGGGCAAAAGGTATGCTTACACTTTGCATCTTACAAAACACATCAGATTGCACACTCAGTGCTCAACGAACCTTTATTAATTTGAGGTGTTTGGATTGTCCAGACTTTCCATTCCACATGGCTGCACTACGTACTAAGCACACTCTTGAAGTCCAGGTTAGCAAACAGTGGTCCCTGAAAGGAGGGACTTAATCACGTTATATTTACCACATCATGTATAACCTGCAATGTCTTCATTCTAATACAGGACATTTCTCTGCCATACTATTTTTTAATTAAAATATAGTTGATTTACAATGTTTCAGATGTACAGCAAAGTGATTTTTATATATATGTATATAATATATATAGTAAATATTTTTCACATTCTTTTCCATCAAAGTTTATTACAGGAGATTGAATATACCTCCATGTGCTCTACAGTGGGTCCTTGTTGGTGTCCTATTTTATATACAGTACTGCATATCTGTTAATCCCAAGTCTATAATTTATCCCTTTCCCCTTTCCTTTTTGGTAACCATTAATTTATTTTCTATGTCTGTGAGTCTATTTCTGTTTTATAAATAAATTCCTTTATAGAATTCTTTTTAGATTCCACATATAAATGAAGTCTTCTAGACAAATATCTTACACTATATGTCAGTGATTTCTGTATCTGTCCTTTATCGAGGTTGTGAGCTCCTTGAGAACACAATGGAATCACATTCATCGTGGTATCCTGAAAACACAACCCAGTGCTTTCTGCATAATGGCTCTCAAGACCTCTGTCAGAGTCAAGCAGTATGATAGGCACCAGACTACAGATGAGTACCAAGTCCTCCTGTCAGTGGCAGAGAGTTAGTACACCAACGATCACAAGAAGGCACACGAGGCTCTGTAACACAGGTGACCTGAAAACTTGAGTGGGAAAGGATCAAAGGAGACAGGTAAGATTTTCCAGATAAGTTCATAACAAAGAGAAAATGTATAGAGAGAAAAAAGAGAAGGCATTCATTCAGGATTTATAAAACTGAACCTAGCATAAAGATAAGGCATGGCTAATAAAAACAGAGAGACCTGACCTCTGCAAAATATAGTATAAGGTGACAATTAACTTTAATATCTAAATTATGTACTGGGACTTCCCTCGTGGTCCAGTAGCTAAGACTCCCAATGGGCTCCCAATGCAGGGCCTGGTTCAATCCCCAGGCAGGGAACTAGATCCCACATGCTGGATCTAAGTGTTCTCATGCCACAACTAAAGAGCCCGCATGCTGCAGTGAAGATCAAAGAGCCTACACGCTGCAACTAAGACCTGGGCAGCCAAAGAAGTAAATCTTTTTTAAGTATGTATTTATTTTGAGTTAAAAGGTCATTTTTAAAGAAAAATAAAGATACTTAATTGTATTCCCTACATGTCTAATTTAGGATTCATTTATTCTGTCTCCTCTTGGTTTGAGTGTATATATATATATATATATACACACATATACACATACATACATACATACTTGGGCTTCCCTGGTAGGTCAGATGGGAAAGAATCCACCTGCAATGCAGGAGACCCAAATTTAAAAGTACACAGAGACACAAGTTCAATCTCTGGATCAGGAAGATCCCCTAGAGGAGGAAATGGCAATCTGCTCTAGTATTCTTGCCTAGGAAATCCCATAAACAGAGGAGCCTGGGAGACTACAGTCCATGGGGTCACAAAAATTAGACATTACTGAGTAGACATGTGTGCACCTTTTATAGAACCAACTATGAAGACAGAGGGGTATATACCAGCTAAAGCAACTGTCCATCTTAGAAAACTTTGGGAAGCATTTAAAAAACTATAAACAGTTACCTAAAAGTATTTTTTGTTTGTTTCAAAGTATTTTTAAAGGCATTATGGATTAACAGTAAGTATACCTTTTTAGATTACTCACTCCTATTCCTATGTAACATTAGTTTTCTACTGTGGCATACCTACACACAAGCATTCATATATCCAACAAATAATGATATTAGGCAATGCAAACAAATTAAACGATAAGAGACAAATTACACCAAACAAACACTCCTTTAAAAAACTGAATTATATACTTCTGTCTCCTTCACTATGCTTCTGAACTGAATGATATGACAAACTCAAATCGATCATTCCCCAACCATTTCAGCCATTTGGCAATAGTAGCCAATTCTTAAGAAATGTGATCACTGTCTGCACCGTTCTGTTCAGTTACCAAGATGCACAAATTCATTTATATTGACCAGCCTAACAAATCACACACTTTATGCAACAATCTGATCAACTGCTCAGTAATTAACATTTTTTAGTCTCAAAACAAAATAAAGTAATAAGCTGTCTCCTCAAGGATAATCTTAGACATATCATCTTTTAAACTTCAGAATATATGTTCCATTTATTTATCAGTTGTCTCTACCCAAGTCCACATCTTCTATGCTCTGCTTTGTGACACTGGGGCTAGAAGTCTGAGAACTACATACATTTCTCAGATTCCCTGACAATGACACTGTCACTATGCTCTGACATATGTCAGTGTCACTATGTCACTGTCACCATGCTCTGCTTTGTGACACTGGGGCTAGAAGTCTGAGAACTACATACATTTCTCAGATTCCCTTGACAGTGGCCTTTTGGTTAGCTTCTGTCCATAGGAGACTGATGGAAGATGAGCAAGATGGAAAGGAGAGCAAAGGAGAGCTAGGGCTTTGTTTCCAATTCCTGTCCGTACTCTTCTAATAACAGTGGCTGGCTCTTTCCCTTCCCTTTGGCATCTGAGGAGCAGCCCCATGACACACCTGAAGACCAAGACCAGCTCTGCAGAACTCTCCCAAAGGTTCTAGCCCACTGAGTAGTGTTTCTCAGTTACCAGTCCTGGTTCCATGGTGGCCACTTCTTGACCTACTTAGGTTCTCACGGCATGACCTCTTCCCTTTGTTATCCCAGCCATAGGAGTATTAGCTGTTAATACTTTCCACAATTACAAGCAGCAATTTCTTGGTTATTTCTTTGTCTACTTGATACTTTCTCAATGTCCCAATGTCTATACTAAAGTAGGGCTTCTCCAGTGGCTCAGAGGTAAAGAATCCGCCTGCAATGCAGGAGACCTAGGTTTGATCCCTGGATCAGGGAGATCCCCTGGAGGAGGGCAAATCAACCTACTCCAGTATTCTGGCCTGGAGAATCCCATGGACAGAGGAGCATGGCTGGCTACTGGCCATAGGGTAGCAAAGAGTTGGACATGCCCGACGTGACTGAGCATTCATGCATACTAAATTTATTCTGTTTAAAATACCTACAATATGTACTATCTCTTGAATGGAGCATGATTAACATACTATATAATGTATTTTGAAAGAGCAATTGTTAAATGTATAAGAGTAAATAAGACACAATTTTTTTCTAACATATTTGCCCTAAGACATGTGGATTTGGAAAAATTCCATAACCTCTAAGTCTTCGCATGCATGCATGCTAAGTTGCTTCAGTTGTGTCCAACTCTTTGTGACCCTATGGACTCTAGCCCTCCAGGTTCCTCTTTCCATGGGATTCTCCAAGCAAGAATACTGGAGAGGATTTCCATGCTCTCTTCCAGGGGATCTTTCTAACCAAGGGATTGAACCTGGATCTCTTATGTTTCCTGTGTTGGCAGGTGGGTTCTTTACCATTAGCACCACCTTGGAAACCTCTATTCACTCATATAAACTAAATTCAATAGCAATATCTATTTAAGAAGTTATTATTATTGTTGTTTGTTTTAGGTGAGGTTAAAAGAAAAGATGCAGGTTAATGCTTCAACACAGTTTCTGGCATGTGAAAAGCATTCAATAGATGTTTATATTATTATTATCATTATTCAGTTCAGTTCAGTTCAGTTTAGTCGCTCAGTTGTGTCTTACTCTTTGCGACCCCATGAACTGCAGCACGTCAGGCCTCCCTGTCCATCACTAACTCCCGGAGTTCACTCAAACTCACGTCCATCGAGTCAGTGATGCCATCCAGCCATCTCATTATTACTACCCACCAAATGCAACATTCTATCCAGTGTTGCCAGATGATTGTGAATATTTTTAAAACACATGTAGGAGAAAAATAAAATCAATTTCTAATAAACTATGTCTAAAATTATAATATATAGAGACAAAGTTGTGATGCTTACACAAAGCATCACAGAAAGAGAATAGTCTACATTAATTCTTTTATATTTTAAGATCAACATGAAACCTTTATTCAAAAAGCTGTGGTACATATACACAATGGAGTATTACTCAGCCATTAAAAAGAATACATTTGAACCAGTTCTAATGAGGTGGATGAAACTGGAGCCTATTATACAGAGTGAAGTAAGCCAGAAAGAAAAACACCAATACAGTATACTAATGCATATATATGGAATTTAGAAAGATGGTAACAATAACCCTGTATACGAGATAGCAAAAGAGACACTGATGTGTAGAACAGTCTTTTGGACTCTGTGGGAGAGGGAGAGGGTGGGATGATTTGGGAGAATGGCATTGAAATATGTATAATATCATATATGAAATGAGTCGCCAGTCCAGGTTCGATGCACGATACTGGATGCTTGGGGCTGGTGCACTGGGACGACCCAGAGGGATGGTATGGGGAGGGAGGAGGGAGGAGGGTTCAGGATGGGGAACACATGTATACCTGTGGCAGATTCATTTTGATATATGGCAAAACCAATACAATATTGTAAAGTTAAACAAAATAAAATTAAAAAAAAAAACTTAAATATCTCTAGTTTCTTAATTACTAAATTTTACCTAAGAAAATTAAATTCACATTTTTATATTATTTCAATATAAAATATAAGGTATAAAACTTTTTATACAAGCAAATGGTATATCTTGAGAATGGCAACCCACTCCAGTATTCCGGCCTGGAGAATTACATGGACAAAGAAGCCTGGAGGGCTACAGTCCATAGGGTCCCACTGAGCAATTAACATAAACACACACAAACTGAGCAATTAACATATACACACATAAACACACACATATTTTGACACAACTGAGCAATTAACATATACACACACAAACACACACATATTTTAACACAAACCATATAAAAGCATTTTTGAATCCTAAGAATACCAAAATATCACAGATATAACAATATACAATGTAAGGAGCAAGTAATTTTCAATAGCAGGATAAAAATAAATGCCATAAGTTCAGATGAATATTCATTAAATTCTTACATAAATCATAACAAGCAAAAGAGCATAATCTGAATCATCATTACTTAATCACTTCCATTTGATCTAACTTCCATTAAAGATAAAATTCTTTTGAAATCTGTGGCTATACAGAGCATTTTCTCATGAAACTTTAGTTTCAAAATATTGTTTCCCTAACCTATACAGGTCACAAAGGAATAAAATAACTGCTTTCACCAAAACCCAACATAATAACTTGTACTCTCCAGAATGCTAGAGTTCAAAAATATTACCATAAATATTATAACTCAAGGGTGTTACTTTAATGAACTTAATTATGGAAAACACCAAATGCAATAATGTGCTAACAAAACAGCAATTTGAAACAGATGGGCAATTACAACAGCTTACTACAGATGGCATAGCAGTACAATATATTTGTCAAGTTTGGTTCTGATCAGAAAAGTAAATTGAAGACACTTTTCTACTGGTACAATAATAACATGAATATGTTGAAGACAGAAATCCATTTTTACAAATAATTTTGGAAAATGATGAATTGTGCTTTCCATGTAATGAAAAACACTGATTTTTAAAAACACCATTATAAAAAAGTACAGAAAAAATAAAAACAAAGTTATTGGATTGGAAAAAATTCATTCCAGTCTTTCTGTGTCATCTTAAGGAAAAACTTGAATGAACTTTTTGGCCAACCAAATATTTAATCTTTAAATTCAATCTATTTGCCAAAATAGGATGTAAAATTCAAAACTAAGTATTCCACGTTGAAATGCAGGACCACTTCATATTAAAAGAACCCAAATATGAGGGGTATAAAAATGGATAAGACATTAACTCCAGAGAATTAGGTCAGTTAAGGAAGAGCACAGAATTCTGATAGCCAGTACAGACAAGACATCATCTACTCCTGTAGAAAAATGAAAAGACTGGTGACAGTATAAAGGAGGGGAAGAAGAAAGAAACCATACCTCCCAATTATAACCTTTGCACTTCCCAATATTCCTTGCCTTGAGGCATGGGGGTAAAACTGTGAGTGACCAGGAAGGCAAGACTGAGACGAGAGAAGATTATGTAGTGGGAAGTAATGGTTTTAAGAATCATATAATTTATACTAGTGACTTAACAAATGTTTTAAATCATGATTTTTTGGAGGGGGAGGGTAATGTTCTCCTTGCATCCAGTGATTTTCAAACCTGCATTGGAAGAGTTTTCAAAACAAACACGTGTCTTTGAAGCTGCCTCACCCCAAAAGAAGTTTTGATGCAGTTGCTCTGGGGTACAGCCCTAGTATTGAGATATTATAAAATATTCACTGGAAGGACTGATGCTGAAGCTGAAGCTCCAATACTTTGGCCACCTGATGCAAAGAGCCGACTCTGGAAAAGACCCCGATGCTGGGAAAGATTGAAGGCAGGAAGAGAAGGGGGCGACAGAGAATGAAATGGTTGGATGGCATCACCAACTCAATGGAAATGAGTTTGAACAAACTCTGGGAGACAGTGAAGGACAGGGAGGCAGAGTCGCACAGGACTTAATGACTGAACAACAACAAGAAAATCCCTGCAGATGATGCAAATGTGAATAGGAAGCATTCAGAAGTATGCAGCCAAGTTCAGCATTATGTTGGTTACGTATCCAACATTTAGCCTTGCTCTAAGACTCTAAGCCCATTGTGATGGTCCTTTCTCCTTGACAGTGATAGGGTTTTAGGTGCAGACATATAACGAATCCTGTCATGGAAACTGACACAAAGGTTTCTGTGACTGGGAAAGGTTTCCTAGATCCTAAGAAAGAGGTTTCCGCAGAGATGATCCTCTTTCTGTTTCTGGACTGTTTTGTACCATGATAAACAATGTTTATGTTTGCTTTTCTACGCAATAGTTAATTTTCTTGGAATTTAAAAGTGTCACATTTTTCATTTGCTTAGTTTACTTTGGTCTATAGCTTTTTCTTCTTACACAATACATAAGTCATTCGTGATAATTTTTCACATGATAGAACACGTCTGGTGTGACCATATAATTTAATATCCTACCTGTGACACTTCTAAGGGTGAAAGTATGTGTTATCAATGATTATACCAGAACAACAGTATAAATCAGGGTTGTACCTGGAAAACCAAGACAGTCTCCATAAATACACATAATAATCTATCAAGGTGTTTTTAATTAAGGAGCTCCCTCCTTGTGTTCCCCTTTCTCCAGCCACAAACTAGACCAGCTGCTTTGTAGGACAGCAAGCCATAGTTCTGAAATGTCCCATCACAGACCTCCTGGGAATTCCTTGTCTTACTCCTTCTTGTTTAGGATATTCTGTGTATGGTTCTTGTGTTTTTCTCTTTATTTAGGTAGAGAATATATTCCAGTAGATTCTGCTTTCTGAGAGAAGTACACTGTTCTGTTGGAACACATCATTAAGTAGCTGCCTGAAAAATTAATTTTTGAAATAAAGTATGAAAGTTTCTTTATTCTACATTTAAGTATAATTACCTGCCTAGAATTTTAAAAGTTTTAATATATTACTTTAGTGCTTCCAATCATCTTGTCTAGAAATCCAAAGCAATTTTATTCTCAGTTCTCAGTATATAAAATGTTTTTCATTCTTTTTCTCTGAAAAAAAAATCAGGATGTTCTCTTTATTTCTGATGTTATGCATTTCATTACCTATACTTTGGAGTGGGCTTTCCTGATGGCTCAGACAGTAAAGAATCTGCCTGCAATGTGGGAGACCTGGGTTTGATCCCTGGGTTGGGAAAATTCTCTGGAGGACAGTATGGCAACCCATTCCAGTATTCATGCCTGGAGAATCCCATGGACAGAGGAGCTTTTGGAATAGATTTGTTTCATTAGCTTAGTGAGTCAGAACTTGATAGGATTTTTCAATCTAGTTACTGATATAATTCAATTCTGGGAAATTTCTTATAACACTATTTTAGCACTTCTTTTTTGAGTTCTGTATTTTTGAAATTGTGTGTCAAGTGTTAGACCTCTAAAGTTGAATTTTTAAATGGTTTTACATTTTCTTTTGCTTTAATTCTTTCTTACATTTTTTCTTTTGTTACCTTTGTGTGTTTTATTGGATTCTGAGCATTCTTCAACTTTATCTTCTAAAATTTTATTTGATCTTTTTGTTTTTGTTTTTTTTCCAGTTTTAGTGAGAAATAATCGATATATGTAACTGTATAAGTTTAAGGCATACAACATGATGATTTGCTTATTGTGAAATGATTACCACAATAGATTCAGCTAACATCTATGCCACATTTGTTATCCCTTATCTTTTTGATAATGGTCATTCTAACAAGAGTGAGGTGATAGCTCACTGTGGTTTGGTTTTAATTGATATTTCCCTAATAAGCAGTGGTGGTGACCATCTTTTCATCTACCAATTGGCCTTTTGAATATCTTCTTTGGAAAAATGTCTATTCAGGTCCTTGTCCACCTTTCACATTGGATTATTTTTTGTTTTTGTTGCTATTGAGTTCTATAAGTTCTTTTTATATTTTGAGTATTACCCCCTTATCAGATATAAGGTTTTCAAATATGTTTTTTTTTCCCTTCCATAGGTGGTCTTTTCACTTTATTGATGGTTTCTTTTGCTGTACAGACCTTTTTGGTTTGATATAGTCCCACTGATTTACTTTGCTGCCTGTGTCACATCTTAAAATTCATTACCAAGATTCATATCATGGAGTTTTTTTCCTTATGTTTTCTTCTATAAGTTTTATGGTTTTAGGTCTTAAGTCTTCAATAAATGTTGAGTTAATTTTTGGGAGTGGCATAAGTTCAGTTCAGTTCAGTTGCTTGGTTGTGTCTGACTCTTTGCGACCTCACAAACCACATGAACCGTATGAACAGCCGCACGCCAGGGCTCCCTGTCCATCACCAACTCCCGGAGTCCACCCAAACCCATGTCCATTGAGTCGGTGATGCCATCCAACCATCTCATGCTCTGTCGTCCCTTTCTCCTCCTGCCCTCAATCTTTCCCAGCATCAGGGTCTTTTCAAATGAGTCAGCTCTTCACATCAGGTGGCCAAAGTATTGCAGTTTCAGCTTCAGTGTCAGTCCTTCCAATGAACACCCAGGACTGATCTCCTTTAGGATGGACTGGTTGGATCTTCTTGCAGTCCAAGGGACTCTCAAGCGTCTTCTCCAACACCATAGTTCAAAAGTATCAATTCTTCGGCACTCAGCTTTCTTCACAGTCCAACTCTCACATCCATACATGGCTACTGGAAAAACCATAGCCTTGACTAGATGGACCTTTGCTGGCAAAGTAATGTCTCCGCTTTTGAATATGCTGTCTAGGTTTGTCATAGCTTTCCTTCCAAGGAGTAAATGTCTTTTAATTTCATGGCTGCAATCACCATCTTCAGTGATTTTGGAGCCTCTCAAAATAAAGTCAGCCACTATTTCCACTGTTAAGATATAGGTCTAATTTCATTCTTTTACATGTGAATATCCAATTATTCCAGCACCATTTATTGAAGATACTGTCTTTTCTCCACTGAGTTTTCTTGGCTCCCTTGCCAAATAACTATACATGCCTAAGTTTATTTCTAGGCTCTTAATTCTGTTCCACTGGTATGTTTTTATATCAAATCATATTGTTTTAATTCTTATAGCTCCATAGTATAGCTTTAAATCAGAAAGTGTTAAAATTTCTGCTTTGTTCTTTCTCAGAATATCTTTGGCTACTCAACATCTTTTGAGGTTCCATATAAATTTCAGGACTCTTTTTTTTAATTTCTGTCAAAAGATGCCATTGGAATCTTGATAAGGGTTTCATTAAGTCCATAGATAGCTTTTTGAAGTACTGACATTTTAACAGTATTAATTATTGATATTATGGTATTATGAACACAGGACACATTTCCACTTGTGCCTTCAATTTCTTTCATCAGAGTGTTATCACTTTTAAAATAGAGATTTTTCACCTCCTTGGTTAAAGTTATCTCTAAGCATTTCATTGTTTTATGCTATTGTGCTAAGTCACTTCAGTCGTGTCCAACTCTGTACGACCCCATAGACAGCAGCCCACCAGGCTCCCCCATCCCTGGGATTCTCCAGGCAAGAACACTGGAGTGGGTTGCCATTTCCTTCTCCAATGCATGAAAGTGAAAAGTCAAAGTGAAGTCGCTCAGTTGTATCCGACTCTTAGCAACCCCATGGACTGCAGCCTACCAGGCTCCTCTGTCCATAGGATTTTCCAGGCAAGAGTACTGGAGTGGGGTGCCATTGCCTTCTCCATATGCTATTGTAAATGGGATTAAATCCTTTATTTCTTTTTTAGAAAATCTGTTGGGAATATATAGAAATGCTACTGATTTTATACACTAATTCTGTATCTTTCAACATTATTGAATTAATTGATAGGTTTTAAAAGCTTTTTTCAGTAAAACCAACACAACGTTTTAAAGCAATTATCCTCCAATTAAAAAAAAAAAAGGTTTTGTTTTGTTTTTTTTTGTCTTTAGAATCCTCTCTATATAAAATCATGTAATCTGCAAACTCGCTTCCACAAATAGAGACAATTTTACTTGTTCCTTTCAAATTCTGATACTTTTATTTCTTTTTTGTTCCTGAATGCTTTAACTAGGACTTCCAGTACAATAATGAATAGGAGTAGTGAGAGCAGACACCTTTGTCCTGTTCCTGATCTTAAAAGAAAAGCTTTCAACCTTTGACCATTGAGTATGACGTTAGCTAAGGGCTGGTCATATAAGGTCTTTATCATGTTGAGATATGTTCCTTCTATGCCTAATTTGTTAAGACTTTTAATCATGAATGGATGTTAAGTTTTGTCAAGTGCTTTTTCAGGGTCTGTGGAGATAACATGATTCTTTTCCTGCATTCAATTATTGTGATGTATCACATTGATTAATTTGGATGCATTTGAATCACTGTTGCATCCCACTTTATAATGGTGAATGAGCCTTTCAACGTGCTTCTGGATTTGGTTTGCTAGTATTTTATTGAGAATTTTTACATCTACATTCACCAAGGATAGTGGTCTGCATTTTCCTTTTTAGTAGTATCATTTTCTGGTTTTGGTATCAAGATAATATCAACCTTGTAAAATCAGTTTGAGACTGTTCCCTCCTGTTTGAGTTTTTGAAAGAGTTTAAGAAGAATGTGTTATTTCTTTAAATACTTTGTAAAATTATGTAATGAGGCAGTGAATATTGGTTTTTAAAACTCATTCAGCTATTCTATATCTTTTGATTAGATAATTTAATCTGCTTTTTTGTTATATTCACTAGTTTGTTGTATTTTTTTATTTTTTTAAATATACTAAAACTATTTTATTTAAGATAAAATTATATATAAATGTTTATCCATTATACTTATTAAAAATTTTAAAATTCAAGTAAACCATAAGAATACATAAGAAACATTTTTCAAACATTCAAAGAAATGAAAACATTAATGGAAAATTAATCAGTACAACAAAATGTAGGAAAACAGAAATAAAATAACATAAAGATAAAATAACTCAATAAAAAATAAAGCCAAATATAGTAGTGAAAACTCCAAATACTCCAAATATAAATGAGTTCATTCCACATACAAGTGATATCATATAGCACCTTTCTTTCTCTGTCTGACTTACTTCACCCTGCAAGTTCATCCATGTTGCTGCAAATTTTATTATTTTTATGGCTTAATAGTATTCCACTGCATATATATATACACACCACATATTATGTATCCATTTATTTGTTCATGCACACTTAGGTTGCTTCCATATCTTGGCAATTGTAAATAATGCTGCTGAGTTGGACTGTGAAGACGGCTGAACACCGAAGAATTGATGCTTTTGAACTGTGGTGTTGGAGAAGACTCTTGAGAGTCCCTTGGACTGCAAGGAGATCCAACCAGTCCATTCTAAAGGAGATCAGTCCTGGGTGTTCTTTGGAAGGACTGATGCTAAAGCTGAAACTCCAATACTTTGGCCACCTCATGCAAAGAGTTGACTCATTGGAAAAGACTCTGATGCTGGGAGGGATTGGGGGCAGGAGGAGAAGGGGACGACAGAGGATGAGATGGCTGGATGGCATCACTGACTCAATGGACATGAGTCTGAGTGAACTCCGGGAGTTGGTGATGGACAGGGAGGCCTGGCGTGTTGCGATTCCTGCAGTTGCAAAGAGTCGGACATGACTGAGCGACTGATCTGATCTGATCTGATCTGATGAACACTGAAGTACATGTATTTTTTCAAATTAGTATTTTTGTGTTTTGGGATATATATATATACCCAGTAGTAGAACTGCTAAGTCATATGATAGGTATATTTTTACTTAAGAACTGAACTGAACTGAACTGAATTATTAGTGATGTTGAGTGTTATTTCATGTGACTGTTGGCCATCTACATTTCTTTAGAAAAATGTCTTATTCAGCTCTTCTACCCAATTTTCATCAGGTTGTTTTTTTCATGTTAAGTTGTGTGAGATGGTTATAGATGTTGGATATTAATACCTTACTGATCATATTATGTGCATTTTTTTTTTTGCCTTTTAAACTAGAGCTGTAAGTGAATTATGTACCATCATCATCAAATTGGAGAAGGCAATGGCACCCCACTCCAGTACTCTTGCCTGGAAAATCCCATGGATGGAGGAGTCTGGTGGGTTGCAGTCTGTGGGGTCGCTAAGAGTCGGACATGACTGAGCGACTTCACTTTCACTTTCCACTTTCATGCATTGGAGAAGGAAATGGCAACCCACTCCAGTGTTCTTGCCTGGAGAATCCCAGGGACGGGGGAGCCTGGTGGGCTGCCATCTATGGTGTCACACAGAGTCGGACACTACTGAAATGACTTAGCAGCAGCAGTATCATCAAATTATAGAATCTAACTTTGACTATGTATTTATCATTAGCAGTAAGTTGTAGGCTATCTTTTTATGTTTTTATGACATTAATTAGCATCCATTTACTTCCATTCAAATAACTCTTATTAGCATTTCTTGTAAGACTAGCTAGTATTGTGAGTTCCTTCAGCTTTTGTTTGGGAATCTTTATTCCTCCTTATTTCTGAAAGACAGATTTGCCAGGTACAGTATTTTTGGTTGACAGTAGTTTTCTTTCAACATTTTGAATATGTCACCCCATTCTCTGCTATATTGAAATGTTTCTGTTAAGAAAATTCACTGTCAGTCTTATGATGGTTCCTTTGTATGTAACTTCTATCTTTTCTTTCTGCTTTTAAAATTCTTTCTTTGCCCTTGACTTTTGACAATTTAATTTTATGTTTCTCAGTGGAGCTTTATTCATTTTCAACCTGTTTGAGGTCCTCAAGACCTCATGGATCTGTATGTTCACTTCTCTCCCAGGATTAGGAAGGTCTCTCCCATTATTGCTTTAAATATACTACCTATCCCTTTCTGTTCTCTTTCTGGAACTCACACAATGTGAATATTATTTCTTTTCATTGTGTCCTATAAGTCTCATGGGCTTTCTTCACTTTCTCACTCTTTTTTTCTTTTTGCTCTTCTACTGGAAAATTTCTCATGTCCTATCCTCTGGTTCACTGATTCTTTCTACTACATGGTGGAGTCTTCTTTTGAAACTATTGCATTATTCAGCTTCTTTATTTTCAACTCTAGGACTTCAGCATTTTTTATGGTTCTACTGTTGCTTTGTTGAACTTGTTTGTGTATGCATTGTTTTTCTAACTCCATGTAGTTGTCTGAGTGTTCTTGCAGTTCACTAAACTTCTTTAAGATAATTATTCTGAATCCCTTGTATTAAGGTTGGTAGATTTCCTTTTGTTTAAGAACAGTTATTAGGGCTTTATTATTTGACTTCCCAGGTGGCTCAGTAATAAAAAATCTGGCTGCCAAGGCAGGAGATGCAGGCTCAATTCCTGGGTCAGGAAGATGACTTGGAGAAGAAAATAGAAACTCTCTCCAGTATTCTTGCCTGGCAAATCCCATGGACAAAAGAGCCTGAAGGGCTACAGTCCATGGGGTCACAAAGAGTTGGACATGACTTAGTGACTGACCATAGGCACAGCACAGATTAGGGCTCTATTAGTTTCCTTTGGTAGTATCATATTTACCTGTTTTGTGTGTGTGTGTGGTGGTGGGGGCGGGGGTGGGTATTGTTCCTTCATTCCTTACATTTGTATGCATGCACTTGTATAATTGAGTTCCTTTTCCAAACTTTATAGGTTTGTTTTGGTAAAGACAGATCTTCACCACTTATTAAATAGCTCAGTTGTGTTTCTGGGTGTGTCTGCTGGTAATGTCCATGGTTGGGTAGGGCCTACTGCTGTGATTTATTTTGAGATGAGGTGACTATTCAAGCTCTGTGGTCCAAGTAAGTGGTGTGACACAAACTAAGAACAGCTGGATAGGACTGTTAGCCTGCTTCCCTTCCCAACTGAGAATGGGCTCCACAGTTGCCAGAATTCCCTGATCAAGATTACTAGACGGTTAGGACTGGGTACTCTATACAGCAGTAGATGGGACAATGAATTGGCTTCCCTCCCTATCAGGGCAATAGGAAGGAACCCAGGTCCTATATGGCTAGTTATTTGGGGACCTTATTCAGGCAAGAATGTGCCCTGCATTCCCTGGTCAGGTGAGGCCACCTGTTTTGCCCTCCAGACATGGAAAGCCACAGGCTGTGCTTTATGTTAAGTGTCACTGTAAACAGAGCTGCTGGGTGGGCTACACAGCTTCCCATATGCTATGGTTAGGTTCCCTAGTCAGGTAGACTGAAGACTGTATTCAGCATTGAGCATGGTAGTTTCCTAGTCTGGCCATAGTTAGAGCTGCAGCACCAAATCTGGTAAAGCCCTATGTGCTTTAAATCAAGCTAACTTGCACCCCAAGTTCCCTGCCTTAACAAGACTATTTACTTTGCTCTACAAACTTCAGTTCTGCCTGTCCTTCTCTCAGCTCAAGCACCTCTGACCACAGAGATCCCGGATATTTTTGCCATCACTTCTGGTCATATGGGACCAGGAGCCTCAGTAGGTGGGGCTTTATCTGTTTCCCTGTCTGAGTGGGAAGGGGATGGGACACTCCAGGCAACAAATTCACAACAGGTTCTTCTTTTAGAAGTGGCTAGAAGCTACTCTCAGCCTTGGCTCTGAATTAATACCTGCTGATGGAGGTATTCCCTGCAAGGGAACTCTCCATGCCCAGTATTGGCTTTGGTCTAGGGGCAATCAGCTCCACCAACTCACCTCTCAGCTCAAGGATGAGTGAGGTACACAGTTCCCAGGTGTTTACATCAGCCCCTCTGGTTAGGTGTGGTCAGGAGACACTCTCCACAGCAGATGGGGCTATGACTCAGCTCCTTGCTAGGGCATGACTAAACCAGCCTCCAGGGCCACCAAAATTCCTCATTTGAGGATTGAACTAAAGCAAATTGGCACCTGTCAAGGTCCCTGGTGAGAGAGTACATCACCACTTGGTTCTGCAGATGAGCAAAGGCATTGGTTGCGATGACTCCTGGGCACTGCAAAGATGAACTTATTTGCCAATATCCATGTGCTGGTTTTTACAAGTCCCTGCCTCCTTCTCCGTCATAGTCACATTCCAGCAGTTGAGTTCCTCAGATTTCCCTGTAATCCCTAGTGGGTAGGGTGGAGGTGATATCAGAATGCTGCTACTGCTAAGTCACTTCAGTCGTGTCCAACTCTGTGCGACCCCATAGACAGCAGCCCACCAGGCTCCTCTGTCCATGGGATTCTCCACACAAGAACACTGGAGTGGGTTGCCATTTCCTCCTCCAACGCATGAAAGTGAAAAGTCAAAGTGAAGTCGCTCAGTCGTGTTCGACTCCTAGCGACCCCATGGACTGCAGCCTTCCAGGCTCCTCCGTCCATGGGATTTTCCAGGCAAGAGTACTGGAGTGGGGTGCCATTGCCTTCAGCAACTTACAACGCTGGGGGTGTCCACTTGTCACTTTGGGGTTCTCTTTTCTCACTGGAGGAACCACAAGCTCAGGAAGACTTCTCTTTGCACTGTTGTGCTGGCCTGGGGGAGCGGCAGTCCATGTGTAGCTGCTCCTCTTACTCTTTTAATGCAGTCTTAGTCTCTGTTGTGCAGGGGGTGCTTCAGCCTCTAGGATTCTCTCAGTGGCATCTCATTCTTTAATAGCTGTTAATTGTTCTTCTTATGAAGGGAGCAAAGTCAGGAATGATCTATATATCACCATATTGGTGACATCACTGTCTGATTTTTTTTCTTTTCTTTTTAATTTCCTAAGGCACATTGATATTCTGAGTTTTTTTTTTTAAGTATACTGATTTTGTGTCATGCATTCAATATTTTCTCCTATTTCTCTCAAGATATTAATTTTAGAAAGTATTTTGTTTTCTGCATTGTCTCATCTTCCTTCCAGCTGCTGTGGTGTGTGGTTGCCTTGCTCTTCTAGTTTGTGAGTTTCATAGTGCAGGCTTCTCTCACACGTACAGTGTTCCCTGGATATGCAGTGATACGGCACAGGAAATACTGGAAGGCTGGCTGGAAGCTTGTCAACGGATGGGCTTCAGTTAAGGTGAGTAGGTGGTAGCTTTTTGTTAGGGGAACCTTGGTTTCTCAAACACTGGTATTTCTAGGACTTTCCTCTTAGCTTATCCAGTTTCTTTAAAGAAAAATTCTCTATGTCCTGCCTGATATGTTCTGGAAACAGTACAGCAAATGAGGACTGGAGGTCTTCATTTATTCCTTTCTTTACACTTTCACTATTTTTCACAAAATATTTTTGGAACAAATTACTCATAATTAGATAACCTTTATAACTTCATATTAAGAAAGAATAAGAAAGAGGAGGAACTGATGATCAAAGGGATTCAAAAAATATTTTTGAGATCCTACAATATGTAAGGCATGTTTGATGCCCTCTGAGATTCCAAAATTAAGATTTAAACATTTTCTGCAAAATAGCTGACAATCTTCAGGAGGGAGACACCAGCACAACTAACTTTAAAACAAGATCTGTTTTGTGGTATTTCAGAGAGGGAAGAGGTGTTCCTTAACCAGTGCTGGGAGACAAGATGAGGTAGTGGAAGAGGAGAGCAGAGCAAACATATCCCACTAAAGGGACTTGGAAAGCTTTTGAGAATGAACTAGACTTTTGAGGTTAATTCTTACAGTGTGCTGACTTACACGCTGCACACTCTCCACACATAAACCATCCAAGCTATTATTTTAGAGACCATGAGTCTGGCTACAAAATACGAGGTAGATGAGAGGAGGGAGAAAAGAGTTAGAAGGCTGCTTCCTTCTATTTAACAGCTTAAACAAGAACCAAAGATAGAATAAAGACGAGTATTAAAAGCCTCCAGAAAATAATACGGGGAAAAACCTGCAAAAGTTCAGCATAGAAAAGGATTTCTTAGATTCTAAATGTACTAAATATAAGTGATTAAATTTGTCTACATTAAACTTAAGAACTTTGATTTTTAAAAAAGTGATGAAAATATATAGCAGGAAAATACATGTATATTACATATGACCAACAGAGGGTTCAACCCAAGGACATATAAGGAATTCTTTACGTAAGTGAGCAAAAGGGAAAACAAAATAGATGAGTGGGAAAAAGACTTGAAGAGGTATTTAGCAAAAAGAAAATCCAAATGATCAATAAACATGAAAAGATCCTCAAGCTCATCAGTAATCACAAAAATGCTAATTAAAAACTACAAACAGAGGGACTTCTCTGGTGGTCCAGTGGTTAAGACTCTGTGGCTCCCTAGAAGGGGGCACAGGTTCAATCCCTGATCAGGGAACTAAGATCCCATATGCCATATGATGAGGCCAACAACAAACAGCTATAAAGACTTTAAACACATAAATATTCATACATAAGCAAAAACAAAAGTTTTAAAAGGCAGGTTACAATACATATTATCAGTTTATAGAATAATACAGATACCCGTATAATATCAAAGCTAATGTAAATTACTTTCATCACTTGACTGTGTGAATCACAATAAACTGTGGAAAATTCTGAAAGAGATGGGAATACCAGACCACCTGACCTGCCTCTTGAGAAATCTGTATGCAGGTCAGGAAGCAACAGTTAGAACTGGACATGGAACAACAGACTGGTTCCAAATAGGAAAAGGAGTACGTCAAGGCTGTACATTATCACCCTGCTTATTTAACTTATATGCAGAGTACATCATGAGAAATGCTGGGCTGGAAGAAGCACAAGCTGGAATCAAGATTGCCGGGAGAAATATGAATAACCTTAGATATGCAGATGACACCACCCTTAGGGCAGAAAGTGAAGAGGAACTAAAAAGCCGCTTGATGAAAGTGAAAGTGGAGAGTGAAAAAGTTGGCTTAAAGCTCAACATTCAGGAAACAAAGATCATGGCATCTGGTCCCATCACTTCATGGGAAATAGATGGGGAAACAGTGGAAACAGTGTCAGACTTTATTTTTCTGGGCTCCAAAATCACTGCAGATGGTGACTGCAGCCATGAAATTAAAAGACGCTGCTCCTTGGAAGGAAAGTTATGACCAACCTAGACAGCATATTCAAAACCAGAGACATTACTTTGCCAACAAAGGTCCGTCTAGTCAAGGCTATGGTTTTTCCTGTGGTCATGTATGCATGTGAGAGTTGGACTGTGAAGAAGGCTGAGCGCCGAAGAATTGATGCCTTTGAACTGTGGTGTTGGAGAAGACTCTTGAGAGTCCCTTGGACTGCAAGGAGATCCAACGAGTCCATTCTGAAGGAGATCAGCCCTGGGATTGCTTTGGAAGGAATGATGCTGAAGCTGAAACTCCAGTACTTTGGCCACCTCATGCGAAGAGTTGACTCATTGGAAAATACTCTGATGCTGGGAGGGATTGGGGGCAGGAGGAGAAGGGGACGACAGAGGATGAGATGGCTGGATGGCATCATTGACTCGATGGACGTGAGTCTGAGTGAACTCTGGGAGTTGGTGATGGACAGGGAGGCCTGGCGTGCTGCGATTCATGGGGTCACAAAGAGTCGGACATGACTGAGAGACTGACCTGAACTGAACTGAATGGTAGATTAAAGATATACATGCTCGTAGATATGAAGAAAACTCTAATTCAAAGAAATACATGTGCCCCATTGTTCATAACAGCACTATTTACAATAGCCAACACATAGAAGCAACTTAAATGTTCATCAACAGATGAACAGTTAAAGAAGATGTGGTACATATATACAGGGGGTATTACTCAGCCATAAAAAAAAGAAACACCTTTTGCTACAACATGGATGAACCTAGGGATTATCATACCAAGTAAAGTAAGTCAGACAGAAAAAGACAAATATCATATGGTATCGATTACATGTGGAATCTAAAATAGAGTACAAATCAACTTATTTTAAAAAGTAAAAAGACTCACAGACATAGTAAACAAATTTATGGTTATTAAAGGGAAAGGAGGTGGGGGATAAATGGGGAGTTTGGGATTACCAGATACAAACCACTAGGTATAAAATAAATAAACAATAAAGTCGTAGTATATTGCACAGGGAATAAACAATAGTTTGTAATAAACCATAATGGAAAAGAAAATAAAGATACATGCTGAGCAAATCTACTCCAACACGCAAACCCCACAGAAATGCATGCACTTCCATAGTATAACATTTCTAAAATGTTCTGAGCAGTACCATTTGCAATAGTGAAAAAATGGAAACAATCCAATGTTGATTAATAATAGAATGAGAAAGCAACTTATAGAATATTCATTCAATAGAATAATACTGCAATAACAACATGTAGTGATACGTGGCTGAATCTCAGAAACCCAAGTGGACTAAAAGTCACAAATCACAGAAAATCCACATAGAATCTCATCTTATTTACATAAAGTTCAAAACCAAGCAATTTCCTTAGGGAAGCATCCATCAGTGATAACTCTAAAGAAATGGCCACATTATAACAAACATCAGGGAAAGTGCTTCCCTCTGGCTGATAAGGAAAGGAGCAGATTGCGATAAGGATAAAGCACATGGGGGTACAGACAATACCTCTTGGTGTGGGTGGTTGCCTTATGGTTCATTTCACAATTATTCTATAAACCTACATTTATATGTATTATCCCTAAGAATATCAACCAACAAAAAACAAAATAAATACATAAAGATTTTGCATACATGAATAAGGCAACAGATTTGGAGGAAAAAAAAGTCAAAAGTAGAAAATGGGCTATTGCAACAACTAAGAAGACCTGAGGTCTTGGACAATGAGAGGAGGAAGGAAAGGAATGCATCTGAGTTACCACAATAGAGAGAATTTAAAGGATTTGGTGAATGGTTAGTCACAATAGCAAGGAGAAACAGATGTAGAGATAGCGTCAAGATGTTTTTTAGGTGACTAGTAGGATAAATCCACCATTTAGTAAAGACAATAGAGGGAGGTGGGAAAGTTCACCCAACAGGAGAAAGGTGGTGAGCATGATAAGAACTTCTTGGGCAAACTGAGTTTAACCCCTTTTGTGTACATCTCTGTAGAGATACCCAATAGGCTTGAAATACTCATTGAGAATATAATTCCACTGCAATCATTTCTTTCAAGTCAACCCAGAACTGTTTTTTTGAGGACCTCCTGCTTACAAGGTACCATGCTCAGTGCTGTAAAGGACAATGAAAATATAAGCAGTATACTCTTCCCCAGGAAGCTTAAATGTTAGCCAAGGACATGGATCATATGTAATGGAAATAACAGCTAAATAAAAGGCAAAGGTAAATGAAATACAGAGATGATGAGTGACGGAGTTTCATAGGGGAAAAGGAAGGATAGATGACTGGACAGATAGGAGAGAGAAAGGAAACCATTTATGACTGGTCATTCTTTTGATCTGCATCTTGGAACATGAATAGAACTTAGACAGAAGGAACAAAAAGTATTTCCAGTCAGAGATGGTGCTAAATAGTGTATTCAGAAGACACTAAACAAACCAGTCTGGGAAGAATTAGAGGAACTGCAAACACAACATAGGGATGATAGAATGAACCAGATTTTTTTTTTTTCCACTAGCTGAAAAGGAGATGAGAAAACAAACAGAAGATAAAGAACACAGTTCAGAGATCATAGTACTATTGCAGTCAAGACAAAAAGATATAAAGACCTGAGCTAAAAATGAAAGTGAAGAAACTGGCTCAAGAATATTATTTAGGAAAAATTAATATAAAGTTGCTGGTAGGGGAGACAAAACCTAAAGCCATCTCTGAGGTTTAAAGTCTAGACAGCAAGACCCTTGAGACCATTGTGAGAAAGAAGGTTGGCAGGAAGAGGAGATTCTGGAGAGACATTAGTTCAATTTTAAGCATTGAGAAGATAATGAGACAGAAGCTGATTAATCAAGCCCAAAAGTTCAATATGGTCTTGGAAAATTGAAGCATTAACTCAGGAAAAAAAGTTAGCTCAGCAGAAGATGTATGCACAGAAAAGTGGAAGCTGAATCTAGAGAAGTAAAAGGATCTCTAATGAAATTACTGAAAAATCATGTATTAAGCACCAACCATGTCTGGTATATCATTATAGGAACTTTGAGTTAAGAAGACAGAAAAAGCATTATAGGGAGAAAGTAGAAGAAATTCACAAATTTAAGAAGTGAGAAAAAGAAAAACATTTAAGAATTACCATGATTGGCGACTCCCCACTCCCCTCAGCCTAGCACAGGTACAAAGTTTCATTTATGCAAGATAAACAATGTCAAGAGATCTGCTATACAACACTGTCCCTATAGCTAACGATCCTATGCATGCTACGTTGCTTCAGTCATGCCCGGCTCTGTGCTACGCTATGGACTGTAGCCTTCCAGGTTTCTCTGTCCATGGGATTCTCCAGGTGAGAATATTAGAGTGGGTTGCCATGCTGTTATCCGGGGGCTCTTCCTGACCCAGGGATTGAACCCACGTCTCTTACGTCTCCTGCACTGGCAGTCAGGTTCTTTACCACTAGTGTCATCTGGGAAAAACCCATTAAGGAAGTAGATTTCACATTAAGTGTTCTTTTCACAATAAAACAACTTAAGATATATTCCAAGAAAATAAGAGACAAAACTCAAAAACAAAAAAAAAACCAACAAAACAGATGATCTCAACTAGAAAGAAAAGAAAAGTGATTGAAGGAAGACTAATAGCACAAACACAACAAAGAAGTCAAGGAGAACTGGACACAGAAGGGATCTTTAAAATGCCACTGACAATCAGAAAGTCATTGGTACACTTCAGGAAAGCAGTGCCACTGATGTGAAGTGAAGAGAAGCCACACTGGGAGGGGACAGCTCTGCACTAGTCCCCTCCATAGATAAAAGAGCACTTTACCCATGGCTGCTCCTTCACTTCCTTCATTATCTTTTTGCAGATGTCATCTTCTTAATGAAACCTCTTCTAATCCTCTTATTGGAAACTCTAACCCTCAGCACTCTTTCATCCCCATGCTCTGTGTTCATTGCAGCACTTATCACCATGCATGTTACTTATATTTTTTTCTTTCCATCTCATCCCATATAAACCCCATGAAAGCAGGGACTTATGTTTAGTGTTTATCACTCCAGGACCTAGAATGGTGCCTGTACAGAGGATGGCCTGAAAACTAAGTCAAGAAAGTGTATCAAGAGGAAGGTGTATTAACTGTGTTATATGAAAGGCCAGATAACACAAGGACAGAGAATGGGCAACACGATTTTGGAAGAAGACCTAAACAAGGGCAATTTCAAATGAGCAGAATAAAAAAATACCAGGCTGAAATGGGTAAAAGCATTCATGGATAGGGAGGAGGTAAACCTAGGAGTACAAACAACTCTTCCAAGGTTTGCTATACAGAGAAGGAGAGAAATGAGATGATAGTTAGAGAGATGTCTTTGGTTTTGTTTGGAGATGGGAGATGCTACAGAATATTTGTATAACAATGAGAATGTTCAGTGTTCAAGTTATTAAAATAGAAGAAGGGATATAGTTAGTAAAATGATACCCTGACTTCCCTGGTGGTCAGACCATAAAGCGTCTGACTACAATGCAGAAGACCTGGGTTCAATCCCTGGGTCAGGAAGATTCCCTGGAGAAAGAAATGGCAACCCACTCCAGTATTCTTGCCTGGAAAATCCCATGGACAGAAGAGTCTGGTAGGCTATAGTCCATGGGGTTGCAAAGAGTCGGACACGACTGAGCGACTTCACTTTCACTTTTCACTTTCAAAGTCTAAAGGGGGTAAATTCTGATGCACATGGTTGGAAATGCAGCCCCCAAGCCAGAAGGAAAGACAATGACCCCATTGGGAAAGGCAGCAAGGTCTAGCCTGGATGCAAATTGACCAAAGATAAGGCAATTCTCTTCTGATTCCTTTCTTAGTAAAAGGAAAACTGAGTCTGATTTAAGAATATATGAAAAAAAGAAGAAGATCTAAAAAGTTACCATAGGTGTGAGAAAACGAATCTACTAAGGAAATGTATAAAATCCTTAGATATTATTGAGTGCCAATGGGAATTTGGGGGTATGGAATTTTAAATGAGAACACTGAGTAGCAAAATTGTGGATTATTTTTAAGCTATGTTCAGTTGCACAGGTGCAACTGTTTAGTGGATGAAGGGTTGGGTTTAACCACCATGACTAGCAGTGATAACAGTGATGCATAGTTGCAACCCAGATAAACAGCAGAGCCTCCATGGCCTAGTCTCACCATGTTAGCATATTAACCCAGACATACACAAAGTCTAGTAATCAGAAGGAATTATTTACTCATATCTTTCAAAGAACACTTGAAAAGATGCAATTCAAACCATATGAACACTACATTCCCATTCTGTTCAGTAACTTTCTCACCCAGGGATACCCTGAAACTCTCTGCCACAATTTATTCAACTCTCCCAGTCAAAACTTCCATGACACTCAGTTGGAACAGGAGCTGCTCCTTTATCTTCATTTCCCTTTCCTGTTGTCTTCATTCCTTTCACTTTTCTTGAGCAAGTCCTGAGCCTTTCCAATAAATTGTCTATCTTTCCTTATCTTATTCTTCCCTACTAATTATTGTAACAAGCGAAATTAAAGGAAGGGCAGGGTGGGAAAGATGTAAGAGACCATACAGACCAAACAGGCCAGTTTAAAGTTTTCCACGGGACAGGAAAGCAATGGTAAAAATTCATACATTCATCCCTGTGATATATTTTCATTATACAATTCTCACACCAATCAAAGGGCTACTACCTCTATCTCTGGAAAAATATTCAGAAGCAGTAATATAATCTCTATTTGAAATTCCATCAGAACTTATACTTTGCTTTTTGTTGAAACAAACAGCACTTCAACACAACAATAAAAACCTGAATTTCAAGAAAAACATTTTATAATCAAAACTGAAGCATTAGTTTTTAAGTTCCTTTGTTCAAACTCTATGTATTTTTAAAATTTTATTGATGTACAGCTGATTTACAATATTGTGTTAATTTCTGCTGTACAGAAACATGATTTGATTATACAAACACATATTCTTTTTCATGTATGTACGTTTCACAAATGACAAAAATACTGCTACACACTTATTCCCATAAGAAAAATCATAGATCATTTAACTTTATGAAGTTAAATTTCTCAGCAAAAATATATAGTAATGTAACATCATTTTACTGAGAATTTTTCCTCAAATGTCATATTTCTACAGTAAAGTCTTAGGGAAGTTTCTCCAGCCCAGAGCAACTCTTATCTCCCTCCCTTTCTTCTATTCAACCATCTCCAACACTGTCTGCTGTGTCTTCAGTGACTGACGTGACAGGCACTACTTTAGAGTTGCTGCCTTCATCCTTTCCACTCAAGATTCACTGTGGCATAGGGTAAAGTCACCCCAACTTTCCACAAATATGCTATTTCTAAAGGCAAGTGCTCACTCAACTTTTAGGATTTTCATTCATCCACTGTGAAGAAACAGACAATAGATTTTAAGAGTGTATTCATTTCCTATGTTGCTATAACAAACTGTCACTAACTTGGTGGCTTAAGACAACACAAGTTCATTATCTTACAATTCCAGAGGCCAGACGTCTAACATGGGTCTCACTGGGCTAAAATCAAGATGTCCTCAGGGCAATGCTCCTTCTAAAGGTTATAGAGAAGAATCCACATACTTGCCTTTTGCAATTTCTAAAGGCTACCTATGTTCTGAGCTCACAGCCTCCTTCCATCTTCAAAGCCAGCAACAGCCAGTCTAGTCCATTTCATGGGGCTTCACTCTAATACTCACTCTTTCGTTTTTTTAATGTATAAATACCTTGGGGAATACATTGGGCCCATTCAGAAAATCCAGGATGATCTCCTCATTCCAAGTTCAAATTATTAGCAAACTTGATTCTATCTGCAACTTCAGTTCCATTTTGCTATGTAACACAACATGTCCCAGGTATTAGGTAGGCAAAGAGGCCATTATTCTGCCTACCACAGAAACAAAGATTACAAAATCTAAGAAATCTTTTTAAGTTCTCAAATTCATTTCCTTTAGTTCCAATCCCCTTGCTGATAGAGTAAGTAATTGGAAGTTGTCTGAGGCTTCTATTCACTTCCATTCTTAGAGAAAATGGAACTTACCACAGTGCCCTGTTCATAAACAGCCCACTTGGGCTTCCCTCTGCTGTGATCATTTATCTTCCTTAAATATAAAGCTAAAGAATCAATAAATGCCCAGTAACAAATGCCCCCCTGCTTCAGTTGGACATGCATATGTTGGAAGACGTCCTCAGTAAAGGGCACCAAGCCCTGCCAGGAATGATCCATTCTGGGCATGCCTTCCAGTTGAACTATTTACATTTAAAATCATGTGCCTAAATGCCAATAACACCTATAAGTCAATATGACAGCTTTCCATCAGAAGCAAAAACCTTGACTTTTACCTGAGAACTTTCCAAAACTATTTGTCTCCAATTTTCTGTTAAGTCATTACCCACCCCACCCAACCCACACCCCCAGAAGCCCACACGTCACCCTCCATTCTTCTGTTTGTTGGACCGAAAGTGACAGTGGCAGCTCCTGAATTTCTCTACACAAACAAGATAGGAACTATGTTGGCTAGGGAAGCCCTGGCGTGAGGGGCTGTGCACTAGAGCGACTCTTTGAAACGTGCTTATTAGAAAGGACAGTAAAATACCCTTTTTCAAGAACAGAGCGAAGCTGAAGAAGCTCATGGAAAGCCTAAAGGCATTCCTGTCCCAAAGCCATCTTATCTTTACCAGCAAGGATAGGCAATCCATGGAAACCTACATTTGAAAAAGCCCTTAGAGACCATTCTAGTCTGGGTCCCAATCTCCTGAACTCCCTCTAAGGAGCCTTTGAGACATGAGGCATCCATCCACTGCAGTATCACCCAAACACCATCTAGAATCACAAGTTCAGAATGGTGAGCATCTCAGCTCTGAGCTCTTAATCTGGGCGATCATAATTCTACATCAGGAAATCCTTCCTCTAGCCCAGTGTCCTGGTCCTTTCCACAAACCTAATATCTGATACCTGCAGAAGTCTCTGAAGTGCCCCTGCAGAATTTGCTTTTCTTGCCAGACTTCACTTCACTTGAAGAAAAATTTCAGAATCATTTCAAGCACAGAAGCACTCCAAACTAAGTCTGCAATATATGTATCAGGGAATTGACAGGGGCAGGAGCAGCTCCATCTTTTTAGATGTGCAGTCTATTTCTGGTCACTCAGATTCCAGGTCGAAAAACACTTGGCTGAGGAGCCGTAAATGGTTTTAAGTGACTTGAAGTTCAGCCCACCCTGTTGAAACACCAACAAAGAAACTCAAAATGATTCCTCCAAGCAAATAAAATGCGTTATTTGAAAAAGTTCATGCAATGAGTGTTTTGACAACCAGGTAATTTTAAAAGAATGTGGAAAGTAGCAGGTTTCTCTAAAACCTGTGTTTAGGGGGAAAATGAAGCAGTAAATTCAGAGAATGAGAAGTTCCATGACAAGAAGAGACAGGACATCAGAATACAGTTCAATGATTCACTTTGACAAATGCTGTAAATTGCAGTGAAAAGACGCTGAGCTATGTTCCAAGTAGAGAGCAGGAGCTTATCTGAATCAATTTCTACTGCCCTAAGTGACCACAGTGGCTCAGTAGGGAAAGAATCTGCCTGCCAATGCAGGAGACTCGAGAGATGTGGGTTTGATCCCTGGGTCAGGAAGATCCCCTGGAGTAGGAAATGGCAACCCACTCCAGTACTCTTGCCTGGAAATTTTCTTGGACAGAGAAGCCTGTTGAGCTACAGTCCATGAGGTTGCAAAGAGTCGGACATGACTGAGCACATCACAAGCGACCAAGACTATCATTTTGGGAAGAAAGCTGGACAAGCAGACAAAGAAGCAGGAAATGATGATGTCATCACGACTGAAGCAAATGAGTTGAAATTGTGTTATATCAAAGTAGTTCCTGGCTCTCAGATGTGCTAAGGATTCTGAGACAGAATCTATTCGCTTATGTTTCCTTGTGCATTTGCCACTGATACCACTTGAAACTTATTCCACTTCTGAAAGAATGTTCCAGAATCTCAGGATGGATGGAATCCTAAAAGCCAGGTACAATGTCCCTCCCTACCACCTCCTCCACCAGCATCACCATCTCTCTGACACCTGTCTGTCTGAAACCCACTCTGGAGGAAATTCAGCCCAATGCGGGGCAGTTCTGACTATGAGCCTCCCAGGAAACCTACCAGTAAGATATTAGACCCAGTTTCGTTCCTCAGTGTTGCCTGGAATAAACTGACTCGCTCTCCGGTATAAACACCTTTCAAATATTTAAAGACAGTTATGTTCACCCTAAGTCTTCATTCCTCTAAGGCAAATACTTCTAATTTCCTCAGAATAATGACAGATTCTCTCCCCCTTGTTTTCCCTTTACTCTGAGCCCATACTTTCATCAATATCCATCAAGCACAAAGCCAAAACCAACTCCCTGATTCTTCAGATGAGGGATAATGATCCCAGAATGAAAGGTGACTGTTTACCTCCCTACTGAATTAAACCAACATACATCTGAATCAATGTGTCCAAATTAACTGTTTTGGCCAGTACACCAGATTGTTAAGTCATTTATTCTTGCAATCAACTAAAACTACTGAATTATTTTCATAGTGCTGCTAATGAACCACACGTCTTCTTTACCATGTGCTCGGGCAGTCTGCAGCTTATTTGAAGGACATAACTCTAGATCTATACTTATAGAAATCCTTAGAGCTACTTTTGCTTTCACTTTTTTTAAAAAATGGACTTTCCAATATCTGCATTTTGATAAATTAAAAAACATCTTTCCTCTGTCTCCTCATTCATTACTTCTATATTTGAACTTGTTTCCAGAAAGTAAATTACTTCAGATGGAAATAAATTTTAATTTGTTTTGGTAAATACATTGAACATGCCGTTGCTGTTGCATTGTGTTTATAGTCGCTCAGTCATGTCTGACTCTTTGTGACCTCATGGACTGTAGCCCACCAAGCTCCTCTGTTCATGAGGATTCTCCAGGCAAGAATACTAGAGTAGGTTGCCATGCCCTCCTCCAGGGGATCTTCCCAACCCAGGGATTGAACCCATGTCTCCCACAATGCAGGCAGATTCTTTACCATCTGAGCCACCAGGGAAGCTCAAACATGTTGTAATTAATAAGAAAAACAAGCTTGACAAATCTTACCTCTGTGTACCACTGTAAAAAATTAGAACTCCACTAAATTTCACCTTGGTACATAAAATAATTACCCTAGTTATTGAAGACCATTGCATGTCTTGATTTAGGTATGTAAAATATTAATCATCACTTTCAGCTTTTGTCCCACTCGTAAATATCTTCATTGATGGTTAAATCCAAAATACTGAAAAAAATACTACAAGATTTAAATTACTACCAACCTTAAGGCAAGCTATTAGCAACTAGTATTGGGTAATATGGCAGCTTTACTCCTCACAATTCAAGTACAGCCCTTTGTTAGTCAAGAGTCCCTCTAGCTTTGGACTATCATTTGGGTCAAGTTTTTCAAACTTTACCCACAAACTGATGAGATATGGCAACATGTAATGTACTGAAATATACATGACCACATTAACACAGATGTAGAGAGGTTTAATCCAGATACAAAACTCAGGAGGCTCTTTGCAACACAACAACAAAGAAAATGAAATGCTTCAGTCAGACCAACAAAGCTCTTTAATGGGACTCTGCTTAATATTCAGAAAGAAAATAGTAATAGTAATGATAATCAGGGAATTCCCTGGTGGTCCAGTGGTTAACAATCTGCCTTCCAGTGCAGGGGACATGGGTCCAATCCCTTACTGGGAACTAAGATCCCACAGGCTGAGGGGGAACTAAGCCAGAGTGCTGTAACTACAGAGCCAGTGTGTCATAACTCAGACCCTATGCAGCCAAATAAAATAAATAAATAAATATATTTTTTTAAAAAAACAATGATGCTGATAATTGAACCAGTCAAGGCAAAACAGATTGTATTGGCTCATTTGACTGAAAAGTCACAATAGCCCACAGCAGAATTCTGGGCTCATAGGGTACAATCAGGACCTAGTTTCTCTCCATCTCTGGGTTCTGTTTCCCTCCATGCTGGTTGCACAAGGGAACAAGGTGGGGTCTAGTAGCTAGTACTCTAGACCTCTCAGAATCAATTCCTGGTTGAAAAAGCATGTCTCCTTGTGGTAATATCAGCTCAAGGTCTGGGAATAACTAAACAAACCAACATAGGAACTAAATGACACTGATTGGCCAGAACAACTCACATGCTCTTGGGATACAGGAGGAAAGCCCTTGGTCAGTACAATCTGAGGAAGGCAGTGGGAATTTGAGCTACTGTAACCAGAGCCAATGGAGGTTGAATGGGCCCAAACCTCAGATGGGTACTATGGAAGCATCATCAAAATCTTATGGGATGCTCACCACAAGAAAACACTTTGCCAGATAAAACAGAGGTAGATTGCTATCAGTGAGACTAATAGGCAAGCTTGAAATGTTTCCAGGTGCAAATAGCCAAGAGATTTCTTTCAGATTTGCAAGCCATGCAATCACATTTTCCATTTCAGCCAATGTAAGTTCCATTCTCACTCGGGGCCAAACTGGTACTGTGTGAGGCCAAAGAATTGATGTTGCTGACGTGCAGTTAAAAACCAGTCATATCTGCTTTGCAAAGTACCTTAGAGATCAAAGGTTTAGTTCAGAATTCATACAGCTGGTCTCTTTATGTATTTAAAGAATTTACGGTAAATTTAATCTTACTCCATGCCTGATTTTTTTTATTAAATTTCTACTGCCTGAGAGTAAGAACATTAACTTTTTTATGTGCAAGAAAACATGTAGTTTTTATATTCTTTTCTGCTGCCTCTTATGGATGAAATGCTCTCACTTTTGTCCTACTTTTATATTCACATCCTTTGTACACAACACTCTAAGTAATTTCTATAGAATTTAAAATCTGAAAAAAAATGATTTAAAAAACACATTCTAAAACTAATTGATACTGAAAAAATTAAGAAACCTACAGTTTTATAGAAACTCTGAGGACTGATTCTGTGACTGGATTTCCTGACACGGCACATCTGTTTCTCTGAGAGTTTCCTTTCTAAGGAACATGGGAAGCTATTATTAACACATGGGAAGAATCTATACAGAGTAGATTATGTTAGTCATATCAAATCCAATTCCCTTCTGGAGTGAGGCTGATTTAGCTAGGTGATTTTCTAAATTAAGTTATGACAACTGGCTATTACAGGCTGAAACTTACTCAGTTAAAGATCAGAGCAAACAATAGCTCTTGAAATTTCCGTTTATACATCAGCTCTATCAAGGTGACCCAATATATTCCAGCTATTTGAGAGTCACCTTAAATTGCACACAATTCTACTGCTAAGTCTTTGGTTTCAGAAAAGGGCAGAGTTTCCCAAGTCAGGACTCAGGTTCACCAGTGGGTGGTCCTCATTTCCACACCAGTAGGATGACTGATCTCCCCTTCACTCCCCATCATAGTCTTCCGGGGTCCCTCTGATAAAAATCAATACAAACAGGTGGACTTCATTGAAGGATAAAAAACCACTAAGACAGCAAGATTACAATCTACTGATAAAAACTAAAATGGTTTCACTCTAGAGCCTGTTCAAACATACAAAGAAATGACTGCAGGCAACCATATGCAAATGTTCAATCAGAAACTAAAGATCTGGATACTCTAGCGTGAAAGCTGAGAACCCAGAAATGTATTCCTTTACTATCTAATAGAAGATACAAGGGGGAAAAAAAAAAAAACAGAAGACAAAGAATAGGAAACCTTTTATGTAATGTCTTAAAAACAAAGTAGAGATACTAACTAGTCAATATTTCAAATGAAGAGGAAAATTACTATGAAATGAATAAACCAAGGGATATTTGCAAAACACTTTACCTTTTTTCACCTGGCTACCCTTTGATGGGTTTCTTTAAATCTCAGCTGAAACATGACCTCCTCAGAGAACCTTCCTGAATCCCAGGCCAGATGAGCTCCCCAGCACTCCATCCCCATTAAACTCCTACAGTAGTCCATTTTTCTCTTTTGGAGCACATTTTACAATCAAGACTTCATGATGAATAATGTTTTGTTTTTTTTTTAATATCTGATTACTATATTGCAGACTCAGTGACTGCATGGATCATGCCTACTTCCCCAGCATTTAGCCATGCAATAAATAACACACTAAGCAATTTTTGAGTGAACAACTAAATGAACCATCTAACTCTCGTATCCCCTAGAATATGATTCTAGAATAAAATTCTGAAGCATGTCACCATTTAGATGACTGGGTGAGGCTGTATTTCTGACATGTCTGTCACTAAGCAAACATATCTCCCATTCCAGCTCTGGCAACATCAGCAATTTTAACAACTCTCAACCCCTTAGAAAAGAATGAGCATAGTAAACAAGAGAATGTCCATGAGATTCTCAGAGGAGAATAACAAAGCTATTTAAGGATTAGGAATTATCGGTGCTTTGGGAATACATGTGTACTTGTTTTTCAGGATGGAGGAGATTAATTAAGAAAGGAAGTGATGGTTGGCTGATGCATGAAAATGGTGGGTTGGCTCTGAGGGGTCATCCTTCTTCCATTGTGATGCTCCATTTAAACCTGACCCAGGTCATCCCTCACTGAGCCACATACATTTATACATAAGCAGCATAATAATGAAATAACTCCAGAAATAATCTCTACATACACCAGGAAAGCTTAAATATTAGGATATACAATTCTTTCTTTACTGTTTCTCTGTTTGAGTCCCTTATTACTTGGGTAGTAAATACTGTAAACTAATATGATGAGAAGTTCCTAAAGCTGAAAATAGTTGTTCTCTAAAATAGTTTAATGTGTTCTTTGAAATCAGTAATTAGATTAAGCAGCAGGGTCTTTAAAGGAGTTATTTAGCCTTTAAGTCACATAAAGAAGCTTGTCTTTCCTACAAAATTAACCTAGGAGTGAATTTTCATCCAGAGAGAGAGTCTTCAACTGTCCATTCCTTTGTTCTTAAAGTACAAGTTAAAAACTATAAGTGAACAATTTTGACCATGTTTATATTACTATTTTTTCTATATATACATTTTCTCCTTTAATTTTGTAATGTTCTGCCACTTTTTATTGGATCAGTAATAGTCTCTTGCCATGTTAACACACATGTTACTTTATTTACCTGTTCAATTTCTCCTAAGGAATGTATGCTGCTGCTGCTGCTAAGTCGATTCAGTCATGTCCGACTTTGTGGGACCCCATAGACGGCAGCCCACTAGGCTCCTCTGTCCCTGGGATTCTCCAGGCAAGAATACTGAAGTGGGTTGCCATTTCCTCCTCCAATGCATGAAAGTGAAAGTGAAGTCGCTCAGTCATTCCCGACTCTTAGCGACTCCATAGACTGCAGCCTACCCGGCTCCTACATCCATGGGATTTTCCAGGCAAGAGTACTGGAGTGGGGTGCCAAGGAATGTATAGCTTTATCCAAATGACATGTGCTTTATCTTACGTGATTTGGTTAAAGTTATAAACTAACATAAACATTTGTTTTGAAAGCATCCATATGAAACTGTAATTCTAAGTGGAAAAAGTTGGCTTAAAGCTCAACATTCAGAAAACAAAGATCATGGCATCTGGTCCCATCACTTCAAGGGAAATAGATGGGGAAACAGTGGAAACAGTATCAGACTTTATTTTTTTGGGCTCCAAAATCACTTCAGATGGTGACTGCAGCCATGAAATTAAAAGATGCTTACTCCTTGGAAGGAAAGTTATGACCAACCTAGATAGCATATTCAAAAGCAGAGACATTACTTTGCCAATAAAGGTCTGCCTAGTCAAGGCTATGGTTTTTCCTGTGGTCATGTATGCATGTGAGAGTTGGACTGTGAAGAAGGCTGAGCACCGAAGAATTGATGCCTTTGAACTGTGGTGTTGGAGAAGACTCTTGAGAGTCCCATGAACTGCAAGGAGATCCAACCAGTCCATTCTGAAGGAGATCAGCCCTGGAATTTCTTTGGAAGGAATGATGCTAAAGCTGAAACTCCAGTACTTTGGCCACCTCATGTGAAGAGTTGACTCACTGGAAAAGACTCTGATGCTGGGAGGGATTGGGGGCAAGAGGAGAAGGGGACGACAGAGGATGAGATGGCTGGATGGCATCACTGACTCGATGGACGTGAGTCTGGGTGAGCTCTGGGAGTTGGTGATGGACAGGGAGGCCTGGCGTGCTGAGATTCATGGTGTCGCAAAGAGTTGGATACAACTGAGCGACTGGACTGAACTGAACTGTTAAAGGTGAAATGGATTAAAGATCTTCATAGAATTTTATTCCAGAGAACATCATTAAGGCAAAAAAAGAATAAACACCTTCTTTTTACCATAATCAACATAAAACACACAAAGAATTTTAAGTTCTTTGAGAAATTCTTTAGGGTGCAATAAATCACGCATTTGGCACAGTAGTAGGAATTCACAGAGTAGAAATATTAAGATAAATTTAGGCCTCTTAGATGATTTACTGTTCAGCTCAGTGGCTCAGTCATATCTGACTACAACCCCACAGACTGCAGCATACCAGGCTTCCCTGTCCATCACCAACTCCCTGAGCTTGCTCAAACTCATGTCCATTCACTTGGTGATGCCATCCAACCATCTCATCCTCTATCATCCCCTTTTTCTCCTGCCTTCAATCTTTCCTAGCATCAGGGTCTTTTCCAATGAGTCAGTTCTTCACATAGGGTGGCCAAAGTATTAGAGCTTCAGCTTCAGCATAAGTCCTTATATTCAGGACTGATTTCCTTTAGGATTGACTTGTTTGATCTCCCTGTAGTCCAAGGGACTCTCAAGAGTCTGCTCCAACACCACAGTTCAAAAGCATCAATTCTTCCACTCTCAGCTTTCTTTATGGTCCAGTTCTCACATCCATACATGACTACTGGAAAAACCATAGCTTTGACTAGACGGACCTTTGTCAGCAAAGTAATGTCTCTGTTTTATAATACGCTGTCTAGGTTGGTCATAGTTTTTTTCATCCATGGGATTTTCCAGGTGAGAGTACTGGAATAGGTTGCCATTTCCTTCTTCAGACGATCTTCCCAACCCAGGGATCGAACCCAGGTCTCCTGCATTGCAAGCAGAAGCTTTACCATTTAAGCCACCAGGGAAGCTCTCCAAGGAGCAAGCATCTTTTAATGTCATGGTTGCACTCATCATCTGCAGTAATTTTGGACCCCAGGAAAATAAAGTCTGTCACTGTTTCCATTGTTTCCCCATCTATTTGCTATGAAGTGATGGGACCAGATGCCATGATCTTAGTTTTTTGAATGTTGAATTTTAAGCCAGCTTTTCACGCTCCTCTTTCACTTTCATCAAGAGTCTTCATTTACTCTGCTTTTTGTCATAAGGGTGGTATTATCTGCATATCTGAGATTATTGATATTTCTCCCGGCAATCTTAATTCCAGCTTGTGCTTCATTCATGCAGTCCAGAAATTTCTCATGATATACTCTGCATATAAGTTAAATAAGCAGGGTGACAACATACAGTCTTGATGTACTCCTTTCCCAATTTGGAACCAGTCTATTATTCTGCAGGGAGCAGGAGCTCCACCCACGGCAAAGGTCATGAGGAAGGAGGCTCAGTATATGCAAAGGCGGAATCGAGCCTCAGGAGTCCCCCTGGAAATTCTCGAGCATCTACCCCCAAAACCAGAGTCTGCCTACTTTTCTGCTTTGTGCTCTCACCTACACCTCTGACTTTACAGGGGGCTGTCCCCCACTACCTCTCTGAAAAAAGGAGTTAACTTACAGCTCCAGTTAATAAAGTTCCTGGGTGTGATAGTGTTTCAACCTACAAACTCCTTTGGAAGTCCTCTAGCCTGCCTGAATAGGTTTTTCTGGCCACATGTGATCGTTCAGAGCCTCCAAACTGTGAGAGGCATGAGATGTTCTAAACTGTCTAAATACAGATTCCTTTGAGCAGTTAAAAGATTGATTAGAAATTGTATTGGTGAAGGGTTTTTCACTTGTTGGGCCAATGTTTGCTGCTAAGTCTCCATATCCCTTACCTGCTGTGTCCCTGGCAGTGTATTGATTAATATGATTGGTGTAAGTAGTAGCTTTAATGTTTGTAACCTTAGACCCTTGAGTTAATTCTTTTTCTTGTTGTAGCCCACCACACCTTTGCCCTATAGGAATGCAACTTTAATGCTTTTGGAGGGTGGCCCCTGACTAATCACCTTTAGAGAAAAATAAGTTTTCTGAAGAAAGGGTCTTAAAATGTTAACAGGCCTCCAGGCCAGAAGATGATGCAAATCACCTAAACTTTTGCATATGATAAGTTAGCAGGAAGAAAGCCTGGCTTACTGCATGACTCTACCCCTTCCCTCATTATCCTCTATGCATAACTTAAGGTATAAAAACTACTTTGGAAAATAAAGTGCGGGCCTTGTTCACCGAAACTTGGTCTCCCCATGTCGTTCTTTCTCTCACCTTCTGGCTGAATTATTCAGCCTCTTTTCTCCACTGAATTTCCTCACTGAGCTATCCTTATTCTATTATTCTTTATATCTTTAATTAACCTTTAATTAAGCAGTTGTTTCCTGATCCTCGCCGATGCCGTCCCTGCTTCGAATTCCCTGGATCCACCGGGGCTGGACCCCGGCATTATTCCATGTCCAGTTCTAACTGTCGCTTCTTGACCTGCATACAGATTCCTCAGGAGACAGGTAAGGTGGTCTGGTATTCCCATCTCTTGAATAATTTTCCACAGTTTGTTGTGATCCACACAGTCAGAGGCTTTAGCATAGTCAATAAAGCAGAAGTAGATGTTTTTCTGGAACTCTCTTGCTTTTTCCATGATCTAACGGATGCTGACAATTTGCTCTCTGGTTCCTTGGCCTTTTCTATGCAAAAACCCTTAAAAGATTAGTTCTCTGCCACTGAACAAGCCTGTACTTAAATCAACTCAGAGATTTCTAGGAAAGGAGATTCAATAAACAACAAGGAAACAATATTCACACACAAGACAGTCTTCCAACCAGAATATATCAGTCTTCTACCCAGAGTATGCTTCTCAGTGCATTTATGGTCTTTTATGGAAACTAAGAAAAAGAAGCTACAGTATATAATTCATATTCAAGTGCAGGACAAGCTCATTAAAATAATTAATCTGACAAAGAACAATTTAAATCCCAAAGTTATTTCCATATCATGATCCACTGAAATAGGTTTAGTTAATGGTATTTAAATGAGTACATTGTAAGTGCTACTTTTTTCGTGGTCACTCTTTATTTAATAAAGTATCTTTATTAGATTTTTTTTTTATCTTGATGATGTTACCTGCATTGTAATGGCAGAGAGAAGTTGATTTATGATTTAGGTTGAAATTGTGATAGCTCTTCTTTCTGACCAGCAAGGAGCAAGGATTACGCTGCTGACTACCCTAACTGAAATATTTGAATTCAAAAACCCATCAACACTATCATACCATCCTTTCCAACAAAACACTGTCATGTAGATTTGGAAGTTACTATCTGGGCTTTCTTGGATTTTGATTACAATGCTGATAAGACTCAGTTTACAAGGAACACAAAGATATTCGCATCATCATTCACAAAGGCCCAAGTTTCAGGTGTGGGGCAGAAGCGACAGAGCCCATTGGGATACGTCAGGGTGACATACCTGGAGGACATTCTTGGCAAGATGGAACATGGCAGGGAGAGACATATTTGTGAATGTCTATTTGGGGTGCCATGTTTCCAAAACAGAAAAAGTGACAGAGAAAAATGCATCAGTTATTACTCACAGAGCCACAATTTTATAAAAAGTGATCTATAGAAATCCCTCATGATTTATAGAAATTAACAGATTATAGAAGTTCAGTCTGATGCATATGTATTTATATATACATCTTAGAATCAATGATCAAAGTAGGATTTCCCTTCTTTTGATTGTTCACTTAATGGGAGATGACCAGGATCAAGAAAAACAGAAGAAAGAGAGTGAGAAAGCAAATTAATCTGCAAATTGGATAATTTTCTGACCAGGGTGGGTTGTTAACACAGATCCCTAGATTTAACCTATCTCTCCTCCAGGAAGTCAAATCTATAACAGAGTATTTTAAATGTAAATTCAATCCTTGATGGGCATTTGATATATTTTTTTCTCTGTTATAAAAGGTAACATTGTTTATGAAGACATTCCAACAAATTTGGAAAACAATTTGAAATGTAATACCCTCCCTGTTTGCTTAAGGAATTATTTTAAAGGTGAAAGAAATATTTAATAATCAGAGATTTTACAACATGAGAAGAAAAATAATCTCAAAAATTCTTCAAATATCTCAATTAACCAAATATTTCTAACTACCCTTTGTGTCTATCCTATTTTTCACCTCTCCAGTTTTGCTTTTCAATATGGTAACACCTGAAAACACAGCAAAAAAACAGGAAATAAAGTTTGCAATACTTTCCCTGATTGAAGAAAGACTTTCTCTTAGCTACCTAAAATCATAATATTGATTATATTAAAAATAACCTATTTAATGATTAGTTCTTCAAACCCCATTTATTACACACAAGGAAGGATGTCCTGGCTAGGATAGTAGTTACAGACATTAATATATGCATCTTTTTACAAAAAAAATTAAAGCTCTGGAACACCATTGAGTCCTTTGGGATGAGATGGCAGGGGCAGTTGGTAGGGAGTGAAGGGAGAGGGAGTACTAAATAATTTAAATTATCTTGCCTGGAGGTCCCTCTAATAAATGCCGCATCTTTACAAGAGGGCTGAACAGAACTAGGGGTACAATTTGTGTCTGTAAAACAGAGTGAAGGGAGCAGACAGCCCAGATGGGAGACGGTGAGATGCAGCTACATTACAATAATGAGAGTTATAACAGAGCATTTGCTATGATGGTTCTGTAAAGGAAAAGACCACTGCTGTTTGTCAGAGAGAAACAAAGGCTGCATGGAAGAGACAGAGATGAGCTGAGGCTCAAGAAATAGCTGGTGATAAGAAAGGTGTATACCACATTTATGGTAATAGGAAAGATCTAACTTGCTAAGAATGATTTTAGAAAATCACAGAGTGGACTTCCCTGGTCAAGTGGTTAGGAATCTGCCTGCCAGTGCAGGGGACATGGGTTCAATCCCTGCTCTGGGAAGATCCCACAGGGCAACTAAGCCCATGTGCCATAACTATTGAGCCCATGACCTAGAGCCCATGCTCTGCAGCAACAGAATCCACCACAATGAGCAGCCTGAGCACCATAACCAAGAATTGCCCCCTCTTTACCGCAACTAGAGAAAACCCGTGTGCGGGGAAAAAAGACCCAGTGCAGTCAAAATAAATAAATAAATAAATGAAAAAAAAAATTAAAGGAAAAGACAAAAAAAATCACAGGGCATCAAGTAATAAAGTCATAAAGGCTGGTAAAGTGAAGGGGACTCCTAACTATAGGTAATGGGGCTGAGGGTAGTTAAAAACCCCAAGTAGCAAGATAACATATGAGCATTTGTGTCTGGAGAAGATGAATCAAGTACTTTCCATTCCAGAGTTGATTACTAAAGAACATGTTCAAACAATGCAGAAAAATCTGGAGGCTGCTTCCAGGGTGGCAGCAATAGGAATGCAAAGGTAATTTGAAGACATGCTCAATCTCACATGGAAATTCATTAGACTTGGGAGACAAATGAGGGAACTGAGGGAACTAGGAGCTGTAGGAATGAGAACTCAGGTAACCAGAGAAATGATGAAGCCAATGAAAGGGATGAGAAAGTCATTTTTATTGAGACCTGCTGACAGATGCCATGGAATCTTGTTTTGCACGGCCAGGTGGATGAGTAACCAGGAGTGAACCAAGGAACAGCAAAGAAGTTATGTACGATCCTTTCCATTACTATTGTCAAGGCACATAGCTGTATCTTGACTTCTATAACACTGTGGGTTGTATTATTTTCTTTTTTCCCCATTAATTCTCTGTCTGCATGAGAACAAAAGTTCTATCTTGGCAGCCACCTCTGTTATGCCACACAAAGTCAGATTGGTTTATTCATCATCACTCTGTTACGGACACAGACACAATGAGGGCTTCATCAATTCAGGTCTTCATCTTATTTTTCTTTACAAAAGCCCTGTCCACTCCTTGCAGCATCAAATAACCACCTTCCCAGCGATGTATCATGGTACAGAAAGGGAAAATGTGTTTCAATACATTCTAATCTCTGCTGTAACAATAGCCAAGAACATTGATGTGACTCCAAACTAAAGGAAAAGAACATCTATTTCAGATCCTACGTACCACAAGTGCCTGAATAAAAGTGAAGCAAACGAAAACTGTGTATATGTGGGTATGATACACATATGGAATAAATAAAAACATTGCATGTGAGGAAAAATGAGGCAGTGCTAATATTAAGGTTTGAAAAGTGAAAGTCAAAGTGTTTGTCGCTCAGTGGTGTCTGAATCTGTGACCCCATGAACTAGCCTGCCAGGCTCCTCTGTCCACTGGGTTCTCAAGAATATTGGAGTGGGTTGCCATTTCCTCCTCCAGGGAATCTTCCCAACCCAGGGTTTAAACCCCGGTCTCCTGTATTGCAGGCAGATTCTTTCCCATCTGAGCCACCAGGGAAGCCTTAATATTAAGGTTTCAGTTCAGTTCAGTTCAGTCGCTGTCATGTCCGACTCTTTGCCACCCCATGGACTGCAGCATGTCAGGCCTCCCTGTCCATATTAAGGTTTAAGTGTTTTAAATAAAGAAAGAGAAAACATTTCTGATCACCTTTGCCCACTGAAGGATAAACTTGAGCCTTTATCTTCCTTTGGCTCCTCAGTTTCTAGGTTCAGCAATTTTCCTTTCCTTCTCCCCTCCTGTCTTAGCATTCTTGTCTGTTTAGTGACTAAGGCTTATTTTATTCTTTTCAAGCCTGCCTCCACTTAAAACCCCATATTCAGCTGTTTACAAAGGATGAGCACTTTATTCTCTCCTGGGACTGTCTCTCTAGTCATTAGGACCACCCATCCACATCAGCATCCTTCAATGTAGCCAAAAGGCAGATTCTGAAGCACAGCTCAAGTCTAACGGAGTTGGACTTGTCACCTTTTCCTGTACCTCATACTTTTTGGTGGACATCTTTTACCTGTTGAAGTACCCTTATATTTTTCCTTTATTCAAACTCAAACTGCATCAAGTAAGATAGGAGCGGAGTGTCTTGATACAAACTCTACTCATTAGAGATGCACCTATTTAAGGCCATTGTCCAACTATGCAAGTATTTTATTTAATCAATCACAAAATCAAGCAAGAGCTCAATTCAACTGTTTCTTTGATAGTTAAACGCAAGATCTATTCCATTGCTAGCGAAGTTACAGTTTTTTCCAGACAAAAAGAATCCACCATAGGTCCAAAAAGCAGATCTCTTTCATAACAAAATTGAGATGACTTAAATCTTTATTTGAGTAACTGTGTCAAACAGATGAGTGAATAGACAAGATAGTTAATATTAATTTGTGCTTTGAGATTAAAAATTAACAAATATTTATTGAATAGCCATTCCATACAAAGAACCATTAAATATTCTGTAGGATACCTAGGGATCAAGCAGCCTGTAACTAGTTTGGGAAAATAATGCCAATATATGAACAATTAAATAAGATTTCCGTTTAAAACTGTGGAAGGTTTGGCACGAGACTATATAAAATATGCCTGCCAACTGGAGCGATCCAGGCTCAGAGAAGACATAATTCAATTCACCCTGAGATGTCAGCAAAGGTTTTACAGAGGAGATGAGATGTGAGCTGGGATTAATTGGGTTGACACAATTAGAAAAGAAAGGGACAGGGTTAGCAAGATGGAGGGAGGAAATGATGAGACAAAGAGACAGAAACGGCAAAGCAAAACCATTTACTGGAGAACTGGAGTAAACCAGAGAGGCTGGAGTAGAGATTCTAATCAGAGAAAAGGCAAGAGAAAGCCTCAAAAATGAGGGGGAAAAGTGAAAATAGATTCAGTTCAGTTCAGTCACTCAAGTCATGTACAACTCTTTGTGACCCCATGGACTGCAGCACACCAGGCCTCCCTGTCCACCACCAATCCAAACTCATGTCCATTGAGTCGGTGATGCCATCCAACCATCCCATCCTCTGTCATCCCCTTCTCCTCCCGCCTTCAATCTTTCCCAGCATCAGGGTCTTTTCAAATGAATCAGTTTTTCACAGTGGCCAAAGAATTGGAGTTTCAGCTTCAACATCAGTCCTTCCAATGAACACTCAGGACTATCTCCTTTAGGACAGACTGGTTAGATCTCCTTGAAGTCCAAGGGACTTTCAGTGATTCCCTATAACTAGGGCTGTGGGGGGTGTGGAAAATGACTGCTAATAGATGTGGAGCTTCTTTTGTGGGGGGTGACAAAAATTTTAAAGCTAGAATACAGTTGTATAACAAACATTTTACATGGTTGAGTGTTATCGTACAAGAATGCTATCTCAATAAAGCTGTTTTTTTAAAAAGGGAGGGAAGATGGTCTTGACAATCCTTGTCACTGAAGGATCTTCAAAGTTCTGTCTTATATAATTAGTCTAAAAATCTAACAAATATCTCTGTATATACCACAAATTGTGTGACTATCATTGTTCCTTAAGTCTACTCCCCGGCATTCTTCACAGAGTACAGAGTATATTTCTTACCAATGTTCTTTTTTATTCCAAAGTTTGGGTTGGGAAGATCCCCTGGAGGAGGGCATGACAACCCACTCCAGTTTTGTTGCCTGGAGAATCCCCATGGACAGAGGAGCCTGGAGGGCTACAGTTCATGGGGTCATAAAGAGTCAGACATGACTGAGTGACTAAGCACACACAGCATGGACTTGGTTTACACTCATCATGGTTTTGGGAAGAACAAATTATATTAGTTGCATCTGATTTTTTTTTCATATTAGAGAAACAACACCAAGTTCACAGCATAGCTGAATCTCAATAGTCTGCTGTCTTTTAGCCCATGGAATGTTTCCATCAAATTATAAACATGTGTCCCTAAATTCATTCATCCTCTTGATATACAAATAGCTTAAAGTGGCTAGTGATTGGTGGATCCTAGAATATATTCAGTATATTCCATCTAGCTCTATTCCCTACATTATAAAAATGACATAATAAAAGTAACCTAAGTACATTGTTATTAGCATGTGCTAGTACTCTTGCCTGGAAAATCCCGTGGACGGAGGAGCCTGGTGGGCTACAGTCCATGGGGTCACTAAGAGTCGGACACAACTGAGCGACTTCACTTTCACTTTTCACTTTCATGCATTGGAGAAGGAAATGGCAACCCACTCCAGTGTTCTTGCCTGGAGAATCCCAGGGACAGGGGAACCTGGTGGGCTGCCGTCTATGGGGTCGCACAGAGTCGGACACAACTGAAGTGACTTAGCAGCAGCAGCAGCAAACACTTTTCAGATACTCTCCTCATCAAATCCTAACGATGATGCTATGATAGAGGTATAAGGACCCCCATCATGTAGATGAAAATGTTGAGTGAGGCTCAGAAAAGTATAGTATAATAATTTTCCCCACCAATAGGAAGTAGTTCAAGAAGGTCTATCTGATCCAAAGCCTATCAAAAAATATTTCAAAGGGAGATAGAGTAGAATTATACATAAGTACAAACATTGGCTGAAGTCAGAACATAGACAAGAAGGTAATTTTCTATCTGAATCATTTCTCAAATGTCTTTGGAAGTTTTCAAGTATAAAAATGAACCCTTAATTTTCTTTGGATCCATAAGCCTATTCTCATGATCACATTCTGCATAAATACTGCAGTTTTACATTCATCTTAATTTTAAAAGTTTCTTGAAAGCTCTAGAAATAATGAATTATAAAGTCAGCATTAGCCTGCTTATTCAGTAGCTAAAATTATTATCTGCTTTAAGAATAAAAATCAAAATACATATGATTTAGCATTTTTATCGAATGCACTGGTAGAAATTTTGAGCTAGACTGAAATGATTATAATTTAACATGCACACAGAAAAAAAAAGGGAAATTATATGCTAAAATACTCAAATGGCTTAGGTATCCCTAATTTCTTTTTGCTACCCTACATTTATTTTCTAAAGTTAATTCTGATCACTAATCTCTCATCATTAAAAACGAATTTCCCCCAGTGCATATACAATTGTTGTCTATCTTCATCTAAAAGAGATGCTGAGATTCCTGCATCATGTTAGACAAAAATTCTGTGGGTCTACAAATTCATTTGGCAATAATTTGTTTATGCAAAGATAAAGCAGTGAAGTTATCCATGTTTAGGCATAAAACAATGGAAGATATGAATCTATTTTTACTGGAAATAAGAGAATGTTTCAGAGTTCTGCACAATCCATTAACTACTATACCTAAACAAAGTCTTTATAATGTTATATTTCTCATTTCATGAATTTTTATAGCTAATGTGTTTTCAGTCAAGAATAATGTGGTGATTAGAAGAGAGTTCAATACAGATATGTGGCAATACAATAAGTACAGAGGTTAATGAATTTCTCAGTGACTAGAAATCAATTATTGATTACCAAATTTGGGGAAGCTTTCAATCAAATTTTTCACTACAAAAAGTTTCTGGAAAAAATTCAAGAGGAGCTAGATGAAAGGTTTTGAAACTAATAAGATATTGATTTTTCTAACTTTGTATGCTAATCCGTGGATTTACTAGCCCCTAATTTAATTAGACGAATGCCTTTTGTGTAGACTGGCTTGTAGAGCAAGGCTGCCTGACAAAACTGAATCTGTGAACTGATGTGTCTCCAAAGAGGGGGAAATTAATACACTTCTAGTTTGGGAACTTCAGTTAACAGCGTAACCTAAATAGCTATAGATTTGGAAGATCCATGCACTTTTATACCTGTTTCTTATTTATTTGTCACTTGAGGTCAGTAGACTAGATTAGGAATTGTTTTAAAATTCAATCAGTTAGATCCATAACCAATTAGGTTAATATAATCCAGCAGTAGGATATGAAAAAAGAGTAGACACTTCATTTCTATGATAATGCTGAATGACTGGGGGCGGGAATGGAGATGGGAAGCAGAGAAAAAGAGTGAGACAGAGAAAGATACTGATTACAGAAATGAGATTCATGTAATTAAAATCTATCTAGGAACCTCTTCACAAATCAAGAATTTTTAATGACCACTGCCGTATAGCAATCACAATGGATCTAAACTTAGCTTTTGTTTTTTGAGTCCAACCTACTGAAGAATGTATTAAAAGGAGGAGGGAGGGATAAATTAAGAGTTTGTGACATAAAATAGGTAACCAATAAGAACCTATTGCATAGCACAGGGAAGTTGTAATAACCTATAAGGGGAAAAAAATCTAAAAAATATACAGATAGATTAATATAAATATATACACCCGAATCACTGTGTTATACACCTCAAGCTAACATAGCATTGTAAGTCAACTATACTTCATTTTTTTAAAAAGTCATAGAAAAAGTCTGTCATTTTAAAAACACAATGCATTAAAGAAACAATTAAATAGTCAAGCGCTAAATAGAAACAAAATAGACAGTCTATAAATGAAGTAATTACCCCCTGAATAAAGTCTGATATTAAGATACCCGCTGAGTGATAGAAACCAGATTTACAAGTACTACTTTTCTCTTCTTATAACTTCACCCCAGTTAGCCCTACTGCATATGGTGCCCTCCAAGCTTCTTTGGCACATCACCACCCCCTGGTGGCCAGAAAGGGAAACTTCTGATCCCTCTTGCTTCCTTACCATCTTACAGAATTAGAATTCACTTTGTATTTTCAGTTTCTATGTCTTCCAGTCTGACTCAAGTAATTCCACCTCAAGAAATCAATATTCAGTTTCATTCCCATAACTAAGTATCTACTTCTTCAACTTCTATATCTCTTCAAACTTTCAGTAAATTTTCTTTAGGAAAATAACTTTATAACTCTCTTTACCCTTCTATCTCACTTTGATCTCCATAATGAGCTAAAAATGGATTAATGAGCTTACGGTTCAGGTAAATAATCACTAATAAGTATATTATTTCTGGTGCCAGAACTTTAGAAAATTATACCAAAGAGACAGAAATGGGATATAACTATTCTGAGAAAAAAATTACAAATGTAATTGAAATAGATATCAGAACAAGTACTCTCTACATTAAATGTAAATTTTAAAAACATTAGATCTAGTAAATCTATGTTAACTTTAATGGAGAAAATATCAGTTACTACTGTCTATATTAAATAATTTGAAAAGCACCTCCAATGTCATTAGAAAATTCCACTACTGTTTCCCCATCTAGAAAAAACCTTTTAACTCCTTCTAACCTATATATTCGGAGAAGGCAATGGCACCCCACTCCAGTACTCTTGCCTAGAAAATCCCATGGACGGAGGAGCCTGGAAGGCTGCAGTCCATGGGGTCGCTAAGAGTCGGACACGACTGAGCGACTTCACTTTCACTTTTCACTTTCATGCATTGGAGAAGGAAATGGCAACCCACTCTAGTGTTCTTGCTTGGAGAATCCAAGGGATGGGGGAGCCCGGTGGGCTGCCGTCTATGGGGTCACACAGAGTCGGACATGACTGAAGTGATTTAGCAGCAACCTATATATTATAAGTGTTATACATTAAAAGCTAGTCCTAGTTTAATTTTGCTGCTTTTTCTTTGGCAACACCACATTCCACATTTTTATTATTTTATTACTACAGATTATAATATGAATAATAGATTTTTGTGGCTAACGTTTGACTCAATACTCTGTGACGCTTCTTATAGACAGAAAAGCTCTCCATGTTTCATTCTAGTGAGAGTCACGTGGATGTGAAGAAGAAAGTATCACCTTCCTACAGCAAAGAGCAGAACTACAGTGGCTGTGTTTGCTGAGAATATACCCTAGAAGCATAAAAGAAACACCAGGAAAATGCAACTAATACTTATTTAGTTTGAATAGACCCTCTACCACCATAGAAACAGGCAGTCTCATAAAGAAAAAAAAAAGTTATGGTTTGGAATTAAACTTAGGTTTTAATTCTCAGTCTACCAGATTAGTAGCTATTTAGCCTTGACCAATTGCTTGGCTTTCTGAGCGATGATTTCCTCATCTGCAATATGAGGCTGTAAGCACCTGAAACTGACACGACATCAGAAATCAACTGCATTTCAATGTTTTTTCTTTAAATGCAGCTAGAAAGGCTTATATTCCTAGGACTGCACTAATGTATTCATGAACATGTGCGTGCACACATACTCACACACACACACACGCACACACATTTCCCTCCAACTCTTTAATCACTGATCTTCTCATTCCATCTTCCTGCCTTGACATCACTTTCTCAGGTTGCTCTCCCACGAAGCTGTAAGGATAGTGTCAGGCAGATCTGATTTTGTATTTTTATGGCTTCGTGACCAGAGGGAAAATAGGATTTTGTCTAAGTAGGATAATCAGGAAAAAAAAAAAAAAAAAAACCTGGGAAAGCACTCTTATTGTCCCACATTGAGTTAAATATTTAAGGCTAGACAAATCACTCTGCCCTAGGGAATGTGCTAATGTATTGAACCAGCTTGAGCAGGACTTAAGGAGCATGAGTTGTCAGCTAACAGACTGGGTGGGCCTCCTGAGGAGAAATAGACGCTGGTCTTTACAAAGACCACCTTGGCATCTTGGATTCCTCATTTTCTAAAATTAATATATTCTTTCATTTTTGGGGGGCTGGGGGGCTGGGAGGGGTGATTTCCTGTTGGCTCAGATGGTAAAAAATCTGCCTGCAATTCAGGAGACCTGGATTCGATCCCTGGGTCAGGAAGATTCCCTAGAGAAGAAATGGCTATCCACTCCAGTATTCCTGTCTGGAGAATCTCTTGGACAGAGGAGCCTGGCAGGCTACAGCCCATGGGGTCACAAAGAGCAGGACATGACTTAGCGACTAACACTTCGTCACTATTCACCCCTCAAATACTTTGATCAGCCTGTATGACTGTAGCAGTTTTCTAGGTGGGTACCACTTCTAGATTCATCTTCCCATCACTGTCCTTTCATATTACTTCAGTTTTCAAGAACCTACAATGGTTTTGTGTGGCCTGTCATAAGAAATCAAACCTCTGCCATATGGCCTTAAAGCCCCTTTAATGTCTGGCTGTCCTTTACAGCCATCCTTATTCCTTAAGATGAACCATTCTTCTCAAATACTTTAATATTCCCTATCATGTCACAATCATTCTCCCCCAAGCCTCTGATTATGCTAATCTCATTAGCTAAACTCATCTCCTCTTCCATTTCCAAATACCACTCATCCATTACAAACCAATGTTCCAATTTTGTCCTGTATTGATATGAAACTCATACTGATCCTTCCTGCCCTTGCATTCTTACAGCATCCAAGTGGATTCAGTTATATAACAATTTATTACTTATTTGTTTTGCCATCTCTCCATTTAGGTTATAGGTGCTCTGAGATGAGAGACACATCTCAGAGTCACTTTCCTCTCTGATACCTCCCTTAGAAACCTTGTCCTCACAGTGCCAAGCATAACGGGCACCAACAACAAAAATTAGATGTTCCTTTGCAAACAGAGAACTTAGATGCCCTAAACAGTTAACCCCAGGATAAAAACAAACAGAACTGCTCTGTGATTAAACTCGTCTGTCTCATTTCTCTATAGCTATCATGAAAATGTTATGTTTCTAATTCAACATTTAAGTCCAATTCTGCTGCTAGATAAAGGTCATCTTCAGATGGTCATGTGACATTGGGGAGCCAGGAACTGAAAATTGCACATGTTTACAACCATTTCCTGGCATGCAACTCCTGCGCAGGGGAGACGCAGTATTCTTGCACACAAACCGATCGGCAGCAGTCTGCCATGGGGACGCCAGTAACCATCTCCTAAATATAACTGAAAACCTTAACTCCTGAATCCTAAGCAGCCAGTTCAGGCTTACATCAAGCTAATAAGAAAAACACCAGTTCGTCATGTCTTCACTGAACTGATGTGAGTTGTCGCTATTTTCTGAAGGAGTGATGAAAACTTTCCAACTGAGTGGCTTCTCACACTGCCATTTCTTTTTCTTTTCTTAGCTGAAAAATATCAAAGAACATAAAACTTACTAAAAATTAGATGCAGATACCTGACACTCTGAAGCAAAGAGATTAGACCAATGACCCTGCAGAAAAACACGATATACGTACTGATCTATTTAGGTAGAAAGCACAGAAATGGGAAGTCAGATCAGGAAGAGATCAGGAAAGTGAACATCCGCTGATTTACAGTGATAAGTGTTTCAAACCCAAATTGAATAAACTAAAGCAACCATCTGTTTTATAAACTGAAATGATTAATTTTTAGTAAATCTTCTGATGGGGCACTGTTTTTGGCAGAGCATTAATTTATAAGGAACAGAACAAACGGGCAATCCAGCACATTTCATAAAGGATAACTACATTTCCCAGTTATCCATCTGGGTCCTCTTCATTTCAGCGGTTTAATTAAAACTCAATGGTATTATCAATCTGTTACATTTTTCATGTTGATGGTTATTACATTTACAGTACAGCAGGAGTACAAATTAAAGTGAGAAGATGATAAATCTCAACTCCAAATTTCATTTCTGTTTCTCTAGTAACTAATACTCTGGCAATATTTTTTAGCTCACTCATGTTTATAGAACAATTTCCATGATTTTTTATAATTAAAATAAAGGGAAAAAAAGAAAAGTGTTATTTTTTCCACAGCTTTTTTCCTTTTTGTATGCATTATGTTTTATGACTCTTCCATCAACCCAGTTCGTAGATTTATTTGAGTTGGGCTCCTCAAAATCTGCAATAAACTTATTTTATGACTTTCCTTTTAAAAATATTTGCTGTTGTTGTTGGTTTTTTTTTTTTTTTCTGAATGGATCTTTTAATATTAGACTTCCTCAAAATGAAATAAGATGCATACCACTCAATTATGAATTCTGGGGCTATACATCTATAGGTAAAATATAGTTACATTCTCTTTAAATCACTAATATAAATAAATGATTACCTTTCCAAATTAGGAATGCCACTTCAAACCTAGACCATTAAATATATAATCTTTGAGTTACACCAGGGGTATAATCATATACTGTTGTTAATATATGATTGTAAATTGACTTAAGATAATGTCAAAAGTAGAATGCCGTGAATTATACTGGAAAAAAAATGCTATATAAATGCTCTCAAAATACTAAAAGCTCTATGACTATATACAAAGTTGTAAAAAATCAGATTGAGGCTGACTTTTAGAAGAAAATATATATATGTATACAAAATGCCTCTCTTTCTCCCACCTCCCTCCCTCCTGATCTTCAGTCCTGGAGAGGATGCAAATGAAAAGAATGGATATAATCCAGTGTGGCCTGACAGACTATCAAAAGGACTTTAACTTGACCACATCTTGAGAAACAATTGTTTTGAAATAACTGTTGTCAAAAATTGATCTGGAAAATCTCCACTTCAAGTCAACCCACTGCTCAGAAATGCTAATTAAATGCCCTGCAGTTTAACAATCTTTTTTTTTTTTTAACTTTACATAATTGTATTAGTTTTGTTTGAGACTTACACAGATAGAGGTGGCTTTATCTGTTCTGTACTTTGAACAAGGGCTCCATCCCTGAAGCCAATCATTTAATGGGATCCCATACCATTATCTAAATGTCAAAAGATGCTCAGTCTGGTACAGCAGCAGTAGAAGAAAATCCACTTGTTAGCATTCCAGAAGTCAATTTGCCTGAAACTCAAACCATGTCTTAGGCAACATAACAATGAAAAGACAATGTCCCCTGGAAATCAGCATGCCTGAATGTCCTACTACCATAAGCCCATTCTCACCAAGTGTGTATGTGTGCAAGGCAGGTGGTGAGGGCAAAGTTCATATAGCAGGTAATAAAATATTTAGCTGGTAGCAAAAGATTAAAATAAGTTAACTATGTAGTGATAGAAAGAAAGTGAAGTAGCTCAGTCATGTCAAACTCTTTGCAAGCCCACGGACTATAGCACACCAGGCTTCCCTGTCCATCACCAACTCCCAGAGCTTAATCAAACTCATGTTCTTTGAGTCGATGAGGCCATTCAACCATCTCATCCTCTGTCATATCCGTCTCCTCACACCTTCAATCTTTCCCAGCATCAGGATCTTTTCCAATGAGTCAGTTCTTTGCATCAGGTGGCCAAAGTTTTGGAGTTTCAGCTTCAGCATCAATCCTTCCAATGAATATTCAGGACTGATTTCCTTTAGCATTGAGTGGTATCTCCTTGCAGTCCAAGGGACTCTCAAGAGTCTTCTCCAACACCACAGTTCAAAAGCATCAATTCTTCAGCTCTCAGCTCTCTTTAGTCCAAGTCTCACATCCGTACATGACTACTGGAAAAACCATAGCTTTGACTAAATGGACCTTTGTTGACAAAGTAATGTCCTGCTTTTTAATATGCTATCTAGGTTGATCATTGCTTGTTTTCCAAGGAGAAAGCATCTTTTAATTTCATGGCCTCAGTCACCATTTTCAGTGATTTTGGAGTCCAAAAAAATAGTCTGTTACTGTTTCCATTGTTTCCCCATCAATAGCCATGAAGTGATGGGACCAGATGCCATGATCTTAGTTTTCTGAATGTTGAGTTTTAAGCCAACTTTTTCACTCTCCTCTTTCACTTTCAACAAGAGGCTCTTTAGTTCTTCTTCACTTTCTGCCATAAGGGTGGTGTCATCTGTGTAGCCGAGGTTATTGATATTTCTCCTGGCAATCTTGATTCCAGCTTGTGATTCATGCAGCCTGACATTTTGCATGATGGTTTCTGCATATAAGTTAAATAAGCACAGTGACAATATACAGCCTTGATGCATTCCTTTCCCAATTTGCAACCAGTCTGTTGTTCCATGTCCAGTTCTAACTGTTGCTTCTTGACCTGCATACAGATTTCTCAGGAGGCAGGTCAGGTGGTCTGGTATTCTCATCTCTTTCAGAATTATCCAGGTTGTTGTGATCCACACAGTCAAAGGCTTTGGCGTAGTCAATAAAGCAGAAATAGATGTTCTTCTGGAACTCTCTTGCTTCTTCAATGATCCAGCGGATGCTGACAATTTGATCTCTGGCTCCTCTGCCTTTTCTAAAACCAGCTTAAACATCTGGAAGTTCATGGTTCACATACTGTTGCAGCCTGGCTTAGAGAATTTTGAGCATTACTTTACTAGCATGTGAGATGAGTGGAATTGTGTGGTAGTTGGAGCATTCTTTGGCATTGCCTTTCTTTGGGATTGGAATGAAAACTGAATTTTTCCAGTCCTGTGGCTATTGCTGTGTTTTCCAGATTTGCTAGCATATTGAGAGCAGCACTTTCACAGCATCATCTTTTAGGATTTGAAATAGCTCAACTGGAATTCCATCACCTCCACTAGCTTTGTTCATAGTGATGCTATCTAAGGCCCACTTGACTTTGCGTTCCAGGATGTCTGACTCTAGGTGAGTAATCACCCCATCGTGATTATCTGGGTCATAAAGATCTTTTTTGAATAGCTCTTCTGTATATTCTTGCCACCTCTTCTTAATATCTTCTGCTCTGTTAGGTCCATATCATTTCTATCCTTTATGGAGCCCATCTTTGCATGAAATGTTCCCTTGGAATCCCTAATTTTCTTGAAGAGATCTCTGGTCTTTCCCATTCTATTGTTTTCCTCTATTTCTTTGCCTTGATCACTGAGGAAGCCTTTCTTATATCTCCTTGCTATTCTTTGGGACTCTGCATTCAAATGGGTATATCTTTCCTTTTCTCCTTTGTTTTTACTTTCTCTCCTTTTCTCGGTTATTTTTAAGGCCTCCTCAGACAACCATTTTGCCTATTTGTGTTTCTTTTTCTTGGGGATGGTTTTGATCACTCCCTCCTGTACAATGTCACATACCTCTGTCCATAGTTCTTCAGGCACTCTATCAGATCTAATCCCTTGAATCTATTTCTCACTTCCACTGTATAATCATAAGGGATTTGATTTAGATCATACCTCAATGGTCTAGTGGTTTCCCCTACTTTCTTCAATTTAAGTCTGAATTTAGCAAGACTGAGCTACAGTCAGCTCCCAGTCTTGTTTTTTGCTGACTTTATACAGCTTCTCCATCTCTGGCTGCAAAGAATATAATCAATCTGATTTTGGTATTGACTATCTGGTGATGTCCATGTGTAGAATTTTCTCTTGTGTTGTTGGAAGAGGGTGTTTGCTATGACCAATGCATTGTCTTGGCAAACCTCTGCTTGCCTTTGACCTGCTTTTTCTTGTACTCCAAGGCCAAATTTGCCTGATACTCCAGACATCTCTTGACTTCCTATTTTTGCATTCCAGTCCCCTATAATGAAAAGGATATCTTTTCTGATATTAGTTCTAGAAAGTCTTGTAGGTCTTCATAGAACCATTCAACTTCAGAGCCTTCAGCATTACTGGTCAGGGCATGGACTTGGATTACTGTAATATTGGATGGTTTGTCTTGGAAATGAACAGAGATCATTGTATCATTTTTGAGATTGCATATCCATGGAATACCTGCATATCCATGTTTATCACAGCTTTATTCACAAGCAACCCAAATGTCCATCAATAGATGAATGGATAAAGAACATGTGCTATATAAACATAATAGAATATTATACAGCCTTATATAAGAAGGAAATCTTTTCATATGCTATAACATGGATAAATTTTGCAGACATTTTACTAAGCAAAATAAGCCAGTCACAAAAATAAATACTGTGTGATTTCACTCATACAAAATAACTAAAGTAGTGAAAATCATAGAAACAGAGGTAGGTTGCCAGGGGTTGAGAGGAAGAGGTTGGGGAATTACTGTTTAATGGGTAAAGAACTTCAGTGTCACAAATGAAAAAGATCTGGAGATCTGTGCACAACAATGTGAATATATGCAACTACACCGAACTACACAGTTAACACTGGTTAAGATGTTAAATTTTATGGTATATGCTTTTTACTCCAATCAAAAAACACTGGAAAACAACCACAGGCTCACGTGAACATAGAGAGGAAGGGCAATTGGGGTGAAAGAAATGTTACAGGGCAGCAATGTTCTCTGATGTGCAAATAAAGGGGTTAGAAGTTTGGCTTTGTTATTTTACTGCAAAGGTGGGCTATGGCTAGCTTGATAAAAATGGAGACTAGTCATGGAAAAGAGCATACTACACAGTTTTACTTTAGAAAAGTATATAATTCTGTCAAGGTTATCTACTTTAAAAGTTAAATGTAGCAAACAACAGTTCATCAATCAAGTATAGCAAACAGAATGTACATCTCATCTCTATTTCCAGCTGACTGGAGAAACTGAAAATGGAAACATATAGAGATAAGGAAGCTTATTACATTTTTTTTTTTTAATTTTTCAGCACTTTATTTTTTTTTTTTTGATAAATTTAATGCCTTTTATTGCCATACCTCATTTTACTGTGCTTTGCTTTAGTGAACTTTATAGATACATGTTTTTTTTTTTTTTTCCTTGTTAATTTTCTGTTTAGTTGATCTATCCATAAGTGTGAGTGGGGTATTAAAGTCTCCCACTATTATTGTGTTATTGTTAATTTCTCCTTTCATACTTGTTAGGATTTGTCTTACATACTGCGGTGCTCCCATGTTGGGTGGATATACATTTATAATTGTTATATCTTCTTCTTGGATTGATCCTTTGATCATTATGTAGTGACCTTCTTTGTCTCTTTTCACAGCCTTTGTTTTAAAGTCTAATTTATCTGATACGAGTATTGTGACTCCTGCTTTCTTTTGGTCCCAATTTGCATGGAAAATCTTTTTCCAGCCCTTCACTTTCAGTCTGTATGTGTCCCCTGTTTTGAGGTGGGTCTCTTGTAGACAACATATGTAGGGGTCTTGTTTTTGTATCCATTCAGCCAGTCTTTGTCTTTTGGTTGGGGCATTCAACCCATTTACGTTTAAGGTAATTACTAATAAGTATAATCCCGTTGCCATTTACTTTATTGTTTTGGGTTCGAGTTTATACACCATTTTTGTGTTTCCTGTCTAGAGAATATCCTTTAGTATTTGTTGGAGAGCTGGTTTGGTGGTGCAGAATTCTCTCAGCTTTTGCTTGTCTGAAAAGCTTTTGATTTCTCCTTCATACTTGAATGAGATCCTTGCTGGATACAATAATCTGGGCTGTAGGTTATTTTCTTTCATCATTTTAAGTATGTCTTGCCATTCCCTCCTGGCTTGAAGAGTTTCTATTGAAAGATCAGCTGTTATCCTTATGGGAATTCCCTTGTGTGTTATTTGTTGTTTTTCCCTTGCTGCTTTTAATATTTGTTCTTTGTGTTTGATCTTTGTTAATTTGATTAATATGTGTCTTGGGGTGTTTCTCCTTGGGTTTATCCTGTTTGGGACTCTCTGGGTTTCTTGAACTTGGGTGATTATTTCCTTCCCCATTTTAGGGAAGTTTTCAACTATTATCTCCTCAAGTATTTTCTCATGGTCTTTCTTTTTGTCTTCTTCTTCTGGAACCCCTATGATTCGAATGTTGTAGCGTTTAATATTGTCCTGGAGGTCTCTGAGATTGTCCTCATTTCTTTTAATTCGTTTTTCTTTTATCCTCTCTGATTCATTTATTTCTACCATTCTATCTTCTAATTCACTAATCCTATCTTCTGCCTCTGTTATTCTACTATTTGTTGCCTCCAGAGTGTTTTTAATTTCATTTATTGCATTATTCATTATATATTGACTCTTTTTTATTTCTTCTAGGTCCTTGTTAAACCTTTCTTGCATCTTCTCAATCCTTGTCTCCAGGCTATTTATCTGTGATTCCATTTTAATTTCAAGATTTTGGATCAATTTCACTATCATTATTTGGAATTCTTTATCAGGTAGATTCCCTATCTCTTCCTCTTTTGTTTGGTTTGGTGGGCATTTATCCTGTTCCTTTATCTGCTGGGTATTCCTCTGTCTCTTCATCTTGTTTAAATTGCTGAGTTTGGGAGTCCTTTCTGTATTCTGGCAGTTTGTGGAGTTCTCTTTATTGTGGCGTTTCCTCGCTGTATGTGGGTATGTAGAGGTGGCTTGTCAAGGTTTCCTGGTTAGGGAAGCTTGTGTCGGTGTTCTGGTGGGTGGAGCTGTATTTCTTCTCTTTGTTCAGTCGCGCTATGGGGAGGGAGGGAGGGATGCTGCAAACAAATGACACTGGCGTGCGCTCGCAGTGCCTCAGCCACACTGGGTCTGCCCCCGCTCACGGCGCGTGTAGCCTCCCTGCCCACACTGCTCAGGCTCTAGGTTGTTCCGCCAGGAACAATCCGAGGCTGGCCCTGGGTTGCATGCACCTCCCAGGTCCAAGCCGCTCAGGTTCAGGCACTCAGGTAGTCCTCAGAGGCGCAGACTCAGTTGGGGCTGTGTTTTGTGCTCTTCCCAGGTCCGAGCAGCTCAGGTGATGAGGTGTTTGGCGAGCGCCAATGCTGCGACTTATCGTCTCCCCACCACTTGGTTATCTGGGTGTAAAACCGGCGCACCTTCTCAGGCAGATGTTGACCGTCCAGACCCCCAATAAGTTTTAGTTAGCAAAGAAGCCAGTTTTATAGATAATGTCTCTCTGGGGCTGCGATTGCCCCCTTCCAGCTCTGGCTGCCTGTCACCGGAGGGGGAAGGTTTGCAGCCGGCTACCTCTGTTTAGTCCTTTGTTCCGTGCGCGGGCTGGCGGTGTCTTAGGTTAGGGCTGGCTTTTCGCATGGTAGATATCCCACAGTCTGGTTTGCTAGCCCAAATTATTTCGCTCAGATAGTGCTCAGGGTATTCAGGCCAGATTCTTACTCTCAGCGATGCAGCCCGCGCCGCGCCTCCCTGCCCAGCCCCCGCTTGCTAATGGCGGATGCAGGCGTCTGCGCTGCTTCTCCGCTGGAGGAGTTACCGTAGGGCTCGCAATCTGCGAGTTTTAATTGTTTATTTATTTTTTCTCCCTGTTATGTTGTCCTCTGTGCTTCCAAAGCTCAGCACGGATTCGGCAGTGAGAAGGTTTCCTGGTGTTTGGAAACTTCTCTCTTTTTAAGACTCCCTTCCCGGGACGGAACTCCGTCCCTCCCTCTTTTGTCTCTTTTATTGTCTTTAATATTTTTTCCTACCTCCTTTCGAGGAGTTGGGTTGCTTTTCTGGGTGCCTAATGTCCTCTGCCGGCATTCAGAAGTTGTTTTGTGGAATTTACTCGACGTTTAAATGCTCTTTTGATGAAGTTGTGGGGGAGAAAGTGTTTTCCCCGTCCTACTCCTCCGCCATCTTGGCGCCTTCCCTCTTATTACATTTTTTAAAGTATAATTTCTGGTTGATAGGCTAAAAAGATTATCAACTGGAAATTACATCATGGCCAAATAAGTGATATTCCCCTTCAAAATAATGTAACTTGTTAGATACATTTCCCTTTTCCTTTCCAATACCTTCAGAAAGCTGGAATTCACAAGATTCCTACCTAGAGACACTGATTATGGGGAGGAGGGAGTAGGAAGGGCATCATCTCAGTAGAATCAGGTGGGGGGAAAGGGGGCTAAACTTATGATATATAACTCTATGACACATTATAACACTGTGTGGCATCAATCCTTCTGGTCTGAGAATGGCTGCAGTAGCCATCTACTCTGAGTTCACACAGTAGACCAGGCAGCCAAGTGGGAATTAAGGAAAAACTGATGCCATGCCAGACACAGTCACATTGCGCTTGGTAGCTCAGTTCCATTAGAGGTGGGAAGCATGTTTCTGAGAACCAAGAAGTCAATCAGTGAAAGAGAAATTAAAAACATATTGCAGAAAACAAGGTACCACTGTATAGTACAGAGAACTACGTTCAGTGTCTTCTGACAGACCATAAGGAAAAGAATGTAAAAAGAAAATGTATGCATGTATGTGTGGGCGTGGGGGGAGGGGGTTGTGTGTGTGTGTGTGTGTGTGTGTATAACTGAATCACTTTGCTTTACAGCAGAAATTAACACAGCATTGTAAAGCAACTATAGTTCAATTTAAAAAAATGTTGCAGACAACACTGGGGCCTTTGATTCCTTTGCTAAGGTGTACGAAAGCATAGCTGAGGTTAGGTAATAAAAACTGAAAAGAAACGAATATTATAAAGTACAGAAGCAAACCCAGGCTCCAATTTCTCCAAGGAAGATTTACAACTCGGGAAGCTTCTAAGTAAAATATCCATTCCTGTGCAAAGTGACAGCCAATCAGAAAGACAAGGGATATTTAAGTCCTCATAGTCTAGGGACAGGGTTCAATTTGGCCCAATGCTCTACTGGCTAAAACCACAGTGCTCTGTTTTATAAATAATGGTTTGCAAAAACACAGCCTTTATGAATTCCATTATCTAATGATTTTCCATTAACATACTAATTAATTCCATAATTATGAAAACGTGAAAAAAATCTTAAAAACCTAGAAAACCAAGGAAATGCCAAATTGAAATTGCCATCTAGTCCTTAAGACAGTACTGTCAGGAGTTAGTAACATCTGAAACAAATTCCAAACATTTTACCTTTTTCATTATCAAACTGTGCTTTCTACCTTCCCTAGCTTAGTACTCTTACCTGGCCTATGTAACCTCACAAGAGAAATAAAATCCAGCTTCTGCTATGTATAAAAGCTGTGCACATTAGCAAAGTGAGATGACTGTCAATATGATATTCTTTGTCAGTCTCCAGAATGAAATATTTCGTGGACTTCTATTTGGACACGCCTGTTGCCACAATCATAGATGGAGTTCTCTGAATTAAGATGACGCATATATATGGAATTTAGAAAGATGGTAACAATAACCCTGTGTACGAGACAGCAAAAGAGACACTGATGTATAGAACAGTCTAAGTGACTCTGTTGGAGAGGGAGAGGGTAGGAAGATTTGGGAGAATGGCATTGAAACATGTATAATATCATGTATGAAATGAGTTGCCAGTCCAGGTTCGATGCATGATACTGGATGCTTGGGGCTAGTGCACTGGGACGACCCAGAGGGATGGTATGGGGAGGGAGGAGGGAGGAGGGTTCAGGATGGGAAACACATGTATACCTGTGGCAGATTCATTTTGATATTTGGCAAAACTAATACAATTTTGTAAAGTTTAAAAATAAAATTAAATTAAAAAAAAAAGATGCTGCACATTTAGAATAAATCTATTGGGAGGTAAGCATTCTTCGGAGAAAAAAAAAGACAGGATAAACAATCATTAACATAACTTAATCTGGGTCATCAGAATGTAGCAAGCCAGGCTCCTAAAGAGCAGAATGCTTAAGGTTAAAATAAGTGTAGATAAGAAAGGGAAGGGGAGCCCTGAAAGAGAAATTACCTCCTTTGGTCCTGCAGGAGATTAGGGCTAATTACCAGGAAATAATCAAGAATCCATTGTGGCAGAGGGAAGAATATACTCCATGGTATTACTATTTTGAGCAACTATTTCTTTTATGGTGGTTTTATCTGAGTGCCATCTTCAGTCAAGGGTTTCAAGAGAGTAAAAAGAACTAAAGCTATTGAATTGACAATTATTTACTAGGCTATCCTAAATCACATGCATTTTTAAGGAATTCACCATTTAGGAAATAGTTTTGCTTTGGGGCTTGGGAAGCACTTCTTTAAAGTCCTTTAAAGGACTTAAAGCTACTTTTTAAAGGAGTTCTAAATAGAGTGTTTAACGAGGAAGACCTGAGGTAAAAATGCCTCCACAAGGAGAATGCTAAGTCTTGCCAGCTCTAAACTCACCACACTCACGCCTCAGGCCTCCAGGTGTTAAAAAGGAGCTGTCTACTTTTATTCACCCAGGCCTGACAAGGACAGTATATATACTAAGAAAGGGAAGAGATCAATTTGAAGAAACTAACATTCCTTTGAACTCCATTGGCTGAGACTAGATAATTTCCTTAAGTGGGACAGCCAATTTAATATAGCACTTCTGGAAAATCACTAGAGGCCAGGTTCCCTGTCTTGTCCCAGCCGTTCAAATTCAGACCTATCACAGAGAAGAAAGAAAAGCCTTGGACACTTTCTGTCGTTATCCTTCACTGCAAAGAGTGCAAGTTATAAATCCTTTAGCAAAGGTCTACAATTATGAGACCTACAACGTCAGGGTTGCTGCCCCTTGCTACACTCTACCCCAATGTCTTTATTACACACATTTAGGAAAACATAAGCACAGGCTCAATGAACAGGTCTTATGCAGACAAAGATAAGAATAGATAGAATGTAATGATTACATTTAGCAAGTAATTCAAACAGAGGAAAGGGGAGATGGATTTAGTTCCTCTTTACTTTTCTATTTCCAACTTGCTGAAAGAGTGGAGAAATGTACATGAAAGAGACCCAGACTTTGATCTTTTCTAAAATAAGATTATGTGAGTGGGACACAATGTAACAGAAAGGTTATTCCAGAAATCAGGTGACTTAGGTTGTGGTGTGACCTTCAACAAGTAGATTTTGTTTCTAGACCCAGAGTTCTTCACAATCAAATTAAAGAGATTATGGGAGAATAATCTCTGTGCTCTGTTTCATTTTCCAAGTAATCTGTGACTAAATATATTTATAATCAAACTAATTTTACAATTGAAAAAAAATTTTTTCAGAGTCCATAAAAATGAATGGCGTACAGATTCGAGTTTCTGCAGACTACAACTGGTAACTGGTAACACTGCTTTGAAATTACAATTAGTGTTCCAGAAATTTCTTCCACCCAAACCTAAACCACTGTATTTCAGTGAAAGGATGTTAAGCTTTTGGATATTGTACTTGAGACTTTATGCCAAAGTAAAGAAATCGCTCAAGGCACATTTGAATTTTTATGACTCTAATGATGTCAGTTCACAAGATGGACTATCTCCTTTGGAAAACAAAGAGTCCTCCAGGGCGACAGAACAGACGGAGGGCCAACTTTTACTTATGGCTCAGGTTACACAGATGCCGCACCTTAAAAAATTTATATGATGTGATCATACTCAGGCCTCATCTGTGGGAACAGACTGAACTGAAACCAAATATGCCCCAATCTGTATAGTAATCACTGTTCAATGGCAGAGACACAGTGGAGAGTCCATTAGGCTAGCCAGAGTCTGGAGGCTCAGGCTACTTAAGTACTGAGCAGATGCTCAATTCTGGTTAAAATGCCTAGTTCTACCCTACTCCCAGCTGAGAGCTCAATAAATGGAAGCTGACTCACTGACTCAATTAGACAAGAGCTGGCTTTGGGAGGCCATAGACAAAACCAGACATCCATCAGCCTTTGTCATTCCCACATGAAAGAGCCCAGTAACATATGCTATCTCCATAAGCTAAAGAATATCTAAAAACACTGTAGCAGCAAATATATGTCCATTTACCAAGAAGAACTAGAAGAATAGGAATAAAGTGGGGAATGATAATACTACCATCCTACAGAGTTCATGTAAATTCAAAAGTTCTGCTCCAAAGTTTGAGAATGGGTACTTTCATCATCTGGAAAAAGTCAAAGTATATTTGAAATGTTCCTCATGCAACTAATTGATGGTTTATCCAAATTGCTTCTTGTATGAGATTGCTACTACCAGCCTCAATTTTGAGTGCTATTTTTCTAGTCATTTCTACGAAATTTATTTTGAGAACCTCATAATAATGCTGACTATAACAGGCTGGATAACACTAATTATCCATTTAATTAGGAGCCCTGAGTTCTAATTCAAAGAAGTGCGATGCCATCACTAGAGAATGAAACCACTGATTCATGGCCACCAGGATCAGAATTCAGGTCCTTTCCCACTATAAAGTACTAAATGCTATTGGCCTTCTGCATCCCTACTATGAGTGTGCAGCATGGCTAAATACTGTGGCCAGATGCAGCTCCAACATGGCTGAACTACCTGGATCAAAAAGGAGGCAAGGAGAGGTGAGAGACTCCAGAAAAGCCACATTTGCTGGAAGCGCTCTTTATGTCCAGTGAGAAGCAATGGGGACAAAACATTTTCTATATCACTGGCTTGGACTACTATAAAAGGCACTATAAGAGGTGGGAAGTGGGTAGGAGTTCCAGAGATCCAAGTTCATAGCTGAGCTCTATTGCTCATGAGCTCTGTGACTTGGAGCAAATTTCTGAACATCTTGATGCCTGGCTCTTCTCAGCTATAATATAGAATAACCATGTCTTCTAGACACTGTTGTAAGGAATGAGAAAACACATCTTAACTAGTCTACCTGGTGTGGTAGCTCCTCCATAAACAGCACCTTTCTTACTACACTTGCTACTTGTAGCCACCAAATCCTTTCAAGGCCACAAAGTTCAATCTGAACCAATAAACCTGATATTCTCATTGTCCATCGTGGGTAGAGGCTAGAACAGGCTCTTCCTATCCAATCAAAAACAACCACAGACAATCAAAACAACCTTACACCTAACAAGCACACTGAAATATGCTTTCTAGCACTTTTCTTTCTGTGGTTAGAAGTAGATTGAAAAACTAAAAATCTTTCAGTTTCTGTTTTCCTTCCTCCCTTTAGCAAAATTTAGATCAAAAAGAAAGCAATTAAACAAGTATAGGCAAAGGAAGAATGGCTCTTTGTCTCTGTTTCCCCAGAAGGGAAAGGAAGGGTGGGTTACTTCTGCAATCATTATTAAATGTGCTTCACGTTCACACACTTGACACAAACCTACAAACCTGGAAATGAAGGATCATGCTGAGCAGAGATGTCTTTTTTTTTTTTTTTTGGCTATATTTAACTGTAGATATTATTATAACTATCTGAAAATATTAGGCACTTATAAAGCATTAGTTTAGGATCGAGGCTCTGAAATCAGAGTGGGTTTGAATCCTTACTCCACTACAGACTTGCTGTGTGACCTGGGGGTGAGTATCTAACCTTTCTGCACCTCAGTCTCAAGTTTGACAAAAATCAAAATACTGATAGCACCAGCCACAAAAGAATATTAAAATGCATGCAAAGCAATTGTAACAGTGCCTTACTGTTAAGAAAAGTAGTAAATGTTAGCAGTTATGCTTAGTTATCACTGAGTGATTCCCATAGGTCTTGAGAGAAATGTGATAAATTAAGATTGGTTGTGCTAAACTCTGGAGAGTCTGAAATAACATTTTATAGTAAAGTCACTGAAAAACTCTCCCATATTCATGGTGCCTGCTGCCACACAGGAGAGACAGCATCCTATCACCGCATTTACACCTGATACAGGACATAAAGCAATGCATGATAAAGTGATCTCTCTGTCTCTTGACTGAGTGATCATTGCTGATCTGAATCACTGATCATTGCTACACTGAAAAACTAACCATTGCACTTTGCTTTGAAAAAGATTGTTTTAAGTCTCACAACTCATTTTACAGTAGTTTAACCCCAATATGAATGTTTCCTCCACACTGAAATGTCCTGAAAAAGACTGGTACCTCACTCGATTGCATGGAGGTGGTTTCCCTCCACCTCTCTGAGATCCCACCCTACAGATAAAACCCTCTTCTAATTGAGACAGTTTATTGAACAAACAGTCCATCTCCCATCTAAGATAACCCATAAGTCATATTTTTGTTCCTTCTAGCTAAAGTGCAATTATTTTTATCTTGACTTGCTCTAGTACAAAATGGCATCCTAAAAATTTCAGTGTATTTACCTTATCTACCTCTTTACCCTCTTTTGAATAATGTTACTAATCATAGCTGAAATTATATAACTATAAAATACAGATCATCAGATAGACACTGACCACAATTCACATAACTCATTTTCATCATAATAAAGTTATATCATAAAGTCATAATAATCGTATCATAATATTATACAATATCTAATATCATATGGGCTTCCCTGGTGGCTCAGATGGTAAAGAATCTGCCTGCAATGCAGGAGACCTGGGTTCAATCCCTGGGTCGGGAAGATCGAGCACTTTAACCCTCTAGTATTCTTTCCTGGGAAATCCCATGGACAGAGGAACTTGGCAAGCTGCAGTCCACAGGGTTGCAAAGAGTTGGACATGACTGAGTTACTAACACATACACTTCTATTTGGGATATTTTATTGCACAACATCTAAGATAACCCAGAAGCCATATTTGTGTTCCTTCTAGCCAGAGTGCACTTATTATCTTGAATTGTTCTAGTACAAAAGGGCATCTTAAAAGTTTCACTGTATTTATCTTATCTATCTCTTAATCTTTTCAGTAATGTTACTAATCATATAGCTCAAATTATATAACTATAAAGTACCTATCACTGGGTACAGAATGATCACAATTCACATAACTCATTTTCAATTTCATAATAGTTGTGCTATAAAGTCATAATAATAGCTATATAAGATATAATATAATACTATATTACAGTCAATATTATATATCTGTTATTATGACCTTTTCAAAGGTGATAATAGTGAGGCAGAAAGAGTGTAAGTAAGTGGCTCAGGGTCATAGAGATGGAAAGCACAGAGCTGGAAGCACATTTACCACTACACTAAGTTCAAATTCCTTCCTTCCTTTCTGTCTTCCATCATCCATCTGTCCTTTTATCTATCTGCCTATCTCCCCATCCAGCTATCAACCAAGCAGTAGAGGAGAAAGAAAAAGGAATTAAGCATTTGCTTAGAAAGAAATTTGGAATTTAACTAATTCTAATATATCAGTAGGATTTGGTGGCTGTAAAGTGCTCACTTGTAGTAGGTTCAGCATGGAATGCATTATTAAAGAAACAGTGCTTTCAATGAGTATCAATTTTTTCAAAACCTAACAACTGGCTTTATTCAAGAAACCCAGGAGATTTGAAGGGATGTGTATAATCTTACTACAGAACGATCACGTTACTAAGATATGAACATTATATCTGAAAGGAAAGACATGATCAACAATTATTCTTTTCTTTCAGTAAGAAGAAAGCCAGGTAGGTGTATGTCTAAACTATTTTTCCTTCCTTAATGAAACTGCTATTGATTTTTCATGCTACTGAATCATTGCCTAGAAGCAATTTCTTTTAGCTGCAGGTTCTCACATTTAATTTGGATGTATGCTTAAGGGAGACTTTATCAATACAATCTCCAGAGGAACACCAAAAGGTTTATATTATAAAGAAACAATGAAAGCAATTTTATCAATTTTGTTAAACACAAAGATGATCAAAGAATTACTAAAGAATGGTATTTAGAAAGAAATTTCAATGTGAATCTGGGTCATATCAACATAGTCATCACTCTGAATGTTCTCAGTGGGCAAAAATATTAAAAATTTCCATGAGCAAAACGTAAACTTGATACTATTAGAGGAAAGGGCAAATATATTCATTCACCAAAAGCTGGCCTTCAAGTTGACTTTGCTGACCCAAAATTAATATCTCCCCATGTTCTTTTAGCATCATCCCTTATTATGTACCTGTTATTGACTAAATAATGAACTATGTATTATCTTGTTTGACCTTATAATTCAGGTACCATAAACTGCAACATTATACACAAAGAAAGTAAGAGAATTTAAGAAATTTACTCCAAATTATATGATTATGAGATGGCAGAGCCAGCATTCAAACTCATGGTTGTGTGTTTCCAGAACCCACATTCATAACCCCATGAAATGTCTGTATACACAAAGTACTTTGATTCTCCACCATGTACCAAAAAAACCCTCTGAATAAAAAAATGTTTTCTTCACATTTATTAATGCTTCAGGACCATGAATTCTGTAGACTTTATCCATACGTGATCAACCACAAAACCCATGTGCAAATTAGAAAATGCTCTTGAGTTTCAATTTACTTTAGATTCTCAAATATATACAAGAACCATCAAATCCCACATGGAGATGAGTAAGTCCCTCTCAAAACATTGCCCCTTATCCCTAAAAGTATACCTTCTAGAATGACTGCACCATGGAAAAGGACTAGTTGCAGGATCATCTACATTGTTGGCTTTTCTCAGCCCTTCCTGTCTCAACTCTCTTAATGCTGGCTCGTCTCCTGCCCCACGTCTGTTGCTAAACTAGTCTCAGTTCTAGATGTTTGTAGCTGAAGATGTTTTCTCCCTTCCCACAGAATTCTCCATATATGACACACTATGTGATTCCTCTTTCCCTGGGAAACCTCAGCCCTGCTCTTGAAAGTGGCTCAAACCAAGGGAGAAAGTTCCCTACTCCACAGGGGCCCCAGCAGTCAATATAAGACTAAGAACACGACTGTCTTCTCTGCCTGCCAACAACTCCTTCCTATTCTATTCTACTCTCAAAGTTCTCACTGAGTCATCCCAATATGTCAGTAATTTGTGTTCATCCCCAAGGATATCATGCACAAAAATGAAGAGCAACAATACCCAAAACCAGAACAAAACAACAACATAAAAAGACTTAGTCATTTGTCATGTTATGAATACTAAAAAATGAGTACATCAAGGCTGTATATTGTCACTGTGTTTATTTAACTTATATACAGAGTACATCATGAGAAACGCTGGGCTGGATGAAGCACAAGCTGGGATCAAGATTTCTGGGAGAAATAACAAGTCAACCTCAGATATGCAGATGACACCACCTTTATGGCATAAAATGAAAAAGAACTAAAGAGCCTCTTGATGAAAGTGAAAGAGGAGAGTGAAAAAGTTGGCTTAAAGCTCAACATTCAGAAAACAAAGATCATGGCATCTGGTCCAATCAATTCATTGCAAATAGATGGAGAAACAATTGAAACAGTGGCTGACTTCAATATTTTGGGCTCCAAAATCACTGCAGGTGGTGATTGCAGCCATGAAATAAAAAGACGCATACTCCTTGGAAGAAAAGTTATGACCAACATAGACAGCATATCAAAAAGCAGAGACATTATTTTGCCAACAAACGTCTATGGTTTTTCCAGTGGTCATGTATGGATGTGAGAGTTGCACTGTGAAGAAAGCAGAGCGCCAAAGAATTGATGCTTTTGAACTATGGTGTTGAAGAAGACTCTTGAGAGTTCCTTGGACTGCAAGGAGATTCAACCAGTCCATCCTAAAGGAATTCAGCCCTGAATATTCATTGGAAAGACTGATGTTGAAGCTGAAACTCCAATACTTTGGCCAACTGATGTGAAGAGATGACTCATTTGAAAAGACCCTGATGCTGGGAAATATTGAAGGTGAGAGGAGAAGGGGATGACAGAGGATGAGATGGTTGGATGGCATCACTGACTGAATGGACATGAATTTGAGTAAACTCCGGAAGTGGTGATGGACATGAAGCCCTGGCGTGCTGCAGTCCATGGTGTCACAGTCAGACACGACTGAGTGACTGAACTGAATTGAACTAAATACTAAAGTATCACATAATTTTGATTTATTATTGGAATTATTATTCAAATGAACTAAATGGACTGGAATGGGTGAATTTAACTCAGATGACCATTATATCTACTACTGTGGGCAGGAATCCCGTAGAAGAAATGGAGTAGGCATCATAGTCAACAAAAGAGTCCGAAATGCAGTACTTGGATGCAATCTCAAAAATAACAGAATGATCTCTGTTCATTTCCAAGGCAAACTATTCAATATCACGGTAATCCAAGTCTATGCCCCGACCAGTAATGCTGAAGAAGCTGAAGTTGAACAGTTCTATGAAGACCTACAAGACCTTTTAGAACTAACACCCAAATAAATGTCCTTTTCATTATAGGGGACTGGAATGCAAAAGTAGGAAGTCAAGAAACACCTCAAGTAACACGCAAATTTGGCCTTGGAGTACAGAATGAAGCAGGGCAAAGGTTAATAGAGTACTGCCAAGAGAACGCACTGGGTCATAGCAAACATCCTCTTCCAACAACACAAGAGATGACTCTACACATAGACATCACCAGATGGTCAACACTGAAATCAGATCGATTATATCCTTTGCAGCCAAAGATGGAGAAGCTCTATACAGTCAGCAAAAACAAGACCGGGAGCTGACTGTGGCTCAGATCATGAACTTCTTATTGCAAAATTCATACTTAAATTGAAGAAAGTGGGGAAAACCACTAGACCATTCATGTATGACCTAAATCAAATCCCTTATGATTATACAGTGGAAGTGAGAAATAGATTTAAGGGACTAGATCTGACAGACAGAGTGCCTGATGAACTATGGACGGAGGTTTGTGACATTGTACAGGAGAGAGGGATCAAGACCATCCCCAAGAAAAAGAAATGCAAAAAAGCAAAATGGCTGTCTGAGGAGGCCTTACAAATAGCTGTAAAAAGAAGAGAAGTGAAAAGCAAAGGAGAGAAGGAAAGATATACCCATTTGAATGCAGAGTTCCAAGGAATAGCAATGAGAGATAAGAAAGCCTTCCTTAGTGGTCAATGCAAGGAAATAGAAGAAAACAATAGAATGGGAAAGACTAGAGACCTCTTCAAGAAAATTAGGGATACCAAGTGAATATTTCATGCAAAGATGGGCTCAACAAAGGACAGAAATGATATGAACCTAACAGAAGCAGAAGATATTAAGAGGTCACAAGAATACACAGAAGAACTGTACAAAAAAGATCTTCATGACCCAGATAATCACCATGGTGTGGTCACTCACCTAGAGCCAGACATCCTGGAATGTGAACTCAAGTGGGCCTTGGGAAGCATCACTATGAACAAAGGTAGTGGAGGTGATGGAATTCCGGTTGAGCTATTTCAAATTCTGAAAGATGATGCTGTGAAAGTGCTGCACTCAATATATCCGCAATAGCCACAGGACTGTAAAACGACAGTTTTCATTCCAATCCCAAAGAAAGGCAATGCCAAAGAATGCTCAAACTACTGCACAATTGCACTCATCTCACATGCTAGTAAACTGATGCTCAAAATTCTGCAAGCCAGGCTTCAACAATACATGAACCACAAACTTCCAGATCTTCAGGCTGGTTAAAGCCAGTTGAAAGGCAGAGGAGCCACAAATCAAATTGCCAACATCCGCTGGATCATTGAAAAAGCAAGACAGTTTCAAAAAAAACATCTATTTCTGTTTTATTGACTATGCCAAAGCCTTTGACTGTGTGGATCCCAATAAACTGTGGAAAATTCTGAAAGAGACGGGAATACCAGACCACCTGACCTGTCTCTTGAGAAACCTGTATGCAGGTCAGGAAGCAAGTTAGAACTGGACATGGAACAACAGACTGGTTCTAAATAGGAAAAGGAGTACGTTAACGCTGTATATTGTCACCCTGCTTATTTAACTTATATGCAGAGTACATCATGAGAAATGCTGGGCTGGATGAAGCACAAGCTGGGATCAAGATAGCCAGGAGAAATATCAATAACTTCAGATATGCAGATGACACCACTCTTATGGCAGAAAGTGAAGAAGAACTAAAGAGCCTCTTGATGAAAGTGAAAGAGAGACTGAGAAGGTTGGCTTAAAGCTCAACATTCAGAGAACGAAGATCATGGCATCTGGTCCCATCACTTCATGGCAAATAGATGGGGAAACAGTGACCGACTCTATTTTAGGGGGCTCCAAAATCACTGCAGTTGGTGACTGCAGCCATGAAATAAAAGATGCTTACTCCTTGGAAGAAAAGTTATGACCAACATAGACATCATATTAAAAAGCAGAGAGATTCCTTTTCAACAAAGGTCTGTCTATCAAGGCTATGGTTTTTCCAGTAGTCATGTATGGATGTGAGAGTTGGAATATAAAGAAAGCTGAGCACAGAAGAGTTGATGCTTTTGAACTGTGGTATTGGAGAAGACTCTTAAGAGTCCCTTGGACTGCAAGGAGATCCATCCAGTCCATCCCAAAGGAGATCAGTCCTGGGTGTTCATTGGAAGGACTGATATGGAAGCTGAAACTCCAATACTTGGCCACCTGATGCAAAGGGCTGATTTTTTGAAAAGACCCTCATCTGGAAAAGATTGAGGGCAGGAGGAGAAAGGGACAACAGAGGATGAGATGGTTAGATGGCATCACCAACTCAATGCACATGAGTTTGGGTGAACTCCAGGAGTTGGTGATGGACAGGGAGGCCTGGCATGCTTCGGTTCATCGAGTCGCAGAGTCTGAAAGGACTGAGCGAGTGAACTTACTGAACTGAATTTTGAACATTGTCACAGTACATTCACACAACTTCCATTAACAATGCCACAGACATTTTCCCTTTATTTCTTATATTTATATATATATATATATTACTATATATTAGACAAAGTAAATAGTATTCAGGGTTTCACAAATAAATAGAAGCTCAAACTGGATTTTCAAAAGGCATGTGTGTATTTTGTCATACACTCATTCTCCTATTCACTGCAGGTTCATTCACCTCAAAACCGAACAAAAACGTTGGGGTGCATATACCTTTTCAAATTATAGATTTTCTCCAGATAAAAGCCCAGGAGTGGGACTCCTGGATCATATGGTAGTTCTATTTCTAGTTTTTTAAGGATCCTCCATACTGTTCTTTATAATGGCTGCAACAATTCACATTTCCACCAACAGTGTAAGAAGGTTCCCTTTTCTCCAAATCCTCCCCAGCATTTATTTCTTGTAGATTTTTGGTACAAATGAACTTATTTACAAAGCAGAAACAGAGTCACAGATTAGAGAACAAACCTATGGTTACCAAGGGGGAAAGGGGAGGGGAGGGATAAATTGGGAGATTGGGGCTGACATATACACACCACTGTATCTAATACAGATAACTAGTGAGGACTACTGTACCACACAGGGAACTCTACTCAATATTCTGTAATGTTCTATAAGGGAAAAGAATCTTAAAAAGAGTGGATATATGTATATGTACAACTGATTCACTTTGCTGTACAGAAGAAACTAACACAACATTATAAACCAACTACAATAAAAATTAATTAAAAAAAAAAACTGAGCAAGACTCTGAAATCAAACTATGAGGGGTACAACAATGAGTAAGAAATATTCTTGCCCACAAAGGGTTTCTCCTCTAGGAGTGTGAACAGCAGGGTACCAGCCATTGTCTGTAATGGACAAGACATGAAACATCCTCTTCCTGTCTCTTTGGCACTTCCCCCTGCCTCATTTCTCACCCTCCATCCTTCATTTATCTGACCCCTCCCATATCTTGCCATCTTTTAGGCACCTAAACTTCCCATTTCATTCCTCTCCTACTCTCTGGTGACATAAGCTAAAGAGAATACTCAGGTGCATTTTTGAGGGCAGCTACATTTAATAAATCTGCTCCATTGTCTCCATAACTTGTCTTATCAAGGGATACTCTGTTTTATGTATTCAGAAAATATAAGTCTCTATAGTATGCCTCTAAAATGTCCAACTTCTTCCCCATACAGAAAACTCCAGTTCACTAGGTCCTTGTAGTCAGTTGTTGATACAGCCAATGCAACTGACTAAGGTATAAGATCCCTCATTCAAAACTATGTTCTCTATCTGTCCATTCAATAATTACAATTTACGGGCATGCATGCATCTGCAAGTGATGCCCTATGTGGATGATGTATGGATCTAGAGTAGGCTGTCTCCTCCAAATGAGACCCCCAAGGTTCATGATGGCCATGATGGACTCCCATCTGCAGACTCAGTGTTCCATTTTTAAAAGCAATTGGTTAGAAGCACAAGGCTGTTAATAAGAATACTGACATATACACATTACTATATAAAACAGAGAACTTAATAAGGACCTCAATGGCACCCCACTCCAGTACTCTTGCCTGGAAAATCCCATGGATGGAGGAGCCTAATAGGCTGCAGTCTATGGGGTCGCTAAGAATCAGACACAACTGAGCAACTTCACTTTTCACTTTCATGCATTGGAGAAGGAAATGGCAACCCACTCCAGTGCTCTTGCCTGGAGAATCCCAGGGACGGGGGAGCCTGGTGGGCTGCCGTCTATGGGGTCGCACAGAGTCGGACACGACTGAAGTGACTTAGCAGCAGCAGTAACTTCTCCCCTGGAGAAGGAAATGGCAACCCACTCCAGTACCCTTACCTGGAGAATCCCATGGACAGAGGAGCCTGATAGGCTATAGTCCACGGGGTCGCAAAGAGTTGGACACGACTGAGTGACTTTTTACTTTACTTACTATATAACACAGGGAATTTTACTCAATACCCTGTAATGAACTATATGGGAGAAGAATCTAAACCTAGTCTGATTTTCATAATTTTGACCAAGAAGTATTTGTGGATTAGCTTAAAATTGAATACATGTTGCTTTTCTACTGATTAATAAACTTAATTTAACACACACACACAAAAATGATTGGACATATGGGTTCCAAATAGGAAAAGGAGTACGTCAAGGCTGTATATTGTCACTCTGTTTATTTAACTTATATGCAGAGTACATCATGAGAAATGCTGGACTGGAAGAAACACAAGCTGGAATCAAGATTGTCGGGAGAAATATGAATAACCTCAGATATGCAGATGACACCACCCTTATGGCAGAAAGTGAAGAGCAACTAAAAAGCCTCTTGATGAAGGTGAAAGTGGAGAGTGAAAAAGTTGGCTTAAAGCTCAACATTCAGGAAATGAAGATCATGGCATTCAGTCCCATCACTTCATGGGAAATAGATGGGGAAACAGTGCAAACAGTGTCAGACTTTATTTTTCTGGGCTCCAAAATCACTGCAGATGGTGACTGCAGCCATGAAATCAAAAGACGCTTACTCCTTGGAAGGAAAGTTATGACCAACCTAGATAGCATATTCAAAAGCAGAGACATTACTTTGCCAACAAAGGTTCATCTAGTCAAGGCTATGGTTTTTCCTGTGGTCATGTATGGATGTGAGAGTTGGACTGTGAAGAAGGCTGAGCGCCAAAGAATTGACACTTTTGAACTGTGGTGTTGGAGAAGACTCTTGAGAGTCCCTTGGACTGCAAGGAGATCCTACCAGTCCATTCTGAAGGAGATCAGCCCTGGGATTTCTTTGGAAGGAATGATGCTGAAGCTGAAACTCCAGTACTTTGGCCACCTCATGAGAAGAGTTGACTCATTGGAAAAGACTCTGATGCTGGGAGGGATTGGGGGCAAGAGGAGAAGGGGACACCAGAGGATGAGATGGTTGGATGGCATCACTGACTCGATGGACATGAGTCTGAGTGAACTCCGGGATTTGGTGATGGACAGGGAGGCCTGGCATGCTGCGATTCATGGGGTCGCAAAGAGTTGTACACGACTGAGCGACTGATCTGATCTGATCTGAAAGTATAATTGATGCACTTTTACTGTACATCTGAAATACAGCATTGTAAATCAACTATATTCCAATAAAAATGAAAAAAGAATATTCTAGTTCAAAGTCCAATCTGCTACTCACCTCCCTGTGTGACTCAGTTTCCTCAGATGTCATTGGAGATAATAATCTCATAAGATATTTATGAAGAATCAATGAAATAAAGCAACTAAAAGAAACCAGGGTGTAATAACTGGTCAATCAATATAAATATTATCACTGCTATTATTTCTAGCACATCTGTGGGAATTTTTAAAAGATTTACTTTATAGGTTATTAATTCTGTGCATGACAGTATTTTATGTAGCTCTAGAGATTTTTAAATGAGCCTAGGAAGCAAATTTTGGCATCTCTACTCAACACTTCTCTGCAAAATAAAAAAATTAAAACTACTAAAAAGCATGAAGTGTTTTAAATCAAAGTTGTCTTATAAACTCTCTGAAAAGATTAAATGAAAACTGAATCAATTTTTGAGAACTTTAAGATACTAAATTTTCAGGCAAATATAAAAACTTCAGATAAATGTTTTTTCATCAGATATAGCTGCCTGTGTCAAATTTCCTCTACTATTAGTGTCATACCTATCACCTAAAATACTGTACCAAAGTTGACATCCCACTGTTTAACGTTGGTGACATTTATTTTTAAGAAGGAAAATAAGAAGGAAAAACAAAAACCTCTAAACTGAAAGCTTTGTAGGCCAGTGAAATACAGCAGTTGTCTTTTCAAAAGAAGAAAAAAAAATACAATGTTTCATTATTTAATACCATAATTATCACTTTGTGAAAGTCGCTCAGTCATGTCCAACTCTTTGCAACCCCATGGACTATACAGTCCATGGACTTCTCCAGGCCACAATACTGGAGTGGGTAGCCTTTCCCTTTTCCAGGGGATCTTCCCAACCTAGGGATCAAACCCAGGTCTCCTGCATTGAAGGAGGATTCTTTACCAGCTGAGCCACAAGGGAAGCCCAATTATCACTCTAAATTGTCACTTTAGCTTCTCTTAAACAAAATAAAAATTTTCAGATTTTAAGTCAATTTTCACTACTATAGTAAATTGGCAAAACAGTTCACGAAGCTAAATTGTCAATTATTTCTAGGTGTAAAATTTATTAAGATAATACCAGTTTTTATTATTTAAACATTAAAAATCAAAATTATTCTATGGCCTTTATCATATTTTCTTATTTTGTTTTGTATTTTCTCTCTTGGTTATCAAACCAATGATCCAATGTAGGTGAACAAACAAGTGGATTGAAATGTATTGACTTGTATGGATTTGAAAATACAAAATTTAAATATTTGTTCAAAATTTTAAAAATAATCAATATTTCCTACTTTTGCAACTGATTCAATGAATAAAATTTGAAGACTACTTAATTCTACATGCTTTCTCCATTGTCCATTTTTAATCAGAGAGCTAATGAAACCTTTTTCACATTTCTTACCTAGAAATTTTCTGTATGTGTTTAATTCTACATATAAGTGAAATCATTACAGTATTTGCATTTGTAGCCTAGCTTACTTCACGTAGCATAATTCCCTCAAGGTCCATCCATGCTGTCTCAAATGGCAGACTTTCTCTTTTTTATGGCCGAATACTATCGGGTGTGTGTGCATGTGTGTGTGTGTGCACATGCATGCCCACATGTAAAACACATTTTCTTTATCCATTCATCTGTCAGTAGTAACTTAGGTGGTTTCTATGTCTTGGTTACTGTAAATTATACTGCAGTGAACATGGGAGTTCAGGTATCTCGGGATAGTGATTTCATATCCTTTGGATATATACTTAGAAATCGGATTGCTGGATCACATTAATTTTTGAGGACTCTCCATACTGTTTTTCATAATGGCTGTATGTATAATGACCTCCAAAATTTCAGGTTTATTTTATGTGACCCCAATCCTGCCTCAAATAAATCCTCCTTATTTACTAAGGGAATACCCTACAAGTACAAGAAAATCAATGTGTGCACTTTCCCCACTTAAACACCTTTCTCTGCCTTTCCCTTTCCCTCAACTCTCACCTCTCCCTCTCCCTCTTTATTCACACACACACATATATGCACTATATATATATATATATATAGAGAGAGAGAGAGAGAGAGAGAGATACTTTTTATTTCTATACAATATTCAGAACACACATTGGAAGACCAGGTATTTTTTAAGTTAGGAGACTGTCATAGGATATCTGCCTGCAGCTGAATATTGAAAGTCCATTCCTAACCTCAGATTCCCCTAAAAATTTAACCCAAACAAGGGAAATAGGATAAACACAGGAATATAGAATATTGTAAAGACATTTATTAAGAAATGGAGAGGAAATGAGAAAACAGTCACAAAAAGGAGAGCAGAGAAAGTGGGGGAGACCAGGATAAATGGTCCAGAATGCTGAGGCTGGGCTCTCCTACCAGTGACTGAGAACTTCATTTTACATTCACAGGAAAATGCCCCAGTCTGCCTCTGCTTGTGGCTGGGAGTGTCTCCCACTGTTCTCCAACTTTCAGAGCCACCTGCATGTCTCCCTCCCTGCCCCAATGTAAAGACGTTTTCATGCTAGCTGCAAATGTCCCCTTCCATCTGACTCCCACTGCTTTTCTGTCTTTGCAAGAGACTACGTATTCCCTTGATTTTAGATAATCCAGGATGATATGTTTCAATGTATAATTGGTTATCACTGGTTTATCTGCCTACAACAAAAAGTGATGTATTATTCCTGAAATATGCTAAGAGAACAGGCACTATCTTGATTAGGGAGGATGACTATAAACCTAGATGTTAACTCAGGACCAATGAAAACTTCTTTCTAAGTTATAAAATAATCTGTGCAAAGCATTTAGCACAGTTTCTGGTATGCAGACTATGATAGCTCTTTTCCACTGTCCAAAGCATTATTTTTCATACAATATTCTTATGATTAAGATATCATAAGAATATCTTTGTTGGTTTGTTGATATCTTTGTTGGTTTTTCTTTCTGTAATTGTCTGCTTAATGTGCTATGTAACCAACTAGATGGTTAACTTCCTGAATGTGAATAAAAGGATATCATCATTGGACCCTTAGGGCCTAGCAAGTATAACAGTAAATACCATGGCAACCACCTCATAAATATGTGACAGTTAACTCAAGATAGGAAGGTCAAGTTTTGCAAAGTTCACTACCAATGAAGTAGGATGATGAGAAGAGCACCCAATCACTGATCTGGAAAACTGGATTTTGATTCCACCTCTGCCAATGATTTCCTGCAATATCATAAGCAACCCACACGGAAGTGGAGACAGTAACTTACCTATACATCCCCTAAAGTTGCTATAAGGATCACATTAGACAAACATGAAGATGAAAGCCAAAGGGTCCATCACAGAGTCACTTCCATTCCTACAGATGCAGTTTCCTTAGCTGAAAAAATAGGCAGTGTATCAGCACCAGCAGCACTGTAAGAGCCTGAGGAATCCCTACACCAGCTACACTAAAGAAATTCTCAGATGAATGAAAACAAAATTAAATCAAATGAAACATACATTTGCTGGAGGCATTTTTTTTTTCTTTTCTCTCAGTTTGTGCTAACTCCTTTGTCCAAAATATTTCATCTGTTCCAAGATTACTTGCCAGTGAGATCTGAGGGTTAATCACTGAAGGTTTTTTAAAGTCCCCATACTCCTAACTCCTCCCCAACTGGGATGCACCATCAGTGATTCAGCCCCAGCTGCCCCGCACCTGGGAGTCCCTAACCCTAACCCTAACCCTAACCCTAACCCTAATTAGTTAGGCCAGAGATGGCCCCTGCCACAGGACAGGAAGCCTCGGTCAGGTGCCACCACGGTTTCCCTATGCCAACAGTACAAATCCAGCTCCAATTTATCTAATTTTTGACAAATGTTTTACTACTTTATCCAATTTCACATTTTAAAACAGCTTTCTGGGGTACATATAAATAACCCAATTTGAAAGAATATGATAGAGACCATAATAAATGCTATATAAGTGTTTATCAAGTGAATGAGGGAAGGCAGACAGATCTAAGAAGAACGCTGAAGCATGGGGAGGATGTACAAGTAGGCCACACTCACAAACTAATAAGAACAAAGCTCAGACACAAACCAGTTTCATCCAATCTGGAAATGCCTCTGTCCTGGCCTAAACTTGTTGGCACTGATTTTAAAGTGAAGTTTCATTTTATTAAAAAATAGAAATAGATTCACAGACATAGAAGACAAACTTATAGTTACTAAAGGGATAGTGGTAGAGGGTGGGTAAGGGGAGAGATATATAGAGTTTGGGCTGAACACACACACACTACTATAAATAAGTCAGATAAACAACAAGGACTCACTGTATAGCACAGGGAACTCTACTCACTATTTTGTAATAACCTATAATGGAAAAGGATCTGAAAAAGAATATATATACATATATAAGCATACATATATGAGAATATATACATATATACACATATATATGCAACTGAATCAATTTGCTGTACACTTGAAACTAACATAACATTGCAAATTAACTATATTTTAATTTAAAAAGAAACAAAAAAAATTAAATTAAATGAGCTTTCCTCCACATAAATATTTTTAAGTAGCCACTTTTCTTCATCAGGTTCTAGAGCTGCCAACTCCAGTCCAGGTTCTCAGATGCTCCTCCTCTATCTAACGATGGGAGAAGAATCCTGACCTTCTGGCAAGCCATTCTGGACATCTCTGCTGTATTTTTCATCCATCTTTTCTCCTGAGGAGTCTCTACTGAATTCACTCATTTCAGCTTTCACTTTTAATGACCTGCTATTATGTAGACTATGGAATGTGGAATGGGAACCACTAAAATCCACTATCTGCTCCCCCACATCCAGGCTCTGGTCTTTCTATCATCAGCCCGTGTGGAAAAGGAAAGTGAAGTATACCTAAAAGGGAGTGCGAAGGATGGACCGAAAGCCTCCATCTCCCATCCCATCCTTGATGCCCCAAGCTGCCTTCCTGGCCCGCAGTTTGTTCACCTGTTGGTGAGAAGGCCAGGTTTGCTGATCTCAAGTTTCCATCCTCCAGCTCTAAAATTCTATGAAAATGTGTGCTTAAATACATGTCTCATAAGGGTCCAAATAATTCATAATAACTTTTGAAGCTACTAGAAAATGCATTGTACATTAACCTCTGGTGGCAGCAGTGGCATCTGTGTTCAGGCTGCTAATTTAAGCATCCTATAGTGTGGCCCCTACCCATCCAGGAAATTAAGTATATCTTGCATTTGTCATCTCCTCCATTGTCTAAGCTCTAGATTATTTATCAGCCCCCACTTTCCATGATGAGATTTAAATGGACTCATCCCAGATTAAGAGGCACCAATAAATTGAACCCTTTCACATGTAGAACTGAGGACCTAAAAGGAAAGGCATCACTGTTAGGTCACCATGGGGATATCAGATATCAGTAACATATACACCAGAGCTGTTCACTAACTCATCCTGAACTCTGTTTCAACACACCATCAAATCTGATTTTGGGCTTTGGGTTCTGAAACAATTAAATCATTCTCCTGCTCTGAAAGCTGGCACATCTATTTCAAAATTAATCAAGGACAAACAAATCAGAGAGTCCAACAAAAATGGAATGAGATGGCAAAGACTACCTTTGAATGCATGAGTGGCTTTAATATTGAGTACAAAATTATCTTCAAAAATACTTTTAAAAAAGTACCCTTACTTTGTGAAACTCTTATTGAGGATATATATTTTTCTTGAGTGTTACAAATAAAACTCCCTGGGAAGCATCTCTCCTTGTCAAAATTCACCCTAATGGAATTTTAGTGGTTCCCATTCCATATTCCATAGTCTACATAATAGCAGGTCATTAAAAGCAGGTCAGAAAAACTTAATTAGAGAGCTAAAGTGATATTCTCAATAAATTATACAATTTTTACCTAAGGGCTGAGGAATGTTTAAGTACCTGTTAAGTTCTTCTCAAACATCCTGTTTCCAGTCATCTTGTTACCACCCTTTACTGGCCTTGTCTGTTTCACAATGCAATGATTAAGAAGTACTTGGATTTTCTCAGAAAATAACCCAGAGCTTTAAAAAAGAAGTGTGAAGCACTAAAGAAAGGATGTATTCTTAAAATATCCAAAGTTTTGTCATCAATATAACTTAGAGGAACAATCTTGGTGTTCTTTAAGAATGGGTCTTCTTGGGCCATGGTCTATTTGCTCCACGTTGAGATCAGTCAATGGCAGCTTTCCTACTAAAAACAGGAGCTGTGTCTTACTTCACTCTGTAACTTTCACAGCATAGCACTTGGCACAGAGTAACACTCAAGAACTAATAATATTTGCTGCATGAATAGAACTTTATCATTCAACCATAAAGGCAAGAAAAAAAAAAAAAAAGCTAAGACATCACAGATCAAAAGTTCTCTATTAAAACAATCAGCAAATCCAAGGAATGAGAATACTTTCCTGATTTACAGAAGCATTGAGTATAAGTTCTTATGATGGTCTTCAAAGCATAATCAATTTATACAATCCTCTCACTTCATGCCTTGAGAGAGAGATTTCATGTATTTTAGGAGGGTTCATGTATTTTATTTATTCAGGGAAATGCATCCACTCATTTTCAGACTCAGAAACAAAACTCATTAAGTTTAAGCTTCATGCTAAAATCACAGCTGTGCATACTTATCTTTCTTTCATCAAAATTTGAGACAGTCAATTTTGATGGATGTTTTATTTTTCTTTTAAAAATTAAATTTTCAGGCACTTCTTAATAAATTGTCATAAAAGATTTATTTTAAAAATTACAGAATATATGAAAATGAAAGGGAGTGGTATGTAAAAGATATATTTAAGATAAGAAGTGCTCCTTGAAACTATGAAGTATCAAATAGATGCAAGCTGACAAAGCATTAGATAAATAGACCCTTTTTTGCTTGTTTTTTTTATAAAATATAATAAAAGGTTTTTCATTATGGTCACACTGCTTTAATATTGAAAATGTTTTTCCACACTAAAATATAGAAAGTCTTCATTGCACTGTGCTAAGCTATGTGCTATGTCTGTGTGTGTGTCTTAAATTAAGCCATGGTTCTGAAGCAACTTTGGTGCTATTGATCAATAACAACACACAACACAAAGACATCCCTAGGGTAAAGAAGCAGAAGGAACCTTTTCAACAGTCACAAATAGTTTGTTGCAAATTCAGAGAAAGAGAGCAAGAACAGATATACTCACACAAGTGTGCACTAGTTTATGAGTCAGACTCACTACTTTATAGATCAAGGGGTTAAGAATCATTGGTTTGGAGATCCTGTTTCCAGCACTGGTGGGATACCAAGTAAAGGTACAAGTCTCCACTACAAAGATGTCAGATCCTCATTCATGGCACTCCAATAGGATGCTCTTTGAACACATGGCCTTTCAAGTGAAATTAATCAATCTCTTTATCACTCTCAATGCATCTGGAGCCATAATCATTACCCAACTGCTGAGAAAGAAATGAAACCACTCATCACACAGGGAGTAGAGCTTCGTGTTCAAACCACAAAATTTTTCTATTAAATTCTAATTTGAAAAGTCATTCTTCATGATCAGGCAATACCAGACAAGCTATGTTCAGAAGGCTGCACAACCAAGGCAGAGAGCAAAGTATCCACAAGCATGTTATCAACATGTTAATAATTATAGAACATATGTGTGTGCGCGTGCATGTGTTTGTGCTTAGTCACTCAGTTGTGTTTGACTCTTTGTGACTTCAAGGACTGTAGCCAGGCTTCTCTGTCCATGGGATTTTCCAGGCAAGAATACTGGAGCAGGTTGCCATTTCCTACTCTAGGGGATCTTCCTGACCCAGGGATTGAACTTGTATGTCCTGTGGCTCCTGCACTAGCAGGTCGATTCTTTCCTACTATAAGAATCTACTTTCCTACTGTACCACCTAGGAAGTCCTATAGCACCTAAATTTTGTTTAAATCATTGTATGATTGAATCTTAACATATCTTATAATACTTACCATGCAGTATTTTAGGAATATCAAAATCCTTCTGATTATCTGAAATTAACATAAAGGCTGGTAAATACTAAACACATGTGCATTTATGTTAAATTCTTCCTACTGTAAGAATCTACTTTCCTACTGTACCACCTAGGAAGTCCTATAGCACCTAAACTTTGTTTAAATCACTCTATGATTGAATCTTAACATATCTTATAATACTTACCATGCAGTATTCTAGGAATATCAAAATCCTTCTGATTATCTGAAATTAACATAAAGGCTGGTAAGTACTAAACACATGTGCATTTATGTTAAAACACAGAAGAATTTATGTTTATAGTATGTTAGGGTTTTTTCCTTTTCTAATATATTAAGATTTTTTCAGAATCACACACACAAAGCCCCTTCAGTTCAGTTCAGTTCAGTCACTCAGTCGTGTCCGACTCTGCGATGCCATGAACCACAGCACGCCAGGTCTCCCTGTCCATCACCAACTCCCGAAGTCCACCCAAACCCATGTCCATTGAGTCGGTGATGCCATCAAACCATCTCATCCTCTGTCATCCCTTTCTCCTCCTGCCTTCAATCTTTCCCAACATCAGAGTCTTTTCAAATGAGTCAGCTCTTTGCATCAGGTGGCCAAAATATTGGAGTTTCAGCTTCAACATCAGTTCTTCTGATGAACACCCAGGACGGATTTCCTTTAGGATGGACTAGATGGATCTCCTTGCAGTCCAAGGGACTCTCAAGTATCTTCTCCAATACCACAGTTCAAAAGCATCAATTTTTCTGTGCTCAGCTTTCTTTATAGTCCAACACTCACATCCATACATGACTACTGGAAAAACCATAGCCTTGACTAGATGGACCTTTGTTGACAATGTCTCTGCTTTTTAATATGCTGTCTAGGTTGGTCATCGGAGAAGGCAATGGCACCCCACTCCAGTACTCGTGCCTGGAAAATCCGATGGACGGAGGAGCCTGGTAGGCTGCAGTCCATGGGGTCAGTAAGAGTCAGACATGACTGAGCGACTTCACTTTCACTTTTCACTTTCATGCATTGGAGAAGGAAATGGCAACCCACTCCAGTGTTCTTGCCTGGAGAATCCCAGGGACAGGGGAGCCTGGTGGGCTGCCGTCTATGGGGTCACACACAGTCGGACACAACTGAAGCAACTTAGCAGCAGCAGGTTGGTCATAACTTTCCTTCCAAGGAGTAGGCGTCTTTTAATTTCATGGCTGCAATCACCATCTGCAGTGATTTTGGAGCCCAAAAAATTAAGGTCAGCCACTGATTCCACTGTTTCTCCATCTATTTGCCATAACGTGATAGGATCAGATGACATGATATTTGTTTCCTGAGTGCTGAGCTTTAAGCCAACTTTTTCACTCTCCACTTTCACTTTCATCAAGAGGCTCTTTAGTTCTTCTTCACTTTCTGCCATAAGGGTGGTGTCATCTGCATATCTGAGGTTATTGATAATTCTCCCAGCAATCTTGATTCCAGCTTGTGCTTCATCCAGCCAAGAGTTTCTCATGATGTACTCTGCATAGAAGTTAAATAAGCAGGGTGACAATATATAGCCTTGACGTACTCCTTTTCCTATTTGGAACCAGTCTGTTCCATGTCCAGTTCTAACTGTTGCTTCCTGACCTGCATACAGGTTTCTCAAGAGGCAAGTCAGGTGGTCTAGTATTCCCATCTCTTTCAGAATTTTCCAGTTTATTGTGATCCACACAGTCAAAGGCTTTGGCATAGTCAATAAAGCAGAAATAGATGTTTTTCTGGAACTCTCTTGCTTTTTCGATGAGCCAGCAAATATTTGATCTCTGGTTGCTCTCCCTGTTCTAAAACCAGCTTGCACATCTGGAAGTTCATGGTTCACGTATTGCTGAAGCCTGGCTTGGAGAACTTTGAGCATTACTTTACTAGTGTGTGAGATGAGCGCAATTGTGAGGTATTTTGAGCATTCTTTGGCATTGCCTTTCTTTAGGATTGGAATGAAAACTCACCTTTTCTAGTCCTGTGGCCACTGCTGAGTTTTCCAAATTTGCTGACATATTGAGTGCAGCACTTTCACAGCATCATTTTTTAGGATTCGAAAAGAGCTCAACTGGAATTCCATCACCTCCCCTAGCTTTGTTCATAGTGATACTTCCTAAGGCCCACTTGACTTCACATTCCAGAATAGCCCCTTCAGTCGTGTCCAACTCTTTGCAACCCTCTGGAGTATAGCGTGCCAGGCTCCTCTGTCCGTGGAATTTTCCAGGCAAGAATACTGGAGTGGGTTTCCATGCCCTTTTCCAGGGGATCTTCCTGACCCAGTGATTGAACTCAAGTCTCTTACGTCTCCTGCATTGGCAAGCAGGTTCTTTACCACTAGCGCCACCTGGGAAGCCCATCAAACACATGAATATCTAGGTATTCATAATTCTTAAATTTCCCCACCAACAATTTTAGGAACCCCACTTACAGCTTTAACATAAACCCAGTGAAATGCAAGGTACAAGATTCTCACCTACTTGCTACTTTTTGAACTTTTAAAAACCTCCCACTATTTCAGGACGCTAAATATAGCTTGATTCACTGGAAATTAAAGGCATATTCTTGAACAAAACCAGTTTATGTTAACTGAAATATGCTGTCCAACACATTTATCTTATAAAACTGGACAGGAGTCCCCAGAATAAAAGTTACAGTGTCAGAATACAGTTTTAAAATCACATTTAAGAATGCAATAAACATCTTTACATTATATAGTTGAAATGATAAATAGTAGTTACTTGAAGCATATAATAATACACAACAGAGATAAATATTAAAACAAAAACAAGACACTTAACTCCCAAGAGGCTAGAATAATAGAGCACCAGACACAGACTGCAGTACTGATCTTTAAACAGAGTTTTAGGAAACAGAAAAACAATACATTTTTTTCCACACAAGCCAAGTATCCTTAAATATATATAAGCTAAAAGAAACTGGCCAAGTTCTGCTATGTCTTTTTTTTTTAAGTAAAATAGTATTTAGAAGGAGTTAATGGAGAATAGCTCCCAATTCAGCTGGCAATCAGAGCTTTTCACTTATTATAGAATCTTTGCTATTTGTAGAGGTGTGTTAAGAAGAAAAAATCCTAATATATTATAAACATAAATTTGTCTATGTTTTAATAGTGTATTCACTTAACAAAGAGTGTTTTTCATACCATGGTTCACTGATACTTTAAAGGATGTGTTCTCTATTGGTTAGCTGGAAAAAAGATTTTGCCTTGATAAGGTACAAGGAGAAACCTCTGGGCACGAGAGGTAGCAAAGATCATTAAAAGGTTCGGTTTCCCACTATTATATTCCAAGTGAGTTGTAACACACTACAAGCTCCTTTTTTTATTAGGCAGGAAGTAGTCCAAATAAATTTTACCCCTACATTTAAGATCCTGGCAGTCCAAAAAATTCTACATAGTTCCCTAGTATGATCAATTTTAAATCAGAGAATAGTTTAATCACAAAATAATAAGCTTAATAACCAATCCTGGCAACATACAAGATCAATATAAAAATAAACTTCATTTCTTTGTACTATCAGTAAATAATCTTAAAATCAAATTAAGAGGACAACTTCACTCAAAATGAATAAGATACTTATGAATAAATTTAATAATAGAAGTATAAGATTTATCCACTAAAAATTAGAAAATATTACTAGGGGAAATAAAAGAAATTAAGAGACAGTTCATGTTCATAAATTAAAGATTCAATATTGCTAAGATAGCAATTCTTTCTAAACTGAACTATAGATTTGGGCATAATCCCTTATCAAAAGTCCAACAAGCTTTTATAGAAATAGACAAACTAATCCTAAAATGGAAACAGAAATGCAAAAGACTCAGAATAGCAAAAGGAATTTTTATATAAAATGAGGTTGGAAAACTTTCCAATTACAAAATGTATGATAAAGTTATCAAAATAAGCTACAGTTATCACGACAGTGTAGTTATGGCATAAGAATAGACATATAGATCAATGCAATGGAGCTCAAAGTCCAGAAATAAGCTCTGATATTTACAGTTAATTGACTTTCACAAAGATGCCAAGGCAATTCAATGAGGAAAGTATAGTCTTCTCAATAAGCAATGTTGATACATGGGATATCCATATGGCCCCCAAAATGAATTTAAACCCTTACCCACACCATACAAAAAAAAAAAGTATTTAAAAACTTATCACAAACCTAAATCCAAGAGTCAAAACTACAAAAATTTCAGAAAACAGAAGAAAACTATCTGACAGCTTGAATAAGGCAAAGATTTCCTAGCTATAGTACAATCTATAAATGAAGGAAAAATTGATAAATTGAACTTCAAAATTCAAAACTTCTGTACTTCAAAGACATCATTAAAAACTGAAAAGGCAAGTCACAGACAGGAAGAAAATATTTGCAAAGCTCATATCCAGTGAAGGTCTTGTATCTTGAACATAAAAAGAACACTTGAAACTGAATTACAAGAAGACAGCTAATAGAATTTAAAAACGCAAAAAGGACTAGAATAGACATTTCAAAAAAAGTATATTAATAGCGAATAAATACATGAAAAGACATCATAATTAGTCATTAATGAAATGCCAATCAAAACTATGATACTATTTCATAGCCACTAAAATAAATTTAATAAAAAATATAGACAATAACAATTGTTAGCAAGAAAGTATGGCAAAATATGAACCCTCATATGTTGCTGGTGGTAATGTAAAGGCTCTGGCCACTTTGGAAAACAGCTTTCAATTTCTTAAAAAAATTAAGCATCAACCCAGCAATTCTACTCCCAAGAAAAATGAAAATGTATGATCATACCAAGACTTGTACACATATATTCACAGCAGCATTATCCATTTAAAATAACCAAATGTCCATCAACTTATAAATGGATTTAAAGAAATTTAAAATAACCCAAATGTCCATCAACTTATAAATGGATTTAAAAAAATGTCATATCAATACAACAGAATATGATATTATTCAGCAATATTAAGGAATGAAACATTGATAGTCCTATAATATGAAGTTCAGAAACATTGCTGCTGCTGCTGCTGCTGCTGCTAAGTCACTTCAGTCGTGTCCGACTCTGTGCGACCCCATAGATGGCAGCCCACCAGGCTCCCCTGTCCCTGGGATTCTCCAGGCAAGAACACTGGAGTGGGTTGCCATTTCCTTCTCCAATGCATGAAAGTGAAAAGTGAAAGTGAAGTCACTCAGTCGTGTCTGACTCTTAGCGACCCCATGGACTGCAGCCTACCAGGCTCCTCTGTCCATGGGATTTTCCAGGCATGAGTACTGGAGTGGGGTGCCATTGCCTTCTCCATTTTGCTATGTGAAATAAGCCAATCACAAAGGAACACTTCCTGTATGATTCCATTTACATGAAATATCTAGAAAAGGAAAATTCATGGAGACAAAAACTAGGTCAGTTCTTGCCTAAGGCTGGAGAATAGGAATAGGGATTAACTGTAAATAGTTTTGTGGTAGTGACAGTTGCTCAACTTGGTTAATGCAGTAAAAATAATTAAAGCAGAGTAAATGTTAGGCATATAAACTATACTTCAATAAAGCTGATAAAAAAGAATCACTCTTTCATGCTAATAATTACTAGTATTGTAACAGCATAGAATGCTGCAGAGAAGCCTCCACTTGGCATAAAACATTTATCTGGATTATCAACCACCAAAATGATAACCAACTAACGTGAAATCTTAAGAATGGAAGCACCATAAGTAGCTCTAAGTTCAAAGTTTCGAACAAGGAAAAACCTTTGCATAATGAAAACCTAACCAAAATTTGAAATCGGCAGTGGGCTAGTGTTGGTTCCATCACTTAATATCTACGCTATTCAAACTTGGTTTCTTCCCTACCCTTCCCAGAACATCTCAGGCTATTCAGGACCATGTGAGATAAATAAAAGAGAATGTATTATGCTAATTTTTGAACTTACCATCAAATATAAAGTTGTCACTTACATCCTTGATCATTCTCATTCCAAATTTGAAGATGAAGAAAGTCAATCATATAGATGCACCTAAGGTCAATCCTAAGTTTGGTGAAACAGGCTACACATTCTTGGCTCTTAGAAAGCTTTGAGACCATATTCTACTCGGTAACCATTTTGAATAACATCTCCAGCTTTTGCTTTGAAAAACAGTCAAAGAATTCTATAAACAAATATCAGGGGATGATATTATTGGAGGTCCAATATTTGAAACAGCTAGTGCATGATGAAGGATAGAAATAGCAATAAGCAATAGAAATAAGCAATAAAATGGAAATTTTTTATATATTTTATTTTATTTTTTAACTTTACAATATGGTATTGGTTTTGCCATATATCAACATGAATCCGCCACAGGTATACACATGTTCCCCATCCTGAACCCTCCTTCCTCCTTCCTCCCCGTCCCATCCCTCTGGGTCGTCCCAGTGCACCAGCCCCAAGCATCCAGTATCGTGCATCGAACCTGGACTGGCGACTCGTTTCATATATGATATTATACATGTTTCAATGCCATTCTCCCAAATCACCCCACCCTCTCCCTCTCCCACAGAGTCTAAAAGACTGTTCTATACATCAGTGTCTCTTTTGCTGCCTTGTATACAGGGTTATTGTTACCATCTTTCTAAATTCCATATATATGTGTTAGTATACTATATTGGTGTTTTTCTTTCTGGCTTACTTCACTCTGTATAATAGGCTCCAGTTTCATCCACCTCGTTAGAACTGAATCAAATGTATTCTTTTTAATGGCTGACTTATTTTAGAACATTAAAATGAAGAAAAAGAATAGCAAACAACATCTTGGGAGAAATTATATTCATTATAGCTGCATTTCTATATATCCAAACTAACTTGAGTTCCACATGTCAGGTGGGAGGAACAGTAAATAATCTCTTAGAGTAGCATCCATTAAAGACAAATAAAAAGGTAGCTTAACTGAGTACTTAATGTGACTTTCATCATGTAATACTTTGAGTATAGAAATGTACCCTTGAGTATGTAGTATAGAATATGAACTATGCTTTACATAGAGTCCTTCATTTATTCCAATTTTATTGATGAGAAAATAAAGGCATAAGTTTGAGGTCACACACCTTCACATAACACCCAGACAGTTTTGACTTTGGTATCTGTGATCTGAACCACCCCATCACCCTACCTAGTATATGGAGCCAACATCTCTATTGTTTACAGGTTCTCTACAAATACAGCTAAGTAATTAAGCCTCAAAACATTTATCTAAAAATGATTTAGAAGGAAGCATTTGTTTTCAAAAAGTGAGCATACTTAGCAACAAAAATTCTTGAGCAGCTGCATTCAATTAAAAAAATTATTAACCTTGAGGAAAAATCCACACAAAAAAACATATCCATATGTTATTGTTACCAGTTGTTGTGTTGCTTTTGTACTGAAGTGCATCCATGAATGAAATTTACCATTGGGTGATAAAGTTACTTATTTCCACAACAGCTTATTATTCTCCTCTTTGGGGAGAATCAAGATAAGGGGGTAATAATATCACAGATTCCCTATAGGAACCACAGTTTGGTTACCATAGTAATTCCAAAGAAGAAAAGAAACAAAAGGATGAGATGGTTAATTCATATTCATACACTTGCTATGAAAATAAGCTTTAACAGATATAATATTAAAGAGAGTAGTAAACAAGAATAGTGTTAAACACACACTTTTGAAATTATTTCTCTGATTAAGTCTTAGATATTATCAGTGGCACTAACATCTGTCACACAGATGTCACCTGTGGCTGTATTTTGGAGAACTTTGTTCATATATCAAAATAACCTCATGAACTGAGTAAATCCATAATCAAGCCACAAGAAGGTAAGCTTCTTTTTTTTTTTTTTTTTTTTCCCTTTTTAATTCCAATCAACACTGCCTGTGCTTCAGGGTAAATAAGATCACGAAGAGCTTTACAACATAAGTTTTTCAGCTTGCTTTATGAATTTGTAATACTGCCTTTTGGTCTTTAATTCATATTTCAATCCCACTTTGATAGCTCAGACTTGTTTTCATCTTTGACTTCTCTATTTCTTTGAATGGAATCCTCTGTTTTTCTAGTTAAAAATAATTCAACCTTATGTTAAATATTTGAATTCTACCATGAAAGGAAAAGTTGAAGGAAGATAATTTTCAGGGGGTCATAAAGAAATCTCCATTGATAATCTGACCTTTAGGGAGAAATTGTTCCCCTATTTATCTCTAATCCAACAGCTCAGTCTGAAACAATCATACAGACCCAGTGAACATTTAAATTAAAACAAATTTTAACCTGGGAAAAGTCTGGTCAGTTTTGTTATAAACAGATTTTGTAGTACATGCCCAACAGAATAAGGGAGTCAGTCACCACAAAAAAATTAACATTTCAACATCCTTCTATTCCATAATAAATATCCTAAAACAGAAGTTTTAGGACAAGCAAGTTAAAGATGTCCAATTAACTTGCAGGACATGACACACACACACACATATATATATATATATATTTTTTTTTTTTTCACTCCTCTCCTGACACTCTCTTGAAATGACAGTAAAGGCATTACAAGATAAAACCCAATAAGGACCAAAAATATGGAGCTAGAGGTGAACAAGTAGCACTGAACTTTGGAACATTCAGAGCAGGTAGAGGAGCAGTAAGTAATTTGAAATGTGAAGGAAACCGGAGATTCTGCCCACAGATGAATACAACAGAAAAAGCTAATTTATACTAGCAGAACTCTGGGCAAGTTGAAACCTAGAGACCCTAGGAAAAAAAGCAATAAGGCTTATGGCTTGAAATGGGGGATAATTTAAAGCCTATAAATGAAATCAATTAGCCCCCCCACACACACAATCCTTTCCTCTGCCATCCCTCCCCACCAGTCTTTTGCTCTGTCCATTTCTCAACATCTGTAGGAAAAGAGACAACAGAACTCAGCACTCAATAAGGACATTTTTGAGGCAGGCACACAAAGTGAAAGACAGTGATGAGGTATCATGTTTAAAAGAGAGGAATTAAGCGAAATGCTGAGGACTAAGTGTTGAGCCACTTCTGCTAAGATTCTGCCCTTATTCTTTTATCAGTAGTCCAGTGTAGGCAGGGTTCATTTTAGGAGACACTATGATGGTAAATTTCATGTGTCAACTTGACTGGACCACAGAATGCCCAGACTAAACATTATTTATGTATGTATCTATGAGGGTCCTTTCAGATGAGATTAACACTTATATCAGTAGACAGAGTAAAGCAGATGGCCCTCCTCAGTGTGGGTGGATATCATCCAATCTGTTGGAAGTCTAAATAGGATAAAATATTAATACAAAGGAAGGAAGAACCTACTCTCTGCCTGTTCGAACTGGAACACTGCTCTCCTCCTTCACTTGGACTAGGACTTATATTATCAGTTCCCCTGATTCTCAGGTATTTGGGCTCAGGCTGGACTAACCAATGGCTTTCCTGTCGGCCTCCAGACTTAGCCTCCATGACTGCATGAGCCAATTCCTTATACTAAATCAATTCCATCCCTCACCTTCCTCCCCCTACCTCTCTGTCTCCCTCTCTCTCTCTGGAAATCCCTGAATGATCCAAACATTGAATAGTCCCTGTTATGAAGACTGTTAATCATGACTGAATCTATTTTCCCTTCTCATCCATGGCTGTCTGACTATAAACTACATTTCATATCTTCCCTTGTGGCTAGCAGCAACCATATGAGTACATTCTCACCAGTGGAATGTGACCAGAAATGATGGATCAAGGAAAATTTAAAACATCTATCTGCAAATTCTTTGCCACTCCTCCAATCAAAAGATGAAATCTAGGTCCTCTGCTTAAAGACGCCCTTCGAACCAAAAAAATGCAGCACAAGTGACCATGAGTGACTCTTAGGCTACATTAGAAAAACTCATGCAGCTCCTGCCTGTTTCTCTTTGGAAGCTTCAGCTATCATGTAAGAACTCCCATCACCCTGCAGCCTCCATATAGAGAGAACATGCAGACACAACCACACAAAGAAAGATATGTGAACAGAGAGTCCCCATCATTCCAGCCCCAGTTGTATGAGTCTTCCCAGTCCAGGTACCAGATAAGTGGATAAAGAAGCCTTTCAGATAAGCCACCCTCTGCCCTTATCCAAACACAAGGGAGGAACACCCAGCTGCACCCACCCACCCCCAGATGAAAAAGCCAAATTGAAGACAGTCTTCAATTGCTTGAAACCACTTTTGGAGTGGCTGTTAGAACCGGAACATGTATGGAACTTCTACGTCATTTGTTGCAATGTCTTTTTTTAGATTTTAGCTCTGTGCTCTTTTCATCACCAAAATATGGAAATGTCTGTGATCCAGCTTGAATGGGCAAAGAAGGATAATGTCCTTCGACAGGATAGAAGAAAGCTTTGTGGTTGAACAAACATATGGAGCAGAACCACTGGACAATCTGGTCCATGATGAAACCTTCTAATGAGTGAGATAGGAGCTGCTAATTTTTTTAAGCCATATATTTGGAATCATCGTTGTTACAGCAGCTTAGCCTTCACTTTAAATAACACCCATAATGAGCCCTGAAGAAAAGACCTTCAGGTACTGATGGATATAAACTTTTGAGAAACCCATCTTCCAATAAAAAAGCCAGTTCATGACTTAGAAGAGTCTGACAGTGAAGCCCAAACATCTGAGTCAGGTACACAGAATGTCAATCAGCTTTTCATGTCTCACCCTCAATAATCGAAAACACTAAAGAGACAGCCAATGATCAATAGACATTAAAAGAAACCTGCCCATAGCAGAAGCTATGATCAACCAAATAAATCAATAAAAGAAGAAAATAGATTTAGAGGAAGCATAAATGGTACAGAGCATAAAAAGGAAACAATTAAATTATTATTAACATCCTCTAAATGAAAGCATGCTGCATCTGTGAAGAAGATTCAATTTTACAAAGTATAGAACAGGGACTTTTCTGGTGGTCTGGTGGTTAAGACTCTGCCTTCCAGTGTAGGGGGTATGGGTTCAATCCTTGGTTGGGGAGCTAAGATCCCACATACCCCATTGCCATACAGATCAAAATATAAATAGCAGAAGCAATATTGTAAAAAATTCAATAAAGGCTTTAAAAATGGTCCATATCAAAGAAATCTTTTAAAAAATTTTTTAAAGTATAGAACTCAAAAAAATTTTTTTAAGTTTTCTTTGATATGGACCATTTTTAAAGCCTTTATTGAATTTTTTACAATATTCCTTCTGCTGTTTATATTTTGACACCTGTGGCGGATTCATGTTGATGTATGGCAAAACCAATACAATAGTGTAAAGTAATTCGCCTCCAATTAAAATAAATAAATTTAAATTAAAAAATAATTTAATGAAAATACTACTCTTTAAAAAATAAATATATATATACATATAAAAAATAAAGTATAGAACTCATTGAAATAAAAAATATTCAAAGGAAGGTTTGAAAGATGAAACAGAATAAATATTTTACAAATTACAATAAAAATGCAAACAAAATAAAAAAACAGGGGAAAACTGAAGATCAATTAGAGAGGTAAAACACCATTCCAAGGTGTTTCAGAAGGAAGAGAGACAACACAAAATAAATCTCAGAACTGCAGAGCATGAGCATACTGGTAAAATATTCTCCTAATGGCCAATAAAATAAAGGTGAAAGGACTCACTTCAAAATACATAATTAAGAAATTTCAGAATTTTGTGGATAGAAAGAAGATTCAGAAAGAGGGAAAGAACAAACACGTAACATACAGAGATAAGATCAGAATGACATAAACCTTCCTAGCAACAACACCAGAGAAGGCAACAGCACCCCACTCCTGTACTCTTGCCTGGAAGATCCCATGGACAGAGAAGCCTAGTAGGCTACAGTCCATGGGGTGGCTAAGAGTCGGACACAACTGAGCAACTTCACTTTCACTTTTCACTTTCATGCACTGGAGAAGGAAATGGCAACCCACTCTGGTGCTCTTGCCTGGAGAATCCCAGGGACGGGGGAGCTTGGTGGGCTGCCGTCTGTGGGGTTGCACAGAGTCGGACACGACTGAAGCGACTTAGCAGCAGCAGCAACAACAACCCAGGAGGCTGGAATAGAGTAGAGCAAAACCTTCAAAATTCTGAGGGAAAAGTGCTTTTTAACCCTGAAATCTACACCCAAGCTATCAGTCAAGCAGAGACCCTTTCAGACATGAAAAATTACTTCCAGTGTATCCTATTTTAGCAATTCTAGAAAATAAAGCAACAAAAGCAGAGAGACACAAAACCAGGAAAACAAGGAGTTCAGGATGAGAAACTGCAGCAGTCCACACTGAATAGAGGACACGGGGCTGTGGAAATATCTCCCAAAGAAAAAATATAATAGAGTGTTCGGAATTGTGCTGAAATTTCAAAAAACTAATAATGAGCATGTCAACTGGAGCATCAGAGGAAAGCAGCAGTAAACTTGAGGAAGGCAAAGCAAAGAAAAGATGAGGTAATTTTTTAATTTCTATATAAGACAAAAAGTTGAAAGGAGGCTGTAGTATACTGCTTGACTTAGCAGAGTATCTATCTATGTAGAAATAATAATACAGTCACTGTTCATTGATATAAGTATTCTGATATAACTGCTTTCATGGGAGGCAGTAAGTAGGGAAAGATGTAGGTAGATGAGAGAAAAAGTCTCAACTAACATAAGAGAAAATAAATTGCAAATATTCAACATGTAAATTAAGGAACATCAATAATGAGTACATTACTTAGAAATCTGGAGGTAAGCAAAAAGTCAAAACTGGCCGCCTCTGAGGAAATTAAATGGAAGACAACATGCAACTGTAATATTTCAACATAAGTGAAGTGAAGTTGCTCAGTCGTGTCCAACTCTTTGCGACCCCATGGACTGTAGCCTACCAGGCTCCTTCATCCATGGGATTTTCCAGGCAAGAGTACTGGAATGGGTTGCCATTTCCTTCTCCAGAGGATCTTCCCAACCCAGGGATCGAACCCGGGTCTCCCGCATTGTGGGCAGATGCTTTACTGTCTGAGCCAAATTACAGAAATAAATTTCTTACTCTGTGTACCTATTTTCTTTTTTATGACAGTTGTGTTCAACACCTTTTCTAGAGATGATCAAAAATGGTACTGGAACCAAGGAACAAGAAAATAAGGATGATTAATTTTCATACTTACTGATTTATAAGGTTGACTTTGGTTTTCATCATTTCATATCCTTTCTTCAATATATATTTCAGGTTCTAGAATAACAAGGATCTGATGTTCTATTTCTTCTGTCTCTACTCCTTACTTCTCAACTTCCATAAATACACACTCACAGTGGCCCTCATTTCACAAGTACTTAATGTGCTAGGGATATTCTGTGCAACAGTTATTCATGTTGTAGGTACTGAGAAAGTATCAGTGAATAAAATCGATAGCATCTCTTTCCTCAGGGAACCTCCATTTAGTACTATTTAGAAAAAATCAGAGTAGTTTAGTTCAAGTTATTTAGGTAATATATACTTTTTCTGGCTTACTGAGAGAATTATAAAATTAGGGCTTGTGGTCCCCTAGGAAAAATGATTAGACATGAATCCCAGGCCATGTAAGTCTACGTTTTTTTGATATCACAGAAATAACACCACTGAGAATTTATTATACACATGGCTAAGACAAATTAATATCAATAGATGTAACCAAACGATTCCAATTTAATCAAATTCTCAGAAGAAATATTTCACAAAATTCTAGCACATATTAAAAAAAATCAGGTTTCTCCTAAGAAAGTTGTACTGTCTCTAAGATTCCTAAACTTAAATATATGCAAATATATAAAACACCATTTTTCCTTAAAGTCCTTTCAACATTGAAAACATTATTATGCAATCTATAATTAAATATTAATCTAAGATCCTTTTTTCTTACCCAACATCATTTTCATAATCCTTTTTTCTTCCAAAAAGATTGATTAATTTTGACTTATTTACTTAGTTCCTAGAACACAGGTCATTTTTTTCACCCTTTTCATTCACTGGGAAGGAATTACTGAAATTAAACTTTTCAAGAGTCTCATATAGAAAGTTTTAGAGCTAAAAAGTCAGACAAATTACTTGTGATCATTTCCTAATAAAGTACACATAGCTGTCAGATTGATCTCACCTCTTTTTCGAGTCTAAAGGAAAAAACTATACAAAATTGTATAACATAAAAGCAAGAATAAATATTTCAAATATCAAATAATATATAGCAATGATAAAAATAACAGCTAACATTTATGAGGTTATTGAAATATCAATAACCTCAGATATGCAGATGACACCACCCTTATGGCAGAAAGTGAAGAGAAACTCAAAAGCCTCTTGATGAAAGTGAAAGTGGAGAGTGAAAAAGTTGGCTTAAAGCTCAACATTCAGAAAATGAAGATCATGGCATCTGGTCCCATCACTTCATGGGAAATAGATGGGGAAACAGTGGAAACAGTGTCAGACTTTTTTTGGGGGGGCTCCAAAATCACTGCAGGTGGTGACTGCAGCCATGAAATTAAAAGACGCTTACTCCTTGGAAGGAAAGTTATGACCAACCTAGATAGCATAGACATTATGCTATGACAGTAAAGCAGAGACATTACTTTGCCAACAAAGGTCCGTCTAGTCAAGGCTATGGTTTTTCCTGTGGTCATGTATGGATGTGAGAGTTGGACTGTGAAGAAGGCTGAGCGCCGAAGAACTGATGCTTTTGAACTGTGGTGTTGGAGAAGACTCTTGAGAGTCCCTTGGACTGCAAGGAGATCCAACCAGTCCACTCTGAAGGAGATCAGCCCTGGGATTTCTTCGGAAGGAATGATGCTGAAGCTCAAACTCCAGTACTTTGGCCACCTCATGCGAAGAGTTGACTCATTGGAAAAGACCCTGATGTTGGGAGGGATTGGGGGCAGGAGGAGAAGGGGACGCCAGAGGATGAGATGGCTGGATGGCATCACTGACTCTATGGACGTGAGTCTGAGTGAACTCCGGGAGTTGGTGATGAACAGGGAGGCCTGGCGTGCTGCGATTCATGGGGTCGCAAAGAGTTGGACACGACTGAGCGACTTAACTGAACTGAACTGAACATTTATGAGTAGCTACTATACACTAGGTTTTTCAATATATTTGTTTTACTGTAATTTTCAAAACAGTTCTCTGAAGTATGTACTGCCCTCATTTTGATAGATAAATAGGGCTCAGAGAGATTAAAGAACTTTCTCCTCTCTAGACCCTTGGGACTTGAATGTGAATCTGCCTGTGTACAAAGTATACAAAGTACACTCTTCCTAGTACACTGAGAGATCTCTGAAGATGACTTAGGATCATTAGAACAACCTCTCACAAAGAAACAAATACATAATTTTTTTTTCCTGTCATACCTCATTATTCATAACAAATAGTTTTCCAGTCTTTTTATAAATACTTGTAAAATGTAATTTGGAATAGTGAAAATGTTCTGGAACTAGATAGCAGCAATGTTTACAACACACCATGAATATACTAAATATCACTGAATTGTACACTTTAAAACGGTTAAAATGGTAAAGTTTATGTTATGTGTATTTTACCACCGTAATTTTTTTTTAAAGGCATTTGGCCCCAAGGAAGTACATTAGAAACTTACCCTTTACCTACACAGGATTACAGATTTCAAGGCTGCCTCTACATTTCTAACATTGTACATTTAAATTTGACCTCGCTGATATGGACTTCCAAACATCTGGTTCTAGGAGCGACCTGCCTCCTGAATTCAGACCCAACTTCCTGATCAGCATATCCATGTGAATTTCCAACAGGCTTATACATCGAACCTGTCCTATGCCAAGTTCCTCATATTCCCCCACGCAGGCTCCTTCCCAGTCAGCCCAGGTTAAATAATGGCAATTCCACTCTCCGAGCTGCTCAGAGCAAACCTTCAGGCCACTGCCCTTGTATCTCTTTCCCTCCTCCTCCCTACATCAGTAAATCATGATGGTTTTACCTGAAAACACTGTTTCTCAACCTGGGCACTGTTGGCAAGTGGGGAAGGGATAATTCTTTGTTGTGGGGGTCTGTCCTGTGCATTTTAGAATGTTTAGCAACATCCCTGGCTTCTACTTTGCTGTTGGTAGCACACCCCAATTGTGACAACCAGTTGTGACAATCCTAAATGTCCTCTGCTGGGCAAAATTTTCCCTGATTGAAAACCAGACCTTATATATAGCAAAACTCAACCCCTTCTTACCACCTTCACTGACATGACCTTGGTTCAAGCTATTATCATCAACTGACCTTATTTCTACAGTAGCTTCCTAACTAGTCTCCTTGTTTCCAGTTCCTCGACTGATCACCCAAGATAATCCTATTAAAGTATTATAAAGAAAAAGAAAAAAAAAGATCATGTCACCACTCTCTAAAAACTCCCCATGCCTTTCTATCTCACCCAAGAGCAAAAGCCAAAATTGTATCCTGATCTATGAAGACATACCTGATTTGGGTGCCCTTTCCCCTCTGACCTGACCTCCCATCACTGCCCACCATGTTTGCTCTGCTCCAGAATGTTGGACTCTTCTCTGGTCCTCAAACAAGCCACACCTACATCTGTCTCAGGACCTTTTGACCTTGTTGTTCTCTTCCTGTGGGATATTCATCCTGATTTTCCCATGCCTGGCTCCCACACTTCCTTCAGGTCTTTACTCAAATTCCCTTCCTCAGTGGGGGAGCCCCTAGCCCCCCCATTTCAAATGTCACTCTCTTGCCTATCACTTATGTGTGGACTCTAAAAATGGATATAAATGAACTTATTTACCAAACAGAAACAAACTTACCCACATAGAAAACAAACTTATGGCTACCAAAAGGGAAAGGTGGGAAGGAGGGATAAATTAAAAATTTGGGAGTAAGAGATACACACCACTATACATAAAACAGATAAACAGTAAGAACCCTCTGTATAGCACAGGGACTACTACTCAATATTTTGTAATACTTATATGGGAAAAGAATATGAAAAAGAATATACATATAACTGAATCACTTTGCTGAACACCTGAAACTTAACACAACATTGCAAATCAAATATATTCTAATAAAAAATAAATTTTAAAAACTACAAAAAAATAGTCATCTCTCATCTATCATTGCATATCCCTCCTCCTTTCCTTACCTTTCCTTCTAAGCCCTCATCACCAACCAATACACTCCGTTTAACTTCTGGACTGTGTTTATTAATCTGTTCATGAAGATCAAGGATTTGTCTCTTTTATTCTCAACTTTTTTCTAAGAACACCTGGCACATAGCGAGGTCTCATCAAGGATCAGAAGAATGAAGCAACCTCTCAGAACCAGTACTGAGGAATTTTTAAAGAGATCACTAGTTATCATAGCTTCAGAGACCATAATGTGCTCATCTCCAGGAAGCAAGCAGACAGCAATAGTATATGTTTACTTAAGACAACAAACAGCATCACTCCTTATCTGGTATTTTTGCTGACATGATCCTTCTTTCTTGGCTGACAAAAGCCAAACACTAAATATAGATCAATGGATCTCATCACAATGATGACAGGCATTCAATAGCCTTGCTGGATCAATGACCCCACAGCCTGTACCTCACCAGACTCTCTCTTGGTAGAGAAAACATAGCAACATAATACATCACTCACTTATTATTCATCAATCCATTGTTTTTCCACAGGCAAGACACACTTAGAAATGCCTCTGATTTGGCTGAGGTTGACTAACACCTAATCTATGTATGCCAGAAAAACAATAGATAAAGCAAAGAGCTTAAATGACTGGCACTACAATCTAAATAGGGAGGATGGTTTCTAGGTTTCTAAAATAAGGTATATTTATCTGGGTCTCCATGGAAATCTGTTCAAATTCCAGATTATACTGGACCTGAGTTGTTGGGTTTGATAATATACTCCAAAAATGCAGCTAATTTCAACTGCAATTGAGTTTTTAATTCAAATAAAATATAATAAACCACACATAAGTAGGTATAGATGCTAAGCGGGCTAACTTGTTTCAGTCATGTCTGACTCTTTGCAACGCTATGGACCGTAGCCTTCCAGGCTCCTCTGTCCACAGAATTCTCCAGGCAAGAATATTGGAGTGGGTAGCCACACCCTCCTCCAGGGGATCCTCCTGACCCAGGGACTGAATCAATGTCTCTGGCACCTCCTACATTGGTAGGCAGGTTCTTTACCACTAGCAGAACCTGGGAAAGCCCTGAGGTTGTCTTTCTAGGTGATGACCCAGAATTGCTCTAGGGCATGTGACTTCTCAAACTGACTTATCTCTTACCTTTAAAAGAATAGTGCATTCATGTCAGTACTATTCATAATAACAAAAAGCTAAAAGCTAGTGAAATGGCCATGCAATAGAGGAAGAATAGATAAGCAAATGAAGCACTGATTAAATAAATTCATAAAACTGCAAAAGAAAACTATGCAACCAATAAAAGATGAAATTGACCCATGTGCACTAGTCTGTAATATTCACCAAGTCATTACATGCTGAAAGCAACATGCAGAGTAAGACACCACCAAGTATGATTCTGATTGTATGAAGTACTGTGTGTCTGTATGTACATGTTGTTGCTGTTGTTTAATCACTAAATTGTGTCCAACTCTTTTGCAACGCTATGGTCTGTAGCCTGCCAGGCTCCACTGACCATGGAATTTCCCAGGCTCTAAGAATACTGGAGTGGGTTGCCATTTCCTTCTCAAGGGATCTTCCTGACCCAGGATCGAACCAGCATATCCTGCATTGGCAGGAGAATTCTTTACCACCGAGCCAACAGAAAAGCTCATATGTACACATAGGTATGTACAAATCAGAAATTTTCAGATCCACATTCTCTACCATTTCACACTCAGCTTCCCATCCAAAAGGCAGAACCATAACTAGTAATAATAATAAAACATATGTGTGTGTAATTTGGGATTTATATATACAACTATGCATAGAGAGGTACTTCCTTACATGTGCAAGGGATGTTTCTGAAGGATATATAAGAAATTGGAATACACAGCCTAGACTTTGGCTTTTAATTTTATATTTCTGAGATCTTTTTTACTTTTAAAATGACTGATCACATACAAGGAATAAATTAATAATTTATGAATGAAACCATACAGGAAAACATACATTATTACCTTTTTGATGGCACATAAATGAGAGAAAGAAGTAACGAATACCAGGGAAAATGAGAGTGATGACATGGATATTCATTTTGAACAGTGCAAAGCATCCGATGGGAAGGATTCTCACTTCTAAAACTTCAGTGTGACAGTCGCCACAGTGCCCCTCACGGTAGAGTGGGTCTGTGCCACCTTGCTCCATTGACCTACTTTTAGAAAAGCACACCTATTTTTAAAGTTTGCTTCAAAATAAACCCATTTTCTTAATACATGCCATTCACATTTCAGATTCTCTACTCTCCATCTTAATTGCACTTTTTTGAGAACTTTAGACCAGAGTACAGCCATACAAATGTGTTTATCTGGATTTGACCAAATGTGAAGTCTTTTCTGACTAAAATAAAATAACCCCTTTGCAAAAATGCAATCTTGACTTTTACAACTATTTCCAAAGCTTTCTAAAACTACTGTGAGGTAAAAAATGAAAATCACTAATGTGGTATTAGAGTCCACAATTAAATTAATTTATAAGGGCTTTAATGCAATTAAATTTCCTCCAGACTGTATCTCTAATGGTGCTGGGGTTTTACTTAATTTACTTTAAAGCATAATTCACTTTCGTTTTTGCAAAGCCATTTAAATATTACAAATATCACTTTTATACATATTTCCATGGTGACATAATATGTTTTCAGTCTATTTAATTTACAGATGATGAGCCTAAAATGAAAATTCTCCAAGGACCATAGATCTTTTATGACATCACAGTTTCCAATTCTAAGATATTAGGTGTATAAGTTATCTGTATTTGCTAGAATGGACTCTTGAAACAGTAATAGTATTTTAAATGATCTGATTGTGAAACTTGGAGAAAAATAAAATCTACAACAAAGAAAAAACATCAGTGATATAAAGAGCCAAGATGTTTGGGTTTATGATTTAAGTTGATAAAGTATTAGCCTTTAAAATTAAACAGTGCTCTTCCACAGTCACATTAAGGAAATATTTAGAAAAGAAAATAATTTATATGCAAGTCTCCAAACCTCAACTTATTCATATACTCATGTACAAGGTAGCTAAGGATCTCCAGACACACTAAGGCCACTGTATAATCACAACTAATGGGCAAAGCTGTTCGGATAATTTTCCATGCTTCAAAACTTAAATATTCAGAAGGTATGCTAGAAAATATACAATAATAAATACCTAGCTAGTTTCTACCATAAAAGAAAGAGACACAAATTAATATTTCAAATCATTTTGAGGATATCAACTAAATTCAGATGCCATTTTCCCTACAAATGTGTTGCACAGTGGTGATATATTGACAAAGGAGGAGCAGACGTAACTATGGAGATCATAACTTTAATTGACAACAACATGAAAATTCAGAAGGATAACAAGCATCACGGTTGGAAGTGACAATACAGGAATAAGAATCAAATGTATTATAAAGAAGAACCTATTTTTTCTCCTCTCTGGAGATTTCCCACTCCTCCATGAGTAAAAAGGACAAGAATGGACAGAATATTCTTCTCGTTAATGAAAATGGGACAAAGGAACATCCAGGACATGCCTACCTGGTTTCCAGATGAACTGATTATCCTTTTTGCCTTCCAAATGAGCTGCATGGGACAGCAAGAGAGAAAGTAACAGAAATAGCTTCCTCATGCTCCTCCATACCCAGCCAGTGACAGCCAGATTATACTTCGGAAACATTCTTCAGAATTCAACCTCTTGACTTTCCTATTCCTAAAAGAAAAAAAAAGAACATCATGTAAGTTTCTTCTGTAAAGAAATTACAAAAACTCACTTCAACCGCTAGAACTTTTAGCAAAATGGCATTATAAATGTTCAAGATCATAAAGAGAGTACATGGAATATTGTTAATAATATTTTAAGGTCAGATGTGAATTATTCCATGTTTTCAATCCTTACCCATGGGAGGCGGGTTCTTTACCACTAGTGCCACCTGGGAAGCCCTTACCCATGGCAGGTGCTATCAATTCTAAGGACTCTGTGTGTGAGCGCACTGTCCACAGTCCCCCATACAGTTTATCCTTGTTTTTAAGAGCAGGGTTGGCAGATACCTAGTATACTCCCTCCTTCTATTCAGTTAAACTCCTTGAGGATCCCATGATTTGGGGAGAAAGATCAGCATATACAGCAAAGTTCAAAATAGGACAATGAATGCTCTAACAGTGGTATTAAGAAAGTGAGAGGGAACGATTTAGAAGAAGACAATTAGTTCCTCTGTGATGAGAAAACAAAAACAACAAAAAAAAAGGGAACTCTCACACAAGGTAACATTTGAGATAAGCCAGAGGAAAAGGGCTTGAACGTGTCAGGAAGGCATTTCAGGCTGGCTGAGAGAACTAGGTGCTGAGATGCATTTTGTATTTGGGACCAGGGAGTGGGCCAGTGGCTACAATGAAGGACACAAAGGGGAGGGTGGAATGGACAGAGATGAGATTTAGCATATAGGTTGGGAGCAAATTATAAAAAGCCTTGAATGTCATGTGAGGGTTTTGGGGTCCATTCTGTAAATATCAGTAAGAATCACAAGGGAGCAAATGAATTGTACATAACTGACATCAGTGAACAAAATGGATCACAAAGAAATTGAGGCTGGTTTAGAAACTAGGTAAATATTCCAGACAAGTACTGGTAAATGAAAGGATCAGAAGAAATTTCAAAATTTAGTTTACAGGCTAGATGTGATGGATTTGGTTACCAATTGGATGAGATGTATGAGAGAGATAAGATAGAAAGACAGATTCCAGAGCTGATGGGACCCCTCGACCAAAAAGGAGAAACAGGAAGAGGAGCAGATTTTCAAAAGAAGATTAAGACAATTTCCTTAAGAGAATATCAAATCTGATGTGCCTGCAGGACACAATCCTGCAGGTAGTTTCCCAAAAGACATAAGAAGATTCTACACAGAGTTAAAGAGATCTAGGGTGAACACGAAAGTTACTCATTTAGTTGTGTCTGACACTTTGTGATCCCTCGATCGCCAGGCTCCTCTGTCCATGTGATTTCTCAGGCAAGAATACTGGAGTGGGTTGCTATTTCCATCTCCAGGGGATCTTCCTGACCTGCCCCAATACATAATGTTAGAAAAATATATTGATAGGTAAAAGGCGAAAAAAGGATATGTTAGAAAAATATTACATATGTTAGAAAAATACACTGATAGATAAAAGGTGATAAAAGGATAAAACAGAAAGAGTGTCAAGGATAGAAGTTATTGCCCATAAACATTTACCAAAGAATTGCGGAAAGTGGGGAGCAAGTCTGACTGTGAATTTCCTAGTTAAAAAAAAAAAAGACAAAAAGAAGTGGCTACTACAGCCCTCATATACAGAGGAGTAAAGTATATGTTCTTTTCATATTGTTTTAGGAGAAGCCATCACCCTGCTCCCAAGCAGTGGTGGAATCAACCCCGAGAGTTCTCATCAACACAGATGCTGTGCTGAGTCATGCACTCAACGCATCCCTTCATCAATAAAACAGACAACAGCAATCTGCAGTCAGTGGGGTCTCCGGCTCTTGTAGAACACTCCAAGGGTACAGGGACAAAGTACAAGTCAGTGAAAATGATGCTGCAAGGAGTCAAGCAATGAAGTTCAAGTACACGGCTCTCTGATGACTTGACTTGGTCCAGGGATGAAGAGAATACTTGGATAAGCAACCAAAAGCTTCTCTTCTGTTTCTGCATTGCATACCAATATCGAAAGAGTGGAGTGCTGCCGCTAAAACGAAACAGAGCTCCCCTGCTTGACTGTTCCCAGGAGTGGCCTATTAGACTATCCCATGGAACCTGTGAGGCACTACTGGACACACTTCATAAACCTCTGGATGAGACCCATGCTGTACCCTTACATGAGACACTTCTGTGCACATATACATACATACACTTTAGACGATGGGTATTTCAGGTTGCTAATGGCAAAACCACGTGCTTAACAAGCAACACAACAAGGAAAGGTTTGCGAATTTCACTGATATTTTAAAGTCTGCACACATACACACGCATGCAAGTAGTCAATTCATTCTTCATAATACAGATTTGCTACAAACACTTTGGTGTGCACATTTTTTAGAAGGTACCATTACCATTAATTCCATGAAGGCAGCTGAAAAATACCTAAATACTGCCCCCATTATACAACATGGGTAGATCTAGAGCAGACAGAGAAAGACAAGTATCATATGATGTCTCTTATGTGTGGAATCTAAAAAAGAATAATACAAATGAACTTACATACAAAACAGAAGTAGAGTCACAGAGAGGGAAAACAAACGATCATTAAAAAAGAAAAGGGGGAGGTATAAATTAGGAGTTTGGGATTAAAATATACAGACTGCTATACAGAAAAGAGGTAACTAACAAGGACCTACTGTATAACATGGGGGCTATATTCAATATCTCTTAATAATCTATAGTGAAAAAGAATCCAAAAAAGAATGCATATATAATGTTTAACTGAATCACTTTACTGTACACCTGAAAATAATATAAAATTGTAAATTAACTATATTTCAATGAAAAAAAAATTTTAAAGACAAGATAACTTCCTAGTGAATCCTACAAATCAAATTAGCTTAAAAATAAATACCCCTGGGAAAGCAAATGAATTGGCTTTCTGTATAATGATGGGTTTAAGTCATTGTAATGTCAGAGAACTTTTGATAAAAAGGATGATTTAGGATGATGTTTTAGGGCAGTTGATCTTACGCTATTATTATTACTATTAATACACTAATTAACCAGCAGGACCAGCTCTCTACTGAGACCACTTCTTTTGTGATAGGAAATCACCAGGGTATAGGTCATGACTTTGTTCATTCTCATTGTGGGAGACAGACTTTCAGCATATCTAAGAGCATGTTCGTGTCATTACAAGGTAAGCCAAAGAGATGGAGGGCTGAAAGCATGTTTGTTCAACTCTAAATGGCCATAAGTGAGAAGCCAAAAAAAGATTTAAAAGGGTTTGGAGTTCCAGTGAGACTGCATGTAAGCGTAAGCTGGATTGATTAGACAATAATTTATGTATAAATAAATGTATATATAAATATCTTGAATTTTGCATCAATCTTTGGTTTTTTTTTATTGCAAGACCTGAACAGAGTTGCTGTGAGATTACAAGAAGTAGGCTTCCTCACTGGCACAGAGCTCCGTACTAACTCTGCAAAGGGACCCACTGGCTTTAAGGGTCCTTTTGTGTTCACCTAAGCCAGTGGTAGATCACTGAAGAAAGTGGCTTACAGACTCCTGTCCTCATCATTATCTCCTGGCTATCACTGATTAATAAGGATAATGACAGTAAAGACATAGAGAACAGACTTGTGGTTGCCAAGGGGGAGGGAGCCTGGGACTTTGGGACTAGCAGGTGCAAAGGATGGATGATGGATAAACAACAAGGTCCTACTGTATAGCATAGGAAACTATATTCAATATCCTGTGATAAACCATATAAAGAACTATATATATATATATATATATGTCTATGTGTGTATCTGATTCACTTTGCTGTACAGCATAAATTAACACAATATTGTAAATCAACTATACTTCAATAAAATTAATTTTTTAAAAAAAGGATAGTGACAGTAGCAACCTACAACTAATCTTGATTAAAAAAAAAAAAATGAAATGGAGATCTTAGAGAATGCACCAAAGCATCTCAGTTCAGGAGGCCACAGCAATTTTACTCCTAAAAACACCCACACATTTTTAGCATCTGTACTAGCGAAAACCCTATACCTCGTTACCTCTCTTTTGCCAAGAAACGTGAGAACAGAGGATGGGAAATTAGGCTTGAAGAAGTTTCCACCATTTGCCATGCTTTATATCCACTCGTAAATGGAGAATCTCTGCTGAGTTGATGGAGCGTGCAGGATGGAGCTTGAACACAGGTTTGTCTTACTCCACTAAACTATGCTGCCTCTATTCCCTCTAAAGACCTGAAACTCACTAAGTTATCCCTGGGAAGACACTAGGAGTCATACTTGTATCCATGACTTTAAAAGCCACACAAGAGTTCACAAGAAACACAATGAGAGGAAACAAGAAACAATTAGAGCTGCCACTTCTCTGTTTGTAAAACACAACTGGAAAAATGCTGTAACTACCATGAAAAAATATATTATTCAGGAAGCATGTGCTACTCACAACGGCATGAATAATTTATATCAGGAAGGTCGTTGAGTCTCCAAATCAACTTATTTACTATATTTCTTAGCATCCAAAATGTATTTGCAAGGTTAGCTCTAAACTGATGAATACTAAGAGAAATAAAAAAATAGTTTCTCCTTTTAGCCTCAGTTTTCTAATCATTTAAAGGCCATTCAAACTATGAAAAATGTGCTTTACACTTCATATGCATTTCATTTTCCTTTAAATGTATTCTTATCGTTGAAGTCCTTGAATATTTAAAAAGGTAAAAAACTTTAAAATAAAATCTGTTGCAATTTGCTTACAGCCCGAAGGAACAGCAATGAGAACAGAAAACTTGACTGTGCACACCCCCATAGCGCCATCTCATGGCAACTCTGCAGAGACCATGGCTCAGTAAAGATGCCTGAGTAGCAGCGGCTAGAGGGAAGGGTGCCCACAGTTCAGATCATCTCTGTTGACCAGGATGGGAACTCCAACCAGTTGCCAAGGGCAAGGGATTGTTAACTAAACACTGGTAAAGAAGCCAGAGAAGCATTTCCTTTTTCTCAGCCTTTTGCCTAATTTCTGATTGCAGTATTGTGCACTGCATTCCATCCCACATAATCTGTCAATATACAAAATATTGTCCTAAGCACTTCACTGAACTCTCACTATAGCCTTATGAAATAGATATTCTTGTTAGCCCTCGTTTTAGAGATAAGGAAACTGAGGCACGGAGAGGTAAGTGACAAGCCCCAGGTCACAAAGGTAGTAAGTTGTTGCGATGAAACTCAGTGACCCTCCTCTGAAACTAGCACTGTGACCCAATGCCAACATAAGTCATTTTTCATAGCCTTAAAAATGTAGCTCCGTTCTAACCCTGCGTAGGATCTCTCAGCAGCTTGTACAAGGCAATTTACATATCATTTCACTTCATCCTCACATTATACTATGAGCAACTATTCCTATTTTTCAGATGTAAAAGAGACTGATCATTGAGGAGGTTAAATAATTATCCTAAGGTCACCTCAGCTAGAAAACATCACAGCTGAATTACAAAATGGCCCTGACCCCACAGCCCATATCTGTTTATAGCATCACACATGGTGACTCTGGCGGGTCACCAGCCTGGGAGCCTCAGGGTCCCACCTTGAATTGATGAAGGCCATCATCCCACAGTCCTGGGGGTTAAGGATGAAATCAAATAATGGAGGGAACATTCCCAGATGAGCACCAGCCAGGTACTTGCCAAAAAGTGAGCACTCCCTAAAAGGGTATCATTGTTCTTATTATCATGAGTGCCTGCATACTCAGTCACTCAGTCATGTCTGCCTTTTTGCAACACTTTGGACTGTAGCCCACCAGATTCCTCTGTCCATGAGATTTTTTAAGCAAGCATACTGGAGTGGGTTGCCATTTCCTCCTCCAGGGTATCTTCCCTACCCAGGGATTGAACTCAAGTCTCCTGCGTCTCCTGCACTGCAGGCAGGTTCTTTACCTGCTGAGACATCGGGGAGGCTCCCTATTATCATGATTCTCTCAAAATTCAGAAGAGCCTTGATTCTGTGGGACTTCCCTGGTGACCCAGTGACTGGGACTCCCAATGCAAGGGGCCAGAGTTCAATCCCTGATCAGGGAACTAGATCCCACACGCCTCAACTAAAGATGCCAAATCCTGCAACAAAGATTGAAGATCCCACATGCTGCAACTAAGACACAGCACAGCCAAATAAATAAACTAATAAATATTACATAAAAGAAAAAATAAAACTCTGAGTCAAGAAACGTTTCAGGGAGGGTTTGAATGTTATCCTGCCCTGCGGCAAAGGACTGGGGGATAATATTTTCATCCTCCCCATCTCTGACTGTGTGCCTTATTTCTGAAGAGCTAAAAGCACTCTGTACCAAGAGCCCCACTAAAGATTCACACTGACACTGTGAAGGAGAAAACAGGTATTATCATCTCTATTTTATGAGAAGGTAACCTCTAGCCTCACAATCACAAGATGTTTAGTAACTTCCTTAAGTCTTTTAACCACCAGCCTCTTCCTCCATGAACCTCACTGCAGAATCCTAAATTATATCAAATACAAGCATGGGGGACCTGTAAGCATATCACAAAAAATATCCAATCATGTGGTTTTTGGTTTACAGTATGACTCAAAGCCACAGGTTTGCATCACATAATAAATTCTGAAAATTTTTCACAAAATACACACAAATGCTTTACATATCTGCAAACAAACTTTTGCCACAGGACATACTACTGATAGAAATCAATTTGCCCAAACCAACTTGGTAGCTGTGGCAGACAGTACTATTTTTACCCTGTCTTCCAGAATTACAACTTTTAAAGAATGTCCACCAGCCCTGTTTGAAAACAAATCACATTTGCAGATTTCCTTGTAGCAAAGGTGGCCACATGACAGTTCTGGCCAATGATCTACAAGTGTCAAGGAGATTTTTCTTTAAAAAGGCAATTTTTCTTAAAAAAAAAAATATATATATATATCCCCCCAAAAATGTGGGAAAAAAATGCGGTTCTTTGCTGTTGGCCCCTTTTCCTATGACCCCTGCCTGGAACACAGACAGTAATGTCTGGAGGTACCAGCGGCATCCAAAAACCATGGGATGAACACCACTCACTAAGAGAGATGCAGCGGGAGGCAGACAAAGCCTGAGACTCAGACACCATGATGGAGCTATAGCAACTACTTCTGGACTCTCTGATCTGTCCTAGATTGGCAATTTCTGAACTTTCTGATTTGTGTGAAAAACAGACTCCTTTATTCAAAGCCTCATTTTTGTTTTCTGTTACAGGAGCTGAAAGCAACTCCTACAGCACCCAGGTCCCTGGATTCACAGTGTCTATTTATAGCAGACCTATTTGTGTGTGTGTTTCTGTCTCTGCGGATTCTACAGATTGAAACAACTTCTCTCATGATTCAAGCAACACACCTAACCTCTCTGGAAACTTGGACAAGTATGTCCCCATTTCTAAGCAAGCGAGGTTGGTTTACTCCCCATCCTGGCTTTTTTAGGTAATACGTGCATTATCCAAAGAAAAGTAGCCAGATCTGTCACTATTTTTCATGAGTGTCATCACAGTGAAAAAAGGGGCATGTCCTCTATGATGAACTATATCTAAGAGAGAACGGTAGTAATTACCCTAGCACGCTGCCTCGGATTCCCTAATAAGAACAATCCACCCATAGCGACAGAGTCTAAAATAAGAACATATTTCTGGAGCAACCTTCTACACAGTTGCCAAGCTCTCCCTGGTTTGGAAGGTATTAAGACACATTCTTGTAATTTTGGAACCAACTCATCATCACCTGATGGAAAATCATCTTGATACCTCATGGCATCACATCCTCATGACTAAATTCCTGGTTGTTGCTCAAATCTTTCATGATTCCCTCCTTAATGGCTTTTTTCAGTCAGAACTGAGCCACCAAATCGCTCTCTTATTTTTTAACTTCTCATTGGCCACTTCTTCTCAGCTTCCTTTCCAAATAGTTCCTCTTATTCTGAGCTCTAAATGAGTATACCTCTAACTTGGTCCTCAAATTCCTCTTCTTCTCTAGCTTTGCTCACTCCCCAGTAGATCTTATATAGCCGTTCAGTTTTACATACGGTGCTTCATGATTCTCATTTTTCCATATTCAATCCCGTATCCCCAGTCCTGACTTCTTTCCTTAACTCACACATGCAACTTACCAGTGAATATCACCACTTGGATATCTGAGCGAAACTCACATGGAACATACATCAAGACGCTTGTGATTCTCCTGTGTCATCCATGGTCTAATTCTCCCCTCAGTGTCCCCATTTCCATAAAGGCATCATACTGCCCAGAAGACCAGGAGTTCTCCTAAACTCCTTTCTTTTTCTCACACCTGAAAACCAACCCATCAGTCAAACTAGTGGGCACAACCTTCCCAATTTGTTCAGCATCAAGCCACTTCCCATCCTCTTGCTTAGTGCCAGCCACCATCATTTCTCACCTGAGCTATGGGAAGATTCTCCTACCTGGTTTTCCTGCCTTCACTCCGGGCTGCTTCTATGCATTCTCCACAGAAAATACAGGATAATCTTTAGGAAGAAAAATGCACCTTCCTCCTTAAAGTCCTCTCATGACTTTAGAATAAAATTTAAAGATTCTGTTGGTGGGACTTCTACTTTCTCTTGTTCTGACCACTCTCCATTCATTTCTGTAGCCCAGACACACTGGACCTTTTCTTGTTCCTCAAGGATATATAGGAGAAGGCAATGGCACCCCACTCCAGTACTCTTGCCTGGAAAATCCCATGGACGGAAGAGCCTGGTAGGCTGCAGTCCATGGGGTCTCGAAGAGTCGGACACGACTGAGCGACTTCACTTTCACTTTTCACTTTCATGCACTGGAGAAGGAAATGGCAACCCACTCCAGTGTTCTTGCCTGGAGAATCCCAGGGAATGAGGAGCCTGGTGGGCTGCTGTCTATGGGGTCACACAGAGTCGGACACGACTGAAGTGACTTAGCAGCAGCAGCAGCAGCAGCAAGGATATATATTCTCAAGGCCCTTGCACTACTGTTTCTTAGGTACCCATTCACATGACGTGCTTCCTCAGGTCATTAACCTCAAAGGCTTTCCCAAACCCATCTGTTCAGCACAACTGCAAGCACTCCATCCCCTTGATGTTTGTTTCTTCTGTTTCTTTGTAACACTTAAAAAAGATATACTTGACAATCTAGTGTGTATTGGTTTATTTATTTTCCTCTCCTCTAGTATCATCTAAATAGTTTATCTTGCTCACTGTTATATGCCCAGCACCCAGTATATTGCTTGGAAAATAGTAAGTGTTCATTAAATATTAGCTACGCAAATGAAAGGACTATGGAGTCTACATTTGTAGATTTTTTTCCCCTAAATTCTCTTGATCTCAGACCACAATCCTGAGGAAAAGGCTTTTCCATATAATGGGAGACAGATGGATGGAGAAGCCCATATTTCCACATTAGTTTGAATTTCTGAATTCTCTTCTCTGTGCTCAGTAAAGTTAATTTAGGTAACTTGTGAAACTGTAAAAATCAGTATGGACAACAGTAAATAGCTGAAAGATTCTTTCTACTTTACAAATAAATTACAAACATCCCAGTGTACTACCAAGAAAAGATCCAAAGAATTAAAAGTTTGATACGGTCTATGCTTTTTAAATCCTCAAGGAAAATAATTTATTTTTTTATAAAGTAGAAAAAAAAGTTAAATAGATTGATGGAAATTATATGAAAAAAACATAATGAAGTCATTAGAGAAAAAATAAAATCTGTGTCATCTCCTGTTCAGAGAAGCTTAGGTTAATAAAAAGAAATTGTATTCCATTTTAAAGCATTGCACTCTAGAAGAGTAATAAAATTAGTACAATCACTTCTGGAGATAGTTTAGGAAATAAAATAGGCACCTAATGGTGTTAGCCTGTAGTAGTGCAACCTTCTTGAAGATGCAGGGAAGGATTTGATAACTTCTTTTTACCAAATCTTACAAACAGATAAATATTCATTTATATGTGTTTTATATGTATGAGTATAGACACAGCATAATTTTATGTGGGCTTATATTTAACAGTTACTCTAAAGAGGTTTATAAGAATTCAGGAAAACTTGAATGTGTGAACAAGATAAAATTCTCTGCTCAAACACTGTTGACCTTTGAAATTAAAAAAAAATACTTAATTACTCAGTAATATTTCTCCAATATAAGATTTTAAATATTTAATGTCAGGAGAATTATCCAGTTAAACTGTAAATATAGCTTTGTGTTCTCTTGATTAATTATGCATCTACTGTTGCAAAGGAACTTTTTGAATTGTGTTAACAGCTGACATAAAAATAATAACATGTTTATAAGCCTATAAAATAATTCTCCAGCAGTCTCTTCCATTATCTTTTATAAGTGTTCATTTATTACAACTGGGCGTTGACCATTAACAAGTTGCTCATCACTTGCATGAGATTTGATAGAAATTATTTTCATCCTGTCTCATCTCATTGTTGCCAAAAGGATGGAGTGATATCTGCAAGACAACATTTCAAACGAAGTTGAAGTGCAAATTGTGATTTTAGATTCTTCCTTTATTGCATAAACTATAAGAAAAGTTGCAAGAACATGCTTGACCAATGGAAAACAGACTATATTTTTTCTACCAGCATATCCAGGGGTTTCGGTTTGGTTTTTCATTGTTTCTAGCCATTTCAAACAGATCAACAAAGACTGAAGGCACTTGTTTTGAAATACATTTCATTTACCACCTTCATACCTTAAAAAAATGCAGTACATTTATTTAATCAATACTATCTACCTCCAATTTCACAGAAACAAGCAGAAACTGATGATACTAAATAAAAAGTACTTCACAAAAGTGCACATACATGTATGCACACACAGATATTTTTAAAATAATAAAATGACCAAGAGACCAAGACACAAAACCAAAATTTTCAAAGAGTGATTTCTCTCAGAGAAAAAGGAAAAAAAGTTCACTAGGTACCCTGGCAATTTTCCACTGCAAATTTTACATTTAGAAGTTTAATTACAAACTTAGATAAGTGGATTATAATGAAAGATATCTCTAGCAGGGGAGCCCAGACAGAAGCATCATGAATGCATTAAAGAAAACACCAGAGAGAGAACTCTCCATCAGCAGAAAGATTTTAATTAAACAGCAATAGGATGCATCTCTTCTGTGAAATTATATTCCTGTTAACCCATAGTTCATTAAAAATATTTACTACATATTAATAATATATTCTTTGAAAACATCCACTCTGGAAAGTATGTTTAAACCATTCATTTTCAGTCATGAAGGCAGAAAACTGTGGGTATGGAGGAGAGAAAAGATCCCCTGGTAAAATATAGGAAAAAAAGATCTCTTTGCATGCTATCCTCGGTCAGCTGAGCCGGAAGTGGTTCCTCACTGCATGAAGACCCATGGGCTTCAAGAGAAGTCAAATGAGCCAGTAGTGAGCACCTAAGTTATTCCCCTAAGTACACTGAATGTTAGCATTGGTCCGTTAGGAACAACCAAGAGGATGGATAACATCAGTTTAATCCCATCAACTTGTCTGCACTTCTGTTCTTGGCATGAATCCAAGTATTTACTTGGGATACTATGTTGGGGCTTCCCTGGTGGCTCAGATGGTAAAGAATCTGCCTGCAATGCAGGAGACCCGAGTTCAATTCCTGGGTTGGGAAGATCCCCTGGAGAAGGGAATGGCAACCCACTCCAGTATTCTTGCCTAGAGAATTCTATAGACAGAGGAGCCTGGTGGGCTACTGTCCATGAGGTTGTAAAGAGCTGGACAGGACTGAATGCCTAACACTTTCTCTAGGTTGTTGTGCTTAGTTGATTAGTCATGTCGAACTCTTTGTCACCCCTGGACTGTAGCCCGCCATGCTCCTCTCTCCTTGGGGATTCTCCAGGCAAGACTACTGGAGTGGGTAGCCATTTCACTAGGTTGTTAAAGACACGCATTTTCAAAATCCTCAACAATATTCCTGAGTTTCTGTAATGTCCAACCAAAAAGCTCTTTCCTTAAGGGCAGGGGTCATATTTTCTCCATTTTGTATTTTGAGTTTGTAGTCTCTTATCTAGACCCAGTAGGTACAAAGCCAATGTTGAATAAATGAAGGAATTAATGAAGTGAAAAGGTACAAAAAGGATGTGTTCTATTCTAATAAAATCATAATTAACAGAAAAAATTGGGCTCAGAAAGCCAGTATCTTCAAACAGATACAAAAAAATAAATATTTATCCTAATTATACTTCCCCCTGAACACTGCAAAATTCCATTCCCACAAACTTTCTTAGATCTAATGTTTACTGTCCATCCTGTCAACATTAGGGACTGCCTAGGTGGCTCAGTGGCAAAGAATCTGCTTGCCAATGCAGGAGATTTGGCAGACACGGATTTGATCCTTGGATTGGGAAGATCCCCTGGAGGAGGAAATGCCAATCCACTACAGTATTCTTGCCTGGAAAATTCCAAGGACAGAGGAGCCTAGTGGGTTACAGTCCATGGGATCACAAAGCATCAGACATGACTGAGCACATACAATGTCAACATTACACTTGTTCTAACATACACTTTCTAGACTGTTGCCAATTCCACAGTTGGAATGAGGTACAATGTTACAGGACCTTTAGGGTTCCATGGAGGGTAACTTTTTTGAGTGTAACAGTACATAGAAAATGAAATGCCAAGCACATATTTTGGTAAAACAAGCAAACATTAATTAACAAACCAGCAAATTTCATAAAGAAAATAAAATTACTTCTGTCCCCTGGACTAGTAGTTTTGTTGAGCTGTCGGATGCCTTATCATTTCTAGAAATAATGACTCACTTTTTCCAAGTTAAAAATAAAATCTCAGGAAGCCAACAAAGGATCTGTATCTTTAATATAATATGTCAGCACAGTGTTTTATTAAAATTCAAAATATAACTTCCTACACATCTTCTCTATTTGCTGTAACAGAGCAACAGATATTAACAGCAACCTGTTATGACCTCTAGTTGGTTAGATGGAGAGGAATAATGCTCAGAAATCTGAAGGTCAGGAAAAGATGTCTGTGGGAATAAAAGCTATAGTCTGAGAGAGAGAAACCTCTTAAAGTCATTCAAATGAAAATGATGGAATCTGAACGCACTAATGCAAGCACAAGATGAGCTTATGAAAAACTAGGTAAATGACAAGAGTGGAACTAAAACACCCATTCTCACAAATATTTAAAAAGGAATCTCCATTTCAACCTGTTGGTCATGTCACTGAAAAAGTGAAACCACACTCACTCCATAGGTGTTAATATTTTGGAGTGAAGCAGAGGATAAAGGTCATCATCCAAGCTGATCAAATCATACTCAGGTGGAATTGTACATTAATGAGACAACAAATAGAATAATATGTCACCTGTGGATCATTTGTATCCCTTTGTTCTGTGGCCACAGATGTACTTTAATCCACCATCTGCTTTAGAAATTTTCATTGTCAAAGGTTGTGGGTGTTCACTAAGCCTATATAAGGGGAGGTGATTCACTCCAGCAAATCTTTGACACTATTTTAAAAAGCAGACTGACATTTACATAGGATCAATAGTCTTAAGAGAGGAACACCACTTCAAACTGGTGATGTTAGCTTCCAGTGATGACACCACTTAACTGATGATTTCATAGTCCCTTGACAATTTCCAATAGATGCCACCAGTTTTCTATACACCTGCTTCTCCTCTTCCTGGAAAGCAACTTTTCTTACACCTTCTAGCTCACAAACACAAAAAAATGGATGCTAAAATCAATGCTGAAACATGTAAAAGAATATTAATAGTACTGACACTTACAAAGGTCAAAGAATTAAAAGGAAGTTAGAAGAGATTCTATAACTCAAACCTTCTCAAATACTCTTAGCAGTAACTCAATATTTTCAGTGACAGGGAATTAATTCAATGCCCTACAAAGCAACCCATTCCATTTTGGGATAGCTCCAATTACTAGGACATGTGTCTCAACCCAGAATAGTTGTTCTTTCCTTATCTAAAGCTTTCAATCTTAACTCTTCCCTATGCAGTTATAGCTAAAGGATATCTCATCTGTCTGCAACAAGACAAAACTCGATTTTCCTCTTTTCTAGGCTAAACATGTCCAGCTCTTTCAACTACTCCCCATTATTCTTGGTTTCCACATCCTTCACCAATATGAACTCTCTATCCAGACATGTCTCCAGAAGGTGAAGGTCAGTTCTCTGGAAAAGGACAGGGCTGTGAGCCACTGGCACCCAGAATCACAGTCTCTGGCCATGTAAAGGGGATTTGGGTGGGGGAACCACTGGCCCAGAAACAGGGGGGGAAGTTGTGCACAGAAGTATTCTTATCAGGGATTATTATTAACATTAATTAGAAACATGTTTAATGTTAATTAGAGAGACAGTAACCTAAATGTTTACTCAAAAGAAATGATTAAAACTGTTACATCGTCTCAAAACCATATCATGCTGTTAAGAAGGGTATAAATATGGAAACTGTGCATATAATATGTTTTTAAAAACTTTAATATTTATTATATGTGACTAAAATGATGAGGGAAAATGTATGCATTACATTTTTTTCAGAAAAAAAAAACACATGAAGAATGTTAGTTGTATTTAAGTGGTAGAAACATGAGAGATTTTATTCCTCTTTGTCTCCTTACTTACTCATGCTTTTAAAAAATGTAATTAAGATATGCAGTGCAGACTACCTTTATTTTACAGGTTTTTGAAAGAAAACCTGGAGAATACTTTGCATGTACCCAATACCAGATGAGGCACAACTTGGAGAGTATATTGAGTGCTTAATAAGCATCTGGTGCCTATTTGAAGAAGCCAGCTCAGCCAGGCCATTTCACTGCACTGTGTGGATTTTGGCAATTTGTCAACGAAACCATGTTTTTCCCAGGAAGAAAAATAATCTGCTGCAAAAGAAAGTTTAATGACTATTTTTAAAATAGTGCTGTCTCCCCATGTAGCCATTCCTCCCCAAGTAGCAAAGAGGGGATGTACTCCCCACTCCTATGTGCTTCACAAAGTGCATCTTAACACGGTTACCATCAACTTTTAATGGAAATGGCCTCGAGCAAGAAAGGAAGCAGACCCTTCGGTTTTATGATCCCATGGAAATAATCAAGGCTTGTTGCAGGATAACTTTTATATCTTTTATCATGAAAATTAAAATAAATGGAGAAGATTTGCCTCTTTCAAGAAGGGAATCTCAGTTTGACTTATTTGTGTTGAAGGCAATTCTGGGCTCAATAATGAAAGCTTAGAATCAGAGATCAACATGTCTACCCCTTCTGCTCTCCTTTCCCACTCCTCATAGTTATAGCCAGCCATGGGACCCACTTCCTAGTCTCCTTAGCCAACCCAAATCCACTATAATATCTTTTCCCAACATTCTGTGCTCCAGTTGGCTGGCAAGTCAGAAAATTGAGGCCAAATTCTACCATAGTCACTTACCCCAGCCAACTGCCAGCTGATTTCACTTAATATTACATGAATTCTAGCACAAAAGCATCTGGATGGTCCCCTGAACGCTGTTAAAATCTGACACAAAGGTAACTCCATGATATTACATCTCAGCAACACAGTGAACAGGACCTCAGGATTCTGTTCCTACTCTAACACAGTGAAGTGAAAGTCACTCAGTCGTGCCCGACTCTTTGCGACCCCAGAATTCTCCAGGCCAGAATACTGGAGTGGGTAGCCTTTCCCTTCTCCAGGGATCTTCCCAACCTAAGGATCAAACCCAGGTCTCCCGCATTGCAGGCAGATTCTTTACCAGCTGAGCCACAAGGGAAGACTCTCTAACACAGTATTTCATAGTGAAGAAAATCATCACAAAATACTTAATAAATACCCGAATGTAGAGACAAAGGAAGAGTACTGGACTCAAGAGAAAACAAGAAGGGTTGCATAAGGCCCCTCCTAGCATGTTCACCAAGGAATTACAATTACCCGACATATAGTGAGTCAAGTGCCAATTTCCCATTACAGACCAAAGGCATCCTCAGTGTTTCCAGGGTGACTTCAAGGAGGGAAATTTGAAACATGGGTAGATATTTTAAAAAACTGAAACATGGGACAATACATGGAATTTCAAGCAAGGGAATGGCATGAAGTCTTGTACTGATGTTGGGGGTGACGCTTTAGAAACAGATTGACTACAAGGTAAATGATCTGAAATATAAAAGCTTCTGATTTTACTCAATAGGCAATGGTGAAGTGATCAAGTGTTTCTCCAAGAGGAAACAACTTAACACTGTACTTTGGGATATAACGGACAGCAATATTTAGGGCAGATTAAAGAAGATGAACTCAAAGTAGAAGATTCTGGCAGTAACTCACATGTGAAGAAGACCTTCTGGAGCTACAGAGAGACCACTACAGAAAGAGAAAAATGGACAGGCAGCAAGAGATGAGACAAATGAAGTGCGAACTGACAGAAGAAGTGGCCATAACTAGCAATGAGGTCTCAAGATGAGAAATAGAGTTGGAAGAAGTTGGTAAAGGAAAGTGATGACAAGTTTTGCTTTGTCATGACTTTAATATAATGATGTAACATTCAAGCTATAGCATCTACTGGGGAGCTGAAGAAGTAGAGCTGAGAGGGATTCAAGTTAGAGAGGTGATCTGGAAAATCGGGCCCATTAAAGTTGGTATTCAAGTCCAGAAGCAGAAAATCAGGCCAGCTCTTCAAGTACAGAAAGAGTAGGAATCTAAGGACTAGGTCTAATAGTCTTCTCATACTCAGGAGGAAGAAGAAGGAGTTTTTGCTTATGTTGCATCTTCCAGATAAAATTCTCTTTTTTACTTGATGACTTAATGAACTTTTCTGCAGCACAAAGGGATAGAACAAATGGCACTTCATCTGTGGGATCTTCTCCAGCACATCTGCGCAGAGTCACTTTCTCCCTATTTATGATCCCACGGTATGCTGTACAATAATCCTTTAGACATCTCTTTCAGCCATTAGCCTGGGAGCTCCACCATGATAATCTGCCCAGCATACTGCCTAGCAGAGAGAGACAATTAATCCATGCTTATTAAATGTTCAATGTCTAGCAAAGCTGAGGGAAAAAATGACCTGACAAGTATGGGGGGGAAATTTTGTGGAATAATAGCAATAATACCTAGACCTAACTTAGAAGATGGGATTTTGGACACTGAGCTGATGCTCTGTAACATGAGACTTTGGGGGACCAAGATAGCAGGGAATGCATTTTGCACGTGGGGACATAGGACTATGGAAGACTGTGGATGCCAGGCCCCAAGACAGGGTCCTATTCTCATCTCCTGGTATTCATACGCTCTCACAGTAAATAGGAAATTGTGAGAGTGAAGGAGGGTGACTTCCTAGGCTAGGGCATAAAAGACACTGCAGCTTTTGCCTTAAACTCTCTAGATTGTTCACCTGAGGAACAGCAAGTGCCACGTCATAAGGACATTCCAGCAATCCTATTGTGTCCAGGTGGCAAGAAATTGAGTCCTCCTGAAAACGAACAGCAGTAATGTGCTGGGCATATGTGTGAGTCCCCTTGGAAGCAGATCATCCAGCCCTTCTCAAGCTTTTAGCTGACTAAAGCCCCAGCTGAAGTCTTCAATGCAACCTCATCAAAGACCCTGGGCCAGATTCCCAACTTACAGAGACTGAGGCAATAAATATGAATAGTTGTTTTAAACTTTTTCAACCTTGGAGAAATTTGTTATACAGCAATAATGATTAATACACTTAGGTTCTTTGTGTTTTTCTAGATCTCATCCCTGAAAGGAGGAAGAAAAAGGAAAGTAAGTGACAATGACTTTGAGAGAAGAGACACTACATTTTACTACTGATGGATCAAAGACTGGAAAGAGGGGTGAACTTGACTCAAAGTTGAGTACTTTGAGTCTCAAATGAGGACTACAAGTCCTCATTCCATCACTGGATTACTCTGTGATTCTGATCAAGTCCCTTCATCCATCTGAACCTCTCTTTCCACCTGTCCTGCAAAATGAGAATAATAAAACCTAATGAACAGGATTACTGTGGGATTGTCTTCAATGAGACACAATTTCTTGAACACCTGTCCTCATCAGATCTAACACAGAAGAGATGCTCAATAAATAGGAACTGAATAAAAATCCAAAGACAATTCACAGGCTGACAGGTAAGTGGAAGAAACCATATAGGAGACAAACCACAGAATAATGAGATTCTAAAATTAGACCTCTGTTGCTCACAAAATGTTTCTATGCCAGGTCTTGCCTCCTATATGTGTCAGAACAGGGCCATCTCACTTCTCTAGTAAATCCCTCCCATGCTACCCAAATCATTAGCCTGTGGGCACGTCTCCTAACTCAAAATAATTTCATTCTCTCAAAATATAGTGAGTACCTACTTCATAAAAGTATTGTCTTGGTGCTAGAGATATAGCTGTAAACAAAACAAACTTAAAGCAGATAAGCTGAGCTATGCAGATAACTGGAAAACAGTGTTCTAGGCAGAAGGATCAGTAACTTCCAAGGTCCTTGAAGGAAGCCAGTGAAGCTGGAGTAAAGGAAGCCAGAGGAGAAATAGAGGAAACTATGCTAGAAAAGTAACATAATGAGTATAGGACATCAAAAGAACCCTTCAACCAAGGTGGCTTTTCTAAGAGAGAGGTGGGGAGCCACAGAAGTGTTTTGAACAGAAGAAGGCCAGGATGTGACTTATATTTCAACAGGATCTCTCCAGTGGGTGTGTTGAGAAAGATTGCAGGAGGGGAACATATAGAAACAGGGGGACTGGATATGAGGAAGTTATGATGAAAGACAGTAAGGATAAGTCAAGTTCTAGAACATTCTGAAGGCAGTGGCAATGAGATTTGCTGACAGATTAGATGTGTGTAAAAGAAAAGAATCAAGGGTGACTCCAAGATTATGGGCAGGAGCAACTTAAAGAACGATGTGTTACTAATAGAGAGGGAAGGCTTGGATGTGACAGGAGCAAAGGTGAGGTAGGAGGGATGTCAAAGTTCAGTTTTGGATGTTAAGATTGAAATGCTTCTTACGGATCCAAGTAGAAATGACAACTAGGAAATTATAAATCCATGGTTCAGGGAAGAGCACTGAGCTGGTGATATTCGGAAGGCATTGCAACAAGTGTGAGCTTGAGGGCCTCTCTGGTGGTGCAGTGGTTAAGAATCCACCTGCCGATCAAACATGGGTTTGATCCCTGGTCTGTGAGGATTCTACATGCCATGGAACAACTGAGCCTGTGCACCACAGTCTGGAGACTCCAAGTCCCAACTCCTGAAGCCCACGTTCCCTAAAGCCTAGCTCTGCAACCAGAAAAGCCACCACAATGAGAAGCCCATGCATAGAAATGAAGAGTAGCTCCCATTGGTCACAACTAGAAAAAGCTCATGTGCAGCAATGAAGACCCAGCACAGCCAAAAATAAATGTAAAAGTAAAGAAATCAATCTTTTTAAAACAACGATAGTAGTAGATAGGCAATGCTTTTTTCAATTTTTTTAAAGTGTGAGGTTGGATGATGTCACCAAGGTAACAAAAGTGAGGAGAGGAGACCCAGGATGGCACCAGGTCCCCCATCAACAATAATGTGCTCCCTCCACTCACATCTCCATCTCGTCTACGTTATCTCTCATCTGACTTCTCTGACCTTCCAAGATCCTCCACTCCTCATATAAAACATGAAGCATCTTCTTTAATCCACTCCAGTTTTAAACTAGGCTCCACACTTAACTCTTCCAGCTCTGCTTCCCAGCATGATCTGTTTCTCTCGCTTCTCTCTTCATCCATTGGTCAACAACAGGCAAACTGAGGGTCCATCCCTGCTGTCATTCCCACCACAGTTCAACTAAGGTGTGGAAATACTCCCTTCCCTTCATTTTCTGACGTATTCAGTTCTGGTCTTCTCTTTTAGAGTCATACCGCTCCTCTTAAGAAAAATACCAAAGAGTTTGTAAGGTGACTATTTCCAAGAAATATTAAAAAACGTTGTGGGACTGCATATACTTGACTATTCAGTCTTGTCTCTCAGCACCGCCCACAGGCAGGTCTACATTCAGGACCACACCAACCTTCCAATCAGTACCTTTCTCCCTCATTTTACTTGGTAACTACCACTTACCCTTCCTCTGAGCTTGTCTCTAGGAACTCTGTAAATGCTATTCTCCACGAATGTGGTTGCGCCCTCCTCTGCTGCTGCTGTAATGGCCATCTATTAGCCTATCAATCTGTACAATGTTTGTTAACTTCCCTGACATTAGTCCATCTTTGGCACCAAATATAATTATGTGACTGGAAAATTTTTAATTTCAGTTAAAATGGCTTTTAAAATAGGCCCATGCATAGTCCTTATCTGCTTACAAAAATTATTCACAAGCATGTGACAGCCTCCTTTCAGACACTTTAAAATAGAAAATACTGGCTCTTTCTGGAAATGAAATCATAGTTCATCACGATTAAGTGACTTCTCTAAAGCCATGATTCATAGTTAGGACTGAGGGCTCCTGGTTTAGTAACCTGTTGGCACATTATATTTAAATAAATAACAAGCTGATTGATAACAAGTGTCAACTGTAAAACACTACTAATTTCAGAGGACATTAGTTTGTTGATACGTATGTAGCTGAAACTCTCACATTTCTTTCCATGCATGTGAAAGAAGGAGTTGTCAGCCCAACCCGTTTCCAGGAGGTCATACAAATGCAGAGTTCAAATTGTATCTCTACTCCGGTAATTTGTCCTTCCCTGCTGTCACTCCCATTATGGTTCAATTAACAGTGGAAGCTGGGAGCGACTTGATGAACATCTGTCGCATCCACCTGGAAATAATTCAATAAGAGCACACTATGGGAAGACATTATGGGACACCAGCATGAGGTTTTTGTTTTTTTTTTCCCCCATTTGCACTCCAGGTAGCAAGAGTAATTCAGATAATGGGAGGGAAAAGGGTACTCCATCACCTGGAAATATTAGGCCAATTTCCCAGTGTAGCATTCTAACACATACTGAAAAGGAATATAAAAATAACAACAAATGGATTGGACTCATGAAGCTACATGATCACACTGGCATCACTGTTATAGGTCATATAAATAAAGCACAGCATTAGCAGAAGCTGCTGTCAAACACAGTGTGTATGTGTATGAAAATCGCTCAGTTGTGTCCAACTCTGCAACTCCATGGACTATATACAGTCCATGGAATTCTCCAGGCCAGAATACTGGAGTGGTAGCCGTTTCCTTCTCCAGGGGATCTTCTCAACCCAGGGATTGAACCCAGGTCTCCTGCATTGCAGGCGGATTCTTTACCAGCTGAGCTAAATAGTGTATATTGTATAAAAGAACATATTTTTGACATATTACCTAAGTGTTTTATGGGACGCCCAAGGTTGATCTGGTAATGGACAAAAAACACTAAAGGACCATTAGCCCTATATTGTGTGGATTGAACAGATAATGACAATAGCAATTAAAGTCTGGAAGGAAACACACTTTTGTGTGTCTGAAATTCCCCAAATAGACACAATTATAACTGGATAGATCTATAGATTCATTTTTCAATGTTCATTATTTGTTGATTTCTTCAAACTAGATTATTTTCAATGCCCCAAAGAAAATATTCCAAAAACATAGTAAAAATGTGCTGCCCAAGCCTAAAGAACTATTTATTTAATAATCACCACTCTAAATTGTTTTTAATTAGCATATCTAAATAAAAATCTCTTTTCATTTAAATTGTTAATTATTTCCCTCAAATGCTATGCTCAATTATGTTTTTAAGACATCTGTTTGTAATGCTATTCCCATTCAGAATAAAAAGTTGCGATGCTAGGCTTAGGAAAAAAGGCTACAGAAACTACAAATATTTCAGAATAAAAAGAGAAGACAGCCAGTGAATAAATATAATCGCCTTCAAGCAATACAATGAGTAATAGACAAGGGAGGCAAACCACTATTCTCTACAGATGCTAGAACAGCAAGAAATGGGCTTAAACTGCAGGTGCAGGAGACAGGGTTTAGCTTAGACAGAGGAAAGATGATACATCATGTTCAACAATAGAGAACCATTATTATGAAAGATAAGACTCCTTTTTCTCCCTCAAATTATTGTAAAACTGTTTCATTATTGCGTGAGGTTTGTCAGAGCCATATGAATTTAGCAACCGTATCTGGTAGACCACAAATCACTCCTGCAGATATACGATACTGCCTCCACTTCATAATTATGCTAGCAGATTTCACAGAGGTGTAGAAACAGTTCAGAGATATAGACTAGGAAAGAGATCCAAGGGCAAAATTAACCCCCGGGAAGAAAACGTTCACAGTGTGCCTAAAAGAACTTAGGAAAGAGGCATCAGGTTTAACACTTTCAGGATTAGGGAAAGAGACACACAAGTGGCTATCACTTTCAGCCACCGACTGCTGCATCGAGCAGAAATGAAAATATGGACTTGCCATGGGCATGTGAGTCCCACAGGATCAGAGCACTTCCACCCAACAGCCTGAGCCCAGGAAGGACGTGCCAAACGTCACAAGGAGAGCCTGATTCTGGAAATTCAAGAACTTGTCATTTTGTTTGGTCCCATAATTGTGTGAACTATTTCCAAATTGGCGACAATTTAAAATCAATATACCCAAGTGAAATTTTAATTTAATGCTTATACATCAAGTGATTTTTCACAGAGGACGAGCCACATTTCTGGTGCTAGATGAAATGAATTCACTCAAAACAGAGCAACATCACATTAAGAAACCAATCTAGGTCTGTATTCTAAAAAAGGTGAAAATTAGGCATGCGTAAAATGTAGTTTCTGAAATCTTGGGATTCCTCTCTCTTTCTCTCTCTTCCCATCCCCCTGCCTCTCTCTCTTTCTCTTTCTCTCACTCTCTCACTGAAAGTACTAAAATGAAGATTTAAGGAAAACAATTCATAGGAATCTGAACACTACTCAAATATGAAGCTCATGATAATTGAGTGATCTATCACTTCAAGAGATAAGTAAATTGACCTAAGTTCAAGAGAGGATTTAGCACTGACATTAAAAGTCATTTCACAGAAAATTTGGCAAAAAACCATGACACAGCAAGCAATAATAAGAGCTTTTAGGTGAAATGTAACAAGCAAGAGCTGGCCTCAGTCTGTTAAAAAGGTAATTGGGCTTTCTCAGTGGTTCAGAGGGTAAAGAATCTGTGTGCAATGCAGGAGACACAGGAGATGCAGGTTTGATCCCTGGGTCGGGAAGATCCCCTGGAGAAGGAAATGGCAACCCACTCCAGTATTCTTGCCAGAAAAATCCGATGGCCAGAGGAACGTGTCAGGCTACAGTCCATGGGGTCACAAAGAGTTGAACATGGTTGAGCAACTAAGCATACAACTCCCTAAATGCCCAGTTTGTGTCTGATTCCATCTTAGTAATGTAGAAATAATTCAGTCTTTCATTTGACAGGCATTTATTACAAATCTACAACATGCCTATAACTATCCTTAGACCACAAGGGCCCGCTCTGTACTGATATGGAAGATATTAAGAAGTAAATAAATCCTTATACAGACATCTTTCTGAGAGTGATACATGCTATGAAGGAAAATAGAGTGATACAATACATAATGGGACTGTGCAGCCCAATCAAAAAATGGGCAGGACTTCCCTAGTGGCTCAGTGGTAAAGAACCTACCTGCTAATGCAGGAGACACAGGTTCCATCTCTGGTCTGGCAAGATCCCACATGCCATGGGGCAATTAAGTAAGTGCACCACAACTACTGAGCCTGTGCTCTAAAGCCTGACAACCACAACTATGAAGCTCACACACCCGAGAGTCTGTGCTCTGCAACAAGAGAAGCCACAGCCAAGAGAAGTCTGTGCACTGCAATGAAGAGAAAAGTTCACACAGCAACGAAGACCCAGTATACCCCCAAAAAAGATTAAGATGGTAATTTTTTTTAAAAAAATGGGCAAAAGATCAGCAACAAAGACCCAGTATACCCCCAAAAAAGATTAAGATGGTAATTTTTTTTTAAAAAATGGGCAAAAGATCTAAATAGACATTTCTCCAAAGACACACAGATGGCCAAAAAAAAAAACATGAAAAGATGCTTGACACTGCTAATTACTGGGGCTTACCAGGTGGCACTAGTGGTAAAGAACCCACTTACCAATGCAGAAGACATAAGACAGTGGGTTTGATCCCTGGGTCCGGGATATCCCCAGAAATGCAAATCAAAACTACAATGAGATATCACCTCACACCAGTCAGAATGGCTATCTTTAAAAAGCCTGCTGCTGCTGCTGCTAAGTCGCTTCAATTGTGTCCAACTCTGTGCGACCCCATAGACGGCAGCCTACCAGGCTCCCCTGTCCCTGGGATTCTCCAGGCAAGAATACTGGAGTGGGTTGCCATTTCCTTCTCCAGTGCATGAAAGTGAAAAGTCAAAGTGAATTTGCTCAGTCGTGTCTGACTCTTAGTGACCTCATGGACTGCAGCCTACCACTACCATCAATAAATGCTGGAGAGGGTGTGAAGAAAAGGGAACCCTTCCAGATTGTTGGTGGGAATGTAAATTGATACAGCCACTATGGAGAACAGTATGGAAGTTCCTTAAAAAGCTAAAAATAGAGCTACCATATGATCCAGAAATCTCACTCCTAGACAGATATCCAGAGAAAACCATGGTTCAAAAGGACACATGCACCTCAGTGTTCACTGTAGCACTGTTGATAATAGCCAAGACACAGAAAGCAACCTAAATGTCCATCGACAGATGAATGAATGAAGAAGTGTGGATTCCCTGTTAGAAGTGGTGTACAGTGGTCATGTAAGATAATGACCTCGTTTCTGGAAGACACACACAGGGTATTTAGGGATGATGTGCATCATGTCAGAAAAAGACCATGTGTGCGTGCATATCAGTTCAGTTCAGTTCATTCGCTCAGTCATTTGCGACCCCATGGACTGCAGCACACCAGCCTTCCCTGTCCATCACCAACTCTCAGAGCTTGCTCAAACTCATGTCCATCAAGTCAGTGATGTTGTCGAAACCATCTCATCCCCTGTCGTCCCCTTCTTCTCCTGCCCTCAGTCTTTCCCAGCATCAGGGTCTTTTCTAATGGGTCAGTTCTTCACCTCATGTGGCCAAAGTATTGGAGTTTCAGCTTCAGCATCAGTCTTTCCAATGAATATTCAGGACTGATTTCCTTTAGAATAAACTGGTTGGATCTCCTTGCAGTTCAAGAGACTCTCAAGAGTCTTCTCCAACACCACAGTTCAAAAGCATCAATTCTTTGGCTCTCAACTTTCTTTATAGTCCAACTCTTACATCCATACATGACTCCTGGAAAAAGCATAACTTTGACTGGATGGACCTTTGTTGGCAAAGTAATGTCTCTGCTTTTTAATATGATGTCTAGGTTGGTCATAGCTTTTCTTCCAAGGACCAACTGTCTTTTAATTTCATAGCTGCAGTCACTATCTGCAGTGATTTTGGAACCCCCCAAAATAAAGTCTGTTGCTGTTTCCATTGTTTCCCTATCTATTTGCCATGAAGTGATGGGACCAGATGCCATGACCTTCATATTCTGAATGTTGAGTTTTAAGCCAACTTTTTCACTTGGCCTCTGTGTGTGTATATATATATACACACACACACAGAGATGGTGGGGGGATGGGAGAAATACAGCAAAATGTTAACATATTTAGGGAAAATGAAGAAGACATAAGCATTCCTCTACACTTCTTTTAGCTGTTCTGTTGAAACAATTTCTAAAAATTTTAAATTACCTGCAAAGTTTTGTAACCAAAATTTCAAAAATAATTTAATGGTAGAAGAATTTGGTAGAATGGTAGAAAATGGTAGAAGAAATTTAATGGTAAGAAGACAAGCCAGTATCTCAACAAATAGAACCTGAATTAACTCCAGATTTTGTGTATAACTATAAAAATTAAGTTATCCAGGACATTCTTTCCCTTATAAAATAAAAATGACTTCTAGTAAAAAGAGGAAATAAAGACAAACATATATAAAAGATGTTAAATTATTATAGAAAGAATACAATTGAAAGCATGGAGATTAGATTTGTTTTATAGGATTGATACAACAAATTAACACACATTTAGCAGCTTAAGAACAACACCCACCATCACCTCACAGTTCTTTGGGTCATAAATCTGAGCACAGCTTGGCTCACTTGGCTCCTCTGCTTCAGAGCTCACAGGACAAAAACCAAGGTGTCACCAGGGCTGAGTTCCTTTCTGGAGGCCCTGGGGAAATCCACTTGAAACTTATTTAGGTTGTTGACAGAAGTTAGTTCCTTGCAGAAAGACCGAAGTCTCTATTTTAAGGGAATTCCTCCCATAAAAGCAGACTATATCTCCACATCTCTTGACTTTGGGCTCAGGCAACAAAGACTACTTTGTCCATGACAAAGCACTAGACATGAGGCAAGACTAAGTCTTAAGAAATTTTGAATGCTTTAACTTGCCTTCTTGTACCTCTACAAGCATCATGAGAAGAGCATCTCTCTCTGGCTCGCCGGGTCAAGATGAGAGACACGTGCAAAACAAGCCAACCCAGCTGAGCCCAATCAAGGTGAGCTGATTTCCAAGTGCTACAGATGTCTAAGCAACATAGTTGTTACAGAGATCTTTGTTTCAAGCCACTGAATTCAAAGATGATTTGAAGGAACAATAGCTAATAGTACAATGAGTTAAATGCTAGTCTACACTAATCTGAAAGTATATAAGAATTCACCCAGAATCCATACAAAGACAAAGGAGAAAATAGCACCAATAAGGAAGCTAAGAGACATGGAGGGTAGGATGAAGGCCAACATAACATGCAACTGATATCTGCAAAAAAAGAATAAAAGGAATGATGGACAAGAATATTTACAGAGATAACAAATGAGAACTTGACATAATTTAGGAAAGACATAAATCTTCAGATCAAAAGAATATGTTTGGTCCAAGTAAGAAATTAAAGATAAATTTATATCTGGATGTATCACAAAAAACAATAGAACACAACAAATTTTAAAGGACTATAAATTTTCAGAATTAAAACAAAGATGATCCATAATGGATCAATTACTCTAACAACAGAATTCTCATCAGCAGTTTAGTTTGTTTTTTTTTTTTAATGGAGAAACGTCTTTAAATGTTTGAGGAAAAATCAATTTAAATATCTAGCTTTATAACCAAATAAATTATCACCCTGAATCAATATAGTTTTAGACATGCAAATACTAGAAAAAATTTAAACTATTAAAGAATACACTTCAGAAAAAAGAAAAGTGAAAATAAACTTGGTATGTAGGATATAAGTAACAATGAACACAAAATATCGATGCCAGTGCATTAGTGAATTTAAAACAAACAGTTAACTATAACATAATTCTTCCTCCTGGTTCAAAAGAGGTAAAACCATCTTTTGCATGTGTGCATACTCAGTTGCTCAGTCTTGTCTGACTCTGTGCAACCCTATGAACTGTAGCCCACCAGGCTTCTCTGTCCATGGGATTCTTCAGGCAAGAATACTGGAGTGGGTTGCCATTCCCTTCTGCAGAGGCTTTTCCCAACCCAGGGATTGAACCCAGGTCTCCTACTTTTCCCATTGCCAAACAACATATGAAAGAAATGTTCAGCAACACTAGTTACGAAAATGAAAATTAAGACCACAGTAACATATCATTTTATATTTTCCATACTGAAAAAAATGTATCTGATATTACAGTCTTGTAATAAAGAACTCACACACAGCTAGTGATAGTGTCCACTGGTACAATCCTTCTGGAAAAGTAGCATTATCTGGGAAATTCAAAGATGTATCATCCTTTTATGCCTGCAGTTCCACCTCTAGCTATCTCAAATTACTTGCCTTATCTTCCTTTAGTATACTACAGAAATCTTTCGAAGGTCCTCAAAGAGAAAAATAGACAATTTTTTGTATATTAAAAAAGCGATCCTTACTATATCATTGTTTTTAATAGCAAAATATGGAATCAACCTAAATGGCCATAAGAGAATGGATAAATCACCTTTAGTGTACTCACACAATACAGCATTCAAGAGTCATGAAAGTCAATTAACTAAAATTACATTTATCAACATAGATAAACCTCCAAATACATAAGGTTAAGTGAAAAATCAAGTTGCTGAATCATGTATGAAGCAAAAAAAACATTCGTGTAAAGTTTAAAAACATCAAACAGCACAACATATTTTTATAAATGCATATATATGCAGCAATAGAACAAAAATACCTATCAGAATTACAAACACCAAATAAAGCCTGGTGCTCACTCAGCAGACGGGTGAAGAAGAATGGGTTTGAAACAAAATAAGAAACTTCCAAGTTAAAAAAAAAGTATTAGAAAATCTTCTGAAGCAAGTATGAAAAATTACTAAGACTTGATAAAGCTGGGTGATATATACACATTATATTTTTTGCTTTATTTTTCTGTATTTCTCTCATATTCTGTAACAAAAAATATCTGAACATTTTTTTCCTGAAGACTATTCAGCTTAATTCAGGAGAGAGTAAAATCAATCTGGAAGGGTGTTTTAGTGGCAGCAGCCCTCTCAAGGGTGGACATGCCTGCAACAGATGACCAGAGAGAACAAGGCTGCATTTACACTTATGAAACACTAATGGAGAAACAACAGCCCCGGCATAGCTTCCCAGAGAGGCAGGGTGGAGACTGGACTTCTCTTATAATCCACAAATCCCTCCAGCAAAATTTCCTATTCTGCCCATGGGTAAGACTGACTATAGTGAGGGGAACTCATTGCAACAGTCATCAACTTTAATAACCTTTCAAGGAAGACCATCTCAAGGCTTAAGGAAAGACTGTGGTATCTCTCGAAAGGATTTAGGGGCCAGAAAGACTTGAGTTCAAACACTGCTCTGCAAATTATTTAGGTAGGACCCTTGCCCTTTCTCGAAGCTTAAAAATTCTCATTCTCAAAATTAGGTTAGCATACTTCATTTGCAGGGTATACTTTACTTCATTTGGTTCACATTACTTCCTCTTGACCTCTGTCCTCTGGTTTTAGCAAATAATACACTGATGACAACAACAACAAAATACAACTACTATTTACTGAATGACAGTGGTTTTATTCCGAGCACTTTAATGTATGGGGCATCTGAGTCTCCCAATACTTTTGTAAGTTAAATTTTTACTTAGAGGTTAGCTTTACTTCATTTGCAGGGTATAGTGAGAAATAAATTAACTCACATATATAAAATGCATAGCATCACATCACTCAATATCTGAGTATATTAAACTTCACTCAAACAGTACTGACATAAACAAAGATAAAGTGCTTCAGAAACTAGATGTATTATTTGTGGAAAACGTGTTTTGTAATAAGGAAAATGCTAGTCTTTACAACCTAACATATCAAATTGCATACATTTCTAAATAAAGTCTTGTGACATTTCTTAGTATCAGTCTCCTCACCTGGAAAACAGACATTTAAAAATTTAACTTACAAAAGTATTGGAAGACTCAGATGCCCCATACATTCAAGTGCTAGGAATAAAAAGCACTCAGTCACTCAATAAATAGCAGTGGCTATTTTGTTGCTGTTGTTGTCAATGTTACTACTCGCTAAAACCAGAAGACAGAGGACAAGACAAGAGGAAAAGAAACTGGGAATTTGTGATCACAGAGTAAGAAATTAATTATGAATTTTGAAACCACTGAAAATCCTGTTCAATCTAATGTATCTCTGAACAAACTTTCAAGAGAATAAGAACATTTCATCCTCAACAAAACTTTGCATAACTAATACCCCTACAGCTTTCTCCAAATGATTGGCAGACTTGCTTGTTGGCAAAAAGATGAATAAAAAGGATCTGATAAATGCTTAGGTCTTAAGTCTTCCTTGCTCTCAACAAATACATTCAGAAGAACATAATAAAATCTAAAATTAAGATTGTCAAATGAGAAGCATACTTGAAAAAGTTATTAGAATTTATATTGTACACCTAATTTAGCATATGTCTTTTTATTGTATGTTCTTTTTTGTTCATTTTCAAATATCAGGAACCATCCAAAACTGTAGGTTATATTTTTGGTTCTCAAAGTATCATCTCCATACCAGCACTCAGGGACTTGTTAGAAATGCAAATTTGAGGGCCTCATCCCAGGCCTACTGAATCAAAAGCCACAGGAGTGGCTCCAGGAGTGTGTGCTTCATAAGACTTCCAGGTGATGGGGCTACAGGTTACAGTCTAGAAGCCCTGGGTCACATCGTAGGAGATCGCAGTTTCCAAATCTCAAGTGTTACTTGTGGTGCCCTGACCACTCCGGCCAGAGGCCGGCTGTGCAAGGAATTCATACACTGGTGGGCAGCCTGGATTAGAAGACCTCTGAGATTCCTTACATTTCTGATGCCGCAAATAATGGTCTCTGTACTTTCCCATGATCAATAACCCAGTCATGAGAAGAACTTTCAAATGCACATGGCAGACTTAGCAAATGCCTTTCTGTAAGAAAAAACAACTAGAGTGGAGATGGGCTCTGTGGTATTAGAATTCCACAAGTTTTGCTTCTAATGTGTTCATCCAAACTAAATAAAAGCCTGGAGTGGAAAAAGAACCTGCCAGCATCAAGTAAAAATCAAAGTCATAGACAAGAATCTCAAAGCCAAAGATCTGCTGGCCTGCCCTTTGACATGTTTCTTTTTTTTTTTAAGATTTTTCTTTCTCTTTTTTTCTCATATGGACCATTTTTAAAGTCTTTATTGAATTTGCTACAATATTGCTTCTGTTTATGTTCTGGATTTTTCCCACAAGGGATGTGGGATCTTAGTTCCTTCACCATTGATTGAACCCGCACCCACTGCATTGAAGGTCTTAATCACAGGACCACTAGGGAGGTGACTTTGACATGGTTTTGAAGGATGCAACTTAGGTCAGGCCTTATGTGGGCACTGATAGAGAGACCCAATTAAGTTCAAGGACTCTGAGCCCCTCAGAGTCAGCTGATAATCACATACACACATCTCTTACTTGGGCCTACCACAGAGAAATCTCTTAAAGGAATATTAATATACTATATATAGAAAACCACACAGGTTACCAATTCCAAGTTAATACTAAATCCAGAAATAAATTAACTTTATTCCAAACTGGCCAACAAGACTTTCTCTGAAAGGCATATTACCCCTCCCAGGAATACCTATCCCATTTGTTCTAGGAAACAAAGCATTCCATGCCTCCCAGAATATCCTTGCCCCTCCCAGCCTGCAGTGCCACTCAACAGAATGAGACCTGGTGACTCCAAAGATTGCTTTGCAGAGAATTCTTCAGTTCAGTTCAGTCGCTCAATTGTGTCTGACTCTTTGCAACCCCATGAACCACAGCACACCAGTCCTCCCTGTCCATCACCAACTCCCGGAGTTCACTCAGACTCATTTCCATCGAGTCAGTGATGCCATCCAGCCATCTCATCCTCTATTGTCCTCTTCTCCTCCTGCCCCCAATCCCTCCCAGCATCAGAGTCTTTTCCAATGAGTCAACTCTTCGCATGAGGTGGCCAAAGTACTGGAGTTTCAGCTTTAGCATCATTCCTTCCAAAGAAATCCCAGGGCTGATCTCCTTCAGAATGGACTGGTTGGATCTCCTTGCAGTCCAAGGGACTCTCAAGAGTCTTCTCCAACACCACAGTTCAAAAGCATCAATTCTTCGGCGCTCAGCTTTCTTCACAGTCCAACTCTCACATCCATACATGACTACTGAAAAAACCTCAGTGTACATTCATTTCTGTCATGGAAGATCCACTCTCAGATTCCAGATGGACTCTCTCATTCTGGGCTTATTCTTGGTTCTCCCTGAGTTTATGAGCATGATGGCACCTTAGCCAGGCCTAGAGTCTGTTTTTAAAATAGGGTAGCAGGCTTCCTTGCCGAAAGGTTTATTCCCAACCAAAATGATTTCATTTATTTCCATCCACACTAACTATGTATTCATAATACATCTTCCTTCCAACATTTAATTCAGCAATAAAAGTCGGGGAAAGGGAGGCAGATGCACACAGGAAAATCGTATCAGACAGAAACTTTCAAATATGTCTCCTGTGGGCCGAACTAAGCTTTACATAAATTCTAAATAACCTACATAGCTACATATGGATCCAGTAGGATTCATTTTCATATAAAAATTGAAATCTCAACTTTTCACCATTATTTTTATTATTGATATTTATTGCACATCAATAGAATACTAGGAAAGAGTTGCTAATAAATTCTAATGCTGTGCTAAAGTTAATACGGAAATTTGTGTATCATAAAACCCAGGCTTCAGTGCATGATTTTCTTTTCCAAATACCAAGCATGGGTCATATTCTTACTGAATTCTACATCATAGGAGTAAAAAGTTATATCCTAGTAGGGCAATTTTCAATGTATAATTATGATGATGTCTTTGTAGCTTGTACTCTGGATGAATTACTAAGTAAGGTTAAAATGGAATCACGAAGTGCTTTTTAATAAAACACGAGCATCTATAAACAATTCTCATGTTGATTATTTAACATCAGCTTCATAACTAAAGAAAATCAGGCAGGTACTAGGGTGTTGCTCCTGCTCCTTGCAATATATAAAGTTTATTATAAAATTACCACAGCAGAAAGTGTTTTCATTTCTTTAATGAACAAAATGATTGCATTGCCTAGTTATGGCTCCCTTCCCACACAACACTAAGCATAAAAGAGAATCCTAAGGTTGTCTTTCAAAGATTTGTCTCAGTACCTGACTCTCCCTGGTCACTGTATTTAGATCTCTATCAGAAAAGACAATGGCTTGTGAAGCCCACCCAGGTCAAGCCCAGACTGCTGTGGATACGGCTAGCCATGGCAATTGGGGCTTCATTTTATCAGGAAGGCTTTCCTGTCTTGCTTTGACCCCTGGTGATAAGTATCCACCACGGATAAAAATATAGTATCTTTAATTGGTTTTAGAAATCTAATGAGTGTTCCCAGGGCTAAGATGAGGGACAGTCACAGAAAGATGTCTGACCATCTCTTGCACTCACCAGAGTTCTCTCCTCGGGCCACCCACCATGGTCAGTAATGACAATGGCCTAATACACCTTCAATGTATACAACATATCCTCAGGTTGTATAATATCCCAAGAAATCAGTAGGAACCTTCCATTTAAGCTCCCAAATGTTCAGGAATAATTTTTGATGATACCTCTCTTCCTCAACACAGCTATAAAATACTATTTGCATTTTTAGCATAGTTATCTTCTTTAGGAGCCTGATAAATCCATGCTCACAGACACCTAAATCTACTCTGGAAGAAACAGAAAAAGCGCACCTTGCCTTTGTGTACTATCACACAACTCCTTTCCTATACCAAAGGTCATTATAGGTTAGCACACCATTCCATTATGGAATGGCTTATAATTGTGCCTTTCTGATTTTCTTGCTTTCTAATGTGAAATCCCAGAAAATTAAAAAATAATAATAATTTGTATTTAAACAATGGCTTTTTCTACCTGGTTCAATTATGCTACTGTGATTAAAAGTTTTTATGGGGAAAGAAAAAAAAAATGAGCCAGTATGCAAAATCTTGTTAGAAAGCTTATTTAGAATCCACACGCCTCTTTCTGGCATACTGTGAAATATGTTCCCCCAGATGTTGCTAGGTTTAAAAGAAAAACCTCTTTCTATTATCAGAGCTTCTAGCCCTCCCCTGGAGCAGAGTTTAGGACCCAGGACTGGTCCTAAATTCTTGCACTACCTCTTGCACTAAGCATGAGAACTCTCACTATACCTTCAACTGAGTTCTTCATCTTTTCCAGAATCCCCTGTACACAGCCACCCACCTATTCCAATCCCCCTCTCCTTTCTCCTCCTCCTTAACAATGGGTCCAAGGTCCCAGCGCTGGAAGGACTTGCTCTTTTCTGGCATATCTCTTACCTGTACAGAGAATTATGATCTGGTTTCCCCTCCCAGATCCAAGACCTGTACATGTCTCCCTCTGTCCTGGATCCTGTCTAAGGTTTGAGCTGCTAAGTATGTCTGATTCCAAGTTCAAGCTACCTAGAACCAGATGCTGAAATGGAGTTTGAGGTACAAGACATTTCTGAGGTATCAACACCTGTGAAAGGAAGAAGGGCGAAGCAGAACTGGGCCTAAGGAGAAGTCAAACCGACCTTCAGACTCCACAAGTCTCCAACCCATCTTGGAGTTTTGAAGAGAACACTGCTCTTAGGGTCATGCCACCTCCAACCTGGAGGACTGGACCTTTCCACATTCTCTCACTGCCCGAGTCGGGTGTGCCCCCAGGCCACCAGGTTCTCTGTATCTGGGACAAACTGAAGGAGCTGACACTTGAAATCGGTTGACCACCCTTCCTTCAGCTAGTTGTTGCCTAGAGAAGGGTCCCCCTCCATACTGGTCTCAGAGCTCATCACCTGTCTGCACTCAGAATCAACCTGGACTCTTCTCTAACAAGCTACCTTTCCCAAGTTCGCAGTTCCCTTACTAGGTTCCAACAGGAAGTGATTAGAGAGCAGGAGGAAAGAAGCCAGGGTACTCTTTCCCTGTCTCTCTGTTTGAGGGGGCCTCTCCTCCCTGGTTCCAGTTCCTGCTGAAAACTTCCGCCCTCTGGAGAGTCAACATCCAATAGGTGGGTTGACCACAAACCCAGCCTCCATCAAGTGGCCCTAACTCCTGGGCTTCAGCAACACCTCTGCCTCCCCTTGTTTCTCCAGACTCAAGAACGGTAGTAGCTTCTAGCTGTGACTTCCTAGTAGCCACATTGTCCATTGTTTGGCTTCTCTGCTCTTTCATCACCCATGTTACCAATCGCCTATGTTAAATTCTGCTGGAAATATCTAGAATGGTTTTTGTTCACCTGACTGGACCCTAATACAACTTTCTCAGAAACAAAATCATATACAGAAATCCTAAAAAAAAAAAAAAAAAAAAGAAAGAAAGAAAAAAGATGAAAGTCCTGAAGGTCTAGCCACATGGTATAGGGAGCACTGTGCTCTCGTGCCAGGGAGGCTTCGGGCTTCTCAGAGAGTCTGCAGCCCACCATGGATGATCCTCATTACTACTGGTACTTTACACATTGCCATCATGCAGGTGGAGTAAACCAGAGCTCAAAAGGGACTCCTGTGCTCCTACGAGAACAGGGACTATCCCAGAACCAGCCAACTACATGACAAGACAACAGATAAGCGGCCACCTCAGAACCATCAGGGGGCCTTACATTGGATACTTCCTCACCTGTCCAGTACAGACAAAAAGTTTTACAGTGGCTCAAACAGTAAAGAATCTGCCTGCAATGCAGGAGACCTGGGTTCAACCCTTGGGTTGGTAAGATCCCCGGGAGAAGAGAATGGCTACCCACTTCAGTATTCTTGCCTGGAGAATTCCATGAACAAAGGAGCCTGGCAAGCTACAGTTCATGGAGTCACAAAGAGTCGGACATGACTGAGTGACTTTCACTTTCAACATTATGTAGCTTTCATCTTCAAACCAGGGGATAAGTTACTCACATGGATCATCTTTAGATACCTACAATAATGGAGGGCGTAACTTTGTCATACCACTGATTGCCATTGGGTCTTCATATATCTGTCTCTTCTATTAGAGTATCACAATAATTATGTCTTATCTAGCAAAAGTCACCCATAAGAGAGTGCATGGCAGATAGTCAATTCTTAATTATCCCTTAAGTGTTAACATTTTTTTTTCCCATTTTTATGGTTACCATGCAGGAGAAAAGAACAGGACATTCAGGAATAAGATTCTGTTTTGAGGAAAAACACGTTAACATGAGAATCATTAGAGATAACTTTAGATGAAGCTAGAATTCCTCTTGGGAAATGCAAGAAATGTAAGATTTAAGTAGACTTGATAAAATTCTAACTTTCCCCCAACAGGCACCAATAAAAACAATGGGACATTGCCTTACTTCAAAATGAATGATTACTCTTGACAATATAAGTATAAACAGTGCTTTTAAATCTGTTAAGATATATGAAAGAAAAGAAAGCAAGATCTTAGTAGGGATCCAAGTAAAGCAAAAAGAAAACCATTTGGTATGAGTGAACAGTTATTTTGCTCATCTTCAAAATTACAACAGCTATTTTTTGGAAAGGGAGACCAGTCAAAGATTTGATTAGAGTTCATCATTCAGGGGAAATAAAGAACACTGACTGAATAATTGCAGTACATGAAGGATTGTGTTTGAAGCTTTCACATGTTTTCTTGTACAATCCTTAAAACAACTTTGTGAAATGTCACCCCACTTCATGGAAAAAGAAACAGAGACCTGTTAAAATTAAATTACTTACCCAAAGTCAAGTAGTGAAGTTATGGGATCAAAACCAAAGTAATCTGATGTCAAATTCCCATATTTTTCTATTTTCACTGTACGAGGATTTGAGTGAAATTATTGTTCCCTTAGTGAAAATATTTTGCCTATTATTTTTAAAAAATGTTTTCCCAAAGAGAAAATAATTTACTCTGCATTCCTCTTTCAAATGTCAATTTTAAGAACATAGCTTACTTTTCATCCTCCTGATAATCCAGAGGGAGAAAACAGGAGCTGTATTTATGACATTTTTTCCCCTGAAATCACCTCACTAAGTAATTGTTCTAATTATTGCTTTCTTGCTAAGATAATATCTGTTAAACGCATGCCTGTTTATGAACTGGTATTCATCCACTTATTAGAATTAACCTATCTTTGACCCTCATAATGGGGCCAGATTGATATAGTTGAGATTAATGAGTCAATTATTTTTGGACAAGGTACAAGGAACACTAGCTGTTTCACACTGATAGGACCTAGTACGTGGTGTTCTTTACTTCCTGTGTAGCTTTTGACATCCATAAAAAAATCCGATGCAGCACTTTTTCCTGCAACTTAAAATGATGAATACTGATATTTTCCCAGGAACACAGAAATCATCTGGATGAAAAAGGAAGTGATAACATAAGAGTGCAAGCTATTCTTTAAAAGCAATTGTCTTTAAATCCTTTTATTTGACAAATTCATGCTTCCACAGACTTAGGTGCCTCAGAGTGTCATTTTTATAGTTCAATTAGCCTGCTAGAAGAATTTAGGTTCCATTGTTGGTGAAGCAGGAGACACTGACAAATTAGCAACAGACTAACATGAGAAAACACTAGAAATCTCCAGAATCTCTGAGAACCTTTCTTGTGAGAATTAAATATGAGATATAAATCTGCTTATACAATTGATCTTTTCATTTCTTCAGACACAATCTAAAATCTTTGTTTTCTTCATAGAAGGTCAGGGTCCATACAGTTGCATGGACCCCAATGATTTTTATGGTTTCTAAACCTATCTACTGATGATTTCCAAATGTTTTTCTGGCTCTGATTATGAGTCTGAGACCCAAACTCATATATGCAAGCACCTAGATAATATTCCCAGTTGTGTACCCTGGAGACATCTCAAGCTCCCCTCACCCTACTTGAAAGTTCACCCACAACAATGAAGCAGATTTGGCTTTTTGTGTAACAAGACCCTGAATGACCATTTTTCCTATTCCTGTTTTTAGATATTTCCTCTTTTATATAATGAATGCTCATTTCCTTTAAAACAGAGCACTACTAAACAGTAAATAACTGTGTGCTGTGTTAAGTGTTAGTCACTCAGTTGTGTCCAACTCTTTGCAACCCCATGGACTGTAGCCCGCCAGGCTTCTCTGTCCAGGGGATTCTCCAGGCAAGAGTACTTGAGTGGGTTGCCATGCCCTCCTTCAGGGGATCTTCCAGACCCAGGGACTGAACCCAGGGTCTGCACTGTAGGCAGATTCTTTACCATTTGAGCCATCAGAGAAGCCCTTAAATAATAAATATACAAATTTAAAATATTTTTAAGCAGATCATGAAGTCAGTACTACTGGCTTCAAATCTTATATCTGACACCTCTAGTTATGTGACTTGGGCCAAGGTATCAAATCCCTTGGAATTCTGGTTCCTGGTATGTAAACTGGGGGATAGTAATGGTTCTTAAGTCATAGGACTGTTAGCAGACTTAAGAGTAAGGAACACCAAGAGCAAGGCACACAACAACTGCTCAATAAATGCCAGCTGCATAGATGATAGTTTAGAAAGCTCTTCTTGCTGACTTTCCTATTGTTTGGTAACACCGCCAACTGTCCAATCACACAAACCAAAACTTCTGGAGTCGTTCCACATTTTCCCTCTCATTTCCCACAGCCCTAACCTCCTGAGCTGTCATTTTCATTACTTCAGGCCTCTCGACACCGTCTTCCTCCCTTTTCCTATGTCATCTTCTGCCACTTCCTACATGCTTTCCCAGAAGGCTCATTCTCCAAGAGGCAATTCTCAAGGCAATGCCCAGAGAATGTTCCCTGGAACTTAGTCAGACCATACCCCTCCTATGTTTAAGATTTGCCAACAGCCCCCATTTTTAGGATAAATTTCAAACTCATTTGTAAGACATCTGAGGCCATTTGTGATCTGACCCTCATTTCTTGCCAATTCCTCAAAATTCCTATGCCCAAAACATGTAAATCTATTTAAAATCCCTGAAACTGACCATGTTTACTACCTTGCTTCTTCTTGCACTGTTCCCTTTCTGCCAAGTTTATCTTCAACCTCTGATTCCAGTGGTAACCTCCCTAGAGAGCCTTTCCTGACCTGCCCTAAAACTACCCAATAGAAATGGCATTTCCTCGCTCTGTACTCCATATGTCTTCTTATACATATTTCTATAGCTGTGCTATCAATCTGCCTTGTACTTACTATTTTATCTTCCTGTTTACTAAATTGAAATTCTCCTTGAAGCCAAAATCCATGTCTTTTCAATTTAATATCCGAAGAGCCATAACACAATATCAGATGCATGCTGCTACTGCTGCTGCTAAGTTGCTTCAGTCGTGTCCAACTCTGTGCGACCCCACAGATGGCAGCCCACCAGGCTCCACCGTCCCTGGGATTCTCCAGGCAAGAACACTGGAGTGGGTTGCCATTTCCTTCTCCAATGCATGAAAGTGGAAAGTGAAAGTGAAGTTGCTCAGTCGTGTCCGACTCTTAGCGACCCCATGGACTACAGCCTACCAGGCTCCTCCGCCCATGGGATTTTCCAGGCAAGAGTACTGGAGTGGGGTGCCATTGCCTTCTCCGATCAGACGCATAGTCAGCACTCAATAAATGCTTAGTAAACAAAGGTTTAGCTTTCACTGGCTTCCCTGATGGCTCAGACAGTAAAGAATCTCCCTGCAATGCTGGTGACCCAGATTCAATCCATGGGTTGGGAAGATTCCCTGGAGAAGGGAATGGCTACCAACTCTAGTATTCTTGCCTGGAGAATTCAATGGACAGAGGAGCCTGACAGGCCTCAGTCCATGGGACCACAAAGAGTTGGACACAACTGAGCAACTAATACACACACAGCTACTGAATATTTAGCTGTTTCAATTTATGTAGAATATAAAATTGATTTTAAATACTCCAACTAAAACTTGATGAATGGAAAATGTTCAAATTCTATATTAAAAGATGATACTATGATTTTTGAAGTATTTAATGAACACATATCCTTAAAATAAGTGAAAAGTGTTAGTCACTCAGTTGTGTCTGACTCTTTACAACACCATACACTGTAGCCTGCCAGGCTCCTCTGTCCATGAAATTATCCAGGCAAGTGGGCTGTCATTATACTGGAGTGGGTTGCCATTCCCTTCTCCAGGGGATCTTCCCAACCCCGGGATTTAACCCAGGTCTCCTGCATTTCAGGTAGATTCTTTACAGTCTGAGCCACCAGAGACTATACCATCTGAAATAAGACATATATATAAAAGATGTCATTTTAAAGCCCACAACTCCACTTCAAATATATACATCTTTCCAGATCTGTATTATTTCTTTGCTGGACATCATGAAATTAGCACAACCAACATAAGTGGGTGAGTTCTAGTTGCTCATCAGGCCCCACAGAACTAGCAGAAAAAGGAGATTACAAAACATTTTCATGCAATGATATTATCAATACATTAAGAGAGTGCACTGATCATTTCTTTGAAAATCTTTTCCCTTATCCCCAACTCTCACCCTACGTTTAAGGTCAAGCGGCTCCTGAGAAGACGAGGGAGGTTTCCACCTCAAGGAAGATGGTCAGTGCTAGATGTAGAGTCTCAAGCTTAAGTTAATGAGTCCGCAGTGTGACAATAATCTCCAAAGTCAAGGTTTTATAGCAAAACTAAGAAGTCCTAAGTTTTCTCTATTATAAGCTCCCCATTTATATAAGAAAAGTAAATATGTTGAATTCAGATCATACGGTTTTACTATAAGCCATTAGGGGACTTGAGCTGGAGGATGTGATTCCAGGGAAACTTGCATCTGATTGGAAGCAGAAGGAATTATTTTTTCCCCTGGTCCTCATTAGCAGCAGCTAGAGAAAGAGAGGGAGAAGAAAGAGATGGAAAGAATATCCTCCCAGCCAGGAGTGACACTCAGGCCATGGACAGGATGTAGAAACCTTCAAGTTAAGGAGGAAACTCCGGATAAGGGCCACTTGCTCTTTGCTCCTCAGAGCATAATCTAGGAAAATCTGCCAGCTCCTTTGTCTCAGCATGGCAAGGGAGCAACATGACAGTGTCTCATAGGTGATTTAGAAATGGATGACAAAGGCTTCGAGGTGAACTAGCGTGCTGTCTCGCTGACTCTGGATGTCCGGCCTGGTGAGACTAAGCAGCTGAGAGGTCCTGGCTTCCTCCCCACTGCCCAGGGGTCTCCAAGGGCTGAGAGAACAAAGGAATCTGAAGAGATCTGTACATACAGATAAGGCTGGTGGAAGATATTTAAACTCAAAGAAAAAAAAAGATTTTAGTAGCAGTGCCCCACTCTCCAAATGCACGCCAGGCCTGTCACACCTCTATAGACACACCAGATGCCCAGAACCAGAGCCCATCATACTCCAACAAATACTTGAAGGCAGTGTACCAGCCTCACAAGCCTCTCCTGCCATGGGGACCCAATCCTGGGAAGGAGGACAAAGAGAGGGGAGAAACTCCATACAGGTGGATATTTACCTGTCAAAAAAAAAAAAAAACCATTAAATGACTACCATTAAATGACTACCTTTTTAAACGAAAAGAGGCTGGTGTGCCTTTTTGTTTGCAACTTTCCATTTCCCCAAACCCTGTACTAGGTGGAGAGAAGTTAACATGCAAAATGAGATCAACTACAGAAAATAAGAAAGCTACATTTATTACACAGCTTCATTTGTATTTGTTTAAATATTGACTCTATTCATATGTAAATGTAAAAGGTCCACTGTGCCTCTATCAAACCCCAAAATACCACCTTCCTCAATTAGGAATGGTGAAGCAAACTGCCCACCCTCCTTCCCTCTATATTTAAATCATAATCCGAGAAAGCAGACCCTAAAAAAACAAAGAAATGAACCAACCAGAATAACAACCAGGTCACCAAACTTAAAAAGACTGACAAATGTGATTACGTGATGATCAATGATTCGGTCACCAAAAAATCTGTTTACACAATCCTTTCATACCAAAGAAATAACAGCAAGTACTCTGAGCATTAGCTCTAACCTGGGAGCTCTAAGTGTATGTATGCGCATGCTCAGTCATACTCTACTCTCTGTGACCCCATGGACTGTAAGACCACCGGGCTCCTCTGTCCATGGAATTTTCCAGGCAAGAACACTAGAGTGGGTTGCCATTTCCAACTCCAAGGGATCTTCCTGACCCAGGGATGGAACTGGAGTCTCTTGCATCTCCTGCATTAGCAGGCAGATTCTTTACCGCTGCGCCACCTGGGAAGCTCGCTTAGGAGCTCTATATACATGATTGTATTTATTCTTTACCACAAACAAATAAGTTAGTGTAATGTCATTACCCCCAGTTTACAAATAAGGAATGAGGTCAGACAAAGTGAAAATGTCCACGAATAAAGTCATTATTAGACAGCCAGCATTAAGCTCAGATCTGTTTCTTTCTGAGTGCTGTGCCTGGACCCATTAGGCTTTTAAACTGCCTCTTCAATCAGATGCTCCTCTGATCTAAAGGGACCAGAACGCTGTTGAGTATTCAGAGCAATGTAGGCTAGGATATAAAGAGATAACTTAAATCACCATAAGATGAAAATTAGAGAACAGGTAAGGATATCAAGGAAGAAAGATTAACATAATTATATCATTTATTCATTCATTCATCACATGCTGGAGACACAGTAGCAGAGACACACCATGTCATGTCCAAAGGGAGCGTCCATACTTTCTGAGGAGACAGACAGTGAGCAAACCAGTGAAATGGCCAATGTGACATCAGGTAATGAGAAGTGCTATAAAATATTTAGCAATGATAAAGAATTACAGGGTTGCTGTTTTAACTAGAGTAGTCAAGAACAGAGTTCTAAATGAGATGAGGACGGAAGCCTGTGGGCATCTGGGGGCAGGGAAAGAAGGTCTGAATGAGGACAGGGAGTAAGCCTTGCCTATAACTAGGGGAAGCACATTGAAGGCAGAGGGAAAAGAAGCCCTGAGATAGAAAGCTGGTGGCCAGAAGGGAGGCCAGTAGAGCTAAAGAAAAGTGAATAAAGCAGGGACAGAAGTGGTAGAAAATGTGCAAAGAATGACAGACAATGATGTCCAGACTATGGCCGCCCTTGCAGATCAGGATAAGGACTTGAGATTTCATTCTCGGTAAGACAGGAAGCCCTTGGAAGACAGAGAGTGGCAGATCCATCTTATATTTTCCATGGTTCCCAGTGAATATAGAAGGTGGAATACTGGCCATTGTCAGGTTAAGAGAGGACACAAATCTTTTGAGAAGATGAAGTCAGTTCAATCTAGGAAAATGTAAGTTGAATTACTATGACTTACTTTGGAATATACGTGGGATATACCTTGAAAGTATAGCTGACAGAACCTGCTAACAAACTGAAGGTGAAGTGAACAATGAGAAAGAAAGTTCAAGACTAATCCCTGGCTGTTTTGGCCTGGGGAACTGGGTAAGTGCTAACTCCATTCGCTGAGATGAGAAAGAAGGGGGAAAAGATGTGCAGGAATCAACAGTTATTATTTTAGACACACTGGATTTGAGATGGCTTTAGACATCCAAGGAGAGATATACAGTAGAAAATCAACACAAAAGTCTGAAACTTGAGAGCTACTGGGACTAGAAATAAAAAATGTGGACAACCTCAGGATATAGATGGCATTTAAAGCTATGGGAATAGATAAAATCACGTAAGGAATGGCAGTAGTTAGATAAAAGGAGTGGTCTAAGTGCTGAATTCTGGAGCACTCCAACCCTGAGAGGCCAGGAAAGGATGGGGCGGCAGAGATGCATCAAGGAAAACTGATGGGGTAACAACAGCCGGTAAGTTTTAAACTCCCTTGGAGGATATAAGGTTGCAAGGTGGTTTTACTGATTGCCATAATGAATATAAAATGTTAATGTGCATAAACTAACGAATCTCATTCCTGCTAACCACAGAACTAGACTAGATATATGGCTAAAATATTGTACATGTGTATATATTCATGTGTGCGCACGTGCGCACGCACACACACACACACACACACACACACACACACACTTCCTGATAGTGAAGATGGAAGAGCGTTTCTTAATTCTCTTCTCTCAGTTTTGGCAAAATTTGAGTATGAACCAACTCAAAAAATGAGACCAAATTAATATTGCTGTTCAATTTGTAGCTGGAGCTCAGCATCAGTGAAACTCTCACTTGCGATTATACCCATGAGATGTTTGTATAGCAGCCCACATACACAATTTTGAATAAATACGTTTTAAAGAATGTAATAACATTTCCAAAATGGCCTGCTCTGTTTTGACTAGCAGTTTATTCAGCTCTGAAATTAACTTCAAATTCTTTAATTTCATATTTGAAAACAGACACCCGCTGAATGCTCTTCCCACATGCAATGAGCTCCTTTTTAATAATGCAGTCTGCTGTTTTCTGAAACAAAGATTAAAGAGTACAGTCAGAAACTTCCTAAATAACTTTGATGAGATTAGTTTAATTTCTTCCCTGAAAGCAAAGATAAACAGACATTCATTCTCAGTCATTTTCTCTGTCCTAATGCAGCTCAAAGTTGTGTTTTCTTTTATCAACATTAGGGATAGACTCCGTTCTTGATCTGACATCTCAAATGCGTACCACTGTTTTTTCTTGGAGATTGGAGCATTCAGGAAGTATAGCATGTTTCCAGACAGGAAAAATGTATATTAGTCTTTTATTTCTCCACTGTTTTTGGAAACTAAAAATCTAAGAGATCATATTTTAGTGTTCATGTCTAATCAAGAAAATACTAAAATCAATGACCAATAATAGGGTTAACTTCCCAAGAAGACCTAGGATACAACTCAAAAGGTGGCCCACAGAATAAAGAGAGAGAAAGTACCCAAGTCAGCTTGCCAAAGGGCCCAGTCCACCCCTGACATCGGTGAAGGGGCAGATGTTACAGCCACAGCCTGCGCACAAATAGCAAAGCTTAATGAACTCACATTCTACATCATGATCGTTTACATCATTGGTATTCCTAATTTAACAGTTTCTTCATATTCAGTAACATCTTCTATGAGGCATGGAAGCATTAAGAATCCTACTTAAATAACTAAGGAAAATATGGTTTAGCAGTCACCAAAATATTATACTGGATTCAGAGAGTTCAAAGTATTATCCTACTCCCCTCTACTTTCATGAATGACACATCAAAAAGAGCATCCCTTTTCTATAATTAATGATGTCTTTGCTTCATTTTGTTTTGTTTCATGACCTAGAAGCTTTTCCTAACTTTATCTGAAATGCTGGGTTTTGTATGGAGATGGGGTGTTGATAACTGTGAGATGTCCCAGTATCAGAGTGGTGTGAATGATGTCATGTGGGCTCTGGAGGCAGATCTGAGGTCTTGGCTTTAGAAATATGCCAAGTCACTTAACCTCTATAAAACAGAGAGAGTAGCACCTTTCTCATTGATCATTGATTTGATGAGGATAAAACGAGACAAGAGGTACATTTTAACATTTATTTACATCCAACCTCATTTCATCCATGATTTAAAACATTCAACTGATTACTGCATAAAACACAGAAGGCAACATAAATTTGTCAGAAGCCACCAATGTCCTCTTTTCTTAATCAATCTTGGAATCAAAGCAAATCTTGAAGTCAAAGCCATTCAAGTAGAATGTGTTGCATTTACACTCACAGATATGAAACCTGTAATTACCAATCTTAAACACCTCCAGCACAAAACTCTGAGAACTCCACAAGTATTTCATGCACTCAGCCTATGTGCATTCCTTTGGGACATAATGCTAGTGACAAAACAAGAAACCAGAAACAAGCACATCTGCTCACTCTTGCCTAGAGGTATGGGGCTTTTTTAAGGCGTGATATCTACCACTTGGAAGACACTCAAAACAGCCACCAACAGGAGCTGGCAAGGTGCAAGGCCCTTGGTGCTCTCTATTGTACTAAACAGTAACTCTTTAACTCTTTGATTCTGAGAAATTTCAGCAGGTTGGGACAGTGACTTTTACCAACCACTAGGGAAATAGTTCAACATTCTTATAACCAATTGTGGTCACAGGACTACATATTAGTCATAACAACTGCTCAGCAGGAAGAAGTTTTGATACAAGTTCTAGCTACATTATTGTACTCCAAAATCCCAGGAATAAATCTCAAAAGTATTGGGGGAGAATTTGGATGCTATACCATACATGTTAGACAAGGAATGAAAATTACAGTGAATATTTTTAGTATTTTAACTATAGGGAATTTGACCATTTTATGAATGCAAGTGATTATCCATGTCTCAACAAACTTTTCTTCCACCTGACCTCAAGCACCTTTCATTCCCTCATCTTCAAAGGCTGAGCAAGTGGACCTATTACGCATGAGAAAAAAAAAGGTGTTTAACGATAGTCTAAATTATTCTACTGGCCTTTTGCACTTTGCCTGAGTGAAAAACACTCCCTTCTATCAACTAGATTCTAAATCAGCAATTTTTAGAAATGTGGCTTTGAATACACAAAAGTAAAATTGCAAAGTAGGATATTTCTAACAATATTCACTACAGAGTCCTTTAAATTATGAGACCCACACTTGACCCTTAATAGTTATCTAGCCAAGATTAGCTATAATTACTGTCTTAAATCTAAAACAGAAAAAGACGGGTCATTAAAGTACCAAACAGCTAATTGATAACTAATTGATATTAAAAAAGAGAAAAAGAGAAGGTTCTAGGAAATAATCAAGATCTATACACCTAATTGCCCTTTACTTTTAAACTTGGAGGATTAATTTATAAAGGCTTCAAAACCATTTGACCCTTAACTACTGAACCTTTCTCTACCAAACATCTAGACAAAAATTAACGCTTACCCTTCTCAAACTATTCCAAGATTTGCAGAGGAAGGAATACTTTCTAACTCATTCTATGAGGCCAGAATTACCATGATATCAAAATCAGATGAAGATATAACAAAAAATGAAAACTACAGGCCAATATCACTGATAAACATAGACACAAATAATCCTTAAGAAAGTATTACGAAGCTGAATCTAACAAGACACTAAAAAGATCATATACCATGATGAAGTGGGATTTATCCCTCGAATGCAGAATTTTTTTAATAGCTGCAAACCAATGTGATAAATCACATTATCAAATTGAAGAATAAAAATCATATGATTGCCTTAATAGATGCAGAAAAAGCTCCTGACAAAATTCAATAGCCTCTTATGATTTAAAAAAAAAAAAAAAAACTCAAAAAGTGAGTATAGAGGAACCATACCTAAAAATAATAAAGATATGTTCAAAAAACTACTAAAGCTCATCAACAAATTCAGTAATGTTGCAGAATATTAAAATAATATACAGAAATCTATTGCATTTGTCTATACTAACAACAAACTATCAGAAAGATTAAGAAAACAATTCTATTTACAATCACATCAAAAGAATAAAATATCTAGGAATAAACCTACCTAATGAGGTAAAAGACCTATACTAGAAAAACTATAATACACCAATAAAAGAAATTGAAGACAACACAAAAGAAAAGACATAGCTTGTTCATGGAATGGAAAAATCAATATTGTTAAAATGATCATATTATTCAAGGCAATCTCCAGATTTAGCACAATCCGTATCAAATTACCAATGACATTTTTCACAGAACTAAAAGAAATAATTTTAAAATTTGTAAGGAAATACAAAAGACCCCAAATAAACAAAACAATCTTGAGAAAGAGAAGACACCTGGAAGTATCATACTCTCTGACTACAAAGTTACAATCTTCAAAACAGTATAATATTGACACAAAAACAAATATATAGGCCAATGGAACAGAGCAGAGAACCCAGAAGTAAACCCATAAACCTACACCCAATCTGCAACAAAGGAGACAAGAATGTACGATGGAGAAAAGATGGTCTCTTCAATAAGTGGCAGGTGCTGGGAAAACTGGACAGCTACATGTAAAAGAATGAAATAAGATATTATTTCACACCATACACAAAAATAAACTCAAAATGATTAAATACCTAAACCTAAGACATGATATCATAAGACTCCTAGAAGAAAACATAGACACAACACTCTTTGACATAATCATAGCAGTGTTTTTTGGATCTGTCTACTAAAGCAAAGCAAATAAAAGCAAAAATGATCAGATGGGATATAATGGAACTTAAAAGCTTTAGCACAGCAAAGGAATCCACCAAAACAAAAAGACAACCTACCAAATGACAATTATCCGAAAAAGACAAATATCCAAAACATATAAATAGCTCATATAAATCAAAATCAAAAAATCAACAAAAAGTGGACAATCTGAATACACATTTTTTTCCAAAAAGCTGGCCAACAAGCACACGAAAAAACACTGAATGTCATTAATCATCAGAGAAATGCAAATCAAAACCACAAGGGATATCATTCCACACATGTCAGAATGGCTATTACCAAAAAGAACACAAATAAAAACATGTTGTCAAAGATGCAGAGAAAAAGGAACCCTTAACCCTAGTACTCTGTTCATAGGAATATAAACTTGGGCAACCACTGTGGAAAACATTATGCAGGTTTATAAAAATTTTCTTTTTTAATTAGAGTTACCATAAGTAGGAAAAGGCATACATCAAGGCTGTATATTGTCACCCTGCTTATTTAACTTCTATGCAGAGTACATCATGAGAAACACTGGGCTGGAAGAAGCACAAGCTGGAATCAAGATTGCCGGGAGAAATATCAATAACCTCAGATATGCAGATGACACCACCCTTATGGCAGAAGGTGAAGAGGAACTAAAAAGCCGCTTGATGAAAATGAAAGTGGAGAGTGAAAAAGTTGGCTTAAAGCTCAACATTCAGGAAACGAAGATCATGGCATCTGGTCCCATCAGTTCATGGGAAATGGACGGGAAAACAGTGGAAACAGTGTCAGACTTTATTTTTGGGGGCTCCAAAATCACTGCAGATGGTGATTGCAGCCATGAAATTAAAAGACACTTACTCCTTGGAAGGGAAGTTATGACCAACCTAGATAGCATATTGAAAAGCAGAGGCATTACTTTGCCAACAAAGGTCTGTCTAGTCAAGGCTATGGTTTTTCCTGTGGTCATGTATGGATGTGAGAGTTGGACTGTGAAGAAAGTTGAGTGCCGAAGAATTGATGCTTTTGAACTGTGGTGTTGGAGAAGACTCTTGAGAGTCCCTTGGGACTGCAAGGAGATCCAACCAGTCCCTTCTAAAAGAGATCAGTCCTGGGTGTTCTTTGGAAGGAATGATGCTAAAGCTGAAACTCCAGTACTTTGGCCACCTCATGCGAAGAGTTGACTCATTGGAAAAGACTCTGATGCTGGGAGGGATTGGGGGCAGGAGGAGAAGGGGACGACAGAGGATGAGATGGCTGGATGGCATCACTGACTCTACGGACGTGTGTTTGAGTGAACTCCGGGAGTTGGTGATGGACAGGGAGGCCTGGCGTACTGCAGTTCATGGGGTTGCAAAGAGTCGGACATGACTGAGCAACTGAACTGAACTGATGACCCAGTGACTACAGCCATGAAATCAGAAGGTGCTTGTTTCTTGGAAGGAAAGCTATGACAAACCTAGACAGCATATTAAAAAGCAGTGACATTGCTTGCTTTGCCAACAAAGGTCTGTATAGTCAAAGTTATGGTTCTTCCAGCAGTTACGTATGGATATGAGAGTTGGACCATGAAGAAGGCTAAGAACCGAAGAACTGATACTTTGAAACTGTGATACTGGAGAAGACTCTTCAGAGTGCCTTGGACAGCAAGGAGATCAAACCAGTCATTCCTAAATGAAATCAACTGTGAATATTCATTGGAAGGACTGACGCTGAAGCTTCAATACTTTGGCCACCTGATGTGAAGAGCCTTCTCATTGGAAAAGACCTTGATGCTAGAAAAGATAGAAGGCAAAAGAAGAAGAGGGAGGCAGAGGATGAGATGATTGTATAGCATCACCGATTCAATGGCCATGAACTTCAGCAAACTCCAGGAGATGGTGAAGGACAGGGAAGCCTGTTGTGCTGCTGTCCATAGAGTCGCAAAGAATTGGACATGACTTAGCAACTGAACAACAATAACATGACCCAGTAATTCCACTCCTGGGTGGAATACCTCCAAATAAGCCTCCCTAATTGAAAAAGAGATGGTTGGATGGTATCACCAACTGGATAGACATGAGTTTGAGTAAGCTCCAGGAGTTGGTGATGGACAGGGAAGCCTGGCTTGCTGCAGTCCATAGGGTCACAAAGTCAGACACGACTGAGAGACTGAACTGAAACTGAATTCAAAAAGATACCTATGCACCCCAATATTCATATCAGCATTATTTAAAATTGCCAAGATATGAAAGCAACCTAAGTACCCATAAACAGATGAGTAAATAAAGATATAGTATATATAACATAAGAAATAGGACTCAGCCTTGAAAAAGAATGGAATTTCCTATTTGCAACAACATGGATGGATTTGTAGGGTATTATGCTTAATGAAATAAATCAGAAAAAGATCAATACTATATATCATTTAAATATTGAATGTAAAAAAAAAAATAAACTAGTGAATATAATAAAAAAGAAACAGACTCCCAGATATAGAGAACAAACTAATGGTTACCAGTTGGGAGAGTTAAGGGGAAGAAGGGCAAGATAGGGGTAGGAGATAAAGAGATACAAACTACCAAGTATAAAATAAATAAGCTGCAGGGATATACTGTACAGCATGAGACTATAGCCAATATTTCATAATAAGTATAAATGGATTATAACCTTTGAAAATCATAAATCACTATGTTGTATAACTTAAACTTACATAATATTGAATATCAAAAAGCACTGCAAAATAATAGTTACTAAATATGTACATTTACTATTTTTAATCTTTAGTTAATATCCTTATTTCTTCTTAATGTAAAGATACTCTTACTATTAGGAAATATCATTTTGAGTTGCCTCTGATGAAAACAGGATGAAAACAGAAAATAGTTTTATTGATGGCAATTACCAGTTGATGATTGTTTCATGTATTTATAATTGATCCACATATGTCATCTTCAGTTAAGTAATGCAACTCCTCCTTTTCTAAAAACAATCTCAAAAAGAATCAATAGGTATTTATGTATCATTTGCCACAAGATCTAACTCCTAATTTCAAAAGATGTACAGTCAAGATAGAGTGAAAAATTACCAAGCATTAAACTCAGAGCAATGCTGAACAGGGTATAAGTAAGTAAAAAATTACAAACAGAACTAAATGCAATAACAATATTACAGCCAACGAAATACATTTGCAAAAAATAACCCACTGTCCCACTGTCCATTTAAACTATCTAAGTTAATCACATAAAAAGGAAAGAGATTTTAGAAACTGGAAGAAAATGAGTAACTGAAAAATCTGAAAGGGGAAAGCATAGAAAAAAAATTTGCACTCACAGAGACATTTGACAGTAGAGAAAGGAAACATTGCAGCATGTTACTGAAATTCTATTTTCAAATACTTTAAGGTTAGTGAAACTCAAAACACCATAATGCACTATGTAAGGTGAATAATAAAGGCAGAGATAAAGAATCCCCAAGAGAAAATAAAAAAAGAAGTGTGAGTACTTGAAAAAACACATTCAGGAGATCATTTAGGACCAAATTAAGTTGTTTGCTTAAGTTCCCCATTTTATTCATTTTCAATGGAAAAAAAAATGTTCATTACAGGATGTAGCTAATTTTCCATCTTTTAACTTAATGTACTAAAAGTTTTACATAAAAAATTTCATTTGTCAAAAGCCAAACATCTGCACCCTTGATTACGGCCCTACTATTGAGACTCTGCTTTTTCAGGTACCATATGTCACAGTATTTCACTTCAGCTCAATCTTTGTTTATGCACTTGGAGGAGGGGGTTGTCTGTGTGTGTGTGTGTGTACACTCACACAAGGGTGCACAAGGAAGAAAAAGGCATCTGGTATCTAGAAAAAGAAAAGGAGCAGAAGGCCTGGTAAGAAAAGCAATCAGATTTGTATGTGAACATAAACTCAGCCACATACACAACCACTCACAATTGCCAACATGACACCCTGTGGGGTCACAACTTAGAGCCTGTATAATAGATTTAAAAAAACATAAGAGGAGGCAAGAGCGGTAAGAAGACTTTTTAAAGGAATGTTTTAATGTATAATTATTCCATAAATAAAAAGTGGCAAAGCAAAAGGAAAAAAGATAAAGCATATATGCTCCAAACAAAAATAAATTCTAAACAAAGTTTTCATCAAATATATAACCCAGCCCTCCCTCAGCTGGTTTCACCCACACACCCATATGTCCCCCACAGGATCTTCCTGGCTTTCCCTGCCTCAATTAATTTAGATTGCCAGCATGTGTGCCTCATCCGATTAATGAGGGCTTAATCTTTCTTCTCTAAATTTAAATAAGACAACCCAGCAAAAAACAATGGGCCTGGAGTCAGGGGACCCAGGTTATGGCCACAGTTTTTCTTCTAATTAGTTATGTAACCTGGTCCAATTTACTGCACACCTGCCTTCTGAAAGGCAAGAGTGGCTCCTCTCTGGTTTCAGTCTCCAACCTGAAAGGTGAGGACTGGAAGCCTGCCCTCTCTCAGGTTCCATAAAGCTCCTGCAGAGAAGTGGATGCAAATTAGTGACCTACTGCCACCTCTTATCTGTCCCCGCGTGAGCTCTGTGTCCCAGGGCAGCTGGAAGAGAAAGCCAAGAAAAGAGGTGCACGCTGTGCTAAACCACTTCAGTCGTGTCTGACTCTGCAACCCCATGGACTGCAGCCCGCCACTTCCTCTATCCATGGGGACTGTCCAGGCAAGAATACTGGAGTGGGTTGCCATGCCCTCCTCCAGGGGATCTTCCCAACCCAGGGATCAAACCCAGGTCTCTGGCACTGCAGGCAGATTCTGTACCATCTGAGCCACTAGGGAAGCCCTCCACATATATGAAACAAAGATAAATCAGTCCTCAAGTCTTGGCTCCTCAAGCCTGTTTTGTACTACGAATCATTGGGCACACTCTGGAGAATCTTCTCTTTTTTTTAAGCATAAGATATGCTTCTTGTCTTCAAAGACAGTGTGCCCTTATAGAACTTAACTATCTAGTTAAAAGAAAACTCTAATACACATTAAAGAAAAGAGAGAGCAGAGAAGACTCACACTGAAGTGATGGATATTTGAGAAGGGAGAATTCATGTTACAAAAAGCTAACAAAGACTTCATAGTAAGATTTTACTCACTCAAATATTTACTGACTGCACAATTTGTGTCCGGTGCAGAAACAGGCATAGTTTCCGCTCTCCTGGAGCTTATAATCTAGTAGGAAACAGATACCTATTAGAAAGGCCCATGCTTCAACATGAGAGATAAAAGGGGGAAAGAATCTACTTAGGGAACTCAGAGAGCACTTCTCAGAAGGGAAACTAACACTAAAATATAAGAACAGAAAGGCATTAAGCAGGTGAAGCAGAAGAGGCAAGGCTACTCGAGACTGAGGATATAGCATGTGCAAAGGCCCTGTGGTAAGTAGGTGCTCAGCACATCTGAGGACATGAAAGTAGGCCACATAGTTAGCATCATTGCTATGTGGCTAGCAAACAATGCTCGGGAGCAAGTCAACACCAAGCGTGCTGAGTCCTGTAGGCCAGGTTAGCACTTTCACTGTGAGATGAAAACGTCTTCAGATGGAATGTCTGACAGCTGTGTGGGGAAAGGAATGGAACAGGACAAGAGTAGATATGGGGAGGTGTTTAAGAGACAACTTCAACAGATCTGACTAGAAATGATAACAACATGCAAGGCCCAGGTGGTAGCCATGGAGATGAATGAGATAAAGATAACCAAATCTGCTGATGAAGTGGATATGAGGGTGTGAAAAACTGAAGTGGCCCGGGGCAGCTCCTGAGTTTCTGATGTGCTTAACAGAATGAATGACAGTGTCATTAACTGAGAAGGGAACACAGGAAAGGCAATTTTGAAGACAGGATGATAAATGCCAAATGCCCTTGAAAGGGTAAGATGAGGACTTTGAATTTAGAGGACTAAAGGTTATCAGAGAACTTAGCCATTTTTTTCTGTTTGCATGTAACATGGCTTTTATTTTTATTTTTTTGCTTTCTATTGAAGTATAGTTAATTTACAATACTGTATTAACTTCAGGTCTACAGCGAAGTGATTCAGTTATGTACACACACACCACATTTATATATATTCTTGTTCTTTTTATTTTCCACTATAGGTTATTATAAGATATTGAATACGTGTTGATATTCTATATTCAGACCTTAGCCACTTGCAGTGGAGTGAGAGGTCAGGTGATACAGAAGAATGGGCTGAGGAGCTGGAAGTCAGAAGTGCAGGGAACTTCCTGATCTCCAGTTGGCAAGTCTTCACTCGTCTGTGAGCATCTTCTTGGTTCCTATGTCATGTGTCCACTCATACAACACACAAGAACAAAGGACAGACACATTTAGGATATTTTCTAGAAACCGGTACTCTCTCCCTGGAACAGCCAAAAAGGTAAGAAAAGGGCTAAGTTCAATTATTGTAATCTGAAACAAAGCATGAAATGATCTTCTTTTATCCCCTGTCTATACTTATCTCTCTATAGTTCTTTCTCTCTTGTCTGTCTCTCTTGCTTTCTCTCTCTCTCTCTCTCTCTCTGTCACACACACACACACACAAACACAACACCCTTCCGTGTAACTGTCTCTAAATATCTCATATCTTTCTACTGACAACTGCAGGCTATATCTCTGTAAGTATAAACTCAAGAAAGTTGCATGTATCTTCTGCTAAAGGAAAGGGTCCATGACACACACACAGCAGTGGGAGAGCGTCCACATTTTCCACCTAGCAGCTGAGGCTCTGAGGTCCTTTCTGCCACTCACCCCTTCACTGTCCACCTCCACAAAACTGTGACAACATGCTGACAACAGAGGCTGGCCATCCGAGGAACATTCTTTCCTCAAATAAGATTCTGTTTTTATCCTCTGGTGTACAGAGGAATTGTTATCATTCACCTGATTGGGGGAACTAAAGTTTCTCTCTCCTTGCTGTTTAAGGCCACACATGTTCCGTGTTCTCTTTTTCCTATATTTTATTTTTTAATGTTTACTGAAGTATGGTTCCTTTGCGATGTTGAGTTCGTTTCTACTATACAGTAAATCAATCAGTTATACATACACCTATATTCCCTCGCCTTTGGTCTTCTTTCCAATTCAGGTCACCACAGAGCGTAGAGTAGAGTTCCCTGTGCCATGCAGTCAGTTCTCATTAGTTATCTATTTTATACAGAGTATCAGTAGTGGATATGTGTCAGTCCCAATCTCCCAATTCCTCCCACATCTCCTTTGTATCCAAACATTTGTTCTCTATATCTGTGCCTCTGTTTCTGCTTTGCAAATAAGATCATTTATACATTTTTCTAGATTCCACACACATGTGCTAATATATGATATTTGTTCTACATGTTTCAAGAACACTTGCTTATCTTTTTTTTCCTAGGATGCTGATCCATATAGGTCTGACAGCAGAATACCATACATGTGAGTTTTCTAAATATCTTGATTATTGTAACACTTTATTATGCTGAACAGTCCAAGTCAGTGAGAAATTTTTAGAAAAATTGGGACAGAAATCCTGGAAAAGTCTGAAGCTGACCTAACATTACCAGAGGGACTGGTGACTTCTCATGATTCTCTTTGCTATGGTTTGACTGTAAGGCCAAATCTGCTCATTAATCACAGAAACTACATTAACCACACTAATATTTAGCATGTTTTCTTTTCCTCCACTTGTTCTGGTTTTCTAATACTAGATTTCTATTTATCAGCACTGCCTTTTAATAAGAGAAGTCAGAAACTCTGTTGTCAAAGAGAAAGAGATATAAATACATAAATGATATAAATACAGAAATTAACCAACTAATCAATACATCTACCCAGAGTTAGATACTATGCTCCAAGTTATTGCTACGGTAACATCAGGTCACTTCTGTTCTATCACTGGACATGTAGAGATGGATACATATCCCAGTGCAGAGAAAATCAGGAGTCTACTGTGATTAGGGAACCGCCAGGAAAGCACTTGTTATTGTTCAGTCCCTAAGTTGTGTCCAACTCTTTGTGACCCCATGAATTGCTGCATGCTAGGTTTCCCTGCCCTTGACTATCTCCCTGAGTTTGCTCACACTCATGTCCACTGAGTCAGTGATGCCATCCAACCATTTCATCCTCTGTCATCCCCTTCTCCTCCTGCCCTCAATCTTTCCCAGAATCAGGGTCTTTTCCAATGAGTCAGCTCTTCACATTAGGTGGCCAAAGTACTGGAGCTTCAGCTTTAGCATCAGTCCATCCAATGAGTATTCAGGGTTGATTTCCTTTAGGAATGACAGGTGTGATCTCCTTGCAGTCCAAGGGACTCTCGAGATTCTTCTGCAGCACCATGGTTCAAAAGTATCAAGTCTTCAGCACTCAGTCTTCTTTATGTTCCGACTCTTACATCCATACATGACTACTGGAAAATCTACAGCTTTGACTATATAGACCTTTGTCAGCAAAGTGATGTCTCTGCTTTTTTAGAATACTATCTAGGTTTGTCATAGATTTTTTTCCAAGGAGAAAATGTCTTTTAATTGCATGGCTGCAGTCACTGTCCACAATCATTTTGGAGCCCAAGAAAATGAAATCTGACAGTTTTCACATTTTCCTCATCTATTTGCCATGAACAAATGGGACCAGATGTCATGATCTTAATTTTTTGAATGTTGAGTTTTAAACCAGCTTTTTCACTCCCCTCTTCCACCTTCATCAAGAGGCTTTTTAGTTCCTCTTGTTCCTCTTTACTTTCTGCCATTAAAGTGGTATCATCTGCATATCTGAGGCTGTTGCTATTTCTCCTGGTAACCTTGATTCCAGTTTGTGATTCATCCAGTCCAGCACTGACATGATGTACTCTGCATATAAGTTAAATAAGCAAGGTGATAATATACAGCCTTTATGTATACCTTTCCCAATTTTGAACCATTGTTCCATGTCCAGTTCTAACCATTGCTTCTTGTCCTGCATACATGTTTCTCAGGAGGCAGGTAACGTATTCTGGTATTCCCATCTCATCAAGAATATTTTACAGTTTGCTGTGATCCACACAGTCAATGGCTTTAGCATGGTCAATGAAGCAGAAGTAGACTTTTTTGAATTCCCTTGCTTTTTCTTTTTTTTTTTTTAATTTTATTTTATTTTTAAACTTTACATAATTGTATTAGTTTTGCCAAATATCAAAATGAATCCGCCACAGGTATACATGGTTCCCCATCCTAAACCCTCCTCCCTCCTCCCTCCCAATACCATCCCTTGCTTTTTCTAGGATCCAGAACATCAGATTAGCAATCTAATCTCTGGTTCCTCTGCTTTTTCTAAATCCAGCAGTGAGACAGCCTGGGTACAAGCATGTCATCCAGCTACACTGAGCAGCTGAAGGGCATGTCTCTGCTAGTTAGGAAAGCATTATAGCTAAAAAATCCCTCTTCCACTTACTGGTTGTACCTGAAGATCCATCACCTCTCTCTTTGGTAATTTTCATGACTATTACAATGCAAACACACTTATCCAGAATATCATGAGAGAAAAATTTAACAACCAATTTTGCTTTGACAAAAGGCTCCTCTTACCTTCCACAAGAGGTAAGAACAGACACAGAAAAGAAGAGACATAGAAAAGAAGAGAAAGAAAGAGGCTAAAATCAGAAAGCACCATCAGAGTACCTTGCCCACTGTTCTTTGGACCAGCCCTATCGGAGTTGTTAGTAATCAAACAGTTCCTGAATAGCAATCAACAAGGAAAGAGACCATGGCTTCTACATTGAGCACAACCCTTTAGGAAAGAGAGGATGAGTCAGATACACCTCCTTCAGTATTGTTGGGGACTCAGGTTTATTTGGGAACTACAACAAATGTACAAAACAATTTTAAGCCTCAGAAGATAACAATGTACTCTCTCAATTCTAATGCTAGGGCTTTGGCTTCTTAACCTGAGGAAATTTATGGAACAGAGCCTCTCTATTTCATGTCTAAAATGTCTGTTTCATTTCCTCAAATCTGTTTCACTGCTGTACATTTAAATAATTATGAATGACTTTGTATTTCAGAAAGTCTACTTCAGAGTATATAAGTTCATAAGTAAAAGGATGAGACTAACATTCCTTCCTCCATCTGTGCAAGGCACTGGAGAATCCATGGTAGGCAGAACAATGCCTTCCCCCACACCAGCACCATGTCCATATATTAACCCCCAGCATCTGTGAATATGGTACCTCACAGTGCAAAAGGACGTTGCAATGGTCAGGATTTTGAGATGGGGACACAGTCCTGGGTTCTCAAGGCTGTCATTGTTACTGTTCAGTCATTAAGCTGTGCCAACTCTTTGCAACCCCATGGGCTATAGAACACCAGACACCTCTGGCCTCCACTGTCTCCCTGAGTTTGATCAAATTCATGTTCATTGAGTCCATAATGCTGTCTAACCATCTCATCATATGCTGCCTCCTTCTCCTTTTGCCTTCAATCTTTCCCAGCATCAAGGTCTTTTCCAATGAGCCAGCACTTCACATCAGGTGGCCAAAGTATTGGAGCTTTGACTTCAGCTTCAGTCCTTTCAATGAGTATCCAGGGTTGATTTCCTTTAGGACTAACTGGTTTGATCTCCTTGCATTTCATAGGACCTTCAAGAGTCATCTCTGGCACCACAATTTGAAAGCATCAATTCTTTGGTGCTCAGCCTTCTTCATGGTCCAGCTCTCATATTCATACATGACTACTGAAAATACCATAGCTTTGACTATATAGACCTTTGTCAGCAAAGTGATGTCTCTGCTTTTTAGTACACTGTCTAAGTTTGTCATAGCTTTCCTCCCAAGGAGCAAATGTCTTTTAATTTTATGGCTACACTCACCATCTACAGTGATTTTGAAGCCCATCTCTTTTTGGTGTGATTTCTAAAAGGTGTTGGGAAGCTTCATACAACCAGTCAACATAAACTTCTTCAGCATCAGTGGTTGGGACATAGACTTGGATTACTGTGATGTCAAATGGTTTGCCTTGGAAATGAACCAAGATAATTCTGTCATTTTTAGGACTGTATTAAAGTATTTAATTTCATATTCTTTTGTTGACTATGAGGGCTACTTCATTCTTCTAAGGGATTTTTGTCCACAGTAGTAGATTCAATGGTCATCTGAATTAAATTCTCCCAGTATGGCAGAAAGCAAAGAGGAACTAAAGAGCCTCTGGATGAAAGTGAAAGAGGAGAGTGAAAAATCTGGCTTAAAACTCAACATTCAAGAAACTAAGAACATGGCATCCAGTCCCATCACTTCATGTCAAACAGATGAGGAAAATGTGGAAACAGTGTCAGATTTCATTTTCTTGGGCTCTAAAATCAGTGTGGATGGTGACTGCAGCCATGAAATTAAAAGACACTTGCTCCTTGGAAGAAAAGCTATGACAAACCTAGACAGCATACTGAAAAGCAGAGACATCACTTTGCCGACAAAGGTCCATAAAGCTGAGCACTGAAGGAGTGATGCTTCTGAACTGTGGTGTTGGAGAAAACTCTTGAGAGTCCCTTGGACTGCAAGAAGATCCAACCAGTCCATCCTAAAGGAAATCAGTCCTGAATATTCATTGGAAGGACTGATGCTGAAGCTGAAACTCCAATTTGGCCACTTGAGGCAAAGAACTGAGTCATTGGAAAAGACCCTGATGCTGGGAAAGATTGAAGGCAGGAGGAGAAGGGGACAACAGAGGATTGAGATGGTTGGATGTCATCACCGACTCAATGGACATGAGTTTGAACAAGCTCTGGGAGTTGGTGATGGACAGGAGAGCCTGGCATGTTGCAATTCATGGGGTCTCAAAGAGTTGGACATTACTAAGTGACTGAACATTTTAGTTCACTGATTCCTATGTTGATGTTCACTCTTGCCAATTCTTGCTTGACCACATCCAATTTATCTTGATTCATGTACTAACTTTCCATGTTCCAATGCAATATTGTTCTTTACAGCATCAGACGTTACTTTCACCACCAGACACATCCACAACCGAGTATCATTTCCACTTCGGCCCAGCCTCTTCATTCTTTCTGGAGCTATTAGTAACTGCTCTCTGCTCTTCCCCAGTAGCATATTGGACCCCTTCTGACCTGGGGGGCTCATCTTCCAGTGTCACATATTTTTGCCTTTTCATACTGTCCATGGGATTCCCCAGGCAAGAATAGTGGAGTGGGTTGCCATTTCCTCCTCCAGTGCACCATGTTTTGTCAGAACTCTTCACTATGACCTGTTCATCTTGGGTGGCCCTGCAAGATATGACTCATAGCTTCATTAAGTAATGCAAGCCCCTTTGCCACAACAAGGCAGTGATACATGAGGGGGTTATCAAGGTGGGCCCAATCTAATCACAGGAGTCCTTAAAAGCAGAGAACCTTCATCGGATGGGTTAAAGAGATGAGAGGGAAGAAGGAGGGAGACTGGAAATATCAGAGTAACTGAATTGCTGTTGCTGGGTTTGAAGACAGCAGAAGGGGCATGAGTGAAGAAAAGCAGACAGTCTCTGGAAACTGGAAGGGGCAAGGAAAAAGATTATCTCCTGCACCCTCCAGACCTGAACACAGCCCTGCCTAGACCTTGGTTCTAGCCCAGTGAAACCCATGTCAAACTTTTGACCTAAAGACCACTAAGATAATAAATGTGTTCAATAAACTTAAATCATCAGGTTTGCAATCATTTTTTATGGCAGCAATAGAAAACTAACTTGTTTTTCTTTACATTTTGAAATCTGTAAAATGGGGACAATTCTCTTTCCATTTTTCTTTTACACCATTATAAAATTAAGAAGCCAATATGAAATGAAGATTGTTTAAAGAAAAGAGCCTGAGTAGGAAGAAACAGTATTGAAAATGTTCTTCATTGTACCTCCTTTTCCTAAATTTTACAGGACCCAGTCAATCAGAAAGTAAACCAGAATCCTAATATATCTTAACAGTTTCATGGCATCCCCAGGTAATCAGAGGCAATCTTTCATATTGATCATAATATAAAACTAGTTGAGTTATAGAGACACATATCTTGTCAGTTCTTTGGCAAATGTAAAGCCTCCCTTGGAAAAATACAGTAATGAAATATTCTCAAAGTCAGTATGCAGATCTCCAACTGCTAGGCAAGTTAATGAGATGCATAGCTTGGGACTTAGCATGCATCTCCAGCACTGGTTCTGCATAAGAAACACAGCTGATTCTGATCTCATCACCTTATCCATTTTTTAGAGAAACATCTATCAGCAAAGAGAAGACACTCCATGTATTAAAAGTTTCCACATCCTCCCTGAGCTATCAGATACAGGACAGCAGGCCATGTATTAGAGTTTGCAAACCTAATAAAATATTTTGCAAGTAACATATTTAATCAGTCAAACACTGATTATATTTGGTATATTCAAAATACCAAAGCTCAGCCACACAAAATGGTTTGTCAGCATGCCAGGAAGAGCCCTTTGAAAGAAGTAACTTTGGGGTTTATATATTAGATAAGGCTCCCAAAAATGAGGTTCCAAGTTAGCAGAAAATCATTTTGCAGATGTGAACAAAAAAAAAAAAAAGGATCTTAGTCTCATGATAGCCAATCATCAGAATATGCTTATAAATAACAAAATAATACTAAATCTACAATTCATATTTATATAATTTTTAAGAAAGAAAAGCAGAAAAGGGACAAAACATGTCAAAAGCAACTATCTATCTTGGCTACTGCATTGTATCTTCAGGAAAGTTTCTTAATTGCTTTTCACCTTGTTTTCCTCTTGTGTAATAGTATTTTTAAAGCATAAAATAGCATGGAATAGCATTTTAAAAACCATTCAAAATAGCCTTTGGATTTTGGGATCCGCCTCTAGGTCCTCTTCTCACTCCATTTTTCCTCCTGTCACACCAGTGCCACAGACACCCGGCTCTTTCAACATCCCCCAAGTCTTTCCACGTGAAACCTTCCCATTAAAACTGTGGCATCAAAATCCACAAAGGACAGATTACTTGCACTCTGGTTAACAACAACAGGAGTGCAATGATTATAGCCTATATTCCTATCTTCCCTGGTACCCTGGCACAGGAGTGGGGCAGACAGGTGATGGGTAAAGGGCACCTCATGAAACAGTCCTCTGGCATCCTCAGCCTAAACAGGGCCTCAAGGGACCACCTCCATTTGACTGTTCCTTCTGAGAAGCTTCTGCCTTTAAACCATCCATCACTACCACCTCACTCCCAGTAAAAGAGCATATTTTCCTTCTCTAAATAGAAAAAAAATAAGAGGACTGAGCTCAGCACATTACTGTGAAGATTAAAGGAGATAATAAGCACAAAATGTTCAGTACAAAGTCTGAGCCTCAGTACACACTCAACACATATTAACAATTATTTTCATCAATTATGACCATCATCATGGTAGGAACTACTTGCCACAAAGTCTGCTAGAGAACTGACAACAGTTCATCAGATCCATTTTTTCTGTATCTTGGTCAATTTTCTAATACTAATAGGAATAATGCAAAAGAAGGGACTAATCCAGATGTCCTTTGTTAATTCAGTAAAGAACCACACAAAAATTTCTTTGCTGAAATAAATATTAGAAGCAACTATGCAATGGTAGATTCTAAACTTTGAGGAAAGCAGGAGAAAAATCAGGAAGACAAGAAAAATGAACTTTAGAAAATTTGCCCAGGTAATAAATTGGCTCAGATGAGATCTTTGTGGAAAATAAAGAGCAAATGGGAATGTCATGAAAAGCAGAAGTTAGGCCAGTTTTACGTAGAAAGAAGTAAATATGTGAAGACACAAGTTTAGGGAAAAAAATAAGCTATTACTGGCAAAAGACACAAGATCTTACAAGGCAAAAGAGAGACGCAGGAAGAAAGGTTAACTGATAACTGTATGGACACGATCTTGTGTTTTCAACTATGCTTCTAAAAAGTTGTATCATCTGCTTTCTGCTAAGCCAAGCATGTACTGTCTGACACAAGAAAAAAGAAATTGAAACCAAAATCGAGGAAGAAAGTAATAAAATGTGTTTGAGCAGCTGGCTACCTTCAAATCAGCAGGGTCATAATGGCCCACACTGGAGGATAGCTGAGGAATTTCCAAATGTTATTACAAAGAGCCCTATTCTTCTTGGTTGTCCATTATCTCCACCTTCTCATAAAGGAGTAACTTACATTGCAATACACCTCCTCTTACAGATGATATGCATTAAAAAACACAAACAGAAAGCATGCATTGGTTCAATGATTCTGAATATGAACCAAGTCATAAAAGGAGATGCTTAAAAAACCTCAACATTTAGAAAACTAAGATTATGGCATCCAGTCCCAACACTTCATGGCAAATAGATGGGGAAACAGTGGAAACAGTGGCTGACTTTATTTTTCTGGACTTCAAAATCACTGCAGATGGTGATTGCAGCCATGAAATTAAAAGACATTTACTCCTTGGAAGGAAACTTATGACCAACCTAGACAGCGTATTAAAAAGCAGAGACATTACTTGTCAATAAAGCTCCATCTAGTCAAGGCTATGGTTTTTCCAGTAGTCATGTATGGATGTGAGAGTTGGAATATAAAGAAAGCTGAGTGCCGAAGAATTGATGCTTTTGAACTGTGGTGTTGGAGAAGACTCTTGAGAGTCCCTTGGACTGCAAGGAGATCCAATCAATCCATCCTAAAGGAAATCAGTCCTAGGTGTTCATTGGAAGGACTGATATGGAAGCTGAAACTCCAATACTTTGGCCACCTGATGTGAAGAGCTGACTCATTTGAAAAGACCCTGATGTTGGGAAAGATTGAGGGCAGGAGGAGAAGGGGACGACAGAGTATGAGATGGTTGGATCATCACTGACACAAGGGACATGGGTTTGGGTGAACTCCGGGAGTTGGTGATGGACAGAGAGGCCTGTCGTGCTGTGGTTCATGGGGTCCCAAAGACTTGGATGCGACTGAGCGACTGAACTGAACTGAACTGATTGATAATTCTGCCTTGTCATTTCAGCCCAATCTTCTTCAAGGAAAGATCTCTAACAATACTCTCTAAAATAAATGAGAATTCATGTTTTCTTCTGGTGAACAATTTAATTAATATGTATGGCTAAGTCTAGCTATCTCTCCAGGGCAATTAGGACATCAGAATTATCTGGGTGCTTTTAAAAATACTGGAGTCCCCAATCCACCCACTGAGTCATGAGGCCTGGGAGGTTCAGGGTGTGTGTGTGGGGGTGGGGTTCCTCCCTTTTAAACACTGTGCAAGGTGACGTTTACACATAGTAGCATATGTCCTCATGTCCTAGGCCTTCTTTCCCTAGCTTCTTCCACAGGGTACTTCCTCCATTTTGTTATTAGACATCAGTTCAGTTCAGTCGCTCAGTTGTGTCCGACTCTTTTCGACCCCATGAATCGCAGCACGCCAGGGCCTCCCTGTCCATCATCAACTCCCGGAGTTCACTCAGACTCACGTCCATCGAGTCAGTGATGCCATCCAGCCATCTCATCCTCTGTCGTCCCCTTCTCCTCCTGCCCCCAATCCCTCCCAGCATCAGAGTCTTTTCCAATGAGTCAACTCTTCGCATGAGGTGGCCAAAGTACTGGAGTTTCAGCTTTAGCATCATTCCCTCCAAAGAAATCCCAGGGCTGATCTCCTTCAGAATGGACTGGTTGGATCTCCTTGCAGTCCAAGGGACTCTCAAGAGTCTTCTCCAACACCACAGTTCAAAAGCATCAATTCTTCGGCACTCAACTTTCTTCACAGTCCAACTCTCACATCCATACATGACCACAGGAAAAACCATACCCTTGACTAGACGGACCTTTGTTGGCAAAGTAATGTCTCTGCTTTTTGAAAAGCATATTGATATGCTATCTAGGTTGGTCATAACTTTCCTTCCAAGGAGTAAGCGTCTTTTAATTTCATGGCTGCAGTCACCATCTGTAGTGATTGTGGAGCCCAGAAAAATAAAGTCTGACACTGTTTTCACTGTTTCCCCATCTATTTCCCATGAAGTGATGGGACCTGATGCCATGATCTTCGTTTTCTGAATGTTGAGCTTTAAGCCAATTATTAGACATAGTCATGCATATTTTAAGACAGGGTTTCTAAGAGCAACAGGCTTCAAGTCAGTCAGAGCTAGAATCAAAACCTCACTGTAGTATGCAATAGCCAAGTAACCTCTCAAAACCTATTTGTTTAATTTTTGTTTTATATCAGAGCATAGTTGACTGGGCTTCCCTGGTGGCTCAGTAGTAAAGAATCTGCCTGCCAAGCAGGAGATGCAGGTTCAAACTCTGGGTTGGGAACATCTCCTGGAGAAGGAAATGGCAAACCACTCCAATATTCTTCTCTGGGAAATCGCATTGACAGAGAAAACCTGGTGAGGCTACAGGAGTCCCCAGCACAGCAAAAGAGTCAGACCCAAGTCAGCAACTAAATAACAGTAACAACATAGCTGAATAACAACGTTGTGATAGCTTCAGATGTACAGCAAAGTGACACAGTTATGTACATATACATGTATAAGTTTTTTTTTCACATTCTTTTCCCATTTAGGTTGTTTTAGACTATTGAGCTGGAGAAGGCGATGGCACCCCACTCCAGTACTCTTGCCTGGAAAATCCCATGGCTGGAGGAGCCTGGTGGGCTGCAGTCTATGGGGTCGCTAAGAGTTGGACACGACTGAGCAACTTCACTTTCACTTTTCCCTTTCATGCATTGGAGAAGGAAATGGCAAGCCACTCCAGTGTTCTTGCCTGGAGAATCCCAGGGATGGGGGAGCCTGGTGGGCTGCTGTCTATGGGGTCGCACAGAGTTGGACATGACTGAAGCGACTTAGTGATTTAGCAGACTATTGAGCAGAGCTCCCTGTGCTATATAATAGGTACTTGTTGGTTCTCTTATTTTATATAGCAGTGTGTACATGTCAACCCCAGACTCCCAGTCTGTCCTTCATGCCTGGCCCTCCCTCCCTGGTAACCATAAACTGGTTAGTCTGTGAGTCTCTCTTGGCTTTGTAAACAAGTTCCACTGAATCACTCTTTTTCTTCATCTGTGAAATGGGAGCAATAAAGCCTATTTCACACATATGCCCTGCTCATCTGAGGACTAAATGCTGCAAATGCTAACATACTTGAAGAGTCCCTGACTCTCCTCCATCCTTCACTGAAGGACCATTATAAAACTGTGGTAGCAGCAACCAGCTTCAGAGAAGACCTATGACAGCAGAATTCTAAAAGGACAATATGCCCCCTTGGATTTGGTATTTCAGTACACACACCTAAGGAAACAACCTAAGGTATTCTTTGCTGAAATTAAATCATTCTCAAGTGAGTCTGGTGGAGGCATAGTCTGGATGGGGTCTCAGAGCCACAGTCCTCATAACTTTGATCAATCCGTTCACCAAGGAGGACAGTCCACTGGTTTCTACATAATTCAGAGAAGTACAAGAGGAAAGAGTGTTGAACTTCCCATTTATAACTCCCAACTTGTCCTCCACTTATGCCCTGATTACTTTGTCCTTCCTAGTGTAAATATTCTGAACACAATTTTTGAATTGTGGTGCTAGAGAAAACTCTTGAGAGTCCCTTGGACAGCAAGGAGACCAAACCTGTCAATCCTAAAGGAAATCAACCCTGAATATTCAATGAAAGAACTGATGCTGAAGCTGATGCCCTAATACTTTGGCCACCTTATGTGGAGAACTGACTCACTGGAAGAGACCCTGATGCTGGGAAAGACTGAAGGCAGGAGGAGAAGGGGGCAAGAGTATGAGATGGTTGGATAGCATTACCGACTCAAGGCATATGCATTTGAGCAAACTCAGGGAGATAGTGAAGGACAGGGAAGCCTGGTGTGCCACATTTCATGGGGTCACAAAGAGTCAGACACAACTGAGTGACTGAACAAGAATAACAAGTGTGAATTTGGCTCATTCTCTACATTCAGAGTGATGTGCCTGGATCCAGGGCCAAGCCCTCTCATTATGTGGCTGGTCATTCATGTCCATGTCTCTGCACACATTTTCAATTCAGTTCAGTTTCTCAGTCGTGTCCAACTCTTTTCGACCCCATGGACTGTAGCACACCAGGCCCTATGTCCATCACCAACTCCTGGAGTTTACTCAAACTCAAGTCCATTGAGTCAGTGATGCCATCCAACCATCTCATCCTCTGTCATCCCCTTCTCCCGCTCTCAATCTTTCCCAGAATCAGGATCTTTTCCAATGAGTCAGTTCTTAGCCTCAGGTGGCCAAAGTATTGGAGTTTCAGCTTCAGCATCAGTCCTTCCAATGAATATTCAGGACTAATTTTCTTTAGGATGGACTGGTTGGATCTCCTTGCGATCCAAGGGACTCTCAAGAGTCTTCTCCAATACCACAGTTCAAAAGCATCAGTTCTTCAGTGCATGCCATATAACAGTTCAGAGCTCCCTATTCCTGGCCTCCTAGAGTGTGTCTGCTGGGCCTGGCTCCCATGGGGTTGAATTTCTTCCCCTCCCTCTTACATCCCAGACTGCTCAGCAGGTGGTGGTAGGTGGAGGTAGAATTGGGGTCAGGGCTTTCTTTATGGTCCAACTCTCACATTCATATCTGACTCCTGGAAAAACCATAGTTTTGACTAGACAAACCTTTATTGGCATTGCACACATTTACTGAACTCCTAGTAGGGTCTATGCATACTGCAAGGCTGTGCCCTGCTAAAGTTTGCAAGATACCAGGCAGATTCACAGTCACAAGTGGGCTATAGTAAAGCTCACTGGTAAGGTTATAAAAAGATGTGCAGACAAACTCCCTGCTACATGTCACTGAGTTTGGAACCAGGGTAGCACATGCATTGCCTGTACTAACACCAAGGCATGAGAAACAGTGGACCACAGTCAAACAGAACAAAAAGCCTTACAGAAGTCATGAATATGCACTTCCAGCACTAGCCAGAGAGGCCAAGTGGTAACAGAGGAAAAAGGTCCTCTATTCACCTGGTCCAGGTGCTGTGCTTGTCAGTCTCAGGAGAGGACTCCCAGCCCTGACCCCAATTCTACCTCCACCTACCACCACCTGCTGAGCTGTCTGGGATGTAAGAGGGAGGGGAAGAAATTCAACCCCATGGGAGCCAGGCCCAGCAGACACACTCTAGGAGGCCAGGAATAGGGAGCTCTGAACTGTTATATGGCATGCAGTGTAGAATTTCAAACTAATTATGAGTATCAAGTATGACAAAATTATCAATAGTGACCGAAAAGCCACTAATTGGCCCCCATTTTCTTTCTCCATCTCTCCACAAATACATGGAATCTGGGTGCTTAAGTGGTCAAGCTGATATAAATTACGGGAAAAAATGTTTCACATAAACATGTCAAATAGTAAAGACCTGTCCAGGCATAACTGCCACATTCGTTTTTAGAGTTTTTTTAATTAAAAAAAATCAAACTTACATAAAAGTGGCAAGAATATTAGATGAGCAACATGAAACTGGCAATTTTACTAGTAAGATATGGCCACATATTGATTATATCATATGGGTCATCCTAATATTATTCTTGCAATTAATCTGGAAGTTTTAATATACTGAATTTTCATTTACCATTCACCTAAACTCTCTAACTGCTAACATTTTCTTGCATTTGGTTTTTTGCCTGATAGATAGATAGACAGATACATAGATAAATATGGGTATAGATATACAGATAGCTAGATAGTGCTGAAATTTTTTTAAGTTGCAAACTCCATAATAATTTATCCCTAAATACTTCAGTGTGTTTCACAAGACCAAGAACTATATCTTATGTAATCAGAGGATAATCATTAAGATCAGGAATGTGACATTGATATGTATGTTCCTGGTGTCTAATATATGGTCTATACCCAAATTCTTCCAGCTGTCCCAGTAATGACTTTCATAGTATTGTTTTCTTTTTTTTTTCTTTTTTAATTTTTTATTTTTTTTAGGCTAATTACTTTACAATATTATATTGGTTTTGCCATACATTGACATGAATCCTCCACGGGTGTACATGTGTTTTCTAATCCAGAATCACACACTGCATTGATTGTCATGTCTCTTGAGTTTCCTTTAATCCAGAAAGTTTCTGAGCCTTTCTTTGATCATTCATAAAATGGTATTTTTTGAGAATACAAGCCAGGTATTTTACAGAATGCTCCTCCTGTTGGATTTATCTGATGTCTTCCTATGTTTCCTTGAACCTATGGCAAGATGGCAGAAGTGATGCTGTGTCCTTTTCAATGCATCACATTCAGATCAGATCAGATCAGATCAGTCACTCAGTCGTGTCCGACTCTTTGTGACCCCATGAATCACAGCACACCAGGCCTCCCTGTCCATCACCAACTCCTGGAGGTCACTCAAACACACGTCCATCGAGTCAGTGATGCCATCCAGCCATCTCATCCTCTGTCGTCCCCTTCTCCTCTTGCCCCCAATCCCTCCCAGCATCAGAGTCTTTTCCAATGAGTCAACTCTTCGCATGAGGTGGCCAAAGTACTGGAGTTTCACATTAAGAGGCACTAAATGTCAATTCATCCCATTGTGGGTGATAGTGACTTTGATCACTTGGGAAACAGTGATTCCATCATACAAGGCACCATTTCCCCCTTGTAGGTAACAATATGTGGAGAAATTAGCTATCCTTTTATATTCAGTTCAAAAATATTTATTGAGCACCCACCTGATCTGGACACATCTCTTCCTTCAAGGATCTCATTTCAGAGGAGGTGGGGGAATCTGATATACAAATAATTAAGGATTTAGTGTTCTAGAAGGCATTTCAAGGGTGGTTATGGAAGTACATGTGTCCTTTCATTTTAGATAGAGAGTCCAGAAGGACTCTTGGAGGAGGTGACAATTTAGCACAGACTTGAAGGGGTAATGACCATAGCCATGGGGAACAGAAAAGCTTTTCAAACAGAAGGAGCAGCAAATGCAAAAGGCATGAGGTACCTGGCATGTTTCAAACACATCAAAGGGCCAATGTGGCTGGAATAGAAAGAACTGACCAAGGAGGAGAATAATATATTTCTTAGGATTCTTTCCATTATAGATGACCAAAGTGAAAGTGTTAGCCACTCGGTCATGTCCATCTGTTTGCAACCCCATGGACTGTAGCAAGCCAAGCTCCTCTGTCCATGTCCATATTCCAGGCAAGAATACTAGAGTGGGTTGCCATTCCCTCTCCAGGGGATCTTCCTGACCCCGGGATCAAATATGGGTCTCCTGCATTGCAGGCAGATGATTTACCATCTGAGCCACCTGGGAAGCCTCAAAACACTCCCTAACCCTTTCACTGAAGTAAGAGGAGGGGGAACAAAGGGACTGTACTAGCTAATGTAATTTTCACATTCATGGTAAAGCTCATTTAATCCACAGCTGGACTGGGGGCTTAAATGAGGACCTGGAGAGACTGGCTCTGTCCAGGTCAGATCTTGTCTCTGATTTCCTCTCCCCAAGTGGTGGCTCAGGTGGCCACTCCAAGTCCAGCCTTTCATCACATTCATTTAGTCATCCCAAGGGAAGGAAGTGCCTCTTTCCCAGCAGATACAGGACAAGTCCTAAAATCAATGTCCACTGACCTTTGCTCACCTCATGTCGCATTCCAGAGTAAATCCCTAAGGGGCAGGGGCGGAGTGAGAAGAGGAGGGGGAGGACGTTAGGATGGACAAGGTCTGCATCCTAAATCCACCCCTAGAGCCAGAGGAGACTTCAACCCTATCCTAGAACACAGTGAGAGAAAGACTGAGTAGCAATTTTCTCTCAAAGGAGATTAAGGTCCTAATTCCAAGGAAAGAAAGAAGGTGTACCGAGCAGGACAAACAGCAGATGTGTACTATTCATGCATTTACATAATCAAACTTTGTCTCCTTAAAAAAAATAATTATCTTGACTTTCAAGACCCCTGATGAATGACAATTTGACAGAGATTTTTGGCCCTTTTTTCTTTTTCAAGGACACTAGCTTAGATCCTTTTGTTCCCAGTGTTGACTTTGGAGGATTGAGAAGAAACAAGCAAAACAAAGTATTAAGCACATAGCTTCTTGGTTGTTTTCATGTTCATTAAATCTGCTTTCACCCATGCATAAACACCTAATTCTCTACTGAGATGCCAAGATATCAGGAGCATAAAAGTCCAAAAGTACCTAAAACAAAAATTCTCCTTTATAACAGCACCATTTTATTAGTACTATAAGCAGCCAAATCAAGTCCTCTAAAAAACAACTTATTTGAAAGCCAATGAACACTCTGCAAAATGGAAAAAAAAAAAAAAATCAGAAAAGAGGAATCAGTGATCTTTTTTATACCCCTGACCTTAACCCTTATGTTAAACAATTTCACATAGAGGCTGGAAAAACTAAATTAAAACATAAATTTTGTTTTAAGCTAAAGGAAACAAGGGCCTACAGTCATTGCCTAACGCATTCTAGGTTATTTATAAGACTGAACACAATACTTTTCTGAAAACAACAACAAAAATAGCCTTTATAAAAAATAAATTTGACAAATAACACCAAACAGGATCCTAGTATTTCTAAAAGTTCTACTTGTAAAGGGAAGCATTCAAAATTACAGATTAATCAGGTGTGTTCACCCGAAGTCAGTCCTAACAGTATCACAGTCCTATCTTTTTTTTCCTACTAGCATTGTTTTCTGACTCAGATAAGAACAAAACAACAAGAGAGACTCACACACAGTGAACGAAGATGTTCACTCCTAAGCCTGGAGGGCTACAATCCATGGGGCTGCAAAAAGTCAGACACGACTGAGCAACTAACCCTAATAGGATCTACTCTAACCTCTCTGCTTGTCCAATCACAAAATAAGAGATTCATCTCACACACGTATGGAATGAATAGGTGAGACTGACAATATGACCATATACAAAATATACCACAAAGCATTGTTTTCTTAAAATACCAACAGTAAGTCTATGGAAAATAATGGAATAAAGATGCTCATTCATCATACAAACAGATAAATGGGTATATGGGTATAATATTTATGAGAAATGTGCAAATGCTATATTAAAACATTGTGAAGCTTTTCTTAGATATAGGGATAAAGGTATAAAAATTAGTAAATGAACAAACAAAATGTCATTCACCTACATTCTCAGTAAAAAAGGTAAATCTGTATAGCCTTTCTGGAGGCTATACATATTAATCTGGCATTACATATTCAGTTCAGATCAGTTGCTGAGTCATGTCTGACTCTTTGTGACCACATGGACCATAGCACACCAGGCTTCCCAGTCCATCACCAACTCTGGGAGCTTACTCAAACTCATATCCATTAAGTTGGTAATGCCATCCAACCATTTCATCCTCTGCCGTCCCCTTCTCCTTCCACCTTCAATCTTTCCCAGCAACAGGGTCTTTTCAAATCAGTCAGTTCTTCACCTCAGGTGGCCAAAATATTGGAGTTTCAGCTTCAGCATCAGTCCTTCCAATGAATATTCAGGACTAATTTCCTTTAGGATGGACTGGTTGGATCTCCTTGCAGTCCAAGGGACTCTCAAGAGTCTTCTCCAACACCACAGTTCAAAAGCATCAATTCTTCAGCGCTCAGCTTTTTTCATAGTCCAACTCTCGCATCCATACATGAACACTGGAAAAACCAAAGCTTTGACTAGACGGACCTTTGCTGGCAAAGTAATGTCTCTGCTTTTTAATATGCTACCTAGGTTGGTCATAACTTTTCTTCCAAGGAGCAAGTGTCTTTTAATTCCATGGCTGCAGTCACTATCTGCAGTGATTTTGGAGCCCCCCAAAATAAAGTTTGTCACTGTTTCCATTGTTTCTCCATCTGTTTGCCATGAAGTGATGGGACCAGATACTGTGGTCTTTGTTTCCTGAATGCTGAGTTTTAAGCCAACTTTTTCACTCTCCTCTTTCACATTCATCAAGATGCTCTTTAGTTCTTCTTCGCTTTCTGCCATAAGGGTGGTGTCATCTGCATATCTGAGGTTATTGATATTTCTCCCGGCAATCTTGATTTCAGCTTGTGCTTCATCCAGCCCGGCATTTCTCATGATGTACTCTGCACATAAGTTAAATAAGCAGGGTAACAATACACAGCCTTGACATACTCCTTTGGAGTATTTGGAACAAGTCTGTTGTTCCATGTCCAATTCTAACTGTTGCTTCCTGACCTGCATACAGATTTCTCAGGAGGCAGGTCAGGTGGTCTGGTATTCCCATCTCTTGAAGATTTTTCCAGTTTGTTGTGATCCACACAATCAAAGGCTTTGGCATAGTCAATAAAGCAGATGTTTTTCTGGAACTCTCTTGCTTTTTCGATGATCTGGCAGATGTTGGCAATTTGATCTCTGGTTCCTCTGCCTTTTCTAAATCCAGCTTGAACATCTGAAAGTTCATAGTTCGTGTACTGTTGAAGCCAGGCTTGGAGAATTTTGAGCATTACTCTTCTAGCGTGTGAGATGAGTGCAATCGTGTGGTAGTTTGAACATTCTTTAGTATTGCCTTTCTTTGGGATTGGAATGAAAACTGACCTTTTCCAGTCCTGTGGCCACTGCTGAGTTTTCCAGATTTGCTAGCATATTGAGTGCCGCACATCATCATCTTTAAGGATTTGATAGAGCTCAACTGGAATTCCATCACTTCCACTCACTTTGCTTGTAGTGATGCTTCCTAAGGCCCACTTGACTTCACATTCCAGGATGTCTGGCTCTAGGTGAGTGATCACACCATCGTGGTTATCTGGGTCATGAATATCTTTTTTGTATAGTTCTTCTTAATTACATATTAAGTCTCACAAATATGTATATCTTTCATAACAAGGAACCCTCTGTAAAAATCTATCCTAGGATATCCCTGGTGATGCAGTGGAAATGAATCTGCCTGCCAATACAAGGGATATGGGTTCAATCCCTAGTCTGGGAAGCTTCCACATGCAGTGGAGCAACTAAGACTGTGAGCCACAACTACTAAGCCTACGTCCAACTACTGAGGCCCATATAGCTAGAGTCTGTGCTCCACAAGAGAAACCACCACAAGGAGAGCCCATAAACTGCAATGAAAAGTAGTTCCCTCTAGCCACAACTAGAGAAAGCCTGCACAAAGCAGCGAAAAGCAAGTGCAGCCAAAAATCAATCAATCAATAATTAATTAAAATTTTTAAATCTATCCTAATAAAATAATTAGAACTGAAGATCAAGTTTGCTTATCTAAGTGTTATTTATTTTAAAAAAATCCAGAATTTCAAGAATAGAGAACGACATTCCACATATGCAGCAGTACCCTACATAGCTATTAAACTCATATTTTACTTCAAGAATATGCACCAGCCTTAAATAATATACTACTAAACCAGGATACCAAATTGAAGAGGCAGAATTTCCTCTATTTCATAAGATGTATGCATGTAATAGACACTTAATGTTATAAAAAGATACCTTCTAAGCTTCTCAAATTCCCATATCCACCTGCATCAATATAATAATCTCTCCCATAAAATGCAATCAGATATAATGAAATAGTGTTAAGAAACTCTTCACTCAATATGTGAATAAAATCTACAGAGCGTGGGACAGAGAAATACATTCTTCATGTTCCAAATAATCCCAGGCCCAATTCTGACATCCCTCCTCTGATGCTCTCTACCCACTAGAAGAACAACCTCACTTTCAAATGCCCTGGATCTTCCAACTGAATTCATAACCTAATTTGTTTCCATCTTTTTAAAATAGTATTTTCCAAATGACTCATTTATTTCCTAAATTTATATTATCTACCAACTTACAGATTATCTGTTACTCTCTATTCCTTCTTTACATGGGCTCGTGTTTTTATGTAAATGTTTTGGTCACACATCAACCATAAAATTAAGGATTTGATGTCATAATTATTTTTTCTAATATATCTTAAAATAAACACCTGGATCAAAGGACAAAAGCATGTAATAAACTATCTCATACACTTACATCACTGCTGTCTATTTCAATAGGAAACACATGGGCAATACCAACTCAGTGGTGCTGATAGGTGACCTGGGTATAGTTTAACAAAGTTTAAACAATGTTTTAATCCAAATTAGTGTCTTTTAGAGCACCAAGTCAAGAGTCATGGAATGTTAGCCAGGGAGCATCTTTTAGAACAGGCCACACATTTAACAACTTTCTGCCTGACTGATCTACTCAACTCTCCTTATAGATCACTGAATCCTTGGCTTCTTCCTTCTGAAATCCAAGAAGCAATAAAGTGAAGCAAAAGTCACTCAGTTGTGTCCGACTCTTTGCAACCCCATGGACTATACAGTCCACACCACGCTCCAGGCCAGAAGAGTGGAGTGGGTAGTCTTTCCCTTCTCCAGGGGATCTTCCCAACCAAGGGATCGAATCCAAGTCTCCCGCATTGAAGAAGAAATACATGTAGGAAATGAAAAATGTATTTAAAGCAATACAGATATACTTTCCTGTAACTTTCCTGAAATCAAAATTTGGCAAACTTTTTCTGTAAAGAGCCATATAGGGATTCCCCTGCTGCTTCAGAGGTTAGGAATCTGCCTGGCAGTGCAGAGGACACAGGTCAGATCCCTGGTCAGAGAACTAAGATTCCACATGCCATGGAGCAACTAAGCCCATGAACCACAACTGCTGAGCCTGCATGCCACAACTGGGAGTCTGTGAACTGCAGTGAAAGATCCCACATGCTGCAACTAACACCCAATGCAGCCAAATAAACAAATAAACAGTAGAAAAAAAAAAAGTTTATGTTTTTTAAAAAAGAACCATATAGTAAATACTTTTGAGTCTGTAGAGCATACAGTCTGTCACAACCACTTGATTCTGTCCTTATGCAAAGTGGCCACTGGTATGTAAATGAGCGAGCTAAGTGTGGTTGTATTCCCATAAAACTTTATTCCTAGACACTAAAATTTGAATATGACAATAATTTCACATGTCATGAAATATTCTCCTTTATTTTTTTCTCAACCCTTGAGAAATATAAAGTATTTTCTAAGCTCAAGAGTCATACAAAAGCAGGCAGCAGGCTAGATTTATCCAACAGATCACAGCTTGCCAGCCCCTGTTTTTAATAAAGACCATCAAGGATGGTGATGGTATTGCTTATATGAACGGATGAAAGTAAAAGTTCAGTGTTTACAGTAAATTTTCCTAAAGACTTTTTTGCATATACAGAAAACTGTTTGTCAACATGTATTTTAAGAGTTGGTGATGGACAGGGAGGCCTGGCGTGCTGCGATTCACAGGGTCGCAAAGAGTCGGACACGACTGAGCGACTGAACTGAACTGAACTGATTTTATCCAAAAAAGTTTTTTTAAAAAAGACTTCAAAGAAGAATTACAATTGGTGAACTTCATACCCGTCAGGCTCCTCTGCCTATGGGATTCTCCAGGCCAGAACACTGGAGTGGGTTGCTGTGCCCTCCTCCAGGGGATCTTCCCAACCCAGGGATTGAACCCGAGTGTCTTGTGTTTCCTGAATTGGCAGGTGGGTTCTTTACCACTGGTGCCACCTGGGAAGCCCATATCAATACATAATTACCAGCAAATCCATTCTGAAATTCATCTGTGTCAGTCTGGCTTGGACAGTAAAGAATCTGCCTGCAATGCAGAAGCCCCAGGTTCAATCCCTAGGTCAGGAAGATCCCCTGGAGGAGGGCAAGGCAACTCACTCCAGTATACTTGCCTGGAGAATCCTATGGACAGAGGGGTCTGGCAAGCTATAGTCCATGGGGTCACACCAAGAGTCAGACATGACTGAGCTAACACATGAATAAGAGACCTTTAACTTTTCCATTTCTTCCCATTAAAGGCCTGCTTTCATTGTTGTGGCTCAGCTGGTAAAGAATCCGCCTGCAACATGGGAGACCTGGGTTTGATACCTGGGTTGGGAAGATTCCCTGGAGAAGGGAAAGGCTACCCACTCAAGTATTCTGGCCTGGAGAATTCCATGGACTGTATAGTCCGTGGGGTCTCAAAGAGTTGGACACAACTGAGTGACTTTCACTTCATTATATTTGAGAATTTCAGCATCTTCAGGCAGGAACAAAGAAGTGTATTCAGTTTACATAACTGTCCAGACCCAGATCAAATATAGAAGAATAACAGAAGTCAAAGTTCCTGAGTCATAGTTCTGGAGCACGTGTCCAACAGAACCCTGTGAGACCCAGAGAATGCAAGGGTCTGAAACAGCCCAAGTCAGAAAACCAGAGGCCCTGTACTGCCACACACCAGCTAAGGGACAGATCACTGCGTCACTTTGCTGAGCCACGATCTCCATCTGTCAAGTGAGGATCACTTCACTCACAAAATTTTTCTACAAATCAAAGGAGAAAAGCTCCCTGTCAACTGAGGATGATAATGCAGAAATTAATGAAATCTCAAAGAGAAATGTGATAGAGTCAGTAGCATAGAAATGAGCTGCTCAGACTCATTAAGTAAATGTAACAAGTAATCTCACTTCGAAGAATATGTCTATCATTTCACCCTACATGTCTGAAAATAATTTTTAAAAAATCATTCCATGGAGCTCCCTTTAAAACCATGACTGAGGAACACTTGAATTCAATCACAGCGTTTTTCAGCAAGATTATTCTTAATTTTGCAGTTGACGTTAAATGTTGTATAAGTTCAAACCTGAAATCAGGAGTTAAAAACCTGCAGCTGTCTCCCAACTAACATCAGTGTAAATACAGTCAAGCCATTTGTCAATTCCACGTGTGTGTTGAAGTCATTTCAAAGAGCAGTCGCTCCATTTTTCCTTCTCTTGGGAAATGAGACGCATCCATCATTAACCTGCCAACCAGCATGAGCTCTGTGGTCACACTGTGGGGCTAATCCAAAGGGTTTGAATGCTCAGCAGTCTCCAATGAGGCACAGTGGGTCTGAGGGCAGGTTAAATGGTTTTAATTAAGAATAAGAATAAAAGGGAAAGATTCTTTGACACATAGGTCAATATTTTTCCTTCAACACTGATGTAGGCATACTGGGACAAAATCATTGCATATTCATCAAGATGAAGCCAGTATGAGACCTCAGAAAGGATATTAATCAAAGAGAGGAAAAGTAATTAAACATTAGAAAAAGATGGTACATAAGACACACTTTTATTGAACCATATTATTTTTCTTATCTCGTAAATCAACTGATTTAATGATAGCTGGGCAATTTCACTCACGGCGGGCTGAATGCCAACTAGCTTAGCTCATTTGCATCATCAGATGTATGTAAATAGATCCATATTCGCCCAATAAAGACTGCTTATGTGAACTCTCAAAAATAATATACTTTTGTAGCAAAGTATACTATAGTCCAAAACACAATAGTATCCTGAATTAGAAGATCCGAGCCCTGTCATTTATTAGTGAGATAACTCAGAAAGCTCATGGTGGTAACATTAAAGTACAAGAGACCTGAGGCTGCCTTCCACACTCTCTATGTGTGACCTACAGCAAATTGCTTAGTTTCCAACTTTGCATCTTCATCTAGGAAAGGAAGATACTGATACCTATTTCTTTGAGTTGCTCTGATAAGTAAATAGGATAATGTATGTAAAGTATTCAGCACTGTGCCTGGCACAGAGAAACTTTTCCACAAATAGTAATTGTTATTAGCACCACTTTTATTATTAACACTTTGTTATTTTGCTCAGATTCTAAGTTTCAGCTGACAGCTACTTCAACATCTTATCAGAATCATATACAGCATGAAACGTGATTTTTATTGTGTGTGTGTGTGTTAGTCATTCAGTCATGCCCAACTCTTTGCGACCCCACGAACTGTAGCCTGCCAGGTTTCTCTATCCATGGAATTCTCCAGGCAAGAATACTGAAGTGGACTGCCATTCCCTTCTCCAGATTTTTTTTATTTTACAGAGAGCCAAACATATATTAATATATTATAGTCAACTATCAAGTTTCAGGTCAATCTACTGCTGTAATCTTTTTTAAGATTCTTTTCCACATGCAATTGAAAGTTTTCACGACAATAACTAAATAAATAAGTGTTGGCCACTTAAGAAAAAAAAAATTACCATTTTCAGGCTGAAATAATTGTGCTCCAATGCAAATCTGAAGGGCTCCAGAATGAGCTTTCAGATTTTGGATATTTAAAAATCCAAGTTATATTTTATTTAGAATGAATTAATCACTCATGATTCACAAGATCCTAAAAGGTTTGGAAAAGACTGCTCTAACCAAGTATTTTGCTTTATATTGCATTTAATAATTCTTTTCATGTTAGTTTAGATAAGAGTTGAAACTCTCAACTGTAAAACACAGTCTCAGCTCTGCACAGGATAAATGCAAGTGAACTGCCAAGAGAAACAGGAGAGAAACGAAGGTGCTCTCTCCTACTCTGGAGCTCTGTTCTCTGTCTTCCTGGGGATGGATCATGATCTAGATTACAGAATGCTCAGCAATTACCATTGAGTCATTTCTTTAGACTCTATTGATAGTTATTACACAGTTCACAAGAATTATTTATTTTTATAAAAAGTTCTTTTCCTCAGCTCTTTTTCAGCTCATTAGCTTATCATTATTGTTAACACATTTTATTTTGAAAAAGATGGGATATTCATATACTACAGTGGAGCTTAATCGAGAACAAGTATTTCAGTGGCTGAATCCAGCTTTTATTTTTTATCTTATGCTAAAGATAAAAAAATACTTATCTTTTTTCAACTTTACAAGATTGGAAGTAAGTATTTTTATTTAGATAGAGTATTTTTACAAAAGCAACTGGTAATAGTAGCTGTTGGCAGAGAGGAAAACTGAGGCCCTGGAGATTCTGTTTGAGAAGGAGACTTACTCTTTGCCACATTCATATTGGTATAATTTTGGAGGAAAATGGTATATTAACTTTAAGAAAGTATTAGTGTGTAGAGTTAATGCTTTTGCATAAATAAATAAATAAACTGGAATAAAATGATCTCCAAGATTTCTTTCATTCTAAAGTTCTAGGATTCTAAATCTTATGTGCTCAGATAGCCATTCTATACCCAAAGCAAGTAGAATAAAATGAATTCCTGCTATTGAGGGATTTATACTCTCAAAAGTTTCAGCATTGATGTATATGTGCCAAGGAGAACATAGGAAACATATTGCCATATACAGAAAAGCCCGGCTTGCTTTTGTGCATCAAGTTACCCAAGACAGTCTTTTAATAAATAACTTAGCTTGGGGAAGGGGGGCTGCTAATTAAAATTCCAGTTTTTTGGGGGGTTTTATTGACATACAGCTGATTTACAATGTTGTGTTAGTTTCAGGCATATAGCAAAGTGATTAAGTTTTATATACATGTGAAAGTTATATATACATATACATAAGCCAAATTATATACATATATACACATAATTTCTTTTCAGATTCTTTTTCATTTTAGGTTTTTACAGCATATTGAATTTAGTTCCCGGTGCTATACGTAGGTCCTTGTCATTTTGAAGCCTTTAGACATGGCTTGCTTGGTCTGAACAATGTGTAGCATCTTTTGGAATTAGTTTCCATCATTTAAAAATCAGGAGATTTTAAACAAGACCCACCATTTCTGGCTTCTGTCAAAATATTTCAAAGTGACAGCATGAGCTCAGTAGTGGCTCTCCTCTTCTGAATGCTGTGTGCGCTCCAGGTCCTCCCAGTTCTCTGTATTCATTGATTGTGACCCACACTTAATTTCAACAGGTATGGGATTTGGGGGTCCTCTACTCTACAAAATAAATTCTTCCCAAACTGTGTTTGCAGTTGAGAGCTTAGTTCCAACTCCTACCTAACCTGACATAAAATGAGTTATGGATGGATCCTGCTGACAGGCTAGCATGCCACATTCACCAACATTCAGCGTGTTTTAGAAAGAAGCTGAAGGATAGAAACCACATCAACAGAGGGGACTTGAAGAGGAAACGAGACCCACAAGGAGCCTCTGCCACTTGGGGGTTGGGGGCAGTATATCCCCAGTGTCTGTCCAAGCCATTCCTATCACTTCACGTTTAGCCCAGAAGCACAAGTCAGGCATGTTACCCCCATAAAGAAACTCGAACGCTCCATGCCAGGAGCACTGCTGACTCAAGGGTCACAATATCATCACATTTATTTCTTTATCTTTCAGAAGGGTTTGGCACCAATGCATGGTCCGCAAGGAAGGAACACATGTCTAACTAAGTTAGTGAAAATGGCACACACACCAGCTAAAGACACGGAGTGAAAGGATACAGCTAAACATCGCCTTGCTGTGCCCACTGTGCCATGAGAAAAGCCATGAGGGTGATGTTTCCTTTCATAAAGAAACCCAGTGTAAGCATCACCCAACGTCCAGCTTGATTAAGACACCCCAGGGAAGCCACACCACTTTGGCAGCTACAGAACACATGAAGTATCTTGCAGTTGCATTATTGGACAAGACATATCTTCAGACCACTTTTGCAGTGGGGAGCATGAGATTAACTACCAGACGTGGCTCAGAACCAGGCAGAGGAATCTATGGCTCTCTCCTTCTATACCTAGTGACCACTTTTATAGTCGCACAGAGACATTTTTAAAAAGATATCACTTCTGTCTGCTCACAGGGAGAAGCCTGCAATAAATGACTGGGGTCTGTTTTCCTTCTCCTATGGCAGGAGCAATTGCTTTGAAAGACTACACTCTGGAAAATTCAAAGTTCGGCTGAGCTCCTCTGTGGCTGCTTTGCTTCGCAGGAAAAGCTTTCATGGGCCATGAAGTCAGGCAGCAGCACATGACAGCATAAGTAAAAGCAGAAGGAGAAAGGCTAGTGTCACACTCCTCTCCTCTACATGCTGCTGCCGCTGCTAAGTCTCTTCAGTTGTGTCTGACTCTGTGTGACCCCACAGACAGCAGCCCACCAGGCTCCACCATCCCTGGGATTCTCCAGGCAAGAACACTTGAGTGGGTTGCCATTTCCTTCTCCAATGCATGAAAGTGAAAAGTGAAAGTGAAGTTGCTCAGTCGTGTCTGACTCTTTGCAACCCCATGGACTGCAGCCTACCAGGCTCCTCCGCCCATGGGATTTTTCAGGCAAGAGTACTGGAGTGGGTTGCCATTGCCTTCTCCACTTCTACATGCTAACTACCCAGAATCTCCTACACTAAATCCGACCACTTCTTTCCCTGAGCATGGGTAACACATACCATGCCTTTGCATGAATTATAAAAAGGCAACTCCTCTTTCTGGGGAGGAAGAATTGTAGAAAGGGTCTCCCTCTCCCCTTCTAGACTGATGAATCACAAAGTGAAAGGCTTAACAAGTAGAATGTAGCTGACATGCCAGCTTGATCCACTCACTCTGCTAGAACGTTGTGCAGTACACAAATCACACAACTGCCAGCTGCCATTTTTCTCTATACTGCCATCATCATCACCCAAGACCAAGCACTGGAATATTACAGCCAGCCTCCAACAGTAGTCTCAAAGCCAGTCTCCTGGCTTTCTCCCTTGCATCCTCAGAAGAGTCACCATACAGTAGCCTGCTGCTGCTGTTGCTGCTAAGTTGCTTCAGTCGTGTCCAACTCTGTGTGACCCCATAGACAGCAGCCCACCAGGCTCCCCCATCCCTGGGATTCTCCAGGCAAGAACACTGGAGTGGGTTGCCATTTCCTTCTCCAATGCAGGAAAGTGGAAAGTGAAAGTGAAGTTGCTCAGTCGTGTCCGACTCTTAGTGACCCCACGGACTGCAGCCTACCAGGCTCCTCCATCCATGGGATTTTCCAGGCAAGAGTACTGGAGTGGGGTGCCACTGCCTTCTCCATACAATAGGCTGAAGAGATTTTAAACTTCTAAATCAAATCACATCATTCCCAGGTACCTCCTGGTGGTGCAGTGGTTGAAGCTTCATCTTCCAATGCAAGGGGTGTGGGTTCAATCCCTAGTTGGGAAGCTAAGGTCTCATATGCCTCCGGGCCAAAAAACCGAAACATAAAACTGAGCAATACTGTAACAAATTCAAAAAAGACTTAAAAAAGAAATGGTCCACATAGAAAAAAATAAATCCCATCATTCCAATGCTCAGAATCCTCTTCAATCTTATTCTCATTCAGAATGAAACCATGATCAAAGTCTCCAGCTTTGCTATTCAAAGTAGGATCCATGAACTAGCACTCAGAAGCTTACTAGAAATGAAACATCTCAGGTCCTACCCGGGACCTATTGAATCAGAATCTGCATTTCAACAGACTCCCAGATGATGCCCCAGCTCATTAAAGTTTGTAAAGTATTGTCTACCAAAACCAACAGAACCTGGCCCTACCCTTTCTCTCCAACTTTACACACCCCCCACCCTTGCTTACTCAACTCTGGCCACAGAAATCACTGCTCCTCAAAAATTGAAAGAATCCTGCCACTTCCAAGCATTGGTTCCCATGCTTCTCTCTTCCTGAAATGCTCATACCTCTGGACATCCACCTAGCTCATTCCCTCACCACTACCAGATACCTGCTCACCATCATCTTCCCAGTGAGGCTTTCCCTGATCGCTCACCCTCTCCTGAAAACTTCAGTGTTCTCGAGAGTCCTAGACCCTGCTTTAGTTTGATCATAGGATTTATCACTCCCTTGTGTATGTATGTGCTAAGTCACTTCAGTCATGTCCAATTCTTTGCTACCCTATGGACTGTAGTCTGCCAGGCTCCTCTGTCCATGGAATTCTCCAGGCAAGAATACTGGAGTGGGTAGCCATTACCTTCTCCAGGGGATCTTCCAGACTCAAGGATCAAAATTGTGTCTCTTTCGTCTCCCACATTGGCAGGTATGTTCTTTACCACTAGTGCCACCTGGGAAGGCATATCACTCCCTTGTATTGCATTATATTGCTTTATATTATATTATATGAAAAGCTTTTGTTCCCCACAATGGAAGCTCCATAACTACAATGGCCTTGTTTTTTTTTTTTTTCCATTGCTTTATACCCAAGGCCCAACATATAGTAGGTATTCAATAAATATTTGATGAATAAGTGAATATATGAAACTAGCACTTCCAGGGAACAGTGAATTAGGCAAGTATCCAAACTTCTTACAGGCATTAAAAAAGATAATGTTAGGCCCTTCTGACTTCTAAGAAAAAGTAAGCTATAGTTGGCAATTAAGATGCTCAAACCTCCAACACAAGGACACAGATTTTAAAAAGATCAGATGACCCCAGGAAGCATTAACTTTGGTCATAAGTTAAAAAATAGTATACTCTGATAAGTTATGTATATTAATGTAATAACTGTAGTGACAACTAAAAATACATACAAAGATATAATAACAATATTATACATAAATTAAAATTCATAAAAATGTTCAAGAAATCCACAAGAAGGCAGAAAAATGAAAAAAAATTAGCTATAGAATAATTTGACATAGGAAATACATGTATGTAAATGTAGGTATTTCTAGGGATGAAAAGAATTGGCAATGCTAAGCACTACTGAAGATGTGAGACAAGAGGAACTCTCAGTGCCAGCGGAGAGTCACACACCTAGGTATTTATTCAACCGATGTAAAACACATGTCCATACAAAACACAAAAGTTTATAGTAGCTGTCTGAAAAACCTAGAAGCAACCATGTTGTCCTTCAATAGGTGAATGGATGTGCAAACAGTGGTATATCCACACTACAGATTATACTATAGATTGATGAAAATAACAAGTAATTAACCCACACAACAACATTCAGTTCAGTTCAGTTCAGTCGCTCAGTCGTGTATGATTCTTTGTAACCCCATGAATCACAGCACGCCAGGCCTCCCTGTCCATCACCAACTCCCAGAATTCACTCAAACTCATGTCCATTGAGTCGGTGATGCCATCCAGCCATCTCATCCTCTGTCGTCCCCGTCTCCTCCTGCCCCCAATCCCTCCCAACATCAGGGTCTTTTCCAATGAGTCAACTCTTCGCATGAGGTGGCCAAAGTACTGGAGTTTCAGCTTCAGCATCAGTCCTTCCAATGAACACCCAGGACTGATCTCCTTTAGGATGGACTGGTTGGATATCCTTGCAGTCCAAGGGACTCTCAAGAGTCTTCTCCAACACCACAGTTCAAAAGCATCAATTCTTCAGCACTCAGCTTTCTTCACAGTCCAACTCTCACATCCATACATGACCACTGGAAAAACCATAGCCTTGACTAGACATGGATAAATCCTAAACATGCGCTGCTCTATGAAAGCAGCCAGTCTGGGAAGGCTACATAGTATTTGATTTCAGTTATATAACATTCTGGAGAAGGCAAAAGCATAGACAAAAAAAATAGATTAATGATGGCCAGAAGTGTATTGGGTGAGGCAGGAGACATGAGTAAGTGAAGCTCAGAGGATTTTGGAGGTAGTGAAACTATTCTGTATGATGCTGCAATGGTGAAAACATGACACTACACATTTTTCAAAACCACAGAAATTTAAAATACAAAGAGTGTACCATAATGCATGTAAAATAAGAAAAAAAAATCAATCAAGAGGGTGAGATATCCCAGGATGGAATGCAGATTTTGACAAAAGAATCTAACTTTATTTCAAATGTATGGCATAACCTCACTGAAGTGGGTGGGGGAAAAGAGGTGCTGACCTATATAACTTCAGAAATGGCTGTACACTTTTAAAAACTACAGCAAAAGGAACTACCCCTAAGAGTGTACCTTAGTTGATAAAGTTTTTTCTCAGGAGAATACAAGTTTAAAAATTCTGAAAGCATTATACATGTGCACCTGGATTAGACAAGTAAATAAATAGATGACTGATGGTGGAAACCACGTTTCTTGCAGAGGAAGATTATGGCCAAGCATGTGGTGATTAGAATCAGTGATATCAGTAGGAAGTCAAGTTTAGCTTAATAAAGATACTCTATACATCCATGTACTCCTAGCTCTATCCACTGAGAGGGTCTAGAAGTAAAGAACACACCCAGTGTCCAGATCTTAGTTTAAAATATTATGTTCCAATAAAAGAAACAAAGGTTTCTTAGAGAAATGACTGGTTCTAGGACTGGGACAGGAAATATACAACAGGCAAGAAATATTACCATGTCAGAAAGTAAGTGTGAAGTCACTCAATCATGTCCGACTCTTGCGACCCCGTGGACTGTAGCCTACAAGGCTCCTCTGTCCATGGGATTCTTCAAGCAAGAGTACTGGAGTGGGTTGCTATTTCCTTCTCCAGGGGATCTTCCCCACCCAGGGATCAAACCTAGGTCTCCTGCATTACAGGCAGACGCTTTACCCTCTGAGCCACCAAGGAAACCCAGGAAGCCAGAAAGTAAAGATGCACTCAAACAAACAAACCAACCAAAATGATGACTGTTTGTCAAAGGGAGAGAGAAGTAAAGAGCATTGAATAGCCAAAATGAGAATAATGTGAGTAACAAAATAAGTAACAGAAGACTGCATTTTAACTCAAAGTATGACAGTCATGATTGCATGCTGATATAAATAATTGGATAAATAAATAAATGAGGGGGAAGACAGGATATAAATCTCCCATACAGAAAAATTCCAAATAATTTATGCAAATATTTTCCCTTCAAGAAGACAGAATACAACTTCCCACACTTTAAGTACAGCAAAGGATAGAAAAGGGAGAAATAAAAAGTAACCCAACAAACATGACCTCAGCCAGCTGATGAAGATTAAAAGGTTAACATCAACAGTGATGAGTTACACTAATAATACACACCCTTGACATGTCAAGAAAAATAATTCAACTATGTGGTCTTGCTCCCCAAAATTCCATAACCACAAATAAATCATGATTAAAATATCAGGCAACCCCCAAAATAAAATAACATTCTACAAAATTCCTGACCCTGTATTCCTCAAAACTTCCAAGGTCATTAAATCCATGGAAAGTCTGAAAAACTGTCACAGTCCAGAGGACCCTAAGGAGACATGACAACTACACGTGATAACAAATATATCTTGAGTGGGATGCTGGAACATAAAGGGAAATTAGAGAACAATGAAAGAAATTAGAATAAAGTATAGAATTTCATTAATAATAGATGAGTATTTATCAATTGTGATAAATGTGCCTAGGTGATATAAGATGTTCAGTTCAATTCATTTCAGTTACTCAGTCATGTCCGATTCTTTGCAACCCCATGGACTGCAGCACGCCAGGCCTTCCTGTCCATCACCAACTCCCAGAGTCTACTCAAACTCATGCCCATTGAGTTGGTGATGCCATCCAACCATCTCATCCTCTGTTGTCCCCTTCTCCTCCTGCCCTCAATCTTTCCCAGCATCAGGGTCTTTACAAATGAGTCAGCTCTTCGCATCAGGTGGCCAAAGTACTGCAGTTTCAGCTTCAACGTCAGTCCTTCCAATGAACACCCAGGACTGATTTCCTTTAGGATGGACTGGTTGGATCTCCTTGCAGTCCAAGGGACTCTCAAGAGTCTTCTCCAACACCACAGTTCAAAAGCATCAATTCTTTGGCGCTCAGCTTTCTTTATGGTCCAACTAAAGGGGGAAACTGAATGCAGGAGATCTAAGGACTTTTACTATATTTACATTTTTCTGTAAATATAAAACCTAAAGCTTATTCAAAAAAATGAAGACTGAATATAACATATTTATGTGTCCTCTTGCCAAGTTGCCATTTATAGATAGACACACGATACTTGCTAGTTTGCATACATCATCTTATGTAGTCTCTTAACAACTCTCTGGGCCAAGTATTACTCTAGCATTTTACAGAATAAAAATAAAGAATATATGAACTGTCTACAGCCATGCAGCCTAGAAGTGAGGCAAATGGAACTCAAACCTATGTTTTCCTGACTCCAGGGCCCACATTCTATTTAGTATACCATTTTGACTCCATAAGACAATTCTTAAAACTTCCAAAATGCCAAGGATTGGAAAGGCAAAAAGAAAAAATGTTTAACTCCATAATCCTGAAGAAGTAGCTCCAAAGGTATGACCTCCAGAGGAAAAGAGTCAACTGTGGCAAAGCCTTGGCCAAGTTATATGTGGTCATATTTACCAGACGCCTTACAAATGGCTGAGAAAAGATGAGAAGTGAAAGGCAAATAAGAAAAGGAAAGATAAACCCATCTGTATGCAGAGTTCCAAAGAATAGCAAGGAGAGGTAAGAAAGCCTTCTTAAGGGAACAATGCAAAAAAAAAAAAAAATAGAGGAAAACAACAGAATGGGAAAGACTAGAGATCTCTTCAAGAAAATTAGAGATACCAAGGGAACATTTCATGTAAAGATGGGCACAAGAAAGGACAGAAACGGAATGGACCTAACAGAAGCAGAAGATACTAAGAGGTGGCAAGAATACACAGAACTGCAGTGAGGGCCCCGGGGGAATAAAGGTTCCACTCTTGGTGTGGGAAAAAAGGGAACCCTTTTCCACTGTTGGTGGGAATGTAAATTGGTGCAGTTACTATGGAAAAACGGTATGGAGATTCCTCAAAAACCTAAAAATGGAGATACTATACGATCCAGCAACTCCACTCCTGGGTCTATATCCAGACAAAACCATAATTCAAAAAGATACATGCAACCCTATGTTCATAGCAGCACTATTTGCAATAACCAAGACACGGAAGCCACCTAAATGTCCATCAACATATTAATAGATAAAGAAGATGCAGTATATATGTACAGTGGACTACTACTCAGCCATAAAAAAACAGAATATAATTTTTCCATTTGCAGCAGCATGGATAAACCCATAGATTATCATACTAAGTGAAGTAAGTCAGAAAGAGAAAGACAGAAACCATATGGTATCACTTATATGTGGCATCTAAAATATCACACAAATGAGCTTACCTATGAAACACACTTACAGAGAACAAAATCATGGTTGCCAAGGGAGAGGGTGGGTAGAGGAGGGATAGAATGGGAATTGAGGTTAGCAGATTCAAACTGTTACATATAGAATGGATAAACAACAAGGTCCTACTGTGCAGCACAGCAAACCATACTCAGTGTCCTGTGATAAAGTGTAATGTAAAATATGGACAACAATGTATGTGTACACACACACACACACACATAAATATATATAGATATCTGAATCACTTTGCTTACAGCAGAAATTAATACAACATTATAAATCAACTATAGTTCAATAAAGTAAAAATTCTAAAAGGCTCCACTCTTATTCTTTTCCCACCCTTGGTGCCTTCTACTGGGCAAACCCAAACAAAAGCCAATTGAAGATGCAGCCGATATGGTTCTGCCACTTGGAGCTCACAGCAGGATAAACTAAAGGGGAAAATGGATCTGGAAGGGCAAAAGCAGCTCTTCAACATACAAAGGAAGCTGGTTAGTTATTCTAACCATACACAATTACAAATGATTCTAATCATGTTCAACTCAGGAAGATGTGTTCTCATTGCTGCCATTGTAGAGTTAGAAGCTGTCTCACTCCAACTTACAAAATAGATTATCTCTCCTATCTCCCTGGTCAGGAAATAAAAATGCTCTTTTAATGTACTATATATAGCCCTCTGATTCTAATTCAAGAGAACCTAAAATGACCGAAGTTTGATCACTGTTTAAATACCACTATAGAGGAGTCCATTCCAAAAGAAGGTCTAGCAATTGAAGGGAACTGATAAGAAGTAGTGTTTAGTAATTGATCAGTTCTTTCCAAGAGCAATAAAGATACTGTATTGAATCACTTGTACTTTCAGTATTTTACTAGGGAAAAAAATGGAAGAACAGCCATGCCCTGAGTCCTTGAAGGTTTAGCTCAGCTTCCTAAGTGGCACTAATGGTAAGAACCCGCCTATCAATGCAGGAGACAAAAGAGACACAGGTTCAATCCCTGGACCAGAAAGATCCCCTGGAGGAGGGCATGGGAATCCACTCTAGTATTCTTGCCTGGAGAATCCCCAGGGATGATGGAGCCTGGTGGGCTATAACCCACAGAGTTACAAAGAGTAGAACATGACTGAAGTGACTTAGCATGCAAGAACCAGTCTGCAATGTGAACACCATGCACTTATAAGTGTGTTTAGCCACCAGCCCAAAAACGCCCAACTCCTGGAGCACCATTTCCATCAAATGAGCACAGGGAGCAACATTTTCCTAAAACAAAAAGGAAACCTGGAGTGGTCCAAACTGCTGATCCTGACTCCAACGAAGTCATGCTTATCTAGAAGCACCATGACATCTTAGTCTTGGTAATTAAGCAAGCTTTCTTTAAAAGAAATAACCCAAATAGAAACTACTTTAAAGGGACTTCTTTTAAATAATCCAAACTAAAAAAGCGACTTCAAGAAAAAGGGATGCAAATAGCTAATTAGCTCCAGGTTGTCTATAGGCAGGAATATACATAGCCTCTTCTTCAACACAATTTGAAACTTCCAGAGAATAATGCCCAAGATTTTATTATTCTGGTTGAGTGACTTACAAAGCACCATAACATTACTGAGACACCCCAAGCTAAACGCTGATAATCATATTGATCTTCATGGCTTTAAATTCAATAAGAATGAGCTCTATTTTCCCCAGCATTGATATATTTAAGGATAAATCTCAAATGAAAAAGGCGTCTGAGCATGTGTGTGTGTGTGTACGCGTGCATGTATCAGGACAACCATTTATAACACTGATGCTAAGGGACATAGGGGTGAACTAACACTGAGTTTCAACTTCTGCATATACTGGGTTGGTCAAAAAGTTGATTCAGATTTTTCCATAAGATGTTATGGAAAAATCTGAATCAACTTTTTGGCTGACCCAATACCTTAATTCATTGTATCGTTTCCATAACTCTCTAAGGAAAATCTTTGCAGCTGAGGAACCCAAGCCAAGGAAGGTAATTTAACTGCTGAAGACCACACAGATACAAACAGCCAAACAATATTCACAGAGAAAACTCTTTCCAATGCACCACATTTTCTTCAGAAGTCATACTGTTCCCAGCTTTGTGCAGAGCATATAATCTCATTTTTTTCATCCTATATTAAACATCCAGGTAAAAAAAATTATGTCTGTATTTTCTACCAAAGAGCCACTGGTGACCTTTAATTTTCACTATATCTGAAGTCTTCCATATGTGGTCCTATGTAAAAGATGTCTTTTAGAATTTTATGTTGATTTAAGTTTACCATTAAAAATTGACATGTTACAGCCATCATAATATGCCTCCCTATGTTGACTGCCAGGAAAACCAGCACCAAAATTAATATTCAATCACAATAGCTCAATTAGCTTTTTGGTGGAGAATGTGTTTTTTCTTCTTTTTATGGTCGAGTGTTCATAGTATATATTTATTATATGTGTAATGACAGCTTAAATGGTAAAGAATCTGCCTGTAATGGGGGAGACCCAGGTTCAATCCCTCGATCGGGAAGATCTCCTAGAGAAGGAAATGGCTACCCACACCAGTATTCTTGCCTGGAGAACTCCATGGACAAAAGAGCCTGGCAGGCTACAATCCATGGGGTCGCAGAGAGTCAGACACAACTAAGTGACTAACAATGAATATGCAGACAGACCAAAGAGTTTTATATGTGTGTGTGTATATATATATATATATATATATGTATGTGTGTGTGTGTGTGTGTGTGTGTGTGTATAAAATCCAGGAAATACTATTTGATCCATGATATATCCATAGAGTAGGAACCCCTAATATGAAGAATATTACTACATAGTCTATCAAATATTGTTATAAATGAACATCCTTTACTTAATCTAAACTGATGCTTAGGTTTTTCTGAGCTTAGATTTACTCCCTGAAAAATAATAGTTGATCTGTTGTTAGATATGAATTCTTTTTTGTTTCAAGAGAAATGTTTCTTTGCATGTCCATCATTAGATGATAATAAACAGCTGAATAATAATAATGGTGTTAATAATTCATTTGATTATACAGACAGTGTCCCTCTAAGTGGAGAGGAAGGTCTCACATTTCTAAACCAAGCTGTTGCAATTCAGCAGGTGAATTAAATATTTAGCGGACTGCTTAATATTTCATTGTAGACAAATCATAGTGAGTTTTGCCCATCCTTGGGTACAAAAGCAGTGATCAAATGTCCCATGTATATATAGTTTAATTCATAAATCATTTTAAAAAGCATTGTAGTCAATAATATACAAGAAGGGAAGCTTGAAGGACCACAACATTGGATTATCATAAAGCAATTATAGCAGTTTGCTGATGGAAGCCTTTGTTATCCTCTCAGGAGAAAGGATCTGAGGACAGGTAGACTTCACTCTTGCTCTGTACATTTCTGAAATCAAGAGAAACTGTGTTTCCTGCGCCTGTTACAAAGGAAGTCAGTACTTTAGCCAAAATATTCTGGCTCCCTTGCTACTGCATAGCTTTCCCCTCTGCCTTCGCTGTACATATATTGCTGAAATCTATTTGGAAATGAAAGGCAGTTAATTCTCCAAGGATCCATGGGATTGTATTGCCTCTGGCTGTTCTCGCTTCCTTTCCCACATGGTACATTTCTGTCAGCTTTGAAAATCTCTCGTGATGGTAATTGGCAATTTACCCCATTAATGTTCCCCTTATATTTAAAGTGTTTTCCTCATTACCAGCTATTTCTTATTCTGTCCCTAATAATGGGGAAGAATAATCCATCTCTACCCGAGTTAGTAGGACTCAGGGAGGTTTACAAGGAATTGCTTATTAAACAATTATTAACTGTTTGGAAACCACACATGGGTTTGTGTTATTGCAACAGCCACTCATTTCAATACAAGCAGCTCCCTAAATATGCAGAAGCCACTTCTCTACAATAACAGTTTAACCACACGTCGACATTATGCAACCAGAATGATATAATGCTCTGGTTTAAGATACTATCATTTCCTCCTCTGAAGTCTCCTTTTAGTTCCTGCCCTCCATATCACAGCATGTGCTGAAAATTACTGCCCTCATTTATCCATTCAAAGCTGCACATTCACATCCCAGCTTGCAGACACAGCCCCACTCACTGCCTTGCCAACTGCATTACAACACTATTCAAACCACCCTCCTCTGTTTCAAATACTCTTTTCTACTTGTTAGTGCCTCTTTAATGGGCTGTTTTTTGGCTTTTCTGCCATTTTTATTTTCCTAATGTAGAGACTAACCAGAGAATGCTGAAATGGAGAGAGGAAGGAGGAAAAGCAAAGTATGTGAAGCGTGTTTGAAGAAGTGGTCTTAACTACCTCGATCTGAGATCAAAATCAGCCCTTCTAAGAGGACTGAGGATGGACAAGACTAGCTCCACCATCTCTGTTTCTTAAAATGGGTTCCTCCAACGCTATCTCAAATGACTCCAGACACAACTGTGTCTACAGAATGGAAACTGAACTTTGGGGAAACTCAGTTTTTCTCATCTGTAAAATGAGAAATCTGAACTGAAAAAAAATTCAAGATTTCCTTTACTTTAGCCCAGAGATAAATCGACACACCTATGCTGCTGCTGCTAAGTTGCTTCAGTTGTGTCCGACTCTGTGCAACCCCAAGGATGGCAGCCCACCAGGCTCCCCATCCCTGGAATTCTCCAGGCAAGAACACTGGAGTGGGTTGCCATTTCCTTCTCCAATGCATGAAAGTGAAAAGTGAAACGAAGCTGCTCAGACTCTAAGCGACCCTGTGGACTGTGGCCTACCAGGCTCCTCCCGTGGGATTTTCCAGGCAAGCGTACTGGAGTGGGTTGCCACTGCCTTCTCCAGACACACCTATGGTTGGTCACCAAATCTATGACAAAGCAGGCAAGAGTATACAATGGGGAGTAAAAGAGAGTCTCCATAAGTGGTGCTGGGAAAACTGGACAGCTACATGTAAGAGAATAAAGTTAAAACATTCTCTAAGACCATACACACACACACACAAAAAATACTCAAAATGGATTAAATACCTAAATGTAAGGTCAGATACTATAAAACTCTTACAGAAAAACACAGGCAGAAAACCCTCTGACAAAAATCACAGCAAGATCTCTTTTGATCCACCTCCTAGAGTAATGAAGATAAAAAGAAAAATAAACAAATGGGACCTAATTAAACTTAAAAGCTGTTGCACAACAATGGAAACCATAAACAAAACAAAAATAGAACCCTCAGAATGAGAGAAAATATGTGCAAAAGAAGCAACCGACAAGGGATTAATTTTCAAAATATACAAACAGCTCATGCAGCTCGATATAAAAAAAAAATCAAAAAATGGGCAGAAGATCTAAATAGATATTCCTCCAAAGAAGACATACAAATGGCCAAAAAGCACACAAAAGGACATTCAACATCTTTAATTATTAGAGAAACGTGAATCAAAACTATAATGAGGTATCACCTTACGTAGGTCATAATGGCCATCATCAAAAACTTTACAAAGAGTAAATGTTGGAGAAAAGGGTAACCTCCTACATTGTTGGTTGGGAATGTAAATTGGTACAGACACTATGGAGAACAGTATGGAGGTTTCTTACAAAACTAAAAATACAGCTACCATATGATCCAACAATCCCACTTCTGGGGCAGATATCCAGAGAAAACCATAATCCAAAAAGATACATGCACCCCAGTATTCATTACACCACTATTTACAATATCCAGGACATGGAAGCAACCTAAATGTCTACCGACAGATGAATGGATAAAGATGTGGTACATATACACAATGGAATATTACTCAGTCATAAAAAAGAAGAAAATAATGCCATTTGCAGCAGCATGGACGGACCTAGAAATTGTCATACTGAGTGAAGTCAAAAACAAGTATCATGATGTTGCTTACATGTGGAATTTAAAAAATAGTACAAATGAACTTATTTACAAACAAATAGAATCACAGATGTAGAAAACAAACTTGTGGTTACCAAGGGGGAATGGTGAGGAGGGATAAATTGGGAGATTGGGATTAATATATACACACACTACTCTATAGCACAGGGAACTCTGCTCAATACTCTGTGATAACCTATAAGGGAAAAGAATCTAAAAAAGAGTAAATAAATGTATAAATGATTCACTTTGCTGTACAACAAAAACTAACACAACATTGTAAGTCAACTATACTTAAAAATGATTTTAAAAAATACCAAAAAAATTTTTAAGTTATTTGTACCCCTGTTTTTCCAGCAGTCATGGCAGATTACACTGAAAGTTACATCATTTGTCAGAATAAACATCTCTGCCTTCCAAGCGATAAATTATCCTGGGAAGCACAGACATGCAAACCTTAAGGATTTAGGACCATTCCTAGAATGGATGACAAATGTACAGAGGATGAGGGAGAAGGAGAAGAATAAACTCCAGGTCTACCTGGGAAAGTCAGGAAAGGCTTCCATATGAAGTAGCTCTGGGTGTGTCTTAAAGGATGAATAGGAGTTTAACTGGCAGACAAACAGGGTGAGCACGTGATAAGCCCAGGGAACCACATAGGCCATAAAATAAAAATCTGCAAGATCTTAGGTTATTCTGGATACTACATAAGTTCTGTGCTCTCTAGAACAAGGAAGCTTAGGAGAAGAAAATCCAGAGAGTTGATCTTTCTCTTTCTCCCTCCCTCTCTCTCTCAGTATCCCTCTCTCAGGATCTCTTTGTCAATCTCTCCTTCCCTCCTCCTCTCTCTTCTCTCATTTAGCTCCTAGGGAGTCTTAGCTTGTCCATCCCAAATGTAAAGACAGAAAAGATGAGGAAATGATGAAAGCCTATACAAATCTGCATCTACTTGAAAAACAGCTCATCTTGCAAACATTGATTTGATACAAGTTAAACAATATGCTACTCTGAACAGATTCACATAGTTATGTGATTAACAGATGAACATACCCATCTTCCCCTTGATTACAGGTTTAAAGTTTGCTATTCTGATTTGACAGCAACAAGTCACACAATATTACAATTCACTTTGTGGGGAAGATACCACAAAATAATCACCCACCCACAGATATTGAATATAAACCACGGGGAGGTAAAATAAGCCAGGAAATGGTTGACACAATTTCAAACCCAGGCAGTGTAATCTAAGAGTCACACACACAGACAAAAAGGTTACTGTAAAAATAGTTGAAACAGATGCAAATATAATGGATGGATAAAATTTTGTTGGTTTGTTGAGTTGATAGACATTTTTATGGATATACTACATAAAAGATTAATAGAACTTAATTTAATATGAGAACTAACGTAGGAGTTCAGATATGAACAAGTCAGGGTTTTCTTAAGGTAAAGAATATAAAACTGTTTTTTCAAAGGAAACAAAATTTCTATAAACCACCACTCATCAGAATATTTTTTAAGTCTATCCAAAGTAGATGCATGTCTGAACGAAAACTCTTCACATTTTAAAGAGCTTCCTTCTTTCAAATTACCTTTTTCAAGTATTAGTTATTATATTTACATAATGATTCCGTCATGTCCATATTATGAAGAACAAAAGTAAAATCAAAGTGACTTGCCTTGAGATTTAAAACAGTGGCATTGCTGTTGTATGTACAGAGATATATTAATTAAAATGAGTCTTAAGAATAACTTACTTGAGGATAGAGAAATTTATGTTGATCCCCACTAAAAAGGGGAGAAGGCCATGGCACCCCACTCCAGTACTCTTGCCTGGAAAATCCCATGGATGGAGGAGCCTGGTAGGCTGCAGTCCATGGGGTCGCACAGAATCGGACACAACTGAAGTGACTTAGCAGCCACTAGAAAGGCAATATTCTAATCTCCGAAAGTTCTGCATTTCTGTCAAATTAACACTAATCCAAAAAGAATTACTCCACAGTGACAAAAAGACTATGTACAATATACAAATAAAGACGAGCCCATGCTCAGGTAGTTATGTGTTTATGTGTGCATATGCACACCCACACTCATGTACAGTCAAATACTCTTCATAACTAAAAAGTGACTTTGATGGTGCAGCTACAGTGGAAAACAGTATGGAGGTTCTTCATAAAACTAAAAAAAAAAAAACTACCATAAAATCATCAATCCTGTTACTGGGCACATAACTGCTGTGTGTGTGCTTAGTGGCTCAGTCGTGTCTGACTCTTTGTGACCCCAAGGACTGGGACCCAACAGGCTCTTCTGTCCATGTGGATTCCCCAGGCAAGAATACTGCAGTGAGCTGCCATGCCCTCCTCCAGGGGATCTTCCCAACCCAGGGATGGAACCCAGGTCTCCCACATTGCAGGCAGATTCTTTACTACTTGAGCCACCAGGGAAGGCTGGAAAGCATACCATCTGAACCATGAGGGAAGCCCAGGAAGCATATATCTCAACAAAACTATAATTCAAAAAGATACATGTACCCCAGTGTTCAGAGCAGCACTATTCACAATAGCCAAGACATGGAAAAAGCCTAAATGTCCATTCAGAAATGAATGGATAAAGAAGGTGTGGTACATATATACCATGGAATATTACTAAGCCATAAAAAGGATGAAATACTGCCATTTGCAGCAACAAGGATGGAAATAGAGATCATCATACTAAGTGAAGGGAGTCACAAAGAGAAAGACAAATGCCATATGATATCACTTATATGTGGAATCTAAAATATGACACAAATGAACATACCTATAAAACAAACAGAATCAGGGACATGGAGAACAGACTGGTGGTTGGGGAGGAATGGAGTGGGAGCTTGGGGTTTGCAGATGCAACTTTTATATATAGAATGGATAAAAAACAAGGTCCTACTGTACAGCACAGAGAATTATGTTCAATATCCTATGATAAAGCATAATGGAAACAATAACTAAAAAAGAATATGTGTGTGTGTATATAACTGAATCACTTAGCTATACAGCATTAATTAACACAACATAGTAAATCAACTGTACTTCAGTTTTAAAAAATGACCTTTGGAAAGTGACTTTGAATTTTGAACTCTGAAAAATCAAATGCTGATTGGCTAAAAAGGAGGTAATGATTTACAGTATATCTAAAATGACCTGAATTAAATTATAGACATGCTTGATATACAGGTCAGTGAATTTGAAGGTGAAATTGGCTTGGAAAAAAAAGCAATCTATGAAAACTATTGATGAACAAAGGATTCTTTTTTTTGGTCCCTGAAATTAAATAAATGGGTTCCAGTTGATGGTTCTAGTTGCTTAAAAAAGACACATTTCTAACATTTGTAGAACGTAAGTGTTAAAATTATCTGCTCAATCTCCTAAAATATTTCCTAAATGTATTCTGTACTAAGAGATTGGACAATATGAAAATAAATTATTTTTCTTCTTGAGATAACAGTGTTAAGAACTATCATACAAAGCAAGTGTAGATGGAAGATACTGCTTTTGTTTAGAAAAGAAGAGTAGGAAAAGGGATTCCTTCAACAAGTAAGACAGCATTAAGTTTTTGCAAAGGGGAATTTTAGATGAGCCCCCAAAATGTACAGATTCACACTGAAAGTAGCAATATGAAAGTCTACTAGGACAAGATGCCAAAACTGGCAAGTGAATTTCTGGGTAAAGGCTAAAGGAAGTTAGGAAATGAATAAAGACTACAAATCCAAGAAGAAAACATTGTGAGCTACTTCTATTGTCAATTACATCAAGGCTTATGGGTGTCTAGGTGTTTAGAGGCAATTGGCTAGGGAAACTGCAAACAATTACTGTTTTACGTAAGTTCCACAGACAGTGGTCACAGACAGTGTGGCCTTGGACAGTACTGATTTTGAAAGAGAGTAAAAAAATGTTTACTAGCCTGTTTGATTGTAACTGATTTGGTTTTAGAACAGTGTTGATAGCTTGTCAGTGATTCCAAACCTGGAACAATACCACCTCTCCATGGGGTCTTTTGGAAATGTGTATAGACATTTTTGGTCTTAAGGTAGAAACTAGCATTTTTGAGACAGGGAAGGGAACAAGGATGCTATGTATTCTAGAATATGCAGAATAATCTTACATAATGCAGAACTATGCTACTCAAGATGCTGTAAATGACCCCATGAAAATATGCTAGGTTAGTTCCCTACCACCACACCCCCTCCCTTCGGAATGCATCCAAGGGTACCTAAAGCAATCCCTGTAACTGGCAATTTTGCAAAGAGACCCAAGAACTGGATGCAGAGTTTTCAAGGAACGATTCCCACATGGTTAGCAGCCAATCAAACTAATCCACAATCAAAAGAAGATCAGGCATTCTTTGAGGTGCAAAATAAGGGTTGTGAACTTGGAAGATTTAAGCAATACACCCCTTAAATTCTGTTTTCCTAATGAAGGAGGGAAGACAGTCAAACTAAAGTAATTGATTTGAAAAGTACAATTTTAGAGCTTAATGTACTATATCAACCCAGAGCTATCCTTGAGCCTCAGGTAGGGGATCAGGAAATAATATTCCATGTAGGAAGTAGAGAAAAGATAATAGTAGAGAACAAAACTTAATAAACTTAATTAACATAATAAGTTTAATAAACATAAACTTAATATGCATAATTTTTTTAGGTTCTTTTAATTTTAGTAATGATAGCCCTTTAAGTTCTCTCAGAATCATCTTACATAGCAGTGTTTGCAAGGATGTGGCTTGCCCTGTGTATAACTGCCTCCAAGTAAAAGTCAGATATAGTAAATGGCAAGACAAAATTCATAAGCCCATTTGGTCCAGGTATGCAAAATACCCCATGACGAAGTTCTAGTTTTCAATAACTCTGTGTGTGTGCACTCAGTCACGTCCAACCCTCTGCAACCCCATAGGCTGTAGCCCTCCAGGCTCTCTGTCCATGGAATTTTCCAGGCAAGAATACTGGAGTGGGTTTCCATTTCCTACTTCATTAACTCTTAAGTGTTTACATACGGTAGTGAATACTTGGAGTTGCCATTTTCTTTGTGAGAATGTACTCATGCTTTGAAACCAGTATCAGTTGACATCATCAGGCTAAACACCTTGTTTGAATGCTAAGACCGAAAAGGAAAGATGAATAAAATGCAAACCATAAAATGTTTCCTCTAAATGTTCAGAAAATGAACTACACTCAATAAAAAATGATTATAATGTGTGCAAAACTGCATTGCTTTCCCCCTGACCTGTCTCAAAAAGATCACGGACAATCATTATGTGTGTGTGATATGTGTAATCAATGTCATATTTATATGCAACACATGAGCATGCTCATTTCAAATAAGCCCTACTCCACGGTCTTTTCTCTGCACTAGTGAGTGTTCTCTCAGCAGATGTCTGCTCTGAGTTTGTTTATGCTGATGAGGTAGCCTACAGAAAGACTTATGTTCCCCGGAATTGTTTTTAAATCCATTAATTCAAGATGTAGAGAGGTTATATAATTAATGTGTATGTTTTAGTGACTCACGGGCTTGAGAGAACTAGAAAAATGTGGCAATTTAAATCCTTCCCCTGACTGAAGGGCGGGGTGGGGGGGGCAGGGGGCGCAGTCGTGAAAGGAAATGATGAGTATGTAAACCAACTAGTGGAGACCAGCATAATTTCCCAGAAAGAAAATTTCTCATGCTCTCTCGATACCCTGCCTCCAGGATCTGAATATACTGATTCACAGGCATACTACTCAGCTTTTTTTCAAAGTCTCCTATGTGAACAGAAATTGGATTTCTACCAAAAATGTCCCAGATACTTCACTTATTAGTAATTATTCTTGCTCTTCTTTTTGACAAAATCAAATGAATATTCACCTCTCTTTTTTTTGCAGATTATCAAATACAGCATCTTAATATCTTGGCCAGTAAAGCTGACAATGGAATATTCTGCCAAGCACTTTTAAAATTTAAGTCAGGTTTCTTTGTAAATGCCCCAGATATAGAAGAAGTTTATAATTCTAAATCACTATTAAATAAAAAAAACTCCTAATCTTAAAAATGGAAGCCCTTTAAGGAAAAAGACAAGTTCATGACCTCAGGCTTGGGATAATTTATATTATCATATGCCTGTAACTTCATCAAGAGGCTATTTCAAAATATTAACGAATACTGACTTTAGATGAACTGAAAAATCCCAGAGTTGATTAGAAGCACAAAGATTAAAAGTACTGGGGAATATTTCAATTTTATGATTGAATAATTAATCACTGAAGATCCTGAATTAGATTTGATAACTAAATGACTCTCTACTACCACCTACAGGTAGTACCCAACTCTCATGTTCATGCTTAGCGGCTCAGTTCATGGACTGAGCAACCACATGGACTACAGCACACCAGGTTCCTCTGTCCATGCAATTTTCCAGGCAAGAATACTGGAGTGGACTGCCATTTCCTACTCCAGGGGATCTTCCTGACCCAGGGCTTGAACCCGCATCTCCTGCGTCTCTTGCATGGCAGGCAAATTCTTTACCACCGAGCCACCTCTTATAATGCACTCTTAAAAGGTTTCAACAAAACCTTTGTACAACTATACCTGGCTTCCCTGATGGCTCAGCAGTAAAGAATTCACACCTGCAATGCAGGAGACACAGGAGATGTGGGTTCAATCCCTGGGTCAGGAAGATCCCTTGGAGAAGGAAAGGGCAACCCACTCCAGTATTTTGCCTGGGAAATCTTATGAGCAGAGAAGCTACAGTCCATGGGCTCACAAGAGTCAGACACAACTGAGCGACTAAAGAACAACAACTAGTCTAGTTTCCAGACAGAACATCTCAGAGTTGTGTGAATTAGATAGCCAACTAGTCTACTGTAGAAGTTTACAGCCTCCAGCAGGGATCTCTGCTATGTCCAAAGTTACAGACCTCTCCAGGAAGAACATACTAGAATCACAAAAAAACAAGCATGAAAGTGTCCTTGAACACCAGCTAATGACTTTTCTCAGGCTGAGCCAGGGTCTACATCAGGTTCCCTAACATCTTCCTACCATGCTCTCTGAGGTCCCTTTAACTTTATTCCCTCATAAATGCTATTTCCTGACTCATGCTTTTAGGATGGCTGCAGAGGCCATAGCCACCAGTTGAAGTCCTACTGAAACTACTAAAAAATATATAAATTTCAAAAATCATATTTTCAAAGATCTCAAAAAGCTATGGGAGCAATGAAGACTAAATGAACTGAACGTAGAGTCAGAAGAACACTCTCTAGGTGAGAAGAAGGTAAATGTGGGTAAGATATTATATGTGTACACATTCAATATGCAAATAAGACAGGTAATCAAGGGGAAAAAAGACATGGAAGCAGATTTCACAAATAACCCAGGTATTAAAGTTAGCATACAAGAACTTTAAAAAACATATGATAAAGGTAAATCATTCAAGATGAACTATAATGCCATGGATGCTTATTGAAATCTCTAAGGTAACCTAAAAAATACAAGTATGCATAAAAAGACTGGATGAGCAAAATCAGAGCAATAAAATTCTTTTGTAATCTCTAAGAAGGCAGGAAAAAGAGAGCAACAAATAGCAAAAAGCAAGATAGTAGATGTGAACTCATTTATGCCACTAACTGAATTACATGTAAATAGATTAACAATAAAAAGACAAAAACTGTGAGAATAGATAAAAATAGCAATAGCTAATTGTATGCTGGTATATTAGGCAGGGTAACAGCTCTTGCAAAGATGTTCATGTTCTTTGCTACTTTACATGGCAAAACGGACTTGGCAGATATGATTAAGGATCTTAAAACAGGAAGATTATCCTGATTGTTCAAATGTTGCACGGTAAACACAACTGTCTTGGTAAGCGAAAAAGGGACTCAAGAGAGTTAGCATCAGAGTTATGCAACGTGAGGAAACGCCACCGCTGGCCTTAAATATGGAAGGTAACCAGGAGCCAAGGTATGTGCGCAGCCTCTCGTTGCTAAAAGAGGAAAGAAAATGGATTTTACCCTAGTGATTCCACCAGGAATGCAGGCCTACCAACACCCCAGTTTTAGTCAGTGAGACCCTAGTTGGATTTCCAGCTACCAAAACCATAAGAAACATATTTGTGCTATTTAAGTCAACACGTATATGGTAACTTGCTACAGCAGAATAGAAAACTAATATAATCGGTTATAAGAGAAACAGCTCAAATAGAAGGATATAGATAAGTCAAAAGGAAATAGAAAAAATTATATCAAGTAAATACTAATCAAAAAAATCAGGTGTGCCTATATTAATACTACATGAAGTAGACTCTGAGAGCACACATAAATGGGGATGTTTCATAAATATAAAATTGTTGGTAAAACTAGAAGATGTGGCAATCCTAAAATTTTAAACTGCAGGGAAAAAAACAGAACTAGACAAATCCACTATCATCACAGGAGATTTTAACAGTCTTAGGAACTGAAAGAACAGCAGACAAAAGAAATTGGGAAGGATGGAAAAGACATGAAAAACACGATGAACTAAACTGATCTAATGAAAGGCATTTAAAGGAATGCCCAGCAGCTTCAGAAAACACATTTTTTTCAAATGTAGAGAGAATCTTTCCAAAGAAGATCATGTATTGGGTCATAAAGCAAAACTCAGCAAATCCCAAGGGACTGAATCATATAGACAATGTGCTCTGATTCCCAAGAGAATTAATTTAGAAATAAAAAGAAGAAAGGTAACTTGAAAAATCCACCTTGAAAACTGAGTAGGAAGAAGTCAAAATTACAAAATGTTTTAAATGAATGAAAATTAAAATGTAACTTATAAAAACTTATGCAAGGCAGTTAAAGCAGTGCTCAGAAGGAAATTTTAGCTTCATGAATACATTAGAAGAGTATAAAGGTAGAAAATCAATTATCTAAGCTGCTGTCTCAAGACAAAGAACAAAAAATTAAAATTGAACAAAGTATAAGAAAGGAAATATAAAAGATAAGACAAAAACTAATGAAGCAGAAAGCAGATATGTAGGATCCAATGTAATCAAAAAGCTGCTCCTCTTAAAAGATTTGAAAATTGATATATACTTAGCAGGACAGAACAAGAGAAAAAGAAAAAATACCAAGTACAGGAATTAATGAGGGGAATCACTATAGACAAAAAGATAATAAGAGAATATTAGGAACAAATTTTTCAACCTAGATGAAAGGAAAAAAATTCACTGCAAAATACAATTACTAAAATGTATGAAAACACAAACAAATATCTGAATCCATAATTAAAAATCATTCCACGAAAGCCCAGAACACTTTACTACTGATAAATGCCTTCAAACACCTAAGGTAGAAACAATATCAAACTTAAACCTACTCCTTTATGGAAGAAATACAGTGGAAATGTTTTTCAATTTATTTCACGCAACTAGCATAATCCTGATATCAACTCAAGAAGAATATTATAAGAAAAGAAATTAGAGGCTGTTACGACTTGTGAACATAGATACAAAAATTCTAAAGAAAATGTCAGCAAATTTTTAAATGCAGCAATATATAAAATGTATGATAATATATAATCAAGCAGTTTTATTCCACAAGTATAAGATTGATTTAATATTTAAAAGTCAATCAATGGAACATGAACAAGAAAAGAAATTTTCTGAATGGTACTGTATCAAAATTAAATAATTTCCTCTTCAAAAGACACATTCACCCAAAGTCCATAGTTTATATTAGCATTCAGTCTTGGTGTTGTAAATTCTATGAACTTTAACAAATATATATGACCCACCATGACAGTACTGTACACAATAGTTTCACTGCCTTAAAAATCCTCTGGGTTCCGCCTGTTTATCCCTCTGCTCCCCTAACTCCTGGAAATCACTGGTCTTTTTTACCATTTCCACAGTTCTGCCTTTTCCAGAATGTCACCGAGTTGGAATCACATAGTATGTAGCCTTCTTTGCTTTTGGCTTCTTTCACTCAGTAATACTCATTTAAAGTTCCTCACAGAAGAATTTTTGAGGGATTGATGGAAGTGTTCTAACTCTAGGTGGTGACATGAAAAACTGCTCGGCACAATTAGCCATCAAGAAAATGCAAACCCAAAGCATGAGATACCACCTCACACCCACTAGTATCAAAAAGATAACAACAAAGGTTGGCAAGTATGTGAAAAAATTAAAATCTTGTATACTCTGGTGGGAAGGCAAAATGGAGCTTTGAAAATGTCTGGTCATTTAAAAGGTTATAAATACAGGTTACTTTATGATCCTGCAGTTCTATGCCTAGGTTCACCAAGAGAAATTAAAACAGACCCACACAAAGACTTGTATATGCATGGCCATAGCATTACTCATAAAAGCAAAAAAGTAGAAACACTTAGATGGCTATTAGCTGATGTATAAAATGTGGTATATCCATGCTGTGGAATATTAGGAGACAACAGAAAGAAATGAATATTGATAAACATCGATGAACTCTGAAAACAATACGCTAAGTGACAGAAACCTGTCACAAAAAATCACATACTGTATGATTCCATTTGTATGAAATTTCCAGAATAGAAAAATTTATGGTGAAAGAAACTACACAGATTAGGATAGCAAAGGGCTTGAACAGGGAGGCAGGGGAAGGCATGACTGTAAATGGAAACGCGGTATCTTTTGTGGGGGGATGAAAATGTTCTAACATTTATTGTGTTGATGATTACATAGTTCTGTTAATGTTCTTAAAACTACTGAATAGTACCCTTTAAATGGGTTAATTGTATGGTATGTAAATGGCACTTCAATAAAGTTGTCATATTAAAAACAAAAAACTAACCCTGCCGTTTTGATGCAGTTAAGAAAACAACTGGCTTATAGAGATGGTTACATAACTACACCTTACCAGGTTTCTTTGTCCAAAAGCAGTGTCAGCTGGCACAAAGAGATGCAGGGTTTTTTGGGGGGACAGGGGGGATGGATGGACTGTTATATCTTCTGATTCTATGATTCCATTTCTCTAGGACCCTTAATTTTTCTTTCTTTCCCATTACTACCAAGTGTCTGAAGGATGTCCTCGCATGCCAAGTCACCGGCTTCACCAGATGCACTGCCTCCCTGTGAATGTCATGTCTGTTCCCATAAACATTCCTTTTAATACCCCAATGGCAAAACCGATCTACCAAGTCTTAGATCTCCTCTTAAAATCGCCAATACAGGTGGTACTTTCCCTTCTACAGGTGACTATTTTCTGTGTGTCTATCAATCCTCCTGTTTCCCCTCTCCTACTAGTTTTCTCCGGTGGGCTTACATGTTTCTCTAATTTGTGGTCAGTGGAAGTCTATCATGTCTTAGGTCTCTCAGTTGTGCTGTAGTTTTGTTTTCTCTCTTTGTTGATCTGTATTCTTTCTTGGGGCTTCCCTGGTGACTCAGAGGGTAAAGCGTCTGCCTGCAATGCGGGAGACTCAGGTTTGATCCCTGGGTCGGGAAGATCCTCTGGAGAAGGAGGGAAGATGTGTAGATAGACCTGGATTTACACAGATGCCATTATCCAATGGTAATGTAAAAGCCCTACGTAGCATTTTTACTACTATCAATGTGTTAATTATCATAGTGGAGCTAGTATAAATTACAGTCCTAGAAATCTCCAAGGACTTTCATACTTTCACAGAGAAAATGTTTTAACCCAGACAATAGGAAACAAGAGAAAAGTAGGTAATATGTACTTGAAAGCTCTATTAGCTACACAAATTATACACATTATAGAAATGTGGCATAAAAGTGGAGATAACTATGAAAAATTATTGATAAAAGCTTCATAGAGGCTTGAAGGAAGGGTTTTAACTATAATGAACAAATAAGATTTGTTATAGAATTGAAGTCTTGATATGATAACAATACCTAGTTCAATACAAGTAGCCAGATATTATTTTAGTATGTTGAGATATTAAATAGTTTTTATTTTCCTTCACATTTTCTTGTATTATCTATTCTTGCCCCCATTCAGTCAGTGAAGTTCATTACCTGTGGGGAAACATAATTCCTCAAAAATGGGAGGTGTGTGCTAAGTCACTTCAGTCATGTCCAACTCATTGTGACTCTATGGACTGCAGCCCACCAGGCTCCTCTGTCCATGGGGATTCTCTAGGCAAGAATACTGGAATGGGTTGCCGTCCCCTCCTCCAGGGGATTTTCTCAACCCAGGGATTGAAACTGTGTCTCCTGCATTGCAAGTGGATTCTTTGCCACTAATATCACCTGGGAAGTCCTGAAAAATGGAGTGGGAAAGGGTGAATTTCAGTAAATACACACCCTCCACAGGAGGAAAGGTTCCCAGGCACCAGGAAGCTACAGAAAATTAAGAAGCAACAGTGAGCTTAGAATTTGGTCAGGTTCCGAAGACAAAGCCCTTTGCTTTCCCCAGGCCCAGGAAAAGCTCTAGATCGATTTGGGATGAAGTGAGCCTAGATACCTCTACATAGGGCTCCACTCCTTTTGCCATTGAAACTGAAGCATCCCTTGCTCATGTAATATCACATGCTGTAAGAACTAGGAATGAAAAAGTTATATATTCATTCTCTAAACTATCCCCTAGACAAAGTTTTTATAATGTCCATCTTAATTTTGGGCTTCCCTGGTGGCTCAAACAGTAAAGAATCTGACTGTAATGCAGACCTGTGTTCAATCCCTAGGTCAGGAAGATCCCCTAAAGAAGGGAAAGACAATCCACTCCAGTATTTTTGACTGGAGAATTCCATGAACAGAGAAACCTGGCAGGCTACAGTCCATGGGGTCGCAAAGAATCAGACACGACTGAATGATCAACACTTTCACTTTGCATTTTCATCTTAACTTTGCAGTTGTTCAGATTCAGAAGCCAACTTCGAAAATAATTACACTTCCATTACTCATCCTTCTTTATTTACCATAACTGCAGGAATTTCTCTCTCCTCTAAAACATTCCCAGTACGTATTTATCAAGCTACAACTTGTTTCAGTGTCTATCTCCTTTATAAGGCTATAAGCCTCCTGGGGGCAGGGAGAAAATCTCCTAACATTTTTATCACCAGTTTAGCATAGCCCACAGGAAGTGTATGGTAAACCAAACAGAAATTATTTATTCTAATTAAAACTAAGTAAAAATTATCAATTCTTCAGGGTTGGGAAATCTATATTCACCTTATTTTGAATGTTAAAAAGATAACTTTTTTGCTGAAGATTGAAGTGTACAAGCAAATGGCCTGCAAGCAATTTCAAAAACTCTAAAAATTTTACAAACCAAATTGTTACAATTTTAATATAAAAATTTGGCAATAATAGCCCTTTAAATAGTGATACTTAAACATCCTTACATCTCCAAGAACCTAGTTTTGTACTGAATATGCAAATCTAGAGGTCATCTCATTTACTAAATACATACCTCCTAATCAGCGGCATACTAATAAGTTAATCTGAAGGCTAAATTTCAATTATGAATTATAGACCCTCATCTCTGTTTCTTGATTGCCTGAACTACATGTTTCTGAAAACTTCCAATATGTAGCAAAATGATCTGTTGAAAAGAACATCACTTTGAAAATCAATTTCATTCAACCAGGTGACAAGAAGAGTGGTGTATCTCTAATTCTTAATTTTTATATAACTCCCCTTACTCAAAACAACAACTTATAACCAAGCCCCTAGTGTAACTGGGCTGACTTGAGGCACACTGCGCAGGTTTGGATGCTGAAACTGAGTCCCTGAGGTTTGTAATTCAGGCCCATACTTCAGCAGGAGCATTTATCCTGCTTCAGTTCTGATAAATTAATTTGAATTGAAAAGAGAATGGTTTTCCCTCTCAATTCATAGCACTCACAGTTTATTCTGAGCATGTTTTCTCCAAAGGGAAAAAAAATCAAGTATAAAGGATTTTTTTTCTTAAGCTGAGTATGACATACATCAGTCGACATTTATACTTCAGTTGAAAATTAATTTGTGTAACTTTAAAAGCAACAGTTGTGTTATTTCACAATGTGACAATATAATTCAAGTAACTATCTCAAATAGCATATATGAAAGGAAAATAATTTAAAAGTCCCACTCACTTTCACTGAATTGTTCCAACAGATCACTAGTGCTAACCTCCGAACAGAACAATGCTCCAATCAGAGACTCTTTCTCATTCTTGCAATCAGTTGAGATATATAGTGTTAGGCATGACTCTAATATCTTAAGACGTCTTCCAATGGACACCTTATCTCCATTCTGGTTTGGCAACTCACTTCACTGAATCACAGTGAGGAAAAGAAAATCCAGTTGCCTTCAAGTCAGCTATGCAAAGCAGATCACCATCTTTAAAATTCTCAGCCATAACTTCCAGATGGTATCAGCACAATCCTGTGTTATATTCATGCATCTCATTTCTCCTCTGTAGCAGTCAGTTTAGGCTAAGTTATGCTGCAATAACAAACAAACCAAATAAACCCAGCTCATTTCTGGAATATGCTACATTTTCATCACAGATTTAAAAGCCAAGTTGAAAGAGCAGCTGCTGTCTGGGGCATGCCAGTCCTTGGGCAGAGGGAGAGAAGAGCATTGGTGAGCCTTCACTGTGGTTTGTATAACATCTGCTTGGAAACAACACTCATAACTTTCTACCCCATTTCGTTGGTCAAAGCATACCACATGGTCAAGCTATGGACAGGAGGCAACTGAGCAAGGGACAGCAATATGCTTCCAGTAATATAATCAGTAATAAGGTAAAAGTCCAATTTATACCACAAATATAAAACCCACAAATCTTTATATTTCCCAAGGAAAGACTCCAGATACTACTCTCTCTAAGAGATTTTGATCTTATCATCCCAGGGGAGAAACAGACCAGTCAAATTGGTGCCTTTTCTAAACTTACACTCTAGGCACCTTTTTACAAAGCAGCCTGTTCCTAAAAACTAACTCTTGAAACTCTTTGAGAATTCAATACCATTTAATCCTCCCAGCAACCTTAGAAGTAGTCTGTGTGCCAGAGGACAGGGTTATTTACTCCTGGCAAATGGAAAAGAATAATTTACATCTGAAGAGATGAAAACACAGGGCTTATGAAGAAATTGTCAGAGTTCATAAAATTCTTAAACTTGGTCTAAACGATACTATACAGATTAAAAGGAAAAGTATTCCAACTCAAGACTTCCTTGAAAGAAAAGTTATCCAACTTCAATTTTGAAGCATCTTAGATTTCATTTTAAAGGAGTCTTACATTTTTTAAAGAACATAAGATTATGGATTTCATCACTTTCTAAACTTTCACCTTCTTCTTACACTGATCCCAGGTAGGCGTACACTCAAAATCAAAGTTTGCTAAAGTCACTCTGCTTTCTTCTGAATTTTAGGCTCAATTATTGGTATTTCTGGCAATTCTGTGTATCTTGGTAAGATACATAACCAAGATATGTCTCACTCAAAGATTACGAAGACCTGGCCTCCTTCCTAATCTGAACAGGGAAATCCTGATGTAGCTACGTTTTTTAAGATCTGCCATACCAATCTCCAGTCCAAATGCTGGACTGGATGAAGCACAAGCTGGAATCAAGATTGCGGGGAGAAATACCAATAATCTCAGATATGCAGATGTGTGAGACCACTACTATGGCAGAAAGCAAAGAAGAATTAAAGAGACTCTTAATGAAAGTAAAAGAGGAGAGTGAAAAAGTTGGCTTAAAATTCAACAACCAAAAAATGAAGATTTCATGGGAAATAGATGGGGAAACAATGGAAACAGTAACAGACTTTATTTTGGGAGGCTCCAAAATCACTACAGATAGTGACTGCAGCCATGAAATTAAAAGACGCTTGCTCCTTGGAAGAAAAGCTATGACCAACTTAGCATATTGAAAAGCAGAGACATTACTTTGCCAACAAAGGTCCGCCTAGTCAAAGCTTTGGTTTTTCCAGTAGTCATATATGGATGTGAGAGTTGGACAATAAAGATAGCTGAGTGCCGAAGAATTGATGCTTTTGAACTATGGTGTTGGAGAAGACTCTTGAGAGTTCCTTGGACAGCAAGAAGATCAAACCAATCCATCCTAAAAGAAATCAGTCCTGAATATCCATTGGAAGGACCGACATTGAAGCTGAAGCTCCAGTCCTTCGGCCACCTGATGCAAAGAACTGGCTCATTGGAAAAGACCCTGATGCTGGGAAAGATTGAAGGTGGGAGGAGAAGGGGATGACAGAGGATAAGATGGTTGGATGGCATCACTGACTCAATGGACATGAGCTTGAGTAGACTCCGGGAGTTGGTAATGGACAGGGAAGGCTGGCATGCTGTAGTCCATGGGGTCTCAAAGAGTTGGACACAACTGAGGGACTAAATTGAAACTGAAACTGATACCAATCTCCATTCCTGTAGTATATCTAGCCATTTCTTTTGATTTATTATAACTTTCTTCATTATACCTGGTGCTAAAATTATTACCTGAATGGTTGATGAGAATCAGACACTCAATAATACCAAAATAACCCAATACATATTACTTGCTAGACAGAGGGGGAAACATATAACTGCAAAATGGAAGGATCTGATTCAACACCCTAATCATGCCATTAACTGTAGTATCACTAAGATTGTTTCTTCTGATATAATGCAATCTAAAGCATCACTAATGAAGCAAAGTTAAGCAAAATTAATAAATACTTTAGACAAAAATGTTTAGTTCAAAAGAACAGAATAATAAGCTAAAGAACACCTTAAGAAGCAATCAGACAAACCAATAAGGTGAGACATCTCACAGGACAACTAGAACTGGACAGGTTCTTCGAAAGCCAATGACATTAATAAGTGAACTGATCGTGCTGAGTTAAAAGAAACATAAGAGGCGTAACAAACAAAATTAATATGTGGTCCTCTTCTGGATGCTGATTGAGATAATGAGCAATGAAAGATATTTGGGGTCACAAGGAAAAGTGGAACACTCTGGTTCTAGATGAGATGAAAATTAATTTATAAATTTATATATGCATATGCATGCATATGTACAGAGAGAAAGAGAGAAGCAAACATACTAAAGTGTTCAAAGTGGTCATCTCTGCATGTTGGAATATGGTGTGCTTTTTCTTATTTTTGTTCCTAAGTATTGTCTAATTTTCTACAATGCACATTTACTGCTTCTACAATAATGCAAGACGTATTTTAGGCTTTGTCTCACCATAGTTAAATGAGCTGATGTTTTGAACTACAGCCTTGAAATGCCTTTCTGATTGTATTTGATCCTCGTGTATCTACTTCAGTTAAACCTTTCTCTGTCTCTATGGAGGAGGGGGGCAGGAGGGGAAAGGACTAACAGTTTTTGACTGGTCACTGGGCTTTTGTACTTGACGTAAGGTATCACATTTAATTTTCATAATAACCACCAAGCTGAGTATTATAAATCCTCTTTTACAAATGAGAAAACAGGTTCCCAAGAGCTACAGAACCCGCTTTAAGAAAGTATACTTGGTATTGTCTGAGGCACCCTCACCCCAGCTTTACTGAATTTCTTGGCTGAGACTTTAAGGACTCTCCCCCAAATCCAAGCACCACTACTGAATGGCCCACTGAATAAAGAGGAAGTCAAAAGAGAATAAAGATGCAAATCTCAAATTCTGAATGTTTAGGCTTAAAGGTAGCCTTGTATATGTGTTTGAAAAGGAGTTGAAAACTGCAAAGAAAAAAAAAGTTAGATACAGTTCCAGTTTCTAAGAAAGGGGATAAAGCGGAACAAGCAGACCCCAGAGTTCTGTCCTGCTCTTTTCTCTGGGACACTGAGAAATGGGAAGTGATCTCCTATCCCCACATCCTACTGTTTTCATGCTGCCGTGGCCCAGCAGCCCAGGTGGTGATGAGCGGTTGGGGGGCGGCGAGGCAGAGCAGGTGGACTGCCTCACTGAGCCCTCTGCATGACCTGACGGAGCAGGGGGAGCAAGCGAACATTCCCCTCAAGACCAAGGCTGGGGCATGCAGGGCAAGACAGCAGACCTGAAGGGCCTCCCCCAGTGAAGGAGGATGCTGTGTGCAGAGCAGGATGGACCTAATGGAGGGAGAGGAGGCGTGGGAGCTGGGATATTCTACAGAGATCAGCATGTCAGGAAGGCCTGACAATGCCCAACACCAGAAGGCTTTACTTCTCAGAGGATGCCAACTGGACCATGCCAGACCCCTGAGGGTCAGATGCCTCTCCCAGAACAAGTGCCGTTCAGGGGACAGAGGCAAGAGAATATCCAAAACTGAATGAAAAAGAAAGAGACATAATGAAGTTAACCCACAATTCTGCCATTTTAGGTTGAAAGGCATTCTGAAAATAAAGATTGTCACACAAGAGAAAAATAATGAAATGTACTTATTTGCACTCAAGTATGTGGCTTAAAAATACGGTCACTAATAAAATTTATCTACATTTACAGAGCCAGTGGATATCAGTGTAACTTGCCTTGTAAATTGCAGTTTGCAGTGCTACTAACAAAGGCTAACAAATACTTCACCATGATGATGACTCTGTAGACTAAGAATGAAAATAACCTTGCATATAATGCCTTTGAAATTCAGAACAAAATGTTGGTTCTGAAATAGAACTATAGAACATGCCTTACAGATCCCTCTGTGAAAGCTGTCATCATTACTTCTTCTCTTAGTTTCCCTTAGAGAAATTTGAAACTTTTTTTGAAATTTAAGATACATTGATTAAAATTAAATTGCACTTTTATTTCAATAGTATAGCATCTTCATAAGAGTTCATGACCCTTTTCTTGTGCGTTTTCAATTTCTTTCATATATTTTACAAAAACAAAAAATAAGCCTACAGAGTAATAGTCTTCACCGGCCTGAACCTTTTTCTATCTTCCAAAAAAAAAAAAAAAACTAGTCATTTCTGCTGTATACATAGCATTGTTGTTCTAAATGATACAAGGAATGAACCAAATAAAAAGGCAGCCTGAACAGAAAGAATGTTCTCAGTCTCAGGGAGAATCTGTTCTCAAAATCATTATTTGTAAAAGCTCCATTTTGATTAGTTTTGTTTTGCCCTGGAGAATACTTTAATATTTAGCTGGAAATATAATTTTTGGAGGACACTACTGCCTACAAATTGCAAGGAAAAGAAGAAAGACAGGGTGGAGGTGAGAAGCACTGCCTTGCTACCATCATTTGAAGTCAGGGAGAGATTTCAACTATTAAAAAGTATTTTGCCTTATGATTAATTAGGGAAGAAGTTTCACAATGACACATATTATTCCCCTCTGGTTCACTGGATCTATGTGACCTACACTTCACACATTTGATATAAATAATCCATTAACCAATAAGTTTTCTCAAGATAACTCAAACAAAATTCTAACTATTGTGAATTTCTCTTACCAAATTAATGAAGAAGGCTTTCACAGAGGGATCCATCTGGCAACACTGATACCATTGATCAACTTCTCTGTTGCAAAGAAGGCAACAAAACAATGGGGCCACATCGATCATTCATCTCATTGCTCTCTGCCTTAATCCTTCTCTGCACTGTAAGGCAGGGACCTGATTCCTATAAACTGCATTCCCACCCTCCCTTTCCAATACAATAGGTGTTTGGTTAAGTTCCTATAGTCAGAGGATCTGGCAGGAGATTGGGGGTGGAAGGACAGGAGAAGCTGGGTATTTTTCAGTTCAGTTCAGTCGCTCAGTTGTGTCCGACTCTTTGTGACCCCAGGAAGCACAGCACGCCAGGCCTCCCTATCCATCACCAACTCCCGGAGTTCACTCAGACTCATGTCCATCGAGTCGGTGATGCCATCCAGCCATCTCATCCTCTGTCGTCCCCTTCTCCTCCTGCCCCCAATCCCTCCCAGCATCAGAGTCTTTTCCAATGAGTCAACTCTTCGCATGAGGTGGGTATTTTTAGACCCTCTATTTCTCAACTTAGGGCAATATTTTCATCCACGGCTATGACTCCTTTGTGGCACCAGGTCCCTCTGGTTAGCTCTGCCCCTGGGCTCTGGTAAGACCACCTCCTCCACTGGTCTCTCCAGTGAGCAGTAGGTTCCTGCTATAGGTAAGCTCTGAGTTGCCTCACCATCCCATTTATTTAGGAAAAAAAAGGGGGGGGGGATTTTTTTTTTTTTTTTTTGGCCACCCTGCACAGCATGCAGCATCTTAGTTCCTTGACCTGGAATTGAACCCATCACCCCTGTGGTGGAAGCTTGCCATCTTAACCACTAGACCACCAGGGAAGTCCCCCCATTTACTTATTTTTTTAACAAAAATTGTGAATATTTAAGATGCACAACATGCTTTGTTAAACATACACGGAGTAAAATGATAACTACAAGTCAGACTAATTATTATATCCTCCTCAGAGTAACTGGTATGTGTGTGTACGTGTGTGAAGAGAGCACCTGAAATCTACTCTCAGCAAATATCCAGTATTCAATACAGCATTATTAATTACAGTCATTACGCTGCACATTAGATCTCTGGGCTTACTTATGTAACACAACTGTAACTTTATACCCTTTGAACTACACACCTCCATTTCCCCTGCCTCCCTGCCCTTGGTAATCACTATTCTACTCTCTACTTCTACAGATTTGACTTTTTTAACTTCCATATAGAACTTTCATGCATTTTTCCTTTCTACGTCTAGTTTATTTCACATAGCATAACATCTTCCACATTCATCCATGCTGGGAGAATCCTCTTTTAAGGCTAAATAATATTCCATTGTGTGTGTGTGTGCCACAATTTTTTTGCCCATTCATCCATTAACAAACTATTATTTTTAGTTCTCAAAAACATCTTTAGAACAATTACCCATCTTAAGGTTCCTCCACTGAACAACTTGGTTTGATTTCTGTTTTCCCAGCTCAATTCTGCCTGATAGAACAACCATGTAGACCATTAATAAAGAAACTGCCCCAAGATTTTGCTCTCTAGGTAGAAAAACACACTAAGCCATAATCAGCTATAAACCTTTCACTCACAGGATATACAATAGGCATGAGTCCTCAGAAAAAGAAGATGAAGGAAAGTATAACCAAGCAGGATCCTATGGGATCTTCCCAGGACAGTCTACTCCTCATATCCACTGCTATAGCACCTCTCAGAAGTACCTAAATAATATCTCATGCATAGTTCCTGAGATTTTCAGATGCTAAAAACCACCACCCAATGGAAAAAATCCACTATTTGTTAAACACCTAGCCCGCAGATCTACTGACACTTAAGGACTGATAGTATTAACCCCTGTTGACACTGCACTGTTACCTCACCATCAACCAATGAGAGACTTGTGCGTGCGCTGATCACATGCCCTGGGATGCCCCTCCCTCACTCCCTTGACCTTTAAAAATGCCTTGCTGAAACGCTTCAGGGAGCTCGGGTCTTTTTGAGCAGAAGCCAGCAAGATTTTGGTCCATTTGGCCTCACTGGGCATCGGGCACATGAACTTTCCTTCAATAACAAAAGAAGACTGAAAGATGTTTCCTTTATTTGTCAAGTGCTACTAAATAGGCAACATGCTAGACGATGGGGATACAAAGATGAGAGAAAGCAGATGCAGCCCTCCCTGTGTCCTAGTCTCTAGTCTAATGGGGAATATGGGCACTTGTGAAAGATCACACAGACAAACGTAAACTTACAACTGTGTACACTCAGTTCTACTAAGACACTTGTTTTGAAATGATGAAATTGACATGTGAAAACACAATTTGACCAGAATGGGATTTCATCTGTGAGACATACTGGATGAACATGCAAAAATCTGCACCTAGCTGAAGAGAACCAGGTAGGCGTACACAAACAGAACACAAGCACAGACCTCTTCCTAGGATCTGGTTCACCGGGAGCCACGCCCATCTGGCTGTAGGACTTCCCCAAGGATTTCAGACAACCCTCTGCCCGCCACTTCACAATATCTCACAAGCAGCAGCTTTATGAAGCCTACTTCCACGAGTAAACTTCCAGTCTTTTTCAAGGTAGAATACCATATTTATTGGAGTCACTGTGCATTTCTTAATGATTTTACATATGCAAAAGCATACTACCACTTTGGATTAGCTTCCAATCTTTTTTTTAGGTGTCACTGAGAGGTTTTTAACTGTTGTGCCCCTACCTCATTTTCCTATAAACCCTGTGGTATTTATTTTGCCATTTTGCACAGCATAGCACTTTTTTTTTTTAATGTATATGTTACATTACAACAGAACTGACTATATTTTAAAAGAGAAAACATGGTGCTATGAAAGCTTATACCAGGGAAAAATAATAATAATAAAGCCAGGGCAGGGCTACTATCCCTGTGGTAGAGAGGGATCAAGGCACAGGGACCTGAGAAAGGCTGGAGCAAAGTACCTGGTCAACAAAGAGACAGCAGTGTGGACTAGGGGGAGGCCAGAGAGCTTGGCAGAGGTTCGACATGGAGCCTGCCAGGGTAGGAAGCGGTGAGAGTGTAACTGAGCAGGACCTGCTAGGGCTTTCCCAGAATAGACCTCTACCCATGTCCTCCACTTGCCTTTTGTCTATAGAAAAACTTTAGTCAAAGAATCAATTTAATCTGAGAAGTGAGAAAATGCACAAAGAAAACAGTCAAGTAGGACAAGGAGAAGGAGATGACAGAGGGTGAAATGGTTGGATGGCATCACCGACTCAAAGGACATGAGCTAGAGTAAACCCCAGGAGATGGCGAAGGACAGGGAAGTCTGGTGTGTTGTAGTCCATTGGCTCACAAAGAGTCAGACATAGCTAAGCAACAACAACAAGCCATTAAACAACATCAAGGAACTTTAATTCTTCTTCAAGGACTATAGATAATATCCTGAGCCATGCCCTTTGAGCTGTTTTGCAAATACTGAACCTCCACCAAGTGGAAGAAGTTAACTGTATGCTACCCACAAGCATTCAGACCCCAGAGAGGTTGGAACCAGAAATGAAATGATGCTGACTCCCAATTACCTCACCACCAACTAAGCCATCAGAAGAATGTCCCTGAGCTGATCACATCCTACTTCTTGCACAGTGTTCACCCTCCAGGATGGGACACAAAGTTTTGAAGGCATTATCTCGCTGTGGCCTTCTTTGCCTGACAAAGCAATAAAGCTATTCTTTTTTACTTCATTCAAAAATCTGTCTCTGAGATTTAAGCTGGCACCGGTGTACAGAGGCAACAAGGGGCCATAATAGACTAATGTGAAGGAGCTGGGCACCCAGACAAAGGAAGTGGTCAGTAGGCCAAAAGTGCTCCATTTTCCCAATGGTAAAATGCAAACTAATTTGTTTGGGACCAACCTGAAATACACACACACACACACACACACACACACAAAACACATACTCTCTATCGCTCTTTGGCATATATATTACATTGAAAACATCTATTTGTAAAAACTTATTAACTATTGCATGCATGCATGCTAACTTGCTTCAGTTGTGTATGACTCTCTGCAACCCTGTGGACCATAGCCCACCAGGTTCCTCTGTCCATGGGATTCTCCAGGGAAGCATACTGGAGTCGGTTGCCACATCGTCCTCCAAGGGATCTGCTAGACCACTGTTAAATAGCTCCTGTTTTATATTATCAGACTTGTGTGTGTGTTAGTCGCTCAGTCATTTCCAACTCTTTGTAACCCCATGGACTATAGCCCACCAGGCTCCTTTGTCCCACGGAATGCTCCAGGCAAGAATACTGGAACGGATAGCCATTCCTTTCTCCAGGGGATATTCCTGACCCAGGGATCAAACCTGGATCTTCTGCATTGTATGCAGATGCTTTACCATCTGAGCCACCAGGAAAGCCCCTATTAATTATTACACATGCACATTTAAAACACAGATGTCATGAAAACATACAGTGATTTTAAAAGCTAGCTTTTACACCTACATATTTCATGAATTTAACTCATAAACTATATGCAACTTCACATATTTTTTTATGCACTAGTGTCTGTCATCGATATTTATATTCACAATGGTTCCTTCCCTTCTAATTAATTAGCTCTTTAATTATAGGTGTCAATATGTATCTGTTTGACACTTCTCTGGGCTCAGGAACTCTGGGGAGCCCTAAGAAAATGCCACCTGGATTGTTCATGAGAGTCTGAAAAGAACTAAGTGGCTATTGGACTCAAATGTTGGTCCAAAGAGATCAGATTTTGGATAAAGCGTCTAAAAAGTTGTGCTTATATACTTATTAGAAAGTTTAGGGTTTGAAAGAGAAACTTACATGAAGGACTTCATAGGTGATTCTCACTACTCAAAGGAATAATATGTAGAGGGGGGGAATCCTTTCCATAAAGTGAAAATGAAAAGCAAGCCAAAGGTGGACACTAAAGAATGGTGAGTCTTGGGGCAAAGTGGAATCTGCTCCCCCTGCAGAGAGGAAATCAGATTCACCAACGAAACAGAGGAGAAGTGGACAGTCAGCCTGCAATAAGCCTCAAATTTCACCCAGATACAGGCCAGATGCCTTCAGTCTTCCACCATTTCTGTCCACTGCACTCACTACACAACCTTCTTCAGCACCTCTGACGTCAATCCCTCCCCAGGACTGCCTCATGGTCCCCCTATAACCAGAGGACTGGTTATCTGCATCCATAACCAATCTATCCACTTTCTCCCACTGGATTTCTGTAGACTGAATGGGTCTGCATGTATGCATATCTCTTCCTGCTTATAGTAAAATCCCGTTTATTAAATGTCTAAAACCCCAGAAAATGTAAATAAACAGAATTTATAGTGCCATTCAATGGTAGTTGATTTTCTCAGTGTTTCTGAGAATACTCCAAGTTCCAAAAGGAACTCTAAATCATCAAAGCAAGATTAAAGTATGTTCAATGAAGTTTCCAAGTGTTTTTTTTCCTTATTCTAATATGATTCATTTAAGAAATGCTTAAATTAGCTCCTACTATATACACAGTAATAGTCTCAGCATAATGCAGAGAATCCAAATGTAATACAAGTTGTGGAACCTTAAAGCAGTTATAATATTCATATGAAAAAGTCAAAACATAAATTAAGCTACAAAATAATATTTATATTAATGCAGCTTGCCAACAAAAACTCTTTTCTTTCTGCTATAGTGTGTCCTAAGAAACTGCGTCACAAATCAGATTATATTTCCCAAAGGAAAAACAGTATAAAGTATGACTTAAGTGGTCTGTCTGATCAAGGAAATGGCATTTAAAAGAATGTACATATGTATGTACATATGCGCACATAAATATACTCAATATCATGTCACAAAACAAAACTGGCAAAAAACCCTGGCAGTCATTTAATATGATGTGTCCCCAAAATTGGACAATAATTATGTAGAAATTATACAGTGAGACCCAATGTTCTCAAGTGTATACACAGCACAAAAATAAACCTCTAATGTAAACCCTAATGTATCATAAATTTTACTTAATGTCATAATGTCAGCTCTGATAAACACAGGCATATCATTTAACTATATATAGTTCTGCTTGACTCGTTGGATTTGAAAGAGCACTTTGGGGATGGCATGTAGGCCTGAGTCTTTTTTAAAAATGAGCTGATGTGTTCTTTTTCTCTAGATGAATTTCCCTGCAGAGCCTCTGAGCTCTCGGACTTCCTCGCAGCCCTTAGAGCTGACTTAAAGGACCAGGGCAGGTGTTTAATAAATGTCTACTCTTGATGGTTACACTGGCATTAGTGTGCCTTTTCGCTTTTAAAAGGACTGACCTAACATTTATCCCCTTCAATCTCTTCTCTCTTGAGTTTTCTTAAAGGGACAGTTTCTGAACAAATTAACAACAACAACAACAAAATTGAGGAAAAGGTAAATATGGAATAAGTCTATTGTCTGCAAACAGGTATCTACCAATTTCATGGGGAAACCCTAAACACTTGCAATTGTTAGATAGTGGATCGAGATTTTCTTTGAAAGATGATTTCAGTGGTGATGATGTCAACCAGGGAACTCTACAAGCAGACACGTCATCCTCTTGACACTCTGAATCAATAAGTTTGGTGCTCATAAGAGCATCAGTGACTAAGCACATGTTCATTTTTATGTCTTCCTTAAAATTGCCTCGTTTAACTTCTTAAAACTCTCCAGTAAGGGGAACATATGTGTGTACTAATCAGTATTTCCCCTCACCCCCTGAGGAGTTAATATGGTATCTTCTATAAAGGATTGTTATATTTTCTACTAATAAATTCTAATTAAGTTTCCTTCTACTTACCCACATCTTTCTTCATTTCTAAAGGCTAATATTCCAATCTCAACTTTATTTTCAAGCTATCCTTTTTGGCCAAGTGTCATACATTTCAATCTTTTCCAGTTTACACTTAGTCCAAAATTACCCATTTTGCTTGTCTAAATCTCCAATAGTTATTTTGGCAGCTTTAAAACAGAGATTCAAAATGGCAGGATCACGGGAACATTGCCAATTCATTTTTGGCTTTTCTAATACACTAAGATTCTACTTTTAATCATCATAATAAAATGAGTCTGAAAAATGTCCATTGGATTTGACAACTAAGAAATCATTCAAAATTTTGGCAAGAACTAATTTCAGTTGGAACAGTGGGGACAGAATCCAGGCTCGGTGATTCGAAGAGTGAATGCATAGTGAAGACAGAGAAAATTCTACTAGTTTCATAAGGTAGATTTGGAAAAAAAGACAAGAGATAATGAGGTAACTGGAAAGGGAGTCAATAGTAGATTCTTTGTTTTACATGAGAAAGGCTTATGCTTATATATGCAATATATGAATTTCTGATGGTACACTGTATAGAGCATTAAATATCACAATGTCAACTACTGCTTCAAAGCACTTCCATTTGTTTTTATTCTTGTTCATAATTTTTCTAAATCTGAGAGAATGCCTAGTATGATTGGGTTACACAGATTTCTCCCTCCTTTGTAACAGGCTCAACCTTTCAAATCAGAGGCACGTTTTCTTTCACAAGTTTTGTCCTCTACACCCTTCAAACAGTCATTTGTTGGTTTCAGTGGAATGGTATGACAAGTCCCAGTAGATAAGAGTGCTAATTCCCTTTCAGGTGAATTGTTTGCCTCCTCTTCCCTCTTTTCCTGCCATTTCTCATCTTGGATTTGCTATCACTTTGCTATCATTTAAATATGTGTATGTTTTCTTCAGAGTGTGTGTGTGTGTGTGTGTGTGTGTGTGTGTGTGCACATGCACATGGTCACATGTGTGCTGTACTAAATTCCCATCATCCTCTGTTCACTTCCTATGCCTTCATAGCTTATCTGATTTCATACTATAAAATCTGAGCATCTCTTCGCTCTCAGTTCTTGGGGCTGATTGACTACTTTGATAATTCAGATGCTTTTATCTTGTAGCCATTTACCAAACATCCATGCTTGCCAAACTTGTTGCCAAATCAATGGATAATTCTTTCCCTGTGTACATTTCCCCGTCATGCTGACACATGCCAAGACAAAATTATTTACCTTAGATTAAAAGGATTTGGGTCTCACTTTATTTAGACTGTGAGCATCACAAGTTTTCAAATCAAAGAGTTTGAGAATGAGATCAAGTTCTACGCAGGCCAGTAAACCAGGGATAAGCCATTCTGCCCACATTTCCAGGCTGCAGAGGAGTTTGCAGTTGCTTTTATTCTTTTTATTGAATCTTGAAGAGGTTTCTTAAGCCATGAACTTCAAAATACTACATGAAATAAGGCTTTAGATTAAAGAGAATATAGATATCCAGTCTTACAGACTAGCATATATGATCCAGAATCAAAAGCAATGTTTGGAAAAACTGTAAGTAAAACAAATATGGTGATGGGGAGCCACATTTATTCTTCCTTATGCTGAATCCATTAGTCCATAAAATTCCACAGGTGCAATTTTTATCTTTGTAGTATATCTTTCCTTTTTTTCTCCTACCTCCACATGAATTCCATGACTATTCCCTAAGCAGATGGCCAGTTTGGGGATATGGCTGTACATTCTGCCAGGCCAAGGATAGTGCAAAGCACACCATAGACACACAGTGCTCCTTACTAGTTAGTATTTTCTTTCTAATATTATTTTCTAATTTTTATTTTATATTGGGGTTTAATTGATTTACAATGTCGTATTAGTTCCAGGTGTATAGGAAAGTGATTGTTACACATATACAAATATCCATTCTTTTTCAGATTCTTTTCTCATAAAGGTTGTTACTGAATATTGAGTAGACCTCCCTGTGCTATACAGTAGGGCCTTGTTGATTACCTATTTTATATATAGTAGCAGTGTGTACCTGTTAATCCCAAATTCTTAATTTATCCCTCCCTCTGCCACCTTTTTCCTTCGGTAACCATAAGTTTGTTTTCCTTGTCTGTGAGTCTATTTCTGGTTAATATTGTTATTTTCCTTGAGGAACTTGGTAGGTTGGGAAGAATTATTTTAAATCTATCAAAGTGTACTGAAATCCTTTCAGGCAAAATGCTAAATAAATGTCTTCCTGATGATCTGATGTGTTCATGCTGATGTTAAGTTTTCTGAAAGTGGCTTAAACAGCCACACTAGCAAAGCAGCATATTCTATGCCTTGATGGGACAGTCCAGCCAAAGGGGGCTCTAGCTCTGTAGGTTATACAGACTTGCTAACTTCTAGTTGATTCCTTTTGTTCAAAGACACTAAGTATTCTCCTGATATTGTTTAGCCCTGTATTCTTCAACTGTCATTGGAAACACTACGCAGGTACATGTAAAAATATTTTTAGCTCACTCTGCTCCCCACCTCTTGCATACCGACCTCCAAGAATTACTTAACGTGATTGAATGTCAAAGTTCTTCATCCGCAGAACAAAACAGAATCATTTCTGGTGTACTCAAAGTGTCTGTTACTGAGGTTAAATCATGTTATGACCCTGGCATGCTGAGACAAGAGGCTCCACATGTCCATCAGGTTAAGACTATCTTTTTTCAACTGCAATGGAGCTGTCAGAAGTTACCAACTGGATTCAGCACAGTAGATCCAGCCAAAGGAGACACAGAGGAATTGAGACTAGACTTGATTTGTCTTCGTTATTTAAAATGCGAATTTTTATAGAAATGGTCCTATTATAATATGATATTATAGTTGTACTTTAATTCACAATATAAATAAAATTAATGTACTACTTTCATTTAATTCAGCACATACCTGTGTACATATGTCCATGTTAAGTCACTTCAGTCATGTCCAGCTCTTTGAGACCCTATGGACCATAGCCCACCAGGCTCCTGTGTCCATGGGAGTCTTCAGACAAAAACACTGGAGTAGGTTGCCATGCCCTCATCCAGGGGATCATCCAACCCAGAGATCAAACCTGTGTCTTTTATGTTTCCTGCATTGGCAGGTGGGTTCTTTACTACTAGCACCACCTGGGAAGCCCCTGCATAATTATTCTCTGCAAGTTGTTGAAAATACAAATATAAGTAAGATGCATTCTCTGTGTTTTTACAGCTCATACTTAGTAAGAGAGCTAAATGTATATAAATAAGGTGATTTGGCTTGGCCAAGGACAGAGGACGTGCAAGTCTAATCTCACCAGTTAGAATACAAATTCCTGGAGATTGAGGCTGGTATCCTCTATTTGCTTTTATCCACTCTGTGCCAGGGACACAGCAGGCCCTCAATAAATACACTGAATTTATTCACACAGCTCACAAATGCATGTTGCATTTTCCATTGGTTTGTCTTGCTGTGTAAAGACTTCTTAGTTTAAAAAAAAGAAAAAGATGTGCTTCACAGGGGATATATTATGTCCACAAGCATTATGTTTTAATTCTACCAATTCTATAATCCAAGTGAAATATCTAATATTCATGCACATAATATTAGATGACATATCCCAAGAGTCTGTCTCCAAAAGGAAATTCCTCCCTATGAAGTTTAGAATTTTTTTCTTCCCAACTGCAGCCCTGTTCTTAGTAATTTTCTTTTAGTAAGCAACTCAGGTCAGGTTTAAGATACCCATGTAAAATGCTCCTCCCTCCCCACAAAGAGACTTGGAATTATTAAAATGTCCCACATTCTCACGTACAGCTGAATAGAGGTTACGCTCACAAAGGAGATGCATGACTTTTTTTTATGTTTCACGCAATGAAAGGCACGTCACATTCTGCTTTTTCAATTGAAGCATGCCACAACCCGGAGGGTCGGTTACTGTCAGAAATTCAACTTGAGAAAAGCCCTCAGATCACTGAGAAGAATGCTACCTGCCAAGTCATGAATCAAACATACCCGAAATTACTACGATTTGATCAGAAATATCACTTTGGTGGGCTGCATGTCACTTCTGACTGCAGGAATCATAAGAATAAGGTAAAAGAAGACTGAGAAACATTAGCAAGTGAGAAAAATTTTAAGTTCACTCTTCATTAAAGGTGCTTTTCTCTCTTCTCGTTCTTATTAGAGATAAGCTGATTCTCACCTATGCCCATTTCATATGCATCAGGCTACATAGACATCCCAGCAAACCAATTAAAAAAAAACAATGATAATAAAAAACAGGACAAGAAACTGCAATTGTTTAGCCTGGACACAACAAGGGCAGGATGACTATACATGTGAACAGTTGTAAACTGGAAGAAATCGGGATATGATCCACCACCACAAATGAACACATGGGATTAATTTTTTGACTGACGATACAGAGAACTCTTCCTACCTTACCTAGTGGCTCAGACAGTAAAGCATCTGCCTGCAATGCAGAAGACCCGAGTTCGATCCCTGGATCAGGAAGATCCCCTAGAGAAGGAAACGGCAATCCACTCCAGTACTCTTGCCTGGAAAATTCCAAGGACGGAGGAACCTGGTGGGCTACAGTCCATGGGGTCGCAAAGAGTCGGACACGACTGAGCGACTTCACTTCACTTCACAGAGAACTCTTCCTACCTTACAGGTTTTAAAAGTAAATAGGTTCCTGAGAAAAGCATAGAGGTATTTTAAGCTGGCTTTTTTGAAGAGATAATCCATGCTGGTATTCAAGAACAAAATTAATAACTAGCTGAATGACCTCATATATGCAGGCCAATGGTATGCGCTCTGGAAGGAAACTTGGCAGCCAACAGACAACAGTCGAGTGGGGCTGTTCACAGCACAGGCTCTAGTTATATCCCATAAGGCCACTCCAGCCACATGTGGCTACTGAGCACTGCAAACATGCTAGTCTAAACTGAGACATATTTGTAAGAGTGAATTCCAGACTGGCTTTCAAAGATTTGGTACAACAAAACTCTAAAACATTTCATTAAAACTAGGAATAAATCTACTACATGAACCAGAAATCCCGCTACTGGGTATATACCCTGAGAAAACCACATATCTAAAAGACACAGGCACCCCAATGTCCACGGAAGCAATATTTATAATAGCCAGGACATGGAAGCAACCTAGATGCCCATCAACAGATGAACAGATAAAGAAGTTGTGGTACAATTTTACAACGGAATATCACTCAGCCATGAAAAGGAACAAATGTGAGTCAGATGTAGTGAGTTGGATGAAACTAGATCCTCTTACACGGAGTGAAGGAAGTCAGAAAGAGAAAAACAAGCATCATATATTAACACATATATATGGAATCTAGAAAAATGGTACTAATAAACCTAGTAAGAGAACGGATTTGTGGACACAGTGGGGGAAGGCGAGGGTGGGATGAATAGGGAAAGTAGCACTGTCATATATACATTATCACATGAAAAAAAGCTAGCAGGAAGTTGCTAAATAATACAGGGAGCCCAGCCTGTGCTGGGCTGATACACCATCACCTGATGCTCTGTGATGACCTGGAGGGGTGGGGTGGGGGGAGGGGAGCTCCAGAGGGAAGGGAATATATATATATATAAAATTATGACTGATTCACATTGCTGTACAGTAAAAACAAATGCAAAATTGTAAGGCAATTTTCCACCAATAAAAAAATAAATAAAAATAGGAAAATAATCGTAATAATTTTCTTATAATTGATACATTTTGAAATAATATTCCAAGTACATTAGTTTGATATTGATAGAATACATTATTAAATTAAACTTCAATGTCCTTTTTGCCCTCTTTTAATGTGGCTACTAGAAAATGTGTGATTGTATACAGGCATTGTACTTGTGGCTTGCTTTCTATTTCCATTAAAAAGTGCTGCTCTAGAATCAGACTGCCTGAGTACATATCCTGACCTGGATGATGTCACTTACTGTTTCTGCATATGTAAGGTGGGAATAATGATAAGGCAATCAACTCTAAGAATTTTGAGAGGATTCCATAAATTCATACATGTGGAACAGTATCGAGCATATAGTATCACCAACTAAAACCTGTCACTTACTACCTGTCTCTACAAAGTCACTAGTCACTGCAGGCATGGACCTTCAACACCCCCTGAAAGGAGTTCAGGCTGGACAGCAGAAACAAGATATTCAGTGCTCTGGGAAAACTGGCAGAAAAAGCCTACAGATAGTTAGATATTTTCAGAAGATTTTATTAGCCCAAATGTTTGCACCTCCTCATATCTAGAAAAACACTAAAATCAGCAATAGCGACTTCTGCTTCTCATGACCAGCAACAAGCCTCTGACAAAAAGTGTGCTTGACTCCATGTACCCCTGCTTCACTAAAGTCATATGTAACGCTGACCTTCTCCACTACCTCTCTGGAGCAGTTTCTCAGAGCCACCTGAGAATCTGTTTCCAGGCTATATTCCTCATTTTGCCCCCAGTAAAACTTAACTCACTGGTCTCACGTTGTGTATATTTTTTTCAGTCAACAGTATATGTTTGTTAAAGCTGGTTTTAATATCCTGCACACAAGTCCTTTCTACAGAATATGGTGACATGCAGGTTCTAGTCCTCTATTTGAATAACCCCAAAGATAGGGAACCCACGTTTTCTTGAGATATGGCATTCCTGGACTTCTCTGAATGTGAAAAAGTCTATTCCTGGAATGAGTAAAAGTCTCTCTTTGCAACTCTGAATCTTCTGAGCTTCTTTATATACGATTGTGCCAGAGGCAAAGAGAGAAACTGGTCATATTCCAATGCTATATTTCTATAGAAATTGTTGAAAGACTTTGGTATTGGAAATGGGGATATTATACATTCCCATGGAAGTTCATGTCAAGAGACCTTATGCTGACCCAGCAAGACCTTCTTAGAAAACAAATTTTCAAAAATGTGATTCATCATACATGCTTCACCCAAGAACAACCTCTCTCATTTAGCAGAGTTGTCCCTTTCAACCAAGGATACTTTGCTGTCGGAAGGTGGAAAAAAGAGGACAGACAAGAACACACACCGGATCAGTGGCTCCGCCCAGTCATGGGAATGACTAAGGCCACTGCCCGTCTACCCACACTCACATCTGGAGACCACTTTTCCCCCTTTTCCTGCTCCTGGTGCTAATTTCAAAGCTAATGCCTTGAATATTTGCATATTCAGGAGAACAGTTGTCTTAATGATAAGCCATTAATGAAAAGGAATACCATGTGGATTTCCTACACATGTGCGGATTTTCAGAATCTTCCAACAGTTTCTCAATAAGCCCACACTTTTATATATGTATGTCTCAAGCTCTTTACAATTCTAAGATACTATAAACTTTATACATAAGGTCTGCGCCAAATCAAACTGTAGCCTTTTCCCTGTGTCCTGATGACATGTTCTGCCTCCAGGTAGAGATGATTTAGCATTGCTCTTCCTGTCAGTGGACTCCATCCATCACATGTGTAGGCTCTGGCGGTAGGTGAGTGTGAGTGACTCTGTGTGTGTGTGTGTGTGTGTGCATGCTTGCATTCCAGTAGAGGTTAAGATTAAACTTGCTGACTCAAACTTCAGGCTCGAGGGCAGTCTAGTGTGTCAGAAGCAATATGGGTCTTGCAGACAGACAGACTGGAATGCGAATCTTTACTCTGTGGCTTACCAGCTATCCTGGCCTCACACCCTGTGCCAAAGGTCCCCCAGCCTCCCTTTCCTAGTATGAAAAATGAGGCTAAATAATAGAAACCACTTTGCAGTGCTATTATGAAGCCTAGACATGTTGACTCTTACGTACCTAGGCGATACAGCATGTCACAGATAAGCAATTAGTAGTCACTTTTGTCATGTTCCTGGATATTGTTCAACTTTGCCCCCGAGATCCTCAAAGGGCCACTGTCACCCTTCTTTCCATCACACTCTCCTTTCCAACAGGTTTCAGAATCTTCAATAGAGTGGTACCCTTTCTGATTCAAGCCCTTTACTATCCAAACTGCACAAGCAGATGCTGATAAGAAAATAGATTCAATCAAACATTAAAATTAGAATTTACCACCTGAGTTGCTCGGACAGAAAGAGGGCTTTGTGAATTGGCATAATTAGACAAAGCTCAGTGGAAGTATAATTAAAAGTGGGTCTTGACTAATAGGTAAAATGTGGATAACTGGGAGCTGGGAGTAGAAAAAGCAACACGTGGGGACTTGTGAAATTGGGGTGGGTCTTGTGGTTGACGTAAGGAAGACAGCCCTGATAGCAGAAGGTCGATGTAATGTAGGACCTGGAATATTTTCCTTGTTCACAAGAGAAGTGTAACTTGTGTTTCTCAGGGCCCATTTAACACTGTTTCATTTTAGCCAGAAGACATCAGGAAGAATGCACCAAAGAATTCTCCTTATAGAGTCCGCAAGGCTGGAATCATCCCTTCCCTCTCCCTGATTGGCCAGAGATATTCTAGCTCATGGAAGAGGTTAATCCCAGTGAAACCAAGCCCTGTTAACAAGACTTAATCACAAAAATGAATGGAAGTCGATATGAAATAAATTGAGTTAATTCTGAAGACCAGAAATGGAGATGGAAAAAATAATTACTTTTTCCCGCAAAAGAAAAAAGCCTTGTTGAACTACTCCCACATACATACATACATACATAAGTGGTCTGAGACAGCTGTGTGTAGAAGGAGATACAGTTGCAGCAGATGACCTGGGGTAGAAATTTGTCTCTGCCCTTTGACTTAGTATGCTTAGTTATATTGGGGTGGGGGGGGGAGGGGCAAATTCAAGAGAATGTAGAGTGGTTTTATGGGGCTTCCTGGTGGCTCAGATGGTAAAGAATCTGTCTGCAAGGCAGGAGACGTGGGTTTGTTCCCTGGGTCAAGAAAGATCCTGTGGAGAAGGGAATGGCAACCCACTCTAGTATTTTTGCCTGGAGAATCCCATGGACAGAGGAGCCTGGCAGGCTACAGTCCATGGGGTCACAAAGAGTCAGACATGACTGAGTGATTTTCATGACATGACAACAGAGTGGCTTTATAGAAATTGACAGCTCAACCCAAAGTGGTCTAGGTATTCGGGGCTCTTTGTTCACATAAGTATATGCAAATAATAATAGCTAAATGTTTTTAACATTTAACATTAATAGCTAAATATTTATATCTGTTTTTAACAGATATAAATGTTAGAGATTTAAAAAATAAAAAACAGATTTCATGTTCAAATACTTGATAACACCAATGGCTGCACTGATTCATGTCATGAGTAAAAAATATCAAGAGATGATACTAGAAATACTTACCAAGTGGCAGGGCTTCAAGTGCCAACCAACCAGAACAGATTCTAGCAATACCCCTGGGGTGGGTCCCCAGGCCCTCCTGCCACACCAGCTAGTATCTGTCTGAGTTGCTGTAATAAGAGATGATCTAAGAAATGTCAGGGGAATAGCCATAGGACTGAGGTGGTAATAGGGTCCTCAGGGGGGCTTAGAACAACACCTGTTTACCTACTGGTACAGATTTCAATATTTTTACAACCAGCAAGGCTATATCAGGTTCTTCCCAGGTGGCGCTAATAGTAAAGAACCCATCTGCCAGTGAGGGAGACATAAGAGACGCAGGTTGGATCCCTGAGTCAGGAAGATCCCCTGAAGGAGGGCACGGCAACCCATTGCAGTACTCTTGCCTGGAGAATCTATGGATAGAGGAGCCTGAGAGGCTACAGTCCACAGGGTCACAAACAGTCAGACACGATTGAAGCAGTTGAGCACACACGCATGCACATGCAAGACTGTATCAGTGGTCAAATCACCCGGAATGTGTCTAACGTAAGCAAGCAAGGCAGAAATCAATAGAGGAGTGCCCAGGAGCCAACTCTACAAGCAGAGATGACTGCAACCTTTAGTCTTACTATAATTAAAATCTTTCATTTATGTGTATTACATGGTATAGTTCTCAAAATAACCACCTGAAAGAAACCTAAATTCAACTCTGCATCACTCCAAAACTACAGTTTAAGACCAAGCAATGGTGCCTGACTACCATGAAGTTAAGAGCTTTTCCCAACATTGTGATTCTTCCAGAAATAAAGAGTTGTTCAATAACATAACACTAGGACACAAATCTCCAGCCAACCCTCACGCAGACGAGTGGTAGAACACAGCAAAGAGCTGCTTCCAGTGAAGGCATGGAAGGATCATTTATGCATTAGTTACTCAGGATTCTGTTTTTAGCTGCAGCATATTTAATTACAAGAGGCTCATAATTAAAACATGCCTAGAGAGGCAAAATCAAAAGAAGGCATCATGTCCCTTGATGCAAAATACCTAAGTTGAACAATGACAGCCTTGATGATGTAGGGGACATCTCTTCATTCTCACGAGTCCTCACATCTAAGTCAAAGTCCAACCTTTAATGATGGGAAGACCCCCTTTTTTTTTATTTCATAAAAGTCTACAGACTCCCACATCACAGGAAAAAAATGTGAAATAAGCTAATGACCAAAAGTGAGATTAAAAAGTTTTAAAGGTGCTGTGTTGTTGTTTTTTCATCACAAGAGCACACACCTACTCTTCAAATATAGTAGTTCTTCTATGTGCTGGATGACTTAATTGTTTGGCTTACAAACTGAACGTTGACTGTTCCATCCCTTCATTAAGCCTGAATCCTGGCCACCAGAGAAACTCTACTCTCCAGCATCTCTAGGATTGGCTTCAGAAGTGGACCAAAAGACATGAGATACCCTGTTTTGGGAAAAGCATCTCAGGAATTTGTTTGAAATGGATGATTTTCAGTAGATGGCTGTTCTCTACAGGTCCTGGACTTCTGGCTGGAACATATCCCAACCTCCAGCCAACCCAGGGCCCCCAGAATCTGATTTGCCTCTGGGCAATCTATCCTGTTATTGTTTGTCCTGAATTCAGTGGTGTTTGTACACCGACAGACTCTGTCGGTTTGTCTCAAGTCTGAAGTCAAGGGGAGACTCTGTCAGCAACCAAAGACCTCTGTTCAGTCCTGAATGGCAGGTTTTTCCTCAAATTCCAGGGCTTCTTCCTATGCTTGTGCTCCTAAATACATAGTTACACAACCCTCTAGGTTGTCTAGTTAATATATTGTGCAGTGTTCAATACACTGCACCCTTAAAGCTTTGTCCATTTTTAGTCTTCATTCAACAGTCTGAACATAAGGCTAGCATGTACTTGAACTCTTGGTGAAGTCTAAACATTAATAAAATAGTATACCCATTAAAAAAAAAGAAAGACATGAAGTAACTGGATTTCACTAATATTCTATTTTCCCCTTCAAATGAATTGCTTGACCTAGTTGCTACAGAATGCTCATAACAAATCATCAGCAGATTAAAATGGATGAAAATAACTAAGTCTTTATACTTTATTTACCTGGCCGGCTCCAGGCAACATGGCTCCAAATGCAAGTGCAATGCTAGGATTCAAGGACTGTGATCTCTATTTCCTCCTCTGTCAAAAGCTACATACAAGCTGAAGGGAAATGCACCTAATCCTCTTTGGCTTGCTTTCATCAATAGCTACTGTTGGCTCTTATGAATAACCATCCATGAAAATGCTAGTCAAAACATCAACAAAATAATCCCAACAAATGAGAAACTTAAAAGGGTGAATACAATATTTGTCGTCTTGGAGCAAGGTTGCCACAGACTTCACAGGTGCAAAAACACTAATCCCACTTGAACTCTCAATTTCTAGAATTAAAAGTAGAGTTGAAAATCCTCTACTTTCACAGATCTAACGTGTTAATTATCACTTAGATATAATCCTGTTAACAGCACTAAGTTAAGGACCTGTGTTATATTTGGGAAGCTGCCTGGTGTTAAAGGGAATGCGGCTGCTTCCTTTATAGCTATAATCTGGGCAAATGTCTTCTTTTAAAAATATAAAGCACTTATGTGCAATTCATATCCAAAAAATCCAAAAAGATATCTAAGTAGCTCATGTAAATAGTTTTGGATGCTGTAATACCCTCTATTTAGTCACAGATCCATTTTTTATACTTCTGGAGAGTGTCTCTGGAACTATGCTGTCAATGGTGTTGTGCTTTTCTCCACCAAGTATTAATAGTATAGTTGTCACTACTTAGAATCTTTTAATCTGTTCATCTTGATCGTGTACTTAAGATACTGTATCATTTGTCTTTTTGACTCCTAACTCAATAGGACCAGTCAACTATTTTTCATCATTCTATTCAAACTTTGAAATGATGTTATTACTTTCATGCCTAATCTTTATAAAGGTGTGCAGAACAGCAAAATTGCAGTTTGGGAAAGATATTTTCTTTGAAGGAATCAAATGACTTTAGCTTCAGTTTGTGAAATATAATTAAAATGAGTTACATGTCTTGGAAATTTTTGTTTGTTTGGACACTCCTCTTTCACTCGCTTAGTTCCTATGTTTTTATCCTGCTTATTCAGTCTATTATTTAAGGACAAAGTGTTTTAAGCAGATATTACTAAAAGAATTCCTTCAGAAACAGGATCTGAAGCAAGTAGATGAGGTCCTTAATAGGCTTTCTCATGAAGTACATTTTAGCAGTATCATTTTTCTCTAATTCTTTACCTCTTTCTTTCAAAAGGCACACTCAGCACAGAACAGAAAGGTATTTTCAGTTGCCAATTTATTAATGTCAATCCTCAAAATTGGAGACTGTGTTTATACTGCTTTTATCATCAGCAATTATTGTCTGCCCATCTAACAGTGTCTCTTGTTTCTTAGCTCTTCAACTAGTTAACAACTTTCACTAAAAATAATGGGGCTGGGGCTTCCCTGGTGGCTCAGATGGTGAAGAATCCACTGCAATGCAGGAGACTAGGGTTCGGTCCCTGGGTCACCTGGAGAAGGGAATGGCTACGCACTCCAGTATTCTTGCCTAGAGAATCCCATGGATGGAGGAGCCTGGTGGGCTATAGTCCATATGGTGGTAAAGAGTTGAACATGACTGAGCAACTAAGCACACACAAACACAGACATACCTAGGTCCTGCTAGGTACTGAAAATATGGAAATAGGCAAAAAGAAACGTGGTCCTGCTTTAATGAGATGCAGAGTGCTGAATTGTTTCAGTTTGTGTCCAACTCTTTGTTACCCTATGGACTGTAGCCCACCAGGCTCCTCTGTCCATGGGATTCTCAAGGCAGGAATACTGGAGTCAGTTGCCATGCCCTCCTCCTGGGGATCTTCCAGACCCAGGGATTGGACCTGCATCTCTTATGTTTCCTGCATTGGCAGGCAGGTTCTTTACCACTAGCGCCACCTGGGCATACTAAACTTTAGTCTACTAAACATAAGCATTGAACAAATAAACTACAAAATACCTTTAAAAAAAATAATGAGGGTGAGTACTGAGGACTATGAAATATTATAAAGATAATTTTTCAAGTATGAATTTAAATATTAAAGTAGATATAAAGTAAGCCCACTTTTTCTGAACCATTGAAATGGACTTTGAAAGTCTATCAGCCCATTGGCAGACCTTTGCTGGAACACACATCTCCAAGTCCTCACACGGCTTAACTGCAAATCTTCAGAACCCTGAATGGTTTGCAGGTGTTTACAACTGCTGGAACTGTTTGTGTTAAAAAACAAGACTCTCCCACATTTTCTAAGTCAACAATTTTATCTGTATATGTTGTTACAGGGTCAAGAGAATTATCTTCAAAATTTTTTTTTCACTTAAATGTAAATGCAGAAGAGTTTCCAGTCCCCAACTCCCAGCAGGCGGGTGAAAAAAAAATCCACAATGCCCAGGCATAGTAAGAAGCCAATTCCAGGCATTTTCCAATCTACCCAGTTGGCTCATCTACCCACAGAAAGCAGAGAACTGGCCAAATGAAGTTTTAAAAGAAGGCAGCTGATATTAATGGTATCAAGGTTAAAAATAGCAGTGCATCAAAGTGAAGCCTCAAGACACATACTTCATATAGCTTTCAAACCACAAATACAGGAGACTCTTCCTTTACCACTGGATAGGACTTCTTGATTTGTTTAGGAACATCCTAAGTTGCTTTCAAGAAGCCTTAACCAACAGCTATAATATAGTCCAGAATATAAAGGAGCCTCCCTGGAGATCACTACCTCCCAGTTACCCAAGAAACCATTACTGTCCTGGGAGAGAAGCATACCACTTTGACATCCAAAGATTGCCTGGCAAAAGAAACTCCAGATGCACATGTGCACACACCTACACACACACAAACAGACACTCCACAACCATGCCAGCATGCATCCTGCCTACATGGGTTACCATTTTCATGATAACACAGCACCCACAGATGCCCTCTTGAAAAACACCAAGAAAGCTTCTCCAGCCAGGTTATCATTTACAAGAGCACAAATGCACTGTAAAGGTGGAAAACAGTAAATTACCAGCAGATCACCCTGGCAATGAACAGAGCACCAAATAACCCTGGCATCTCCCACAGAAGAGGTCAATGTAACGTGATCTTGGTCAATTCCCCCTTGACCAAAGATCACGGAATTGTTATAGCTCTTGAGGAATGCCCAGAATAATTCCAAGAAGAAGTACCACCCACCCTTCCCAGAAATAGTTTTCTCCCTTGACCTAAGAGATTGAGAGAGCTTAACACTTCCTCTCCAAACACCCCCGCCCCCCAAGCTTTCCAACTTCAAGAGTCATACTTTGTGGACTGCACAAAGGGGAGGATGGGTTCATTTGCATATTCAAATAACTTTCATACTACTGGAGGTGTTAGAAAGGAAAGGTGGTAGGAGCATATGGGTGATGCTTTAGAGACTACCCGTGTCCTCCTCCTGTCCCTTACTCTCAAGCACCATTCCCAGGTCTCTCTTCATAAACAGAGTGATGTAACACCAGACCCACAAGACCCATTCTCCCCCGCTCGCCCCTCGCAGGGACAGTGGAAGTATAAACTGTTGCTGCAGCTTCCCTACACTCCACTGATAAATCAGAAGAAGCTGCAAACTTCTTGGCTTGCTCGGCTATCCTCTCGGGGCACTGAACGCCCACGCACAGATTTCCCAGTCAGAACTACGGAAAGGGAACCCTCAGTCAACCTGTTTGCAAAGCCGCAGAACTCTACGCTTTCTGATCCTGGGCTTCGAGGCTCTGCGCTCAGGATGGGGGACCCCTGGCTTCCTTCATCAGCACCCCCAAAGCAAGTTGGAAGTGTAGGGGGTAGAGCTCTTGCCGTCCCACTCCCAGAGCTCAGTCCGGTGGCCTGAGGTCTATGCCCATCGTGTGTAGGGTATCTCCGCCTTCCCAGCGCAGGGGTCTCCGCAGGCTGCGCCCCTGGCAGCCCGCCCTTTCTGCAGCCTCAAGCCAGAGGTGTCCGGGAAGCTCCGTTTGCAAGTTCCAGTGTACTGCCCGGAGAAGGAGAGGAGGAGGCTGCCCAGGGAGAAAAAAACAAAGTCTGTGCCCCGGGCGCGCCCCCCTCCGCCCCGGTCACCTCACCAACCGGGTGCCGGGCATCCCTGGCTTGCGGCGCAGCGCGGTGGTACTCACCCGCCTCGCCCGTGCCGCTGCCGCAGCCTCTGGGAGCTGCTGAGTCCCGAGCTTTCTGAGTGCAAAAAAGATGGTGGTGCGTATCGGGAGACCACCCATTCCAGCGTCTGGCAACCCGGCGGCGACTCTGGCTCCTCAGCACTGAAGGAAGAGGAGGAGGAAGGAACGGCGCAGTCGGACGCCATCTGCTGTACACCTCTGCGCTGCCATTGGCTGCCTGGCGCATCCCCGGGAACCGCGGACTCGGGCCACTGGGGGCCACCTTGCGCCTCACCGCCCCCAGCAGCTGCTCCCCGCCTCCCCTCCCTTCTTCCGTCTCCGCTCCACAATCTCCTCCTCCCCTTTTCCCAGCGGTGGGCTCACCCGACCCTCCACTTAGCCCCCTCCCCCATGAGAGCCACTGCGCACCGGCCTCAAGCGCCAGCCTCTGCTCCTCAAGACTGTTGTTCTCTGCAACTTTGAAGCTTCAGGGTGGAGGCGTGGGCCGGATAAAGGGACTCCCCAACCAGCCTGAGCCCCGAGGTACCCAAGCCTCCGACAGCCTCGGGCAGGGGCAAGCACTTTCCGCCTCAGGGGAATCTAAGGAGTGACAGGGGAGAAGGAGGCAAAGAGAGTGAGGGGGTGCTTTACTCCTCAGTTATAATCCCAAGCCCCTCAGCAATACATACACACACGCACACACATACACACTCACGTGCGCACACAAACACACGCAACACTCACAGGCAGAGTCGTCCTGCCCTGTGGATAGCCTGGCGTTCCTCTGCAGTCCCCGGGCACAAGAGGGCTTCAGTGATACAGGGAAAAAGACAAAGAACATCCTAGCTGGATAGGTGAAAAAGGGAAAATCCAGGGTGATTGGGGGAGCGCAGGGAGGGGGGCGTGTCCCTAGCTATGGGTCCTGCCTGGACATCTCCTCCTAGAGGGGATCCCAGAGACTGTCAGCCCACCCAGACCCGAGCCTAGTTTCAATCTGCTTTTCAAAGGATTCGTGTCGTGGCTGCAGGAGGGGGGAGACGGGTGTGCTGTCCTTGGGAGGGAGGGGGCGGGAGCAGAGTCTATGGCAACTGGGTGGTAGAGGCAAGTGGCGAGTGAGGAGACCCAAGTCCGCTCAGGTAAGGCAGGCATGCAGAGAGCACGTGGGCAGGCTGGAGCAGTCACAGCTGAGAATCCTCCCCTTACTCTCTGACACCATTCCAAACCCTTCAGGTTTTAGACAACTTTGATCTAGGGAACTTCTTAGGCTCCTTCCGAGAGACGAAGTTTCTCCAAAAGAGGAAAAAAAAAAAAATCATGAGGACTACCTATTGCCAATTACAGGGTATTTTGCCTATCATATCTCTTTAAATGTGTGAACCCAGCAACAGCAGGAATTGTATCTTTTCGAATTTATCCAACGCTTGGCACACCATGGGTGCTTCAAAAGAAGCAAAATAATCCTGAGAAAATTAAAGCTTGATGTCATAGTGCAAATTAGATTTAAGAGATAAACAGAGCAGCTAGGGTTGTCACAGGGGGGAAAAATAAAAGAATGTAAGTGCCAGTGGAAAGGGAAATGTGAATCTGATGATGAGGGGTTCTGATCCACCTTGCTGTGGGACTGGATACTGAAAACGGGAGAGGGAACCTGCCTTGTTTAATATTTTAAACAGCAATTGCTATTCTCCCAGTGAGCGCTGGCATCACACTCGGAGTTGTGCCTTTCTTTCTGACATCACTCTCTTAAATCAGCTGCCATCCAGATCCTAGAATATTTCCCCAAATCCAAGACCATGATTTATTACTCCCAAGAAATAAAATGCCAATCCTATGAGCCAGGGGGAAAAGAAACTGGTCCATTATGTTTTATTGTAATCTCAATATATACAGATCAATAGCCAAAGAGTCTCATTTAAGTAACTTCAGGAACAATAGCCAAAGAAAAACATCTGTTTTCCTGAACTGTTCCATCCTGGCTTTCCAGATTCTGGTCTTTCCAGAAACAACACAGCGTTTTCAGACCACATCCCATGTACACATCCATATGGTAGAAAGATCTGTGTTTGCAGCCCTTGTAGAAAGAGGCTATCAAGGACCCACTTTGGAGTATGTCATTTATGCATGTTTTTACACTTTTGTATTCTCCTCCCTCTTCAGAGGCACCAATACGTATGTTTTTCTTTAGGCTAGGAATTTGACTTCAATGTGCATTTTAATTTAATATGCTAGCCCATTCTCATTAACTCCTTGCTCCATATCAGTGATCATTATAGTATTTATAAGAATATTTTGATTTTTGAAGAGTAACTTTCATTCTCTGTTGCACTGTTTGGATTTGGTCTCCTGCTTTTTTGAATTTGGATATAAAAGATAATACCTATATGGCAATCATGTCCTATACATTGGGATTCTTAATCAAAAATAAGAAACTCATAAGGATAAAAATCTAAATCATATCTAAATTACAAAGAACCTTAAACTTTAAGCATTGCTACCTCTTGTTAGCTTACTGACTCCTCTAAACTATAAAATAGTCACTTTTTATTAAGACACTGTGCCAACAGCAGGTATCTCAGTATACCTGATACATAGTATAAGATGCTAAACTTTCTCTAATATTGTTCAATTGCATACAAAAATCTAGTAGAAGGAAAAAGCAGATGTTTCTAGTTCATATTCCCAATTTGTATTTTAAATACACATTTTACTGAGCATATGAGTTTCCTGCCAAAACAGTCAGCTTTTGGTTTTTAATAAAAATACATCCCTCAAAATCTAGATTAAAAGGATAATCTAGGCAGGGACAGAGATGTTTTCAATGAAGGTTGGGGGGATGGGTGGGTGTGAGGGGGAATGACCAAACAAAGAATTTGGAAGAAGGTGGCCTTGAAAAAATAGGTGTCATTATTATGTATAAGGAATAGATCAATATTCCAAATGGAAAATAAATTGGTGATTATACATTCCCACAACCCCTCACACACAGATGCCAAAGCCTCTAATCCCCTCTAGGCTTCCAGGAAGGATGAAAGGAAACAATAGAATAGAAGAGGAGAGGAGGTGGGAGGAGGTCTCTTGGGATGGAGTCCCTGATGAGAAACAAGGAGGAGCCACAGAGGAAAGCAAGTCTATACTAGCCAAACAACACTGGAGTTTATTTTTGGTTTTGTTCATATTTCTCACTGTTTTTTCTGAACACCACCTTCTCCATATAGTCTAACAAGCTTGGATAGGAAAGTGCTGTGTACATAGAACAGACAAGCATTGGCATTAAATAAATAAGGGATAATAAAGGCATGCAGAAAAAGCAGTCTAATTTTTAAGTCAGAGAGAGAAATGCAAGCCTGAGCCAGTATCTTGGGCTCTGCACTCAGGAAGTCACTGCCCAGGTCTACATTAGCCCGTCTCTGAAAGCAGTGAATTGAGTCAACTGCTCAGTCGCCCTGGGAGGCAGAAGTGGAGTGGGGAGGTAGGGGGAACCATGACTGCTTCATTCACACAATTCATTCAGGCCAATTCCAGGTTAGATGAGGTTCTATGGTGAATCTGAACTTTTTTTTTTCCTGCAAAAAAGAGCACTTCATCTTGGCATACAAATGTAAGTTTTGAGCTTGGTCCAGTAATATGATTTTTATGTGTTAACATCAAAATACAACGTAAAGACAATGTATTGAAAAGCAGTGAAGTGGAACTCCACTGGTTTCTGGCCCTCCTTAGTCCCTCAGAGGCACCAACACTTTTCCCTTGGACACTGAGTAGTCACAGGTCTACTCAGTCCTGAGACACAAGCCCTAGTTACTCACCCATCAAGACATTTGTTGAATGTCTTCTGCATCCCTGGCGCGGTGCACCATGGTGGTTGTCTGGTGGTACAGTGGTGGGGTCCTTCCCTCATAGAGTTTACAATCTAACAGGGACATAAGACAACAAACAGGCATCCAAATGATAGCAAACACACAAAAAGAAAGAAACAACTTTTGTGAGAAAGGATGCAGTGGAGTAGAAGGGAATAGAAAGGAAGGATGAAACTCAGGTGGGTGCTCTCAGAGGAAACAATGTTTAGGCTGAGACCCAAAGGACAAGAGGTAAATAACATGGTTCTGACGGTAAAGAACCTGCCTGCAATGCAGGAGACCTAGGTTCGATCCCTGGGTTGGGAAGATCCCCTGGAGGAAGGCATAGCAACCTGGAGAATCGCCATGGACAGAGGAGCCTGGTGGGCTACAGTTTATGGGATCACAAAGAGTTGGACACGACTGAGTGACTAAGCACATTAACATTTATTGAAATTTTTCTAGATATGAGGTATGGGCTAAGTCCTTTACAAATATTATTTAATCCTCGTAACTGGTCCATGAGGTAGGCACTGTGATCAAGTTTGTTTTTTACAATGGAGACAGAGTTTAAGCAATTTATTCAAAGGCATACGGCTGATGAGTAGAGAGCTAGGATTTGATCAGGCAGTCATGTGTACAATTTTTAACCCCTAAGAGACACTGCATCTCATACAAGTAGATAGCAGCCAAGAGGAGAGAAAAGGCAGACAACAGGACCAAAGACCCTGTGGTTTGGAAATCTTGGCACACAGAGAACTCTTTAGGACCTAAAAGAGCTGCAGACTGGTGAGCTTGGAGGAACATCTCATGACATAGGGCAGAGGGGCAGGCTGGGCAGAACTTGCCAGTCCTATAAGCTAGTGGATGACACAGTCTAATCGAGACCTTTCAAAGAGACTTCCCTGGGGGCCCAGTGGCTAAGACTCTGCGCCCCCAGTGCAAGGGCCCTGGGTTCGATCCCTGGTCAGGAAACTAGATCCCACATGCCACAACTAAGAGTTCCTATGCCACTACTAAAGATCTCACATGCTGCAACAAAAATTGCAGATCCCAGGTGCTGCAATTATGATCTGGCGCAGTCAAAACAATAAGTATATAAATATAGTGTTTTTAAAAGAAGGTCACCTGCATGTCTTACAAAGACAGATTAGCAAGAGTGGAATGAACAGTGGTCCAGGCAAGAGATGAGGGTGGCTGAATGGAAACAAAGAGAACAGCACGCGTAGAGGGGTATTTTAAAGGCCTGTCCATCTCTTCCTTCTGCCTTCCTACCTCTCCCCAAGGCTGGCATCCAGTTGTTTACCTCAGGATCCAAAATCCTAAATTCTCGACTTCAGTCATTGGACCCTGGGTCTGTTTTCTTGTCACACATCTGATCTGCGAATGGGATGAAGAGCGATGAGCATGCCCCCCACCCTCATATGACCAACTCTGGGAACTTTACTTCTGAATCTTTTTCTAGAATTCTTCCTCCGTGCCCAGTGTCCTCTACGTTCTCTATTTTGCTGCTCAGCCTCCAATAATATTTACTGACCAAAAAGATCTAGGCTCTGATGGATGATCCCTTCTTCCCCACAGCTTTCTGACATCACCAAGCCATAGCCAAATTGGAGAGGTTGTCACTCCATCCACACTAAAAAAGAGAACATGAGCAGGCAACCTCCATATATATAAGAAATGACTCTGATTAATTTGGAAACAATAAAACCCCTGGAGTGACAACTTGGATTACATTCATAATGACTTGGTTTGTAAAGACCAGGTGTTATGTAGATTGGAACTTGTTATTATCCAAAGATTTGGCAACCCTAATCCTTTTCTACTGGGCACAAAGCCACACAATACTCAGAGGCCTAACTTTGATGAGATGGGCAAGAGAGCCTCTAACTTCTATTTTGCTGTTTTCCAAGGACAGCAGTCTCTGATGGGCAGCATGTGCCTTTACAGGTAGAAAGGATAAAAGACACTGGGAATGACAATATTGCCAACAGATTGCAAGATACAGTGTTCTTGACTGTAATATATGAGGTGGGACAAAGAGAAGAGCTTTCTGTCATTTCTTAATCATTTAAACTATAATACCCAATTATCTAGCAAACAAAAAATTCCCAATACATACTATGTTGAAAAAAAATTATACAACGGAAACTTCATAACTAAAACTTTCTCTTATATTCATCTTAGATTCTGAATTACACCATTTTCCTTGGTGCTACCTCATTGACTGTCCACCTTTCTCCATAGCATGTGTTATCTTCCTGGAATCTTCTTTACTCTGTCACTTTGATTCCCAGGAACTTCCTATTCTCTTCCTCTTGTCACTTGGTCCCTTCATAAATATCAGCTCTTCAGAATAGCCTTCCCCGATCCTCAACTATAGAAAGAAAATGGCATATTTCATTTCTCTGTATCTTCTTATCCTGCCTTACTTTGCTTCACAGCATGTAACACAATCTGAAATTTTGTCACACAGTTGTTTCAGTGTTTATTATCTATCTTCTCATCAAGAATGTGAGCCCAGTGAGGTTAGGGGCTAGGTACACACCCAACAGTGCCTTGCACATGATGGGCACTCAGCAAGCAGTTCCTGAATGCAGGACTTCTCTGGTGGTGCAGTGACTAAGAAGCTGACTTCCAGTGCAGAGCATGCATGTTCAATCCCTGGTCGAGGAACTAACACCCCGCATGCCTCGAGGCAACAAAGCCCATGCGCTGTAACTAGAGAAGTTCACATGCTACAATGAAGACCCAGAACAATACCCTCTCGCCGCAAAAAAAAAAAAAAAAAAAAGTTCATGAATGAAAGAATATTTATTTGCTGAGTCCTGAAATCATTCCCACTCTGGCTCCATCCTCTTTCCAGCCCTGTTTCTTGCCACTGTCTGATAACACTCTTCCCTCTGGTTTCAAGGGTCTCCTCACTCACCCTTTCACAGTCTATGAAGCTCTGATTCAGCACCTCTCCATGTCTCCCTCCTCAGCCTTACAGATCTGACCTCCCCTAAGAAATTTTCCTAGACCTAATTTCATTTCACATATATTTAATTTTCCCCTTTACCAAACTCCTATAATGTTCACCGTCTGGGCCATTCAGTTTTTCAATTAACTGTACACCATCTCATACTGATCTCGAATGCCTTCCTAGCCATTAGCCTAGTTCTCTCAACTTCATTGTTCTTCCTAGAGGGTAGACGCTGAGAAACATACTTCCTTTCTTCCCTTCAATTTTCAGCTTCTGTTTTACTACAGGCACTCAGTAAGAACTTGCTGATGGACTAACTACATGAAGAATCTGAACAAAAACTTTAGGCTTCCTTTGGTCATATGATATTAAGAGAAACACTTATCACCTCATGTTTGTGACAACCAGGACCTTTACCACCTCACATGTGTGTGAGTCGACCTTGCCGGTGCCAGTCAAGACTGCTCATTCATTGAACAAACACTGTGAGAACCTGCTCTGTGTCAGATACCACTGTGAGCACTGAGGAGAGTCCAGAAGAAGATTATCCAAGGAAGCAGACAGTTAAATTTCAGTAGAACAAGCTTCCCAGGGGTATAGTGGTAAGGAATTTGCCTACCAAAGCAAGAGCTGATGGAGACGTGGGTTTGATTCCTGAGTCCAGAGGATCCCCTGGAGTAGGAAATGGCAATCCACCCTAGTATTCTTGCCTGGACAATTTCGTGGACAGAGGAGCCTGGTGGTCTACAGTCCATGGGGGTCTCAAAGAGTCATATATGACTGGGTGACTGATGGCGAGTGAGTACAGAGAAGCTTCAGAGACATCGTGTGGATATGGTGGAAACCTCCAGGAGAAGCATCTAACCTAGTGTCAGCTTCCCAGAATGGATCTATCTGGCCCAAAATCAGAACCATAGATAAAAAACAGAAAAGTTCCTCAGATTTTGTGACCTCCTGGCTTGAAATAGTTTACCATTGTAGCATTTTCACAGTGTGCTATGTTCCATTCATGATTTCACTCTTAAAAAATCACAGTACAGACTCTCTCACAACTAACAACCCTAGGGAAAACATGACAGACAGTGCAATGTCTGTGTGTTGTGTGCTTAGTCGCTCAGTCAGGTCCAGCTCTTTGAAACCTCATGGACTGTAGCCCGCCAGGCTCCTCTGTCCATAGGGATTCTCCAGGCAAGAGTACTCGAGGGGGTTGCTATGCCCTCCTCCAGGGGATCTTCCCAATCCAGGAATTGAACCCAGGTTTCCCACATTACAGCTGGATTCCCCACCATCTGAGCCACCAGGGAAGCCCTGAAATGTCCATGCATGCTGAAAAATCACCCCTCTGCTCAAATACTCAGGATTTGCACTCTAAGGATGCCATTTTTACACCTCATTTCTTCTCTTAGCTTCCTAGGCATCACACAATCCTCTTTTACCCAATACCTGTGTGTTAGATCATATTCAAGTTCCAGACTGGGCTCCCTTTTCCTCTCCATCTACACTTTCTCCTTAAGTTATTATGTCCACTCCCATGATTTCAGGTAGTATCCTTTACTGAAAATGCCTAAGTCCATTTCTCTGGCTATAGTAGTCAGTATAGACTAAGTTGTGCTACAGTAACATATGAACCCCCAAACCTTGGTAGCTTAACACAAAAAAGTTTATTTCTCTCTTATCCTGTATGACCAACACAGGTTAGCAGAGGGAACTTGTGTAGTGTCCCTGGTTCTTCAACTCTGTATCTAAATATTTGTTTGCCATCTTTACTGGCATCATCTAAGTACTTTGAACCAAACATTCATTCATTTCCCTCCAAACCTATGTACTTCACAATGAACATTGATTTTCCTCCCCAAACCTGCTGTCCCTCCAATCTTCCTTGTCTTATAATAAAGCACCATGATGTTGTTCAACCCCAAGCTCTAAAAATCATCCCTCAATCCTTTCTCTCACTTTAATCACATAGAAATACCTAGTCCTATTATTTCTATCCCCCCCAAAAATTCTACACGCATCCATCTCTTTCTATCTCCACTATCCTCATCCTGATCTAAGCTATCACAGTCTTTCATGTCAGTGACAGTAGCAGTTTCCTATCTGACCTCCTTTCTTACACCCTTGTCCTTACACAACCCATCGTCCACAGCAGTCAGAGTGATCTTTTTCAATGGTACATTGATAAAATCTTTTCCCTGCTTAAAATCTTCCAATCAGTTCCCAGTATACTCAGAATAGGTTCCAAATTCCTTGTGTCTGGCCGCTTTCTGAGAAGTCATCTCTTCTACTCTGTTGACGCTAAACCACAGCCTTGTATACCCATTTAGTGTTGTCTTGGGGCCTTTGAGCTGTACCTGGAATGCTAACTCCCTAGATATGCACATGGCTGCCTCGTCATCATTCAGATATCAAAGTCAGTATCATTTCCTCAGAGAGGGCCCTGAGGACACCCAAATAAAGTAACCTCTAGTCTCTCCCTAACACATTCCCCCTACTTGGTTCTTTGCGTAGTACTTGTCAGAGTATTTGGGTTTTGCCATATCTTTATTTGTCCACGGAATTTAGGCTTTCTTAGAGCCAAACTTGGATCACCTGCTCACTCATGTACTGCTCATTGCCTATGGGAACAATGCCAGGCCCACAGAGTAAATGCTCAGTAGACAAGAACTAAAGAAATGCGTTTGTCAGTTTACTGAGAAACTCTGATGCCGCTGCCCATTCTCATCTTTATCTCTTCTTGGCTTCTTTTCCATATAACCTTTTAATACAAAAGACTCAGACTGAAATCCTTATTTCCAACTGATGGAGGCAAATCTAAAGAAATGAAACAGTGAAGTGATCATCCACATGCTGGTGATTTGCAGTCTTCTCCTTGCCAATCAGAAGGAAGAAGTTAACTAAAGAGGCAGCTACTTGTCACATCTAGAGGTTCTTTTGACCCCGGTGATTAAGATGATGTGCCTGATGTGGTGAACTTATATATTATGTTGCCAGAGAACTGGGAAAACAGCCCTTTTGTCACACTGAGTTCTCAATTTTGATGGTTGCTGTCACTGTTCTAGAAGGAAATGACTCACCCAAGATCAGGGGAGGGGGAGTAAGGGTGGTGATGAAATGGGAGACAGGATTGGTTAGAGGGTCTGCTTCTAAGTCCATCAGAGAAAATAGAAAGTGAAGATGCCATAATGTACAAGCACATGTTGATACCAAACATTATATATAACTTTGGACCAATTTCTAAAGCTTTCAAAAAAGGAAAGCCCTCTGTGTTCCTTAGAAATTTCCTCTCTATAGACTGAGGATGTCCAGAGACTAAAGGTAGTTGATCCTGTAATATTTGGTTTTATCCAGCTTCTCAAAATAGTTCAGGACAGGTAGCTGGTGTCATATAGAGGAAGGCCTTCATAGTGTATCAGTCTTCATCCAGCACTGCTTTCCCCACATGTATTCTTACAGCTTCCTCCTGATCCTCCCCATCACTGACTCCTTGACTTGGCTTCCTGTTTATGACCTCCCTTTGGCTCCCATCACCATGCTTCTCCTACTAGTACAGTTGGTCTTCCATGTCAACCATGTTGTAGCCCATCTCTCAAGTGATAAATTGCTCCAGTTGTTTGAGGAAAACACCCTACCCGGTCTAGTCTGACCTCGGCCTTCTTATTTGTCAAAGAAGACTCCCATTTTAGGTCATTGATTAGAGTTACAATTTCCCCTGCAAGATAGTTGTCATGGATAGAAAGTTTGTCTCCCCATAACATTTATAGGTTGAAACCTCAAATGCCAGTGTGATGATATCTAGAGGTGGAGCTTGTGGGAGGTAATTAAGTTTAAATTACATCATAAAAGTGGGGCCCCCATGATGGAATTAGTGCCCTTAGAAGGAGAGACCAAAGAATTCACTTGCTCTTGCCCTTGTTTGCATGCTCACTCTCTCCCCACCGTCTCTGCTCCACGCCCTCCATCTCTGCATCCCCCTTCTCTGTCTCTCTCTGACATATGAGGACACAGCAAAAAGGTGGCTGTCTACAAGCCAGGAACTGGACCTTCACCAGAACCTGATCATGCTGACATCCTCACCTCAGACTTCCAGTCTCCAGAACTTTGAGAAACAAATATGTACTGGTTAAGCCACCCAGAGTATTATATTTTGTTATAGCAGCTTAAGCTAAGACAATATTCAAGTCTCTTAAAGGTCTGAACATTTCCCCCAAAATATGTTAACGTGCAACCTTTAGAGTCAGACTAGGAAGGAGAGTTCTTCTCTATATCTGGCCTAAATTTCTCGAGATTTAATTTAATTAGAGCTCATACCAAGATGGAGATTTTTACCTGACAAAAAAATGCTTCCTATTTCATTCCTATAAAGAGAACTTTTTCAATCTTTAAGGAACCTTAATTCAGCATTTGATCTATCCTTGATTATACAATTATTAGTCTTTTGGTGATCTAACCAATGACATTTAAAAGGCACTTATGTGCAAGAGCTTGAATTATGGAATCACAAAACTTTTTAGTTGAAAGAAGCCTCAGAGAAAATATAGTTCAATTCCTGTATTTAAGAGATAAGGATAAGTTGAGACCCAGATAGCTGAGGTGTCCTGTACAAGGTCATACAGCTTGTCAAGAAACAGAAGCAAAGAACACATGTGAGATGGCCTTTTTACCAGTTTACCTGTAGTTGAAGACAAGTTTTAGAAAGATAAAATGGAAGAGAAATGGATTTCGGCTCTTTAAAAAAAACCCTGATGCTATGCCAGTGTATTTTATCCTGCTTCAAGGATGAAACATCATTAACGCAGAGAAACCCTTTAGAACATAAGAACATAGGCAAAGCATAATTTTGAAAAGAGGTGTTAATTCCCAGATTATTGTGGTGAAGGGACATGGGGAGGAATGGAAGGAGAGGTCCTAAGAAAACCAATCTAAATCATAGTCCCTGGAACCAGTTTCTCCTGCTTCTACCCTACTGGGAGTCTTTTTAAGAGAAAACTGGAAATGTTCAGCTGCACACAGAGTGCCTTATTTAGCAGACAATCTCAAAAAAAAGACAACATTTTCCCTTGTGATTTGAGACTTCATCATCTAATTTTCCCTTTGTGGTGCTCCTCCAACAGCAACCTCCTGCTAAATGGACAGAACAGACATGACAACTCTGGAGTTTCCATTCACACCCACAGCTTCAACTAGAGAGGCCACACAACTCAACATATAGCTCTTTCCCTTGAACTTTAGATTCATTTCTAACTGCCTGAGGTGTATCTCTACCTTGATGTGAACAGTCACCTTAAGCTCAGCAAGTCTAAAACAAAATCCATGACTTCCTACCCTGCGACCCCAAATCAGTCTCTTTTACAACTTGTTTAACCTGACTAGGTTAATGTTGGCACTAGGCATTCAGTAGCCTAAGCTGAACCCTCAGAAACATCCGTAACTCTTCTTTCTACATCATCTACCACGTTCAGTTCATTACTAGTCTCTCCTGTCTACCTGTTAGGCATCCCTGGAATCTGTCTCCTATACTCTATCCCCTCTAATATTTTCCTGAAGTCCAGACTCCATCTTTTGTCTGGACTGTTACAAGGAACTTCAGATAAAATAATTATTTTATTTTCCTTGCCTTCCACAAATCTGATATGCTTTTGCTAAAAATAAAAACTGTTGTATGGCTCCCAAGTGCCTAAAAGATAAATTTCAAATTCTTTAACATGAAAAAATAGATGCCTTTAAATTCACTTTCTTAAACCTAGATACACACCCTTAATATTCCATCCTGAAACTTTTATCTACTAGTAATGGATCTGTTTTCATGAGCTGAATGTGATAAGAATCAACTTAAGCTCTCATTCGCAGAGAAGACTATGTATTGTGGTTGACAGAAAAGGTTACAAAAAGCAGATGAAACTCTGAGTCTACCATGAACCATCATTATGATCTATACCCTTGTCTATTAAATGGAGATAATCGACATCATCATGAGAATTACATGAGATGTGTATAATGTGCCTAACAACAAAACTATCAGTATAGTGCATATATTATTAATATAATTGTTACTAACATAACAGATCTTTAAGTATCCTAGGATAATTATGATAGGCCCCTCATTATTCTCTCATTTAATGCAAATATTCCCACTTTTTACTATCAATTTCAAAATCGTATCATTTTGAGAATAGTTATCCATCCTGGTTAACTCCCATGGACCTGAAGAAACTAACCATGACTTTATCATAAAACTTTAAGATAAATAAGAACTCATCCTTCCTAACAGTTTAAAGGTGATTAATAAACACAGTCTCTTTTTCCAAAGGTGTTTTCTCTTTTAATCATTACAACTCAAAAGGATTAAACTCCTCTTTACTTTAGTGAATATTTTTGCTTCCTAATTGGGGCTTTCAAGGAAATTTTAGAGTGGCTGTTTCAGACCACCAATTAGTCTCTCCTTTCTAAAAATGTTCCATCCTTGCTTTGGTCAGAGATCATTGGCAGGAAGTTAGGTAAAGGTTTTACACTTCCTTTCTGTGGCTTCCTAGAGCAGTACTATCAATCTAACACTTTTCAACAGCTCTGAATTTATAGTCATTTTAATAAGTAAAAGAGGATAGTTGATAGAGCAGCAAATTGGTCTTCTCTTGCTATGAAAATGAAAACAGATAGCAAACATAGTCTATTAAAGTAATATAAGTACTTCCAAGAAGTCAAGACATTGTTAGAGATGTTTTCAAAATGTCAACAGATAATAAGATTGGGCAGTGAGCCAACGATACTGAAGGAGAGTATATGTATTTGTTTCGTATGGGAATTAAATGATTCCTCAACCAAAAGTACCAAGGAATTTCCATTTAACACATTCAGAGTGTTGTTACTGTCATCTAGAGTGTGAAGGAGAAGGCGATGGCAACCCACTCCAGTACTCTTGCCTGGAAAATCCCATGGACGGAGGAGCCTGGTGGGCTGCAGTCCATGGGGTCACAAAGAGTCGGACACGACTGAGCGACCTCACTTTCACTTTTCACTTTCATGCACTGGAGAAGGAAATGGCAACCCACTCCGGTGTTCTTGCCTGGAGAATCCCAGGGATGGGGGAGCCTGGTGGGCTGCCGTCTCTGGGGTCGCACAGAGTCGGACATGACTGAAGTGACTTAGCAGTAGCAGCAGAGTGTGAAAACTGATGAATTTTTTAAAATAATGTAGCATTATGAGATGCTCTTAGGTCTAAAAAATACCTTAGTCCTAGTGTTGCCCCATTCCTTAACTAGCCCTGTGACCTTAACTTAATCTCTCAAGATTTCCATTCACTCAACTCTAAAATGAAGAAGAGGAAATAAGAACATAAATTATTTCAGGAAGAGGACCAAGTCAACATAATTCACACCATATGCCAAACACTGAGCCTAGCATACAATACATACTCAACAAGTGTTATCCACACATGACTGGGGTTGGATAACAAAACTGGTATGAATCTCATTTCATTTTTGTTTAGAGATCTAATGCAGTGACATCAAGTGAAAAATTCAGTCAACAGTTTTAAATTTATCTCTTCATCCTTTTGTTTTCAATCAATAGAAAATCAAATACCAGTAGGCTTTTTCTTACCAAAATGTCCAGCTACTCTATCATCCTGAAGAAATGCACTAAGTGAATATTTTCTTTGATACAGTCTTTTTTCTAACTTCACAAACTTAGCTGCTTCATAGAGATCTGTAAATGCTAAAGAAGAGAGTAGCAAAGTTTCATGCAAGGTCAGAGAGCAGCAAAAGATTAAGAAAAAAAAAACAATTCAATACTGTGATTGAGAGTATTCTTCAAAGTTAACTATTTGCCATCCTGGCAAAAGTGCTGACGGAGAAGGCAATGGCACCCACTCCAGGACTCTTGCCTGGAAAATCCCATGGACCGAGGAGCCTGGTAGGCTGCAGTCCATGGGGTCGCAAAGAGTCAGACACGACTGAGCGACTTCACTTTCACACATTGGAGAACAAAATGGCAACCCACTCCAGTGTTCTTGCCTAGACAATCCCAGGGACGGGGGAGCCTGGTGGGCTGCCATCTATGGGGTCGCACAGAGTCGGACACGACTGAAGCAACTTAGCAGCAGCAGCAGCAGCAGCAAAAATGTTGAGACTGAAAGGAAAGACTCTTCCTAAAAAAAACAACCACCAAGCAAAATAGGTGGCTTAAATTAGGTGCTAAATATATGAATAACTAAAACCAGTCATATCACTGCCAACCTGGAAAATAATATTTATTACAAGCAGAAGAGATGGGACTTTCCTCATGGTCCAGTGGTTAAAAATCTGCCTCATAATGTAGGACATGCAAGTTCGATCCCTGGTCAGGCAACTAAGATCCCACATGCCATGGGGCTACTGGGCCTACACATGGCAGTTACTGAGCCCATGCACCACAGCTAGAGTCTGCCCATTGCAACTACAGATGCCTGTGAGCTGCAACGAAGATTCAGTGCAGGCAAAACAAAACAAAAAAAGCAGAAGAGACGTAGGCAGCAAACTCTGAGAGAAGTTGGGAACTGCAGGACAATTATCCAAGTCTCAGAATTCTGTGGATTGAATAGTAATTAGCTTAGCTACCGTTCTGTTGGGAGTCAGATACAGAGGCATGATACATCCCACCCCCCCCTTGCTACACTGTGTACAAGAACATTAATTAATCAGTGAATACAGCATCATGATTAACTAAAGCAAGTCAATACAAAATGCCAAGATATATGTTTAATAAGGTGTTGTTTCCAGTATTAATCTAGGTAAGTAAATAAACTACATTGTCTTAACACAATATGTCAAAGTTATTTTCTTGTGATTGATCAACATGGTTCACAATAAATTAGCATCCTCTAATGAAAAGGCCAGTGCATAGAAAATGTTGATGATAATATTTGCTAACATTAATTAATTTCTAGATATGCACAGCCATACAGTTCTTAAAATGTTTTAATGAAATACAGTTGACACATAATATTGTATAAGATTTAGGTATATGACAGAGATTTGACATTTATACACATTACAAATTGATCAACAAAATAAGTACAGTAGCTTCCCAGGTGACTCAGTGGTAAATGCAACAGACATAACAGATGTGGATTCAGTCCCTGGGACAGTGTGAAAGTGGAAAGTGAAAAGTGAAAGTGAAGTCTCTCAGTCGTGTCCGACTCTTTTCGACCCCATGGACTGCAGCCTACCAGCCTCCTCGGTCCATGGGATTTTCCAGGCAAGAATACTGGAGTGGGGTGCTAGAGAAGGGAATGGCAACACACTCCAGTATTCTTACCTGAAAACTCCATGGACAGAGGAGCCTGGAGGGCTTCGGACCATAGAGTCTCAAAGAGTCAGACTTGACTGAGCACACACGCACAGCACATGTGCAAAAGTATAGTAACCATCTATCACCAAACAAAGTTATTGCAATACTATTGAATATATTCCCTATGCTACATGTTAAACCCCTGTGCCTCATTTGTTTTATAACTTGAAGCTTGTACCACTTCAATCCTTTTTGGCTATTTTTTTCTCTCCTCTGGCAATCACCAGTTCTCTGTATTTATGAGTCTGTTTCTTTTTCTTTTTTTTTTTTATCCTACATATAAGTAAAGTCACATGGTATTTGTCTTCCTCTGACTTATTTCACTAAGCATAATACCCTCTGGGTTCATCTATGTTGTCACAAATGGCAACATTTCCTTCCTTTTTAAGGCTAACGTGCCACTGTATATATATCCCATATCTTTATCCATTTGTCTATCTATAGACACTTAGATTTCTTCCATATCTTAGCAATTATAAATAATTATAATTTGCACATAGGCGTGCAAAAATATTTATGAATTAGTGTTTCTGTTTTCTTCAGATAAAGACCCAAAGCAGGAATTACTGGATCATACAGGAGCTCTATTTTTAATTTTTTGAGAAACCTCCACACTGTTTCCCTTGGTGGCTGCACCAACTTACATTCCCACCAATACTGCGGGAGGATTTCCTTTTCTTTACCTCCTCACCAACATTTGCTATTTGTTATCTTTTTGATGACAGCCATTCTGAAGGTATGAGGTGATATCTACTGTGATTTTGATTTACATTTCCCTGATTATTAGTTACGCTGAGCATCTTTCCATGTGCCTATTGACCATCTGTAAGTCTTCATTGGAAAAGTATATATTCAAGGCTTCTGTGTATTTTTTAATGATTTTTTTAAAATATTGAATTGCGTGAGTTCTTTATATAGTTTGGATATTAACCCCTTATTGGATACATCATTTGAAAATATCTTCTCCCATTAAGTACACTGCCTTTTCATTTTGTAGATAGTTTGCTCTCCTGATAGCTCAGTTGGTAAAGAATCCACCTGCAATGCAGAAGACCCCAGCTCGATTCCTGGGTCAGGAAAATCCCCTGGAGAAGGGATAGGCTACCCACTCTAATATTCTTGGGCTTCCCTTGTGGTTCAGCTGATAAAGAATCTGCCTGCAATGTGGGAGACCTGGGTTCGATCCCTGGATTGGGAAGACCCCCTGGAGAAAGGAAAGGCTACCTACTCTAGTATTCAGACCTGGAGAATTCCATCGACTGTATAGTCCATGGGGGTCACAAAGAGTCAGACATGACTGAGTGACTTTCACTTCACTTCCTTTGTTAAGCAAAAGCTTTTTAGGCTGATGTCCTCCCATTTGTTTATTTTTGCTTTTGTATTCCTTGCCTGAGGAGACACACCCAAAAAAATATTGCTAAGACTGATGTCAAAGAATGTAGTGCCTATGTTTTCTTCTAGGAGTTTTATTGTTTCAAGTCTTACATTTAGTCTTTAACCCATTTTGAGTTTACTTGTGTATATGGTGTGGACTTCCTGGTGTCTCAGACAGTAAAGGATCTGCCTACATTGCGGGAGATCCAGGTTCGATCCCTGGGTCAGGAAGACACCCTGGAGGAGGAAATGGCAACCCACTCTAGTATTCTTTCCTGAAGAATCTCCATGGACAGAAGAGTCTGGCAGGCTGTAGTCCATGGGGCTGCAAAGAGTTGGACAAGACTGAGTGACTAACACATACAATGTAAGAAAATGCTATTGCTTCATTATTTTCCCTGTAACTTTGTCCAGATTTCCCAACACCATTTATTGAAGAGACTGTCTTTTCTCCACTGTATATTTCTACCTCCTTTGTTGTAGATTAATCAACTATTTAAGTGTGTGCTAATTTCTGGGCTCTCTATTCTGTTCCATTGATCTGTGTGTCTGCTTTTCTGCCAGTACCTGATTACTGTAGCTTCAATATAGTCTGAACGTAGGGAGCAGGAAGCAAAACTTCTGAGCCCACCATCAGGCCCTCAGTCCAGGGTCCTACACTGGGAAGATGAGCCCCTGAATTGTTTTGATCACTATAACATTGCAGGGCAATTTAGAATCAGGGAGCATAATACCTCTAGTTTTGTTCTTTCCCAAGACTGCTTTGGCTATTCAGTCTTTTGTAGTTCCATGTCAATTTCAGGATATATGTTCCAGGTCTGTGGGAAATGTCTTCGGTATTTTGAAAGGGATTTGATGAATCTATAGATTTCTTTGAATACTACAAATATTTAAAATCATCCCCAGCTCAGAATCACTGGTAGGTATACAGGTTATTATTAAGGGCTCTGGATTAGAATGCTTGCACTGAAATTCTGACTCACAACCTTACTAGGTATTTGGCCACAGGTACTCAACTTTTCTGTGCCTCAAATTGCCCTCTATAAAATGGACATAATACTATCTAAGTATTAATATTATCTGATGATAAAATTAATTTTCCATTCTACACATGCATATAGCTCTCTGCACTTCATGGATATTTAATCCTCCCAGCAACTCTGTGAATACCAACATTGTTGTTGTTGTTGTTAAGTCGCTTCAGTCGCGTCCAATTCTGTGCAACCCCATAGACGGCAGCCCACCAGGCTCCCCCTTCCCTGGGATTCTCCAGGCAAGAACACTGGAGTGGGTTGCCATTTCCTTCTCCAATGTGTGAAAGTGAAAAGTGAAAGTGAAGTCGCTCAGTCGTGTCCAACTCTTTGCAACCCCATAGACTGCAGCCTACCAGGCTCCTCCGTCCATGGGATTTTCCAGGCAAGAGTACTGGAGTGGGGTGCCATCACCTTCTCCAGAATACCAACATAGGTACTATTATCTCCATTTTATAGAGGACAAATCTGAGGCACAGAAAAGTTGAGGACCCATAGCCATTTACCCAGTAAGTTGGTGAGCCAGAATTTCAGTGCAAGCATTCTAATCCAGAGCCCTTAATATTAACCTCTATACCAGTGATCCTCAACCAGGGGTGATTTTACCCCCAAGGGATATTAGGCAATTTCTGAAGACAGTTTTGATTGTCATGAGTGAAAGGGGAGAACGCTACTGGCATCTAGTGGGCAGAAGCCATGGATGTGGCTAAACATCCTATAGTGCACAGAATGGCCAACCCCCCCATTACCACCAAACAGAGAATTCTCCAGCACAAACTATCAAGAGTGGAGGCTGGAGAATCCTGTTCTGTATCATACTGCCTCTGGGATTAGTTATACCCTTGCTACGAAAAATGTGGTCTGCCAACCAGCAGCACTGCATCACCTAGGAACTTGTTAGTAAAACCCCACCCCAGATCTACTTAATTAGAATCTGTATTTCAATAAGATCCCCGGGTTATTCATCCGCACATGGAAGTTTGAGGGGTAGTGTGTTATACTATTAACTCCATCATGCTGTGATGGAGAAGGAAACGGCAACCCACTCCAGTATTCTTGCCTGGAGAATCCCATGGGCAAAGGAGCCTGGTGGGCTACAGTCCATGGGATCGCAGAGTCAGACATGACTGAACGACTAACACACACACACACACACACACATACATGCTGTGATAGGTCTTGAATAAGACACACAGACCATTTGTCCCACACAACGGTAGAGTCTCCTTACACAGGTGCAGAGAGAAATGTTAGGAAGGGGATAGGGGTGGGGTAGGAGGAGGAGGGACAGACCCACCAAGGATGGAATGTTAGGGGCTGAAATTGTCTTCAGGTTACCTAAAGTAGCAGACCCAGTCAGGAGGCACACAACCTGGGGCTAGCAAAGAGAAACTAACACAACACTCAAACCCAACTTTGTCCTTTGGATTAAGGACTACACAGACGGCCAGAAGCTAGGTAAACACAGGTATGGAGTTGAAGCAAAATGAGCTAACACAACTGGTATGTGGAGGACTGGAGCTGGGGGAGGGTAATCGTCACAAGCATACAAGACAGCCAGGATAGCAAAGCTCCTTGTATCTGGGTACCAGTTGTGTGGACCAGGGATTGGTCTGGTTTAAAGGCACAAGTGCAGAGAAGGCCCACCCACCTGATGAGATTTATCTGTATGTTCGCAAAATGCAGTTTTCCTACACCTTTTTTAACAGTCAATAAGGCAAAAGCACTACCAAAACACAAAATCTCTAACAATCCTTCGTCATTCTTCAAGACAAGAAGCCCATCCTTTTAAGACACATAAGCACCGTGGCTCATGACACACAGAAAGAGTTCCTACCCTCAAGTGGCCCTCAGAGGGGACCACAAAGTGCTGTAGAACCAACCAACCCTGATGTGGAAGCCACCACACAATTACACATTGGGAAATTTAAGATAATACTTTTTGTCAAAACACATTTCCTCCCCGACAGGCTTCTCAAAGCAATAAGCAAAATGACAATCTTTTGTGAGCTTTAGCAAATGTTAACTGGGAAACCCTACTGTTTTTAATTGTGCTTGAATAAATGCAGACCAGGATCTGTGAGTGCAAATAAAGTGGTTTCTCTCCCTGTCTCTGCCTTCAAATCAGCTCTGCACTGATGGGTGGGCATTCCCAAAGGAAAGGCAAGACTGAGGGAAAGTCCTTGGAGCCCAACTACTGTGAAAAGCATTTCACAGTAAACTGATAATTTAAGAAGACTTCTGTTGTGATTATCCAAATAATTTCCCCTTCTATCAGTCTCCATTCCTAAATCACCACTCTAACTGTTGCAGGAAAATCATAGCATTTGGGGATGAACTGTATCTTAAAGGATTTTCTAGTACAGTCGTTTCCAAATGTGATGTCCTCTGATTTGGGAAGAGACAGCTACTGAGAAAAAGCCAAGAGACTTTTTAAAATGTATACTCCTTGGATCCTATCCTCAGGAATTCCATTCCAACACATGTCAAGTGGTGCCCAAGGAAGCTGTGCTTTTAACAATCTCCTGAGACTCCTATGATGCTCAGCAGGTTCTGAGAACACTATCAAATTCAGTTCTCCCATTTCTTACAAGTCAGGAACTGAGATTTGGACAGTTCATTTATCGTAATACCAGGGCTAGCATCCTAACCTCCCAGTTTAGTTTAATGACCTAAGCCTGTCATTTTTGTTTTTGTTTTTTTCATTTGGTCAACAATACCGCATAAAAGTAAAAGATAATACTCAAGAATGTGAAGCATTCTTCACATTCTTCATTGAGTACAGAAGAATCCAGGATTCAGCACTAGAATCTCTTCTGTTATTTCCACTTTCTATTCCTGCTCATTTTAATCCTTGTAAAAATTAAGCAGCTTCCCGGATATTCCAAAACACCAGCTTCCTGGCCTTCCCAGAGGAGGATAGGAAAGCTTTTCAATGAACAGTCTGAAAATTAGCTGTGTAATCCATGACATCCCATACTTATAATTTCTTCCTTCTAGTCTTTTAAAGCTTCATTGTTCTTGAGCTTTCTGGGAATTTCTGACTATATTTCCAAAAGAAGAATCACATTATTATAACCCAGGAACATTGGGGTGTTGCCTCTGTAGCCCTATTGGTTGGCCAACTTCAATTATAATATTGCCTTTTTACCTCTACACACATACTTTTTAAGAGAAAGTTAATTTAAGGAACACATTCACTGTCTTTAATTTCTCTCATCGTGTTCTTGATTTTCTAAGAAGTGACTCATCTAACTCATTCACAAAACAAATAACAATAAGAAAAAAAAACTGCATCATTAAGATAACGGTATTGTTAGTTTTTTGAGGGGTAAGAAATACCCTCCAAAAAAAGGTTAATTATTTCTTTTTAGGCAGAGCCTCACTTCGGTTTGTGAAAATATATCTGCGGACGAAAAACGCTGCCTGCCATTTCAGTAAGCAGCAAGTGTTGCCTGCCATCAAGCCGTCAGCCACTGTAGCCACAGTGTACCCCGAGGGGAATTCGAGATGAAGAAAAATGGGATACTGGCCCTAAACAATTAAAATGCATATAGAAGGAATAATTTCAGTGAGCCCAGAGTCTTCTATCTTTCCATACATAAAAAAGCACTAAAATCATTAACTTGAAACGTCTGTTTTTTTTGTGATTAGCAATATTTCCATGTTTGACTGTAGGTATTTTTCTCTGCAGCAGAAACCCATATATATATATGTATGTATGTATGTATATGTATATATATTGGCTCCTCTCTTACCTCTCTGGCACAGTTCTTCAGAGCTATCTGAGAGGCTGTCTCCCAAGCCTCTGTCTCCCAAGCTCTAGTTCTCAGTAAGAATAAAACATAACTCACAAGTTTTAGGTTGTATGTTTTTTCTCATTTGACATTATCCAAATTCTGCCTGAGTTCACTTAGCCTGCAATTCTGCTTTGGGATACAAGCATACTGTCACTATGTCTATTTATTCTTCAGGCATTAAAATTCAAGAAAAAAAGATCAAGTAATCCTAAGAGCCATGGCGTTTCTGTACAATGCACTTGCTGTTAAGTCCAGAAAATTTATGCTCATTTTTGATATCTTAACAGCCACTTTTCCTTTGCTATTATCAAGTTAACAAATATACTCTCATAAAAGATCCCAAAGCATATTTTTTATCTTCCATCTATCGAAATCCTACATACTTTAGAGCCCACATGGTATTCTGCCACCTCTGAGAAGCACTTTGGCTTCTATTCTTCCTACAGCAACAAATACGGTCGATGCCCTTGCTACTTTAGTGATTTAGTTTAGTGTGATCTAAACACCAGCAGTATCAGCACCACCCAGAAGTTTGCTAGAAATGCCAAATCATGGCTCCACTCTGGGCCAGCTGAATCAGAATCTGCATTTTAGTAAGATTCCCAAGTGATTCATATATACATTCAAGTTTGAGAAGCCACGCTTTGTGCCAGGTAAGACTTCATTAGAGTTTGCTTTGAATCTCTTGTCTCCTCCAACCCAATTCTTCTACCTTCTAGGGAACAACTTTTGTGTTTTCTCAGAATTTGGTTCCATCAGAAATTTAAGGTGGAATTTAAGACAGTACTTGTGTACCAGACACTTTTGGTTGCTGGTCCAACAGCTATTCCTCACCTTCAATATCACTAACAGTACCTAGGCTTCAGAGAGGCATGTCCAGATGCCCCAGGGTTCATGAGGTCTAAGCTTCATTTCTAGCCTCAAGCTCAAGGAACAAGTCACAATTGGTTTATGCTGATCATGGTGATCCCATGGTCCCTGTTCTCTTCCCTGTGACTGGAGAGCAGGGAGTATGGGCATGGGGCACAATTACTGATGAAGGAAAAGTGTCTAAACAATTCCAAATGGATACAATGGTAAAAGCCCCGTTTTATGACTCCTGGATGTTTCCAGATGAACATGTGATCCCTAAACTAAAGAAACCATCTTGCGAAGAGAGCTAGCCCAAAGAGAATATTCAGAATGGTCTAGTGGAAAGTTAGAAGGATCTAGATCTTTATAGGCATTACCAACCTTGGACTCGCTTTACTTCCAAAGGTCTTATTAACAGTCATCTTATTAAGCCATTAATGTTGGATGTTAATTACTTGAAACACAAATTATTCTAACTGATAGAATTGCTAACTAAAGTATCAACCAATAATTGAGAGGGAACACTCACCCTTTGGGCTTTGCCAGTGCCTCAGTGGTAAGAATCTACCTGCAATGCAGGAGATGCAGGAATTCCGACCTTGGCATGGCAATCCACTCCAGTATTCTTGCCTGGAAAATCCCATGGATAGAGAAGCCTGGCGGGCTAGTTCCGTGAAGTTGCAAAGTGTCAGGTGTGATTGAGCACACAATGCATCCAGCCTTTACATGTATTTATCTCATGCGATCATGTCAGTTCTATGGGGAAGCCACTGTTGTCCCTATTATGACATGAAAACTAAAGTTCAGATATATTGGATAACATTTCCAAAATACAGGATTTGAACTCAGATCTGCCGAATCAATAGCTCAGGCATCTTCTTCCACCCTCTTTCCATGGCTTGACTTGTTAACAACCATGATAATTTACTCACACTATTTTTGGGGTGACCTGTGTAAGAGTTGATCTTTGGGAGGATTATGCTCCAGCTCGAATCGGGAGGAAAGCCTTTTATAGGTTTTGAGAGTGGTTTATTATTTGCTTTACTGGTGAGGCGCATGAACAGATGTGTGGGTTATTTAAAATGGGAGTAGTCTCATCCTACAAAACTCTATTCCGGAAGAATCCTGCAGCATGCTAAGCAGGTTCAAGATGAATAAAATAATGAAGCTCCCCATTTGTGGAACTATTCATTGTAAAGAGATGTTATGTTATAAAATTAATGAATCCTTCCAAGAGAATAAACCAATAACCAATTCCTGACACGTACACATGGGTCTGAAGGAAGATGAAACCTCTGCAAGTAGTGCCAGAGGAAAGCAGAACACTGCACTTCTTTTAATGTACCAGTTCACTTTGCAAGCATGTGGCTCAGCTTTCAAATCTGCCTAATTTAAGGGAGCATCTGCATTCATTTGTTCAGGTGTTTTGTCTGAAAGAGGAGATTAAAAAAAATTCAAATAAGTGGAAGTCTTCAAAAACACCACTTAAATATTTCATTTGCCACTCTCATGTGATCAACGGGTAGAGATGCTACCCTTGAAATGAGGCCAACAGTTTACTCAGGCTGAGCTCGAAAACTGTAAGAGATGAAAGGGTTTTGAACCAATCTTTAACTCCCGAGGGAGTATCATTTTTATTCTTAGAAATGTCATTTCCCAGGTGTCTATGGACATATAAAAAGCAGCAATGTTTCTGAAATAAAAGACCACCAGCTTAGACACAATTAGCAACATTAAAAGGAAAGAAGCTGCTTTCAAGGAAAATAAAGCCCTGTCCTCACACAAAAATAAATGTTTTGGGGCAACGGCCTTCCACCCTCCATGTACAGGCTAAGCTTGGATGGTCACCCTATGTAGACAGAATGTTAAACCCAGCTCTTAATTAGGTCATTTAGTCAATACAGTGGAACATTCAGTCCCAAAGGTCACGTAATGCCTGTAAACAATGTCTTTTTTTCAGGTTAGCCTTAAAGATCTCTTAAATCTATTGCTGAAAGTGACCAATTATTTCAGTTAAAAGAGATGAACTAATACTTCTGTGCAGACATGGGCACTGCTGATTAACTCTCTAAGTGGCATCAATTCACTCAGCGTTCTTTCAAATATTTCACTTCAGCTTCTTAAAAGAAGGGCTCTGACTCATTATTGAGAGAATCAGAAAACTGTTTCTCCTTCTCAAGAGAAAGAACAATGAAAAGGAACTTATTTCAGTATTTTACCTTTCCATTGCATTTCTAAAGTTTGCACAGGCATCCTAGTAATTAGGAGGAAGACGAAAGAGGTGTGGGAATAGAGGAAAATGAACCATCCCAATTGCTAAAGTCAAACAGGTTTCACCAGCTTGTCTTTTGTACTGCCATGGAACTTTAATTTTTCTTCCTAATTAAGAGTTAATTTAAAACTATCTTATTGGATAGATGGATCCCTCTAGTAAGTCAGAGAAGACCTATGGTATAATTGATAAATTTTACATATATTTTTGGAAGACAATGCCCAAAATATTAAATAGTTTTATCATGGAAGATTTTTTAAAAAACTATAATTTAGGGGAAGTTAGAAACTTGAAATAAAATCAGTTTTTAAAAAGAAAACTAATTTAATAATCAATATACTGAGATAGTACTGATAGACATTTTGATTAAAACTGTATGTAAAAATCTTAATTTTCAGTCAAGCATAAATAAATGCTGTTGAAAATAAGGCATGTTACAAATAAAGAATGCAACTTTTTTTTTAAACTAAGGCATTTTATCTCTGATACATATACACCTATGATATTTTGATAGAAACATAATTCTAAATCAATGATAGGCACAAAATAATCCAAGAATTAGAAATCCTAAAATCACAATTTTACATTATTTATAACAATAAAACAATTTAAAATGTGACACAGAAATGAAAAACAAGAGATGAATGTTTTCACTATTTTCAGCCAATCTTTAGTTCCTAAGTTCTCACTCAGTAATAAAGGTCTATGACTTTTTTAAATTTTTCACTAAGTAATATAAAGCCATGACATTGTTTAGGTTACATATGCTGACTACTCGGAGACATATAACTATGCTTGAATCAACTGTTTTCTAAATGGTGAGCGTTATTTTATTAGAGCGAATCTATTCTTTTTATATAACCCTCAAGGCAAAGCCTAGTGGCAGCTGAGTGAAGATCTCAAATTTTCCCTCCCTCTGCATGTCACTTCAGATCTCCAAAGCTGCTATCAGCTGACTTTATAGAAATACAGAAGTTCTTTAAAGCAATCTACCACGAAATCTGCGGTCCTGGAACTCTGACTGGAATGACATCACTGACTTTCCTGGGTCTCCAGCTTACAGATGGGAGATCATGAGATTTCTCAACCTGCATCATCAGATTAAATCTCCTCTATATTCTACTGGTCTTACTTCTCTGCCTGCCTGCTAAGTCACTTCTGTCATGTCCAACTCTTTGTGACCCTATGAACTATAGCCCACCAGGCTCCTCTGTCCATGGGATTCTCCAGGCAAGAATACTGGAGTGGGTTGCCATATGCTTCTCCAGGGGATCTTCCCAACCCAGAGACTGAACTCATGTCTTACATCACCTGCATTGTTAGGTGGATTCTTTACCACTAGTGCTATCTGGGAAGTACCAATCTACTGGCGCTTCCAGTAGACATTCCAGTCTACTTCTCCAGGGAACCCTAATACATTTCTCTTTTTAGACAATTTTAAGATACCTTTCATTAGACTCTTCAGAAAGTCCTGACAAGAGTTAAAGCACTAAGTAACTTCAGTCACGTCTAGCTCTTAGTGACCCCAAGGACCCCATTCTCCAGGCCAGAATACTGGAGTGGGTTGCCATGCCCTTCTCCAGATGATCTTCCTAGATTGAAAGCTGAGTCTCTTCATCTCCTGCATTGGAGTTCTTTACCACTCGAGTGAGTATGTCACCTGTAGCAGTGACTGATGCAATCACTTCATAGGGGTTTCCCTCCCTCCGTAGTTCACAATCCCAGCCCCTCCCTCCTACACCCTGGACTTAATTTCCCAAATCATGCACTTACACCCAAGGCTGTGATTCAGGCTCCACTTTGAGAAAGGCCTAGCCTAAGATACCTAGAACATTGTAATCATAACTGTGGTTACCTTTGACCTGCTACTGCTAAGTCACTTCAGTCGTGTCCGACTCTGTGCGACCCCATAGACGGCAGCCCACCAAGCTCCCCCCGTCCCTGGGATTCTCCAGGCAAGAACACTGGAGTGGGTTGCCATTTCCTTCTCCAATGCATGAAAGTGAAAAGTGAAAGTGAAGTCGCTCAGTCGTATCTGACTCTTAGCGACCCCATGGACTGCAGCCTACCAGGCTCCTCCATCCATGGGATTTTCCAGGCAAGAGTACTGGAGTGGGGTGCCATTGCCTTCTCCATACCTTTGACCAAGCCTGCCATAAACTGTTTTCCAGACTCAGAAAGCTGACAGTCCTAAATAAGATCACTGGTGCTGACTGATGTAGTGAGAATGCAAAGTGAAAGTGAAAGTTGCTCAGTCACGTTCAGCTCTTTGCAACTCCAAGGACTATAGCCTGCCACATTCCTCGGTCCATGGGGATTCTCCAGGCAAGCATACTGGAGTGGGTTGCCATGTCCTCCTCCCCGGGATCTTCCCAATCCAGGGATGGAAGCCAGATCTCCCTCATTGCAGGTGGATGTAAGTAGGATTCAAACCCATGTGTGCTGGAGACTCAACGACTTTCAGCATTGCCTTTCATGTGGTACTGTTAAGAACAACACTCCTTAGACATTGAAAATTTGCCATCAACCAAATATTACCAAGTGTTTCAAGCTGTCCAGGTGCTTCCTAATACTAACAACAATAACTCCTATTTATTGACAGCTTCCCATGTGCCCGGTTCTGTGCATCTTTGTGATCTCATTTTATCTTTACGACAAGCGGTGAAATAATCCAGACCTATTTCCTCATCTTTTTGTCCCACAATACTGGCTAAATAGACATTTGGTGCTTGCTTATTGGATTAAAGTGAGTTGAAATAAAATTTAGAAAACACAGATCTTTTCTGTGTCCCCACTTCCTTTCAGAGAAATGAAGTGAACCTCATGCTCACAAATTTCCTGAAAATCTCCACTTTGTTCTTTGATAACATGTTCTGATGCCTTAAGAACAAAGAGAAACATATTTTCAAAGCCTGGGTTACTAGTCCCTTCAAAGGGGGAATAGAAATGTTAGATTCACTCAAGGAGATTAGTATCGTGGCGTTATGGAGTTATAGGAAACCTCAGGAGGTTGTCTAGTTTATAACCTTGCCTCCAGGCAGAACTACAACAAAGCTATCATGAACACATCTCTGCCTGTGTCTCCAGTTCAAATCTTATTATAACCCATGATAATGCCAATCTCCAAATGATAAAAAGATCCCTCTGATCCAACAATTGGCCAGTTTATTTCAAGCAGTGTTTGATAAGGCCAAATTCCAACAAGAAACGTTTTAGTGGGCCAGAGAGTGAAAAATCAACAGGAGCAGAATTTCAAAAAGCTCCATAAAGGCCAAAGACTCTGGGAGCATGGATTTGCATCATCATGTTCTTTTTATTTTTTTTTGAAACTGCAAATCCTGAACTCTGGGAGAAATTAAAGAGCAAAGAAATTCTGTAACTATAAAACTTCATTACACCAATAAAATAAATACCTGTTTCCTATAAGTCAGAAGTAAATGATCATCATTACATGTACTCTTTATTGGATTAATAAACTGGGTCTTGTTCAAGAACCCGAAGGCAAATGTACACTAAAATGTGAACAAGAACAGGAAGAGAAGCATAATATCTTTGAGCACCTTCTAACTCAACAAGTAAAGTTTTATGTACACATTTTCCCATTAAAAATGCAAAGATCATTTATGAAAATAGGATGATAACAATGGGGCTTAAAGTGCAGGCATCAGAAGTCCATTATAATCTCACTCATTATTAGATGCTTTCTGCATTCAGCATGGGTCACAGGATATCCCCCTAGAGACATCTGAACTACACTTAGCAAACACTCTATCAGGTTTTCTCAAGTAACAGGTTTATTGAAACAGAGTTGAATATCTCCATTCACTACAAATGAATGAAGATTAGCAAATGAACTTAATTAATCAGTTAATTTATTAATTAAGGAAAGATGTCTTAAAAACCAGTGCGATGTTGTCCGTTGAGGATAAAGATGCTGATATTCTGCAGAGTCAGCTACATAACAGGAGTGGAAAGTGGCTTGGCCATGGTAAAATCACACAAGAATAGAGTGTTAGTTTCCCCATTTCCCTTCATGCCTGGGCCCCATGAATACTTTACATGTTGCCTCAGTGTTATCCAGGCTTACCAGCTGGCTCAGTGGTAAAGAAACCTCCTGCCAATATAGGAGTCACAGGAAATGGAAATGCTGGTTTGATTCCTGCTTCAGGAAGATTTTCTTGGAAAAGGAAATGGCAACCCACTCCAGTGTTTTTGCCTGGAAAATCCCATGGACAAAGGAGCCTGGTAGGCTACAGACCATAGGGGTTGCAAAAAGTCAGACATGACTGAGCATATACACACACACATGCACTCAGTGTCACTCAGATAAAGGCACTGCTGTATCCAGTACCGTACATGTCATGTGTCTTCATTTTAATTTATTTAATGAAGGTAGCTGATGTATAATGTTGTGCTAATTTTAGGTAAACAAAGTGATTCTGTTTGTGTGCCATGCTGCTGTCATCGCCAGACAGTGGAAAGATAAAGAGAAGGTATAAGGGGTCATCAATTTGGTATAGATCTGAAGCAGGAATACCCCTCATCATTTTCATTCTCATTCCACTGGTGAGTGTGTGCCTAGGCTAGCCAGAGGACCATATCTAGATTCAAATAGTGTTGGACAATTCAACCCCTGGCTGGGCAACCACCCTCCAGCTAAAAGTCTATTATGTGTATAATGCAAACAAATTTCACTTCACAATCAGCCACTCTCTCACACTTTCTTTCATTCTCTCATATTGTTCTAAAGCACACCCTTAAAAGGCTTTTACTCTTGCTGGTTGTTTTTTGAGAGGTGAGGGTTTCAGAGAGGTGAAATTTGGTCTACGGTTGAAGTGTGTGTGTATGTGTGTTTAGTTGCTAAAGTTGTGTCTGACTCTTTGTGAAACCATGAACTGCAGCCCACCAGCTCCTCTGTCCATGGGATTTCCCAGGTAAGAATACTGCAGTGAGTTGCCATTTCCTTCTCCAGGCTATGGTTAAAGTACAAGACATTTAATGAAAAGGTCACCTCTCCTTAATATACTTGCTTTGCTGCTGCTGCTGCTGCTGCTGCTAAGTTGCTTCAGTCATGTCCGACTCTGTGCGACCCCATAGACGGCAGCCCACCAGGCTCCCCTGTCCCTGGGATTCTCCAGGCAAGAACACTGGAGTGGTACTCACAGCCAAATTCATTGTCTGAAGTTCTTGTCCACCTGGGTAAAATATTGAGTGAATGTCTAAATGGCTATTCTTCTTCCTGGTTCTTGATCCGTAATTATATGATATCAAATTATTATTGAAATTGGCAAAGTTGGTCACTCCATGAGGGACCTTGTGTAGACACTCTGTTTCTAACAAGTTTCATGACTTTTTCTTTTTCCTGAATGTATTGATTCCGAAGTGGAGGTGATGTTCTTTGGTTAAATCCTTATGCTGCTGCTACTAAGTCACTTCAGTCATGTCCAACTCTGTGCAACCCCATAGACGGCAGCCCACTAGGCTTCTCTGTCCCTGGGATTCTCCAGGCAAGAATACTGGAGTGGGTTGCCATTTCCTTCTCCAATGCATGAAAGTGAAAAGTGAAAATGAAGTCTCTCAGTCGTCCCCGACTCTTAGCGACACCAAGGACTGCAGCCTACCAGGCTCCTCCGTCCATGGGATTTTCCAGGCAAGAGTACTGGAGTGGGGTGCCATTGCCTTCTCCGTAAATCCTTATAGACTTAATCTATTAAGGAAAAAATAAATTCTGGTAGCTCTTTATTTACTTAACATTGAGCATCTGCTGTGTACAAGATGCTGTGCTAGACTATGAGACTCCTGGATTATATAAAATGTAGCTCCTACTCCCAAAGAATCTTTAGGTAACCTTAGAAAATATCATTTAGTTGCTTAGTCGTGTCCAACTCTTTTACAACCCCATGGACTGTGGCCTACCAGGCTCCTCTTTGCATGAGATTTTCCAGACAAGAATATTGAACTGGGTTGCCATTTCTTTTTCCAGGGCATCTTCTTAACACAGGAATTGAACTCACATCTCTTACATTGGCAGGCAGATTCTTTACCACTGAGCCACCTGGGAAGCTCCATAAGAAATAGTCCTCCCTAATTTTTCTTTCTATTTTTCTTGAAAAAAAAAAAAAAAAAACACCTCCCAAAAGCTTACTTAGAAATTAGTCCAGTAGAGGGCAGCACACACACATACACGCACCTCCACTAGCACCCCGGCACCCCCAATTAAAGTAGCTAAGTAGACAGAACAAAGTAGAAGCTCTTTGTGCAGTACCCAGAACATGGTAGGTATGCAGCTGACTCCTAAGGAAAAAGACAGACATAGAGTGGCAAGAGAGAACGCGTTTACAAACAGGCAAACGTGCCTTAAATAAAATTAGTATTCTAAAAAATAACGAAGAACAACCTAATTTATTCCCCATGTCTTAGTAATTGTTTCAAAAACACAGTGTACATAGAATGCAGTAAAAATCCACTTATGGTGAAAATGCTCCATAATTCAGCTCTATTATCATATTACTGTGTTTGATTTGTTTTCTCTGAACTCTGATATAGCTATGAAAATGAGAAAATCAAGTGTAACATTTTTTTCATCAGTGAAAATAGAGATAGATGGAATCTAATTATTAAAACTGTCATGTACCTTAGTCACCCACATGCTTAGATAAATTATCCAGTTCTTCAACACATTTTAACTATGAAAAAGAGCAAGAGATAAGCACTAACTCATTAACACTATATGAAATGGTTCAGTTTATTAATAAAAGACTCTAATAACAAAGCCTTGTGGGTCTATAAGGGAGATTTATAACTAGCATTTGCTAGGGGAAAAATGTATACATTTGCTATTAATAAATTGACAGCAAAAGTTTTTTCTTCTTGCAATAAGCCTATATACAAAGGTTTGTGGATTGGGTTGTAATTATGGTCTTCAAGCCAGAGAGTTGCTAAATTAGCATATTATATGAAATCAATACATTCTGAGGCACAAAGAACCTTTTTGAGGTGTGCAAGGAAAACTTTAGCAAGGCATGACTGCCTTTTGTTTCCATAGAATGCTGATTCATTACCTCTAAGCAGACAACTGATGACTGAACATCTGTTATTGAAAAAGTAAGATACAATATTAACAAGTTCATTCCTACTTAACCAAAGAGTAAAAAAAAATCCTTTCATTTGAGAGTAACAATGTTTTTTTGGCAACATAAGTAGTAGAAATATAGATGAGTGCAATTGAGGTGAATAAATAAAAAGTAGAAAAACTAAAATAGTGCAGAGGAAAAATAAGGCATTTTCAGGAACCCTGGGTCACAAAAGACATTTTATCCTTCTTTCCAGTAAGGTTGCAGCCCATCGGATTTTCACCCTGACATTTGGGTTTTTTAATACTGTATAGGGTATCAGAGTAAACATTTGTCACGCTTTCAGATCAATTTAGAAAAAGAAATCAATTTTTAAAAGAGTCTGTGTCAAAACATCCCTACTCCTTTACCACTTTGAACTTTTTCAAGCTTAAAAAAGTTTTCTTCAATTTTTTGCTTCTAGAATCTAAGTGCTTTTTCCTTCCTATATCATCAATTCTTGAAAGTAAAAAAAAAATCTGAAATGTTCAATCTAACTTTGTTGATAAAGGAGAGAAAATGGGTTTCCATAGTTTATTCTAACTGGTAAGGACAATCTCCTGAGGCATAATTCTTACAAATGCATGCATTTTGGCTGAAGATGCCATCTGAGAGGTAGCAAGCAGCACAGGGGGAACACAAGTTTGGCTGGACGAACACCGTAGCAGCTCAACTCCCTTCTATTCTAGAAGGAACAAAATAACTTCCGCTGCACCAACAGCACTTTTGCTTAATAGGCTTTTTCAAATGATGGAACCTATTGACTTTGATTTCATGAAAGGTCTTTAACTTATGTATTTCCCCCAAATCAGGAAAAGGGTAGACCCTCACTGGCTCCTGAGCTAGAAATGTTCTTATTTGTGTTTGGAAAGTTCAGTTCCTTGCCCTGAGAATTTGTATTCTGTGTTTGTCTCCCACAGTTTTAAGTTGGTCAGCTAACTTAAAGGTCTTCATATCCATGATTCTCAAGTCTTAGAATTTCTCACTGGAAGCAGAGAGCAGTTTTGCAAAGTCACCTACCCTGCTTCCAGATAGTGATAATAAATGTTTGGATAGAGCTTTATAGGATATGAAGTACTTGTATGATGTATCCTGTAAAGCACAGACTGTGATGTAAACAATGTTAACTTTGTGGAATACTGAACTATAAGACACTTATACCAAAAACAGATATACATTGACTCTGCCAGTCATTAGGCATGTGATTATATGCTAAATTTTGCTTCTACTTTGCTGCTCTGTATGATATTTTTTTCCTCTTCAATCAGCTTTTAAAACCTTTCAGAGATCATATCACATATTTTTTATCACTTTCACTCCTAGAACAATACTGAATAAAAAATAAATGTTCAGTAAATAATTGAAGAAATTATAAAAAGTGAATGAACGCATGAACTATGAATGACCCATTATGGAAGAAGCCATTAAAATTTAGCCTGATAACTCTAAAGCCAGAACTTTTGAGTGTTAAGAAATGTGACTTCACGTCTAGGCTGACTCCATGCCTATTCAATTTTGGGCTTTAACCACTTTCACAATATGAAGTAGAGATGGGGCATGACTAGTATCTTTTTTTCCCTTCTGGGTACCTCTACCTCAACATCAAGATACATTAGGCCATTTCCCCCATCCTCCATAAAGTCCTCCTTCTCTAAGCCTTAAAATCTTTGCTTCCTCTAAACTTCTGTAGCATTTATAGTCAAACCAGCACTCAGTAATTTCTTAGCCATTTTTTTTTTGTGGGGGAGGAGGGCAAGCTTGTCTTTATTTTTGACTGTCTTCTACAACATTTGGATCTGCCAGAGTATTTGGCAGAGTAATAGTCACATGACGGGCATGTATTAAATATTTTTATTTTGATAATGTTTTTAAAGAGATGGGAATACTAGACCACCTGACCTGCCTCCTGAGAAGGTCTGCCTCTTTATGAAGGTCAGAAAGTAACAGTTAGAACTGTACAGGGAACAACAGACTGGTTCCAAATTGGGAAAGGAGTACATCAAGGCTGTATATTGCCACCCTGCTTATTTAACTTACATGCAGAGTACATCATGAGAAGTGCTGGACTGGATGAAGCACAAGCTGAAATCAAGATTGCTGGGAGAAATATCAATAACCTCAGATATGCAGATGACACCATCTTATGGCAGAAAGCAAAGAAGAACTAAAGAGCCTCTTGATGAAAGTGAAAGAGGAGAGTGAAAAAGCTGGCTTAAAACTCAACATTCAGAAAACTAAGATCATGGCATCTGGTCCCATCACTTCATGGCAAATAGATGGGGAAACAGTGACACACTTTAATTTGGGGGGCTCCAAAATCACTGTAGATGGTGACTGCAGCCATGAAATTAAAAGACACTTACTCCTTGGAAGAAGAGTTATGACCAACCTAGACAGCATATTAAAAAGCAGAGACATTATTTTGCCAACAAAGGTCCATCTAGTCAAGGCTATGGTTTTTCCAGTTGTCATGAATGGATGTGAGAGTTGGACTATAAAGAAAGATGAGCGCCAAAGAATTGACGCTTTTGAACTGTGGTGTTGGAGAAGACTCTTGAGAGTCCCTTGGACTGCAAGGAGATCCAACCAGTCCATCCTAAAGGAAATCAGTCCTGGGGGTTCCTTGGAAGGACTGATGCTGAAGCTGAAACTCCAATACTTTGGCCACCTGATGCAAAGAGATGACTCATTTGAAAAGACCCTGAAGCTGGGAAAGATTGAGGGCAGGAGAAGGGGACAACAGAGGATGAGATGGTTGGACAACATCACTGGCTCAATGGACGTGAGTTCGAGTAAGCTCTGGGAGTTGGTGATGGACAGGGAAGGCTGGTGTACTGCAGTCCATGGGGTCGCAAAAAGACAGACACAACTGAGTGACTGAACTGAACTTTATTCATTCATGCATTCAACAAATATTGTCAAATACTTAGTCTTTGCCAGGGACTAGAGAAGGCCATGGCACCCCACTCCATCACTCTTGCCTGGAAAATCCCATGGACTGAGGAGCCTGGTAGGCTGCAGTCCATGAGGTCGCTAAGAGTCGGACATGACTGAGCGACTTCACTTTCACTTTTCACTTTCATGCACTGGAGAAGGAAATGGCAACCCACTCCAGTGTTCTTGCCTGGAGAATCCCAGGGTTGGAGGAGCCTGGTGGGCTGCTGTCTATGGGGTCGCACAGAGTCGGACACGACTGAAGCGACTTAGCAGCAGCAGCAGCTCTGAGCATAGAAAGAAAGCAGGAAACAAAGCCATTGCCTTCACGGAGTTTACATTCCAGTTGTGGAAAACAGACTGACAAATTAGCTGACATCTTCCACTCCAAGAATACTATGCCCTATGTCAGCATGAAATTATAGAAGCTGTACCTTTGCCCCTAATCCCATAGAAATGGAATGATATCTGACAAATGAGGATTTAAGAAGCTCTTTTGCCCCTTTTCTGCTTGCCTTTTTCTGTTCCCTTTAAACCTTAATTATAAAAATGAGATCAGGAGGCAATTTAACCCCTGACAAGCTCTCCTGAATGCACACCACACCTTGCTGAATTTGTTGACTATTTTGCTAGATTAAAAGAAAAGTGAATAATTAAGTAGTTAAAGAATGACTAGCCCTCTACCTCCAGTGGCTTGCTTAGCAATCCTGCAGGCAGACCATGCAGGTAAGATAACATCTGAAGAGCAAAAACAAGGAGTCAGCCACTCTTTAGTGGAGAATGACACAGAGCTTAACTTCCTTCCTTGATGATTCACTGACATTCTTTCCCCTTTAACATCTGTCATGGCTGAGCAGAATCTTGAGAGTTAGTTTTGAGGAAATGAGTCTGCCTTCTCCCCAGGTTGCCGGTCTTTGAATTAAAGCAAACTTTCCTCTCTACCAACAATTGCCTCTCAAGTATTGGTTATTTATTCTCATTTGTGTACCTGGGTTTTGTTATTGGTGTCTATCTGTTTGATATCTTTGATGGAATCAAGGAATTCCTTTCCATTCCATTTGCTTCCTTCTATGCTTTCATTTTGTATTGTGATATTTCAAAATGTTGCTTTTCATAAAAAAGAGAATCACAGGGTAAAATACAGACATAGGCTGTATAAGGCTGTTGTTTGAGCTAGCCTCACAGACTGGTGGGATTCTCACCAGATTGGTGTCAGTTTGGACAAATTTGGCTTTACAGTGGTATAGAGAAAGTCTTTGGAGAAGGAAATGGCAACCCACCCCAGTGTTCTTGCCTGGATCATCCCAGGGACAGCGGAGCCTGGTGGGCTGCCGTCTATGGGGTCACACAGAGTCGGACACGACTGAAGCGACTTAGCAGCAGAGAAAGTCGCTCAGTCTTGTCCGAGTCTCTGCGACCCCATGGACTATACAGTCCATGGAATTCTCCAGGCCAGAATAGTGGAGCGGGTAGCCTTTCCCTTCTGCAGGGGATCTTTCCAACCAGGGATAGAACTCAGGTCTCCTACATTGCAGGCAGATTCTTTACCAGCTGAGCCACAAGAGAAGCTCAAACTTGGCTTTGAGTCATCAATAAAATTTGATGAGGTTTTTCTTGTATCTTAATTTTGTTTGTCCTGAGAGCCTTACTTTGATAGAGACTGTGCTCTTCCTGGTTTTCCACTTGTGAGGGGTGTACATTGTTGGCTTTGCATCCAGAAGACAAACATCTGGGGTGGGTACCCAGGACATGAAGTAGACAACTGTTACCACCTCTCATAGGGTCATCTAAGTCTAAATCTTCTCTTCCAGTAGAAAATCCTGTTTCTCCAATAAACTCTCATTATCATCCTTATTTTTAAAACTATCTTTCTAAATGGCATCATCTTACCAAGGATGATTTGGGCTTTCAGTGGCTCCTCTGGGAAACATTTGACATGGACAAAATTGTTCATTTGAGAGACATCATAGAAAAGATTACTTAGTAATCTTTTAGGATTACTAAAGGATTATTTAAGGATAAGATTACTTAGTCCAAATTGCTAGAATTTTTGTATTGGTATGCAGAGGCTACCAAATGAACTCAGAATCAAAAATTGCTTCACTAAAAGATTCTTTGTCCAAGGCTAACGAACAATTTGACAAACCTAAACAACAATAAATTAGACTCATTTCCCTAGTAAATCCACCTTTTCCTGGTCTTCCAAATGCTTACCTACATCCAGCCCACTCTTCCCCCTTGTCCTGTTCGTGCTCCCTCATTGCTATCATCTCCTCTGCCCTCCCCCTTGCCAAGACTCTTTGATTTTTTCCCAGTGATTTTCCTAGGATTCCAAAAGACCAGTTACTTCTAAAGGTCCATCTTCCTATGAGCAAGGTTGCAGGAAACTGTAGAACTTAATCTTTAGAAGCTGAACTAAGAGCTATTAATAAGGATTTTCCTAAACTCTGAGAGGGCCAGCAACTATCCAAAGAGAAACTTAAATTCTTTTGAGTACATAAGGCTGAGAGTTACCTGATCCATATCAAAATGCACATGTTGGACAGAACATGTTAAAAGGTTGGATTCAACCTTCACAGAGGTTGAATCTCAAATGGCAAAACCTGATTGGACTGTCCCAGAAAGGGACCTATAGGATATTTGTTTTCACAATAAGCCTAAATGTCCAAAATTAAAAAAACAAAGTTTAAAGGTCAAAACATATGTCAAAGTTCCCTAGAAACTACACTTGAACACTCTAATAAAATTCGGTCAGATGATAAATCAATCATATAAACAAAAGAAAAAACTATAAGATAATTTCAAGCTACACTAGGAAACACCTTCAAACAACACTCAGGAGATAAAGAAGGTGCTGAGGTAATAGCAGTTCTTTCATCTCACTTTTCATCAAAACTAAAACTAATATTAGATCCTACTTAAATGACAGAAATTAGAATGAGAAAGCTCCTTTACCTGAATTATAGCTCCTGGCAGAACATTTTGAAAGGCCTTAAGAACAGAAACCATACAGGACCCAAAATAAATGTATGGCCCTACAGATGGGACAGTTGAGGGCCCCCTCTCCAACCTCATAACAAAGACATTTGTACATGCTCTGAACAAAAAGGACACTGCAAAGAAGATTGACCTAGCTTGCAAAATGGAAGCCAGAACAAAATCCCAGAAAATTCACATCAGTAAGCATGTTCTAAAGAAAAATTGCCCAATATTGCACCTTACCCTTAAACACTGAAGGTTAACTTGATTATTAACTTGAGGTAGCTGCTCAGTCCTGTCCGACTCTTTGTGATTCCATGGACTATATAGCCCGCCAGGCTCCTCTCTCCAGGGAATTCTCCAGAAAAGAATACTGCAATGGGTGACCATTCCCTTCTCCAGGGGATCTTCATGACTCAGGGATCAAACCCAGGTCTTTCACATAGCAGGTATATTCTTTACCAACTGAGCCACCAGGGAAACTTCAAACACCGAAGGTTAATCAACCATAAGTACTGATGGTTACTTCATCAATCTCTGGTAGATGAGAGGGTGACTTTTTACACTTTAAGCTCTGCCATCCTTTCCCAGCTTCCTCTCTGGAGAACATATTACCCAGATGGTAGGTATTTCAAGTAACCCATCTATTTCTCTGTGTTCCAGGCCTTGACTGTAACCCTTTGGGCCTTTACTAGTACTCTATGACACCACCCTTACTTTTTAATAGAAGGGTAATTGGCTCTACTGTAGAGCATATCCACCTTCTTCACTGTGTTTCTGGACAAGACCAATTCCTATGTTTCTATCTTCATCTGGAAAGGACAACAACATACGTGGAAGGCATGCCCAGAAGCTCACTGAAGCCCCCTTCTATTTTTCCCTGTTCCTCAATCAGATTTAAATGATCTCAGTTTCCATCATGATCCAGTTTCTAATACAATATGTAGATGGCCTCTGTTAACCTTTGTTCAGAAAACAATAAAGACTGTCAAGAGGATTCCATTTTCTTGCTCACATCCTTAGCAAAAGAAGGACACACAGTTTTTTCTTTGCCAAACAGTTCATTTTTTATGATCTAAGGGAGGAAAAATTCTCTCCCCTGATATATTAAAAAATATCTTAATGTATCCTAGATCCCTTAAAAAATAGCAACCATGATTTCTAGGTTTCAATGGATATTGCAGACAATGAGTGCTGAATCTTTCTGAGATTGTGACACCTCAGTGTGAGTTGACCAACTCCTCAGTAAGAGACCCTTTTTTCTGGAAACCCAAACATGAACAGGCCTCTGTAACTTGGATAAGGCTCTTCTCTTCCACAACCTCCTTCCCTAGACACCCCTAACAACAAAAAGGCTTTTTTTTTTTTTTTTTTGCTTATACATGAGATCTAGACAAGCCCTTGGGATTTTAATTCAACTTCCTGGGAACCATCAAAAACCCATTACTTACTATAACCTCATCCTTGACCCTATTGCAAAAGTTTACATCTGTCTTAGGGCAATGGAACCTCATGGTTTCTTATGCCGGACAGATGTTACTACTGACTGAGAACACACAACAGCCAGACAATTAAGCTTTTATGAGACTGTTTTTCTATCTTCACGTTACTATTCACTGCAGCCATACCCTGAGTTTTGCCATTCACTTGCCCCCACCAGATAGAGGGGGATCTCCTGAATGCCTTGACTCAGAGAGCTTTCCTATATCTCACACAGCTTTGTTACAGACTCCAGTCAAGAATCCTGACTGAACATTTTCTTGCTGATGGAAAACTGAAACCAGAGATTATTGAGCAGGATATGATGTCACTAATTTAAGCTCTACTTTAGAATATCATCCCCTATATGAGATAAAATCATCCCAGATGGCAAAATTTATTGTACTTACTAGAGGTTATTTGGGCTTCCTAGGTAGTACTAGTGATAAATAGCCCACCTTCCAGGGCAGAAGATGTAAGAGACATGGGTTCAATCCCTGGGTTGGGAAGATCCCCTGAAGAAGGATATGGCAACCCATTCTGGCATTCTTGCCTGGAAAATTCCATGGACAGAGAAGCCTGTCAGGCTACAGTCTGTGGGGTCGCACAGAATCAAACACGACTGAAGTGACTGAGCACACACATACCAGAGCTTATTAATTAGCCAAAGATCAGGGAGTAAACAAATATGCAGATAGCAGGTATGCTCTTGGAGTAATACATGACTTTGAGATGCCTTGGAAACAAAGAGTATTTCTTACTTCTACTGGAACCATCATCAAAAATGGACAAGGAACTTTTAAATGCATCCATATGGCCAATAGGCACAAGAGAAAATGCTAAACATTGTTAATTATTAGAGAAATGCAAATAAAAATTACAATTAGGTACCACTGGTCAGAATGACCATCATCAAAAAGTCTACAAATAACAAATGCTGAGGAGGGTATGGAAAAAAGGAGACCCTCCCACACTGTTGGTGAGAACATAAATTGGCAGAGCTACTATGGATAACAGTGTGGAGTTTTCTCAAAAGACTAAAAATAGAGCTACCACATGATCCTAGTAACCCCACTTCTGGGCATATATCCAAACGAAACTGTAATTCAATAAGATATATGCACCCTACTGTTCATTATAGCACTATTTACAACAGCCAGGATATAGAAGCAACCTAAGTGTCCATCACAGATGAATGGATAAAGAATATGTATTTCGTATATGGCATGGAATATTACCATTCAGTTCAGTTCAGTTCAGTTCCTCAGTGGTGTCTGACTCCTTGCAACCCATGAATCGCAGCACGCCAGGCCTCCCTGTCCATCACCAACTCCCAGAGTTCACCCAAACTCATGTGCATCAAGTTGGAGATGCCATCCAGCCATCTCATCTGGAATGGAATGGAATATTACTCAGCCATTAAAAGAATGAAATAATGCCACTTGCAGCAATATGGATGAACCTGGAGATTATCTTACTAAGTGAAATAAATTGGACAGAGAATGACAAATACCATATGATATAGCTTATATGCCTAATCTTAAAAAATGATACAAATGAATTTATTTACAAAACAGAAACAGACTCACAGACTTAGAGAATGAATTTATGGTTACCAGGAGAGATGGGTAGGGAGGAGGGACAGATTAAGAGTTTGGGATTGACATGTAACTACTGCTATATTTAAAATAGATAGCAAACAAGGATCTACTCTAAAAAAACAAAAATTGGAACCCTGTCAACCCAGAGCAAAAGAACAAATCCCATAGGCCAAGATAGGTTGTTCTATCTTGCTTATTTCCTTGACCTAGAGACAGAAGTATTAGCAATGGTACAGACACTGCCATAGTTAGCCAACAAGAAATCAAGAGCAATGCAATTGCCCATTGATACTCATGACAATGAATTTCTCTTGCTCTCTATTGAATCTAGGGCAGAGACAGTAATACTAATAGCTGTGGCCAGGGCTAGTAAATTTCATTACAGTCCTTTCTAGTTGTATAATTCCCGCCAGTGGGATTAATGCTTTAATTTTTCACATAAATGAGCTATGTGAACAGCTGGTAAAAATGCCTAAATAATCAAGAGTAAGCTTCATTTTGGAGCTCTTGTCTTGAGTTGGAGTATCCTTTCAATTGGGTCAAATTTGGAATTGCTTCTTTAGTTGTGAAATATGAACCCAAGGATAGACTTCCTGAAGTCTCATTTCTGCATTTGTTATTAATAATACTTCCTAAGGTCCCTTTCACTGACATTAAACAGCAGTTTTTCTCTGATGTCTCTTCTAAAACACAAAATCTTCTGGTCCAAGATCATGTTGCATACATTTAAGAAGATGTTGTAGGAAGGCAGTTTTACATTGTTGGTAATAGGACTGCCTAAGCCATTTGACTCCTTTGCAATATTTGCCATAACTGCATGAAGCAGGGCAAGTCTAGTTTCAGAAATAAAATCCTAAAATGCATGAACTTTCAGTTTCAAATCCATAAGGTGATAACAGATGTGTTCTCAAGGGACTGGACTCCATATGGCTATAAGAGCTAGAATATTTGGCCAAGTGTTTCTGAAGATTTTTATAATTTTAATTTAAAGATTATATCAATTCTTTCAACATGTCCAGATGATTTTGGTGATAAGCACATATTGGGTTTTTAAAACTTTGTATTGGAATATAGTTGATTATACTCTTTGTAGCTGATGTAGAAGCTCTATACAGTCAGCAAAAACAAGACAGGGAGCTGATGGAGACTCAGATCATGACCTTCTTATTGCAAAATTCAGACTTAAATTGAAGAAAGTAGGGAAAACCACTAGACCATTCAAGTATAACCTAAATCAAATCCCTTATGATTATACAGTGAAGTGACAAATAGATTAAAGGGATTAGATCTGATAGAGTACCTGAAGAACTATGGACAGAGTTCATAACATTTTACAAGAGGTGGTGATCAAAACCATCCCCAAGAAAAAGAAATGCAAAAAGGCAAAATAATTGTATGAGGAGGCCTTACAAATAGCTGAGAACAGAAGAGCAGCAAAAGGCAAAGGAGAAAAGGAAAGATACACTCATGTGAATGCAGACTTCCAAGGAGTAGCAAGGAGAGATAAGAAAGCCTTTTTAAGTGAACAATGCAAAAAAATAGAGGAAAACAACAGAAAGGGAAAGACTAGAGAACTCTTCAAGAAAATTAGAGATAACAAGGGAACATTTCATGCAAAGATGTGCATAATAAAGGACAAAAATGGTATGAGCCTAACAGAAGAAAAACATATTAAGAAGAGGTGGCAAAAATACACAGAAGAACTATATATATATATATATATATATATAAAAGATCTTAATGACCTGGATAAACACAATGGTGTGATCACTCACCTAGAGCCAGTCATCCTGGAGGGCAAAGTCAAGTGAGACTTAGGAAGCATCACTATGAACAAAGTTAGTGGAGGTGATGTAATTCCAGCTGAACTATTTCAAATCCTAAAAGGTGATGCTGTGAAAGTGCTGCACTCAATATGTCAGAAAATTTGGAAAATCCGTAAGTGCCACGGGACTGGAAAATGTCAGTTTTCTTTCCAATCCCAAAGAAGGGCAGTGCCAAAGAATATTCAAACTACCACAAAACTGTGCTCATTTCATATGCTAACAAGGTAGTGTTCAAAATCATTCAAGTTAGGTTTCACAGTATGTGAACTGAGAACTTCCAGATGTTCAAGCTACATTTAGAAAAGGCAGAGGTACCAGAGAGCAAGGTACCAGAGTCTCCTGGACAGCAAGGAGATCAAACCAGTCAGTCCTAAAAAAAATCAACCCTGAATATTCATTAGAAAGACTGATGCTGAAGCTCCAATACTCTGGCCAACCTGATGTGAAGAGCCGACTCATTGGAAAAGACCCCAGTGCTGGGAAAAAGTGAAGGCAGGAGGAGAAGGGGACAACAGAGAACGAGATGGTTGGATGGCATCACTGACTCGATGGACATGAGTTTGAGCAAACTTTGGGTGATAGCGAAGGACAGGGAAGCCAGGTGTGCTGCAGTCCATGCAGTCACAGTCAGACACGACTGAACAGCATAGTTGATCTACAATGCAGCATAGTATTGTTTCTGAGTGAGGGGTAATACCTTACTGAAGATAATACCTTCTTTGATAATGGTTCTCATAAAATGTGATCCTCAGTCATTTGGTATAAAAGTTGGTCTGCTCCAGGTTGGAAACACAAAATCACACAGCATTTTAGCAACTGTTAGGCTGTAGGTTTTTGGCAAGGAAATATCTCAACCCATACTGAATGCAGACATACGATAACTGAAATACATTCAAAGCTCATAGAGAATGGAAGCTGAGTGCAATCCATCTGAAAGTGTTCCAAAGCCCCGTGAGGTTTTGGTTTCTGGTTGTGTTCCAACTTTATAGTTTTTCCATCATTATGTATTGTCCTTCTTTGTCTCTTGAAACAGTATTTTTATTTTATTTGGAACAGGGCTCCAAATTTTAAAGAATTGCATAGGGATTATTGCTCTTGTTCTCGTTATAGTGATCATGATGCTGGACCACTGCATTCTATTCAGAGCCTTAAATGCTTCTGCGCAGCTGCTCTCTCATGAGATGATTGCCATGATGACATAACAAAAGGGTCTAGAAAAGCTCATGATAATAGTGACTATGGAGACAACTAGATAAACTGCAGGAGGGGAATATCTGAATCTCTAGGGTTCTGTGAATTACTCAACCTCTCACAATCATGAGAATGACTAAAAGCAAGAACAAGAGACTGAACACATTATACAAATGCATTATACAAACACATGACCACAGTACTCTGACTTGCAACTTTTGTAACAGCACAGGAATCCAGAACAACCTCTACAATAACCAGTTGAGGAAGTCAAACCATAACCTCTGCAGCAATTGACTCAGAGTGGTCAGGACTTGGTCACTGATTTCCAACTTCGGTATTTTTTGCCCCTTCTTCCAATCAGAGAAAACCAAATACATGCCTCAAAATCAATCGCATAAGATGCTCCATTTTGGGTTAGGCTGCTTCTGGCTTCCCAAACAACTTCTAGTCAGAGCATAACTGCAGCCATCTTCCTTCTGCACCATGAAGCTTTCCTACCATTCTGCCTGCTTTTGAGTCTCTGCCAGACACAAAGTGAGGGGAGCTGACCACCTACTTCAGCAAGTTCTGAGTAAGTAACCTCCGTACTTATTGAGGTGATTGTTACTTACAGAAAGGAAAGAGAGGTGAGGGACAGACCATGGCTGAACCCTGAGAGAAGAAGCCATGATCTGATTTAGAGAGAAATTAGAAATCAAAATTTTCTCTGGGTCTCAGATCCTTCAAAACAAATTCATGCATTTCAAAGTGTCTATGTTCAGGTTCTAAAAAAAGAAAAACCTATTCCATAACATATCTTTTAATTTAAAAAAAGTGTCCATTATTCAGTTGTCTTCAGTAACAGATAAGGTATTAAATGGGATTTCTTTAGGCAATATTCCAATGAAAATGTTGGGTTGTTTAATTGATGGCTATTATGATATTGGACCCTAGGATTACCTGAATTTTTTTTTACTGTCTATAAAGGTGATAAATCATATTGCATTTGGGACTGCAGTCTAATTCACAACTTATATGCTTTTGTATTACTTGCTGGTATGCTAAAAGATGATGTAGATACCTAAATAAACCATACAAATTGTTAAAAATTTAAATAGCCACAAAATTCTAAAATCTACTGAGTTTGGTGGGTTTAAGCAATCAAATATATGCAGATTCTTTAAGAGAAAATGCTGTTTGGGAGAAATACGCTTCTATAGGGTTTGGGATTCTTCTTCCCAAAATATTTATTACTCAATTATCTCCACAAATGAAATGCAACTTAATTTTCTCTGCCTTACAAAAAGAAAAATGCCATTCTAATTTTTGTTTTGTTTTAGGCAAGTATATGGAGAATGGAAGAAACCCTGGAACAATGATCAAGACTTGTTCTGTTTCCTAACAACAGGAGGAAGAATACTGTGCAGTCATTTAGGGCTCAGAAGTCAAGCAGCCATCAGCTGGGGCACTCTAAATGCAGAGCCTGCAGAGAGGCCTGCTGAGCTGGGAAAATGGTTGGTGTGGTTTACATGTACGAATATCATTTGCTATTTAAAATTTAGGCTAACTTTAAGAGCCACTCTTTTCAAAAAAATAGAGTTTGTAAGACTGCTCGATTTAAGGGATAACCTGTAGGAACACTGGAGAACAAGACATCAATTAAAGGCCCCTCAAACTTCAGCTGATAACCAAGAAGGGTACTGCCAGAGTCAATATCTAAGGACTTCCCCAGTGGCCCAGTGGTTAAGACTCCACACTTCCCCTGAAGTGGGCACAGGTTCAATCCCTGGTCTGGAAACTAAGGCCTAGCATGCTATGCAATGCAGCAAAAAAAAAGAAAGAAAATCAGTATGCAGAGCCAGAAAAATCTCACATTAGACCTTTGCTTTCCCAGTGACTACAGAGATGAAGGTTCAGCTCATCAGCTAGCTTCACAAGGCTGAATACTATATCAGGAGACTCAATAGAAATGACTCAGTGATTCTTGATTATATCACTTGGCAATGACTGCTGATACGAGCCCAGTCTTTTAACTTTGGTCTGGGAGCATGTAAGGGCATGAGGTTCCTCCATGCCATATATGGGCATTTTCTAAGCCATAATGGAGTGATTTAAGTATTGCTGAGTGGCAAATTTCTTCCCCAAGTCTGCTAATCCATGACTATAGTGAACTCAAACAGAACAGCCTCATCACCTCCTTAGAATAGTGATCACACTTCAGAGAACTTTCACATATATTATGTCATTGGTTTTGAAAGGCCACCTGGGGTCTGGGTAATTGAAGGTTTAGGGATCTCTCACCAGCCTTACTGAGGTCAGTTAGACTTTGCAGGAACAGAAAAGAAAGAAAGATAGCACTAAGTCATGATCCAACTTTTGCGATCCCATGAACTGTAGCCTGCCAGGCTCCTCTGTCCATGGGATTCTCCAGGCAAGAATACTGGAGTGGGTTGCCATTTCCTTCTCCAGGGGAACTTCCCAACCTAGGAATTGAACCCAGGTCTACTGCAGATGCTTTACCAACTGAGCTGCATGGGAAGCCCTTTCCAGGAATGGGATCCTGTAATTTGCATTCTTACTAGTGAGCTCAGCATGTGGATTTTGGGCTTCCCAAGTGGCACGAGTGGTAAAGAACCTGCCTGCCAATGCAGGAGACATAAGAAACATGGGTTCGATCCCTGGGTCAAGAGGATCTGCTGGAGGAGGGCATAGCACCTACTCTAGTATTCATGTCTGGAGAATCCCATGGACAGAGGAGACTGGTGGGCTACAGTCCATAGGGTTGAAAAGAGTTGGACATAACTGAAGAGACTTAGCACACACACATGCCATGTGAATCTTATACAAACAGACCTTTCATGACCATTGTCCGTGATCCTCAAGCCACTCGTGTAGAGCAGCATACCAGGGATCTTGTCTTACTTGTTCTCAGCAACAAATAATTATTTGTTGACCAAATGAGTGAGTGAAATATTAAATGATAAATTAATTGAAGTATGAGGCAAGTAAGAATTAAAGATCACTTATTTTATATATATATAAATATTTTTTCTTCTATTCCATTTCATTTTGTATCAGAATGCCTAAGGATCCTGTTAGAAATTAAGATTCCCTAGCCCCATTCTAGATCCACACTCCCCTTTCCTGTAATAACAGGGCTTTGTTCAGTCCTCTGGACATCAGCCACTTTTCATTATTAACAAAACACAGTGAAGATAATGATTGCAATTAAATAAAATGAGATGTAATTTATTATCACAAAAGTCTAGAATAGAAGATTTTGCTATCCACATTTTATATATGGAGAAACATTAGGCGAAAAAGATAAATCATTTTCTTACTACCTAGTAAGAAGATCTACAACCTTAATTCACACTACCATTCCCCAGTACTTCTAATATCATGGAAAAGAGAGCCTACACATATATAGAGTATATTCATCCCCCAATCCTAAATGTTGAGATTGAAGGAGGACAGTATGCAGAGTTACCATATCACAGAGTCCTTTCTAACAAATCAAATCAGTAAGTATGCAGTGACAGTCTCATAGGTTCAGCAAAAATGAAACAGTAATATTGGAACCAGATATCAAGGAAAGACAGTATAGAAATCTTCAGAACAATGCCCCACTCTCAAATTAATGACAAAAAAGGTAAACTATAAATCCAAAGGTATAAAAGCAGGAAATGCTTGCAATGAACTGAGAAGATATCTAGGAAAAGGGATTCAAGCCAGACACTGGAGGGAGACAAGTTTTAATAGCCAAAATGGAGTGAACAGGTGTTCTTTTTAGCTCTTTATTCAGCAATTATGGATTATCTTTTAGATGCTAAAAGCTATCTTAATTAACAAGAAGGCAGTTTTGCCAATATGCCATTCATTTGGGAATCATCTGTATCCCATTTCCTGTGGACTGAGTGGGACTGACCGTATCCACCTGCCTCAGGAGTAGACACATGATTCAAACATGGGCAGTAAAGTCCTCCATTCTCTTGGCCCCAGTGGGATAAGCATGGGACCCGAGATGAACTGACCAAAGTCCTCTCAAAAGTATCTTTTCAGAGAAATGAAAAAAAAAAACTAACTTTCCCATCACAAGCTATATATTCCAATATAAACATAGCTATGTATTCCAAGTATGTAGTGGTTGCATAAGGCCATCTTCTCTGGCTGCATGGTGGGAGCCTTATTCTATGAGAGAAAATATAGGCAGCAAGCAAAAGAGTGAATACCGATATTAACAAAAAATTATTTGACTCTCTAAACCCAGGTCTTACTCAAGTCGAAAACTTAGTATTTGAGCCAATGAACTTCCTTTTATGCTTAGGGGGTTTAAGTTTAGTTCCTTTCTTTTGCAGCCAAAAGATATTCCAACCAGTAAAGCAATGGTAGAAAGTAATCAGCAAGATAATAGCTAAGCAAACGAGAACACTAACAATTGTAATGCAGTGTGACACAGGTTGTAATAAATCTTAAGCACCAGTTGCTAGACCAGCGTAGAAAAGGGTCACCTTATTCCTTATCTGGAGTTAGAACTATCACACTTCTGCCACTGAATGGTATTAGCAGGGATTATTTAGACTTTATCCCTCTAATTAATCTTTTTCCTCTATTATAAGTGGAAATGATCCAACCAATCAGTAGAAATTGTGTCCTAAACACACAGCATGTAAGCATTAAAAAATGGCACAGAAACCATGAAAGAGACTCTTCCTTTATTTTCTCGACTTATTAATAAAGGTGTAATTTATAAGCAATTTTAAATTAGACCTTTCTTTACTAGGGAAACTCCCTGAAACTCAACATCAAAAGCACTGTTTACCACCTCTTAAAATCCTTTATTTTCTAGTTAAGTACAAAATGCCCAGCTCAACAATGATCTTTAGGTCTAGAGATCCTCTGAAGCTAAATAAATATTCTCTGAAAATTGTTCTAATTTGTTTTTAGCCTCAAAGGAGTTGAGGTAGCACAAAATGAGGGAAAGGGAAGAACCTGAAAGGAGATAACTCTGCATGTACAAAATCACGCCTATGTTGTGTTAACTGCAGTGATGATAGCAAGTAGTTACCAGTCACATCAAAGTTAGCTTGATTTCAAGTTACAGCCAGTATTCATCAATGGCAGGGGAAAAAATATTGTACAGGATTGTCAAGAGAAGAAGTACCAAACTTTGGTAGGCTTCACTGTAATTCAAGGGAAGGGAAAATTCTCAGTTCTAGAAAATATAAAGAAGTCAGTGTGAATGGGCTTCATAAACACATGCTAATTCAAAGTATGGAGAATTTAAGTAAAAATAATGGACTAAATTCTGTTGCAAGGACCAGCTGAAATAGTCTTCTACGAAGAGAAAAGAAGAGGGAAAATAACCCCCTAAAATTATTTTCTGTATGCTGATTCCATGATTTTATGAGGACTGGAGACTTTTAGTGAGCTGAATTTATGGAAAATTAGCCCTAGTTGTTGCTCTTCCTTACTGCCAAACTGAGTTTGCCTTGCCACTTAGGCAAACTCGAGAACTATAGCAACTCATACTACAGCTCCACCTTCAAAAGGACAGGGGGAGTAGGGGAGAGGAAGCACTTTTATCTATAGTGTATAACTTGCTGCTTCTAAAAGAGGGCTTAGAGAAAACTCAGTAATAGGAAACTTGTTAAGGATGAGCACTCCATCATCTCCATCTCTTTGCCAACACTACTCTCATAGCTCTGCACATGGTAGAAGGTGATTGTGCTCAGACACTCAGTCATGTCCGACTCTTTGTGACTGCAAGGATTGTAGCCCACCAGGCTCCTTTGTCCACAGGATTCTCTGTGCAAGAGTACTGGAATGGGTGGCGATTCCCTCCTTGAGGGGATTTTCCCAACCCAGGGTTCAGTCTGTTACATCTCCTGCATTGGCAGGCAGATTGTTTATCACTAGCATCATCTGGGAAGTCCAAAGAGGATTAATAGGAGTCTAATAAATGCAGGCAGATTAATTAATATTCAGAAGAATAAACAAAGCTAAGAGGCCATCATTCATTTGTTCCACTGAAATAACTGGGCCCATTGTAACCAAATCTCTCTAGGACAATCTCAGAGCCTACCATAATTCCTGCCTCACAGTGCGAGCTAAGTTATTTCAAGTGTATCCAACTCTTTTCAACCCTATGGACTCTAGTCTAACAGGCTCTTCCCGTCCATAGGAATCTCCAGGCAAGAGTACTGGACTGGGTTGCCATTTCCTCATCCAGGAGATTTTCCTAATTCAGGGATCGAACCCAAGTCTCTTATGTCTCCTGCACTGGCAGGCAGTTTCTTTATCACTGTTGCCACCTGGGAAACCTTGCAGTAGATGCCCTAAATAACTAGCATTTTAATGCATGCATGCATGCATGCATTCACTCATTCAAATTGCTATATTGAATCTGTCATCTGGTTCACTTATATCCCCAAACCACTAATGTAGCATCCAATACAGACAGATCATTTCCTGAGGAAAATGGCTAGCTTCTGCCCACCTGGGTCTCACAGTTTTGACAATGTTAGATGAGCACTGGTTGCAGAAGTCAGAAAACTGTCCTTCTCCAAGGAAAAATTCCCCAATTACTGAGATAGTTTCTTCAGGGCCTCCAGATGAATTCACAGAGACATAGATGTTGACCTTGAGGGAAGGATTTTTTTTTTTCTTCTCTACTTGCTCTTATTCAAATGCTGTGCCCAAGTCTGTGACTTTGTGGCTTATTTGCAGAAGAACTTCTGTGCATAGGCATGTTGCCCTTTAGAGAGCATGTCGTGTGCCCAGCTCTGGAAGACTGCACACTGTTTAACCAAAGGATCTAAACCCTTGAATACATTTTGTCTCTCTCCACTGCTTTATGCTTGATGGAAAAGGCAAGAGGCAGAATATTTTCCAAGCAACAGATCTATGATTTTTCACTTGAAGTGTAGAGTGCCCTTGCTAGGACTACACGAACACCTCAGGAGTGAAGGAAGTACACTTAGGAATGGGATGAAGTTTAGTTCAACTCAAATGGTTTATCTGAAATGTTTCTTAAAGCAGGTGGTGGCACTAAGCAACACTTCAAAGTCCCCTGTCAGTCCTAAGAGAATGTGAAATCCCATGTAAACTGTTGTGTTTGAGCCCCGCTAATCCTTATCCCCTCCTTGTTTACTAAAGGAATGTCAGAATCACTGCCTTCACTCCCAACAGGAAAGAAGTATCAGCCTGACCCATCCTTCCAGGGAGGTTTCTTCCTCAAACTACCGATTAAGCAAGAATACAAATAATTTCTTTTGTTGGGTCAAATGTGGTGACAAAAGTGTCCAAAAGGGGAAAGCTTGAAACTGAACCAGAGCAGCTTGAAGTCAAGGCAGGCTTTCTGGAATCTACTTTTCCACAGCTGTACCATCCCTTCTAACAGAATTCCTGGGCCACTTTTGAAAATATAAGAAAAGCTCTGAGTTTCTCCCAGAAACATACTCCGAAATAAGTCATGTATCTACAGTCAAGTGATCTGCAAGGCCCCGTGAAACCCACTCATAAAATTTCTAGGGGATCCTTGTGCTCCAGGCTAAACATTCTCACACCAAACTTTGTTGTTTTTTTTTTTTTTTCTGTACCTTCTTGCATTGATTATACTAGGGGAAGTATCTCACACTGTGGTTTAAAAAAAAGGGGGGGGGGGGCAGAAAGAATCAGAAACCTCTGGACCAGCTCTAAGCTCTTAAAAGAAAGCATTTAACCTTCCAATTACCCAAGCCGAAGTTTTGACTCCCACTCTAGAATGTGGAACTTTCACGTACAATGAGAATAGGACACAGTCTTTCCTGTAGCAAGTACTTCTTGAGCATCTCTTACATCAGCCAGGTGCAGGAGTAGTCACTAAGGTTAGAGATGAAAAGGTCTATAAGGAACTCATTCAAAAAATATAGACAAGGGGACTCCCCTGGCAGTCCAGTGGTTAGAACTCTGAGCTGCCACTGTAGAGGGCATGGGTTCCATCCCTGCTTGGGGAACTATGATTCCACATGATGTGCTGCTGCTGCTAAGTTGCTTCAGTCGTGTCTGACTCTGTGTGACCCCATAGATGGCAGCCCACCAGGCTCCCCCATCCCTGGGATTCTCCAGGCAAGAACACTGGAGTGGGTTGCCATTTCCTTCTCCAATGCATGAAAGTGAAAAGTGAAAGTGAAGTCACTCATTCATGTCTGACCCTCAGCAACCCCATGGACTGCAGCCTTCCAGGCTCCTCCATCCATGGGATTTTCCAGGTAAGAGTACTGGAGTGGGGTGCCATTGCCTTCTCCAATATGATGTGCAGTGTAGCCAAAAAAAAGACAAGCACTGCATCATAATACAGTATGATGCTAACATGGATGTTAAGATGGGTGTTTTATGGGAGTGAGGAGGATTGGGAGGAGCTGGGGAATGGCTGGAGAAGACCAAGCAGGTCTCCATAGGAAGCTAATGCCTAGGTTGTGTGTGTGTTAGTCACTCAGTCATGTCTGACTCTTAGCAACCCCATGGATTATAGCCCACAGGGCTCTTCTGTCCATGGAATCCTTCAGGCCAGAAAACTGGAATGGGTTGCCATGCCCTTCTCCAGGGGATCTTCCTGACTCAGGGATCAAATCTGGGTCTCCCTCATTGCAAGCAGGCTCTTTACTGTTTGAGCTACCAGTGAAGTCCTAATGCCTAGGTTGAGTCATCAGTAAGTAGGAGCAAGCTGTGGGGAGAAGATGGTGGTGGGAACATGTGCAATGACATGGAGGTGAGAAAAAAAAGGATGCTTTCAGGAGGGCAAGCAGGGACATCCCTGGTGGTCTGGTGGTTAAGAATTCACTTTGCAGTACAGGGGACACAGGTTCCATGCCTGGAGGAGAACTAAGATTCCACATGCTGTGGAGCAACTAGGCCCAAGAGCTGCAACTAGAGAGTTCATGCATTTCGATGAAAGATCCTGCATCGACACCATAACTAAGGATGGATGCAGCCAAATAAATCATTTTTAAGATAAATACATTTTTAAAAAAGAGGGGCAAGCAGTGTTTTGGCTGGAAGAGAGGAGATATAAAATGGAAGGCTGGAGGAACAGGCAGAAGCTATCTTGAAGAGCCTCAAAGAGCATGCTAAGAAGCCTGGCTTTTATTGAAGGCAAAGAGCAACTAAAGAACTTAAAATGAGGAGTGTCATCCAGCTAGCATTTTCAAAAGGTCATGGGTAGATGCCCTCAAAATATTTGATTGCTGGACTGCCAAAGAATTCTAAAACTTCATAGAAGAGATGTCAGTCACTCCCACTCTCCATGATTCCAATGCAAATAGCAACCAGGGCATGTGCACATTCATACCTTCCTGAGACCCTTAGCATTATGTGGATGGGCAGTAACTCACTGTGCTGCAAGTCCTTCTGGGTACAGAATGCAATGACGTATTTCCAATAAAAATGAAAAATACCTTTACTGTCATAAATACATTTACTTTCATTGTGTTTCTTTTGAAATACAGTGTGTCAGCTCTCTATGGTTGTTATAACAAATTACCACAAAGTCAGTGGCTTAAACAATGCAAATTCATTATTTTATAGTAGATCAGAAGTCGAACACACATCTCACTAGGCTATAACCAAGGTGTCGGCAACACTGCATTCCCATCTGGAGATTCTAGGGGAGAATATGTTTCCTCACCTTGTCTAACTTCAAGAGGCCATTCAGATTCCTTGACTTGTGGTCCCCTTTCTCCATCTTCCAAGCCAGTAAGTTGAATCTGTCTGACTTTTATTTCATAGGATAATAACATCGCCCTCTGATCACAGCTGGGAAAGGGTTTTCATTTTATATACTCATGTGATAAGACTGGGTCCATCTGGGAAATCTGAGGTAATCTCCCTATCTCAAGGTCTATGACTTTAACTACATCATCAATCTAAATTAATATATTCAAACCTTTAGGGGGTTAGGACATGGGCATTTTGAAGAGGGTGGAAAGGGGTGTTATTCTACCTACCCCAAAGGAATTTGACAATTTGTCCCACATGCCATTATTACTACTTGACCAATGAAAGGCAATTCAACAGCAAAATATAATAAAGCCTCATCTACTTTTGTCTTTCGTTTTTAGCTCATTGAAAGCATTTAATAAAATGTTTCTTTAATCTCCAAGATGTGGGTTAGGCCTGGAATGTGCCCTCAGTATCTTCAACCACTGCAGAGAAAGGTAAACCAGTGAAGGAATCAGTGCTGGCAGAAGAGACCAACCGTGGAAACTCAGTGTGAGAACCTAGGACAAATGACGGCTGAAGGACAAGGCAGATTCAGGCCTTTGAAGTATCATCTGAGTAACAGGATTGCCCTGAGACTAAGACAAGCTATAAAGTTGAAAATAATATCAAAGCACTGAAAACTAGTCAAGAGCAATCACAAATATCCATGTGTTTAAAATGAGCTAATCAACACTGTCAACAAGCATTCCCTATCTACCATGTACGTCCCAAAGGCAAAGCTCATGCATGTATTTGCACAGCAACAAGCCTATTGTCAATACTGCACCAATAAATTGTAACAGCTTAAGCTTACTAAGCTGGCCAGTGCCTGGGAAAGCTTAGATTTCAGAAAAGAACCAGAGCTTTCAGCCCTCTCAGGCCATTCACCATTTTAGAACACCCCGTGTTTCCAAAGAAAAGGCCATCTATCTCAAATGGCATTGCCTTTTCAATATTCACTTTGAGGAGAATTAGCCAAGCATGCATATTAAGCAAATATTAAATCTCAATCATCTGGCGATATTCAATATGTTTCCAGAGAACCCAACTACTCATTCTATTCCAAATTCATCACTAGTTCAATCTTAAGTTCTGTTTTGACTTTGTGCTGTGTTGTCTTGGGGGCTTCCCAGATGGCACAGTGGAAAAGAATCCGCCTGCTAATGCAGGAGATGCAAGAAACGTGGGTTCAATCCCTAAGTCGGGAAGATCTCCTGGAGAAGAAAAAGGCAACCTGCTCTAGTATTCTTGCCTGGAAAAGTCCATGGACAGAGAAGCCTGGTGGACTACAGTCCATGGGGTCGCAAAGAGTCAGACACAACTAAACACACATGCCCTACTACTACTACTACTGTGTTTTATGATACCTGTTCCAAAACAAATGGAAGATATTTTGCTTTGGGGAAGGAGATGCCTAGACAGGCAGTGAGGCCGCCACCACGTGAGGCCCGGGGATGCTCAGAGAGGACTCGCAAATTAGGTAGAGGTAGGAGATAGATTCTTTTCCAAATCTGAGATGCATCATTTCAATGATACATATATTCATCATTACATGCTTCTGGATATTGCTGAGCTATACTAGAAAAAAGGCCCCTGAGTGATGTCTCCTGACGGCTCTGCTCCAGACCAAGCCATCTTGCTTAGAGACATGAGATGCAGTCCTACAGGCAAAGTCGATAGACAACTCTGGGGTATGATCTGAGTTGCACCAAAGGTTGTCTCTCTCCCTGTTCTATGAGAGTCCTGCAGAAAAGGAGGGATTTGAGGAGTCCTAGGAAGCCAGATGGAGAAGGAAATGGCAACCCACTCCAGTGTTCTTGCCTGGAGAATCCCAGGGACAGGGGAGCCTGGTGGGCTGCCATCTATGGGGTTGCACAGAGTCGGGCACAAGTGAAGCGACTTAACAGTAGCAGCAGCAGCAGGAAGCCAGATAGGATTTGAATCAGCTGAGAGTATTGGGAGAAGATTCAAGACGGCCATGAGCAAACAAGGTTGATGTGTTTGGAAACTAGTAAAACAATCTTGGAGAAATATCTACTGGGAGAGAGAGGAAGAGATAGTTGCAGGGATGGGGCAGGGGCAGGACATTTGGGGTCTTCTAGTATAATCCTGTACATAAGCCCATTAGGTAAAATCAGAACACAGAGGAAACTGACAGTTTTCAGAGTCCAAACTCTAACCTCCAGACAACTGGAAAGTAGGCATTGGGGAGCAGGATATCCCATGTAAAGCCACCTTGGGTGGGAGTTTGCTAGAGGAGGTTAAGAGCTGTGTGTTCAGTAAAAGTTAAAAGGGAAGAAAGACTGGACATTCCTCTCTACTTCAATGGTTTGATGTTGCCTTTGTTTATTCCTTTTTATTTTGATTTTTCAAATTATTGAATTCATAGTGTTTAGGAAAGTCTCCATTTGGAGGCATGCTGCTAAGTCACTTCAGTCGTGTCCGACCTGCGCGACCCCATGGACGGCAGCCCACCAGGGTTCCCCGTCCCTGGGATTCTCCAGGCAAGAACACTGGAGTGGGTTGCCATTTCATTCTCCAATGCATGAAAGTGAAAAGTGAAAGTGAAGTCACTCAGTTGTGTCCGACCCTCAGCGACCCCATGGACTTCAGCCTTCCAGACTCCTCCATCCATGGGATTTTCCAGGCAAGAGTACTGGAGTGGGGTGCCATTGCCTTCTTCGATTTGGAGGCATACATACAATTAAAAGATCTATTTCATATAAAACATCCTCACACTTATCTATTTCATTAGTTAATAATTTATTCTTCCAGAATTATTTTTAAATACATATTGCTATATTGAGATTTGGTATATGTATATTGACAAGTATATATGTATCTGTATGTATGTGTTTTTATATATATATATATATATCAACATTGGTACGTAAGCATATGTGTGTATATATATATATATATGCATACATACATATATATTTTTGTTTACTTGAGCTTCTCCCATTACTGTTTAGCTATCCCCATAATGTTTTTGAAAAAAAATCCTGCTTCACTTAGCTGTACTGAGTGGAAAGGAAAGAACAGTGTATATATGTATCTGCTTCTCCACCTGGCCTGGGTATGTCCCGTTCAGGAGAGCATTTGTGCCCACAAATAGAAGCCCTTGGAGCACAGGGCTGGGTGACATTTGGAAGGAAAAAACGGATCAGGGAGCAAGTGAGTCCTCAGAAATTCATTCATGCTGACTAACCCATTCCCAAACACTGTTTTTTGTTTTGTTGTTGTTGTTGTTGTTTTTTAATTGTATTTTATTTTTAAACTTTACAATATTGTATTAGTTTTGCCAAATATTGAACTGAATCTGCCACAGGTATACATGTGTTCCCCATCCTGAACCCTCCTCCCTCCTCCCTCCCCATACCATCCCTCTGGTTCATCCCAGTGCACCAGCCCCAAGCATCCAGTATCTTGCATAGAACCTGGACTGGCGACTCATTTCATACATGATATTATACATGTTTCAATGCAATTCTCCCAAATCTTCCCACCCTCTCCCTCTCCCACAGAGTCCATAAGACTGTTCTATATATCAGTGTCTCTTTTGCTGTCTCGTACACAGGGTTATTGTTACCATCTTTCTAAATTCCATATATATGCATTAGTATACTGTATTGGTGTTTTTCTTTCTGGCTTACTTCACTCTGTATAATAGGCTCCAGTTTCATCCACCTCATTAGAACTGATTCAAATGTATTCTTTTTAATGGCTGAGTAATACTCCATTGTGTATATATACCACAGCTTGCTTATCCATTCATCTGCTGATGGACATCTAGGTTGCTTCCATGTCCTGGCTATTATAAATAGTGCTGCGATGAACATTGGGGTACACGTGTCTCTTTCCCTTCTGTTTTGTTCCCTTCTTTTTTAATAAAGGAATTATCTTGGAATGACAGGAGGACTCGAATGAAAAGGTATGAAAGGAAGTGGGTTAACTGACAAGTCAGAACATTTAATATACAGAAGAGATGTACAGAGAAAATTGTCAAAAGTTGTTATGTTTTTGCTTTTATATCCAATGCTCATCAAACAGCAGAGGCCCTGACTCCTGTCCCAGCTAAGGGTTATACCAGTAATTTAAGCATACATACTCCTGAGACCTAGCACACTTTCGGGAGCTCCAGTATCTGCTGGAAAGTGGACTGTAAGTGTTTTACTCACTCACTCCTATCAGCCACAATGTTTGAGCATGGACCTCCAATGTCAGCATATTTGTTTACAAATTGTTATAACACACCCATATAAAATGCCATAAATAGAAATCTACAAAGGACATAAAATGAGACAAAGTGTATGTTTAAACTAACATTTATATTGCATACACCATATGTTGGGCACTTGTTTAAGCATGTTACACATATTAACCCATTTAATCTTCATAATAACCCTTTAAGATAGGTACTATTATCAACCCCTATTTTACAGATGGGGAAACTGAGTCATGAGGCATGTAAGTAACTCATCCAAGGTCACACAGCTTATAAGAACCAAAATTTCAATTCAAACCCAGTCGTCTGACTCTAGCATCTGAGCCCTAACCTCTGCACTACACTCTAATTTTTCAAATGCTTCTCTAATAGTTTTTCTTCCCTGTTCATCAGATTGACATTAGTTAATCTCTCAGGACACATAAGGCATTTTGGGAGAGGTTCACCATTAATGATGTCACTATTAATTCATATTAGAAATCATCTTCTTGGTAATTGTATCTGGTCAGATTGCCACTACTTTTTTACACCTTGATGGAGCTAACCAGGAGCTTTGAATGAACAGGACAATTGTCAGCGTGGCCATTTCCTTGTGCTCCCTTGTGGCATTATGCTCCCTTGTGATAATGCTCCTTTGGCATTATCATCAATTCACAGGTTCTTTGTAGAATACTTGTTTAAGCCACTTGTTCATGCTGTGAGGGGTAGTTTAATTAAACAAGATCATTGACCCTTAAATCCATTTACCCTAGGCAACATAAATCTCTCTATACCAGAGTAAGCAAAACCCAAGTTAACTTCCACCCTCAGTCAATTTATCATGATTCTAAACACTTTGTCTAGGACACGACCAGAAGACTATCATACAGATTCAACCAGGACACTGGTGCCGATCTGCAGAAAGCGTAGGAGCCGTCTTTTCTGAACATAAACATGGGAAGAAGTTCTGAACTTGTGTTCCTGCACCACAAAGGACTCTTCCTTTGGGACAGACATGTACAGACCCTGCTTTGGAGACCACTCCACTAGCAGAGTATTTCTCAAAGAGGAGCCCTCAAACCATTTAGATCAGAATTAACAAAGTTCTTATAAGAATTTGGATTCCTGGGCTCGAGTCCATGTTTAGTGAATGGGAATCTTGGGGTAGGACTCAGGAAATCTGAATTTTACATTGTTCTTCAAATGATCCTTACACACACGAGTGTTGGTAGCCGCTGTGTTAGGGGCTGCTCAGTCTCTGATACAATATTAACTCCCAAGGTTACAAGAGCCTTTCAGTGGCATCTACCTCAATATTTGACCATCATAGTGAAGAACCAGATAGAGTGATAGTGATTCTCCTTCTCCAGAAGAGAAGATACATTTGATTACTGCTTTTCAATGACTCAGATATGTTCTATTTATTTAGTTTATTTATAACAACCTGGGAAACACATGTGCTGCTTTTTCATGATACCTATAGTTCTAATTCAGGACTAGAATACAGTAGGCCATGGCCAGAAAATAGCTTTTATCTCATATGATGCCTGATTAATCACTAGTTTCTGCCATGAGTGCTCTGTGGACAAGGATTCTGAGACAGAATTGGAACACAGTAATCAATCTCTGATGAGTTATCAATGTCTGCCATGGAAATCATGTGGAGAAGCGGCAACGTGGGATGGGCACATGGTGATACAAATGAGCCATCTCAACCGCATGTTCTCAAAAAGAATGAACACAGAAAGATATCCCAAGCACTGCATATGTGAGCACATCATCTCTCACTTAGGGAAGTGCATTTTTTTTTTCAGGTCATTCCTGTCAGAAAAGCCACTGCAGTGAGAAGCCTGCTCACCACCACGAAGAATAGCTTCCACTTGCTCCAGCTAGAGGAAAGTCCACTTAGAAATGAAGACCCAACACAGCCAAACTCAAACAGGGAAGAGGCTGGTCAATGGGAACTGGAAAATGTCATGATAGATACTGCTGGGAATATTAGGTTCAGTTAATTAAGACCAGTTGTGGAAAACTGAGGAATTCATCTTTCAGTTCAGTTCAGTTCCGATTCTTAGCGACCCCATGGACTTCAGCCTACGAGGCCCCTCCATCCATGGAATTTTCCAGGCAAGAGTACTGGAGTGGGGTGCCATTGCCTTCTCCAATGACCACCTGTAGGTACAGGCTTTTACAAAAACATACACTGTGCAGACCTGACCTTGGGTTTTGAAGCAACATTCTAAAACATGGAGCTAGCTGTGCAAGTCAGTTCAAGTCTAGTCCTGTCTGCTCATGGTGTTAGCTGAAATGATTGGAATTTGAAAGAAGTATTTTGTTCAGAAGAAGGTAAACTGTTCTTGCAATAAGAATAGTCAATAAACAAGTAATCACTGCTAAATTCATATAGATTTCTATTATTATGAAAGTAATAATAATTCCTCCACTGTACTGCCCTCTCCATGTCCTTTGGAAAGTGGAAAAAGCTCTCATTGCCCCAGATCCAGAATGCATGCAAGAATTTCATCATCTGTCCTGCCTTCCATTAAAGACAACAGCCTTCAGATCTTCAGCTGATAGGCAAATGTTCATTGCTATGGGGGTATCCATTACGTCACCTAAACAGTAAGAAAGTTAATTTCCAAAGATGAGTCACAATCCAACCAGAGGAACCTCACTTTCTCCCTTCCTTGGGCAGGGGCTGCTGACAGGGAAGGTTTGTCACCAAACCCCACCATAACATTTTCAGCCATAGCTCCTCTGCTCCTAATGGAATTTGAAGAGAGAGAGTTTCAACTTCATGTGCTATTTGAAAACTTGGAAGAAATCTTTAATAATTAGAATACTCATTACTTGTCCCTTCCAGAAGTTTCCATTTTAATTTTCACTTGCCTTTTGTGTTGGAAGAGAAAAAAAAAAAAAAGACAATGTAGTAGATAGATTTAGATATACTCTTTTCTTTAGAAAGTTCTGTCTGTTACAATAATGGCATCTCCTTAAACATATGTTGTCACAGCCCCTAAACATCTATCATTAAATCTGGTCATATTTGTATTCAAAATAGTTCCCTCCATAAATTAGACTGTTACTTTGAACTTGCCTCTCTGCTCATTCTCTTATACCCAAACTCATGGTGGAATCCATCCCACTTATAATATGGTTCAGACAGGTTCACACAGCTGAATTCATCATTGTGCTCCTGGTATCTCATTCAAGATGTAAGGCTGAAATTTCCAAAGGAATACCTTTCATAACCACCAGATGAGGTATGGAACATGGTCCACATTCTGCTTTAAGTAAACTAAAGTTCCCCATCGTTGCTAGTTTTAATTTCATCACTGTCCATTAAGTTTCTACCTGTGCTGTGAATTTTACTGAGCAAAAATTCTGAAGTGATTTCTACTGTCTCAAGTACGGAGTTATTTGTGAAGAGTCAGAGATGACTACAGGAACAGAGCCTGAAGTTTCACATGCAACACTTAATTTTTATTCCCTGTAATGCATTCCTGTAAAAATGATGCTGTGAAAGTGCTGCACTCAATATGCCAGCAAATTTGGAAAACTCAGCAGTGGCCACAGGACTGGAAAAGGTCAGTTTTCATTCCAATCCCAAAGAAAGGCAATGCCAAAGAATGCTCAAACTACCACACAATTGCACTCATCTCACATGCTAGTAAAGTAATGCTCAAAAGTCTCCAAGCCAGGCTTCAGCAATATGTGAACCGTGAACTTCCAGATATTTAAGCTGGTTTTAGAAAAGGCAGAGGAACCAGAGATCAAATTGCCAACATCCATTGGATCATTGAAAAGGCAAGAGAGTTCCAGAAAAACATCTATTTCTGCCTTATTGACTATGCCAAAGCCTTTGACTGTGTGGATCACAATAAACTGTGGAAAATTCTGAAAGAGATGGGAATACCAGACCACCTGATCTGCCTCTTGAGAAACCTGTTTGCAAGTCAGGAAGCAACAGTTAGAACTGGACATGGAACAACAGACTGGTTCCAAATAGGAAAAGGAGTACGTCAAGGCTGTATATTGCCACCCTGCTTATTTAACTTATATGCAGGGTACATCATGAGAAATGCTGGGCTGGAAGAAGCACAAGCTGGAATCAAGATTGCCAGGAGAAATATCAATAATCTCAGATATGCAGATGACACCACCCTTATGGCAGAAAGTGAAGAGGAACTCAAAAGTCTCTTGAAGAAAGTGAAAGTGGAGAGTGAAAAAGTTGGCTTAAAGCTCAACATTCAGAAAACTAAGATCATGGCATTCAGTCCCATCACTTCATGGCAAATAGATGGGGAAACAGTGGCTAACTTTATTTTTCTGGGCTCCAAAATCACTGCAGATGGTGATTGCAGCCATGAAATTAAAAGATGCTTACTCCTTGGAAGGAAAGTTATGACCAACCTAGACAGCATAATAAAAAGCAGAGACATTATTTTGCCAACAAAGGTCCATCTAGTCAAGGCTATGGTTTTTCCAGTAGTCATATATGGATGTGAGAGTTGGGATATAAAGAAAGCTGAGCACTGAAGAATTGATGCTTTTGAACTGTGGTGTCAGAGAAGACTTTTGAGAGTTCCTTGAACTTCAAGGAGATCCAAACAGTTCATCCTAAAGGAGATCAGTCCTGTGGGTTCATTGGAAGGACTGATGCTGAAGCGGAAACTCCAATACTTTGGCCACCTCATGTGAAGAGCTGACTCATTTGAAAAGACCCTGATGTTGGGAGGGATTGAGGGCAGGAGGAGACAGGGACAACAGAGGATGAGATGGTTGGATGGCATCACCGACTCAATGGACATGGGTTTGGGTAGACTCTGACAGTTGGGATGGATAGGGAGGCCTGGCGTGCTGTGATTCATGGGGTCAAAAAGAGTCGAACACGACTGAGTGACTGAACTGAACTGAACTGAAAGATGAATTCCTCAGTTTTCCACAACTGGTCTTAATTAATTGAACCTGATATTCCCAGCAGTATCTATCATGACATTTTCCAGTTCCCATTGACCAGCCTCTTCCCTGTTCCCCACACATCTTGTTCGTTCGCACCTTCCTGTCACTGACCTGTTTTTACTCCTTTCATGACCCAGAGAGATGCTTCTAGTAGAGAGCCACTGGCATGGTCAGTCACACTTCATTTTGCCCATTCACACAGGTAATTTCTTCCTCATATTAATTAACATTTAAAGTCAAAGTCTAACATACATACAGAAGAGTACACATATCATAAATGTACAGGTCTATGTATTCTCATGAAGAGAGCAAGCTTGTGTAACCCTTCTGAGATCAAGAGATACAACATCATCAGCACCCCAAAGGGGCCCATCTCTTATCCCCTATCCAGTTAAAAAGCCCTGCCTAACCAAAGTTATCCATTACTCCACACAACAGATTGCTTTTGCGGATTTTCAAACTTTGTATCAGTGAAATTCTCAGTAAACATTCTGTAGCATCCGGCTTCTCCCACTATTATGGTTGTGAAACACAGCCACGTTCTTGTCTGTGGCTGTGGTTTGCTTTCATTGCTGTATAAGATGCCATTGTAAAAATCCATTAACATTTATTCATTGTGCTCTTGGGAAGCTAGTTTGGGGCCATAATGATAATGCATTTTCTTCCATGTGTCTTAGATACATACATGTACACACTTTATCATTGTTAATTCATCTATTGCTAATTCATCCCCACCATCTGGAGTTTATCATTTCCTGGTACTCTGGCCCAACTTTTAGCTGTCTACACCACGACCACACACTTGAAGGGTCTCTCTGGCCACCAGGGTCCTCTCTGCCTACACACTAAGTAGAAGTACCAGAGAATTTTTAACCCTGGGAAAAACAACAATGGGATCACCCCAAGGGTGAGATTAACTGGCGTTTCATCCTGGCTCCCAATGTTTCCCAGTGTAAAGCTTCAGACACTCCCACAGATAGGTTTCTTGATAATGCATGCTTTACTGGCTTCCTTTCCATGCCTGTCTGGCTCACTCACTCCCCTACTTTTACTGGGGTCACCTCCCAAATAAACTACTTGCATTTATTAATAAATTCTTATCACAGGAACTACTTCTGGGTAAACCCAAAGTAAAACACCACTTTTCTCCTCTATTCACTACTCTTTACAAAGGTAAGTGGTTTTCTAGAGATTATAGAATTAATCTTTAACTTATTAAAGTTTAATATAAATTAACCTACGTACATCTCAGACAATTCAAAGGCTTTCAGACATTTTAACTCCATCCACTCCTTCTTCCTTTTGAGCTTTTATTGTCATGTTTTAAGTAGACTTGAAACCCAGTAATGTATTACTATGTTTGTTTTATGCAGGGGATATTTAGATTTACTCGCATATTCTTTCCATTGTTCTTTATTTTTTCCTGTATTTACATGCTTCTGTATGGGATCCTTTTTCTTATATTTGAAGAAGAGCCTGTATTGTTTCTTTCCTTGTGGATCTACTGGTAATAATTTCTCTGCTTTTTATTAGTCTGAAGTGATTTTTACTTTGCTTTCTCTTGGAGAGTCTTTTTACTAGATATAGGATCCTAAATTAGCAGGATTTCCCCTCGTTGAAGCTGTCAGTCATAGTTCTCTGGCTTCCATTGTTTCTGAATGATATACTTATTTCTTATTTCTTTAAAGGTAATACATACTTTTTCCTATTGGCTGCTTTTAAAATCTTTTGGGGTTTAATTGTTAACAGTTTTACTATGATGTGCTTAGGAATGGGTATCTTGTACTTATCTCACTTGAGGTTTGAAGCAAATCTTTTGGCTTGGAGTCTTGTAAATTTTAGGAAAATCTTAGCAATAACTCTCCAAATATTGCTTCTCACCCATTCTCTTTATCCTAACTTTTTGGACTCCAATGACATAAATATATTCGGCTTTTTACCACCTTCCATATACCTTTTATGCTCTTTTCTTGATAATTTTTCTTCCCATGGTTTAGTCTGATTCTTTTTTACTTTTAAGTTATATTTAATCTACCAGGAAGCCCATATATTAAGTTCTTAAGTTCAGTGATAATATTTTTCAACTTCGGAATTTCCACTTGATAATATCTTTAATTTTCAATTCTCCAATGAAATTTTTCATTTTATTAATTTCTTAAAAACAGTGACAACAGGTATATGAATTTACTAATTGAGATATATGGGTTTCCTGTGTCTGAATTTCTACAGTCCTCTTGATTTCTTGGCTAGTTTTCCTACCTTTGCATGCCCAGTTTTAGGGGTTTTTTGGTTTCTCTTTGGGTTTTGTTTTTAATAACAAGTACTCTTGCCTGGAAAATCCCATGGATAGAGGAGCCTGGTAGGCTGCAGTCCATGGGGTCACGAAGAGTTGGACACGACTGAGCGACTTCACTTTCACTTTTCACTTTCATGCATTGGAGAAGGAAATGGCAACCCACTCCAGTGTTCTTGCCTGGAGAATCCCAGGGACAGGAGAGCCTGGTGGGCTGACATCTATGGGGGTCACACAGAGTCGGACACAACTGAAGTGACTTAGCAGCAGCAGCATCACTTTAAAGCTCTGACAAATGTTACATTTCCTCCAAGAAAGGTTTTACTTTTGCTTGTGGCAGGCAGTGAGAGTAGAAGTGAATCTTCATCTAATCTGGGATTGAGGTAATTTGGATGGAGTTTCAGTTTCTATGAGGACTGGTGGGTTTCCTTCATTTTTGATGCTTGGTCTATTTCCAGTTGGTCCTTACTCCTAGAATGTAGCCCTTTAAGGGTTCCCTCTGAATGCATCAAGTACTTATAAGGGCTTTTCTCCATTGGCAGATGCTCACTTTCATTGTTCCTTTAGCCACATGAGACCATCAAAATGCTTCTAAGCCACTACTATAAAATTTGCAAATATCCTGGCAGATAAGGAAGTGTCAAATGTTATACCTGCATCTCTGAATTTTCCTTTTCTCCAAAACCTTAGAAGTCTTTGCTGCCTTAGAAGCTTTTCAGTGATTTTAGTGGTGGTGGTGGTTTGGTCACTAAGTCGTGTCCAACTATTATGACCCCATAGAATGTAGCCCGCCAGGCTCCTCCGTTCATGGAATTTCCCAGGCAAGAATACTAAAGTGGGTTGTCATTTCCTTCTGCAGGAGATCTTCCCAACCCAGAGACTGAACCCCAGTCTCCTGCTTTGAAGGTAGATTCCTTTACTGACTGAGACACCAGGGAAGCCCTTCAGTGACTTTAAACAACAGTTTTTAAACCCATCTTTTCCAGTGGTGTTGGTGCAAGGATGGCTGATGCAAAGTCTGCCAGAGCTCAACCAGTGACCTACCCAGCAAAAGGCAAGTTCAAGTCCTTTCTCTTCTCAGAGTCTTCTCATTTACTCGAGTGAACTCTATGGTTCTTTTCTATCTGTGAAATTTAATGACATGTTTAGTCTGCTTCATGCAGTTTAGTACCTGATCCCATGCTCTTATTTTCCTCCACTAGTTTATAGAGTTACAGAATTAAATTATCATAATATACAATGTATATATACAATGTATAATATACATATGCAATAAATAACATGCATTTAATATGATTACAATTATATAATCTATAGACTTAAATAGTCATAAATCGATGTCTCAAGCATTCCTAAATTCCCTGAGAGCCCAGGGTCTAGCATTTATATTGCTTTATATTCATTAGAGGGAAACTTGGAAATCCAAGAAAACTGCAGAAGTGGACTCACTAATTAACTCTTATTTACCAGAAGGTCAGAATTAATTTGATGAATATTGCTTTGGGCAAGTTATCTAACATCTGTAAACCTCAATTCCCTCATCTGTAAACTAAGGGTTGTGGTACTACCTCATTGGATTGTTGGGAGGATTTAGTGAGATAATTTCTGTGAAATGCTTGCAGCATGGCATTACATTATGCATGTTCCATTAATGTTAGGTATCAGAGCAAGAATAGAGGATTCATGTTTATTTCCTGCTTCCTTTCCATGGGCATGCTCTCTGTATAACAGAATATCCCACTGATAATTAATTTTATGTCATTATGCAATATGCTTAGATATGGAACAACAAGCTGAAGGATTTGCTTGGGAGGACCTGTACTGATCTCACCACAACTCACACAGCAGGACATGTAATAATATGCAGCGTCACACTGAAGGCAAAAATCCCTATTTTCTCTGGTTCTCAGTACCACCTCTTTAATACAGTCAGCTGCAAAATACTCATTCTCTGTACCTCTAGCATCCCCAGGAGAGTCTCAAACAGAGTCTCGAAAAGTACTCTGCCTCTCAACCCCTCATCAGTGTACAAAGCTCAGAGCTTTACTATGGCTAGTGTCCACCCAAAGAGGGTGACATTTTGTGCCAAGAGAAGTTCTCTTCCATACTCTGGAAGGTCTGACTTGCAAGGTGCCACAGGAATCAGAATCCTCGCAGTCACCCCTGGGCCAGGGCCATTCTACAGTCTGTTCAGACATGAGGAGGATGTCCCTGCTCTGGGCCTAGGTCACTCTGTCTCTGGGCACCAAGCTTAGATATCTTGCCATGTGGAAACAGTTTCTCCAGTTTCCTTCTGTGTCCTCTTTCTCAGAGGGCAATCAATCCCCTCCAGGGAATCCTTCTTCAGACAAAGCTCCACATGCTCAGCTTCCTTCCAGAACGGAACTGGTATTTGGTTGGGGGGGATTATCTATGCCTCTGAATTTATTTGTAACTATTGCCAAGAGGGGGCACACCAGGAGACGTAGGGTTAAAGAACTTGTCTGTCAATGTCCGGAAGATCCCCTGGAGGAGGGCACAGCAACCCACTCCAGTACTATTGCCTGAAAAATCCCATGGGCAGAGAAACCTGGCCATGGGGTTGCAAAAAGTAGGACACGACTGAGTATACACACACGCGAGAAGAAAGTTGAGATGTAGGAAAAGGCAAGGAAGAAAACTGATATTTATTGAGCACCTCTTGTATCTCTAGTCCTTCCTCTCCAGAAAAAAAGAAAAGAAAAATCCAGAGAGAAACTTATAATCTAAACAAAGTTGCTACAAACAACCATTGGAGGTCGTCAGCCAAGAATTTTCAGTCCTAGTCCAATCTGGTTTAAACTAACCTCCCATTATATTGGGTTACCACCTTTCTCTGACCAAAAGTCACCTGCCTTCTCTAGCTCTCACTAACATCAAGCATCAAATTTCCTTTGCTTAATGTGGAAAAAGAGAAAAGCAAAGGCTCTTGGGTTCAGCAAGACGGTTTCCATTGAAATCTCTACCTGCCCCAGAGGGAGGAACCAGAGAATGGAAATTTGCCCCAGGCAACAAAGCAACTCAAAGACTGGTGAACTAGAGTGCTTTTCTTGTCTAACACTGAAAGATTAGTTCTCCAGTAGAAGAATTTGTTGTTGTTGTTCAGTCGCTAACTCTGTCCAACTCTTTGTGACCTCATGCACTACAGCATGCCAGGCTTCCCTGTCCTTCACTATCTCCTGGAGTTTCCCCAAATTCATGTCCACTGAGTCGGTGATGCCATCCAACTATCACATCCTCTGTCATCCCCTTCTCCTACTGCCCTCAGTCTTTCCCAGCATCAGTCTTTTCCAAAGAGTTAGTTCTTTGCGTCAAGTGGCCAAGATACTGGAGCTTCAGCTTCAGCATCAGTTCTTTCAATGCATATTCAGGGTTGGTTTCCTTTAGGATTGACTGCTTTGATCTCCTTGCAGTCTAAGGATATAGTAGAATGGGAGACTACAGATAAAAATGATTCAACTTTTGTATACAAAGGTGGGGGGGGGGGGTGGAATCAGACCATATAGGTAATACAGAAGCAATATACACAAAATATAGCACTTCACCTCTCCATGGAGAATCACCCAGGGTTCTCCAGAGGGCTTTGGAAGGGGTGGGCTGCAAGAATCTGGATCAGAGGCTGAGCTTAGCACCACCCTTTCACCAAAAGCAGACAGTTTGAAGAAAGTGTTTAGAGAGATCCCTTAAGTCTGAGAGTCTGACAAAAAGAAAATAAAGTTGAACTTTGTTCCCTCTTTTTCTGGGCCGAGTTTCCCTTTATTTGATTCTCTCAGTGAACCTGGCCCCAGGACTGTGATAACAAATCATCTTAGACTCACCATCATACAACAAATTACATCACTTAAGAAACATTTTCTAAACAACGTTTAGAAATATTTAGAAACAAATTTAGAATCATTTTCTAAACAATGGGGAAACAATGGAAACAGTGACAGACTTTTTTTCTTGGGCTCCAAAATCACTGCAGATGGTGACTGCAGCCATGAAATTAAAAGACGCTTGCTCCTTGGAAGAAAAGCTATGACCAACCTAGACTGCATATTAAAAAGCAGAGACATTACTTTGCTGACAAAGATCCATCCAGTCAAAGCTATGGTTTTTTCCTGTAGTCATGTATCGATGTGAGAGTTGGACCATAAAGAAAGATGAGAGCCAAAGAATTGATGCTTTTGAACTGTGGTATTGGAGAAGACTCTTGAGAGTCCCTTGGACTGCAAGAAGATCAAACTAGTCTATCCTAAAGGAAATCAGTCCTGAATATTCTTTGGAAGGACGGATGCTGAAGCTCCAATACTATGGCCACCTGATACAAAGAACTTACTCATTGGAAAAGACCCTGATGCTGGTAAAGATTGAAGCCAGGAGGATAAGGGGATGACAGAGGATGAGATGGCTGGATGGCATCACCGACTCAATGGACATGAGTTTGAGCAAGCTCCGGGAGTTGGTGATGTACAGGGATGCCTGGCGTGCTGCAGTCCATGGGGTCACAAAGAGTCAGACATGATTGAGCAACTGAACTGAAACTGGCTGAAACACATTTTCATACTTTTGGACATCACTTTAGGCCAAGATAAAACATGAGAACCATGAGTTTCTTTTTTTAAAGGAGATTTTAAAAAGTTTAGAACCTACCAATTGGACTTAAATAAAACTTTCCAATTGGACTTAAATAAAACTTCTCTCTCTCTCTCTCTATATATATATATATATATATATTTCCCGGAGAAGGCAATGGCACCCCACTCCAGTACTCTTGCCTGGAAAATCCCATGGATGGAGGAGCCTGGTAGGCCGCAGTCCATGGGGTCGAGAAGAGTCGGGCACGACTGAGTGACTTCACTTTCATGCACTGGAGAAGGAAATGGCAACCCACTCCAGTGTTCTTGCCTGGAGAATCCCAGGGAAGGGGGAGCCAGGTGGGCTGCCGTCTATGGGGTCACACAGAGTCGGACACGACTGAAGTGACTTAGCAGCAGCATATATTTCCCATTCTTGAAAGTTAAACCCTTCAGCAAGTGTGACACCTGGTAAAGGAGTTGACCATTCTTCTGTTGCTTTTCTGTGTCTTTAAAATGGGTTCAGTAGGTCTTTGGATAGCAATGGCATTAGGAAAGTCAGAATTATTATCAGGGATCAGGGGCTGCCTGAGGTCAGTTGAATTTCCTTGTGTGAACAGTGACACAGAAGAGTCTTGTTTGGACTCAGCCTGAAGTGAAGGCACATCTGGAAGCTGCCCCAGTCCATTGGGACCACCAGGAATCCACTCTGTAATTCTATCACATAAGCCTTTGTATGGAGAAAGAAATGGCAACCCACTCCAGTATTCTTGCCTGGAGAATCCCGTGGACAGAGAAACCTGGTGGGCTGCTGTCCATAGTGTCGCACAGAGTAGGACACGACTGCAGTGACTTAGCAGCAGCAGCAGCATCAAGCCTTTGTATCCAGTCCAACTAAAGTAGGGATTATATGGTAGTTTTATGGATCTGTATCATATAATGCAGTGTAATTTTTAATAAAGGGATCAGATGTTTTGACATTCAGTTCAGTTCAGTTTAATCACTCAGTCGTGTCTGACTCTTTGTGACCCCATGAATCACAGCACACCAGGCCTCCCTGTCCATCACCAACTCCCAGAGCTTGCTCAAACTCGTGTCTATCGAGTTGGTGATGCCATCCAGCCATCTCATCCTCTGTTGTCCCCTTCTCCTCCTGCCCCCAATTCCTCCCAGCATCAGGGTCTTTTCCAATGAGTCAACTCTTTGCATGAGGTGGCCAAAGTATTGGAGTTTCAGCTTTAGTATCATTCCTTCCAAAGAAATCCCAGGGCTGATCTCCTTCAGAATGGACTGGTTGGATCTCCTTGCAGTCCAAGAGACTCTCAAGAGTCTTCTCCAACACCACAGTTCAAAAGCATCAATTCTTCAGCACTCAGCTTTCTTCACAGTCCAACTCTCATATCTATACATGACTGGAAAAACCATAGCCTTGACTAGATGGACCTTGTTTTGACATTAGAAACAGTCAAAATGAAACATTTTTAACATACGATAGCACAGTGCACATGCAATTCTCAGAAGGGGTAATTTATACTACATAGTTTCTTTAGTCACTAAGTCATGTCCAACTCTTTGCAACCCCATGGACTGGAGCCTGCCAGGCTCCTCTGTTCATGGCATTCTCCAGGCAAGAATACTGGAGTGGGTTGCCATTTCTCTCTCAGAATTTACACTATACACCTAAACACACACACACACACACACACACACACACATTTGCTTCTGTATTCATAGACTATTTGTACAAGAACACATGAGGAACAGCAGAAGTTAGACTTGGTTATGACCATATACCCTTTGGAAACTTTTGAATCTTACACTATGTGCATGTGATTACCCATTAAAAAATAACTATTACCTAACAGAATTTTAAAAAATGAAATGAAGTCAGCTGACTCAGAAGTAACTCTGAAGATGAGGAAGGAGTTGGTCTAGGGTGGCTAGAGACTGAGCAAAGGGTGGATCCAGGGTTGATATCTATGGAGGGAACAACCTCTGAACAAGAGGGCAGATAAGGCATTCTTTCCATGGACTGCTGCCTCTGCTCCAAGGACCATTCTCACCAGGGATGGGTGAGGGATGCTGAATGTCCCAGCAAAGCTCCCAGACCACCAGAAAATTCAGAATTGGAATACAGAAAATAAAATACAACATGATGGGTGGTATGTGAGGCAAGAGTGGGCCGTGACACATTCTCATATAGCTAGTTAAACCCACCTATATGTTTCTTTGCTGCAAAATAAATCCATTTTTCCATCCTGTGGACACTTAAAGGTTTTTATGACTGAAAGGTTGCAGTCACTGGCGTGATGAAACAATGACAAGACCCGCAGCTGCATGAAGCCCTGCAGAGGATCCGTAGTCTGATAACACCAGAGAAAGCAGGGGTGCTTTACTGAGAGGCCACAAGTTTGCATTCTGCTACTTTCTTGATGGGCAACTTTGAGCAAATTGCCTAACATCTAGGATCATCAGTTTCCTAATCTGAAAAATGGGAATGAAAGTCTCTGTATTATAGCCTTGCTGTAAGAATTGTGTGTGTGTGTGTGTGTGTGTGTGTGTGTGTGTGTGTGTAACAGGGTTGGGTGAGCATGAGGGGTCTCATGTTATTACACTGGCATATAGAAGAAATGAAATGAATGGTGGTTGTTACGATCCTAGAAAATAAAATATTATTTTATTATTAATAATAATAGTTATGGAGGATGGGGGAGACTCTGATAAATATTTAAGAGTGATCTCTAACTTACCACAAAAGGAAAGCACAGCTCATAAAGAATAAATGCAATCCAGAACAAATAGCTAAATATCTGCTCTCCTTATGAGCATAAATGTTCCTCCTCTTGGTTTATAGGGCCCATGATTATCTGTCAACTGGGATATTCAGATAAATGCACTATATTAAAGAGCAGCCCTATTCTATGGAAATCAATCAATAAAATGAAGAGTCCAGAAATGACAGCAGCCCACTGATTATTTTATTTCATCTGTTTATCTGTTCGTCTCTCTGCCATCTGTCACAGCTGTACCTGAGCAGTCTCCAGGTGTTTAACCTGACTGCAGGGGAGACGAGGTTTAGTGGGGAAAGAAGAGCCTGACTGGCATGGGCACCAACAAGGCAACATGTGTGGCTGCTTGAAGGTCAGTCTGGATGGTGTAGGACCGGAGACCTGCTTTTTTCTCCCTGTCCCAAGGGCTCACAGAAGCCAGTCTGGGGCAAAGAACAAAGCCCAGAAGATGGAGATCACCAGACCGTCCAATGGTGATCTGCATCTTCCTATTAGGAAATGGGTCAAAACACAATACTGAGGACTAAGGGATCAGGCTGGGGCTCTCTTAGGTGGCAGCAGGAGGACAACCATGGCTAGAGACCCCTACACAGGAAGCCAAGCTTGTGTCCAGGTCAGAACAGGCTAGGGCCTGGTCATCAAGCCACAGGCAGGGCACAGGATGTTAAAGGTACAGCAGGCTGCCAGGGGAGCAAGACCAATGGAGGTTTCCTGCCAATGGCTGCCTGTCTTGGGGCTGATCAGGGTTTTACTTGGAAGCCTTTCCCACAGGGAGAATGCATCCACCCTAAAGGAGCCTGTCCTATGGAAAATAGTAGAGGGAAAGAGCAGAGGGTCTGGTCCTGTTGGGGCAGTAGCCACCATACCTAGGGGGCTCCCTGTCTTTCCTGAGTGGTCATGTCAATTCATTCATGGAAAAGGAAGGGTTGGTGACATCTGGATTAAAATCAAATAAAATACAAACTTCGAACCACAGTCTACCAGATCCCACATGACATGGCTCCTGCCCACCTCTCCATCCTCATCTCATGCCAATTCCCACTTTGCTCACCTTCCACCAGCCATTGCCCTGTGTCTGATTTGAGCAAAGTTCAGTCCCACCTCAGAAGCTTGCCTTTGCTTGTTGTTGTCTGGCTTACTTTCCCCTCTGATTGTGAATGGCTGTCTCATCTTACAAGCCTTCACTCAAGGACACCTTCTTAAGAGAAATCCTCTCGGGCCACCTCATCTACTGAAGCCCCATTGCCTTTTCTCTCTGATGACACTTATGTCACCAAATGTGTGGGTTTTCTTTCCCCACAACTAATTTTCCAACTTTCCAGATACCAACTGGGTGCCGTGTGTGTGTGTGTGTGTGTGTGTGTGCACGTGTGTGTGTTTAGTTGCTAAGTCATGTCCGACTGTTTGCTACCCTGTGGGCCACAGCCCACCAGGCTCCTCTGCCCATGGAATTCTCCAGGCAAGAATACTTGAGTGTGTAGCCATTTCCTTCTCCAGGGGATCTACCCAACCCAGGGATCAAACCTGGGTCTCCTGCATTGAAGGCAGATTCTTTACAATCTGAGCCACCATAATTCAATTCAGTTCTGACACCAACTACCCAGAGTTATCACAGACCCTGCAGGTTAAGGGCTCAGTCCCCAAGACTGCCTCCCAACTCCTGATGCCAATTGCAAGTCCTGAGTCTCCCATACTTCTGAATGACTGGCTATAAATCAGGGGTTCCCACGCCCCACCCCCTACAGTTCCATAATTTGTTAGAATGGCTCGCAGAATTCAGGAAAGCATGTTACTTACACTTGGGGGTTTGTTATAAAGGAACAGCCAAATGGAGAAGACGCACCCAATGAGGTGTGTATGTGCAGGGGAGTGGGCTGGGGTAGAGCTTCCAAGTTCTCTCCAGACACACCACCTGGCAACACCTCAGTGTATTCACCAACCAGAAATGCTCTGAACCCTGGTGTTTGGGATATTCATAAAGGCTTCACTATGCAAATACGATGAGTTAAATCATTGGCTATTGTTGATTAACTCATTCACCAGCTTCTCTCCCTCCCCAGAGGCTGGAGACTGGGACTGAAAGTTCCACCTCTAACCATCCCTTGGCCCTTCTGGTGACCAGAAGCCACCAGCCACTTGTCATCTCATTAGCATAAGGAAGACACTCTATCATTCCAGAGATCCCAAGGGTTTTAGGAGCTCTGTGCCAGAAACTGGAAACAAAGACCCAATAGGTATTTCTTACATATGACAGTATCACATACACTTTGTGATTTTTTTTTGGTAAAAACCAAACATAATTGAGTAAATGTACTGTGGTTAAAAGGCCTTTAGTGTGGAGTTTTACTTGTATCTGGCTAGGAAGTGGGACTGTGAGTTTACTCCTTGTGTAGCTGTAGGTGTCCGAGGCTAAATTTTTCTGCAGTGTCCTGTTTTTGTCTCCTCTGTTTTCCCTAGAGAAATCTTAAATAGAGTCTGAGCTTTGCAGTTCTTCCCATTGTAACTCCCTGTTATAACACAGGGGCCCTGCTGATGTGGAAAGGTGTGGTGAAGGCGAGCATCTTATAATCCTACGGTTAGGTCTCAGTCTTTTTGTGGACCTGTGCCCCTGGCTGTCACCCTCGCAAGCAGTTCTTGGCCCCCAGTCCCCAGGTAAGACAGGAAGACTGGAAGAGGATGGTGTTGCATATTCCCCTTATCCCATGTTACTCAGGCTCTGGTAAAACCCACTTTGGTTAGACTCTGGTAGCTTTCTTTGAGGGACGACCTTTGTTAAAGAGAGTAGAACACTCTGGATGTATTTCAAAATGGTTACTTTTCCCTTCTCCCTGCCAGAAACATGAAGGGATTTTTCTCCACTGCTTACCCTGAGAATCTGAAACCCATCCACTGCTTATCACACTACTTTATTTCATTTTCCCCTTTATTACTGCATTTATTACACTCTAGCATCATCTTGTATATGTATATGTATTTGTGGGTATTTAAAATCTGTCCTTAATTTGAATATAAGCTTCAAGAAGACAGAACCTCATCTGGTTTGTTCACCATCATAACCTCAGTACCTAGACTAATATCTGGTATGGAATAAATATGCACAATACTTTTTAAAAATATTCTTAAAAATCTGATTCCCTGAGGTTGATTCAAGTGACCAAGATACAACCTTGATCTTTACTGGACCTGAGAAAGGACCTTTCTGTTTCTCTGTCAATAACAATGATTGTTTCTTAGCTTGCCTTCTGATCCCAATCTGGCTTCTAGCCCCTGGTCGCTCTCCTTCCTCCGTAGATCCACCTCACACACACACACACACACACACACACACACACACAGCCTCTCCTGACCCTGCAGGGCAAGCTTTCCTTTGATCTCCCAAAGCCTCTCTTGTGTCTCCAGTCACAGAGAAATCAGTGCTCTTATCCAATCTTAAAAATACATTCAGGAAAATAGAAGACTCTGATGGTTCTGAAATGAGGTGATCATTAATTTAGCACTTCCTTGTCTATTTATTCCCAGCTTCATGTGTAAGACGAGGAATGTTTTAAACAAATTGGATCATGCAGCTAGGAGGATGAGAGTTACTATCAGCAATAATGAATATTCTTGCATTTTTATAGAACAATCATTGATTGTCTAGAAGAGTTTAGAGCTCAAGGTAACTCTACCATTAAACAGCCAGTTAAAAATTCCAAAAGATTCATTATTGCTCTTTAAAAATATATTATGGAGGAAGGCGCCAAGATGGCGGAGGAGTAGGACGGGGAAAACACTTTCTCCCCCACAAATTCATCAAAAGAGCATTTAAACGCCGAGTAAATTCCACAAAACAACTTCTGAATGCCGGCAGAGGACATCAGGCACCCAGAAAAGCAACCCAACTCCTCGAAAGGAGGTAGGAAAAAATATTAAAGACAATAAAAGAGACAAAAGAGGGAGGGACGGAGTTCCGTCCCGGGAAGGGAGTCTTAAAAAGAGAGAAGTTTCCAAACACCAGGAAACCTTCTCACTGCCGAATCCGTGCCGAGCTTTGGAAGCACAGAGGACAACATAACAGGGAGAAAAAATAAATAAACAATTAAAACTCGCAGATTGCGAGCCCTACGGTAACTCCTCCAGCGGAGAAGCAGCGCAGACGCCTGCATCCGCCATTAGCAAGCGGGGGCTGGGCAGGGAGGCGCGGCACGGGCTGCATCGCTTAGAGTAAGAATCTGGCCCGAATACCCTGAGCGCTATCTGAGCGAAATAATTTGGGCTAGCAAACCAGACTGTGGGATATCTACCATGCGAAAAGCCAGCCCTAACCTAAGACACCGCCAGCCCGCGTACGGAACAAAGGACTAAACAGAGGTAGCCGGCTGCAAACCTTCCCCCTCCGCTGACAGGCAGCCAGAGCCGGAAGGGGGCAATCGCAGCCCCAGAGAGACATTATCTATAAAACTGGCTTCTTTGCTAACTAAAACTTATTGGGGGTCTGGACGGTCAACATCTGCCTGAGAAGGTGCGCCGGTTTTACACCCAGATAACCAAGTGGCGGGGAGGCGATAAGTCGCAGCATTGGCGCTCGCCAAACACCTCATCACCTGAGCTGCACGGACCTGGGAAGAGCACAAAACGCAGCCCCAGCTGAGTCTGCGCCTCTGAGGACTACCTGAGTGCCTGAACCTGAGCGGCTTGGACCTGGGAGGTGCATGCAACCCAGGGCCAGCCTCGGATTGTTCCCGGCGGAACAACCTAGAGCCTGAGCAGTGTGGGCAGGGAGGCTACACGCGCCGTGAGCGGGGGCAGACCCAGTGTGGCTGAGGCACTGCGAGCGCACGCCAGTGTCATTTGTTAGCAGCATCCCTCCCTCCCTCCCCATAGCGCGACTGAACAAAGAGAAGAAATACAGCTCCACCCACCAGAACACCGACACAAGCTTCCCTAACCAGGAAACCTTGACAAGCCACCTCTACATACCCACACACAGCGAGGAAACGCCACAGTAAAGAGAACTCCACAAACTGCCAGAATACAGAAAGGACTCCCAAACTCAGCAATTTAAACAAGATGAAGAGACAGAGGAATACCCAGCAGATAAAGGAACAGGATAAATGCCCACCAAACCAAACAAAAGAGGAAGAGATAGGGAATCTACCTGATAAAGAATTCCAAATAATGATAGTGAAATTGATCCAAAATCTTGAAATTAAAATGGAATCACAGATAAATAGCCTGGAGACAAGGATTGAGAAGATGCAAGAAAGGTTTAACAAGGACCTAGAAGAAATAAAAAAGAGTCAATATATAATGAATAATGCAATAAATGAAATTAAAAACACTCTGGAGCCAACAAATAGAATAACAGAGGCAGAAGATAGGATTAGTGAATTAGAAGATAGAATGGTAGAAATAAATGAATCAGAGAGGATAAAAGAAAAACGAATTAAAAGAAATGAGGACAATCTCAGAGACCTCCAGGACAATATTAAACGCTACAACATTCGAATCATAGGGGTTCCAGAAGAAGAAGACAAAAAGAAAGACCATGAGAAAATACTTGAGGAGATAATAGTTGAAAACTTCCCTAAAATGGGGAAGGAAATAATCACCCAAGTCCAAGAAACCCAGAGAGTCCCAAACAGGATAAACCCAAGGAGAAACACCCCAAGACACATATTAATCAAATTAACAAAGATCAAACACAAAGAACAAATATTAAAAGCAGCAAGGGAAAAACAACAAATAACACACAAGGGAATTCCCATAAGGATAACAGCTGATCTTTCAATAGAAACTCTTCAAGCCAGGAGGGAATGGCAAGACATACTTAAAATGATGAAAGAAAATAACCTACAGCCCAGATTATTGTACCCAGCAAGGATCTCATTCAAGTATGAAGGAGAAATCAAAAGCTTTTCAGACAAGCAAAAGCTGAGAGAATTCTGCACCACCAAACCAGCTCTCCAACAAATACTAAAGGATATTCTCTAGACAGGAAACACAAAAATGGTGTATAAACTCGAACCTAAAACAATAAAGTAAATGGCAACGGGATCATACTTATTAGTAATTACCTTAAACGTAAATGGGTTGAATGCCCCAACCAAAAGACAAAGACTGGCTGAATGGATACAAAAACAAGACCCCTACATATGTTGTCTACAAGAGACCCACCTCAAAACAGGGGACACATACAGACTGAAAGTGAAGGGCTGGAAAAAGATTTTCCATGCAAATTGGGACCAAAAGAAAGCAGGAGTCACAATACTCGTATCAGATAAATTAGACTTTAAAACAAAGGCTGTGAAAAGAGACAAAGAAGGTCACTACATAATGATCAAAGGATCAATCCAAGAAGAAGATATAATAATTATAAATATATATCCACCCAACATGGGAGCACCACAGTATGTAAGACAAATCCTAACAAGTATGAAAGGAGAAATTAACAATAACACAATAATAGTGGGAGACTTTAATACCCCACTCACACTTATGGATAGATCAACTAAACAGAAAATTAACAAGGAAAAAAAAAAAAAAAACATGTATCTATAAAGCTCACTAAAGCAAAGCACAGTAAAATGAGGTATGGCAATAAAAGGCATTAAATTTATCAAATAAAAAAAATAAATAAAGTGCTGAAAAATTAAAAAAATAAATAAATAAAATGATAGTTGTAATTATTCTGTTGGTATAGAAAGTTGTTTGCAATATCCATGAAAAACAATGCCAGGTCTTATATCTCCACTGTGATTTATATACCCATGTCTAGAAGAAAACTTGAAAAAATCAAAAGTCAAAGTATTAAAATAGAATTATATAAAAAAAAAAAAAAAAAAAGAGCCGGTAGGGAAGAGCTACACGGTGGTGAAGGAAGAACTCGAATTTGATGTGTTAGTGCCTTTTCTCTGCGGAGAGGCAAGGCTGTCACCTAAAGATGTTGACTTTTCTGCTGCTTCTCCTGGGACTGGGTATGGCCTTATCCCGGGGGAAATTTGGGGTGAATATGCATGCTGAGGAGTAGAGGGTCAGCAGATGAGATGACCCTCTCATGAGGATCATAATAAAAAAAAAATAATAAATAAAATGCAAATAGTAAAAAAAAAAAAAAAAAAAAAAAAAAATATATTATGAAAGAAATGGAGTTGCATTTTCTATGCTATAAAATGAAAAGTGCTAAAGATGGTATGTTCTCAATAAGCCTACACTGAGATTAAAAAGAAAATGAATATCACAGAAGAAAATATTAGCTAAGATGAAATGAGGAAAGGGCAAGCTGAAATCCAGTAATGTTGTAAGAATTCAAACTTCCAGTACCTTATTAATATTCAGTCATAAGATAAAAGTGAGTTTTAAACCTCTGTAATTTGAATAGCGATTATATATGCATTGGCATTGCACTGACGTTATGCCTCCAACTGGCTCCTCAGTTTCTGGGCTTCTCTGGACCTGAGCTTATGACCCTCACTCAGTCTCACTCACCAAGGGCCATGAACTACAGTCCATCACGAGTCCACCAGACCGCAGGCAGGCCCCAGACATCCCTCACTGCTTTTCCTCTGGCCCAGTCAAAGCTGCTCACCTCTCCTTCCTTTCCCAAAGATACCTGACACTTTCCTTCTCGACACCTGAAGTGCTGTTCTTTACTCTTCCTTGCTTACCTGAAGGGCTCAAAGGTGTACCTCATCTTGGCCTCCTCTGAGACCTAAGATGCGTAATACCCGCCCTGTTCACTTGGCAGAGCCCCGTGGCTTTGTGACACTCCTGGAGAGCATGGACCGGGCTTGTGTTTCTTTGTGTTTTGCTCTTGCACATATTACTGATAAGGCATTGAGTCTACAATAATATGTTTTAATAATAAATCGAACCAGTGAGACAGTACAATCCCTCTTCTCTAGCTCAGGTATGAAGTCTGTTCATGTTCATATCAACCTTAACTACTCTCCCAAATATTGGGTTGGCCAAAAAGTTAATTTGTCCAAACGCTGTTATGGAAAATCTGAATGAACTTTTTTTGCCAACCCAAATACACGTTCTTGCTCAGCAATATGATGATAATTGTTGCTGTTTATTCTTTGAGAACCTGCTATGTGGAAATCACTGAATATGCATTAACTCTCCTCAAATGCCTCATTGAAATGGGTGAGTGTTATTTTTTAAAACCATGATTCATCAATAAGAAAGGAGGCTCAAAGAGACAAAGTTAAGTTGTTCAAGTTCACCCAGCTACTACATGGCAGGAAGAGAATTTAAAATCAGGTCTGTTGGAAATCCTTATAGGAACCCTTCTCAAATGCCTGACACCTTCCTGCTCTATGCATAATTCTCAAAGAATTTTCCATTTACAGAGAAATTTAAAATCTACACATGGTAGTCCAAGTGGTGGACTCAGCAGGCAATAACAGCCTCATGTTGTATGAGAATCATTATTCAGGTTTAAGGTATGTTGTTCAGAGAGACCAAGAGTGAGATCTAGAATCATATTCTAGAATATTCTGAGTGAAACAAGAGCTTGGGGCTGTGTGATTTTTGTCTTCCTACTGGCCTCCACCAGTGGGCACTCTGCCTCTCAGAGAATATTTGGAAATATCTGGAGACTTTTTGGTTGTCACAGCTAAGGGTGTTGGTTAGTGTCATCTGGTAGGTAGAGATCAATGACGCACAGGACAATCCTCTTCTCAACAAAGAATTACTCAGCCCCAGACATCAAGGGTGCTGAGCTGAGGAACCCCAGCTGAGGAGGAAGAGAGCAGCCCCAAATGCCCCTTAGCTTGGTGCTCTGGATATCAAAAGAACCACTGGCTTCTTTCAGCTTCAGGTGATGCCAACTCTTGGTTTGAGGAATGAGTATTATAGGTAAGAGGAGGCTTTAAGTATAATCAATGCCTGTATTTTTAAGGTGCAGCCTCAAGAACGGGGTCTGGTAGTATCTCTTACTTATGTGGCCTTGTAACTTAAAGCCCTCTTCTGTCATTTCTACCACTCCATATTCCCCCCTTTCTCCTCCTCCACCTCCCACCTTTTTTCCATTCTGTGCTCACTGGCCTGTTTAAAACTCTCTCTGGCCCCTCCAAGGCCTTAGTCTTCTGAAATGTGCCAGTCTAAACCCTCTGTTCTTTTCAGGGTCAGTTCAGGACTCCCCTCATTTAGGAAAAGAAAGAAAGAAAGGGAACTTTCTCAGCCAGAGAACTTCTCAAATTCTTAACAACTCTGCTTATATTTACCACCATCCCCGTAATAGTAACCTCGCCTGAGCAATTTGGGGGCTTGGGGCAGAATTTTGGGCCAGTGTCCATGACCATTCACTGCTGGAACCAGGTTTATTGGAAGAATTTCCTGAAAGTGCTTCCCCCGTGTAAGTCCTCACATTTATCATTAAATCCCCCATTCTACTCATGGTCCTTACTCTAGAGCCTAAGCCATAGCCGAGAAGGGCTCCACTGTTAAAGAAACCAGTGGGAAATAACATATTATAAATGCAAAAATCATTAAAGTAATACTTTATAAGATATATTCGTTAGACACATTCTGAGTAAATTGAACACTTTAACCTTGAGGAGGCACAGGAAAAAAAAAATATGTCCTTGGCTTGGTCATTGTTAGGGGAGAGTTTACCCTGTGAATGATATGGCTTTATATCAAAAAATAAACTAGAATTTCAAGATCCCAGAAAACAGAGCCTTAAATAATGTGTTGAGATAGTAACTTAAAAGATATCTGGAGCCTATGCAAACTCAGAGTCAGAAATTATATATTTCTTTCTCCTCCTCATAAAACATACTCCACAATAGAACATTTCACCTTCCATCTTAAAACATTTCTCTTCTCCTTGTCTGTGCCTCATAAATAACAGTAGCGACGGAGAAAAATTAAGTTGGTATCCACATTGTCTGAGATGTGTTTCAGAGGACAATTACTTTCTATAGCAGATTTCAGATCAAAATGGTATCATGTTTTCATGAATTAGGTCAAGGTGCCTTGTGTCACAACCCGAAAAGTGTTGTAAGACAAAATGCTGTTTCCTGCCACATGCAGCTCAGAACTCTTGAAATACCAGGAGCAGATAAAACCTTGACACATCAAGGGTAGTCAGCTATTCAGATAACAGGGATGGGAGTGGGGTGGGGCACATCTTTACCAGCTATGGGAATCTCAGAATCACACAGTGCCTTATTCACTTGGCAACGCTCTAAAAGCTGGCTGGATAAGGGGAAACCAGATTGGAAAAGCCTTGACCACGTATGAAGATAAGCTGAGCTTTTTGTTAAAGAAATTTAGGGAAATTAAACTCAATTAAAATTGACCAAATACCCACTATATGGAAGATGCAGAATTCATTTAAGAATTTTACTAGAAAGAGAGGAGGCAAACATGCTAATATTCACTAATAGGTCTAATAAACTACAAACTGAGTTAGCACAGAGCAGGTGGGGGTAGATACAATTGGGATGGTTCACCAAGAAAGCCATCTTTGAACTAGGGTTTTAAAGACTGAATAGAAGTTCTCTGGCTAAACAAAATAAAGGGGATAATCTAGGAAGAGAGAACATTTATCCATTCACACGACATAATGTATTTGTGGGAGGGAGCATAGGAGAGTATCATTTTACATTTATAAATGCCTAAGGGTGTGCACACAAGGATCCTCAGGGGACCCTTAAATGAATTGATTTATCTGGGAAAAGAGGACCAACAAGGAGAAAATTTTATGACTGTGCCTGGGGAGAGAGATGAGAAAGTCAGTAAGCATAAGAGTCACCTTCTGGATTCAGGACTGTCCTGATGGCGTATGAGCACTATGAATAGAGAGTGCAGCAGAAATAGGCTACAGAAGCAAAAATATTAATACACAAAGAAATTTTGAAATGGTGCAGGGCCACTATGAATGACATCAAAAAGTGACACTAAGCGTAGAGGACAAATCAGTGTACAACAGCACTTCCTTGGCATTGAGAAATTTAGTTCATTATGGAAGGGCAGGTTAGCAGAGACTGAGAAGCTCAGCAGGAGATGGCAGATGCCCAGTGGACATGGAAATGCCCAGCAGGTGCCCAGCAGGAAATAATGGAAGCTGAACCAAAATGCAGTGCCCAGAGGATACTGGCAGAAGAACAGAAACCATCTAATGCAAGCCAACCTGTTTGGAAACTGATTGTGATTCCCAGAAGACTTTCCAGGGCTCCACAATTTTTTTTTTCAAATTCTTTGTAAAACTGTGAACATGATCCAGTGGCATTAGAATATTATTAATGGGATGCCATTGGTACCTGCAGGCTGGAGAGGTCTGAAGCAATTGGAGTTACGTATTTATTGAAGAGTGAAATAGAGAAATGTGACATTGGCTTGCTCTCAGGTGGCAAGAAAATGCTTATTAGAGGTTGAAAGGATGGCAGTCATATTATATAGAGGCAAAGCACCTGTCAAACTTTTTTTATATGGTAAGTAAGGAGGCAGGCAGGTCTACTCAGTCTACACCTCTAAGAGGCTGAAAAACAAAGTTCTAGTAGTAACTGTTACTTTGGAAAGAATTGGCTGCTATGCAAGCAGAAATGAACAAGGATAAAGAGCAAGTATGCCAGGCTTTGTAAGGTTGAAAAACTGACTGAGTCAAGACTCCAAACACTAAGAGATGAGAATTAAAAAATACAAACAGCCCTGAATCACAAACATTTAAAACTTCCTTTGATTGCTTAAAGTGGCTTAATGTAAATGTTATATTAAGATTTTATCTGTCTCACATGAAGTTTTAAATATCAGGTGGCCATAGTTAGGTAGAAATAGGGGTATGAAAGAAAGGAAGCAATGAACTAAATCAACATAATTATTATGCCTAGTAATCCTTGAGGTGCTCACAGGTACCTGGAATTGACTAGAAGCAAATAGATCAGAAGAAGACCAAATTTTGAAGAAACATTATTGCCAAAGAAAAGTCTTTTGACTATTTCAGTGGTACAATAACTTCCAGGTGCTCTGGTTGGCACAAGAGGAAGAAGGGTGTAAAACCTAGACAGTCCCCAAGGAGGGCATGCTTCCAACACCTCCTTCAGCTGTGGTCAAGGAAGACATGCAAAAGGAAAAACAAAAAACAAAAAAAAAACGGCCCAAAGATAGACCCTGAGGCAAAGGAGAACAATGGAAAGGCAACTGTCCCTAGAAAGTAGTATCCGGGTCCACACAAAAATATCCCCCATTATCAAAGTAGGAGTCCTTCAAATGCTTGTGGCTCCATAACTGCTAATGCCCAGTAGCTGTGTCTTGCATGCTTCCTTTTCTCAAATAAGGGTCTGCCCTGAGGTTACCCTGGCCATGCTCCTCCACTGAATATAGGCTGTGTAGTGTGGGGGCAGGAAGTATAACTTGTCCTTTTAGTTCACAAGTTGCTGAGTCAAGAGGAGCCACATCTGAACTGCATGGGGACAACTGTACATCATTCAGAAATCACAGGCTGTAAGCTGGTTATCATGACCAGATGGGACTCTGGATCAGCCCTTGTGGGGAGGGAAGTGAAAGTGTGCTGTGTGTGGAAACAAGGGGGCACATGGATATTTTTATTTAGTGACCAGAGGACAGAAGGGGCATCTTTCTGATGACTAAAAGTGAGTGCTCTGGCTCCAAAGCAGATTCCCAGTGAAGACTACATTTCCCAGCCCCCCTTGCTACTAAGTGGGCCCATGTGACTATTTTTGGCCAATGAGCTAGGAGCAGAAATGATGCCCCTACCTTGGAGTCTGTGTCCTTGAAGTATTCAAGATGTCTTCCCTCCCCATATTCTTTTCCCTGTATATGGGCACCTGAGACAGCACCACAGGACAGGAGGAGCCTAGATCCACTAGAAAGAGTCTGAGTACCCACGTAAAAGAGGGCCACCGAGAAAAGCTATCTATTCAGGAATAGCTGTATTGGACTTTGAAGACAAGAGAAATAAACTTCATTGTATTAACTATGATTTTGTTGTTGCTGGTATTAACTAGCCCAATTAATATGACCAGCACACCCTAATGCACAGAGGTAATAAACACTACATGTGGTTAAGGAACTAAAATAGTTTATACTGTTAAAACATAAGGTGAACATGGAGAAGTGATGGTAAAGCTGGAGAGGCAGGCAAAGAACAGGTAAGTGCTTCTCAAAGAGTGGCCCATCAACCACCTATATTCAGATCACTTGGAAGTCTAATTAAAAATGCCATTTTGGGGGCTCCATCCCAGATCTATAGAATCATAGTATCTTAAGATGCCCACAAACACACATGTTAAACAACTCAGGTGATCTGAACACCCACAACAGATTGAGAAATACTTGGCAGGATGGTGAAGAGATCTTGTGTATAATTTTAAGCTTTCTTTATTTTACCACAGAGACATTTGGAAACTAATAAAAGGTCATTACAGGTGAAAAGGAAGCAATATGATAATTTATATATAACATCAGTAGGGTGTTAACTCCATAAGGGCAAAGCATTTGTCTTTTTTGTTCACTACTGTATCCTGTGTGCCTTAAATAGCATCTGGTATATTAATAGGTATTCAATAAATATTTATTGAGTAAATGAATCAGATCTGAGTTCTAAAATGAACAGTGCCAAGGAAGTACAGATAATTAATTGGAAGGGATGATAACTGCTGTTAAGAGAGTATTAAAACTGTTGAGGTGTGAGATGATGCATTTTTAAGCTAAGGCAACAGCAGTGAGAATTGGGGAGAGGGTATAATTTTGAAATATATTTACAAGGATAAAGGTGTGTCTTTTTTTTTTTTTTTTTCGGTCATGCCATGTGGCTTGCAGGATCTTAGTTCACTGATTAGAGCCTAGCAGTGAAAGCATCGAGTTCTAGCCATTGGACTGCTTGGGAATTCCCAAATTGGTGAGTCTTAGTGATTGATTCAAGTATGTAGCTGGGGTAAAAGGAAGAGTCTAGAAAGACTGATTTTTTTTTCTTGTTTAATAAATTGACAATCACATTATTCACTAAGATCCAGAACTTATCAGTTTTCAGGAGAATGTTTAAGTATAGTATTGGATATTCTGAGGGTGACAATCTGATAATAAACTTAGATGTTCAGGACATGGTTCCCTGTATGTTTCAGGAACATGTTGTAAAAACCAGGTTACGGATACAGATTTGGGAGTTTGCATTCATTAATTTATTCATTCACACATTCAACAAACATTTACTGAGTGTCTACCTTATTAGACACTAGGCTAGCGGTTCAGTTCAGTCGCTCAATCGTGTCTGACTCTTTGCGACCCCATGAACTGCAGCATGCCAGGCCTCCCTGTCCATCGCCAACTGCCAGAGTCTATCCAAACCCATGTTCATTGAGTCGGTTATGCCATCCAACCATCTGATCCTCTGTCATCCCCTTCTCCTCCTGCCCTCAATCTTTACCAGCATCAGGGTCTTTTCAAATGAGTCAGCTCTCTGCATCAGGTGGCCAAAGTATTGGAGTTTGAGCTTCAACATCAGTCCTTCTAATGAACACCCAGGACTGATCTCCTTTAGGATGGACTGGTTGGATCTCCTTGCAGTCCAAGGGACTCTCAAGAGTCTTCTCCAACACCACAGTTCAAAAGCATCAATTCTTCGGCGCTCAGCTTTCTTCACAGTCCAACTCTCACATCCATACGTGACTACTGGAAAAACCATAGCTTTGACTAGATGGACCTTTGTTGACAAAATAAGGTCTCTGCTTTCTAATATGCTGTCTATGTTGGTCATAACTTTCCTTCCAAGGAGTAATCATCTTTTAATTTCATGGCTGCAGTCACCATCTGCAGTGATTTTGGCTAGCAGTTAGACATACAAATATGCCTTTCAAGAGCCTTGGAGTTTCATGAAAGGACAAAAGAGTAGTAAGCTCCCTGAGAAAGGTATACCCAAGGAGGTCAGACAAGGGGTACCCAACCCAGCTGGAAGACTGAGAGAAAGCTTCACAGGGGAGGCCTTCAAGGAAGTCACACAACAGGCAGAAACCACATAGACAGAGGCAGTGGCAGCAGGTTCAGAAGGACTGCAGTGCGTTGAGAAGTGAAGGGGAGATCAGGAAATAAGGACCATGAATTTAACACAAGACTTTCAAGAAATGTTGACACAAAGGAAACAAGCAGAGAAATGGGTCAACAGCTAAAAGCATGAAAGAAGACCCAAAATATCCTTTAGCAAAGGAGAGCATTGATCAGGTTTTCTTGCAGAAGTTCCAGAAAGGTTGAAATTATAGGAAGAGAGCGAGGCAAACACTGATGAAGCACAATCACAGAGAATACAGAACAGGGTGGAGTAAGTTCACATAAGGGAATAAACAATAGACAGGAGGTAAGATGGCTTCTTCCATCGCTCACGGTGGGAAGAAAGTACAGGGAGATGATGTTGGAGGTGGGAGGGAGAGGTTTTGGGGAGGGGTCTGATGCATGTATGGCAAGCAGTGGCAGAGGTTTTGAAGGTGGAGCCAGCATACAGTACTTATGGCTGGGGGCAGGGGTGGTGAATGGGAAAAGGAAAAGAAAATGAAAGAGTTATAACTTTTAAGGAGAAGGGAAAACCAATCAACCCAACATGCAGAAAATATTCAGTATGACTAGAGATGATATTAGTTTTTATAAAATATACTTTTTCCCAAATTAGTAGAATCTTCATAGCATCCCAGGAGTCTGTTAACTATTTATCTTTCAAACCATTTACCCAGCAGAGTGCCCTAGCTCATGACAAATGTTTGCCGTGTGAGTTCTGGGCCCAGTCATACTGCTATGACAACACTTATCTATTTCTAGCAGCTACAAATTATAATGAAACGAATGTCCTAATTAAAAATAAATTACAATGAACTAAAAGTAATAGCCATCCATTTCAGTAAAAGAGCTTCTCATAAGAGCCCTGGACCAACAAAAATCACCAAGATTACATTCAGAAAGCCTGCACGTGGTTCAATGCCCCTGGGGGGAAAAATAGGCTAGAATTCATGACACTACCTCTAGCTGCTCAGAGTTCTTTTTTGGGCCTCTTTATATTCAGACAAGATTCTTTTGGATTTAGAGTAAGATTTAAATAATCTCCTAAAACAACATATGCTCAACTCATAATTGTTACTAAACATATGTTCAGAATGCATAAGCCAGAAACTATGATTTATGCAAGAGGAGAAGGCAGTGGGCCTATTTATCTTTTTCCCAAGCTCAGATGCCCTGCAGATCTAATTTGCAAATAGTCCTGGAAAGTGTATCATTTCCTTTCTCCAGCTCACTTGAATAGGTACTAGAAGGACAATTAATGACCTCATTGTCATCACACTACCCACCATGGCCAGCATCACCATCTCCCTCAGCAGCAGTAGAGTAAGTGCCTCTCTGAAAGACCTAGAAGCTGTACCAGTGACTCACACATTCCTTGCATGTGGAGAGCTTATCAAGGTCGTGACACAACTAGAGGAAGAAAAGACATCTATTTGTGGCCAGAGGAGGCTGCCTTCCCAACTGTGTTGTCTGAACTAATTCATATTCAGACCAGAGTTCTCAACCTTCACTACACGTTAAAATCTCATGCTGCTGCTGCTACTGCTAAGTCGCTTCAGTCGTGTCCAACTCTGTGTGACCCCATAGACGGCAGCCCACCAGGCTCCCCCGTCCCTGGGATTCTCCAGGTAAGAACACTGGAGTGGGTTGCCATTTACTTCTCCAATGCTTGAAAGTGAAAAGTGAAAGTGAAGTCACTCAGTCGTGTCCGACTGTTACCGACCCCATGGACTGCAGCCCACCAGGGTCCTCCATCCAATGGGATTTTCCAGGCAAGAGTACTGGAGTGGGGTGCCACTGCCTTCTCATAAGAACGTTTAAAACATATGGTACCCCAAAATCAACTACATCCGAATCTGGAAGAGTGCATATGTTGGGGAATTCATGCAACAGTGTGTGTTTTGTTTTGTTTTTTTTAAAGCTTCTTAGTTTTTCACTGTTAATTTTTTTTATTTTGAAATAACTATAGATTGACATGCAGTTGTAATATATAATACAAACAGATATTATGTAACCTTTACCCAGTTTCCTCTGATAACACCTTACAAACCTGTAGTACAGTGTCACAATCAGGATACTGACCTTGATACAGTCAAGATACTAAACAGTTCCATCACAAGGATCCCTCTTATTGCTCTTTCACAGCCACATCCACTTCTTTCCCACCTCTGCTACATCCTCAAACCCAGGTAACCACTAATCTGTTCTCCATTTTTATGTCAATGCAAGAATGCTGTATACATGAAAGCATACAGTATGCAAACACTTGGGATTAGCTTTTTCCATTCTGCATAATTTCCCTGAAATTTATCCACATTGTAGTGTTTATCAATATTTTGCCCCTTGTCATTGTAGATCATATATGAATATGAGAATTGGACCATAAAGTAGGCTGCTGTGCTATGTGTTTAGCTCAGTCGTATCTGACTTTTTGAGACCCCATGGAATGTAGCCTGCCAGGCTCCTCTGTCCATGGGGATTCTCCAGGCAAGAATACTGGAGTTGGTTGTCATGCCCTTCTTCAGGGGATCTTCCCAACCCAGGGATCAAACCCAGGTCTCTCACATTGCAGACAGAGCCACTAGGAAAGCCTAAAGAAGGCTGAGCACTGAAGAATTGAATTGTGGTGCTGGAAAGATGCTTGAGAGTCCCTTGGACTGCAGGAAGATCAAACCAGTCAAACCTACCTAAAGGATATCAACTCTGAATATTCATTGGAAGGACTGATGCTAAAGCTCCAGTACTTTGTACATTATGCGAAGAGCCAGCTTATTGGAAAAGACCCTGATACTGGTAAAAATTGAAGGCAAGAGGAGAAGGGAGTGGCAGAGGATGAGATGGTTAGATAGCATTATCAACTCAATAGACATGAATGTGAGCAAACTCCAGAACATAGTGAAGGACTGGGGAGCCTGGTGTGCTGCGGTCCATAGTGCTGCAAAAAGCTGGACACGACTTAGCAATTGAACAACAAACAACAATCAATACATTTAAAGTAATTTTTGATATGTTAGGGTTAATTCTGCCATTTAATTGTTTTCTTTTTGTTTCCTCTGGTTTAGTTCCTCTGTTTCATTCTTCTTCCTATGTTCTCTCTTCTTCCTTTCTATATTTTTTAATGTTTAAAAGCTTTAACCTTGATTTTATAGCATTTTTTAGTTTTTACCTTTATAGAGTTCTTAATGATTGCTATTGGTATTAAAATATGCATATGTAGCTTGTCATAGTCTACTGTTTTATCATTTTGAGTATAGAAATCTTATTTTCTTCCTACTTTAAATTATAAAAAGTACTTCCTTTAACATATGTTGAGCAACACACCTTATATTGTTAAAATGTTTACTTCAAATATAATTTAAGAAACCTATGAGAAATAGTTTATTACATTTACCTTTTTCACAGCCTAGTCTTATATTTTTATTTTACCTGTTCTCATGTTCTTGAGTTTCCTTTTGCTATAATTACTTTTGTGATTAGAGAATTTCCTTTAGCCATTCTTTAAGGCTGGGTGTGCTAGCGAGGGATTCTCTTAGTTTTCCTTCTCCTACAAATGTCTTTATCCCCTTCATTCCATAAAAATATTTTTGCTGTCTGTAGAATTCATGGCATGAATGGTAGTATAGTGTATAACTTCTCTCTGCCTACTTCAAATTTTTTTTATGTTCGGAAGTTAAATTATGATGTATCTCAGTCGGGATTTCATTGGGTTTATCTTTCCTGGGCTTTGCTTGACTTTTTGAATCTGTAGATGTATGTATCTGAAGTTTCTCACCAAATTTGAAGTTTCTCACCATTATTTTCTCAAATACTTTCTCAATTTTCTTTCTCCTCCCCTTCTGTAATCCTGAAAATACAAATTTTAGCTATTTTTGTTATTGTCCAACAGGTCCCTACAACTATTGGGGTTTTTGGTTTTTTCCCAGGATATTTTCTCTGTTGTTCATGTTTGATAAATTCTATTCTTGTTTCTCCAGTTCATGAATTCTGTCATCTCCACTCTGCTCTTAAGCCCATTAAGCAATGATTTTATTTCAGTTATTGTATTTTTAATTCTATAATCTTTATTGTTTATTTTTTATAATTTCTATTTCTTTTCTGAGATTTCTATTTATTTTCACTTTGTTTCAAGAGCATTACAATTGCTTACTGAAGTATTTTTATGACAGTTGCTTAAAATGCTTGTCAGAGAATGCCCACATCTATTTAACTCTGTTGGTACCTGAAGCCTTTTCCCATTCCTGCTGTCGTTTTCTCGGCTCATCCCATAACAGGTGATTTTCAGATGTATTCCTGAAATTTTAGTTATTATGAGACTCTGGATCATCTTAATCATTTTTAGCAGATAGTTCCTTATTGAGGTATAGCTTGAAAGCCAGCTGGTTACGTCTGGCAAGGCCCCTGTGATGCCATCCCTGCAAAAGCAGGGCACTGACTTAAACTACCTGCTGTTCCCTCTACACCTCTTGCTGCCACTGGAGAGGTAGGAAGTAGAGGGCTAAAAAAAAGCGGGTGGAGTGTGGAATAGAGGGCTGACTCAAACCACTATTGCTGCAAAGTAGAGGCAGAGACTCAGCTCCTCACTAGCTTCCTTTGACATAAGAAAGGAGTGTGAAGCAAATGTCAACTACCCTACTTTTCACCACTACCTTCTGCCTCCTTTTTGCTTGGTAGGGGTGGAGCTGCTGTTGTACTTTGCCAACACTTTCCTGGCAGGAGCATCAGAGCACTGCAAATGTCTGCCACATGAGGAAGGAAATTATTTCTCTGTCCCCTGGGTATACTACCCAGTGACATCTTCCAGTGCATCTATGCTTCCACTGGTACGGACAGGAGATCAACTTCTTGCTGGATCAGGTGAAGTTATGGAGAGGGAGTGAAGAGGTGCAGATGTAACACTGATGTTTGGTTGGGGTCTTATCTGGGTCACACTGAGATTAGTTTGGGTCTTCCCTGGTGGCTCAGATGGTACAGAATCTGCCTGCAATGCAGGAGACCTGGGTCCAATCCCTGGGTTGGGAAGATGCCCTGGGAAGGGAATGTCAACCCACTCCAGTATTATTCCCTGGAGAATTCCATGTGTTAAGGAGTCTGGCTGGCTATAGTCCCTAGGGTCACAAAGAGACACAGCTGAGTGACTAACACTTTCACTTTCACTTCAGGTGATATTACACACAAGTTTCCTGTTGCTAAGCCACCTTTTTATCACTTCTTTGGCCAGGGAAACTGGCTTTTCATGGAGTTTGTTCAGCCCAAGCCTGCTGGCAGTTCAAGATATACAGAAGGCAATAAAGAAATTCAGAGAACTCACTGCTTTGTTTCTCCTCAATCTTTCAGAGACTTACTGTCCTTTTTACTTGTAACAAGGAGCACCTGGAAGGAATGGGCTACTCCATCTTGAGAGAACTCCTTGAGTGATTTTAATAAGCATCCAGGATTGAGAATCTCTGATTTAGGCCAAATGATTAATCTGGATGGTATGTTTTCCCATATAATTAATTGGTTGTTTGAATGATATAATAAAAATTCTATAGATATTAAGTTTTCAGGGATGATTTGCCATAACCAGGCAATTGTCTATGTGCTTAAAACTGAGAACAGAGAAAAATCAAGCCCCTTCTTTCACAGAGCATACATTATAGTCACTAGAGTGGGAGGAAGATACTTAGAAAATAAAACCATCATCCCCACTGCTACTCCTGGCTTTCAGCTCTTCGGCATCTCCTGCCGATGCTATTGAAATAAGCTTCTAACTGATCTTTTCTTCTTGGCATCTTCCTCTCTGAAGGAAATGTGAACAACTTCTCTTCCACTTTAGAGTCATGAATGACCACATCTGTCTCCTACCTAACACCCTCAACTGACTGACTGTCACTATAAGATAAAGTCTCAGATACTCTTAGCAAGACCATGAAGTACCTCCATGATCTCCAGAAGCTTCTCCTGCCACAATTTCCAGAATTTGCAACTCCAGCACCATGTGGTAGCCCACCACTTGTCTTCTTCTGTTCTCTCTGGAATAGCCCATCTTTCTCCTTTTATACCAAGTTAGTTTGTAACTTTCTAGTATCCTTTTCTTTCTGTGATCCTGGCCCTTTAGGGTCTTAAGCCCCAAAAATTAAAAAAAAAAAAAAAAAGAGCAACCAACTTAGCTTACAGGAACATGGAAGACCTTATTCTGGGTCAAATGTGTTACAGAGAAAGTATCTGCCTATTGGAGGTAAGCCAACACTTCATCAAAGGTTCACATTTTAAAGCATTTTATATAGGCACAAAAAATCCCTTCTCAGAGTCCAAGAATTGCATAGTTTTTTATCCAAGTTTAAAATTCATTTCAACACAGCAGCATCTCCAATAGTGTAACAGGAATGGATGAAACATTAACAGAATGGAATGACTCACCTCATCACTGCAACCTTTCCTCTCTCTCATGGGAGAACTCCTCCACTGTTTCTGAAGAGTTCTCATCAATTTGTGCCATTCCACAAATACATATGGACCTGAGCTTTCAAGAAATCTAGACACTGGTTCCCTTCTTTTTGTTATTAGCTGTAAGTCAGCAAATGAACCCTCTGATGACATAGATCTAACATATCAACCACAGCAGGGCTTCTCCATGGCTAAACTTCAAAATCCACTCATTTGTCTATTGAACAGAGCCACCTTGGGCCACTCCTTATGTCTCAGAATACTTTTCACCCTTCCCTAAGCCAATACCCTAGGTCAGCATCAGAACCACACAGAGAACTTGTTAAGAAATGTAGATTCCAGGTCCTCATTCTGAACATATTGGATGTACTAGTTCTGCATTTATTAATAGAATAGAGAAGAACAGAAAATTTAAGAATGAATCACAAGTAGTAAAGTTAAGACTTTGTATTTCTGTAAGTGAGTGTTTGTGTGTGTGTCCATGCCACAATGTGTATTTCTTACTGTGGATAGAGGTCAAAAGGTTTGAAAACACTGAGAAATATCAAGATGTAAAAAATGCAGGTAGTAGGAATGTCTCACATTTAGAGAAGCTAGGACTTCATATCCCAGTAATAATGTATATGGCTCAGAATATGTCCTAAACTCTAATTGGAGACACTCCCCACCTCCCACCTCCAGAATTACCTCTTCTGTGAGGTTCTCCCTGACCTGCTTTCTCCAGGCAGAGCCTGTTGTGATCTCTTCTGAAATACCCTTTCTCTGTCCTTACCTTTGCCACTCTGACTATAATGTATTGTTTTCATGTCTGCTTTTCCTTGTGACTGAGGTTAGAGACTGAGTTTTGTCAATCTATGTATCTGTCTAATAATTGAAACATAGAAGATATTCATTAGATTGGTCATTCAAAATGAATAAGGCAAGAATCATGAATGGATGCTAAAATTAACAGATGAAAGTTTGATAAGAAGATGTTTATATGGTAAACTATGATCAAGTTAGAAACATTCTTATTTCTAAAAAATACACACTGAAATATTTGAAGGAAGGAGAACAAGAGAAAATATAACTTCCATAATCTAAAATTTTAAAAATTAAAGATAAGAATGAATGAATAAAGAAAGTAATTATGACCAAACTAGATAGCATATTAAAAAGCAGAGATATTACTTTGCCAACAAAGGTCTGTCTAGTCAAGGCTATGGTTTTTCTAGTAGTCATGTATATGACAGTTGGACTATAAAGAAAGCTGAGTGCAGAAGAATTGATGCTTTTGAACTGTGGTGTTGGAGAAGACTCTTGAGAGTCCCTTGGACTGCAAGGAGATCCAACCAGTCCATCCTAAAGGAGATCAGTCCTGAGTGTTCATTGGAAGGACTGATGTTGAAGCTGAAACTCCAATACTCAGGGCCACCCGATGCAAAGAACTGACTCATTTGAAAAGACCTTGACACTGGGAAAGATTGAGGGCAGGAGGAGAAGGAGACGACAGAGGATGAGATGGTTGGATGGTATCACCAACTCAATGGACATGAGTTTGGGTAAACTCTGATAATTGGTGATGGACAGGGAGGCCTGGCATGCTGCAGTTCATGGGGTCACAAAGAGTTGGACATAACTGAGCGACTGAACTGAACTGAAATATTATTAATAAGTAAAGAAAGTAGCAGTCTTAGGGCTACTTGGTTGTAGAGACAACTATGCATTTACATAATCCCGCTCATAATTAGGTGTTTTAGATTCCAAGATCACAGGCAGAAACAAAGTCCAGACCTGTTTCATGCATAAAACATCACAAATAGGGGACCTTGGCTATGCCTCTGTACATCACCATCCATCTCATTTAGCTGAACTGATGAGTTACTAAGCAGTTACAAGCTGGTAACCAGACCATAGAGTCAACATTTCTAAATGGCCTAAATGGTCTGAATCACCCCTGGCCACATGGAAGCACCAGCTGTCTGACCTTTATGTGCCTCACCTCATATACATAGCCCCATGCTGGCCCAACCCCATCACAGATTTCCCTCTTAACCTTATATCTTTAGGGTAGAAAATCCCCACCAGCAAGACAAAATTATTTAGAAAGAATTCCCCTGCAAAACTTCTATTCCAGCTTACCTACAAATTCCTTATTATTTCATCAAAGCTGGACAAGGGCAGGGCCAGGTGTGGTGTTCCACATGCATTGTATCAGCACAGAACTGCCAGACCAAGGGTTCTGATACAAATGACCAGTTGTCTCCAGCACTAACAGGTTCAGCCAATTCAGTTTTTAGTCAGTGATTTTTACCAGCTGTTTGACCACATGGCATAAATTGTGTTGTTTCAGCATCAGACAGACTTAATTAACTACCCTGTGCCAAAATCTCCTCTTGGCCTGGAGTGACTACAAAAAGACAGCCTCGAGGTGGTGGCAACAGAAGACCCTTTGGCAATTATATCCTCTTTGCGAGGCAGGGTAGTGCAGCGTCACAGTTTCAATATGTGGGGGGTGATGGGGAGACAGAAAGGCAAGAGGAAATGGCGACAGTGTGGCCTGCCATACAGAAGGCCAGGGAAGAGATCCCTCTGACTAGATGAAGCCCCAAGACCCTGTTTCCAATTAACCACATTGAAAACTTTTCTTTTCACCCATGAGACTCTCAGTTCTCTGCTTCTGTCTTCTAGGTGTTTGGGTGCTACAGGGTCCCAAGCAATTCAGGATCAAATATGATGATTCATAGCAACATCCACAATAAAATGTTAAAGGATCACAATGTTGAACTTTAATTTCAATTTTCAATTTCTCTCCTAAAATCTGTTATCTCCTGTAAACAAAGTTACACATAGAGAGGAGAGAAAGGGATACATGGTAGGGGTTAAAATAGGAACCCACTCCAGTACTCTTGCCTGGAAGATCCCATGGACAGAGGAGCCTGGTAGGCTGCAGTCCATGGGGTCGCTAAGAGTCCGACACGACTGAGCGACTTCACTTTTCACTTTCATGCATTGGAGAGGGGAATGGCAACCCACTCCAGCATTCTTGCCTGGGGAATCCCAGGGACGGGGGAGCCTCGTGGGCTGCCGTCTATGGGGTCGCACAGAGTCGAACACAACTGAAGCGACTTAGCAGCAGCAGCAGCAGGAAATCCCAAGGCTTCAATCCCAGTTGAGTCATAGCGAGGTGGATGATGTTAAACTAATTCCATAATTAAAAAAAAAATCTTTGTTAAGTATGAAATGAGAGTTTGGATGTAACAGCCTTTAAGAATACTGGTATGTCCAAAAGTTAGTGCTTCTAAGTAAGTGTTCCCCTTGGTATGAATAATCTTTTCAGGAGGCTGAACAAGGCAAACTGACTATATTCTCCCACAGATAATTCATACTCAAGGTCGCTCTTAGAGACATTTTCATACCTGGATTTCAAGGCCTAGTCCTGAACCTAAGGTACATGTGTGTGCATGTATACATAGACAGATAGACACATACTACCCACACACACGCACATATGTATACTATATACAAACTACTACACTCACACACACTTAAAATACACATGTGTATTTTAAGTGCTTAACTACACACTATTTCACAAGCAAGAAGGATCACTCCTCATCAGTAAAAGAGGTAACTTAGAAACATTGCAAAGGTCACATTTACACAAAATGTATAGGACACCTCTGTAAGCACATTGACAAGAACCAGAGACAAACCAGCCACAAGACCAGCAAAAATATCCAGAATGGGAGGACAGGAAGCTTCAAGGAAGACACCCTCGAAGCCATCAACATGCAGACCACACCTGGTCGTGCATATTAAATGAGAGCTCAGACACATGAGCTGGCGCTAATGTGGATAAAATATGGATAAAGAGACACCAGATATCAGCTAAATGAATAAAATTCAGACATTGGAAAAATGAAACACAGCCCTTCAAGCCAAGTGACCAACATTCAATATCCAATTCAGAAAAGTTTGGAAAGGTGGTGAGCAGACTACCAAACAGAGCAGAAACCTGGAATGATTGTAAAAGTCAGTTACTTGGGGGCTTCCTTGGTGGCTCAGTGGTAAGGAATCCATCTGCCAATGCAGGAGACATAGGTTTAATCATTGGTCCGGGAAGATCCCCCGTGCCATGGAGCAACAAGTCTGTGAGCCACACTACTGAGCCTGTGCTCTAGAGCCCAGGAGCCACAACCACTGAAACATGTGCCACAGCTACTGAAGCCCACGTTTCCTAGAGCCCAGGCTCTGCAACAAGAGAAGCCCGAGCATTGCAGTTAGAGCATAGCCCCTGCTTGCTGCAACTAGAGAAAAGCTGGTATAGCAATGAAGACTCAGCACAGTCAAAACTAAATAAACCATTTAAAAGGGTCAGCTACTTGGTGTGTTCTCACCAACAGACACACAGAGCTGCAGAGCCCTACTGGATGAGCCCATGTGATGGGGAAGGCAGTACAGGCTTGCAGGCCATATTCTGGGTCCCAGGCTTGGCTCTCCTATCACCTACAAAGGTATTGTTTAACTTTATACCACTATCTCTTTCCATGAAATCAGGACACTATTTGCTCTACTTCCCTCAAAGAGTGTTTGAAGAAAAAGAGAATAGATATGAAAGCCTTTGGGGGAAAGTATCCTTCATTATGTACAGAAATGTAAATATTTGTACTGAGTCACTAGGATCTGATCAAATTGCATTATTCAGAAAAGGATCTCAGGATGTAGGCAACTATCTCATCCAGAAGAAGTTTCAGCCACAAGCATCTTCTACCAGTTAACAGAATCCCCAATGAATGTTTGATATTATCACTTCAAGCATATAATTTACTCACATTCACTTCAGCTTCTATGACCCTCATGACAATGGAGCATGTTCTTCTCAATACCTGTGGCTCTCTCTTATTCTGATTTCTGAAGGTCAGGGGACATGCCTCCTTACACAAACTCTACTGATCAAATCTCTCAGGATTTACCCACATGTACCTTCTGCCATTTCTGTCATGGCCCTTCCACCCGTCTGTTCTCCTAATGTCTCTGATATTCCCCTGACCATCTATTCTCAGACTGAACATGTCTCGTGAATGATGACTCCATCCTGTATCTGCTGCCACCTTGGTCCAGGTTCTATGGTATCACTCTCAGGTGAAGACACCAGCTTCCAACCTCTTCTCTGCCTGGAGTCTCTAATATTTTCAATATTTTTCTGGAGTAGACTTAGAATAAGTCTACTCCAGACCCATCTTCCAAAGGTACTGCTTTTTACACATCTTCCTTTGTTTTTTTTTTAAAACTACAAAAGTAGTACTCTCTCTGTATAATTTTTTCTATCAATTCAAAAATGTATAATAAGAAAAACATACAAATATTCTTGCTTTTGCTCCCAGGGTAAGCTAAGGGCATAAGTAGCAATTTTGCACATGCTAAGCTAAAGGAGTCCTGGCTGTAGCTCTCATCTGCATGTTTACAAGAGATGAACTCAGACAGGAGTAAAGGTCTTGTCAGGTTGGCCAAAAAGTTTGTTGGGGGTTTTCCATTACATCCTACAGATAAACCTAAGAGAACTTTTTGACCAACCCAGTATACCTCCCTTAGACCTGTGGCTTCCACACTGCAGTCCTTAGGGACAAGGGGGCCACATGCAGGGACCACAGACAGGCTGAGGACTTTTCACCCTCTACAACCAGAGAACCCCCACTTTTCTCTATTTACCACACTGAGTTTCCAGGTAAGGTATCATTGAAAGAAAAAGACCTGATGCAAAAGAAAATGTTTGAAAACCATTCCTTCAAGACTATCTTCCTTAACTACCTCTTCTCTCAGATTGGATTCTGATAGGGGCTAGAGAGTGGACAATTTGAGGCTATTTTCTCTGACAAGAGTCTGGAAGGCAGATGGCCTACATTATTGATTGAGCAAAGATTGATTTGTTTTAAATACAAGGCAAAGAGTGGTTGGCTTATTCTGTTATGAAGTCTTCAAAACTATAGTGAGATTCCTGGGGGAAAGATGAGGTCTTCCAGGCCTCATGTATGCCCTGAGACAGTGTCTCATGGGGCTCATAAGATATTGACATTTAATAGGTGCACATGATCTCTTTGAACTGTATTCAATTTGTGTTGACCAAAAGCCTTGCTTTAGCTTCAGTTTCCCATCTGGGAATGTGCAGGGTCTACATGTGTGTTTTTAGGACAACTAAGCTCAAAAGTAGACCCAGTTGTCTTAGCCCATCTTATAAATCTCCCAGCAAAATGCCAGGTAAGATGTGAAATATCTGCAGACTCCTGCTCCCCTTATCCTACCTTCTTCTGTTTCTCCAGGCACTGGCCTGAAAGTGTTTCACCCAGATCTGCTCTGTCATGACAGCCCAGTCTGCCTCAGTCAGATGACCAGATAACCTGATTCCTTCCTTTATGCTCACCCTACACTAAGGACCAATATATAAAAGTCCTTTCTTCCTTACCTCACCTTTCTTAAAACACAGCCATCCTCTGTTCCAGACCCACATTTCATTCCAATTGATCCGATATCAGAGTTAAGTACATGATCATCAATACTTCTGCTCCATGATTTACATATCCATTTTGACAGGCTGATAGTGAGTGGCCCAAGTGGTAAGGGATGATATTCAGAGAGCTCAAGAGCCTTCAAGTCAGGATAAGTAGATGACATCACAATCATCTCTCCTGTCTGGGTCTTACAGCTACAGGAGAACAACTTGCAAACTTATCCCTCCAGGAAAATCAGAAGAAATAAAATCATGTTTCTTCCCATGACCACACTACACAACTACTACACTAAAGATGGCCCTACATATTGAACAAAGTGAATACTGGCACAAAGATATTCTTCAAACAATACAAATCCATTATTTCACACAGGTAATTGCTGAGTATCTCCTATGGGTCCCTGTGCTAAATTCCAGAATTATAAGGCAAAATTCCTGCTCAGTAGAGTCGCACAGAGTCAGACACAACTGAAGCAACTTAGCAGCAGCAGCAGCAGCAGCAGAAATACAGCCTAATGGAATAGACAGATATTTAGAAGGAAGTAATAATAAAGTATATTATGGGTTCTCACAAGGAAAGAACAGGAAGTCCATAGCAAGAACACCCATCCCAGGCTAGAATATCCACACCAGGGATTTACTGCAAATTTCCTCTCTCTTTCCTCAAGTACATCACAGCTTTCTACTCTACATCCATCTCCTGTTCCATGGGAAAAGGCTAAGGTTCATCGCTGAAGACAGGCTTCCCTGATGGCTCCGTGGTAAAGAACATGCAGGAGACCCAGGTTCAATCCCTGGATTGGGAAGATCCTTTGGAGAAGGAACTTGCAACCCACTCCAGTATTCTCGCCTGGGAAATCCTATAGACAGAGGGGACTGGTGGGCTATAGTCCACAGGCTCGCAAGACAACTGGACTCAACTTGGCAACTAAACAACAACAACATCGTTAAACACATGGTTAACATATGCCTTCTCTATGCTAGAGACAGTGCATAGCAAAAAGGTTCTTGAATACTTAGTGCCCAGTTAATATATATTGACTTTAAAGAAGGTAGTAGTAAAAAGAACTGAGTAGAAAAGAGGAATCTAAAGCGTGCAAAATTCCAGTGATATCCTCAGTGAGCTATAATCTCCACCAAAAATAGGAAACTCAACCCTAGAGTCATGGAAGAGAGCTCTACCTGGAATAAACTATACAAGCGTATGTTCTGCTCTTTCCCATCAGGATCATCTTTTCTCCATTTATCAAAGTTTGGTTCCAAGCCCTCAGCCTCTCTCTCTGTAATCTAAACACAGAGAGAGTTCAGATAAGCATCTGCAAACACAAAGGAAGCCAACTAGAGCCACCATATTAGTAATAAATGTCATGGGCCTTCTGGCTGTAGGGTTGGAATGAGTTGCAGGAGTTGAGGAGGTTCTCTTCATTTGTTCTCAGGTGATATATTTCAGGCTGGGGATATTTTTTCTATAATATCCTTAGCCTAAGAGGGCCAAATAGAGGCTAGAACTCAGAAGAGGAAGCAGCTAAGAATCTACTTAGGGGATGACTCCACTCTATATTTTAGGTGAGAAGAATCAAACAGGAGGAAATTCAACATTTCTAAATGGTGCAGCTCACCTAACCAGAGCAGCAATGAAGCTAAGATTTTATAGAGAAACTAAGAAATGAGTTATTATTTTTATGAAGTGGTTTGTCTTTTGTCTATTTTAGTACCTCAAGGTGGATGGATAATGATTTGAGATTTAGAGATCCCAGACATTAGTGTCCTGTGAGGATGGGGACCAAGGGACCAGAGGGAGAGAGTGAGGATAGAAGTGGAAAATGTCAGACAAGAAGGCAGGGAATATGAAGAGGGGCTGCTGGTGTCAACAATAGTGTCTGGTGTTCACTACAGTGGCCAAGACATGTTCCCTCCCTTCCAAGACCCAAGGAGGGAAGAGTCAGTTCTCTTACCCTCTAGGGCCATCACTTTCTTCATGGTTCTCTGAATAAACCAATTCTATTTAGGTAAGAGTTTATGGAGTGTTTGCTGCAAGGCAGGCACTATGGTAAGCAACAGGAATACAAAGAATACAAATCCAAAGCCACATGTATCTTGCTATCCAAAAGGTTATAACATAGAGGAGATAAATGCACAAACAAGCCATGGCAAAGTGTCATTATAAAGGCAGTAAGAGAAGTGTGACCCAGGCCCTCTGGGTCACAAATTGATCACTTCAGCTTGGGTGGGGTGCCAGGTATCTTCTGCTTATCCTTTGAGTTCCATGCTTCAATCTCCTTCATCCTCCTCTGTGCCCCAGAAGGCTGACTAATGCAGTCTATGCCAAAGGCTCCCTGGCCTCTCCTGTCCTAGTCCTAATGATTGCAGCCAATGCTGAGTGCTGGCAGGAGACTGAAGGGAGAGAAAAGAGTAAGGTTAGGGTATTTGTTCCCTTAACTCCCTTCCTGCAAAGAGGGCAGGTAGGTGGCTGTGGGATGCACACATGCCTCAAACAGCCCCCTTTGTCTCTGGGTTCAGGTAACAGCTTCCTTGTGCTGGGAGGGGACAAACAGGAGCCCTGTTTCAGCCTCAGGGTCCTGACTTCTCTATCTCCTTTGTGATTTCCCCACATCCTGCTCACATCTTTGTAAATATTCTCTTTATTAAACTCTCCTCAAGTTACCCACTTTGAATGAGCTATTTCCTACCAGAAGGTGACTGACACAGGTGATTCAAGAAAGAATTCATAGAGAGATGAGTCGAAGGGGTTTGACAGGGAGATTAGAGGAGAAAGGGAAATCAAATAACAGGAAGAACACAGGCAAAGGCAGGAAGAGAAACTGCAAGGCATATCTGATGAGGTGCTCATAGTTAAGTATGCCTGATGCATAAGATATATGAGAGGGAATTAGAAAAAAGACAGTTGGTGAGGAAGGCAGGCTGAATGACAGAAGGCCTTCTGTGCTGTGCTAAGAAGCTTAGAATTGGTCTTAGAGACACTAAAATACAAAGCAGGATCAGTTTTGTAACTCTGTAATAGAAGTATGAGATCAAAGCCAGCAAGACCTGGTGATAGGCTACTACAGACATCTAGATGAATGATGTTTTGAAATATGATATGAAAAATTTTTTTCTCTCAATTAGAAACCTCCATCTAGCTATATGCTCACTAAGGATAAGAATGGAAGAGATGTAAAGAAAGTTAAAGGAATAGAAATAAGACTCACCAATTAGGACAAAAAATTAAAGACAATGAGAAGTGTGGGATGACTCCTAGATTCTCATGAGGGAAGATGGTGGCATCACTAAGACTGGGAATCTAGGAGGAGGAAAAGATGTAAGGAAGAAAATGGATGGTTCTGAGTTCCCCTTCTGCCAGTAGGTACAAGCAGGGGCAAGTCAACGACCAGCCTAGAAATAATACATGTCGTGTTCTACTTAACAGCACTGGGAAAGTGACTTATGAACATTTTGGTTACCAGTTGGATTCGGCCAGGCTGGGACCATCAGAAAGGGGGGGGGGGGTGTTCTCAGTATTCACTGCAGCACTACTTATAGTGGTCAAGACATGCAAGCGATTTAATTGCCGATCAACAGATGAATGGATCAAGAAGATGTGGTACATATATACAATGGAATATTACTTAGCCATAAAAAAGAAGAAAATAATGCCATTTGCAGCAACCTGGTTGAACTAGAGATTATCGTACTAAGTGAAATGTCATTAAGAGAAAGACAAATACCATATGATATCACTTATATGTACAATCTAAAATATGACACAGAGGAACCTATCTATGAAACGGAAACAGACCCACAGACAGAGAGCAGACTTGTGGCTGCCAAGGTGGGCATGTGGGGATCAGAGAGGAAGAGACTGGAATTTGGGATTAGCGATGCAAAGAATTCTACATGGAATGGATAAACAACAAGGTCCTACTGTATATATAGGGAATTATATTCAATATCCTGTAATAGACCATAATGGAAAAGAACATTAAAAAAATGTATGTATGTGTATAACTGAATCACTTTGCTCTACAGCATAAACTAACACAACATTGTAAATCAACTATACTTCAGTAAAATCAATTAAAAAATAAAGACAGGGAGTGTGGTTCTAAGTCAGCTTAGAGGTCCTTCACAGGCTGGCTCTCCTAAGACTGCCATGTAAACTCCCTTCCCTCCCAATTGCTGCTGCTGCTGCTAAGTCGCTTCAGTCGTGTCCGACTCTGTGCGACCCCATAGACGGCAGCCCACCAGGCTCCCCCATCCCTGGGATTTTCCAGGCAAGAACACTGGAGTGGGTTGCCGTTTCCTTCTCCAATGCATGAAAGTGAAAAGTGAAAGTGAAGTCGCTCAGTCGTGTCCGACTCTTAGCGACCCCATGGACTGCAGCCTACCAGGCTCCTCCGTCCATGGGAGTTTCCAGGCAAGAGTACTGGAGTGGGGTGCCATTGCCTTCTCCGTCCCAATTGCTAATGCTCCCAAAATACATTCTGTGTGAATCTGAGCCTTTTAAAGTTAAGACTGTCAACTGTGAGACTGCGGGGACAGTAAGAGCAAAATACAAGGGAAAAAAATGTTTCCATTTCTTCATCTGAAAATTGGATTTTCACTTGTAAGATGTGGCACATTTAATTTTAATGAATTGGAAACTGAGGTGGTTTTTTATCTGTTCTCACTATGATAGTTTGTTGAAAGTCAGGCAAGTGACAAAGAGCAGGAGAAACAGAAAAGGTGATTGTGAGAATCGCCACTCCCATCCTTCAGCCTCCCTCCACAAAGAAGATGGTTTTATTTTGAAATTTGTACGTTGTCTCAAAGTTTTAAAATCTCATTTCTCCTGAAAGAATGAAACTCTGAATAGCTAAGAGTTTGGACTTAATATGCAAACAGTTTCTTGATTTGGTTTGGCCAGAAAGTCATCTAAAAAGCACAATAATGGACCAAGTCTAGACTCCATCTTCAGAGAGAAGCCGGTGGTCTATAAAGTGGCAGTTCAAATGCAGCTGGGCCACCAGTTCCCAGAATAGGAGGGAATTCTCCCAGTACGATGCTTCCATTAAGCATGGAACTGTTGCCAAATTTAGATTAAAAACAGGAGATAATCCAGAACCAAGAATCTCACTGCCAAACCAAAGAAACAAATGAACAAACAAAATGGATGAAAGATAACAGCATATTTTCCTCCCTTATTCTTCATTCAATACCTGTTTTCTTTAAACTTTCGGGGCTTTCCTGGTGGCTCAAATTGTAGAGTCTGCATTGTAGGAGACCCGGATTCAGTCCCTGGGTCAGGAAGATCCCCTGGATCAGGAAATAGCCGCCCGCTCCAGTATTCTTGCCTGGAGAAGTCAATGGACAGAGGAGCCTGGCAGACTACAGTCCATGGGGTTGCAAAGAGTCAGACACAACTGAGCAACTAACACTTTCACTTTAACCCTTTCATTCTCCCTATTACTTACACTCTTGACAATTCAACTCCTACTTACACCTGAAATGCCAGCAGAGTATTTAAAACCTATGTAAACCATTTCCTTGTAAACTTCTTCAATCAGAGGACAGTCTCCCTTCACTCTACTACCTCTGGAACTTCATGTCTGCATCTCTTATTCTTTTCATCACACAGAATTAAACCTACCCTTTGCATATCTATCTCCTCTACTGGACTGTGTATTCTTTAAAGCAGAGAGTGTGTTGTATTTATCACTGTGCTCCTAGTGCCTAGCCCAGGGACTGACACCTAGTAGGTCTTTGGTGAGTGTGTACTGAATGCCAGTGCACTGAATTTTGCCCAGACTCTGGACTAGATACCAACAGTAAAAGGAAAAATACTACTTATCCCCTGACAGCCACTTAACCTTCAGAACAACCCAGAGAGAGAGAGAGAGAGAGAGAGGACACTAAGATTCTCCATTTACCAATGAGTAAACTAAAACATAGATAAGAAACTAGGAAGTTGGAGTCCAAAGTCTATTCCCTTAATCTCTATGCAATACTGCTTCTCTGTAACCTGGTACACGTGTTAGTATCGCACGTGCTTACACGTGCTTTAGTATTCTGCTTTAGTCTTAGTTTTCTTCTGAATTCCCTAACACTGATTTAGGTACAGAATTATTTTCCTCTGAAGTCCATCTTGAGACCTAGTCCTCCAGCATTCCTTGGGGCTATAACCCTGCCAGGCAGGCTGGATTCAGATAAGCACGGGAGCCATGTCTAAGCCTATGGTGGGGCTGCTGGATGCTCTTATCTGAATCCCCGTGACTCACTTGGCCTCCTCCTGGGAGCCGGAAGGTACATACAATTACTTCTTGGCCAAGTGCCTGTTTGCTTAGCGGTATCAACAATATTATCCATTAAAGACAGCAGAGATGGTAATGTGTGGTATTAAAAGCCAATGGCTTAATAGAAATCTGAGTTGAAAAAACATCACAGTGCAGCCAGGAAAATGTTCACCTGGAACATCTATATTAATGAATTGCATCACATTTATTCTCCCCTATCGGATGCCTGAGTCAGTATGCAAATGAAATATTTTGGTAACAATCTGTGAAGATTACTGTGTTTGCTTAATAAATTAGTATTTTCTAAAACATTTTTTCAAAAAAGGAAAGATTATAAAAAGGCAAGTAGTGTCATCAACCTCTGAGGCATAACCTCTTTTTAGCAATTAGTTACCAGTTTGCACAAAAGGCATTCAAAATGCTAAGAAAAGTCTGTACAGCTCTTTCTTTTAACATCAGAATTTGATTCCTGAGGATTAGCATATCTTTCCATATTTCACTGATATTGGACATACAGCCACCACGACTTGTTTGCAGCTTCAAAACCAAGGCTGACACCAAAATAATAATAAAAGCAGCAGAAGACAATGAACAACAGACAAGATCAAAGTTAATGGAATCTCTCCCTTTCTGGGCAATGACTTGTGCTTTGGGGAACTTTTTAAATGAAAATAAATCCTTCAGATTGAACTGACCTTCTCCAGATGGTTCCTGAAAGGCCCTTGTGCCACCTCCAGCAGTGGTACTGGGAAGACACAAACACGATCAGCTTAGCTCCAGCCAGGCCAGCAAATGTGCTGACAGCTGGAGAATGCCCCAAATGACAGTACTAACAGAATACTCAGGTTCACAACTAGCACCTTCCCGCAGCATTCTGCTCAGGACAAGCAGCTCCCCTCTGTGCTAACAAACTGTCATTGTCCTTGTCCAGTCCTTGTCATTTATCAACTGATGGCTGCAAGCCCTGCAACTTGTCTTCCTGCGTCCAATCCCACAGCTCTCACTGCTTCCGGAGTGATCTTTCAGAGGTATAAATCTGGCCACACGAAACTCCCTTTAAAAGTCTTTAAAAGGAGAATGGTCAGATTTGAGATTTGAGCTCCTTTCATAATGTACTATTATTAGTGTTGTAGAACCTGACCTCTCTGAAGACACTTGTGTGCTCCAGCTACCTTGCTCACATTGCCCCACATGAACTGTTGCTCATGGCTTTCTTTTCATCTCCAACGTTCTCTACATTCTAGTTCTTCCTCTCAAGATAGACAATGTACATTAGCAGAGTCATTCCTGAGCCTGCATCTTTCAGGTTGGCGTGAGAGCCATTCCTCTGTCTCTTGCTCCTGAACTCACTTATTTCCCAGTACATAACTATTATAACATTTATCTTATTCTTTATTCTGTTAAGTTGATTGATCAGTTTAGTTCAGTCTCTCAGTCGTGTCTGCCTCTTTGCGACCCCATGGATGGCAGCATGCCAGGCCTCCCTGTCCATCACCAATTCCCAGAGTTCACCCTAACTCATGTCCATTGAGTCGGTGATGCCACCCAACAATCTCATCCTCTATTGTCCCCTTCTCCTCCTGCCCTCAATCCCTCCCAGCATCAGGGTCTTTTCAAATGAGTCAGCTCTTCTCATCATGTGGCCAAAGTATTGGAGTTTCAACTTCAATATCAGTCCTTCCAATGAACACTCAGGACTGATCTCCTTTAGGATGGACTAGTTGGATCTCCTTGCAGTCCAAGGGACTCTCAAGAGTCTTCTCCAATGCCACAGTTCAAAAGCATCAATTATTTGGCACTCAGCTTTCTTTATAGTCCAACTCTCACATCCATACATGACTAATAGAAAAACCATAGCCTTTACTCGATGGACCTTTGTTGGCAAAGTAATGTCTCTGCTTTTTAATATGCTATCTAGATTGGTCATAACTTTCCTTCCAAGGAGTGTCTTTTAATTTCATGGCTGCAATCACCATCTGCAGTGATTTTGGAGCCCCTCAAAATAAAGTCAGCCACTGTTCCCAATGTTTCCCCATCTATTTGCCATGATCTTCATTTTCTGAATGTTGAGCTTTAAGCCAACTTTTTCACTCTCCTCTTTCACTTTCATCAAGAAGTTCTTTAGTTCTTCTTCACCTTCTGCCAAAAGGGTGGTGTCATCTGCATATCTGAGGTTATTGATATTTCTCCCAGCAATCTTGATTCCAACTTGTGCTTCTCTAGCCCAGCGTTTCTCATGATGTACTCTACATATAAGTTAAGTAATATTTAATGGCAACTGACAACTAAGGTTCAGAACTGTGCTTACATTCTTTCAATAAGAGTTCTTCTCTCAAGAATATTCTAGGACTTCCATGGTGGTCCATTGGTTAAGAATCCACCTGCCAATGTAGGGGACATGAGTTCAATCCCTTGTCTGAGGATATTCCACAGGTTACAGGTGGTACATGTGAGCCACAACCACCGAGCCCATGGTCTAGAGCCATGCTCCACAATAAGAGAAATCACGGCAATAAAAAACCTGCACACCACAACTGAGAAAGCCTGTGTGCAGTAACAAAAACCCCAGCATAGCCATAAGTAAGTAAATAAAATTTTCTAGTGAGAGACAGAGGCAAATACACAACCATTGTGACAGCACATGATAAGTGCTGCTCTGAAAGTTGCAGGAAGCTGTGGCACAGGATCAATAACTAACCCTGATTTGGAGAGTAGGAAACAGGCAGATGAAGAAAAAGTTCTTGGTGGACAAACTCGAGGTATGAAGGACAAGAAAGAATAGATTATATGAAAAGAATATCAGGTAAGTGGGAACAGCCCAGGAAAAGATCTGGATGTGATGAGGAAGCAAACCAAGACCAGGGAAACCGACTTGGGAGGAGAAATGAAGGGCTCTACTGTGGATTTCTTTTGGCTGTGATATCTGTGATACTTATGGAGTTGGATATTTGAGCCTAAATTAAAAAAAGAGTTCTGGGCTAAAGATATACATTTGGAAGTCATCACCATAAATATAGAAGGACAGAATGGAGATAAAGGACATAAAGGACAGAAATGGTATGGACCTAACAGAAGCAGAAGATATCAAGAAAAGGTGGCAAGAATACACTGAAGAACTGTACAAAAAAGAGCTTCATGACCTAGATAATCACGATGGTGTGATCACTCACCTAGAGCCAGACATGCTGGAATATGAAGTCAAGTGGGCCTTTGGAAGCATCACTACAAAGCTAGTGGAGGTAATGGAATTCCAGTTGAGCTATTTCAAATCCTAAAAGATGATGCTCTTAAAGTGCTGTACTCAAAATGCCAGCAAATTTAGAATACTCAGCAGAGACCACACGACTGGAAAAGGTCAGTTTTCATTCCAATTCCAAAGAAAGGCAATAACAAAGAATGTACAAACTACCCGACAATTGCACTCATCTCACACTGTAGTAAAGTAATACCCAAAACTCTCCAATCCAGGCTTCAGCAATACGTGAACCGTGAACTTCCTGACATTCAAACTGGTTTTAGAAAAGGCAGAGGAACCAGAGATCAAATTGCCAACATCCGCTGGATCATCGAAAAAGCAAGAGAGTTTCAGTAAAACACCTATTTCTGCTTGATTGACTATGCCAAAGCCTTTGACTGTGTGGATCACAATAAACTGGGGAAAATTCTGAAAGAGATGGGAATACCAGACCACCTGACCTGCCTCTTGAGAAACTTGTATGCAGGTCAGGAAGCAACAGTTAGAACTGGACTTGGAACAACAGACTGGTTCCAAATAGGAAAAGGAGTACGTCAAGGTTGTATATTGTCACCCTGCTTATTTAACTTATATGCAGAGTACATCATGAGAAACGCTGGACTGGAAGAAGCACAAGCTGGAATCAAGATTGCCGGGAGAAATATCAATAGCCTCAGATATGCAGTTGACACCACCCTTATGGCAAGAAGTGAAGAGGAACTCAAAAGCGTCTTGATGAAAATGAAAGAGGAGAGTGAAAAAGTTGGCTTAAAGCTCAACATTCAGAAAAGGAAGATCATGGCATCTGGTCCCATCACTTCATGGAAAATAGATGGGGAAACAGTGGAAACAGTGTCAGATTTTATTTTTCTGGGGTCCAAAATCACTGCAGATGGTAATTGCAGCCATGAAATGAAAAGATGCTTACTCCTTTGAAGGAAAGTTATGACCAATCTAGATAGCATATGCAAAAGCAGAGACATTACTTTGCCAACAAAGGTTCATCTGGTCAAGGCTATGGTTTTTCCTGTGGTCATATATGGATGTGAGAGTTGGACTGTGAAGAAGGCTGAGCGCCGAAGAATTGCTGCTTTTGAACTGTGGTGTTGGAGAAGACTCTTGAGAGTCCCTTGGACTGCAAGGAGATCCAACCAGTCCATTCTGAAGGAGATCAGCCCTGGGATTTCTTTGGAAGGAATGATCCTAAAGCTGAAACTCCAGTACTTTGGCCACTCATGCGAAGAGTTGACTCACTGGAAAAGACTCTGATGCTGGGAGGGACTGGGGGCAAGAGGAGAAGGGGATGACAGAGGATGAGATGGCTGGATGGCATCACTGACTCGATGGACATGAGTCTGGGTGAACTCCGGGAGTTGGTGATGGACAGGGAGGCCTGGCGTGCTGCGATTCATGGGGTCACAAAGAGTCGGACACGACTGAGGGACTGATCTGATCTGATCTGAAGGAAGCAACAAATAAAACTGGACATGGAACAACACACTGGTTCCAAATAGGAAAAGGAGTCCGTCAAGGCTGTATACTGTCACACTGCTTACTTAACTTATATGCAGAGTACATCATGAGAAATGCTGGGCTGGAAGAAGCACAAGTTGGAATCAAGATTGCCAGGAGAAATATCAATAACCTCAGATATGCAGATGATACCAGCCTTATGGCAGAAAGTGAAGAAGAACTGAAGAGCCTCTTGATGAAAGTGAAAGAGGAGAGTGAAAAAGTTGGCTTAAAGCTCAACATTCAGAAAATGAAGATCATGGCATCTGGTCCCATCACTTCATGGGAAATAGATGGGGAAACAGTGGAAACAGTGTCTGACTTTATTTTGCGGGGCTCTAAAATCACTGCAGATGGTGATTGCAGCCATGAAATTAAAAGATGCTTACTCCTTAGAAGGGAAGTTTTGACCAACCTAGATAGCATATTAAAAAGCAGAGACATTACTTTGCCAACCAAGGTTCATTGAGTCAAGGCTATGGTTTTTCCACTAGTCATGTATGGATGTGAGAGTTGGAAGAAGAAAGCTGAGCTCCATACAATTGATGCTTTTGAACTGTGGTGTTGGAGAAGGCTCTTGAGAGTCCCTTGGACTGCAAGGAGATCCAACTAGTCCATCCTAAAGGAGATCAGTCGTGTTCATTGGAAGGACTGATGCTGAAGCTGAAACTCCAATACTGAGTGACTGAATTGAACTGAACTTAACCATAAATATTATATTTAAATCTCATAGGCTGTGATAAAGTGACCTAGGAGAGAAAGAAAAGATGGCCTAAGACCAGTTGTAATGTACTCTTATCTTCATACATTGCTGGACTGATTTTGGAGCTCTTTGCTAAAGAGCCTGCCTGCCAACGCAGGAGACATAAGAGACGCGGGTTCAATCCCTCGGTTGGGAGGATTCCCTGGAGCAGGGTATCACAATCCACTCCAGTATTCTTGCCTCGAGAATCCCATGGACCGAGGAGCCTGGAGGGCTACATTTGATAGGGTCATAAAAAGTCGGACACTACTGAAGCAACTTAGCACATTGAGGATTTAGCATATATGTCCATAATTAAGATTAGCCTCAGTTCAGTTCAGTTCAGTCGCTCAGTTGTGTCCGCCTCTGCGACCCCATGAATTGCAGCACTCCAGGCCTCCCTGTCTATCACCAACTCCCGGAGTTCACCCAGACTCACGTCCATCGAGTTGGTGATGCCATCCAGCCATCTCATCCTCCATCGTCCCCTTCTCCTCTTGCCCCCAATCCCTCAAAGCATCAGCGTCTTTTCCAATGAGTCCAACTCTTCCCATGAGGTGGCTAAAGTATTGGAGCTTCAGCTTTAGCATCAGTCCTTCCAATGAACACCCAGGACTGATCTCCTTTAGAATGGACTGGTTGGATCTCCTTGCAGTCCAAGGGACTCTCAAGAGTCTTCTCCAACACCACAGTTCAAAAGCATCAATGTTTCGGTGCTCATCCTTCTTCACAGTCCAACTTTAACATCTATACATGACCACTGGAAAAACCATAGCCTTGACTAGATGGACCTTTGTTGGCAAAGTAATGTCTCTGCTTTTGCATATGCTATCTAGATTGGTCATAACTTTCCTTCCAAGGAGTAAGCATCTTTTAATTTCATGGCTGCAATTACCATCTGTATGATTTTGGAGCCCAGAAAAATAAAGTCTGACACTGTTTCCACTGTTTCCCCATCTATTTCCCATGAAGTGATGGGACCAGATGCCATGATCTTAATTTTCTGAATGTTGAGCTTTAAGCCAACTTTTTCACTCTTCTCTTTCACTTTCACCAATAGGCTTTTTAGTTCCTCTTCACTTTCTGCCATAAGGGTGGTGTCATCTGCATATCTGAGGCTATTGATATTTCTCCCGGCAATCTTTATTCCAGCTTGTGCTTCTTCCAGCCCAGGGTTTCTCATGATGAACACTGCATAGAAGTTAAACAATCAGGGTGACAATATACAGCCTTGATGTACTCCTTTTCCTATTTGGAACCAGTCTGTTGTTCCATGTCCAGTTCTAACTGTTGCTTCCTGACCTGCATATAGGTTTCTCAAGAGGCAGGTCAGGTGGTCTAGTATTCCCATCTCTTTAACAGTATGAAAAGGCAAAATGATAGGATACTGAAAGAGGAACTCCCCAGGTCAGTAGGTGCCCAATATGCTACTGGAGATCAGTGGAGAAATAACTCCAGAAAGAATGAAGGGATGGAGCCAAAGCAAAAACAATACCCAGCTGTGGATGTGACTGGTGATAGAATCAATGTCTGATCCTGTAAAGAGCAATATTGCATAGGAACCTGGAATGTCAGGTCAAGGAATCAAGGCAAATTGGAAGTGGTCAAACAAGAGATGGCAGGAGTGAATGTCGACATTCTAAGAATCAGCAACTAAAATGGACTGGAATGGCTGAATTTAACTCAGATGACCCTTATATCTACTACTGTGGGCAGGAATCCCTCAGAAGACATGGAGTAGCCATCATGGTCAACAAAAGGATCTGAAATGCAGTACTTGGAGGCAATTTCAAAAATGACAGAATGATCTCTGTTCGTTTCCAAGGCAAACCATTCAATATCACAGTAATCCAAGTCTATGCCCCAACCAGTAATGCTGAAGAAGCTGAAGTTGAACGGTTCTATGAAGACCTACAAGACCTTTTAGAACTAACACCCAAAAAAGATGTCCTTTTCTTATAGGGAACTGGACCGCAAAAGTAGGAAGTCAAGAAACACCTGGAGTAACAGGCAAATTTGGCCTTGGAATACGGAATGAAGCAGGGCAAAGGCTAATAGAGTTTTGCCAAGAAAATGCACTGGTCATAACAAACACCCTCTTCCAACAACACGAGAGAAGACTCTACACATGGACATCACCAGATGGTCAACACCGCAATCAGATTGATTATATTCCTTGCAGCCAAAGATGGAGAAGCTCTATACAGTCAGCAAAAACAAGACCGGGAGCTGACTGTGGCTCAGATCATGAACTCCTTGTTGCCAAATTCAGACTTAAATTGAAGAAAGCAGGGAAAACCACTAGACCATTCAGGTATGACCTAAATCAAATTCCTTATGATTATACAGTGGAGGTGAGAAATAGATTTAAGGGACTAAAACTGATAGATAGAGTGCCTGATGAACGGTGGACGGAGGTTCGTGACATTGTACAGGAGATGGGCAGGGATCCAGACCATCCTCATGGAAAAGAAATGCAAACAAGCAAAATGGCTGTCTGGGGAGGCCTTACAAATAGCTGTGAAAGGAAGAGAAGAGAAAAGCAAAGGAGAAAAGGAAAGATATAAGCATCTGAATGCAGAGTTCCAACGAATAGCAAGGAGAAATAAGAAAGCTTTCCTCAATGATCAATGCAAAGATTAGCCTACACTTCCCTTATTTGTACTGCCTTAGTTTGGTGTTAGATTTATGGCCTTTTCCCTGTCTATCTGGTGATAACTGACTGTGATCTTCAGCTCCTTGAAACTTTATCTACAGAAACTTGGGATCTGAGTTTTAAGTCTGTGATTTCATTGAGGGTTTGTATTTGCCAAGCTCTTCTGAGCACTGTCAACTTGAAAGGCATGTTATGTCTGATGTGTTTGTGTGCTTTTTCATTGTAATTACATAGGTGGCATGAATTCTATCCTCAGACCTGGTGAGTAGGCAATTTGAGGTAGGAATTCTTAGAGGAAACTGCCTTCTTTCTCTTCTCACTCTACATAGAAACAAGGCAGAGACAGATAATTCTTCTGTAGGTAGATTATATTCTAGTTCACCGACCAAATGATCTTTGTGAATTGAAACTTTGTGTAGGAATTCTAGTTCAATCCTCCATCCTGCTCAGGCATCAAGCTATGCCATCTATACAGCATGTATGCTCATAGTGCCTGGAAACCCAGGCTCTAGGATACCAGAGTTCAAGCTCTAATTTAATATACGCATGGCCAGGCGTGGTCTGCATGAAGATGTCTTTGACCACGTCTCTCTAGAATCACATGCCCTCAGGAAAATCATCAGCTCTAATGCTGACTTACTTTGTAGACAGTGTGTTCTTATTTACAGTCTTTGCTTATTCTCCTTACTTCACTGACAGCCCAACCTTGCTTTACAAATACATGTTGAAGTAATTTATCCAGCATTTTTATCTGTTCTATACCTAGAGGGGTTTATCTGCTCACCAACTATCATATTGCTGGAGATGAAATCTATTCCTTTATAATCTAATTTTTACAACACATTTCTGAACCATCCATCAGTCTGGCCTTGCAGTTAATCTGAATTGAGCTGGCTGTTTCTCCACTTGCAAGAAAAAAAAAAAAAAAAACTGTGAAGTGCTTCTGAGGAGCACAAGTATTTTTCAGACCACTTAAGGGGGCCACAGAAAGCTGGTCTCATGCCTGTCCACCCCTCTCCTCCAGCTGGACTGGCACTCTGCCTAATGCCATTGCGTCTGCACATCATGGCTGTTCCTCACCCTACCATCCCAGCCCCCTCCCCATGGCAGACTTCCACTTGGCGTGGGTATACACTAGTATTTTTAAACAGCAATAAAGTCAAACAACTGCAATATCCTCAAAGATTAATTATCACTCACTTTAAAAAGTCAATTTTCTTTAAACTAAGGATGCAGATGAGAAAACAAATGAAAAATGGATTTCCAGAAGAACCACGTTTCCTGCTATTCAGCAGAAATCATCCCCAAACACTGATTAAAATATTGGGATTGCTTCATATCTTGTTAATCTCCAGTGAAGAGGTGGTGTCATTTAAAATTAGCAAAAACCTTGTGATATTGGAAGAAAACCAGAGCAAAGAAGTTATAAATGTTAATTTACTAAACAGATTGTTTTTTTTTCCACCAGGTCAGTTTTGATTGGCGGTAGAGTAGCCAACTACTTACGTGGTCAGGAGGGTTGGCATTACCTCCTGCCACTCCGCCCAGTAACCAGTCATTAGAAGATAAAAATTCCATTATGGCTTTGGATTAAGCCTCTCTTTGCCCCGCTTGTAAAACTTAATTTATCTATCCCTTTCTAACTTATCTTCTGTTGGAAAGCAGATTAGGCTAAGTCCACAAGAAATGAGTAGCTGTATTAGTCTGCTCAGGCTGCCGTAACAAAATGCCATAGATTGGATGACTTACACAGCAGACATCTTTCCCAGTTTTGGAGGCTGGAAAGTCCAAGATCAAGGTGCCTGAATGTTTGATTCTTGGTGAGAGCTCTCCTGAGGCTTACGGATGGCTTCCTTCTCCCTGTGTCCACACAAGAGGGAAGAGAGCACTCTGGTGTCTTTTCTTCTAAGGGCAACTAATCTCATTTTGAGGGTCCAATACTTATGACCTCATCTAACCCTAATAACCTCCCCAAACCCTCATCACATTAAGGTTTAGGACTTCAACACATGAATTTTAGGAGGACACAAACATTCAGTCTATAACAGTTGGTCACTAAAGACATATTAGAACTTTAATGGTAAGAAATGGAGAAAGAAAGGAGTTCTACAATCTGCATCCTCTGGATAGGGAAGAAGAGTACAACCTGTGGTTCTCTGCCCTGGGACGTAGAGACAGTTTAGCAGTTCTCACTGCACTGTCTAAAAGGAATAATGAATTTGGATTTGAACTACAGGTGTATCCACATCGGTGGGGATCTGATCTGTGGGGTGAGACATAGCAATACGAGTCTCCTCGTGACCACGTGGTGTCAGGAAGGGGGCAGTGGTTGTCCTCACGGCTTGTAACAGAAGGCCAGCCCAGTGAACATAGCAATGCACCAGGGGACAGGAGGACCAAGCAGAAAGCCAGTGAGCCTACCAAGTCTGGGGCCCAACACAGCTCCCCTGCCCGCCTTGGTTGAGATGGAGTCATAAATTCCTCGGACTGCTCTTCTAGGTACCACACCTCCCTGACCCCACTAAGAAGTCCAGAGATGGCAGAGCCAGACAAAGGGTATACAAGACTCAGAGATGCTGCCACAAGCAGCAAGGAGAGAGTGCCACGAGGGAAGAGGGGGCTCTGAAAGGCAGTAAGCAACACATTCCACCCACCTCTCCATTTCCCTTCTGGTTGTCTCCTGTTTGTACTTCACTTGCTCTCTAATTTCTTATTCATTCAGAATTGATTGATTGGTAAGGCCCCGAAAGGCACTTTCCTGCCCATTTCTTATTGGTATACTATGGAGACCCCGACCCCAATTCACTTCCTCTCAAATGGGGCACACATGCTGTCAGATAACTAGTAAGTATTAATAATAAGAGCCAGTGATCTTCCATGACTGCCATGTGCAGCCACAGTGGGGGGTGGGGCTGGAAGGGGGCCCCATTCAGCCTGGAGTTGGCTCAGAGCAAGGCCACACCACCTTTGAACCTTGCTCAGTGGTACACTGCCCAACATTTCAGATCAGCCAGAACTGATGTTTTTCTTTTCCTGTTCAGCAATTTCATCTGAACTGTTCAGTGAGTTGGTGTTCAGTTTTCAAAAGTTTCATTTCTTTCTTAGAAGGAATAAGAAAAAGGTATACATCCGTGCTTTACTGAAAAAAAAAAAAAATCAGATGTCACTATCTCTAGCTTGAGAACAAGTTCTTTAAAAATCATTAATCTACAGGAAATCTCCCTTGAATAAAGTACTTACTTCAGTCATTCTTGCTTCATTCATTGGACATCATTGAAAACCTTTTCTGTGCAAGCACAGGCTGCACTGGCTTTGAGATACGGATGTTCTCTTCTATGTTTCATCTGTCCTTTTTCTTGCCAAGCACTGGACCCCATGCATTAGCTTTCTTGTCTCATTTAAGCCTCAACAACCCCGTAATACAATAAGGACAATATTAACTTCCCATTGATATATGTATGTGGAATCTAGATGTAGAGCAGGTAAGTTATTTGCCTGAGGTCACCATATAGTTAGAGCAGTTCCAGGACTTCTGTGTAAGAAAGATCTCCACCCTCAAGAACCTGGCAACCCACTAAAGGAAAAGGGACCCACAGATAAACATGTACTATAAAGGGTCATGGGTGTTATGAAAAAAAAAAAAACAAAACAGCTATACTTGTTAGAGCAGGATATAGAGATCTGAGAGTGGGCATTTCTAAAGGGCCAAAGTCCAAAGGCATCACAGAGCTGAGTGATATTCATGGGTAAAAAAATGTGTGTGTGTGTGTGTGTGTGTGTGTGTTGGTGGTGGATGCCCATATGGGGTGGGAAGTGGTTTGAGATTCAAGTCAGGGGGTGGGGGCGAGGTCATGGAGGGAAAATATATTGACTCCTTCAACTCTGTATTATCACGTTGTTGTATTATCACATGGCTTGCCCTCTACACTGGAGGGCAAAGCTTTGTAATTTCTACCAGGTAGCATCATTTTCTAATGTTTCCTTTTGTATATATTATATATACACAACCAGATAAAAAAACTACACCAAGACATTTGATACACAACAGTTCCTTAACATGGTTTATAGAAGATACACTCTAAAACAGGTGTTCATTTCTTAAGTGCCAGAAGCCAGGGGTACCAGTGACCATTACTCAGGAAAAGTCTTTCTGAGAAGCAACAAGGGTTCATTTATGACCTTCCTTTGGTTTTTCCTAATCATCCAATGAGCCTCAATCACTTTTATGATTGAGAGAAAAAAAAAAAAAAAACCTTTGTAAAACCTCAATACCAATCAAGACTGTCCCCTTTTCCTATTCTAACCACACCAGGACTTCTGTGTCAACTGTCAGTCCAAGAAGCCACTGGTTATGGGAGGACAGTGGTGCATCCTGCTTAGGACTCAGCAGACCAGCACAGAGGAGGCAAGAGCCAAGGTCATAACGGGTGATTCATGATGCTAACAGGAAAAACCCAAGCGTTGCCAGGCTCCTATCAGCTGAGGTTGTGATCCTGGTAGTAGCTTGTCTCTGTTTTTTTTTTTTTCCCCCTTCATTTTTTAATGAGCTGTTTCTTTACACTCCCTCCTGCCTCTTTCCCTTCTCCCCTATTCTATGAACCTTGTCAAAAACAAATAGAGAGTGATAGTAAAAGCAGCAGGAGGACATTCTAAAAATAAAGACAAATACCAAGGGTTGTTAGGAAGTAGCCTGTGTCTGTCATGGTCCATTAATAAGCGCTGTTTTTCTCTCCTCCTCTTTTTATTTTATTTAGAAAGAAAATGCTATCAGATATGACTTTTTGAAGTTCTACACTGTGGAGTCTGGGTACAATCTGGGGAGCTGGAGACTGTAGGAAAAGATGGGGAAAAACCTAATGGGGGTTGACTGGGTGGGGGAGGGTACCTTAGGCAGCAGCGAATAGATGGATAGGTCCAGGGCCGCTGAAGGAGCAGGGTTTTAACAAGAAGAAGAAAACAGATAAGAAAACTCAGCCAGAGGATGAGGTGAAGGGTTGGACGCTGTAAGTTGCTAAATTGGACAACAGAAGTTCCGAGTTTATGGGAAGAAAGAGACAAAAAGGCCAGAGCCACCCAGCACTTAGCAGGGATTCAGTGAAGCTGAAAGGCTCAGGCCTGAGGTCATGAGCTCTGGGTAGCAGGTGACGTGCTCCTGTGTTGGCCAAGAGACAGACCTTGAAAAGTTCTGGCAGGTGAAACACCCCATGTCTATAAAACTGATCTTTTGAGACCAAATTAGCCAGGAGAGACCCTCAGTTTTATTGAAATAATGGATTTTTCTATTGAACTGTCTGAAGTTTGGCTCAGAAGATCAAGCTCATGCTCTGACAGAAGAGGGGAACACAAGGTCGAAGGAGGATTTATTCTTCTGCTGTTGAATCTCAGCATTTGTGCTGTTTGGACACAGGAGTACAACACTCTCAGGCTTGGAGAAAACCTGCTAATAGGCTGGCATCAGGTCAGGAGCCTTCAGCAGTTGCTAGGCTCCAAAACAGATCCTGACCTGGGCCACTAAAGACTCCACGATTCTCGCCTTCTGAAATGAGTGCTTGGACTTCACAGGTTAATGATGTTCCATGGTCCATCCGGGTGATGAGGGAATTGGCCTTGATTGAGAAAATACTGGATAGAAACTGGATGTTCTCTTTCTAAGAACCATATGAAGAAGTCCTGACCTGAACTAATTCAGCACCTCTTTCAATGGCACATCCTTTCACTGGAGTATCATCATCTCTCTTCAAAGATTCAGACCATATCATGCTGAGACATCACACTTCAAATATGGATAAGGAAGTCAAAATTTTAAAGTAATAATCTAATCTGCATTTCCCAAAATGATTTCTACAAGTACTGAAGTAAGTTTGGCATACCTTTTATTCAACCCAAGTTTCATGGAGAGACACGATGCATATTAGCACAGTAATGGCTCTGAGAAGTCCTGCCATATAGAAAGCTGTTAGTTTATTTCATCTAGATGTTCTCCAAACTTATTTAGCCAACACATGTTTGCTGGTGTAACTGTTTGGGAGACATGGACTGAGCAAAAAGTCTTTTCTTTCCTTCCTTCTAATTCCTTCCTTCCTTCCCTCCCTTAATGAGAGAACAGAGACCAACAGAGGTGAAGAGGCCTGTCTAAGATATCTGAGACTGAAGCTGTCTCATGGCTGCTGACCCTGGGTGTTTTGAATTTCATCCTAATTGTGTCTTAACTTGTGACTTGCACAGCAGGGAAAACATGATGCAGAGCGGGTTCAGGGCTTTTTCACTACATTGTCTGGGGACCCTGCCTATCTTTGAGGCTGACTCGAGCAGCAGAGTTCTATAGGCAAAGTGTCAGCAGCCCTGAGACTCAGGAGTGCTGCCTGAGGCAGAGGGCCAAGGGAGACCCCACAGCCTCAGACATAACTCTATAAACTGCTCCTAAAGACCCGAGCAAGTGGACAGAGGATGGTGATGGGAAAATCAGGTCACAGACTGGCTGGCAGACAGTCATTAGCTAAGTGATCCATCCCCCAGGATGGTCTCTGTCACCAGGCTGGCCAGGCTAGAATGTACAATGCCCATTCCCAGGCTCCACTGGGAGGGAATTTAGACCAGGTCTGCCTAGAGAAACCTAGAGCATTAGACCAAGTAACTGGTCAGAACCCATAGAAATGAACCATGAAAAAGACCAAGGTTAAATCCCAGACCTCAGCCACTGGATGACAGGGAGAGGCTCATTCTTGGGAGCACTGAGTCCCTGGGCCAGTTAAAGAAAGGAGACTTAGGAACAATAGTCAGCTGCTGGATCCTGGATCTGAGAGTCTATTCTGAGTGGGCTCTGCTATTTGCTGTCTGAAGGACAAGTCAGGGTCAAAAGCTGGTATCTCGCTGCCCCACAGGAGCTGTGGGAAGACAAACCAGTGCTCCCAGGAGGCTCATTGTAACTCATTTCCACTAGATTCTGGAGCTTCTATGGTCAAGCTGCAAACTGAATGCCACTCCCGAATACTCTCCATCTCTTTTCATTCATTCATCCAGCCAACACATGATTATTGATCAAGATAATATGCCAGATACTATGCTTGGGATTAAATGGTGACTCCTGCATTTCAAAGTCTAGTAAAGTGAGAAGATATTAACTGAATGGCTCTCATAATCATACAGCAGTGATAGGTGTTATTAAAGAGAAGTACTCAGTATTTTGAGAGTCTATTTTAGAGTTATTTGACCTAGCTGAGGAAAGGGAGAGACAGGACACTGGGGTTGAAGCTAGGAGGTGATAGAGCATGTACAAGGGAAGAATATATGAGAGAAAGAGAGACAAGGAAATCAAACCAGTCAATCCTAAAGTAAATTAACCCTGAATATTCATTGGAGGAACTGACACTGAAGTTCCAATACTTTGGCCACCTGATGTGAAGAGCTGACTCATTGGAAAAGACCCTGATGCTGGGAAAGATTGAAGGCAGGAAGAGAAGGGGACAACAGAGAATGAGATGGTTGGATGGCATCACTGACTCAATGGACATGAGTTTGAATAAACTCTGGGAGATGGTGTAGGACAGGGAAGCCTGGTGTGCTGCGGCCCATGGGCTCGCAAAGAGTCAGACATAACTTAGTGACTGAACTACAACAACAACAACAAGAGGCCAAATGCTGAGAGCAAGAGTGCCTGGTGCAAGAGGAGTCTGGGAAGATCAATAAAGACCAGACTACAAAGGAATGTGCTTTCTCATTAAGGAATGGCAACCCACTCCAGTATTCCTGCCCGGAGAATTCCATGGATAGAGGAGCCTGGCTGCAGTCCAAAGAGTTGGACACGACTGAGCTACTGACACTATAAGCATTGAAAGCAGTAAGTGGTAGCATTTAAGTCAAGAGGCAGCATTACCACATTCGTGTTGTGTGTGCACGTGTTGACTTTTTATACTGAAAATTCCAAACATACCCAAAATTAGAAAGAATAGTAAAATGGATCCCCTCTGTGCCCGTAACCCAGCTTCAATGGTAATCAACATGTTGTGTATTGTCTGATCTTTCTCCTGACCATTACTTTTTCTGGAATATTTTAAAGTAAATCTCAAACATCATACCACCTCATTTACGAATGCTTCCAAATACATCTCCAAGCGAGGACATTTTTTTTCTTCAGCTGTTTTGAAAGTGAAAGTTGCTAAGTCGTATCCGACTCTTTGCGACCCATGGACCAAACAGTCCATGGAATTCTCCAGGGAGTAAAATAATCACTTGGCTGCATTATGAAGAAAGAATTTGACAAGATACAAAGTAGATGTGGGTAAACCTGTTGATGTGGGAAATAGGGGAGGTTAACTTGCACATGGTGTGGTGGTGAAAATGAAGATGACTTAGTGCACTGCAGAAACATTCATAGATAAAACCAATGGGGCCTGGTGATGAATGAGACATGGTGTTTGGAGGAGTGGGAGTGATCTAGATTGACATATTTCTGGGGGGATGAATGATGGTGCCATTCATCAAGAGAATGAGTCATGGCAGAGGACCAAACCTGGGGAAGATGACTGTGGGTTGGATTTTGGACATGCTGAATAGGGAGTACCTCAGGACTGCCAAGATGTAATGTGCAGTAAGCAGCTGAATATACCAGCTTGAAGCTAGAGGAGAACTCTTGGCTAAGGATACACATGAGTTATATACCAAAAAAAAAAAAAAATTGAGGCCATGGGCACAACTGAGATTAAGTAGGGAAAATATCCAGAGTCAAAATAAGGAGAGAATTTAGGATTAACAAACTCTACTCTTAATGGCTGGGTGGAAGAAAATATTCTTGCCAAGAAGAGCAAAAGGAATAGCCATAGAGGTAGGAGAAAAATTCAGAAATCCCCCAAATTCAGGGAAAAACAAGTCCAAGATGATCTTCCATGCCCTGAGAGCATGCCCAGCAGAGCCCAGAGGGCACCGACAGCAGCCAACCCTGATCAACTGCTGGAGTGAACTACACAGACACACTGATGTGTGTCCCTGCCCCACCTCATCAGTCGGCACCCACATTACCCTCACCGTACCTATTTTTTCTTTTTAACTTTTTAGATTAGAGTGTAGTTGTTTTACAATGTTTTGTTAGTTTCAGGTGTATAGCAAAGTGATTCGTTAATATATATATACATGTATCTATTCTTTTTCAAATTCCTTTCCCATTTAGGGTGTTATGTAATATTGAGCATAATTCCCTGTGCTATACAGGAGGTCCTTGTTGGTTACCCATTTTATACACAGCAGTGTACCTTCATAGTACCTTAACCACCCTGAACCTCATTACCTGATACATGGCCTGGCATATGATAGCATCTTAATAAATGTGTGCCGAACTAAACTAAGTGCTCGCTGCGAACTGAAACATGGTTCCACCTTCTAAAGAAGAGAACTCAGACATCACAAATGCCTGCCACAGGGCACTTAGCACGGTGCCCTGTGATGACCTAGCGGGCTGGGATGAGAGTGGGTGGGAGGGAGGCTGAAGAAGACGGGGATAGATGTATACTTATAGCTGATGCACGTTGTACAGCAGAAACCAACACAACATTGTAAAGCAATTATCCTCCAATTAAAATTAAATTAAAAAATCATAAATGGTGCCTGTCAGGTGAAACCTTTAGGTCTCTAGGCACCCCCAGCAGACCCTCTACATACTATTCCCACGCTGCCCCAGTCGGCCAGAACATATGGCAGGCTGAGCAAAGCCAAATACAACTGATATTTGCATTCTCTGCACCATGGCCCCCTCCACTCACACAAGCAGAAAATTAACTGATTTTTTTTTCTTTTAGAAATTTCCTTTGCTAGAAAATTTTTTTTTTTTAGAAATATTTTTAATGATGCTTTTCATCAGTATTAGCCTGAAGGCTACATCAGCAGTGTTTATCAGCTTTCTCCTCTGGACTCAGGCCCATGTGACTGATTCCTGTCATTCCAGTCAGAGATGGGCAGAAATACACAGATGAATCCTGAAGGATGGGAGTTACTTCTCAGCAAAGAATTCATAGAGATGCCATAATTCACTGTGGCAACACCAGCAACAGAGCAAGTCAAGTCGGGCTCACTGAGCTTCAAGTGAGGGAGGAAAAATACCAAAAGGGCATTGTTGAGAAGCAGTAATCATTGTTGAGAAGCAGTAATCATTGTTGAGAAGCAGTAATCATTGTTGAGAAGCAGTAATCATGGATACCCTAATGGATAGAATATAGACAAAATAAATGGGAAATAGAGAAATCTTGGTTTCCTGAAGGAAGCTGATCTCATTCAAAGTGCTCTTTTGGTTTGTTTTATGGTACCATGCAAGCAGAGATTTCAGGATGCTCAGTTCCCATCTATATGTTCAGATAAAGGGCAGGGCTAAATATACAGACTCTAAAATGATGCTAAGTTAAGGATTGTTTCTATGAGGCTTTGGAAAGCATTGCAACCCATGAATTTGCATGGCACCCAGGGCTCTATGAGTTCACAAATCATTAGGGAGTCTAATTAAGAAGCCAGTCCTCCAGCAGCCTCCTTCCTCCTGCTCAGTTTCTCCACACTGCATGCTAAAGGCAGAGTTTCCTTCCTCTGTCTGGCGCAAAGTGTCTGCCTTTGTTTAGTGACCTTTCTGCCCACGTGGCCATATTCTCATTGGATCATAATCTTTAGATCACCTAAACAGGATCACCTGGAACAGGACTAGTTGCTTAAATGTTAACATTTTAAAGTTTTTATTTTTCACTATCAGAAGTATGGTCTGGTAGCAACTAAAGGAACTCTATCAGCAACTAAATAAACAAAACCCCTTGTTCAACCTGTGTCTTAAAATGGAGTGCATTCCACTGTGCTTTCTCTGTTATGGCAATCACTATACTGTACATAATGGGATTTTTGCTGGATCATCTCTGAGTGAAGGTAATCTTTTTGACAGAGAGACCATATATGTTTATCTCTAAGTCCCTAGATCTTGATATAGCTCTTGGCTCCTAGTTGGAGCTTGATAAACATTTTGAATAAATGAGGTAGTGATTTCATCTTTCACTTACTCTGGGATATTCTTATAAATAAGAACTATAAGGAACCATAAAAGTAATCTAGTTTCTTCTTGTTGATTTGCTGAGAAGAAAATTGAAGCCTCTAGAGATGAAGTTCATGTGACCCAAACTTGGTGGCTTTGTACTGTCCTGACAGCGGCAGCTTTGACTATATATCACACCAAACTTGCTTATGTCCTGTCTTCTCCTTGCTCTTAGGCAACATTCCAGAGGACAACAAAACAAGGAAGGTATTTGCAGTTTTGTGGGAAAGACCCAAAGAATCCTAGGCCAGGAGGCTTTTCTACTGGAGACACTTAATGGTCACCATGGATCATGAAGGGCTAAGTGATTCATCAACATTACTCCCTAGTAGCAGAGACAGGTCCTAGTTAGTGGCAGAGACAGAACCAAACCCAAGTCAGACTTCTTTCAAAATCTTTCAAATCACCTACCTTTCAAACCCCAGGAATATCGATTCAAAGACACCTGGGGTGTCTTTTCATCTTCAAAGCCTTTCTGGAGCCAGTGACCCAGGAATCTGGAAGGAAACTTTATTGACTCATTCACCTTGAATGTGCCACTGAATCCCTCTCTTCCTCCTGTAATGAGAATTTCTGCTTGAGGCAGCTGCCATTTTTAGCACAACTGCTTGTGTGTACTTCAGACCCCACCACCTCGTTCCCCCCACAGGACATCCAGATGGAGAGTTCCTGCCTTTCTGTCTGGCTGAGGTGCGTGAACTTCATTTCTGTTGTCCTCTACTTTTTGCCAAGTGCTGTAATTATGTTATTTCCAGCAGAGCTCGTCTGCCCTGCAGCACACGGCGTGGGGGTCATCTCAGTGACACACTAATGCCCAGCAACTGAGAACGTTCAGACTCTAGTTTCAAATGCCAGGACTGATTTCTCTCCCAAGTCCTCCCATGGGACAGTCCTGTTCTGGGAGTTCTTACCTAATAAATAGGAATTCCACAAGAATTTACTCTGGCCCTTAATGGAAAACTTGAAGTCACCATGGGAAAATATTTGGGCCTACATGGGATAATTTATGGACAGGGTTCACCTTTACTTGTCGTTTCTATTATTTTCCTCTCTGTTTCTTCCCTTTTTATTATTCTTAGTTTATTTTTCTTTTATATTTTGAATTCCCTGAGTTCCCTGATCCTGGCATCTATACCTGGTCTCCTCATTCTCCTTACTCTCTACTGTCTTTTTTTTTTTTTTTTTTAAACCATTTATTTATTTATTTATTTTACTTTACAATATTGTATTGGTTTTGTCATACATCAACATGAATCCGCCATGGGTGTACACATGTTCCCCATCCTGAACCACCCCCCGCCCCGACCTCCCTCCCCATACCATCCCTCTGGGTCATCCCAGTGCACCAGCCCCAAGCATCCTATATCCTGCATAGAACCTGGACTGGCGATTTGTTTCTTATATGATATTATACATGTTTCAATGCCATTCTCCCAAATCATCCCACCCTCTCCCTCTCCCACAGAGTCCAAAAGACTGTTCTATACATCTGTGTCTCTTTTGCTCTCTCACATACAGGGTTATCATTACCGTCTTTCTAAATTCCATATATATGCGTTAGTATACTGTATTGGTGTTTTTCTTTCTGGCTTACTTAATTCTGTATAATAGGTTCCAGTTTCATCCACCTCATTAGAACTGATTCAAATGTATTCTTTTTAATGGCTGAGTAATACTCCATTGTGTATATGTACCATAGCTTTCTTATCCATTCATCTGCGGATGGACATCTAGGTTGCTTCCATGTCCTGGCTATTATAAACAGTGCTGTGATGAACATTGGGGTACACGTGTCTCTTTCAATTCTGGTTTCCTCGGTGTGTATGCCCAACAGTGGGATGGCTGGGTCATAAGGCAGTTCTATTTCCAGTTTTTTAAGGAATCTCCACACTGTTCTCCATAGTGGCTGTACTAGTTTGCATTCCCACCAACAGTGTAAGAGGGTTCCCTTTTCTCCACACCCTCTCCAGCATTTATTGCTTGTAGACTTTTGGGTCGCAGCCATTCTGACTGGCATGAAATGGTACCTCACTGTGGTTTTGATTTGCATTTCACTGATAATGAGTGATGTTGAGTATCTTTTCATGTGTTTGTTAGCCATCTGTATGTCTTCTTTGGAGAAATGTCTATTTAGTTCTTATGCTAGTCCATTTATAAAACCTATTTTATTAAATATAAATGGAGAATAAAAATAAGCCAAAGGACAGTAAGGTGATAAGCTCAATACATATTGTTGGTATAATTTGGAAGAAAATAAATCTAGAGCTCAACCTCACACCCCAAGTAAAGGAGTTTCCCTGTGAATCAAAAACTAAATGTAGAATAAATCTATATCAGTATTGAAAAAAATACAGGAGACTATTTAATATACCAGGTTGGACATAGCTTTTATAAAGAAGAGGAGAAGAAGCACATTGACCAAAAGGGAAATAAATGGATAGATTTTTTTATGTGTAAAAATTTATAATTTTCAGATAGGCTGAGAAAAAGCATTTTTTTAAAAGAGAAAGTCCCTAAGGTTTAAGTCCCTTCTAGAAATTAATGAAAAGATAGATATAAAATTGTAAAGAATATAAATAAGACAATTCACAGAAAAAGAACCACAAATAAACAATAAATATACAAACTAGAAATCAGTGAAGCATAAAAAATTCCTTATCATTTATAATTCCTCAAATTAGCAAAATTTTAAAATATTGATAACATCTAGTACTGGCAAGGATATTGGGAAATGGGTATTTTCATATGTGCTTACTGAGATTATTAATTTGTACATAGTAGCAGTTTCTGAAGTGTCCATAATTTCTAACCCATTTCTAGAAATATTTATGATAGAAATAAAAACTGGCAGATGAAATAATAATAAATATATATATATGTGTGTATGTGTGTATATATTTTATATATATATATATACACATACAAACAGACAGGGTTGACCAGTAGACTCAGTCTAAGAATCCCCTTTACATAGAGGGCATTGCTTCTTTCATCGTCATATTTAGCACAGCCTGTCCTGAGAGACAACTTATTCTATGCAGACATCTTCTTCTTCTCAGAGCCATCTGAGACTGTCAGGTTGAGTAAAAATTTGAGGGCTTAGGAATTCAGCTGTGATCTGTCTGAAGGTGATGCTTGGACTAGAGTTACATGAATCACTGTTCCAGAGACAGCTGCATCCAAAAGTAAACTCAGGAAAAAGAGTATCTATAAATTCAAAACACTCAGGGACTGGCAGAGCTGTACAGACTGACTCTACGAACTCTGCAGTGTGGTGCACCGAGTCCAGGTTTTAATTATTCCCATAAAAGATTGATACTCTGTTTGTGGTACATTCTCCCACTGTGTAGAAATAGCTCTTCAAAGAGTCACAAAGCAGTTAATGCAGGCTGGACTTGATTTCAGGGAGTCCTTGGCTAGTTAGTGACACTGGCTATAGTACTAGATGAATGAGGCCAAGGTCAGGCGATCAATTTTCTTGTCCTATTCCACATCCAAAGATGGTACCTTTTAACTTTCCTACACGTGCATGCCAAGGCCACAAGGGTGGTGGATACAGGAAAGAAAAAGAAGGAAATCTGGAATAGCAAATTTATCAGAGATAACAGCATGAACAACTCAAAACATATGCAGAGGTCTCCTCTGACATTACCTCAAAAGAATGTCATTTCTCTACTTCTGTCTCACTCTTTCCCCATATATTTAAGAAACTCATCTATACCACCCACCAGAACCTTGTATGTAAACTTTCAAAATGAGAGCACATTCATTCTTTCATTCATCAAATATTTATTGATCATCTACTATGTTCCAAGCACAGCCCTGGGCATTGGGAATACAGAATAAAGCCCTTGCTTCATGCAACATGCATTTTATTGGGAGGAGACAGAAAACATAAACACATACATAAATAGGGCAATTTAAGATAGTGATAAATGTTATGAGCACAATAAGCCTACAGAATAGAGAGGAACTGGTATTGTTTAAAGCAAGTGTCTCAACATTAGTTTAGGATGTGAGGGTAGGGTTCTCTGAGAAGCTAGACTTAAAAAGAAGGAAGTAGCCACTCAAAGACTGAGGGAGATGATTTGAATTGGAAACAAAGGCCTGAAATGGGGTCAAGCTTGGCATGTTTGAGAGATGTAAAACTAGCCTAGTGGTGAAATCATGGTGGAAGAAGAGAAGCAAGGCAGGAAATGAGGTGATAGAGGGAGGCTGAAGACAAATCAGGCAGAATCAGAAGTCCAAGATTAGGGGTGTGCTTTCTATTACTAACTATACATCAAAGGCCCTGGAGAGTGGTGGTGGCCAGTTATGGCAGTTAATGATTCCCACCTCCTGGCATTCAGACCTTGGATTATCCCTTTCCATAGTATATCATGAGAAACGCTGGGCTGGAAGAAGCACAAGCTGGAATCAAGATTGCTGGGAGAAATATCAATAACCTCATATATGCAGATGACACCACCCTTATGACAGAAAGTGAAGAGGAATGAAAAAGCTTCTTGATGAGAGTGAAAGAGTCAGAGAAGGCAATGGCAACCCACTCCAGTACTTTTGCCTGAAAATCCCATGGACGGAGGGGCCTGGTGGGCTGCAGCCCATGGGGTCGCTAGAAGTCGGACACGACTGAGCAACTTCACTTTCACTTTTCACTTTCATGCACTGGAGAAGGAAATGGCAACCCACTCCAGTGTTCTTGCCTAGAGAATCCCAGGGATGGGGGAGCCTGATGGGTTGCCATCTATGGGGTTGCACAGAGTTGGACACGACTGAAGTGACTTAGCAGCAGCAGCAGAGAGTGAAAGAGGAGGGTGAAAAAGTTGGCTTAAAGCTCAACATTAAGAAAACGAAGATCATGGCATCTGGTCTCATCACTTCATGGGAAATAGATAGGGAAACAGTGGAAACAGTATCAGACTTTATTTTTGGGGGCTCCAAAATCACTGCAGATGGTGACTGCAGCCAGGAAATTAAAAGACACTTACTCCTTAGAAGGAAAGTTATGACCAACTTAGACAGCATATTGAAAAGCAGAGACATTACTTTGCCAACAAAGGTCCATCTAGTCAAGGCTATGGTTTTTCCTGTGGTCATGTATGGATGTGAGAGTTGGGCTGTGAAGAAAGCTGAGCACCGAAGAATTGATGCTTTTGAACTGTGGTGTTGGAGAAGACTCTTGAGAGTCCCTTGGACTGCAAGGAGATCCAACCAGTCCATTCTAAAAAAGGAGATCAATCCTGGATGTTCTTTGGAAGGATTGATGCTAAAGCTGAAACTCCAGTACTTTGGCCACCTCATGCGAAGAGTTGACTCATTGGAAAAGACTCTGATGCTGGGAGGGACTGGGGGCAGGAGGAGAAGGGGATGACAGAGGATGAGATGGCTGGATGGCATCACCGACTCGATGGACGTGAGTCCGAGTGAACTCCGGGAGTTGGTGATGGACAGGGAGGCCTGGCGTGCTGCGATTCATGGGGTTGCAAAGAGTCAGACATGACTGAGTGACTGATCTGATCTGATCTGATAGTATATCAGCATTTATCTGTGTATAACAGCATATGGCAGAAGTAATATGTGGCTTTTCAGGTTAGATTAGTGTTTTTCAACCACAGCACTATTGGCATTATTAAGCCAGGTAATTCTTTGGTGTGTGTGTGTAGGGGGATGGGGACTGTCCATCCAGCTGCAGGATGTTTAGCAGTATCTCTGGCCTCTACCTACTAGATGCTGATAGCACATTCCAACCAATTGTCACAACCAAAAGTCTCCAGACATTGCCAAATATCCCTGGGGGAGAACAGGGAAGTAAAAGCATCCCTGGTTGAAAGTCACTGAGGAAGATCTTAACAGACATTGTACTTTCTACCTTGTTCTCTCTCAGATACTCACACTGAGGAAGTCAGTTGACAAGCTGGGACAACACTGAAGAGCCCTATAGAGAGGCCCATGTGGCATAGAACTGAAGTCTCCTGTCATAGTTCTGTGAGTGAGCTGTCCTGGAATCGGATCCTCCAGCCCCAATCAAGTGTTCTGATGACTGCAGCCCTGGCCAGTATCGTAACTGTGTCCCATGAGAGACTCTGATTCAGAACCTCTCATCTAAGCCTCTTCCTGAACTTGAGACCCATAATAACTGTGAGATAATTAGAAGGCAATGGCACCCCACTCCAGTACTCTTGCCTGGAAAATCCCATGGATGGAGGAACCTGGTAGGCTGCAGTCCATGGGGTCGCTGAGGGTCGGACACGACTGAGCGACTTCACTTTCACTTTTCACTTTCATGCACTGGAGAAGGAAATGGCAACCCACTCCAGTGTTCTTGCCTGGAGAATCCCAGGGACGGGGGACCCTGGTGGGCTGCCATCTCTGGGGTCACACAGAGTTGGACACAACTGAAGTGACTTAGCATGCATAGCATGCAATAAGTTTTGAATAAGTTTCAGCTAATTTTGTGAATAATTTGTTACACAGTATATAACTAATATGGAAGAAGTTAGAACCAGAGTGGTATGTACCATCTCATTTATGCCTTAGGATCCAACTGTCTGGTGAGCAGATAATGGGCCACAGAAAAAGCAAAGGAAGAAGCTGGGAGCTGATTCAGAGGTTGTTAGTATAATCTAAGCAAGAGTTGATCATGGCCTAAATGGGAATTGTAGCAATGATCAGGGTCGTTGCTAGTTCTTATAGCACCACTACAAGAGTTAAAAAGAGGTATCTAGTCCTCAGAGCATTTTAATTTTATTTATTATAATAACATTTTGGTTTTTTGAGAAGAAATATTTAGGTCATCTGATGAAAATTTTTATTAAAAAATGCAAATCTATAATGTCTATCATCATGGGAATTTCCTTAGGAGTGCATAATCTGCACAACTATACAAGGAGATCCCAGCAATCATTACACTGAAAAATGATTCTGTTGAGAGTGGAGCAGTCTTGGAGATAGCATTGGATTGGGTGGGATACAAAGACAAGATGATTGCTGGGTTGGGACCTGAGTGATTAGTTAATTTACCAAAACAGAGAAGAAGAAGGGGAAATTCATGGGTGGGATGTGGTTGGGGATCAAAGAAAATCCATAGTTCTCTTTTGGTCATGTTAATTTGCAGGTGGGAAACTAATATAAAAGTGGAGATGTCAAGAGGGAGTTTATTTTATGTGCCGGAGCTCAGGGGAGGTGTCAAAGCTAGCAAGACATTCTGGGGAGTCATGAGCATATATAGATTGATTTAAAATCACAAAACAAGATTACCTAGAGGGGAATTTGGTAAGAAAGAGAAGATGGCCAAAGACTGAATGTATCCTAAAACACTCCAACATTTAAAGGTTGAAGAGAAAGGAAGAACCAGTAAGTTTTGATCAATGAAAATAGACGGAAAAAGAAGAGAGGACAATGGTCTGAGAATTTAGAGCATAAAGAATTTCAAAAGGTTGTCGTGAGCAACAGGGACACTGTCAGACCCAAGCATACACACTGAGAAGAGTGACGCCTTATATGAATCGGACACTAAATGATTCCTTATCAATCAGTGAATGAACAAGCAATAGCAAGCATGCATATTGTGCTTTCTACCTAGCCAGGCAGTGTTCTAAGCCTGTATGTGTGTTAACTTAGCTAATTTCATCTTAACCCTATAAAATAGGTACTGCTGCTACTGCTAAGTCGATTCAGTCATGTCCAACTCTGTGCGACCCCATAGACAGCAGCCCATCAGGCTTCCCTGTCTCTGGGATTCTCCAGGCAAGAACATTGGAGTGGGTTGCCATTTCCTTCTCCAATGCATGAAAGTGAAAAGTGAAAGTGAAGTTGTTCAGTCGTGTCCGACCCTCAGTGACCCAAATAGGTACTAGAATCCCTATTTCAAGATGAAAGAAATGAGGGTTAATAACTTGCTTGAGATCACAAAGCTAGTATGTATTATAGTAAAGACAGGACTTGGACCCAGCAATCTGGCTTCAGAGTCAGATTAACCTCTGTGCCATGCTGTCCATCAGTTCAGTTCAGTTCAGTTCTGTTGCTCACTCGTGTCCTACTCTTTGCGACCCCATGAACCGCAGAACGCCAAGCCTCCCTGTCTATAGGTGAATGCAAATGAGTTAATAGGAATTTTAATTAGGAATACATTGAGTTATCAGCTTTCCGGAACTCACTCCATCTAGGAAGCATAAAGAAATCAACTGGGAAGAGACAAGGCAATAGGAAGAATCAAGACTGACTTTAATACAGCATCTCATGTGATGCACGAAAGTACTATCATTGTTCTGGCAACCAAGTTTGCCTAAGCTCCTTAACAGTGTCAAAGGTGAGGTCCATTGGTTTTGAATTCTTCTAAAAGAATCCACCCTCAGAGCTTCCTAGCCTCCCCTAGTCCCCATTCTTGACTCCCCCAGCTGTGCCATTTAGTTTCTTTCCCCTTGGTCCGTGGACATTTTTGACACTCCCATCACATCCTCTGAGCCACATTTTCAGCCTCAGCTCTTGCTGCTAGTGGCCAGCACGAGTACAATCTGGCAGGTCCTCGCTTTGGTTATAGTAGGTGCCCCTTGCATTCTGCCCAGAGTTGCTCTGCACCACTCAGTAGTGTCGGCACATGCAAGGGAGATTACGCTCTATATATAAGGCAATCTGTGACCAATGGAGACAGGAGCTGCTGGATAAATACTCCCCTTTCCCGTGTGTCTGCTGGACAACTTTAAGGAATGTTCCACATGGTTCCTATACAGTCACTGCAGGATTGAACCTTAGCGGCCGACCCTCAGTAATAGCCCTTGGCACTGGCTTTCTCTTTCCTATTTCACTTCCTAGACTCTGGATTCTGTTCCTTCTGGATCACGTCCCAAAGTAAATTATGTGAGCCATGCCACTGTCACAGACTCAGCTTTGCAGGTAAACCACCTTAAGGTCGTCCCAGTCACATGGTCAGTAGCCTGTCGAGAGAACTGTGAGGCCAGGTCTTTGAGAGATTCAGGACCTTCAACCTCAGAATTTAGAAACAGGCCTGAGTTTGAGCCTTGGTTGCACTGCTGGCTTACTAAGTAATCCTAGATCAAACATGGAATTTCTCTGTGACTCAATTTTCTCATCTATAAAATGTGAAAAATAAGAGCATCACTCTCCTATGATGCTATAAAATAATGGATGTGATAATGAGGTGATGGATACACATACACTTGGTAGCTAGAATGTCAAGTGTGTGTAAATGTGTGAGTGTATGCATGTATGTGCTATTTTACTAAGCCATCTCCAAGCCATAATTACTCCAACGTACATTATACAATGCTGTGGCCACTAGTTACATGTTGCTATGGAAATTCATGTGAAATAAAATTAAATGGAATTGAAAATTCAATTCCTCAATCATACTAACCACATCTCAAGTGCTCAATAGCCACACATGGCTTGTGGATTACCATAGTGTCCTATGGCACAGATACAGAAAATTTCCGTCATCACAGATAATTCTATTGAACAGTGGTGTTCAGTATTCTTATTGCCATGAAAGATTAGGCAGGGTGGGGAGGATGGCCTGTCTCAAACTCTGTAAGCTGTGTGCATTAGTCAGTTGTCCGGGACTTTTTCTCCTGGAAGCTTTCCACCCAACTGGGCATCCAGGCCCTCTTGATGGTGCACATGTCTGGAGCCAGGATCTCTGGGCTTCCCCTGTCAGAGCTGGTTCAGTGTGTGTGCCACGTGGTAAAATAGGCACATCTCTGAGCAACAGAATGATGCCTTCTCACTTACTGGTTAGAATAATGAAAACTGAGCAGTAACAGAAAAGGAGGCAAGCCCAGCCACGTTGCAGAGCCTCACACCCTCTTTATAGAACTTTCCGCTTGCCCATATGGACCGGCAACCTGCCTGAAAGACACAGCAGACACACTGAAGGCAAGCTACTGGCAGCACAGGGGATTGAAGTGTGGACGTCCACTAAGCCCTGATGCCGTTCCCTCCTGACCTTTTGGAGGCTGGAATGATTTTCCACTGAGGCTGCTGCGGTGCCCCCATACTTCTCCTGACCCATCTGTAAACCTGATGGGTGAAGGCAGCACTGGGAGAGATGGGTCAGGGGAGACTGGCATGCGCTGCTGGCCTATGAGGTGCCCACTGCTCTCATGCGGGCTTACATTCCACCTCTGACATCCCGCGTGACAACCCGGCAAGTTAGCAGACTTGCTGATTTTCTGCTCTGACTTTCCCACCATCAAAATTTGTCTGTGTCTAAGTAATCCATGGTAACAGAAAAATGAGTAAAAATGTTATCTGCATCACATCTGAAGTTAACAGACATATAACTGAGGTGCAAAAATCCTTAATTCAAAACTTCCCCAAGAGGAAAACTGTTGATCTGAAAATAACCAATTACTGTGAAAAATGCCTTTCATTTTATATCCTCCTCCACCTCCCATCGTACACACACACAGGCACAAAGAGTGGCGATCATGGAGACAAGGGAAGTCAAATCCGTATCCTCTGTAAGGATAAACAACAAACACAGAGGACTGGATTCAATATCCCATGATATATCATAACGGAAAAGGATATAGAAAGAATCACTTTGTTGTGCAGCAGTAATGGACACAGCATTTTCTAAATCAACTATATTCCAGTAAAAAAAAAAAAAAAAATTTTGGACTGAAGGAAAACAAAAGAGAAAAAATTAAATATATAGTATAATAAAAATATTGATTGGCACATAAAAAATAATAGTAAATAAATAGTAAAAACCAGCTCTCTGTGAGGGTCAATGTGTTGAGTCTTGCCTTCCCCTGACCTCTAACAGGTGACCCGAATGCCCACACACCTCACACACAGGACAAGGGAGACTGAAGCTCTTCTCAGCAAGTGCTCTGAAGTTTCCTGCTACATTTTCTCCTCGTCTCTCAGGCTGTCACAGTTGTGACCCTCAACACCCTCCTGGATCTAGTATATATTCTTCCTCTCTTCAATGTCCTTAGCTCTTCTTCCTTCTCAATCCCTAGCTCTGAAAAACGTTCCCATCATAAACTCCCCACCTGATATCCCATGTGATTTGCCAAGGCCTAGAAAGTAAGGCTCAGAATAGAACCCAGAAAAAGGAGTGTATCGAGCAAAGACACAACCCAACGGGGGAAAGTTGGATTAAATTAACTCTCAGGGTTAATCTGAGAATCTTTCACATTAACCCAACACCAAAAGCCATGGTATAATATTGAATTAAAAGTTTTGGCTTCAGAGTCATGAGTTCAAGTGATGACTTACTATATGACAGGTGCAGAAGTACTCTAGGCAAGCTATTAACCTTTTCATTGCTACTTCCTCAACTGTAACATATGACCAAAACACTTTCATGCTAGGATGCTTAGAGGATTAAAAATGGGATAAAGTATAAAAAGCATTTAGTATAGTATCTTCTCCATAGTTAACAACCAGTTAATGACAGCAGTAATTATACTAGCATTATTACCTTATCAATACACCATTATTATTATTAACATACCACCAGGCTCCTCTGCTTATGGAATTTTCCAGACAAGAATACTGAAGTGAGTGGCCATTTACTTCTCCAGGGCATCTTCCCAATCTAGAAGTCAAACCCACGTCTCCCACATCTCTTGCATTGGCAGGCAGATTCTTTACCATAGTGCCACCATATATAGATATACCATTATTACTATTAATATTATTATCATTATTATCCACCTAATTATCAGGACTTCTTGAAAACTGTTTAGAGTTAGCAGTCTAAAGAGATGGAAGCAAGAAAGCAGGATCTATGGTCCCATATGAATAAAATCTGCCCTCTTGACCTAAAGCCCCCCCCAGCTGCTAAGCCACAGTTGCTACCCGGAGTAATGATTAGACTTAAGTGACTTTTATTTTGCCACTTTTTTTTTCCTTTTCTCCTCTTGACTGCTTCTAGAAATAGATGTTTATTTAATCAGCTAGCCAAGGGAAATTTCCCTTTATAACTCTCATGGAACTGAGGAATATAAAGATGTGATCATTTACAAAAACAGGTGAAATGGCTCCTTTTCCTGTAATTTTCACCACATGCTTAAGGTGATAGTTTCATGAACACAACAAAGAGGATAAACAGAATGATTCACTATTTTCTCAAATGGATTTTTGCGGTGACGTTTTGAAACAGTATAGAAATTATTTCTTGAGGAAAAAACATTCTCATCTTCACACACAAACAAAAGAAAGAAAACCCCTACAAAAGAAAACCCCTGACATTTTTCTTCTCTAGAGGATGTCCTTCTACAAGACCTGCCTTTCACCTTTGCAGTCAGCTCCAGGTGTTAATAGAAAATACTTTGGTGTCTCTAACTCCTGCAAACCATGAATCATTTCCAATTCCTGCAGAAATGAGAATTAACATCCTGAGTTTATGAGGTTGGCATTCACCTACAAAAACCAGGCCTCACATTGGAATATAAATATTTCTGGATGAAAGCAAAGCTTAGAGAAGAGAATCCCAAACTTCTCACATGTTATTTCTCTCCATGTCTCCTCCTCAATCTTTAAACACACACACACACACACACACACACTTTGAGACCCTTGGTACTGGTTCAAAAAGCTACTGGCACTACAGCAAACAGCAAGCACAAAATAAAGTAATTTGCTCCAACAGAGCCCTTCAAATGACTAGCTAGAGCAAATCACAACTATATCTTTTGTCCTTTCATTTTAATAGCCATTGCAGACGTGTGTAGGGGGCCATAAGTAATTATCTGAGGGGTAAGAGACACTGGAGAGATAAAGCGGGGATCATTCCAAATATAGATTTCACACCATGTCAATGACATCATTGGCCGCCAAATGAAAATGAACCTGCTTTGGCCTTTATGACTAGTTAGCGGGCATCCCATTCTTCATGTGGTGTGGAGGACACCCATATTTTTCCAACTTTGTGAGTGTGGAGGACGCACAGGCCATGATAAAGACAAACACTCTCAAAATATATAACTACCAAGCCTGGACTCCTACTGCAGGAACTAATCACAGGGCTGCCCAAGTTTGCTCCCTAATATTATTTAAAATTACAAAATCACTAGCACTTTGCACTGTCTCTTTCATTGACAGCTTAACAAGAAGGCCAGTGGCTAACTGGCCTTGAGGACCCCCCTTGTCTTGCCCCTTAAAGTACTTAGTGATATTTTCAGGGAAGCTTGTGCCTTTCCTCTGGGAGCCAGGCCAATCCTAGTAGAAGGATGGCTTCTGGATAAATCAACATGAGCATATTTATTGCATCATCTGGTCAGTTACATATTCTCACTATTAATCTCCCCTTGTGTGGAACAACTAACTCAATCTAAAACTAGGGTTGTCATACAAAAGATAGCACACCCAGTTAAATTTTAATCTCAGATAAAACAGATATTTAGTATAAGTATGCCCCATGTCCTATTTGGGGTATAAGTGTGTGCTAAGTTGCTTCAGTCTTATCTAACTCTTTGCAAACCTATGGACCGTAGCCTACGAGATTCCTCTGTCCATGGGATTCTCTAGATAAGAATACTGGAATGGGTAGCTGTTCCCTTCACCAGGGGATCTCTTGACCCAGGGATAAACCCCACATTTCTTACATCTCCTGCATTGGAAGGTGGATTCTTTACTACTAATGCCACCTGGGAACTTACACTTTAAAATATTTGATTATCTGAAGTGCAAACTTAACTGGTTACCCTGTATTTGTACTTGCTAAATTTGTCAGGCTAGATTCCTGTTCAAAGATATTCATGCCTCATCTTCAATGTGAGAGTTTAAATTGCCCCTCCATCAAAATGTATCTGTCTTAACCATGTAATCTGCTTTGACTTCATGGTGGGTAGAGTGTGATTCTTACCTTGAGTTGGGTTTGGCTTTGTGAATTTATCTTGATCAATGAGATGTTAGCAGATGTGATGTAAACAAAGGCTTGAACTGGGTTTTGTAGTTTGGCTTGAATTTATATACTTCCAGCATTACCATGTACCAGGGATTAGCTCAGACCCAACAATGAACATGTGTGGTACAGCCCTGAACCCAGGCATCTTGAAGGAGTGAAGCCCCATCAATTTCAGTACTGGATGCAGAGCTGCTCAGACAAGCCCAGCCTAGAACAGCCAACTACTACCCAGTCGGCAGTATTGTTTCAGACCCTGAATTTAGGGGTGGTTGAAAGTGAAAGTGAAAGTGAAGTCACTCAGTCATGTCCAACTCTTTGCAACCCCATGGACTGCAGCCCACCAGGCTCCTCTGTCCATGGGATTTTCCAGGCAAGAGTACTGGAGTGGGTGGCCATTGTCTTCTCCAATGGGGTGGTTACTCAGGAGCAATTATAGCATTTGCTCAGTATGACACTACTATTACATGAAACTGGTTTTAAACATATGAAAAAAAAAAATTTGTCCCCTTAAACTTTTTCTGAAAATAGCCAAAGCTTCCCTTCAGTCTTCACTAACATAGATGTGGTAATCTCACAAAATATTGTGCCAAAGATCAGAACAAGTAGGTTAAAATCTCACCTTCACTATTTGTAAACCATATAATTGTGGGCAAATAGATGAATTTCTGAATATGTTAGCCTACCTGGGATATGGGGATAATTTCTATCCATCTGCTCACTAAAGTTAAAGTGAGTGATCAATGAGCCAATGTGTCAAAAGTGCTTTGGTAAATTGAAATTTTCTGAATGAATATGTATGAAGCATTTAGAAACATGTCTTGCAGAAAGTAAGTGCTGTCTGTGTGTTTGCTAAAAAAACAAGTGTGTACATGCAGAAATGCACAGCCATCTCCATTATAAACATTTTATCTACTCAACATTTTTTTGGCATGGGCACTGTGCTAAGCATGGTAGATAATTATAGAGCAAGGAGGGTGTTAAGAGAACTAAGAGGAAAGTTTCCTATCAGGTGGGAAGGTCAGGAAAAAGCTTCTCAGAAGAAAAAGATGTGAGATACTATAATTACATGCCACATTAAGCTACAGAGATCTTTCTCACTCACATGCATAGATGCCAGCTGCACTAATGATGTCATGGAATTCTTTTGTAGGTTCAGAGATACGGTCACTTAGAGAATGACAGCAACAGCTCTGAGAGCTGTACATAGTTATATTTTTCCAACACAAATAGAAATAGGGGGTATGGAGAAGAGGAGAGGAGAGAGAAAAAGCCACAGAAGCCCGTCGGAAACTCTATAAATCAATACGACTGAAGCTGTCATTTTCAAGAAAGCTGAATTAACTTTTTCTGTTTGGCTTGGTTTGGGGTGGCATGAAACCCATTTTTTGCATACAAAAGATGTGAACTTTTCAATTTTCAATTTATATTGTCTTTGATAAAGCTAAATGCTGGTTTTTATCTACCAAAAAAAGAACCATTAATAAATGTTTTAGTCAAACTCTATTTATACAGCTACTGTCATTTTAAGCAGGGCTCCAGCTTTCAGTACAGATACCAGAACTGCATTTCAAGGTGTGAACCAAGATGTGTGAAATCCAAACGTGGAAATTCAAGCACCTTGGTGGCTCGAACAGTAAAGAATCTGCCTGCAATGTGGGAGACCTGGTTTTAATCCCAGGGTTGGGAAGATCCCCTGGATAAGAGAATGCCAGCCCACTCCAGTATTCTTGCCTGGAGAATTCCATGGACAGGGGAGCCTGATAGGTTACAGTCCACAAGGTCACAAAAAATCAGACACAACAGAGCAACTAACAAGCACTAACAACATCAACTGTCTTAGTGCAGACAGAATATCAAAAACAGAGAGGAAGGAAGGAAAAGAGGGAGGTGGGGGAAGGATTAGGTTTGATAATAGTTGTACAGAAAAATCCACCAATAAACATTTGTTGAAAACCTATGTACATTTAATGCTGGACATTTAAATCTAAATAAAATGTTTCCTGTCCTGAAGGAGTTCACAGTTCCATGTAGGAAACACACAGGCAGACGGGCAATTAAGACACAGAAACTGGCTAAAAACAGAGAAATTATATAGGAAGAGTAATAGGCTGTGGATACACAGAAGACAGAGTGCTATAGAACTTTACGGAAGGGTTTTACAGAGAACATTCAATCAGGTGCAATACTGGGATTTTATGGGAAAACAGTTGACCCAGCTAACAACATCACACCTTTCCTTCCTAACAGAACCCTCCTCTCTTCAGGTATCAAGCAGATTTCTGAGAAGACTGCTCTAGACCAAGTTGTTGGTGGTGTTCAATCGCTCAGTCGTGTCCGACTCTTTGCAACCCCATGGACTGCAGCACTCCAGGCTTCCCTGTCCTTCACTGTCTCCTGGAGCTTGCTCAAACTCATGTCCATTAAGTCGGTGATGCCATCCAACCATCTCGTCCTCTGTTGTCCCCTTCTCCTCCTGCCTTCTACATTTCCCAGCATCAGGGTCTTTTCCAATCAGCTCTTTGCATCAGGTGGCCAAAGTACTAGACCAAGGGAATGAGTCAAACTTGTTCTGACCAGTCAGGGTCATCCCATTCCCTTTGCCTGTGATGGTTTAGGAGTAACCATGTGACCCATTTCTATCCAATAAGCCATAAGAGGAAATGTGTTGAGCACTGGGAAATTTTCTACTTAATTAAAAAAAAAAAAAAGGCTCAAGAGAAAATAGCCCTTGATCTACCACTTCTGTCTTTCTACATCAGCATATCATCTTGTCTATATAACATCATGAATCTTTTCCTTCCTAACAGATCCTAACCTGGTGGTTGTAGCAATGGCAACTCACATAACCACAAAAGGAAACATCACCAGCCCTCTGAAGTTGGCAGAGGGAAGAGATGAGGGCAATGATCGTCAAGTCACAGAGCCAACCCTGGAACCACCATCTCCAGACTTCCAGTTAAGCGAGATGATAAATTCCCATATCATTTAAGCTACTCTGCCAGTACGCTGTTGCTTGTAACTGAAAAATTCAAACTCAGGGCAGAGATGAATGAGACCTTGTCACTGACATCATGGACTCACAGTATAGTCAAGAAGCTTACAGTTTAGGGACATTCTGGTCTGGGTCTTGAAGTATGAGTAAGAGCTTATCAGATAGACTGATAAGGGATGAGGTATGCTAATCCAGGGAGAAGCATAGAGCATGAAAGATAATTAGATGGCAGACCACTTAGGGCTCAGGCCACAGTAGGTGTGCAGGCTTTATCTTCCAAGTAATAAAAGGCCAAGATTTAAGCAGAGGTTGATAGAGTTTACTCTGCCTATAGCATAAAAGTTGGATGGGAAAGAAGGGAGATCAGGGGAAAGAAACCAGTTAGTAAGCTGCCCACTGGGGGTGAATGTAACATCGCCCTCAAACAGGTGGTTTTGCTTTGCCTTGAGGTAAAGCTTAACTTTTTACACAGCTTAATCCAACTTCCTCTGACTTGGCCTGTCACTTTTCCTATACTCAGTGATCCTCACCTGATATTAAGCAGTATTTATCATTTAAATTCTCTCAGAATGTAGTTTACTTGGCTTTAGCATCAACAATCACTCTAGGAAATTTGCCCTGCTTGGTAAGGATGAATGAAATTAAAATAATGAAAATCAACCAAAAAGTAGGAGCAATGCAATGCTGTACAAAAAGTAGGAGCAATGCAATGCTGTACTCTGTTTCTCCAGAGAAGCAAGTAGGCTTAGCACAAAGGACACAGAAAAGGGACACAAAATGCAGAGACTCTGCTGCTGATGACCTATGCAACTTGCATGAGCCATCGATGTCTCTCATCATCGGATACCCTGCCTGTGTTACTTACAGGTTAGATAGGATAATCCTGCAGAACTTGAAAACTTCAAATTCTGTGATTCTAATACTCATGAAAGCCTCCTCTAGGTCATGTACTATACTAACTTGTTTACATATTTTATTTCATTTGATCTTACTAGCAAACATGCTGTTGCTGCTAAGTCACTTCAGTCATGTCCGACTCTGTGAGACCCCATAGACGGCAGCCCACCAGGCTCCCCTGTCCCTGGGATTCTCCAGGCAAGAACACTGGAGTGGGTTGCCATTTCCTTCTCCAATGCATGAAAGTGAAAAGTGAAAGTGAAGTCACTCAGTCGTGTTCAACTCTTAGTGACCCCATGGACTGCAGCCTACCAGGCTCCTCCGTCCATGGGATTTTCCAGACAAGAGTACTGGAGTGGGGTGCCATTGCCTTCTCCAGCAAACCTACATGCTCTATTATATCCATTGTTCAGATGAGAAAACTGATGACCTATCACAATATGAAGTAGCAGAACCAAGATCAGAACCCAGGCCCAACTGACCTCAAAACCAATGTCTATGTTTTTAATAATTTTTTCCCATGATATTCTAACCATACATGATTAGTATAGAAATTCTGTAAATACAATCAACATTAAGAATCATATGTGTTGTCTTAAATCTGCACTGAGAATTGTGAGATTATGCTGGTCTTTATTTTCCTCTTTGTAGCTATACATAAAAACTTTGTATACTTTCTTTCTTTACTGTTTGGGAACATTCTTTCATAGTTGACATCTAACATTTCATACAGCTTTGTACCATGCTCTGTTTACTAAATATCCTTCTGAGCATTTGCTCTGTTACTAAAATTCTTCATAAATACTTTGTAGCTGCATCATATTTTTTAAACTACTCCCCTATTATTAAATGTTTAGGATAGATTTTCATTTTTTTAATATAAATAACACCTTGTCAAATATCTTTTAGATTGATTTTAGAAAAATGATTTGCAAATTTTATAAAATATTTTCCATGGTCCTGTTATATATTATGAATAGGCTTTGCCATTAAAAAGAGTTTAAGCAACTCACTCTCACAAGCACTCTATCAAAGTGTCTACTGCATGCAATCCTCCTGACATGATCTTTCAAGTCTTTAACTATTATGCTTAAAGAGGTTGACCATGTTTTCTGTGTTTATTAGATGTTTTGAGTTGCTCTCTGATGAATGGGCCATCTAGTTTTCTGTGCTGGGCTATCCAGTCTCAGCATTTCACTTGTCAACGGCATGGGCTCCTTATATATCAGCATCTTCAACCTACTGTCTGTCATGAATGTCAGCTGACGCCTTTTGCAAAAACCCAATATAAGAATTTCTCACTTTTTTCCCACTGGTTCTACAGAACATAAATGTAATGATGTAAACCAGAGAAACAGGAGGCTGTGGCCTGAAAAACTGACACAAAAGATGTTTTAAAAAGTAATCTGTCAAGGTCACTCCATTGGCCTGCACCGTGGTGATCAGAGGCTGACATACAGGTGATTAAGCTTGAACATTAAGGATTCCAGGAATCTCCTGTGAGTACATATCCTTGGCCCTGAGACAATCACACTGCATGTGGGAGCTGATGACTCCAAGCAGTTTGCCAGCAAGAGGTTGACCACTTTTACAGCAGGGCCCTGACTATCTGGGTTACTGCCTTCTGCCCCTATAGACTGGCCACAGCAGATATGATTACAGGTACTTCTCTCCATTCCATTTATACAATGAAGTTCATTGACTCTCCTGTTTCTGTGAGCCTTAACCTTTCCCTTAATATCAGTGAGATATGACCTGAATGCCATTCATTTTTTCATCCATTCATTCAAATATTTATTGAACATTTTCTAGGCACTCTGAGTGGCAATAGAGATAAAATGATAAGCAAAAACAAACACAATCTCTAACCTCATGAATTCTAGTGAGAAGAAATGATATTAACCACATAATCACCCAAGTACAGATGGCAGGAGCACAGTATTCTGGGGAAGCATAAAAGACATAGTTGAAGAGGTAAACTTGAGTGGGCCAAAGAGGGCCTTGAACAAAAAGAAGCTACTGACTGTGGTAACTACAACTGGGCTTTGGAAAGGTCACTCTGGCTGTTGGATGGGATGAAACACGGGGGTAGAGGAAATTAACATTTAGAAGGCAGTAGAACATTCGGAGCCTGGTGCTGTGGTCCAGGAGAAGTGATGGAGTAGCTTGTACTGGGGTAGACATATAGATGGAGTTTCTTCATTGCTCTTTGCTTCCTTCTGTTGATCTACTTTGTGGAATCAGGTTCCTAACATCGTAATAGTACCACCAAGTAGGGAAAATGAACTCAGGGGGAGGATAGGGATCTCCTGTCTCTTTTGGGTGTTACCTGAGGGACAAAACTGAATCTCAAGTGACCTTTTCCCAGAGTGAACCTGGTGTTAAGAAGCCAGCTAGTAAGCCAATGAATTCCCGTTCTGTGTGGTGTTTTCTGACATCAAATACAACATTTCAACACCAAACAGTTCTACAATTCTCTGACTCCAACCGGGTGTCCTGTAATTCAATTCCAACAGTTAACTACCTAGAGTTAGCACAGACCCCCTCAGGTTGAGGGTTCAGTCCCACCAGACTTGCCTTTTTCCAGACACTACATCCGATTCCCAGGTTACTTGCACTTCTGACCAACTTGGATACAAATTCATGGATCTTCCCCACTCCACCCTCACATCTTGTAATTTGCTGGAATAAGCATAAGGTGCTATCCTTATTATTACAGTTTATTATAAAGGCTGCAAGGGAAAGTCAGATGAAGAGGTACATAGTCTGAGGTCTAGAAGGATCCTAAACATAGGAGCTTCCATCCCCATAGAGTAGGCATGAACCATCCTCCTGATAAGTGAATATGTTCACCAACATTGAGGATCCCCAAACTCTGGTATTTACAGGCTTTCATGGAGGTTTCATTATGTAGGTACAATTGACTAAAACCATGGTTAATGGTAATGAAACTCCCCTCACCTTCTCTGGGCTTAGAAGAAAGTAGGAGCTGAAGGTTCTGACCTTCTGATCACATAGGTGGTTTTTCTGGTGACCAACCCCTATCCTGGAACTATTTTAGCTCCCTTTCACTTGAATCATCTCGTTGACCTACAAAAGACATTCTTATCCAGGACATTCCAAGGCTTCTAGGAGCTCTATGCCAGGAACCAGGGACAAAGACCAAGTACTTAGTTTTTATTTTACCACACACTCCTTTTCCCAGTACATTTCAGTCCCTTCTCATTTGTAAGGCAAAACATTAAAAGCAAGTCTTTCTTCCAGACAGAAAAGTAACATCACATTGGGAATTCATACAATCATTCTAAAATCTATTTGGGGTCTTTTAAAAATATATTGATTAATTTTAAAAGAGGTCATTGTTGAGTTCCTACTATATGCCAGATACTGTTCCAGGAGCCAAGAATATAATGATGGGTAAGTTGGACAAGATTTACATGCCGAGAGAACTTACACACTATGGGGAAGACAGACCCATGAACAGTGGACAAATACATTTCTAATCTCAGGGAGTGGTTAGTGCTGTGAAGAACATAGCTAGAACAATTGGATATAAAAGAACAGTGGAAAGCTATGTCAGATACAGTAGAGGTCCGAGGAAACCCTTCTGAGAAGGAATGGACATTTGGCTGAGCCCTAAACCTTGAGAGGGAGGAAGCCACACGACTTTGGAGAAAATATTAAAAAAAGAGCAAGTGTAAGAGATTTTGTTGGTCAAGTTGTGGTTATACCTAAAACAAATGGCCCCCAAATCTCAATGATGTAACACTATAAAAGTGTATTTCTCTCCAAGACTAAAGTACAATATGCCCCTCATGGGAAGGGGAGGACATGCCCTGCCCCACAAGATCACTGAGGCACAGACTCCTTTCCAAGTATGGCTGCATCATCTGTTAAGGTCACATCCTCCTCTGCATTCAAGTCGTAGATGGAGAAACACATCACAAGGTTGCATGTGGTTGGTTTTATAGACCAGAACCATAAAGGACCATTTCAATCCACATTTTATTGCTTGCAACTCAGACACCTACCTGAGAGGAGACAAGGAAATGTGTGTGTCCAGGAATAAAAGGGAAATGATTTAGTCAACAACCAGCCAGTGTTTGTCACAGGCCCCAAGATGGCAACAATGTTGTGTTTGCACCAGTCATGAAAAGAGGATGGATCTTCTTCTAATTGACAATAAAGTGTTAGTCAGTTAATCATGTCTAACTCTTTGTGACTCCATGGACAGTAGCCTGCCTGGCTCCTCTGTCCATGGAATTCTCCAGGCAAGAATACTGGAGTGGGTAGCCTTTCCCTTCTCCAGGGGATCCTCCCAATCCAGAGACTGAACCCTGTCTCCTGTATTTCAGGCAGATTCCTTACCATCTGAGCAACCAGGGAAGCCCCAATAAGGTACTGACTACATATGATTTCCATTTGGAAATCTGTATACTTAGATTGCTGTGTAGAGAATAGATTGAAAAGGGGGTAAAGAATGCAAGCAAGAGAAGTGCTAAAGAAGTGTTTGCACTGGTTCCAGGGAAAGCGCTGTATGAAGGTTTTGGCAGCAGAGACAGAGAAGTGTCAAACTCAGAACATTGACAAAACTTGCTTATAGGTTGGATGTGGGATTTGAAGGAAAGATGATGTGTAATTTCCTCAGATGGGAGATTCGAGGAGAGAAGCAATTTCTGCGGAGTAGAAACATCCAGAGTCCACATTGGCCGTGGCAGATGTGAAAAGTGGAGAGACATGCAAGAGCTGAGGTTCCAGGAGAGATGTGAGTATGTGAATTGGGAGCTGTGGAGATAAGCCAGTACATTTAGGAATCCCAGAGCTAAATATTTAATTTAACACCATGGAACTGAATGGGAGAATTGTGTTAGGACAGTGGGCAGAGTCTGTGGGGTAAAGATCAGAGGCTGATGGATTTGGGGAAGGAAGTATGTTGCTGTTGTTCATTCAGTCGTGTCTGACTCTTTGTGACCTCAAGGACTGCAGCATGCCAGGCCTCCCTGTCTTTCATCATCTCTGGGAATTTGCTCAAACTTATGACCACTGAGTCAGTGATGCCACCCAATCATTTCATCATCTGTCATCCCCTTCTCCTTCTCCCTTCAATCTTTCCCAGCATCAGAGTCTTTTCCAATGAATCAGCTCTTTGTATCAGGTGGCCAAAGTATTGGAGCTTCAGCAGCATCAGTCCTTCCAATATGAATATTCAGGGTTTATTTCCTTTAGGATTGCCTGGTTGATCTCCTTACTGTCCAAGGGACTCTCAAGAGTCTTCTCCAGCACCTCAGTTAGAAGGCATCAATTCTTTAGCGCTCAGACTTTTTTATTGTCCAGCTCTCAGATCTGTACATGACTACTGAAAAAACCATAGCTTTGATTATACAGACCTTTGTTGGCAAAGTAATGCCTCTGCTTTTTAATATGCTGTCTATCTAGGTTTGTTATAGCTTTTCTTCCATGGAGCAAGCATCTTTTAACTTCATGGCTGTAGTCACTGTCTACAGTGATTTTGGAGCCCATGAAAATAAAGTCTGTGACTATTTCTATTGTTTCCCCGTCTATTTGCCATGAAGTGATGGGACCAAATGCCATGATCTTCATTTTCTGAATGTTGAATATTAGGCCAGCTTTTCACTCTTCTCTTTCACTTTCATCAAGAGTTTCTTTAATTCCTCTTCACTTTCTACCATAAGGGTGGTGTCATCTGCATATCTGAGGTTATGGCTATTTTTCCTGACAATTTGATTTCAGCTTGTGCTTCTTCCAGCCCAGCATTTTGCATGATATACTCTGCATATAAGTTAAATAAGCAGGGTGACAATACACAGCCTTGACGTACTCCTTTCCCAATTTCAAACCAGTCTGTTGTTTCATATTGCAACCAATATGGGAACCATTATTTTCAGTGAGAGGCCTGTAAATGGGGCAGGAGGTGTGGGTAGAGACAAGTGTTAAAAGCATACATTAAGCACAGGGTCTGCACCAGGGAAGTGTGGTAGACTGTCTGGCAGAGTCCGGTGCCCATGAGACATGTGCCAATGAAGTGAGATCAGCCCGCCCTGTTTGGAGATGTTCTCCACCAGTACTCAGCTGCTTGGTGCTCAGTCAGTAAAGACTCTGACTGCAATGCAGGAGATCTGGGTTTGATCCCTAGGTCAGGAAGATCCCCTGGAGAAGGAAATGGCAACCCACTCCAGTATTCTTTCCACGGACAGAGGAGACTGGCAGGCTACTGTCCATGGGGTCACAAGATTTGGACGCTAGGCTGGGGTTTAATCAGATGAGTTTACTTGGGGCAGCGGGCAAAGGATGGGTGCTGTGTAATTAGGAATTTGGCCTCATCAAAAGAGAGGTCTACTCTTTATTTTGACATCTGGGATGTAACCTCCGAACCCTTGGAATTTCCTCCATGATAGGAATGTCTTTTGTTATTCCTGATGGGCCCCTCAGAAGATACCTACGAGCTTATGGAAAGTAGATAGCTCAGGGTGGGAATGGTCACATCTGATAGAATTGAACAGGAGACACTGCAGAAACACCAAATGTGTGTTTAGAAAGCAGGGGCTTTGGGTCACACGGTATCAGTTGACCTTGAGGCAGAGTTTAACCACCCGGGTAATCAGTCAGTCATTTCTATACAGCGAAGCTCTAATAAAAACCCTAACCTCCAAAGTTTGGATGAGCTTCTGAGCTGGCTATACTCCTGAGTTATTGTCACATTATCAGCACTGGAGGGTGATCTGCCCTGAGAACAATGAAAGCACTATGTTTGGAACCTATCCAGACTCTGCCCAGTGATTTTCTTCTTCTAGCTGATTTTAATTATAATGCCCTTATCATAACTATGAACATAAGAGCTCTCAGTGGGTTTCTCTAGCAAATTATCAAACCTGAGGATGGTTTCAGAAACCTCTGTTATGGGTTGACTTGTGTCCCCTCAAATTCGTATGTCAAAGTCCCAACTCTCAGGACCTCAGAATGCGACCTTGTTTGGAAATTGGATCATGGAAGATGTAATTAGTGAAGTGAGGGTAAAGTCATATTGACATAATGTGCATGCTCACTCACTCAGGCATGTCCGTCTCTTTGTGAGCCTATGGACTGTAGCCCACCAGAGACTTCTGTCCATGGAATTTTCCAGGCAAGAATACTGGAGTGGGTTGTCATCTACTGCTCCAGGGGGTCTTCTTGACCCAGGGGTCAAACCCATGTCTCTTGCGTTACCTGCATTGGCAGGTGGATTCTTTACCACTGTGCCACCTGGGAAGCCCATTTTGGAGTAGAGTGGGCCTCTAATTCAGTATGACTGGTGTTCTTATAATGAGGGGAAATTTGGACACAGACACAAGCACAGGCAGAACATCATATGAAGATGAAGGCAGAGACTGGAGTGATGCTTCTGCAAGCCAGGAATGTCAAAGATTGCCAGCAAAGCACTAGAACCTGTGGATAGAGGCATGGAACAGATTCTCCCTCACCACCCTTACAAAGAATCCATCTTCCCAACACCTCGATCTTGGCCTTCTACCTTGCAGAACTGTGAGACAATAAATATATGGTATTTAAGCCACCCAGCCTGTGGTATTCTGATACAACAATGCTAAGAAAAATCTTCAAATTGGCGACAGAAGTTTTGGGAATACTTGGCAGTCTGGAGCATGAGGCTTATAACCTCACAATTTGGCTGACTCCAGGGAGGTGTCTAGGCTAGACACATAAGGATGTAATGACATATGGAAAGACGGATAGTGAGAAAGTACTAAGGACAATAGCAAGTGTGTGGGTTAGTCACTCAGTCGTGTCCAACTCTTTGCAGCCCCATGAACTGTAGCCTGTCAGGCTCCTCTATCCGTGAGATTCTCCAGGCAAGAATACTGGAGTGGATTGCCATTCCCTTCTCCAGAGGATCTTCCTGTCCCAAGGATCGAACCCAGGTCTCCTGCATTGCAGGCAGATTCTTTACCATCTGAGCTACAGGGAAAATCAACTGATGGTTAAAGACTTACTATAGTTGGGATATTCAAAGTGTGAGATGGAAAGGTAGGATTGATGTCAGAAGGTGATCTCATAATCTCAATCTTAAGATAAAGATTTTGGAGGTGATGCAGTTATTGGCAATTACAAAGTATAACATGAGACCAGGGGAAAGCAGCTGTAGGGGAGGAGAAGAAATCACCAGAGATAAGGAAGTAAAGGAATCAAGAGGACCAGTGTTGACTGTGATCATCTACATAGATGCTGAAACTCCCAATGATGATGACAGAATAGAAGGAAGAAAGGAGAGGCCAGGCACATTCTTCAATGAATAAGAGGGAACAACTCAGGTGTCCACAGGTGAAATCTAAAAGAAAGGGTACTGGGTCTGATGACACAGGCTTTCATGGAACCTGAGCAATGACTGAAGCAGAAGTAAAAGTGGCTTGAAAGTGTCAAAGGAGGGGGATCAAAATTGATACCCACCCACCTCCAAATCTTAGTTACAAGAGAGGACCTGACTTATACTGAATTTTGAATTCATTGAACTTAGCATTTACCCTGTAGGTTAGGGAAAACCAAAGTGGTATTTTCAAAAAGCACCTGACTGTCCTAAGTGTAAAAGTTATATAAGGACTCCAAATATCCAAAACATGAAAAAGAAAAAACAGCACATAATACGCAGCTAGAAAGTTGAGCTTGGATTTGAACTCTGTTCTCTGTGGCTCCACATATATAAGAAATAACCCCTTTACAAACAGAAATCTCTGCTGCTCCTTTTTGGGAAGAATTATACTTCCTCATATCACTGAAATTAGGATTTGATCAATAAGCTATGATCAGTATTAATGTGCATCACTTCCCTGCAGAAGTCTTAGGTCCAGTGTGTGATTGCGGTGTTCGAAAAGAGAATACTCTCTGCCATAAAACCAACAATGTTCTAGAAAAAGGCAGCTCCATCAGTACAGGTCCCAGAGAAGGATGATCTGGAGCAGAGACTTAGCCAGTTGAAAACAACAAGCAGCATAACCTTAGAATCTGCCTGCAATGCAGGAGACCCAGGTTCAATTTCTGGGTCAGGAAGATCCCCTGGAGAAGGGATAGGCTACCCCCTCCAGTAATCTTGGGCTTTGCTGGTGGCTCAGTTAGTAAAGAATTTGCCTGCAATGCAGGAGACTGGGGTTCGAGCCCTGGGTTTGGAAGATCCCCTGGAGGGAGCATGGCAACCTACTCCAGTATTGTTGCCTGGAGAATCCCCATGGACAGTGGAGCCTGGTGGGCTACAGTCATGGGGTTGCAAACAGTCTGACACAACCGAGCAACTAAACACATAAAACAGCAGCATAAATGCAAAAATAAAATAAATGTTGATAGCTGAAAACCACAGAGACTGGAGCCACTTGTTATTGCTGCAGAGCCTAACCTATCCTGATACAGGAAGGAATCAAGGATAACCTGAGGTTCCAAGCTTGGATATCTAAGTAGGTGGAAGTACCACTCAGTAATCTAGTAAAATCAGAGGGAGGAAGCACTTTTGCCCAGAATTCTCCATCCAGTCTGGGCTTCCTGATAACAATTTCCAACTTTTTGAACATAGCTTAGTCATTCTGGGAATGAGCTTTGCAGTAGTAACTCTCCACACTGGAAGCAACCCTCAAATGGTACTCCTGACATTGCTACCCCAGCATCAGTCTCCCTCCAGTTTTACTAGGGATGCAGGGACTGGGGACAGGATGGTAGGGACATCTGTACACACCCAGAGGTCACAGGAAAATGTCTTACTGCTCTGCAGAAAGATTTTCACAGTGTAAACACAACAAAAAAAGGGACTTTCTAACAGCTAGACAACATAATAAGAACATTCCCATGACTGGAACAAGTCATTTTAAGACATCCATTGTTTAGACTGCAAATTCCTGACAATTTTGCCTGTTTCTATTACACTATACTAGTTTATTCCTGCTCAAACAGCCATAAAAATAATGTGAACAGAACAAAGTCTCATTTCAACTAGAGTTATATCCTCCTTCTTCAGTTTTTCGCAGAAACCGTTTTCTTGTATCCTCCAGGCAAGAGTTTACTGAGATAACAGCCCAGAAAGTGGAAGCCTTGCATTTTTGTAACACTACCCCACATCCTTCCCTGAGTGTGACTGATGGCGGCTTCTTCATTAAACTTATCTCCAGGAGACAGGGAGGAGGCACCTTATAGTCACTAGTATATTTGTTCGGTCTTTGCTCCTGTCAGCCTTCCTTTATTTTCTTGCTTTATCAAATGCCTGCTGGAGGAGTTGAACATCCAGGCATAATGTGCAGTTGCGAACACTAAGTTGCCCCTCTCTCTTACAAATGGAGCTGCCACGTGGACACTGCAGCAGGAGGCTGAGGTGAGGGACCGGGTCTCACAGGGTTCATCAGAGACTCTGCAGGAGTTAAGCCCCGAGACAAGTTCTGTTCAGACTTTACTGTCACTGCCCTGTTTGACAGTAATGGTCCTCTAAGCGGCCAGTCTTCTGTCTCACCTCATCCAATCGATCCATCATCCACCATGCAGCAAATGAGATCTTTCTAAAAATTCAAATCAGATCACATTCTTGTCCTACTTGGAATGTTTCTGCAGACCATCAGGGGGTAGAAAGTACCCATTCTTCAGCACTTACACTTCAAAGTCCCTCACCATCTCTCCCAGGCTACTCTTCTAGATTTTTCCTTCTGCATCCTGCTCTCATTGCGTAGACTTTAAGTATTTTCTACCTGGAAAATTATTATTATTATTTTACACACAGGATCTTAATTCTTTGACCAGGGATCAAACTTGTGCACCCTTCAGTAGGAGCATGGAGTCTTAATCACTGGACCACCAGGGAAATTCCTGGAAAACACTCTCTTTGCATCTTTCAAATCCAAACCCTTCTCTGGAAGCTACCCCTGCATGCCACATTCCACCCCATCCCATATTTCATCCCAACCTCGGTGGGTAAAGGGCTGCCTCATCATGGCTCTATTAATGCACCACAGTTACAGACTCACTCCTTCTTATTTCTATTCAATTTTTATATTCACAAGAAAAAAGAACCATTTTATTCTAGCATAAGTGTAGTGTACAATATATAAATAGGCTTCATTTCTGTTTCAAAGTGTTTAAAGAGTGTGAAGTGAGCTCCCCCAATGGCTCAGTAGGTAAATAATCTGCCTGCAATGCAGGAGACACAGGAGATCCTAGTTTGATCCCTGGGTTGGGAAGATGCCCTACAGAAGGAAATGGCAACCCACTCCAGTATTCTTGCTGGGAAAATCCAATGGACAGAGGAGCCTGGCTACAGTCCAAAGGGTCCCAAAGAGTCAAACATGATTTAATGCGTGCACATATACACACAGTGTGAAGTGCTAGGAATCAAAGGTAAGAAAGGTCTAGTCCTTGCTGTAAAAGACACTCAGAACTGTAGGGCAAACGAGCACATTCAAAAATAATTGTATTATGTAAAAATAAAGCTGTGTCACAAGAGGTCCATATATCTTTCTTAAAGGAAAAAGGTGAATGAACCAACAAACACAATTAGGAGGAATTACAACCTCATTACTGGCTTTGTTTGGAGACTAAAAATGGTTTAAGGAGATGCCTATGGGTGCCAAGGTGACAAACAATGGACCTGTGATGGTTAATTTTATGTGGCAGTTTGCACCAGAGTGTCAAGATGTTTGATCAAGCATTATTCTAGGTGTTTCTTTTGCAGTGTTTTTGGATGATATTAACATTTAAATTGGTAGACTGAGTAAAGCAGATTTCTTTTTTTAATCTGGGTGGACCTCATCCAATCAGTTGAAGGCATGAATCAGTTGAAGGCAAAAAGATTGACTCTCCCTCAAGGAAGAGAATTCTTTCCTGTCTCTGAATAGGATGTTGGTTTGTTGTTTTTTTCCCTGGATTTGTTCTCAAATGGAAACACTGGCTCTTCCTGAGTCTCAAGCATGCCAGTCTTCAGACCCAAATTACACCATCAGTTCTCCTGGTCCTCAGGTCTTTGGCTTCAGACTGGAATTAAACCATCAGTTCTCTTGCATATCCAAGCTTTCTGACTCACCCTGAAGACTGTGAGTTTTGCCCTTTTCTATAATTGCATGAGCAAGTTCCTTATAATAAATCTTTTCATCAAGGGATTTATGTATGCATATATGTATGTGTGTGTTGGTTGGTTGGTTTTATTATTGGTTCTGTCTCTTTGGAGAACCTTGACTAATACATCCTCTTATAGTGATGATAATAAAGATATTATTGCTTACTCAGGGCTTGGGCTCTTGAGCCAGGTGGTATGCATGCAAATCCCAGCCCTACCATTGATCAGCTTTGTGACCTTGGATGAGCTATATAACTATTCCAAACCATGAGATCCTCATTTGTAAACTGGGGATAATAGTGGTGCCTACTTCATAGGACTGTTAGGAGGATAACATTAAATAAGTGAATATACAAGGGGAGCATAACACAATGTAGGGACACAGTAAGCCTGCAATAAACATTAGTGTAGCAGCTTCCCTGGTGGCTCAGAGGTTAAAGTGTCTGCCTGCAATGCAGCAGACCCAGGTTCGATCCCTGGGTTGGGAGGATCCCCTGGAGAAGGAAATGGTAACCCACTCAAGTATTCTTGCCTGGAGAATCCCAGGGACAGAGGAGCCTGTTGGGCTACAGTTCATGGGGTTGCAAAGAGTCAGACACGACTGAGCGACTTCACTTACTTACAGGAATCAGCATTTATTGTTAACCCACTAAAATGGTCACTATTCTATCTGTTTTACACACAGATAGAATCCATACAACTCTGTTACAAAGATTCTCATGTTCCCATTGTGCAGTGAAGCAAACCAAAGCAGCATAGCCCAAGGGTAAATAATGTGGCTCTGGGGCTTCCCTGGTGGCTCAATGGTAAAGAATCCACCTGCCAACACAGGAGATATGGGTTCAATCCCTGATCCTGGAAGATCCACATGCCACAGAGCAACTAAGCCCGTGTGCCACAACTACTGACCTTGTGCTCTAGAGCCCAGGAGCCGCAACTATCGAGCCCGTGTGCTGCAATTACCGAAGTCTGCGTGCCATAGAGCCCATGCTCCACAATAAGAGAAGCCATTACCATGAGAAGCCCGTACACTGCAACAAAGAGTAGCCCTCACTCTCTGCAACTAGAGAAAAGTCCATACAATGAAGACCCAGCACAGCCAATAAGTAAATAAAGTTACTAAGAAGAGTGTGGCTTTGAAATTGGATATACTACCTATGGGACCCTGGGCATTTAAGTCTCACTTTCTTCACAACTGAATTGATATTATAGGGTTATGTTTGGAAAATTATAAGATATTAAAAGCTTAGCTTAGTGCTAAACACATATTCGGCACTCCACAAATTTGTTAGAAAATGTTATTGTTAAAGATATTATTATTAATAATAAGTATTATTGAAATTGAGGCCTGAATTTCAATTTTATATAATTGAAATTGAGAACTGAGCCACATTCTGGCTGACTCAAACCTAAGTGTCTACACTGCTCTGTCCTCTGCCATCGCACTACCTCTACCAGCCCTGGAGCAGAGGCTGAGGACGTGGGGCAATAAGAAAGTGAATCATGGGGAGGAAAGAACTGGGAGTTTGGAGTCAGCAGATGAGAACTCTTACATATAGAATGGATGGACAATCAGGTCCTACTGTATAGCACAGGGAACTATATTCAGTATCCTGGGATAAACCATAATGGGAAAGAATTTAGAAAGAATGTACATATGTATAGAACTGAGTTATTAATACTTCGCTATACAGCAGAAATTGATGTAACAATGTAAATCAACGATACTTCAATTAAAAAAAGAGAGAGGAAATCAGAAACCCCACCCTAAACAGGCATGCTGATCTCGGTCTCTCCCCCTCATAGAGCTCTGACTTATCAAGATTCAGCACCTCTTCCCTTGGTCCTGGTGCATTTTTCACGATTTTGCTTTCCAGTAGAAGTCAGTATTGATGTTTCTTAACATGTTCCAATTACATTTTGTATGTGAAAATAAAAAGACAAGTGAAAAAATGCCCTGCCAATAATATCCTTCACTGTTGGTTTACATTCAATGCACCTAAATCTTTTCTCCAGAAATGGGAAAAAATAAAAGCCTATCTCCAAGCAGGCACCTCTGGGCCCGGACAACACATAGCATAGGGTCTTCACTCAGAAGTGGTGTCTTCAACCTGGGATCCCTTCCCTGGGAGCACCCCGAGGGAGCAAGCAGTGAGCTGGGCTGTCTAGAAACCTCCAGAGAAGTGGGGTAGGATGGCACGTGCACAGTGGGGACACTTGGTTCCCCACCCTTGTCTTCAATAAGAGTTTGTAAAGGGCTTTCCACAGACGTACTATTGAGGACTTCTCTCCTCACACAGTATGTCCTTGACCTTATGGCTTCAGAACACTGGCTCTGAGCTAGTTTTATATTAGCAATGATGAGTTTTGGCTAAGATGCAAACTTGTCACCTGTTGCTGGTCCTCTGACTGTACATTTTGGTGAGACAGCTTGGGTGCAACATCAGCAACCAAAGGGGAGCTCCGGGCTTCAAAGAGCAGGCCTGGTGGAGAAGGAAATGGCAACCCATTCCAGTATTCTTGCCTGGAAAAGTCCATGGACAGAGGAGCCTGGTGGGCTACAGTCCATGGGGTTACATGACTGAGCATGTGTGCATGAGGGTGGAGGGTGACGGGTTGGTAGCAATAAACTGGTAGAACTGAAAAAAAAAAAAGAGCAGGCCTGGGATCTCGGCCTTACCAGCCCAGCACCCACCAACCTACAGGTGCTGTGAGGGCCATTTTGTGACACTGGCTTCTCAGCTCTTCTCTCTCAACTGCCCATGCCTCTCACTCTTCGTGGACCCTCCTATCTTCCTTCCCTGAGGCCACTTGTAAGAGCACTCTCTAGAAGGCTAGTCTCCTCAGCCCATAAGGGAGCCAGTTCTGTCACTGAGCCAAGAAGCCAAGATAATGGTCTTTAAACATAATTTGCTTTTTCCACTATCATACTCCCTAAAGGACTTTTTTTTTTAAAAAGTTATTGTATCTTCTCATAAGGTTTTAAGTTTACATCTAAAATGTTTATCATCTGCCAAAAAGTTAGAGTATGTGACTCCCGGCTTGTGTATGGTGTGCTTTAAATATATTTTCTTTAAAACCTTGGAGCTGCAGATTTAGTTCCTTTAATCCACAGAAGATGTCTGCCATATAACATAACAAGCAAAGTGGTCTTCACTGTCAGGCCAGTTAGCCAAGTCAACTTTGTACTCGGGAAGAATGTGTGCTTCATTTTTTAAAATTCAACACAATGTGTTAGGAAGCATCCCTGTGACAAACACTCCATTTATGCATTCTAAGTTTAAGATAGTTGAGATAGATGGACAGCTGAGCTACATGGATAGATGAGATAGATGGATCAAGCAATGGATAGACAGGTAGAGAGCTGGGTGGAAGGAAGGGAGGAAGAGAAGGAGGGAGGGATGGAGGGAGGGAGACTGATGGATGGATAGATTAGACAGATGGATTAGACAGACACCTATGTGTCTGGCCATGATTCTGAAACCAGCTCCCTTCAAGATTCTCTCAGGCACTATACATTCCTAAATTGCTCTTTTCAGTGCTAAAGAGATGTTTATGCCTTGCAGAAAAGAACAATAGTAAAATTGAGTATAAGATATGGTTTATTTTGAAGAGGGGACAAAGGTTCTTATAAAAGGGAGGGGTGAGTTCTCAAGCAGACCAGTTTTAAGAACAAGGCCAGATGGAGGCTGAGTATCTGGAAAATCATTCCCCTGCAGCCCAGACTCGCGGGTTCAAAGACCTACATCCTTCTGTCAGCCTAGGTCCTGTGTGACTACGATGGGCAAGATGCAGAAACAACCTGTAGTGGGCATGGAGCAGAAATGAGAAGTCAATATTTCTGATGTATTAAGCCTCTGAGACTTTGGAGATGCTTTTTACAGCAGAATAACCCAGTCTATCCTGGCTTTTACATACATAACAAAGCTAATGTTGGGTTCCAACCTATGTCTATGTCTTTATTTCAATTGATGTGAAACTCAGCTGTTAGAGGAAGATGATTTATGGCCCAATATTCTCTATCCATCCAAATCTGACTCACTCTTTAAGGGCTCAGATTTTCTGCATTTGCCTTAATATCTTTCTTTGCTCTCTCATCTCAAAATATTCTTTTTTCTCCTCTGAACAGAGGTGTTTTACTGGAAGATGCAACACAAATGCCTCTAGGAGCCAGGCAGGCAGCATATGTGAGTAATTGGGAAAACTGGAGACCTGTCTACCCTAAAGGCATCCCAATTTAATTAAAACAAGGAGAAGGAGAAAAAAGCACTACACCAGACAAACAGCTATAGCTCTGGCCTCCCAGGTTGTGACCTTGGTTGAATTCATAAGAAATTCAGTGCTTCGACTGGTATTTTAAATGACTTTTTTGAGCTTTCACTTTTTCTTAATCAACAGTAATGAATACGAAGTATTTAACTTCTATCAGGAGTTTACTGCTTATCTCTCCAGCCAGAGGGTAAGTTCCCTGCGGGCAAGGATTAGTTTGCCTCAACAATATGTTGATATAGATTCTGATACAGTGCTTTCATTAAACTTTTTGATGTAATCTGCTTTGAGGTCTTACATGGGAAGGGAAGGTATATTATAAATTATAATTAGCATAACATAGCATAGCACAATATGTTTGGTTAGTATACCTTTGCCAGCAGGTCATTATTCCTCCTTGGAGTCCCCAGGTCATTGGAGAGTGATGGTAAGTGCCAGAAATCCTATGATCCTCCATAAATGTTACTGCCCCCACCTCTGGATGAATTAGGATGGAGGGTGAGTCAGGCAGGCTTAGAAGACTCTGGTCACTCAGACAGTAAAGAATCTGCCTGCAATGCAGGAGATCTGGATTCTATCCCTGCATTGGGAAGATCTCCTGGAGCAGGAAATGGCAACTCACTCTAGTCTTCTTGCCTGGAGAAATCCATGGGCAGAGGAGCCTGGTGGGCTACAGTCAATGAGGTCACCAAGAGTTGGACATTACTGAGCTATACTTTCACTTTCTGATTGACATGAGCTCTATGACAGTAACTTGTTTAAAAATCTCTGGGCTCCAGAGACTTATGGCCTGTGTCTCCATCTGAATTAGGAGCAGATGACAATGATACTCTTCTTTAGAAATAAACTACTGTCAGTTCTTATGAACTGACTCCAGTTGCTATTCCACCCTAACCAGGAACCTTTTGCTCTATGGAGGTCTGGGGAGTTGACCTAGATCTTAGCACTTGAACGTGTTTTAATTTCATTTATTTTAACCAGTTAAAACTATTCACTAATTTTAATGTTTAACAATTCCTGTTGGTATACAATGTACCCATCACTACTAAACAATGTTTTTCCAAGCATCAATCAAGCCTGCCCATGGCCTCCAAAAGCATCACAAGGGCAGTTTTCTCTCAGGGGGTATGCCTGTCCTCAGTAAGATGTTTCCAGAATTGTTCCACAACTTTATTATTTCAAAAAGTTTTTTTGTTTTTTTTTTTTTTTTAATTCAGCAGAAAATAACATATTGCTTTGGCCTTGGGAGAAAAATACTTACACAGTATCATTAGATCCTTGAAGTGGGTTCCATTCATGGAATGTCTGGTTGCCATGCCTTCTATAATACCTCATTCACTCTTTTATTGTTGCTCAGTCACCCAGTCGTGTGACTGAGCAAAGAGTCGTGTCCAACTCTTTGTGACCCCATGGACTGCAGCACACCCAGCCTCCCTGTCCCTCACTATATCCCAAAGTTTGCCCAAGTTCACGTCCATTGCATCTGTGATGCCATCCAGCCATCTCATCCTCCAACACCCTCTTCTCCTTCTGCCCTCAATCTTTCCCAGCATCAGGGACTTTTCCAATGAGTCTTTCCATTCACTCTTATCTGGGAGCTAAAACCCTCTGCCCCACCCACAGGCCCAAGATATACACCTTCTCAAAGCTACCTGATGCATCTGCACAGCCTTCATCATCACACCCTCCCTCTATTGGCAAATGAGTAGAACCATGGACCAGGGCTTTGAAACCAGAGACCCAGGGAGACCTAACTTACTGATCCCTGAAGTAGACTCACATCCCATTCTTGCTGATGTGCTAGGTTGTTTCTGGGCCCTCAACCTGTAAATGTGGCTCTTGTTCTCCTGATTCAGCCTACAGTCCTGACCTCTCCTTTTCCCAGAATCACTATCTGGGTCCAGGAATCTTCTTACCCATCTCTGGCTTCAGCTACTGTTTGTAGGAATCTTCTTACCCATTTCTAGCTTTAGCTACTGTTTGTAATGTCTGCTCCCTCCATTCCTAAATAATTTTTCAAAACTTAAAAAAGTTTTTGGACTTTAGGTGATTTACAGTGTTGTGTTAGTTTCTACTGTAGAGCAAAGTGAATTAGTTATACGTATACATACATCCCCTCTTTTTAAAATTTCCTGCCCATTTAGGTCACCACGGAGCACTGAGTAGAGGTCCCTGTGCTCTACAATAGTTTCTCATTACCTATCAATTTTATACATAGTAGTGTGTATCTATCAATCCTAATCTCCCAATTCACCCTCCCTTGTTGTCCATAAATTTGTTCTCTACATCTGCATCTCTATCTCTATTTCTTATTTGCAAATAAGTTCATCTGTATGATTTTTCTAGATACCTGATACAAGTGATATTATACAGTATTTGTTTTCCTCTTTCTGACTTACTTCACTCTGTATGACAGTCTCGACATCTATCCATGTCAGGACTTATTTTAGAACTACCAATTTTGTAGCAGGAGTCAATCTCTCACTCCCAACACAGAGGTATTCTTATTTCTCTCCAGGCCTCCCTGCTGTTGCAGGTGCTACTCCTCCTGCTTGGAGCAGGCACTGGAGCCTGATCCACTCCCTCTGAGATGTGTCTGTGTTGTTGGGGATAGAGGGTGGGCTAGTAGGGTCAGGGCTCCAGAAAGTCTTCCTGGACCGCTTCTCCCCATGCCCTCTGTGCTCCCAAACTATTAAGTTCTTCCTCGACCTCATCCCTGGCTTTCCTTTCATTTGGCCTCTTCCTCCCTCTCCCTGCCACTCCTACTGTGAAGTAATTGAGAGCACTTGGCAGGCACTATATTTCTTTGTGTCCAAAGCCCTCAGTTAAGGGAAGGAAGGACAAAGAAGTGATGAGAGGGGTGAAGAGAGGAATGGAAGAAGGCTGGCAGGCTAGTGTGTTTAAGAAGAGAAAGCTTCTGCCTTCTTAACCTACCATATCATCACCACTTCAGCTGGTTTCCCTAGAAATTTAACAAAATCTTTTGAAAATCCACCCCCAAAAGTAAACAAATGAAAACACAAAACACTCTTAAGAATAACTGGTGAATATGACAATTAATTGCCTGCTTTCAATTAAAGATCACTTTGGTCAGAAACTTTCTAATGCAGAACTTTACCTCCCCCAACCCTCTTTTGGGGCAGAATAAAACAGAGTCTCTAGGGTCAGGGATCTAACAGGCTGTGAATCCATGGAGGATGTTACTGGGGGAAAACCATTTGCTCTTTGAAAGTATAAATAATATCCCAAAATGCTTATGAATCTTAAAAGTCTGCTGGTAAGTCAACTTAACCACAGTGGATTTTAAGCAGAAGTGTCTGGGGGAAAGAAGAAAGATAAATCTATTTAATTGTTGGCTCTAGGAAAATGTCACCTTGTTGAAGATCATCTAGACTTTGGATTCTATTTGGAAATCATTATGTATGGCCCTCGAGGGGTAAAAATGCCCCTAGAAAGCCATGGACTTGAGTTGTGGCCAACTTAATGGAAATGGCCTCTAACTTCATTCTGAGACCATGAATAATGCCTACCTACCTGTTGCACAGTTTAGAGTAATGAGCCCACTTTCTTGGGAGGCCAGGGAAAATCAGAAGCAGGAATAGATCCTCTACTGTGGGCTGCCTTCAATTTGAGTTATGGAATGAGGTTTACCTGGGAAGAGTAGAGGTATAAGGATTGGGGCAACTCTTTCTGTAACTGTTAAACATACACCACACTCTCTAAGACAGATATCTTGCCATTGTCATGGGATTTAATTCTACCCAAGAACCTGTGTGCTAAATACATGTTGTAATACAGACAAGGGGTATAATGGTATATAGCAGGTGGTTCTTGCCATAAAGGAACTCATAATCTGATGGGCAAGGCAAGCTGTTTATTAGTAGTTATTAATAAATGTAATTTATATTTAGCATGATGTTTTCAATAAGAGATTTTTTAAAAGGTGATTATCTGGCAGAAATACCAGGGAAAGCTTTACAAGGGAGAATGGGCTCTGAAGTATAAATAGGGGGTTTCTGTGTGAAAAGGCAAGAAGGTATTGGCAGAATAATGTCATGTACAAAGGCAGAGAAGTCTGGGATTCTACAATGAGTTCAGTGAGCTGCAGGAAGACTGAAAGTTCAGGAAGGCTGAATTAAAACTTCAGGTCACCTCATTGTTGGAGCACCCACATTTGAACATACATGTAGATGTCTGACTTCCATTATACTCGGGCCTCATGGGGATGTGGGAGGGGTCATCCACCATATTAAGATTCCTGGGTTGCTTCTAAAACATGTTTGAGAACTTGTTGTTCTGCTTACATTGCTAGCCCCATGGATGAGTGACCATCCCTAAGGACTCCAGTACCAGGCTAAACTAAGGAGAGTGTCTGAGAAGGACTGAATGAGTGAGGTCTTCTAAAGCAGTTAATATGAGAGAAATAACTGGTCAGGTGATTCTTTAGCCATAAACCCCTGGTGTGGGTCTGAGCCAGCTTTCTGGACAGGAATGGTTCCAGATCTTCTTAGATTGAGTTCTCTGTGTGAGCGGGCTATGTACACTACACTGAAAGCTTTATTTTGACCATTTTCTTTAGCTGTTGCATCGCTGCTAAAAGATATGTGCATTGTACATCACTTGGAACCCATAATCACAGAGCATTGCGATGTAAGCAAGGAATAAGTAGTATACCATTATCTTCCTGGTGACAGATGAAGGTGAGATTTGTATGCAATAGCAGAGCCTACAAGATGACCCTGTGACAGGGACTAAATCATACATATATATGTATGTGTATTCAAACACACACTCATAGGTGGGGGGCACCTGCCTACATGCTCACATTTTGCACTGGATAGAATTATTTTTATTATCACTTTTACCAGGTACTAAAAAGATTTTATGCCTGAAATTGGCAGCAAAAGCAAATACACATTCATCACTATCTCCCTTTTTCAAATGGACTGGAGTTTAATAAATAAAGGAGAGTGAGAATTGCTTCTTCCAATCTAGGATTTAATATTGTATACTCTGAATCACTTGATTCAGTTGTTTTTAAAGTTTCTATCTGTAATTCAGCCACCTTCTGGATAGCGAATCTTTCCTTAGTACAATTACAAAATGCATACTATATTTCTAATGAATTGCCTCTTATTCTTATTAGCCATTGAACTCAATCTCTACCTCATAAAGTTTTCCTAGAATTGGGTGGATTGTTATTGGATTCCAGAATTGGTCTTTCAAGGGAATTGAGTAGATAGGAAGGTACTATCAGCTTATTTTTTCATGAAGTGGAAAAAGAATGTTTCAAAGAAGAAGAAAGAATGAACTCAGCCTTACAAAACAGTTTTCTAAAATTACGCCTATTTTAATATTGGAGGAAAAAGTTAACACCAGGTTCCTGGATACCTACCCTTTTCTTCTAGTTTCCCTCTCCCCTCTACCTTCTCCTACTTCAGAGGTTGAGTGAATACAATCAGCTACCCATTTATGATTACCATAAGTGCCTATTCTGATTTTTAAACATGAACTTAAAGTGCAAGAGGAATTGGAAAAGGCTAAATTTATTTGAGGTCACTGGTTTGATTTTAGTCACATCTACATGAACTTTTAACTTTTGGGAGTTCTGGGTCATATTACACAAACAGGCCATTTCTGGGAACAGCTCAGTTCCATCGCTCAGTCGTGTCTGACTGTGACCCCATGGACTGCAGCATGCCAGGCTTCCCTGTCCATCACCAACTCCCAGAGCTTGCTCAAACTTATGTCCATTGAGTTGGTGATGCCATCCAACCATCTCATCTGCTGTCATCCTCTTCTCCTCCTGCCTTCAACCTTTCTCAGCATCAGGGTCTTTTCCAGTGAGTCAGCTCTTTGCATCAGATGGCCAAAGTATTGGAGTTTCAGCTTCAGCATCAGTCCTCCCAATGAATATTCAGGACTGAGTTCCTTTAGGATGGACTGGTTGGATCTCCTTGCTGTCCAAGGGACTCTGAAGAGACTTCTCCAGCACCACAGTTCAAAAGCATCAATTCTTGGTGCTCAGTTTTAGTTATGGTCCAACTCTCACATCCATATATGACTACTGGAAAAATCAAAGCTTTGACTAAATGGACCTTTGTTGGCAAAGTAATGTCTCTGCTTTTTCATACGCTGTCTAGGTTTGTCATAGATTTTCTTCCAAAGAACAAACATCTTTTAATTTCATGGCTGCAGTCACCATCTGCAGTTATTTTGGAGCCCAAGAAAATAAAGTTTGTCACTGTTTCCATTGTTCCCCCATCTATTTGCCATAAAGTGATGGGATTGGATGCCATGATCTTTGTTTTTTGAATGTTGCTCCTTGAAAAGGAAAAATTGGCTACTAAGTAGGTTGATACCTGGACTCCGTATAAGCATAACCAACCAAGCAACTAACAAGAAGCTAGACCAACGAGAGACCACTATAAAAGTCTCCAGAATAAAAAATTTTAAAAAGCTTCTTCCATGGCAAGACATACTTAAAATGATGAAAGAAAATAACCTACAGCCCAGATTATTGTACCCAGCAAGGATCTCATTCAAGTATGACGGAGAAATCAAAAGCTTTTCAGACAAGCAAAAGCTGAGAGAATTCAGCACCACCAAACCAGCTCTCCAACAAATACTAAAGGATATTCTCTAGACAGGAAACACAAAAACGGTGTATAAGTTCGAACCCAAAACAATAAAGTAAATGGCAACGGGATCATACTTATCAGTAATTACCTTAAACGTAAATGGGTTGAATGCCCCAACCAAAAGACAAAGACTGGCTGAATGGATACAAAAACAAGACCCCTACATATGTTGTCTACAAGAGACCCACCTCAAAACAGGGGACACATACAGACTGAAAGTGAAGGGCTGGAAAAAGATTTTCCATGCACATAGAGACCAAAAGAAAGCAGGAGTAGCAATACTCATATCAGATAAAATAGACTTTAAAACAAAGGCTGTGAAAAGAGACAAAGAATGTCACTACATAATGATCAAAGGATCAATCCAAGAAGAAGATATAACAATTATAAATATATATGCACCCAACACGGGAGCACCGCAGTATGTAAGACAAACGCTAACAAGTATGAAAGGAGAAATTAACAATAACACAATAATAGTGGGAGACTTCAATACCCCACTCACACCTATGGATAGATCAACTAAACAGAAAATTAACAAGGAAACACAAACTTTAAATGATACAATAGACCAGTTAGACCTAATTGATATCTATAGGACATTTCATCCCAAAACAATGAATTTCACCTTTTTCTCAAGCGCACATGGAACCTTCTCCAGGATAGATCACATCCTGGGCCATAAAGCTAGCCTTGGTAAATTCAAAAAAATAGAAATCATTCCAAGCATCTTTTCTGACCACAATGCAGTAAGATTAGATCTCAATTACAGGAGAAAAAATGATTAAAAATTCCAACATATGGAGGCTGAACAACACGCTGCTGAATAACCAACAAATCACAGAAGAAATCAAAAAAGAAATCAAAATTTGCATAGAAATGAATGAAAATGAAAACACAACAACCCAAAACCTGTGCGACACTGTAAAAGCAGTCCTAAGCGGAAAGTTCATAGCAATATAGGCACACCTCAAGAAACAAGAAAAAAGTCAAATAAATAACCTAACTCTACACCTAAAGCAACTAGAAAAGGAAGAAATGAAGAACCCCAGGGTTAGTAGAAGGAAAGAAATCTTAAAAATTAGAGCAGAAATAAATGCAAAAGAAACAAAAGAGACCATAGCAAAAATCAACAAAACCAAAAGCTGGTTCTTTGAAAGGATAAATAAAATTGACAAACCATTAGCCAGACTCATCAAGAAACAAAGGGAGAAAAATCAAATCAATAAAATTAGAAATGAACATGGAGAGATCACAACAGACAACACAGAAATACAAAGGATCATAAGAGACTACTATCAACAATTATATGCCAATAAAATGGACAACGTGGAAGAAATGGACAAATTCTTAGAAAAGTACAACTTTCCAAAACTCGACCAGGAAGAAATAGAAAATCTTAACAGACCCATCACAAGCACGGAAATTGAAACTGTAATCAAAAACCTTCCAGCAAACAAAAGCCTGGGTCCAGATGGCTTCACAGCTGAATTCTACCAAAAATTTAGAGAAGAGCTAACACCTATCCTGCTCAAACTCTTCCAGAAAATTGCAGAGGAAGGTAAACTTCCAAACTCATTCTATGAGGCCACCATCACACTAATACCAAAACCTGACAAAGATCCCACAAAAAAAGAAAACTACAGGCCAATATCACTGATGAACATAGATGCAAAAATCCTTAACAAAATTCTAGCTATCAGAATCCAACAACACATTAAAAAGATCATACACCATGACCAAGTGGGCTTTATCCCGGGGATGCAAGGATTCTTCAATATCTGCAAATCAATCAATGTAATACACCACATTAACAAATTGAAAAATAAAAACCATATGATTATCTCAATAGATGCAGAGAAAGCCTTTGACAAAATCCACACCCATTTATGATAAAAACTCTCCAGAAAGCAGGAATAGAAGGAACATACCTCAACATAATAAAAGCTATATATGACAAACCCACAGCAAACATTATCATCAATGGTGAAAAATTGAAAGCATTTCCTCTAAAGTCAGGAACAAGACAAGGGTGCCCACTTTCACCATTACTATTCAACATAGTTTTGGAAGTTTTGGCCACAGCAATCAGAGCAGAAAAAGAAATAAAAGGAATCCAAATTGGAAAAGAAGAAGTAAAACTCTCACTATTTGCAGATGACATGATCCTCTACATAGAAAACCCTAAAGACTCCACCAGAAAATTACTAGAAGTAATCAATGACTATAGTAAAGTTGCAGGATATAAAATCAACACACAGAAATCCCTTGCATTCCTATACACTAATAATGAGAAAACAGAAAGAGAAATTAAGGAAACAATTCCATTCACCATTGCAACGGAAAGAATAAAATACTTAGGAATATATCTACCTAAAGAAACTAAAGACCTATATATAGAAAACTATAAAACACTGGTGAAAGAAATCAAAGAGGACACTAATAGATGGAGAAATATACCATGTTCATGGATTGGAAGAATCAATATAGTGAAAATGAGTATACTACCCAAAGCAATTTATAGATTCAATGCAATCCCTATCAAGCTACCAACAGTATTCTTCACAGAGCTAGAACAAATAATTTCACAATTTGTATGGAAATACAAAAAACCTTGAATAGCCAAAGTGATCTTGAGAAAGAAGAATGGAACTGGAGGAATCAACCTACCTGACTTCAGGCTCTACTACAAAGCCACAGTTATCAAGACAGTATGGTACTGGCACAAAGACAGAAATATAGATCAATGGAACAAAATAGAAAGCCCAAAGATAAATCCACGCACATATGGACACCTTATCTTTGACAAAGGAGGCAAGAATATACAATGGATTAAAGACAATCTCTTTAACAAGTGGTGCTGGGAAAACTGGTCAACCACTTGTAAAAGAATGAAACTAGAACACTTTCTGACACCATACACAAAAATAAACTCAAAATGGATTAAAGATCTAAACTTAAGACCAGAAACTATAAAACTCCTAGAGGAGAACATAGGCAAAACACTCTCTGACATACATCACAGCAGGATCCTCTATGACCCACCTCCCAGAATATCGGAAATAAAAGCAAAAATAAACAAATGGGACCTAATTAACCTTAAAAGCTTCTGCACATCAAAGGAAACTATCAGCAAGGTGAAAAGACAGCCTTCAGAATGGGAGAAAATAATAGCAAATGAAGCAACTGACAAACAACTAATCTCAAAAATATACAAGCAACTCCTACAGCTCAACTCCAGAAAAATAAATGACCCAATCAAAAAATGGGCCAAAGAACTAAATAGACATTTCTCCAAAGAAGACATACAGATGGCTAACAAACACATGAAAAGATGCTCAACATCACTCATTATCAAAGAAATGCAAATCAAGACCACTATGAGGTACCATTTCACACCAGTCAGAATGGCTGCGATCCAAAAGTCTACAAATAATAAATGCTGGAGAGGGTGTGGAGAAAAGGGAACCCTCTTACACTGTTGGTGGGAATGCAAACTAGTACAGCCACTATGGAGAACAGTGTGGAGATTCCTTAAAAAACTGGAAATAGAACTGCCTTATGATCCAGCAATCCCACTGCTGGGCATACACACCGAGGAAACCAGAATTGAAAGAGACACGTGTACCCCAATGTTCATCGCAGCACTGTTTATAATAGCCAGGACATGGAAGCAACCTAGATGTCCATCAGCAGATGAATGGATAAGAAAGCAGTGGTACATATACACAATGGAGTATTACTCAGCCATTAAAAAGAATTCATTTGAATCAGTTCTAATGAGGTGGATGAAACTGGAGCCTATTATACAGAGTGAAGTAAGCCAGAAGGAAAAACACCAATACAGTATACTAACGCATATATATGGAATTTAGAAAGATGATAACAATAACCCTGTATACGAGACAGCAAAAGAGACACTGATACATGGAACAATCTTATGGACTCTGTGGGAGAGGGAGAGGGTGGGAAGATTTGGGAGAATGGCATTGAAACATGTAAATATCATGTATGAAACGAGATGCCAGTCCAGGTTCAATGCACGATACTGGATGCTTGGGGCTAGTGCATGGGGACGACCCAGAGGGATGGTATGGGGAGGGAGGAGGGAGGAGGGTTCAGGATGGGGAACACATGTATACCTGTGATGGACTCATTTTGATATTTGGCAAAACTAATACAATTATGTAAAGTTTAAAAATAAAATAAAATTAAAAAAAAAATAAAAAATAAAAAGCTTCTTCCAGATCAAGTTGTCTTCCAGAAGGTTCTGAAACACCACCTGCTTCATGCATGTGCTGCGGGCCCATGTGGACTCTGAATCTTACTGTCTTCCAATTTGGGTTTGCACCAACCAGACCTGGATCCGTGGTTCCTAAATATCAGGGCACTTCTGATGAATTCCCAAACTGAACATCTGAACCAGGAGAGACAAGTGGGTTTCATTCACATGCTAACTAGTGAGTAGGGTTAAGAGAAATAAAAAGGGTGTTTTAGGACTTTTCTTTCTGGCAGGAAGGGGGACTAGGTACTCTGACAAAAATAAATAGCCTATTCCAAAAGAGCTAGAAGTTGGATAAATTGAGTTTAAAACATTGCTGCACTCACAAAAATGGAAATACCCAAGGGCAAAAACAAACACAAGTAACAACAAAATGAAGGTGAATGAAGTAAGCGTAGCAAACAATCAAATGTCTTTACCAAGAACTCAGCAATTTGGAATTAGTGGCTGGCCATGCAGGAAATTAGAGATGAGGATTGCCCAAATTTGAACACAGCTTAATTCAAGGACCTGAGATGTTCTCCTCACCAACAAACACACACAAAGCCTGAGCTGCAAAAGAGAAGAGTAAGCCGGGAAAAAATACTCTGCTCGCAGCAGTGGGAGGCGATAAGGAAGTCTGCCCATCTATGCCACAGTTTTAAAAATTACAACGAAAATCACACTTCTTCTCTGTGTACCAGTGACCATGAACCTGCCCTACATGAATATGGATACTGAGTTTATATTATCTTCATGTCCAGAAAAATGTAAACCAAAGAATTAAAGAGAATAAAGTGGGTAGTACCCCTTGGTCTTTGTTGAAAGCCAACACAAACCCTCTCTGGAGGAAAGCAGAGCAACCTTGACCTCCCAGGAAACTCAGATTAAATTCAGCTAAATAGGAATTCACAATAACAACAACAAAAAAGAGCAAACACATCACAAAACAGGCTGCTACGAGTAAGAATCAATATAACAAACAAATGAACAAATAAACAAGATATATGATCCCCACAGAACCATAATTTAGGCTTACACATGAAAATAGAAAAATAGTGTATAAAATTGCTTAAAGAATAAAAATGTTATAGAAAAAATAAGCAAGGACAAAAAGTTTACTCAAAACAGCCATAAAGATACGGAGGAAGAACCTAATAAAACTTAAGAAAATAAAACATAAGCATTTAAATTAAAAATGGATGGGTTAAACAGCTGGTTGCTGCTGCTGATCCTGCTGCTAAGTTGCTTCAGTCATGTCCGACTCTGTGCGACCCCACAGACGGCAGCCCATCAGGCTCCACTGTCCCTGGGACTCTCCAGGCAAGAACACTGGAGCGGGTAAACAGTTGGTTACACACAGATAAACAGAAAATCATAAACCTAGAAGAATTATACTGAATGTACCCAGAGAGACAAGGGAATGGAAAGTACAAAAAAGGATCTCAGGAAACGTACAGTGTGAATGATGAGATCTGATGTGGGCGTCTAATCAGGGTCCTTCAAGGAGGAAAAAGAACAAGAAGGCATGAGAAAGGAAAAGGGCAGACCGACCTCCTTCGGGAACATAGACTCAACACACCTATACCAAATATTGGCCAACAAAACCTGCTGCCGCTAAGTCACTTTGGTCGTGTCCGACTCTGTGCAACCCCATAGACGGCAGCCCACCAGGCTCCTCTGTCCCTGGGATTCATCAGGCAAGAACACTGGAGTGGGTTGCCATTTCCTTCTCCAGCCAAATCTAGACAAAATTAAAAATACAAAATACATCAAGACCAAGTCAGGTATCTCCTGAATTTGACTTAGCATTAAAAAATGTTCATCCATATTAACTCAATAAAATTCACTACACTAATACAACAAAAGGGAAATGATGTCTGATTATTTTAATAGATGAAGGAAGATTATTTTATAAAATACAGTGTTTTTAATACAAATTCTTAGAAACTTAGAAATAAAGGGAATCATCCATATTTAATAAAGGACCGCTACAAAGAACCTATAGTGAACATCATTCTTCAGGTTTAAAATTTAGAAACATTCACTTTAAAAGTAAGAACCAAGTCAAGGTTACCCTATATCACCGTTTCTATCTCATGTTGTATTGAAAGTGCTAGCCAGTTTAGTAAGACAAGGAAAAAATATAATAAAGGATCACAAAGAAGAAAAATTAATTCATGTTTTGCAAATCACAAGATTTTCTATATATAGAACTCCCCAAAAAAGTAAAACACTTTTTATAATTAGTACGAGTATGGTAACGTTATAGCATGTAAGTTCACTATGTAAAAATCGTGTTTCTGTACAACACCTCTAGAGCCCCTTGGACTGAAAGGAGATCCAACCAGTCTATCCTAAAGGAGATCAGTCCTGGGTGTTCATTGGAAGGACTGATGCTAAAGCTGAAACGCCAATATTTTGGCCACCTCATGTGAAGAGTTGACTCATTGGAAAAGACCCTGATGCTGGGAGGGATTGGGGGCAGGAGGAGAAGGGGACGACAGAGGATGAGATGGCTGGATGGCATCACTGAATCGATGGACGTGAGTCGGAGTGAACTCCAGGAGTTGGTGAAGGACAGGGAGGCCTGGCATGCTGTGATTCATGGGGTTGCAGAGTCAGACACGACTGAGCGACTGAACTAACTATACAACACCAAATAAAAAGAATATAATTTTTTTTAAAAAGACTTGCCATGGCAACCAAATATAAAGTTAGCTACAATAAATTTAACAAAATTTGAGAACTTTATTGAATGGCATTTAAAAAGAGTAAATGGAAAATTTTAGCGTAATCATAGACAGACTAATTATCATAAATGTATCAGTTCGTTGCACTGATTTGATAAAATTCAATTCAAATCCACAGATTTAGGGTATGTATGCATTTGTGAAGATGATTCAAAAATTTTATACTGAAGATCAAGGTCAAAACAATCATCATACAAGAATTAAATAGGGTACTTTTAGTTTCTATTATAAACACATTAGGCCCACGATTTCACTAGCTGGCTTATTTCTCATGTAAGAGTCCAACACGGGTGGATTTGCTGATCTTATGAGCTGGCAGTCTTTCATGTGGTCCTTTGTACTTAAAGTCACCCACAGTTAGCTGGCCAATGACAAGAGAGTACAGAGAGAAATTATTTTTAAACTCTTAATTCCATCAGTGAGACATTACTTGACCTGGAAACATCTAACTGCAAAAGATTCTGGGAACTGAAGTCCAGCAGCACAACCAGAGAAAAGTGGACTTAGGTTTGGGAACAGCTAATTACTCTCTGCCTCAACACATCTAAAGGAAAAGAAGGTAGAAGAGTTTACCTTACTGGATTTCATGACAATACAAAGATTCTCCTATCTTTCATCATATATATCTACATATATCGAGAGAAAGAAGCAGCGGCATGTGCAAATTGATCAATTAAAAAATTTTCAAGATTCAGAAACAGAATCACAAGTATATCTAAAACTGAGATATATATACACACACACACACACACATATATGATAGAAGGAATATTTCATGTAAGTAGGGAAAGGGCAATAAATAATCTCATATCTGGTATAATAAACAAACAATTAAAATTGTACCCTATATTACACCATATTAAAAAACAAATTCAGTGTGAGCTAATTCAATGTGCTAAGAAAAACTGTAAGTTTTAGAAGATGATATGGAGGAATATTTTTTTGTTTACAGAGAAGGAAAAAGTGTCTTAACACAAAACACCACAAACCAAAGGGAAGATACTAACAAATCTGGATACATTCAATTTAGGATTTCCATTTGTTAGGACACAACAGAACTGTGGTGACCTAAAGGGGAAGGAAGTCCAAAAGGGAGGGGATATATATATGACTGATTCATTTCGCTATACAACAGAAACTAACCAACATTGTAAAGCGACAATACTCCAATGAAAATTCATTTCAAACAATTTAAAAAGATACAATAGAAAGAAAAGCCATAAAACAGAAGAAAGCTGTTAATGAATATATTCAGAATATAAAAAAGAGCTCATACATTAGTAAAAATAAGACAAATGTGCTGATGGAAAAAAGGGTAAAGGCTATAAACTGATGTACCATTTCATAGCCACCAAATTGGCAGGAAAATTTAAATCAAACATTACTTAGAATTGGCAATCATGTGAAGTAATAAGCACTCTTATTACTGCTTGAGAGGATAATCACTTTGGGTCAAAGTTCATGTAAAGCTGAAGAGGTCCCAATCCTACAGCCCAGCCCATTTTACTTCTAGGCATGCACTTGAGAGACCCTTTCAGACCTATGCCCCAGGGCACACATTCCAGCTCTTCACAGCAGCATTGTATATAATGTAAAAACCTGGAGACAAACTACAAGTTCACTGAGAGGGGGTAAAAGAATAAACTGTGCTTTAGTCATTCAATGGAATGCTTTATAGCAGTGAAAACAAACGAAATACACTCATATGCATGACTATGGATGAATCTCAGAGACAAAATGTTGGGTGAAAGCATTAGGAGTTACTTTAACATAAGTAAAGATGCACAAGGAATTTTTGTGGTTTTAACTGCTCTGATTTGTTGTGTGACCTTGAGGAAGTTAATAGCTCTGAGCCTCAATTTCTTCATCTGCAAATCAGAAATTACATTACCTACTTCAAAGGGTTGTTGAAAGGATTAAACAAAATGATATGTTTTAAGAACCTAGCTGTTTGAGTCAGAACTTGTCTGCTTGAACATAGTAGAAAATGGCTCAAACTTAAGTAAAAAACAAAAAGTGAATTAAGTATTAGTGATTTTGTGTATACTCAGTCACTCAGTCATGTCTGATTCTTTCCCACCCTATGGACTATAGCCTGCCAGGCTCCTCTGTCCATGGAATTTTTCAGGCAAGAAAACTGGAGTGTGTTGCCATTTCTTCCTGCAGGGGATCTTTGCAACCCCGGGATTAAACCCGCATCTCTTGCATCTCCTGCACTGGCAGGCAGATTCTTTACCACTAGCACCACTTGGGAAGCCCATATTAGTAACTTCACTTAACCCCCAAAGCTATACATGCATCTGGGGCTTCCCTGAGACTAAAACCAGCAACCGGAGCACTTTCAGGAAACAAGGTGGTGCTTCAAAGAGTTTCTTAGGCTCTTTGTGGATGCACAGGCTCCCACCTCTGCCTCTCTCTGATCTTGAACGCTCTTTCAATGCTTCTTCCTTTAAGTGTGAAAAACACTCTCTCCCCCATACATGTCAAGTCAGAGTCAAAATGTTAGTTGTTCAGACGTGTCCGACTCTCTGCAACACACCCCCCAAATGGCTTCAAGTTCAAGAATAAACACTGACTATCCATTTACACAGTCACAACTTCAGATTCCCAGAGGAAATTCAGATTAGGTCAGGTGTCCATCCCTGGTCCTGCCATCTATGACCAAGGACACAGGACCATGAATTACAAACATGGTCGCTCTAGTATCCGTGTAGAACCTGACACTGCTCAGGTGCTCGATCAATGAATTTTATAGTTATTACTGCCCAAAATGCCAGGATAACTAAATACCATCTGTTCATCCTATAACCTTGCCTTCTCATACACATGAGATTTATTTCCCAAAGATAATTACAGAAAAACCCAGGGAAATGGGTTGTTTATCATGTTTTGTAGTACATTATTGAATTCCCAAGAGTTATTCCTTAGGATATAAGCAGAAGAGTGGAATTGTTCAAATGAATTGCAAACCTAAGTTCCTCCAAAGCCTCTTAAACCACAAGACCCTCAGCAAACTCAAGTGTTGATGGGAGGTGACTGTCTCACCAGGATTCCAGAAAAGACCAGACACTCAGTGAGGGGTCATTGATGTGGCATGTCTTTGAACTCTTTGTTGGAAGGTTTAATTTGATAAACTACTTATCCACAGGAGCACACTGTGGAGAAAAATCTTTATAGGTGCTGCTGGGCTGCTTTAACAGGAGTGGATAAACTCAGCAGGTAAGAAATGTGAGTTAAATGTTTTGGGATCTCCCTTGGAGCAATCAAAGTCTGTGATCGCATGTCATCTGTCCAAGGACATATCACTCACTCAACCCAAATATCAGTGTCAGAAGTCAGGGCACCATTTCCAAGGCTCACGTAGTTGGCATTTCTCCCACGTCAACACAAAAGAGCTACATCTTCACAGGCAGACATGGGATGTATCACAGTTGAATGTGTTATGAAAAAAATGTATAGATTTTTAAAATTTAAACACTTTTTTAAGGTTTAAATCTTGACTCTACCACTTACAAGCTGTGTGATAGTGATGCATTACTTAATCTCTTTAAGTCTTGATTTCTTCATTTATGATATGGAGAGCATAGAACTTTTCATTGGAAGGGTAGTTATAGGGATTAAACAAATGGACAGACACTTAGTTCCTGAGTCTACAACCCAGCAAAAATAACTTAAATATCTTTAGTAGACTGTAAGATAACACAAATAAGTAAAATAGGTTAGATTTTAGGCCATAAAAAGTGATAAAAATTGTAGCAAATTGCCAATGAAATTCAATTTTTAAAAATGGGTTTTGAGAACAAAATCTCATTCCATCATCGTTTGTGATCTGTGCCCTGGCATTCAACAAGTGTTTACTGCTTTCTCCCTTCTATTTTCTGTTCTATGCTGACAATGTGTGTGTGTGTGTGTGTGTGTGTGTGTGTGTGTGTGTGTGTGTTTTGCATCTATACCAGTGATTCCTAACAGGGTGAGTTTTGAAAACTTATGGCATTTTTGATGCTACTGGCATTTATGAGAAGAGAAATTAAGGGCAGCAGTTCATATAATGAAGGTGAAACCTTGCTTGAGATTATCTGAGCCTAAAACTGAATTCTGTTTTTTAGGGAGACAAGTATTTCTGCACCATTTTTGGCTACATTGCATTTTCAGGAACACAACTACCAGGGAAATTGAAGGAAGAACGTATTTTGTTTTATTTGAAACTTTACCAGAAGTCTTTTGCTATAGACTGAATTACGTCTCCCCAAAATTCACATATTGAAGCCTTAAACTTCTGTTGTTATTTTAAGATGGAACCTCTGGGAAGTGAAGTTATTAAGTTTACTTGAGGTCATGTTGGTGGAGTCGTCCCAGTGGGATCAGTGTCCTTATAAGGAAAGACCAGAATATGTTTTCTGGAGAGAGAATATGTTTTCTCTCTCCACTGTGTGCAGATGTAGCAAGAAGGCAGCTGCCTGCAAGCTAGAAAGAGAGACTTTACCATTATCCAACTAAGCTGATATTCAGATTTCTGACTTTCAGTCTCCAGAATTGTGAGAGATATCTGTTGTTTAAGCCACCTAGTCTATGGCATTTTATAACAGTGGCCCAAGCAGGCTAAAATATCCTTCATTGTTTCAGAAAATGAATGAAGAATACATGTTTTTATTCAACTTGTTCTATAAATTTCAAAGCAATCTCAATCAAATCCCAGCAAATTATTTTGTGGATACAGGGAAACCAATTCTAAAGTTTATGCTAAGTCGCTTCAGTCGTGTCCGACTCTGTGTGACCCCACAGACGGCAGCCCACCAGACTCCCCCGTCCCTGGGATTCTCCAGGCAAGAACACTGGAGTGGGTTGCCATTTCCTTCTCCAATGCATGAAAGTGAAAAGTGAAAGGGAAGTCGCTCAGTCATGTCGAACTCTTTGCAACCCCATGGACTGCAGCCTTCCAGACTCCTCCATCCATGGGATTTTCCAGGCAAGAGTACTGGAGTGGGATGCCATTGCCTTCTCCATCTAAAGTTTATAGGGAGGGGCTAAAAATCCAGAGTAGCTAATACACTATTGAATAGGAAGAATTAAGTTGAAGGACTGATGCTATACAACTCCAAGACTTACAATAAAGCTACAGTAAAGGATAGTGTATTGGTGAAAGAATAGACACATAGATCAATGGAACTAAACAGAGAGTCCAGAAATAGACTCCCCATAAAGTCAACTGATCTTTGACAAAGAAGCAAAACCAAAACAATGGAGCAGAGATCATCTCTGCAACAAATGGTACTAGAACAACTGGACACCCACATGCAAAACAAATGAATTTAGATTTGTACTTCATACCCTTCACAAAAACTAACTCAAAATAGATTATAGAACCAAACATAAATTGCAAAACTATAAAACTCCTAGAAGATAACATAGGAGAAAACCTAGATGACCTTAGAAATGATAATGACTTTTTAGATATAACAAAGGAATGAGTCATGAAATAATCAACAAGCTGGATTTCATTAAAAATTTTAAACTGCTTTGAAAAACAATGTCAAAAGAATTAGAATAAAAGCCACACACTAGGAGAAAAAAATTCCAAAAGACACCTCTGATAAAGGGCTATGATCCAAATATATAAAGAACTCTTAAAATTCAACAATAACAACCTAGTTAAAAATGGACTGATGACCATAACAGATCAGTTCAGTTGAGTCGCTCAGTCATGTCCAACTCTTTGGGACCCCATGAACCACAGCACGCCAGGCCTCCCTGTCCATCACCAACTCCCGGAGTTTACTCAAACTCATGTCCATTGAGTCAGTGATGCCCTCCAACCATCTCATCCTCTACCATCCCTTTCTCCTCCTGCCCTCAGTCTTTCCCAGCATCAGGATCTTTTCAAATGAGTCAGTTCTTTGCATCAGGTGGCCAAAGTATTGGAGTTTCAGCTTCAGCATCAGTCCTTCCAATAAATATTCAGGACTGATCTCCTTTAGGATGGACTGGTTGGATCTCCTTGGTGTCCAAGGGACTCTCAAGAGTCTTCTCCAACACCACAGTTCAAAAGTATCAATTCTTCAGCACTCAGCTTTCTTTATAGTCCAACTCTCACATCCATACATGACTACTGGAAAAACCATACCTTTGACTAGATGGACCTTTGTTGGCAAAGTAATGTCTCTGCTTTTGAATATGCTGTCTAGGTTGGTCATAACTTTCCTTCCAAGGAGCAAGCATCTTTTAATTTAATGGCTGCAGTCACCATCTGCAGTGATTTTGGAGCCCAAGAAAATAAAGTCTGACACTGTTTCCACTGTTTCCCCATCTATTTCCCATGAAGTGATGGGACCAGATGCCATGATCTTAGTTTTCTGAATGCTTAGTTTTAAGCCAATCTTTTCACTCTCCTCTTTCACTTTCATCAAGAGGCTCTTTAGTTCTTCTTCACTTTCTGCCATAAGGGTGGTGTCATCTGCATATCTGAGGTTATCGATATTTCTCCTAGCAATCTTGATTCCAGCTTGTGCTTCTTCCAGTCCAGCATTTCTCATGATGTACTCTGCATATAAGTTAAATAAGCCAGGTGACAATATACAGCCTTGATGTACTCCTTTTCCTATTTGGAACCAGTCTGTTGTTCCATGTCCAGTTCTAACTATAACAGATACCTTACCAAACAAGTTACATAGGTGGCAAATAAGCATATGAAAAGGTTCTTCACATCATACGTCATCAAGGAAACACGAACCATAATGAGATACCATTATCTGTTTGAATGATCAAAATTGAGAATACTGGTAACACCAATGCTGGTAAAGATGTGGAGCAGCAGGAACTCTCACACATTGCTAATAGGAATGAAAAATGGTACAGTTCCTTTGGAAGATAGTTTGGTGGCTTGTTTTAAAATGAAACATACTCTTACCATACAATTCAGCAATCACACTCTTTGGTAATTACCCAAAGGAGGTAAAATGTCCACAGAAAAACCTTCACACAGATGTTTACAGCAGTTTTTTTTTTCATAATTGTCAAAACTTGGAAGTAACCAAGATATTCTTCGCTGGGTAAATGGATAATGAAACTGTGGAACATACAGATAAGGATTATCATTCACCACTAAAAAGTTAGTGATCAAGCCATGAAAAGGCATGGAGAAACCTTAAATGCTTATTACAGAGTGAAAGAAGCCAAAATGAAAAGGCTACGTACTATAGGTTTCCAACTACATGACATTCTGGTGAAAACAAAACTATGGAGACACTGCCAAGCCTGGGAGAAGGGGGGAGGGATGACTAGGAATAACAGAGAAGATTTTGGCAGGAGTGAAAATACTCTATATGATATTATAATATGCACACAAGTCACTACATATCAGTTTAAAACCAGAGAAGGGACATCAGCAAGAGTGAACTCTAATGTGAACTATAGACTTTGGGTGAATATAATTTGTCAATGTAGGTTCATCAGTTGTAAGCAATGTACCACACTGGTGGGGCACATTGATAATGGAGGTTGGCATGTGAGCGGGCAAAGGAGTAAATGAAAAGTCTCTGGACTGTCCCCTCAATTTTGCCATGAACCCATAGTTGCTCCAAAAAAAAATCAGGACTTGTCAAAAAAAAAAATCCTATGAAATGTCTTTTGGGTATCTGAGTTACTGACAGAACTCGCAAGTAGGGTTTTGCATTCAAAGTGATTCTTTATAAAAGTATGTAAAGATGTAAGCGTCTGACAACTTCATTATGTCTGCTAATATAGTCCTGTCAAAGCATTTACATTTTGAAATATGTATTAATTTATTATACATTACATATCTTTTATATTTTCTCTTTATTGCAGGCAAGGTATGGATTTTTTTATGCATACAAGCAGGTAGATGAGACATCTATGAAATTTATTTCAGGGTGGTGAAGGGGTCATTAGAAATATTTTCTATAAAAAGAGACAGAAGTGTTAAAGTGAGAAGTCTTTTATCTAGATTTTAGCTTCAAAACCAACTCACAGATATCGCCTTTAATCTCAAATGGGTCACCCCCAAATCCTAATGATAATTCTTCTGAAAAACTATGCAAGTAAAGGGCATCATTCATGCAGCAATAACAGTAACTACAAAACAATATTAAAAGATGACTGACGTTTATTGGCAAGAGTCACCAATGTAAGGAAATGTAGATAAGAATCTCATCTCTCCTAACAGTGTATGGCTACAGTCATTAAGGTGAGGGATTTGTCAATTTTCTGCCTATTTGCTCCTCCACTGAGTCTGTCCTACAGTGTTAATACCATTTTAATGTTGCTTTTACTCTATTAATTTTGCAGGATAAAATTTTATTTAGTTATCACTTTTCAAACTAACTGCTATAATTAAAGGGAATCATATATTTAAAGAAACCAACTTACTTGTAGAGACTGGAACATAAGCAGCCACTAAGGTAAGTGCTGTTGTTTAATGCAGAAGTTCCATGTAATGATTCTGTAAAAATAACCTTTTGAAGCTGGGTTTTAAATGCAGAGTAATATCTTTCAATGACCTGATACATTATAACTGTTTAAAGAAAAGCTGCTTCAACCATTTCTCTTTACAGGGTATAAGATAAAAGATCCTAATATGTAGCTGGCAAGAGAAATACCTGATCAATTCAGCAGTTATTTGGGTTACAGAATCAGATGGAATTGTCGGCTGAATTATTAACTCTTTTCACTGGATTGACTGATGCTTTAATGATTTGCCAATGTGGGCAGCAAGGTCCAATCCTCCCAGCACCCTCCAATCATGCCACCAGGTACAGGACCACAACTGACTTGAGAGCAGGGTCTAGGTTTCTCAAGACTCCTCCAACCTGCTTCAGGAGGTACAGGCTTTCTATTAAAATGTTGACTCTTAGGCTCACCAAAGGCTGTACCTAACTTCCTGGAATCTGGGTCCAGGATCCTGCATTTTAATCTACTTTCTAGGTGCTTCCCAAACCCTCAGAGAAATACCAGTGTCATGACTTGCTGGGGTCCCAGTCCCCAGGATCACATTATGACTTGTCTTCTCTGCTCACTTGCTTTTGTAGGCCACTTCTTTCATAAAAAAGTAAATTGTTAATTTTATGACTGCTGCTGCTGCTGCTAAGTCACTTCAGTCATGTCCAACTCTGTGTGACCCCATAGATGGCAGCCCACCAGGCTCTGCCGTCCCTGGGATTCTCCAGGCAAGAGCATTGGAGTGGGCTTCCATTTCCTTCTCCAATGCATGAAAGTGAAAAGTGAAAGTGAAGTCACTCAGTCGTGTCCGACTCTTAGTGACCCCATGGACTGCAGCCTACCAGGCTCCTCCATCCATGGGATTTTCCAGGAAAGAGTACTAGAGTGGGTTGCCATTGCCTTCTCTGATTTTATGACTACATCAGTACAAAGATGACTATATTAATTATTTATTAAAATGCTTTCTCCAACCTGAAAGTTCATTTTTCCTTCTTTTTGCAAAAGAACATAAAATACTATCATAAGCCCTTAAAAATATTGTGGGCTCCAGGCCGTGTGTGTGCTCTGTCTTATGGATGTATCACCCATGCCTGCCCCAATATCCTCTTTTTTTTTTTTTTAAACTTTACAGTATTGTATTAGTTTTGCCAAATATCGAAATGAATCCACCACAGGTATACCTGTGTTCCCCATCCTGAACCCTCCTCCCTCCTCCTTCCCCATACCCTCCCTCTGGGTCATCCCAGTGCACCAGCCCCAAGCATCCAGTATCGTGCATCCCAAAATCCTTTTAGTTCCTACAATCTGGGGGTGTTTTACCTTCACCTCCTATAAAATCTCCTAAAAAGATGTTGAGACCTACACCAGTTTGGGATAAGGGGGTGATTTAAAGAAATAAAAATTCAAGTTATCTTCTTAGAAGAGGGCATGGAGAGGGAATTATCAGAATATTCCAGGAAGCTTTTGAACTATGTATTCTGAACACTTTGGTTGAGGCGAGGGTGAAGAAGGTCAAGAACATCTCTACATCAAGGATCATGTTAACTAATTAAGCCCTATCTCTATTTGTGTGAATGATATTCTGCCAAGCACTATGCTAAGTGCTTCATACAGAACATCTCACTGTATCTTCCTACTAATTATACCCCCATTTAAGAGATAAAGACATACAGCAGACATTATTCTCAATGGTGAAAAACTGAAAGCATTTCCCCCAAAATCAGGAACAAGACAAGGGTGTCCACTTTCACCACCATTATTCAACACAGCAATCAGAGAAGAAAAAGGAATAAAATTAATCCAGATCAAAAAATAAGTAAAGCTCTCACTGTTTGCAGATGACATGATACTGTACATCAGAGATGAGATCAGATCAGTCGCTCAGTCGTGTCCAACCCTTTGCGACCCCATGAATCACAGCATGCCAGGCCTCCCTGTCCCTCACCAACTCCCGGAGTTCACTCAGACTCACGTCCATTGAGTCAGTGATGCCATCCAGCCATTTCATCCTCTGTCGTCCCCTTTTCCTCTTGCCCCCAATCCCTCCCAGCATCAGGGTCTTTTCCAATGAGTCACCTCTTCACATGAGGTGGCCAAAGTACTGGAGTTTCAGCTTTAGCATCATTCCTTCCAAAGAAATCCTAGGGCTGATCTCCTTCAGAATGGACTGGTTGAATCTCCTTGCAGTCCAAGGGACTCTCAAGAGTCTTTTCCAACACCACAGTTCAAAAGCATCAATTCTTCGGCACTCAGCCTTCTTCACAGTCCAACTCTCACATCCGTACATGACCACAGGAAAAACCATAGCCTTGACTAGACAAACCTTTGTTGGCAAAGTAATGTCTCTGCTTTTGAATATGCTATCTAGGTTGGTCATAACTTTCCTTCTAAGGAGTAAGCGTCTTTTAATTTCATGGCTGCGGTCACCATCTGTAGTGATTTTGGAGCCCAGAAAAATTAAGCCTGACACTGTTTCCACTGTTTCCCCTGTTTCCCCATCTATTTCCCATAAAGTGATGGGACCAGAGGCCATGATCTTCGTTTTCTGAATGTTGAGCTTTCAGCCAACTTTTTCACTCTCCACTTTCACTTTCCTCAAGAGGCTTTTGAGTTCCTCTTCACTTTCTGCCATAAGGGTGGTGTCATCTACATATCCGAGGTTATTGATATTTTTCCCTGCAATCTTGATTCCAGCTTGTGTTTCTTCCAGTCCGGCGTTTCTCATGATGTACTCTGCATATAAGTTAAATAAGCAGGGTGAGAAGATACAGCCTTGACGAACTCCTTTTCCTATTTGGAACCAGTCTGTTGTTCCATGTCCAGTTCTAAATGTTGCTTCCTTACCTGCATACAGATTTCTCAAGAGGCAGGTCAGGTGGTCTGGTATTCCCATCGCTTTCAGAATTTTCCACAGTTTATTGTGATCCACACAGTCAAAGGCTTTGGCATAGTCAATAAAGCAGAAATAGATGTTTTTCTGGAACTCTCTTGCTTTTTCCATGATCCAGCAGATGTTGGCAATTTGATCTCTGGTTCCTCTGCCTTTTCTAAAACCAGCTTGAACATCAGGAAGTTCACGGTTCACATATTGCTAAAGCCTGGCTTGGAGAATTTTGAGCATTACTTTACTAGCATGTGAGATGAGTGCAATTGTGCGGTAGTTTGAGCATTCTTAGGCATTGCCTTTCTTTGGGATTGGAATGAAAACGGACCTTTTCCAGTCCTGTGGCCACTGCTGAGTTTTCCAAATTTGATGGCATATTGAGTGCAGCACTTTCACAGCATCATCTTTCAGGATTTGAAGTCGCTCAACTGGAATTCCATCACCTCCACTAGCTTTGTTCTTAGTGATGCTTTCTAAGGCCCACTTGACTTCACATTCCAGGATGTCTGGCTCTAGGTCAGTGATCACACCATCGTGATTATCTGGGTTGTGAAGATCTTTTTTGTACAGTTCTTCTGTGTATTCTTGCCATCTCTTCCTAATATCTTCTGCTTCTGCTTCATATCATTTCTGTCCTTTATTGAGCCCATCTTTGCATGAAATGTTCCTTTGGTATCTCTGATTTTCTCGAAGAGATCCCTAGTCTTTCCCATTCTGTTGTTTTCCTCTATTTCTTTGCATTGATCGCTGAAGAAGGCTTTCTTATCTCTTCTTGCTATTCTTTGGAACTCTGCATTCAGATGTTTATATCTTTCCTTTTCTCCTTTGCTTTTCGCTTCTCTTCTTTTCACAGCTATTTGTAAGGCCTCCCCAGACAGCCATTTTGCTTGTTTGCATTTCTTTTCCATGGGAATGGTCTTGATCCCTGTCTCCTGTACAATGTCACGAACCTCATTCCATAGTTCATCAGGCACTCTATCTATCAGATCTAGGCCCTTAAATCTATTTCTCACTTCCACTGTATAATCATAAGGGATTTGATTTAGGTCATCCCTGAATGGTCTAGTGGTTTTCCCTACTTTCTTCAGTTTAAGTCTGAATTTGGCAATAAGGAGTTCATGGTCTGAACCACAGTCAGCCCCTGGTCTTGTTTTTGCTGACTGTATAGAGCTTCTCCATCTTTGGCTGCAAAGAATATAATCAATCTGATTTTGGTGTTGACCATCTGGTGATGTCCATGTGTAGAGTCTTCTCTTGTGTTGTTGGAAGAGGGTGCTTGTTATGACCAGTGCATTTTCTTGGCAAAACTCTATTAGTCTTTGCCCTGCTTCATTCCGTATTCCAAGGCCAAATTTGCCTGTTACTCCAGGTGTTTCTTGACTTCCAACTTTTGCATTCCAGTCCCCTATAATGAAAAGGACATCTTTTTTGGGTATTAGTTCTAAAAGGCCTTGTAGGTCTTCATAGAACCATTCAACTTCAGCTTCTTCAGCGTTACTGGTTGAGGCATAGACTTGTATTACTGTGCTATTGAATGGTCTGCCTTGGAAACGAACAGAGATCATTCTGTCATTTTTGAGATTGCATCCAAGTACTGCATTTCGGACTCTTTTGTTGACCATGATGGCCACTCCATTTCTTCTGAGGGATTCCTGCCCGCAGTAGTAGATATAATGGTCATCTGAGTTAAATTCACCCATTCCAGGCCATTTCATTTCGCTGATTCCTAGAATGTTGACATTCACTCTTGCCATCTCTTGTTTGACCACTTCCAATTTGCCTTGATTCCTTGACCTGACATTCCAGGTTCCTATGCAATATTGCTCTTTACAGCATTGGACCTTGCTTCTATCACCAGTCACATCCACAGATGGGTATTGTTTTTGCTTTGGCTCCATCCCTTCATTCTTTCTGGAGTTATTTCTCCACTGATCTCCAGTAGCATTTGGGCACCTACTGACCTGGAGAGTTTCTCTTTCAGTATCCTATCATTTTGCATTTTCATACTGTTCATGGGGTTCTCAAGGCAAGAATACTAAAGTGGTTTGCCATTCCCTTCTCCAGTGGACCACATTCTGTCAGATCTCTCCACCATGACCCGCCCGTCTTGGGTTGCCCCATGGGCATGGCTTAGTTTCATTGAGTTAGACAAGGCTGTGGTCCTAGTGTGATCAGATTGACTAGTTTTCTGTGAGTATGGCTTCAGTGTGTTTGCCCTCTGATGCCCTCTTGCAACACCTACCTTCTTACTTGGGTTTCTCTTACCTTGGGCGTGGGGTATCTCTTCACGGCTGCTCCAGCAAAGCGCAGCCATTGCTCCTTACCTTGGACGAGGGGTATCTCCTCACCACCGCCCTTCCTGACCTTCAACGTGGGCTAGCTCCTCTAGGCCCTCCTGCACCCACGCAGCCAAGGCTCCTTGGATGTGGGGTTGCTCCTCCCGGCCGCCGCCCTTGGCCTCAGGCGTGGGTTGTGGGGAAGCTCCTCCCGCCCGCCGTCCCTGGCCTCGGCCTTAGGGGCGTGGGGTAGCTCCTCCAGGCTGCCGCCCCTGACCTCGGACGTGGGGTAACTCTTCTCGTCACTGCCCCTGACCTCGGACTCGGGGTAACTCCTCTCATTGCTGCCCCTGACCTCAGACGCTGGGTATCTCCTCTCGGCCACCCCCACCCCCCTGACCTCGGACGCGGGATAGATACTGTACATAGAAAACCTAAAGATAGTAACAGAAAATCACTAGAGCTAATCAGTGAATTTAGCAAAGTTGCAGGATGCAAAATCAATACACAGAAATCACTTGCACTTCTATATACTAACAATGAAAAATCAGAAAGAGAAATTAAGGAATCAATCCCAGTCACCATTACAACAAAAAGAATTAAATATCTAGGAATAAACTTACCTAAAGAGACAAAAGAACTGTACACAGAAAATTATAAGACACTAATGAAAGAAATCAAAGATGACATAAACAAATGGAGAGATATTCCATGTTCCTGGGTAGGAAGAATCAATACTGTGAAAATGACTATACTACCAAATGCAATCTACAGATTCAATGCAATCCTTATCAAATTACCAAAGACATTTTTCACAGCTAGAACAAAAAATTTCACAATTCATATGGAAACATAAAAGACCCCGAATAGCCAAAGCAGTTCTGAGAAAGAAGAATGGAGCTGGAAGAACAAAGCTACAGTCATCAAGACAGTATGGTACTAGCACAAAACAGAAATATAGATCAATGCAACAAGACAGAAAGCCCAGAAATAAACCCATGCACCAATGGGCACCTTATTTTTGACAAAGGAGGCAAGAATATACAATGGGGCAAAGACAGCCTCTTCAATAAATGGTGCTGGGAAAACTGGACAGCTACATGTAAAAGAATGAAATTAGAACACTTCCTAACACCATATATAAAGATAAACTCAAAATGGATTGAAGACCTAAATGTAAGACCAGAAGCTATAAAACTCTTAGAGGAAAACATAGGCAGAACATTCAATGACATAAAGCAAGATTCTCTATGACCCAACTCCTAGAGTAATGGAAATAAAAACAAAAGTAAACAAGTGGGACTTGATTAAACTTAAAAGCTTTTAGCAGCAAAGGAAACTATAAGCAAGGTGAAAAGACAACCCTAAGAATGGGAGAAAATAATAGCAAGTGAAACAACTGACACAGGATTCATTTCCAAAATATACAAGCAGTTCATACAACTCAATGCCAGAAAAACAAACAACCCAATCAAAAAGTGGGAAAAAGACCTAAACAGACATTTTTCCAAAGAAGACATACAGATGGCTAATAAACACATGAAAAGATGCTTAACAATGCTCATTATTAGAGAAGTGAAATTAAAACACAATGAGATATCACCTTACACTAGTGAGAATCAGTTCAGTTCACTTGCTCAGTCATGTCCGACACTTTGCGACTGCAGCACGCCAGGCCTCCCTGTCCATCACAAACTTCCAGAGTTTACTCAAACTCATGTCCATTGAGTCAGTGATGCCATCCAACCATCTCATCCTCTGTTGTCCCCTTCTCCTCCTGCCCTCAGTCTTTCCCAGCATTAGGGTCTTTTCAAATGAGTCAGCTCTCTGTATCAGGCGGCCGAAGTATTGGAGTTTCAGCTTCAGCATCAGTCCTTCCAATGAATATTCAGGACTGATTTCCTTTAAGATGGACTGGTTGGATCTCCTTGGTGTCCAAGGGACTCTCAAGAGTCTTCTCCAACACCACAGTTCAAAAGCATCAATTTTTTGGTGCTCAGCTTTGTTTATAGTCCAACTCTCACATCCATACATGACTACTGGAAAAACCATACCTTTGACCTTTGTTGGCAAAGTAATGTCTCTGCTTTTTAATATGCTGTCTAGGTTGGCAAAAGCATCAATTTTTTGGTGCTCAGCTTTGTTTATAGTCCAACTCTCACATCCATACATGACTACTGGAAAAACCATACCTTTGACCTTTGTTGGCAAAGTAATGTCTCTGCTTTTTAATATGCTGTCTAGGTTGGTCATAACTTTTCTTCCAAGGAGCAAGTATCTTTTAATTTCATGGCTGCAGTCACCATCTGCAGTTATTTTGGAGCCCCCAAAATAAAGTCTGTCACTGTTTCCACTGTTTCCCCATCTATTTGCCATGAAGTGATGGGACAGGATGCCATGATCTTAGTTTTCTGAATGCTGAGTTTTAAGCCAACTTTTTCATGCTCCTCTTTCACTTTCATCAAGAGGCTCTTTAGTTCTTCTTCACTTTGTGCCATAAGGGTGGTGTCATCTGCATATCTGAGGTTATTGATATTTCCCCTTTCAATCTTGATTCCAGCTTGTGCTTCATCCAGTCCAGCATTTCTCATGATGTACTCTGCATATAAGTTAAATCAGCAGCCTTGACATACTCCTTTCCTGATTTGGAACCACTGTTTTTTCCATGTCCAAGTCTAACTGTTGCTTCTTGACCTGCATACAGATTTCTCAGGAGGCAGGTCAGGTGATCTGGTATTACATCTCTTGAAGAATTTTCCACAGTTTGTTGTGATCCACACAGTCAAAAGCTTTGGTGTAGTCAATAAAGCAGAAGTAGATGTTTTTCTGGAAAGGCCATCATCAAAAAGTCTACAAGTAATAAATGCTGGAGAGGGTGTGGAGAAAGGGGAACACTCTTGCACTGTTAGTAGGAATGTAAATTGATACAGCCAGTATGGAAGATGGTATGGAGATTTCTTTAAAAACTAGAAACAAAACCACCATACAACCCAGCAATCCCACTCCTAGGCATATACCCTGAGGAAACCAAAATTGAAAAATACACATGTATCCTGTTGTTCATTGCAGCACTATTTACAATAGCTAGAACATGGAAGCAACCTAGATGTCCATAGACAGATGAATGGATAAAGAAGTGGTGGTGCATATACACAATAGAATATTATTCAGACATAAAAAGGAACACATTTGAGTCAGTTCTGATGCAGTGGATGAGCCTAGAATCTATTATGCAGAGTGAAGTAAGTCAGAAAGAGAAAGATAAATATTATATTCTAACACATGTATACCAAATCTAGAAAAATAGTACTGAAGAATTTATTTACAGGGCAGCAGTGGAGAAACAGATATAGAGAATAGACTTATGGACATGGGGAAAGGAGAGGAGTGGATGAGATGTATGGAAAGAGTGACATGGAAACTTACATTACCATATGTAAAATAGATAGCCAATGGGAATTTGCTGTATGGCTCAGGAAACTCAAACAGGGGCTCTGTATCAACCTAGAGGGCTGGGAGGGTCCGGAGACGGGAGGGAGATTCAAAGGGAGGAGATATATGTATACATATGACTGATTCATGTTGAGGTTGGACAGAAAACAACAAAAGCAATTATCCTTCAATAAAAAAATGTTAAAAAGGGAGAGATAAAGACACCAAGGCACAGAGAGGTGAAGTCTATGCCCAGACTTTGCCCAGTCACACACTGAAGAAAAAGTAGAGATGAGATTTGAACTTGAATTTCTTAGATGTCTGAGCATTCATTCTTACCCTGTGCTCCCTGCTGACTGACAGCTGTGCTCTGCTCCTTAGTCCCCGAGTCCACGTTGTGTTGTCTCTGACTGAGTCCTGCCATGGTGACCCACCCTCATCCTGAAGCCAGGGACTACTCTTGATTTCATCTTCTACCCACAGGCCAGAGTCTCCACACACTGCAGCCCCAAACTGCCCCTCATGGTGCCCTACCCACCTGCCAGCCGGCAGCACCACCACCTCTTGTTGAATCTCCCTAATACCATACACCCGGAGAAGGCAATGGCACCCGACTCCAATACTCTTGCCTGGAAACTCCCATGGGCGGAGGAGCCTAGTAGGCTGCAGTCCATGGGGTCGCTAAGAGTTGGACACGACTAAGCGACTTCACTTTGACTTTTCACTTTCATGCATTGGAGAAGGAAATGGCAACCCACTCCAGTGTTGTTGCCTGGAGAATCCCAGGGACGATGGAGCCTGGTGGGCTGCTATCTGTGGGGTCACACAGAGTCAGACACGACTGAAGTGACTTAGTAGCAATACCATACACCTGCTTAGATTTTTACTTAATTTATCACTTATTCATTCATTCAACTGACATTCAATATGTCTCTTTATACCATTCAATCTGGGAGGCACTAGAATACTGCAGTACCGAACTTGCCCCAAGATGCTCAGGTCCTGCTAGAGGGAAAGTACAGATAACTGTAGTATGACCTGTGAAGGGCCTTGGAAGAGGCCCAAGTCCAGGGATACCGAGATACTTGACCTGCCAATTCTGGCCTCTCTCCCACCACCTGGCCCAGTTGCAACTGCCCTCAAGCAGAGCCCTGCCCGAGATGCCTCTCCACATCTGGTTTGGCCACAACTTGCCAAGCTGCACATTTTGGAAGCTGTAGAATGATCAGGCTGCTGAGTGTGTGGCCACATCTTAAAGGATTACCTCTCTCATTAGTCATCCTGCCTAGAAAAAGTGATCCTTTAAAATCTCATTTCACTGTTTACACAGGAATTTCACTATTACACTCCAGAGTGGAAATCAGTACATCTGTCATCTCCTCAAGGGGATTTACTGATATTTCATTAAGTACAAAAAGGCCTCATTATTAAAGTGATGTCACCTTTAATCATGTACACCTGACCCTAAAAACAGCAGAGAAGGTTTTTCTCTATTTTAAAGTTCAATGGTTTACGGTAGAATTAATATTTCATGTTAAAATCACATAAATAAAAATATTGTCTTTAAAGCTCTTCCACTGGGGGAACCTATAGCCTTTCCTGGACTCTCACTTGATAGCACATCTGCGTTTCTCCAGTCACACTGCCCCACTGAAGCCCCTTCAGGAGACGTGCACAGCGTCCCTCTCCTTGGTGTTGCCCACAGCCCCCAGCACAGGAAACACTCCTCAAGGCAAAGATGGCAAACTGCTGGCCCCTGGGCCAGATTTTGACATAAAAGCAGATTCTATAGTTGACACATTGTTTTTTAAAAGTTTTACAATTAATTTCTCACCTTTAAAAATTTTCACAGAGGTCTCCAAGTTTTCTTGAAATATATCAAAATCAACAACATGGGCCCTGAGCTCCCACTGCCTGTAACTCACTCAGGCCAAGAGATGCCCCCTGGTGGGTTTGGTGGGCTTCCTCACCCCCCTCCCCCTACTTAAACCTCTCCGGAGACCACCTTGCCCTGGAGGCGTCCATGTCTGTGGCCCCTACAATCAATTTTGGTTAGAATGAATCATTGCAATAGCCTGCTCTCCTTAAGACAAACCAGGTCACCCCAAAGCAAGAGAGTATTCCAGAATAAGAGAGACAAATGAGAAAAACTGAACAGGAACATGAAATAGGAGATGAAAATATAGCAGAGGAACCACCTGGTGAGAAAGGGTAGGAGGAGTCCAGTCTGCAGCAGAAACACCTACTTCTCTTTCCTTTTGGAAATGCACAAATGGGACAAGTTGGCTTTAAGGAGAGGGCTCAGGAGCAAGGCCAGAACTCCCTGAAGTCTGGGTCCTGGAGGAGTGCCCACACAGCACCTTGTCTAACTTAGACCAAGGTGCTCCCCACTTCCAGGCAGACGTGGTCCTGCACGAGCCCCCACTGCACTGCAGTCAGACTGGCAGGAAGCCTCCAAAGCCTGCAGTTTGGATCTCACCAGCCCACCCACCAAAATGACTAACCTTATCCTTTCTCTTGGCCTTGGTGAAAGTTCTCAAACGTCCTCATTTCTTCTCTGCACTGTGAAACATCGGCTGTGTCCCCCACAGTGGGCCTGAGGAGATGCTGGCTGGATGCGTTGGGCTCATAGACTGCTGTCAGTAATAGACGCAGGGTCAAGGGTCATTACATGCACACTGCTCTCTACAAAGCTGTAAAAATTTAGGAAGAATGAGGCTGAGCCCATGTGAATATCATTCTGCCTAATTCAGCCTGTTTCAGATGCACACAAAACAGCTTTTCACAAGACAGAAGATACACAGACACACTTTGAAACCTGTTCATTCTGTGGATTTTACTACGGAACATTAAGAGTCAAGGCATTAAAACTTTGGATGGCCAGGCTCTTAGAAAAACTGTAGAAATTGGCATCTGTGGCTTACCATTTCAGCCCCCATGTTTTCCCCATACTGTCTCTACTCTTAAAATGTCCTCACCTGCCTTCCATCATCTATCAATTAAAGCAGGCAGTAAAGCAGCTACGTAATAACTTGTGCTGGCGCTGTGCCCAGCCTAACCTGAAAGACCATGCCCCAGACACAGGCAAAACCGCAGAGCATTTCAAAGACACTGTGCCAGCCAAACAAAGCATCTTCTGCATTCCTGGATATATGCATCTTCAGATCCAACCCTGCCCCTTCCTGCTCTACACCACATGGTCCACAGCCCTGAGGCTTTCCCAGGCCTCTACATTAGCTGTTCCACACTGTCCCGCTAGTGTGAGGCTCTGATGGAAGACCGGAGAACAGGAGGGAGGGGAAAGGTCAGGATGTTTCTCCTCATTTCTCTCTTGCTCAGGCTGCACCTCCTCTGCCATTCTAGCAACCAAAGGACAGGTTGCCATGGTTCCAATCTCCTTCAGATGACTGCAGACTCTGATAACGCTGCCTTCTCCACTGTACTTCTAGCCTAGGGAGAGTAGTTCTTTCCAGTTTTTGTAATCTCTGAGTTGGCATAGGTCTTAGCTTGGGTTGCCATAATGAAACATCATGAACACAGTGACTTAAACAATATAAATGTATTTCTTATGGTTCTGGAGGATGGAAAGTCCAAAATCAAAATACTGGTCAAATCAGTTCCTGGTGAAGGCTCTTTTCCTGGCTTGCACATGGCCGCCTTCTTGCTGTGTGTTCACAGGGACTTTCCTCTCCTAGGTGTGTGTAGAGAGAATAAGCAAACTCTGATGTCTCTTTTTATAAGGGCATTAAGCCCATCATGAGGGCCCAATCCTTATGACCTCATCTAAACTTAATTGCCTCCCCAAGTCCCCATCTTGAAATACCATCACATTGGAGATTAGGTCTTTAACATATGAATTTTGGAGGGACACAATTCAGTCCATAGCATTGGATTTATCCTCTTAGCTACCCATCATCTGTATAACAAATGTCTTATTAAATTCCCTTTCTATAATACTTAGAGTGCTTTTTATTTCCCTAGTTGATAGCTAACTTTAGACCAAATCACTCTATAGTCATGATATATACTGTGTATATATTGACATGGGGCTTCCCTGGTGGCTCAGACAGTAAGGAATTTACCTGCAATGTAGGAGACACAGGTACAATCCTTGGGATATGATACATAACTTCTGTGACGTAGGCATGTTGATAAACTGCTGCTAGGGGAATAAGTGGATACAACATTTTTGAAAGGCAATTTGGTAAAATGAATCAAAACCTAGTAATTTTCATATCATTTATCCCAGAAATTCCAGATCTAAGGGTTGATTCTAAAGAAATATTTGGATGAGAAGCCCATAGAATTTTGTACAAGGATATTTATTATGCCTTTAATTGCAATAATCCAAAATTGGAAGCAATCTAAATATCTAATAATCATGTATGATTCAACAATAATGGCACATTATTTGATGGGTAATAATGCATCCATTAAAAGTGATTATATTATTATATATTCATTAGCATGGGGAGATATTCATAATATAATGATAAAGTTAAAATCAGAAAAAAAGAATACACAATATAGTCAAAAACCTGTATGTACATACATGACTGGAAAGAAATTTACCAAAATACAACATGGTAATAATTTAAACACCTTTTCTTTGTATGGACAGTTAATTTAGAGATGGTTTTAAAATTTTTCTTTCTCATTTTTTTTCAAGTTTGTCTAAAAGAAAATACACTGCTTTTATCATCAGAAAAAGGCATTACAGCTAATATGTACCATACCTGAGGGTAAAGATAAGACTTTTTTATCCAATAGAGAAGGCAATGGCACCCCACTCCAGTACTCTTGCCTGGATAATCGCATGGACAGAGGAGCCTGGTAGGCTGCAGTCTGTGGGGTCGCTAAGAGTCGGACACGACTGAGCGACTTCACTTTCACTTTTCACTTTCATGCACTGGAGAAGGAAATGGCAACCCACTCCAGTGTTCTTGCCTGGAGAATCCCAGGGACAGGGGAGCCTGGTGGGCTGCCGTCTATGGGGTCACACAGAGTCGGACACGACTGAGATGACTTAGCAGCAGCAGCAACTGATGAATAGTAAAATTCACTCCAAAGTCCATGCTCTTTCTGCTATTCTAAGGAAAGAAATGGTAATGAGAGAGACAGTTGAGAAAAGAGAGAAAAAGAGGTATAAGAAACAGACTCATGGCAAGACTAACTCTTAAAGTCATTGACTCATTGATTTCTCTCATCTCTAAAACCATCTATTAATGGGGCCATTAGAGGCCCACTAAGTGAACTGCATCTAATCCCTTACCCATCCCTACCTTAGTTGTTGTTGCTTTTTTTTAACTTATCATGCTTTGGGGCTTTCCAGGCGGCTCAATAGTAAAGAATCCACCTGCCAATGTAGGAGACCCCAGAGACTTGGGTTCCATCCCTGGGTTGGAAAGATCCTATGGAGGAAGAAATGGCAACCTGCTCCAGTATTCTTTCCTGGGAAATCCTATGGACAGAGGAGCCTAGCGAGCCTAGGCTTGAGAAATTTATTTGCCTATATTCAAATATAAGAAACAGAATTATAAAACTATACCAAAATTTATATTCAACATTTTGACCAGAATGTAATTCATCACATCCTCTTATTCTGTCTGAGGATGCTCAGGAAAATTTTTATTTGATATCAGCACCTTAAATAGTCATGTTTATACTGAACAACTGGTTCATTGTTACCTTTCAGTCATCGTAAAGTTTGTACTTTATCACGATTCCCTTTTCATGTTGACTATCCCAAAGTTCAGTCTTTTATTTAAGACCCACATCTAAGTAGCATTCAAGATTAAATGACATCTGTTCTTATAATAACTTTGTTACTGCTGCCTCATTTTTAACTCATTTGAATATATATTAAAGTATATGTTAACGTATGCAAGTTTGCAGGGCCACCATAAATCCTTCTTAGAATAAGTAGACACTTCTTATTGTACCTTTGTTACATCTCCCAGCCCATATCTGATTTCAGCCCCAGAAGAGTGGATAGCTCCTGGTGTCAAAAATGCCTCAAGAGCTGCCCCAGGGTTATCTCTAAAGAACTGGGAGTTCAAAATGCAGGAGAGGTGATGCCCCTGGGAGAAGACATCAAACAGTGAGGAAAGCAAGCTGGTGAATAAAGGTTATGGTCTTTCATATTTCCGGTGGATGGTTCTGGAAGCAATGAGCTCAGTAATGCTTTTGCTTGACTTCCTTCCTTTCCTGACTCATTGTCTTTGTTCTCTCACTCCTCTTTTAGGATAACCTCCAAAATAAATCACACGCACCCAGAGCCTACTCTCAAAGCTCTACTGTCAGGAGAACCCAGATCAAAATGGTGGGGTAAAATGAAGGAAGAAGACAAGGAGGCAGTGAACAAAGTACCTGATATTTATTAATTCACTGAGGTCAGCTCCCAAGAATGAACAATAAGTTGTTTCTACCCAGATCACTGCCTATGAATTCCTTGCCTGAGAAAAATGAATGCATATAAAGTGATCCCCATTTCTACCGGATATATATACCACTCTTCCCTCAAACAATAATTTCAAGACATTTGGGCAAATAGCAGCTAAATTTTGATATTTAAGCAAACACAGTACTGACAGATCATGGATATCCCAAATCCATTTCTAATATTTCAGGCATCAGATGCAGTGACACGCCACCAGTCATACTGCCTTCTTTGGGTGCCTGTTGGAGATATGAGGACTGGGACAGGCAGTGGCACGGAATCAACCCCACTCCTCACCCAGGGGGTGGCCTGTATGTGCTGCTGCATGGAATAAACAAATACTGCAGGAAAGATCTCAGAGGCCACAGAGAGACACGTGACCGTATGGCATGTGTCCTACAGTAGAATGACACTGAGGACATTGGAGAGTTCTGCAGCCTTAGGGGACAAAATGTCCCACTTTACATGCTTCAGGGAACCTCATAATTGCCTTTCATGCCCCATGAGTGGCAGAGATCCAATCAAAATTTCATGAACTAATTTAACCAGATGATTATTGCTCTTTCCCTTTACTGCTCAGTCTTAGAGAGGGGTGATGATGGTGCTGGTGATGACTGCGTGTGTGCTCAGTCTGCTGCCATCTATTAAACACATGATCCCCAAACCCCTCATTTTACAATTAAGGAAACAAAAACCCAGATAGATTAGTGTCCCGCCCAAGATAAATAGCTGGCCATTGACAATGTTGGAACTTTGTCTCCTAAGCCAATATTTGTTCCATTATTCTCTGCTGCTTCTACACTAATATGCAGATGAGCATTTAACCTTGGGGTTTCCATAGGCAGTTCTAAGTAGGCTAAAGAGATAAAAATTATCCCTTCTGCTATTAATTTAAAGGAGGACAAGGCATTTTCCTGGTCACTCTGAGCTTATACTTCTAAGTGTAAAATAAAGTGTCCCAGTTCGTGGACATGGTCATCAGCCCTTTAGGAAGGGCCTGGGTTAGGAGGGTGGGGCTGAAAATGCTCAACCAGTGGCCAATAGCGACCTCTAGGCACAAGTAGGCATGTCTTTGCCTCAGTTTGCCGTACAAATGGAATTATCATTTTCTATTGTCCCATGCCATGAAATCAGTGGAAGAACTACCTTAACAGGTTTTTTGAATATTCTAGAAAGTCTGAGTAAACTCTAAGCATGAAAAGGTTTAATTTTTCTCCCCAACCACTGCCTTCTCCCTTCTCTGCCAAATCACCCCTTGATGACAGTTGAGTTTGAGCCAAAAACTTTCTAGGCACCTTTATTTACAAAAGAACTAGTGCCACTCTGGAATTGACTCCTCTTATAAATTTTAAAAAAGTAAGTACAGTTCAGTATAAATTCAAATTTGAATCTCACATGCAATTTAAAGCTTCCAACCTGCTCTTTGCTCAGTCCCAAGCCTTGGGTAAAGATCAGACTTTTTCTCTTCCTCCATCTCTTCTCTCCTTTTCTGACTCTTACTGGGCATGGTGACTAGAAGAAAGGTAATAAGGACTTTATATATAACCATGCCATTGTTCTGATTCCCTATGGGCAGACTACCAGTGCCCCCCGGGGGAAGAGGTATTTCAGTGCTGGCTCTGCTATGGATTGCAAGAGTGATTTCTTTGGGGACCTTTTCCTAGTTCCCTCACAAGATGATGCACTCTCTGGCTGACCTCTTTAACATTTTCCTCCACTCCCATCCCAGGTGGTACACCTATAGTATCTTATCCTGCTCCCATAGTCTGGCAGGGAACTGTAAGAAGGTCTAATCCAGTACTTTCTGCAATAAGCAGAGAAAACTCACTCATCCTTAGAGTCCAATGTGGCATGCAGGCCACCCCAATATTGCCCTCTTTCATCCTCTTGCTATTATCACTGCTCCAGACAACATCTGGACTTAAGGACTCTCCAGGCAGTAGGGAGACATGGTTCTTCTCTCATATGCCCTCCAGGATACATACCAGGCGGCAGAGACCTTTCTCACTCTATCACACTCTTCCCCGAAAGTGGCCAAGAGTAGACCCATGGATTCTCCACGTGAACCCAACTAGATGGGGATGGGAGTGCTAGTCTCCTCTTCTTGTAGGCACTCCATAATCTCAACAAACAGCACGCTCATTTGACTTGGGAGAAAAGCTCCTTCAAAGAGTAGAGAATAAATGCCTCCCCAAAGTCTACAACCCACAACTCATATCCTTCCCACTGTCCAGGCTGCTTCTTGCACGGGATAAGGAAGCACCATGGTTTCTGTCATCTTTCTGTGTTGTCTTTTTAGGGTCAGGGGGCCATGTCCATTGCTCTCTTTGGAATACAGTGTTATTTATTGCCTGTTATTCTAAATGTTGAAGTTTTATATAAAATTGTGTTTTATATAAAATGTATATAAAATTGTGACATAAACATAATGCCAATGAGCAGAAATTTCACACAGAATTTACAAATACATAAGAGTATATGGCCTCTAAAAGTTACCATTAAAGTAAAACAAAAATATATAAAGAGAAATGATAAGAATCAGGTAAAACAGATAATATTCTTGGTCAAATGCAGCTATCCAGGAAAAGATTTACCAGTGGTTCATGGACCCAAACAGAAGCGTGAACCTGCTTGGTCTGATCTTCACCCTGACCAGTTCCCTTCACCTTTCTTTTTTTTTTTTAATTTTATTTTATTTTTAAACTTTACAATATTGTATTAGTTTTGCCAAATATTGAAATGAATCCGCCACAGGTATACCTGTGTTCCCCATCGTGAACCCTCCTCCCTCCTCCCTCCCCATACCCTCCCTCTGGGTCGTCCCAGTGCACCAGCCGCAAGCATCCAGTATCGTGCATCGAACCTGGACTGGCGACCCTTCACCTTTCTTGCTCCAGCTGCCAAGCATCTGTAAGCACCACTTCCACTCCCAGTATTTGATTCAAGTGCTGCAGACTTTAATTTTCACCTTGAACATGTTTCTGCAGCTCAAACTTGGCAACTTTCCACCATTATCTGTCCTCTGCTTCTGGGCACTAACCCCAGCCCCAGCCCCAGTCCCATGGGACTGGTCAGCTCAGACATCACCCCCACATCTCACCACAGGACCCTCCTGGTCTCTACAAGACAGTTGATTCTTGCTTTTCTCTATAGACCAGCTCCAAAATTACAGTCCAGGAAAAAGAGGGACAGACCAGAGTTACAATAGTCAACAAAGTAGCTTCTGTCTGAAACACTCGGGGTGAAAAAAGAAGAAATTTGCTGACTGATATCAACCCACAAAATCTAATGGCTCCAAATATTCACCATATTCACATGACTGTAGAACACAGTTAAGCACTTGCCACTGATCTTGTGAATCAGTTTTAAAAGCTGGTTGTCTGAGTCAGTTTGACTTCTTGGTTGCTTATCTATTCTTAATTGTCAGGTGTTCTGGCCTCTAACTCATGGGAATAAAGGTGAAGCAACTGCTTTGTGGTCTTATTTTGTGCCCAGGCCTGGAGCCGGCACTATGCGTGTCCTCTCAAAGGGACTGGAGGATGAGTCCTCTTTTTCATCCCCCTCAACTTAAAGCCGTTTTCACCTTTCAAGTATCTTAGATGTTTTATACTAATGTTCAGGCCTCATCAGAAACACAATGCCAACTTTAATTTTGGGGTTGTTGAGCCCAGCACCAGGAGTTAAGACAAGAGGGTGGCTTTGAATCATGTTTTATTTATGCAGAGAAATAAAAATACACTCATGCGAGTGAAAGGTGAGATGCAGCACGAGGCAGTGCATTTTTACAAGGCAACTGCAAGCCTTGATTTACTCCCCATTCACTAAAACTTTATAGCTTCATCATCAAACAAGACAGGTTGCTCTCTGTCTCTTAGATGGAAAATACGGTTAATGTGCTGAGCCATGGTGCACCCACTCTTAGGCTGTTTATTAGAAATGGGAGGTATTTAGTGACTCTTTCTTTGTCACAGAGATGAGTCCCTGCGAGATCACCAAGGCCCTGGAAATGCTCAGCCTGACACACTGTTGCTGGGAATCCTACTGGATAACAATGGATGGAAGAAGTACGGAAGAAATTTCTCACTTCTGGAATCCTTCCCTATTCTGGACATAGAATATCCTTGAGCTTTCCCTGGCAGAGAACTAATTATTTATTTTAGTTTACTAATGTCTTTTGAGTCCACAGAGGTGGGGCACAAGAGCAGTAGTAAGGAAATAGAGGGAAGTGATTTTAGCTATTACCCCCAGTGTGGCTTTGGGCAACTGGTTGTATTATCAGAAATGCCTGGGTCAACTTGAAGTTTAGAAAAAGACAGGCCCAAGGGACATACAGAACTATCAGAGTTTTAGGGATTTCATGATTCAGGGCAGTGCTGTCCAGTATAATGTGTGCCACAACAGAAGTTTTAAATTTTCTAGAGGCAATGTTAAAAAAACAAAGTAAAATAGATGGCTAGTGCAAGTTTGACGCATGAAGCAGGGTACTCAGTGCTGGTGCTCTGAGACAACCCACAGGGATGGGGTAGGGAGGGAGATGGAAGCAGGGTTCAAGATGGAGGGACGCATGGACACATGTACACCCATGGCCGATTCTGTCGATGTATGGCAAAAACCACCACAATATTGAAAAGTAGTTAGCCTCCAATTAAAACAAATAATTTTTAAAAAACAAAGTAAAAATAAAGAGTTGGAATTAACTTTAATAATTTATTTTCTTTAACCCAATATATTTTCATATTGACATGTAGTCAGTGTAAAAAGTTATTTAGGAAACATTTTACACTTTTTTCCCATACTGTTATGGACTGCCTGATTGTCTCCTCCCAAATTCATATGTTGAAATGCTAACTTCCAGTGGGATGGTATTAAGGGTCAGGGCTTTTGAGAGGTGATTAAGCTTGCATGGAGTCATGAGGATGGAGCCCCCAAAATGGGATTAGTGTCTTTAAAAGAAGAGGAAAAGAGATCAGAGCTGCTTCTACCAGTCATGTGAAGATACAGCAAGGAGGAGGCTGTCCACAAGGCAGGAAGCAGGTTTTTATCAAACACCAGATCTGCCATCACCCCAACCTTGGGCTTCACAACCTCCAGAACTGAAAAATAAGTGCTTGTTGTTTAAGCCTCTCAGTCTATGGTAATTTGTTATAGCAGCCTAAACAGAGTAATACATATACTAAGTGTTCAAAATTGGGAGTGCATTGTACAACCTCCAGACCTTCTCAATTTGGACTAGCCACACTTCAAGTAATCAGATGTGGCTAGTAGTTACCACACTGGACAGTGTGGCTCTAGGGCAAGGCTGCTCAAACTTTAATGTCCACAGAAGAACCGAAGTACCTTGTTAAAATGCTACTTCTGATTTCATAGGTCAGGCTAGATTCTGAGATTCTGACTTCTTAGAAGCTTTCAGTTCAGTTCAGTGCAGTGCAGTCACTCACTAGTGTCTTTGTGACTCCATGAATCACAGCACACCAGGCCTCCCTGTCCATCACCAACTCCCGGAGTTCACTCAGACTCATGTCCATCGAGTTGGTGATGCCATCCAGCCATCTCATCCTCTGTCATCCCCTTTTCCTCCTGGCCCCAATCCCTCCCAGCATCAGGGTCTTTTCCAATGAGTCAACTCTTCGCATGAGGTGGCCAAAGTATTGGAGTTTCAGCTTCAGCATCAGTCCTTCCAATGAACACCCAGGACTGATTTCGTTTAGGATGGACTGGTTGGATCTCCTTGCAGTCCAAGGGACTCTCAAGAGTCTTTTACAACACCACAGTTAAAAAGAATCAATTCTTCAGCATTCAGCTTTCTTCACAGCCCAACTCTCACATTCATACATGACCACTGGAAAAATCATAGCCTTGACTAGACAGACCTTGGTTGGCAAAGTAATAGCTCTGCTTTTGAATATGCTTTCTAGGTTGGTCATAACTTTCCTTCCAAGGAGTAAGCCTCTTTTAATTTCATGACTGCAATCACCATCTGCAGTGATTTTGGAGCCCAGAAAAATAAAGTCTGACACTGTTTCCATTGTTTCCCCATCTATTTCCCATGAAGTGATGGGACCAGATGCCATGATCATCGTTTTCTGAATGTTGAGCTTTAAGCCAACTTTTTCACTCTCCTCTTTCACTTTCATCAAGAGGCTTTTTTTAGTTCTTCTTCACTTTCTGCCATAAGGGTGGTGTCATCTGCATATCTGAGGTTGTGGATATTTCTCCTAGCAATCTTGATTCCAGCTTGTGCTTCTTCCAGCCCAAGGTTTCTCATCATGTACTCTGCAGAGAAGTTAAATAAGCAGGGTGACAACATACAGCCTTGACGAACTCCTTTTCCTATTTGGAACCAGTCTGTTCCATGTCCAGTTCTAACTGTTGCTTCCTTACCTGCATATAGGTTTCTCAAGAGGCAGGTCAGGTGGTCTGGTATTCCCATCTCTTTCAGAATTTTCCACAGTTTATTGTGATCCACACAGTCAAAGGCTTTGGCATAGTCAATAAAGCAGAAATAGATGTTTTTCTGGAACTCTCTTGCTTTTTCCATGATCCAGCGGATGTTGGCAATTTGGTCTCTGGTTCCTCTGCCTTTTCGAAAACCAGCTTGAACATCTGGAAGTTCATGGTTCACGTACTGCTGAAGCCTGGCGTGGAGAATTTTGAACATTATTTTACTAGTATGTGAGATGAGTGCAATTGTGCGGTAGTTTGAGAATTCTTTGGCATTGACTTTCTTTGGGATTGGAATGAAAACTGACCTTTTCCTGTCCTGTGGCCACTGCTGAGTTTTCTAAATTTGCTGGCATATTGAGTGCAGCACTTTCACAGCATCATCTTTCAGGATTTGAAATAGCTCAACCAGAATTCCATCACCTCCACTAGCTTTGTTTGTAGTAATGCTTTCTAAGGCCCACTCGACTTTACATTCCAGGATGTCTGGCTCTAGGTGAGTGATCACACCATCGTGATTATCTTGGTCATGAAGATCTTTTTTGTACAGTTCTTCTGTGTATTTTTGCCACCTCTTCTTAATATCTTCTGCTTCTGTTAGGTCCCTATGATTTCTGTCCTTTATTGAGCCCATCTTTGTATGAAATGTTCCCTTGGTATCTCTAATTTTCCTGAAGAGATCTCTAGTCTTTCCCAGTCTGTTGCTTTCCTCTATTTCTTTGCATTGATCACTGAGGAAGGCTTTCTTATCTTTTCTTGCTATTCTTTAGAACTCTACATTCAGATGCTTATATCTTTCCTTTTCTCCTTTGCTTTTCACTTCCCTTCTTTTCACAGCTATTTATAAGGCCTCCTCAGACAGCCATTGTGCTTTTTTGCATTTCTTTTTCTCAGGGATAGTCTTGATTCCTGTCTCCTGTACAATGTCATGAACACCCGTCCATAGTTCATTAGGCACTCTGTCTATCAGGTCTAGTCCCTGAAATCTATTTCTCACTTCCACTGTATAATCATAAGGGATTTGGTTTAGGTCATACCTGAATGGTCTAATGGTTTTCCCTACTTTCTTCAATTTAAGTCTGAATTTGGCAATAAGGAATTCATGATCTGAACCACAGTCAGCTCACAGGCATATATACTCCACAGTATATATGCCTACTGTATAGAGCTTCTCCATCTTTGGCTGCAAAGAATATAATCAATCTGATTTTGGTGTTGACCATCTGGTGATGTCCATGTGTAGAGTCTTCTCTTGTGTTATTGGAAGAGGGTATTTGCTATGACCAGTGCGTTCTCTTGGCAGAACTCTATTAGTCTTTGCCCTGCTTCATTCCGTATTCCAAGGCCAAATTTGCCTGTTACCCCAGGTGTTTCTTGACTTCCTACTTTTGCATTCCAGTCACCTATAATGAAAAGGACATCTTTTTTGGGTGTTAGTTCTAAAAGGTCTTGTAGGTCTTCATAGAACCATTCAACTTCAGCTTCTTCAGCATTACTGGTCAGTGCATAGACTTGGATTATTGTGATATTGAATGGCTTGCCTTGGAAACGAACAGAGATCATTCTGTTGTTTTTGAGGTTACATCCAAGTACTGAATTTTGGACTCTTTTGTTGACCATGATGGCTACTCCATTTCTTCTAAGGGATTCCTGCCCACAGTAGTAGATATAATGGTCATTGGAGTTTAATTCACCTATTCCAGTCCATTTTAGTTCACTGATTCCTAGAATGTTGACGTTCACTCTTGCCATCTCTTGTTTGACCACTTCCAATTTGCCTTGATTCATGGACCTAACATTCCATGTTCCTATGCAATATTACTGTTTACAGCATCGGACCTTGCTTCTATCACCAGTCACATCCACAACTGGGTATTGTTTTTGCTTTGGCTCCATCCCTTCATTCTTTCTGGAGTTATTTCTCCACTGATCTCCAGTAGCATATTGAGCACCTACCGACCTGGGGAGTTCCTCTTTCAGTATCCTATCATTTTGCCTTTTCATACTGTTCATGGGGTACTCAAGGCAAAAATACTGAAGTGGTTTGCCATTCCCTTCTCCAGTGGACCACATTCTGTCAGATCTCTCCACCATTACCCATCCGTCTTGGGTGGCCCCACATGGCATGGCTTAGTTTCATTGAGTTAGACAAGGCTGTGGTCCATGTGATCATTTGACTAGTTTTCTGTGATTATGGTTTCAGTGTGTCTGCCCTCTGATGTGCTCTTGCAACACCTACTGCCTCTCTTGGCTTTCTCTTACATTGGACGTGGGGTTTCTCTTCACAGTTGCTCCAGCAAAGCGCAGCCGCTGCTCCTACCTTGGATGAGGGGTATCTCCTCACTTGAACGTGGAGCAGTTCCTCTCGGCCTTCCTGAGTGTGATGACCATTATATCTACTACTGTGGGAAGAAATCCCTTAGAAGAAATGGAGTATCCATCATAGAAAATACTCACAAATTACAAATTTAATAAAGTTTCCATAACCGGAATGTATAAAGGATTCTTAAACCCAACAGCAAAAATAACATTTAAAAAATAGAGAACAATTTGAACAGACATTTCTCCAAAGATATGCACATGGCCAACAGGCACATGAAAAGATACTCGTCTCACTAACTGTTCAGAAAATACAAATCAAAACCACAGACACAACCATTAGAATGACTATTTAAGAAACCCAGAAAATAACAAGTGTTGGTGAGAATACACACACACACACACACACACACATATATAACACACATACATATTTAGTGAGTATAGTAAAAAAGAAATACTAGATTTTACTCTTTAAACAGATGAAGTTTTGTGAAGCAAATTTTCTCTCAGTTAAAAAAAAGGAAAAGAAAATGTTTTTACAATAATTTCTCTGATCATATTTATTATGGGTTTATTTTTTTTATTTTATTTTTAAACTTTACATAGTTTGTATTAGTTTTGCCAAATATCAAAATGAATCCGCCACAGGTATACATGTGTTCCCCATCCTGAACCCTCCTCCCTCCTCCCTCCCCATACCATCCCTCTGGGTCGTCCCAGTGCACTAGCCCCAAGCATCCAGTATCGTGCATCGAACCTGGACTGGCAACTCGTTTCTTACATGATATTTTACATGTTTCAATGCCATTCTCCCAAATCTTCCCACCCTCTCCCTCTCCCACAGAGTCCATAAGACTGTTCTATACATCAGTGTCTCTTTTGCTGTCTCGTACACTGGGTTATTGTTACCATCTTTCTAAATTCCATATATATGCATTAGTATACTGTATTTATGTTTTTCCTTCTGGCTTACTTCACTCTGTATAATAGGCTCCAGTTTCATCCACCTCATTAGAACTGATTCAAATGTATTCTTTTTAATGGCTGAGTAATACTCTCTGATCATATTTAGTCCATTCTGCAAACAGCATCAAAACTAGGGGCTGAATTCTTGTGCTGGGCACTAAGCATAAGGTGCCAAGTACAACTAATATAGTCCTTGCCCACAGGGATCTTACTGTCTATCTGTTCTGTCTATCCATCTACCTATGCCCCAAGATCAGCCCAGCCTACTATTATGAACAAGTTAACTCAACACTGCCATTACCAGGTTTATACTGGCCCAAGACATACTAGCGGCTTCCCTGGTAGTTCAGTGGTAAAGAATCTGCCTGCAATGCAGAAGACATGGGTTCAGTCCCTGGGTTAGGAAGATCCCCTGTACAAGAAAATGGCAACCCAACTCCAGTATATTCTTGCCTGGGAAAGCCCATGGACAGAGGAGGCTGGTGGGCTATGGGGTCGCAAATTGTTCAACACGACTTAGCAACTAAATAATAACAAGATGTACTAGAGGTTGCTGATGAACCTTAAACATCTCAAGTCATTTTGTGTGTGTGTGTTTATATATTTATATATACATATTGCATTAGTTTTCTAGGACTGTCATAACAAAGTACTGCAAACTGAGTAGTAAACAGAAGCTTGTCTCATAGTTCTAAAGCCTAGAAGTTCAAGATCAAGGTGTTAGCAGGACCATGCTCCCTTTCAGGGAGCTACGAAAGGATCGAACTCAGGCCTCTCTCCACTTCAATCTGCACATCAACGTTTCCCTGTGTGCATGGCTGTGTCCAAGTGTCCCCTTTAAAGGACACCAGTCATATTGAATTAGAGGGTCTATGTTACTCTAGTATAATCTTGTTTCAACTAAATAATAGTATCTGCAACAACTCTTTGTGAAAATAAGGTCACATTCTGAGGGAACTGGGAGTTAGTACTTTAACATGTGAATTTTGGAGGGACCTAATTTCATCTGTAAGAAACACACACCTGTGTGGGTGTACACGTGTGTGCATGCATGCACATTGGCTTCAATAGCATCTCCAAGTGATGGAAAAGGCAATTTACTTTAGTCCCTATGCTCTAGAGAATTCTACTAAGGCTCAGAGAAGCTAAGGGATTAGGGGAATCCAGGTCTCTAGACCCTCAGTCGAGGACATTTTCTACTCCTTGGAATAGTGTGTGTCTTCTGATGCCATCACTTCTACTGTTGCAACCACTGCCAAACAGTCAGATTCCTAAGGGTTCTGATTTGGCCAACGTGGGTGTCAAGCTGGTGGGCAGTCTCTAAAGCATTTCTCAGACTGTGCTGACAGCATCCTTGCAGAAGAGTGGGCACTGGAATAAAAGCTTATTCTACAACATGGCATTCCTACAAGGCTGCTTAATATGCCTGTTTCTTAAGCAGCTAAGAGTTGTTTGCAGCTCTGTGTTCAGAAAACCAGCAAGTCAAATCCATAGGGACCAGAGTTCAGCACATTTCCAACCAAAGGGGTAAGCTGTCTGTCAACTCAATCCTAGTTATCACATATTGCTAGTTATCACATATTGCTGTGTCTTCAAAATCATCACCAGCTCAATATCTAATTTACTGAAACAGCATCTAGTATTTGATATAATCTAATCTTTAGGGTAGTAAAACACCCAAAATTTTTCTCTAATCTATACCCAAGCCAAAATCCTCCTCTTTAAAACAATGCATGTCCACTGATGGAGGAATGGATAAAGAGGATGTGGTACACGTACACAGTGGAATATTACTTAGCCACGAAAAAGAATGAAATAAAGCTATTTGCAGTGGCATGGATGGACCCTATGGCCCTAGAGATTGTCATACTGAGTGAAGTAAGTCAGATAGAGAAAGACAAATATCAAATGATATCACATATTATCATCACTTATATGTGGAATCAAAAAACATGGTACAAATGAATCTATTTACAAAACAGAAATAGAGTCACAGATATAGAAATCAAACTTATGGTTATGAAGGGGGAAAGGGGAAGAAATAAATTGAGAGATTGAGATTGACATGTACACACAACTATACATAAAATATATAACTAATAAGCACCTACTGTATAGCATAGGGAACTCCACTTAATATTCTGTAATGACCTATATGAGAAAAGACTGTAAAAAAGATTTCGGTTCAGTTCGGTTCAGTCGCTCAGTCATGTCCGACTCTGCGACCCCATGAATGGCAGCACACCAGGCCTCCCTGTCCATCACCAACTCCCGGAGTTCACTCAAACTCACGTCCATTGAGTCGGTGATGCCATCCAGCCATCTCATCCTCTGTTGCCCTCTTCTCCTCCTGCCCCCAATCCCTCCCAACATCAGAGTCTTTTCCAATGAGTCAACTCTTAGCATGAAGTGGCCAAGTACTAGAGTTTCAGCTTCAGCATCATTCCTTCCAAAGAACACCCAGGACTGATCTCCTTTAGAATGGACTGGTTGGATCTCCTTGCAGTCCAAGGGATTCTCAAGAGTCTTCTCCAACACCACAATTCAACAACAGCCTTGTTCTTCTATTATACATATTGTTCTTCAATTATACATATACATATATATGTATAATTGATTCACTTTGCTGTATAGCAGAAACTAAGACAACACTGTAATCAACTACATTCCAACAAAAATTAATTTTTAAAAAGGCCTAAATAGAAGAACAAGGCTGTTGTTTTAAAAGACTTAAGGTAGGAGGGGGTTAATTGGTTTGGCAAAAACTCAAATTAACACCCACACCTAAGAGTTGCCTCCCAGAGATGTATCATAGATATGTGAGCAACCAGACAAATCACATGAAAGGTAGAAAAATAAAGAGGATTTCTTTGAAAGTGACCCAATAGAGGCTGTGGTCAAGATACCCTGGAAAGGGAGGCCAGGAGGGCTGCTGAAGCTTGGCATAGCTGTGGTTGTTTAGTTGCTTAGTCATGTTCGACTCTTTGCAAACCCCTGGACTGCAGCATGCTATGCTTTCCTATTATTCACCATCTCCTGGAGTTTGCTCAAACTCATGTGCATTGAGTCAGTGATACCACCCAACCATCTCATCCTCTGTTGCCCTCTTCTCCTCCTGCCTTCAATCTTTCCTAGCATCAGGGTCTTATTCAATGAGTCACCTCTTTGCATCAAGTGGCCAAAGTCTTGGAGTCTTAGCATTAGTCCTTCCAGTGAAGTTGATTTCCTTTAGAATTGACTGGTTTGATCTCCTTGCTGTCCAAGGGACTCTCAAGAGTCTTCTCTAACAGCACAGTTTGAAAGCATCAATTCTTTGGTGCTCAGCCTTCTTTATGATCCAATTCTCACATCCATACATGGCTACTGGAAAAACCATAGCTTTGACTATATGGATTTTGACATAGACGTGGAACCTCTGCTAAGTCACTTCCCTTCTCCCTTGCTTTTGCCCAAGTGTGAAATGAAAGCATTACACTGAGAGATTGCCAACATCCCTTCTGATTTTAAAATTTTATCTGGGAGGAAACCCAGGTAAATAAATTAGCCATATGCTCTCTAAATGAACAACAGATTCCAAAGAGCTATGCAGCTCCTAAGCTGCTGAAAGCCACCAATCCCAGTAAACACTCCCTCCCACAGAGCCACTCTAGGCACCGTGGAGAGAGAAGAAGTCCAAGGCATCAAACAGCACTGACCCTGCTTCTCCTGAGAACACATAAGTCAGTGGCCCTGAAGCACCTGGGTAGCTCAGATAAGCATTTGGAACTGGGAGACGATATAGGCAATGGGAGTCTGAGGTCTCTCTGAAATAGGATGGGAACCTAGCAGGAGGAAGCGTCACTGCACACCAGGTGGGTCAAAGGTCAATGCTCACTGGCAAAAAGCTGTACAAGATCCTCACCACTAGTGACTAGTCAAAGGACTGAAAGCCCAAGAAGACAGGGATTTCAACCAGTGGTAGACACCTATTTTGATATTGTAGACTGGCCACCAGTGAGCCAGATTTGGGCAGGAGACTAGTTTTACTTATCCTGTATAGTATATTTCAAAAAATTAGTTTCCAATCTTAAAATGTTGAAACATTTTTAAACATAAAATACAGATTTCCAGTTTCTCTTGAAAATTGTATATTTGGTGATGGGTAAGTGCTCAGTCATTCAGTCATGTCCAATGCTTTGCAACCCTAAGGACTGTTGCCCATCAGGCTTTTCTGTCCATGGGATTATCCTGGCAAGAATACTGAAGTGGGTTGCCATTTCCTCCTCCGGGAGATCTTACCAACCCAGGGATCAAACCCAAGTCTCTTACTCAACCTAGGGATTGAACCTGAGTCTCTTCCATCTCCTGCATTGGCAGGCAGATTCTCCACCACTGAGCCATCTGGGAAGCCCATATTTGGAGAAACTGAGCCTTTATTCCCACCTGACTGCCATCATCTGGGACTGAAGACCACTTGCCCAGGACAGATGGGACATGGCTTCCCAATGTGTCACAAGCCAGTCGTCAGCTTTGCTCATTTGCAGGTGTTCTCTGGGCTCACTCAGGAATAAAGTGAATGAGATCATCCAGTGCTGTCTGCAAAGGCAGAGGCATGGGTTTGCCTCAGCAAGCCTTTCAGTTTTCTGAATGATAACCATGGACCAAAGGCAGCACCATCTAAATCATAAATTTAATAGGCAAAAAAGGTACTGAGAATAAATCAATGAGCACCAGGAAAGGAATGATTTCATAAAAAGTGGCACATCCATACTATGAAATATTATCCAGCTACTGAAGAGAATCCAGATCAGTGGCTCTCAACCAGGGACAATTTTTTTCTTCAGGGACATCTGGGGGTAGGGAGGGGTGTAGATAGAGCTAGGCACTGCTGTGACCTGGTAGGTAGTGGATAGCAATGCTGTTAAACATCCTACAATGCACAGGAGAGCCCCTCCACAACAAAAAATGTCAGTAGTACTGAGGATCAAAAAACATCTAGATTCAATCTTATTAACATGATACTGAGAAAAGCAAGATGCAGTATATTTACCATTTTAATACAATGACAGAAAAAGTTATGCTCTCAAATTTAATAAATAGTATTATGATAGTATCTGTATGAAATCAGCTATTTCTGAATCTATATGCATAAAAAGTTTCGTCAAACACTAGATCACCAAATGTTAACAGGATCCAACTCAGAATGATGGCATGCCAGCTGATTTCTACTTTTATCCTTTTATTTCTTGGCTTTGTGTGAACATTTTTTTAAAAATCTGCATTATTTACATAATCAGCAAAACACAGTAAAGATGTTTTTCATTGAAAAAAATTTATACACATGATCTTTGATAATAGATTTATTGGTCACCCTGCAAAATCTTATCCCTTTTGCCATTAACAAAGACAATCATAATTGATTAACATCTTTCTGGTCTCTCTTCCCTTGCCTGACATTGAAAGGGCCAGAAAAAGGTCATGTGGTTCTTAGCAAGAGAAGCCCAGGCAGCTAATCTGTTAGTGTCAGCACCGGACAGCAAGAGTCAGTTGGCAATCAATGACTGACCAACTTACAGGGCCACATCTCCTCTCCCTCTTCCTGATCAAGTTTATCCTGAGTGCAGAGAGTTCCCAGACAGAGAACAGAGCCAGAAGACATGGGCCCTACTCTTAATAAGCTTACTCACTATTCAGGAGATGTTCACAGCATGGAGCCGAACTTGGTGTAGGTGGGGGTACCAGTTACAAATCCAAGTTCACAAAAACCAGCTCTGCCTGGCATCAGGTCAGCCTGCCTTTCATATCCTGCTAACCACTTTGCAGTTGAAAAAGCAGAGGTTTTTGCAGTGTCAGAGGCTCCAAAGGACTGGAGCTCAGTCAGACTGCATCTGTATCTTCTGAAGACAACAGTACAGGGCCAAACTCTGTTCCTGAGGCACCTCTCAGCTGCCCTTGCTTGGGTATCACAGCATCATCACCAATGGGCTGAGTGGAAAGTGCTGTTGGCCTCTCTGTCCCACCTTGCATCTCCTGGTACACCATGTCTGAAAACAGATTCAATCTTCTCCCAAAAGGAGTGGATTACTGTGTAGTTGTACATAAGTATCTGAATGTGTGGTTCTAATTTTTGTGAAAGCGGGGTATATGCACACACTTTTATCAATAAGTAGTTATCACTATGTACATCAATAGACAAGAGTTTCAGGACACATGAGATAATGCTTTGGGATCAATGTAAGCATGTGTATTTAACAATGAATATATTATGCACAAGGGTTTCCCTGGTAGCTCAGTTGGTAAAGAATCCACCTACAATGTAGGAGACCCCAGTTCGATTCCTGGGTCAGGAAGATTCCCTGGAAAAGGGATAGACTACCCACTCCAGTATTCTTGGGCTTCCATTCTGGCTCAGCTGGTAAAGAACCCATCTGCAATGTGGAGACCTGGGTTTGATCCCTGGATTGGAATGATCCCCTGGAGAAGGGAAAGGCTACCCACTCCAGTATTCTGGCCTGGAGAATTCCATGGGACTCTTTAGTCCATGGGGTTATAAAGAGTCAGACATGACTGAGCAAAAATGAAAGTTTTTCACTTTTCATATTATGCATATTATTCAACAAGTTAAACTTCAATATTAGCTAAAGAATTCAGTCAACATACTTAGTGATAAAACTGAGCTTCTGTAATGTCCTACATATCAGGTATTTTGCTGGTGCTTTCCAAGTATGTCTTCAAAACTCACAAAATCCCTGCTGAGAGAGTCCTATTAGCCTTATGCAATAGATGAGGAAACTGAAGCTCAAAGCAAGTTAGATATATCTCCCAAGTCTACTATCAAATGTCAGAGCCAAGATTCATAGCCATATCTATTTGAATCCAATATGGTTTCATTCTATGATGCTTTCTCCCCATTTATTCCTCATAACCCAAGATATCTTGTATAAAGGGAAGCTCAAGATGTCTATCAGAAGAGCTACAATCAAAACCTAATGTCCTGGAGTTTACACTTATACCAGGGCTTCCCAGGTGGCTCAGTGGTAAAGAACCCACCTACCAATGCAGGAGATGCAGTATTGATCCCTGAATCAGGAAGATCCCCTGGAGGAGGAAATGGCAACCCACTCCAGTATTCTAGACTGGAAAATCCCACAGAGAGCCTGACAGGCTATAGTTCATGGGGTCACAAAGAGTCAGACACAACTGAGCACGCATACAGCACACACTTATACCAAATACTTGTCTGCCCTTTAATGAATAATAGTCAAATAATTATATGTTATTGGGTAAGTAGGATATAATAGCAAAGCTAAATATAGAAAGTATCAATATCTGGGAAATTTGCTTTTATGAAACTAGAGATTTTTATAGCTTCGAGTACAACTAGTAGTGTTTCATTTTTCTTGAAGTATGATGAAATAGCCAATGACATTGGGGTAAATGGAAAAACCCAAAGGAGGTTATCATCAATTTCCTATCTCCAGTTCATGCAGGGATCATTAATTCTACTTACTGAAGTATAAAGTGGTGCTCTTTATGGTTGAGACCTCCTGTGAATTTTCTGTGATGAGCAGGTTAACATCAAATTAAAATCCCCCAAATAAATACAAGGGGTCCGTCAGTCTCAGACAGTTTCTCTTAGATTAGCTTCTCATTAAACATAGGAATGGGTCTCCTAGGAGCTTCCCAGTCAGGCTCTCTTGCTTGGGACGTGATGGTCATTTTTGCTAACTCTATAACCAATGTTTCACAACAGTTTTTGTACTTTTTTTTTTTAAAGCATATTCCCTATTTGGTGAATATAATATTCTCATGCAGCTTCCTCCTCAAAAATAAATAAATAAATAACTGAACACCAAAGCCTCCTCTTGATAATTTCTATCATTTCAAGAAAGAAAGAAAGTGAAAATTGTTCAGTTCTGTCCATCTATTTGTGATACCAGGGACATAGCCCATGGAATTCTCTAGGCCAGAATACTGTAGTGGGTAGCCTTTCCCTTCATTCCAAAGATAAACCCTAATAAGTGAACACTAAAGCCTCCTCTTGATAGTTTCTATCATTCCAAAGACAAAGCCTATCATATCAGCACAAAGCAAGGCTGGTAAGTCTAGCTTATTTCCTGCAGTTTTATTTAAGAAAGTAACAGTGTTTGGTGGGGTGTTTTGTTTTTTTTTTTTTTTTTTTTGGCTTCAACTTCCCATCATAATATGGGCTTCCCTGATAGCTCAACTGGTAAAGAATCTGCCTGAAATCCAGGAGGCTCCAGTTCGATTCCTGGGTCGGGAAGATCCACTGGAGAAGGGAAGGGCTACTCACTCCAGTACTCTGGCCTGAAGAATTCCATGGACTGGATAGTCCATGGGGTCACAAAGAATTGGACTGAGTGATTTTCTTTTTTTTTTTCCCATCATAATAGTGAATATACTTCTCAAACTTCCCCTTCCTTGAAAAATCCTAAGTTTTCCCTGTGGTAGGTCCTGACACCCTGGCTCTGAATTACAGTCCCGAAGTTAAATTAACTCCAAAGATAGGACAGGAAACTAATTTCATTGGAGCTGGTTTGTTTTTCTTACACTGATGGGAAAGGTAAATGCTTAAGGAGAGAGGAGCTGACACTGGCAAAAGGAGGATGTGCACCTTCTTCCCATCACAGGAGCAGTGCAGGAGGTGGCAACGCAGGCAGGAGAGGCCTCAGACTCGGCCCTCCTTACCAAGGGAACTGACTAAGTGTCCAGCTTAGCACTCAAGTGGTGACGCCTGAGGAGATTCCACAGACCTGCTCATCCTCACTCCCTCTGTGTGCCACGGAAGCAGACCCACTCTTCATTCACGAGACAGAAAAGATTCGCAAGAGGCAACCATGGAATAAAGACAGAGAAATGATGACAGGGAGGAGAACAAAGACTTACAGAGGGATAAGAAAGGCATCAGAGGAAAAGGAGAAAAGCAGAGGAGAGCAACCAATGAAGGCATCCAGGAAGTTTAGGCCATAGAGAACAGGAGGGATCATCACAATGACAGTTTCACACTGGTAACAGTGCATGCTCACTCAGTCATGTCTGACTCTTTGCAACACCATAAACTACAGCCTGCCAGGCTCCTCGTCCGTGGGGTTTCCCAGGCAAGGATACTGGAGTAGGTTGCCATCTCCTTCTCTTGGGGGATCTTCTTGACCCAGGGATTGAACCTGTGTCTCCTGCATTGGCAGACGGATTCTTTACCAATGAGCCACCAGGGAAGCTGACACAAACATACATACATACATTCAATTTAGTTTAACTGCATTTCAGGATAAATGTAAACCTAAAAAACACCTATCCCAACCTCCCTTTACCCTGAGGAATCTAAGACTCTCATTGCCAGGTAGCAGCATTAGAATTTAAACCCAGTTTGTCTAGCTCCACATCCCAAGCTGTTAATTACTAGGTCACTTATCTGTAACGAATGCAAAAGAATGTGTACACTTAGTTGCTTTTTCTCCAGGTCACATTAGTCATCTTGATGCTTTTCCGCTGATGTATCTGTTAATAAAAATCACTTGGGGACCCACTCTAGAAACTTCCATTGCAGCCTCAAGCACACTCTTTGGACTATCTTTGTGATGATATAGCCTCATGCTCTGAGAGTGGAGAGTATTTGGGGGATAGCCAAAAGCCAGTCAGAGCAAAATTGGTGAAAACCTGTGGCAGACACTGCTACTATTTGAGGTTTAAGCACAAAGTATTCTGTGTGTCTTTACTGTCTCAGAGAAATTCCCAAAGAAGGGCTGTTAGCAAATGCTGATCAATGGCCTCGCCATTGCAATAAACAAAGACCCAAGATAACCCCTTCAAAGCTCAACATTAAATTGGTACATTTGTCAAAACACGATTCCTGTCACAATAAAATCCTAGCTTAGTCGTTCTTCATACAGAAGCAATCTGATCTTGGTTTAACTACTGGTAAATGAATGTTCCAGGGACTTCCCTGTCAGTCCAGTGGTTAGGGTGCCAAACCTTCACTGTAGGGGTCATGGGTCTATCTGCAGTTGGGGAACTAAGATCCTACATGCTGTAGAGCATAAATGAATGAATGAATGAATAGAAAATAAATGTTCCATGAAAAAAGAAAAACAGGTAAGCATCTAATAGTCTTTGATGTTGACGCTGTTGAAGCATCTTGTGCCCTAATTTGATAAAAGTCCAAAGAGAAAGGATAATGCTCTTGAGGTATTATGGCCCTTAAACTTCAAACTTTTGATCATGGGAGCGAGATCATGGATGACAAGACATTTGGGATGAGATGGCCTGACTATCTCCTGCTCTGAGAGTGACTAATCTTTGAACAGGGCTAACAGGGCTACCTCTCAAAATTTGAAAAATGGCATCATATTTGGGCTGGAGAGCTTCCTCTTCTGTTCATGGTCCACAGAGCAGGTGCTGTCTTCTGAATGGTTACTGCTTTTCTCAAGAGCTGCCAATTTTCATTATAGCAATGGACTGGAGGAGTGCTGGAATGTCACATGAAAAGAAAATTAGTGAGCAGCCCCCTTTTTTTCCATTAGAATTTCAGCAAAGTGAGTAAAGCAAGGGCACACAAGATAATTGAAGGGGTTGCACGGGCATTTATTTCACTTTCATTTTTCCTTTGAGAAAGTGTTAATAAAATTAGCAGTGTTACAATAACAGCAAGGATTATAAAAGATACATTAACCAACAATGTACAATTTCCCTACCAGAATCTATAATAAAACTTTTCAAATGCAAATCTCCCATCAGTGAACATATAAAGAGGCAAGATAAAGAAGGGGGAGAAATGACATTAAGCTAATTCTCAGTCATCTCTGAAAACTAGAAGGATTAAAACTTTTGAAGTTAACTGACAAATCTCCCCAAACTTAATTTCAAACTTTCATTCAGTTTTTGCTCTGTCAAGGCTTTAGCCAAAGCTCCTTACAAGGAATCATGCTAATTCTTTTCAGTTTTAGGGACTGGGTTAAAATCATCAATGTCTTCCCATAGCCTACCACACAAAGCCCCAAATCCTCTTACACGTCTCTCTAAAGTCAAGTCCTAATCAGCAATCAAAGCCCTTGTAATCCAGCCCACTCTGGCCCCAAAGTCATTTCCCTTGTTTGCCCACCACAAATTCTCAGCTAAAAACTGGGTCCCTTGAAGGTCTACAATGCTCTACTCCTCTGTATCTTATTTCTGTTCAATTTCTTCATCCTCTGAAGCCTTTACAACTCAGATGCTGCCTCTTCTCAGCCTCGCCCTTCCCTTCTAGGTCTCATCACCTTACACCTCTCATGTAGTCTGAACCAAATCACACCTTGATAATAAGCCATTTGAATGGATCACAATTTATCATGGATACCACCTCTGCAGGAGGACAGCAAGTTTCCATGAAGCAGAGACAGCAAGCATTGAGCATATACACACGATAAGCATCTAGTGACTGTATGATAGACTCTCTGTTCCTATGCCTCCTTCTGTGGAGATGCAAACAGGCCAAAAGGCAGAGACAAAGAAAAGAAAAGGAGAGACAAGGGAATCTCAATGCTCCAGAATCTGAACAACGAACTGAACAATGGTCTAAATAACCCTAAGTTTACTGTATACGTAAAGGGAAAATGCACAGAGGATGAATGCAGTTTACACTAAAGTTGTTTTGAGAACTATGATGATTTATTAAATGTTGATTCAGCGAATCTAGTATAAAGGGGTTTCCTAGGTGGTGCAGTGGTAAAGAATCTGCCTGCCAATGTAGGAGACAATAGAGACACGGGTTGGATCCCTGGGTCAAGGAAGATCCCCTGGAGAGGGAAATGGCAATCCACTCCAGCATTCTCGCCTGGAAAATTCCATGGACAGAGGAGCCTGGTGGGTTACAGCCCATGGGGTCACAGAGTCAGACACAACTGGGTAACTGGGCACACACACATACACTTCCAAGAGGAGCAGATATGTAGATATAAAATATTTCCTAAAATCAAATGGTACAATCATAAATGTACTAAAGAAAACATCTCCCCTAAATCATTCTCAACTCAAAATGGTAAATTAAATTCATTATTGAGATATTCAGGCATGCTAATGATGCTGAATGTACCTGCTGGTAATAAATGTAAACACTGAAATCTTCCAGGAACATGATGAGAGCCGTTTTCACACAACCATCTGAAGTCTCCATCTGTCATTCAGAAAGCTATAGCTGCATTGAATCCTTTGTGTAAAACCCAAGGAGATGCTGCTCATGGCAAGAATGAGGCTAACGTTTCTATCAAAGCAAAACAACAACAACTGCTTGAAAATGCCAAAAATCACAAAAGAAAGATGAACTGGTGCTAATCTTGAGATGCCAAGATCCATGGCATTTCATCTGATGAAATGGTGTCCACCTCACTGAAGCAAACCCCATGATAACAGAAACAGCATCATTTCTCCCTTAGTTCTTTTTATGGTAGCAAAGTTTCATGACTACAGAGGCTGAGATTCAGCCCTAGGCACGTCACCAAGGGCACTTCTATAGCTGGAATCACCATTCTAGGCCAACAAACTTTTTCATCTTTTAAAACAAAACTTTTTATTTGACAATATTTTTGAAATAGATTATGGTTTGGGATGGTTGTAAATTTCAGTGTGTTAAAAGATAGGCTTTTAGGAGATTAAGTACCAAAATAGTATGAGTTATATGTCTCTAACCCATTTCCACAGCACAAAAATATCTTTCTATGTTTTTGTTTGAAAGAAAATAGAGAAGAAAGATACAGACCTTGAAAAATACTCTTTTAAAAAGAGAGAGAGAGAGACTGCTACTGCTAAGTTGCTTCAGTCGTGTCCGACTCTGTGCGACCCCATAAACAGCAGCCCATCAGGCTTCCCCATCTCTAGGATTATCCAGGCAAGAACACTGGAGTGGGTTGCCATTTCCTTCTCCAGTGCATGAAAGTGGAAAGTGAAAACTGAAAGTGAAGTCGCTCAGATGTGTCCAACCCTCAGTGACACCATGGACTGCAGCCTTCCAGGTTCCTCTGTCCATGGGATTTTCCAGGCAAGAGTACTGGAGTGGGGTGCCATTGCCTTCTCCGGAGAGAGAGACTAATGGTACTTTATTTTATTGCACCTGGGGAATTTACTTTGAGAGTCAAGTTAACATGGATCAAAGCTATTTTCATATCCCCATGAACTGATCTATATTGACTGGGTAATGCCTCTGCCTTACTTTGTTGACTTGGGCTTCTTCTATAGGAAAGACACATTTAAGGGATGGTGACCAACCATTTCTATGATCCTTCATGCATGCAGTAAGTATTTATGGAGCATCTGATATGTTTCAGGTTCTGTGAATGAGACAGACCCCACCCGTGCCCCCACACAGCCAACAACCCAATAGGCATGTATCTATATTAGATTCATGGTACTACATAAATGTTAGATTTATGGTACTACAAGGTGCAGTATTTTGTAAAGGCTTAAAGCAAGTGATCCCAAGTAGCTAGAGTGATGGAAGAAGTGAAGAACTTAATGAAGGAAGTCAAGTCTAAGCTGAATTTTTAAGTTGAATAGTTTAATAGGCAAAGAGGTGCTGGAAAAGGGCAAGAGGAAAAGGAGGTGACAGAGGATGAGATGGTTGGATGGCATCACTGACTCAATGGACAGGAGTTTGAGCAAACTCAGGGAGATAGAGAAGGACAGGGAAGCCTGGCGTGCTGCAGTCCATGGGGTCACAAAGAGTCAGACATGACTTAGTGACTGAACAACAACAAGCCAAAGAGGAGAAGGGAAGATGAGAAAGTGTCCCTAGTAGAGAAAAGTGCATTGGCCAAGGGCCAAAAGCAAGAAAGAACTTGGCATGTTGCTGAAGGAGAGCCAGCCTGGCTAGAAAGGAGAGACTGAATAGGACAAGGTTGGGGAAGCAAGGAGGAGTAGGATCACACAGATACTTGAAAGCCATGTTGAGGATATAAGACTTTAAACCACAACATGTTTTAGGACACAGACTGACATCTACAGTCTGCAATGTTAATGAGCACACAGGCTGCTTTAGGGAGCCTGGGTTAAGGGTAGCTGGGGAGCAAAATTAGCAGCAAGGACACTAAGAGTCTTTTGCAGTAGTCCAAGAAAGTCTGAACTAGGCTGATGAGAAGAAAACAGATTCAGGAGACATTCAGGGAGAAGGAACAAGATGTATGGAGAGAGGAGAACCAAGTTGGACTCAGAGGTTACTGGCTCAGGGAATTAGGTTGGTGGCAAGCGCACATATTGAAGGATGGATTAATACAGGTTATAAAACTGAATATCAGACTTGCTGGCTTACAAACAAGACATGTTCTTAGCTCAGTTAGACTTCAAAATGCATTGATAAACTTAGAAACTTCTTCATCAATTATGGAACTACAATAGCTTCAGAGCAGCAAAGAATTATATAGATCTTCAAACTAAAATAGCAAATACATGGAACCAGCCATCCCCAACTTTAAGGTAGAATTTTAGTCCCGGCAATTTCTGAATTATTCCTGGCATCATTAATACTTTCATAAACAAGGACTTTTTCCACTTGTGTCCTAGGCATTTGTCCCAAGGTCTTTTTAAATGTCGAATTCACACTGAATGCCAGTGTTCTGAAGAAAACAAATCCATCAGTGGCTACAGAATTTATGTTATGGGTTTCAGAAAGCTTGTGGGAAGGCTAGAGGTCTTTTGAAATTTTTCATTGAACAGAGACCCCTGGAGCTTGTATTGATTGAACGAGATCAAGCAGAAAGTTTTCATTACCCCCAAGTGTCTTCTTTGTCATACTTCTCAAAAGATAATTCACTTAATTTTTTTCTTAGTCCTAGTGAAAAGTAAGGGACAATAACAATTTTAACTTGTTTATTCTTAAACAATTCTTTCACATGAAAATCATCAGTCCCTGAAGATCTTGGGTCATGTATTTAACAGTGGCCCAGGCCTGTCATCAAACCAGGGGACTTCCCACCTTCTGCGGCCACTCTTGCCCAGAACTTTTTATTTTTTTAATGTTTCCACTCCCAAACAGCACTGCCAAATCTCTCTCTTCTCTGACATAATCACTATGTGATTTGAACAAACCCATTCTCCTGGGCCTATTATAAATAATACAAGGGAGCAGCTGGGGAAGAGAAGTGGGCACTTTATCGCAGGTGATTTGGAAAATCAGAGAAACATGAAAATTCTGGACAGAGAGAGGTGCAAACACAGAGGAGGTTAGAAATATAGGACAGGACTCACTATATATGGCCTCAATGTCTGTGTGATACATAATTTTCTAGTAAAGGAGTTTAATAAATCCAAGCCAAATTGATAGGGGTTGGGCTCTCAGCCAGGAGATATATTGCACTGGCCCAAAGACCCCACACTTTGGAGGAAAGAAAGGGGGTAGCTGTCACTGAATTCCTGTAGAGTGAAGCAGATTGATAGGGCAGCTGACACCAAAAAATCCTGTTCAATGGAATAAATACAAGGGTATTCTCCTTGTTTGCTAAGTCACTTCAGTTGTGGCCAACTCTTTGCAGACCCATGGACTGTAGCCCACCAGGCTCCTTGGTCCATGGGATTCTCCAGGCAAGAATACTGGAGTGGGTTACTGTGTCCTCCTCCAGGGGATCTTCCCACCCCAGGGATGGAACACGCATCTCTTCTTTTGCATTGACAGGCGGGTTGACTGCCACCTGGGAAGTCCTAGTTCAATGGAATAAGTACGAGGGTATCCCCCCTGCCATGAGCAAATATGACTGCTTATATGCCTGACATTAATTCTTTGGAGGTTGCACGCTCTCTTCTTCCAGTTTTCTCTCTTAGGATCAGGGTTAGGAATCAAGCACTTGGTTTCCAGAGGCAATGAAAAGGATATTGAGGTGATTTAAATTTTTTCTCTTAAAAAACTTTAAAATCCAATTATTTGTCTACAATTCAGCTATTTAGCAATGAAACCATTCCTCAGCCCCACAGAGATCAAAGGAGCCTGATTCCAATTAACTCAGAAGTATCACATTGCCCAAAAGAGTTGAGGACATGGACATGGAACAGACTGGTTTCCAAATCGGGAAAGGAGTACGTCAAGGCTGTTTATTGTCACTCTGCTTATTTAACTTCTATGCAGAGTACATGGTGAGAAACGCTGGGCTGGAAGAAGCATAAGCTGGAATCAAGATTGCCAGGAGAAATATCAATAACCTCAGATATGCAGATGACACCACCCTTATGGCAGAAAGTGAAGAAGAACTAAAGAGCCTCAATGAAAGTGAAAGAGGAGAGTGAAAAAGTTGGTTTAATACTCAGCATTCAGAAAACTAAGATCAGGGCATCTGCTCCCATCACTTCATTGCAAATAGATGGGGAAACAATGGAAACAGTGACAGACTTCATTTTGGGGGGCTCCAAAATCACTGCAGATGGTGACTGCAGCCATGAAATTAGGATGACCCAGAGGGATGGTATGGGGAAAGACATGGGAGGGGGGTTCAGGATTGGGAACACTTGTACACCTGTGGTGGATTCATGTTTATGTATACATCAACCAATACAATATTGTAAAGTAATTAGCCTCTAATTAAAATAAATAAATTTAAATTAAAAAAAAAGATGCTTGCTCCTTGGAAGGAAAGTTATGACCAACCTAGACAGCATATTCAAAAGCAGAGACATTACTTTGCCAACAAAGGTCCATCTAGTCAAAGCTATGGTTTTTCCAGTAGTCATGTATGGATGTGAGAGTTGGACTATAAACAAAGCTGAGCGCGAAAGAATTGATGCTTTTGAACTGTGGTGTCGGAGAAGACTCTTGAGAGTCCCTTGGACTGCAAGGAGATCCAACCAATCCATCCCAAAGGAAATCAGTCCTGAATATTCATTGGAAGGACTGATGTTGAAGCTGAAACTCCAATACTTTGGCCACTTGATGCGAAGAACTGACTCATTTGAAAAGACCCTGATGCTGAGAAACACCGAAGGTGGGAGGAGAAGGGGACGGTAGAGGATGAGATGGTTGGATGGCATCACCGATTCAATGGACATGAGTATGAGTAAACTCTGGGAGTTGGTGATGGACAGGGAGGCCTGGCGTGCTGCAGTCCATGGGGTCACAAAGAGTCGGACACGACTGAGTGACTGAACTGAACTGAAAGAGTTGAGGAAATGGTGAAGGACAGGGAAGCCTGGCTTGCTGCAGTCCATGGGGTCGCAAAATTGGACACAACTGAGCGACTGAACAACAACAACAAAGAGTTGAGGAGATAAAGCTCTACTGTACTTTGCCTTTATTTCTGTTCCTCAACATTCAACTCTTCTTACTTTGGGGTCAGTGTCTCTAATATGGAGATTGGGACCCACCCAGAATTTGAACCTTAGTCTGGTGGCTTCCCTGGTGGCTCAGAGGTTAAAGCGTCTGCCTGGAATGCGGGAGACCCGGGTTCAATCCCTGGGTCAGGAAGATCCCCTGGAGAAGGAAATGGCAACCCACTCCAGTACTCTTGCCTGGAGAATCCCATGGAAGGAGGAACCTGGTAGGCTACAGTCCATGGGGTCACAAAAAGTCGGACACGTCTGAGTGACTTCACTTTAACTTTCTGGGGAAATTTAGAGTTTAAACCCATAGTCTTCTTGACTCTGGTAACAGAATCCTTGCTGACCTACCTCCATAACCTGCCCAAGTCCCAGATCTTGCAGCACCAGAGCCCCCTGTTGCCATCATCAGGTAGTTCATTTAACCCTTTCCCCACCAGTGAGTGGCACCTTGACTGTTGTCCCATGTGTGGTTGACACAAGGGAACAGTGGGTCAGTGGGAATATGCTAATATGAACAAATGGAGAAATGTTGTCACTCTGTAGGTACTTACTGTGCAGACTCTGTTCTAGACAGTATATACATTTCTAGGAGAGTCATGGACTTGTGTTCTCATGGGGAAGACAGGAAGCAAACAGACATAGAATGCCTTTACTGGCAAAGAGGGAAACTCAGAGATGGCACATAAAAGGAAGCAGTACAGCAGACTCCTGCATGGAAATGTGACCCCCACGTCTGCACAGGACTGTATAGTATGGCAATCCCACACACAAGAAATGAGGACTCCAGCAGGTAGCAAATGGACCGCTTTGCATTTATACACCATCCAGATGGTTCCATAGGCTACCAGTCCACCTCCTTAACAGGGCCCGATAGAACTATCTGTGTGAACTGTGGAACAAAAGAAATCAAAGTTCAATTTTCCAGACCCTGGTATTCTTCAGTAGAACCTAATCTCAGGCCTGATTGGAATTACTCCTAACATTGGAATTTCTTCATATTCTTTTTGCAATCACATTCAGGAGAGATTCAGGGAGAGAAAACCAGGAGTCACCTTGTGTGAAAGCATTTTCCACTGAATTTTGCTATGATTACTTCACCTAGAAATAATATCATTCTGTTTAGAGTTAGATATTGAGTTTTTGATTTGGTTTAAAACATAAAAGGAATCAGAGAAAGTGTAAATGAATCAATGAGAACCAGCTAGAAACAGGTTTTGATTTCTAGTTTTGGCCAAAGGCTTTATTCAATAAGGTAAACTAGTGAAGAAGATAATATTTAATTAGATAACCATTCTCCTGTCTTAGGAAAAGATGAGCTTGACAAAGAGTTAATTTTTGCTTCTGAGGAAGAGTCCTGTTTGGAAGGACAGGCGTTATGGATCAATCATTATGGAACGAGGCTATGAGAATGATATACTCCATCCATCCTTTCCAGACTATACTCTGAGATTAAGACAGCTCTTCTAAGCTCTTCCCTAAACAAGAGACTTATCAGAAGCCCAGAGCAGACAAACACTGACCCAGAAAAAGTCATATCTTCCACTGGTCACATGCATTCTCAAGGGGAAAGGCTCAAACTGTAAACGTTCTCTTTCTTAGAACCAGAGCAGGAGACAGAAAGTGGAAGGTTTGGGCCACTTTCTAGTGCCAAGACAATTCAGACTCCCTTCCTTGGTAAAATGTCCAATGCCGAGAGTATTCAGTTTGGTCCACTTGTGGGGCTAAGCTTCCTTTTGGCCACAGACCCATGGACCCCTCACTGTGACCTGAGCCCTGTCTTCTCAGACAATCTCACCTTCCTGCCCCAATACCTTAGCCTGGCCCCCAGAAGCCCTGTGACAGGACAGTGTTTGCAAGTGTCTCTGGCCTGATGTAACTTTCAGTCCATCTGAATTCCTATAGCCCTTATTATCTTTCCAACTCATTTGGTAACTTGTATATACTATACATATTATTATCTTTCCATATGTGTGCACCTAGGTACACATAAGCATCCTTCTTCTCCAACTAGGTTCTGTGCTTCTCAAGAGCAGGGACCACAATTCATGTTCTGCATTCTCAGCATCTTACACAATACCTCCTGGTTGTAAGTATAATGAAATATTTATCACCGAGGGTGACAATGATAAAGATTTGTCCAAGACAGTTTTAGTCATCTCAGTGCAGTGAGACAGTTGTACCTGCCCTACACAGGTGAGGGGAAGAAAATCAACCCCTGAGTGTGCTCAATGAAAAGGGTAAACAGAAGACAAAAATCAGCTTTGTCCATGTGGAACAGGACCTGCAACAAGATCAAGAATATCTCTGGCTTTTGGCTGAAGAGACACTTCAAAGGTACAGCCTATGCTCTTTTAAGGGATCTCCTTTAACCAATCACCAGATGAACCAACACAGTCCAATCACTCTCCAAAACACAGTAGCTGTTGCCCATGGCATGATCCAGGCACATGACTAAGAGGCCACTTGTGGAAGCCCTCATACTTTTGTGCTTACCTGTTGTATCCTGTGCCAGCCAAGAGCATGCTGAATGTTTCTGAATCTGTTAGCAGCTGTAAATGCTAGTTAAAGTATACAAAAGTGTGAAGTGAAAGTATTAGTTACTCGGTCGTGTCCAACTCTGAAAACCCATGGACTGTAGCCTGTGTCCTTGGAATTCTCCAGGCAAGAATACTGGAGTGGGGTGCCACTCTCTTCTCCAGGGGATCTTCCTCACAGAGCTAGAGTCCAGGTCTCCTGCATTGTAGGTAGATTCTTTACTGTCTGAACCACCAGGGAAGCCCAAAAGAGAGCTGGAACACTCGACTGAGGCACTGCGGGGATTCAAACCCAGGATCTCCTGTTTACTAGACAGGCACTTTAACCAACTAAGCCACGGTAATATTATAAACATTGATGTAATATGAGTGACAAAAGAAAATTAAGATTAGGCTTAAAACTATAGAAAGACTCTCAAGTTGTGTTTAATTAGATGAAAGTAGACACCCTTTAAAAGCCCAGGAAAATTACTCTAAGTATCTAGGATTCTGTGCTCAGATTGCTTTAGATTTCCCCTCCACTTTGAGAAACTGGGTATGGTTAGTAACACATATGGAATAGTAAGGCCTGGATCCCAAGTCAAAAGATTGAGAAATACACATGCATTCATGGGCTTTTAGACCGAAATAAAATGTCTGAGCTGTGCGTGCATCATTTTTTTCAGATTCCCATTTCAAACCAGTCCTTACATTAAAGCAACTACCAGTCCTGTTACAACAGATAAGAAGGCTCTTACCATCCACCCACCCCTACATTGTTCCCAGAACCGAATTGAGAAATTGCTCAGAATTCCGGAAGCCAGAAGCAGCAGGAGTTGTCACCCAAATTGTGATTCAAAATGTAACAGAGAATCACTGCTGGGGATTTTCTTCTCTTCTGCTGGTTTTTATTTTTGATCTTAAATATCCATGTCTATATATATGCCTTATGCTTTTGGAAGTTTCTTGGTTTTGTAGACTACTTAGAGAAATACAATACATAATTAAAATCAAGAGCAACAGATAGGAATCATAAATTACCTGCCAAGCTGTGCAGCAACCGGCAGCCAAGCTGCCACCTTCAACGGGTCACCATACAGATTCAACACAGTCAAGCAGTCAAGTAGTCAGTTAAGCAAACAGGCTGAGAAGTGCATGTTGCATCCGGAACCATGGTTCTGGGTTGATACACAGAGGAGATTAGACACAGTCCTTTTCCCTGCAGAGTTTTCAGTTCAACAATCAAGCTAGGGGCATCAAGTTGCATTTAGTTCTTTATCATGACAGCAGCGCAGGATTAAGATGGAGGGGAGGGAGGCAAATAAACTGATTTTGAGCTTTACTCCTTCAGTAATTCCATGTTCACTGCCAAACGAATATTGGAAAGTAGCAAGTGTGAGGCAGAAAGGTTTTGTACAGTACGACTGTAGAAATGTTTTTCATAGATTCCTAAAGTGTTACAATAGGAAAGGCAATCTTAGACTCATCTTATCTAACACCTTATATTATAGATGTGGAACCGAGACACAGAAAAGCAGTTATGTAAGGCACTGCCACTAATTAGGAGCTGACTTGGGACCAGACATAGGCTATCCTGACTCTGAGTCCAGTGCTTTTCAGAACACTGCACAGCAACGCTTGATTCTTTTTAATTAACACTCTTTTTCCTTTTAATTTCACGACCTCAGGTCTAGCCAGAGCTCTGCGGTTGACTGGAACCCCTGAATGCTCACATCTCAACAAGTCAAAACTGCTAGATAAAGCAGTCAAAAAACTTTAACAAATTGAATGAAACAAGAAGTTGAACAAAATTTCATGCTTTCATGTAGACAAAATATTTAAAGTACTGAAACAATAGTTGATATGGCTATTTAACTGGAGAACACAGACTCATTCACCTGGAAGAAAATCCAATCAGAAAATCTATCTCCATTTTACTTACTCAGCATATAGTCCCTCCTCTCAAAAAACTAATACGCACACATACACACACACACACATAAACATATACCTCACTAGAATTATTATAAGAATTTACACTACTTTCTGTGATGCTGGTCTCTAAATAACTCAATCCAGCAAATATTTCATGAGTGCCTACTGTGTACAAAGCACTTTATGAGCACCCACTGTATTCAAGGCTGTGTATTATGGGTGACACTGAGAAGAGGGTCTCTCATCTCAAGGAGCTGAAATCTAGTCCTAGTAGCTGCAATTAATCAACAAACATAAACCAGACAGTGGTCATGGTAACAATGGAGGTGGAAAGGACCAGATGTAGGCGGAAATTTCATAGATAAGACTGCTTTTGAGCTGGGCCTTGAAGGTGGGAGGAGACACCACAGAGAGAAGAATGAAGACATTCTTACCCTAAAAGAGTAGCCCGCCCTTTTCTTCCTGCTCCTTATCTCCTGCTCATGTCTCAACCCAGTAAAACTTACATTCCACCTCTCATCTCCAAATTAAAACTGTTCTCACCAGTTTCTCCAGTGAACTCCTACATTGCCAGGTTCCACTGTCACGTTTAGTCTTGATCCCAAACTATCCCTTTGCACACCCTATTGGCCTTGACCTTGACACTGTTCTCTGGTTTTCATCGTTTGCTCTCTCCCACAGCGCCCTTGCCTCTCTAACAGCTTCCTCTCAATCTTCCTGTTTTTTATAGTTTCTTACTCATACATTTTCTGTTTTGGCCCCTGAACATCCCACCCATTCATTTTACAACCTCCATGGCTCCACACCCTATCTTGCACTGATGACATAAATTTAAATTTCTAATTCTCTATTTCTTTTTTTTCCTTTCAATATTTGCTCACACTTTTATTTTTTAATTAATGAACTTATTTTAATTGGTGGATCATCACTTTACAATATTGTGATGGTTTTTGCCACACATCAACATGAATCAGCTACAGGTATACATATGTCCCCCCATTCTGAAACTTCCACCCACATCCCTTCCCACCCTATCCCTTATGGGCCATCCCAGAGCACTGGCTTTGAGTGTCCTACCTCATGCATCAAACTTGCGCTGGTCGTCTATTTTACACATGGTAATGTAAATGTTTCAATGCTGTTCTCTCAAATCATCCCACCCTTGCCTTCTCCCACTAAGTCCAAAAGTCTGCTCTTTACATCTGTGTTTCCTTTGCTGGCCTGTATGTAGGATAGTCATTACTGTCTTTCTAAATTCCATACATATGTGTTAATATCTCTTTCTTAAACTCCAAACTCATCTTTCCTACCATTCACTGACCGGCCAGTGTGGATAGCCTATAAACACCCCAAACTCAACATGTCTAAAAGCTAACATGTCATCTTTCTCCCTAAACTTCCTCCTCCACTTACTTATTTTTTAAATTTTATAATTTTACATATACATAAATCTATTCATTTTCAGATTTTTTCCATGTAAGTCATTACAGAATATTGAGTGGAGTTCCCTCTGCTATATACTAGGTCCCTGTTGTTTATCACATATACGTATAGTATGAAAAGGCAAAATGATAGGATACTGAAAGAGAAACTCCCCAGGTCAGTAGGGGCCCAATATGCTACTGGAGATCAGTGGAGAGATAACTCCAGAAAGAATGAAGGGATGGAGCCAAAGCAAAAAGAATACCCAGCTGTGGATGTGAATGGTGATAGAAGCAAGGTCCAATGCTGTAAAGAGCAATATTGCATAGGAACCTGGAATGTCAGGTCCATGAATCAAGGCAAATTGGAAGAAGTCAAACAGGAGATGGCAAGAGTGAATGTCGACATTCTAGGAATCAGTGAACTGAAATGGACTGGAATCGGTGAATTTAACTCAGATGACCATTATATGTACTGCGGGCAGGAGTCCCTCAGAAGAAATGGAGTAGCCATCATGGTCAACAAAAGAGTCCAAAATTCAGTACTTGGATGCAATCTCAAAAACGACAGAATGATCTCTGTTCGTTTCCAAGGCAAACCATTCAATATCACAGTAATACAAGTCTATGCCCCAACCAGTAACCCTGAAGAAACTGAAGTTGAAAGGTTCTATGAAGACCAACAAGGCCTTTTAAAACTAACACCCAAAAAAGATGTCCTTTTCATTATAGGGGACTGGAATACAAAAGTAGGAAGTCAAGAAACACCTGGAGTAACAGGGAAATTTGGCCTTGGAATACGGAATGAAGCAGGGCAAAGACTAATAGAGTTTTGCCAAGAAAATGCACTGGTCATAACAAACACCCTCTTCCAACAACACAAGAGAAGACTCTATACATGGACATCATCAGATGGTCAACACCGAAATCAGATCGATTATATTCTTTGCAGCCAAAGATGGAGAAGCTCTATACAGTCAGCAAAAACAAGACCAGGAGCTGACTGTGGCTCAGACCATGAACTCCTTATTGCCAAATTCAGACTTAAATTGAAGAAAGTAGGGAAAACCGCTAGACCATTCAGGGATGACCTAAATCAAATCTCTTATGATTATACAGTGGAAGTGAGAAATAGATTTAAGGGCCTAGATCTGATAGATAGAGTGCCTGATGAACTATGGAATGAGGTTCATGACATTGTACAGGAGACAGGGATCAAGACCATCCTCATGGAAAAAAAATGCAAAAAAGCAAAATGGCTGTCTGGGGAGGCCTTACAAATAGCTGTGAAAAGAAGAGAAGTGAAAAGCAAAGGAGAAAAGGAAAGATATAAACATCTGAATGCAGAGTTCCAAAGAATAGCAAGAAGAGATAAGAAAGCCTTCTTCAGCAATCAATGCAAAGAAATAGAGGAAAACAACAGAATGGGAAAGACTAAGGATCTCTTCAAGAAAATCAGAGATACCAAAGGAACATTTCATGCAAAGATGGGCTCGATAAAGGACAGAAATGGTATGAACCTAACAGAAGCAGAAGATATTAAGAAGAGATGGCAAGAATACACAGAAGAACTGTACAAAAAAGATCTTCACGACCCAGATAATCACGATGGTGTGATCACTCACCTAGAGCCAGACATCCTGGAATGTGAAGTCAAGTGGGCCTTACGAAGCATCACTACGAACAAAGCTAGTGGAGGTGATGGAATTCCAGTTGAGCTATTCCAAATCCTGAAAGATGATGCTGTGAAAGTGCTGCACCCAATATGCCAGCAAATTTGGAAAACTCAGCAGTGGCCACAGGACTGGAAAAGGTCAGTTTTCATTCCAATCCCAAAGAAAGGCAATGCCAAAGATTGCTCAAACTACTGCACAATTGCACTCATCTCACATGTTAGTAAAGTAATGCTCAAAAGTCTCCAAGCCAGGCTTCAGCAATATGTGAACCGTGAACTTCCTAATGTTCAAGCTGGTTTTAGAAAAGGCAGAGGAACCAGAGATCAAATTGCCAACATTTGCTGGATCATCGAAAAAGCAAGAGAGTTCCAGAAAAACATCTATTTCTGCTTTATTGACTATGCCAAAGCCTTTGACTGTGTGGATCACAATAAACTGTGGAAAATTCTGAAAGAGATGGGAATACCAGACCACCTGACCTGCCTCTTGAGAAATCTGTATGCAGGTCAGGAAGCAACAGTTAGAACTGGATATGGAACAACAGACTGGTTCCAAATAGGAAAAGGAGTTCGTCAAGGCTGTATATTGTCACCGTGTTTATTTAACTTTTATGCAGAGTACATCATGAGAAACGCTGGACTGGACGAAACACAAGCTGGAATCAAGATTGCCGGGAGAAATATCAATAACCTCAGATATGCAGATGACACCACCCTTATGGCAGAAAGTGAAGAGGAACTAAAAAGCCTCTTGAGGAAAGTGAAAGTGGAGAGTGAAAAAGTTGGCTTAAAGCTCAACATTCAGAAAACGAAGATCAAGGCATCCAGTCCCATCACTTCATGGGAAATAGATGGGGAAACAGTGGAAACAGTGTCAGACTTTATTTTTGGGGGCTCCAAAATCACTGCAGATGGTGACTGCATCATGAAATTAAGAGATGCTTACTCCTTGGAAGGAAAGTTATTACCAACCTAGATAGTATATTCAAAAGCAGAGACATTACTTTGCCAACAAAGGTTCGTCTAGTCAAGGCTACGGTTTTTCCTGTGGTCATGTATGGATGTGAGAGTTGGACAGTGAAGAAGGCTGAGTGCCGAAGAACTGATGCTTTTGAACTGTGGTGTTGGAGAAGACTCTTGAGAGTCCCTTGGACTGCAAGGAGGTCCAACCAGTCCATTCTGAAAGAGATCAGCCCTGGGATTTCTTTGGAAGGAATGATGCTAAAGCTGAAACTCCAGTACTTTGGCCACCTCATGTGAAGAGTTGACTCATTGGAAAAGACTCTGATGCTGGGAGGGATTAAGGGCAGGAGGAGAAGGGGACACCAGAGGATGAGCTGGCTGGATGGCATCACTGACTCGATGGACGTGAGTCTGGGTGAACTCTGGGAGTTGGTGATGGACAGGGAGGCCTGGCATGCTGTGATTCATGGGGTCGCAAAGAGTCAGACATGATTGAGCGACTGATCTGATCTGATCTGATCTGATATGTTAACCTCAACCTCCTAATTTATCCCTCTCCTTCTATCTTTCCCCTTTGGTAACCATGGTTTGTTTTCAAGGTCTGTGTGCCTGTTTCCATGTTGTAAGTAAGTTCTTTTGTATCACTTTTTAGATTTTACATATAAGTGATATCATACGATACTTGTCTTTCTCTGTCAGACTGCACTTAGTGTGATCATCTCTAGGTCCATTCATGTTGCTAACTTCCTCTCCCACTTATGTTCCTTATTTTCTACTTAGAACTCTCAGGCACATACTTTCAACCTCTGTGCCTATTTATATTCCTTTCTCTTATGCTAGGAGTTTGTTTCTACATATGAACTTCAGAGAAAAGTTCATCTGTAAATGGTTACAAGTTCTTTTAGTCACCTCCTCTGTGACAGCTCAGAGAACAATATTGTTCTGGAGAAAAAAGATCTAATTTTGAATCATGGTTCCAGCACTTATTATATAATCATAAAACCTTGACCCCACAGAACTTACATTTCCTTGGCTGTAATAGCTGCCTCCCAGGGTCATAAACTTCAACTGAGATGCTCTATATAAGTTTGGCACAGGAAATGGCACCTGGGAGATCCCCCATGGATATGTGCCATCTTCCTCACCCTCCTGTATCTGGGTTAGCAGAGTACGTCAGCCTGCTGAGTGCAGCCCTGGTTATATGGTGTCCTCACACCCATCCTCCAGACCCTGAGTCCTTCAATGGGAAAGCTTACAACCCAGCACCATCAGCAGGCACTTACTCCAGGAAGACTGAAGACAGGTCAGCATCCAACTTTAGGACTCAGGATCTTGAGTTAGCATCACTGAGGAAATAATGGGACTCTCAAGAAAAAGAGAAAACAAGAATAAATTCCTTTTGAGTATAATGTGAAGAATTCTATATGGGGCACATTGACTTTTTTTTTAGGGATCTTGTCCATGGTCACACCATTACTTTAAAAAAAATTATTTTTACTGACGTAAGGTTGATCTACAGTGTGTTAGCTTCTTCTGTACAGCAAAGGAACCAGTTATATATGTATCCATTCTTTTTTATATTCTTTTCCCATATAGGTCATTACAGAGTGCTGAGTAGACTTCCCTGTGCTATACAGCAGGTTCTCATTGCACCCCAATGTTCATAACAGCACTATTTATAATAGCCTGGACATGGAAGCAACCTAAATGTCCATCAACAGATGGATGTATAAAGAAGATGGTGTACATATATACCATGGAATATTACTCAGCCAAGAAAGGAAAGGAATAATGCCATTTGCAGAAACATGGATGGACCTAGAGATTGTCATACTGAGTAAAGGAAGTCAAGACAGAGAAAGACAAATATCATAAGATATTATTTATAAGCAGAATCTTAAAAGAAGATATAAACATTGACTTTTAAAGAGCAGAAGGAAGACACTCTGAGGGCAGTTGGGGATGTGGCTGAGGGAAGCCCATATTTAAGAAACAGCAGGAAATAACAAGAAACAGCAGCAAAGGAAAGGGGCAGGGGCCATCAGGAAAATCGGTGACAGAGAAAAAATAAAGGAATTTCAGAAAGAAAGCAGAGGGTCCCTGGTGCTAAATACAAAACAGAGATTTCTAGAATAAGGACCAAAAAAAAAAATCAGCTCTGGAGTTTTTGTCGAGGAGGAGAAAGTTTCAACAGAAGAGTGAAGCCAAGAGATTACAAGGGGTTAAAAAGTGAGGGAAAATCTCTGAGGTAACTAAATCATAGCTAACATCTGCTGCTGCTACTGCTGCTGCTGCTGCTGCTAAGTCACTTCAATCTTGTCCGACTCTGTGCGACCCCATAGATGGCAGCCCACCAGGCTTCTCTATCCATGGGATTTTCCAGGCAAGAGTACTGGAATGCGTTGCCATTGCCTTCTCCATCTAACATCTATATATGGGCAAATGCACAGAATTTTCAGGCTCTGATATCTGATGAATCAGCAGAAGCCAAGGCTAGAACCCAACTTTCCTACCACCCACTGTCATGATTCCACCATGCCAGGCTGAAAGGCACACATGTCTCTTCTTTGTTCACTTAGCCCCCCACCTCCACCCTATCACAGCCTCATGACTCATCTAGTCATCAGCCAGACGTCTCATTCAACTGAAGGCTGAGATTCTGATGGATTCCTGCCTTGCATCACTGACAATTCTATCACTCAGAAGACTGAGAGAGAAACTAGAGGAACAGCTTTTCCTCAATTAGTTTTAATCAACTGTCAGCCTTGAATGATGAAGTATATGTGATAAGAACTTTGAGGGGAAACATGAAATTCTCTTATAATAGTTCAGGAACAGAAAGCTGATTATATAGTCAGACACAGCTTATAGGATTCTGGAGAATGGATTTTCATGTTTGACTCCTCACTTCTTCATTCCCAAGCCATGGAATTCCTAAATGGGAAACATAGGGCCCTGAACCCAACTCTGACTGCTTAAGTTTTTTTGTTAATGACTTTGATAAACTCATGCATATTAAAATTGAAGGTGACACAAAACAGAAAGAGGACTTAGAGGACAGGATTAGGACTTCACAGGCACTTAGCAGCCTAGCAGATTGAATTGAAACTAATAAGATTATTGTTAATTAGAAAAATATAAAACTCTGCCCTGGGGTTAAAGAAAGAATAGAAGAAATGAAGAATAGGAATGGGATAAAGATATTAAATAAATGTAGGCTTTAAAAAAATCAAGAAATGTTAACATTATTGAGGATAAGCACTTAGAAGCTAGAAGTGTAATTTATAATTTGCAAACAGGAGAAAAAAAAGAGTGGGAACTTCGATAATAAAGCAAAAAAGAAAGTAGAAAATAAGAAATGACAAAAGCCCAGAATAGATGACTTAAAGAGTCCAATTATATGTTTTTTCAGTAAATATAAATTAATAAGCCTTCCTGTTAAAATTCAGAGTATAAAAGAGAATTTTTTAAAAAACAGCAATATACTATATGCAAGAATAATCCACGAATAATACTGGGAAATCTGAAAATAAAGTAAAAGCAAAAGAAATACAGGAAAACTTTTAGTGGAAAATATCTATTACAGTAATATTTTTATAAGACAAAATAGAATTTAAAATGAAAAGCATTAACATGAATAAATAGTGCCCCTATACATTAATCAAAGGAGCTATCCCAGGAACAGATAATGATCATTAAATTACATGCAGAAGTGTAGGATGGAAGAGTTCAATTTAATAGTGGGCTCATGAGAAAATGATGAGGTTTTGCTTTTATAAGTTTAATAATGACTGGGGGGTTAACGCAATTGGAAAGTCACTGGAAACTTGGCTAATACTGATGGTGTGCAGAACAGTTCAGATTAAGACCCACTTATTTTGCACTTTTTGTCAAAATTTTTTTGTCAAAATTAATCTGAAGTGGAATGCTCAGGTCTGAGTATGGCATCGTAAGACAGACATTGTCAAACTGGAGAACTTTCAGAAGAGATTGGCCAGGATGAAAACAGAATGGAAAAAAAAAAAAAAATCACCCAAGTAGCAGCTGAAGCATAGGAGCTATCATTCAAGAAAAGAGAAAAGTTTAGAGGACCACATCAACCAAAGTGGATGCTGTAGCAAGTGGTGAAACCAGGACTGGAATAGAACAAATATCACCACAGGGAGCATTCCAACCATTATTCATAATAGCCAAACACTGGAAACAATCCAGATGTCCTTCAGCGGGTGACTACTTAAACAAACCATGCTGCGTTCAGACCATAGAACATTCAGTTCAGTTCAGTTCAGTTCAGTCGCTCAGTCGTGTCTGACTCTTTGCGACCCTATGAATCGCAGCACGCCAGGCCTCCCTGTCCATCACCAACTCCCGGAGTTCACTCAGACTCACATCCATCAAGTCAGTGATGCCATCCAGCCATCTCATCCTCTGTCATCTCCTTCTCCTCCTGCCCCCAATCCCTCCCAGCATCAGAGTCTTTTCCAATAAGTCAACTCTTGGCATGAGGTGGCCAAAGTACTGGAGTTTCAGCTTTAGCATCATTCCTTCCAAAGAAATCCCAGGGCTGATCTCCTTCAGAATGGACTGGTTGGATCTCCTTGCAGTTCAAGGGACTCTCAAGAGTCTTCTCCAACACCACAGTTCAAAAGCATCAATTCTTCAGCGCTCAGCCTTCTTCACAGTCCAACCCTCACATTCATACATGACCACGGGAAAAACCATAGCCTTGACTAGAAGGACCTTTGTTGGCAAAGTAATGTCTCTGCTTTTGAATAGAACATTAGTCAGCAATAAAAAGAAATGAACTCTGGATACACTCAACAGCTTGGATGAATTTCCAGGGAATTACACTGAGTGAAAAAAGTCAGTCGCAAAAGGTTAATTAGTGTGTGAGTCCATTCAAAAAGGATCACACACTGTAGGAGTCTATCTATATGACATGTCCAGAATAGGCAAATCCATAGACCTGGAGAGAGGGATGGAGAGTGACTGCCAATGGGTAGAGTTTCTTTTGGAATTGTTTAAAATGTTCTAGAATTAGAAAGGAGTGAAGAATGCAAAACTCCCTGAATATACTAAAACCACTGAATTGTATATTCTAAATTTTAATAAATTGTGTAGAATTAAATGGGCTTCCCAGATGTCTCAGTGGTAAAGAATCCCCCTGTCAATGTAGGAGAAATGGGTTGGATCCCTGGATGTGGGGAAGATCCCCTGGAGAAAAGGAAATAGCAATCCACCCTAGTATTCTTGCCTGAGAAATCCTGTGGATAGAGGCGCCTGGCAGGTTACAGGCCATGGGGTCACAAAAGAGTAGGACACGAATTAACAACTAAACAATGAAAATGTAGAATTAAATACACATGAATTAGTGCAAGTAGGACTGGGGGATGTTGAATAGCACTGGGCAGTTTTGTTAAAGTCAATATCTTAGTTGTGATATTATACTATCATCTTGCAAAATGTTACCATTGGGGGAAATGGTAAAATATACGCAAGATTTCTCTGTATTATTTCTTGCAGCTGCATGTGATTCTATAGAAGCTGCTATGAAACTTCACAATCACCATATCATGCAGAACTTCACATTCACCTATATACCCTTGCTCATCAGCACTAGAGGAGCAACACTACCTTCTGCTTCTCCCTGTTTTCCAGTCATGTGTGAGTCCTCTCATTGACAGAGTCTAAATCAGAGCCTAGAGAGTGAAGGATTCTGGGACATGCCCCTCTAATACAGGGAGATCATAGAAGACAGCAGCGATGAAGGAATACATATATCCTTCATCATACATATATATATGTATTCCTTCATCGCTGCTGTGTATATATATATATATACACATAAAACTTACACCTATATATACATATGTGCATATTTATACATTATAATTAACATAAATATAAATTATATATATATCTTCATCTTAAACTCATGACATAATGTTTAAATAAAATCTCTGTTTGATACTACACATATACTGCCTTAGCCTGTCTTCCGTCAAAAGCAACACTGACAACAAAGTTTGATGTGTGGGTGGTTTATTCAGGAATATGATCCCAGGAAGCAAGAATGAAGGAGCAGGAAGACTGAACAGCAGAGAAGGGAAAGAGAAAATGAAGGTGAAATATCACATTGGCCACTGCAAGAGGAATCTAACTGTTCCAGCTCCTTCTGAGAAGCCCCAGGAACAAGGGTCATGCCTCTTTGGTCAAAGGCTCAGGTTGCACACATCCAGTAGTTCCTTAGACATACCACACGCCGCCAGCACCAACACAAGGCCACCTGTGTCCTCAGGTGCACGTTGTGGGGAACTGGCTGAAGCCTGCAGAGCCAGGGTGGATAACGATGAAGTGATGAGAAAGTGCACAAGGGCTAGTTGATAGATACAGGATGAGTGCAATTATATGTGTTGCATGTATCAGACTGAAAAAATGTCTGGAAGGAATTTTAGTAATATGCTGCTGCTGCTAAATCGCTTCAGTCGTGTCCGACTCTGTGTGACCCCATAGACGGCAGCCCACCAGGCTCCCCCGTCCCTGGGATTCTCCAGGCAAGAACACTGGAGTGGGTTGCCATTTCCTTCTCCAATGCATGAAAGTGAAAGTGAAGTCGCTCAGTCGTGTCTGACTCTTTGCGACCCCATTGACTGCAGCCCACCAGGCTCCTCTGCCCATGGGATTTTCCAGGCAAGAATACAGGAGTGGGGTGCCATTACCTTCTCCGAGTAATATGCTAACAGTGTGTATCTCTGGGCTATAGAGTTATGGATAATTTTGGGTTTCTTCTTTAGTATCTTCTTGAACTCCAAACTTTCTGTAGCACCCATATACCGTTTCTGCTATCACAAAATGCAACGAAAATTAATTTTAAAGAAGCTTAGCTGAATGGTTTGAGGATAGATGTTTACACAAAGACCAGATGACCTAGATACACAATTTTTCTGCTGGATGGGAAGTCAGACCATTTGGCCTCTCAGATTATAGGCTTGAACTCTGTAATAATCAGCCTGCAACACCTAGGGAAATACCAGGCACTAAATAGGCACTCAACACAGCAAACATTTGCCAAAGGAATGAATGTTTGCAGCAGCACAGATAAAGAGAATTAGAAGACTCCTGCTCTTAGGAGCTCACAATTTCTTAGAGAAAATTTTAAAAAGCAGAGACTTGAAAAGTAGAGTTACCAGATGACTCAGTAATTCCACTCCTATGTATATATTAAAAAATCAACACATATGTCTATATAAAAACTCACACACCAGTGTTCACAATAGCCAAAAGGTGGAAACAACTCAACTGCCTATCAACAGATGAATGGATAAACAAAATGTAGTATATCTATACAATGAAATATTATTCAATTCTAAGAAGGAGTGAAATACTAATATATGCTGCATCATGGAAGAATCTTGACAACATTAAGCTACGGGAAAGAAGCTAGATACAAAAGGCCACAAATTCTGTGCTTCCTTTTATGGGAAATATCCAGAATAAGCAAATCTATAAATGAAGAACAAAGTCAATTAGCAGTTTCCAAGCATTAGGGGTAAGGAGGAGTGGGGAGTGATTACTTAATGGTATAAGATTTATCTGGGAGTAATGGAAACACTCTGGAAGTAGACAATGGTGATGGCTGCACAACATTATAAACACTAAAAATCACTGAGTTGTCCACCTAAAGAGGTTAAAATGGTAGATTTTATGTTATATGAATTGTATTTCAATTAAAAATGATAGTAAACAGTTTGGGATAACATATAATATATATATTGTATTAGAGTCTAGGGGAGAAAGAAAGAGCTCACATGAGCCTGAGGTCATCAGGAATAGTTTCAGGAAGGAGGTAGGAGTTTGGGACTTCAGAAGAGCAGGATAACAGATATCTCAAAGATGCTCAATAAGTGCTTGAGGGTTGAATTCAACTATAAAACATTCCAGGAAGAGGCATCGGCAAGGACATCAAGACAGTAAGATGCAGGATGAGTCCCAGGGATGACTGCTCAACATCCCTGGTTATGGAAGATTTGAACAGTGGGGAAGTGGTAGCAGACAGGGCATAAGAAAAAAAAAATTTATGTCAATATAAACATTTTACACTGAAAAATCCTGCCCAGATAATGCATTCTCCCAATTCTACTGTTTTTATTTCTAAGTATAGAAATAATATAAAAGAAGTTACTCTGCTCTGCTGTAATGATTTAAAGCTCCTGTGTGAGTCACAAGGTCATACCACAAAGCAAATGACCCCACAATTTTAGCAGCTTCCAACAGTAATAAACTCACTCTACATGCCCACTATGGATGAGCAGTGGCCGTGTCTCTGTCATCTTCACTCTGGAGCCCAGGCTTACTGAGCAGCCTCTATCTGGAACTGTCATCATGGCAGAGAACAAACAGCATAATGATCTTAAAGTTCCTGCTCAGAAAGCACAAATCTTCCACTCCCTTCTCACTGGTCAAAGTCCGTCACAGGGTGCTTGAGGTCAAAAAGATGGGGAAAGGAACCCAAATATAGATGATGAGAAATATAAGCTAGCCTAAGTTCCAACCCTGGCCCTGCTACTTCATGGCTTTCAACAAAGTTGCTTATCTTCTCTAAGCTTTGGAGTCTTCATCTTTTAATGAGACTCATTATTTCTACACCATGCAATTCTTGTGAGGATTAAGTGATCATGTAAGTAAAATGCTTGGTGCAATGCCTGGCATGTAGCAATCACTCACTAAAATGAAATCCCCTAAAAAAGAAAAAAAAACAAAAAAACAAGAAACAAACTGCTCTACTGATGAAAAGATCCTTCGGGAAAGGAATTTGTTTTCACCTATTGTTTCCTCAATATCCAGGGCATGCCTATAACCTTTAAGGACTTCAGTAGGTGCTTAGTAAAGGGGAGAATGAATGAACATATGCTCACTGAAGAAAATGAGAAAGCACAGAAAAGTATTCAGAAGAAAATAAACTTATTCTTTTCAACTGATGGTGAAAGTACAAGGAATGAAATAATGAATATGTGATGGGTCATTTTTAATTTACATCCTCTCTTGCTCTGGCTCATGCCTGAGGCCAAAATCAAAGCTTAAATGCATAGACTCTGCCTGTCTTTTGGAGGGCAGGACACCATTTCTGAGTACCTTTCTAGCTCAGCAGAGGCCTGGAGATAAACAGGCCTTATGGAACTCAATGTCCAGACAAAGCACTGGATTATACTGGGAGCCTCTGGAAGGTGAAGACAAAAAGAGGCAAGACCTATGACCTAAATGGGAAGGAAATCCAAAAAAAGAGGGTATATATGTTTACAGATAGTTGATTCACTTTGATGCACAGCAAAAACTAACACAATGTTGAAAAGCAACTATACTCTAATAAAAATTAATTTAAAAAGACCTATGATTTAAATGTATACCAGTAGTATGGAAAAGAAGAAATGCAAATAAAAATGGCAACTAAACCCTTCCATGACTAAAGGCTAATTCATATCTTCCTTTTTACTTTCTTCTTTTGAATATATGAAGTATATATTAAATTTGCTTTTCTATTGTAAAATTTTTTATTACTTATGGACCCCTTGATTGACATGGCCCATTATTACAATGGTTTAGTACAGGTAAGATAATGTTCCCACCATTCACACAACACATACACACACACCCACACTTCATATACGAGAAGAGACACAGTGTCTGTCTATTCTAAGGGCTCCTCTAAAGAACAGAAATCCTTGTCCTGTGTAGACTAATTGGTAAAAGCCACAGGGAAACATTTCTCAGTTAAATGAAAGACTTTTCAGACAGACAGCCTTTAAAGACCCTTAACCTCAAGATACAATGACACCTGGAGTGTGTGATTTAATCTGAAGAGCCCATCGGGAAACTGTCCCGTTGCATTTATGGTTCTTTCTATTCCCTGAGAGTCTGACAACAAACACTTGCCAACTTCCTGTGCTCTGCATCCCCCACTCTGCTAGGAGTTATGAGGCGCACCAGACTCAGGACCACTGTCCCTTTTTCTGAGAGGTTTATCCTCTTGGGCAAATAAGAGAGATCCATAGGAAATTCAATAATGGAGTCAACAATGACACAAGAGCTCACAATAAACATGGAAAAATGAGGTTGATTCCCAAGAAAGTGCTGCAGATAATGAGGGTAGAGGGAAGGATAAATATGCCAAAATTCACTGTGGCCACTGCCTAATCTACACATTTAGATTAAACATGCAATCAGCAAAACAGACTTTTCCGTTTCCCTCAGGCAGATGTTTCAGAAAAACCTCCATCCTACAATTCAGCCATAAAAAAGAATGAAATAATACCATTTGCAACAACACGGATGGACATAGAGATGCTCATATTAACTGAAGTTAGTCACTTAGTAAAAAAGAAAGACAAGTAAATAGACTAATACCATATGATATCACTTATATGTAGTGTCTATTACATGACACAGATGAACTTAACTATGAGAAAGATACAGACTCATGGACAGAGAGCAGACTTGGGATTCAAGGGGAAGAGGTATGGCAGGGGTGTGGACTGGAAACTTGGGATTAGCAGATGCAAGCTATTATATACAGGATGGATAAACAACAAGATCCTATTGTATAGCACAGGGGACTATATTCACTATTCTGTAATAAACCATAATGGAAAAGAATATGAAAAAGAATGTGTGTGTGTGTATGTAACTGAATCACTTTGCTGTACAGCAGAAATTAACACATCACTTGAAGTACACTTCAAGGAAAAAAAGGAAAACCTCTACTCCTTTCCCAAGTCCCTGAACCCACCTCCCACATATACTCACAACTACCCAACTCCACTCTACATAAGGACCTCCCCTTTCACATATACATTCTCTCTCTTTCTCTCTGTCTCTCACATACATACACAATTATTCTGTAGGCTTTTCAATGAAATGGCTCCTACCCTGTGAACTATATCCCTTTGAATTTCTCCCTACTTTGTCCTTGTTGGGTTTGACCACCATTGCTGCTGCTGCTGCTGCTAAGTCGCTTCAGTCGTGTCCGACTCTGTGCGACCCCAGAGACGGCAGCCCACCAGGCTTCCCCATCGCTGGGATTCTCCAGGCAAGAATACTGGAGTGGGTTGCCATTTCCTTCTCCAATGCATGAAAGTGAAAAGTGAAAGTGAAGTCGCTCAGTCGTGCCCGACTCTCAGCGACGCCATGGACTGCAGCCTACCAGGTTCCTCCATCCACAGGACTCTCCAGGCAAGAGTACTGGAGTGAGGTGCCATTGCCTTCTCCATTACTAAAAGCCAAATGCTTCTTTAGGGCACGGCTGCTATTCATTCAATATTCAAAGTGAAAAAGCAGACTTGTCCCGTTTGACCTCAAAAGGTAGATGTTGGGATGATAAGACTTGGCTCAACCTCCAGCAGGACGTAGAGCAGGCAATGCTGCCAGTGGTGGCCTGCACCATCTTAGCAAGTGATGAGCTCTTCGTCACCAGCAGAGTTCAAACCAAAGAGTGACACATACCCAGTGAGGATGATCTCAGAGCCTGACCTGAGTCCTCAACCCAGAGAGTCTTCCCTATGTGATCTCCAAAGTGCCTTGTCAAGGAAGAGAGACTAGAGCTGGGTCATGGCCATCAAGTAATAGATAAGAACAAATGACCAAAAGTCCTGGGACAATGTGATGGGAAACAGCACAGGGGTCAAGCCCATTTAGGGAAAATGCAGACACATGTGTCTGAATGAGAGGCTTCAGAAAGATGATAACCAGGAAATGACAAGGAGAAGTTAGTTGTGGATTCAGTTTTAGATGACTCAAATGCCAAGATTAAAACGTGTGGATTTTGTCTTCAAGGCCATTGGTTACAAACTGGTAGCCAAAAGATGGCTTTTTACTTGAACTGCCCAGTTTTTGCAAAGGTATTTGGTCCCAATGCAAGCCATTTAAAGCCTAGTATCATACATTCAACAGACTTTACACATTTATATTACCTGCCATCCACCGTGACAGCTGCAACAGATGATGATAAATCACTGGCGATTTTCAAGTGGAAAAGTGGAATGACTACAGTCGGAGGGAAATCAGTATAGCAGGAATGTGCAGGTAAGATTTGAGGCAAAGGAGCCTCTAATCTTTTTCCACTGCAAGTCCAGACAAGAGACACTGGGCCTAAACCTGAAGAGTGACAGTGGGAGAGGAATGAAATAGAGATACAAGACAGGCCCAAAGGAATAGGTGATGAGAGAAGAGAAGTGTTCATAAGGGGAAGCTTTTACTGTGTTCAAATCTCCGTTCACCTGAGATAGGCTGTGTGACTTAGGGAAAGTTACCTAACATCTATAAGCTTTGCTTTTCTAATACATACAATGGGGATATAATGGTCTATCCTGCAGTGCTGTTGTAAGGATTTGTAATAATTTCTATAAATCCACATAAACTTCCTAATACAGACCCTGCCACACAGTAAGCGTTCCCTAAATAATAGAACATTTTATTGCATATGATTATTAAAACAAGATTATGTGATTATGTGTATACATGTGTGTGGTATTTAACAGATTGAAAGTAAGAGAAGTCAAAAATTACTAATTTTAATACAAATTTGAGGAAAAGATGCATACGTAAGTTTTAGATATTTTGGACCTGAAAAATAATGGCTCACAGGATATATCCAAGTGAAATTATCTAGTTGGAAACTGACAACATGCACATGCATTTGAGGAAAAGCTGGACTGAAGCTTCAGATTAATTGGGGAGGTTTGGGCTGCAAGTAACCCCAAACTCAAACTGAGTAGGCTTAAACAATTCCCTTCACGGGCAGTCCAGAGGTAGACAGCTCAGGACTGTTTATTTTGAGGATTCTGTGGTACCAAGATGGATCCAGGTTCTTTTCATCTCTCTCCTAAGCAGCCAAAATGTGTCAGTTTATCTCCAGACCTGCTATCCTCATGGTCACAACATGGCTGCAGCCATTTCAGGGGTTACATCAAGACAAGACAAGGAAGCCACTCTTTTGAATGAGAGAAGAGATATCCTCCAATATATTTGCCCTCTCTTCTCTTTGACTAAATTTGGGATAAATTCTCTTCCCTAAACCAATCATTAGCAAGAAGATGTGGACTCCTACATTTGGCTGGGAAGTAATCTGGATTTACCTCCTGAGTCAGGGAGGGGAGGAGTGGACACTCAGATAAAAGACAAGGTTGGCTTCTGGATATCAGGGTCTCACCAGTTTGCATCACTGCCCGAGTCTTGGGGTCCAAAGCCTAGGCAGGAGACTCTTCAACTCTTCTCACTGTCACATGACTGTTGCAGAAGACAGCTGCCTCTGGCTGTGGACCCTTTCTGCCTCCTTCCCAGCATCTGGGTGTGTTAGTCCTTCTAAATAAGATGGCTGTGCCTCAGCTCCTCCAGGCATTCAGAGTGAAGCTGTGGAACTAGCTCAATGGATCAAGAGGAGAGCGGTGGTGGTTTCTCACTTCCCAACCACCACCTGCAGCAACCCCTCTCTGGCACTGTCTTTGCAAAATCAGGATGGATTGGATCCATTACACAGACTGTCTGAACCTCCCCACTGAGTCACACAACAAGCAGGAAGCCTAGATTGGCTGGTTGGCTGGCAGATGGTGGCAAGGGGTAGCTGCCAGATGGTGGAAGGTTGCCCAGTTGCCAAGAGGAGCAATGAGCCAGGGTCCTACCAGAACATAAGCCCTTTGTCTCATTGATCCACATGACAAATTCATTTTCAATCACATATGATTTCTCCCCTTATGTAAGGTCCTCCTTGTTAATGACTGACCGGGAGGTGGCAGCTGAGAATTGGACAATAGGGATGGACACCTGCAGTTCTCCAGATGGAGGGAAGGGAAGGAGCCCAGAGGAACTTGGAACCCACACCTCTCTCTCACTGAATAGTAAACTCCAGTCTAAAAAATGCACCTGAGAAAGATCATTAACCCATCTCCCTATGTCTTGCAAGGTCTGAATCTAAGTCATCTTAGAATGACAATGTTATCTTAAAATGTTCATGAAAATACCACAAGCCTGCCACCAATTCCCTCGGTAATGAACACACCATCAATGAGACAGTTTACTTTGAAAGTTCAGCCCACTGGTCCCCAAGCTTTCACAAAAGGTCCCTAGAGAAAATCCATCCATCAGTTTTGCCCTGCGCTGGGCCAACATTTTTAAAAAGTATTGCTCCCCAAACAATTTTTCCAACAACAATTAATTTCCTCTCCTATCTTATCTGTTGAAAAGTTATTTTTAATGGGGCATGTAATAAAAACCACCAATGGCTATCATGAAACCTGCATTAAGCATTTTTAAATTTTTTAATTTGATTAAAATTAAAAGCACACATATCAAAAGTGTATTGCTCAATTTATCTTTACAAACTGAACATAGTCACATAACCAGCACCCAGATCAAGAAACAGAACAGCATCAGCAGCCTTGACCTCCCTTCCAGTCACCATGCTTCCCCTACTCAACCGTAATCCCTATCCTGACTTCCAGGGTAAATGGTTCTTACATGATGTATTCTTCCCCTGTGGCCACTTTCAGTCAACGTTTGATGAGATCCATGTTGCTGCTGCTGCTGCTGCTAAGTCGCTTCAGTCGTGTCCAACTCTGTGTGACTCCAGAGATGGCAGCCCACCAGGCTCCCCCGTCCCTGGGATTCTCCAGGCAAGAACACTGGAGTGGGTGGCCATTTCCTTCTCCAGTGCATGAAAGTGAAAAGTGAAAGTGAAGACACATAATTAAAGGTCGTTCATCCTCAGTGCCTAGTGCATAGTCTGTGCACAACAGCAACAACTAGTGTGCTGCTGTTGTTCAGTATCTAAGTTATGTCTGACTCTTTGTGACCCGTGAACTGCAGCATGCCAGGCTTCCTTGTCCTTCACTATCTCCCAGAGTTTGCTCAAACTGATTTCTATTGAGTCTATGATGCCATCCAATCATGTCATCCTCTGTCTTTCCCTTCTCCTCCTGCCCTCAATCTTTCTGAGCATCAGAGTCTTTTCCAGTGAATCAGTTCTTTGGCATCAGGTGGCCAAAGTATTGGAGCTTCAGCATCAGTCCTTCCAGGAAATACTCAAGATTGGTTTCCTTTAGGATTGAAATCAGGTATTGGCTATTTTGAATAGTACTGCTCTGAATCTTCTGGTACCTCTCTTTTGAAGAATATATATGAGAACTCTGCATCTTGTGCCCAGTACTCTGGCAGAGGGATTGCTTGACTTTGGTAGATAGATTCTGCTACACAGTAGACTCTGCTAAAGTGGTTCCATTAGACATTATAGATGTTTGAAGTATGGAAAATAACTAGTAGACACTACAACCACTTTCATGGATCCCTTCAAAATCTAAAGACAACAGTTAAGAACTTCTACTTAAAAGAAATGTATGCCTTGTTCTGTCCTCAGTGAAAACAGGTAACAATTACTATTCCTTAGAAAATTATTCCTCACTTCAATTATTTTGACACTGTGATGAAATCCTCTCCTAGCCCTGTTACCCGCAAGACTATGAAAACTTTCCTCACAAGTAACACCCATTTGAAGGCTTTGTGCTCACCTAAGCCCTCTTTGGAGAAGGCAATGGCACCCCACTCCAGTACTCTTGCCTGGAAAATCCCATGGATGGAGGAGCCTGGTAGGCTGCAGTCCATGGGGTTGCTGGGAGTCGGACACGACTGAGCAACTTCACTTTCACTTTTCACTCTCATGCATTGGAAAGGAAATGGCAACCCACTCCAGTGTTCTTGCCTGGAGAATCCCAGGGACAGGGGAGCCTGGTGGGCTGCCGTCTCTGGGGTCACACAGAGTCAGACACAACTGAAGCGACCTAACAGCAGCAGCAGCAGCAAGCCTTCTTCATGTGATGGGGACTATGATGCTCAGAGCCTGATGCAATCTCAGTGGGCATTTGGGGTGACTTCCATAACCACATCATCTATAACACACAACCCCTCTCTTCAGTGTCAGGGAGAAAGGGAGGCATGGCGGATGGGGCAGAAAGGCACACAATTTGGAGTCCACAGACCCAGGTCTGGACACAGATTTGGCCACTCTGGTATAAACCTGGGACATGCAACTAACAAGGATAGTTGTCCCATCCCATGCATGAGTCTACATTTAACATTATTTTTCTAAATCCAGCATCTCCCTTCCTGGTGGAGGAAAGAGGCAATCACAGTGAAATCTATATTGCTAGCTTTGCTCATAAGGCCCCACTTGAACTGAGTTTCTCCTGACTTTGTCTCCTCCACCCTCTCCTTTGCTCCCCAGTTGTGTGGGTCCCCTTTCTGCCCCCACACACAGCAAGTATGGTGACTTTTCAGAGCCTTTGCTGGTGCTGGTCCTTCTGCTCCCAGTGCTCTTTCCTATGATCTCCATATGGCTGCCTCTTTCTCATGGGTCAGGTCTCAGCTTAAACATTACTGCCCTCCCACTGCCCTCACTTGGAGTGCTCTTCACTGATCAGCTCTCACAAAGCAGCCCTTCCCCAGCCATTCTTTATCCCATTAGCCTACTGAATGTTCTATAAGCAGATGGAATTCTGTGACATCATTTACTTACATATCTACTGCCCTCCACAACTAGAATGAAAGATCCATAAGGATAGTAATGATGTTTCTTAACCATGACTCTATTCTCCAGCACCTAGCATAGTCCTTGACACAAAGCAGGCACTCAATAAATATTTGGAGAATGAATGATAGAGGGCCAAGTCAAAGAGGGTGATGGTCCAGACCTAGCTACTATTGACTGCTTCCGGGGAAAAAGAGTGAAAGCTCAGGTCCCACTCATTATCATTAGATACCCTTTCCCTCCTGAGCCCAGAATGAGCAATTGATCATCACTGACCCCTGAACTTGGCACTAAAATGCCTATTTGTTTGAGGACCCAGCAACTCTCTTACCTCATTTCAACAAATCAATGTCATGAACCTTCCATTCTGCACAAATTCGTGATGATGCCTCACAGAGAAATACCAAGACACCAAGAAGATTGTTTCACTAGTCAAAGTAAAAACTGTCAGCTGTGGTCAATGCAAACCTGGAGCCTGAAGGCTCTGCAACGCCAGATGCTGTCCTTTCCAGCTCTGTGAATGAAATCTGGGCACCAAGACACGATCAAGGGGAAATCGGCCCAGGCGGACCAACCTTATGTGATCACAGGACACCATATCTGCCCAACATGGCAGAGGGAGAGAAGCATAGCTGTGCTCCTTGTGCCAACTGGCCACAGGCCAGCAGCTTCAAATGACTCTGACAGCTTTACCAGTAAGAAGGAAGGACTTCATTGGTTGGAAAAATCCTCAGATTTAAAAAATCCTATATATCAGTGGTTTTGCTTTTTCCTGAAAGTGTGAGCTTTGCAGGTATCCACTAACATGTTTTGGCTTTGCTAGCTTCAGTGCTGGTCAATACTTGCAAATGGTCCAGAGAGAATGTGAAATAAGGAAGATATGGAGAAGCTTTGAGTCTTCATCAAACAGAAAACTTCAATGCTCAGGTTGCAAAATGATGCAATCAACTCTAACAGACCAGAGAACCTTAAAGTTGGACTGGCCCAGGCCCTGACATTGACTCAAAAATGAGCCTTGAATACCCTCGATTATTCATACCTTTGATTCTAAAGCACCTGTTACAACCCATCACTGCACTGGAAGCCAAACGCCCAGATCCCATAGGCCTCAGAAAAGACCTCTCTCCCATCAGAACATAACTCTGCTTTCCCTCTCAGCCAAATCCACTGCCTTAGGCTCTCATGTCAATGTTTAACCCAGTCCCAGGTGAGGAGCCCAGACAGATCGGAAATCATCCACACCCACATCCCATCAAACCAGCTATTCGGAGCTCTACGGAGCTCACTGTAGTCAGGAGGTCTGGCTGAATCCAGTGAGGACTGACTGGAAACACCCTGTGGGGCCCCAGAAGCACTGGGTGAGATCTTGGCTCATGGCCCTTGTGCAACCTTGGGGGGTGTGGTGTGTGAACACAGTCTCTATTTGACACAGTTAGCCTCTACTCATGTTTCTACCTCAAACACTCCCAGTGGGAAGATGGTCAGGCTGTTTGGTTGGGCAGGAGGAGCACAGATATCAGAAGCTGAGGCCCTGGGGGCTCATGAAGCCCACCTGGGTTTCTAAAGCCTCAGCTCTGCAGAGCTGCAGTGAGCTGATGCATGCAACTGGGCTTGGCTGGTAGGCAATCAGGCCAGAAGCAAGCACAGGAATGTTAAAGCCACAAAAACAAGAATGAGGAACCCAGGACAGGAGCCTGGAATGAGCCTGGAGGCCACAGCAATTAGTGTGGGCCTCTAGTGAGCCCTTTTAGATCCTAGGCTGCCTCTGTAAATGGCAATGACTCGACAATGGTTCTTTAGAGAACTCGGATACTGAAACCTTTGGATTAGATCCACTTTCCCAGGATCACAGTTTATACTCTTATGATGGCATAGTGTTCATTCAGTGACCTAAAAGGGCTCTAGGTCAGAGAATGTAAAAACAAATGGTATATAGCTCACAGATGAGGTGTTGTTTTTTTTTAATGTGAATATTTTGGGCCAACATTTTACATTGAGAAATTGCACATAGAAATTCATATTTATAATCTCTCTTGAGAAAGGCAAAGATCTGACAAAAGTGAGCTTACCATCCAGCTTGGCAACACCTGGCCAGAGCTCAGAGCAGCCTCTTAACTGAGACCATGGGCTCTAGGTTGGTCACCATCTACCTGGCCTGCTTCCTCATCTAAGCTGCTGGCCCGGCAGGAATTTGAGTTTGAGACCTCTGAACTCAGCACTTAATGCTCCACACAGTGGATGCCCGTGTAGCGGGGTAACATGAACTGTGGCAGTAGTCAATGTCATAGCCATTGTCCTGGATGTGTTTGTTGAGGTCTGTTGATTCTATGTGGTACAGCACCCATTGCAGGGAAACAAGATAAAGCATAGATCTTCATCGCATGAGGTTTAAGCCAACGGAAAGATCAGCACAGGTTGATTTTGTAAAACACTGCAAAAATTCAAAGTGACAATGATTGATGGAGCATGGGACAGGAGGCTCCATGATGAAAGCGGGAGATCATAAATTGGAAGTTCATTGCTCACTGTCACTTGCGGAATGAAAGATGCAGCCTACAGCCACTGATAAGAGATGGACAGAGGCAGTCAGCCCCTTTCTGGGTTTTAGCTGTAAAGTCAGAGAATACCCATACAGAGGAGAGTCTCTGACCACTTGTCAACCCAGGATAGCTCTTAGAGGGGCAATTTTTGAGCACCTGGTGTGTGCTGGCATTAATGAGGCCCTTCACCTACTATGGTCCATAGAAGAGGCAAATATATTGACTTGGAGTGTGGGCTGGTAGTTGGCTGACTGGGTTCAAATATTGGGCCCCATGCCTCACAAGCTGTCTGCTCTTGGATATGCAAGCTCTTTAAAATTTCCCTTTCCCAACCCATAAAAAGAAAAATTGATGGAATCTACTGTATTTTTGTTAGGAGGATTAAAGTGTTAAGCAGAGTAACTATCTTATAGTAAATACATAGTAAGTATTAATAACTACTACTATTATTACTAAGCTTCTTTTTATAAAGTGAGGAAACAAACTCAAAAAGGGTAAGCAACTTGCCTCAGATGATCATAAGTCAAAGAACTGTTACTCACACTTAGCTTCATCTTCATAAAGATGACTGTGGTTCTGGTACCTTCCTTCCAATGACATCTTAGGGCTTCTTGAGCAAATAGTAGAGATCCTAAATGAAAAAGAAAGAAAGAGTTTGGGTAATGCCTTCAAAGCACAGCATTAAACCATTCCTGGCTTCTGGAACTTTTTTCCCCTTCAGTCCAATTGTTCCACCCATCAGTGAAGCCATTTTCCATGCACAGGTTAAGCCCAATTCTCCATGGAAGGACAATGTCATCCATCCCAGACACAAGTCACGCTTAATAGAAAACAGCAGGACAGGGTCATCTGCAAAGCTGCTTGGAGCTCAGCCAGTTCTCCCACATGGAAGGCGAGCTCACTGCCACTCAATCCCACATCCTGGACGTTCTCCAGGAATGAGTGACAGGTCCTGCCATGTGGACAATCAAAAGCATGGGGGCAGTGGGAATGGTAAGAGAGATGGAAAAAAACATTAGGGATGAGCAAATGCCAGACAGATGGCATGGCCTCACTGCAGGTGGCTAAGAAACTATAGCAGAAAGCTGGCTAAATGGGCATACACACCACTGAAAGGACCATGAGAAGGGCAATGAAGTCAAGTCCCAAAAGGCACCAGCCTGGCAAAGAACAACCACAGCCAGGAAACTAAAGGAGATGTTCCTGGACCAGTGAAGAATCAAACCCCAGTGGTATGAGCACCTTGGGAGGATGGCAGGGGGAATATGGGGCAAAAGTGGAATAAAGAGGAATACAGGCACGAATTTAGAGTAGAAGCCAGAAGCCATCCTGGCCAGGTCTAGGAAAATCATGAACAAGAGACCACTAACACAGGAATGACAGGCAGGTTTGTTGTTTAGTCACTTAGTCGTGTCCAGTTCTTCACAAAACCATGGACTGTAGCCCACCTGGCTCTTCTGTCCATGGGATTTCCCAGGCAAGAATACTGGAGTGGATTGCCATTTCTTTCTCCAGGCAGGCAAGGTTAGGTAGACTAAATGAACTAATACCAAAGGATCTTCTGATGTCTCAACAAGGATGAGGACCAGATGGGTTTCTACTGGAAGCAGTCACCGTCCCATTTCTCAGAGACGCCATTGTAAATGGGCATATGCACATATATACAAACACATGTATGGGTACATCCACACATGTATATATTCTCAGATATTTAAAATAGAATTGGACTTCATATATTGAATACATTATCCAATATTTTTTGACTCAACTGAATCAAGGATATCTGTCACTGTCTGTGAGTTGATTGCTACAGGATCATTTTAGTGGCCTGTTGTATTCCATCATATATATGAACCATAACCGACTCAGCCACTCTCTACTGAAGGGCATGTGTCATGGGGATGTATGGTTTTTCACTGTTATAAGCCAAACAGTTATTATTTCCTCAGGATTAATTCCTGGATGTAGAATTGGTGAATCAAAGGGCAGAGAAGATTTTAAATCTTTTACCACATAAGAAAAAAGGGGGTGTGGGGAAAAACTAAACTACTTTACGCTCTCACCAGCAGTATGAAAAGGCAGTTTTCTATATACCCGCCCCAATGCTACATGTATTATCATTACTTTGCCAATTTTCTAAGTAAAAATGCCATGTCAGTTTTCTATCTGCAGTCCTCTGCTTACTACAGAATGAACATTTTCATAAGTGTGTCCATAACTATGCACAAGGTTATTCCCCCTAGAGGAAGATGTTATTGAAAGGGATGGGTAAAATCAGTTGGCTGGCTGCTCAGACCCGGCCTCAGAGAGATTCCTTCTTCATGCCCACAGGTACTATCATGGATTCAAGGGGCTGCACCTCAGCTTTAAAGATGCAAAACCTGACTTCTTGTTCACCCAAATGTGTTCTCCCTCTGGGAGCAGATGTTTGCTAAGAAAATTTACAGGAGATGCGTTGTTAAACTGGGATGCCAATTTATCAACTTACAATAAAGAAAGAAAACCTTTCCAACAATGGAATATTCATGTCTGATAATTAGGGTACTCCCTTCTGGAAAACAAACTAAGAGCCAGAAGATTACTTGATGAATAAACACATATCCCCAGAAACAGAGAGGAGCAGTGAGACAGCAGTTCTAAAGACCAGAACACATGTGCAGACAGAATTCAGTCTCTAGCTCCACATCTCTTGAGGACAGGTCCTCTCGCCCAGCCCATCCAGAGACCCACGCCCCTCCCAGACATGACCAGGACAGGGTGATGACCCAACTAACAACTTCAGTCCCAGGCACCTCCAGCTCTAACCTACAAAGTTAATCAGTCACACAGGCCCATGGGCACAAAAACCAATAACTTCCATTGACACCCTGAGCTAACCTTCTGGGCCAATCAACCAACAATCAATACCCTCCCTCTGTCTCAATCCACCTCTTCTGCCTATTCTCTCTAGCTCTCAGTCTTTATCTCAGACTCTGTCTTTCTCTCCTTCTCTCTCTCTTTCTCACATACACTTTATTTCTTTGTTTACTCATACTGTGGTCCAAATGTTTTCAATTTTGCTTTAGCTGTCTTTTGTCACATGAATCCTTTGTCTTGCCACCTTGTATCTGCCTGAGACAACCGACTGGTTCGCAAATTAGGATGCATGTACCCTGGAGGGTTCACCAAGGTTGGCCGAATTATACTTGGAGCCAGAGGATAAAGATGGCTTATCTGAGAAAACTCATTTTTCTAAATGTTACATAATTTAAAACATTTCAAAAGTAGATATGTGGCAGAATACAAAATGGATGAGTTTTTCATAGCAAATATAATTTTTGAAAAAAAAAAAAAAAAAGGAGATTCAAAGAAATTCCATATTGCCTTTGGTTTCTGATGAAACCTCTAACCAGTCCTCACCCTCATACACCCACTCTCCATCACCCGATGGCTATGCAGCCATCCTCTGTACCTAACGAACACTTTGGTGTGAAAGTTTAGGAAGCACTAATAATCCATTAGGGTAAAGGATGAGAGCAAATATCAGACTGGAGGTCTGAGGTCAGGGAGACCTGGGATAGACAGACCTGAAATCAGATAGACCTGGGGTCAGACCTGGCTTAGAAAACAGCACACGCTATATTAGTTGGGTGCCTTCAAGTGAGTTATTACTACCCTGAGCTTCAATTTCCTCATCTACTGGTATAATAACAAATAATTGATGGAATGTTTGATCATCATGAGAGTCTATAAAATTAGCAAAACTGATATTTAAAAATTGACTTGTAACCCATCTCAGCTTAGCTCTTGATGTTCTGCTGATCATTTCTGCTGATTATAGAAAATGTTTAATCCTTCAGCATAAGATAACTTGGTCTCTTCTAATTCAAGGCTTACTTTGGGGGGGTAAAGATTGACTTAGACTCAAAGTTCACCCCTCAAACTTCTGGGAAGCATCTGGATACAAGGGGATTCTTCATGGTATTAAAACAGAGTGGTGTCCATCTAGTCAGCCCCCACCTCCTTCTGCTGGGGTTCATATCTATTCTGGTCTGTGTTGGAATGGTTCACGCCAGCTATAGCCACAAGCTGGACCAGCAAGAAGAAGACAGGCCTCCCTGTTCTATACCTGGGTTGATCTAATGTCTGTGGCCTCTGCTCCTGTGCCTTGTTCTAGGTGGTGCGCTGAATTTACAGGCAGCAGTCAGCTGTCTCCCAGCCTTTCAGCATGCTGACCCTCAGTAAGGCAGCCAAGGCTCCCTGTAGTTGCCTTGAGGGGCACATGACTTCCAGGGCATTCTCCTTCATGTCTCAGTCAAGCATGTCACAGGGCAGCATACTAGCATTCACTCCTGGGTTAATGCTCACACTTTCTCCACTCAAGGGGCTGTGTCTCTGTGAAGCCTAGTTGATGTTTCCCCAGGGATGGGAGCAGCTAGAACCCGGAACAACTCGGCCATTCATGAAGCAACTTCCTGCTTTATCCCCTGACAATGAAATCAGCCTCCAACTCCAAGAACAACCTCTAATTCCCAGCAGGATAGGACCTTTGAGATCAGCTATTCAAACAGCTTTTGAGCATCAAACAAAAGCTGTCACATTTTTACCAGTCCAAGAAGAATGCGATAAACAAAATTAAATAGAAGTCCTGGTGCTCAAAAGTGAAATAGCTACTGACAAAAAAGGCAGACAGAAAACACTTATAAACTTGAAACATATACAAATCATGACTTGGATTTGACTCTTATCCCTAAGTATCATGAGAATTAACTAATGTTGCACTCCTGGAGAATATAAGTGATATATAAATGCTAAACAATTTACGTTTGCTGAATCACTTAGGATGCGTACCAAAATACTATGCAATACTGATCTTCTAGAAGATTAATCCTCCCAAAAGCAAATGACTTCCAAAATGGCTTGATAAATGACAAGGAAATAGCAGTTTTATGACTCTCATACTGATGTTTTGTGCTATAATGGAACAAATATTAAAAGAGAAAAATATGTTAATATCTCAGGATAATATTATAGAGTCTGGGTAGCAGCTCCTGGCTTTCTAAAGAAAGCCATACCAATCAAACCTTTCCCTAAAGACACTGACACAGGAAGAAATGGGTTTCCTATTTCAGTAAACATTTTGTGAGCACTTAGACACTGGTGCTATGCTAAATATTGGGAGTACAAAGTTAAATAAAGTGATTTCTGCCCTGGGGTTACTTGCCCTCACTTGATATGTTGCCTCCACCCTCTATCTTGACAACTGGCTCCATCCCTGGGACTCTCCCAGTCTCCCCCAACTCAACAACCTGGCAGTTAGCCTAACCCCATCCTCATCACTCAAATGCTAAATCCAGTGAGTCACCAAGACCCAAGGTTCCTCCCTTGTGGTTGACAGTTGCCTCTGGGGTGATAACTCCCCCTTCCTTCCAGGTTGCCTTTGCAATGGAGAAGGCTCTGAGGCACAGAAGCAAAGTGGACCCAAAGCTGTCTTCCATAAGCCATGGCTGAAATCTCAAGCAGACCCAGGGTGGTGACAAGGGGCACCCAAGTATCTTCTCTACCAGTTATGCTACTCAAGGAGGACCACGGAGTAAGAAAAAGATGAAGGGAACACTCAGGTAAGAGACAGTAAATATAAGGAGGGATGGAGAGAAAAACAGAAGGATGGTAGGAACAGGGACAAGGAGGTTATGGAAAAGGGAAAGGAAGAAGTCCAGAAGTCAAGTGAGCAGGAGCTGTTAGGACCCCAGAAAAAGCTCAACCCTTCTGCTGATGAATGAAGAGCAGAGAGCAGATTTTTAGACAAATGAGACAGTACCACCTAATGAAATAGTGTCAGGAGCTCTTAGAGGACTCTAGTATATGTCCAAGCAGAGTTTTTAGTAATGGAGGTAGGAATTAGGAGGGTATTGAGAAACAAAGTTGAGAAAATTAGAAAAAGAAAAAAAAATGACACTGGATTTCACTCCGAAATATGGTCATATTCTGAACAGAAGTATCTGAGAATCTTCAATTCAAAGTCAGCAAACCCAAGGAAGGACAAGCAAAGGCAATGAATTATCTTGTATGTCCCACAATAATTGGCAACTTCTGCTGCTAGAGTGTGCTTCCTGCAATGGCTGGTCTGAGATTCCTAATGTAGTATGACCTGGGGGTAAGTGGGGAAGGCAGCTGGCACCTGGAAGTTCTCTCTTCTCCAAAATGGCCTTTCTCATCAGCTCACAGATGCCTGCAGCTCCAGTTTTGTTGGTAGAAGGAAAGAAGTGAGTGGCCAGATGTTGAGTGCTAATCCCATGCTAGCTCTATGCCAGGGGATTCACATACATAACAGCCTTTGAGGTAAGGATGTCTAATCCCCATTTTACAGATGAGAAAATGAAAGCTGAATGGTTAAGAAACACTTCCTATTTCACATAGCTAATAAGAGGCAGAGCTCCAAGCCGAGCTCTGTTTTTCTGCACCAATGTCCCCAGTCTTTCCCCTGCCCCATGGAACAACGCCATCATCCCTAAAAAGAGTCACAAGATTTTAGATCTCAGTAGCTTTGCTCATTCACTCAGTACACGGCTATCCAGCACTTTGTTGGCTTCATTCATTCACCAGGTATTTACAGAGTCTAACTAATGTGCCAGGCACTATGGTTTGGGGAAACCATGGTAAAAGACCCAGAAGTGATCCCTGTGCCCTGGTGGGGAAAAAGGACACAAAACAATTAAATAAAAGAATTACAAATTGCAAATTGAAATGTTCTATGAAGGAAATGAGGGCTTCCCAAGTGGCACTAAAGATAAAGAACTCTCCTGCCATGCAGGAGACATGAGACACAGGTTTGATCCCTGAGTCAGGAAGATCCCTGTAGGAGGGCATGGCAACTCACTCAAGTATTCTTGCCTAGAGAATCCCATGGACAGAGCAGCCTGGCGGGCTACAGTCCACAGGGTTGCAAAGAGACATGGCTGAAGCAACTTAGCATGCATGCAATGCATGAAGGAAATAATAAGGAGACTGGAACAGAGAGAACTAGGGGAAGGTCAGCCCACATGGCCCACACTGATACTCAGGACAATCTCTGTTGAATGAGAGCACACACACGGAAGGTGGTGGAAAGGGATTCCAAGTATCAGAAATAATTCATAAAAAGATACAGAGCATGAAACAGGCTCACGTGACTGGATAGTGGTGAGTGCAGAAAGCAGGGTGGACAGGCTGCTTGAGAAACAGGCGGGGCCCCATTCTGCAGAGTTCTGTGTACTCTTCAGGGACTCTAGGTCTTGTGCTATGTGCAAAGGAAGCCATGATGGATTACACTTAAAGGAATAATGTCTTTAAAAGATTTGTCTTTAAAAGATTCTCTGGCTGCACATGTAAAATGGACTCTTGCAGGCCAACAGCAGAGACAGGGAGAACAGTTAGGAGGCTGCTGTAGTATTCTAGAAGAGACCAAGATGGCCTAGATTAGAGTGGTGGCAACAGAGGTGGATGGAAGTGGCTGGCCCTGAGATTGTCTGGAGGCTGAAGCAAAAGGACTTGCTCACAGATCAAATAGGGCTAGTGAAGATGGACGGCACTATCCAGTTTCTGCTGGAGAAATTACAGGAATTATGGAGTCATCAGGGAGATGCTTTGGCAAGCGAAGATGAACAAGTTTTGATTTTGAGCTCTTGGTTTCTGAAATTGGACTTATCCAGGAAATATCCAGTGGGAAATATCTAGTAACAATCCTCCTCTGTGAGTCTGGGACTCAGAAAAGAGGCCAGTTCAGGAGATATCAATGTTGGGAGTTGAGAGAATGAATAAATATGGAGAAGCCCAGGGAAGAAGCTGGAAACGAGAGATAAAGTGCAGGAGGAAGAGGAAGCAAAGAAAACTGAGGAAGAGCGGCCAGTGATGTTTTAGGGGAAATAGGAAAAGAGGAGGTGAAGGAAGCATGGAGAGATACCATCTTAAGGGCTCTGCTAAGATTGCTGAGAGGGGAAGAAAGACACAAGAGAGTAAAGTAACAAATAAGAATTCTCATCCCAGAAGAGTTCATAGTCTGATGAGAAAGACCAATATGATTGATGAAGGAATTAAAAAATTCATGTAACATTTATTGAGCACTTACTATGTGACAGGAACTAAGCTAACTGATTTATATGCGTGATCATTAAAGCCTCCAGTGACATCAGAATCATTATAATCTTCATTTCACAGATGAGAGAACTAAGGCTCAGAGAGAGCTCTTAGCTCACAAAGGTCACAGAGTCAAGTAAGGGGAGAAGCGGGATTTGAAGGTAGGCAGTCTCTGGGATCGCACAGAGTCGGACTCGACTGAAGCGACTTAGCAGCAGCAGCAGCAGCAGCAGTGTGATTCCTAAGGTGCACTCCAAACCACAAAGGCATCTGCCTCTAGCTGGGAACATATACGGGTGGCCCATTCCCTTATTCCTCTCTTTGGCTCTTTCCAGCCAAACTTACTGCTCTTGCTTATCTCATAGACATCCTTGTTTGGGACCTGGGATGACTCTTTTCCCTGCAGTGACCTTGTCCAATGTGGTGATGATGCTGAGAGGCAGCTCTCCGGGCACTGAGATTTCACACACCTCCACCCCCTCACAGCTACAAGATTTCACACACCTCCACCCCCTCACAGCTTACCAGGACCCTAAACCTTGCCCCAAACCCCCATAGACGCCCCAACTCTAAAACCTGGCCCAGGAATACATAATTTTCATTTTAAACCAGACACAGATCAGATCAATCTCAAGTACTTTGGATGTAGGTTGACATGGCAGAGCGGCAAAGGGAGTAATCATTGCTGATAAAACTGAGAAAATGGAAGAAAAAGCTCTTTTAGCTTAAATTGTTTCCTATAAAACAGTTTTGAAGGTAAAAGGTACTATCTTCTTGTCAGTGTCAACATTTCTCTCACTGGGTAAGTGAAATTATGTATTTGTCAATGACGAAATCTCTCCAAAAGAGAGATGACATTTTGTTTGGTTTCTGGCAAGGAAAGATTGGGTCTGATGAAACTGGTAACTATACAGATGCATAAAAGAACATTTGCATAGGAGGCAGGCAAACATCACACCACTTCTTCTGTGTTCAATGAGTATATGCCCAGAACTCTTAAACCTTGCCTATCCTAATTTGGCTCAATTGACTTGATGAGTATTTTTCACTGAATTTCTACCTGTTGTTTGGGTGAAAGATAGCACCAGAGACTGCATGCTACTGCTTTCTGTCCCTATATTCCAAACTCACTGCTTGATTGTCAGCAGCCAATATTCAGATACATGTCTTTACTCTCTGCCCCATAGCCTCGAGCAGTGCCACCTTGCTGATCCAACCAGAACCATAGTCTAAGACCCACTGATCTGAGCTCAGTTGTATCACAAAATCAAAACTAGATTAAGAGATGCCTGATCCAGCATGAGAAGATATTCAAGGCTCCTGAGCTGCGGAGGCATTGGTTTTTCAGCGGCACTTTCTCCCGCTCTGTGTGACGAATGGCACACCCACTGAGCCCATGAGAGTTAATGCCCTCACCTCTAAGTGGGAATCCTCAGGACCTACAACTGCAGAAAGGAATCAAAGGAACTGCTTTGAAGCGTTGAAAGCAACTCCCTCCTATAGGAAATAATCAATGCCCCTTTATTTCATAGTTGCAGGGCTGAAGCCTTCAGTTGCTTAACATCCAGTGTGAGCTTGTGCCCAGAAAGCCAGAAATGAGAAACAGAAGCAGAAGCACAGCTTGTGCACACATCAATATATCTGGCCTTACTAGAACTCTCTAAGGTATTAAGGACATTTTTGTCCTACCTTAGAGTACAGACCTGATGCTGTCTTTAGATTTTTTTCATGGTTGATTCTTCTCAAACTAACAGTTGATCTAAGTCATGGGCACATTTTAGAAAGATGTAAATGTGGACCTCGAACCAAGCTAAAATTATGCATGTATGAGAGGCAGAAAAGGCTGGGAGAAACAAGTTCAGAAGGAAGAGTTTAACAATTTTCATGGATTCATCCAAAGAATATAAGCAAATGCCATTTTTATCCCCAGTCATACAAATATTAGGAATGGATGTGAAAAAGAATTTTTTCTAAATTATGCCATTACTACAAAGTAACATCACATTTTCTCCTACTTCTGTCCTTTTCCTTTTTCTTCACCCTACCCTGCCACTAAATAAATTAAATTCACAACATAAGATGTGGTCAATTATAATATGCAACGTTATTTTGTGAGCCATCAAGACAGAAAAGATGCTGCCAATTAAACTTTGACACACACCTTGGTTTCAAAGATCTTGAAATGTGAAAAAAGGGTTCATCATAAAATCCATGAAGCACAGCCTACATACAGGCATACACACACATCACACTCATCAATGAATTTTTCTTGCAAGAGCAGAAAACTGTCATGAAGAACCAATTTTCCAAACAGACTAGATTTGTGCCACCCCTAAAAAAAAGGAGGGGTGGGGAGTTTAAAGTTTATTTTATGGCATATATTTGCTGCCTGAAGACAACTCAGAACACCATTGACAGATAATGGACCACATTTCATATCTGAGAAGTGTCTCTTATTTTTAAAACTGAAAGCAGAGAAAGTCATTAGATTTGCTTTCACTCTTGCCACAGAATGGCAGGGCAATTTTCATCAGACCTGCTCCTTTTTGTTTTCTTCATTTCCCAGTTTCCTCTTCTCTTTTACATTCATCTTTATTCTTGCTATCGCTCTCTCTCTCTTTTTTTTTTTTTACTTGAAATCTAATTTAGGTGTCTCCATATCTCATTAATGTGGCCTGCCTCAAAGGTCCTTAATAATAACTTATTGTACATGTTTATTACACTTGATAGGAAGTAATTTTATTGAAGCCCCTTTTGTCTCCTCATTTCAGGTAATCTTGTGTCTCCACATGGGTAATACTGTCCCTAAGAAAGTAGTATGTTTTGCAATATTCTTGCTCGTTATAACCAGGAAAATGATAATGAGAATTCATGAGGCTGCAAAGAGGTACAGTGACTCCATCTCCAAATAGCCCAGTGCCTAGCTATAATGAAGATGCTTTGTATTTATTTGGCATAATATTCCTGACACCTAATAGTGACCATTTTCTCTCCAACACTAAGAATTTGTTTTAGAACAACTTACTCATTGCATTGGTTATTTGTTAAAGCCTTATCTAGGTCACTCATACAAAAGGGGGTGCCAATCAACTGAAGTTTAATCATCCGTCAAGTCAATATTTATTAAGGGCCCAATCTTTTCCCAGATATTCTAGCAGGCACAAAGGATAGGCCAATAGCTGAGACAGTCCCTGGTCTCAAGTTTAGCAGGAAAGTAAAACATATTTGAATTAAACATGGCCCAGTATATTTGTATCTTCTAGCTGCTATAACAAAATACCACAGACTAGGGACTTCCCTGATGGTTCAGTGGTTAAGAATCCACCTTCCAATGCAGGAGATGCAGAACCAATCTTGGTAGTGGAACAGGCCACATGGTGAATAAGCCTGCATGCTGCAACTAGAAAAACCACCTGCCGCAACTACTGAGTCCAAGCACTTATAGTCTATGCTCAACAAGAGGAAAGCCCTTGTAAGGCAATGAAGAGCCTGCATGCCCCTCAACAGCAAAAACCATATGCAACCAAAAACAATAACAACAACAGCAAAAAACAGACTGGGTAGCTTATAAAGAATAAACGCAGTTCTGGAGGCTAGCAGTCTGAGATCAGGATGCCAGTATGGTCAGATGAGGGCTTTCTTCTAGGTCACAGACTTCTTGTTGCATCTTCACATGGCAGGAGGGCCTAGGAAGCTCTATCCCATTATTTAAGCCTATTCATGAATCTCCACCCTCATCATCTAATCACTTCCCAAAGGCCCCAACTTGTATTACCATCACATTGTGCATTAGAATTCAACATGTGAATTTGAGGGGAAAACAAACATTCACACCACAGCATCCAGCAGTCTCCAGTTAAACTAGCACTGTCCTTTCTACATTTCCTCCACTGACCAGCAATTACCACCTTCTTCTCTGGATTCCTGTTCCCTTCAAATAAGACAGCTTGAACCTGTGTCTATTGCATTCCCACCTCTTAATCCCACAAACACCCACAAAATACCTCCTTAATAAAAAAAGAAAAATGGATGCATCAGTTAGAGGCATAGTTTATTCCATTATTTATGTCCTCTGCTTCATTTCTCTGAGGCCTTCAAACAAATACTAGAATGTGTTTCAGTTTCATTAACCATTCATTATGGAAATTTTCACATACATAAATTAGAAAGACTAGACTATGAACTCCAAATACTTGCTCTCGTCTTCAGTAATTATCAACGGTTCTGCCATTTTTATTTCATCTCTACTTTCCACCTTTTTTCATATTGGTTTTCAAAACCCAGATTGCCTATCATTTCACCCATAAGTACTCCAGCATGGATTTATGAATGTTTGGGTTTTTTCTTTTCTTTTTAACTTCAACACAAAGCCATTATCTTATTCAACAAAACTAACAAGAATTTCTTATTATCTCCATATAACCTCCCTTGTATTTCTCTGATCGTCTCAAAAATGTATTTTTATAGTTAACTTATTGAAATCAGGATCCAAACCAAGTTTACAAATAGCATTTGCTTGATTAGTCTTGTAAGTCTCTTTTAATCCAAAACAGTTTGCTCTCCCATTCTTCTCCATGCTATTTATGTCCAGTGATTGAATGTCTCCTGTGGTGTTACCCAAATTTCCTTTGTATTTTTTATAAATGGGTAGGTAGATACAGAGGTTTTATTACATTTAAGTTCAATATTTTTAGCATCAAGATGCTATAAACAATGCTGTGATGACCTACTGCCTAACATGGGGAGGAAAAAAATGTCTGATGCACTTTTTTGTGATAATGAATGAGTTTAGATCATGTCAACGTGATTCACCCACTAAAAAGCCTCTGCATGAACTTTAACCTACTGTCTGTGTAGCCATTGATAATCATTGCCTAGAGCCACCATTCATTAGAGATTTTTTCCAGGTAATCAATCACTTCGTGTTACAACTACACCACAGAATGAGATCATTTACCCTGGTACTGATTAAGCCAAATCAGGAGAAAAAAAAATTATAGTTAAAATATGTTTAAAGCACCGAAACACACTTCAGACAGTTATTCAAAAAATAAATAAAAGTGGCCCAATCCAACTAATAGATGCCTCCACCTCTTTTGAGAACAAAATATTTGTTTTAACTGAAAATTTCCTAGACCACCTACATGATAGCACTTGCCTTTTAATACCTATTGGGAAAATGCAAATGATGAAAAGTGTCTATGAATTCAGTGACCCACTGAACAGATTTCTAGTATATTAATCATAGCAGTAGTCTACACACCCTTGAAATAGAGCAAAGTATGTGTCATAAAGATAAAACATAATTTTAAATTGTCCAAGTTGCAATCTTTCCCCCTTCTGTCTTACATCGCAAACCGTGCCCTGTAAAGAGAGGCTCGCTAGACAGACAGTCCCCAGAGAGACTAGTGGAAAGAAAACTTCTTCAGGTTGAGTGTCACAAGAAGCCTGTGGGAATTTACAGAAAGAAAAGAACAAAATTTTCTGGACAATTTGCAGCAACATGGGTGGACCTAGAGGTTACCATACTAAGTGAAATTAAGTCACACAAAGAAAGGCAAATACCATATGATATCATGTATATGTGGAGTCTGCTAAGTCGCTTCAGTCGTGTCCGACTCCATGCGACCCCATAGACGGCAGCCCACCAGGCGCCCCCGTCCCTGGGATTCTCCAGGCAAGAACACTGGAGTGGGTTGCCATTTCCTTCTCCAATGCAGGAAAGTGAAAAGTGAAAGTGAAGTCGCTCAGTCGTGTCTGACTCTTAGCGACCCCATGGACTGCAGCCTACCAGGCTCCTCCATCCATGGGATTTTCCAGGCAAGAGTACTGGAGTGGGTTGCCATTGCCTTCTCCAAAGTATGACAAAAATGAACATACCTACAAAGCAGAAACAGATTCACAGACACAGAGAACAGAACTGTGGTTGTCAAGGGGTAGGAAAGGTCAGGAAGGGGAAGACTGTGAGTTTGGGATTAGCAGATGCAAACTATTATATAGAATGGATAAACACCTATGGTATAGCACAGGAACTATATTCAATATTATGTGATAAACCATAATAGAAAGAAAGAAATAAAGATAAAGAAAATCACTCAGTCGTGTCCAACTCTTTGTGACTCCATAGACTGTAGCTTACCAGATTCCTCCGTCCATGGGATTTTCCAGTCAAGAGTACTAGAGTGGGTTGCCATTTCCTTCTCCAGAGGATCTTCCTGACACAGGGATCGAAACTGGGTCTCCTGCATTGTAGGCAGACACTTTACCATCTGAGCCACCAGGGAAGTCCTAATAGAAAGGAATATGAAATGAATATATGTGTGTATAACTGAATCAGTTTGCAGTACAGCAGAAATTAACGTAACATTGAAAATCAACTATGTTTCAATAAAATTTTTAAACATTAAAAAAAAAAAACAATTTTAAGATTTTCTGGCCAGATTTTTTCCCCTCTCCACCCTTGGATATTTTCAAAAGAGACTGCAAAAGCTTCATATACCTATTTTAATGATTCTGGATACTGAGATTTTACATAACTTATACATGTATGTGTAAGATATGGTGTTGATTCAGATGACAGTGTTTTCTTACAGATCTGAAATTTGAGCCAGCTCTCTTTTCTGCCCCCCACTGGGGCCCAGAAACTGCCCTCTCTGTGTCTCTGGTTCCAAACGTTTCAACCATAGGCTCTACCATCACCATTCTACTATAATATTAACAGTACTCTCCATAAATCTAGAAGGCAAACAAGTATATTCCCTCCTCATCCCCTAAGGGTACCTTTTAAGCTAGAAGCTGGTTCCCCAAGACCAACTTGATAGCCCACAGTAGCATTCGTTCTAGTGGTCATCAAAGTAAAGAGCCCCAGTGGCCTACTCTCCTGCTGAGGCCAAAACACACAGGGTGCAATTGCCTAGTTAGATGGATTGCTCACAGATAAGACACAAGCCTAATCTAGCCATTGATCTAAACTCTGATGTTTGCAGCACACACTCTTAGGGGCCCCCCAAATCACCCTCCTTCCTCTATATAATAGGCTGTTTGATATTTCTGTTGATATTCTTTACTCAAAAGTATTTTATTCCAGAATTCATAAAGTGAAACTTGAAATTGTGAAGGAATGAAGTGATTTGTTGCAAGCAGAAATGGCTTTACAGAGAAGATGAGACGAGGAGCAGTTTCAATCTATCAATCAGAAAGAAAGTGCAAAATATCTTAGATGATAGTTCAGAAAAAGGGGTGGGGAGGCAAAGTGGACCTGAGTAGAATGGTGAGGACACAAGTTAAACAAGAACTCCTGCTCCAATCCGTGCTCCAATTTTATTATAGAGCACTTTTTCCAATATTAAAAAACAAGGGGGAACAACTTGCCATGATCCAAAAGGCTAAGTCTACCTCTTCCTCTAACCTAGCCCAAGATTCCTCTTAACATGTTAGAACTGCTCAACCAGAACATACCCCTAAAATGCAAATCAGGCAGAAAAATATCTGTATCTATATTATATCATATTGACACTGATTCCTGCTTGAGAAATGAATGCTGACAGGAACAGCAATGTAACATCTTCTCAGAGAACCACTGTGTCTTCCTACTTGACTCCTCCAAATGAAACTGGATGGTAATAAAGTCAGGCTTAGCATTTGTTCATTCATTTATTCAAAAATATTTATTGGTCAGCCCTGTGCTAGAAGGTAGAGACATAAATAGGACAGATTGCTGCTCCACAATTTCCTGAACTAACTAGTGAGATTGAAAACAATGCCACTAACCTTACAGCCTCACAGTAGGATGATGCTATAGTAGAAGTGAATCTCTCATGATAAGGATGCAAGGTTCTAATTTGTCAGTGGGTAGTGAGTGGAAAAAAGCCTTGCATAACTCAATGAAGCAATGAGCCATGCTGTGCAGGGCTACTCAAGATATACAGGTCATTGTGAAGAGTTCTAACAAAACATGGTCCACTGAAGGAGGAAATGGAACCCACTCTAGTATTCTTGCCACAAGAACCCTATGTACAGTATGAAAAGGCAAAAAGATATGATACCAGAAGATGAGTTCCCAGGTCAAAAGGTAGGCAATATGCTACTGTTCAGTTCAGTTCAGTCGCTCAGTCGTGTCCGACTCTTTGAGACCCCATGAATCGCAGCACGCCAGGCCTCCTTGTCCATCAACAACACCCGGAGTTCACTCAAACTCATGTCCATTGAGTCAGTGATGCCACCCAGCCATCTCATCCTCTGTCGTCCCCTTCTCCTCCTGCCCCCAATCCCTCCCAGCATCAGGGTCTTTTCCAATGAGTCAACTCTTCGCATGAGGTGGCCAAAGTACTGGAGTTTCAGCTTCAGCATCAGTCCTTCCAATGAACATCCAGGACTGAGCTCCTTTAGAATGGATTGGTTGGATTTCCTTGCAGTCCAAGGGACTCTCAAGAGCTCAAGAGTTTTCTCCAGCACCACAGTTCAAAAGCATCAATTCTTCAGTGCTCAGCTTTCTTTCTTCAGTCCAACTCTCACATCCATACATGACCACAGGAAAAACCATAGCCTTGACTAGACGGACCTTTGTTGGCAGAGTAATGTCTCTGCTTTTCAATATGCTATCTAGGTTGGTCATAAGTTTCCTTCCAAGGAGTAAGCATCTCTTAATTTCATGGCTGCAATCACCATCTGCTGTGATTTTGAGGCCAAAAAATAAAGTCAGCCACTGTTTCCACTGTTTCCCCATCTATTTCCCATGAAGTGATGGGACCAGATGCCATGATCTTCGTTTTCTGAATGTTGAGTTTTAAGCCAACTTTTCACTCTCCTCTTTCACTCTCATCAAGAGGCTTTTTAGTTCCTCTTCACTTTCTGCCATAAGGGTGGTATCATCTGCATATCTGAGGTTATTGATATTTCTCCCGGCAATCTTGATTCCAGCTTGTGCTTCATCCAGCCTAGCGTTTCTCATGATGTACTCTGCATATAAGTTAAATAAGCAGGGTGACAATATACAGCCCTGACATACTCCTTTTCCTATTTGGAACCAGTCTGTTGTTCCATATCCAGTTCTAACTGTTGCTTCCTGACCTGCATACAGGTTTCTCAAGAGGCAGGTCAGGTGGTCTGGTATTCCCATCTTTCAGAATTTTCCACAGTTTATTGTGATCCACACAGTCAAAGGCTTTGGCATAGTCAATAAAGCAGAAATAGATGTTTTTCTGGAACTCTCTTGCTTTTTCCATGATCCAGCGGATGTTGGCAATTTGATCTCTGGTTCCTCTGCCTTTTCTAAAACCAGCTTGAACATCTGGAAGTTCACGGTTCATGTTTTGCTGAAGCCTGGCTTGGAGATTTTTTAGCATTACTTTACTAGCATGTGAGATGAGTGCAATTGTGCAGTAGTTTGAGCATTCTTTGGCATTGCCTTTCTTTGGGATTGGAAGGAAAACTGACCTTTTCCAGTCCTGTGGCCACTGCTGAGTTCTCCAAATTTGCTGGCATATTGAGTGCAGCACTTTCACAGCATCATCTTTCAGGATTTGAAATAGCTCAACCAGAATTCCATCACCTCCACTAGCTTTGTTCATAGTGATGCTTTCTAAGGCCAACTTGACTTCACATTCCAGGATGTCTGGCTCTAGGTGAGTGATCACACCATCGTGATTATCTGGGTCGTGAAGATCTTTTTTATACAGTTCTTCTGTGTATTCTTGCCATCTCTTCTTAATATCTTCTGCTTCTGTTAGGTCCATATCATTTCTGTCCTTTATCGAGCTCATCTTTGCATGAAATGTTCCTTTGGTATCTTTGATTTTCTTGAAGAGATCCCTAGTCTTTCCCATTCTGTTGTTTTCCTCTATTTCTTTGCATTGATTGCTGAAGAAGGCTTTCTTATCTCTTCTTGCTATTCTTTGGAACTCTGCATTCAGATGTTTATATCTTTCCTTTTCTCCTTTGCTTTTTGCTTCTCTTCTTTTCACAGCTATTTGTAAGGCCTCCCCAGACAGCCATTTTGCTTTTTTGCATTTTTTTCCATGGGGATGGTCTTGATCCCTGTCTCCTGTACAATGTCATGAACCTCCGTCCATAGTTCATCAGGCACTCTATCTATCAGGTCTAGGCCCTTAAATCTATTTCTCACTTCCACTGTGATATCATAAGGGATTTGATTTAGGTCATACCTGAATGATCTAGCAGTTTTCCCTACTTTCTTCAATTTAAGTCTGACTCTGGCAATAAGGAGTTCATGGTCTGAGCCACAGTCAGCTCCTGGTCTTGTTTTTGCTGACTGTATAGAGCTTCTCCATCTTTGGCTGCAAGGAATATAATCAATCTGATTTCGGTGTTGACCATCTGGTGATGTCCATGTATAGAGTCTTCTCTTGTGTTGTTGGAAGAGGGTGTTTGTTATGACCAGTGCATTTTCTTGGCAAAACTCTATTAGTCTTTGCCCTGCTTCATTCCGTATTCCAAGGCCAAATTTTCCCGTTACTCCAGGTGTTTCTTGACTTCCTACTTTTGCATTCCAGTCACCTATCATGAAAAGGACATCTTTTTTGGGTGTTAGTTCTAAAAGGTCTTGTAGGTCTTCATAGAACCTTTCAACTTCAGCTTCTTCAGCGTTACTGGTTGGGGCATAGACTTGGATTACTGTGATATTGAATGGTTTGCCTTGGAGACAAACAGAGATCATTCTGTTGTTTTTGAGATTGCATCCAAGTACTGAATTTTGGACTCTTTTGTTGACCATGATGGCTACTCCATTTCTTCTGAGGGATTCCTGCCCGCAGTAGTAAATATAATGGTCATCTGAGTTAAATTCACCCATTCCAGTCCATTTCAGTTCGCTGATTCCTAGAATGTTGACATTCACTCTTGCCATCTCTTGTTTGACCACTTCCAATTTGCCTTGATTCATGGACCTGACATTCCAGGTTTCTATGCAATATTGCTCTTTACAGAAGAGCATTGGACCTTGCTTCTATCACCAGTCACATCCACAGCTGGGTATTGTTTTTGCTTTGGCTCCATCCCTTCATTCTTTCTGGAGTTATTTCTCCACTGATCTCCAGTAGCATATTGGGCACCTACTGACCTGGGGAGTTTCTCTTTCAGTATCCTATCATTTTGCCTTTTCATACTGTTCATGGGGTTCTCAAGGCAAGAATACTGAAGTGGTTTGCCATTCCCTTTTCCAGTGGACCACATTCTGTCAGATCTCTCCACCATGACCCGCCCATCTTGGGTTGCCCCACGGACATGGCTTAGTTTCATTGAGTTAGACAAGGCTGTGGTCCTAGTGTGATTAGATTGACTAGTTTTCTGTGAGTATGGTTTCAGTGTGTTTGCCCTCTGATGCCCTCTTGCAACACCTACCCTCTTACTTGGGTTTCTCTTACCTTGGGCGTGGGGTATCTCTTCACAGTTGCTCCAGCAAAGCGCGGCCATTGCTCCTTACCTTGGACGAGGGGTATCTCCTCACCACCGCCCTTCCTGACCTTAAACATGGGATAGCTCCTCTAGGCCCTTCTGCATAGGAACCTGGAATGTTAGGTCCATGAATCAAGGCAAATTGGAAGTGATCAAACAGGAGATGGCAAGAGTGAACGTCAACATTCTAGGAATCAGTGAACTAAAATGGACTGGAATGGGTGAATTTAATTCAGATGACCATTATATCTACTACTGCGGGCAGGAATCCCTCAGAAGAAATGGAGTAGCCATCATGGTCAACAAAGGAGTCCAAAATGCAGTACTTGGATGCAATCTCAAAAACATGAACAGAATGATCTCTGTTCATTTCCAAGGCAAACCATTCAGTATCACAGTAATATGCTACTGAGTAGAGGGCAATTACTAATAGTTCCAGAAAGAATGAAGTGGCTGAGCCAAAGTGGAAACAATGTTCAGTTGTGGATGTGTCTAGTGGTGAAACTAAAGTCCAATGCTGTAAAGAACAATACTGCATAAAAATCTGGAATTTTAGGTCCACAAATCAAGGTAAATTGGATGTGGTCAAGTAGGAGATGGTGAGATTGAATATTGACATCTTAAGAATCAGTGAACTAAAATGGAAAAGAATGGGTGATTTTAATTCAGATGACCATTATATCTACTACTGTGGGCAAGAATCCCTTGGAAGAAATGGAATAGCCCTCAGAGTCAACAAAGGAATCCAAAATGCAGTACTGGGTTGCAACATCAAAAACAACAGAATGATCTTGGTTCATTTCCAAGGCAAACCATTCAACATTACAGTAATACAAGTCTATGCCCCACCCATTGATGCTGAAGAAGCTGAAGTTCACCAGTTCTATGAAGACCTACAATACCTTCTAGAACTAACCCCTGAAAAAAATGTCCTTTTCATCATAAGGGACTGAAATGCAAAAGGAGCAAGTCAAGAGATACCTGGAGTATCTGGATACCTGGAGCAGGCGAGTTTGGCCTTGGATAACAAAATGAAGCAGGGCAAAGGCTAACAGAATTTTGTTGAGAAAACATGCTGGTCATAGCAAACACTCTTTTCCAACAACTCAAGAGATGACTCTATCCATGGACATCATCAGATGGCCAATACCAAAATCAAACCTTTGCAGCTGAAGATGGAGAAGCTCTATACACTCAGCAAAAACAAGACCTGGAGCTGACTTGGCTTAGGTCATGAGCTCCTTATTGAAAAATTTAGGCTTAAATAGAAGAAAGTAGGGAAAACCACTAGGTCATCCAGGTACGACCTAAATCAAATCCCTTACGATTATACAATGGAGGTGACAAATAGATTCAAGAGATTAGATACAACAGACAGAGTACCTGAAGAACTATGGACAGAGGTTCATAACATTGTACAGGAGGCAATAATCAAAACCATCCCAAAGAAAAAGAAATGCAGGAAGGCAAAGTGGTTTTCAGTTTTCCATGGTGGCTCAGTGGTAAAGAATTCGCCTGCCAATGCAGGAGATGCCAGTTTGATACCTGGATCGGGAAGATCTCAGGGAGAGGAAATGACAACCCACTCTAGTATTCTTGCCTGGGAAATCCCATGGACAGAGGAGCCTGGGGGGCTACAGTCCATGGGGTCACAAAGAGTCAGACATCACTTAGGGACTAAACAACAAGAAAGTGGTTGCCTGAGTAGGCTTTACAAATAGCTGAGAAAAGAAGAGAAGTGAAAGGCAAGGGAGAAAGGGAAAGACATTCCCAACTGAATACAGAGTCCCAGAGAATAGCAAGGAGAGATAAGGCCTTCTTAAATGAACAATGCAAAGAAATAGAGGAAAACAACAGAATGGGAAAGACTAGAGATTTCTTCAAGAAAACTAGAGTTATCATAGGAGGGAACATTTTATGCAAGGATGAGCATGATAAACGACAGTTTAACAGTAAGGATATAACAGACGCAGAAGAGATTTAAAAGGTGGCATGAATACACAGAAGAATGATACAAAAAAACTCTTAATGACACATATAACCATGATGATGTGATCACTCACCTCGAGTTGGACATCCTGGAGTGTGAAGTCAAATGGGCATTAGGAAGCATTGCTATAAACAAAGGTATTGGAGGTGATGGAATTGCAGCTGAGCTATTTCAAATCCTAAAATATGATGCTGTAAAAGGGCTGCACTCAATATGCCAGAAAGTTTGGAAAACTTAGCAGTGGCACACAAGACTGGTTGGTTTTCATTCCAATCCCAATCCAGGACAATGCCAAAAAATGTTCAAATTAGTACAGTTTGTGTTTATTTCACATGCTAGCAAGATTATGCTCCAAATCCTTCAAGCTAGGCTTCAGCATTATGTGAATCGAGAACTTACTGATGTACAAGTTGCGTTTAGAAAAAGCAGAGGAACCAGAAATCAAATTGCCAACATTCATTGGATCACTGAGAAAGCAAGGCAATTTCAGACAAACATCTACTTCTGCTTCATTGACTATGCTAAAGCCTTTGACTTTGTGAATCACAACAAACTGTGGGAAATTCTTAAAGAGATGGGAGTACCAGACCACCTTACTTGTCTCCTGAGAAACCTGTATGGGGGTCAAGAAGCAACAGTTAGAACTGGAACTGTGACAATGGACTCGTTCAAAATTTGGAAAGGAATACAACAAGGCTGCATATTGTCACCCTTCTTATTTAACTTCCATGTAGAGTACATCATGCAAAATGCTGGGCTGGATGAATAACAATCTGGAATCAAGATTTCCAGGAGAAATATCAACAACCTCAGATACACAGATTATACCACTCTAACAGCAGAGAGTGAAGAGGAACTAAACAACCTCTTGATGAGGGTGATAGAGGAGAATGAAAAATGTGACTTTTAAACTCAACATTTAAAAAACTAAGATCATGGCATCTGGTCTCATCACTTCATGCAAATAGAAGGACAAAAAGTAGAAGCAGTGACAGATTTTATTTTCTTGGGCTCCAAAACTCACTGCAGACAGTCACAGTGACTGCAGCTGTGAAATTTAAACATGCTTTCTCCTTTGAAGGAAAGTTATTACAACACTAGACGGTGTACGAAAAAGGAGAGGCATCACTTTGCTGACAAAAGTCTGTATAGTGAAAGCTATGCTTTTCCAGTCAGTTCAGTTCAGTCACTCAGTCATGTCTGACTCTTTGCGACCCCATGAATCGCAGCACGCCAGGCCTCCCTGTCCATCAACAACTCCCGGAGTTCACTCAGACTCACGTCCATCGAGTCAGTGATGCCATCCAGCCATCTCATCCTCTGTCGTCCCCTTCTCCTTCTGCCCCCAATCCCTCCCAGCATCAGAGTCTTTTCCAATGAGTCAACTCTTCGCATGAGGTGGCCAAAGTACTGGAGTTTCAGCTTTAGCATCATTCCTTCCAAAGAAATCCCAGGGCTGATCTCCTTCAGAATGGACTGGTTGGATCTCCTTGCAGTCCAAGGGACTCTCAAGAGTCTTCTCCAGCACCACAATTCAAAAGCATCAATTCTTCAGCATGAAGATGTGAGAGTTAGACCATAAAGAAGGCTGAGAGCCAGAGAATTGATGCTTTCAAACTGTGGTGCTGCAGAAGACTCGAGAGTCTCCTGGTTTAGGATGAAACCTAAAGTCAATCCTGAAGGAAATCAACCCTGAATATTCACTGGAAGGACTGATGCTGATGCTGAAGCTGAAGCTGAAATCCTTTGGCCATCTGATGTGAAGAGCCAATATACTGGGGGAAAACCCTGATGCTAGGAAGGATGTAAGTCAAAAGGAAGAGAGCGTGGCAAAGGACGAGATGGTTAGATAGCATCGCTGATTCAGTGGATATGAATTTGAGCAAACTTTGGAGATAGTGGAGGACAGAGGAGCCTGGCATGCTGCAGTCCATGAAGCTGCAAAGAGTTGGACACAACTTAACAACTGAACAACAACAGGTGAGGGAAAGCTATGCTGGAGCGTGCCTTTGGCATCTTGACTTTGCTTCTGATTTACTGCATTTACAGGTGTGACCCTAGAATAAGAAGAGGCTGGATTCTACTCATTCCCTCTCCACTTCACACCAAGGAACTCCATAACTCAGCTTTTAGGTTTTCTCTGGTCAAAGCTCTTGCCCAAAGTGACAGTCACCTAAGGAGGAAGATTCCTATAAAAAGAAGAGAATAACTTAAATGAAACTAAGACTTCCTCCCCAAGGGAACTGTAAAAGAAGAAAGAAGAAAAATAACTCTTAACAAAGATCTCTTTCAGATACGAGGGACAGCATAAATGAGATGAGAAAGTTGAAGTCCAGGCCCCTGGACTTATTAATTAGTTTTTACTAATAAAATTTATTTACTTATTTATTAATAAGTTTTTATTAATTAAAAAACTTATTGCAGTAATTGTAGATTCACGTGCATTGTAAGGAATACTATAGAGAGATCCCTGTAAACATTTCAAAGCTTCTCCCAAAGGTAACATTTTGCAAAATTACACTCTACTATCACAACCAGGATATTGACAGTCAAGTAATCCACCAGTCTTAGTACAATTTCCCAGTTTTACTTGTACTCATTTTTGTGTGTGTACAATTTCTTTTTTTTAATATAAATTTATTTATTTTAATTGGAGGCTAATTACTTTACAATATTGTATTGGTTTTGCCATACATCAACATGAATCCTCCACGGGTGTACACGTGTTGCGTGTGTACAATTTCATCCTATGTAGATTCACATGTCCATCATGACAGTAAAGAAAATGTACAACTCCAACACCAAAGGATCCCTCATCCTTTATGACCATATCCATCTCCCCTAATACCTAACAACCACTAAATCTGTCTTCCATTTCAACTATCATCATGTTCTGATTGTTATATAAATGGACTCCACAATAGTAGCTTCTTGGGATTGCCTATGTTTTTTTGCTCAAAAATAATGCCCTGGCTGTTTGTCCAAGTTGTGTATCAATGATTTGTTCTCGATATTGCTGAGTAGTATTGTGCTATGGAGGGCATGGCAACCCACTCCAGTATTCTTGCCTGGAGAATCTCATGGAGAGAGGAGCCTGGTGGGTTATAGTCCATGGGGTTGCAAAGAGTTGGACATAATGGAGTGACTGAAAAACAACAAACCAGTACTAGGCCTGGCTTGGATGAGCCTTAGGAGCGCTAGCAAGAAGGAATGCCAGGTGCCCCTGCTGCTCAGTGTGGCTTCTCCAACCAGGAAGTGCCTGGGAGTCACTGCAATGCAGATTCCTGGGTGCCACCCCAGAAATTCTGATTGGGTCATCTCCAGGTGAGCTCAGCAAACTGCATTTAGAACAAGCAAACTAGATGTGGTTCCCCTGACCCCTTCTTCTTGGTATTCACAATTTTGTGTAATCTCTTCAGGGTGGGCAGGACCGGTGACTTAATTCTCAGCCAGTAGAATACGACAGAGATGAATACGTTATGTGAAGACTGAATTGAAGACTTGCTCTAGAGACGTTCATTGCTGGCTTGATGATGGAAGTGGACATGTAGGCAAAGCCCTAGTGTCAAAGAACTGCCAGTGGCTTCCAGGAGCTGAGGCAGCCTCTGGTCTCCATCAGCAAGAAGTTGTGACCCTTAGCCTGACAACCACACTTACCTGAGTGAACTTAGATGTGGATTCTTTCACAGCCTGGCAGTCAACATCTTGATTGCAGCCTCATGAGAAACCAAGCTGAGTGATGCAGCCACTATGGAAAACAGTACAGAGGCTCCTCAAAAACCTAAAAATAGAATTGTCATATGATCCAGTAATCCCATTCCTGGGCACATATCCAGACAAAACTATTCAAGAAGGTAGATGCACTCCTATGTTCACAGCATCACTACTCATACTAGCCAAGACATGGAAACAATCTTAATGTCCATCAACAAACAAATATAAAAAAGATGTGGTACAAAAATACCAATGGAGTGTTGCTGCTGCTGCTGCTGCTGCTAAGTCACTTCAGTCGTGTCCAACTCTGTGTGACCCCATAGACGGCAGCCCACCAGGCTCTGCCGTCCCTGAGATTCTCCAAGCAAGAACACTGGAGTGGGTTGTCATTTCCTTCTCCAATGCATGAAAGTGAAAAGTGAAAGTGAAGTTGCTCAGTCGTGTCCGACTCTTCGTGACCCCATGGACTGCAGCCTACCAGGCTCCTCCATCCATGGGATTTTCCAGGCAAGAGTACTGGAGTGGGGTGCCATTGCCTTCTCCTAATGGAGTGTTACTCAGCCATTAAAAAAAGAATGAAATAATCCCATTTGAAGCAACATGAATGCTACTAGAAATTATTATACTAAGTAAAGTAAGTCTGAAACCAAGAAGAGGATCCAGCTGAGCCCTGCCCGGACTCCTGACTCACAGAAACTGTAAGATGACAAATGCAGGTTTTCTGAAGCTGCTAAATTTGTGGTACTTTGTTATACAATGATAGAAAATGAATACAACCACTGTTAGTGGCCCCCAAATATTCACATGTTGAAACTGAGTCCCCAGTGTGATGGGATTTGGAAGTGGCTCTTCTGGAGGTGATAAGGTCATGAGGGCAGAATTCTCATGAATGGGATTAGCACCCTTACATAAAAAGAGGCCAGAAACATAACTAGTCTTTTTTCAGCCATGTGATGATACATTGAGAATTAAGCACTGTACAACCCAAAGGAGTCTAGAACAAACTCTGCTGGCACCCTGATCTTATACTTGACTGTGCGAAATAAATGTTTATTGTTTAAGCCATCCAGTCTATGGCATTTTGCTATAGAAGCCCAAGCTGACTGAACACCAGGTGAATTCTCCTGGTTCTTGCCAGGGAGAAAGGATCAAAAGCTTATCCTCATGTATAATGGACTAAAACATAAAAATGACTTGTTAAAAACACCTGGCTCTGTCATTCACTACTATAAACTTGGTTAACTTCTTTGGACCTCGGTTGCTTCATCTATGAAATGGAAATAAAAATAACTTTCTCATGGGAAAAAAAATTTCCCCAGCAATAGATATCCAGCCTACCAAGTGATCCTGATACAGAATGGTGGACCCTAGCCTGGCCCCCATCTTGAGAACCACCGACCCAAACCAAGGTGAGGCTGAGCCTCAAGGAGCTAGTCAAATGAAGCCCTACAATCTTCTTGATATGGAAGACCTACCTGTCCCCTGGGGGCCGTTCAGTTCCCCAGGAACTTGAGTAACAGCTGCCTCCTGTCCCAGGCTACCATCTGAGTCTCCCACTCACAGGTGGCCCAAGATCACACTCATGGAATCAAACAGCAGACACTTTGTAATCTGACCCCTTTTACCACTCTGTGAGGTAGTGGGGAGCTTCTGGAAAAATCTCTGGAGCCTTAAATGCCTCTGCTAACTTTTCTAATATCTGGGCTTCCCAGGTAGCATGAGTGATAAAGAATCCACCTGCCAATGCAGGAGACATAAGAAATGTGGGTTCAATCCCTGGGTCAGGAAGATCCCCTGGAGGAGGGCATGGCATCCCACTCCAGTATTCTTGCCTGGTGAATCTCATGGACAGAGGAGACTTGTGGGCTACATCCATGGGGTCGCAAAGAGTCAGCCATGATTGAAGCAACTGGTCACAGGATCAGCTTCTTAATGGCAAAAAGACTGTACAATTATGTATACATAAACACACATATATTTATCTGCCTTAGTATCTGATTCCTCCTACATACACACACAACACACACACACATGCTCACATGTATGCACAGAGGAATTCAAGCACCACAATACAAGGGTAGGAAATTTTTCTGTGGTATTTAATGATGTGTCTCCTGAGCCTAGAAGTTTGCCTGACATGTATTTGTAGGAAGGGAGGAAAGAAAGAGGAAGGGATGAGGGGCAGGGTGGGGGTGAGGGGAGAGCTAGTCTAAGCAATGAAATTAATTCAATGTTAATAAATGATTGCAGTTTCATCCTTTCATACCTCAAAGAAGTAGCTAGTAGAAATATTTTAGGGCTGTGATATGGGGATTCATATTCCAAAGGCAGTTGTTTGTCCCCTTTCAGGGATAGTAGGGACATCTTAACTGCGTATTTATCTGTCATAAAATACCTCTAGTCCTCAATCAGCTACAATTTGCAGCCAATTGAAGACAGCACGCATATTTTTAGAAAGCCTAGCAGTGACACACCACTGTTCACCCCGAGACTTCTTTTTAGGATGATCCACTTCCTGTCAAACAATGGAGTCACAGGACGGATGGCCCGTTGGTGAAGGACCTTGTTAATGCACAATAGTCTTAATGGGCCAATCTTTAAACAGACCGCCCAGTATGAAAGCTGATGAATAATACAGTCAAATCTGAGAGGGAAGCTTCTCTTTAACTTTCAATTTCCTTCTCCAGCTGAAGACAGATCTGTAATATGATTTCAGCATGGTTTTTGCAGCTTCAGATTTCTCAAGCAGTGAAACCAGCTTCGTGGCAATATTTTTTCTCTTTTACCACTTCCCTAGCTTCAGGGGATCAAATTCTTTCAAATCTGTCAGCAGACAAATCTGATGAGCTTCTGCATTATTTATTGCCCAGTAAATGAGGGAAACCCTTACCAGCTTGCCTTGGATCTCTTGGCAAGTCTAACCACTGGGCACACTGATGTCCTGTCTAATCAAATAATTTATTTACACAGAATTGACATTTCTATCCACACTTCACATTGAAATGACAGAAAGTGAGTCACTGTCACACATTTTCCCTTTTAATTCCCATGAGATATTAATTTGTAAGAAAACTATTTACATTACTAGTCTTTCATTTGGAACCATCACCTCTCTTGACTCTAGGAAGCTGGGGCAGAAGGAAGGGAAGGAACTGGAACATGCCCTGACCGAGGTCCTCCCAGCATGTGATGCTTGTGCATACATGTGCCTGGGAGAAGAGCAAGGGTCTGTCTCACACCAGACACCTTCCCCATAGTGTGGTGCTCATCCAGGCTCCACTGTTTACCCCAGGTTCCCAATGAGAGATCAAAGAGCAGCGTTGAGGCAGGTTGTCTGCCTCCTGGATTTTGGAAGATGCTGAATGCCTGTGTGTGCTCAGTCGCTTGGCCATGTCCGACTCTTTGCAGCCCCATGGACGGTAGCCTGCCAGGCTCCTCAGTCCATGGGATTCTCCCAGCAAGAATATTGGAATGGGTTGCCATTTTCTCCTCCAGGGGATCTTTCAGACTCAGGAATTGAAACTGCATCTCTTATATCTTCTGCACTGGCAGGCAGATTCTTTATCATAGCACTACCCAGGAAGCCCTCTGACTGCCTGACTCTGTACATTAACCAGCAAATATCAAGTGTTCAATACATGCAAGGGACTGAATTGGGAATATGTAAAAACAGAAGACCGCCCAGTCAGGAGATGGGAATGAGTCTGTGCCACACTGAGCACTAGGCTTGGATACACATTTTCTCCTTTAATTTCCATGAGATACAGATGTGTTCTCCTCCATTTCATCCACATGGAAACTGAGGCTCAGAGGAGTTAAGCAATTTGCCCACAGTCACACAGCTGAATCTGATCCAAGTCCATTGTCTTCCTCCTACAGCACAAATCACCCCTGGTCTGCTGACTATCAGCTATCGCTCTTCCCCAAGTCTTTGTTTCCTCCATTCACAGTCTAGGTTTTTCTTCTTTTTACTACCACAGTTTTAGGGGTACTCTCTCCCAAGATAACTTCCAAAAGGGTTATTTTATGTTACTGCTAAATTCACCCAATAAGTGGAGCCAAATTTTGGGAGAATAGTGTGATTCATCATCAGAACATGAAATGTAAACTCATTATGGTACAGCTGTACACAATGTAGGATATGAAACTTTACAGAAAGAGCTGAAAACCAAGTATGGGACTCCCTAAGAAGAACAAGATTTGGTGGCACAAACCCTTAGAAACATAACTTTTATTTCTTCAATAGGGCTTTTCCTTTAAAATTAGGGAGATAAATAAGCAAACAAATAAATGAATAAATAAATAAGGCTTTAAAGAAAGTAAGGACCATAGAGAAAATCTAATGTGTTCTCTCTTTGCTGTCACAGATCAAATCAACAACCCTCTCCACCCCCACATCATGGGGTGACTCTTGCTCCCTTGTCCATTCACCCCTAAGAGCAATGACATTTGCTGATTACTCCCATTTGGTTTTTAGAGGCAAAGGTGGATTGTATTCGCCTTTCTTATTAGCCTAGCAATACCTCCCTGTATTTTTTTGCAGTAGATTTTCTGAACAGCAATAGGTTCTAATCAATCTTCCTGGCTTCATTTCTTAGAATCTCACAGTCTCCTCAAGGAGCATTTCAAACCTGATTTATCATCATTACCAGATCCTAAATATTCACCAGATTCTATATTATTTATTACACCTAGTTAATTTCCCTGTTCTGGACTTATGGGTTGAATCACAGAGCATGTGAAAGCTTATCCCCACAATATGTCATGAAGACTCTACAATAATGCAGTCACATTTCGAAAGAAGCATTTCACCCCTCACAGAACAGCTCTGAAGAGCAGTTGAGCCTTTCTGCCTCTCTTTATGATCTGCTCCACATCCAGTTACAGGCTCCCAGCGGCCCCTGAACTGGACGCCTGCAGAGGCAAACAGCAGACACTTGCCCACCCCTGTCCAACCCACCCAAAGCCCTCCTCTGCTCTCCTATCACAAAGCCTGGGAAGCAGCTGCAGAAGAAAGTGATTCCAGGTCAGCCCCATGTGCAGAGAAAGTGTGTAAAAGTTATAGTAAGGTGAGAACTGGACACAGGTCACAGGACAACCCTTCGAGGACAGAATGATACTCCCAGCTTGACCCTCCTACAGGACAAAGAGCCCCCAGTGGTGACCCTCTGAAAGAGACCCTACATCCTTCAAACTTCCTAACAGGCTATGTGGCTTTCCAGTCCACACCACCCAGCAACCCCCTCCCCAAATGTGGGAAACTTAACCTCAGCACAAGGAATGCTGGAAGGGGTGCCAACTGAATTCTTTTTCACAAAACATCTCTAATTTATCCAGGGTTCTGTGCTCTAAGACCTTTCAAAGCCCTGACTGCCCAAGAAGCTGTTCTCTGACTTGTGTTGCGGGATGGGTGGCTTATAGAGGTCTAGAGCCTCAAGAGACAAAGATGTCCTCTGTGTTGCTCCAGATGACAGAATTAGAACCAAGAAGACAAATTGGTGAGTGAGGGGTTTCTTTTCAATGCAAGAAAGAACTTCAAACAGGGTCCCTTTCCAGACAGTTTGGCTTGTGGACAACCTAAACAGAGGTTAGGTAACAACTGCCAGGGATGGGACATGAGAGGCAAACCAGAAACCCTCTAAGACCTCTTCTGCCTTGACGCTGGTGTGACTCTAAGGAGTGATCTACATGATACTCAGAAGGCCATTGCACTCTGCACCTGCAATGGATTTCTGAGTTCTTCTTGTCTGAAAGTTGCAAATTAGCACCCCCACGTTGAATGACGGGGAAACCGCATGGTGTTCAGCATGGCAGTTCACACAGGTTTATTGTTACACGCAGTATACTTAAAAACTGAAAGAATTTATATAAAAATCTGGATTTTTTCAACTCAAAAAACTCAGAAGATCTGGTCATATGAGATCTGCATTCGGCTTGAAGTTGACTAGTAGACTGTCCCACAAGGCTGTGTTCTGCTTCAATCCCCACCATCCCCAACTGCCCCCTACCATCACACTGAAGTTGGCGTTCTGTCAGCTGTTTCATTGTTGTTTTTTCCCCAAGTCCTCTCTAACCACATGTGTTTTCTGTCTTGCACCTGTGACTAGGAGTGTTTGCCATTGCAGGAGTAGTGAAACCCTGGACAAACTAAGGCTCAGAGAAGTTAAATGACTTGTCCAAGGTCACACAGCCAACTAGTATTAAGCAAGGAACAGAACACAGGTATTCTAGTGATCCTGTGCTCCTTTAACTTGGCCACCCTGCCAGCCTAGAGACAGTTCATTTCCCTGGATTGATTTGACTCTTCACATTCAGTGTATGCAACCTGCCCCTCTGCACTTCCATTTAAGATTGTCTAGGGATCAAGTTTCCACATAGTCCCTTAAAAAAAAAAAGGCAAAAAAATAAATCTTTTCAGCTGACTGCAAATAACTGGCACCCAAAGACCAAACACCCTTTTGTGTGTCCAATAAAAAATCAACCTGATGAACACATAAGATTTCAATCTTCTTTGTAAAATCAGGAATAGGCCAAAACCTTATTATTTCAGAGTCTGTATTGATAGTCCAAATCAATAGTGCAAACAAGATTTCTGGGGGAAAAGGTTAAAGTAATTGGCAGAACACCAGGTGTTAAGCCACCAGAAGCACTTTCATAGCAAGGAATTAAATACAAATAATTGATAAGCTCATTACAAATCATCTTTATCTATATACATATTAGGGGCTTTACAAGACATCTCTCTATAATCTAATTTGAGTTACTGCCCACACTTGAAAATGTTATAACTGCACATCTCTTAAAATCTTCTGTAATCAGATCTGTAAGCTGATTTAAGCTGCCTATGTTCCCAATTAGTCAGGATTTGTACAAACTGAGTAAACTGAAGAAAAGACTGGTTAAGGACTTTTAAAGCTTCCACTTGGGGTGGGAGGTCCCTCTCTGCAGAGTCTAGGTTCCCTCACTCTATCTGTGTGGTCAGCAGAGTTGTATTCTGCCCTGGCACTAAACAGAGATGCAGCTTAGGCTGACTTGCTATCAGGTCCCTACACAGCAGGGAGTTGAACTTGGGCTAGGTCAAGTCACATGTCACATGTATGCTCACATTTTAGAGAAGACTAATCTTAACAGCGCAGGTTAAAAGTAAGATTGCTTAATTGCTTAGGCCACTGGTATAGAGCTGTCAAGATTAGAAAAACAGGGTGGGAGATTACCTTCACTGTCCATTAAGCCTAATATTCAGTTAGACACATAACAGACTAAGCAGTCACTGTGGACTGCCTACCCAGGATCTATGCTCCCTTTCTTATTCTTAGGAAAACCCACATTACAGCTGGGTACTGATATTGATAAGATTGATAATCAGGTAGTCTAAAACAGATAGACTTACTGCTTTTTATAGAAAGCATCCATCCTTATTGATGTAGGAGATGTAACATATTAAGAATTTCAGTCCCCTCCCCTGATCATCTAAGGACAAACCATGACTATAGTTATGAGTCCTATTAGTATCAGCCAATCACAGTCATCCTATCCTTCTTGCCAATGATTGGTTCAGGTACCTTGACTTGAGCCAATCAGTATAGAGTATTTCCCCTGTTGGCTGCTATTGGGCCAGGGTTGGATCCACAATCCAAATGGATTGAAGAGAGGAATACTTAGTCCATAATGGAAGAAATGAGTTTTATCTCACTCACAAAGAACAAAGAAGGCACTTGTCTGGTCTGTTAGGGAAGCCCTTCTGAGGACAGAGCCTATACACAGACAAGGGTAAGCAGGGGACAGAGCTGCAGTCCCAAGGCTTTTAGGTACTGTGCCTGGAGCCTGCGCTATTTCCTGTCCTCTAGTACAAGAAACAGTACACTTCCTCATTGTTTAAACTATTTTAGGTAGGATTTCTATTCTTTACAGTTCAAGATATCCTATATTTGCCAAGCCAATATATTCAAGACAGATTAGAGGAACTTTACAGATAAAGCCAGTGTCTTAACCCAGTCCCATGTATTTTTAATCACAGCAGATAGAGCAACGATTGTTAGCTCCCAAGAATGTTAAAAGTTTTTAATGAAACCACCCAATGCAAGCACACACACTTGTAACTGGGTAAGGCAGGGGTTGGTAACATGAGGAAAACACGAATCTGGAGTAAGATAGTTTCAGGTCCATCTCAGCTTTGCCTCTTATAAACTCTGTGACCACAGAAAAGTGTCAATACTATAAATTATGGGGTAAATATATGTCTTACAGCACTGTTCTGAGAAGTCAATGAAATGCAGTGCACAAGATAGAAGATCAATAAGTAAAAAGCATTTTTTCTTTCTCCTTCTGCCACCCAAGAAGTCTTTCCAGATCCCTGACTCAAAGCTCCTGGCACCTGGTTTGCTCCATATTGTTTCATCCCTTTCCTTTCTTCCCCTTCAACCCTACACTTGTTTAACTCTATCCATGGTATGTTTTGTGTGATTGGTGTATTGTTTTCACTGATTCCATTTACTGGTACTTACTATGTGGTAGGTACTGTTATGACATGTAGTGCTCATGATCACAATCACCCAGTGAGGAACGTGATATGCTTGTTTCATAAATGATGAAATAAAGTTGCCCGTGATTTTTTCCAAAGGTGAATTAAGAGCAAGGAATTCTAGGCCAATGGGACTCCAAAGGTTATACTCTTAGCTGCTTCATTACCCTGTGCATCCAAGCAATAATATATATCATATATCTCCCAGTGGCCTGAGAGTTTTTCAAAAGGAGAGCCATTGTTTTCTAAGGGAAGACAGGTAATGCCACGACTGGACAGTTGCTTATTCGACAACATCACTGACAACACCCACTTTGGGCTGCCCATTGTACGAGCCTACTTGAGGCCTGAGTACACAAAGAAGCATGAGATATTGTTCTTATCCTCAAGAGGCCCAAATCAGAAGCAGAAACAAGATCTCTTCATGGAAAGAAATATGATATAGCATATCTTATTTCCCCAGGGAGAAGCAGCACATCCAAGTGATACAGGTCATCAAAAAAAGGAGACGACCAAGAACTGGAAGTGGGTGAGTAGAGTGAAGCAGGCAATGCAGGTGCATGGGGACTAAGCAGGACCTCAGAGGGAAGATCCTGTGCATATGGGGGCATGGAAGGAGATGAGGGGGGGCATGGGAGGGGGTGAAGAGGGGAGGAGGTGGAGGCAACACAGGATATAGAAGGTGTCAAAGACAAATGAAGGCTGACACTAGTTAGAATGGTAAGGACAGATTTTAACCAGCAATATACTAATGCAATAGGGAAAAGGGTCTAGCAGGAACTGAACTCAACTTTGATGTGTACAGAGGTGCCTGGGCATTTTAAAGGGAGGATGAGTGAATAGGGAGAGGGTTGCTGGAGGTGGGGATGGGGGGAATTCAATAAAGAAAATGACAACCAGCTAGAAGGGGGTTGGTCCATGTGAAACCATCTAGGTTTGCTAACTGGAGCTTATTATAGGCAGGCTCCTGCTCTCCCACAGGGCCTGGGAGGCAGGGGCCCTATCTTCAGGTATTGGCTGGAACAAAAAGTAAATTATTTTAGCAGCCTTGAATTTTCTCAGGTGGGCACTTTAAGGGAGGCTAGGGGTCATCCTAGGGATTCAGCCTTGAGCTGTTAGAAACCATGTTAGTGTTTGTTCAGGTCTTTACAGGCCAAGGTTGAAGCCTAGTGGAGAAGAGGACTCAGGGAGTCCTGACCGGAGTTTAGACAGGGCAACAGTCTCTGTCGGGAGGCAGCTTCTAGCCAGCAAGCTGGGCGCTGACGGAGCTCCCGACACAAAAGAGCTGTAGACTGATGGGATTGACAGTGAGATGCCGAAGACCAGGCTGGTGATTTTGAACTCTCCCTTAGAGGAGGAGGAGCACTAGTTTCATTTTGCCCAAGACTGAAAGGTTTCCCAGGATGATAGACATTCTGTGCTGAAATGAAGGAATTCAGGCAAACGAGGCCCTGTCAACCATCACCCTACTTGGAACACCAGGCACCTGAAAAGGGCGGCTGAGCAGGAAGGCAGCGTGTAGGAATCCACGGTTTCAGGTGATCCCTCGAGCTGTCAAACGTGAGGCCCCAAGTCCCACTGGCCCTTTAGCGGGTCAGGCTGTGTGGCACTGCACCGCGGTTTGCTCGCTCTGGGAGTAAGTGTTCCAAAGTTTAGCCAAAGACCCATCTCTGAGCTGATGGGTCTGCTTGCTTTACTTTGTGAATCTCAAACACACAACAGTGTGCTCCAAGACTGGTGGAGAAGGTAAGACCATTCATTGCTAGATCTGCATTTAAAGAACATTGAGGAATTTGACATTGCAGGACCAGGTTGGAATTCACTAGTCACCAATATCTAGCTAGAAACGTGTCACTAAGCACGCTCTTTGCCTTCCCTAAGCCTTGGTCTCCTCATCTGTAAAACAGGATTAAAAAATCACCTGGCTCACAGGGTCACTGGGAGAAGTAAATGAGAGTATGCATGAAAAGCCCTTCACAGGGTGCCTGGAATGTATTAAACATTCAGTGAGTAGCAGCTATGGTTATAATTGCAGTGGTTGTTTTTGCTGGTAAGCATGGGGAAGAAGCACGATTTTATCCACAATGCTTAAAGGTCAACATCCTGAAATATTTCCACGGGGTTAGATTTTTGAGGTGAAATAAACCAACATAAGGAATCTGTCACATAAATAGAAGTTGACCCTGGGTCCCTTAGACTTATAAATGGCCATTCGGAGAATTCTGGAAAAACAAAGAGACTAGTGAAAAATGCTTGTATTGCCCCTGGGTGCCATCCATCAGGAGAGCCCGAACCCCCAGATTTTATTTTCTGTGTCAGAGGAAGGCCAAAAGAAGGGGAACAAAATCCAATTAACAAAAACATAATTGATTTCAGAAATCCATGAACAGAGAGCATCATTCCTGCTCTTCAAGGAAAACTCTATGAGCATTAAGTGTGGTTAACAACACACAGAGCTCAACCATTTATTTATTCATCTTTTAAAATATGCTCTTCTTTTAAGGCCTTGAGAATAAAGTATAATCAAATCAGACTATAAAATATTGACACGAGTACTGCTACAATAATGAGCAAAATCTAAAGGAGCACTCCAGCAGGGTACCTGTCAAGGGACCCCTGAGACCACAGAGGACTCTGAAAAGGGAGGTGCAAGTAGCCAGCTCGTGTCTGGGCCACTGCAGTCCTGTCACTATTCTGACCACAAGAACACTTCCAGACAGCCCACCTGCCACCTCCTGAACTCACAGCCCCCAGGGAATCCTGGCTTTGTCACTTAGAAATTTTAGTGCCAAACCTGACCTCTCTAAAGTCTCAGTTTCCTCAGCTGGAAAATGGGGAAAACAAGATTGACTGCCTGGGATTATTTTAAAGACCAAGAGGAAATGTGTGTGAAGCCCTTAGCTGAGTGCCTGGCACACAGTGAACCCCAGGGCCCTTTTCCCTCTGTCATCTGAATCTATTAGTCCTCCTGACTCTTCCAGACCCCTCAGCTCATGTCACCTCCTAAAATATGATAGTATTGATTTAGCAATTATGTCTAATTTTATCACTATATGTTTACCCAACCACACAACAGCAGGGTAAATTCTTTAAAGCCAGACAGAAATGGCTTTTAAAAAAACAGAAAGATACACATACAAAATAGCGGGGGAAAGCCAGAGAGGGCTTATTATTTAATAAACACAGAGTGTGGATGAGACAATCTTAGCTCTAAATCTTTATAAGCATTGACTTATTAAGATGGTTATTATTTTAATGATTCCTATTTTATAGATGAGGAAACTGAGGCCTAGAGAGAGAAATTAACTTGCCAAGGGAGCCATTTGTCAGCTGCTGCACTGAGATTTAAGCTCATGAAGACTAGCTCCAGAGACCAAGCTCTGAACCACCAGACGCCTTGCATTTCAGACTCCTGTACCCCACAGTGCCTACCACATGGAAGACCCTCCACAGAGACCCATCAACAGAAAGGGAGGACTTCCCTGGTGGCCCAGTGGCTAAGACTCCTTGATCCCAATGCAGGGGGCCTGGGTTCAATCCCTGATAGGGGAACTAGATCCCATGTGCCACACCTAAGAGTCTGAAGGCCACAACGAAGATCAAAGACCCTACATGCTGCAACTAAGACCTGATGCAGCCAAATGAATAAATAAGTATTTTTTAAAAAACAGAAAAGGGAAGATGATTTAGTCAACCAGTATCAATTTGCACAGGAGGAAACCAAAGAAAAGAGAGGTCACATAGTTTGTTCTAGATCAGAGAGACAATGGGAAAGCAAAGGATGGACCCAAGTGTCAGATCCTCAGTGACTTCCTCTTTCTGCCACATCTCCCTGTGACCCTTCTGGGGGACCAGCCATCCATGGATGGAAGACACGGAGATGAAAGCCCATGAGCAAGCCTACATCTGTGCTCCCACACCCGCGGCTGTGATCTTCCCCCACCACATCCCACCATGTGGGGTCTTCACACTTTGGATCAGCCATAACTACTTATAGCCTCTGATTTTCAGGATTACTTACAGTTGTGTGTGTACAAGAGAGTCAGCTGAACCTGATCACGCAAGCAGGCCAGGGGAGGGAAACAGAGACCCAGCCCACGAGCCTCTGGCTGCTTACTGACTGCTTGCTCGGTACAAAGCTTCTCCAACTTCAGATAAACATCTCAAGTACACAAGTTTTCCAAACCAGATGATGTTTCTGGAGGGCTGTAGAACTGCCTTTCACGTGTCGTTTCCACATCATGCCACAATTCAGTAAGCTAGCTTATTTTAAAGTTTTTAAGAGCATACCTCCCAAATGTTAACCCTTTGCAGTCCATCAACATGTCACTTTGTGCTGCCAGGAAAACTCACTGCTGTGTGACCTGGACACAGTCTCAGGGATGAGGGGCTGAGTTCAAACCTCAGCTCCTGAACTTGGCAGCTGTGAGGGACTGGGCATTGTGCTTCGGTTTCCTCATATTTAAAAGGACAGTAAACCCAGAACCTACCTCATAGGCCTGATTAAATGAATGTGCATGTATGTGCATACTTTACACATACATATGTGTACAGGCATACGTCCATTTATTGTGCTTCACAGACACTGAATTTTTTACAAATTGAAGATTTATGGCAACCCTGTGTCAAGCAAATCTATTGACATCACTTTTCTAACATCATTGCTCACTTTGTTATTCTGTGTCACATTTCAGTAATTCTCACAATATTTCAAACTTCTTCATTATTATTACATCTGTCATGGGTGACCTGTGATAGATGATCTTTGGTGTTACTATTGCAAAAAGATTACAACTTGCTGAAGCCTTAGATGATGGTTAGCATTTTTTAACAATAAAGCGTTTTTTAATTAAGGTGTACACACGTTCTTTTTAGACACAATGCTATTGTACACTTAGACTACAGTACACTGTTAAACATAACATACATTGGGAAACCAAAACATTTGTGTGACTCGCTTAATTGAAATATTGGCTTTACTGTAGTGGTCTGGAACCAAACGCACAAAACCTCTGAGGTATGCCTACTACATATACACACATCCACAAACACATGCATATATACATATTGTGTATATACTATACCTATATACATGCGTATAACTATACTATGGATGTATACAGGTATATAGTATACCTCTATACACATAGCTTTTGAACTGTAGTGTTGGAGAAGACTCTTGAGAGTCCCTTGGACTGCAAAGAGATCCAACCAGTCCGTTCTGAAGGAGATCAGCCCTGGGATTTCTTTGGAAGGAATGATGCTGAAGCTGAAACTCCAGTACTTTGGCCACCTCATGCGAAGAGTTGACTCATTGGAAAAGACTCTGATGCTGGGAGGGATTGGGGGCAGGAGGAGAAGGGGACGACAGAGGATGAGATGGCTGGATGGCATCACTGACTCGATGGACGTGAGTCTGGGTGAACTCTGGGAGTTGGTGATGGACAGGGAGGCCTGGCATGCTGCGATTCATGGGGTCGCAAAGAGTCAGATGCTACTGAGCAACTGAACTGAACTGATACACATACATAATTATAACTATATGCATATATAACTATACATGCATTTATATGTGTATATGTAGATATATACACACATATATAACTACTGCTAAGTCGCTTCAGTCGTGTCCAACTCTGTACGACCCCATAGATGGCAGCCCATCAGACTCCCCCATCCCTGGGATTCTCCAGGCAAGAACACTGGAGTGGGTTGCCATTTCCTTCTCCATATATATATATAACTACACCTGTATATAATTATATGTACATAATCTTATTGGATTGGCCAGAAAGATCATTGGAGATTTTCCATATGATGTTACAGAGAACCTGAACAAACTTTTTGGCCAACCCAGTACATACAGTATAAATATGGGTTGAATTGTTCCCAGATTCATACACTGAAGTCCTAACCCCCAGTACTTCAGAGACCTTGTTTAGAGACAGAGTCTATACAGAAGTAATCATGTTAAAATGGAGTTTTGAAGGTTAGGCCCTAATGCAATATGACAAGTGTCCATATAAGAAAAGGACATTTGGACACAGGCATGTACAGAAGAAAGACAACATGAAGACACAGGGAGAAGATGGCCATCCACAAGCCATGGAGGGAGGCCTGGAACAGATTCCTCCAGAAAGCCCTCATAAAGAACCACTGTGGTCTTAGACTCAGCCTCCAACCTGGGAATAGATAAACATTTGTTGTTTAAACCATCGAAGGTGTGTGTGTGCGCGTGTGTGTGTGTGCATGTGTGTGTGTCTATAGAAAGAGAGGGAGGTACCCCCACTCAAAAAGTTACCCAGCACATATAAGGAGTAGTACTTAACTGCGACCTACTAACAGTAATAAACATATTATTCATCAGAAAGTGAGTAGTTTTACCCTGCACTAAATCCAGACCTGTAGACACTAAATTGCATATGAGTAACTACAGGGTGGCTGCAGTCCATATGCATGCTATAGCAATGCCAGGCTGGCCAGGCTCAGCTGTTCAATCTAGATTCAAGCATAACAGCTGCATCATAATGAGAAATAATGTGGAGTCTCTACAGCTTGTCCTCAGTCCTTAGCATTAACACTTTTCTCTGATTCTTCTAAGTCAAACATGAGCCAATGTCAACAATGATTTTACATTAAAACAAACATTCCCTACTTTCCTCTTTCCAGCATCCAAATGCATTTCATGGAAATGTATTCTGTTATATCAAGTCAAGCTACAAAAAAAAAAAAAAAAAGAATGTTACATTATATAGCTAATTATCTGTGAATTTGTCTCAATATTGTGCAATCAAATCACAATGCAGATCTTTGGGACTGAGGCTGAGGTAAGGTTGCAACTACCATCCAAAACCCTGATAGCCTATCTTTGTGTTCACCAAAACAGGCTCATTTTCCTTCAAAGAGTATTTATTATAAGTAAATTATAAGTTGAACTCTTGATGGAATATAGATTTACACTAGTACAAAATTCTGATTCTTACCTGTGTCATGAATTAGAGAACTGCATTAGATTGCATGTGAAAAGAGGGGGATTCGTGATGGTTAATCTGATGTGTCAACTTGACTGGGCCACAAGGCACTCAGATATTTGGTGAAACATTCTTCTGGGTGTGTCCGTGACAGTGTTTCCAGATGAGGTTGGCATTTACATCAATAAGACCACCCTCCCCAATGTGAGAGAGCTTCACCCAATCCACGGGAGGCCTGCATAGAACAAAAAGGCTAAGCAATGGAGAATTCTCTCTCTGCCTGATGCTGAACTGGGAGGTGGGTCTTCTGTCTTTGGGATTAGACTAGAATTTACACCATCAGCTCTCCTGGTTGTCACACGTTCAAACTCAAACTGGAACTACACCATCGGCTCTCCTCGGACTCTAACTTGCTGTGACAGCAGAGCTTGGGACCTGTCAGCCTCCATAATCACGTGAGTCCATTCCTTACAAAAGTTTCTTGATACAAACAGAGACAGAGATAGATGAAGAGATTTCCTATTCTCTTTCTCTGGCGAACCCAGACTGCTAATACGGTGACTGTTCTGTTACTGGTTATTATTCCCTATATCACACTCTTTAGGAGAAACTACTCTTTGAATTTCATTAAAATAAACTTTGCTCAAGGGTGTGGAGCAAAGGGAACACTTACACACTGCTGGTAAAGATGTAAATTGGTACAGCCACAATGGAGAACAGTATGGAGGTTCCCTGAAAAACTAAAAATAGAAGTACCAAATGATCCTGTAATTCTCCTCCTGAGCCTATACCTAAAGAAAACCATAACTCAAAAAGATACATGCACCCCAGTATTCACTGCAGCACTGTTTACAATAGCCAAGACACGGAAGCAACCTGAATGTCCATAGACAGAGGAATGGATAAAGAAGATGTAGTATATACATACAGCCTTCCCAGGTGGCACAATAGAAAAGCATCTGCCTGCCAATGCAAGAGACACAAGAGACCCAGCTTCTATCCCTGGGTCAGGAAAATGCCCTGGTGAAGGAAATGGCAACCTGAGGCAGTATTCTTGCCTGGAAAATCCCATGGACAGAGGAGCCTGGCCAACTACAATCCATGGGGTCACAAAGAATTGAACATAACTGAGCACGCACGCACACACACACACACACACAATACATATATACAATGGAATATTACTCGGTTATTTTAAAAAAAGGAACAAAATTTTGCCATTTTCAGAGACATGGATGGACCTAGAGACTGTCATACAGGATGGGTTAAGTCAGAAAGAGAAAAATAAATATCGTACAACATTGTACATGTGTTGAATCTAGAAAAATGGTACAGATGAACATATTGGCAAAACAGAAAAAAGACACAATGTAGAGAGCAAGCATAGATACCAAAGAGGGAAAAGGGTAGGTGGGATGAATTGGGAGACTGGGATTGACATATATACACTACTATGTACAAAATAGATAACTAATGAGAATCTTCTGTATAGCACAGGGATTTTTACTCAGTGCTCTGGGCTGACCTAAATGCAAAGGAAATCCAAAGAAAAAAGGATATATGTATACATGTAGCTGATTCACTTTGCTGTACAACAGACACTAACACAATATCATAAAGCAACTATACTCAAATTAAAAAATAAACAAACACTGCCTCCTGTAGACACCATTGCTATGTTCCTTCCTTTCTGGAGAATAAGAATGACGAAACTTGAGCCACCAAAACACAAGGTTTTGTTCAACCACAGGTACAGCACTAACCCTCACAGCGGGCCTCTTTGTCTCCCCTTCAGCTTACAGCCGGAGAAGGCAATGGAGTACTACTCCAGTACTACTGCCTGGAAAATCCCATGGACAGAGGAGCCTGGTAGGCTGCAGTCCATGAGGTCGCTAAGAGTTGGATACAACTGAGCAAGTTCACTTTCACTTTTCACTTTCATGCATTGGAGAAGGAAATGGCAACCCACTCCAGTGTTCTTGCCTGGAGAATCCCAGGGACAGAGGAGCCTGGTAGGAGGCTGTCTATCAGACATGACTGAAGCGACTTAGCAGCAGCAGCAGCTTACAGCTGCATCACAAAAATGGCTTACTAATCTTGTTGTAAACACCAAATTCTTTTCGGAAAAGGGTGAAGTGAAGTGAAGTCGCTCAGTCGTGTCCAACTCTTTGCAATCCCATGGACTGTAGTCTACCAGGCTTCTCTGTCCATGGGATTTTTCAGGCAAGAGTACTGGAGTGGGTTGCCATTTCCTTCTCCAGGGAATCTGGAAAAGGGTACACATAGTCAATAAGTAATTCTGACTTATTGTAATAAGTAACTTATAAGTAATAGGTAACCAGTAGATCCAAATTTCATCTGCATCCACCTTTTTATAATAATGGTCAGGTACTTTCCACGAAAGAAATGACTGTGTCTGACTTTCCTTTTCCTACTCTTCTTTCTCTCTGAACATAATTCCTCCAAACTAGAACTGAATAACATAAAAAATAGTATGATTTGAAAAATGTCATATCACCTAACAGTTTCCGAAGCATCACCATGTTCTCTATAATTATTTTTAACTGTAGGCTCAACAGGCAGATATACTGGCTTATCTCCTCCTGCCCAGGTTTCTGAAAGACAAAACATAGCAATTACTGTTAAAGGAAAGAATTACAAAAATCATGCATCTTTAATGAAAGGCACAGGAATAGAAATACTATTATCTAGTTCTAGCTTGGCTGGTTCCCAGTTTGAGCCTCTCATGAGCCTGTCCTGCCAGTAACTCTGGCAGGGAGTAGAGAGAACTTTGCCCTTGGGGATCATGATCCCAGGGTCACCATCCTGGGGCTCCAGTCCTGCCCCTTCACTGAAGCAGCTGGATGAGATTGGGCAAGTCAGTTAGTTACTCTTTCCTTATCTCAGCCACCTGTAAAATCAGGGTGTCTGAAATGCCTTGTAATTAAGGCAGTTTAGCATAATGGTTGGGACATGGTATCTGGGCCAGCCCAAGTGACCTAGGATGAGTTATTTAACTCCTTGTTTCTGCTTCCTTATTTGTAAAATGGACACAATAACAGACTTTCCCCAAAGACTCTTTGTGAGATTTAACAAAATTTAATATGGTCAAATGCAGAGACTAGGACCTAGTCTAAAAGCCTTCTTAAATGACAGCTATTATGGTTATACTCAAAGTACCTCATCACTTTTAAATTACTCAACTAGATGACTCAACCCCCCCTAAAATTTTTAGTGTTCTAGGATTTCACCATTGGGATATAAAGTAGACATGGAAGGAAAATACTAAAACTGAAAAGTCACATTTTCCTCTCTTTATCAATATATTAACAGAAAGTTAAAAGTCTTAGAAATTTCTCAAGTTCAAATGCAGATAAAATATGCCATTGACATAAAAGGATCAATTTCACCATGGAGAAGCCTTAAAAGAGGTAAAGAGAAGAGGAAATGTTTTGTCTTTTAAGAGAAGGAAACAGCATTCGCTGAGCACCTGAACACCTGTGGGGTTTTCCACCACCTCATCTCATCAAACTCTCCAACATCACTACAGTGCAGTCAATACTGTGCCCATTTTACAGATGGGGGGCTGGGGCTCAAGGAGGCTGATCACAGTTCCAAAGGCATATGGCTCTCCAACGGCAGACTCAGATTCCTCCCAGGCCTGACTACAAGCCTATCTTTCTTCCACACCAGAAGGCTGGCTCCAGAACACAGGCATTCCTCACTCAGAGTGAGAGTGGTTAGGGAGAAATTGTTTTTTATAAGATAAATTATAATCGAATTGCACCAGAAACATTCACTTTTTAAAAGCCCCCGTACGTAAGTTTTGAAATGAAGCAAAAGACAAAAATCTTCTGCACAATACTATTCATGTGTGCATGCTTAGTCCCTTCAGTCCTGTCTGATTCTTTGTGACCCTATGGGTTGTGGCCTGCCAGCCTCCTCTGTTCATGGAATTCTCCAGGCAGAAATACTATCACTTTCTAATTTCTTAATATTAGAAAAGGAAAGTAAGAACAGTTGTTGAATTAAGGATTGTGAAGGGGTAGATAATTGGAATGTAGTAGAGAAGAATTTGCCATCAGATGATGTGGGTTTCAGTCCTACTTTTGACAGTTACTAGCAGAATACAGTTACTCTCTCAGATTTGACAAAAGATAACTGCAGGGCCTCTCTCATAATTTATAAAGTTGGAGTAAAAGATGAGAAAGCCTCCAATCTCTGTGTGCCTAGTTCTAATTACTTGGTTTTGTCTTAACAAAAAGAGTATTTCTAAAATATCTTACAAGTTTGAACAGTCAGATACAATCTGAAATAACGCCTCTGCAAATTCCTTCCAGGCTGTTTCTATCATCGAGAAAAACAGGATTCACTCCTGGCCACAGATTCAGGCCTCAATACTCCTTTTTTCTTTCTCATGTAAAAGGTCTTAGTTTATTCTCTCTTATGAAAAATCTGCACAATCACTACAGATGCAGTCACTGCAGAGTGTTTTCTCCTTCTGTTGTCCAATCTCCAGCTCACTGCTAGACACTTCATTTCTTTTTGCCAGCACCAACATTGGTTTAAATATCTACAAGCCTTGATGGCAGGTGTTTCTCCCCAAACCAGATGCTAAGGCCCGGGAGTCAGAAACCAGTTCCTTTGTTTTGGTTGGGTTTGGTTTGTTTGTTTGTTTTTGAATCTCCATGGGGAAACAGTGGAAACAGTGTCAGACTTTATTTTTGGGGGCTCCAAAATCACTGCAGATGGTGACTGCAGCCATGAAATTAAAAGACGCTTACTCCTTGGAAGGAAAGTTATGACCAACCTAGATAGCATATTCAAAAGCAGAGACATTACTTTGCCAACAAAGGTTCGTCTAGTCAAGGCTATGGTTTTTCCTGTGGTCATGTATGGATGTGAGAGTTGGACTGTGAAGAAGGCTGAGTGCCAAAGAATTGATGCTTTTGAACTGTGGTTTTGGAGAAGAGTCTTGAGAGTCCCTTGGACTGCAAGGAGATTCAACCAGTCCATTCTGAAGATCAGCCCTGGAATTTCTTTGGAAGGAATAATGCTGAAGCTGAAACTCCAGTACTTTGGCCACCTCATGCAAAGAGTTGACTCATTGGAAAAGACTCGGATGCTGGGAGAGATTGGGGGCAGGAGAAGGGGACAACAGAGGATGAGATGGCTGGATGGCATCACTGACTCGATGGACGTGATTCTGCGTGAACTCCGGGAGTTGGTGATGGACAGGGAGGCCTGGCACACTGCGATTCATGGGGTTGCAGAGAGTCGGACATGACTGAGCGACTGAACTGAACTGAACTGATACCTGGCACATGTTGTACCAAGTTCATGTTCAATAAACAATTGTTGAATGAGTGAATGAATCTCTAAATTACACTTATCTGTGCCTTGGTACAGCAACAGCTACACAATTTATGGGGCCAAATGCAAAATGCAAATTACACCCCCTTGTTCAAAAAGCAGAAAAACTGTGATATTAAGGATACTAAAATATAAAGCTTTTTTCCTTTGTTCTGTGGTCTCTCTCACTTGTCACAGTGTTGTTCTAAATAAAGAGAAATCTAAATTTAAATTATTAGTAAGAATGTTGTTCATCTTTGTACTGCATTGTGCTAGTTTTAAATGCAACTATAAGAGACTTTGGGGCTTCCCAAGTGACTTGATGGTAAAGAATCCGCCGGCTGATGCAGGAGATGCAGGTTCAATCCTCCAATTGGGAAGATCCCCGGGAGAAGGAAATGGCAACCCACTTCAGAATTCTTGCCTGTAAAATCCCATGGACAGAGTAGCCTGACAAGCTACAGTCCATGGGGTTGCAAAGAGTCAGACATGATTGAGTGACTGAGAACAGAAGGTCCAGAAGAATAAGAGACTTCATAGGTCCCATGCTCATGAGGTTGGCCCAGCCCTAGTATAGTCCAGACAAATTAAGGAATAATTGACTAAATCCAGGTTTACTCTTGGAATGAGTTTACCCAGCAGTAGCAAGCAAAAGTCAAGGACTTCTACACATGGCAGGAAGAGGGTATCATGGAATGGCTTTCTTCAACTTGTAATAACACCACCTCTCATTTCACTGATTGCAAACCAAATTTGTTCCCTTGGAGACGAAGTCTTCCAATGGCACATAAAATGTTTGAGTAAGTTTCTATCTTCTTTGGGAAAAAAAAAAAAAACAGAGAAAATAAGTTATTGATATAAAGAATTATGGATGGAGAAAATTGCTGGATTTTATTTACTCATATTCCATTCTACCTTTGTGCCTGCAAAAGGCTGGCAAGATATTATATCATAATTATGGACTCCCATAGCAACTTGAGTATCAATGGATCCTATTGTTCTAACCTTTGCAAGCTTCCAGATTGCATCACACAGAAAAAGAGCAGGCACTAATTGCATTGCATATTTATACTTCCTTGTTCCCACCATTACCCACATGATTCCCTGTGGGTTCTAATTAGCTCAATCAGAGCTGGGGTGGGAGAGGATAAAGTTTTAAGCAATTTCAAATAAATATGGGGTTTGCTACCATCACAAAATTTGGCAAAATGCTATCTTTAGCCAAATTCAGTGTGTCTCCCATTTCCAAAGAAACTGGAGAGCTTTGTTGTTGTGCTTACATTTCACCAAGGATAATAGCATCTTAAATAATATCAACCTCGCTGGTTTGCATTTTGGCATTTTCCTGGAATTGGAGGAAAAAAATCCATTGTGAATGTAATTTTTGTTGGGCTCTTAAGTGATAGCTGTGAAAATAACAACCAATAACTCTTCCACACTCCCTTTCTTCTCTTTGTTTTATAATCAGCATTGCCCAGAATTCTTACCTTTAAATCCTTTGCAAACTGTAATGAATGGTATTTAGGAAAAGGATTTCCTAAAGGATTATATTCTGGGGAAATAAGCTTAATTACTCCCAGTATCAATCAATGATTTTAAGTTTTGAGAAATCACTTTTTTTTTTAAGTGAAAGCACCTAAAACTTTTTTTTAACATAAACAAGAACAGGTCCCTCCTTTTTCCCATCATATGGCGTCATTATTAATTCATCTGGAATCTCAATTATAATCAGAAAGATGGCTCCTGCAGCTTCACTTACAATCAGCTCAATGCCAAAACGGCCTCGTGCAATCACCCTCCTCACATCTACAGATGACTCCTAATGAAAATTATTCAAAGGCAACGAATATGCTGAGACCCAGTTTGTAGTGTCTAATGGCTGGAGCTTGGAGGTTCACACCAGCCATCTTAACCTTAACCTCCGGTCTCCATCGTGGCAGAGCACAGGCCAAGCCTGGCTGCCTTAGGACTGAATGCAGCCCACAGAACCATCTCTGGAAAGTTTTCCCCACTTTCCTCCTCTCACCCCAGTATATAATACTTTATTAGTGGCTACCACTTTAAAAAATTTTTTATTGATTATTTTTTTAAATTTATGGCTGCACTGGGTCTTCACTGCTGTGCACAGGCATTCTGTAGTTGAGGTGAGCAGGGGCTACTCTTTGTTGTGGTACAAGGGTGTCTCACTGCCGTGTCTTCTCTTGTTGCAGAGCACAGGCTCTAAAATGCATGGGCTTCAGTAGCCGCAGCCACAGGCTCAGTGGTTGTGGCTCACGGGCTTAGTCGCCCTGGGGCATGTGGCATCTTCCCAGACCACGGATCAAACCTGTGTCCCTTGCATGAGTAGGCAGATTGTTAACCACTGGACCACCAGGGAAGTCCAGTGGCTAACATTTAAATACTAGATGTATTTATATAAAATTCCAGGGTATCAGTTTCTTTTTGACAGTGCATATGCTCTAGAAACAGTAGGCCCACATTCTGACATGACACAGACTGGGAGGCACCGAGTCAAGGTGGCCAACTTTCTGCAGGACAAAGACTCTGTGTTCTGTCCTTCCCACTCACCAAACCAGTTTGTTCTTTCACTTACCTCACTCCTACAGACATATAAGTCTGATCCCCTGAATCCAAAACTCAGGGTTCTCCACCCGGATCTTTTCTTCAAATGGTGGTTGGCCTTTTCAAAAGCGTCAGCCCATAAGGAAAGAAAAGGAGAAAGCAGAAGGTTCTATTTCTATAAACTTATATAGAGGAAGGATCGGGCACCATCATTCCCTCACTCAACTCACCTTTACTGAGCACCCACCTTGTGCCTGGTAGAGTCTGAGGAGATGGAGATGCAGTGGCAACAGGATAAGCCCCTTGCCCTCACCAAGCTCCCTTTATCTTGTAAGACAGGCCCTAACTAGAAAAACAAATATGCATCATGTTAGATAAATAGTGAATGCTTAGAGACTAAACATACAAATAGATTACAGCAGAATATATATATAAATAGAATTCTGACCCACAATTTGCAGCAAGCTGCCCAAGAAACCAACCGAGGAAGCCAGCCTGCTATAATCAGACTTGCCGGAGGTCAGAACACTATCTCCAATGATAGTTTAGGAAGCCAGACAATAAACCCGTGTGACAATTGGCCCCAAGTGGACAGGGCTTGATTAATTACTGGAAGCTTCCCTTTTTCCCCTGCTTCCAACCAGAGAAGGCTAAGTATGCACCCCTAACCACTGACATAGGAGGCCCCTTCTAGTTAGCCTACCTAAAGCCTCCCCAGTACAACAGTTTCCAGTGAGGGCATAACCCAGGGAAAGCCTTCCCCTTTTCCATGTAAAGTTTTCCCACTGCTCTGCCTGCCTTTGAGTCTATGTCAAATGCAAGGGATGCTGGCTGACTCTCATGCTGGAGCAAATTCTGAATAAGTAGTCTTTGCTTATTCTCCTTTGTATGGGCTTCATTTATTTCCACAGGGCTTTGAAGCAAAAGAGAGGTAAAGGGATGGACTGATGAGCAGATGGTGAGGTTGGGAGAGAGGTGACATTGGGGATGAGAAGAGAGGAGAAGGGATGGAGGGAGCCATGTGACTTCGATGGAGAAGCATCCTGAGGAGAGGGAACAACAAGCGAACAAGCTCGTGTGTTCTAGAATCAGTGAGGAGCAGAAAGGCAGGGGAGAGAGGAAAGGTAAGGAGATGCCAGGGTACATGGGGGCCTGTCGGCCTCAGGAGAGACTCTGGATTTCCTCCTGGGTGGGAGAGAAAGGCACTGTCGGGTTCTAAGTAGGATGGTCACATGTCCAGCCTGCTGTGTAGAGAATAAGGGGGCAAGTGGAGGTGGCAGAGAGGTTACGGCCCATTGCAGAGATCCATGCGCAAGGTCATGGCCACGAGGACCAGCGAGGAGCAGTGGGAGTGGCTAGATGCAGCCAGATTCAGGATACTAACACCACTGAGGTGTTGAAGGTGAGGTGATAAGTACCCCCTTCTTCCTATTTTCCAGCCCACTTTAGTACCCTTCCTGTATCTACCCCCTGATATCCCAGCACCATCCTTTGCAAAGTCACTTGTTCAGCAGAACAACTAGAGATAGACAGATGAAGCCAAGAGTGGATGAGGCCAAGCATGTGGCCTGGGAGCTTACAAGGAGGGAGCAGGAGTGGTAATAGCCAAGCCAGGGTGCTCTTTGTGTGGAAAATCCTCAGGCTCCTTATTTAAAAGTTTCTACCCAAGTCAGGAGACCCACCCACCCCCCCAACCTCTGAGACTGCCTTCCTTCAGAGGGTCTGACCCAAAGCTTTTCTCTATTTCTCAATCTGCTTTACTCCCCTTTCCTGGAGTTGCCAGGACCTTGCGGTGAACACTGTTGACGCCCACATCCCACTCCCCTCACCATGTCTATCTGTGCAAGCCAGCTTGACGTCCAGCCATCTTTCCAGACTACAGGGGTCTGGGAATGTGACTGCCTCCTCTACTCCCCAGCCTTGCCTCCCCACCACCCCACCCCACACAGCAGTCCTGGACAATGCCCGGTAGGTGGGAGATGAAACACTCCAGCTTTCTCTCCCCTTGACCAGGGTTGTTTTGAAGTGTGTGTTTGCACCATTTTTCAAAGTGACCCACTGTGGTAACCAGCTGGACAGCACTCTTTCTGTCTCTCCTCACCCCCACCTAATATAACCTTGCCCAATCAACAACTTGCCCTTGAATTCTTGGCTCAAGGTCAGATTCTGGGGGACCCAAATTCAGACTACCTGCTTTGATCTGATGTTCATGTGTTGAAAATCTAACTTTCAAAGTGATAGTATTAAGAAGTGGAGCCTTTGGGATGTGATTAGGTCATGAGGGTAAAGCCTCAAAAATGGGCTTTAGCATCCTTAAAAAAGAGGCCCCCACTGGGCTCCCTAGCCCCTTCCACCACACAAAGATAAAATGAGAAGTCCCCAGTCTACAAGCTGGATGAGACTCATCACCAGAACCTGACCTTGCTGGCACTCTTATCTTGAACTTCCAGCCTCTAGAACTGTGAGTCATAAATTCTGACTCTTGATAAGCCACTATCTATGGTACTTTGTTATAGCAGCCAGAATGAACCAACACAATAACTATGACAGACTTTTTTTTTTCAATTCCTAGATAGTATCCACGTATTACAAAGCAAAAACAAACGAATCACCTCTAAGTCATGGTTTATAAATACCATTGCCTTCTAAAACTAGCCATGCTCCTTTGAAGAAAGGCTGATTCTAGAGCTGTGGCAGGGAAAATACAAGACAATCATGAAACATCCTCCATGCCCCCAAAAGTGAGCAAGTGCTCAAAGAATGATGTTGCTGCTGCTGCTACTGCCAAGTCGCTTCAGTCATGTCCAACTCTGTGCAACCCCAGAGACGGCAGCCCACCAGGCTCCTCCATCCCTGGGATTCTCCAGGCAAGAACACTGCAGTGGGTTGCCATTTCCTTCTCCAATGCATGAAAATGAAAAGTGAAAGTGAAGTCACTCAGTCGTGTCCAACTCTTCGTGACCCCATGGATGGCAGCCTACCAGGCTTCTCTGTCCATGGGATTTGCCAGGCAAGAGTACTGGAGTGGGTTGCCATTGCCTTCTCCACAAAGAATGATGAGACCATGATAAAAGAGCACAGGAGGCAAATTGAAGGAGTTCCTACTGGCTAAATTTGGGGCAACCTTAATATCAAAATAAGTAAAAATATTGATGTATTATAACCCACTGAATAAAATAAGAATCCATGAGTCTATCCAGATAATAAAGAAATTAAAGAAATAAACATGAAAAAGGAAAGGCTCTTCTTTTTAACACAATGTCAACTAGTAAGTAAACAATTAGTAAAACCATCATGGCAAGAATTGAGGCAAAAACAAATCACCAATGATGGTAAATCTAGAAAGTTTGATGAGAAATGGGATACGTATATGGGCACAAAGTATCTCCCCACAAATTATTTATTAATTACAAAGGGGAAAATAGTATCTATACAATAGAGAAAGTGGAGCAAAACAAAGACTATTTCTTAGACATGCCCAAAGATTTTCACTTGTTCTTTAGTCAGCAAGGTACAGGGAATAAGATCAGGAATCCAGTGACTGTATCACATACATCTTTGTTATATAAGCTATGCTTACATCAATGCCCTAGTTACCTGGACACAGGGTTAGGGTCCTCCTTACCTACATCATTTACTCTTTTCATTAAGCCTAGGTTTTTTTTAGAGAACCATGCCACATCCAGATGAGCCCCACTGAATCACTTCCTTCAGACCACACATCACTGCCCCACAAAATCAGCAAGTGTTTGCTACCAGTTCATCTAGGCTATCTGAAGCCATAAGAATTATTCCTTCAAGTATTACCCAGAGTTAATTCTATATATTTCAATGCCATTCACAGGCCATGATTAACACCCAAGATGCAGAGGCAAAATCACTTGCCTTATAAAAGTTCTATGAGTAGTACAAAGGACAACTTTGTAGTATAATTAGCGTATACCTTGGACCATAATCTGGAGACTGCCTACACATTCTTCTCTGCATTTTTATCATTCACTTTTAAATGGCACTGACCTAGCAACTTCTCGAACAGCCTCTCTCTACTTCTCAGGAAATACAGAGAAGGCTTAACTTTTATGTTCAACCTCCAAACAGTCTATACATTCACACATATTATCACACAAACCCCTTTTCCCATGCTTTCATTCAACACTGTCACTCAACAGCTAAGGAATGATCAATTCAAGCTATCACACACTGATGTTACCCAAGAGTGAACTGTTCTGTTTCAGTCCAGAGATGGTTTGTGCCAGTATTTGGATGTTTATTACATTTTGTCCTATTATTTTCTAAAAATGAATAAAAAACAGAAAAAGGAAAGTGCTGATACAAGTGATAAGTACATGTTAAACAATACAACTGAGACAAAGCCAAAAATCATTAAGCAGCCGGAAGACAAAGAATCTTCTGCCTTAATCTGATTCTCATTGGACTTAGGCAGGTCAGTTGTATATTCAATTAATTCAGAAGGAAAAGAACACAATTAAAGAACATGTACCAAATGTTAGCAATAAATCATAATTATGTTTTTTAAAATGGAGGTATAATTAGGGATCTTATCACCTTTTTAGCTCTCTGGGAATGGAACCCCTTCCTCCTTTATACCAAATAAGTCTATTATCTGGCTTTCCCACATGCACTTCTTGTACAGATTTTCAAGAATGTATTATATTTTTTTAATTTTATTTTATTTTTAAACTTTACAATATTGTATTAGTTTTGCCAAACATCAAAATGAATCCGCCACAGGTATACCCGTGCTCCCCATCCTGAACCCTCCTGCCTCCTCCCTTCCCATACCCTCCCTCTGGGTCATCCCAGTGCACCAGCCCCAAGCATCAAGTATCGTGCATCGAACCTGGACTGGCGACTCGTTTCATACATGATATTAGACATGTTTCAATGCCATTCTCACAAATCTCCCCACCCTCTCCCTCTCCCTCTCCCACAGAGTCCATAAGACTGATCTATACATCAGTGTCTCTTGTGAAAGGAGAGAACTGCCTGTATACTTAGGATCAAAACAAAGAGGCAGAAATATTAAAGGGTAAACTGATATCAACCTAATACCAGTATCCAAAAGGAATTTAATTGTACTTAAAAGTGAATAAAGCTGAACTGAGAAAACCAAATCATGAGCTTCTCCCCAGGACAGAGACCAACTGAACAAAAATACAATGACAAATACCTTTAAGACAAACCTCCATAAATATGAAACAACCCACACACAAGGGCCTTTATGACTGATGCAAACTGGAAACCCAAATGTCTCTCAGTAGGGGGCTGGTGAATAGCTTATAATACACAACAGAAAGCCACATAGCAAAGTCAAGATCTCCATGAATTAATATGGAATGACTTCAAGAAAATACTACTTAGTAAAAAAAATATAAAAGTACAAACTACTATACAGTTTGACATCTTTTATATGAGAAAGAGGATAACTTCCTTACTTTTCAAAGAAACATTAAAAAAAAAGCTAAAATCTATAGAGGGTAGTAACAATGTATGGAGAAAAAAAGAGATAGAAACTTCCCTAAATATATTTTTACATATAATCTTGATTTTTGAAAATGTATAAATAACCTACATATTTAAACATTAAATAAAAATAAGTCATAAAATCATACACAGAAACAAAATGAATTCGACTGCCTATAAAATTGGTAGCCACACAGAGAAAAGCATATTCAAAATTGCTTTAAATACAAAACTATGACTGGACCTCCTAGGGTGTATATTCTGAAGGCAAAGAACAAAAGCAATGTTAAACTTGGTGGGTTTACTATGCACTTAATATTAGAATTACAATTTTTAAATTATTTAATGATTACTGACTTTTAGGGGAGCACAGATGAGAATTTTATACCCAGCCAAGGTATCACTCACATATAAAATATACTATCACATATTCTTCTGTGGGAAAAGAAGCCACTTAACAATATGCTTCAGGAACCAAGGAAAGAATCACATTTAAGAGATCAAAAATGTGTCAGTTGTATAAAATGATTTACCAGTCTTACCTTACTCAGTCTGGACCTCAAATAAGAACATCTGTTGGATTTTTATGTTACAAGATGTATTCCACATCCCAGGATATAGATGACCCTTCATTGCTAACCTTGGCTGCTTTCTCTATCTTAACCGGTGTCAGAAAGTGTGTTCATTGAGTTCTGTTCTTTACTCCAGAGTTCAAATAAAAGCTTTTGCCATATTTTCTTACCACTTAAAATAACCTATACTATTCTATTTCAGGATTTTCTCCAAGAATCACATGGACCACATGTGATTAACTTATCTAACTCAATGAAATTATGAGCCATGCCATGCAGGGCCACCCCATATGGACAGGTAAATATTGAGAGTTCTGACAAAACATGGTTCACTGGAGAAGGGAATGGCAAACCACTTCAGTATTCTTGCCTTGAGAACCCCATGAACAGTTTGAAAAAAAAAAAAGATATGACAGTGAAAGATGCATTCCCCAGGTCAGTAGGTGCCCAATATGCTGTTGGAGAGGAGTGGAGAAGTAACTCCAGAAAGAATGAAGAGACAGAGCCAAAGCGAAAACAGCTCCCAGCTGTGGATGTGAATGATGATGGAAGTAAAGTCCAATGCTGTAAAGAACAATGTTGCATAGGAATCTGGAATGTTAGGTCCATGAATCAAGGTAAATTGGAAGTGGTCAAACAGGAGATGACAAGAGTGAACAAGGACATTTTAGGAATCAGTGAACTAAAATGGACTGGAATGGGCAAATTTAATTCAGATGACCAGTATATTTACTACTGTGGGCAAGAATCCCTTAGAAGAAATGGAGTCGCCCTCATAGTCAAAAAAAGAGTCCAAAATGCAGTACTTGGGTGAAATCTCAAAAACAACAGAATGATCTCTGTTTCCAAGGCAAACCATTCAATATCAGGGTAATCCAAGTCTATACCCAAACCACTTAGGCCAAAGAAGCTGAAGTTGAACAATTCTATAAAGACCTACAAGACCTTCTAGAACTAACACCCCAAAAAAAGATGCTCTTTACATCATAGGGGACTGGAATGTAAAAGTAGGAAATCAAGAAATACCTGGAGTAACAGGCAAATTTGGCCTTGGACTACAAAATGAAGCAGGGAAAAAGCTAACAGAGTTTTGTCAAGAGAACGCGCTGGTCATAGCAAACACCCTCCTCCAACAACACAAGAGACGATTCTACACATGGACATCACCAGATGGCCAATACTGAAATCAGAGTGATTACATTCTTTGCAGCCAAGATGGAGAAGCTCTTTATTTTCAGCAAAAACAAGACTGGGAGCTGACTGTGGCTCAAATCATGAACTCTTTATTGCCAAATTCACACTTAAGTTGAAGAAAGTAGGGAAAACCACTAGACCATTCAGGTATGACCTAAAACAAAGTCCTTATGATTATACAGTGGAAATTACAAATAGATTCAAGGGATTAGATCTGAAAGAGAGAGTGCCTGAAGAACTATGGAAGAAGGTTTATAACACTGAACAGGAGGCAATGATCAAAACCATCCCCAAGAAAAAGAAATACAAAAAGGCAAAATGGTTGCCTGAGGAGGCCTTACAAAGAGCTGAGAAAAGAAGAGAAGTTAAAGGCAAAGGAGAAAAGGAAAGATATACTCACCTGAATGCAGAGTTCCAAAGAATAGCAAGGAGAGATAAGAAAGCCTTCCTCAGTGATCAATGCAATGAAAAAGAGGAAAACAATAGAATGGGAAAGACTTGAGATCTCTTCAAGAAAATTAGAGATACCAAGGGAAGATTTCATGCAAAGATGGGCACAAAAAAGGACAGAAATGGTATGGACCTAACAGAAGCAGAAGATATTAAGAAGAGGTGGCAAGAATACACAGAAGAACTATACAAAAATGATCTTCATAACCCAGATAACCACGATGGTGTGGTCACTCACCTAGAGCCAGACATCCTGGAATGTGAAGTCAAGTGGGCCTTAGGAAGCATCACTATGAACAAAGCTAGTGGAAGTGATGGAATTCCAGTTGAGCTGTTTCAAATTCTAAAAGATGATGCTGTGAAAGTGCTGCACTCAGTATGCCAGCAAATTTGGAAAACTCAGCAGTGACCATAAGCCTGGAAAAGGTCAGTTTTCATCCCAATCCCAAAGAAGAGCAATGCCAAAGAATGTTCAAGCTACTGCATAATTGCACTCATCTCACTCACTAGCAAAAAAATGCTCAAAATTCTCCAAGCTAGGCTTCAACAGTACATGAACCATGATGTTCAAGCTGGATTTAGAAAAGGCCGAGGAACCAGATCAAATTGCCAATATTCACTGGATCATTGAAAAAGCAAGGGAGTCCCAGAAAAACTTCTACTTCTGCTTTATTGACTTCAAAGCCTTTGACTGTGTGGATCACAACAAACTGGAAAATTCTTCAAGAGATGGGAATACCAGATCACCTTTCCTGCCTCCTGAGAAATCTGTATGCAGGTCAAGAAGCAACAGTTAGAACCAGACATGGAACAACAGACTGGTTCCAAATCAGGAAAGGAGTGTGTCAAGGCTATATATTGTCACCCGGCTTATTTAACTTATATGCAGAGTACATCATGAGAAATGCCAGGCTGGATGAAGCACAAGCTGGAATCAAGATTGTCAGGAGAAATGTCAATAACCTCAGATATGCAGATACCACCACCCTTATGCAGACAGTGAAGAAGAACTGAAGAGCCTCTTGATGAAAGTGAAAGAGGAGAGTGAAAAAGTTGGCTTAAAGCTCATTGTTCAGAAAACTAAGATTATGGCATCCAGTCCCATCACTTCATGGGAATTAGATAGGGAAACAATGGAAACAGTGACAGACTTTATTTTCTTGGCTCCAAAATCACTGCAGATGGTGACTGTAGCCATGAAATTAAAGATGCTTGCTCCTTGGATGAAAAACTGACCAACCTAGACAGCATATTAAACAGCAGAGACATTACTTTGCCAACAAAGGTCCATTTAGTCACAGATATGGTTTTTCCAGTATTCATGTATGGATGTGAGAGCTGGACTATAAAGAAAGTTGAGTGCTGAAGAATTGATGCTTTTGAACTGTGGTGTTGGAGAAGACTCTTGAGGTCCCTTGGACTGCAAGGAGATCAAACCAGTCAATCCTAAAGGAAATCAGTCCTGAATATTCATTGGAAGGACTGATGTTGAAGCTGAAACTCCAATACTTTGGCCACCTGCTGTGAAGAACTGACTCATTTGAAAAGACCCTGATGCTGGGAAAAATCAAAGGTAGGAGGACAAGGGGTCAACAGAGGATAAGATGGTTGGATGGTATCACCAACTCGATGGACATGAGTTTGAGCAAGCTCCAGGAGTTGGTGATGGACAGGGAAGCCTGACATGCTGCAGTCCATGGTGTCGCAAAGAGTTGGACACAACTGAGTGACTGAATTGAACTGATTTACATGATTAAGATGTTGTGCAGGGAGAATCACAGAAGTATTTTTTCTTCTTCCGTCTGAAAGCACAGTTATATAATAAAGCATAGAGTAACATAATAACCATTTCCATAGCTGATAAACTCAAGGATTATTTTCTGCAACTTTAAAACTCATACTGAATGACCTAAATCTCAGAGATTTTTGTTTTTCCAAAGGATAAAAACTAAGTAAGAAACTAGTTTATAGCAGCTATCATCTTCTTCAATGTCTCTTTTTATCATCTTCCACCTAATAGTTACAAATGTCCCTGCATTTACCATATTTTAAACTTCGAAATGAATACATTTTAAAACACACAATAAAATGAATACTAGTATGGTGAAATTCTGTGTAATAATTTTTTTCTTTACACTTTTATGCTTTTTAAGTTTTCTATAAAGCATTGATATCACTTGCATACCCACAAAAATAGATGTTTAAATCAGTACATACATTATATACATATAAGAGTATAATTATGTTTTTTAATATGCACCCAATAAAACAAAGGAAACCAATATAGTTATTTTTTCAAAGGCTGTAATTGTTTTGTCCTCCCCTCTGCTTTTCTGTATTTTCCATGTTTCTATCATGAATGTATGTATATTACTTTTATGGTAGTGAGGGAAAAAACAAGTCAAAGTCACTTATTAATTGGAATTCAACAGGCTGTTATTTATCCAAAACGTGAATAGGGGATATGTAAAAAGGAGACATTAAGACATGTTATGGGGGATTTCCCTGGTGGTCCATTGGTTAAGAATCCACTTTCCAATGCAAGGAATGTGGTGCCATCCCTGATCAAGGAATTAAGATCCCACATGACTGGGCCAACTAAGCATATGAGCTGCAACTACCAAGCTTGTGTGCTCTAGAACCCTTGCACCCCAACAAGAGAAGTCAACAGGCTGCAACGACAGGAAGCCCATGGGTCACGACGAAGACCCTGTGCACCCTTCCCCCCACACCAAAAAAGGCATGCTATACACAGATGCACTCAGCTTCAATGCCTGCAGCAGCCACACACGGTGAACAGTTAATGAACATCCTTATCAGACGGCTCTCATCCAAGTTCTCAGTTCTGCACCTTTGTGGGTCACAGCAGGAGGGAGGTGGACTTAACTACCACCCTTCCCTTCCTAAATTTCCAACTGTGCTCTAAAACCAGTACAGCCTAACCACATCAATGCTCCTTCTGTCCAGCATTTGAATTGGAGAGCTGTGTGTTTATTTGCAAAGACATGGTTGCCTTGAAAAGCCCAAAATTTAGTTCCCTAAACAGATTTTGGTTTACAGGATTCTTTCAAACTGCATTATTTTTTCCTAATAAAGTTTTCCTCCTTGCTACTTTCTTTCTGCATACTAGAGAGAAACATTTTATGGCCGCTTTTAAAAATGATGTGATGGGGAGGCTGATAGCACAATAAGAAATTTGATTCCCCTGATGGAAAAACCAACTCTTGTAGACCTTGCTCTATAGTAACTAACAACCTCTAAGTACAGATACCTTTGTTTTTTAAAACATCCCAGGGTAAATGCATTGTGCATTTTGTAACAAACTGACAAGTTTTCTTCTGCTATAGTGTTAGCTTGAGTGACCCAAAAGGAAAAAAGTATCTGAACTACCAAAGGCTTCAGAACTATTTTTAATAATCCATGTTGTTCTATATTACATGATGACAAGGAACACATAGGAGTAGGTGTTGTTACAAGTCCTCACCCTGCAAGTGTTTATAATAGCACTGCACTCATAATCACTCTTCTTTGAGCCTCACTGTGGGCAAAGTGATATTTTCTTTTTTGTTTTATTTTTCCTAATATCCTTCAGTCTGATATCCAATATTTCTTTGGCCCTTCTGGGGCACCTTGGGCCAGTTTTTTCAAGAAATATGTCTATGCTGTTTTATTAACTCCATTCTTGGGCTGTCATTTTTTCTCTCTCTGGGCCCATCGCATACTCCGAATGAGACCAACAGCTTTTCTCATGGTGGAAAAAACTGGGCTTTGGAGCCAGATGTGCTTTGACTCTAGTCCCAATGTCGATACTTTCTGGATTGATGAGTTACAGCGGGCAACTCATTCTAAGATTCACCTTGATCGCTTCAAAGATGCATAAATAGCACTTACATCACAAGACTGCCACAACAAAAAGAGACACAGTATGGAAGTTTCCAGCCAAGGACAGACATCATGGAATGGAAGCTGTTGTTCTAACCAGTCACATCATTAACACTTGTCCTTGCTGACACCTCCTGTCAACATTCTGCCTTGTAAGGGACCACTAAGCGCCTTTCTGATTGCCTTGTTATTTCATGGCTTAGATGCAAATACTGTTGTGCTGAGGTCCACATATTTCCTTGGGTGCTTTCTCTGCTATATCTCTCAAGACTATTAACTACCTTCCGAGTACCAGTCCCTCTGGGTCCCCATTGTTAAACCTTAGCAAAAAGCAGAGCTGTGTCCCCCTCTTTTGTTTCCTGTGTTGATTTAAGTGTCTATACCACAAACATGGCTGAGCACACAAACTTGTCCAGACATGTAAAAGTGAAACATTTGCCTACACGGGGTTTACAGTCTAGAAGAGGGACTTCTGCTAGAGGAAATGGGGCTGAACTTTTCATAAGCAATTTTATTTTGTGAAATCAAACAATAACAAGATAGCACAACTCAGCATGACTTGGATAACACCTGAAGTCATGCTACAGTAGATGACGTCTGTGCATCTTATTAATATATTTCCAGGTTGCAAATATGGAGAAGGCAATGGCACCCCGCTCCAGTACTCTTGCCTGGAAAATCCCATGGACGGAGGAGCCTGGTAGGCTGCAGTCCATGGGGTCGCTAAAAGTCGGACACGACTAAGCGACTTCACTTTCACTTTTCACTTTCCTGCATTGGAGAAGGAAATGGCAGCCCACTCTTGCCTGGAGAATCACAGGGACAGGGGAGCCTGGTGAGCTGCCATCTATGGGGTCACACAGAGTCGGACACGACTGAAATGACTTAGCATTAGCATTAGCAGGTTGCAAATAAAAGAGGAAGAGGGGTAAAAGACAAATGCTGTATCATTTCCTTTCAATGAAATATCTAGAATGAGAAAATTCAATGAGACAGTAACTAGACAAGAAACTACCAAGTGCTGAGAGGAGGGGAGATGTGACTATTGCTGAATAGAGTTTCAGTTTGGGATGATGAGAATGTTTTGGAAACAGTGATGATGGTTCTACACATTATAAATTGTAATTAATGGCACTGGATTGTACTCTTAATAACAGGTAAAGTCATAAATTCATGTTTTATATATATTTTACTACAATAAAAAAAGAAAGTGAAATCTAAATAGTTACAAACAGTAAAGTATCTCCCTTCTCACCTATCTCAGCCCCTCTGAGTCACACGTACAGTAAGTCCTCTTCAGAGGAACCTTCAAGTTGCACACTTTCAAACTTGCAAACGTGCCCGTGTATGCTAACTACTGGACTTTACTACTGTACTTTTCAAGGTACTATACCATAAGATTAAAAATGGTTATTTTTTGTATTTTTTTATATATATCATTTGTGTGAAAAGTGTTATAAACCTATTACAGCTGTGTTTGTGTTAGCTATTGTGTTAGCTATATACCCAGGCTAACTTTCTTGAACTTAAGGAACAAATTGGACTTATGAACACTCTCACAGAACAGAACTCACTTGTATGTAGGGAACTTGCTGTATTTGTGTACACAGCTTTCCATAGTAATTTAGTCAGTGAGGGTTTTCGAAAGCCTGATGTGTGTCAGGCACTGTGGTGGGTGCTGGAGAAAAGCAAAAAGAATCTCTTGCCTGTGCTCAGTCCAGACCCACAGCCAAAAGGGCCACTGTCCAGCTCAAATGCCCCATCCTTTAGGAAGTTTCTAAGATCATCAGGTTGGGATGAACTGCCCTTTATCCCCATGTCCATTGCCTTTGTGCCTGAGCCCTCTTTTCGGTCTCCCTGGTCTATATCCCACCCCACTGCCCTGGCAAACTCCTTCTAGGTCTAACATATAACTTTTCAACTTTGCACTCGTCCCACCATGCAGTGCATTGTGCACTAGCCCTCAGTGAATGCGGAGTCCAATCTGGAGAACAACGCTTTCAAACCTGCCAAGGCCCAGTAGTGACCCTTTCTCCCACTCTGCTTTAATCACTTAATCCTCTCATCTTTCCTCACTGTACTGCCTTTATAAGCTATTTCTTAATCATGGATTAAAAAAGAAAAAAGGACTATTTCTCTTCTGTGAATTAACCTCAGCCCCAGGAGAGCCAAGATGTGTTCAGCTTAGGCTTTCTACCCCCAGCTGATAAAAGGAACACACCTATTAGTGTTCAATGCACAACAAACATTTTAATTCCAGATAAGGTCAATCATTACCAATCAAAGAAATAAATGCGAGCAAGACGAGATGGAAGAATGAGGGGGGATATTCAATTATACAAACAGAAAGAATGTTTTCAGTAAATGACCAGCAGTCCTAGAGAGCTAATTTCTCCTTCCCCATGCTCTGACTGAAACACATGCTAAGACTTGAGAAAATCTGATGTAATATGTGCATATCTATATTGTAATGTACAAATCTTTGTGAGAACAAAACACAGTTTTAAACCTGAGGTTATAAGAGCTACTGTTTACTCAGTATATACTACATGCCAGAAACTATGAAAGCTGACATATATTAGCTTATTGAACTCCTACAGTAATCCTGAGAGGACGTAAATAATGTGTCCTTAAGTCCCCTTGTCCAAGATCACACAGCTGGGAAGTGACAAAGTCAGGATTCAAATATAAATTTTTGTGATTCCAAAGTTAGTATTGTATTCAATACCCTAAACTGGCTGCTCACTGGCCCCTAAAGCCCCTGCTTTTTTTTTTTTCTTAATTTATTTTTAATTGAAGGATAATTACAATGTTGTGTTGGTTTCTGCCATTCATCAACATGGATTAGCCACATCCATAGGCTCCTTCGGGAGCCTCCCTCCCATCTCCACTGCATCCCACCCTTCTAGGCTGTCACAGAGCCCCAGTTTGAGTTCCCTGAGTCATACAGCAAATTCCCACTGGCTATCTATTTTACATATGTTAGTGTATATGTTTTCATGCTACTGTCTCCATGCTACTCTCTCCATTCTCCCACCCTCTCCTTCCTGCTCCCGTCCCCTGGTCCCCTCCCCTCTCCGTGCCCATAAGTCTGCTCTCCATGTCTGCCTTGGTGCTTTTGCCAAAATTCAAGGATCATCTCCGACTCCTACCTTATTTCTCCCCAGTCATCAACTCTTGCTTGCACTGCCTCCAAAATGCACCCCGAGCCTGGCCCATTCCCCTCTTTACGTATTGTTCCAGTTCTAATCAAGACACCATCACATCTGCCCTGGACCTCAGTGTGGCCTTCCAGCTGATCACTCTGTTTTCATTCTTGCCCCCAACATCCAATTTGGCCACGTACAACCACAGCAATCTTCAAAAAGCATCAATCTTCCTTCTCACCAAACATTCCAAAGCTTCTCACTGACTTCAGAATAAAATGCCAAGTCTGACCATGGTCTACAAGGCCTATCCTGGGCAAATCCCTGTTTTTTACCTCATCCCCTTATATCCATGGGATATACCCCTCTCCACAGTCCACTGTACTCCAGCCCATTGGCATTCTCTGCCCCCTTCAAATATGCCACTGCTTCCTGCTTACCTAGAATATTCTTCCTACAGGCTATCTTACCATCATTGAGGTTATGTCTGAGAAACCTTTCCCAGCCTTTCTAGCTAGAATGCCAGCATCCATTCCCTGACACCTGCCCCACCCTAGTCATTCTCCATCCTGTGCTATTTCCATTTTCTCCACAGTACCTTTCTCTAAACTATATCAGCTATTGATTTAAATAATGTTGGCTGTCTCCCTAATCCCACTCCTCAACTAGAAAGTAAGCTTTATGAAGGCAGCTACTATATCACCAAAGCTTTGAACAATGGCTGGTACTTACCAGATGCTCAGTGATCACTGGTTAAATTAATGTGAGTGGCTCTCTCTGCACACCCTTCTTTTCCATCTTCACCTACCTCCTACTTGTCCCTCAAAACCAGCTCTGAGATTATGTCTTCCTAGTATTCTCAGAAGTTCCCCTCCTCTCTGCATCATCTACCAACTTCAGTGAGAATATTTATCAAACTCTACTATCATTGTTTATCTCCCACACTGGATCTTGGCTTCCTTTGTCTTACTTCTACCTCCCTATTCTCCAACACATCTGGCTACACAACAGTAGCTCAATGTATATACAATGAAAAGATAAGTAAATGAATCATTTTAAAACTATTCTTGGGCAAAGGTAAGAAATGTCCACGTTGGGGAATTTCTTGGAGTGCTCTTAGAAGAAACTACACTGAAGAAAACTAAAACAAGTTTGAAGTGTGCCTAATGTCTTAAAGTTTACATTGACAACAATAGCAAGATGCAGGAAGGGATGTTATGATCCTAGGTAATGATGCAGGGGAAATGATCAGTAAGTCCTGGTTGGATGATTGATAGGGTGAGGAAAGAGGCCTATTAGACACAGAGAATCAGGTGGCCAGCCATCAGAGAACACACTGTTTCCTTGAAACATCCCCCCCACAGGCGAGAGTGTGGCCCCATGAAGTCTGGCTCCACAAAGAACAGACTTTTTCAAGGAGGCTGAACAGCTAAAAGCTCCCAGATGCTCCATCTTTAACCCCTGGACAGAATGGGCAAAACAACTGAATTCTGAATCCTTGGATTCCCCCTTCCTTTAAACACTCAACAATAGCCCCTTCTCTTGCATGTGTGCATGATAAGTCGCTTCAGTTGTGTCCAACTCTGTGTAATCCTATGGGCTGTAGTCTGTCAGGCTCCTCTGCCCATGAGATTCTCCAGGCAACAATACTGGAGGTGTAGCCGTGCCCTCCTTCAGGTTATCTTCCTGACCCAGGGATCAAAACTGCATCTCTTTTGTCTCCTGCATTGGTTCAGTTCAGTTCAGTTCAGTCACTCAGTCCTGTCCAACTCTTTGCGACCCCATGAATCGCAGCACGCCAAGCCTCCCTGTCCATCACCAACTCCTGGAGTTTACTCAAACTCATGTCCATCGAGTTGGTGATGACATACAGCCATCTCATCCTCTGTCGGCCCCTTCTCCTCCTGCCCCCAATCCCTCCCAGCATCAGGGTCTTTTCCAATGAGTCAGCTCTTCGCATGAGGTGGCCAAAGTACTGGAGTTTCAGCTTTAGCATCAGTCCTTCCAAAGAACACTCAGGACTTATCTCCTTCAGAATGGACTGGTTGGATCTCCTTGCAGTCACAGGGACTCTCAAGAGTCTTCTCCACCACAGTTCAAAAGCATCAATTCTTCGGTGCTCAGCTTTCTTCACAGTCCAAATCTCACATCCATACATGACTACTGGAAAAACCACAGCCTTGACTAGATGGACCTTTGTTGGCAAAGTAATGTCTCTACTTTTCAATATGCTATCTAGGTTGGTCATAACTTTCCTTCCAAGGAGTAAGTGTCTTTTAAGTTCATGATTGCAATCACCATCTGCAGTGATTTTCGAGCCCCCAAAAAAAGTCTGACACTGTTTCCACTGTTTCCCCATCTATTTCCCATGAAGTGATGGGACCAGATGCCATGATCTTAGTTTTCTGAATGTTGAGCTTTAAGCCAACTTTTTCACTCTCCTCTTTCACTTTCCTCAAGAGGCTTTTTAGTTCCTCTTCACTTTTTGCCATAAGGGTGGTGTCATCTGCATATCTGAGGTTATTGATATTTCTCCCCGCAATCTTGATTCCAGCTTATGTTTCAGCCAGCCCAGCATTTCTCATGATGTACTCTGCGTATAAGTTAAATAAGCAGGGGGACAATATACAGCCTTGACATACTCCTTTTCCTATTTGGAACCAGTCTGTTGTTCCATGTCCAGTTCTAACTGTTGCTTCCTGACCTGCATATAGGTTTCTCAAGAGGCAGGTCAGGTGGTCTGGTATTCCCGTCTCTTTCAGAATTTTCCACAGTTTATTGTGATCCACACAGTCAAAGGCTTTGGCGTAGTCAATAAAGCAGAAATAGGTGTTTTTCTGAAACCCTCTTGCTTTTTCCACGATCCAGTGGATGTTGGCAATTTGATCTCTGGTTCCTCTGTCTTTTCTAAAACCTGCTTGAACATCTGGAATTTCACGGTTCATGTATTGCTGAAGCCTGGCTTGCAGAATTTTTAGCATTACTTTACTAGCATGTGAGATGAATGCAATTGTGCAGTAGTTTGAGCATTCTTTGGCATTGCCCTTCTTTGGGATTGGGATAAAAACTGACCTTTTCTAGTCCTGTGGCCACTGCTGAGTTTTCCAAATTTGTTGGCATATTGAGTGGAACACTTTCACAGCATCATCTTTCAGGATTTGAAATAGTTCAACTGGAATTCCATCACCTCCACTAGCTTTGTTCATAGTGATGCTTCCTAAGGCCCACTCGATTTCACATTCCAGGATGTCTGGCTCTAGGTGAGTGATCACACCATCATGATTATCTTGGTCATGAAGATCTTTTTTGTACAGTTCTTCTGTGTGTTCTTGCCACCTCTTCTTAATATCTTCTGCTTATGTTAGGTTCATACCATTTCTGTCCTTTATCGAGCCCATCTTTGCAAGTAGGTGGGTTCTTTACACTAGGGCCACCTTAAGAGCAGTCTTTTCCTTAACCATGTTAATCTATTTTTCTGTTTATAGCTATGCCCTTCTCTTCTTGTTTGGAGTCTGGTTTTGAAGATGCCTTTGCAGATATTTCTAATCTCACCAGTAAGACTGATTTTCCTAGCTTGTGTCACAGAGCTCTGGGGATCCTCATTGTTCACTCCGTACCATCTACATGACAATGGTCTGGAGTTTTCATCTTGCCATTTACTAAATCCCAGTGTTCTCCAGCAGAAAAGGATTATTTCCTTTTGCTGTCTGACCTTCACCCTTTCCTGCCTCTCTATTTAAGTTGTTGATAGAATATGTCCCCCTTCCCTGATCAATAGTCATTTCATGGCTTGTACAACGGCATGCAATAAATAATCCTTGTCTCTATGATTGTACTGGCTCCCTCCCTAAACTGCATTCTCAGAAGCAACTCACTGACTCCTCTAAGTTGAGTCTGTTTAGTCACTATGGTGTTGAAAAGGCTGGGAGGCTGGATTTATGGAAGTTTCTACCTCCAATTCAGTAGTAAATTCCTCTAACACATTTACTAGACACTACAAGGTTGGATTCTATTTTTCTGGCCCTTCTTACTTCAGGTATTGACAAAACAAATTATTTCTTAGCTGACACTGAGTTCTATCACATCATACTTTTGTACATTAAACACATAGATTGCTGGGGGTTTTCTGGGGTTTTTTTTTGTTTGTTTGTTTTTGCTCTCCTTAGTGGGTTTAATATTTGCTTCATATTGAAAGAAGTCAATGGAAAAATTGCCTTATTACTGATTTTTTTTTTACAGTTTTGTTGCTGTTCAGTCACTAAATCGTGTCTGACTCTTTGTGGCCCCAAGAACTGCAACACGCCAGGTTTCCCTGTCCTTTATAGGCTTAGCCCCTTTGCTAAAAACAACAGATCCTAATCTCAGCCCATCGCAGTCCACTCACTTAGAAATCACTCCTCATAACTGTGTCACCAAACATGAGTTCATACTCATCCTTGTCAAAATCTTCTATTCTGCAAGAAAAGCAATTAGAAAAAAGGGAATCAAAGCATCTTGAATCTTCTTCCGTGTCAAGACTCAACAATCTCACCATAAAACTGATAAAAAGAGGGCAGAACTGAGAATTAGGTGCTTCTGGCTGAACTTGATCCAATGAGGTTTCATTAATGAAAAGTCACAATGCAAATAGGCAGTGCCAATATCATGATGCTGAAGGTCTGAAATGTGACTGTCAAGAGGTAAGATGAATTTACATGCTCAGAAGCTCTCCTGGAGCATCTGAGACCAAAAAGAAAATTATATCATCTACCTAAGTGGTCTTTGAAACATTCTAAATGCATTCCTAACTCATGGAAAATTATTCCAGCACCCATAAGATTGCTTGAAGCACCTGATTCATACTCAAGGTTTTAGCTTTGTATAGAATAGTGATAATCCTCTTTCAAATCAGGCAAAAGGGGAGAAGGCTGAGAACACTAAGTTAATGTAATGTCCGGGGCTCTATTTAATTCAGCAAACACTGGGTGCCTGCTGTGATCAGGTATCGTGCAGGATAGTACAGACATGGAAATGCAACAGAAAGTCACAACTCTCAAGGAGTTTGAAATCTATGGGGAGAAACAGAGACATGAATAATTGAAAACAGTATGAAGGTGAAATAATAGAGGTATACATAGAATAATATGGATCTGTGTGAAAGAGCTTTCAATCCAAGAAAAGTGTCTTCAAAGAGCAGTAAGAATCAGAAACATTATTCAAATTCCCTTCCCCAGCAGTTTATAATTCTTACCCACAGAGGGCCCAGTAGTTCATGCCTAGTAAAAACATAAAGATAATATTTGGAAGGCAGGAGAGTACAGAGAGTAGCAAAAATTTATATGAGTCTTTGGATCACCAAACATGAAAACTGTTTGGTGTGTTGTGTGTTGTCTCTGTACTCACAGGTCTACTTCGTGAACATCACCTTAAATAACAGGTACTTTACTATACTTTTGAAACATGGGTTGACAAAGAACTAACTGAATGGGAATTAAAACCCATATATGTGTAGCATGTTACTTTCCTCACAGATTTAGAGATAATCAGCAATATGCCCAAATAGGTTAAGAATCTACAATAAAATCCACTCAGATGATTCTAGTTGGGGATTTCCTTGGTGGTCCAGTGGTTAAGGATCCACCTTCCAATGCAGGGGATGCAGGTTTGATCCATAGTCTGGGAACTAAGATCCCACATGGCATGGGCAACTGAGCCTACGAGCTGCAAATACTGAGTCCCCACGGGCTACAACTAGAAAGCCTGAATGCTGCAAGGAAGATCCTGCAGGCCACAGCTAAGACCTAATGCAGCCAAAAATAAATAATTTTTTTAAAAAGAGTATTTTAGTTATGCCTTTTTCATTTCAGAATACTTGATTTTTAGGAGAAAGGGTAGTACACCCTTATCACACTGAAAAGTAAATGTTTACTTTGAGTTCTAGCATCTCATTTTTAATTCACTTTTTAAGGTAAAGAATAATCACACCAGGAGAACACATACAATACATAAAACATAAGTCCTTTACCTATATTACACTTAGTTCATCTTTATAGCAATTCTGCAAGGAGTGTATTGTTATTCTCCAGTCCCCATCCACATCACACCATTCACATCTTACAGATAAAAAAATGAAAATTTGAGGCAATTAGGCAAATGATCAGGGCCCCCACACATAGGCCTGATTTCTTCTAAATATGATATTGTATTTTCCCAAAGACATAAAATGTTGTTCAAAGCAAGGAGTATGCCTTCTATTTCTCCTGTGTCTCTCCATGGTTCATCACAGAAGTAATGGTCTAAGTTGGTAACAGTTGTGTTGGGTTTCTTCAATCTACTTGGCAAGTAGAAGCTGAGTACAAATTCACAGCTTCTTTATTTAGGGAAGAGAAAGTCCTAAAATATTTCATAGCCCTGTAGCCTAGATTTTTCCATAAATTATTCCAGTGTCAAATATAGTGTAGCACCATGAATCATCAAACTTATGACAGAAAAAGGAGCTTCTAGTATAAACGGCCTTCCCCATAGTTTCATGGAAATAACTCTGAAGACACAATCCAAAAAAAAAAAAAACCTCTCAACACTAAAACCAAAGCTAATAGTCAAGTGAAAGTGAAGTGAAAGGGAAAAAAAAAAAAAAGAAAGAAAGTGAAGTGAAAGGGAAAGTTGCTCAGTCATGTCTGACTCTTTGCAACCCCATGGACTATGCAGTGCGTGGAATTCTCCAGGCCAGAATACTGGAGTGGGTAGCCTTTCCCTTCTCCAAGGGATCTTCTCAACCCAGGGATTGAACCTAGGTCTCCCACATTGCAGCTGGATTCTTTACCAGCTGAGCCGCAAGAGAAGCCCAAGAGTACTGGAGTGGGTAACCTATCCCTTCTCCAGCAGATCTTCCCGGCCCAGGAATCAAACCGGGGTCTCTTGCATTGTAAGTAGATTCTTTACCAACTGAGCTATCAGGGAAGTCAAGACATCACCTTAAAAATGAATGACCTATATTTAAAAATTGGTCCATTGATACCAAATGGAAGTTGAGGGGGAAGTTGAGGAAGTTAGAGGGTCTTTTTCCTCTTCCTGTACTATTCCCTGGTTTACAATAAAAGGCCAACCAGATCTTTGAAGCATGGGTACCACTTTATGAGTTTGCCATAGAACATCTTCTGATACCTAAATAAGTGGTCTTTTTAAAAATCATGGCAAAATGTACATAACATAAAATTTAAAATTTATACAGTTCAGTGGCATTAAGAACATTCCCATTCTTGTGTAATTATCACCACCATCCATTTCCAGAACTTTTTTCTTTTCCAACTAAAATTCTGTAGCTATTAGAAAATAACTTATTTCTCCCCTCCCCCCAGCCCCTGGCAACTATCATTCTACTGTATGTGAATCATACAGTATTAATCCTTTAGTAACTGGATTATTTCACTTAGGAAAATGCCTACAAGGCTCAATCATGTTGTAGCATATGTCAGAATTTTCTTCCTTTTGAAAGCCATATCATAGTTCATTGTATGGATATACCACATCTTGTTTATCCACTCAGCCATCAATGAACACTTGGCTTCTGACTCTAGGCTACTGTGTAAATAATGCTACTATGTGTATGGTTGTACATATTAAGTTAGTGGTAATTTTACACACACAATTGAAGACTATAACTCCTAAGTAACAGCTCAGGAGTTGTTTCACCTGTGTCTCTCCATAGTTCATCACAGAAAGGGACTACATTCCCCAAAGTGCTGAGACTTGGTAGGAAAGAATACCAGTAGACTAATGTTTCTAATAAATTTCCTAAAGATAGAAGGCAAGCATGATAAACTAGAGCAGAAATGTACTACTCAGAGCATGCACCAAAGAATGCAGTTAAGATAGATGGCTATCTTCATGGAAGAACTCACTGAAATCAGCAGGAACCCAGACATGAGCAAGAAGAAGGACAGGAATTAAGGTCATTGGTTGAGAACTGTGCAGTGATGGCATATCCCCCAAGGTTGAAAGTGAAAGTGTTAGTCTAGTTGCTCAGTTGTATCCAACTCTTTGCAACCCCATGGACTGTAGCCCTCCAGACTCCTCTGTCCATGGAATTCTTCAGGCAAGAATACTGGAGTGGGTAGCCATTATGTTCCCCAGGGAATCTTCCTGGCCCAGGTATTGAACCTAGGTCTCCTGCATTGTAGGCAGATTCTTTATCATCTAAGCCACCAGGGAAGGTTGCAGCCACATAAATATTCTCTGAAGAAAATGAGTAATGTGATGGGTGCAGGCTGGGGCTTTCACAGAGGTTGGTACACTAAACATAAAATTGTCAGATGGTTCCTACTTGCACAACCTAAAGTGAAGGTTTCTAACAAATACAGTCCTGCTCACATAGGTAACTGTGCTCTCATCCCTCATCCAGTTTTGCACTGACAGAGGAAACACACCTACCTACTCATTAATCAACACAGCCTTTACTTTTTAAAAATAAATATACAATGAAGGATTAACAGACATTTGAAGAAAATCAGAAAGACCATAAAAAAGACAAAGATAAATTAATAGAAAATTACCTGAAGGGACTATTAATCCAAGGAAAAAATTTTAAAGAATTGTATAATTATTTAATGTATAATTAGTATCTTTAGGAAAGTACTGTTTCCAGACAATAAGATGGTACTTCTGAAAAAGGAATAAACTGAGAACAGAATTAATGGAATTAAGGAACTTGATTGCTAAAATAAAATACTCAAAATATTGCTGGAAGGAAACATTGAAAATAAACCAGACTTGAGAGTGAAAAGTCAGAGCTTAGAAAACAAGAGAGAGAAGAGTAATATCAGTAAGATAGCAAAATAGGAGGTCCTCGTGTACCCCCTTCAGCAACAATAATTTGGCAGCCCCCTCCCCAAAACAAAAGTACACTCCTGGGAGGCTTTGGATCCAGGTAGGAGGTTATGAAACACAGTGGAGTACAAGACCAAATGGGTAACTTTCAGAAGGCAGGCCTGCACCCCGGTGGCTGACTCAATGACTTTCATCCTAGCTACAGACTTGAAAACAGTTCTGTACCCATGAGGACTTGGCAACAGTCCCCACTTGGCTTCATCCTGCCATCAGTATCATACACCAAAGGACCTGGGGAGAGTCAAGCTCACCCATGCCTCAGGTAATAGGCCCAGAGACTTCAGTCCCAGAAGTGGACCCTGATGTGCCTGTGATTCAGAACCAGTCCCTACTAGGCACAGCAAGGAGTCCTACCAGCACAGGACCCACAGGGAAATAAGCCCCTACTGGTCTTTACAGAGACAGGGCACACAACCTTGATCTGACAGCAGATTCCAAAACAGACCTGCGACTTGGTTGCAGTCCCCCTAGAAATAAAGCATAAGAGCTGAAAATATCCAATGTCTATGGAGAAGAGACATATGGACATCCAGACACAAGAAGGTCACAGGACCTCAAGCAGGATAAACCCAAATATTATCCTCAAGACACATTATAACTAAAATGTTAGAAGTCTAAGACAAAGAAATTTGGAAATCAGCAAGAGAAAGATGCTCTAACAAGAAATGCTAAACATAATTCTGTTTTCTTCTGAAAAGAAAATTAAGAAAACAATCCCATTTACAATAGTATCAAAAAAGAATAAAATAATTAGGAATACATTTAATGAAGGAGGTAAAAGATCTGCACACTAAAAACTATAAGACATGGGAAAGATATTAAAGAAGATAAAATTAAGGGAAAGACATCCTACATTCTAGAAATAGAAAAATTAATGTAAAAATATTCATATTACTCAAATGACCTAGAGTTTCCATATAATCCCTATCAAAATACCTAGGAATAAACTTACCTAAGGAGATTAAAAAAACAAAAAAACAAAAAACTTATACTCAGAAAATTGTAAGACACTAATGAAAGAAACTGAAGATGACACAAACAGATGGAAAGATACACTGTGTTCATGGACTAGAAAAATTAATATGGCTAAGATGACCATACCCAAGGCAATCTACAGATTCTATGCAATCTCTATCAAAACCCCAATTTTTTCACAGAATTAGAACAATTTAAAAATTTGTATGGAAACACAAGACCCCCAAATAGCCAAAACAATCTTGAGAAAGAACAAAACAGCTGAAGGTATCACGTTTCTTGACTTCAGAATATACTGGAAAATTATATTAATCAAGATAGTATGGTACTGGTCCAAAAATAGACACATAGAGCAATGCAACAGAATAAAGAGCCCAGAAGATGACTCACACACTTATGGTCAATTAATCTGCAATAAGGGAGGCAAGAATGTACAATAGAGAAAAAATAGTTCCTTTAATAAGTGGTTCTGGGAAAACTGAACAGTTACACATAAAAGAATGAAATTAGAACATTTTCTCACACCATATACAAAAACAGACTCAAAACATTATTAAAGACCTAAATGTAAGACTAGAAAACACATACTCCAGGAAGAAAACACAGGCAGAACACTCTTTGACATAAATTGTAGCAATAATTTTTAGACCTGTCTGAAAAGGCAAAGGCAACAAAAGCAAAAGAAAACCGTGAACAAAACAAAAGGACAATCTATAGAATGAGAGAAAATACTTGCAAATGATATGACTGATAAATGTTAACAACCAAAATATATAAGCAGCTCATACAACTCAGTATCAAAATGAACAACCTAATTTTTAAAATGGGCTGAAGACCTAAACAGACATTTTCCCAAGAAGACACACAGATGGCCAAGAGGCACATGAAAAAAATGCTATATGTGGTGAATCATCAAAGAAATGTAAATCAAAACCACAATGAGATATCAACTTACACCTATCAGAAAGGCTATCATCAAAAAGACCACAAACAGCAAATGCTGGTGAGGATGTGGAGAAAAGGGAACCCTCTTACACTGTTGGTGAGAATATAAATTGATGCAGCCACTGTGGAGAACAGTATGGGTTCCTAAAAATACAAATACTAGAAACCAATATATGATCCAGTGATTCCTCTTCTGGGTATGTATCTGAGGAAAACAAAATCACTAATTCAAAAAGATACATGCATCCCAATGTTCAGAGCAGTAGTATTTATAGCAGCCAAGATATGGAAGAAACAAAAGTACCCACCAACAGATGAACGGATACAGAAGATGTGACATAGACACACACACACACAAGAATACCACTCAGTTGTAAAAAAGAATGAAATTTTGCCATTTGCAACAATACAGATGGACTCAGAAGATAGTATTGGTGAAATAAGTCAAACAGGGAAAGACAAATACTATAAGATATCACTTATATGTGAAATCTAAAAAAATAAAACTAGTGAATGTAGCAAAAAAGAAACAGACTTGAAGATACAGAAAACAAAGTAGTGGTTACCAGTAAGGAGAGGGAAAGGAGAGACAAAGTAGGGGTGGGGGTTTAAGAGATATAAACTACTATGTATCAGTTCAGTTCAGTTCAGTCGCTCAGTCCCATCCAACTCTTTGCGACCCCATGAATCGCAGCACGCCAGGCCTCCCTGTCCATCACCAACTCCCGGAGTTCACTGAGACTCACTTCCGTCGAGTCAGTGATGCCATCCAGCCATCTCATCCTCTGGCGTCCCCTTCTCCTCCTGCCCCCAATCCCTCCCAGCATCCGAGTCTTTTCCAGTGAGTCAACTCTTCACATGAGGTGGCCAAAGTACTGGCGTTTCAGCTTTAGCATCATTCCTTCCAAAGAAATCCCAGGGCTGATCTCCTTCAGAATGGACTGGTTGGATCTCCTTGCAGTCCAAGGGACTCTCATGAGTCTTCTCCAACACCACAGTTCAAAAGCATCAATTCTTCAGCACTCAGCCTTCTTCACAGTCCAACTCTCACATCCATACATGACCACAGGAAAAACCATAGCCTTGACTAGACGAACCTTTGTTGGCAAAGTAATGTCTCTGCTTTTCAATATGCTACCTAGGCTGGACATAACTTTCCTTCCAAGGAGTAAGCGTCTTTTAATTTCATGGCTGCAGTCACCATCTGCAGTGATTTTGGAGCCCCAAAAAATAAAGTCTGACACTGTTTCCACTGTTTCCCCATCTATTTGCCATGAAGTGATGGGACCGGATGCCATGATCTTTGTTTTCTGAATGTTGAGCTTTAAGCCAACTTTTTCACTCTCCTCTTTCACTTTCATCAAGAGGCTTTTTTAGTTCCTCTTCACTTTCTGCCATAAGGGTGGTGTCATCTGCATATCTGAGGTTATTGATATTTCTCCCAGCAATCTTGGTTCCAGCTTGTGTTTCTTCCAGTCCAGCGTTTCTCGTGATGTACTCTGCATAGAAGTTAAGTAAGCAGGGTGACAATATACAGCCTTGATATATTGTCACTGGTTCCTTTTCATATTTGGAACCAGTCTGTTGTTCCATGTCCAGTTCTAACTGTTGCTTCCTGACCTGCATACAGATTTCTCAAGAGGAAGGTCATGTGGTCTGGTATTCCCATCTCTTTCAGAATTTTCCACAGTTTACTGTGATCCACACAGTCAAAGGCTTTGGCATAGTCAATAAAGCAGAAATAGAGGTTTTTCTGGAGCTCTCTTGCTTTTTCGATGATCCAGCAGATGTTGGCAATTTGATCTCTGGTTCCTCTGCCTTTTCTAAAACCAGCTTGAACATCTGGAAGTTCACGGTTCACGTATTGCTGAAGCCTGGCTTGGAGAATTTTGAGCATTACTTCACTAGCATGTGAGATGAGTGCAATTGTGCAGTAGTTTGAGCATTCTTTGGTGTTGCCTTTCTTTGGGATTGGAATGAAAACTGACCTTTTCCAGTCCTGTGGCCACTGCTGAGTTTTCCAAATTTGCTGGCATATGAATACAGCACTTTCACAGCATCATCTTTCAGGATTTGAAATAGCTCAACTGGAATTCCATCACCTCCACTAGCTTTGTTCGTAGTGACGCTTTGTAAGGCCCACTTGACTTAGTTTAAAAAAAGCTATAAAGATATATCATACAACACAAGGAATATATACAATGTTTCATAATAACTATGAATAGAATATAAAAATTGTGAATCACTATGTTGTACCTGCAACTTATGCAATATTATAAATCAACTCTACCTCAATTTTTAAAACTGTATGTGTGCTCCCATGCTCAGTCATGTCCAACTCTTTGTGAACCTATAGACTGTAGCCCACCAGACTCCTCTGCCCATGGAATTTTCCAGGCAACAATACTGGAATGGGTTGCCATTTCCTGCTCCAGGAAATCTTCCCAGCCAGATCTAGAACCTGAGTCTCCTGCATCTCTTGCTTCGCAAGCAGATTCTTTACTGCTGAGCCATCAGAGAAGCCCCTTGAGTAACTGAGGTGAATTTCATCCTATGTGTTTTACTAAAACATCAATCAGTTCAGTTCAGTTGCTCAGTCATATCTAATTCTTTGTGATACCATGGAGTGCAACACGCCAGGCTTCCCTGTTCATCACCAACTCCCGGAGCCTACTCAAACTCATGTCCATCGTATCAGTGATGCCATCCAACCATCTCATCCTCTGTCATCCCCTTCTCCTCCCATCTTTAATCAAACATCAATAAATACAATTTAAAGTTGGTTAATTAATGAATTGAGGTATTTCTTTCTTATTTAGAATTATGATTTTATAACACTAACAAAACTGGGTTGGGAGAATGTTATTATTCCTGCTATAAAATTCTGTACTAATATTTTAGTTTCCATGTACATCTACTACAATAATAATAGCATAACAAGGAGCATGAGTTTACCACTGTCCTATTCCAAGGGGCAATTTCCCACTAGTTCTGCATTGACCCCACTTGGCCCTGTCATAATCAAGAGGCAAGGCTCTCTTTACACCACCATGGCAACCCCAGGAGCGTTACAGTTTCCTTAGTCTCTATCCCCAAAGGCTTACAGTGGCCCATGACCAGCAGTGAGCTATGACTGGGACAGGGAAAGATACTAGACAGAATCTTCATGGCCCAGACATGTGTCATTTTGACCCAGACACTCAGGGATGATAGGCTGACCACTGGCCATTGGTGACGGTGACAAGAGGGACAGCTGAGTCCACCTACTCATGGTTCCTTGGTGCTCCCCCAAAAACGTCATGTCATCACCCACCCTCCAACCCATAGCTGAGGGTTTCCCTCTGCTTCCACTTTCTTCAAGCCTTCAAAATTCTTCTCCTTCCTCTCCAATTTCAATCATATGTAGCTCACAGAAACAGAAAAATTCATTCAGCAAGCTTGCTTCCAAATCTTGCTTTCTGATGCTTTCATCTGACACTTACAGCTTCTTTCTTTGCATCTTAGGTTCATAGATGCTGCCTCTAAAGCGGTGACCCAAGCCCACAGATCTGAGCACTGGAGAAGGGAAAAGCCCTCAGAACATGAATAAGAGACATTAGTGGGTCTAGTGAGGGTGAGAACCATGCAGGAAAGGCACAGATAAAATCCAACTATGACACAAACAACAAAAATATCAAGGTAATGATATCGTGTGAATTTAAAAATCAAGGAGTCTCAGAGAACTGAGAAAAAATGCTTCTATCTAACCATATAAATCAAATTTCTCTTCAGCAGAAAAAAAACATTTGGAATGCCTCTAGGAATTTGATATATGTACAACAAAGACATTATTATTTTAGGACAATATATGGTTCAAGCTTCATGATAAAAAAGGAAATGCCTTTGTATTCTTCCTAAACATATGGTAAAAGTAAACCTACTGGTCTTGTGGATAAATAAGTTGACTTGATACTATGCATAGAATAGATAACTAATGAGAACCTACTGTAGACCTCAGGGAACCCTACTCAGTGCTCTATGGTGACCTAAATGGAAAGGAAATCCAAAAAAGAGGGGATATATATATACTTATAGCTGATTCACTTTGCTGTATGCTATATGTATACAATGTATGCATTGTAAAGCAACTATACTCCAATAAAAATTAATTCAAAAATAATAATAAAGTACAGTAAAGCCTCAGTGTGTTTTCTTCTTCCTATTCCTTCCTGAACAATTCAATCCAAAAGCCATGGATGATGGAATTTGAAGTACCCCAGAGTGGGGTGTTGGAGTTTTACTGGGGAAAGGAAAGAATCCCCATGTTGGCGTGGATAGGGATGGAAGTGGGGACAAAGGGGAACAGTCCAAGATGGTTGGCTGGAGTCCAAGTGCAGTGAGCAAGGCATTCCCAAGAGAAAGAGAAGGGCTGGTGGCCCGGCCCAGTATGTGATTCTGGAGCCTGAGTGGGGCAAGAAGGGCAGCAGTGCAGGTACCAGAACCAGGGGGGTGAGGACGTCATTCGTGGAGGCAAGAGAGGAGCAGCCCAGCACAAAGTGTCTGAGTCTGAGCAGGGTAAGAAGGCCATGTGTGTAGGAATGTGGCCCACCGGGGTATCTGAGCCTAGCAGAGTGAGGGACATCTGTCAAGCCAGAGCAGTGGCAGGTGCCAGCATGGGTGTCAGGGCTCAAGTGGGAGGGGGAAGGTGTCCACACAGGGAGTGGAGTAGCAGTGGTGAGGGAAAATGGTCCTATAGACAGAGAAATAGATTACATACATAAAGCAGTATAGATAGTAGGAATCAGGTTTCTCACCATTAAAGCAGGGAGCTACAGACATAGAACGTAAGAAAATTAGAACAAATTCTATGGTGTCAGACTGGAACTGGAGATAAGCAGTGTGAACTCATGGTTTTCAATGTGTACAGCTAAATATTAAAATAAACAGATACTCAAATGTATACACATACACAGTCCCTAGCTGTGCCCATTGAGTGGGTCTGGAAGCAGTGACACCTCAGGACCAATGAGCACACCCAGTACTCAGATATTGATTTCTAAATACCATATTCCACTGGGAAAAAAATAAAGAAAAGAAACTAGAGCTCCTTAAAGAAATAACTGATTCCAGAGGCAGGGCAGAGAAAATGTAAGATGAGCCTGGCACATCCTGTGGTACCAGAAAGCATGGAAGAGCTCGAGAAATGTCAAAAGGACACAGAAGCAACCCTGAAAGGGCTTCCACGGACCCACTCTGAGACATTTTGAGCATCATAATAATGATCATAATGGATATAACCCATTAATAAATAGGAATTCATGAACCCCATACCCAAACAAATGGAAAGGCTAACTGAAAATCATAATAATAATAAATGGAAAATTTGATAAGGAACAGTGAATTTATATCATCTCAAAGTTTCTCTCCAAAAAATAGTTATTAATTACAAAGAAAAAAGTAACTTTACAGTAGGAAAGTCTAATAGCCATCACTTTAATAACTAAAGTAAGTATCATCAGATAGAAAACGAATTGAAACTGTGTACCACCTAACAGAATGCAATGAGAATAAATCAGCATCACATTTATGATATTTCTAACAAGGACCCATAACCTAAATCTAATCACGAGGAAACATCAGACAAATGCAAATTGATGCAAATTGAGGAACACTTTATAAAATAACTGGCCCATCATCTTCAAAAGTGTCAAGGTTATGAAAATCCAAGAGAGATGAAGGAACTGAAGGATACTTTAGAGAAACATGATAAATTAACACAATGGGAATGTCTGGGTGTTAACCTTTCATTATAAAGAATGTGAAAATTTGGGAAATTGGCAGAATGTAAATGGATTGTGAATAGTAGATGGTAGAAATGCATAGTATTAATTTCCTATCGGCTTCCCTGGTGGCTCAGATGGTAAAGAATCCGCCTGCAATGCAGAAGTGAGTGAGTGAGTGAAAGTTGCTCAGTCATGTCTGACTCTTTGCGACCCCATGGACTATACAGTCTATGGAATTCTCCAGGCCAGAATACTGGAGTGGATAGCCTTTCCCTTCTCCAGGGGATCTTCCCAACCCAGAGATCGAACCCAGGTGTCCCACAGTGTAGGTGGATTCTTTATCAGCTGTGACTTTGCAATGCCGAAGACTTTGGTTCTATTCCTGTATCCGCAAGATCCCCTGGAGAAGGGAGTGGCTACCCACTCCACTATTCTTGCCTGAAGAATCCCATGGACAGAGGAGCCTGGCGGGCTACAGTCCATGGGGTCGCAATTTCTTATACCTGATTTGTATGGTGGTGGTGAGGTAACACAGGATACTTTACAGAATACATGGCATGTAAACTTGAGTGTTCATCAGAATCACCTTAAACATCTGTTAAGATACAGATATCTGGACTTCACCCCAGAGTTTCTGATTCAGGAGATTTGGGGCAGGACTCTAGAATTTGCATCTTTAACAAGTTGTCAGGAGTTGCTGATGCTGTTCGTTCATCAGAGACACCACTTTGAGAGTCATTGATGAGGAGAATATTCTTGTTATTGTGGGGGCAGGGAGAAGCATTTAGGAGCAATGGGACTTACCCTTTCTTATTCTCAGTGTACAAAGAAAAAAAAATTCTTTGTACAGTATTTGCAAGGTTACTTTAATTTTGAAATATTTCAATAAACAAACAATCTCACTGATTCCAAAACCATGAGATCAAGCATTTACAATAACTGGTCAATGAGGCACCTGTGGTTAAACAATGCCTAGTAAATCCTTTCTTAACGAGTAGCACAAAGTAAAATAAACTAGACAGGAAAGGAGCCACTGAGAACACTTAGGAGAAACAAACATTCACCAGCAACTAATATGCAGAACACTCCATTTCTAAACACTAAAATAGATATCCTTTAAGACATCTTTGAGTTTTCTGTGGCCACTTCTCTCCATACCTCCAAATTTGCCCTTTTCCATTTTATTGCCACTTTGAGCTCTAAATTTAAAAATTAGGAAATACATCTAACAAAAGAGCTGGTACCTTTGCTAAAAATCATCTAATACTGTGTTACAGAGTTCTGATACTTTACAAAGTTGGGAAAGAACATAAAATTCAATCTTCAGTCCTATACCTCTCCAAAATGTTCGCTGGCTCCTCCATATAGCAATCATGTAACTTCCCTAGGCAACTTCCCTAACCTCACTGTGCCTCCCTTTACTCATTTGTAAAATGGGGATAATAATACCTATACCTCATAGGAGTACTTTGAGGACTAAATAAATGGAATGAACTTAGAATGAGCCTGGCACATGGTAAGTCCATGATAAATGTTATATGCTATTGTTTCATTTCTGTAACAAAAAATATTCTTTAGGTTTAATACTGGCCATCTCAGCACACAACATACTTCCCATATCATTAGATATGTGAAGCTGCCAGGCCTCTGCATAGAAATACAGCAAATTCACATAGCAACCAAGAAGTTTTCTGGGAGAGAAGATACCAAGATACAGCCCATGTTTCTCTTGAGGTTCAGTGTTTTTAGACCATCTTTGGTGGTTTCTCAAGGCTACTATTCAGATCAGAGAGGCAATAACTGTGGCAATGGGAGCTTAGGCTCCAAAGATAGACTCTGGAGTTTGAATCCAGATTCTGACACTTACTATCTCACCTTCAGCCAAGTTATTTAACCTCTAAGTACCTGAATTTTTCTCTTTGTAAAATGGAAGGGATGGCAGTAGAATCTACCCTCATAAGGTTGTTGGAAATACAAAAGAGACAATTTATATCAAACAGTGTCACAGTGCTCGATATAATAAACACTTAGTAAAACTTCTGGGCACAAGGTTGGCCTTGTGACTAGCTCTGCTGCTGCTGCTGCTGCTAAGTCACTTCAGTCATGTCTGACTCTGTGCGACCCCATAGACGGCAGCCCATGAGGCTCCCCCATCCCTGGGAAGAACACTGGAGTGGGTTGCCATTTTCAGTGACATAATTTGTATAAATTCTGTAGGGGAGGAAAAATACTTTTTCTCTACCCTCTTTGGTTCAGTCCCCAAGGCCTGTAAATTAAGCTGACAAAAGACAGATTAACAAAAGAAAAACTTTAGGGGACTTCCCTGGTGGTCTAATGGTTAAAACTCTGAGCTTCCACTGCAGGGGACACAGGTTCAATCCCTGGAAAGGGAACTAAGACCCCACCTGCCATGGCAAGACCAAAAAACAGAAAAAAGAAAAGAAGTTTATTTTGCATGCTCATGGAAGCTTCAAAGAAAAGAAGTGAAAACAGGAAGAAGCAGTTAGCTTCAGAGCTTATATACCATTTTAACAAAGGCTGATAAATCACGGAGATGTGACAAGACAAAGGAAAAAGGGCTTGGTCTTTCAGGAGTGGTAAGTTGTGGAAAGATAAACACTATGCAAGAAATTAATGAAAGATAAGGGTTTTCAGTAAGGTTGTTGTGCAAATTCAAGTCAGTGCTATCTCTCATGATAAGAGAGTTATCTCCAGTGATTAAAGGTCATTCTCTTCTGGTACAAGAGACAGGAGAGGGGAATATCTTAACAAAAGGAAGTATATGCCCTGCTTTTAAACAGAAAGGAGGAAAAAAGAGAGTTCCTCCGTTTGCTGTTTCTCAACTGCCTTCAGCTCAAAATACTCCTTATGCCAAAGGAGCATATATGGGGTGGCATAGTCTTATCCCCTTCACTTCTGAGCTGAAGCATTTGATTACCAGTGCAAGACCCTTTGGAACTCTTGCTCTCTGTCATGGTGAGCAGCGACTATCTAGATGGTGGCTGCTCAATCAGCTTGGGACCTTGAGTACTTATAATGAAAGCAGAGCTAACTTTGTGACTTACAAAGGGCATGGAGCATGAATAAGAACAGAAATTAACCATTGTTCTTTTACACCACTGAAATTTAGGAGTTATTACCATAGTATAACCTACCCTACCCTGAGTGAACCAATACAACTATCACCCATATCACTGCCAAAGGGAGCCCACCATGATGGAAGAGAAAATTTGAATTGTTGGCTTAGGTTAGGGTAGGGGCTAAGGGGTGCTGTTTACTGGCACAGTGTGTGGCTGAGTCTGAACATCCTTTTTACTCAATAGACATTGTAATAGTCATCTTCTGCTGCATAACAAACTATCCCAAAACTTAGTGGCCCTCCTGCACAGACCACTATACTGTGGACAGTCAAAGCTAGCTGTACCTTCTCCCTAGCTCCCATGTTCTTCCTCTCCTTCTCTATTGAATTTATATTCTTCAGGATATAGAGATTACACAAAATGTTACAAGTAAGTCTATTTACTGCAAAGGAAAAGAAAAAAATGCTGACTATATCTCAGAGCTTAGAAAACCATATGGATAAATAACCACCATAAAACCCAAGTACCTACAAAGGTGTGGAGAATGTAAAACAGGGTTGAGTCACACCTGCACCCATGGTTGGCAGAATGAAAAAGCCCTTAAAAGTGGTGTCCTCACTAATAGATGGAGAAATATACCATGTTCATGGATTGGAAGAACCAATAGAGTGAAAATGAGTATACTACCCAAGGCAATCTATAGATTCAATGCAATCCCTATCAAGCTACCAACAGTATTTTTCAGAGAACTAGAACAAATAATTTCACAATTTGTATGGAAATACAAAAAACCTTGACTATCCAAAGCAATCTTGAGAAAGAAGAATGGAACTGGAAGAATCAACCTGCCTGACTTCAGGCTCTACTATAAAGCCACAGTCATCAAGACAGTATGTGCAGTATGGTACTGGCACAAATATAGAAATATAGATCAATGGAACACAATAGAAAGCCCAGAGATAAATCCATGCACCTATGGACACCTTATCTTTGACAAAGGAAGCAAGAATATACAATGGAGAAAAGACAATCTCTTTAACAAGTGGTGCTGGGAAAACTGGTCAACCACTTGTAAAAGAATGAAACTAGAACACTTTCTAACACCGTACACAAAAATAAACTCAAAATGGATTAAAGATCTAAACGTAAGACCAGAAACTATAAAACTCCAAGAGGAGAACATAGGCACAACACTCTCCGACATACATCACAGCAGGATCCTCTATGACCCATCTCCCAGAATATTGGAAATAAAAGCAAAATTAAACAAATGGGACCTAATTAAAATTTAAAGCTTCTGCACAACAAAGGAAACTATAAGCAAGGTGAAAAGACAGCCTTCAGAATGGGAGAAAATAATAGCAAATGAAGCAACTGACAACTAATCTCAAAAATATACAAGCAACTCCTACAGCTCAATTCCAGAAAAATAAACAACCCAATCAAAAAATGGGCCAAAGAATTAAATAGACATTTCTCCAAAGAAGACATACAGATGGCTAACAAACACATGAAAAGATGCTCAACATCACTCATTATCAGAGAAATGCAAATCAAAACCACAATGAGGTACATTTCACGCCAGTCAGAATGGCTGCGATCCAAAAGTCTACAAGCAATAAATACTGGAGAGGGTGTGGAGAAAAGGGAACCCTCTTACACTGTTGGTGGGAATGCAAACTAGTACAGCCACTATGGAGAACAGTGTGGAGATTCCTTAAAAAACTGGAAATAGAACTGCCTTATGACCCAGCAATCCCACTGCTGGGCATACACACCAAGGAAACCAGAATTGAAAGACACACATGTACCCCGATGTTCATTGCAGCACTGTTTATAATAGCCAGGATGTGGAAGCAACCTAGATGTCCATCAGCAGATGAATGGATAAGAAAACTGTGGTATACACACACAATGGAGTATTACTCAGCCATTAAAAAGAATATATTTGAATTAGTTCTAATGAGGTGGATGAAACTGGAGCCTATTATACAGAGTGAAGTAAGCCAGAAACAAAAACACCAATACAGTATGCTAACGCATATATATGGAATTTAGAAAGATGGTAACGATAACCCTGTATGTGAGACAGCAGAAGAGACACAGATGTATAGAACAGTTTTTTGGACTCTGTGGGAGAGGTCGAGGGTGGGATGATATGGGAGAATGGCATTGAAACATGTATAATATATATGAAATGAATCTCCAGTCCAGGTTCAATGCATGATACTGGATGCTTGGGGCTGGTGCACTGAGGCAACCCAGAGGGATGGTATGGGGAGAGAGGAGGGTGGGGGGTTCAGGATGGGGAACACGTGTATACCTGTGGCAGATTCATGTTGATGTATGGCAAAACCAATATAATATTGTAAAGTAATTAACCTCCAATTAAAATAAATAAATTTATATTTTTAAAAAAAAGTGGTGTCCTCCTTAGATTATTTTTTCCCTCATCTGACCAACTGCACTGATGTTTCAATTGCTTATTTCACACTGCTTCCCAAAGGTGTTTCTGAAACAGGAGGGAAGGGAGCAGGGAACAATCTTTGAAATAATGACATAACCTGAGGACATGACACAAATTGATTAGAACCAAATAGGTCCAAAACAGTGGATGAGCTCACTTCCACTAGGCCCTGAGACTCCATATACACTCACTGTAACATATCCATAAGCTAAATGACACACCCACAGGCACCATGACATTCCAAGGCCCACCATAAAGGTAAATAACTGGACAGTGACTCAATTCCTGGAAAACTCCAGTTGTTTCCCAAAATAGCTGGAATATCCCTCCTACTTATTAGACTATGAAATTACCCACCCCTATAAAAACTAACAGAGTTTTGCCAAGAGAATGCACTGGGGGTCATAGCAAACACTTTCTTCCAACAATACAAGAGATGACTCTACACATGGGCATTACCAGATGGTCAATACTGAAAGCAGATTGATTATATTCTTTGTTGCCAAAGATGGAAAAGCTCTATACAGTCAGACCGGAGTTGACTCTGGCTTAGATCATGAATGTCTTATTGCAAAATTCACACTTAAATTGAAGAAAGTAGGGAAAACCACTAGGTCATTCAGGTATGACCCATATAAAATCCCTTATGATTATACAGTGGAAGTGACAAATAGATTCAAGGGATTAGATCTGATAGAGTTCCTAAAGAACTCTGTGGAAGAAGGTTCATAACATTGTACGGGAGATGTTGACCAAAACCATCCCCAAGAAAAAGAAATGCAAAAAGGCAAAATGATACAAGGTCTTACAAAGAGCTGAGAAAAGAAGAGAAGTGAAAGACAAAAGAGAAAAGGAAAGATATGCCCATCTGAATGCAGAGTTCTAGAGAAAAGCAAGGATAAGAAAGCCTTTTTAAAGTGAACAATGCAAAGAAATAGAGGAAAACAATAGAATGGGAAAGACTAGACATCTCTTCAAGAAAATTAGAGACAACAAAGGAACATTTCCCCTATAATGAAAAGGACATCTTTTTTGGGTGTTAGTTCAAGAAGGTCTTGTAGGTCTTCATAGATCTGTTCAACTTCAGCTTCTTCAGCGTTACTGGTCAGGGCATAGACTTGGATTACCATGATATTGAATGGTTTGCCTTGGAAATGAACAGAGATCATTCTGTCGTTTTTGAGATTGCATCCAAGTACTGCATTTTGGACTCTTTTGTTAACTATGATGGGATTTCTTCTAAGGGATTCTTGCCCACAGTAGTAGATATAATGGTCATCTGAGTTAAATTCACCCATTCCAGTCCATCTTAGTTCACTGATTCCTAGAATGTCAATGCTCACTCTTGCCATCTCCTGTTTGATCACTTCCAATTTGCCTTGATTCATGGACCTAACATTCTAGGTTCCTGTGCAATATTGTTCTTTACAGCATCAAACCTTGCTTCCATCACTAGTCACATCCACAGCTGGGTGTTGTTTTTACTTTGGCTTCATCCCTTCATTCTTTTCTGGAATTATTTCTCCACTAAGCTCCAGTAGCATATTGGGTACCTACCGACCTGGGGAGTTCATCTTTCAGTGTCCTATCTTTTTGCTTTTTTATGCTGTTTATGGGGTTCTCAAGGCAAGAATACTGAAGTGGTTTGCCATTCCCTTCTCCAGTGGACCACATTTTGTCAGACCTCTCCACCATGACCCATCTGTCTTGGGTGGCCTCATATGGCATGGCTTAGTTTCATTGAGTTAGACAAGACTGTGGTCCATGAGATCAGATTGGCTAGTTGTCTATGATTGTGGTTTCAGTCTGTCTGCCCTCTGATCCCCTCTCTCAGTGCCTACCGTCTTACTTGGGTTTCACTTACCTTGGATGTGGGGTCTCTCTTCACGGCTGCTCCAGCAAAGCGCAGCTGCTGCCCCTGACCTCTGATGCAGGGTAGCTCCTCTCAGTCGCATCTGTGCACCATCGTGCCACCGCACTGGATGGAGTGACAGGCAAATTTGGCCTTGGAATACACAATGGAGCAGGGCAAAGGCTAATAGAGTTCTGTCAAGAAAATGCACTGGTCATAGCAAACACCTTCTTCCAACAACACAAGAGAAGACTCTACACATGGACATCACCAGATGGTCGACACCTAAATCAGATTGATTATATTCTTTGCAGCCAAAGATGGAGAAGCTCTATACAGTCAGCAAAAACAAGACCAGGAGCTGACTGTGGCTTGGATCATGAACTCCTTATTGCCAAATTTTGACTGAAATTGAAGAAAGTGGAGAAAACCACTAGACCATTCAGGTATGACCTAAAACAAATCCCTTATGATTATACAGTGGAAGTGAGAAATAGATTTAAGGGACTAGATCTGATAGAGTGCTTGATGAACTATGCATGGAGGTACATGACATTGTACAGGAGAAAGGAATCAAGACATCGCCAAGAAAAAGAAATGGAAAAACACAAAATGGCTATCTGAGGAGGTCTTAAAAATAGCTGTGAAAAGAAGGGAAGTGAAAAGAAAAGGAGAAAAGGAAAGATACCCATTTGAATGCAGAGTTCCAAAGAATAGCAAGGAGAGATAAGAAATCCTTCCTAAGTGATTGATACAAAGGAATAAAGGGAAAAAATAGAATGGGAAACACTAGAGATCTCGTCAAGAAAATTAGAGATACCAAGGGAACATTTCATGCAAAATGGGCTCAATAAAGGACAGATGGTAGGGACCTAACAGAAGCAGAAGAATACACAGAATAACTGTACAAAAAAGATCTTCACAACCCAGATAATCACCATGGTATGATCACTCACCTAGAGCTAGACATCCTGGAATGTGAAGTCAAGTGGGCCTTAGGAAGCATCACTATGAACAAAGCTAGAGGAGGTGATGGAATTCCAGTGGAGCTATTTCAAATCCTGAGAGACGATGCTGTGAAAGTACTGCACTCACTATGCCAGCAAATCTGGAAAACTCAGCAGTGGCAACAGGACAAGAAAAGGTCAGTTTTAATTCCAATCCCAAAGAAAGGCAATGCCAAAGAATGCTCAAACTACTGCACAATTGCACTCATCTCACACGCTGGTGAAGTAATGCTCAAAATTCTCCAAGCCAGACTTCAGCAATACATGAACCGTGAACTTCCAGATGTTCAAGCTGGTTTTAGAACAGACAGAGGAACCAGAGATCAAATTGCCAACATCTGCTGGATCATCGAAAAAGCAAGAGAGTTCCAGAAAAACATCTATTTCTGCTTTATTGTCTATGCCAATGCTTTGACTATGTGGATCACAATAAACTGTGGGAAATTCTGAAAGAGATGGGAATACCAGACCACCTGACCTGCCTCTTGAGAAACCTGTATGCAGGTCAGGAAGCAACAGTTAGAACTGGACATGGGACTGGTTCCAAATAGGAGAAGGAGTACATCAAGGCTGTATATTGTCACCCTGCTTATTTAACTTCTATGCAGAGTACATCATGAGAAACACTGGGCTGAAAGAAACACAAGCTGGAATCAAGATTGCCGGGAGAAATATCAATAACCTCAGATATGCAGATGACACCACCCTTATGGCAGAAAGTGAAGAAGAACCAAAGAGCCTCTTGATGAAAGTGAAAGTGGAGAGTGAAAAAGTTGGCTTAAAGCTCAATATTCAGAAAATGAAGATCATGGCATCTGGTCCCATCATTTCATGGCAAATAGATGGGGAAACAGTGGAAACAGTGGCTGACTTTATTTTGGGGGGCTCCAAAATCACTGCAAATGGTGATTGCAGCCGTGAAATTAAAAGACGCTTACTCCTTAGAAGGAAAGTTATGACCAACCTAGACAGCATATTAAAAAACAGAGACATTACTTTGCCAACAAAGGTTTGTCTAGTCAAGGCTATGGTTTTTTCAGTGGTCATGTGTGGATGTGAGGCTTGGACTATAAAGAAAGCTGAGGGCCAAAGAATTGATGCTTTTGAACTGTGGTGTTGGAGAAGACTCTTGAGAGTCCCTTGGACTGCAAGGAGATCCAACCAGTCCATCCTAAAGGAGATCAGTCCTAGGTGTTCATTGGAAGGACTGATGTTGAAGCTGAAACTCCAATACTTTGTCTACCTGATGCAAAGAGCTGACTCATTGGAAAAGAACCTAATGCTGGGAGGGATTGGGGGCAGGAGGAGAAGGGAAGACAGAGGATGAGATGGTTGGATGGCATCACCAACTTGATGGACACGGGTTTGGGTGGACTCTGGGAGTTAGCGATGGACAGAGAGGCCTGTGCTGCAGTTCATGGAGTCACAAAGAGTCAGACATGACTGAGCGACTAAACTGAACTGAACTGAACTGAAGGGAACATTTCAAGCATAGATGGGCACAAAAAAGGACAGAAATGGTATGGATCTAACAGAAGCAGAAGATATTAAGAAGAGGTGGCAAGAATACACAGAAGAGGTATACAAAAAAGATCACCATGACCCATATAACCACAATGGTGTGATCACCCACCTAGAGCCAGACATCCTGGAATGAGAAGTCAAGTGGGCCTTAGGAAACATCACTATGGACAAAGCTAGTGGAGGTGATGGAATTCCAGTGGAGCTAATTCAAATCCTAAAAGATGGTGCTGTTAAAGTGCTACACACTCAATATGCTAGCAAATTTGGAAAACTCAGCAGTGGTCACAAGACAGGAGAAGGCCAATGTTCAGTCCAATCCCAAAGAAAGGCAATGCCAAAAAATATTCAAACTACCACACAACTGCACTCATTTCACATGCTAGCAAAGTAATGCTCAATATTCTCCAAGTTAGGCTTCAATGGTAGTTGAACTGAGAACTTCCAATGTTCAAGCTGGTTTTAGAAAAGGCAGAGGAACCAGAGATCAAATTGCCAACATCCCTTGGATCATGAAAAAGCAAGAGAGTTCCAGAAAAATATCTACTTCTGCTTCACTGACTACACTAAAGCCTTTGACTGTGTAGATCACTACAAATTGTGGAAAATTCTGAAAGAGATGGGAATACCAGACCACCTTACCTGCCTCCCTGCCTGCAATACGGGAGACCCAGGTTTGATCCATGGGTGAGGAAGATCCCCTGGAGAAGGAAATGGCAACCCACTCCAGTACTCTTGCCTGGAAAATGCCATGGAAGGAGGAGCCTGGTAGGCTGCAGTCATGGGATCCCAAAGAGTTGGACATGACTGACTGACTTCACTTTCACTTTACCTGCCTCCTGCAAAAAGTGTATGCAGGTCAAGAGGCAACATTTAGAACCAAACATGGGACAACAGACCAGTTCCAAACTGAGAAAGGACGACGTCAAGGCTGTATATTGTCATTCTGCTTATTTAACTTACATGCAGAGTACATCATGCAAATGCCGGGTTAGATGAAGCACAAGCTGGAATCAAGATAGCTGGAAGAAATACCAATAACCTCAGATATGCAGATGATACCACCCTTATGGCAAAAACCTAAGAAAACTGAAAGAGCCTCATGTGAAGGTGAAAGAGGAGAATGAAAAAGCTGGCTTAAAACTCAACATTCATAATATCAAGATCATGGCCTCTGGTCCCATTCAGTTCAGTTCAGTTCAGTCGCTCAGTCGTGTCTGACTCTTTGCAACCCCATGAATCGCAGCACGCCAGGCCTCCCTGTCCATCACCAACTCCCAGAGTTCACCCAGACTCACGTCCATCGAGTCAGTGATGCCATCCAGCCAGCTCATCCTCTGTTGTCCCCTTCTCCTCCTGCCCTCAATCCCTCCCAGCATCAGAGTTTTTTCCAATGAGTCAACTCTTCGCATGAGGTGGCCAAAGTACTGGAGTTTCAGCTTCAGCATCATTCCTTCCAAAGAAATCCCAGGGCTGATCTCCTTCAGAATGGACTGGTTGGACCTCCTTGCAGTCCAAGGGACTCTCAAGACTCTTCTCCAACACCACAGTTCAAAAGCATCAATTCTTCAGCACTCAGCCTTCTTCACAGTCCAACTCTCACATCCATACATGACCACAGGAAAAACCATAGCCTTGACTAGACGGATCTTTGTTGGCAAAGTAATGTCTCTGCTTTTCAATATGCTATCTAGGTTGGTCATAACTTTCCTTCTAAGGAGTAAACGTCTTTTAATTTCATGGCTGCAGTCACCATCTGCAGTGATTTTGGAGCCCAAAAAAATAAAGTCTGACACTGTTTCCATTGTTTCCCCATCTATTCCCCATGAAGAGATGGGACCGGATGCCATGATCTTCGTTTTCTGAATGTTGAGCTTTAAGCCAACTTTTTCACTCTCCACTTTCACCTTCATCAAGAGGCTTTTTAGTTCCTCTTCACTTTCTGCTGTAAGAGTGGTGTCATCTGCATACCTGAGGTTACTGATATTTCTCCCGGCAATCTTGATTCCAGCTTGAGTTTCTTCCAGTCCAGCGTTTCTCATGATGTACTCTGCATAGAAGTTAAATAAGCAGGGTGACAATATACAGCCTTGACATACTCCTTTTCCTATTTCGAACCAGTCTGTTGTTCCATGTCCAGTTCTAACTGTTGCTTCCTGACCTGCAAACACATTTCTCAAGAGGCAGGTCAGGTGATCTGGTATTCCCATCTCTTTCAGAATTTCCCACAGTTTATTGTGATCCACACAGTCAAAGGCTTTGGCATAGTCAATAAAGCAGAAATAGATGTTTTTCTGGAACTCTCTTGCTTTTTCCATGATCCAGCGGATGTTGGCAGTTTGATCTCTGGTTCCTCTGCCTTTTCTAAAACCAGCTTGAACATCAGGAAGTTCACGGTTCACATATTGCTGAAGCCTGGCTTGGAGAATTTTGAGCATTATTTTACTAGCGTGTGAGATGAGTGCAATTGTGCGGTAGTTTGAGCATTCTTTGGCATTGCCTTTCTTTGGGATTGGAATGAAAACTGACTTTTTCCAGTCTGGTGATGCTTCCTAAGGCCCACCTGACTTCACATTCCAGGATGTCTGGCTCTAGGTCAGTGATCACACCATCATGATTATCTGGGTCGTGAAGATCTTTTTTGTACAGTTCTTCTGTGTATTCTTGCCACCGCATCTTAATATCTTCTGCTTCTGTTAGGTCCATACCATTTCTGTCCTTTATCGAGCCCATCTTTGCATGAAATGTTCCCTTGGTATCTCTAATTTTCTTGAAGAGATCTCTAGTCTTTCCCATTCTGTTGTTTTCCTCTATTTCTTTGCATTGATTGCTGAGGAAGGCTTTCTTATCTCTTCTTGCTATTCTTTGGAACTCTGCATTCAGATGCTTATATCTTTCCTTTTCTCCTTTGCTTTTCACTTCTCTTCTTTTCACAGCTATTTGTAAGGCCTCCCCAGACAGCCATTTTGCTTTTTTGCATTTCTTTTCCATGGAGATGGTCTTGATCTCTGTCTCCAGTACAATGTCATGAACCTCATTCCATAGTTCATCAGGCACTCTATCTATCAGATCTAGGCCCTTAAATCTATTTCTCACTTCCACTGTATAATCATAAAGGATTTGATTTAGGTCATACCTGAATGGTCTAGTGGTCTTCCCTACTTTCTTCAATTTCTGGTCCCATTACTTCATGGCAAATAGATGGGGAAACAATGGAAATAGTGAGAGACTTTATTTTCTTGGGCTCCAAAATCACTGTGGATGGTGATTCCAGTCATGAAATTAAAAGATGCTTGCTCCTTGTGAAAAAGCAATGACAAACCTAGACAGCATATCAAAAAGCAGAGCCATTGCCTACAAAGTTCCATCTATTCAAATCTATGATTTTTCCAGTACTCATGTATGGATATGAGAGCTGGACAATAAAAAAGGCTGAGAGCCAAAGAATGGTGCCTTCGAACTGTGGTGCTGGAGAAGACTCTTGATAGTTCCCTGGACTGCAAGGAGAACAAGCCAGTCAATCCTAAAGGAAATCCTTTCAAATATTCAGGAAGTCCTAAATATTCACTGGAGGGTCTGATACTGAAGCTGAAGCTGTAATACTTTGGCTACCTGATGCAAAGAGCTGACTCATTGGAAAAGACCCTGATTCTGGGAAAGATTGAAGGCAGGAAGAGAAGGGGATGACAAAGGATGAGATGATTGGATGGCATCACCAACTCAATGGACATGAGTTTGAGCAAACTCTGGGAGATGGTGAAGGACAGGGAGGCCTGGAATGCTGCAGTCCATAGGGTCTCAAAGAGTCAGACACAATTGTTCAACTGAACAACAACAAATAAAAACTGACAATCCCATACCCTGGTGCTGCTCTTGCCTTCTGAGATTGCCCCCAAACACACAGTATGTGGAGTGTGTTTCTCTCTAAATAAATCTACTTCTTACCTATTATGAACACTCTGTCTCTTTGAATACTGAATTCTTTCTGCAATGAGACATCAAGAATCTGAGCTTCATTAAGCCTTGAGACCAAGTGTGACCTTAGTTAAAAGACGGTAGGTTCAAGTCCCAATTTGAGTCACAAAGTTTCATTTTCAACATAGTCTTAACAACCAATATGCCAACACACTATCCTAAAAATAATTATAAGAGAGAAGCCACTAGAGAATTTTCTGTATGCCTTCCCCCTCAGCTATATCTGGTCCACCACACATTGTTCCAGCAAACCCTAGCAAATAACGGGAAGTCCAACAGGGACCCTGATTTAACAACTTAGCATCCAGGAACCAGAAAGAGTTGGCGAACTCCAGAAAACCCCAAGCAAGAACCTGCAGCAAGTGATTTAATATTAACAGGGTCAACATCTCTCCCTTCCAAGGAAAAAGATGGCTATTTAGTGGTTCCTCCTGTCCCCAATCCCATGCATAAATAACTGCTTCAGGGAAAACAGACCAAGAATCCCTGTTATATTCTACTCTCAGATAGCCTGCCATCCCTTTAGGCAATGTTTCCAGTTAGCATGTGAGTGAGTGGAAAAGACAGAATCCTACCATGGAGGCAAAGAGATATCATTTGCAAAGAAATGGGACAGGGTGAAAAAAAGATGAGTCATCCAGCTAATCCCCAAGAGGGTTAACAAAATAAAGGCACCATTTCAAGGTTAAGGCAGGAGACAGACACAATGCTATAAATACAGTGCCCTTTTGAGCACCAAGGCATGGATCATAACAAGCCAAGGGCTACATTGGACACATGGTGGGTGTCCATCATTGTCAAGCCTGATGGAATGACAGGCAGACAAACATGAAATGCAAGCCTTGAAGCCAAACCTTACCCTGGGTGAGATCTCATTAAAACATACATCAAAGATCGCATGGCAGGGGTGAACAGTAAAATAAAGAGCAACAGCCAGCCTGGGGGATAAGAGAGGAAGAGAAGAGGGAAGTTGATGTTAGCTAGGAATCATTCCCAGCTGCCTGGGAATCATTCCCTGCCAACCCTGGGACAATTTGACAACCTCCTACCTAAGGGCCATGTGGTCGCAAATCTCTTCTGCTTCACAGCCTTAGGATGGACCCATGAGATAATGTCATAATATAACAAAAACCACCTATGTGCCAGGCATTGTGCTAGGTGCCTTGGGTATAATCACTCATTTCATTAGCCCTGGGGGTGGATAAGGCTGGTATCACCCATCCCATTTCACACATGCAGAAACAGAGCTCAGAATGGTTTATAGTCACTGGTCCAGGATCACATAGGTGGTAAAGCCAGAGTTTCAGTTCAGTTCAGTTCAGTCACTCAGTCATGTCCGACTCTTTGTGGCCATGAACCACATCACGCCAGGCCTCCCTGTCCATCACCAACTGCCGAAGTTCACCCAAACTCATGTCCATTGAGTTGGTGATGCCATCCAACCATCTCATACTCTGTTGTCCCCTTCTCCTCCTGCCCTCAATCTTTCCCAGCATCAGGGTCTTTTCCAATGAGTCAGCTCTTCACATCAGGTAGCCAAAGTATTGGAGTTTCAGCTTCAACATCAGTCCTTCCAATGAACACCTAGGACTGATCTCCTTTAGGATGGACTGGTTGGATCTCCTTGCAGTCCAAGGGACTCTCAAGAGTCTTCTCCAACACCACAGTTCAAAAGCATCAATTCTTTGGGCACTCAGCTTTCTTCATAGTCCAAGTCTCACATCCATACATGACCACTGGAAAAATCATAGCCTTGACTAGACAGACCTTTGTTGCCAGAGCTTGAACCCAGATACTTCCAACTGCCAAGTTTTTATCTGATGTACCTAGCACAGTGCCTGGCACATAGTCAGGTGGTTTTATCTCTGATGCTACTGCTTCGGCTCTTGTGGTATCACAAGCTGTCTGGGCCCTCATGGCCTCCATCCTCCAAGGTTACTGGGCCAGGAAATGTATACACGTTGCCACTCCCCTCCCAGACCCATCTGCTACTAAATTAATAATCCTCATTCCTGCTGGGCCTGGACGCTGACACATGAACCATGTTGAGGGGGTGCCTGAAGGCAGCTCTGCCAGTCCACCAAAGGGCTGCATGAGCACACCAAATGGGAGCCCTTGGTTAGTGCACTGCATGTGGCAAGTGGAGGTGATGGCCAGTAGTGGGGTCAAGAATACCCAGTGCAAAAAGGACGTGCCTCACTGCCTTTGTTATATATGTGCCCTGTCTCCAGTCCCATAGCTAGCAGCCTAACTCATCTCCCCTGGGCCACATTATGGCCACAAGTCCCAGCAGATGTGAACACACTGCTGTCCATCTCAAGGTCCCACAGGGCTCCCATGGCCCCATTACCCCAGGAGTCCTCTGGAGCAAGGAACCTCTCCCGTGCCCACCTCAGCCTCCTGGTTCATAAGATTTGGCTTCAAGACATGGAGGACACACCAAATTATTGATGTTAATGACTTCTGAAGTTGAGATTATAAGCAGATGGAAAGTGAAAATCTATCAGTCGTGTCCGACTCTTTGCAACCCCATGGACTATACACTCCATGGAGTTCTCCAGGCCAGAATACTGGAGCAGGTAGCCTTTCCCTTCTCCAAGGGATCTTCCCAACCCAGGGATCAAACCCAGGTATCCTCACATTGCAGGTGGATTCTTTACCAGCGGAGCCACAAGCAAAGCCCAAGAGTACTGGAGTGGGTACCCTATCCCTTCTACAGGGGATCTTCCTGACCCCGGAATCGAACCAGGGTCTCCTGCATTCCAGGCAGATTCTTTACCAACTGAACTATGAGGGAAGCCCATAAGACAATGTAGGGTGTGGGGTGGGGGTGGGGGGGGAACTGTCAATTCTGTGTTTATTCAACTTTGTACTATTTTACTTACCATAATGAGTTAGCATGGTCTTAAAAGTCATGATAAAGCCCAGAACTAACAAGTATATAAAGATGGGGAAAATGATATCTAACTCCACATACCTCCTCCCTAAATACCTGTGGAGCCAGCATCCAGAATCACTGCACTCCCACTAGCCTGGGTAGATTTCATGTTAACACACCTTGAAGACAGGAACTTTCTTTCACATCATTGAATCTGTAGGGTGACTGCCACATATTAACACCAATTTATTGGAAAAAATGAATAAACAATGGAATGAATATGAGTGAACAAAGTCTCCCTAGACATCTTTTTCACCATATGACCCATATCTTTATCCACAATGTAATGAGGACAGGACTCCATGGGGCCTTCCAAGGACAGACACTGCACCCCCTTCCATGTTCTCAGCCTGCCTCTTATCTGTAGAAAAACTTTAGCCAAGAACAAATTTAATCAGAAATTAAAAACATGCAGAAGCAAAGAAAAGCAAACAGGACAAAATAATAATAGTTTAGCCATTAAACATAGTTGCAGACCTTTAGTGCCTCCTCAAAAGCTATAGATGATATTCTCAGCTATATCCTTTGAGCTATTTGATAGATACTGAAACCCCCAGCAGGTGGGAAAAGTTAAACATATGATGACCAGATTGTAGCCATGATAAAAGCTGCTCCATCTTACCCAATTTCAAGAACTAGTCTCAAGGAAATGGAAACAAACCCTGGACCTGAAGGTTAACTGTATTTAAAACAACCAAGAGAATGCTGATCAGACCACTGCATGACTAACTTCAAGATGATTGTCAAAGCTGACAGTGCTGTTCTGCACATATCCACCTCCCTCCACCTGTAAACCCCTGAAACCCCTCTTTAAAAGTTCTTGCTTGATGATTGGCAGTTTGAAGTTAGCTTTTGGACAAGAGTCCACCTTCTCCCCAGGTTGCTAGCCTCCTGAACAACATGACCTTTCCTTTCCAACCAATACTTGTCTCCTAAGTATTGACTTTTGAGTGGCAAGCAGCCAAACCTGAGTTTGGTAAAACCGGTGACTGTGAGTCTATGCAGGGGCTAACCAAATCCATAGTAGAATTCTTCAGAAAGAAATACACTTAATAACTTAAATAAGAAAGACTAGATCAGTATTAATTCAAGATGTGATTGGTGAAATTGTGTAGGCCATATGACCAATGTATTCAATAAATATAGAGCATAGATTTTTTTTTAAGTCTAAGATTTAAGAAATAAAACAACCAAAAACAGTATGTGAGTCTTTTTTTTTTTTTTTTTGGATCCTCACAATATAACTCTAAAGGGACATTTTGGAGACAATTAGGGAAATCTGAACAATGATGGAGTATTAGAGAATGTTAAAGATTATTATTAATTTTGCTAGGTATGATAATGGTATCATGATCACATTAAAAAAAAAAAGTCCATGTTAGAGATGGATGAAATAAATCTGAAAATCACTTTAAACACCAAAGCCTTAAAAAAAAAAATAGAGAAAGGGATAAGCAGATAAAACAACATTAGGAAAATGTGTTGTTAATTGTTGGAACTGAATAAACGTATATGGGATTCTTTATTTTGCTGTCATTCGTAATGTTTATTCAAAGATTTCCATAGTGAAAAGTTTTAAAAATAAATGTAAGTGGGCTCCTAATTTTTAAAAGATGTAGTCCATGAACTCTCCACATCAGACTTAATTGGTGCTTGTTAAAATGCAGAGTCCCAGGCCTCTCTGACCTGTTGGGAGGAAGGCAGTGGCCTTAAAGCTGCACTTTAACAAGCATCCCCCTACTCCACCCCCAGCTGTGGTTCTGATACGAGGATTCCACTGAGAAGGACCAATTACAACGCATCTCTGGTAAATCTTCATAAAGTGAAATCTTTCCTCACTCTCATGCATGTCCCAGTTTGGCAACAAAGCAGTCATTCCGAGTTAGAGTGAGTCATGCCCATTCCTCACATGGTACCCCTATCTGCATGTGCTGACCCCCACACACACACTTGTCTGCCAAGGTCCAGACCTACTCTGATGACTCCAAGTGAGAAAACTCCTCCATCCTTTAAACCATGGAGCCACAGCCACAGACAGCACGTAGTGGTGTCCTCAAGTGCATCTTCTTGGATGGCTTTGACATTATCCTATAAGAAACAGTATATTTGGTCTCCATCTCTAGTTTCTGGCACAAAACTCCTAAAATCCTTACAATTCCCTGAGTGACAGCAGAGTTATTTATAATAAGCCCTTTCAACCACACCCGAGTTTACCCTGATGAGATGACTCTCAGAGGATGGAAGCTGTTTTCAGGAGGAACCAACTGTGCATGGGATTAGAAGGTTAGAACTTTAAGCCCCACCCCTAGCCTCCAGGTAGGGTAAAAGGGACAGGGATTGAGCCAGTGGCCAATGATTTAATCAGACCTGCCTATGTAATGGAACCTCCACAAAAACACTAAACCACAATGTTCTAAGAGCTTATTGGTTGGTGAACACATCAAGGTGCTGGGAAAGTGATTAGTGAGGGCATGGAAGTTCCTTCCCAGACACCTTGCCCTGTGCATTTCTTCCATCTGGCTGTTCCTGAAAGCAGTTCTTTTTCCCTTTTCCTGTTTGCTTATTTCTGTTGCCCTCTAACTTTCAGAGAACCTTATTATAGGAATGAGATCACTAGGCAATTTAACCTAACTTCTGATTTATGCTCCTAAATACACACCACGCCTTTTTTTTTTTTTTTAGCTTCAACTTTTTAATTTATTTTTTTAATATATTTATTTACTTATTACTTTACAATATTGTATCGGTTTTGCCATACATTGACATGGATCTGCCATGGGTGTACATGTGTTCCCCATCCTGAACCCCCCTCCCACTTTCCTCCCCATCTCTCTCGATCATCCCAGGGCACCAGCCCTGAGCATCTTGTATCATGCATCTAACCTGAGCTGGTATTCATTTCATATACGATAATTTACATGTTTCAATGCCATTCTCCCATATCATCCCACCCTCGCCCTCTACCACAGAGTCCAAAAGACTATTCTATACATCTGTGTCTCTTTTGCTGTCTTGCATACAGGGTTATCGTTACCATCTTTCTAAATTCCATATATATGTGTTAGCATACTGTATTGGTGTTTTTCTTTCTGGCTTACTTCACTCTGTATAATAGGCTCCAGTTTCATCCACCTCATTAGAACTGTTTCGAATGTATTCTTTCTAATGGCTGAGTAATACTCCATTGTGTATATGTACCACAGCTTTCTTATCCATTCATCTGCTAATGGACATCTAGGTTGCTTCCACATCCTGGCTATTATAAACAGTGCTGCAATGAACATCGGGGTACATGTGTGTCTTTCAATTCTGGTTTCCTTGGTGTGTATGCCCAGCAGTGGGATTGCTGGGTCATAAGGCAGTTCTATTTCCAGTTTTTTAAGGAATCTCCACACTGTTCTCCATAGTGGCTGTACTAGTTTGCATTCCCACCAGCAGTGTAAGAGGGTTCCCTTTTCTCCATACCCTCTCCAGCATTTATTGCTTGTAGACTTTTGGACCACAGCCATTCTGACTGGCGAAAATGGTACCTCATTGTGGTTTTGATTTGCATGTTGAGCATCTTTTCATGTGTTTGTTAGCCATCTGTATGTCTTCTTTGGAGAAATGTCTATTTAGTTCTTTGGCCCATTTTTTGATTGGGTTGTTTATTTTTCTGGAATTGAGCTGTAGGAGTTGCTTGTATATTTTTGAGATTAGTTGTTTGACAGTTGCTTCATTTGCTATTATTTTCTCCCATTCTGAAGGCTGTCTTTTCACCTTGCTTATAGTTTCCTTTGTTGTTCAGAAGCTTTAAATTTTAACTAGGTCCCATTTGTTTATTTTTGCTTTTATTTCCATTACTCTGGGAGGTGAGTCATAGAGGATCCTGCTGTGATATATGTCGGAGAGTGTTTTGCCTATGTTCTCCTCTTGGAATTTTATAGTTTCTGGTCTTACGGTTAGATCTTTAATCCATTTTGAGTTTATTTTTGTGTACGGTGTTAGAAAGTGTTCTAGTTTCATTCTTTTACAAGTGGTTGACCAGTTTTCCCAGCACCACTTGTTAAAGAGATTGTCTTTTCTCCACTGTATATTCTTGCTTCCTTTGTCAAAGATAAGGTGTCCATAGGTGCATGGATTTATCTCTGGGCTTTCTATTTTGTTCCATTGATCTATATTTCTGTCTTTGTGCCAGCACCATACTGTCTTGATGACTGTGGCTTTATAGTAGAGCCTGAAGTCAGGCAGGTTGATTCTTCCAGTTCCATTCTTCTTTCTCAAGATTGCTTTGGATAGTCAAGGTTTTTTGTATTTCCATACAAATTGTGAAATTATTTGTTCTAGTTCTCTGAAAAATACTGTTGGTAGCTTGATAGGGATTGCATTGCATCTATAGATTGCTTTGGGTAGTATACTCATTTTCACTATATTGATTCTTCCAATCCATGAACATGGTATATTTCTCCATCTATTTGTGTCCTCTTTGATTTCTTTCACCAGTGTTTTATAGTTTTCTGTATACATGATCCTCTACATATAAAACCCTAAAGACTCCACCAGAAAATTACTAGAGCTAATCAATGAATATAGTAAAGTTGCAGGATATAAAATCAACACACAGAAATCCCTTGCATTCCTATACACTATCAATGAGAAAACAGAAAGAGAAATTAAGGAAACAATTCCATTCACCATTGTAATGAAAAGAATAAAATATTTATGAATATATCTACCTAAAGAAACAAAAGACCTACATATAAAAAACTATAACACACCATGCCTTGATGGTTTTCCTAGATTAAAAGAAGAATGAAGTATTTAGTAGTTAAAGAATGACTAGCTGGGGGTAGAGATACCTCCAGCAGCCCCCTTAGCAATTCTGCAGGCAGATCATGAAGGGACAAGATAATGTCTGAGGAAAGATCATGAGGAGTCAGCCAGTGTGCACACCATGGAGAATGAAACACAGCTTGACCTCCTGCCTTGAGGACTGACTGAGATTCTTTCCCCCTTTTAGCATGGCTGAGCAGAATCTTTGGAGTTGATCTTAGGACATGAGTCTACCTTCTCCCCCAGATTACCAGCTTTTCTGATTAAAGCAATTTTCCATTTTGCCAACATTTGCCTCTTGAATTTGGCTTTTGAGTGTCAAGCTGCTAAATCTGAGTTTGGTAACATTCCAGAGCTCCATCCTCTATAATAAACTCATAATCATAAGTAAAGTATTTCCCTGAGTTCTGTAAGCCATTATAGCAAATTATCAAGCCTGAGGAGAGGGCTATAAGTTCAGTTCAGTTCAGTTCAGTCACTCAGTTGTGTCTGACTCTTTGCGACCCCATGAATCCCAGCATATCAGGCCTCCCTGTCCATTACCAACTCCCAGAGTTCACTCAAACTCACATCCATCGAGTCAGTGATGCCATCCAGCCATCTTGTCCTCTGTCGTCTCCTTCTCCTCCTGCCCCCAATCCCTCCCAGCATAAGGGTCTTTTCCAATGAATCAGCTCTTTGCATGAGGTGGCCAAAGTATTGGAGTTTCAGCTTCAGCATCAGTCCTTCCAATGAACACCCAGGACTGATCTCCTTTAGGATGGACTGGTTGGATCTCCTTGAAGTCCAAGGGACTCTCAAGAGTCTTCTCCAATACCACAGTTCAAAAGCATCAATTCTTCAGTGCTCAGCTTTCTTCACAGTCCAACTCTCACATCCATACATGACCACTGGAAAAATCATAGCCTTAACTAAACAGACCTTTGGTGGCAAAGTAATATCTCTGCTTCTCAATATACTATCTAGGTTGCTCATAACTTTCCTTCCAAGGAGTAAGCATCTTTTAATTTCATGACTGCAATCACCATCTGCAGTGGCAGTGGAGAGGGCTATGAGAACCCCCAAATTATAACAGGTCAAGTGAGAAGTGTGGAAAGCCTATTCTTGTGATTGGCATCTGAAGTAGGGGATAGTGTTGTGGGACTGAGCCCTGAACTTGTGATGTCTGTGCTAAATTCAGATAGTGTCAGAACTGAATTGTAGGAAACCCAATTGGTGTCCAGAGAGTTGGAAATTGGCTGGTATATGAAAACCTTCCATGCATTTGCTATCAGAAGTACTGTGAGCAGAAAAAAACTATTTCTCTTTTAATGATCATCCTTAGTTTCCATGTTACCTGACAGGAGTTCCTTAAAGGCAATAACTATGTTTTATTTATCTCCTTCTCTCCAGCAGTGGCGCACAATAGATGCTTGAAAAGTGTTGTTCAATGAATGAATTAACAGGCAAATTAATACATAAACAAGAGTCATCATTGTGTTTGGTCCCTCAGAGACATATCTATGCTTACTTAAATTCTGATATATCATTATAATGAAATGTTAGGCAGCCTAACTTTAGGATGACTAGTGTGAAATCTGAGTAAAACATGGGGGAAATATGATATGTTATGTGGGGAGAAAGATCAGAATTCCAAAAACTATATTGATACTAATTGTAACTATAAAAACATATATGTATATACACATATTTTTTCTATGTTTAGGCCACATGTGGCATGCAGGATCTTAGTCCCCCACCCAGGGACTGAATCTGTGCCTTCTGCAGTGGAAGCATGGTGTCTTAACCACTGAACTGCCAGGGATGCCTCTATAGGTATATTATTTTTTATAAGAACAAAACTGAAAGATAGTATCCAAAAAGAGTTTTTTCTTTTCAAGTAAAATAGTGCGATTCTAAGTGACTATTTAGAATAGTCACTATTCTAAGTGACTATTCTATTTCCATTTTCCAAATATTCTTTTTCCCCAACAAGGAAGAAGAAAGATGGCAAAACAGAGCTTGGTGACTGGTTTCTTGAAAGCCGCATAACACTAACTCCAGAACCACAGGGCCCTCCCAAGGCCCCCTCCAACTCCAATATGAGAGAAAAAGCCTCCAGTGCTGCCCCTAGCATCAGGAGCAGATGGAGGCAAGCGAGTTTCTCACACAACTAGGGCTTCCCTTGGTCACGTCCAGTAAGACCTCTGACGCCTAAGAGAGGGAATCTTATAGATTTACATGTTCTTCATGCTGCACAGACTTGTGTGTACAGAGGTACTTAAGAGAACAAAGAACTTAAACAGTCACTTTTCTTTATCTGTACTGAGAGCATCCGGGCCCTTCCAACCAACCTGCAAGGAGCCTGCTCAAATATTCACAGGTATCAACCTAATATATTGCACAGCCAGCACCATTATTTTCTTCTCAATCAATTTTACCTAGCACGTCTCCTGGGGCAGATTGGAAAATATGTGGTAATTATATATTGACAGAATGTGGGAGCAGGTTATATATGGACCCATTATACTTGGATTCCTTATTAACCAGCTACAATGTGCTCAGTGGGATCCTTCTTGACTCTTTAAGGAATCTCTGGAACAGAAGTGTTACTCTGCTTATGGTTTTCCCCTTGTTTAGGAAAACTGTCCAGCTCTCCCAGAGCTTCACGTGTACAGAGCAAGACAGGGTTTGAGACACAATCCCTGTGTCATCCTCCTTGGCGAAGTCCCCAGGTGAGGCTGGGGGACTTCCACACAGACACAGAACAAATCACTGGGGGGCTGCCTGGTCCCCTGCACTGTCTAATTAAAGAAGAGATAGTCACTGCATGAAAAGTAACTTATTAGGAAAAGGTCATCAGACCACGTTTGTGGGCCTTCAGAAGAAATAAATTACCTTTTTAGAACATAGCCAGCTTTTAATGATAAGTTTTCCTCACAAACACTAATGATAATAGCCCCAGTGAAGAATCCACGGGACAATGGGATTGGGCACCTCTGGGAACTTTAATGGTCTGTGGTGGTTTGCTGCTGCTGCTGCTGCTAAGTCAGTTTAGTCATATCCGAATCTGTGCGACCCCATAGACAGCAGCCCACCAGGCTCCCCCATCCCTGGGATTCTCCAGGCAAGAACACTGGAGTGGGTTGCCATTTCCTTCTCCAATGCATGAAAGTGAAAAGTGAAAGTGAAGTTGCTCAGTCGTGTCTGACTCTTAGCAACCCCATGGACTGCAGCCTACCAGGCTCCTCCATCCATGGGATTTTCCAGGCAAAAGTACTGAAGTGGGGTGCCATTGCCTGCTTCCCTGTGGTGGTTTGTTGCTAAGAAATGTCTGACTTTTGCAACCACATGAACTGTACCCCACCAGCCTCCTCTGTCCATGGTATTTTCCAGACAAGAATACTGGAGTGGATTGCCATTTCCTTCTCTAGGGGATCTTCCTGACCCAGGGATTGAACCCATGTCTCCTGCACTGCAGGAGGATTCTTTCCCTGCCGAGACATAGAGAAGCCCTTAATGGTCTTTGCCTGGTTGATTTGTCTACAATGATTGAGCAGAGGAAGCAAGAGAAGGAAGCCTGGTGTTAAGTCAAGAAGGATCTTGCCTGTCTTTAGGGGAAAGACAGGGAAGAAAGCAAGTGATGAGCCCCAAGTGCTTTGGGACTGCTGCCCAGGTGATGGCATGGATGATATAACAGACGGTCATTATGGGTGATCTAAGTGGATCTGGATCTAAAGAAAATGTGAGAAGGCCACGTAACCCACATATGGAGGATATGGCTAGGTTGTCCAACAGCAGCTCTGTCACTCAGCAAGCACTCACTCAGCATTTCCTATGGGCATGAAGGAATTCAACTGCCCCTGGCTGCCCTGACCTCAGGCCCCAAGGTGGCAAGTGGCTGAATGTGGAGCCTTGTCCTGGGTCAACGACAGGGCCCTTCCAGAACCTGGGTCCGTCCACCAGCTCTGCCACATTCCTAGTGGGCTGCCTTCTGCAGGACTCACCTCTCATAGCCCTTTCCAATCATAAAATAAAGAGAGGAGACAGTAGGAGGTCACTACTTTCCCAGCCAGCAGTGACAATCGACTGCAGCCCACCCAAAAGAGCTGCTTTTTTCTTAGCCTGGACTTGTCTGTCTACATGGATCATTTGCCAAAAGATATCCCATCCTGAAGCAGCTGAGCCAAATGACCATGAGGGGGAATTATGTCGGCTTCCATCAGGTTGACTCAAAAATGGGACAAAGAAACAGAACTTTCCCTTGAAGGTATGACTCTGCTGATTAACAATTCAAGTACAAAAAAGAGAAAGATAAATACCATATGACATCATTTACATGTGGAATCCAAAACAGGACACAAATCAACATATGTACAAAACAGACTTACAGACATAGAGAAAAGACTTGTAGTTGCCAAGAGAATGGGGGTATGAAGGAGTGAAACACTCAGAGCTTGGGATTAGCAGATGCAAACTATTATATATAGAATAGATAAACAGCAAGTTATAGCACAGGGAACTATATTCAATATCCTGTGATAAACCATAATGGAAAAGAATGTGTATATATGAATAAATGAGTCATTTTGCTCTATAAGAGAAAATAACACAACCTTGTAAATCAACTATAATAAAAAATTTTTTTTTAGAAATGGAAGTCCAGAAATCATCATCTAACAAAATACAACCTCTTCCTCCACCACTCTTTGTCAAAAAAAAAAGCTTCTGTAACTGTAGCAATAAAGTCATTAGGGAAGAGGCGCATTCCCTCTAAAATGAAACCACCAATACTGTAGCTTCCAGTTAAATTTAATTACTGCCTAATTTCCTTTACAATAGATGACCTAGTTTTTGGACAATATTCTCAGGAAAGAGATTACGTGTGGGTGGAAAAGTCTGCCCTATCTTGGAGAAGCAGAGAGACCATTCACTAGACTAATCCATCCTGATATGAATGTGTATAAGGCAAGCAGATGAGAGACAGCCCCACTGAGGAACAGGCTCAGTTCTTACACAAAGGACAAAACGGCAAACAATATAACATTTATGCCTCTAAGAAAAAGCAGTTCCATAGAGACTGGTGAGCCATTTGTCAAACTTGCTGACCGACTTCCGGAAGGCAGCCTTGGACATTTGTAGGAAGAGCCAGGCTATGACTCTGCTTGTCACCTTCTCCAGGTGCAGACCCAGCCTGTGCTCTCTAGTCCCCACATCCCAGGGCAAGGATGGGGCACAGAGCAGCCCACACTGTGGAGGCTGCACACACCTCTCACGCCTCAGAAAGTCCCCAACTTGGCAGAAGAGCAGGGAGGGTGGATCCATGGATACTCTGGCTTGCCTTCACTTCTCACCAAAGTTGTTCCAAGAGGAGGGCAGTAAATGGTGACATGTGAATGACAATGAATGCTGACATGTGGGATGAATGGGTGAGAGAGAGGTGTCAGAAGCATCCCAATCCCCAGCAGCCAGAACATCCCTGAGGATGAGGTCAACTGCCTCTTCAGTCACTATTTCCCATAATTAAAAGGAAACAGAGTGGGGCACACATCCTACCTTCAAGGAACTCAAGAGTCTAGGAGGAAAATAAATATGTAAACAAGGCAATTACAAAAGACTGCAAATAATTCTATAGCAAGAGAGTACAGCAAGAAAGGCAGCAGGAAGAAGAGTCAAAGAAGGAGAGTCGGGATGGCTTCCCAGAGTTTGGGACCTTGAAACCAGATCTAAAATACATGAAGGAAACAAGAGATGTAGAGGGTATGAAGCAGGGTGGGAGAGACTGGACTGCCAGACAAGGATGCTAGCAAGTATAAATACGTGCAGGCAGAGAGAGAGGACGGCAATGTGAGGAAAAGCAAGGGGTTCCCCTGGACTGGATGTGAGAGGGATAAGGAGATGAAGAGCCACAGGTGAGGCTGCTGCTAAGCAGAGGCTGCCAGGTGCTGTCTGTAGTGTCTGCACCCAGTCGTTTGGCTTTGCAGTGACACTGAAAGGCCTTAGGCAGGCCAGTGACAAGTCCAAGTTTTTATTCAAGAATGATCATACTGAAAGGACATGATATCTTGGTATTATAAGATATAAACATATACTATTCAAGGAAAATACAAAACAAAAACAGGGGGATTAATGAGAAAATGAACTGCTGAAAATGATGTGCCAATAGCTCTTGGAAGGTAGGTGATGGGTACATGAAGGTTCATTACACTATTCACTCTACCTTCATCTGGGTTTGAAATTTCCCATGGCAGAAATACTCACTTAAAACTAACATAAATTATTTTTGCAAATCAGAAGCACCTATATTTAATTCTTGCTATTAAAAAAGACTATATATCTTAACTCATTAGCTAAAAATAAATGGGAGCGTGTTGTTTGTGTATTCTATTTCTACATTTTAAAAATATCCCTGTGCTGCAGAATGGAGAGTAAATGGGAGAAAAGAAGAGAAGAGACAGGAGGCCATTAGCAGGTTGTACAGGGACCCAGGTAAGAGATGGGGGTGTCCCGTACTAACACATTGGCAGGGGGGATGAAAGGACAGATTTAAAATGTTCAGGAGGCAAAATGGCCAGGACCCAGTGACTGACTCGACATGAGTGAATCATGCATTCAGTAACTCTCCCTTTAAAGATTTAAGGCCACCCACTCTGCCAGAGACCGTGGGAGGAAGGAAAGGCAGGTAGGACAGGAGGTCAGACATCAGCACAGCTATCTGTGACAGTAATAAGATGAAATAAGATAAAAGCACTAAAACAATCTTGAAAAGGTAAAAGCCATAAGTAATCATTAGCTTAAGACATGCTGGAATGAAATACCAGCAAAATCAAAAAAATGCTGGAATGTAAATGTGGTAAGTTGCATACTTAAAACATTAGAACTAGAAAAGGTGGCCAAGATAAAATAAACAGTAAGAATACATCATAATAAACAGATAATACAACAGATTCTTTTTTTTTAAAGACAAAAGCAGGGACTTTCCTGGTGGTATAGTAGATAAGAATCTGCCTGTCAATACAGCAACATGGACTCAGTACCTGGTCTGGGAAGATTCCACATGCCTTAGAGCTACTAAAGCCCATTTGCCATCCCTACTGCATGGGATCCCGACAGCCACGGCTACTGAGTCTGAGTGCTGCGACTACTGAAGGCTGAGCTCCTAGAGCCTGTGCTCCGCAACAAGAGAAGTCACCACAATGAGAAACCAGGCGCACCGCAACTGAAGAAAACCCTCTCGCAGCAACAAGGACCCAGTGAAACCAAAAATAAATATTTTTTAAAAGGACAAAAGTAAATATAATAATATTAGCTAATGGAACATATGAAAAAAGATTAAATAGTTAAATAAAAATGATTTAAAATGCATAAATCTTGCTAAAAGCATATTCTAACCAAAGGATAAAAGGAGAAATATGGTCTGTGATCAGGATGTCAACACACAGGTGAGCTGCCCAGGCCTCTGGTCAACTGCCCCTCTCATCACCACTGTGAAGCACTCTGAGCCCAGCCATCCAAAGTATTTGCCATTCTCCAAATCTACCATGTTTTCCTTAAAGGACACTGATGGAGGGAGGGGAGGATTACAAGTAACAGTCCACAGAAAACCTCATAGAAATCCTCTTTAGACATCTGTCACTCTCCTTAAAGCTTCCCACTCATAGCAGCTGCCAAAAACCTCTCTTCTCACCACCCTTCCTGTATTACTCACTTTCCTGTACACCAGCTTTCTTTGCTCCAGCACCCTTGCTTCTGATGGGAGAGTCTCCTTGCCACCCTCACCCCCTGGGGAATGGCTGCCCATCTTGAGCCTCCAAGTGCTCATCTTGCTAGAAAGCTCCTCCTAGATCTGAATGAAGGCATAATGTGTATTATAAGTACACAAAGGCCAAGCTTCACCCAAGGCTGGGTTTTTGGAAGGACAAGGATCATAGCCCTTCCTGAAGTGCTCTGGGGCTTAGCCATGGGCCTGACAAATTCTTGGTGCTCAGTTACCCTCTGTTAAAAGTAAAGAAATGAAAGGAATACTCAGTTATCTCTAACCTCAGATGGACAGGGCTCAATTACTCAACAAAAATGAATCCTACAATGGAGAGTCTTGGCCCCATGCAACTTCTTATGGCTTGTCTCTCACTAGAATTCTCTGGAGCACTTGTCTTTCATGTGGACATCATCAGCTCTTCCCAAAAGGCACATGAGGTAACAGCAGACGTCCCCACACGATGCACAGCAGCAATGCAGGCAAGGAAACAGCAACACTGCTGCACGAGCTCAAGGAGAGATGGCTTCCTGGCTTTACGGAGGAGGGGCACTTGACCAAAGGCTCGGAAGATGGCTAAGCTGCATGCATGGAGGGAGACTAGAACAGGATATTTGGAAAGAGCTCAGGATATGAGTTAATATGGTGGTTGTGGTTTAGTCACTCAGTTGTGTCTGACTCTTTGCCATCTCATGGACTATAACCCGCCAGGCTCCTCTGTTCATGGGATTCTCCAGGCAAGAACACTGGTGTGGGTTGCCATTTCCTTCTCCAAGGGATCTTCCTGACCCAGGGGTTGAATCTGCGTCTTCTGCATCTCCAGCATTAGCATGTGGATGCTTTACCACTGAGCCACTAGGGAAGCCCATGAGCTAGCATACACAGAGACAATTTCAACCCTCTACCACAATGGCTGCCTTCCCATACCTCCCAAGTCCTCAGCAGGAAGCCAGCCACTGGGTCCTAGAGACAGCATTTTGTCCAGTGTGGAGTTAAGTTTCCCAAACTCAACAATGGGAACTTTGCAGGAGATGCCGTAAGGCAGGACCACTAATCTTGTACCCAGATCATATCTTTCTTTAGGACTCAGAGACCAGCTACCAGGCTTTCAGCACAGTGTCCAACACTGGGGTATTACCAGCAGCCCTGCATTTGCATTTGGACAGCCCTAAGTGTGAAGTCAGCAGGCTCTGTTCTCTGAAAAACACAGCAATTCCAGTTGCCTCCTCCACAAGGCACTCCTTGTGAAGTTTAAATAGACAGCAACTTTTCACAGAATTAGACTTCTTAACAAGAATCTACCTAACCTCTTGTACAAGCTGCTTTTCAGTTCTCATAGCCATTTGGATTATGTAAATCATTACACATACTTATTTCTACCAGGATGATTGCTGGCTTTTTATTTTTTCAGTTCCAGAGAGATCAGGAAGCTTCTTTGTCCAGACTTTAAGAAGCCTTGGTAGGGGGAGCTTCACCAGCTATTCAGCCTTGCATTCATCTGGAAGAAGATGCAAGCCTGAAATTCTGTCTATTCCAAGAGAGATGCCAGTACCACAGATATCAGACAGCAATGGGAGTTTAGAACAGCCTTGCTCTAGACTGAATGCTTGTGTCCCCTCAAATTCATATGTTAAATCCTAACCCAAAATGTGATGGTATTAGAAGGTGGGGCCTTTGGGAGGGAGGGCTTCCCTGGTGGCTCAGATGGTAAAGCGTCTGACTGCAATGTGGGAGACCTGGAGTTCTACCCTGGAGAAGGAAATGGCAACCCACTCCAGTATTCTTGCCTGGAAAATCCCATGCACAGAGGACCCTGGTAGGCTGCAGTTTATGGGGTCACAAAGAGTCGGACATGACTGAGCGACTTCACTTTCACTTTCTTTCTTTGGGAGGTGATTAGGTCATGAAAGCAGAGACTTCACAAATGGGATTAGTGACCTTATAAAAGAGACCCCAGAGAGTTCTCATCTCCCTTCTGCCATATGAGGACACCAAGAGAGGACAACTGTCTATAAACCAGAAGGCGGTCCTCACTAGACACCAAATCTGCCAGCACTTTAATTGTTGGACTTCCCATCCATCATGTGAAAGTGAGAGTGTTAGTTGCTGCAGTCCTGTCTGATTCTTTGTGACCCCATGAACTGTAGCCCGCCAGATTCCTCTGTCCATTCTCCAGGCAAGAATACTGGAGTGGGTAGCCATTCTCTTCTCCAGGGGATCTTCCTGATCCAGGGATCAAACCAGGGTCTCCCACATTGCAGGCAGACTCTTCATTGTCTGAGCCACCAGGGAAGCCCTTCACTTTCATACCCATTCATCATAAGTATGGGATATAAATCTCAGCTGTTTACATGCCACCCAATCAATGGCATTCTGTGACAGCAGCCCAGACTAAGACAAGCCTCCAGTGTAGAATTAATAAGAAGTGATTAGGAACTAGATTCCTAACTCCTGAGTCCTTTACCCAGGGGCCTTTATTTGCTTTCAGAAGATAAAATTTAAAGAGAGTGGAGGAAGGGGGAGTTGTGAAGTGATGGCTTTGAAGAGAATTATTAAGATGCTGTGAGTGCCTCCCTACAGTGCCATGTAAGGGGAAGGATGTGCTTTCTGTCACCTTAAACCTGGGTGGGGGCTGCCACTGGGCCACTGAACGTGTGTAAGGATCGCCCCCATACTTAGGGGACACTGTGCGCTGTAGAGAAATCTGGGTGGCACACAGCAGAAGAAGAGGGCATACAGCTGGGATGGGCCCACATCTCCCAGGTTTTACAGGAACAAGATGCAGACCACAAAGAAAAGCCAGCCCGGGTCCATTTTAAAACCTGCCACAAGGTCTTCCCGGGAGGGCGTGAGGCCTCCAATAGTAAGACAGTGTATGAAGAACATCAGAGAACCAGGAGGAGAGCAGCGTGGAGTGGGCGGAATTGCATAGTCTGCATCTAGGGAGCAGCAGGGGGTTCCGAGGCAGAGGCATTCCCAAGCAGCCCACCAGAGCATCAGAGAGAGAGTCAGCTAAAAATATCTGCCAGGCTGGGAGTGTAGAGAAAATGGCAGGTTAAGGAAGCACTCTCTTGTCCTTCTGTCCACCCCACCCCACCCACCCCTACTCTTCCAACCAGAGGTCAGGAACAGCAGTTATGGGGATACAGCAGAGCTATAAATTACAGTGGAAAAAAAAATAGTTAATTCTGACTAGATATCAAAAAAAAAAAGATTTCACAAAGATGGTGGAGCTTGAACTGAGATTTAAAGGGTAAAAAAAAATATTTCAAGAGACAGATGAAGCAGGGAAAAAGATTTTCAAGGTGAAGGAATCATACAAGGCAAGGCACAGAGATGTGAAAGGGTGCACATGCTCTAGCTGACAAGAGCAGAGTCTGATGGAAGATGGTGCAGGGCCAGCTAGAAGAATGATGGAATTGGCAAGCTTAGAAATCCAAACTCTAGCCAGTGGGGAGCCCCTGGTAAGACTGATAAGAGGGTAGAAGGATGAGCAAACTTGTAGTTGCAGAAGATAAGACTGGTTGTAGAGGCAGAATTTCAGAAGCAAGATATCTGAGGTGGGAAATAGAAAAACCAGTTATGAAGCTACCATAACCACACAGGCAAGTAATATATGTATTTTTCATTCTTTACTTATTCATCTGTCAATACACAAACATGTGATTTCCATGTGTTGGTTATTGTAAATAATGCAATGGACACGGGAAAGCAGATATCTCTTAAAGATACTCATTTCATTTCCTTTGAATAAATGCTCACAAGTGGGATTGCTGGATCATGTGGTAGTTTCCATTTTAATTTTTTGAGGACCCTCCATACTATTTTCCACAGTGACTGTGCCAGTTTATATTCCCACTAACAGCACCCCAGGCTTCCCTTTTCTCAGAAACACTTGCCAGGACTTGTTATCTCATCTTTTTGATAATAGCCATTCTAACAGGTGTGAGGTGATTTCTCACTGTGGTTTTGATTTGCATATCCCTGATAATTAGTGATGTTGAGTACCTTTTCATGTAGCTGTCGGCCAATTGTATGTCTCCTCTGCAAAAGTTCAGGTGCTTGACCCACTTTTTACTAGGTTATTTGATTTTTTGCTACTGAGTTGTGAGAGTTTCTATATATTGACTCCTTATAAGACACAAATATTCCTCAAGTTACAGTGGAGTTATATCTTAATAAACTCATCATAAATTCAAAATATCTTAAGTCTAAATGCATTTAAAATACCTAACCTACTGTACTCATTGGAAAAGACCCTGATGCTGGGAAAGATTAAGGGCAAGAGGAGAAAGGGGGCAACACAAGATGGCATCACCAACTCACTGGGCATGAATTAGAGCAAACTCTAGGAGACAGTGAAGGACAGGGAAGGCTGGCGTGCTGCAGTCCATGGGGTCACAAAGAGTCAGACATGGCTTAGCAACTGAACTATGATCAAACATCATAGCTTAGCTTGACCTACATTAAAGACACTCAGAACACTTATATTAACCTACAGTTGGGCAAATCATCTAACACAAAGCCTAATTTATAATGGTGTTGAATACTTCATATAATTTATTGAATAATGTTTTGAAGGTGTATGGCTACAGAACGGTTGTAAGTATATCAGTTGTTTACCCTGGTGATTACATGCCTAAGAGCTGTGGCTTGGTGCCACAGCCCAGTCTCAGGACACAATATAATAGTGCATACTGCTAGGCCAATAGAAGATCAAAATTCAAAGTGTAGTTTTTATTGAATGTGTATCACTTTTGTATCAACGTAAAGAAAAAGAAAAATTCATTAAGTTGAACCATTGTAAGTTGGGGACCATCTGTATATGGTTTGCAAATATTTTCTCCCATTCTATAGGTTGCCTTCTCGTTTTGTTCGTTTCTTTTGCTATACAGAAGCTTTTTAGTTGGACTTATTACTGGTGTTTGCTTTTGTTGCTGGTGATTTTGGTGTCATATCCAAAATATCATTGCTAAGAACGATGTTAAGGGGCTTTTTCCCTATGTTTTCCACTAGGAGTTATAGTTCCAAGTTTTACATTCAAGCCCTTAATCCATTTGGAGTTAATTTTTATGAGTAACAGAAGATAAGGGCCAAATATCATCCCTTTACACATGAATATTCATTCTCAATGAGTAGTCTTGGCTCCGGGTAGGTTTATTTCTGGGTACTTGATTCTTTTCCTTTGGTCTTTGCATCTGTTTTCATGCCAGGATCATACCATTTGGTTACTACAGCTGTGTTACTTATAGCTTGAAATCAGCAAGTATGATGCCTCTAGTTTGGTTCTTAAGACTGCCTTAGTAGGAGTCATTTGTGAATCCATAAGAATTTTGGAATTTTTTTTTCTGTATCTGTGGAAAATGTCACTGAAAATTTGTTAGAGATCACATTGAATCCATACATACTGTTGAGTAGTGTGAACATTTTACCATTAACTCTTTCAGTCCATAAACATGGGAGACCTTTCATTCATATGTTTCTTCTTCAATTTCTTTCACCCATGTCTTACAGTTTTGAGCATATACATTTTTCACCTCTTTAGTTAATTCATTCCTAACTATTGTATGGTTTTTTTATGCTATTCTAAATGGGATTTTTTTTATTTCTTTTTCAGATGTTTCATTGCTATCATATAGATGCAACTGACTTTTATCTATTGATTTTGTATGCTAAAACTTTACAGAATTTGTTGACTGCTTCAAACAGGTTTTTTTTGCTGGAATTTTTAAGATTTTCAATATAGGAGATCATGTCATCAGCAAACAGAGACAATGTTATTTATTTATTTCTAACTTGGATTTATTTTACTTCTTATTCTTTGCCTAAATCATTTTAGCTAGGACTTCTAGTACTCTGTTGAAAAAGAGTGGTGAGAATGGGCACTCTTATCATGTTTTCAACCTTAGAGGAATAGCTGACGAAGAAGGCTGAGCACTGAAGAACTAATGCTTTCGAACTGTGGTGTTGGAGAAGACTCTTCAGAGTCCCTTGGACTGCAAGGAGATCCAACCAGTCCACTCTGAAGGAGATCAGCCCTGGGATTTCTTTGGAAGGAATGATGCTAAAGCTGAGACTCCAATACTTCGGCCACCTCATGTGAAGAGTTGACTCATTGGAAAAGACTCTGATGCTGGGAGGGATTGGGGGCAGGAGGAGAAGGGGATGACAGAGGATGAGATGGCTGGATGACATCACTGACTCGATGGATGTGAGTCTGAGTGAACTCCAGGAGTTGGTGATGGACAGGGAGCCCTGGCGTGCTGCGATTCATGGGGTTGCAAAGAGTCGGACATGACTGAGCGACTGAACTGAACTGAACTGAAGTATAAAGCTAGCTGTGGTTTTGTTATGACTGGTCTTTACTATGTTGAGGTACATGTCTTCTATATCCAACTTGCTGAGAGATTTTTACCATAAAATAATGCTGAACTTTGTCAAATGCTTTTTCTGTATCTATTAAGACAATCATATAATTTTTATCCTTCATTTTGTTAACGTGGAATATCAGGTCTTTTGATTCACACATGTTAAACCATCCTGACGTCCTAGGAATAAATCCATTTTGATCCTGGTACATGATCCTTTTAATGTGCTGTTAAAATTGATTTGCTAGTATTTTGTTGAGGTTTTGATGCCCTTGTCTAACTTTGGCATAAGACATGCTGGCCTCATAATATGAGAATGGAAACTTTCCCTTCTCTTCAATTTTTTATAAGGATTGGCTTTAATGCTTCTTTAAATGTTTGGTAGAATTCACTGGTGAAATTATCTAGTCCTGAGCTTTTCTTTTTACTCATTATTGGTCTGTTCAAATTTTCTGTTTTTTCATTATTCACTCTTGGTTCAGTTCAGATCAGTTCAGTTCAGTCGCTCAGTCGTGTCCGACTCTTTGTGACCCCATGAATCACAGCACACCAGGCCTCCCTGTCCATCACCAGCTCCTGGAGTTCACTCAAACTCATGTTCATCGAGTCGGTGATGCCATCCAGCCATCTCATCCTCTTTCGTCCCCTTCTCCTCCTGCCCCCAATCCCTCCCAGCATCAGGGTCTTTTCCAATGAATCAACTCTTCGCATGAGGTGGCCAAAGTATTGGAGTTTCAGCTTTAGCATCATTCCTTCCAATGAACATCTAGGACTGATCTCCTTTAGGATGGACTGGTTGGACCTCCTTGCAGTCCAAGGGACTCTCAAGAATCTTCTCCAACACCACAGTTCAAAAGCATCAGTTCTTCAGTGCTCAGCTTTATTCACAGACCAACTTGCACATCCATACATGACCACTGGAAAAACCATAGCCTTGACTAGATGGACCTTTGTTGGCAAAGTAATGTCTCTGCTTTTGAATATGCTATCTAGGTTGGTCATAACTTTCCTTCCAAGGAGTAAGCATCTTTGAATTTCACTCTTGGTAAGTTGTGTATTTCTAGAAATGTAATCATTTCTTCTAGTATGTCCAATTTATTACAGTAGTCTCTAATAAGCTTTTGTATTTCTGTGTAATGTTTCATCTTTCATTTACAATTTTGAGTTTTCTTTCATTTTTTTCTTTGGAAGTACAGGTAAAAGTTTGTCAATTTTGTTTATCTTTCAGTTTTATTGACCTTCTTTATTATTTCTCTATTTCACTTAATTCTGCTCTAATCTTAATTATTGCCATTCTTCTGCTAAATTTGGGCTTAGTTTCTTCATTTTTTTTTTCCTGGTTTTTTGAAGTGTAAAGTTAGGTTGTTTATTTGAGATCTTTCTTTTTTCATAAGGCAGGCATTTATCACCATAAATTTCCCTCTCAGCACTCCTTTTTCAGAAGCACACAAGTTTTGGAATGTTGTATTTCCATTTTCATTTGTTTCAAGATATTTTTTATTTCTCTTTTTAATTAATCTTTGAACGACTGTTTGCTCAGGAGCATATTTTATCTCCATACATTTGTGAATTTTCCAGTTTCCCTCCTGTTACTGATTTATAATTTCATTAGAAATCATTTGGTCAGAAAGGACACCTGGTATGGTTTCAACCATTTTTTAAATTGCTAAAATTTGTTTTGTAACCTAACATATAATCCCTCCTAGAGAATGTTACCTGTGTATCTGAAAAGAATGTGTATTCTGCTACTGTTGGATAGAATGTACATGTTAGGTCTATTTGATCAATAGTGTAGTTCATGTCCAGTGTTTCCTTATTGATTTTCTGTCTGGTTGATCTATCCATTGTTGAAAGTGGGATATCGTATTCCTCTATTATTATTGGATTTCTGTCTCTTACCCACTTCAAATGTACAGTATTTGTTTAATATATTTAGGTGTTCCTATATTGGTGCATAAAGATTTATAAATGTCATATACTCTTGATGAACTGATCCCTTTATCTTTATATAATTACCTTCTTTTCCTGTTACAGTTATGATCTAAAGCCTGTTTTGTCTGATATAAGTATAGCCACCCTTGCTTCTTTTTGGTTTTTATTTGCATGGAATATCTTTCCATCCCTTAACTTTCAGCCTGTGTGTGTCCTTGAAGCTAAAGTGAGTGTCTTATAGGCAGCATATAGTTGAATCTTGATTTTTATCCATTCAGCCACTCTATTCATTTGTATTAGAGAATTTAATCCATTTACATTTAAAGTAATTATTCATACCCAAGTACTTACTGTTGCCATCGTGTTAATTGTGTTCTGGCTGTTTTGTAGCTCCATTCTTCCTCTCCTGCTGTCTTCCTTTATGACTTGATGGTTATCCATAGTGGTATACTTGGGATTCCCTTTCTTTGTGTGAATCTACTATGGGTTTTTCTGTGGTTACCCTGAGGCTTATTTGAAACATTTTATAGATATTACATTCTATTTTAAGCTGATAACAAATTCAATTATAATTTTAAAAACTCTACCCTTCTACTGGTCTTCCCTCATAGCTCAGTTGGTAAAGAATCCACCTGCAATGCAGGAGACCCGGGTCAGGGAGATCCCCTGGAGAAGGGATAGAATATCCACTCCAGTATTCTTGGGCTTCCCTTGTGGCTCAGCTGGTAAAGAATCTGCCTGCAATGCAGGAGACCTGGGTTCAATCCCTGGGTTGGGAAGATCCTCTGGAGAAGGGAAAGGCTACCCACTCCAGTATTCTGGCCTGGAAAATTCCATGGACTGTATAGTCCATGGGATCCCAAAGAGTTGGACAAGACTGAGTGACTTTCATTTTCACTTCACCCTTTTACTAACCCCAAACACATTTTATGTTTTTGTTGTCACAATTTACATCTTTATATATTGTGTATTGATGAACAATTTCATAGTTTTGGTTATTTTTAATAATTTTGTCCTTTAACCTCATATAAGGGTTAAGTCAGAGAAGGCAATGGCACCCTACTCCAGTACTCTTGCTTGGAAAATCCCATGGACGAAGGAGCCTGGTAGGCTGCAGTCCATGGGGTCGCTAAGAGTCGGACACGACTGAGCTACTTCACTGTCACGCATTGAAGAAGGAAATGGCAACCCACTTCAGTGTTCTTGCCTGGAAAATCCCAGGGATGGGGGAGCCTGGTGGGCTGCCATCTATGGGGTCGCACAGAGTCGGACATGACTGAAGTGACTTAGCAGCAGCAGCACCAGCAACAGAAGTGACTTAGCAGTAGCAGTAAGGGTTAAGTGGTAACACACCACCTTACAGTATTAGAGTATTTTAAATCTGACTATGTATCTATCTTTACCATTATGTTGTATATTTTAGTAAGTATTTATGTTATTAATTAGCATATTTTTGTTTCAGTTTGAAAAACTCTTTTCAGCATTTCTTGTAAGGTAGATCTAATGGTGATGTACTCCCTCAGTTTTTGTTTTTTTGGCAACGTCTCTATCTTGCTTTCATTTCTGAAGAACAGCTTTGCTGGATAAAGTATTTCAGTTAGCAGTTTTCTTCCTTCAGTACTGTGAAGATATCCTCCCACTCTCTCCCAGCCTGCAAGGTTTCTGCTGAGAAATTCACTGGTATCTTTATGGGGTTTTCTTTTTATGAGAAAAAAGTTTTTCTCTTGTTGATTTTAAAATTCCTTGTCTTTGATTTTAGACAGTTTTATTATAATATGTCTTCAAGAAAATCATTTTGGATTGAAATTCTGGGGTAAGCTTTATGAATTTGGATGTCCATATCTCTTCCCACGTTTGCTATGTTCTCAGTCATTATTTCTTTAATTAGTTTTTTGCCCCTTTATCACTCTCTTCTTTAGGACTCCAATTATGCTTAGATTGTTTTACTTAATGGCATCTCATAAATTCTGTAGGCTTTTTTTTTTCACTCTTTTTTTTCTTTTAGCTACTTTGGATAATTTCAAATGCTCTGTCTTCAAGTTTCCTCTGCTTGGTTGAATCTTCTGTTAAAATGTCTACTGAATTTTTCAATAGATAGTTCAATTCTATTAAACTATCAATGTATTCTTCAGTTCCGAATTTCTTTGGTTCTTTTTTGGTCTGTTCTTTGTTGAACTTGTCATTTTCTCCTTGCATTGTTTTCCTGATTTCATTAAACTGTTTACATGTATTCTCAGAGAGCATCTATGGAACAATTATTTTGATAACTTCATTGGGCAAAGCCTGGATCTCCATTGGTGGAGATGTGTTTGCTGATTCTTTATAGCCTGTGTAAGTGTCTGCACATCTGAAGTAGTCCAAAAATTCCAGCCTTATGGACTGACTTCAGTAAGGAAAGCACTTCATCTGAAGATGGGGACACACTGGAGTATGCTGTGACTCTAGGTCAAGTGGCCCAGGGTGTCAAGGCATAGGGCACGTAGCATCTCTAGATACAGAAGGGCATGATGTCTCATTGGCTCAGCCACTGGGGTCCACAACATTTACAACTGTGTGGTGTCTGGTGAGTTCTGTGGGCATCCACAGCATCTGCAAGGGCTGTTGAGGATCCTTGGCAGTACCTCCAGGTCCAGCAGCTGGGACCAGGGTAGGCAGCAGTAGTGGCCAGAGAGGGTAGAATGTACACACTCAGCAGCAGGACCCAGCTGCAGGTTCCAGTGTAATGACAGAAGCTGATGTGCACGCACACATACACAGTGGCAAAGGCCTCAACCAGCAAGGGTCCAGGCCAACTCTGGGTTAGAACTAGCTGCTGTCGGGGCCCTGATTGTGAGTGTACTCCTGTGGGTTCAGGGTCTCACCACATTTGCACACATAGCAGTGGAGGCCAATGACAAGAGTCAGGCCAGAGGTGTGCAAGTGCATATCTGGAGAAGCTAGCACTGAGCATGCACACAGCAGTGATGGCAGCCACGGGAATCCAGCCTGCTGTCTTACACTTGTACAACACAGAGGCTGGGGCTGTTACCAGTGCAGGTTCCAGGAACCAGAGGGGCAGGATATAAAACTCAGGCTAGTGAATGCCACACCCTTAGAGTGAAAACCAGTGACTTCTCCAGTGGCAAAAGCCATCGGTGTCCTCTGCAGAGTAGGTCACTGGGAACCCCAGTCATTCCTGCTCTGTGGCTGATATTGGCCTTCTCTGCTCTTCTTCCTTGCCCCCAGCCATCTGTGCACATCTTGGCTTTGCCAGGTTTTGGGTTCAGTGAAATCAAAGTGGGTTCTTTGTTTAGTGTTCTGAAATCTGGTCACTGGTCCCACTCTCCCTCTCCCTGCAAGGGGAACTCTTTCTCAATGGGGAGCAGGGTCGGCCTGTGGGATGGGATGATGCAGCAAAACGAAGCTATTGTTCCTTCACTTTTGTGTAGTTATTCTGTTGTTTTGTTTTGGGTTTTTTTTTTTTTTTGGGGGGGGGGGTTGTTTTGTTCATTGCTCTACTGCATTGCTGAAGCTTCTGAAGCATACTGCAGAGCTCTCCCAAGCTGTTTTTGTTCCTGTATCGCTAACTATTGATCTTTTGGGAGGGATGTTGGCTGGGGTCTTCCATTCTGCCATCTTGGTGACTCATCTCCCTAACACAGGCTTTTTGAAGGAAAGGATTCTATATTATCCCAGGCCCTGTTACCCAATAGGTATTCAGTAAACTAACAAATACAGAAACAAGGGAATCAATCAATGGACATAAAAGTTCCTACCAAGATTTTTTTAAGGCAATAAGACTCAAGAGCAAAGAAATCACAAAGAAAACCTTCTCTCCCTAATCAGGCCTCTAGTTAGCCCAACTGTTCACCCTGTTTATTTAAATCCTTCCTTCTTCAACTGGCTGCTCTGGCAAAAAACTGACACAGACTTTGCACCCTTCTTATTGCTTCATTAACTCTCCCTGGGACCTGGTGGCCTGCAGAGCTCTTTACTAATAAATTACTCCAAGAGTACCCATGAGAGAAGTCCCCGTTGTCAGACCAGCAGATGGATGGCTTTCTGATTTGATAGATGGATCCAGCCCATACTCTACTGCTCAAGACAGGCATCTGTTGCATCAAAGCCCCTGGAGGACCCTGAGGCCTCCTGTGTGCTTGACCAACAATCTCAGCACCTTTATCTTATTTCAAAAGCCAAACTGAACCTTCCAAAGCAAACCAAAGCATTCCAGATTGGGTGGATTTATGCTTGTCAGCAGGAGGAGATCCAGGAGCTCATTATGACATAGAAGGTGGTTTGTTCAGTAAAACCACAAAAGCATAAATGAAAAGAGAAACCAATGAGCCACACGCCAACAAAGTATATAAAACAGCAGGAACCACACACACTCCAGTCCCATTAGGAAAATAGGAGGAGATTAAAGGGAGAAAACAAACATTTTTAATGTTTTCATGTGGAATGGTTACAGCTTTTCCCCAAGTCATTGTTTATGAAAATAAATTTACTTATTTCCAACAAGTATGCTAAATATATGTGTGGGGGTAGGATGGGGGTGTTGGGCCTCTTTCTCGATTGTTTAGGCTATTGTATTAATGAAGTCAAGGGCAGTGGTTAAACCACTCAGGTGGCCTGCTTAGTTTCACAGAGAATGACTCCATCCACCACCTAGGATCTCTCTGCTGCCTCAGGTCAGCTTTTCCTCCAAGCCAGCACTGACCACAGGCATTATGGGTAGACAAGCAACCCTTCTTCAATTTGGAAAAGCATCAAAACCTTTATGCTTTAAATTGGTGAGTCATAATGTATCAATGTCATTTTTTTTATTTCTGCCATACTATGGGCTGAATTGTGTCCTTCCTAGAATCCATATGTTGAAGCCCTAATACTCAGTACCCCAGAATGTGACTGCATTTAGAGATAGAGTCTTTTAGGGGAGAGGGGCATGCCAAGTGGCTTTTGACATATTACTTCCCCAACCAGTGAACCTGGGCCCCTTTCAATGGAAGCACAGAGTCCTAACCATTGATAGGGTCTTTACAGAGCTAATTAAAAGTGAGGTAGGCCCTAATCCAGGCTTCCCTGGTGGCTCAGTGGTAAAGAATCCGCCTGCCAGTGCAGGAGACCCAGGTTCGATCCCTGGGTAGGGAAGAACCCCTGGAAAAGGAAACGGCAACCCACTCCAGTATTCTTGCCTAGAAAATCCCATGGACAGCGGAACCTGGCAGGCTACAGTCCATGGGGTTACAAAGAGTCAGACATGACTAAGCTACTAACCAACAACAGCAAGGTCCTAATCCAACACAATTAGTTTCCTTCTAGGAAGAGGAAATTTGGACACAGACACAGAGGAAAGATAACGTGAAGACACAGGGAGAAGACGGCCATCGGCAAGCCAAGGAAAGAAGCCATGGAAAGAACCAAACCTGCCAACAATCTCAGACTTCCAGCCTCCAGAACTTGGAGACAATACGTTTTTTATTTCTTAAGCCAGCCAGTATGCAATACTCTTTCTGTAGCCCTGGAAAACTAGTACAGGTCACATTTCCTCTAATTAACTTTGTGACACCAATAGAATGCAAGTTCCAAGGAGGCAGGAATTTTTCAAAGTCTAGATCACTGCTGTATTCCTAGCATCTAAAATGATGCCTGGTACAGAGATGGCACTCAATAAATAATTGTTTGGGGAAAAAATAATGAAGACATATATAACGTAAGTCAAAAATACCATTTCTGAACTATTTTCCCTCCCTCTTACTCTAGTTAAATCCTGGTTATATTGTTTTAAAATGACTCAGAGAATTCAAACCACCAATAACTGTAACACACCATATTCAATTTTGCACAGCAGATATACAGTCTAATGAGATGTGCATGTGTTTCATGAACCTGCTTTCTCTCAGATCCACACTGGGGTGATGGATTCTGCGCTATCAGATTCAGCAGAAGCCATCCTCTTTGTTCAGTTTTCCCATTGCAAATCCATTGAATGAAGAGTTACCTCAAAGACTATTAGTGACTGCATGGGACCCAGGAAGACCTGTCTCAAACTCCCCCAAAGTGCCAGCCTGTCCATCAGTCATAAGAGCTTTTACCAATGGCCACCTCCGTCACCACCTCAAACCTAGAGCATCTTCCCCCTTCAACTTAACAAGTGTTCACTGAGCACCTACTCAGTGTTTAGCAATATACATAGCAAAAGGAAGTGGAAGAAATGGATGTAGAAGGCCATGAGTCCAGTTTTCAAGTCTAATGATACAGCAGGAACCCAAGGCTGAGATGCAAGACGGAATCAAGAAAGCATATGGCCTGAAATCAGGAGGGAACCTGTGTTAGGTTTAGGAAATGTGCTGCCCACGGCCAAGTCCTCTCCCCTCTGCAGCCTCAGCTCTTCCATCTGCAAAACTGGGAGGGCAAGCAAAGCCTTCTGGAAAGTCTCTTCCAGTCTATGGGACTGTGGATATGTGACCATTCAAACAGGCTGCCTTGACTGGTTGCAAAGACGGCAAGATACCTCCAGGAAGTGTGTAGGTGAAGAAAGTTACTCTTGGGTGCACAGGGGCTGGACATGAATGAGAAACCCCAGGAACAAGCAGCGTTGGGGCTAGTCTCTTGGTCTCTGCCTCCTTCCCTCCCTCCATGGCTCTCTGCTTCAGTAATCCACACAGTTCTCTTTTGTTAACATATTATATATTTTATGCTCCCTCATAATTTCATTTTACATGTGGCTTTGGCCATGACTGTCTTGACTTCTGCCTCAGGAGATCACTGGTAAATCTTTCCCATATTTAGTAGTTGCTGAGAAAGAACATCTGATGTTCTCAATAATCTTTTTACATCAGACTGTCACCATAATCCACCCCTGGGCCACCGAAGATTTGGGTTGCTGGACCCAAACCACCAGCAATGGTCATCTGACTGTTCTGGTAATAAACACACATGCTTTCATCACTGAATTAGAAATCTGAATCCCCACCATGTGCCAGACTCTGGGCTAGATAGAATATTATTGTGACAAAGACAAGCCCAATGATCCAGCACCTAACACGGTGCCTGGACAGACAGGAACTCCTGATCAAGTCACCGAATGACTATATGAGCATCTCTGCCTCTATGGCTGTTCTCTCACCCACAGAGGTGTGAAGGGCTGTCCCTGAAGAGACTGAGAACCCAGATCACACTGAGGAAAGGGACGAGTAAACAGGCAGGGTGAATAACCAGGGCTGAGACCCAAGGCACCCTGGGACTAAGCCTGGCAGCTGAGGCAGCAGAGATGTGATGGCTGGGCAGCTTCCCTTGGAAGGCGGGATGGGGGGGTAAGGATGTGGAGGCCAAAGGTCATAATATAGGTAGAGTCCACAAATGCTTAAGCAGTACATTATCTGGAATGCAGGCTGGGTTGCCCCATAAATGATGGCATTTTATCTTCTACACCCTCCTTTTCTGCATCCATAATGAGACTTATCAGGAGCTGTGTGGGTCCTTACCCTCTGAATCAAAACTTCTGGAGATGGGGAAAGAAATACTAGTTTCCCAACCACAAGGCTATCCCTGGATGGGCCAGGCCTCTATACACACTGAGGACCAGGATCAGACATTAAGACCCTTTGATGAGAATTGAGACTCCTGAGCTACTTGTGTGACATTGAAAAAACTTACTTAACCTTCTGGACTTTGATTTCTCACTGGTAATATGAGAATAAGATCTTTCTTACATCCTTTTTTGAATTCTAATGAAAAACAGAGAAGAAAACAGATTTTTTAAATGGCTTGTGAAAGCACAAAGTCCTAAGCATGTTTAAATTTAACAAAATTAACAATTTTAATTATAATGAATCAGAAAACAGTCTGTATTTCGGTATAGGGGGGAAAAAAGAAGGAAATACACCAAAATGGCCAGTTATCGCTGCTAGATAATGGCAGTTATTTCCAGATGGTAAGATGTGGGTGATTTTCATTTCTTCATACTTTTATCCTATATTTTTCAAATTGTCTAAAATAAAAGTATGATAAGCTGAAAAATCTTTAAAAAATGTGTGGGTCAGTGAGATTCCACTTTCTTCCTTGGCTATGCTAGCTGCCTTCTGAACATTTTATTGTTCTGTTCCTAAGTATTTCACTTAGAGGCTAGGCAAAGAAAATAAAAGAAGGTCAGCTTCAAACCAGTCAATTTCTGCAGCATGTTCTCACCCCTTTGAAAGGATTCGCTGGAAAGAGAAGGCTGAAACCTCGCAGCCAGCCGAAATGAGGCTTAGACGGCAGGCTTGCATTTCCACTACTCAGGCTGTCCTCGCATCCTGCTGCTGATTTCACTCTGCCATGCTGTTTCATCTCATTTGGGGAATCCATATGATGTTCTCACGAAAATTACTTAAAAGAAAAAAATGTTCTCAGATCCTCAAGAAAATGGGGATGATGTGCAAGTTTCAAGCTTCGGAGATTTATAAAGGGATACTACATAACTAGACCCAACCCACCAGCAATGGTCATCTGACTGTTCTGGTAACAAACACACAGGCTTTCATTACCGAATTAGAAATCTGAGTCCCCATGATGTGCCAGACTCTGTACTAAACAGAATATTATGCTGACAAAAGACAAGCCCAGTGATCCAGCACCTAACACGGTGCCTGGACAGACAGGAACTCCTGATCAATAGTCAGTGAATGACTATATGAGCATCTCTGCCTCTATGGCTGTTCTCTCACCCACAGAGGTGTGAAGGGCTGTCCCTGAAGAGACTGAGAACCCAGAGTCATACTGAGGAAAGGGATGAGTAATCAGGCGGGATGAGTCAACTGTATGTCCCTTTTACAAACTCTATCACCCCCAAAATGGTGGGAAGGGATATTATTTAGCCCTTTGGAACTGAATTAAAATCAAAGATAAAAGAGAGAAAGAAATGTCTCAATTCATGTCAATGTATGGCAAAAACCACTACAATATTGTAAAGTAATTAGCCTCCAATTAAAATAAATTAATTAATTTTAAAAAAAAGAAATGTCTCAAAAGCTAAACTTGAGCATCAAAGACAGAGAGGATAGTAGATCTTATTAAGAAATTATGTTTATATTTTGCTTTCAAATTATTAATGTATTCTGAGGCATTTAAAGATTAAATAAGTCTGGTGTTTGCTTTCAAGTAATCTGGGGGCAATGAAAAATTGGTGGTGATCTACGACACAAGAACTACAAAATCAGCAAGACTGATTTACTGAAAATTGTACAAGCTGGGTGATGGGGACACCAGTGGGTCCCAGACTTGTCCATAGCAGCCATGCAGCTTCAAAAATACTGATGGCTATTTTAATCCCCAGAGACTGTGAGTTGAATGGCCTGGGAGGATCCCTGGGCATTGGAATTTTTAAAAGATCCCTAAGTGATTCTAATATGCAGGAACCATTGGGTTTACTATTCTCTATACTTCTGAGTATTTCTGATTTGCAGAGCAAAAGCAGTTGTTTGTTTTTTGTAATGCAATGGAAATGAAAGATAGTTAAGCATATGAGCAGGGGGAGGGGCCCTGCCCCTCCTTGTCTGAGGACTGAGGACTCCCTAGTGCAGCTCTGAGTCTTTAATCCCAGCCCCCCTCCACCTGCAGCCAGCTCCCCACTTCTTCATTCTCAAAGCTGGGTGGAAACCTGAGGAATATGTGCAACCACAGCAACCCACGAGCTCCACCCTCAAGCCCCGAAAAGGAAGAAATCTGAGTGTGGGAGTCTGGACTTCCCAACGCAGCCTCCTCTTCACCCCTCCCTTCCACTTAGCCACTCCCACACCATTCTCCCTGGGCTCATTCTTTTGCGACAGTGAATCATCCACTTTTATCTCCTGCCAGGAAGGGAAGGTCAGGGCTTCTTAACAGCCCCATGATTGAGCTTAATCATCCCTGGATGGATGGATGCTTTTTACCCACTTATTTCTAGCAGGACCTGCAAAGCCCTCTCCCCTGGCTTCCCAAAGACCCCCATGGACAGGCCCATCTGATGGGATAATGCTTTCTTTTAACCAGAAGATCTCAATAGTAGGTTTCATGTTCTCAGCTGTGCTCACGGTGGGGATGTGATTTTCTTTCATGAAAATGCTATTATTATAGAACTCCAGGCTCACCATCCTCCCTACAATAGTTCTCTATTATTTGTGAGAAAATGGTACTTTGGAGAGGAATTTGCATGTGGTTCTCTAAAACAAGCCAAGCATGGCTGACAGTCAAAGGCCTCCATACAACTGTAACTCCAGGCAGCTTCCAGTCACACTGAGGAAAGTTACGAGTAACCAGGATAGATGAGTCAACTGTATGTCCCTTTTACCAACTCTATTACCCCCAAAATGGGGTTTTGAATGGGGGGCCAGAATGTGAGGAAACCCCCAAAATGAAACCGAAAACCCAGCAAATTGAATCCTGACTTTATACCTGTGGCTCCAAGAATGTTCTCCTTCCTTCATTCTTCTTTAATTAAGCCCTTCATAGCTGTTGGTCATTGTTAGAGAAGCAGAGTGAGGCTGTCTGAGCCTCAAAAAGGCAAAGAAAATAGAAGGTATGAAGAACCCAGAGTGTGCCGCTGTTCCAGACACTTTATAGTAGAGGTTGCACTCCCAACATCCATAGGGTCAGGGATGGAAAAAGAACAAGGGAAGCAAGTTGAGCTGGGCAGGTACTTGGGCATGGTGGGGATTACACTGCCTCAAGAAGGCAGCCATGACTTAAGTGTTAGACCATACTTTCCTGCAGAAATGTTGGCTTCATGTAGCCAAATCTATTTTTTTCACAGAAGCTGCAAACCTAGAATCCCAAGAGAAATCTCTCCATTTTTAAATGGTGGTAAAGAATTTCATTTTCAGGAAAAAAAATGTGGTGACAAACACTACATTTTAAAATACAGGTATGTTTGGACTGGACAACCCTGGATTGAAATCTGCTGTCTTGCTTGTATATCAATCTCTCTCTACTCCTTCCCCATATATCCTTTAATCAGCCCCCTGGCTCCCAGAGCACCCCAAACAAACTTCTGGTGGCAAAGTGCCTTCTACTGCACTGAAAGCTTTCATGGACATATTGGCATCCATACCTGCCAGGAAGGGACCAGGGCTCATTGCTTGGGCACCCTCAGTACCCAGCTTGTGACTGGCATATAGGTCTTGAATGTATGAATGTTTGTTGTATGGCTGAATGAATGAATCCACCTTTCATTTACTCCTCACCACTAACCCACCCTGCTGGTGATCTTATTCCCAGCATACAGATGAGGAAACTGAGCCTTAGACCCACCAAAGGACTTGTCCCAAACCCCCAATTCCCACCACATCTCCCAAATCCAAGACTGTGCCCTTTGGGCAGCACCACTGCCTCCTCCACGGCATATTTCTCCTCACCTGCCAACATGCTGCACCTACTGAAAGCCATAGTCTTGACTTAAGAGACAAACAGCACATTTTAAAAATCACGTCAAAAGTCCTCCTCTTTTCAGCTCAATGTGTCAACAAACTACTCACCAACTGTTTGCTGTTGTGGCCTGTGACCCCTTGCTGGGTCAAGGTCTGAAGTGGGTCAGCAAATCAGTATTTTTAAGATACCTATTAAATACCCAACGGCTGGTGCGTTAACTATCCTGATCCTCCCCCATCAGGCAGGAGTTTTTGAACAACACAGAGCATCTATTCTGCCTCCTGTCTTTTTATTATTTAAAAGAAAATATAACCAAAACAAAAACACTGCTCTCCGTATGAAGAAGAAGAGCAGCATGTGAAAACGATTCCTACGCAGTGGCACACTCTCAAACACCAGACTCCCTGGGAGAGATGCTCTGACCTCCAGACCGGACCGTGGCTACGCCACTCCGTGAGGGGAGGGGCAGCAGGAGTTCACCCCTTCCCTTAATAACAAATGCACGCCTGTTCCGGAGAAAGTGACCTGCTGGCTTCAGGTCTAGCCTAGGCATCAACGAGAATCCCACAACCTCCTGCAGGCAGCCCCAAACCATGCAAAGGCATGGGGTCCCTCATACCCTTCAAGGAACTGTTGGACATTCAGAGCTGCGAGTACCTTGGCGGCCGAAATCCAAGTGCCTGGCCTGCCACCTTATGGACACTTGAAGGAAAACACCATGATGGGCCAGATCCCAGTGCCCTCTGCCTGCAGATTATCACTTTCCACCGGGAGAGAGCAGGCAGAGAAATGGAAAATTCAGATGAGCTGCAGATTAATGTGGCAAAATTAAAAGAGAACCCATGAGGAGGATTCGGGGATAATTTTTCCTCCATTTAATTAACATTTTATATTAGGAATTGTGTGAAGTTTAAATGCTCTAAATCCAAACCACAGATGCATCTCTAAAATATGATCCAGTGGTTCTTAAAGTCTGGTGGGTGTCAGAATCTCCCAGAGAGAGTTTCAAACTGTAAATTCCCTCCCCACTCCAATCTATTTCCTCAGAATCTAGGTCCAGTAATGGTTGATTTGTTTATTTATATCGTGAAGGTCTTCCCTGGTAGCTCAGTGGTAAAGAATCCGTCCGCAATGCAGGAGATGCGGGTTCAATCTCTGGGTTGGGAAGATCCCCTGGAGGAGGGAATAGCAACTCACTCCAGCATTCTTGCCAGGAAAATCCCATGGATAGAGGAACCTGGAGAGCTATACAGTTCATGGGGTTACAAAGAGTGGAACACAACTGAAGCAACTTAATACATTATGGTAAAACAACATAACATAAAATTTTCACCTTAACCATTCTTAAGTATACAGTTCTGTAGTCTTAAATATGTTCACACTGTTATGAAACAGATCCCCAGAATATTTTATCCTGTAAAACTAAAACTATTCCACTTTCTGTTTCTGTGAAGTAACCTTTAGCTACTGCACATAAGTGGAATCATGCAGTACTTTTCCCATCATGACCGGCTTAATTCACCTAGCATCCTGTCCTGAAGGTTTATCCACACAGGAGCATGTGACAGGGTTTCCTCCCCTTTTGAGGCTGACTTGCATTCCAGTGTATGGAAAGACTACATTTTGTGTATCCATTCATTTATCAATGGACATTTAGGTTGCTTCTGCCTTTTGGCTAAGGTGAACAATGCTGCTGTTGACATGAGTTTGCAAATATCTTTTCAAGACCCTGCTTTCAATTTTTTTCACTATAAAACCAGAAGTGAGATTTGGAATCATAAGGGATTTCTACAGGGCACCTCTAGTTTTCACAGGTTCCCTGGGTGGTCTGGATACACAGCAGAATCACAAATGTGGTCCCACCCCTTCACCATACAGTATAGGGAACCAGGGCCCTGGGGGGTGGGGATGGGACACTTGAGGATGCCACTGAGGAGGTTTTGCCCCACCCTCTCCTATCTAAGGATTAATCTTTGAGTTCTGTGTGGTTCCGATTACTCAACCTACATACAGCCTGGAAGACAGAGTAAATAAGCAAATAAAGTAACTTCAAACACTGATTATTGCTATAAAGCAAACAAACCAGGGTTAGAGACAGAGTGACTTGGAGTAGGGACTCCTATTGCTTATGCAGCACAGACTGCAATCGGGCACTGTCCTAAAGGCTTCATTTACACCACAAACTTCACAAAAAAACTTATGATCTAAGGATATCATAATCCTTACTTAGAGCTGAACAAAATGATGCACAGAGAAGTTAATTGTTGACTATTACAAACCAGCACACGATAGAGCCAAGAATGGAAGCCAGGCAGCTGGGCTCTGGAATCCCTGTGTAGGGCCAGAAACACGTGACATGAGACCAGAGGAGAAGCCAGCCAAGCATAGTTCTGGGATGAGCATCCCCAGACAGCAAATACAAAGAGGCAGGATCCAGCTCCCAGAAAATGAAAGAAGACTGAAGTGGCCAAAGCAGTAGGTGGAGTCAGAGGAAAAGAGGGGAGCACACAGGAAAGCAAGAGCAGATCATAAAAGGGTCTCACTGGCTGGAATGAGGAGGCTGCATTTTACTCTACTGACTCTGGGAAGTCACTAAAGAAATATGAGCTAGGAACAGATGTCAGCTTTGCTTTCCCGCTGATAGACTTCCTCCATGATGTATATTAAATACAGTTTCAACAAGAAACCAAAGTCTGGTGGGGACCCTGAAGGTCCAAGTCTCAAAGCTTCTGTATCCTCAGACATGTTTCACCAATATTCTGTGCACACTCAGAATGTCTGAGGCTAGAGCATCCCATCCATTTCTCATGAGCATTTTCACACTGAGGCCGGCTCTCCCAGTTAGGTATAACTTAACTGATGACCCACATCCACTTCAACTGCTGCTGCTAAGTCACTTCAGTCGTGTCCGACTCTGGGTGACCCCATAGACGGCAGCCCACTAGGCTCTTCTGTCCCTGGGATTCTCCAGGCAAGAACACTGGAGTGGGTTGCCATTTCCTTCTCCAATGCATGAAAGTGAAAAGTGAAAGTGAAGTCGCTCAGTCATGCTCGACTCTTAGCGACCCCATGGACTGGAGCCTACCAGGTTCCTCCGTCCATGGGATTTTCTAGGCAAGAGTATTGGAGTAGGGTGCCATTGCCTTCTCATACTTTGTTTTCATCCCTTATGCTACCATCATACCTCAAAGCTCTGCAAACCATACTTGATCTCTTTGGAGTTATGATATTTCACTACAGAATGACAAAATGACTTTCCCCTACTTGGGACATCCATGAAGACCCACAACTGCAGCAGGACATAAATGAGTGTGAATTAGAAACAACAGTCCACCAAGAGAAGAAGAGTCAACCAAAGAAAGATAAGTGTTAGTATTTTTACTATGAATTACCATGAGATATCTCTCCATCTACATAAACCCCAGAAGATCAAAAGAGCTCTTTAATATACCATTTTTGTAAACCTTTGTTCCAAGGTGGAACAAAGAATTGTTAGAAACAGCTCGTCCCTGAAGCCTTTGTGTCCTAACAATCTCTGCCTTTTATAATGACCAGTTCACTTCAATGTCGAAAGGTCTAAATCCTCTGCTATACTGAATTGCTTTGTTTTGTCTCGTTTTTATTGACTAGGACACTTAGTACAGTGTCCCTTCTGCACAGCACTCTGATTTCCTTGAGGGGACTTGCTCCAGCACCCCACAGGATGCTCTCCTTGTCGGACAATAAATCCAGGTGCCTGCCCTGCCATAGTGGGAGCTGGAGTATTCCCAGGAGGCTCCTTCTGCTTTGTCCTTCTTTCCACCAAGTTGGTACAGTATGGCCATGTTACTTTAGCTCAAATCAGTTATGTGACCTTGACTCAGCCAATCAAATTCTTGCTTCCCTGAGATGTTGAATCACGACAGAAAGATACAAGGGAACTGGCAAGAAATTCGGGTTTGCTGATGAGATCAATATGCAGAGCCTGCTACTAGGACTTTCTAGCGCAACCTGATACCCACCTGCTCCAGGTCTAGGACTTCAGCCCTTACTTCCATGTTAGGAGCAACCCCATAAACTTCTCAAAGGATAATTAGTCCCTTTATGCTAAAATTAGCTAATGTTTCTGTTGCTTGCAATTAAAAAAAAAAAAAAACCATTGGGTTCAACAATGAACAGTCAAGGATTACAGCTAGGTATCAGTAAGCACCTAAAATTTGTAAGGAGTTACATACATGCCTCTGCTCTCTAGAAATAAAATAACAAGAAATGGTGGGAGAATTCTTTTTCTTTCACACTGCAGAGGTGCAGTGGTAGGTCCTCCAGGGCTGGTATGGTGGTTCCATGATGTTCATACTGTTTCAGGCATCACCTGTGTTTCTGTTACACTGTCATTAACACATGCATCCATCTACAAGGTTTTCTTACTAGATGATCACTGTGGCTTTAGTCATCCTAGCCATGTTCCAGGCAGGAAGGGGATACAGGGAAAATGTCAGAGTCTCCTGCCAGCTAAGTGAATTCCCTTGAAAGAACTCTGATGGAAGTAACTTCTACCCAAACTTCATTGACTATCCAACCTCAAGGAAAGCTAGCAAATGAAGTATATATATTTTTTTAAACTGGGAAAGTTGCCACATTCAAATATATAGAACTCTGTCCTTCAAAGGGGGAAGGTGAATAACGAGTAGTCAGCTAGCAATCTCTTTCCCAGGTGGTTCAGTGGCAAAGAATCTGCCTGCTAATGCAAGAGATGCAGTTTCAATCCCTGGGTTGGGAAGATGCCCTGGAAGAGGAAATGGCAACCCACTCCAGTATTCTTGCCTGGAAAATTCCATGGATGGAGGAGCCTGACAGGCTACAGTCCATGTAATCACAAAGAGTCGGACACGACTGAGTGAGCACACTCACAGGAACCACATCCAATATCTTTCATGCTCTGCTTTTTTTATTTTCAATTAAAAATTTTTTAAAAATTTTTATTTGGGGGGGTACATATCACATGGCATATGGGATCTTGGTTCCCGAACCACTGACTGAACCCATGCTCCCTGCAGTGGAAGCAGACTCTTAACCACTGGACCAGCAGGGAAGTCCTGCCCTGCTTTCTTGAGAATTGCTGAAGTTGCTGAGTACTCCCATCCATCTTTCCTCAACCTTCCTTGGTCAAGCCTGCCTGAAAAGATTCCCTAGTCTAAACTCTAGTTATGAGAAAAACTACAGGAAACTGTCCATATCCATAAGCCTGACTTAGAATTCTGGTTCTACCACATCTTTAGTGAATGACTTTAAACAAGACAGTTGACTCTTGAGGAACTTAGTTGCCTCAAATGTAAAACTTGCTTCAATTAAGGAAGACTGGACGAGATAATGGGGGCTGCCAAGGTGACACTAGTGGTCAAGAACCCACCTGACAATACAGGAGATATAAGAGATATGGGTTCTATCCCTGGGTCAGGAAGATTCCCTGGAGGAGGGTATGGCAACCCACTCCAGTGGTCTTGCCTGGAGAATCCCATGGACCGAGGAGCCTGGTGGGCTACAGTCCATGGGGGTCACACAAAGTCAGACACAACTGAAGTGACTCAGCACACACGCATGGCCTAGATAACAATCTACAGTCCTATTTAGTTCAAAGATGATGTGAAATTAACTTTTCCAATAGTTAGAGTGTCTAACAGTCCTGCCAAGGGCACCAAGGTAAAAGAGACACACTGGTCATAAAGTGAGTAAGACTTCTAAAATTCTTGTCAGCCTTTACCTGCAGTGATAGGCTTGAATTGTGCCTTAAGCTCAGGTAGAAATCTGTCTGCCTGAATTTCAATAGAAATTAGAGAGAGAAAGCTGCTAGGATGCAAAACCAGGAGTGAACTTACCTGAGGGAACTAGGGAGGAAGGAGGGGAAATTGAAACTTCAGGGCAAAAACATCTTTGAAAGACAATTCTCCATGCATCTCTGCTCATACTACAAGCCAGATACTGACTGCTTTTGTTCCAGACTATCTGCCCCAGCATGTCTGTATAAAGAATAGTCTTGGAAGATAGAGATAGCATCTCTCTCCAGAGCAAAGGGCAAGTGTGCTAACTGTCCATAAAACAGAGATGTCTTCCTCTGGAGCTAAGGGCAGGCATGCTTACTACCCATTATAAAAGATTTTGGTTCCCTAAGCTCAGGATGCCCCTCTTGTAACTCAGTCCACTACATGTCTGTATCACTTGGCTTGCTTCATATCATCCGGAGAGAAGAAAGGGGACAGGGCACTGTCACAAATGCTGATACTCTGGCTACTGCTACTGTGGGAAGTAATGAGGTTTTTTGTCTCTGAAACAGGAGTCCAGCAGCATCCATGAAACTGTTGTGGGCTAATTGATTGGGCTTGCAAGTTGCAAGTAGAGTAAAATCCCAGATCTTTCATAGTCTTAGCATCCCTTTCCTCTTTATCACCTCCCCAGCCAGCTTCCCTGACCTACCTCCCAAATGTAAACAAAGGGCCCTTAGCTTATAATCACCTCCCAGAAAATATAAATATTTTAACACTACACTAAATTATAGAAATCTCAGAATACTTCTCTGTGTATTTTTAAGAACTTTCTGGTTGCAGAAATAATCCCTCCAACACTTAACTCCATGCTGTGGTTAAACCCTCAGCATAAAATATTAAAAGAATATTTAACAATAGTAATGGACATTTCCTGTATGGATCAACCACATGAGTCAGAAGAAAGGGGTTGTGTATCAAACCCAAAGTTCAAGGAATGTGCATTTATCTCCAGCTTTTATCCTCTAACATTATCAGGCTGAGTTGCTGACAGCTGATTTTTTCTTCTTTTTATGAACTGGAAAGTTAAGGGAATGAGGCTGCAAGTAACAGGCTAAGCTGACGGTGGGTGAAACTGTCCACACTGTTTAACTTCCCTATATTAAAACCCTTGGTCACCAGAGATACACACAAAGAATGATCAGATAGGAAATAATCTACTCTTGGTCATGCCCTGCAATCTGTTGTCATCTGCCAGAGCTACAGCAGAAGTCAAACACTGAACAGTAATAAAAAAGATAGTGATCAACTCTGCCAATGCCATTCATTTCCAATCCATCTGTACTCCGTGTACATCAGAAATTCATCCCTCAGAGAGCAAGAACATGCATGTTTCAGTCATTAAACCCAAGCATGACTCTTCTCTCCCCTATGAGAAAAGTCTATAGTGAAAGCCACCTTTCTAAATTTCATTCTCTTCAGAAAATCAGTAGAAGACTGTCCATTTTCATAACCACAGTCACACTGACAAACAGCCTCCTGTTTTTCCTATGGGAATGGCTTTACAGTAAGATCATCAAATATTAGAGCTAACTGGGACTTTGGAAGTCTCTCAACCCAAACCTTCTTTTTCACATGATGCTCAGAAGGAGCTAGTGATCGCCTAGAGTGCACAACAGTGTCCATGTTTCTATGGCTCTTTCTACAACATCCCTCTGCCTCAGGGCTCTTGCATTTGTTGTTTCCTCTGTCTGGAATGCTCTTCCCAAGTCATGGTTGCAAGGCACATTCCTTCACCTCCTTCAAAATTGAAATGTCTTAGTGAGCCCTTCCCTGCCTATCCTGTTTTATAATTGCATCCATCCACACTTGCTATCCACTTTTCTGTTATATTTTCTTCATAGAACAATCACCTTCCAACGTATTCTATAATTTACTTACTTGCTTATGGTCTCTTCCCACACTAGAATGTAAGCTGCATGTAGTTGGGGAATTTATGAATTGGCTAGCCATCACAGATATTCAGTGGATATTTATTGGCAAAATGAGCAATCTACCCCAACATGCCTACATCTAGAGATCACAAATCCAAATTTCTATAGGAAACAGGCAGGAAATGTCAGGGTCAGGTAGGGACAATGGCAAACCAGAGATCTCATGCTACCACCTAAAAAGACCAGCACTACTCAGCACAAGTGTATCACTGCCATGTGACACTACTGTTTTTATTTTGATTTTCTACAGGGAAACCACAAACTGGAATTTGGAGATAAAAAGTAAAATCTACTGATTTTTACAGAATTTTTTTTTTAAATGCTGCACTGCATGGTTTGTGGAATGTTAGCTCCTCAATCAGAGATCAAACCTGAGGTCAAACCTGTGCTCCCTGTAGTGGAAATTCAAAGTCCTAACCATTGGACTGCCAGGAAATTCCTGAGAAAAACTTTTTTAAATTAAATACTGAGCATACTGTTTAAACTGAGCAGACTGTTCAAACAGTACTGATTTTGGACCTCTCTTCGACCCAAACTAGAAAGTGGTTGGAACAGGGGCAGGGAGAGGTAGGGGAAGAAGTTATACCTCAGAAAAGCTTCTCCTTTTCCTCTGTGTGTCACTGCAGAGCTTAGAAAGAGGAACAGCCAGTCAGGTTTTACCTAGCCTAAGAAGCCAAGAGATTAATTGAAGAACTGGTTCATGGAGGTTCAGAATAATCATTGCACCTCAGAATTTCCCCAAATAGATCAGAAAGTCTCTCTCTCAGAAGGAACAAACCCAAGAGGTTTTTCAATGTGTGTTTCATGAAAACCACTCTGTTCCCACAGGCTTGGCTAAGTCTTCATAAAAAGTTAATTGACTAAGGAATTACATGTAAGACCTGAAACCATGAAATTTCTGGAAGAAAACATAGGCAAATGCCCCCTGACATGAGTCTTAGCAATGATTTTTTTAGGTAATGACCCCTAAAGCATAAGCAATAAAATGAAAAATAAACAAGTGGGACTACATTAAAATGAAAAAGCTTCTGGACAGCAAAGGAAACAATCAATCAATGAAAAGATAACCTGTGAAACGGGAAAAAAATATTTGCAAACATTATGTCTGATAAGGGGTTAATATCTAAAATATGTATTTTAATAAAAACTCATACAACTCAATACGAAAATAACAAAAACAAATCATACAAGTAAAAGTGGACAAAGAACACACTTCTTTTTCCAAAGAAGACACATGACTGGTCAACAGGTACATGACAAGGTACTCAACGTTACTCATTATCAAGGAAATCCAACTCAAAACCACAATGAGAAATCACCTCATGCCTCTCAGAGTGACTATCAACCAAAAGCTAACAGATAACAAGTGCTATAAAGGATGTGGAGAAACGGGAGCCTCTGTGTACTGTGAGAAAGTAAATTGGTACAGCCACTCTGGAAAACAGTATGGAGGTTCCTTAAAAATTAAAAATAGAATTACTATGTGATCCAGCAATTCCACTTCTGAAAATATATCCAAAGGAAACAAAAACCCTATGTCAAAGAGATATCTGCACCTCATAGTCACTAGCAACATTATTTATGACAGAAGTTATTATAGAGAGAAAAAAGGAACAGAAGGGTTTTTCCTTAGAAAGAGGAACAGACAAGTTTTACCTAGCCTAAGAAGCCAAGAGATTAATTGATGAACTGCACAGCAAAGGAAACAATCAATCAAATGAAATACATACACACACACACACACACACACGTGTGTGTGTATGAAATTACTCAACCATAAAGGAAGGAAATCTTGCCATTTGTGACCACATGGACCTGCCAGCAAATTTGGAAAACTCAGCAGTGGCCATAGGACTGGAAAAGGTCAGTTTTCATTCCAATCCCAAAGAAAGGCAATGCCAAAGAATGCTCAAACTACTGCACAATTGCATTCATCTCACACGCTAGTAAAGTAATGCTAAAAATTCTCCAAGCCAGGCTTCAGCAATATGTGAACCGTGAACTTCCTGATGTTCAAGCTGGTTTTAGAAAGGGCAGAGGCACCAGAGATCAAATTGCCAACATCCGCTGGATCATGGAAAAAACAAGAGAGTTCCAGAAAAGCATCTATTTCTGCTTTATTGACTATGCCAAAGCATTTGACTGTGTGGATCACAATAAACTGTGGAAAATTCTGAAAGAGATGGGAATACCAGACCACCTGATCCGCCTCTTGAGAAACCTATATGCAGGTCAGGAAGCAACAGTTAGAACTGGACATGGAACAACAGACTGGTTCCAAATAGGAAAAGGAGTTCGTCAAGGCTGTATATTGTCACCCTGCTTATTTAACTTATATGCAGAGTACATCATGAGAAACGCTGGACTGGAAGAAACACAAGCTGGAATCAAGATTGCCAGGAGAAATATCAATAACCTCAGATACGCAGATGACACCACCCTTATGGCAGAAAGTGAAGAGGAACTAAAAAGCCTCTTGATGAAAGTGAAAGTGGAGAGTGAAAAAGTTGGCTTAAAGCTCAACATTCAGAAAACGAAGATCATGGCATCTGGTCCCATCACTTCATGGGAAATATATGGGGAAACAGTGGAAACAGTGTCAGACTTTATTTTTCTGGGCTCCAAAATCACTACAGATGGTGACCGCAGCCATGAAATTAAAAGATGCTTACTCCTTGGAAGGAAAGTGATGACCAACCTAGATAGTATATTGAAAAGCAGAGACATTACTTTGCCAACAAAGGTTCGTCTAGTCAAGGCTATGGTTTTTCCTGTGGTCATGTATGGATGTGAGAGTTGGACTGTGAAGAAGGCTGAGTGCCGAAGAATTGATGCTTTTGAACTGTGGTGTTGGAGAAGAGTCTTGAGAGTCCCTTGGACTGCAAGGAGATCCTACCAGTCCATTCTGAAGGAGATCAACCCTGGGAGTTCTTTGGAAGGAATGATGCTAAAGCTGAAACTCCAGTACTTTGGCCACCTCATGCGAAGAGTTGGCTCATTGGAAAAGACTCTGATGCTGGGAGGGATTGGGGGCAAGAGGAGAAGGGGACGACAGAGGATGAGATGGCTGGATGGCATCACTGACTCGATGGACATGAGTCTCAGTGAACTCTGGGAGTTGGTGATGGACAGGGAGGTCTGGCATGCTGCGATTCACGGGGTCGCAAAGAGTCGGACACAACTGAGGAACTGATCTGATCTGATCTGGACCTTGAAGGTATAATGCTAAGTTAAAAAGAAATCAGAGGAAGACAAACTCTGTATGATCTCATATATATGGAATCTTAATTAAAAAAAGAAAGAAAAAACTGAACTTCTAGAAAAAGAAATCAGATTTGTGGTTACCAGAACTGGGAGATGGGGGAAGGGGGAATCATTTGAAAGTAATCAAAAGTCACAAACTTCTAGTTATAAGGAAGAATTAAGGACATAATACACAATAAGATGACTACATTTAACACTGCTGAATGATACATATGAAAATTGTTATAGAGTAAATACTAAGAGGTCTCAGCACTATCTAAATAAGATGATGGATATTACCTAAACTTATTATGGTAGTCATTTTACAAGATATATAAGTCAAATCATAAGTTCAAGGTATGATTTTTAAGTCAAATCACACCTTTTTAAACTTATACAATGCCATGTGTCAATTATATTTCAATAAAACTGAGGGCAGGGGAGTTTTAAAACTGTTGACAGTTCCCAAGAAAATAAGAGTCAAAAGCTTTGCTTCAGTGGACAAAGGGTATTCTCAATAACGAAGAGAGAACTAGCCAGGCCAGCCTGGCTGGACTTACACTCCTCCCAGCCACGTGGACATTGTCAAGTGCAGGGCAGGATCCTAGGGTTTTCTTGGGTTAGTCAGAGTCAGCATACTCAGGAGCAGGGACTTTCACTGGACCCATCTGTTTCCATCTCCCCTTCCCCCATCTCATCCTCAACCCAGACTTCAGCAAAGCTATTCTGCTAGCCTAGCAGGCTTCATGGAGGGTAGATGCATAGAGGGTGGGAGTCAGGGGGAGGACTAGAAACCTCCCCAAGGGAACCACAACCATTAGTACTTTTAAGGAAAATCCATTTTCGGATTGCCCTCACATATCTTCACTGTGGCCATGTTAGGTTAGAAGCTTCTTGCCAGTCTCTTTGTCCCCCTCTGCCACCTCTCTGCCTCGTCACCCAAGGCTTACTATCAACTTCAGCCCTCTCACCTGGCCTGACTTTTTCCATGGGATTTATCCCAGGTGGTCCTTGGCTCAGGCCCTAAATAAAGGAAGAGGGTCAGACATCAAAACAACGGGATGACTGAGTAGAAGCAACAAAGGAAGTTTCAATTCAAACATTCAAAACTTCTACTTAATGTCCTCTCCTCTTTATCCCCAACATGCATCAGAGAAAACACGGGTCCTGAGGCTGGGAGCAAAGCAGAGTCAGCACAGACCTTACGTCACCAGGCAGCAAGCTTCCAGGATCCAGTTATCACTCCACTCTCTCTCTCTCTTCCTTAGAATTAGACCAGAAGTGAGAGAGGAGACACAGAAATGTCTACTGAATTGAAAAATGAAGTCAGATGTTTTCTGGCAGGAAGCAAGTAGATGCGGCTGATGCGCTTGACCATGGTGGACATTTTCCATAAATTAAAACCTATAACTCCACAGTTTCACACAAATGCATTTGAAGCTTTGTCATTTGATTAAAAAAAATGTATTGGCAAGTGTATTGCAATGTCCAATATTTTATTTTCTCAATAACTTATAAGTATAGCAGGTTAAAGATGATGGCTTTAGGTGAAAATAATAAGTATCATTAATAATAACTTGATAAAGGTTAATATATACTTTTCAGTATATTTCCAAGAACTCAAGAGAGTGAATAAGTCTAAGAGCTGGATAACAAATCTTCTGCAGTTCAGGCTATTTCCAATTCTTTGCTTTTAATAAAATTGGAAGAGGACCAAACTGAGCTGGCAAATGATGTATCATTATTAAAATAAATTTTGTGGTATATCACTATGTGATTGTTGTCATATAACTGTGAAGGAATTCAAACTGATATCATAAATCTTCTTCCATAACTATTTATTTTATGTGAAATTTTTTATTTGCATCTATAAAAAATAGGAATAGAATTGATGCAGCACCCTGCCTCTTCCCAGCTGTAAGTCATACTTAGCCATGAATACAGGAACTCATTGTTAGAAGCCCAATCACGTCATTCAGGAAGTGTCTTTGCAAAACTTTTTTTATACTAGTTTTGACTAATATTCAAATTAGGATGTTATTATGATGCTGTGGTCAATAGCACACTAATAGTGCATCTGTGTACTACTACTACTAATTATAATGATAACTCAATCACGAAGAAGTTTTTAGTACTTGGAGTTTTATGATCACAGGATATAAAGAAAGGACTCAATTTTAATTGGTGCATTTTTTGTTTGTTTTAGAAGAACATGACAGAATGATCAATAAAAAACTTTCAAGCATAAACAACCATACATTAGGATAAGATTTTGTGGAATAAGCAGAATAGATAGAAAATAAAGATGTAAAATATTCAAATGCTAAAAGGAAGTTTGTTTATATATCAAAAAATAGTTAGTGATGAGTATCAAATTCCTTGGGTTTTTAGATTCCACTGAACAGATTTAAGAGAATAATGTAGGAGATTTATTTTTAAATGTCAATGTTTAGAATAAAAGTTATAGACTTTGCTATGCTAATTTTCTTAGGTATGATAATAGAATTTATTATCTCAAGATAGGAAAATGTCCTTATTCTTAAAAGAGGTCCCAGATGTCATGAAATCTGTCCATATTCATATATCAAGAGGGCTATTATTAATTTACTGCTTTTATTTCAGATGACTCCTTTTCTTTAGCAAGTTCATTTGGAAAGAAAACACTATGTCATTAGCACAAATAGAAAATCAGCATTACTTGTTATAAAGAGAACATAAACATCAGTAAATAAATGAAAACAAGATGACATTTTAAATTTCTAGCTAGAGTCTGTCACTCACATGATGAATCTAAGCCTGAAATCTACTCTTTCTTACTTAAAAAGAGGGCAGGGTTGTGCTGGGAAAAGCAGTTTACAGAGTGGTAAAAGCATTAAAGCAACCTGAGATCGAATCTGACTTCTTTTTTTTTCTCTCAGATGAGGGTGGGATGAGAGACAGCTAAAACCTTAGTCTTTTACATGCCAAATGGGTTAGGTACAGGAGGCTAGGAGAACACACAGAGGGGATGGGGGTCCCAGGAAGGCCACAAAGGGACATAAAAATCAAGCTCTATGGATGGGGGGAAAAAAAGCATGTGTGAGGAACTAAAATTTCAGTATGATTTGCGTTAACTGAACCTCCTGCTTTTCTTGGGAGAGTTGTAGTTCTCTCTTACTGTCCCAGAATCATCATTAACAATACCCTCTTACATTTGCAAGTATTATTTTGTCTGGACAATCAACTATAGGTCTCCCTAAGTATGACCAGAATGTGTGGAGCATGGTGAGAAGAAGCAAGAAATGAGGCAAGAGAGGTGGGCAGAGCCCAGCTGAAGCTCGAGGGCAACAGGGCATTCAGTCAGGGGAATGCCACAATAAGACTGCATTGAGAAGGCTATGTAAATAATGGACTGGTGGACAGAAGTGAGGAGGGTAACATCCATGGGAAAGAGGAGAAATGATTTGAGGCAAATGATTTTTAGGAGGTGGATTCACAAGGGCTTGATTATTGTGGGCACTGGATCAGGAGTAACAGAACAAGATGAGCAAGGATGATAGCCAAATTTTGGCTTGAGCAACTGTTTGAATGGTAGTACTATTCGCTGAAAGTGAAGATGCAAGGAAAAGAGCAAGGTTATGGAAGAGCTAAGTATCACTTGGGTCAGCTGAGTGTGATGTGCTTAGTGGACATCCAAGTGGATATGTGTATTGGAACCTACATGCACATGATGTAGCTGATGAATTGGGATCTGTCAGCATGAAATTAGAGTTTCTCAACATATATACACATCACATACAAATGAGGAACCACCATCCCCAAAAGGACCACTGTGATAGTGAATGTCAGGGAGAGGTTGTACGTTCAGAACCCCTACAGTGGTATGAGCAATTTGAAAAAGCCTCTCTCCTGGCAGGTAACTTCTGACAGCCCTCCCTCTGTTTGAGAATCAGTGATGCCAAGGGTATTGGAAGCCAAGCCCATAGATGGGATTGTTCAGGAAGAACAGAGGCCTGGGTAGCACTGAGAGAAGTCCCAGCATATGCAGAGTAGGAGAATATGAGCCAGCAAAAGAGAGTGAGAAGTGGTGTCTACAGAAAGGAGGAAATTCAAGAGAGCGTGGTGTTCCTCAATTGAGAGAGGATGCATCCAGAAGAAGGAAGGGATCAAATGATCCCGAACAGTAACCAACAGAGGCAAGATGGCCAAGAGGTCATGGTAACTCCCAAGAGGAATCCACTGGACCTGACAATGAGGAGGTCTCTATGGCTCTCGGTTGGGCCGTTGATAGGCAAAAGTGGAGGGAGTGGACAGAGGTGAGAGAGAGGAATTTTCTATCAAGACACTTGCCTGTGACCAAGACAAGAGCAATAAGTGACCCCTGTTTAGCCGTGCAGATTTCTTAGCACCAAGAATGTGACCAGAACTTGAGGAAAGGGAGTAGGAATTACAGGTCTCCCACCCAGCCAGTGTCAGTCCGCAGAAGCCATCACTGGGCTCCCTGAACTGGGGTGCCACTTTCAACCCCATGCCACCTCTGTTCACATGACCAGTTAGGAGAATCATATTCACATCTGGACATGAGTCTTACCCACTGGTCTGCAGGAACCTCTCCATATATAAGACAGAACTGTATCTCTTATACCTTCATAGTCTCAACAGTAACATCAACTCTTACTACTAGACTTTACCACTAGCATGTAGTTTACACTTTGACAACCATATATAACTTATTCTTTATTTCCTATGCCAAAAACACAACTGTCAGCATCTTATAATTAAAGAAAATGAGGATCAGAGAGGTCAAAGTACCTGCCCCAGGCCACACAACTAGTTGGAAGCAGAGCCAGAATTCCAAGTCCCCATTGCCTGCCCCTGCTGAAACACCTCTGCTTCCTACAAGGTTTGCTAAACAGAAACATCTTAGTTAAAATGGCCCAAGGCCTCCTGATACTAAAATTGGGCAAAGTATGCATCTCACTACACCCTTGAGGGACAGAAAATGGTATAGAAGCTTGACCTCAGTCTGAATGCAGAAGAACCAAATTCAAGTTGTGACCTTGAGTAGCTAATTCACATAACCATCCCAGACCTGCTTCCTCATGCATCAAAGTGGGGTGGGTGTTGACTTGGCCATGTACCCAATCAATGTTAAAAAATGACCACATACTGCCAATATATATGCATTTATTTAGCCTTTCATTTATAAGGGGTTTAATGAAGAAACAGTTCATTTATCATTAAAAGGTATAAAAATAAAATATTTAATAGGATGAAAGAAAGATTAAATAAGGAATATCAAATGTCCTTTTGATTATAATGGCTTCATACCATCATCACCTAAAACCTCAAGGCCTAATAAGAACTGAGGTAAGAATTGAGGTGGCAAACAAAACCAACCCAAAGAAAAAGAAAAGCAAGAAGACAAAGTGGTTATCTGAGGAGGCTTTACAAATAGCAGAAGAATGAAGAGAAGCCAAAACCAAGGGAGAGAGGGAAAGGCATAGCCAATGAAATACAAAGTTCCAAAAAATAGCTAGAAGAGACAAGAATGCCTTCTTCAATGAACAATGCTCAATAATAGAAGAAAATAACAAAAGGGGAAAGACTAGAGATCTCTTCAGGAAAAATGGAAACATCAAGGGAACATTCCACCCAACAATGGGCACAATAAAGGATAAAAATGGTAAAGACCTAGTAGGTGCTAAAGAGATCAAGAAGAGATGGAAAGAATACACAGAAGAACTGTATTAAAAAAGATCTTAATGAACCGGATTACTACAATGGTGTGGTTAGTCTCCCAGAGCCAGACATTCTGGAGTGTGAAGTCAAGTGGGCCTTAAGAAGCACTGCTGTTAATAAAGATAGTGGATGTGATGAAATTCCAGCAGAACTTTTCCAGCTGATGAAATCTGTAAAGGATGATGCCATCATGGTTTTACGACCAACCTAGACAGCATGTTAAAAAACAGAGACATTACTTTGCCAACAAAGTTCCGTCTAGTCAAAGCTGTGGTTTTCCCAGTAGTCATGTATGAATGTGAGAGTTGGACTATAAAGAAAGCTGAGCACCGATGAATTGATGCTTTTGAACTGTGGTGTTGGAGAAGACTCTTGAGAGTCCCTTGGACTGCAAGGAGATCCAAGCAGTCCATCCTAAAGGAAATCAGTCCTGAATATTCATTGGAAAGACTGATGTTGAAGCTGAAACTCCAATACTTTGGCCACCTGCTGCAAAGAACACTCATTAGAAAAGACCCTGATGCTAGGAAAGATTGAAGGCAGGAAGAGAAGGGGACGACAGAGGATGAGATGGTTGGATGGCTTCACCGACTCAATGGAAATGAGTTTGAGTAAACTATGGGAGTTGGTGATGGACAGGGAGGCCTGGTGTGCTGCAATCCATGGGGTCACCAAGAGTCGAACGTGACTGAGTGACTGAACTGAACTGATCAAGGTTTTGCATTCATTATGTCAGCAAATCTGGAAGACCCAGCTGTGGCCACAGGACTGGAAAAGGTCAATCTTCATCCAGATTCCCAAGAAGGGTAGTACCAAAGAATGTGCTAACTATTGAACAATTGTACTCATCTCCCATGCTAGCAAGGTCATACTTAAAATCTTGCATGCTAGGCTTCAGCGTTATGCAAACCAAGAACTTTCAGATGTTCAACCTGGGTTTAGAAAAGGAGAGGAACTAGAGGTCAAATTGCCAACATATGCTGGATTATAGAGAAAGCAAGGGAATTTCAGAAAAACATCTATCTCTGTTTCATCGACTACACTAAAGCCTTTGCCTATGTGGATCATGACAAACTGGAAGGCTCTTAGAGAGATGGGAATACAAGACCACATTACCTGTCTCCTGAGAAACCTGTATGCAGGTGAAAAAGCAACTGTTAAAAACCTGTATGGAACAACTGATTGGTTCAAGATCAAGAAAGGAGTAAAATAGAGCTATCTGCTGTCACCCTGTCTGTTTAACCTATATGCTTAGCACATCATGAGAAATGCAGGGCTGGATGAGTTAACAAGCTGGAATCAAGATAGGCAAAAGAAACATCAACAACCTAAGATATGAGGATGATACCACTCTAATGGCAGAAAATGAAGAGGAATTAAAGATCCTCTTGATGAGGGTGAAGGAGAAGAGTGAGAGAGCAGGCTTAAGACTAAATATTACGAAAACTAAGATCATGGCATCTGGCCCCATTACTGCATGGCAAACAGAAGAAGAAAAGGTGGAAGTAGAGACAGATATTCTCTTCTCGGGCTCCAAAATCACTGAAGATGGTAACTGCACGCATGAAATCAAATGACTGCTTCTTCACAGAAAAGGGATGACAAACCTAGATAGTGTGTTTAACAGCAGACACAGTACTCTGCCAACAAAGGTCCATACAGTCAAGGCTATGGTCTTCCCCAGTAGTCACATATGGTTGTGAGAGCTGAACCATAAAGAAGGCAGAATTGATCCCTTTGAACTGTGGTACCTTCAAACTGTAGTGCTAGAGAAGACTCCTGAAAGTCCCTTGGACAGAAAAGACATCAAACCAGTCAATCTTCAAGGAGATCAACCCTAAATATTCACTGCAATCAGATCAGATCAGATCAGTCGCTCAGTCGTGTCCAACTCTTTGCAACCCCATGAATCGCAGCACGCCAGGCCTCCCTGTCCATCACCAACTCCCAGAGTTCACTGAGACTCATGTCCATCAAGTCAGTGATGCCATCCAGCCATCTCATCCTCTGTCGTCCCCTTCTCCTCCTGCTCCCAATCCCTCCCAGCATCAGAGTCTTTTCCAATGACTCAACTCTTTGCATGAGGTGGCCAAAGTACTGGAGTTTCAGCTTCAGCATCATTCCTTCCAAAGAAATCCTAGGGCTGATCTCCTTCAGAATGGACTGGTAGGATCTCCTTGCAGTCCAAGGGACTCTCAAGACTCTTCTCCAACACCACAGTTCAAAAGCATCAATTCTCTGGCACTCAGCCTTCTTCACAGTCCAACTCTCACATCCATACATGACCACAGGAAAAACCATAGCCTTGACTAGACAGACGTTTGTTGGCAAAGTAATGTCTCTGCTTTTGAATATGCTGTCTAGGTTGGTCATAACTTTCCTTCCAAGGAGTAAGCGTCTTTTGATTTCATGGCTGCAGTCACCATCTGTAGTGATTTTGGAGCCCAGAAAAATAAAGTCTGACACTGTTTCCACTGTTTCCCCATATATTTCCCATGAAGTGATGGGACAGGATGCCATGATCTTCATTTTCTGAATGTTGAGCTTTAAGCCAACTTTTTCACTCTCCACTTTCACTTTCATCAAGAGGCTTTTGAGTTCCTCTTCACTTTCTGCTGTAAGAGTGGTGTCATCTGCAAACCTGAGGTTATTGATATTTCTCCCGGCAATCTTGATTCCAGCTTGTGTTTCTTCCAGTCCAGCATTTCTCATGATGTACTGTGCATATAAGTTAAATAAACAGGGTGACAATATACAGCCTTGACATACTCCTTTTCCTATTTGGAACCAGTCTGTTGTCCCATGTCCAGTTCAAACTGTTGCTTCCTGACCTGCATACAAATTTCTCAAGAGGCAGATCAGGTGGTCTGGTATTCCCATCTCTTGAAGAATTTTCCACAGTTTATTGTGATCCACAGAGTCAAAGCATTGGCATAGTCAATAAAGCAGAAATAGATGTTTTTCTGGAACTCTCTTGCTTTTTCCATGATCCAGTGGATGTTGGCAATTTGATCTCTGGTCCCTCTGCCTTTTCTAAAACCAGCTTGAACATCAGGAAGTTCACGGTTCACATATTGCTGAAGCCTGGCTTGGAGAATTTTGAGCATTACTTTACTAGTGTATGAGACGAGTGCAATTGTGCGGTAGTTTGAGCATTCTTTGGCATTGCCTTTCTTTGGGATTCGAATGAAAACTGACCTTTTCCAGTCCTGTGGCCACTGCTGAGTTTTCCAAATTTGCTGGCATATTGAGTGCAGCACTTTCACAGCATCATCTTTCAGGATTTGGAATAGCTCAACTGGAATTCCATCACCTCCACTAGCTTTGTTCGTAGTGATGCTTTCTAAGGCCCACTTGACTTCACATTCCAGGATGTCTGGCTCTAGGGCAGTGATCACACCATTGTGATTATCTGGGTCATGAAGATCTTTTTTGTACGGTTCTTCTGTGTATTCTTGCCATCTCTTCTTAATATTTTCTGCTTCTGTTAGGTCCATACCATTTCTGTCCTTTATTGAGCCCATCTTTGCATGAAATGTTCCTTTGGTATCTCTGATTTTCTTTAAGAGATCCCTAGTCTTTCCCATTCTGTTGTTTTCCTCTATTTCTTTGCATTGATCGCTGAAGAAGGCTTTCTTATCTCTTCTTGCTATTCTTTGGAACTCTGCATTCAGATGTTTATATCTTTCCTTTTCTCCTTTGCTTTTCACTTCTCTTCTTTTCACAGCTATTTGTAAGGCCTCCCCAGACAGCCATTTTGCTTTTTTGCATTTCTTTTCTATGGGAATGGTCTTGATCCCTGTCTCCTGTACAATGTCACAAACCTCATTCCATAGTTCATCAGGCACTCTATCTATCAGATCTAGGCCCTTAAATCTATTTCTCACTTCCACTGTATAATCATAAGGGATTTGATTTAGGTCATACCTGAATGGTCTAGTGTAACTGATGCTAAAGCTGCTGCTGCTGCTGCTGCTAAGTCACTTCAGTCGTGCCCGACTCTGTACAACCTCATAGACGGCAGCCCACCAGGCTCCCCCGTCCCTGGGATTCTCCAGGCAAGAACACTGGAGTGGGTTGCCATTGCCTTCTCTGACGCTAAAGCTGAAGCTCCAGTATTTTGGTCATCTGATGCAAACAGATGACTCATTGGAAAAGTCCCTGATACTGGGAAAGATTGAGGGCAAAAGGAGAAGAAGGCATCAGAGGATTAGACAGTTGGATGACATCACCGATGCAGTGAACATGAACTTGGGTGAACTTTGGGAGATGGCGAAGGACAGGGAGGCCTGGCGTGCTGCAGTCCACAGGGTTGAAAAGAGTCGGACACGACTGGGTGACTGAACAGAAACAACAAGGAATGATTTATCATAAAAACAGTAGATGATAATCAATAGATCAAATGCCTTGATAATTTCAAGACATTTTGGCTGACTTCCTACCAGGTTTGATGGCACTGTCATTACTCTTCCCTCACAACAGCAGCTGATGGAGAGAGGGGCCGTGGTGCCACATCCCTGAGGTCCACTTGACATTGCATCAGGGCTGTCTTTGCAGACTGCCCGTTTGCTGGGGGATAGCTTTATTTAAACAGAAAAACACAATTTGTAAATCTATTGCATTGACCAAAGTTTGTTCAGATTTTTCTGTAAGCTGTAATGGAAAAATCTGAATGAACTTTTTGGCCAACCCAATACCTACACAGTTACCTGGTTTCCTGTGGCTGCCATAACAAACTGATACAAACTAGGGGGCTTAAAATAACAGAAATGTATTGGCTTACAGTTCTGGAAGCTAAAAGTCAAATCAGGGCATCAGCAGGCACCCTCTTTCCTCACCTCTTCTAGCTGCTGGCGTTTGCTGGCAATTCCTGGTATTCCTTGCCTTACTGATGCTTCCTTGACATCATTCATCCATTCCAACTTGTCCCCATCATCACATGGCTGCCTTCTTTTGTGTCTGTTCTTCTCTTCTTGTAACGATACCAGCTACATTAGGAGTCCCACCCTCATTCAATATGACATCATCTAACTTAAATAATTCCTACAATAATTCTACTTCAAAATAAATCCCTTTCTAAGGGACTTCAACATCCCTCTTTGAGGGAACGATTCAACTCATAACAGCATGCATTAACGTGCCAGAAGGAAATGAAACAAGGATGCAGCTTTGTCCATGCTATAGAGCCTTCACCCTTGCCTCGGACATGGGACCTATTTACCATGTGTGATCCCTGGAGCAAGTGAAGACGTTGTGTCAATCCATATATTAATTTTTTTTAACTTGTTTAAATACAGGGACTGGGAAACAGAAAGAGCAGTCAGAGAGAGAGAAAGAAAGGTACAAGAGTGACCTCACTCAATTTAGCGAGATGAATGCTTCAAGCATGGGGGGTCGGCAGGCACCAGCCATGGAGTCACTATAATAATAATGTCTAGGAGATTCTGTTATACTTAACAACAGGAAGATCACCATGGCCCTTAATTTCTTTGGTTTTAAATTAGGACTTTTTTTCCCCCAATACCAGTGGATAACCTTGTGCATCCTGTAGGGTACAAGCACTTTATTGTAGAGACTTCTGTCCTAAGAGAATTTCAAAGGTCTCTTCCAGGTTGAAAAAAAAAAAATGTAATAACACCAAGAATAGTCCTTTCCCAGAGGTCACTTCCAAAATGACTAAGAAAACAGGTGCCATGAAATAGTATTAGATTGAATCATATAAGAATTTTTGAGAGGGCAGAAAGGGGAGACATGAAAAGGACACTTGAATCTATTAGCATATTTATTTTTATCTAAAGGGCATTCTTACAAGGAAAGCATGTAGGGAAGTACTGTGTCGAAAGGAACTGAGGGCCTCTCTGCTAACCATTAGCAGCAGCAGTATTTGCCATTTTTCACCTGAAAAGCAGCAGGGTGCACTGGTTAGTGGCATTCAGTTTGGAGCCAGACTCTCTAGTTCAAATCCACCTCTGTCACTTACTAGCTGTATAACTTTGTGTAATATAATCATTTTTGTGCCTCAGTTTCCTCACCTATAAAATCTGTTATACTAGTACTACCTCACAGGGGTGTTTTGCAAATAAACCTATGTGAAGTGCTTAAAATAGTACCTTCCTGGTACCTAATAAGAGCTATGTAGGAGAAGGCAATGGCACCCAACTCCAATACTCTTGCCTGGAAAATCCCATGGGCGGAGGAGCCTGGTAGGCTGCAGTCCATGGGGTCGCTAAGAGTCGGACACGACTGAGTGACTTCACTTTCACTTTTCACTTTCATGCATTGGAGAAGGAAATGGCAATCCAATCCAGTGTTCTTGCCTGGAGAATCCCAGGGCCGGGGACCCTGGTGGGCTGCCATCTCTGGGGTCACACAGAGTCAGACACAACTGAAGCGACTTAGCAGCAGCAGCAGCAGGGTTACTTGGGGTTGCAATGATGATGATGATGACTACAGCCACTTACTGAGCTTCTGGACCCTAACCTAAGCATTTTATTCACATTATCTCTTTTCATCAACACAAAATAGCACAGGAATTAAGAGAATGGACTGAAAAATTATACCAACTTCAAATCCAAGCCTCACCACTAACAACTCACTTTGGACAGGTCAGTGAAATTTTTTAAGTTTTATGCATGTACACACTGCCATATTTAAAGTGGATAACTAACAAGAAACTACTGTAGAGCACATGGAATTTTGCTCAATGTTATTTGGCAGCCTGGATGGGGTGGAGTTCAAGGGAGAATGGATACATGTATATGGATGACTGAATTCCTTTGCTGTTCACCTGAAGGTATGACAACATTGTTAAATGGCTATACCCCAATATAAAATAAAAAGTTTAAAAAATAAACAAATATAAACATGGAGATATTTCCATTTTCACTTAAATTTTTTTTTCTAAGCTTTAGTTTCTTCCTTAGACCTATCGAATTTTCCATGTGATCCATCCAGCATAGCACCTGGTGAACAGCCAGTGTTTCACTAATGTGAACTCTTATGATTCATAATTGAATTAGGAAAGTGTAATTACCCCATACTGGTCCAGGGTCTCCCAGTGGATGTGGATTTGAGCCTGGCCTAAAAGTTAAATCTATATAGGCACCTGGTGCTATGGTGGGCATAGCTTAGACCATTTTGTCATTTGATCCCTTACATTTCATGACACCTTATCAGTTATCCATTGGCAGGGATTTCTCAGAGCAGCAAAAGGTACAAATGTAAGCACCAGCCCTTCCACCAGAATAACAGTACTCACGCTCAATCTTTCTTAAAAGCAGAGGTGCTGGCCTGCCTCGACGCTGTGGGAAAACAAAAATTTAAATTACCGTTGAATGGAGGGAATTTTGAACTGTTTCTAGACCTAGCCCCGAAACTAACCAAGATGTGGCCCTGGTGGAACAGATTATTTGGTAACCTAGGGCCCCTTTGAGTTTAGAAATTCTACAATTTTATAAACTTAGAATGCAGGTGGGGATATAAGAGCAAGATAACTAGTGAACGATTTGAGGTCATTCATGGCCAAAGGATAAAAGTTTTGTGGAGGTTAGGGTGAACTTTAACTGATGATTTAGACAGTAGTTTCTAAAATGCCCAATCATGAAAATATCCTGAGGTTCTTCAAATGTAAAGACTTCTCAGCCCTACTCCAGACCAACTGAATCACAGACACCAGAGAATCATTATTTTTAACAAGCACCTCTGATTCTGATCAATGGACTTTATCCCTAGACAGTTAGATTTAATTAGGGTAGTGTTTCAGGTGACAGCATTTTTTTTAATATGCTATCTAGGTTGGTCACAGCTTTTCTTCCAAGGAGCAAATGTCTTTTAATTTCAAGGCTGTAGTCACCATTTGCAGTGATTTTGGAACCCAAGAAAATAGTCTTTCGCTGTCTCCATTGTTTCCCCATCTATATGCCATGAAATGATGGGACCAGATGCCATAATCTTAGGTTTTTGAATGCTGAGTTTTAAGCCAACTTTTTCACTCTCCTCTTTCACCTTCATCATCAAGAGGCTCTTTTATTCCTCACTTTCTGCCATAAGGGTGGTGTCATCTTATCTGAGGTTATTGATATTTCTCCCAGCAATCTTGATTCCAGCTTGTGATTCATCCAGCCTGACATTTCACATGATGTACTCTGCATATAAGTTATATAAGCAGGGTGACAATATACAGCCTTGACACACTCCTTTCCCAATTTTGAACGAGTCTGTTGTTCGATGTTCAGTTCTGTTGCTTCTTGACCTGCACAATAAATACCTTACTTGGCACCATCCACACCCCCCTCTCCTGGCAAACATTGCTAGTTGATTACTGAATACTCCCACATTGAGCCTAGATCTTCCCAACCCCTGATGCAGGTGAGAACAGTGTGAGAAGAGATGGGGAGAAAGTGACATGATTAAGGCTCTGTGTCTGTGCATTTGGCAGAGGGAGTAAAAGTGGGGGCAAAATGAAGATTATCCTCCAGGCCTGGGAGGGAGTACTAAGGAGAAAAAAGACACAATAAATGAAATCCCCACAAGCACACTTTGTTGTTGTTCAGTTGCCAAGTCACGTCCAACTCTGCGATTCCATGGGTTGCAGCACACCAGCCTTCTCTGTCCCTCACCATCTCCTGGAGTTTGCCCAGGTTCATCTCTTTTGAATCAGTGATGCCATCCAACCGTCTCATCCTCTATCGTCCTCTTCTCCTCCTGCCCTCAATCTTTCCCAGCATCGAGGTCTTTTCCAACGAGTCAGTTCTTCGCATCAGGTGGCCAAAATATTGGAGCTTCAGCTTCAATGAGATTTAGGTTTGATTTCCTTTAAGATTGACTGGTTGGATCTCTTTGCAATACAAGGGACTCTCAAGAGCCTTCTCCAGCACCACAGTTTGAAAGAATCAATTATTCAGTGCTCAGTCTTCTTTATGGTCCAACTCTCACATCCGTACATGACTACTGGAAAGACCATACCCTTGACTATACAAACTTTTGTCAGCAAAGTGATATCTTTGCTTACTATGCACTATTTTTTAAACACCACGTAATGAGCAGAAGAACAAAAAATCTTCTGTTGCCATGCTACCATATAATCTTACTAGGAGACTAACTAGCCACAGGGGTCTGTTAGTAAGTGACCCAGTGAGGACCCAGAAATGGGGTTGAATGTTTGTCTACCCCTTGACCCCTTGAAGGAGCACCCCCTCCATCCCCCTGTCCCAGACCTCTCTCCAGGCTACTGCTGTGGATGACATCTCAGGCACAGACTTCTGTAGGTCCCTGGCCCCTGAGGACCTTTTACTCTGACAAGGCTGAGAGCTGTCTGAAGTGGGAACCACTTCACAGATGGGGAGATGTTAGCAAAGGCTTTCCTGAGACATTCCACTTGACACTTGGCCAGACTAGGTTTCCACCTTTGCAGAGAGGGGTCGACTTTCTACAAAGAGAAGTCAGCACCTTTAAATGAGTCACATCCCCTGAAGGTGTTTTCTCCCCTTCTTATAATCCCTTTTGTCTTTTAGAACCAGAGGAGACAAATGTGGTATTATGCTCTTCAATAATTGGGTTCTCCATCCTGGCCTTAGCAAAGCCAAAAATCTATAAGGAAGCATGTGGTTCAAACTCAGGGTGGGGGTGTTTATCTGTTTGGAGAGGTTGGGCTGTTCCCAGAATAATCATTACTGCAAAGGCAAATCAATGCCTGAAGATTTGCTCCCTGCTTTTGCACTAATTAGTGTACAGAAGGGAGGAGGAGGGGGAAGAGAAGCAGAGGGCAGCCACCAGCTGCGAAGATTTGTTATGTTAATTAAACAACAGGATGAGACAGGAAAGCCAGTTAGGTCTGATCTGTCCTAGGTGCCCAGACTGGCCCTGTGATGCCCATGAGGGAGTTGTAGGGATGTGTGTGGGTTGGCAGGGAGTCATTGCCTCCCCTCTGGTTGCCCCTCTTGCCCCAACACCAAGAGTTTAGCTTTGGAGTCCTAAAAGCTCTTCAACTGGGCACCAAGAAGCAGCTCTCATGCCAACCTCAGAAACCAACTTGAAGCACCTGGGACACAAACAGTGTGGGGTGTGGGGAGGCTTCTGCGTCATGGGCACAAGCACTCTGCCAGCTCGAGGCAGCACCAGAAAGCTCTGCTGTGGTGTTACAGCTGTATTTTCTTCTGGCTTTAAGCACAGGTTTATAAGAGAGGATAAATGGGTTAGTGAGCAGAAGAACACTGAGGGGGAGTATGGAGCAGAGATGAGAGTCTCGTGATAAAGCAAAATGGAGTGTTACTATTAGTGAAGCAACTCTGCTTTTAAAAAGCAGATTGCACATCTAGGTGTCTATTAAGTATACTCAAAAACAGCTTGATGTGCTTGCTTTCAATCTCTTCACATTTCCTGCACCCAAAGAAGCCACCTTGCCAATAACTTCTTGAGGTGGTGAAGGCAATCTGTTTGTCACCTTCAGAGTGTCCGGGGACGGCTGCAGTAGCCTGGGCAAACACAATGGCGCCAAGTCCCCAGACAGAGCCAGGGGCTATAACCCTTGCAATCATCTCCCTTGCTCCCTGGAAATTGTCCCTTCAAATGCAGGCAGCTCCATTAGACACAGGGAGACAGATGCACCATCAGAATCATGGGGATTTACAGCTGGAATCACCAAACAATGTATGATCCCACACTCTCATTTTGGAGGCAATAGAACAACTGAAAGTTGCAGTGATAGCACAGAGGGACAAATGGTCAGAAGCAGGGCCAGCTGAAAACCAGGGTTCCACACCTGGCCCATACCACGGTCCCATTCATGGAGATAGTTGGATTCTGCTCCAGTCACTGTGATTTGCTGGGGCATCGCCCTGTGTGTTTCTGGTCAGCTCCCAGGACTTTGGAGAAGACCAAAAAGGGCTGAAAATCATTTATCCATTGGGCAAACTGATAATTGAGGCCATGCTCTATGCCAGAGATGAAGCTAAGTTCTGGGAGAGCAGACTCACAGTCCAGCAGGAAGAGCAGAGTCATGAACCAAAAATCTTTATCTGTCATGTACCGTGGGAGTGGGTACCAGAGCCCAGGAGAAGAAGCAGGCTGCACTGAGCTAGAAATGCCTTCCTGGAAGAGCTGGCATCTAAGCTGAGCTGCAAACCCTCCCAGAGCAGCAGCCAGCCTTCTTGGCCTTCCTCATACCTTTGGGATGCTTCTCCTAGGAAATAAGCACCTTTATATAGAGTTGGCCAAAAAATTCATTGAGGTTTTACCATCACATCTTACAGAAGAACCCAAATAAACTTTTTGGCCAACCTAATACCTGCCCTCAAGCTCCAAGTACCTTAGGACTCAAAGGCTTGCCCTCCCCAAGGAATACCTTCTGGTCCCTTCTCACCTTCAGAACTTACTTCTCATCTTACTGGGATAAGGAACACATTCTAAAAATGGATGGTGAGGGACTTCCCTGGTGGTCTAGTGACTTAGACTCTGCACTCCCAGTGCAGGGGACCCAGGTTCAATCCCTGGGCTGGGAACGAGATCCCACACGCTACCACTAAAGATCCTGCATGCCACAACCAAGACTCCTACGCAGCCAAGTAAATAAATATTTTAAAAAATAAATTAAAAAAATGGATGATGATGGTTGCATGACTTGATAAATTTACTCCAAGTCACTGACTTGCACATTTAAAATGGTGAACTGTGTAGTCAGTAAATTATACCTCAATAAAGTTGTTTTTTAAAATTCCCAACATTTTTTATGGTATAGTACTCAGAGAAAATAATATCATTTGTGTCATGCCCTGGGGTAAAGCAAAAAATATTTAGAGTTTAAGGGGGAAGAAAGCATTCTATTTTATTTATATCAATAGAAGACAAATAAAATGCTTACACTGCAGAAAGATATTAAATATTGAATTTATATAAAATATCCAAATAAAATGTTTTCAAATATTTAAGTGATACGCTTGAATTTGTGTTTGTGAACATACTTTTTATAACCTCTCCCCATTCTCCTGGGGGCACACAGATTAGAAATGGTTACCTGTAACTCAGGAACAACACTGTAATGGCAATTCTTAAAATTCTTGGTTTCCATCAGTAAGAAACTTTGTTCCCATGAGGAAGTGATACAGATTTTTAATCATTTTTACAACTATTCAAAAATCAGCCTTGGAACTCTATTGGAATAATCAAATAACTCTTTTCCTTTATTGACAGATAAGTAATATTGACTTTTTTATAATGTAAAGATTTCAATTCAATCAACTTTTTATGCCAAGTATTTCAAAATAATGATAACACATACATCTGCAAAATGTACATAAATGATTACAATGATCAGCCTACAGCTGGCTTGACCACCACTAAAAAGTATAGCAGCTGTAGAAACAATGAAGGGATGTACGTGAAAACACCAGGAGTGGTGACCACCAGGACACGCTGACTGACCCACACCTTGGATGACATACCCCATTCCTGGGCATTTGGAACACTAACTCCTCCTACTGGTCCCTGGGCTCTTGTCCTCAATGGGCAGTGGTGGGCCCTACAACTGGCTGCCCCTGCTGATGCCCAGGGAGTGGGGCAAGAGGTAGATGGTCTCCTAGCAGGACTGGGGGCCATGATGGCAGACCCCCTCCATTCATTCAGACATCTTCTGAGAGACTCCCGAAGGCCAGCCTACTACTCTGAGGCACAAGGGATTCTGATCTTAGGGGGCACAAACTGTGCCAATGCCTACTAACACCTCCTGTGTCTAGACTCCCAGATAACCTGTGTGCATTTCCTAAGAGGTTTCAAGCATCCTGAGACAATATCCATTTTGAGGCTTTGGAGGTTCACTCTCTGGAGAGGCAGTGTGCTCAGAGCAAGAGGAGCAAAAGGTTAAAAACAAACTAGGAAAACAATCTCTGTTAAAGAAGTGGGTGGACAAGTAGCACCTTGGTGAGAAAATAGAAAGGGAGGAAATCAAGTGCTGAGAGATCACAGAGGTTAAAGGAAGGGAATAATTAGCCAAGAGAGAGAAGAAAAGTCTAAAGTACTAATAGGAGGGGGAGGAGAACAAAGCTGTGGGAAATGATAGAGAAGTGGTCCTGAGGCTCAAGACAAGGCATATAGGGTGGGGGCAGGGGAGACGCTGTTAAGAAAAATGATTCATGATGCTTTTAAAATGGTAATGGGACTTGCCTAGCGGTCTAGTGGTTAAGACTCCAAGGTCTCAGGGCAGGGGACGTGGGTTTGCTCCCTGGCCAAGGAACTAAGATCCCACACATGCTGCAGCCAAATAAACAAGTATCAGTTCCCCCATCTTCATCCTGGATTTACTCTAAAAAAAAACGATAATGAAAACTGCATTCAAGAGGGACCACTGCAATAGGAGTTTTGTAAGTAGGGGAGAAAGATCAGGCTCAACATCAAATACAATAAGTGGAGATTTATAGCTAAGGAGCGGCGGTGGGGGTGGGGGGGCAGGGGCAGGGGTCAGTGGATGGATGATCACTAAGAGGAAACATCCAAGGTGCGGGGATTCTTGCTAAACCGAGCTAGCAAGATTCTTGCCAAAGGCAGGCCAGAGTGAGAAGTTACCAAAAGTGTGGGATGAGGAGTTTGATCAGATATCCAGGGTGATCAGACATCAAGGGTGGGGAGATATTTGCTAAACTGACTCAGCAGAATTCTTGCTAAGACTGGACTAAGCAGGTCAAGGACAGAGCCCAAGGTCAAGGATTTAGAAAAGAGGAGGGCTCAGAGGAGCCTGACTCAGGTTTGGCCAAAGACAGTCTTTGTCAGAGAGGCGTGGTAGCTTTAGGAAGTGATGTGGCCAATGGAATTAGTGCGTTCTGGTTTACTGACTCAAGGAAAAGAGGCTGTGAGGGTACTGCTGGCAGGGCTGGGGGGATGGAGGGCTCATTGAGAGAGTCAGGACCCAGAAGTGCAGGAGTTCGGGGGTCCAGAAAGAAAGGTCTTCTTCTGGGGAAGGAAGTTCCTTTGCTTTTGAGTTGGGAGCAAAGTTTCTCCTTTTTGGGATAACAAAGGGATTCAAGGAGCCAAAAGCCACCAACCAGTCAGTTGGTGCAACAGATGGGGACAGCCGGCCGATGGCAATGTTCCTTCATTATTCACGTGCCAGCACTTTCTGGACAGCTGTTGTGTGCCAGGCTGGAGACAACTGAGACGTGGCCCTTTCCCATTAGGACCTCAGAGTCCAGAGAACAAGTGAACTATCAGACCATCAGAGCCAGCAGAAAAGACCAGGAGATGGCAGGATGCAGTGGGGAACCATAGTAGGTACACCCAACCTGCCTCAGAGGGATGAGGGAGGCTTCCTTCAGGGGGTGGCACTGGGACTTCCCTGGCAGTCCAGTGGTCAAAACCATGAGTTTCCACCACAAGGGGCACTGGTTTGATGCCTGGTCATGGAACTAAGATCCGACATGTCACTTGGTGTGGCCAAAAACTAAAAAAGAAGTGGCATCTCAGCCAAGACTTCAGGAAAAGGAAGAATTAGACAAGAAGGGAAAAAACTATTCCAGGAAACTGCCAAGAGGCAAATGGAACACTGCATGTGGAAACTGAATATGTTCAGTTTGGGTGAGGGCATAGCAGAGAAAGTCAGAAGGTGATGGCCAGAGAAATAAGGCAGGAGCCACATGATGAAGGATGTTATCGTCTGAGTTGAGGGCTCTGCAGTGTGCCCAATGTTCCTTGCAGTCTTTGGAATAAAGAGGCTGATCTAAAGAAGGACGTGTTTCCTTATTCTCCTAGACTCTTGGGACTCAATCCACAAAGAAAAATCCTGGGGTGTGAGGTCAATCAGGTGATACAGTGTTTGGATCATATGAACGAAGTGAAGTGCCCTGCAGATCAAAGCCTTTACAAACAATGTTCATTGGGTTTAGCTGTTGTCCTGGCTCTTTCCTTTCTTCGCGGAGATTACACAGAGTAATATCAGTCATGACTACTTTTCCTTAAATAGCATTTTTGTCTCTTATTTCCCCACTCAAGAACCTTTTGAGCCTCCCCACTGACAGTCTCATCAAGTCTGAGTTTCCCTGTTGAAGCTTTAAGGCTCTCCCATAGCTGGCTCACTTCTTATTTTCCTTCTTTCACCTAATGTGGAACTCCTGATCAGCCTTCTCAATATCAACACACTTACGGATTGCCTTAGAAGACAAAGACCCTGTAGTGAGAGTTTAATTGCTGTTTGAGAGAATTTCATAACCTAAGAAAGCAAAAAAGTGTCAGAAAGTGCAAGGAGAGTGGGACTGTGCATTTCTGCCTCTGCATCTCTGGAAACCTCCTGATGCCTGGTGACTGACAAAGAAGGTGAGGTCAAAGGAATATGGAAGCATATTTGATCAAGATCATGAAAATGGAGGATCAGTAAAGTGTAATTGTAAAGAGCATGGTTTTTGGAGAAACACAGAGCCCCTGGGCCTTTACCAATTTAAATTAACCCTCTCTGAGCCTCAGTTTCCCATGTGGACAAATCTGATGATCATAGCCACTTCCAGGGTTATTATGGAGAGTAAGTTAAATGAGATACTATATACCAGGTACTCAAAGCACTGAATACAATGCCTAGCAGATACTCAATTAATTGTAGTTACCAGTATTCATTATCATCATCATATTCTGAAAAAAAAAAATAGATGACATGTTAGATATCTATCTCAGGATTCCTATTGCTGATCCACATGCCAGCTGTGTGCCTTGAGTGAACTACTTCAACTTCCTGTTCCTCATTTTCTAATCCATAAAATGGGGGTAATAGTGGGTACCACACACATCACTGTGAGGAATATTATTTATACCAGCATATATGGTCAGTTCAGTTCAGTTGCTCAGTTTTGTCTAACTCTTTGCGACCCCATTGACTGCAGCATGCCAGGCTTCCCAGTCTATCACCAACTCCCAGAGCTTTCTCAAACTCATGTTCATTGAGTCAGTGATACCATCCAACCATCTCATGCTCTGTCATCCCCTTCTCCTTCTGCCTTTGATCTTTCCCAGCATCAGGGTCTTTTCCAATGAGTCAGTTCTTTGCAGCAGGTGGCCGAAGTAATGGAGTTTCAGCTTCAGCATCAGTCCTTCCATTTTATTCAGGACTGATTTCCTTTAGGATTAACTGGTCTGATCTCTTTGCAGTCCAAGGGACTCTCAAGAACCTTCTCCAACACCACAGTTCAAAAGCATCAATTCTTTAGTGCTCAGCTTTCTTTATAGTCCAACTCTCACATCCATACATGACTACTAGAAAAACCATAGCTTTTACTAGGTAGACCTTTGTTGGCAAAGTAATGTCTCTGCTTTTTAATATGCTGTCTAGGTTGGTCACAGACAAAATCACTGCAGATGGTGACTGCAGCCATGAAATTAAAAGACATTTGATCCTTGGAAGAAAAGCTATGACAACCTAGACAGCAGATATGGTAGGGGGTCCCCAAAGAAAGAGACCCAGGAATGGCTTGTTTGACATAAAAGAACCATTTGGGGCCAAAGCCATCTGTGATCTAAGCCTAGCTACAAATGTTTGCCCTTGAACAGATCTCAGTAATTCATGATCTTAAGGAATGAAGAAACAAGGAAGGAACAGTCAAGAAACAATAGTACAGTCTCGGGGTAGGGTCCTGGTTCCTCAAGGGATACACATAATAATACATCTTAGAGTTCTTCAGGGACTAAGGCCCCACCCAGGCAGAGGACAGAATGCTGATGATTACCCTCCTCAGTTCAGTTCAGTTCAGTCACTCAGTCGTGTCCCACTCTTGGCGACCCCATGAATCACAGCACGCCAGGCCTCCCTGTCCATCACCAACTCCCGGAGTTCACTCAAACTCATGTCCATTGAGTCAGTGATGCCATCCAACCATCTCATCCTCTGTCAACCCCTTCTATTCCTGCCCCCAATCCCTCCCAGCATCAGGGTCTTTTCCAATGAGTCAACTCTTCTCATGAGGTGGCCAAACTATTGGAGTTTCAGCTTTAGCATCAGTCCTTCCAATGAACACTCAGGACCGATCTCCTTTAGGATGGACTGGTTGGACCTCCTTGCAGTCCAAGGGACTCTCAAGAGTCTTCTCCAACACCACAGTTCAAAAGCATCAATTTTTCAGCGCTCAGCTTTCTTCACAGACCAACTTGCACATCCATACATGACCACTGGAAATACCATAGCCTTGACTAGATGGGCTTTGTTGGCAAAGTATTGTCTCTGCTTTTTAATATGCTATATAGGTTGGTCATAACTTTCCTTCCAAGGAGTAAGTGTCTTTTAATTTCATGGCTGCAATCACCATCTGCAGTGATTTTGGAGCCCAAAAAAATAAAGTCAGCCACTGTTTCCACTGTTCCCCATCTATTTCCCATGAAGTGATGGGACCAGATGCCATGACCTTAGTTTTCTGAATATTGAGCTTTAAGCCAACTTTTTCACTCTCTTCTTTCACTTTCAGCAAGAGGCTTTTTAGCTCCTCTTTACTTTCTGCCATAATGGTGGTGTCATCTGCATATCTGAGGTTACTGATATTTCTCCCGGCAATCTTGATTCCAGCTTGTGCTTCTTCCAGCCCAGCATTTCTCATGATGTACTCTGCATACAAGTTAAATCAGCAGGGTGACAATATACAGCCCTGAGGTACCTCTTTTCCTATTTGAAACTAGTCTGTTGTTCCATGTCCAGTTCTAACTGTTGCTTCCTGACCTCACCAGAGATCAAATTGCCAACATCCCTTGAATCATTGAAAAAGCAAGAGAGTTCCAGAAAAACATCTACTTCTGCTTTATTGACTATGCCAAAGCCTTTGACTGTGTGGATCAAAACAAAGTGTGGGAAATTCTTAAAGAGATGGGAATACCAGACTACGTGACTTACCTTCTGAGAAATCTGTATGCAGGTCAAGAAGCAACAGTTAGAACTGGACATGGAACAACAGACTGGTTCCAAATAGGAAAAGGAGTACATCAAGGCTGTATATTGTCACTCTGCTTATTTAACTTATATGCAGAGTACATCATGAGAAATGCTGGGCTGGAAGAAGTACAAGCTGGAATCAAGATTGCCAGGAGAAATATCAATAACCTCAGATATGCAGATAACACCACTCTTATGGCAGAAAATGAAGAACTAAAGAGTCTCTTGATGAAAGTGAAAAAAGAGTGAAAAATTTGGCTTAAAACTCAACATTCAGAAAACTAAAATCATGGCATCTGATCCTGTCCCTTCATGGCAAATAGATGGGGAAACAATAGAAACAGTCACAGACTTTATTTTGGGGGACTCCAAAATCACTGCAGATGGTGACTGCAGCTATGAAATTAAAAGACACTGGCTCCTTGGAACAAAAGCTATGACCAACCTAGAAAGCATATTAAAAAGCAGAGACATTACTTTGCCAGCAAAGGTCCACCTAGTCAAAGTTATGGTTTTTCCAGTAGTCATGTATGGATGTGAGAGTTGGACCATAAAGAAAACTGAGGGCCAAAGAATCGATGCTTTTGAACTGTGGTGTTGGAGAAGACTCTTGAGAGTCCCTTAGCCTGCAAGGACATCAAATCAGTCAATCGTAAAGAAAATCAGTCCTGAATATTCATTGAAAGGACTTATGCTGAAGCTCCAATACTTTGGCCACCTGATACAAAGAACTGACTCATTGGAAAACACCCTGATGCTGGGAAAGATCAAAGGCAGAAGGAGAAGGGGATGACAGAGGATGAGATGGTTGGATGGGATCGCCAACTCAATGGACATGAGTTTGAGTAAGCTCCGGGAATTGGTGATGGACAGGGAAGCCTAGCATGCTTCAGTCTGTGGGGTCACAAAGAGTCGGACATGACTGAGTGACTGAACTGAACGGACGTTCCTTAATTCAATCAACTGAAGTTTGGACTCAGCCAACCTTTGCCCCAGTTCTATGCTGAATTTTCCTCTGCTCCAGTCCCTTCATGAATATGTATGTACCCCTAGCTTAAAACTTCTAATTTAGGTATTCAGGGAGACATTGCTTTGGGGAAGCTCTCTGGTGTTCTCTTAACTTGTAGTAAGCAATAATAAAGCCTTCCTTCTCCCCATCTTTGGTGTCTATTGGCTTCTACCCACAAAGAGGCAAACCCAGTTTTTGGGAAACATTGGCAGTGAAGTCTGAAAAGAGGAGAAAAACAGAAGTCTAGAGCAAGGTGAGGACTGCTGCCAGCCCTCAGTTCTCAGGGCTGCTGGCATATAAACAGACAGCGAAACAATACGAAGTCCAGAAATAGGTCCAAATGTATATGGGACACTATGACCGTCTCTCCAATCAGTGGAGGAAAATGGAGTGGAGACCCTGGAAAAGCTGGCTGCCATCTGGAAAAGCTGGCGCTAGCCCTCTATCTCCTTTGATGAGGACAGAGTGAATTGGGCAGATGGGGAACAGAGTTGGGCCAGAGACTCTTACCCTATAAACTTGTAAGTTTTAAAGTTGGACCTACTCAAAAATATTACCTACTTTAAAAAGTGAAAGGGCAAAAAAAGACAGTACTCCTGAACGATGAAAGAAGAAATGTCCAAGAGAAGAGCCTGGAATCTCACAGACAGGACTGGTTTCATGGGGAAATGAGCACACCATCCTTACAATAGGTTAAGCAGGATTGCCGTGAAAAACCTAGAAAAGGGCTCTTGGGGTCCTTCTGTGTCATTAGTCATTAGGTCACAAGCTCAACACAAATTCAAGCACTATCCAGAAAGGGGTAGAGTCTCTATGCCAGTTTTCCCAGAACTGCAGTGAAGTTTGCCAGATTAGCACAGATCTGAGCTGCTGGAGGTGTAGGACCCTGGACAAGTAAGTTTGAGGGGAGGCACAGGCACAGGGCCTGGGAGTACCACTGAAGCCATCAGATTCAAAGAAATAAAGGAACAACAGGGCGAGGGAATACAGTAGGATCCCAAAGACAGAAGCCCTGAGCATTCACTGAGAGAGGGCAGGGGAAAAAGAAGATCAAGAGACGTTTCTCTAAGTTCACCCTCTATTAGGCCTGGCTTTAGAAGAGTGCAGACTTCCAAAGAAGCTGGAGGCTGCATGTACTGACCTCGGAAAAATCTCTCAGGCCCCACTGTTCTCAGCAGTGATTTAAATTCAAGTGCCCAACTGATAAAAGTTTACACTTCCCAGATTTGAGGGACACAGGGTGCCTTTCACTCACACAGAGCTAATCCAGGGGAGTTGCTGGTTCCAAGGCACTCCTCCACAGGAGCGGGAGGCCCTGTCCCACCATCCCAGCCTTTGATTTGTACCTCCCACCAGTGCTTCCTAAGAGGGCTCACTGCACAGGGCAGACGGGTCCCTCAGTGGGTTCCAGGTGACAAGAAAGAGAGAAGCGGAGAGCAAAATCAATGCAGCCCGTAAACTCTCATTCCCTTGACTCTCCCCACAGCTACAAGGACCACAGTCAAATTCAACTGATGTGGAAGGCACTGCTGAGGAATTGTCTCATTAACATTTTTCCTGATTATAAAAGAACTCTATTTCTTGACCCCCCTGGATCTTACTCTGGAGACTAGACACAGTGACAGCATCATTATTTATAAAAGTATCCAGAAATAAAGGATGAAACATAAGAAAAAGAATCCAAACACCAATTACGCTACTACCAAGGTAACACTGTTCTATTGGTATATGTGTTTCCAAGCTTAATAAAGCCTGGTTGATATAATTTGGATGATGTGTATTGTGTGACTCTTTTGCGACCCCAGGGACTGTAGCTCTGTCCATGGGATTCTCCAGGCAAGAATACTAGAGTGGGTTGCCATTTCCTTCTCCGGGGGATCTTCTCGACCCATGGATCAAACCTGCATCTCCTGCATTGGCAGGCAGATTCTTTACCACTGAGATACCTGGGAAGCCCCTAATTTGGATGATATTCTAAATGAATAGCATTAATATACTGTTAATACATACATGTATGCAAATATATTATTTGCCCATGGACTTAAATTCCTAATAATGTTCAGTGATAACATATCATTCCATCCAAAAGTTATCCTGAACTTTATTTAATCAATCCCACAGTGTTGAACTTTTTTGGTAGTCAGTTTTCACTAACATAAATAATGTTCAATAGATAATGTTTACTTAAAAATGGATCTACATACCAGATCAAACCCCTAGGAAAATATTCCTCAATTTTAAGACTACTAGGTCAAAGGATATGTACATTTTTAAGGTACTACAAAGTGCCAAACTATCTGAAATAAAAGTTACATCCATTTACATCTCAGCCAACTGTAGATTTTAACTTCTATTCTCTATATCAAACTCTAAAACCACTTCCCAGCTCAACTGTTGTGACCCAAACTGGAAGGAGGGTAGTGGCCTATCAAACTCATCCGTCTACAAGAAGAGGCAGATCTGAAACCAAACAGGGAGGAAGAACGCAGTGGCGATGTGCTTTTTGATCCTCAGCCTCCACTAACCTTGTTTCTGCTAACAACTGTCTAGGGATCCAGCTGAGGGCTTTTTTTCTTGACACCAAATATGTGGTGTCTTTTCCAACTGGATGTCCACATGAAACACAATGAAGCTGAATCCATTCCTCACCAAATACAAAAATTAACTCAAAATGGATCACAGACCTTCAGATAAGATCTACAGTTGAAAAACTCTTTGAAGAAAAGATAGTAAATCTTCATGACCTTGAGTCAGGCAAAGTCTTCTTAAACATGATACTGAAAGCATAGGGAACAAAAAGAAAACCCAGTAATCAAAGTTAAAAGTTTCTGTGTTTCAAAGGACACCATCAAAAAAGTAAAAAAAAAAAAAAAAAAAAAAAACCCACACACTGGAGAAAATATATGCAAATCATATATCTGATAAAGGACTTGTATCTAGAGTACACAAAGAGTTCTTGCAACCTGATAACTGAAACACCAAAAAAAAAAAACCCCACTGGGCAAAAGATGGGCAACGGATCTAAATAGGTATTTTTTCAAAGAACGTTTACAGATGGCCAATAAGTACATGAAAAGATGCTCAAACATCAAAAGCTATTAGGAAGATGTTAATCAAAACCACAGTGAGATACCCACACCCACTAGGGTAACTATGACCATTGTTGGCCAGGATGTGGAGTAACTGGAATGCCAACACGTCACTGCTGAGAATGTAATGCGGCCGCCGCTTTGGAAAATAGTCTGGCATTTACCATATGACCTAGCAATTCCACTCCCAGGTAGGTATATGCCTAAGAGAAATGAAAACATAGGTCCACACAAAAACTTTCACATGACTATTTCTAGCAGCTTTATCACAATAGCTGAACAGTAAAAATACAAATGTTCATCTCCTGATGAGTGGATCAAACAAACTGTGGCATATCCATATAATGGAACACAATTTGGCAATAAAAAGAAATAAAGCACTGATACATGCTACAACATGGATGAACCTTGAAAACATACGCTAAGTGAAAGAAGCCACTTACAAAAGACCACTATAATATGATTTCATTTATACTGAATGTACACAATAGGCAAATGTGTAGAGACAGAAAGCAGATTAGTAATTGCCTATAGTAGGAGAAGGAAAGAGATGAGGAGTGACTGCCAGTAGGTATGGGGTTTCTTTGAGGGTGATAAAGAAGTTCTAAACTTAGATCAGTGAGAGTTGCATAACTTTATCAATATACTAAATACAATTGAATTGTACACTTTAAATGAGTAAATGGTATGTAAATTATATCTTAATAAACCATTAAAAAAAACTGTTCTGGGCCTTTTGGAAGAGATACCATTAGTGATGCTGGACTTGGCACATTTTCTCATTTCACTCACCCCCCTACACCCCAAGAAATACAATACTGGGCAATTCTAGTTGGGCTACACATTTCAGGAGCCTGATCTGAGCCACCTGCTCCCCTCCTGGCTCCTCCCTTGCAGCCATGATCTATTCCCAAGCCTTCCATACTTTCTCTGCCATAGAGATGCTAAAGAAGACATTGTATACTGATCTTCAGAAAGACACTGTCAAAATTGACAGATGACGCACTGAAACCACCTTTCCTTCTGCAGGCTTTGTTTCTAGGATCGTAAGCTCTGTGAGGGACGGTGGAGCCTGGTGGGCTGCCGTCTATGGGGTCGCACAGAGTCGGACACGACTGAAGCAACTTAGCAGCAGCAGCAGCAAGCTCTGTGAAGGCTTGAGCTGTTGACTCTGGCAAAGTCCCCACCTCAGTGCCTAGGCTATGCTTAGTTCAGTTCAGTCGTTCAGTCGTGTCCGACTGTTTGCGACCCCATGGACTGCAGCACGCCAGGCCTCCCTGTCCATCACCAACTCCCAGAGTGCACTCAAACTCATGTCCATTGAGTCAGTGATGCCATCCAACCACCTCATCCTCTGTTGTCCCCTTCTGCTCCTTCCTTTAATCTTTCCCAGAATCAGGGTCTTTTCAAATGAGTCAGTTCTTCGCATCAGATGGCCAAAGTATTGGAGTTTCAGCTTCAACAGCATGCAACAATTCTGGATTACAGAAATGGCATATCCCACCTCCCCACTCCCACCCCCAATGATACCCACCCCAGAGACACATTTGAGAAACCCTTAGAGCAATGCATCCCCATCTATAATGTGCCTACAAATTTAAAGTAGGTTTTGGTTTAGTAGGTCTGGAGTTGGGCCTGAGATTCTGCATTTCTAACCAATACCCAGGAGGTGCCCAGGCTACTGGCCTGGGAACCACACGTTGAGCAGCAGGGTCCTAGGTTGTTCTGATGAAGATGGGTTGTCTTCAGCTACACTTGAGAAACATCATTCTAAAGTCTCATTGCTAAAGAGCTTTCTTCTGCATTCAGTACATGCAGGGCTCTTGCCTCGGCTTATTAATATTCTAAGGAAGAGGTTGATTGAGCCAATATTGTGCTCATTAAGACCATTCTCTCTTTAAGCCACCCTCCCTAGTACAGTGGTGAGAAAAGCAGAATTAGCATCACCTGGAAAGTATTAGCAAATTCTTAGCCTTCACCCAGAGCTACTGAATTAGGAACAATGAATACATTTGAAAAAGTCCTATAAGTGATTTGGGTGCTCGCTTGAGTTTGAGACCCACTGTCTTAGGACAACAGAAGGTGTGTGTGTGTCTGTGTCTGTGTGTGTCTGTGTATGTGTACACACGCACACACACACATGTGTGCACACACCATCCATCCCCTGTCCCTCCTCCCCTGCCCTCTAATGTGTCTTTTTAAATTTCTGGCTCTAATGTGTCTTGAAACCTTCCTAATTGCTATTCTCTCTCTGGTGTCTCAAACAGTAAAGAATCTACCTGCAAAGCAGGAGACCCAGGTTCAGTCCCTGGGTCAGGAAGATCACCTGGAGAAGGAAATGGGAAGCCACTCCAGTATTCTCACCTGGAAAATCCCGTGAACAGAGGGGTCTGGTGGGCTCCAGTCTATGCAGACACAATGAGCCATTAACACTTCTCACCTGGTGAGGCAAAGAGGAACTTTTTTTAGTAAGAACAGCCGCCTCCACTTTATCCATGGGCAGAGCACATAAACTCCAGAAGTGCACATAAGCTCCTGTAGGGAATGCTAGAGGGGTCGTCCTCTTTCTATAACTTCAGGGAGGAAGTGTCAATGGCCCTGAAAGGGGCTTTTGTGGAACTGGTTTCAACTTCCCCCCACCTAGGCCCTGGGAACCCAACACTGTTGCTGGCAGATGAGTGGGGTCAGGGCGCCCCAGAGAAGAGAGAGAGCTGTGTGCTGCTCGCTTCCCCTTCTGAGTCAACGTTTTCAGAAGTTCTCTTCTGCTCTGCAATGGGCCAAAGTCAGCCAGCAGGAAAGGGAACCAGGAAAGGAAACCGATGCCGTGAGGGGTGGGAGTCTGAACTGGTGACCCAGCCTCAGTACACGTACAGGCCTAAAGGGTCACAGGAAAAGACAGCTTTGGCCTGAGCCATTCACATGGGCATGGAGGCTGTTCTTTGGGACCGAGGGCCGAGCACATCTGAGTCTTGCTTCATGCTTTGGCTAGCAAGTCTCCTTCATGAGTATTTCCCCAGCACCCAGACCAGTGGCGGAAAATGGGAGGAATTCAATCACTATTCCTGTGGACAGGCCACCTGCCAACTCCCCCGGAATCATCATCCAGCCCTTTTATTCAACTGACCAGGAAACTGAAGCCCTCAAAATCTGAGTGACTTTTCCACATCACATGGCCAACCAGTGGCAGAACCAGCCTAGAAACGGGACCCTCAGACCCCCAGAGTCTTCACCACTACCACCCCCCTCCGCCACGCCTCACACCCACCTGAAGTCCCCATGGCCCCCACTCATTGATTTTCTATCTGATCCAAGATATACCTGGGGAAATAGTTCAGGGACTGATTTTTTTAAGATTAATATTACATTTTGGTGCAGAGGAAGAGAGCCTCTGAAACAAGCTAGTCATTTCAATACCGGAGCTATTTTTAACCACCTTGGATCTTTGTCATCTCCAGCACCCAGTTCTGTGAATATTGCTGACAGAATGGCACCACACTGGGCCTGAGATGGCAGGCCCAGTCTATGATCCAGTTTTCTGAACTCTATTCAATCATGAAAAGCTAGCAAAACTGGAACACGTGATTGGGCCTGATTTCCTGTAAGCGCTCCCTAATTAGTGAGAAGAGGCATGGTGACAATCCTTGTGGCTGGGTTTTGTTTTTTTTTCAGTTTTACACTAGAAAAAAAGACTTTCTGTTTCAGACAAGGTCAAACAGTCACAAGAAGAAAACCTCTCTACCTCTCTTAATGGAAAAAAAAAAAAAAAAACCCTTGAGTAAGTATAAATATTGATTAGATTCTATACAGGTACCTGGAAATAAAATTATTTTCTAAACTTACCAGAATGCATTACTTACTGTACATGTCACTGAGGCAGGAGAATAGCATATTAGGAAAAGCAGAGGGTTAGGATTTTTTTTTTTAAGGGATAGAATGAGATTTGCAAGCAGCTCAGATGCAGTGTTTCTGAGCAAAGGCTATGGGGCTCCTCTCTGAGGGTTATGTTGGGCAGCCTCTGGTCTATGCACATTGCAATGACAATGTCCAGAAGGACCCAGAGGCAACTGCTATTCAGGAAATCTACTCCTAAAAGGAAAGAATCCACCTTCCAGTACTAATAAAATGTTTCAGGTAATAACATCAATGGCACTGACTGTTCTATTATAAATAATCTTGCTATATTTATCAGTCAGCTTTGAACTTGAAGAACCTTTATATTCATCACCAATTTGCCCATGCAACAAACCTATAAGGTCTATGCACCAGGCCAATCTTATTTATCTGTTGAGCACCTACCATGCACCAGGCAACAAGGAGCAACGTCGAGCAAAACAGAAATGTTCCCTGCTAGAATGAAGCCAACAGTGTTGTGGGAAAGTAGATATTAAATAGTAATTCCACATGGAGAAAACTTTTTCTATCCATCATGCAGTAATCAGGAAAAGCCCTCTTTCCACTACACTCTTACAAGGCACTACAACTCAAAGATGACCAAGACATAGCCCCAGCCTGTAGGAACGTCCTCTCTGCTTGGGAAGAGAGACTCCAAACAAAAAATATGTCACTTAAAACAAAAAAGTATTTGAATTGAACGTGAAAAAAAATGGTAGGATATTCGCTTTTCCAAAAAAAAACAAAAAGAGTCTTCTAAAAAAAGAAAAGGAGCCTTCTGGGCAGAAGAGAAAAAAGCATGGTGTGCTCAGGTGTGAGGGAGACTTGTAGTTGGGCTGGGTAGGCAGTGGTGGGAAGGCTGGCTTGTTCAAGGCCTAGAATTCTTATACCACAGACTTGAAACATGGTCTGAGCAAGAGGGGGCCTTTAAATCTCTAAGCAAAGAATCAAATCAACTTTCCATTTTAGAAAAAAATAATTCTGTTGCCAAAGCAAAGAATGGATTTGAGGAAGACAACAGTGGAGTGAAAGTCATTTAGGTTACAATCTACAATCAGACCATTCAAATACGTAAACTGCGGGAGTTGGTGACGGACAGGAGGCCTGGCATGCTGCGGTTCATGGGGTAGCAAAGAGTCGGACACGACTCAGCGACTGAACCGAACTGATAAAGGAAAAAGGAGAAGACTGTTCAGTAAATCTAGGCTGATACTACTGTGTGCTAAGAGTGCCATTTACAGGGTTTCATTTAATCCTCACAACACATTTACCAAATATTCCCATTTTATAAACTGAGGCACAGAGAAGTTAAGGAATTTCCGAATGGTCATGGGTCTAGCAAGAAGCTGCAGGCTGGATTCAAAGCCACCCACACACCAGTTGTCTGCGCAGAGCAGACAGTCAGTAAAAGTTTGCCTTGGCCAAGTGGGCAAGTGTTGATCGCCCTGTGAGAAACAAAAGCAGCGACTGTTGAGACAGCTCAGAGGACAGAGAGGGGACAGAGGGACTCTCCCCCACCTGCTATCTCTGGAAGTGTCATCCAGCCCCTTTGTCCTCCAACGGAGAAACACCAGGGATACAATCACACAAAGAGCAGTCTCCGGGAAGATCCACCAAAACCTCATTAACTGAACAAAGGGTGATTAAATGGCAAGAAACAGACCACAGGGAACAGAAACTGTGGGTTCTGGCTGAGACTTCTCTTCCACCCACTCTGCCTGCTCCGCAGGCCCATACATCACTTTCCCCTCAGACTGTTAATTAGAGAGACACCCGCCATCCTGACACAACACGTTAATTATGAAAACAGAGCACTGTGCGCAACATAACATGGAAATGAAGTGACATGCATCCAATTAATTAAACTTTCACAGCTCCGATCGGTTTTAATTAGGGACGCTATCCTTTTGGCTCTCCTCTCGATCGATAAATAAACTTTGCAATACATACATATTTTTAATCAATTAGCAAACGGTAGGGGGAGGGTGGAGTGCGAGTCAATTGCTAAGGGCCACCATGAACTCTTCCATCAGCCACCTATGTGCATGGTCCATTTTGATTTTCAAGTAACACAGGCTGAACCCCTGCAAACTGTTTCCAAGTTAAATCAAAAATAAGGGAGCTGAAAAATGGCAGCCCCATCACTTCCACGCCACCTCTCCTCATTCTTATCTGGCAAAAGGGACTGAGGGCTTCAGGAATTAAGAAATGTACAATGGCAACCCACTCCAGTATTCTTGCCTGGAAAATTCCACAGACAGAGAAGCCTGGTGGACTACAGTCCATGGGGTGTTGCTAAAGAATGGGATATGATTGAGCATGCATGCACAGTGTCAGTGTAGGAGTTCAAAAGCTGTGTTTCTTTGGGTCATCAGGACAGTGTCTATATACCTCGACCAAAGGACAGCTCTTCCTCATTGACCAAGCACACAGCCCCTAAGGAGCTGCCCACAGATCACGTAGGCAAGATGAAGGGGTCACTAGCCTAGCCTCTTGAATCAGCCAGCCCAGACCAAGCCATTGCTGGAGTCATATAGCCAACAGCCAAATGGGCCTCATGTGTGTTCTTATCACCAACAGCCATCTAGTGCTTCTGATGGGCTGCAATGTTCTGTGTTCCTGTCCAATCTCCTGAGTGGACTTTTAAATGGCCACTGATGAAGAGAGAACGTCATACAGACGTTCTCTAAGCAAAAGGTCCATAACCAGAGAGTCAAGAGGAAGAGAAGTGAGGTATAGACTGTATTGGGCAGTTCAGGATGAAAAGCACAAAACAAGATATAAAAGCAGGGACTCCCTTTAAGCAATAATCACCATGGGTATCTTCAAAGCACAATTCTGGGAAGTAGTGAAAGCAAAACAAGCACGATAGAGAAACCCCATACAAGATGCTGGGGAGGAGTCAAGCGGCACAGGCTGGCAAATATTCACACCTCCACCTGACAGACACAGCTAGTCGATCCCTGCTCCCTTCCATGCTGATTCCAGAAGTGACTTCAAAAATCCTATCAGTGAGTTTGACTTCAGAAACCTTGACTCACACTGGCTTCAACAGTATGGAAAGGCATTACCTCAAGTGATAGGAAATCTGGGAGGCCAGAGTAGGGGTGGACTTAAGGGTTACTTGATTCAGTGGCTTAATGAAGTTGTTAAGTACCCAGTTTCTCACCATCTGTCTCTTCTTTCATCCTCACAATTGGCTTCATAGTCATCCTTGCTGCAAGATGGCTGCAGCAGAAATCATATCCAGGAGAACAAGGCCCTGAGGACAGACAGGGATCATCATACTCTACCTACAGGAAAAGTTAACTTTTCAAGAAGTCCCCAGCAAGCTTCTTCTCACAAGTCAGTCTTCAGAGCTGGGTTGCTTGTCCTTTTCTAAATCATTTACTGGCCCAAGGAAGATAATCCTACCTGCCTTAGACTTATCCAACTATGTTGGAATGAATGTTGGGAAATCAATTATCATATCCTCTATGGAAATCTAATTCTTCATAGCATCATGGAACCAACAACTAGCTATTGATCAAGCTGGCAACAGAGATAGCCATCTCTTGGCCACGCTTGGATTGTGAGAAGACTCAATGGCTGAGGAACTGGAGAATATGACTCAGTAAGGGTGAGGGAGTAGGAGGTGAAGAGTTTGAGTTCTTGGCACTGAGGAGAAGTCCCATGCTCCCTGGCCCCAAAGACCTGGCACAACCTACCTAAACTTAAGAAGAAAAAGTGAAAAATTAGTTTTCAGTGAATGTGATGCAAGTCAGGAGAAGTCGTGGTTTCATATTATTGGCAAGAACTCAAGTCAATGTGCAGACTCTCAAGCAAGGAATCTAAATCAGTCATTAGCCTGCAAAAGAAAGGTCAAGAGACAGCCAGAAATCTAGAATTCAGGACCACAGAGAGCTACCACAAGCAACAGTCACACGAAGGACACTCAGAGAAGTGGGGTACCTAAAGGATGAGACATATGCCAGTCTCTTTTTCTGGAAGAGATTTCCTCTTTTTCTGAGTGGTCATCTTAAAGATCCTTTCATGTGTCTTGAGGTGAGAAGGAAACATATAACAGTCAGAATTATTATTTTTAATAATAATAATGTGATCAGATCAGTCGCTCAGTCGTGTCTGACTCTTTGTGACCCCATGAATCGCAGCATGCCAGGCCTCCCTGTCCATCACCAACTCCCGGAGTTCACTCAGACTCATGTCCATCGAGTCAGTGATGCCATCCAGCCATCTCATCCTCTGTCGTCCCCTTCTCCTCCTGCCCCCAATCCCTCCCAGCATCAGAGTCTTTTCCAATGAGTCAACTCTTTGCATGAGGTGGCCAAAGTCCTGGAGTTTCAGCTTCAGCATCATTCCTTCCAAAGAAATCCCAGGGCCGATCTCCTTCAGAATGGACTGGTTGGATCTCCTTGCAGTCCAAGGTCTTCTCCAACACCACAGTTCAAAAGCATCAGTTCTTCGGCGCTCAGCCTTCTTCACAGTCCAACTCTCACATCCATACATGACCACAGGAAAAACCATAGCCTTGACTAGACGAACCTTTGTTGGCAAAGTAATGTCACTGCTTTTGAATATGCTATCTAGGTTGGTCATAACTTTCCTTCCAAGGAGTAAGCGTCTTTTAATTTCATGGCTGCAGTCACCATCTGTAGTGATTTTGGAGCCCAGAAAAATAAAGTCTGACACTGTTTCCACTGTTTCCCCATCTATTTCCCATGAAGTGGTGGGACCGGATGCCATGATCTTCGTTTTCTGAATGTTGAGCTTTAAGCCAACTTTTTCACTCTCCACTAGTAATTATCAAATAAATATTGAAAGGAAGAGGGAAGATGAGAGATGAGAGTGCTGGACATGGTATGAGCTAAGTCCTCATTTTTCATAATGGGAGTTAAAAAAATATTATCTAACACTCCTAATTCAAGAAACAGAGGTATAACATATTATAAGGAGATAACAACCAGAAGAATTAAATCTAAACAGATCAAAGCAGGGGCTGGGGAGAGGTAACATCCAGGCAAAAGACTGCTGCTTGCCACTACAAGCTCTTCTATACTATTTCTCTGATAAAACACTGAAAACAAAAAAAAAAATCTTGAGAAAATAAACTGTTGTTCACATTCACTGACATATAGGTGTTTAGCAATTATATGTTGAATGAAACAATGAACTGTCCCCAGTGAGAGCAATCATGTGGTAAGCACCCAGCTAAAAATGTGACAAAGCTGTGCTTCACTCCCCAGAGTTGAAACTCTGGACTTTCTTAGGTGGAAAGATGTGGGGCTGCCTATGTCGTCCTCTCTGGACTCTCAGTCTGGGCCTGGCCTCTTATAAGCCTAGAAGAGCAATTTGGAACAGCTGTCAAGTTGAAATTCTGACATCTGAAGAGTATCTCCTCTAAGTGATTGAGTCCCAGTGTTTTACCGTCTCTCCTAGAGTAAGTCCCATACTTGATCTGGGTGTGGACCAGGTACCCAGCTGAACAGCAGCATTCAGAGCTATCAACATGAGTAATGTACCCACAGTGGGATCTGCACAGAGAAGTCAAAGGAAATGGTTGTTATCTAGAGCTGTCTAGCAACTTGACCTGATGGCCCGACGCCTAATCAAATGTCTACAACAGATTACAGCACAGGTCAGTTCACTCAGCTACTGTACCCAACTCCCCTATCTGGTCATGGGCGCTGATCAAGGAGCTTTCACAATAAATGATTTTCCTGAGGATTTTCAGGAAAAGAACTTCTGATGGTGATAGAATTTTCTTCAAATGCACAGTGGGAAAATCCCCTTAAGGACCAGTGCATTCCTGGCAGGTCACTTTATGTTTTCTTTGATGATTCTGGAAGGCCTTTAAATTATAAACAATTGTTCTGATGTAGTGATTTGTGGTATATATTGGGCAGGAACTGACTAAATGGGCTAGAAGGGGACGTGGAGCAAGCCACAGAGTCCTCGGGGGGTCAAGGTCTGCCTGGACCGTGTCTGCTGCAGGAGACCCCACCATCAGGAAGAGTCCCACTCCTCCTCCCCATCCTCCTCTCCCGCTCATCCAGGGCTGCTCAGAGGATCAAGGGATGATGGCCACAAAGCTGCTGTGAGGGTAAGACCACCATCGGCCACTGTGCAATCTTTGCATTCCCTAATGAATGATTTTGAGGGACTTGCTAAGTGAAAAAGAAAACACAGGCAGACAAAACTTCCCAGCACAGAACCAAGCTGTCACCCACTCAATAACTGTGTCAAACTTCTGCTGCAGTGAGCCAGGTCTGCCGCAGTTATTTGCAAAGTGGGGATTGCCAGATACTATGCCTTCTGCTCTGGTTTTGCTATTGTTTCATGACCCACAGATGATCAGCCTGAAAGGATGGTACAGTTAATCAAGGATATCCGGACACAGACTGAGAAAGTCTGTATTGTTGAGCTGCCAGTGTGGTCATCTCCAGCTGGCCTTGGGTGTCTCAATCAGTTTTAGCCAAAGAAAAATAAAACCCAGGAGTACTGAAGCACCATTGTTTATATTATCTCTCCTTATTTTTAAGGTGCTGCGGTTACGGTAACATGTGGCACCACCATGAAATTGATCTGAGGTGGACTCCCAGAGAACACAGAGCTTTTGTTACTCAAGGGACTTATGCCAACAGTGATGTGACATCTGTGTATTGATCAATATCAAAGGCATCCCTCCCGGGATGAGAGGACAAGGGATCATTTGAATTATCTCCTTTCCAGCCTTTCTCTGTCCATCTGTACTTCCTGAAAGGTCACAGAGCCAAGAAGAGGAGCACCCAATAATGGTTTGGGGTGGGGGATCACAATAACTGCTGTTTACACAGAATAATAACACAGCTTCAGCTTCAAGGAAGAGTGCCCCTTGCTGGCTCATGACAGCCAAGCAGAGGAAGCAAAGAAAGAAAGAGAAACACTTGTATGGGGCAGAGGGCCCCTCGATCTAGTTTTGTCATTTGTCCCAGTGATTTATAGAGGGGCTGTTCCTACAGCGTTTTCACTCCAATAATGAGTCATTTATGGCAGATTCCACAATGCTTGCTTGTTTTACTGACATACTGGCCAGCAAGAAGACCCGTGGAACACTCTCTCCACAGAAGATTTCCCTCCACATCTGGGAGGCTAAAACCCCGAGATGGTCAGGTTTCCTCCCAGGGGCACAGGCTCTAGCCATGATTTGTAGTGGGTCAGCCTGACCACAAGAGGGTGCCCTGTGGTCACTTTTCCCTCTCCCTCAGCTCTAGCTTGGCATCCCTCCTGAGTCTGGACAGAACCAAATGTCAAGTGCATCACATAAATTAATAGTAACGGTTTTTTGTTTTTTGTTTTCTTAAGAATGTCTCTTGGGATGATGTCTGAGTCTCACCATACATAATTATTTTGCTTTTGGCAATACCCTTTGACCCATGCTATTGTATACCCTAACCAAGGAATTATTCTCTGAACATTGTGCTTTCATGACAACAGCTGCTCATGTTTGCAAACCACTTATTTCAAAACAGTACACTATTCAAATCTCTGTGACTCTAGGATGCCAGAGAACAAGGACAGAAGTGACCCTCTCACCAGCTAATTCAGGGCTCATAGCTCTGACACGATGGCCATTCTATGGGTTTTCCATCCCACAGGTTTGATCCCCACCAATATCCTATCTGCTCTTCTATCACAGGTCTTCCCAGCCATCTTTCTCTAACGGGAAGATAATGATGCCTAACACCGTGGGTCACAGAGAGCTTTCAGCCGTTTTAAGGGAATGAACAGGTTTCATCATTCCTGCAACAAAAATCTCAATTTACAAGCTGGGTGTCTGTAACTCCCTTGGTCTATGGCCACAGACCTGAGTTTTCTCTGTGTAAAACTTACTGGTCCATCAGAATGGATGACAGTTTTCCTTCTTTTCTCAGCCATCATTTTCCTCTCTGATCTCTCTCTGGAGCCTTCCAAGTCACAATGCCAACCAGTGGGCAGTGTGCTCCTATGTAATTCTTTCTGGTTTTCAACATATTTTCATTGCATTATCACACTGGCATCTCATAATACAAAGTGGAGGTGAGGTGAGAGAGTACTCGTGAATTTTTTCAGCTCTCCGAAGCAAAATCAGTTGGTTTGTTCTGTGTTCCCATATTGTACATCCCTTTACGATAAATATTTTCACTCTGTTGTCATTGTTTATTTACCAGGTTCTACCACTGAGTGCTTCCCTAAGGCAGGGACCAGATCTATCTGGCGTGCATATTAAGTTGCTTCAGTTGTGTCCCACTCTTTGTGACCCCATGGACCATGGCCCACAGGCTCCTCTGTCCATGGGATTCTCCAGGCAAGAATAGTGGAGTGGGTTGCCATGCCCTTCTCCAGGGGATCTTTCCCACCCAGGGATTGAACCTGCATCTCTTATGTCTCCTGCATTGGCAGGTGGGTTCTTTACCTCTAGTGCCACCTGGGATCTGTCTTACCATCTTTCTATCTCCAAAGCTTTGCACAGTACTTGACATACAATTAGTACTGAATAAATGTTCATTTGAAATATGACACTCACTTGACAATTAAGGTTATCAGTCTCCCAGGGGGAGGGGGCAGGTGTACCACATGCCATATCCCCTGCCTGAAATGAGTAAGGAAGAACCTGCGTTAGCACACATATGGTCCGACCAGAGGAATAAACAATCAGTGAGAAAATATGCATTGGATGCTGACTTTAGAACAAGCATCCTGATAAATGCAGAAGATTTAATAAAGAGACATGATCAAAGTCCTAGACTTCCATCCAGTGATTAGTGTGGTCCTTTAACTTCTGTGGGTTTCAGCTTTAACTTATTCAGGATGAGCAGTTTGGAGGATAAAATCTATAAAGGCTCGCACAGATGTATCCATGTATCTGGCTTCTTCAATAGCCCATTAATGTTCTTTTATTATTGTATTTTGGCCCACCATGGGGCATGTGGGTTCCTAGTCCCCCAACCAGGGATTGAACCTGTGTCCTCTGCATTGCAAGGCAGATTCTTAACCACTGGACCAGCAGGGAAGCCCTCCCTCATCAATATGCTTGTTGGGCAGATGCTACATGTACATTTGCATAGATGCACTGCACACAGATGAACAGACACAGGTGTCACCGGTGTAACAAGACAATATGTCATGTTGCCAAGAGGAATCAAGGTGGAAAGAGCAGACCAGACACCTTGAAAAATGTCTAGAAGACAAGAGCTCAGGGAGCAGAAGGCTGCACACAAACCGGACTAGCGTGTGAGTCAGGAGTGACTGAGAAGGGAGGTAAATGAATCGAGAGGGAAGTCCACTGAGTGTGTATTCAGAGGACAGACAATAGTATCAGGAAGCAGGGGAACGGCTTTTCCCACGGTAAATGCCTGTCTGTGAAAAGAAAATTTATGTTTTAAAAAAAAAAAAAAAAAGCTGTCTCCACTTCTGTTCAACGTCTCTCATCTGAACTCACTCCCATTTCATTTCTTTGTGCTTGCACACTAAGTTGCTTCAGTCGTGTCCGAGTCTTTGCAACCCTATGAACTGTAGCCCACCAGACTGGAGTGTCCACGGGAGTCTCCAGGCAAGAATACTGGAGTGAGTTGCCATGCCCTCCTCCAGGGGATCTTCCCAACCCAGGGATCAAACCCCCATTTCTTGCATCTCCTACATTGGCAGGCAGGTTCTTTACCACTGGCGCCACCTGCTGCTGAACTTCAAATCTAGATTAGGTTTTACCCCACTGTACAGTCTCATACCATTCTGAACTTTTACTTTATGGCAAAAATCTCAATTATACCCGTATGTAGGGTATTGTTTGTCTGTTGCCTTTTTTCCTTACGGGATTAAGAGGCCTCTGAAAGCAAGACTTGACCTATTTGTTCGTTGTTGCATCCCCCCCCAAACCTAGAATATAGTTAAGTACTTATAATAAATGTGCAATTAATAAATGAAAATTGGCCAAATTTGGAAAGTGGGTCCCTGTCTAAATGGCAGGGCTGCTTTTTAGGCCCCAGTTGCTGTGGCTGCTCAGCAGCTTATCCCCAAGTCAAGCGAGGACATTACTGACAGGTGCAAACTCAGCCTGCCTTGCAAACCTGGACCTGGGCCAGCAGCTGGAGAAACACTCCCATGCGGTTTCATCAGCAACCCCTGTCTCTGGCTGCTCACCACATCCCCTCCCCATTTCCTCTCAGTCAAAACAGAAGATTACACTCCCTTCCAAACAAACGTCTGATGATTTTCAGACCCCTCCCAGCCCTCCTCAGTTGCACTAAACGAAGCATCCTGCCTCCAACTCATCCTGTAGTAAATGACACTGTCTGTACACACCCAAACCCCCACCTGTACAAATGGATGCGTGCACGCTCAGTCATATCTGACTCTGTGTGGCCCCATGGACTGTAGCCCACCAGATTCCTCAGCCCATGGAATTTTCCAGGCAAGAATACTGGAGTGGGTTGCCATTTCCTACTCAAGGGGATCTTCATGACCCACAGATCAAAGTCGTGTCTCCTGCCTTGGCAGGCAGCTTCTTTACCACTGAGCCACCTGAGAAGCCTTGCACATCCCTGGAGCAATTTGTGTTTAAAAGATCTGAAGCAACTCATTCTCAGAAAGCAGAGGTGACCCTGTGAAGCTCACACAGCTAAAAACCCATACAATGGAGCGGAAAAAAGCAAAGCTGTTTATCATCACATGAGTTACTACGCAATGCTCACCATCAACCAGCTAAAGGCTTCCTTACTTTGATCCTGTGAATCCTTACAATACCCTGTGAGATACATCTATCACTAATCCAAATTTATAGTAAGACCAAAGTCACAGATTCATTACATCTCCAGCCCAAAATCATTCCACTTGAAGTCAAAGCTCTGGATTCTACTGTTAGTTATTCAGTCAGGTCCGACTTTGTGACCTCCTGGACTACAGCCTTCCAAGCTCCTCAGTCCATGGGGTTCTCCAGGCAAGAATACTGGAATGGGTTGCCATTCCCTTCTCCAGGGGATCTTCCTGACCGAGGGATCCAACCCCAGTCTCCCACACTGCAGGCAGATTTTTTACCATCTGAGCCACCAATGGCTCCTAACTCAGGCTTCTAAATCCTGGATTCTAACTCAGGACCAAATCTGACCCCATGGCCTAAACTCTTTCCCCTGCATATTCATCACACAGATAGTGAGATGACATCTTCCCTAGCTTCTCACTCACTCACTCAGTTACAAACTCCTTAAGCAATGGGGCTACATTATAGGAAAAGTGACCCATGATAAAAAGTGTTTGGTGGGAGGATTCATGCAGAGGGGTCTTTCTTCAGAAAAATTATAAATCCAGTCTCCAGTGTCCCATATCCACTCTCCCCATTTTTTCCAGACATGGCCTCTCTTTCTTTCCCTCCCATTCACATCAGAGACTGGACCTTTGATGCCTCTGCAGAGGCCTCCATTCAGGTCTTCCCTTCTTCCTTCCAATTGCTTCCCCACCACTCTTGAACTTAGTCAGTTTTCCAGGAGGAGCGCCTCCAGCAAACCCAGCACCTGTAACTAGCACATGCCTGCCCTGCATATAGATCATGGTAGGTGCACAATTCAAGCACATCTTATTCACAATCTCTTTACAATCCAAGTGCATCTCACTTCAGCCAAGTCTTTACTGTTAGTTCTGCAGTAAAGTCTCATTCGGTTCTCCAACACGACTATCTGATGCTGCTGCTCTTGGCCAGCATTTCTGTCATCCTGGGAGTAACAAAACTCTCACAGCCCTGGGGGCGCCCCCTACCCAGGGCTCCTGTACTCACATTTTAACAGAGAAGGCCACAGCATGAAGGCTGTAGGTATAGATGTTTTCCTCCTTGCATTGTCCTGCCCAGCCCTCTGAAGCCAAGAGCTTAGAAATAGCTCCTATATATTGAGCACCTACTGTATACCTTCCTTCCTTTTTCCATTTGACCCTTAAAAACACTCCATAAGTAGACAGTACTGTCCTAAATTTACAGGCGAAGAAAATGAGATCCAGAGAGATCAAGAAAGCTTCCCAGAAAGTACAAAGGATTTGGAAGTCAGCTTTGCCTGACCCCAGAACTTATAGTATCAGTCACCACACTAAGCTGCTTCATCCACTCTCTCTAAAAGACTTAAGACTTTGCAAAGCAAAATCCAGCTCTCCCCTTCCCAGACAATGCTGGCTAGAAGATCAATCCGGGGCACTGAGTATAGACAGCATGCAGAAGAGACTGCATATGACATACACGCAGACATTTGTGTTCTAATCTGCAATAAGACTTCTGCTCCCAGCTCTGCAATAAGACTTCTGCTCCCAGCTCTGAGGTTTCTTCCTGTATAATTGTTCCCACAAACCCAGTTTGATTTGCTGCTCCTCTTATTTATTCTTTGAATTAGGATTGTTTAGCTTCATTGGATCAACCAAACTTATAAATGGCAAATTAAGCCAGAGGACAATGTACTACACGCACACATTATTGATCAGGCAGAGACAATGCAGAGCACGAAACAGGCCTTTAAACACATGGCCAACATTTCTGCGAATATTGATGATTCTCTCTAAGGCTTTTTAATAATAGCTTGTGTGTTTTGGCTTTCGAACTGCCTAACCTTTGGGTGATGAAATCACAGCATGTTATTTTAATCTCTTTATAATGGACTGAAGTTCAATTCAAATAAATACATCTCCTGAGTGCCCTCACCAAGAGGCAGGAAGGGTCCAGAAGCAGGTCTTACTGCCTGCCACAAGGATCCTGAAAAGGCTGAACTGCCTCCTCCAGCTGGAATTTACAAGGGCTACTGGGTCTGCTGCTCTTTTGTCTAAGCCAGGGTTCCCAAAATGTGGTCCCCAGACTGGCAGCATCGTCATCACCTGGGAAATCGTTAGAAATGCCAATTCTCAGGCCTTCACTCCGACTGACCCTACATCCACATCACCCATTAGTAGCCACTGAATAAATATGCTCATTGAGCACAGGGAGAGGGATGAATACAATGGAGAGCACACGAATGGATGCTGAATGTCACCTCCTTCCCATTCGTCCAGTGGAGGCTTCTATTCCCCAGCACAGTGATGCTCTAATACAACCTGCCTCTGAGTCATCTGAAAACAGATTTCTGTGCCCCACCCCAGAGTTTCTGACTCAGCAGGTCTGGGCTGAGGGCCAAGAACACACATGATAACAAGTTCCCTGATGCAGACGCTGCTGCTGGAGCTGGTTTGTGGACCACATTTTGAGAACCTCTGTCCCAGAGATAGGATTTGCCTATTTCCAACTCCAGGCTCTCTTTCAGGCTTTGGATATCAGACTTGTTTTTAAGGCCATCTCCCTAAACTTTTGGAGAAGGCAACGGCACCCCACTCCAGTACTCTTGCCTGGAAAATCCCATGGATGGAGGAGCCTGGTAGGCTGCAGTCCATGGGGTCGCAAAGAGTCAGACAAGAGTCAGACTGAGCGACTTCCCTTTCACTTTTCACTTTCATGCATTGGAGAAGGAAATGGCAACCCACTCCAGAGTTCTTGCCTGGAGAATCCCAGGGACGGGGGAGCCTGGTGGGCTGCCACCTATGGGGTCACACAGAGTCGGACACGACTAAAGTGACTTAGCAGCAGCAGCAGCAGCCCTAAACTTTTAAAACTTTGGTTCAAAATACTGCCTGATGCCCAAAGAACCAAAATCAGAGCAAGAATGAATTTCTTTATCTTTCAAAGAACAAATGAGACCTTCAAAATGCAACAGCTGCTTTCTTCATTCAGGAACTAGAGAAACAGGGATGGACAGTTGTTAGGAGGTCAGGGTCTGTTTTTCTCTGCTGAGCAGGTAGAGAACACGCATTCTGAATGTCTGGTTCCTTTTAGAACGAGGTTCAAAGGAAGGTTGCTCTAAAGTCGCTGGTAGCCATCAGGGTTCGCCCAGCCCAGCTGCATGATGGCAGGCCTCAGTCAGGAAATGCTGGATCCAATCCTCTGGGGGACTGACTACCCAGAGCAGGACAATAAGCCACAAACTAATATATTTCATGAAACCAAAATAGGCTACAGCTCTTCCTCCCAGGAAACCTGGCACTGAAGACGTTCCCCACCCAGCAAATGCAAACCCTGGAGCGGAGACCCAAAGTAGGGCTGTGGGCATTCTGTTCAGTCTTTAAAGACAGAGCCACAATTTCTCACACTTGACAAGAAACACAGGGCCACTGTCTGCTCAGATGGGAGCAGAGAGCCAATGGGGCAGCATAATAAGATCTCTGGTTCCCCCAAAGCATCTGGGACATGTAGCCATCTTAACTACACAGCAACTGATGGTGACCTAAAATTATACATTGAAAGGTGCATTCAAATTTTTACATCCTACACAAATGGAAAGGTGTCCCCAAATCTATCCTCTTGTGTTAGCCAAAGCAGGGTGCATTATAAGCAGCAAGCATCATTTTGCATGCCAGAAATGGGGATTTGTGGTTAGTGAAATATGAGTACTTAGCGACAAGCACACATGAAGAAACTTACAGCTCATCCAGAACACATGGAGACCACACTGAGAGCGAAACTGCTTGGAAAATGCAATTCATCCTTCTCTGGTCAACCTCCCGCCACTGTCACCTTTTCCAGAAACCTGGTTAGAGCTGAAATAGGTAAGATTTTGCTTCACCGGTACGTTTTCCACCCAAATGTCTCAGAAAGAGTTACTCGTGATTCACATAATTCTAATTAAAACGTGTTTTTGTGCTGGAATTATCTGAATAATTATTTCCATTTTCCTTGGCTTTGGCGACACAACCCCAAACTTTGTACGATCCTTGCCTTCACTGGATTAGTTCACTGGATCCAGTGTTTCCAAATTTGGCTTTTCCTCAGAATAACCTGCAGAGTTTTGTTTCTTTGTTTTGTTTTTCAAGTAGGGATTCCATGTCCCAGTCCAGACTGCGGAGTTAAAATCTTGTGGAGAGGAAGAGAGAGCCAGAAAGCTGTGCTGGCTTCTAACACATATGCAGGAACAGTAACCCAACTGAGGGGGTGCCCTGACCAGTTAGGTTTATGCTATGCTATGCTAAGTCACTTCAGTCGTGTCCGACTCTGTGTGACCCCATAGACCGTAGCCTACCAGGCTCCCCCGTCCCTGGGATTCTCCAGGCAAGAACACTGGAGTGGGTTGCCATTTCCTCCTCCAATGCATGAAAGTGAAAAAAGTGAAGTTGCCTAGTCGTGTCTGACTCTTAGCGACCCCATGGACTGCAGCCTACCGGGCTCCTCCGTCCATGGGATTTTCCAGGCAAGAGTACTGGAGTGGGTGCCATCGCCTTCTCCGAAGTTAGGTTTAGGAATGGCTGAACCAGGGAACTTCCCTGGTAGTCCAGTGCTTAAGACTCTGTTTCCACTGCGGGGGGCACGGGTTAGATCCTAGGTCAAGAAACTAAGATCCCACATGCCTTGCGGTGCAGCCAAAAAAAAAAAAAAGAAATGGCTGCACCAGATAACATGGCTTTCCAGGTCTCAGAGCACATTCTCTGTTTTCTTTACAGAGTGAAGTAAATAACTTTGAAAGACCTTTTTGACAGAGACAGGACAGAAAGAGATTTGTCCAGAATCTGAGAGGCTCACACAGGAAGAGTCAAGAGCAGGTCCTCTAATGACCTGTTTCTAACCCATCCTCTCCTATCCTCAGAATTTTCTCATTTGCTGTAGGCACGTAGACTCAAGTTTACCAGATACACGGTTGCATGGGCCTTCCAAAGCTGGGAAATGACTCGCTTCCCTACTCTACTCCATCTGCACAGAGGCCTTGTAATCCATCCCAGAATTCTGGCACGCCACCACGGACAGGAAATGAGGGCAAACAAAGACATATGAGAAAAGGGTCAAGTTGCTGGGACTCTTTGAACAGGAGAATCAAAGCCTTGGGGAGGAGCTGCTCACGGCTGGGAAGGCACTGGGGGCGGTGGGAGACGGCCCGAGGCAGCTGGTGTGGCAAGCTGAGCACCCTCCACCAGTACTCACGCCCACACGGAACATCTGTTCACGCCCATGGACATGCAGGGAGCTTTTGTTGTGACTAACTAGGGAGGGGTTGGGGGGGGGGTGGCGTGGCAGGGGGGCTGTGGGGGGAGGGAGAAGAAGGCATTTGGTTGGGGTGAGGCTGGGAAAAGAGAAGAAAATGAACAGTTTGTCTTGGCACCTCTAACCCCATCAGCCTTGCGGTTTGAAACTCTGGTTATGAAGGTGATGGTCAAACACTAGACCCTGTTCTCACCAGAGGCTTTTATAAGGTTTTAGCAAAGCAGAGCTGCTCCTAGACCCAGGAAATTCCAAGTTGGGTGAGAACCTGTCTTAGGGTCCAGAGAAGCAGAATCACTGTGAGTGATGTGGAATAAGACATTTATTACAGGGGTCAGACCTCATCCAACTGTGGGAAACAGGAGAGATATTGCCTTTGTGAGTGCATGCTAAGTCGCTTCAGTCATGTCTGACTTGTTGCAACCCTATGAACTGCAACTCACCAGGCTCCTCTGTCCATGGGATTCTCCATGCAAGAATACTGGAGTGGGCTGCCATGTCCTCTTGCATGGGTTGCCTCTGTGTCTGGTGCTAAACTTGAAGTTGCTGATCGGATCGGCTAGAAGAAAAACCGTATGTGGAGAAGAGCAAGGACACACTGGAACCTACAAGAACTAACGGGACCTGCATCTATCTTCCATCACCTCAAGTTTCCATGCCCTGGGTGATTTGCAGGAGACAAGAGCCACCTCCACTTCCAAGCTGCATATGCACCTGGCCAGGGACGCCCAGAAGCAGAGGACCTGGAGGGAGCTGCCCCAGCCAGAGAGCAGACCAGTGATGCTCACCATTGGAGTGGGAAGAATGGCTGCTGTTTCCCTCCTGCCTTCTAAACCTCAGGCAAAATGTCTCTCGTAAGCAACACTAACTTGATCCTATAGAGAAAGGGAGATTCTGTGGAAGGGCATTCTTGCAAAAGCACGGTAAGATTTCCTCCCTGCTCTGAGACTGATTTGGGCAGACCCAGTGTTTCATTGGTGGCTCAGCAGTAAAGAACCTGCCTGTAATGCATGAGACGCAAGTTTGATCCCTAGGTTGGGAAGACACCCCCCTTCCCCTCCCTGGAGTAGGAAATGGCAACCTACTCCAGTATGCCTGTGCCTGGAAAATCCCATGGACAGAGGACCCTGGCGGGCTACAGTCCATGAGATCACAAAGAGTCAGACACAACCGAGCAGCTAATCAACAACAACAGCCTTTCAGTAAGTTTGGACTGAATTCTGGAGTTCTCCCAGTGGACAGAACTCCAAAAAAGAACAGAAAAATGAATGCAGCTTCTCAGGTCAGCTTGCTGGGCAGTACGTGTCAAAAGTGTCTTGGGAAGAAAAGGGAGAACACGAAGACTCTTCCAGGAGCAAACAAATGAAAGCACAATCTGAGACTCCCTTGGGAAACTGGGGGACACTGTGGGCATGCAGGGGGTTACATGCAGTTTGCACAGAAATGGAAAGGTGACCCACTTTGTGTTCAGGGATGGGGATGCCTGGACAAGCTGGTCACACCAGTGAGTGGCCTATTATAGTGAGAATTTCACGAGAATTTCTAATTTCCCTAGCACTGCAACGGAATCTGAGAGCCATTGCCTGGCTCTCCTCTCCAAACACCCCGTCAACCCCCTACTCTAGCCCCATCCCCCACCCCGACCCAGTCTCCCGGAGGCAATCCACCTCCCAGGTCTCTAAACACATCACGCGCTTATGTGCTCTGGAACCTGCACATTTGGTGTAGCCTCCACATGGAGAGCTCCCCCTATTCCTGCCCTTCTTCATACCCTACCTTGAATAACAGATTCAAATTCCAAACCTCAGGTCAGGCGTTCCATCTTCCCTGACCGCTGGGTCATTTTATTTAAGGGACTCTCCTCTGTACTGTCTATTGATAGAATTTTGAACTCACCATTTCCAAGGCACTTTATCTTTAAGGAACCTTACTGTGGCTAGATAGTATCATCACCAACTCAGTGGATATGAATTTGAGCAAACTCTGGGAGACAGTGAAGAACAGAGGGGCCTGATGTGCTACATGGGGTTCAATGAGTCAGATATGACTTAGTGAGTGAACAACACAAATTGAGGCCTACAGTAAACTGCACATATTTAAAATAGATACTCTAAATTCCACATATAAGCAATATCATATGATATTTTAAAAAATGACACAAATGAGCTTATTTACAGAATAGAAATAGAATCACAACAAAGAAAACAAACTTAAAGTTACCGGGGATGGAGAGAGGGTATAAATTAAGAGTTTGGGATTAACATATATATACTACCAAGTATAAAATATATAACCAACAATGTCCTGCCGTATAGCATGGGAACTAAAAAGTAAAATAAAGTGAATAACTTCATACATCTTTGACATAGGTATACACCCCTGAAAGTATCACCATAGCCAGGATAATAAATAAATTCACCACCCTAAAAGTTTATGTATGATCCTTTATAGTGTCTCTCTCACTTCCATCCACAGGTCAACTCTGATCAGTTTTTTAATCACTATAGATTAGTGATTAAATCACTATAGATTAGAGATTCATCCATCTCATGTGTGTCAATAACTCATTTCTTTTTATTGCTGAGTGGTATTCCACTGTATGAACATACTACAGCTGGCTTATTCATTCACCTGTTGGTGGATATTTGGGTTGTTTCCTTGGGGATATTACAAATAAAGCTTCTATGAACACTGTATATAAATCCCTTCATAGACATTATTTCCTTTTCTCTTGGGTAATACCTAGAAATGTAACAGATATACGGTAGGTGAAAAATAGAATTTTTTTTTTTTGGAAACTAACAATGTTCACCAAAGTGATTGTACCATTTTATGTTCCCACCAGCATGTACGAAATTTCCAGTTTCTCCACATTCTAGCCAACACTTGACATGGTCAGTCTTTTTCATTTTTGCCTTTCTAATAGGTCTGTCATGGCATTTTATTGTGGTTTTAACTTGCATTTCTCTAATGACTAACGATGTTGAGTATCTTATGTGCTTTTTTGCTATCCATATATTTTATTTAGTGAAATGTCTCTTCAAATCTTTTGCCCATTTAAAAATCTTCACATTATTATGTTTTGAAGGTTTTTAAATATATTGCTATACAAGTCTTTTATTGAATATGTGGTTTACAAATAGTTTCTCCTCCCAATCTGTGCTTTGTTTTTTTATTCTCTTAACATTGTTTTTTGAAGACTAAACGTTTTGAATTTTGGTAAACACTAAATTCATCAATTTTCAAAAAACTGATAGTATCATTTCTTTAATTCTCTAGTAATTGTTTATTCATCTCTACTAGTCAGTGGATTCCTAGAGGGCAAAGACCATCAGCTGCTATCTCTGCATTCCTAGCATCAAGACAATGCTTAGCACTTATAAGACACTGAAATTATAGCTCTATGGTTATGTTATTACTCCTGGTTGTTATGAGAAAGCCCTTGGACTTCCTGGCATTTGCTCTGTAATAATCATTTCTGTTTACAGGAAAAGAGATCTTTAATCAATATGATCATTTTTCTTAAACAAGGAATGCCTATGAAGGCCTTTGTACATTTCCACATAATATATCTGTGTATTTGAATAGAGAGAATGAATAACATGAAAATTTGGTCCTGAAGTCCCTTCATTTGAGAATACTGCTTGCTCTTTCTATTAACCAGGGAGAGTCCTTTCTTTCTAGAATAAGTAAAGAAATATATTATAACGGCATCTCCCCATGGGCAGAAGTCAAAGGGAACTTCACCAGGAAAGCAATTCAAGTAAATTTCACCATTAGCCACAGGAGAGGTATTTTAACAAAGAGATAAAACATCTCCTCCATCTGTGAGAACCACTCACTGCCTGGAAATTCCTTCCAGTGATCCCACTATAGGCTGCTGGCCCCTGCCATGGTTTTCCACAAGAGCCAGACCAGCAGTGATGATGGCTTCTTCGGGTCGACAGCAATGACAGGCCTATCTAAATATTGCTGGAATGTTAAACTCAATAGAAAATAAATAGGCATCTGTCTTCTGGAGTCCTGAAACTTCCATCTTTCACAACAAAAGTATCCTAAGGACGATTCCAGTTCTGGATATATAGGAGATTAAAATAACAACCAAAAACAACAACAAAACTACTTGCTTCAAAAACCAAGAATTGCTGATAAAATACAATTTCAAAAATATACTGTTAGACTCACAAGAAAAAAAAAAGGGTGGAAATTTTGAGATGCCACAAAGGAGCACACAACCAGAGTAGTAGCTTAGAATCTAGTGATGTTGTGGTTACCACAGGGTGAATAATAAAATGACTTGAGTTTTAAAACTGTAAGAAATAAGATGCTGGACCCAATGCAAGACTGGAGAATTGGAATTAAGAACCCTCAAATTGGAACACTCAAAAAGTGATAGGCACTAAAAAGACAGACTAGATAAAAATCTGTAAGTACAGATAAATAAGAAGTTTGTCTGTCTCTGAATTCTAGATGAGTAACAATGTCTTCTTGGGGAAATAGAAGGCCCAGACAGACCTAGGGCTAAATTACTCACATTTTCGAGGAACTCCTAGAGTTGAGAGATTAGCAAAATTTGATCCTATGCCAGTGATAAATCTAAGGATCCAAGAAAAAACAAAACCATTAATACCACAAGGCATTCAGGGAAGAAAAATAGACTAACCAATTAAAAATTTCAAAATCCACAAGGAGAAACCTACCATATGCAAAAGGCAGAACCCATAATAAATATAAGACTAGACACTCAAGAACTTGAAGTAATGGAATTAAAATCTTTAAAAGAATTTTTAAAAACACTGTGTAGTATTTAAGATAATTAAATATCCAAATTTTAAAAAGCAACCTTTAGAAAAGTCACATAGCAGGCAGACAGTAGAGGTGCTAAAGAGTGTGACTAGTAAGCTTAATCTAAAGGACATTTTTAGATCTCAATCTACTCCCAACAGTGGTAACCCTTCAAGCTCTCCTGTGTTCAGAAATAATTCATGGATCAATAAAATAATTTTAATAAATATTATAAAATATTTTGCACTGCAAGAAATGAAAATACATACATCAAGATGTGGGAGATGCAGCTATGCTGTACTTAAAGGAAATGTTTTATAATGCATATAACAGAACTTAATAAAGATTCAATTAGTAAGCTAAACATCCAACTCAAAAAGTTGGGAAAAGAGCAACAAAGTAACCCCCCCCATCAAAAACTGAATAATAAAGGAAATTTTAAAACGAAAGTTGCTCAGTTGTGTCTGACTATTTGCAACCCTGTGGACTGTATCCCACCAGGCTTCTCTGTCCATGGAATTCTCCAGGCAAGAATATTGGAATGGGTAGCCATTTCCTGTTCTAGGAAAAAAAATCAGAGGGAAATTAATAAACTACAGAAAAGAAACAATAGAAAAACAACAAAACTAGGTTTTTTTGAAAAATGACTAAATAAACCTCTGACAAGATTGAGTATGAAAACAGCAATGGATTTAAAAATTACATTTGTCTCATTGCATGACCTTGCAATAAAACTTTCTCTGCTGAAAAAAAACAGCAACAAAAAAATTACACTCATACACATAAATCACTAATAAAGTAAAATAAAAAGGAAGCTAGTTACATATACAGTAGGGATTGTCAAAAATCACAAGAAAATACTATGCACAACAAAACTATGAACAACATCGAAATAGATTCAATAGACAATATTTCAGAAAAATATAATTTACTAAAAACTATCCAAGAAGATGTACACAATCTGAATAGATCTATTGTCAGTAAAGACAATGAGCCAATAGTTTAAAATTTATTCACACACAAGCCCACAGATATACACATACATAAATATACCCACAAAAAAACAAATGCAACCTCAGATGATTCCATGAGTAAGTTCTACCAAACACTGAAGGAACAGATATTTTCAATCTTATTCAAATTGTTTCACAAAACAGAAAAAGAGGAAATGTCCCCTATTCATTTTATGAAAGTGGCATATCCTTGATACCAAACCAGACAGGGCAGTGCAGAAACCGAAAACTATTGGTCAACCTCACAAACACAAGCAACAGGAAACTTTTATAAACTATTATCAAACTAAATTCAGTGAGCCTAACAAAAAAATCTCAATTATAGGCTGCCTCCCAGGAAGATTTAACATTAGAAAATCTTTTTATAAAATCTATCCAATAAAAAGTAAATAAGAAAAAGAGATGTTATAAAAGCAAATCAAAGCAAATGATAAAATTCAATTCCCATTTTGGGGGAAAAATTCTTAGTTGAAATAAAAGGAATTTATTTTAGATAAAGAAAATCTAACAAAAACAAATTGCCAATATAACAATAGTGAAAAATTAGTGTCCCCTTTAAAATGAGAAAAAATATAAAGATGTCAGCTATTACTACTTCTGTGCAAACTTGTACTGTTAATCAGTGCAGTAAAATAAGAAAATGAAAAATCTTAATGTAAGAATTAGAAAAAAAAAAAAGTCATAATTCTCAGATAAGCTTGATGAACACAGAAAAGTCAAAAACCTCAGAGACAAACTCAGTAAAGTTGCTGGCACAAAACAATATAGACAGTCAATAATATTTTCACACACTCACAACAAGTAGAACATGTGATTTTTAAATTTTATTTATTTTTAATTGGAGGATAATTGCTTTACAATATTGTGTTGGTTTCTGCCAAACTTCAGCATGAATCAGTTGCAAATATGCATATGTCCCTTCCCTCTTGAAACTCCCTCCCACCTCCCACCCCAACCCACCCTTCTAGGTGGTCACAGAGCCCCAGTTTGAGTTTCCTGAGTCATATAGGAAACTCCCACTGGCCATCTATCTTACACATGGTAATGCATATGCTTCCATCCTGCTCTCTCAATTCGTCCCACCGTCTCCTCCTCCCACTGTGTCCACACATCTGTTCTCCACGTCTGTGTCTCCACTGCTGCCCCACAAATACATTCACCAGTACCATCTTTCTACATTCCATATATATGCATCAATAGATGATATTTGTTTTTCTCTTTCTGACTTACTTCACTCTGCGTTAGTTCTAGGTTCATCCACCTCATTAGAATAGACTCAAATGCATTCCTTTTTATAGCTGAATATCATCGTATATATATACCACAGCTTTTTTATCCATTCATCTCCTGATGGACATCTAGGTTGCTTCCATGTCTTAGCTATTGTAAACAGTGCTGCAATGAAAATTGGGGTACATGTAGCTTTTTCAGTTTTGGTTTCCTGAGAGTATATGCCTAGACCACTCCGGTACTCTTGCCTAGAAAATCACATGGATGGAGGAGCCTGGTAGGCTGCAGTCCATGGGGTCGCTGAGGGTCGGACACGACTGAGTGACTTCACTTTCACTTTTCACTTTCATGCATTGGAGAGGGAAATGGAAGCCCACTCCAATGTTCTTGCCTGGAGAATCCCAGGGACGGGGGAGCCTGGTGGGCTGCCATCTATGGGATCGCACAGAGTCGGACACGACTGAAGTGACTTAGCAGCAGCAGCAGCATGGTGATTTTATTCCTAGTTTTTTAAAGAATCTCCATACTTTTCTCTATAGTGGCTGTATCAATTTACATTCCCACCAATAATGCAAGGGGGTTCCCTTTTCTCCACAGCTTCTCCAGTATTCATTGTAGTTTTTTTATGATGGCCATTCTGACCGGTGTGAGGGGATGCCTCACTGTAGTGTTGATTTACATTTCTCTAATAATGGGTGATGTTGAGCATCTTTTCAAGAATATGTGATTTTGAAAAAGATCCATGTAACAATAACAGCAAAAGTTATGAAGAACATAGAAATACATCTAACAAATGAGGTGAAAATATTTATGAACAAAGAATTTTTTAAATTTTAAGGATATGCTTAGAGAAACTAAACAAATGGAGAGATAGATCATTTTGTTATTTGGGATATGGATTCAATTGGATATAATAGAGATTTTGAAATAACAGTGGTATAAATTATTAGTCTCTTTCTCTATCTCTCAGTTGTAATTTGGAGGTAGGTATTCCACAGCTGGTATGGAAACTGGGGCAACTATGCCATATTCACATGTATTTGCAGAAATCAATTTTCCAATATTAAATTCAAGTTCCATTATAAATCTCAATGAATCTTTGTCTAGGATAAGCTCATCATAAAATCCATATAAGAGTAAAGATCCAGAAATAGCAACACAATTTTGAGGAAGGAAAAGGAAGGTATCATTTACTGAATATCGAAACACATGATGAAACAAAGAATTTGAACAAACATTTCTCCAAAGAACATATGCAAATAGCCAAGAAGCACACGAAAATAAGCTCAGCATCACTTGACATTAAGGAAATGCAAATCAAAACCACAATTAGACATGGCTTTATACCTATGAAGATGACTACAAAAACTGAGACAATAGCAAGTGTTGGTGAGGATGCAGAGAAACTGGAACCTTCATAAATTACTAATGAGAATGTAAAATGATACAGTTACTTTGGTGGTTCCTCAAAATGCTAAACACAGAGCTGTCATTTCAGCCGGCAATACTCCTCCTAGGCATCTACCCAAAAGAAATGAAAGCATGTCCCACAAAAACTTGCACATGAATGTTCAAAGAGGCATTACTCATCATAGCCAAAAAAATGGAGTGAAGTGAACTCGCTCAGGCGTGGCCGACTCTTTGTGACCCCGTGGACTGTAGCCTACCAGGCTCCTCTGTCCATGGGATTTTCCAGGCAATAGTCCTGGAGTGGGTTGCCATTTTCTTCTCCAGGAGATCTTCCCAACCCAGGGATCGAACCAGGGTCTCCCACATTGTAGACAGACACTTTACCATCTGAGCCACCAGGGAAGCTTAAAAAAAATGGGAACCACCCAAATGTTCATTAACTAAAGAATGGATAAACAAAATGTTATATATCCATTCAATAGAATATTATTTAGCCATAAAAAGAATGAAGTACTGATACATGCAACATGGATAAAACTTGAAAAGTGCTAAGAGAAATAAGTCAAACACAAAAGATCACCTATTGTATGATTCCTTTAATATAAAATGCCCAGAATGGGAAAATCTGTAGAGATAGAAAATTAATGGTTGCCAGGAGCTAGGGTTTAAAGGGAAGCAGGGAGTGACTACTATTGTGAAGATGGTTTCTTTTGGAGGTGATGAAAGTGTTCTAGAATTAGACTGTGATTGTAGTTGCTCAACTTTGGGAATACACCAAATTTTATATTTAACAAGGCAAATTTTATGGTACATATATCTCAATAAAAATAACTTATGGGGTTATAGCAATTAAAACAATGTGGTGTTGGTATGGAAGCAGACATCTTGACCCACAGAACTGAATACATAGCATAAAAGGGTCCTACATACACACAAGCAGACTTACGGCACAGGTGACATATACAGGGAAAGGAGGAACTACTGAAGCAACAATTTAAAAAAACTAGGTTCCTCCTTCATACTTTCACCAAAACTAATTCCAAATGGATTAAAGGTATGGATGTGAAAAATCGAAATGGTAAAACCTATAAAATAAAATACAGTAAAATATCTTTCATGAATTTGGGATAGGAAAGGACCTCACAAGCCACAAAAAAAGGAAAAAGAAATATACAATCAATTTTAAAACATAAAATAATCATAGTATGATCACTTATGAATAACTACACTGTAGTTAAAATAGGAAGACATTCATAAGAATAACTTACATCAGGTTCAAGTGAGTAGTTACCTTTGAAGAAGGAGGGAGAAATGAGAAAAAGACACAGTGAGCAATAACTGTGTGGGTACTAATTTATCTTTCTCTTTTTTAAAGAACTCTATGAACAAAGGTAGCAAAATAATAACCATTGTTAAAACTTTGTGATGAATATATAAGGGTCTGTTTCCTCTAAAATTCAGTATTTTTGAAGTGTTTGGGGAAATAAGATTTTTTTTTTCACATATTAACATACTACCTTGCCTAGAAAGTTGAAATCCCCAGATGCTTCCTCCTGCCTTTCCAGGGTCAGCATTTTTGTGGTGAAAGCATAGAATGTTAATGATCTTCACAAAGTTATAGAGCAAACTTCTGATAGAAGTGGGCTCAAGCCCAGCTACACTACACTTCAATTACCTGCTCTTTCTGGAAACAGCACATGTCTGCCATGCTGGGCAAGCATTCAAGTTCTTTCCACTTTAAAGTGTTATGTGGATTTACTAAACCAAAGAAGTCAGGGGAGAAACTTAAATCACTGCCTTTGCAAATCACTATTTGGTGCTAGTCTTGAGGACTTATTCCACCATAAAATCAATGAGGGCAGAGGGAGTAAGGGAGTGAAAATGAAGTACTTTTATTCCTCTGAAGTTCAGAGTATTACTCCTGCACTCCGTGGGGTGTTCTTCTGCTTCTCTGCTCACCTGTGGGAACACAGATGCCCAGACAAGGGCATCCACCTGAAGCTGCCAAGTCAGGACTGGGAAAAAGCACATTTAGAGCACCTCCCGCTAAACTGGGCCTTCAGCAAAGAGCTTGCCAATAGCAAGAAGGGAGCCAGCAGCTGCAAGGGAACTAGAGAAAGCCCGCCTGCCTAGCTCTTCTTCTTCAGTATCAGAACATGAGGGAGTAGCTCTGGTACCAGGTTAAGGGTACAGAAAGATGCAGAGCTGGGTTCTGGGAGCACACACAACATGCCCAAGGCAGTGATTCTTAACTCAAACCACACATTATCATAACTAAGGAACACAAAAATTAAATTTAAATTTAAGTCAATTTAAATTAAAAAAATAAAATACAGATGACCAAGCCCCACCCCCAGCAATCTGATGCAATTGGCTTGAAGCAGGTCACTGTTATTATTTAAAAGCACACGAGGTAATTCTAATGTGCAGCCTCTCCCCTAACAACTAACAGCAATAATTTAAGAGAAATGGTTTCCTCAGGCCTGACCATAAAAAGAATGAAATCAGTAAGTCCAGGCTTATATGACCTGGGGCCAGTTATGCAATTTGACTCAACCCCTATTTTTTTACTCAAACATGGAGACAATAATACCTATCCCTCGGTGATGGTAGTAATTGAGATGATACACTCCAGAGTGCCTACCACGTGGCTATTATCAACAGTCATCTGGACCCTAGGAATGGCTCATCTGTGGTCAAGTGCATCCTTGTGGTGGTGACTCAGAACCAGACAGAAGCCAGAGTCTGGCATGTCTCAGCCACACCCACATTTGTGGAAGAAGCTGATGTCCCACCACACCTATCTTGTTCTTTCTGGATCAAACATCGGGCTTTGGCTTGGATAGCAAATCCTTAAACAGTTAATTCTCGGTTATTCAAAGGAATGGAAAACAGCTAGTGCTAGTACTACAGACTGAAGGCTTATGTCTCCAAAAATTCACATGTTGAAAACTCTCAGTATGATAGTATTAGGAGGTGGGGGATCTTTGGGAGGTAATTAGCTCATAAGGGCAGTTCAGTTCAGTTTAGTCACTCAGTTGTGTTTGACTCTTTGCAACCCCATAGACTGCAACATGCCAGGATTCCCTGTCCTTACCATCTCCCAGAGCTTGCTCAAACTCATGTCCATCGAGTCAGTGATACCATCCAACCATCTCATCCTCTATCGTCCCTTTCTCCTCCTGCCTTCAATTTTTTCCAGCATCAGGGTATTTTCCAATGAGTCAGTTCTTCGCATCAGGTGGCCAAAGTATTGGAGTTTCAGCTTTAGCATCAGTCCTTCCAATGAATATTCAGGACTGATTTCCTTTAGGATGAACTGGTTGGATCTCCTTGCAGTCTAAGGGACTCTCAAGAATCTTCTCCAACACCACAGCTAAAAAGCATCAATTCTACAATGCTCAGTTTTCTTTATAGTCCAACTCTCACATCCATACTATTGGAAAAACCATAGCTTTGACTAGACGGACTTTTGTCAGCAAAGTAATGTCTCTGCTTTTTAATATGCTATCTCAGTTGGTCATAGCTTTTCTTCCAAGGAGCAAGTGTCTTTTAATTTCATGGCTGCAGTCACCATCTGCAGTGAATTTGAAGCCCAAGAAAATAAAGTCTGTCACTGTTTCCACTGTTTCCCTGTCTATTTGCCATGAAGTAATGGGACCAGATGCCATGATCTTAGTTTTTTGAATGTTGAGTTTTAAGCCAGCTTTTCACTCTGCTCTTTCACTTTCATCAAGAGGCTCTTTAGTTCCTCTGCACTTTCTGCCATAAGGGTGGTGTCATCTGTGTATCTGAGGTTATTGATATTTCTCCTGGCAATCTTGATTCCAGCTTGTGCTTCTTCCAGCCCAGCACTTCACGTGATGTACTCTGTATTTAAGTTAAATAAGAAGGGTGACAATATCCAGCCTTGACGTACTCCTTTCCCAATTTGGAAACAGTCTGTTATTCCATGTATGGTTAGAACTCTTCCTTCTTGACCTGCATACAGATTTCTCAGGAGACAGGTCAGGTGGTCTGGTATTCCCATCTCTTGAAGAATTTTCCAGTTTGTTGTGATCTACACAGTCAAAGGCTTTGGTGTAATCAATAAGAAGGAAGTAGATGTTTTTCTGGAATCATCTTATTTTTCTATGATCCAAAGGATGTTGATAATTTGATCTCCGGTTCCTCTGCTTTTTCTAAATCCAGCTCAAACATCTGAAAGTTCACAGTTCATATACTGTTGAAGCCTATCTTGGAGAATTTTGAGCATTACTTTGCCAGCGTGTGAGATGAGTGTAATTGTGCAGTAGTTTGAACATTCTTTGGCACTGCCCTTCTTTGGGACTGGAATGAAAACTGACCTTTTCCAGTCCTGTGGCCACTGCTGAGATTTCCAAATCTGCTGGCATATTGAGTGCAGCACTGTAACAGCATCATCTTTTAAGATTTTAAATAGCTCAACTGGAATTCCATCACCTCCACTAGCTTTGTTCATAGTAATGCTTCCTAAGGCCCACTTGACTTCGCATAAGTGCAGAGCCCTCATGACTAGGATTAGTGCCCTTATAAAAGAGACCCCAGAGAGCTCCCTCACCCCTTCTTCCACATGAGGACACAGAAAGAAGATGCCATCTATGAACCAGGAAGGGGGTCCTCACCAGACATCGTATGAGCTGGTGCCTTGACCTTGACTTACAGCCTACTGAACTGTGAGAAATGAATGTCTGTTGTTGATAAGCCACCCAGCCCATGGTGTTTTGTTACAGCAGTCTAAATGGACTAAAACAGGTAAGTAACCAAAAGATTGCCTACTGGGGATTTGAAAATGCATCACAGGCTGGCATAGGCAGAATAATGAGCCCATGAAGACATCCATATCTACTCCCCAAAGTAGCCCACTAGTGAGTACAAAGTGAATACAGTAGGTTACCTGGCAAAGAGGGATTAAGGCGGCAAAGGCCTTTCAGGCTGTGCACCACCTGACCTTAACATGAGGAAATGACCTTGTATTGGGAATGAGCCCAACGTCATCACAGGGTCTTTGTAAGTGGAAGAGGGAGGCAGAGGAGAGAAAACTAGGGAGATGGCATCACGAGAACGACTGGACCCACTGCTGCTGGAAGAAGCTACAGGAAGAACACAGCAGCTGTGAGTGAACAATGTGGGTGACCTCGAGAAGCTACCAAGTGAGGAAACAGACTTTCCCTGGAGCTCCCAAAGGGAGGCAGCCCCACTGACACCTTGATTTGACCCCCTCGAGACCTGTATCAGGCCACTCACCTCCAAAATTGCCAGATCATAAACCTGTGTTGATTTAAGTACTGTTTATGATAACTGTTTTTTTCCAGCCTCTGATTCCATTTCGCTTTTTTTCCTCTTATGTCTCTACGTAAATGTATAGTCTATCACCTTGGCTCAGTATACATCACCAAAATTCCCCTGAGATTTCATAGTCTCTAACAGTCGGTCACACTTGGGGTGCCCACCTTAAGCCTGTGGTAACCACAGCAGCGGAAAACTAGCAGGACAAATGCTTGTAAAACCAGAGGTTTTCAAGTCCTCCTCTTCGGGTGTCCCAGGCTAAACTGGATGACTGAGCGGTGACACAGGGGAAAACGACCTTAAGAACTGGTGCTTGAGAAGGAAATTCTAAGACCTGAGGGTTACTCATTCATTCACTTGAGAACAGTAGCTGAGCACCATCTTTGCGCTGGACAGCGGGCACACCAGGTGAGCAAGGCATGGCAGAGGACTGTAGGCCCTCCCCGTCTAGACGCAGGAGGCAGCAACAGAAACAAGGAGTGCTGTGAACTATGTCTCCTGTCAGCAAATCATCCAAGTGAAATGATGTTCCAGCTGAATTTGGAAAAACTAGCAGACGTCTGTGGAGCAAACCAAATTCAAGGAAAAGAGACGTATGAGGCAGTGCAGGGCTCTTGTGAACACAATCCCCCATAAACCACCCCAAATGGTCTGAAAACAACAGGTAAGTCTCGTGCCCTGCATGCATGTGTGTGCTCAGGCGTGTTGGACTCTCTGGGACTCCATGGACTGCAGCCTCCCAGGCTCCTCTGTCTATGCCTTCCCCCAGAACAGATGCTGCTCCAGGACATCCCTGGCTTGACCTGCTGCAAAATGCAGGAGTCCTGGCTCACCCATCTGTCACACAACAGTATGTTACAAACCTCTGACAGGTAGTAGGTACTCAGTTAAAATTGTTGAGGGAAGGAACAGAAGGAGGGAAGGAGGGGAAACACCCATTTTCAGATCTTCCTCACACCTCACCCTCAGTGCTGAGCTTACTTCAGGGACCACTACTCATCCTCACTCTGACGCTCATCCCATGAGCCACTGTCAGCCCGACTCCCACTTCAGAGGTCCCCAGGACACAGTCCTGCCCATCTCCTCCCCGCTGGACCAGACTCCTGCAGTCTGCGCCCAACCCTCCCTCTGGTTTTCCTGTACCGCTGTCCATGGCCCAGCACTGGTGAGAGAGAAACTAAGATGCTAGAGCCTCCCTAGAGACTTTCCACAAACCTCCTTCTCCTCTGGAGAACAGGGAGGGAGACCAGGTCACACAAGTGTCTATTCCAATGCACCAGAGACTAATCCTCCTTCCAAACCAGGAGAAAGTCACCCTCATTCTCTTTAGAGAAAGAAACAAAGCACCACGATGGTGATGCTTTTTTACAGGCCTCTGGCTCTCACCTAGAAACCCCAGTTTTTTAGAACAATAACATTCTGTGACATGGACAGCTGTCATCTCATTTTCATTTAAAGTGTGATTAAATATCTTAGGAAAAATACCATTTCTTCACTGATCAGTATTTTATAATCCAACGATTGTTTATTTAAACTTTAAACAGGTCCCTATTCTTCCACTCTCTTACTGCTCAATAAGATTACTATTCCTACATGCTACCAGGTATAAAGTCTAGAGCCTGCCAGGGTTCTTACCACAGTGATGACTAATTATAAATATTGGCTGACATTTGCTTCAAAATACGTTCATATCTGTGTGCCATTTCCACTGGTTCCCTGAACTCTGAGCTTTTCATAAAGAAACAAACAAAAGAAAATATAAAGCTAACATGGCAGATATTTCGATCAGCCCAAAGAAGTGGAAACACAACTTTGAAGAGTAAAGAATTTCCAAACCAAGATTTTAAACCAAGAACATATTCAATTCTACAGTCAACAGCACCTGTGACATTTTGCCTGTCATGCATCACTGTCTAGTCTAGACCATTAACAGGGGGATTTGCAATGGCTTCAGATGGTCCTAAGGAAGAAACCTCACCTGTTTCAGAATTTTGCAGAGGACTGCCTGGGCAGAAACCACATAGCCAAAGCCTAACATAAAAAAGAAGTACTTTATACAAACCAAGATGGAAAAGATGAATAGGTGTATGTTTTTTCCTCTATTTGTATGACTGTTTGAGAACCTAATGAGAACAACATTCAGGCTGTGTGTGGGGGAGGTGTGACCCACACAGTGAGCAGCCTGCTGCCCCAGCACTTTGTAGACTGTACACTCTCCAGGTCAGAACTTGATTTGTGGCTGTGAACCTAGCTCAGCTAGTTGATGGTTGCCTTTCTCACTCTGCCTCTGACCACGTGTGCAAAAATCCTCGGCTTGGATCATATGGGCCGCATTGCCCACGAAGTGGATTGGCCTGCCCCAGAATGGTTTCTCACCTGTGCATAGCTCTGTGAAAACGCTCCAAAAGGCTTCAGCCCTGGGCTGAGTGTTCTATGTGACTTTCAAGCTGTTCTCACCCATCCAGAGAAGTTGCTTGCACACTTCATCTACCTCTGTGTGCAGAGCAAGCTTGGCGAGCTTCCCACAGTCACTCTGAGCCTTTAATACTCAGTTCTTGATCCCTTTTTCCAGACCAGTTGGTGCCCTTATCTGTACTCCCCTTGTGTCCTGTATCCACCTCTATTATTAATATTCAACAGAGTAATATGAGGATAATAGGTGAATATATATTAGGTTGAAGCTGCATCTTAATTATCTTTGTACCTCCAATGGGCAAACTATGACTAGCATCGAATAGGTTCTCAATAAATATGTAGGTAAAGCAGATGTATGTCACTGCTGAAGCTCTCTCCCATCAAAGGAAAGTTCAGAAAGTAAAGCTAGTCCTGCAAGGGCCTGACCAATCCCAGCTAGAGGCTGGCTGGGTGGGAAGACTTTCCTGCCCCCCTGAAGCCCACAGCTGCTACTCTCTAGTCTTGGTAAGCTGCTGGAGTTTTAATAGCTAGTGAGGGGTGCCTGACTCTATTGTAGCATCACTCTGCCAGTCTGACTTTACTTTTCTCTTAATGTTGGAGATAAAGGACATCTGGTCTGATGAGAATAAGCATCAAATGGGACATTAAACAGATTTGCTGTGCAGAGTCTAACTCTGCAACACATGAGACTGTACAAATCATATCTGGTCCTCAACTTACTCATCCTTAAAATGAGCTGGATGCCACTTTTCACCCACTATCATGGCTATAATAAAAAGACAATAATGTGTCAGGGAGGATATGGAGAAATTAGAACCTCCATATAGTGCTGGTGGGAATGTCAGATGGTGCAGCTGCTTTGGAATATAGTGACAGTTCCTCAAAAGTTGAAATGAGAGTCTTCAGCAATTTCATTCCCAGGTACTAACCCAAGAAAAATAAAAACATGTTTCCAGACAAAAACTTATACACAAATGTTCATAGCAGCATTATTCATAATAGCCAAAAAACATAGAAACAACCAATGAATTAACCAATGAATGAATAAATGAAATGTGGTATATCCGTATGATGAAATATTATTCAGAAAAGGGACAAGGTACTGATACATGCTACAATATGGATAAAACTTGAAGACTATGCAAAATGAAAGAAGAAATGGGGACAGTTTCACGAGTACAAGATCTTTGGGTGTGATGAAAACGTTTCATAATTAGAGATGATTACACAACACTGTGGAAACACTAAACACAGTAAAATATACTCTTTAAAATGCTTAGTTTTATGTCATGTGAATTTACCTCAATTAAAAAAAAAAAACCTTTGAGTTGAAGAAGTGTTTTTTTAACCCAGCCTAGATTAATCTTTTATAGAGTCATAAAATATCATTTTTAATACATTTTTAGTGGAAAGGAGGGCCCCCAAAAACTTTCTGCAGCCCTGCTTGGAGTGGAGGCTGACTGTCCCACTAGAAAGGGACCCATCACATAGAAATATGACTGACTGAAACAAAGTATCCTTATTTTAACACCAGGCTGGGATGGCCTTTAGAAACTAAAACAAGTGAAATCAGTAATGATTACTAATTTTTCAGTCAGCCTCTTTTCTTCATTCATCTGGATACTGCTAGACATTCTGCCTACAAAGGAGGCCTCCCCATTTTACAGATATGCAAAGTGAGGCTGCTGAGAGAAGGTACTTGGTTTACCGAAGTCACAGAGCATGGGACAGCAAGAACCAAGGAATCACATCCAAGTTTGTGTGTCTGACTTTTTCTACTATACCATGCGGCCTCCTACAAAGGGGTATTTGGTTCTTACACAAAAGCATCTCAGCTATAGCAAACCCTGAAAGTTGTGCCTTAGCCTGAGCTCAGTATCTGAAAACAGTCACTGTGGGCTTTCCTAAATGTGCATGCACTTAAATGTGGGCAGGACTACCAGGAGGCTCTGCAGACGACCTTGTAGAGACAACAGACCATAAAAAACGTCAGAGATGATAAAGAGGAGCACAAATAGGATCAGAAAAGTCTGTGGATTGTCACTGGGGGCATTTGCTTTCCTTAGCCTGAAACCATCACTGATCAATTTCACTTGTGGACTGACAGCTAATCATTTTCTGATCTCATTAGCTGGTCCAGGGCTTAAGTGTGTTAGTGAGTCTGGGAGGGAAAGTAGGTTTCACTCCAACTAGCAAAGGGGTGGGGAAAACAAGTCTCACACACTTGACTCTCTAGAAAGTTCTGTGCGAATCAGCAAGTTCAAGATTTGCTTGCATAAAGGTCAGTAGCAGGCTTGTAAACCCAACCTAGAGGGCTGCCCTTTGCGAAACAGGTGAAGGAGGGGGTGCTTTTAGACCCAGATACAGGAAGATGACCTTTCGGAATCTATGCCCAATTACCCGGTTAAACAAAAAGAGCCCCAGGCACCTCTCTGGATACCATATTTTATCATCTTTTGGCTGTGGACAGTTTCCAAGAAAGCTGTCCTGTTGAAAAATTGCTGGGTGGTGAGAGAAATCAGCAAAAGGTGCATATTTGTAAACAGAATCTCTAAAATTCATTATTTTTCCCAGAAGGGATTAAGGCCAGCTCCACCGCCACTGGATAAAAATGGCTTTGACAGCTGTGGCTGTCATTTGGATGACAAATGTATTTTTCTTTGCTTCCCAGAGTGCACATCTCTTGACACACTCACGATGAGGCGATGTTAATTGCTAAGCCCCATTGGAAAAAGAGAAGAGCACTAACAACGCACACATTTTAATGAGAGGGTCTGTGCCACCAAGAGGGGTTGGTCTAAACACTTTGCTCAACTGCCTGTTCTCCAAGGAGAGTTTTCTGTCTCATGGAGAATATGGGGAGCAGGGGTGTGATAAGCAAAGACAGTGTGACTGCTGAGCTGCCCAGAGCAGGTTAAGAGTCGTCCTTGAGAACTGTTACTTTTGGGGTTGGGGGGTAGCCTGTTCTCAGGGGAGGCAGCTAGTACAAGAACGAAGCTGGTGTGGAGAAGATGCAGGCAAGCCTGGCAGATATGAATGCAGCAGGGTCTATACTGAATGCTCAACTGCCTTGACCCCACCCCTGTCTTCTTCTAGCCCAGATCCCTGTGGCCCACATTCCGCCCCCAATTCCATGCTGAGTGACTCAGGCCAGGGCCTGGGAAATCCAGAAGGGACCACAGAGATCAGCTGCAGTTGGGGGTGGCAAATACTTGCCCCTGCGCCTCCTCTTTCACCTCCTGTGCCCAGATCAGACATCACTGATTGATCACATTGCTCCATCTTTTTGACCCTAAATGCAATCTCAGAATTCGCTTTAGCTCAGCATTCCAAAAGCCACCAAGAGAGTCAGTCAATACACCAGATAAAACTTGTTTTCCAATTTAAGTTTTGTCTAACTTCATCTGATTTTTTCTATTTTAACACATTTCTTACTTATTTGCTAAAGATTACATAGTACACTAATATTCTTGATTTTTTTTCTTCTGCCCCGGACTCGTCGGCTTAAAAAAAAAAAAAAAACAGCTTTATTGAGATATAATCCACATACCATAAATAAACCACTTTAAAGTGTACAAATCAGTGATTTTTTATTTCTAAGGTTGTGCAACCTTCAACACTGTCTAATTTCAGGACATTTTAAATCACCCCAACAAGACACCCCCCCAAACCCATTAGTAGTCAATCCTCACTCCCCACTTCTCCCTAGTCCCTTGCAACCACTAATCTACTTTCTTTCTCTTGGGATTTGCCTCCTCTGGACATTTCGTTAAATAGAATTAGGCAACATGCAAATTTTCTGTCTTAAAGTTTCATTTTTTTCTGTTATCAATTATTGTTATTATTATCATGATTATTATTATTACTTTTGGCCACAGCTTGAGGGATCTTAGTTCCCCAACCAGAGATCTAACCCTATTCCTCAGCAGTGAAGGTGAGGAGGAGTCTTAACCACTGGACTGCCAGGAAATTCTCTCCTGATTTTGGAAGAAAGCAACACATCACTGTGGCTCCTACAAGTGTCCCAGGCCCCAGGCACTGAGTCTATGGGAGAAACTGGCCCCACCTCCCACCCCCTGGAGCAGGGCCAACCCTGCAGCCACCACACACGCCTCTGCCAGTTTCTGACACCTTCTGGGCAGGTGCCCAAAGGGCCAGGTCCTGAGAGTGAACAAGTGCCAGCCACCACCCCCCCAGGCCCACCACCGTGTCATGCCGGTCCACCCTGCTCCCCACTGCCCTGCTCATGGCACTGACCCAGAAGTTAGATGCAACTCATCCTCGACTCAGCCCACCCTGCGAGGCCCAGAGCTTTGATCCCAGGCCAGGCGTGTCTGCCTGGTCTCTTTCTCACTTACAACCATTCCCTCCAGAGAGTTTCCTTATGCAGAAAGGATGTCCACCATGGGGCTGAATCCCAGGGTGGGCCAGCTTACAAGTAAATGTGCCACCGCTAACAACTCTCTTTGGCTTCCTCTGTCACCAACAGGCCATTCTGGAGGCCCTGCAGAGCCCTGCTTGGACAGCAGGCACAGGAAGCCCAAACTTGTGTCTTTGTCACTTTTCCTGGCTCCTCCTCCCCAGTCTGTTCCCAGAAAACTCCTTCTGTTCCCTGAGCCTCTCCATCTGGAGGGATGGGAAAGGGAGACTGTCAGACCCTCTGAAGGGACTTCCAGAAACTGCGGTGGGGAGACAGACTTTGAGGAGAGGACCACACAATGGAGGCCTCAGGGAATTTACATTTCCTGCGTGTGATTAAGTATCCGACAGGCTGAAGGGAGAGCTGACAGAAGGAGGCCTGGCCAGGAGAGTCTGCAAGGCTCAGGACAGTGCCAAGACCCATTAGCCTGCAGGGGGTGGTGCAGTGGGTGGGGTTCAGGCGACCATCACTCCTGGGTCCTACCCCTCTCTCTGTCCCTCTCCATCTCTGGATCCCTCAACCCTTTCAAAACTTCTAAAAAGAGTCAATCTACAAGTAGTTATCAGATCTCTTGTTCATTCATGCATTTGTTCACCTACCTTTTTCCAAGTTCAGGATGTGCCCTGTGCTAGAGGCCAGAAATGCAGACATGAACCAGGTGTGGCCCTCAGCAACAAGTGGACCGGGGGACACTTCAAGCAGGGAACAGCTCAATAAGGTGACCTGGTGAGAGCATCAAGGGAAGAAGGTTAGTTTTTCCTGAAAGTGGGGCTCAGCATCAGGAAAGGCTTTAAGGAGTGTATTGCTTTGCTAGGGCTTCCATAACAAAATAGCACATTCTAGGGGGCTTAACAGAGAAGGCAATGGCAACCCACTCCAGTACTCTTGCCTGCAAAATCCCATGGACAGAGGAGCCTGGTAGGCTGCAGTCCATGGGGTTGCTAACAGTCAGACACGACTGAGAGACTTCACTTTCACTTTTCACTTTCATGCATTGGAGAAGGAAATGGCAACCCACTCCAGTGTTCTTGCCTGGAGAATCCCGGGGACAGCACAGCCTGGTGGGCTGCTGTCTATGGGGTGGCACAGAGTCGGACACGACTGAAGCAACTTAGCAGCAGCAGCAGCAGCAGGGGGCTTAAACAACAGAAATGTATTTCCTTGCCATTCTGGAGGCTAGAAGTCAAAGATCAAGGTGTAGGCAGGGTTGTTTTCTCCAAAAGCTTCTTTCCCTACCTCGCAAGTGGCCTTTCCTTATGTATACACATCCTCGATATCTCTACGTATATCCAAATATAAGGACACCAGTCAGACTGGGTTAGGGCCCACCCTAAGTTCTCAGTTTAATTTAATCACCCCTTTAAAGATCTTATGTTCAAATACAGTTCCATTCTAAGGCTCCAGAATTTAGAGCTTCAACATAGGAATTCAGAGGAGACACAATTCATCCCATAACTCAGAGGCTGTCTTTGGCTGTGCCTTGAAAGCAGAGCCGGAAATAGCCAGATGCACAGAACAGGGACCTACTCTTGATGTCAAGCTCAGCAGAGCAAAGACCCAGAGAAATTAAACACCTGTCTCCTTTGGGGAGTGGCAAGAGTTCTGATAAGTGGAAACACAGGACAGAGGTCAGAAGAAAATGCCACAGCATTCAGGAGGGCTGTGTGTTTCCTGGCAGTTGTGCACATGCCAGTGGATAATGGCTTAGAGTTCAGATTCTGAGAGTCCTCATGTGTAGACTGACTGCACACAAAATCTTATTTATTGAGATTAAATCTTATTCATTAAGATTAAATAAAATAAAGTTCATTAAATACCTAGTGTTTAGAACAGACATTTAGCACTCTTAGATGGGGTGCTTTCCTTCCCCACTTCTGTATTTCTTTACACCTTTCGGTGACCATACATTAGTTTTAAACTGAAAACATCAGCTTATAAAATAGTAGAGGCAGCAAGCGCTGAGGAATTTAGAAGGGTGAGAAAATCCATTCCATGCTGCTGTCTAATCATCAAGAATTTACTGGGTTTAGTTCTCTGCTCGGAAGGGGACAAAAATCTAAGGCAGGCTCCTGCTGCAGTGGAGTTGACAGCTCATTTGGGAATGTTCCTCAGAAGATGAGCCCACCCCCAGGAGGCTGGCAGGGGTGATGCAATTGTAATCACAGCCCTCGATCCTCTAACCCCCAGGAGGCACAGTACTCAGAACTGGTAGCTGAATCAAAGCACGAGGGACAGAAATGACTTAAAAGACCTCCCAGAAAGTGGCTGACAGCCAGAAGCTCTCTTGGAAAGGGCTCAGAGCTCACCTTCAGATTTTCTTGAAATTGTAACTGAACAAAAGCTTGGAAAATCTGAGTGTGCCGGTCTCTGAGAGGGATGTGGATGGAGCTGTGAGCTTGGAGCCAGAGGATCAAACCCGAGTTCTGGCTCTGCCTTTTCTAAGCTGGCAACTCTGGTGGAATCCCTGGTCAATGAATCTCTCTGAGGGATTGATTCCTTCATCTCTGAAATCAAGAGCAGGTTACGATCCACTTCCATCTGCCTTACTATCAAATAGGGCAATGGAAGAGAACACGCTCTGAGACCCCAAAGTTCTACACACCCTTAGCGGTCCTCCAGAAGGGCAAGGCCCTTGGGCTTCCCAGGGTGGAAGTGCAAAGACATCTCCCTAGTCCCAGCGTGAGTGTACGTGGAAAGTGTCCAGTTGCTGGTGGGAACAGACTGCCTGAACTCTCCGGCTGGGTTCTGTGTGTTGTCAGTACTGCCCAGGTCATTCCACTGTGAGACCAGAGTTGAGAAGCACAGCTTATAGGCCAAACTGACCAGGCTGCTTGACTCCTTCACCAAAACACACTTCCTTCCACAGTTGCCATGGTAGAGGAATATCTCTCTTCCCAAAACACTTTCTCAACAGTCAAAGCCTTCCACTTAATCACAAGGGCTCTGGGTCTCAAAATCTAGTGTGTGCAAGACACACCAGAGATACTTGTCCAAGAGGAAGAGGCCTGGGCTTAGGCCTAACCCTAACCACCCCCAACCACTCCTACAGAGATTCTGATTCAGTCAGTCCGAGAAGTAGCTCAGGAAATCTCCATTTAATCACATATAGTATAAACACATGTTTGCCAACAAGGGTCCATCTAGTCAAGGCTATGGTTTTTCCAGTAGTCATGTAGGGATGTGAGAGTAGGACTATAAAGAAAGCTGAGCACCAAAGGATTGATGCTTTTGAACTGTGGTGTTGGAGAAGACTCTCGAGAGTCCCTTGGTCTGCAAGGAGATCCAACCAGTCCATCCTAAAGGAAATTAGTCCTGAATATGCACTGGAAGGACCGATGTTGAAGCTGAAACTCCAGTACTTTGGCCACCTGATGTGAAGAGCTGACTCATTTGAAAAGACCCTGATGCCGGGAAAGATTAAAGGTGGGAGGAGAAGGGGACGACAGAGGATGAGATGGTTGGATGGCATCACCAACTCAATGGACATGAGTTTGAGTAAACTCCGGGAGTTGGTGATGGACAAGGAGGCCTGGTGTACTGCAGTCCATGGGGTCACAAAGAGTCAGACCGAGCTGAGTGACTGAACTGAACTGAGTGTAACGAGAATTCATTGGACTCAAAAGAGAAAAAAACAAACTCAGGGAGGAGCCAAGATGGCGGAGGAGTAGGACGGGGAGAACACTTTCTCCCCCACAAATTCATCAAAAGAGCATTTAAAAGCCGAGTAAATTCCACAAACAACTTCTGAATGCCGGCAGAGGACATCAGGCACCCAGAAAAGCAACCCAAGTCTTACAAAGGAGGTAGGAAAAAATATAAAAGACAAAAAAAGAGACAAAAGAGGGAGGGACGGAGTTCCGTCCCGGGAAGGGAGTCTTAAAAAGAGAGAAGTTTCCAAACATCGGGAAACCTTCTCACTGCCGAATCTGTGCTGAACTTTGGAAGCACAGAGGGCAACATAACAGGGAGGGAAAATAAATAAACAATTAAAACTCACAGATTGCGAGCCCTACGGTAACTCCCCCAGCGGAGAAGCAGCACAGACGCCTGCACACGCCATTAGCAAGCTGGGGCTGGGCAGGGAGGCGCATCGCCGGCTGCATCGCTTAGAGTAAGGACCTGGCCTGAAAACACTGAGCACTATCCGAGCGAAATAATCTGGGCTAGCAAACCAGACTGTGGGATATCTATCACGCGAAAAGCCAGCCCTAACCTAAGACACCGCCAGGCCCATGCATGGAACAAAGGACTGAACAGAGATAGATGGCTGCAGACCTTCCCCCTCCGGTGACACACAGCCAGAGCCGGAAGGGGGCAATCACAGCCCCAGAGAGACATTATCTATAAAACTGTAAGCAGGCTTCTTTGCTAACTAAAACTTCTTGGGGGTCTGGACGGTCAACATCTCCCTGAGAAGGTGCGCCGGTTGTACACCTAGATAACCGAGCAGCGGGGAGGCGATAAGTTGCAGCAATCGCGCTCACTAAACACCTCATCACCTGAGCTGCTCGGACCTGGGAAGGGCACAAAACGCAGGCCCAACTGTGTCTGCGCCTCTGGGGACTGCCCGAGTGCCTGAACCTGAGCAGCTTGGACCTGGGAGGTGCAGGCAGCCCAGGGCCGGCCACGGATAGTTCCCGGCGGAACAATCTAGAGCCTGAGTAGTGTGGGCAGGAAGGCTACACGCGCCGTGAGCGGGGGCAGACCCAGTGTGGCTGAGGCACTGCGAGCACGCGCCAGTGTTACCTGTTTGCAGCATCCCTCCCTCCCTCCCCACAGCGCGACTGAACAAGTGAGCCTAAAAAGAAAAAAAAAAAAGTTTCCTCCACCGTCCCCTTTGTGTCAGGGTGGAAACCAGACACTGAAGAGCCCAGCAAACAGAAGAAGCTATAACAGAGGGAACCGCCTTGGAAGCTACAGGCAATAGATTAAAACCCTGTGGTTAGTACCGGCTACATAGGAAGGGACCTATAGGTCTTGAGAAATACAAGTCGGACCAAGGAACTAGCCGAAAATGAGCTGAACCCACAATACTCACAACAAAACCAGAGAAAGTCCTCGATATATTTTTGCTATTTTTACGATAATTCTTTCTTTTTTTTTTCTAATTTTATTTTATTTTTAAACTTTACATAATTGTATTAGTTTTGCCAAATATTAAAATGAATCCGCCACAGGTTTACATGTGTTCCCCATCCTGAACCCTCCTCTCTCCTCCCTCCCCATACCATCCCTCTGGGTCGTCCCAGTGCACTAGCCCCAAGCATCCAGTATCGTGCATCGAACCTGGACTGGCAGCTCGTTTCTTACATGATATTTTACATGTTTCAATGCCATTCTCCCAAATCTTCCCACCCTTTCCCTCTCCCACAGAGTCCATAAGACTGTTCTATACATCAGTGTCTCTTTTGCTGTCTCGTATACAGGATTATTGTTACCATCTTTCTAAATTCCATATATATGCGTTAGTATACTGTATTTATGTTTTTCCTTCTGGCTTACTTCACTCTGTATAATAGGCTCCAGTTTCATCCACCTCATTAGAACTGATTCAAATGTATTCTTTTTAATGGCTGAGTAATACTCCATTGTGTATATGTACCACTGCTTTCTTATCCATTCATCTGCTGATGGACATCTAGGTTGCTTCCATGTCCTGGCTATTATAAACAGTGCTGCGATGAACATTGGGGTACACGTGTCTCTTTCCCTTCTGGTTTCCTCAGTGTGTATGCCCAGCAGTGGAATTGCTGGATCATAAGGCAGTTCTATTTCCAGTTTTTAAGGAATCTCCACACTGTTCTCCATAGTGGCTATACTAGTTTGCATTCCCACCAACAGTGTAAGAGGGTTCCCTTTTCTCCACACCCTCTCCAGCATTTATTATTTGTAGCCTTTTGGATCGCAGCCATTCTGACTGGTGTGAAATGGTACCTCATAGTGGTTTTGATTTGCATTTCTCTGATAATGAGTGATGTTGAGCATCTTTTCATGTGTTTGTTAGCCCTCTGTATGTCTTCTTTGGAGAAATGTCTATTTAGTTCTTTGGCCCATTTTTTGATTGGGTCATTTATTTTTCTGGAGTTGAGCTGTAGGAGTTGCTTGTATATTTTTGAGATTAGTTGTTTGTCGGTTGCTTCATTTGCTATTATTTTCTCCCATTCTGAAGGCTGCCTTTTCACCTTGCTAATAGTTTCCTTTGATGTGTAGAAGCTTTTAAGGTTAATTAGGTCCCATTTGTTGATTTTTGCTTTTATTTCCAATATTCTGGGAGGTGGGTCATAGAGGATCCTGCTGTGATGTATGTCGGAGAGTGTTTTGCCTATGTTCTCCTCTAGGAGTTATATAGTTTCTGGTCTTACGTTTAGATCTTTGATCCATTTTGAGTTTATTTTTGTGTATGGTGTTAGAAAGTGGTCTAGTTTCATTCTTTTACAAGTGGTTGACCAGATTTCCCAGCACCACTTGTTAAAGAGATTGTCTTTAATCCATTGTATATTCTTGCCTCCTTTGTCAAAGATAAGGTGTCCATATGTGCGTGGATTTATCTCTGGGCTTTCTATTTTGTTCCATTGATCTATATTTCTGTCTTTGTGCCAGTACCATACTGTCTTGATAACTGTGGCTTTGTAGTAGAGCCTGAAGTCAGGTAGGTTGATTCCTCCAGTTCCATTCTTCTTTCTCAAGGTCGCTTTGGCTATTCGAGGTTTTTTGTATTTCCTCATTCTTTCTTTCTTTTTTTTTTTTTTTTTAATTTTTAAAAAAAAATTTAAGTCCTCTATTATTCCTTTAATTTTCACTTTTATAACCTATTACTTTGCAAAAAAGAAGAGACCCTATTTTTTTTTCTTCAGCAAACTTCACATATATATTTTTTATAATTTTTTGACCTTTTTTTTTTCTTCTTTTCTTTAACATTGTATTTTTGAAATTCCAAACTCTACTCTAGATTTTTAATTTTAGCTTTTTGGTATTTGTTATCAATTTTGTACCTATAGATTTTTTATAATTTCTGTGACTTTTTTTTTTCTCTGTTCCTTTCTCTTCTTCTTTTATATAACATTGTATATCTGAAATTCCAAACTCTACTCTAGATTTATAATTTATGCTTTTTGGTATTTGATATCAATTTTGTACCTGTATTTTCTTTATAATTTTTGCGACATTGTTTTTGTTTTTTTCTCTCTTTCTTTTTCTTCTTCTTTTTTTTAACATTGTATTTTTGAAATTCCAAACTCTACTCTAGATTTTTAACTTTTGCTTTTTGGTATTAGTTATCAATTTTGTACCTATATTTTCTTTATAATTTTCGCGACTTTGTTTGTTTTTGTTTGTTCGTTTTTTCTCTCTTTCTTTTCCTTCTTCTTTTCTTTAACATCGTATTTTTAAAATTCCAAACTCTACTCTAGACTTTTAATTTTTGCTTTTATGTATTTGTTACCAATTTTGTACCTTTAAGAACCCAGTCTTCAGTACTCATTTTTCACTAGGGAACGAGATTACTGGCTTAACTGCTCTCTCTCCCTTTGGACTCTCCTTTTTCTCCACCAGGTCGCCTGTGTCTCCTCCCTAACCCCTCTCTACTCTACCCAACTCTGTGAATTTCTGTGTGTTCCAGACGGTGGAGAACACTTAGGGAACTGATTACTGGCTGGATCTGTCTCCCTCCTTTTCATTCCCCCCTTTTATCCTTCTGTCCACCTCTGTCTCCTTCCTCCGTCTTCTCTTCTCTGTATAACTCCGTGAACATCTCTGAGCGGTCCAGTTGTGGAGTGCACATAAGGAAGTGATTATTGGCTAGCTCACTCTCTCCACTATTGATTCCACCTCATCTCATTCGGGTCACCTCTAACTCCTTCCTCCCTCTTCTCTTCATGTAATGCTGTGAACCTCTCTGGGTGACCCTCATGGTAGAGAAACTTTTCATCTTTAACGTAGATGTTTTATCAATGGTGCTGTATAGAAGGAGAAGTTTTTAAACTACTGTAAAAATAAGACCAGTAACTGGAAGCAGGAGGCTTAAATCCAAACCCTGACTCCAGGGAACTCCTGACTCCAGGGAACATTAATTGACAGGAGCTCATCAAACACCTCCATACCGACACTGAAACCAAGCACCACACAAGGGCCAACAAGTTCCAGGGCAAGACATACCAAGCAAATTCTCCAGCAACAAAGGAACACAGCCCTGAGCTTCAAGATACAGGCTGCCCAAAGTCACCCCAAAACCATAGACATCTCATAACTCATTACTGGACATTTCATTGAACTCCAGAGAGAAGAAATACAGCTCCACCCACCAGAACACCGACACAAGCTTCCCTAACCAGGAAACCTTGACAAGCCACCTGTACAAACCCACACACAGTGAGGAAATGCCACAATAAAGAGAACTCCACAAACTGCCAGAATACAGAAAGGACATCCCAAAATCAACAATTTAAACAAGTTGAAGAGACAGAGGAATACCCAGCAGAGAAAGGAACAGGATAAATGCCCACCAAACCAAACAAAAGAGGAAGAGATAGGGAATCTACCTGATAAAGAATTCCGAATAATGATAGTGAAATTGATCCAAAATCTTGAAATCAAAATGGAATCACAGATAAATAGCCTGGAGACAAGGATTGAGAAGATGCAAGAAAGGTTTAACAAGGACCTAGAAGAAATAAAAAAGAGTCAATATATAATGAATAATGCAATAAATGAAATTAAAAACACTCTGGAGGCAACAAATAGAATAACAGAGGCAGAAGATAGGATTAGTGAATTAGAAGATAGAATGGCAGAAATAAATGATTCAGAGAGGATAAAAGAAAAACGAATTAAAAGAAATGAGGACAATCTCAGAGACCTCCAGGACAATATTAAACGCTACAACATTCGAATCATAGGGGTCCCAGAAGAAGAAGACAAAAAGAAAGACCATGAGAAAATACTTGAGAAGATAATAGTTGAAAACTTCCCTAAAATGGGGAAGGAAATAATCACCCAAGTCCAAGAAACCCAGAGAGTCCCAAACAGGATAAACCCAAGGCGAAACACCCCAAGACACATATTAATCAAATTAACAAAGATCAAACACAAAGAACAAATATTAAAAGCAGCAAGGGAAAAACAACAAATAACACACAAGGGAATTCCCATAAGGATAACAGCTGATCTTTCAATAGAAACTCTTCAAGCCAGGAGGGAATGGCAAGACATACTTAAAATGATGAAAGAAAATAACCTACAGCCCAGATTATTGTAGCCAGCAAGGATCTCATTCAAGTATGAAGAAGAAATCAAAAGCTTTTCAGACAAGCAAAAGCTGAGAGAATTCTGCACCACCAAACCAGCTCTCCAACAAATACTAAAGGATATTCTCTAGACAGGAAACACAAAAATGGTGTATAAATTTGAACCCAAAACAATAAAGTAAATGGCAATGGGATCATACTTATCAGTAATTACCTTAAATGTAAATGGGTTGAATGCCCCAACCAAAAGACAAAGACTGGCTGAATGGATACAAAAACAAGACCCCTACATATGTTGTCTACAAGAGACCCACCTCAAAACAGGGGACACATACAGACTGAAAGTAAAGGGCTGGAAAAAGATTTTCCATGCAAATAGGGACCAAAAGAAAGCAGGAGTAGCAATACTCATATCAGATAAAATAGACTTTAAAACAAAGGCTGTGAAAAGAGACAAAGATGGTCACTACATAATGATCAAAGGATCAATCCAAGAAGAAGATATAACAATTATAAATATATATGTACCCAACACAGGAGCACCACAGTATGTAATACAAATGCTAACAAGTATGAAAGGAGAAATTAACAATAACACAATAATAGTGGGAGACTTTAATACCCCACTCACACCTATGGATAGATCAACTAAACAGAAAATTAACAAGGAAACACAAACTTTAAATGATACAATAGACCAGTTAGACCTAATTGATATCTATAGGACATTTCATCCCAAAACAATGAATTTCACCTTTTTCTCAGGTGCACATGGAACCTTCTCCAGGATAGATCACATCCTGGGCCATAAATCTAGCCTTGGTAAATTCAAAAAAATAGAAATCAGTCCAAGCATCTTTTCTGACCACAAGGCAGTAAGATTAGATCTCAATTACAGGAGAAAAACTACTAAAAATTCCAACATATGGAGGCTGAACAACACACTGCTGAATAACCAACAAATCACAGAAGAAATCAAAAAAGAAATCAAAATTTGCATAGAAATGAATGAAAATGAAAACACAACAACCCAAAACCTGTGCGACACTGTAAAAGCAGTCCTAAGGGGAAAGTTCATAGCAATACAGGCACACCTCAAGAAACAAGAAAAAAGTCAAATAAATAACCTAACTCTACACCTAAAGCAACTAGAAAAGGAAGAAATGAAGAACCCCAAGGTTAGTAGAAGGAAAGAAATCTTAAAAATTAGGGCAGAAATAAATGCAAAAGAAACAAAAGAGACCATAGCAAAAATCAACAAAGCCAAAAGCTGGTTCTTTGAAAGGATAAATAAAATTGACAAACCATTAGCCAGACTCATCAAGAAACAAAGGGAGAAAAATCAAATCAATAAAATTAGAAATGAAAATGGAGAGATCACAACAGACAACACAGAAATACAAAGGATCATAAGAGACTACTATCAACAATTATATGCCAATAAAATGGACAACGTGGAAGAAATGGACAAATTCTTAGAAAAGTACAACTTTCCAAAACTGGACCAGGAAGAAATAGAAAATCTTAACAGACCCATCACAAGCACGGAAATTAAAACTGTAATCAAAAATCTTCCAGCAAACAAAAGCCCAGGTCCAGACGGCTTCACAGCTGAATTCTACCAAAAATTTAGAGAAGAGTTAACACCTATCCTGCTCAAACTCTTCCAGAAAATTGCAGAGGAAGGTAAACTTCCAAACTCATTCTATGAGGCCACCATCACCCTAATACCAAAACCTGACAAAGATCCCACAAAAAAAAAGAAAACTACAGGCTAATATCACTGATGAACATAGATGCAAAAATTCTTAACAAAATTCTAGCAATCAGAATCCAACAACACATTAAAAAGATCATACACCATGACCAAGTGGGCTTTATCCCAGGGATGCAAGGATTCTTCAATATCCGCAAATCAATCAATGTAATACACCACATTAACAAATTGAAAAATAAAAACCATATGATTATCTCAATAGATGCAGAGAAAGCCTTTGACAAAATTCAACATTCATTTATGATAAAAACCCTCCAGAAAGCAGGAATAGAAGGAACATACCTCAACATAATAAAAGCTATATATGACAAACCCACAGCAAACATTATCCTCAATGGTGAAAAATTGAAAGCATTTCCTCTAAAGTCAGGAACAAGACAAGGGTGCCCACTTTCACCATTACTATTCAACATAGTTTTGGAAGTTTTGGCCACAGCAATCAGAGCAGAAAAAGAAATAAAAGGAATCCAAATTGGAAAAGAAGTAAAACTCTCACTATTTGCAGATGACATGATCCTCTACCTAGAAAACCCTAAAGACTCCACCAGAAAATTACTAGAACTAATCAATGATTATAGTAAAGTTGCAGGATATAAAATCAACACACAGAAATCCCTTGCATTCCTATACACTAATAATGAGAAAACAGAAAGAGAAATTAAGGAAACAATTCCATTCACCATTGCAACAGAAAGAATAAAATACTTAGGAATATATCTACCTAGAGAAACTAAAGACCTATACACAGAAAACTATAAAACACTGGTGAAAGAAATCAAAGAGGACACTAATAGATGGAGAAATATACCATGTTCATGGATTGGAAGAATCAATATAGTGAAAATGAGTATACTACCCAAAGCAATTTATAGATTCAATGCAATCCCTATCAAGCTACCAATGGTATTCTTCACAGAGCTAGAACAAATAATTTCACAATTTGTATGGAAATACAAAAAACCTCGAATAGCCAAAGCGACCTTGAGAAAGAAGAATGGAACGGGAGGAATCAACCTACCTGACTTCAGGCTCTACTACAAAGCCACAGTCATCAAGACAGTATGGTACTGGCACAAAGACAGAAATATAGATCAATGGAACAAAATAGAAACCCAGAGATAAATCCACGCACATATGGACACTTTATCTTTGACAAAGGAGGCAAGAATATACAATGGATTAAAGACAGTCTCTTTAACAAGTGGTGCTGGGAAATCTGGTCAACCACTTATAAAAGAATGAAACTAGAACACTGTCTAACACCATACACAAAAATAAACTCAAAATGGATTAAAGATCTAGACGTAAGACCAGAAACTATAAAACTCCTAGAGGAGGACATAGGCAAAACACTTTCTGACATACATCACAGCAGGATCCTCTATGACCCACCTCCCAGAATACTGGAAATAAAAGCAAAAATCAACAAATGGGACCTAATTAAACCTAATTAATTAAAAGCTTCTGCACATCAAAGGAAACTATTAGCAAGGTGAAAAGGCAGCCCTCAGAATGGGAGAAAATAATAGCAAATGAAGCAACTGACAAACAACTAATCTCAAAAATATACACGCAACTCCTACAGCTCAACTCCAGAAAAATAAATGACCCAATCAAAAAATGGGCCAAAGACCTAAATAGACATTTCTCCAAAGAAGACATACAGAGGGCTAACAAACACATGAAAAGATGCTCAACATCACTCATTATCAGAGAAATGCAAATCAAAACCACTATGAGGTACCATTTCACACCAGTCAGAATGGCTGCGATCCAAAAGGCTACAAGCAATAAATGCTGGAGAGAGTGTGGAGAAAAGGGAACCCTCTTACACTGTTGGTGGGAATGCAAACTAGTATAGCCACTATGGAGAACAGTGTGGAGATTCCTTAAAAACTGGAAATAGAACTGCCTTATGATCCAGCAATTCCACTGCTGGGCATACACACTGAGGAAACCAGAAGGGAAAGAGACACGTGTACCCCAATGTTCATCGCAGCACTGTTTATAATAGCCAGGACATGGAAGCAACCTAGATGTCCATCAGCAGATGAATGGATAAGAAAGCAGTGGTACATATACACAATGGAGTATTACTCAGCCATTAAAAAGAATACATTTGAATCAGTTCTAATGAGGTGGATGAAACTGGAGCCTATTATACAGAGTGAAGTAAGCCAGAAAGAAAAACACCAATACAGTATACTAACGCATATATATGGAATTTAGAAAGATGGTAACAATAATCCTGTATACGAGACAGCAAAAGAGACACTGATGTATAGAACAGTCTTATGGACTCTGTTGCAGAGGGAGAGGGTGGGAAGATTTGGGAGAATGGCATTGAAACATGTATAATATCATGTATGAAATGAGTTGCCAGTCCAGGTTCGATGCACGATACTGGATGCTTGGGGCTAGTGCACTGGGACAACCCAGAGGGATGGTATGGGGAGGGAGGAGAGAGGAGGGTTCAGGATGGGGAACACATGTGTACCTGTGGTGGATTCATTTTGATATTTGGCAAAACTAATACAATTTGTAAAGTTTAAAAATAAAATAAAATTAAAAAAAAAAAAAACTCAAAACTCAAATCTTTTGTTTGTGTTCCTACTAAAACAATGAGTAATCTTAGCCTTCTGTCAGCAAGAATAACGACAGTAACTATTGTTTATTGAGACATACCATATTCCAGGACCATAAGGACAGTGTCTGGAGTCTTCCTAAGAGCTGTGGCATGCTATTCTGGGTTCATGCATGTGCTTCCAGCATCCCTACCTCTGCTGAGAGTGTGCTTCCTCCATTTCATGTGACTCAAGCGAGGCTGCCAATCAAATTGCCAGTACCTCCCCCATGGGGAGAGGGAGGAGTCAGAGGAGGATATGTGACTCAGTTCCAGTCAATCAGGTTCCTCCTTCTGGGAGCCAGCCTTGAGTGGAGACAGGTTGGGGCCAAGGGCAGGTGCTGCCTGTTTTCCCAGAGCTGAATGTGTGAGCCAGCTTTTCCTAAAACTTGGTTTTGTTCTTTTTCCCATTTCATGAGCTACCCAATAGGCTACCTATAGGTCTTTTTCTGGATTACATTAATCAGAGTCAGTTTCATTTATTACAATAAGAAGTTAATGAAGTGTTCATTTTATAGGCACAGGACTGAGTGGAAGTAAATGATTGACCCAAGGTCTCCACAGCCATAAGAAGGCAAAGCAGATGCACAGCCAAGCATGTGTGGCTTCATGTGATATTGTACCCCTTCCATCCTCCTGGGAGCTCAGAAAACTTAGAGGAGGAAAAGGAAGGGAACTTTTAAAAAATAAATATATATGCTTTGAATGGTATGAAGAGAAATTTAAAAGTTACTATTAACTTCCACACTCTATAGGTTTAAAAAGATTTAAAAGCTCCCAGAGACCTAGACTAATTGTTAAATTTATCCATTTCTATTAAATGTCCCAAGGAACTAACTTGCAAATCTCTTACTAAATTATGTATTACATTACAACACATGGTAGAGTAAAAAAGAGGCAAAGAAATGCAAACAGTGGTTCCAGTCCGGAAAATGCAAAAAAAAAAAAAAAAAACATTCTGGCAAAATAACAATCAGGAGCAGAATTCACCACCACTTTGACTGAGTGTCTATTTTATTTGATTAAAATATTGACTTTTTGGATTTCATGGGTCCTAGATTATAAACCTAAAATCATAAAACAGAAGCTTGACTGGCCAAAAATTTCACCAAGCCATCCTTCTGAGCATTAAATCTTCCCACTCTTGTTCTAGAACAGATGGCTTCCCCTGCTTCCTCTTTCTTCTTCTTCTTTCCAACCATACACATGAGACTATTGGGGGGTGGGGGGTGGGGAATCTATATTCTACTCCACCATATGATTTTTGTTCTGCTGTTTACCACAGCACAAAGCCGAGACCAAGCAAGTATTGTGACTAAATAGAAACTAGTGTAGCAAAATTTACTTTAAAAACATTCACAGCCCCTATTCACTGAGTTTTGACTATTTCAAACTGACCTTTTTGGAGGATTCCAGGCAGCCTTTTCATGCCTAATATCCCCAATGTAGCCCCCATACAAATGCCCCTCAATGATGAGCCCTTGGCCACGTTACAGGAACGCTGCTTCACTGCACTTCTAGGCCAGTAGGTTTGTTGGAGAACCACTAACCCCACTTCTGGGCATTTAGTCTAAAAACATTACCACCAATGTTTAATGATCAAATATTTAGCTCTAAGGCTATTCATCATAGTATTGCTTACGATAGAAAAAAAAAATGGAAACAATGGAAATGTCTCAAAATAAAAGATTAATTCAATATATTATGGCATAATCATTATAAAAATATGGTTAAAGAAGAGTTAAATATTCATTAGAAAAATGTTCATGGAAATGTTCATGAGATTGTTAAATTTAAAAAATCTTACAGAAAAGTATGTCTGGTATGATTCCAGTTTTGTAAATATATATTACCTATTTCCTCCTCCCCAAAAGATTGGAAGGATACTCACCAAAATAGAAAGGATGGTTATCTCTTAGAATTACAATTATAAATTATTTTTATTCTATTTTCTTATTGGTCTATATCCCTTAAAGTTTAAAAAGAGAATTTTTTTAAAGCCTACCATTGGGTTGGACTCAGAATGTCTAAGTTGATTATGTTGACTGTTCCCAGGCAGATCTCAGTTAGCTGTTAATATCCCCCAGGACTGAATTTTCTGATCCTTAACTGCACTCTGAGAAGGCCATTCGGATGATGTCAGGTATTGTCATGCACAAAGCTGTGGAGAAAGAGTCCACAGAGAAAAGTCTATAAATTGAAGGGATTTAACAATAAGAGATTAAAAATTGCTATTGGTCTTATTTCTGTTCATCATCGTCTTGATTTGTAATAGAATGATTTCTCCAACTTTTCAGTGTCTCTTAGAGTTTTGTGTTTAGATGACTTCCAAATAATTTAATCTGACAAGCAGATGTTTTTGGTTTAAAAAAAAAAAAGTGAGAGGGAAGAAAAAAGTAAAAGAATTGGCATAGGTATAAAACGTAACTGGTAAGAGTTAACAGGTGATTTGTAAAGCTTTGCCAACTCATTTTAAAAATAAGAAAATTAGTCAGATGCAAGTAAAAGGTATTGATTTGAAGACAGTCTCTAGTCTGTCTAGAAGGAGCATTACCACCTTGGTGGCCTAAAGCAGGTCTGACAGAAATGAGGAATTACGTCTCCCTCAGGTTCCAAATCCATTCTCAGCTCTATCACCAGGCATCCTGAAACAAGAGGTTGTTTCAAAAGATGTGAAGAATTACTTTCTTAACATAATTCAAGGTCCACAGATTATTGAAGACACCATCTTGGTTTTGACACAATCTCCCAACGCATCTCATGTATCAATAGAGACTCCCCCTTCTCTCTCTGCCTCTGTCACAAAGACACAAAGGAGCAAAAAGAAGTTGTTACTTCAGGCTGTGACTCCACTCCACAGTCCACTAATGTGGTCAGCCAGGTATTCAAACTCTTAATGCCATTTACCACAACAGCTAACGGCTCTGTGTTACCGTTAGAGTAATTTCAGAATAAGCACTTCATAAAAACACCTTTTATATATCAGGAAGCATGATAGGCATTAAGGAAACGAAGATATAACTACATGCATATTCCTGCCCTCAAGAACCTCATACTCAGAGATCAGAAATGGAGGAAGGAAATCAGAGGCTGAAAGTCTCCATTTAAATATCATTATACCAAAAAAAAATTATTATGCAAATTTTTTTCTGATTTGAGCAGTGTTTTCTGTGCTATACAGTAGGTCTCTGTTTGCTTCCCATTTTAAATACAGCAGTGTGTATAAGAATTTGAAAAAGAATAGATACATGTATATGTATAACTGAATCACTTTACTGTATACCTGAAACTACCAGAACATTGTTAATGTAGATATTTAATGTATGTTAAGAAGGCTGAGCACCAAAGAATTGATGCTTTCAAACTATAGTATTGGAGAAAACTCTTGAGAGTGCCTTGGACTGCAAAGAGATCAAACCAGTCAATCCTAAAGGAAATCAACCCTGAATATTCATTGGGAAGACTGATGCTGAAGCTGAAGCTCCAATACTTTGGCCACCTGATGCAGAGCTGACTCATTGGAAAAGACCCTGATGCTAGGAAAGATTGAAGGCAGGAGGAGAAGGGGATGACAGAGGATGAGACGGCTGGATGGTATCACCAACTCAAGGTACATGAGTTTGTGCAAGCTCTGGAGAGATGGTGAAGGACAGGGAAGCCTGGCATGCTGCAGTCCATGGGGTCTGCAAAGATTCGGACACGACTGAGTGACTGAACAACAAAATGTATGTTAATGTGTAGATACTTCAATAGAAAATAAAATTTAAAAATAAAATAAAAATAATTAAAGGATATCTACTGTATGTCACAAAAAGTGCTGTATACTTGATATATGTAACCTGCATTTCTACATGTACATGGGTGACAAGTGAATTTTCTGTAATAGTGATAAGTAAAACTTGCTTATTCTTGGCACAGTGGAGAACAACAACAACAACAAAAGCAAATAGCTATGAAATATCCGCATCTTGACATCTCAATGGAAACTCTGAAATAGTTCTCTTTTTTTAGGTCACTTTTCATAGACCTAAGATCTTGGATAATTTGGGGATGTTCTTATGTGTTCTCTATATCACGTTTGTTATATAGCCCAAATGGTCTCCTGGCTTCATAGCCCAATTTCAGGATACCAGGGCACTCAGTCCTCTCTGCCATTGTCCTCTGTGGAAGGGGAAAGGCTGGTTCCACCTCTGTTTGTTGCCTTCCAACTACCACCATTACCCTTCTTCCCTATGAGCAGTCTGCCTCCCACAGCAGAGACTGCGGCTGGGTCAGCCTCTCTTGCAGCAGGGTGAGCAAGTAATCCCATTTTGGGCCAGAAATGTAAGAAAAATTCTGCTGAGAACTCCTGGGAAAAGCATTTTTTCCCTTACAAGAAGAGTCACACAGAAGTAGAGCTTTTTTCCCCCACAAGCTTCCCTTCCTTCTGAGGACATAATTGTAGGACAATTTGGAGCTGCAGCAGCCATCTTTAAGCCATGAGGAGAAACATTGTTAATTTACTGTGGATGGGAGGGCAGAAAAAGAGATAGAGCCTGGGAACTTGAACTACTGCATGAACCCTGTATTCACTTACTTCTTGACTTTTTAAGTGAGATGTTAAGTGTCTATTTTTTTTCAAAAAACTTTTATTTGCAAGTTCTGCCATTTACAGCTGAAAGCATTCTACCCAAAAAGTTCCACATTCCCCTCAGACCTCAGAGCCTTCCTCCCCTCCTTCAAATGACTTTCCATTATTCAAAGCATAAATAACTTCCCAGTCTTACGAATAACTTTTGAAATACTTCACCAATTTTTGGGCCTCCTGGAAAATAATGAACAAGCATTTCCCCACCTCTCTGAAAGCTTTCTTGTGATTTAAAAAAAAAAAGTCTTTACCTATTGCTGTGTAACAAACCATCACAAAACTTAATAGCTTAGAATGACAATGAATTACAATTCTCTAGGTCAGTAATTTGAGCTGGGCTCAGCTGGGACAGCTTATGGATATCTACTTTCTAAGATGTCAGCTGGAGTCATTCACTCTGCATTTTCAGTCCATTGTTAACCCTCATTTGACAGGTCAGCTGAAGGCTGGCTGATCCAGGATGGTCTTGCTTACATGTCTGAGATTTGACCTGTCAGTGAGAATGACTCGGTTCTCCTTCATGGCCTCTCAAGCAGGCAGCTCAGCTTCTGCACATGGCCGCTGAATTCCAAGAAGGTAAGACTCAAAGTCCCTGAGGTCTGAGCATGGAAGTCACACATAACTTTCCTGCACTATTGGCTAGAACATGTCAGAAGGCCAGCCCAGCTTCAGGATGTCTGGAAATAGGCTCCACCTTCTGATGAAAGAAACTTTCACTAATTTCTGGCCAAGTTTAATCTATCACCCAAGACACTTGCAGTCCCCATAGTTTAAAATTGTCAGAAATGTAAATACAATTCTCTAACGGCAATAAAAAAAAAATGTTAGTTGTATACACTGATCACAGAGCTACATATATGTTAATGTGTTCATGAATACAAATATGTTGACTAAAAAGGAAGGAAAGGAGGAAGGCAGGTATATTAGTTATTTTCCAATTTGAAAGCTAAGACTACAAAACAAAATTAAACAGTCTTAGAAAGAAAATTTGGAGAAGGCAATGGCACCCCACTCCAGTACTCTTGCCTGGAAAACCCCACAGACAGAAGAGCCTGGTAGGCTGCAGTCCATGGGGTCGCTAAGTCAGACACGACTGAGCGACTTCACTTTCACTTTTCACCTTCGTGCATTGGAGAAGGAAATGGCAACCCACTCCAGGGTTCTTGCCTGGAGAATCCCAGCGACGGGGGATCCTGGTGGGCTGCAGTCCATGGGGTCGAACAGAGTTGAACACGACTGAAGCGACTTAGCAGCAGCAGCAGCAGCAGAAAGAAAATTTGCTTATTTTTCCCCAAAATTTGTGTTTCTAGATAAATTAGAATTATTATTCTATTTAACCACAGATTACCTTTGCAAAACTTTGCTACAGCGGTTCTCAAACTGGCTGTTATTAAATCTCACAGAGAAGCTTCAGCCCCTGAAGATGCTGATGCAATTGGTTGAGGATGGAAAATCATTTATTTGGTGTATGTCCAGCTGTTTCAGTTCTGCCCCCAGTCCACAGAGGATGCACCCTCTCTGAATCTCAGACCTTGGAGCATCAGTTTTCTGACTTTTCTGTTGAATTCAAGACACAGTTTGGGTTCCAAATTAAAATTACATTTTCTGTGGTCATCTGACCCCAGAATTATTTACTTGGGCCCTGATAAACAATCCTTGTATGATCCTTCTAAATTCTTCATTTAGAGGTTGTGAAATGGTAGCCCACAAGCTAAAAATAACCCAAATTTTATCTGACTTGCATATACACTGGTAACCCAAACAATACATTCTAAAAAGTGGGGGAGGAGTTAGGTGCCCACATTTATTAATCAGGAGGTTTTACCTTAAGACCAGAATGAGGTTTCCCTTGAAAACACTGAAGATCTGATAACACACAGCAGAGCTAATAGCCTCTACTCAGCAGGGGCCCTAATGCTCAGTCCCGGCAGTATTTATACCTGGATGCTTTCACTCATTTACATTACCTGTCTCAATTCTGTAAACATTTACGTTTACATACTTACATAAGTTAAGTGTTATTCGCTCAGTCATGTCCAACTTTTTGGAACCCCATGGGCTATAGCCTGCCAGACTCCTCTGTCCTTGTTATTCTTCAGGGAAGAACAGGAGAGTAGATTGCCATGCCCTCCTCCAGGGAAACTTCCCGACCCCGGAATTGAACCTCGGTCACCCCCAATGCCCGCAAATTCTTTACCATCTGAGCCATCAGGGAAGCCCTACATACACCCTTCAGTTCAGTTCAGTCGTTCAGTCGTGTCTGACTCTTTGCAACCCTATGAATGGCAGCACGCCAGGCCTCCCTGTCTATCACCAATTCCCGGAGTCCACCGAAACCCATGTCCATTGAGTCGGTGATGCCTCCAACCATCTCATCCTCTGTCGTCCCCTTTTCTCCCTGCCCTCAATCTTTCCCAGCGTCAAGGTCTTTTCCAATGAGTCAGCTCTTCACATCAGGTGGCCAAAGTACTGGAGTTTCAGCTACAACATCAGTCCTTCCAATGAACACCTAGGACTGATCTCCTTTAGGATGGACTGGTTGGATCTTCTTGCAGTCCAAGGGACTCACAAGAGTCTTCTCCAACACCACAGTTCAAAAGCATCAATTCTTCAGTGCTCAGCTTCCCTTATAGTCCAACACTCACATCCATTCATGACTACTGGAAAAACCATAGCCTTGACTAGATGGACCTTTGTTGACAAAGTAATGTCTCTGCTTTTTAATATGCTGTCTAGGTTGGTCATAACTTTCCTTCCCAGGAGTAAGCGTCTTTTAATTTCATGGCTGCAGTCACCATCTGCTGTGATTTTGGAGCCCCCCAAAATAAAGTCAGCCACTGTTTCCCCTGTTTCCACATCTATTTGCCATGAAGTGATGGGACCGGATGCCATGATCTTAATTTTTTGAATGTTGAGCTTTAAGCCAACTTTTTCACTCTCCTCTTTTACTTTCATCAAGAGGCTCTTTAGTTCTTCTTCACTTTCTGCCATAAGGGTGGTGTCATCTACATATCTGAGGTTATTGATACTTCTCCTGGCAATCTTGATTCCAGCTTGTGCTTCCTCCAGCCCAGCATTTCTCATGATGTACTCTGCATAGAAGTTAAATAAGCAGGGTGACAATATACAGCCTTGACGTACTCCTTTTCCTATTTGGAACCAGTCTGTTGTTCCATGTCCAGTTCTAACTGTTGCTTCCTGACCTGCATACAAATTTCTCAAGAGGCAGATCAGGTGGTCTGGTATTCCCATCTCTTTCAAAATTTTCCACAGTTTATTGTGGTCCACACAGTCAAAGGCTTTGGCATAGTCAATAAAGCAGAAATAGATGTTTTTTCTGGAACTCTCTTGCTTTTTCAATGATCCAACAGATGTTGGCAATTTGACCTCTGGTTCCTCTGTCTGTTCTAAAACCAACTTGAACATCTGGAAGTTCACAGTTCACATATTGCTGAAGCCTGGCTTGGAGAATTTTGAGCATTACTTTACTAGTGTGTGAGATGAGTGCATTTGTGTGGTAGTTTGAGCATTCTTTGGCATTGCCTTTCTTTAGGATTGAATGAAAACTGACCTTTTCCAGTCCTGTGGCCACTGCTGAGTTTTCCAAATTTGCTGGCATATTGAGTGCAGCACTTTCACAGCATCATCTTTCAGGATTTGAAATAGCTCAACTGGAATTCCATCACCTCCACTAGCTTTTTTCATAGTGATGCTTCCTAAGGCCCACTTGACTTCACATTCCAGGATGTCTGGCTCTAGGTGAGTGTGAGTGATCACACCATCATGATTATCTGGGTCATGAAGATCTTTTTTATACAGTTCTTGTGTGTATTCTTGGCACCTCTTCTTAATAACTTCTTCTTCATTTAGGTCCATACCATTTCTGTCCCTTATTGAGCCCATCTTTGCTTGAAATATTCCCTTGGTATCTCTAATTTTCTTGAAGAGGTCTCTAATCTTTCCCATTCTATTGTTTTTCTCTATTTCTTTGCATTGATCACTGAGGAAGGCTTTCTTATCTCTCCTTGATATTCTTTGGAACTCTGCATCAAATGGGTATATCTTTCCTTTTCTCCTTTGCTTTTCGCTTTTCTTCTTTTCACAGATATTTGTAAGGCATCCTCAGACAGCCATTTTGCTTTTTTGCATTTCTTTTTCTTGGGGATGGTCTTGAACACTGCCTCCTGTACCACGTCACGAACCTCCGTCCATAGTGCATCAGGCACTCTATCAGATTTAGTCCTTTAAATCTATTTCTCACTTCCACTGTATAGTCATAAGGGATTTGATTTAGGTCATACCTGAATGATCTAGTGGTTTCCCCCACTTTCTTCAATTTCAGTCTGAATTTGGCAATAAGGAGTTCATGACCTGAGCCATAGTCAGCTCCTGGTCTTGTTTTTGCTGACTGTATAGAGCTTCTCCATCTTTGACTGCAAAGAATATAATCAATCTGATTTCAGTGTTGACCATCTGGTGATGTCCATGTGTAGAGTCTTCTCTTGTGTTGTTGGAAGAGGGTGTTTGCTATGACCAGTGTATTTCCTTGGCAGAACTCTATTAGCCTTTGCCCTGCTTCATTCTGTACTCCAAGGACAAATTTGCCTGTTACTCCAGGTGTTTCTTGACTTCCTACTTTTGCATTCCAGTCCCCTATAATGAAAAGGAGATCATTTTGGGTGTTAGTTCTAGAAAGTCTTGTAGGTCTTCATAGAACTGTTCAACTTCAGCTTCTTCAGTGTTACTGGTCTGGGTATCGACTTGGATTACCATGATATTGAATGGTTTGCCTTGGAAATGAACAGAGATCATTCTGTCATTTTTGAGATTGCATCCAAGTACTGCATTTCTGACTCTTTTGTTGACTATGAGGGCTACTCCATTTATTCTAAAGGATTCCTGCCCACAGTAGTAGATATAATGGTCATCTGAGTTAAATTTACTGATTCCAGTCCATCTTAGTTCACTGATTCCTAGAATGTCGATGTTCACTCTTGCCATCTCCTGTTTGATCACTTCCAATTTGCCTTGATTCGTGGACCTAACATTCTAGGTTCCTATGCAATATTGCTCTTTACAGCATCGGACCTTGCTTCTATCACCAGTCACATCCACAGTTGGGTATTGTTTTTGCTGTGGCTCCATCCCTTCATTCTTTCTGGAGTTATTTCTCCACTGATCTCCAGTAGCATATTGGACACCTACCGACCTGGGGAGTTCATCTTTCAGTGTCCTATCTTTTTGCCTTTTCATACTGTTCATGGGGTTCTCAAGGCAAGAATACTGAAGTGGTTTGCCATTCCCTTCTCCAGTGGACCACATTCTTCCAGACCTCTCCACCATGACCTGTCCATCTTGGGTGGCCCCACACAGCATGGCTTAGTTTCACTGAGTTAGACAAGGTTGTGGTCCATGTGATCAGATTGGCTGGTTGTCTGTGATTGTGTTTCAGTCTGTCTGCCCTATGCACCTTAGTCTAGTTCAATACCAGCTATCATTTTATGATGGAAGATTCTGAGTCCTAGAATCTTGGGTAGCATGGGTGGTACTGAGGTTTTACATTGTACCTGGCAGCACACCTACATTATTTCTTTCAGTTTTCATTTCAACCCTGGAGGAAGGCTTTACTGTGCGTGTTAGTTGCTCAGTCGTGTCCAACTCTTTGCAAACCCATGGACTGTGGCCTGACAAGCTCCTCTCTGTCCCTGGAATTCTCCAGGCAAGAATGCTGGAGTGGGTTGCCATTTCCTTCTCCAGGGGATCTTCCCCACCCAGGGATCGAACCCAGGTCTCCTGCATTGCAGGAGATTCTTTACCATCTGAGCCACCAGGGAAGCCCTGAGGCTTTAATAGGCCCATTTTATAGACGGTGGAACTGAGGCTCAAAGAGATTGAGTAACTTGCCCACAGGCACATATAGCTGTTAAAAGATGGAGCTGATACTCAAACCCAGATTTTTGTGGGTTTAAAACCAGTCTATTTATGCTCCTTCATGACCATACTTGCCCACCATGATGACTGCTTTTTCTTATCTCTAATCTTTTCTCACCTCTTCTGCCCCCTCACCACCCATTTTCCCTCTGCATTAGCACATACCAACATTTCCTGTCTCCTCTCTCACACCTCATATTGTCTGATCCTGTCCAGCAACTTCAGTTCCCTATTAGTCCCAAGGCCCATATTTCCATATCTTATAGTGTATCACAGTCATAAAATGACTTGTTCTGTGGCAGGAAGGAGTCCAATTACCACCCATATAATTGGCAAAAGAGAGTCATTCATCACCATGGTCGTGGTATAGGAGGTCATCAGAGCAATTCCATTTGTTGGACATTTTCCTGTTTGTTTCAGGCACCCTTCATCACACTCCTTTACAGATCCCAGTGGACTCACTGGGACATTTCACAAGTTATCAGATACATACGTTGAGGACTGTTAATAGCAGCCAAGGAGCAGAAATCATTATGTGAGAATAAAATGAACTGCATAAAATGCACTTTTGGAATCACAGACTGGAAAAGGGTGAATTTTTCCCCCTCCAAGTGACCTGTAGCTGAGGCCCAGTGGAGTTACTATCATGTATAGAGGAAATCCTATAAATCTGAAAAATAACGTGAGGGGAGTCCCATTGCCTTGCTACTTGAACCAATCTTCCCACATTGTGTGTTGATTTTCTCTGTGTCATTCAAGAGATGTGTCATTCAAGAGACAGTGGTTTTCCAGGGAGTAAACTTTTCCCTGTCAGGTTGGGAAGGCAAAATATGATGGCCTAATCTTTCCTGTTTAAATCAAATAATTTGGTTTGAGTTTGATTAGACTCTATGCTTTCAGAACAGAACAGGATAGAATAAAATAGATTTCTAGAGGGAGAGTGTCTAGTCCAGAAATCCCATCCTGGTGCTTGCCTCTCGGACCTGACTCTCAGATGTCTGAATTACACAATTACAAGGGTTTTGTAAAAATGAGTCCTGGTTACCAACACTTAAAACTCAAGTGAATTCACTTTTTTAAAGTCATTTTCTGGCCTTTCTTAAAAGAAAAGCTTTAAAATCTGGCAATATTGAGCCAGCACGCCTGTGACAAGAGTTGGCTGGAGCTGTAGAGCAGCTGCCCCCTCGGACACAAGGGAGCCACTCCCAGAAGTTTAACGCAGCCCCCTCCCCAAGCACAATTGTCTCCCCAACTCTCAAGCCAACGGGCAGCTTCTGCTTTACTTATTTATATTTTTGACTTGCAGAAAATTTAGGTAACATGCCCATGGTCATTCATTCATTCAATTTATTTAACAGGCATTTATTGAGGCACAGACTGTGCCAGGTACCAGGGACACAACAGTGAACACAACAGCCTACAATCCTGGTCCTGCAGGACCGCATCCAGGGAAAGACACAGGCAGTGAACACGACCAGGACGATATACAGTATGACAGACGGTGGTTAAGTGCCCTGGAGAAAAATCAGGAAGACAAAGGGAGAGGCAGTGATGAAGAGTCACAATTCTAAGTGGGATGATGAAGAAGGCTCCTCTAGCAAGGTGAGTGGCATTTAAGCACAAGCTCAAAAGATGTGAAGGAGGGAGCCATATACAGTTTTAGAAGGAGAGAATTCCAGGCAAGAAGAGCAGGACTTGGGAAGAACATAATACACTGGCACCACTACTAGGACTTAAAGCAGGGCCAAGCTGTCCTTCCAATTAGAGATGATGCCACCACCCATTAACCCTCAGCAGAAGTTCTAGGATATGCTTTTCCAGAACACCTGTCATCTATTTTCTCATGGAAACCCAAAACATCCTAAGTGAAAATACAGATTTATGCCAAAGATAAAATGGGTAGAGATTATTCACTTTACCCAGGGCTTCACAATAGGAGCCTTTTATTCAGAAAACTCCCCTAGCACGTATAAAATGGTTTTTGCATTGAAAATTGTGATTCTCACAATTTTTCAAAAGCCTATTTATTGCACAAAACTAGGAACCCCTATAGAGCAGATGGATTTAGGGTTGAGCCAGCCATACTCCCTTTGCAGCTCCTAGGGTCTCCCCACATCTCCTTATCCAGTGTCCTTTGCCAGCTGCCAGCTAAGGTTAGAAGCATGACCCTCAGTGGGAGCCAGCACCAAGTGACAGGCTGAGCTGGACTCCACAGTCTGAGGCCTCTAATGCCAAAAGCACTGGGTGCTGACCCCCAGCTACTGTCCTAGCTGCTGTTACAGCCACTCTGCCCCCTCCCACTTCACCCTACCTCCAAAGTGGTGAGGTTGTTTCATTGTTGTTGTTGTTGTTTTAAGTTAGAGGTTATTGTTTTTCAGATTCAAACAATACCCCATTTGGAAGATATAGAAAACACAAAAGAGAATGAATAGGTTTTTACAAAACATCCATAATCCCATCATCTAGATAAAACCATTGGTGTCCAACCTGGCTGGCTACTCATTATTGAAATTGTAGGCATTTAGATTGATCAGAGGTCAAAGCGTCTGCCTGCAATGCGGGAGACCTGGCTTCCATCCCAGGGTCAGGAAGATCCCCTGGAGAAGGAAATGGCAACCCACTCCAGTATTCTTGCCTGGAGAATCCCATGGACGGAGGAGCCTGCTAGGCTACAGTCCACAGAGTCGCAAAGAGATGGACATGACTGAGTGACTTCACTTCACTTCACTTCAGATTGATCATCATCTTCTGTGTCTCCATAAGCTTTTCTGCCATGATGCCATTTCCCTCAAGAATGCTAGAAGCAAAGGCTTGGATGTGGATAACCACAAAGGTAGAAAGGATGGAGATCAACATAAATTGGCCAATTCAATTTAAGCTGCAAACATCCGTGTCTAATCAGCTGGGCAGATGCTGAACCTATAGACAGAGTGAGGAGGCTTCCTAGACATGCAGGTGCACCTTCGGAAATGTGACTTCAGGCAGAGGCTGGGAACCACCTTACCCACGAGAGAGATTGCAGGAGAGAGCAGTAACAGCATTGTAAAAGGTAGGAAGAGGACCCAACTCCTCCCTTTCCAGGGTCTGTATGTTCTATGAAAGGTCTGGCTCTGCATGGTGCCCCTCAGGAATCCAGCTCTGTGGTGAGAAGCTGCCTTAGTACCTGGAGCTATAGCTACTGCCAGTGTTGCTGGCACCCCAAAACAGAAATATGGCAGTGATGGTGGAGACAGTGGTGGGAAGGGGTGGATATGACAATTGTAAGACAGAATGTATCAGTCAGACCTTGCCATAATAATACTGTATGACAAGTCATCCCAAAATAAAGTAGCTTAAAACAGTGATCAGTTATTATTACTTGGGCATCTATTGGTTTAACTAGGAGTCAGCTGACCTAGGCTAGGCTCCACTCGACTAGGTTTCAAACTGCTACAAGGTTTATAATCTCCATGTCTCTCTAATCAACCTTGGAGCAATGGAGTAGCTAGATTATGTCTTCATGCCAATGGCAGACATGTACAAACATAAACTTGATTTCAAGGTACATTTCAAGCTTTGGTTTACATCACATCTGATAACAGTACATTGACCAAAGTAAGTCATGTGACCAAGCCCGGTATCAGTGAAATGAGGAGATATTCTGCTTCTAGGGAGGGACCGAAAACTCACAAAGCAATGGATGAAGAATAGTGCAATCTACCACATAGTTGATAGGCCACCAGCATAGAAATCAAACATCTGCAACAATTCAAATAGGACCACAAGGTGGTAGAGAGCCAGGGAAAAAGTATGGGACCAGTTGAGTAAAATCACCCCAGGATTAGGGGCAGCCAGGACACACCAATGCCTGGACCCCCAGTGCTGCCTGTCCTGACTCTTCTATGCCTTGGCAGCCTACAGGGTCTGCCATTCTGCTGGTTGGTGGAGGCCCTGGAAAATCTCTCAGCCACTTGTTATGTACTGAATGTTTATATTCCCCCCAAATCCATATGTTGCAACCCTACCTCCCAGTGAGATGGTATTAGGAGATGGAGACTTTGGGAGGTCATTGAAATAAGATGAGGTTATGGGGTGAATCCTTGGGAATAGGATTAATGTCTTTGTAAGAGTCACAGAAGAGTTTTCTCCCTCCCTCTGCTGTCTGCCATGTGAGGGTACAACGAGCCATCTGCAACACAGAACAGGGCTTTCACCAGAACCCAATCGTGCTAGCATCCTAATCTCAGACTTCCATCCTAACCTTCAGCCCCATAACTGTGAGAAGTAAATTTCTATTATGTGTAAGTCAGATGCACAGTCTATGGTACTTTGTTATACAGCAGCCCAAACTGACTAAAATATCAGTCCATGCCCTCAGCTTTCTTCTTTATAAATTGCAACAGTTAGAGGATTTCTTCTGAACCCCCACCTCTCTCCTGTCCCCTTTCTTATCTTTATACTCTTTTCTCTGTCTTCCTCTTCATTAATGTTACTTCTTCCATAGTGTACTTATCCAAAGCAGGTAGAACTGCAAGTACCACCAGAAACTGGTCAGAGGCAGGTATTTCCAGGTGGGTTGGACTACCTTGGAGAAAGCAGTCTAGCTGTATAGCAAGGCATTCTGACTTTAGAGTCAGACAGAAACATGGCCAAGTCTTAGCCCTACCCTATCAGCGTGATCATTTTAGTATTTCTCAGCTTCAGTTTCCTTACCTACAAAATGTGTATAATCACTTTTACCTTGACAATGCTATGAAAATTAACTATGATAATTTGTATAAGGTAGGAATTGTCCAGCAAAACCTTGGATGCAAGAAATGTTTCATTAAGATAAAAGTAAACCTAACCTTAAATCCCCATCCTAAAAGTTACTGGCAAATTCAATCACAAGCATTGTCAGTGCTCTCTCCTGAATTGTGATGTGTTAGTTTCTCTAAGTTGAGCTTGAGGGGCTGTCACTTGCTCTTTCCTGAAGGCCTACAGACGGTCAGCTAGTATTCAAAAGAAAGACCACTCTCCAGAGGTAGCTACTGCTCATTGACCTGTTATCTACACTGTGATCACCAGAAAACTTGCTGTATAGCATCCTAAATAACAGAATCATTGATACAACGAGTTAGATTGTGACCTTCAAAATATGCTCATGTCTGAAGCATCAGAACCTGTGAAAGTGACTTTATTTGGAAAAATGATCTTTGTTGATATAATTAAGTTAGAGATCTTATCATAAGAAGATAAGGAGATTATCCTAGATTATAAATTAGAGATCTTAAGGAGATTGTCCTAGATTATCCAGATGGACCCTAAATCCAATACCAACTGTCCTTACAGAGGGAGATTATACAGACAGAAGTGAGGACACTAACACCCTGTCAGTGTCAAGACAGAGGCAGAAAGTGGACTGATGTGACCACAAGCCAAGGAACACCAGCAGCCATGAGAAGCCAAAATAGACAAGGAACAGATAGACCTCTAGAGTCTCCAGAGAGAGTACAGTCCTGGCTCACCTTGATTTCAGATTTCTGGCCTCCAGAAGCATAAAAGAATAAATTCCTATTGTTTTAGGAAACCATGTTTGTGGTCATTTCTTACAGCTCTCACAGGAAATTAATACATTGATAACACTAATAGTACACTGGTGTATATAAAGATGCTAGAAAGAGGTTCTCATTGGTCAACTATGAGAACTGATTGAAATAGATGAGAGAAATGATGCTACAAACATGGGGTTAATTTCCAAAATATACAAATAGCTCATCCAGCTTAATATTAAAAAAACAAATAGCCCAATCAAAAAATGGGCAGAAGACCTAAATAGAAATTTCTCCAAAGAAAGATGCAGATGGCCAACAATATGAAAAGATGCTCAACATCACTAATTATTAGAGAAATGCAAATCAAAACTATAATGAGGTATCACTCACACCAATCAGAATGGACATAATAAAAAATCTACAAACAATAAATGCTAGAAAAAAGGGAACCCTCCTACAGTGTTGGTGTGAATGTAAATTGATACAGCCACTATGGAGAACACCATGGAGGTTCCTTAAAAAACTAAAAATACAGCTACCATATGACCCTGCTAACCCACTCCTTAGCATATATCCAGAAAAGATGAAAACTCTATTTCAAAAAGATACACACACCCAATGTCCATAGCAACACTGTTTACATTTGCTAAGACATAGAAGCAACCTAAATGTCTATCAACAGTTGAATGGATTAAAAAGATGTGGTACATATGTATACAATGGAATATTACTAAACCACAAAAAAAGAATGAACTAATCCCATCTGCACCGACATGGATAGACCTAGAGATTGTCATATTGAGTGAAGCAAGTCAAACAGAGAAAGACAAATATTATATATCACTTATTTGTTTAATCTTAAAAAAATGATACAAATGAACTTATCTACAAACCAGAAATAGACTCACAGACATAGAACACAAACTTATGGCTACCAAAGGGGAAGAGGGGTGGGATGTGGCAGGGAGATAAATTAGAATTTGGGGATTAATATATACATACGATGATATATAAAATAAGTAAACAAGAACCTACTATATAACACAGGGAACTATATTCAATATATTGTTATAATCTACAATGGCAAAGAATCTAAAAATGAGAATCTACATATATGAAGAAAAATAGTTGAGAGATACTCCCCATCTCTGCACAAACCTAGCATAAGAACCTAGCAAGGCCTTTAGCCTGGACATGTAGGGGTGATGCACAGACTTGTTCTACAAACAATCCCTTGTTGAGCTATTGATCTGGAAAATTCTGGATGCCTGAAATCAACTATACAGGGACTAGACCCTAGCTCTGATGTACAATTATATCTGTATCAAGTGACTAGTACATGTAAGGAAGTGGTTGAACCCTCTACTAGAGAACTGGGACTTCATAAAAGTTCAAGAGGAGGTGGTAGGAAGTGCATGCCGACTCAGTTCAGTTCAGTTCAGTCGCTCAGTCATGTCCGACTCTTTGCGACCCCATGAATCGCAGCACACCAGGCCTCCCTGTCCATCACCAACTCCCGGAGTTCACCCAGACTCACGTCCATCGAGTCAGTGATGCCATCCAGCCATCTCATCCTCTGCCATCCCCTTCTCCTCCTGCCCCCAATCCCTCCCAGCATCAGAGTCTTTTCCAATGAGTCAACTCTTCACATGAGGTGGCCAAAATACTGGAGTTTCAGCTTTAGCATCATTCCTTCCAAAGAAATCCCAGGGCTGATCTCCTTCAGAATGGACTGGTTGGATCTCCTTGCAGTTCAAGGGACTCTCAAGAGTCTTCTCCAACACCACAGTTCAAAAGCATCAATTCTTCGGTGCTCAGCCTTCTTCACAGTCCAACTCTCACATCCATACATGACCACAGGAAAAACCAAAGCCTTGACTAGACAAACCTTTGTTGGCAAAGTAATGTCTCTGCTTTTGAATATGCTATCTAGGTTGGTCATAACTTTCCTTCCAAGGAGTAAGCATCTTTTAATTTCATGGCTGCAGTCACCATCTGCAGTGATTTTGGAGCCCAAAAAATAAAGTCAGCCACTGTTTCCACTGTTTCCCCATCTATTTCCCATGAAGTGATGGGACTGGATGCCATGATCTTCATTTTCTGAATGTTGAGGTTTAAGCCAACTTTTTCACTCTCCTCTTTCACTTTCATCAAGAGGCTCTTTAGTTCCTCTTAACTTTCTGCCATAAGGATGGTGTCATCTGCATATCTGAGATTATTGATATTTCTCCCGGCAATCTTGATTCCAGCTTGTGCTTCTTCCAGTCCAGCGTTTCTCATGATGTACTCTGCATATAAGTTAAATAAACAGGGTGACAATATACAGCCTTGACATACTCCTTTTTCTATTTGGAACCAGTCTGTTGTTCCATGTCCAGTTCTAACTGTTGCTTCCTGACCTGCATACAAATTTCTCAAGAGGCAGATCAGTTGGTCAGGTATTCCCATCTCTTTCAAAATTTTCCACAGTTTATTGTGATCCACACAGTCAAAGGCTTTGGCATAGTCAATAAAGCAGAAATAGATGTTTTTCTGGAACTCTCTTGCTTTTTCCATGATCCAGCGCATGTTGGCAATTTGATCTGTGGTTCCTCTGCCTTTTCTAAAACCAGCTTGAACATCTGGAAGTTCACAGCTCATGTATTGCTGAAGCCTGGCTTGCAGAATTTTGAGCATTACTTTACTAGTATATGAGATGAGTGCAATTGTGCAGTAGTTTGAGCACTCTTTGGCATTGCCTTTCTTTGGGATTGGAATGAAAACTGATCTTTTCCAGTCCTGTGGCCACTGCTGAGTTTTCCAAATTTGCTGGCATATTGAGTGCAGCACTTTCACAGCATCATCTTTCAGGATTTGAAGTCGCTCAACTGGAATTCCATCACCTCCACTAGCTTTGTTCGTAGTGATGCTTTCTAAGGCCCACTTGACTTCATATTCCAGGATGTCTGGCTCTATGTCAGTGATCACACCATCGTGATTATCTGGGTCGTGAAGATCTTTTTTGTACAGTTCTTCTGTGTATTCTTGCCACCTCTTCTTAATATCTTCTGCTTCTGTTAGGTCCATACCATTTCTGTCCTTTATCGAGCCCATCTTTGCATGAAACTACTCGTTACTAAATGCTAGTTCAAGCTACTCAACACTCCCCATCTCTGAAATTCACTTATTCTTACTACTGGTGCTACTGGTGTTTCTTTTACATTTTTCTTCTGAGTATTTCAGACCAGCTCTTAATATGCTGGGCCAGATGCTAAACATAAAGATTTGGTCCTCCCGTGTTTCATATATAAGCTAGTAGATGCAGATGTAAATACTTCTTAACAGTAAGGAATACAAACAATTTGTCACAGAAAGTGGATTTTAAGTGAGATGTAAGAAAGAATTCCTTAATGAGACATCAGGATGTTGTGGAAACTCCTTTGGTGGAAGTCTTTTCAAGCAGCTCACTTTTTGTTTCTGGACAATTAAAGCATCACTTTCCTAAAGAAAGGGATGTTGACATTCCTTCCAAAGTTAAAAGATTTTATTTTTTATTGCTTAAATTAATAACATTTTCTCCCAAAAGTTAAAAATAATAGCAATAATAAATGTTCATTCAGTGATGGTTGTGTGGCAATATTTGACCTGAATTTGGTTTCATTCTCACCTTTGCAAGAGAATTAAAGACCGGTGTGTGATCAAAGTAACTTAGATCAGTTCTACAAAGTCTCTAAAGACCACATGAATCCTGAAACATCAGGGACTCTACAATCATCACTCCACACTGGTCAGCAAGCAGGTGCCACTGTCAAGGTCTTCATAGGCTCTTGTGTCCGAGAGGCTCAGTGTTCTCTGTACATATGGATTTGACGGCTGTTGCTTTGAGCATAAGTAACTGGAGTCTTCCTCCTCCTTGATGTGCTGCCAGCCTTCCCCTCTGACTCCCCCAGGGAGAAGGACACAGATCCCCACCGATCTCAGCCAGCCCCATCTGTCCCCTGTTCAGTTCTGTAGAAATTTAGTTCCCACCTCTGCCTCCTCAAACCACAGTGCTCTCTTGCCTCCTCCTCTGGGGCCCCAGCCAGGATCTCCTCTGAGATTGTGCCCAGAGGCCTCCCCAAAACACAAAACAAGAAGGTGTCCCTGGTAACATGAACTTCACCACTGGCAGAAGCACATCAGTGCAGCCCAGCACCCTTGGAGTAGGGAGAAGGAAACTCTCTGAAAGAATACACATACAAAATTAAAGAAACTAAATTTCCCTGACACACGCAAACTGCTAGGCTTCCCAGGTGGCACGAGTGGTGAAGAACCCACTGCCAATGCAGGGGACATAAGAGATGCAGGTTCGATCCCTGGGTCAGGAAGATCCCCTGGAGAAAGGCATGGTAACCCATTCCAGTGTCCTTGCCTGGAGAATCCCATGGACAGAGGAGCCTAGCAGGCTACAGACCACAGAGTTGCAAAGAGTCAGATACGACTGAAGCGACTTAGCACACACATGCACATATGCAAACCGCTAACACAGTGCTAGCTACACACTCAGTGAGTCCTATTAATACCTGTCAGCATCCATCAGATCACACCGCCTAGGAATGGCATATGTGTACCGGCAGACACATGTCTGGTTTGCTCACACCCTGCTAGGCCTAGCAGGGTTCCTGGCACATGGCAGGTATTCCATAAACAGTGTTCAAAGACTAATTTGTTATTCCATGAATGAGGAGTGCAAACTTTCCTAGAAACTGGTGCAAAGTTGGAGATACGACTAGATATAAGAACTACTATGTTTGTGGGTAAAAATCAGGCAGTTGCTCAAAAAAACATAACCATTTTGGTCGCTGGCAACAGGGTGAAATGTTCGCCATTCATCTTCATAGACAAATGTTCCTTCTTTCTACTTTTATGTATGTTCCAAAATGTCTGTAATAAACAGATAGCAGTTGTACTTTGGGTAAATTAACTGTCTAAAAACATAATTTCTTCATGTCCTCACTTCCCCACTGCCTATTTTCCTACTAATTTGGAGACAGAAATATGCATGTGTTCGCCACATTGTATGCTCCTGATTGGTCCCACTTGTTGGTGGGGTAAAGAATACCATTTGCAGAAAGTGAAAGAAAATAGACCTAAGAAGCTGCTAAGAGTAGTTAATGACTCTGTCTAATCCCTCCCAGACTTCATGGATGGGGAATGAGGGAATCTCCAGTTCTTCAGTTCCTTTATTTGTTTACCCAGAGCTTCTGGGTAGGAACAATTTTCCTGCTATGTTGATCTCCCATAAAACAGGTACAGAACTGGACCCTGTGGGTGTCTAAAGGAAGTAATGGTCAACACAAAAGTAAGACCTTTGGGACATTGGGCTTCCCTGGTGGCTCAGCTGGTAAAGAATCCACCTGCAAAGTGGGAGACCTGGGATTGATTCCTGGGTTGGGAAGATCCCCTGGAGAAGGGAATGGCTACCCACTCCAGTATTCTGGCCTGGAGAATTCCATGGACTGTATAGTCCATGGGGTCACAAAGAGTCGACACAACTGAGCAACTTTCACTTGGGACATTAGTCTTGCCTCCACTGGTCACATGCCAGTGATGCTATGTCTCTAAAAGGAGCTCTCTCCAGGATCGGGATTGAGGGTTGTCACTATCTAAATGACACCATGGGGAGAAGATAGGGCCAGAGAAGATTTTGCTGGCTCCTTTCCACCCCCATTGGTGGTCCTCAGAGAGCTTCTGAGGACCCATGTGGGTGGGAGCGGTTCCTTTCCAGGAAGAAGAAAGCAGAATTGGCAAGCTCACAGCACTTAAACACACCAATGTCCAATGCCCCTCCATCCTCTATTGCTCTTGTAGAAAAACAAGAGGAAGTAACTTACTCATCAATTGCAAGAATTGGCAATTGGCAGGAAGATTTTGGGCTCCAACCAAAGAAAGATGTCAGGGGCTTGTCCAGCTTTAAGACAGAACCAGTGTGGAAGTGGCTCAGTGTTGCCTGCAAGTAGAGCACAGGCTTGGATCATTATTTCCAAAACTCCATTTCTCAGAATGCTTGTCCCAGGATATCATCTTTGAATAAATAAAATAATTTGAGGAGGCACTATAATACCATGGTCTAGTGATGGAGCCCTGTAACACACTTGAGTTTATTGAAAGTTCTGAGAAGGAACACATTAAAGAAACCTGTTAAACCAAAAACATTTCCCAAATGGATGAGACCATAGTTTATCTCTCATCCATTAAAATATATCCCCCCTAAAACACCAATTAATACCATACAGAACATGACCCCTCCTCTGAATACACTTTGGGGAGAGCTGGCCTGAGAGCAGAATCCCTTCAGCAATTTTTTGGTGAAGATTAAAGGCAGCACCTACAAGTGCTACACAGTTAATACTCCATACCTACAGGTTTCCCGTCCCTAGATTCAACCAACTGCAGATGGAAAATATTTTTTAAAAATTGCCAAGTTCTGAAAAGCAAACCCTGAATTTGCTGTGTGCAGGCAACTATTTACATAGTTTTACACTGTTTTATGAATTATAAGATGATTTAAAGTATATAGGAGGATGTGTGTAGGTTATACTCAGAAGTGTTAGTTGCTCAGTCATGTCTGACTCTTTGCGACTCCATGGACTGTAGCTCCTCTGTCCAGGGGATTTCCCAGGCAAGAATACTGGAATGGATTGCCATTCCCTTCTCCAGGGGATCTTCCTGACCCAGGCATTGAACCCATGTTTCCTGCATTTCAGACAGATTGTTTTTGGTTTGAACCACCAGGAAATATGCAAATACTCTGCATTTTATATAAGGGACTTGGGCATCCAAGGATTTTTGGGTCTGAGGGGGTCCTGGAAACTATCCCTGCCCCCCTACAGATGAAGGGCTGTAGTCCCTCCCTCCCTCCTTTATTCCCCCCTTTTCCTCTCTCCTTCTTTACCTACCTTCCCTTTCTTAACCCAGGGGTTCCCTTTCATTTCCCTCTTTTTCTTGCCCACCTTCCCTGACAATGCACAGCCATTCCTGAGAGTGAACATCCCACCACAGCTGTAGCTCAGCTGGTTTCCTCTCATCCCCAGGGCCATCCAGAGATCCCTATCAGCAGTTTGCCCAGGGCAGGCACCGCTCCAACAATGGCCCTATTAACTGCCAGCTGCATTTCACCAGCCTGCTACAGGTTAATTGGTTCACATGACAGAGATGGAAAGTAAACTGCACCCCCATTGAACTGATCCTTTCTGGGTAACAATCCGTTGTACTCCCCATCTGTTTCACAAAGCTTCCGAGAAACAAGTGAAGGCACCGGGCTTAAAGAAGAGGAATGGTTTCTCATTAGCTTGACTGCTCTGGAAGATGGCCTGGGCTCCCTGTCCCCTCCCTCACCCCCATGCCCCCCAGCAAACACAGTGGGCTCACCATTTCTGTGGCTTTAGAAACCTCCACAAATTCATCATAGGCTCTGCATTTTGGGTTTCTAGTCTTCTGTTGAAATAGCTGCTCTTTATTTCTGAGAAGCTTTAGCTGAGTTTTTGGCGGGGGGGGGGTGGTTGTTTTTCTTTTTTTTAAAGCACATTTAGAGTCTCCCCAAGACTTTTCAAATAATTGCCAGACCGTGGATTCTAACATGCTTTTTCATCATATTCAAACATTGACTGCCCAGGTGGAAATCTATATTCCTTCTCATACTTAAGAGCCTTTCCCCCTGAGTATTGTCTGCCCTGCTCTTTTATTTCAGGTATAATCGATCTTCCTGCTCTCCTCAAAAGTGCCTTGCAGAGTGCCAATAATTTTGTAATAGAAACCTTTTATTAATGGACTCCCCACAGCTTAATTTTGTTTAGATAAGTTTAAACACACACACACACACACATACAATGGAGGAAGAAAGGAACAGTTGATAAACTTTTTTTGCACCAAAAGTCAGGCCACCTGTGGAGTAGCTTATAGGGACTTGGGGGTGTGGAGTGAGCAGGAGACATTGCTATAAACAAAACTTCAAGCAGCTGCTGGGGAACTGTGAGTCACCCAAAGCAAGCAGGATGTCCCACTAAGCTACAGATTGTTTGACTACACCCGGAGCCGAGTGGCATCAAGCCCAGCGTTGAATGATGCACCGGGGCCCAAGCCAGGCAGACACCTCTTAGCTAGCCGTCCCCAGTCAGAAAACCCAAGATGCCTCAAGAGCAGCTGTGGGCTGTCATGTCCCAAGTGTTTGACGTGAGAAGGAGTGCATTTTTACCCCAAGATCAGCCTCTACACACAGAGATTAAATCAGTCCCATACAGAGGAACTGGTTTTCCCACGCTGACCTGTGCTTGTGAAAGGCTATCAAAAGTTCTTCCAAATGAGACTAATCAGAGTGAAAGTGATGACAGGACAGATCTTAACCACAATCCGAGTACCCTGACTGCAGAAGGAGCCCCACCACTGAAACCCTCCAAGGAGGTCAGCAGTGGGACCCAAGGCAGCTGCCTTGCAGAGGCCTCTACACCTGCTGCAAACCTGGGCCTTCCCAGCAATAGAGCCTTTGTGGTCTCAGCTACAGGGTGATTTCATTCTATAATGACAGCAATTAGGCAGAGGTGACTTTGGACTAAGCTGAATCATCTTCAAATTTGCTTTTATCCTGACATAACAGATCTAAACTAAGTAGCTCTACAATTAAGTAGAGAACAGGACAGCTAAATTCACCATATGTTCCTCCCCAAATATTTACCCTGTTGGCCTGTTATCATGCCAGAAATCCCTTCAACTGGGGAAGTTAATGTTAAGACTGTTAAAGCCATTAGCACTGCAGTTTAAATTAACTTTCCTGAATGGTCAGTTATTTGGTTGGTTGGATGATGGAATCGATGGGTGGATAAAAGTATAAACTGACAGAAGGAGGAATGGAGGGATGGAGAGAAGGCAGGCTTAGGTTCTCTAGAAAATGGAGACTAAGACACATCAGTAGGGGTAAGAAAGTGAGTAGAGAAAAACAGAGAACATGAGAGACTGCCTAAGAGGACCCATTTGGGAGAGGAGAGGACATGGAAACCATGATAATATTGGTAGAGAATGGAAGATGGAAATGGAAATAATGGAGGTGAAAATCCGAGGAGAGTAAGATAAAATTGATTATCTTCTTCACAGTTTTGAGCAAGTTTTTTACAGTCAGAATCAGCTGCATTAGAGCCATTCACCATCACTTCCTTCCAGCCATCTGTCCAACTACTACACTAGTACCATCCCTTCTCCAGCTCGCAGAATGTAAAGGAAAAGGACCCAGAGGAAAGATCGTCCAGTTAAGGATATTTAGTAACCAGACCCATGGGTAGATCTTTAGAGGGAACTTGGTTGTCCACAGGGTTGGTATGTGGCTTGGGAGAAGCACACACCCTCAGCAGCTGGAAGACTTGCAGTCTCTGAATCTGTAAATAACCTTGAACTTTTAAGCTCTCTTTTCCCACCATCCCTTTGATCTCTTTACTCCAACTCAATATTCCATCAAAGATCTGGAAAAGGAAGTACCTTTCAAAACCCTACCATTTGGCTACTTGTTGGCAGTGGAAAATTTTAGGAAAAAGTTAAAGAGTTGGCTATAATGGCATTGATGGTCAAGTGAAGACTTCCTTTATGATCCCTGACCAGGCAGGGATGATCAAGAGATGATTAACAACATCATCCTGCAAGTTCCACCTGAAGTCAGCTCCTCCAGGGAACACCTGTACACCCTAACTTTAACCAATCCTTCCCATAGAGTCTGACACCCACATCTCAGCACTTCAGTTAACCCCTGTCCCTAGCTGTTTCCTGTGTACAAAACTGTCTCATCGGTCTTCTGTGTCAATATCTCCACGGTGTCTGAAGGTTTTACACAAAAAAAGGTCCTTAATGAACACTCATTTATTGGACATGCCCATGCAATTTTGGTAGAGCTGAACTTTTAGCACTAATAATTTTGGGAAAATAATTTGGTATAAGTCTTCAAGCAGAGACTATGATCACCCACCAACAATCATTTTTCCTATCTTTAGATTGCTGAATTTTAATTAGGCATAGCCAAGCTTAGGAGAAATGGAATAGCCCTCATAGACAACAAAAGAGTCCAAAATGCTGTGCTTGGGTGCAAGCTCAAAAACAACAGGATAATCTCTGTTCATTTCCAAGGCAAACCATTCAATATCACAGTAATCCAAGTCTATGCCCTGACCAGTAATGCTGAAGAAGCTGAAGCTGAATGGTTCTATGAAGAACTACAAGATCTTCTAGAACTAACACCCAAAATGATCTCCTTTTCATTATAGGGGAGTGGAATGCAAAAGTAGGAAATCAAGAAACACCTGGAGTACAGACAAAGTTGGCCTTAGAGTACAAAATGAAGCAGGGCAAAGGCTAATGGAGTTTTGCCAAGAATATGCATTGGCCATAGCAAACATCCTCTACCAACAACACAAGAGAAGACTCTACACATGGACATCACCAGATGGTCAACACTGAAATCAGATTGATTACATTCTTTGCAGTCAAAGATGGAGAAGCTGTATACAGTCAACAAAAACAAAACCGGGAGCTGACTGTGGCTCAGATCATGAACTTCTTGTTGCCAAATTCAGACTTAAATTGAAGGAAGCAGGGAAAACCACTAGACCATTCAGGTATGACCTAAATCAAATCCCTTATGATTATACAGTGGAAGTGAGAAATAGATTTAAGGGATTAGATCTGATAGACAGAGTCCCTGAAGAACTGTGGATGGAGGTTCGTAACATTGTACAGGAGACAGGGATCAAGACCATCCCCAAGAAAAAGAAAGGCAAAAAGGCAAAATGGCTGTCTGAGAAGGACTTACAAATACCTATGAAAAGAAGAGAAGAAAAAGGCAAAGAAGAAAAGGAAAGATATACCCATTTAAATGCAGAGTTCCAAAGAAGAGCAAGGGGAGATAAGAAAGCTTTCCTCAGTGATCAGTGCAAAGAAATAGAGGAAAAAAATAGAATGGGAAAAACTCTTCAAGAGATCTCTTCAAGAAAATTACAGATACCAAGGAACTTTTCATGCAAAGATGGGCACAATAAAGGACAGAAATGGTATGGACCTAACAGAAGCGGAAGATACTAAGAAGAGGTGGCAAGAATACACAGAACTATACAAAAAAGAACTTCATGACCCAGATAATCACAATGGTGTGATCACTCACCTAGAGCTAGACATCGTGGAATGCGAAGTCAAGTGGGCCTTTGGAAGCATCACTATGAACAAAGCCAGTGGAGGTGATGGAGTTCCAATTAAGCTATTTCAAATCCTAAAAGATGATGCTGTGAAAGTGCTGCACTCAATATGCCAGCAAATTTGGAAAACTCAGCAGTGGCCACAAGCCTGGAAAAGGTCAGTTTTCATTCCAATCCCAAAGAAAGGCAATGCTAAAAAATGAGTAAACTGCTGCACAATTGCACTCATCTCACATGCTAGCAAAGTAATGCTCAAAATTCTCCAAGCCAGGCTTCAACAGAACATGACCGTGAACTTTCAGGTGTTCAAGCTAGATGTAGAAAAGGCAGAGGAACCAGAGATCAAATTGCCAGCATCCGCTGGATCATCGAAAAAGCAAGAATTCCAGAAAAGCATCTACTTCTGTGTTATTGACTATGCCAAAGCCTTTGACTGTGTAGATCACAACAAACTGTGGAAAATTCTTCAAGAGATGGGAATACCAGACCACCCACCTGCTTCCTGAGAAATCTGTTTGCAGGTCAAGAAACAACAGTTAGAAACAGACATGGAACAACAGACTGGTTTCAAATCAGGAAAGGAGTACGTCAAGGGTGTATATGGTCACCCTGCTTATTTAACTTATATACAGAGTACATCATGAGAAATGCTGGGCTGGACGAAGCACAAGCTGGAATCAAGATTGCTGGGAGAAATATCAATAACCTCAGATATGCAGATGACACCACCCTTATGGCAGAAAGTGAAGAAGAACTAAAGAGCCTCTTGATCAAAGTGAAGAAGGAGAGTGAAAAAGCTGGCTTAAAACTCAACATTCAAAAAACGAAGATCATAGCATCCGGTCCCATCACTTCATATGAAATAGATGGGGAAACAGTGGCAACAGTGACAGACTTTATTTGGGGGGGAGCTCCAAAATCACTGCAGATGGTGACTGCAGCCAGGAAATTAAAAGAGGCTTGCTCCTTGGAAGAAAAATTATGACCAACCTAGACAGCATATTCAGAAAAGGCAATGGCACCCCACTCCAGTACTCTTGCCTGGAAAATCCCATGGATGGAGGAGCCTGGTAGGCTGCAGTCCATGGGGTCGCTAAGAGTCAGACACGACTGAGCGACTTCACTTTCACTTTTCACTTTCCTGCATTGGAGAAGGAAATGGCAACCCACTCCAGTGTTCTTGCCTGGAGAATCCCAGGGACAAGGGAGCCTGGTGGGCTGCCGTCTATGGGGGCGCACAGAGTCAGACATGACTGAAGTGACTTAGCAGTAGCAGGCAGCATATTAAAAAGCAGAGACATTACTTTGACAACAAAGGTCCATCTAGTCAAAGCCATGGTTTTTCCAGTAGTCATGTATGGTTGTGAGAGTTGGACTACAAAGAAAGCTGAGTGCTGAAGAATTGGTGCTTCTGAACTTTGGTGTTGGAGAAGACTCTTGGGAGTCCCTTGGACTGCAAGGAGATCCAACCAGTCCATCCTAAAGGAAATCAGTCCTGAATATTCATTGGAAGAACTGATGCTGAAGCTGAAACTTCAATACTTTGGCAACCTGATGTGAAGAGCTGACTCATTTGAAAAGACCCTGATGCTGGGAAATATTGAAAGCAGGAGAAGGAGATGACAGAGGATGAGATGGTTGGATGGCTTCACTGACTCAATGGACACGAGTTTGAGTAAACTTCAGGAGTTGGTGGTGGACAGGAAGGCCTGGCATGCTGCAGTCCATGTGGTGGCAAAGAGTCAGACGTGAGTGAGCAACTGAACTGAACTGAACTGAGGCTGGAAACTGCATTTTGTAGCTTTCTTGTTATTTGGTCATGTGACTAAGCCCTGACATAGAGATATGGGTGGAAAAATATGTGCCACTTCTGGGTCATGGCCTCATAAGGAAAGCACATGTGCCCTCTTGACGTTTTCCTTCCTTGTTGGCTGGGATGTGACAGGAACTGAAGAAGCCACCATGACCAGAGGTGCAAGCTGCTGTAGACATGGCAGAGTTACCCCTCAGGCCCCAAACCACTTAGCTCTGGTCTGTTTTGTGAAAGAGAAGAAAACTTCCTTCTTTACTAAGTCACTATATTTTGTCACTGTATATCAGCCTTTACTTTCAGCAATTTAATGCCCTAACCATTACAACTTTTAAAATATTCTTTGGCCAAATAATTCTACTTCTAGACACATTGGTGAGGAAACAACACTAAAATAGCAAATAACAACAATAACTATAATAATGAATTAAGCTTTTGTTCAGTTGGACTGGGGGATGTAGCTAAGTGATAGAGCATGTGCCTAGCATGCACAAGGCCCCAGATTCAATCCCCAACACCTCTGCTTGGGAAACTCTCTTCATCAGGCTTCCCAGGTGGCTAGTGTTAAACAACCCACCTGCCAATGCAGGAGATGTAAGAGACATGGATTCAATTCCTGGGTCAGGAAGAGCCCCTGAGGGAGAGCATGGCAACCCGCTCCAGTATTCTTGCTTGGAGAATGCCATGGTTAGAGGAGCCTGGCGGGCTACAGTCCTTGGGGTCACAAAGAGTCGGACATGACTGAGTTACTAACACATCCACTTTCAATTGGACTATTATTTTCCATATAAAAATTGACACCATCCTAAATGTATAACACTAGGGAAATTTATATCACTATTGCAACACATATGCCCTCCAGTCTTACCACTTCAGAGCCTTAACTGATCTGCATTTCTTTGCCTGAGGACTTTCTCTACCCTTGCAGGAGGCAGGCTGGCAATGCTGGGAATCAAAGCCTCCTAGGAATCATCCACCAACCAATGATTGACAGGAGCTGACATATACTGAACACACTTTGGGATATACTGCCCTGCCCCCTTCATTTCAGAGACCACAGTACTGAGGTGGTAAATGATTTAGCCATGGCAAGTACTGACTTAAAACTCAATTCTCTTGCCTCTTGCTCACCACACCACATTGCAGTGTTAGATGGGGGTAAAGATAAAGCAATGCTGGAGAGCTTGTTACCTGTCCCTAGAAAAGAGCTAAGACTCCAGTAGGAGGTCAAAGTTAAGAGGAGCATCAAAGGTAAATTAAACACAGAATGATATTTTGAATGGAGAAAGTGACTGCCAATTCAGTTATAATACTGTAGGTCCAAAAAGCTGTTGTTGCCACTAATCACTATTAATGAACAGGTTCAGACCTCAGTTTTAAGTACTTTGTTCAGGTAAATGGACTAGGGGGGAGGGGTGCGGGGGCAGGGGAGATTCTTCTGGAAAGATCTGCTAGTAAATTTCAGCCTTGATATCTAGGAGTCCATCCTTTGGGGATAAAATCAAAAGGGCACTCGCCCTGACTGGCACCTCAGCTTTAATAGTCTCACAGGGTCCCCAGCACAAGGATAGAGGGTTGTCCTGCCTTTCAGTCAGTTCTAACTGTTCATCGGTTTCCCCTTCTCAGGCTGGTTTCTTGTCACTGCACAACAAACCCCCTGTTTACATTCATTCCCTACTGGGTCCTTTCGGTTGAGGTTCCTCTTCCTTATCTCATCTCCTCTGTTGCAATTTGCGGCTGGGTGAGGAAATGCGTCATAGAAAGAGCAGCTCTCTTGCCTTCATTGGTCCCAATTCTGTTGGCACAAATGGTGGGCTGGAGATAAGTTGAGACTGGGCCCCTGAGGGTGGGAGACAAGTCAAACCCAAACACCAACCACCAGGCAGGATCTTGCCTCCTCCTCAACAGAGCCCTGCTCTATTTACATTAGATATTTGGAGAACTGTGTTCACCAACTGTCTTTTTATCTTGCCTAAAAAGTCTCCTTTAAGAGCATGAAGAAGCTATCTAATCAGGTAAGGGCAGCCCCATTTAGAGGATTCAAGTTGAGTGCTTTCTCTTGAACAAGAAAAAAAATTAAAACATAGCAAAGATCTCTCTTACATTTCATTAACAACCAAGTCAGAAGAAGGAGAAATTCCTAACCAGCTAAATGTGTGTTTTATCTGAAGGTGTCACTGAGAATCACACCTTGGGCTGTCTTCATTTCCTTTACAAGTTGCTTCTTGTGAAAAATGCAGAAAAGCCCCTGTTGCCTAATTTCAGACTCCTCAACATCCCAGATCTTAAGAGGCAACAAAAAAATAGAAATGACATACGAATGAATAAATAAAATGTTATGAACATACAGTGGACTCAACCATAAAAAGGAACAAAGTTCTGATACAAGCTACAACAGATGAAATCTGAAGTTATTCTAAATGTAAGAAACCAGACACACAGATCACACATCATATGATCACATTTATTTGACATATCCAAAATTGATAAATCCATAGAAAACAGTGGGGGAGCTGCCAGGGCCTGTGGAGGAAAATGGGGGAGGGCCTGCTGGGGACCTGGGATTTCCTTTTGGGGTAATGAAACTGTTTTGGACTTAGATAAAGGTAGTGGTGTGTGCTAAGTCTCTAAATTGTGTCTGACTCTTTGTGACCCTATGGACTGTAGCCCACCAGGCTCTTCAATCCATGGGATTCTCCTGGCAAGAATACTGGAATGGGTTGCCAAACCCCTTCAGGGGATCTTTCTGACCCAGGGATCAAACCCGCAGCTCTTACATATCCTGCATTGGCAAAAAGATTGATGACTAAAGGAGAAGGGGGCAGCAGAGCATGAGCTAGCTGGATGGCATCCCTGAATCAATGCACATGAATCTGAGCAAACTCTTGGAGAAAGTGAAGGACAGGAAAACCTGGTGGGCTGCAGTCCACGGGGTCACAAAGAGTCGGACACAACTCAGCACCTGAATAACAATAGAGATAGCAGTGGCACAAAATTGTGATGGCACAAAATGTCACTGAATTACACACTTTAAAAAGACTAATTTTGTGTTATATAAATCTTCCCCAATCTAAAAAAAAAAAAAAAGTGACAAATTTGGCAGCTAGTTCTCTCTCCCCAGGTAAGCTGGACCAGTCTGAACGTTTGCAAAACAATTCACAAAAATTTCCAAGTTTACAAAACACTCCACCATATCAAAGTTGAGGCCCAGACAACCTTCTACAAATGCCTAACCAGAAACCTCAGATGGGTCCAATGGCGCCTAAATTTGAAGGAGTTGAAGATTACTTGTCTGAGTTAGGTTGACCTAGAACTGAAACCAGGCTGGGAACAAGTGTTCACATTGTGAGCAGCCTCTTTGAATCATTCTTTCCTCCCCGGGTTTCCTTCTAAAGAACTCACAGTTCTGCTCTGCAGGACAGCCTCAGCATGGAAGACCTAGTCAGCTCAACTTAAAAGAGAAGGGTTCTATTCATACCTGGGGGCTTCCTTTCTGGAAGAGGAATTGACCTGAGTAGAAGGCCAATAGGTGGGAAGGGAGTAGAGGTTCAGTGGGCATAGTAGGGTCGGGGTAGGGGGCGGCATATGGGTTGAACCAGGCAATATAGATTTTGTTTAAACTGCTTCTCATTCTAAAGAACTCTGTTCTACTGAGGGCACCAAGTTCTTCATTTTCCAGTGCAACTGTGTAACTGAGCAAGGGCCTCGGCACAGAAAGCCAAACCAGCAGCAGGTGTTTGCAGCAAAATAAGGGTTCATTTGCAGGGTCCCAAGCAAAGACAATGGGGCGCTTGTGTTCAAAAGACCCAAACTCCCCAGTGACTTTCAGGCAAGGGTCATAGGATGCCTATCAGCTCTGGACCTTCTTTTAATTAGTTGGTGATGAGTTAAGAGGTAATGTTTCAGGAATCTCAACATTTTGGTTCCCAGTCTGAAGAACCACACACCTGTAGTCAGCATGTAGTCACCATCCTCCACCTGAGTACGGTTCTTAGTTTCTAGAGAACAACTCCAAGATGTGCATCAGATTGCTAGATAACAATCCATCCTTCAGGAGGAACTAGGAATCCTGTTATTCTGTGGTTCTAGTCATTAACTGCTTGAGTCTGCTCTTTGGAACTTAGGGAAGGCCCAGGAGACCAAAGCCTTTTCTATAAACAAGAAATGGGAGACACAAAAAGGCTTTTGTACCCAGGAATGCTCCACAGGGTCCTGCTCAGTTTCAACCCCTCTTTTCTTTGACACTCCTCAATCCTGAGGGGAACAGGGGCAGGACAAGAAAGGGGATAACATTTTGGACAAAGGGAACTCTACTTAATGCACTGTGGTGACCTGAATAGGAAAGTCCAAAAGGGAGGGGCTATATGTATATGTGTGGCTGACTCATTTTGCTGTACAGTTGAAACTAACAAGGGCTTCCCAGATGATGTAGTTGGTAAAGAATCTGCCTGCCAGTGCAGGAGATGCAAGAGACACGGGTTCAATCCCTGGGTCAGGAATAACCCTGGACTAGGAAATGACAACCCGCTCCAGTATTCTTGCCTGGAAAATTCCATGGACAGAGGAGTCTAGAGGGCTACAGTCTATGGAGTTGCAAAGAGTTGAACATGACTGAGCACACACATGCATGCACACACAGAAATTAACACAACATTGTAAATAAGTACCCCCCAATAAAAATTAATTTAAAAGGAAAAAAAATCCAAAACAATGATACATATTTTGGTTAGTTTAAACTACAAGAGGCTTTTAACTCAGAATGTCAATGAATAATACAATAATATTTTTTAAATTTAGGATAAAGAGATTAATCATAAACTCAGTTAGGGAATTCAGTTTAAGGGGAACTCAGTTCATCCCCATTCCAGTTTTAATTTCCCTCACATCTCTGAACAAATAGGGCAGTAGCTGCTCTGGCTACTTTCTGCTGAAAAAGGACATCATCCTGCCTGGATCTGGGGAATCATCTCCGTTTTAATCATCTCCATTTCAGAAACCTGGACAGGTTTCTGCAATCTGATTTGGCCCTGGACCCCACTGCCTCCTCCCTCCACACCCCACAGGCTCACTTTGGCTCAGGCAGAAACACGTTGCTCTGGGACCCTTCCCACACATCCCTGCATGAAGTGGGAAGTATCTGCTCAGACCCCTAGGGGAGGTTCACCAACTTCCGGACTACTCTATGTCTTCACTGCTGATGGAATCTTTATCTCCCTGACTCACCTCCATGGATTTCACCAGTTCAGGACCATCAGCCTAACAGCTGAAATCAGGATTTCAGGCTTTATAATGGGGTTGGACTTTTAATCAGTCACTTCTTAACTGCCCACTGGGTTTCTCTGCCTCCCAATGAGGACAGGACCTAGGTCTTAGAACATGGTGTCTCCCCCAATGTGCCCGGCACACAGCAGACTCTAAAAGGTCATCTGCTAAATGATTCAATGAGTGAATGTCAGAAAGTTAGTTCACATGCGCTTAGCTGCTCAGTCATGTCCAACTCCTTGTGACACCATCAACTGTAGCCCACCAGGCTCCTCTGTCTATGGGGGCTCTCCAGGCAAGAATACGGAGTGGGTTGCCATACCCTCCTCTGGGGATCTTCTCAACCCAGGGATTGAACTCAAGTCTCCTGCCTTGCAGGCAGGTTCTTTACTGTCTGAGCCACTGGGGAAGGCCAAGAATACTGGAATGGGTAGCCTATCCCTGCTCCAGAGGATCTTCCCGACCCAGGAATAGAACTGGGGTCTTCTGCATTCCAGGCGGTTTCTATGGAAAAAGGCACTGGGGATTAAAAATGAGAAGAGGTTCCTGTTTACTAGAAAAGTCAAAGACCTGCTATACAATGTGACAGATGCTGGAGTAGAGGTTTGTAACAAAGGCTTTGAGAGCACAGAGGAGAGAACAAATGACCCTCTTGGGGAGAGTCCAGACTGCTGAGCATGAGAAAGTGAAAGGAGCTGGACAAACCACAGAGGAGAAATGACTGGGACTTGAAGGATGAGCAGGAGTTTTCACAGGATGGAGGGGTGGGGCATCTTAGAGACAAGTCATTCGAGGGTAGATTTTATTTCTAAGTCCTTTGGGGAATTGGATTTTCCCTTGATTCCCTTTATTTTTTATCTTTTTTTTTCCCTTTGGAATACACAAGAGGCCTTCTTCTATGTCTATTTTAACGTGGTTGAAATGTTTTTAAGTAAAATAAAAGGAAAGAAAAAAATTGGACCATCTTTCTACACAAACATAAGAAAAGAGAGAATATCACACACTCCAAAGATATATGTCACTGATGGGTTTTTTACATTATATTCTGGTCTTTCTTTATGGAAAGAAAGCTGAACGCCATAAAGAAAGTTGAGTGCCAACGAATTGATGATTTTGAACCGTGGTGTTGGAGAAGACTCTTGAGAATCCTGCAGACTGCAAGGAGATCAAACCAGTCAACCCTAAAGGAAATCAATCCTGAATATTCATTGGAATAACTGATGCTGAAGCTAAAGTTCCAATACTTTGGCCACCTGATGCCAAGAACTGACTCATTTGAAAAGACCCTGATGCTGGGAAAGATTGAAGGCAGGAGGAGAAGGGGACAACAGAGGGTGAGATGGTTGGATGGCATTACCAACTCAATGGACATGAGTCTGAGCAAGCTCTGGGAGTTGGTGATGGACAGGGAAGCCTGGCATGCTGAAGTCCATGGGGTCCCAAAGAGTTGTACGTGACTGAGTGACTGAACTGAACTGATTCTGGTCTTAGCTTAACAGGTGGGTTTTCTGATAGGATATCACATGTGCCCTCCCTCATGTCCTCCTGGGTAACCTTTCCACTCTAATCAATGATGAGGCAACTGCCATGTGCAGGAATAACCTGACAACACCTTGTCTCCACTGCCCCAGAGCTTACCTGTCCCACCATGTAGGACATCATGCATTTCTAACATTACAAGCATGGAAGTATGAGGAGTTAACACCTCCTGGGGAAAATCTTGACTAACGGAGGAAGAGAGACAGTGGGCACACGGGACAAATACTCCTGCCTGTGTCTCCCAGGCAGACAATCCTTAGCCATACGCTGCCTAGCTCCTCAAAGGGACCTCACTGGAGTCAAACCTTAGTCTCCCAAAGGTTTGAATGAATTGGCAATTCATTCACTTAATAATGTCCTCTTTTTTAAATGTATTTATTTTTTAATTGAAGAATAATTGCTTTACAGATTTTTGTTGTTTTCTGTCAAACATCAAACATGAATCAGCCATAGGTGTACATATGTCCCCTCCCTTTTGAACCTCCCTCCCACCACCCAATAATGCCCTCTTGAATTAACTTCCCTCCTTGCCTTTTGTACTCTTCTCAGTACCTTGGGGTCACTTCCTAAAATAATATTGATGCAAGCTCTTCTCTCAGGCTTACACATTTGGGGGAAAACCCAGGTTAAGACAGCAGATACCAGAAGTGGTCCTAGAAAACAGACTCTTGGTATGGGATTTTGGAATTGGATCTCTTACAGGTCAGAAATACCCTGTGGCTGGTGATAAGTTTGGTGATAATAAGCCCTGATGTACAGGAGCATCACAATGACTCTCACTGGTAGTGATCCTGGATGAAGCACAGATGAAAGGGGAAGCATTGGCTTATGTGGCAGTAGTAGCCCTTGAATGGTAGAAGCAATGTAATTTCAAGAATTGTGGATGTATATACATTTTGTCAATGACTTTAGATACTTTGATTAAAAAAAAGAGAGGTCAACTAAAGATAGCCAACTATCAACTTTGATATATCCTGTGAAAATGAAAATGCATCTTTTGCAATTTTTTATGATGGAAGATATGGCTTATTTCCTATAGTCAGAGATGAGGTCAAACTGAAAAACATGCACAAGATTTCATAATAAGGTTCACAGAGCTCCAAAGGAGACTGAATGCACTGCCTCAATCGACCTCTTTACTGGATCAGAGTCCTCAAAGAGCAGGCTCAAAACACCTAGGAATGGGACATTTGGGTAGATGAGCGTGCAAATTTGGAATGTTCAGAATTTTCTTAATTTGCAGCCTAGCAAGAGGCTCCCTCTCCCTTGACAGAAGAAAGCAGCCTCTTCTCACCTCAAACAGCAATAGGATTTGACATGAGGAAAGTGCTTGTAGGATGGCGCTTGTCCCCCTCAATATCACCTTGTTCCCCCTCAATGCCTTGATACTAAAAGTTTGAATCAGGTTATAGCACAAGCCAAGTGAGTAAACCCAGCCCTTGCTGATGGATGAAACAGCATATAAAACCAAAGAACTGCAAGACCTGCTCAGATCCCTAGGGGAGGATCACCAACCTCCTGGATAGTCTATATCTCTACTTCTGATGGAACCATTATCTCCCTGGCTCATGTCTTTCTAATATGTGCACAAGCTGACTATATGTGCCAGAAGGAGGTAGCAGGTGAATAGATCTTGAAATGTGAATATAAGGCTGGATAAGGAAGAATTTGGGGATTTCCCTCAAAGCTCAGTTGGTAAAGAATCTGCCTGCAATACAGGAGACCTGGGTTCAGTTCCTGGGTCAGGAACATTCCCTGGAGAAGGAAATGGCAACCCAATCTAGTATTTTTGCCTGGAGAATTCCATGGACAAGGGAGCCCAGCTGGCTACAGTCCATGGACTAGCAAAAGTAGGACACAATTTAGCGACCAAACCACCACCAAGGAAGAATTTTAGTACATCGACATTTTAGGAATCAGTGAACTAAAATGGACTGGAATGGGAGAATTTAATTCAGATGATGATTACATCTACTACTGTGGGCAAGAATCCTTAGAAGAAATGGAGTAGTCCTCATAGTCAACAAAAGAGTCCAAAACGCAGTACTTGGGTGCAATCTCAAAAATGATAGAATGATCTCTGTTCATTTCCAAGGCAAACCATTCACTATCACAGTAATCCAAGGCTATGGCCCAACCACTAATGTCAAAGAAGCTGAAGTTGAACCATTCTATAAAGACCTACAAGACCTTCTAGAACAAACACAAAAAAGGATGTCCTTTTCATCAGAGGGGACTGGAATGCAAAAATAGGAAGTCAAGAGATACCTGGAGTAACAGGCAAGTTTGGCCTTAGAGTATAAAATGAAGCAGGGCCAAGGCTAACAGAGTTTTGCCAAAAGAACATACTGGTCATAGAAAACACCCTCTTCCAACAACACAGGAGACAACTCTACACATGGACATCATCAGATGGTGAATACCGAAATCAGATTGGTTATATTCTTTGCAGCCAAAGATGAAGAAACTCTATACAGTCAGCAAAAACAAGACCAGGAGCTGACTGTGGCTCAGATCATGAACTTCTTGTTGCCAAATTCAGACTTAAATTGGAGAAAGTAGGGAAAACCACTAGACCATTCAGGTATGACCTAAATCAAATCCCTTATGATTATACAGTGGAAGTGAGAAATAGATTCAAGGGATTAGATCTGATAGAGAGAGTGCCTGAAGAACTATGGATGGAGGTTCATAACATTGTGCAGGAAGCAGTGATCAAGACCATCCCTAAGAAAAAGAAATGCAAAAAGGCAAAATGGTTGTTTGAGAAGGCCTTACAAATAGCCAAGAAAAGAAGAGAAGTGAAAGGCCAAGAAGAAAAGGAACGATATATTCATCTGAATGCAGAGTTCCAAAGAATAGCAAGCAGAGATAAGAAAGTAGATCAGTGCAAAGAAATAGAGGAAAACAATAGAATGGGAAAAGCTAGAGATCTCTTCAAGAAAATTACAGATACCAAGGGAACATTGCATGCAAATATGGGTATAATAAAGGACAGAAATGGTATGGACCTAACAGAAGCAGAAAATATTAAGAAGAGGTGTCAAGAATACACAGAAGAACTGTACAAAAAAGATCTTCATGACCCAGATAACTACAGTGGTGTGATCACTCACCTAGAGCTAGACATTCTGGAGTGCGAAGTGAAGTAGGCCTTAGGAAGTATCACTGCAAACAAAGCTAGTGGAGGTGATGGAATTCCAGCTGAGCTATTTCAAATCCTAAAAGATGATGTTATTGAAGAGCTGCACTCAATCTGTCAGCAAATTAGGAAATCTCAGCAGTAGCCACAGGACTGGAAAGGTCAGTTTTCATTACAATCTCAAAGAAAGGCAATGCCAAAAAATGTTCAAACTACCACACAATTGCACTCATCTCACACACTAGCAAATTAATGCTCAAAATTCTCCAAGCTAGGCTTCAATAGTACATGAACCATTATATTCCAGATGTTCAAGCTGGATTTAGAAAAGGCAGAGGAACCAGAGATCAAATTGCCAACATCCGCTAGATCATCAAAAAAGTAAGAGCATTACAGAAAAACATCTACTTCTGCTTTATAGACTATGCCAAAATCTTTGACTGTGTGGATTACAACAGACTGTAGAAAATTCTTCAAGAAATGGGAATACTAGACCACCTGACCTGCCTCCTGAGAAATCTGTATGCAGGTCAAAAAGCAAGAGTTCAAACCAGACATGGAACAATGGACTGGTTCCAAATTGGGAAAGGAGTACATCAAGGTTGTATATTGTCACTCTGCTTATTTAACTTATATGCAGAGTACATCATGAAATGTACAGCCCATGCTGGGCTGGAGGAAGCACAAACTGGAATCAAGATTGCCAGGAGAAATAGCAATAACCTCAGATATGCAGATGACACCACCCTTATGGCAGAAAGTGAAGAAGGACTAAAGAGCCTCTTGATGAAAGTGAAGGAGAGTGAAAAAGCTGGCTTAAAACTCAACATTCAAAAAATGAAGATCATAGCATCTGGTCCCATCACTTCATGGAAAATAGATGGGGAAACAGTGGAAACAGTAACAGATTTTATTTTGGGGGGCTCCAAACTCACTGCAGATGGTGACTTCAGCCATGAAGTTAAAACACACTTGTTCCTTGGAAGAAAAGCTATGACCGACCTAGATAACGTATTAAAGAGCAGAGATATTACTTTGCCAACAAAGGTCTGTCTAGTTAAAGCAATGGTTTTTCCAATAGCCATGTATGGATGTGAGAGTTGGACTATAAAGAAAGCTGAGCGCCACAGAATTGATGCTTTCAAACTGTGGTTTGGAGAAGACTCTTGAGAGTCCCTTGGACTGCAAGGAGATTAAACCAGTCCATCCTAAAGGAAATCAGTCCTGAATATTTCCTGGAAGAACTGATGCTGAAGCTGAAGTTCCAATACTTTGGCCCCCTAATGCCAAGAACTGACTCATTTGAAAAGACCCTGATGCTGGGAAAGATTGAGGAGAAGAGGATGAAAGAGGATGAGATGGTTGGATGGCATCTCCAACTCGATGGACACGAGTTTGAACAAGCCTCAGCAGACGGTGATGGACAGGGAAGCCTGGCGTGCTGAAGTCCATGGGGTCACAAAGAGTCGAACATGACTGAGCAATTGATCTGAACTGACAGGTGTAACAAACATGACACTCAGTGTGCTAAATTTAATACATGTAGAAACAGAATTATATTTGAAAAGAATTTGTAGGTTAGATTTTTCTCACTTTGAGAGGGTTCCTAATTATTCATGAATCATGTAGTTCTAGTCAATTACAAATAAATATTATAATAACTATATAATTTTAAAATCTAATTATAAAATTGCATAAAGTGGTATGTGTGTGTATGTCTAACGTGAAATCTGGGTACTTTGTAATCTGCATACTTGGATGGAGAGTGGGTAATCTCTGGGAGGAATAGTTTGGTCCATAAAATTCTTAAATAAGTCTAATTTATAAATATCACACTTGATATTATCATTCTTGTGATGTCATTAATTCTAATTTATAGATATGTTGACTTTACATAAAAACATCTTTGGAAGTATCTTTGTTTCTTCAACCTGAAATCAGAACAAACTTGTTAATGTATATTATTATAATTTTAAAATGTAAAAAATAATCATGTGAAATAGCCAACTAACATATTTAAATCAATCCTTCTCGGGAAATACTGTCTATTACTTATTAAATGAAAGTTTTATCAATGGCAAAACTGGCCCAGAAAGTTTTACCACTGGATAATACTGATTAGAAATTCAAGTCCCTGGACTTCAGCTCAACTCTGAACTGTTTAATCCAAGAGGAACACATGGTCCTGCTTTATATTATCATAAATTATCATCTTTTTTCAAATCACTTCCTAGTTTTCTCAGGAGTCATAGCCAGTTGGGAGTATATTCATTTACAAAAGGATTATGAAAATTCAATAGTTTAAAATTTAACAGGCCAACCTGGCAGAACTGTCAGAGATGAATGATGCTTTAAAAGATACACAGTGAAGATGCTGCTCCAAAGATCTGTTAACTACAGTGCATGGTAAGACAGTGGTGGTTTCTTTTGGACAATTTTGACACCACTTCTAATGAGAGAAGAGACCAATATTCTGTTTTGTTTAACCGTGAAAACAAGTGGGACCAGAAGCTTCTTCTTCCTCCTCCCTCCTGGGAATAGACTCCAGGTTTACAGCAAGATTCCCTTCTCTTTCATTCTGTGGGATTTCATGACTGAGGCTCACTGACAGTGCTAAGGCACTGTAGTCATTTTGCAAACCAACCATCAGAAGAAGAATGCCCACAGATGACATAGCATATCTCAGGGTGAAGACTGTGGAAATGATGGTATTATTTCAGTGCCCTCTTGATGGCTTTTACAGCAGTATTTCCTGTGTCTGAATCTTGTATGCAAAATCTGACCTTAAATTGGGCTACCCAGTACCAGCTCAAAGTTTTGTGGTTTTTCTTGAGTAATACAGGCCGTTTCTGAAAGTTGGGAGAAGAAAGACAAGAGGATGTATCTATCTGAGCTTATGGGAACTGTAGACATGTGTCTCTTGAGGCCCTCCGGAGAGACAAACAGTCTGATACCAGTAGCCCCATTTTTTAGCCTGCCTTAAACACCAGGTCAGATGTTTTGCTTTCCTGTTTCCCGTTTCTGTCGTCAAGAAATGTTCCAGCTTTGCTCTAACACCCCATCTTCATTGTCTGCTCTCACCTCCAGGGAATCTGTTTACGAACCCATCTGGTTAGTCTTTGAAAGCCACAATGCTGGTGGCCTCAACTCCAGCTACCAGCAGCTCACTCTGTGAACCAAAAGAAGAGTGGGAGGCAGCTTTTTGTTGTTGTTCTCAAGTTGATGAAACCAGCAAGGTCCAGTAACTTTTTGGAAAGCTAGAACTTGATGATAAATGAAAATTGAGGACAAGTAAAGATATTTTTTCAAACTTCTCCTCCATTCATTAAGAAAATAATAAACAAAACCTACCTTCTATCTGCCTTTCAGTCCTAATGGCAGAAATCATTAGGAAAAGTGACTGAACTTAGGGGCACTGCTCAGTGAGCCTGCCATCTCTTAAGTGTGTTTTGAGAACCAATAGAGCCGGCAGAGGATTCCTCTTCACACATAATTCTGCAGAACTTGAGAACCTTAGCTATACACAAATTTAAAGAAACTATCTCATAATATCTCAAACTATCCCATTCTGGCAGAGCTCACAAATAAACGTGAACGTGGTGCCTGTGTTTGCATTTCAGGAAGGGGGGTCATAAAGCAGTAAGATCATGGAAGGCAAGACCCCGGGAGCTGCTTGTCCCAGATTCAGCCCCTCTGGCGTTGCTGCTTTCAGCGCTCTCTTGATGAAACCCAGTCACCCACACAAAGTTGGAACAGATTTGAGGAAGGTTTACCAAGTGTCTTGGGGAAACTTCTGTGGCCTGCAATTGGCTGTCTGGAATGTGTGCCTGAGGTTTTGCATCGCCTGCCAGGAGTGCTGCCTCCAGCGGAACCGCTTGAGGAGCAAACAGCATCCCTCAGGGTCTGCTGCCTGGGGATTTCCAGGGCTGAGTAATGAATAAGTGATGCTCCCAACACTCTCTCCAAGAGGTCAGGGTTCTCTTTCTGTCATATAAACAGAGGCTCATAGCAGCATCTCTGCAGCCACCCATCCTGGTTTCAGCACTCATCTCAACCTCAATGGAATAAGTCATCACAGGAGGGAGAGAGGACCAGAGAAAGCAGCTCTTAACCGGCAGTTGTACCATACAGCTGACTCTAACTCTGAACATTAGCTGCCTCATCTTTAAAATGGGGATTGTAATTCTTAAATAACTGGTTTTGAGAAATATATGTAAAGGGGCTTGAAAAATATAAAAAACACAAAGTAAATGGAAGATATCACTGATAGGCTCAGCTCTGATATCAACTGGTTGTGCGATCTCAGTGATTATAAATGTAACTGCTAAAGGCTATTCTGAAAATGCTATGAGCTGTGAAAGATCAAAGAAACATTTTAAACAGCCAGTTACTTTCTGTCTGGCTAATATGATGTTCAACACAAATATGTTCTCTGGTCCTGATCACATGGAGTCAGTTCTTCTAGTTTTAGTGGTGAAACCCACCCTCTTCTCTACCTTTTCTCCTGTGGTAATCTCAGGTCTGATTTGTAATTCTTCCCTGAAAGCATCTTGACTTTGGGGAGGACACTGGACATTTCAGCAGAGGGCCAGGCAGCTCTGTTCCCCTCTCTTGAGTTTTAATTCTGTGAGCAAGTGAGTACTGAGTGGCTGCAGTGTGAACTAGGTTGGGGGGCTTCACCAACACTGCACCTATGACTGCGGGCAGCCTGATCTGCTTCCTAATTGGCAGAGATGGGCACACCCAACCTCTCTCTGAGACTTTTTCCGTTAGAGTTGACTGTCCTAATTAAAACTGTGACCCAGATATAATCACCTCTACTCCAGAGAGCTGATACAACTGTCTTGGCAGGAAAGAGTTTCCAATTTAAGTACATTAAAGCAAACTAAACTCAGATTTATATCAAGTCAACCTCAAAAGCAGTGAAGGGGGTGATGTGCTCAGCTAGGGAAAAGGAATTGGGATGAATGCCTTGAAGCTCCCAAGCTGCCAAGTGTTGACATGCCCTGACCCAAACCATTGCTCAGCTAGGCTGACGCTGTGCCCCAAACATGCCACAGTCATGCCCATCTCTGTGGCTTTGTTCTTTCTCTGACTTCCTTTCCAGGCTTGCCTTCTGCCCTCTTTTCAGTTCTTCAATTGGTCACGCAACAAATATTTCCTGAACATGTTTTGTGATTCAGCACCAGGCTAGGTACTGTGGATCTAGAAAGATAAAACTAATATGACCAAGACTCTCAAGGAACCTGTTTCCTGACAACGGAGATGGAGCATATGCTCAAGTAATTCTAGAAGCAAACATCCAGGGAGATGGGATGTATGCTTACTAGAGTGGCTGGGAGAGTATGGAGAAAGGAGTAACCCCTTATGGCCAGAGGGAGTAAGGAAGGCTTCATGGAGGAGGTGGCATTTGGTAGAAGCCCTGATTAAGGGTTTCAAGAGATTTAGACTAGCATAAGATGATGTGGAGACAGGAATTGGCTTGGCTGGGTCTGCAGGTCTAATAGGTCCAGGAAAGGATCTGGAGGGACAGTGGAAAGGAAGGGAAGCAACTTTTCTATTGAACATATACTATGTGCAAGTCCATATGTCATCATATAGTCTATATCACTGCTCTCCACAGGTTTTACTATTCTTATTTTGTGGGTAGAAAAACAGAGTTTCAAAGAAATTAAGTGACCTCCTCTAGGTGCCAACAGCTAGTGACTGGCACAGCCAGGATTTTAGCTACGTCTGCCACCTTCAAAGACTGTCCACTTTCTCTAAACAAAGCTTAGATCTGAGACTCGAAAAAGAAGAATATAGAAATCTGTATATCCACATCCTAGAAAGCTAAAGAACTTGGATCTCTCCTTCCTCTTTGCTCAGTTCCTCAAACTCTATCCTTCCCACTAGTCCTTGTGTCCATGTTCCAGGCTCTCTGATATTCACAGTTACTATTGGCAGGGTCCCATTGCCCTGAAACATTCTTTATCGGGCTGTAGGAATCAATCATTAAACCCCCAACAAAGATGCAAGTTCTTATGGGAAAGGAACTGATTGTACCCTTCTTCCTTACCCCTGAATGAGCAGTTGTGGAATTAATGATCTCTTTTTAGAGACGATGCAGAGATCAGCAGTGACTGTCCCCTCCCTATTATGGGCTGCCTGCACCAGTGTTAAAATGAGTGTGGACTTCTCAATTCCTCAAGGCCCATCCACAGACATTTGCCTTCTGGAAAGTTTCTCTCCATAAGGAATATACAAGGAAACATGCCCAGCCCTGCTGAGAGCAACCAACTCAGTGGGCCAGTGGGCCACAGTTGGCCTTGCTTAATCACGTACCTGTCTGAGAGTTGATCATGGCATTTTTACTGATGGATCTAGAGAACTGCACCTCCCTCCCTAAGTGCAAAGAAGGAGAAACTCCCAGCCTGGAAGGAAACACTGCCCTAGGGAGCTCCAGCTCCCACATGGAAAGGCCTGCTGTCGATGCCAATTCACAGCAGAGGAATTTATTTGGGTATCTCTGGATTTAGTGCCTTGATAAGATGTGTCAAAGGGAGGAGGCAGCCTCACCTTCCCACTGGTGTGGATCTGATGGCCCTAATCATTTCCAGACCATTTAACACTTCCACTCTTATAATGGTTGATTTTCCAGGTCACAAATTTCATGGCCATACTTGCTACTTACAGGATAGCTATTGATCATTTAATTGCAAGGTGAGTACCATGGAAAGGATGAGAAAATCACATGGTAAACAATTACAGCCTATGTGATTGGTTATTTTTGAGTCTTCCTGGTGACCAGTCATTTACATTTTTCAAAGTAAAATTTAGTCCCAGAAAAACTCCCATTGGTGTACATAGGGATGATCAAAAAGTGTCTTCCTTTTAATTCATAATTATATAAATGTTCTTATTTACTCTCCCTGAAATCTAACATAGAGGTTTTCTTTCCATGGTGCATTCTCCAATGCAGCAGAGTAGAAGAAGGCCATAATTGGTGGATACAAACCTGATGAAGAATCCCAGTCCCACCAACTACCACGGTGCCAATTACCAGATGATACCTTGGGTGAGATCCCTAAATTCTCTCAGCCTTAGTTTTTATTGGTCGATAGAGTGAGCATACCTACTTCCTGGGGATAGTGTCAACTGACAGGTTCAAAACTGGGAAAGGAGTACGTCAAGGCTGTATACTGTCACCCTGCTTATTTAACTTATATGCAGAGTACATCATGCAAAATGCTGGGCTGGATGAATCACAAGCTGGAATCAAGATTGCCAGGAGAAATATCAATAACTTCAGATATGTAGATGATAGCACTCTAATGGCAGAAAGTAGAGAGGAACTAAAGAACCTCTTGATGAGGGTGAAAGAGTAAAAAGGCTGGCTTAAAACTCAGCACATAAAAACTAAGATCATGGCATCTGGTTCCATTACTTCATGGCAAATAGAAGGTGGAAAAGTAGAAGTAGTGGCAGATTTTATTTTCTTGGGAACCAAAATCACTGTGGATGGTGACTGTAGTCATGAAATTAAAAAACACTTGCTCCTCAGAAGAAAGGCTATGACAAATTTAGAAAGCATATTAAAAAGCAGAGACATCACTTTGCCAACAAAGGTCTGTATGGTCAAAGCCATGGTTTTGCCAGTAGTCATGTACGGATGTGACAACTGGACCATAAACAAGGCTGAGCACTGAAGAACTGATGCTTTTGAACTGTGGTGTTGTGGAAGACTCTTGCGAGTCCCTTCTACTGCAAGGAGATCAAACCAGTCAATCCTACAGGAACTCAACCCCGAATATTCATTGGAAGGACTGATGCTGAAGTTGAAGCTCCAATATTTTGGCCACCTGATGCCAAGAGCCAGTTCATTGGAAAAGACCCTGATGGTGGTAAAGATTGAAAGAAAAGAGGGTGGCAGAGGATGAAATGGTTGGATGGTATCACTAACTCAATGAACATGAGTTTGAGCAAACTTCAGGAGATAGTGAAGGACAGGGAAGGACAGGCATGCAGCAGTCCATGGGGACACAAAGAGTTGGACATGACTCAGCAATTGAATAACAATAACAACAAGATAGTTTATGTAATATGTCTTGTGCAGAGCTGTGATAACTGTAAGTACCTATATGCTGCTTATTCCATGTCACCTATTGTCTTAAACACTCCATATTACACACTGACTTGATCTTTATAATAAGGAGCAACTATTATCAGCCCCATTTTATGAGTGGGAACCTGAGTCAAAAGTAGCTTGCCCAAGCTCATCAGCTATCAAGTGGTAGAGCTAGAACTCAAACTCAGGAAGATAGGCTGCAAAGTCCATGTTCTTAACTTCTATATGGTAAGTTCCCTACATATGAACCTTCAAGTTGTGAACTTTCAAAGATGCAATCATGCATTTACATGTCCTATTACATGACTTAACTCAGGCGTCTTACGTAGATTACATAGATTGTCACATGCATATATCTTCTACAAGTGATTGTGCTTTTGTGTACTTTATAGAGTACAGAGTATCTTTATTTCAAGGCCAAGATGTCTGGATGCAAGCATAAAAGCAGCAATGATGTAGCTGGTACTACTGTACTTTTCAAGGTACTGTACTATAAGATTAAAAATGTTACTTTTTTGGTATTTGTTCGTTTATGTATTATTTGTCCGAAAAGTATTATAAATCCTATCATACAGTACTATATGGGCTTCCCAGGTGGCTCAGGGTAAAGAATTCATCTGCCAAGCAGGAGACATGGGTTCAATCCCTGAATCAAGAAGATCCCCTTGAGAAGGAAATGGCAAACCACTCCAGTGTTCTTGGCTGGAAGATCCCATGGACAGAGGAGCCTAGTGGGCTACAGTCCATGGGGCTGCAAGAGAGTCAGACATGACTCAGTGACTAAACGACAAGAACAACAACAGTACTATATAGCCGATTGTGTTCGTTGGGCACCTAGGCTAACTCTGTTGGATTTATGAACATGCTCTCAGCATGGATCTTGTTTGCATGTAGGAGACTTACTGTACTAGATTGGCCCAGAGGCAGTAAGCACACGTTATTTAAAGTCAGAAGGTACTCAGTAATGATGCGGATTCACTAGATGAATGAGAGGATCAGAGGTTAGGTTAGAGGCTGTAGTAGGCAGCCTTTAATGTGCCTCTCAAGGACTCATGACTCCTGGTATTCAGGCCCATATATAATCCCCTCCCCTTGAATGTGGACTGGACCTAGTGACTTGAGTCTGAAAATTAAAATATGGCCAAAGTGATGGTGTATCACTACTAAGACTAGGTTGCAAGAAGACTGTAGTTTCCATTTGGGAAATGTGTACTATCCCTCTCCCTCTACTCACTCTGAGAGAAGCCAGCTGCCATACTGTGAGCTGCCACACAGACAGGTCCACGTGGCAAGGAACAAATAACTCTTGATGAACAGCCAGCCATGGTTTTCCAGAAGCCACGCCAATGAGGTTGGAAGCAGATGCTCCACAAGTCTTTATAACCAGTGTTGTCAACATCACCAACTTCAGTCGACAGTTTCTAAACCCAATAAGCCAGGCAAATACGTGGTTCTTTCCAGCACTTTCAGGCTGTTCACGAACAAACTTACCAAACATAAACCTAATAGCCAAAGGAAAAGAGAAAAGGAAGAAGATAGGTTTGTCTATTTGTTGGTTTCCATTTTCTTAATAAGGATCTTCCTGTCCCTGGCAGAGTGGGGAGGTGGGTGAAGCTATGTCTGTATCAGAATAATAAGACCCAGGTTTCAGCCCTCTCTCAATCTCTCTCCTCCTCCTAACTTTGCACTCAACAGCTGCAGAGCTTTGGGGAAGGCTATGAACCCTTTGGGTCTCAGTTGTACCATCTGTAAAATGGGGGTGGTATTTAGCCTACCTGAGCAATGAAGGGGACTGGGCCAATCACTCTTCAAGGATCCTTCTAGTTCTGAAATATATGACTGTCTGTGCCTCTATTCAGACTGAGTTTTGACAGCTCTGTTACTGTGGTTCTCAAACTTTTTGGTCTCAGGATCTCTTTACTCTAAAAATTTTTGAGGATCTGAAAATTCCTTTTGTTTTAGAGGTGTGCATATATACATGTGCACACACACACACACATATGTATGTATCAGTCTTTATTGTATTAGAAATTGAAATAAGAAAATTTCTATGAAGTATTAGTTTATTATATGAACTAATAATGAATTATTAGTTCATTTAAAAGTAATAAGCCTGTTATATGTTAACATAAAAGTAAAGAAGGGATGTTGTCCTACACTTTTCAACTCTCTTTATGTCTGGCCTAATAGGAGACAGTTTCTCGTATCTGTTTTTGCATTCATTCTGTTGCAACACCACATGTCAGGGAGCTTCTGAAAACTGCTTAGTATACTGCTGAGGGAATGAAAGTGAAAAGGGCAAATAACAGCTTAGTGTTATTATGAAAACAGTTTTGACTTTACAGAAACCCTAAAAGGTTTTTTGGAACCCCCCCCCCAGGGGTCCCTGGACCACATTTTGAAAATTGTTGTTCTGTTAATACTGGTTGGAAATGCCAAGATTTCTTCTCAACCTTTTGACTACCCACCATGGGAAAAAACAAAAAGCACACATTATGTTCAACACATGCACACACACACACACACACACACAAATACATACCATACAAGGGCAATTTCCACACTTTTTTTTTTCTAAAGCCTCTCTCAGAGAAACCACAAGTCAAAATATCCACCCCAAGCAGACCCTCTACAGAGACCCCGCTCCTCAAGGCAGGGTGTCAGCCCATCCTCCAAATGGTAGCTTCCTGCTTATCTACAGAACCCAGTGAAAGTAACAAATGGCTTCTTGAGGGTCTGCATCTAGCTTCTCTAACCAGATAAATAGCTGAGAAATTTCAAATGTTGCTTGCCTTTGAAGCTTTGGCCTCAAAAACAAATGCCTAGAGGAAATCAGCAATGAGAAGGCCTGTTTCAAAAGCCAGCAACACCCCCACCACCATCCAACAAAGCAACAGGGATGTTCTGAAGCCCCTGCAGTCAGCCAGCCAGGAAGCAACCCAAAGTGGGGATGGGGGCAGCATCAGACCAGTTGGGGGCTTTCTGAGAAGACCTTTAAGAAAGAGCAAAGTGGAAAAGGAAATCCCTAGATCTGATCATGCTAATTGGGTGGGATATGAGATAGGAAGGCTGCCCAACAAGGAGGTTTAGTTTTGGCACTGCCGTCTTGGTGTTGGTAGCAAATGACTTTTTCTGAAAAGGACAAATGGGAATAAGAAAAATGCTAAAGTTCCTTCCAGCAGCTCTTTCATTCTGTGCTTCCTACCAGTAATGCACACAAATCTGTAGATATATTTCTGAACCAAAGCTAGGACACAGCTCCTATCCCATTTATGCCTGAAATACATGAATCTTACATTTCTTCAACTGCTATCAAGACCCCAGTTTGTTGCAGGCACTGTTCTAACACTGAAATAGTGCTGTCACTGAAGTGATCTTCAGTGTTCCCTGTGACTAAAACAATGAACAATTCTTGCCTTTATAGGGGAGATACAGACAGACAAAATACATCGGATGTCAGTGGTGAGGTGTCATAGAGAAACTTAAAACAGCAAAGAGGAATATGGGCTAATGGGTTGAAGGTTGTTTGCAATTTTAAATAAATTAGTCATTGTAATCAAATACTATCTATGAGCCTTCGAATTTGAAATATTATATAACTTTGTATGAATATGACAGTCAGAAAGTCAAATGGCATTCATCCATTCAGTGAGTCAGAGAGTCAGTCAACCAACAAACATTCACTTGGAACAAACTTGGGGAGCTTGCCCCTTTGGGTGGAGATGTTATTGTTCAAGAGGCAGCATAGGGGGATTGGTTCAAGACTCCTCACGGATACCAAAATCCGAGGATGCTCAAGCCACTTATGTAAATAACATAGTACACTCCCCTCTCCATATCCAGGAGTTCTGCGTCTGAAGATTCAACCATCAGTAGATACCAAGGGCTGACTCAACTTACTTGAAGAGTTATTCTAAGATGCAGTTTTATTCACACTGGACACTAGACATAAAACCACCCCCAGAAGGCAGCCACCAAAGTGGAAATCAGAAGAGAAGACCAGAGGGAATTGTCTGCGGGCACATGAGATGCTCCCCCATGGAAACTTACCCTGAGAAACAAATAGGGTCTGGTGAGATTTGAGACTTATTTGAATCCCATTTGGCTGGTTGAGTCTTTGGAAAATCAAGTTACACCATTCTTTTTCAGAGATTCTGCTGGGCTTCCAAAGCAGAAAGGAAGATTCCCACTGATGACTATCACTGACCAACAGAGTTGGCTGCAAAAGGGGCCATTCCAAACAGATCAGCTGATTTTATCAGAGACAGAACTATTTTCCATGAAATAAAAGACTGTTACACCTCTGCTTAACTGGAATCCAGGCTCTGTCTTCCTTTCTATCCAAGTGCTGGCCAAACCCACTTGGGATAACAGTATCCCCATTCCTGCCACCCAAATGTTGCCACCAAATGACTATAGCTCCTTCTTCATTTGAATAAGAATCCTGCTCCATCTGTTAGAAGGAGCAATATCTGTTCATGCTAATCTGATTGCTCCTACAACTTGTATTAAAAAACATGGAGGTTACCACAGGCTTTGCTCTGACCTTTGATTTTCCAATATCGCATCTGGGGTAAGCACTTCCTTTTAATCTCTACGGACAATAGGCAAAATTTCACCAGGGGTCTGCCAACAGAGGCAGAGATCATAGAGCATGTGTCCATGACCCCAGGTTAGATGATTATAATAATGCTTTTTTAGACTCTTCTAATAAAGAATATGCTGAACAGGCTCCAATACGCAATTGCAAAAGTCTAATTGCTGTTAACATGTCACTTCCATCACAGAGGCACAACAATGTACTGACGGCTTGTCAGATCCCGAATTGATTTTGAAATTGCTTTAATGAGGCGGTGAATAAGTTTGCAGCGGCCCTGGCCATCTGAGAGGCCTCCACGGCATCAGCCCAGATCACCTGCAGTTGCTTTGTTGGCTGTTCATAAATGAGGACAGGGCATGCAGAGGGTTGTGGTTTGGTGGCTGAAGATTTGCAGGCTCTGAGCAGGGATTTTAGTCCCTGTTCCCACCTCTGAAGTCCTTCTTGCATTTTAGATTTATTTTTGTGTGTGCGTGTGTGTGTGTGTGTGGTGTGTTTCCCTTCCATCTTCATTCCCCTCACCCCCCAGCCCAATAAATATCTTCAACAGAAAGGGTTGGGCTGGTTTTATGCAAAAGCACAAGAAAGGGTTATAGGTTCCTTCTTGCTCCTCAGCCAACCCATGTGAGAGCCACTCTGAGAGTAACACGCCACTCTGTTCTGAGCTTTGTCCTGACAATCAGGACTGATGGTGGATACTGGATGCAGAAGGATAGAATCAAGCTTGCTACTTGCGTCACTGTCCAAAGTTGAGGAGTTGAACAACCACCCCCCTGCCTCCAAAATTACTATTCCCATTTTTTGTTTCCCCTGAAGGATGAGAAAAGTTGGTAAAGGTTTTTCAAACTGTCAAGGCATGGACCTCACACTCTTCTCCATATCTGGCCAACTAAAACCTAGGGGGGCAGAAATGGCAATGTTTGTTTTGATATCATGCTCTAAAAGCAGCTATCCCCAGGTATTTCAACACTGCAAGGCAGGTATGGACACAGTACCAAAGAAACCTTCCAAATCTGACCAAATCTGACACGATGGGCTGCTTCATTCCTGCTCAAGCTGTGGTTTGGGATTCGTGATGAGGAAATAGTACTATCCCAGCCAAGAGAACTGAATAAGCTTTCCTGTTTCCTTCTCTTTCACGTGTAAACAACACCAGCACCCTGACAATGGGGACAAATGTATGCTCAGCTTGCAGTAGAAATGAAAAAAAAAAAAAGACTGCCAGTAACACTTCACAATCATCGCTTTTATTACCTGCCTCCCCCACCTGGAACATTATTTCATTCAGAGCCAAAGTAGAGAGCCAAATTGCCTATTTCCAAAGGATATGAGCACATTTTAGAAAAGCATCTGTGTGTATTATATTCCGAGGGGCACTGTCTCATTTCTATGGCCCCATGTTTCTGAATGCCTGACCGGCATCCTTATCAGGAACAGAGATGCCTTCAAGAAATTGGATGCTACAGCATCCATATATCAATGTTACGATGATATATTTTTCATGAAATCTGTAAATGAGGTCAACAGGATAGGGATATTCTGGATGACAGAATCTTTAATAGATTTTGAGGAACGACCCACTTCCCTCTAAAAAGTCAATTTACCTTTTTTTTTTTTTTTTTTGATGCTTGCTTATTACAGTCTGATCCTGCTACTTTGGCACAAAGTCCCCCACAGCATGTTGTAAGAAAGAGGTATTTACTTTTCTATAAACCGGTGAATATAAATACAAGTTGTTAGCATGAAAGCAATAAGTAGTTGGCATCTCTGGGGTTTCTGATATTTTGTCTTTTCTTATCACCCAAAACATAGTCTCAAAAGCTGAAGGAACAGGTGACTTGGTCATCAAAAAAGAGTGACAAAAAAGGACGAAGAAAATGCTCATTTAAAGTTCCAGAGTGTCATTTTTATATTCTCAGTGAAACTGGAAAGTCATCTCAGCTTCTGCCAAGACCTCTGTCTGTCCAAGACATCAACTGCATGCTGGGGTCTGTTATTATAAGAAGTGTCTCTCAGAGGGTTGAGAGTGAAAGAAAACGGAGCTCTTCTGTACTGCTGTCCATTCATTCCCCTGCTCAGCTCTGGGCCATGCAGGGCTGAATGTGGGCACCCAGCACAGCTCATACACCCGCAACCCAGCAAAGGCCAAAAGCAGAACGAGGTCCCAGGAAAGAGGGACACCAGAGACAAAAGTGGCAGAAGTGAGCCATGGCTCAGAGTGAAACTGACAACTGCCAGCAAAACTGGCTGAAGGCCAATCACCAGGTCTCCTGCCCGGGCTTGGGTGTCTTCTATCATTTTTCTGGGCCTTCCTCTGCAGAGCTGTGGAACAGAACTATTGGGAACTCTGAACCAGAAGGCAGCTGTGAAGAAACAGAGCTGTTAGGGCTGCAAAGGCCTTAACAAGGGCCATTTCTGTGAAAGCAGTAAACACTGAACTCATGCCGTAGATTTAGGTCCTGATCCTGATCTATATACACATACATATATATCTGTGTATACACACACACACAGAGAACAGGAAATACTGTTTTAAAGATATAACAGGAACTTTTAAGCAACTAAAAGAAGGAAAATATCTTTCTATATTATATACATTACTCTATTATTGTTCTTATGATTAACAAAACAATATAGACAGTCTCTTCCAGATCAGTGAACATGGCCTCAGGCCTAAACACAAGAGGGAAAATGAATCCTGAGTGACAGAGCCTGGAATTTCACTTGCTCCCGCCACCTGCTCTTGGAGGTCACCAGCACTGTAGTGTGTAATTACCAACTCATGGCCGCCTCTTCCTTCCCCTCTGCCGATGGCTAATTGATGGCCTTCACACCAGTGCTAGGTCAGTCCTCTGAAAACATCTTGAGCAGAAACTACTCCTCCGTCTAACAGATGCTGCTCACTTGGGAGCCTCCCAGAGCCAGGACCTCAATAATGGCTTGAGTTTGCTCAAACATGAGAAAAAAAAAAAAAAAGATAGAGCAAAGAGCAAGATGACATATCTACTCAAGGCAGAAGGAAAATTAACCACAGTCTTAGAATCTGGTCTTGGCTGCATCACCCACTCCATGCATTAATGTATTTATTGGTCCTCTTCCAAGAGAATGGTATCTAAGTTTCAGGTTCTTGCCTTTCTTTTCAGGTCTTCCTTGTTTCCCTTTGAAATTACACACAGACAGTGAAATCACTGCCTCAGCAAATGCTAAAGTATTATAAAGAGTCCACATGGCAAAGGGTTGTTCACATCTGTCAGTGGCTGCAAAGAGAGCCCCTAACTTCCCTAGGACCTTCTGAACCAGTGAAATAAATACAAATCTCCAGCCTAAACCTGGGACTCTAGGCCTAGGTGTTGTGCCTTGATACTGGCCTCTCCAAAATCAGAACCAACTTGGTACCCAAAAGAATGTGGGGGTAATGGTCTCTCTTCTTGCTCATATCTGAGCTGCTAGAAAATAAAGCTCCTTGCTGACTCCAGGAAGCCTATCCCTTCTTTCTCCCCAAGCAGCAAATCCCAACTCTCCTGGGGGACACAGATCCTCTGTGGAGGGCCTGGTTTCCATTCCAGACCCTACTTTGTTTCAGTCCATTAACACAGTCCAGCTCAGACAGAACAAGAGGCTTCCCCTGGAAAATGTGAGGGCAGGGAACCGCTCAGGGCTCCAGCTCATCTGGCTCTGTGAACACTCTCAGGACTTTCCTGGTGCTCCCAACGCAGGAGGCCCGGATTCAATTCCTGGTCAGGGAGCTAGATCCCACATGCCACAACTAAAGATTCTGCATACTACAACTAAGACCCGAAACAGCCAAATAAATATTTTTTAAAAACACAACACTTTCACTCAAACCCTCCACTTTACCTATAAGCATAAAGCTCTAAAAACAAAACTGGCAGCAGGAGCTGTATGCTAAGAGACAGCTCAAAAGTAGCATTTCAAAGTCTAGATATTTTTCAGTATCTAAAGCTATCTGTTTCTACCACTTGCTCTAGATTAGCAGTCAGCAAACATAGCCTGTTGCCTGTATTTGTAAATAAAGTTTTGGGAATATAGCCATGATGGTTCATTGACATACTATCTGTGGCTGTGTTGGCCCCCCACAAAGGTAGAGGTGAGTAGTTACGACAGAAACTATATAACTTACAAAGCCTAAGATATTTACTATCTGGCCCTTTACAGAAAAGGTTTGCCAATCCCTGCTCTATTGGTTGTTCTCACATCTCCCAATTATTGTTAATGGTTCTGTTCAGTTCGGTCGCTCAGTTGTGTCCGACTCTGCGACCCCATGGACTGTAGCACACCAGACTTCTCTGTCCATCACCAACTCCCAGAGTTTACTCAAACTCATGTCCATTGAGTCAGTGATGCCATCCAACCATCTTATCCTCTGTTGTCCCCTTCTCCTTCTGCCTTCAATCTTTCCAGCATCAGGGTCTTTGCAAATGAGTCAGCTCTTCACATCAGGTGGCCAAAGTATTGGAGTTTCAGCTTCAACATCAGCCCCTCCAATGAATATTCAGGACTAATTTCCTTTAGGATGGACTGGTTGCATCTCCTTGCAGTCCAAGGGACTCTCAAAAGTCATCTCCAACACCACAGTTCAAAAATATCAATTCTTCCGTGCTGAGCTTTCTTTATAGTCCAACTCTCACATCTATACATAACTACTGGATTGTTAATGGTAACATTCATCAATTCATCTACTATTGACTATTTTGGCTTATGATGGAAAAGCTCACATAATCTTACCAAAAGAAGAAAAAGGAAATTCATATGTGCTAGGTCCTTCTTTGAAGTGGCTGCATACATGAAAGATAGAAGTAATGATTACACATAAGCAAACCAACCCAATAATTTTTTTAAAGAATGACAAGGCAGGAGTTGCATATATTTAACTGACACCCACACTATGGATATTGAGCAAGTGCTTTAAAATCATGGAGCAAATAAAGATAAAAGAACTCTGCCTTGTAGAATATCAGTGCAAAAAAATTATTGAAGTTTATTTTGTATTAAACTCCACTAGCCAAAGTCTACAGATATGAAAATGAAAAAAATCTCTTTTGAGATTTGTCTCAAATTTGTATCACTTGACCAAATATCAACCATTAAGTGATTCTTCACAAAGAAACTTTTTCATAAGGAGTACATGAGAACAAAGAAATGGGTATTTTTTTTCCATGGAATATATAATGCCACAAAGACAGAAATATATATAGAACAAAGCTAGTGGAGGTAATAGAATTCCAGTTGAGCTATTTCAAATCCTGAAAGATGATGCTGTGAAAGTGCTGCACTCAATATGCCAGCAAATTTGGAAAACTCAGCAGTGGCCACAGGACTGGAAAAGGTCAGTTTTCATTCCAATCCCAAAGAAAGGCAATGCCAAAGAATGCTCAAACTACCACACAATTGCACTCATCTCACATGCTAGTAAAGTAATGCTCAAAATTCTCCAAGCCAGGCTTCAGCAATATGTGAACCGTGAACTTCCTGATGTTCAAGCTGGTTTTAGAAAAGGAAGAGGAACCAGAGATCAAATTGCCAACATCTGCTGGATCATGGAAAAAGCAAGAGAGTTCCAGAAAAACATCTATTTCTGCTTTATTGACTATGCCAAGGCCTTTGACTGTGTGGATCACAATAAACTGTGGAAAATTCTGAAAGAGATGGGAATACCAGACCACCTGATCTGCCTCTTGAGAAATTTGTATGCAGGTCAGGAAGCAACAGTTAGAACTGGACATCGAACAACAGACTGGTTCCAAATAGGAAAAGGAGTACGTCAAGGCTGTATATTGTCACCCTGCTTATTTAACTTATACGTAGAGTACATCATGAGAAACGCTGGACTGGAAGAAACACAAGCTGGAATCAAGATTGCCAGGAGAAATATCAGTAACCTCAGATATGCAGATGACACCACTCTTATGGCAGAAAGTGAAGAGGAACTAAAAAGCCTCTTGATGAAGGTGAAAGTGGAGAGTGAAAAAGTTGGCTTAAAGCTCAACATTCAGAAAACAAAAATCATGGCATCCGGTCCCATCACTTCATGGGAAATAGATGGGGAAACAGTAGAAACAGTGTCAGACATTATTTTTCTGGGCTCCAAAATCACTACAGATGGTAACTGCAGCCATGAAATTAAAAAGACGCTTACTCCTTGGAAGGAAAGTTATGACAAACCTAGATAGCATGTTCAAAAGCAGAGACATTAGTTTGCCAACAAAGGTCCATCTAGTCAAGGCTATGGTTTTTCCTGTGGTCATGTATGGATGTGAGAGTTGGACTGTGAAGAAGGCTGAGCGCCGAAGAATTGATGCTTTTGAACTGTGGTGTTGGAGAAGACCTTCGACTGCAAGGAGATCCAACCAGTCCATTCTGAAGGAGATCAGCCCTGGGATTTCTTTGAAAGGAATGATGCTAAAGCTGAAACTCCAGTATTTTGGCCACCTCATGCGAAAAGTTGACTCATTGGAAAAGACTCTGATGCTGGGAGGGATTGGGGGCAGGAGGAGGAGGGGACAACACAGGATGAGATGGCTGGATGACATCACTGACTCAATGGACGTTGAGTCTCAGTGAACTCCGGGAGTTGGTGATGGACAGGGAGGCCTGGCGTGCTGCGATTCATGGGGTCGCAAAGAGTCGGACACAACTGAGCGACTGATCTGATCTGATCTGAGAACAAAATAGAAAGCCCAGAGATAAATCCACACACCTATGGATACTTTATCTTTGACAAAGGAGGCAAAAATACACAATGGAGAAAAGACAATCTCTTTAACAAGTGGTGCTGGGAAAACTGGTCAACCACTTGTAAAAGAATGAAACTAGAACACTTTCTAACACCATACACAAAAATAAACTCTAAATGGATTAAAGATCTAAACGTAAGACCAGAAACTATAAAACTCCTAGAGGAGAACATAGGCAAAACACTCTCTGACATACATCACAGCAGGATCCTCTATGATCCACCTCCCAGAATATTGGAAATAAAAGCAAAAATAAACAAATGGGACCTAATTAAAATTTAAAGCTTCTGCACAACAAAGGAAACTATAAGCAAGGTGAAAAGACAGCCTTCAGAATGGGAGAAAATAATAGCACATGAAGCAACTGACAAAGAATTAATCTCAAAAATATACAGGCAACTCCTGCAGCTCAATTCCAGAAAAATAAATGACCCAATCAAAAAATTAGCCAAAGAAGTAAACAGATATTTCTCCAAAGAAGACATACAGATGGCTAACAAACACATGAAAAGATGCTCAACATCACTCATTATCAGAGAAATGCAAATCAAAACCACTATGAGGTACCATTTCACACCAGTCAGAATGGCTGCTATTCAAAAGTCTACAAGCAATAAATGCTGGAGAGGGTGTGGAGAAAAGGGAACCCTCTTACACTGTTGGTGGGAATGCAAACTAGTACAGCCACTATGGAGAACAGTGTGGAGATTCCTTAAAAAACTGGAAATAGAACTGCCATATAACCCAGCAATCCCACTGCTGGGCATACATACTGAGGAAACCAGAAGGGAAAGAGACACGTGTACCCCAATGTTCATCGCAGCACTGTTTATAATAGCCAGGACATGGAAGCAACCTAGATGCCCATCAGCAGATGAATGGATAAGAAAGCAGTGGTACATATACACAATGGAGTATTACTCAGCCATTAAAAAGAATACATTTGAATCAGTTCAAATGAGGTGAATGAAACTGGAGCCTATTATACAGAGTGAAGTAAGCCAGAAAGAAAAACACCAATACAGTATACTAATGCATATGTGTCAGTAATGCCTAACGCGGCTCCTGACATATATATGGAATTTAGAAAGACAGTAACAATAACCCTGTATGTGAGACAGCAAAAGAGACACAGATGTATAGAACAGTCTTTTGTACTCTGTGGGAGAGGGCGAGGGTGGGATGATTTGGGAAAAGGGCATTGAAACATGTATAATATCATATGTGAAACAAATCGGCAGTCCAGGTTCGATGCATGATACACGATGCTCAGGGCTGGTGCACTGGGATGACCCAGAGGGATGGTATGGGGAGGGAGGTGGGAGGGGGGTTCAGGATGGGGAACACGTGTACACCCGTGGCGGACTCATGTTAATGTATGGCAAAACCAATACAATATTGTAAGGTAATTCAGTTCAGTTCAGTCTCTCAGTCGTATCTGACTCTTTGCGACCCCATGAATCGCAGCACGCCAGGCCTCCCTGCTAAGTAGCTTCAGTCGTGTCTGACTCTGTGTGACCCCATAGATGGCAGCCCACCAGGCTCCCCAGTCCCTGGGATTCTCCAAGCAAGAACACTGGAGTGGGTTGCCATTTCCTTCTCCAATGCATGAAAGTGAAAAGTGAAAGTGAAGTCACTCACTCGACTCTGACCCTCAGCGACCCCATGGACTGCAGCCTACCAGGCTCCTCCATCCATGGGATTTTCCAGGCAAGAGTACTGGAGTGGGGTGCCATTGCCTTCTCCGCCAGGCCTCCCTGTCCATCACCAACTCCTAGAGTTCACTCAGACTCACATCCATTGAGTCAGTGATGCCATCCAGCCATCTCATCCTGTGTTGTCCCCTTCTCCTCCTGCCCCCAATCCCTCCCAGCATCAGAGTCTTTTCCAATGAGTCAACTAGCCTCCAATTAAAATAAATAAATTTATAATTTAAACAAAATTTAACAAAAAAGAATATATAATGCCAAATCTAGCCAACTTTCTGACTCTGCCCCATGCCCATTGGCCATTTTAGAAGTCATTGTTGAAACCATCTTACTGAGTCTGATATGAAGTGAGACAAGGTCCCTGCAGAGCTCTAACTTATATTTTCCAAACAGAACATAACTAAACCTCACAGCAAACTTACTTCTATGGGTCACCCCAAACCCCAAACCTTTGGACAGAACTTGACCCAGGTCCAGTTGGCTTGTCCAAAAGTGTTAAAGATTGACATGGATTGGAGGTGGAAGTAAGCTGGAAAATCTCACTCTTGGGCCAACTCAGATTTTCCCAATTGTTGGATTACAGACCAAAAGAGTTAAGTATTCAGCATCATCAGACTCACTTGTTTGTCTGCACCACAGGCCCAGATGGCTGCCTAGATGTTCCACCCACCTGACCAAGCCCCTTTGGGTGGTGAACAAGGAGGCTTCAGCTCCCCTCTACTGACTCCAGGCTAGGATGGGGCGGGCACCGTCAAATAGGCAGCCTCTATATCCACAGCCACATCTCTCACACATATATATACACGCCCAGAATGAGCCTATTTCTTGTGATTAAAATGAAGGAACTCTATGTAATGCACTGTGGTGACTTAAATGGGAAGGAAATTCGTAGGGGATATATGTATGTGTATGGCTGATTCATTTTGCTATACAATGGAAACATACAACATTGTAAAGCAGCTCTACTCCAAGAAAAATTAATAAAGACAAATAGAATATTACAAGTCAGAGGTAAAATTCAAGGGTAGAAGGACTCTGTTGGGGAAAAAAAAGAAAGTGCTACAAATGTCATTCCCTCCTTATCTGAAGCTCATCTCCCCACAGGATGTGGTGCTCCTCCTCTGTATATTGTCCATACTATTTTATAATTAAACTGCATCTTATTCATCCTTGAACACCCAGCATCTGGCATAGTATGTGGCAAGTAGGTGCTCATTCATTTTTTTTTTCATGTGTTCATTCATTCAATGTTTATAGAACATCTACTATGTGACAAATGCCTTGCTAAGAACAGTAATAAAGAAATAAATAAAACACAATCTGTGTGCTCCGTGTGGCTATGGGAGTAGTTAGACCAGCACAAGGACACTTCCTCTCTCTGGAAATGTAGATAAATGCTGTCATACTGCAGCTTAGGACCTTTATAAAGTAAGGAAAGGAGTTTACTTTTTGACTATGAAATTCATATTTTTCAACAGTTATAGTTCACTAAGACATGGGATTGCTCTTCACAAGCAGTGAAACTTAACAAAAGGTTGTTTTGATTCTCCTAGTGATGTGCAGACATCACCAAGTTTCCTTGGGTCTTGCCTTGATTTAGGCACATGGCAGTCAAAAACAACAACAAAAGAAAAAAATCAATCTGTCGATAAGTTAGAATCAGACACTCGTAGAATGGTAGAGTCTATAAAAGGGCACTTAAAATGTTACTAGAATCTGTCTAATGCTAGATGACTAGTGTGACCTGTTTCATTCTTCTGTTCAATTGATAGAGTGACTGATGGGTCATGTGGGCTTTGCTGGAAGGGAGACTTACACAGGAAGACTTGGCATGGGGTGATCATTTGATAAATGGGCTCTGGATGAATGAAGGCAAACACCTCAGGCTCTGTAGAGCAAAAGGGAGCCTCAAGATCCAGAAGCTCCAATAACGCTGCCACACTGACCTTCTCATCAATCATCAGTCAAGGCCCAGCAGTGTTCTGGGGGCAATGAGAAAGCAGAAGAAATTATACCTGGTCCCTGACCTTAAAGAATATATAAACAAAGATATGAGCAGGCAGTCTGTAGAAGCAGGAAGTCAAAAATATATGAAGAGATGTTCAGACTCATCAATTGTCAGGAAAAGTACAAATCAACTTATTAATCAGATGTGATTTCATACAAAATAGAACGGAAAAAAATTGTTTTTAACTGGATGATAATATTGAGTGTCAGCCTAGAGGTGGGATAAGGGGTCCTTTATGTATGGCTGGTGGGAACAAAGACCAGTGCAGCCTTACTGTGAGCAATCTGGCATTTCCAAGTCAAACTGAGCATCAGTCACTTGGTTGGGTCCAACTCTTTGTGACCCCATGGACTGCAGCATGCCAGACTTCTCTGTCCACCACCAACTCCCAGAGCTTGCTCAAACTCATGTCCATCAAGTCGGTGATGCCATCCAACCATCTCATCCTCTATCATCCCCTTCTCCTCCTGCCTTTGATCTTTTTTCAGCATCAGGGTCTTTCCAAAGAGTCAGTTCTTCACATCAGGTGGCCAAAGTATTGGAGTTTCAGCTTCAGCATCAGTCCTTCCAATGAATATTCAGGACTGATTTCCTTTAGGACTGATAGGTTTGATCTCCTTGCAGTCCAAAGGACTCTTAGGAGTTTTCTCCAATAGCACAGCTCAAAAGAATCAATTCTTTAGCACTCAGCTTTCTTTATAGTCCAACTCTCACAACCATACATGACTATCAGAAAAATCATAGCTTTGACTAGATGGACCTTTGTTGGCAAAGTCAAGTCTCTGATTATTACTATGCTGTCTAGGTTGGTCATAGCTTTTCTTTGAAAGTAAGCGTCTTTTAATTTCATGGCTGCAGTCACCATCTGCAGTGATTTTGGAGCCCAAAAAATGTTTCCCCATTTATTTGCCATGAAGTGATGGGATCGGATGCCATGATCTAATTTTTCTGAATGTTGAGCTTTAAGCCAACTTCTTCACTCTCCTCTTTCACTCTCATCAAGAGGCTCTTTAGTTCTTCTTCACTTTCTGTCATAAGGGTGGTGTCATCGCATAGCTGAGGTTACTGATGTTTCTCCCAGCAATCTTGATTCCAGCTTGTGCTTCTTCCAGCCCAGCATTTCACATGATGTACTCTGTACATAAGTTAAAAAGTAAGGTGACAATATACAGCTTTGACGTACTCCTTTTGTGATTTGGAACCAGTCTGTTGTTCCAAGTTCAGTTCTAACTGTTGCTTCCTGAGCTGCATACAGATTTCTCAGGAGGCAGATCAGATGGTCTGTTTTTCCATCTCTTGAAGTTTTCACAGTTTATTGTGATCCGCACAAAGACTTTGGCATAGTCAATATAGCTGAAGTAGATGTTTTTCTGGAACTCTCTTGTTTTTCCGACGATCCAGCGGATGTTGGCAATTTGATCTATGGTTCCTCTGCCTGTTCTAAAACCAGCTTGAATATCTGGAAGATCATGGTTCACATATTATTGAAGCCTGGCTTAGAGAATTTTGAGCATTACTTTGCCAGTGTGTGAGATGATTGCAATTGTGTGGTAGTTTGAATATTCTTTAGCATTGCCCTTTTTTGGCATTGAAATGAAAACTGACCCTTTCCAGGCTTGTGGCCACTACTGAGTTTTCCAAATTTGCTGACACATTGAGTGCAGCACTTTCACAGCATCTTTTAGGGTTTGAAATAGCTCAACTGGAATTCCATCACCTCCACTAGCTTTGTTCATAGTGATGCTTCCTAAGGCCTACTTGACTTCACATTCTAGGATGTCTGGCTCTAGCTGGGTAATCACACCATCATGGTTATCTGGATCATGAAGATCTTTTTTGTATAATTCTTCTGTGTATTCTTGCCACCTCTTCTGCTTCTGTTAGGTCCTTACCATTTATGTCCTTTATTGTGCCCATCTTTGCGTGAAATGTTCCCTTGGAATCTCTAATTTTCTTGAAGAGAATTCTAGTCTTTCCTATTCTATTGTTTTCCTCTATTTCTTTGCATTGATCACTGAGGACGTCTTTCTTATCTCTTCTTGCTATTCTTTGGAACTTTGCATTTAGATGGGTGTATCTTTCCTTCTCTCCATTCCCTGAGCTTCTCTTCTTTTCTCGGCTATTTGTAAGGCCTCCTCAGATAACCATTTTGCCTTTTTGCACTTCTTTTTCTTGGGGATGATCTTGATCACTGCCTTCTGGACAATGTCACGAACCTCCGTTCATAGTTCTTAAGAGATTCTGTCTATCAGATCTAATCCCTTGAGACTACACTTCCACTGTATCATTGTAAGGGATTTGACTTAGGTCATACCTGAATGGTCTAGTGGTTTTCCCTACTTTTTTCCATTTTGGCAATAAGTAGTTCATGATCTGAGCCACAGTTCATGAGCATATGTGTATCCTATACACCATTATTCCAGTTCTGGGTGTGCATATATCCCAAAGAAATCCTCACACAGATTCATAAGGGACCATGAAGTAGGATGCTCATGTTTGCATTATTTGGGATGATGGCATGAAGTTGGAGGTAATCTGGGTATCCACCCCAGGAGACTGGACAGATAAAATATGGGGGAGGGGAGGAAGGGTGTAATTCATGGAGTACTACTACTCAGTTGGAAGCAGCTTAGTGTGTGTTTTTGTTTAGTCACTAAGTCCTGTGTGACTCTTTGTGACCCCATGGACTATAGCCCACCAAGCTCCTCTGTCTATGGGATTCTCTAGGCAAGAATATTGGAGCGGGTTGCCATTTCGTACTCCAAAGCATCTTTCCAACTCAGGGATCAAACCCATGTCTCCTGTGTCTCTTCAATTGGCAGGCAAATTCTTTACTACTGAGCTACCTGGGAAGTAACTGACTAGATAATCACATAAAAGCACAGATGGATCTTGAAAGCATGGAGATGGTTGAAAAGAGTGAGAAACAGAATAAGACATAAAACAATAACACTTAGGAAATTAAAAAATACACACTCATAAAACTAGAGTGTTATTTTGTAAGAAGCTTACATGAAGTGATATTTCCTTAAATGCATTAGAATGGTTGCTTCTGTAGGTAACATGTGTAAAGGATAAATAAAGATTTTGCTTCCAGGAGGAAGCAGAGTGATGTTGTAACAGACACATGTGGGGCTTTGGAACATAAGAGCAGACAGAGGCTGGGAGGAATTTGAGGAACGATTTAGAAAAAGTCTAATTGCCTTGAATAAACTGTTAGTAGAAATCTCGACTTTGGGCACACTGCTGGTGAGGGCTCAGAAGGAAATGAGAAACATGCTCTTGGAAATGGCAGGAAGAGAAACCTTATTATAAAATTGGGAAGTTTAGTAACACTGCTACCTGCTGGGATGTGGAAAGTAAAAATATATGACTAATGTACTGTGTAGTCGAATTAAGGACTGTGTTCAAAGGAATGAAGGTGCCACCTGGTCTCCTGCTGAGACACAGTAAAATATAGGAGGAGAAAAACAAATGGATGAAAATATTGTGACACACAAAACAGGTTTTGAAATTTTTCAGCCTCTCCAGATAGCAAACAATGCTAAAATTCAGAAATGACTTCCAAGCAAATGTTAAATCTAGCATTCCTAGGAAAACAGAGTCTAAAGATAAAACTGAAGATGTGAAAGTAAAACGTTTGTTAAAACCTCAGAAAGATCAAGGATGGAGCCCCAGAGTTTATCAGATCAGATCAGATCAGTCGCTCAGTCATGTCCGACTCTTTGCGACCCCACAAATCGCAGCACGCCAGGCCTCCCTGTCCATCACCAACTCCTGGAGTTCACTCAGACTCACGTCCATCGAGTCAATGATGCCATGCAGCATCTCATCCTCTGTCGTCCCCTTCTCCTCCTGCCCCCAATCCCTCCCAGCATCAGAGTCTTTTCCAATGAGTCAACTCTTTGCATGAGGTGGCCAAAGTACTGGAGTTTCAGCTTTAGCGTCATTCCTTCCAAAGAAATCCCAGGGCTGATCTCCTTCAGAATGGACTAGTTTGATCTCCTTGCAGTCCAAGGGACTCTCAAGAGTCTTCTCCAACACCACAGTTCAAAAGCATCAATTCTTCGGCGCTCAGCCTTCTTCACAGTCCAACTCTCACATCCATACATGACCACAGGAAAAACCATAGCCTTGACTAGACGAACCTTTGTTGGCAAACTAATGTCTCTGCTTTTGAATATGCTATCTAGGTTTGTCATAACTTTCCTCCCAAGGAGTGAGTGTCTTTTAATTTCATGGCTGCAGTCACCATCTGTAGTGATTTTGGAGCAAGCCCCCTTAAAGAGGAAAGGAAAAACTCCTATTTCCCTCTATGTACATTATTGACACCAGAACCAGATATGGGGAGATTTTCCACATCAAGAAATTTTCTGGTTCTCAGAGGACACCAGCTTGATGTCCTATATTTTAACTTTAACACTAACTGCCTGGAGTTGGCATCAACCCTGAAGATGAGATGGTTGGATGGCATCACCAACTCAATGGACATGAATTTGAGCAAACTAGAGGAGATAGTGAAGGACAGGAAAGGCAGGCAAGCTGCAGTCCATGGGGTCTCAGAGTTGGACACGACTGAGCAACTGAACACCAACAACACGCACAGGTTAAGAATGTGGCCCCATAAGACTGCCCTTCCCCCACAGCTTCAGACCCTGGTCTTAAGTTCCAGGTTACCACCTGTACTGCTGACCAATTGGCCGTAAATGGTGGGTTTCTGCAACCCATCCTCAAGTTTGATAATCTGCCAGAATGGCTCACAGAACTGAGGAAAGCACTTTACTTACTACTACCTGTTTATTAATATTATAAAGAACACAACTCAGGGACAGTCAGATGGAAGAAATGCAGATAGCAAGGTATGAGAGAAAGGGCACTGGGCTTCCGTGCCATCTCTGGGTGTCTATCTCCCAGCACCTCCAGATGTTCACCAACTCAAAAGCTCTCTGAACCCCTTTGTGTGTGCATGTTAAGTTGTTTCAGTCATTTCCAACTCTTTGTGACCCCATGGACCATAGCCCACCAGGCTCTTCTGTCCATGGGATTCTCCAGGCAAGAATACTGGAGTGGATAGCCATTCCCTTCTGCAAGGGATCTTCCTGATCCAGGGATCAAACTCACATCTCTTATGTCTTCTGCACTGATAGGCAGGTTCTTTACCACTAGCGCCACCAGGGAAGCCCACTGAACCCCTTTAGTTAGGGGTTTTATGGAGGCTTCATTACACAGGCACGATTGGTTAAATCATTAGTGGCCCCTGGAGGACAGGGGTTGGGACTGAAAGTACCAATTCTCTAATCATATGCTTGGTTCCACTGGCAATCAGCTCGCCCTCCCTCCCGCATTTCCTAGGGGTTTTCCAAAAGTTGTCTCATTATCATAAACTCAGGTGTGATTGAAAGAGGCTTGTTATGACAGAAGATTCTCCTTTTATCTTTAGCACTCTGGAGCTGTTTCAGGAACCAGGGATAAAACCCCATGCTATTATTATTCAGGACACCTATGAAGCTCTGGTCAGGAGCTAGGGATGGAGACTAAATATATATTTCTTATAATATCACAAGATATTAAAGATGTGTCTCACAAATTCCTCTCAATCAAACTATAGGGCTCCTAGAAAGTCAAGGGTATTGGACCTCAGCCATCTCAGCAAGAGCCAAAGAGGTTTATCTCAAAAAAAAAAAAAAAATTGTAAGTATGACTTTTGCCTAATGGAGTGAACCCCAAAGAGATTTACAGGAGGTATACAAACTTCTTAAACGACTTACATTTGTGGAAACATTGCCATCTTTGACTGCAGGAGACAGAAATGGAACAGAATGAGGAGATGCTTTTGGATTCCCAGAATTCTATAGGCAGGAAGCAGGCTAAGAGAGCTACTCAGCTGCAAAAATGTACTACTTTCCATAAAAAAAGAAATGACGATTGAGAGGGCAGAACAACAGCCCAGAGAGAAAAGCTACAAACCAAGCAGAAATAACCCCAGGCCTTGGGATGCAATCCCAACATTTGCTTGGCTGACTTTCAGAATTTCTATGGACCAATGAGCCCTTGTGCCTCCAATTTTCCACCTTGTTAAATAGGAATATATTCTTGAGCAACAATTGTATGTTGCATATATGGGGGCCAGATCACTTATCTCTTTGGTCAGACAGGTTTATAGATCAAGAGGATCTGTATGTAAGGTACTACACTTGAGGAGCCTCACCCACACAGGAATTTGATTTAGATGCAATTCTGGACTTTGAGGAGCTTCCTAGGTGGCGCTAGTGGTAAAAAAAAAAAAAAAAAAAACCCATCTGCCAATGCAGGAGACTCAAAAGACCTGGGTTGGGAAGATCCCATGAAGGAAGTGGCAACCACTCCAGTATTCTTGCCTGACAAATCCCATGGATTTGTCCTCCCTGCCAGAGGAGCCTGGCAGGCTATAGTCCGTGGGGTTACAAAAAGTTGGACATGACCGAGTGACTGAGCACAGAGTACCTAGACTTTGAACAGGAATAATATGAGATGAGGCTTTGGGGACCTAAAGGGGAGGAGTGTATTTTGTATGTCAGAGGGATGTGAATCACTGTAGGTCAGGGGAAAGACTATGAAAGTCAACCTCTAAGGTAGCTCCAAATTATTCCTGCCCCATACACCCAGGCTTTGTATAATAACCCCCTTGAGCTGGCATAGACTTTAGTTTCTAAAAAGTAGAATATGGAGGAAAGCTTACGATATCACTTTGAGGTTAGGTTATAAAAAGATCATGGCTGTCATCTTGGATTTCTCTCTCTTGCACTCTCATTTACTCTGAGGGGAGCCAACTACCATATTGTGAGCAGCTCTGTGGAGAAGCCCACGTGAGAAAGAACTGATTTCTCCAGCTCACAACCATGGAGGACCTGAGATTTGAAAACAGCCCTACAAATGGTTCCTTTCCCACTTGAACATTGCCATCACTGCAGCTTCAGCAACATCATGGTCTTAGCCTTGTGAGAGATCCAGAGCCAGAGGACTCCAGATAAGTTTGTACCTTATTCCAGACTTAGAGAAACTGAAATAATAATTGTCTGTCATTCTAAGCTGATGAGTTTTGCGGTCATTTATTAGGCAGCAAAAAATGACTAATACAGATGTTATCTCCTACAGATTTGATTTTCTAAGGGGATAAAAAATGTTTTTAATGTTTATTTTTAAAATATTAAGAGGAGGTTTTCATCCTATTTATAACAACCTAACTATGATCACTCACCTAGAGCCAGACATCCTAGAATGTGAAGTCAAGTGGGCCTTAGAAAGCATCACTACGAACAAAGCTAGTGGAGGTGATGGAATTCCAGTTGAGCTATTTCAAATCCTGAAAGATGATGCTGTGAAAGTGCTGCACTCAATATGCCAGCAAATTTGGAAAACTCAGCAGTGGCCACAGGACTGGAAAAGGTCAGTTTTCATTCCAATCCCAAAGAAAGGCAATGCCAAAGGATGCTCAAACTACCACATAATTGCACTCATCTCACATGCTAGTAAAGTAATGCTCAAAATTCTCCAAGCCAGGCTTCAGCAATATGTGAACCGTGAACTTCCTGATGTTCAAGCTGGTTTTAGAAAAGGCAGAGGAACCAGAGATCAAATTGCCAACATCTGCTGGATCATGGAAAAAACAAGAGAGTTCCAGAAAAACATCCATTTCTGCTTTATTGACTATGCCAAAGCCTTTGGCTGTGTGGATCACAATAAACTGTGGAAAATTCTGAAAGAGATGGGAATACCAGACCACCTGACCTGCCTCTTGAGAAACCTATATGCAGATCAGGAAGCAACAGTTAGAACTGGACATGGAACAACAGACTGGTTCCAAATAGGAAAAGGAGTATGTCAAGGCTGTATATTGTCACCCTGCTTATTTAACTTCTATGCAGAGTTCATCATGAGAAACGCTGGGCTGGAAGAAGCACAAGCTGGAATCAAGATTGCCTGGAGAAATATCAATAACCACAGACATGCAGATGACACCACCCTTATGGCAGAAAGTGAAGAGGAACTAAAAAGCCTCTTGAAGAAAGTGAAAGAGGAGAGCGAAAAAGTTGGCTTAAAGCTCAACATTCAGAAAACTAAGATCATGGCATCTGGCCCCATCACTTCATGGGAAATAGATGGGGAAACAGTGGAAACAATGTCAGACTTTATTTTGGGGGGCTCCAAAATCACTGCAGATGGTGATTATAGCCATGAAATTAAAAGATGCTTACTCCTTGGAAGGAAAATTATGACCAACTTAGATAGCATATTGAAAAGCAGAGATATTACTTTGCCAACAAAGGTCCGTCTACTCAAGGCTATGGTTTTTCCTGTGGTCATGTATGGATGTGAGAGTTGGACTGTGAAGAAGGCTGAGCACTGAAGAATTGATGCTTTTGTTGTTGTTTTTTTTTTATTATTATATTCTGAGTTTTTTTTTTTAAACTTTACAATATTGTATTAGTTTTGCCAAATATCGAAATGAATCCGCCACAGGTATACCCACGTTCCCCATCCTGAACCCTCCTCCCTCCTCCCAGAATTGATGCTTTTGAACTGTAGTGTTGGAGAAGACTCTTGAGAGTCACTTGGACAGCAAGGAGATCCAACCAGTCCATTCTAAAGGAGATCAGTGCTGGGTGTTCGTTGGAAGGAATGATGCTAAAGCTGAAACTCCAGTACTTCGACCACCTCATGTGAAGAGTTGAGTCATTGGAAAAGACTCTGATGCTGGGAGGGATTGGGGGCAGGAGGAGAAGGGGACAACAGAGGATGAGATGGCTGGATGGCATCACCAACTTGATGGACGTGAGTTTGAGTGAATTCCGGGAGTTGGTGATGGACAGGGAGGCCTGGCATGCTGCAATTCATGGGGTCACAAAGAGTCAGACATGACTGAGCGACTGAACTGAACTGAACTGAAGTAATTATAAACAGTCTACCACAGTTTCATTCAGTTAAGTCCTCATTCTACAGAGATTTTTGTCTGATTCCCTGGTTTCTAAGAGCAGATGTCCCTTGGGGAAGAAGGCATGTGACACAGAATAGTACAGGGTGACACAGACCACAATGAAGGCTTAGTCTAGAAAGAATAGGAACCCAGGGACAGGAGTTACTGAGGTCCACTGGGATATCTCTAAGAGTGTATGCTCGACTCAGGACTCAGCGACACAAAAACAATTCTAATTGGCTTATGCTCAATAACTAGAAGTTCCAACAAGTGTACACTGGTTTTCGGCACAGCTAGATTTAGGGTAGCCCAGATGATGTTATAAAGAGCCAGTCACCCCCTCTCTGACTCTGTTTTCTGCTATCTTGGCTCCTTTTCAAGCAGACTGTTTCACAAGGGCTGAGCTGATCTGCCAGGTGTCAAAGGAGTAGATTAAGACAACGTAACAAAATGAAAGTAACAAGCTTTTATTTACTTGCTGCCATAGGATAGGAAGGGGCTTCCCAGGTGGAAGTGAAAGTCTCTCTCTCAGTCATGTTCGACTCTTTGTGACCCCATTATATAGACCACGGAATTCTCCAGGCCAGAATACTGGAGTGGGTAGCCTTCCCCTTCTCCAGGGGATCTTCCCAAACCATAGATCGAACCCAGGTCTCCCTCATTGCAGGCAGATTCTTTACCAGCTGAGCTACAATGGAAGCCCAAGACTACTGGAATGGGTAGCCTATCCCTTCTCCAGTGGATCTTCCCAACCCAGGAATCAAACCCAGGTCTCCTGCATTGCAGGTGGATTCTTTACCAACTGAGCTATCAGGGAAGCACTATTGGTAAAGAACCCACCTGCCAATGCAGGAGACACAGTGATGTGGGTTTGATCTCTGGGTCAGGAAAATCCCCTGAAGGAGGGCATGGTAACCCACTCCAGTATTCTTGCCTGGAGAATCCCCATGGACAGAGGAGCCTGGCAGGCTACAGCCCATAGGGTCACAAAGAGTCAGACAATACTGAAGCGACTAAGCATGCACACATAGGATAGGAAAGAGAATAAATCCCTTTGTCCCCCAGTGCTCCATTTATCCCCATGAGTCAGCACCTGGGGAGGGACAACTGTATCAGCACAGGTCAGGGGAACTGTCTCACTGTTGAGGGATCCCCAAACAATAGGTTCCTGCCTTTTTATGCATCTGGGGTGAGAGGGTGGTGACGCCTAGGATGAGAAAAGTTCAGAGTACTGAGTCCAAGTGGAGAAAGTATCTGCAAGATTCCCCCTACTTCCCCCATAAGAAAGCTGCAGCTGAGGCCTCTGCACATCCCCAATAAAGAGGCCTCTGATGGAGGTTTCTGGGCCAGGAATGCAGATCTGAATAACAGCAGGTTGGCCACGGGGCCTAGTCCTTGACTGCAACTCCCTTCAGAGCCTACCATGCATTGGCTGCTGTGGGAAGGACAGTTCTCCGCCCTGAGGCCTGCCAGGTAAAGTGTGATGGACTAAATGTTTGTGTTCTCCCATCCCCCACCCCAAATTTGTATGCTGAAGCCCTAACCCCCATCTAATAATATTTGGAGGTAGAGACTTTGGGAAGTAATGAGGGTTAGATTAGGTCATGAGGGTGGGGCCTCCATTGATGGGGTTATGTCCTTATAGGAGGAAGAAGCACCAGGGTTCTCCCTCTTTCTACATATGTACATGCACAGAGAGGTCATGTGAGCACACAGGGAGATGGCAGCTGTCTGCAGACCAGAAAGTAGGCCCTCAAATCTGCCAGCACCTTGATCCTGGACTTCCCAGCCCCCAGAATTGCGAGAACAAGTGTACATTGTTCAAGTCACCCCATGTGACATAAAATCTTTGTAAAATTGCCTATGGTAAGGCCTGAAAGATGACACATAGGTTTTTGGCTAGGCTCTGATCCCTCGCTTTTCCTCTATGATAGCAAGATGACCATCAGCAGCTCCAGACCGACATCCTATGCCTTTCAGAAACACCACTAGGAAGAGAAGACTCTGTCTTAGCAGTTCTAGCAGAAACTGTGAGACAGGCTCTGATGAGCGGACTTTGGTTCTGTACCCATCCCCACACCAAAGATGGTGGCCAAGCTGATGAAACTAACAGACTGGTCTGGATCTGAATCTGGGGTTTGGGGCAGGACTTTCCCAAACTACTTAAACTGAGAGTGAGGGAGGAACACTTTCACCAGAAGTGGAAGTGGATCCTAGGTAAGCAGAACCCACAGATGCCCACTCTCTGTGCTTGAAAGTGAAAAGATTTCTATTCAATAAATATTTACTGAGCTGTATGCCAGGTACTGTGTTGGGCCCTGGAGAGATGGCAGTGAATGAGAGCATAAAGCTTAAATTCTACTGCCAGTGATAGCTAATAAACAATAAGCTGATGAAACACAGCTAGTTAGACTGTGAAGAGGGTTAAGGGAACAAAATTAAAGCAAGAAAGAGGCATAGAAGGTATGTGTATGAGGAAAAGGCACCCAGAAAGGCCTTACTGAAGGCAGTCAGAGAAAATGTATCCTAGAGAGCTGGGGAAAATGTATTCTAAGCAGATGGAACAGCCAAGACACAGGTCTTGTTATGGGAGCATGCAGCTTATTATGTTTGAGAAAACACAAGGAGTCCAAGTTGCCACATAAAATATGAAATGTTCAGCTAAATTTTAATTTCAGGGACTTCCCTGGTGGGCCAGTGGCTAAGACTCCACACTCCCAATGCAGGGGGCCTGGGTTTGATCCCTGGTCAGGGAACCAGATCCCACATGCCACAACTAAAGATCCCTCATGACACAATTGAGACACGAAACAGCCAAATTAAATAATTTAAAATTTTGAATTTTAGATAAACAACATAAGAATTTTTTAGCATAAGTACATCCCAAAGGTTGAATGGGCCATAATTAATGCTAAAACATTTGGAACATATTTATACTAAAAAAAACTACTCATTGTTTATCTGAAATTCAGATTTAACTGGGTATCCTCTATTTTTGTTTGCTAAATCTCTACGTTGGTGTGACTGAAGTAGAGTGAAGAAGCAGGAGAGGGTGTTATGGGTTGAATCATGTCACCCAATAGAAGATATTTTGAAGCCCTCACCCTCAGAACTCCAGAATGTGACCTTATTTGTTAATAGGGCTATTGCAGATACAATAGTTGAGAATATACTAGAGTAGGGTGGGCCCTGATCCAAAATAACTATTGTCCTTATAAGAAGATGGCTCCGTGACGACACAGAGACACACAGGGAGAAGGCCATGTGACCACAGAGGCAGAGGTTACAGAGCTGCAGCTGCAAGGCAACAGATGCTAAAAATAGCAACAACCACCAGAAGCTAGAAAGAGGCAAGAAAGGATCCTTCCCCTTCAAGTTTCAGAGGGAGCGTGACCCTACTTTGACTTTGGACTTCTAGGTCTAAGAACCATGAGAGAATAAATGTCTGTTGTTTTAAGCTGCCCAACTTGTGGTGCTTCATTACAGCTGCCCTGGGAAACTAACAGGGAGCCGCAGATGAGGGCAGAGCAGTAAGGAGGGGGATGGCTGGATCCTGCGGGGCCTTGGAGGCCACGTGAGGACTTGGCTTGCTCTCCGAGGCATCTGAGAGTTTGGGGAGAGAAGTGACATGTGGAAAGAGACATAAGAGCTCTCCCAGAGGACGCAAGGGAAGGAAACGGTATGCAACGTAGTAGGGACTACAGGCAGTTAAGTCCTGCTAGAGTGTGTAGGTAAAGGCAGTGGGCAGGGCAAAAGGTGAGCAGAGCTTGACAAGCCTCTTGGTAACAAAAACAGGGATATGCTTCCCTCTCTGTAGGCAAGAGGAAACCACCAGAGTGTACCACTGTTCGTGGTTTGTATTATTTATCATATTAGAGATGAGTACTGAAGAATTCAAGGTGGTGGACCATGGTGAAATTCCAATACCACGGTTGGCAGGGGAAAGAGACAACCTTCTCCAGGGGATCTTCCTGACCCAAGGATGAAATCCACGTCTCTTACATTGCAGGCAGACTCTTTACTATCTGAGCCACCAGGGAAGCTCTTCAATGAGATAGGGGACCTTAATCCAAGCCCCTCAAATCACACAAATGAGACAATCACATTCCCACATACTCCAGGGTAACTTAGAATATAGCTAGGATTTCTCTGAAATATCAGAGATTCTATCCAAGACCATGGATATGCTGAGGGAGATAAAATTCCTGTCTGCAGGGCAGGGTCTGGAGGAGCAAGTAGATGGTCTAGGAGAGAGCAACAGGGAGATTCTAAAATGTCATGGGTCTCATTAGGGATATCTTTCACAAAGGTAGTCCTGGAACCACATTCTGAGAAACTCTAAGAGAAAACATAAAGTAAGGGAGGAAAACAGGGTATGTGTGTGGGTATGGACAGGTGTGATGTGCAATTTGGGTTAGGGCAGCAGGTAATGTCATTAAGAAGGTACTATTCTATGCTGGAATAACATGCAAATTTTTGTGAGTATATCCCTTCCTGGGAAAGTGGATACATAACTACCATGAGATTTTTTTAAGAGATACTGAACCAAATTAGGACTGAGAACCACTGCATTAGTAACAGACATTTTCTGCTTTGAGACAGAAGTTCAGAATCCACTTATATTTTGAGTATCCAAAAGACTTTGGCCTTAAACAGTGGTTCTCAACCTTAGCTGCATATTAGAATTACCTGAGGGGCTTTAAAAATTACTAATGTCTGGGTCTTAATCCTAGAAAGTCTGATTTAATTGGTTTGAGAGTATGACCTGGGAACTGGAATATTAAAAGCTCCCCCAGGAGATTCTAATTGCAGGAAAAGCAGAGAAAAACCAGTGAAGGGTTTTAGATGAGCCCTACCTCGTGGTAAGAAAGCTGGGGTGATTATTTCCACTCACCCACTAATAAACTGAGACTCTGGAGAACGTGTGACGACCGAGGTTCCACAGCTGGTGAAGTGATTCGAGCCCAGGTTCTTAGCATCCCGATTCTGTGCTCTGGCCACTTCCATCATGGGGCAGAGGCAAGCAGGATTTTGGTAAGGAATGAAGGGCCAATGCAGGGCTCCTGCACTAGGAATGACAGGCCTGGGGGAAAACCCTCATGGTAGGAAGGGTGGGGTGACTATTCTTGGGTGATTACTCTAGGGTAAAGAGGGGAAGAAAAAGTGGCTCACGGGAAAAGCAATCAAGAGTTGATAAAACCAACTGCAGGCCAGTAAGAAACGCTATTGCTTGGCCTGCATCTGTGAGGACTCCCATCTCCCCTACAACAACCCAGTCAGCACTGCCCTCCCAGCTGGCCCAGTGCTGAACAAAACAACAGCAACAACAAAAACCCTCTGAGATAAATGACATTAACAGCTTTGTGGCTTCCGATAATCCAATTCCTTCCTCATTCTTTACCACCAGCCAGGATTGCTGATGTGGGGGTGGGGGGCATGGGAGTGGGCAGAAGGCAGACCAGAAAGAAGTCACTATGCTAAAAGTAATGCCTCCATCAGCTCAGTAAAATCCTAAAACACTTTCAACTGGGACAAAGCTTTCTATTCTCTAAGTGGTAATAAGTAATGACTTCAAAAGCCAAAGCCCCTAGGAGAGAGAAGACTATGGATTAAGAGCTCAAGGTCTTAAGTGTTCAAACTTCTTTTTAAACAGAACACTTTCAGCAAAAATATCTTTATATGTGTGTATATGTTTATGGATCATCTATATGTCATATTATACTTTACATTTGATGTGTTATATATACATGTCTGTGATGTGACTATTACATATATACTATATTGTACTTTTATTACATGTAATATACATAATATATAATTTAATGTATGTGTATATAAATATAAAGGAGATCAAAGTAAACTTACTGTAGACAAAGCAAGGGCCAAATCGGAAATTTCTTGGTGGGCAGAAGATAGTGGGAGAAGAGAATATCCCCCACTCCCCCTGTTCTGCCTCCCCCTGTCTGCCCTTCCCCCAAGCCAGATCACCCTTAAGCCATCTCAGCCAAACTCCTAGGACAGTTTGTAACAGCTGCAGGAAGGAATTCATTAATTTACTGGACATGTGTTGAAATTCCACTGTGTGCCTGGCTTTGTGCTAGATTCTAGGACCACAGGTACAGGAATAACAGCCTCCTTCTTCAAGGACCTCATCATTCTCTTGAATGACCATCAATCCTGAGTCTCTTGAGTGACCATCAATCTCTTGAGGGTCATGGACAGGAAAGGGATAATTACACAAAATGTGATAGGCACCTCACCTTGCTAGGGTGGGGGAGGGAGGAACAGCAGGGAAGGCTCATCAAAGGAGGAGACCCCCAAAGTTAGGGGCCACTTTAGAGCAAGGCTTTTTTACTGAGGTATAGTTGATTTATCCCTAGGTTGGGAAGATCCCCTGGAATAGGAAATGGCAACCCGCTCCAGTATTCTTGTCTGGAAAATTCCATGGACAGAGGAATCTGGTGGGTTTCAGTCCGTGGGGTTGCAAAGAGTTGGCTATGATTGAGCAACAAGAGCGTGCACACGCGCACACACACACACACACACTCCCTGGCTCAGAGCAAGTTTTGATAAGATGCTGACAGGGCAGTAGAAAGACTTTGAATATTGAAATTTAAATAGGGCAGAACTAGAAAGACGAAAAGGCAGGGCACTTGCTGGTGCCGGAGACCAGGGTCTCAGGGGATAAATCCTGCTCTCTCACAAGCTTTTCCTGGTGGCCCCAGTGCCATTTCCTGGGCTCTACTCACAGGATGGAAGGAGGCGACCAGAGGCCCCGTCCAGACCCATAGCCCAGAGGTGCAGGTCTGGGGCCACCAGACTGGGGCTCTGGCGTGAAAAGAGCTCTCTTTGAAGTGAAAAAGATCAAAATGGCTTTTGAGAAATCAGATCTCCTCAGCTGGATTTCAGCCCTGAGAGCTTGCTTTGCCAAAGGCTGGCAATAAAAAGGGAGCAAATGCTCAATAAAGTTCTGAGGCCCACAGGGAAAGCCTCTCCATCGCAGGCTGACCTCTGAGAGGACCCATCCCCTACACACAGGCAGGCAAAGCCCACAGAAGAGGAAGGAGGCAGGGGCCTGGGCCTGGGCCAGGGGTACCCCGAGGCCAGGCATCACCCAGGAGGAGAGCAGAGCACAGAATCACCCTCTGAACAAGCTCCCAAGGAATAAGGTCAGGATGACTTCTGCCTGAGACAAGGGAGATAAAAGCAGGGCAGTGTGGTGTCATCATCACACACGCAGTGGGGCCCTCATGGTGCTGCTCTCCACCCCCAAAAGAAATCAGAAAGCACAGGGAATTCCTGGTGTTTTGGCGTTTTTTCCGTGGTCTCTTGTCTCAAAAACTGCTTTTTCCTCTCTACTTCTTCATCTTCTTCCTTCTTCCCGTGACACCCTGGTGAGAAAGAAAAATGCCCACATGGGCCTTTTTTTCAAGATATAATCAAGGCTCTGAACTTTTATCTTGCTTTTAAGAGCACTCTGCACCTATAGAGCCTGGCAAGGCTCTGTGGGCCTCAACTATCTCCCTGAGATGGATGGGGCCCCTCACCCCGGGGAGAATGCACCCCCTGCAGCTTTCCCAGATGGAGAAGCTGTGTCACAGGAGGCCGGGCTGCACTACCCTGCTTCTAACAGGCACTCATCTTTGTTTCCACACCCCAGCCAGGAGATTTTTCAATGAGACTGCCGGCTTGAGAAGGTCCTCCCAGCTCAGAAAAGAGGAAACCGAGGCCGGGGACTTCCCAGTGCCCCAGCCCAGGCCTGCAATGAGACAGGAGAGCCCAGTGTGAGGATTCCCCAGCCCGCAAGTTCTCATGTCTCCTTCTGGGGGACCCTCAGCACAGCAGGCCATATTACCAAATAGCCTGGGGAAGCCAAGTGTGGACCAAGGTCTCCCAGAGAGGCAGAGAAGAGCTGGCTTTCTGTCCCATCACCTCCCACTGCAGCAGGCACCGAGGAGGAAATTAAAGCTTCAGGGAGAGTTTGCTGATGAGTTGAGTCTCTTGCCAACAGTCAGAAAGAAGGAAAGCTCGGGTCTGAAACCAGGCAGTGTGGCACCAAAACCCGCATCGCTGCTACTCCCTCTGCCAGATCATTCAGCAAAGCTTTAGGCCTCTTGGGCTTCATTACAGGACACAAGTAGAAGGCAATTGACTTTCTCATTTCCTCATTAGCCCAGAGTTGTTTTCCAGGCTGGAAAAAAGCTATACAATATCCAAGGTGACCTTCCAGAAAGGGAAGGCTGTGGGCTCCACAAGGACAAGGACCAGGTTTGATTCTTCTTTGCATCCTCAAAGCACATGTTCAAATAGTCCTTGCTGATTCCTGGCCTGGACATATACAGACTGTGCAGACAAAGGCAAGCTGCTGAATGTCTCTGGGCTCCAGGTCCCTAATCTATAAAATGGGGAGCATAACGCAGCTCTCCCACTGTAGCTGCATGATTAGAAACTATATGTGTAAAGTCCCTCCCACTATACATGGCACATAGTAGGTGCTCAGTGAATAATGGTTGTCACAGCTACGTTCAAAGCCAAAATGCCAAGGGTCAGGAGTGTGACTGGACATACCCAAAGTGCTTGCCTGAAAGCCAGATAGAGCAAGACAAGATAACTCAAGATATTCTTATAGATGTTTTTCAAGCAGCCTTCTCTGAAAGTTCACTTTTAGAACTTTAGAAGGCTCTGAGTGATTCAGACTCTCAAAGAAGGAAGATTCTCAGGAATCTTTATTATACAAGATATTTGATTCGTGGGCTTCCCTTGTGGCTCAGCTGGTAAAGAATCCACCTGCAATGTGGGAGATCTGGGTTTGATCCCTGGGTTGGGAAGATCCCCTGGAGAAGGGAAAGGCTACCCACTCCAGTATTCTGGCCTGGAGAATTCCATGGACTATACAGTCCAAGGGGTCACAAAGAGTCGGACAAGGCTGAGCGACTTTCACTTTCACTTTTCTCTTTGATTAGGAACTCCCCCTCTCTTTCCTCCTAACAGAATCCCGATGTCATGCTACATTCCTTAGTAGGGTCTTATGCTTTCAGGAAGTCTAGCTCCAGCCCCAGAGTCTGAGACATAATTAATCTAAACCTATCATAGTGGTTCATGGCCCATCAGTTCAGTTCAATTCAGTTCAGTCGCTCTGTCATGTCCGACTCTTTGCAACCCCATGAATCGTGGCACGCCAGGCCTCCCTGTCCATCACCATCTCCCGGAGTTCACTCAGACTCACATCCATCGAGTCCGTGATGCCATCCAGCCATCTCATCCTCTGTATTTCCCTTCTCCTCCTGCCCCCAATCCATCCCAGCATCAGAGTCTTTTCCAATGAGTCAACTCTTCATATATCAGAGATTTATTCAGACTTGGGCACAGGACATGGTTATTATGACTAATAGAAGATGAGAAAAAGTAAAACAGAATTTTCTTCTAGAAAGAATTTTCCTTAGGGACCAAAAGTGTATATGCAGTCCCTTTTCTCTTCATGAATACTGTGATGATGATGTGACATCTGGATCCATGGCAGCTGTTTTGTACTCATGAGGAAAGCTGATGCAAAGACAAAGCCAACACACTAAATATGGCAGAATAGAGAACATCTTGATCCTAAAAACAAGCTGGAGCTACTGAATTAAACAACTCTGTAGCACCCCATTTGGGACTTCTTATTATGTGAGATGATAATATTTCTTTCTATTCAAGCCACTTGAATCCATGATTTTTATTGCTAGCACCAAAGAGTATTTGGAAAATTTGCCATCTTAAAAAAGGTAATCTCTGAAAGGAAGTAATCCTTATATTACCTTGACAGAGAACCAAATATCTTGAGTTGAATAAGAACCCATAGTCTGAGGCTCAGACACAAATATTCTGCAAGCACAGGGTGAAGCCAATCATAATACACTGGAGTCCAGAAAGGTACAGTCTTAGGAAGGAGTACTCAGTTTTTCTGATTCTGCTGAAATCCTGGCTTCCTCAAGGAGCAGCAGATCTGTACTGGCCAGAGCCCTGGCTTAGTTCAGGAGGCCTCTAGGTTTCCTCTGAACCCAGAGGCAGCCACGTTCCATGCTTTGTGAACAAATAACAAAGGTTGCTGCAGGATTTGGACAGGATAACACTCAGAACTAAGAGCACAGCCTTAGGAAACACTCAAGCAGTCATACATTGCCAAGAGTCCACAAAGCACAGGATGTCTTTAATTTTTCCACCTGTTAGGGTTCATCAGCAGGGAAGGGAAAAATATGGAATCCAGTGTGGCCCATGAGGCATGCACTCATTAACACATGATTTGTGCTGGGTAGCAGATACTGCTGTGGGTGCTGGCAGAGGATGAGGTGGTTGAAAACCTGCCCCGCTGCTGCCCTCATGGGGCTCTCAGAGGAGGTGGGGAGTGTGGAAGGAGGCAGGAAGAACAGCCTGGGCACACATGAACACAGGAAAGCATCATTCCAAATGCCAGGCAGTAGATGCTAACTGCCAAGGAGGTCCTAGAGGAGGTCTAGGTATTGCAAGAGGACAGGATCACCTCAGGTAGGGGGCCTTCTCAGAGAATGTAAGGAGTCATGTGACTGCTCAGTGCATGTTCACTTTTCTAAAAGGGCTGTCCAGATCTGAGAGCCTTTTTTTCCCCCCCTAAAGTACCCAGACTGGCTGCTGGGTGCCCACCATCACATCTGGGTGGCTTCAGTGTGGAGAGCAAAAACACCCAGAGTTTTGTCACCAAATGCACGACAGGAGGCAGGGATAGCTGCTATGACCCCGGGGCCAATCCAGCCTTACTGTACATGGCTGAAGGTGAAGGTGAAGTCGCTCAGTCGTGTCTGACTCTTTGCGACCCTGTGGACTGTAGCCTACCAGGCTTCTCCATCCACGGAATTCTCCAGGCAAGAATACTGGAGTGGGTTTTGCCATTCCCTTCTCCAGGGGATCTTCCCAACCCTGGGATCGAACCCAGGTCTCCTGCATTGCAGGCACATTCTTTACCATCTGAGCCACCAGGTACTGTCCTAGGTACTGTACATGGCTAAGATTGGTTTTTACATGTTGAACAAGGAAGAAAAAGAAGGAGGAAGAAGAAGAGGAGGACAGGGTGGAGAAGGGGTGGAGGGGAGGAGGAAAGAGACTGGGAAGGAGAAGAGTGAGAGGAAGAAGTGGCAGTAGCATCAGGGAAATCTGTGGCCTGTTAAACCTGAAATATTTACCATCTGGTTCTTTACAGAAACAAATTTGCTGATGCTTGGACTAGACTACAGTGGCCAAAAGTGTAACCCTTATTTGACAAGTTTCCTTGAGGTCTGCCTGGGAAAACAGAAATACGCTTGGCTGCCAAGGCCCCCTCCTGATCTAGGCAGGTGCTCTGGGTACGAGAGCAACCAGTTTAAGAGCTGAGGGGTTTGGACCCCTCCTATTAATAGTTCTCCTCTGTGTGTAACCTTGCAGGTCTGTGCCAACCTTCAGGGACTCCCCACAGTAATGATTCACACAGGACAAATGGACATTCCAACACACTCCTAGCATCCACCACTCCTGAGAGCCAGGCCTTCAGGAAAGCCATGAAGAGTCTAGCTCCACACACAGCCCATCAAACAGAAAATACACTTCTTTCCCCAGGTGGGCAGAGCAGGTGGGGGAAAAAAAGATAAGTAAATGCCAGGAGGTCCAGGGCACCCTCCAGATCCCCATACTAAGGGGACCTCCTGGTTTGCAGACTGCAGGCCCCCAGCCCTGCACCAGATTGGTTCCTTGGGCACCAGCCCTGCCTGCTCTGGCAGGAAGCCATGCTGAAGCGGCTGCCCCATGTTGGAGCCAAGGATCTATTCTAGGGAGCCTATCACCCAGGAACAGAAGCTACAAAGCAAACCAACCACCTTATGTATTTGAATGGGATTCAAACAATTTGAGTTTCTAGAGTCTTTCAGCTGCTGGTATTTCCAGCAGCAATCAGCAGACAGAGGCAGTTATTGTATCAGCACAGAGAAGATACTTTTATGATCAATGAAACTCATTATATTCAAATATCCAATTCCTGCCAACACACAATTAAAATAATTATTTCAAAGCAATTTGTTATATAATTGAGTCTTTTCTATATATATATTATATACATATATATATATATAATTTGCTATATAATTAAGTGTCTTACAATTGCTACCGCCTCAAAGAAACAGCAGCAATTTTTATTTCAGGGGGTGGGAATCAGACTTGGCTGGCAAAGGGACTTTTGGTTGCCCCTGGACACCTGGCCAGGCTTCCCTGGTGGCTTAGCTGGTTAAGAATCCACCTGCAATGTGGGAGACATGGGTTCAATCGCTGGGTTGGGAAGATCCCCTGGAGGAAGGCATGGCAACACTCCAGTATTCTTGCCTGGAGAATCCCATGGACAGAGGAGCCTGGCAGGCTACAGTCCACGGGACACAGCTGAGCAACTAAGCACAGGACACCTGGCCACAGGCTGTATTGGTAGTGAGAGGGGAGGGGGGTTGTTTGAGGGATTCCTGCCTATTCTCTTCCTTTGGCTTGAGAAGCTGACTGCTAGCCTAAGAGTTCTTTGAGACATGGGGGCTTCCCAAGTGGCTCAGTGGTATAGAATTCACTTGCCAGTGCAGGAGATGTGGGTTCAATACCTGCATCAGGAAGATCTTCCGGAGAAGGAAATGGTAACTCATTTCAGTGTTTTTTCTGGGATAATCTCATGGACAGAGGAGCCTGGCAGGCTGTAGTCCACAGAGTCGCAAAGTTGGACACAACTGAGCATGCGTGCATGCACTTTAAGAGATGTATTTATTTTTGGCAAAATGTTAATACCCTTGGAAGTTCATCTCTCTCAAATATTCAGTAATGGGCACATCTTTTATAGTGAAAACATTATACTTTTTAAGAGAAATAAATGTTGTGAGAGCTATCTGACAGGAACCTCACAGATGAAAATGCCTTCTTCTAGGAGTGGCCAGTGGCGGAGGATGAGGAGAGGCTGGACCATCAGTGTGGATCCTGAGTGAGTGAGTGAAAGTCTCTCCATCGTGTCTGACCCTCTGCGACCCCATGGACTAGTTCATGGGATTCTCTAGGCCAGAATACTGGAGTGGGTAGCCTTTCCCTTCTCCAGGTGATCTTCCCAACCCAGGGAAAGAACCCAGGTCTCCCACATCACAGGCAGATTCTTTACCAGCTGAGCTACAAAGGAAGCCCAAGAACACTGGAGTGGGTAGCCTATCCCTTCTCTAGCGGATCTTCCCAGCCCAGGAATCCAACCAGGGTCTCCTGCATTGCAGGCGGATTCTTTACCAACTGAGCTATCAGGGGATCCTGACTACTTAGCTAAACACCAGTGCTGGGAGCCGGTGAGGCATTCCGCTCGTGACAAAGGTCATGAGGAAGGACCCGGGAGCCGGTGAGGCATTCCGCTCCACCAGGGTCCATGAAAAAGGCTATTCTAGGTTTGCACCAAGGGGAATCCAATTCTTGAACACCCGTGTAGGATCAGTAAGATTCAGTAGAGATGGGGAGATTTCTCTTTGCACCTGTTGATCCATTTATCTTTGTCAAGGGGAAAACACAGATATCCATAGGGGTCAGACAAGTAACATAAATGAAGGAGGCGGACAGGTACAAGTCAGGGGGAAGTTCTGGGGCCTGAGTCATCACTCTGTTTTCAAAGGGAGCAGCTACTGTTCAGCCCCAAACTATATGGCAGAAACAAAGGGCCAATGTCGCCATATCATCTACTTTTCAAAATAGAAGTCAGAAACTCAGAGTTCGTATGTGACATCCCAATTTTTGTATGTTGACTCACTTTTATAGTCATTGTACAGCCTAGTCAAAGTATGTCAGTGGTATACATATAACTTATTCACTGTATTGTACGGCAAAAACTAACACAACATTGTAAAGCAACTATATTCCAATAAAAATTTAAGAAAATAAAATGTTAAGTCTGAGTTTATAACAAATAAATATAACATCAAAAAAATTTAATTAAAAAACATATGTCAGTGGGCTGTCTACAGCTTCCCATATCTATAAACCCTGACAGTGATGTCTGTCAAATCAAAGTAAATAGAGAGGGAACTGTCACAGGTTGGGTCTCCAGCAACAGATGCGAAGATGGGGTATGAGGGACAGAATGTTTACTGGGGATCTACACCTGTGGAAGGAAGGGGGCAGAGGAAGATTAGACAAAGGGAGAAGCAGACATGCCTGACCAAGCCTATGCCACCTGAGAAAAAAGTTCCAGCTCAAATATTGTTTGTCAGATTCTAGAAAATGCAACCTAATATATAGTGCCATATAGCAGCCCAGTGATTGCCTGGCATTCAGGACATAGAGATGGTTACACATAGGTAGGCACCATGAGGTGTGACTGAAAAGGTCTCTTCAGCAGTGGTGGTTTCACAGGTGTATGCAATTGTCAGAACACATCAGATGGTATACTTTAAATGGATGAGATTTATTCAATATAAGTTATACCTCAATACACCTCAACAAAAGCATATTCTTTTATGAAAATACATTGCTTGTCAGAGCTGTCTGTCATCAGTCCCAATGGATGGACTATTATATCTTGTCTTACTCAGTCATCAGATACAGATTTTCCTAGGAAGGGGTTGACCTTGTGTGAGCCAGCTCTTAGCAACAGAGGCTGATCCTAAAAGAGCTCATGCTAGAGACTTTCCCAGCTAGACATAATGTCCCTCCTTGAAGGCTGGTGTGGATATATAGACAGTGAGTCTCATGTCTAGAAGTACAGAATCAAAATCCCAGACTCACTGTAACACAATTGGCCAAGCATGTCATAGAGTCACCAAAGCCACCTTCTAAAGGCCAAATGCTACTTTCTATTATAAAGGTCATTGAGATGGGCTGGTCTGTAGAAACGATCTTGAACTGATGGTCAGAAGGTCTGGGGATTCATCCCAGGTCTGACACTTGTTTCCTTGTTTCCTTGCCCTAGAAATATAGACAGTAACCCCTTCTTTCTCTCAGTTCTGCAGTGACAATCAAATGCTATATGAGTTCTTAGAAAAGTTAAAAGCACTTTGCAAGAGTCTTCAAAGAACTGTTACTCTTAACCACCCCCAGGCTGATGACTGTCACACTTTCCTTAACTGTATATGGTAACCAGCAGTTTGGGTCCCTCTAGTAGAAAAGTTCCCAAAGCCTAGGATTCTGGACTGCAAACAGGCCAGATTTCTGAGTTTCGATTCAGTGCTCTTCATGGATACAGAAAAATGACAGGAATGCCTTCATTTGGATCAAGGCATCAGTAAGACCACCATTATCAACAATAATAAGTGGCACATAAAATACGGGGCTTCCCAGGTGGCGCTAGTGGTAAAGAATGTGCCGGCCAATGCAGGGGACATAAGAGATGCTGGTTCGATCTCTGGGTTGGGAAGATCCCCTGGAGGAGGGCATGACAACCTACTCCAGTACTCTTGCCTGGAGAATCCCATGGACAGAGGCCCCTGGTAGGCTACAGTCCACAGGGTCGCAAAGAGTCAGACATAACCAAAGCAGTTTAACACATACCCATACACATAAAATATGATTCTAAAGCTAAAGATTGCCTCCTCTGACCTCCTGGGCACCAACCTACCAATGAACATAGTCAGGCTCAAATCCAGTATCGCCAAAACACACCCTGCAAAAGTAAGATGCCTAACAAACCCAAACCACAAACAAATCTAAGAAGCTGACAGGCCTTGGGTTATACCCGTGGGGAACTCATGACCCTGGGACCTTCATGCCACTTCCCATATAATCCAGCAAGCGACAGAGATTTACTGAGATCTTGTGTAAGACCTAGTCTCTGAGCTCACTGGCAGGGCACCAAGAAGCAGAAAACTTGGCCCCAGCTCTCAAGAGCAGCTATGTCATGGGGGCAGCAAAACATGCTTCCATGAAAACAGCAGCAGGAATCAAAAGAATCAGAGGGGTGACCTCAGAAGTCTCTTCTGTTCTAACTTTTAGGATCTAGCAATCACTGTCCAATGTATTTAAGTTGTCTTTCTCATAAAGATACCCTTGAAAAGTAATAGTGTATAGTAGGCTCTAGGTTCATTTACCTTATTCATAGGTAGATGAACTCTAGGTCCAACCTACCTCTAGGTTCAGTCCTACCTCATTAGGACTGACTCAAATGTGCTCTTTTTTATAGTTGAGTGATATTCCATTTATATATGTACCACAATTTCTGTATCCATTCATCTGTCAATGGACATCTAGGTTGCTTCCATGTCCTAGCTATTGTCAATAGTGCTGCAACAAACATTGGGATACATGCATCTCTTTCAATTATCGCTTTCTCAGGGTGTATGCACGGTAGTGGGATTGTTGGGTGGGTTCTATTCCTAGTTTTTTAAGAAATCTCCGTACTGTTCTCCACAGTGGCTGTATCAAGAGAAAGACAAATGTTGAATATCAACGTCTGTGTGGGAATCTAGAAAGATGGCACTGATGAACCTATCTGCAGGGCAGCAGTGGGGATGCAGACACAGGGAACAGACTGTGGGCACAGTGGCAGGAGAGGATAGGACAAGCTGAGAGAGTAGTATCGAAACACATACATTACCACATATAAAGTAGCTAGTGGGGCGGGATGTGGTGGGAGACGGGAGGGAGGTTCAACAGGGAAGGGACATATGTATACCTGCGGCTGATTCATGTTGATGTATGGCAAAAACCAGTACAGTATTGTAAAACAACTATCCTCCAATTAAAGTGTTAAAAAATAAAATTAATAGTGCTTTCTTGTTTTTTCTCTGCTGTATCAGGTATCTGCTACTATGTAACAAACAATCTCAAAATTTGGGGGTTTAGAACAGCCTTCAAACTTTTTCTTGTTTGCCCATGAGTCTCTCTTTGAGTTAGCAATCTGAGCTGGACTCAGCTAGGCGATTCTTCCTCTGATCTCACCTTTGGTTAGTCACGTGGCTGTAGTTATCTGGAGTTTGAGTGGGGCTGGACACAGCCTCAGGTGACCCAAGGAAGCCTCGCTCCTATTTCTGCGGGTGGAGACTGGCTCTCGCCCCAGGGGGACAAAGGTGGGATGGCTTGTCTCTGCTCCACGTAGCTTCTTCATGTGGCAGACTCAGGGCAGCATTCCAAGAAGACAAGAGCAGAAGTTCTATGACCTCTCAAGAATTAGAGGTCGTACAGGCTCCAGAGTTATACATCTTCCATTGCATTTTATAAGTTAAAAAAAAAAGCAAGTCATAGAGCCATACAGATTCAAGGGATGAGATAATAGATTTTGCCTCTTGATGCAAGGAATAACAAGGATCATTGAAACTGAACTTAAATTGTGTGCAGTTTACCCTGACATTATCTGCTTTTATCTACACAGTCCATTGGTCACCAGGTATTCATGTCAATTTCATTGGAAACCCACCCACATTGTGAAAATACGTAACTACAATCACAGAATGTGATTAAGCCGTTTTTGAAAAACTGCCTTTTGCTTTCTCACACATGAAGCAAAATGTATATATATGTATACATATATATGTGTATATATACTATATATATAGTTCACTTCCTCATTTTATAACACATTTGATCCAATATCTTCACAATGTCTACCAAAGAATTTCAAAAGAAAACAATCAGGCATTTTCTTATGGAACCAAGTCCAACAAGCCTTGATGACAATGTTCCAAACTGCTGCTGTAAATTAAGGTAAATTAAGAATGATACATTAAACAGCTGATCTTCATAGTTCTGGACTGATTCTAGATGTATTTTAGGTCTCAAGCCTGGGTAATTTTTCACAGTTATGCTAGAACATCATATTACAAGCAGGTCAACTGTCATGGGAACTGTCTGATTATTGACCATACTCCTTAGAACCTTATCAGCTTACAACTTCCTCCCTTCCCCTACCAAATATTTGGAGGGAGAAATCCAAGTAGCAAGTCATGGATCGGGTTGCCCAGCAATTCACAGACCTAAAACAACTCATAAATCAAAATTGACATGATATTAGTAGACTAGATTAGACAATAAAAATCTTGCCATCAAATCTTCCAACTCAGAGGCCAACAAAAACTTGATACCTCTTGATAAGAAAGACCGTTGCTTTGACATGCAAAGCCACCAATAGCAAAGGCATTCACACTGCCTTCTGTGTACATCGCACAGTCAGCCTTGTCAAAAACTAGACACTTCCAGTGATACTGCCCAAAACACATAGTTTCCTCAGACCCTTGAGAAGATACTTGGAAGGAAAAAATAAGCTCAGACCCAGTTCAGTTGAAATTTGTCACTTCCTCAAAATTTATTCAAATCATCACTTAGGCAACTTCTCTTTCTAGTGTAGGAATTTATTCATTCCATTATTTCAGGAGCATTTCCCTTGGGGGTTAGACAGAAAACAAACACAAAAAACAATATGTATATTCTGCCTTCAAGAAAGAAGGAGAAGTAGGGCTGTGACAGTGAGCTTGACATTTTCACATACATTTTCTTGTTTAAGACTCACAACACCCCAATGATTAGGTATTATTATTAGGTAACAGGTATTATTATTTGTTGTTGTTGTTTATTTGCTAAGTCATGTCCAACTCTTTTGCAACCCCATGGACTGTAACCCACCAGATTACTTTGCCCATAGGATTTCCCAGGAAATAATACTGTGGTGAGTTGCCATTTCCCTCTCCAAGTACCTTACTAACCCAGGGACTGAACCTACATCTCGTGCATTAGCAGGCAGATCCTTTACTGCTGAGCCACCCCCATTTTAAAGATTGGGAAACTGAGACTTCAGTTAACAACCAACATCAGTCAGTTCAGTCACTCAGCCATGTCTGACTCTTGGCAACCCCATGAATTATAGCACGCCAGGCCTCCCTGTCCATCACCAACTCCTGGAGTTCACTCAAACTCATGTCCATCAAGTCAGTGATGCCATCCAGCCATCTCATCCTCTGTTGTCCCCTCCTCCTCCTGCCCCCAATCTGTCCCAGAATCAGGGTCTTTTACAGTGAGTCAACTCTGCACATGAGGTGGCCAAAGTACTGGAGTTTCAGCTTTAGCATCAGTCCTTCCAATGAACACCCAGGACTGATCTCCTTTAGGATGGACTGGTTGGACCTCCTTGCAGTCCAAGGGACTCTCAAGAGTCTTCTCCAACGCCACAGTTCAAAAGCATCAATTCTTCAGCGTTCAGCTTTCTTCACAGTCCAACTCTCACATCCATACATGACCACTGGAAAAACCATAGCCTTGACTAGACAGACCTTTGTTGGCAAAGTAATATCTCTGCTTCTGAACATGCTATCTAGGTTGGTCATAACTTTCCTTCCAAGGAGTAAGCGTCTTTTAATTTCATGGCTGCAGACACCATCTGTAGTGATTTTGGAGCCCCAAAAATAAAGTCAGCCACTGTTTCCACTGCTTCCCCATCTATTTACCATGAAGTGATGGGACCAGATGCCATGATCTTAGTTTTATGAATGTTCAGTTTTAAGCCAGCTTTTTCACTGTCCTCTTCACTTTCATCAAGAGGCTCTTTAGTTCTTCTTCACTTTCTGCCATAAGAGTGGTGTCATCTGCATATCTGAGGCTATTGATATTTCTCCTGGGAATCTTGATTCCAGCTTGTGCTTCCTCCAGCCCAGCATTTCTCATGATGTACTCTGCATTTAAGTTAAATAAGCAGGGTGACAATATACAGCCCTTGACGAACTCCTTTTCCTATTTAGAATCAGTCTGTTGTTCCATGTCCAGTTCTAACTGTTGCTTCCTGACCTGCATACAGGTTTCTCAAGAGGCAGGTCAGGTGGTCTGGTATTCCCATCTCTTTCAGAATTTTCCACAGTTTATTGTGATCCATACAGTCAAAGGCTTTGGCATAGTCAATAAAGCAGAAATAGATGTTTTTCTGGAACTCTCTTGCTTTTTCCAACATAGCCAGATTCAATTTCAGGGAAGAACAAAGTGAAAGAAGCAGAGTTTGGAGGGCAACGGAGCTCAAGTGAAACACTGGGGGTACAGCAGTTTCTAAGCAATAAAGAACTTTGCAAATACTGTTAATGGCAATGGTTGGGAGTAGGGGGCATGGATGGGCCATCCAGATGGCTGATATCTTGGTGGAAATGAAAAACTGAAACCCAGGCAGAGTTGAGAGGAGCCAAGAGAGTGAAAATGAAAAATGGGTTCAAGGATGGATCCTGGGTGAATCTGGCACAGGTGGAAGAGAAAATACAAATGAGAAAAAGAGCGTCTTTGTGGAGGAATGAGATCCGGGAGCATCCATTAGCCCAGAAGCCAAAAGTGGCAAGCTTTCACAGTAAAATGCAGCCAAAGGGTAGAGTGGGATGAGGCTGGGTGAAAAAGTCACTGGACTTTTGGAAGTGGGAGACCAATAGGGACCATCAGGAGAGACTGTAGGTAGATGACAGATTATGGTGGGTTAGAGAGAATGTGGCTGGTGAGAGAGTAAGGCCAGCAATATAGATTCCCCTTCCAGAAAGCTTCTCAAGGAAGGAATGAGGGACTTGAATGGAATGCCAGTTCAGAAGATGGTAAGATCAAAGGAAAGGATGAATTCTCGAGGCTCTCTGAGGCAGGGAGGAGCGTGGGTGTGGAGATTTGATACCATTCCCCACTTCCTGGCCTATGTAACTTTGGAACTGTCCATGTAAAGAGAGATTTTTCTCACGGCTGCCAAAGCTGTTTAGAAAACAGGTCCTCACCTTTTCATTCCACTGTGTTCCATTCGCTCTTCCTGTACAGTGTTTCTGGATTCATCTACTCTTTTCTGCTCCCCCACCTGAGAGCACAGACCTCTCTCCCGGAACTTTGTGCCATCCATTTCTCTGGCTTTCCAAACCTCCCACTCCCTCCCCTCATTTTGAATCTGAACCAGATTAACCTGCCATGAAAACTGGTTTGCAAAGCAAAAAAGGCACCAGAGGGTGAAAGCACTCTCATAGGCACTGGCCCAAGTTCAAAACTCCTGGCCCAAAACGGAATTCCATCAGGAGCCTCTTTCCTCAAACCCAGACTTTCTTACACACCTTCCACATGACCTGATGGCCCTGGGACAGTCTAATGTGTCCCTTTCACACATTAGACTCACTGAGGAAGCTTTAAGACGCCAGAGGCGCAGACCCATTTCAGAGACTGATTCACTGGGTCAGCAGCAGGTCCAGGCAAAGGTATATTTTAAATAATCTCTGGTCAGTTCTTTTCTGCAGCTCTTTACTGCTCTGTGGGATATTCATAAACTTTGTTCTGAGCCTTGGCTCAGCGATGCTTTCCTTGCCTGAAATGTCTTCCTTCTTCCTTTTCATAAATCTAAACATGCCACATTTCCCAAGGCCTAATACAACCCTGGCATTTTATTTAGGAAGTCTTCCCAGACTACCCCAGCCAGTAAAGATCTTCCCCATCTCCAGTTCTGATAGCACAGACAGATGGCACCTGAAAATCTGTTTGTTTTTTTTCCTTTGAACTTTTTGTTTGATATTGGGGTAGAGCCGATGAACAATGCAATGATAGTTTCAGGTGCTCAGTGAAGGGACTCAGCCACGCATATACATGTACACACTACTATATTTAAAATGGATAACCAACAAGGACCTACTTACTGTACAGCACATGGAACTCAAATGTTATGTGGCAGCCTGGATGGGAGGAGGGTTGAATGGATACAGCCAACTGAGGAGGGAGGGGGAGCCTAACAGGAGGAGGGGGAGGATAGAAACATGTATTAATATATTAAATCTGGTTCTTAATTCAACAAGCATGGGCCAGGTCCTCACTTAGTTACTGGGGGTCCAAACAGATGAAACAAGGTTCTGTCTTCAGGGATATCACTGAGGTGCGGTGTGGTTTTGGGGTGCTGGTGATGCACACAAAGCACAAACATCAGGGGCAGCGATGGGCAGGAAGCACAGAGGTCCAGGAAAGCCCCCAGGGTTTGGGCAGCAGGATGTGAGTGTGGATCTGTTGCCATGGGGAGATGGAGAAGGACCTTGGAAAGGACCTTGGATCCTATAGTCCTGCAGTCCCCAAACTCATATCTGAGGAAATGTCCTCTGACTCTGTCCTTCTGCCTTTGACCTGACCCCATTCTCACCTAGCCACTCTTCCAATTCCAGTCTGCCTTCCATGGGGGCGGGGGTGGAGGGTTACTCCCCAGTGGCAGATGCAAACTTCTCTTTCCAGGAAGGAAAAGATCCCTCATTGCAAGATAGCAAGATTGTCAGCAGCTCATTATTGTGTTTAATCTCAAGGCAGATAACTGTCTGCCTTGATAACTGTCAGATAACTCAGTTCCGAAGACATCCCGCACAACCACAGGTGGGCCCCCTTCTCACCCCACACCCCCAGGTATCCTCAGGGGGAGGGGCACCACACAGCAAGGAGGGCTTCAGAAACATACTGTGAAAATCATGATCACAGGTCACTGAGGAGTCCTCAAAGGTCTAGGTTGTCCTATAACTGTTTCACAGGCACAAATCTCACCTCCAATAGGTTTTAAACCCTTAAAGGCAAGAAACCAGTCTCCCATATATTTGCCCCCTCCAGTTTGTCGTTCAGGACATGGAGTATAATAGAGTTGATACATGAGCTTGAACAAAGGAGGCTACTCACACTCAGGAAGCGTGGAAGACAGAATTTTCAAAGGGTTATTAATCATTTCAAGACAAATGTAAGCATTTGGATGGTACATGAGAAAGAGAAGTGAAGCTGACTTCCAAGAACTTGGAAAGGCAGTTGCCCTTGGAAAGTTAGGTTGGAAAAGCACATTCACAAGTGGATGAGGTTAGCTATTATACTAAGAGAAAGGGGAGGCGGGGAGTAACCTAAAAGAGTTTCTGCAACTGTGTGCCCAGAGTTTGAGAACACCTAAGTCTCCCTTCAAGGTGACAGGACTGAAATATAATTGGATTTTAGAAAATGGAGAAGTCATCAGCCATTCTGTGTGCTGCCTGGGAAAGTTCTGTACAAACAGAAAGAGGTTGAGTTCACGAAGAAAAGCAAACCAGTGGGGTCAGAGGTTGGCAGTGTTTACTCATGACCCCCAGGGGAGAGAGAGACAGTTCGATGGACAGAGCCTCATCGTGAGAGGGCTGCATGCTGTGTGAGGCAAGGAGGGCTCTGCGGGGCTAACCAGGACCTGCAGCTTTCACGGTTTTTGACTGCAGCACAGTAACTGACACTGGACCATTTCAGGACAAAAGGGAGGTAGGGAAGGGGTATGCTTTGTTGGAAAGGAAAATATATAGAAAAGTACAGAGGATGAACACAGGGGCTGGCAAACCAGGCTTGGAACAGATGAGAGCCCAGCCTCCTATGAAGGTCTTGGTCATAGAAGCTACTACATAGCCTCACCTGGGTCCTGAACCCAGAATAAATGAACTCCAACCATTACTTCCTTTCAAGAAGCACAGCCCTGGGAGAGAGAGAGCAGTGGAGCAGGACGAGGTCAAATGCTTCCTTCTCAGCAGAAGGCTCCATTAGGAGGAGCATTTCACTTACGGGAGGGGATGCACTAGACCAACCAGTCCCAAAGGTTAAACACGATGGAGGAGAGGGAAAACCCCTGGAAGAGAACTAGAGTACTGCTGGAAAGTGGGAATGATCGCTGGACAAGTCAATATCCACAGCATGGTCTGAGGAAGTGCTTTCTAAGGCCTTTGACCTGACCCCATGCTCACCTAGCTACCCTTCCACTTCCAATCCTCCTTCTCTGCGCGGGGGCAGAGGATTCTTTCCAGAGGGCAGATGGGAAGAAGGACCCTTTACTGTAAGTTGGCAAGACTGTCAGTCATTTGGGGACATCAGTCCTGCAGATACGATGCTCAAGCAGGGCTAAATGGACCCATGATGTCAGACGAGTGTGTTGAGACCTCAGAATCGGGAAGGCTGCTATGATGATATTTATCCTTTGGATCAAAATTAGAGCTAGAAGGCCTTTTAACAAACACTTGATTTGGTTTTCTTCTTTTTCAGATGAGGAAGCCCACACAGAGGAAGTGACTTGCTCAACAATGCAGCTCATGGGTGGAAAAACTAAGGCAAGCCTTGATCTCATCCGTCCTTTACATCATAATTGTCTTAAAAATGAGAAATGGCATCAACTTTTCAGGCCTCCTAGAAGTAGGTGTTTGCCTCACTGTCTCCTCTGCCCTTCAGTTGAGGGCAGTAATGAAAGCAACTTTTGTACACCAATACCAGACGTGATGTCTCCCTTGCCTTGATGTGTAAACTCAGTGAAACTTCCATACTCAAGAACTGTGATGCCCCCAAGAATTTACTTGCCTGGATAGCAACTAGAAAGAAATGAACTGGAAAGACCTTTTTTTAAAAAAAAATACTTATTACTGAAAATGTTACTAAATAGTTTGTGTGTGAGAGAGAGAGAGATCTCCATCTTAGTAAATATCATCAGAGCCAAGCTCAGGCTCTGAAGTCACAGTCCCTGGAATCGATTTCTGCTGCATCACCTTGGGAAAGTTCCTTAACCTATTTGAAGGTCAGCTTCCTCTTCTATGATATAAATAAACTACCTCCTCAGCACACCGTTTTAAAGTTTGAATTAGATACTCTACAGAAAACATTTGGGACCTGCCTGGTCAATGATGAACCCTTAAGTGTTTTTTAAGTTTTTATTTATTTATTTATTTTATTTTTGGCTGTGCTGGGTCTTCACTGGTGCTAATGGGCTTTCTCTAGTTCCAGTGAGGTGGGGGGATTCTCTCTAGTTGCTGTGTGTGGGCTTCTCATTCTGGTGGCTTCTCTTATTACAGAACATGGACTCTAGACTCTTAGGCTTCAATAGTTGTGGCTGTGGCATGTGGGATCTTCCCAGATCAGGGATCAAATCTGTGTCCCCTGCATTGGCAGACAGATTCCTAACCATTGGACCATCAGGCAAGTCCTGAAGTGTTCTTAATGTTATTAAGAACATAATGAAATCCTTAGTGTTTGCGCTTTCTCACAAGACCCTAAGAACAGCTCTTGGATGTTTCAAGACACAGCACTGGTTCTCACCCTTGTTTAGAATCACCTGGGGAGTTTTTAAAAGTACAGATGCCTAGGTCCTACTCCCAAAGATTCTGGTTCCACTGGTCCAAGGTGCACCTGGGACATGGCTCCCACTGCATCTAGCTCCAAAATGATCCTACATACAACAAACTCTGACAGCCACTGATTGACAGAATTGGACCTGTAACTGGAGACCAGGTCAGAAAAGCACCACCAAGTCACCAAGCTTAGAGCCACTGTACCATCGCCTGTCTCCTTACTTCACTGAGGCCACTACTGAGAAAGAAACTGCTCTTGGCGATCTCAAGCTTGTCATTCCAAAATAATAGAACAAAGGCAATTAGGCCAAAGTTAAGCTAATTCCAAATCTTGCCCTGGCAGCTAAATTTTTGGGAACCAAATCCTTTACCATTTCCCCCCTCCCCCAGCAAAAAAAAAAAAAAAAAAAACAGAAATAAAGAAAGAGTGCCTAAAAAAATAGAATTTAAAAAACCCAGGTCATCAAAAGCATAGTGATGGTAGTCCTGAAAAATGAAGGTAGTCACTGTTTTGTTTGCAATATGGAGAACAGGTTCTCCTTCGTGCCTATGAAGTATTTTCCTACCTGTTTGTTGGGCTTGAGTTTGGCTATAGTTTTAATAGGACACAAGAGTTTGGCTGTATTTTAACAGGGCACAAGAAAAACAGAGGAAGCTATTTTTGGAAGCAGACTTTCTTTTTAAGGTTGCCCAGGGTAGGGGGTGGGGAAGAAGGCATGTGACCCCTTTTTCCAGCTGACTTCACAAAAGATCAGGAAGAGGAGGGCACCCTGGATGGTCCCCATGAGTCACTGACTCAGATCCCACCCTTTGGCTGGCCTGGCCTTAAAAACTTCAGGGTGCTGCAGCCAGGCGGCTGCAACTGTTCACGTGCCCACATTTGGGGAAGTGAAGCCTGGGAAAGAAGCAATGTAGAGGCAGAGTTTGCTGCTTATCAACGGAATTTTGCCCTGAGAGCCGGGCTTCCTCCTCTCAGAGGTCCGGTCCTGGCAAGTCCCTTCACGAGCCAGCTTTCCAAAGAGGAACGCCTGGGGGTGGGCTCCAGTCCTTCAGCTTCCTCTCCTTCCCTGCCCCCAATGTTCCTGATTCCAAGCAACTTTGGTGGGAACCTTGACGGTGGAGGCTTAGACCTGGGACCAATGACCTGATGCCAGCAGGAGGTTGATTTCAATGTAGGCAATAACTTTCCAAGAGTTCCATCAGGGGAAGCTCCAGTGGTTGGAGGTCCCCATCAGAACAGGTGTTGACACAAGGCCTTAGACAAGTCATAGAGGAGATTCTGGAACCAGACAGAGGTTGACCAGATGTTCTCAAAGACCTTGTCCTTACCTGGTAGTCTATTTCTATGAATCTTCAAGTTAGTGTCAATTATCCAAGACAATAGTAAGTCTGAGAAATAGTTTGCTTACTGTTTTAAATTTACAAATTGGAAATATTTCAATCATACCAAATAAAGAAAATAATAAACTAGACTTTTAGAAATCCATCACCAAGATCAAACACATATTACCAAATTTGCTTCAGATCTCTCTTTCTCTATCCTTTCAAAGAAGTAAAAATGTCCAGATACAGTTCCATTTCTTCAACCCTACCCTTTTCCTTCCCCAAAGGAACCATTAGTCTGCATTTGGCCTAGATCATTCCCATGTGTGTTTTTGTTTTTTAATAAACATGAATGTATTAATGAAAATCATATTTTAACATTTTAATATAAATTACATCCATATATATTAAGTATGTGTATGTAACATACACATATATCCTTTTACAACTTGTTTTTTCACTCAACATTGTTTTAGAATTTATACATTTTGATAAAAAGTTAGCTTAGTACACCATTTCAGCTTTTACATAGCAGAATATTTAATTGCATGAACACATTTTATAGACCACAGTTTGTGGGCTATGTGATCAGCACTCTTTTCTGTATGTGTGTATATGTATATGTGTGTGTATATATATATACACACATGTATATGTATATACATGTGTACATACATATGTGTGTGTGTGTGTGTGTATACACACATATACAATATAGAGATACATAAACACACAACACAAATCTGCACACACAGATGATAGCTTCTCTGGGTTTTACACCTAGGAGCAGAATTGATATTTCGTAGCACAAGCACATTTTCAACTTCAAAAGATATGCCAAATTATTCTCCAAAGCAACTGTTCCAATTTACACTCCCACCAGAGTTCCTTTATGCCCACATCTCACCATCCCTGTTGTTGTCAGACTTAATTAATTTTTGCTAATCTGGTAGATGTGAATGGTAGTTCATTGTCTCAATTTGCATTTCTCTTATCATGGAGAACCAGTCATAGTTTTTGAAGCCAAAAATAGAAGCCAACCCCTCCCCATCCCAATCCCCCAACACACACACACTTGGTGGAGGCATAGGGGAGTGTAGGAGCCCAGATGGTAAGGCTCCAGAGACCCAGGGCTAGAGCAGGGACATTTCATTTAAGGGTCAAGCATAGATGAGAGTCAGAATTGAAGGATGAATTCAAAAGGACAGGCCAAGGGGTTGCCAAAGAAAGGAACCAGAGAAGGGATAGAGTATGAACTCTGAAATCAGAGACGTAGACAAGAGCAAAAGACGGAATCGATGGGAAAAGGTCCACATTACTTCCTGAGAACAAGGGCAGTTGTTTGCAGCTGGCAGCTGGAGAGGGAGCAAGACTGGGGTTGGGGCAGCTGAGCAGAAAGGAAGAGAGAGTAACCGTCACCAGTGCTCTGGCAGCTCAGTCAGCCACCCCGCTGTACCCTTGACCATCATTAGTCTCCACTGTGAGCCCAGAGAGCCCTAAATAACTGTGTATGTCCTTCTAAATGAAACTCCTTAGGCCAGATCATAAAATCTGGGCCACACTTGGGTTTGAGGGTTTGGGGTTTTCGTTTCTTTAGAGCAAACAACAACAAAAGCGCAGCAATGGGTAAGTGACTTATTTTTGGCAAATTGTTTCTCCTTCTAGTGGCTTCTTTTCAAACGATGTTTTGGAAACATTTAACAGTCTTTCCCATAGCCTTGCTTCTCAGGGAAGTTAAACAAAGCCAGATTGACAGATGGACTTCAAGGCATGTGGACCAAAATATATCTCCCATATTAAAGACGCTGAAGCTTTCTGGGAATAACTCATTTCCTTGGGGGGCACTGGGGGTGTGGGAATCCCATATATCTCCATGTCCTCTTACCAGGCAGAACTCTGAGAAGCAGAATCCTCTCTCAACGTGTGTGACAAATATGGTTCTTAATGGGGACAGGAAACCACTCTAACCTCAGTAAGCCCATAGTTTCAAAGCCAACTTTCCCTTTGGAGCACTTTGCTTCAAGTACAGCCAAACACTAAGAACAACAGCCAAGGAAGCCTCCAGAGAGACAAGCAAGGAATAACAAGTCATGACTGCACAACAGCATCTTGAGGGGCTAAGACCAGGACTCTAATATCTCCTTTTCTTCATTTGACCCAATGGGAGTATAAAGTGTGAAGTCCTCAGTCCAAAATGGACAGGATTGAATAAGAACCTAGAAACACTGAGTGTCTGAAATTATTCTGTAAACCCAAGATGTAATGAGGATTAATCCTTGCTATGTTGACCTAAGATTAAATATGACCAAGATACACTACATTTATGATGACTTTTGAATGACAAGGCCATGCATGACACTGATGGTCATTTCTAATATCTCTTGGTATTGAAATCTACCATAAAATACCTGCATCTTTGAAGTAAGTTTTAGAGCCCATTTACTCATGTTCATGCAACACACACACACACACACACAGAATAGTATATTTACATAAGAACATTAGTCATACCCTCTGGGATACTGAAAATGCCAGAGAACTCGTCCATTCAAGATTCTTAGTTGAGCACTAGCTAGGAAGGGGTTGATTAGTACAGGCCTTCAAACCAATCAATCCTAAAGGAAATCAACCCTGAATATTCATTGAAAGGACTAATGCTGAAGCTGAAGCTCCAATATTTTGGCTCCCTGATGTGAAAAGCTGACTCATTGGGAAAGACCCTGATGCTGAGAAAGATTAACAACAAAAGGAAAAGGAGGCTGAGGATGAGATGGTTAGATAGTATCACCAACTCAATGGACATGAGTTTGAGCAAATTGCAGGAGACAGTGAAGGACAGGGAAGCCTGGCATGCTGCAGTCCACAGAGTCAGACACGACTTAGTGACTGAATAACAACAAATGAGTAAGTCAGATTCTGCCAGTAGGCAGTTCACAAGCATTAGAGATGGTCCTAATGAAAGGACTTCTGATTGAGTTGTGGGCCAGGTTGAGGGAACAGACCAAGGATGGCAAAGCACCCAGGGCCCAGCCACCAGCAGGAAGCCATACCATACTCAGGTTGTGGGAACTCAAGGAGGCAGTAGACTTGAAGGATGGCTCAGCCACTGCCAGACTCAGGACACAGGCACAACCCAGCCTCTCTCTTTTCCCACCCCTGGACCTCCTACTATGTTTTCCCATTTGCTAAACTCAGCTGGAGGGCATCTGATATGGGGACCTGCATCATGCGTCCTCGAGTCAGGCCGCATTGACCACAGAGCAGAGTGGGGAAGAGAGGAGGCTGGCTGAGGTCTGGAGAGGATGGAGGTACCAATGGAAAGTAATTAGCACTGGGGCTCTCCCTCCATCCCCTGCTGCTTCCGGTTTGAACTAGGTTGTCCCTCAGTCTGAAGGCACATGCAGAAAGCAGCACAAATCCTCTCTTGATCAAACAGCTCCAAAGGGTCAGCCTCCAAATTTCTTAGCAGAAAGATAGTCCAGTTTGGAGTCATTTACCTCAGCAGTTAACCAAGCAGGAATTACCCTTATAATTTGACCATGGTCACAGCCAACTCTGTGGGTGAGGAACTACACTAGGTTTTACTCAAGCAGCTAATTTATATCTCCAAACTCACTCACTACGGTTTGCAGTAGGGAGAAAAACAGCACTCTGCTCACTCTCTGGAGAAGCAGCATCAGACAGGCCCCAGACCAGAGGATGCAGTTATCACTGATGGAATAATGGCCAGCGCTGACTTGTCCCTGATCACGTGCCAGGCGTGGTTTTCCAGGCTTTGGGTATGTGCGGGTGAGTCTCCAAGGCACAGGATGGCAGAGTGAGAAGACGAAAGTTGTGGGGCTGATTCCCCTGCTCCGTAACCCCCCAACTTTAACAGGAGCTGTATGCCTCTAACTATGCCCTCAGCTACTGCCTAGAGGTCCCTCTCCCAGGGCTACAGTTCTCCTTGGATTTGAGAAAATACTCCGTTTCCCCTCCAGGCCCAGAGTGCTATCCCCTGGGTGCCTTTCTATTCCCTGCTGGTTCCCTTTACCCAGCCTGGTTTTTTTATTAAAACCTTCTCCATTACTCCTTTGAATGATCCATCTACCTCCCGGCAGCTCCCTGGCTGGTCCAAAGTATGTGAACTCTGTTAATGATGCCGCAGCTCCCAGACTGAGAGGGCCACCTTCATAAGTGCACCATGGAAACTGACGCAGGCAGGGAAGGACCAGTCTTCTCTGTGGACACAGCAACTGAGAATAGGGTTCTGTCATCAACAAAGACAGAGTTTAACTTCATCATCTTCTTCTCTTTCCACGAGGGGTAAGTCAAGCAGTTTGTAGTGAACCCAGAAATGGGCTCAGCATTGCTATATTAAAAAAGCACTTTGCATTCAGAGGAAAAACATGAGCTTTGGAGTCAGCCTTCCAAGCAATCAGACCCCAGCTCTACTACTTATCCACCAGCTGATACAGGGCAAGTTATTCCTCTGAGCCTCAACATCCTAGTCTGTTAAATGGGACTAAAAATATCACTCAGCATGGTCATTTAAAGGTAACAAATGTTAAATATCTGGTACAGAGTACACCTTTACTGAATATAAGTTCTCTCTCCCCTTACTTTGAGGATTCTCATGGGTCCTAGTCTTAACATTATTGCATCTGGGTCTGAGAATCCTCCAGTCCCCCTCCTTCACATGAATTGAGTTCACTTTGCCTCTCCATCTGGAATTCATGAATTCTGAGGGCTTTATTCCTAAAATGGGATGGGAGGCTGGTTTTCTTGATGAGACCTGAGATTTTAGATACAGGCAGTTTTCCCTCCTATGTAATGCTGTGTGCGCATGTATGCACACACGTGTACACACACACACACACACACACACGGGTGTACACATGCACACACATTGAAATCCGATCTCGGACAAACTCATTCCCACTTATGACTCATGCTTCCATTCAGATAATATTAATTGGTCCCTGGAGAACATTACAGGGGATAAAATGGCAGGGATAACAAATGGGAGATGAGAGTGAGAATGCTTTCTGGAAATAATAGTCACCAAGGGCCTAGGGAACTGATGCCTGGCTTGGTTACAGTGTAGTAGGTATTTCTTCTAAGGCAATTTTAGGTTGATGCTCAGTCCTTTGTGGCAAATTCAGGAGCATTTCTAATTCATTTAGCCATAACTGTGGGGTGGAAACAGTCCATGTCTCCTCTGCTAGTGCTTATGTCTGAAATGACAAGGCCTGTGAAATTAGAATTTAGAGTCCGCCAGCATGCTGTTATCAGCCTATAGGCTGTAGGAATAGATTTCAGACAGTGGGTCTGAAACTTCATGTGTATCAGGATAACATGCCCAGACCAGAATCATATTCCCCATACCCAATGATGTCAAAATCACCCTTGCATTTTTAGGAAGTCCTGCAGATGATTCTGATAAATACAAATATTGAAAACAAATGAGGTTAAAGGACTAGCAAAAGAGCCTGTCACATCCCCTCAGGCCACCCGCCAATTGAATCAGAGAAGGCAGATCCATCACTGATGAACACAGATTTGCAAGTAGCCATTGGCCGATGATGAAGAGACAGCAGGAGAGATGACCCAAAAGGCATTTCTATCTGGCTTTCAAAGGGGCTTGTCTCTGATTTATCTCTTGCAAAAGATGCACTGGACATGTGCAATACAAACTTCCACACATAAAATTTCTTATGGGCAATTACATTGCCGGGTAAGGAAGGAAAGGAGGAAGGATGTAGGCAAGAAGGTGGCTGCAATTTAGAAAGTGAGAGAGGGCAATTCTGAGTGGGGCAGAGAATGGGTGTGTGAAAGAAGCACAGAGCTGGAGGCTCGAGCTGAGCTGGAGGCTCTAGACTGCAGAAATCCACATGCCTCCTTTACAACGCTGCCCACCTATCCCCCAGGCTTCCTAGGTGGCGCTGGTGGTAGAGAACCTGCCTGCCAATGCAGGAGACACAAGAGATATGTGTTCCATCCCTGGGTCAGGAAGATCCCCTGACACTCACTTACCTATCACCCAGAGCTACGCTGCCAGGTGGTAGCCACAGCCACACTAGGCCACTGAGCCCTTGAAACATGGCCAGGTCATATGGAGATGTGACTTAAGTGTAAAATACACAGCAGATTTTGAAGACATCACCAAAAACTAGTATAAAATATCTCTCAATAACTGTTCTATCAATTACACATTAAAATGATATTCTATATATCACAGGTTAAATAAAATCTATTATTAAAACTACTTTCATCTGCTTTTTTAAACGTGACTAACAAAATTTTAAATCACATATGTGGTTTGCATGTTTGCCTCCCAGTAGTTCAGCTGCCCAAACTAACCTCTACTATTATTTAACTGGGTTTTTTTCTTTACATTTGACTTACCTTTTTTACTTCAATAAACTTAGCCTTATCCCAGGCTAATAATAACTATGAACCACAAGTTCACTGTGCCAGTTTTTTTTTTCCCTAATAAGCACTAAAATAAATATATAAAATAGCTCATCCACATACTGCCTAAATTCAGCTTGCGTTTTGCCCATGGGACAAAAAGCCACATCTTAGGAAATACGAGTTTACTGCAAAGACTTTGATATCCAGAGAGAAAGAAAATGACCCGTCTACAGTCACTGTGTGGGACAGAGGCAGCCCAGGGCTGTTTTGTAACATCCCCATGAACACGTGCAGGTCTGCACTGGAAAATGTGTGACCATCAGCACAGAGGGACTGGCATCTAGTCACGCTCTCTGGGTTTTCTCTTGCCCAGTGCCTTTCTTAAATGGTCTGTAGGGAACACAGCTTCTGCCTTTGAGTAACTGTGGAGGCAAGCAGATCCCTTCTGCAACCTGAGAGCCCACATCAACCACCAGTCTCTCCCTTGAGCCCTCTACACACCAGCCCTGCTTCCGGGGAGTAGGGGGGGATGCAGTTGCCATTGTCCACAATTCAAGGCCCCTCTGGGTCACAGCCTGGCTCTGCTGCCCTCTCCCAGCAGCCTTTCCTGATCTCAGGAGAGGATCAAAGGACAACCTCCTTCCACAGGATCAAAGGACAACCTCCAACCCCCTGGCAAGTCCCTCACCTTGGCAAGCAGTAGGGACCCGCCAGGGAAGTAGAGGGGCCAGGCCAGCAGTCCTTGACCTGCAACCTTTTTCTATCTCGCCCTCACCCAGCAGGGGCTTAACAAACGCTTGTGAGGAACCAGCCTGTGAGTGTGAGTCCTGCCGTTTCCATCTTGTGGCCTCTAACTAGGAAAATGTCCTCCTGAAGGGCAGGAGGTTTGGGATCAGTCCCAGCAGCCAAAGTGAAGGGACCCTGGCTTCCCCTCAAAGGCACCTTCTAGAACATTCTTGACCCTTCAAAAAGGACACTTCCAGAGGTCTTAAATAACCTCCTCACAGACATCAGTGTGTGCCCCCTGCCACTGTCTAGAGCAGCTTTTCCTATCCTCAGCATCCAGATCCCTCAAAGTTCCTATCTGCTCTTGGCCTTCTTCATAGTTTTAATGTGATTTCAAATTTTGACTCATTGGTCCGAAGTTAGAGCAGATGTGATTTCCCCTGCCCCAGAGCTGCCCTGAGAAGAACCCACCCATCAGACCAGCTGCTGCCCACACCGCCCCCACCACATACACACACACAGGAAGGAGAGAGCCCTCTACACAGCCCAGCATGCACTCCTCAGAAAAGAGCCCGAATGGCTGTGCCCACACACAAGGCTGGCAGACCTGTCCTGTCCCTCAGCAGACCATCTGAAGACCAAGATGAGGAGCAACCCAGTGGGAGACCCAGCCCCCAATCCCAACCTGGCCTCCACACACTCAACCTTCATGGGCACCAGATGGTATGAAGCCACATGGAGTTAAATGCTACCAAAATGAGGGAAAAGATCTGCAAGGAATCCAAGCTTCCTTGTGCATCACCTCCACAAAAACACTCATGATAGCGGATGATCGTTGAGCAATCCCCACTCGCCAGGCCCTGCACTTAGCAGTGCTTCATCTCATGCAATCTTACCACAACCTGAGGAAACCCATTCAGGGAGATTAAGTAATTAAGCTGCCCAAGGTCACACAGCTTCTAGGTGGCAGCTGGTTGGTACCCTTAACCAGCTGCATGCACTGCCTCCTTCCACATTCCGTGTTAGAGATGGACAGAGGCAGACAGGCCCCACACACAGAGGGTGGGAGGGTAAAAACATGCTCAGCACAGCTGCCCAGACGCCCCTCAAAGACGGACACAGGGCAGTGACACGGACCAGCACAATGGGCTCTCAGCCCAGGTGGCTTCTTCCATCTGTCCTTCTTATCACCACAGTGCCACACTCAGCAGAGCCCCCTCAAGGTCACCCTACCACACACACCTCCCCAGGGGTCTGTGACAGGCTTTCAGGTCTGTGCGGTTGACAGCTTGAATCTGACAAGATCTGTGCTGAAGACAGAGCCCCATAACCAACTCTCAGCGAAACGCCCGTGGCCCTCTCTGGGGACCCCTGTGATGGATGGGCCTCTCTCTGAGGGTCCCAGGGGGCAAGCAGGGAGGGCTGAGGGCTCCAGGGCCTCACTCAAGCTGCCAGGAGGTCAACCACCATTTAATGACTGCCCCGTGCCAGCCGCCTCTCATTTGCTCAGAAGCTCAGCCCAGGCCAATCTCGTGTCTGGCAAACTCCATGCTTCCCGGAGGGCTGGGCTCACTCCAGTCCCAACACGCTCCTTTGTCCAGGCAGGATCACAGAGGCCAGGGCTGGAAGGAGGCCCCTGGGGCTGCAGAGCTGAGACGGCCTCTTATCCTAGCCTGGTGCCCTCCCTGTCTGCCTCCTAGTCACAGGATAATGGAAACAACAAGCAGAGGGACCCACCACGCACCTAAAGGAAACCAGGAATTCACTCATTCATTCATCCATTTGTGTATGGATAGTTCATTCACAGATATTCACTGGGCCCCTACCTGATACCAGACTCTGTGTAAGCACTGGCGATGCAACAGTGCAAAAGACAGACATCATCACTGTCCCAGGGAGCAGACCATTTGGCAGCAGTTTCAAGGAAGGGAATTGGGAATTCCCTGGTGGCCAGTGGTTAGTATACTAGGCTTTCACTGCCAAAGGCACAGGTTCGATCCTTGGTCAAGGAACTAGGATCCCACAAGCTGCACAGTATGGCAAAAAATATATAAAAATAAAAAAATAAACAAGAACCCCTCTTCCTACCCAGGAAGTAGTAAGCAGTGCAGGATGCTTAGAGACTATTGAGCCCAAATACAAAGAAGGGATGAAGCAGGGCAGCATCCCCTTCACCAGCCCTGAGTCTCGGTTCCCAGGCCTTTTCAGGAAATTCACTATACAGGGAAAACGTCCCACATGAGAGATTCTCCAAGCTGGCTGTGTCTCAGAACCACACTGAGCACATCTTAAATATACAGATTTCTACAGTTACAGGGCATCCCAAGTGGCACAATGGAAAAGAATCTGCCTGCCGATGCCAGAGATACCAGAGATGCAGGTTCAATCAGGAAGTTCCCTTGGAGAAGGAAATGGCAACCCATTCCAGTATTCTTGCCTGGGAAATCCCATGGGATAGAGGAGCCTGGTGGACTACAGTCCATGGGGTTGCAAAGAATCAGATTTGATTGAGTGACTGAGCACACATGCACAGTTACAAGTTTACTACTCCTAGTGATTCACCTCTGGAGGTCTCAGATGAGGCCTAGGAATCTGTATTTGTAAGCACTGTTCTAGGTTAGTGCAAGGCACATTTGAGTTTAAGAGATGCTACCCTTAAAAGAAAGTGAAAGTGTTAGTCGTTCAGTTTTGTCCAACTCTTTGTGATCCCATGGACTGTAGCCCACCAGGCTCCCCTGTTCATGGAATTTTCTAGGCAAGAAAACTGGCGTGGGTTACCATTCCCTTCTCCAGGGGATCTTCCCGACTCAGAGACTGAAGCCAGGTCTCCTGCATTGCTGGCAGATTCTTTACCATCTGAGCCACCAGAGAGGTCCCTACCCTTAATTGTTCCTTATTTTTCTAGATATCTATTGGACTTAGATCTATGGGGAAACAAATAAATGAATAAGCAAAGGCATGCATGTTTGGAAGGTTGTGTGTGGCTGTGTCAGCGGGAGGGGCCTAGGCTGAGGTCCCGGGAGCTAGTGTGGCCTGGAATCCATGGGTGAGTTAGTACTCCAGAAAAGGTGTGCAGGGTGGGGGTAGGATGTGAGACCCCATGCTGGTCACTGGGCTTGTGACATCCTGCCAGGGAGATGCCAATGAGTACACAGAGTGCGGATGACTCAGGGGAAGTGGAGTCTGCAGGCCACAGACACGCTTGTGACATCTCAGGCAGCCCATCTGTAACAGGTAATACAGAGGCAGACAGCGTGGGATGGCCCTGCACTCTCAAACGCCCACGGTCACTGCCTTGCATTCATCAGTTATTAGTTTTGCACACACTGGGTGGAGGCCTACTACAGGCCAGGCAAGCCACCAGCACTGAGAAAGGAAGGAATGACCCAGTCCCTAGCCCCAAGAATGCCTGAGGCTGGCAGGAGAGACAAGCATGCAAAGACACAGAGGTTAGAGAGGTGAGGACAGGAAGCCTCTGGACATCCCAGCTGAGGACAAAGCCACATACCTAAGGGCAGAATGAATCCTGGAAACATCAACAGCTAAAGGGAAAATCGTGACCCCCGGGTTTAGAGTAAAACGTATTGCGGAAGGATGCAGTTTCTACTACTAACTTGCTCTGTGACTTCACACAGGTTGCTTGGCCTCTCTGAGCCTGTTTCCTAATCCGTGAAATGGGATAACGACACTAGTAGCTTCATGAGATTATTGTGTTGACAAAATGAGAAATCAGGTGTGAGACACTGAGCACACAGTCAGTATTTAATAAAATGTAATAAAGACGACCATTAATGGAGCCCCTTCCATCAATTTTCATAAATACAGTACAAGCTGAAGGAGCTGATGTCAGGCCCAGTCTGAGGAGGAAACAGACTCAGACAAGTTTCACATAGCAAAGAGAAATGCCAAAGCCAGAACATAAACGCAGGCCAGTCTCATTCCAGAGGCTCTACCTTTAGGCTAAGCTATAAGCAAATATATTATGGAAAGGGAAGATGTTTAAAAATCATAATAATTATCATAATAATCAAATGTGGCAGTTCATCCAGAATTTCACATCGGATTAAGAAAATTGGACTGTATTTATCCAGCAGGATGTTAATCATATTGATAGCTTCATTTTATTGAGTGCCAGGCCTGTACAAAGCACTCTTAAAAATCCATACAAAACAACTGTTTTACAGATAAAACAAGTGGGACTTTTGTTTGTTTGTTTTTTTGCTTTTTGTCCATACTGCGCGGCATGTGAGATCTTAGTTCCCCAACCTGGGATTGAACCCACACCCCCTACAGCATGGAGTCCTAATCACTGGACCACCAGGTAATTCCCCCAAGTGGGATGTAAAAGGTTTAAAAAGCTAGCCTGAGGTCATTCCGTAACTAAGAATAGTTGAGTCAAGTTTTGAACCAAGGGCTGTGAGTCCTTGTGAACGTCACCATGCTGGTGTACCAGAGATTCTCAAAAGGTAGCACTCTGCAGAACATCCAGAAGACAAGACTCCCTGGACTCCGAGACACATGAGGTATTTCTCAGGGGATGTCGTCACTGACATTGGAATCAGACCTGGTTTGGGTGCAGAGCGGGAGAAGGAAGAAGCAGCGGGCACAGAGCAGGGGTCAGCCCAGGGCGAGCTGCGGCCTTCCTTGCAGCTGAGGAAACACCGAAGGCTGATGTCTGTCAGGGCAGCAGGAGCTGGGTGCAGAAGGGCACCCTCCCACATGGAAGCGGGAATCAAGGAGCCTCTAGGACAATCTCCAGCTCTGCCCCAGCCATCTGCCTGCCCCCTTCTCTCGGCCTTGATAACTTGGGGATGGTCTCATCTGCTTTGGACGTTACCCCAGCAACTTCAGTCACATCTGAATCTTTGGTCTGTCTGGGTGAGTCTGTTTTTTATTGTGTGGTTTTGTTTCTTTTGTCAACTAAAAATGAAAGGCCAGTGTTCCCAACCCCCGTCGGCCTCAGAAGCCGACTGACATTGGCCGGGTCCCTTCCCTTCCCCTCTGAACTCTCCTATCCACTGGTGACGCCTGTCTTCCTGACCTCATGGGGTGACAGCAGAGAAGAAATGAGGTCATTTAAAAGAGTGCACAGAAACAAGGGGGGTTTTTGGTTTGGGATTTTACTGGGGTTTTTTTTCTCGTTTTAAATCATGACAGCCTATTGCCCTCTCTTTCCCTGGACTCAGGGGAGCACTTGATGCTGACTGAGGAATATCAAGGACTGCGTTGTTGAGAGAGCCCATCCCACACACGCAGAATTACACAACTGGCCAGACTTCCAAAGCCCTCCCCCATCATCACCCAGAGAAGAGGCAGTGAACGGAGGACCCAGACAGGAGGGGATTTCCTCACTCTTGTGCCAGTGTTGGCACAGATGCAAGAGGGCCAGACGTTTCCCAGCCCTGGGGTCCCTTGGCCTGAGGAAAGGTGGGTGAGAAAGATTTGGTCTCTGGCCCTCCTGCCCCAGGAAGCAGAGCCATCCAGGCCCTTCCTCTGAAGATGGAGTCCAACTGCATCTTCAGTTATGAGTCCAACTGCAGCCTCAGAAGACCCCAGTGGACCCGCCCACGGTGACATTCCGACCCTTCACAACTGCCCTGTGCCACCATTCCCTCCTTCAGTGAAGGCTGCACACAGAGAAGGAGCAGAATGTCACGTATCAAGTGAGGGTTTCGATGCTATAGATTCCCCAGCCCCGCCCTCCCACTCCCTACCCTGCCAGCCCTGCTTCCTCCCCCTCACCACCCCTCCAAATCCACCCCCCCCCACAAAGCTGCCATTGCCTTTAGGGCAGAATAAATCTCCTCTCTCCCCATTATCTTAAATTCCCTGAACCCATCTGCCTTAACCAAAAAAGAAGTAAGGTAAGTCTGGTACAGCTCAGGCCAGCAAAGCTCCTCTCCCCAGAGGGTCAGGAAGCTGTGTAAGTGATATATCATAAATATTCTATTCCTCAATATAAATGTCTTGGGGCTTTTATCCACTTCCTCCCAAGTCAGGCCATTCCATGGAAAGAAAGTTTAAATGAAGTGAACCTTTTTAAGGAGCTTAAAATGTTCTCTTTCTTTGGAGAAAATAAGTAAATCTGCATTTAGTAGCTTTTTTTTTTTTTTTTCTTTGCAGGCCTGACTAGAAGCATTTTAACGGAACTGAACCCTTTGAAGAGGAGAGGAAATGGGAGACCAGTGAACCCCAGATTGGGAAAACAGGTGGGGGGAGGCACCAGGAGGATAGCTAAGCCTGTCACCCCTGAAGCAGCCCTGTTCTGAGAGCCAGACCCCTGGCGCTCAGGAGCGCTTATTTAGGGAAAGAGAACAGCTACTGAAGTGGTGGGGGTGGGGAAGATCAGCCCACCACGACCACAACCACACAGTGAGAGAAAGTCCCAAAGTCTGAAAAACAAAAACACAAATAAGGAAGTATCTGAAGCTGAGAAAACCAGCAGACACCTGACAGCTTTCCTTACGTAAATCTCAATTAGGATACCAAAACAAGTGACTGAAGCCGGCATCACTGATGAAGAAGTTGAACCCTGGTTTCTACAGTCGGATGACTAGAGTCAGAGACTTAAAAACAGGAAGCGCCAGCTGTAATATCAAATGACCCAGACAGTGAAAAGCGACGCAGAATACTTAAATTGGAAGACAGGAAGTCACAATCACGCCACAAACAATACAGATATTTGTCTGAGATATGTTTGGCCTGGTGCCCTATCACGGACAGAAAACAGAAAAATGCAGCCAAGTTGAGGGTATTTATCAGAGGTGAGACCAAAAGAAATGGCCACCCTGACATCCTCTCTGGCAAAACCTCATCTCCGCAGTTGAGTAAAACTCCAGAAGTTATACTGCTGGGTTTAAAGTGCAACTCACAGGCCTAGGGCCAGATACCATTACTAAGCCCTGGGACTTAGCTCCCAAAATAAAACCCTTAGCCTCTCTGAGACTCCCTCACTGCTCAAAGTAAAAGTAGTGGGCAACCATCATTTCTGGCAACCGTCATTCCTCCTCCGGGTAACAATAGCAAGTTCACTTTGCCACCTCTCGCCCACTCTTAATCTCCCTTCAGCTAGCTTGAGTGAAGCCCCATTCCTCCCCGAGCTGCTGGGCTTTGGGGTAGCCCCTCAATGCGAACTGCATTGCCAATCCCTGTCCACATTGACCCTCTTTGAGCCCATGAACATGAGCCTTGGAATTCTGAAGGAACTCCTGAAAAATAGAAGCTCTTTATCAAGTAGAATTACTAATCTGATAGCATAAAATTTTACTGTTGCCAAAAGCCACTATATGGCTAGAATCTGCTGAAGAATCAAAGCCAACACAAAACCAGTGCATAATAAAGAAGAAAAAAAAACAAAACTTCATAATATAATTATGAACTCCTGGATCCATCCTTACTTGAAGTTAGATCAGGGTCTTGGATTTTTCAGCTATGAGAACAGAGATCTGATTTCAGTGGCGGAGATTTGTCACTTGCAGCTGAAGGATCCTAATACAATGAGCAAAGGGTTTAGTCTCTGGTCTCTGTGAGATATTCAGAGGCACCTTCTCTCTTCTGCTAGTTCTTGGCAATAGTGGTCTGCAACCGTACTGGCTATGAGACCTCAGCCAAGTTTCTTTGTCTCTGAGTGTTTCCTCCTCTGAAATGAGGGAGTTGAACAAGGAGAATTCTAGGGTTCAGACAAGGGCTGAAACTGTGATTTCAGAACTTTGTAATATTCTCTGAAATGTTTCAGATCCCTAAAAGCACTACCCAGGATACACTTGACTTTCCAATTCAGCAGATGATTTCTACATCTTTTCTGCATAGCCCAGAGGGTCAACTTTTGTGTGGGGATTTTTCAGTGTTGCAGAATAGAGAAAAATGTAGGTTCTCTGGAAAATCTTGGTTCAGGCAAATTCTGCAACTCAGTGTTCCCTTTGACTCTCTTCTCTATGTCTGGGTGGGCAAGGACCACAGGTATTAGAAAGGGGAAAGGTATTAGAGATGGGAAAGCACCACCCTTCCCTGTCACCCAAGATTGCTGTGATCCCTGGGTATGTGGCAGGCTGCTTGTATACCAGAGATATGTGAAGGCACATTCATCAGGGAAATATAAGCTTATAACTTTAATTTACATACTTTTGGATGATCTAGAATGTGACCTATATCAGTCAAGATTATTTAGAATGTAAGTTTCAGATAGAGTATTTCAAAATGGATCAAACAAACAGAAAAGATAACTTATTTGGCTCCTGTATAAAATGAAAAAAAAATTATGTCTTCAGGAACAGCTGGATCCAGGTGCTCAGTTGCTACCTTCAGGAATATGCCTCTCTCTTTCTCTTAGTTTTACTTTATTCTCTGGGGAAGTTCTTAGATTTCTACCAGTTGTTCCAAGTTTATATCCATTTACCAAGTCAGCAACCTCACAAGAAAGAAAGTGCCTCTTTGCCAACAGTGCCATTGAAAACCCCAGGACTAATACCCATCAGTCCAGCTTGACTCATGTGTGTCCATCTCTGCAACAAGTACTGTGATGCTCATTGGCCAAATACAGAGCACACACCACCTGTGTGTACACAAGCACAGGACTCAGGAGGCGCAGTCAGCCTCATTTGGCCCACATGGCCTCAGACTAAGGGAGGGCTGTCAACCCAAAGGAAAACTAAAATGCTACTTCTAGAGGAAAAGGAAATAAATGCATGGAAAACAACTGACAGACACTACCCAGCTTTGGGGCCAAACACCAAGGGCCCAACTCTCTACAACATGTTTCTAGAACTAAAAGGAGAGGGAGTCATTCTTTTCCTCCTGCAGAGGGCCTCTCTCCCAGTAATGAAGACAGCATGGGGTAGGAAGAGGACACAGGAGTACAGTTCCATGGGTCAGGAATGGAAGCTTAGCTTGTCTGTGAACCTTCCTGTATGGGAAGGTCCTGGTCCCAGGGAGAGAGGAAGGGAGCTTATGTTAAGGCTATGCCCTGAGTAGAACACTGACAGATACAGAGTTGTAGGGGTCCCCTTCCTTCTTTCTTAGGCTCCTCTTCCATACCTGCTTCTCCGGGACCCACAGACCAATAATGCGACCGCAGATCACAAGCTACCTGAGCTGCCATCATCATTTGTCTGGTTCACCAGCACATGTGGCCCTGAGGCCAGTCACTGCCGGAGTACCCACCCATTGCTGCCAAGCATCCTGCAAGAGCCCTGGTATTGAATGCCTTTTTCCATCACATTCACATCACACAAGTGCACTGCTATTCCAGCTGGAGCACAGTAAAGACCTGCTGGTAAAAGACAATAGGGCTGGACCAAGCCTCCGTGTGCACCTGACTCGCTGTGAGTCATATCCTCCGGGGACTGTCGCAGCACACCATTGTAATCAATTAAAAAGAGTCACGTATGTCCCACACATTTGAACGTCAGAGTGGCAGCCAAGTTTGAGGATGTTATTCATTGGCTTGGAATGTAATTCTCCACTAAGATGTCCACAGATAATAGCACAAAAATAACATCCCTTCCAAACGCAGTTACATTTTAATTAAAGATAAGTTGTTATTGTATCCAAAAGAATAACTAAGGTCCTAAACAGTGTGTGTTATTTCATTTGCTTTGCCAGCTCTGTTTTAGCAATTCTAGTCACTCTGAATCTTCTTCAAGGCTGAGGTGTTAAGTTTGGCTGAGAAAAAAATCATCCCGGTTCTCTCTCGTTTTTTACTACTTTCTTCTTCAGAGGGAAGAATAAATAGCCTGATCACCACTCCCACCCCTCACTTTCACCTAGAGAAGCTCTGGTTGATAACAGTGGTAAATACTAACGGAAGAGATGTTGTAACTAAATGTCATCATGTTTATATCTACGTGTATCTTCTGCAATATAAGATAAACGAACTAATCTTCCTCACCAAGCTTGGGAGGATAACGAACAAAAATTATAGCAGAGTAACATACCAGTGTAAATATTTCACAAAAGCTAAGTGACAGTAAATAGAGCCAAACTGTGAGGTTGGAGTGGGACTTTCCTGAAGTATTCTCAAGCTCCACCCCTTAATAGAACAATTTCTAGTTGTTTTTAATATTTGGCTTCTCAAACTCACTACCATTTTACCATGCTAATGAAATAAGTATTGTATTAATATTAATTTACATATAACAGATCATTTTTAGGCTCATACAATGTGCCAGGCAAAGTGCTAAATATTTACATGTGTATAAAATAGATAATTAACAAGGACTTGCTATATAGCACAGGGAACTCTACTCAGTATTCTGTAACCTACATGGGAAAAGAATCTGAAGAAGAACAGTTATATGTATATGCATAACAGAATCATTTTGCTGTACATCTGAAACAAACACACTATTGACAAATAATTATATTCTAATATAAAATTTAAAAATTTTTAAATAAATATTTTACATGGATTATCTCCTTTATCCTCAGAGCAATTCTATGAGAAGAAGCCATCACCATATCAATTTTACACATGAGGAAACTGAGTCTCAGATAGGTAACACAACTTGGGACTAAGCATCACACCCAGGCAACATCATCCAGAGCTCATGTTCTTAACCATTTTAGGCTGCTTTACATTCCATGACCTCTTCCCTGAGAGCCACAATAGCTCCCTACCACCTCCCAGTTCAAGGTATATCACTGTCCTGTTCTTATAGCCCTCCCTGACCTGGCTGATCCCCCACCTCTCCATTCTAAATTCCCAGTCTTCCTAACTAAGCACTTTTCATTCTAGATACACATTTTCTCCCCTATTCCCACCCATCACTCACTTCCCTGAAAAAAATAAAAGTGTTAGTCACTCAATTGTGTCCAACTCTTTATGACCCCATGGACTGTAGCCCGCCAGGCTCCTCTGTCCATGAAATTATCCAGGCAAGAATACTGGAGTAGGTAGTCATTCCATTCTCCAGGGGATCTTCCTGACCCAGGGATTAAACCTGGTCGCCTGCATTGCAGGCGGATTCTTTACTGTCTGAGCCACCAGAGAAACCCACTCACTTTGCTGTTAGCCCGTAAAACTAAACACACAAGCTGACCTTACTTCCTTACCTTTCTGCAAGCCATTTCCTTCTCTATGAGGCTACCTCCTCTTCTCCACCAGTGGAGACCTCCAAAACCCCATCTCAAAACACCATTCTTCTTCTTTTAACTTATTATTTGGCAGCACCAAATCTTAGTTGCATGTAGCATGTGGGAACTAGCTTCCCGACCAGGGATAGAGCCTGGGTCCCCTGCATTGGCAAGGTGAAGTTTTAATCGCCGGACCACCAGGTAAGTTCCTCAAAACACCACATTCTTATATATATATATACACACACACACACACACACATATATTCTTATATATATTCTGATGCCCATGTGGCTGCCTGTCAGTCTCTCTCCCTCCTAGAAACTCCTATGACCCATTTAGGTTTGTTTTGTTTTTACCATTCATTTGAAGCATAAACACTGCCTTGTGATGTTGCCTAGCTTCTAAAGCATACAAATTATAAACCCAACTATTATTAATACAGCATCCTTCTAGAAGGTAGGAATCACATCCTGACTCTTCTGACTCATCATCACACCTAGCACAAAATCTGGCCCATTGCTCAGCTCAGCCCCCAGCGAGGGCACAGTCTGGGGTTAAGAACCCTGAGTACCATCTAACTGCTGGGACATTTCATACATGAAACATTCAAAACAAATATCAATTTGTGCTTGGTTATCATGACGCAGCGCAAATCAGTCCCTGAAGGGGACAGCGCACCGCAGACTCAGCCCTCAGCTGTGATGCCCATGTGGCCGCCTGTCACAGGGGTGTGGGCCAGTTTGTGGGAGACTCCAAGGAAGAGTCAGCTGCCCCTGTATGTCAGAAGCTGAAGCAGAGGATATGCTGCAACAGCCTTTAGTCTGGACATCTGTTGAACATGTTCCTCTCCTCTCCAATCCTGAGAATTTGAAGGAAACAAAAACCATTTAAAAAAAATTTTTGGATTCTCTACATAGCACATATTCATGTTTATTTTTAAAAGAAAACATGAAAAAAGTATAAAGAATAATATATTATCCATTATCTCAACCATCGTTATCTTTCTGGTATATTTCCTTCCAGTCATTTTTGTTGTTGTTGTTTTATTCTCTACCTGCCTCTGTGCTAAACAATGGAATAGCAAAAGTAGAGACCTATCCCAGCCCTGTAGTCTCCTGCAGATGAGCAGGGGAAACAGGATCACAGGACGGGTCACAAGGTATGAAGATAGGGACAGTGCAAAGGACAAGGCTATGGAACTTCCCACACAGAGCGAGAAGAAAGGACAAAGACTCTGAAAAGGGCCCGCCTTTAGTTCTCGCCAGCACAGTTATCGAGATCCTACGGTGTGTCGGAGCGGTGGGGAACTGAGAGGACCTGGTGACAGGAAATGACTTGTAGAAGGTCAATCAGGTAGTTAGCTGTTTCCACAACACTTACTAGAACACACATTTTGAAGCCACAAGATCCTAAAGAAGACTTCATGCAAATAAACCCACAAATCACGTATATGTGAGTGTATGTGTATGCAATACATATTTTCAATTATTTATATATCATTTATAAATGCATATGTATTTCATACACACATAAATATTCCCTTTATCAAATTCTGTGTTAACACACACAAAATAAACTTCCTTAATTAAAGGTTCAAACTATACGAATTGAGGACCATTCAGGAAAATCTGGGGCACATGGTTTGGTCACTGTCATTATGCTGCAACTTTTTCTCAATCCAACACAGATTTCCTAAAACAGCCTTACATTCCAGCAGGATATAAAGCCCTGTCGAGGATGCCCTGCTCTGGAATCAAAGAGTCAAGAGTGGCTGGAAACAGATCTGGTTCACTTTACCCTCCCACTGAAATGGGATGCAAAACTAAACAATGTCTTTAGGGAGGCAGAACTTCATTTCCCTCAAAGCAGTCCTTCTAACCTAGAAAGCAAAGGGCCTGGGCTATTAGCAAGCAGAACTGCGTCTTGCTATTTTGCATTTCCTTCCTCGAAACTACCTTGAGTAGTTTGAGCCATGGTGGCTAGAGGCAAGAGAGGAGGAAGAAGGCAAACTAAATTAATTTGACAATTAAATACGAAAAAGGAAGCAGGGGCAGAAACTTTGTCAGCCCCATAATTCCACATACTTTGAGTCCAGGGCTCACTCCATTCTGACAAAAGGAGTGGACAGAGCTGAGCTCTGTTCCGCGTGATTAATTCCACATTGTTCAATAGAGGTCGGTCCAAATGGTTAGAACAACAACTAGATGATAATCACAAAGGCCTCTGTGAGCCGTTAAAAATGAATTTGCCTGATATGTTCGCAATGTCTATTGAGCAACATCAAAGGAGCTCAAAGCACAGTGGACTTTGTTGAGTAACCAGTTTTAAGTCGGGTAAGAAAAAAAATATTTTTTCCTGAACATTTTCCTGCCTGCTAACTCTAAAAGCCCAACTTGTGTTCTCAGAGTCCACAAGAATAAATCAGTGCAGCAAAGAAATAATCATCATGAAGACACATAGTATGCCTCCCAAAAACCCATCATGTGCCCATCATTAATACATCATGGATCATTCATCTTTTGATTACTTTCTTGTAGGGACAAACTCAAATGCATTTTCTTCCTCCTTCTCTCTTTGCAAGAATAATTTAAGAAACTATCTAAGGGACTTCCCTGGTAGTCCGGGGGTTAAGACTCCACTCTTTCAAAGCAGGGAGTCTGGATTCCATCCCTGGTCAGGGAACTAGATCCCACATGCTGCATCTAGGGCCAAGTGCAGCCAAATAAATAAATATTTAAAAAAGGAAAAGAAACCATCTAAGGCATTATTACAATAGACAACACTAGAGGATGACTTTCTGGCAGCAGGAATTCCCAACACAGTGAGAGCTCTTTCCAACCTCTGGAGCCGAGGAAGCAGAGCATTTGGCGCTGGCTTTCACAGCAGGGTCCCAGCGTCCCTCCATTTCACTCATCTTCCTGCTTTGCTTTATTGCATATGCTGCTATTTTCCACACATCACTGGCTCCAAACTTGCTTCTCCCCAGACTCCTTTCATCTCATTCACTTTCTCTTACTTCCTGACTCTGCTAATTCAGCAAACATGGACGAAGCATCTATTCTCGCAAAACACAGCTTCACTTTCTCCCTGTCACACGCCCATACCCATTTTCCTCCCCAAGCAAATCTTCCCTCCTAATTCTCAATACACTCTACGTGCATAGGAAGGAGGTACATAAGTTATCATGAAATATTTCAGACTTGCCAAAAACCTGTAAACAGTAATAGAACAAAACACTTGTGTACCTACTGCCTACCTTAAGGGATGAGACACCAATATACTTGACACCTTACATGTCCCCCTTCCTTTCTGATGACAAACCCTACCCACAGATTATCACTAAACTAAATCAGGTTTTTATCATTCCCATGAATTTTTAAACATATTTACAACATATGTAAATATCCAAACATAATATATTATATTGTTTTACATTTTCTTGACCTTTATTTAACGGTTTTGTACCACATATTTTCTTTGGGATGTTCTTTGGCTCAGCACTGTAAAGCTGAACATTACTCACAACTCTAGCTCTAGTTATTCTTTTGTCATCAATGTCTATTATTCCATTGCATCAATGCAGCCCAATTCATTTATCCAGTCTCCTCCTAATGGATGTTTAAGTAAATCCCAATGTTTTTGTTTTTACGAATAGTGTCAACATCCTGGCATATGGTTCCTTGCACATATTCCCAACATCTTTTTAAAATTAATCTTTATTGGAGTATAGTTTCTTTACAATGTTGTGTTAGTTTCTACTGTACAGCAAAGTGAATCAGCTAAACATATACATCCAATATCCTCTTGATCTTCACCTGCACAATGATACTAAGGAAATAGTTATTCCTTAAAGTTGCCAATTAAACCCCTCCCAACACTGCCAAGTATGCCTCAGCCTGAACTCTGGCCCTTTCCCGTCTCATCCATAACTTAAAGGACATGGCCAGGTGACTTTGATCAGTGAGGCTGAAAAGACAGACCCCAGTAGATGCCAGCCCCAACCCCCACGGTCTTTGGCTCTGCCTCTCATCAACATGCCTAGGAGCTGGGGACGTGGCATTCCCTTCCCATGCTGGGAACTTCGGCACAGAATCAAGTTGCTGCTATTGGGTTTTATATAGCACATCCGACCGGCTGTTTGCTGCCTTACACAATGGAGTTGATGCTCTCCTGAGAAATTAATTTGGATTTCCATTGCACTTCAAATTGTGAAACAAGAATGAACACATCTCAGCCTGGGTGGTCTGCTTCCCTTGCTTTTTCTCCTAATCCATTTCCCCACAGTCAGGCTAAAAGCACCATTATCCACTCCTCATCAGGGTCTGGGGTGCCCTGTCCCAGGCTTGTTCCATTCCCTTGCTTTGTTTTATTTCCTGCATCATCTCTTTGGTCTGGGCTTCCAGATGTTATTAAATAATCCTTGAGATATGCCTTTAGGATTTGCTGTAAAGACACTTGAAATAAAATATCTGTCAGAACCAAGTTGGTAAGAATAAATGGGAAAGATTTGGTATGAGAGCTGGGCCCTTCCCTCCAGCAGCAATTATACCAGCACAAATCGGTTTTGTTTGAAGACAGAGCCTCTTCCAGAGTCTCCTTTATCAAGACATTAAAATTTCCCCCTTGTTTCCTGAAAGTCAAATTTCCTTTTTCACCTTTGCCTGAATACTAAGGGTTTTCAAAATTATTTTATAAGATGCATGTGGAAAGTCTGAGTAAAACCATAATAGGAATAAGGATATTGAGAAAGAATATCCAGCTAATAACTAGGAGCAGAGAATTGTTAATACCTATAATCATTAGCATTCCAGGCACAGAAGACAAAATTCTTTACAAAGAATGGTACAACTGAGAACAACATAAAGAACCACACATAGCAAAGTCCATACAACTGAAATACATATTCCCAAAGGCTTTATATATTAAAAAAACAAAACAAAACTAGTGTTGGGGAGGAAGACATTACCTTCTAAATTTCCCACATGAGAATCTAAACGGATATAGAATTTATCACCATAAACACGTAGAGAAATTTTGCCCCATAAGGTATATATTCCTTGATTTACACACACACTCACACAAAGCATGAAGAGTCACTTGCATGCTGATGAGGCATAGGCCTAAAACTTTCACCTACATTGAATTTTTGCAAGGTAAATAATATTTAAGCATTTCAGAAGTACTTTTTCTTCATTATGCAGCTGCATTCTATTTAATGAGCATGAACTATAGTCACACATTGTGCCAGTTATTTTTTATAAGGATTTCATACATTCCCAACCAATGCAAAACTCTGCATGTTTATTATTTCATTGGATCCTCAACAAGAGGATAGTCTTACCCTCATTTTTCTGATGAGGAAACTGGTGCTTCAATAGGTAATCAACCTACTGACATTTCCTTCGTTAGGGAAAGAAGAGTAGGGCTATAAATCCAAAGCAGGATTTCCCTTGTGGTCCAGTGGATAAGAATCCACCTGCCAATGCAGGGGACACAGGTTCAACCCTGGTCCAGGAAGATTCCACATGCTATGGGGCAACTAAGCCTCTGAATCCCAAATACTGAGTCTGCATACTGCAACTACTGAAGCCTGCAGTTTCGTGCCCTAGAGGTCCTGCTGCACAAGAGAAGCCATCGCAATGAGAAGCCCACGCACCACAACCAGAGAGAGATCTCCACTTGCTACAACCAGAGAAAGCCCACAAGCAGCAACAAAGATCCAGCATAGCCAAAAATAAATAGATAAATAAATATTTTTTCATCACAGAGATTATCCACTAAAAATCAAAAATCTGTAAACCGTAAGAACACATAGAGATTTTGAAGTGAAGTGTTAGTCACTCAGTCATATCTGATTCTTTGTGACCCCACGGACTGTAGCCCACCAGGCTCCTCTGTCCATGGAATTCTCCAGGCAAGAATACAGAAGTGGGTAGCCATTCCCTTCTCCAGGGGATTTTCCCGACCCAGGGATCAAACTCAGGTCTCCTGCATCATAGGCAGATTCTTTGCCATCTGAGACACAGGGAAGCCCCAAATAAATAAATCCAAAGCAGTCTGTTGGACTCTAAAACCAAAGAACTTAAGTGAAACCCTAACCTGGCTCTACAAAAAGGATAACTATGGTACTTACAATTTTTAGTCCTCAGAAAAACTTGACTATAGTAGATTTAAATGGATGGATGGATGGATGGAAGGAAGGATAGATAGATGAATTGACATATGATGAATGAAAAACAGTTGGACAGAGACAAAGGAACTTCATATCTCAATGAGGGAAGATTCAACAAAGTATTTTTTTCTCCATGAGAAGGGATGTATTATATAAACAGACATTCTTTTAGACACAGAAATCCTTTATTATTATTCATAATAGATAGATAAAATGTAAACCCAATACTTTATCTGTTTTATGAATTTCATTTTCACCTCTGAATGTCTTTTGACCTTTGTATCTGAATCCACTCGAATAGGAAGAAGTACTTGAAAATGGGGATTTCCTGAGTTGTGCCTATATACCTCAAGCTCAGCTGCTTACCACATGAAAATAGCAAGGCAGGGTTCGATCCTTACACAGGTCTGTTGGTTTTACCAGTTCCTCTCACACAGAATCTTTCAGGCTCTGATTACAACAAACTCCAGGAAAGAAATAGAGGATGGACCCACCCACCCAACCTCTCTTGTCCACCAACCCACATGCCCGCAGTGGATTTACAAAATCCTCTTGGTTTAGTGAGGCTAGCATTTTCTTAGCATTGCCAAACCTTGAATATGAAACTGGGAAACTTGAATAAGGAGGAACAAACCTGTGAATGAGCTATATGAAGCAAAAGTGCCAGTCTTATGCCAGGAGTGACATCCAAACCAGGACAACACATGGACCATGAGTCACAGGCCCCGTGCAAGCCAGGAACTCCCACGTAAACCCTATAGGAGAGCTCCGGGCATGAACTCTGCATCTCATCTCATGAATCTTCACTTACTGGAGTTTCTATCAAACTAATGCCATTTTGCAGGTGAGAAAAGTAAGGATCCAAGAGGTCAGGTCACTTACAGGACAGAGTCAAGCTTCAAGCCCTCGTCTGTTCAATTTCCAAGCTGGTGCTCTTTCAGACACACTGATATTCTCCCGGTCCTTTCTGCGGCTGGTCCATCCATCTGTCACCCAGCTGTACAGTGCAGCTCTCCCGGCGCACAGTAATGTGACACTTAATTAAATAACAGTGGTAAAGACCCACATAAAATGTTTACGGCTGTATCAAGTTTTCCTCAGTGCCAAGTGACTTGGTGCCGCCTGTATCTGATGACCATTTGGCTCTGGGGTTTAGCCAGGACTTCTCACAGTGCACAGACATGGCCCACAGGGGACCAGAGACAGTGTCAGAGGCAAGGAAACAACCTGTGTCCTGGATTTTGTGTTCAAGACATGATCCTAGACCCTTTGGTCCAGGGGGCCTCCCCAAGATGGAAATAAATCTCTCATGCAAGTGTTGAGTGAGCTGATGCACATTCCTGGGAATCTGGTCCAGAACTTCCAACCATTTTCTAAAAGAGACCTGTGACCACTCCCCAAGGTTGGGGAGCACTGCCTAAGCCACACATTTTAATGCCAGTTCCTTTGGGTGTAGTCCCAGGGCAGCTGTGGGATAGGCTTGGAGCCGGCACCTGTTTGGCGTCCAAACCTGGGCTGTTTTCTAAGGCTTCTGTGCTTCAACTTCCAAGAAATTCAGGCTAACATCCTCAATAGGCCCCTCTCCAAGTTCTCACCTGCATCCCTGTCCAACCAGCCCAAAGGTTCACCACAAGCCGCTGTGGTTACAAAGCTGGGTTTCTGGGCTCTGTTCCTTATTCTTTAGAAGGAACGTACTTCACAGTCCATTTAAAATTTCCACAGACCAGGCTCTGAAGGCCGGCAACCAATTGGGCCTTAGCTGTTACCTGAAGAGCAGATTCTCAAGAAGGAGAAACTGGGATGGATGCTGCAGCCAAGACTGACGCTTGGAATCTCAGCTTCGACAGTGCTGAGGAGGTCCAGAGGCCTCCAGCCCTTATGCTCTGGTAAGCCCTGTCTCATCAAAAAAGAGGGGGATGGTCCAATTAGATCAAGCCAGTGTTTTCAGGGTCCCCATACACATGGTGTATGTCAAAACAGACCTGAAAGGTGCGGGCATCAGGCAGAAGTGATAGGAGGTCTAGGGAAGCCCACAGGAAACAAGGTGATAATAACCCTCACTGAAGCCTGGAAACCAAGAATAAACAAACACCCAGTGTCCTCATTATGCCAGAACACATGACTCCTGCCAGGGTGTTGGGAGGGGTGCAGAGCCCACCCCTCCCCTGCCATCTTCTGAACTGCCCCCAGCCCTGAATTCTAGGCAAAGACCATGCCCCCCGACAGCTAGACCATAAGGGAAAGAGACTTCTTTAAACTACAGTGGGGAAAGTTGAAACTTCAAGCAGCAGTTTGACAGCAGGGAGATTGATAGAGAGCAGACAAAAGGCAGGAAAGCTTCCCCAGAAAACATCACTCAGGACAAGAGTCTCATTTGTAAACCTAATGGGAACTTCAAGGAGCAGAAGGCATGCCTCCAAGCTGAACATTTTAATAAGAAAACCCATGTTGTATGAACCAAAGCCAATAAATTAATTAGGAATAGAATCACACTGATATATGGCATTATCCACTTGTCAATTTAATTTCTTCCTTTAAATAAAAAAATAAAAATAGAAGAGGTCATTTTGCAAGGTGGTCATTGACTTTCCCCAGAGCAAGTGGCAGGTCTGTTTGCTGAAGAAGCGAATTTTCACTGGGTTTCACACTGGTAATGATGCGTGGTGATAACTTGTACAGGAGAGCGAGATGATCAAGTACAGTAGATGTGAAAACCCCAAGAGGATCCTTACTGATCCAGGGAGGGCTGTTTTCAAATGCAAGAAACCTGGAATCTCTTTTTCAGAATACTTGCCAAACCATTCAAGGCACCAAACCCCAGTTTAAAAGTAGATCCAACAAGCAAAGATCTTTCTGGGCAGCTCTCCAATGACCATCTGTTCAGGGATTCACTGACCATAAGCTCACAGGTATTTAGCTCTCACTGTATATTGGCCCAGGTGCTAAGTGCTTTAAGTATACTCACTCATTTAATCCCTATCTCAGTGCTTGAAGAGAATGCATTTATTACTTTCATTTTTACAGAAGTAGGAAGTGGGACTCAGAGGTAAAGGCACTCTCCAGCGGCTCTGCAGCGTGGAGGGACACAGTGAGGTCAGTCACAGGCCTTCTGAGACCCACAGTGAATTGACACCAATTCCTCCTGCTTCCTAACCTGGAAAGGTTTAGCAGTAGATCTGAGGATTCACATTATTGCTGTTATAGGCAGCCTTGCTATACGCCACTTACCCTACCTCCCGGCTAGTTCACTTTGGAATCCTCCAATATAAATCTTGTGTCTCCAACTACCAATACTACTATGAACAGCAGTAGTAATAACAACAATACTTGGCATCTATGTGAGCATAACACACTTACACACCACTTCATCTCCATGTTAAGTCATGTTCTCGCCAGAGTTCCCAGAAGATCCTAATGAGAGCCTGAGTGTCAGGGCGGTTGATTGGGGTTGGAGGATAGAACTCTGATCTTTTACCCTGTTTTCTTCTATCCTGCGTCACTTCTTACCACAAGAACATATTGCTTTTCCATTTCTTTAAAAGAGTCAATAGAAATATAAAAAATAAAAACTGTGAGGTAGAGACCATGATATTATTGCCACTGTGTTCTACAGCTCATCCAAGGCCACACGGCCAATTAGCTTAGAACCAGAACCCAAGCCTTCTAACTCTTATCTGTTTGTATTGTTCACCCCACCAGGGATATCTGTAATAGCTTCCTGAATTTTAACCTTTTATAGAAACTTCTAGAACAGGAAAGGTGATTTTATAGGCTCAGGGCAGTGGAGTGACTGCCCTCAGATGTCAGCCGTGGTGGGTGGAAGTCGGGGCCAGCACCCAGTTCAGGCTATGCCTCATGTACACTCTGCAAACACCACATTGCATTTAGCCTCTTAGGCCTGGGGTACTCCCCTAGGTCTTGGGAAGACACAGGCATTGAAAAATGGTCCCTGGTCTCCTAAATGTTCACAGAGCAGCAGAAATAGAGAAGTGAAGAGAATCAACAATACTGTGAGAGAGTACTGGACGGGGGCGGATGCAGGATGACCCATGTTTACTGGGCTCCATGTTAGGCCAGGCCCTGGGATACAGAGGGAGGAGGCAGGGGGTCCTTCTCTGGGAGGAGCTCAGTGGCCAGGGAACCAGATGAACTCAGCACAACGTGATCCGCAGATAAGGGCTTTAGTGGACATTTGAATGGAGCTCAGAGGAGCTGTGTGTGTGTGTGTGTGTGTGTGTGTGTGTGGCTATGTGTGTGTGTTTGGGGTGGGGAGGGGCCAGGGGTCGAAGTTGCTGGACAACTGGGTGATTCACCAGGGCGATTCCTAACAAAGGCCCACAGTCAGCCAGACACAAGCGTGCTAAGCTCTCCTCTGCCGTGAGATACTGTCTTTCCCCTACAACCCAAAGAGTTCATGCTCCTCCATCTTTCCCCTCCAGTCGCTGCAGAATTGCTCCTAAAGTTCAGGGGTTCACGTCACTTCAAAGCAGTCTTCCTCATTGTTGTGTTGCTCTTGTGAAGCCATCCTTCAGCTCTGTCTCCTCCACATTGTTTCCTCTGCCAGGCCTAGGAGAGGCTTCAGAGGGGAATTCATTCAGGAACATCCCTCCTCCCAGAGAAGTCCATCAAAGGGAGCTCCTCTGGGTAAAAGGCTCCTTGAGCTGAGGGCAGCTGTAGGAACCACCCCAGCTGCTCTCCTGGGTCAATAGGTCAAGCCCAACAAAGAGCTGAGCTCATATTTCTGACCCTGGGTGGTTCAATAAACTTTAGAGACCATTTTGGGTATTGAGGTAACACTAGCAAAAAAATAAAAAAACCCACTAAAAATCAGAAACATGATATCTCTACCACTGTATGATAGCAAAGTAAAACTCAAAGCGCCTGACTGACCAATGGCTATCTGTGAAGCAAGCAAGCAACCTGGAAAACATGCCAGAAAATAGGAAAGTTAGAGGTTTGGACTCTAAAGTGATCCACCAACACAAGGAAGTAGTTCAAGTTTAGAGGTTATGCGTAAATCAACAGGCCTTTGGACCCTTAAGTGTCTGTAAGATGGACAGGCAGAAAGAAGGTTGGGAGCATCTGCAGAACTCTCCAAGAGCTCTTCACACAGCACAAAAAGCTCATCGTGAACATTTTTAACAGCTTGTTTCCTTAAAAAAACACAAGCCCTTGCTATGGTGGATCGTACTAAGTACTGCTTGAGTGAATATTCTGGTATGATGATTTTCACTAGAAATAAGCTTTCATTGCAGATGTGGGTGGCTCCACTGATGCATCTACTTTCTTCATGTTATTTTTATAAAGGTAAACAAGAGTCGGAACAGTGAACTCAGGGGACAGCACCAAGTATCTCTGAGGAAGGCCCCAACCAAAGACTCTTCTTTATTTCTTTCTCCCTTTTCAGCTACAGGAAATCCAAAATCACTGAGCATGTGTCAAAGGCAGCCAATCAATAGCTCAAGAAGAAAGAGCCCATGTGGGGAAATTTGTACAAGAGACCAAGCAGATGGTAAGTAACAAAAGTTTACTTCATGCCTTGTCTCTACTGGCCCAAAATACTCAATTCTGGGAATCAACATGAGCAAGATAACCTGGTAAATCACTATAGCAGAAATAAAAACAGGGCCAGGGGATGGAACAATCTGATGGAACTCAAGTATCTTTGATTAATCATCTCCTCCAAGGACAAGTCAATAAAGAATTTGGTGATGTCATCAGCCATCAATCATGATATAATCAATCTTCCTATCACATTCCCCCTGCTTCTCGCCCTCCTACCCCAATTATTAAGAGCTGACTTTTTAATTCCCTCCATAAATTCTCCAAGCATCAGTCACACCTTCTTTATGTTTCAAGACATATAGCCCAACTTAAGGACTACATTCAGTTGTGTAGAGAGCAGGCAATCAATAGGTGCTTCCCAGATAATGGAGCCTGAAGGTAAGATCATTGTGCCCTCCCCGGCGGCTGCCAGAGCTCGCTACCAAAATGCTGACCTGAAGGCAGCCCCAGAAAACACAAAGACTGATTTGGGCCATGGGGTGACAATTGCTCTCAGAAAGAGGACAAAGCTAGGAAAGAAGGGAGCACATTAGGAATACTCATAGACAAGGACAATCAATCCTTTTTTCTGGGAAGTGTAGTGAGACAGGAGGTATGTAACCACGTCTTCTAATTTAGGGAGCAAAGTTGTCTGTATGTGGGTATATGCATTTTCTAGAAGGAGCACATAACTGTCAATGGAATTTCAAAAGGGTCCCATAACCTTCCTTTTCCCCTTTACTTCTCCCCCACAAATGTAAGAGCCATTAGGAAGCTGTCCAGAAAACTAGGTCAAACGTGAAACAACACACAAGGAAAGAAATCCAAAGTTGACCAACCAGAAGGTCCATTTCCAGTGTGGAGATTCGTGGCTCCATTGCTTCACATGTCACCTTCAATGGTCCCGATTCCAGTGTCTCATAATCAGAAACTCCTTCTTGGTAAGTCCTTTGTACATACAGTTTGAAAAGGACATCCAGATTTTCAAAGACCCCAGCTGAGAGGCTTCCTTCACCTAAAACCCTCTCTTCCTGCCCTAACATAGATTACCTCTAGGTCCCTCTCAAGAGGGAGACTTGAGAGACTCCAAGTCGGAAATTGATCATCTCTACAGTGAGCAACTCATTGAAAACCAAACAGGTTTAAATTTTTGAAATTTGAATAATTTGAGTTGTGGTCATTCAAACAATGGAATGTTAAAGCTGTTGCTTGTCATTTATTCACTTATCCATTGAACAAGCATTTATTGATCTGAGCCCTGGGGATGCTCTGTATGGGCTATCATCCCTTCCCTCAGGAAGCTCATCATTCAGGACACAGTCTGCCTTCCTTACCCACAGCGGCCATATTTAAGCTTGTCACTGGGTCTAAACTATGAATCCATCAGATGACTGTAGATAGGCAGTTCTCCTATCCTTTAAAAACCTACTTTGAAACTTACTAGCAAATTATATCACAAGGATTCCAACGAGGACCACCTAGAATTGCTGGAAGTCTCAAGAAGATGTAGGAACTAGGGCTTTGTAAACTATAAAACACTTCAGATACAACATATTATAATGGCCATCTTCTATCCAACTCTCACCACTTATGGGTTTTCTTTTTCTTTCTTTTTTTTTATTGGTGGTAGTATGAAAAGATACTATCAGTACAATTTAGAAGGCATTGAAAAGCCTAAAAAATCCACTCCTTTTCTGTCTCCATCACCAAGAGAAGAGAATGGTTTCAGAGAAGGAGTGCAACAAAAAATAAGAGGGCAATTTGCAGCAAACAGCCCAGAAGAATCGACATGGGTAGCTGAAAGAGAGTGAGGCGCAGAGGTGCTCAAAGCCTAGAGGATGGTCATATACTGCTCTGAATTTAAAAGGAGGAGAAGACAGAGGAACAAAAGGAGGAAGAGGCGGGGAGGAGGAGGAGAAGGGACAGGGGGAAGGAGGGGGAGAAGAAAAAAGAAAAAAAAATAGATACTATTTAATAAAACAGACCTTAAATCCAAACATTAATTTTGGGCAAGAATTGAGAACTGATTATAACAACAATTTCTAAAAAATACGAAGGCTTGCCATAAACCAAATGTCACACTAAGCATTTTTCATGTATTAATTCACTTATACCTTGTGAGAACTCAATGATAAGAATTGAAATGAGTTAATAAACGTATAGCTCTTAGAACAGCACTTGGCATATAATTAGTACTCAATACACTCATATTATTATTATTAGAATCTGAGGACAGAGAGGTAAATTGATTTGCCTAAATTTAAACTGTGATTTTAATAGTAGAACTGATTTCAAAGTCCAGCAGAAAAATATCTCCCAGAACCCTCCTATAATTAATTTTTTACTATTCTTTGAATAAGTAATTGAATTCAACAAACATTCATAAGTCCCTGCTTTGAGGAAAAGACTCAGAATTCCAGGAGAAAGGGGATCTGGGTTAAATCACTGCTCTCTCTGTATTATGCTGACTGTTCTAGGCATTTGAAAGAATAAGAATTAAGACACCGTAGTACAGATGCTCACCAGCCAGTAGAAAAGACACCTGCTTAAATAACCTAGTAACTGCCTGGTAGAGCATAATAGAAGTATATGCTGGGTAGAGTAGGGAGATGAGAAACTATAGATCTGGGAGAAATGACTGAAGCTAGCTGTCTATCTCAGAGAGTCAATGTTAGAAAGCATTTGGCCATAACCCAGGCAGGGAGGACGCAGATGCCCTCTTGGTATAAGATGACCAGGGTTATTATCAGGGTTATCAGTCTACTAGAATTAGGGTGAAGATTTGTTGATAGGAAGAATATGAATTTCTCCTGTTAACCAGATGGGGGTCTTTGGGACAAATTAGTCTCAGGGGTTGTGAACGGAATTGGAGTTCTTATACTTCAGGAGAAAGCCAACATAATCCAAAGTTAAAGCCACAGCATATTCCCACTTACCAAAATACTCCAGACCCACTATACCCTTCTATGGGACCAGGGAGTGAGGTACCTAGACCAGGGACACAATGCTATGCCTCCTCTGCCATCACCTCCTCCATCTCTACAACCAACTTAACCCAGAGTGCTTTGGAGAAATTATCAGAGCCCTTCAAGAAAAACTCCTGAAACCCCCAATTAATTTCCCAGGGGCATGACTGGCTAGCGTTGATTGTTTGGGGACAGCAAGGTATGAATTTTTTTAAAAGACTACTCTTTTTTCAAAGTTTTTATTAACTGTGGTGGCCACATGAAAGTTCTAATCTTTGGAATATATGTGGAAGTTTTTAGGTAGGGCTTCAAAGAAAATTCCTAAAGGAGAGAAAGGACATTGTCACCTAGCATGTACCCTTTTGCCCCTCAGTCTTGTTCTTCCTCATTCCCGAAATGCAGACATGGTGGCAGGAGGTATGGCAGCTCTTTTGCAACCATGAGGGAAAGACCAAGAGATTCATAGCGCCCTCAGCTTGACGACCCAGAGGGATGGTATGGGGAGGGAGGAGGGAGGAGGGTTCAGGATGGGGAACACATGTATACCTGTGGTGGATTCATTTTGATATTTGGCAAAACTAATACAATTTTGTAAAGTTTAAAAATAAAATAAAATTGTAGCTGGAAAATAAAATAAAAGGCATCTTGAAGTAAAAAAAAAAAAAAATTTCTGAGCCCATTCATGTTGATGTATAGCAGAAACCAACACAATATTGTAAATCAATTATCCTTCAATTAAAAATAAATAATTTTTTAAAAATCTCTGAGCCCAAATTAACATCATCAACTCAATATCTAAGGATTTCTCCTTCCACAGGAAAAATGAATTCCTATTATGTTCGAACCATTGTTATTTGGGTTTTCAGTTATCTGTGGCTAAAATCAAAACTCGAATCAGTCACAGACTACTGGAGAGACAGTACGGTACAAAGGTACAGGGATATAATATTAATACACAGAGCACAGGGATCAGACTCAGACCCAAGCCCCACCTCTGTAATAATTGTGTGTGACCTGTGTTAGTGAGAGTTGTCTGTAAAGGACAGTGTCTTCTGTGGGTGCTCCCAAGTCTGAGCAAAATCTTGGGTGCAGAACAGATGGTTTCTTTGGAAGGTGACCCTAGGGAGCCACAGACAGATGGTGAGACAGGGAAGGAGGGAAGACAAATAAGAGCATGCTATTGAGCTGGGTCCTGCTATGGGCAATTCTGATTCTAACCCACTAGGGGCTTTCAAAGGAAACCCTGTAGAGACCTCCCCCTGTAAGTCTGGTCCACGGTTGGCAGCATCCGAATCACCTGGGAGCAAGTCAGAAAAGCAGAATCTTGTCCCACCCTACACCTCCTGACCCAGAATTTGCATTTAAATTATATCACTGGATGATTCAAGTTTAAGAGGTCCTAGTGTAGAAAGCATCTCTCTGCTGAACTTCAGAAAGGCAGGAAGCTCTTGTCACTCATCGGTCAAGGAAGCAAGTACCCTCCTGCATTTCCAGGCCTAACAGTCCTCCATGGTTTAGGAGAAAATCCTAAAGAAGAAAGAGACGTGGGAGACTCGGCAAGCACTTGAGGCAGGAAGCCCTCATGAGAGAGACTGACGGCCCAGGCTGAGGGGAGGAGTCAAGGGGCCCAACAACACCCCTGCAGAGGGTGCTTATAATACCTCATTTATATGCATATCAGAGGCGTTAAATGAGCTATGTAGCTTCAAGAATCCAAACCATTTGGAAAGACATATTACAACTCATATGCTAATAGCCAAGCCAGTTCCCATATAACTTTCTAAGATAAAAAGAACAAAGCCCCTGACCTCAAGTTACTGAAACCTTGACTGAGAGATAAATCTTGGGTACATGAGGCAATACAGGACCAGTGCCCCACGTTAGGTAACAACACGCTGACATAGTATTAGCAAGTGTTCTCATGTGCTTATATGTACCAGGCACCGTTATAAGGACTATAAAGTGTGTGTGTGTGTGTGCGCACATGTGCACACACGCACACATGTTCATGTGTGTTTGAGAGCCCAATAAGGTAGACACCATTATTAACACCATTTTACACATGAGGAAACTGAGGCATGAAGAAGTTAAATAATCTGCCCAGAAGCCACATGTTTAGCCTCTGTGCTGCTACTAACACTGATGGAGTTCCATGTTATTCAACACCTTTATCACAGGGAGCCTGAGACCGATTTTAGTCATGGTCTCTTTCCATGCTTGACTCTCATTCAAGGTAAGCAGCTTGCCTGATGCTGTCCTCATTGTATAGACTGCAGGGCAACTCAAGCTTGGTGGAGCTATATTTCAGAGCAGAGAGGTGGCAAGGGCTCTACCCTAGACTCAAAGGAGCCAAAGTCAGATGAGCTCCTGTCCACCAAAAGGTCATGGAGGTGGGGTGGACAGAGCCCAGACCTAGAGGAGGAATCCTGAGCCTTGAGCCTCATCTGGCCAGTAACTGAAGAACATGAACAAGCCAGTTAGTCACTTAGGTCTCACAGTTCTCATCCAAAACCCAAAGCAGGTGGGAGCAGTTCCTGCACCAGTGCTCCCTTAAGCTCTACATTCTTACGGCAGGACGGCCTGTCCAAGCCCTCTCACCAACCCCCAAACCCCTGGGAAAACAGCTCTAATGCAAAATCTGAAGGTAAGGAGGGTTTTCCTAATCTTATTTGCTATAGTGCTCTTTCATCAAAATTTAAATATTGATCATCTGAGAGGCTGCAGGAAAACTTAAAATCCAGATGATGATACCTATAAATACTCTATAGATGTCATTGCCCATCCCATTTTAAGGTGTATGCACTTCTGAAACCATTTCCTAATTTCATAAGGCATCTTGCACTTGGATTAACCTGGACGTCCCTTTCATACTCTGTAAGTCTGATTTGCTCTCTTTGACTGATGTGACTTCCGCAGCCCCTGCTCCTTCCAAAATGATACCACATTGCTTCACTGTGAATGCCATGATGCAGAGTTGCCCCCAACCATTCTCATCATGATTGCCAGGTTACTCTGTTGCTGTGGTGATGCAATCTTCCTACCAGTGTGCAGTTTCTTAAATAGATCAAAGATCAGAGCCAATTTCCTGAAAAGTCACCCTTGAGGCTCCAATTTTCCAGAAATCTATCCTTTGAAAATACCCGTTGGACAACTTTAATGCAAACAGAAAAATGCCATTCTGCAGGCTCCAGGACAAATATTTATGAAGGTGCCTCATCCAGTCAGTCCTCTCTTTGTCCCCACACAATCCTCCTCCACCCTCAAGGGAGGATCATATGAATTGAAAGGAGGCTCAGACCCAAAGAAAAGGTCTGGAAAGGACGGATTTGAATGGTACATTGTTATGTTCTGCCAATTGTGCAGACTCAAGCATCACAGCTGAATTTTATAATCTTTCCCTTTGAACCCCTTTTCTACTTTGTCTTTAAATTGAACAAGTCATTAGCAGGACTCTCAAAGCAGTTTAACACTCATTTTATGAGCCTCTAACACTCTGAAGGACACTACGTCCACCATATGCAGAGCACCATAGAGACACAAAGAACACAGACCAGCTTTCTGTCTCTCTAACCCCTGAGATAAAGAAAGCGCACTCCCTGGGCTTTCCTAGTGGCTCAGCGGTAAAGTGCCTGCCAATGCAGGAGACACGGGCTCTACCCCTGATCCAGGAAGATCCCACGTGCCACAGAGCAACTAAGCTCGTGCGCCACAACTATTAAGACTCTGCTCTAGAGCCCCGAAGCTCTAACTACTGAAGCCTGTGGATCCTAGAGCTCATGCTCTGCAATAAGAGAAGCCACCACAGTGAGAAGCCTGTGCACCACAACTAGGAAAGAGTTCCCACTCTGCAGCGAGAGAAAAGCCCTCAGAGCAAGGAAGACCCAGAAGACCCAGCCCAACCGAAAATAAATAAATAAGTTAGAACAGAAAGAAAGCACTCTCTCTGACCTCAAAAAGAGACTTATAACCTTGATACGGAGATAAGGCTTGGGTACATGAAGCAATACAGGACCAGTGCCCCACATTAGGTAATAACACACTTACATAAATATTAGCAAGGGTCCACAGTCATAATTTCCCCTATTCTCTTTGACTTTTCAATGCCTTAATCATCTTCTCTTGAACCAAAGTTATCTGTGCTCAGTTGAAAAGACTTCTCTCTCCTATAACCCAGCAGCAAAGACAAGGACCCTGGCTTCTCTGAGAAGCTTGAAAAACAACTGGGGAGTCAGTCCAGCTAGGTTTGAGTACTTGGCAGAGATGTAACAAGATGTTATTCAGAATTACAGGCTTCACTCTTAGTATCCATTGACTTAAATTCAAGAGGGGAAAAACAAAGAAAATCCCCATGCCAGGGGTTCTTTGGAACATATGCCAGTTTTTAGGGTAAATGTGACGTACTCTTAAAACACACATCACTCCTCTCCCCTCCTGCATCTATGGCAGACATCACTAATCAATGACAGCATTCTCTCCTGCTGAGCACTGTGGCCTTAATACTGTTGTCAGCACAGCACTCCAGGTGGCACTCCCAGTTGCTGCGTAGATGAAGCCTCTTTCTATCACTGTTAGTGAAAGGGAATGAGGACAGCTGGTACCACTCTCTGAGTTCCCTCACCTTCCCACAAACACAGCATGCTTATTTGCACCTCTGATTCATTGCATGTCAGGTCTTTGTACTCAGAAGTTCTTCCTTCTGTTTTTTCAAAGCAGAGTCATTCTTAGAGGCCTGGCCCACCTTCCATCTCCTCCAAAGATGCTTCTCAATACCCCAAGCCCTCTTCAGTCCCGCAGTCCTCCCATTTCCCATTGCTGTCTTCTGATACGATTCAATGGATCCCATTACTCTTCCCTCCTCTACTAGATTTTAAGTCTCTAAGGTTTTTCAAATTCCTAAAAATCTTTACTGAAAACAAGTCTTACACATAAATAGAGTTGCTATATAAAAGAGTAAATGAAAAGATATTTTGGATTTTTTTTTATTATTTCAGTGAGGGATTTGGGAGGAGGCCTGCCACAAGTCCCCATATCAGAGCAATCTGAAAAATTCAAATCCCACCACAGTGAACTAGCAATGTCAAACCATACATGATGAAATACAAAGATGAGTAATGCAAATAAAGCACTATAAAGACCCCAAAGAAGGAAGATACATCATAAAGTTCATAGTGCAAATAAAACTTCACCTCTGCCCTACAAAGCCAGCAAATGATTGGACTTGGCTGATGGGGAGAAACTGTACTTTCATTTCACTGGCAGGTGACTTTTAACCAGTCACCAGGAACACTGACAGGGCATCCGCTTATTACAATAAATGGCTAGAAACAAAACTCTAGTCCTTGACAGTGCTGAAGCACACACTCAAGACATTCATATCTCAAGTTACTTTGCAAACAACACATTAAACCTTAGACCTCTTTGTCTTCTGGTTTTACAGGTGTGTACAGAGAAGTCAAACAACCAAAACATCATAAGGAGATAAGAATTAAGTTCGATTTCCTCTTGTACCACTCCTCCTGAACAAAGTCATTTCCTGACCTACCGCAAGACACCATTCATCATCCCTACCCCATTAAATCTACTTACTTTCATCAGCTGTTCCTAATCCAGTTGGGCATGGACAAAACGCTGGGCATGCTTCCATGCATTTCACTTTTTACTTGAATACCCACTTCCTTCACCTAGTTTCCCTGGCTTACCTTTCATCCACTCCTCCCTAATCCATCAGCTTCCCTATCACCTGGGATATAGTGGGCTCAAGGAAGCTGTGACCACGCCCCCTCTTCACATCAGCCCACTCCCACCTCCACCCTCAGCTCAATTCTATACTCGACTGGTTCCTGGAAGTACTCTGATCTCAGGGTTAAGAGCATAAGAACTACAGGAAGATATTTTGCAGGCAGAGGCCCCGCTTGATGGCAGATTCACTCATCACCTCCTTCCATGCCCTCTGAAACATTTTTTCAACTTTTATGGCTTTTTAAAATTGAAGTATAGTTGATTTACAATGTCATGTTAATTTCTGCTGCACCACAAAGTGATTCAGTTATATATATGCAATATATATACATATATATACATATTCTTTTTCATATTCTTTCCCATGTTTTATTATAAGATATCAAATAGTTACCTGTGCCATACAGTAGGGCCTTGTTGCTTATCTATTTTATATATAATAGTTTGTATCTGTTAACCCCAAACTCCTAATTTATCCCTCTTCCACCCCATTCCCCTTTGGTGACCACAAATTTGTTTTTTATGTGTTCATTTGTGTGATGTTTCAGATTTCACAGATAAGTGATATCATATGTTATTTGTCTTTCTCTGTCCAACTTACTTCACTTAGTTTGATCATCTCTAGGTCCTTCCGTGTTGATGCAGATGGCATGATGAAACAACATTTTGAAGCAGGTGTAAAAAGTCACACCAAGCCCATTGTCTTTCTGCTGCACAAGGTCAATAGGATAAGAATCAAGGGTCGGTGCAATCCTAGGCATTCTTCTTATTCATGCTGCCAGGCCGTTAGAGTCCAGGGAGAAATTAGCTTCAGAATTATAGTCTGAGCCCCTTGGCCTTCTCTAAAATGAATGCTTCAGCAATACACCATAGACAGATCATTAAAACCTCCTTAGGTGTTGTTACAGGAATGTTTCTGAGGGCCACAAATCTTGCCACGGAACTTCAATACTTATCCAGTCAGCATTTCCACAGTGTGCTAAGGGCTGGTGAAGGGTTGACAAAGTGGCTGTACCAGCCTCCCCACTTTACAGACTTGGAGGTGGGCTGACCTTGAGGGGGGCATGTGTCTTCTCTGAACCTCAGTTTCCTCATGTGAAAAAAAGAAGGGGTTAGACCAAAGCCTTCCATGCTGAGCTGTTAGAAGATGGCTTCAAGGACACTGCTCCCCTCACCATTCCAAACACCCTGGATTCCATGCACCTGAGGGGCTGGTTTAATACAGGGTGGTCTTGCCTTGAAAAAAAAAAAAAAAACCTGGTTAACAGTCCCCAAACCCAGATAGAATACTTGGTGACAGATAAGCCATTTAACCTGAATATTTGGCAATGAGAGATATCTCTCAGGTGTCTGTCTGCACAGCCTGTCAGAAACCCCCTTTTCTTTTGAAAACATTCTCCCAAACAATACATGTGCTTTCAACAGCAGTGCTGGTGACCTGCCCCTTCTGATGACTGGCCAGCGACAGACACTGGACCCACAGGGAATAGATCAGATCCTCTCATCCAGAATTCAGAGTTGGAACTGTGAGACTACGAGTCAGTTTCCACATAAAACTGGAACTATAACATATTTGTGGGCTTCTTGGATCAAGATAGAAAATATATGCTCATTCTCCAGTCTTCCTTCTACCATTTGAACTTTAAAATCCGAGGTGTTCACCCTTACAGAGCTCCAACTGCCTGGGTGTGGCTGCCCAACACAATGTTTACCGTTTCTCCTGGAATATGATACACCAAGTGGGGGTGGGGTGAAAAATTGGAATTGTGTAACCACATCTGGTGTCAGAATAGCCTCTCTGCTGGTTTTCCTGGCTTAGAGGGACAATGTGGTGGCTTAAGTGTATAGACTAAATTCGCAGGTGAGCTTAAAGATGGCATTGCAGGTAAGTTCCTGACTTAGTGGTTCAAAGCTACCATCCCAAGTGTTGCCTTTATACTGACCTGTGTGGCATTGGAAAAACAAGATCCTGGCACTTTTAGGTTAATGAGACTCTTCTCTAGAGCCTTTCCATGGACTTTAGAGGCCAGGGTAGGGCAGCCCTATATAGTGGGGGAAATTGGGGAGTAGTCATAGGTCTGTGTAACACGGCTCCTGGGCTGAAGGGCAGTCATGGTTGGCTAGATGGGCCAGAGAAGAGAATGCTTCTCTGCTGATGGAGAAAGGATGCCTCAGGCTCTCTTTTTATCAGCAACAGTTGTTTTCTATTACCAGCAACCCGAGAGCCCTAACTTACCCAGCAAACCTAACAGTTAAGATCAAAACTGAAGGCTCCTTGAGAGTCTATGAAAACACAGTGTTAGAGAGTGTGGGTGACAAGTCTTGTGGGCTGCCAGCCACTCTGTAGCCGAGACAGTGCCAGACATTTGTGCCACAACCTGCCCTCAGCTTCCCCTTTCCCATACTGAAAACAACCTCTTCAGTTCTTTACACTGCACCAACTCTGTGATCACCAGTCCCCCACAGAGGCTTCAGGGAAGAGCCACTGGAGGGTGGCAGGCTCCCTTATGACCTGAGGCTCAAAGCAGTGAGCTGAAGGAGACGGTGTGATGGGTGGAATGGCTCACAGGAAACCAGTACTCAGAAGCAGCAGGCCCAGCCCTCCGGTGAGCTGTGTGCCTGTGGGCAAGTCCCTTACCCTCTCTGGCTTTCACGTGATTCCTCTGAAGAAAGAGGAGGGAAGAACAGGTGATCACCAAGATCCTACAAGCAAAGGGATTCCCTCACCTCCTCTGGCAACACCTCCTATCTTCCAAACCATTTCCGATGACAGTCACTCCCCAGAAAGGTGGCTGAGCCTTTCCTGGATGCTATCTGCCCAAAGGGAGTGAGCCTTGATTGTGATTCACCCCACACTTCTTTCCTCCATCGCCAGGACTGCTCACTTGATTTGGAGTCGAGGACTGCCAGTGTCTGGGCTGCTCTGGCAATAGACGGTTGAGTTATTGGAACAGAACAGCAGGTCTTCAGTGCGTGTCAATCTGGTCCTTGGATTTGCATGATTGCACATTCAGAGACAGGCACCTGCACTCAGAGCATCCTTGCTCGGGTTCCAACACGCTCCACTGAGCCAGGCCCAGCTGTTTCAAGCTGCCTGTTTAAACAAGGCCTGCCAGGAGCTGGGCCTGGCTGCTGAGGTGAAACTGTGTGTTACTGGTTGAGGTCGCTTGACTGGCAGCCGGGCCTTAGGGACAGCTGCACAGGGTGTCAGCCCCAAGAAGCCTCCTCCCTCCTGGGCTGGGACATCTGCTAAGCGTATTTGTTGTCCTTTCCCAGCAAGAGAGCTGGGTCCTGGGATACTCAAAATCCCCATTACAAAGACTTTCTCTGGGCCCCTGGCTTACTTCAAGTGATAAATCCATGAATGGAACTCTCCAAGAAGATTTCATCATAGCATACAATCCACAGTTAATTTCAGGGTTTCAGTTCCAACCCTACATTTACTGGCTGTGTAACCGTAGGCCTGTCTGAGCCTCCGGTTCCTCAACTGTAAATAGGAATGACAATACCACCCACCACATTGGGTTGATGTAGAAACAAATAATACAGGCTAAGTACTTAGAACAAGGCCTGGCACTTGGTAAATGCTCAACAAATCTTATGGTCAAGGGAGACTGGATGTGGAAGGTAGCTGGAAGAAGACAATTTCATTTCATCATTGAAAAGCACTACTTCTATTTAAGTATCAAAATCTTCCTTGTATTCAGATGGAATCATTTAACTGTGACACTGAGTACTATAAAATGGAATCTCTTCTGAGATTTTCCATTTTTAAGATACAATGCATTATTTGGAATGCAGGCTGAGGGGAGAGTGGGAGAATGGGAGGGTCCAGTAGACCTTTCACCAGACCTGGTAGACCACTCCCCTCAGGCTTCTGGCCTCCCTCCCCGTGGGGTGACGTGCTTTTTGCTCTGAACAGAAAAAGTCAGAATAGAGAAGTTAAACGATTTTTCCATAGCATATATGTACCAAATCTTCTTTACCTATTCCTTTGTTGATGGCCATTTAGGTTGCTTCCAAGTCCTGGCTACTGTAAACAGTGCTGCAATGAACACTGGGCGGTCGGGGGGGCGGGGCGCGGGGGAGCGGGGTGTCTTTTTGAATTATGGTTTTCTGTGGGTACAAGCCCATGAGTGGGGTTGCTGGGTCATATGGTAGTTCTATTTTTAGTTTTTTAAGGAATCTCCATACTGTTCTCCATAGTGGCTGTATCAATTGACATTTCCACCAACTGTGCAAGAGGGTTTCCTTCTCTCCACACCCTCTCGAAACATTTATTGTTTGTAGATTGTTTAATGATGGCTATTCTGATGGGAGTGAGGGGGTACCTCATTGTAGTTTTGATTTGCATTTCTCTAATAATTAATGATGTTGAGTGTCTTTTCATGTATGTGTAGCCATCTTATGTCTTCTTTGGAAAGGACTATTATTCAACCTTAAAAGGAATGAAATTGGGTCATCTGTAGAGACATGGATGGGCCTAGAGACTGTCATACAGAGTGAAGTAAGTCAGAAAGAGAAAAAAATATCATAATATTAATTCATATATATGAAATCTAGAAAAATGGTACAGATGATCTTATTTGCAAAACAGAAACAGAGACATAGATGTAGAGAGTAAACATATGGATAACAAGAGCGGAAAGTGGGGGACGAATTAGAAAATTGGGATTGGCATATATACACTATTCATACCATGTATAAAATAGATAACTAATGAGAACCTACTTATAGTTCAGGGAAACCTACTGTGGTGACCTAAATGGGAAGGAAATCTGAAAAAGAGGGAATATACGTATATGAATGGGCTTCCCAGGTAGTTCAGTGCTAAAGAATCCACCTGCCAATGTGTGAGATGCAGGTTCAATCCTGGGTCGGGAAGATCCCCTGGAGGAGGGCATGGCAACCCACTCCAGTATTCTTGCCTGGAGAATCCCATGGACAGAGGAGCCTGGTGGGCTATAGTCCATGGCAATCACAAAGAGTCAGACAAAACCTGGTGACTGAGCACAACACGTATATCTATAGCTGATCTGCTTTGCTGTAGAAAGTAACACAACATTATAAGCAACCGTACTCCAATAAAAATTAATTTTAAAAAATAATGATTTGTCCATGCTGTATGATTCCAAATCAGATCTACCTGGATGAAAAGTCTGCGCTATTTCTACCCCTCCATCATGTCAAGCGTGGTGCCAGGCAGGCACTCCAGAAGAGACATAGACATAGGACACGGCCCCAAATCCAAGGTGCCACCACCCTGACGGGAACAGCTAGTGTTACACAGAAGGCCTAGGAAACAGCTGAGAAAGAAAATCTAGAAGATTTTCCAACAACAAGAAAAATCACAATAAGAAAAGGAAAATTAGAGAATCAAAACAAGAGATCTAATATCCAGCAAACCAGAGTTCTAGGAAAAGAGAGGAAATCATGGAGAAGGAAATGGCAACCCACTCCAGTATTCTTGCCTGGAAAAGTCCGTGGGCAGAAAAGCCTGGCGGGTTGCAGTCCATGGGGTTACATGACTGAGCATGCATGCATGCATGAAGGTAGAGGGAGATGGGTTGGTAGCAATAAACTGTTAGAACTAAAGAAAAGAAAAGAGAGGAAATCAAAGAAATAAAGCTTCCCAAAACTGAAAGGTGTGAGCTCACTAATTGATAAGGATCTGCTAAGGCTACAGACCAACTGGGGATTAGGGACACACCATCATGAAACTTTCTATTGACAAGGATAAAGAGAAAATCCTAGAGGTGTTCAAAGAAGAAAAATAATATACATACAAAGGATTAGCCCCAGGACAGCCCTGCAGTTCTTTCCAGCAACACCGGAAACAAACACCCCCCCAGTTTCTGAGTAAAAACCATTTCCCACCTAGATTTTAAGACTATGTCAATGAAGTAGCAGAGTAAAATTGTCATTTTTTTTAAGTTTTTGAAACATCTACTTTCCATGTACTCTTTCTCATGAAGCTCTTAGAAGAGATGCTGCATCAGAAGTAAGGTGACTGCCCAGTGGCGTGCTGTGAGCAGGCTGTTACTGGCCCACAGGAGCATCTCCTCCCATTCCTAAGCAAAACAGTGCGACTGATGTCTGCCCAGACATCATTACTGAGAGTATCTAGAAGGGTGTTTCCAGAGGAGATTAATTTCAGTTGGAGAATTCAATTCAGTAAAGTGTCTTGTCCTCCCCAGTGTGGGTGGACATCATCCAACCTATAGAGGGCCTGAGAACAAAAAACGGCAGAGGAAGGAGAAATTTGCCCCTTTCTCTTCCTGGCTACCTGCTGAGCTGGAACATTGATCTTCTGCCCTCAGACTGGGATTTATATCATCAGCTCCCCTGGTTCTCAGGCCTTCATACTCAGACTGGAATTAAACCACTGGCTTCCTAGGCCCTCCAGCTTATAGGTTGGAAGAATTCTCAGCCCATGTAACCTGGTGAGCCAATCCCTCATAATAAGTCTCTTAATGATTGATTGATTGATTGACAGATAGATAGGTATCTTATTGGTTCTGTTACTCTGAAGAACCCTGACTAATATATCAAGTTTAGTGATATTATATTAGTAAGCTAAAATCAGCCATGGAGGGAATACTGATACCACAGAAATCAGCAACACTACAAACCAGGGCTTCCTCCCCTTTTCAACTGTCCCCTAGCCCCAGGTGGTCATGAAACATTTACCAAGATATCCCTGAAATAAACCAAGAGAGAAAAAGACAAGGGATCCTGGAAATAGCAAAGCTACTTAGGAGAAAAAGCTAAGTAAATTACAAAGGTAATGATGAAGAGAAATCCCACGATAGCTGAGGAGAAAGTAAATAGAGGGTTAGGAATACTGATACATTATCTAACAGTTTTGACCACCTTGAGAGGGACTTTTAAACTCTGGCAAAGACTATAGATATATATTAGTAACAGATGCAAATAAAAAGCAAAAAGTCAATTATTATTAACTATAAGGAAAATAAAATGTTTCACAGAAAAGGAATAACAGCTCTGGTACACTGTTTGACTCCGCTGTGAACAATGTCTATATTAGTGATAGTGATGTAAAAACCAGTGTTGACACTCCTCTTAAATACATCCAGTACTAAAACAGCTGTATTATTTTGGTAAGTGTGATAAGTTCTATTGGGTACAGAGCAAAGCTGTGAAGGATGCAGAGGACTTTCCCACTTGAGTATCTCTTGAGCTGCATGATATTTTTTCTCCAGTGTTTTGTTTTATACAAGTTTTGAATTTCTTTAATTTTATTATGTGTACTGAATACCGCACATACACAATTCTGACTGTTTGCTCTAGTTTACTACCAACAAAAGACCTGTTAATCACACACACACAAAACCCTAATGTTGATCTAACTAAAACTGGTGTACAACTGCATCAATAGTATGGAAAGGAACTGGAGACTCTAGGATATAGTCATGGGCTTCCCTGATAGCTCAGCTCAGGGAGAAAGAATCTTTCAGCTCAGGGAAAGAATCTGCCTGCAATGCGGAGACCTGGGTTTGAGCCCTGGGTTGGGAAGATCTCCTAGCGAAGGGAAAGGCTACCCACTGCAGTGTTCTGGCCTGGAGAATTCCATGGGCTGTATAGCCCATGGGGTCGCAAAGAGTCAGACACAACTGAGTGACTTTCACTTTCAAGTTATTGGAATAATCTCTAAATTCATAGTAGGCAAACAATAGATAAAATGGAAAATGGGGGAAAATTGCTATATAAGCATGTTATCAAAATATACAAGTAAGCATCTCAAGAAGTAGAGAAGTGTAACTGGTTACCTCTGAGGAATGATAGGTCATTGGAGGGTGTCAGGAGGCAGGCAGGTGACTGTCACTTCTTGTCTAATCCTCATAGTACTATCTTACTCTCTAACTGTGCCCCTAATTATGTTAAATAAGCAAGGAGAGGAGGCAGCGTGGTGCAGTTAGCATTATCTTAGCCTTTGGCCCTGTGAAGCTCCCGAGATGAAGAGCAAGACCGAGTGAGCTGGGGAAGATGGAGTGCCCAGTGCTTCCCTCGGTTATAGGTCTGTGAAACGAAGAGAGGGGAATAGTCAGGGGGAAAGAAGTTCAAAGGCCAGGCACAAGAATCCATCTTGGAGTCGGTCAGCTGGGAACGTCTACAATTGAGTCAGCTTCTCCCTGAATTGTTCCCAAACAAGGCTGCTAGCTATAAAACCCAGAAGTCAGTGGATAAAAAGTATTATTGACAATAATGGAAAACACATGATGCAGAAGGGTCCAACCATAACGGATGGCTTAAATTTTAAAAAGTACATCCATGTACAGAATAGTGGGCAGGCATTTTAAGAGATGCTTAGGAGGCTATTAAATGGCATGGAAAGGCACTTAAAGTCTCTTCTGTTTAAGGGGAGTAAAAGGGAGAAATGAGAATATACTAAAGCATATATAGCATGCCTTTAAAGAAAATTCCAAATTTGGTCATCTCCTTCTAAAACTATCAGGCAACAGACAGACATCCAAATGCAACATGCCAAAATGCTGGTCTCTAAGTTAAAACAGAGCTCTTAGTTTGGTTAATACAGTAATTAAAAGAAGTTGCACCCTCTTCATTGGAGGGAATATAAACTAATACAAACATTTTAGAAAACAATTTAGAACTATGTACTTAAGCCTCAAAAGCTGATCTGGTAATTTCTCTTCTGGGAACATGATCTAAGAAAACAATGAAAATGCAGGAAAAAGGACCTTGCACCATTATTTATAAAGCAGAGCAAGTAAAGTATTTAATCCCAAGGGCGGTATGTTACGTAGTCATTAAAAAAGATGTTTTCAATAATTTTAATAACATACAGGGAAATGCTTATGATATGATTGATGGTGGGCAAGAAAAAGGATGCCCCACTGTATAATCTCAAATATTTAAGCAAAATGCACAGCATAAAAGAAACGCATCAAAACATTAATCATGGTTATGTTTGAGAGGTAGAATCGTGGTTAATTTCCATTCTCTTATCTACACATGATTCCTCAGTTTTGTACACTGATAGCTAAGAGGTTGAATAACATTCCTAAGTACACACGAACTGGTAAGTACAATGTTGTTTTAAACCACGCATTCAAGAAGTATGCTCGTGAACAGACTCTCTAAGAAACAAAGAAACAAACAAAAAAAATACCTGGAACTGTAGCATTTGCAATTTCCATGGTGTAAATACTCCCTCTGTGGCCAATTTCAAGCTTCAGAGCCTGCCTCACACAGGTAGACTGGGGCAGGGGGGAGGCCTCAGACGGACACCTAGGGCAAAGGTGGAGCCAAGCAAGCTGAGAATGAGTGACCCTCTCCAAGCACATCAGCCAACCCGCCTCCCCATGAGAATGAGTGACCCTCTCCAAGCACATCAGCCAACCCGCCTCCCCATGAGAATGAGTGACCCTCTCCAAACACATCAGCCGACCCGCCTCCCCATACCCAGCCTCCCAGCTGCCCCTCCACTGTTGGGATCCTGCTAGTGAGGGTCACATTTACCTGGAGCCATGGTAAAGAAAACCAGTCCAAGAGTAAGGTTTATTCAGTCGCAAAGACAGATTTCAAAAAAAGCTGGAAAGTCCAAAAGCCAGGATGGGTCAGAAACAGATTATCGCAGGTACAATCAAGAACAAGTAGCTAATCAAGCCGTGGAGATCAGCTGCCTCCAATCTGATTCATTTCCAGAGATAACAGTGGGAGGAGGGATGGTTTAATCCACATTTTAAGGAGTAGTAGAGTTACCTGGGCAGAGAAGGCAATGGCACCCCACTCCAGTACTCTTGCCTGGAAAAACCCATGGACGGAGGAGCCTGGTAGGCTGCAGTCCATCGAGTCGCTAGGAGTCACACACGACTGAGCGACTTCACTTTCACTTTTCACTTTCACTTTTCACTTTCATGCACCGGAGAAGGAAATGGCAACCCACTCAAGTGTTCTTGCCTGGAGAATCCCAGGGACAGGGGAGCCTGGTGGGTCGCCATCTATGGGGTCGCACAGAGTCAGACACGACTGAAGCGACTTAGCAGCAGCAGCAGTAGCAGCAGAGTCACCTGGGAAATTTGGTAAATATAGATTGCAGGGCCCCACCATCATCACGTATGAGTCTTAGCACATCTGCAGTGGAGCCAGAAAAAGTGCATTTGTCACTCGCTCCCAGGTAATGCCTGTGTTCTTGGCCCAGAAACCACATTCTGAGAACCACTGGCATAGATGGTTCAAGTTATCAGCAAAAATAAAAAAAAAAGGAAAGAAAAGGAGGATTTCAATAGAAAAGCTGATGGATGGTGTTTACACATGGGTTAAAGGAATGAAAACAGGTTCTGTTCCTTCTAAATACACAATTACAATGGTTTCCAGTTCATGTCTTAGAAATTTGCAGATCAGAAGACAATGGCACCCCATTCCAGTACTCCCGCCTGGAAAATCCCATGGATGGAGGAGCCTGGTAGGCTGCAGTCCATCAGGTCACTAAGGGTCGGATACGACTGAACAAATTCACTTTCACTTTTCACTTTCATACGTTGGAGAAGGAAATGGCAGCCCACTCCAGTGTTCTTGTCTGGAGAATCCCAGGGATGGGGGAGCCTGGTGGGCTGCCGTCTATGGGTTCAGCACAGAGTCAGACACGACTGAAGCGACTTAGCAGCAGCAGCAGCAGCAGCTTAGCAAGAAAGGAAAGTCAGAAGTCATTTTCTGGACGACCCAGAGGGAGGGGAGGGGAGGGAGGAGGGAGGAGGGTTCAGGATGGGGAACGCGGGTATACCTGTGGCGGATTCATTTCGATATTTGGCAAAACTAATACAATATTGTAAAGTTTAAAAATAAAATAAAATTTAAAAAAAAAGAAGTCATTTTCAGTACTTTACACGTGCAGATGCAGTCGGACCTCCTAAAAACAACAAAGTTTTTACTACTGTCATTGCTATTTTAGACACCAGAACACACAGCCTCAGAGGGTCAGCTGCCCCAAACCACTGGGCGTGAGCAACAGAGTGTACCGGGAATGGAGGTAGGGAAATGCCACCTGCCCTTGTGTGCCTTCACCCCCACTGTCCCTCCAGTCTCGCTGATGACAAAGAAGGGATGAAGCCCCAGGTTCTTCACTTTCTCATACCATGCACTCTGGGGCAAGCTGAAGGAATCTCTGAACCTCTTCTCAGAATAATGTTTTTCAGTGCTTGATGTAAAATACCCAGGATAAAAAGAAAATCAACTGCATTGAAATAGTGTTATCAAAATATTTTTTACAATAACACATAGTGATGATAAGATATTACTATATATTAAAATACTGAAAATCTAGGGACTGATCTAGTAACTGCCATCATTCTGAAGTAGTGAAACAAACCATATTTTGATATAACTGAAGTAATTTCAATGTGCTAAGAAAATGGCTGTGATTTCTACTGGTGACAGTCACAGGTTGGCTAATGCTGTGGTTTGCCACCTATATTAGTAATTAAAGGAAACACCAATTTTCAATTAGAGATATTCAGAATTCTAAATATAGACCCCAGTTTAAGTCAGGTTCAACAAGTCTAAATAAATCTTCATGCCACTCAAATTTACATTTTCATCTTATTTTTCATAGTCCTTTTAAAAACATGGTTGCATAATTCCTTGCTTCTTTTCTCTTTTTTTCATTTTAAAACTTGGAATGAGTATACTTCTGGCTCAGTAATTACTCTACAATCTACTATATGAAACACAAAACATATTCATATTTGTGTGTCAATAGGTCTCAGCAAATGTAATAGATCCAACCTAATTTCCAAATATAAAACATAATTGGTTAAAAATAATTGTTTTTCAAAGTTTCAACTTTGAAAGCTGGAAAGAGTTCTGGAAGTGAATGGTAGGGATGGTGGCACAACAGTATGAATGTACTCAATGCCACTGAATTGGATACTTAAAGTGATTAAGATGCTAAATTTGATGTTATGTATATTTCACCACAATTTAAAAAATAAAAAAAATAATTCCTAGATAAGTGTTGGTGATAGAATATATGTAGGCTTTTTGTGTGGATATTGCCTGAAAAATCTCAACCCCTAAAAAAAATTGTATTTGACCCATGGGCCCATCTTTTTCAGAATCATAAACCCAAAGAAATCTTGCCTGTAGGGCGCTGCACCAAATTCCGTCCGGTGCTCACTGCAAAGCATTTTTGGCTCCTTAGAACACATTCCACTCCATTCTCTACTGGTTCTTAATTAATGTCCTGTTAGGGCCACCCCAGGAAAAACCACTCCAAAAAAAAAAACCTTTGTTCTCTTCTAAACAATCAAAAGCGAATAACCATCATAGCAGCACAGGTAAGAAAAAAAAAAAAACAGCATTTATTCTTTTCCTAAACTCCATAACTGCACAAGAACATATTTAAGGTAACTGGAAGTTAAATTTCTACTTTTTACAAATCGTGGACATCTCTGCAGACCAGGCACCACCAGCCAGCACATTCACATTTTTCTCATTGCATTCCCCAAGCTCCTGCCCTTTCAAACACGTATGGAAATGAGGGGGCCCAATGAGCTTTTAATGCAAATTTCTTTATATAAGGACCCTGAAAACCAAAAGGCTGTTGGTGGTTTCAGAAAATATCTTGCAGGAAAATGCTGTGTCCATAGTGAAGTGTCGCCACATGACCCTGGGAAAATTAACTTGTGCGGAGGGAAAAACAAAGAGAGGCGGTCTAAGCAGGACACCTCCTTCAGTCTGGAGCACAGAGCCCCACAGCTACGCTGGTGGGGAGGAAGATTTTGAAAGGGACTTGGGAGGGGCGCTGACTCTTTTTCATGGACTTGAGGATTATTCTTTAATGGGAAGATATCTCTAAACATCATGCTTAATAATTCATTAATAAATGCGTAAAAAGGTCTTTGCTGGAGGCTTGCAGTCCTCCCACCCATCACTAGATCAGCGCTACGCTACTGTGACCAGAAACCAAAGGTTCCACTGGCCCACTCCAGGGAGCCCCCACCCAAGGTTCTGCCCCTCCACCACCAGGAGGCTATGCATGTAGGAAGCAAGCTCCTGGTTTGGCTGGTGGGACTGCTTCTTGCCTACGGGTTTTTCCTGCTAGCAGAGGGACTGGATTTTGTCAGTTCGTGGAATCTGTTGGGAATTTGCTTCAAACTCTGTGCATTTCCCATAAGCCTATTTTTAAATAAGAAAGGGGTGCTCTGGGGACTTCCCTGGTGGTCCAGTGGTTAAGACTTGTGTTCCCAGTTCAGGGGTCCCAGGTTCCACCCCTAGTCAGAGTATTAGATCCCACATGCCACAGCTAAGACCCCCACACAGCCAAATAAGTGCATAAATGCATAATTTTTTTTTAAAGGATGCTCTGTAACCAAGACCTTGAGAATCTAAAAGAGAAACCAGCAGAGGGGTGAAACACACCCATTTCCATGATTTAGACTCTTAGAGCCTCTGCTTCTCATCTGTAAAAGCGAGACGATAGTGCCTGCCTGGCAGGGTGCGTGAGGTTGAATAACTACTAACCCAGAGTACACAACCCACTATTATGTAGGTCAGCAGCTATTCAGCCTGTGGAAAGTGCCAGTGGATTTTATTATGTCTTTTGACTCAGTCTGAAACACCAAAAAACACACACTTCTGTGGAAAATTATTGATTTTGTGATCATGTATTGATTGGTCAAGGAAAGTAAAGGGCCATGTCCATTAGGAGCAACTGATCTTTTTTTTTTTTTTTTTTCCCAGAAACCCGTATTGCTTCACTTGTCAAACTGGTGGGAAAGCTTGAGTGCTCCTTTAGAGGGAGGGCAATCCCCCCTCCAGTCTGAAACCACTGCCAGTCATCGGCCGGCAATCCTGACACTGCCACACTTACAGGGGGTTTGGAGAATCCATTCCCGACAACACCCTGGTTTTAGTGATGAGATACTAGGACCAGAAGCATCTACTGTCCGTGGTCACCAGCAGAGTCTAATCCAGAACTCAGCACCCCTAATTCGCACCCAAGTTCATCTGCACCTCCACAGTCCCCTTGCCACCCTAAGGGGGCTCTGATTCCCCTCTCCCCACCACCCAGTGCTTTCATCAGAGGCACCAAGAGTTGAAGATGCAATTTAGACCTATGAGTGGCCTTTAAATTTATAGCCTATTGAAAGCATATGAACTCAGAAACTAAAAACTGGTCAGAGGTTAGAGGCAGAAATGTTTCCCCAGGAACTGTCAGCACACAATTATTATTAAGGTTCCAATAATTCTCCTTGCCTTCCTCAGTAGATTTCACTACTCCATTAATTTTAGGAAATGCAGTCCTATAAAGTTCTAAATGCAACCCCAGATTCTCTACTCCCAGCAGCCTTTGAAGAACAGCCACCCTCAGAAGGCAAGGTACTGAGCCCAGCTGACCTTGGCTGTATGTGAAGTACAAGTTAACAAGCACACCAACCACAACCCAATCACCGTCACACACCTGCTGGCCTCTGAACTCACACAAAATCTATACGAGTGCTTAGGGCCTCACCACTCACATTCGTATCTACACACTACCTCAACACATGAACACATCCAGCACACTCTGTACGTACAACCCTACACGCACGTATATGCACCATATTCAGCCTACATGTGTGCTCACACACAAACACCCTGTGTGTGCGTGTGCCCACCTACATGCGCGCACACACACTCACACTCACATACATTCTTAGTCAGTTCCCTACCTGACGGCTAACCCTCTAAGTCTTGGCTCTGTGATCCTAAGCTTTAACCCTCAGGCCTGCTTCTGGACCTTTACACTTGGCATTTACTCTGGAGCTCTCTGGAACTTGAATATGGCTGTCTCTAAAGGTTTTTAACTCAACTTGCCTTACTTCTCATGAGATCTGCAACCCAGATCTGAAACATCCATGTTCTGGCTCAATCCTCTAAAAAATCCAAGTTCTGACACTTCCCATTTGGTCAGAGACCCAACCTAACCAATCCAGCCAGGATCGTGGCCCCTCTTCCACCACTACACTGTTCACAAGGTTGAAGGATGGGGCCGTGGGGGTGCATTAGGCCAGACAGTCCCAGAGATGACCAGAACACGAATCTCACTCACCAGAGCCAGCTGCTCAGTGCCGTCAGCCTATAATTCTGCATCTCCAGAGTGACTCTGAGGGACCTCATCATAGGGCTGCATAGCTACCCTTTCTGGTAGGAGTTCAAAGATTAGTTAGTTCACCTCCTCCCCTAAAAAAGGCCACAAGGAACTGGCCCATCCTTGTACATCTTAAAATGATTTCAGATGCTGAAGTTTGAGGTGTTCTTTTTCAGAAAGCAGCTTGACACCCTGACTCTCTCTTGGTATGTCCAGCCGTCAGCAGCAGCTAAGGACAGCCAGGCAGAATCTCCTTGGCTCCTCAGCTGCCCACCACAACTACCGACCAGGCAGAGTATGGCTGAACTGGGCACAGGCCTAAAGAGACATCCACTGCCTATCCCTGCCTGATCCTGTCCCCATTTCCCACCATCAAGCTCTGGTTCAGGGTGCTATGCTGAAGTGAGGTCTCCAAGAATACAACCGGAATTGACCACTTTTTTTCTCTCTTGTTTTCACATGGTTTTGTTCTGAGAGTGTGGACAAGGGTAAAGGTGGAGGCAGAGAGGTGATCTTTATCCTGCACGGAGCTCATTCATTTCCAGTGACGCCTCTGCTGCCCATTCTTAAACCCACTCCCAGAAGAAAACACACACAGGAGCCCAGGTTCTACCAAACAGCCATGGGCATTTCACATGCACACAGGTGACTCACTCTCCCCCACACACTGTGCAGTCATCTTAATAGCCCATGACCTCATGTTAATTGAAACCCATCCATCATTGTAAAGAGCAAAATGGACTTGGGAAGAGCAGTCCAATCCAGTTCCCTTTTCTTGCTCCTGCCTCTGAGAAGGAAGAAGTGTCCATGCTGGTGAATAACAGTGGCTCAGGTGAGGTGCTATCACCAGGGCAATGGGATCCCATCCCCAAACTGCCTCGAGCTCTGAGTGAGATGTAGAGGACCCAGGAGAGACTCAGAACTGGGTCCAAATGATAGATTAATACTTGGCTGAATAGTTAGAAACCACACATTATTATCTGAGCTCAGAAATGAAGACAATATTTTATTTTTATTGATCATTGTACAGAATCACATATGCAGCTATTCATAAATGAATTTCAACTGCCTGTGTTCTGTTTTATTACAAAAAGAACTGCTACTGCTGCTACTGCTGCTAAGTCGCTTCAGTCCTGTCCGACTCTGTGCGACCCCATAGACCGCAGTCCACCAGGCTCCCCCGTCCCTAGGATTCTCCAGGCAAGGACGCTGGAGTGGGTTGCCATTTCCTTCTCCAATGCATGAAAGTGAAAAGTGAAAGTGAAGTCGCTCAGTTGTGTCGGACCCTCAGCGACCCCATGGACTGCAGCTTACCAGGCTCCTCCGTCCATGGGATTTACAAAATTTGCTGTTTCTATCAAAATGTCTGACTCTCTGCAACCCCATGGACTGTGGACCACCAGGCTCCTCTGCCCATGGGATTTCCCAGGCAAGAATACTGGAGTGGGTAGCCATTTCCTTCTCCAGGGGATCTTCTCCACCCAGGGATCGAATCTGCATCTCCAACATCTCCTGCACTGGCAGGCAGATTCTTTTACAGCTGAGCCACCTGGGAAGCCCCCATTTAAATGGAGTATTATTCAGCCATAAAGAGGAATGAAATATGGATACATGGATGAACCTTGAAAGCATTGTGCTAAGTGAAGGAAGTCAGGCATAAGTGGCCACATATCATACGATTCCATTTATAGGAAATGTCCAAAATAGGAAAATCCACAGAGATAGTAACCAGATCAGTGGTTGCCTAGGCTTGTGGGGAGGAAGTGGGAAGTGACTGCTTAATGGATAAGGGGTTTTCTTTTTAGGGTGATGAAAATATTCTGTAATGAGATAGCAGTGATGGTTGCATGACACTGTGAGTGTACTAAAAGCCACTGAGTTGTATGCTTTAAAATGTTTAAAATGGTGAATTTTATGTTACATGAATTTTATCTAAAAAAATATTAAAAAAAAATAGTACCAAAGCATGAAGGGAAAACAAAAGGTAAGAGAATAACACGAAGCCTGGATTGGGGGTAGTGATTGTTACCCTACAATCACTATGGTTTGCTCCACAGTGCAAACCATAGTTGCTGAGATGAGCCACCAGTTCAGCCATAATTCCCAGAGAGAACAGTCCAGGAAACCAACTGATCAGTTAGGAGGAGATTCCCATATACCATCAGGCAAGAGCAAGCCAGTAGTGAAGAGAAGCACAGGTCTCCCAGCACAATCTCCCACGAAATCTGTTCCCTGGATCCCCAAAGTGCAAGCTCTGTGATGTGGCAGGCTGGGTGGTCCCCAACAGACCTTCAGCAAACATGATACTGACTCTCATGCAATTTCTGTTAAGATTTCTCAATGCAAGCTGAAGGCAAACACCAGATCTACTGTCAACAAAGCCGCACCCATTACTAAACACCCACACAGGTGGCTTCCAACCTTTGAATTGTATTTAAGGCCAATATTTCTCAAAGGATTGTCTAATCTTTATCTTTCCTATATTTTTAAACATGTGTCCATATTGTATGTACCTTCAAGCCACTTTGAATCCTGCATTAGTATCACTTGCTGAGTCGCTTCAGTCATGTCCAACTCTGTGCAACCCCATAGACGGCAGCCCACCAGGCTCTCCCGTCCCTGGGATTCTCCAGGCAAGAACACTGGAGTGGGTTGCCATTTCCTTCTCCAATGCATGAAAGTGAAAAGTGAAAGTGAACTCGTTCAGTCGTGTCTGACTCTCAGGGACCCCGTGGATTGCAGCCTACCAGGCTCCTCCATCCATGGGATTTTTCCAGGCAAGAGTACTGGAGTGGGGTGCACTTGGAGTGTTGATTAAAATTAAGATTCCAGGACCTTAGGCTAAACTAATGCATATTCAAAGTCTTTGAGAATAGAGTCCATCATTATGAAGTTTAATAAACTCCCGAGATGATTTTTATGAACAATAAAGTTTGAGAGTGCTCTACTTCCATTCCCCGGGTCCCTGAAGAAGGCCACACTACACAAGCAGCAGGTGGGAGCCATGGTGTGTTTCCTTCCTCCTTGCCCTCACTCTTCATTCCAGCTGTCCAAGGTCTCCAATCCCTGGGTAGGCGTATTATCACTTCTGAGAAAAGTAGTCAAGTGGCATCTTCCAAGGTCATCTCTCAGCCCTTTCAGAGCCTCCCTGCTTTGAGTCAGATGCCCAGGAGTCTCAGCAGTTCTGTTCTCAGAGACAGAACAATGTTGATGAGGTCATTAACACCTTAGCTCAAACTACCACACAATCGCACTTATCTCACACGCTACTAAAGTAATGCTCAAAATTCTCCAAGCTAGGCTTCAGCAATATGTGAACCGTGAACTTCCTGATGTTCAAGCTGGTTTTAGAAAAGGCAGAGGAACCAGAGATCAAATTGCCAACATCCGCTGGATCATTGAAAAAGGAAGAGAGTTCCAGAAAAACATCTATTTCTGCTTTATTGACTATGCCAAAGCCTTTGACTGTGTGGATCACAATAAACTGTGGAAAATTCTTCAAGAGATGGGAATACCAGACCACCTGACCTGCCTCTTGAGAAACCTATATGCAGGTCAGGAAGCAACAGTTAGAACTGGACATGGAACAACAGACTGGTTCCAAATAGGAAAAGGAGTACGTCAAGGCTGTATATTGTCACTCTGCTTATTTAACTTATATGCAGAGTACATCATGAGAAACGCTGGGCTGGAGGAAGCACAAGCTGGAATCAAGATTGCTGGGAGAAATATAAATTACCTCAGATATGCAGATGACATCACTCTTATGGCAGAAAGTGAAGAGGAACTAAAAAGCCTCTTGATGAACGTGAAAGAGAAGAGTGAAAAAGTTGGCTTAAAGCTCAACATTCAGAAAACTAAGATCATGACATCTGGTCCCATCACTTCATGGGAAATAGATGAGGAAACAGTAGAAACAGTGTCAGACCTTATTTCTGGGGGCTCCAAAATCACTGCAGATGGTGATTTGCAGCCATGAAATTAAAAGATGCTTACTCCTTGGAAGGAAAGTTATGACCAACCTAGAAAGCATATTGAAAAGCAGAGATATTACTTTGCCAACAAAGGTCCATCTAGTCAAGGCTATGGTTTTTCCTGTGGTCATGTATGGATGTGAGAGTTGGACTGTGAAAAAAGCTGAGCACCAAAGAATTGATGCTTTTGAACTGTGGTGTTGGAGAAGACTCTTGAGAGTCCCTTGGACTGCAAGGAGGTCCAACCAGTCCTTCCTAAAGGAGATCAGTCCTGGGTGTTCATTGGAAGGACTGATGCTGAAGCTGAAACTCCAGTACTTTGGCCACCTCATGTGAAGAGTTGACTCATTGGAAAAGATCCTGATGCTGGGAGGGATTGGGGGCAGGAGGAGAAGGGGACGACAGAGGATGAGATGACTGGATGGCATCACCGACTCGATAGACATGAGTTTGAGTGAACTCCGGGAGTTGGTGATGGACAGGGAGGCCTGGCATGCTGTGATTCATGGGGTCGCAGAGAGTCAGACACGACTTAGCGACTGAACTGAACTGAACTGAATGAGTTCACAGGAAGAGCTAGCCATAGGACTTAGCAAAAGATGTCATGTCTCCTCACTGCCTGTCTAGGCCCTTCTACACATAGGAGCCACTGATTCTTACTGCACGTCCAGCCTTTCTCTTCCCACTTTTGAGCTAAGCTTGGGTCAGTGTTCATAGCTCTGTGCTAGACAGTTCCAATCAGAGGTCCTGGGGCACCTTCAACCCAACAGGCCCCAGATGGGCCCTAGATCTCTCCATTATCTCTAAGGAAAGAAACAGCTGAATCTCCAGACCTCTGCAGGTAGGCGTGCAGTCTGTCGCAGTACTTCCTTAACACCAAGAAGTAAAAGCTTGTGTACACAAAATCATGTATACTATACACATGGGATTTAAGGGATCTAGTAAGGGTAATTTTTACTCAGCTGGCTTTTGCTACCATCGAACTTCAGAGACTAACACACAGTTGATGTGACTCCTCTGCACCCGTTTCTATTTATAGCATTTATCACTTGAGAATCAGTATTTCCCCCTTGCTAGATTCTGAATCAAAGGCAAGAGTCTCTTTTTCTGTTCTTATTATTTGCCCATTTTTCTATTGGATGGGTCTCTTCCTTATTGGTTTATATCACTTCCAGTTTTGTTGTGATATAATTGACATAAAGCACTGTGTAAGTTTAAGGTGTAATGCATAATGATTTGACTAACATCATGAAATGATGACCACAGTAAGTTTAAGGAACAGCTATCATGTCATATAGATTTTAAAAAGAGAAATAGAAAAAAATATATTTTTTTCCTTGTGATGAGAACTCAAGATTTTGCTCTCTTGACTTTCATATATGTCATATAGCAGTGTTAATGATATTTATCATGTTGTACTTTATTATACATTTTCCCTATTCATATTGATTTATAGGTGCTCTTTACATAGTATGGTTGCTGCTGCTGCTGCTAAGTCACTTCAGTCGTGTCTGACTCTGTGCAACCCCATAGACGGCAGCCCACCAGGCTGTATGGCTATTGACCTGTTAATTGACATAGGTAGTACTATTTTCTCCTACTCTATCAATTTAATTTTAATGTTGTTTGTAACATTTTTCACTACATCAGAAATTTGTTGCTGTTATGTGTTGGCAAGATACTATGGTGGTAATATTACCCCAGAAATGAAACTTTGGAAGAAGCAAGCAAAAGGAAAGAAAACACTGCAAAAAGCTGGCAACATTGAAGTTCCAAAAGATGCTTTTATAAAAGCTCTGAAAACATAATCTAATAAGAAACTGATGGGGGAAAATAAGAATTTTCAAGTTTTTTTTTAAGTACATGATTATCATTCTTCTATTTGACGCTTTAGGGGATTGTTGAAAATAGCTGGGCAAGTATCTAATAATCTGTCATCACCAACACCAGCAAAGAAATATCCTATTTTGTTGACTTTCCAGTGCCTGAAGACTTTCCAGACTTATTGCATACTTCTAAGCTTCTGGAATACTTCAGAATGTTTGCCCCAAATTTGATCTTCTAAAATAATCTCAGTTACAAGTGCTGTGTTTTGGAAGGAGAATGATTTTTCTCTACAGTAGTTCAGCTCATATTTAAATGGAGAATTTGATAATGAAAAAAATTATGTAGTTCTAGTTCAATTATTTTCTGAAAAGCAACGACATGATAGAAACCCCCAAAAGTAATGTTGTTTCCCCTCACAGTATAGATTATAACATTAACAGAAGAAAATTATCAGTTAAAATTAATAGTTTGAATGATGATAGTATTGATGGTAAAATCATCAGTGCTGCCTTATCTGTCCATCTTCCAATCCCTGTATCTGCAGCTTCTAGAGAAATGCCTGGTACATAGACAGTGCTCAGTAGACCTGGATGGATTGAAGAAAATGAGTAAGCAAATTTGTGCTAAAGGGATAGGACTTCCCTGGTGGCCCAGTGGCTAAGACTCCATGCTCCCAATGCCGAGGGGCCCAGGTTCAATCCCTGTCAGGGAACTAGATCCCACATGCCACAACTAAAGATCCTATGAGCTGCAACTAAATAAATAAATAAGTATTAAATAAATATGTAAATATTAAATAGCCAAATAAATAAATATTAAATAAAAAGAAATTTTGTACTGAAAGGAAACTTCTATAAATATCATTGGCAGAAATTCTCACGTTTTGAGATAGAAGTCTGTAGGAGAGCCTTGCAGGTACAACACATAAGCACTTGCTTTGAGAATTTTTTTCTCAAAAAAAAAAAAAAAAAAAAACACTCATGGGCAGCTACTATTCTTCCTACTTCACACAGCCTCAGCACCCAGGAAAGGTCCAGACAAGAAACATGCCTACTGTCTTGCACAGCTCCCTCTTTTCTCCCTGTACCCCTTCTATATGGCTCCCTCACCCACTGAAGAGAAGAAATGAAAGTGCTCAGGGTGGGTGGAAGGGACTGAGTGTCCTCCTTGCCACCCAGCATCTTGGCGATCTAAAGGATTTTAGTTTATACTGTATAGACAGCGTGTGCTAGAACCGAAAACCTAATCTTACAAGCAATACTTTTTCTTCACCTCATCTGGCCAGTCCCCACTCTCTGATCTGATGGAAGCTTACTGAGGGAAATAAAGCCCACCACCTCTGCACACCCACAGACGCTTAGTTTCCAAGAACTGCTCCAGTGGGACTACCATTCTGGGAGGTGAGCAGACACACTTTCAAACTCTGGCTCCATCACTCATTATTTATTTAACCCCAAAGTGACCTAACCTTGATGTGCCTCAGTTTCTTCATCTGTAAAGCCCTATTTTATAGAACTATTCAGAGAGAAAATTAACTGAATAAAAATATATCATTGCTTGACAATCCTGGAAAAGAAGAAACACTCAAAACCTTTGGATATTCTGAATACACACCTGTTGTCTTGAGTCTTTACTGAAGGGAAAACTTTTGGTAGTGGTTCTGAAGGATACTATAAAGTCTTCTGTCCCAAAAGGAAGTACTGATGACTGAACATATAGACCACTCACAATGTAGGCTCATTTGGCCACTGTCCTGCTCCTTTGAAGAAGCTGTTTATCTTAAGTTCTATTTCCTGACGGGTGGTTTCAGCCAAAATGGAAAAAAAATAATAATAATAACGATATAGGATTTAACATAGGCTAGCCAGACCTAGGGCCACCTGAGGGTAGGGGGTGAGACCTCTGGCTCCATCCACAGCTGCTCTGGGCTCAGGACAAGGCACCATTGCTGATAGGCAGTCAGATGCTAGAACTTCCCAGCTGCTCCTGGCCCCAGACCTGGACAGGGTTCCTGCTAAACCTCTGCAGATGCTTGAGCCAAACTTAACACCTTCCAGTTATTCCCCTGGGCTCCTTGGCCCCACAGTGTTCTGTGGAGAAGAATCCAGGCCAGATTTTACCAGAGCCTTTCCTCCCCCAGTCCGAAGAGGGTTTTCCTCTCAGTTCTATACGTTTCTCACTTAAAAGTTGATATTCAACTTAGCACCATGAAACCTCACTCACTCCCCAGAGCAATAAAAAGCAAGCCACCCCCAAATCCTACTCAATAGGGTAAATATTGGAATAAGATAAACATCTGAGCAGCCTTAAAAAGACCATTGTATTCAAGCAAGCTGCCATTTCCTTACCTTGAGGAAGGTTCTGAATTCAGAAACTACTGAGGAAGGGGCCCAGCTGCGGGAAAGGAAGGCTATTAATATGGGCACTGTTTATCTAGTCCCTACTATGTGCCAAGTTCCAATCAAATGCTGTATCCGCTGATTTGCTCATCTTTTTAGCAGCACTGCAGGGTTGGTGTCTCTATCTCCATTTCCCAAAACCCTACTCTCATCCCCTTTACACCAGGACTACCTGGCTGCCCCCCTCTCATGCACCAGATGGATGGGCTGGGTCAGAAACCCCAAACACCATCTTGGTTCCAACCTTCTGGACTTGCAATCTGACCTAAGGCCAATGGTACTTCTTTTAGTTCATTCTCTCCATCTCCATCTTAGAATTTTCCACCTTCTTCCTGGGATAATGTGTATATAGAACTAGTGATTACTCTTTACTGAGTAACTTACCACGTGGTTCTAAACAATCTGATATGCAATATTTAATGTAATCCTATAAATGTAATATTATTATTAATTTTATAGAGGCATGGGGGGCTCAGAAACTTGCCCAACCCACTGACTCAGATCCCAGTGTTCCTAACCAAAATCTAAACCAGACAAGGACAGAAAAGCAGGTTTACTTCTTCCAGTCAAAATCTGCAACCATGAGGCTGCCAGCTGATGTTTCCCCAAAGGGCCTGTCTCTGCAGGTGTTGATCAGGCTTCAGTCTGCACTGAGGGAAGCACTTTGAAAGTCTCAAAATGTTAAAAAGGGCATTTGATCTCAGAAAGAAGTCACTGGAAGTTCCACACATTTCCTTAGGGTGCAAAGACCCAAAGAAAGCCACCCACAACAGAGACAGAGAAAAGAAGTCTTCTAATTGATTTGATTCAGGATAACACAAAGGTGTGTCACTGAAATGTCTGGGTGTTCATAAGCCCTAATACAGAGCATGCTCCCAAAGGGCCCACTGGGATGTGAGTTTTCTCTACAAATAATGAACTAAAGAGAGGCTAAGGATGTTGACGTGGGAGGTTGCAGGTTGCTTTTTCGGTGTGGGGGGTTGGGGTCGTGGGTTTTGTTTGTTTTGGTCGCTTTTTAAGTTTCTCCTGAAGCTTGTGTTTCTAGATGACTATCTCCTGAGCAGTCAAGCAAATGGACAAACACATTAGGTCAAAAACAAACATTTACACAGGCAGGGAAGTCTTTCTCCCAAGTCCCCTAATTCACAGGACTGTATCCATTTAGGGATTAAAACAAGCTGGCTTTTTTCCCCTGAAGAGAGTAGATTCCTTCCAGAATTCCCATACTCTAGAGAGCAGGAACAAACTTGGATGACACGATTCTTTCTTCTCTTTTCAAAAACAAAACCCCAGTTCAGACGAGCAGGGCACATGGTAACTCTTCACAGCCTTACTCCCCACCCCCCACGCCAGTAAACGATTCTCCACAATTAGCTTCTTCTCTTCCTCCAGATCATGTCCTTGACTTCCAGAAAACTGGAATGGGAGCCAATCATATATGTAATTTCTTTTAAATTGATCCAGCTGGGCTCTAGCCAGTTATTACCCTGGGAAATTAAGTATTCTTTCTTCTCTTAAATCCATACAGCCCATGTAGATCTAAAATTATAGAAAGTACAGGCTGAAAGGACCCTAGGGGATCATCTAGTCCAATGTTGTTCAAACTGAACCATGAGAGGGTCAGGAAGTCAATATAAAGGGTTATGACCAGCATTTTTAAAGACAGAAAAACAGAGAATTCCACATAGAAAGAGTAATTTCTGTTCTATAAAATTTTGTTTTAGTTATAGATGTAATCCTGAGGATCACGATGTAAAATTATGGACACTTTTTACTGTGGGTCCTGGTCTAAAAATTTTGAAAATGGTTGACCAACCCTCTCGTTTTACAGATGGGGAAAGTGAGGCCCAAGAGGGTCAATGACTTACCCAAGGTACTATGGCCAACTAGAGGGGAGCCAGCCCCTCTTGACCCCCTACCTGACATGCTGACCACCCCACCCCCAGCTCCCTCCTTCTGGTTAGCACACAAATCAGCATATATCAGGTCCAGTCTGGCATTATGTATGTCCCTTCAAACAGCAGACCCTGTAGGAGGCCTGGTAACATACAGTCGTTTGTCACCCCACAGCATTGAGCACAGTGCAGAGCTCCTGGATGGCATTGGCTATTCACTTGGTGAATTGCTGAGGTGGGAAAAAGAGGGCTCAAGAAGGAGAAAAGGCATGAAGATGTCCAAGAAAGGAGAAGAGATCCAGGAGAAGGCCACCATGTTTGTCAGTTTCTGAACACCAATGGCATTGATGACAAGGATTCTAACAATGACCATCCGCTAGCTTGCTTTGTCCTCCCAGGCTGAGCTCTGAGGATGCCACACTTCAGTCACTCTTCACAAGAAGCTGGTGGAATGCTACTACCCAGGACCTGCCAAGGTTGAGGAACTCAGCCAAGGTCATTCAGCTAGCCAGGATTCAACCCCAAGCAATCAGGCTTTAGACTCCCTGCTCTTAACCACTCTAGGCCACTCCTCCTCTTGAGAAAGGGAGTAGAAAGTCCTCAGAATGTTAGCTTTCTGACACTGCAGTAATGAGTAGATGTTTAATCAATTTGTTGAAAGACTGAATGAGTGGGTAATGGAGGGAGGATCACTCTAGTTTGCCCAGCGGCTGAAGACTGAAGCAGAGATTTACTAAAGCAGAGCAGGTCTGGTCCAGAGAAACATGCTGGCACAAGATAAACCTTCTTTCAAAGGGGGAGCTGATGCCCCTGGAATGCAATTGTCAGACCTTCTCAGCCCTCCTTCCACCCCCAAGTTGTCATCCATCATGCCCGCCACTGCCGACAGAACCGAAGGGAGTAACCACACCTTCAGTCTAGTGATACAGTTTATAACCCTAGAGTATGGGTTTATAACCCAGAGGAGAAGTCTGTTAGGGCTAATCCCTAAATCAACACCCCTCCAAAATCCCTGTTTAAGAAAAAAAAAAAAAAAATTAATGTGAGGTTGAGCTGTGGAAGAGAAAATTAACTCAGCCTTTCATCAGCTTGGACTCCTGGGGTTGTCAAAGGCAGAATGTCAAGTTAAAACATACAGCTAAAATAAAGAAGAAAAAGGAAAGAAAAGCCTGTCTTTGGAAGAGAGCCTTTTCTTTCTATTCTTCACTGTCAAGGAGGCAAAGCTGGTTTGGTTATTCTGCTTTGCTCCCCTGGAGAAATTCTCAATATGATTGGCAAGAAGTCAGGAATAACAAGATAGAGTGGTGATGTAAATGCCTGTGGAAACAGTAGATCCTTTGTGCTGACTTTGTCTAAGTCTCAAAGTGGGAAGAAAAGCTGGGATTTAGACTTTGATGCAGAGCCCTTGCGTGTAAAATTTACAGTATCCTTCCTATCGGAAATGCTTAAATACTTTCAGGTATTTACAATCTGTCTCAACATTTGGCTGACTCCTGGCAATTTTCTGCTTTCATTCACATTAACTACTTAGAGGAAAACTCCAGGGCAGCATTTTGAGTAGCACATTGAATTAAAACAAAGGATAAATCACCAAAGAAACATTGGAGGGTCTGGAATACAGTCATCACCTAAGGAAAAAAAATCATTATTCTTCACAAATACAAAACAATGGCAAGACATTGACAGGGACCCAGAAAGCTGAGAAAACAAGTCCAGGCAAACCTTCATTTGAAACCACAATGCTCTCCTCAAGAAAACATCCAAAGCTCTGACATTCCATTGTCCTGTTGTGTTTCCAATTTAGAATCTTTTTTAATAATCACAATAGACACAATCCTTCCTTGTGTCTAACTTAATCCCTCCAACTGCCGTTTAATTTGAATTATTTTATGTCTTGCATCCAACAGAAAAAGAAACTGTATACTTACATCATAAAATATCTCAAGCTCCTAGGATCTTTGCCCGGAAAAAGTCTCAAGACTCCTGTTTTATTTATGAATTTTAAACCCTATACCAATATTATCCATGTTTGTCTTCATATGAAAATGCCGTCTAAGCTATCATCAAGTTCACAGATCCACTAGGAAAATGCACTGTGTTTTCCAGTTTCTGGCATATTCCCAGCTCACTGGCATAAACTCCCTTTAAAAAGCCCAGCTTCTGGCCTATATAACCCATTAAAAAGTCCATTCTCTACCCAGCAGAATGCTTTTGGCTGCAAATAAGAACATATCCAATCAAAAGTAGCCTAGGCACTTCTCTGATGGTGCAGTGACTAAGACTCAATGCTCCCAATGCAGGGAGTCTGAGCTCAATCCCTGCTTAGGGAACTAGATCCCACAAAATGGCAACTAAGAGTTTGCATGCTACAACGAAAGATCTCACATGCCAGAACCAAGACCCACCACAGTCAAATAAATAATTTTTTTTAATGGTGACCAAAAAATGTATTACTGCATATAAAAAATTCCAAAGATAAATGGTACAAGACTGCTTAAGTGCTTCAAAAATGTCATCAAGGACCCAGGCTCCTGGCAACTTTCCACTTTACAAGAACTTTCAGTTTGTCCTCTCAGACACAAGATGAGTGTCATGGTTCAGGCATTCAGACAGAATACATTAACATCTAGTTAAAGAAAATGAATGCTTTCTCTCATGAGCCATGCTTTATTAGGGAAGAAAATCTTCCCCCAAAGCCACCCCGCCCAAGGAAACTTCCCCTCAAGCTCCACTGGCCATGCGACTGAATCATATGCCTGCTATAGATTGAATGTCTGTATTTTCCCCAAATTCCAACGCCCATATCACGGTACTAGGAGGTGGGGCCCTTCAGAAGATGATTAAGTCATGCAGGCAGAACCCTCATGTTTAGAATCATTACTCTTATGAAAAAGGCCTGAGAAAGTCCTCTAGTCCCATCCACCATGGCAAGACATAGCAAGAGGGTGCTGTTCATGAGGAAGGAGGTCCTTGTTACCAGACATGTGCCCCTAGCGCAGAAAGCCAAACTCTGATAGTGGGAGCTGGCAGCAAAGTAAGAATTTATCTTCAGGGCACCAAATAAGGAGAACGGGCAGCTCATGCACAAAAAGACCTGAACTCTTGATGGATCTCAGGCAAGGGTTTTTAAATACCATCATAGGAAAGAGGGTCATAGGATGCCAGATCAGTTCCTGAACCTTCTTCTGATTGGTTGGTGGTGAGGTAACAGGGTAATATTTCAGAAATCTCAACTTTCTGGTTCCAGCCAGTCTGGGGTGTATGTGCTTGTGGTCCTAACATAGTCACCAGCTTCCACTTGAATGGGGGTCTCATATTTTACAGAACAACTCAAAGATGTGCATCAGATTGTTACCTACGGCCTTCAGGAGGAACTAGGAATCCTCTGACTCTATTGCCCTAATCGTTAACTGCTTGAGACTGCTTTTTGGAACTCGAGGAAGATCTAGGAGACCAAAGCCTGTTTTCCTGTAAACAAGAAATGAGGAACAGAGAAAGCCTATTGTACCTGAAAGGTCCCACAGAATCCTGCTCAGTTTCAATCCCCCTTTTTCTTTAATATTCCTCAATCCTGAGGGGAATGAGGGTGGGACAAGAAAGGAAATAGAGTTTTGGATAGAAAGTCTAAACATAAAGTAAGTAAGGGAATGTGGTTTTAGGGGGGACTTGGTTTTACAATCACCAAACATCAAATCTACCAGTACCATGATCATGGACTTCCCAGCCTTCAGAACTGTGAGAAATAAGTGTTTGATTTTATATGCCACATAGTCTCTGTATTCTGTTATAGTAGCCCAAACAAGCTTTTAATAATACTGTGCCCAAGCCTTAGTTGTAGCGAAGACTGGAAAATGGAAAATCTGACATTTTAAGCTTCTATAGTAGAAGGTAAGTTCTTCAAGGAAGGAAGTAGATAAGTGGGGGTCTTATAGAAGGATCTGCGACAAAGCCATCAGTATCATTGGCTCAGCCCTCAGGGCAAAGCTAGATACAACACCTTGAATGAACAAGATTCTCAAGGGATTCAAGCAAGTAGCCCTAGGAACAGTGGTTTCTTCATTTTGCAACATTTCTTCACCCTCCTTCAGCGGCTTCCCTGATAGCTCAATTGGGAAAGAATGTGCCTGCAATGCAGGAGACTTGTTAATTTCCTGGGTTGGGACTATCTGCTGGGTAGGGATAGGCTACCCACTCCAGTATTCTGGGGCTTCCCTGTGGCTCAGCTGGTAAAGAATCCACCTGCGATGCAGGAGACCTGGGTTTGATTCCTGGGTTGGGAAGATCCCCTGGAGAAGGAAAAGGCTACCCACTCTAGTATTCTGGCCTGGAGAATTCCATGGACTGTATAGTCCATGGGCTTGCAAAGAGTCAGACATGACTGAGTAACTTTTACCTCACTCTCTTTTAGTCCCTTCTGACCCATGACTTCTGTCTCCCTGTGTCCCTTCTCTACCTGTCACTCTGGTCATGGCTCATGGCACAATTAGGGTCCCTCTTCTGCCAAGGGACCAAGACCTAGCTTCAATGGTTCAGCCCTTGTTTCAAATCAAGGCCACAAATTCAATACCTCTGGGTGCATATTTCTATATGCACATAAAAAACTTCCCTACCAGAGAGAAACCAAAGAACAGTTCAAGAACAAATAACAAATGACACTTAATCTGTTGGGGATTAACAGGAAATGGTGAGGAATATGGCAAACTGAAAAATCACCCCTGCTTCTAATGGGAAGAGTGAAGTATTAACATATCATAATACACACACAGGATTGTCAGATAATCCTACTTTTCTACAAAAGTCAGAAATCAAGGTGGTGGTGTTTTTTTTTTTCATAAAACTTTGTAAATGTTGTCTCAGCCTTTTTAAAAAAGAATATGCAAACCAAACACAATATGCATATCTCAGCTCAAGAGCTTGCCCTCCAAGCCCCCATCAAAACACATCCCTCTCGCTAGTGGACTTGCAGCTCTAGCAAGGCCATGTCCTCACTTCATGGCTTTTCTTGACTACTGACCCTCCTCATAGCACAGTTCTTCATTCTTAGACAAATGCACCCAAGGATTTGTTTCTGGGCACCCAAGGATTCTCCAGACTGTAACACCCCTATTGACAATGCATCAGACCTCTTGACCCTGCTGTCCCTGCATCAGGGCTTTATTTCACATTAGTATTTCCAGGCTGCTTCCCTGATGAGTGCCCAGCTGAGGCCTCTGCCTCTTGACAGCATCCTTCCACTCCACCATGGTGTCAGCTCTGCACCATCACCAAGACCTCTCTGGACTCAACCCTTCTGCCTTCCCCTTGTGCAGCTGTCGACAGTACAGATCACAGGAGCAAACTGTTCTGTCTCCCTAATCATCTACTAGGTCTGAAGGCCAGGACTTAGGCCAGGCCCCAGTCCCAGATCCCCCTCACCGTGTTCTGGTTCTCTAGTTCTGGTCCTAGGGCTGGGGACATTGCTGGACATCACTGGGCTTCATGAGCTTGGTCCACTCTTGGTCCATTCTGTTTCACTTCCACTGAGTCCTTACTGCCTCTTACTACTTCTGTCCCACAGTGGCTCCTCCATATATTGGCCCCTCTCCTCAAGTACTAGGCCACCCAAAGTCCCCACTGTCAGCAGACAATGAGGATGAGGATGACAATGATATGCAGTGGGCGGTCTATTGAGAGCCTACATGTTTTGGGCACTCTGCAGTATTTCACTGAGTCAGCGCTCCCAATTAGATATCATCCCATTTAAATACATAGTAACTGACATATCATTGGATATACATGGAGTGCTCAAGATCAGATGGCTAGTGTCCCAGACAGGGAATACATCTATGCCTACTTGGCTCTAAAGCTTCACCTTCTACCCTCTAACCCACTAAACCAGTTCTGCCAGTCTTCTTCTCTTTCCCTGGATTCTACACCTCAGGCCCTCTTGCTTTCTCCCCTCCTCTGTATCTCAGGAGAAACAATCCCTCCTTTCTGGGGCTAACAGCCTAATAACCACACTATGCCTATCCCGGCCTCCTCTGTACTCCCTTCCCATCTTCTCGTGGTTCTTGATTCTTTTTCAATTTCTCCCTCTCTACTCAACACTTCCCTGAGTCTCTCCCTAGTATCTGCTTCCCTGAACTCCCTGCCCTGAAAAATCCATCAGTTTATTTCCATAACCCTGTGGTGTTTCTCCTTCTTTGTCATCATCAATCTAGCTAGTCCCTAAACCAATTCAAGCTAATGTGTTAATGGATGATATGCTTTCTAAAGACTATATTTGTCTTATTAACGGAAGCCCTGGAAGTTTATCCACAGAAAGAACAATGTTAAGAAAGTTTCAGGGACATGAATTTGAATTGAGGGATGCTAGATTAAATGAGTGGGGCCTCAATACTTCTTGTAATTTTGGAAGAAAGAGGGAAACTCTCTGCTGGATTACTCATGATCTCTGGTTCATCCAGATCTTGATCTTCACAACAGCCCATTGAAGGGAAGTATTAAGGGATCTGCTTTTCTGCTTAGGAATCTAAGGCTCAGAGAGGTTAAGAGATTTCCCAAAGACACACAGCTAGATAGTAATATAACCTCAATTTAAAGCTGAATCACCTGACCCAACAGCCCCTGAACTTTTCATAAAGCAAAACAATTTCATTGAGAAGGTTAAGGTTGTACTTTTGCAAAAGCTAAAACAGGCACACAGGACAGAGCACACCCACCCTCTTCTCTCTCTTCTGCGTTCCTCCTCCCCAGACCACCCTCAGAGGACAAATGATTGCCATTTAAGAACACGACTGGAGTTTGTATTCTTCTCCAGATTTCTATCTCCTTCTTTCCAGATACAAACTCTTCCAAGAGGTACACAGTTCTTCAAATACCTGAAACTGGAACGATTCCAGGGCAGGGGCCTAAGAAAATGTGGCTGGTATGACTCAGTCTGAGAGGAGACAGAGGCCTTACGGAGTGAGTGCGCTCTAAAGGCCCAGATGAAATATTCATTCAGAGGTAGTATTTAGACACATTTTAACTAGGCCTAACTCTTAAATTCCTACTTACTAAAAGGCTGACCAATGACCCCAGGGTTCACTTAGCCCATGTGATAGCTAAAATTACCAGGCCTCGTCAAGGATACTCTGAGAGCTTTTTTAATGCCCAGGTAGGAATTTAGCAGAATCTGTTTCCACACAGCCTTAAAAACAGAAAGTCAAAAGTGTTTGGAGTTGTCAGTATATGTGTTTCAATACTAAAAGCAGAAGCAGATCAGACAAGAAATTGGAGCAATGTTCCTATTTCAAATTCATCCGATAACATCTTCAGATAAGACTGAGGTAAGAAACCCAGGATGCAATCTCTGAAATAATTGCTGTTGAGAAGCCTGGGGCTATTAAAAAAAGAAGTAGAACGAAGACTTGCAACTGTACTAGCAGACTTTCAGGGCTGCCTGCTGCCTGGTCTTGTAGCTCAGCTCCAGAGCCTTTGTATGAAGCTCATTGTTAAACAGGGTAAACACCCCAGCAAAGGATTCACTGTCTGGAATTCCAGGTTCCACTGAAAGATTATCAGCAGCTAGTGTGTTGATGTTTCTCCATGAGCAGTGTGCGGGGGAGGAAACAGTCCTCTCCTTTATGGCAGCAATTCATTAGAAGGCACTGCCTCTTTCCCCAGGCTCTGGAATGATTTGCCGTTTATGAAATGTCCTCTCTTCAAACTGCACAATGGCCAAATTAAGCATTTGAAGTTCCTGACCCCTTTTTCCTCTCCATGTTCCCAGCTCTCCCTCTCTCACAATCTACCGAATTGCCCGGTTGGAAAAACCCCTGTGAACCAAGCAGCAGAAGCATCAGGCTTCCCAATCTCCCTCCTCCTCCCCCACCAACTCAGCCTGCTAGAAACAACCCAAAGCTCTTCTCTTGGATCCCCACCCCCCACCCCTCCCTGCCCACTCCTGTCCCATTCCCTTATTAAGGAAACAATGAAGCGAACACACCAGGATATTCTGGTACAGACAGTGATCTCCAGCAATAAATTACTTCCTCACTTGGTGACTTTTATGGGTCAGAGAAACCATATGGCCCATGCAGCCAGCTCCAGGTCAACTCTAGCAAATTCGATGCTCATACTTCCCATCCTGATCATATTAAAAGACTGTGGGGTGCCCAATTCTAAAGTGTTTCATCACCCCAATTTCCCGGATGCATGCAATTCACTCTCAATAATCGTGCTGCCTTCCTTCTTGGCTCTCTTGTCCCCTCTCCTCCATCTATTGACTCTTGTGCCTGGTTTGTGGCGTCTGGGTCTCTCTTTGCTAGCATTTTTCTGGGACAGTCTAGTGGGGGAGGGACATTCCTTAGGAATTTATTGGCCCAAGTGATGTACTTTTCTACATCTTTATCCTGACTTTTATCTTGGCGATAGAATTCCATGGTATAGGTTGTTTCTAGCACAAATGAACTAAATTAGGCAGGGAGAGGCTGACCTGAGTCCACTCACCCCTGTTTCCACCCCAGTGCTGTGGGTGTCTTGGGGGAGCCTCCTTTGTGACACAGCCTTGAGAAGGACATCACTTCCATGCCCACTGGCACTCAGAGGGCTCTCTGAGGCTGTGCTTCTCAAACTGGGGACACAGATCCCCGCCCTGGGTAGTAGTGACTGGTGTATAGGAATGGGATGAGGGGTGCATACGAAGCCACAAGATAAACCAGTAGTTTTCTACTGACATATCAGGAAGCAATTTAACTAGTAGGTAATTCAGAACATCTTCATGTTAAAAAAGGCCTAAATTGATCACACACTGCAATGCAAAAAAACTTTATAAATTTAGACAAACTGATTCCTCATTTGCAGGAGGCCACTTTGGGTCATGACCCTCTCACAGGGTCATGACTCCCACCCTCAGGATCATTTTCCTTTCTCTGTTCCCAGAAGAATTTTGGTGAAAAGTATGCGAAGTGCACTAGGTAGTGATTCTGAATGTTATTTATAAAAATAATAATAATTATTACTACCTCCCCTGAGATAATTTTTCTCGAGCAATGTTTTCATTATATGTCTGTGGATGGATTAATAATGATAATAATTAACTACCTGCTACGTGGCTTCTCAAGGAAGGTATTATTCCACTTTATATTTTATAGATGAGTAAATCGAAACTCAAAGAAATTAAGTGATTTGCCCAAAGTCTTTAAGCTAGTTACTGGAAAAAGCAGGATATGAACCATTTCTTTTCCTTTAATCTTTCCTAGCATCAGGGTCTTTTCCAGTCAGTCAGTTCTTTGCATTAGGTGCCCAAGATATTGGAGTTTCAGCTTCAACACTGAAGCTGAAGGCAGGAGGAGAAGGGAACGACAGAGGATGAGATGGTTGGATGGCATCACCGACTCAATGGACATGAGTTTGAGTAGGCTCAGGGAAGCCTGGTGTGCTGCAGTCCATGGGGTCACAGAGTCATACATGACTGAGCGATTGAACTGAACTGAAACATTTCTATCTGACCTCCAGAACTACTTCTCATTGCAGTAGAAAATAAACTTAAGAGAGAGAAAAGGACCCTTGAATATTCAAAAAGTTTGGTACTAGAAACTACAACCTAGAGACTTCCCTGGTGGCCCAGTAGCTAAAACTCCATGCTTCCAATGAAGGGGACCTAGGGTTCTATCCCCAGGCAGGGAACGAAACTAGATCCCACAGGCACAACTAACAGTTGGCATGCTACAACTAAAGACCCCACACACCACAAGGAAGATGGAAGATCCCGGGTGCTACAACTAAGACCTGGTGCTGCCAAGCAAATAAATAAACTTAAAAAAAATTACAGTCTACTGTTCACTGGGCATTGGCCATATGCCAAATATTATTCTAAGCATTTTACATATCTCATCACAACAACCTTGGGAAGTATGGACAAGCATTATATCCACTGTACAGATGAGGAAACTGAAGCAGAGTGTTACGCTTCACGAGGAAAAGAATTGTATCTGTCTTGGTCCCTCTTTTATCATAGCATTATCCTAGCACATAGTAGGCACTAGTCGGATGAATTATTTGAATGTTTAGTCACAAAATACCTAATACATACTATCTGTCTTGTTGATAATAAGATCCTTACCTAGTATCTAGCATAGTTTTGGCATATAGTGTACATTCATTGATTAAATAAACTAAATCTTATATTCATATAATATTTAATTTTCTATTAATATATTCAATAAGTGGTGTCAATCTGTTTTGCATTCAGTGCATATATAAGGAGACGTAGTAATCAGGACTTTGGGGTCGCAAATGACAGAAACTGAGCACAAACTAGCTCAAGATAAGAAGAAAAAGAAGAGTAAAGACAGGACAGAAGGAAGAAAGCAGTGCATGTCACTATAAAGTTCCAATGTGGACTTCAGGTAAGGCTATATCCAGGAACTTAGTCAATAGCATCAAGACCATTTAAATGTATTTATCATTTAAATTTTCCTTTCATAGACTCCTCCATATGGTTACAAGATGCTCTAGGTTATATCATTCTTATAACTAATACTCACAGAGAAAAGTCCCTCTTTCTGTTTAGTTATAGTACAAGGACCAGGAAGAACTCAAGATTATACCAGCTGGAATCACAAGTCCATCCCTGAACTAATAATGAAGCTAAGGGAATTGGTGCTCTGATTAGAGAGGTCTGGTTATATGCCCTTCTCTGAAAGGAAGATCACTTTTCCTCCCAAATAACATGAAATAAGTTCTCTCTGAAAAACAAGTTTTGATTGTTTGATGAAGCAGGGAGGGGAAGCCATGTTGGGCAAAATCTCTGGCTGCCACATTCACTAGCAAGAAAAGGTCCAATTCCCTTTCATGGGATCTGAGGCCTCAGGAGTCAGACTCCTGTATCTACAGATTTCTTCCTATCACCCTCCTTCAGCTGGGGTCTAGGCTTCCTGGGGATGCAGCCCTGAGAACCAAAGTACCTTCAGGCAAGCCCCTTTCCAGGCCCTTTCCAGTCCTAGCCCTGCCTCCACAGACTCCCAAATGGGGCTCTTCTCCTGGTGTGTAACGCAGCTATATAACACAGTTGTACAGTGGGAGAGACATGCCATTCTTCCAGGCCCTGGAGACAAGGCCCTCCAACTCCTGAGCTCATCAGTCCTACTCAGTACGTCTGCACTCCACTTCCCTGGCTTCCTGCTCTAGGAGCATATTGCCCCCTACCCCAGTGCCATTTTCCTCTATCATGGCCCTTCCCATGCTACGTGACAAGGACAAACCAGAGAGTGCGAGCACATCAATCATGGTCTGGCAATGGGGATGAAAGATGAACTCAATTCTCACTCATCATCACAAAATCGGTAATGTGTGCAGAGAAGTCAGGCCCATTTATGGGGGGCTATGATCTGTAACAGACTAGATGACACATTTGCAATCACTCCCACATGGCTGCCAAAAGGAGAGCAGAGCCATCTGAGTCCCCATCAGCACTAGATTCTCTTCCTCATGCATGGATTCTGACAACCACAATAACACTTAGTACCCCAATTGCATAACTTCTAAATGGGGCAAAGCAGAGCTTAATTTTACATTCAGTGGTGCAAGAAACTTCAAAGTTACTTCAAATCTCTGATGCAATCTCTTGACAAAGAAACTGCTTATCAGGATGTACAGTCCTGGCCCAGAGTGTTCAAAAGGATGGTAGAAAGCATTCTATCCAGTGGCTGTAAAGTGGCAGCCTCTCAGCTGATTATGATTCACAGACATGTTCTGTTGGGTTCTGGTAATCCTTACAAATAAGGAAATTTCAGCTTTTAAAAATCCAGAGTCCTCACTTATCTTGAAATTCAAAAGATCAGACAAATTAAGTGCATAATCCATCATGGTAGCTGTCAGCTGAGACAGAAGTTGGAGCTCCTCCATTCAGGTGGATGGAAACTCACTAGTTCTCCACACTCGCCACCACTCCCTACTGGTATCCTTTACATTATCCATCATCCCCCTCATAGGAATTGGCACCTGCAACTCCTGTCTAGGCCTTCCATTTCACATCAGACTCTAAGGAGGCTCAAAATGGTAGAATGACTTGATCAATTTAGACTGGAACTCTGTTTTTGTTATTATGTTTAAACAATATGTTGACTTTTCTTTCTTATTTTAAATTATCATACAGCAAAATTGACTTTTTTGTACAGTTCCATAAATTTTAATGCATATATATATTCATGTGATAGTGAGTGAAAGTATGAGTTTCTCAGTCACGTCTGACTTTGCAACCCCGTGGACTGTAGCCTGACAGACTCCTCTGTCCATGGAATTCACAAGACAAGAATACTGGAGTGGGTTGCCATTTCCTCCTCTAGAGGAAACTTACAGACCCAGGGATCAAACCCGGGTCTGCTACATTGCAGACAGATTCTTTACCATCTGAGCCACCAACGAAGCACCTGTAATAGAGTCATGTAACCTTTACCAAATCAGGACATAGAATGGTTCCATCATCCCCCAAATCTGGCTCACATCACCCCTTTACTGTCACTCCCTCCTGCCACCCCTAACCCTGGAAACCACTGATCTGTTCTCCATCACGACAGCTTTATCTTTCAAGTCTATGAGAAAAGTGGAGTCATACATGATGTAACCTTTAATACAGGCTTCTGGGATTTCTTTGGAAGGAATGATGCTAAAGCTGAAACTCTAGTACTTTGGCCACCTCATACGAAGAGTTGACTCATTGGAAAAGACTCTGATGCTGGGAGGGATTGGGGGCAAGAGGAGAAGGGGACGACAGAGGATGAGATGGCTGGATGGCATCACTGACTCTATGAACGTGAGTCTCAGTGAACTCCGGGAGTTCGTGATGGACAGGGAGGCCTGGCGTGCTGCGATTCATGGGGTCGCAAAGAGTCGGACAAGACTGAGCGACTGATCTGATCTGATCTTAGAAGTAGCATAGCAGCTGAAAGAATCACTTGAGATTTTGGTGTATTGGTAGTTCATTCCTGTTTATTCCTGAATGGTTTTCCTCTCTATGGATGTACTACTGTTTGTTTACAGACTGAAGTTTTTTACTCAAAGTTCAGAGGGGTTTTTTGAGATGTCAGGCCGTGGGGTGCTGGCTCAAACTGGATCATGAAAGTTGAGTGCTAACTTTTCAGAAATGATGCCACCCAATTGTTGAACAAGCTATTAAAAAGTTAAATCAAAAGTAAAGGTAATAAATACTCAAAGCTTGTCACATTCTAATTAAGCTAGTTCAGTTTACTACACTCTAAGCTGTAAGATTGCTGTATCCATCGTATCTATGTGGTGGGAAAACTGCACAATGATGTACAACATCCCTACTTAGTGTTCAGTGACATCATGTTGATGTCATTAAATCCATTTACCAGGACACCATGGCTCTAAGCTCTAAGAACCAAGACTCCCCTACAGAAAATCCTCACCCATTTCCTCACCCACTTTTCTTACTTGTCCCAGACCCCCACCCTAGCTTTTCTTATGCACTCAATTTGGGTAAAGAAAGTCCCCCTGGGGAAAAGACGGGGGCACAGAGCTAGACAGCAGAAACCTGACATACTACACTTGGCTACAGGACAGAGCGGTGGGAAGTGCCTTGTGCTGGAGGGAAGACGCCGGGGATTGCTCTCCCCAACAGGGGTGCGGTGCAGGCCTTTTTTCCCTACCTCTCTACCTTTTCCTGCAGCACAAATCCCAGTTGGGAAGATCTTCTACCCAACCTCACTCCTCGTCCAACTCCTCCTTGTACTGGATCTCTTCAGTAAAAGGAAGGAGCTAGTGAGTCAGAGCTTTCAAATGGCCACCTCCCAGGGATCACCAGGATGAGCAGGCAAAGATAAAGTGGGATGGGGAGCCCTGGACCCCCCACTTCCTACTTCAACTGAAGCCCCTTCACTTTTATACTCCACTTTAATGTTTTATAAATGAAAGACCAGCACAAGATTTCCTTTGAAAATGATTTCTGCTGATAAAAGGAAACTAAAACTTTTTGAACATTAACCCTGAAGCATCTTTAATCTGAGCTATAGCAAAAGCCTCCTAAGTGGTCTCCCATTTTCTACTCTTGCCACCTCCCTTCTCCCCCCTCCCCCTTCCCATCCCCTCCTCTCCCAATACACACACACACACACACACACACACAGAGCAGAAGAAACAGCAGCCACAGTGATCCTGTTAAAATGCAAATCAAATCATGCTGCTCTTCTCCTCAAAACTCTGACAGCTTCCCTTAGTGGTCAGGATAATCGCTGAAGTCTTTAACAAGCTCCACAAGATTCCACAGGGTCTGGCCCCAAGCTCTTACTCTGATGTCATTGTCTCTCACCCTCTGCACTTAGCACACACCTGGCCTCCATCCTGCTCCTCACAGGCACCAAGCATGTTCAAGCACATGGACCTTTGCACATCTTTCTGGAATGCTCTTCCTCTGAGTATCCACATTGTTACCCCCTCAAACACATGGCCAATGTCACCATCATTGAAGCCTTCTCAAGTCCCCCTATCAAAACTGGTTCTTTCCATTATAATTTTTTCTCTCCTCAACCTAAAATATATGTTTCATAATTTAAAAACTAAGCCATGTTCATTTCAGAGACTGTAGAAAATATGAAAAAGTACAAATAAGACAATAAAAAAATCCATTACTATAAACCCAGAGATAGTTAACATTCTGCTGTATTTCTTTCTAGTATTTTTCTTTTTCTTTCTTTTAGTCTTATTCTTTTTCACTGTTAATTGTGCACAGAATGAAATAATCAACAAGATCTACAAAGCTTACTGTGAAGAGCAAGTTTCCTACCCTTCCACAGTCCCTACCCAAGCTCATCACCGTCAACAACTTTAACAACTGCTATTTTTAAAATCTATTTTTAAAAATTAACAAATTGGACTTAATTAAACTTATTAATAAAATCTTTTCACAGCAAAGGAAAACAACAACAAAATGAAAAGACAACCTACAGAATGGGAGAAAATATTTGCAAACAATGCATAATTAACTGATACAGGGTTAATATCAAAAAATACATAAACAGCTTATACAACTCAATATTTTAAAAAATTCAATCAAAAAATGGGCAGAAGATCCAAACAGACATTTTTCCAAAGAAGACATACATTCAGATGACTAACAGGAACCTGAAAAGATGTTCAACATTATTAGATCATCATTAGAGAAATGCAAATCAAAACCACAGTGAAGTACCTCACACTGGTCAATGGCTGTCCTCAAAAAGTATACAAACAATAAATGCTGGAAAGGGCATAGAGAAAAGGGGACCCTTGTACACTGTTGGTGGGAATGGAAATTGGTACAGACATTATAGAAAACAGTATGAAAATGCCTTAAAAAACTAAAGGTATGGTCTAGCAATTTCAGTCCCAGGTACATATCTAGAAAAAATGAAAACTCTAATTCAAAAAAATACATACATCCAATGTTCAATGTTCATTGCAGCACTGTTTATAATAGACAAGACATGGAAGCAACCTAGTCTCCATCAACAGATGAATGGATTAAAAAGATATGGTCCAGATAGTGTTCAGGGTATTCAGGCCAGATTAAACTAGAACACTTTCTAACACCATATACAAAAATAAACTCAAAATGGATTAAAGATCTCAACATAAGACCAGAAACTATAAAACTCCTAGAGGAGAACATAGGCAAAACACTCTCTGACATACATCACAGCAGGATCCTCTATGACCCACCTCCCAGAATATTGGAAATAAAAGCAAAAATAAACAAATGGGACCTAATTAAACTTAAAAGCTTCTGCACATCAAAGGAAACTATTAGCAAGGTGAAAAGACAGCCTTCAGAATGGGAGAAAATAATAGCAAATGAAGCAACCGACAAACAACTAATCTCAAAAATATACAAGCAACTCCTACAGCTCAACTCCAGAAAAATAAATGACCCAATCAAAAAATGGGCCAAAGATCTAAATAGACATTTCTCCAAAGAAGACATACAGATGGCTAACAAACACTTGAAAAGATGTTCAACATCACTCTTTATCAGAGAAATGCAAATCAAAACCACTATGAGGTACCATTTCACACCAGTCAGAATGGCTGCGATCCAAAAGTCTACAAATAATAAATGCTGGAGAGGGTGTGGAGAAAAGGGAACCCTCTTACACTGTTGGTGGGAATGCAAATTAGTACAGCCACTATGGAGAACAGTGTGGAGATTCCTTAAAAAACTGGAAATAGAACTGCCTTATGATCCAGCAATCCCACTGCTGGGCATACACACTGAGGAAACCAGAAGGGAAAGAGACACGTGTACCCCAATGTTCATCGCAGCACTGTTTATAATAGCCAGGACATGGAAGCAACCTAGATGTCCATCAGCAGATGAATGGATAAGAAAGCTGTGGTACATATACACAATGGAGTATTACTCAGCCATTAAAAATAATACATTTGAATCAGTTCTAATGAGGTGGATGAAACTGGAGACTATTATACAGAGTGAAGTAAGCCAGAAGGAAAAACATAAATACAGTATACTAACGCATGTATATGGAATTTAGAAAGATGGTAACGATAACCCTGTGTACGAGACAGCAAAAGAGACACTGATGTATAGAACAGTCTTATGGACTCTGTGGGAGAGGGTGGGAAGATTTGGGAGAATGTCATTGAAACATGTGAAATGTCATGTATGAAACGAGATGCCAGTCCAGGTTCAGTGCACGATGCTGGATGCTTGGGGCTGGTGCGCTGGGAAGGCCCAGGGGGATGGTATGGGGAGGTTGGGAGGGAGGAGGGTTCAGGATGGGGAGCATGTGATTTTTAATTAAAAAAATTAAAAGAAAAAAAAAAAAAAGATATGGTCCATATATACAATGGAATACTACTCAGTCAAAAAAAAGAATGAAGTATTGCCATTTGCAACAATGTAGATGGCTCTAGAGAATATTATACTTAGTGAAATGTCAGACAGAGAAAAGTAAATACTATATGGTATTATTATATGTAGAATCTAAAAAATAATATAAATGTCTATAGCAAAACAGAAACAGACTCACAGACATAGAACACAAATTTATGGATACCAAAGGGGAGAGGGAGAAGGGGAAGGACAAATTAGGAGTACAAGATTCATGTACACAACTACTATACGTAAAATAGATTAGCAACAAGGATCTACTGTACAGCACAGGGAATTATATCCAGTGTCCTGTAAAATCTATAGTGGAATATATCTATAAAAAAAACTGAATCACTGTGTTGTACACCTGAAACTAAAAAAAATATTCAGTTCAGTTCAGTTCAGTTGCTCAATCATGTCTGACTCTTCACAACCCCATGGACCACTGCACGCAAGGCTTGCCTGTCCATCACCAACTCCCAGAGACTACTCAAACTCATCTCCATTGAGGCAGTGATACCATCAAACCATCTGAGGCGGTGATACCATCAAACCATCTTATCCTCTGATGTCCCTTTCTCCTCCTGCCCTCAATCTTTCCCCAGCATCAGGGTGTTTTCAAATGAGTCAGCTCTTCGCATCAGGTAGCCAAAGTATTGAAGTTTCAGCTTCAACATCAGTCCTTCCAATGAACACCCAGGACTGATCTCCTTTAGGATGGACTGGTTGCATCTCCTTGCAGTCCAAGGAACTCTCAAGAGCCTTCTCCAACACCACAGTTCAAAAGCATCAATTCTTCAGCACTCAGCTTTCTTTATAGTCCAACTCTCACATCCATACATGACTACTGGAAAAACCATAGCCTTGACTAGATGGACCTTTGTTGACAAAGTAATGTCTCTGCTTTTTAATATGCTGTCTAGGTTAGTCATAACTTTCCTTCCAAGGAGTGTCTTTTAATTTCATAGCTGCAGTCACTATCTGCAGTGATTTTGGAGCCCCCCCTAAAAAAAAAATAAAGTCAGCCACTGTTTCCAAATCTATTTGCCATGAAGTGATAGGACCGGATGCCATGATCTTAATTTTCTGAATGTTGAGCTTTAAGCCAACTTTTTCACTCTCCTCTTTCACTTTCATCAAGAAACTCTTTAGTTCTTCTTCACTTTCTGCCATAAGGGTGGTGTCATCTACATATCTGAGGTTATTGATATTTCTCCCTGCAGCCTTGATTCCAGCTTGTGCTTCATCCAGCCCAGCATTTCTCATGATGCTGTGGAAAATTCTGAAAGAGATGGGAATACCAGATCACCTGACCTGCCTCTTGAGAAACCTGTATGCAGGTCAGGAAGCAACAGTCAGAACTGGACATGGAACGACAGACTGGTTCCAAATAGGAAAAGGAGTACATCAAGGCTGTATATTGTCACCCTGCTTATTTAACTTATATGCAGAGTACATCACGAGAAATCCTGGGCTGGAGGAAGCACAAGCTGGAATCAAAATTGCCAGGAGAAATATCAATAAACTCAGATGTGCAGATGACACCACCCTTATGGCAGAAAGTGAAGAAGAACTAAAGAGCCTCTTGATGAAAGTGAAAGAGGAGAGTGAAATAGTTGGCTTAAAGCTCAACATTAAGAAAACAAAGATCATGGCATCCGGTCCTATCACTTCATGGCAAATAGATTTGGAAACAGTGGCTGACTTTATTTTTTTTTGGGGGGGGGCTCCAAAATCACTGCAGATAGTGACTGCAGCCATGAAATTAAAAGACACTTACTACCCAATCAAAAAATGGGCCAAAGATCTAAATAGACATTTCTCCAAAGAAGACATACAGATGGCTAACAAACACATGAAAAGATGCTCAACATCACTCATTATCAGAGAAATGCAAATCAAAACCACTATGAGGTACCATTTCACACCAGTCAGAATGGCTGCGATCCAAAAGTCTACAAATAATAAATGCTGGAGAGGGTGTGGAGAAAAGGGAACCCTCTTACACTGTTGGTGGGAATGCAAACTAGTACAGCCACTATGGAGAACAGTGTGGAGATTCCTTAAAAAACTGGAAATAGAACTGCCTTATGATCCAGCAATCCCACTGCTGGGCATACACACTGAGGAAACCAGAAGGGAAAGAGACACGTGTACCCCAATGTTCATCGCAGCACTGTTTATAATAGCCAGGACATGGAAGCAACCTAGATGTCCATCAGCAGATGAATGGATAAGAAAGCAGTGGTACATATACACAATGGAGTATTACTCAGCCATTAAAAAGAATACATTTGAATCAGTTCTAATGAGGTGGATGAAACTGGAGCCTATTATACAGAGTGAAGTAAGCCAGAAGGAAAAACACCAATACAGTATACTAACGCATATATATGGAATTTAGAAAGATGGTAACGATAACCCTGTATACGAGACAGCAAAAGAGACACTGATGTATAGAATAGTCTTATGGACTCTGTGGGAGAGGGAAAGGGTGGGAAGATTTGGGAGAATGGCATTGAAACATGTGAAACGTCATGTATGAAACGAGATGCCAGTCCAGGTTCAATGCACGATGCTGGATGCTTGGGGCTGGTGCACTGGGACGACCCAGAGGGATGGTGTGGGGAGGGAGGAGGGAGGAGGGTTCAGGATGGGGAACACATGTATACTAATTAAATAATTAAAAAAAAAAAACAACATTCAAAAAACTAAGATCATGGCATGCAGTCCCACCACTTTGTGGCAAATAGATGGGGAAACAATGGAAACAGTGATAGACTTAAAAAAAAAAAACAAAAAACTTTTCAAGTGCATTCATCTGATTGTTTTCCAGAATATCTATGTTTTGTTATATAATAAATATTTTCAAACAAAATCAAAAAAAATAAATAAATAAAAGACACTTATTCCTTGGAAGGAAAGTTATGACCAACCTAGACAGCGTATTAAAAAGCAGAGACATTACTTTGCCAACTAGTCAAGGCTATAGTTTTTCTGGTGGTCATGTATGGATGTGAGAGTTGGACTTTGAAGAAAGCTGAGCACCAAAGAATTGATGCTTTTGAATTGTGGTGTTGGAGAAGATTCTTGAGGGTCCCTTGGACTTCAAGGAGATGCAACCAGTCCATCCTAAAGGAGATCAGTCCTGGGTGTTTATTTGTAGGACTGATGTTGAAGCTGCAACTCCAATACTTTGGCCACCTGATGCTAAGAGCTGACTCATTTGAAAAGACCCTGATGCTGGGAAAGATTGAGGGCAGGAGGAGAAGGGGACAACAGAGGATGAGATGGTTGGATGGCATCACCAACTAGATGGACATGGGTTTCGGTGGACTCCAGGAGTTGGTGATGGACAGGGAGGCCTGGCGTGCTGCAGTTCATGGGATCACAAAGAGCTGGACACGACTGAGCAAGTGAACTGAACTGAACTCTGCATATAAGTTAAATAAGCAGGGTGACAATATACAGCCTTGATGTACTCCTTTTCCTATCTGGAACCAATCTGTTGTTCCATGTCCAGTTCTAACTGTTGCTTCCTGACCTGCATACAGATTTTTCAAGAGGCAGTTCAGGTGGTCTGGTATTCCCATCTCTTTCAGAAAATATTGCAAATCAATTAAACTTCAATTTTTTAAAGTAATACAAAAACAAAACAAAAAATAAATTAATTAAAATTTTAAAAACACATTTCAGCATTGTCTATGGATTTCCACTATGGAAGGTGAGGGCTTCTCTGGTGGCTCAGCTGGTAAAGAATCCACCTACAATGCAGGAGATCTGAGTTCGATCCCTGCGTTGGGAAGATCTCCTGGAGAAGGGAACAACTACCCACTCCAGTATTCTGGCCTGGAGAATTTCATCTACTGTATAGTCCATGGGGTCACAAAGAGCCGGACACAACTGAGCGACTTTCACTTCACTTCATGGAAGGTGAGAAATTAGCTTCTTTCTTTCCACTTCCCTTACCACATGTCACATACTTTCTGTCTCCTTCCCCCTAATATATACTACTTTGGGATAGGTCAACAGTGAATTATATAACTATGCAAATGCTTGAATCATGTGTGTGTGTGTGCTCACGCTCCAGTCATGTCCAACTCTGTGCAACCCTGTGGACTATGGCCCACCAGGCTCCTCTATCCATGGGGATCCTCCAGACAAGAATACTGGAGTGGGTTGCCATTTCTTGCTCCTCCGGGGGATCTTCCCGACCCTTGGATCAAACCCACTTCTTTTGCATATCCAGCATTGGCAGGTGGATTCTTTACCACTATCACCACCTAGGAAGCCTTGAATCATGCAGTGTTCTATTATTACTTTTTCTTTCCAATTATCTCTGTTTTTCCTGGAGTTACTATCTGTATAGTTTCCTGTTTTATTGTTTCTTTTGTTCTGTTTACATCAGTAATAACAAACAAACATCATGAGTTGCCTGTTTCTTGAAGTACTTTCCTCCCTTCATCTTGTGACATAGTGAGTGAAGTGAAGTCGCTTAGTCGTGTCCGACTCTTTGCGACCCCATGGACTGTAGCCTACCAGGGTCCTCTGTACATGGGATTCTCCAGGCAAGAATACTGGAGTGCGTTGCTGTTTCCTTCTCCAGGGGATCTTCCCAACCCAGGGATCGAACCCGGGTCTCCTGCCTTGTGGGCAGACGTTTTACCATCTGAGCCACCAGGGAAGCCCCATGGTCCATCTAAATGGTTTCCCTGTGTATCTGCAACCAGATGACTTCTTGGAATTTCTCTTCACCATCATTCTAGTCATATTCTCTTTCCTGACCCTGATATCTTTATTTTTCTTGGTTTATTCTGTTGTTTTGGTGGAGCACATGCTGCAAACGCTTCCTAAGAAAGGCTGCATGAAAGACACATTATTTTTAAGAATCTGTAATCTGAAAAGACTTCTGTTCTAGCCTTACAACCCAGATAATTTGTCTAGAAGTAGAATTTTAGCTCAGAAATCATTTTTATTCAGAATTCTGAAGGCATTGCACCACTGTGTTTCAGCTCCCAAAGTTTTCTCAATAGAAACCGCACTGATTAACGATCTTTTGTAAGTAATGTATTTTTGCTGTCTGGAAGCTTCAAGCTCCTTCTCTGGCTTAGTGTTCTGAAAGTTCATGACAATATAAATGTAAGACTCTTTTCATCCATCTTGCAACTGTAATGGGCACTTGGTGGCCTTTTCAATCTGGAAACTGGTATTTTTTTAATTCTAGCAATGTCTATTGAATTCTTTCTTTGACAATCCTCCTCTCCCATGTGTCTTTTTTCTGTCTTTCTGAAATCCCTATTATATGGACCTCCTGGGCTACTTTTCTAATTTTTTATCTTTTCTCTCCTATAATATCCACCTCTTTGTCTTTTTATTCTAGTTCTTAAGAAGTTTCTTCAAGTCTCCAGTTATTCTACTGTGGTTTTCGCTTTTGCCATCACATTTTCAATTTCCAACAGCTCTTTTTTCTCTGAATATTACTTTTTATACAGCATTCTGTCCTTTTCTCAGGGTTGCGGTATCTTTTCTCTCTCTGAATATTCATTGAGAATTTTCTCCCTCCCTCTGCCTCTGTCTTACAGGTTTTCTTCTCCCTGCACAGTCTGTTTCCTCCAAGTTGTTTTTTCCTGCACATTTGGCTTTTGTTTGGTCTTTCTTATTAGAACTTTTCCTCAGATGTCTGGTAATCCTTGGCCATCTGCTCCTCTGAGGATCAGGGAACTAAACTGCTGATTGGAAGCTCTGTGTGCACAGGTGGGACTTGCTGACTAAAGAGTTTCACCACATACTATGATCAGACCGCACACTTTGATTGTAAAACTCCAATAACACTGTCTTCAGGTCTTTCTTGAGATAGTCAGACTCTCCAGAGAAAACTTCTCCAAACCCCTGCTGGAGCACATAGGCCTGGCTGCCCTACTCACAAGGAGAGAGGGCCTCAGCGTGCAGTACACACGTACTCACTTAATCCCCTATTTGAGTCCGGTCAGTTTGCCATCCTCTGCTGCTCAGGCAGTCTGCTCCAGGGACTAGAGCCCCAGTCTTCTGCCAGAGGTACCCAGCTCTCCTCTGTGGAGAAAAGGAGATGCTCTGAACTGATCCTCTTTATTTTATCTTCTGTCTTCCACATACACACACACCATTCCAGACACCCTGACACAACCATTGCCCACACTTTGGGAGGTGACTAGTGTAAAGCAAGTTGGTTCTCAGCTTTCTCCTTTACCCACTGAGCATGCAACTTTCTCAGGTTTGCCTTTTAGCTCCCATGCTTAGTCCTATAACCTCCTTTCCTTATTTTCTCATCCATGAATATCTATGCCTTTAAAAAAACGCCTTGCACGTCCCGGCCACTCAGTGGTTAAGACTCCATGCTTCTACTGCGGGAGCGCAGGTTCAATCACTTAGTTGGGAAACTAACATCCCACATGCCACGTGGCATGGCCACAAAAATAAATAAGTAAAAAGGGGGTTTATTTCATTCTATGACGTCTCAGAAAGGAGTAAAAGGAGATATGTGTTTTCAATCTGACATTTGTGTCCAGGAACCCATAGTGTTTATCTGCTTATTTGTTTACTATCTATTTGTTCTCACTAGAATATGCATTCCGTGATGGCAAAGACAAATGCTTTGGTCACCCCTCTATCTTCAGACACTCCCAGAAGAGTGTCTGGCACATACTAATTAAGTGTTGACCAATAAATGAATAAATGTAAGAAGGAAGGAATATTCCTCTGGCTCTATTTCTATTTTGTGAGTTTTTACTCCATTTCCCAAGTTTATTCTAACTTTCCTTCTCTTCAACTATGTCCCTTTTTCCCAAAAGACTTCCCACTTCACTGCTTACCAAACTTTATTCTTCCCCTGCAATTTTTTCTCTTTCCTGATTCACTCCCAACTTTCCTTTTTACTACCTGGCATTGACTTCAGTCTCAATTTCTATGAAAGTGAAAAAAGTGAAACTGTTAGTACTCAGTTGTGTCCGACTCTTTGTGACCCCGTGAACTGTAGCCTGCCAGGCTCCTCTGTCCATGGAATTCGCCAGGCAAGAATACTTGAGTGGGTAGCCATTCCCTTTCACTAGGTGATCTTCCAAACCCAGGGATCAAACCCAGGTCTCTTGCATTGCAGGCAGACCCTGTATCTTTTGAACCACCATGAAGGAGATCAAATTTTCACTCAGTAAAACACACCTATTACATTTGTAGGAGCTGGGAAAACACAAGGAGAGAATACTTGGTTCCTGCCTTCTCGGGAAAAACATAATTTAACTAACTCTTTTTTAAAATCAAGACTTCTATTAAGACACTAATTCACAGTAGGTTTCAAAAAAAACAAACATCAAATTACCAGACTGCCAGGAGCAGGTGGGTTAATAAGCAAAGGCCTGGGGATGCAGAATCTGAGGGATTATTGGAAGGGACAGAGGACTAAGCTTCTAGACAAAGAAAGGCCAAATTAACACTCACAGTGCTCACAGCCACTCTTATCCTTCCAACCCCTCCTCCCCTGTACCTCCTGGTTAAAAAAAACAGGGCTAAATTGGAAAAGAAAAAAAGGGTTCATTTTTTCTCTCATTAATAAGATGTTTCTTGAATTTTCTAGTATATTCTAGCCCTAGGTAAGCAATTCAGACATGGCATCTGCTCTTATAAAGTTAGAGCCTAGTGTGAGATTCAGATTATAAACAAGTAAAAAACAAAATCAATAGTACGAACAGTGGCAAGCGCTCTGAGGGAAGTACATAGTGTTCAGTGATAGAAGATAACAAAGGGACTTCCTTACATGTGGGTGGGCCGTGAGGGCTCCTCTGAGAAAGTGTAATGGACTTGTTGTCGATGCTGTGGTATTCTGAAGTGAATTTCCTACTTTTCCCAGCAAAAGTACTCTGTATCATTCGTGAAATTTCAGCTCTCTCCCATATGCAGCCATGCTGTTAGATCATGTGGGGTCCCACCCTCAGTTCCAAATAAAGGTCCTGACTGGCTTAAGCAAGTCTAATCCTTTCCCCACCTTCATGTCCCTCCCAAGGTGATTGATTTAGACAAGGGTGTGTGACACAGTTTAGTCCAATGAGAGAAACTGAATCCTTGGACTTGAGCAGGAACCGCCAGAAGAGACCCTCTCTCTACTCCTGGAGATTGTGGTATGAGGATGTAAGTTTGAAATAGTGACAGCCATTTTGTGATCATGAGGAAAGAGCATCTGTACAGTAAGTGAGAGAGAAACAGTCTTCAGTGACATAGGTTAAGCCTTTCTTGAAGCCAGAACTATTTCTAGACTTATTAGATATAGGAGACTTCCCAAGTGGTGCTAGTGGTAAAGAACCTGCCTGCCAATGCAGGAAACATGAGACGAGGGTTGGATCCCTGGGTCAGGAAGATCCTCTGGAGGAGAGCATGGCAACTCACTCCAGTATTCTTGCCCAGAGAATCCCATGGACACAGGAGCCTGGTGGGCTACAGTCCACTGGGTCACAAAGAATCGGACATGACTAAAACGACTTGGCACACACATGCACAAATTCTTTTTATTATAATATTTTAGGTAGTCTGAGTGGGATTTTCTCACTCGCAATCAAAACAATTGTTACTGCTAGAAAAGTGATATTTAAGCTAAAAACCGAGAAAGAACTAACCAAGAGAGAAGAGATGTAGGGGCATTCCAGGCACAGGAACCAGCCCTAAGAAAGTACTGGAGAAAGAAAAACCTTAGTGTGTTCAGGGAATAAGTGGAGGCCAGTGTGGGAGCCACAGGATAAGAGAGTGAACTGCAGCCAGATTGGCAAGTAGGGGGTCATGGGAAGGAATCTGCATGCTTAGATTTTATTCTAAGGAAATAGGAAATCCCACTCTGATTCATGTTTCATGATAATGTGGTTGCTGAGTACAGAATGGATTGGATGACTGGACAGGGGCATAAATGTGAGAGGAATATTAGAAAGAGCCTCTGTAATTGTCTGGGCAAGAGAAGGTGGTTTCCTGGCTAAGGTAGTGGTGGTGGGGATGGAACATAACAAAAAACTAGCTAGTTTTTTAGTATGTCTTTAATTTACTTGTACATTTATATATTCAACCACGGAAATGAAGAGTCTCTGTGTATCACTGTGTTAAGGTTCAAGATCTTAAGATGAAAATATACTTTTGCTATCCAAAAGAGACTTCTATCTAAAGGGAAACAACCAGGAAAATGACTATAACAATATAAAAAGAACTGTGATGGAAGTACTACAAGATGTACTGGGGGCATTGGAAAAGAAACCACTAATTTGGCCTGGGAAATTCAGGCATGGATTCTTTGAAGAAATAGAGACATAGGTTTAAGGAGTTTGTCAGATCAGCAAGGAGGATATTCTAGGCTGAATGTCTCAGAAAGACATGGAAGCTTTAAAATAGTTTGGTGTTGTTGCTCAGTCACTAAGTCATGTCCAAATCTCTGTGACCCCATGACCTGCAGCACACCAGGCTTCCCTGTCCTTCGCTATCTCCCGGTGTTTGCTCAAACTCATAATCACTGAGGATGGTGACTGCAGCCATGCAATTAAAAGACGCTTGCTCCTTGGGAAAAAAGCTATAGCAGAGACATCTCTTCGCCAACAAAGATGTCTGGTCAAAGCTATGGTTTTTCCAGTAGTCATCTATGGATGTGAGAGTTGGATTATAAAGAAAGCTGAATGCCGAAGAACTGATGCTTTTGAATTGTGGTGTTGGAGAAGACTCTTGAGAGTCTATTGGACTGCAAGGAAATCAAACTAGTCAATACTAAAGGAAATCAATCCTGAATATTCATTGGAAGGACTGAAGCTGAAGCTTAGGTTCCAATACTTTGGCCACCTGATGCAAAGACCCAACTCTCTGGAAGAGTTTGTAGTCAGGGGAAAAGAAGTCAGATATTTCCAGAGCTCCAATTGCAAATGATCAAGACCATCCCCCACAAGAAAAAGAAATGCAAAAAGGCAAAATGGTTGTCTGAGGCCTTACAAATAGCTGAGAAAAGAAGAGAAGTGAAAAGCAAAGGAGAAAAGGAAAGATATACCCATTTGAATGCAGAATTCCAAAGAATAGCACGGAGAGATAAGAAAGCCTTCCTCAGTGATCAATACAAAGAAATAAAGGAAAACAATAGAAGAGGGAAGACTAGAGATCTCTTTTTAAAAAAATTAGGGATACCAAGGGACAGAAACAGTATGGACCAAACAGAAGCAGAAGATATTAAGAAGAGGTGGCAACAATACACAGAAAAACTATACAAAAAAGATCTCATGACCCAGATAACCATGATGGTGTGATCACTCACCTAGAGCCAGACATCCTGGAATGCGAAGTCAAGTGGGCCTTAGGAAGCATCACTACCAACAAAGCCAGTGGAGGTGATGGAATTCCAGTTATTTCAAATCCTAAAAGATGATGCGGTTAAGGTGCTGCAATCAATATGCCATCAAATTTGGAAAACTCAGCAGTGGCCACAGGACCAGAAAAGGTCAGTTTTCATTCCAATCCCAAACAAAGGCAATGCCAAAGGATGTTCAAACTACCGCACAAGTGCACTCATCTCACATGCTGGCAAAGTAATGCTCAAAATTCTCCAAGCCAGGCTTCAACATTATGTGAACCATAAACTTCCAGATGTTCAAGCTGGATTTAGAAAAGGCAAAGGAACCAGAGATCAAATTGCCAGCATCCGTTGGCTCATAGAAAAATAAGAGAGTTCCCAAAAAACATCTACTTCTGCTTTATTGACTACATCAAAGCCTTTGACTGTGTGGATCACCCCAAACTGTGGAAAATTCTTAAAGAGATAAAAATACCAGACCACCTTACCTGACCACCTTACCTGACTCCTGAGAAATCTGTATGCAGTTCAAGAAGCAACAGTTAGAACTAGACATGGAACAACAGACTGGTTCTAAATAGGGAAAGGAATATGTTAAGGTTGTATATTGTCACCCTGCTTATTTAACTTATATGCAGAGTATATCATGCAAAATGCCAAGCTGGATGAAGCACAAGCTGGAATCAAGATTGCCAGGAGAAATATCAATAACCTCAGATATGCAGAAGACATGTTTATGGCAGAAAATGCAAAGGAACTAAAGAGCCTCTTGATGAAAGTGAAAAAGGAGAGTGGAAAAAGCTGGCTTAAAACTCAGCATTCAGAAAATGAAGATCATGGCATCTGGTCCCATCATTTCATGGCAAATAGATGGGGAAACAATGGAAACAGTGACAGACTTTATTTTGGGGGGGCTCCAAAATCACTGCAGATGGTTGCTGCAGCCATGAAATTAAAAGACGCTTGATCTTTAGAAGAAAAGCTATGCCCAACCTAGACAACATATTAAAAAGCAGAGACATTACTTTGCCAACAAAACTCCATCTAGTCAAAGCTATGGTTTTTCCAGTAGTCATGTATGGATGTGAGAGTTGGACCATAAAGAAAGCTGAGTGCCGAAGAATTGATGCTTTTGAACTGTGGTGTTGGAGAAGACTCTTGAGAGTCCTTTGGACTACAAGGAGGTCAAACCAGTCAATCATAAATGAAATCAGTCCTGAATATTCATTGGAAGGACTGATACTGAAGCTGAAACTCCAATACTTTCGCCACTTGATGCAAAGAACTGACTCACTGGAAAAGACCCTGATGCTGGGAAAGATTGAAGGCAGGAGGAGAAGGATACAACAGAGGATGAGATGTTTGGATGGCATCACCAACTCAACAGACATTAGTCTGAGCAAGCTTCACGAGTTGGTGATGGACAGGGAAGCCTGGCATGCTGCAGTCCATGGGGTCATGTTGCAAAGAGTCAGACATGACTGAACAACTGAACTGAACTGAACTGAATTGCAAAGAGGGACCATGATAGAAACAGTAGTGATCATCAAACATTCCCTGCATTTCCCAGGCCCTTTGCAGCTAAGTGACAAACTCGGGCAAATGGACTTTCAAGATGAATCTCAGAAGAGTTCATGGCCACCCTCCAGGTCTCTCTTTCTCCTCCATGACAATCATGGAGGAAATGTGGTGAAATGGAAATGCCACATGTTAAAGTAGCCTGGATCTCTGAGTTACTGCATGGAGAATAGTTCCTCTGGAGAATCATCCAAACTTACAACAGACCTTGTATAAATAAGAAATAAATCTTTGTTGTGTTAAGCCACTGAGAATTTGAAGTTGTTCGCTAATGTCATAACTTAGCACGACTAATATATAGAGTAATGGGGATAAGATGACAGAAGGGCAGGGGCCAGACCACAGAAAGACTTGTCTGCCAAGTGCCTCAAGCAAAGACTGAACTTTATCTTGCAGGGATTTAAGAATCACCAAAGCATAGAGATGAATATGAGACCATTCTGGCAGCAGTGGAATGGATGAATGGATGAATACTTGGGTTTGGGCCTTGAAGGGGAGAAGTAATTCTTAAAGGCAGAGAAATTAGAAAAGAGGCATTGAAATAGTACAGGAGAAAGATGACAGCATGAACTAAGGCAATGGTACAGTACAGAAAGGAGTGTGTAATTTTGGTGGATATTTTAGGAGGGAAAATGCAGAGACTGAATTAGTGACTATTCATTGGGCACAGAGTTAGAGGAAACAAAAGAGGGAAGCTCTGACTCCATTAAGCCTCTGCTTCCTTAGCCCTGATAACAAACCACCTTAATCACTATGAGTCCAACCACTGTCAGCACCAAGATCAGTTCAGTTCAGTTCAGTCGCTCAGTCCTGTCCAACTCTTTACAACACCCTGGACTGCGGCATGCCAGGCTTCCCTGTCCATCACTAACTCCCGGAGCTTACTCAAACTCATGTCTACTGAGTCAGTGATGCCACCCAACCATCTCATCCTCTGTCCAAGAGAGGACCAGAAAGAAGAGCTTAAGGAGAAGCTCTTCTCCTTAAGTGGTTCCAAGGCAAATGGAAATGCTTGGCCTTGAGGCAGAGGAGCCAGGGGACTAGGTCTGGTCCCTTTGACTGGTTGATTCATTGTATTTCTCTAGACTTCAGCTTCCTGGAGTCATCAGACTTGAATATTTCCAATGTCTCTTTCCATTTTAATGCCATAACTCTCAAAAAGGAAACAGAGGAGCAAGGGAAAGGCTAGAAGAGGAAGAAGGCAAGTGAGGAGTTCAACTATGACTAACAAGGAAAGAAAGGAAGAAAAGAGAGAAAAAAAACAGGTGTGGTTGCTCAAAACGGGATTTTCAGAGCCTGGGTTACCCCAGCAACCCATCTGTTCATCTCCGCCAATATTCAGTTGCATGGTGTGGATTTTGTCTCAGCTAACATGTCATTGTTTTTGCTTACTGAAATTGTATTTTTAGTTGCAACTATTATGATTACCCATAATTGACCCAAAAAATGGATCACTGGCTCAAAAGTCGTGGTGATGAAAATTGTCATACACATACCATGAGTCAGGATAACATCTTAAATATGCAAATACCATGACTCAGGATAACATCTTAACATCTTAAGGACAAACGAAGGGAGGTGATGCAGTACGTGCTAGGAGAAGTGAAAATATTATTGTGATGATCAAGTTAAGAGAAATCTAAGTCTGTAAGTCAAGAATAGGAAGTTTGACCAGAAAAAAATCCCTGAAAATCAAATTGTATTCAACTGGTGCTACATGTTCCTCTAGACCTCCAGGGTGGCCTCTTTTATAAAAAATGTTTTCCAGTAACAGTAGGAAGCCATGAAAGCTTCAGTGCTATTTTCCAACAAAGTACAATGACTTCTCTGATAGAACAATAAGGTTTTTCCAGAACAACTGCAAAAACTGTGTTTCCCAATACACACCTGATGAATTGTATTGCTCAAAGCGATGGAGTAGCCAAAACTACCAGAGGCATCATAAAGGATTCACTCCTTATAGAAAAGGAGGTATATGCTTCACTACTGCCAAAAGTTTGTTAAAACCAGCTACAAAGGGAATGATAAATATTACACTTGAAAAGAAAGCAGAACTATCAGGAAATTTTCTTTATCTAAGAACATCAGTAAATGTTGCAAAATGTCAACCGAATATTATGTGTAGGAGAGGTGGTATCATCTCCGTGCAGACATTTTCACTTTATATATGGACAAAATTCAGTTCTGGTGTGGGGCACATGTATGCAAAGAGACATGCTTTATGACTTTCTCCCCGTAAAATCTTTTTTTAAAAAACACCTTTATTGAGATATGATTCATATTCCATAGAGTTCACCCACTTATAGTATACAAAGTCATTGGGTTTTGATATATTACATTATGGGTCTTTTAAAAATCATGATAAAAAGTATATATAATATAAAACTTGCCATTTTAACCATTTTAGGCATATAATGCAGTGGCATTGGATGCATTTACAATGTTGTGCAACATCACCTCTATCTACAGGACTCTTTTTTTACTGAGATACAATCAACTTGCTGACTGTCTTTCTGCTAGAATCCACAAGCTATTTTTCAGAAGATATATAAATCTCACTGCAGACAGCATTGCCTTGTTACAGAAACCTAAGTGTTGATACTGTAACTCTCCTACTGCCATAAACTCCACAAGGAATCTTTTCCCACCATTGATACCACCAGTACCATGGGCCTTACCTGGTCATATAGCCCAAGCCTCTAATGGCCACATAATTCTTTTCTGCTCCGGGCACCGGTCAGAACTGACAGCCTTGACTATAGTTCACTATATGATATAGTTCACTATATGAACTAGAGCAGTACCCCCAGGTTTGGAATAAGCAGTCTCCAGAATCAGAAGAAGCCTACCAAGAGTCGTGCATTAGTTTCCTTCTTGGTGCCTGGAGGCTCATGATGTAATCAGTTGTCCTTTACTTTTGAGGGGATATCCTGACCCACCCCAGAGAAGTAGAAGCCTCTAAATATGTTACTGATGTGGTGGGTCTCTGAATCTTTGTAGTGTTTATCTCCCACCTTGGAACTGTATATGTGCTTTACCAAGGTGAGTTTTACCTGATCTGATTAGCATATGTGATATTCCATGGGATGTCCAAACTAGACTATTTTATGACAGAAGACAGGAGAATTAACGGGACAAAACCACGAATAAATGTTCTTGTCCTTTCCAAGTCAAGGCAAGTTATTTCTGATCCTCTTTCCTAATAGGGTTGAAAAGGAAAGCCTTCGCCAGAGCAATGACCACATATCATATACCCGAGGCCAGGCTAATCTGTTTGATAAAGAAATTGCACTTGGGACTACTAATTGGTTACGTTTACAGTGCTCCACTGTCATTTTTCAGGATCCATCTGTGGGGTTCAGGTGCCAGACTGGTGTAGTATATGTGATATGATGGGGACTTCCACCTGGAGTCTTTAAGGGTGGTAGTAATATCTGCTCTTACCCCCAGGATATAGTATTTTTAATTTTCTGTCTTGTTGGTGGGCAGGGTGAAGAGAGGTCATTTCAGGACCTGCCATTTGATCTTCCCACAACCACATGTCTCCCCCACAAGCCAAGAATCCAGTGTGGGGTTGTGCCAATGACCAAGTATATCTGTTCCAGTTACATATTCAGGGACTGGGAAATGATCACTGAGTGTGTCCACAGATCTAGGGAAGTCACCGTGGCCGGACAAGCACCAGGACCCCATTTATCACCTAGCTCTCATACTCCCCAGGTAACAGTGGCAACTCTGACTCTGTGTTCAACAGTCCTTGAAAATGTTTGCATATTTCCCTTTTCCCAGTGTAAAGCTACCAGAGTAAGTGACCATGGGCCCCTCTGAGACAGGACTAGGACAAATCATTCCTAAATACATGGAGAGGGGATCTGAACTCTCCCTCCACCAGATGTGCGTGTGCCTGGTTTAAAAATTGACTCACATTCGAAACTGGGCAAGGGATCATGAATTTTTATTGGAACAATGACTCTCAGCCTCCTGATCATCCACCCATGATTTCTTTAAAGCAGTACACTTATGAGCTGCCCATCTATTTTGCCCCTAAGAAAACCGAGCATTGTTAACTATCTTTAGAGCAATCTGTAGGTGAGGCCCCCTTAGATGTCATTCAATCTTGATGCTCATTGTAATTGTCCTCACCTGGCTGCTAACAATAACACAGTGCCAATGGGCTCTAATGTTTGGGGTTCCTTTGACCCTTGTACCATCTGTGAAACCAGTTCTGTAACAGCATCTCCTCTGTCAGGCCTAGAATACAGAACACAAACACCACTGAGCTTCTAAGTAACACTGGCACCCTCTCTACAACACATTCCTTATTGCTTTGGTCAATGGTGTGTCCTCTTGGCTCCTCCAAAGAACAGGCAGTATATCTACTATCATGTGACCACTTCTCAGCCTTTTCTTCTTCCACCATCTGGAATTTCTGTAATTTCTGCTTCAATTGGTGTAGATCACCACTTTCCTCATGTGGCTAAGAGCCATCCTAGCAGCATGTTTGTACCATTTCCTAGGTATCTTTACCAGGGTATTAAATTCTGTATCTCAGAAGAGTGCTCTCATATCAATAAACTCTCATTTATCGAGTGTATGTTCTGCCCCCTCCCCAGCACTGGACCCTCAGAATCCAATTCTCTTCTGGGTTCCACTGGTTACAAGTTGACTAGGTCCTGCAGCTCCCTCCCTGGGCAGGCACCTCATGTCCTCAGCTCAGTTATATTGTGACTGAGCCCTAGGCATTGGCTTAATGGACAGGAAAAAGAGGAAGAGATGCATGTTGTCTTACAGGGGAGGTCTCTGCATCCTCTTCAGGCAAGTGGGAAGCATCAGTGCTTGCAAGGAGACATGCCACCTGTGCAGATTCAGAGGGTCTGAATCCCAGAGCCAAGATATTTGGATGCAGGAACCCAGATGCCCCCCAGTCCCTATTCTATTCTTTCACAACCAAGGCCTTAACCTTGTAGCCTTGGGAAGTTTAACTTTCTGTTTGTTTGTTGTCATTCAGTAGCAAAGTCGTGTCTGACTCTTTGTGGCCCCATGGACTGCAGCACACCAGGCTTCCCTGTCCTGCACTATCTCCTAGAGTTTGCTCAAACTCATGTCCATGGAGTCAGTGATGTCACCCAACCATCTTATCCTCTGTCGTCCCCTTCTCCTCCTGCCTTCAATCTTTCCCAGCTGCTGCTGCTGCTGCTAAGTCGCTTCAGTCGTGTCCGACTCTGTGCGACCCCATAGATGGCAGCCCACCAGCCTCCCCCGTCCCTGGGATTCTCCAGGCAAGAACACTGGAGTGGGTTGCCATTTCCTTCTCCAATGCATGAAACTGAAAAGTGAAAGTGAAGTCGCTGAGTCTTGTCCGACTCTTAGCGACCCCATGGACTGAGGCCCACCAGGCTCCTCCGTCCACGGGATTTTCCAGGCAAGAGTGCTGGAGTGGGGTGCCATTGCCTTCTCCCAGCATCAGGGTCTTATCCAATGAGTCAGCTCTTAACATCAGGTGGCCAAAGTATTAGAGCTTCAGCTTCAGTGTCAGTCCTTCCAGTAAATATTAAAGGTTGATTTCCTTTAGGATGGACTGGTTTGTCCTCCTTGCTAACCAAGGGACTCTCAAGAGACTCTCATTTAGAGCTCAGCTACTCTTACAATTAAATTCCAGGCCTGAACCTCAGCTTTCTCTCCTGCTGAATATGATGCAGGCCTTTCATATGCTACCAAGGAGGCCCTCTGGATTCACATTTATATTTTTAACTACCAGTTAATCACTCTCAGACTTAAGTTCTTTTTCCCAAATGGAGTTACTTATAGCCACCAAACTTCACTGTCCTTAAAGTCACCATTTCCCACATATTGCTCTAAAGCCTAATACACTGCACGAGCTGTCACACTGTCTCCCATCCACGTATCATGGCAGTTAACCACGGTAAGAGTTGCCACACTGAGCCAGGGCCTATCTATGCTCCCCCTACCACCAGTGATGAGGTCCTCATTGCCATGAGGCAGAATGTGCTCTAGACTCAAACTCCCATCCCAGTGACTGCTTCCTCCTACCTCTTCTGGCATCAGCTATCACAGGTTGGATTCTCCAGGAAACAGATTTGAGAGAGATGTTAACATGCAGGACATTTATTAGGACTTACTCTTAGAATCAACACTAATGAAAAATAGAGAAAGAAAGCAGGATGAAGGAGGGAGAATTTGAGCTGTGATCCAGTCCTATGCCAACCCCATGGAGAGTTCTGAGGCTGGGACAACCTTTCAAAGTTGTCTCAAGCTGAAGGTGAGGTGTTGGGGCCTGTCTGTCCCCTCACTGATCTGTCAGCTCCTGGAAGGAGACAGGACCTTGGACTGGGCCTTTTACTTTAGCAGAAGCATCCTCAAAGAGGGCTGCTGGCTGAGAGCACTCTCCCAGTCATACTCCCAGGAACTGGGAGGGGTGGGGGACGGGGAACAAGTCCGTCTTTCCTGGAGGAGGACCTGGGTGGTGGACATTACAGAGCCCACAACAAAGGAAATGGTGAAAACTGGAAACATGATGAAATTGTGGTCACTGATAGATAATAACACTGACAGATACGGATAGACACTGATAGTTACTGATAGGTAATGTTGATTATTCATGAGGAAGATTTTGAAATGAGAGATGCAATAAAAGTAATTTCTTCATGGATGGATCTTGAGGACATTATGCTAAGTGAAATAAGTCAGAGAGAGAGAGAGAAACAAATATTATATGATTTCTCTTATAGGTGGAACCTAAAAAAAAAAAATTTTTTTTTAATTTTAAGCCAAGCTCATAGATAGAGAGGACAGACTGATTGTTGCCAGAGGCAGAGGGTGGAGAAGGGTTGGGGGGGGGGGTGGAATAATTTAAATAAAATAAAAGTAAAATAAATAAAATTGTTGTTTTGTAAAAGTAAAATAAATATCTAAAAATAAGCAGTAATTTCTTCATGACCATTTCTATGATTTCAAATGACTTGCTGCAGAACATATCTCATTGATACAGTCCCTATTTTAGACAGTCTGACCCTGCATGGTCATGTGAAGGATAAGGCATCCAGATATTTTTAAGACTGAACCATAGCATAAGGAGTTCAAAAAAAAAAAAAGCTGATTTGTTGCCAGCATTTAATGGCTTTCCTCACTCACTGGAAAACAAACCCTATTATGCATTATTTTATATATTTAAAAACACACCTGAATATGGCAATAAGACATAAATAGTTCTCAGAGCCAAACGAAACCCAAGAATAGACTAGGGATCTGTTCGCTGTTATCTCCTGATTTGCAACCTCCAACTGTCTCACATTTGAGTGTGGTAAGCTCATGCAATGAGCATCTGACAAACATCAGATGCAGTCTTCAGAGAGATCCTTCATCATAATTACTGGGTCTGTGTATGACTGAAATGTCCAGAGGCAAATACATGTGCTTTTCCCCAAACTTTCATAATTGTAAGACAGGGTTTTCCTCCCGCATTGCAGGCAGATGCTTTACCTTCTGAGCCACCAGGGAAGCCCCTGTTTAATAAAATAGGAAACAAAAATTAAAATATAAGAAAAGATGAAAAAAGCAGAGTAAGTAAAGAAAGTGACTCGGTGCAGCTCAGATCAATGACTCAAGAGGTTGATACAAACAAATTATAGATGTGCCTCTTGAGAAATCTGTATGCAGGTCAGGAAGCAACAGTTAGAACTGGACATGGAACAACAGACTGGTTCCAAATAGGAAAAGGAGTACGTCAAGGCTGTATATTATCACCCTGCTTATTTAACTTATATGCAGAGTACATCATGAGAAACGCTGGACTGGAAGAAGCACAAGCTGGAATCAAGATTGCCAGGAGAAATATCAATAACCTCAGATATGCAGATGACACCACCCTTATGGCAGAAAGTGACGAGGAACTAAAAAGCCTCTTGATGAGAGTGAAAGAGGAGAGGGAAAAAATTGGCTTAAAACTCAACATTCAGAAAACGAAGATCATGGCATCTGGTCCCATCACTTCATGGGAAATAGATGGGGAAACAGTGGAAACAGTGTCAGACTTTATTTTTTTGGGGTCCAAAATCACTGCAGATGGTGACTGCAGCCATGAAATTAATAGATGCTTACTCCTTGGAAGAAAAGTTATGACCCACCTAGATAGCATATTGAAAAGCAGAGACATTACTTTGCCAACAAAGGTCCGTCTAGTCAAGGCTATGGTTTTTCCTGTGGTCATGTATGGATGTGAGAGTTGGACTGTGAAGAAAGCTGAACGCCGAAGAATTGATGCTTTTGAACTGTGGTGTTGGAGAAGACTCTTGAGAGTCCCTTGGACTGCAAAGAGATCCAACCAGTCCATTCTGAAGGAGATCAGCCCTGGGATTTCTTTGGAAGGACTGATGCTAAAGCTGAAACTCCAGTACTTTGGCCACCTCATGTGAAGAGTTGACTCATTAGAAAAGACCCTGATGCTGGGAGGGATTGGGGGCAGGAGGAGAAGGGGATGACAAAAGATGAGATGGCTGGATGGCATCACTGACTCGATGGACATGAGTTTGAGTGAACTCCGGGAGTTGGTGATGGACAGGGAGGCCTGGCGTGCTGCGATTCATGGGGTCACAAAGAGTCGGACACGACTGAGCGACTGAACTGAACTGAAGTGGAGATTGCCAGCAACATCATCCGTCTCAACCCAATGAGACAATTATCATTTGATTTTTAACATGTTGTTTTGTTTTGTTATTTTATAATGAAGACAACTTGTCGTCTATTTATTGTAATTTACCTATATTGGCAGATAGGGGTCCGACAGTTCCATAAATGCAAGCATGTGCATGTGCATGCACGTGCACACACAAACACACAAACAGCCTTCAGCTACAGCAGATATGCTTTTACCTCTACTTAATATAGAGGTTACCCACAGGACATGCATTTTCAATTGAAAAGATCAGATCCTAGTGTTAAAATCAAGTCTGAAACCACAACACTAAGTTATCTGAACCCCTGTGGGGGGTGGGGGGTGTGCTGTAAGTTTATCTAATTATTCTGTTCATTTTTATTATATTATCCTATTTTATTATCTTCATAACTGCTCATTGCCATTATCATGTTATGTATCTATTTGTTTGTAGCATGTTGTCTTGACTAAAATTTAAGTTCACTGAGTACAAGTACCTTGTCTTTTCACCCCTGCACCCTTATTACCTAGAATGATGCCAGGCATATTGTACAGACTTACTAAATATTTGCTGAGTAAGTGAATGAATGAAGCTCTCACTTATCTATCCATTCATTCATCCATCCATCTATTTATCCATCATGTACTTATGCATCCATAAGAGAAAGCCATGCCTACTAATGAATTTGTTTTGTTATCTATTTAAACGTTTAAGTAAGGTTTATAGATATATATACAGATGTTTATATTTTGTGAAACAGTATTCTGGAGAACAAATCCTAAGGTTAAAATCCACAGACCCAACAAACTGGTGATTGAAAGTCATCTTCCACCATCATGTCCTTGGTTATTCCAGATGGTAATGACAGGGTGACAGCCAGCAAAGAAAAGGGCCTGGAGCAGGCACTGCTGAGAACTTGTTTCATCCATCTTATTATGCTTTGTACTGACTCCATATTTCAGTAACCTCCTCCCAAATACCTTATGAAACCAGGCTAAATCGCCCCTTTGTACATGACAGTATATATCTGATGCCCAATAATAACCTCTTTGTTCTTCCCTCCCCCTGCCCAGTACAATTCCATTTATTATCTAACCTTACTTAGGCATTTTCAGCAATCTTTTCATGTTCCTCCACACACATTTTCTAAAAAGCCAGCTGTGCAATTTAGACCATCCCTGGAGATTATTGACCAGTTGGGTTTGCATTTATGAGCACATAACTGAAGCTGACATGGCCTTTACCAGAATTAATAGCTCTTGGAGCAATTTGCTTTCACAGCATTTTACAAACAGCTTCATAATACATCTAAGGGCAAGGCAGGTTTTAATTAGTGTCACTAGTAGCTAAGTATTTAGAGGTGAAATAATTAAGCAGCTAGACCGATAGGAGCCAGAGGTGAAAGGTGAACTTGGAGTCTGTGCAGGTTCAAGGTGATAGAAGTTTCCACCTGTCATTGGAGTGGTACTGGGGAGCTGTTCTCTACTGAAATGAGTCTTCTGTTAGCGCTGACCAGGAGTTACAGCTGACAGACTCAGTCGGTATGTGTGCAATATCATTTTTAAATACCCGGTGCTTCCTTCTCCCCACTCTCTCTCTCTCTTTAGTTTCTCCTCTTATTTAATTTTGGTTACTCTATTTTACAAGCAAAGCAGCTGTCTGCATGGGGACAAGGTGCACCATTCACATTCATGGTTTACAGTTCACTAAATGTAAGCCTGCCTAATCCTTTCATATCATTGGATTACTCTCCCCAAGCAAATTTTCCCAGCTTTCATCATGAGAAATGGGCTCCCTGCCAAGAAACCACTCATCCCAGCTCAGGTCCACCTGGCTTTTCCAGATTGTCAACTCCTCCATCTTGGGCCATTAAAAGGGCTTTCAGATTGAATATTTGCACAACCCTTTCTGAAAGCCAAACACAAAATCTTTGTCACAGAGTCACTAACTTCTATGCAGAATTGTGGCCCAAATTATTATTAGGCAAAGAAAGAAAACCTTTGATCACTGGGTCATTTTTCTCTTAATAACATCTAATTAGATACAAATACATTTATTTAAAGTTTAAATAATAACCAAGTTCAGATCAGAAGATTTAGAGAAGGAAATGTGACTTCTTAGTATTAGGTGGCTGCATTTGGAAGATAGGTTAAGGTTAAGAAAGTCATCCTAAAATTCCTAAGTGCTCCATAAATGCTCCATCAATTAAACTTTCAGTGGATTTTTAGAAAATATTCATGGTTATTTGCTACCTAATTCCCTCCACAGGTCCGAAGAAGAGACCTTCTTGGATTTCAAAGGGAAAGGATTCTTTGTGCAAAACAGAACAAGGGGTTTGATTCACACACACTCCTCTGTCAATCACATCTGAAATTCTGAGCATGTGTAAACTCTCTCAGGGAGACAGCACAATAGCACCTTGCCATTCGATCGCTGATTCTGATCCCTCCTAGGCTAAACTTTAACAACTGTAGGCAAGCAACTGGGGCGAGGGGGAGAGTTGATAGAGCCCCTTTCCAACTCAGGTATTCAACTCGATTTTAGGACCTAAAAGCCACCTTTCGTTTCACAGGCAAACACTCAGACATCTACCTTGAACACAAATCTGGTTAAACTGTTAGGAAAAAAGTTCCTCTGTACCTGTACATTCTCCACTTTTTACACAAAACTTTTAGGAGTCTGAGTGTATTTAGCATTCAAGACACTGAATGTACACTCAAGAGCAATACACTGGGTGGGCTTCCATTACGCTATTTAATTGATTTCCTTGAGCCCAAGCACTCAAAAGTGGAAAGACAGAAAAATGCATTTTCAGTGTCTCCGGGTCTCCCTTCCACATTCTCTGTCCTTTTCATTGCTTTCCAGAGCTGCCACAGCCTAAGGAGGTTGGGGAGCAGTAAAGGGAGGTGGACAGGGGGACACTTTATCCAAACATGGTAATAAAGCTAGACAGAGCACTAGCCTTTCACAATCTCCTTCTTCCAACCTTCCAGATGATGGAGCAGGAAGGTCTAAGGTCTCGCAACCCACTCTCCAAAGACGGCACCTCTGATTTTCTGCTTTTGCCTTTTGTTTTCATTTTTGGCTGCATTGGGTCTTTGAAGCAGTCAGGCTCCTCTTGGTTGTGGTGCGCAGGCTTTCTCTAGTTGCAACACTTGGGCTTAGTTTCCCCATGGCCTGTGGTATCTCCAACCAGGGATTGAAGTCACGTCCTCTGCATTGGAAGGCAGATTCTTAACCTCTGGACCACTAGGGAAGTCTCACCACCTCTGGTTTAAATAAAATAGCCCATATGTGTGGTAAAGAATCGCCCTGCCAATAAAGAAGACATGGGTTCGATCCCTGGGTCAGGAAGATCCCTAGGAGAGGGGAATGGCAACCCACTACAGTATTTTTGCCTAGGAAATCCCATGGGCAGAGGAGACTGGCAGGCTACAGTCCATGGGCTTACAAAGAATTGGACACGACTGAGCCCCTAAACAACAATGAACACAGAACTTTAAAGAGAAGAACTAGAAAATACCTTACTAAATGGTTGGTTGACAATACATTTAATTTTCAAGTAAGTTCCTTTCAAGGTAAGGGACCATGTTTTCTATGAAGAGTAGAAGGTGACATCTCACAAACGGTAAACACTGATAAGAAACTCTACGGGAACTCAGCTCCCATTCATAGAAGTCTGCGTGCTATGATACGCACTCACGCTCCCAAGTTTCACTTTGCATTTCTGGTTCATCAAACTATCAGATTCAAGGCTGAAAGTCAAAGTGAAACCCTCACGAAAAAAACCACACTGATTTTTACCTGCTTTAATCTCAATGTTTTGAGAAACTAACATGAAATCAGTCCAGTTCACTCCACACTTACTTTTTGGGGCATATAAAATACCTCCAGTGAAGTGTCAGAATATTTGACTTGTCTCAAAAATGTTCACCAATGAGAGGGGTTTTGATTAAATCCAAAACTTTCACAATGTTTAAAAGTTTTTAAAGACCCCTGCTGAGTGTCTCAATTAAGTCAAGTATTTAAAAATTGAAAGAGGAAAAACAAGGCACATCTAAATTTCAACCAGTGAAAAGTGCTTTGTGAAAACCTGAATCCCTCAAAATAAATGACAAAAGTAACTGTGTAACTTTCTCCATTAATATGCATACAATAACATTGCCAAACCAAAGAGAGAGAAAGAGGAGAGAGAAAGAAAGGGTTTAAAAGTGTGAGAGCAGAAGGGAAGGAAAGAGGAAGAAAGTTGGAGGGGAAAAAAAAAAAACCAAAGATGAATTTCTTTTTCACCCATTTCTGGAAAAGGTAGAGTTTTCACCTATGATTACTAGAAGAGGTCTGGTCTGAAATGCTTGAGTCAGACCAAGAGTCAAAATGGTCTGTCCAGTTTACCTGGGGCCATCTTCATCATATGTGGATAGCATCTCGGGCACTTTTCTGCCTGTGTCTCTGAAAGCATATCACAGGAGCCAGCCCAGTTTCTGTAAGGCCTCAGGGAAGCCAAGAGTCAAATGGAAGAAACAGAAAGGAAGCCAAGAGTCTAACTGCTGGGAATGTGCAAACAGCAGAGCCAGAGTGGCCGAGTCAAGGACCAGTCGAGGTCACAGAGCCAGAGTTGGTCAGGTGGGAACAGGTCGGCAGCACAGAGAAGGGAGGAGTTGGAGGCAGTTCCTAGAAGACTGACTAATGGGAACATTTGCAGGCTTAATTATCCTCTTAAGGAAAAAAAAGAGAGAGAGAGAACCCTAGGCCTGAGTTTGCTGTCTTTACTGATAAAATTCAAAAGGCCCCAAGTGGGAATTCCTCAGAGGTTATGATGAGAAGAGGGCTTCCCCAGTGGCTCAGCAGTAAAGAACCTGCCTGCAATGCAGGAGCCTCACAAGACTGGGGTTCAGTCCATGGGTTGGGAAGATCCGCTGAAAGAGGGTATGGCAACCCACTCTAGTATTCTTGCCTGGAGAATTCCACGGACAGAGGAGCCTGGCGGGCTACAGTCCATGGGACCACAAAGAGTCGGACACGACTGAAGCAACTCAGCGTGCACGCACGAGGATGAGAAGAGACAGAACTCACTCGCCCTACTGTGCTGCATGCCCCGTTACTCTGTGCACCCCAGATGGTGGTGACATCCTTATGGGCAGTGGCTCCTATCTCTGGGTTCTTAGGGCCTAATCCAGTGCCTACTGTTTGCTAGACATTCAATGGAAGTGCTCAACTCAGTGACTATGTGGACAAATGGCTATGAGAAACTGCTTGATACTTTCAATCTTAACTGTCTTAGGATGCTTTAAGATATTTGTCCCCAAGGTCAATTAAATGTCATCAATCTCTAGAAAACCCTGTAACTGCTACACTCAGGCTCAGTTTGCCTTCTCTAGAATGACGGAGGCTGCTCGTTTTCTGGAAACCCACAAAGAAGTGCCTTACAGGCAGCCCATCTTCCCGCCTTTTTGCCTGTAAACAAAGTCTCTCTTTGCCTCAAAAATATAGTATGTGTGTTTCCAAGCTGCAAATAAACCGTTGAAAATTAAACCACAGAGCAGCATTTTAATGAGAACATGATTACCTAACACCCCAGTGTGGTTTCAGATGGCCTTGTGCCAACCTTCCAAAACGCTACCAGAAGTTCAAAGTAAAGAGGAAAAAAAAAAAAAATGTGATTAGCATCCCCTTAGTGAAGGTAGCTCTCTTGGATGGCTTCCAGAAAGATTTCTCTAGAAGGACACATGTTATTGGTGTCTGCAGTTAACAAAACTTTTTCTTCCTGTTTTCAAAAGTTTGAGAGAGAGAGAAGGGGGGGCCAGCCCTTGAATTAGTACATGATGTCCTGAACTAGGTGTTTTTAGCACCAAAGCTCTGCCGTCAGCGTCAGTACCCAGTGCCGTCTATCTCATCAACTCACCTTCTGTGCACACTATTGCTATTTCTGTAGCCTAGGTTACAAGACCGCAGGTGTTGATGCTCCACTGGCCCCACAGAACAAAACCCATGCAAACACTGTTCCTCCCTGGTTGGCAGCTCGTGCTGAGCATGTCCAGCACTAGGCACAGAGAAGAGGAGGGAGGCACTGACCGCACGTTGGGGTCATTTCTCAGGGGCATCCTTTCCTGGGTGCTTCAGTGCTAAGGAAGTGATTCCTTAGCACTGAAGCACCCAGGGTTGTGGTTTCACTTCCACATTGGGTTTCCTGAACTGTCTTTTGCAGTTGTCTTTGCACTGATTCAACGACAACAAGATTGCCCCGAGAGGCCACAGGCAAAAGCGGATCACAGAGCTGGAAGACACCGGAGTGAAATCTCTTCATCCACAGATGGAGAAATCCAGCCCCATAGGAAATTTAGAGATTCAACCAAACTCACACAGCTACTCAGCATCCTGATTTCCAAGCTGCAGGTGTTGCGCTAGACACACTACCTCTGATTCCTTTCCATAACATAGTAACTTAAACAACCACCTGCTCACAACTTGGTGGGCACAGAGCAGGCATAATACACGCTACTTTCCACCCTTGCCAAGCATTCAGCATTGTGCTAAACCCAAAAAGGATAGGTGAAAACATACCATAGACTTCTTTTTTCAAAATTGAGATATAGTTCCTTTGGGCCTTCCCTGGTAGCTCAGCTGGTGAAGAATCTACCTGCAATGAAAGAGACCCCGGTTTGATTCCTGGGTCAGGAATAGCTGTTGGAGAAGGGATAGGCTACCCACTCCAGTATTCTTGAGCTTCCCTGGTGGCTCAGCTGGTAAAGAATCCGCCTGCAATGCAGGAGACCTGGTTTTGATCCCTCCATTGGGAAGATCCCCTGGAGAAGGGAAACTCTACCCACTATCTCCAGTATTCTGGCCTGGAGAATTCCATGAACTGTATAGTCCACGGGGTCACAAAAGAGTCAGACATGACTGAACAACTTTCACTTTCACTATAGTTGCTTTACAATGTTGTGTTAGTTTCTGCTGTACAACAATGTGAATGTATTATATGTATACATATATGCCCTCCCTCTTGGACTTCCCTCTCATCATCCCCCCATCCCACTCCTCTAGGTCATCACAGAGTACTGTACAGCAGGTATTGTATACATGTCAATCTCAATCTTCTCATTCATCCCACCCCACTCCCCGCCCCAAGTCCACACATCTATCTTCGATGCATTTCTATTCCTCTCCTACAAATAGGTTCATCCGTCCCATCTTTCATACCATAGACTCTTGCCCTCAAGAAGTCATAAAATCTTGAAGGTAACAACATATACACATTAGGCATAGAAACAGTGCAGATGAATGCAAAGTAGGGTGGGAGGTGCTCAATAGCATCTCATACAATGAAAAGCGAGATGCTCTCTTCTTTACTGTCTTCACTTTGTTGACATACTGGTTTGTATTCATTTGTATATATTCTTTTATTAACATTCTTTTCCATTATGGTTTATCACAGGACATTGAATATAGTTCCCTGTGCTATATATTAGGACCTTATTATTCATCCATTCTAAATGTGATTTTGTCTTCATTTTGAGATTGCCTCTTTCAGGAAGCCTTCCTGGGTTTGGTTCAGGTTGGATTCTAAGTTCCTGTGCATTTGTCTAGGTCCCTGTGAGCACTTTGAGAACAAATTCCTGGTCAGCTTTGGGTATTCCCATGTCGAGTGCCTGGAACATAGATGGTACTCAGTAAACATCTGGGGAAGAAAGAAACTGAATGTCAATTCAAAACCTTTTAGTCATCAAATGGGATTGGAAATAGGCTCTAAAAATAGGAGGGATGTGAATCAATGCAGGAGGGGGTCCAGAAATGGATGGATAACACCTTCCCCATAGAAAAACCACCCCAGTCTATGCTGGTGAGAAGTCAGTGAGGACACACTCAGGGATGGAGTAGTCATCCTGGACGAAGAGGACCAGGAAGGTGCTGTTGGGTAAGTCAATAAGGCCAGACTCTGGGTGGTCAAGGAGGCTAAATGCATGATGGTAATTCACCAGAAGGAAGATGTGTTGCTCTTTAAAAAGAAGAGAATTAGGGAAAACTCAAACTGAGAGAAAGCTGTGCACAGCAAACTACTTAGCTCAGTTTTAGAATCTGATTTTGAGAAGCATTTTTCCTACACTTGCAAAGAAAGCTTTCGGGCTTCCCTTTGGTAGCTGGTGTTTTCCTCCCTTCTCAGTTTTGAAGCACTGAACACCTGAAAAGACAGGCTGAGTTTCACCTTAGGAAAATGCAAAATAGTCAGCTGCAGTGAGAAAAAACAATGAATTGCAATCTCAATCACAGATTTCTTTGAAACACTGTGCTAAAGGGAATTCTGAAAGGACCACTGACTCACTCAGATAGTGAGCCAGGGTGAACATTTAATGTGGTAACAGAAACTGAGGAAATCACTTCTCTGTGGGGAGCTCATGGTTCTGAGTTCTCTTATCTGGATGCCTTTACCAAACTGATATCATCTTTCACTTGGGGGCACCTGGTAGGCATTTGCGAAAAGAAAGGAGTTCCGAGAAGAAGAACTATAATTATCAACAGCAGAGAGGGCTCGGTTTCTGCTCTCTTCATGGCTCATCCACAGAAAGATCAAAATCAAAGAGCAAAATAGTTTGTCTGGGGAAAGGGGGTGTGAAGGAGGAACAAAGAGTCCTAAAACAGTGGGATTAGGGATAGTAAATATGCCCCTCCCCGACATCCAAGGCTGAAGCATTACCTTGTGGGCAGCCATATACTACGTAAAACCCCGCAGATATTCTGTCAATTCACGCCATTCTAGCAAGACATTAACGTAGAGGAAATGCCAGGACAGTGAGAGGCTAGAGGGAAGAGAAAGCATATTGTTATGGACGCCTGGCTGTTAGGCAGTCCTGGACTGTTGCTGGTGATATCAACTCCAACCTAGAGCAGACTAAGTAGAAAAGTCTGACTCATCTCTAAGGAAGAGCCTTGAACAGATGCATGATAGTTCTGCCTCTCCCCAGGGTAAGGTCACCTGGAGGTTCTCGGTTTAGAGACCTAAACAGTCCTGTGGTCTGAGATGTCATTGCACGGAAGGCAACCACGACCCCACATGGATGCAGATAGTAACATGATTAGCGCTCACTGGGGTAGCCATCCCACTCTTGAGGTCCATCTGCAAGCAGATTTGAATTTCTAAGTGACATTTCAACCCATGACCAACCTCCCAGGTGGTACTAGTGGTAAAGAACCCGCCTACCAATGCAGGAGACATAAGAGACACAGATTCAGTCCATGGGCCAGGAAGATCCCCTGAAGGAAGACATGGCAACCCACTCCAGTATTCTTGCCTGGAGAATCCCATGGACAGGGGAGCCTGGCAGGCTACAGTCCATGGGGTCGCAAAGAGTTGGATATGACTGGAGCAACTTAGCACACACACACTTACAATGAGAGAGTCACCACTCAAGGACCAGGTAGGAGATGTTGGGATGAGCTGCTGCCTTAGAAGCAGCATGTTGTCACCCACACACTGGAGCAGTCATAAGAAATAGTGGTTGCCATCTTCCTGCTCCCCACCAGCCTCTGGAGGCACCCAGCAAGGTGCCCCCTGCTATGGGGTGCAAGAGACAACATGCAAACATCTGCTTCCCTGGTCCTACACTCCTTAACATAAAGAATGATGTGAGCTTCTGATGCCCTTCTCCTCCTTCTCCCACATCCTCAACATGGGTTTCTATTAGCTGCTAGAGAATGGTATCCTCAGCCCAGGTCCAGGACAGGGCAGGTGTGTCACAGGTTGATGCTGATGGCTGGACTCATGACCAAGAGGTAAGCACCACTTTGCATTATCATCATTTTGATGAGGAAACCAAAGTCCCAAAACATCAGGTAATTTGCCCAAAATCTCTTGATTAGTAAATTCACATCATTTAACTCCAGAGCCCAGGGACTAAAGCTGATTCATCTCCTTTGCTCAAGGTAGTCTGGATGGATGGAGGAATTGGGTGTGTCAGGACCTTCTTAAAGAACACCTCCCTTCCCCTGATTTCAGCAGCATCAGTCTCCTACTATTGGGCAAGTGCCTGCTTTATGCTTGCCAGTCTCAGTGGTGGGCTCAAGGTCACAACTGTTTATACTGCCTCAAGAGCTCGTCACACCCAGTGTTCCCCAGTTTCATTTGTACATTGAGGTTCCAACTGTCAGTCCCCAGCCGGCACATTGGTTTCACTTCCCTGGGCCCTAATTCACCCGTTTTTTGAAATAGGGATCTATCTACCAGGGTGGGTGTGAGAAGAAAGAAGAGGGGCATGAAAATATAACCGCAGAAGCCTCACCATGATGCTGTTCATGCATTAGTGAGCACTTCACAAACAAAAAACCTTATAATAGGGTATTTGTGTCCTTTCTTAGTAGTCTTCTGTCTTGACTCTGGCTGACATAAGAATCACCTAGAGCATTTTTTAAAAATACAAACACCAAAGGCCTCATCTCAGTCTTAGTAAATCAGAAACACCAAAGTTGAGGCCCAGGGATCTGAATTTTACATAAGAGTGATTCTAATTAACTTACCTAGTGATTCTAATCAACTTACCTAGTAGTCCAATTAGTACCTAGTGGTAGTAGAACCTGGTATGTAGGGGCCTGGGCAGAACTCAGTGTACACCCCTTCCAGGAGTTTCCATAAGGGATACCCACCCAGGATGGGGGATAGATTTCCAGGACCTGGAAGCTGCTTCCCAAATAATAGCATTCTTACTTGGCTGGTTCTTAGTTGGTAGAACTAAGTGGTACTGGCATTCGGAGAAATATTCCTTTCATCCCATTCCACTCTGCTTATCTCCCAAGCTCTCTCCCTGAGTACAGACAAAAACTCTACTCCCTCCAGGCTGCCTTTTCTCTGCCAAACCAGACAGTCACTTTTAACAACCACAAAGTTTCATGAGCCACCAGATGAAAGCTGATCATGCCCTTAGTGTCTGTTGATGGAGAACATGCTTAAACACACATACACACACAAACCCCAGAACAAGTTATGGATTCAAGAAAACTTTCAAATAAATTTTGTATTTCATTCATCGCAGGCCTGTCCACCTGTACCACTTGCATCCTAACAGTAAATGTCTACCAAAGAATCTAGTCATGGAATAGCAGTATTTGAAAGGAGCCACCAGTGTATAACTAAAAAGCCAGAAAAGTGACCTGAGGTCAAGAAAAAAAAGAGAAAATGGATCTGAAGATAAACTTTGCCCATAGTGAAATACATCTAGGGCCAGCCTTGAGCCTCACTCAGGAACCAAAGTTGGACACTCAAAGGCAGACCAGGGGACTTCTGTGGTGGTCCAGTGGTTACAACTCCGTGTTCCCAATGCAGGAGTTGCTGTTCAATCTCTGGCCTGGGAACTAGATCCCACATGCCGCAACTAAGAGTTTGCTTGCTGCAACTAAAGATCCCATGTTCTGTAACTAAGACCTGGCACAGCCAAATAAATAGATAAGAAATTAAATAAACAAAGGAAGACCAGAACACTCAGCAAAATAACTCTTATAATATTGTAGGAGTAAATGTCTGGATGCAAGAGTGCCTGTTTTCCTTAAAAACGACTGCGGCACAATTTACAAATAAAGGTACAAGTTTAGAGCAAGTTATTTTCAGTGGTCTGCTAGAGATTGTTTGCAGTTAAAGGGCCCTGAAATTATTTTAACTTCAGGCATTTGGGTAGGACTTCCCAAAACTGTGCCCAGCCGGGGGGTGAACTATGTGGCACTGTAGCCTCTGCAAACAGGATTCCATCTCTTCTGCAAAGCTTTCCTGGGGCACACTGGTTTGAAATGACTCCTTCCTCTGTACTTTGGGCCTCAAACCTGGTGATTCTGATTCTGCAGGTCTACGGAAGGGCAGATGCCATCAACTCCTTGTTTTCTGTAAATTCATCTGAGACCATAAAAGTTATAGACTATTAAACTGCTACTACATTAGAGATGTTGATTGAAGTTATTTAAGTTTCCTGGGACAGCCTCTTCTTTCCTTCTCCCTTTTCTCCCATAACTCTTAGCACAGTGCTGCTGCTGCTAAGTCGCTTCAGTCATGTCCGACTCTGTGCGACCCCATAGACGGCAGTCCACCAGGTCCCCCGTCCCTGGGATTCTCCAGGCAAGAACACTGGAGTGGGTTGCCATTTCCTTCTCCAATGCATGAAAGGGAAAAGTGAAAGTGAAGTCGCTCAGTCGTGTCCGACTCCTAGTGACCCCATGGACTGCAGCCCACCAGGCTCCTCCATCCGTGGGATTTTCCAGGCAAGGGTACTGGAGTGGGGTGCCATTGCCTTCTCCGCACACTACCTACCTCTACTTGGTGTCCAATAACTACATATCGATTAGCTTTGACCTGGCAGTGTCCTACCCCAGAAACTGATCTCCAAATCAGACCCAGTCAGAGGCCTCAGAAATATAAGGATATAAGAAGCATCTTGAAATCTACATTTCTTTTTCTAGTCTGCCACGTTTTGCCACCTCTGATACTTATCTTCTAACCATGTGCACATTAAAAAAAAAAAAAAGATGTACATGTAGATGGAGTCACCCAGTGACATCAGTAACGGGATACCATCAGACACCCCGTTCCACACAAAAGCCCACAAGGCAGGTGCAACCAACCCTCAAACTTTGAAAACATAAAAGGATAAGCCTTCAGACTTTCTCTAAAGAGCATCACTCCCCCACCCCACTAACATCCTCTCTCCTGACCTCTGTTCATCACACCCTAGCTGGAATTCCAATCACCTGGAGCTCCTCTTGTCTTCCTCAACCCCACATCGATGAGTCACCAGATGCCAGTTCCCCAAGATCTCTTTTATTCACTTGCCTCCTTCCAATTCCCACCACTGTGCACCTAGCCCAGACCTTTACAACCTCCCATCTGAGCCATCCACCTCTGTTTCCTCCTTCCAACCCACTCTACACTCCACGTACAGATTAATTGTTCCAAAGCATGGTTCTGACCATATTTTCCACCAACTCAAAATCTATACAGTTTCCCTGTTATTTTATAAAGGGAAACTCTCAGCCTTGCCTATAAAACCATCTATGATCTAGCCCCTGGAGAAGGCAATGGCACCCCACTCCAGTACTCTTGCCTGGAAAATCCCATGGACGGAGGAACCTGGTAGGCTGCAGACCATGGGGTCGAGAAGAGTCAGACACAACTGAGCGACTTCACTTTCACTTTTCCCTTTCATGCATTGGAGAAGGAAATGGCAACCCACTCCAGTGTTCTTGCCTGGAGAATCCCAGGGACGGGGGAGCCTGGTGGGCCGCCGTCTAGGAGGTCGCACAGAGTCGGACACGACTGAATCGACTTAGCAGCAGCAGCAGCATGATCTAGCCTCAATGTGCCTCTCCAGAGGGAATACCAACCTACATTCCAATCAGACTGGCTGATCTTTGTTTCTGGCTCCAACATTTTGTTTAAGCTTTCTCATTTCAACCTGAATGTCCTCCTTCCTGCCCAACTCCATCCAAGTTAAAATCCTACCCACTCTAGATATATCTCCTGGGTAAAAGACATCCTCCTCTGCTGGACTTTGTTTCTACTTCACTTACACTGTCCATTCTGCTCTGGCTTGTGTCACATTTATCTCTGTGTCTGTATTATCTCCCATGCTGGACTTAAGAGTCTTGAGACCAAGGATTATATGCTATTTGTGCTGTGTTTAGTCACTCAGTCGTGTCCGACTCTTTGCAACCCCGTGGACTATAGCCCACCAGCCTCCTCTGTTGGTGGAGATTCTTCAGGTAAGAATATTAGAATGGGTTGCCATGCCCTCCTCCAGGGGATCTTCCCAACCCAGGGATCGAATCCACATCTCCCGCATTGCAGGTATATTCTTTACCGTCTGAGCCACCAGGGAAGCCCTAGATAAATATGCTATTTATCTAGTTTCTATCCCATTGCCTAGAAGGGCTGTGCACATCACAGGCACTCACAGAAGTTTGTGACAAGAAGGAAAGAAGGAAGAAAGTGGGGTTGGAAAGAAGAAAGAAGGGAAGGAAACAGGCACTGAAGAGGCTTCAGCAATAGAAGAAAGGAGCTCAGAAGGGGCCAGAGAGTAGGAAGAGAATCCACTAAGCAGAGTTGGTGGAGGGGGGGGTGGGGGAGGGGGTGGAGGGGGGGGTGGGGGGGAGGGGGGAGGGGAAATCATAAAAATGAGAATATACTGTACAGCACAGGGACTCTACTTAATGCACTGTGGTGACCTGAATGGGAAGGAAGTCCCAAAGGGAGGAGATATGTGTATATATATATGGATGGATGATGCATTTTGCTGTATAGTAGAAACTATCACAACATTGTATAGCATCTATACTCCAAAAAAAATTAATTTAAGAAAAATAAAGAAATGGAAAAATTAAAAATGCTATGGAACAGACCCTGGCAGCGTGAGAGTCTGTTCCAGATCTGAAAGGGGAGAAGAACTGAAGAAACGTGTTTGCACCATGAGAGGACTTACAGCAATCTTGATTTGATCCCAGGGGCAGACTCTATCATCCTGTTCGCTCCCCTATCCCCTCACAGCAGGGCTGGGGTCTCCAGGTAGAAACTTGGTTCCTGTGATGTATGAAACCTGAACGGGGAGAAACTGGCCTTCCTGGTACATTCCATCTAGAGTTAATTAAAATATCTTATCTCTATAATAATTAACTTCTAATTAGTATCATTTGCAGTTTACAAAGTATTGTCATTCATGACCCAGTATGGTCCTGTATCAGTGGTGCAAGGTAAGTGGATAACATAATAGCTACACCCTGAAAGTCGTCTGGCACTTTAGAGTCCACAAAGCATTTTGTCTGTCAGGGACATTCCATGTGGTCTCCACTCACCTTTCCATTAGTTCCTTAAACCCCTGTCACACCCAGGGAGACCTATCCCCTCCAGCTTCCAGGACACAGCCTGCTATTTGATACTTCATCATCTTTGCAAATATGAGACAAATAGAGGGGATGAGTGGACAAATGGGTAGAACTCCTTTTAGCTCTTCACAATCTTCACCTCCCGAAGCCAGGTCTTCTCAGGGAGGACTGGAGTAGCAGCACCCCAGGGACCCTCTGAAGTCCTCTCACGGTGGGGAAAGGGGGTGTTCGTCACCAGACAGGCACACCTGGCATTCTTTGGTTGCCTCAGCTTCTGTGGAAACTCTGGAAGGGGACTCGGGGTCAGGGGGATCATGGGACCCACAACACTGCCTCCGACCAGCGAAGAAACACAGACACGTGTGTATACACCTCTGCCCCAAGCAACAGATGGAAGGGAGAGCTCATGCAGTAAAACCCACTTCCTCTGCTGCTGAGACAAAAGAGGAGAACTCTATACTCACTACAAAGTAGGACGGGGAGCAGGGGAGAGAAATTCTGACTGTATTGGCTTATTTTTGTCCATTTCTGACTCTTATGGATGCCTCACACACCCCCATTTTCAGCTCTTTCTTCTGTAGAATTCATTCGAGACAGCTCATTCTGTTCACGGAGGACTCAAAGACATGGGCCAGAGACCACAGATCACGTGCGGTCTCCTGCAGGTCAGGAGAGGAGGGTATTCTAAATGATTTTCTCTGACTTAAGGTGGGGGTAAAGCAGGAATTTTCGAGGAGAAAATAAAGCGTACAAATGGAAAAAATATATTAATACTTAATCATGTATTTTTTTAATATTAGGAAAACAACTTCTTGTTTCACAGGACAAACTTTAGAAAGTTAGCAAAGTTCAACAAAACCCTCTAGGCTGGTGGAAAATGGGCAGGAAAAATATCTTCTCTACAGTCAGACTTTTAAGGATAAGGCCAGAGATTTCTCGTGGGATGTACCTGGAAGGAGGGCCAATCAAATGTTAATGTTTAGCATAAAAAGGTAGAGACAGTCTTTACCTACCTGGGACCTACCAGGCTGCCTAGTGACCCTTGAACTTTTAAGCAGCACTTGAACTTTTAAGCAGAAGCTCAGATAGAAATTCATGGCAGTGCCCAGAGCAAGCCTGTCCCTTTCTAGAATTGATGCTGGGGCACAGGGCAGGCACAACAGAGAAGAGGGAAAGGAGTTGCTTCTGAGACATCAAAAAATTCAGAAATGCTGGATAACACAGGTTTTTGGGGTGCTTGGCTATGATGGTGTGTGGGTGTGAGTGTATGTCAGTGTAGGCGTAAGAGAGAAGTTAGGGGAGGGTCTTTGGTTGAAGGTGTGAAGGTGGCTCTTTTTTTAGCCTAGCCAATTGCCAAAGTATGACAAAAAACCTCAGCACACCCCATATGGGGTGGCAAGAAAAGGAATCAGAAAAAAATCTTCCCCTCCAAAATGTAACCAGCCTTCCAGAACCCTAACCCTGAAGTGAAAATTTACTTGGCAGAGAAGAAAAATCCTACCCAGTCCTGAGGAGCCTAACTGAAATCACTTTAGCGGGAAGCTTGAAGATGGGGCTGGAATGCCCTCTCATTTATCATCAAAGATAAAGTTCTCAGCAACCTGGATGTGCAAATGGGGAGCTATTTGTGGAAAGGATTCATCCAAGTTGTTCACAGTTGTTCAGAGTGTCACCAAAGAGGTCATTCTCCTCTGCCCCCAAACAACGAATAAGCTACCTGCATGTGAGCTGATTTCCGAACCACAAAGGGATCATGGGGCAGACTCGCGATGTTTGGTGGCTGCTCCCTCTGAGGAGCTACCCCTTCGCAGCTATCAGAGACAAGAAGGGCTGCACTTGGCAATGTGGCCTGAGTAACCACAGCCCAGAGGATAATGCCCAAACTGGTTAATCACAGGGATCAATGAGTGGAAAAACATGAAATATCTGAAACATACCACCCTGATATTTTTAAATAACTCTGAGAATGATTTCGTTCCCTCCATTTAAAAAGAAATCGCTTCACCACAGAGCCATCCTCAGTTGACAGAGATTCCAGGAAATGCCCTGAGATTTTTGATTGAAAGGGAGGAGTTTGAGGGGCAGCTAGATGAGAAAGCAAGGTTTTCTCTAGGCAGCCATCAGCACCTGCTAAAAAGAAACCCATTTAGGCATGGATCTTCAGACAATTTTTTAAGTATTCATTTTCACCTGGCTTTCCCCTAATGTATTACTAAGCTAAAATGGGGTTAATCTCACCCTTGATGAACGAACGGCTTTCCCACGTTTTCTTTTGTCGAGTACATCAGAAAGTCTCGGGAGGCCTTAAAAAGTCTAGCACTAAATCTTTTGAGTCACTTAATCCCCAAATCTTCAATGTTTGGAGATACTTTCCTTTATGAAAAGAAACCCTAACCTGGCCCAGTTCCGCTGTCAAACTTGCTAATGGAACAAAGAGGCCTCTCATTAGACTCATCCCTGCGGCTGCAGAAATAAGTGTCTCAGGAAGGGCAAGCAGGTTTTGCTTTAGCCCTAGGATGGTTTTGGCTGCTGCTCTCTTTGGCTTCCTCCTGTGGCATCTCATCCAGCTGAGCTCTGGCTAAATTAGACCCAGTAGATGGAAAATTGGGCAGGTGGGTGCCTAGGAAAAAGGGCTGTCCAGTGATCAGGCTCACCCGTCAGTAAATGGGCTCCCTTTCTGAGTAATGGGCTGTCCATTCCCAGGAGTGTTCAAGATGAGACTACCCTATATGGTTATAGAAGGAGCCCCTTGGAAAGAAGACCAAATGGGTTCCCAACCCCAAATCTGAGTCTCTGTAACTCAGGAGGGGGCTTTCAAGGCACATACGAGAAACTTTATGACTTCTCTTTCCTTCCTCCATCACATGTCTCTCTTCTGCCCCACAATTAGAAGTAGGAATGTTTCACACTTTATTGAAGGCTCTATTTCCCTTTACCTCACTTCTGTGGGTAATGGTGGAGAAAGCCATTTTCCCAGTTAATCAAAGGCCTCCAATGACAAGAAAGACATTTCAATAGCTGAGAAATAAGTCTATACAGTAATAATAACAGCTAATATTTATTAAGGACTTAATAGGTGCCCCACACAGTGAGAAAGACTTTACACACATTTGCCAATTTAGCCCAGCCAACAATCCAAAAATGGAAATGCTCTTGTTATCTGCCTATTACAGCTAAGGAAACAGCTTGCTCGACTGTGATGCTCCTGCATGTGGAGCTGGAAAAGATGTGAAGTTAGCACTCAAGAATCTATAGGAGTTGGTTTCAAAGTCCTGTGCTCCGAACCACTAAGCTTCACTGTCCATCTGGCCATCCTTCCTTCTACTGTCAGTCCTCCTGTTTAAAGAGCAGAGAAAGGAAGGCCCGTCTTCCAGAAGAAATCTGCCCCCAAAGCTGAAAGGAATAACAGCCCAGCATGCATGCATCAAGGTAGTCAAGAAGCCTGAGAGCCTGGGAGTGGGGAAGGGTTTAGGAAAAAAAAAACAGAGCCAAACAGAAGTTAATTCTCTTCAGGGTCCTAAATATTAACCTGAGTACACTGGGAGCTGCAAGGGAAAAACAACTCAGGAAATGCAAAGTAATTGATTTCAGTCTTGGAAAAATGGACAAATTATGACACAGAGGCTACTGAGAAAGGATTCTGAGGCCAGTTCTGACTACTTGGCACTGTTTTCCTTGTGTGTATCCATTCCATTCCCTCAAGTGTCCGAATCCCCAATTTTTCCTTTGATTCCTAGTGCCAATACCTTAGGCCAGTGTAAACTGGAAGTTTATAAAGTTTTTGTTGGTTTGCTTGTTTTGAATCAACATTTTAAAGTTGAGAGATTTCACATTTAAAAATTCAGGACTTTCAGCTTCTCTTTTAAAAAAAAGGAAGATAAGGCTCAAATTCTCTCATAGGGTAATCAAGGATGATGGCTATGGACAGGGTATGCACCCTCTCCAGTTCTTCACAGTCCGCATCTCTCCCTAATGCCTAATTCATTTACAATATCTGCAGGTGTTTACAATTTGCCACTGGTGCCTTAGGCCTACAAGTAGCTCTGGATACTACTTGTAGCCAGGTTGATTATAGCTTTGGATTTAGGAAATTGTTCATGCAAGAACACTGCGTGCATTCCCTCTGTACACACACAAACACACACACATTTCCTATCCTGTCCTTTTGCTAATATAAAACTCTTGGTAGAATGATTTCAGAGCCCATCTGTATGGGTGATCAGACCACCACATTTCTGGAAGCACCCTGGCTCTGCCATGGATGCATAATTCTCTTTAGAAAGCAGACTGTCCACAGGGCTCTGGGTGCCTCCTCTTGTTATATAGCTGCATGAGGTCACTGCCAATAAATTACTGGTTTAAGGAAAACAATGACAAGCCTTTTCCATGGGGAACAGAGTTTGCTCACTCAATTATTTCCTAAAGTCGTGCCCTCTTTCCCAACTAGGCACTATAATTTTTGAGGTAACAGGACTGAGTCTGTTTATTGTTTGTTCTGATCCAGAAAGCCACACTGCACCTGCCACATGAGCCCAGCAAACTTTGCAGTAATGCATCCTCCTGGCAGTGAAATTAGTCAAGTAATGATCATTGCACTGTTGATTAAGTAGCTGCTTTGTTAAAATTACTTACCAGGGTGACTCTAAATTGGCTGTGTTTGTTTACCAGTCTAGCTTTTCTCTTTGTATTGTTCTTGACTGCTACAGAGAATTGATGGAAATCACGAATAATCTCATTTTATCAAAATCAGACCTTTTAGAAATTCAAGATATGACTTGATTTGGGATAAAAATATAGCCAGAAAATCAGTAATAATTTTCCTAAATTGGATATAGCTGAATGATGGGAGACTTCTGTTTATTTGCCCAAGTCATTTTTCACCTGTAGGTGTTGGAGACATAAGGAGTTGGGGATGGAGAGGGGCTGTGTGCAGTGGCACTGTGATGGTAGGCCACTTCTCCCACCTAATATCAACTTGGAAATTGCTGACATTTGATAACACTGTCACTTTGAGATTTGTAATCCTCTGCCAGAATTACATGGCCCTTAAGAAACAGCTTCCTTTTTTAAAAATTACTTGGGAAAATATTATCTTTGAGTATCTCCTACTGCCATCAAGGAAGTTTGTATGTTTTTTAAAAGTGGCAATTTTTCTTTTCAGAGACATGGCAGGAGCCAGCAAGGGGCCAGAGGGACCTGGTGCTTTCAGAAACCCTTTAATGATGCTGCCTCCTGCCAGAGGCAGAGGAGGTCTGTCCCTCAGCTTTCTGTCCCCAACTGGCTCTGAACCTACTGGGGGACACAGTACAGCTTTCTGTCATGCACACACAGATACACACACGTGTACACACACTCACACACAAACCAACCAGCTGCAGAGCAAGCAACAGGAGGTGGCAGAATGCTTGCCACTGTGTTACCGGATTTGTAAGCATCCCCTCCAAACCACAGCCAAGACCAGTTACTCCCTGGGCTAAAGCCAGCCTGAGAACTTGGGGATCCTGCCAAGCCGACAGCCCCTAGGCCTAGCTCTGTTGCCAGAGCCACACAGGAAAGTCATTAATTCACTAAACAAAGATTCAGAAAAAGATTAGAGAGCCCATCATTTGTTCATCAGTGGGCTAGCTGCACAGAAGATATCTGAGCATTCACTTTAAGGAACCTAGACTATTTGGGCCTGAAGAGAAAAGCTATACACTCATTTTAAGATGGAATCAGTTCAGTTCAGTCGCTCAGTTGTGTCCAACTCTTTGCAACCCCATTAATCCACAGCACGCCAGGCCTCCCTGTCCATCACCAACTCCCAGAGTTCACTCAAACTCATGTCCATCGAGTCGGTGATGCCATCCAGCCATCTCATCCTCTGTCGTCCCCTTCTCCTCCTGCCCCCAATCCCTCCCAGCATCAGGATCTTTTCCAGTGAGTCAACTCTTCGCGTGAGGTGGCCAAAGTATTGGAGTTTCAGCTTCAGCATCAGTCCTTCCAATGAACACCCAGGACTGATCTCCTTTAGGAAGGACTGGTTGGATCTCTTTGAAGTCCAAGGGACTCTCAAGAGTCTTCTCCAACACCACAGTTCAAAAGCATCAATTCTTCGGCGCTCAGCTTTCTTCACAGTCCAACTCTCACATCCATACATGACCACTGGAAAAACCATAGCCTTGACTAGATGGACCTTTGTTGACAAAGTAATATCTCTGCTTTTTAATATGCTATCTGGATTGGTCAAAACTTTCCTTCCAAGGAGTAAGCATCTTTTAATTTCATGGCTGCAGTCACCATCTGTAGTGATTTTGGAGCCCAAAAACATAAAGTCTGACACTTTTTCCACTGTTTCCCCATCTATTTCCCATGAAGTGATGGGACCAGATGTCATGATCTTAGTTTTCTGAATGTTGAGCTTTAAGCCAATTTTTTCACTCTCCTTTTTCATCAAGAGGCTCTTTAGTTCCTCTTCACTTTCTGCCATAAGGGTGGTGTCATCTGCATATCTGAGGTTATTGATATTTCTCCCGGCAATCTTGATTCCAGCTTGTGCTTCTTCCAGCCCAGCATTTCTCATGATGTACTCTGCATAGAAGTTAAATAAGCAGGGGGACAATATACAGCCTTGACGTACTCCTTTTCCTATTTGGAACCAGTCTGTTGTTCCAGGTCCAGTTCTAACTGTTGCTTCCTGACCTGCATACAGGTTTCTCAAGAGGCAGGTCAGGTGGTCTGGTATTCCCATCTCTTTCAGAATTTTCCACAGTTTATTGTGATTAAGATGGAATAACGTCACACAAATACACTCATTTTAAGATGGAATAACGTCACACAAGGGGCTCCCCTGGTGGTTCAGATGGTTAAGAATCTGCCTGCAATGCAGGAGACCCAGGTTCAATCCCTGGGTTGGGAAGATCCCTGGAGAAAGGATGGCAGCCCACTCCAGTATTCTTTCCTGGAGAATTCTATGGACAGAAGAGCCTGGTAGGCTGCAGTCCATGGGGTCACAAAGAGTTGCAAAGAGATGACTGTTAGAGCGTCTAACAATTTCTAACGCTTTCACACGTCAAAAATAAAGATGCCACTCAAAGCTGTATGTAAGTAAATGCTGAATGACTTTCAGAGGAGGGAATTCCAGAGGGTGAATATCCGCGGTCAGAAAGGGCACATTGTGATGTTGAGGAGAGAGCCTGGGCTTTGCTGCTGCACAAACTGCATGAAGATCCTAACTATGTGATCACAGCCAATTTCCTCACCCTCTCTGGACTTAAGTTTGCTTACCAGTGGAGAAGAGGTGGTATATGCCTTACAGCGTTGCTGAGGGGATTACATGGGGTTGGCTGCATATTCCAAGCCTTCAAAAAATGTTTGAGTTTTATGTATTGTTCTGTTTTGAAGAACATTAAAGAGTTAAAATAAAAATCAGTTCAGGAAGGATTGGCCCAGAGGAAAATGGTGCAAGACCATTCTTTGAAGAGGAAACTCGTAGAAAAAGTTATCATATTTAACAAATACTTTAGGAAGTGGAAAGATATAAGAAGGGATTGTCTCTCTTTTTTAAATCATATTGACTTTTTCCTGAATATGAAAATATTTCATGTCTATTACAAGAAATTTGGAAAGCATAGTAAAATGCAAGGAATAAAGTTAAAAATCAAATACAATTTTGCACCCAATGAAAACTCCTATAAACATTTTTGTTTTCTTTCAATCTTCTCCTAGTTTTAAATTAACTGAGACCCCATTGTATACACAGTTTGGAATCCTGCTTTTTGCACCTAATGTTTCACAAGTATTTGCCCTATCATTAAAAGTTCTTTGCAAACATCATCTGCAATGGCCATATGGAATTTCACATATGGATATACCAACATTTTCTCAACTATTCCACCAACAGTGGACATTTAGGGCTGTTCAGATATTTCACTATTATAAATAAAGCCTCTGTGAATATATTTTTTGTTGTTTTTTTGCAAAATCCTCTTTCCTTAGGATAAGTTTCTATAGGTAGAATTACTGTTCTAAGATTCCTAGTGGATATAAAACATTTTCCACAAAGAGGTCCAACCCACATTCCCCCAGGACACAAGCGAGAGACAGTTGGTCTTACCAAATCCTGAGACCCAATAATATCTTTGGAAAGAAAATTTTTTTCCTAAGTTGACAGTCATGAAATAGCGTTTCATTGTTCTCTTAACTATCTTCTTCCTTCTAGCAATATACCTAAAAGGATCTAAAGGAGTTCTCAGATAAAGGATAGGAGCTTTCTTTTGTCTGCAAACAATCAATGAATATTTAATGTGCAAATCATTTTACTCTGGATTTATCCTCTCTCCTCTTTTTGAGTGGGTTTGGGAGATTCTGCTTTTCAGGTTTTAACCACTGTGAAGATAAGAGTTTGAGGTACAATGCAGCTGACATTCTGAGTCAAAATATTGATTCTGCCACTACCAAGCTTCTTGAAAATCAAGCCATGGAACCTGTCTGAAATTCCAGCCCTCCAGCAGATACAATGCCTGTCTTACCTTGCTTATGAAAATGTGAAGGTACTGATGTTTTATTAATGATTTTAAGTGCTTTTAAGACTTTTTTTTTAAACCTGCATAATACTATGATTGACTGTGTCCAATCATTATTGTGACCTAAATTGACAGTTTGTGAGTTTGAGTGAACTCCGGAGTTGGTGATGGACAGGGAGGCCTGGCCTGCTGCAGTTCATGGGGTCACAAAGAGTCGGACACGACTGAGCGACTGAACTGACTGAACTGAACTGAGAAACTCCAATATCAGCTTTCAGTGGACGAGGACCTTCACTGGCAAATATTAGGGAATGGGTTCAGAAAAAAGACAAAAATCATGCTCTGTGAAGAAATGATTCCCAGTCTACACATTGTCTCGGGAATATCTCCAGATGGAAAGATTTTCTCTGGAAGAAAAGGAAGTGGTGCTTAGGGTCCAGTCTGGGCAAGCCTTCTTCTGGCGACGGTCCCAGGGTGGGAGGTGTCTGAGGTCCTCCTGGTAACGAACGCAACCACTGCTCCCGCCAGTCGCCAGCAGAAACTCACACCTCGGTCCCCGCTGTCACTCACTCCTGCAGTCACCCTCGCCTGCCTCACTATTTATCGGCCCCGCCCCTCACTGGGTCCCCGCCCCATCCAGGCTCTGTGTGCGGGCGGGAAGTGGCGCGAGACTGGAAAGCACTGTCTGAGCGCCCACTGCAAACCCCAGCCATCTGAGACACCTTTAAGCGTCCAGCCCCCACCCTTATTCCACCCTGCCCAGCTCTCCAACCGAATTTCTTACTGTTGCCAATGCTTGTTCTCCACATTAGGTCAGACAGCGGATGTGAGGCCAGTAGATCTGGGTTTGAGTCAGGCTTGTAATCTCCGGGCAACCCTGGAATTTCATCTCTGCAGATCTGCTTCTTGTTTCCTCCGCATGGGGGCCTTGTCAGGTTCACCGCTGTATCCCCAGCTCCTAGAACAGTGCGTGGCATGCAGTCAGCCCTCACTAAATATCTATTGACTAAATGCATCTCTGTAATGATAACACCTACAGGGTGTTGTGAGAATGAATGAATCTGTGCAGCTACCTGGTGACATGTTAGGGAAGTACTCTTCGCTGAGTATCTCTTATAACACAGCACAACTTTTTTAAAAGTTCACGAACTGGTTACCTGGGAACACACATCTACTTCTATCACAATCTCCCTCCAGAATTATGCCAAATCATCCGACCTTCGCCTGAAAATGTTTCCTGATTGTCGACACCTGACTAGCACTATTACAGTGGATGTGCATGTCTAGTTATATATTGTTGTGCTCTGAAGAAAGAATCTTTACTTGTTTCATTTTCTGAATGAACTGCATCTGCTCAAAGAGCAGGGAATGGACTCAAGATATTGGACCCACTGCTAGCATTGCCGCCTACTGGTCGGGTTTCTCCGGCAAGTCACTTCCCCTCTTTGGACCTCAGTGTCTTCATCTGTAGCTTTCCTGGGTCAGCAATACCACCCACGTGAGCAAGGATAGACGCGCCACACCGCCCGCGCTTTCCATCTCCAAGCGCATCCTGCTTTCCCAAGTTGGGACACGCCTCCAGGATGCGCTTCCCAGCTTAAGGCTCACGAGGTGACCGCGAGGTAGGGCTAAAGGTACCCGCTGAGGGCCTCGCAGGCTTACGCTGCCCAAGTGCCTACCCCTCCGCCCCTTCCTCGCGTCCCCCTCCCCCGTGTCTGCCCCTCTCCTCCACCCCGCCTTTCTCCCCGCCCTGCCCTCCCGCCCACCCGCGCGGCGCATGCGCCGTCCGCGGAGCGTGTTTTTATAAAAGTCAGGCTTCGGCCAGAAACTTCAGTGTGTTGGCTGTGGCAGCAGGTAGCAAAGTGACCCTGAGGACTTGAGTAGCCGGTAGCCCCCGCGGCTGGAGAGCAAGCGGTTACCATGGAAGGGATCCGTGTAAGTCCAGTTTCAACCTGTTTTTACTTAAACGTGCCAAGACCTGAATTTACAGTGCAACCGCTCTCTGAGTGGGCCGGAGCACCCAGAATATTGCAGGTGCCATTGCCCCGGAGAAAGGGTGTAGAAAGGAGATTTCGTGCGCTTGGCTATAGGAGGGGTGAGGCAGGCTGGACTGAAATCTTTTTCTAAGTAGAAGGAGAAAAGATTGGGACGACCGTTTCAATGGTTGCATGTATCTCCCCCGAGTTCTGCGGTGCGCGCCGGTTTTGCACGCTGTTTGCAAACAGAAGAACACTGTGGGAAAGTGCAGAGATGTGTGCTCTGCCAGAGACCGTGGGTTTCTTCCTCGAGGGAGCGGGAGTTTCTTTTGGAGCAAATAACACGATCTGAATTTGGAGGTGGAGGGTGGTGCTCCCGGGCAGAGTTATCAGAGGGAGAACCACTCTTGGCGCTGGGCGCGTGTTCACTAAACTCCGCTACCCGCGGAGTTGTGCCAATGGCTGGGTACTTGTCGCTCAGTTGAGCTGTCTGCATGTTGGTCGCAGCAGGGAGGTACCGGGAACAGCCCGCGCGCCTTGGGATCGAGGGAGAGACTTGGCGGGCGTCGCCAGCGCCGCGAGTGGGCTCCTGGGTTCTGGAGTTTGGGGGTTGTGCAGAAGTTGAAAGAGTGTAAGTGGTCACAGGGCAGCAGCACCCCAAGGTGTGCGCGGCGGGGACTGGGAGTGGCATGAGGGGCTGGAAGGGCACCTGGGCCGCCGGTGGTTGCGGTGCAGACGGGCAGGTGCAAGTGGGGAGACGGTTTGCCTCTCACCGCGCCCAGTTGCGCCATTCAACCGTCGGTGGTTTCCTGGAACCTTTTGAAAACCCCTTACTAGGGAGGCTTTTCGTTTCCCCCAGCGGCGCGCGATTCAAAGGCTCTCGCGGCGGAGCCGCCCAACCTCTCCCCAGCACCCAGCAGTACTTGCCCCTGGCGTGCGGCTGGGCCAAACCGCTGGAACAACCGCAGCGGGCGGGCGGCAGGCGTGGGCTTGGCGGACAGCGGGGAGTGACGGAGCTGGACCACCCTGTCCCCAGCGTGCCCTCCGCCCGGAGGCTTCCCACTGCAGACCTCCCACCCCTTTTACTGGATCCTTGGCGGGATGGGAAGCGACTAGGGAGAGTGAGGAAATGAAACTTGGGGCGCGGACCACGGGTGTAGACCCCGTGACTTTCCCCTCCCATTAAAACTGTGCTCGCTAACGTCCCAGACGCGCCAAGTAATAGACAGGGGTTTGGCAAAGAAACGCAAGCCCTTGAAGAGCGCCCATGGGCGGGGGTCGGGGCGGTTACCAATTTCTGACACCCCTGCCCCCAAGCACCAAAGCTCTTCATTCAAGGCCGCATTCTCCTTCCTCACTACGTGTTGCTTGAAGTGTAGAATGATAAGTGTTTAGACAGTCGTGGAGAAAACAGTGCTTCACGCCTTAGAATAAGAGTGTTTGGGACACCCCGCCCTTTCACAGACACCCCCCAGCGCTTCTTCCTCCCGGCTTCCCTATCCTGGCGAATCTTCGTTGCGAAAGTTAATCCCAGCCCCTCAGAACACGAGATTCTTCCCCCACTCCCACCCACGCTCCCACGCCGCCTTTGTGTTTTGTTTTGGTTTTTTGCCCCGGAGGTTTTTTCTTCTCTCCAGTGGGCGGGACAAAAGAGTTAGCAAGGATGTAACTTTGGAAACCAAAGAATCTCATCTCCGGTTTGTTTGTTTGTTTGTTTGTTTTCATTTTGTTTTAAACAAAGAGTTTTGTAATTGGTTCTCCTAAAGAGGGATGTAATGAAGTGACTGTGGGGGAAGATGGGAGGAGATCCGCAGGAGTCTAGAATTCCTTATGCTTTTTACCCTGGTACTTTAGTGGGAGCAGAATTTCCTGAAGAAAGCTGGACTGAGTTGGTTTTTACAAATTGCTTTTTTTTAAATACCAGAAACATTGTTTTGAACTTGGAGAATACCTGCTGAACTTGAAAGTGAATGTCTATTCCCTTGCCTGTTTTTCAGATATTCACTTCCGATAATTACACCGAGGATGACTTGGGCTCGGGTGACTATGATTCCATGAAGGAACCCTGCTTCCGGGAGGAAAATGCCCATTTCAACCGGATCTTCCTGCCCACTGTCTACTCCATCATCTTCCTGACTGGCATAGTGGGCAACGGATTGGTCATTCTGGTCATGGGTTACCAGAAGAAACTAAGAAGCATGACGGACAAGTACAGACTGCACCTGTCTGTGGCGGACCTCCTCTTTGTCCTCACGCTTCCCTTCTGGGCAGTTGATGCTGTGGCAAACTGGTACTTTGGGAAGTTCCTCTGCAAGGCAGTCCATGTCATCTACACAGTCAACCTCTACAGCAGTGTCCTGATCCTGGCCTTTATCAGTCTGGACCGGTACCTGGCTATCGTCCATGCCACCAACAGTCAGAAGCCAAGGAAGCTGCTGGCTGAAAAGGTGGTCTATGTTGGTGTCTGGCTACCCGCTGTCCTGTTGACTATTCCTGATCTCATCTTTGCCGACATTAAGGAGGTGGATGAGAGGTACATTTGTGATCGCTTCTATCCCAGCGACCTGTGGCTAGTGGTGTTTCAGTTTCAGCACATCGTGGTCGGCCTTCTCCTGCCTGGTATCGTCATCCTGTCCTGCTACTGCATTATCATCTCCAAGCTGTCCCACTCCAAAGGCTATCAGAAGCGCAAGGCCCTCAAGACCACAGTTATCCTCATCCTGACTTTCTTCGCCTGCTGGCTGCCTTACTACATTGGGATCAGCATCGACTCCTTCATCCTTCTGGAAATCATCCAGCAAGGGTGTGAGTTTGAGAGCACTGTGCACAAGTGGATTTCCATCACCGAGGCCCTAGCTTTTTTTCACTGCTGCCTGAATCCCATCCTCTATGCCTTCCTTGGGGCCAAATTTAAAACCTCTGCCCAGCATGCACTCACCTCTGTGAGCAGAGGGTCCAGCCTGAAGATCCTCTCCAAGGGCAAGCGAGGTGGACATTCTTCTGTCTCAACCGAGTCTGAATCTTCAAGTTTTCACTCCAGCTAACACTGGACTTTTGTACATTAAAGAACTTTTTTTTGAAGTTACACATTTTTTCAGATGTAAAAGACTGACCAACACTGTACAGTTTTTATTGACTGTTGGATTTTTTTCTTGTGTTTGTTTAGTTTTTGTGAGGTTTAATTGACTTATTTATATAAATATTTTGTTTCATGTTGATAAGTGTCTAGGCAGGACCTGTGGCCAAGTTCTTAGTGCTGTGTGTCATTGTAGGACCGTAGAAAAGGGAACTGAACATTCCAGTGTGTATAGTGAAATCACTTAGGCTAGAAATGATTCTCAGCTATTTGTAAATAAGTGATCTCTCCATTCCAGTGAAACATTTTCTTTTTCCTGTTCTTAAATTCTTTGGTTATACCATGTGATTTTGCTGTAGAACATGGCATTTATAACCAAAGCCTGAAGTGATATGGAAATACTGGTTTTTCAGTTTTCAGAAGTGGATCAATTTCCACACCTACAATGTACAGCCTTGTATTAAGTTGTTAATAAAACTACATGATAAACCTACTTAATGTTATGTTCTAATTTCTATTGGCATTCCTTTGGCTGGCAGAAGTCAAAAATAACAGTAATATATACATGTATAACATGTCAGATCTGTCCTGGGTATTTAGTTGTCATGTTTTACTTAAGGCTTATCACAACTCTGCTAGACTCTTAACATTTTGTAGAGCATGAAACCAAGCTACTGAAAGCCTAAGTGACTTGGTCAAAGTATAGTAAGAGCAACAAATATTTCAAACCAGCCAATGTGACTTCAGTAACTCTTAATTCATGCAACTTTAGAAATATCCAACCAGTTCATATTCCTATGAAAGATAACATTCCTGAAGGATAGATGTACATAAAAAAGGAAAGGTATGCAATCCCACATCTTAGATTTTACTAGTATCCTCGCCTTGTGTACTCCAGATCTGTTCCAGCCCGGCATTGTAGGCTCTTCTCACCTACTCCTCTCAATCTGGATGTCATCACATCCTTTTGACAGGTAAGGAAACTGAGGTTTAGAGACTTGCCATAACATGTACTTTCAAGGGGACATATCAGGAGCTGACTCCATTCATCCTTCCAGCCCTTGCTCTTAACCATTACCCACTGTTGTCCCCCAGAACACCTGGTCATAAATCAACTGAACTGTTATTGAAAATAAAGCCAAAAGTGAATGTTTTCTTCATAAAATTAACCGTGCCCAAAATACCCCTCTTGCAGTATCTTCTATGCAAATCTCAACACTTATTCTTAATCTATTGCAACATCTAGCACCTCAAGGGTTCAGCCAAGCAGATAAAAGTTAAATTGGTGCTTTCAGAGCTCAGAAGAAAGGTCCACTGAAGCAAGCTCCCTGTTGCCCACATTTTGCACAAGATTCTGGAGTCTTATGTAACATCACCCAAAGCTATTTACACTTCGGTTGTGCAAGCCCCAGCCTCTTGAGTAAATTTCAACTCTGGTCTCCATTTAAAGATAATTTCTAAACTATAGTAGCCTTACCTGTCTTACTCTGTGACACAGACAGGGCACTCCAGACATGCACTCTAAGATAATAACCAGGATATAATTAAGGAAATATTTGGTCTACTTTTCATAATTGTTTCTGGCACAGAAGATCCATTTTGGAGGAAAATTGCAATGTCTTATCTTTCTGAGGCAAATCACATTTGTTGAAGGCAAATTATAGATCCTGTGAAGGAAATAACTTAATTACTTAGAATAGAATCCAATTTGGCTGTACATTTTTGCTGCAGTCTATGGAGCTGGTATAATTCAGAGTGGTTATTCCTATTCCACTTGAGAAGACAATTAGATTTTACATAGGAAATTATCTTGAGGTTTCTTGGTTTTCCCTGGGAATCCTAATTGGATCACCCTTCATTTAAGCATAGTTTTACATGGTCTCTCTCAAAGGCTTAGTCTTAAAGCCGTGACCATTGTAAAAGATTTCACTTGAACTTTCTCTATAAATATTTATTCTTGAGGAGACAATAGAAGAAATCCTTGGAAGGAATTCTTTTTCCTTCTCATCTTGGCTTGAAACCTGTCACCCCAGATTCCTTGCCTCTGCCCTGGAGTCACAACAAAAGGCACTGAGCTGAAAAAAAATTCCCAGTGTCACCAGTCTTAATGGATATTTCATTCTCCCTTGGAACAAAGGTGGGATATCTCTTTTTCAAAAGGAAAAATAGCCTTGGCTCGTTCCCTGCCCTGAAAGCTCCCACAGTCCCATCATTCTCTGTCTCGACCCTGCCATGTTTTGAACGGCTCCAAAGCGCTCCCTGTGTCCTGGTTTGTCTGACAATGCTGGGAAAGCCAGTCCGCTGGGCAGCCCTTGCATGAAATAGTTGATTGTTCCCTTTCCTCATCCCCTTATGAATGGGGCCCTTGAAGGTCAGTAATGTAGATCCAGTTGTATAATGGAAGCTAAAATATTTAAATTGTATGCATGCTGCCAATAATGGCATAAATATGACATCTGAGTTATTAATAACATGAAGCCTGTAGCTGGGGAGGCTTTATCTTGCAAAGCCTTTGTTTTCCTAAAACGCCACTTGGCAATTCACCTCTCCCTACTCTGAGCTTCTCAGCCTCCTTTTGTGGTTAGGCCCATATTAAAGCAATAATTCTGGGGTACTCTGCTAAGAGGATAACCTACAGGCTTTCTTTTAATAATTCAACTAAGTGTCTGTGACTTTCTCCAAGCTTACTGTCAGTAAATAAGGCACCACAAACAGAATTGAGTAATCATTACTTCCATCAGCTTCCCAGGTGGCTCAGTGGTAAAGAATTCGCCTGCCAATGTAGGAGACACAGGAGACGCGGGTTGGATCCCTGGGTTGGGAAGATACTCTGGAATAGGAAATGGCAACCCACTCCAGTATTCTTGCCTGGAAAGTCCCATGGACAGAGGAGCCTGGCAGGCTACATACATAACATGGAGTCATAAAGACACAGACACAACTGAGCACACACACACACACACACTCCCAGGTAACACTTAAAAGGGACAATGACCACTAGAGACAAGATTCACAATACCTTAGAAATTAATCTAGGCAGCCCCAACACTTGGAAATGTGGCACTGAGCCTAGCATTGTAGGGATTAACCCAGGCCTCTTTGAGGAGGTCTCCACCTGGCTGCCAATGTGGCTTAGCCTGGCAGTGCTGGAGAGATCCAAAAGGTTAGCTAAAGGAATGGCCTGAGAGGAAAGTTGGAGCCTCGGGGACCCATAAAGTAGTGGAAACAAATCCTTTCAAAGCAGTGATTCTCAACTGGGGGTGATGTTTGCTCACCAGGGAACATTTAGTAAGGTCTGAAAACATTTGTGGGTATCGGACTGGGGGGTTAGTGGGTGGGTGGAAGAGTAGGTGAAGTGCTACTGGCACCTTCCAAGGATGCCACTAAACATCCAATGATGTACAGGACAGGCCCCCACAACAGTTAACCAGCCCAAAGTGTCAATAGTGTTCAGGACTGAGAGCACACTTTTAAGGTGAGGGCCATGGTATGAAAATAATTATCAAAATAAAGATACATCCAGGGACTTCCCAGCGATTGGGACTTCACTTTCCAAACCCACAAGGTGCAGGCTGGATCCCTGGTCGGGGAGCTAGGATTCCACATGCCTCACAGCCAAAATACCAAAATATAATTCAGTTCAGTTCAGTCGCTCAGTCGTGTCCAACTCTTTGCGACCCCATGAACCGCAGCACGCCAGGGCTCCCTGTCAATCACCAACTCCCGGAGTCCACCCAAACCCATGTCCATCGAGTCAGTGATGCCATCCAACCATCTCATCCTCTGTCATCCCCTTCTCCTCCTGCCCTCAATATTTCCCAGCATCACGGTCTTTTCAAATGAGTCAGCTCTTCGCATCAAGTGGCCAAAGTACTGGAGTTTCAGCTTCAGCATCAGTCCTTCCAAAGAACACCCAGGACTTATCTCCTTTAGGATGGACTGGTTGGACCTCCTTGCACTCCAAGGGACTCTCAAGAGTCTTCTCCAACACCACAGTTCAAAAGCATCAATTCTTCGGCACTCAGCTTTCTTTATAGTCCAACTCTCACATCCATACATGACCACTGGAAAAACCATAGCCTTGACTAGACGGACCTTTGTTGACTAAGTAATGTCCCTGCTTTTTAATATGCTGTCTAGGTTGGCACCCCACTCCAGTACTCTTGCCTGGAAAATCCCATGGACAGAGGAGCCTGGAAGGCTGCAGTCCATGAGATCGCTGAGGGTCGGACACGACCAAGTGACTTCACTTTCATTTTTCACTTTCATGCATTGGAGAAGGAAATGGCAACCCACTCCAGTGTTCTTGCCTGGAGAATCCCAGGGACGGGGGAGCCTGTGGGCTGCCGTCTATGGGGTCACACAGAGTTGGACACAACTGAAGCGACTTAGCAGCAGCAGCAGCAGCAGCAGCAGGTTGGTCATAACTTTCCTTCCAAGAAGTAAGCGTCTTTTAATTTCATAGCTGCAATCACCATCTGCAGTGATTTTGGAGCCCAGAAAAATAAAGTCAGCCACTGTTTCCACTGTTTCCCCATCTATTTGCCATGATCTTAGTTTTCTGAATGTTGAGCTTTAAGCCAAAGCTCCTCTTTCACTTTCATCAAAATATAATTAACAGAAGAAATATCATAGCATATTCCATAAAGACTTAAAAAAAAATAAGGATACATCCAACCAGCGTAATTTCATGAAATTATTGCTTTGACAGAGTCCTAAGGTTTCCCTTGAGCCTCTTTTACTCTGTCTTATGTCAATGCATTTTTTCACTCCCACCTTACTCAACTTATAATTCTATTTCACCCTTATTTCAATGTTACTTTGTCATGAACGTGTCTTTCTGTTTTCTTCTCTCATGCCATTCTAGGAAGACATCCATCCGCAAAGGGAAATACATGGTAAAGGGTGACTGCTAATGATTCTCTAGTTCCCACCCAGTATCTTTCACTGTAAGGACTATGATGTTTACATTTAATTCCCACCACAGCCTGTGACTCAGTTGGGAACACTTCCCATTTTTCTCCTTTTATTTGAAAAATAAACAAGGAGTGATGAGGTACCAGCCCATTGTTCTATAGTCTGCAACTGATTCGGATTAATTTAAATCCGTCTTGTTAAATCCCACAATTAAAATCTTATGAAACCTACTGAAAACCTTCCTTTCAACTGAAAATGTAAAATGCTTGCAGGCTAATGTAAAGGATCCACAATGTTAAGAAAGCCACAAAAGAGGAAAGAATTTTTCCAAATCAAACAAATACAGGTGCTCAACCAAACCATACCAGGTGCTGGCTGTTTATCTGGCAGAGTCAGGACACGATTAAGTTGATTTACATATTACAGTTCAATTAACTAGAACCCAACTCATCAACACTCTTAATTAAAGGGAATTACTTCCTGATATTTGGTGCTGTCAAAAGGAAAATAATACTTATTGAGAGCTCACTAAATTCTAGGCACTATCAAATATGTGGTCCATGCATGAACCCCAGCAGTTAGATGATATTACTTTTCAAGTGAGGATGCAAAGAAGTTAAACTACAAATAAAGGGGTTATGCTCCTTCCACTACGCATACTAAAAATGGCATTTAAAGAGAACACCAAGTTTTGGGGCATGTCCTCAAGTTCTCAGTACATTCAATCCAAACATCTCTATCTATTCTAGACTGAGTACTACATGATAGCAAAACAGTTACCATTACCATTTACTTTGAGAGTTTCCTACATTAAAAATTACATTGCTTATTTCATCACAACAGCCATATATGGTAGGAATTATTATTTGCATGTTTTAGAGATGGGGAAATTGAGGCAAAATTCACCCAGTGCCACACACTTAATGAGTGGCAAAGCTTTGACACCAGGCTGTCTGACATCAGACTGTACCTTAAGCACTACAGTAATTTATTGTCTATGATGGTAGCCAGGGTAATCCCCATGAGGTCAAAAAGATCCTCCACGCTCTCCAGTTCTCTTTAGGATTCAATACTAGACACTCCAATGATTGTACTTTTTAAAGCAACAAAGCAGACACTGACATTTGAGAAAGATTTTCACTATTAGTCATTGAAATAAAATGAGTTTCGGTGCCTGGCACATAGCAGGACCCAATAAATATTTGTTGAATGAACACCTGTAGTTTCTGTTCTGAAAGCACACTATGGTTGAAGCATTCTGATTAACATTTGTGTGTGACTTGACTTCCTTCCTTTACTCTTTCGGCCATTCTTTTTTTTTTTTAATCGAAGTATATTTGATTTACAATATTGTGTTAGTTTTAGGTATACAGCAAATGATTCAGTTATATTTTTAGATTATTTCCCATTATAGGTTATTATAAGATATTGACAGTTTCCTGTGTTATATAGTCAATCCTTGTTGCTTATCTATTTTATGTACAGTAGTTTGTATCTGTTAATACCATACTCCCAATTTATCTCTCTCCCTCAACTCTTTCTACTTTGTTAGCCATGAATTCATTTTCTGTGTCTTTAAGTCTGTTTCTGTCTTGTATATAGGTTCATTTGTGCTACTTTTTAGATTACACATATAAATAATATCATGAAATATTTGTCTTTGACTTATTTTAGTTAGTATGATCATCTCTAGTTCCATCCATGTTGCTACAAATGTCAATATTTCATTCTTTTTTATCAGCCATTCTTGTATTGAGCCATTTGTTAAACAAAACCCTGGGCCATACAGATATGAATGTTGTTCATGGTATAGTGGAAGATGTAATTCTTTGGTGTTCTAGACATGCTGGAAAATTAACTAAAGGACTCTGAGACTTTCCTACTTCTTACATTTTAAGAAATCAAAGTTTCCATCCTCCTACCCAATTTTCCTATTATTCAGTACCCGCCTCCGAAGTCTGGCTTCCAGTGATTTCCCCATCTAGTGGAGAGCAGCTCCCTGCCCACCTCACAAGCTGGATGAGAAGCTCCCAATCCTGGTCTTCCTATTTCACCACCCCAGGGGAAGCTGTCCATTCACATCATGAGGCTAAGAGCAGAAATTCTGTTAAACCATAGGATATGGGAAAGAACCTTAAAGCCAGTTTCTTGGACTTCTGTCCACAGGAGACAATTTGATAGGCCCCTGGGACTGAAGAAGGAAATCATGACCATCATTTTGGGCCACATCCTTTCTCTGGCAAGCCTACTCCATCTCTATCAGTCCAAAGTAAGCTTTTCCACCCTAAATTCTTAGCTCATGAAGTCTGCAGCTTGTAAACTAGCATGCATAAAAGGCTTTTGAAAAGTTAAAAGCAGCTATTGAGTGTCGTTACCATTATTCTTTTTCTTATTTTTAAATAAAATTTGCTTCCCAACTAGTTAAATGTCATAAGTGCAGAGACCTTTGCAGTCTAACATAGTTAATTGATAGACTGGATTGGATTGGATGAAAAACTAACCAGATTCCATAAGGTTGTGCCAATGTTGGCTAAAATTATTTAAGGTTAGCTCAGTCAGTTAGAACCTGATGTTTCTAAGCTAGGACCAAGGGTGAGTCCCATTAGGGCCATCTTTAAAGTGATGTTGCACAGGGATATAAGCTCTATGAATGCAAAGACTATGTCTATGTTGTTTATAGCTGTATTTACACTGTCTAGAAGAGGAATGGAAAGCTTTTTCTATAAAGCACTAAGTAGTAAATGTTTTAGACTTGCCAGGCCATGCAGTTTCTGTCACAACTGCTCAACTCTACCATTGTAGCAAGAAAGCATCCAGAGAGAATACGTGAATGAATAAGTATTTCTGTGTGCCAATAAAACTTTATTTTTGAGCACTGATGTTTGAATTTCATATAATTTTCACATGTCACAAAATATGATTCTTCTTTTTGCTTGTTTCAACCATATTATAAAAATGTAAAGAGCATCCTTTGCTCCCAGACTATGAGAATCAGGGGCAGGTCAAATCTGACTTGCAGGCTGTAGTTTGCTGACCCCTGACTAAATAATGCTTAAAAAACAGTAGAAATTCAATAAATGTGAATGAATATGTGAATCTCTCAATATGAGAAAGTTTACTCTTTAAGCTTTAAAGCACAAGGAGCCACAGCGAACCAGTGACTTTTAAGTAAAAGCACAACACCTACCACTTAAAAACACTTAAGCCGCCACAAAACACTTCCAGAGATGGAACCTCAGCCTGGGTCTGAGTGCTGGTCTGTGCCCTGTTGGCTGGCCAAATCCTGCTACTTTACTGTGTCTCTTACTTGGGGAAGAAAGGTCTGGGATGCAGAGTTGCCTTTTTTATCCACTTTGGTGTTCTATCACTCTCATCTCCCAGAGTGCAGCATCTCCTTTTTTAACTCCCTGTAACTAGAACAGCAATGGCTCACTCATAGAAGATGTTAGAACACAGAGACTAACCTTCCTCGCTTCTCCAAAGTGATAACCACCAGTCACAACTTTTGGCAGTGACTCCCCCAGACAGTAAATAAGACAAAAGAGAAAGCCATAATCTGCTGCAATGAATAGTGTGTCACAGCAGCAAGCTGAGCCACAAAAGCCCAAGAAAAATCAATGGTGCAGAAAGCCTTTACGGACCTGACCCCAGCTTTGGGAGGAATGAGGATAATTCTGCTATTCCCTTTTAGCCTTCAGGTGCCTCATGGGAATCTCAAAATTAAGCTCCAAGGGGCTGCCACTAGCATGTCTCTTACTAAAAGAGTCTGCAAGTGAACTTCATTACTTTACAGAACGTTCTTCCCAAGGAGAGAGGCCCAGCTTTCGTCTCAGATGAGGAGACATGAGAAGACACTGAAGAAACTGTGAAGTGCTTTCTGTTTAAGATGGGCTTTGTTACAGCTATACAACAGCACAATGACTGCTCAGTCACCGCAATCCTGGGTAAGGAAGACAAGCTATATGGGCTAAAACAGCCCTGGGGATAAAAACATCACTGGCTGAGCCAGAACCCTATCTGTAAGGAGTGGAAAAGAGCGATGTGGGAGAAATAACAGATAAAATGAGAAAGGACACAAAGTGCCAGTTCATAAAAGAGGAAATAAAACTGATAAACAAAGATAGGAGGAAATGTTCAACCCCACTGGCAACCAAATAAATAAAAGTCAAAACAACAACACACTCTCATGTATCAGACTAGCAAACATTTTCAAAGTAACAACGTCCCAAGTGGAAGGACGCAGTGAGCCAGGCATCACTAAGCACTGCTGGTCAGGCATAAACTGGTCTAACCCTTCCAAAGCCCTGGTGGATGTCCTGGAAGCTTCAGTGTTCATCCTCTTGGACACAGAAACCATGTCTGTATCTTTCTGGATCTTTAACTTCAGAAAACAATCCTAAATATTAAAAATGTTTGTGCACAGAGCTATTTGCATGTGGTATATCAGAAAACAGGAAATCATCTAAATAATCTGGCAGCAGGGACTTCCTCGGTGGTCCTGTGGATGATACTCCACACTTCCAATGCAAGGGGCACAGGTTTGACCCCTGGTCAGGGAACTAAGATGCCCCATGCCATGCAGCATGGCCAAAAATGAATAAATATCTGGCAGCAAAATGAAAATTAAGGAAACTATGGTGAATCTACACAACAGAATATTATCTAGTTTCTTCAGTGATATTTACAAAGACTACAGGAAAATGTTTATGAGATGTGACATTAAAGAAGCAGGTTTCATACAGCTTCTACTGTGCATACTACCTGATTATAATTTTTTTAAGTCTATGGATATAAAAAAGAAATGAAAACGTTATTAGCAGTAGTTAAGTGATAGGTTTTTATTGATTTTTAAACTTTTTTTTTCTTTTGATTTCTCTGTATTTTCCAAACTTACTATAATGAATAATGAAAAAGTAATCAGCTTATTTTAAAAAGGTGTAAGTCAGGGAGAAAAGAAGTATGCAAGCCCCTTCCTAGTCTATAAACACTCCAGGATAGGAACCCAGTCTTTTCCTTTTTTTTTTTAATCGGCTTATGGCATCAGCAGGTACTAAATAAATGATTGTTGAACTGAATTGAACCAGGCATTTGCAGTTTTAAATTAATTAAACAGATCATTAGATTGAGGCTCTAATGCCTTGGCAGCCCACTAAGCAAACCAAAATCTAAACTTTTAAATGCCTCAAGGTTATATAATCAAAATGCTAAGGACAATCAATTACAAACAGCCAACTAGGCTTAAAGCTAAAGTCAATCAAATAATTTCCTGTCTTTGCTGCTGCACCTCTTCTAGGCAAATCTTTCCCCTGGCTCTTGTGGAGGAGCTCTTGTGTCCACTAACCACTTCTGATTTGGTGCTGCCCAATTTCAGTCGATTTTTGCTCAAATAAACTCTTAAAAAATTTTAATATGTGTCAGTTTATCTTTAAGCTGTCTGATATACATTTATATTACCCTGAAGGTAGCAGCAGTATTTACTAGTAGCAGAAATCTTAACATTATATTCCAAATTAGAGCCTTTGATAAAATCGAGTGTTTCTGAATGGAAGGTTATGATCTGAAGAAAGCATTCTAGAGAATTCCACAAGTACAGGAGAATGGAATTCAGGACTATGTGGCAGTAGCCACAGGCTGGACTGAGCTTAAGGTGGTTAGTGAAGCTGTTTCACATCAACACACATTCACAGCGCCATCTTTACAAGGCTGGCGGTTTAAGGCTCTAGTAGAGGTGATATGGATCTGGGGTCTCTCAAAGGACTTCTCTCAGAGAGGTCAAGCCTTTCAAAATCTACAGGAAAATAAACACACAAGAAAACCTAAAGGAAATCTCTAAAAGTTAGGCATTCATATATGACGGCAATACTGTGGGGCCTGAAATGGGAACAATGTGTAAGGGGTCAACCCTAAATACTCCACTTTTGTATTGTATTAGAAAGGAAATGTCACGTTAGGGAAGAACTTCCTTCACTCTAATAAGTCTTCAAAATACCGCAGCACGCAACAATGGTGGTTTACAAGATGTAACATAATGCAAGGTTCTGAGGTGGGGAATGCCAGCTGAAAAAGACCAGTGCTCACTCTGTGACAAAGATACCAAACGTTTCTTACTTTTACTACTTGAGATAAGCTGAGGAACCAAGTAGACAAAAGGACAAGAAAGGAAATAGTTAACATTTTTCCTGTAGTTAAAGTAAATTAATATTTTAATAAGAAATTTAATATTTTATTATGTTCTAGTAAATAAATTTTTCTAGGGCAGATATAAATAATCTTAAAAACAATGTATTTTAATTATAAAGATACTGTCTGGTCTGATTTGGATTTCAAATCCACATAATAAAGAAATCTCCATTGGTAGTTTCAAGCATATGGCCACTTAAGAGTTGTAATTTACTTCTTGTTTAAGACATATGATTCAGTCAGTTGAGCATTACAAGCCCACTCAGGAATTACCAAGGCATTTTGGTCTTATATGTTCATTGTATGTTTTTTAGATATACTTATGTAACTCTTTGGCTATAAATCTGAGAAAGGGTATTAATTCTTTAGGGGTCCTAACCCAACATGACTGGTGTCTTTATAAAAAGAGAAAATTAGTACATAGGTACAAACAGAGGGAAGACCATGTAAAGACACAGGGAAAGATGGCTATTTATAAGCCAACAAGAGGTCAAAGAAGAAGTCAATTAACCCTACTGACACTTCAATTTCAGACTTAAAGCCTCCAGAATTGTAAGAAAAGATATTTCTATTGTTTAAGTCACCCAATCTGTAGTGCTTTGTTTTGGCAACTTTACCAAACTAGTACAGCCTTTTTCTAAAAATGTTGTTATGGTATGTCTTATTCTTGTCTCTTCTATTTAATATAAAGCAAAAAAAAAAAAAAAAAAAAATTAACATACATCCAATCATTCAACAAATATTCATTGAGCACCTCATATGTGTCAAGTGCTGAGATACAACAGTAACAGACAAAGTCTCTGATCTACGGACTTTACAGACTAGTAACAAAGGAATTTGGAGAAGGAAATGGCAACCCACTCCAGTATGCTTGCCTGGAGAATCCCATGGACAGAGGAGCCTGGAGTCTACAGTCCATGGGGTCACAAGAGTTGGACACGACTTAGCGAGTAAACCACCACCAACAGCAACAAAGGAATTATTCTCCTTCTAGAATTACTCTTCATTTCAGAAATAGGCCTTATAAATTGAGCCACTAAAAATCTTCAGAGAGAATTAACCAGGAAAGGAATATTGAAAAATCAAAATAAATAAAACCCTAACATTTTTTTTAATTTTTATTTTATTTTTAAACTTTACAATATTGTATTAGTTTTGCCAAATATCGAAATGAATCTGCCACAGGTATACCTGTGTTCCCCATCCTGAACCCTCCTCCCTCCTCCCTCCCCATACCCTCCCTCTGGGTCGTCCCAGTGCACCAGCCCCAAGCATCCAGTATCATGTATCGAACCTGGACTGACGACTCGTTTCATACATGTGTTTCAACGCCATTCTCCCAAATCTCCCCGCCCTCTCCCTCTCCCACAGAGTCCATAAGACTGATCTATACATCAGTGTCTCTTTTGCTGTCTCATATACAGGGTTATTGTTACCATCTTTCTAAATTCCATATATATGCGTTAGTATACTGTATTGGTGTTTTTCTTTCTGGCTTACTTCACTCTGCATAATAGGTTCCAGTTTCATCCATCTCATCAGAACTGATTCAAATGTATTCTTTTTAATGGCTGAGTAATACTCCATTGTGTATATGTACCACAGCTTTCTTATCCATTCATCTGCTGATGGGCATCTAGGTTGCTTCCATGTGCTGGCTATTATAAACAGTGCTGCGATAAACATTGGGGTACATGTGTCTCTTTCCCTTCTGGTTTCCTCAGTGTGTATGCCCAGCAGTGAAAACCCTAACATTTTAATTGCATGTCATTATATTACTGGAAGCCCTCTGCATCAGTTATATTTTTCAGGAAGCAGATGGTGGGGTACAGTTAGGAGTGCTAGAGGTTTATTGGAAGGTATAGCCCATGAGAGCAAAGAGAAAGGAAGGGGATTTGGAAGAAAAAGCTTTTAAACTGTGATCTTGAGAAAGCAGGATTGAAAGAGCCTCAGACCACGGTGGAGATCCAACAAAATCTTGGCCAACCCAACAGGGAGCTCCAGAGAACCAGGGTACCTGTTAGAGAAGTCCTGCATGGGACACAAAAGGCCCAGGCCCTGGTACATCAATGGTGCTCATCATTAGCTGAGGGCTGCCTGGGAGGCTTCTGCTAGAAACCTGATGTGGGGGCCTGAGGTGTCCACAGCTGAAGACTGTCAGCTAAGTGGAATCAAGACAAGTTTCTTCCTGAAGAGAGTTCTGAGCAGCACCTTCCTGACTTTTGCAGCCTTCAAAGGGTAAAATAGGAGACTGTTTTTCTAGGGAGGTTACTTAAAATTCCATGCAAACAATTTCTTTCCTTTTAAAACATAAGAATGTGTCTCAGCAAGCGCTTTAGCCAAAATCTAGATCTTTAAGGAAATGGATTTTTAACACCTGATATAAGATTAAGTTAACAAATATTTAAATAATAGAAAGAAGATTTAAATTTAAAATTTTTGCTTAAATGTGATATGTCAGTATAGGCAAAAGCATGTTTGAAAAAAAAGGGGAGTGTACTTTTGAACACAACATTAGGATTTGGAATCAAATATTTGGAGTTATAAATTTCATTCATTCATTCACTCCAGGTGCTGTGCTAGGTGCTGAACACAGCAGACCGTACATAGTCCCTACTCATATGGAACCCAGAGTAAGACAACTAAACAAATGCACATTTATGACTGGACTTAGTAATCTGCAAGAAGCCAAGGAATATGACCTAAAATGACTTTGTGCTAGGCAGGAAAGAAATTCCTAAGAAATGTTGACTGTACTGGCATCAGAAGGATGAGTGTGTATTTGGAGAGAGTGAGGGGTACACAAAATGACAGCATGAAGGCATGTGTCAAGGCCCTGGGGCAGGGAGAAGTCAGCACAACTAAGACCATGTGATCAGATCTCCACGGCCAGGGGGAGAAGTCATACCAGACGAAACTAGGGACTCAAGGCAGGGTTAGACCTAGCCAGATTTCATAAGGCACATCACTTCGATCTCTGCCTAAGAGCAATGGGAAGTATTTTAAAGCAGAAATCTATGAAAACCATAAGCATGATTAAGGTTCATGTTTTGAAATGATAACTTTGTAATGTGGGAACAAATTAGAATAGACCTGAATAGATTTAGGAAGACAACTTAATCTGAAAGTATGTGGTCCAGGTGAGAGATGAGGGTCCCAGTCACTGATCACCATTTCTTTAACCTTCACAATGTGTTTTTCAAACAGGGCACAATGGGGAGAACACCATGGAAGAGGAGAAACTACCCTGCCCATCATTAAAATGAAAAGATCACAGGGGCCTCAAAATAGACACAGAAAATGACCTGTTTATTACAGGTTTACTCACCAAGGTTTTCATTTTCCACTGTCACTTCAAAATACACTCAATACAGAAAGGGATCCTCTATAAACTAGATCTGCATCAAGTCCACTTCCTCCCACCTGCCACAGCATCATGTCTCATCTTCTACATGTGAAACCCAGATGTTATCAGTGGCACTTCCCTCTCCTTTGTCCCTGTGTCCAGTTTGTTGCTTAGTGATCCAGGCAGAACAGAATTACACCCAGATCTCCTGGCTCCTTCCATGTCCCTTGTCCCCCTTCAAGGGCAGGGCCACAGAGGGGTCTCTGTCCAGAAGAACAGTGGTTTTCAGGAACAAAGACAATTTAATTTTGTATTCTCATCATATTTCACAAGTGTGGTCACTAGGTTTAAACCTCTTCTCTTTCATGAAAGTTTCCTGTATTGCTCTGGTTGCCTTCTCCCCACATTCTTAAATCCAACAGTCCGCACTATGCAATTTCCTTTGAATCACTGTCTTGTTCTTTGATTGGCTGCAATTTCCTGATTAGCCAAATGGAAGATTTAGACAAGACTTATAATAAAAACCGACTTTCAAACAAAATCTTATGTGGACACCCAGCATGTGAAACATAAAATTATAATTGTTCTGATTACCCAAAGAGTGGTAGACCAGGAAAAACTTCCCTATGCCCCCCCCACTTCCTAGCCACCTCTGAGGACCCTTATTTCAAGGGTATAAGAAGCTTAATTTGAAAAGCAATTTTTTAAATTAGAGGCCTTGAATGCCTCTAAGGTCTCTTTCAGCCCTAAAATTCCATGGTCTGTCATTTCATAAATGTCACTTGGTCTTTTTGTTTTTTTTAAATTTTTATCGGCGTACAGATGCTTTACAATGTTGTGCTATTTTCTGCTGTACAGCAAAGTGAATCAGCTATATATATACATATATTCCCTCTTTGGGGATTTCCTTCCTGTTCAGGTCAGCGCTGAGCACTGAGTAGAGTTCCTTGTGCTTTACAGTAGGTTCTCATTAGTTATCTATTTTATACATAGTAGTGTGTATAATGGTTAGTCACTCACTTATGTCCAACTCTTTACAACCCCATGGACTGTAGCCCACCAGGCTCCTCTGTCCATGGAATTCTCCAGGCAAGAATACTGGAGTGAGTTGTCATTCCCTTCTCAAGGCGATCTTCCCAATCCAGGGATTGAACTCAGATTTTCTGCATTGCAGGCAGATTCTTTACCGTCTAAGCCACCATTGTATATATGTCAATCCCAATTTATCCCACTTCCTCCTTTCCCTCCTTGGTGTCCATATGCCTGTGTCTCTATTTCTGCTTTGCAAATAGGTTCATCTGTAGCATTTTTCTAGATTTCATATATTTGTATTAATATACGATATTTGTTTTTCTCTTTCTGACTTCAGTTCAGTTCAGTCGCTCAGTCATATCCGACTCTTTGCAATGCCATGAATCGAAGCACGTCAGGCCTCCCTGTCCATCACCAAACTCCCAGAGTTCACTCAGACTCACGTCCATCGAGTCAGTGATGCCATCCAGCCATCTCATCCTCTGTCGTCCCCTTCTCCTCCTGCCCCAATCCCTCCAGCATCAGAGTCTTTTCCAATGAGTTAACTCTTCGCATGAGGTGGCCAAAGTACTGGAGTTTCAGCTTCAACATCATTCCTTCCAAAGAAATCCCAGGGCTGATCTCCTTCAGAATGGACTGGTTGGATCTCCTTGCAGTCCAAGGGACTCTCAAGAGTCTTCTCCAATGCCACAGTTCAAAAGCATCAATTCTTCAGCACTCAGCTTTCTTCACAGTCCAACTCTCACATCCATACATGACCACTGGAAAAACCATAGCCTTGACTAGATGGACCTTTGTTGGCAAAGTAATGTCTCTGCCTTTCCATATGCTATCTAGGTTGGTCATAACTTTTCTTCCAAGGAGTAAGCATCTTTTAATTTCATGGCTGCAGTCACCATCTGCAGTGATTTTGGAGCCCAGAAAAATAAAGTCTGACACTGTTTCCACTGTTTCCCCATCTGTTTCCCATGAAGTGATGAGACCAAATGCCATGATCTTCATTTTCTGAATGTTGAGCTTTAAGCCAACTTTTTCACTCTCCTCTTTCACCTTCATCAAGAGGCTTTTTAGTTCCTCTTCACTTTCTGCCATAAGGTGGTGTCACCTGCATATCTAAGATTATTGATATTTCTCCCAGCAATCTTGATTCCAGCTTGTGCTTCTTCCAGCCCAGCATTTCTCATGATGTACTCTGCATAGAAGTTAAATAAGCAGGGTGACAATATACAGCCTTGACGTACTCCTTTTCCTATTTGGAACCAGTCTGTTGTTCCATGTCCAGTTCTAACTGTTGCTTCCTGACCTGCATACAGGTTTCTCAAGAGGCAGGTCAGGTGGTCTGGTATTCCCATCTCTTTCAGAATTTTCCACAGTTTATTGTGATCCACACAGTCAAAGGCTTTGGCATAGTCAATAAAGCAGAAATAGAGGTTTTTCTGGAACTCTCTTGCTTTTTTGATGATCCAGCAGATGTTGGCAATTTGGTCTCTGGTTCCTCTGCCTTTTCTGAAACCAGTTTGAACAACTGGAAGTTCATGGTTCACATATTGCTGAAGCCTGGCTTGGAGAATTTTGAGCATTACTTTACTAGCGTGTGAGATGAGTGCAATTGTGCGGTAGTTTGAGCATTCTTTGGCATTGGCTTTCTTTGGGATTGGAATGAAAACTGACCTTTTCCAGTCCTGTGGCCACTGCTGAGTTTTCCAAATTTGCTGGCAAATTGAGTGCAGCACTTTCACAGCATCATCTTTCAGGATTTGGAATAGCTCAACTGGAATTCCATCACCTCCACTAGCTTTGTTCGTAGTGATGCTTTCTAAGGCCCACTTGACTTCACATTCCAGGATGTCTGGCTCTAGGTCAGTGATCACACCATCGTGATTATCTGGGTCATGAAGATCTTTTTTGTACAGTTCTTCTATGTATTCTTGCCACCTCTTCTTAATATCTTCTGCTTCTGTTAGGTCCATACCATTTCTGTCCTTTATCGAGCTCATTTTTGCATGAAATGTTCCCTTGGTATCTCTAATTTTCTTGAAGAGACCTCTATTCTTTCCCATTCTGTTGTTTTCCTCTATTTCTTTGCATTGATCACTGAGGAAGGCTTTCTTATCTCTTTTTGCTATTCTTTGGAACTCTGCATTCAGATGCTTATATCATTCCTTTTCTCCTTTGCTTTTCACTTCTCTTCTTTTCACAGCTATTTGTAAGGCCTCCCCAGACAGCCATTTTGCTTTTTTGCATTTCTTTTCCATGGGGATGGTCTTGATCCCTGACTCCTGTACAATATCACAAACCTCAGTCCATAGTTCATCAGGCACTCTATCTATCAGATCTAGGCCCTTAAATCTATTTCTCACTTCCACTGTATAATCATAAGGGATTTTATTTAGGTCATACCTGAATGGTCTAGTGGTTTTCCCTACTTCCTTCAATTTCAGTCTGAACTTGGAAATAAGAAGTTCATGATCTGAGCCACAGTCAGCTCCTGGTCTTGTTTTTGTTGACTGTATAGAGCTTCTCCATCTTTGGCTGCAAAGAATATAATCAATCTGATTTCGGTGTTGACCATCTGGTGATGGCCATGTGTAGAGTCTTCTCTTGTGTTGTTGGAAGAGGGTGTTTGCTCTGACCAGTGCATTTTCTTGGCAAAACTCTATTAGCCTTCACCCTGCTTCATTCCGTATTCCAAGGCCAAATTTGCCTGTTACTCCAGGTGTTTCTTGACTTCCTACTTTTGCATTCCAGTCCCCTATAATGAAAAGCACATCTCTTTTGGGTGTTAGTTCTAAAAGGTCTTGTAGGTCTTCAACTTCAGCTTCTTCAGCGTTACTGGTTGGGGCATAGACTTGGATTACTGTGATATTGAATGGTTTGGCTTGGAAACGAACAGAGATCATTCTGTCTTTTTTGAGATTGCATCCAAGTACTGCATTTTGGACTCTTTTGTTGACCATGATGGCCACTCCATTTCTTCTGAGGGATTCCTGCCCACAGTAGTAGATATAATGGTCATCTGAGTTAAATTCACCCATTCCAGTCCATTTTAGTTCGCTGATTCCTAGAATGTCGACATTCATTCTTGCCATCTCTTGTTTGACCACTTCCAATTTGCCTTGATTCATGGACCTGATGTTCCAGGTTCCTATGCAATATTGTTCTTTACAGCATTGGACCTTGCTTCTATCACCAGTCACATCCACAACTGGGTATTGTTTTTGCTTTGGCTCCATCCCTTCATTCTTTCTGGAGTTATTTTTCCACTCATCTCCAGTAGCATATTGGGCACCTACTGACCTGGGGAGTTCCTCTTTCAGTATCCTATCATTTTGCCTTTTCATACTGTTCATTAGGTTCTCAAGGCAAGAATACTGAAGTGGTTGCCATTCCCTTCTCCAGTGGACCACATTCTGTCAGACTTACTTCTAGTATTTCCCACTTGATTCTCACTACAACATAGTTCAGGCCTTTTTCACCTCTTGCCTGGAATATTGCAAATTGGTTGAAGAGCATTCCCCTTCATGTTTACCTGGAACTTCAGACTGTGACCTTATTCAGAAACAGGGTCTTTGTAGATATAATCAGTTAAGAGGAGGTTATGTTAGAAAAGGGCAAGTCATAAAACCAATATAATTGCTGTCTTTCTAAGAAGAGATGTAGAGAAAGAAGAGGCACACAGGGAGAGAGCCATAGGACAATAGAGGCTGCCACAATGCTGCCACAGCCACCACAATGCTGCCACAAGCCACCACAATGCTGCCACAAGCCAAGGAACTCCAAGGATGGCTGGAAAACACCAGAATCCAAAGACTCAGGGAGAGAATCCTCTCCTAGAGATCTGGCCCTGCTGGCACCTTGGTTTCAGTCTTCCCACATCCATAACTGTGAAAGAATGAATTTCTGCTGCTTTAAGGTCCCCAAGTTGTGGTAATTTATTACAGAAATCCTAGGAAACAAATATATTCAGTCTCTCTCCAACAAAAATCCCCTTTACATGTTTCTTCCAGGTAAAATTTTCTTAATCATTGCTCTCATCAGATTCCTCTCCTAATTATTTCATTTGAAGAAACATTAAATTTATTGAGAAACTACTATGTGAAAGTCACCATGATAATACTGATTGTATGGAGGTGAAAAACACCAACATGGCCCCTGTCACCATGGAGCTTTGAGTCTAGCAGGGAACAGTCTCCATCTGATGTATAATCATAAATTGTGATGTACTAAACCTGAGAAGAATCGGTTATTATGAAGTACAATTGGAGAGCTGAGGAAGAAGGGGTTAAGCTGACGCTTGCAGAATGACTAGGCACCAACATGACAAAGAATGAATGAAAGAACTTTCCTAGTAGAGACAATACATGATCAAGAGGCTTGGAGTGGGAAAGAGCTTGGAGTATTTAAGGAACTAAAATGGAAAATGGCTGCTGTGGCTGAAGACTGGTGAGTAAGGAGAAAGTGACACAGGATGGGGTCAGGGAAGAAAGCAGAAACCTAATCATAGAGGGTCAAGTTCAGGTCTTAGCACTCTATCTTAATAAAATGAGATGGCACTAACGAACATGACCTGAAGCATGTACGTTCTTAAAGATGTCTCTCGCCACAGTCAGGAGAGGGATGTATGGGGTCAAAGCCAAATGATCAGTTAGGAAGTAGTGCAGTTGCTGTACATGAATTTAGATTGTAGATGAATTTAAGATATTTTTTAGGTTCAACCAATAGGACTTATTAATAATTTGAATCTGAAGAAGAAGAATGAGGTATCAACAGATTTCTGGCTTGCACAATTAGGTTGATAAACATACCATTTACTGAGATGGGGAAGACTAGGTGGATGAGTTAGGAGCATAATCAAAGCTGCAATACAGAATGATCCCAAAGCACAATGGCCTACAGAATATGAACCATTTCTCTCTTATATAATAAGCCATAGGTAGAGAGTCCAAGACTGGTATGACAGCTTCACCAGCATAAGTGCAATGTTTTTTGGATCTAAGTTGGTTGTTACAGCTTCAGCCCTGACTATAGCATCCCACCCAGCACAATTTGGGGGCCACCAGCTAGAAGTGGCTCATGGCACTTCCGTTGACCTCTCATTGGTAAGAGCTAACTACATGACCACACCTAACTGAAATGGAGACTATGAGTGCAGCTTTTGGCTGCACCTCTATACGCCAAGCAAAAATTGGAAAGTTCTTTTACTAAAGGAAGAAGAGTATAAAGGTTGCTGATGGACAACAGCAGTGTCAACCACACTGAAGGGTGATCTATATTAAGTAGGAATGGTAAATGTGTAAGTGGGAGCTTCCCGTAGGACACCTAAGTGGAGATGTCAAGTAGGTAGGTGGGAATATGGTTCTGAGAAGTTCAAAGAATAGTGTGAGGCCAGAGACATGTATTTGAGAATTATCTCCATGCAGATGATATTTAAAGTTATGACTCTAGATTAAATCAAGTACAGTCGCTAGAGAAAGGGACCAAGGACTGAACCCTAGGCACCTCTAATACTTAGGGGTTGGATAAAGGAGGACAGGCTTGTGAAAGAGATTGGGAAGACCAGTAAGGTCAGAGGAAGACCAAAAAAATGTGTGGTTTCTGAGAGCTAAGAGCAGAGAGCATTTCCAGAAGGATGGCCCATTGTGTCACATACCAATTAGAGGTTTAGTAACATGAAAATATAGATACTTATGGGGCTCCCCAGGTGGTGCTAGTGGTAAAGAACCAGTCTGCCAATGCAGGAGACATAAGAGACGTGGGTTCAATCCCTGGGTTGGGGAGATGCCCTGGAGGAGGGCACAGCAACCCACTCCAGTATTTTTGCCTGGAGAATCCCACAGACAGAGGAGCCTGGTAGGCTGCAGTCCATAGGGTTGCAAAGAGTCCGACATGACTGAAGCGACTTAGCATGCACATGCATAGGACTTATAATGTATCTCTGCTGCCTCTTCTACTTTCTGCTGTCCTTCAGAGAAGTTAGAATCTGTTTTTAGCCTATCTATTCAAACATATTTCTACTTCTCATTCTAAAATCATGTCCGTATTCTCAGTTTCCACACATATCAACTGGTCCCCACCTTTGATCATACTCTTCCCTGAATTGATATTTCTCCCCATTCTCCAGTTATCCAAGTCATCCTTGTTCCTCAAGTTTCCCCATTTATGACGCCATCTTTGACTCTTAGAGCCCACACTAGTTGAACAGTAAACTGGTTTCTCATTATATTTTTAAAAATTTTTAAAATTTTTTTTACTTTACAATATTGTATTGGTTCTGCCACACATCAACATGAATCTGCCACGGGCATACACATGTTCCCCATCCTGAACCCCCCTCCCACCTCCCTCCCTGTATCATCCCTCCAAGTCATCCCAGTGCACCAGCCCCAAGCATCCTGTATCAAACCTGGACAGGCAATTCGTTTCTTATATGATATTATACATGTTTCAGTGCCATTCCCCCAGATCGTCCCACCCTCTCCCTCTCCCATAGAGTCCAAAAGACTGTTCTATACATCTGTGTCTCTTTTGCTGTCTCGCATACAGGGTTATCGTTATCATCTTTCTAAATTCCATATATATGCATTAGTATACTGTATTGGTGTTTTTCTTTCTGGCTTACTTCACTCTGTATAATAGGCTCCAGTTTCATCCACCTCATTAGAACTGTTTCAAATGTATTCTTTTTAATGGCTGAGTAATACTCCATTGTGTATATGTACCACTGCTTTCTTATCCATTCATCTGCTGATAGGCATCTAGGTTGCTTCCATGTCCTGGCTATTATAAACAGTGCTGCGATGAACATTGGGGTACACGTGTCTCTTTCAATTCTGGTTTCCTCAGTGTGTATGCCCAGCAGTGGGATTGCTGGATCATAAGGCAGTTCTATTTCCAGTTTTTTAAGGAATCTCCACACTGTTCTCCATAGTGGCTGTACTAGTTTGCATTCCCACCAACAGTGTAAGAGGGTTCCCTTTTCTCCACACCCTCTCCAGCATTTATTTCTTGGAGACTTTTGGATAGCAGCCATTCTGACTGGCGTGAAATGGTACCTCATTGTGGTTTTGATTTGCATTTCTCTGATAATCTCATTATATTTTATGTGCTCTTTTTCCTGACTCTTAAGAATGGAGACCATGTTACATTTATTCCATATCCCAAACAAGCTAATAGAGTTAGCTGAGTACCCAAACTAATGGGTAATAGTATTTATTGACTAAGGCATAAATATAATGCTTTCTGGATACACTATGTGGGAATAGAGTATTAGTATTTTAGATGCAGAAGGACCTTTGGGATTACATGATTCAAATCTACAACTTACACATGGAAAACCTAAAGTCAAAGCAACATGAAAATGTTTTCTCTGTATTTAAAACAGAATCAAGTTAACAGTCACCTTCCTCATCAAGGAGCACCAATGAAACACTGTGCCTCACTAACTGTGCTTTTCACCAATCTTCCCTTTGCTTCAGTTCCTTCTATAGTGCCTCGTAAAGCATCTATTAAACACCTGGTGAGTGTCAGGCTCTGTGATTATGAGCAAGATGAGTGTGTGCCCTTGAGGACTCTGTAGATACAGAAGCTGGAGACTACATCAGTTTCTCCTTTCCTGATTTCCAGCAGTGCACCAGTTTTCCAAGGAACATTGAATCACATGCACAGGCGTAAAAGAAAGCCCCATCTTTACTGCTTCAGTTAACGAAAAATGCTCCCTTGCAGGAGCTGACTTTTACTTGCCTCACTACAATTCCTCCATTTATATGCTGTAAGTTGTACCAAATTTAGTGTAAATATATCAAGCAAATAAATATATTTAACATTTGGAGGTATTTAGTTCTTTTCTAATTCAAATAGCCTTGTATGAATTTCACTGTGATATGTCAATCGTCCATATGATGACTTACAAATGTTTGTGGTAGAACAGAGATATTCTTAACCAGCATTTAACCACCATAGTATTTGCTTTGGGAGGGCCACTGCAGGGAAGGTGCAGGTCAGAGATGACAGAAAATTGGAAAGGTGCCAGGGAAGGGTCAAGGAATCCTTTTAGGGAAATCTTATGAACATTTTAAGAAGCTACTCAAAAACTGGGTAGCACCATTTTACACTGACCTGGCTGTGCAGTTCACAGAAAATAGACAAGTGGCTAACAGAGTGGTAGTTCTGAAGTCCAGCAACACCCCTACATCTGGGATCCTGGAATCCCCTGCCCTGTAGAGGGTCTCAGTGGTGACGAGTTCATGGGAACAAAAGGAAATGTCCAGCAGAACCTGTGCCTAGGGTACTCTCAGCACCCAGGCCCTGGTAAGTCCGTATCCTAATAGTTGTAGGCCTGCTGCCAGGCTGAGGACCTCTTCTCTGGGTCATCCTCCTGAGGCCAGAATATATCACCAATACGCCATACTCTTAGGCTCAAGGGACAGCTTTTTGAAGGGGTAGGGTATGGAACTTGGACATGGCAGCTAAGTGTCCCCAGCTAAGATGGAGCTAGGAGTAGAAAGAAAAGGGTGGCTTGAAGCCTCCATTTGCATTTTGCTCAGACCTCCAATGTCAGGGGCAGGCCAGTTCAAACTCTTGTAAAAGGAACTGCATTATGAAAACACTTCATGCTCCACACCGAAAGACTCTATATGACTAAGTCCCTTTGGGGATGCTTTAGCAGGTAACAGCCATGGCAGCATCTGCTGAGAAAAGGGCTTCCTGAGATTCACCTGCTTGGGTACCTAATCACTGATGAGAGCAGAGAGGACACTATCTCATGGAAACATCTGGGATGTGGGTTTTGTTTCAGGGCTCAAAGTCAGGTATTGATTTTCACATCTACTCAGCTCTGCCCAACAAGAACAAAGCTAACAGGCTGGAATGGATCTTCATGTGATAGAATGTTATTTGTATTAATTAATTAATTAAATTAATAAACTAAAGTTTTAAGACTCAAAGTTTAGAATTTAAATTTTTAAACCCTTACTTTCAAAATGAATATAAATTTTGGCCAAGATGCTTATTTTGCCTTACTTGGAGGTAGCAGGAAATGTTTAGCCCTTAAATGAAGCCTTTCAATTGTTCTAGAAAGAAATTATATTTAATATATGTATTATGTATTTAACATGACTGTTATCTGAAAGTGCCTACTTCTTTTTCTTTTGTTCTCCCCCAGTCTTTCTCCCTCATTTCTTTTCCTCTACTGACTCCGTACACGTGGCTAGAGTACACATGCTAATGAGTTGTCCAGGCACTTGAGGATCTTAATCCCAAATCATAAAGACCCTAAGAAGGACCTCAGCTGCCATCCATAAATTTTTATTTAAAAGCAAGATAAAGTGGAATTAATTCAGCACAGAGTTAGGGCAGCAACAGGAAAAAAAAATGTGTCATTTCAAAATACTTACGCGTGTCCCTACCCATCCCAAGCTCATAACTTTTGCACATGCTTATTAGGTCATGTCATAGTTAATGCTTCTTCCTTCCAGGAATGGCTTCATAAACCCCTCTTAAATCCAGTCATCACAGATGATCGGGGAATCGAAACACAGGGGCAACTCTCTACTTTCTCTAATTGGAATGACTAATTCAGCCATAACAGCAGTTCCATCCAGATGCTCAGATTGGTTTAGAGTATGGAAATCTGCAGTGAGGGATTTACTCAGGATGCTGAACAAAGAAAGCCATCATTATCTGTGGTCATGAAGAAGTATTCTAATTAGTGTTAATATTCTCCTGCTGAGCTCCTGTCATCCACGTTTTGATCTCTGTCCTTGGGCTTTCCAGGATCTGATGTCCTGGCTATGTGCAAGCAAGGGTCAGGGTCCTGATACAGGCAGATGGGAAGCAGAGACTGGGAGTGCTGTCCAGAGCAAAAAAGTTAGCTTAAAAATCTCACCCACATTGACTTTCTGAAATGAGATCTTTATAAAAATTTGCTCAGCAAGTGTCAGTCCAATGCACTCAATTTATAAGCTCATAATAACAGATAGTAACCGAATAAAAGCATGAGAAGAATCTGTGGAACGTTGTCTTCAAACATTTGAATTACCATTAAGGCTCATCTGCAAATCTAGCTGAAACACTTGGTTATCCATTCAGGTCTGAGATTTCTCAGCAATAAATTTAGACTCCAAGGGAGACTAGCCACAAGTCAATGCTTAATAAATCCCTTCTGAAGATGTCAGTGACAGGAAGAGGTGCAGGTGGGCCTTTCTCTGGATTCCTTTCTATTCACATACCCCCTGAAGTCAGCACACTAATGGGCTGATTTGAAAGCCAAATAAATGGCCCAGAAACAGACTAAGGAAAAGTATCTTGATGTACTTAGCCCCACGTGGAAAAGAGCAATGAAAAAAAGGGCCCAGCAAACCCAAACCATTAATGTCCAAGAGGGACTTAAAAATTGAGAGCTTTAACTGATGCAGTTGAATCCTTTCATACGATGTTTTCTGAGCATCAGGCACTCCGCCAGCCACATATCTTACGTCACGTGTAACATGTGTGGCTCATGCTGAGAGCCAGGATTGAAGAGAAGCCATGACGGCAGTTATCTGCCACAGGTAATCCAAGCAGGGAAAAGGAAGATTCTACCCACTTCACAAATCTCCCATCCTTGACCTGATACTTTTCTCTCCTCCTAAAGTGAAAATGACTTTAGGAAAATAATCTGTGACAATGTCAAAAATGTCTGAAATGTCTAATGGTGGACTTCAGCACCTGCTACCCCAAAATATAACACCTTGGCATATTAAATAATGTAGGTGGAAAGACTTAAAATCAGCAGAAGCAGGAAGATCACTGTGATCTCCACCTCCCATTCCTCCCTGGAACAGGTCATAAAACCCTTCTGTGAGACGTGCTGTCCTATATCCAGAAGAAAGGAGCATCCTTATATCCAAAAACAAATGAATACCAAGAAGAGTCCAAACAATTGGGCCTTGCTAAATCCCTCCCCCCATTCACTATACTTACCTTATAATCTGAACCTATCATGTTCCTCCACAGCTGTTCACTCTTCATCAAACCTAACATGAAAAATACCCACGGGGCTTCCCTGGTGGTCGAGTAGTTAAGACTCTGCCTTCCAATGCAGGGGGCACAGGTTCAATTCTTGGTCAGAGAACTACCGTCTCCCATGCCACACGGTGCAGCCAAATTTTTTTTTTTAAATACTCAGGTTTAATTAATTCTTCAGATCTTCATTTCTTTATGAAGGCTCCTGTGTCATGTGAAACTTACATTAAATATATCTGTATGCTTTCCTCTTGTTAATCTGTCTTTGTCAGTTTAATTTTCAGACCCACTCAGGGCAAGGAAAACTTTTCCTCTCCTACACTACACTAGAAACTAATACATACTAATTATTACAGGAAATGCAACTCAAAACTACAATAAGGTATTGCTTCACACCAGTCAGAAAGGCCATCATCAAAAAATCTACAAACAATAAATGCTGGAGAGGATGTGGAACAAAGGGAACCCTCTTACACTATTGGTTGGAATGTAAATTGATACAGCCACTATGGAGAACAGTATGGAGATTCCTTTAAAAACTAGGAATAAAACTACCATATGACCCAGCAATCCCACTACTGGGCATATACCCTGAGAAAACCGTAATTGAAAAAAACACATGTACCCCAATGTTCATGGCAGCACCATTTACAATAGCTAGGATACGGAAGCAACCTAGATGTCCATTGACAGACAAATGGATAAAGAAGATATGGTACATATATACCATGGAATATTACTCAGCCATAAAAAAGAATGAATTCAAGTCAGTTCTAGTGAGGTGGATGAACCTAGAGCCTGTTATACAGAGTGAAGTAAGTCAGAAAGAGGAAAACAAATATAGTATGCTAACTTACATGTATGGAATCTAGAAAAATGGCATTGATGAACCTATTTTCAGGGAAGGAATGGAGACACGGATTCAGAGAACAGACTTGTGGACACAGTGTGGGAAAGAGAGTGGGACAAACAGAGGAAGCAGCAGCAACATATTTACAATATCATGTGTAAAACAGATAGCTAGAGAGAAGTTGCTATATTACACAGGGAGCCCAGCCTGGAATTCCGTGATGACCTAGAGGAGTGGGATGGGGGGAGGAGAGCGGGGCTCAAGAGGGAGGTGATACATGTATAATTATGGCTGATTTGCATTGCTGTATGGCAAAAACCAACAACATTGTGAAGCAGTTTTCCTCCAATTAAAAAATAAAAACTTTTTAAAAAAAGTAATCCATTCACTGATACCTATTTTTTTTCAACTCTAGAGGTGGAAGATGATAGCTTTAAAGCTTCCTGTGAAAACTGAGGTTCACATCTTTATCCAACTGACACTAAAACGCTGAAGTCCCTGACTGTGAAGGCAAAAGGAAACCTACCATGTGTTTGGCCTTTTTACAGTAAGATTCGAACCTGAGTCCAAATCTGCTTATTTATTGTGCTATAATAGCACAATATTATTTATAATAATAGCTGCTTATTTATTTTTTCATAATGAAGTTATATAATAAAATATCAATTATACACATTGTTCCTTACAAAACCTAAGACATTAGATCACTAACAATAGTTGCTGAGAAATAGGAGAAAGATTTCATTTCATGTAAATCCCAGCATAACAGGATATTTCTGTCTTATTATCAATTAGGAAGTAAATAAATATAATTCTGATTTTAAAGTGCAAATCTTGTGGCTGTTATCTTCTGTGTAATTTCTCTGTCCCTTTATTTACAAGTATAAGTAAATAAAGAAAATGCTTAAAGTAAATACCAAGAGGCCAAGATAAATATCTGAAGTAAGAGCAGGGGAAGGAAGAGAAAGGAAGTCTCAGAAACAAAGCTTTGTTGTTGATGATGATGATGCCACGGATGCTGCTGCTGTTGCTCCTTTTTTTTAACAGTTTTCATTATTTTAGTTGCTAAGGATATATTTGTTACCACCATGAGAGTGGTTTCCACTATTAGACTCCGATCATATCCAAAGAATCAGTCTTTCAAAATCAGGAAAACTGCCATTTTACTGACTGTGCTGAGTCTTCATTCCAGCAGGCAGGCTTCTCTTGTTGCAGCATGTGGGTTTAGTTGCCCCATGGCATGTGGGATCTTCCCTCAAACAGGGATTGAACCTTCATCCCCTGCATTGGAAGGCAGATTCTCAACCACTGAACTACCAGGGAAGCCCCACTACAGTCTCTTTTAAATATCATTTTGTTGTTCAGTTGCTAAGTCATGTCCAACTCTTTGCAACTGCATGGACTGCAGCACCCCAGGCTTCCCTGTCCTTCACTATCTCCCAGAGTTTGCTCAAACTCATGTCCATTCTGTAGTGGAGGAAAACTCTTTTTCCTACTATTCTTCTAGGTTCTCTGGCTGAGGCCCTGGCAATTGGTCTGACAAAAGACATATTAACAAGAGAAAAGAATACACATTTATTTGATGTAAGTTTTACATGACATGGGAGCCTTTGAAAGGAAACAAAGACTCAAAAAAGCAGTTCAATTTGGGTATTTTTTATATTGTTTGATGAAAAGTAGAAAGTCAAGAGGGAATGGGATAGAATGAAAGGATGTGAGGTAAGTGTAGTAAACTGCCAGAAACTTAGTCAGGCCTGTTTGTTCAGCTTCCTCTAAGCGTATTCTTATCTTCAGAGAGAGGGATGCTCCTTCCCTCTGGGTGTAGGGAGTGCAGCTCTCATGTGGGGGTTTGATGCTCTGCTTCAGGTGAAAAGGGAGAAGTCAGAGAGTTCTTCCTGCACCTGCTGTTTCTCAGATTCCTTCAGCTTAAAATACTCAATATGCCGAGGTACCATATTTTGAGGTAGTATGTTCTGAATTGTCAATCCCAATAAATTGCAGCCACATTATATTTGTTTTTTGTTTGTACTTGTGATAAGAACACTAACCCTTCTTAACAAAATTTTCAAGAGTACAATGCAGTATCACTAACCATAGGCACAATGGGTGGATCTCTAGAACTTGTTCCCCTTGCTTAACTGAAATCTTATACTCTTTGAATATCAACTCCCCATTAGTGGGGCTTTTAATGGAGAAAATCCAAGCAAACCAAAGGCTTTCCTCATCTTAGATAATTAAAAATTACTGGGGAAGAGAAATAGGGGTCTAAGAACTGAGGTAGAAGAAAGCAAATATAACAATATCTTCACAAATGGAAGTTTATTTTCACCTGCCAGGCTTCAATAAGTGTTAATTTACAAAGAGTTAAGGATGACGGGGTTCAGGACACAGTACCCCAAAATATGGCACCTTGGCATATTGAATATTTTAAGCTGGAGGAATTTGAGACAACAGCAGAAGCAGAAGGTTACTCTGACCTTTTCTGCTCCCCCTTCTCCCCTGAAACAAGTCATCAAAACCCTCCTGAGAGAGATGCCCTCCTAAACCCAGGAGAAAGGAGCATCCTCATCTCCAAAGACAAAAGGACACCAAGAAGAATATGAACAAATAGGCCTTACTAAGTTCCCCCAAAATTACTACATTTACCGCATACTCTTTGTCCTTTCATATTTCTACACAACTGTTCAATCTTCATCAAACCTAGCATAAAATACTCAGGTTTAACCATTTCTTCAGATCTTCATTTCCTTATGAAGTCTCCCATGTCATATAAAACTTAAATTAAATAAATTTGTATGCTTTTCTCTTTTAAATCTGTCTCTGTCAGCCTAATTTTCATACCCAGCCAAGAACCTTAAAGATGTCAAGAAAAAAATTCTTTTCTCCCCTACAGAGAAGAGCAATAAGCAAAGGATACCTCAGCCAATACACACAATTTCCATTTCCCAAACTCTCTGCTCACCTAACCTTATTATAAGTGATATTAATGAAATTCATTTATTCCTTTATTCAATAAATATTTAATGAGAGCCGTTGTGTGCCTCAGCCTTTCATTCAGTATGTATCTACTGAGAGCCCACTATGTGCCAAGAACTGTTCTAGGTCATAGGAATTCTCCAAGCCAGGCTTCAGCAATATGTGAACCGTGAACTTCCTGATGTTCAAGCTGATTTTAGAAAAGGCAGAGGAACCAGAGATCAAATTGCCAACATCCTCTGGATCATGGAAAAAGCAATAGAGTTCCAGAAAAACATCTATTTCTGCTTTATTAACTATGCCAAAGCCTTTGACTGTGTGGATCACAATAAACTGTGGAAAATTCTGAAAGAGATGGGAATATCAGACCACCTGATCTGCCTCTTGAGAAATTTGTATGCAGGTCAGGAAGCAACAGTTAGAACTGGACATGGAACAACAGACTGGTCCCAAATAGGAAAAGGAGTTCGTCAAGGCTGTATATCGTCACCCTGTTTATTTAACTTATATGCAGAGTACATCATGAGAAACGCTGGACTGGAAGAAACACAAGTTGGAATCAAGATTGCCGGGAGAAATATCAATAACCTCAGATATGCAGATGACACCACCATTATGGCAGAAAGTGAAGAGGAACTCAAAAGCCTCTTGATGAAAGTGAAAGTGGAGAGCGGAAAAGTTGGCTTAAAGATCAACATTCAGAAAATGAAGATCATGGCATCCCGTCCCATCACTTCATGGGAAATAGATGGGGAAACAGTGGAAACACTGTCAGACTTTATTTTTCTGGGCTCCAAAATCGCTGCAGATGGTAACTGCAGCCATGAAATTAAAAGATGCTTACTCCTTGGAAGGAAAGTTATGACCAACCTAGATAGCATATTCAAAAGCAGAGACATTACTTTGCCAACAAAGGTTCGTCTAGTCAAGGCTATGGTTTTTCCTGTGGTCATGTATGGATGTGAGAGTTGGACTGTGAAGAAGGCTGAGCACCAAAGAATTGATGCTTTTGAACTGTGGTGTTGGAGAAGACTCTTGAGAGTCCCTTGGACTGCAAGGAGATCCAACCAGTCCATTCTGAAGGAGATCAGCCCTGGGATTTCTTTGGAAGGAATGATGCTAAAGCTGAAACTCCAGTACTTTGGCCACCTCATGCGAAGAGTTGACTCATTGGAAAAGACTGATGCTGGGAGGGATTGGAGGCAGGAGGAGAAGGGGATGACAGAGGATGAGATGGCTGGATGGCATCACTGACTCGATGGACGTGAGTCTCAGTGAACTCCGGGAGTTCGTGATGGACAGGGAGGCCTGGCGTGCTGCGATTCATGGGGTCACAAAGAGTCGGACACGACTGAGCGACTGATCTGATCTGATCTGAAGATAGGCAAGATGTCCTCTGATTCTCATGGAGCTCACATGATAGTAAAGAAATAAACTAATAAGCGAACAAGATAATTTCTGCTTGTAGTAAATGTTAGAAAGAAACTGAAACAATAATATAAAAGAGGGTGACCAGGCAAGCTATTTAAGGTTGCTGCTGCTGCTGCTAAGTCACTTCAGTCGTGTCCGACTCTGTGTGACCCCATAGACGGCAGCCCACCATGCTCCCCTGTCCGTGGGATTCTCCAGGCAAGAACACTGGAGTGGGTTGCCATTTCCTTCTCCAATGCATGAAAATGAAAAGTGAAAGTGAAGTTGCTCAGCCGTGTCCAACTCTTAGCAACCCCATGGACTGCAGCCTACCAGGCTCCTCCGTCCATGGGATTTTTCCAGGCAAGAATACCAGAGTGGGGTGCCATTGCCTTCCCCTCTATGTAAGGCTGGGCAACATCTAATCAATAATCCATCGATCTCTCAGCAAATATACATTGGGTGCTTAATCAGTTTTTGCAGCATAACAAACCGCCCAAACTTAGTGACTTAAAATAACCACCATTTTTTTAGTTCATACTTCTTTGGGTGATCTTTTGGGTTGGGCCCAGCTGGACAGTTCTCCAGGTCTCAGCTAGACTCACTCATACATCTGTGACCACCTACTGGCCGTGCTGGCAGCTTATACTTGGGTTGATTGGTTGTCAGATGGAGTGATAAGAGCGACAGAGCCATATATCTGGAGGCCATCCTAAGCTTGTTCACGTGGAGGTCCTGTGGGGTCTAAGAAGGCATGACTCAAGGCCAGAAACTAGGAAGTCCTACTGCAAAAGGCAAGGATAGAGGGAAGGGAAGGATTATTGGGGTTTTTATTTATTTATTTTTTTTGTTTTTTGGCCATCTAATACAGGTGCTTGGAGTAAGCCAGGCAACTGAGAATACAGTGGTAAACAACATAGGTATGAACCCTGTCTTCTTGGAGCCTACAGTCTATGTATCTATGACTTGTGCTACAGTGGGAAATGCCTGCCCCCTGATCTAAGAGAATGGGTATGGAATGGTTGTTTACCTGTGGGACCTGAATGTTGGTTTCATTAATTGGCACTTGGCACCTGAGACAGGGGATTTTGCCTGCTCAACATGGGACCTATTAACACGCCTTATTGAGAATAGAACTAATTACTAAAATTGGATTCTAACCAAGCCATCCTTGGCCGCTTCTCTACAAAGTGCCAATCCTATTGAGCAAAGGACAGACACAGCTCTGTTGAAATCTTATTTTCTTTTAAGACAAAGTCATTTGCTCATTTGTTCATTGTCTCAGCTCCCTATTGCATCTGGTGCCCCTGGACTGGAATTATTTGTCCAGAAGGTGACCTTCACCACCATGGCTTTCTCCTAAAAAACAACTTCCAACAAACATGCAGTAAGCTTGAGGGACAGGAGGCCGGGCCAAGGACTGTTGGTCGTCCACCTTCCAGATGTCAAAGCCCAGAGACAGAAGGTGATTGTCTCCAAATGGCCTCATCCTTTGGCACTGCAGGGGGGCAGCCATGTGGTAGACACGACAGGCCCCTCACTGCCAAGGCCGCACAGAGCTCACCATGGGCCAAAATGGAAGAGAAAACTTGTCAAATTCTAGCAGAAGGGCTAAGCAAAGCTCTTCATGTGCTTTGTCTAATTTTTCTTCCTGAAAAACAGGGCTGCAAACACTTTATTCTCATTCCCAGATTTTTTCAGAATGCATGCCCTGATGTGTCCACATTAGTTGGTCAACAAACTTTTATGAAGCACTATATTAGAGTTATAAAAATAAATAAGACCCAGTCCCTGTTCTCAAGGCACTTGTTGGCTTAGAGAAGTGTACAATGAAGCTTCTTAAGGTCTGAGACTGCAATTATAAGATGGTTTTATTTAGTGTCACACAGAGCAGACTTGCACAAAACATGGATGTTGCTAATTATGATGTTAATACTTACTGTAACTTAAAAGGAAAGATCTTCTTTGAACTGCAGCTTTGCCATAGCTATCCTGTTGTGTCAAAATTCTTCAGCCAGTGGGTTAAACATTTTGGAAAAGCCCAACTGTACTGAGATTACTCCTTCAGAACTGGAAGAGGGGAATGTTTCATGCTAAGAAATGGAATTTTCATGGCTGAGTGAGGTTTTACCCATCCCCTAAGAGCTGGGGGAAATGAAGACTGGCCACCTCTTCTAGCTCTGGCACCTCACCCTTCACTCCACTGACTAGAGACACATACTATGGTCCTACTTCCATGTCCTTCTTTGGTCTATGGCCTCCACTTTCTTTCTGCATATGCAGATTCCAGTTCTAATATAAAACTCAGCAGAGAAGACACCCTCTCTCATGAAGTCTGACCTGATCATCTTGCCTGGTAGCCATAGCTCTCCGAAAGTTCCATAGTATTTATCTAAAACTGTTGATAGCATTTTCAATTTGTTTCCCCACAGTACGTAACACATTGCACCAGATGCCTAATACATTCTCCATAAATATCTGCTGGAAATGAAAGGGAGTGGAGAGGAGAGGGGAGATAAAATGGAGAAAAATCAGTGGGAAAGAGAGAAACAGAATGGAATGGAAAGACTCCTAGGAAAGAGACAGCACCACCCCAAAAAGGAAAACAGAAGAAGAAGACTCCGTGACTATTTGGGGAAATCCTATGTCTAGTGGCACTGACTTTCTGAGTAAGCGGATGGACTTCCCTGGTGGCTCAGACGGTAAACCTGGGGTTGATCCCTGGGTTGGGAAGATGCCCTGGAGAAGGAAATGGCAATCCACTCCAGTACTATTGCCTGGAAAATCCCATGGACAGAGGAGACTGGTAGTCTACAGTCTATGGAGTCGCGAAGAGTCAGACACGACTGAGTGACTTCACTTTCACTTTCACTATCCAGGGGGAAGCTTTATTCTTTCCCTTTTGTTCTGATATGTGTGATGACCCAGGGACCAATCCGAGATGCCAGTGCACAAAAGAATCCTGCTTAAACAGCTGCAAACTGAACACAACCACTACCAGCCCCACTAGTCCCCCAGTCCAATTCCAGATAGTCTCCAGGCTTGTTGATTTCAAAATAAAAGGGACTTGGGTCCTCCAGGGCAGCACAATTTCCTCTGGGTCATGAAACATGATGATTTCAGAAGATCACCCCCAGAACTGAAGCCAGGAAGAAGAGGGAGGGGACACTCCAGTACAAAAGCTGAGACTGGGAAGCCGCCAAGATGGCAGAGGAGTAGGACGGGGAAAACACTTTCTCCCCCACAAATTCATCAAAAGAGCATTTAAACGTCGAGTAAATTCCACAAAACAACTTCTGAATGCCAGCAGAGGACATCAGGCACCCAGAAAAGCAACCCAACTCCTCGAAAGGAGGTAGGAAAAAATATTAAAGACAATAAAAGAGACAAAAGAGGGAGGGACGGAGTTCCGGCCCGGGAAGGGAGTCTTAAAAAGAGAGAAGTTTCCAAACACCAGGAAACCTTCTCACTGCCGAATCCGTGCCGAGCTTTGGAAGCACAGAGGACAACATAACAGGGAGAAAAAATAAATAAACAATTAAAACTCGCAGATTGCGAGCCCTACGGTAACTCCTCCAGCGGAGAAGCAGTGCAGATGCCTGCATCCGCCATTAGCAAGCGGGGGCTGGGCAGGGAGGCGCGGCGCGGGCTGCATCACTGAGAGTAAGAATCTGGCCTGAATACCCTGAGCACTATCTGAGCGAAATAATTTGGGCTAGCAAACCAGACTGTGGGATATCTACCATGCGAAAAGCCAGCCCTAACCTAAGACACCGCCAGCCCGCTCACGGAACAAAGGACTAAACAGAGGTAGCCGGCTGCAAACCTTCCCCCTCCGGTGACAGGCAGCCAGAGCTGGAAGGGGGCAATCGCAGCCCCAGAGAGACATTATCTATAAAACTGGCTTCTTTGCTAACTAAAACTTATTGGGGGTCTGGACGGTCAACATCTGCCTGAGAAGGTGCGCCGGTTTTACACCCAGATAACCAAGTGGCGGGGAGGCGATAAGTCGCAGCATTGGCGCTCACCAAACACCTCATCACCTGAGCTGCTCGGACCTGGGAAGAGCACAAAACGCAGCCCCAACTGAGTCTGCGCCTCTGAGGACTACCTGAGTGCCTGAACCTGAGCGGCTTGGACCTGGGAGGTGCATGCAACCCAGGGCCAGCCTCGGATTGTTCCCGGCGGAACAACCTAGAGCCTGAGCAGTGTGGGCAGGGAGGCTACACGCGCCGTGAGCGGGGGCAGACCCAGTGTGGCTGAGTCACTGCGAGCGCACGCCAGTGTCATTTGTTTGCAGCATCCCTCCCTCCCTCCCCATAGCGTGACTGAACAAAGAGAAGAAATACAGCTCCACCCACCAGAACACCGACACAAGCTTCCCTAACCAGGAAACCTTGACAAGCCACCTCTACATACCCACACACAGCGAGGAAACGCCACAATAAAGAGAACTCCACAAACTGCCAGAATACAGAAAGGACTCCCAAACTCAGCAATTTAAACAAGATGAAGAGACAGAGGAATACCCAGCAGATAAAGGAACAGGATAAATGCCCACCAAACCAAACAAAAGAGGAAGAGATAGGGAATCTACCTGATAAAGAATTCCAAATAATGATAGTGAAATTGATCCAAAATCTTGAAATTAAAATGGAATCACAGATAAATAGCCTGGAGACAAGGATTGAGAAGATGCAAGAAAGGTTTAACAAGGACCTAGAAGAAATAAAAAAGAGTCAATATATAATGAATAATGCAATAAATGAAATTAAAAACACTCTGGAGGCAACAAATAGTAGAATAACAGAGGCAGAAGATAGGATTAGTGAATTAGAAGATAGAATGGTAGAAATAAATGAATCAGAGAGGATAAAAGAAAAACGAATTAAAAGAAATGAGGACAATCTCAGAGACCTCCAGGACAATATTAAACGTTACAACATTCGAATCATAGGGGTTCCAGAAGAAGAAGACAAAAAGAAAGACCATGAGAAAATACTTGAGGAGATAATAGTTGAAAACTTCCCTAAAATGGGGAAGGAAATAATCACCCAAGTCCAAGAAACCCAGAGAGTCCCAAACAGGATAAACCCAAGGAGAAACACCCCAAGACACATATTAATCAAATTAACAAAGATCAAACACAAAGAACAAATATTAAAAGCAGCAAGGGAAAAACAACAAATAACACACAAGGGAATTCCCATAAGGATAACAGCTGATCTTTCAATAGAAACTCTTCAAGCCAGGAGGGAATGGCAAGACATACTTAAAATGATGAAAGAAAATAACCTACAGCCCAGATTATTGTACCCAGCAAGGATCTCATTCAAGTATGAAGGAGAAATCAAAAGCTTTTCAGACAAGCAAAAGCTGAGAGAATTCTGCACCACCAAACCAGCTCTCCAACAAATACTAAAGGATATTCTCTAGACAGGAAACACAAAAATGGTGTATAAACTCGAACCCAAAACAATAAAGTAAATGGCAACGGGATCATACTTATTAGTAATTACCTTAAACGTAAATGGGTTGAATGCCCCAACCAAAAGACAAAGACTGGCTGAATGGATACAAAAACAAGACCCCTACATATGTTGTCTACAAGAGACCCACCTCAAAACAGGGGACACATACAGACTGAAAGTGAAGAGCTGGAAAAAGATTTTCCATGCAAATTGGGACCAAAAGAAAGCAGGAGTCACAATACTCGTATCAGATAAATTAGACTTTAAAACAAAGGCTGTGAAAAGAGACAAAGAAGGTCACTACATAGTGATCAAAGTATCAATCCAAGAAGAAGATATAACAATTATAAATATATATCCACCCAACATGGGAGCACCGCAGTATGTAAGACAAATCCTAACAAGTATGAAAGGAGAAATTAACAATAACACAATAATAGTGGGAGACTTTAATACCCCACTCACACTTATGGATAGATCAACTAAACAGAAAATTAACAAGGAAAAAAAAAAAAAACATGTATCTATAAAGCTCACTAAAGCAAAGCACAGTAAAATGAGGTATGGCAATAAAAGGCGTTAAATTTATCAAAAAAAAAAAAATAAAGTGCTGAAAAATTAAAGCTGTCAAAAAAAAAAAAAAAAAAAGCTGAGACTCTCTCGCCAAGTCCCATTTTATCCCTAATCAGCTTTTTGGTTCTTCTTTTGAGCAGTAACATACCACAAAAAGCGGCTAAGCTCAGAGGAAGGGAGGAAGTGGCAAGGTCACCCAGGATGCAATAGACTGTCATCCAGTGGGCCCCAGGACTGGCTGCCCTGTTAGTCACTAAATCAAAGTTTCTACTTCCTGCTGTCTGAAGGTCAACTCCAAGAGTTCCTGGCAACACTTCTCAGGTGCCGAAAGCATTTCTATACTCGGTCTCAATATGATCTGCAAAAATCACAAGTTGTTTGGTAGAGAGAACTGATAGTGCTATTTCCATCTTACAGATGGGGAACTGAGAGGCTGAGAGGTCAAAAGACTGGTCCAAGGTTACAAGCAAGTGAAGGAGACCAGAACCAGGACCCAATACATGCAGGACACTATGTCCCACTCATCCCTTTCTCCCAAACTCCCTCTCCTTCTTCCTTGAGCTCCCACAGTACCCTGTGATGACCTCCTCAGCAGATTTCCAGTTTTCCATCTCTTAGCCATAGTATGCCTTACCCATTTCATCCCCAGCTCATGACACATACATGACTCATAAAAAGCATTCAGTGAATATTTGTTGAGTTAAACTGTGCTAAAGCCCAAGACTTCTAACTCTAAACTCATAGCTCTAGAATCTATTTCTCCCTAAAAGTGCAATTTACTGGCTGCAAAAAGAGTTCATCGAAGATGACTTGGAAAGCAGTGACAAATATTCAAAAAAAATAGACTAGTTTCATGACCCAAAGGTAATTACAAGTTTCATTTTTATTTCCTCCAACTTTTTTTCCCATGAACATATGTATTTTACAGATTGAGTTTATAAACAATTTAACACTGGATTGTAAAACTTTTTCCTCATTATCGTATTTTGGTGAAAATCTTTATTTTCAATGTTTCTTGAAATTTTTATTCCAATATTTAAATATATCCCAACATTATAATATTCAAACATATAAATATCAGTGTTTAGTTTTTCTTACTGTTTTTTATCTAAGCTGGTTCTGACTTTTAAATTATTATTAACAAATTTAAGATGAACATCATTGTGAATAAATCTCTGTTAAAGTTTATGACTGTTTCTTTAAGACAAAGTTCTAAAAGTGAAGTTACTTTTAAAGTTTTTAGAAATTATTGTTAAATTGCTTTTCAGAAAGGGTATAGCCTGAGGTTCTTTTGTGACATTAGACAATTAGAAATATAATGCTGAAAGAAAGTTAGGTATTCTCTATCAAAAATCAAGTTATTTTATGGATAGGAAAACCAAGGCCTGTGAATGGTTTATCCAAAGTAATATTGTTGTTAGGTTAATATATTTGAGAGGAAATAAGCAAAAAGAAGGAAAATTGACATTCTTAAGGTATAGGTACAACCATAAAATATGAAGGAAATTGGTTTAAGATATGCCCAGCAGGCCAGGGGGTAACGAGCTCATTCAACAAAGCTCTCCACTGCTAGCTGTATATTTCACTAACTACTGTAATTGATTCTTCCTCTGCCTCTAACTGACTCTCAAAAGAGACCCTTAAAGTTTTGACATCACACTCTGACTCCTGGCCAAATTGTTAGTCATCAAACATTTCAAGTCAAGAAGACTTAATTGAGCACCTACTGTGTTCTAAATATTGTGGTAGGTACTGAGGACACAGTGACGAGCAAGAGAAACAGAGCCCCTGTACCCAAAGAGCTTATATGCAGAAAACAGACCATAACAAATAAATGATGTCATTTCAATGACCAATAAAAGCCATGAAGAAATAAAATAGGACAAGATACATGTGATGGAGACAGCTGCTAATCCAAAGTGATCAAGCATCAATTTTCTGATAGTTAAGACCCAATTGATAACAAGGAATAGACAATGAAAGATCTGGAAGAAAGCAGTCTGATCCAATGGCTCCGAGCCAGGAGCAAACAGCCTAGCAAAAGGACAGAAAGAAAAACAGACAGAACAGAGGGAGAGGCAGGCAGGGACAATCTCATGTAGGGCCTGGAAAGTCACTATAGGAGGGACCTTGGATTTTATTCTGTGATGGAAAGCCATCGGGGGCTGTAAGTCCAGAGCTGTGTGCTGAGCTTTCTGCTTTGTGGAGATTGAGATCACCTGTAGAGAGAGTGCAACTACCTAAGACCGAGGGTCTGCAGACTGAGCTCCAGTGACCCCACAATGAGAGGTGTTGCTGGAGAGAAGGGAGTAAAGGAGACTGCCATGTGTGTTATTTAGGTACGAGGAGAACCAAGAGATTGTGGTCTTCCAGAAGCTCAAAGAAAAAAGTGTTTGAAGGAGTGTGTGACCAGCAGCATCCAAGGCATCTGAGAGGATAGACAAGGTCAGGACATTGACCACAAGCCTTGACAAAATGTGGATCATCAGCAACTCTGTAAAGAGTGAGTTCAGTGAGGTGACTGATATGACTGAATGGCATGGACTGGGGAGAGAAACAGTGGTGGAGAAACAGAGATAACAAGTAAAGCTGACACTTGGAAGGAGTTTTGCAGGGAGAAACAGCAGAGACGTGGAACCAGTCACTAGCACAGAGCATGGGTCTAGGGGGGTTTTGTAGCAGCACCCTCCAATAGAACTTTCTGCTATGATGGGACTGTTCTGTATCTGCCATTGGGCACTTGAGGAGTGATGGAAGTGAGGAATTGAATGTTACATATTACTTAATTTATTTGATTTAAATGGCTGCATATAACTGATGGCTACTGTTTGGGGAACACAGTTTGTAGTTGTTCCTTTGAGAAGTGATGTTAAGACATATGTGCCTGCTGATAGGAATAATTATACACATTAATTAGATGGGTACCTGAGTAACTCTGGATTCTGGGTCACTTTTCTACCACCACCTCCTTCATGTCCTTAAACCTGTTGGTGTTTGACTCATGGTTTGTCTTTTACAATAAGATAAAAAAAATTCCACTCTTATGGTCAATCCAATAAATCGTTATAGTTCTATATGAATCACTTTAACCTCTATGTGCCTTAGTCCCTCCATCTAGAAATGAGGTTTGAAACGAAAACAGCTCAGTTCCCATTTTCTAAGGAAAAAAGAGGTCATTGGTAGATCTAGTTAGAATGGCTGTATGATAAGCAATTAAGACCAGAGGCTTTGCGTAGAGCAAGCTATAGACGTCCAGCTCCCAGCTCTATGATGTATTAGCTTTGAAACTTTATGTGAATTACATGAACTTCTCAATGTCTCAGTTCCGACATCTGGAAAATGGGATAATAAGAGTCTAGGGTAAGGATCAAATGAAATCTCTTGAGCACGGTGCCTGCCTGGCATATAGTCGGCATAAATAATAAAACAAAAATTCAGAAATGTTAACTATTATTATTAACAGCACGCATGAGAGAGACCAGCCTTGGAAGCAAGCACCAAGATGCCCCAGTCTGGTGCTGGTCTGAGGACGCTAATGTCTCAATGTATTCGTTTTCTTATCTGAAAAGTAGATACAAAGGCTTATATGACATCAGGATAGCTTAATTTCCTAAGCCTGGGATCCAGGATTAGGATACAGCTTCTCTAATTTATAGCATATGGCTCCTTCCTGGAAGTGGGTGGAAGGACAGGAGGCTTTGGAGGACTTCTCCAATGAACATTACCCACTGCATGACTTGTTATTTTTCCCAAACTCTTATCTACCAGTGCTGCCCATGTAAACCAAAAGACTTACTGATAATTCTGAGCCCAGCTGCCAGGCCAGCAGTCATCTGTTTAGAACTTCAAATGAATGCCCCCCCAACATCCGCCTACTTTCTCCACACAACACTACAAGATAAGTCTCCCCTGGCTCCTGATAAAGGCTTTGAAGAACATCTTGTCTGTTAACAAACAGCTTTTGATTATGCCTGGGTTTGATCTTTATTTTGTTCTTATTCATCAGACCTCTTTAAATGGATTCTTTCACACTCTTCAGATTAGCCTAAAGGAAGCCCCATGAAACAATGCATCCAATTCTCCCTGGGTGCAGGGAGTGGGCTGTCAAAAGACCACATATGGCCTCCTGCAAAGCTATGAATGGAAAGAGTGGTTGGTGATGTTGCCAGCACCAGTGAAGAGTGAATTAGGCTAGCTTCAAAAGCAGTTCACTTTTCACTTTCATGCATTGGAGAAGGAAATGGCAACCCACTCTAGTGTTCTTGCCTGGAGAATCCCAGGGACAGGGGAGCCTGGTGGGCTGCCATCTATGGGGTCGCACAGAGTCAGACACGACTGAAGCGACGCAGCAGCAGCAGCAGCAAAAGCAGTAAAATAGGATAGAAGAGCAGAAACACAGCACACAGGCCTCTGGCCCAGGACAATCTTCCCTCACTTTCAAAGAACATTTGTTTCCCTTAGAAAGAGACAGCTTCTTCGTCAGAAAGCCCTAGGTCATCACTAGTGTCTAGAACACCAGAGCTGACCTCCCACTGGCAGAACAGGAAAATAGCCAGTATGATTTGGAGAGGTAGAGAATATATCCCCACCCCAAGCTGATGTATTTCTGAAAGTATTCTGTTAAAACATTTTTTTTTTCTTTTGGAGAATCATCACCCTTGACCTAGAAGGACTGTAGCCACATTTCCCACCTTAAACGCTAATGCATAGCTTGGGCTGGCCTATCCATCTGGACACTGATTGGTTGAGGAATATGTGTTTGACAATTTATTTTTAAGATAAATTGGTGAACAGGCACCAAGTTGCCCATAATCTTGGCATCAGGATTTTTTATTTCAAGCAGTGACATAAAACTTGGAGTTTTATTTCAACTCAAAGTGATTAGAAGAAAGGAACTTTATATAAAGGATATAGAAGACCCAGGATCTACAACTTGGTCAAGCTGTTTCTATTACATAGAGACCTCAACCCCAAAGATGTCTTCTTATTCTTGAAAGTATCCAAATCACTATAATTTCAATGAGAATTTTTTTTAAAAAATTGAACTGAACATTTTCTACAGATGTGTTCATGATGCACAAACCAGATTGAATAACTAATTATTTATACCAAATAAGCTACAAGGGGAGTGATTAGGACTCAGCACTTCCACTACAAGGGGGCACAGGTTTGATCCCTGGTCAGGAAACTAAGATCTCACACGCATGCACTGTAGGCAACCAAGAAATCAATAAGCTACAAGAGCTATGTTACTTTTCTTATGCACCATAAACATCATAAACATAAGGCAAAGAGAACTGTTAGATAGATTGGAGAATCGCACTTGAAGTTCATCTTCTAGAAATATTGCCTATCTCATCACAGAGCTGGTCTAATGATAATCACTATTGCTACCACCAGGCGCTGGCCATTTGTTGGCACTGTTATTTTTGTGCCACTTCTGACAACTTTGGAGCCTGGAAATTCAAACTGAGACCAATTTCTATGCTTCCAGCCCAATTGTGACTTCTGAGCCATGCCTTGGCTTCTGCCACTGTTGCTGGATGTAAAGCCTCCACATCCTTCCCTCACTAGTTCCTGAGTCAGAGCCTGACCCCAATATGGTTGGTTGCAGACTTTTATGGACTAAGTTGAATCCCCTCAATTCCATATTTTTACCCACAATGGGACTGTATTTGGAAATAGAATCTTTAAAGAGATAATTTAGGTTAAATGACGTCATAAGGAGTGGGGCCTAGACCAACAGGACTGGTGTCCTTCTAAGAAGTCAGAGAGACAGCAGGGAGGTGCATGCACAAAGAAAAGACCATGTGAGGACAGAGTGAACAGGCGGCCATCTGCAAGCCAAGGAGAGAGGCCTCACTAGAAACTAGAGCTGACAGCACCTTGATTTGGGACTCTGAGTCTCAGAACTGTGAGAAAATTAATTTCTACTGTTTTTGGTACCCAATCTATGGTATTTTGTTATGGCAACCCTAGTGATTAAATGCAATGTATTTATTCATATGCCTTTCCCTAGCTGCAAGGGAGGATGGGAAGTGACAGGCAATATTACAAAGGATAAACTCAAGAGACTTCATACATAAAGATAGAAGACAATTTGGTGACTAATTAGAAATGGGGATGAAGGCAGAGAATGCATCAAAGAGGTCTCTCAGATATAGAACTCAGATCATTGATAATGACCTGGTAGAGACAGAGAAGTTTCACAAAAAATTAGATTGGGAGGAATTCACTCCTACACATACTGAAAGGTGGAAGTAGCTAGTGGAAATTTTAAGTAGGAACCTGAGGCAGGGCATACAACTTAACCCTAGTGCATGGAGGCAAAAGCTGAATCTGTAAAAAGGATACACTGAGGGAGAGAGAGCAGGAGATCCAGGATCTTGTGGAAAGCCTAGCTAGGGGTGGTGAGAAGGAATATATCAGCTAGATCAGTTAGGGTGATCTAAGTTATGCCTCAGTAACAACCCTAATATCTTAATGGCAATAAAGGTGTATTTCTTGCTCTGATTTACCTCCATTGGGTTGGCTGGTGGATTCATTCATTTTAATCCCTCAGGGACCCACGCTGACAGAAGCTCGATCTGGACATGTGCTTCAGTGATCACCAACCGTGTCAGGGAGAAGTGAGTGTGGCGAATCAGGCACAGACTCTTAAAGCCTGTACACGGAAGTCACATCCATTCACCTTTTCTTGGCCAAAATAAAACACATGCCCACATTCAACCTCAGGAGGATGAGAGTATAATCCAATCATGTACCCAAAAGGGACTGAAGTGAAATTATTTGGTAAATAACAACAGTGACAACCACAGAGGACAAGAGGATGAACAGGAACCAGTAGAAGAGACAGGAACAAATCATTTAGAGAAAGATTGTGAAACAGGGCAAGGTAGAAGCAAAGAGGCCCATTCGGGGACTTCCCTGGTGGCCCAGTGGCTAAGATCCGCACTCTCAATGCAGAGGACCCAGGTTTGATCTCTGGTCAAGAAACTAGATCCTGCATGCCGCAACTAAGAGTTCGCATGCCACAACTGTAAATTTGCATGCTGTAACTATAAAGATCCCACGTGCCACAACTAAGACTTGACACAACCAAATAAATCAAATTGTTTAAAAAAGAGGTCCATGCAAAATTTAACAGGACCACTTACTGCTTTGATTGCTAGAAGAGTGTGTGTGTGTGTGTGTCTTGTTATTTTGTTTGGTTTTGACTCTTTCAAAAAGGGAGGATTTCCCTGTAGTGTATATTAATAATTTTAGAGAAAAGGAACGTCTGAGACAAGATTTTCCCCCAGGAATCAAGGTACAGGCAAGTGGTCTGACAGGCTCATGACCTTTAAATCTTGACTGCTGCTGCTGCTAAGTCGCTTCAGTCGTGTCCGACCCTGTGCGACCCCATAGACAGCAGCCCACCAGGCTTCTCTGTCCCTAGGATTCTCTAGGCAAGAATACTGGAGTGGGTTGCCATTTCCTTCTCCAATGTATTAGAGTGAAAAGTCAAAGTGAAGTCGCTCAGTCGTGTCTGACTCTTAGCGACCCCATGGACTGTAGCCTACCAGGCTCCTCCGCCCATGTGATTTTCCAGGCAAAAGTACTGGAGTGGGTTGCCATTGCCTTCTCCATTAAATCTGGACTAAGAAGAGGTAGTAGTGGAATCCACAGAGTCCAGCAGCCCCTGAGGTGATGTCAGGGCCTGACCATTGCCACTGAAACATCAGCTTCTCAGCACTCAGGGCTGCTTGGTTTGCAGCCCACTCCCAAATCTTCATTGCTGGTCTCCAACTGGTTCTATAAGCCATGTTGTACCCCCCAGTAAATTAATTAAAATATCTAGAATTGACCTCAGACTCTTGGATCTGAGAGCATCCTCATTCAAGTCCACACCAGGATAAGGCCTGCATGTGTAGAGGGAATTTATGCAGTTTTCTTATTTTTAGCCAGAGCCCTGAAGATGGTTTCATAGTTAATAGGACATAAGAAAATAGCATAATGTCAAAATTGTTGTTTCTAAAACAGCAAGATACCCAACGATGGGAGTGGAGGTGGAGGGAAAGTGACTTTGAACCACCCAGGGAAAATTGTTGCCTACCTACCCTTACATTCCTTAGGGTTGGGAGTGTAACTCTATGTAGTATCATCCCTTGGACCAGCCAATATTTAAGTCTCCTTCCTCTGCTTGGGAAATTCCCCATTGTGTGTCTTGGTGGAAAGTAGGGCCTGCCTCCCACCACAAAGCTGCATGTGCCGGGTGCTCACTGTCTGGCTTCCTGGTAATCATGGCACGTGACCTAGGCTCAGCCCCTGGGGTTGCTCCTGCCTAGGATGTTGAATCTAAAACAAGTGACAAAGGGCCGGAAGTAGTAGGGCAGGCTGGGTGTCAGTGTTCTGGAGAAGAGACAGAGGCAGCCACCCAGTTAGCCATGAGTCCCTGGGCTATAGCAGTTTCTGCTCAGTGTCCAACCTGGGTCTTCAGTCTTCCCAGGAACCAAGGGAAGTCTGTGATACATCTTCAGTGAATTCCTTTTCTGCTTAAGCTAAGGTGACAGTTAATTTTATGTCAACCTGGCTGGGCCACAGCACCCAAATACTTGGTCAAACATTATTCTGGATGTTTGTGTTAGGGTGTTTTTGGATGAGATTTACATTTAAATCAGTAGACTCTGAGTAAAGGAGATTGCACTTTCCATTGTGGATGGGCCTCATCTAATCAGCTGAAGCCATAACTCAACTCAAAGACCTTCACCACCTCACCTCCCCAACAAGAAAGACTTGGGCTACAACCTTGGCTCTTCTGTGGGTCTCTAGTCTGCTAGCCCACCCTGCAGATTTTCTATTTGCTAGCCTCTATAATCGGAGAAGGCAATGGCACCCCACTCCAGTACTCTTGCCTGGAGAATCCCATGGATGGAGGAGCCTGGTAGGCTGCAGTCCATGGGGGTCGCTAAGAGTCGGACACAACTGAGCAACTTCACTTTCACTTTTCACTTTAATGCGTTGGAGAAGGAAATGGCAACCCACTCCAGTATTCTTGCCTGGAGAATCCCAGGGACAGAGGAGCCTGTTGGGCTGCCGTCTATGGGGTCGCACAGAGTCGGACACGACTGAAGCGACTTAGCAGCAGCAGCCTCTGTAATGATGTGAACTGATTTCTTAAAACAAATCTCTTTCTACGTATACATATACCCATCCTATTGGGTCTGTTTCTCTGAAGAATCTGAACCAATACAGCTAATCAGAATGGCTTCTGATAGTTTCAGTCTAGAATCCTGATCTATGTATTTTGAAAAAGGCCTCCTTAGGGAATTCTAGTATATTACTCACTTTAAGAATCATTTTTAAAATTAATTCTCTACCTGCTTAATTCCTTGAGTTTTTGTTCAGTCACTAAATCACGTCTCACTCTTTGCAATCCCGTAAACTGCAGTGCGCTGGGCTTCCGCCCTTCACTATCTCTTAAACTTTGCTCAGATTCATTTCCATTGAGTCAGTGGTGCTCTCTAACCATCTCATCTTCTGCTGCCTCCTCCTCCTTTTGTCTTCAGGCTTTCCCAGAATCAAGGTATTTTCCAATGAGTCTGCTCTTTGCATCAGGTGGCCAAAGTATTGGAGCTTCAGCTTCAGCATCAGTCCTTCCAATGAATATTCAGGGTTGATTTCATTTAGAATTCACTGGTTTGATCTCCTTGCTGTCCAAGAGACTCTCAAGAGTCATCTCCAGCACCACAATTTGAAAGCATCAATTCTTTGACACTCAGCTGTCTTTATGGTCCTTTCCTCACATCTGTACATGACTACTGGATTATGTGTTATAGTTTGTAATGTATTATGTATGGTTTGTCTGTATGGTTGATAATAATACCTTTTGTTTCTTTCATGATTTTTTAAATTGTGGTATATAACATACAACAAAATTTACCATCTTAACCATTTTAAATGTGCAGTTTAGTAGTGTTAAGTATATTCACATTGTAAAATGAACTTTTTCATCTTGCAAACCTGAAACTCTATACCCATTGAACAATAATACCTTTTCTTCTCCTCCCCCCAGACCCTGGAAACCACCATCCTACTTTCTGTTTCTATGAATTCGACTACTTTAGCTACTTCATATAATGGCGTTATATTTTAGTATTAGTCTTTTTGCAACCAGTTCATTTCACTTAGTATAATGTCCTCAAACTTCATCCATATCATAGCATGTGACAGGAGTGCCTTCCTTTTAAAGGCTGAATAATATTCCATTGAATAAGGACACATCACATTTTATTTATTCGTTCACTACTGGACATTTGGGTCACTTCCACCTCCTGGCTACAGAGAATAGCGCTGCTATGAACGTGAGTGTACAAATACCTCTTCAAAACTCTGTTTTCTGTTCTTGGGAATAAATACCCAGAAATGGGACTGCTGGATCATATGGTAGTTCTAGTTTTAATTTTTTGAGAAACTTCTATCCTGTCTTTTATTGAAGTCATACAATTCTATCTACTATGCATTAAACTCCTCAAATGCTTTTACATTTATTGTTTTGTTCTGACAACCCTCTGAGGTTCATAGAACATAGATTATTATCCCCATCTTGTAGAGGAGGTGGTTGAGGCATACAGAGGTTAAATGATCTGCCCAATGTAACAGCTATTTCATGACAGATTGGCTTCCTAGTCTACTGCACTTGTAACTGACCAAGGACACTCAATCAGAGGTAGGGGGTAGACATGGCCTAAGTCTACGGAAAGATTTTTTTTTTTCAATTTAAAACTCTGACCCTTTCCCAAATAAATGGAACAAAAAATCCTTTTAGCGAGAGCTGATACTGATGGGCATGGACTGTGCGTGTGAATGGTACAGAAGTGGGGGAAAATCTCAGAACTGCTGTTGCAGATGGCACTGTCTCTCAGGGACTCTGCTGCATTTGTTTATTCGGTCTTCACCCAAGTCTTCCTCTAAAGAAAGAGTGTCTGCCTGATGACTGAAATAGACCTAACGATTCTCAGTGAGGATATTGGGAAATGGGGGAAACATTGGTTTGGTTGTTGGAATGACAGCCCCCTCTTCCTTGACATGTAGTGAGCGGGGTGGGGGACACTGAGAGTTGCACAGCACCAGGTGGTCCCCATATAAACAAAATGGTCCATTCCAAAATGCCAGTGGTTTCCTCTTTGAGAAACAGGCTTAAAACAAGGTTAGTGTGCTCGTCAACAGGGTGGCTTAGGGGCTTTTGATTCAAAGGTTCTTCAAGTCACTGCAAATAATTATACAATCTAAGTGGCAACAGTGTGCTTGCTACACAAATACAGCCTCAAGCCAGGTGCCTCAGCCACTCCTGTTCTTACAGATCTCCACTACTATGCCCTCTGGTAAAAAAAAAAAAATTGTAAAGATGCTACTGAGCATGCTCAGAATTCAATCCCCAGAAGTTCTGGAAGGTCATTTTGACTGCCAACTGGTGATTTTCCTTTAAATAGCAACAAAAATAAGATTTTTAAAGGAGCAATTAAAAACAAAAACCACTTAACTTAAACCCACTTGCTGCTCCAATGGAAATGTAAGATTCCCAGTTTCAGGTCATCTTTTAGACTAAGCTAAAGGAATACCATCTCCTGCCAGGCCTCTCTTTAGCAAAGACACTTTTACTCTGGTTGATGGGTATTTTGCAAGTAACGAAATCTTTGAAAAGGTAAAACAGCCCTTTTCTAAAATGTGTGTCCCCAGCCTTGGAGCTGGTCGTTGCCGCATGCTTCTTCAAGCATTCGCTCCACATCCACTGTGTATGGGGCCTCTGACCTACGTGGTGCTGGCTGAGGGCATCCCGGAGGTTCTCAGCTTGAACAGATCTAACTCAAAGAGGAAAGACAGGAAAGAGGGGCAAGGTGGTTTCATGCTCATTAGCATTTCCAATTTCCTCTCTCACCACTCCTCCCCTCTCAGATCCTGTGTGACACAATGAACTAATTCTTGTGATTGATCAGGGCCTGTAGATAACAGGGCATACTTTCTTGCTTTTGTATTCCCTTGTTGGTCACATAAAGCAACCCACAATGCTGTCTACAAGGAAAGCTGGCATAAATCTGAAAACTTAAATATTCATGTAGAGAGTGTTTATAGAGCTCAGTTGCAAGTAACTTCTTTTTTCTCCAGTTTTCATAAAAGCGGCAGAGGGGGCGGGCAGCAGTAGGGATGAAGATGGCAAACTCTGACTACTTCAGCCTTACTCTTTTAGAATTGTAGTCAGAAAAGATTGTGAGTCGTTTGGAAATGAGCACTTAGCCCATTTCTATCGCACTCTGGAAACTATGAACATTTTCACTGCACGTACACAGATGATCAATTTCTAAGCACATCTTTGTTTTTCCTAAATAGCTGCATTATTTGTCTGATGTTGAAAATGGCATCTGTACTGTATGTAATTTCCATACTCGTTTGGCACCATCAACTGCCTTTGATGACACTCAGGACTGTTTCTTTTTTGTCTCCTTCTTCCCTCCAGCTGCAAGACCCAGATGTCAGGTTCAGGAATGCATTTTCTCTGGCAGAGCTATCTGGCTTCTCTCAGCAGTCCCTAAGTTGGTGGCTATAGTAGAACTGCCAGCCGAAAAGCACAAGATCACACTAAAGACAGGATTCAGATGTTTTTGTGGAAAAGAAAGAGAGTCCGAAACTGGGAGGGAAAAACACATTTCTTATGCCTCTAATTATAAGCCAGCCGAGTGGCAGGCCGTGCCTGAGCAAATTGCCGTTCCCCCCATTTATCTGCTGCTCATCCATTTTCCCCTCTTGACAGTTTTTTATCTCCCTAGCCTGCATCTGAAATCGGCAGCTGGGTACGATGAAGGGTTTGCCTAAGTTAATCAAACCTGGAGTACTGACAGGGTCAGGCCCTATGTAAAATATGTGGATTGGAAAGAAAAAATAGAAAGGAAGGAAAGAAGGTAGGGAGGGAGGAAGGAAGACAGCCTGAAGGAATTGGTAACTGAAGCGAAGACAAAGGACAGAAAACCACCCAGAACTGCTGTGCCCAAGGAGGCGATTTGTAGCAGCCCTCATGTCACCTGGGTATTGGGATGCCACAATTCGCTTTTCTTTTTTAAGCAGCCTTTGTAAATATGAATGGAGATAGACCTACCCTCTGTCCTAGCCTGGCTTCTACTGAGTCTTGCTTCAGACATCTTGAATGAGGCAGAAACTCAAGGAAGGATAACCCAGAACATCACATACCAGTGGAGGTACCAGGAAGTGAAGAGAATCGTAAGTCATAAAGGAGGCTTGTGATGTCTTTTTTTTTTTTCCCCTCTTCTGAGCAGTTGCTCTGGGCCAAGAAGTTGAGTGCAGGGCAGAGTTTGGAAGCTTCCTACACTCAAATCTGTCTACCGGACACGCACCAGCTGCCCCTTGTTCGCTGCCTCTAACACTCCCGACAGTTCAAAGAAGTTTGCTGAAACTCCGTCAGGGAGAGTCTGTCTCCCAGACCAAGATTCAGGGTATCCTGTGCTTTTAGAAGTATGAAGCAGTGTTGCATCTTAATGGAATTTACCGTGAACTCGCCCACCCACAGTTTGCGCCACATCACACATGGCTCTGCCATTTCACTTCCCACATGTGGGTCTGAATTATATCTTTGTTTAAGGGTGGACCACTCAACTGCAGGTTGATTCTTCTGATGCCCTCCACAGGCTAGGTCCCTGGGACATCCCAGCTCTTGGAGCTCAAGGTCATCGAAGTTCAGGGCAGATCTGAATCATTCTCCATCCTCCAGCCTTGAATCTGGAGACAAGTCAGTGCTCGGGAATGTCAGCCAATCAGAGTAAACCAACACCAGCAGGTTCCCCCAGGAGTTCACATCCAACCAAGGCTCCTCCTGCCCCTCACCCTTGCTGATGGAACTCAAGGGTTATTTTGATTTGGTGTGAACCCAAAGAGTAAGCCAGTTATAAAGATTCTGAAGGCAGGTCATATACCCCAGAGCACAAAAAATGCAGCACATCCATATTAACTCTGCCGGGAAAAGTGGACATAGTGAATTTGTTGAAAGAAGGTTCTTTTATGTTACAAGGCATAAATAAAAGCATGAATTCTACTTTTTCATGTAAAGGCTTTTCTTAAAAATCTCAAAACTTGAAAATGATTGGATTTTTAAGGGCATTTTCACAGAAAGTATGAAATCCCAGTCCCTCATCCTCTGCCTTCTCCCTACCATCTTGCCCTCAGTTAGGCTCCCCTGCTCCTGCTTCAGCCAGACCGGTCTCCCCACTGCCTCCTTGTTGGCTTATGCTGCTGCTGCTGCTGAGTTAGCTTCAAAGACATCTTGAATACTTCTCTCTGCTTTGTGAACACAGCAAGCTCTTCAGTAACCCAGAGCTTTCAGATGTCTTCCCAACTGGTGAGATGCATACAGCCGCTGACGTAAACTGCGTTTCATACCCATGTGTACCCAAGTACCCCAGAAGACTTTTCCAACCCGATCCTTCTTATTCGTGCGCTGTCTCCCTTCCCCATCAGTACCTGTCTTGTCTCCATCATTCATTTTGACATAATCTTATGCTTCCACACTGGGATTGAAGAAAGAGTGAAGGTTCTTACAGGGCCGTGCCTCTTACTGCCGATTTTTCCCCCGGCTGTGTAACACAGCTGGTGCCAGAGCCATACCCAACATCTGTGGAACAGGCTGCCTGGCAGCCTCCAATGGGGCTGTCCTGCCTCAGCGCATACATCCATGCTGGGTGGTGAATTGAGTCCACTCAGCTCAAGCTATCTGGTTTACAGTACCCGAGGGGCTTCTTTAAGATTTAAGAAACAGCAAAATGAATGAGATGAGAAGGAAGAGGATGAATGGCCTACACATATGTGTAATAAGTTAGAGAAAATTCCATTTATGGTCCTCTTACCAGGAAGACTATGTGAGTGCTTAGCAGAAATATTTTATTTGCTCTTTGAATTGAGGGTGGGACCCCCTGAGGACCTTCCCTGATAATGATAGGTGGTCCCTAAACTGCCCTTCAGAAAGGGTCTTTGCTTTACAGACTGAGTAGATATACAAGTTCGGGACTGAACTGAGCTGTCTCTTCTGAGAAGGTGGGAGAGATGGAGAAGGAGAAAAGGATTTGGACAAACTTGTCTACTGAACACATTTGCAGTTGCTTGCTATGTAGTGTAGGAACTCCCTGGTGGCTCAGACAGTCAAGAATCCGCCTGCAATGTAGGAGACATGGGTTCAGTCCCTGGATCAGGATGATCCTCTGGAGGAGGGCATGGCAACCCACTCCAGTATTCCTGCCTGGGAATCCCATGGACAGCGGAGCTAACATCCATGGGGTTGCAAGAGTCGAACACGACTGAGTAACAAAACAACAACCAAGTAGTATGCAATAGAAATTACTTCTTCTGTTTCCCCTATAGAGTCTTTCATCGACTCTTTTTAAAAAATCATAAAACACAAATATGATTAAATTTGTTGCTGTGGAAATGGTTAAGGCACCAGGTCTGCCTGTCAGATGCTACAGTGCTAAGCCTATACAGATGAGGGGCAGCCTGTATACCCCAATCATGGCTGTGCCACAAAGGGGATCAAGTTTACCTGCTTGGGGTTTTTTATGTTAATCTTAGGGTCTCTCTGTGATTTTATTTCTAGTGATTACAATGGAAGAACTTTCTCCTTCTACCAGCGAATTTTCTCTGCTATAACAGCCGTTGCTGCTGCAACTGGCAGCTTTTACCCTCTCAGCACATTCGTATGTCCCACATAATGCCATAGTCGACTCAGTTTCAGGGGACTGACCGCTTTGCCTGCTCTGGGATGAGCTCTGTGTACAGTTTTGCCCACTTGCTCCTGACGATGGCTGTTTTCCAAGTGACTCCCTACCCTTAAGCACATGGTCCCAGGGTCATGACCTCACAGATCATACCTTGCTGCCCATCTAACTACAGCCCACATGGCAATCATTCACTCACTTTACAATGTTTATTGAGCACCTCCTTTGTGCCTGGCACTGTTTTAGTTCCTGCTTCCACAGTGCTTACAATCTAATGAGAGAAAAATCAACTCACAAATACCGCGAGTGCTGGACAGTCCGTCTTTGCTACTCCCCACTCTTTTCCACCTTGCTCTGTGCCCCAGGAAGCTGACCTCTACCTGCTGCTTCACTTGGGCTTCCTTGACCATTGGTTTTTGGATGGGTTTGTCCAATGAGGGCACCAACAAGGAATAGGAGGTCAAGATGAGACAGACAGTGTTTGCTCCCCTGGCCCTCCTTCTGCCTGATGGTCATTTGGCAGTGGCTATGTTCCTCTACCTAAAGCCACATCTCCATGGAAGGCCTCTCCACCATGGCAAGAGCTCTCTCTGGGTTCCAGTATCAGCTTCCTTTCTCATCCTATCAGGACCACCAAGCTTTCCTTAAGATAGCTTCCCCTGTTGCCAAACCCTAATGCTTAACCATCTCCGGTTGGTCTCTTAACTCTGCCCACATCCTTGAAAATAGTTTTTTCATTAAATTACATCAACGAATGTGTCATCTATTTCCTACCAGGATCCTACCAATCTGTATGTTAATTCCATACAAATGTCAAATGACAAGAGCTATTTAAAAATATATATATATATGTGTGTGTGTGTGTGTGTGTATGTGTGTGTATATATATATATATATATATACATATATATATATATAAAGGAAGGTAAGGGACAGGGAGTGAGAGGAAATGAGGAAATAAGGGCTACTTGGTATAAAGTAGACAGTATTCAGGGGAGGCATCTCTAAAAAGACATTTGAGCACAAAGGAAGTAGAGATTCCAGGTGAAGAACTCTCCTGGCAAAAGGAACAGCAAATGCAGAAGTCTGGGAGGAGGTTTGCTTAGGTGTTTAAAGAGCTGCCTGGAGTGGAGTGATTACAGGGCCATGGACAGAAACTGAGAGAGGTGATATAGTCTAGACTAGGTAGAGCATTTGTTACAGATCAAATGTCTGTGTTCCCCCAAAATTCATGTTTTGAAATCGTGATTCCTAACATGATGGTATTAGTAAGTGGAGCCTTTAGATAGTGATTAGGTCATGAGGGTAGAACCCTCATGAATGGGATTAATGCCCTTATGAAAGATTCCAGAGGGATCCCTCACCCATCCCTCTATGTGAGAAGTTAGCAGTCTGCAACCTGGAAGAGAGTTCACTGGAACTCAACCATACTATCACCCTGACCTTGAACTTGCAACCTCCTGAAATGTGAGAATTAAATTTCTGTTGTTTACAAGCCACCTGATCTATGGTACTTTGTTATAGCAGCCTGAATGGATTAAGACAGCCATGGTAACAACTTTAGAATTTATTCCGAAATAAATAGGAAGCCATTGGAGAGTTTGAGCAGAGTGTTAAAAACAAAGTTCAACTGAGTAAATTTGAAGATCTAATTGTCTTCATTAGGCAATTCATGCACTGGGCAGCAACTCATTAACCCTAGGAGGGTGCTCTGAGAGGTTGTACAAAATGGAAGGTTTTTAAGGGGAGAGAGGTGGAACGAGGGAGATATGAGTGAAAGAAAAGAAACAACTATTTTTAGGCAGGACATCTTTTGTGGAACAAGGAACCTGCAAGGATTTTATCATGCACATGCCTCTTCTTCCTCTGCGAGATGGAAAGGAACCACTTGACAGATAACCTCATTGCTGCTGATCAGACAATTTCAGACTGGTTGATTAAGATTACATTTCTGAGAAAGCAAAAACTGCAAGTAAATCAGGTAATAAGTCTAGGTTTGGTATCATCAACTTTAGCACAAGTGATACCATTTGGGGGCCTCTTTAAAAACCTCTTTGTGGTTTTCTCTTTAACAAGAGAGATAATATGATCTGACTTTATTTTAAAAAGTAAATCTCTGACTGCTATGTGGAGAATATACTGCAGAGGGATAAAAGCAAAAGCAGGGAAAACCATTAATGAGCAATTCCAACTGGTTAGCAAGAGATAATAGTAGTAGCTTGAACTGAAATAGAAAGGCAGTGAGATGTCAGAAGTTTGTTTGCAAAGGTTAATTTGAGATACTTATTCTGTATCCAAATGGAGATGACAAGTAGGCAACAGATTTTCAGCACTGGAGTTACAGGAGCAGTCAGGATTTACAGATTAGGGAGTCACAGATTAAGAGGAGTTTTTATCAGTTAGGGAATTATCAGTTTATACATGGCATTTACAGTCATGCACCTGGATGAGGTCAACTTGTGAGTGAGTGCCAATGCAGATAAAGAGGTCCGAGTGCTGAGCATAGGGGTCTACCATCACTTAGAGTTCAGAGGATCCAGCAAAAGTGACTGAATGAGGTAGGAAGGGATTCAAAGATCGTCTCCAATGGCTAAGTAAAGAAAGTGTTTCAAAAAAGAGGGGGTGATCAACTGTGTTGACATCAGATAGGGCTGAGAGTTGATATCTGGATTCAGCAATGTGGAGCTCACTGGTGACAATAAAGGGAGCTGTTTGGGACAGTGGTGTGGATAAACTTTGTTTAAATTGGTTCGAGAGAGAGAATAGGAGGAAAGGAAATGGATTCAAGGATGAAATATAATTCTTTTGAACATTTTGCTATAAAAAGAAGCAGAAAACTGAGGAGGTAGATGGAAGGGAACTTGGGGTCAAGGAAAGATCTGTTTTGTTTTGATTTGCAGGCTAATGGGAATGTTCCAGGAAAAAGGGGGAAAAACAATAATGTGGAAAACAGAACAAAACAAAATCACTCAGAAGATATGGGTTGGCCTTCTTTGGACAGGATCAGTGTCAATTCATTTGGGATCACAAAAGGGAAGACAGGGAATATGGATGCAGATGGAGATGGGGAGGCGGGGAGTTCAGGTGGTAGAGGCTTATGGAAGTTCTCTTCTGACTACATCTATTTTCTTAACAAGAAATAAGAAGCAAGATCATCAGCTGAGAGTAAGGAAGTGGGAGGTGTTTATGGTTTAGGAAAGAGAAAGTGTAGAATAGACATCTACAGCAATAGTGAGTTGACTGGGCAACGCAAAGTATCCCTTGAACTTTGTGGTCACACTGACTAGGGAACTTTAACTGACATAGATCTTTCTGGTCTCACCAACCCTTATGTATGTGTTCCATCTTTTGTATATATACCCTGACAGTTGGGAAGCACTCTTTTCTCTGCTTTCATCTCTTGGTTTGCTGAGAGGCCATTCCCAGTACTATGACTTGGAAAGAATGATGATCCCCCTGAAAACAAGAGTCTTTTTTCTATTCTTCCTATTTCTCTCTTTCAAACTGCCTTATCTGGAAGACAGGGATTAATGCTGCAATGAGTTAGGTGTATTGTCTTAGGTGCTTCAGAAATACAAAGCCTAATAGGGATCCTATCTGCACTCAATATATGTATAATTGGGTTGGGGAGCAGAGATGTGTACACAAGCATCTATGTACAATAGCTAAGCCCTCTTGATCATGAGCACTTCCAGGGCTGGAGTTGTGAATAACTGAGTAGGGTGTGCGATTCGGATCAGATGCTAGAGGGGATCAGAAGTGCAGATCAGCAAGGGCTTGGAAATGTCTAGGGAAGCTCTACTGAAGTACAATCATTAGGCATGCAAATCGTCTTTCGGGCTTTCCAGTGTGTGCACGGGAAAACATTAATGAGCTCAATTTCCCCTGTGCTAAAGCTCTGCTCTGTGCCTTTGAACTGACACACCCTGTTGAAATATGTGGAATTTGAGTACCTTGAGTCCAGACCTCCCATGGAGAATCTGAAAGGAAGAAAGAAAAAACTACTTACATGTTGGCTGCCACTACCTCACTCCCTCCCAGGCAACTGGATGTAGGAGACTTTGCCCATCCTTCTCAGCTCATTCCATGTCAAGATGACTTTACCCCTGATGTTTGTTTTAACCAGTTTGCCCATATTTGAGGGTGGAGGAGGCATCGATGGAGAGATACAGTTCCACCCTCCCAGGATGGCCTCCTTCCAGTTCTTAAGGGTCTGGGGAGTGTCCAACAATCTGTTAAAAAATGTAATTCAACTGAATAACTTTAAATATCTAATAACTTTAAATATTTAATGATTCATGAATGGGACAGCACCCCATTTTAGCAGATAGAAAAGAGTTCTGAGAAACTGTACAAAATGGAAAGCTTTTATAGGCAGAAGGGATTATTTCAGGCAAAGTCACCTTCCTTTGGGGGAAGGCAGGGGTCTAGCAGGCAGCAGGTCTGCTAGGGCTGACCAGGTAATTCCATACTGACTGATTAAAGCTCACATTTCTGGGAGAGGCTGAAACTATAATTAGGTTCAACATTAAGTCTCCATGAGGCTTAGCACAAGCTACTCCATTTTGGGTTCATTGTTTTTTTTTTTTTTAACACATCTCTATTCTGGAAGGCTATGATTGGGTTAGGAATTAGCTCAATTTTTCCTGTTTAAACCAATAAACCGGAAGTGTTGTTTGTCTCAGAGCCATCAAGTGGTTCAAGTGACAGATCTATGCCTTTGCCTGATGCTGAAGCTCCATGGGAAACAGCACGTATTCTTGCTGAACTCCGATGAAAAGGTAAGTGCCACAAACCATTTAATTTTAGATTGTACCTGTTATTCACTATACCTTCCCAATGCTTCTCAGTGATAAGAAACTCGCCTAACATCTGTCATTCCAAAGACACAAAAACAAGCCTAGTTCATTCTGTAACCTTTAAGAAGTGGCACAAACTATATTATGGCAAGTAATAAAAATACTGATACAGAGTGCCCTGGGGTAAGCATTAGATTAGTGAGAATATGCTTATGAATATCATAAGGAATAAAATGACTAACAAAATAAAAATGCATAAAATCGATGTAGTTTGGGCTTAAAGGGCAAACTAGAAATACCTGAAATCAGCAACCCCAAAGGCAAAGGATAACAGAAAAGACAAAGATAAATTCAGGTTAGACATATTTAGACCATAGAGGGACTTACTTCCTCACTAATGTCAAAAGCCAATTGTCCTTTGCCACAAGTGGAACATATAACACCCCCTTCATCCAGTAAACCACTTTCTTTTTCCTTTTTGTCTCTATAGTGCTTATGTATTCAAAATATAAAGAACTCATACAAATCAGTGAGAAAAAAAAACAGGCAATCCAATAATAGTGGGCAAAAACATCTGAAGCGGAACTCCACAAAAGAGGATATCTAAACAGCCAATACCAGACCACCTGACCTGCCTCTTGAGAAACCTGTATGCAGGTCAGGAAGCAACAGTTAGAACTGGACATGGAACAACAGACTGGTTCCAAAGAGGAAAAGAAGTACCTCAAGGCTGCATATTGTCACCCTGCTTATTTAACTTCTATGCAGAGTACATCATGAGAAACACTGGGCTGGAAGAAGCACAAGCTGGAATCAAGATTGCTGGGAGAAATATCAATAACCTCAGATATGCAGATGACACCACCCTTATGGCAGAAAGTGACGAGGAACTCAAAAGCCTCTTGATGAAAGTGAAAGAGGAGACTGAAAAAGTTGGCTTAAAGCTCAACATTCAGAAAACGAAGATCATGGCATCTGGTCCCATCACCTCATGGGAAACAGTGTCAGACTTTTTTTCGGCTCCAAAATCACTGCAGATGGTGATTGCAGCCATGAAATTAAAAGACTCTTACTCCTTGGAAGGAAAGTTATGACCAACCTAGATAGCATATTGAAAAGCAGAGACATTACTTTGCCAACAAAGGTCCATCTAGTCAAGGCTATGGTTTTTCCAGTAGCCATGTATGGATGTGAGAGTTGGACTGTGAAGAAAGCTGAGCGCCGAAGAATTGATGCTTTTGAACTGTGGTGTTGGAGAAGACTCTTGAGAGTCCCTTGGACTGCAAGGAGATCCAACCAGTCCATCCTAAAGGAGATTAGTCCTAGGTGTTCATTGGAAGGACTGATGCTAAAGCTGAAACTCCAATACTTTGGCCACCTCATGCGAAGAGTTGACTCATTGGAAAAGACCCTGATGCTGGGAGGGATTGGGGGCAGGAGGAGGAGGGGATGACAGAGGATGAGATGGCTGGATGGCATCACCGACTCGATGGACATGAGTTTGAGTGAACTCCGGGAGTTGGTGATAGACAGGGCGTGCTGTGATTCACGGGGTCTCAAAGAGTCGGACACGACTGAGTGACTGAACTGAACTGAAACAGCCAATAAACATGAAAAAGCACTGAATCTGTCTTTAAGCATCAGAAAAATTCAAATAAAAATTTCAGTGGGAAACTCCAATACACGTACCAAGATGACTGAAGTTAAGACTAACAGTACCAGGTGCTGGAAAGAAAGTTAAACAAGTCGAAGTCTTATACTCTGCTGCATTTCATCCAGTTATCTCTGATTTTCCACATCATTTATGGAGGAAATACAAAGGGTTTAAAATATAGTTTTTTAATTTGATTCAACTATATAGTGGATGAAACAAAAAGGCCCTCTAGAGAAGAGATAAATTTTCTATTGCTTGACACCCTCTGGCAAAAGCCAGTCAGCCCACCACATCCAGTACTCTGCTTTCTAACTGATGTTCTCAGACTGACATATATTGATGGCTAGAGCTGGTTACAAGTTTTCAGTAAAAAGCTAGCAAGAGTTTTGTTCCTGGCAACCAAAGGGGCTACTTTCTCATTAGACAAGCCTATGTCAGAGCAAGTGAAAAATGTTACTTGTCCTAGGGAAGGAGAGACTTGTGTGGTTAAGAGGGCAATGGACACCACAGCCTCAAGGCTCAGGGCTTGGCCAGGATGCTGCTTGCTGAGGAAGAGCCTGGAGGCAGAACTGGGAGCAAACGGGGTCTTTGGATGAGCGGGGAGTTCAGCCAGTGAGAACTTGGCAAGGACGGGACTGAGAAAATCATTCCTAAACGAGAGAGAAGGGCTGACTGCTGCAGAGTGTGTGTCATCAGTACACACACTCGGCAACTCCACTCTCTGCTGTTATTTAGCATTATTTTGAGTCAATATTGCCCAACTTGGGGCTTCCCTGAAGGTCCAGTGTTTAAAACTCTGCACTTCCAATGCAAGGAGCACAGATTTGATCCTGGGTTGTGCAGCCAAAAAGTAAAAATTAAATATATATATATATATATATATATATATATTGCCCAACTAAGTCATTGTAATCTTGAGGGCAAGTTTTTTTATGCTGAGCATTTTCCTCTCTATGGCAATCTGTCTGAGAAATAGTATTACTGGTTCTATTTTTCATAGGAGAAAACGGAGACGGCAAGAGATGGGTAAGCAACTAATCCAGGAAGATGCAGTTTAGGGAGTGGCTTCTTGTATTTTTGTTGACTAAAAGAGTAAATCAATGAAGACCAATGTGTATGTTTTTAAAAATATACTTTTCAACTTTCTTTCTCAAGCAAGTTTAAGATGCCATTTGGAATTCATAATTAAAATACTGGAAGCAAACTATTTGCAGGGAGCAATCAAAGTAAGTACACTGAGATAGCAAAACAGTCAAAGGGTGATCTTTAATTAGTTTATTTGACTGTAAAATACAAAACACTGAAGCCTGTTATCTAAAGCAACAGATAAAAGACAATACAGAGTCAAAGATAACAGATTTCAGCAATCACAGATTTTTTTCTCTCTGGAAATCACAGCTGTTTTTTGTATCTGTCAACCAACTGGAACTCACCAGACAACTTATTGAAAGCCAGCAAGGTCCTGGCAGGATACACAAGAGCTTGCAGAAGACAGGGGCTGTCTCTTTAAGGGGCTGAACATTTTAAAATGGATTCAAGGCAATCAGAGAATTCAAGGGGAAACTGACCAGGTGAGGGTGAAAGGACAAGCTTCAGAGCATATCCTCACACACTCTAACTTTTCTGCCAAGGAGCACAGACCCTGGACACTCTATACAGCAAGAAGGAAACAGGGAAACCATAAAGCCTATATTTGCTGAAAGCCTACTATTGATTTTAATATTTATAGTTAAGGCTGCATTGTGTCTACAGTCATCATTCAGTCAGTCAACAAGCGTTTGGGAGGACTTACTTTGAACTGGGCTCAGTACTGTTGACAGATATGCCAGCATAGAAAGCAGTCCCTAGAGTCTGCGAAACTCAAAGGACCTCATTCCTCCCTAGAAACCAACAAACTCGAGTTGCATGTTGACTCAAGTCGGCATCAGAGAGCCACCTGGCTAACAAGACATCTAACTAGCTCTTACCCAACCAACAAACTGCCTCCTTGCTCACCCTGCTGTCATCAAAGCAACAGAAGCAGGCCTGGAACTGGCTGCCAAGTTCCATCACTCCCAACCCTCTACTCCTTTGGTGACATTTCCCTCATCTCCACCACCTTAACTGCCTCACATTCTTTATAACACTTCTAACCACTACTCTCCCTGGTGTTGACACTCATCCTGACCAAGGCTGCCTTAGAAGTTTCATTTTTACTAGCTTTCGTATGTCTGCTGCGTCATTGGGGAGTAGGTACAGACATCTTATTCTCAGAATAAAGCCCTGCAAATAGCTGCTACCAAGTAGTCTAGCTGAGATGAAAGGAAAAACTGGGTTAGTATTTACCGAAACTGGTCAGGCTGAAGTGGAAATCCCCAAAGAGAAAGATGTAAAACACTCTGTTTCTAGTAGGAATAGAGAGATTTGTGGAACCCAAGCAGGAGCAAGGGGGTGGGAATATGGTGCAAAGTTGGTTATATGGCAAAAAAAAATGAACTGAGGGCTACATCTTTTTAGATGACAAATTTTAAAATTTCAAACATGCAGAATAGTACAGAAAATAATCTAATCACATCCAGGTTAAACAAAAGTTAACATCATGTCTTTTTGCTTCAACTCCTTTGTTTTAAGAAACAGGATGTTATAGTCTAGGGTAGGGTGGGAGAAATTGGGCTATTGGGCTTGACACATAGACCCTATTGATACTAGGTATAAAATAGATAACTAATGAGAACATACTGTATCTCACAGGGAACTCTACTTAATGCACTCTGGTGACCTTCATGGCAAATAGATGGGGAAACAGTGGAAACAGTGGCAGACTTTATTCTGGGGGGCTCCAAAATCACTGCAGATGGTGACTGCAGCCATGAAATTAAAAGATGTGTGCTCCTTGGAAGAAAAGTTATGATCAACCTAGACAGCATATTAAAAAGCAGAGGCATTACTTTGCCAACAAAGGTCTGTCTAGTCAAAGCTACGGTTTTTCCAGTAGTCACGTATGGATATGAAAGTTGGACTATAAAGAAAGCTGAGCACCGAAGAATTGATGCTTTTGAACTGTGGTGTTGGAAAAGACTCTTGAGAGTCCCTTGGACTGCAAGGAGATCCAACCAGTCCATCCTAAAGAAAATCAGTCCTGAATATTCATTGGAAGGACTGAGGCTGACACTGAAACTCTAATACTTGGGCCACCTGATGCAAAGAACTGACTCATTGGAAAAGACTCTGATGCTGGGAAAGATTGAAGGTAGGAGGAGAAGGGGACGACAGAGGATGAGACGGTTGGATGGCATCACAGACTCAATGGACATGAGTTTGAGTAAACTCTGGGAGTTGGTGATGGACAGGGAGGCCTGGTGTGCTGCAGTCCATGGGGTCACAAAGAGTTGGACACAACTGAGCAACTGAACTGAACTGAACTGACCTGAATGGGAACAAAGTCTGAAAGGGTGGGGATATATATATATATCCCCTATATATATATATATATATATATGACTGATTCATCTTGCTGTCCAGTAGAAACTATCACAACATTGTATGGCAACTATACTTCAATAAAAATTAACTTTTTAAAAAAGATGTTGTCCTCTGATTCATTTTACCCCCTCTGCAAAGTGCAGATAATTTTCAAGAATAAAAGCTACTGAGTTATCATATTGGGGTCATTTTTATAGCCTACCATTTGTTTTTGCTTCATATGAAATATAGTAAGCTTTGTTCAACAACTACCAGTTTGTTAAAAATGTATGAAAAATAAGGCAAATTGTATTTCTTATATACCCCACTGTTCTCAAATGAATCAGACTTGGTTTATGTGACATTTCTTAGAGAAAGTCACTCCTTGCAGGATGTACCCCTTAAAGAAACAGAGATCAGCATGTCTTCTATATATCCCCCTTAGACTCTGGAAAAGGATCTGTCCCTCTGAGCCCCATTTCTAAAACTCACCTCTTTCAACATACATTTTTCACATGTGGCCTGTATCACTTCTGTTATCTAGCTAGCTAGTACCTTCTTCTAAAGATCATTTCTCCATGTGTGATGTATAAACCAACAGGGATTAGTCTAAGCACTTTATGTATATAAACTCATTTAATCTTCACAACAACCCATTGAGGTAGAGACAGTTATTATCCCCATTTGACAGATGAGAAAATTCCTCTGAAGCACATACAGGACTTCATGTTCTTCTGCAAAGGAATAATGTGGTTATCATGAGCTCTTGCGTGCAGAGTAAACTGTAGCTGTTGTCAAATTTTATGTTATTGCACTATGTAATTACTGGGGCTTTAATAGCCTAGGGCTTCAATCCATCCACCCATTATGTCAATTCCTACTGGTATTGTAGCTACTCCCTTAACGTTCTTCAAATACAGTTTTCATTGCTTCATAGAGAACTCACTAGAAGACATATGTCTCATTGGACCCAGATCACCCATTTTGCACACAAGAACATATTCATCATCCATCTTCTTGGGCCTAAGAAAGAGCAGGGACTTAGGGAGAGCAAATCAGAGCACTTTGCAGCAGCAGCAGGACACAAGCCATCCCTGCTTGTGTCCTCCAGGCCTCCCAGATCCCTCCCAGGGATAGTGGAAAGATGGTACCCCTTCAGCTGCAGTGACTCCCTGCCCTCTCTTCCTTTCATTCTACTTCTGACCATCCTGCTGGCCTGGCCAAAACATAATCATTCTTCAAGGCCCAGCTTAATCTATATGTTCAGTGAAGCCCTCCTGGACAAGAGCAGCCCACACTTGTTTCTCAGCACATCTTACTACTGTGTAATTGGTTCACATTCTTCTCTCTCTCTCTCTCCTCTCTTTGACTGGCCAATCAACTTCCAAAGGACAGAAATGTTTTATACATATGTATACCTAATGACAATCATTATAAAACTCTTCGGGGTTCCACTTGTTTTCTGGCTTAAGAATATGGGAGGGAGAACGTGGAGGAGACCAGATGAAGAAAGATAGGTTATTATCATGACAACCCTACCCCTAGGAGGCAAATAGTGTTGCTGGCAATTGTATGACTACACAGCAACCTTTCAGCCACGGAGAGGACAATATTCTTTCCTTCCATTCCAAGCCAAAAACAATATGGACATCCAAGGGATCTTTAAATGCCTTTGTACCCTGGTCTACAGGAGGTTCATCAGGACCCACTATTAGATTGCATCTGACCAGAGGCATTAAACAAAGGTAGTAGAGTTACAGGATTAACAACACAGACTCTGGAGCCAGATCGCCTAGGATCAAAAATGCCAGCTCTGCCACTTACTAGCTGAATGAGCTTCAGCGAGCTATTTAATCTCAATATGACTCTAGTTCTTAAACTAGAAAATCAAGGTGATGATGATATCATGTGTCCTTAAGGTTGCTATGAGCTTTAAATATACTTCTATTCATAAAGCACATAGAACAGTGTTTCATTCATACAAAGTGGCAACATAGAAATGTTTGCTACTATTTTTCATGTCCCTCCCTTCTCTTCTAATTTTTTTTTAATAAAATAAGGCTTTCATTCAGACTGCTTAACTTTAACTTTTCATACTATGCTTTGGGTCCAACAGGCTTCCTTAACGTATATGAATCCTTTTTGCAAAAATGATCAGCAGAATTGCATTTATACACACGTGGAACCAGCAAAACAATCTATGCCATAAACATATCCATCATTTCCCAAAGTTTCCTCCTGCCCCCACTAAAAACAAGTTTTGCATCCTGTTTATATTGTAAATAAACCTCTAGGTTTTCATTTTAATATGCACCTTGGAACATGATTGTAAAACCATTTTCAAAAAAGGAAGTCTTGGCTTCAGTGTTATGCTTAAAAATGGTTATATTATAAGAGCAGTGTCAGGCATCACTATTTTAAAAGAGAAATCAAGTGCCAAAGGAATATAGTGGGAGTTTGATCAAGACATACATTGCCTACAGAAAACATTGTGATGAAAAAGCAATTACTCAAAATCCTTTTGAAGTTACAAGGGATTTGCTCCCTTGAAATCATTTTCAGAGTTTAAAAGACCACTTTTTTAAAATAATGAATAGACTTACCTTTATTCGGAAGACTCTATAGAATCATGGCATATTAGAGCTATAAGAAATCATCCTAAAAGTAATTTTAAGATAGTTGTACACTCTACAGATCAGGCACTTGGGCCCAGAGAGGTGATGAAAGTAGCTCAGGATCAGCCTTTTATTATCTCTCTCACAGTTGGTCAACTCTGGGCCAGAGTTCTTACATTTGCACTAAACTCAAGGGCTACTGCACCTCTTCTCTGACTGCAAATTTATATAAATGTGAGAACTGACATACACACACCCAAGGGGAGAAAATTTGTACCTCCGTGTATAGGTGACATTAGCAAGAAAAATGATAAAAGGGAAGGGCAGCATGATGGAGAAACATCCCTTTAACATAATTCTGCTTTATCAATGACTTGGACTATCCATCATTTTTTTTTAATTATTATCTAAAAAGTATCTAGCCAAACACTCACTTCTTGGTGAGGCCTAGGAGGCCTTAACTAATCAAATGTACAAAGTCACAAGAAGGCACACGCTGAGTGCTCACGTCAGGTCAGCCAGATGACAGGAAGAACCCTTGAGCAGAGTTGTATTAGTCAACCTGATATATATGGCTATGATGCATATTTATGAAAAGCCCCATCATTCACAGTGACTCAAATAGAGCAAATCCTTCACAGATGCTGGGTATGAATTCTGTTCTCAAGCCAACTTACACTGTCCCTCTTAAATTACCGAGCACTCTGTTTCCCAGAGGAAACCAGCCAGTATTCCATGAAGGCAGCTCGAAAATGACTCTAAGAGGTGCTTCCACAATCTCTGTTCAATTCCATTTTCTTAGACTTTGTAAAGGGCTATCAGACACCAGGATTAGAGACACAGTGCAAATACAAAGCCAGATTAATTTCCCCATTGTCCCGATGCGACCTTCTTCAATGACTATTCCATCCTGTGTATGGAAGCTACCCTCCTCCACAGATTATACAAAAATTATTTGAGGAAGGATGTTGTTGTCAAGTCTGAAGTTGCTTTATAGGATGGAATGACTCACTAAAATTCTTGTTATATTCTGTTCACGTAGCTCACATAGCTCCCGAGAATGCAGAAGGGAAATGGAGATGATCACCCCAAGGTACCCCAGTTTCCTCAGTGCATTTTCCTCATGATTACTTTCTGGTTATGTAAATGTGGGTTAGTTTGAAATCTACATCTCTTAGTTTTTTTGTCTCCTATTAATTAACTCTATTGTTATTTCACTGCTCATTAGCACCTCTGCAAAAGAAGACAGGGAAAGAAATGAAACTCACCTATAATTAGATAATACCAAGAAAGATACTTGATTTGGAAGAAAAAGAATCATAAAACAAAGTGACTTTAGAAATCATCCCTTTGTAGCCATTAAGATGCCTTCAGATGTACTTTGGCTTCAAGGAAGAGAAAAGCTGACTTTGCTAAGGAGTTAAGTTTGACCTCAAGAACTAAAGACATGTGATTTACTTCATGTAATAAGTCTATTGGTGAGCAACAGGCCAAGGGCTAGCCTATTCCCATCTCCAGGCCTTGTCATCCTCAGAGGATTGGCTTTTCATCCTCGTGCTTGTTTACACATGAGGCAGAACATTTGTCACAATTCCAGGCATCCTTTTCCCCCAACAACTGCTTTCAAGGCAGGAAGTGGAAGGCAGAGAACAGGTTTTCTCCCCATATCTCTGCCACTCTGTCTAGGAAAAACACCCTTCTCAGAAACCCTTTAGCAGCTTGCCCCTTAGGTCACATGAGGCAGGCAGAACTGCAATGGAGGCTAAGCAAAGTTATATTTCATCTTTCAGTCTCTATTCCATTACTGAGAAGTAGACAAGGAAAAGGAGAGGGGGTTAAAATGATTACAAAATTAGCCAATCAATAGCATCTTCCATACATGACAACTATCTTATTTGTCAATAAGAAAATTGAGACTGAGAGAATTTTAAAAACTTATATTTAGCATTTTTTGAACATCCAGTGGATCCTGGTCCCACAAGCTAGTTGGTGACAAAACCAAAGCAAAAAGGTGGGTCAGCCTGACCCACAGCTCTACACATGTATTAGATCACACCACAGAGGAGAAGATGGTGCACGCTGGGAGAGAGGCAAGCAAGCTTTCTACCTTAGTTAGATGAAATTATTTTTTTAATGGGGTGTTATTTGACTCTTCTTAAATAGTATAGATAGAAATACCTCCCTACTAGATATTAGCATTGGTAAAAAGATGCATCGGGGGCAATTTTGAAAATATTGGCTGGTAGTCGTACATTGGGACTTATGATTCTTGCATATTAATGACCATTGTCAACATTGATGTACCTTTAAGATTTGAGGGAATTAAATGTAAATTTCTTCTACATCAAGTCATGGGGTGCCATCATGAAGAATTCTACCACAGAGAATTGAGAATCTACCATTCAAAAGACTAAAACATAAAAGTATGAAAAGTATGTTCCTCTCTTTTGGAACATTTTTATCAACCCTGATTTCATGAATGAAGAAGCTAAAGCTAAATAAGTTCCAATGACTCATGTTAAATTTCAAGGAGATTCAGTGACACAGTGCAGGTCAGTGATCAGTGTAATTTTTGTATGATCTCAGGCAGTAGAGCTTAAGTCATACGTTAAGCAAAACACATGTTTTATTTTTCTGGAGCATGTCAGCTCTGTCTAATTTCCCAGATAACCCAGGCGAAGGCAGGGACATTCACCTGAATCACCTCTGGGATTCATTCCAGAGTTGAGACCATTTCCTGAATGATCTGGATACTAAAGCTATGGTCCTATTCACTATAGAACTACAAGTAGCTTTGCATGAAGACTTCTAATGACAAGTGTAGAATGTCTGATTTTTAGCTTACAAACAGAAATGAGAGTTTCAAAATCATACTCTGGTATGAATATTAACAACACCAACACAAGCTGTGGCCTAAATAAATGGTCACAACAACACTACACAAGGAGGGCATTGCTCTCGCCTTGGACAGGGTTTGGAGGGAAGGGGATTTGACTGTCTTCACTGTATTCCCTGAGTAAAATATTGTTCTGGTCTAACCAAGCCCAGTTCTTTGGAGAAAGACAGAGACCTTTTTGTTAAATCCAGGGGAAATCCACATTAAATTTAGCATGGAGGCCCATTTTGTGTCACTGTGTAATTCTATGCATGTGAAGAAGCCCAATAAAAATATGAATTTATAACCATGTTCTCATTCTATTGTATACAAATAGTTTTTGTTCCCTAATTCAGACTGTTTACTTTAGAGAGAGAGTGAAATTTAGGGACAGAAGGAGCTCTAGAGATGATCTACTTAGATCCCATCCTTCAACAGAACAGAAAAAGATGCCCTAATGGAGCTAGGTAAGCAGCCATGCTACAACCATAATCCAGAGCTCCTAACTTTTTGATTCTCTTACTTAAGAGAAACAGTTTCATAAATAGCAGTTGGTAAAGATGATAAAATTGTACTACACTTCAGATATGTTGTGATATTTTGTGGGCTTACTAGTCAATCTAATTATTACTATCTCTATGGGAAAAAATATATTTAAGGTTCTAAATAACCAACTTGCACATGTAATTTTGGAGTAAAGAGAGTTCATAAATAGTCTGAAGCTAAAAGCCCTGCGGTATAGTTCTTGCAAATTCTTGCATGGTCACAGGCACCCCATGACTCTGAGGTGGCAGCAATGATTGGCAGGAAGTTCCCCAGGCATCTTCACTGAGGTGTCTCCTACTGATGCCCTTCATGGTGTCAGAAAGGCTGCACCTCCAGCAGCTGCTGTGGCACATCTCCGCACCTGTCACAGAGGTTCTCTGAGGTACACAGTGCTGGTGTGATGGACATGGACATGTACCACCCAGATCTCCATCAAGGAGGGACTGCCACCCAGCTGCAAGAAGCATGGCCGATAGATGCCTCCTGCTGTCGGCTTCTCCAGGGCCAGCCTCTCTCAGCTAGAGAGCCCTTCTGCCCATGACCATGCCTTCCTGGCATAGTCTGCATCTAGTGACTGAGCAAGGCGGAGGATAAAGCCCAGACATGCAAATGGACAGTACTATCTCAGAGCCCCAAGTGGGCTGGCCAAGGTTCTGCTGGGCATGCACTGCAGTTCAACATTTTCTTCTGCCCAATACTGTTACCTCCCCCTTCCTTTGACAGGCATTTGTTTGTTTTATAAAATACTTTCTTTTTTAGGATAATGTTTAATGCACAGAAAAATTGAGAAGATAGTACAGAGTTCTTATATATTCCATATCCAATTTTCTCTATCACTAGCATCTTATATCAGTATGATGTAGTTGTTGCAATTAATGGACCAATACAGATACATTACTATTAACTAAAGCCAACAGTTTAGTTAGATTTTCTTGGTTTGTACCTAATATCCTTTTGTTGTTCCAGGATTACAGCCAGAATGCAACATTGTATTTAGATGCTATGTCTCTTTTATTTTTAATTGGAGAATAATTGATTTGCAATGTTGTGGTGGTTTCTGCTGTACAATGAAGTGAATCAGCCCTACGTATACATATATCCCCTCTCTCTTGACCTTCCCTGCCTCCACCCCTAGATGCTATGTCTCTAGAGGCTTCTCTCCTCTCACAGGTTTCGATCCTAATAAATAACTTACATCTCAAATTCTCTTATAGTCTGTTTCCAGAAAATCTAATCTGCGATAGTTGGTTGTTGTCTCAATAGTCATTCTCCCCTTTTCTTGATAACATCATTCCAATTTCTTACCAGCAACAGTGGGCCCAGCCTCAGAACATGAATCACAGTGGTTCTAATCCAATTGGGCAATCTCAATCTAGTTTGCTGGTGATTGACCCAGTGGTGGTCATACAACCCAATCATGGTCAGTGAAACACAAAGAGACTTCTGCCAGGGGCTTCCTGCAAAGATTTCCCACCCTGATAAAAATTATCAGTTCAATTCAGTTCAGTCACTCAGTCATGTCTGATTCTTTGCAACCCCATGAATCACAGCACACCAGGCTTCCCTGTCCATCACCAACTCCCGGAGTTCACTCAAATTCACGTCCATAGAGTCGGTGATGCCATCGAGCCATCTCATCCTCTGTCATCCCCTTCTCCTCCTGCCCCCAATCCCTCCCAACATCAGGGTCTTTTCCAATGAGTCAACTCTTCACATGAGCTGGCCAAAGTACTGGAGTTTTAGCCTCAGCATCAGTCCTTCCAATGAACGCCCAGGACTGATCTCCTTTAGGATGGACTGGTTGGATCTCCTTGCAGTCCAAGGGACTCTCAAGAGTCTTCTCCAACACCACAGTTCAAAAGCATCAATTCTTCGGCACTCAGCTTTCTTCACAGTCCAACTCTCACATCCATACACGACCACTGGAAAAACCATAGCTTTGACTAGACAGACCTTTGTTGGCAAAGTAATATCTCTGCTTTCGAATATGCTATCTAGGCTGGTCATAACTTTCCTTCCAAGGAGTAAGCGTCTTTTAATTTCTTGGCTGCAATCACCATCTGCAGTGATTTTGCAGCCCCGAAAAATAAAGTCTGACACTGTTTCCACTGTTTCCCCATCTGTTTCCCATGAAGTGATGGGACCGGATGCCATGATCTTGGTTTTCTGAATGTTGAGCTTTAAGCCAACTTTTTCACTCTCCACTTTCACTTTCATCAAGAGGCTTTTGAGTTCCTCTTCACTTTCTGCCATAAGGGTGGTGTCATCTGCATATCTGAGGTTATTGATAGTTCTCCCGGCAATCTTGATTCCAGCTTGTGTTTCTTCCAGTTCAGCATTTCTCACAATGTACTCTGCATATAAGTTAAATAAGCAGGCTGACAATATACAGCCTTGATGTACTCCTTTTTCTATTTGGAACCAGTCTGTTGTTCCATGTCCAGTTCTAACTGTTGCTTCCTGACCTGCATACAGATTTCTCAAGAGGCAGATCAGGTGGTCTGGTATTCCCATCTCTTTCAGAATTTTCCACAGTTTATTGTGATCCACACAGTCAAAAGCTTTGGCATAGTCAGTAAAGCAGAAATAGATGTTTTTCCGGAACTCTCTTGCTTTTTCCATGATCCAGCAGATGTTGGCAATTTGATCTCTGGTTCCTTTGCCTTTTTGAAAACCAGTTTGAACATCTGAAAGTTCATGGTTCACATATTGCTGAAGCCTGGCTTGGAGAATTTTGAGCATTACTTTACTAGTGTGTGAGATGAGTGCAATTGTGTGGTAGTTTGAGCATTCTTTGGCATTGCCTTTCTTTCGAATTGGAATGAAAACTGACCTTTTCCAGTCCTGTGGCCACTGCTGAGTTTTCCAAATTTGCTGGCATATTGAGTGCAGCACTTTCACAGCATCATCTTTCAGGATTTGAAATAGTTCATCTGGAATTCCATCACCTCCACTAGCTTTGTTTGCAGTGATGCTTATCCAAGAAGTTCAAAGAGAAGCGTTGCCCCCACCCTCACCCCACTCCTCTCCCTATCTGCTGCTGCTGCTAAGTTGCTTCAGTCGTGTCCGACTCTGTGCAACCCTAAAGACGGCAGCCCACCAGGCTCCCCCCTTCCTGGGATTCTCCAGACAAGAATACTGGAGTGGGTTGCCATTTCCTTCTCCAATGCATGAAAGTGAAAGTGAAGTCGCTCAGTCGTGTCCGACTCTAGCGACCCCATGGACTGCAGCCCACCAGGCTCCTCTGTCCATGGGATTTTCCAGGCAAGAGTACTGGAGTGGGTTGCCATTGCCTTCTCCACACTCCCTATCTACTGAAGGCTTTCTCTGGTGACTCAAATGGTAAAGAATCTGCCTGCAATGCAGGAGACCAGGGTTCAATCCCTGAGTCAAGAAGATCCCCTGGAGAAGGGAATGGGACCCCACTCCAGTAATCTTACCTAGAGAATTCCATGGACAAAGAGGACTGACAGGCTACAGTCCATGAGTTGCAGAGAGTTGGACATGACTGAGCAACTAACACTGTCTTGTGAAGCAACAAGGCAATGCAGAGGGCAAAGTCTCCAGGATCTTTACTGACATCATAAAACTGCAGAACCAACACTGGAACTGGAATTATTGTTATATAAACAATAAACATCCTTATGTTTAAGACACTGACAGCTGAGTTTTCTGTTCCTTGTACCTGAAAGCATTTCTAACATGAACTCTCTCGAGGTGGCCCAAGAAAGAGGCTTATTATAAGGATTCACATGACTAAGAAGGAAACAGAATGTCATAAAACTTTAATAACAATCCAGGCTTCCCAGAGCCTTAACTGAATAGTAATTTTAGCAGGAATCCTCACTTGGCGATTTTAGAGGTCTTCACTCCTGTGCTTGACTCTGTATATCTTTTCTCTCCCTCATATCTTCTGCTTCTTCACAATATAGCTCACTTAGGACATCTTAAGTCTCTCTTAATTTAATGATCTTTCAGCTTCAGCTCAATATTTATCTGTTGAAAATCTTCATAGGAGAGAATATAATCAACACAGCACTTCTTCTTCCACCAGGTCATACTACAGGTCACTGGCCAGTCTACAGATTGCCTTTGGCACATCCAGTCAACTATGCTTGGAGGAGCAAGGTCAAATGGTATAAAACCAGGCATACTGAGCTACCCCTTCAACACCACTGTGCATGGGACAATGAGTTGGTCAGGCACAGAGATACATGGGGTCTGGTAGAACAGCAGTTGGGAGCAGAAAGATGGAGATATCAATGCCCTACACTCTTATCCCTCATCTCTGTCCATCCTTACCAAATTAGTCCAGTTCTAAGTCTTTTTGTTTGTAAATTACTGGAAACATTCCTATCTAACACAAATAAAAGACAAGATGCCTCCAAATAAACTTTAGTTACTAACTCTACTAGGAAGCAAGCAAGAGAGAGAAGGAAAGAAGGAAGGAGGAAAGGAAGGAAGGGAGGGAGGGAGGAGAAGAAAGAAGAAAGAACAGAGCAAAGGGCTATTGTCTTTGACAGGCACAAGCAAGTGTTGATGACAAAGACTTGGCACATTAGCAAGAGAAGACGACAGAAAGCAAAGCCATACAGGAATGAGGTCCAAATCTGCTTCCAACTCAGCCCAGAGCCAATGGGAAACAGAGGTGGTTTCATGGAAGACAGAAGTTTTAATGGGTGACATAAACTGGACTAATCCAACAGGCTCCTGCAGTACAATCCTGCCCCATGGAAAGCATTCCATGGACTCAGCCATACCATGGATCATACCATTCTTCCCCCAGGAGTGTTATCTCCTTTCCCTGAATCAGCATTGTCGTACATTTTTACTACACACATCAGAGAGGCCCAAATTAATTTTGTTTCTGAAACAGCAAAATACCCAACTTACTCCTGAGAATAAGACATACAACAGGAAACTCTGGTTCAATGTATCTAAAAGCACAGAGTGAACTATGAAAATGGGATTTCACTCCATGACTACCAGAGGTTTCCTGCAAGCATTTGCTTTGCAGAAACCTTGGCTTTCATTCTTCTCTTGATTTTTTTTTAAGCTGTTCTTTGAACACAACTCAGTAGGTAGTTGGCCCTTTTGATGTTTGGCACTGGCATAAAAAGGATGAGTTATTTAATTTTCTGCAAAGGCGGCCAAGCCTGTTCTGTATGTAAAGAGGCAAGCCATTCATGCACATGTGACTGCAGGAGTGAAAACTTTTTCTTCTTTGAAGGTTCAAAGTTAACATGTCAACTGAATTCCAAGGAATTGTGCATCAGACCCTGAAATGAAAAACTAAGTCAGGCAACTTGAAGTGTGGGGATAAAGCAATTCTCACGAACATTAAGGGGAACTGCAGGATTGCTCATGGTAGAAAAAATGTTTTTTTCCTTTTCGTCTTCAATTTTCTAGGTTGGCTGTCTTCTGACCAAAGAGAATATTGGCAATCCAAAGGAAAATCCAAAAGGAACTGAAGTTGGCTGTGTCCACAAAAGCAAGACAAATTAGAAATCTGACTTGATTTATAGGATAGAACATGTGATAGTAGGAAAGATTACTTTAGTCTGAATGGTCCAGATCAGTTCAGTTCAGTTCAGTCGCTCAGTAATATCTGACTCTTTGCGACCCCATGAATCACAGCACACCAGGCTTCCCTGTCCATCATCAACTCCAGGAGTTCATGATGATGAACTCCGTCGAGTCAGTGATGCCATCCAGCCATCTCATCCTCTGTCGCCCCCTTCTCCTCCTGCCCCCAATCCCTCCCAGCATCAGAGTCTTTTCCAATGAGTCAACTCTTCGCATGAGGTGGCCAAAGTACTGGAGTTTAAGCTTTAGCATCATTCCTTCCAAAGAAATCCCAGGGCTGATCTCCTTCAGAATGCACTGGTTGGATCTCCTTGCAGTCCAAGGGACTCTCAAGAGTCTTCTCCAACACCACAGTTCAAAAGCATCAATTCTTCGGCATTCAGCCTTCTTCACAGTCTAACTCTCACATCCATACATGACCACAGGAAAAACCATAGCCTTGACTAGATGGACCTTTGTTGGCAAAGTAATATCTCTGCTTTTCAATATGCTATTTAGGTTGGTCATAACTTTCCTTCCAAGGAGTAAGAGTCTTTTAATTTCATGGCTGCAATCACCTTCTGCAGTGATTTTGGAGCCCCCCAAAATAAAGTCTGACACTGTTTCCACTGTTTCCCCATCTGTTTTCCATGAAGTGATGGGACCAGATGCCATGATTTTCATTTTCTGAATGTTGAGCTTTAAGCCAACTTTTTCACTCTCCACTTTCACTTTCATCAAGAGGCTTTTGAGTTCCTCTTCACTTTCTGCCATAAGGGTGGTGTCATCTGCATATCTGAGGTTATTGATATTTCTCCTGGCAATCTTGATTCCAGCTTGTGTTTCTTCCAGTCCAGCGTTTCTCATGATGTACTCTGCATATAAGTTAAATAAGCAGGCTGACAATATACAGCCTTGATGTACTCCTTTTCCTATTTGGGACCAGTCTGTTGTTCCATGTCCAGTTCTAACTGTTGCTTCCTGACCTGCACACAGATTTCTCAAGAGGCAGGTCAGGTGGTCTGGTATTCCCATCTCTTTCAGAATTTTCCACAGTTTATTGTGATCCACACAGTCCAAGGCTTTGGCATAGTCAATAAAGCAGAAATAGAGGTTTTTCTGGAACTCTCTTGCTTTTTCCATGATCCAGCGGATGTTGGCAATTTGGTCTCTGGTTCCTCTGCCTTTTCTGAAACCAGCTTGAACAACTGGAAGTTCATGGTTCACATATTGCTGAAGCCTGGCTTGGAGAATTTTGAGCATTACTTTACTAGTGTGTGAGATGAGTGCAATTGTGTGGTAGTTTGAGCATTCTTTGGCATTGCCTTTCTTTGGGATCAGAATGAAAACTGACCTTTTCCAGTCCTGTGGCCACTGCTGAGTTTTCCAAATTTGCTGGCATATTGAGTGCAGCACTTTCACAGCATCATCTTTCAGGATTTGAAACAGTTCAACTGGAATTCCATCACCTCCACTAGCTTTGTTCATACTGATGCTTTCTAAGGCCCACTTGACTTCACATTCCAGGATGTCTGGCTCTAAGTCAGTGATCACACCATCGTGATTATCTGGGTCGTGAAGATCTTTTTTGTACAGTTCTTCTGTGTATTCTTGCCACTTCTTCTTAATATCTTCTGCTTCTGTTAGGTCCATACCATTTCTGTCCTTTATCGAGCCCATCTTTGCATGAAATGTTCCCTTGGTTTCTCTAAGTCTCTTGAAGAGATCTTTATTCTTTCCCATTCTGTTGTTTTCCTCTATTTCTTTGCATTGATTGCTGAGGAAGGCTTTCTTATCTCTTCTTGCTATTCTTTGGAACTTTGCATTCAGATGCTTATATCTTTCCTTTTCTCCTTTGCTTTTCACTTCTCTTCTTTTCAGAGCTATTTTTAAGGCCTCTCCAGACAGCCATTTTGCTTTTTTGCATTTCTTTTCCATGGGGATGGTCTTGATCCCTGTCTCCTGTACAATGTCATGAACCTCATTCCATAGTTCATCAGGCACTCTATCTATCAGATCTAGGCCCTTAAATCTATTTCTCACTTCCACTGTATAATTATAAGGGATTTGATTTAGATCATATCTGAATGGTCTAGTGGTTTTCCCTACTTTCTTCAATTTAAGTCTGAATTTGGTAATAAGGAGTTCATGATCTGAGCCACAGTCAGTCAGCTCCTGGTCTTGTTTTTGTTGACTGTATAGAGCTTCTCCATCTTTGGCTGCAAAGAATATAATCAATCTGATTTTGGTGTTGACCATCTGGTGATGGCCATGTGTAGAGTCTTCTCTTGTGTTGTTGGAAGAGGGTGTTTGCTAAAGACAAACACCTCTTGAAAAGACCAGTGCATTTGCTTGGCAAAACTATTAGTCTTTGCCCTGCTTCATTCCGTATTCCAAAGCCAAATTTGCCTGTTACTCCAGGTGTTTCTTGACTTCCTACTTTTGCATTCCAGTCCCCTATAATGAAAAGGACATCTTTTTTGGGTGGATGGAGCCAAAGCAAAAACAATACCCAGCTTTGGATGTGACTGGTGATAGAAGCAAGGTCTGATGCTATAAAGAGCAATATTGCATAGGAACCTGGAATGTCAGGTCCATGAATCAAGGCAAATTGGAAGTGGTCAAACAAGAGATGGCAAGAATGAATGTCAACATTCTAGGAATCAGTGAACTAAAGTGGACTGGAATGGGTGAATTTAACTCAGATGACCATTATATCTACTACTGTGGGCAGGAATCCCTCAGAAGAAATGGAGTAGCCATCATGGTCAACAAAAGAGTCCAAAATGCAGTACTTGGATGCAATCTGAAAAAGGACAAAATGATCTCTGTTCGTTTCCAAGGCAAACCATTCAATACCACAGTAATCCAAGTCTATGCCCCAACCAGTAATGCTGAAGAAGCTGAAGTTGAATGGTTCTCTGAAGACCTACAAGACCTTTTAGAACTAACACCCAAAAAAGAATGGTCCAGATCAGTCACCTGCAAGGAGCTGAACTGATATGTTGTGATAGAAGTTTTTATTTGTATGTAAACAAGGCCTGAGGGGAAGCAAACAACACCCAATGAAGTTATTGAATGCCTGTACGAGTTAGGTTGTGTGCAAAGAGCCAGGAATACAGAAATAAAAAAGATAAACCTCCACCAAAACTATTGCATTAAACAAATGTAATAAGGATAAAGTGGAAATAAATTAAAATCGATGCCTATAGAGTTTATGCACTTGGAGGATGGTTAGGATGCTTCATGAGGTTCATGAACTTTCCAAAGTCACTGGCCTACTTGAATCCAATCCAGTTACCTTAACATGAAACTGAAGACCTTCTACAATTTGGTCTCAGATACTTTTCTATTCTTCTCCCCTTCCAAGCCTCTTCAGCCCCAAATCCTGAACTTTGGGGTTAACACAACTGTTTTCAAATGCACTGTAACTCTTTAGTTTCAGTCAAGCCATTCTCTCAGCCTGGAATACTCTCTCTGCCTGCACTCTTTATGTTTCCCTTTCTTCCTGCCACCATTCCTTCTGCCTTATGATTTCTGTTGGATGATTAAAGCCCACTTTTTTTTCAGCCTAATTAAATGCTAACACCTCCATGAAGAACATCGCTGATTCCTCCTGGTCCAAATTCCATGCACGCTTCTGGGCTCCTATTACAGGTTGTTTATGCCTCTAGATTGGTGGACACTGTTTATACCTAGCATTATAGTGATAATATATCCACATCTCCCTCTAGATTGTTGCTTTTCTGAAGAGAGTCATGGTATTATTCATTTCTGTAGTCCTGCTAGAGTTACACCAAGTAGGTACTTAAACCTGCTTTAAAGTATTGAATTGAGTTGAAGAAGGACAAACAAGATGCATGAATGTGTTCTTCTTAAATAAGCATATCAAATTTGTAAAGTCCAAATAGCCTATGAAAACTCATGTGTCCTTTTTTTTCAGTATCTTTTGTTATTTTCTATATCAGCATATTTCTTTTTACATGGGTTTCCCCTCCAGACTTCTGTATTCTTGATATTTCTCATTTTTAAAACTTATTTTTGTTCTGAACCACTCTTCCTTTGTGTCTGTATCTGTACCAGGAAGTCAGGCCACTTCAGGAAAGCATGGACCAGTACACACTGACAGAACTTCCTTATCATCAGAGCATGCCCCTGCCCCAGACATGTCAAGGAAATGTACATTCTGAAGGAATGTTCACAACACCATCAGCTGGATGGGGTTTCAGAACACGTTGGTCAGCTACATGAAGAGGGGCGTGTGGACAGACAAACCTTAAATAAAGAGCTTCCCATTTGTAATCAAAACTGATTAGATCTCTGGGCTAATTTTAGTTAACTTTTCTAAAGACTAAAAGAGGAAAATAAGGTCTAGAAAGACGACTGTTTTTATGTCAAGAACTACAAAAATTCAGGATAAACAGAAGAGAAGGAGAAAGGACAATAGGGAACATGACCCTTAAATGAATCTTTGGTTCTGACTTCACAGACTTCTGAGGTTTCAAGGAGAAGGTGGTCAGCATTACTATTGGCAGCTGAGAGACAGAATCACTCATTCAATAAACTGTTCAATAAATATTTGCTGAATGTCTGCTAGGTGGCAGGACTGTTTGTAGAACTGAGCAGGGCAGCCATGGTCTCTGCTCTTGATGGACTTTCAGTCTAGGGAGGAGGGTGGATCTTAAATAAACAATTGCACAATTGATTGTGAGAAGTATTACTATGCAAAAGTGTATAGTGCTTGGAGAACACATATAATAAGGGATGTGTAATCTAGTCTGTGGGGTCAAGGAAGGTGGCTCTGTGGAAATGACATTGAAGGGCTCAGGAAGACAAGTGGATGTTTGGCAGGTAAAAAAATGTAAAGAGAATTTGCCTTAGGGTGAGAGAAAGTGAACATAGATGCAATCAGGCCTAGAAGTCAAAATAGGAAGTTAAACTTGAAGGATGAGAAAAAATGGATTTATACACTGGTGGAACCTTCCTCTGACTGTGCCAATTAACTAGCATTCCTATGGAATGTTCTTATAGCACCCTGTCTCTTTGCTCTAGAGTTCATAATTGTGTGTAAGATCCATGTCTGAGAATGTGTGTGTGTGTATGTGTGTGTGTGTGTGTATGTAAGATCCATGAGGGTGGGAATCACATTATGTTTTATTCACTATTGTAAGCCCATCTTTGCCACAGAACCTGGAACATCATATGCTCTCAATAAACATTTGTAGAATGAATGAATGACTAAGTGAATAAACAATTGACATAGTAATAAAAACACTTCTGAGTGTTGAGTTCCAATTCTGGTTCCAGCACTAACTAACTATTGATATTGGATATTTCATCTAACATCTTTGGGATCCATTTTTTTTTCCATGAACAAAATTAAAATGTTGAACAAGAACCTCTAAACTCTTTTCCAGTTCAAAATTCATATGTGCTGTATTCCCACAAGTTTTATTTTTTGTTCCCATATTTTCCACAGAATAGTGTAGGTTTTTCCCAGTTCTTATTATCTGCCTGCTCACAGGCAACACCCAGCATTCCAGGCGCTGCCACACAAATCAAAATTTGCGAGTTTGTCAGACCCTGGTCAGTGGAAATAAATTCTGAAGAGCCGGCCTTTCCTCTACCCCAAATAATTTGGGTTATCAAAAGATGAACATCAAAGCTGATGACTGAAATTTTCCCAGCCAAGTAGGCCTTTGATTTGCTTTTACTACTTACACACTAAGACGTTAGTTAAAAAACAGAATTCAAAAGCTCTTTTCATTTATATTTTTGGCTCTTTCAGTAAAACAGATTATCTTAGAGTAATTAACCATCTGAGGGGTATAATTACCCCTACTAAACTCGCACTGAAACACACTCACACACATATATTGGGTTGGCCAGAAAGTTTGTATGTTTTTTCCCATAAGATGTTACAGAAAAACTATACAAACTTTTTGGCCAACCCCAATTCATAAGTAGGATAGAGTCCCAGCAAGGTGATATTTTTCCTGAAAATTTTCTTAGAATTAACATGATTACATTTCAGTGGTTTATTAACATGTGGTCGTTAAAATTCCTATCTTAAAAATGAATGTGGTTCAAGAGAGAGGGGACATATGTATACCTATGGCTGATTCATGTTGATGTATGGCAGAAACCAATACAATATTGTGAAGCAATTTGCTTTCAATTAAAAATAAATAAGTTTGGGAAAAACAGAATAAAGAACCTATTTATTACAAAAAAATTAATGTGTAATGCTATATTTAAAATGGATAATCAATGAGGTCCTATGGTTATAGCACAGGGAACTCTGGTCAATGCTATGTGACAGCCTGGGTGGGAGGGGAGCTTGAAAGAGAATGGATACATGTACATATATAGCCGAGTCTCTTTGCTATACACCTGAAACTATTATTGTTATTAACTAACAGTGTCTGTCAATCAGCTATGTTCCAATACAAAATAAAAGGTTTTTAAAAATGAATGTGTATAAGGTAGCATATTTATCTTTGCTATCTGAAAAAAATCCCCATTAATAACCTGGGGCAAGAGTTGAAATAGTTTATGCTTTCACTCTACTGGATTATAACTAAAGGAGAAGTTTACAATTACTAAGTGGGTCTAGTAAGTAAATCCACTAGTAAAGAAAAATTATATAAGGTTAGAAAATCAGAAAGTATTTCATGGAAAAGCTGGTATTTCTAACAGATCTTTTAAAGGGGGTGAATTTTGGAACTTCCCTGGTGGTCCAGTGGTTAGGAATCTGCCTTCCAATGCAGGGGACATGGGTTTGATCCCTGGTCAGGGAGCTAAGATCCCACATGCTGAGGGGCAGCTTAAGCCTGTGCACCTCAACTACTGAGCCTACATGCTTATAGCTAGAGAGAAGCCTGTGTGCCACAACTGAGACTCGATGCAGCCAAATAAATAATAAATGTCTTTAAGATTAAAGAAAATAAAGGAGGGAGAATTTTGAAAAACAGAGAAATGGGTAGGACATTTTATGCAGAGGGAACAGCACAAAGAGGACACAAGGGCACTGGTGTTCAGGGAATGATAGGAGAACAGCAAGTAGTTGTTTGGCTAGAGAATAGAATGAGTAAAAGACTAGATGATGAGGCTGGGACAGGTTAAATGGGAACATATTTTGGAGGATTCAATAACAGGTTGAGGGGTCTGTGTTCAAATCCCTAAATCAGCAGTTATCAACTGAAAGCAATTTTGGCTCCTGGGAAATACTGGCAATATCTGAGACATTTTTGGTTGTCACAACTAGTGACACTGTTATTAGGGACTAGAAGCCAGGAATGGTGGTAAACATCATCCAGTGCACTCCAGCCCCCTCCCAAGAAGAATTCTTGGCAGTGAATGTCTATAGAACTGAGGTAAGCCCTCTCAACTTACCACTTTGAGAGAGTTTTTCATGCTGTAGCACACAGAGAAGGATCCTGACAGAGCCCAGTGATTCCTCCAACCCATGAAGTTGAGAAAATGAAGCTGAAACTCTAGAGGAATCAAGTTAGCCAGTGTTCCTAATACAGAAGACGGGAGAACTGCACTCAGAGAACTTCAGAGATGTGCAGAGGGTTCCCCTTGAGAATGCAGCTAAGCACTGATAAGCATATGCATGTGAGGAAGCTACCCAAGTTCAAGCCAGGGGAAAGAGCCACCTGAAAGGATTGAAGGGAACAATGTTCACACAGGGTAAAGAATAGTTCCTGTTACCAGCAGCCAGAATGGAAGACCTTGTGATTCACACTATTCCTGCCCAACAAGGTAAAATTCACAGCATCTAGCATCCAATCAAAAATTACTACACATTTAAAGTACTCTTGCCTGGAAAAATCCCATGGACGCAGGAGCCTGGTAGGCTGCAGTCCACGGGGTCGCTAAGGCTCGGACACGACTGAAGCGACTTCACTTTCACTTTCATGCATTGGAGAAGGAAATGGCAGCCCACTCCAGTGTTCTTGCCTGGAGAATCCCAGGGACGGGGGAGCCTGGTGGGCTGCCGTCTATGGGGTCGCACAGAGTCAGACACGACTGAAGCGACTTAGCAGCAGCAGCAGCAAAGAAGCAGGAGGGGACTTCCCTGGTGATCCAGTCGTTAAGAATCCACTTCCCAATACAGAAGATGCAGGTTTGATCCCTGGTTGGGGATCTAAGATCCCACATGCCACAGGGCAACTAAGCCCAAGCATCACAACTACTGAGCCCACGCACTTTAGAATCCATGCTCCGCGACAAGAGAAGCTCGCGTGTCACAAGAAACCCATATGCTGCAACTAGAGAAGCCCCACACGCTGCAACTAAAGAAACCACAATGAAGACCCAGCATAGCAAAACAAACGAACAATTTAAAAAAATAAAGAAGTAGGAAACAGCAACCGATGATGAGGTGAAAAAAACAGTTGAAACATAGATGTTAAAATTAGCAGACTAATATCAAAACAAACATTATAACTGTATTCCATATTGCAGAAAGTTAGGTAGCATCATGGAAGATGCATATAGAAAAATAAAACTTTTATGATTTACTAGGAGTCGGACATGACTGAGCGACTTCACCTTCACTTTTGACTTTCATGCATTGGAGAAGGTAATGGCAACCCACTCCAGTGTTCTTGCCTGGAGAATCCCAGGGACAGGGGAGCCTGGTGGGCTGCCGTCTATGGGGTCGCACAGAGTCAGACATGACTGAAGCGACTTAGCAGCAGCAGCAGCAGTAGCCAGTGATTAAGAATCTGCCAACGCAGGAGACACAGGTTTGATCCCTTGTCTGAAAAGATTCCACATGCTATGGGGCAGCTAAGCCCATGTGGCACAACAACTGAGCCCCTGAGCTGCAAGTACTGACGCCTACGTGCTCCAGCGCCTGTGCTCCACAACAAGGAAAGCCGCCACAGTGAGAAGCAATGCGCCGCAACGAGAGAGCAGTCCCTGCTTGCCGCAACTCACAAGCAGCAGTGAAGACCCAGCGCAGCCAATAATTAATTAACTTAAATAACTAAAACTTCTAGAAATGAAAATGCAATGTTTAAAATGAAAATATGCTGGATGTGATTAACAGCTGAGGAAATACGGCAGAAGAAAAGATTAGTCAACTTGAAGATATAGTGATAGAAATTATAGAAAATGAAATGCAAAGAGAAAAAAATGAAGAGAGAAAGGAAAGGGAATCCGTGAACTGTAGGATTATTTCAAGGGACATAATACACATGTAATTGGAGTTCCTCAGATAGTTTAGATATAGAAAAGAAGAATTTACAGACAAAAGTTTTCCAAATTTGATGAAAAGCTACAAAACCACAGATCTCTCAACAAACTCGAAGCACAAGAAACAAAGAAAACCATACCAAAACACATAATAACCATATTACTCAAAATCAATGAGGAAAAAACAAATCATTTTAAAAATCAGAGAAAAAAGACGCATTACACACAGAAGAATAAAGATAAGGATGGCTGCAAATTTTCATCAGAAGCAATGCAAATGAGAAGACATTGGAACAAAATGAACTGAAAAAAAAATTGTTGACCTACCATTGTATACTCAGGGAAAATATTTTTCTAACAAAGACAAACTTTTTAAAAGGTTAAACCTAAAAAAGCTAAAAGAATTAATTACCAATTATCCATGAAGTGGTACTGTAGTCTTTGAAAGAGAACTTAAACTAATCTTAAAGAAATATTACAACCCTAGGGCAACCACTTAGAAAGTTCTTTAAGGAAGTATAATTGATACGCTTAGAGACAAGAAGAAACAGAATCACACGGAATGTTCAGTTAAAATCAGAGAAGTCAGAAAAAGAGAAAGATGAATGGTACAGGAAAAGATATACCATGCTAATCAACAAGAAAGTTGTAGTGACTATATGAATTTCAGACTATGCAGACTTCAGAACAAGGAAAGTCTTTAGGACTAAAGAGGAGCATGACGTAATGATAAAGAAGTCAATTCTCCAAGAAGATACAGCAGTCCTTAACATGGACTCCTAACAACAAAGCATCATGACACAAGGGGCAGAAACTGGTAGAACTGCAATAAGAAATAAACAAATATAATAGTTGGAGACTTCAACACCCATCTTTCAGTAAATGACATATCCAGCAGAAAAAGGAAAAAATAGTGAGAATATAATTGAACTAAATAGTATCATCAATCAACTGGATCTAATTAACATTTATAGAATATTTCATACAACAGTTAGCAAATATACATTCTTCTCAAGTTCACATGGAATACTCACCAAGATAGGCCATATTCTGGGCCTATCTAAAATAGGCACCTAAAACAAATTTTTTTAAAGACAAATTTTAAAAACAGAAATCATATAAAGAGTGTTCTTAGACCACAGTGAAATTAAGCTAGAAACCAGTAACAGAAAGATAGCTGGAAAATCCTAAAATATTTGGAGTTTAAACAAGGCAATTCTAAAAAGACTAATCATAGGAAGTGTTGGTGTTGTGTACAACTGGAACTCTTATACACTGCCAATGGGAATGTAAAATAGTACAAGCACCCTGGAAAATAGATTGGGTTCCTTAAAAAGTTAGACATAGACCTGCCACATGATCTACGCATTCTATTCCTAAATATTTATCCAAGAAAAATGAAAGCATATATTTATATAAAGACATATACATGAACGCTCATAGCAGCTTTATTTGTAATTACCAAAAACTAGCAACAGTTCAAATATCCTTCAACAACTATATGCATAAATGATTGTGGTATAGCCATACAATAGAATGCTCTATGGCAATAAAGAGTAATGAACTATTGATGAATGGTACAATCTGGGTGAATCTCAAAATAATTCCTGAGTATAAGAAGCTAGACAAAACAAGAGTGCATACTGTATGGTAACTTTATGTAAAAAACTAGAAAAATGCAAACTAATCCATAGTGACAGAAGGCAAATCAGTAGTTAACAGGTGATGCTGGGTGGAAGGAGGCATGTAGAAATGTTTGGGACTAATGAATATGGAATAGATTCGTTACCTTGACTGTGGCAGTGTTTACATGGGTTATACATAGGTCAATGGAGAAGGCAATGGCAACCCACTCCAGCACTCTTGCCTGGAGAATCCAATGGATGGAGGAGCCTGGTGGGCTGCAGTCCACGGGGTCGCTAGGAGTCGGACACGACTGAGTGACTTCACTCTCACTTTTCACTTTCATGCATTAGAGAAGGATATGGCAACCCACTCCAGTGTTCTTGCCTGGAGAATCCCAGGGACGGGGGAGCCTGGTGGGCTGCCGTCTATGGGGTCGCACAGAGTCGGACACGACTGAAGCGACTTAGCAGCAGCAGCATACATAGGTCAAAATTTATCAAACTGTATATTTAAATATGTGCATATTTAAACTGTATATTTAAATATTCATATGTCAATTATACCTCAAGAAAGCTGTTTTTGAAATGTATGTAATGCAAGTTCCAGGAAAAAATGAATTTACATAATGTAATTATTTCTTTTGCCCTGAACCAGATTAAGGCATTTTCTAATTTAAGTGGTCTCTAATTTAACTGGTTAGTTCACCTGGCTATCACAAACTATCGAAATCTAAAAGCATAAATGATAAATCAACTTCATTGCAGTCCATTTCATTTGTTTTGTTCCATGAATTATTCTTTCAGTCAGCAATTATGTGCTTGGCTGTGAGGGTGGCAAGGCCATGAAGTATATGGGAAGAAAAGAACTTCAAAATAAATGATGGTAGGTTAGGAACATTATCTTCTTATACAAAAAGACATATGTTGGTGCTAAGTCACTTCAGTCACGTCTGACTCTTTGTGACACTATGGACTGTAGCCCACCAGGTTCCTCTGTCCATGGGATTCTCCAGGCAAGAATACTGGAATGGGTTGCCATTTCTTCCTCCAGGGGATCTTCCCGACCCAGGGATCCAACCGCATCTCTTATGTTTCTTGCATTGACAGGCGGATTCTTCGCCACTAGCACCACCCTGGAAGCCGTATACAAAAGACAGCACACTATGTTTCCACAAGAAGGTGTTTTATATCTCTACTTTCCTGAGCATCTTCTTGCAAATGTCAGCTCCTAAATACAGAAATCACATTATTTGCTTTGTGTTTCATGGAGCATCTGTGGCTTAAACATGTTCTTTGATGAGAACAAGGATATTCCTATCAAATCTCAATTTTCCTCTAAACTGTTTCATTATTTTGCAGCTGCTTAAAACAAGTGTGGTCTTCTAGGGCTCTAAAAAAAGTAAATGAGCAAATATTACCCATTCCTTAAGACACTATCTGAATATCATGAGGTTCACTTTGTATAACTATGTTTTAGATTCTGGGCATGTGGTCCTTTACTTGTTTTCATAGCAGATTAAAGTTCCTTTGCAGTCTTTCCTTAGAGATCTGCTGATGACTTCTTTCATTATGGGATTCTCAACCAAAGGGCTGTTTACCAAACATTTAACTTGCTTCAGCCTGTCACCTCTACATAACATTAACTTAATCATGTTTGAGTAGGAAGAGAGGAAGATTAATATGCTTTTATAAACACTTAGTAAATAAGGTAACGATATTAAATAAAGCTATGCTTGTAAAAGTTTCTGTTTTTACAGATAACATGAATAGCATTTCTCCAGAGAACCAGCTTCTTCATTTTCTCTCTTCCATGAGTTGTCTTTTCTTTCTTGGCCCTCTGAAATTAGTGTCCACTGAGAGGTACAGGTAGAGCTTTGTAGACTCTGCCTAGGAGACTGAACACTCTTCACTCTGAACTTAGATTTAACATATAGTTAAAACCGCTCACATGGACTTTAGCAAAGTGTACTTAGCATCATTAGTTTTTTGTATTAATCCTTTCTCCCCAACAAAAAATTGTGAATTAACTGTTTTGCTGCTTTGAGTCTTGATGTTGAACCTATCTAACTCTTGGTATTGTTACTTTTTAAAAATCTTCTTCAGAAGTTACATATAAAGGGGAGTAGAATTTGAGAATATTACATCATCTTACAACAACATGTATGGAGCACTGCCCTAGATGCCAAGAGTTGTGCTAGACCTGTTGGAAATATCAGGATATGTCAAGTTGTCACAGAAGTCGAATGAGATCAGATCACAAAGGGTTCCCCAGTGCAAGGCAAAGGGGTTTGGACAGGATGCATGCTTAGTTGCTCAGTCCTGTCTGACTCTCTGTGATTCCATGGACTGTAGTCGGCCAGGCTCCTCTGTCCATGGGATTCTCCAGGCAAGAATACTGGAGTGGGTTGCCATGCCCTCCTCCAGAGGATCTTCCCAACCTGGGGTTCGAACCTGTGTCTCCTGCACTGGCAGGTGGATTCTTTACCACTGGGCCACCTGGGGAACCATTAAAGGTTTTAAAGCAGGAGGAGGGCAAAATGAAAGTCAGTTTTTAGGAAGTTTTATCTGATAGAATTATATAGGATGAATAAATTCAGGACAAACTAGAGACAAAAAAAAAAAACCTAATTAGTAGAGTAGATAAGGATTGAAGTTGTCCAAATTGGGATCAAGACAGAAAGAAGTGGAAGCAGTTCAGGGAGAAAGGAAGATAACTATGGGCTGAAGGCTTGATAATGGAAACACAACTTCTATTATTTAAGTCCTAAGTATTTTTCTCTATAATTTTTATTCTTTATTTATATATCTGTCTTCTTCCAAAATAGAATTTCAGAAAGTTTATAAAACTTCATGCAGGATAACATGAAATTTAAAATAAGTTGGTCACAAAATTAGAACACAGGAATGATTCTGGTTAGAAAGTAAGGGAAATCAACCCTGAATACTCACTGGAAGGACTGATGCTAAAGCTGAAGCTCCAGTATTTTGGTCATCTGATGTGAACAGCTGACTCACTGGAAAAGTCCCTGATGCTGGAAAAGATTGAGAGCAGAAGGAGAAGAAGGTATCAGAGGATGAGAAGGCTGGTTGGCATCACTAATGCAATGGACATTAACTTGGACAAGCTTCAGGAAATGGTGAGGGACAGGGAGGCCTGGCATGCTGCAGTCACGGGGTCACAAAGAGTTGGACACGACTAGGCGACTCAATGACAAAAACAAGGTTGTTATAGAAAATGCATGCTGGGAGGAGAACACAATTTGATACTTGAATCATTGTGCAAATTCATGTAAAAAATTAAGATAGGAAAAAAACAATTTCTCAGTATAAGCCCAATAGTTTCTGATACCAAAAACAAAGAGAAATGTCTCTCCGAGGTGTGCAGACAGAAGATACTGTGCTCTTTGGTGAAAAATAACTGTCCTCAAAAAAATTTCTGTGTGTGTGACTGCACCACACAGCTTTCAGGATCTTAGCTCCCTCACCAGGGCTAGAATCTGCCCCCACCTCCCGGGATGGACAGGAGTTCTAACCATTGAACAACTAGGGATTTCCCCTCAACAATATTCTTAGAGTAAAAACATCTAGTAATGTAGGCACTTGGTATAACACAAGGAGGACAAAAGTCAAAATTAATGAAAATAATAACAATAAGAGGCTCCAAAGCAACAGGCTCTCTTTTTGGCTAGTCTGACTGACTTTGGGGATGGATTTCTTTTTTAATCTCCAGATGTCATGTTTGCCAAAATATGACCTACATACCATCAATATAAACTGAGGTATTTGATAAAAATGTAGACTCCTGGACCTCCCACAAGTTGTAATGAATCAGAATCTCTGGGGAAGGAGCCTCAGGAATTTAACTTTTTAAAAAAGATTCCCAAGTAATTCTGGTACACACTGATGTTTGAGAACCTCTGACTAAAGCCAAGTTTTTCAATCTTTAGTTTTTCAAATCTATGGACTTGTTACAGGATGTGAATTCAGTGAGTCATGACAGGCATTTTAAAAAATTAGAACAGAGACTTCCCTGGTGGTCCAGTGATTAAGACTCTGAGCCCCCAATGCAGGGGACCCAGGTTGGATCCCTGGTCAGGGAACTAGATCCCACATGCCACAACTAAGAGTTTGCATGATGCAACTAAAGATCCTGCTTGCCATAACTAAGACCTGGCACAGCCAAATAAATAAATAGAAAAATAAATAAATAATGAAATACAAAATAGAATAGACTAGAATATATCAGAGTGCCCCAAGTCATAAGGGTATGGAACAAGCATAAGTGTTCTTCAGGGTAAATCATGTGAATATATACATATTATTATATGAAACACATATAATTTAACATAATAAATAAAATATTTATATAGTGTATGCATATGTATGTATACATAAAGCATGACTATTATATACATATATGACATCATGACATATATAAAAGTCTTACAGTCACTATATGTTTTTTCATGACAATACTAGTTATAAGAATCATTCAGAGGATATTTCCTCTGGCTTGTTTTCTCCACTCAGTTTTCATCAAGTTCTGAGCAGCAGTGTGTCTGAACTCAGACCTGAGGGAAGTACCCTGTAGGTAGGTGTCATGTGTCCTAAACCATCAGCCCAACTGGGCAGAAGCAAGTTACATTCGTGAGGAGTTGAGAAGTTAAGACAAGAACTAGAAAATAAATACAAGGCCTGAGATAGCAACTGTGCTCCCAAAGGCCAACCCAAGAATCTCCTCAAGATATAACGGGTTCACCTAATACAGAAGTGGAACAAGCGTGCCTGAGTTTACCTCTACAACTGAACAGTTCTTTTCCTTTTTGACCACTTTTCTTTCTCTTTCTAAAAACAACCTCTCCTTCTACTCAAGAAATATCTCATCTCTGTGAATCCAGGGCCTTAAAGTTGAGGCATCTGTTCCCTGCCTTCTCTACCTAAGAAATATACATATTTCAAGACCAAGCTGAAGTTCCACCTTCTCAATGGAGACATCAAAAACCACAGTCAGGGTTCTTTGCTCTGAATTTCTACACTTTTATTCATTATCACAATTTGTCTTTTATAAACTCATGCATTCACTCAGAACAAATGTTTATTAAGCATCTATCATGTGTCAGGTTCTGTAATGGTAGAAAATTTACTTGGCTTTGAACTCTTCACAGCACTCAGGTTAATGCCTTGCATGCATTAAGTACTCAAGATACATTGTTGACTAAAATGCATTTTTGCTTCCTACTTCTGTTTTTTTGTCTTTTTCTTTTTTAAAAATAGTAACAGTAGATACACAGAAAGGACATGAAAACGTGTAGCAAGTTGAGTGGCAGCTAACTGTGTTCACATTTTCATGTCTTTACAATACAAGGCTGTTCTTGTGTGTGTAGATATGACTTTCTTAAGTTATATTTAGTTAAATTAAAAACATTTAACAGAAATGTATCTGAATACATTCCAAGCATCATTTATCCTAAAAAGGCAAATCAATTTTGAATTCATGATGGAATCTTTAATTTGTTTCAATTTGTTCTACCTGAGATGCTTAAATGAATACATAATACACTCACATCTCCTTAGAAATATCCTAAACCAAAAGCTAACAATGACTTGCTCCTTTCTTTGTTAAACAAGCTTTAGGAGTGAACATATCATCTTATGCATTTTTAAGCAATAAAAAAATCTTTATGGAAAAAAAATTTTTACTTAGTTTCTATGGTTAAATAATTTGAAACAGCTTGGAAGCTAGGTATATTAAACCCACTTATAACAAAGCTTTTAAAATACACAATAATATGTATTAATTATCATAATTTTAAAAAATCTAACAAATCACCTAAAACCCTATTACCTAGGAATAAGTACTTGGAAAATATCCTGCTAGGTTTATTTTAAGAAGTGGTTAGTTTATCAGTTATCTATGAGAAATCTTTGAATTTACTAGCCTTAAGGATAGAACTTTGTCATCCAGCCTTAGACACAGTGGTGGAATCAAATAGGAGAACAATGTGGAATAGGCAGTCTTTTCAGAGAGAGTTCATCTCTGAAATTAATGAATTAATGAAGCTATTAAGATGGGGGAGAGAAACAGTTAACAAAAGGTAACTTTATCTCTGAGACAAGATATGCTATTATTGCCTTAATAACCAAATTACTCTGCAATATTACTTTCACTCAAGGATATTATATGCTTAATAAGAAGTGCCAAGATGGGATGTGCTCAGCATTTTCACACTCATTTCCTGCAGTACCTTAGAGCATTATAGAATGTTCAATTGAAATGTCATTTTCCAGCTGAGTTACAGCTCTGCAAAGAGTTAGGGAAACTAAAACTCTAGATTTTGTCCTAGAGATTGTTAAATTTAATGTTATTATGACTATCTCACATGCCAAGGTAAAGCCAATAGTGTTAACTTACACCCAAGAGAATAGAGTGAAACTCTAATCACTGACTGACAACTGACTTACAACAAAAAATCCTCACAGACTTAAACTGCTGCTTTAAAGGAGACATAACTAATGTCAGTACTAGAGAGAGGAAAGCAACTTGATCCCTGCGCATTCATGTCAGTATGTCAATGCATATCTGACTATGATCTCAACATAAAACTGGAAGAAGGGCAGGATATCTGAGCATGGTGCTAAAGTCTAGACCAAATTTGATCAAAGACCAAAGCTACTGCAACTACCAATCTTAACCACATTCTGTTAGGTTTAATTACAATTAAACTCATAATTCATTTCCAGGATCTCAACATCCTGGCTAGTACTCTGGAAATTTTTACATAACCATACAGGGATTGAGATATTTTAAGATTCTAAGCCTATAATAGTATGTTTGTAGATAATTATATGCTATGGGATGCATAATATGATTCCCTGATCTTTAGATAACATGGGGACCATTGAATGAGAGCCTGAGTAAAAGCAGTAATTCAAAATTTCCTTCCTTTGTAATGTGTTGGTCTAAATCTCACCATTACTTTTTCATTGTTTGGACCTTATTGTATTAAAAGGCAGGGCAAGCCTGATAAGAGCAAAGGAAAGGCTTAACACAGTTTGGAGAAGGCAGCATGGATTTCCTCCAGAACAAGGACCCACCCTAGAGGCCTGGAACCATGGGAATTTCCTGAAGGATGTGCCAGTCTATAGCTTAATTTTCACCCTAAGATTAATGGACCTGGGTGGGTGTGGAACATTCTCCAACTCTGGGTGAAATCAAATATCACAAGTGAGAAGTTCAGGTGAATCTCTCTTTTTTATGGATACCAGTATATTGTCAAGGAGACTCACAGACTATATGAAGGGAGAAAAAATGTTTTTCCTGCAACTCCTATGAACTGTGAAGAATTGAAATTATATGCTTGAGGACAGCAACAGCACAAAGCCTAAGAAGAAAAAAAAATTTTAAGCTACTTCTGAAAACTGATGAATGTCACATATTATGCTCACAGGATATCCTATCCAAAAGGATTTGCTTCTTTCAACTGTCCTGCAACTCACAGCTGTGACTGTCACATTCTTGAGGTGAAGTTATGCTCCATGTCCACTTAAGCATGATCTGCCTATGAAAACTGCCAGCCACAAATATGCAGGCATTAGATCATCCTGCCCTCCCATCACTACCACAAACACTTGGGATAGTGCTAGATGTATTAAAGTGATTAAGTGATTCTACTACAGCAGTGGTTCTCAACAGGGGGTGGTTTTGCCTCTTAGGGGACTTTTGGCAATGTCTAGAAACATTTTTGATGGTCACAACATGTGGGGTGGGGGTGGGTGTTGCTATTGTCATTGAGTGGGTAGAGACCTAAGACGTTGCTAAACAAGGCACACATCAGCCCTTCAACAGCAAAGAATTATTGTGCCCAAAATGTCAATAGTACCTAGGTTGAGATACTCTGAACTAGAGTTTCTTTTTCTCACAATTGCTTTGTGGAGATGTGCATGGATGTGGGTATGTAAGGATGGTAGAGGAATGTATTTGCTCCCTTATTTCTACATCCTTCAAAATCCTCTTTTCTACCTTTGTGTAACTGCTTACCATTCTGCTTTCACCAAAATCTATGGCTTCTAAATGAAAGACACCAAAGGTCACTTTTAGCACAAAACAAATGTTTCTCTCTTCCAGCAGCCAAATAGTGCATCCTAACTTTTCAAGTGTCTTCAAATGTTTTGATGAATTGAGGTTCTCTAGCTGGTGAAGAAAAACAACATAGATAATGGTCTCTGCAGCTGCTGGGAGGTTTGTGTGTTGTGTACTTTTTTTTTGTCAAGGTTAGCTGCCCTGGCTACATTAATTCATGCACTTGACCAAGCAAAATGCCTCATTCCTAAAATAGGGTAGTCAAAGAAACCAGATCAACCTGGAAGGAAACATGAAACTGTGGAAAAAAAGATAAGGCTGACCACCCAATCACCTCATTTGCAGAAGAATCAAAGTCTTGCCATGCCAAGGCCACCTGCTAAAGTTCAGAAAAAGAAACATTGGAAGAAGAAAGAAATGCTGATGCAGATGCAATGATAGGCCAAACTAGAACTAGAGGTTGTGGGGCCAAGGGAGAGCACATTCTTTTCCCATAACTACTTCATAATCATGCTGCCAAATAGAGGTATTTGCCTGCCTTACGTTAAAAGCATTAAAGGATTACCCATGTCCTCTCTTGCTTACAGACCTCATAGCCCTATTCCAATCAAAAGGAAGATAACTATTTCCAGGAAAGTTTGAGGCTGCAAGAAGAGTGGTGTAAATAACCAATAAGTTCTTCCTTGTTGTCGGCCTTTAACATAGAACACATTTTCATTCTATGTACCAGTGTTGCAGAGAATATAATGCAAGGAGGGGGAAGCCAAGACTTCATCAAAAATCGTATACCTTTATGAGGGGAATAGATTTGAACTTATATTTAGGCAGAGTGACATAAAGGCGGATCCCTTTCTCAAAATAGGTTTTCCAGTGCCTATCACAAAGCCCACCATCAGTCATCCATCCTCCCTGCTAATTAAACTCCAGTTATGCAAGGAAGTGTGATTTTTCACACTTCAGGACAGTGTTTCCTGGCCTCTTTCCTTTTATCATACTCTTCCTCACCATTATCCTCACTTTTGTCTTCCCTTTCTTTAAGATTAGACTCAGGTGTCAGTTTTAGGGAACCTCCCTATGACCCTCTCTCTTTTTTTCTGTGCTTCTATAATAGCCAATTAATATCAGCATTATTCTTTATGACATTTTCCCATCTATTCACATTTCCAGTGGATATCATATGTTTAGTATTCAAAATATTCACTTGAGGAATTTGCTAAAAATACAAATTTTCTTGCCCTGTGCAGAGAGTTTTGAATCAGTAGGTGTGGGGGTAGGCCCAGTGATCCTGATGCTGGTTATCCACCAACAACACTGGAGAACTCAGTCTTGTCTCCACCCAGAGCTCCTTGAAAACTGAGACTAAAAGCCATCTTTAATTATTCTTCATATTCCCAGCTCCAATCCAGGATCAATCCATGGCACAGGGAAAGTCCATGTTTCAAAAAGCTGTTGAATAAATGAGTCCTGAAATATCTCTGGTTGAAAAAAAAAACATGAAACAAATTCTTTATGTAGAGTAGTTGTGAGTATGAGGCCAGGAAGAAAAATTAGATGATAAGAGTGATGGAAAATCTCTGAAGTCAAATTTCTAACTACCTCATATTTTGCCAAGAAACATTACTGAAAATCTCTTCTTCACTTCAGAGAAGACAATGGCACCCCACTCCAGTACTCTTGCCTGGAAAATCCCATGGATGGAGGAGCCTGGTAGGCTGCAGTCCGTGGGGTCACTAAGAGTCAGAAACGACTGAGGGACTTCACTTTCACTTTCATGCACTGGAGAAGGAAACAGCAACCCACTCCAGTGTTCTTGCCTGGAGAATCCCAGGGATGGCGGAGCCTGGTGGGCTGCCGTCTATGGGGTCGCACAGAGTCGGACACAACTGAAGCGACTTAGCAGCAGCAGCTTCTTCACTTTCAGAATCAACTCCCATTACTGAGCCCACCATGCCTGGTATTACACCAATCAGCTACCTGTGGACTTTTATATCATCTTTATCCTGCATCCCACATCCTTCTAGCATTGCATCGGGAAGAAGGTGTGCTTTATGCTAAATGCCCTCCTGTACTTTCTGATCATCCATTCTTAATCAGTAGTGCCCAACCTGAGATAGAAAGTTTTAAATCTCAATTTGAACAAAGATACGGAAAGGGTTTCATAATTTTACACCACTTTTAGACAAAGATAAATAATACTCTGTATTCAAACAACAAGTAAAATCAGGACAGGAATAGAGAACCTGGATGTTAGCCATACTTTAAAAGTGTGTGTATGTGTGTGTGGGTGGGTGGGTGGGTGTGCAGTTAAAAATGAGCTTTCCAGGAATTTTCAAATTTTCCATTAGAGAAAAATGGAGTTGATTGTTTGTCCTAGTGTCTTCCCATTCTGATTCAGTGGGAGCTGAAATATTCTTCACCCAACTCTTAGGGTCAAAGAGTTCTCCATTATTGGAATGCTCTTTTGTTTTCAAGCTATGTGACGTTAATGGCCTGATTGCCAACGTGGTGGTATAGCAGGAGTTTCATTTTAGGAAATCTGCAATGAAGAATCTGCTTGCCATTCAGGAGACTCAGGAGATATGTGTTTGATCCCTGGGTCAGGAACATCCCTTGGAGGAGGAAATGGCAATCCACTCCAATATTCTTGCCTGAAAAATCCCATGGACAGAGGAGCCTGGCAGGCTATAGTTCAAAGGGTCACAAAGAATCAGATATGACTGAGCATGTACCATATGTCAATGTAACTTAAAAAAAATACTTCTTTATGGCTTCTACACACACCCCCAACTCATTTACCCTCTCCCCATAACAAATCCCTTTCCAAACATTCTGTCTAAAAAGCTTGCCATTTAAATATATTTTAAAAAACTTTTTATTTTGGAATTTTAGGTTTACATAAAAAATTACAAAGAAAGCCCAGAGAGTTCTCATATACCCTTAATCAATTTTTTTCTAATGTTAACATGCTTTATGACTGTGGTCCATTTGTCTAAACTAGAGGATGACAAACTATAGCAGTCTACTGGCCAAATCCATCCTGTTGCTTGTTTTTGTAGGGCTTGCACGCAAAGAAGTCTTTATATTTTTAAGGGGTTGAAAAAATCAAAAGAAGAAGAATATTTCATGACACATGAATAGTAGATGAAACTCAAAATTCAGTACCCATAAATAAAATCTTCTGGAAGACAGCCACACCCATTTTTGTACAACTGTCTATAGCCCTTTATCACCATTATGGCTGGGTTGAGTGGTTGCCAACAAGAGACCACAGAACCCTCAAAGCCCAGAGTTTTACTTTCTGATCTTTTACAGAAAAGTTTGCTGACTCCTGGTCAAATCTAAGAAATTTACAATGGTGCAATACTACTAAACCACAGACTTTTAATGACTAGGTTTTCCACTAATGCTTCAGGATCCAATCCAGGATACCACATTGCATTGCAGTGTAGCCGTGTTTGCTACACTTTTGTATGGTGAATATATTCACCCACCAGGTGTTATGCATGTATCTATTCACCCACCAGGTGCTGGATCCAACTTTGGAAAATATTCCGGCCTAACAAATGGATTTCAGCTGGCCACTTGAACGGGGTTTGTTTTTGTTGTTTGTTTGGGATTGTTTACATGTTTTACACAATAGGCAGCCAATTTAATGCAACATCTGGGCTAGGAACTCTGTGAACTTGAAGATGGAGGAAGAGCTATATTTATTCAAGCAGTCCATGTGCTGGGCCAAGGCAGGGTACCAACTCGGGCCCTTCATAAGGAGGCTCCCAACGTCCACCCTCGTACAGTGTGAGGCCTTCCCGTGGTCCCATGTAATCCCTGTCCTTTGTTTCCTCTTCCACCAGCCTGGCCTGTGAACAGCACCGCTCTCCCTTTCACCCGGCGGCTTTCAATGGGCTCCGCAGGCACAGGCGGGCGGCGTCCGGTTGCTGGGCAACGGCCAGAAAGGCAGCGCACGTTGCCGCCAGGGCCGAGACACATCCGCACCAGCCCGTCTGAACCGCGAGACTGTGGCCTGATTTCTCCCTCTCCATTGTTGTAGCTCACACAAAAGACTACAACTCCAGTGTAGTCCCGGGCCCTGCATTAAATTACGCGCCAGGCCATTCTTTGAACCCCAGCCTTTGTGGGCTGGGATGCGTGCCCTCCCAATGCCAGAACCCCAAGCCTGTCACTCACAAGCTGAAGCGCTTTCCCGAGTGTGGGCGAGGTGTCTCCCTCCCTTTTTCCTTTCGCTATGTCCGCCCACTAACCGCCTTTGTTCCTTTCAGCTGGCAGCCAGGCTTCTCGTTTGCCTTTTGACTGGTATGAGATCACTCCAGTGGCGGTCTTGGGCATTCCCCGCCACTTGCTTCCTTCTTTCTCAAACTTAAGCGTCGCATATAAAAATCCCAGGCCTATGTGGTCATCTTTTCTTATCTCTTTCTCAACCATCCCCCTATCCCCCATACCTCACTCTCAAGTTTCTGAGGCTGCAGTTGCCAGGGCACTCAAACAACTTAAGAGATGAAGGGAGCTTTTCTCTGGTGTCTGCCAAACTCCTCAAACTTCAGAGGCTGAAGTCATCGCTGAGCCCTTGGGATTTGTCAACGCTCCTCTGCCCACCAGTCTGAAGAGTTACCTTTTATTCACCACCTCTGTTCCCAATCCATTGTTCAGCACCGTGTTCAGATTTGGGGAAATTCGCTGGTGAACCGAGAAGAGAAATGTTAAGTCACACTTAGGAGCAACTGCATGTAAAAGCTGAAAGTGGTCTCCTCCAAAGGAAAAACATTCTGAGATGAATCGATTTTTCTTAAACGTGGACAAAGTGCATCCCATTAGATATTTGATACCAGTTCTTACTTGCTGAGGGAGAAGTTCATGAAGGTAACACTAACTTTTCTGGCTTTTTTTATACTGTTATGTGAAATGCTTGTTCAGTGGAGGTTCCCAAGTATGGGCTCCACCCACAAAGCCTTCACAGGCCAGGGATGGAGGCAGGCACTTGCCTAAGGTCTCAGCACACTGGCTACTGGCCAGTGGGAATGCAGGTGTACCTGCAGCCTCCTGCCATCTTTGTGTGTCTCTCATTAGTACTGCTCCCTTCCCCATCAGTTCATTCAGTTCAGTCACTCAGTCGTGTCTGACTCTTTGCGACCCCATGAACCGCAGCACGCCAGGCCTCCCTGTCTATCACCAACTCCTGGAGTCCACCCAAACCCATGCCCGTTGAGTCATTGATGCCATCCAACCATCTCATCCTCTGTTGTCCCCTTTTCCTCCTGCCTTCAATCTTTCCCAGCACCAGGGTCTTTTCCAATGAGTCAGTTCTTCGCATCAGGTGGCCAAAGTATTGGAGTTTCAGCTTCAACATCAGTCCCTCCAATGAACACCCAGGACTGATCTCCTTTAGGATGGACTGGTTGGATCTCCTTGCAGTCCAAGGGACTCTCAAGAGTCTTCTCCAACACCACAGTTCAAAACCATCAATTCTTCGGCTCTCAGCTTTCTTTATAGTCCAACTCTCACATCCATACATGACTACTGGAAAAACCATAGCCTTGATTAGACAGACCTTTGTTGACAAAGTAATGTCTCTGCTTTTTAATATGCTGTTCAGGTTGGTCATAACTTTCCTTCCAAGGAGTAAGCGTCTTTTATTTTTATGGCTGCAATCACCATCTGCAGTGATTTTGGAGCCCAGAAAAATAAAGTCAGCCACTGTTTCCCCATCTATTTCCCATGAAGTGATGGGACTGGATGCCATGATCTTAGTTTTCTGAATGTTGAGCTTTAAGCCAACTTTTTCACTCTCCTCTTTCACTTTCATCAAGAGACCCTTTAGTAGTTCTTCACTTTCTGCCATAAGGGTGGTGTCATCTGCGTATCTGAGGTTATTGATATTTCTCCCAGCAATCTTGATTCCAGCTTGTGCTTCCTCCAGCCCAGTGTTTCTCATGATGTATTCTGCATATAAGCTAAATAAACACAGTGACAATATACAGCCTTGACGTACTCCTTTTCCTATTTGGAACCAGTCTGTTGTTTCACGTCCAGTTCTAACTGTTGCTTCCTGACCAGCATACAGGTTTCTCAAGAGGCAGGTCAGGTGGTCTGGTATTCCCATCTCTTTCAGAATTTTCCACAGTTTATTGTGATAAGATGCTGCTAAGATCCAGGCACAATGAAACAAAATGGGTCACAAGAGGAATTCAACGTATACAGTTAAAACTTACTTTTAATGCGGAATTCTTATTATGGGAGTAGGAGAGAGAGAGCAAAAGCCTGTATGTCTTTAGTATATTTTAGCTTTCAGTTGGCTAATGTCAAACTCCAGCTACCATAAATTAATCAAGCAGGGATGATATGAAACTATTTGTCAACTAATGTGTCACGAGCACTGACACAGAACAGATGCCCTAGTAGTGAGCATGGACCCTGGCCAGTAAATTGCGTGGGTATGAACCCACTGAACAGTACTGCTGTTCACCACAAGGATCACAAATCCATGCCAAGCAACTGAGTGAGGGGTGAGTAGAGTTCCAAAAGGTAAAACATTGTCTTTTCTTCAAGGTATTTATTATTTAGTTTTTTTAAAAATGAAACTGCTACTGCTGCTGCTACTGCTGCTAAGTCACTTCAGTCGTGTCCGACTCTGTGCAACCCCATAGACAGCAGCCCACCAGGCTCCCCCGTTCCTGGGATTCTCCAGGCAAGAACACTGGAGTGGGTTGCCAAACTAGCATACACTAAATGATGAGATGGAGAAGGAAATGGCAACCCACTCCAGTATTCTTGGGAATACTATGGGCAGAGGAGCCTGGCAGGCTACAGTCCATGGCGTCACAGGAGTCAGACATGACTTAGCGACTAAACCAAATGATACCAATTGATAGAAGACAATAAAATTAACTATTCACAGCTTGGAATTTTTCTTGGTAATAATAATAGCTACATTTTTAAAGCAATCCTGTGAAGTTATCGGTACTATTATTCTCCCCATTTTACATATATGGAAATATAAAGAAATATGAGAGACTTCCTCCTCTAGAAAAAGAAGAGTGAAGTCCTTATTAATTGCCTGCAGGGTTTCAGGTACAGTTCCAGGCAAGATGGCCACGAATACAGATGACCACACTTTAGAAACCTGGATTTAGTAGGTCTGTGCAGGATAAATAAGAGGAAGAAAACGCTGCAATCAAGGGCACTGGGTAGGAGAAGTTTGGAAGAATCTAGGTCAAAGACTGTAAAAAGGAAACCAGGGTGTTGGAGTAAACTATCTTCAGTTACCTAGCAAATTCAGGAGAGCAGATAAAAGATAATCATGTTTTGAAGAAAAAGAGAAGAGAGATGTCAGGGGTATGGAGGCTCTCTGCAAGAAGGGGCCCCAAGGTTCAACCCCAGGTTAGAGGTGGCAGTTGTGTAACAGGGCCTTTAAGACAAGCGGAGGAAGAAAGAAAAGAAGTGATGTAAGAGGCACTTGGGAAAGAATCTTAGCCACTGATTTATGTGGGGGATATGAGAGCAAGGAGTAAAAAGTGATGGAGGTTTCAAATTTGCAGAAGTTTGTTATAATAAACAGCTCTCAAGTGGTATCCAAGAGTTAACTCGGCAACTCCCAATGTCAAACTTGCCTCTGAGTAGTTTACTGACAGAAAATCTGAGCTAATAAATAAATATTAAATTACTTTACATCATGTAAAGTAGTCCTGGGCACCTAGTAGAAGCTAACTGAATATTTATTGATTGACTGACTCCTGAAATAAATTGAGAAACCAGGGTATGTGCAAATCCTAAGCTTTTCTTCAAATCAGCGTGCTTCTGAGTTTCTGCCCTTGGGACCATCCAAAGGCACCAAGGTGTGGAGGAGCAACGGAAAGGACCGGGAGACTTGGACTCTGTCTCTAGCTTGGATGTAACCCCTTAGACAGGTTATTTAGTTCCTCTGTACTTGGTCTCCTTGCCTGTTAAACATTGAGGCTGAATTAAATAATCGAAGGGATGAACATTCAAATTTTACAAGTGTATATCCATCCAAAGCATATGAAGAAAAGTAAAGCATTTGGCACTGAGCAGAGCTTGATCATTTTCTCCAAAGTAACAGAAATGCATCTTACAAAATAGTAAAGGATGACATTTCTAGACTCTTTTCTCATAAGAATCCTGGCAATTCTCTAAGTGTGGAAGGGCTTTCCCATCAGTTTTGATTTCCATGATTTCACACCCATGGAAAGTGCTTCCTCAGAGAAGCAGTTTCTCTTGCAGCCCTGTGTTCATAATCTGCTTAGTATCAATGGGAATTCCGCAGACATGTCAGCAGGGGGATAGGCCTCTTCTGGGCAGTGGGAAAAAGGAGCTGTCTCCTTTTATTACCAAAAATAAATACAGAAGGCACAAAAGATTTTTACTACACTTGTCACATACGGTGGAGTAAGTTGAAGATGGAACTAAAGCCTCCGCTATGAAATAAAAGGCTTTTTGTGTGTTTCAAAGGCATTTTATGTTGCGTAACATGGAATTAGTCCCAGCTCCAGCCATTTGAGCTTTACATATTTATATAAATATATTGTCTAAAATGAAAGAATTTTTAATTCTTTCTTATATTTATCCTCCCAGGAAATTAGAACACACTTGGGGGGAAAAAGAGCTGAAAGGAAACATTGTTTGGGGAGAACTTATCTATAAACAGTGAAGTGCCTTCAACAGTAAACACTTGCAACAGATTGTTCCAGTGGTCAAACTCATTGTGTTTAGTACCTGCTATAATTTTCAAATCTGCTGCTGCTAAGTCACTTCAGTCGTGTCCGACTCTGTGCGACCCCCAGAGACGGCAGCCCAGCAGGCTCCCCCGTCCCTGGGATTCTCCAGGCAAGAACGCTGGAGTGGCTTTGGTTCATGACTGTTTAGCCCCATGCTCTACAGTGTGGTCCATGGATCAGCACCAACAGCCTCACCTAAGTGTGGTGAAAATGTAGAATTTCAAGCCCCACCCAGATCCACTGCACCACAATCTGCCTTTTAGCAATAGCCCAGGTGATTTCTATGACCACTGGGGAAGACTACTCTAGTCTACAGCAACCCATCCAGTAGAAGTAATGTTTAACAATTGTTTGCTTGTTTTGAAATGAAGTTTTATTTTCTGGGGAAAAACTTGTAAAAATTATTGGTTACATCTGTCAAAAATGGGACTAGACCCTCCCTAGAGACAGAGAACAATAAAATACAGAATGCTATCAGCAGTATTTAAAAAATGCCAAGAGACCTACTATCAGTGAGGCTTGCATTTGGGGTGGTTTTAGGGCTCCTCTATCTACACAGCCTTCCTGTGACCAAATACACACTTTTGAAAGATGACTAAGGTTAACAGTGCAATCTGGCCACAGAAAGGAGAAAAGCTCACTGACCCATGCTGGCCTCTGACCTTGACCTCATTAGCTAACCAAATGAGCTAACCAGCCATGGACATCAGAGAGCATTATGTGTTGATTAAGCCAAAGCATAAGAAGAACCAGCAAAAGATCAGTTACACAGATGCCTCTACCTTGATCACGCATATTTATTAACACAATATACACATATTCTTCCATCCTCTGTTATTTTCCCCATTGTAGTACCGATCAAGGACCTGAAGATAACAAAAAGTTCTTCTCTTTCATAGCACTCTAGTCTTTTCCTTCAAAGCACTTAAGACAAATTTTAATCAAAATTTTATTTTTGTGTTTATTTTTTTTATAACAATTTCCACCAGTAAACTCTCCAAGGGCAGAGACCTTCTCCCTCTGGTTCACCCAACACTTAGCAAGATCCCTGGCATCTAGTAGAAGCTCAAGGAACATTTGTTGAGTGACTAAGTACATGAATAGTAAATATGGATCATATCTCTAAAACCAAACCTACGTAAGCTACCTTATAGCATTCAATAAATGTTGAATATTCTATTATGCTAGGGATTAGACATACACATTTGCCCTGCCTTTGAAGACGTTATAGTCTAGTAGAAAAAATAGATTTATTACCTACATTAATAGCTAACATTTTAGTCAGTATTCTAAGAATGTTATACTACTAATTTATTGATCTCCAATAATTTTAGGAGCTAGATATTATTATCTCCATTCTGCAGATGTGAAAACTGAGGCTCAGAGAAGTTAAGTTACTTTCGCAAGGTCACACATCTAGTACAGAATGGACCTGTATGTAAACACAGGTGATCTATCTCCAGAAGCCATACTCTTAATCAGGCATGTTGATAGCCACCTTCTAATAAGCCATGAGAAATGATCAGAGATGTATGCACAGAATCTAAGGAAGCAGAGAGGGACAACTAGTTCTGAAATCAGTCTGTGCTCTTCAAACAAATAACCAAAAGCAAGCACTTGCTGCTGATAAAGAATTTCCTAGGCAGGTCTACGCTATGGATGCAGCCCAGTGTTCCTTGGGGGTTGGAGTCAGCCTGAAGTCAATCTCATCTTCCCTCAGCTTGCTCTTTTCAGCCTTGGTAGTCACAGAGATCCCAGTTCAATAAAAACACATATTAACCCTATACTGTGAGCTTGGTGCAGGAATTGAGCAGTGGCTTCAACAGTTTAATGGATTCAGAGGAAGACTGAACAAGGTATCAGTGATGTCCAGATTCAGAACTTAGGACACAACAAGATAATCACTTCCCCAGACACAATGCTTGTAACTGTTTCCCCTCTTGGTCATCTCCCTACCTTTATTCTCCCTTTCTCCCCACTCTGGAAAGGGACCTACCTCCTCCAGTCTTGACATTAGGGTCTTTCAAGTGGAATCACTTCCTCTAATTCCTGACAGGTTCTGAATGTGACCTCAGGTTCCGCTTCATGTGTTTCAAGCTGAGATACCATCAGAACTCACATTTCCCTTCCAGGGCTCCACAAATTACTCCAGTGTGCAGATTACATAAAAATAAAACTCTCAGTTCCTCGAAGTAGTTTAACAGAATTTGGAATTTAGGGGAATTCATGCATTCTGAAGCAATCTTTAAATAACGTGATTAGACCAGTTAAGTTCTAAAAAGGAAAATGCCCTTTAATTCAAGTCTTCTCTGGGGCAGCTATGTATAATTAGCTCCTTGGCTACTGAACTGATTAAGTAGGTACCTTTTTTCTAAGGGATAAACCATAAGAAATAAAATAAACCTTCTACTACATCAAAAGTTACTTTGCACAATCTGCCTCCACCTTCTACCTCTGTTTTTGGATAACCTCATCTCTCAGTATGTTTTTGTTTGTTTGTTTCTTTTCTTATTTCTTTTATACTTAGAAGATGCCCCAGTGTTTTATTCAAAGAAAAATCTCTTCCCACAGTGATTCCACTTACTGTGTGGTGTTTGGTTGGGATTCCCTCTACTCCTCTTTTTTTACTGGCCCCTCCTAAATTCTTTTCCTTCTCTACTTCTCCCTGTCTGTAGGTTTTCCCATCACCACAATTTATCTTCTTTCTCCCCTTCTTACATGCCTAGATAGTACAAAATCAACAGTACAAGCTGACTGTTTTTCTGTGTGTCCTTCCATCTATCTGCCACTTCCCAGGTGGCACTAGTGGTAAAAGAATCCACCTACCAATACAGGAGATGCATGAGATGCAGGTTGGATCCCTGGGTCAGGAAGATCCCCTGGAGGAGCAATTGGCAACCCACTCCAGTATTCTTGCCCGGAAAATTCCACGGATAGAGTTGCTGGTGGTCTACAGTCCACTGGACCACGAGTCAGACATGACTGAGTGACAGAGCACTGAGCACTGCACTTACATCTGTCTATATTCTTTCCTCCCTGTGGATATGTTATCATAGAACTTGTCACTCCTTGGAAAACACAGCCAGTGGCTTGCAACTCAGCATTAACAATCTCTATGATCCCCATTATTTGTAACATACAGCCATATCAGTTTGCAGCCAGATCAAATAGAACTGATGGCCAGTATGAAGGCCAGATAGTGGTGAGCATGCTCTCCTCAGTGCTCAGAGCCCCTCCCTGCAGTGGCCTAGATGAAGGGGGCCTATTAAGCGAGAAAACACTGAGTGGCAGTGGCTTGGGGATAGGGGAGCTGCAGTGCAGCAGTGGTAAATATTCTTATTAGAAACCATTCTGTTTCATTTGCTCTACATGGCCTACCAGGAGACCCTGAGAGCTTTAAACTTGATGTGAATAACTAACCACTTATCTGTGATTTTCCAGCCTTGTCTACTTTCTGTGTACCTGAAATATGTTTTCTCTTTCTGATTTCAAACAAGCATTACTTTCAAGACACAAAAGTTGAATATGTAAACTCAGTAATCTAAAATTGGTAGAAATAATAGTGTAGTCACACAATGTTTCATTATTAACATTTTGCAGCATTGCATGGTTTTTTAACACTTGGGTAAGTATTAAATTTAACTTCCTAATTTTAAGTTTCTTAGAATAAGTTCTTCCTAAATCTAGATTTAACTAATGCTTGTCAATAAGAGTAATCCTGAACTGCCTGGAGTTTTCATTACCTTCCTAGCCAAAAGTGCTGTGACCATGGTTTAACTCTTCAGCTCACCAAAAGCATAAACAAGAATATTCAGCAATTCTACTTTCATTGTGAAATACCAATTTCATTAACATCCAAAGAAAGTCTGGACAAAATAAATACAATTGAGGGGTTGGACTGAGGTGGTGTGGCTCTAATACATCATTTTCTGCTAATAGTATTTCTAAATCTATTACCTTGGTAGTATAAAATAGAATTGATAATTTCCTTTGTGTGCTATAACAATAGAAATCAGGCTGGAGGCTTGTTTCTATCATTGGTCTTCTGCACTGTCACTGTGCAAAACAAGGTCTCTTTCAACAAAGTGCCCACATCCGAGTGGTGTTGAAACGCTAAGTGATTTGTAATTCCTAATAACAACTTTCATTTGTTAATCTCTTTCTGCCCTTTAGCATCCTTCAAGGCTTTAATGATCCATATAATTAAATTATAACTCCGAATGAGAACTTTCTAGATACATAATACTAGAAATATAGATTTTGTTTAAAATCAGAGCAACACAATTTAAAGATGAAAGGCTATATGTGATTGAAATTGGAGGAGCGTGGACCTGAAACAAGAAGTACTTCTAATAAAGAAGTGAGTTGAAAATGTGTGAGAGGACAGAGAACCACACCCCAGGGGCCAAGATCAAGATTAATTCACTTTCTAACCAAGACAGATGAGAATCATTGCACACAAGCCCACAGAGATGAGGGCCATGCATCAAGCCCTGATGCCTATGGATCTCAAATGCTACAAATGGCCACTGAAAACTCATTAATTCCTTTTCAGAGGGGGGCAATCTTAATGAACAGGGAGCAGGGCTCACACAATCTCCTAGTTCAGACCTGGGGGACTTACTGCCCAAAGAGTAAATGGTGTCAGATTCCTGTTACAAACAGAACTACAAGAAAAAAAGAAAACTGGGTTTCATCATCATAAAATGTGTTGCTATTTGTCATCTGGAAAGAAATAACAGCACAACTGCACAGCTGACACATTTGGATGAGATTCTGCTATCCTGGGAGAAAAGGGATTGTCCTTTTGAAAAGTGTGGCAAGTTTCAATCTGGATTCACCACTTTCATATTTTTTAAAAGGTGAAAAAGGTGAAGGTATGAAGTGAATGTGAGCAGGGGTGTGTGTGTGTGCACATGTGTGCACCAACCTCACAGTTGAATATGTTGTAAGGATTCTTATTTGCTAGACAAAGCAAATCAGCCACGCTGTTCCAGGTGGTCAGGGACAAAGAGTTCCCCCCGCCACCCCCACTCCCACTGGCAAGGAGAAAATGTCTCCTAGCCATTACAGTGCAGGAGGCACCAGAGAGGATGATTAGCCTGGTCAGGTCCATTCTAGCATAGCATTTTAGCAGAGCACGTCTGTTAGAATTTCTAGACTGGTGCCTCACTGTCTGCTCCCCAGACATTTAATTTTAGACACCTACCAGAGATCAGAATCTCTGGATATTAAGTGCTATCTACAGATCAAAATATTGGGCCATGTAACAGCTCTAGCTCCATCCAGCAGTTTCCACAACATCCCAGCTCTGATCCATTATCTGCACTGCCAAGAACTCAAATTATCTTGGAACTGTGAAGAAGTAGCCACAATTCAGATTAGGCAGAGACTGCCCATTGGGTTTCTGTCTCTATCCCTTGAGACTTTTACTGTATTTTTCTTATATCCTTTTAATCATACTTTTTGAAGTTATGACAGTTCATAGCTCTACAGCACTTTCAAAATATGAGGAAGGTGGTTTTCCTGGACAACTTTGCCAAGTGTGGAGAGTCCACGCAGAGGGGTAAGTTAATTTACAAAGTACCAGCTCAATTTCAGACTGTATTTAAGCCATGTGAGGCTCTCTTTCTTAGACTCAAAGCCTAAACTGAATCATTCTGTTCTGTTTTGATAACAGCAGTGCTGCTTACACAATTGGTCTTTCAAGACAACTTACATATTGGACTATCTGAGAATTACAGAAAGCAGGGCTTCCCAGGTGGTACCATGGTAAAGAATTCACCTGCCAGTAATGCAGGAGACGCAGGTTGGATCTCTGGGTCAGGAAGATCCCCTGGAGAAGGAAATGGCAACCCAATCCAGTCTTCTTACCTAGAGAGTCCTATGGACAGAAGAGCCTAGTGGCCCACAGTCCATGGGGTTGCAAAGAGTCGAATATGACTGAGCATGTATGCACTCACTGAAAGCCAGTTCACTGAAATTCCATCCTGTCTGGAACCCAACCAGAATTGGAAACCCTCTGGCATCCTGACCTTGTTAGTGCCTTTTCCACACCTCCTAGATTTTCTCCCCTCCCTCAAGAGGGAGACATTCAAAGAGAAGTTCTGGGAAACAGCAGAAAGAGAGGTATGCATGTGCCTGAAGGAACTTGGAAAAGAAAACTCTCTGTGAAGTGGAATGCCAATAAAGAGCTTACACTGTGTTTGGAATGCCAACTGAACAGGGTCCTCAGCAGAGGGATTTTTAGAATAACATGTTTGTATTTATGTACGCACCATGTGATACTTAAAGTTCATAGGGAAATGCCAAGTGAAAGGCAAATTTGCCATACATTCCCCATACTCCAATTAAATATTCCCACTGTAACTTGTTTGCTCTGTACTTCGTACAAAGGAATTTAGGACAATATAACCCCTTCCTTTAAAAACAAGCGGTTTTCCCTTTTGGCCACCACACTGTAACACAATTGCAAGCCTGGCTTGTGGGATGGGCCCCACGCAGCCTGCACCCTCCCCTTCCTCAGGCTCTGGGAGCTTCCTCCGCACACTATGCATACTCTGAGAGTTTCTTTGACTTTGCCTGTTTATAGCACTGCGGGAGGAAGAAACAAAGCAATTGTGAAGCTTGTTAAGAGGCAGTTCATATGATATTAAAGGTGACCTTGCCACTTCCAGTTCTATTTATTCCACTTCCTTCCAAACCGGGGCAAATCCTTCCTTTCAGGGCAAGAGCATCGCTCTGTGGATGCTGTCTGTGGGAACAGAGAAAAGTTCAAGCCCTCAGAGGTTATTCATTACCCAAATCGGGAAATATAGTATTTCCCATTGGCTCACATGTTAGGTCTTAAATCACTGCTACTTGGCAGAGGGAGTGAACCTTTGGTGAAAAGTAGTTTTTGTTGTTGTTTACTGATAAAAATAATTCAGTGAGGCTTAATTTTGCTACACTGGCAAGTTAAAAAAAGGAATGGTTCCCCCCTACACAAATTATAAATACATATGTACACACATGCATAGATTCATGCATACATATACAGTAGAATCCATACTATGGATTCTCCATATTCATAAGAATTTTTTATATAAGAATTTCTTTTGCAAACTTGGCCATAGCATAACCTGCAAATACCAATCACCCAAGTCTCTAACCCTGTCACAAGGGGAACCACAATTCACAGTTTAGTGTCAGCTGGCTGCAGTGGTGTTTTGTGTTGTAGTTTGTTGCATTCTTCAGAAAGTTAAAGGCATTTCCTGAAGGCCCACAAAACGCAGCAGGTGTATTGGTAAGTGCAATATAACATGTAGGCAGGGGTTGTACTAGGTGGGTCAGAAAATGCCTTAGCAAGACTTAAGCTTGACTATTCTGAACAGTAGTTCAGCTGCTCAGATTATTAACTTCCTTACTGATAGTGTTCTCACCATCAACATGAATGGCATTTATGCTGTCTATTGAATCTAGAAATGCATAAATCAATGTGTATTCACTAAAACTCTTTCAAATTTCTTTTTCTCCTATGGAGAATATTTTATTTTTATTTTGCCTCTCAATTATCTGAATAATCCTCATTCCTTCATTTTGGTACAAATGTGCTGTCTTCAGGCCCTGCTGATTAAAGCAGATGTTATTGGGATGGTAAATGAACTGAAAGCTGATCAGAGGTGCTTACTTGACTTTGCAAAGGTCTTCATTAATTCCCTCTTTTCCACTAAATGGAGGGGAGGATGCATGAGGATGGGGGAGATTGCAGTTTGCTTCATCATCCTGTTTCCTCTCTAAACAACTCCTCTCAGTCCTGGTCTTACTATTTTCCTCATCATGGCTCGGATGGAATACATCAGCCCCCTGCCACACAAGAGGGAGGCACCAAAGAGCATCTTTTGCACTTGTCAAGCTCACCCTATGCCTGTGGAGATCCTTAGAATTCAACTCCAAGTGCACTTCTTCTTTCACTCATTCATTGAACAACCATACCCATCATGCTTTATAACTATGGGGGATATAATTCTGAACACGACTGGCCCCTGTCCTCAAGCTGTTTGAAATCTTAATAGGGAAAATAAAATTTATATTCAGATCATTATAATATAGGACAGAGGTAAGAAGGGCCACCTACAGGAAGGTAACCGAATTCCTATGAGAGGACAGAGAAGGGAATAAACACTCCATGTGAGTGATTTAGGAGAACATCATTGTAACATCATGTAGGGAGGCTTACGAAACTGAGTCTTCAAGACATGGACCTCAGAGATTAAGGTAAGGCCTCAGACAGTGTGAGAGGCATGAACGAGAACAAGGAGGCAAAAAAGTGTGCAGTGTCAGTTAAGGACACAAAGAACAAGCGGTCCTGTTGGCCGGTGTACAGAATATCTAAGAGGAGGAAATGAGGGAGAGGGGTTGACCTTAGGGAGACTGACTTACACTCAGGAAGATTTTTTTCCAGACCATGGTTTCTAGGTTTCCAGGTGAGTGGACCGCCACTATTTCCTTCCTAGTATAATACTATATATATATTACCCTATTGGAAAACATTTATTTCTTTACTGGTTCTTCCCAATAATAAAGCACTAAGGAATATTTGGTACTTGAGTATTTGCACACATCTGTATTGTTTCCTTAGGGTTCCCGGGTGGTTCAGTGGTAAAGAATCTGCCTGTCAATGCAGGAGACCCAGGTTCAATCCCTGGGTCAGGAAGATCCCCTGGAGAAGGGAATGGCTACCCACTCCAATATTCTTGCCTGGAAAATCCCATGGACAGAAGAGCCTGATGGGCTACAGTCCATAGTGTCAAAAGAGTTGGACACAACTAAGAGACTGAGCACACTTACTGTTTCCTTAGAAAAGATTCCTAGAATATTGATGAGCTGTAGGACATGGACTGTCCTCCAGCTCTGATGAACCAGGAAGTACTTCACAGGCAGAAGGAGGAGGCCTGCTCCTCCCATCCTCCCCAACACTTCAGAGCTGTTTAAAATCTTTATCGATTTGATAAGCCAAAACACTTATGGTATTGTAATTTAATTTTCATATTTTTTCATCTTTAAATATTAATGAGGCTAAATATTTTTATCAAATATTAGTGGCCATAGAGCCAACATACAAAACCCTCTAAATTGGATTTTATTAGTAAGAAATGAACTAAAAAAATAAATCAGATTCATTTTCATTTTGCTTCCTAAAATAAAATTGTAAAACTATTGATCTCGAAGCTACATCTCCAGGAAAATAAGGGAGGGCGCCCTGATTTTCCCATTGATTGAATCCACCCTCGTCCTTGGGCTTCATCGGCCTGGGAACAGCTGGCCTTTGAAAATTGGCCAATAATGCACTGCACCAGAACCCCAGTTGTACTCCTGATCTTAGGCTCTTTGAACCTTGACCTCCTTTTCTTCCAGCTCTTCGAAGCTTCATTAAAATTTATTCTTCTCTAAAGGCATGTATCATATTTTGCTTCAAATAGGTACTTATCTTGCCCTTCTACTAGATTATAAGCTTCCTTGAGAGCAAGTTACTTTGTCATATTCAGTTTCTCCCACAGCACCTAAAATCCACCTCCAGTATTTTTGAATAGAAAGAAATGTAACAGCTTAAAAAGTATTTATTTCCTTTTCTTGAAGACAATTTCTTTTGTTGTCATTGGAATCTCTTAGTCTTGGAAAAACTCCTACACACACACACACACACACAAAATCTCAGGAAAGATATAACCAAATTAAATAGCCACAGTGAATTAAACAATGCCTTTAATATGTAACACCTGAGGAGGATATTTTCTCCTTTCTAGAAACCTTCCCCTTCATGGGTCAGCTGTCATTGAATCATTAAATTATTTTGTATTCCAGTGGATGTAAATACGAACATATTTTTAAGGGACTTTTCTTTTGATTCACAAGTAAATTTGGATTTTTTTGTATATGTTTCAGGAATATTACATTCAAAACAATGTATGTTTTATTTTTCCACTAAAAATATTCACCTCTGTTAAGCACAGGGTTTCTGGAAGGGAACCTTAATAGCATACTTAGCAAAGGAATAGTTGCCAGCTGACTAGCTATTGATTTAATGTTCCATAATTTCCATGGTTCAATCACCCCTACCATGGTGAATCAGATGGAGCATCCTCAATGAACCAATAAATGAGCAATTTCCCCCACCAGAGGGGTATGTTTCCTGTGTGGCAAAGGCATACATAACTTATCACAAACAATGTGAGGCTTCAGTGAAGCATTGATTTACCTTGGATCATCCAGCCTTCTGTTTTCAGTAATGGTTTATTCTTCTAATTGGCACTCACCACACACCAGCTTTTTGTTTAAATGTTTGGGTATGTGATCTATCTCTGCTTGAGGTCAGGGACCATTTCACAGACACTTTATCATTTTCTATGACATATATTGGGTGGTCAATAAATATATGTCAAGTGAAAATCGTATGTGACCACAGAATAGGGCCAGAGTTTGCTGTATGCATGTAGTTCTCAACCCTGGATTTCCGTCAGGGTCGCCTCAGGATCTTTTTCAAAAAGACCCAGGCCCCATGCCAGAGCTGTGGAGGTATCTGGTTAGAGGTAGGGTCTGAGCATCGTACCCAGACCCTACGGTTTACAGGTTTTGTGGGTAATTCTAATGGACAGCAGAGCTGAGAGTCACTCCTCTAAGTCGTTGTGATACAAGACAGGCAGGCAGATCAGCAAGTAGTCTAATAAATACGACCATTTTGCTTTCTCTCAAAATATAGTGCTTCTTAAAGCCTGGTATCCAGATCAGCAGCTTCAGCATCATCCCACAACTTGTTAGAAAGGCAAATTCCCAGTTCCTCCCCAAACCTAGAGAATCAAAAACTCTGTGAGTGAGGTTCAGCTCTCCATCTGACTCCTGTTTGGGAACCGCCACAATAGAGAAATATGTTGAACTAAAAATGACAATGTTATGGATGTCTTAGGGAAATTGATTTCAAGACTATTCAACTCAAAGCTTCAGATTATGCTTTATGAAACAACTCTCTGGTCGATAGTTTTTCTTAGTATTAGCCTTCTGGCACCTGAAAGAAAGTAAATTTTGGCATATATGGAAAACATTCTGTAAGGTTTGACAGTGGCAATGACTGCAGTTGACATCCCATACACAGTAACACTTGACCAAGAGGAGGGAAGCAATTACATCTCAATCACCTCCCGTCCCGTTGTTCTATGCTGTGTGGTGGCCCTCAGCGCTTGGGCAAGAGATGTGTTACTCAACTTTAGGTTCTACTCAGTTGTAAAATCAAGACAGCAGGAAATTCAAACCACAGGCACAACTTGCCTACCAGGTTACAGAGGTCCTTAAGCAGCCAGGGTCAGAAGCAAGTGTTCCTTTGCTCCCAGACATGGGATTGTGAATGCAGGATGAGAACGACCTCAGCCCGCCTTCCACAGCATGCTTCCCTGTATGCTTCCTCAAGTGCTCCACAATGGATCTGACTCAGCCTCAGAGGAGGAGGGGCCTGAGGGGTGGTGACGGTTGGTGGTGCCTGGGGGAAGTGACAAAGGGAAATTTGACAGTGAGCGGCAACAGCAAAAGTTGTGACTGGCAGCACATGATGTGGTGGGGTCTGATGCCTTGACTGTCACACCCTACCTTGACAGACACCTCCTCTGCCATACCTTTATCTGGGACCCATCAGAGAGACAAGGCAGACTTGGGTTACTGGTTTTAAAAAATGATTAAAGGCCCAACATCAGGTAAGGTTGGTGATCTAGACTTGTGAGCAGATTTCTCCAAGTGCAATTCCACATTGAAATCATTCAGGGGACACTTGTTAAAGTTGTAGCTTCCTGGATCCCAGAACCTACTGAAATGGCATTTCTGAAGGTGGGAGGGTCAGAAATCTTCACATTAAACAAGCCCCTCAGGTGGCTCAAGATCTGACTTTCACAAAGCTGCCTGAATATAATTTTGTTGATTCGAAATTTGAAGTCACTTAACATTCATTGATGACTCTGTGCAAGAAAATGCAGGAGATATAAAGATAAGTCTTAAGATACAGTCCCTTACAAAGGAGAGTTAACCACAAAAAGTAGTAGTGGTGATAGTGGTTGCAGTAGCAGTGGCAACAGCAGTGATAAACAAATATGTGCTAAACTGTAACCAGGTAGAATGAGGTAGGAAAAAAGTGAAAAGGAAGACCTGTGAACATTCAAAGTAGGTTAAAACTCAGGGTTCAGGAAAGGCATTGGTAAGGAGATGGCATTTCAGATTTTAATAACTTTTTTCCTAAAACAGGAATATATAATAGTAGTGTTACTTATAGACATCTCAGATCATTCTTGGGGGAATGGGGAACATTTCAACAGGAAGGGGAAGGACAGGGATTCCAGGTAAAGGGAACAGTGTAAGTGCTGTGTACTGACCAGTATTTCTGCCTTCTCTGAATTTCCTCTTAGTAAGAGTCCTCAAGGTCCTTGGAGTTAGTTAGGAAACTGAATTTCCTTTCTGGCTTACTGATGCTAATCTACATTTATTGCATCCAATGATATTTTTCGGTAATTATTTCTGGTTCCATAATGTATACATTTGGGGTATCAAATAATTAGACAAATAATGATAAATAATAATTAGATAAATAATGGCAAAGCATAATGCTGATTTAAGGGAGGAGTGTAGATGTCTGCAGTTCACTTTAAAATGCATCCAAAGGACTTCCCTGGTAGTGCAGTGGATAAGAATCTGCCCACCAATGTAGGGGACATAGATTTGATCCCTAGTCCCAGAAGATTCCACCTGCTGTGGGGCAGCTAAGCCAGTGTGCCACAACTACTGAATCCTGTGTGTCTCGAGCCTGTGCTCCGTAATAAGAAAAGCCACCACAATGAGAAGCCCTTGCACAACAATGCAGAGTAACCCCCACTCACCTCAATGAAGACTGAGCACAACCAAAAATAAATAATAAAATAATTTTTTTTTTAAGTAAAATACATCCAAGAAACTTCCCTGATGGTCCAGTGGTTAAAACTCCTCACTCCCAATGCAAAGAGTACAGGTTCAATCCCTGATGGGGGAACTAAGATCTCACATGCTGCAGGGCTCAGCCGAAAAAATAAAATCCATCCAAATAATAAGGTAGGATGATAGGGAGATGGATAGATGAAAAGATACTTGATGAAAGAGATTAATAAAATGGTAACAGTAGAATCTAGGTAATGGGTATATGGATATTCCCTGTAAAAATCATTCTAACTTTACTATGTGTTTGAAATTTTTCACATCAAAACTGGGGGCAGGGAGGATGGTCTGCTTCCATAGGTCACGTGACCTTGAGCAAGTTTCTACTTAACTGTCTTGGCTTTACTTTGTTCAGTTATCCAGGGGGTTAACTAGTAAATCTCTAAGTTCCCTTCTGGTTCCCAAATTCTCTCGTTCCTTTTGCCTTTCTGACAGGGAACAGAAGGGTTACTACCACAGACAGGCGGTCATCTAACCTACCATGACTTAGCTCAACTAATAAAGGTAGATAACCTTCCTCCTAGCATGGCAGAGATGACTTAACTCAGACCCAGACAGAGTTACGCTGTTGTCTGTGGTCCTAGAGCAGGTGCTGTAAGAGTCAGACCTTGAAATTTGTTTTGAAACCTACCACCTGTTACTGTGATTGTGTGGCTGTTTTCCTGGCTTATGGGATTTTACTTCAGCTGTTGTTCTCAGGCGAGAGTTTATTTCCTCTAGGAATCACCTTGTTCACTGGCCCTAAACTTAGCATTTGTGTGCAGGGATCTTCCGGAGACTGATTCAACTTTGCAACACTGAATATTTTGCCAAAAGTCCTGAAGTCACTCACAGACTTGAGTAACAGATTTTCAAGCTGGGGAAGTGGGGGGGTCGGTGGAAGGGTGTTAGGAATTCTCTTTCAAGTCTTTTGTTATAGACAATCATCTTTTTGAATTTTGATTTGGGGAGAAGGATTGAAAGAATCAGATTAATAGCTCCTGACTTTTTTTTTCCCTGCTAACAATCAGCATTGTGCTGAGTCAGCACTTCCCTGGCCTTCATTGCTTCTCTTAAAATTCTTGTGCCTGTAAAATTTTACTGCAAGTTAAAAACTTGGCAGATGAAAATTCAATTGTTCCCTGACAGTTTGAAGGGAATGATACAGTTTTGGAACTAGAATGGATTTTAGTGATTAACTAGTTTCAATCCTTCATTTTGACACTGAGGTACATGAAGCTCAGTGACATTATTATAAAGAGACTCGCTCAAGGTCATAAACCTCATTAAGAAATGAGCTAGAAATCTACTTATATTACAGTGTGTGCTCTGTAAAGCAACAATAAAAAGCTTAAAAAGATACGCTTACAAATATTGTTATTTTCTTATAAAAAAAAACGCCATGGTGTTCTAGTTTCCTATTGCTGCCTAACAAACCACTGCAAAACTGAGTGACTTCAAAGAACAACATATCTGTCATGGTTCCATGAGAGAGAACAACGCTTGGCTCCGCTAGGCAGTTCTCAATTGGAGTGTTTGGTGCTGTTGCCATCAGATGGTAGCTGAGGCCTGACATCTAAGAAGGCTCCTTGATTACCATGTCTGGTACCTGAACTGGGATAGCAGGGAAAGCTGGGGGCTGGTCGGACATCTCTCTCCCTCCATGAGGATAAGTTGGGCTTCTCACAACCTGGTGGTTCCAGGAAGGCAGATCTCTTACATGGCAGCTGGCTCCCTCCAGCACAAGTATTTCAGAAGGACATTGTGAGGCTTCTTATGACCCAACTTCTGCTACATTTAATTGGTAATACAGGACCAAACTAGATACATGGAATGTGGATTATAAAAAGGCATAAGGGACTTTCCTGGGAGTCCTGTGATTAAAATGCCACACTTCCACTGCAAGGGCACAGGTTTGATCCCTAGTGGGGGAATCAAGATCCCACATGCCACGTGGTGAGAGTCAAAGAAAGCAGGGGGTGGGGAAGGCATAAATACCAGGAGGCAGAGTTCATTAGGGACCATCTTTAGAGACTGCCTAATATACATGATTTCACCACTACTCTTTAGAAATAAATATTTTAATATTCTAAAAACAAAGAGAAGTAATTCTAAAAGCTATGGCTGTGCTCAGGTAATATCAAGGACTGCATGAGATGGTAAGAATTTGGAGTTAGAAAAGCCTGAATTCAATTCCAACTATTATCATTTACGGAGACCTCAAGCAAGCAATTAATTGCTTAGAGTCTTGAGTTTCAACATTACATAATTAGAATGACATTTACTTCAAAGGATTATCTTTAAAAACTAGATAAATGATGGGTGTTAAGCTCTTTACACATAATAGTTGCTCAATACATTTCAGTTCCTCTTACCCTAAGCCATCTTGGAATCCAGAAATCTAGCCAGGTATTCACTGAACTTATGTTTGTCTGATTGACCAGGTTCTGTCATTGAATTGTTATTGGATCATTGAATGCCTTATTCAAACATTACGAAGACACATTCCCTTCCTTCAAGGAGCTCATACTTTGATGAAGGAGAAGAAAATATAAACACAGCTGTAACCTCGTGAGAGGGGTACTATAATGAAGACTCCAATGGGATTACAAAGGAGGGAAGAGTCCACACCCAAGAGGAGTCCTCAGGGAAAGCTTCACAGAGAAGGGAATACAGAGCAGTATCATAAAAATCGGGTAGGAATTTGCCATACACAGGGGGTGGGAAGGGAAAATCCATAGAGCATAAGTTGCATGTGCAAAGGCACAGATGGGCAAGACAGCATGAAGAGTGAAAGCAGCTGGGTTACACTGAAGCAAAGAACAGTGGGAAATGAAGTCAGGTAGAAGTCTGGGTAAGGGGGCCACCTTGAAAGCCATCATGGTGGCCTAAGGAAGAGACAATGGAGGCCGGAGGTGGAGCTACAGTGGAGATGAAGAGGAGAGGGATCAGAGAGAGGGAAGACAGGCTATCCACTGGGAGGGAGAAAAGAATCCAGAGGCAATGTCTATATTTCTGGCTGGGATGATGCAAAGAATGGTATAGTCATCAGCTTATAGAGTGTATCCAGGAAGAACAATGGGAGGAGTGGTAATGAATTTGGATTGGGACTCTCCAAGTCTGAGAAGTCTGTAGGACATTCAGAACAGAATTGTTCCACACACAGTTGAATTTAGGATTCTAGAGCTTATGGAGTGGGTTGGGCAGGAGAGAGAGATTTGGGAGTTACCTGACAACTTGGAGAAGTCTTCTTAAAAGTTAATCTTTTCTTACTAGCCAGGTAAATAAATGATGTCTGAGGTTTAAAGATTGCTTAAACAGCTGTAGCTTTGGGCTTTTTTTCTTATTCTATGGTTTTCTTCTTAGTTAGAAGATGTATGCAAAGGGAAGGAAGCATAGCGGTTGGTAAAGGACTGCAGGTCTACACTATCTTACAACTCCCATAGCAGGAAAAAAAATGTTTAATTCCTATATCACAAACTAACAAGATACATCAAACTTAAATTGATGGTCCTTTTAGCTAATTCCATAATGCTGCTGCTGCTGCTGCTAAGTCGCTTCAGTCGTGTCTGACTGTGTTCGACCTCATGGACTGCAGCCCACCAGGCTACTCCGTCCATGGGATTCTCCAGGCAAGAACACTGGAGTGGGTTGCCATTTCCTTCTCCAATGCATGAAAGTGGAAAGTGAAAGTGAAGTTGCTCAGTCGGGTCCGACTTTTCGCGACCCCATGGACTACAGCCTACCAGGCTCCTCCATCCATGGGATTTTCCGGGCAACAGTACTGGAGTGGGGTGCCATTGTCTTCATAGTGATGATTATGATGATTATGAATTCCATAATAATCACAACTAAATCATATACCAAAAATAGCCCATTTTCATTGGACTTGATTCTCCCTAGCTTTCAAGGGTAGCAAACAGAGTTAGGGTCTAATAAAACTGACAGAATTATTGAGACATTGGCTTAACTATTTTCACTAAAGGCTAACCATTTGTACCTATTCTTCTCAAGACCCTATAGCAGCAGCACATTAAACATGAGAGGCTACATATTCTAATTCCCATTCTTCTGTGTTCCAGCATAATCTGTTATCAAACTTTTTGGAGCTTCAGATTCTCCCAGGAAGTTTTTTTTCTTTTTTAAATCCATGTTTCAGAGCCTCAGCCACAGTGATTCTCATTCAGTAGATCTGGGGGTAGAGCCAAGGTATCTGCAATTTTAACAAGTTTCCCAGATGATTCTGATAAAACTGTATGACCAGAGGCAAACTGAATCATTTCTTAGGGCCCAGTTTCCTAATCTATAAAATGACAATGACACCTGCCTTAGTGGTATGGATCATGAATTGGGTGAGCCCTGGTGGCTTGGATGGTAAAGAATCTGCCAGCAATGTGGAAAACCTGGGCTCGAACCATAGGTTGGAAAGATCCCCTGGAGAAAAGAAGGGCAACCCATTCCAGTATTCTTGCCTGGAGAATTCCATGGACAGAGGAGGCTGGGGAGCTACAGTTCATGGAGTCGCAAAGAACTGGACAATATAGTCTAGCCCTTCCCAAATTTTAATTTGCATGCAAATCACTGGAGATCCCCTTAAATGTAGAGTCTGATTCAATCGTCATAGAATAGGGCCTGAGGCATTTCTACCAACCAAGCTGTTGCTGCTACTGCAACTGATATCCAGACCACACTTTGCATCGCAAAAGTATAGAAAATATTAGAAAGTAAAGAGAGAATGTTCTGTCATCCTTAACTGAGAGAGAAGTGATATTTTTCTTGAAAATACAGATGAAAGTTAAAGAGAATGGTAGAAGATGGGGGACTTAGGATAAATAATGATATTGAGGAATTCCAGATGTTAAATATTATTCAGAAGAATCTATTATGTTCCTTTTAGCATACAGATTTAAAAGTTAAAATATTGTCATCAAAATAATCTAGATAAAATAAGAATTCCTTTTGTAGTTTATTTAGAAGCAACTTTAACAGATTTTACAGAACAAGTTTTTCTGCTCACAGCTAAGTGCTGCTGCTCTGCCCTAGGCCCCCACCAGCCCTGCTTTCCCCCGCTTGCAAACATGAAGCTGTTTCCACTACCTCTGGCTCCCTGGAATTACTGCCCACAGCCAGAGCTCAGAGCTGCCTACCATGGCCTCTCTCGTGCTTTCTCTTCATCCTTGCTAACCGATGTTGCCAGCGTTCTCCATTCCCTTGAAAAGGACCCAGGACTTGGCTAGATTGAGAGGGGAAGCAGATAACTAAGGACAGCAGGGAGAAGGGGTATGGAAGATGCCTGTTGCCTCTATGGTGCTGCCTGCTTTGTAGCCTTGGAAGTAACAGACAAAATCTGCTTCCCCTCCTCCCCACCACTCCCGGCTCTAGAGGCAGGGATGGGAACTGAGTCGTTTTATGTTATAAACCATATGGCTTTTTCTTTTAAGGAATAATCTTCCTAGAATGCATCCAGAGTACAGCAGAGTTAAAAAAAAATAAAATCTGAAAATCGGATGCCTCTTTGCGTAAACTGCTATACCACACGATAGATCCCTTGTTTGTTATCATAAGCACGTGTTTCCCCCAAATTTCCTGTTTTTTAGATGATTTGTGAATTGAAAATTTTGTGCATGGAAGGAAAGCCACATTATTGAAGCTGTAAACAATAGAATGACTATGGCTTTAATCCTTTGAATACGACTTTGTTTCCCATTGACCAAAAACTTCCTAAAGGAAGGAAAGCTAGAAACATTCAGGAAGGATTTGTATTTTATTTCATAACAGCTTTGTGAAGAGGGAAAATCGTTTGGAAACCTTAGATTCCCTTTCCTGGTTGATGGGCATCAGAACACACAGCCGTGCTGGGCTCTGTTTGCAGACGGTAGCTTCCCGCCCACCAAAGACTTCCTGACCTCAGTGCCAGCTTTGTTTTATTATTGTCACACTGACACCAACAGACATTCATCCTGTGCCAGAGTTTCACATATTCCCTGGACACACTAGGAACAGGTGCACCCACCATTCATCTCAGTTTATTTACACAGATCAAAAAATGTTTCCCTAACATAGTCTATTGCATATTCCATAATTCATGGATTATCTGTTAATTAAAGGGATGTAATAACAACAATTGCAAAATAAGTCATCATCCATTGAAATCTTAATAAATCACTTTAAATCCTCTCCCCTGAGGACTGTATTTTCATTTACTTTATGCACCAAGAAACATGCTATTTAAAAATAAGGTACAAACAGAGAACTGTACTCAGTATCTTATAATAACCTATAATGGAAAGAATCTGAATATATATATATTTAGTTTTAATATGTATGCATATGTATATACATATATATATAACTGAATCACTTTCTGTACACCCAAAACTAACATTGTAAATCAATTATACTCCAATAAAATTTTTGAAAATGAGTATATATTACAAGAAACTAGAAAACATTAAACTTGGTAGTGAAATGTTGAAACTTTCCATATTTTAAAAAAAGTTATTAATTAGCTGGATTATCCTTATAATTTTGGAGACAGGGGTCTGTGGATAAGAGAAACTAGCCTTAAATCCCTAAATGCTGATGTGACCATCCCTGCTTTGTGTATATTCTGTGCCGGAGGCATAAATTACAGACCCCAGTGCTCGGGCTGTCAGTCCCCACTGCAGAAGCCAAAAGGGCCCCTTGGACACCTGCCCCTTCCAAGATTCTAAGTGATATCAGCCTCATTTAATAAGCCCCACTGAATGAAGAACACCACACACACTTCTTGTGGCCATCAGCCTTTAGGGCTTTGGCTCAGGTATGCGTCTAGAGATGTAATTTAGATATTTGTCATCCTGAGAATTATGTTTCAGGTAGCAAATCCTCATTATTGACCTGCTGCATCAATGACTTCCCAGAGACAGAAGGTGCAGCTGAGGTTAGGCTTTGGTCTTGTCAGTGGTAATTAGGGAAGGCAACACCTCTTCATCCACAAGGTCCTGTCTTTACAGCATTACCTGTGCCAGCAGGAACAGCCAGCCTCCCACTCTGTTAGGGACACACTGGGGGAAAAAGACTGGCTGAAAGACAGGATTCATTTCCACTGCTTTCCAGAGCAGTGTTTGCTTTGTCTTAAGTCAGGGAAGGCCTCCAAGTTACTTTCAGTAGCAGATTTAAGCGACTGTTTCTGTATTAGAGTTTTTAGTCTTTTGTCTAAGCACGGACCCTTCTGAGTGTCTGTTGCTAATTATGAGCCATTTCCCCACACCAAAAGTGCACGTACATGTAAACACACGAAGTGTCGCATACCATTTCAAAAAGGTCAGGGACGCTTGGAGACCAGGAACCTCAGATTAAGGACATGTGACTGAGACTGAGATACTTTTTAAACTTATAGAAGTCAGTTTCATAACACATATCTCCAAAGCCTTTAGGGGATGAAATCAAAATGAAAGCGTCAAAAAAGATCGTACTTTTCTAAAGTAGTTGTGACAGTTGTCTTTTTTCCTGAGCAAACATTGTATCAGATCAGATCAGATCAGATCAGTCACTCAGTCGTGTCCGACTCTTTGCGACCCCATGAATCGCAGCACGCCAGGCCTCCCTGTCCATCACCAACTCCCGGAGTTCACTCAGACTCATGTCCATCGAGTCAGTGATGCCATCCAGCCATCTCATCCTCTGTCGTCCCCTTCTCCTCCTGCCCCCAATCCCTCCCAGCATCAGAGTGTTTTCCAATGAGTCAACTCTTCGCATGAGGTGGCCAAAGTACTGGAGTTTCAGCTTTAGCATCATTCCTTCCAAAGAAATCCCAGGGCTGATCTTTTAATTTCATGGCTGCAGTCACCATCTGTAGTGATTTTCGAGCCCAGAAAAATAAAGTCTGACACTGTTTCCACTGTTTCCCCATCTATTTCCCATGAAGTGGTAGGACCGGATGCCATGATCTTCGTTTTCTGAACGTTGAACTTTAAGCCAACTTTTTCACTCTCCTCTTTCACTTTCACCAAGAGGCTTTTGAGTTCTTCACTTTCTGCCATAAGGGTGGTGTCATCTGCATATCTGAGGTTATTGATATTTCTCCCGGCAATCTTGATTCCAGTTTGTGTTTCTTCCAGTCCAGCGTTTCTCATGATGTACTCTGCATATAAGTTAAATAAACAGTTAAATAAACATTGTATAGTTGAGCATGAAACACCAGCTCCAACCTTTGCATCTTACACTCTAAGGCAGCATGGTAATTCATGGTTATCTAGATGTCCATATATACTGTGGATAGAAATAATAGGTACCCTGACTGTAGCTTAGTTTACATGAAACCAAGAAGTTTGCCTATAGGATTTATTTAGTCCTCACAACAACCACACAAGGTAAATACCACTAACCTTTTCTACACCTAAGGACATTGATGCTCAGAGAAGAAAGCAATTTTTCCAAAGCCACATAATAAGCAGCAGAGACAGGACTCTCCCCAGAACTGTTTATCTCCAAAGACCTTGCTCTAAATACACATGAGAATGCAGATCTATCCAATTTTATAACTAGCTTTTTTTATATCCCCCAGAATTCTTGAGGCAGTTATCAGGCAGATAGGGAGAAGAAGGACTTTTAAGCTACTTGAAGCAAAATCACACCCTGTCTTCACAGTAATATCTCTAGAATGTCTGCCTAAGAGGGACCTGAAGGCAGTCGTCCAGTTTGGAAAGTGGCACTGGGAGCTCATGTTAAGGCTGCAATTGAGTAAGAAACACAGAGGCTACTCCCCACTTTAAGTATGGCTGGCATCACTTTGGCTGCCCCTGGCTTCTGTTATGAGAAGCAGCAGCTGTCCCCTCCACTCTGATGAATGATGAGGGAATCTGTGCTGCACTCTCGCCTGGGCCTCCCTATCTAGCCCACAACTGCGCTGCCTTGGTCCTCCCGCCAGCTCTGTTTCTCTACCCGCTTCTCCAGGTGGCTGCCTGCCTGTCACTCTGCTGCCCTCTCTGGTGGCCACATGGGGATGAGAAACCTGTGAAAACTGAGCAAACACTCCATACTACCCACTGTGAATGTAGAAATAGTCAAGCATTTAGACTCCTCTAACATTATGTTTTTCTAAATGTGAGTGGCAGCATGAGACACAGTCCAGAGCCTAGTATTAATAAAAATGAATGACACAGTCAAAGCCTGAAAGAACTTTCTTAAAGTGTGAGGATCAAGTAACACAAGTGAAAGAAATTTCGCTCGCCTAAGTCACTTTAGGGATAACCTGATGAGCATGAGGCATTTTTTGTGGGAAGCAGTTCGTGGCTGGTGATTCCTTCACTTGCTATTGGACTTCACACAAGTTACTTCATTTCTCTGTGCCTTGGTTTTCCCATCTGTAAAATGGAGATAATAATAGCATCTAGTTCAAAGTTGCTCTGGGGGTTAAATATATTAATAAATATATTACATTTAAAACAGTGTCTGACACATGATAAGTATTCAAAAATTGTTATGACTACTTTGGTTTATCATTTGGCCATTTTCATAAACAAGGAAGGGTGAACTATTTAGTCCATAGAGCCAAAAGAATATTGTGAAGTCTCAGAAAGTATGTTACACTTGTCCAGAAGTCTAGGGGTGGTGAGGTAAGCAGGTGAACTTGATGCAAGGCCTCAAAACAAGGTGAGTAGAGCCCCAGCAGGCCAGTTAGGTATTGGACTGTAGCCCGCCAGGCTTCTCTGTCCATGGGATTCTCCAGGCAAGAATACTAGAGTGGGTTGCCATGCCCTTCTCCAGGGGATCTTCCTGACCCAGGGATGGAACCCATGTCTCTTATGTTTCTTGCATTGGCAGGCGGGTTCTTTACCACCAGCACCACCTGGGAAGCCCTTTACTGCATTACAAACCATCTGAAAACATAGTGGTTTTAACAGCAGCAACTTATTATTTATCATTTTTCTATGAGTTGATCAGGCAGTTCTAGTTCAGAGTGTTGGTTAGGGTCCTGAGATGGCCGGAATGTCCAAAATGACCTCATTCACATCCCAACTGGGAGCTCAGCAACGGTTGCTGATCAATGTCTTTCATTTTCCTCCATGAGGACTCCACATGGCTTCTTGGGCTTCCTCACAGCTCACAGCATGGCAAGTGGATCCAAGAAAGATCACTCTAAGACATGAAAGTAGAAGCTGCAGATTTCTTAAGACTCAGCCTTGAAAGTTGCAAGGCATCATTTTTTTGCTGTATCCTATTGATCAGAATAAATCATTGGCCAGCTTAGATTCACAAGTAAAGAAAATAACCTCTTCTTATGTATAAGGGAATAGACAGTCACACTGCAAAAGAACATATGGGACGGGAGATCTTTTTTCTTGCCATCCTCAAAAACATTCCTAGCTCACAGAATAGGAACTAGATTTTCTTAACTTTTGGATTGAGTGACTCAATTAGGAAGACCTGTCTGAGTTTGGATCATTGAAAAGAGAAATAGATGGAATTAAGTGTTTTAATTTAGCATGACTTGTTTATAAGTGACTTAAAGTTATTCTTCAGAATACAGAAAATAGTTCCTTTGGATCTAAAAGTCATATTTAGAATTATTAATAAGAATAGATAAAGGACATTAGGCTGATGGAGAGGATGGACTTGTGGACACAGAGGAAGGAGAGGGTGGGATGATTGAGAGAGTAGCACTGAAACATGTACATTACCATATGTAAAGTAATTAATAGATAGCTAGTGGGGAAGTTACTGTATGGTACAGGGAGCTCAGCCTGGTGCTCTCTGATGACCTAGAGGAGTTGGATGGGGTGGGATGGTGGGAGGAAGGTTCAAGAAGGAGAGGATATATGTATGTAGCGTTAGCTGCTCAGTCATGTCCCACTGTTTGTGACCCCATGGACTGCCGCCCACCAGGCTCCTCTGTCCAGGGGATTCTCCAGATAAGAATACTGGAGTGGGTTGCCATGCCCATCTTCCTGATCCACATTGTTGAACTGCAGAAACCAACACAACATTATAAAGTAATTATCTTTCAATTAAAAATATTTTTTTTTAAAAAAAAGGACACTAGACTAGAGAACATAATTATCAGTGAAGAACATTTCTAAAAGTAAAACACTTTTCCTTAAAGAAGAGATAGATGATAAAACTTCACGTGCTCCCTGAATGGTGGCAACAGTGAACTTATAGTGAAAAACTGTATTATGTTAAAGCGAACAAAGCAGAAAACAACAAAAGGGCACCTGAATAATGAATAAGAACAGTCAAACAGCAAGAGGCACATGAGATCCCCATAGCTGCTATTACTATTTGATTGTTTCCCCACTTCCAACCTCATGTACAGTTCTTTTAAAAGTGCGATATACTTTGCATTTGCTTCTTATTTTATATTTCAATTTATTGCAGGGAGGGAGTTTGAGTCCTATTGCAGTATTTCTGGATATGGCTACAGTCAAACATGGAATCACAAAATAAGATTGGACATAATCCAACCAAATGAATTACTACTTACCCTGAACTCTCTAGGTCCCCATGATTGTACAAAGCCTGGTCTTTGCGATAAGTTATAGATGGATAATGTGAAAAAGTCAACAGCAGATAGATTTGGGTAGATTTTTCGATGTTGGGGAGAAGAGAAGGCAATAAGAAATGATACCAAGATTTGGGGCCTGGATGTTATATGAATGGCTATGTTTGCTAGAGTGATTAACAAGGTAAGTAGGAAGGAAAGTGAATTGTGTATTGCAAGGGAAGATTACAAAAACAAGTTTGAGACTGAAAGAATATTTTAAGACAAAGTAGCAGCTTGCCAGCATTTTCATAACATACTGATATCCTCGGCTTACTTCTATTTGGGAAAGGATCCCCACTCATTCTCCTTTTATGAGACTATAACTTTTTATTATTCATTTTACTGTTTGTCATTTATTGAGTTGTTTCTACCCAGTGTGTTTACAACTCACATAAAATACAGAAAACAATCAAATATACAGAAACAAGCCTGGGAAATGCAACTCACCCAGAGAAAATATCATTAGTATCTAGCGGCAGCTGCACACTGTAAAACAATTGGAATCGTCTCAGCTAGAAAGCAAATGAAAAACAAGGGAAATGAGTATCTAGATGCCTCAATGGAAAACTTTTTTTTTTTTTTTAATAGAAGGTAGTTTTAAATGGGCCGTCAGGGAAAGAGGATAAGTTGTGTAAGTGAGAAACAAGACAATCCATCAAGGACAGAATGCAAAGAAGAGAAAAAGGTAAAAGTTCTCATGGGAACAGGATATAAAGTTGATGACAATGGGCCTTCATAGAGGATGAACAGCAACATAACAATGTGTGCTATGTGTTATTTGCATAAACTCCAAAGAACTTGGCACCATCTACATCACAAACATAAACCAGGAAGTGGGGGGCAGGAGGGGGGGGAAGCGTTTCAAGCAGCCAGACTAGGAGTGGGAGTTTTCAACTTTACTCAAGTCCCTAGGCCCTCCCTCTGCAATAATTCCAATAAGCTTCACTACTTTTTTCAAACTCAACCATTTTAAACAAGATTCAAACTCAACATCTACATAGTTTCCACTATAATAATAGTTCACACTTGTTGAGCACTAACTATGCACCAGGCATTGTCCTAAATTCTATCTGGATGGACTCATTTATCACTTATTGCAACCTTAGAGATAAGGACTAGGATTATCTTCATTTTATAGATGAGGTGATTGAAACACAGAGAAGTTTTTTAAAGTACCCCAAATCACACAACTAATAAGTGGTAGATTTGGGATCTGAACCTAGATTAGTCAGGTTCCTACATCCTAAATAACTAGACTGGCCCCACCCAAACTTGAGTGCTCATCAGAATCATCCAAAAGGCTTTTAAAAACAGAGTGCTGAGTTCCACCCTCAGAATTTCTGACACTAGTAGTTCTGAAATGAAGCCAGAGCCTTTACATTTCTAACAAGTTTCCAAGTATATTAGTTAGCTAAGGCTGCCGTAACAAAGCGCTGAAACCATGCAACTCAGATTTGCAATTTGAACCCTTGTGCGGGGACTCAAACTGGGCCTAAACCCAGACTGGGACTTGAACCCATGGTTTTTTAAATTGAGATCTCACAGCTGGTCTCAGGACTTAATGAAGCTCACGTTCTTAATGCCTCCTCACTGAAAGAATGCAGTGAGAGACAAAGTGATAGGAAAGAAACAGATTTACTTAGAGAGAAACACAGATGGTGAATGCAGCCATGAAATTAAAAGACGCTTGCCCCTTGGAAGAAAAGCTATGACCAACCTAGACAGCATATTAAAAAAGAGACATTACTTTGTCGACAAAGGTCCATATAGTCAAAGCTATGATTTTTTCCAATAGTCATGTATGGATGCGAGAGCTGGACCATAAAGAAAACTGAGCACTGAAGAATCGATGCTTTTGAACTGTGGTGTGGGAGAAGACTCTTGAGAGTCCCTTACCCTTCAAGGAGATCAAATCAGTCAATCTTAAAGGAAATTGGTCCTGAATATTCATTGAAAGGACTGATGCTGAAGCTCCAATACTCTGGCCACCTGATGCAAAGAACTGACTCATTGGAAAAGAAGCTGATGCTGGGAAAGATTGAAGGCAGAAGGGGACAACAGAGGATGAGATGGTTGAATGGCATCACTGACTCAATGGACATGAGTTTGAGCAAGCTCCGGGAGTTGATGATGGACAGGAAAGCCTGGCATGCTGCAGTCCACAGGGTCGCAAAGAGTCAGACACCACTAAGCAACTGAACTGAACTGAAGAACTCAAAAATCTTGGCAATTCACAAAAGGACAAATATTTTATTATTCCATTTATATGAAATACCTAAAGCAGTTAAACCATGAAAACAGAAACTAACATGATAGTTTCCAGGGAACTGGGGAGGGGGGAAATGGTGAGTTGTTCTTTGATGAGTATACAGTTTCAGTTTTACAAGATGAAAAAGTTCTACAGATCTATTATATAACAATGTGAATACAGTTAGCACAGCTAAACAGTACCTTTTAAAAAGTTAAGAGCGTAAATTTTATATTATGTGATTTCTTAATCACAATTTGAAAAAAAATTTGTGAAATAAATTGCATAGCAAATCGGAGTCATTTAGGCCCACACTTCAGAGGCCCTGAAGACATTACTTTGTTGTATAGAATATTTGCATTGTTCCTCTCACCTTAAATCCCATTAGCTGTTCCCTTGCCTGGAATGCTTCTTCCCCAGATATGTTCCTGGCCTTGTCTCTCACTATCTTTAAATTGTGAAATGTCACCTTCTCAATGAAGTGTACCCTGATCATATTTAATATTGCAACTCACCCCATGCTCCTGCCACTCAGCACTCCCCATTTCCCTTATCTTGCTCTACTTTTTTTTCTTTCTTATTATCACTGTCTAACATGTTGTAGAATTTACTCATTATAATTTTTTTTGTCTACCTCCACACCTCTAAAAGGTAAGATCTACAAGAGCTGGTATCTTTATCTTGCTTTGTTCCCTAATGTATCTCAAATGCCCAGACTAATGCCTTTCACATAGTTGGTACTTATTTGTTGAACAAATGGATGAGCATTAGCCATGAGCTAAGTGTCTTATATGCACTACATGTGTGTGTGTGCTAAGTTGTTTCAGTCGTGTCCAACTCTTTTTGACCCTGTAGACCATAGACTGCCAGGCTCCTCTGTCCATGGGATTTTTCAGGCAAGAACACTGTAGCAGATTGCCGTATCTATCTCCAGAGGATCTTCCCGAACCAGGGATCCAACCTGAATCTCTTACATCTCCTGCATTGGCAGGCAGGTTCTTTACCACTAGCACCATTTGGGAAGCCCCTTACCTGCACTAACATTATAAAATAAAATATGAAAAATGACTTTTGTGTTAGGATGGCAGATCCAGTCTTGCTTCTGGCCCTAGTCCTACAGAAACTAAAATCACACAGATGGGAGAACAGAAAGGGGGAGAATACCCCCAAAATTCAAGGAGCTGGAAAGCAGACAGACCAGTGCTAACCAATTTTGCAGATATGAAAAGCTGAATCCTAAGGCAGTAGTCAGGAAAGCTGAGAATCAACCTAATTTATACCATAGAAACCTCAGAATACTCAGGATAAGCAGCACCAACTACCTCTGCAAATGGAAGTGGGGAGGAGAACTTACAGGGAAAACTGTGGGAAACTACATGAAAAGTCTGATCCTTACATCCCTCCCTACTTCACTATTTTGTCAAGAGTCCTCTTCTACCCTGACATGATGTATTCTCTGGAGAGGGTAAAAAAGTGGGTCCTTGAACTTTAGAACCTAGGTACTATACCAAGACTAGAATTCAGTGACCACATGCATGTAGAATGCTGAACATTCCTAGAACACTAGAAGACCTTTTATCTTCAGGCAGGAGATTAGAAGCACTTTACACTGAACAGTCTGACTAGCCAAAGGGAAAGAACTAAAGATAAAGACACCTACGGTTGCCCACCAAATGGCCCAACCCGTTTTATCACTGGGTAAAACCTGAAACTGGCAAACTCCAGTCCCACTCCAATAATTTTGCCTAGAAAATCCCATGGATGGAAGGGCCTGGTAGGCTGCAGTCCATGGGGTCGCTAGAGTCGGACACGACTGAGAGACTTCACTTTCACTTTCATGCATTGGAGAAGGAAATGGCAACCCACTCCAGTGTTCTTGCCTGGAGAATCCCAGGGACGGTGGAGCTTGGTGGGCTGCCATCTATGGGGTTGCACAGAGTCGGACACGACTAATGCGATGCAGCAGCAGCAGCAGCTGCAGCAGCAGTCAAATGCTCAGAGCTTCTAATTAGCTTTTACTGCCCCCTTTTAACATGAGCTGACAATCAAAGAATCACCCATAAACAAATAAGTGAATGAATGAATGTTGAAACATCACAATATACAGGAAATATAAATATAAATTTATTTATGCCAACTTCAGTTCAGTTCAGTTCAGTCTCTGCTTTTCAATATGCTATCTAGGTTGGTCATAACCTTCCTTCCAAGGAGTAAGCATCTTTTAATTTCATGGCTGCAGTCACCATCTGCAGTGATTTTGGAGCCCCGAAAAATAAAGTCTGACACTGTTTCCACTGTTTCCCCATCTGTTTCCCATGAAGTGATGGGACCAGATGCCATGATCTTCGTTTTCTGAATGTTGAGCTTTAAGCCAACTTTTTCACTCTCCTCTTTCACTTTCACCAAGAGGCTTTTGAGTTCCTCTTCACTTTCTGCCATAAGGGTGGTGTCACCTGCATATCTAAGGTTATTGATATTTCTCCCAGCAATCTTGATTCCAGCTTGTGTTTCTTCCAGTCCAGCGTTTCTCATGATGTACTCTGCATATAAGTTAAATAAGCGGGGTGACAATATATACAGCCTTGACGTACTCCTTTTCCTATTTGGAACCAGTCTGTTGTTCCATGTCCAGTTCTAACTGTTGCTTCCTGACCTGCATACAAATTTCTCAAGAGGCAGATCAGGTGGTCTGGTATTCCCATCTCTTTCAGAATTTTCCACAGTTTATTGTGATCCACACAGTCAAAGGCTTTGGCATAGTCAATAAAGCAGAAATAGATGTTTTTCTGGAACTCTCTCGCTTTTTCCATGATCCAGCGGATGTCGGCAATTTGATCTCTGGTTCCTCTGCCTCTTCTAAAACCAGCTTGAACATCAGGAAGTTCACAGTTCACATATTGCTAAAGCCTGGCTTGGAGAATTTTGAGCATTACTTTACTAGCATGTGAGATGAGTGCAATTGTGTGGTAGTTTGAGCATTCTTTGGCATTGCCTTTCTTTGGGATTGGAATGAAAACTGACCTTTTCCAGTCCTGTGGCCACTGTTGAGTTTTCCAAATTTGCTGGCATATTGAATGTAGCACTTTCACAGCATCATCTGCACAGCATAAATAAATAAGGATTCACCAGACAACTGACGTGGGTCTCTAACATGAAAGAGACCAAAAGCTAACAAAAAGCAACTTGTAAGACATGGGCTATTAGAGAGAATACTTTAAAACTCGCCCCCAAAATCACCTTATTAATATGCTCAGAAAGATATTGCATTCATGAAAAAAGATCAGTATTCTATTCTTTTAAACACAATTCAGAGAACAAAATGGTGTATGGGAAATGATAACATATGACAGCAGAAATGAGAAAATCTCACTTGAAAAATTAGAAGATAAAGCTGAAGAAATCTCCCAAAGGCAGTTTAAAGAGGCAAGGAGATAGAGAATGGAGAGAAATGATAAGGAAATAAGATGACCAGTTTGGAAAGGCCAGTATTTGAATAATAAAAATTGAAGCAAGAAAGCAGAGAGGAATTAAAGGGAGAGAATCATTGAAGAAATTTTTAAGAAAATGCCCCAGAATTAAGTGAGTTTCCAGGCTGAAATGCCTGCTGAGTGTCCAGCACAATGTTGAATTTAGACCCATAGGTTGGTACACATTGTGAAATTTCAGAGGGTTAGGAACAAAGAAAAGGACTAGTGGTAACTTACTTAGCAGATATCCTGCAAACCTTTTTTACATGGGAAAAAAAAAATCACATACAAAGGATTAGGAATCACAATGATGCTTCAAACCTCTTAACAGCAATACCTATACTGGATCCATGGGCCTCATAGTCATTTTCCCGGTCTCTAAATGCATAGTTTGGAATGAACACATTTGGTAGTTGGCAAACCCCACATTGGTTCCTGGCAAGACAGGAACACACAAAGCAAGGCCAAGGTCAAACCCTGACAGATTTGATCAGTCAAGATATAACAACCACTTTTAGATTTAAACAGTTTGCTACTTACTTACACAGTAAAAAGAATAGCCAAAGGTGTCAGCCCACCTTGATCCTTGCCCTTCATACCGAAAAAGGACAACACAAACAAAAGGGACCAGATGACTGAAGTGTGACTTATGGGACACCCTGTTGCTGAGGAGGCTAGACACTGGCTATGTAATTTTACACTGTTTAGCTTCACTAGTGGGGAGTAGGGGTAGGGAGGATGGCAGAAAGCCTTCATCAGACAGCCTCCCAGAGGAGACAGGGAAGCCAGTGCGAGACGGTTTTCATCCCCTCTGTTACAGGAGGATCACAAGGTATATCTCCAAGACTCAGATTAGCTGCACTTCAAGCCAGCCCTTGCCAACATGGCTTATATGGATGCCTACAAGGAGGTCAAGTGACAAGGCAGAACTGTTCCCTTACAGTTCTTCGGCCTGTGGGTTAAAGCTATCATATTGCAGAAAGCTAAAAGGAAAACTTTTAAATTTGCTTCCCCAGCCTCCAACTAGGATGATGAATCATAAATAGTATCACATGCTCAGGGGAGAATGGCAGAGATGAGTGCATCTCTTGAAGACCTGAGAGCTGACAGTCCCCATCATATTCCTGTTTTGGCTCCTGCAAAAACCAGAACAATTTGGGAGGTTGGCAGTTGACTACTGCAAATTCAACCAAGTCGAAGCTTTAGTTGCAGCTGTATCTTCATTAAAGCAGATTAACAAGACCTCAGGCACATGTATCAGTGGCCACTGATCTGGCAAATTCTTCTCTTCCATCACCATCAGGACAGAGAGCCAGAAGCAAAAGTATTCCCCTAGGGCTATGTCCTAAATAAGAATAATCTATCAAGTTAAGGCATCAAAGTAAGGAAGAAGTGCATGTAGAGGCCTCACAGGCAATGGAAAGTTAAGATCCATACCCTAGTTAAGGGACAATATATGGGATTTTTGTTCAGATTTCTGAAGAGAAGTTCATATATTAGGACTATACCTAATTGAGGGAATAAAAGCTTTAAAAAAAAAAAATCCCAAAATGGAACAGTTTCATAGACTCACTTCTATGCTGAAATCTCATGAGTATGATAGAATGTTTCATTGATCACAAAAATCCAGTGATGTTCCCTCACAAAAGAGTAAATTATCCTGCCCTGTTGAACTCATGAATAGCCATGTGACTTGTGTGGCCAATGAAATAAGAGTACAACATGAAATGTGTCACCTCCAGGCAGCCATTTTAAGAGCTAGGTTCTCTTTTCCCTGCCTCTGTGATCATGGAGGTGAGGTAATGTTACTGACACACAAGTCTGTATGTCTGACATACAGTGAGGCCAAACAATACCAAAATATTGGAGAAGGAGCAGAGAAACGTTTATTGCAATGCCATGCAATGAGATGCATGGTTCATGCCGTAAAAACCCCGAATTCCCCAAAAGCTTTCAGCAAAGCCCTTTTCTAGGAAAGGTGAGGGAGGGGCGTGGGTAGTTGTTGCAAACTTCTTGGTGTCAGAACCTCTGTTCTTGAGGTGAGGTCATGGTCAGGTAATGATGTTCCTGTAAACCTCCACCAAGTAAATATTATTCCCTGTTCTGACAAGAACAGGCAAGGTCCCAAGGCATAACTTTCACCCTCCAAGATATAAGTCCCAGCTGAGAGGAGGCAGATATCAGCTGACAGCTCCCTAAGGCCATGTTCCCAGACTTTGCCCAGCTGTTGTGGCTGAGGGAGCCGGGTGCCTGGGACCCAACTAACCCTCAGGGCTTCTAAGCCACCAAAATGGCAGGGGCCAGTTCCAGAAGACTGCGACCCAGGCAGACTGCCGCTGCCATTAAATCGCAGAGGTGGCAATGGGAGACAGATTCATCAACTCAAGGGCTGTGGGGCCTTGGCGAGTAATCTGGAGCCATGAAGGACACAAGCCCCAGCCTGTTCCCTGTGCCTTGCTACCCCCCACCACTACCCCAGCTCACCCATCAGCCTGAGGCCAGGTAAGCTGGAGGGCCCACAGAGAAGGCCAGGATTCACCTCTTACCTCACTCTGCCTGAGGACCACCACTCTGAGGACCATGGACTGAATGGTCCCAGTAACAGTTGCTCGTTGACAGTTAGTTGCTCGTTGACAGTTGCTTGAGGGAGGGGCACGCTACAGATTGACCAATGGCTAAGCAGGACCACTAACGGTCACTCATTGACAGTTGGTCGCCAACAGTCCTGTGGCAACCGCTGCCTAGTAAGCAGGGTTCGGGTTAACGGGCGGGTGCCCCAAGAGCCACGCTAAGGGCTGCCCATGGCCAGGCTCTCGTAGGAGATAGTCCCTGGGCTGCACAGCTGGGGTTTGTCAAGTGGAATAAAATCGAAGATTTGCTCTTACCCAGACACTCCAAAGTTAAAACTAGTGGCAGAAACTGAGCTCTCCTGAAGTAAAGAGATAAGGTGACCACTCCTGAAGTCAAGGAAAACTTCCCTGTCTGCACCTGCATAGGGAGGCTCCTTGGGGGTCAACAAGTGAGGGGGTACCACCCCATAATAAGTATGGCCATGCACCCACTTGCAAGACCTCTGCTATGGAATCCATCTTAGCAAAAAGATGTGCACACAGGTTGGAAAGTGTCCTAGAACAGATCAGGTGTAAAGAATAAACAAGGTAATTGGCCAAATGTAAACCAAGTCCCAGAAGGACTATCCTGTATGATTTAAATCACCTCTTTACTATACTCCTCCTCGTTATGGGGGATGCCCATACCCTTTGTCTCTGAGTGTGTATTTCTGCCTTGTTTCAGTCTTAAATAAAATGGTTTCTCTGTGTGCTGTCCCACTTAATGTGTTGTGTCTCTAATAATAAACTTTGTACCTGTTTTTACAAGTTTTGCCTCCCTGAAACATTCTTGTTTTCAATGAGGGTAAGAGCCAGGGAAACTTTGCTTTTAGCTTCTAGCCCCTGGTGGTCTAGCAGCTAGGATTCCTGGTTTTCATTCAGGTTGTGCATACATGTGTGCTAAGTCGTGTTTCAGTCATGTCCGACTCTTTGTGACCCTATGGACTACAGCCCGCCAGACTCCTCTGTCCATGCGATCCTCCAGGTGAGAATACTGGAGGGGGTTGCCATGCCCTCCTCCAGGGGATCTTCCTGAAGTAGAAATCAAACCCACGTCTCTTACTCTTTGCTGCATTGGCAGGCGGGTTATCACTGGCACCACCTGGGAAGCCCTTCATCCAAGCTACCCAGATGCAATTCCTAAGCTGGAAATGATCTTTCTTCAGGACTGCTCACTGCCGTCTCTCCGAGATCAGAAGCATGTGTCAAGATGGAACATCTATCATCCTAGATGCCTGAGTAACTACATGAGCACAGCCCCTTTGCTAACCTGCTGCTGCTGCTGCTAAGTCACTTCAGTCGTGTCCGACTCTGTGCGACCCCATAGACGGCAGCCCACTAGGCTCCTCTGTCCCTGGGATTCTCCAGGCAAGAATACAGACCTAATATGAATAAGAAATAGGTGGTGGTGGTGGTGGTGGTGGTTGAAGTTGCTGAGATTTGGGCATTAGTTTGTTACTAACTAACACAGCATATCCAAATAGTCCAGACCAGATAGGAGGAGGCACTCCCCTGGAGTCTGCTTATCTGTGCAAAGCCCAAATCTTCTTGACCTCTACAATGGTTATTTGGAGTTGCCTTTCCAGGGTCCATTTCCCTGTCCCTTAGTTTCTGACAGTGGTTTCCACATGGTTCCAGTAAGCTAACTCTGTTCCCAACTCCAGGGGAAATGCAACCTAGGCTAAACCAATCAGAATATTCTATTTGCCTGACTGTATGGATTGGTCAGTAGTGGACTTGTGTCCTTAACTGGCCCAGTCAAAGTGAATCTTAGGGTTCTCGCTGGAAATGCACGTACTTACCACTACTACGACAAGTTTCACATTTCTTTACCATTAGTTATATGCTATCTTACTAAGTGGATTATGTATTATTGAAAACCAGGATCGTAATTTATCTCTTTATTGCCAGAACCTGGCATAATTGTTGGCACAAATTAGCGCCTATAAATAATCATTGATCAATTAAAAGGGGAATAAAATTTATTCCTTTTCTTCAAATTTCACTTCTCAAATTTCAGGGCCATCTATCCATCTATAGAGCCACATTCAGCTGTTTGCATCTCTGTCCTTTCCTTCCCTCCATCCTGATCTAAGAATAAATGATATGCCCAATGTTGGTCTTTCAAAAAAATTACAGGTAAAATTTTCTTTCTTATTTCCCTGGGATGTGTATGGCATTTGCATGAATACTGGGCTCCCTTCTACTGTACAGCATCAGCACCAAAATCTCCACAGTGACTGAAGTAACTGCCTCTTTATGACGGTACCACATCAGCCATGTGCTACTGGAGAAGTCTCAGTTCCAGGACCAAATCATGGGTCCTTATTAAATGGGTCCTTACAATGCCCAGAAATAATACCAAATACCAAATAACCTGAAGAATTATAAATATTTTAACCTTTTCTATTCTCCTCAAATCACCAATCTCCCTTTTCTACCTCCCCTGGAACCTCCAAACTCATGATTCATAACTTAGCCTCCTCTTCTAGAGAAAACAGAAGTCATCACATGGGAGATCTCTCATTGCCCTAAAATCAAACATCTACCACTATCCTAGCATCCTCACCTCCAGCTGAGAGAGAGGAATTGTTCCTCTTCCCCTTGTCCCACCTCCTATCTCTCCCTTATTAAAAAAAAAACAAAAACCTTATACCATCACTCAATCCTTTTCTGTCTTGTATATCAATCTAGTTTTTCATGAATCTTTCCCATTAGTTTTTAAATGCACTGAGATATTCTCTTTAAAAAAAGCTTCACTTATTCCTTATTAACTACCACCTGTATTTTTCCTTCCGCTCCCATCTTATCTTCTCATTGTCTCCAAAAGACAGGAAAGGCAGTGAGGTACAGTGGTTAAGAACATGGATCCTGGCAACACACTACCTGCTTTGAAATACATCATTTAATGACCCTGAGACCATGGGCAGATTACTTCACTTCTCTCTGCCTGAATTTCCCCATAGACAAAAAGATTATAACACTGACATTAGTGCTTAGCACAGAGTAAGCACTATATAAAGGTTGGCTGTAATCACTTTTATTTTTATTTCTTTACTTTCACTCACTTCTCAGCCCATCCTTACCCCATCACTTCACATGTTTACTAAGAACACCAATGATTTCTATGTTGCTAAATCCAACAACTATTTTTCAGTTATCATCTTACTTGAAGCCCAGGCAGCAATTGACAATGTTAACACTGTCTTCTTGGAACATCCTCTTCACTAGTCCAGGGGCATCAATTACCACCTACCCGGCAGTGTCTTCTTCATCTTTATCTGCCCATCTTTATCTAGACCCCACAAAGCTAGAGGTTTCCTGGACATTCTCCCCTTAAATGTCTCAAAGGCATTTTATATGCACTTCGTCCAAAACTGATCCAAGATCTTTCTCTCCCTAACCCCCTACCTTGAATATTCTTTTGTCTCTTCACCTGGCTAACTCCTACTCCTTCCTTAGACTTCAGCTGAAGTAAGAGTTTATCGGAGAAGCCTGAGGTGAATGCCTTCAAAGAAAATTTTAGCACTTGGTACCTCTATTTCACACCTGCAATGAGATGGTAAGTTACACGAGGGTTGGGACCATGTGTCTACTCACTATCCTATCCCAGGACATGAATGCAGTAACCTCCACAACCCGTTCAGTCGTGCTAGGGCCTAACGGCACTCTTGAAAAGTATAAACTGTGCCACTTTGCTCCAGGTTAAGATTACTAGAATAATTAAAACATGGCAGGGTGCAAATTAGTCTAGCAGAGGAAATAGTATTTTACCAAGCTTCTATATTAGTTTCAATTGCAATAAGAGGTTCGTGGATGAGAAAAAAAAAAAAGCTTAAATTGGGAAGATTCATTCATTAGACAACCAACACATACATTGCCTTTAACAATGCAACCAGACCAATTGTGTGGCAATCAGTGCAATTGTGTGGAAGGTTTTGCCATTGGGTTTACACCTCACAGGTCTTAACTTTCCCTGCTGGCTCGGAGGGTAAAGCGTCTGCCTACAGCGGGGGAGACCAAGGTTCGATCCCTGGGTCAGGAAGATCCTCTGGAGAAGGAAATGGCAACCCACTCCAGTACTCTTGCCTGGAAAATCCCATGGACGGTGGAGCATGGTAGGCTACAGTCCACAGGGTCGCAAAGAGTTGGACACGACTGAGCGACTTCACTTCACTTACACCTCACATATGACTTGGACACCAGTATTCATTCCTACCTCAACAAGCCATCTACCTATAACCCAGCACTCCTGTGTCCCACTAGGAAGTGGGAAGTCTGCCGTAAGTCCAGGCAGCTACACTGCCGCTGGGGAGTACTGACGGAGAAGTTCAAGGGAGGAAAAGTCCTGAGCGTGTGTGGATGTTTTAGCAAACAGTTTGCTCTCAAAGCGAGGAGGAGTAAATACGGCTGAAAAGAGAACACAGTAGACTTCGCAGGTGGGATATAGTTGAAAAACGAATGCGTGGGAGATCGTGCCAACTGGCATGCCCGGGACCCGTCCCCTCCGAGTCGATCTCGCGAAACTGTAACTAATTCCCGGGGATTCCCTCTAACTCCAGGCAAAGTCCCGTAAGGGCGGGGCAAGAAAAGGAGACGCCGGCGCGCGGCCTTCAGCCTCCGGGATCTCGAGAGAACTGAGGTTATCGCGATCTTTCCGGAGCCTACACTCCACGCGGAGTCCGAGCTCGTGTGCTGTGACCGGAGTGCAGGGAGGGCGGAGACTGTGCGGGAGGGAGAAGCCCCTTTGGCCTGCCCTACGGAAGCCTGCGAGGGAGGGTGGTGATCGCTGCCCAGTCTAGTTGTCCAGATGCCCAGCGCCAACGCCAGCCGCAGGAGTCAGGAGAAGCCGCGGGAGATCATGGACGCGGCGGAAGTGGGTTTCCTCCTTCTCCGGGCCTGAACAGACCCTTGGGCCGGATCGCGCTGGCGGGGAGGGGGAGAGCGGGGGGTAGGGTAAGCGGGGGCCCTAGCCTCTGGATCCTTGGCGGCCCTTTGCCTGTAGGCCACGGGCCTGGGGTCCGGGCGCCCGGAGCCTTCAACCGGGCCTCCAGGGCCCTTGCCCGAGCACCTTAGCCCGACCCACCCCGGATCGCATTTCTTCCTAGGGCGCCTGGAGGCATGGCTTACAAGAAGCGCGTCTCTGAGCTGGAAGGCGGGGGAGGGGGGCGCGGAGGGCGTGAAGTACCCACTGCCCCGGAAGTAGGAGCGGCCGGGTCAACCTTAAACTTCGCTGGGTTAGGCACGTATTTCACGTTCTCCATCTCTTTCCCCGGAAATCTTTAATGTCCACTGATAATCGATTTTTGCTCAGCACTCGTGTACCTAATGTTTTTCAAGTAATGACAGTACTTCGTAAAGCGATCTGCCACTATAATGACCGTTTTCCATGTGACAGCTTTAGAGAAAAGCTGTCATTTTTATTTCCTTTCTTTTAAGTAATCCAAGTGAGGTAGGTGGGGAAGTTTGTAGGGAATGCGTTTGAGATGAAGTGACCGCAAATCATCTATGTAATTCATAATACCCTGTAGTCCATCAGTGCTTTTCAGAAATGAATGTTTGAAACCGTTCTACAAGTGATGTGTGCTCTTAGTGAAATTGAGATTTCTACCTAGCTGCTAATTTTTCTATTGAGGAGACATGAATTTGTGATAATCTGCATAAGGAATAGATCATTTTAAAAACATTAGATGGAATAGGGTTGCTGAAATATGAACAGTAGTAATAAGTGATCCCCTTTTTTCTTTTCACATGCTGTAACCTTTTTATGCTGCCCTACTACATTTTGTGACTGTATAGTAGGACTGGGGTTGTCTTTGTCTTTACAGTGTATTTTTTTTTATTTCGGAAAAAAATTGTTCAGTAAGCACCTTAACATGTTGTCTGGTTTGTTTTGGTGTAAATACAGAATTTAATGTCTTCCAAATCTAAAGGAGAGGATTCCAACAGATAACTGTAGTGACAGAAATGAATTGTTTTATTCACATCCTAAATTACCTTGAGGGAAACCATTTTTATGTATTCTTGATCTGATTAAGTATGTAATCTAGCAGTGTGCCTTTGCAAATAGTGTAGGTCTATAGACTATCTAAGGTAGACATTGTGGCAGAGTTATGTCACTTTATAGCTGGAAGGATCTTAAGAGATCATTTTCTCGGTAAAGTGAGATTAAAATAAAAGGCTGCTTAATTTAATAAGTATAGTTTCTTAATAAGTCTGGACTCTAGGCCTCGTTTTTCCTGTTCCTGGCTTAAAATCTGTAATAAGAATTTTGGTGTCATATTGTCAGTGTTGAAGCACTTGCAACCTGATATCCTGAAGACGGTTTTAGAACAGGAAGCTGGGAAATTTTTTGATGATACTTTACAAAAGGAAAGTTGTAGTTAGCTTTTATCCAACATCTCTGATTTCTAAAAACTGGACATCTGGTGCTCAGAAAGCTTATCCCTAACTGTTGGTTCTCTTTGAACATCTCTTCCTGTAATAGGAAGTTAATAAAACTGTGGTATCTCATCCTTCTCCCTTCAAAAAGAGGAAATTTATAACCCTGCTTTGAAGTAGTTTAATCTCCTTTTTGAAGAAAGTAGTTAAGATGTGTTGTACATGTGTGTAAATTTTATTTGAGAATGCTGTTCTGTATGGTATATCAATCCAGGAGTGGTGATTCTTGAAAATAAATTATCCAGAAGCTGGGTGCTTATCCTTTTCTATGGAGTGCATATTAAATGATACGACATATTTCCACAGGTTAAAACTACTAGTTTGAATTAATAGTCCTGAAAGTTAAAATGAATTCATCTTTTTCCGTTGTGTTTCTGTGTTTATTAATACTATGCTATTAGTGTTTAAATAAAAAGTCATAATGTAAAAACTTTTTTTGTAGGATTATGCAAAAGAAAGATACGGAGTATCTTCAATGATACAATCACAAGAAAAACCAGGTTAGTAGTTATGTGATAATTTAAAAAGGCTTTTTTTACTTTCTAATTCCAGGAAAGCTCTTCATAAAGTTTTAAGTAAGGCTGACATAACTGAAAACATAACTCTGAAAAACTTAAATGGCAAACTTATGCCATTGTTGTTGTTTAGTTGCTAAGTCACCTCTGACTCTTTGAGACCCCATCCACTGTAGCCGGCCAGGCTCCTCTGTCCATGTCATTTCCCAGGCAAGAATGGAGTGGGTTGCCATTTCCTTCTCCAGGGCATCTTCCCAACCCAGGGATGGAACACACATCTCCTGCTTGGCAGGCAGATTCTTCACTACTGAGCCACCTTGAAAGTCTAAGCATATGCCATAACCCTGTGCAAATATTATCAATATAGGGTCCCTAATCTAGAAAAGGAAGAAAATACATTAAATTAGTATATATTTAAGGGGTAAATTATATTAGAAAGATATTCCTAAGTGATCATGTAAAAAGATTTGACTCTGGCCTAGGAGATAAAAGATAGTTAATAGTAGCTGCTTTCTTCATATGCAGCCTTTTTTGCATGCCTCTTGAAGCTACCTCTTTTAGCACCCTCCTTATATAAATATGTCTTTGAAAATGATTTAATTGTTTCTCTCAGACCTGTAAGTTTGCTGTTTGTAAACATTTGTTTTCCTTTTATTGGTTTCTTTTTTGTTTGTGTCTATTTTTGTTCTCTTTTTTCCCCCCTATTTTATATATGCAATTTCAACAAGTTTATCCTACTCAGCAATTTAACAATCATTTTTCTTCTGGTAGACACCCCAAAGCTTTCAAGCTTTGGTACACCTGCAGACCTTTAGGCTCTGGCCCATTGGAAGCACCAAGTACTGCTAATATATATGCCTGCCTATGAATTTTATGCTTTGAAAATAATATACCCCAGGTCAGTTTTAATTGTTATTTTAGATTTAACTCATTGCATGGTCGCAACATCACTTTTCCTCCCCAACTTTGTTGGGAAAATGTGCAATGAAAGACCAAAATAGGTTGCTGAGAATAAACCATTTCCAAAAGATAAAGCTAGTAAAGTAAAATAATTGAGTATAAAATGGGATAGAAGCAATATGCTATAGGAGAGGACTACTACCCCTGCCAGGACAAGCAAAAGAGGTCATGTGAGACTTTTTCTCAGCTTATCTGTCTTCCTGAACTGCACTTCATTGAGCTCTAACATCAAAAATCTTACTAGAGTTTGACTCCTACATAAGCCTCAGTCACCCTTTGCCACAATTAATGTTCCCATTTAGCTATCAAATCCAGACTACTGTTATAACAGTAACTGTAACAGTTACAAGCTTTCCCTACCAAAAGAAAGGTTAAACTACCTATGTAATCTGATTACACTAAATAACAGCAAAATTCTACCCTTGGTTTTACCTCTGTTAAAATCAGAAAATTTTGTTCAATATAAAGTTATCTGTCTGCTTCCATTTCTGAGGTAGTAGGTTTTCAAATTGAAACCCTACTGCCACTAATCTTTGCCTTAGCCACTCATATTGGTGGGACTGTGACATGCACCTCAGCTATGTGTGGATACTTTAAAGGTTGAGAACGCCTATGCTACTTCATTGGAATGCCACATGAAAGAAGGGCCATTATTCTTTCTTTTCCAAAGTACTATTAAAATTACTGTAATCATGATGCTTACTAATAAGTCTATTCTTTTAGACTTATTGTTTTGTTTTGAATTTTGATTGTCTAGTAAGTTGTTTGGAGAAGGCAGTGGCACCCCACTCCAGTACTCTTGCCTGGAAAATCCCACAGACGGAGGAGCCTGCTGAGCTGCAGTCCATGGGGTCGCTAGGAGTCGGACACGACTGAGCAGCTTTACTTTCCGTTTTCACTTTCATGCATTGGAGAAGGAAATGGCAACCCAGTCCAGTGTTCTTGCCTGGAGAATCCCAGGGACGGGGGAGCCTGGTGGGCTGCCATCTCTGGGGTCGCACAGAGTCAGACATGACTGAAGCAACTTAGTAGCAGCAGCAGCAGGCAAGATATAGTATGTTGGTTTAGAATGGTGGCAGTGAAGATGAAAGAGAATTGGATAGGTTTTAGAGATATATTTAGTATAGTCAATTCATAAAACTTGAGGCAAATTGCATACAGAAGGTGATAGAGAAGGTGTTAACCCTTGTACAACGTGAGTAGGAATGTAAATTGGTTATAGCCACTATGGAAAACAGTACAGGGGTTCCTCAAAAAATTAAAAATAGAACTACCATATAATACAGCAGTTCCACTTCTGGGTATTTATCTGAAGAATATGAAAGTACTAATCAAAATATATGTGCACCCTTATGTTACCGCAGCATTTTTTCCAGTAGCCAAAATATGAAAATACGCTAAGTGCCTGTTGATAGAGAAATAGATAAGAAAGAAGACGTGGTATATTTGTGTGCCATTAAAAAAGGTGAAATCTTGCCTTTTGCAACAACATGGATGGAATACAAAAATTAATAAATAAGCAAACCAAACAACAAAACAGAGAGCAGAGTAGTGGTTACTAGAAGGAGCATGAGGGGAGGGTAAAAAGGGTAACAGGGTCAAATCGGTGGAAATGTTTGGAAACTAAACTTTTGGTATTGAGCATACTGTTAAGTATATAGAAGCTGAAATATAATGTTAAACATATGAAGCATATGATGTTGTAAACCAATAAAAAGAAAAGCAAAAGAAAAGAGTGTTGCTAGAGATAAGAATCATTTAAGATAATATCAAGTACTTATGTTAGCTGTCAAACAAAGTAATTTTGATCTTGATCTCTTTGTAAATTCTGAAGTACAAAATTGTTTCACTTTTCTACTACAGATCGAGTTTTGGTTCGAATTAGTGATTTGACAGTGCAAAAAGCTGGTGAAGTTGTTTGGGTGCGTGCAAGGGTTCATACAAGCAGAGCTAAAGGTAAGATCGATTAGATGGTTACAGGTCTTTCGGTAATCACTGAATTTTTCTTTTGCAATTTCTCACAAGGCAAGGCAGATCTTTAAAAACAAAATAGAAACACCTGTTTTCCTTCTTAAATCAAAGTAAAATATTCAGTTCAGTACAGTCACTCAGTCATGTCCGACTCTTTGCACGCCAGGCCTCCCTGTCCGTCACCAACTCCCGGACTTCACCCAAACTCATATGCATTGAGTTGATGATGCCATCCAGCCATCTCATCCTCTGTCTTCCCCTTCTCCTCCTGTCCCCAATCCCTCCCAGCATCAGGGTCTTTTTCAGTGAGTCAACTCTTCACATGAGGTTGCCAAAGTATTGGAGTTTTGGCCTCAACATCAGTCATTCCAATGAACACCCAGGACTGGTCTCCTTTAGGATGGACTGGTTGGATCTCCTTGCAGTCCAAGGGACTCTCAAGAGTCTTCTCCAGCACCACAGTTCAAAAGCATCAATTCTTTGGTGCTCAGCTTTCTTCACAGTCCAACTCTCACATCTATACATGACCACTGGAAAGACCAAAGCCTTGACTAGATGGACCTTTGTTGGCAAAGTAATGTCTCTGCTTTGTAATATGCTGTCTAGGTTGGTAATAACTTTCCTTCCAAAGAGTAAGCGTCTTTTAATTTCATGGCTGCAGTCACCATCTGCAGTGATTTTGGAGCCCCCAAAAATAAAGTCTGACACTGTTTCCCCATCTATTTCCCATGAAGTGATGAGACCAGATGCCATGATCTTAGTTTTCTGAATGTTGAGCTTTAAGCCAACTTTTTCACTCCTCTTTCACTTTCACGGCTAATTTTAGGTTCTTATCAGATATTCTTAATTTGGACTTTCCATCATCAAAAAGTCTACAAACAATAAATGCTGGAGAAGTTGTGGAGAAAAGGGAACCCTTTTGCACTGTTGGTGGGAATATAAATTGATACAGCCACCAAGAAAGACAGTATGGAGATTCCCTTAAAAAACTAGGATTAAAGCTACCATATGACCCAGCAGTCCCACTCCTAGGTATATACCCTGAGGAAACCAAAATTGAAAAAGACACATACACCCCAATGTTCATTGCAGCACTATTTATAATACCTAGAACATGGAAGCAACCTAGATGTCCATCAACAAATGAATGGATAAAGAAGTTGTGGTTCATCTACAAACGAATATTACTCAGCCATAAAAAGGAACACATTTGAGTCCGTTCTAATGAGGTGGATGAATCTAGAGACTATTACACAGAGTGAAGTAAATCAGAAAGAAAAATAAATATCATATACTAACTCATATATATGGAATCTAGAAATATGGTACTGATGAATTTATTTACAAGGCAGCAGTGGAGAAACAGAATAGACTTCTGGACACAGGGAGAGGGGAGGAGAGGGTGAGATATAAGGAGAGAGTAAAATGAAAACTTACATTACCATATGTAAAATACATAGCCAATGGGAATTTGCTGTATGTCTCAGGGAACTCAAACAGGGTCTCTGTATCAACCTAGAGGGGTGGGATGTGGAGGGAGATGGGAGGGGAAGGTCAAGAGGGAGGGGACATATATACACCTACCGCTGATTGATGTTGATGTTTGACAGAAAACAAAACTCTTTGAAGCAATTATCCTTCTATTAAAAAAAATAATAATAATAATTTGGCCTTAAAACTCAGGTGAAATCTAAAACTTTAAGGTACTTTTCTAGAACCTCTCAGAAGTTTGATTTTTTTGAAGTAAAGAGTGTTTTTGAGAAGTTTTTCATTTGTTAATATGAAAATATTCTAACATTTGTAATATTTACATAAGGAGAGAGGTAGAAGAGAGATACAGGTAGCCTGAGTTGTCAGGTAGCCGCTGGCTACATTTAGCTGTTAAAATTGAAATTCTGTAGCTCAGACATCAGCTGTATTTTGAGTGCTTAGTAGCCAGAGTGGTTAGTGGCTTCATATTGAACAGACAGGACAAATATAAAATATTTTTATCATTGTAAAAACTTCTGTTAGACAGTGCTAAGAATTTAGCATTAACAACAGAAAAGAAATACTAGGGGAGTTTGAACAAACTTCAATTTCTTATGGAAACTAGTGTTCCAAATTGCCTGAAAGTATTAGTGATTCTTATTAGTTTATAACTTTATGCTTTTAGACACTTTTTCACCCTTGATCATCCCCACAAACTTGTGAAATAGGTAGAATAGGCATTGCTATTCCTTATAAGTGAGGAGAGTAAGGCTCAGAATTATAAAGCTACTTGCCCTAATTCTCATAGTAACTGGTGGAATATGAACAGAATTCAGAAGCTTTTTAGGACACCTTCTGTTGCCCTAGCACTTAATTACTTCTATACTATGTAATACATTCTGTGTTACAACACTTCTTTTTATTTTTAAATATTTATTATTGAATTAATATAGGCCTATTATTTTAAAAATTCCAACATTTTATACATATATATCTTACAGTCTTAGAATCACTTCTATTAAGAATTTGTCTATTCTTTCAGTATCCTCCCCCACATAGATGACTACTACTGGACTTTGAGAAAAATACTGGTAGAATTTTAACTTTTTAAAGAAATGTTGATTTGCCTTCATGAAAGGTTGGGCCATTTATTCTACCAGCAATAATCACACTGTATTGTAATCCTTCATTTATTTTCTCCCATTAGACGAGGAACCTTTGTTCTGTCCAAATTGGCACCTTGTTTCCTAAACAGTTACTTAGCAAATTAAAAGATGGAGTGCATGCTACATGTAATCCTGAACCAACAGTACTTCCCTCCACACTCAACCAAAAAATAGAACAGTTTGAATATGAGAAAAGACAACTACAGTGAATTCAAACACATCAGATATGTTTAAATCCATGTTTATAATGATGCTAAGGCAAACAAACGGAAAACCTAGTTGGTCATGACTGGAAGTGTCATTTCTGTATGAATTGTATATCACTGACTAATCAAATACTAGGTATGGGGAGGTGTCCCTTTAGAGAAGTATCTAGCCAATAAAATGAAGAATATTAGAACATTGTTATTTTGCCCCCAGTGAATTATCTGGGTATTGATCATCAGTGATTGCTAACAACATACAATAGAGAGACAACCAGAATATTTTATGTCTATTTATGAGAGAATACACCACCACCCAATGAAATAGTCTTACCCAAAAAGTTATACCTACATCTCGTTAAGCCTGTAGATCTAACTACCAAATTACAGGAAAGTTGTAGGACAAAGGAACATGTTAAACGACAATGGGGATACAGGCAGCAAAATCTAGACTGTAGTAAACTACGAGGCAAAAAAGGCCTGATCTCTTCAAGAAATAAATTGAACCAGGAGGAGGAGCCTATGGATTAAAACAGATCTATCTCTCAACTAATCACTTATTTAGATCCTAATTTAAATATATAGTTGAAAAGGGACTGAGACTGTTGAATATTTGAACATTGACTAGGTATTTGGTGTTAAAAAATTGTTCATTTTTTGAAGTTGAGATAATACTGTTGTAATGTTTCTTTTAAAAAGACATCTCTTACGGATCCATACCAAATTATATATGGATGAAATAATAGAGACTTTGCAGGAGTTTGCTTCAAAATAGTACAGAAATTGAGGGATAAGGCTGGAACAAATGGCCATGAATTGATAATTATTGAGATACATAAGGATTATAGGTAGGCATTGCTAACATTTACAAATAATCATTTTGTTCTTTTCTTTCAAATGTTTATCTCATTTGTTGTTTCTTTCTGCAATAATTAGTAGATTCCCCAGTTTTGCAAGGATTCTCACAATGAATAATTTTTCAAACAGTAGAGGTATAAACTCCTGCTGATTTATCATGTCTTTAGGTGTTCTGCATACAGTGTTACTAGGAAACAGTACCAAAGTTTAAAAAGTAGGTTAGAAGAAGTTTTCATCTAGTCCAAGTTTTCTGTCTCAGGAATAGGTGTTAAATTTTATCATTCCTTTTCCAGAAAAAATTTCCCCTCAAAATATCATTGTGTTGAGCATATTTTTATAGAGATTCAGTATACTCTCCTGTTTATTTTTTTGTTTGTTGGAAATAATCAGTTGATCTTCATTATTCACAGATTGTATATTTGCAAATTCACCTACTATAACATGTATTTGTAACCCCAAAATCAACACTTGGAGAGCTTTCACTGTCATTCACAGATGTACCAGATATTCACATGAGCAGTGGTGAGAAATTTGAGTCTCCTAATACAACATTATCAGCTGAGGTTAAACACAGTGAAGCTCTGCCTTGTATCAGCTCTCGCAAACAGGTGTCCTCTTTGCAGTCTATTCAGTGCTACATTCTTGACAGTTTTCTGCTTTATTTTGGTAATCTAACTGTTTAAAATTGCCTCTGAAGCACAGTGCTGAAGTGTTCTCTGGTATTCCTAAATAAAGGAGAGCCCATAATATATATTATGGAGAAAATATGAATTATTAATAGCTAAGTTTTGTCTCAGCATGAGTTATAGTGTTGTTGGACATGAGTTCTATGTTAATGAATCAACAATATATACTAAATAAGGTGTCTTTAAACAGAAATACACACAACTGATTTATGTATTGTTGGACTAATAAAAATACCATGACCAGACGTGCACAGAAACCTCACTCTATATTTCCCCTAGGAGCAGTGGTTCAGTACTTGCTAATTCATTGTTCCTGGTGACTTTATAAAATGTGTGCGTATGGTCAGTTATTCAGTCATGTCTGACTCTTTGCAACCCCATGAAAAACATACAAAACCACAAGTAGCTAGAACCGACTGTATGTAATTGTATTGGTTTACAATAATGGGTTTCTTAATGTTGAGCCATTTTTGGATTCTTGTAATAAACTGAATTTGGTAAAGGAGTGGATAGTATTTTTTTAGAATAGTACTAAGCTAAATTTCAGTAATTTTGTTTTTGAATCTTCATTAATCTGGTTTTTATAATTTTTACTTAGAAGATCCTACTTTGTTTTTAAGTTCAGATACTTGTGTGTGTGTAAGTTGTAAGTTAACCAGGTAATACGTTAATGTTTTCACATGGATTTTTCAAAGAGTACAAATAATATCTTCCTTTTTCTTCTCTACTGCGTATCCTTTGCCCCAGCCTTTGCCATTAATTCTTAATAGTTTGTCAGTGTCTTCCCCGCCAAATCTTTATTTTTAATGCACATATGCATACACATACATACATACATGATTTTGTTTTGTATGTGTTTTAATTTGTCTTATGTAGTTGATACCATATTTGTACATGGTTTCTATACCTTTTTTTTTTTTTTTCAGTTAACAATGTTTCTTGGAGATACTTCCATGATATTGGTTACAGATCTACATTAGGCAGTATTTCTCCAAAGTATTAAATTGCTGGGTTGAAGGGTTGGCATATGCATATTAAAATTTTCCAGCACCAGATTACACTCCTGAAATGCTATACTCAGTTATATTCCCCCAAGTGTGTGACAGTACCACTTGCTTCACACTCTTGGCAGTAATGATTGTCAGTGCTTTTTATTTCTGATAAGATTATTTGAAAAAGATAAATCTTTGAATTTCAGAATCCTGGTTGCTGCTACTCCCTTCTTCCTTACATGGAAAATTTATAATGACAATAAATATGACTGATTAGGAATCATTCATGTGTTTTAACTCCAGAAGTAGTAGCACATTAAAATTGGACTTAGAAAAACTACAAATGCTGTCAGTTTCAAGTAAAGTGCTGAAAAACCATGAATAAGGAAATTAAAGTGTCAAAAATATGACAGCTAGAATTCTGTTGGGGCGGGGAGCCTTTAGTCTGTTTATATAACAAATATTTGTATATTTTTCTCCTCAAATTAAGAGCAGTATTTTACGTATTTTTAAAGATTACAAATCAGATTTCTCACAATAGGTTTATGTATCAAATCCCTAAAATCAAGAGTTTTATATAGAAGTAAGGGGAAGTTTTTAATTCTTAATGAAACATTTAGCATTAGTTTCTTTGATTGTGAAAGCTTAAGTGCTTATTGAAAGTAATTGAAATGGCTGATTCATGTGAATGTATGGCAGAAACCACCACAATATTGTAAAGTAATTAGCCTCCAATTAAAATAAATTAATCAATATAAATCCTTGAAATGAAAGTAATTTAAATATGTATGATTCCTTTCAAATTTTATACATACTGCATGAAGTCATTGGCCCAAGATTATTCTTCCTAAAACCTTAACTTATACTTTCAAAAGAGCTGATTTATTTAGGTGGTCAGAGAGAATTTTTATTTGTTGTTGTATTTAGTCAGTAAGTCTTGTCCAACCCTTCGCCACCTTCTGTGGACTATAGCCCACAAGGCTTCTCTGTCCATGGGATTTTCCAGGCAAAAATACTGGAGTGGGTTGCCATTTCCTTCTCCAGGAGATCTTCCTGACCAAGGGATCAAACCCACATCTCCTGCATTGACAGGTGTATTTTTACCACTGAGTCACCAGAGAAACCCTTAGAATTTTTAATACCAAGAATCAAAACCTCAACTTATATCCATATAAGAATATTTCAGGGAAAATAATAAATGGAAAGTATTTTAAAACATATAGGTCTTTGTGGTTTATTCCATAATTGATTAACATAAGCAGTGAAGGAAGATGTTAATGTTGGGTGTTAGGAAGTGAACATACATCATCTAATAAATTCAGGAGCTTGGCAAGCTAAAGGACAGTAGGAATAGATGAAAACTAAGATTGCCTCACATCTTTGATAACTGGTTCTTCCACCAAGGCTTACTTCTTTATTGAGCCATCACTGAAGTGGAGATAAGAGTAAACGTTTTGTCTTGACTATGTACCATGTTTGTTCTTCAGCTTAGAAATAAAGATTGCACTTGATGCTATAAAGGAAGGTTTCCAACTTTACACTTTTCTAAAACGGGCTTCTTCTGTAAATTTAAGAAACTGCTTCTTCTAAAAACTTAAGAATAAAAGTACAACACAAATTTTTAACTGCTGAGGACTGAAAATATTTAAAAATAGTGAATTCATTTTGTTGTTTTGAACACTGACTTTTCCTTTCTATAAACTCACTTCTGCTGGGGCATTCCATGAAGAAAGATAAATTGTTCAGTCACTCAGTCATCTCTAGACTCTGCAGCCCCATGGACTACAGCATTCCAGGCTTCCCTCTCCCTTCACTATCTCCCAGTTTGCTCAAACTCATCCATTGAGTCATGACGCCATCCAACATCTCATTCTCCCTTGTTCCCTTCTCCTCCTGCCTTCAGTCTTTCCCAGCACTAGGGTCATATAGCAATTGATTAATCTGTCATATAAAGTTCTTGTATTAACTTAAGTAATGAGAACTCTTTGCTAAACTGAGAAATTATGTAATTGCTTCTTAGAATAAAAAATAATATATTGCTATAGTAAAAATTAACATCCTATAGTTCAGAAAGATGTAAGATGAACATTAGAGCTACACTATGACCCAGCAATCCCACACCTGGGCATGTATCCAGAAAAGACAAAAACTAGTTCATAAAGATAGATACACGCACCCCATTGTTCATAAGCGGCACTGTTTACAATAAGTAAGACACGGAAGCAGCCTAAGTGGCCATCACCAGATGAATGGATAAAGAAGATGTGCCATTTATCTACCTATCTGTTTTATGTATCTACCTGTCTCTACTTTGCTGTACACCTGAAATTAACACAGTGTTGTAAATCAACTATTCTTCAGTTTTTAAAAAGGAAGAAAAATAAAAATATCACAAATCTAGCTCCAGTCTATTCCTCTCCCCACCCCTCAAAAAACCGGTTTTGTTTCTTGTGTATTCTCTCAGGAAGAAAAGTGCATTTACAAGTATGAGCATATCCTTTGTTTTTAAATTTGTGTAAAAGGAGTCACACACACTCACATACCAGTGTATAGGAAAATGCCTTTTAGGACATTGAATTGAGCAGATCACGCTGTGCAGTGTATCACTGACCAGAGTCAAAGAAAGAACAATTTAGTTTACTAACACCTTTCAAGAACTTGGAGTCAAAAGCACTTGATAGAGGGGGTCTGAGTGGACAGCTCTGTTTACCAGGAAACCAGTACTGATTTTTTAAGTCTTTTAAAAATCTTTTTGAATGTACCATCAAGGTTCTAGTATTTGAAAGTGCTTTGAACACAGAAAACTTGGGACCATAGCATTAGAGTCATATGTAGATCTGTTCTACTCGTGAAAATTACATAGATATGGGGTGATGTTAAACCTTATTTCTTTTATTTAAATAATGCTATAATGAACAGCTTTGTCAGTAAGACGTTCCCTATTTAATTTTCTTAACATACATTCTAAGAAACATATTTTTTGAATCAGAATGTTTTAAGCCCATTGCCAAATTGATCTCTGAAAGCATTGTACAAGCCTATCTTGCTATGGACAAGTTATGAAGGAACGGTTTTCACTTAATTCTTCTGAACATTGAATAATAGTGTATATTTTTAAATTTATTCTAGTATGAGAGGTATGTGTCGTAATCCGTATTTGTTTCAACTTACAATAGTTTCATTTCCAGTAACATTTTTCTCCTTATGTTTACTTCAGTTCAGTTCAGTTGCTCAGTCGTGTCTGACTCTTTGCAACCCCATGAACCGCAGCACACCAGGCCTCCCTGTCTGTCACCAACTCCCGGAGTCCACCCAAACCCATGTCCATTGAGTCGATGATGCCATCCAATCATCTCATCCTCTTTCATCCCCTTCTCCTCCTGCCCTCAATCTTTCCCAGCATCAGGGTCTTTTCCAATGAATCAGCTCTTCACATCAGGTGGCCAAAGTATTGGAGTTTCAGCCTCAACATCAGTCCTTCCAATGAACACCCAGGACTGGTCTCCTTTAGGGTGGACTGGTTGGATCTCCTTGCAGTCCAAGGGACTCTCAAGAGTCTTCTCCAACACCACAGTTCAAAAGCATCAATTCTTCGGCGCTCAGCTTTCTTCACAGTCCAACTCTCACATCCATACATGACCATTGGAAAAACCATAGCCTTGACTAGATGGACCTTTGTTGAGAAAGTAATGTCTCTGCTTTTTAATACGCTGTCTAGGTTGGTCATAACTTTCCTTCCAAGGAATAAGCGTCTTTTAATTTCATGGCTGCAGTCACCATCTGCAGTGATTTTGGAGCCCAGAAAAATAAAGTCAGCCACTGTTTCCACTGTTTCCCCGTCTATCTGCCATGAATACTTACTAGGGTGTTTTTCTTTTAGATTATTTGTTCTAGTCCATTACCCATTGGGATCTCAGTGTCCTTTACTTATACATCTTTAAGATCTTTATGTATTAAAGATATTAACTCATATAAGTTATATGTCATTCGTAGATATTTTTCCCAGAGTGGTTTTTTAATTTTTATGCATAGGCATTTCTATAATTTTCAAACTTAGAAAGTCCTCCCCTTTTCTATTGTATTGCTCGGTTTTTTAGTTATCTCCTGAATTCCACTAGAATTAAAATCTCTTTGCTCTAATAGGGCATCTTTTCAGTTCTTTTTTATGCTGCATTGATCTGCCTGTTTCTGTACGTTTTTACTTACTGTGGCTTTATAGTATGCTGATGGTATTGGTCTCGGACATCCCAGGTGGCGCTAGTTGTAAAGAACCTGCCTGCCAGTGCAGGAGACCTAAGAGACAAGGGTTCGATCCCTGGGTTGGGAATATCCCCTGGAGAAGGGCATGGCAACCCACTCCAGTATTCTCACCTGGAGAATCCCATGGACAAAGGAGCCTGGTGGACTACAGTTCATGGAGTCGCAAAGAGTTGGACACAACTGAAGCAACTCATCATACATCGGTCTCATCTCCCCTTTCCTTTCATCTATTGGTTTTTTTTTTTAAAGATTAAAAATTTAAAATTACGTAGACTAAATACATTAAACATTAAAAGAGAACAGTGAACATTGTTCGCTTCACTCATAATCATTGATTTCATGATTTCTGTTTCGTAGAAGGCATGTTAGCTCTTAGGAGTATGCTTGCTTCTATGTACTCCTGAGTACATAGTTCTGCTTATCTCCTGTGTTGAATCTGGAACATGGCCACAATTTTCTTTAAACCCGGACTTTATTGGTCTCTTAAAAATTATTTTTTCTGAAAAAAAAAATATATATATATTTTTTCTGATTAAAAAAAATAGTACATGCTTATTGTAGAAAGTTCAGAAAATATGAAGAACAGTATAATTCTCCATGATTTCACCATCCATTAGTAGCCACATTTTTTGGTGTTTTTCTTCCTATACAATTTCATATTTTGGTGGGTTTTTTTATGCAGTCAATTTTAATATCTCTTAAAATTATGATTGGCTTTATCACTTTGTTCACATAACAGTCTGTCATGGGTGTCTAACAAATACATACTTTGTGTTCCCAACACCCACCATAGCTTTTGGACATAGTGATCCAGCTGTGAAATAGAAATGGTCGTGCAGTGCATGCATGCTGTCATGTCCGACTCTGCGATCCACGGACTAGAGCCTGCCAGGCTCCTCTGTCCATGGAAGTTTCCAGGCAAGAATACTGGAGTGGGTTGCCATTTCCTGCTTCATGGGATCTTTCCGACCCAGGGATCAAACCTGCGTCTTTTGCATCTCCTGCATTGGCAGACAGGTTCTTTACCACTGGTGCCACCTGGGCAGCCAGTTTTCATAGTCCTCAAATAAGTAGGCAGTGGCAGTAGTGCTATTAGTAATGATAATAGTTAAAAGGTAGTAATACTAGTTTACAGTTAACATTAATTGGGTGTTTGTCACAATTATAAACTTATTATATAATCCTCAAGAGTATAGATGAAAATTCAAGAAAACCCCATGAGTAATATGCTGTTATTTTCTTCATTTTGCAGATGAATAACTGAGACATAATTAATATTCTGGTACGCCCAGTCCAGTACTTTGCCTGGAAAATCCCATGGACGGAGGAGCCTGGTAGGCTGCAGTCCATTGGGTCGCAAAGAGTCGGACACGACTGAGCAACTTCACTTTGACTTTTCACTTTCATGCATTGGAGAAGGAAATGGCAACCCACTCCAGTGTTCTTGCCTGGAGAATCCCAGGGATGGTGGAGCCTGGTGGGCTGCCGTCTATGGGATCACACAGAGTGGGACACGACTGAAGTGACTTAGCAGCAGCAGCAGGCCCCTTATAGGAAGTAACGGGATATGATCCCATATCTTTTGATGTAAAAGCTTTTACTCTTTGGCAAACCTTTCCACTACATGTCACCCCTTAGTGCTAACCTAAAGACATGGTCACCCTTTGTAAGTACTGTGGAGCTCTCTGTTCTCTCCCAGGGTTTTTCTCTAGCATTGCAGTTCATCACAAGATTGCTTTGTAGTGCAGCCCAGTCAGTGCTCCTCTGTCTGCACTATTAGAGCAGCTAAAATGCTTACTAAGTCATGCACATTACCTTTTATTTCCTGTTAACATTCTGTTCTGAGTGAGCTAATATCTAGCTATAATTTCAGTAGTTCTTGGGATAATGTCATTTGATTCATCTGCAGATTTCTCTAGAGTAACAATCTTTATCAATTCAGCATCTTGAAAATCCCTTTGAATTTGTACAGCTCACGTAGTTTTCTTTTTTAAGATTTTGCTTAGAGCTTCCCTTGAAATCCACTGGCTAAGAATCCACCTGCCAATGCAGAGAACACAGGTTTGATGCCTAGCCCAGGAAGATCCCACATGCAGCCAGGCAACTAAGTCTGTGTGCCACAGCTACTGAAGCTGCACTCTGGAGCTCACACACTGCAACTGCTGAGCCCACACACCTGGAATCCACGCTCTGCAACGAGAGAAGCCACCACGAGAAGCCTGCACACTGCAACGAAGAGCAGCCTCCTCTCACCACAACTTGAGAAAGAAAACCTGCAGCAACAAAGACCCAGTGCAGCCAAAAATAATTAAATAATTTTTAAAAAGAGAGAGATTTTACTTAGTAACTGGATCATACGCCAAAGGAAAGGGGAAATGGTATCTATGTAGTATAAAAATATGTCAATCGTACATGATTTGGAAGTCCATAAATTGTGTCTGTGTTGGCACTCTGTAGCCTTTTTTTTAACATCATGATTGCTGTCAGATTTGCATTTTAAAACTGTACGTTGAATGTATTAACTGCAAGTCTGCTTGCATCTTTTGCTTTTTTAGGGGAGGAAGTAAGGGGCAAAGCTAATTCTCCGTGTAAAAGATAATTCTCATTTTAAACCGCCCCCCCCAAAATCTTGATGTTTTGAAAGAAAATCTGATAAGAAAAGTGGTCTAGAAAAGATTTAACTTGTTTTATGAGGAAGTAGTGTCCCAAAATGTGATCAGAGACTTGTAAAAAGAATCTTTTTAGAAAAAAAGAGTTGCCACAAGGATAGTGACTGGATCTATTATGACTGTCTTTCAAAAGGTTAATAATAAGGAATGATAGTTCCTTATGAAAGAAGAGAGAATCACGAGGCTCAGAATTAACACAGAAATAATACTGGTTTTAGGGCATAAAGAGAATGATCTTTTATAGACAAAGTGAATTATTGGGGGTTTAAAAAAAAGTAACATATAGGATGAAAGATTAGGAAGATCATAAAGAAATGAGTAAAATAGAATATGAGATAAGCTAGTCTGTTATTCTAAATGCTTTTAAAAATGTACTTTGGAAAGAAAGGAACCACCTGCAAAGAACATTTAAGTTCCTGTGACTAAGCTCTCATAGTTGCATCATTTGAGGCTCCTTTGATGGTTAGCATAGTACCTTTGCCTATAAAATATACCAGCTTTTGAATGAATGGTGAAAGTGATCTGAAGTTATTTGAAATTTGTTTAGTAAGTACGTACAATCACAAAATAATTCTCTTGATAAATAATGTTTTTTGAAATTGATGATTTGCTTACATTCTCAATAACATTTTAAAAGCATAGGAGGAACTTGGGTTTTAGCCTGTCAATTGAGTATGAGTATTTTGGCTGTCAAAGCCAAATTCCCAAGTGTATGGCCCTATTGAGTATAGTAAATTTGGACCCAGTTTTTAAATAGGAAAACATTTTTCTTCTTTGTAAAACCTGAACTAGCATGGTATAAAACTAGCATGTCCTTAATACACTTGTATACTTTTTGTCTTTTTCAGGAAAGCAGTGTTTCTTAGTCCTACGACAGCAGCAGTTTAATGTCCAGGCTCTTGTGGCGGTAGGAGACCATGCAAGCAAGCAGATGGTTAAATTTGCTGCCAAGTAAGTAAGCAATTATATCCTGTTGTCAGAATAAACAATGGTGGGAACCAAGACTCCCAGGGCTTTGGACCATTTTCATACATTAACATCAATGCTTCGTTTGTTTAAAAATGTAGTTATTTAAATTGTCAGTTCAGTGTTGCTGAATACATTAAACTTACAAAAGAGAAAATATGGAGCACAAGCTTGAAATTCATTTGGAACTGCTGAAGCAGCACTCTCTACAGACAAGTCACATTTACTTTCAAGTAGAGTAACAAAAAGCCTGGCAGCCTCAACACTGCAAAGCAACTTTATTTTGTTGTGTTTGTTGAGCTTCATTTCCTCCCTCCCTTTCCTAGTTTAAGATTTGCATATTAAGCAACAAGTTTTCTAACTGAATAACAGAAGTGTTTAAAATAAGAGAGTGGAATTTTGCAAATGATTCCATCCTGAAAGAAGTAACACAATTGTTTTAACATGTCACAGCTTTTAACTTGGACACCAAAAGGGTTTTTGTTTTTTAAATAAAGCTTGCCTTTTTCCCCCCACAGAAGTATTACTTCCTGGCCCAGGGTTCCTGCAGAAGCTTATTGTTTTGTTCATTTGTAAGGGGCAGGATATAGGATTAGGATATCTCTGCTCTTTATGTGTATACACTTTAAAGATGAGTTAACACAGATAGAATTGTCAATTTTAGAACTAGAAAGAAACAAAAAACTGATCTAATTTAATATTTTAATTTTATGTTTGACCCTCCCTGACTCCCTCAGCACAATTGTCTACATATAGTCACTGCTTAGCAACTGGTTTTGGTTTACAGATTTATTTATCAAATTTAGTCTGATAGTATCATGACAATACCTGCCCTCTGGTTTAAAGACTCCAGCCCATTATTTACATCCATTATTTACATTGTTCATCTCTGATGAGCTCAGATGTATCAGTACTACTAGAACCACTGGCCCCACCCCTCCCTATCTCACAGCCCTGCTACTGAGAGACTGTCACTTTCATCTTTTCTGTATCTTTTGGTGATTCATTTTGCTGTTTTCATCCCTAGTCTTTAAGGGTATATGCTTGTGGGGGTGCCTTTGTCACCTAGCCTTTTCAGGTCAATCTGTATCCTATGAAATAGGACATAAATAAACTTGGTTCCTAGAAATAAACTATCTTACAGTGAGGCTTCTGTAAGAGCCCCTGAAAACCACAGATGTATATGCTTAATTATATTTAATATACTGGAAAATACTGGAGAAAAGTTGGCTTCAAGTCAACAAACAACCTTTAGGACTTTGTTACAGGAAGGGGGACCCTTTTTAGGGCCTGAGAGTGGGCGCTTGTGTAACACTTGGAAATGAATTGTCCAAGGAAATGCACGTGCTGACAAAGCAAGAGACTGTATTGGTAAGGGGTACCTGGGTGGAGAGCAGGAAGGTAAGGGGACCCAGGAGGAGTGCTCTGCCATGTGCTTTCCGTCTCAGGTTTCATGGTGCTGGGGTTAGTCTCCGGACTCAGGGTGCACTGCTCAGCCAAGAGGGCTTCCAGCAAGGAGGATTCTGGGAGGTTGGTAGGATTTATGGCGCCTCCTTTTGACTTTTCCCGAGTTCTTCTGATTGGTGGTGGCTTGTTCCTTACCAGGACCTCCTGTCGTAAAATAACTCACGCAAATGGTTACAGTGGTGCCTGGTCGGGGTGGGTGGTTTCAGTCAGTGTTTCCCCTAACAGCTTCTGTCTCTTATATGTTAAATTGGTTCTGAAAACTAATATATGAAGCTGACAGTTTGGGGTTTTGGTTGTTTTTTTTTAATTTTTTGTTTTGTCCTGCGGTATAACCAGTTAACAGTGTTTCAGGTGAACAGCAGAGGGGCTCAGCCAAACATAGAGCTGACAGTTTTATATCAAATGTATTTTTTATTTAAACTGCATTATAACCTCAGTATTACATTCTTAAAAGATTAGCAGTCTGAAAGTCTTTTGGAAATCCCATTTGCTATTAATCACTTAAGAGTCATTCTAATATCAAGAGAACAGTAACTTCATTTGATATCTTTAGAGGCAGACACATTAAAGTAGTCTACAAATAGTTATTTCTTATTTCTTATTTTGGATCTTCTCAGAAACTCCTGGAACTTGATTAACTGACAGCAGTTGACCATATCAGATGTCAACCACAGCTTACCAGCTAGAAAACATACTTGCACACAGAACTTAGTTCACTGATGCCCTTATTTGTCATTTAGTTGCTAAGTCATATCCAACTCTTTTGCGACCCCATGAACTGTAGCTCACCAGGCTCCTCTCTTCGTGGGTTTTCCCAGGCAAGAATACTGGAGGGGGTTGCCATTTCCTTTTCCAGGGGATCTTCCCGACCCAGGGATTGAATCTTCCTGCATTGGCAAGCAGATTCTTTACCACTGAGCCACCTGGGAAGCAATGCCTTTATAATGAATGTTAAAGAAAGGCTTTCGTCTAAATGGTATAGTGTATGGGTGACCTTTGTTTTCTTTTTAGAATAAGGGAAGAATTCAGATAATTTAATCTGGATTTCATAATCCTGAAGTAGATTAAACTCAGTCATGATCTATCTATAGACCTGATTTTAACCTTTTTCTTTTGTTTTTGTTTTGGCTGCTTGCGACCCAGGGGTACTGGTTCTCTGACCAGGGATTGAACCGGGGCCCATTAGGCCTACAGCAGTGAAAGCACTGAGTCCCAACCACTGAATCACCAAGGAATTTCAAGATCTGATTTTACAATTCAAGTTTGACTATTAACCAAGACTTCCCTGGCGGCTCAATCAGTAAAGAATCTGCCTGCATTGCAGGAGACCTGGGTTCAATCCCTCAGTTGGGAAGATCCCCTGGACAAGGGAATGGCTACACACTCCAGTACTCTTTCTTGTAGAAAAGTACAGGAGCCTGGTGGGCTGTAGTCCACGGGGTCGCAAAGAATCGGACATGACTGAGTGACTTTCACTATTTCACTGTCATGATGTGACTTTGATTTCTTTTCCTTTTTTTAAATTAACTAGTTCATTTATTTGGCTGTACCAGATCTTAGCTGCAGTGTGCAGATCTTTAGTTGCAGCATGTGGAATCTAGTTCCTTGACCAGGAATCAGACCCAAGCCCCCTGCATTGGGAACATAGAGTTAGCCACTGGACCACTAGGGAAGACTTGAATCCTTTTTTCAACCAGAAAAGTACATGTAACTATTTTTAGTCCATTTTAAAAACTGCATTTTATATAATTAGTAATGTGTGGTAAAAGATGGTTTCATAATAGAGCTGTTGCAAATTATAAAGCCTTTAACTGGTTATATACAAGTGAATGGAGTCAATTTTATACAATAGGTTTAACATGTAGTACTTAAGTTACAATTATTTAACTTTCGGCACTACTTACATGTTAAGGTATCTTGCCTGAGTAAGAATATATGTGTTAATAGCTTTTGCTACTTTATGAAAAAGGAAAATTCTCATGACTCTTTATGGTGAAAGATGATAAGCTTTTAATTTTTGTGGCTGGTTGATAAGATAATTTTCTTAGGAATGTGATTTCTTGATATATCAGTCAGCTTATCTTTTTTTATGTGATTTTCTATACTTCTAAGGTAGTTCAGAAATTCTGATGTTTCTTGGTAACAAGTCTAAAGCACTTGTCCTTTCTAACAGAAAGCCAGCAGTACAATCTTATATTCAAAGTACCAGTTTTAAAAGAAGAAAATCAAGAACAGAAAAATTTTGCTTTGAAAATTACCTGCTCTATTCATGAATAATAATAGATCAGGTAAAGTTGTAAATTCTAAAGAACTTTCAGAACTTTTTTTGGAAAAAGGTTGATTTTTTTCTTCATCCTTCAAAATCCTTTTCTTAAAAAGTCCACACATGCCAGAGGTTTCTAAGTGCTATTTTTATCTAAAATTTTCAGTGGCTTCCTATTTCCAACTATGTCCAATATTAATTCTGCCTCCCAGTTTCTCCTGTTATTTCCTACCACTTCTCAATATATATGCTTCAAATGGGATAGTCTCTCCATATCTACAGTGACCTCTTTTTTTAATTTTAAAATAAAAATTTAAAAATTATTGTCTTAAAGATACATAAAAAATACTATGCCATATCATTTTATAGGCTGACTTACAGAAGAGAGCTGCTGTGTAAATTGTGTTCATGTCAACTGAAGCCAACAATATCCATGTTCTGTACAAATGAAGATTTCATTGTAGTTTGAAAAGTGACCTGCTAAGCGAGTTATTTGGTGGTACTTGGCAGTTACTTACTCCTTAGGTTTCTTAAGTCTGTGCTGCTCAAGCAGACTTATTGAATCCTGTTTTCATCTGTATAGAGGCAGCAGATAACTAATAGTACAATAGTTTCCATACTAGGGAAAATGTTTCTGTTTACAGTTCTCGTATTTTATCAGATTAGACACCTGTTTGATTCAGATATCAGTGAACATACTACATTATTAACTCTGACTGGAACACTATGATTTTATAAAGTCATCTACTGATAAATTGTCATTCTTGGATTGCTCTTCGCAGTACTTTGGTTAATTATGAGGCCTAATTATCCTGAACCAACCTCAAAGTTAATGTTTTATGTAATTGTGAACAATCATTGTTTATATTACTAGTATTAAGGATACAGAAAATTAAATCCAGAAGTGTACATGAGTCTACAGCTTTATACAGTAAAACAAATGTCAGGAATTTACTTCTAACAAACTTTAATGTGATATTATTAATTTGAATTTTATGGGTTTTAATATTTGCTTTTTATTTTCTTTAAAAATTCACCTTGAGGGGGAGTTCCCTAGCAGTCCAAAGGTAGAACTGCTCGCTTTCACTGACGAGGGATCAGGTTCAATCTCTGGTCTGAAAATTAGGATAATCCCACAGGCCGTGCAGCACAGCCAAAAAAAAAAAAAACCAGACTGTAAAAATTCACTTCGATTTAAAGTTAAGGGCTGTGACAATAAGGCATTTACTTCTACTAATTTTATATTTGTATGTATTTAAGTAACCTGATAAAATTAAGTGTTCGCTGAGGGTCCCTGATATTGTAAAGACACCACATTGAGTAGTGCTTAATTCTTACCAAGCTTATTTTGAATTTAAAATTCCTGGGATTTTGGTGAAGAAAATTGAGTTCACAAAATAAGTTATCCTGGAACTACTAAGATGATGTAGAAACCAAACTGAAGTGCCAGTGAACAATGGCGTGTAATAGAGCCCAGAGACTTGGCTCCTTACTAGTTAGGCACATGACTTCATAACTTGTTTACTTGTATGTTAGTCTTATTCATTCTTCACAACTAAGACCCTTCTTTAAACATCTTTATTTCAGCTTGCCTGAGAAATACTAAAGTCTGAGGTTGGATGTAGTGCTAATTCACTGTAATTGAAGGAAGTTACTTGACATATAAACCAAGCTTGTGCCTGCCTTAGAATTGGAGTGCAGATTTTTATTAAGGTGGTTTATTATTTTTAAAAATCTATGCACAGTTGATGTTTTGGGGATGCTATTTTGATGTAATTGGCAAATATATGGTGTCTCATGTTTGGGCATTTTGAGTTCTTTGCTTCAATGAATTGTTTATTGAATTTGTATCACTGAAGTATTTTGTGTTGGTACATTACTAGAAAAACTAGCATGTAGCAACTTCATAGCAACTTTATAGCTTTTTGTCCTCTTTTCAACCTAATCTTATTATACCTTGCGCAGGTTTAAAAATTATTCATTTGAATGTGAGTAGCTGTGTAAGTCTATGGACCACATTTCTCACTGAGTACAGTAAGATTCAACAAATAATTTCTCACAACCAGAAAGCTAACAAGTTTATTGGCAGTTTTGCTGAAAACCTTTGATATTCAAGTTTCTATAAGTGTCTAAATTTTAATAGTTTTTGTTTTTTTTTTAGAATATATAAAGATGTAGAAAGAAAAACTTAGAATAGTATCATTTTCACAATCACTGATTTTGAGGGGGAGGGGTAAAGGGGGTAAATAGGAGTAATGTGGAAACTGTTCTGAAAAACATGAAATAATGACTGCCTAAAATGATAATTTAGTCATCACCTAGCTTTCAGCTCTCAATTTTATCCTTACTGTTAACAAGTAACAGTCAGCATATATCAATATAGTGTAGGATTTCTTACACATTTTAGACCTTTGTTGTGACAATCTAGTATAATAAAGCTTAAGGGCTTTTGAAGGGCTTAAATCTGTAGTGTTTCAGTTCAGTTCAGTTCCGTTGCTCAGTTGTGTCCGACTCTTTGCGACCCCATGAATCGCAGCACGCCAGGCCTCCCTGTCCGTCACCAACTCCCGGAGTTCACCCAAATTCATGTGCATCAGGTCAGTGATGCCATCCAGCCATCTCATCCTCTATTGTCCCCTTCTCCTCCTGCCCCCAATCCCTCCCAGCATCAGAGTCTTTTCCAATGAGTCAACTCTTCGCACGAGGTGGCCAAAATATTGGAGTTTCAGCCTCAGCATCAGCCCTTCCAATGAACACCCAGGACTGGTCTCCTTTAGGATGGACTGGTTGGATCTCCTTGCAGTCCAAGGGACACTCAAGAGTCTTCTCCAACACCACAGTTCAAAAGCATCAATTCTTCGGCACTCAGCTTTCTTCACAGTCCAACTCTCACATCCATACATGACCACTGGAAAAACAAAAGGTAAAAATCACTATTCCTGCAAAGCTTATTTTGCTAACCTTCCATCATTATCTTGTGTATATTAAGCAGATTATATGAATAATGATGCTGCTGCTGCTAATTCGCTTCAGTCGTGTCTGACTCTGTGCGACCCCATAGACGGCAGCCCACCAGGCTCCGCCGTCCCTGGGATTCTCCAGGCAAGAACAGTGGAGTGGGCTGCCATTTCCTTCCCCAGTGCATGAAAGTGAAAAGTGAAAGTGAAGTTGCTTAGTCGTGTCTGACTTCACAGCCCCATGGACTGCAGCCTACCAGGCTGTTCCGCCCATGGGATTTTCCAGGCTAGTACTGGAGTGGGTTGCCATTGCCTTCTCCGAATAATGATGGGTGACCTCTATAACAGGTGCCTTAGATTTTTTAGCAGGGGGGGGGGGCATCCCTGAATGGGCATGCCGTAGATTTTTTTTAAAGAAGGACCATGGAAAAAAGCTCCCTCCCCCACAAACATATACTTGGACTTTTATTGCATATGAAATAATATTTTTAATATTTAAGAAACTTAATCTACAATTAAAATTTAGTATGGTGATTGCTCTTGCTCTATCTTGCCAAGCTTTCCAGTGGCTACCATGAACTTTTATGTTTATGGGGTGCACCCCAGTAAAGGTTCAGTGTAGTACCACCAGTAGCTTCCCTATCTCATGTACAGGGGAAATAACAGATTTGCTTATAACAGTAGCAGCAATAACAGCTGACTATTACTGTATATTCAGTATGGAGCAGCAAAGTACAGTACTTGGATTTTTCCCCCTGAGCCTCATAACAGCACTGTGAGGTATAGATACCCTTTTGTCTTTTTTTTTTTTCCCTCTTGTCTATTCATTTTACAGATAAGAGCCTCAATACTAGGCTCATGCTTCTTCTGTTTCTCCTATGTCATCCTGCCTCTCTAAGATTGTATAAAGATACTCGTTCAAAGCCTTCCACAATATAGATAGCTCACTTAGAATACAGCTTTAATGTTATTGAAATGTGTTGGTGACTGGGAAAAGGAAGCCCTATTGCTTTTTTGCCTCAAAAATACGTTTTCTGGAGTGTGCAGTTTATTCTGGTATACATCCTCAAAAGTAGATAGCTGTTTTATTTCTTGAGGGTGATAGTGACTTTTATTTATTGTCCCCAAGTTATTGAGAACCAAAACTGATGAAAAATAATAATTTTGGTTTTAAGAAGTACAGCTGATACTAAAGTAATAAAAAAGACTTTTGTGTTGAGTCATAAATTGATGCTAGAGACAGTTCCAAAGGAGGAATTAAATGTTTTTCTAGCCATCAGTAATATTAATGAGCGTATCTCCTCTAGCATAAAGCAGTAGTTGCCGTTCATAAAGCAGAAATTGCCCAGTAGTTTAAAAGCATGCAATAAAAACAGTAGGGAAGAGGGGGTCGAGAGTTTCATGTTTGCAAAAAACAGTTATTTTTTTGAATAATTTCAATATAAAAATATTTGATAGCTATAAGTATAAATATGAAACCTAAAGCTCAGTAGGCAAATTTACATCTGTTTTTGCTTAATCTTTTGGCTTTTGCTTATCATCATTGGGCTTCCCTGGTGGCTCAGATGGTGAAGAACCCGCCTGCAATGCAGGAGACCAGCGTTCAATTCCTGAGTTGGGAAGAATACCCTGGAGAAGGAAACGGCTACCCACTCCAGTATTCTTGCCTGGAGAATCCCATAGACAGAGGAGCCTGGCAGTCTACAGTCCATGGGGTCACAAAGAGTCGGACACAACTGAGTGACTTTCACTTCACTTCACTTAGCAGCAGCAGCACTGTCACACAGGGCATTTTACATGTTCTTTTCACTCTTGTAAGAAATAAAAATGCAGTCACTCAACAAAGCAGCTATGTGATACACGGAACTGATGTGGAAATTAAACCACCCTCAGAATCTAAAATAAGAATTTATCCTTTACCAAGATTCTGGACTTGGGAAGGAAATGAAAAAGTTTAGCTGGGTAACTAATGCTGTTCCTTAACGTATTAGGCCCTTTGTAACATACTTGTACTGATAGAATTGCTCTGTTGTCAGCAAGGGAAGAGATCTTGGACATTGTGGTATGGGTGTCCTTTTGGGTTAACTTTTTGTAGAGTGGTGCTAATATTCAGTCAGTTCTGTTGTTGTAATAAATACTTTCCTAAAAATCACCGTGCTATGCAAAATTATGCAATAAAAACCTCAAGATTTGTGCAGAAAATAGGTATACAGCACAATAGTCAAAAACATCAGTGATACAGTTTTATAAAAAGAACCTAATTTTTTTAAAACCATAAAATAGTTTTATACATATTGAATGTTGAGAATTACATGAATATTTCACTTTATCTTTAAAAAGACTCACTGTTTCTGAGTGGAAGTGGATATCAGAAGAGTTGTAGCTTGTAAATTGTTGTGTAATGGTACAAGAAAGGCTGTCTGAAGCCAGAAGGAAAGTTAGACTAGCTGATGTGAATGAGTGTGGCTTATAACACAGGTAGATGATCGAGGTGTGTATGTTTTGTGTATTCCTATTTGGCTCAGTTCACCTGAGTACAGTTTCTGCATTGACCTAGTGTTTCTCGCTGATGAAATCTGGTGTAGGCAAGCACAAATTCTCATTATTCTCAGATTGACATTTAATACATCAGTTGTGCATTGCGTGTGTGCTCAGACGCATCTGACTCTTTGCGATCCTAGGGACTATAGCCTGCCAGGCCCCTCTGTCCATGATATTCTCCAGACAAGAATACAGAGTGGGCTGCCATTTCCTCCTCCTCCAGGATCTTCCCAACCCAGGAATGGAACTCTCAAATCCTGTGTCTCTTGCATTGCAGGAGGATTCTTTACCACTGAGCCACTGGGGAAATCCCAGTACATCAGTTGGTTAGAATTAATTCACGTTTTCAAAACAAGTGTTAAAGCAAAACTATACTCTTAAAAGAGATAATGATGCTTGCACAGTGACTGGGTCCAAATGTAAGAATCTTATCTGTTTGCTGGCTGCTGATGTGTGTAGGTAAGGAAAAGAAAGAAGTGGAGAATGGCTTCAAAGTTTCTAGTTTGAGAAACTATATGGAAAAAACACCATTGGTCTGGAATCAATTCCCAGGGTGGGCTGGGACTAAACACAATTCACTCTCCAGAGCTAGGATGGGTTCACCTTCCCTTAGAACACCTGGCCAGGTAAAGGTGAAAACTGAGCTGGGTGGGGCTCAGTTAGCAGTGAACAAGGGGAGAGGGATTTGGACAGTGTCTCCTAAACTTGCTTAGATGATGTTGAGTAAATTGGAGAGAAGTTCCACCCTTTTGAGTTCATGAAAGCCAAAGACTGAAATAGATTGTTTTACTGAAACCATTTTCTTTTTCTGGCTTGATAGAATTCTGTTCCTCCTATTCCAAGTCATTGTCTCATGTTAAATGTTTTCAAGTGACTACCATATGGAAAAAGTTGGCCTTGAAAGTTCTTACTTTTCCCCCACCATCTTCGCCATTGCTTCACTTTAGTAACTCACTGCTGTGGCCACAGGCTTGATTTTGCTTGTTAGAATTTCATTTTAAACTCCAGTATCTGTTCTCTGTCTGGGCTTCCCAGGTGACTCAGTGGTAAAGAATTCACCTGCCAATGCAGGGAGACACAGGTTCAGTCCCTGGGTCAGGAAGATACTCTGGAGGAGGGAAATCTCCCCACTTTCTTCCAGTTTTTTCTGTCCCCTTTTGACCTCACACAACCCCAGTTCCATTCCTAGAACTACTTCCACTACATCCTTATCCACTGTTCTCTTTGTTTCTTTTGCCCTGCACGCTTCTTACTAACTCCTTGTCCCATATACTACTATTGCCATAATCTAACACCAGGTTTAAAGAGTGTATTGTGTTTTTATGGCTGAAAAATTGATTTTTATTCCCCAGCTGGGCCTAGGAGACTATATTCTACTTTATAATGAAAGTAGAGGTTTATAGGTTGCTTCTGTCTTCATTGTTTCACTGAACTCTTCAGGATTTCATTCCTCTGTATCCCTTGTTTCTGAGTATAACTATAATAAGAAAATAAAAATTTGGAAAATTCTGTGGGTTCCATTGCTGAATATATTATTCTGTATGTTAGGCGCTTAGTCTTGTCTGACTCTTTCCGATTCTGTGGACTATAGCCTGCCAGCCTCCTCTGTCCATGGGATTCTCCAGGCAAGAATACTGGAGTAGGTTGCCATGCCCTTCTCCAGAGGATCTTCCCAACCCAGGGATTGAACTTGGGTCTCCCACATTGCAGGCAGATTCTTTACCTTTTGAGCTACCAGGGAAGCCCCAATATATTATTAGCCTTCTGTTATGATTGAAAACACATATTAGCAGCAACATATAAATTTTAATGGATTCTCATACTTACTTAAATAAAGAAAAAATCCTTATAGATTTTTTTGCTTTAGAAATTTGAAGATCAGTGAAGCATGAGGTAATTCAAATGAATATTTAGTAACATTCACTTTGGCAGACTAGCAGTTTAGTTAGCCAACTAAAGATTCTGCTAGAATCTGTGGTTTGGAAAATAGCATAGCAGAAAATATGTTCATGAGAAAAAGGCCATTTCTAATCCTTATTTGATTTTCGTTCTTAGATTTTTATATTAAATGCTTGTAATTATCTTTAGTACGAGGGGAGTGCCTAAGGACTGTTTATTTATTCTCCAGGTGTTTCCATCTTGAATACTGCAAAGATATTGGACATTTAAAACATGTCCCACACAAAAAGTGGGAGAAAAATGGTATTTATATGTTAATTCCATGAGGCCCTACATTTAACTCTATTCCCTCTGGCCATATACCAGGTGGAAAAAAGCAAGGACTCCACTATTAAAAATATCAAATCAGATTGTTCCAGCTGGGGTTTCGTAATCATTTAAAAGGCAAACTATGAGGTCACTTTTAATATCTTAAGTAGATAACTATCTTAGCATTTACTTAAGATATTAAATCTTAGGTGCTTATTTTTGCCTTACTGAGTAGATTGTACCACTAACAGTTTCTAGCATTTTAGTATTTTCCTTAAGAGCAACATTAACAATATGGGGTCAGTTGTTTTCCCCATATTATCTTTCCTGGGAATATCCAATTCATCAATATACTAATCCGAAAAGTTGACTCATTAATTGGATTTAAGTGTCACAGGACTCTTCAACACATTATTTTAATCACTTTGTTGGAAGGATCAATTTTCTCATGGTTGAATGCATATAGAAATGAAACAACTAAATGAGTTACATAGGAAGGTTGGCACATCTAATTCCCTAAAGGTCTTTAAGAACAGGTTCTTAATTGTGTATCCGAAATGGTTTGAGATCTTTAAATGAAATTTATCTGAAAGCAGGAAGATGGGATACCCATCTAAACCAATGTTTCTGGATCCCCATCTTATGTTGACATTAGTGTCCCAATATTTAGTAGCTGGAGTTAGAACTGAGGCAAGTCATCCCTTTTTTTCTTTTTAAAACTGTTTATTTAGTGACATTTAAAAATAATGAAAGAGTAATCTGTATTAGTTATGATTGAGTCTTGTAAAGACAAGTTTTTTTAAAGGCACCCCTGTAGGCCTTTGTGTATTGACTGCTTTTAACAACTGGAGTAAATGTAAACACAGGTTTTTGAAGTTTAAAATTAAAATCATAGTGACTCAGTGCAGAAGCCTACAGTTCATTTAAAGAACTGATGTTAAAGTTAAAAATTCTATTTTGCTATTTATGTTTGTGTAACCCACAGCAGCATAGAGATGTTTGGATTCTGAAAAAAAAAAATAAAAAGTCTTTTCAGGCTGTAATATTTGCAGAAAAATATGTGTATGTTTTATTTTCTTTTTCTTCGTATTAGTCATTGTGGTTAGGTTATTTATTGGTAGCTGGTGAGTCACAAGTGTGTTTCTCATTCTCTGGTGAGTCACCTACCTACTTACAAGTTTGATTATTTTCTTTCCTTTCTAGATCTTTCACCTGAAAATAACTTTTACTTAGTTAATAAGCTAAATCTTCAGTTTGCGCATTAATTTTTAGAACTATAAATAGCAAAATAATACTCAGAAGAAGGTTCAGTGATGTAGAAAATTTACCTCTGCTCTGGTCCAGGCACTCTTCTGGGCTTAGTTATTTAGTGACACTAAATAGCACATAATAATCAAATAAGGAGCTTAATTTGGGGAGAGGACAAAAAATAAACAACTTCCATGAAGAGACATGTTACAGGTCCTGTGATGGAAGTATTTTTATACACCATCTAAGTTGAGGCCCAGACACTGGTGGGCATTTGGGTACCTCTTGAGCATCATGTGGATTAATTGATGAACATAGGCTGGTTGTACTCTGTTCTGGGAGAAGGCAATGGCAACCCACTCCAGTACTTTTGCCTGGAAAAACCCATGGGAGAAGCTTGGTAGGCTGCAGTCCATGGTGTCACTGACAGTTGGACACGACTGAGCAGCTTCACTTTCACTTTTCACTTTCATGCATTGGAGAAGGAAATGGCAACCCACTCCAGTGTTCTTGCCTGGAGAATCCCAGAGATGGGGGAGCCTGGTGGGCTGCCGTCTGTGGGGTCGCACAGAGTCGGACACGACTGAAGTGACTTAGCAGCAGTACACTGTTCTAGATTGCAGCCCTTTGAACAACTGTACTTAGATGGTTTATACCTCTTTGTTGGAATGAGGTACTTATCTATTGGATCAGAAACAGAACTTCTATATCTGGTCCTGCCCAGTTCAAAATTTGCATTGAAAACCTTGATAATAAGTGCTTTAAAAGTAGGTTGAAAATCTGGTGTCACTAGATGCCAGTTTATGGGATTAATTCTTCTACGTTATTAAGTAATAACTTAATGTTGTCTTATGCAGAGATTCTGATGAATATATGTTGAGTCTGGCAACAGCAGGACCTCAGGATACATCAGCATTACCAGAAAAGGCAGCATGACTCTTAGGCATTTTGAAAGCTATTTGTGAAGGGCCTGTTATTTCTACTTTATTTCACATAAGCTCTAAAGGAATCTTGCAGCTCATGAATTTCTAAGAATGAGAATGAATTATTTCAAAGTAAGCTGACGATGCATTCTGGAGTATTTAAATTTGGAGGCTGATTTGTGAGTCTGTAACAGAACTGTTTAGTGCAGTAATCTGTACCTGACCTTACTAGCTGTGTGATCTTGGGCTAGTTACTTGACCTTTCAGTCTCAGTTTTTTCAACTGTAAAATGGTAGTATACCTACCTTGTAGGCCTTTGTGAAGTTTAAGCAAGATGATATATGTGTAAAGCACTTCACATGGGAACTAGAACATAAACGGAAATTGCGAAAGTGACATGGAAATAATACTATGTTAGGTATTTATATATATTAAGATCAATTTCATTTAAGCTGTAGAAATAAAACTGCTTCTTCAAACTTAAAAAATACGGAGAAAATGAACAAAACTACTGTAGGTACATTACATATTTTTTGTAAATGAGAAAAAATGTAGAGAAGTATAGAAAGCAGTGATTAGAGGAAGAGGGAGTTCAGTTCAGTATATGATAGGGAACCTAGAATTTTAAATTTATACATTATTGAACATTGCAATTTTAACAGTAAGGATATTCTTTTATAATAAAAAATAAGTTTTTGAAATAATGTTTAAAAAATAACTTAAAACTGTAAGAGCAAACCCTGCCATTTCCCCATCCCTTGCTGGTGAGAGGCATGGTGAATTGGGGATGATTCTTTTTTTGTTCTCCAAAAGGATTTGCCAGAACCAGCACCTCACACTGAGACCCAGCAACAAAAAATGGGTGAAGTACTTCTTTACCAGATCTATTTCTCCACTATTTATATGCAGGATTGGGATCTCTCTGACTCAGTTACATGCTATTAAATACATTTTCACCTGCAAATCATCTACCTGCTCCAGCAGCCTTTTCTCAGTTGTGATTCTTGTGTCCTATCCCACTGACCTCCAAAGTGTGATTTGCTCAAAATTACTCTCTAAAGGAAAGAAAATAATCCTTTCCTTCATTTCTTTTTTTATCTAAGAGTGATAGGAAAAATTTAAGTTTTTCTAATAGTTAATTTATAGATAAACACTGGACCTATCACTTGGATTGCACCTCATAAGGTCACACACATGTCACCTCCAGCATGTGAGGGCTCTAAAGTAAGACTGCAGGATTCCAGGAACACAGAGGAGCAAACAGTGGTACCCCAACTCTCTGGTTCACTTTCAGCATATTACAGTTTACTATGTCTGGTTAAATGGTTTGGGGGATTATATTTATTTATATTTAAGATAATAAACTGACCATCACACAGTAGACAAGTGGCTTAAAATGATTTCTTCCAAGAAACACTGTTCAGTTCACTTCAGTTGCTCAGTCGTGTCTGACTCTTTGTGACCCCATGGACTGCAGCATGCCAGGCTTCCCTGTCTGCCACCAACTCCAGGAGCTTACTTAAACTCACGTTCACTGAGTCGGTGATGCCATCCGTCTCATCCTCTGTCGTCCCTACTCCTCCTGCCTTCAATCTTTCCCAGCATCAGGATCTTTTCCAATGAGTCATTTCTTCACATCAATTGGCCAAAGTATTGGAGTTTCAGCTTCAGCATCAGTCCTTCCAATGAATATTCAGGGCTGATTTCCTTTAGGATTGACTGGTTTGATCTCCTTGCAGTCCAAGGGACTCTCAAGAATCTTCTCCCCAATACCACAGTTCAAAAGCATCAGTTCTTCAGCACAAGTGTTAATGCTGACACTTCTGATAATGGGAAATCTTTGTAACAGCTGCATGATAAAGCGTGTTTTTTGTTTTGTTTTGTTTTTAATGATAATCCAATCATATCTGACAAGATTTTCATACTCCCCTAGCTAGATAGAAATTATCAGGAAACTATATGAAGTATGGATTTGCTATTACTAATTATGGATCACTGTTGCTAATTATGCATCTCACCCTAAATTTATATTTGCCTAAAGGTAATAACTTACATTTAGTATTACATGTATATAGTTTTTAAAATAAATAGAATATCTACATATTAGGGGACATAATTACCACTTTTTTACTGATAGAGTAAGTCAAATTATCAAGTGTTTGGAGAGAGCTACTCAACCCTATAGTAGTTATATTAACTACTGTAGCTATCTGTATTAAGCTTATAATGAGGTTAATGTCTAGCTGTTAACCCTATAATTCATGTATTTAAATATTCTCTCCTTTTTGAAACATGTTACGTCCTTGCACCTCTAATGCCATTCAGTTGTTTTGTTTTTTTTTTAAAGTCTCTTCTCTACCCCCCAGAGTTCTATTATGATCTTTAGCATTTCTGAACCAAGAGGGATAAGTGAGACTTTCCCCCAAAAAACTGATTGGTGTGACAGAACCAAGAAATAATTCCCGATAAGTTGTTTTAAGATTGTTTTAGGCTGTGCTGATTTTGAAATGTGTTTATAACACCTCCCTCCTTCCCCTGAGCAGTCAATTTGAAGAGGCCACTATGCACTTGAATGGATAAATTCTGCTTTACACAATCCTAATGCTTCATAGTCAAATTTTGTGTATCTGCTTTTTAAAAAAATCTCTTTACAGTGCATAATACCCATTATAGGTTTGCAAAGTGTATGTGATGATACACAACATTAAAGAATTAGGCATTACTCAGTAGTGCATTATTTTAGACTATGAAGTTTACTTCTTCCTTCAAATACTAAAACTATTTTGACAACCTTAACAGGATCATTGAAGCCTATTATATACATTCTTCATGTTTAACTTTTTCTTAATGACACAGGGCCGTTATTCTGAACTTCAGTTACTGTGCAAGGTTATAATATGTTGTTTGGTGCTTTCATGTCTTTGTTTGTTTTTTAATATATTTTCTTCAGTAGTCAGTTGTTACTTAAAACAACAGTTGTGCCTACTTCTAATCATTCCAACAGACTTTTTTTAGTTTGTTGCTTCTTATGTAATGTGGTTTTAGTCCCTGAGTCGAGTCCGACTCTTGCAATCCACCAGGCTCCTCTGTCCATGGGATTTCCCAGGCAAGAATGCTGGAGTGGGTAGCCACCATTCCCTTCTCCAGGGAATCATCCCAACCCAGGAATCAAACCCAGGTCTCCTGCATTGCAGGCAGATTCTTCAGCAACAGAGTGAAGCCCCAGTATCATATAATGTAGACATGACAACTTATAATCACAATTGACAGAACTGTGGATAATGAGGGTATTTCTATGGCTGATGAGGAGGCCCTAAATAACAAACTATATGACAGTCATGTTGGAAAGATGGGATTTTATTCCTTCAGATAACTGAGTACTGTTTGTTTTTTCCCACAAGCCATGTTCTATAATTGTTTGGGTTACTCATACATTATATCATTTGTTTAAAAAAAAAAAAACTTGAAAAAACCCGCAAAACTTGATGCACTTGTTTTAGTCACTCAGTCGTGTCTGACTCTTTGCGACCCCATGGACTATACTGACCAAGCTCTCTCCATGGAATTCTTTTTTTAAAATTTTATTTGATTTTTAAACTTTACATAATTGTATTAGTTTTGCCAAATATCAAAATGAATCTGCCACAGCATGGAATTCTTTAGGCAAGAATACTGAAGTGAATTGCCATTCCCTTCTCCAGGGAAGCTACCAACCCAGGGAGGGAACCCAGGTCTCCTGCATTGCAGGCAGATTCTTTACCATCTCAGCCACCCATAGTCCACCTAAAATATTTTAATAAAACACTTTATATGAAGAATGGCGATTTTTACAGTTTTTTTTTTTTTTCTGAAGAGAGTTTAAATTAGAAGTAAGGTCCTGGTTAAAAGGAGTTAGAAGTAAATTAATTAAATTGAATGGTTGACAGTTCCTAATGCATAACATAAAGTCTGTTCTGCCTATTAAGGTATTTCTAATATCAAGGCTCTATTAATTTTATTTGTAGAGTGATTCCCTATATTCCGGGGCAGAAGGGTAGTTGGAAAGTGAAGTATAAAAAAAAATGCTGTGATAGTGTGTTTTGGGAGGTGTTGGTAATAATAAAAAATAGCTGACTTAGCTCTTGAAAAGATATATTTAATTTACTTCATCTATTTCTACTGTAATAATGTAGTTCCCAGGAGTTCCTGTGCTTCCACGCCTGCCATATCCTTTATAAAAACCAAAGGCTTTTAGTTAGTTGCTTGTTAGACATAACGCTCTTTCAGAGTACAAAACACAGTGACATATTAGTTTCAAAATGTAAAGCAAACTTTAATAGGATCTCTTTATGGCAGCAGTCAAGCTGTAGTTTATATACAAGATAGTATTAAGCCATCTTAACACACAGTGTCAGATGAAATCATGTTAAATAGACTTTTTCTACAAAGTGGAATATTGCAATTAACTTATTCAAGTATTCCAGTCCCTCTTGTATTGACTCTATACATACAAATACACGTCAGTTCAGTCCAGTTCAGTTCACTCACTCAGTCGTGTCCAACTCTTTGTGACCCCATGGAGTGCAGCATGCCAGGCCTCCCTGTCCGTCACCAACTCCCAGAGTCCACCCAAACCCATGTCCATAGAGTCAGTGAAACCATCCAACCATCTCCTCCTCTGTTGTCCCCTTTTCCTCCTGCCTTCAATCTTTCCCAGCATCAGGGTCTTTTCAAATGAGTCAGCTCTTTGCATCAGGTGGCCAAAGTACTGGGACTTTTCAGCTTCAACATCAGTCCTTCCAAGGAACACCCAGGACTAATTTCCTTTAGGATGGACTGGTTGGATCTCCTTGCAGTCCAAGGGACTCTCAAGAGTCTTCTCCAACACCAGCTCAAAAGCATCAATTCTTCAGCGCTCAGCTATCTTTATCATCCAACTCTCACATTGATACGTGCCTACTGGAAAAACTGTAGCCTTGACTAGATGGACCTTTGTTGGCAAAGATATCTCTGTTTTTTAATATGCTGTCTAGGTTGGTCATAACTTTTCTACCAAGGAGTAAGCGTCTTCTTATTTCATGGCTACAGTCACCATCTGCAGTGATTTTAGAGCCCCCAAAAATAAAGTCTGCCACTATTTCCACTGTTTCTCCATCTGTTTGCCATGAAGTGATAGGACCCGATGCCATGATCTTAGTTTTCTGAATGTTGAGCTTTAAGCCAACTTTTTCACTCTCTTCTTTGACTTTCATCAAGAGGCTCTTTAGTTCTTCTTTGCTTTCTGCTGTACGGGTAATGTCATCTGCTTATCTGAGGTTATTGGTATTTCTCCCAGCATTCTTGATTCCAGCTTGTTCTTCATCGAGCCCAGCATTTCTCACAATGTACTCTGCATATAAGTTAAATAAACAGGGTGATAATATACAGCCTTGACATACTCCTTTTCCTATTTGGAACCAGTCTGTTCTTCCATGTCCAGTTCTAACTGTTGCTTCCTGACCTGCTTACAGATTTCTCGAGAGGCTGGTCAGTTGGTCCGGTATTCCCATCTCTTTTAGAATTTTCCAGTTTATTGTGATCCACACAGTCAAAGGCTTTGTCCTAGTCAATAAAGCAGAAATAGATGTTTTTCTTGAACTCTCTTGCTTTGTCAGTGATCCAGCAGATGTTGGCAATTTGATCTCTGGTTCCTTTGCCTTTTCTAAATCCAGCTTGAATATCTGGAAGTTCACGGTTCATGTATTGCTGAAGCCTGGCTTGGAGAATTTTGAGTATTACTTTACTAGCGTGTGAGATGAGTGCAATTGTGCGGTAGGTTGAGCATTCTTTGGCATTGGCTTTCTTTGGGATTGGAATGAAAACTGACCTTTTCCAGTCCTGTGGCCACTGCTGAGTTTTCCAAATTTGCTGGCATATTGAATGCAGCACTTTCACAGCATCATCTTTCAGGATTTGAAATAGTTCAACTGGAATTCTATCACCTCCACTAGCTTTGTTCGTAGTGATGCTTTCTAAGGCCCACTTGACTTCACAATCCAGGATGTCTGGCTCTAGGTGAGTGATCCCACCATCGTGATCATCTGGGTCATGAAGATCTTTTTTGTACCATTCTTCTGTGTATTCTTGCCACCTCTTCTTAATATCTTCTGCTTCTGTTAGCTCCATACCATTTCTGTCCTTTATTGAGCCCATCTTTGCATGAAATGTTCCCTTGGAATCTCTAATTTTCTTGAGGAGATATCTAGTCTTTCCCATTCTAAGCCCTCGTATAAGCTTTTACTAGTTTTAACTAGCAAGTTCTAGTCTGACCCTTTTTCACAAATTTGACTCTTCTTTTCGTTTTGTTTTAATGATTATTCTTCTGAATTTATTCATGTGCATGAGTAAATAGGGACAGGTAGATATAGATAAGGCCATAGAGATATTAGAACGGAATTATTTTATCATGATCTAAGTCTGCTCTTCTAGCACATAACTACTAGAAATAAAGGCAAATATTGGGATTGGAAGGTCAAAAAAAGTTTATTACAAGAATCTTCTATATGTAGTTAATCCTACCTTCTTTCTAATTTATTCAGTAGACCCAATTTGTGATACCGGAAGTTTAGCTTTGGCCCTAGTTTAGAAATAGGTTTGGTTTTCAAAGTTCTTTTGTCAGTTGTTTAGTACTAGAAACGATGTTTAAATGGTGGTAGTTTTCTAGTCTAGATGATCAGTATTTTAGCACATAACACTATTGAATCAATGAACTTAAAGGTAGTCCTAATTTCAGGTCCTGGATAAAAGGAATCATCTGGTTACTTTTCAGAGAGAGAAAGAAGAGAAAACTGTTTTCTTTGATCAGACCTTTAGCTAGCCTTGGGCAGAGTGTATTTGACCACATTCCAGCTTCTTTTTGGAAGGACACTCACTTAGTGCTCAATCCTTAAGAGTAGATGTGTTTAACTTGGCTTGAAGAAAACGTCCTGATAATGGAATGCCTCCTCCTAGGGAGTTGAAGGAGGTGAAATAAGAGAACCAAATGAGCCAGGGACATAGCACACTGTCTCAGGTTGGAGTGCTAGTTGGGGCAGGTCAGATTACTCCATGATGCAACTCACTGATGAATAAGGAAGAGAGAACCTACCCCGTAGAAACATGTAAGATAAGCAACAGAATTCTTACAAGCTCTGAATTATATACTCGGGTATCAAGTTAACCCATGTGAACAAATAAAGCAGTGGTAGGTGGCAGTCACATTGTAGGAAGATTTCAGTGATCCTGGATTGCCAGTATCATAAGCCCTTTTATTAATAAACTGAAGCCTCTCTATCCCTTCTTATCTCAGAGGAGTCTTATCTTAGTTCACCAACTACTTCTTTTACCATAATAAGTTTTTTTAGTTTCTTCAGTACACAAGATGTTTAGCTATAGATATTAGGTGATAGGTCTAGTGCAGAGATTTATGAGAGTGTAAAAGATATATATATATATATATATATATATATATATATATTTAAGGTAGTTGATAACAGACATTATAGAATTCTAGCTAGTGCAGCAAAGTGAATTGGAAATTTATCTGTATTACTTCACGGCACTTAATCTATTATATCATCCTTTTCCAACCCAAATGTTTGTTGAAATGGTTTGTAATATAAGTTGTTAGATTTCTGGAATCTTGTCAGATAGCTCCATAACTAATAAGGACCCAGTTCCTTATCCAAATGAATAGACTTTTTCTTATGAAGGTTAAATCTTTTTATTGTTGTTTTGCTTTGTTTAGATTCTGGTCATCCATCTTGCAGAATTTTGCATAGGGGTACTTGAGCCATGAGACCATAATGCAGAAGTTAACTGGAGTTTATGATAGCAGATAAACAGGGAGTCCAGGACAGATTTTCCTAATCCATTTTTGCCCTTTCTATTATGCCGGCTGCCCCAGGAAATCTACTATCTGTCAGTTGTCACTTTGGCATTTTTCTTCTTTCCTTCTCTTTTCAAGTCACTTCTGTAGCTTCAGTTACCACCTGAGAGTTTTAACTAATAGTTTTACATGGGAATTTGCATTTGGCCAGTTGAACTGCCATCATACTGATATCACTCGCCAAGATCTAAAAGTTAAATTTTATCCTTTTCCACAAATGTACAGTGACATGTTCTGTCAGTACAAGAACATACACAGGAGGAGAGCTGATACATTTTGTATGGGAACCACCATTTTAGATTCCACTTTTTTTCCCTTGGTTATATATAGGAGACCAAAAAATAACCAGTTATCTCCAATTTTGAGTGTGTGGTATTCAAAATTCAAGTTTGCTATAGAATTAAATTGCCCAGGAGATCCAGTTTTTTACTCACAGTTTATATTTAGCTAGCTTCAGGTAGGCATTCTTAAACGAAAGTACACAATCCAGTAGAGTATCTGCCACAAATCCAGTGACAGTGTGCACTCAGAAGCTTTAGGCAACGATTTCACTGGAGCACTCTAATGTCCTCTTAGTGCCCTGAAATCTTTTCAGTTGACCTTCTATTATTTAATGTATTTCTACATTAATGTACTTCTATTACATACCAGTAACTGTGTTCATTGAAGCCAGTGTTTCTCTTTATGGGAAATGCTGATCTTAGTAAATTTTAACTGTGGGTAGGGAGATATTCTTTAATAAATAACTGAAGGACTTTTTCACAGTTCAGTGCTGGTCCTGTTATCTGTTATGTCTAGAGTATTTTATAAATGGTAACTAAATTATGGGGTCTGGAAAATTATCTCTTCAAGAAATTTCACAAGGTGTGCTACATGGTAGCTTATTATAAGTAGGTTAAAGCGACTGGCTTTATCTCAAGTGACTTACTATGGTAAAGAAGAATTTAATATATTCAGCTTTACTGATGAAACACCAAACAAGTTCTGACACCTCTGACAAGATGATTAAAGTTGGCAATGTTTTTCTTTTGACAGCATCAACAAAGAGAGCATCGTTGATGTGGAAGGTGTTGTGAGAAAAGTGAATCAGAAAATTGGAAGCTGTACACAACAAGATGTAGAGTTACATGTTCAAAAGGTAATTTTTTTCAAAATATAAAATTGTGTCCAGAAATAGATTTGAATAGTTCTTACAACTGTTCACATCAACTCTGTAATTAGAGTTGATATAAAATATTGAGATTTATAAATTGATTATCGACTCAACTAGTTTTTGTCATATAACAAACCACCTCAATACTTAGCAACTTAAAACAACAAACATTTATTATTTGTTCATGATTCTGTGCGGTAAGGGAGTTAGGGTCAGCATCTGCGATGCTTGATCTGTACCATGTGATATATCACCTGGGCTCACTGATGTTCCTCGGACATCTCTCCCTGTGACTCTCCTCATCCTGCAATCTAGCCCAGGCATGTTGACATGGTACATCTACCATAGCCACATACGGGAAAGTATAAAACACATCTGAAAAGCTTTATTCACTATCATGAACCTATTTGGCTGTCAGCTTCTTTGAATGAAGGTTGATTCATTATACTAACTCTTATTAATCATTGTATTGCCTTATAATCATTGTATTTCTGGTATTTTACAGTATAGAGAAGTCAAAAGAGATAATACCGTATCGAGCTTAGATACCAGCAATAACTTTTTCGCATAAGATTTATCCCACATTTATTTTCTTAGACATACAAACTAAAAATGTTACACGTGAATTCAAATACATTTAGTATTTTTGAAATAACCCTGCAATCTTGAACCTACAACCTACAGTCTCAGATCCAGACCTAGTTTGTATCCACAATATTCTTCACTGAATTTGTCTTATGGAGTAGTCCTTTCCCACTCTAACCCGTGTGTGTGTGTGTGTGTGTGTGTGTGTGTGTGTGTGTGTATACATGTCAGGTAGATGGACAAAAACAGATGGATGCAGAAAGACAGATTCATCCATACACACTACTTTGGGAGTAGAGGTTGTATTTAATTGAAATTTATTGTCATAAAACTCTTAAGACTTTGAAAATCTTATAATTTTTACTGACCTAACTTGCGAAATTACTTTGTTCTCTTTTTGTACGTCTTATTTCAAACTAACTGCACCAGGAAGTCTATAAGCTAATAAAGGCAAACTGATCTAAAGGTATGCTGACCAAGGGGGGGAAAAAAAAAACCCTATCTTCCAAGTAACATCTTTTTCAACACTTGAATAAATAAGATATTAGTGACTAGAGCAAGTAAATGTATTTCTAAAATATTTTAATTACCTAAGATCCAGTTCAACCTTAATAAACATTAAATATAAAGCCTCCAAAGTGCTTGCAGACAAATTTTGCCTTAAGAAAAATAAAGTATCTCACAAAGCATAAAACACTGTATACTAAATAGAATTTTGTAAGCTCTTTTATCATTTATTTATCTGGCCTGCAGTTACTGAGTAGTACCAAGCACTATGTGAAGTTCTGAGGATGAAAGTGGTCACAACCTAATGAAGGAGATTTTTCTACTAGTTAGAAAAATGAAAGAGGTAGCTGTCCAGATCTCCAGCTTTGCATTGGCGATCAAGTTTCTATTAACTAATCAAAGAGAAGCACAAAAACTTGGGTATAGGGGATAGCAACAAATGAGTTCTATTTTACTATGAATAGGACTGGAGTATCCTTCTGATACTTTTTCTTGAAGTGTCTGAGTTGAATGCTAAATGTGATTTACCAACTGGAAGAATATAATTTCCTTTCTGTAATTAAGTAAAGTCTGTTCTCCTCTTGTGCTTTAGCAGATTTTCCAGGAATAGTTGGGAAAAACTAATAGGGTAACATGCATTTAAGTGGCTGAAAAACCCAGTCTCCTTTATGATCTAACAGCTTTTTAGCACTAAAATGTGCATATACTTTGAATAAATATTGAGGGATCTTAACACCATAAAGAAACACCTTCTCCAGCAGCTCCCAACCAGGAGAGCAGCAGGAAGCCAGATATAATTGATACACTTGGTGAAAGAAGGCAGTGAAGGGATATTTAGAAAATGAACGAGGAAAGGAAAGGAAGGAGCAGTGCAGCAAAGTTGAGCTGACTTTGGTCCTGGTAGTGGAAACAGCCAGATACTGTTAACAGTTACGATAACTTATTTGTTAATGGCGCCTTCATACGATCAAAGTGTTTTCTTATTCTTTATTCCATTTGATTCTTAACACCAACCTCATTTTACAGAAGAATATTGAAGCTCTAGGTAAGGTGATTTGCCTGTGACAAGTTTCCTGTGACAAAAAGAGGCCTTAAGCCAGACTCCTCAACTACAGTTATTACTTGTTTATGATACTGGTGGGCACCTTAGAGTTTACAAAGTCTTCATACATATGTTATCTCGTTTGACTATTCCAGCAACACAGGGATATAGACAAGAAATAACTATTAACCCCATCTTATAGGTGTAGAAACATGTGCCATCTTGTTTGATTTTAGCAAGTAGTTTCAGTTATGTATGCAAACAATGTTTCTCATGTTAAGTCAACTGTAGATTCTTTTAAGCAAAAGATAACAGGTTTTGTGTGCTTCTTGATATTTTTGGTAATCTCTCACTTTCAGATTTATGTGATCAGTTCAGCTGAACCCCGCCTGCCCCTGCAGCTGGACGATGCTGTTCGGCCTGAAGTGGAAGGAGAAGAGGTGAAAACTATACTTTTGAAATAATGTGCTTCCTGTGTATATTTAGTTTATAAAGCACTGAAAACTTGATGTCCTACTTTTGTAAGAAGGGTACCTATGAATTGATTTGAGCTTCATTTTCATTAAAAACTACTCTTACATTAAAAGTTCTCAAACTTTTTGCTCTCAGGATTCCTTTACATTTTTAAAAATAATTGACCCCCACAAGCTTTTATTTTTATAGGTATGTCTACCACCATTTACAGTATTAGAAGTTAAGACAAAATTTTTAATATTTATGACCTTATTAAAAATAATAATATAATTAGATTATGTGTCTGTGTATTCCTATGTAAATAATAAAAACAGCAATAAGATATGAAATTTTTTTTTAATGTCAAGAGTAACATTGTGTTACGTGTCTATATTCTTGGTAATATCTGGCTCAGTACACAACGATTAGCCTTTCATATCTGCCTCAGCATTCATTCTGTTGTGTCTGCACACATCATTAAGCCTTTGGGAAACTTCTAAATATAGTCAGGAAAAAATGAGTGTTTGAAGATATTATTGTGAAAAATAGGTTTGACTTCACAAACTCTCTGAAAGTGTCTCACTGGTCCCCAAAACATACTTTGAGAACCACTGTTCTTTGTCAGCTTTTATTTGTTCCTTCCATTTTCAACTAGCAGGTAAACTCCAGGGATCAGTGATTGTGACAGTTGTTAATTATTCTGATATCCCAGTAATGAGTCAAAGGCTTGGGTGTGGGGGGTGGATAAAAAGCATTTAGCTTAATTCCTTCTCATTTCTGTTCTTTCAAGCTCTCTTTCTCTTAATAACTTCTCTCTGGCCCCACTTGTTTCTAGGATCTTTGATTAGGGGGTATAATGTGAACACACATGAATATACCTATTCTCATTTAAAAATTAACATGACTCTACAAATGTTGTTTGTGTCCTTAAAAAAAGTTACTAAAATCTGTTTTTTTTAATCCTTTTTTTAGGAAGGAAGAGCTACTGTTAACCAGGATACGAGATTAGACAACAGAGTCATTGATCTTAGGGTATGCCTCATTTGTTTATTTAGTGACATGATTGTGCTGAAATCAAGGTGGGCAAGAATAACATACCTGACTCAGGTTTATAGAACTGATTGTCATTTGCTTATATGTAATATGATAATACAAGAAGTAATTTACCTGCCTGACCCTTCCTCTGAAAAGAATTGCAGGCAACAAGGGCAGTCAAGTAATAGTTCACAGGATACTGACTTGCTTCATTTTAAAATGACAGAGGAGTGTGAAGCTAATAAATGGGCTTACTTTCCAGGTAGTACCTGTTTCAAACAAGATAGTCAGCAAGAAAAAACATAATTAGTTTTCACTACATAATTGTGAAAGAAGTTCTGTGCACATTTTAGAATGATCAGGTAGAGATTAGCAGTTAATACCTCAATCCTTTGAATTTGATCTGAGCAGAGAGTTCATAATAAAGAAGTAGTTGGCTCTGGTGGTATATATAGTAATCCCATACTTGGTCTTCTGTTTCCCTTTCTGGTTTGGTTGCAAGTGAAAGAGTTCAGTGGTTTCATCATCGTAGTAAAACCAATGTCATCTCTCATTTCTTAATATTTTGACCACATCTTCCTCCTCTTACTTAAATAATCTACCTAAAGCTTAAATGCTTTGTCACCTTAAGAGTTCTTTCTAACTTGTCTGCCCTTATTGTACACTCATTTTTTCCCTGATTATTTGCTTTTTGCCTGCTTTTCACCTTTTCCATTTTCATTTACAGTATATGGAAAAGGTTAGCAGTAATCAAAAGTTCTGTTAATACTACTTAGAAACCTCAGGTTTTTCATAATTTTGGCCACAATAGTTAGACATCCTACTGTATTGGCTATTTGTTCACAGAGGTTATTGGTTGTGCCTCTAACATTTGGCCTGAAAAGTATTTTTCTTTGATTGGAAATAAAAGAGCAAAATTGTAATTCTCCTTCTAGAATATGAAAAATTCTAAAATATATTCCTATACTGATTGTCATGCAACTAACTTTTCTCTCATATAATGAATTATTTTCTCTATGAACTTTCCAGGCATGTGGCCCGATTAGAAAGTACTCTGTCTCAGTTAATGTGTCAAATTGATTTAATTAGATTTTATTATTGTCTTATAGACATCAACTAGTCAGGCAATCTTCCGTCTCCAGTCTGGCATCTGCCATCTTTTCCGAGAAACTTTAACTAACAAGGGTTTTGTGGAGATCCAAACTCCTAAAATTATCTCAGGTATGCTTTATTTCTCTTAATTTTTTAAAATAAATTGGTTTCCCCGAAGTTGCTTCATATTTGATTTTTTATGGGGGATTTTTTTTCATTTGTTTTGTTTTTTAAGAATCCCAAGTGTTGCTTAAGGTTTATTGCTATGAGACTGTTTTGAAGACTATACTATACAGTAGCAATCAGATATCACTAACACTAGTAATACTAAATTCCCTATTTCAGGAGTCATTACATGATAATGATTATAAAATAAGTCAGTAACACATAAAGCAAGATTTTTTTGTTAATATAAGGTGCATCAGAAACTACTTTCCTGATGTAGATTTCTTTCTAATTGCTATTACAATTTTGTTTTTTATAAACTGCAATGTCAAGTTACTAGACATAGATACTACAGATCGGAATACCTCATTAATTCTTATTCTTAATGAGAAACTTATCTTAATCATTTTTAATCATTTAACTTTTTTATTTACTTAAATAACAATAAAATGTTATGAATGGATTTTAATTATGTTTAAAATTTGAACATTGCATTATTGATAATTAAGAAAGTATTAAGAAAATATCTTTTTTCCCATTCAAAAAAATTTTTTTATAACTTGAGAGTAGCTTTAATAGATTTAAAATTGATGTAGAAAGAGAGCATACATAGCCAAAGAAGTAAAATGGAGGTGTAGCCAAAGAAGTAAGTCTGTCCTAAATGTAAACTGTTTAGAATCAGGTATATGATATATTAAGACTATAGTTTCTCTGCAATTCTTGATTTTCTAGTTGTCTCTTTTAGTGAAATACTTGAACCAAAAGTATAAACTGTTTTTACTAGAAATTTGCATTGATAAGTTTACAATTACTTGTAATAACTTAAATGTTTACATTTCAGCTGCCAGTGAAGGAGGAGCCAATGTATTTACTGTGTCATATTTTAAAAATAATGCATACCTGGCTCAGTCTCCACAGCTGTACAAGCAAATGTGTATTTGTGCTGATTTTGAGAAGGTTTTCTGTATTGGGCCAGGTAAGGTTTTTGGCAGTTATGGTTTTCTCAAAATTCATTAATTGTATCATAGTAATGGTTTTAGATCAGCCCTGGGTATTCTTTGGAAGGAAGGATGCCAAAGCTGAAACTCCAGTACTTTGGCCACCTCATGCGAAGAGTTGACTCATTGGAAAAGACTCTGATGCTGGGAGGGATTGGGGGCAGGAGGAGAAGGGGACGACAGAGGATGAGATGGCTGGATGGCATCACTGACTTGATGGACATGAGTCTAAGTGAACTCCGGGAGTTGGTGATGGACAGGGAGCCCTGGCATGCTGCGGTTCATGGGGTCGCAAAGAGTCGGACATGACTGAGCAACTGAACTGAACTGAATGGTTTTAGAAACACATTTTACATGCAGACATTTTGAAAGCTTACATCTTTTTATATGCTGACTACATAAACACTAGACTTTGAGGTAAAAAATGACAGTGTACTTAGGTAGACCTTCCAAATAATAAATTTTGTTGTCCTTGATAGCCCCTTTACTACTCTTGGAAGTTTACAAATGTGATACCAATTTTATTCCAAAGCTGTTCTATTTAACTGTTACTATTTGTACTGTTCTTAGTACTGTTAATATGCTAAAGCCCATTAGAAATTAGTACAAATGTATGATATTTAGTAGGTTATATTAACATAGTTTTTAAGATATAGTTGCTACAAGTCCAGTATGCACACATAATCATGTGACAGATTCTTTTACAAGACTAATTAATAAGCAAAAACTAGCTTTACTTCATTCTTTAAAACTCACCAAATATTTTATATATGTAAGTTTTTTGATGGCTTAATAAAAATTAAATACCTCCTAATAGAAAAACTGGCAAGATCATTAAGTTTTTTAGTTTTCTGAATCTATTAAACAATTATATGTTGAACACCTACTGCATGTATACAGCCTTGCTCTGGGTTCCCTGTACATAAAAGAAGAATCAACCAGCACCTCTCAAATGTTAATGTGCACATGAGCCACCTGGGGACCTTGCTAAAATGCGGGTTCTGACCAGTAGGTCGGGGGTGAGGCTTAAGATTCTGCGGTTCTCACATGTTCCCAGGTACTGCTGATGCTGCCGATTTGCAGACAGACTATGCTTTGTAAAAGGAAAATCATTCTCCCTGCTTTCAAGACAGAATAAGACATGTATACATACAGCAGTCACAGGGAGTAATCAACTGATTTTCACAGCAAATAATCAGATTGTGCTGTGCAATCAGCAGATTGGTGTTAATTATATAGTATAGCGAGTGTAAAAAGGGGGAAAGATGGAATTTGCTAAAGTCACAATGAGAGAGTTCATACTGAAGTGGGCTCTAAGGACAGAGTAGGAGATACAGACAATGGGGATTGGCATTCTAGTCAGAGGAACCAAGATGAGTAAAGAGCATGGGAGGAAATAAAAATAAGACTAGTTAGTGTTAAGAAATGGGAAATACAGGATAGGACTAAATTATGAAAGCATGGAGGTTTTAAACATTTTGTCATTTTGTCTTACTACGGTAGTCATCTGGGAACTATTGTAAGTTACTGAGCAAGGATGAGTTATAGAATATATCAATCTTGCAGTGATACGAAAAATGGAGCAGAGTAGAGTCAGGAAGACTGGAGAGGAGGAAAGTGCAGTGAGGATAATAGCAACTGGACTGAGGTAATGGCTGGAGTGTGTAATGTTACTTCATCTGCACAGATTTCATTTAGCTTGAGTCAAGTTTTAATAAAATTGAGAACTCACTATATTGAATCTGTTTTAATTATTGAGAAGGCACTTCAGAATCTTGCATTCCCTTGGGATTCTCATGAGTCTCATTTATTAATTGACATTTGTTAACAGCTTTTACTACTATAGGAATTTGTAATGAACTTGCCATCCATGAGAATGCTGAGACAGATGACTTATCAAAGATTTTTTTCCAACCCTATAATGATAATGAAATAGTGCCATTGGAGTACTAGTAAATGGAATTTTTGTATTTAAATCTCAGTTTATCCAAAATTTAAAATACCACTTACTATGCTGTGTAATGTATGCCAAGTATGTATTTACATACTATGTAAACACCATTTACCATTTTCTTTTATTAATGTTACAGTATTCAGAGCTGAAGACTCTAATACACACAGACATCTGACTGAATTTGTTGGCTTGGATATTGAAATGGCTTTTAATTACCATTACCATGAAGTTGTGGAAGAAATTGCCGACACTTTAGTGCAAATATTCAAAGGACTTCAGAAAAGGTAAAAATATATATATTTTATAACCTTAGATGAATATAATTTTTAAAGCAGTTTAAGTTCTTCAAAATGAAGCAGTTCTTAAAACATATAAACTAAGTTTTTATTGAAAAAAATATATATATGAAGATTTGCCAATTAGTTTATCAGTTAATTAGTGGGAAAATCCACACTCAAAAGAGTACTTCTGAATCCAAGTCAATTAGGGCTGCAGCCAGTTAACCTAGCTAATCTACCAGATTGTAAACAGCCTAACTATATTTGTTTTTTCCTCAATATTTTACATCCTGAATTTCTCAGTATAGAGCCTATGTTGCCTTTATAGCAGTTTATTATTTAAGAGGTAGTATGAGATAGTAGGACTTCCCAGGAGGCTCATTGGTAAAGAATCTGCCTGCCAGTGCAGAAGACTCTGGAGACACAGGTTCAATTCCTGGGTGAGGAAGATCCCCTGGAAGAGGAAATGGCAACCCACTCCAGTATTCTTGCCTGGAGAATCCCATGGACAGAGGAACCTGGCAGACTACAAGTCCTTGGGGTTTGCAAAGAGTTGGACATGACTGAGCAAGAGAGCACAGGGAGGAAACAGTATTTCAGAGTTTCAACTCAGCTAGGTCCAGGTAGCCTGAGATTGAATCCCAAGTTTGCTATGTATCTTGTGTGGGCATTTTGGAAGTTATATAACTCTGTGCCTCAGTTTCCTCTGCTGTTACAAGTGAAGATAATATTATTACTTACCTCAAAGTTAAAGAGTCCCTTTAGTCTTTCAGTTTCTAATCTTTACTGAATCTGTGTAAGTTAAGCCTATGTTGGGACTGTTTAATTTTTCAATCAATTTATATTTACAGTGAGTGCTTAGTAGAAATTAGAAACTAGTATACTGAAGGGACTTTCAGCTTATTTGGGCCTGGTGAATTGATACATTTATAGAAATTATTAGGCATGTTCTGGGTGTTCAGAAAATTGAATTATGTAAAATGTGCACTTTCTGTACAACCTTTAAACTGGCAAATAGTTTCTGCCTTAAAAGGGCATTAGAAATTGTTTTCTTATGATAATGTTTAAAATAGAGAAAAGAAGAAAAGATGGGAAGCATGTTAACTAGGATCAAGAGTGTCTTTTTTTCTCTTTTCTTTTCTCCATACTTTTGAGAGTACTCCAAGTATTAAGTTGCATATGACAGGTTTATCTAGTGCTTTGATAACTGATGAAGGATTGTATTTAAAATTTCTATTTGAAGACCACTGTTTTTTTTCCCTCATGACATTTATTGTTTTCTTTCTGATTTTACAAGCAATACATGTTTATTGCAGACAGCTAGAAATAAAAGCATAAAATAAAAATTAACAATCCACCTAATCCCACCCCTCAAAGAATAACCATTAATGTCTTGATGCCTTTTTAAATAGAGGTATAAGTGACCTATCCACTATTTGATTCCAGTGCACAACATAGTGATTCCATATTTCTGCAATATAATTGACTGGATTTCTCATGCTGTACCTTTCATCCCATGACTTTTGTTTTTTTTTTTCTTTGTAACTGGAAATGTCTTTTTCTTAATCCCCCTTACCTATTTCACTCATCACCCAAGCTCCCTCTACTCTGGTAACTACTAGTTTGTTCTCTGTAACTGTGTCTGTTTCTGTTTTGTTTGTTAATTTGTTTTGTTTTGTTAGATTCCACTTACAAGTAAAACCATACGGTATTTGTCTTTCTCTGTCAGACTTATTTCACTTCATATAATACCCTCTCAGTTCAGTTCAGTTCAGTCACTCAGTCGTGTCCAACTCTTTGTGACCCTATGAATTGCAGCACACCAGGCCTCCCTGTCCATCACCAACTCCCGGAGTTCACTCAGACTCACGTACATCAAGTCGGTGATGCCGTCCAGCCATTTCATCCTCTGTCGTCCCCTTCTCCTCCTGCCCCTAATCCCTCCCAGCATCAGAGTCTTTTCCAATGAGTCAACTCTTCGCATGAGGTGGCCAAAGTACTGGAGTTTCAGCTTTAGCATCATTCCTTCCAAAGAACACCCAGGACCGATCTCCTTTAGGATGGACTGGTTGGATCTCCTTGCAGTTCAAGGGACTCTCAAGAGTCTTCTCCAACACCACAGTTCAAAAGCATCAATTCTTCGGCACTCAGCTTTCTTCACAGTCCAACTCTCACATCCATACGTGACTACTGGAAAAACCATATACTTGACTAAACAGACCTTAGTTGGCAAAGTAATGTCTCTGCTTTTGAATGTTATCTAGGTTGGTCATAACTTAATACCCTCTATATTCATCTATATTGTCACAGATGACAAGATTTCATTCTTTTATGGTTAATATTCCAGTGTGTGTCCGTGTTGTTGTTTAGTTGCTCAGTTGTGTCCAACTCTTTGAGACCCCATGGACTATAGCCCTTCAGGCTCCTCTCTCCATAGGATTTTCCAGGCAAGAATACAGGAATGGGTTGCCATCTCCTTCTCCAGCATGTTTGTATATATATATGTGTGTGTGTCTGTGTGTGTGTATATACACACTACATCTTCTTTATTCATCTATCAGTGAACATTTAGGTTGCTTCCATATCTTGACTGTTGAAATCATAATGCTTAAATGAACTTGGGATAAATATATATATATTTTCAAATTAGTTTTTTTTTAATTTCTTCAAAAAATATCCAGAAATGGAACTGCTAAATTGTATCTAATTTTTTGAGGATGTCTGTACTGTTTTCCATGGTGGTTAATTACTGCCAACAGTACACAAGGTATATTCCCTCTATACCTTTGTTGAGAGTTTTTATCATAAATGGACATTGAATTTTGTCAAAAAGTTCTTTGTTGAGATGATAATATGATTTTTATTCCTGAGTTTGTTAATGTGGTGGATCACACTGATTAATTTGTGGGTGTTGAACCATCTTTGCATTCCTGGGATAGACCCCAATTGATCATGGTGTATGATCCTTTAAATATATTATTGATTTCAGTTTGCTAATTTTTAAGGATTTTTGCGTATCATTTCCTTTTTGTCTGGTTTTGGTATCAGTGTGATGCTGGTTTTATAGAGTGAGTTCAGAAGCATTTCTTCCTCTGGAACTTTTTTGAAGAGGATGAGAAGTTAATTCTGTAAATGTTGGTAGAATTCACCTCTGAAGCCATCTGGTCTTGGACTTTTGTTTGTTGGGAGTATGTTTTTTTATTACTGATTCAACATCATTACTGTTAATTGTTCTATTCACATCTTCTATTTCTTCCTGATTCCGTCTTAGGAGATTTCACATTTCTAGGAGTTTGTCCATTTCTTCTGGGTTGTTCAGTTTATTGGCATATATGTATTCATAATAATCTCTTACGACCCTTTATATTTCTGTGGTGTCAGTTGTAACTTCTTTTTCATTTCTGATGCTACAGATTTGGATTCTCTTTTTTTCTAGTCTATTTTATTTCTTTTTACTCTGATCATTATTACTTTTTTCCTTTTAGTAACACTGGGCTTTGCTTGTTTCTTTCTCATTCCTTTAAGTCAGGTTAGGTTGTTTAAGACTTTTCTTACTTCCTGAGGTAGGCTTTTATCACTGTAAACTTCCCTTAGAACTGTGTTTGCTGCATCCTGCAGACTTTGGATTGATGTGTTTGTTTTCATTTGTCTCTCAGTATTTTTTTGTTTCTTCTTTAATATTTTCTGTAACCCATTGGTTGTTTAGAACCATATTGTTTAGCCTCTATGTGTTAGTGGTGATTGCTGGGGTTTTTTTGTTTGTTTGTTTTTCACCTTGTAGTTGATTTCTAGTCCCTTTGCGTGTTGTCAGAAAAGATCCAGGATAGGATTTTAATTTTAAGTTTACTGAAGCTTGTCTTGTGGCCCACTGTGTGATCTATCCTGGAGAATGTTCCTTGTGTACTTGAAAATAATGTGCATCCTGCTGCTTTTGGATGGAATGGTGTGTGTGTGTGTGTGTGTGTGTGTGTGTGTCTGTTAAGTTCATTTCACCTAATGTGTTTTTGAGGCCAGTGTTTCCTTATTGATTTTCTGTCTGGGTGATCTGACTATGGATGTAAGTGGGGAGTTAAAAGTCTTCTCTTTTGTGTTATTGTGTTATTTTTCCTTTATGTTTGTTAATATTTGCTTTATTATTTAGGTGCTCCTATGTTGGGTATATTTATAGTTGTTAGATCTTCTTGTAGAATTGATCCCTTTATCGTTATGTAATGTCCTTCTCATTTCCATTTGCATGGAACGTTTGTTTCCATCCTCTTACTTTTGGTTGGAGTGTGTCTTTAGATCTGAGATGAGTCTCTCGCAGACAACATATGTATGGACCTTGTTTGTTTTATCCATTCAGGCACTCTGTGTCATTTGGAGCATTTAGTCCATTTACATGTAGTATGTTCTTATTGCTATTTTGTAAATTGCCTTCAGGTTTTTAAATTTATTTTTTGTTTCTCCTTTTTTCTTCTTATGACTTGATGATTATCTTTAGTGTCAATATAAATTCCTTTCTGTCTTGTGTGTGTATCTATTATAGATTTTTGGCCTATGGTTACCATGAGGTTTATATATAGCAGCCTATATATGTAGGTTCAGCTTGAGTGATTTCCACCAGTTGGTCTTCCAGTATACTAATCTGTTCCTCTGTATCATCTAATCTCCTTAGAGGAGTATCATCTAATCTACTTATGGGAGTTCCCTTGTATGTAACCAGTTACTTTTCCCTTGCTGCTTTTAATATTCTCTGTCTTTAATTTTTGCCTAATTACAGTGTGATAAGGAAGCTACAGGGCTTCCCCAGTAGCTCAGCTGGTAAAGAATCCACCTGCAATGCAGGAGACCCCCGTTTGATTCCTGAGTCGGAAAAATCCCCTGGAGAAGGGATAGGCTACCCACTCCAGTATTCTTGGGCTTCCCTGGTAGCTCAGACAGTAAAGAATCTGCCTCTAATGCAGGATACCTGGATTGGGAAGATCCCCTGGAGGAGGGCATGGCAACCCACTCCAGTATTCTTGCCTGGAGAATTGCCATGGACAGGGAGCCTGGCAGGCTATAGTCCATGGAGTTGCAAAGAGTCAGACATCACTGACTAAGCACACACAGTGAACTTGTGGACTTCTTTGGGTTGATCTTATTTGGGACTCTTTGTATACTTCCTGGGCCTGGATATTTTTTTCCTTTCCAAGGTTAGGGAAGTTTTTGGCTATTATGTCTTTAACTGCATTCTCTGCCCCTTTCTTTTCCTTCTTTGATTTGTATAATGTGAATGTCAGTGTGCTTGATGTTGTCCCAGAGGTCACTTAAACTGTCCTCATTTTTTTTGTTTGTTTCAATTTTTATTGGAGCATATAGTTGATTTACAATGTTGTGTTAGTTTCTCCTGTACAGTAAAGTGAATTGGCTATATGTATACATATATCCCCTCTTTTTTGGATCACCTTCCCATTTAGGTCACCATTGAGCACTGAGTAGGGTTCCCTGAACCTCTACAGTATGTTCTCAGTAGTTATCTATTTTATACATAGTATCAGTAGTGTATATATGTCAATCCCTATCTCCCAGTTCCTCCTACACCCCTCCTCCCGCCTTGGTTTCCACACCTTTGTGCTCAACATCTTTGTCTCCATTTCAGTTGAGCAAAATTAATATCTGAACCATTTTTCTAGATTCTACATATATGTATTAATATACAATATTTGTTTTTCTGACTTCACTTTTTTTTTAACTTTTTATTTTGTATTGGGGTATAGCCAATTAACAATGTTATGATAGTTTCAGGTGAACAGCGAAAGGACTCAGCCATACGTATACACGTATCCATTCTCCTTCAAACTCCCCTCCCATCTAGGCTGCCACATAACATTGAGCAAAGTTGCATGTGCTATACAGTGGGTCCTTATTGGTTATCCATTTTAAATATAGCAGTGTGTATATGTCCATCCCGAACTTCCTAATTATCCCTTCCCCCAACCTTCCCCCTGGCAACCATAAGCTCGTTCTCAAAGTCTCTGAGTCTGTTTTTGTTTTGTAAACTCTCCTCATTTTTAATTTTTCTTTTTATATGTGTATTAGGTAGGTTAATTATGTTTCCTGATCTTGGAGAAATGGCCTTATGTTTGAGACATCCTGTAGGGCCCAGCGACACACTCGCCTCTGTTCAGCAGAGCAATATGTTCTAGGGATGCCTGCTATACACGAGCTATGTGGGCCCTTCTGACAGGGCTGACTTCTGTGGGCATACTGGTGGGCTTGGATGGCTCCCAGCCCAGTTGGTGGCCAAGTGCTGCCTAGTGCTGAAGCTTCTGGTTACTGGTGGACAGGACAGGTCTTCCAGAACTAATGCTGGCCCACTGTTTGGTGGGACCCAATCCTGGGCCCTCTGTTGGACATGGCCAAATCCTGGGGTAGCTGAGGTGTTTTGAGCAGGGGGTCTACAGCTGCTACTGGCCTGATGGTGGGTGGCATTATATCCCCGTGTGGCTGACTGCTTGGCCTGGGGCTTCCCAGGACTAGTGCTAACTGGCTGGTAGGCTAGACCTGAAACTTGCTCCAATAGGCTAGAGGGAGAACTCCAAGATAGTGCTTGCCAGCATCAGTGTCTTCATGATAGAATGAACTCCCCAAAATGGATGCTGCTAATGTCTGTCCCCAGGGGTAAATCTCAGTTGCCTCCTGCCTCTTTAGGAGGCTCTACAAGATCAACAAGTGAATCTGACCCAGGCTCCTTTCAAACTACTGCTTCTGCCCCAGGTCTCGAGATTTTACATGTTCCCTTTAAGTGGATTCACTGTTTCCTACAGGCCTTCAATTCTCCCAAGCGCCTGCCCCACTGGCCTTCAGTCAGGCCTTCTAGAGGGTGCTTGTCTTCCTGGTGCAGGATCCCTAGCCTAGGAAGCCCAGTATGGGACTCAGACCTCTCATTCCTTGGAGGGGATCTCTGCAGTTGTGATTATACTCTCCTTTGTGGGTTGCCTGCCTGGGGATGTGAATATTGACTCTGCCACATCTCTGCTGCTCCTACCTGTCTTGTTGTGGTTACTTCTTTATATCTTTGGTTGTAGAATATATTTTATGCTTGCCTTCAGGTCATTCTCATTGATAGTTGCTCTGTAAATAGTTGTAATTTTGGTGTGCCCATGGGAGGAGGTAAATTCAAGGTCTTCCTATTCTATGATCTTGGCCACTCCTCCCTACTTTCTTTTTTTTTTTTTTAACTCTTTTTTCTCTGAAACATTTCTATACAGTTTATTTTAAGCAACTTCCATTCAGATAGTCTGTAGAACAACTAATGTCTCCCTGTAAAACAAAATATCTTTTGAAACTACAGTTAAGGAATAGAGCTTTTCTCATTATTTGTTTACTGTATATTTTAAAAATTTATTTATTTGGCTGTACCAGGTCTTAGTTGTGGCACATGAGCTCTTCCTTTTGGCATGTGAGGTCTTTAGTTGTGGTGCTAGGGGGATCTAGTTCCCTGACCAGGGTTTCAGCTGGGGCCCCTGCATTGGAAGCCCACAGTCTTAAGCCACTGGACCACCAAGGAACTCCCTCCCTCATTTTTTTTACATTTTTATTTCATTTACATTTATAATTGAAGAAAGTTTATGAAGCTCATTTATTTTAGGTATTGATATCTTCTCTACTTAATATTGGAAGTGGAATTTCCGCTTTGGTTTTTGTAACAGAGCAAGCATGATTTGAGCACTTGGGATTAATCAAATCTCTGCTTACAAATTAGAGATTCAGACACCATTATCACTGGGCTTAATGGGTAGGCTTAAGATGGCAACTTGGAAATAAAAACCTTCTTCCTGTCTTCTATACATCATTTAGGAATTTTAAGTTTCTGTGTCAGTTGTAAATTGGGTTATTTGGTGGTTGTCTTACCCCTCTCGTGTTTATCATTAGTACTTATCTCTAACAGAAGAATAAACAAACGTATTTTAAAATATTGATATTCATATTTTTATTACCATTGATTAACATGAATGGGGGTTAATGTTCAAAGCAAAACACTTTAAAAATTAATTCTTGGGGTCATTTTAACCCATCATGTCAGGATTTGAATAAATCAATGATTTCTTCTGAATATAAACATACTTTTTTCAATTCTGTTGATTATGAAAAAATTTAAATATCATACATTAAAAGGGTAGACTAGCCTAATGAACCCCCACATACTTATCACCCAATTTCAACCATTGTCAATCCATGGCCAGTTTCACTTTACACATTTCCCTCCATGCTCTGTTATTCTGAAGCAAATCTCAGCTACCATTTCATCCATAAATACTTTAGTGAAACTACATTTTTAATCTTGCCATCCTCTACGGCAGCAGTTTACTGCAATGAACATTTGTTATATTTAGAAGATAGACAATGAACATACTATAGGGATTATTAAAATGGGAAAGAAATAGGCACTCTCCTAAACAAACTTATGGTATAGTGGGAATCGGGGAAGACAAGACAATATTCATTAATTTGGTCTTCCTCAATGATGACAAATGTTGTTAAAGTATTAAAAATCAGATTTTTTTAGTGCCTCATAAAATGAGTATTTTATGTTTCTAACAGTGCTAGTTGATATGAATTATAAAGGAAGTTTTTTATCCTGTGATGCTACTGCAGTGACAAATAATACAGGATTGAGAAATGATGTTAAATATTTTTTAAAGTATTTTGCATTTAATTATTTAACTTAATTTCTTGGTAACAGTTTTTTTTTCTGATGCATACACTAATTCAAAGAATGATTTTATGTGACATAAACAGGGACTCAATACCTACTAGATACTTTTTCCTTAGATGGTGTTTCTACTACTAATGAGCTTGAAAGTCCCTGAGGCCATTTCTACACTGAGGCTGAACTTACAGGAAAGAGTTTTGCTCTAAAAGTATTTCCTTTTGTTATCTCTGAATTCAAAATAGTTACCAGTGGAAACATGGAAGAGTAGTGCAGTAGGCTCTTGGGTCCGTGCCAACTGGCCTCTTGAGTACAGGCTCCCTCAACCTCCCTAGGATATCTGGCGATGAGTGGGGTGAGCAGGAAAAGGCATGTTTCCACCCTGGAACCTGCTCAGGTTGCCCTTTTCTCATCACTGCACATGTAGTTAATTCCTCTAAAATGTTAAAAAATGTTTCTTTGTTTTAAAAAAAAAATGTGTATCAAGGGTATGGAAGAGAAAAGCTGTATGTTCCTTCAACATTATTGGTTACAATTTTTCTTTAATTTACGTGTTGCCACAGTGATCTCTTGTGTTCAAAACATTTATTTCACATTTTTATTAACTCTTGTACAAATAGGTTTCAAACTGAAATTCAGATGGTGAATAAACAGTTCCCATGTGAGCCATTCAAATTTTTGGAGCCAACTTTAAGACTAGAATACTGTGAAGCATTGGCTATGCTTAGGGAAGCTGGAATTGAAATGGGAGATGAAGAAGATCTAAGGTTTGTTTGTATTTGTGATTTTTAAAACTTTAGTAATTAGATTTAAGATATGAAAGAATGAATATATTTTCACCTACTTGGTAAACTTAAGTTTTATTAACTTTGGTTATATAGTATGATGCTATTTTGTTCAATGTGTGATCTGAAATAAACTGTTTAATGTGGTTTGCCTAAGCGTTAATATTTTTGCATGTTAAGGTGTGAAACTTTTAACAATCTCTAAAAGTTATGCAAGTCTCTGTTCTCTAGTTGATATACTATATTTTATTATCTAAATTCAGATCAAATAATTTATAATTTTGAAATGATAGTTTAATAAAGATTGGAGATTTCTACTTATATTTTATTCAGGGATTCTTAAGTTAAAATACTTTAAGCCAACACAATGATTCATAATTGATATCGGAAGGAAGAGAGGATTATTATTAATTTTGGGGGTGTTTTTTTTTTAACATATTTCACTCAAAACCCTCATTTACTTTTATTTGTTTAATAAATATATATATGTGCGTATATGTATATACGCACATATGTATATTGTTTTAATCATCCTCTACATTGCTAGATGACAATTTAAGGAAAACCATAAATTCTGTAATTTGGATGATATTTTTGTATGTATTTTGGAAATTTTTCTTAAATAGAATAGAACTTAAATTGGTTTATATATACACTATTATATTTTACTTTGAAATACTGATTTTTCTTTTATAAACCTTTAATAAAGAATAACAAAAAAGAGAAAAACCATTTTGCCATAGAACCATTTTAATGGCAAGAGTAGTCTATGTTGGTGTAGTAGACTTTCATTATATGTAATTGTAGGAAACTACTTCATCCATGTTATTTCTGAATGGGTGAATTGCTAAATTCCTTTTATACTTTTATTTAAATATTGTTGAGTAGCACCAACTAACGTTCCCAGGTATGCCTGTGAATGGTTTCCAGTAGTAGTTGCCTTTTTTAAAAGGAGCAGAATAGACAGCTGTGTATTTTGGCTAACTTTTTTATCCTCTGAGAACTTAAAATAGAAGAGGTTCCTTATAAACCTCAAACTCTTTTAAGTTGCTGTTTGATCTTCAGACACCTGATTTCATGTTTCTTTTGCAGTACACCAAATGAAAAACTGTTGGGTCGTTTGGTAAAGGAAAAGGTAGGACTCTTATGCATGCTGGATTTCTTTTTCTAAATCTGAAACATAGCTATATTGTCAGATTAGTTAGAGAGGACCTCAAGATGATTGAAATTATTTAGAAATGGTCTTCCCTGACTACCCTTGCAGACTCGTGGGACTAGAGGGTGAATGAATTTTTTTTCTGCCTTTTACATGAAGGCTGCTTTCCTATCTTATTTTTCTATAAAACTCCAAAGAAGAGAAAAGCTAAACTGAGTGCAGTCTTTAAAGAAATTAAAAGAATTGTGTAATTGAATAAAAACAGTCCTTGAGCTCCTCCTGCTGGTTGCACTCAAAATGGTTCAACAGACTGGGGAACAAGTCTGAAACTGCACAGTACTGAGTTCATACCTTTAAAACACTATTTCAGTGGAGCCAGTTTCAGCACTGTTGACATTCCCTCTAGACGCCAATTTTAGGAAAAATGTTTAACATCAAAACAGTTAAAACGTGACTGTTTCTTTTTAATTAAATGTAGGTCACATAGTAAATACTCTTTTTAACAAAGATATCATAATTTCATGTTAATATTATTCATTTCAATTGTTTTCATTTGAGAAAAACTACTAAATTTATTGTAGACATCTTAGTGAAAATGTAAATCATTGGGGAAATAATCAAGGTTTTTTGAAGATAAAAGACATCAGTTTTATTTATAGATTTAATGTAGTTTTTGTAAAACCCAATGTGATTTAGGATAATTTAACACGAACAGTTTTAAAATACATCTGGAAAATTAAATGAGCTAGAATTGCAATGGAAAAAGGTGAAAATAAGTTTATCACAGCATAGTTTTCAGCGGAGGAGAAATTGAGAAGAGAGTACATGTCCAAAAAAAGAAAAAGAAAAATGCTTATGTGAACTATGATTGAATAATCCACAGCTCCTAAAAATTAAGCATATTGGAAGAATTTATAACATCATGGCAAAATACTGTAGGATACAGCTGTAAGAAGCAGAACAGTTATTGTATATAGAGTGTAATTACAGTAATTTTGAAGAACAAAACTTATGTATAGAAAAAAAAATAATTACCAAAATGGTAGCCTTCTTTTTACTTTCATTAAATGTCTTAAAAATCTGTTTTAATCATATTTATTCTTTTTATAGTATGATACCGATTTTTATATTCTTGATAAATATCCATTGGCTGTAAGACCTTTCTATACCATGCCTGACCCACGAAATCCTGTAAGTAATTTGATTTTAAATAACCTGTTTCGGGGAAGAGGGAAAACTTTATTGTCACTGTGTCACATTATACAGTGGAAATAATGGTTTTCATTAATAACTTGCAGTTTTAAAAGACACATTTCTATATGTATTACTACTAGTTTCTGTCAATTCGGGTCAAAGTGATATTGTAAAATTTGAATATTCTAGCAAATTAGTCCCCAAAACCTGTATTAAAAATAATTTTCATGTATCATTTTTAAAGATATATGAAGAAGAAATACTATATAAATAACAAATAGCATTAATAGACTTGAAGACTTTATCAAATCATTTTATCATTGACCTTGAACCAAGAACTCACATTCTATCCAGGTGAAAGTGAAGTAGCTCAGTCGTGTCCGACTCTTTGCGACTCGGTGGATTGTAGCCTACCAGGCTCCTCCCTCCATGGGATTCTCCAGGCAAGAATACTGGAGTGGGTTGCCATTTCCTTCTCCAGGGGATCTTCCCAACCCAGGGATCGAACCTGGGTCTCCCGCATTGCAGGCAGACGCCATCCTGGTAGTTAATCTAAATAATGTGTTGTGGCCTTTCACCTGTTTTCCTTTGCATTGGTTCCCCAACTTTAGTGAGTATCAGAATCACTCGGAGGGCCTTTAAAACACAGATTGGGGCTTCCCTGATGGCTCAGTGGTAAAGAATCCACCTGCCAATGCAGGAGACACGGGTTTATTGAACCTGTGCTCTAGAGCCTGGGAGCCACAATTATTGAACCCATGTGCAACAACTTGTGAAGCCCATGTTTTCACAACAAGAAAAGCCGCTTCGATGAGAAGCCTGCACACCACGACTCAAGAGTAGCCCCCGCTCACCACAGCTAGAGAAAAGCCCTTGTAGCAACGAAAACCCAGCACAGCCAAAAATAAATAAATTTTTTTTTAAACTTTTTTTTTAGGTGGGGCTTGATAATTGATATTTCTCATAAGGTAATAGTGAAACTATCAGTCCAGGAATCATACTTTGAGAACCATTGGTTTACTGAAAGATAGGGAAAATAAGTTAAAACCTGATAAAGAATGAATTGAGTTACAGTAAATTTGATGTTCAGTTCACTTTCCTTAAAATAATAACTTTTAAAAATTAAAAAGACTAACACCTGTTGATAATTTGAAGTTCCAAAAATGATCCCAAAATCATATCACACTTAAAAACATTTCAGATGATAAAGTGAAATAAGAATCAGCACTACGGGGACTTCCCTGGCAGTGTAGTGGCCAAGACTTTTTGCTCCCAATGCAGGGGGCTTGGGTTCAATCCCTGGTCAGGGAACAAGATCCCACATGCTGCAGCTGAGACCTGGCACAGCCACATAATTTTTTTAAAAAAAGAATCAACACTACGCTACTGCTTAAAAGAAGATGTATTGTTCTGATTTGTTATTGGAAGGTGTGGGAGAAGGGGAGCATAAAATCTGATAGAGGAAAAGAAGAAGTTATCATTCAACCCTCACTAGTTTAATCCCATTTTAGAAAAGCAAATCCTGTTTATTGGAGCAGGTTGTATAATTAATTGTAGGGAATAAATGATATTGTTCTTCATGCAACAGAGAGTGTTTTTCCACATATATGTGATAGAAATAGGATGATAGCCTGTTGAGTGGTATTTTTGTTTGTTTTCCCTACAGAAACAATCTAACTCTTATGATATGTTCATGAGGGGAGAAGAAATACTCTCAGGAGCTCAAAGAATACATGACCCTCAGCTGCTAACAGAGAGAGCCTTACATCATGGAATTGGTAAACAGTTTCAGTATATTTAGGAGGGTCATGTATATTCTGAAAGCAATACGTTTTAAAACCCTGTAAAGACTTTTCGGAAACACAGTCATTTGTTTTAATTTTCATTGCATGGTAACTGCTTTTGCAATTTTTTTTAAGCTAAATTACTTTTTTGTTTGTTTTATGTTTGTTTTGTAGATTTGGAGAAAATTAAGGCATACATTGATTCCTTCCGTTTTGGAGCCCCTCCTCATGCTGGTGGAGGCATTGGTAATATTCCTTTATATGATGACAATATTTCCAACCCAGATTTCATTTGGCAGAGTGTTTCTTCAGTTCTAAATGTCCTCAGTATTAGACTCCAAAAAGTAAATTTTGTATTTTGTTATTACTTACAAATAAGTTTATAAGTGCTAAATGTAATAGAAGTTTGAATTAAAAGAATTTTTAAGTGAGTTATGACTAAATGAAATTTTTGAGTATCCTCTTTTCTCTCTGTATTCATAAGTTCATTCCGATTAGTCCAAATTAAAGCTGTCCCTCAAGTCAGTTCAGATGGCTACTAAATGTTTTTGTTGAAGACATTTCATTGGCTTTTAGAACCATTTCTAGAGTATGTGTAAGTACTGCTCTGTGATTTAAAATGAGTAAATATTTAACTCAACTTTGGGATGTTTGTATCAAAAATTCTTAAAAAGAATTCTGGGGTTTCTCTTGTGTCTCAGCGGTAAAGAATCCACCTGCCAGTGCAGGAGATGTCAGGTTCGATCCCTGATCCAGGAGGATCCCACATGCCCTGGAGCAACTAAGCTCTTGTGCCACAACTATTGAGCCTGTGCTAAAAAGAATTCTGAATTTATAGTTTTGTTAAAGGTTTGGTTGTTTGTTTCAGGTTTTTTGGTAAACAGGTAATATACAGATTTCAAATTCAAAGCAAATAGAATAGTGTACATTCACCTCCCTACAGAAAACTATTGTTTCTAGTTTTCTCTTTACCTCTACAAAGATAATCTTTGCGTATGCAAAAGTATATAAAATACATTTTTTACACAAATTATAGTGTGCTGTATAAACCACTCAGTACCTTGCATTTTCGCTTAGTGTATTTTCACTAAGTTGTTCCTTATCAACACTTATAAGAACTTTTTTAATTCTTTTTTTTTTAATCACTACATACAATCCATTGAAAGAATTCATGGTAATCTTGGTAACCAGGTTCTATCAATAGGAACCTGGTTAAATATAATAGTAGGCTTATATTTTTGAAAATATAATAGTAAGCTTATGAAAATATAATAGTAGGCTTATATTTTTGTTTGCTTAAATCATAAGTTTTGGATATTTACATCGATTTGTGGTTCACATTTCACAAAATCATACAGCTTAAGGATATCTCATTTATCCTTCCCACATACAGCATCACCTGTTTCTGAATCAGACCGAGAATACTCCATTTTAAACTCATTTAAAATAATAGAAGTCATTTCCTTTCTAACAAGGAAAAGCATTTTGTTGATCAGTGATGTTATTTTGGTAGTTTTCAATAAGTATGACCCTGAATGATTAATTCTGAAAATGAATTAATGATTATTTTGTTTTCTCCAGGGTTGGAACGAGTGACTATGCTGTTTTTGGGCTTGCACAATGTTCGTCAAACCTCAATGTTTCCCCGTGATCCCAAAAGACTTACTCCTTAAAGAAAATGTTTTTTTATTCTTTCCAGTAACCTGCTATTAATCAGACTGTACCTTAGGTACTTAAAATATGCAATAAAATAAATGTCTTATCCAAAGTGCCACAATTACTTTTGGACTAATTCAGTGTACGTTACTTTAAAAGAGAAGATTTTTATAACTTTGAACATGCTTCAGTAGGAAATGGTTAAACATTTTAATGAAAAATTCATATTATTATGTTAAAAGTTCATTTTGCATTACTACAATAAATGTTAAACAACAATTTTAAACAGTTAATAATGTGTAAATTTTTTTTTCTATATTACAGTGGCTATAATATTAATGTCTTAAATTTTCAATATTTGGTCTTTTTTTAAAATCTGACATTGAGGTAAGAACAATTTTAGGAAAGTTTTGAGGTTTTAATGAATGTATAATTGGCATATCATGGAAAATTAGGCAGAAAATATCGATCCTTAATAATTGTGCCTGGAAATCATGTAAAGCAGGTTAGAATACTGGTTAGAAATTATACAACATAACATAATATTAAATTGTTAACTAATTAAACTTGAATTTCAATAAAATTTTAAAGCTAATTATGGATGTTTCTGTGTAACGTCATGGCAGTATGATTTTATAGCTGATTCTTGGCGTTTATAGTTTGGGGAGGGGGAGTAGACAACCAGTTTATGTAAATGCCTAAAAGCAAATGAAGACTGATATATTCATAACATGTATTAATCAAGAGATAAATTCAGATGAGTGTAAGGATACAGTTCTTAAAGCTGAAGGCTTAGGTTGCTTAATAGTTTATTTCATATAGATTAAAAACTTTGAATTTTCTGTTTTTATTTTTAACTGATAGGCATTTAGTGAATGTCACTAAAATGCATTCTCACTCCCTCCCAGAAAGAATTACAGTTAAATACACTTTTCCTCTAGATTATTAAATATATCCATGCTAATGTTATTTTTATGGTGAACCACACATAATACTTATAAACAAAACAATTTAATGCAGTTATTTTCCTACAGGAAAAAGAAAAATAATACAGAAAAGTAAGAAGGTCAGAAAGGTAGCATATTAACCTTGGTTCATAAGCATCTGCCCATTATTTTTTAAAGTTAATTTATTTCACCATGCTAGATTATGAGTTCTTTGAGAATAGAGACTCAATTTTAAATCTGTCTTTCATAACCCACCAAAGTATCTCAAGATAAAAGTTAGACACCCCAGAAGTGTTAAATATATTTAAGCCACACCAAGACCTATTTTTTTCTGTATTGTATAATCCCCAAACCCAAAAATAGTATAATAATAGCCTTAGAGCTATTCTTCTCAAGTTCATAGAATTACAGCTATTTCAAAATAAATTGTTTATAAAGTCTAAGAATGATGTAATTTTTTGTTTGTTTTTTAATGAAGTATTTCAAACACGTCAACCAGATTGAGCATAATAAAAAAAGGACACCACTGCGCTTGCCACCAAGCTTTAGCAAATCTTAACACTGTCATATTTGCTTCAGATGTTTATTTTCTTTTTTTAGGGAAAAAGTAGTGGACACAGTTAAGGCTTCCCATTTAACCACCCTGATCCTATTCCTTCCTACCCTAGTGGTAACTACTATATAAATTCCATGTTTTTTTAATTCCTTTCCACGCTTTTATATTTTACCTAAGTATTTGTTTCTATGAACATTGTCTAGTATTATTTTGCAGATTTATTTGATATATATATTCTGGTATTTTGATGGAATTATCTTGAATTTATGAAACAATTTGAAAAGACTTGAAATTTTCAATCTCTTCAGTCTACTAGTTAATAAACATGGTATATCCCTTCCTTTTTTTGTTATTTTTTTCCTTAATTGTGATAAAATATATTGGTGTTCTTTAATATCTTTCAAAATTACTTTTTAAGGAATTCCCTGGCAGTTCAGTGGTTAGGACTCCATACTCTCACTGCCGAAGGCCTGGGTTTGATCCCTGATTAGGAACTAAAATAACACCAGCTGCACAGTGCAACCAAAAATAAATAAAGTAAATAAAATTACTTTTTAATTTTTCATTTATGCTAAAAAACCTTACCATTTTTTTTCTACTGGAAACAAGACTTTTAAGTATGGATTCTGTGGCTATTCCACCTGGATTAGAATTCTCATGTTGCTGTTTATCAGCTATGTAACCTTGGGTAACTTGCTTCAACTTTCCTCATTTTCATAATCTTGTTTCATGGGACTGTTGTGGGGATTGAAAAGCATGAACCCTAAGAACAACACAGAGAATAGTGTCAGGCAAATAAAAAGAATTTGATCTCTTCCTGTCTAATTTTCATGTCATATTTACTTACTAGTCAAGCTCTTCAGTGGAATGTTGAATAAAAGCAATAATGGGAGCATGCTTTTGTTTCTGAATTAATTTTAAACACTCCTAAAAGCTCAAGATTAAGTGATATTTTCTGTAGGTTTTTGATAGTTGCCCTTTAACAGGTTAATGAGGAGTCTATTTGTTAAGAGTTCCTGTTAAGAATGACTGTTGAATATGTCAAGTACTTTTTCTGTTATTTGCTGCAATTTTTTTTCCTTTAGTTTTGAATATGACAGATGATAGTAACAAATTCCTGATATTTTTCTGAAATAAATACTGCTTGAATATGATGTATTGTTAATATTTTATGTATGTACTACTGAATTCAACTTGCTAATATATACAACAAAATTTGTTCATCTTAAGTGTGTAGTTTGATGTATTTTGGTTATTTTATATGGTTAGGTAATCTTCACCTTAACTACAGAATATTTCCATTGCCCTAGAAAATTGCACAGTGCATTAATAGTTGCCATCTCCAGCAACGAAGATCTTTTCTAGAGTTTCATATAAATGGAACAATATATAGTCTTTTGTGTTTGACTTCTTTCTTTAAGCATGATGTTTTGAGATTCATCATGGTGTTGCATATATTAATAGCATATTTATTAGTATTGATCAGTAGTATTCTACAGAATGGATGTACAATAATTTGCTTATCTCTTCACCAGTTGATATACATGTAAGTAGCATTCAGTTTTTAGTCTGTAGTGGATAATGGTGCTAGGAACATTTGCTAGCACAAGTCTCTGCAGGCATGTTTTCATTTCTTTTAGGTAGACAGCTAGTAGTGAAATGCCTGGGAACTATGAGAAGTGTATATTTAACTTTAGGAGATACTGCCATTTGTTTTTTCCAGAGTTGCTATTATCACCTTGCATTTCTACCAACAATTAGAGTTTAAGATGCTCCACATCATCACCAACACTTAGAAATATCAGCCTTTTTAATTTAAGCTATTCTCATGGTTGTGGCTTTAATTTGTATTTCCCTAGTGATTAATTGGTTGATTGTCTTCTACTTGATAAGGGCTTTTTATGTATTCTGAATATGAACGTATGTCAGATACGTTTGGCAACTAGCTTCTCTCAGTCTGTGGCTTGCCTTTTCTTTTGTTTTCCTTAGTTGCCTTTCAAAGAGCAGAAGTTTTTGATTTTATGGTTGTGCTTCTGTCATCTAGGAAATCGCTGCTTAATCCAGTGTCACAAGTTTTTTTGTTCTCTTGTACAGTTTTAGTAATTTGATCTCTTACATTTAGATCCATGATCCATTTCAAGTTAATTTTTGTCTGTGGTATTTATGGTATTTGTAATGGTCAAGGTTTACACACACACACACACACACACACACCCCCATGTAGTTGATCCAGACCATTTGTTGAAAATACTTTCCTTTCCCTGTTGTATTAACTTGGCAGCTTTGTGGAAAAGAGTTAAGCATATAAATATGGGTCTGTTTCTAAACTCGGTTCTATTCGATCGATCTATATGTTTGTTCTTGCATCAATATCACAGTCTTGATTTTCACAGTTTTAAGTAAATCTTAAAATCAGAAAGTTTAAGTTCTCCAGTCTTGTTCCTCTTTTCAGGATTATTTTAACTATTCTAAGTCCTATGCTTTTCCATTTAAATTTTTGTATCATCGATTTTTTTTTTTTAGTTTTCTGTGTACTAATTCATCATATCTTTCTGTAAATCTAACCATGTGCTTTTGGAAAGAATGTGTTAGGTATCTACCCTTTTAAAATTTTTATGTCTTCCTGATTGACTATTTTATAAAATGCCACTTTATTACTCCAGTAATGCTCTCTTTTGAAATTGGTATTATCTGATATTAATATAGCCATTCCCATCTTCCTGTGGTTATCGTTTGCATATATTTCTCCATAATTTATCTTCAGCCCACCTTTGTCTTTGTATTTAATGAGTTTCTTATAGATAGCATATAGTTGGATCTTGTTTATCAATTCTTAATCTCTACATTTTAATTGGAGAAATTGTCCCAAAAGATTTAATGTCGTTAATTATATGGCAAGATTCGTATCTTCCATTTTTTTTGTTTCCTCATTGCCTCTTCTGGTTTTTTTTAATCTGTTCTTTCCTTTCCTGTCTTTTTAATGACTATTTCAATAGTTTTTAAAATTCATTTTCGTTTTCCTGTTGGCATTTTAAGTAAACTATTTCTATTGTTTTTTTAGTGATTGCTGTAATGATTGTAATATACATTCTTAACATTCACACTCATAGTTGCTAACTTTATATAAAGATTTTGTATCTCTGTTTACAGCCACTATTTTCTTTTCATGTTCTCTTTCAGTTTAGATATCTATGGCATATCAGTTTCTGTTTTTTGAAACAGTTTAAGAGTGAGTTGTTTTTCTTTTGTTTTTTGGCCATGCCACGTGGCTTGTGGGATCTTAGTTCCCCCGCTGGGAATCAAACCCTGACCCCCTATACCGGAAATGCAGAGTCCTAACCAGTGGACTGACAGGGAATTCCGGAGAGTTTTCTATTTAATGGGATAATGTTCCCAGTATTCTCATGTTTTTTTAAAAAATTAGTCTCATCTTTGTGTGCATTTTCTAACTTTTTAAAACTTCTTTTACTAGACAGTTATCTTTTAAATCTCTTAGCTAATATTTTTTAGCATTTGATTATATTAATCCTCTCTATGTTTTGTTTTTAGTTCATTAATTTCTGCTCCTGCATCATTTTCTTCCTTTAGCTTTCTTTCAGTTTTTTTTTTTTTTCCATACTATTAAATTCTCATGTTGCCTATGAGCAGTTTGCTGTTAGTACTGTATAATTATTTTTCCTTTGTAGATAATGTGCCCTCTTTCCTTGGTAGGTACAGTTGCTTCTTTATCTTTGATATACTACTAATTCCTTATGGGGTTTGTTATTCATCTTGTTCATTAGTCAGTTTGCCTATGTCTAAGAACCCATATCTTCTCAATTATGGAAAATTGTTAGCAAGTCCCTCTTCAAATATTGCTTCTTTACTATTTTGTCCACTTTTTGGTATTTTTTGAAACTCTTAATAGCTAAATATGGGCCTCTAACCATTCTGTTATGTCTCATATTTGTCACCTTTGTCCCTGTTCTGTGTATGGATGAATTCCTTAGTCCTGTTTTCTAATGTATTTAATTATTCTTCAAATATGCCTAGTCTAAAGTTAACCTGATTTGTTGCATTTTGTATTTTGATGACTATTTTTTTCACATCTAAAGTTTCTAATTAGTTTTTATCTCATTTTTGTCTATTTTTGTTCATTCTTTCATGATTTCATGACAATTATGCCAATGACATATGACAGTTATACCAATGACATATGACAATTATCATTTATGTCTTTCAATAAATTTTTTATTACACTGTCCAACAAAATATTTTTGCCTATGTCTAATTTTGTTTTTGTCTATTCTTGACATGTTCACATAGAAGCGGTTGTCACATGTAAATTCATTGGACCATCTTGAGGAAGATGACTATAATATGAAAGAAGAAAATAGCAATAAATGCTGGAGAGGGTATGGAGAAAAGGAAACCCTCTTATACTGTAGGTGGGAATGCTAACTAGTACAACCACTATGGAGAACAGTATGGAGATTCCTTAAAAAACTGGAAATAGAACTTCCATATGACCCAGCAATCCCACTGCTGGGCATACACACTGAGGAAACCAGAATTGAAAGAGACACGTGTACCCCAATGTTCATCGCAGCGCTGTTTATAATAGCCAGGACATGGAAGCAACCTAGATGTCCATCAGCAGATGAATGGATAAGAAAGCTATGGTACATATACACAATGGAACATTTCTCAACCATTAAAAAGAATACATTTGAATCAGTTCTAATGAGATGGATGAAACTGGAGCCTATTATACAGAGTGAAGTAAGCCAGAAGAAAAACACCAATACAGTATACTAACACATATGTATGAAATTTAGAAAGATGGTAACAATAACCCTGTATGCGAGACAGCAAAAGAGACACAGATGTATAGAACAGTCTTATGGACTCTGGGAGAGGGTGAGGGTGGGATGATTTGGGAGAATGGCATTAAAACATGTATAATATGTGTGAAATGAATTGCCAGTCCAGGTTAGATGCATGATACAGGGTGCTCGGGGCTGGTGCACTGGGATGACCCAGAGAGATGGTATGGGGAGGGAGGCGGGAGGGGGGTTCAGGATAGGGAACACGTGTACACCCGTGGCAGATTCATGTTGATGTATGGCAAAACCACAATATTGTAAAGTAATCAGCCTCCAATTAAATAAATTTATATTTTAAAGAAAATAATGCTTAAACAATGAGTAGATGCTATCTCCTAGCACAGTAGTTTTGTGCTAAGTTGTTACCAGTTGACATTTGCAGAGGCTGAGTGTAGCAGGCTCCACAGGAAGTTCTGTCTAGGTATTGCATGGAGCACTAAGGGTTCTGCTAGAGTCAAATTTGTATTGAGGCTTTTATCATAGACCATCTCTTGCATAACTTCCTGCATTTCAGATTGTTTTCTTTTTAACTTATTTATAGTAACTACTTTCTGAAGTATAACTTTGTTAACTCAAGCTGAAACATGTTTAAGGCTTAAAAAAATATTTTTCCTTTAAGTTACTGTTATATACCATACATTACTGTATAGATGGATGAGATAGGAATATATTTTTCAACATAGAACCTGCAGCATACTCTGGAAGGTTTAGGATTTTTTGTTTGTCTTCATTTTTTACCAGCTTTATTGAGAGATAATTGACATATCTGGAAGGTTCTAGACCATTAAAAGGGTCTTTTTTAAGGGAAAAAAGCCAGCCTTTTTTATGAAAAAAGTAAGTTTTTAATGTTTTAATAATTGACTTACAATGCTAGTTTCAGATGTACAACATACTGACTTGATATTTTTATATTTCACAAAATGATCACCAAGATCAGTCTAGTTACCAGTTCCACTATAAAAAGTTATTATAATATTATTGACTATATTACTCATGCTGTACATTTTATCCCCATGACTTTATAAGTTTTTGCTTTTTATTTCCACATATAAGTGAAATCTTTCTCTGTTTCACCTAGCATAATATCTTCTAGGTACTCATGTTTTCACAAAGGGCAAAATTTCATTCCTTTTTCTGGCTGATTAATATTCCATTATATATACCAAATTTTCATTCATATATAATAGACACTTAAGTTGCTTCCATATCTTCCTTATAAACAATGCTACAGTGAACATAGAGGTGCATATATCTCTTCAAATTGGTGTTTTTTTTTCTTTGAAAAAATACTCAGGAGTAGAATTGCTGGATCATGTAGTGTGTGCTTAGTAGCTTTAGTTGTGTCTGATTCTTTGTGACGCTATGGACTGTAGCCCATCAGGCTCCTCTATCCATTAGATTTTCTAGGCAAGAATACTGGAGTGGGTTACCATGCCCTCCTCCAGGGGATCTTCCCGACCCAGGGATAGAACTCGTGTGTCTTATGTCTCCTGCACTGGCAGGCAGGTTCTTTACCACTAGCACCACCTAGGAAACCCTATGGTAGTTCTGTTTTTAATTTTTTGAAGAACCTCCATGCTAAGTCGCTTCAGTCGTGTCCAACTCTGTGTGACCCCATAGACGGCAGCCCACCAGGCTCCGCCGTCCCTGGGATTCTCCAGGCAAGAACACTGGAGTGGGTTGCCATTTCCTTCTCCGATGCATGAAAGAGAAAAGTGAAAGTGAAGTCGCTCAGTCATGTCCGACTCTTAGCGACCCCATGGACTTCAGCCTACCAGGCTCCTCCGTCCATGGATTTTCCAGGCAAGAGTACTGAAGTGGGGTGCCATTGCCTTCTCCAATACTTTACATAGTGACTTGATTAGTTTATAGTCCTACCAACGGTACACAAGGGTTCCATGTCCCCATATCTTCACCAACAGTTGTTATTTATTACCTTTTTGATAATAGCCATCTGATAGATATGAGATGTTATCTCATAATTTTGATTTGTATTTCCTTGATGATTAGCAATGTTGAGCATCTTTCAGTGTGTGGTGGCCATCTGTATGTCTTCCTTAGAAAAATGTCTAGTCAGATCCTCTGCTAATTTTTTAATTGTGTTGGGTTTTTGTGGGGGTTGTTTTGTTTGTTTGATGTTGAGTAGTATGAGTTCTTTTTATATTTTGGATGTTAACCCCTTATCAGATATATTAAATATCTTCTCCCATTCAGTAGGCAGCATTTCCATTTTGCTAATAGTTCCCTTTGCTGTAAAAGAGCTTTTTCATTTGATATAATCTCATTTGTTTATTTTCATTTCCCTTGCCTGAGGAGACCGATCCAAATATATATATATATAGCTAAGGTCAGTGTCATTGAACATACTGCTTATGTTTTCATCTAGGAGTTATGGTTTTGGGGTCTTACATTTAAGTTTTTAACCCAGGTTGTGTTTATTTTTGTATATGGTGTGAGAAAGTTCAGTTTGATTATTTTGGATGTAGCTGTCTAGTTTTTCCACCACCATTTATTGAAGTGGTTGTCTATCCCCACTGTATGTTCATGGCTCCTTTGTTGTAAATTAATTGACCATGTAAGTGTAGGTTTATTTCTGGGCTTTCTGTTCTGTTGCATGGATCTTTGTGTCTGTTTCTGTGCCAGGATCATACTATTCTGACAATAGTAGCTTTTTAGTATAGTTTAGTATAGTACGGAAGCATGATATCTCCACCTCTTAAGATTGTTTTGGGGACTCCCCTGGCAGTCCTGGTGGTCCAGTGGTTAAGACTCTATGCTTCCAATGCAAGGGGCACAGGTTCGATCCCTGGTTAGAGAACTAGGATTTCACATGCTGCTCAGGTCAGTCAAAAAACAAATGCATCCAAAAATAAGGTAAGATGATAGGGGGATGGATAGATGAAGAGTTACATGATAAACAAGCTTAATAAAGATAGTTTTAGCTATTCAGGTTTTTTGTGTTGCCATACAAATCTTAGAATTATTTGTTCTCTGAAAAAGGTCATTGATGTTTTGCTAGGGATTGCACTGAATCTGTAAATTACCTTGAGTAGTGTGGTCATTTTAACAATATTAGTTCTTTCAGTCCAACTTTCCATTTGTTTATGTCATCTTCAGTTCTTTGGGACACTAGCCCACCACTTCAGTCTGCTGGGTTTCCAAATCAAGTCACTATTCCTTGCCCTACCCTGTCTCCAAAAATGTCATGTGTTTGATATTATAAGTTGATGGGTTTATTTTGGGAGTTCAGGGATGAAGCTGTCAATAATTAGCCCAAGGTAAAATGGAGTTTACATAGGAGTTTTATATTCACATCTGAAAATTTTCTGTTTTCATTTAAATGTAACAATGTATTATATGTATATATTTAGTTAAAACACCAAAATGTTCCCCCAAAGCCCTTCTTTAAAAATAAGTCATCCATAGGCTTCCCTGGGTCTTCCCTGATAGCTCAGCTGGTAAAGAATCCATTTGCAATGCAAGAGACCCCAGTTCAGTTCCTAAGTCAAGAAGATCCCCTGGAGAAGGGATAGGCTACCCACTCCACTATTCATGGGTTTCCCTGGTGACTCAAATGGTAAAGAATCCGCCTGCAATGCAGAAGACCTGTGTTCATTCCCTGGGTTGAGAAGATCCTGTGGAGAAGGGCATGGCAACCCACTCCAGTATTCTGGCCTGGAGAATCCCCGTGGACAGAGGAGCCTGTTGGGCTACAATCCATGGGGTTGCAGAGAGTCTGGCACAACTGAGCAGCTAAAGCACAGCACAGCATAGGCTTCCCTGGTGGCTCAGTGGGAAAGAAGCCACCTGCCAATGCAGGAAACACGTGTTCAATCTCTGGTCAGGGAAGATCTCACATGCCATAGAGAAACTAAGCCTGTGTGCCACAACTATTGAACCTGTTCTCAGAGCTTGGGAGCTGCAACTGTCGAACCTCAACTGCTGACGCGCGGGCACCCTAGAGCCTGTGCTCCACTAGAGAAACCAATGCCCTGAGGAGCCAGTGTACATCAATGACGAGTAGCTCCTGCTTGCTGCAACTAAAAAATGCCTGCACAGCAATGAAGACCCAGCACAGCCAAATATAAATAAGTAAAATTTTGAAAAATTAAAAAAAAAAACTAGCCATCTATGACAAGGAGCCTAGATGAAGAAAATGGGACCTTAGTCCTACAACCCCAAGTATTTCTTCCAAAAACCTGGACAAGCTTCAATGTAGATGCCTCTCCAAGAGTTTTCAGAGTAGAGGCCAGCTTGGTTGATATCTTGGTTTCAGCCTTATGAGACTCTAAGCAGAGCACCTAGCCAAGCCCTCCTAGATTTTTGATCTATAGCAGGGGTCTCCAACCTTCTGGCCCTAATGCCTGATGATCTGAGGTACACTGATATAATAGTAATAGAAATTAAATGCACAATAAGTGTAATGAGCTTGAATCATCCCAAAACCATCCCCTAACTCCAAGGAAAAATTGTCTTCCACGAAACCAATCCCTGGTGCCAAAAAGGTTGGGGACCACTGATCTACAGAATTGTGAGCTAACGAATGGATGTTGCTTTAAGTTCCTAAACTTGTCATAGGTTGTTATACAGCAGAAGAAAACCAGTACACTGACTGACTTGTATTCAAATCTTAGTTTTGTCCTTTCTTCAATCTGTGATCATGTACAAGTTACTTTATCTCTGTTTTCCCATGTGTAAATGGAGATACTAATGCGCAGCTCGGGACTTCCCTGGTGGTCTAGTGGTTAAGAATCCCCAGGCCAATGCATGGTACTGGGGTTCAGTCCCTGGTCCAGGAAGATCCCATGTATCATGGAGCAACTAAGCCTGTGCACCTCCACTACTGAGCCTGCAACCCTGTAGAGTCCAAGAGCTGCAACTACTGAAGCCCTTGGGCCCAGAGCCTATGCTCCACAGCAAGAGAAGCCACCTCAATAGGAAGCCCGCACACTGCAATGAAGACCCAGTGCAGCCAAAAAATAATAATGATACACAGCCCAGAAAGTTGTTGGGAGGACTGCAACTACCTGCACTCCCTCCTACTGGCACCTAGAAGCTGCTACTTGTGAGGAAGAATCAGAATAGCCAAAGTAGTCCCCCATGCCGGCCACCAGGTGGTGCCACCAGACAGGGATTGTTTTTGTGTTGTTCAGTCGCTAAGTCGTGTCCAACTCTTTGTGACATCATGGACTGCAGAACGCCAGGCTTCCCTGTCCTTAACTCTTTCCCAGAGTTTGTTCAAACTCATGTCCATTGAGTCAGTGATGCTATCTAACCATCTCATCCTCTGCTGCCCGCTTCTCCTTTTTTTAACTCCAAACAGGAATAGCTGAGTTTTTATCCTGAACCTCTGGCTGGACTAAGTAGAGGGAAGCAGTGAAGTGGACGATGGAAGTGAGGCTGGCTCTTTATACCTACAACGGTTTACAACTCACCTGTACAGAATCAAGAGATTAAAGAGGTAAACTTCAGAGAGATGCTATGCAGTATGTGCAGAAGTTGTAAAATATGACTTTATGTAATGATTTACTTGGGCTTCCCTGGTGGCTCAATGGTAAAGAATCCGCCTGCCAATGCAGGAGGCACGGGTTTGATCCTTGGGTCAAGAAGATCCCTGGAGAAGGGAATGGCTACCCACTCCAGTATTCTTGCCTGGAGAATCCCAGGGACAGAAAAGCCTGGCAGGCTACAGTCCACGGGGTCACAAAAGAGTCAGACACGACTTAGCAACTAACAATGAATTACTTAAAACCTATGTCATTCCAAATGTATTTGAGGTAGTTTACAAAATAAAACTGGGCCTCCCAGGTGGCGCTGGTAGTAAAGAACCTGCCTGCCAATGCAGGTTAGATGTAAGAGACTTGGGTTCAATCCCTGGATCAGGAATATCCTTTGGAAGACGGCACAGCCACCCAATCCCATATTCTTAGCTGGAGAATCCCATGGACAGAGGAGCCTGGCAGGGTGCAGTCCGTGGGGTGGCACAGAGCTGGACACGGCTGAAATAGCTTAGCATGCACGCATGCACAAAATAAAACCATACACCAAGATAATTGCTAGTGAGAAAACTGGGGAAAAGAAAGGGAAACTGGGGATATATAAATGGTATGGTATTAAGATCTTTCACCCATGCTAAGGATGGTTTTTAACCTTCCCAGTAATCACTGAAAACAAGGACACAACGATGGTATACAATTCACAGAGAAATGTGCTTAAAAAAAAAAGCAGAGACCTGGATCCTTACAAACCAGACACCACATAATATTGGGCAAGAGTTCTTGGAAGATACACCACAGACATTTATATTTCTTCTCGAACATTTATGTCTGTGTGTGTGTGTCTTTTGCACATTTTTAATTCAATTTTAGTGTTTTTCTTCATGGGCTTCCCTGGTGGCTCAGATGGTAAAGAATATGCTTTATATGTGTTTGTTACACAATAAGAATAGCTTCTTGTCACATCTGTTGTCTATAATACTGCAACAAATACACCAAGAGTTAATATCATAAATGTACTTATTTATTTTAATTTTGTTGTATTTTCACATGAGTTTTAAATTTTGATGTATTCTAATATATAGGTATACATTTTTCCTTATATATGTGTACGTAAGGAACATGTGCACATATGTACCTATATATTATCCAATATCCTATTACTTTATTACTAGAATGCATTTTTTCCATCTAGAGACCAGCTAAATAATTACCTTTATTTTCTTCCTGTTCACTATGGTTTAATTTTTTTAATTTTTATTGCTAAAGACTACTGAATTTCAAAATGTATCTGAGGTTCAGGCCAATGTTCATAAGAACTGGAATGGAATGACTTCGCTGGTGGTCCAGACTGCGCTCTCAAAGCAAAGGGCCTGAGTTTGATCCCTGGTCAGGGAACTAGATCCCACATGCTGCAACTAAAACCCAGTGCATCCAAATAAATATCTTTTTTTAAAGAACTGGAATGGATAGTGTTCTTTATGCAAATAAAAAGGAAACTTTTTCTAAGAAAATAATTTTAAAATAATAGATTTTAAAAGATAAAAACGCCACCTGGCTAAGAGTAGTAGCTACCAGTTTGCAAGATCTTAACATTTTTTTATATACTCTGTCTTCAAATCATTGTTTGTTTGTTTGTACCTTGCTTAATTAAAATGAGCCAGACCATTAAGTGCTGCGCAGAAAGTTAGACTGGTGCTTGCTGCTGTTTCTCATAGATTAAGATGTCATCACGTCCCTGGAGCAAGTAAATGCTCTATTTTCAACGTCAGTAATCTTTAGGGAACTCTTTTTCCAGATAACTTTTTAAAACCTTATCTCTTAAAGATGTTCAACATCCCTGGCAATCAAACTGAGACACCAGTGAGATATCAAACTGGCAGTGATGATAAGACATGTTTATTGTTTGCAACAGAATGGAGTACTGGAAACTCTGAGACCCTGTGGGTGGAGCATAACCTGGCCCTCAGCCTGCATTTCTGGAAGGCAGTTTAGCAGTACATGTTCAGATGTGAATGTGCACAGCCTTTGACCCTGTAAACCCTCACTCTTAGAATTTATCCTAAGAATGCTGCTGCTGCTGCTAAGTCGCTACAGTCGTGTCTGACTGTGTGTGACCCCATGGACTGCAGCCTACCAGGCTCCCCTGTCCCTGGGATTCTCCAGGCAAGAACACTGGAGTGGGTTGCCATTTCCTTCTCCAATGCATGAAAGTGAAAAGTGATAGTGAAGTCACTCAGTCGTGTCTGACTCTTAGCAACCCCATGGACTGCAGCCTACCAGGCTCCTCCATCCATGGGATTTTCCAGGCAACAGTACTGGAGTGGGGTGCCATTGCCTTCTCCCATCCTAAGAATACAGGTACTCAAAAAAGATGTTACAGGGATGTTCCCTGGCCATCGAGTTGTTATAACGCTAGGCTTCCATTGTAGGGGTCATGAGTTCCATCCCTGGTCTGGGAATTACAATCCCATATGCCTCACTGTGTAGCCATTGAAAAAAAAAAATGAAGAAGAAAATGGATATTATAAGGATATTTATATAAGGATATTTATTGCAGCATTGTTTTATATCAGTGGGCAAAAAATTATCAAATTTCCACTAATAGGTCATTAAATATTTTATACACGTTATAGAATGTTAATCAGTCCTTGAAGAGCACAATACAGGCTGTCCTTGTTTTGCATAGTTCTGCAGGACCCTAAAAATGACCATACAGACCTAAACTGTGTAAAGCAATGTCAAGAATCAAAGGGGGGAAATATGATTGTTCTGTGACCTTTAAAATCTGTCAAATGCTAAAAATTCTCTTAGTGTTGATTATAAGTGTATAGCAAAGTAAAAAATAGCAAAATTAATATTTAATTATATATTACAATTGAAAACATTAGAAATATTGAGAATTAAACAGTTTTCATCCTTTGTTTTAACATTTTATTAAGAGTGTTTCCGTTCTTCTTGTTTTAACTTTTAGTACGAAGACCATCTGTCCTATGCTTTGGTGAATTGTCATGCTACTTCTTAAATTCAGATAAACTTCTGACACTTAACCCTTTGTACTTTCAATGTCATGAAGTATCTCCAGGAGTTCTTTAACTGTGAAGGTTTTTGCTCTTGTCTGAAATATCTTTTGTGCTTTTTCTGAAATATCTTCATCCTTTCCATCACAGCCACTTTCCTTGTTTGTGTTAAGTATTTCATCTGGCTGCATATCTTCTTTTTAAATTTATTTATTTTAATTGGAGGCTAATTACTTTACAATATTGTAGTCGGTTTTGCCATACATTGACATGAATCAGCCATGGGTGTACATGTGTCCCCCATCCTGAATCCCCCTCCCCCACCCCTTCCCATCCCATCCCTCAGGGTCATCCCAGTGCACCAGCCCTGAGTGCCCTGTCTCATGCATCAAACCTGGACTGGCGATTTGTTTCACATATAGTAATATACAAGTTTCAATGCTATTCTCTCATATCATCCCACCCTTGCCTTCTCCCAGAGTCCAAAAGTTTGTTCTTTACATCTGTGTCTCTTCTGCTGTCTCACATATAGAGTCACTGTTATCATCTTTCTAAATTCCATATATATGCGTTAATATACTGTGTTGGTGTTCTTCTTTTTGACTTACTTCACTCTGTAATAATAGGCTCCAGTTTCATCCATCTCATTAGAACTGATTCAAATGCATTCTTTTTAATAGCTGAGTAATATTCCATTGTGCATATGTACCACAGCTTTCTTATTCATTAGTTTGCTGATGGACATCTAAGTTGCTTCCATGTCCTAGCTATTGTAAACAGTGCTGCAATGAACACTGGGGTACATGTGTCTCTTTCAATTCTGGTTTCCTTGGTGTGTATGCCCAGCAGTGGGATTGCTGGGTCATATGGCAGTTTTATTTTCAGTTTTTTTAGGAATCTCCACACTGTTCTCCATAGTGGCTGTACTAGTTTGCATTCCCACCAACAGTGTAAGAGGGTTCCCTTTTCTGGGCACCCTCTCCAGCATTTATTGTTTGCAGACTTTTTGATAGCAGTCATTCTAACTGGCGTGAGATAGTACCTCATTGTGGTTTTGATTTGCATTTCTATGAACCTAGATAGCATATTTAAAAGCAGAGACATTACTTTGCCAACAAAGGTCTGTCTAGTCAAGGCTATGGTTTTTCCAGTAGTCATGTATGGATGTGAGAGTTGGACTATAAAGAAAGCTGAGTGCCGAAGAATTGATGCTTTTGAACTGTGGTGTTGGAAAAGATTTTTGAGAGTCCCTTGGACTGCAAGAAGATCCAACCAGTCTATCCTAAAGGAGATCAGTCCTGGGTGTTCATTGGAAGGACTGATGTTGAAGCTGAAACTCCAATACTTTGGCCACCTCATGTGAAGAGTTGACTCATTGGAAAAGACCTTAATGTTGGGAAGGATTGGGGGCAGGAGGAGAAGGGGACGACAGAGGATGAGATGGCTGGATGGTATCACCAACTCAATGGGCATGGGTTTGGGTAGACTCCGGGAGTTGATGATGGACAGGGAGGCCTGGCGTGCTGCAGTCCATGGGGTCACAAAGAGTCGGACACGACTGAGTGACTGGACTGAACTGAACTGAGAATGAGTGATGTTGCTGGCTTCATACCTTGAGTTTCTTAAATGGTGGCAGTGTCAATACTCCCATATTCTTATTTCCTCTATGAATCCATTTATGTTAGATTCCAATTTTACTTTTTGGTTCTTTGCCACACTCTCATTTTTGTTGGACAATTCCCACTTTTTTTTTTCAATTTTTATTTCTTTATTTTTGGCTGTGCTGGGGCTTTCTCTAGTTGCAGTGACCGGGGGCTACTCTTTGATGCAGTGCACAGCTTCTCATTGCTGAGGCTTCTCTTGTTGTGGAACATGAGCTCTAGGCACACGGACTTCAGGAGTTGCAGCACGTGGGCTCAGTAGTTGGGGCGCACAAGCTTAGTTGCTCCAAAGGATGTTTGGTTTTACCAGACCAAGCGAATCCATGTCCCCTGCATTGGCAGGCAAATTCTTAACCGCTGGACCACCAAGAAAGTCCAATTCCCACTTTCAACGATCTGTTTTTGTAAAATGTCATGAGTTCATCAGTAGATGATGTTATCTGTATGAACTAACATGTGCAGTCATCAGTTACTGACACACTTTGAAAGAAGTGATGTGATTGGTCACTAATCATGATGAATATCTGTTATTTATGGAGGGATCTGTAGACTGAAGAGCTAGCAATGACATTTGTATTTTCTGGTAACTGAAATCTGAACCATGTTGTTAGAGGACAGGTATAATTTAACAAGATGGTAGAAACTGAAAATTATATTTATCAGAACCATGCAAAGCTAGGACTACATATATGTGTATGCATTGACATTGAAAACTCTTCATGTAAGCTGGATATTATTTGCTCCTTCACCTTTCTGCTGTTGGAAGGTCAGCTTCTATGGACTACATCAACCAGGTAACCTTCATAATGTCTTCTAATTGGATTTAATCTTCAGAAGGCACCAACAAGAAATCAGGAGGAGGGAGAAGAGAAAGATAATTATTTTCCTTCTTTGCTGGGCCACATTGTGGCCTTGGCTGCTCTCCTCTCCTGAAGGCCACAGCTTCCTCTCTACAACCACAGCTTCTTCTCAGGTCCAATTGCTGCTTCCTCTCTGCCCCTTCAGGCCTAACGAGGGTAACAGCTTCCTATGGTTGCTGGCTCTTGGATGCTTCACTGTCCCTTTATAGCTTCCTTTAAAGCTTCCCAAACCTTTGTTTGGGGCTTCCCTGGTGGCTCAGATGGCAAAGAGTCTGCCTGCAGCGCAGGAGACCCAGGTTTGATCCCTGGGTCAGGAAGATCCCCTGGAGAAGGGAATGGCTACCCACTCCAGTATTCTTGCCTTGGAAATCCCATGGACACAGGAGCCTAGCCAACTACAGTCCATATATACAACAATATATATATGTGCTCAGAGAGAGGTCTGAAAGGATATAAACAGTAACCTTGTTTTTAGCCCCTTGCTTTTTTCCTGTCTGCTTTTAGAAATAATTGGATTACAAGTATTAATGGTTATATGAGCTTCAAATTCGTTATTTATTTCTCTGATTTAGTCAAATATACAAGTTTCCAGATTAACCACTCTACTTTTTAACATACTCAGTCAGACATATCTTTGAGTGTGCTTTAAAGCTGTTCTAACAAGAGTTGATCATGCAGCAGTATGCATTAAGAAACTGCTGAACAGAGACAAGTTTTAGGAATTAAATGAGATCACTTTTCTGCTTTCTTAAATGAGGAAACTCAGATCATGCTTTATTCCCTAACAGGCTCCTGCACCTGGGCTGTCACTAGATCTAATTTGGGATAGCTGACGTTTTCCAATTTGCAGGAAAACTGTCGACAAGCACACATAGCTTTATTGTTGTTCTGGCTGATTATTAGCCATAGCCTCCATGGATCCAACTTAATATTTCCTTCAGAACCAGACCTAATTGAATTTTCCACCTGTGAGAAGCATTAACATGCTAATTCCAAAATTCTTTTGTTTTCTTATTACTGGTCACCAGAATATTTAACAAAGCAAAGCAGACATGGTAGGGCTCAACATATACACAAAATGGAGTATGAAAATGTCAATGTGGCTTTATCACTTGAAATGCTGAAGATTGTTTGGGTTTTTTTTTAATTTTTAAGGTACTAAGAAAGTAAAACATTTCTTGAAATATTTTTAAGGAAACCTATCATAGAAGAGCATCCTCAAAGAAGATCTGTCACTGGAATTCCTTCCCTTTGCCCTAACAGTTTACACAGCATTATTCGCAGAATGCACCATGCTGCTTTTCTGATTCGAGATTAATGACATATTTCTTCCATAACATTTTTATGTTTGCCCACTTTTTATAAGACATTTAAAAACTGTAATAATAATAGTATCCTAGTTTATTTTTACTTTCCAAGTCTAGTAGACATGGAACGAATAACTGTTGAACAAAATACTTCCCACTTCGCTCTAATGCATCTACGTGGAATGCTATCAGGTTTGAGTAGTGTCTAGAAGAGGAGAGGGATCTTAAGCAGACCCAGGCTATGGGTCAAGTAGCAGAACCTGTAGTTATTATGGTATCAGTGCGTTGGTAAGAAAAGGTACCCTGTGGAGTTTATAGGAAGCCCCAACAGGAGAATCACAACATAGACCTGTTAGCTTCTGGAGCAAGTGTATGCCATCTGCAGCAGAGATATGTATACCATTCAGTAAACAACCTGTTTGCTACAGGGCCCTGGTGAAGATAGAACATGTGACCATAGGACATCAAGTGACCATGCAACCAGACCTCTCCACTATGTGCAAGGTTCTGTCAGATCCACCAAATTACAAGGGTCAAAGCAATCCATCATAAGATAGTGGTAGGTACATCTGGGACCAGGCATGAATAGAAAAAGGCCCAAGTAGGCTGGATAAGCAGAACTCCCAGAGTCCCTTGTCATCACCACAGCTACTTCCTTGCTTCCCTCAAACTTATGGCCATGTATGGGGGAATCAGGAACAAGGAGATTTCCTTAAGGCCAGCTGGCAGAGGAAGAAAAGGCCATGATTGGTTCCTGGTTGAGCTGACCTGGCAAGTGGCTGCTGCTGTTTCACTACCACTCAAAAGTGGCCTTGAAAGGCTTGAAATCCTCCAAAACAGTGCCTCTGGCTGTCTTTGGCTTTTGTATGGAAAGAGAAGTGGCCCAAGGTAAGACCATATATAGCACTTGTGGGCACAGGTGAATGGCTAGGCTGATTAGTCAGAGGCCAAGAAAGAGAAAGATTGGAAATTCGAGAATAAGGAGAGAAGGCATGGACTTCCCTTGTGGTCCACTGGTTAGGAATCCGCCTGCCAATGCAGGGTACATGGGTTCAATCCCTGGTCTGGGAAGTTCCCACATGCCACGGAGAAACTAAATCCAAGCGTCACAACTACTGAAGCCCACACACCTAGAGCCATCCTCTGCAACAAGAGAAGCCACCACAGTGAGCCCATGCACTGCAATGAAGACCCAGAACAGACAAAAATAAATGAATAAATAAATTTTTAAAAAGAAAAGGCATATGGACAGATGTATGGGAGTACGAACAGAATGTAAAGATCTTAGTATTACATGTTGCTGTTGTTGAGTCACTAAGTCGTTTCCGACTCTTTGTGACCCCATGGACTGCAGCATGCCAGGCTTCTCTGTCCTTCACCATCTCCCAATGTTTGCTCAAACTTATGTCCATTGAGTCAGTGATGCCATCCAACCATCTCATCCTGTCTTCCATGTTAATGCCTACCAGAGACCATCCACCACAGAAGAAGCGCTAGTAGACAGTAGGGCAGCTGATGTCAGCTGGGGTCTCAGCAGTTGCAGTTCTCAGGCTCTAAAGAGCTGGCTCAGTAGTTGTGGCACATGGGCTTAGTTCCTTCAGGGTATGTGGAATCTTCCCAGAACAGGCGTTGAACCCGTGTCCCCTGCTTTGGCAGTGGATTCTTATTGACTGTACCACCAGAGAAGTCCTACCAGAGCCTTTTCTTCAAGGCTCCATCAACAATGAGATGACCCCCATATCTGTATGGATTCATCTAACTCTCCACCACTCATCATTGCATGGGAAAAAAAAGAATGGAGGAGTCTGCTTCTGGTTTTAGCCTCTTGCTTACACCATTGCTGCTGCTGCATCGCTTCAGTTGTGTCTGACTCTGTGCGACCCCATAGACGGCAGCCAACCAGGCTTCCCGTCCCTGGAATTCTCCAGGCAAGAACACTGGAGTGGGTTGCCATTTCCTTCTCCAATGCGTGAAAGTGAGAAGTGAAAGTGAAGTCGCTGAGTCATGTCCGACTCTGTTGACCCCATGGACTGCAGCCTACCAGGCTCCTCCATCCACGGGATTTTCCAGGCAAAAGTACTGGAGTGGGGTGCCATTGCCTTCTCCGTACACCACTGCAGTAAGTGCTTAATGGTTTAGCTCTTTCATTTTGGGCTTATTTTATTGATCAGCTATTCAGACATTTGACAACTTAGCTCTTTCCCAACTCAGCTATGTTCCTGACACTGATCTATTATATACTGCACCCCCAGAAGCTTCAACCCTTATAGAAGGATAGGGGGCCTTTTGAATGCTTGACCAAGGCTCCTCTGTGGAGCCTAACGTGGTCAACCACTGCAAGATACACAGTGCCCGTTAGGTAGAATACAAGGGCCTGGGATACAGGAGGTATAAGGAGTGACCCAGATCACCATCTCTTCCAGCGGTCCACCTGGGAAATTAGTGTTCCCTTCCCTACAGAATGAAACTGTGTGAATCTAAAGGTCCTGGTTCCCTGAGAGTAAGTACTTCCACCAGGAGACACAATAGAGCCCCATAGAGACACAATAGAACTTGAAAGACACAGTAGAGCTTAAAACTACAGCTGCTGTCCTGCTGTTTCAGGCTCCTCATGCCAGAAAGCAGGAGGCATGGAAGAGTCAATACTGGCAAGTTTTGTTGATCTGATTGGCGGGAGGAAGGAGGGCAGCTATCATACAGTGAGAAGAAAATGTTTGAACGTCAGACCCAATAGAGGGGCTTCTCCTCATACATCTGCTAAGCAGTTTTAGCCATGGCCTGAGGAAGGCACCATGACCAAAGGCTTAGGCCCTCAACTACAAAGTTCTGTGTCACCCCACTAACTAAGCCACCTACAGCAATGGTACTGGCTGAGAGTGAGGGGAATCTAGAATAAGTGGTAGAGGAGGAGTCATGATGAGTATCAGTTGTAGCCTCAAGAACAGCTTCAGCTGCAAGGGCTGTCTTTCATTCTACTAACCTTCCTCTTGTAAGTTTCTCCAAGAAAAGTGCCAGCCAGGATCCTGGAAATGCTGTTCCCAGACGCAGTTACTTGCTATATAAAAGCAAGTCGATCTGAGAGATGTAAGCGTGGGCTGTAGTGGATGCTGTGATGTGCCACCCACACATCCTCTTCAGGACCTCATTCACCACCAGCTGAGGGAGTGTGGCTGTTGAAGGCTCACAGCCACATACATCCCTTTCTAGGAATTGCCGTTGACTGAAGGAAGGTGCTTCATTTAAAGTTACACTTCTTCCCCAAAGGCAGCCTGTAGTCAATGACTGCTTGATACTGGGGCAAAGGCCCAGTCCCCTGCCTTGATCTGGGATGACTCTGAGGGCACATCTGACCTCCAGGGCTATCTGTGGGGTTGCCTGAGGTCTCTTCATCACAGTTCAGCTTCTGCCTCTTCCTGGTTGTGCTTTCTTTAATTCTGCTAGGTACTGACCCCAAAATCACTCCCCCTTAAATCTCCTGCACAGAAATCTCTGTGTCAGAGTGCATTTCTGAGGACCAAGACAATGGGGAAGATGTAGTCTCAGAGCTTCCCCCTCTAGGCAGAATGACCAGAAGAGCATACCCTTGTATAAGCCACAATGAAATCAAAGAAATCCAGGTTCAGTACAACCCACTGAGCTATATTTACTGAAAGCTGGTAAGCTGCCCTAGGAAATAGGATATATGTAAAAACTAAATGTGGTCTCAGTTATTCTTTTTAAATTGGCAAGGGGGAAAAATTGCAATGGAACTACCATCATGCCAGAGAGAGGGCATCATTTTTCTGGAGGACAGTTTGGCAGCACCTGTCAAGAGTATTCAAATGCTTTTCCCTTTGACTCATTAATTCCTCAGAAAACTATCTAAAGACGTAAATAAAGTTTGTAAAAACATACTACATGGATGAACTTTATAGTAATCTAGATAGCCATTAAAACAATACTGAAATATATTTATCAACTGAAAATGTTCAAGACATATTGTTAAAAAAACAGCTGTACAATAATGTGTTTCACATGGAAGAATACACATCATCAAAATACTAACCAATAATATTTCTGTGTGATACAATTTGGGGTGGCTTTTATTTGTTCACTTACTTATTCCTCTGCCTTTGTCTTGTTTCCCTCTGAATATGTATTACTTGGAATTGTTAAAATTATAATTTACTGTAAAGAATGAATGATTTTTTTGCCTCCCAATAGGTTTTCTCAATAGATTATCCCAATTGGTTATACTTTGGCCACCTGATGTGAAGAGCCGACTCACTGGAAAAGACCCTGATGCTGGGAAAGATTGCGGGCAGGAGGAAAATGGGGCTGCAGAGGATGAAATGGTTGGATGGCATCACTGATTCAATGGACACGAGTTTGAGCAAACTCCGGGAGATAGTGAAGGACAGGGGAGCCTGGCATGCTGCAGTCCATGGGGTTGCAAAGAGTCAGATCAGACATGACTTGTGACTGAACGATGAACGAGGATGAGGTTATCTAATTTTACAGAAAATATCCTAACTAGAATCTCGCATTTCACCTTTCTACTTTTATATCACTTTATACTTTGTATATTTTGTTATACTTGAATTTTTCTACAATGTATATTTATATTCATAATCTGCCTCCATCATTAGGTTGTAAGTTTCTAAGAGCCCTATCTACAAAAACGTCTGCCCACTGCAGGATATCCCAACACACTGATGACTGAAGGAGGATTCCTACACAGAGCTGTAGCACAGAAGGGACCAGTAGCAGCACAAAATACTATAGCCCTTTGCTTCTGTTAATTAAAATATATAACAACAGCAACAAAGCCCACACACGCCTCACACCCTCAGAAACTCTGGTGGAAGTCATGCTAGGAGTCAGTCTAGCTGTCCTTACTGCCTCCCACATACTGTGCAGTGCAATAATTTCTGAAACATTGCTATCAGTCATAACCCCTGAAGGGAGCATGGGCTCTTTTTGGTTTTGTGCTTCCTTTTTGTTTTGTTTCATTTAATTATTCAGAATAACCTGGTGGACTTGCATTCAGATCAGAAGAATGTTTCTTGGTTCCATGTGATCTGCTTGTAAGTGCCTCTTATTCTGAGCTGCCTGTCAACCCACCAGTCTGCCGTGCCCAGGATGAGTCTACAGAGGCTGATAAAAGATGGATGACTAGCCCATGATGCCTGCATAGCCTGCCACAACTGCACATGAAGAATACGAATCCCTTTTTGTCTTGAAGAAAGTATTGTGAAATTTCCTTTCTCAATTAAACCCAAGAAGATGTGTTTGATCTCTTTATGAAACACTAGGTAATTACTGGGCTAAACCACAACAGAAAAAGTTTACCTAGTTGAGGCTCAACAGCAAGAAGGAATGAATTCTATCCAAGTCTTCAGTATGCTCCACTTCAGTCTGGCCCTGTAGAACGTAAGCTCCACAACAGACAGCCACTGCTGTTGCTGCTAAGTCACTTCAGTCGTGTCCGACTCTGTGCAACCCCATAGACAACAACCCACCAGGCTCCTCTGTCCCTGGGATTCTCCAGACAAGAATACTGGAGTAGGTTGCTATTTCCTGCTCCAATGCATGAAAGTGAAAAATGAAGTGAAGTCGCTCATTCGTGTCCGACTCTTCGCGACCCCATGGACTGTAGCCTACCAGGCCCCTCTGTCCATGGGATTTTCCAGGCAAGAGTACTGGAGTGGGTTGCCATGTCCTTCTCCAACAGCCACTACAGTATCAATAATACCTTAATATCGACACATAATAGGTATTCATTAAATACTTGTTGCATGGTTGAGTAAATGAACAGATGGCGCAAAGTTTGAGGATTGCTGAGATTTTTAGGGGTACCAGGTAGCTTCTGTTACACAAATAACTGTTCCCACTGGCAGACTGTACCCTGTAATTCTAAGGTCAGAACTTAACCCATTTGCCTTGAGGTTTTTATTTCACTTAAAATGAAAATGCCCTGTGCGTTGGTAAGAGAATAAAAAATTTCAAGTCTTTATTGAATTTGTTAAAACACTGCTTCTGTTTTATGTTTTGTTTTTGTGGGTCACGAGGCGTGTGGGATCTTAGCTCCCCAACCAAGGATCCCCAACCAGGGATCAAACCCTCATGGCAAGGCAAAGTCTTAACCACTGGACCTCCAGAAAAGTCCCCAGTAAAAGAATAAATTGGTACAACCTTACTGAAAAGCAACTTGGCAGTTTATGAAAATGGAAAACATTCATTCACTTTCACCTAGGACCAACCCTTTCAGAAATTTATCCTCCAGAAATACACACATACAAAGAGGTTGATTGCATTATTGTTTCTAATGGGGGGGGGGGCAAGGGGAAGCAAGATGGGGAAAAAAATCCCTAACCTAACCTACATACCCATATGTAGAGGATTGGTTAGGAGGAAGCAATTTAACCACTGACTCTCCTCTTCCACCAAAGACTCTCTGTGATCTTGACTCCCTCTCTTCTCCAAGGTGCTTCTAAGAGGCATGAGCCAGTGGTGACAACTGAGACACCTGAGAGGCACAGAGGCAGGAGATACCAAGTGGCTCAGAGCCTTCATGGGACTGGAACAAGAGACTACGTGAGGATCTGAAGGGGTGCATAAGAGGATCTGATATCATAGCTGTATTTTTTACAAGAATGCTTGTCTTTTAGAGGAGATACATACTGGAATACTTACAAAAGAAATTGTATAATGTCAGAAATTTATTCCCAAATAATTTGGTGTCAGGAGAAGATGGGTTATAGATCCAACAATACTGAACTAGGTGACAGATACATGGGAGTACATATTTCTATTTCATATATTTGGAATTTTCTATAACAAAAAATTTTCTTAAGAAAATATGCTCTTTGGTTTCTTAGGAGATGTTAAGACTTCCCAAGTTCCCAGTTTTAATCAGCCAATAAAAATATTTGATATCAAGCCAAAAGATAACCAACCTAATCAAGGCAGAAAACTACATATGCCAACTGGGAGATGGAATGTTTCCAGCATTCAGAGAAAGGAGACAGAACCATAGGCTGGGAGGCCAGAAAGCCTCCTAGAGAAGGTGGGACAGTATGGAGACAGGTCTAATCATAATGGACACATATCCCCTGTTGGCAAGGGGTCTCTGGGTCCCTGGAAATGGGTATGCCAACCACCTCAGCCCTACCTGGATCCTCATATCAGGAAGTGGATTCCTGGAACACTGGTGTTTGCTCTTGGATTGCCTCAAAAATTCTGACGTTAAGACATGCTTTGGGCCAAAGTTTCTCCCAGGCACATGTCATACCGTTCCTGGTCTTTCCTCCCAAGTGGCAGTGATGTTTATGAAGCCCTTCATAACATCCATCTTCCACCAGTCTCCAATGGGTGGTCCTAAATACAGCTAAATTGCAGAATTCATTCACTTTGGCAGATGGTGGTGTGCAATTCTATGGTGTTGTGGGCTAACCAACCTTAACTGGTACAGAGCAGGCAGTACAGTGGGCTACAGTGGTTCTCTTTGGCTAAGCACTAATAAGAGTACTTACAACAAGGTTAGACACACACACACACACACGTTACACCATAGTATGTTTATGTTATACAAGTATATTTTTATGGAAAATACTTCAGAGACAAACAGCATTATAGTGAATCAGTACTGAGGAGGGTTAAATAGAATATGAGTATGATATCTATTAATATATGCCAGGCATATTTGCACATATTATGAAGCACTTTGCACATATTATCTCTTTTTAAATTTTATTTTTTGATTTTGCTGGGTCTTCATTGCTGTGCATGGGCTTTGTCTATTTGCAACAAGCAGGGGCTACTCTCCAGTTGCAGTCTGAGGGCTTCTCATTGTGGTGGCTTCATTTGCTGTGAAGCACAGGCTCAAGGGTGCGTGGGCACAGTAGCTGTGGCTTGCGGGCTCCAGAGCACAGGCTCAGCAGTTGTGCTAAGCACACGGGCTTAGTTGCCTCACGGCATGTGGAATTCTTCCAGACCAGGGATTGGACCCATGTACCCTGCATTGACAGGCCGATTCTTAACCATTGGACCACCAGGGAAGTCCTATTATCTCTTTAAATCCTTACAATGACAGCCCTATTGGCAGGTTTTATTATCATCCCTCAAATAAAAAACTCATTATAAATTATCTTATTTACTCTTTATAACAATAGTGCAATTAACAGGTTAACAGTTTCCATTATTGTCCCACAGAGAGGTTAAGTACTCTGCACAGAGTTTAAGTATACTGCACAGAGAGGTTAAGTAACTTACGTAGTGGAGCCAGGACTCAAATCCAGAGCCCAAGTGCTTAACTGCTGAGGCTATGCCAACAACTCAAAAACGTTGCTTCAGGTACAACTGGATTCTGGTGCAAGGTTCCAAGTGACTGCCTCTTTATTGTACACACTTTTGTAGAGAAAAAGACTTCCCCATATTTGCCTTTGGAGGAGGACGAGTAGCTAATGCCAATTTTCTTGGGGAAGGACAGTATGCAGGGAAGTTGCTAGCCCGTCTAGTAACTGTGCAATCCAGAATAAAGTTCTCTTAGTCCAGGGTGATTGGCTGAGCTGGTAGAGTCTGACTAGATTTCAGCAGCCCTGGACCTTGGCTACCATAGATGGTAATCCCAGCCATTGGAGTACAAGAGGGAGTCACAGGAAACCTTCATGGAGTGAGAAGCACTCATTCCATCACAGGTGTTGGGGGCCATGTAGTCTCCCCTCTATCCCTGAGTTGCCAGAGGGAGTAACTGCTGACTGGCTCTCTCCCCCTGCACCTTTGCTCCAACAGCCAATGGTTTCCAAAGCACTGAAGCCTATGTCAAGGGCCTCTCAACCCAGAGAGAGCAGAGCAGGTCTCTGTAGCCCAACTTAGTGGCCACCACTCACTCTGCTTCTTGGGCTCCCATCACACTCCCCTGCAATCTAACTCCCACCCCCTCCACAACCTTGAAATCCCTTCGGCCGTGTTCAGTCTCTGTCCTCCTTGACACTCTGCAGCCTTCACTAACGACAATGACTGGTGCTAGAGTCTTCTCTTTTGATTTTTCAGTTTCTCTTCCTATTTTTTTGGCTGTTCTTTCCCAGCCTCTCTCATGGCATTTTCCTCCTCAACCTCCTTTTAAATGTTGGTATTCCCCAGGGCCTCACACGTGGACCCACCTTCTCTTTCTTCAGATGCTCTCTGGGTGATCACATCTATTACTGAGGCTTCCCTAGTGTCTCTTCTGAGGAATCCTCAATCTGTTTCTGTTGCCTAAATCTTTCTTAAATTTGAGAAGAAAAAAAAGTGAATTTCAACAAACCTCTGCTTATACAATTCTTTAAATTAAAAAATTTTTTATTCTTTTTTTATTTTTTTAATTGTCTCTTTTTTTTCTTTGCAAAGTCTTAACCACTGGGTTACCAGGGAAGTCTGAGTACTTTCATTTTACAATGCTCTTTAGATACACATTAGCCAAAACCTTAGAGCTCAAGATTTAGGTCACTCAATATCCAGAAATATCCACTGCAAAACACTTAGCAAAGCCTATTCTTGTTGTAAAAGAGTTAGCTAAATCACACTGTTTTGTTAGGGAAAAAAATTCAACTTTGTTTTTTAGTTCAAACAAAAATGTTAATATTGTTTCAAGAAATAGTCTTAAAAAACACTGAGAGACAAAATATGGAACATACTTAGTAAAATTAATGATTAAAAACAGTCAAATTGATATTAAAATAATACTGATATAATTCAGTTCAGTTCGGTTGCACAGTCATATCCACTCTTTGCAACCCATCGGCTGCAGCATGCCAGGCTTTCCTGTCCATCACCAACTCCCGGAGTTTGCTCAAACTCATGTTCATCGAGTCGGTGATGCCATCCAACCATCTCTTCCTCTGCTATCCCTTTCTCCTCCTGCCTTCAATCTTACCCAGCATCAGGGTCTTTTCCAATGAGTCAGTTCTTCGCATCAAGTGGCCAAAGGGAGTTTCAGCTTTAGCTTCAGTCCTTCCAATGAATATTCAGGACTGATTTCCTTTAGGATTGACTGGTTTGATCTCCTTGCAGTCCAAGGGACTCTCAAGAGTCTTCTCCAACACTGCATTTCAAAAGCATCAATTCTTTGGTGCTCAGCTTTCTTTAGAGTCCAAGTTTCACATCCATACATGACTACTGGAAAAACCATAGCTTTGACTAGATGGACCTTTGACAGCAAAGTAATGTCTCTGCTTTTTAATATGCTGTCTAGGTTGGCCATAGCTTTTCTTCCAAGGAGCAAGCATCTTTTAATTTTGTGGCTGCAGTCACCATCTGTAGTGATTTTGGAGCCCCCCAAAAATAAAGTCTGTCACTGTTCCCCATCTATTTTCCATGAAGTGATGGGACCAGATGCTATGAGCTTAGTTTTTTGAATGTTAAGTTTTAAGCCAACTTTTTCACTCTCCTCTTTCACTTTCATCAAGAGGCTCTTTAATTCTTCTTTGCTTTCTCCCATAAGGGTGGTGTCATCTGCATATCTGAGGTTATTGATATTTCTCCCAGCAATCTTGATTCCAGCTTATGCTTCATCCAGCTTAGCATTTCGCATGATGTACTCAGCATATAAGTTAAATAAGCAAGGGTGACAATATACAGGCTTGACATACTCCTTTCCCAATTTGGAACCAGTCTGTTGTTCCATGTCTGGTTCTACTCCTCCTGCCTCTCAGGAGGCAGGTAAGGTGGTCTGGTATTCCCATCTCTTGAAGAATTTTCCACAGTTTGTTGTGATTCACACAGTCAAAGAGGTGGTAAGAATACACAGAAGAACCATACAAAAAATATCTTAAAGACCCAACCTCAATGGTGTGATCACTCACCTAGAGCCAGACATCCTGGAATGCAAAGTCAAGTGGGCCTTAGGAAGCATCACCAATATAATTAAATTTCCGATTTTTATAACAGCTATAAAAACAGGAATACATTTATATGATGTTTCTCTTTTCTTAATTTACAATAATGTACAGTAAGTACAGTCAAAAATAATGTTTTTATATAAATTGAGAAGTCTAATGAAAGTTTTAAATATTTTTGCAGTAATTGTGTTTGTGTATAATTCTTTGGAAAAAATTACATAGGAATTATATAAAAACAGGTAAGGGAATTTCCCGGCAGTCCAGAGGTTAAGCCTCCACATTTCCAATGCAGCAGGTACGGGTTTAGTCCCTGGTGGGGGAACTGAGGATCCTGTGTGCCATGTAGCATAGCCAAGAAATTATTTGTAAAAATAAATTAATTAAATTTTTTAAAACAGATAAAAACTGCCATCATTGCCTCTTCCCTCACCAGTCTTTTTGCCGTACATCATGACTAAATTTCTCATACATAAATAACAAAAGAGGAAGGCAAATGACTAAAAAGGCACTTAATCATGTACTGCTAAAAATGAATTGGTCAGCAGCTAACATATAATTCTCTTATTTTGCTAATAAGAAGTAATATATATTAAATATTTTAAGAGGATTGACTTTCTTTGGAGGAAAATATTTCATACCATGATTTGATAAATATATTATTGAATATTGTATACCACCTAAAATCAACCATGTAAAAATTTAATCTGCTGATTTTATTCAAAATATATTGAAGTGTTAATAAGCCAGGAAAAAAATATTACAATTAACTTTAAAAGATTCAGTATCATCAACCTGTATTGCTACAGCCCAGCATAAGATATGTTTCAGGAAAGAAGAACACTTATCTTTTAGAGAGTCTTTCTGAAATATCTACAAATGAAATAATATGAAATCCTTTTGAAGGATTTCCTTCAAAGTCATAAGGGAGTGGTGAGAATTGTACTTTATGGTTTTCTTCCCAAACCCCCTAACTACAGTCTAAACATGAGAAAAATATCAGACAAATCCCAATTGTGGGATATTTTGCAAAATACCTAAGCAGTAATCTTGAAAACTATCAATGTCATCAAAACCAAGAAAATTCTGAGAAAGTGTCAGACCAGCGGAAACTAGAGATACAAGTGAATGTCATATGGTATTCTCGGTGGGATCCTGGAAGAGAAGAAGAACATTAGGTGAAAACCAGTGAAATTCTGGAGAAGGAAATGGCAACCCACTCCGGTATTCTTGCCTGGAGAATCCCAGGGACAGGGGAGCCGGGTGGGCTGCCATCTATGGGGTCGCACAGAGTTGGACACAACTGAAGCGACTTAGCTGCAGCAGCAGCAGTGAAATCCAAATGAAGTATGGAGTTTAGTTAATAATACTGTACTGAAATTGGTTCTTTAGTTGTGACAAATATACTGTGATAACATAAGATGTTAACAATAGGGGGAAATGTGCATAGAGTATATGAGAACTCTGTACTATCTTTTGCAAGACTATTTTAAAAGACAAATCCAGGACTTTTCCGGTGGTCCAGTGGCTAAGAATCTGCCTGCCAATGCAGGGGACACGGGTTAGATCCCTGATCTGGGAAGATCCCACATGCTGGAGGGCAACTAAGCCAGTGAGCCAAAACTGTTGAGCCTGAGCCCCGCAATTAAGAGAAAGCCCTCAAGCAGCAACAAAGACCCAATGCAGCCAAAAATAAATAAATAAAAGACAATTCTAAAATAAAAAATTTAAGGGACTTCCCTAGCAATACAGTGGTGAAGACTCTGCTCTCAACATGGGGGATGCTGGTTTGATCCTTGACTAGGGAACTAACATCCCGCATGCTGTCCAGCCAAAAACAAATAAGTAAAATAAAAATTTTAAGATAATCATTATGGAGAGGGAAAGCAGATGGGGTGTATGGTTGGGACAGAATTGGCCACGTGTTAGTGGTTACTGGGGCTATGTAATGGAAGTTCATTATACTTTTCTGTCTATATTCATTTATGATTGAAATTATTATAAGGTTAAAAAATACATATATTGTGTTGGGGGGGTCCTCAAAGCCGTCCACAGGTTCTGTGATTTGCTAGGAGGACTCTTGTTATTCAGCGGCTCAGTCATGACCAACTCTGCAACCCCATGGACAGCAGTATGCCAGCCTTCCCTATCTTTCATTGTCTCCCAGAGTTTGCTTAAACTCATGTTCATTGAGTCAATGATGCCATCCAACCAACTAGGACTCAGCATATAATCATACTCACAGCTATGAATTTCTTTTATTATAAGCTTTATTTGAGTTAAATATAGAAAACAATATACTTTTATTTGCAATTTAATGATGCAAGTTGTTATGGCAATCTAAAATAGTTTACAGTAATTCCTTTTATTATATAATATTATCCTTTTGAACATTATATGTATGTAAGGAATAAAGATAATCATTTATGAATTTTAACAATAATCAGAAAATTTTCTTCCAAAAAAATTTCCTTAAGTATGATACTAGGTATAAAGCTCATAATTGCCAAAATATTGATATTAAGTGTGTGAACCTGTCATTTTTTTTTTGAACCTGTCATTAAATAAAGATAAATATCCTTACAGTGAAAGGACAGAAAATAAAGCACAGGGGGCAAAGTTCAGACAAAACCAAGCACAAGCTCCCTCTGAAGTCACACAGAATGCACTTAATTCCTTCCCAGGATCACACGTGACTACCAGGGAAGCTCAACTGGAGAAGCCTAGTGCTGTTACTGAAGACTGGTTACATAAGCACCCTCTGCCTAGCACATGTTAAGATTCCAGACTCTCAGAAAATATTCAGTATCAACCACACTGTAAAACATTTTAGGCACAGTGAGCCATCCATACCATTTAGGTCAAGTGTAATATCAACGTAGGGAAATATTTAGCAGTAAAGTTCCCAAATGTGAGCCAAAGGCCAACCTTGCCAACAAGCCTTTATAAGGATAGTCTCAGGCCTAAACGCACACACACACGCATACACATGCACACACAGAGGCATACCACTCTCTGATACAGCACAAGGATGTTTTGTAACTCACATTCTCCTCTTCTCACGTGCACACACAAAGGCATACCACTCTCTGAAACAGCACAAGGATGTTTTATAACTCACATGCTCCTCTTCTATGGAAGGTACCTCCACAATACCCACTTGGAGACCCCATCTCCTATTTTGGTCCATTGATGCATGTCTGAAGGCAGGAGGAAGGGCCTGTGAGGTGTGGAGGGCTGAGAAGAACACATTCCAAGTTTCTCTGTGGGGATAGCCATAAATAAGCCTGGAACTGCACTTTTGTTCTTTGCTTTTTTCCTTCTGTAGGTGGACCTTTAGTTCTGAGACGTCTACCTGGAGAAAGAGAAGGAAAAGAAAAATGGAAGAGAAAAGAAGAAGGCTTTCTGAGAGACTGAGACAGAATCCCGTCAGCAAAATGTTCCTAGATATCTCCTGGATCCATTCTTATGCCAGTGCAGGAGGGTTGGGAATATCATGAAACAGGTGAGTTTAAGGTTCCTAAAGTATATACAAGTGGTGATGTTCTATGGGCAGGCAGATCTGGAGCTGGTGAAGAGCTGAGGGATACAGATCTGCAAGGGTTCCCATCCCCTTCAAATGAGGTAATACACACCATCTGATATACTACAGTACACAAGCAATGAACTCTTTTGTTAAATCTTGTAAATGTCTTGTGAATAGGGCCTTCAACTTATGTGTGTGTGTTAAAAGAATGACTGTAGCTTCTATCCTCCTGTTTGGCATTAAAAAAAAAAACAAACTTTCCTTTTAATATACTTAGAAGCCTCAAAAAATAGAACTAAGCCAAGTTTCTCATAATTTTTGGAGGCCCAAGAAAGATAACTGGTCGGTAATACACCTTCAGAATTCATCAGCACCCAGATCTTGGTGAATTGAAACCAAGGGAGTGAAGGGGCTCGCCCAAGAGAGCTCCTTTAGGAGATAAGAGGGTTCTGGAACCAGAACATCAGAAATGGCCAAAGATATAGGAGAAAACAAGTGAAATACAGTCGGGGGAATATGGCCACCAAGGGGTGGAAAGGAAAGTCAGGAAGACCCAAGTCAAGAGTGCGTTTGACAGTGGAATTAATCAACAGCGTCAAATAATCGCTGATTTTCCCCGGTCAGCACCAATCAGAATAATTCTGCCAACATCCTTTCCCCCTGGTATTGTTTATACATCACTTTGACTCTTTTTACAGGATTTTAACTGGTGGTTTACAGTTTATGTCTTCCAATTGGATGGCTCCGGGAGTTGATGATGGACAGGGAGGCCTGGCGTGCTGCGGTTCATGGGGTCGCAGAGTCGGACCGATTGAGCGACTGAACTGAACTGAATTGGATGGCTCAAGCAGGTCTGAATCTTACTCATTTTCCTCTCTAAAGCCTTATGCCTCCTGTTCAATTAATATCAGGGAAACGATGTGAAGAAAATTTGAAAAACCACCCCCCAATCCTACCCCCGAACAAAGATCTTATCTTTTAACCTCCCCCAGCCAAATTTCGTTGCCCACGACCAACTGCGCAGGCGCAGAGGCAGACCACCCAGGTTTCTCAGGTCTTTGCATTTGGCGCGAAATCTCCGCTCCGTGGGCGGGGCTGAAAGAGAAACCGCGCTCATTGGACAAGTTTGGCGCGAATCCTGGGGCTCCTGAGCCACGATTGGCTCCGGCCTCCCAGCGAAGGGGCGGGACGGAGGCGGCGCGCGCAGAGCGGCAGCGTCGGAGGAGAAGCAACTGTAGCGTGGCGCCAGCTGCCCTTCAGTGTTAGGCAGATATGGACCTCGCCGCCGCGGCGGAGCCGGGCGCCGGCAGCCAGCATCTGGAAGTCCGCGACGAGGTAGCCGAGAAATGCCAGAAACTGTTCCTGGACTTCTTGGAGGAGTAAGTCGGCGGTCGCCCCTTAATCGCGGAACTTCCCCTCCCGGCTTCCGGAGTCTGGGGCCCCCTAGGGCCTCGCGCGAGTTTGGGTACTGAGGGGTCGCGCGCCTCGGAGAGCGGGCCGCGGGGAGGAGCCTGGGTCGGGCTGGGCTGGTCTCCAGGGTTGGTGAAGTTCATCTGGAGCCCTTCCTCGGGCTCCTGCCGTGTGCTGTGTCCTGGGCCGAACGCTTAGGCCCGTTGTTCAGTCCTCACAGCCCGAAAGGCTGGTGGTCGCGTAGCCCCCGGTTCCCTGTGGGGACGCCGAAGCTGGGTAGGAATGAGTAACTCGTCCAGTTAGGCCGCACGTCTGACTCGTGGAGGGAGGCCGAACTGGCGTGGGAATCCTAGCGGGGGGCTCATGGGGTCCACCGAGGGCCAGGAAGCCCTGGAGCCTGTGGAGGTGAATGTGTGGGAATGAGCCCGGTGCTTGACAGATGCTCGGGCTAGGGGCCGCCTGCGTTGCTTACGGCACTGAACGCACTCCCTCCATCTCTTCCTTCCTTCCCTTCCAACGCCCCAAATCCCTCTTTTCTTTCTTTCTTTTTTTTTTTTTTTCCGGTTGCTTTGTTTTTAGGCTCCAGGCATCTCAAACCCCCTCTCGCTTGCAGCCACTGCCACCAGTTACTTTTCTTAGATCGCGCAGAATATCGCTGCTCTCCCTGAGTCCATACTCTACAGCTTCCAGGAAGAAGTGGAAGCACTTTGGAATGAGTTAGGAAAAAAATTTTTATAAGACCTCAGCTTTTTAATTTGATCATTTCTTGCGTTTGAAGTACTCTTCAATGACATCCTTGGCCTGAGACTCTGCAATAGTCCTAAAAAAATTATATACGATTTTACCAATATGTAGAAACTCTAAGTTGTTAGCATTAGTTATACTGAAGCTTTAAATACTTCCATCATTAAAGTTTCTTGTGGCTATCTTTAGGGACCTTAATGACTTCAGTATCTTTTAAGCAATAACATGACAGGAAATTCTTTTTTTGTTGTTGTGGTAAAAACTCGTTTTAACCTTTTTTAAACATAGAGTTCACTGATGTTAAGTACATATGCCTTGTAATATAGCCATCACTAACATCTGTCTCCAGAAGCTTTTCTTCTTTCCAAAGTGAAACTCCACTCATTAAACAATAATTCACTATCCGCCCCCCACCCTCCAGCACCTGGCAACCACCATTCTATCTTCAGTCTGTGAATTGGACTACTCTAGGTACCTCAGATTTGGCCTTATACAATATTTGTCCTTTTGTGACCAGCTTACTTCACTTAGCATAGTTAAGTCTTTGAGGTTTATCCATGTTGTAACATGTGCCAGAATTTTCCTTTTAAGGGTGAATGGTACTCATTATGTCTATTCTACATTTCATTTGTTTATTCATCCATCCATGGACATGGGATGTTTCCACACTTTTACTGTTAATAGTTCTGCTGTCTTAATGAAATTCTGATATACTTAATACCATAGTTTATATTTCCCTACTTTTCATAATGTTTTTCTCTGCCTGATAACTATTCATCCTTCGAAGCCTAGCTAAAGATTCATACCTGTTTGTTAAACTCTATGAACCTTTCAGGCAGCCGCAATCCTTTCTTCCCCTATGTTCCCAGGCTGCCATTTTCCATTACCTCTGGTAGTGTATCTACTGCCAGCTATTTCATCTGAATGTGAATCCTATGCTAAATCCCACCTAGCCACCATACCACTTTACAAAGGTCCTCAACTATGTTTGATGTTAACAAATAATATAGTTACCTTCACTTCCTTGCAGTTTGCCTTGCAGCTAACTGCTGGGCACAATGATGATGAACAAGACAAATAATCCTTGTATTTGTTGAGAAAAAAATGTTATCTCCCTCTCAAAATACCAACTTTGATTTGTCATTCCTTATGAAATAAAGTCCAAATTCTGCACAGCTGCCCTTTCTAGTTTCATCTTCCACAGCCATTCTGTCATCATCCACAGTCCTCCCATACCTTTCCTGACTGTCACATACTTGGAAACATCTGTAGCCAGTCTATCTATCACTCATTTTTCTTTTCAGATTTTCAAAGTCTTTCCAGGCCAAATTCCAGTGCCACCTGTTGTATGCATAAAGCCTTTCTAGGTGTTCCTGTTAGGCAAAATTAGTTTATATTCACCTGTCACATTTCTTTCACCTTCTTTTTTTTTTTCTTTAAGATCTACCCTCTTAAAATTTTAACTGTACCCTGTATTGTTGTTCAGTAGATTCTGTTAGAACTTATCCATCTTGCGCCACTGAAGCTTTTTTTAACTTTCATAATTTTTATTTATGTTTTATTTTTAATATTGTGTTAGTTTCTGCTATACATCAACATGAATCAGCCATAAGTACACATATGTCCCCTTTCTCTTGAACCTCCCTCTCACCTCGCACCCCATCCCACCCCTCAAGGTTGTCACAGAGCACCAGGTTTGAGCTCCCTGAATCATACAGTAAATTCCCACTGTTACCTGTTTTACATATGGTAATAGATATATTTATATTTATATATATATATATTTCAGTGTTAACTCTTTCAGTTTGTCCCTCCCTCTCCTTCCCACACTGTGTCCACAAGTTGTTGTCTTTATGTCTCCATTGCTGCCCTGCCAATAGATTGATCAGTACCATCTTTCTAGATTCTGTATATATAAGTTAATAAACAATTTGTTTTTCTGATTGCTCTTTGTTTAATAGGCTGTAGGTTCATCCATCTCATTAGGATCGACTCAGATGCATTTCTTTTTATTGACTGAAACTGTGCCTATAATACTTCCACATTTTCCTTTTCCTCCAACCAACATTCCACTCTTTGATTCTATGAATTCGACCTTTTTTTTTTGCTTCACCCCATGACTTGTGTGATGTTAATTTCTTGATCAGGAATTGAACCCCGGGCCCACAGCAGTGAAAGCACAGAGTCCCAACCACTGAACTGCCAGAAAATTCCCAAATTTGATTCTTTTAGATACCTCATATAAGTAGAATCATATAGTATTTGTCTTTGTGTAATTGGATATCCATTGGAAGGACTGATGCTGAAGCTGAAATTCTAGTACTTTGGCCAACTTATGCGAACAACTGTCTCATTTGTAAGGACCCTGATGCTGGGAAAGATTGAAGGCAGGAGGAGAAGGGGATGACAGAGGATGAGATGGTTGGATGGCCTCAACATGAGTTTGAGTAAACTCCGGGAGTTGGTGATGGACAGGAAAGCCTGGCGTGCTGCAGTCCATGGGGTCACAAAGAGTCAGACACGACTGAGCGACTGGACTGAACTGAATTGGTTTATTTCACATAGCACCATGTCCTCAAGATTCATCCACATTAAGACATTGCAGAATATCCTGTTTTAAGATTGAGTAAACATACAGAGAGAGTAACATGGAAACTTACATTACCATGTGTAAAATAGATAGCCAATGGGAATTTGCTGTATGACTCAGGGACCTCATACTGGGGCTTTGTAACAACCTAGAGGGGCAGGATGGATAGGGAGATAAGAGGGAGGAGACACATGTATACCTATGGCTGATTTCAAGTAGATGTTTAGCAGAAACCAACAAAATTCTGTAAAGCAATTATCCTTCAATTAAAAAATAAATTTAAAAAAAAGAATAAACATTTTGTTTATTCATTTGTCTTAGACATTTAGATGTCTTATCCCTCTAAATGTCTCCTATGAGAGTGTCAACCCTAGGAGAAGAGCAATGCTGTTATTTCCAACTTATGGTACCTCTGGCATAGTGCTTTCCAGAGAGATGTTCATAATGTACTAAACAGAACATGCTGAATTTGAAGGAGGAATTTAGTTTTCCTCAAAACTATCTGCATGGTTATATTAAAAGAATAAAAAGTAAATATGTTTGTATGATACTTGTTAGGAAAAAACACCCCAGCTTTACTTTGTGTGTATGTACATTTTCATTTCCCTGAAAGTCTTGAGCCCTAAAGCACCTCGTTTCCGTGTATTTATTGATTTTCTTGTTCTTAAATCAACAATTAATGTCAGTTTTCCCTTTAGAAATTAAATCTTTTGATTATAGCCTGAGTTTTTTTTATTTAATATTTTCTAATCAACAAATGCTAACTGTTCTTTTATTGTTGTTATGTACAATTAAGATTAGGAAATGTTAGATCAAGAAATTCAGATTTGGGACTTCCCTGGTGGTCCGTTGGTTAAGAATCCACCTTGCAATGCAAGGGATGTGGGTTTGATCCCTAGTCAGGGAACTAAGATCCCACATACCATGGAACTAAGCCTGCGAGCCTCAACTGCTGAGCCAGCTGGCACACCACAACTAGAGAGTTTGCGCTGCAATGAAGGTCCCCAACAACACAGTGAAGATCCCACATGCCACAACTAAGACCCGATGCAGCTAAATCAGTAAATACTGGCAGGGGGGAGATTCAGATTTAAATCTGAAGACCTAGTTTTTCTATGTTCCCAACTTTGTACAAAAGATTTCATAGGCATTCTCTCATTTAATCTTCACAGTTAACCTTACAGGATGATGTTCTAATCTTTTTCATTATTATATTCGAAAAGAAGAGGGATAGGTTTAGAGAAGACAGGTAACTAGCCTTAAGGTATACAACTACTAAAATGGGCCTCTCTAGCCCTAAAGCTGATGATATTTAACCAGTATACCGAATTATCAGGCATTCAGATTCTTCTTTTTACTGCCTAATTTCAGTTTAATCTGATTTGTATGTATCTGCAGGTTCCAGAACAGCGATGGAGAAATTAAGTACTTGCAGTTAGCTGAGGAGTTAATTCGTCCTGAGAGAAACACATTGGTTGTGAGTTTTGTGGACCTGGAGCAATTTAACCAGCAACTTTCTACCACCATTCAAGAGGAGTTCTATAGGTATGGTATATTAATCTTTAAGTAGACATGGAACCTGGGAAGCCAGCTCTTGTTGGAATGGAAGTGTTAATTTGTGAGGATAAAGGGAGGGCAGGTGTCACAAAGCCCTTTTTTACAACCAATGGTTATTTTAGTGCTGCTCTGAACTAATTTAGGCCTTTGTAGGGTTGAGTATTTTTCACATGCAGATATTGAAAATCTCTGCTTTCTATTGATAGTTTTTCCAAGTGTTAAGAGAATTGCTTACTTTGTGTCAGGCATTCGGTGCTATTGCTCTGTCATTCATTTAATCCATTCCCCGTCCCATATTAAATAAAATCCCTTGAAACATTTTAAAAGCTGAATGATATTTGGGGGCAGAAGTTAGACATTAGGCTTTTAATTTGCTTTTGATTGCTATGTAAAGCAGGAAACCTTTCTACACGAAATTCTGTCTGCATTTGGATTAAATAAATGTGACAATCTGTATAAATAAAATCAGGTTAAAATAAACACTGTGGACAGTTATGAAGGAGAAATGAAGACTCAGGAATAAGGAGTCACAGTCTTCTTTTTTCACCTGGTGGACTGGGAGATGGATTTGTCTCAGTGTTTCTAGTCATATCTGACTATCAAGAATGGCTAGAAGGATAAGCAGCAGAGTTTATTGTGAAAGTATGTAGTAGGAAAAGTTGTCCTGACAAGTGAGAGGGAGGTAGAAAATTGGGCTGATGGTAGAAACACCTATGTCCATACTGCATGCACAGACTGCCGCACAGTTCTGTCTCCTTAGAGTAGCTGATTTTCAGAGGACTTACAGATCCTACTGCTTAAACCAAGCTACTGCAGCTGTTTAAAACTTAAATCAAGGGGACATGCACACACCCACCTAACCAGCCAGGTGAAACATTTCTGCCAACTTGCTCTCACATCAGTACACAGATTCCTTCCCTACCCTTATCCATTTCCTGTCAATCAAGAATTAAACCTGGAAGATTATACTAGGCCTTGACACCAAATGGGAGGCTGCTTTGCTATTAAGAGGTATTATACTGCCCAGGTTCAGGAAGAGTAATCTTGGACAGAGGAGTGGTCTGTGGTGTGCATGCTAAATGATTATTAAAAAATAATAGATATCAAGGAGTAGCACTTTATATTTGGTGTTTGTGTTGTCTTAGATGTATTTGTGGTGTAATGGAAGAGGATTGAAGAGGTTCCTAGACCAGATGATAGAAGGATCCTGCATAGTTAGATTCTAAAGCTTGGTTGTAATCAGGTGAAATTCCTTAGTTTCAGCTATTGGGAAGCATGAAAGGGAAAAGAGGGCTTAGTAAGCCTCTTAAAGTTGTAAGTTGGTTTTCTTTTTGTTTGCTTTTCAGAGTTTACCCTTACCTATGTCGAGCCTTGAAAACCTTTGTCAAAGACCGTAAAGAGATCCCTCTTGCCAAGGATTTTTATGTTGCATTTCAAGACCTACCTACCAGACACAAGTAAGAAACTCTTTGAAAGGAAAAAGAATTCATTAAATAGTATAGCTATAACTTGTCAGAAAGCTCAGAAGGTTGTAGTCTTACATCTGTAAAGAGTTACACCCAGTTATCCAGAACATTTAATTGTGGAAAATTTATATTTCCAGGGAAATGAAAGGGAAGTAAGTTAGGTGAAGTCATTTCTAGGGATTATAATACTTTAGCACACCTTTTAAAGGATGTTTAGATGAAAGCTTAGTTTAGAGAGAAAATATGAACATTGAGAGCAGTCACAAAAATTAATGAATTGTCAAGAGCTTAAATAGCATAACTTTTAAACTGTTTTCCTCTTTAGCAATTATTTAAAGAATAAATTTATTGGAGGAAATTAAAGTGCTATTTTGAAAACTTTATTAAAATTACCTATAAAGTTACCAAGTTATTTAATATAAAATGAGTTTCTGAAATAAAGTGTTTTCTAAACCTTCAAGTTCAAACAAACAAGTTTTCCCCCGTGACAACTGTACTATGAAAATACTTATTTAGAAATGTAGTTCAGCAGAAAATATTTCTGTGTGTGTGCTCAGTCACACAGTCGTGTCCAACTCTTTGCGATGCCATGGACTATGGCCCACGAGGCTCCTCTGTCCGTGAGCTTTTTCCCAGCAAAAATACTGGAGCGGTTTGCCATGTCCTCCTCCAAAGGATCTTCCCAGTCCAGGGATCAAACACACATCTCCTGCATTGATTGCATACAGTCTTTACCACTGCGCCATCTGGGAAGCCCCTGTTTTATAATTGTAATTGCAGTTCTTTCATGTCCTTTACTTAGGTGGTTTTTTTTTTTTTTTTTTCATTTATGTATTTGGTTGTGGATGCATGTACATTATACTTCAGGAATGGGCATGTTGACTAAATCACTCTTTCAGGAGAGTATAAAGAATACCTTGTCTCTTATTGTTTTAAGCATAAATTATCTTTGAATATCCTCTCGTTAAAAGTGAAAATTTTTAGTTTGGAAATGAACATTTACTAATGCAGTATCTTTCTTTAAACAGAATTCGAGAGCTCACCTCATCCAGAATTGGTTTGCTTACTCGCATCAGTGGGCAGGTGGTACGGACTCACCCGGTTCACCCAGAGCTTGTGAGCGGAACTTTCCTGTGCCTGGACTGTCAGACAGTGATCAAGGATGTGGAACAGCAGTTCAAATACACACAGCCAAACATCTGTCGAAATCCAGTTTGTGCCAACAGACGGAGATTCCTGCTGGATACGAATAAATCAAGATTTGTTGATTTTCAAAAGGTATTCTGTTTAGATCAGATTCAGCCTATGCTAATAGTTCACTTCTAGGCACTTGTAATTATTATTATAAGCTTAACTTAGGCAATGTTGTAATTGCCTAAAGATCTGTGACTTACATAAAAACTGACTACAAGTTTAAGCTAAAAATTTGTCATGCAAATTTCAATTATCAGTATATAAATGTGTTTTAACTTTTAATAACTTGGATTGGAAGCTCCTTCAGACAAATAAAACATATTTGTCAAAGCATAAACACTAACTTATTATTAGTTATCACTGTAAGTTAGAGTTATGGAAACTGAAGAAGTAGAGACTTGGTATAAGATTGGGAGATGGTGGTTAAGAAGGAGGAAGGCATAAGTAAAAGTACAGGTGAAAATGGACATGCTTGTTAACAGCTATGGGGATTATCATGATTAAAGTAGAGGAGCCAAATTGGAGATCGTCTGAGAGATGATTTGATGCGTGGCATGGAAATGCTTGGATCCTCAAATTGAGAAGTTTGGACCCGTTTTGAAAAGCAAGAGGAATACGTTTTCAGAAGATGTGTATTTTTCTTCGTTTCAGGAAGATTAATGGGACAACAGTGGTAGTATTTAACAGAGAGACTAACAGGCAGTTGTAGTTACCTGGGCAAGAGATAGATGGTAGCAGTTAAGAATGAAGGGGCTAGGTCTTTTTAGGACTGAGTAACTCTGGAATATGCAAGGAGGAAAGAAAAGTTGCAGCAGCTCAAGCACTAGGAAAATGAGAACCAGACTAAAATAAATAATATTAAATTCAACTTTTAGTCTTTACTTAGTTTTCTTGTATTATTTTGATACTTGGTTAGTAAGAAGCCTGTACTCTACCCACAATTTTGGGTAAGAGATGCTTTGTATCTGATAAAGAACTTGATATAAAAACCAAATACCAAAATATGAGTTTAGGTTGGCGGGATGGGGAAACAGCTGTAATAAAGGACATTCTTGACAATTCGGAAAATACGCAAGTAGACTGGATAATAGAAGACATGGAATTAAATACTTAAACCCTTGATGTGATTGATGGCATTGTGGTTACATAGGAGATTGTCTTTATTCTTAGGAAATGAGTGCTTTAATATTTAGGGGTAAAATATCTTGATTTTTGCAACTTCTTTCAAATAATACAGTAAAAATATGTGTATCTTAAGTAATGTTAACAGTTGCATTGAGGTGGAGGGTATAATAGATGTGAAAATTTTCATAAAATTTCGCTGACAATTTAGAGGAGGATGGGACCCAAAACACATAATTAAAGTAAATTTCAACAAAGAGAACAAAATATGTGTTGTTTAATGAGGGTAAAAGTGAAGTTGCAGTTTTCAAGTAGACGTAATCTCTTACTAAATTGAAAAGAGTTTTTTAAGGTGAATGTTGGCACATGTCAAAAGTCTGCCAACTGGTAAGATAATTTAGGATATATCAATGTTTGTGCATTTAATTTAGATCACATGGCACTTGAAAGAGATCTCTTCTCATCCTTGGCCATTTATTTGTCTCTGTCATAGGTTCGTATTCAAGAGACTCAAGCTGAGCTTCCTCGAGGGAGTATCCCCCGCAGTTTAGAAGTAATCTTGAGGGCTGAAGCTGTGGAGTCAGCTCAAGCTGGTGACAAATGTGACTTTACAGGGACGCTGATTGTTGTGCCTGACGTGTCTAAGCTTAGCACACCAGGTCAGTAATCTGTGGCTCAAGTTTAACAAATTTCTCAGTTATTGCAGAACATCTAGCTTCTTGCCTCTTGCTTGTCTTATTTTTGGCTACCAATCAGAGTGAGCAAGGAATTGTAATGATAACAAAGACTAACTGATTTTGCTATAGAAGGTACTGTTCTGAAAATTTCAAAGCCTAAATGAAATTTTAGATTTTTTGGTTTTATTTATCTGAGAAGTTTTGATTATCAGTACCTTCAGTATTTAGTTATGAAACAACCTGTCATTCAATGTTTCAGGAGCACGTGCAGAAACTGATTCCCGAGTCAGTGGTGTTGATGGATACGAGACAGAAGGTGTTCGAGGTCTCCGGGCCCTTGGTGTTAGAGACCTTTCATACAGGCTGGTCTTTCTTGCCTGCTGTGTTGCACCAACCAACCCAAGGGTGAGTGAGTGTCTTAGTAGAATGGCAAAGCTTAAGAAAGACATTACCTGAGGCTGCCGCAAATTCAGTGTTAAGGGCTTGGGTTGAGATTTGCTCTTTAGTTCTAAAACCAGATTTTTTCATGCCTTGTTTTCCTGACCTTAAGGAAAAGTTTTACTTATTTTTGTGTGTTAAAGTTCAGTGCTTTAAGCGTATTGGTGCTATTATTATTAATGGTGGTTTTTCTGGAGGTGGGGGTGGTCTTGTTTGTTTTTTAATTGTTACATTTCCTCTGTCACACTCCTTGAGAAAGTACAAATAGAAAAATTTTGTAATCTGGGAAATAGCTTATAAATTACTCTTTCTGAGAGTGATTGACCCCCTGGTATTATAGTGGTTGAGAACTTAATTTTGTTTGCAGGGTGGGAAAGCAATGAGAAAAAGTTTGGAAAATAGTCCAGTGTTGGGAAATGAGTGCACATAATAATTCTATTCATTCTCATCTTCATAACAACGATTACCATTTTATTATGGCTCATCTCTTGAGCATCTGGATTCATTTAGATAGCAATGCAAAACAATGGTGGTAGCTTTTTTTGTTATTTATAAATCACTGGACAGATGACAAGCTCTTTGGTATTTTGGCTAACTTAGGCCTTTCTGGTTAGAAGGTTTTTTTTTTAAAAAAAAACCTTTACAGGCAACAGATTTTGACCTCCCAGGATGTATTTTGTTTGTGCTGATGTTTCTTCTCTTTCACATTATTTTGACTATTTCTATATTTCAAAAATCTACTATTTTTTTCCTTTCTCCTCCCCCTCAGTTTGGAGGAAAAGAGCTCCGAGATGAGGAACAGACAGCTGAGAGCATTAAGAACCAAATGACTGTGAAGGAGTGGGAGAAAGTGTTTGAAATGAGTCAAGATAAAAATCTGTACCACAATCTTTGTACAAGCCTGTTCCCTACTATACATGGTAAGAAGTCTATCTGTGAAATAAGCTTGAAGTCAAAGTAATGTTTGTAAAACAGCAACATGTGACTTCTTAAAATACACAAATCAGATGTTAAAAGGTTTTTCGTGGGTTTAGAAGGAGTTCTTAAAAGTCATTTATAAAAGGACAGATATTACGTGATTCCAGTTAAAATGAGATACTTAAAATAGGTAAATTCATAGAGAAAGTAGAAAAAGATTACCTGCTGAGGAGAGAAATAGGGAATTGTTTAATGAATAGAATTTGTGTTTGGGGTTATGAAAAGTCCTAGAAGTGAATGGGTGATGGTTGTAAAAGATAGTGAATGTACTTAAACCCCTTCTGAACCCCTTAAAAATGGTTGCAGTGGTTAATTTTATGTTGTGTGTATTTTGCCAGTTTTCTTTTGAAAAAAGAAGAAATCATTTAGTCTTTTTCTGGCTTTAGGACAGAACTGCACTTAAATATATTCTTAATGCCAGATTAACATCCTGATCTCTTTTTTCTTGTTAGTTTTCACAATGGGAAGAGATTTCATATTTTTTTTGGTTATATGTACTGTGCCTAAGCCTGGCATGCTGCAGTTCATGGGGTCACAGAGTTAGATACGGCTTAGCGACTGAACAACAACTGTGCCTATACTTTGTGGTTTCTGCTTTCACACTTTCTTAGCTCTTGGTTACTAGCTGTTCACTGTCATTAAATCCCTTGTGCGTTGAAGGATAGGACTAACTTTTCAGATCTCATGCTTTATTTTTGTTTTTTTTCCATCCCTCTATATTCAGTTGACGGAGAAGGCAATGGCAACCCACTCCAGTACTCTTGCCTGGAAAATCCCATGGACAGAGGAGCCTGGTAGGCTGCAGTCCATGGGGTCGCTAAGAGTCGGATATGACTGAGCGACTTCACTTTCACTTTTCACTTGCCTGCATTGGAGAAGGAAATGGCAACCCACTCCAGTGTTCTTGCCGGGAGAATCCCAGGGACGGGGGAGCCTGGTGGGCTGCCGTCTCTGGGGTCGCACAGAGTCGTGTCTGGTGGGCTGCCGTCTCTGGGGTCGCACAGAGTTGGACACGACTGAAGCGACTTAGCCGCAGCAGCAGCAGCAGCATATTCAGTTGAAGTAATGGCAAGAGTTCATAAGATTATGGTTATTTGTCTTAGGTATGTATTTTTAATCATTGAAAATTAGCCTTTTTTTCTGCTTAAATATTTGGTCAGTGTAATTGAACTGAAATCCTTAATATTAATAATCCTTTGTGGGTTTTAGAGTATCCTCCCTTAGAATGAGTAGGTATCAAATTTTTATACTGTTCCATTCCCCCACCATAAATTAATCTATTGCTACTTAACAAATTATCCTAAATTTAATGGTTTAAAACAATAAGCATTATTTCATACAGTCTGTAGGTCAGGAATTTGAGGGAAACTTAGCTGTGTGGTCTTGGTCAGTCTTTGTAGATTTTGTAGCCAAGATGTCACCTAGGGCTGTAGTCATCTGAAGGCTTGACTTGAGCTGGAGGATCCACTATAAAGGATCCACTCACTCTTATCTGTCAGTGCTTGTTGTTAGCTGGAAGCCTCAATTCCTTACCATATGAATTTCTTCACTGGACTGTTTCAGTGTCCTCATAGCACAATAGCTGGCTTCCTTCAGAGCATGCAGTCCAGAAGAGCAGAGCAAGGAGGAAGCAAAATGCTTCTCAAGACTTAGTGCTAGAAGTTATACACTTTCTCTTCCACCATATGCTATTTGTGGGAACCAAGTTACTAAGCCTAGTCACACTTTAGGAGAGGAGAATTAAGCTCCATCTAGAAATGAGGATTATCAAATAATTTGTGGGCTATTTTAAACTACCACACCTCCAACTCATTTGTTTCATACAGGTTATAAGTCAGAGAAATTTTGTTTTTGGAATGGATTTTAAATTTTCTGCTTCTGAGAAGTCCTTTCTGTACATGTGCCAGCATTTCATTGATGGCATTCACAGAAAGTCATAATAATTAAGACAGAAGAATGTTTCTTCCAATACCACATTTCTAAAATTTGGTGTTGTCTTTTTTTTTTTTTTAATCATTTCCTTCTTGTATTTAAAAATAGTTTTTAGAAGCAGCTGTAGACCACATTCAGCATCTTGCCTAATCTATATCAGTTTAATTAGCTTGTATTTATAGGGTCACTATTCCTGATACAAAAGAGGTAAGTCATGGATCATTTCCTGAAACTCTTGATAGAACCGTATAACCTGCAGTTGGAAAGAACTAGCAAATATGGTAGGCTGTAGTGGACATAGTTTATTTATGGGGAGAGATATTTGAGGACTGTGACATAGGGAAAGACTTTATGTAGGAAGCAGGACTTATATACAAGGAAAAACTCTTAGAATGGTGAGCATCAGCATCTGCTTCAGGTGAAGGTATTAGTACAGTGATAGGTGACTTTACATTCATAGGACGAGAACCAAGATCAAAATGAGAAACCAGAAAGATATTTTTACTTTGGTCTTAACTTTGCTTCAGCTACCTCTGCACTTTTGGTTGGTAAACATGCCTTTGTAGTGTCCTGTGAAATTGTTTAAACTCATGTTGAAAAATACCTTGGGTTTTTATTTCAGGTAATGATGAAGTAAAACGGGGTGTCTTGCTGATGCTCTTTGGTGGTGTCCCAAAGACAACAGGGGAAGGGACCTCTCTTCGAGGGGATATAAATGTTTGCATTGTTGGTGACCCAAGTACAGCTAAGAGCCAGTTTCTCAAGTAAGTGCCTGCGATAGTACAACAAAGAAAACAATATGCATAGTTGCAGGCTTTCAAAAACTCTCTTGGGTTAAAGTCCACCTTAATTTGTTAAGGAGAATGTAACAACATTTTACAGATTGTGGAATACGTAAAAATTGTAATTACAATCCCACATAGAATTCTTTTAATCTTTGTATAAAACTCTTTGAATGTATGAATATATATATATTTCCATGGTTATAAGTCACAGCATGCATATTTTTAATTTTAATTAATACTTTAAATTCTTTTCGATGTTTCTCTATTTTCACAATTGTTTTTTGTTGGCATATTATAGCTTAAAAGATAATTCCCCTACCCTGATATTAGACAATTTAACAGAGTAACTTATTTTAATGATCAAATACAGTGAACATCATAATGTGTATAAGTTTTTATTAATTTCCTTTGGGTAAATTCCTAGGCATAGGATTGCTGAGATTAAGAATACAAATGTCTTCACAGTTCTTATACAGGACACAGTTTCCAAAAACAGTGTGATAAAAATGAGGCATTTTGTGCTGAACTTACCAATATGAATTTAGCAGTTTCTGCTTATTTTTAAAAGGTATAAGTACTTGCTTACTTTCTTTTTTTTTTTTTTTTACTTGCTTGCTTTCAAACTTTTAAGAAACTTAGAGGTCAAGATAATGGCAACACAAGCACCTCTTGTGTTCTTGGTGCTGTGTGAGTCTGTGTATGTGTGTGTCTGTGTATTATGTCATACCCTACCAACATTCAGACAGGCATATAATACTGTCTTTTTTTTCAGGGAGGCAAACAAAACTCTGAGTCTCAGTAAATTGTCTAATTCCTTAGAGCTGACAGGTGGCTCTAAGCCATGAATTCAGCTTTTGATTGCAAAGCATGTGCTCTTCATACTGTATCAAGCTGCCTTTCCTTTATTTGGGAAATTTTTAACATGGCAGTGTTCTAGAACATAAAATTTTTGGCTGAAGTTTTATAATTAAATATTATTTCCTTCAAGTATATCATGGACTGAGTTCTAGGTTTGAAGATAATAGTCCTATATTAAATGAACTCTCTTTATTTTTCTTCGTTTCTGTTGCTCCTGCCTCCCATCTCCCCATTGCCACCACAAAAGATGTACTACAGTGTTGCCTCTGAGCAGTATTGTGTTGTACCTGATTATATTTGCTTTTTAACGATATTAAGTCTTTTGATCCATGAACATGGGTTATCTTTCCATTTATTTAGGTCATCTTTAATTTCAGTAATGCTTTGTAGTTTTCAGTGTATGTGCCTGTGCTTCTTTTATTAAGTTTATTCCTAAGTATTTTATTCTTTATGATGCTAGTATGAATAGAACTGTTTTCTTAGATTCATTTTCAGGTTGTCACAAGTGTGTAGAAATACAACTATTAAACTTTTATTTTGCAACATGCACAAACTGATTTATTCTAACTGTTTTTGTGGACTTACTAGTTGTGTTTTAGTGGATCTAACTTGTCTGCAAGATCATGTCAAATGCAAATAGTGATAGTTCTTTTTTCTTTCAAATCTGAGTGCCTTTTTCTCTTTCTTGCCCAATTGCCCTGGCTGAATCTTTCAGTGTAATGTTGAATAGAAGTGGCAGGAATAGACCCCTAAGTCTTATTCCTATTCTTAGGGGAAAAGCATTCAGTCTTTTACTAGTAAGTATGATGTTAGCTGTGGGTTTTCATAGATGCCCTTTAGCAGGTTGAGGGAAAGCCTCTTGTAATTACTTGAATTTTTATCATGAAAGGGTATTAGATTTTTTCACATTTTTTTAACATCTATTATAATAGATTCCCTTTTTTGGAATAAATTTCACATCTATTCTATTTTTGTTGTTGTTTTGTTTGTTTTCATTTTTTAAGTGCAAGGTCTTCTAATAGATTACTGGTGCCAAACTATTAATTGATGTTTTTGTCGTGTATGAATTTCATCTTCCTTGACAGGAATGGATTTAGTCTATTCAGAAGACCAAAGGAGAAAAGACTTTCTATTTGATCTATGGCATTTATCTTAACTGCATTTTCTTAATGCTTTTTCCAAATGTTCTCTTAAATACTTGATGTAAACTGTATCAAGCTGATAATCCTGAAAAGGATGCTTTATAATCATATATTAATGAATATGATAACCTTGAACAGGCACGTAGAGGAATTCAGTCCCAGAGCTGTCTACACCAGCGGCAAAGCGTCCAGTGCTGCTGGTTTAACCGCTGCTGTTGTGAGAGATGAAGAGTCTCATGAGTTTGTCATTGAGGCTGGAGCCTTGATGCTGGCTGATAATGTAAGAACATTTTACCTGATTAGATAGAAAGAAATCAGAATATCACCTACCCTATCAATAAAGACCTATAAGTTCCTATTAAGGTGTTCTTTTTCAAGAAAAAATAAAATACTTTTAGTAAATAATTTATGGTTTTATTAATCTAGAAATTGAGATTATCATCATTAGTCAACACTTTCTGAACTTCTGTAGAATATATTGCCTGCCCTGAGCTTGTTGTTTGCTATGACTACTAGTATGTCTCAGCACTTTTTCCTTTCTAGACTGTGATACATCTATGAGTATATCTATTGCATTTTGCATGTATTTGTCATAGATCAGTTAGATCTGTGAATGCATGTAAACTGTAGCTGTAGATACAAACATGTTCCAATTTCATCCTTCACTTTGAGCCTAAAATCAACACTGAAGTGATCCAGAATGTTTTGACCCTGAGATTTACACAACATTTTGATGTTGAGTAGAACTGCAATAAGTAACTGCCTGTTTTTAGTTTTGCCCTTAAAGGGCAAACTAGAGTTTAAAGTGAGTTGAAAGTTGTATGGTTCCCTTGGGGATCGTGTACTGCCTTACTCTAATAGAGGGAATTGGGATTGCTTACTTACCTTAGTTGTTTAAAGTCATTATGGTAGCAAACTTTGAGTTTCCTTGCCATTTGACATCTGAAAGGAAGTTTCTTATGCCAGGCTTATTTGATTACAGGGTGTATGTTGTATTGATGAATTTGATAAGATGGATGTGCGGGATCAAGTTGCTATTCATGAAGCTATGGAACAGCAAACCATCTCTATCACCAAAGCAGGAGTGAAGGTATGTGTGTCCACTTCTGTTCCACTGCATCATGCCTTAGCCTTGTAGACGTGTGTAGCTCTGGAGATGATCACTTGAATAAAATTCATTACTTCAACATGAAATGCTGTTTATTGAAATGGAAAACACAGCCGTGAGGCTTATTAATCCAAATTACAGGTGTTGGGGGCATAGCTCAGGGGTAGAGCACCTGACTATAAATTACAGGTGCTGTTAAAGGTACTGTGAAAATTAATTTATGAAACAAAGTAGAGGAAGTACTGGTGAAATTTTTAGCTCTTTCAAAATTTCCTCAAAGCTTCTCTGTAGTCTTCACTAAAGTGTGCTTCCAATTGTAACAGAAATAAAGTTGACAAATCATTTAAATGGAAATAATAAGTACAATATTATAATTAGCATTAGAGAGAAATAAAACTTTAAAAATAAAAGTAATACATTCAAATAGTTAAGAAAAATGTAACAGGTAAATATAAATTAAGAGAAATCTCCTCCTCCCAGCACCAGCAGATACTCAGAAGTATCTGCTGAGTTTATGTCCCTTTTAGGAATATTTTATCATAAATAAGCATAATGCACATAAAGTTTTATTCTTTGCTCATTTAACTTTATAGTTTTATTTTGGTAATCTTTCTATACCAGTATGTATTAGATCCACTATGGTTTTTTATTACTCCATGATTTTCACTTGTATATACCCCAGTTTGACTCATAGGTAGGCTCTTATAAAAAGAATGATGTTTAGGTCATTTCCAGCCTTCTGTATTACAAACAACATTGTAAGCATTGTACGCCTCTTCCTATATCTAGCTGCAAGATCAATTCTTAGTAAGAAATTCCTGGCTTAAAGGGCATACACATCATACTAGCACCATCGTATGGGGATACCTGTTGCTATATCAGACTTTGATTTCGATGATTCAGTAGATGAAAGATGATATCTTATTATTTTGGTTTTCATTAATTATGAATGATGTTGAGGTTTGTCATATGCCATTCCAGTTGTCTTTAAACCTGTCATGATTTTTTTCCTTTTGTGGTCAGGCTACTCTGAATGCCAGGACATCCATTTTGGCAGCAGCAAACCCCATCAGTGGACACTATGACAGATCAAAATCATTGAAACAGAATATAAATTTGTCAGCTCCTATCATGTCGCGATTTGATCTCTTCTTTATACTTGTGGATGAATGTAATGAGGTAACTACATGAGCCGTCCCTCTGAGCTTCCTTGATTATTTCCAGTTTGAGTAATTGATCGAGACAAGCCTGGAAGATGTACTCGTGAAGAATTGGTGCATGCGTTGGCACTGACCTTTCATATCTCTGAATGGCACAGGATTAGATAGGTTTATTAAGCAACTCGGAATCACTTTAATTGATGGTTCTGTTTAATTGTATTAAGGAATATCAAGTTTGTTGTTTTTGTTGTTGCTTTTTAATTCTAAAAAAAAAAACCACAGTTCTCAACCATACCCTTTAATATTTTTATTAGACTTTTGTTTGTTTTTTCATTAAGGTTGAAAAGAATTCGGATACCAAACAACTTTCCTTTTTTTCCACAAATTATGAATCATTTGTCTCCCTATATCTTCCTGTCAAATTATCGTATGTGTCACATTTTTTTCTAATTATGTAGCAGTTTTAAGACTGAATGTAAAATTGTGGATTTACTTACATTCTGACATATTAGTATTAGAGTTGAAAGAAAGTGAAAGTCACTCGGTCATGTCCAGCTCTTTGTGACCCACGGACTGTATAGACTATACAGTCCATGGAATTCTCTAGGCCAGAATACTGGAGTGAGTAGCTTTTCCCTTCTCCAGGGGATCTTCCCAACCCGGAAATTGAACTCAGGTCTCCTGCATTGCAGGCGAATTCTTTATCAGCTGAGCCACAAGGGAAGCCAAGTATTAGAGTTACTTAGACTTAAATATTTAACAATGTTGCATATCTCAGATGTATGCAGAACTGCAGAATGACCTTAGAAGGTAATATTGTACTGTACTTGTAATTACTGAGCATGGAGAGTCTACATTACTTTAGGCAGAATACATAACTCTTGCTTACAGTAAAGTTTTAAATTTATCTAAATAAAATTTGCCTTCCATTAATGTGAATGTTAGAGAGTTTTCATGTTCTATCTTTGGGTTTGGTTCTTTTCCTTCACAAATCTATATAAAATGTTTAACCCAGTCCCCACCCCCCATCGTTGGGCATTGACTGATTTTCATATATTTATGTCTCTACATAATTTATTTACTTTTAACTTTTTAATTAGAAATAATTTCAAACTTACAGAAAAGTTGCAGGAAATACAATAATGAATATAGTACCCATATACCCTTTATTCAGTTCACATAGGTTTTTGCCCTATTTGCTTTACCATTTGCTCTGTGTATCTCTACATTTTTTCTATACCATTTGAGAGTAAATTGCATATTTTTAGTATGATTTTATTCAATGTTAGTAACAGTTTTATGATGTTATCCTCATATATTCATAAGTGGCAGCATGATATCGTGGCTAGGAGGACATATTCTGAAGCTAGACTCTTCAAATCCTTGCTCAGTTACTAACTGTGATGTTGGACAAATTACTTAATTTTTTCAGGCCTCAATTTACTTATCTGTAAAATGGGGTAATGTTATCTACCTAATAAGGTTTTTGTGAGGAACAACAGTTAAGGCAATAGAGCCTGGCGTTTACTGAGGGCACTACAACTCTTATTTCTGTCAGATTAGGTAAGTCAGTTAATTTCTTCAGGAATAGTCTTAATTAGAGTAAGGCACAGCTATACACTGAAGCATTTGATTTTGGATGAAACTGGTATTAAACTTTGCTCAGAAACTTGAACCCATTAATATATCTTATGGTGGCATATTAAAGCTTGAGGTTATCATGCTACAAATAATTTCTTAATGCCTGGGATAGTCTGGAGTGGATGTTATAACTGATCAAAGTGATTTTCTTGTTTGGAATTAGGTTACAGATTATGCTATTGCCAGGCGAATAGTAGACTTGCATTCAAGAATTGAGGATTCCATTGATCGTGTGTATTCCCTTGATGAGATCAGGAGGTATCTTCTTTTTGCAAGACAGTTTAAACCCAAGGTAACCTGCCCTTTTGTACTGTATTCAGGCATGATGAGTATGTGGCATTTAAACAGATGTGTTACTTGGAAATTAACTGAACCTGATTTGAGGATTTTTTATGGCTGGTTGATTGGCTTGATCTGGGGGTTTGCTTGGGCTTTTTTGGGAGGGTGGGATAACAGTTTATTTCTTTAGCAAAAACGTCTTGAGAAAAAGTGTTTTAAAAGTCTGAAAAATTCCATTTCTTCTACTAATTAGGTGCTAATAAAAAGGTTTTTATGAGTGAAGAGTTTTGAATAACCAAACAAACTAGATTTTATTTCAATCATTATTCCTAAGAATCTTAAAATTGTGTATGCTTAAATCAGTAGTCTACAGATGCTCTTGAATCTTTCTCTGAGGAAAAACTTGGATTCCTCTAGTTCATTGTAATGAACATAAATAACTACCTTTACAGTAATTAATGTAGATCTTTGGATTAAACCTGCACTGGATTCAGGGTGCTCACTTGGACATTTATTTTTGTTTGTTTGTTATTATTTTTTTAATTTATTTATTTCAATTGGAGGCTAATTACTACAATATTGTAGTGGTTTTTGCCATACATTGACATGAATCAGCCATGAGTATACATGTGAGCCTCATCCTGAACCCCTCTCCCACCTACATTAAAAAAAAAAACGACATAATGCATATGTTGTTTGGCATTTTCCTAAAATAGAATATAGAAAAAATTTTCATTTGATTCTTGTTGAAATGTCTACACTATTTCTGGCTTGACTTTTGGGAATTATGCTTAGATTTTAATCATCTATCACCTTCACTTGATAATCCATAATATCAGAATTGAGTCTCATTGTCCCAAGGAAAGGGTAGAATATCACTTTTGTTTGCAGAAGCATTTGTTCTCCATGACTAACCTGGTTCCTCTATAACTTTGGCTTGCTTCCTTAATACTTAGTTCCTTGCTCTGAAAAACTGAGTATCCTTTAGTTACTTTGTTGTTATTATTGAACAAATGATAAGGTTTACTGAAATAGCTGATATGTATATCCCAAGTGGATACCTGAAATCACAGATAGTACCAAACCCTATAAATACTATGGTTTTTCCTATAAGTTATTAGCGCAGTAAGAGAATATCTAAATGGCTGGCATCACTACTCCTGCACTTGGGAAGCATTAGTGAGTAAAAAAGAGTTACTTGAACATAAACACTGTGTTGCCATAACAGTTGATCTGACAACTGAGTTTGCTACTAACTGACTAATAAGCAAGTGCCATATACACTGTGGATACTCTGAATAAAGGGATGATTCACATCTTGGGTGAGACATTGGATAGCTACTAAGATTTCATGACACTACTCACAACAGCACACAATTTACAACTTATTGTTTCTGTCTGAAATTTTCTATTTAGTATTTTTAGACTACAGTTGACCATAGGTAACTGAAACAATAGAATGTGGAGAAGCCACAGAGTGGCTTGAAATACTATTGAAATACTTACATATTGAAATACTAACTCTACTGTCTTCCTATTCGTAAAATTAGTGCATGGAATTCATAGTCCTCCTTCGTGTTAGTTTCTTTTGAAAGGTATTTCAGGACTAATTTCTTGTCATTGATTTCAAAGTCTTGACCCTCTCAGTTCCCCCAGAGTATCTCCATCTGGGAACCTTTTAACCTTCATGTTTAATGCAGCTTCCATTAAGTAGAAATGCTCTGACTTCATCATTGTTCTGAAACAGATTTCTAAAGAGTCAGAGGACTTCATTGTGGAACAGTATAAACGCCTCCGCCAGAGGGATGGTTCTGGGGTAACCAAGTCTTCATGGAGGATTACAGTGCGACAGCTTGAGAGCATGATCCGTCTCTCTGAAGCGATGGCTCGGATGCACTGCTGTGATGAGGTATCAAAATCACTTTAACATAATGGGAAAGAGAAATTGATATTTGGCTTTAAGTGTGTTTTTATTTTTGGTATAGAACATACTAGCATTCACTGCAGATTTATTTTTATATAACTGTTGAGTTCTCATAGAATACATGACTCCTGACCCTGGGGGCTTTCCCTTAAAGAAGGTTGCTGTCAAGCATTTATTGAATGTAGTAGTTAGATTAATGAGATAATCATGACATAGATTATAGAGTACAAACAGAGGTGAGTTCAAGATTAGTGCCATTCGTTCAATAAAGATTTAAACCTTACAATGTTTAATCCTTACCATTTAAACCTTAACAGTATGCTAGGCTTCTGGGCATCAGATACAAATGTGATAATGTTGCCCCCAGTCACCTAAGAAGGGAATTTACCTCCTTAGTTTCGTATAATGTGTGGATATTAAATTGTTCTTTGAGCCCTGGGTTTTACAGGTACATGTCAGTGGGTATTTAGGGAGTAAATGGGGAGCAGTATGGAAGGATATTCACACCCTTATCTCTGCTTCATGAAAACCAGCCCTGCTTTATATAACTTTATATTTTTAAACAGTGTAAGATTTGTTTGAGGAAAGAGTTTGGCTATTTTTCTTAAAATAGTATGATTGAGGTATAATTCACAGAAGAGACTGTACAGCTCTGACTTTTTACATACACCCTTGTGGCCACCCAGCTCAGAATATAGATTTATAACATCTTAGGAAGTTCACTTATACCCTTTCCCAGAAGTAAGCACTGTGGTGACTTCATTCACATTTTTGTCCCATAGATTTCATTTCTCAGGTGTGTTTGTTTAATTTTCAGATTCTCTGCTATAGCGCTTTACTGTTTACAAAATTCTTTGATACTGTCTTGTTCTTTGAGTCTTCAGACATTTAATGGACATCTTTATAGGTTAAGAGATGAATAAAAGAGCCCCTGTTTTCCATTGCTGATAATTTGGTGGGAGAAGACATATGTTTAATTAAATATGTGAAATATGAGAGAGGCTATTATGGTAGAGTGTCATCAGCAGAGAGTATAGAGATCAATAAATTCTTTCCTAAGTAAGATGGAGGGTTTGGGGAGATGCCAACATTTGAACTGGATCACTGAAGGGCATATGGAATTTTGATATGCATTTTTAGAGTGAAAGGAGGAAAGTTTAGCAAGAATGTAGTGGAATCTGCAGAGAAAGAATAGGTCATGGTGGAGGGGAATTCTTAAAAACTATGGTAACATTTGTACCATTTTTTTTTCCCATTGTGATGTTTCCTAAAATGAGTGTCGTAGAACTGATGAGTCTTGGAGAATTTGTTAGATTTTTCTTCCCTTTTTTTTTTTTTTTATTTAATTTTTTTTTGGTTTTTTAGTAGGTAGAAAATTCACATGATATGAAAATAAATATGCATATATACACAAATATATTTCCTGAGTAAAATTGAGTGTTTTGCATATATTTAAAAGCCATCTCTACTTCCTTTTATTTTATGATCCTATTCTTTGTTTATTTTTACTTACTTTATTATACAGGCCTCCCCTAGTCTAAGATTATAAAAGAATTCTCTCAGGATTTCCTCAAGCACTTAGATGGTTTCATTGTTTGTATTTAAATCATTCGAACATTTGGTATGTATTCTGCTGTAGGATGTAAGCTATGAATCAGTTGATTCTTTTTGAGCTAGTTTCCTAGTTCCAGCACCACTTGCTGAACAATCTATCTTTTCCACACTGGTTTGGTATGCTTTTATTTTATATTAAATTCTTGTGCCTGTTAAAGTCTCTTGAATTTTTTTTCTGTTCCTTTGGTCTTTCAACCTTCTTTTGCATTGGTGCCACAATATTTTACTCAGAGGGGCTTTATATTTTAAATGTACGGCTAGTTCCACTGCATTGGTGGTGTTCTTTTTTGGCTGTTGTGAACTTAATGACCTTAGGTGTTTTTTTTGTTTGTTTGTTTGTTTTTACTGATATTTACTAAGAGGAAAGCATCCTAGGAACTTGTTTGAAAAACTTGGGAATTTCCCCTTCTCTGCCCCTCCTTTGCCCTCCCCACCATTGCCTATCTGTTTTACATATGGTCATATAAGTTTCCTTGTCACTCTTTCCATGCATCTCACCCTCTCCTTCCTCCCCTGCCCTCCATGTCCATTAGTCTCTGTTCTCTATGCCAGTGTCTCTATTGCTGCACTGCAATAACTTTCTCAGTACCATCTTTCTAGATTCCATATATATGCTTTAGTATAGGAGGTTTATCTTTCTCTTTCTGTGTAATAGGCTCTAGGTTCATCTACCTCATTAGAACTGACTCAAATGCTTTCCTTTTTATGTCTGAGTTATGTTCTGTTGTATATATGAAATACACAGCTTCTTTAAAACCTGGGAACTTTTGAAGAAAGCACTAACCATTCTGTCTCTAGACTGCTATTCTCACCTACAAATTCTGGACTTGAGCTGCAGTATGTCTAGGCTCCAGCCACCTCTGCTCACTTCAGACTGGGCCCTACAATCCTAATTGGCAAGAACCGATTCTTTATTTATTTATTTTTTAAAATTTTATTTTATTTTTAAACTTTACATAATTGTATTAGTTTTGCCAAATATCAAAATGAATCCGCCACCGGTATACATGTGTTCCCCATCCTGAACCCTCCTCCCTCCTCCCTCCCAAGAACCAATTCTTTAATACCTATCCTGTTGCTCCTGTTTGTCCTGAATTCAGTGGTTTTTGTATACTGACAAATTCCTTGGTTTGTCTGAAGGCAAGGGGAGAGTCTTTATCAGCAATCAAGGACCTCTCTGTTCAGTCCTGAAATGGGTTTTCCTCCAGTTGCATGGCTTGTTCCTATACTTGTGCTACTAAATGTATGAAGCTATGTAATTATACCACCCCTTAGATTTTTTCTAACTGTTGAATATATCATGTAGTAAGGAAATGCATTATACCCTTAAAGCTGTCTATTCATTTATCTTTGTTTAAAAAATCTGAACATAGGGCCAACATATACTTGAGCTCAGTGTTTGATACTCAGTTTTTAGTATTTTTATACTAAAATAAAAATAGTATACTACCAAATTATAGATATTGAGAGCATGTTACATTTGTTAATAAGAACTGACATCTCAATGATGATTTTTCCTATCTAAGAAAACAGGATAGCAATTAGAATCTAGTTTATGCCACTAAAAATTGCAGCTGTTTAAAACAGAAACAATTATTTTTTTTGCTCATGCTTCATGTTCATTTATGTTAGCCAGAGGCTCTCTTCACATTGCTCAGAAATTCAGGCTGATATAAGTCTCTGTTGACATACACTTCCATGATCATAGAAGATAGAAGAAAAGGTGAATCATACACCGCTTCTTAACCTATCTAGAAATGACATGGCACTGCCACTCAAATTTCATTGGTTAGAGGAATTAACATAGCCATGCCTAAGTTCAAGTGGTTAAAGAAGTGCTTTCCTATCAAGTGGCTAGAATGAGAAAAGCAAACATTTGTGAACAGTTCTGATGATTCATTCTTTATCTTTCCACTTAAGTTTTGTGTTGTTTCATTTAATGGCTTTTAAAGTTTTCCTATGATTTTTGCATAATTCTTACTGAATTTATTTCTTGGTATTTTGGTTTTTTTCTTGGTATTGAAGGTAGACTTTTTTCCATTTTATATTTTGACTGGTGGTTGCTTGTATATATCAACTATTGGTTTCTGTATGCTAGTTTTATACTATATGAAGCCTTTAGTTTCTTTTTCATTCAAGTCTATTGATTTTCCAGATTTTCATTCTTTTTTCAAATGATAAATGGTTCTAGTCTTACTGAAAAAGTAAACTTAATCTTTTCCCATAGACTCTACTAATTTACTTTGGCTTTTGCTATTGCAATATAATGTCTAATAATTATGAAATTAGACATTTTTTTCTTGTTCTTAGTTGGCTCTGTGGCTGAGATATGTTTTTATCAATAAGAACTATACATTTATTATTCATATCTTGAATATTGCTGTCAGGAAGATTGTTTTGTTTTTTGCCTAGTATCTTTTTAGTGTTGTATGTCTGCTTAGTCATTCAATCCAACTCTTTGCAACCCCATGAACAGTCACCCACCAGGCTCCTCTGTCCATGGGGATTCTCCAGGTAAGAATACTGGAGTGGGTTGCCATGCCCTCCTCCAGGGGATCTTCCCAACCCAGGGATCAAAATCAGGTTCCCCACATTGCAGGTGGATTCTTTACTGTCTGAGCCACCAGGAAAGCCCTTTAGTGTATATGAGTTAATCATGATTTTTTTTCTCCTGGATCTATTAAAATGAAAATAGACTAATATCAAGGCTTCCTGGAATAAATTCCACTCTTTTAATGCATTTGGCATTTGCTTGCTGTTACTTAGAATTTTTAAACAGTACTCACAAAAAACCATGGTTGTTACTTCATTTAAATTTTTGGAAAATTTCCCCATTTTTCCTCTATCCTAGAATGGTTTTCCATTGTATTAAAATGATCTGCCTGGGAATGCCCTGGCAGTCCAGTGGTTAGGATGCCGCTGCACCTCCACTGCAGGGGGCACAGGTTCAGTCCCTGGTCAGGCAGCTAAGGTCCTGCATGCTGTGTGATACCACCATAAAGTGAAATAAAAATCTGCTTTTACTGATAGGAATTCTCAAGTAAAACTCTTGAGCCTAGATATTCTCTCTCTTCTTAGGTCAGTTTTGGGTGAGCTATATTTTCCTGAAAAAAAGTATCCATTTCTAAGAGTTTGCAGAGTTTAGTAATAACCAGTTAGAAAGTATTTTTTTGGTTGCTTGTTTTAGTACTACATTGTGATTAGACAATTTCTCATTTAGTTTCTAGGATGCTTTCTGTGTAGCCCAGTGTCCTTGTTTGTTTTCTTTTGGGCTGATGGGTCTTGCTTTCTCTAGTTGCAGCAGGTGGGGGCTACTCCTCATTGTGGTGTACAGGCTTCTCATTGCTGTGCTTCTCCTGTTGCGGAACACAGGCTCCTTGCACGTGGGCTTCAGTAGTTGTGGCATGTGGGTTTAGTTGCCCTACAGCATGTGGAATCTTACCAGACCAGTGGTTGAACCCATGTGCCCTGCATTGGCAGGCCAATTCTTGACCACCAGTGAAGTCCCCAGTGCCAGTTTTCATAAATGTTCCATGAGCACTTTGAAGGAAGGCCTAGTTCCCTGTTTTCGTGCTTACCTGTGTGCTCAGTTGAATTCAACTCTGCGACCTTGTGGACGCCAGACTCCACGGTCCATGGAATTTTCCAGGCAGGAAATACTGAAGTGGGTTGCCATTTCCTACTCCACGGGATCTTACATCTGTGAAGGGGGAAGTTAACTTATTATATTACATAGGCCTTCTGTTTTTTTTTGTGGGGTTTGTGGTCTACCATATCTTCTCTAAAGTGCAAGTTTAAAGTGTGTTATGAATACTTTTTATTTCTCTACCAGTAATATAGTTTTGTCTCTTTGAATTTATCCTTTTACCTCCTATAGTTTCAGCTTTACTAATATTGTTCTCTTAACTGACACATATCTTTTCATTTTGATGTGTACCACCTAACTTTCTTGGTCTCATTTATACTTTTTGGCCTGAACTCTTACCTTGCTTTCTTTTTCTGATATTCCTTTGCATAACTTTTTATTATTTTTGGTCATTTCTGAGTAAGTTAAGTGTGTATACACACACACATAGCATAGAGTTCGGTTTTATTTTGTGATCCAAACTAATATTATTTTAATGTATGTTAAACCCATTTACATTTATTGATATGAGAGAGAGGGTTTTTCATTTGTTTTCTTTTTATAGTTGAAATGATTTTTCATTATGTGGTAACTTTGCTTTTGCTTGTATGTGCAGTTCTGAGATTCAGAAAGTTTACGTTTTATTTTAGTGGTTACTTTTGTTATTATAATTTTATATTATATCCTCCATTCTCTATTGGTTCCCTACCAGGAAGAGTGTTAAAACTAGTGTGTTTCATCTTCCTTTTTCTTCCCTTCCCTCTGAATGGCATGATTTTAGTAAATTTTACAGCTTTCCTTTGCACAGTCAAATGTAGTTATCCATCACTTGATTTATCATCTTTTGACTTTCATTTGTTATGGGTGGGAGGCAGTCAGCAAATTCACTTTGAATCTCCCTTTACGTAAACCCTCTGTCTTCAGGTCATACCATATACATTGTATTCTGTCACTCTTAATTCCCATGCTTGTTTTTTAAGTCATAGTTTTTTTAGATAAATATATGCGTAGCTCATTGAAGATAAATTTGTTATGATTTCCTAATTTATCTCTTGGCTGATTGAAATTTGGTCCTTTTTCAAGGGTTTGGTGGAATAGATGAGTTCATGGGGCTAACTTTCCCTGAGTATTATGTGCAACAGGGTTATTTGTAGTCTTTACCTGAATGACATATTGGCTTGACCTACAACCTATGTCTCATACTTTCTTTTCGTACGAATTTTTCTACTGTATCCTGACATTAGTTGTTCCTTTGGGGAAATCTGAGGCCAGCCCTTGATTATTAATTTCTCCCCCATAAGTAACTGGATATTTTTCTCTTCGTAAACTATTCTTTATTTTTATAGACCAGTAAGTTTACTAGGATATGTCTTGATATTGACTGCTCTAAAATGCCTTAAAAGTTTCCTTGCAGGCAGTAGTGTATTTAAAAAAAAAAAAAAAGTGCTCTGCTGGATTTATCTGTTGTTATGGGGCTCAGCTAGTTAGGAAGGGAGTATATTTAGAGAGACTGTTGGTTATTTATATAAGGACTTAAAACAATGCCCCCTGCCCCCAAAATAGACTTGTAATTTTTCTTCTAAGTGAACTTTTTTGTTGAGGCAAAACATAAGTACAGAGAGTGCACAAATCACAAGTGTACACAGTTCGGTTAGCTTTCAGTGAAATACCTGTGTAATCTACACCCAGATCAGGAAGTCGAACATTCCTTATTAGCATTTCCAAGACCTACCCTTTGAGCTTTTTCTTTACAGTCACTGCTACCTGCTTCTCTGAGGATAACCTTTTTCTTTTCTTTATTGCTGTATAGTACTCTAACCATACTTTTCCTAATAGTTGTTTTCAATCTTTTTCCCCCTCCCAGTTGTGGTTAAAAACACATAACTGTCAGTAAGTGTGTCATAGTGATTGGCTCATTCTTCTATTAAAATGGACATTTGTGAATAGTCTCCAGTTTGGGTCTTATGAGATGTACATGTCTTTTAGTTCATCTGATGTATATATGTGTACATTTCTGTTCAGTGTATACCTGCGAGTGGAGTTATTGAATTATTGGGTCATAGACTGTATGCATACACAATTTAGTAAAGACTGAAATGATTTCCCACAATGGTTGTAATGGTTTATATTCCCAAGAGCAGTGAATGAAAGCAGTGTACATCCTCAACACTCAATATTGCTGGTCATTTTAGCCATTCTGGTAAATTTATGGTTTGCCATAAATATCTCATATTTTTATGTCATGTGAGAGGGAGAGTGTGAGAAAACAAAAATGTCACTGAAATTTCATATGCAGAAAATCTGTTTGGTATATCAAAAAGACTGGCTTACTGGTTTACCTCATCATCTTGATTGGTTTAGGTTCAGCCTAAACATGTGAAGGAAGCTTTCAGATTACTGAATAAATCAATCATCCGTGTGGAAACACCTGATGTCAATCTCGATCAAGAAGAAGATGCCCAGATGGAGGTTGATGAGGGCCCAGATGGCATCAATGGTGAGGTGTCTGTTCATGACTGTTCTAGAGTTAGGGGCCAAAATGTTCTCTTAAGATATCGTAATAAAAGTACACTTACTGATGGTTATGAAGTCTGTGTAGCAAAAAGGGGAAAAATAGATAATGAATTTTATTAACTGTTTATAAGTTAAAATATAATCAAATAGTTGATATAAAATATATAAGCTTGAAAGACTTGAGAGAAAATACACCAAAATGGAGATAGTGGACTTAGTATTGCAAATGCACTTTTAGATCATGAAATCTTTTATCTCCCATTCTTCCCATTTCTTCCAAATGAGTTTTTGTCTTCACTAGTAGCATTTATAAAATTGCTTCTAATTTATTCGTACAGTTACTGAATACTGGGTATAATTATATGGTTGTTTTAAAATTAGTATTAATGGGGAGGGAGGAGGGAGAAGGGTTCAGGATGGGGAGCACATGTATACCTGTGATGGATTCATTTTGATATTTGGCAAAACTAATACAATTATGTAAAGTTTAAAAATAAAATAAAATTAAAAAAAATAAAATTAGTATTAAAATATGAATAGTATATTTATAAAAGCACCTGGTAGGGGGGTATTGGCACAGGAAGAAGATTCAAACAGTTAATATTTCACTTAGGTCATGCTGATAGCCCTGCTCCTGCGAGTGGAATTAACGGCCACAGTGAAGACATGAACCAAGATTCTGTTCCAAAAGCCTCCTTGAGGCTGGGCTTCTCCGAATACTGCCGAATCTCTAACCTTATTGTGCTTCACCTCAGAAAGATGGAAGAAGGTGAGGCCATACCTAGTGCTGCTCCTGTGCTGAGTCATTTACATAAGCTGTATTCACATAAACTGCTGTGGTTTGCTAAAGATTGTGTTGTTTTGTCAGAAGAGATGATAAATTTTTAAGACAAGCTCACTTTGGCAAACAAAATCTGAGGGAATGTCAGCATATCTACCAACCTGGATGTTTTCCCTACAAGTTCATTGTCAGAGGTTTATGACTCATTTTTATTAATGTCCTTGGCCTATTCTAATATTTGTTAAGCCAAATTTGGGATCTGATAATATATAAGGAAGCACTTAACAAATTTTTTGTAGATGTAAAATCTTCCTTCTTTACAATGGCTTTGTTTTAAATGGATGGAATCCTTCATTCCCAATTTATGCTTTCAGTTGCTGTTTACAAACATTGTCTGGGTGGTGAAGCATAAGAAAGTGAAGGAAACACCTTCATACTTTGAAATCATAATAGCTTTAAGAAACTTATTTCTTATCATCTCTTTTTTTTAAAATTTTTCTTTTCAGGATAAAGTAAGGATACTTTAATTGAACTAATATGGAAGGTTATTTCAGGCTTAAGGTGGAACATTGCAAACCTTATTTTAGCAAATATGTTTTCTGACAGATTGGTTATCTAATCTATACATTATTTTGTTTGTTGTTTATGCAAACTCCAAGAATTGGCAAAACAGCTTACTACCAAGATAATTTAATCCTTTTTAAATGAATTTTTTTGTTGCAGAAGAAGATGAGTCAGCATTAAAGAGGAGTGAACTTGTTAACTGGTACTTGAAGGAAATTGAATCAGAAATAGATTCTGAAGAGGAACTGATAAATAAAAAGAGAATCATTGAGAAAGTCATTTATCGACTCACCCACTATGTACGTATATAATTAAGTTTGCTGGGGTATTATTGAGGGAAGGTTTTCATGTTTCATATCTTTATAGGTTCCTTAGATGTTCATTTATTTTGAATCCTGAGAGTCTAGTCAGAATTAAAAATTGTTTAAGAGACTTACTAATTAACTGACTTATTTCTTCTGCCAAAATAAGCAGAATTTATGTTAAAGCTGGGAAAGTGAATTTAGGGTCTTACTATTTGAGTGTTTTTAACCTTTGTTTTTTACTCTACCATAAACCTTCAAGCGGCCTGACCACTATCATCTAAATTCTGCATTTTATCCTTCCTCCTGTTCTTGTCTCCCCCTGTTACCCAGTTTACTGTCTGTCCCATATATTTTTTCTTATACTTGCCAATTCACTCATTCTCCTTTTATAATACTTGCTTGGCAAAACTCCAACTTTGGTTAAAACTAGTTTGTTTACTATACCTATATCTAAGAAGTTAAAAGTATCTGAAGAAAAGCATACAATCATATACTCACTCTTACTTTACATTAATGACCACAGATCTCAAATGGACAGTTCTTAACTTCTATCTTATCTACTTCACAGTAGCACTGACCTCACAGTAGCAATTCCTGCTGCCATTACTTTTCCCTCATCTGTTCATTCTCCTATTTCTTAAAGGACCATTACATATATACCGTCTCACTGCTCCAATCAGTTGGCTATTTTCAGTATTCAACCTGTCAGCACCATCTGTCACAGTTGATCACTCCTAGAAATACTTTGTTTGCATGGCTTCTGAGTCACCATATTCTCCTGAGTCTTCTCACTGTTATTTTCTCCTCTTCTCTCACTCTCTCTCTCTCTTTTTTTTTTTTTTTTTAAATTTTGAGCTGTGTGATTCTGTTTTTTCTCTTTTGGCCACATAACATGGCATGTGGGATCTTAGTTTCCCAGCCAGGGATCGAACCTGTGCCCCCTGCAGTGTAAGCACTGAGTCTAAACCACTGGACCACCAGGGAAGTCCCTCCTCTTTTATTTTCCTGACTCTTTCTCTTGTCCCTTTTTAAATGAAGTACTATACGTAGTCCTCAAACCTCTTTTTCTATTTATATTCATTGCCTAAGTGAACTCATTTGGTTCCATGAATTGAGAACCATTTGTGATGACTCCCATATTTGTATCTCCAGCTCTCACCTGCCCTCTAAATTCCTAATGTATATAGCTAGCTGCTTACTCACAAATTAATAAGCATCTCACACTCAATGTGTTCAAAACAGTTACTTCCCTGTAGTTTCACTTACTCAGTTACTTTAGGCCAGACATTTTAGAGTTAACTTTGATTCCTTTCCCCTCACAACTTTCTTTTATCAGCAAATCTCATGAACCCTGCCTTCAGTATTCTCTCTTCTCTCTTCACCACCATCACAGCTACCCAAGCCACCATGCCTGGAGTTCCACAGGTGCCTCCTAACTGTCCACCCTTGCAGTGCCTCTCTGCCCATCAGCCAAACAGATCTTTTAACAAATGAAATTGTTCTAGTGCCCTGCCTTCCTTCCGCCATGTTTACCATGGCCCACAGAACTTTCTACACAAGCAGGCCCCTGCCCACCTCATTGTCTTCATTTCATAGCTTCTTTCCTTTCCAATTCTTCACAGTGACACTGGCCTTGTGACTGTTCCTTAGACACACCAAGTATGAAGGCTTTTACACTTGCCCTTTGTTTCTTTCCCCATATTCCCTCCTCCATTCTAATGTCTGCTCAAATGTTGCCTTCTCAAAGTAGTGCTTCTTGCTTAATCTGTTGAAATAGCAGACTTCCTCCTTGCTGTCACCCCCTAACCCTGCTTGTTTCTTCAAGTGTTTATCACTGCCTGGCAGTATAGTCTTTGTTTAGGTGTTTAATAATGTGCAGCCACCATGAGGGCAGGGACTTTATTTTGTCAATCCCCCTAGGCAGTGGTGCCTAGCTCAGAAAGGGTTCAAATACTTGTTAAATGATTGAGTTTTTCTGTTCAAATGGCAGAGATTGCATTTAACTTCACAGTGCTCACTTGATAAATACAGTTGTCACACATCAGAGTTTATCATCTGATAAACTATTTCCCTGTAGAACTAGATGAGTCTGTGATTACAGGTGGGGGGATTTTAAGAACTATTCCATTCAAAATTTAATAAATAATATGTATAAAAATAGAGCTGAAGTGGGGTGGTGTTGTGCTCAGAGTTGTCTGTCTAGTAGACAATATGTTTGCATCAGGCCAGCCCTTCCCTTCCTAGTGGCCCTGGAATCAGTGTTAAGATAAAAATAATTCATGCAAAAAATCCACATTGGGACACATTGTAAAACTAACTGATCTAAATTGGGCTTACGTTTTTAAGTTTGATTCACCTCCTGAGCCAATTTGGTACAAAAGACTAAGGAACTTGTACTGGGCTGGTCAAGTGTGCTTTCTATGAAGATGTGTTTGTACATAGAGTACTTGAAAGTGTCTAATCCATCTTAATGGTATTAGTTAGTGCTCATACTGTTGGAGTTTTCCATCTTAGGATCAAATCACTATTTCCTGAATTCCTCTCTATGGGCCTTAGGTAGGAGTCCTTGTTTGTGGACATATTAGACTGACTTACAATATCATGGCTTCAAATCTGTCACCAAGTTTATTAAGCCAAGTTTATTAAGCTTTTTTTTTTTTTTTTTAACTAGTTAATAGATCAAAGTGAAAATTTTTATGTTAATTATCTTTAGATTCTACTTCTAACTGAATTATGAATGGGTGGTATATGAAAGAGTTCAGTGGCCGGTAATTAAAAATTAACATAATATTAAGTATTAAACACTTTGAATGATAAATAGAATAGTAAACATATTTATCAGGATTTATATAATTACATGATCATAAAATCATGTTTTTTGAAGTTATTTTTAAGTACATGATGTGATATGCTAGGGAACCTGGTTAAAATCAGACATTTAGAAGGAGGGTCAGGTCTTGTGTATCTTATCATTCTTAATAATATTGCTAAAGAACTGAGGACAACCATTTGTATTTCATAGGATCATGTTCTAATTGAGCTCACCCAAGCTGGATTGAAAGGCTCCACAGAAGGAAGTGAGAGCTATGAAGAAGATCCCTACTTAGTAGTTAACCCTAACTATTTGCTTGAAGATTGAGCTATTGAAAGAAACTGGAGGAACTATGGCCCTCCACCTCGGGCCTGGAGTCTGGATGGAGTTCTGCTAGCCAGAGAAATGCTTCTGGGAGCAATGATTCAGGAAGATTTACGTTGAGGAACAAGAACCAAGTTGATTGTCCTATCCTATATTGTCATATTCCTTTTATACCAACACAGGTTTTATCCCTTTGTTTAGTGTGCTTCTTGTCTAAAAAAAGTTGGATTGCAATAATGTGTTGTTTCTATAACTAAGACCTTGTGTTTTCATGTGTAGAAAAAGGTCTGCTGCTTATATGTTATGTGATATCATATTGGAGAAATAACTTTTTTCAAGTATCAATTACTGCTTTTTTTCACCAGAAAAAACTTTTTCAGCAGTTGTCTATTAGATTTATTTCTAGTCTACTCAAATTATTGCTTCCATTTATTCATGAATATAGAAAAGGGATGGAAATATGACATTATGGTAAACATTTACACATAACTTCCTCTGAGGAGAGTCCTTATTAGAATTTGATAGTATGAAAGCTAAGAGGCCTTGGAGATGACTTTTAAAAGTTAAATCAAGTTCTATTTGTTTTTTTAAGAGAGTTTATGAAAATAAAAAGTTTATTATACTTTTCCACTACTCTTTAGTAACTTTTAAAATTTCTATGTTCTAAGAGTAAGGTCTCAGAATTATTTTCTAACTGCTTTTTTAAGGGAACTTTGATCATTTTCTATATTATAACCATCCTTAAATTTTTTCAAGGAAAATTATTGCTGTTTATGATACTAACAGTCTCTGAGGCTTTAGCTTTGATCAGTATGTTCATGATGTACTTGTTCCTATTGTTGCAGCTTTTGGCAACAGATGGAAAATGTCATTTTTCTATATATACAACCACCCTTAAATTTTACAGCATTTTTCTAGGAAAAGAATTACTGCAGTTTATATTAACAGTCTCTGAGGCTTAGCTTTGATCATAGGTTCATGGTGTAGAAGTTACTGTTGTTGCAGCTTTTGACAATAGATGGTATTTGGGGGTCTGTGGGGCTAGTCAGGGAATGTTTATACATGTTACTCAAGTTCTCTAATAGAAACTTCACTCACCACTAAAGATAAGGGAGATTGGAAACAGAGAAGTTGCACAGTTAGCAGATACAGGGCATAAACTTGTGTGAAAACTATGTTACTAATTAATGGGGGTAGGCAAGCCTTTTGAGACAAGAAACTTCAGTGTACAGGATCTCAGACTTATTGTTGAGCAGGAGCTGCTGGAGTAAGGCAATGGACTAAGACAGAAGGTTCCAGAAATAGGTGATAGGAAGAACAACTAGTAAAAACTCAGAAAACCGCAAGAAAGAGTTCCTTCCCTGCACCAGTTCCCAATTTGATAAAGAAGATGGGGTAAGGCGTTTCTGAATAGAGAAACAGCCTGACAGGAATTTAAACTTCAGTTTGATCAAAGGAAAGTGTGACGGCCAGGAAAGATGAGTTCCTTAATGGTGAATCTGTCTTCTCCCCCAATTTTGCTATTAGTGAAAGTGGGGACTCTAAAGCAAAGTGAGACAGTTAATAACAACTAAAGTAAGTTTTTATACATCTGAGTAAGTGTGCTTACATTTTCACACATCCCCTCTATCTACATGTTACTTGTCAGAGAAGTGAAGTGGCTAATGATGATGGATTATGTATAAGATCTTTATGAAGAAAATTAGACAAGTATTTAGTAAGTGGATAGATGTAAATTGTTTCTGAAAAGGACATCTTGAATATTGTAAATTTTCAACCATAAGTTTAATCTAATTTCAACCAAATCCCAACAGATGTCCATCAGATAGGAAATGACTACATAAATTATGATACCAGCCATGCTCTCTGCATTATACAAACTAAAATGAGGGAAATGAAGATGTTTGAAATGGAAATATCTCTAGGACGTATGGAAAAGATGTGCAAATAAAGCCATGGAACACCTGAATATATGACACAAATATTAACAAACCTAAGGGAAAATAGACAGCAAAACAATAATAGTAGACTTAAGTATCCCAGTTTTCATCAAAGGACATTATCAGTAAGGAAGCATAGACTTCAAGTAGTATGTTTAGACCAGATGAGCTTAACAGGCACAGACCATTCTGTGCAAAAGCAACGGAATACAGATTCCTCTTAAGCATAAATGAACATTTTTCAGGATAGATCATATGTTAGGCCACAAAACAAATCTTATTAAGTTAAAGATGACTGAAATAGGCATCTTTGCTGACAATAATATAAAACAAAACTACAGGCAGAAACCTCAAGTTTTCACAAGTATGTAGGAATTAAGCAACATCCTACTTAACCAATGAGTCAAAGAAATCAAAAGAGAAATTTAAAAATGAAACACGAAAATGGAAAAATGACATAGCAAAACTTGATGGGAGGCAGCAAAAGCAATCCAAGAGGGAAGTTCATAGGAATAAATGCCTTTATCAAGAAACAAAGGTCTCAGCCTAACTTTATATCTTGGGTGGGGTGGGAAATAGAGCCCAAAGTTGGTAGGAAAGAGCAATAAAACTAAGCTGGTTTTTTTTCTTTTTAAGGTAAAATTGACAAAACTTATAACTAGACTCACAAAACAAATGGAAGATAAGTTATACCACAGAAATATATAAAGAATCATAAGATGTTGATATTCACCAGCAAATTGGACAACCTAGTAGATAAACTGCTAGAAAAACACTATCAATCATGACAAAAATGGAAAATCTAATTCGTCTGCTTAGTAATGAGATTGAATAAAAAATCAGAAACCTCCCAACAAAGTCCAGGACCATATGGCTTCACTGATGACTTCCACCAAACATTTAAAGATGAATTAATACCAGTCCTTATCAGTTTCCAAAAATGGAAGAGGCGGTACTATGAAGCCAGCATTTCCGTGATACCAAAGTGAGACAAGGACACCTGAAGAAGAGAAAATTACAGGCCAATCAATATCCTTGATGTACAAAATAGATGCAAAAAGCCTTAACAAAACATTAGCAACGTTAATTCAATAATATGTTAAAATGATCAAGTGGGATTATTCCAGGTATGCAAGGATGATTCAACATTGCGAATCAAGCAATGTATTATACAGCTTAACAAAATGGATAAAAATCCTTGTTGTCCCCATAGATAAGGAAAAAAGGAATTTGATAAAATTCAACATCGAATTATGATTTTAAAAAACATCATAGTATAGAGGGAAAGTATCAACATAATAAAGATGAAATGGCAAGTCCACAGCTAATCATACTCTTGGGAACGAGGCAAGAATGCCCACTCTGAATATTTTTATTCAATAAATAAAAATGGAGTCCTAGCCAGAACTAGGAAAGAAAGGCATCCAAAGAAGTAAAATTGTCACTATTTGCAGATGATACGATGTTTCATATAGAAAACCCTAAAGACACCACCAAAAAAAAGTCGGGTACTTACTGATGGTCAAGTGGTTAAGAATCTGCCTGCCAATGTAGGAGATACAGGTTCAGTTCCTGATCAGAGAACTAAAATTCCACATGCTGCAACTTTTGAAGCCCATGTATTCTGGAGCCTGCGTGCCACAAGTAGAAAGTCAATGTACCAGAACAAGAGCTCTGCGTGACACTGAAGATCCCACTTGCTACCCCCAAGACCTGATGAAGCCAAGTATTTATTTTTTTATGTATCAGAAAAGAGAATCCCATTTACAGTTGTATAATTAAAAAACACCTAGGAATAAATTTAACCAAGGTAAAAAACCTGTATACTGGAAACTATAAGACAGTGGTGAGAGAAATTGAAGACGATAATGATAAACATTCCATGCATACAGATTGGAAGAATTAATATTGTTAACATGCCCCTTCATTTTAAAATGCCCTTCATTACACATTCAGTGCAGTCTCTCAAAATACCAGTGGCATTTTTCATAGAAACAGACAATCCTACAATTGTGTGGAATCACAAAAGATCCTGAATAGCCAAAGCAATATTGAGAAAGAAGAAAGCTACAGGCATCATGTGTCCTTACTTCAAGCTATATTACATAGGTATAGTAAAACTATGGTATTGGTACAGTAAGGAAAGACATTCTCTTAAATGGTGTGGGAAAACTAGATCACTACATTACACTATTCACAGAAGTTAAAAATGGACTTAAAAGTTGAGCATAAAACCTGAAATCATAAACTAGAAGAAAACAGATGGTAGGCTCCTTGACATCAGTCTTGGCAATGGCTTTTTGGATTTGACACTAAAGCAAGGGCAACAAAAGCAAAAATAAATAGGACTACATCAAACCAAAAATTACTGCACAGCAAGGAAAACCATCAGTCAAATGAAAAGAATGTGAGAAAACTTTTGCAAATAATATCTGGTAGGGGTTAATACCCAAAATACATAAAAACATAATAACAGCAACCTAAAATAGGCCAATGACCAGAATAGGCATTTTTCCAAAGAAGATATTCCCATTGCCAACAGGCACATGAAGCAGTGCTCAATATTACTAATCATCATCGAAATGAAAATCAAAGCCACAATGAGATATCAATTACACCTGTTATTAGAAAGGTTATGAAGAAAGTAAGTGTTAGCAAGGATATGAAGAAAATAGAACACATGTACTATTGGTGAGAACCTTTGGAAAACATTGAAGTTCCCCCCCCCCCAAAAAAAAAAACTAAAAATAGAACTACCATGTAATCCAACATTCCACTTCTAGTATATATCTGAAGAAAATGAAAACACTAATTCAAAAAGATACATGCACCCTCATGTTCATTGCCACAATATTTACGATAGCCCAGACATGGAAGCAACCTGTGTTCACTGATGGATAAATGGATAAAGAAACTGTGTATAATCAAATATTACTCAGTTCTGAAAAGAAATTTTGTCATTTGTGACATGAGTGAACCTGAAGGGCATTATGCTATATGAAATGTCAGAGAAGGAGAAATAGTGTATAATCCAAAGGAAAAAAAAATGTTTTCATAAAAACTGAACTCATAGGTACAAAGAACAGACTGATGATTGCCAGAGGTGAAGGTGGTCAAAAGGTACAAATTCCAGTTACAAAGTAAATGTCATGGGACTATAATGTACATCATGGTGATTATAGTTACTGCTATCTATCTGAAAGTTGCTGAGAGTTTAAACATTCTCACCACACACAGGAAAAAAATTTGTATATTAGTTATGGATATGTTAACTAGTCTTACTGTGGTGATTTTGTGCAATGCATATGATTGTGTTGTACACCTGAAACAAATACAATGTTATATGTCAGTTGTGTCTTTTTAAAAATTAATTTTTTAGCTTTTCTTATAACTGCAGTAGAAGAGGCTTTTTAAAACTATATCTAGAGAGCAATAAAGAAATCAATGAATTTGACTACACCAAAATTTAATACATTAAAAATTAAAAACCAAAGCTACAGATTTGGAGAAGGTTTTGTCAACCTATAATACTAGAGACAGGATTAATGTCCAGAATAAATAAGCTGCAGATGAGAAGAATATACTATATATGTTTACTATATTATGTATATAATTATATATAATTTCAGTAGCTGTATATTTTCTCGATTTACAATGGTAATAAAGATTATTTCCCAAAATAGATACAGAACTGATACAAATAAATTTTTTAAATCATTCAAAATTATATAATAATTTGATAGTAGTATAATAGTATTGGTAGGTTTGCTAAGAATTTGATGTTGTAATACACTACTGGTTGGACTATAAATTGGGACACTGCTTTCAAGGAAAAATTTGTTAGTACCATTAGAAGTTAAAATATGGCTGACTACCTTATTACCCAGCAAATGTACTCCAGTATTTTTCCTGAAGAAATACCTGTGTATAGAAAAAGGCATAGACGATGACACCCAATCAACAAAATAATGATGGTGCAGCATCACACAATACAGCCCTTGAATCAGATATATCAGTATTTACACAATGTGAAAAGATCTCCAAGGTGTGGTATATGCTACAAATGCTAGTTGTACATCGATACTCACATTATCAGTTAATTTCAGTTCAGTCGCTCAGTCGTGTCCGACTCTGCGACCCCATGAATTCCAGCACGCCAGGCCTCCCTGTCCATCACCAACTCCCAGAGTTCACTCAGACTCACGTCCATCGAGTCAGTGATGCCATCCAGCCATCTCATCCTCTGTCGTCCCCTTCTCCTCCTGCCCCCAATCCCTCCCAGCATCAGAGTCTTTTCCAATGAGTCAACTCTTCGCATGAGGTGGCCAAAGTACTGGAGTTTAAGCTTTAGTATCATTCCTTCCAAAGAAATCCCAAGGCTGATCTCCTTAAGATTTGAATGGTTGGATCTCCTTGCAGTCCAAGGGACTCTCAAGAGTCTTCTCCAACACCACAGTTCAAAAGCATCAATTCTTCAGCGCTCAGCCTTCTTTACAGTCCAACTCTCACATCCATACATGACTGCTGGAAAAACCATAGCCTTGACTAGACGGACCATTGTTGGCAAAGTAATATCTCTGCTTTTCAATATGCTATCTGGGTTGGTCATAACATTTCTTCCAAGGAGTAAGCGTCTTTTAATTTCCTGGCTGCAGTCACCATTTGCAGTGATTTTGGAGCCCAGAAAAATAAAGTCTGACACTGTTTCCACTGTTTCCCCATCTATTTCCCATGAAGTGATGGGACAGGATGCCATGATCTTCGTTTTCTGAATGTTAAGCTTTAAGCCAACTTTTTCACTCTCCACTTTTACTTTCATCAGGAGGCTTTTGAGTTCTTCTTCACTTTCTGCCATAAGGGTGGTGTCATCTGCATATCTGAGGTTATTGATATTTCTCCCGGCAATCTTGATTCCAGCTTGTGCTTCTTCCAGTCCAGAGTTTCTCATGGTGTACTCTGCATAGAAGTTAAATAAGCAGGGTGACAATATACAGCCTTGACGTACTCCTTTTCCTATTTGGAACCAGTCTGTTCCATGTCCAGTTTCAACTGTTGCTTCCTGACCTGCATACAGATTTCTCAAGAGGCAGGTCAGGTGGTCTGGTATTCCCATCTCTTGAAGAATTTTCCACAGTTGCAGCTTGCAGGCTCAGGAGTTGTTACGTGCAGGCTCTAGGGCACGCGGGCTTCAGTGGTTGCAGCTTGCAGGCTCAGGAGTTGTTACGTGCAACCTCTAGGGCACATAGGCCTCAGTGGCTGCAGCTTGCAGGCTCAGGAGTTGCTACATGCAGCCTCTAGGGCACGCAGGCCTCAGTGGCTGCAGCACACAGGCTTAGTGGAAGCTTGTGGGCTCCAAAGCACAGGCTCAGTAGTTGTGGCACATGGCTTAGTTGCTCCATGGCATGTGGAATCTTCCTGGACCAAGGATTGAACCCGTGTTCCCTGCACTGGCAGGCAGATTCTTATCTACTGCACCATCAGGGAAGTCCCAAATACTTTGCTTCTGATAAATGGCATTTCAAATAGTGGGGAAGGAGTGGCCTATGCAACAACCCATTAGAAGTTTATAAACTCTGGTAACATGCAACATAAAGATGGAATAAAGGTCTAAAGATTAGAAGCAAGAATATTAATACATTTGACACAAGCTTTCAAAACTATGGTACAGAGTAGTGTATTTTGAAAGATACACTTCAAATAAGCCAAATTTTAAAACTGGGGGACTATTTTTTTTCTATCACATTTTAATACATGATATCCAAACTATTGAGTTCCTATGTCATAATAAATTGTACAAAGGATATGAACCTAAATCTTAGAAGAAAAACAGGTAGCCATTTAACATGAAAAACTACCCCTCCAAACCTAAAATGTGTCCAAATGTGAATTTATAACAGGTGTGAGCAAACCAGAGAGATTTAGACACACTTCTAATTGTAAGCAGGATTTAAGTTTGAAGAAACCTGCTTTGGATTGCAATCAAAATTCCAAATGGACACACCATTGAGTTAGCAACTTGATTTCTAAAACTCTTATCTTAAATGTGGACAAAGATGTATAGCTAAAAATATTAATTTGCAACATATTAAAATTAAGAATCAACCAATATTCAATATGCAAGAGGTTAAATTGAAGTGCAGGGAAAAAAGGCTAAGGAACACTGCATTAGACATAGTTCCATGTATCTTTTATATATTTGAAATGTTATACACATATTTGCATTTGTATATGTAATAATAGCTATCATTGAGTTGCATGGTTCTAAATATGCTAATGAATGACCTGATTTAATTCTCACAACCCTGTATATCCCCATTCTACAGCTGAGAAAGCAGAGACAGAAATTAAGTAACTTCCACCAGATGAAATTTAAACTCCTGGCACTCTGACTCCTGAATACCATTAATATATGCAGAGAAAGAAAATTGGAAGGAAGCACAGTATTGAAAATGATTATCCTAGGAAGGGAAACAAAGAGGGGAATGAGTAAATTTTATACATATTTCTATACTGTTTGAATCTTTTATAAAATATATTCATCATGTATATACTTATGTATTTTTAAAGGAGGAAAAAAGTTTGGTGAGGAACTCACTTTTGTTCTGCTATGTAAATAAATTTTAAGATAATTTGTAAGTAAGAAAAACATATTAGTAAACTCGGGGAGTTGGTGATGGACAGGGAGGCCTGGCGTGCTACAGCCCATGGGGTTGCAAAGAGTCAGACATGACTCAGTGACTGAACTGAAGTAAGAAAAAATGTGAAGGACTTTTTCCTTCACTTTCCAGATTCCTTGGCTTAAATTGTATGAAAAGTTTGAGGTTATTGTGCCATCTCTTATGGCTTTAAAATTTTTTGATATTACATTGATGAATCATACTGTTCATGGGGTTCTCAAGGCAGGAATACTGAATTGGTTTGCCATTCCCTTCTCCAGTAGACCACATTTTGTCAGAACTCTCCACCATGACCCGTCCATCTTGGGTGGCCCTACACGGCATGGCTCATAGTTTCATAGAGTTAGACAAGGCTGTGGTCCATGTGATCAGATTGGTTAGTTTTCTGTGATTGCGGTTTTCAGTCTGTCTGCCCTCTGATGGAGAAGGACAAGAGGCTTATGAAAGCTTCCTGATGGGATAGACTGACTGAGGGAGATACTGGGTCTTGTTCTGATGGGTGGAGCCATGCTCAGTAAATCTTTAATCCAATTTTCAGTTGATGGGTGGAGCTGTGCTCCCTCCCTGCAATCTACCTCCGGCCAAACTATGGTGGAGGTAATGAAGATAATGGTGACCTTCCTCAAAAGATCCCATGCACGTACTGCTACAGTCCGTGCCCCCAACCCTGCAGCAGGCCACCACCAACCCATGCATTTGCCAGAGACTCCCGGACACTCCCAGGCAAGTCTCCTGTGGGGTCACTGCTCCTTTCTCCTGGGTCCTGGTGCACAAGGTTCTGTTGTGCCCTCCAAGAATCTATTTCTCAGTCCTGTGCAAGTTCTGGGGGGGTTAATGGCGACCTCTTCCAAGAGGACTTATGCCATACCCACACCCAGAGCCCCTGTCCCTGCGGCAGACAACTGCCGACCGGTACCTCCACAGGAGATGCTCAAACACAGTTCTGTGTCAGTCTCTGTGGGGCCCCTGGGTTCTGGTGCACACAAGGTTTGTTTGAGCATCTCTGGCAGATATGGGGTTTGATTCTAAAAGTGAATTCACTCCTCCTACCTTCTTGCTGGGGCTTCTCCTTTGCCCTTGGACGTGGGGTATCTCCTCACAGCCACTCCAGTGCCTACCCTCTTACTGGGGTTTCTCTGACCTTGGACGTAGGGGTATCTCCACATGGCCGGTCCAGTGAAGCGCAGGCACCACTCCTGATCTTGGATGTGGGGTATCCCCTCTTGGCCACTCACCACTCCAGCGGGGCCACCAGATTCCTTATATTGACAAAGGAGGCAAGAATATACAATGGGGCAAAGACAGCCTCTTCAACAAATGGTGCTGGTTCCAAATAGGAAAAGGAGTACATCAAGACTATATATTGTCACCATGCTTATTTAACTTACCTGCAGAGTACATCATGAGAAACGCTGGGCTGGAGGACGCACAAGCTGGAATCAAGATTGCCAGGAGAAATATCAATAACCTCAGATATGCAGATGAAACCACCTTTATGGCAGAAAGCGAAGAAAAACTAAAGAGCGTCTTGATGAAAGTGAAAGAGGAGAGTGAAAAAATTGGCTTAAAGCTCAACATTCAGAAAACAAAGATCATGGCATCCGGTCCCATCACTTCATTGGATGTGATGAAGAAACTGAAAACAGTGGCAGACTTTATTTTGGGGGGCTCCAAAATCACTGCAGATGGTGACTGCAGCCATGAAATAAAAAGACACACTCCTTGGAAGAAAAGTTATGACCAATCTAGACAGCATATTAAAAAGCAGAGACATTACTCTGTCAACAAAGGTCCGTCTAGTCAAGGCTATGGTTTTTCCAGTAGTCATGCATGGGTGTGAGAGTTGGTTGATAAAGAAGGCTGAGGCCAAAGAATTGATGCTTTTGAACTGTGGTGTTGGAGGAGACTCTTGAGAGTCCCTTGGACTTCAAGGAGATCCAACCAGTCCATCCTAAAGGAAATCAGTCCTGAATGTTCATTGGAAGGACTGATGTTGAACCTGAAACTCCAGTACTTTGGCCACATGATACAAAGAGCTGATTCATTTGAAAAGACCCTGATGCTGGGAAAGATTGAGGGCAGGAGGAGAAGGGGACGACAGAGGATGAGATGGTTCGATGGCATCACCGACTCAATGGACATGAGTTTGAGTAAACTCTGGAGTTGGTGATGGACAAGGAGGCCTGGCGTGCTGCCGTCCATGGGGTGGCAAAGAGTCGGACACGACTGAGTGACTGAACTGAACTAAACTGATGAATCATGTACTGGTTTCATTATTGTAGATAATCCAGTTACCTATTAAGTGTTAATAGTTGCTTGGTATTTTACAACCTCAACTGAAGTTATAAAGTAAGTATTCCACAAACTTCCTGACAGTTCCTTGAAGATGGAGCTGGCCTGGCATTTAGTCCTTACTGTTCTTTCAAGTTTTTCTTGCTGGGGTTTAGACTGGGACTCTGATAAAAATTTCATCTCAGCTGCTGGTCCTCTAACCAACAGCTTGCTACACAACCTGAGAGATCCCCTGGGAAACCAGGCTTCTCCCTTTGTAGCAGAAGATGAAGAAATTTACGTTTGTCGCCAGCCACTGCCTGCATTCCTGCCAGAGTACTTTAGAAGTGTCCGCGCCAGTATGATCACCCATTACAAAGTATTTCTGCCATGGGCACAACTTCTCCCAGAAGGAATCTCGGAGAACCCAGACAAGGGAACAGTGCTGTGCTATCGGCAACTGCTTGAGGCCCTCAAGACTGCTCAGCTTCAGCCCTTGGTGGTTCTACACCACCAGACCCTCCCTGCCAGCACTCTCCAGAGAACTGAGGCCTTTGCCGATCTCTTTGTGGCCTATGCCTCCTTTGCCTTCCACTCCTTTGGGGACCTAGTTGAGATCTGGTTCACTTTTAGTGATTTGGAGAGAGTGATCACGAAGCTTCCCCACCAGGAATCAAGATCTTCACGTCTGCAGATGCTCACTGATGCCCACAGAAAAGCCTATGAGATTTACCATGAAAAATATGCTTCTCAAGGTGAGTTCACACAACCCTGATGGCTGACCCACCAGCAGCCTTCATCATCCACCTTCATCCACCCTTCTTAAAGCAGGACTCAGCATTTCTTTCCACTTACTTTCAACAGTCCCCTCATAGCTATTTACAAGTGAGAAATTAATATCCTGAAGATTTCTTGGTGGAGGTAGGTAGGGGTGGCTTGCGTTGTACCATGCCCAACATCCCCTTTGAAAAATGTCTTTAAACCCTCCTTACCCAGTCTTGAGTCTACACTATTATCAATTATCTTTCTGTCTTTCCTTCTTCAGTCTTGCCTCCCTGACTCTCCCTAGGATTTCAAGATTGCCCATTTTCTTTCAGCCTCCCTGCTTTCTTTTTTACATTTTAATTTTTTATACTTTTTGACCATGCTGCGTGGCTTGGGAGACCTTAGTTCCCAACGAGGGGTCAAAACCATGCCCCGTGTAATGGAAGCTCAGAGTCCTAACCCCTGGGCCATCAGAGAAACCTTGAGCCTCCCCGTTTTTCTTATGTGAAGAGAATTACGTGCTCTAGTTGAAGCTTATATTCCAGCAGGGGAGACAAATACAAGATAAAATAACGATACGCTGATGGATAGTGAGAAGAACATGATTACAATTGTCCATATTCCTGCTTCATAGCTAATTTAAGCTTCCCATTCAGTAGGTCTGGACAGACTCAGGACATTGATTTTAATATATTCCCTAGATGAATCTGAGGTATACCAATTTTGAGAACCAATTAGATTAATTAGGTTAATTGGATTAGATATGCTTTCTAGTTTTTATTATACACTGTATATTTGTATACTTACTATATATCTGTATACTTGTATATTCTACTTTTTAAATTTATTTTTAATTGGACTTTACAATTTTGTGCTGGTTTTTTGCCATACAATAACATGTATGTATACATGTAACATACTTGTATACATACTATATATCTGTATACTTGTATATTCTATTTTTTAAATTATTTTTAATTGGACTTTAAAATTTTGTGCTGTTTTTTTTGCCGTACAATAACATGAATCCCATAAATATACATATTCCCCATCCCTCTTAAATTTCCCTCCCACACCATGTTCTACTTTTGAAACTTAACATATAATTAATATATTCTCATTTTATTTATTTTTTTTTTTTTCTTTAATTTAATAATTTTAAAACATGTGTTCCCCATCCTGAACCCTCCTCCCTCCTCCCTCCCCATACCATCCCTCTGGGTCGTCCCAGTGCACCAGCCCCAAGCATCCAGCATCGTGCATTGAACCTGGACTGGCATCTCGTTTCATACATGACATTTCACATGTTTCAATGCCATTCTCCCAAATCTTCCCACCCTCTCCCTCTCCCACAGAGTCCATAAGCCTGTTCTATACATCAGTGTCTCTTTTGCTGTCTCGTATACAGGGTTATCGTTACCATCTTTCTAAATTCCATATATATGCGTTAGTATACTGTATTGGTGTTTTTCCTTCTGGCTTACTTCACTCTGTATAATAGGCTCTAGTTTCATCCACCTCATTAGAACTGATTCAAATGTATTCTTTTTAATGGCTGAGTAATACTCCATTGTGTATATGTACCACTGCTTTCTTATCCATTCATCTGCTGATGGACATCTAGGTTGCTTCCATGTCCTGGCTATTATAAACAGTGCTGCAATGAACATTGGGGTACACGTGTCTCTTTCCCTTCTGGTTTCCTCAGTGTGTATGCCCAGCAGTGGGATTGCTGGATCATAAGGCAGTTCTATTTCCAGTTTTTTAAGGAATCTCCACACTGTTCTCCATAGTGGCTGTACTAGTTTGTATTCCCACCAACAGTGTAAGAGGGTTCCCTTTTCTCCACACCCTCTCCAGCATTTATTATTTGTAGACTTTTGGGTCGCAGCCATTCTGACTGGTGTTAAATGATATCTCATAATGGTTTTGATTTGCATTTCTCTGATAATGAGTGATGTTGAGCATCTTTTCATGTGTTTGTTAGCCATCTGTATGTCTTCTTTGGAGAAATGTCTATTTAGTTCTTTGGCCCATTTTTTGATTGGGTCATTTATTTTTCTGGAGTTGAGCTGAAGGAGTTGCTTGTATATTTTTGAGATTAGTTGTTTGTCGGTTGCTTCATTTGCTATTATTTTCTCCCATTCTGAAGGCTGTCTTTTCACTTTGCTAATAGTTTCCTTTGATGTGCAGAAGCTTTTAAGGTTAATTAGGTCCCATTTGTTTATTTTTGCTTTTATTTCCAATATTCTGGGAGGTGGGTCATAGAGGATCCTGCTGTGATGTATGTCAGAGAGTGTTTTGCCTATGTTCTCCTCTAGGAGTTTTATAGTTTCTGGTCTTACGTTGAGATCTTTAATCCATTTTGAGTTTATTTTTGTATATGGTGTTAGAAAGTGTTCTAGTTTCATTCTTTTACAAGTGGTTGACCAGATTTCCCAGCACCACTTGTTAAAGAGATTGTCTTTAATCCATTGTATATTCTTGCCTCCTTTGTCAAAGATAAGGTGTCCATATGTGCGTGGATTTATCTCTGGGCTTTCTATTTTGTTCCATTGGTCTATATTTCTGTCTTTGTGCCAGTACCATACTGTCTTGATAACTGTGGCTTTGTAGTAGAGCCTGAAGTCAGGTAGGTTGATTCCTCCAGTTCCATTTTTCTTTCTCAAGATCGCTTTGGCTATTCGAGGTTTTTTGTATTTCCATACAAATTGTGAAATTATTTGTTCTAGCTCTGTGAAGAATACTGTTGGTAGCTTGATAGGGATTGCATTGAATCTATAAATTGCTTTGGGTAGTATACTCATTTTCACTATATTGATTCTTCCAATCCATGAACATGGTATATTTCTCCATCTATTAGTGTCCTCTTTGATTTCTTTCACCAGTGTTTTATAGTTTTCTATATATAGGTCTTTAGTTTCTTTAGGTAGATATATTCCTAAGTATTTTGTTCTTTCCGTTGCAATGGTGAATGGAATTGTTTCCTTAATTTCTCTTTCTGTTTTCTCATTATTAGTGTATAGGAATGCAAGGGATTTCTGTGTGTTGATTTTATATCCTGCAACTTTACTATAATCATTGATTAGTTCTAGTAATTTTCTGGTGGAGTCTTTAGGGTTTTCTATGTAGAGGATCATGTCATCTGCAAATAGTGAGAGTTTTACTTCTTCTTTTCCAATTTGGATTCCTTTTATTTCTTTTTCTGCTCTGATTGCTGTGGCCAAAACTTCCAAAACTATGTTGAATAGTAATGGTGAAAGTGGGCACCCTTGTCTTGTTCCTGACTTTAGAGGAAATGCTTTCAATTTTTCACCATTGAGGATAATGTTTGCTGTGGGTTTGTCATATATAGCTTTTATTATGTTGAGGTATGTTCCTTCTATTCCTGCTTTCTGGAGAGTTTTTATCATAAATGGATGTTGAATTTTGTCAAAGGCTTTCTCTGCATCTATTGAGATAATCATATGGTTTTTGTTTTTCAGTTTGTTAACATGGTGTATTACATTGATTTGCGGATATTGAAGAATCCTTGCATCCCTGGGATAAAGCCCACTTGGTCATGGTGTATGATCTTTTTAATATGTTGTTGGATTCTGATTGCTAGAATTTTGTTTAGGATTTTTGCATCTATGTTCATCAGTGATATTGGCCTGTAGTTTTCTTTTTTTGTGGGATCTTTGTCAGGTTTTGGTATTAGGGTGATGGTGGCCTCATAGAATGAGTTTGGAAGTTTACCTTCCTCTGCAATTTTCTGGAAGAGTTTGAGCAGGATAGGTGTTAGCTCTTCTCTAAATTTTTGGTAGAATTCAGCTGTGAAGCTGTCTGGACCTGGCCTTTTGTTTGCTGGAAGATTTTTGATTACAGTTTCAATTTCCGTGCTTGTGATGGGTCTGTTAAGGTTTTCTATTTCTTCCTGGCCGAGTTTTGGAAAGTTGTACTTTTCTAAGAATTTGTCCATTTCTTCCTCGTTGTCCATTTTATTGGCATATAATTGTTGATAATAGTCTCTTATAATCCTTTGTATTTCTGTGTTGTCTGTTGTGATCTCTCCATTTTCGTTTCTAATTTTATTGATTTGATTTTTCTCCCTTTGTTTCTTGATGAGTCTGGCTAATGGTTTATCAATTTTATTTATCCTTTCAAAGAACCAGCTTTTGGCTTTGTTGATTTTATATTCTCATTTTAATAAAAACTCATTGAAAGTATGATTTTCAATGTTCTTACATGTTCGCATTATATTAATGGCTCGTTTAAGATATTTCATTTTTACATACTAGTTTAATTTTCAGTTAAAAATTACGTTGCAGTGAACATATGTATAAATACTTGCCTTCAGATAAATTCTGACAGACTCTTTAAAAAAAAAAAAAAGTATTTGTGTAACTTACGGCTGTGCTGAGTCTCATTGCTGCACATGGGCTTTCTCTGGTTGCACAATGAGAAGTGCAGGCTTCACACTGCGGTACCTTCTCTTGTTGCTGCTCCCAGGCTCTAAGCTTGAGGGCTCAGTGGTTGCAGTGCATGGGCTTAGTTACCCCAGGGCATGTGGGATCTTCCTGGACCAGAGATCAGATCTATGTCCCCTGTTTCAGCAGGCAGTTTCTTTAGCACTGAGTCACCAGGGAAGCCCTCTGAGATTCTTGAAACTGAAATTACCAGGTCAGAAGATGCACTTTCTTTAAGACTTCAAAGGATGTTGCTAAATTATTTTCCAGAAAAGTTGTAACTTTATACCAACAATTACAAAATTGTTCTTCTGACCCCACTCAGCCTGTTTTCAGTGATGTAATTGTTTTATCATTGGTGTAGACAGAAATAGTTAATAACAGATCTATAATAAAAATAGAAAAGAGTTTTATTCAAGCCAAACTATATCTTTGGAGGGAGCCTCTCTGAAATCTCCGAGGGACTCCTCAAGAAAAGCATGGTTTTAAGCACAGTTTTATATTTCGTCAGAAAAAAGAACATCAACCATGACGGGGGTACATTCCTGCAAAGTTTTGAAAAAAGACAGATTAGCCTGTGCACAGAGAGTATGTGTGCTTGCCACCCGGGAAGGAAGCCTTATTATCAGAGGTGTACTGTCACTGACGTCCCAGGAAAAGAGGCATTCATCTCTATCTTCACAACAGACATTCTTTACTTCTGGACAATGCATCTTCTTCTTTGATGGTTAAAGCACATGGAAAATGTATGTTTAACAGACTACAAAACAGGATGTTCTAGTTAGCAAAAAGTTTATGTTAAATCATGCATAAGCCAGAATGACTTCCCCATATCTCAGTACGTGAAAATTTTCTTCCATCATTGGTAATTTGATGGCTGAAAACTATTATCTCCTTATATTCTTTATTTGCATGTGTTCAATTATAGAGAGGTTAAACATTTTTTTCTGTGTTTAAAATAAAATCAGGGCAAGGGGGAAAAGAGTGGGAATGTGATTGGGGCTATTTTAGATATGATTGTCAAAAAGGCTGTCCTTGGACCACCTTTTTAGCCAAGTGGAAGGAGGGAGAGAGCCACAGGATCTGGAGGGTTACACGCTGCTGGGTGAGAGAACAATCCTGCCGAGGGAGCCACAAAAGCCCAGCTATCAGTTTCATAAACTCTAGGTCAAGGGAGAACAAGAGATGCCGGATTTGAAACCAGTTTCTTTAAAAGCCTATCATGGAACGAATGAGAAAATAAATAAATATTTATTGACTGTAATTCTACTGAAGAAGCTTTGAGTAAAATGAACTTTGAAAGAAGGCAAAGCTAGACATGGATCATCTGAAGCTGAAGAAAATCTGTCTTATTTTGAGGACTAATTCCATAGAATTATTTTAAATTATAAAGCTATATATACATGTTTGTTAAAATGTTTTACATATTTCATTTTTGATCTTCATCAGGTTACTAAAGACTATTTCTTTCTTAAACTCATGTTTGCCTTCTTTTCTTCTTCTGCTCATTCCTCCCAGCCTTCATTTCATGTTTTATCAACATCACTAGATTGTCTGTCCCTGATATAATACAGGACACTAAGTAAATTCTCTTCTCAGTCTCTTTACTATTCCAAAAGACAGTTTTCCTTCTTCCTTTCTCTCTCTCACTCATCTTCCGCTTTTTAATCCAATTCCATAGCTTTGTTGTTCTTTGTAAAATACATTTTTAATATACCCAAAAAAGTTACATATGTTGATTAAAAGCAAAATATAATTTTTAAAAAGCAGGGATATTGAATAATATCCCATGAACTGAAAAGAAATTTTGAGACCAAAAAGTGAAGCAGGCAACTCCATAAAGTATAATTATGGGGTTTATTGTGGGTAACTTACATATGGGTTGGATTGGCGATCTGGAAGCATTTGCAGCTGCATTCCCCACTGCTGGGCTTCCCTGATAGCTCAGTTGGTAAGAATCCATCTGCAATGCAGGAGACCCTGGTTCAATTCCTGGGTCGGGAAGATCCCCTGGAGAAGAGATAGGTTGCCCACTCCAGTATTTGTGGGCTTCCCTTGTGGCTCAGCTGGTAAAGAATCCGCCTGCAATGCGGGAGACCTGGGTTCCATCCCTGCGTTGGGAAGATCCCCTGCAGAAGGGAAAGGCTACCCACTTCAGTATTCTGGCCTGGAGAATTCCATGAACTGTATAGCCCATGGACACGACAAAATGTCAGACTCGACTGAGCGACTTTCACTTCCCCACTGCCAAAAAGGGTATGGGGAATTTAAAGGGGCCAAAGCTAAAAATACAATCTGACTACTAAGGGAGTAGCACATTTGCACCAATGGGAGCCGGGGGTTTTTCCTCCCCCTTGGGGTCTCATGACCATTTTTCCCTGTGGACCATTAACTATCTGTGTTAGTTGAATAGCATTCTTCCAGTTCTTGCATCAGATGAAGACAAGGGTAAAAGATAGGAAACTTATCTGGCTTGGGTGCATTTCTTGTGAGTACACTAGAGCTCAGTCACACAGGATGGGAAGTGGGTAGGACTGCAGGCCTAAGAAGGAGCTGACAAAATGCAGTCAATGTGATTCAGCCACATAATAGTTAACATCCATGAAGTGACCACGCAGTCCAGCAATTAAGCTATAACAATACTGTGATGGTTTTGTAATATATAGAAATATTGAATTACTATTTATACTCATGGACTAACAATGTTGTAGGTTAATTATGCTTCAATTTTTTTTAAAGCAAGTAAACAGCAAAAAATGAAATTATACCCACAATATAATATCTGCTAAGTAGAGAGCCAAGAAAAATAAAAGCAAATGTCAAGGCAAAAATATTTGCATCACAAATATTCATAGCAATATTATTCGTAATAACCAAAAGTGGAAACAACCCTAATGGCCATCAGTTGATGGATAAAGAAAAAGTGGCGTATTAGTAAAATGAATAGTACTCAGCACTTGAAAGGAGTGATTGATTCATGCTACAATATGATAATTCTTGAAGACATTATGCTAAGTGAAAGCAGCCAGCCCCCAAAGACCACATATTATATAATTTCATTGCTATTAAATGTCCAGAGTAGAAAAACCTATAGTAGAGACACTAAAGTAGAGTAGTGATGTCTGGGGCTAGAAAACAGAATGAGAACTGACTGCTAATGGGGATGTAATATCTTTCTGGGTGACTAAAGTGTTCCAGAATTAGTGCAGAGAGTTGCACAGCTTTGTAAATGTACTAAATATAACAAAATGTTATAGTTTAAAAGGATGTATTTTATAGTATATGAATTATACCTCAATTTTAATGTAAAAATTAGTTAGAAAGCTGAGGGTTTATAAGACAAAACAAACCATATCACAACTTTTGTCTACTTGTATGTTTTTCCCTATCTCATCTCCCACTCTACCCACTCCCTCCCAGGTTACCACTGTGCTAAATATTCCATCCATCTTGCATTAGACCATGGCTTTCCCCCTCCCACACTGGTGTCACAGTGGATGTACAAGTTTAAGCATTTCAATAAAATAATTAATTACAGGAAAAGTGGCATTTTACTAAATACATTTTAGCCCAAAAATCACCATGTTTAAGAAATATGTTTAAAAATTAAATTCCCATTTACTGATGACTAGAAAATAAACAATCTGAAATGAAGTTCTGATTTTTTTCCAAGGAATTTTTTATCAGGGAATGAGTTACCTACAGTGAAATGCATGGATCTTAATTTTACAGTCTGATCTGTAAAATTGAACCCATACCCGTATCAAGATATAAAATTAAAACCATCCTCTCATCATGATATAAAATATTCATCAACACCTCCAAAAACCCCATTTCTGATCATTGTATCCCTTCCTAATCCTTACCCCAGAAAAAATGTTGATCTGGCTCCTATCAGGAATCATACAGTATGTACTATTTTGTGTCTGTCTTTTTCCATCAGTATGTTCGTGAGATTCATTTATTTTGTTGCTGTTCGTAATTTGCTGCTTGTTTCTTCTAAGTGGTGTTCTATTGTGGATGTATCACAACTGAGGGGCACTTGGGCAGTTTCCAGTTTTTATCTCATATAAATAAGTTGCTATGAACATTCTTGTACAAGGTTTTGCACGGACGTATGTTTTCATTTCTCTTGGATAATACCTAGGAGAGGAAATGCTGGATTACAGGGGAGAGATGTATTTGACTTTCTAAGAAACTGCCAATTCCTCAAAGCAGTTGTTCTATTTTATACTCCCACTAGCTATGTGTGAGAATTCAGTAGCCTCATAATCCTTACTAACATTTGGCATTTTCGTCCTTTTCTGTTTTAGCCATTCTGATGGTATCTCATTTAGATTGCATTCCTTTTTTTAAAAAAAGTTTCTATCCCAACTGCGTATGTATTTAAAAAATTTAGTGTCCAATTTTGCTTGGTTTGGAATTTAGCATGATGAAAGAGTATTATACATTTTGTAGTCCTCTAGGACTTTTTTGTTCAAACAAAATTGTTTCCAAGGCTTATTCATATTGTTGAACAGAGCTATATCATCTTCTTTTCACTGCTTTCCACTGTGGGACTAAGCCAAGTTTATTAATTCATTTTCCTAAGTTCATTTGTATCATTTTTTAACATAATTTTGTTTACTTATTTATTTTTGGCTGTGCTGGGTCTTCATTACTGCGTGGCCTTTTTCTCTGGTTGCAGTGAGTGGGGGCTACTCTTGAGCTGCAGCATGCAGGCTTCTCATTGTGGTGGCTTGTCTTGTTGCAAGCGTGAGCTCTAGGGCGCTCAGACTTCAGAAACTGGCTTATTGGCTCAGTAGCTGCGGACACTGGGCTCTAGAGCACAGGCTCAATAGTTGTGGCACACAGGCTTAGTTGCTCTGAGGCATGCACGATCTTTCTGGATCAGGGATCAAAACTGTATCTTCTGCATTGGCAGGCTAATTCTTTACCACTGAGCCGCCAGGGAAGCCCCCAATCCCTTTCCCCTCTACTCTGAATCTCAGATATTAGGTAATTGTACATTTCCAAGAACACTGCTTAGTCATTTTCTGTCATTGTGTCACTGTTGATATTTCTTAATGATTAAGGGGTAATCATTTAAAAGTCAGAGAGAACCTAAAAAATTAAAAGCTATAGGTGGTTCAGAGTTTTTTCCTTTCTAATCAAGACTTTTAAAAAATTAATGTTACTTTTTTGTTTGTTTTGATTTTTACTTGTTTTGCCTATCCAGGGCCAAGGAAATAATTTGTTCAGCATGTTGGTAATATATCCATAGGAAGATACTCTATCAATACAGGCAAACCTTTAAAGCATTTTTACTTTTTATTATTTTACTTCTTTATTTACATGTTTATTGAGTTAGAGGTACATGAGAAAATGTTAAACCAAACAACTACTTTGAAAACAGATTGAGTTGGTGATTTGAATTTATTTGGCTATTTTAAAAAGTACTTTGCTTTACCTAAATTCACTTGAATCCAAAATTTGAAGTATCCTAGTAACTTATTGAAATAACTGAGGTAGTGACTTGCTTCAAGATTGCATACATCCTACAATAATACTACTTTTTAGAACAGTTTTAGATTTATAGAAAATTTGAGCAGATAGTACAGAGTTTCTATATGTCCCTGTCCCTGAAACCAGTTTCCCCTAACATAAACATCTTACATTATTATGGGACATTTGTTGCAATTAAAGAACCAAGGTTGATACGCTGTTACTAACTAAAGTCCATGTTTTGTTCAGATTTCCTTAATTTCTCCTGCATGTCCTTTTTCTACTCTGGGATCTCTTCCAAGGTACCACATTATATTTAGTTGTCGTATCTCTGTAGGCTCCTCTGAGCTGTGAGAGAAGTTACAGCCCTGTGCTTTGGTGGCCGGGATATAATGGTGTAGCCACTATGGAAAGCTGTATGACAGTTCCTCAAGAAATGGAGCCTGCAATTGCCATACGATCTAGCACTTGCGGGAATACACCCAAAAGAACTGAAAGCAGGAGCTTGAACAGATATTTGCACACCCATTTTCATGGCGTTATTCAAAACAATCAAAAGATGAAAACAATCCATATGCCCATACAAGGATGAATGGATAAATAAAACATGCTAGATACATACAATTGAATGTTATTCAGCCTTCAAAAGAAATGAAATTCTGACACATGCTACAGCATGGATGAACCTTGGGTACACTACACTAAGTGAAATAAGCCAGACACGAAAGGACAAATATTGTATGACTCCACCTATATGAAGGACCTAGAATGATCAAACTCACAGAGACAGAAAGTAGAATAATGATTACCAGAGACTGGGTGGAGGAGGGAATGGGGAAGAACTCATGGACCCAGAGTTTCTGTTTGAAATGATGGAAATCTGGGGAGGTGGATGGTGGTGACAGTTGCAGAACAAAGCCACTTTAAAAAAATTTAATGGTGAATTTTATGTTATGTATTTTTACCGCAATTTTGAGTTCTTTTCTAATGACTGTGTGTTGTTATAAACTTCCTGCTCGTGTTTTCAACGTCCTACCGTTGGAAGGATATGAAAAGATTCTTGGCAGACCAGCAGGAGCATGAACACATCTCTCACAGGAAGAGCAGAGTTGCACACCGCGCCTCCCACCTGCCGACACCGGAACACAATCTAGGGCAACGCTGGGGACTCCCACCCTCCTCCTGAAGCATTGATCCTGGCAGTTCAATACTGGCCTGATTGATTACTTCTATTTAAACATTTGGGGCAAAAGGGAGAGGAGCAAACAAAAAGGGGCTGTTTTGTATGAACAATAGCAATGGGTTTTAGAGGAATGACATACTTTTGTGATGGAAACAGAACTGAGCTTATCCTTAAACAAAATCTAGTAATACCTGTGAGGGACATAAACTCACACATTGCCATGCAGTAATTTCCTACATGGGCTTGAAACAGTTAATACTCAACCCCCATCAAATACTGATTTTGAGTTCTGTAGACAAGAACACTGACCTTTAACCATATCCAGCAAAAATTACAAGATAAATTATCTTAAACCAGTGCAATTACCCCCCACTTCAGTCCCGAAGAAACATGAACTGCCAGCTTAGAATGAGGTTCCAGTTTTGAGTAACCTGCATTTTATGTTATTTTAAGAAGTATAGTTTGTGCTTGCACTAGGAACCAGTTAGGAATAATATCAGAAATTTTATTTTGTATGATATGAGACTTTCTGGAACCTCAGGTACGTTTGTTCACTCTGAGTCTAAAAACAGCTTGTTAAGTCAAATAGGAGTGATGTATGAGTCAGTTGCACTTAGGGATTAACTGTCCTCCTGTGTCATGTCATTGATCCAGAGATAATACTAAATTGGACATTTAAAAATGTTCAGCACAGGCTGAGAACATATGTTCTACGTGTGCTGATGTGATGATAGACTGAAGTGTGGAAAATCTGTGGAAGGTGAAATGGCTCCATGGGGCACAATCACTGAATAACTGGAAAATAGCATTATCTTATCAGAAGGAGGACCAAATGTCTCTCTCTGAGTGATATTCCTAGCTCAGAGGATTTCAAAGTTCCATTATGCCTATCAAAATAAGCACTTTGGTAGTTGGCAGCGGTTGGTTATTAATAGTGGTTTCAATGACTGGGGAGATCTTTCTCCTGTACAGAATTTGAATGTAGGAGAGAGGTCAGGCATATAAGCTTGTCATTTAAGTCTCAAACGCTGGCTTTAGGCCATTTTGTTTACTGTTTCCAAAGCACAGGTCTGAGCACTTGCCTATGCACCCATCCTAAGCTTGCTATTTGGAGAGACTCGAGAAATGTCGAAGCTTGCTCCTCAGGGAGCACACAGTCTCAGCAGGAGATAAAGACTTTTGTGCATCAAGGAGTTAGATGGTGCTTCTGACAACTGAGGCATCCCAAGTCCACCACATGAATGGGTGCATTCTCAGTCATGTCCGACTCTTTGCAACACCTTGGACTGCAGCCTGCCAGGCTCCTCTGTCCATTGGATTTTCCAGGAAACAATACTGGAGTGGGTTGCCATTTCCTCTTCAAGGGGATCTTCCCCACCCAGGGATGAAACCCGCATCTCCTGCATCTCCTGCATTGGCAGGTGGATTCTTTGCCACTAAGCCACCTGAGATGCCCACAGCAGCGTGTTTCAAACTGGTCTGAGCACCACTGTATCTGAAGCACCCAGGAAGCTTGTTAAAAGGCTCTCATTCCTGGGTCCACCCCAGTTGGCTGACAAGAAGGACAGGTGATTCTGATGTACGTAAGCTTCAACACCACTGTTAGGTGATCAAATGTCAAAGCGAGAGGGTTCAAGCTGCACTGGTCTATGTTTCCTTCATATTCTCCTCAATGCACAGTAAGGGTTGGATGGACTTGGCACAGTGAATAAGGACAGGTAACAGCAGTCCCCTGAGAGCACCCTACCTCTCCAAAGTCTCTCCACTTGGAAGTCTAAACTGTTGTTTAGACCAACAGTTCCCAAGCTTTAGCAGGTGTCGGAATCACCTGGAGCGCTTGTAAAGCACGCAGAGGCCAAGGTTTATTAGGAACTGAGACGCAGCTCTCTCCATCTGCCTTTTACGTTGTGTGGGGTTAGGGAAAGGAACTGTTTTGATTCTTGCAAAAGACTTTACAAGTGTCCTGCACGTCACTGTTCTGATTTATATGAAACAGTCTCTAAAGGGACATTTCTTAAAAAGCTACCTTGTTTTCTAAAGTCTTTCAGCTTGAGTAAAATCATGTGAGTGATTTCTGCAGAAATCTTTTTTAAAGTTGGTGAATGTGGACTAGAAAGGCCAACAGAAAACGAGTTCACCAGTGGCTTCTGGGGTCACAGCCTCCTTCCTCTCTCACCTACATCCCCTCATCTGGTTGGTTTCAGGTGGAAAACTCTCTGTGGTCCTGCGAGCTGAGACGCTCTCCAAGCTCCTGCTAGAACCATCTATGTCTACACTTGTCAAGGTAATGACAGCCCAAAGAAATAGAATCTGTAACTTCTGAGAAAAGTTGCAAGTTTAGTTTTAAAAAAACAATAGAAATTTTTGTCGACTTGACATCCTTTCTTTTTAAATTTATCTTATTGACGTGTATTTAACCTACAATGCTGTGTTAATTTCTACTGTACAGCAAAATGATTCAGTTATATATATTTTATATACATATACATTCTTTGTCACATTCTTTTCCATTATGGTTTATCACAGGATATTAAATATACTTCCCTCTGCTATACAGAAGGACCTTGTTGTTTATCCATCCTACATATAATGGTTTGCTTGACATTCTTACAAATGCCTCTTCTGAGTGTTATGCATTCTCTAGATTTATAATTACTTTAAAACAAAATCTTATTTGTTGTAGCCCCAGCTTTCACTTGGTCAAGTGTCAGCTTTTGCCTACACAAAGACGTCAAATGCCTCTGGTCTTGCTCCTCCTTAAAAAGAGCTTATCAAAAGAGAGGTCAGTTTTGTATTTTTCATTTGTTTGTTTTTTTAGCAAAACAGACACTAGGGTAAGAGGTTTTTTTTTTTTTTTAATAACATTAATAATGTGGTCCCTAGAGTGCCCATCCTGTTTTCTACCTCCTCTAAAAACAACTTTTAACTATAATTTTAATAATGAACGTTAAAACATTTGAGAATTTAACAGCCTTGGCCCTTGTAACGTTGACTGCTGGGCAGCGTGGAAAACCCTCTGAGAAAACAACTGATTCCTGTAGTTGCTGCACCGTGTCTGTGCTGCGATGGAGGCCCCATGTGCCAAGGTCCAACTTCAGATTTACAAGCTCAGGGGTTTAAAAACCAGACATGATAAGGTTCTGAAATGACCAGGTCCAAGACTGATAGTATGACCAGAAAACCAGAATATCTAAATTCTTTTATAAGGGGCGATAACTGCTATCAGTTATGAGCTCAGGAGACCAAAGTGCTGATCAGAAAATGCTTGTCAAGAAGTAGTCTTTGAACTGGTCTCTCTGCCCCCATTTCCCCCCTGCAATACATCTTTTGCTGAATTCCCTGCTGAGAAGCTACGTTCCCCTGAAACGGTGAAGGTCCTCAGAGCCTTCCAGAATGCGGCTCACCAGGGCCCTCTTGCCGGCTTTCTGCCCTCGCCTTTTCCCCGGTGTGCATGCTGTCACTCCACCAGCCCTGCGGCATTCGCTACCCGAAGTCTTATCCTCCTTCCCTTCCTCAAATCTCTTCCAATAAAATTCTACCCATTATTAACATCAGTGTCAATGTGCCCACCATAAAGAGGCTTCTGTTAATAATACTTCCCCACTAAACCTGATGTGGTCTCTCCCTGCTTGGAATATTTTAGCCATTTGTTAGATCAGCAGTTCTCAAATTTTGGTATCAGAATCACCTGGAGAGCTGCTGCTGCTGCTACTGCTGCTAAGTCGCTTCAGTTGTGTTCAATTCTGTACGACCCATAGACAGCAGCCCACCAGGCTCCCCCGTCCCTGGGATTCTCCAGGAAAGAACAGTGGAGTGGATTGCCATTTCCTTCTCCAAAGCATGAAAGTGAGAAGTGAAAGGGAAGTCACTCAGTCGTGTCCAACTCTTCGCGACCCCATGGACTGCAGCCTACCAAGCTCCTCCGTCCATGGGATTTTCCAGGCAAGAGTACTGGAGTGGGGTGCCATTGCCTTCTCCGACCTGGAGAGCTACTAAAGTACAAAACTTAGTGTGGAGGGACGCCCTGGGCTTTCATAGCCTTCCCACATTCCCAGGTGAGTCTAATCCCCACCAAGATTTGAGGTGTGGACTTTTCTTATATCACTTAGAACTTTCTGCCTGTTCTTCATGTGGTCAGTACATTTACTAACTCTCTCTATCAAGTTGTAAGTTTCTGTGGCTCCTACTCATCTTTAAACCCAGCACAGTGACTTTCAAGAGTTTGAAGTCGATGATCACATGCTGCCTGGAGCTGGTAGACAAAGCAAGGGCTGAGAGGGCCAAGAATGTTCCAATGGAGCTTGCCAGTGGGGAGCAAGCCTGTGGACTATTGAGCAAACATGGCAACAACTTGATTGGGAAAACCATAGGGAGCAGTGGAGAGTCAGTTATCTAAGGTCAAGTGCACTGGGTTGTTCCCAGATGCCATCACCCACTGTCTCTGTCCCAGGAGAGGACAAAGGGGGAGCACAGGCGACAATCTGGTCGTGGCCAGGAGAGAAATGGCTCACTGAAAAGGGTGGAGACTCTGGATCTGTAGTTCTTAAAGTATGTGCAGACAGAGACAGGGTGGAGATGTATGTCCTTAACTGGAGCACAAATAGGAGTGTCCACAGACCATGAGAGCTCTGTTCCTGGATTATAGTATGGGCCAGGCTAGGGCCAATGGGAGTGGACTTTAAGCTGTGGTTTGAAAGTAGCCAGTGACGATAGCCTACAATTAAAACTCCAAGCTCCGGTAGGGTCTGCAGAGATTACTAAGTGGACCGTGGGTGGCTGAATCTCCATTGCCTCTGTCCTGCAGAGTGGAAGGGCCATGAGAAGGGTGCCACCCAGGGCAGCTCTGGCCTTTGACCCCTTTTCTTAGAGTTCACTCACTCGGTGGAAACCCACCCTTTCTGGCCCGCAGTACTTCTTTTATTCACTCACTTACTCATTCCATCGTACACATTTATTGAGCCCTTCCTGTGTGCCAAGCACTTTGCTGAGTGCATACATGATGCATTCCTCACAACACAGAGGCAAACCCCATACACATTCTCACCTCGTCCCCAGCTTTTCCTCATCCTGCTTTTTCCTTGGAAAATCCTGCTTTGGAGTATTCCATTTAGTAACGAGAGAAACAAAAAAAATAGTTCTGAGCTAGTTCTTCATCTTGAAATTGCTTATGTTCTAAAGATTCTGTTTGCTTATTTCCAGGATGCAGTTGACTTCATCTCTCTTGATTTATCTTATGAATGCCACAGTGAGGCAGATTTACCACAGACGTTGAGTGAACTGCAGGTAACTTAAGCTATTTTCCATATTGATGATGAATGGCAAAGGTTCCTGAGAGCATACTAGTCATTTAATGCTTCAGCTGATGCATAAACTGGTGGTCCAGTGGTTAGGACTCCATGCTTTCATCTCTGCCAAAGGCCTGAGTTCAATACCTAGTTAAGGAACAAAGTTCCCACAAGCCTTGCAGCACAGCCCCCCCACCAAAAAAAGAATCCATATACAAGCAGACTTCCCTGGTGGCTCAGATGGTAAAGCATCTACCTACAATGCAGGAGACCCAGGTTCAATCCCCGGGTTGGGAAGATCCTCTGGAGAAGGCAATGGCAACCCACTCCAGTACTCTTGCCTGGAAAATCCCATGGACGGAGGAGTGTGGTAGGCTACAGTCCATGGGGTCGCGAAAAGTCAGACATGACTGAGCGACTTCACTTTCACTTTCTTTCATACATGCAGTCTTGTCTGAGGAAATTTCCTTAGAGAACCTCTGGAGGTTAGATAGTCTTCCCTGGAAAGGATAAAGAGAGTTGGCTTGTTAAGGTAAGTATTTACCTGGATCCTCTGCTCTCTCATGTAGAAAGCTATTGAGAATCAGAATTCCAGTGTTCATTCTGAGATTGAAAAAGACATTTTGTAGATGTGGTCATGGAAATATTTGCCTTAACAAGCCAACCCTCACTGTCCACTCCCCCCAAAGAACCTGTACGCCCCTCTCTGAGCCTTAGCTGCTGCTCCCTGCCAGCACACAGGTGTCTTAGGGCCCGGGGACCCATCGCATGTCCACAGGTTCTGAGTGCTGCAAGAGCTGTGTGTGGAGGTCCTGCATTCCCTTCTCAGAAGAAACCCTGCTCACCAGGGAATTCCTCATTCAGCAGATGGCTCCTCCAGCTCTCCAGCCCTGTGACATCACAGGCCACCCTACTGTGCATGGGTCTTTCAGGAAGGAGAAAACCCTCTATTCCCTTAGTAATTTGACTTTACCACATTGACCCGGCACAGGGGAGGAACACAGCTATGTGAGCCACAGCCCCACTAACTGGTTCTGAGCAAGTTAATCTGTTTCTCAGAGCTTAAGTCACCTCATTGTTACTGGTGGCTCTGAGAAAATAAAGAACCTGCCAGCCTCCTGTTTGAGTAGTTGCTGTTGGTATTTCTCAGTGGCTGTTAACTATTCAGAGGAGGGGAAGATAGTGTGGGAAAAATGACCAAACCCAAGAAAAAGTAACTTAAAATGAGGTCAAACAACTTGTCAGCCCAAAGATGTTCCTTTTGATACTGAAATGGCTAGAAATGGGAGAAAAATGACACCTGCTCCAATTTTAATGGAGATAGTTTCTTTTCAATTTCTTTATGGAAAATGTCAGACATATCCAATGGTAGAAAGAAAAACATAAAGAAGCCATCTCCAGGTTCAGAGGCTGTCGACTCGGGGTTGATCTTGTTTCCTTTATACTCTGCCTCGCCCCTCCCCAAGCCAGATTGCTCTGAAGCAAAGCCTCGACATTATAAACATCATGATGGCAGCTCCTGATGGAGCTTCTTGTAGTAGCTCAGGCCGCTGACATGGGCAGATGACCTTGTTCCTGGTCCTAATACAGAGACTAGTTCTAGGAGGTTCCTTGTGGCCTGAGGTGATAGGATAGATGAACCCTTGTCTTTGGTGGGGGTCTGTATAGAGAATGGCCTCTGTTATAGAAAAGTGTAGTTTTTTCCTCCCTCGAGTCTGGAGTCAGCTCCCTTTATTAACTGACACGGCTAGAGGTCATTTCCAAAACCACACTGAGTGTTGTGGCTTCACATCTTGAACACCTGTCCCTGTTAACTAACAACTCTCAGCAACTTCGGTTCCCTTGCTGGCCTATATCATTTTCAGACCACTGAACCAAAAGTGAAAGTTTTCGTCTTCAGCCTGAAACTCCAGAACTGCCTCTCCACCAGGAACAACGTAGCCCATCTGCTCTTCAGCCTGCTCAAAGGTGAGTGGGCCATCATCGGAGAGGTTTGCAGTGACGTTTGGCACGTTGGCTTGTAGGGTAGCAATCTTGAGAGTCTGGGGTTCCGACAGGAGAAGAAGAAGGTATGGTCTGAGAGCCTGCCCTAGATGCGTGTAGAGTCCTTGCCTTCTTACTGTTGGTCACTTAGTTCCCACTGACCCAAGAAAGAAGAGAAGTTCTGTACAGCACGTGAAGGATGCCAGGGTCTCATGGAGATAAAGACCATCGGGCCAGAGATGTCAGGTGTAAGCATGGCAACAGCCCTGTGCCCATCTGTCTGTTTCAACTGCTCCTCCCTCCAGGGTCTCTCATCTGTGCCCCCCTTTGCAGGACTGCTCTCTGCCCACCCCAGACACTTTTACTTTTGTTCATTTCCCCATTGCTTGATCAGCATCTTTAGTTACAGGACCCCACAACTCATGGACCATCTCCAAAATGTCTCTTATTTCAAATTCTTGAGAGTGAATCTGATGGGTGGGCCATGCATCAGAAGACTTCTCCTGGGACTTCCCTTGGTGGTCCAGTGGTTAAGACTCCATGCTTCCAATGCTGGGGCTGCAGGTTCGATCCCTGGTCAGGGAACTAGGATCCTGCATGCTGTACAGCATATAAAAAAGGTTAACATTACATTTGATAAAAATTGTTAAAATGATTATTCAGAAGAAGATTGTCCTGGTCCAGTCTGGTCAAGGGAAAGCAGTGTCCATTAAGGCATCAGGGGCTGAGGACCACTAGACACTCTGCCAGAAGGGGCCAGGGGCAGGCCCCTGGGTGCCTGATATCCAGTTCAGTCTCCCTGTAAGGTCAGAATATGGGAGATGTTGGTCGTGCCCTTTTTACCACTTGTAACCAGTGCTGAGCTGGCTTCACAGACTTCATGAACCATATCTATGAATGCCACATAACTCTCACCCTAACTCACTTTGGAGTAATGATTTCCTGTTCTTAAATCCCATCCCTTTCTAAATGGTTGAAATAGGCAATCTTATGTTTATGCTGCTGCTGCTGCTAAGTCACTTCAGTCGTGTCCGACTCTGTGCGACCCCATAGATGGCAGCCCACCAGGCTCCCCTGTCCCTGGGATTCTCCAGGCAAGAACACTGGAGTGGGTTGCCATTTCCTTCTCCAGTGCATGAAAGTGAAAAGTGAAAGTGAAGGTGCTCAGTTGTGTCCGACTCTTTGCGACCCCATGGACTGCAGCCCACCAGGCTCCTCTGTCCATGGGATTTTCCAGGCAAGAGTACTGGAGTGGGGTGCTTCTTGCAAAAAAGATTCCACCCTCTCCTAATGTTTGAGGTCTTCTGAGTCAGTTGTGCTCTGCATTTGGTCTCTAGAAAAGCAGCATCAGCATCACTGGAAACTTGTTAGATATTCACATTCCAGAGCCCACCTCAGATCAGAAAGCTCTGAGCAGAAACCTGGGAGTTGGGCCCAGCAATCTGCATTGAACAGGCTCCACAGGTGATGCCGATGCACATGGAAGTTTGAGAACTGCTGTTCTTAGTAGGAAAAAAAAATCACATGTGACCTCCTTAAATCATGGCCTTGGAATTTTCCAGAGGGGCTTGGAACCATTGCTTGGAGTTTGGCTGTGGTATATGAGTGAGGAGAACTGTTGATGGCAGTCATGCATAGCTGGGTGGGCTTCAGGTGGAGTGAATTAAACTTCTTCTCTTTCAGCCATAAATGAAGACCAAATGCTCGTCATTGGGTTTGATATTAGTACATTCCTGAGCTGTTCATCGAGTTCCAAGAAAAGGTAATGTTAGATTTCCTGTTGAACTATCAACAACTGATGTTTGCAGAATGCTCTGCTGTTCTTCACCTGTGTAAACTCCCGGGACTGTTATGTGCCTTTGGATTAGTGAGTCCTCTGCGGCCGTTCTGGACATGAAAGATGGAGACTCAGAGGGGAAGGCTGGGAGCAGTGTCTCTAGGCCCCATGCAGTTCTGACATTCTCACCAATCATTCAGCCTCCTCTAGTTCACCAAGTGCACACAACTAACAGAGCTGGTGTTTGAAGCCCTGCCTTCTAGTTTAGATCTTTTTGGAGGCATTGTTAGATGATGAAGAGCAGGCTGGGTTAATGATAGACCTGCCCATCCCTGAAGTTATGTGGTCTGAGGAAAGTGAGTTCTCTGTACCATTTTCTCTCATGAAATTTGAAGCATATTACCTGCAAGGAGACAGCATAAATGGGAAAGTCAGCCGTGCACCGGGCAGAAGCCTAATTCAATGGTTTCTCAGGACAAATGTTTTAAAATATTGTGGGATTGCAAATAATTTCTTAGCACATGAAGTACAAAATTGGTAAGACACATACTAAAAAAAAATTAGAGCAGATCTGCAATTATCTCCATAATTATGTCAGTCTCCTGCACTTACCTGGAGAAAGGCATGGCAACCCACTCCAGCATTCTTGTCTGGAGAATCCCATGGACAGAAGAACCTGGTGGGTTACAGTCCATTGGGTTGCAAAGAGTTGGACATGACTGAAGGGACTTGGCACCCACTCGTGCATGCACTTACATTCCAATGCATTTCTTGAGTGAGAAATCTTGGTGTGGAAGCCAGTGCAGGGAGTTTCCCAGAACCCTCAGCACTCCACAGGAGTATGTTGCACAATGGAATGTCTCGTGCCCTGTGTCAAGGAAGGACTAGGGGCAACCATTAGCTTCCCAGACCTTCAGCCAAAGCTCGCTGCAGACATTTCTAGCATAGCTCTGTCCAAGATCATAAGCTTCAGTGCGTTACCTCTTTGTACCTTTTTTTCTCCCAGCACTTGGCTGTCGTCAGCCATGTCTCCCTCTACTGTTCAATCCTCTCAACTCACTTCAAATCAGCAGTTCACATCACCAGACCCTAAGCAGCGACATGTCAGGCTTTGTGCTCAGAGTGTGAGAAGTATATTGCAGTTATACTGCATGAGCAAGCAGGTCAGAACTGCTCTCCGTTTATATTTGGAATCAGCTGAGGAGTGCTGGGCTGTGTTTTTTGGAAAATAAAACTGAAGAGGTCATAATAAAAGGGGCAGTCTGAGAAAGCAGTGCTTATAAAATCACAAGGTGACATGAGACATCAGTTCCAGGGTTCTCTTTCTAACACCTTGATTTCTCGCTACTTCCCCTGAAGGGAAGGTCCAATGTTGGATAACATGTGAGTGGGTGAGTGTTTATGGAGAACCTGCAGGTGTGGGGCAGGTGGAAGGGGGTTTTGGGAGGACAGACATCATTTTCTCATTGGAGTGTTTTAGACTCAGAAATGAGACAGGCGCACCAGTGACTCTAGCAGAGAGTGTGGCAGGAGATACAGCACTGCTCCCCAGAGGAGAGGATGAGAGCATTACCGGGATGCTCTGAGGGGTTAGAGTAGAAGGTGAGGGACAGCTGAAGGAGGGACACCTGGAAGGCTGGGCATACGGACTTCTTGAGCTAAATCTCTACCCAACTGAGGCAAACCCAGGCTCCAAGGCCTGTATGGCAAGTTCTGTTTTATCCAGGTGCAGTTTATTTCTTGAAAACCTCTTTTCACGCAAGCCAGGACAATCATGATCAGAAGGGTTGGGTCGGAAGAGCTGAGTGGGCACCCCTCCATGTCCCTGGTGTGCTCAGACTCATGCATCTGTTTTGGATAATCCACAGCTGTAGGCCATCATTTCCCGTCACCACTTTTCTACCAAATGCAGAGTTGATGCTTCATAAAACAGAAGGAGCTTAAGTTTGAACCCTGGAGAAGGGCATGGCAACCCACTCCAGTATTCTTGCCTGGAGAACCCCATGGACAGAGGAGCCTAGTGGGCTACAGTCCATAGGGTCGCACAGAGTTGGACATGACTGAAGGGATTTAACACACACAAATTTGTAAGGCTCAGGCCCCAGTCCATGGGAGAGATCTTTCTGCAGGGTCCCTGTACCAGTTCTGCGCTCTGGGCCAGGCTTGTAAAATGCCAGCCCCTCTCCACACGAGAGCCCTAGGACAGGGAGTTGCTCTTGTCCTTCACTGCCTCTCCCCCTGTGTGTTCTCTCCTCCGGGCTGAACACACCCACCTCTACCAAAGCTTCCTCAAGGCTGCCCTCTGCTGGTGAAACTGCTGCATGTTCTCAGGCACTGGTCTCCAGCCCAAACGACAGGACTCAAGGAGGGAGGGAGGGAGGAGGGAGAGAGAAGGAAAACAGACTAGAATTAAACAGAATATATCAGACTTTGTTGTGTATGAAAATAGCTCTTTAAAAATAATTTTATTTATTTTTGACTCAGCTGGGTTTTCATTGCTGCATGGGCTTTTCTCTAGTTGAAGAGAGCGGGAGCGATGGGGTGCTGCTACTTTTCATTGCAGCGTGCAGGCTTCTCATTGCAGTGGCTTCTCTTGTTGCAGAACATGGGCTCTAGGGCGCTCAGGCTTCAGTAGTTAGTTGCTGCACAAGTGCTCGATAGTTGCGGCTCCCAGGCTCTAGAGTACAGACTCAGTAGCTGTGGTGCACAGGCCTAGTTGCTCTGAGGCATGTGGGATCTCCCTGAACCAGGGATCAAACTCATGTCTTCTGCATTAGCAGGTGGATTCTTTACCACTGAGCCACCAGGGAAGCCCCCCAAATAGCATTTCATGTTATGTTTTATTTCAGCTATGTTTATTTCAGATATATTTATTTCTGAATAAATATTTATGTTCATAAAACATAACACAAATGTGCATATAATGTCCACACATCTACGCATATATATAGTGATATGTGGTTAAAAGCACAGACTCTGAGCTCTATCATTCGCAAGCTGTCTAATCAAGGAGTTCTCATTTTAAAAAAAGATAAAAGTTTATTGACATAAATGAAGCCCAGAGATGGACAGTCTATAGAGTGGGTAAAATCATCAGAAGTCCAGGCTCCTCTCTTGTTGTTTTGTCATCCTTATCAAAACTTCTACCTCATGGTCCTAGATGGATGCTTGAGCGCCTGCCATTATGACCATAACCCAGGCAACATGAACAAGAAAGGAGGTTGTAGCTGGGGCTGATATTTAAGTGGTACCCATCAGTAGAGCTGTACTGGTAGTTCAATTACTGAAATATTTCTGTACCAGCTGGTAAATAGCTGCTGACCCCTGATGCCCAGAAATTACTCACTTCTTTAAGTCTCAGTTTCCTTCTCTGTAGGAAGAAGATAAATAATGTGCCTACCTCATACACTTATTTTGAAATTTAAATGAGGTAATTAATGTACATACATTTTTATCACAGTGGCCAATACAGAAGCAAAAGACTCAATAACTGAAGTCATTATCTTTAGTTGTGTTTTATAAATGTACATTATAAGAAGAAAAATTTCATCAGAACTGAAGACGGTATTCAAGGGTGTTCTAATACAGAGACTAGTAGCATTAGCACAGTATTTTCAGTCATGCAGGAGTAGTGATAACTTGCCTAAGTTCAGTTCACTCAGTCATGTCCAACTCTTTGTGACCCCATGGACTGCAGCATGCCAGGCCTCCCTGTCCATCACCAACTCCCGGAGTTTACTCAAACTCATGCCCACTGAGTAGGTGATGCCATCCAACCATCTCATCCTAACTTGCCTAAGAAGGGGTAATAATAATAATTTCCCATCTCCCAGTCACTTCCTGCCCATCACTTGGAGTCAGTGTTATTGGAATCTTTACTTTACATCAGTCTCAGGTCACCTATAAATTAGAGTCATTACTTATTATGTCCCTTCATGTCACTTCATTCCCTCAGCTGGTCTTGTTCTCTGAGTGACAGCCTGACCCTCCAGACTGCCCCGCAGCTGGGCCCAGACACAGCAGTATACGCCTGGCCGCCCCGCTCAGCCTATCAGAGGGTCTGGGAAGCGTTTGCCAACCAGTCCAAGGCAGAACGGGATGCTTTCCTGCAGGATGTTTTTCCTGAAGGCTTCCTCTGGGGTGTCTCCACGGGAGCTTTTAACGTGGAAGGAGGCTGGGCCGAGGATGGAAGAGGGCCGAGCATCTGGGACAGAGTTGGGCACCAGAACACCAACAAGGGCCAAGCAACGCCAGAGGTGGCCAGCGACAGTTACCACAAGGCAGACACTGACGTTGCCCTGCTCCGTGGCCTCCAGGCCCAGGTCTACAAGTTCTCCATCTCCTGGTCCCGCATCTTCCCCACTGGGCAGGGGCGTAACCCCAACCCCCGGGGTGTTGCCTACTACAACAAACTGATTGACAGCCTGCTGGACTCGCACATCAAGCCCATGGCCACCCTGTTCCACTGGGACCTGCCCCAGGCCCTGCAGGATCGCGGTGGGTGGCAGAGTGAAGATGTGGTGGACGCCTTCCTGGACTATGCAGCCTTCTGCTTCTCCACGTTTGGGGACCGTGTGAAGCTATGGGTGACCTTCCACGAGCCGTGGGTGATGAGCTACGCGGGCTACGGCACCGGCCAGCACGCACCGGGCATCTCCGACCCAGGGGTGGCCTCTTTTAAGGTACTTCCCATCCTTGCAGTGCCTACTTGTTGGAAGAGGAAGGGCACTTGGTTGGAAAAACACTCTTTCACCTTCCCATCAGCAAGTCTTTCCTTTTTCTTCTTTAGAGGAAATTGGAGGGAGGGAAGGAGCTGTTAAAATTGTTAAAAGTACCAAACGCTGTTCTGGTGCTTTAAACATTGTTACTGCGTCCTCAGAACGGCTCTGATGGACGAGGGAATTGGGGTTCAGGAGGAGAAGCAATTTGGTTGTGATGACATTGCTAGTGGGTTAGCAGTGTGAAGCCAACATTTTGAGCCCAAATCTACTTGACTCCAAAGCAAGTGTTCCATGTCAGCCAGGACTTAACTGCAAGTGACAGAAAACCCAACCTAAACTGACTTTAAAGCAAGGAGGGAATTTCTGAGTTCAGGAAACTAGAAAGTCCTAGTTTTAGCTGATCAGAGTAGAGTTGTTTGGACTACTGATGACGTTACCAGGACTCAGTTTTTCTTTTTCTCTTGTTCCCCTCATTGGCTTTATTCTTAGGCTTCCCGGTAGCCAGATGGCTGCAATCCTTCTCTGATATTTCAACATAAGTAGAAAACAGGAAAGATTGCTTATCACTGTTCTGGCAGAGGTCTCCTGTGCTCATGGTCTCCGTGTGGGTCACATGCTCATCACTGAACCAGTCACTGGGTCTAGGCTAGGGGGCTGTGAAGCTCAGTGCAGATCCCAGCTCTACCCCTCAGTACTGGCTGAGAGATGGGGAGGTGGGGACGGAGGAAGGTGATCTTTCCAGGGGGCAATCAGAGTATCACTTCAACAAGAAGGGGATGTATATCTTGAAAACAAAATATATATTTTTTCTTTTTTTGGCCACATGTGGCATGTGGGATCTTAGTTCCCCAATCAGGGATTGAACCAATGCCCCTTTCAGTAGAGGTGCAGAGTCTTAACCAGGGAAGTCCCTGGAGACAAAATTTTAAATATCTTCATATGGGTCCCAAGCATCGTCTTCCTTTTTTTTTTTTAATCTCCCAGAAAATCTACTAGCTTCACTGGCAACATTCTTCAGGATAAGCACATTAGTCTGGCTTTCCCCTGCCACACTTTGGGTTCTGTTCTGAAATGGGCTTCCCTGGTGGCTCATATGGTAAAGAATCTGCCTGCAATAAGGGAGACACAAGTTCAATCCCTGGGTCAGGAAGATCACCTGGAAAAGGGCATGGCAACCCACTCCAGTATTCTTGCCTGGAGAAGTCCATGGACAGAGGAGCCTGGCGGCCTACAGTCCGTGGGGTCACAAAGAGCAGGGCATGACTGAGTGACTAACACGCACAAACTGCTCTGAGACAGGAGTATTCATTGTGCCCCAGGCTAGATAAGTGTCACCAAGACATTAAAACCTTTGGTGGGGAAATGATACTAACACACATCAGAAAATTAGAGAGCAATTCAAAATATGCACAGAGTGAGCTCTGTGAGTAAGCGACTCAGTATAATGCCGGAACATAGCACTGAAGTCAAGGCTTCCCTTCTGCTCTTGTTCACCACACCCACGGAGAAAGAGAACTCTACTGAAAGCAGAAGGTTTGGACCTTTCTGTGTTTTTATTGTGAAGCTCATCCTAACCTTTTCTCCTTAGGCTTCTTATCCCTACAGCTATGTCTCCTGAGATTTTCCTATAGAGACTTTGATGAGAAAGTCCACCTCACTTTTCTCTCTCGATTCTTCCTTTTATTTATAAAACATTATGATACCAGTAAGGAAAAATTTCATCTCTCTCATCATCTTACCAGTATTTCATTCCAGTCACAGTTTCCTTGCACTCACAGTGTAGTGTACCCTCAGCTTCGTACCTTTGGTTTTTTTGTTGTTGTTTTTATTGAAGTGTAGTTAATTTACAGTGTTGTGCCAATCTCTGCTGCATATCAGAGCAGCTCAGTTATATACATATATACCTTTTTAAATACTCTTTTTCATTATGATTTACCCCAGGAGATTGGATATAATTCCCTGTACTATACAGCAGTATAGTATGTACTGTATATACTATTATATATGGTGTTTATCTATCCCATATATGATAGTTAGCGTCTACCAACCCCAAACTCCATCCCTCTCCCTCCCCGTTTCCCCCTTGGCAACCACAAGTCAATTCCCTACGTCTGTGAGTCTGTTTCTGTTTTGTAGACAGGTTCATTTCTGCCGTATTTAGATTCCCCATATAATATCATATGCTGCTTGTCTTTCTCTTTCTGACGTATTTCGCTTGGTATGGTGATTTTTGGTTGCATCCATGTTGCTGCAGATGGGGTTATTTCATTTTTCATGGCTGAGTAGTATCCCAGTGTATATATGTGCCACATCTTGTTTATTCATCCCTCTGTCAATGGACATTTCGGTTGTTCCCATGTTTTGCCCTGACACCAGCAAGCTTAGAAGGGAAGCATTCCTGCTTTTAAGAGAGGAGCACAGTTTGCTGCTGGAGGTCAGGGCCCAGTTAAGGACTAATATTTGGTACACTACAAGCAGTCAGGAGCTCCTCTTCATAGAGCCATGTTTTGGTATAACATTCTTCAAACACAGGTGTCATCCTCTTCACATGACGAAAAGAAGAGGCTCTCAGTAATAACAAACCCCTTCCGGCACCCCAGTCTCTGCTCTGTGCTCTGCTCACACAGCTGCCCTGAGTCCTTCAGGGAGGATCCAGAATGACCCACTTCCTGCAGACCAAGCTGAAGTCGAGAGAGAAGATGGTTTGAGTTTCCTGAGCATGTGACAGAGTCGATTTAAATGTAGGCTTGTTATGCTCCACACACCCCTCCTTTGCCCAGTTTCTCACAGCGCTCCACCAAGGAACAATGCTGACTTTTGTAAGACCATGAGTTGAGTTTATGAACAGGTCCTGGTGGTGGTTTCTCTTCCTAGGTTTCATTAAGTAGAAAGGAGATCAGGCAGGCTAGAAAGACTTTTCCCCTCCTTTGTGTTAACTAAAATGGTCCCCACTTCCAACTAGTTGTCGGCTCGCTAGTCCCTAAGCCCTTACTGAGCACAGAGGCAGCACAGCACTGTGAGTGACGGTACAAGCCCGAGGCGGGACGGCCTGCGTCTACCCCTTCTCTGGATCTGCGTTCCTCACCTGTGTTGTAGAAATAGTATTTGTACTTGTCAAACAAGTGAGGATCACACGAGAGAAGCCATTAACCCTTGTCAGTGTGGTTGCGGTGCTATTGCTGATGATCTGACGGTGGTGTTGACTGCTTGTCAACACTTGTGGACATCGTTGCTGTTGGCCTGTGAGGCTATTGTCCATGTTGCTGATGTTGCTGGCACGGTGGTGTTGTCAACATTGTCCATGGCCCAGCCTCCTTTACATTGTTAGCATCAGTCTTCTCGGTGCTGTTGACGTGATGTTTTGTTGATTTGTTGCCAGTGTGACGTAGGTGTTAACTTGTCGATGACTTGATGACATTGTTGACATCAATGTTGATATATTGATGTTGACATCGTCAGTCTTACTGCTTTTATTAACTTGCTACCATCATTCACCTCGGTGTTAACTTGCTAACATTGTTCTCATTGACTTGTTGCTGACTTGTGGGTGGTGCAGCTGTCACTAAGTCCTGTATTTCCTTCCTTCTTCCTCACAAGGTGGCCCACATGGTCCTCAAGGCGCACGCCAGGGCTTGGCACCACTACAACAGCCACCACCGCCCACAGCAGCAGGGGCGTGTGGGCATCGTGCTGAACTCGGACTGGGCAGAACCCCTGTCCCCGGAGAGGCCTGAGGACCTGAGAGCCGCCGAACGCTTCCTGCACTTCATGCTGGGCTGGTTTGCACACCCCATCTTTGTGGATGGGGACTACCCGGCTGCCCTGAGGGCCCAGATTCAACAGATGAACAAGCAGTGCCCCAGTCCTGTGGCCCAGCTCCCTGAGTTCACCGAGGCAGAGAAACAGCTCTTGAAAGGCTCTGCTGATTTTCTGGGTCTGTCCCATTACACTTCCCGCCTCATCAGCAAGGCCCGAGGAGATACCTGCATCCCCAGCTATGATACCATCGGAGGCTTCTCCCAGCATGTGGACCCCACATGGCCCCAGACCGCATCCCCTTGGATTCGTGTGGTGCCCTGGGGCATAAGGAGGCTGTTGAACTTTGTATCCTTGGAATACACAAAAGGCAAAGTTCCAATCTACCTAGCTGGGAACGGCATGCCCACAGGGGAGAGTGAAAACCTCATCGATGATTCCCTGAGAGTCGACTACTTCAACCAGTATATCAATGAGGTGCTCAAGGGTAAGAACATGGATATGCTGGTGATTGAGCATGGGTGGTACTTCATTAAGTCTTCAGAGTTTTGTTTTATGGGACAAAAAACGGTCTCCCATGGAAATGAAGCCAGAAAGTAGTGTTTGTAGTAATAGTCAGCTCTTCATTCATATCAGCCTCCTAACTCTCTCCCCAAAGGCCTTAAGTCTTTGCTTTTATATTCTTAGTCCCTACAGTGCTCCTTCTATGCTCTGCCCATCTGAGTCCTAACGATTCATCAAGCCTCCTCATCTTTTTGTTGTTGTTCACAGCATGTGGCTTGCAGGATCTTAGATCTCTGACCAAGGATCAAACTCATGCCCCTTGAATTGGGAGCATGGAGTCTTAACCACTGGACCACCAGGGAAGTCCCCTCCAATCCTAATTCTAGATAAACAATTTATGTAACCTTACAGGCTTTGCCTTTATAAGCCTCCCCTATTTTATAGCAGAACACAATTCAAGTGCTTCTTAAATCGATGCCTTCTGGGCTGCAGTGCTCAGTTCAATCCAGTCGCTCAGTCGTGTCCGACTCTTTGTGACCACATGGACTACAGCATGCCAGGCTTCCCTGTCCATCACCAACTCCTGAAGCTTGCTCAAACTCATGTCCATTGAGCCAGTGATGCCATCCAACTATCTCATCCTCTGTCGTCCCCTTCTCCTCCTGCCTTCAATCTTTCCCAGCATCAGGGTCTTTTCTGGGTCAGTTCTTCACATCAGGTGGCCAAAGTATTGGACTTTCAGCTTCAACATCAGTCCTTCCAATGAATATTCAGGACTGATTTCCTTTAGGATTGACTGATTTGATCTCCTTGCAGTCCAAGGGACTCTCAAGAGTTTTCTCCAACATCCCAGTTCAAAAACATCAATTCTTCACTGCTCGACTTTCTTTATAGTCCAACTCTCACATCCATACATGACTACTGGAAAAACCATGGCTTTGACTAGACAGACCCTTGTTGGCAAAGTAATGTCTCTGCTTTTTAATATTCTGTGTAGTTTGGTCATAGCTTTTCTTCCAAGGAGCATGGCTGCAGTGCTGAGAAACCCCAAATAAACACCTCTATTTGAAAAATAATAGCAGAGACTTTAGAACAATCAGAAACAGAGACTTTAAAGCAGTCCCAATTTTGTTTTTCTCCACAGCTATCAAAGAAGACTCGGTGGTTGTTCAGTCTTACATCGCTCGCTCCTTCATTGATGGCTTTGAAGGCCCTTCTGGGTATAGCCAGAGGTTTGGGCTGTACCACGTCAACTTCGATGACAGCAGCAGGCCAAGGACTGCCAGGAAATCTGCCTATTTTTTCACCAGCATGATCGAAAAAAATGGTTTCCTCAACAAGGTAGTAAAAAGACAGTCACCACCCAGCATAGCAAACATCCCCCGGAAAATCAGAGCCTTCTCTTTTCCATCCGAGGTGCCCTCCAAGGCAAAAGTGGTCTGGGAGAAGTTCTCCAACCAACCCAAGTTTGAGAGAGATCTATTCTACCACGGCACATTCCACGATGACTTTCTGTGGGGCGTGTCCTCGTCAGCCTATCAGATTGAAGGAGCTTGGGACGCTGACGGCAAAGGCCCCAGCATCTGGGACAACTTTACCCACACACCAGGGAGCAACGTGAAAGACAATGCCACTGGAGACGTGGCCTGTGACAGCTATAACCACCTGGATGCCGACCTGAACATGCTCCAAGCATTGAAGGTGAAGGCTTATCGCTTCTCCATCTCCTGGTCTCGGATTTTCCCAACTGGGAGAAACACTTCTGTCAACGCACATGGTGTGGATTATTACAACAAGCTGATCAACGGCTTGGTGGAAAACAACATCTCTCCCATGGTGACCCTGTTCCACTGGGACCTGCCCCAGGCCCTGCAGGACATCGGAGGCTGGGAGAATCCTTTCGTGGTTGACTTGTTCAACAGCTATGCAGACTTCTGCTTTCAGACCTTTGGTGACAGAGTCAAGTTCTGGATGACTTTTAATGAGCCCACGTACCAGGCCTGGTTGGGATATGGCTCAGGGGAATTTCCCCCAAATGTGAATGACTCAGGCAGTGGACCTTACAGGATTGGCCATGCAATCATCAAAGCTCATGCCAGAGTCTATCACACATACGACGAGAAGTACAGGCAAGAGCAGAAGGGGGTCATCTCCTTGAGCCTCAGTTCCCACTGGGCAGAGCCCCAGTCGCTGGTCCCCAGGGACGTGGAGGCAGCTGACCGGATGCTGCAGTTCTCCTTGGGTTGGTTTGCCCACCCCATCTTCCGAAACGGAGACTACCCCGATGCCATGAAGTGGAAGGTGGGGAACAGGAGTGAACTGCAGCACTTGGCCACCTCCCGCCTGCCCAGCTTCACGGAGGAGGAGAAGCAGTACATCGCAGCTACCGCCGACGTGTTCTGCCTCAACACTTACTCCTCCAGGATTGTGCAACACACGACACCCAGGTTAAACCCACCCTCCTACACAAGTGACCAGGAGCTGCTGGAGTGGGAGGACACTTCCTGGCCTGCCACAGCCATGAACAGGGCTGCCGCCTGGGGGATGCGGAGACTGCTCAACTGGATCAAGGAAGAGTATGGGGACATCCCCGTTTACATCACTGAGAACGGAGTGGGGCTGACAGACCCCAAACTGGAAGACACCGACAGGATATTTTACCACAAAACCTATATCAATGAAGCTTTGAAAGGTATGTGAGGGTTCATGTTCCCCTTAGAGTCTCCCAACATCCGTATGTCAGGAGCCTTGGCAGAATGGAGTACAAACCATCAACAGGTCTCTCTTTTATACCCTGGTCCTTTAACTCTTTCCCTGTCTGAGGATACATATCCCTCTGGAATCTGAAAAAAAAGCAATGATCATCGCCCCAAATGTGCACACAGAGTCCCACAAGAGTATTTTCATTATTGACCAACTAGTGTGTGACAAGTACTATTCTAAGTGCTGGGGACACAGCAGGGAACAAAACAAACACCTTTATGCTGACAAGGAACTTATTATATTCTGGTAGATTCCATTTGTCAGGCTTCTCTGGTGGCTCAGATGGGAAGAATCTGCCTGCAATGCAGGAGCCCCAGGTTCTGTCCCTGGGTCACAAAGATCCCCTGGAGAAGGGAATGGCAATCCAATCCAGTATTGCCTGGATAATTCCATGGACAGAGGAGCCTGGTGCGCTACAGTTCATGGGGTCTCCAAGAGTCAGACACAACTGAGTGACTAGCACTGACTTTCAGGTTCCATGTACCCTAGAGGAATAACCTCTAAAGTGGGCTAAGACTCTTGAATTTCAGACATGTCCCTTTAGTCCAACAAAAGAATTTGATTTTGCAAAGATCAGCCATTAATACTTGTTATGGGGTTATCAGTATTAACAAAAAGATGATCTATTATGGGACACATTACTTGTGTGTACAAGTTGGTGGTTGAAGACCGCCTGAAGTGAGGAGCCAGTACGTGGCTGCGCTTCTTGGGCCCTGACCCTCCTGGTATAAAGCTGTCCTCTGCCCTCTGTGCAATGTCCCCAGCCTACAGACTTGATGGTGTCAACCTTCGAGGATATGCTGCCTGGTCCCTGATGGACAGCTTTGAGTGGCTGAATGGCTACACGGTCAAGTTTGGACTGTACCATGTTGATTTTGATGACGTGAACAGGTCTCGCACAGCAAGAGCCTCAGCCAGGTACTACACAGAGGTCATCACCAACAATGGCATGCCGCTGTCCAAAGAGGATGAGTTCCTATACGGACAGTTCCCCAAGGACTTCATCTGGAGTGCAGCTACCGCCTCATATCAGGTGAGGAGTTAACCATCTACATTAGATCTACTATGTGCCAGGCTCTGTCAGGGCTGCAGAGGGCAGACAGGAGCAGTGGATTTTCACAGACCTGTGGGCAGGAGGTACAGGTACTGCAGGGTAGGGATAAAGGGGCATCTGGGAGGCCCTCTTCCCAGACAGTCTGGCTTCTTCACATCCCCAAATTCAGGTGGACAAGTACAGTTAGAAGGGCCAGGCTGGGATAGGTGTTAGCAGGCCAGATGGAGCAGGTGGAACCACGCAGAAACCCTTAGGCAAAGATGTGCAAATAAGAAGATTCTCAGCTGGATGCCTTCATTTCTTACCTAGTATCTTCCAAGCAGACAGTTTGATCAAAATGACTATCATGCGGACCCGGGCTTTTTCTGACGTCCTAATAACATGCCTTTACCTTATTCACGCTAAATGAAGCTCACTAATACAGAAAATACGAGGGTTCACTTTTCCTCAGAGAAATGAAAGCTACAAAGTGAAGTGTGACTTGCCTAGGCAGCTAAGGGTGGGACCCTGCTTTACATCTCCTGCCTCCTTTCATTTCCTTTGATCCAGGAGTGGGGGCTCTGTATTCTCAATGTGGAACCTGGGCAGGGTCAGTGGTCTGAGCTGACCTGACTCTGGGTTGCTCAGCCCTTGAGTTTTTTCTAAGTGACCATAGCTGCTGAAACTGTTTCCAAGAAAGGTGAGGGTAGCCCCACCAGATGACCAGACTACCATGATATAGTGACATCTCAGACCAAATTTTGCAGTGTCCAGACGTACGTTAGCTAAGCACACAAACATAGAAACTATTCATGTGTCTTATTCCACTGCCTGGAAGAAACCGCAGTTCTTAGTCCTCTTTGGAGCTCTGGTCAACACTGAACATGAAAGGTTCATTGGAGGAAATGCCAAGATTTCAGAGACAGAATCCTGTTACTCTTACTTGAGGCAGACAGAATTCTCTGTAGAAAGGTTTCTCCAGCTGGGCCAACTGACATTTGGGGCTGGAGAACTCTGCTGTGGGCCCATCCTGTGCACCGTGGTCCGTCCCGTGAACCGTGGGCCCGTCCCGTGCACCGTGGGCCCGTCCCATGCACCGTGGGCCCGTCCCGTGCACCGTGGGCCCGTCCCGTGCACCATGGTCCGTCCCGTGCACCGTGGGCCCGTCCCGTGCACCATGGTCCGTCCCGTGCACCATGGTCCGTCCCGTGCACCGTGGGCCCGTCCCGTGCACCGTGGTCCGTCCCGTGCACCGTGGGCCCGTCCCGTGCACCATGGTCCGTCCCGTGCACCGTGGGCCCATCCTATGCACTATGGCTCCATCCTGTGCACCATGGGCCCGTCCCGTGCACCGTGGGCCCGTCCTGTGCACTATGGCTCCATCCTGTGCACCGTGGGCCCGTCCTGTGCACTATGGCTCTGTCCTATGCACCGTGGGCCCGTCCTGTGCACTATGGCTCCATCCTGTGCACCGTGGGCCCATCCTGTGCACCGTGGGCCCGTCCTGTGCACTGTGGCCCGTCCTATGCACTATGGCTCCATCCTGTGCACCGTGGGCCCGTCCCGTGCACCGTGGCCTGTCCCGTGCACTGTGGGATGTTTAGCAGCAAACCTGGTCTCTGCCCACTAGATGCCCGTAGACTCCTCTCCAGCTGTAACAACCAGCAATGTCTCCAGACATTGCTAAGTGTCTCCTCGGGGACAAATAGTCCCTGGGTGAGAATAGGCCATGGGTTTCTAGCTGGACTTATTCTAGGTCCAGGGAAAGGGTCTTATTCTAGGGCACGGGCTGCAGTCCTGAATCAGGTATCACTGTGACAGTTGATGAACGGTGATTTTTCTCAGTCCATCATTGCTTTTATATTTATTAGGTGGCATTCAACAGAAAGGTCGAGTTTTGTCGGTTTTATGTTTTATTTACATATAAATACATATTGATATGTATCAAAAGTATGGCCTCATGAAATTCTATTTTGTTTGGTGGGTTATACTTTTGTCATCATCAGTATGGAGATACTTAAATCGTCCCACATTTTGCCAGGTGGATGGTCCTTTAGCCAGAGCCTGTGTCCTTTTGACGTGGCCCATCGTTCTTTGAGCACTTTCCTAATTCTTTCCGGTACAACAAGATGTTCCAAGCATCTTCTGTACTTTCTGCCCCAGCCCTGTAATCAGCCATTTCTCTAATGAGCCCTGGTTTCTTTTATTGGATAAGGGCATCTAGAAATCAAGATCTAGGTCCTTGGTGTACTCACGGGTCATTACTTCTAGGCCCTCTAGAAGTGGACAGAGCGAGGAAATACATGTGTGCACACACACATATATCTACTTCTACATGCACCCACATCTTTATGTATGTTAAAAAAACACCTTGATACCTCCAGGTCCAATCCTACTCCACAAGGTTAATGCTCGCCTTCCCGCTTTTCATATTCATCTCTCTTTTCTCCAATGATGAGAAATCTAACTCCTAATATCCTCAACATAGTCACTTACTGTCTTAGTCGCCCTGCATTAACTAGTCTCCCAACCACCAAGCCATCTCCTCCACTCAGATGGACAGCAGCTAGCGCCTTCCCGCTGCTCCAACGCCCTGCCACTCTCACAGGGGCCGTGCAGGCCAAGCCTGGATGAGCATTCTTGGTTAAAGCGCCACACTGCTTAGCCGCAGCCAGTCACGGAGTTTCACACCATACCCGTCCAAGTGTTTTATAGTGATTTATAGACACTACACATCTTGGACTACCTAAGCCCATGGGTAGGCATTTGCCCAGTGGCTTGTGGTCAGTTTGCCTGTAGATTAGGTGAAAGGAGGAAAAGGAAGCACAGAAACAGTGATACCCATCCTGATTAGAAACTCTGCCTCCACGTCTGGCATCACTGGGATTTGTCTGACTGTGCTTGGGGTTAAGGCACATCAGATTGTTCATCGAAACATTTAATGAGCACCCGCCGTACACCAGACATTGCTGCACTGACAGCCGGGCCACCAAGGTGACAGATGCCACGTCTAGTCTTCCTAGTCTTGCTGGAGGGAAGCCAGTCAGCAGACACATAACTGCTCAGTGCAGTGTGATAGTCCCATGACGTTCAGAAAGTGTGTACAGGAAGCTGCAGGAGTTCAGAAATCGGGGGGAGCAGAGAAGGTGATGCTGACTTACGTCCTGACTCAGGACCCCCCACTGACAGGAAGGGCTTGACTACATGACTGACTTGACCATGTCTTGTCCTCTTAAGATCGAAGGTGCATGGAGAGCAGACGGCAAAGGACTCAGTATCTGGGACACGTTTTCTCACACACCCCTGAAGGTTGAGAACAATGACACAGGAGACGTGGCCTGTGACAGTTACCACAAGATCGCCGAGGACCTGGCCGCCCTGCAGACCCTGGGCGTGACCCACTATCGCTTTTCCATCTCTTGGACTCGCATCCTCCCCGACGGGACCAACAAGCACGTCAACGAGGCGGGCCTGGACTACTACGTGCGGCTCATCGACACGCTGCTGGCCGCCAACATCCAGCCCCAGGTGAGGGGCCCTGAGCAGGCCTGGGCCAAGTCCACGAGAGGGAGCCGGCTGGGCTGGGGAGCACATCTCCTGGGAAAAATCAGTGCTCTTGCCAAGTTTAATTTTTGAGTTGTCTGTAAAGATTTTCCTTCTGTCCCTGACCACCCCCTCCCAGCTATCTATTCCCCTCCTTACAGGTGACCAGGGCTGCTGAGTCTTCACGTCCTTTTGGGTATCTGACCAGTGGGCAATATGTGTGTGTGTGTGTGTATGCTTATTACCCTCCTTTTTCCTAACGGTACGATACACATAGTTTGATACTTTTTATTTACCAATAGTTCTTACAGGTATTTCCATATCCCTATGTGTTTTCCTCATTTGTCCTGTCTTTTTAGTTATGTGGAAACTGTACCTCACTTCTCTAGTCACTTCCCTATAAATGGACACTCTTCCCTGTTTTCACTCTTCTTCCTTTGTAACCAGCACTGCAATGAGTGTGTATGCATGCTAAGCTGCTTCAGTCGTGTCCAACCCTTCGCAACCCTATGGACTTCGGCCCACCAGGCTCCTCTGTCTGTGTAACTGCAGTTACATAATTACGCTAGGATAGACGTTTATAGGACATGGTCCTAGGAGAAGAACTGCTGAGGCAAAAGTTCGTGTGCTTTTAAGCCTTGAGTTCTTATGAATAATAAAGCTCATATGGGGGCCTCCTTTGCTGCCACCAGATCTTTTACATTTTACCTGGGAGCCTAAGAACTCTTTGCCTTTTCTCCTGGGCCATTTATGATAAAGGGCCAGAGGGCACTAGCTCCACGGTACTGGTGTGTCCTCCGCGGTAGTGATTGGAGATTACGTACGGCAGCCAGAGTATAGTCTCCGAATTATAACCCCCTTCTTCCCACCCCACGAAGCAGAGACTTTAACAAATCAAAGTGCTACCTGGGTGACTTCCCTGGTGGTCCAGTGGCTAAGACCCGAGCTCCCAATGCAGGGGGCCTGGGTTCAATCCCTGGTCACGGAACTAGATCCCACATGGCATACCTGAATTCCCAGTGCAGCCAAATAAATAAATAAAAATAGATATTTAATTTCAAAGAGTGCTACCTGGACTCCTCACACTGCTAACACTGCAGGAATAAATTAGTCATGCAGCTTTATTACAGTGCGTGTGAGTGCCAGCTGTGATGGAGATGGGAGGGCCAGTGGCTGTCCTGTAGGACCCCAAGATCAGGGGGAATTTATATCCATTACACACAATTCAGAGAGAACACAACTCAGGGCTAAATTATTTTGTGGTTCTTATTTTTTTAAATAGGGTTTAAGCTTTTATTTATTTATAGATCTTAAACTTTTATTTATTTTTGGTTGCATCACATGGCTTGTGGGATCTTAGTTCCCTAACCAGGGAATGAATCTGGGCCCTGGGCAATGAAAGCTCAGAGTCCTAACCACTGAACCATCAAGGAATTCCCTGTAGTTCTTAAGGACATTGAGACAAGGCAGAAAAGTAATATGGCCATAAAAACCTTCGACGAGGTGTGGATCTTAAAAAAAGAAGAGAATTTGGGTGGGTGCATAGGCAGGGAAAGGGCACTTCAGGGAAAGGGAAAGACTGGGTCTGAGCTGAAGACGGTTGACAACTCAGTGGAGACCCCGGCATGGGGGTACGTCAGGAGCATCAAGGGGAGACCCAGGGGAAGAAAGGCCACCACATGGGTGTGGCCAGAGGGGCCCGTCTCCAGCAAAGGGCTCCCACTCCAAGGAAGAGCCTCCAGACACATTAGAAGTCCTTGGGGATGCCCCTTGACAAGCAAAATGCCTCCCTCCTGAAACCGTCAGAGCATTCTATCCAGGAGGTTCTGAAGCTCTAGCATTTCTGATCCTTGATTACAGTCATAGCTAACGTTTGCCGAAGAGCTGGCAGGATGTCGGTCACTTTTCCTGTCCTCTGCTGTGTGAATTAGGCCTCACAGTGATTCTGGGACATGGAGGTCTTACTGCCTGGTAGTTGGCAGAGCTGAGACTCAAACCCAGGCTTCTCTGATCCAGATGTATGAACTTTTCTCGCACTTCAGCTCTACTGTCCTATCCTTCCCGCCGAAGAAACTTTGAAGCTTGTTTGTCTCATCATTCATCCTCATTCTTAGCAACAGACATTTATGTTGGCGCATAGAGCATCAGTGGGCTCCCATGAAAAGTAGGTTGGTTGAAATGCTGGTCTTGCGTTTTCACAGGTGACTATTTACCACTGGGACCTGCCCCAGGCACTCCAGGATGTTGGGGGCTGGGAGAATGAGACAATTGTACAGCGGTTTAAGGAGTATGCAGAGGTGCTGTTCCAGAGGCTGGGGGACAAGGTGAAGTTTTGGATCACACTGAACGAGCCCTATGTCGTTGCTTACCAGGGCTACGGCTACGGGACGGCAGCTCCAGGTAAAAGTCTCAGATCCCACTGGTCGGCAATTGGAGGGTGGTTTTCTCAGCACCACTGACATGAAATCCAGGTGGCCCTGGAGGAGGTGGCCAGTAAAGCCCCAAGGCAATGCCTCAGAATTCCTGCCTCCCCCACCGCCCCATTCTGACACCACTTCTGCTGAACATGAACCTCACATCTCAAACCACCAAATGGCTTCTTTGCTCTGTGCATCTGATCTGCCTCTGATAGGAAGCTCCCTGAGATCAAGGGTGCAAACTAATTGATACAGGAAAGGATAGTATATCAGACTGTACAGACCCACAGTGGGGTTTGGTTTTGTTTTGTTTTGGCAACTCCCCAAATGCCAAAGTCCCCAGTATTTGATTTGGCTGACCTGGGCATAACCTGATGTTGGCATCCCACTTAGTGTGAAATTTCAAAAAATTCTGCTGCAGATGTATCAATGTCTTTAATTATGGAGAGCTGTCCTGAACCCTGCTGGGGTCATATGTAAATATGTTATATGCAACTTATTACTTTTCTAAGACACAGAAACCTTTTAATTTCTAAATATATCAAACTCTGAGTTGTTTTTTTTTTTTTTTAACAGAAGTATAATTGACTTACAATGTTGTATTCCTAAGACTTTTAAATAAGGAATTGTGGACCTGTCATTGTCCCTTGAGAACCCTCTGATTTTCCTTTTCTCTAACTCTGAGCCTTAGAGAGTAAATTCGTGTTCATTTCTGTGATTTCTTGGGATTATGTGTCCCAGCTGGGAAGAGCCATGGGGAGATCTGCTTCGACTCATTATCAGATGCATCAGCCGTTGGTCCTTGGTTGACGTTTTGGTTTTTTGTTCCTCCAACACATGAGAGGCTGCCTCTCTCATAATGTTTGCTCTCGAGGAATCTGTGTCAGCAGCTTCCACCAACTATATGCTCCAGCTCTTTCACAGTGGGTCCCCGAAGAGAGTCAGGATGCCAGCCCTTGAGGCACACACTCTTCCAGGTACTCTGCCCGAGCCATGTGAGCCACTCTGTGGGTGAGGGGTATAGAAACCAACAGCAAGTGCCTTCTCTTTGCCAGACACAGTGCTTCTGGGCGCTTCACACACACGCTATTCACAAGAAGTCTGTATTGCTCATTTTGTAGAGGAAGAAACAGAAAGGCTGAATTACTCACCCAAAGTTACATGGTCAGCCAGGAAGAAGTGGAGCCAAGATCTGAATTCCATTCTTCCTCAAGAAAAAATCTAGTCTTTCTCCCAAACACCAAGAGGCCATCTATCGGCAGAAAGTGATATTCTTAGCCACATTTATTCTTGTGCTGGGTCTTCATTGCTGTAGTTGCAGATTGAGGGCTACTCTCTAGTTGGGGTACGTGGGACTCTCATTGCAGTGGCTTCCCTTGTAGCTCTCAGCTCTAGGTGCATGGGCTCAGGAGTTATGGCGCACAGGCTTAGTTGCTCTGAGGCACATGCGATCTTCCTGGACTGGGGGTCAAACCCATGTCCCCTGCATTGGCAAGTGGACTCCCAACCACTGGACCACCAGGGAAGTCCTGGCCACATTTATTCTTCACTGACGTCTATGTCTGCATTTCCAGGGATCTCCTTTAGGCCCGGCACTGCCCCCTACATTGTTGGCCACAACCTGATAAAGGCTCACGCTGAGGCCTGGCATCTGTACAATGACGTGTACCGTGCCCGGCAAGGTGGCGTCATCTCCATCACCATCAGCAGCGACTGGGCTGAGCCCAGAGACCCCTCCAACCAGGAGGATGTGGAGGCAGCCAAGAGATACGTTCAGGTCAGATTTTCCTCTGGGTGTTGTTTTTGCTCCTTCTCTTTTCCCCTCCTGTCATGATCTAATGAAAACAGAATTAGACTGTGAAACAAAGATTAAGGATCTAGGCTTTGTTTTGCTATTACCTTATTTTGTGCACTTGGGAAAATCATCTAACCTTTTAATATCTTAGTTTTCTTGTCTTTAAAATAGACGTGACCTAACTACCCCACAGCTTTGCTGGAATGAAAGTTCTTTGGGGTTGAGTTTTCTTTCAAGTCTTAAAAAATCAGTTATACATGCAACTCTTACTGGATGCAACATTGGCTTGAGACTAAAATATAGAAATTCAGCCTCTTCAGTCTGTGGTTTGACTATAGGACAGGGCTGCAACGTCACACTTCACCTCTAGGTGTCACTGTCTGATTTTACTTACTCTGCCTAAGACTTCCTTAAATTGGAATTCTGTGAAACTCATCAGCGCCCCTAATTTTCTAATTCCATGAGTTTAATATAAAGACTTGCATCTTTTGGTCATGGAATTTTGCTCTTAGGAAGTAGAGACACAAGTAAGCAGGTGCCAACATGGCCCGCCTTATTTCAGTCTGGGTCCCTGAAAGGAGAAAGAGAGAACAGCCCTCTTCAGGCATAGCTTGTCCCTGGCTCCTGCTACTGTCTCTGAAAGGTTGGAAGGTGCCCTCTTCGTGTTTCAGGATCAGGAAAGAAAGGCAAGCATCTCTCTCTCCAGACTGCTCCCACGTTTGGCCCTGAGGAGACCATGCAGCCTGGCATTTCTGAAAGTACACCAATGGCCTTGGTTTGCCAAATCCTTCACAAAGGAACTTGACAAAAGTGGTCAAATGAATTAAGTGCAAACGAGAATTTAATGTCCCCATTTGGTAGTCAGCTTGTGGGGCGTGGGGGAAGCCTAGGACCAAAATTAAGGTATTCCCTCATTTCAGATGCACAGAACTGATGAATTAGAGCTATAATTCATTTTCGGAAATCAAAAACAAACCTGCAGAAATGTCACGCTGTAGTCTCATCATCAGTCTGTCAGTGAGCTGTGATCCTGCAGCCCAGGACAGTGATCTGCACACCCCCTCATGAATTCAGCTTCCGCAGAAACCCAATTCCTCACCTCCCAGTGAACTGAAGCTTCTTTTACTGGAGCGAGTATCTTCTAACCCTCATCTTTGGCTGAAAGTGGAAGGCTGCTCTCACTCCACATTCCAGGCAGCAGCCAGCAGTTGCAGGGAGGATGTGAGGAGAAAAGCCTCTCAGGACCCACAGCATCACAGCACTGAAGTGCCATGTATACCCTGTGAGGGTTAAGGGTGGCCTGAACCTTACTTAAGAAAACAAACAGGAAAGTTCCCATTTTAGGGCTGCAAGTCCAAAGCCCATGAAGAACTGCCCTTTGCCTGGGTAACCAGGAGAGCCTCGCATCTCTGCTCGCCCTAGAAGGTTCTGATGGGTCCTTCAGCCTTAGACCTCCCCTGTGGTCAGTGAGGGAATCAGGGCCTGGAGGCTTGGAGTCTCTCCCTGTCTTGGGCCCGGCCCTCCTAAGGGCAGCCAGGCAGCATCTAGCAGGCCCAGAGCTCAGTTCAGTTCACATCCCTCCAGCTGCAGTGGGTAGGAACACAGCCCTGCCCATAGTGAACTCCCAGCATGGTGACAAGACCCACGGGCATTTAAACTGCAACATGGGAACAGACTTAGAAGAAGGGCAAGTTTAAGACTGGGTGGGGAGAAGGAGGCCTGAGGTCAGTGACTCCTGGGCAGGGAGCCTGCTGTCTCCTGTGGGCCTACCTGTTAATGCCAACGCTGACTGTCCCTCCAACCCCTACTGCAGTTCATGGGAGGCTGGTTCGCACATCCGATATTCAAGAATGGGGATTACCCTGAGGTGATGAAGACGCGGATCCGTGACAGGAGCTTAGCGGAAGGCCTCAACAAGTCTCGGTAGGTCTTGGTGCCACGCCCTCAGCCACTGAGGCTCCTGGGTGGCTGGCACAGGTGCTGTTGGGGTTGGAGAGGAGTGTCTTAGGCAAGTTACTGTCTGAGCTTCCATGCATGCTGGAAAGACAACACGAGTGTGTATGTGGAGCTCTCAGCCCCGGACAGGCACAGCTCTGACAAAGGCAGTTGCTCTTGTTATTCTTTAGAATAGGCAGGCCATCTGGGGCACCCACTTCTTAGTGACCCACTGGCTCCCTCTTTGAGCCTCCTATAGCCCAGCTGTGAGGATTAAGTAATCCACCCCAACCCTTACATCATGCATGTGCTGGCCTGGTTAGGGAAGTCCTGCTGAGCCAAAAGGTCTGATCTGTCGACCCTGGTCTCCAACCAGCAAGCGAGTGCTCCAGTTCCTCAACACAACCGTGCTGAAGCACCTACTGTGTACCAAGGCCGGTGCCAGGCCCAGCAGGGTCCACATAGAGGGGATTCTAAGTATGGCTTCCTCAGGTGCTGACACACCAGCTGGAAAGACAGTGACCTTCATCACTCCAGGGAATTCTATTCCCCAATTTCTTCATGTGTTGAAGACTCAGATGAGATCAGGGCAGGCTGGGTCGACCCAGGAGACCCCCTGGACAAGACAGGATATCGGCTGACTGGGCCTTGACAATAAACAGCACTGGGGAAAGCAGAAGGCTTTCGATCCAAGGGAAAGGGTGTGAGCACCGGCCTAGAGGTAGGAGTGAGTGGAATGCTGCAATTGAGGACACTGGCCCAGCAGCAGGGAGAGCCAAGGCCACGTGGCAGAGCGACTGGAGGCTGGCACAGGTGCTCAGTCTTGAAGCCACAGGATCTGAGAAGCCCTTGCTGGCTCCTGAGCAAGGAAGTAAAAGGTATGGCAGGGGTGGGGTGGGGAACTTGGGCCTTAGTTTTGCCCCAGTATTTCAGAAACTCCAGGAAGTAAGGTTCTTTCCTAGGTTAATGGTAGCAGGAAGGTCAAAATGAAGTGTCAGGGCCTAAGCAGGGCATTCTCTCAGCAACCCTAAACCAGCAGCATGTGGTCAGGATCTGGGAGAGGGGAACCTCTAAGTGCTGCACACAAGGGCATGTTAATCACATCACACAGAAAAGTCTAAGAATACATGGAAAAAATGTAAATATGTATAGAAATAAGTCACAGCAGAGACTGGCACAACATTGTAAATCACCTATATTTCAATTTTTAAAAATATATATGGAAAATGTTCCCCTAGATGTTTAAAAAGAAAGGGCAGTAAAATCATGAGAGCAGAAAAGTCCAGATCTCAAAAGGTCAATTTGTAAAAGCATTTCCCCTACTTGTAAGGACAGACTTTGGAGAAAAGAAGCATGTCTAAACAAACCACAGTAAAAACTTAAAATCAGAAGAGAGGGTCTGTGAGGGAGGTGAGGTCTGTGTTCTGGTGGAAGGAGGCTCAGGCGCTTTCGGCAGCACCTGGGAAGGGCTCTCCTGGCTCCTGGTCAGCTGCCCGTGGGCACCTCAGGTACCTGAGTTTAGAGCCCTCCACCGGCCCTGCCCTAAGAGTCTCTTCCCAAAGCCCCACGCCTTTAATGACTCCTCCCGCCCAGGCTCCCTGAGTTCACGGAGAGTGAGAAGAGGAGGATCAACGGCACCTACGACTTTTTTGGGTTCAATCACTACACCACTGTCCTGGCCTACAATTTAAACTATGCCTCTTGGATCTCTTCCTTCGATGCAGACAGGTAAGGAAGGGCAGCTGGAACAATCTTCGGGAAAGATAGCAAAATGCCCTCTTACTTAGAGGCCTGTACAGCCTCTGAAACCGCCTCCTGATGCTATGTATCCTGGGGTTTGCAAGACAAGCCCCAACTCCTGATATATACCTCTATCAGTCAGACAGTTATACAGGCTAGGATTTCCAAGATGCTTTTCATTAAAGCAGACAGGCTTAGAGTTTTTAAAAATAACTAAGATTTTCAGTTCAGTTCAGTCGCTCAGTTGTGTCCGACTCTTTGAGATCCCATAAATCTCGGCACACCAGGCCTCCCTGTCCATCACCAACTCCCGGAGTTCACTCAAACTCATGTCCATCGAGTCAGTGATGCCATCCAGCCATCTCATCCTCTGTCGTCCCCTTCTCCTCCTGCCCCCAATCCCTCCCAGCATCAGAGTCTTTTCCAATGAGTCAACTCTTCGCATGAGGTGGCCAAAGTACTGGAGTTTCACCTTTAGTATCATTCCTTCCAAAGAACACCCAGGACTGATCTCCTTTAGAATGGACTGGTTGGATCTCCTTGCAGTCCAAGGGGCTCTCAAGAGTCTTCTCCAACACCACAGTTCAAAAGCATCAATTCTTCAGCGCTCAGCTTTCTTCACAGTCCAACTCTCACATCCATACATGACCACTGGAAAAACCATAGTGTCTCTGCTTTTTAATATGCTATCTAGGTTGGTCATAACTTTCCTTCCAAGGGGTAAGCGTCTTTTTTATATATATGTTTTTTCATCAGATTTTTCTCACTTATCAGATGTATTTCAGTTAAAATAATTTTCTTTTTTCCCTTTGAGGGTAAAAGTTAAACTATTTCTCTATTACAATAATGTATGTTCACAGTAGAAACATTAGAAAGCAAGAAGAGAAAATTCTTGTCATTTCAGAAGTGTATATATGTGTATAGGTATACTACCTCTCTCTATATATGATATATATATTATACATAGTTTATATAGTATGTCAGAAATTTCATACAGGAATATATTACAGAAAAACAGGATTACACTTATGCACAGTATCTGTTCCTTTTTAAAAAATTTCTAAATATCTAATATTGAGACATTTACAAAGACATTGTTATTTTATTTAATAACATCTAATACTTACAAAGACATTGTTATTTTATTCCCCATCTCAAGAGGAAAGGTGCCTGGGTCCAGCCCCGGTGGATCCAGGGAATTCGAAGCGGGGACGGCGTCGGCGAGGATCAGGAAACAACTGCTTAATTAAACGTTAATTAAGGATATAGAGTAATAGAATAAGGATAGCTCAGTGAGGAAATTCAGTGGAAAAAAGAGGCTGAAATAAGGATAGCTCAGTGAGGAAATTCAGTGGAGAAAAGAGGCTGAATAATTCAGCCAGAAGGTGAGAGAAAGAACGACATGGGGAGACCAAGTTTCGGTGAACAAGGCCCGCACTTTATTTTTCAAAGTAGTTTTTATACCTTAAGTTATGCATAGAGGATAATGGGGGAAGGGGTAGAGTCATGCAGTAAGCCAGGCTTTCTTCCTGCAAACTTTATCATATGCAAAGTTTAGGTGATTTGCATCATCTTCTGGCCTGGAGGCCTGTTAACATTTTAAGACCCTTTCTTCAGAAAATGTATTTTTTTCTAAAGGTGATTAGTCAGGCGCCACCCTCCAAAAGCATTAAAGTTGCATTCCTATAGGGCAAAAGTGTGGTGGGCTGTAACAAGAAAAAGAATTAACACAAGGGTCCAAGGTTACAAACATTAAAGCTACTACTTACACCAATTATATTAATCAATACACTGCCAGGGACACAGCAGGTAAGGGATATGGAGACTTAGCAGCAAACATTGGCCCAACAAGTGAAAAACCCTTCACCAATACAATTTCTAATCAATCTTTTAACTGCTCAAAGGAATCTGTATTTAGACAGTTTAGAACATCTCATGCCTCTCACAGTTGGGAGGCTCTGAACAATCACATGTGGCCGGAAAAACCTATTCAGGCAGGCTAGAGGACTTCCGAAGGAGTTTGTAGGTTGAAACACTATCACACCCAGGAACTTTATTAACTGGAGCTATAAGTCAACTCTTTTTTCAGAGAGAGGTAGTGGGGGACAGTCCCCCCCCCCCCATAAAGTCAGAGGTGTAGGTGAGAGCACAAAGCAGAAAGTAGGCAGACTCTGGTTTGGGGGTAGATGCTCAAGAATTTCCAGGGGGAACTCCTGAGGCTCGATCCCGCCTTTTCGTACGCCGAGCCTCCTTCCTCACGACCTTTGCCACGGGCGGAGTTCCTCACGCTGGCTCCTGGCAGTGATAGAATTCCAGTTGAGCTATTCCAGATCCTGAAAGATTATGCTGTGAAAGTGCTGCACTCAATATGCAATATGCCCGGAGATGGCTCCCGGCAGAAAGGTTTAGTATTCCAACATTCATTGTCTTCTGTAGGGTTTTTTTTTTCTCCTGTAGACATTCCTTATTAGATTAAGAAAGCTTTTTTGGTCGGGTTTTGTTTTTGCTTTGTTTGGCTGTGCCACGCGGCATGCAGGATCTTAGTTCCCCCTGCAGTGGAAGTGCGGAGTCCTAGCCACTGGACTGCCAGGGAAGTCCCTTTTGTTCCTTTTGTGACAAGCACCTTTCCACATCAGTAGCTGTGAATCTGTCCGGAATCTCTGGAAACAACTGCCGACATCCCCATTCATCCTCCAACCAGCAGAGTCAGGCTTGCCGAGAGGGGCTGAGGTGGCGCCCTGCTGGTTCCCGCACCCACTCGACTGCTACCTCACCGGTCCTGGGACTGTCTTCCCAGGCGCCTGTGCTCAGCTTATGAAATGTCCCACGTTCAGTTCAGCTGAACAAGATAAATCCAGCTGCTGGTAAAAGTTTTTTTTTTTTTAATTGAAGGACCGTGAATGTTAAATATCTAAATGGCTGGTCCTTATAATGAAATGCATGAGCCTGTGCCTCCCCTGGTGGCACACCTTTGGCACAATGTGATACCCTCTCTTTGCCCATCACTGGAGAGAGAAATAGGGTCTTGGACACTTAAGGCAGGTCCTAGCGTATCTACCCCATCATCACACTAATGGGGGCCCAAATATTCGTTCCTGTGGGTGTACCACCTGTTGACCACACATAGGTGACTCAAGGGAGCCCCTTTCTGAAGACCTAGCACTCGCACTCTGTGGGAGTACCAGCACCCTTCCACGTCTAGTGTGAGGTGTGGCCTGTTACCGAGTGGCTTGGAGAGTGAGGTCCATGAGCAAGTCCATTCCTGTGTACTGGTGGAAAGCTAGACCAGAGAGTTTAGGTGGCCTATCCAAAGTTACACCAGCACTGATTGATGTCACTACAACCAGTGAAAAGAGAAAAGCAAAGTAATGCTCAGAATTCTCCAAGCCAGACTTCAACAGTACGTGAACCATGAACTTCCACATGTTCAAGCTGGATTTAGAAAAGGCAGAGGAACCAGAGATCAAATTGCCAACATCTGCTGGATCATTGAAAAAACAAGAGAGTTCCAGCAAAACATCTACTTTATTGACTATGTCAAAGCCTTTGATTTTGTGGATCACAACAAACTGTAGAAAATTCTTCAAGAGATGGGAACACCAGACCACCTGACCTGCCTCCTGAGAAATCTGTATGCAGGTCAAGAAGCAACAGTTAGAACTGGACATGGAACAACAGACTGGTTCCAAATCAGGAAAGAAGTACGTCAAGGCTGTATATTGTCACCCTGCTTATTTAACTTATATGCAGAGTACATCATGAGAAACGCTGGGCTGGAAGAAGCACAAGCTGGAATCAACATTGCTGGGGGAAATATCAATAACCTCAGATATGTAGATGACACCACCCTTATGGCAGAAAGTGAAGAAGAACTTTCACTTTGATGTGAAAGAGGAGAGTGAGAAAGTTGGCTTAAAACTCAACATTCAGAAAATCAAGATCATGGCATCTGGTCCCATCACTTCAAAGCTAATAGATGGGGAAACAATGGAAACAGTGAGAGACTATTTTAGGGGGCTCCAAGATCACTGATGGTAAGTGCAGTCATGAAATTAAGATGCTTGCTCTATGACCAACCTAGACAGCATATTAAAAAGTAGAGACATTACTTTGTCAACAAAGGTCTGTCTAGTCAGAGCTATGGTTTTTCCAGTAGTCATGTGTGTAGTGTGAGTTGGACCATAAAAGCTTAGCACTGAAGAATTGATGCTTTTGAACTGTGGTGTTGGAGAAACCTCTTGAGAGTCCCTTGGACTGCAAGGAGATCCAACCAGTCAGTCCTAAAGGAAATCAGTCCTGAATATTCATTGGAGGACTGATGCTGAAGCTGAAACTCCAATACTTTGGCCACCTAATGTGAAGAACTGACTCGTTGGAAAAGACCCCGATGTTGGGAAAGATTGAAGGCAGGAGGAGAAGGGGACAACAGAGGATGAGATGGTTGAATGGCAACAGCAATTCTGTGGACATGAGTTTGAGTAAGCTCCAGAGTTGGTGATGGGACACAGAAGCCTGGCATGCTGCAATCCATGCGGTTGCAAAGAGTCAGACACGACTGAGCGACTGAACTGAAGAGTCAAAAGGTTGTTTTTTAGTAAAAATCTTGTTCATGCTTTGTGCAGAGGGTCTCTTGGGATTTATAAACTGACACCTAATCCCTAGTGTTTGAATTTGCAGGGGAGTGGCCTCCATCACAGACCGCTCCTGGCCAGACTCCGGCTCCTTCTGGCTGAAGATGACCCCTTTTGGCTTCAGGAGGATCCTGAACTGGTTGAAGGAGGAATACAACAACCCCCCGATCTATGTCACAGAGAACGGAGTCTCCCATCGGGGAGAAGCAAACCTCAATGACACTGCAAGGATCTACTACCTCCGCAGCTACATCAACGAGGCGCTCAAAGGTATGACGGGCCTACCCCTTCCTCTGTGTGCACCTTTTATTGTTGGAAACGTCTAACGTCTGCAGCCGATAGCACACCCACGAGTCTCAGATGAGAAAGATGAGCCTTCTACCTCCTTTTGGGTTTAAGCCTTTTTGGGGGGCTGCACACTAAGATTTTTCCTTCTTAAAGCTCAGCAAGCAAAACCCAGTTGCCTGATGCAGCTGCACCCGAGTTCCTGGCTTGCCCTTTTCTCTGTCTGAGCCTCCGGTGTCCATGTCCCTGAAAAGCAGCGCCCTCTTGTGGACAGTCTGGGCAGGGCCCAGGAGGAATGGGCTGGAGAGATTGTATGATCTTTTGTTCCCCAAGCAGAAGTCTGAGACCCTTACAGCTCAGCAGAACCACCAGGGATGGGACTATGACAGGGGAATGTAAGTAATGCTGAGTAAAAGAAAGTGAGCAATGCAGCAGCAAAGAGAAACAAGTAGAAAATCTTATTCCAGATAAAATCTTTCCCAAGGGTCCCTTGAGACTCTGCCCAAGACCAGTATCCTAAGATGTGAAGACGATGATAGCTGACCCAGCAGGGTTAATTTAGTCTACACATGTTCCTGGCTCCCGATCAGGGTTGAGCCTGTCTAGAAAAATGCAGATGGCTCTGTGGTAACACCCACAGGGGACCAGCTAATGATTCCTTTGTGCAGGGTGGGCTGCTCTCTCCAAGAGCTGAAAAAAGCTCCCTTGACCTGCAAGTGGGGACTGTGGGAGCACTGTGGGCAGGCCCGGGCCCGGTGGAGAGGGGCTTAGCCCATCAGAGCAGCTCATGCTGGGGCCTCTGTCTTTGAGCAGCTATGCAGGATAAGGTGGACCTTCGAGGATACACGGTTTGGACTCTGATGGACAACTTCGAGTGGGCCACCGGCTTCTCAGATAAGTTTGGTTTGCATTTTGTGAACTATACTGACCCTGCTCTGCCAAGGATCCCCAGAGAGTCAGCCAAGGTCTACGCCTCCATAATCCGGTGCAGTGGCTTCCCCGACCCTGCTGCAGGGCCACATCCTTGTCTTCAGCAAGAAGGTGAGCTGTGGTTCTGGGATGGACAAAGCCAGAGGAGGAAGGGCAAATGGGCCTTTCTCAGTCCGTTTTCTTCTAGTTTATTGCCAGCCCTCTCTGCCTCTCCATCCCCTTCATTCATTCAACCAGTATTTTTTCTTTGAATGCTCCAGACATTTCAGGATGGAACAAAGGAATTAAGGGCTAAAGTTACATCTAGAAACTAGGCCCTGGCCTGGAAACAGCAATTTTAGATTCTTTCCCCAGCCCTACCATTAACTTGTTATGTAACCTTAGGCAAGAAATGAGTCAAATGCTGCGCCGAGGCCAGGATCAAAGAGTGACTAAAATATTGTGCCTGGCATTGTAAGGTGCCCAAGATTTGCTGAATGACTGACAAAGTATAAATTACTATACAAATTGAGACAATTATCCAGTATAGGTTTTACTCTAATTGCTGAAAGATGCTTAAAACTGCATGACTTCTCTCATAACTCACGAAAAGGATGTGCACAGTCACCTCCGTGATGTGCTGACCTTGGATACAGGGTAGCTTCTCTCCAGCAAGGATCTGGCTTGCGCTTAATAATCTAGGTCAACATGATCCAATAACTCCATATCGCCTGTGTCCTCTCCTAGATGCTGAGCCCACCGCCAGCCCCGTGAGACAGAACATTCAGTTCCTGGGCCTCAGGCTGAGTACGACGCAAGCCCAGACAGCGCTTAATGTGCTCTTTGCTTTCATGCTTCTTGGAGTCTGTTGTGTTGCACTTCTGTCCTACAAGTATTTTAAGCGCTCCAAGCAAAAGCACACACAACCAGGTGAACAGGAATTGAGCCACAGGTCTTCATTCTGACCCAGAAGTTACCACCTCCTCCAGTTCTCCTCCTAGTTTCTCTGCAAGTCTTTGCCACCCCCAGGACCACTGAGGATCTAATACTCTGTCTATAATAGACTTTATAAAAATCTCTGCACTCTTAAGACACTAAATTTGAAGGATTTCAAGTCCCTGATTAAAATGGAAGTATCCCCACCTTGCCCCCATATCAGGAATTCATCTGGGCATTGGAAGACCCTGCGAGTGGCTCCTGTGGAAATATGCAGTTACTGAACTCAACTACTAGGTTCTGTGAGTCATTTAACTGAACTGTTTTAATTTTCAGAGATTTTTAAAGGTGGAAACATTAGTAAAAACCATAGCAATCCTTTTCATGAAAAGATAACCACTAGGTCATCTCCTGCTTTCTTTAAGTTCCCTCCTAGCCTCTCTTACCTTCTGTTTCTCAGAACCTGAAAAAGATGCTCTTAATGGTGTCCTGTCTCCTACGGGTGCTTCTCCTCAGAAGACGGGTTCCATAGCAGTTATGAACATCCCCGTTCACAGCTTCACCACATTAATCCTCTGCTATTGGCTTCCGGAGGCCAGAGGACCATGTCTCAGTGTCTCCGGCAAGTACATTTTTGGAGACAGGACAGAGGGAAGCACACCCACTACATCTGTATGTTTATTCACAAAACATTCAGAGAAGTGGGTGAGTCTATCACTTCCACTCAAATGTGCTCATGAGACAATCACAGAATGGAAGACTCTAACTTATTTAACCTATATATTCTTTCTAGATATCTAGGAGATATTCTTTTTTTTAAAATAGTTTTCAATTGGTTTTAAAAGGTTGATCATGCTCAAGACGTTGCTTCTGGTAAGCGTTCCTACCTGAATTGTATCTATAGAAAATTCCTACCACAGTGTCCCACTGCTGTGGGTCCCAACCTGGCAGTCAAGATTGTGGGGCACAGGCATTTTCTTCCACCAATAGACAGGAAAAGTTGATCAGATGGGGTGAAGATGGTTCTAAAACTGCTATAAGAGATTTTTATAAGCTGTCAATTTTATGTAGATTAATCTTCAAAAGTCAGTATACCTTTTCTGCAGGGGTAGGGCAGGAAATGGAAAAAAATAATATAAAGTTGCACATAAAACTCACTTGTAAAAAGAGCCAGGATAAATCTGGGGGGGGGGTTGGAGAAAAAAATATAAAGCTAGTTACTGTTTTGAAACGGAGTGAACAGAAAGATCAACAAAGGAAGACAGAGCCTAGACACAGACCCAGCTGCATACCAGGGACAGGGTGCACGCCAGAGGTGACCTGCCAAATGGCGGGGCGGTAGAAGGGGCGATGATGGACCAGTCCTTATATAAATGGAGGTGGGCCACAGGCCAGTTCTAAGGATGTTAGTCACAGGTGCGGGAAGGGAGCCACATTCCTTACCAGGATATAAGATTTAAATGTAGAAAAATGAAACCCATGAGAATGTCAGAAACCCATGAGAGTGCTAGGACAGACAGGTGAGGTTTTTTAAATTACTTTTTGAAGTGGGAAAAGTATTTTATATTCAAGACTTACGACCTGGAGGTCATAAATAAAAACACTGATAAACAGGACCACATAGAAATTATGGCAAGAAATTACCATCAACATACTCATCAAAAGATGAACAGGGAGAAAATATTTATAGCATATGCCAGACAAACAGCTAACTTTCTTAATATACATGAAATCTGTTGTAAATCAGTAAGAGAGATAAACACAAATGAAAATTGGCAAAGAAAACACAGGCAGTTCTCAGAAAATAAAATAACCAATAATATTAAAAGATGTTCACCTTCATTCACAATCAACACGATGCATATAAAATGCACACAATTTTTCATCTATCAGGTGGATAAAGATGAAAAAGTATAATACCGTGTTGGCAAGCATCCATGTTCTCCTACCTGTCAGTAGGGCTGTAAATTCACAGAGCCTTTAGAGGAGGCAATTTGGCAGCATTTTTTATAATCCAAACTGCAAATACCCTTTGACTCAGTGACTTACAGGTGTATTTCCACAGCTAAGAAACTTCCCAAAGCTATGTTCACTGTAGTGACGTTTGTAACAGAAAAACAGAAACAAGCACATAAACTGTAATAACCAATGAAAGCAGTAAGAGAATAGGTAGTTTACCAAGTAAAATGCTCTGCAGGCACTAGTAAGAATGAGGTAGCTATGTGTTAATGGGGAAAGATCTTCAAGACCGTGTATGTTAAAAGGCAAGATGCAGAGTAGTATACATATAATACGATCCCATTTATTTAAAAAATAAAGATTACATATTTGCCTATGTACACGTAAAAATTTTCTGAAGACTACAAGAGAAACTTGAGAGAGATTACTTCTGGAGACTAGAAGTCTTCTAGATTAGAAGACTAATCCACAAGACTAGATTAGTGTGTGATGCCAAGAGGAAGACATCATTTTACAGCCTTCCATACTGTTTTGAATTTACCATTATACTTTTTAAAATATGAAATTGAGGCAGGATCCTCGTATTCAAAGATTGTGAATCATTCTTTTATGTATGTTTCTCTAAGATCTGCATTTTTTTCAAGGGAAAATTGATTTTTTATTCACATATTACTGTATTTTTCAAGATGAGAGACCTTTACTTAAATGAGATGCTTGCTGGAGATGTATCTATTTCAAACTCTTTCCTTAAATTATGAAAGTAATTTCATTACAGAAAACTGAGAAGACATATAAGGATGAAAATGAACTAAAATCATAATATAAATCACTCTTACTGCTGTTGGTTTTTCTTTCTTTACATTATGCTAAATATACTATATATGATGTGTTTATAAAGTTGAGATCATACTGTACCTGCAGCTCGGTATCCTGCTTTTTCCCCTGAACACACAACAAACAGTCAATAAATATGTTAAATCAAATTGCTGAATTAGTATTGTCCCATTTTTCCTTAGCAAAAGTTAATTCTGCAGAAGGCATGTAGTTGGGTTTCTGAGGTTAAATAAATAAAACTTAACAGGTTTATACCTAAATTTTGCCTGTATTTATGATCATTCCTTAGAAAAACTTTTTAGATCAAAAAGCATGAAATTTTTACGGCTTCTGCTAATGTTTTTTCAGAAAAATTATACTAGTTTTCACTCCTACCAACACCACCCCTGGTCTGTTTCCTTGCCAACACTATTACCATTGTTACTTCATAGGTGAAACAAAATTTGCTCTGAGAAAACTTCCTCCTCTCATTACAAAATAAACTCAGAGTCCTTCTACAACGTTAAGTATCTTCCAATCTAAACACAAAAGGTTAGAGAGGAACAGTCAAAATTACCCCCTTTTCCAGACATTCTTAGTGTCTTCACCGACATAAACATATCACAGTATGTAAATCAGATTAAGAATCTAAAATTCTTAATAATAACCAAATGAGCAAGAGGCAAATCTTAACTCCCTACTTCATGCCCAACAGTACAGGTTCTTTATTTCTTTGAAGAGTGACTATCACTGAGGGCAAAACTCCAGTATAAAGGTGAGAACCAGCTGTAGACCGGCAGTTGTTTTGCATCTAATGAGAACAAAGGCCACTACATTATGCAAACAAAATGATGCCTCCCTGCTTAGGAGAGACACTAACATAGCATCAGTGTGTGTCAAAAAACTTCTTTCTGCAGTGATATTTATGGTAAAGTGGTCCCTCCTTTCTTGGGAAAGCTCCAGGCAGTACAGATGGGTGGGGGGATTCAGAGACACATGACCTCCACAGAGCCCTGTGCAATACAGAGATGCTAGAATAACAAAACTTAGAGCAAAGATAAGATCATTCTGATATTTGGAAAAGTTTTTTTTTATTCAGTGTTTAAGTAAGATTAAAAACTACAAGATTTTGCTTGCAGCTGATGAGCAAGAATTATCATCTGGCTGGCTAGTTAAAATGCTCTCAGAGTCAGATTACTCAGTGACATAACAGTTACCTTGTGTTGGCTTAGGGATTCAGAGCAAAACAGCCCTGAACAAATGTATCATCTGAGAGCATAGGGCTAAAATGGGCCTATGAAATACTGAATAAGAAAGCTGATAAAGGGAGGCTGTTACAGACTTTTTGATTTTTTTTTTAGGCTTCTAGCAGTTGGTTACCATATACAAGGACCCAGCAGCCAGTTATCTGACCTCTTGTCTGAGTTAAACAACTTGAACCCACTAAGCAGGAATAGAGAGACACTTTGTAGATGAGCTGGAACACATAAAGCAGTCCCACTTCTCCAGCAGAATTTTAGTTGAATTAAATCATAAGAGAAACAATGATTTTTGCACATATTGTACTTGTCGCACTACATCTGTTGAGTGGAATTCCCATTCCAGGTGTTGTTTTCATCTTCACCATCGTCTTGAGTCCTCAATCTATATATCTTGCCTTCCTTTTTAAAGTCTTCCCCCCGTTTCTCCGGCACTCTTTTTCTGACTGGTTCCCTGATAAAACAGAAGAGGGAGAAAAAGGAAAATGATAAAAAATGAAAACAGCAGTAACACAAAGTCTTCTCCTTTAAACTGCCATTAGTACAAAGACAACTATAGTTTAAGGAAAGTCCATGGGAGATCACTGTATCTACGAACGCTGACTTGAATTTGGTGCTTTTTAACTCCACCTGTTCTCTAAGCCAAACCAGTCAAATGCTTCCCATGTCCATGTATTTTTTGATGACTTACTAAGTTTTAGAACAGTGGGACTGTCTGCCAACTAAATTGCTCCTTTATTATTTATGCAAGTTGATATATCTACTAAAATATTTATAATTTACACGGCACCCTAGTGGTTATCACAAACTCCATTCATAGCTTAATATATGGAAATGGTCAGTTAGCAATTCTTAACTCTTTTAAAATCTTTAAGAGTGATTTATTTCTACATGGACAATTAAGAACAAACCTTCTTCATCTAAAAATGGGAAGGAAACAGGTGAAATTTAAACTAATACATCCTCCAATACTAGAGAGGGAAAAAAAGCGATAATGGAACACAAAGCTCCCCACTCAAACATTTGTCCCATTCTTTGCCCCAATGCAAGACCTTTTCCCTTATTTGAAGTAAGTTTTTAAGACCCATTCAGCAAGCTCTTTCAGGATGAAATGCTTCCACTCATGCTCAGTAGGAGTTCTAAAATTCAGACCTAACAAGACCTAGTTTGAATGCTGCTCTGTAAGAAGAGAAGAATTTCTGTGTCCTCCTCACTTGAGTAATGTACTAAGGATATAACTGGTCTTCTTGCATAATAGTTAAGAAGGACATCAAGATAAAGACTGTATCAGCCCAGCAACAATATTCACTCAAATCTTCATTTAGACAGTCAGCAGGACACAAAATCAGGGATCTCCTTAGAGCAGACAGGGCTTCCCAGGTGGTGCTAGGGCAAAGAACCCACCTGCCAATGCAAGAGACATGAGACACCTGAGTTCAATCCCTGGGTTGGGAAAATCCCCTGGAGGAGAAAATGGCAACCCACTCCAATATTCCTGCCTGGAGAACCCCATGGAGAGAGGAGCCTGGTGGGCTATGGTCCATGGGGTTGCAAAAAGTCAGACATGACTGAATTAACTTACCACTCACAACTGACAAAGGCAAGGGTTTTCTTTAATTATCAAAGATTGGTGTGAGGATTTGCTATTAATGGCCCAATAAAGTATTGAACAGCAATAGGTATATGGTGTAATAAATTATGCTATTAATTATTAGAAGGGGGTATAATCTTAAATTTTAAGAAAATACTTCCTGTTAACCTCTTTCAAAAATTTAGAATTTTAACAGAGGTGTGAGCTAAGACCATTAGTGCTGTCTACTAGTATTACCATTCTAACCATGGCCATGTGCAATAAAAGTAAGGACTCTTGGTTAAGGAACCAGTCCAAAGTAACTGAAAGAGACACCATTTTCAAGTGAATATACACTTTCCTCATTTTGGTCTTCTCTAAATGACCCAGAGAAGGCAGTTAAATTATCTAGAGCACAATGATCCCTCTAAAAGTAATCATGTGCGATGACTGTAAGAAATTAATGGAATGAAGTATCTTGTCAGACAAGATATGGCTAACAAGAAAGATACTGCTATTTAGACCTGAAAAAAGTATATCTTTTATTATGGAATAAGAGAATCCAATAAATGAAATAATAAAATCAGTAGCAGTGAAGCTGCTTAGCATGGAATAAATTTTATAGAAAGAGGGCTGAGAAAACTTAGGTAAGGAGTTTCCCAGGTGATACAATAAAGCTTCAGAACATGCTGGGTTTTCCCCTTTACATAGAAAAAAGGCAAAGTATCTATAAATTTTTTTTTTCAGTTTGAATAAGGCATTGGGCATTACTAATATATTTTGCAAATGGGGAAAACACAAATACCTTTTTTCTGAGTTGCTAGACGATGCAAGGTTTGAGGTTTCCAAACTTGCTGCTCTCACCGAGGTCTGTGCAGGAGGAGGATTACTAAATAAGAAGTTGCTTATCAGTCTCCAGATGGCAAGGAATGGGTAAAGCACTGTCCCCAACAATGTCCAAAAGTCTCCACTGGAAGAATGTACCATGGATGTAGTTGGTCTTCCTGCCTAAAAACGAAGAAAGAAACCAAAATAGACTACATCAGCCCAACCACATCACACACAAGGTTCTAGATAAACTTTTTATCTGGGAAAGTCCTATGGATTTTACTTTACTGCAATAAAGTAAAATTGCCATCTTTTGCTATTTTTCAAGTGTATATAAACTTCAAGGAACTCCTGGAATTCTTTTCCTTTTAAGGAGTAATCACAACATAGAAACCAGAAAGTAGTTCTCAATGAAATGAAACAATTACTTTGAAGACAACTAAACTTTTGTAATGAAGTTAACAACTCTGATTTTAAAAGTCTATATGATTTTAAAAAAGAGAAAGGTTTCAAATATCAATGACTCCACAAAATCCTGAGTACTGGAGGACTGTTTTAGGTTTGAGGCCCTGCTTTCAGTTGGGGTAAACTATAGTCATCCACCCTTATCTCAGGGGATACTTGCCAGGACCCCCAGTGGATGCCTGAAACCATGGATCATACCAAACCCCATATATACTACTTTTTTTCCTTTACATACATACCTGTGATAAAATTTAATTTATAAATTAGGCACAACAAGGGACTATCAAAATTGCCAGGATCACCAGTATTGAGCTTTGGGGCTATTATTATATAAAATCAGAGTTACCTGAACACAAGCACTGCAGTATTTCATCAGTCTTATCGGATAGCCAAGAGGGCTGCAAGGTGACTAATGAGCAGGTAGCATATACAGTATGGATATGCTGGACAAAGGAATGATTCATGTCCCAAATGGGACATGATTTCCTCACACTATCACAACGGTCCGAAATTTAAAACTTACGAATTATTTTTAGAATTTTCCATGTAATACTTTCAAAGTGCAGTTGCCCCTAAGTAATTGAAAGCAGGGAAAGAGAAGGGGCAGATTTGGGGGCACTGCTGCTGCTAAGTCGCTTCAGTTGTGTCCGACTCTCTGCGACCCCACAGACGGCAGCCCACCAGGCTCCCCCGTCCCTGGGATTCCCCAGGCAAGAACACTGGAGTGGGTTGCCATTTCCTTCTCCAGTGCATGAAAAGTGAAAGTGAAGTTGCTCAGTCGTGTCCAACTCTTCGCAACCCCATGGACTGCAGCCTACCAGGCTCCTCTGTCCATGGGATTTTACAGGCAAGAGTACTGGAGTGGGGTGACACTGCCTTCTCCCTTGGGGGCACAACCATACGCTAACCAAGCTATGGAAGACCCAGGCTCTCATCCCAGCTCTGGCACTTAAGGTGGCACATTTAAATTTTCTGGGCCTCTTTTTTTTTAATATCAGAGATTAAAATGTTGTTAGGATTAGTATGTTTAAAACTTAATGTGATTTTTATGTTAAAACATTTTTTTTTAATTGATAAACTGCAATCATACATAAATACAATGACACCAAGTCAGCAGATTAGACAGATGAGGGAAGAAGTTGAAAATGTGTTTAGTGTGTTTAGTCTTTTACTAACGTTACAAATATAAAGCCCAGGATAATGGAACAATAAATTAATCTAATATTTTTGGATACTTTGGATTCTAATTATCCACAGTATATTTTTTCACTTTCCCTTCCTCTAATTATAAGAAAAAATCAACAGCAGAACAGACAGACCTGTAAGAATAGAAAAAATATACATGCATATACATACTGGCAACAGTACCACTGAAGCACTTGGGGCAAGTTCCAAATCCAATAACTTCTTTTTATAATCTTCTTTGGTAAATTCCCTCCTGGGAAACATTGTTGCTAATGAAAAGTTACCGTAAGTGTTGCCAACAGTCTGTAATATAAAAATAAGTTTTAAAACCTTACAGTTGAGCCTTTTTAAACTAAGATATTACAAACTCATACACATTCAAAATGACTGATTTAAAAGTTCACTTAAATATAAAATCAAAACATTCATAAAAACTCTGTGCTTTAAAAAACAGCTGAAGGCTATCAAATACAAATAGTACTTAAGAGCTTTCATAACAAAATGACCACAAAATATCAAGAATATGTTTTCTAATAGCAAGACTAAATAAGATGAATAAAAATGAACAATTACATATCTTAACTATGACTACAGTTTGCAATTAAGAATTTCCACTGTTGTTTGTCGAACTTAGTATCTCACAAATACCCATTTAGGTTATAGGTATTTCATATTAAAAACATGAAAAAATTCTAAAATGAAAAACTAAAATTAAAAATTCTGGAACAGATCAGAATTTCCCTCGTATGGCATGAGTTTTTGCCTCTTCCTTGACTCAAAGAGTAAATGGTCCATAATCAACCCATATTACACACATAATCCAGTCCTAGGAATTTACAGTGGGCAAGCAACACAATCACCTTCACGCTGTTAAGTCACCTATACTTGTAAAATCTTTCAAAGGGAGAATGTAACTTTTGTTTTTTGTAATATTTTACTCTAGGTCATATATATACATATACACACATATATATACACACACAGACACACACACCACCACCCCCCGCACCCCCTGACTGTTCTCACTTAACATCAGGTCACTAAATTAGATCACTGTACTGAGGTGAAGTTCTAACAGGACTGATGCAATCAGAGATCTCTCTTTACTCCTGTGATTGCCTCACTTACCTGTGGCAGAAGCAAAAGACTCAGGCCAGGGCAGGCCATTTGAGGAGGCCCCAAGTGGGGCCCCAAGGCAAAAGTGGAATGAAAAAGGCTATGTGGAGTGGATCCTACTATTAAGCTTGGTGAAAACAGTTAATAAAATAAGTTTATTGTCCAGCCAAGCTCACCAGTGGAAGAAGCTTTTTAGGTATCCTTTTCCTGGGACCTATTAAGTGACATAGCCGACTAAATGCAGAAGAGATCTAGCAGAAAAGTCTGAAACCTAATTTCAATCTTGAAGTGATACATGAAATACTGGTACAAGCCTCATTTTGAATACATAATCTATCAGAATAAAAAGTAATTGGAAAGTACTCATATCTTATTTTCTAAGATGTTTATTTCACACCCATTTTGTTCAGATTTTGAACAAGGCTAAATTCTGGAAGTAAATTCCTGAGGAAGATACTTGTTGCCAAAAACAGATTGATTATTGATCTTTAGTTTGACCAATCAGCAGATGGTGGGAAGATTGCCAGTCCCACAGCATTCTAAGCAACTTGCAGAAAATTTGCAGAGAACCAAGAAAAACTGCATCTTTTATTGAGGACAGCTCCTTTAGACTTCTGGAAAATCACTTGCTTTTCATTCCTCCAGCTGAATGTACTGAGCAGTGAGAAAAGTTTCCAGAGTCTATTATACGGTGTCAGCAAATCCCTCTTTTCATAGAACAAGCAGATATGCTGTTCCCATATGGCACTCATACATGACGGAAGCTCCACAACATCCCAGAGACATCTTGTGCCTCCCTCCTGGGGATAAGTCATGACTTACTCATACTCTTCCAATTCTGCCTGGAAATTTTTCCCTCTTACACTTAATAACCCATTCATCGACCTTCATTACAATTCATGACATAAATTTACCTGTGCAGCAAACTGTCTAGCTTCTTCTAGAGGAGCATCAGAAGGGAATTGATTTGTAAAGGAAGAACCATCTGGAAGACGGAACTGAATTCTCGCAACAGTGCTGTAAGAAAATGAAAATTAAAAGTCAGCATCTTTACCTCTACAAGTTCTCAAACTGTAAAACTAGGAGAAGATGGAAGTAAAACTGTGTAATGAAAACAGGAATTTATGGAGAGTGAGGGAGGGGAATTGGAGAAAGGTGGTCAAAAGGTACATACTTCCAGTTTAAGGCAAATAAGTACTGGGGATGTAATGTACAATAGGGTGACTCAGCTAACACTGCTGTGTGGTGTAGGGAAAGCTGCTGAGAGTAAATCCTAAGAGCTCTCACCACAAGGAAAGGCTTTTTCTTCTTTATATTGTATCTCCCTGTGGCCCTTGTACAACAGGGGTCTGAAATGCACGGGTCCGTGTGTAGGTGAAATTTTTTTCAATAAACTGCACTATCCATGGCTGATTCAATCCACAGATGCAGAACCACAGATATGGCGGGCCAACTGTAAAGTTATACGTGGATTTCTGACTAGACAAGGGTGGCGCAACCGTGGATGCAACCCCAACTCTTGCATCATTCAAGGGCCAAGTGTATATGAGAAGATGGATGTTAGCTGAACATGTTGTATCAATCACTTCAAAATATATGTAAATCAAACCATCATGCTGTATTCCTTAAACTTATTCAGTGATTATGTCAAATATTTCTCCAATTAGAAAAAAAACTTTTACAGTAAAATCTCATTATTTTTAGCAAGTTATTTTGAAATATAATTCACATAAAATTCATCCTTTTAAAATATACAATTCAGTGGTTCTTAATATAGTCAGAGCTGTGCAACCATCATTGATTCCAGAATATCCTTATCCTTTAGAAAGAACGAAAGCCCATCAGCAGTTAGTCCCATTCCTCCTCTCCCTGCCCCTGGCATCCCACTCATCTGCTCTGTCCTTCTGGATTTGTCTGTTTCTGGCATTCCATATAATGGAATCGTAAGATGGGTGGCTTCTGGGTTTTGTCATACAGCATTTTGTTTTCAGGTTCATACATGTTGCACCATGTGAAAATACTTCATTCTTTTTTTTGGTGAATAATATTCCATTGTATGGGATATATATCCATTCTTCAGTTGACGGACATTTTAGTTATTAGCACATTTTGGCTATTATGAAGAATGCTGCTATGAATACTCACATACAGGTTTTTGTGTGCAGACTGTTTTCAACTCTCTCGGATGTATACTTAAGAGGAGAATTGCTTAGCATTTTGAGAAACTGCCAGGTTGTTTTTCCCAAAGTGGTTGTACCATTTTATAATCCCATTAGTAATGCAGGAAGCTTCCAAAATCTCCACATTCTTGCCAAGACTTGGAGATCACCTTAAATTGACGCATCCTAGAAAGTGTGGTTTTGATTTGATTTTCCTAGTGACTAATAATGTGGAGCATCTTTTCATGTGCTTATTGACTATTTGTATATCTTCCCTGGAAAAACATCTCTTTAAATCCTTTCTCCATATTCAAATTGGGTTGTTTGCTTTTTGTTGTTGACTTCAAGTCTTCTTTTTATATTCCAGTTACCAGTCCCTTATCAAATATATGGCTTAAATATATTAAGCCATATAATTAAATATTGGAGAAAATTAAATATTTTCTCCAATTCTTTTTTTTTTTTAATTGCACCACGTGGCACGTGGGATCTCAGTTCCCTGACCAGGGATCGAACCCATGACCCTCCAATGGAAGCATGGAGTTGTAACCACTGGAGCACTAGGGAAGTCCCTCCAATTGTGTGGGTTTCTTTTCCCTTTCTTGATATCTTTTGAGGCACAAACGTTTTTAATCTCGGTGAAGTCCACCTTCTCTGTTGGTTTCTTTTGTCACTTGTGCTTTTGCTGTCTAAGAGGACTGCCTAGTCCAAGATCACAAGAAGTCCTTATTTCCTGCCCCCAACAAGAGTTTATACTTTTTAACTTTCACACTTAGGTAGATGATCCATATGGTGTGTGAGATAATGGTTCAAGTTTATTATTTTACACCTGGATATCCACTTGCCCAAGAAGCATTTGTTGAAGAGACCATTCTCTCCCCCATTGAATGGTCTTGGTATCCTTTTCAAAAATCAACTGATCATAAAGATATAGGTTTATTTCTAGAGACTCAAAGTCCTCTTATAGGCATACCTCAGAGATGTTGATTCCACATCACTACAATTAAGTTATCACAATAAAGGAAGTCACATGGAATTTTTGGTTTCCCAGTGCACATAAAAGCTATACTTATACTATACTATAGTCCAATAAGTGTACAATAGCATGTGTCTAGAAAAACCATGTACATACCTTAATAAAAATACTTTATTGCACAAAATGTGATCAACTGACAACACAGGTTTGCCACACAACTTTGGATTTGTAAAAAACTGCTATAAAGCATTAGCACAACAAACCAGGTATGCCTGTACATCAATCTGTATGTCCATTCTTATGCCAACACCACGACATCTTGGTTGATGTACCTTTGTAGTTAAGATTTAAAATCAGGAAGTCTGAGAACTTTGTTCTTTTTCCAGACTGTTCTGGGTGCCTTGCATTTCCATATAAATTTTAGAATCCGATTCCCGCAAAAATTTTGGCAAAAAAAACCCAACTGGGATTTTGATAGGGACTGTGCTGAATCTGTAAATCAGCTTGGGGGTAAATTGCCACCTTAACAATATGAAGTCTTCTGATCTATGAAAACAAAGTATCTTTCCGTGTATTTAGTTAGGTCTTCTTTAACTATTTCAATTATGTTTTCTAGTTCTCAGTGTATAAATTTTACACTTCTGTTAAATATATTCTTAGGTATTTGATTTGTTTTGGAAAATAGTTCTTAAAAAGCCATTTTTCTGGGCTTCCCTGGTGGTCTAGTGGTTAAGAATCTGCCTGCCAATGCAGGAGACATTTGAGTCCTGGTCTAGGAAGCCCCCACATGCCCTGGGGCACTTAAGCCCATGTGCTACAACTACTGAAGCCTGTGCTCTGGAGCCCCTGCTCTGCCACGAGAAGCCACTGCAATGAGAAGCCTGCTCACCACAACCAAAGAGTAGCCTCTGCTCACCACAACTAGAGAAAGGCCATGTGCAGCAATTAAGATCCATCACAGCCAAAATAAACGAATCAACAAACATTGTTAGAGTAATTTTTCTGATTACAAAAGTAATGCTTGTTAATTTTCTGATATGGAAAATACAGAAAAGTACAGAGAAGAAAATAAGTATTAATAGTAATCCTACTAGCAGTATGTACTAGAAATCTGAATTTCTGTCTTTGCAACATACTTCTGTTTGAGGAACTGCCTTATCCCTCCAATATGTCACCCATTCTGGTATGATTATCAGTAATATTTCTCGTATCTCCTTCACCATAGGAGTGGGCATGTCTACTATCCCAATCAGCTAGCCCATACATGTGACAAAGTGATTGGTACTAAGATGGCCCATGTGACCCAAGCAGGGCCAATCAGAATTCTCAGTGAATGAGAATTCACTTCTTTCCTCTCTAGGATCAGAAGCTCAAGATCAAGAAGGTGCCAGGAGGCCCTAGGCTTTCCTGACAATATCTGAAGAGTTTCTCTGAGAATAAAGCTAAAACAGAAACCAGGAGACTAAAAAGAGACAGAAAAAGTCTGATGATACCCTTTAGGTTCCTGGATCTAGCGATGCCTAACCAAATCTATCACTGTAACTCCCAGGTGCAGAGCCAGGGCATTCCCTCTTTTGTTTAATCCTGTTTGACTTGATATTCTGACAACTGAAGAATTCCGTACACATGTCACTGTTGTTCAATCTCTAAGTCATGTCCGACTCTTTGCAACCCCATCGACTGCAGCACACCAGGCTTCCCTGTCCTTCACTGTTTCCCAGAGTTTGCTCAGACTCATGTCCACTGAGTTGGTGATTCCATCCAACCACTTTATATCCTCTGTGAGATCATCACTGTAACCATTTTGATGAACGTGCTTTCTGTCTTTTGAAAGAGATTTCGGCTTTCTTTAAAACATCATGTATTTAGTACTGTAAGTTTGTACATTCACATTCAATGACAAATACCATTGGCAGGTGCCAACTTATCAGTATATTCTTCTGAAACTATTTATTAAGCCACAGAATAAATCAGTTTTAAAGAGAAGCCCACAACTGCTTTTCTCCTTAGCCGCCACATACATCCATACACTTTAGCAAGAAATAAAGTACCTTCTTTCTTTTGTGGAAGTCTCTCTCTTGATTTCCATCTCTGCCTGTTTGGCCAGCAGGGCGGCAGCTTTAGCAGCTTCTACTTCCTCCTTTGTCTTTGCAAACCGAGCAGCTCTCTCCGCACGGTCCTTGAAAACAGTTGTTAGATATTAATTATCTTTCACTGCCAGAAAGATCTAGTTACACATTTCCAACATATGGAACACAGATATGCATGAATTCCTTAAGACCATACATGAACTTCATCACGCTGGATCTGGCATTTTTTAGTTTTATCAACTGTCAGGAACCACAGTTATTGTTAAACAAACAAGGACTTGATTTTGGTCACTATCTCTCAAGCCTGGAACAAGGTCAGTAGATAATATTTACTGAATGAATACATGAACAAACAATATTAAGAAAGGAGGTTTTCATATGTATTACAAATGCTTAATTCTAAAACCAACTGATGCAAAACCATCCTAAGCTTCATGTGCCTAAATCCTTTGAATGTCCTAAAAAAGAATGCTTAGCACTAGAGGAGACTGTGAGGGAGCAAATTCTTGGCTTCTTCCCTGGGAATCTTGAAAACTATCTTTGACTACTGATAAAATTCATAACATAACATGGAGAAAAATTACTTCAAAAGATTATCTCAGTTTTAATCTTAACTGTATTTTAATTAGACAATTTCTAGTAAAAGAAAACTGAGAATTAGTACTCTCTGAGTCACTAAAATCCACTATTTCTGTGTACCCTGTCTGGTAGCAAACCAAAACCACTGTGCCTGGGAAAACAATTTCACCAACGTTCTAGAGTCAAGCATTAAAAATAAACAACACTCACCAGAGCAATCTGCTGTTTTATACGCTCTCGAGCTGCCCTATCTTCTGCCTTTTCTCTGTTTCTTTCCTCTAACATTCTTTTTGTTAATTCTTCTTCTTGCTTTCTTTTATAATCCAACATTTCTTTTCCAGTTTTCCTCCTCTCAATTTCCTTCTTAATCTCTCTCTGAATTAAAGAAAAACTAAGTTTTATGAACCAGAAACAAAAATTAATAATCCTCTGTGAATACCATTTTGTACACAGGGTGTAGGCTACAGCTAAAGGAACAGAACAACTTCACAAAATGTAAGAGTCTAGTAGAATGTATTAATAGCGTGGGTCAGTGGTCAAATCCTATCAATTTATAAGTCTTTGCCAGTGGTTTTGTAAAGATTATCATGTGGTCAATGTAATTTGGGAAAAAAAAAAAAAAAACCAACAGAATTACAGGTTGTCCCTCCAAGGACAACAAAGTAGTCATTTATTTGGCCTGAAGATATAACCTTCATATATTAGAACCCCAAAGAGATGATGAAGTTTAGGTGCACAGTGTAATAAAAATGAATGGTGAACTAGAATACAACACCACCAGAGGAAATATTCAGCAAAATGTCTACCCATTTCTTTTTCACAAAAAGGAACTAAAACTTTGATCTGCATCAAATCAATTTTAATTCAAGTCCCTTTATTCTCAGTGTAAAAGATTCACTGCAAAGGGAGAAAAGATGGTCTAATTTATTCCTAGCCATTTCCAAATATCACAACAAAGTGTATACTGTGACTTTACGACAGAAGACTGGTAATGCCCCTTACTGTGCTGCAACGTTGAACTACAGGACCAGGGAGTCATCCCATGTGCCAAGCTAAATAAGAAATCAAACATTCCCTCATGGAAAGCAAGAGGAAAAAATACTAGGCATATCAATTTACCTGTTCTTCCTCTTTCCTTTTCTCTTCTCTTCTTTCTTCAAGTTTTTTGGTTAGTCTGTATTTTAAAAGTTTTAAAAATACATTAAGAAAGTTTAAAAAAATGCATTAACTGAGATACATTATATTGAAATAAATTACATTTAGAAGATTTCTTTAGCTAAAAACTGGGGAAATGTGGAGGCAAACAGAAAAAGCTCCTAAAGGCTAAGCAACAAATTCTCTACCTAGCCCCTGGCCCTGAAAAAAATCCACAAGAATCAGGGGGAGCCATAAGAAGCCTCCCTCCAGCTCTAAGGGCCTTACCTCCTACATACCACTAGAGTTCCCTTTCCTCACCTGATTTATCGGATACTGTTTTTTTTTTTTTGGCTACACCATGTGGCTTTTGGGGTCTTAGTTCCCCAATGAGGGATCAAACCTGAGGCCTTGGCAGAAAAAGCACAGAGTCCAATCCAGTGGCCCACCAGAGAATCAGATATTGATTTTAAAATGTCTTAAAATATATATATATATAAATCAATGACTTAAAAATGCTTTACCTCTTACATAGAAGAGGAATATAGCACAGAATTGATAAAAGCAAAAAGCTGAAGGCTAACATTTATAAAGACCAGTAACACCAAAATTGATTTTGAACTGTGAGAAATTCATCAATTAAAAACTAATGATTCTGAAAGCAGACAGTGGTAATGGTTCCACAACCTTGTGAATATATAAAAACCCACCCAATCTGCATACATTTTGCATTTTATGGTATGTGAATTTTATCTCAGTTTTTAAAAACTAATGGCACTTTTTCTCAGAGGGGTTTGGGTTGCACAGGCACATGCATTTGTTAAAACTCAGCTGAAGAGCTCAGCCAGAAATCTAAGGGATGTTCAAAGATGATGGTTTAGAACCCCAAAGAGATGATGAGGCTTAGGTGCAGATGGTGAGAAAAATGAATGGTGCGCTAGAACGCAGCAACACCAGAGGAAAAATTCAGCAAATGTCCACAGGTTTCTTCTTCATAAAAAGGATGTCAGAAGGACTTAAGACCCAACATGAAGGGGTTCTGCTATAAATCTAGAGTATTCTGTGCACTAAAAAAAGTTACGAGAGAAATGAACTGAAACACTTTTAAGAGGGGAAAAAAAAGGACCCATGAAACATCTTACTACTAAGGGAAATTATAAACTTGAATAACCACTTTGGGAAACTGTTCAGCCAGCATCTACAACCCAGAAATTCCCACTCCTGAAAACATACCCGAAAGATACATTCACCAAGACATGTAATAAAAGAATGTTCACAGCAATCCTATTCATAACCAACTCAAACTGAAAATAATTCAAACATCCATCATCAGTAGAATAGATAAATAAATCATGGTATAATCAATACACAGTCACTACAGCTATACAGTTATGAGCAACAATTTGAAGTGCTTATATGATTTAATTATGTGATCATGGCTCAAATTTTTGAAACGTCAAGCAGCTAATAGTTACTTCCCAGTGAAAACTGTTTCATTATTAAGATCTTTTCAACATTTTACCTAATTTAAATATTAGAATTCCTTTTTAAAAGCTTTTTTAAAAATTGGGTGTATGTATCTTCTAAGAGCACTTTGAAATTTTTTTTCCAGTTAAGGAATCTCAAACAACTCTAAAACCACTCTGTCCTGACCAGGCTAACTATAAAAGTAATAATGTTCAATGAAGAAAATGGGCCAAAACAAAGAAACATCTAATTCCAGTTTCACAGATACTAGTATAAGCATTTTGTGCATGTCTTCAAATATCTTCTGGGGTTCATTATCCTATGTAACACATACACACCAGTATGTGTACATATTGTTATTTTGTAATTAAAAATGGCTTATTATATTCTACTTGCAGAACCATATAGGCAGACACTAGTAGACATCCCTTTATGTAAGAATGGAAACTATTTGGGGGAATTCTCTGGGAGTCGACTAGTTAGTACTCTTAGCTCTCACTGCCAAGGGTCTGAGTTCAATCCCTAATAGGGGAAAACTAAGATCCCACAACTCATTTGGTGTTTAAAAAAAAAAAAAAAACAGAATGGAAACTATTAAATAACAGAAGCTCCCCTTTCCCACAGCAATTAAATAGCACTTGATCCCACCTCACAATAAAGGGCTACCTTTATTGTGTTTCTTCATATTCCCTCCAATTCTCGAAATCCTTTCCTGAGTTTTCGTTCTCACTTCACTCTAGGATCCCAAGGTGATACAAGTAAGGGTGCATGGTGAGGGATGTGGTGTTAGTAAAGTAGAGAGAAACAGAGGAGGAAGAGCCTCTGAAACTCTCGTTCCCTACTGCTCTTCTTCCAGACACACACCATTTCTCTCCACTGTGAGAGGTCTATCCTGCCGTGCACCACCAGATCCTGGCCCTGCCACACTCATAAAGAACAATCAGAATCAAGGGAGGTTTTGCTAAAATGAAGCTCATTTATACTGAACCGTCCATGAACTAACCCAAAAACTCAATGACAGCAATCATGAATCTTGGTTCCCCATAATATCTACGTCAACAAGAAAATATCAAGTCTAAGTAGTTTTTCTTAATTTCCATATAACACTAAGTGATTTTTAAGTCAAGATTTTAAAATATTCCTGCTTATCCATTCACCATTAACTCAAGTACCTTTTAAGAATCATAGTATAAGATTATGATTTGATAACTACTGTAATATTAGAAAGTACTAAACTAGAAGCCACAAAAAGTCAGAAATTTGATTATCAGACTAACAGCACGTGATACTTAATAGACAGCCACATATGCAGAACCCAGACTCAGTGCATAGTCATAAAATTGGCTGCCCATCTGGAACTTATCCTGTGACACAGAGAGATAAAAGCAGAAGTGACAGATGGAAACACATATACCAAAATACTAGTGAAAGAGGGACTGTTAAAATTATCAGACCTAAAGCTGACCAATGACTTCAGAGATATACACAAGTTCTTACTTCTAGAATATATTTTCTATGGATACAAATAAGCTGGTCAAGAAGTAAAAAATTTCAACCTAGAATTTTAAAATTTTTTGTAATTTTAGCCTAAATTCAAATTAATGAAGTAACCCAAATTCTAATTAATGAAGTAACTGAAAACCACCGTCTATTAATAACAAAACACTGTGTCTAAAAATAAAAGCAAACCTTTCCACTCTGACGGTGAGGTCTTCAGTAGGTCTCTGATTTGAACATCCACTAGGCTCTTGAGACACAGTGGTCTGGCCTGAACTTTCTCCTCCTTAAATAATAAAAGAAAAAAAAAAAGAAGAATGCCAATTTTTAAAAAGACATATATCTTTTGGGTTACAACATCTGTTAACAATCTTGTTTCTTAAACATATTTTCCCTAGGGATGGAGTAGGTGATAAGAAATAAACTATTACTAACTCTGCAAGTTTGAACCTGGAATAACAGTATATAAGTAGGAAATAAGGCAGTTACTCAGCTGAAAGCCACCAAAATAAAACACGCAGAAATATTAATCTGGCAGGAGGGAATATAACAAAAGCAGAATAGCATGCCCTAGCCAGGGGCAGGTTCTGCTCGAAAGCAGCAGGGTCCAGTATCTTTGGTATCCATTAGGGCAGCCACTAGTCAGTCACGTGTGGCTACTGAGCACTTGTAATAAACTAGTGCAGGTCAGAGACTTTTTCAACTGTATTTAATTTTAATTAAAAATGCTACATGTGGCTGTGGTTATGGTATTGAAGAGTTCTAGGGAATTTCCTGGTGATTCAGTGATTAGGACTCTGCAGTCCCACTGGAGGGGGAACAGGTTAGATTCCTGGTCCCACAAGCCTCACGGCAAAAAAAAAAAAAGGGGGGGGGGCCGCGAAGCTCTAGAGGCCAAGTATGATACTGGGTATTACTAACGTTATGATGACCCATGGGATCTGCTTCTTCAGACCACAATGATTCCTAGAGAAGCTTTTCATACCGAATATTTCATACACTAATATTCTTTTAAGGATTTCTTGAAGGACAGAATTTTGTCCTGGTCTGCAGTAGAGGATAGCTATGGTCTGGTACTCCCTTTCAAAACCTCTGCTATTTCCTTCCTTACCACTCACTAACAACTTCATTATTCCTTATATGTTTGATCTTTGAAACAGTATGGACTGCAGAGCAACAAAGTCTGGGTTAAACCTTGTTCTGTCACTTGAGTAAGTTATTCAATCTCACTACCTTACCTATAAAAAACTGCATAGACTTGTTAGGAGAAATACGTGCTACAGAAGCACAAGACTGAAAGTTGTACTAGGACTGGCACTAAGTGATTCAGTTATTACAGCAGTAATAGAAATATTAGAATTACTAAATAGAATCAATGGTATGTATGCATGTACTCCTACCCTGACATTCAGTGCATCACCTACATAACTTGAAATCAGCCACAGAAGGATTATTTACACTTCGGAAATTAGTAAACACTACAAATGAGGGCTTTTCTCCCTCGCTACAAAAAACTTTTGTTAAATATCTACTAGCATATCATGAATGCAACCCTTGAGTAAGAAATGGTAATCTCTAGCAGCCAGTGTGTGTTCTATAGGAAATTAATGTTTTCTTTAGTAAGTAAAATGAATGTCAAGGTCATTAGATGTTAGCAAAAAATATTTAAGAAAACTTCTGAAAATAACCTGTGAACAAGCTGAAAAAAAGTGTTGTGTATAACAATTAGTGAGGTGGATCTATGACTCATAAACAAAGAAAAATGGATGGCAATCAGCTAAAACAATTGATAAAAATCCAAACACAGTAAAATTACTAGAGGAAGTTCTGTCTTTAGGTTTAAAGACAACTGGATTATCATGCATAACTTATCTCCTGATAAAAATGCACAGCAACACCCATAAAGTAGTCGTGACAAAAAAGAATAAACCTGACTTCAACAACTAAAACCAGCCTGTAGTATTACTTCCAATTTAGAGGAATTTTTACAAATTATCATAGGGATGTACCAAATCCAGACTGTGGGAAACTATAGAAAAAAACCACTGATGACAGTGGGAATCTATGAAAATCACTGACTAATAATGATATATTGGACTCCAACTCAAAGCTGGAAAATTTAGTGTAAATATAAATATTGCCTAATTAATGATAAAAAAGAATCAATGTTAAACTTTCCAGGATTCATAAGAGATAATCACATTCTATTTACATTTTCTAAAATGCTTTTTAAGATATTTTTTTTTTGTGACGCTGCTCAGCTTATGGGATTTCAGTTCCCTGGGCCCTTGGCAGTGAGAACATGGGAGAGGTCCTAATCACTGGACCTTCAGGGAAGTCCCAATATCAACATTTTTAAAGATGAAATGATATAATGCCTAAGTGTATCCTAATAATAAGTGGCAAGGAGATACGGAAAGGAAGCACAGATGAAACAATATTGGCCATGAGTTAAAAACAGATGGAAGATAGGCAATGGGTTCATGAGATTTCTTATACTATCTTCTCTACTTCTGTATGTTTAAAATTTTCCATAATGAAGCTAAATAAACAAACAAAAAAACTACAAAGAACTAAGATTAGAGTTGCTACTCACCTCAGATAAGAGAGTATAACAGTCTGAGCCTAAGCAAGTTATTTACCTATTAAACCAAACACAAGAATGCTCTTTGTGGGAATATAACAGAATCCAGAGTGTTATGTGTAACTCTTTAAGTAGTACTAAAGTTAATGGGAAATTATAGAACATCGAATATGGGGAAGAATTTTGCTAAAGCCTAAGGGGTTCAACAACAGAACAAGATTCCTAGCAAGGTAATGAGCTTCCTCTCATTAAATATATTCAAATACAGGCCTGACGATTATCTATACAGGAGCTAGAGCAGGATCACCTTTTAAGATACTAATCTAAAAGTACTTCTTGGACTTGCCTGGTGGTCCAGCGGTTAAGAACCCACATGCCAATGCAGGAGACACAGGTTGGATCCCTGCTCCGGGAAGATTCCACATGCCTTGGAGCAACTAGGAACTGTGCACCTGCGCTCTAGAGCCCATAAGCTGCAACTGCTGAAGTCCATATGCCCTAGAGCCCATGCTCTGCAGTAAGAGAAGCCACTGCAATAAGCAGCCTGTGCGCTAAAACTAAAGAGCAGCCCCGGCTCACCACAACTAGAGAAAGCCTGTGAGCAGCAATGAAGACCCAGTACAGCCAAAAATAAATAGAATAAAAAAAATAATATTCTCGCTTTGTATCTAACCCTACATTGCCTGATACAAAGCTATATTATACAAAACAAGTGATTGTACATGATCTTTAAAATATTGTATAGAATTTCTCTCTGCCTTTTCTATCAACCTCTCTGCAGTCACAACTCTTATTGCTACAAGCTCTATTTTACAATTAACTTTTTTTTCATGTTTTTTTTTTAAATTTTATTTTATTTTTAAACTTTACATAATTTTATTAGTTTTGCCAAATATCAAAATGAATCCACCACAGGTATACATGTGTTCCCCATCCTGAACCCTCCTCCCATCTCCCTCCCCATACAAGTGAAATCACTCAGTTGTATCTGACTCTTTGCAACCCCATGGACTGCAGCCTACCAGGCTCCTCTGTCCATGGGATTCTCCAGGCAAGAATACTGGAGTGGGTTGCCATTTCCTTAAATTAAGTGAATGTGAAGGGGAAAAATACAGTATTTTCATTTTTAAAAACATTAATCCAGTCTTCAAAATGAAGTAAAGTGTTTAGTGTACCCAAAAGGGTACACTAAAAATTACCTGTTGCAGAATCTGATTTTGTATCAGAAGTGGATGGCGTCTCACAGAGCTCTACATTTCTGGACTGACAGTTTTCAGAAGTGTTGTTATGTTCAAATGAGGCAGATGGAGTAGAGACTGAACCTTCTGATTGGCTACCATTTGCCAATGATGCTTCACCTTTTAATGAATGCATCTAAGGAGGAAAAAAAACACTGATTTTAATTACAGGTAAGAATCTAAATTTACCATGGTATATGAGACCAAAAAATGAGGAAGTCAATCTATACTCCACAGAAGTGAGAAGTACTGAACCTCCCAAGTAAATCAATCTAAAATGTATAGTCCTAAACATGACATAATCAAACTATGGAATTCAACAGCAAGGTGACAAGAGCATTAAAAGATTTTTAAACCACACTGTTGATTTTTCTTAAAATGAGAATTCAAGGAAAAAGGTTACAAGCTGTATTAGCCATATGCCCAAAGTGGATGGAAGTGAGAAATTGAGTAAGATCTATAAAACAAGTCAAGTAATATACTATTAAGGACCTTAATGTGAGAGCAATACTCTCTTGCAATAAAGTAATAGTGACTACATTGTGTGGTTGGGTGACAGAGGAAAAGGGAAGGGAGAATAAGAAGTCACTCATGTATAGGCACCTCTAACTTCATAAAGTGGTTTTGAAAATCAGTCCAGAAAGACAGTATTAACTACCTTTTAAGTTTAATAGCATGGCTAGTTCCTGAATATTTAGAGTGACTCCAAAAATATTCCAATGTCAAGTTCTTGACAGATCATTTTCCAATGTTTATACAAAGAACCAATTCTGTTCCTTCTCACCTGCCGGACTTTGTGGATTCTGGTAACAAGTTCATCTGCAGAAATACTTCCTGCTATTACTTCCAAAGGAATTCCACTGTCTCCAATAAAAAAACTGGAGGGAACACACACTACAGGATCTGCACAGTGTTATCAAGTCTAACAACTCATGAGAAACAAGGGAATAATTTTATTAAACACTACTGATTAAAAGAAACAAAATAATCTTTGTGAATTTCACAATAAGCTAACCTGTTTACAAAATAATTTCAACTAGTTTATCACTATGTGATACATGAATTGATTTATTTCTATCGCATATATGTAAGTGGAAAACACTCATTACATTCCCTTCTATCATGACTTTTACATCTATCTTATCTCTTGCCAGCTACTTCTATTAAATAACATTCCAACTGCATCATATTGCTTTCCAGCTATCGTAATCGCAATTTTAAAAAGCTCCCCAAGGGGCCTTCCTTGGCAATCCAGTGGTTAAGACTCTGTACTCCCACTCCAGAGGGCATGGATTCCATCCCTGGGATCCCTGGTTGCAGGATCCCATATGCTGCACCTCACAGGCAAAAAACAACAAACTCCCCATGACCCCATTTGATACAGTGCACTGTCTGAAAGGACAATCAGCAATATAAAGTTTCCATAAACAAGAATTCATCAGTTCTTAAATAAAAACAAATGATTTCTAATTGTTATGCATCAACCAAAAGAAAGGTAAATCCTCAAGCAATATTCATATATATACAACTGATTCTTCATGTAAAGGATACAGATCTGTGAAAATTGTAGGCAGGCTTCACTGCAAAACAAAATCAAACAACAAATCACTAGATGAATATAAGTATTTCCCAAATACTGAGTTGTTTTTATAAAAATGTACTGTACCAATTACAAGTATTTTTCTGAAACTACAAGTTCCTTTCATAGCTATCAACTGAAAGGAGAAAAATGTATTCCTTATCTCACAGACCATTTTGGGTTTGTTTTATAATTTTCAAATTAGAGAGATACTTGCTCTTGCAAACCACAAACTAGTGGTCAGATGTGACACCTAAAAATCACCTTAGTATCTGCCATGTTGCTTCCTCAGCAGCATGTGTTTCTGAATACAATATTGTAGCTTGTAATAAGAAGATATTAATACCTATGAATTACTTGTGCAAGTGATAATGCAATACTCTGTAATACGAAAGGACTCAAAACAACCTAAATATCCACCAGTTAAAAATTGATGAATCATGCAATTATAAAGAGGGAAAAGAAAAAAAAGTATGTCAAACTACTATCATTTTTGTAAAAAAAAGGGAGAGGAAAACAATGGTATTCTCTTGATTTGGTTTCTTCCAAAGAGTGGTTAGGGACAGGGATGGGAGAGAGAGACTTTATAACAGTAATAAAAGACATTGATAAATGTAGATGAGTAATTCCAAGAACCAAATCAATGCTTCAAAGAACCAGAAATTTGCTTTGTCTTTTTCCGAATCTGAGACATGATTATAATAAAAACATCTGAAAATGTAAAAGAAAACTATAAAGAAAAATATTATCAAGAATCCTACTTTCTCAGCTATAACCACTGTAAACTTTTGATACATTTTCTAACAATCTATTTTCAATGCAAGATACCTCCATAAATAAGAATATACTAACATGTTCCTAGAACGTTAGCTTTATTATTATATAATAAATTTACTTTTCATAATTTAAAAAACATACTAGATCTCATCGAGCTGTCCATAATGAAACAACCGTCAACCAACACTATACACAAGTACTCCTGCATCTGCTAATAGAAATTTGTTTTTAAAAATGCTAGATACATCAGTCTGTATATAAATCACAACAATTCTGAAATTGTCATTTCTTCCACATTCCCAACAAACCCCTACATTTCTCCTGCCATTACTGACTCTAAAAGGTGCTTCTGGAAGAGAATGGACAGTATCAATGATATGATAGACTCTTTAAAAGAAAAAAGAAAAAAAAACACAATTATAGCTCAATAAATAAATGTTCAGTAACTACTGTGAAGCAGACTGTACTATGATTTGCTTCATGTTTTATTAATGAAGAAAAAATTTTTAATAAAAAGTTTACAAAATTACAGGTAAATTTCTATTTTAATGTTGATAGTAATTTTCATTTTGATACTATTCATACCAAAAGAACAGAAAGCCCACTTTAAAATTTTTCCAGGCATTCATCACTGATGGCTGTGGCTAACATCATAAAGACAAACAACAGAGCATTATGCACCCTGTCGCAGAAGAATGGAAGACATACCACCATCTAAGAAGTCGTCTTAAGTGGGGGAAAGAAACCTGAATCCAAATGTCAATTTACAGAAAATGGAGGACAGAGTAATAAACTAAATGACACTGACAGGACTACAATGAACAAAGCCTACACTGCAGGAAACTATGTAACAATCACCTGGATTCTCAAAAAAATAGACTGCAAAGAAAAAGACAGAGAGGGAGATCCAGAGGCGAAGCCTCCAGAGTAAAGAGCCTGACAGAGACCAGCGCATCACAATGTGTAGATCTTTATGGATCCTGAACCAAACAAACTGTAATAAATAACAAAACCTGACTGATGAAACTACTGAAAATGTAAACACTTGGTAGGTATTTGATATTAAGAAATTAAATTAATTTTTGAAGTATTGTTAAAAAATTAAGAATTCTTATCTTCTAGAGACATAGCAAAATATTGATAGATGAAATGATATGATGACTGAGATTTATTTCAAAATTATATGGGATGGGTTCAAATGGGTGGGGGAAAAGATGAAACAAGACTAACCAAGAGGTGACAGCTGTCTAAGTAGTTGACAAGGTGGGGGGGCAGGGTTCATTACACTACTCAAACACTGCTGTGTATGCCTGAAATTTTCCATCACACACACACAAATTTTAATGGGGGAAGAGGGATATATTCACAAATGAAACAGACTTGTGGTTATCAGGAACTATGATGTGCCTATAAATGCTCTTATTTTTACTGAATTAAATGACTCCATTTTCAAAAACAGGATCCAAAAGAGTGGTTATAACCTTTTAGAGATATTTAATATATTGTTTATGATTACTTCCAAGTTTTTAGAATCTGAGGATCACAGTTCCTTTGCATTACTGGTGTATGTCACATAGCTGCTTGGCAGACCAAGAATTTATCAGTTTTTCAATGATATAAGAAGAAATTTGAAAAATGGCAATCAGAATATAAGCCCTCAGAACACCTTAGACAAAAATCAACATTCTTATAGTTCAAGAGTATAAATCATAAATCACAACCAGAGACAATGGTTAAAAATTTTGTTTTAAATTGCAAGAGTAAACATAAGCAAAACATAAGCAAACCTTTTGGTATCGATTTTAATAGCAACAAAACTGTTTGAAGATGCTTCTGTCACTTTCTCATCTTCCCAACTTGCAGCCATCTGTGTAGACTGCTCATCATCACCTGTAAAACATTTCAAGCATTCTTATAGCATAAGGCCAGTATCTGCTGATTCTTTTCCCTGTAATCTGGAACTTCAAATAAAATACAAACCCACAAATACTATTTTCTACCAAATTTGAAAACTGAATTTTTCCATAAATGAAGTGACTGTTAACATTAATAAAAAGTAATGAAAAAGAAAATACTGGTATTTAGGTTATACAAAGTGTTTCTAAATGAAGACATCCAAATTATGATGCAAATCATGGGCAGAAATGTGTCTATTTTGGCTTTTGTACATATGATTTTAGAAAACAAAGGTACAATACTTTTCCTATACGTAATATCTTTCTGTTGAGTTTAATGTCCTCCGCACACACACCACTTATTCTCCAGAATCCCTCCAAGGTAGACAGAAGCCGGGTGTGATTCTGTTTGCAGTTTTGCACCTGCCTTTTGTTAGAGGTATGCCAGTTATAAAAGGTATGCTGATCCAAAACTAATCTATGGTGACAGAATTGAGCATGCATGCATGCTACCTTGGTGGAGGTACTACTGATTGGGAAAGAGGATGAAGGAGCCTCCAGGGTCTTGGAAATGTTTATATATATATATGACTAACAATGCTGTGTCAGTTTCAGGTGTACAGCAAAGTTTTTCAATTATACATATACCCGTACCTATTCTTTTTCAAATTCTTTTCCCATTTTCCCATACTCTTGAAAACTGAGCGGAGTTCCCTGTGCTATACAGTAGATTCTTATTGGTTGTCTATTTTAAAAACAGTAGTGTATATACATGTCAATCCCAATCTATCCCTACCCACCCTTCCCCCTGCCCCACCCTGGGTTACCATAAATTCATTTTCTGTTCATTTCTATTTTGTAATTAAATTCATTTGTGTCATTTTTTTTTAGATTCTGCATAAGCAATGTCATATGATAGGAAATGTTGATCTTACGCAAGTGTATTCATCTATAAAAATTCATCTAGCTGTTCACTAAATATATTTTACTTAATATACTGTATGCAATACCTCAATGACAAAATATTTTAAAAATTACACCCATTAAGAGATTATTTCCATTTTAGACCTGTAACATCTAGATTTTGGCATAACCATTTATTGATGGGCAAAGGGAAACTTACCAGAGTTAAGTCACTGAAAAATATTTCTAAGGTTAGCAGAGCTATGTTTTCAGATCACACTTTTTGCTTTACAAAAATGCGAGCTTTCTATACCTACTCTTTTGTAAGTTGTTTTCTTCCCATGTGTGTTCCCCTTCCTCATTTTAATCTACCCTTAGTCTTCTCCATCTCAGTTATCTGATATTGATAACACCATCCTTTCAGTTCTCAGACCAAAGTTTACTTATTTTTGCCTTCAGTTGATGTTATCTCCAAAATATATCTGGAATATTTGGAATGTATCTGGAATATCATATTCTGACATAATGATTACAATAGCCTCCTAACTGGTCTCCCCGCTCAGTCTACTCTTAACGCAGCATCCTCTTTTAAAAAGTCAGATCAGGGAATTCCCTGGGGGTCCAATAGTTAGGACTCGGCACTTTTACTGCAGGGGCACAGGTTTGAGCCCTGGTTGGGAACTAAAATCCCACAAGCCACAAAGCACAGCAAAAATAAAATGACACACTTCACATATTTCCAAAGCTTCCTCATTTCCCATTTCCCTCATTTCTTTTCTATAATACTATAACCTTCTAACAGGCGACTTGTTTTCCTTATCATGTTCACTGTTTGTTGTCTGTTTCCTTCCACTAGAACTCATGCTCCATGAGGGCAAGAACTGTTTTCCTTCTTATTTACTGTTATAACTCAAACATCTACAACAGAATCTAGTATATAATAAATAGTTAGAGTACAGCAGGCTCTCAATAAGTGTTTTGTAGAACGAATAACTAAATTTCTTGTATAGAATCTTGGCATGCCTACAAAACTTGACTAATGCTACATGGCTGAAAACATCTTTTCTGAAATGAGATTCAGGACTATTCAGTAATAAGGGGCTTGAGAAATATGGCCATGGAAAAGTAGACAGGGATAGAATGCATGCACAGACCAAGACCAAAACAATGCCCATTAGCAGACGCCTAGATGTTGAAGCAGCAGACAGGAAAACTATCATTTGCCATGAGATCATTCTGAGCATGTCTTCAGACACTATGGGGTGACGAGAGCTGCAAGATTCCAAGTAAATGACAAGATTATCAACCTAGAAAATAGTTACAAAGGAACATCCTTAATACACTTAGAGAAGGCTGTGAGGTGTAAGGGGTTATTTTTATTCATTCTTTCTTTCATACATTCACTATTTTACTTCACATTTATATTGTGCTAGGCACTGTGCTAACTATAACTAAATATAAAACAAATGAGATACTATATGCCCTCAGTGGAGCTTAAAATCTAAAAAAAGTACTTGTTTGGTAAACTATAATTATGGTAAGAAATGCTCTGAAAAAACAGACCCCTTTAGATTGGTCAGGGAAGCCCTCTCTGAGGTGATATTTAAGGTAAGACCTAAAGGATGAAAGAGGTAAACCATGCCACAGGCCAGAAAAGTTCACTAAGCAGAAGGAATTTCTGTGGAGGGAAAGGGCTGTATGGTTAGGAGTGTTGTGAACACTAGGTACCAGGGAACAAGATGAGACTGAAGAGTTGAGTCCAAAGATGACTCCCATGCTTGGGTTTATCCAACTGGATATAAGGTGGTGCCATTTACTTAGCAGTAGAGTACCAGGGGGTGGGGAACAGATTCAAGCAGTAATACTTTCAGGCTTGAGAGTCCTGTGAGGCATCCAAATGGGGATGTCAAGTAGGCAGCTGGAAGGATGGACCTGCCACTCCTGAGGCTGATGTTCCTCACTCCTTCACCTAGGCTGTTCGATGCAGACAGCTTCTCAAGGGCTCCATCTCCACTAGCAATGTCTGCTCATGACTCAGTGGAGGGCAACAACAGCTGCCTGACCAACAGAGATGTAAGAGACTGAATGGAATTACATAACAAGAGTTACCTTAGCTCTACTGGGTGAGATTTTTAACTGCCAACTTTGGTATCTTTACTTTCTTATTTTTAATCAAATTATGAACTATGCTGTGGAGTTAGATGGGCCAAAGATTTCAGGAGAAAACATTACATTCCTGGTGGTGTTAGCAGTATCCCAAAGTAAAGCCACTTAAAAAGAGCAATACAAACTTGGAAGCAGTTGCAGACCCTACAACCAAGAATTTCAACAGAGAAAAACTCAGCTGGTCTAAACCCAAATGGCTTTTTAGTCTATTTTAATCAAAAAAAAAAAAAAAAAAAAGGCATTAAATAGCATTGGTCAAGGAGATTTTAGCCAACTAGAACCATCAGTCAATGACCAGTGTTTAGTTGTCTAGCCAGTGACAAGACACCTCTGCTTCAGAATGCCTGTCAAATTATTGTACATTCCCAAGAATCAAAACCTGTTTGTTTCTTTCAATTTACACACCTACAATAATTTGAAAATACTTGTTTGACTTAACTAGTAGTAACCTCTCCAGTCTCTTAACAGTAATTCCACATATTCTTTAATTGATCCATGAAAATTTCACTAAAACATAAACAATCTGCCTAAAATGTTTCCCACTTGAGTGGCTATATGAACCACTTCCTTCCAACTATAAAGCTATCTTTTTAATTTTCCAGTGAGTTGGCACATTACTGTCAAGGTCTCAGATCTAAGAAAATCATGAGTTCTGACTATATTCTTCAAAGTCAAGAATAAAGGTCTAGGGAATTCCCTGGTGGTCCAGTGGCTAAGACTCCATGTTCCCAATCCAGGGGGCCCAGGTTCGATCCCTGATCAGGGAACTAGATCCCACATACCGCAACTAAAAAATCTGCATGCCACAACTAAATAAATACATTAAAAAAAAAAAAAAAAAAGAATAAAGGTCTAAGCAACTTATAAGTGTTGCAATTTCATGACTGCACTGTCTACACACTCCAGCCAGTGTTGGAGACTAACTTCCTAAAACTCTAGAAAAACTAACGGTATTTGAATGGGTCAAGTGATGTGGAAGCAACTCCTTCCACAGACTGCTAACAGTCCTCCTGCAAACATTCAACAGTCACCCATATTCTAAAAGCATATGTTACATGATACATGCTCATCAGAAAAACTTAAATTGAAGAAGGTATATATTATATATAGACACAAAGCCCCAAAGACCTATGACTTTATTTTTCTATTGTACTAATTAGCGCTACTGTTTCCAAATGGGTTTCTAAATGTTTCTTAATTAAACCTAGCATTTCTTTCAAATTAACAGGTTAGTCCAAGAGTGCCTTCAAGGAACCTTTGGACACTGATCAAATGTGATTTCTGTTTAAAAATATGACTACTGGGGACATCCCTGGCAGGCAAGCGGTGAAAAGTTCCTCCTGTCCTCTTCCAATGCAGGAGGTGAGGGCTCCACCCCTGGTCACAAAACAGAAAGGTTGTAACAAACTCTACAAAAGATTTCCTGATTTCTACACCAATTTCAGTTAACTACCTAAGATCTGTTGTATAACTACCTAACGTCTGTCTGTACAATGGTTTTTTTTTCCTCTGGAGAAACAAAAAAGACACTTTTTTGGAAGCTGATAAAAAAAAAATCTGTCAAGAAAAGATACATATTCTTTTTGTGACACTGGTGTACGTCACTTAGCCGCTGTGGACCTAAGTTTCCTCATTGATAAAATGGGCATGATATACCCTGTATTACCAACGTCCAGGATCAATTGAGTATATGCGAAAAACACAACTTAAAATGGTGTTACAACTATTATTGCACTCTTAATGAGCATATTCAGTATCATTAGTTTTCCTTTCCCTTTTCTTATGATTTTATTTATCTACGGCAGTGCTGAGTTTTCCTTGCTGCTCCGGGCTTAGGCTTCTTTTCTTTTCCTGGAGAGTGGACGCGGCTCTCTAGTTGCAATGCCCAAGCTTCTCATTGGGTGACTTCTCTTATTGCGCAGCACGGGCTCTAGGCGGGGGGCTTCAGTAGCTGCGGGGAGTGTGCTCAGTAGTTGTGGCCCGTGGGCTTAACTGCTCCGGGACATGTGGGATCTTCCACTATCAAGGACTGAACTTGTGTCTCCTGCATTGGCAGGCAGATTCTCTACCACTGAGCCACCTGAGAAGCCCTTCCTTTCATTTTTAATCCACTTATTTTCTTACAGGTTTACAGCAGTTAGTTATTATGTGAAATATAACTCTAAAAAAACAGCATAAAAGAATCTGAACTACTCCAGCTCTTCTAATTAACATCAATGAGTTAAAATTTTACCATAATTTAAAACAATTCAAAATTTCAAATTTAATGTTGTGAAACTCATATTTCAGCAACTTGCTCTTCACTACAGTGCATAAAGCTACAGATTACCGAGCCTTCCAAGCCACAGTTAATAATGAACAGACCGTTATTAAACACAAATAGTTGAAATAGTGCACCTCAAATTAACGGTAGTCGCAAATACTAATTCGGTTCAGGTAATGAGGAGCAGCAAAACTTCACAGAGGCACAAGTGTACTGCAAATCTAGAAGACTGCAGTAATAAAATACGGAGCAAAATAACCCAGAGCAACACAGAATAGATGAGTTAGTACACATTCTAAAACTGTATCTATGATACTGCTGCTGCTATTGCTGCTAAGCTAGGAAGACAATAAAAAGAATCAATGCTTGTGTGTCTACTTCGAAACAAACGGTTAAGTAACAATCCACTTGCAAATTATTTCATATTAGATTCTCCACTCCTATGGCATTAAAAAAAAATACGATTTATATAGACCTCAGAAGTTTACGTTTCAGGAACACACGAAAGCCAGTAACAGTGAACATCAGGTGGTTTCTCTTTGTTGATTACCGATGACACAGCTTTCTTCCTCAAAGTCCACAACTAATTACAAGCAAAACGGCCTTAGGGCCCGTCTCTCTCCTCACCTACACACTAACTATACGGGAGTTAAAGTCTCTCCAAGTGGAGCACTCCGTCGGGGGCGCCAGGAGGCGACGGTGGGGTCTGCGGGTGCCAACTCCGCAGGCGGCGCGGAGTCAGGCTCGACCGCGAGCAGGGCGGCTAGGGCCTGCTCTACCCGTCCCCTCGCCCCGCACTGGGGAGACGGCAGGGCTCGGCGCGTTTGGGGGGCGAGGCCGGGACCGTGCCTCCCGCAAGGGGGCCGGGAAAAGCGAGCGGTGGGGGTCAGGCCAGGTGTACTCCAAAAGGCCGGGGCAGGCGCTGAGACGCCAGGGACTGGCAGCCGGGCCTCTTGGGGCCCGGAGGAAAGGCTGGGGGCCCCTGGGGTTGGAGGTAGGCCGGAGGGGGTGTCCGTGCCACATCTCGGGCCCTCGCCTCCTTCACCTGCCACGAACACCACGAAGACCGCGCCACTCCTCTTGGCCGACGCGATGGCGGCCGGAATGGCGCCCTGGAACCACAGCATCGCTGCCCTCGGGCCGAGGCGCTCGCTCGGTGTATTGTCGCCGCGGTCCCGGAATTGGCCCCGCCCTCTCCGTCGCCTGGCTCCGCGGCCCCCGCAGCCCCAGCCGGTCAGCACCCCGCCTCCGGCTCCGCACAGGCGCGCAAACCCGTCAGCGGCCCACTGGACGGGCGTAAGCGCGCAGGCGAGGCGCACCCCGAGACACGTGACGCCACACGTCGGCGTAAGCGCCGCGCCCCCGTGCCTTGTCTCGTTGGCAAGTCGGAGTGTGCGCGCGCACGCGAGGCCGCAAGGCGCTGCAGTCACAGAAATAGAAGGAGGCGTAGGGAAGAATGACTAATCGCTAAATGGCGTCGGTGGCGTCTTCCCGATGCATGACGGGAATTGTAGTCTTGGCTTGGTCCCTTTATTATTGTTTAGTTCAGTTCAGTTCAGTAGCTCAGTCGTGTCCGACTCTTTGCTACCCCGTGAACCGCAGCACGCCAGGCCTCCCTGTCCATTACCAACTCCCGGAGTTCACTCAAACTCACGTCCATTGAGTCAGTGATGCCATCCAGCCATCTCATCCTCTGTCGTCCCCTTCTCCTCCTGCCCCCAATCCCTCCCAGCATCAGAGTCTTTTCCAATGAGTCAATCTTCGCATGAGGTGGCCAAAGTACTGGAGTTTCAGCTTTAGCATCATTCCTTCCAAAGAACACTCAGGACTGATCTCCTTTAGAATGGACTGCTTGGATCTCCTTGCAGTCCAAGGGACTCTTAAGAGTCTTCTCAAGAGTCTTCTCCAACACCACAGTTCAAAAGCATCAATTCTTCAGCCCTCAGCTTTCTTCACAGTCCAACTCTCACATCCATACATGACCACTGGAAAAACCATAGCCTTGACTAGACGGACCTTTGTTGGCAAAGTAATGTCTCTGCTTTTCAATATGCTATCTAGGTTGGTCATAACTTTCCTTCCAAGGAGTAAGCGTCTTTTAATTTCATGGCTGCAGTCACCATCTGCAGTGATTTTGGAGCCCCCCAAAATAAAGTCTGACAATGTTAATATTGTAGGAAATGTTAATTGTGGTTTGCCGGATAAGGCTAAGGGGGCAACTGTGAGAGCCGCTTCACAGTCTATAAAGACAAGGAGAAATGGTGCTACCCATTGGAAGATGCTCTTCTTTTGGAGACCTTAAATAAGAGGAAATCATCCTCCACCCGGATGGAACTCTGCCTAGTGCGACGATGTAATTCTCTATTATGATTAGTGGCTATTGTGGATGGGTGTCTCTCGGTATGAAACTTAATGGGGTTTGTAGGGATTTACTACAAGGCTTTGATTTCTATTGAACTTAATTTATCAGCTCGACCTTGAAGAAAAGAAATAACAACAGTCACATTGTGTAATACCATACAGCCCGTGTACCTGAGAGGAGTTTATGGTTGAACGCAGACCTTGAGTAAGGTCATTGGTTAGAGATCATTACAAACCTTAAAACACTTAGCTATGCTGTTGCTACAGCTGGTTTCAAAAGTTAAGTCAGGGCTTCCGGTGGAAGAGCCTGGGGAAGGGGCGGCAGGTGCCACGTAGGGCCCCGAAGATGGCAAGAAGCCCCTGAAGCAGCCCAAGAACCAAGCCAAGGAGATGGACGAGGAAGATAAGGCATTCAAGCAGAAGCAGAAGGAGGAGCAGAAGAAACTAGAGGAGCTAAAAGCAAAGGCCGTGGGGAAAGGCCCCCTGGCCACTGGTGGAATTAAGAAATCTGGCAAAAAGTAAGCTGTTCCTTGTGCCTGAGGCAATGATGACCCTTAGTTCCATTCCTGTTTAAACACCTGGATTCCCTGCCATAATACCTGTTGCGACCTATAGCTAGAATGAAGTGTTGTCTTGAAACCTATTGTACATTTAAGAATAAACTTTTGTAAAAAGAAAAAAAAAATCAGAAGCAGAGAATAGATAATGATTTCTTTTCCAGCTACTTTTCATGGTAATGCAAAAGTGAATAAATAATTTTGTTTACCATGATATATGACAAAGTACTATTATCAAGATATAGCACTTTGTGGTTGGTTGCCATTAAAATGAAAACTGACCCAAATTTAATACCTTCATGAAATTACACGGTCTCTAATAGCTATTGGCTAAAGGTTTCTATGGTTTATTTAAAGTTGCATAGGCTATTATATTGTACATCCTACATCACTTAATTTCTCCTCTAGCAGCACAGGCATTTGACAATCTTTGAAGGATTAAGGAGGGGCTACATCTGAAAATACCCCTTTCCTACAAGTATTTAACCTAAAAATAGCTAGGAGATTGCATTCTGATTTTTATTTGCTTTTTTCCAATCAGGCCTCTTATGTAGTGTTCTTATAAACTGAAACATAATGCTGATTACAGACAATTGCTATTTACAGAGGATATCATTCCTCAGGAAGAATTAAGAGTTGATTTCAACATCAACTTTAAATAGTTTCCTTAAAATTTGATCAACATATATACCCTTTCAGTAGAATAATATCTTTAATTATTTCTAATGTGACTCATTGGAAAAGACTCAGATGCTGGGAGGGATTGGGGGCAGGAGGAGAAGGGGACGACAGAGGATGAGATGGCTGGATGGCATCACTGACTCGATGGACGTGAGTCTGAGTGAACTCCGGGAGTTGGTGATGGACAGGGAGGCCTGGCGTGCTGCGATTCATGGGGTCACGAAGAGTCGGACATGACTGAGCGACTGAACTGAGCTGAACTGAACTGAATGTTAGGATTAAATATTAGAAGAATCGTTCACAGCCTCTCACTCATCAAATATTTATTGCACATCTGCTATGAACTAAGCATTATACCTGGCAGTGATAAGGAGGTGAGACAGTCAGACAAAGCCCCTGCCTTTGTGACTGCACAGCTGGAAAAGGAAGATAGGCATTGAGTAAGTAACTATGATAAATACCACAAGAGGGAATTCTGAGTGCTTCAGAAATGTAACGATGTGACTCAACATGGATGTGAAAGTTGCTCAGTTGTGTCCGACTCTTTGTGGCCCCATGGGCTGTATAGTCCATGGAATTCTCCAGGCCAGAATACGGGAGTGGGTAGCCTTTCCATTCTCCAGGGGATCTTCTCAACCTAGGAATTGAACCCAGGTCTCCTGCATTGCAGGCAGATTCTTTACCAGCTGAGCCACAAGGGAAGCCCAAACATGGATAGCAGGGTTAGAAAAGGCCTTCCTGAGGAAATGACATGTGAGGAGAAGTCTAGCTCTGTGAAGGAGAAGACTATTCCAGAGAGAGGAAACAGCAGTGTGAAAGCTCTGAAGCAAATAAGAATAGTACCCTTGAAGCCCTGAAAAATGTTCAGCGTGACTAGAACATACAAAGAGATGTATGGTGTGAATGAGGCTGACAGATAGAAAGGATAACTCATCCAGGGCCTTGGGCATCATGTTAAGGATTGCAGACATTTTCCTAAGAATTGTAGAAAACTGTTGAAGAATTTTAAACAGAGGAGTTAGATAAAAGATTTGTGTTTTCAATCTGCAGGTATGCTGCAGTTCAAGTGGATTGCAGTGGAAGTGGAATGGGTGAATGTGAAGAAACTGGTTAAGAACCCACTGTCCATGTATAAGGAAGATGGAGAAGTGGATACCTTCGAGGTTTTTGGAGGTAGACTCAATAGGTTTTAGCTATGGAATTTGAGGAAGGAGGAGTCAAGAGATCTTGGGTTTCTGTCTTGAGAAATCATATAGAAGGTTGTGATTGATAGGGACCACTGAAGGAAGAGCAGGTAGGTGGGGAGGTGGGCATGAAGATGTGAGTTCAATATTAGGCATGTACTGGGAGTGCTGGAGAGATAGCAAGTCGGGGTGTTAAGCAGGCACGGGATAATTGAGGCTCTGCAGGAGATCCTCACAGACTGCATAAAATGAGGAAAGACAAGAGTTATGACTGAGGTCTTGGGAATTCCCTAGCAGTCCAGTGGTTAGCACTCCATACACTCACTACCAAAGGCCCTGGGCTCAATCCCTGGTCAGGGAAGTAAAATCCCACAAGCCGCTCGTTGCAGCAAGGAAAAAAGAAACCCAAACAAACAAAAAACAGATTGAGGGTTGTGTAGGAAAGTATAAACCAGTAACCGAGACTCAGGAGAGGCAGGGGTGTGTGTGGGGGTGGGGTGGGGGAATATGATACCACAGAAACCCAGGGTAGAGTGAGTTTTGAGAAGGGAGTGAGACGCCATTGTATTAAAGGCTGCTGTTGTGTCCAGTTAAATAAGACTTTCAAATATCCACTGCTTTTAGCAATGTGGAAGTGATTATCAGCTTAGAGAGAGGTGTTTCGATGGGTTCTTCTGTGTGGAAGCCAGATGGCAGTGGGTTGAAGAGTGAAGGGAGCTAGAGAAGGGGGGTGTCAGTAAATGTGAAGAGAAGGAAGAAGAAAGGACAATTATCTGGACAGAGATGTGGACCGAAAAAGACAGGTTTTTTTTTGTTGTTGTTAAAGATTGGAGAGACCTGTACACAATTATTAATGGAAAGGAGCTAGTCTTGGAAAGACTGAATACACAGTAAAGAGGGAGGACCCTAGGAAGATGGGGAAATGAAAGTGAAAGTGTTAGTCGCTTAGTTGTATCTGACTCTTTGTGACTCCACAGACTGTAGCCCTATCAGGCTCCTTTGTCCTTGGAATTCTTCAGGCAAGAATACTGGAGTGGGTTTCCATTCCCTTCTCCCTTCAGGAAGATCAGGGGATCTTCCTGATCCAGGGAATGAACCCAGGTCTCCTGCATTGCAGGCAGGCTCTTTATTGTCTGAGCCACCAGGGAAGCCCAGAAAGATGGGAGGGAATATGAAATATATGGCAAATTCTACTGATAGCTCACCCAACAATCATGCTTCTACCACGCTCCCCATTGTTCTTTGCTGGCAGAGTTTCCCCATTGAGAGGGGACCTGCTAGATATTTGTTTTTTCAGCCTCCGCTTGGAGCTAGTTAGGACCTCATGGAAAGTAGCAGGGGCATGGGCAGGGGGTAGTTCTAGGAGAAATTTTCCTTAAAAAAAGAGCTACACGGAAGAAAGTACAACCCTTCTTTGCTAGATATGGTTGTGTGCGAACAATGCCCAGTCTGCTATAGCCAGAGGAATGATGTTGCTGACACTCTGAGATTGATAGAGTGGAATATGGAAAGCACTCACATCTATGATGACTCAAGTCTTATCTTGTGAGAGAATAACTGTCCTCCTAGATTAGGCTACTCTGTAAGTTGGATATTGTTGCTTGTAATATCCCCTGGGATCATCCTAAGCCTCAGTTACCTCTGCATTCTACCAACGTTATTACAGATGTAATTTACTCCCTAATAAACTTCCTGGAAGCAGATCTTCTCTCAGTCTGTGAACCCCCACAAGACAGAACCCCAGTTGCTTGAAAGATTCATACAACTTTCTTCACTGCTCTTTCTGACTTCTCTTCAGTCCATCCTACACAGTGATGTCATAGCCAACTTTCCCCAAAATTATTTTTAGCATTTTTGTTCAGCTTAAAAATCTTTACAGGCATGCTTCCACTGCAGGAGGCACCAGTTTGATCCCCAGGTCAGGGAACTAGGATCCCACAAGCTGTACAGCACGACAAAACAAAAATGGAAAACAACTTTACTGGCTCTGTAATACCTCTAAAAATAAAGTACAAATTCTGTAGCTCTATGTTCAAAATCCTCTACGATTTGGCTCCAACCTTCTTTTTCAACCTTCATTCTTCCATTTCCCCACCTGAGTTCCCTGGGCCAACCAGAGCATTGTATCCACCGTCCAGGACATGTTCCTGGCAATCTCTGTTTTTATTCATTGATTCCTCTTGCATGGAATTCTCTTTCTCTCAGTCAACACGTATTTGAGCGCCCACATGGGACAGACTGGAAGCCTGGTGCTTGGAATAGAACTATTTGTTGACTGATGACAGATACTATTTTTGTTCTCAAAAAGCTTAAAGTCTAGCCACTGGAAGAAACATAAATAAACATATAATGTGTTGATTTGGGTAAAATGAAAGAACAATGTCTAGGGTATTATCGAGAGGAAGGGAAGAACAGGGATGGTCTTTTGGAGGAAATGGCAACAGCCCTATTTTTCAAATGAACCTGAATTGCTGATGAAAAGCTGCAACTCAGTTTTACAATCAGACCCATAAAACAGAAGTTTATTGGTGTACAGCAGGCAAACTATGAAATGAGTTATATCTTGTTTTCCTTCCCAACACCCCACATCATTCTTGACTCCAAGGATTTACGGGCTTCTTTGGTGCAAAAAGAGTGGGTTTTATTGCAATGAGCTCCTCTCTGAGGGATCGTAGATACCAGGCCCGTTCCCGTGTCCAGAGACAGTGAGGAGGAAGGCTAGGTTTCAGTTGGTGGGTCTCCGACCATTGGAAGAACCTCCCCCCCATGACAGCTTGACCAAACACTTGACTCCAGTGTGAATTCTCAAAGTCCGTCTTCAAGCCATCAAAGATATAGAGGTGGTTCACAGTGATTCTGGGCCGAGATGGGGACCCTTCCCAGTTGGCTGACCGTAAATCCTCTCACCTTCCACTTCTTGAATCTGTTGGCTCTCCTCTGTGATGTATCACTACCTGCTGCTTCAGATTTGCCAACAGTTCCCACAGCCCTTTACCCAGCACAGGACCACTGACTTTCTTCATGTCTTGATAGCGTGGGATCCTGGAATGCTTCAGTCCTGCACTTGTGCTAGAGCTCATGGACTATACTGGTGTCCCAATATTATTGTGCTTGCACAAAGTTTTATAAAAGTCATGTGCATTTTAGTTTGCCACAGCCCCTCCCACTCATTTACTTCCTCGCTGGCATACAGATACCTGAGTTTGCCGACTATACACATTGAGTTGGCATCAAAATGTGTGCAGGCATGCATGAACAAACCACCTTGGCTGCTGTTTCACCAACCTGCTCAGACCAGCTTCCAGTTAAGAAACTGAAAGACAATTGGTCAGAGAAGGTGGCACAGCTGGAAGAAGAGTGTAGTTTCTCATGGCCATTTTATCTTGTGAACATTTTATTTCATATATATTTAAATTACTGGGTTTATGTGTTTTTTTTTCTCCAAAAGATGCAAAGGAGCAACTCAACCTAATTTTCTATCCCTCACAGTGCCTTATGTTCTTTGCAGATTAAATAAGTTATTAGTGTCATGAGGCCAAAAGTTCCCCACTACAAGGTTTTTTATTTCAAATTGCACAGATAAAAACCCATCACAAACTGAATTCTTAACTCTGGCCACTCAAGTATATTTGGATATTCATAAGAAAGTATAAAGGTGCCAGTCCTTTATGATTGCTTGGGGAAAAAAACACCAAAGTGTATTTCTTACTGAAGCTTGAACTATAAAATCCCACACCATGCTTTAAAAAAAAAGGATATTTGTTCCATAGAAATGTTCACTTGTTTACCACTAGGGGAGGCTGTATGACTTCATGTTGCAAAGCTATTTATATTAAAACAAAACTGGAAAAAAAACCATATAAAGGTAAAAAACAGCCTCTGTCCTTGCTTTTTCATGAGTGAAAAGGGGAAGTGTAAAAAAGTAAAATGCTTATGGAAAGCATAATCATTCATCTACAGACCAGAAATAAAATTTGCAACATCCACTGGATCCAAGAAAAAGCAAGAGAATTCCAGAAAAACATGTAGTTTGGCTTCATTGATCACGCTAAAACCTTTGTGTGGATCACAACAAACTGTGGAAAATTCTTAAAGAGATGGGAATACCAGACCACCTTACGTTCCTCCTGAAAAACTTGTATGCAGGTCAAGAAGCAACAGTTAGAACCGGACATAGAAAAATAGACTGTTCAAAATTGGGAAAGGAGTATGTCAAGGATGTATATTGTCACCCTGCTTATTTAACAACTTATATGCAGAGTATATCATGAGAAATGCTGGGCTGGATGAAGCCTCAGCTGGAATCAAGATTGCCGGGAGAGATATCAATAATCTCAGATATGCAGATGACACCACCCTTATGGCAGAAAGTGAAGAGGAACTAAAAAGCCTCTTGATGAAAGTGAAAGTGGAGAATGAAAAAGTTGGCTTAAAGCTCAACATTCAGAAAACTAAGATCATGGCATCTGGTCCCATCACTTCATGGGAAATAGATGGGGTTACAGTGGAAACAGTGTCAGACTTTATTTTTTGGGGCTCCAAAATCACTGCAGATAGTGACTGCAGCCATGAAATTAAAAGATGCTTACTCCTTGGAAGAAAAGTTATGACCAACCTAGACAGCATATTGAAAAGCAGAGACATTACTTTGCCAACAAAGGTCCGTCTAGTCAAGGCTATGGTTTTTCCAGTGGCCATGTATGGATGTGAGAATTGGACTGTGAAGAAAGCTGAGCACCGAAGAATTGATGCTTTTGAACTGTGGTGTTGGAGAAGACTCTTGAGAGTCCCTTGGACTGCAAGGAGATCCAACCAGTCTATTCTGAAGGAGATCAGCCCTGGGATTTCTTTGGAGGGAATGATGCTGAAGCTGAAACTCCAGTACTTTGGCAACCTCATGTGAAGAGTTGACTCATTGGAAAAGACTCTGATGCTGGGAGGGATTGGGGGCAAGAGGAGAAGGGGACGACAGAGGATGAGATGGCTGGATGGCATCACTGACTCGATGGACTTGAGTCTGAGTGAACTCCGGGAGTTGGTGATGGACAGGGAGGCCTGGCGTGTTGCAATTCATGGGGTCACAAAGAGTCAGACACGACTGAGCGACTGAACTGAACTGATATGTATAACTGAATCATTTTGCTGTCCGGCAGAAATTAACACAACATTTTAAATCATTTATAGTTCAGTAAAAAAAAAAAAAAATTTAATGGCAGTCATTACATTCACAAGGCTTAAGGCAGTAATTTAAGTGGTTAATCCCATGAACTCCAGAGTCAGCTGTCTGATTGAGGTATACAGCTAATACTCACTAGCTCTGTGACCTTGGGCAAATTTCCTCACCTCTGACATTTCAGTTACCTCACTGTAAACTGAGGTAATAATAGAACTTACCATTTAGGGCTATTGTGATGATTAAATAAGAACCTTTATAAGTGCTTAGCAAGTAGTTGGCACATAGTAATTAACTGCTTTACAAATGTTAGCTATTATTTCTGCCTGCCTGCCAAAAACATGCTTGAGAAAAATACATATACATGCCTTTCAGGATTCAAGGCTTTTGACTCCTCAGCTCATTTCTTCATTTAATCATAAGACAAATATTTACTGAGAAAGGCACTGGTGGGGGCCAGGGATGTATTAGTAACAAAGCCATAGATGTTTTTCCTGCCCTGAAGATTACATATTGATGGATAGAAAACATTAAGGAACTAATTGGCCAATTACACAATTACTATTGTGATTAATGCTTTGAAGAGGAAGCATAGGATATTATTAAAGCTATTACTGGCAGAAGTGACTGTCTGGAGGACAGAATTAAGGACCTCTGGAGGAAGAGCAGGCTATCTGAAGGAAGAAATATTTGAGGTGGGATGTGAACTGTGAGTACAAGTGAACAGAAGGTGGAGGGTAGGGTGGGAAGAATAAATGTTCCAGGCAGAAGGGAAATTACATGTGGGACAAAAACAATCCACAGGTTATTTATGGATAACTTGTATAACTTACAGGTTTCAGTTATTTCAGTGTTATTTCTCATTGACTTCATGACGAATGTTAGTCAGAGGTAGAAGGGGGTGGTTGTGTACAGGGCTTTGCTCCATGCACTCTTTCAGGAACTCCTGAATTCTCCCATCAGTGGCTCTCCCTTTCCCTGGCATCTCAGAGGTCTTTATGATACCCTCTATATGCAGCCAACATGCAAAATTTAAAGGTTACGGATCACCTGGAAATCAGGTTAAAAATGTAGATTCTGAGGCTTCCCAGGTGACTTAGTGGTAAAGAATCTGCCTGCCAATGTAGGAGGAGTCACAGTTTCAATCCCTGGTTAGAATTCTACATGCCACAGAGAAACTAAGTCTGCATGCCATAACAACTGAGCCTGTGCTCTGATCCTGGGAACTGCAACTACTGAGCCAACATGCTGCAAGAAGACCACATGCCCTATAGCCCAGGCTCTGCAACAAGCGAAGCCGCCATAATGAGAAACCCATGTATTACCACTGGAGAGTAGCCCTCACTCACGGTGACTAGAGAAAAGCCCCATGCAGCAATGAAGACCCAGCACAGATGAAAACAAATAAGTAAATAAGTAAATGAAATTTTATGAAAAGCAAACCAATGTAGTTTCTGATTCAAGTTGGCCTGGGATTAGATATAAGATTCTGCATTTTTTTTAATTTTGTTTTAAAAAATACTACATATTTATTTAGGCTGTGCCCCATCTCAACTGGGGCACACAGGATCCTTGGTTGCCATATGCAGGATATACTTCCCAGACCAGGGATGGAACCCAGGTCCCCTGCATTGGGAGCGTGGAGTCCTAGCCACTGGACCTCTGGGGAAGTCCTAAGGTTCTGCATTTGTATCAAGCTTTCTGGTGATACTGATAATTGATGGTTTCTAGCCCCCACTCTGATTAGCCAGAGCAGGAAGAATCTCTTAGATGGTATTAGACAACATATATATTAGAATATATATATATATGTCTAATATATATATACATATAGAAGGTATTAGACAACCTTGCTGCTGCTGCTGCTAAGTCGCTTCAGTTGTGTCCAACTCTGTGCGACCCTATGGACGGCAGCCCACCAGTCTCACCTGTCCCTGGGATTCTCCAGGCAAGAACACTGGAGTGGGTTGCCATTTTCTTCTCCAATGCATGAAAGTGAAAAGGGAAGGTGAAGTCGCTCAGTCGTGTCCGACTCTTAGCGACCCCATAGACTGCAGCCTACCAGGCTTCTCTGTCCATGGAATTCTCCAGGCAAGAGTACTGGAGTGGGTTGGCATTGCCTTCTCCATAGCATATTAAATAGCAAAGACATTACTTTGCTAACAAAGGTCCATCTAGTTAAAGCTATGGTTTTTCCAGTAGTCATGTATGGATATGAGAGTTGGACCATAAAGAAAGCTGAGTACCAAAGAATTGATGCTTTTGAACTGTGGTGTTGGAAAAGACTCTTGAGAGTCCCTTGGACTGAGATCCAACCAGTCCATCCTAAAGGAAATCAGTCCTGAACATTCATTAAGTTGAAACTCCAATACTTTGGTCACCTGATGCGAAGAACTGACTTCTTGGAAAAGACCCTGATGCTGGGAAAGATTGAAGACAGGGGGAAAACGGGACGACAGAGGATGAGATGGTTGGATGGCATCACCGATGCGATGGACATAAGTTTGAGCAAGCTCTGGGAGTTGGTGATGGACACGGAAGCCTGGCGTGTGCAGTCCATGGGGTTGCAAAGAGTCAGACATGACTGAATGACTGAACTGAAGAGGTCCAGCACAGAAAGGCATGCATCATTTCTACTTAAATTTCATTGGTCAAAATTCAGAATCATGGTGCATCTTGGTGCAGGGGGCTGGAAAACCTAGTCTGGCACATGCCGGCAAAAAAGAGACATACACCTCCTGCCACAGTTTGCTGAAAAACTAACCACAAATGGGGAGTATCCCAGTATCTAGCAGAAGATCACCACTTTACAGAACCCAGAGACAAGAGAATATAGTATGTTTGAGGAATTTAGGGAAGTCCAGTGTGAATAGAACCTGGCAAAGGAGAGGGCCAGTGCCAGGTAAGTCTAGAGATGTAGACAGGCAAGGGTCAGAGCATTCAAGACCTGGGAGGTGATAAAAGATTTTGGAGAGTGAAAAGTCATGTGACCATTGAACATTTGAAATGTGGCTAGTGCAACTGAGGAACTGAATTTCTATTTTATTTAATTTTAGTTAATTTATTCAATAATTTAATTAAATTTACTATCTACATGTGGTGTGCAGTTACCATTCTGGATAGCACAGCTCCAGGAATTGGGATCAAATGTTTACATGAGAAGATAACCAACAATACTTGATAGTATATAATCAAAACCAAATAAGTCACACTTGTTATATTGCAGGATAGACGAGCCGGTGGATGAAGACAGTCTATGCTGATGATATTGCAGAGTCCCTGGATCCAGCCATACCTGAGCCAATAAATTCCCTTGGTTACTTCAACTACCTTGAATTGGGTTTTTTTTTTTTTTTTATAAATTTAAGTGCTATAAACAGAACAGTGTCTACATACAAGTGTTCAATAAGCATCAGATGTCATTTTTATCTCAGTGGACTTGAGTAACCACCTAAGTCTTTATGGGTGAAGCATGCCTAGGATTCAAGGAAACAGAAATCCCAAACGCTATGTCCTGGTAGGTAGAAGATAACAGTGGTGCAGACTGAAGAATCCACAATAGCCAGTTTAAACAGAAAAGTAATTAATTCAAGAGTATCTGCTTACAAACCCTCAGGAGGCTAAGACTGAGCAGCTTTGAAATCTCCTGGGATTGCACACAGAAACAATCCAACTACAATGAGGAATTCTATGTACAGCCTGCCTCCTCCCCTGTTCTCTTCCTGATTAGATTTTTCTGGATATGAATGTGGCTGGTGGAGCCCCAGATCCCATGTTCAGAACACAGTCATGTTGCGGTGTAGCTTTTCTGAGCAAAAGAAAAGCTGAGAATTGAGTCATCCTAGCTGTTATTTTGGGGTAGAAAGATTTGTATATGTGAGATTTTCCCAAATACAGGAAGGGTATTTAAAAGGTTTAAATTTGACAGATGACCACAAAAGTGAAATGTTGGAATAATGTAGACAGCAACCAAGGAGGAGTAACTCAAGGACATTTGTATTGATGTGACATTGCAGGAGCCAAAATATGAGTATTTTGTTGGCTTTTGGAAACTAGCCCCTACCTTACCTCAGCCATTAAGGAATTCAGTGCCAAGACAACCAGAGATGTGAATTATGCTTATCCTCCAGCTCCTTCCCATCCCCTGACATCACTCAGTGGGAGATCTCCAGACCAGAGAAATAGCCAGGGTTCTCCTGAGCCTTTTAAACAGTTGAAAAATATTTGTTGACAATTAATGGGTGCTTGGAAATAAAGGTATAAGTAAGGTAAGGTCTTTGATCTCATGGAATTCATATTCTAGTTGTAGAAACAAAACAAAAGATCTGATAGGGATGATAGGCATAAAATTGAGATAAAGTGATTGTGTTTGGGTGGCGACATGAAACTGGGTGGCTCATAAAGACTTCTCTGCTGAAATGACACTTCTTTTTTGTTGTTGTTTTTTAATGATTTTATTTATGGTTGTGCACGGTCTTCATGCTGCGTGGGCTTTTCTCTAGCTGTGGCTCCTCTTGTTGCGGAGCATGGGCTCTGGTGCCCACAGACCTCAGTTCTGCAGCTCCCAGGCTCGAGAGCCCCGGCCCAGTGGCTGTGATGCATGGGCTCAGCTGCTCTGCCACGTGTGGTCTTCCCAGACCAGGGGTGGAACTCGCGTCCCCTGCTTTGGCAGGGGGGCGATTCTTTACCACTGAGCCGCCAGGAAAGCCCTCAGGCGTATTTTAGACTAGTTTTCCACGCTCCTATCTTGTGAGAGAGGCCTGGGAGCCGGGAATCCTCAGCCACAGTGCTGGCTCTGCCATCAAAAGCTCTGGGGCCTCTAGCGAGCGCCTGCCCCTCCCTCAGTCATGTCTGACTCTTTGCCCACCAGGCTCCTCTGTCCATGGGATTTCCCAGGCAAGATTACTGGAGTGGGTTGCCATTTCCTTCTCCATGAAATGTCATTTCTATGAAAGATAAAGGAGTTGGTCAGGAGCAAAACATTCCAGGTAGAGGGGAAGAACAGATCAGAGATGTATGCTACACTGAGTTTTGTAAACCAGGATTGAGGAAGTTATTGAGGGATTTGGGGCAGGAGGAAATGACATAAGCTGATTACCTTTTACATCATTCTGGCTCTATAAAGATGTGGGAACAAGAGCGGAGGCTGGAAGACCAGTTTGTTGTTCAGTCACTAAGTCATGTCTGACTCTTTGTGACCCCCATGGACTGCAGCACACCAAGCTTCCTTGTCCTTCACTGTCTCCTTGAGTTTGCTCATACTCATGTCTATGGAGTCAGTGATGCCATCCATCCCGACTATCCATCTCATTCTCTGTGGTCCCCTTCTCCTCCTGCCCTCAATCTTTCCCAGTATCAGGGTCATTTCCAATGAGTCAGCTCTTCGTATCAGGTGGCCAAAGTATTGGAACTTCAACTTCAGCATCAGTCCTTTCAATGAGTATTCAGGGTTGATTTCCTTTAGGATTGACTGATTTAATCTCTTTGCTGTCTAAGGGACTCTCAAGAGTCTTAGGAAGGCCATTTCTATTCATTATAGGAAGATGACAGCTTGGTCCAGGGCAGTAGTGATGAAGACGAATCCTAGTATCCTAAGAGAAACTTCAGGATGTGATTTGGAGGCAGAGTCCGTGGGGACTTTTATTGGGTATCTGTGCTTGTGGTAAATTATCTCCAAAGATGACTGTAACCATTCTCTTCCATCCTACATGGCTTTTTGCTGCTTTTCTCATCAAGAGGTAGGGTTATTGCCTCTGCTGTGAGTGAACCCTATGAGTTTTTCTTTTTAGCCAACAGAATGCAATAGAAATGACATCTGGGACTTCAATATTGTTACCCCCAAAATGGGTTTCCATCTTGGTGGGTGTCCAGCCAAAAGACACAACCAAGCCAAAGATCAGGAGAGGGAAGGATTTATTTATTACTTGTAGCAAGTAAGGAAAACACCAGGGATCTTTCCCAAAGCAGTGTCTCCCCAAACAGCACATTGGGGAAGATTTAAGCTAAGGCTACATGCATATTCATTAAAGGGCTTGAACAAAGAATTCAGCTTAGACCTTGAGCAGAGTTTACTGAGTCCAAGCTTTAGTTGACCAAAGTCATGAGGGTTAGAAAAGGTCAACATCATCGTCTTTTAGGTTCTAGTTGTTCTGGTGGCTGAATGCTGGAGAGGGTTTGAAATTCTCTAAAACAGTTCAACAAAGTGCTTCGAGCTAATCTTTACCATTGAAACAGAACTGTGAGTCTTTACAACTGATTTATTAACTTTGCTATTGTTACTTTCCTTGCCTGATAACAAGCTTGTTCTATTGTTCCCTTAAGGTCATTATTACTGAGACCTGTTCAATAGCAAGCACTGAGACCAGGCTTAGATCAAAAATAGCTTCTCTAGTATCAAAAATGCATCTAATACTTTCGAATTGTGTTGCTAGAGAAGACTCTTGAGAGTCCTTTGGACTGCAAGGAGATCAAACCAGTCAATCCTAAAGGAAATCAATCCTGAATATTCATTGGAAAGTCTGATGCTGAAGCTCTAGTACCTTGGCCACCAGATGCGGAGACGCTTTGGAAAAGACCCTGATGCTGGGAAAGATTGAAGGTAGGAGGTGAAGGGGATGACAGAGGACAGGATGGTTGGATGGCATTACTGACTCAATGGACATGAGTTTGAGCAAACTCGGGGAGATGGTGAAGGACAGGATAAGCCTGGCATGCTGCAGTCTATGGGGTCACCAAGAGTCGGACACAACTTAGCAACTGAACAACAGTCATGAGTTCAGTTTGGAACTTCCAGCCCAGCTCAGCTGAGTGCAGCTGATATCAGGTGGAGAAGAGCCAAGCTGTCCTCTTTAAGCCTTGCCCAAATTCCTGACCCACAGAATTAGTGCTGTAAACCACTAAATGTGGGTGGTCTGTTAAGCAGCAAGAAAGAATTGAAAATGTGCTTTTTTGGGGGGTGGGGGAGGTAATGTAGCTAATGATTTGTCTATTTCAATGATTCTCTCTCCCCCTTCAAAGAACCAACATCTTCAGTTTTCTGATTAGAAGTTCCTACAGTCTCTTCCTTCCACTCCTCCAATATTCTTACGTTGGTGAAATCAAATCCAGAGTGGAGACATGAAAGGGGAAAAGTGAAGAACAAATATTCAAAACACAACCTGAGCACATGTGGCCATGGGGGAATAAATAGCACCTGTATCCTATCTGTTTCTTGGGCTGGTGAGGGCTACCAGCTGAATGGATGTGAGTCTCTGGTTTTTTTTTAGCATCAGCTCATAAAGGCTTGGGCTTCCCTGGTGGCTCAGAGGGTAAAGTGTCTGCCTACAATGCGGGAGACCTAGGTTCAATCCCTGGGTCAGGAAGATCCCCTGGAAAAGGAAATGGCAACCCACTCCAGTATTCTTGCCTGGAAAATCCCATGGACGGAGAAGCCTGGTAGGCTACAAGCCATGGGGTCACAAAGAGTCGGACACGACTGAACAACTTCACTTCATAAAGGCTTGACGATTTCCAAGCAACACAGGACCAGTTTTGAATCCTGCCACCATCATACGTGGACACTGGTCTCTAGAAGAGGCTGAAATTAGTACTCTCCATCTCTGAAGACAACACACAATATACTGTTGTTTAATCACTCAGTTGTGTCTGACAATACATACCAGGTCTCATTACATGCTGTGCAGGCAGGAGACTGGGTCAGCGGGGCCCTGGCCACCTTCACACAGGCCCTTGGCTGCCCTCTGCTGGACTTAACATTCACATTTTTTCAGTTGTTGATGACACACGGAGCACGCAACTCTTTGCTTCCCGCGGTAGCTGAGGATTGCCTCTTCCCAAGCTATTCTGGCACTGTGGGCTCTACTGAGACCTGTAGGTTTTTGCACTATTCACAGGTCATAGGTCCTTCCCTGGTGGGATCAGAAAAACCAATTTCTTAGTGTGTGGGAGTTCAGATACCTACTTTGTTAGTTTAGGTGACAAGCTAATTCTTTTAAATTACTGTTGGCAAACACACTTTGTACTCGATTCACAAGCACATCTATTCACATTCTTTGTGGACCAAGGGCTTAAAACCTGTAAGCCTTTACTCTCAGCTTCCTAATACATAAGGTAGAAGTGCCCACAAAGTTATCAGATGCCCTCCATCATTCCCAAAGGGGCTGCTGGAGCTGCCAATATTGATACAGGTAAGAATAACTCATTTTATTGGTAAAAGTATTGTCTGCCCCTAAATACGGTCAGTGCTCTGGGAGAATCCACAGCCAGGACTGTGGTGCACGGAAGCTGTCCTTAGGAAGGTTTAAAGTCTGGACCAAATCACATCTTTAAATGCCTCCTTTGATGCTTCCTCCTCCCAGCATTTTTCTACAGATGAAGTTAGATTCTAGATCAAAAAGAACAGGAGAATATAGTCGAGGGAATGCATGTGTATTTTTGTAATGTGTATGTAGGGGGTGGCAATTTGGATATATATTTTTTTAAAAGCACATGAGGATTTAATACATCTAAGTATATTTAAAAAATTCTAAAGAAGCAAGTATTAAGCTTGTGAAAAGAATTCAGTACCTTTGAACACAATTGAGAACGATTATGAAAACTATGTGCTATTTGCTCTTTTTTTTTTTTTGCTATTTGCTCTTATATTAGAAATGGTGTTCATTTAGTTGACTCTCATCAACAGGTCACTTAAAATATGTTCACATTAAAGTTTAAAGGCCAATTTTAAAGCTAATCATTACAGTTGTTTTTTAACGGCAGGCTCCTTGGTTTCAGGGACCCGTGATTGTCTGGGGACAGGGGTGGGGAGATGGTGGTGGTGAAGGTTCAGAGCTGACTTCACAACAGCTTCAGCTCTGCCTTCCTCTGGGCAGTCTTCAACTCCTACAGGGTAAATCAAATGTCTAGAGCAAAACTTTAGATTTAATGTACAGCATGGTGACCTCAGTCTTTAATACTGTTTTGTATATTTAAAAGTTGCTAAACAGATCTTAGAAGTTCTCATCACAAGAAAAAAAATTATAACCATGTGATGAATGTTAACTAGACTTATTGTGATTAACATCTTGCAATATATATATCAGATTGTTATGTCGTATGTCTGAAATGAATACATGTCAATTGTATCTCAATTAAAATAACCCCTCACTTTACCAGGATTTCTACAGCAAAAGAGAATATTCAGAGAACTGAAATAAATCGTAGGATTGTAGTTTTGTCTCCACCCCCATGATTAAGTAATTCCTGCTGCAGTATTGGCCCTAATTATGTATCCTCTCCATCTGTGACATTCTACAGTCAAACACTTAAAAATTCCACAGTCCTTGGGAGTGAGTGATTTTCACAGTGCTCCTTCCTACTTCTTTCTCTGTGTCTGGCTCCTTAATCTGACTCATTTGGGAGGCAGCTCGCACCTGCTTTCAGGAGCACAATATCCATAATCGCAACACACCAGCTTGTGTGTGCAGGGGGCGACGGGTGGGGGTGGGTTGGGATCCCCTGGGACAAAGTAGGGCTTTGCAGATGCTCTAGAGGGAGAGAACATCTGCACCAGAGCCTGGTAACACCTATTGCTCTTGAGCTGCAAAAAGTAAACCCGCAGTCTGGGCTGGAAGCCAGCCAGGCTCCAGGCAAGCTGCAGATAGCAGAATCCCCTTCCCCTAGCCCCCATTTTGGGTTTCCTAGCAGTTTGATTCTGCTGGGCCAACAAGTGGGGAAAGCTTTCTATAAAGAACTTGAGCTAAACTGGACAACTGGGTGCTCAAAACATCAGCTAAGACCACAAATTCTTTAAACGATCATAATGTTCTGTTTTCAGCTGTCTCACTATATATTCATTCATACTCACAACTGTCTACAACTGACTGGTATTAACTTATGAGAGGACAAATGACATGAGTTACACCCACAAGAAACACTCCCATAGAGAAACTGATGCTTTGTAGAATATTTGTAAAGTGGGGGGATTTCATGTCTTTCATCTTCCCTAAGTCTGAAAATGAAATCTTCAAGATAGGTTAAGTCTTCAGGACTGACTCTCATTTAAAAAGGTGATTTTAATTTACAAAAAGACAAAGTGGGTATATATTTGTAAACATTTATTCTTTTGAACTGAAAAAGGCTTGCATCAGCACACATTGTACAGCCTTGCAAATTGAAAAAAAGGTTCCTTGTTCATAAGTGCAATGAATCTTTGATGTCCAGTGATCCGCTGCAAACAATGAAAACACATTTTTAACCACTTAAGAAGTTTCCAGCACTCATCAAATGCATTTCCTCAGGTGACCAAAAAAAAAAAAAAAAAAAAAAAATCCACAAGGAAGGGAAAGCAAATAAGTGGCATTTAGTTATCGGAGGGAGACTTAAAAAAAAAAAAAAAAAAGTGGAAGTATTTTCCTGCCTAGAATGATTCCTATTCCCTTTTGAATCTAAGTGGTTTGATTAAGAGGTGTTAAGAACATAATTTACTTGACAGTGTTCATATGACCTAAGTGAATAAGGAAAGGACCCTATAAGGGAATTCTTTATTTTCTGGAAACTGTTTGTGTTTAGAGATACAGGGGAAGAGTAATCTTTTGTTTGTGAGCTCTCCTTAGTCACCTACTGGGCCCCCCAAAAGACAGTATGTAGTTTTAACTTGGCTACTCCACTCCTGCATTCTTATTCCCCCAAATTCTATGTCAGGTCACACTGTGCTGCTGGCTGCAAAAAAGAAATACAGGTTGCAACTGGTGGTACTCATTTTGAAGAATAATTTGCTGTACAATCGAGCTTTGGATCTGATACAAGAATTCAGAAATATAAAACAAAATAACTATAAAAGTTAGGAGGCATTTGAACAGCATTTCCTCAGAAAAAGCTGCTAACTCTGTATCATTCTGATGTGGATTCCTACAGTCATTTGGGGTGAAATATGCATTTTTCCCCTCTTTGCTGGATCACTGGCCTGTCTTCAGAAGTTGTAACGCCATGACCACACATCCTAGGAGTCTCTATCATGTTAACAGAAGCTCCCGATACCAAGCCAGTTAAAGATGGGTGACGATGGGGGGATCACAAAAGGCCAAGGGTCTGAGGTGGCTGTTACTGAGAACTTGCCCTTTCCAAAATGTGAAAGTCATAGTGCTTCTTGCTTGTTCTCAGCTTAAACTTGTTAACCGAGTTAATTTGTTTCTTCAATGCATTCTGCGCAGCGGAGATGGAGGGGAATGTGGCTAGGACGGTGTACGTGGAGGCCAAGTCACTGGGTTTCGAGCGTTCGGGGTTGACAGTGCTGTCGCCACTGCCACAGCAGAGCGGGTGGCGACGCATTTGGGGCTGGGACTGAGGGTCCCGGAGCCACCGGATCTTGGCGCCAATTTTAAAGAGTTCCCCAAAGAGCTTCTCGGCTTCCATGCGAGTTATTCCATCTGGTAGTTCAGTAATTTCCAAGACCTTCCCAACAACTAGAATGGAAAAGGTAAAGAATTAATCCCTGTTACCAAGAGGTGGGCAGAATGTACTGCAGACTCAAATGACACAAGAAATGAACATAATTTTCTAAAACCATTCAAATCCACAGTTATACTTGGTATGGCCATCTTCTAAATATTTCTTACCCCCAAGCAAGGGGTGCAGAGAGGCCCTTGCCACCGGCCACACTCGCAGCCTCACATACAAAATGCAGCCTGTGCAGTGGCTTCTTCAAACTAGGTGTGTGATCCTGGTACAGTTTCCTGAACTTCAAATTCCCATTGTCAAATTATACGTATCTTCAATTTTTATTTTTTGGCTGTGTCGTGAGGCACGTGGGATCTTAGTTCCCTGATGGGGGATGGAACCCATGCCCCCTTCATTGGAAGTGCAGCCTTAACCACTGGACCACAAGGGAAGTATTCTGTATGTTATCTTTAAAACAGCACTTGCCCTAACAAACCCAAGGCTATTGAATAGAAAGTTAAGGTACAGACTTGAAAGCCCTCTGCCACAGAAAGGCAATGTATTTGTTCTTCAGACTATACTGCCTGAAGGGTATAAAGAATACTTCCTTTCTCAAAGAACACAGAGGCAATGCATTTCATTCTGCCTATTCCTCTCTCACATCTCTTTCGAATCCCTTTGGTGCCTGCCCTCCTCTTAAACCCACCTTTGTTTCAGTACTCCCAAATCCGAAATGAGACAGAATTAAAAGAACATTCAAGAAGCCTGCCTTATAGACAGCATAACTGTCTAAGACTTTGTGTAGGATTCTAGACAAGGAAAACCCACTTCTGTGGTGTGGCAGTTTTAGACTCTCAGGCCAACAGTTTATAGAAGCACATCCGGATGCCTCTTGGGGACACACCTGCCTCTCCTGCACCCAGGTCGGTGGATGCAGCTTTTTTGGCTTGTTTCCTTCCTCGGTTGCCATGCCTGTTGCCAGATTGACCCTGAAAATCCACAAACATGAGAAATAAGTTGATGCTGCTACAAAATGTAATTGCAGTGTTTGACCACTTAACAACTAACTGCACTGAGTCTGGGGTTTGTACTTTAGAAGAAAAAAACCCCCACCTCTAGGCCTTCTGAATTCTGCCTCAGTGGCAGTAGAACTTCGGCCCATCACTTGCTGACAGTCTTTTCTAAGTAACGGCACCCAATGCCTCCTGCCGCCCGCCCCCCACCCCTCATATCTGGACTGTGCTGGGAACTGATGCTCCTACCACCTTCTCCCTCACTCTGCTCTCGGTAGGGCCAGGACGCCCCACTCTCACCAGCAGAAGTACAATGCTCTGCCAACAAAGCCCAGGAAGTCAGACAGCAGCTCTCACACCTGTTGGGCTGGAATGTGTCCGTGCAGAACAGCAGGAGGGTTGTACTGCAGGGTCTGGCCAAGTAATGGGTATCTGGCATCTCCTGAAAGTTAATAAAACATCACTTTCACATTTTCCTTTATTCGGGTACAAAGTACTTCACAGTTTTCTCAGTTGTCTCAGGACGAGAGAGGGAACATATTCTACCAAATAGAATAAAAAAGTGGAGGTACTGATATCTTTTTTTAAAAAAATTAAAAGCCTCCACATATCCTTCAAAGAACTGGGGTAAACTTCTGCAAGCACTAGGGACTAATAACAACAGTTATGAAGGAGGTTAAGTGGGAGAGCTGGCAGACAAGTTAGCATGGAGAGAAACTTCTTGGTAAACCTTAACATTCTATGTGAAATCCTCCAAAGGAACTATAAGAACTCATTCCACCCGTCTGAGATACTAAAATCCACATTTTCTCTGATGGTTAAAAGTGAACAGAACATACATTCAGGGGACAAAAGAAACCTTGGAAAAACATGAAGCTCTCTATCTCCCCCAAATCATTATTAATTACTATAAATATATTTTCTTTCACACCTTAGTGCCTAGAGTCATCCCATGGAAAGCGCTTCACACATGCTGACTGCAAAAGTTTTGTCTGTAATGTTTTCATTTGTTGTAGTCTCATTTTAACTGTAAGTCCCCAAATGTAGCACATTCAGTGTCTGGAGGAGGGTTATGGGTGGGTGCTAAGAGAGCATCTTCAGAAAATCATACAGTGCTTCTCCTGATAGTTTCCTAACAGAGACAAGCAAGGCGTGAGCCTCTTGCTACTGTGTGGAGCTCTTTTCTGATGAACACTGTCGGGGTGCTTGGGCAGCTCCCTGGTAGAACACACCCACGACATACTTGCTCCTTCCTAAACACTAGCTGAAAGGCAGATACAACATGAAGGTTTAGCACTGAGACCAGAGACACAATTTTAAGCATGAAGATGGAGTGAAGTGGTATTTCATTGAGATTTTAATACTCCCTTCCTTAATGAATGATGTTGAGCACCTTTTCAAGGGCTTAATGGACATCTGTTTGTCTTCCTTTTTGAAATTACCATATAACTTGTTCTTAAAAATTCAGATACTACTTTCCTTTTTAATGATTCTTTAAGACATTATTTTTTAAATATTTACTTATATATTTACTTGGCTGTGCCAGGGCTTAGTTGTGACATTTGGGATCTTATTTCCCCAACTAGGAATCAAACCTGTGATGCCTGCAGCGGAAGTGTAGAGTCTTAACCAGTGTACTGCCAGGTAAGTAGCATTAATTAATTATTGGTGATGAAACATTAGGTTAGGAGAGAAAATGGTAACAAATGAAAATGCCCGAGGAAGGTGAAAATGCAGTCCTTTGGAAAAGGGAAGGTAGCAGCACCAGGTAAATTACAAATTGATGGGGAGTGAATGGATGTCTTAAAATTCTCTGAGGCTGTGACTAGCTTTCTGCACTTACCTTGCCCAGAGACAAAAGGTCTAGAAAACTGGGGTATGATGGCAAGGGGTGGTCCAGAGGGACGGACAGTTTTCAGGGTAGACAGCTGAGCTGGTGCTGGTGACTGAGCTGGTGAAATAATGGGACTACTGAGTTGAGGACTGTGCTGCAATTATATCAAGAAAACAGGTCAACATTTTAGTCAGGGTTTTTGAAGAGCTCCTTTTGGACAGAAATTTTTATTCTTTCTGATTACAAGTATGTACACATTACATTATAATAGGTACTTGTTATTTAAGAAATTAAAACAGTACAGAAAAATTTATAATTTTCAATTCCCAAGGATAAACACTAGTAACACTGTTTCTATGTATATGTATCCATATATCTGCTTCATAAAAATGGAAACAGACTATACATCCTATTTTTGAATTTTACTTTTGTACTTTTAAAATAGTATTGCAGATATTTTTCCATTAGAAAATATATACTATACACCATACTGGTAGAATTTTACTAGCTTTTAAAATTGCCCATGTACTTAACTGAGAGTTTTTTCCCCTAGTATAGCTTCATATTACTGTTTAGTATTATACTTTCATTTCCCTTTGCAGTGGCTCCTTTGAAAATTTCTAGTAGAGCAGGTCTCAAATTTTGTTTATCTAGAAATTTTTAATTTCTCCCTCACTTCTAAAGAACAATTTTACTAGATATAAAATTCTTGGTTGACAGTTTAGCACTTTGAATATATTTATTCACTTTTTGCCCCCAAATGTCTTTTGACTGGTATTCAAGGAAGATCCCCATACATTGCATCTGATTGTTAGAACTCTTGAGTCTTTAAATTTATAATAGATTCATCCTTCAATTCAAAATGCCATTTATTTGTTAAAGAAATAGGCAATTTGTCCAATAAAATATCTGTGGTACCTATAAACTGTTTTTTATTTTCTTCCTGTATTTTCTGTAAATTAATAGCTAGACTCAGAGAGGCTTGATTAGATTCAGGTACTATTTTCTTTGGCCGTCCAGGCATGGCTTATGGATTCCTTAGTTTCTTGATCAGAGATGGAACCTGGACCCACTTTAATTGACACTACAATCGATCAGTTGCTTCAAGTGTTGTCTGCCTAATCTACCTATTTGAAAGCTTCTCATAAATCGTTTCCTGATGTTTTTGATGTTTCCTTGTTCATTACTTTAATAGGATTCCAAAATATCGCTTTTGAAATTCTATCAGTGTTTTTAGATTTATTGATTGCATTTCTTCTATGATGAAGAGTCTTCCCTCATCAACCTTCTGGTTACAGTAAAATACAGTTCATATGGGAAAAGCAAGATAGCAACTTAATTCATTTTCTTTAATAAAATTCAGATCTAGTTTATCTTAATTTCTAAATTAAAAAATGTTTAATTATGCAAACATTCAGAAACAGTATTTAAATTATTTGGCTATAGAGAATGTCCAAACTTCTTTACTAATCTGTTTGAGAAGATTTTAAATTCAGCATCAAGTCTTATAGGTTGGTCAATCTTATGTGACTAAGTGTTGAAAGTTTTAAAATTATAATAGACAAAAGCAGCATCTTACCTGAACAATATTGTCAACACTACTAAATTCCACACACTTCTGTCCTCTCTGGTGATCACAGTAATATTTGTTTTGCTTCCACTGTGGGGGTGAATGGGCACGAGACTGTGGATTGTTTGGTACGCTGAGCTGCATCATCACCATTCCGCCACCAGGTGGAGGTGGCGCTACTGAGAATCAGAATTAGGACCCAGCAGTTAGCACACTTTAGCAAATGGCTAGTTTCTTTAAACACCAAGATAATGACGATACTTCTATATCTCTGACCAAAATTTTATTTTTATTTATGTAATCCAGATTTAAGCTCTGATGCTTCATACAAGTGTTGTGTGTTTTAAAAAAACATTGAAATTGACTCCCTAGACCTAAATATCTCACTTATCCTAAACATAATAGGTCAGGAACGTCCAATTATCTAAAAGACCTCTCTAGAATACCACAATTGTGATATGACCTATAAAAGTGCTTAATTTTTAAAATAAATTTATTTTCAAATAAGCATTATTCTAAATACATAAAGGAAAACTGGGAAAAGAAGTACCCTACAGAAATTTCGATATATGGTAAAAAAGACATCTTTTGAGTGACTCAGTTTCATGTGGTAGGAAAAAGTTTGGCATATGGGATTCCGAAAGCATAATTTCAGTGCTCTGAAATGTCCTATGACTCAGAGAAAACTATTTACCCTCTTTTATTGTATTTTCTCATTTGAAAATGGCTAGGAAAACCACTCTGGCTGACTTCAAAAGAGCTGAAATAATCACATGAACAACCACTGATAGCTGATTTATTCCTGTTGTGGCATCAGTACTGCAGCACTACCAGTATTAGGAATGTAACTGCCACTCACCATTTCAGTGTAAGGTAAGGTATCCTGGGGCCTGCCTCCAGGACCACTGTTTGCACTTTAGTAATCGTATTGGTAGTTTCCAGTTCCCCAGAAATAGCACCAACCTGACCTGGCTAGGCACACCACAGAAGGCTGACTGCTTGGGAGTATCTCAGGGTTCTCCTTGGCCACAGCAGCCGATATTGATGCAGCCATTATTAGTCATATATTTGATAATTATCTATTGTTTCTTCGAGAGATTACATATGTCAACAGATCATTACAATAAAATATGGTCTTATGATAAAGGATTGTTTAAGAAACAAAGGAAGCAGAGAAAACAAAGCAACAAACTCAGTTTTAAGGACTGAGCAAGACTTTGCAGAAGACATGATTTCTGAATCAAATTTTAAAGATACGCAGGATTTGGCAATTGGATGCTAGACCGGCACACCAGGGGGGAGGAAAGAACAGGTACAAAAGTATCTTTGGCATGAAAAAGCATAGTGCATTCTAGAAATAGAGTTCTGAGGCTTAATTGCCAGGGAGTGGAAATGGAGAGTCTGCAAATTTTTAATTCAGAGGAATGACATGAAGAGACATCTGTTTCAGGATGATAATTCTTGAACTATGTATGTATGTGTGTATGTGTTGGGGAGGAGGAAGGCTGGGTATGGGGACAACATAAAAGAAGCAAAATAGAAGCAGTGAAGAAGGAAAGAAGGTAACAGATTTGAGGAAATGGTGACAGCCTAAGTGTGAAAGAGGAGAACAGAAGAGAGTTAGGATTTTGAAATCTGTATTGGTCCCAATATGGAAGGTGAAGAAAGGGATGAAAAGGGAGAAATATTAAATCTAAAGTGCCTTTGACATATTCCTGGTTAGGAAATGTCCAATAGGCAGTTGGCTATGTGGTCTTGCCGTGGCAGAAACAAATTTGGGAGACAGTGGTGAAAAGCCAAGGTTGAAGCTTGGGAAGTGGCTGAATTTCCGAGGAAGAACCCAAAGAGTAATGAAAGAAAGTATCCTAGAGAATATCAGTAGTAATGAGGCAGGCAGGAAGGAGAGCCTGAGGAGAAAGAGAGAGCAGGGGTACTGGTAGCAGAGGAAAAGGAAGAAGTGGACTGAGCCTGTTAAATCTGACTTCTCATGTGCCCTGAATACCCTGGGCATATCTCAGCACCTAACAAGTTGAAAATCTTTTTCCTAGAAATGTCCAAGGAACCTATTTCTCAAATGGACAAACCATCCCTGCCACCTACCCGCCGGCCCCAATTATCTATTCATACCTGCACACTGGTGGCCTTGGAGCTGCTGGGAATTGCATGGTGAAGTAGTTCGAGGAAACTGTACTTGTTCTGATCCTGGATGTTGCAAGTAACCTACTGATGAGCTATGGGGAAAAAATAAAACAAATACAAAAACACAGCACAATGAGATGGAGATGACTGTAAAGATTCTTTGAATGAACAGTCCTGTAAATTTACTTAAAAAAAATTATTTTTCAAGTAGTAAGCTTAGTACAAGTCAAATTAACTCTTTTATAAATTGTGAGTTATATGTAATTACTTTTTGAATAAAAATCACTTTGTTTTTGACAATAACACAGATATAAAAAAAAACCCCTGCTGATTTCATTGCTCTTATTCTTTTAAAACTTATTCTAAATAGGGTTTTTGTACTGTTCAAATAATTTTTTTAAAAATAAAAAACTCACTAATTTTACAAAATAAAAAAGTACTTTATTTGAATCTCACTAAGCTATATTTTAGAAAAGAAAATATGCAGTTGGATAATGAGACAGAAAAAACGTTTTATTCCTTAAAAAATATATAAGGAATAAAATAAACACTACAACATCATTCTGACATTCTAATACAAATACTGACAAAAATAAAAGGCTGTTATTGTAAAATGTCTTTAAGGTTTTCCCTGTTTAGCAACTTTTCAGGAAAAGAGTGAAAATCATAGAGCAATACTGTGAATTCTGAGAATACTGAACCCTGTTACCATCCTTTTTTCATCATTTAAGTCAACTTTCTTTACATAGTATTTTATTTCTTAATATAGTTTTAACCACTTTCTGCATTTACATCTCACATAGCTGCATCAAAAATACACATTCGAGCCAATGACTGAATTACAAAGAATACAGGGAGACATGTTAACACCATGATGACACCATTAGTCAAATTCAGGCTCTGGGACACTCTACAAGACAAATGTGTGAAAACATAAGCAGTATTTGTGGGGTAGTTGATAATACAAAGACCAATTGGGTATTTGATATAATTAAGAAATTAATTGTTAAATTTTTTAGAATGTGCAATAGTACTCTTAAGCTAGGTAGGTTTAAAAAAAACCTTTTAGAGATACCTATAATGAAATACTCATAAATGAAATAATATAATACTTCGGTCTATTTTAAAATAACGTGAGAGGAGGACGAAGTAGAAGTTTAAATGAAAACAGATTAGTTATTAATTGATAAATGCAGAAACTAAGTGATGGTACATGGGGCTTCAGTGCACTTTTATTTACATTAATGTGTATTTAAAAATGTCTGTAATGAAAAGTTTATAAATGATTCTCTAACTCAGGCTGACAATTCTCCAATTAATAATAATTAGTAAAGTTTTACTGTTTTCTGTGGCAGTAATTCAGTGTAGTTCAATAACAGCAAGAAAGGAATGTAAAGGGACGAATTCATAAAAAGTGATTTTGGGCCATATGACAAAATGGAAAAGTAGTACTTTCTAAAACTGATGTTAATTACGATCAGAATGCGTTATGAGTATTAGCCACCTATAGAAATAATACCACTCAGGCATAAAGTTTATAAAATGTACTGGACTGGGCAGAATAGAAAGCTACACCATAGGATAGAAGGATTTTTAGGTTCTTCTTCTTCCTTCATTGGGATAAAAATCCAATAGGATCTTAACTATGTTAAAACTACATGAAAGTGAAAGTTGCTCAGTCATGTCTGACTCTTTGCGACCCTATGGACTATACAGTTCAGGGAATTCTCTAGGCCATAATACTGGAGTGGATAGCCTTTCCCTTCTCCAGGGGATCTTCCCTACCCAGGGATCGTACCCAGGTCTCCCGCACTGCAGGCAGATTCTTTACCAGCTAAGCCACAAGGGAAGCCCGACAATACTGGAGTGGGTCGCCTAACCCTTCTCCAGCAGATCTTACCCACCCAGGAATTGAACTGGGGCCTCCCACATTGCAGGCGGATTCTTTAGCAACTGAGCTATCAGGGAAGCCCTAAAACTACACACAATGAGAAGAAAGATTAAGAGAATGTGATATGAATATGACAACAGAAGTCACCTTAGGGTTGTAGATATATTTGCTGATTTCTGATACTTTAGACTTGCTTTTGCATTTTTCAAAAACACATGCATTTTATAATCACTAAAAATACCCTATGAAAACTGCTTGAAAGGTTCTACTTTTAAATGTTGTATCAGGGATTTAGTATCAATTAATAATCTGAATCTTCTTCAGAAGTCACAGTATGGCCTGTGATTTTCTGAAATATAAACCACCTTCAATTCATCTGAAGGACAGACCTCAGTCAGGTTTGCTCTCTCTGGAAGAAAATATTAGCTTTCTGCCATAAAAGCCTTTTGCAATTCAAAGGGATTTCCACTTTATTTATTTTTTATGATGAGGGTATCTATTTAGGACAATATAAATAAGCCCTCAACCAATTTGAATTTGACCAAACTGATATGCTCAATTAATGAAAATGAATGTCAAGTAAAACTTCTGTTGTCCAATATCTGGAGTTTTCCCTTAAATGCAAATGGTCGATTTTTTTAGGTTTTCTGGTTAAATGCTTCTATTCCTAAATGTATTTCATTTATAGCTCACCTATTTTCAATCTGAAACAGTGGAAAAAACAAAACTACGTAGACTAAAAAACAGAGAAAATATTAATATATCAGACACAAAACAAAAAAGGTGTAGGGACATCTAGGATAAGATTGTTGCTTTCACTGAGAACTGAATCTACTTTGTATCCTGGCAGCTAAGACAAATTGTTGAATCCAGAGAATTATAAGACTCTGCCAGGATGATACAGGAAGCAAGTATGTAAGCCTTTGGCAGGTGCTGGATTACAGACATATCATAATTGTATTCTATGATGAATTTAAAGCAAGTAGTTAATTATAGAGGAATGTAGTCCTTTGACAGAAGATATGAAACACAGTTCATATTTTACTGGGCAACTGAGAGGATAAAAGGGAAATCTTGCCCAAAGAGAGTATTACTTCCCTTTGAAAAATAGATGGGATGCAGAAGTACTTGCAATAAGGGCTAATGTTTTCCTTAAAAACAAACTTGTATTTTTCAAGTACTTGAATGAGACCAGAGGGTCTGCACTGTACACTTTACATAAAAGATGCCTTTGGTTTGAGAAATTTATGGGCAGCTATTATCAACACAATCAAACACAAAAATATCTATGATGCTTCTGGGTGAATGACTGAGTTTGAAATGGGCCATATTCTAACCAACCCACTAGTATAAACTGGTTCTCCTCAAGCACCTGTGTTAGTGGACCTATGGATATATCACTTTATTAGCCTACTGAAGTGGCAGAAAACATTCACCAAACAGTAATTTTAGTTTTAGTACAGCTGGTCCTAAGGTGCTCTTTTTGACAATACCTTAGCTACTTATTAAGTCTGCTCCTACAGTGAGACTGTAACATTGCCGCTGGCACTTAGGATGATGCTTGTACACCTGCTGTGTGATATAGCTGGAGAAGAGGCATCCCATTTCTCAAACAGCTTCATAAAATCTTTTAAAATAATTTCAAAAGATAGGAGGCCAAATAATATAATTTCTTATTTTTTGAACCAAATTTCACCTATTAGAGAATGACTTCTAGCACAACAGCTTGAGTGTACTCACCGTATCTCCCCACTGAGACTGATGAAAGCTATTAAAGGTGATAGAAATGATCCTAAGGATGAAAAGCAAAATAGAAAACATCTATTCAAGAACATCTATGAAAAGCTGGTAAGAAAGATGAGTCTGGTATTTGAAACAATATCGCTCCCTCCTGCCTCTCTCAGTGAAATACAGCCTACTCAAGACCACTGCAGCAAAGAACACAGAGCTGCCTCTCCCCACAACACCCAGAGGGAGGGTTTCTTTCTAGGAGATGTTTGTCAGCTTTCTCATCCTGCTCCCAGGTACCTGCTGCTGAAGCTAAATCCTGAGTGAATGAAGGTGAGAGACGGGAACTCCTTTTCCTTCACAATCCATATAGGACAGAGGGTCTACTGTGGGTGTGGTGTGCTGAGAATACTGGGGTTCTGGTCAGATCACCCTTGCCCCATCTCATGAAGAGGTGATTTCATGCCAGTGATCCTAGGCTGTGGTCTCCTCACCCTCCACCAAGTGATCAGCTTATAGGGTAGGGTGTTATTTCAAGAAAAGCTAATCACTGTCCATACCCCCAGCTTCTGAGCCCTGGCTCAGAGATTTCTGGGGAGAAAACAGGTCATAAAACAGATAGCATCTCATGTTTTCTCAAAAGAATGGTCTTCAATTGTAACAGAGAGGGAAGACGTTCCCGCCTACAGGTGCTTTCAAGAGCAGTGAAAAGTGAAAATGGCTCAGCTTTGTGCCTGCCAGGCTCCTCTGTCCATGGAATTCTCCAGACAAGAATACTGGAGTGGGCAGTTGTTCCCTTCAACAACAGGAGTGGGTGTGATAAAGACAACTGGGAGGAGATATAAGATTCAGGCTAAATTGTAGGCCTGCTAGTTTGCAGGAAGGAAATAGGCAAAAATACAGCAGGAATGATCCTTTCTTAGGGCAGAATAAAAACCAAATACTGACCACAAAAACTTTTCCTTCAAAGGAGCCAGATTTCGATTGAATTATTTTGTAGAGCAATCTGTGAGTCAGAGCATTATTGGAAGCAACAGAGTAATCAGCTGGCAGTTAGTGGATACTGTCAAGGAAAAAGAGAAATGGAGTCCTACCAAAACCACTGTGATTCTAGGATGACTGTGAGAATACCCAAAGTAGCTTTCCCTGCTTGAGGAACAACATCAGAGGCTGAACATTTGGTGTCCTGGGACGCTTAAATAGACTTCACTAAAGTAATCCAGTCAGTCAGGGAACAAATTAACAAGTGAACAACAATAACCAGACTGGCTACATTATTTATGATATCCAATTAAAAAAATTACAAGGTATGCAAATAAACTGGAGAGTGTAACCCCTACTTTGGACACAAGCAGGGAACAGAAACTGCCCAAGAGAAAGATTTTTCACATTTATCAGAAATACCATAGTGTAGCCATTATAGACACATTCACAGAAACAAAGGAAATCATGATTAAGGAAGTAAAGATGGAATGGTGACAAGGTTGCATTAACAAATAGAGAAATAAATAAAACATTATTTATTTATTTAATAAGACATTAATAAAAGGGAAATTATATTAAAAAGTACCAAATGGAAATTATGGAGTTAAAAAACTGCTAAAATATAAAATTCACTAGAAAGGCCCAGCAGCAGATGTTAACTGGCAGAAGAAAGAATAAATGAAGGCAGACTGAAAGATTACACAAGCTAAAGAACAAAGAGAAAAAGGGACACAGAAAAAAAAGCTCCAGAGAAATGTGGTGCTTTGTTAAACAAACTAACACACATATAATGGGGATTATCAGAGAGGAGAACAGAAAAGATATTCCAAGAAAAAAATGGCTGAAAACAGCTCAAATTTATTGAAAAAAAACAAAACAAAACAATGACCTATTCATCCAGGAACCTGAAAAAGCTTTTAGCAGAATAAATGCAGAGACCCAAAGAGATACCATAGTAAAAATACTGAAAGTCAAAGACAAGCAGTATAAGAAAAATGATTAGTTATTTATAATATAACCCCAGTAAGATTTACAGCTGACTTCTAAGCAGACACAATGAAAGTCAGAAGGCAGTGGGATAACATACTCAAAATGGTCAAGGAAGAATACCTGTCAGCAAAGACTCTTAAATTCAGTAAAGCTATTTTCCAAAATGAAGGCAAAACAAAGACTTTCCTCTGTAAGTAAAAACTGAGAGTTTGTTGCTGGCACACCTTACAGTAGGCACTAACTAGAATGAACAGAGAGTACAGTATTATGGTCTTAATGCTTGCATCCCTCCCAGATTCATATGTTGAAGCCCTAACCTAATCCAATGGTATTTGGAAATGGGGCCATGGAGAGGTAACTAGGATTAGAGGAGGTCATGTGGGTAGGGCCCTGGTCCAATGGGATTAGTGCTCTTATAAGAAAAGACATCAGGGGGCTTGCTGTCTTTCTGCTTGAACACACTGAAGAAATGCCAAATGAGCTCACAATGAGAAAGTGGCCATCTGCAAACCAAGGGAAGAGCCTTCAGCATGTATCAACCCTTCTGGTACCTTGATCTTAGATTTCCAGTATCCAGAACAATGAGAAAATAAATTTCTGTTGTTTATGCCACCCAGTCTATGACATTTCATTGTGGCCGCTTGAACAAACTAACACAACCAAGTACAGGTATTTATGTAATTGGAAAGACAGCAGAAATGGACATTTTCCCTTTTTTCTGATTTAAGAAGCAAATGTATAAAATAATATGTACATAATGTAATGTCAGACCTATAACATATAGAAATGTAACATATGTGCCAATAATAGCACAAAGGATGTGGATAGGAACAAAGCTGTATGGGCTAAGAAAATGCCTACTGATGGTGGTAAGGTAATTATCATTATAACAGTGTACTGTGTTTGTAACATTAATATAATATGAATAACAAGAATATCAGGAGAAGTGGGGGAAAAGAGCAGTTATGTAGGAGTAACTTTTCTCTATTTCACTAGAATTAAGCTAGCATAAATCAGAAGCTGATTGGATAAGTTAAGACACATATGATAAACCCTAGAAAAAACACTGGAAAAAAAAAAACCCCTCTAGACAGAGGAGATAAATAATAAAAGCAAAATGGCAGACATTAGGCAAGTACATCAGTAATAACATTAAATGTGAATGCATTAAACAATTCAATCAAAAGACAGATGTCAGAAGGGTAAAAAATGATCCAACTATTAATATATGCCGTCTATAGGAGACATGAAGCCTGAAAATAAAAGGACAGTAAAAGATACATCAAACAAACTGTAACCAAGAAAGCTGGTATGTCTATATTAATATCACACAAACCAGACTTTGAGGCAAAAACTGTACGAGACAAAGCACTTCATAATGAACAAAAGATCAGGAATATGTAACAGTTATAAACTTATCAGCTCCTACTACAGGAGCAAAACATGAAACATACACTGAAAAATGAAAGGAGAAACATACTCTTCAATGATAGTAGTGCAGACTTCATTATAACATTTTCTTAACTCAACAGCTTGCTGGATCTTAATCCCCCAACCAAGGATTGAACCCAGGTGCAAGGCAGTCAAAGTGTGGAGTCCTAAACACCGGACTGCCAGGGAATTCTCAATACTACACTTTCAGTAAGGAACAGATCAACAATACAGAAGATCAACAAAGAACAGAAACCCTGGACAACACTACAAACTAATTAGACCTAAAAGACATCTACAGAACACTCTATCCAACAATAACAGAATTTACAATCTTTTCAAGTATACATGGAATATTCTCTGGGACAGACCATATGCTAGGTGATAAAGTGAACTTCAATAATGTTAAAAGGATAGAAATAATACAAAGTAAACTCTCCAACAACAAAGAAATAAAATTAGAAATCAATAGTAGGATAAAGTTGGGACACACACATGTAAGTAGAAATTAAACATTACAATACTAAGCTACCAATAGGTAAAAACAGAAATCAAAACAGAAACAAGAAAATACTTTGGGATGAATGAAAACATAACACACCAAACCTTATGGAATGCTGATACAGCAAGAGTTTAGAGGGAAAATTATATCTGTAAATGCCAATATTAAAAAAGAAGAAAGGACTTCATTAGTGGTGCAGTAGTAAAGAATCCACCTACCAATGCAGGGGACATGGGTTCAATCCCTGGTCTGGGAAGATTCCACACGCCATGGGACAACTAAGGCTGTGAGCCACAACTACGTAAGCCCATGCACTCTGGAGTCCATGTGCTGCTACCAACAAGCTTGTGTGCCACAACTATTGAAGCCTGTATCCCACAGAGTCCATGCTCCGTAACGAGAAGGCACAGAAAATGAGAACTTCATGCGCCACAAATGGAGAGTGGGGGCTATGCTCTGCCTGCCACAACTAGAGAAAGTCTGCATGCAGCAATGAAGACCCAGTAAAACCAAAAATAAGTAAAAAAAAAAAAAAAAAAAAAAAATCTCAGATCAATAACCTTCATTTTCATGTTAAGACACTGGGGGAGAGATCACCAAGCTTAAAGCAAGCCAAGGGAAGTAAAGAAGAAAGATTACAATGGGAATAAACAAAACAAAGAACAGAAAAGAGAAAATCAATAGAAACCAAGAGCTGGATCATTGAAGAGATCAATAATGGCAACTTTTTGTTTAGCTGACCAAGAAAAAAGGAAGGAAAACTCAAATTACTAGAATCAGAAACAAAGAAGGGAGATTACTACAGACTACAGAAATAAAAAGGATAATGAAATAGTATAAAAAACTGTCTACCATGAAAATAGATCAAGTTCCTAGAAACATACAAACTGCCAATACAAACTCAAGTAGAAACTGATAATCAGATATAAACAGATAATCAGAGTGGACCTATAACAAATGAAGAGATTGAAGTTGTAATCATAAAACAACTCACACACACACACCCCCTGGCATACAAGGCTTCATCACTTTATCACACTTAGAGAAAAGTTAACAATAATTCTTCATAAACTTTTTTTTCAAAACAGAAAACAATACTTCCCAACTCATTCTATATTACCCTAAAACTAAAAGCAGACCAAGGCACCACAAGACAACAGACGAGTATCTCTTATGACTATAAATGCGAAAATCTGACTGAATGTGATTAATCCCAGGATTGCCCGGGTCATTTAATATCTGAAAATCAATTAATGTAATATCTATTTTTTCTCAACATGATACAGAGTACCTACAGAAAATCCACAACTGGGGCACTCTCCATTCCCCTTCTGATGTCTATGTCAGAAGCTTTCTCTGCCCCTTTTCATACTTTACTAAAACTCTACAAAAGCTCTTGAGTGATCAAGCCTGGTCCCTGGTCCCGAAGCTAAATCATCTTCTTCGGAGATCAAGAATCCAACACTGTTCACCGTAAGCTATCAACATTGCCCCTGTTGAGAATGTATGGTATAAATATACCATGTTTCTAACTTTTTGTTGCAATGAAGAGCCTTAACTTTATCTTTATATATATGAATTAAAATATTAATATATCCCCCCCCAAAAAAGAAATCCACAACTAACATTATACTTAAGGTGGAAGACTGAATGCTCTCCAGTCATGAAGACAAGGATGTCAGCTCTCTCAATGTGTACTGAATGTAACACTAAGGTTCTAGCCAGGGCAATGAGGCAAGAAAATGAAATAAAAGGTACCAAAATTGAAAAATGTTACTGTCATAATTCCTCTCTTCTCTTTATGGTTTTGCAAATATTATGATTGTTATTTTAAATTACTATTTTTTTGATGGGAGAAAAGGACCCAATGTATTCTTAATAATTAGTTTACCTGAAAAGCAAGCCCCACATATCTACAGCTTTTACCAGCTATGAAAGATATCTTTGAAAATCCAAGAACAGATGGCAAGAAAATGTGTTCTAAGAAGTCATTTGAAGGAAAGAAAAATAAAAAATAATGCAAAAACAACAACAACAACAAAAAGAAAGAAGTCATTTGGTTTTCTGCCTTTTTAAACCATTTGACACCTTACTGCCAATGATAGGCAAACAAGGCTTCCTGAACATTACTTAGCAGACATGTGCTGTGTTCCCTGAAGATGCAGTCTGAGTATCACAACATTTAATTCATTAATAATAAAAAGAATGAAGCAGTTAACAAAGAACAAGCACCTGAATCTCAATGGTCCCAATAACTGATTCACCACCTGTGACAACCTGAGTAAAAGAAAGAAAGTGAAGTCACTCAGTCATGTCCAACTCTTTGCAACCCCATGGACTATAGCCTACCAAGTTCCTCCGTCCATGGGATTTTCCAGGCAAGAATACTGGAGTGGTTTGCCATTTCCTTCTCTAGATCATCCCAACCCTGGGATTGAACCTGGGTCTCCTGCATTGTAGGCAGACGCTTTACCGTCTGAGCCACCAGAGAAGTTCAATAACCTGAGTAAATTCCAACCAAATTTAAACCAAACTTAATCAGTCTAGCAGGAAAAAAAAGAGGGAGAGATAAATGAAAGTTTAAAACATTTAAAACAGAATTACTCTGTATTTCTTTTGGATGATTTTTGTTGGATTTTCCTGTAAGTAACAACACTTTTTTACAACTTGTTTGGAGCAGTTTTAATTTTGGGGGGTGGGATAATAATTGTGGCAAAACTCTGAGGCAGAAATACAGAATAAAAAAGGACAGGAGTTCTGTGTTTTGTTAAATGTCATCAGACTGAATTATGGACAAAATGGGCTTCATATGCCCAGAATCCAGCAATGTTTGTCTCTTTGCTTAGTATCTTAGTATAGCTAAGTGTTTTGTCCTTTTGGGCTTAAGGGTGTGTTAATTCTCATTTTTTAAGATAGCTGGTGAGAGTGAATATTTTCTTATGTGATAATTTATCACTAGTTTTTGCCAAGTGGGTAAACTACTTATTTCCATGAATTGTTTATTTGTAGAGTTGCAATATAATCATCCTAGAACATACAGAGGTGATAAAAATGCTTTTAAGCTTTTATCAGACATCTGTCACATTTACCCATATCTTAACGCTTTCTTTTTAAAAATCTGTCTTGATGTAACTGTGCTGAATCTTTATATTAAAGCAACCTTTAAAACACTGATCTACTCTTTGATAATGCCTATTTTGAATCTTATATCAGTGAGAAAAGCAAAGCAATTAAGTATTTTCACGAGCTCTTCACCACACCCATCTATGTAATGATACCTGTACCCAGGCACTCTGCTTTTTTCCATTTACCACGTATGAGCCCTCTACATCTTACATATGGCGTCCTGACTTCCATTTGCGTTGTTTACTCTCACCCTTCCTGGGGACCTTACTGCTCTTCCCTCTCTGCTATAGCAACATAACTCTTTCTGCTGTCTTTCAATTTCAGCATATAAAGACCTCTTTTTTCAATTAAGAACAGACTACTCTCTTAACCTTATTTTCCCCTCCCATATACTGCTGAAATTCAATGCTTCTGCTTAGGGATGCAATTCTCAAAAGTTGTCTCTATCTACTGCCTCCGATTCCTGTCCTCCCATTCTCTTGGCTTTTAGCTCTTAAAGTCTTCCCCCCGTAATTAAGTATACCCAGAAATATGAAGAATCTTACAGAACTGTATGATATAAAACTATGTAACCTCCATTTGGATTAAGAATACCAAGTCTCCACACCTCCCTCACCATTAATTCTAACTGTTGCGTAATAGTGCTCCATATGGTTTGTTTAACATTTTAAACAAATTGTTTCTGAAGGTTTTTTTTTTAAATTATTGAGGTTTGAGGATTCTTGATATACTCTCTAAGAACTTTTTCAAATATATGATTTCCCAGTCAGTATAGTGCTTGGCTTTTCATTTTTATTCTCTTGTGGAGCCAGCTTCCATCTGGTATAATTTTCTTCCTGTCTCAAAGATTTCCTTTAGAATTTCTTGCAGTGCAGGTGAGCTGGTGATTAATTCTTTCAGTTTTGCACGTCTGAAATAGTACTGTTTCTAACAAGAAGTCTACCGAATTCTTATCTTTGTTCTTCTATATGTAATGTTATTTTTTCTCTGGCTACTTTTATAATTTTCCCTTTAAGTTTTAAGAAATTTCCTCTGTATTTCTTTTGCTTGAAGTTTGTTGAAATTTCTGGATCTGTAGGTTTATAATCTTCATAAGTTTTGAAACATTTCAGCATTATTCAAATATATTTTTTTATCCTCCCTTTTCCTCTCTTGAGGATGCCAATTGCACATGCATTAGGCCAAAAAGTACTGATGCTCTGTTCATTTTTTTCCCAGTCCGTTTTCTGTGTCTGAATTTTATACTGGCGTTGTTTCAGTCAGGTTCAATTGACTGATTCTTTCCCCCCATTATTAGCCTTTGTTTCTTACTTCTTTGCATACTTGACAATTTTGGACTGGATCCCAGCCATTATGAATCTAACCTTGTTGAGTGCTGGACATCCTTGAATTTTTAATAATATTTTTGAGCTTTGTTCTGAGCCACAGTTAAATGGAGACAATTTAATCTTTTTGGGTCCTGCTTGTTTAAGGCAGGACCAGAGCAGCTTTTCATCTAAGGCTAACTGTCCTCCACTACTGACACAGTATTCTTTTAAGTCCTCTACTCACTGCCTCTTGTATTACAAGGTTTTGACATGTGGGCTGGTAGGAATATAAACTATTCCTGCCCTTGTATGAGGTTCAGGGATTGTTCTGCTTGTTTCTTTTGAGGGGTTTTTTCCCTGGTAATGGGTAGGTTTTGTACATACACGTACCAGTCAGCAATCAACTCAGACTCAAAAGGGCCCCACTTAGATGGCCAGAGCAACCTCTTTGAAACTCTCTTCTCTTCAGTATCCTGCCCTGTAAACTCTAAGCCACAGTGGCTTCCTTGGACTTTGAATTCCATCTTGTTAACGTAAGGGTCTTGCAGGCAGGAAGTTGGGGTAATGGTTAAGACTGTTTTCCCTCTCTCAAGTTTTACTGTCCCTAACTGCCTAATGAAAACTGTTGTTTCATATGTTTCTTTAGTTTTCAAGGCAGATTTTAAATTTGGTCCCTACTACTCTATCATGGCTGAAAATGGAAATCAAGAGGATGTCGGTTTTTAGCATCCTTTCATCAACATGCCTGATACTGCCCTAACATTAATTAGTAAAACACAGACATCAGCACACTCTCAAGGCAAGGCACAGAAATTATTCACAAAATAAAATATATAAAATACGCCAGAGGGGGTAATTCTAACACAAAACTTTCCTAAACTTGGCCTATCTCAGGGGATTGTTTGTTATCTAGGTTACCTATGGCCTCGAGAAATATCAAATAAAATGGCAAGCCAGTCAAATTCTTGGGCTGTGAAGAAAGGATGGATTTTAAGAAACAATTTGAAAAGCTTAAAATTTACTTCAGGAAGAAAGTTGTAAAAATCTAACAAATAATTCAAAAGTCCAGGACCAGGGGGCTCTCTAATGGCTTGCAATGTAAGAACGGTCCCTCACCTAAAGTAATTCCATTCTTCTCATTAGTAGGACTGTATGAAAAAAATTTGTGCTCAATTACCTCATTCTGAATTCTGTCAATAAAATTTTTTTGGAAATTTATGTTCTCTTTTGTTACATAAATACTTAAATAGTACCCATAATTTGATACTTTAGCCTATGAAGTCTGAAATATTTCCTGTCTGGTCTGTTACAAAATAGTGTGCTGACCCTAGATCTAGTAAGTACTTTTAAGTAAACAAATCCAAATTACAATGACACTAATTTCCAACTCTGATTCTCTACAGTTCCAAGTGGGATATTTTCCACCAAGGTATCTCAAATTTTCCTTTAATTCTCATTTATATTATCACCAAATATTCATTTCTTCTTTCAAAGTTCCTCCCTTCCTACTGGTACCACTGCATTTGAGCAATCTGTCACGTAACGTGCTTAAATTATAACACTTCTCCTTGTGGTCTCCGCCCAATTCAAATCCTTCTTAATGACTGCTACTGAGCTTATTTTTTTTTCAAAAAGATAAGCTTTACCATATCAATTTCATATTTCAGAAATCACAAACCCATGATAATATCAGGAGTCTAAAATACAGATAAATTCAGGTACTCTGTGGAAAAGATGTTCAAGGCTAACAAATTCAAAGAAAAAGGCCAGATGACAAACAAAATATTCATAAAAATAATTCCACACATGCAGAAAAATTCAGTGACAAATGAATTTTGAAACACAAATGAAAATATCCCTAATCTACTTCAAAACAGAAACACCAAACCTCCCTCCTCAAACCATAAAGTTTTTCATCTATCTACTTAAAAGTAGAAAAAGTGTTAGAAAGATAAATGACAAACTCTAAACAGTGATCACTTTGGTCAATGAACAGTAACTGCTTTGCATGAAGGGCAGTTTCTTGGCTGTTCTGAGCAGGGATCTTAGTTCCCCCAACAGGGATTAAACCCGGGTCACATCAGTGGAAGCGCCAAGTCCTAACCACTGGAACACCAGGGAATTCCCTTACTCCATGTGTTTTTACGTGGTTTAATTTTTAAATCAAAGATTATGAATAATGTAATTAAAAATATAGAAAATATAATGGTTAGAATGTGTGATTCCTAACAGAGTTAACATATTATGTGTACACTGAAAAATGACCTGAATGAAGACATCAAAATTTAACAGCTATCATCTCTTGAATGGTGTTTGTGGCTGATTTGCTTTTTCATCTTTTTTTACAGCTTGAAATTTTTTGTATTTTCAAGTTTTCTATAATGACTATGTATTATATGTATAATCAGAAAGACCCAAACAAGTTAAATACAGAAAATGCTCTTTTAATGGACAAAATCCAAGATGTATGAGAAATGTTTTTCTCAATAGAAACTCAGTGAGAGACTGAAAAATGAAAAGATTTTTGCATGAGATATTACCTTTCCTCCCCATTCTTTAAAGGTATCTATTTAAAAATTATTAATCTAAAATATTTATTATATCACTAATTTTTGGGGAGTTCACAAGAAATGAAATAGCTATAAGCACTCTCTTTCCCTTTAACATTATTTTTGTCAGTATAAGTTACTAATTAACTTTTCTGATAAACACATGCTTACCATAACAGCTGCTATATCCAATGGAGAGAAAATAAATACTCTGAAAAGGAAATGTTTTAGCACCAAAAGTAACTTTCTTATTACATTTTATTTCTCCAGGCTGTGTTAACAACTTCTCTTTTAATAACAGAAGTAAAATTTCACTAAAAGATGTGGTTCAGATTGAGACTTTGTTACTGACAATAATTTCAAAGGATGACTGTGGCAAACAAAAACCCAAAAATGCAAAACGAGGCATTTAGGAGAAAAAAAATGAATCTAAGACAATACCAGAAATAGGACAAAGGGGACACTAGAGGAATACTAGTTTACAAAGATGAGGAAACACAGACTATGCAGATGATGAAAAGAACAAAACTTAAAAGTAGATTTTCTTTTCTCATGTTTCATAAAGATTCTGTGAAGCATCTTTTTAACAAAGTTCTGAAAAATAAAGGTTACAGTCTCTTCAAGTTCCCCTCTCTGTATGCTAGCTTTTGAGACTGCAGATCAAAGACAAAAGTATATTCTCCTTTTGAGTTTCAAGATAAAAATGGGAAAATAAATGGTAAAATAGGAAGAAAAAAAACCCAACACTCAAATAGAGGCAGTTTGAAGATATTATCCAATTAGCTTGCCACTTTTGCAGATTACAGGAATGAAATTATTAACTTTTTTGAGATTATTTTTTGAGATTATTTACATCATTGACTGAAAGAAGTACCACGATTAGTTGTAAAACTAGTTTCTGTGACTGGTACATGGTTTGCTGAAAGGGACAACACGCATGATCTGAATCAGGCTATGTTAAATCGTCATAGTACATGTACCAACACAATCAAATACAAAATTGCCTCAGTGATAACTGATTGGTTGAGTTGAAAGTAAAGATAATTCAAATTCTACTTTTCTGCATAAGGAGCTTCCAGAAGAAAATGGACTGCTAAGCAACTCAAGCTAAGGAAGACATTTTTCAGAACATAGGCTCATTAGTGTTCTTATAGAAACCTCATAATCTGGTTATATTTTAGTAAAAACATGAGTGTTTGGCTCAGGACTACAGCTTAGAGTTTACTAATGAGCAATAAGAGACACTGTGATTTTCTTGCAAATGTGTAAAACATTACTAGGTTATGGCAACTTGTGTAAGGATGACATGCAAATGCATGAAGTATTCCATATTAAAAATGAGGAGCTATAAGATTAGGCTTTTTATTCACTCACCTTAAATTATTTTGTTGGCCAGGAGGAATGACGCTATAGTAAACTGGCATTCCTGCTGCAGGCATAGATCCTTGATTAGACTGATTAGGGAACATAACAGGCTGTTGATAAGTGTGATGGGCAATTCCTTGAGAACCTTGAGGCAGTGAAACCTAAAATTTGAAAGACATTTTAAAGGGAAAAAGGTTTTTAAAACCTTGCAAAAGTCAAGGTCTCCAGCCTCCCTAAGCTTTTCAAATATGAGCAGTTAGGAATAAGCTAAAACTGCCATAGGCTGTCTTGATAATTTAGTTACGGCATTACCGCTTTATTTTTATGTTTTTAAAGCCAGTTATTGTTTTTGGCTAGCATTTATCAAAAGCACAGGAGGCTAGGAGTTGTGTTCCAAAGTAGAAGTTATTTAAAAAAAGAAACTGTTTCCATATGGATAACCATTTGACATGGAAAGAATAATAATATTTACCTCAGGTAGAGCTAAGTAAAACTCAGGTAAGAGTACTGGTGAGATACACTGGATCAGGAAGTATGAGCTTCGGAGCTTAAGATACCTAGATGTAATAATGATCCATCAACTTTACTGTACATGTGACACTGGGCAAATAACTTAACTCTTCTGAGGCCCCAGAGTTCATTATTTGCAAAAATGGTATGTCTCTTTCACCTCAGGAGGGCTATTATAATTTCTATTTCCAGGATCTAGTACAGAAGGTATTTGAGGAACAGCAGATCTTTCAATTCTGTTTTCTACAGTATCTACATAGAAACCATATGAACATAATGGATTCATTTCTCCAGTTTCCATAGTTATCTAAAATAAAACCCACAAAGGCATAAGGGTTTTGTAATTTACAAGTGTGCCACATTACAGTGATTTTGGTCAGTAAAAGCTTCTGTTGATGCTGATATCAACAACAGTAGGGTCGATGACAGTAACAGTAGTTAATGGTGATGACAGTTAAGGTTGACATTATTGAGTACTTACTACCATGTTCAAGTTCTGTTCCAAGAACTTTGTGTATATTATTACATCAAGTCTTCCTAACAACCCTAAGAAGGTATTTTTATCATCCCTGTTTTATAGAAGGAGTTAAAACCTTGCTCAGTGTTGTACAGCTATCAAGAAGAGAAGTCAGTGTTTGAACCCATGCCCACTGGCTCCAGAGCCGCAGTTCTTCAATCATTTCATCATTCTCTGTATCTGGGCTCTGTGATTTCTAAGTTAATGATTAACTTTTAGGTTTTTCCTATTAGTTCAGTTCAGTTCAGTCGCTTAGTCGTGTCCGACTCTTTGCAACCCCATGAACTGCAGCACGCCAGGCCTCCCTGTCCATCACCAACTCCTGGAGTTCACTCAAACTCACGTCCATAGAGTCAGTGATGCCATCCAGCCATCTCATCCTCTGTCATCCCCTTCTTCTCCTGCCCCCAATCCCTCCCAGCATCAGAGTCTTTTCCAATGAGTCAACTCTTCGCATGAGGTGGCCAAAGTACTGGAGTTTCAGCTTTAGCATCATTCCTTCCAAAGAACACCCAGGACTGATCTCCTTTAGAATGGACTGGTTGGATGTCCTTGCAGTCCAAGGGACTCTCAAGAGTCTTCTCCAACACCACAATTCAAAAGCATCAATTCTTCGGTGCTCAGCTTTCTTCACAGTCCAACTCTCACATTCATACATGACCACTGAAAAACCATAGCCTTGACAAGACGGACCTTTGTTGGCAAAGTAATGTCTCTGCTTTTCAATATGCTATCTAGGTTGGTCATAACTTTCCTTCCAAGGAGTAAGCGTCTTTTAATTTCATGGCTGCAGTCACTGTCTGCAGTGATTTTGGAGCCCCCCAAAATAAAGTCTGACACTGTTTCCACTGTTTCCCCATCTATTTCCCATGAAGTGATGGGACCAGATGCCATGGTCTTCATTTTCTGAATGTTGAGCTTTAAGCCAACTTTTTCACTCTCCTCTTTCACTTTCATCAAGGGGCTTTTTGGTTCCTCTTCACTTTCTGCCATAAGGGTGGTGTCTCTGCATATCTGAGGTTTTGATATTTCTCCCGGCAATCTTGATTCCAGCTGTGCTTCTCCCAGCCCAGTGTTTCTCATGATGTACTCTGCATATAAGTTAAATAAGCAGGGTGACAGTATACAGCCGTGATGTACTCCTTTTCCTATTTGGAACCAGTCTGTTGTTCCATGTCCAGTTCTAACTGTTGCTTCTTGACCTACATATAGGTTTCTCAAGAGGCAGGTCAGGTGGTCTGGTATTCCCATCTCTTTCAGAATTTTCCACAGTTTATTGTGATCCACACAGTCAAAGGCTTTGGCATAGTCAATAAAGCAGAAATAGATGTTTTTCTGGAACTCTCTTGCTTTTTCCATGATCCAGCGGATGTTGGCAATTTGATCTCTGGTTCCTCTGCCTTTTCTAAAACCAGCTTGAACATCTGGAAGTTAACGGCTCACGTATTTCTGAAGCCTGTCTTGCAGAATTTTGAGCATTACTTTAGTAGCGTGTGAGGTGAGTGCAATTGTGTGGTAGTTTGAGCATTCTTTAGCATTGCCTTTCTTTGGGACTGGAATGAAAACTGACCTTTTCCAGTCCTGTGGCCACTGCTGAGTTTTCCAAATTGGCTGGCATATTGAGTGTAGCACTTTCACAGCATCATCTTTCAGGATTTGAAATAGCTCAACTGGAATTCCATCACCTCTACTAGCTTTGTTTGTAGCGATGCTTTCTAAGGCCAACTTGACTTCACATTCCAGGATGTCTGGCTCTAGGTCAGTGATCACACCATCGTGATTATCTTGGTCATGAAGATCTTTTTTGTACAGTTCTTCTGTGTATTCTTGCCACCTCTTCTTAATATCTTCTGCTTCTGTTAGGTCCATACCATTTCTGTCTTTTATCGAGCCCATCTTTGCATGAAATGTTCCCTTGGTATCTCTAATTTTCTTAAAGAGATCTCTAGTCTTTCCCATTCTGTTGTTTTCCTCTATTTCTTTGCATTGATCGCTGAGGAAGGCTTTCTTATCTCTTTTTGCTATTCTTTGGAACTCTGCATTCAGATGCTTATATTTTTCCTTTTCTCCTTTGCTTTTTTCCTTCTCTTCTTTTCACAGCTATTTGTAAGGCCTCCCCAGACAGCCATTTTGCTTTTTTGCATTTCTTTTCCATAGGGATGGTCTTGATCCCTGTCTCCTGTACAATGTCCATAGTTCATCAGGCACTCTATCAGATCTAGTCCCTTAAATCTATTTCTCACTTCCACTGTATAATCATAAGGGATTTGATTTAGGTCATACCTGAATGGTCTAGTGGTTTTCCCTACTTTCTTCAGTAAGTCTGAATTTGGCAATAAGGAGCTCATGATCTGAGCCACAGTCAGCTCCTGGTCTTGCTTTTGTGGACTGTATAGAGCTTCTCCATCTTTGGCTGCAAAGAATATAATCAATCTGTTTTCAGTGTTGACCATCTGGTACTGTCCATGTGTAGAGTCTTCTCTTGTGTTGTTGGAAGAGGGTATTTGCTATGACCAGTGTGTTCACTTGGCAAAACTCTATTAGCCTTTGCCCTGCTTCATTCTGTATTCCAAGGCCAAATTTGCCTGTTACCCCAGATGTTACTTGACTTTCTACTTTTGCATTCCAGTCCCCTATAATGAAAAGGACACCTTTTTGGGGTGTTAGTTCTAAAAGGTCTTGTAGCTCTTCATAGAACTGTTCAACTTTCGCTTCTTCAGAGTTACTGGTTGGGGCACAGACTTGGATTACTGTTGATACTGAATAGTTTGCCTTGGAAACGAACAGAGATCATTCTGTCGGTTTTGAGACTGCATCCAAGTACTGCATTTTGGACTCTTTTGTTGACCATGATGGCTACTCCATTTCTTCTGAGGGATTCCTGCCCACAGTAGTAGATATAATGGTCATCTGAGTTAAATTCACCCATTCCAGTCCATTTTAGTTCGCTGATTCCTAGAATGTCAGCATTCACTCTTGCCATCTCCTCTTTGACCACTTCCAATTTGCCTTGATTCATGGACCTGACGTTACAGGTTCCTATAGAATATTGCTCTTTACAGCATTGGATCTTGCTTCTATCACCAGTCACATCCATAACTGGGTATTGTTTTTGCTTTGGCTCCATCCCTTCATTCTTTCTGGTTCTATAGGTTTTTCCTATAGTCCCTTCAAAATACACAGTAAGCTCTGAATTACTTTCAATTTGGCTCAAAGGGAAAGATATGTTGATGGTTTGATTTACTTAATTTTGTATAACAAAATATATTTCAGTCTTTTTGTCTACTGAAGCAGTGCAACATTCTATTGTTATTTTTGATTGTTTTTAAGTTAGTGTATATGCTAGGTAGATCTAAGAAAAATGACACAGCTCAATCTAGATGATTTAAGCTACAGATTAAATTTTTAACTAGTGGTAAAGAAAACACATGAAGTACCAAAGGAGAGGAAATGGTACTTGAGAAGGTATAGATGTAGAAACACTCTACTAAATAGATAACTTCTCAGGCTTATTTTTTATTTAAAAAATTTATTTTAATTTTTTCAGCTGAGTCATGAGGCTTGCAGGATCAGGGGTTAAACCCAGGCTCTTGGCAGTGAAAGTAAGGAGTCCTAGTCACTGGACTGCCATGGAATTCCCTTTGGCTTATTATTTAGATAAGTTTATCACCACCTAGCTTCTCTAACCAAATGTGGTAGGAAAAATGAAGCAGGCTATCATTCATCACTTGTCAGAGCAATATTTCTCACAATCATTCACCCAATGTAAGGATTATGTGAAATACCATGAGAAAATGTACCTTGTAAAAAAGTATGCTATAGAAGTTATAACAACCGTCTCAGCTTTGAAACACTTTCAGTATCTAGCTCCATTTTTAAAAACTATAATAACAAGGAGATAATTTATTTTAAACTTATATTTCAAGGCTGATCTTATTTACATAGTGCCTGGGTATCTGATAGATGCTAGACAGACTAGATTAGGTAGGTAACACGAACAGGGTCTTGAGAAGGGAGAGTTCTTGGCTTGGTAGTGATCCTGTCTAATGATTAGCTACAGAGGAAGTGGGGAATGGGCAGTCTCATGGGCCTCTAACTTAAGCAGGGATGGTGGTGGTTTAGTTGCAAGTTGTGTCTGACTCGTGCGACTCCATGGACTGTAGCCCACCAGGCTCCTCTGTCTGTGGGATCTTCCAGGCAAGAATACTGGAGTGGATTGCCATTTCCTTCTCCAGGAGATCTTCCAGACCCAGGGATCAAACCCAGGTCTCCTGTACTGCAGGCAGATTCTTTACAAACTGAGCTAAGAGGGAAGCCCCTTAAGCAGGGAGAACCAGAGTAAAAAGAGGATGTGAGAGAAGATGCAAAATCAGTTCCCATAATGTTTTGCTTTCTATTATCAAAGGGCTTCAAAACTAGACATATTCTTAGTGCTCAAAAAGTCCTCGACGATTTCACATTTTAATTACGACTTTCATTTTCTGGAATTTCACAGAATATGCTACCTCCTTTGCTCATATCCTGCCCTATTCTCAGAATGTCTTAATTAATTTATGTCCATAATTTTCTAATTTTAAGAGCTAATTAAAGGTTTATATCTTTTTCTTCTGTATTAAGTCCCCAACTATTCATGGCTGTGTTTCATAATTCCTTCAGTTACTGGTCTGTAGATTATAACCAGTTTGTTGACTTGTCCTTAGATGAAATACATGTACATTTACCTTCCCAACTTGATTATTTTTACATTGTGGGACTGAATCAAAATAGCCTCTGGATTTCTTAACATTAGACTCAACTACGGGAAACTGTGAGGCTAAGAAAACAAACTCACTTGCAGATTATTCCAGAAAGGTGAAGTGAAGTAGCTCAGTCATGTCCGACTCTTTGCGACCCCATGGACTGTAGTCTACCAGGCTCCTCAGTCCATGGGATTTTCCAGGCAAGAATACTGGAGTGGGTTGCCATTTCCTTCTCCAGGGGATCTTCCCGACCCAGGGATCGAACCCAGGTCTCCCTCATTGTAGGCAGACGCTTTACCATCTGAGCCACCAGGGAAGCCATTCCAGAAAGGTAAAGGAAGATAAAATAAATGTCTGAAAATGTGACACAGTATGGGCTAAAGAAATCTGACATATTAATGAAACACTAGGTATTTCTACTTGAGAATTATGAATTAAAATGCATGACATTTTCAATACAAGACATACTATTTCTTTTCTTCATTGAGTTGGGGGCGGGGGGGTGGATATCAATTCTAGATTGGGAAATCGCACATTCTTTATTCAATAAACACTAATTTATAATCTACTCTATTTCATACACCTACTTATACCTTTACTTTTCCCTCCTGTTCCACTCTCTCCTCAAGAGACTTTGTAAGGAGCTGAAGAATAGAATAAGATATTTGCTCATATATGTAGGTAGTTGGAAACACAAACAGTGCCAGAAAAATTTACTTCACAATATTAATATGGTTCAGATATTTTTCAAAAAATTAATGAAGTGAATGAATGCAATAAAATCAGGATAGAACAAAATTGCAACAACTAATAAAACTCTTTTAAGACTATAAAGTTACATATTACAGAAGCCTTTCCCCAGATTAAACGGAGAAGTAGCCCACATTTTATTTATTGAAAATCACCTCTAGCCAGTGCAGGTAAGAGAGGGACCACGTACCTGATATGATGGCACTGAAGGATAGGGGATGACCACGCCCTGAATCTGATTTCCAATGCCGTTGGGCTGGCCACCAACGAGACTCTGGCTCTGGGGTTGCTGAACTCCAACTATCCCTTGGTAGTTTTGCTGCTGGTTGGGCATAACTTGATAACCTGTAATGGCACAGTGAGTTAAATCCTGCTTTGAATTTGTTTCACTAGCAGTATGTTTTTGTATTTTAAGCAAGTTCTAAAATCACAGAATTTGTTTAAACAGCAAATCTCAAAAGCCCTCTATTATGACAGCCAACATTTAAAAGGTTTGCTATGTAGGTAACCCAAGTCAGTCAGCACTTCCCTACTCCAAAACATTCAAATTAAATTTGTCTTCAAAGATTTCCTTTGTACTTGAGGAAATTTATAGGGCCAAAGACTTGGTTTATATACACAATTACTATTTGGCATATGTTATAATTTGATATTAAAAATAACTTTCTGTGGACCAGGTCTGTCTACATAATTTGTGGGGCCCAGTGCAAAAGCAAAATGCAGGGCCTCTGGTTAAAAAATGCAGAGTTTTGAGGTGGTATTGGCAGAACTAATTCTTTTGGAGACTGGAAATAATGGAAGGTGGGATGACTTTTATAGAAGAGCTGTATGTTTATAGAAGAGCTGTATGTTTGAAAATTCAGACTAAGATATGAATCCTTATATTAGGAATGTCTTCAGGGCACAAGGGAAAATGGAGTTATCTAGCAACTTTTAAGATTATCTTCTTATTATTAAGGTTACTTAACAAAGAAACTGATCATTAGAGAGGTTAAGCAATCTGCCTGAAGTTCATAAATCAAACACCAAAGGGACAGTTCTTAAACTTGAGACACTGCTGGTAACTTTACTAAGTTAAGAGTATAAATATACTTTTATTAAGTGAATTTATTAGTTATTTAAATGACTCCACAATAAGGTTTGAGTAATGAGTATGAATTTTATGTGTCTCTTGACCCTAAAAGGATTTCCTTAAGTAATTAGCTCAAGACATATGTAAATTACTAGAAACTACCACAAATTCTTCTTTCTTTATAAAAAAAGAAACCAGATTAAAATAAACAACCAACCTTCCAGCCAGGGAATCTAAAAAGGTTTTACAAAGATAAACCAAATGATGGCATTGCCTATACAAACTTCTACAACTAAAGGTAAGCTAAATGATTTCTCTAATACCATAGATCTATTTTGCTACCTTATAAATACCAGTTTTTATTTCTATCCTCATTAATTCCTAAAACAACAGGAATGGCAAAGATCCCATCTCAGGTGTTGATTTTGACAATAATATCAGCGTACTTGCCTGAAGTCTCAATGATTCTTCTCAATGACTAAAATAATTGAATAAATTTAGCATCACCCTTTTCTAAAGACATGAATATAAAACATATTTGGTAACTAAGCAACATATTAACAACAAAGTAAAAATACAGATACAATCAATCCTTTAATAATGAAGGGTTTTATAAAATGATGCTATTTCTATGGCAACAGTGCTTTAATGCCATGTTTCAAATGACTTCTCACCAGTCAACCTTTCCCAAAAAATGTGTATTATGGTCTTTATGGGTAATAAAGTGACTATAAACATGCTATTTCCTAAATATCCCTCCCTGTGAAATTCCTATTAATACTCAAATTTGCAGACAAATAAACTTCTTTCTTGCTCCTTAGTCTAATACTTGACATTCAACTCTACTTTCAGTTTATGAAATGACAAGCATTTCAAATTTACACTCTAAAGTCCAAATACCATCAAAACATACACAGACACATTTCCACTCCTAGGAAAATAAAGGGCAGGAATGGAAAAGGGATGTGAAGACCCCTTCTTGTGTTGGAAATGTCACCTCTGAACACCCACACAGCCTCTACTGCAGTGTCATAATTTAGGCATAGCTCTTTATACACGGGGAAAGTAACTTCTTACAATGAACTTGTCAGAATCACAGTTCACTAAATTAAAAAGAAAAATCTGAACACCTAGCAGAATTCACTGTAACATAATTTGACTTAAATTGTCACGTGCCCTATGAAACTCAAATGTTTTTCACAACATTTTTGTATTTTATTCAAAATATATTCAGAGTTATAGGTTGCCTCGAAAGAAAACTTTGGGAAAAAAAGCCAATTTATGTGCAAATGAGGTTCTGATTTCCTTTATCTAAATACGTCAGTATTTGGAGATTCACCATTTGCTTCCTGCCTGCAATTTCCTCTTATGAAAAAAAATCTGATACAGAAAGCTTCAATCAGTAGCTCCAGATACCATGACACAGTGGTCTAATGTAGGGCCGCTTGGAATTTGCACTAATAAATTTCCAGTGGTATTTTTATTCTTTAATGCAACCTTATCTCCACTAATGTTCACGCCTACTAATGGATATATTTATCTGCACACAAACATCACATTTTGAAAATGTGACATCATAAAATTCAAAACATCTGATTCCAGCACCTCATTTGTTACACAGGGTAGTATAAAGTTCTGTGAGCTCAAGATGTGCCTGGAGGGTGATAAAAGTTAAGTAAAACACAGTCCCTATATTTGAAATCAGGCATTCTTAGCCCTGACACCATATCAGAATAGCAGAATACGTAGGGTATTATGAAATTAAGAGGGAGAAATTAATCCTGGCTGATATCCACAGAGGTACTAACATTTGAGCCTGGACTTAAAGAAAAGGTCTGAAAAAAGTAAAAAAGTGAGTAACATGTTTGAGGAACAGAGACTAGTAAGGAGTGGTTTAATTTAAACATTGCATATGGAGTGAAAAGTGGAAGATGAAGGTAGAATATTGGTAGAGAATCAAAGACTTTACAAGTAGTAGAGCAGTGAGAACCATTAAGAAGTTCCAGATTTTAAAGACTGTGAAAGTAGAAAAATAACTAATATTACTACTTCATTCAAAACTAGAAAAAATAAACTGGGAACATGTTCTGGGAACAGTGGAACTATTAAAAATAAGAATGCCAAACACTTTAAAAGAAAATATTTTCCCAAGAAGCTCTATTAATCTTCCCATAATTTTTATTGCCTTAATCCATATTTCTTAAAACTCGACAGGTAATATAAAATTGTTCCTGTTAACTGTTTTCTCATGGCTTGTATATACCTTAAAAACAACAAAACTGAAATGGTGTGCTTTCTAAGGGCAGGGTTATCCACCCTGTTAAAGGAAAAAAAAAACCCCAAATATCAATACCAGCTATTAAGCAAATAAGCCAAGGAAGTGGACACTCATTTATATTTACCAAATAAATAGTGAGGAAAAATATATTCTTAACAGAACAGAATCAATATATGTTTCTATATTCCAATACTTTGGCCACCTGATGCAAAGAACTGACTCATTTGAAAAGACCCTGATGCTGGGAAAGACTGACGGCAGGAGGAGAAGGGGACGACAGAGGATGAGATGGTTGGATGGCATCACCAACTCAATTGACATGAGTTTGAGTAAACTCTGGGAGTTGGTGATGGACAGGGAGGCCTCGTGTGCTGCAGTCCATGGGGTGGCAAAGAGTCGGACACAACTGAGCGACTGAACTGAACTGATGTTTCTATACAAAAACCAGGAGCTCCCTATGTGCTGACAGGCTCACTGTTCACGTTTAGTGAATGGCTTTTGACAGCAAAAGTCGTACTTAAGTTTTATGGTAACATGTCTATAGTAAGGTTAAACATATTTGCATTCTCATTAAAATAAAACTTGATCCCATAAACAGAAATTAACCTCAGTCCAGAATTCATGAATTACTCATTAAGTCTTCCCTTAAAAAATGCATGGCCACCTCAGTGTGTACTTGATAAGGAAAAACAGAACTGTTTTAGCTCATATCTAATATGTAAAGCTTGAAATGAAGGTTTAATTTAAACAATGCTGGGGGGAATGAAGGGACATTAAAAATACCCTTGAAAAAGGTTTATTTGACTAAAAAATAGGTTTTCATCAAAGAAAACTTGGAAAATACAACAAAGAGAAAAAGCCAGGGTGGAAAAACCATTTTTGTAAAACAATAACTTGCAGATAATATTATTCACATGTTGTATTTATGGCTAGCCTTGTATTTTCTACACAGACAGCAACATACATTCCCACTTTCATTATTTATAGAAATGGGCCATACGACACATTGTTTCAAAACCTTTCCCCAAGCAATGTTTCCACAGCTAAACAACAGGGATTTTACAAAGCTATGGGAAGGAAGTATTTAAGGAAATTTTCTTAGAACATATTTAGACCTACCTCAAGTTAATGATCAAAGGATGAGAAAAAGACTCTGAACTTTCCATTGCCTTTTAGGAAGAAGGCACATGTCAAGAAGCGAACAAGACAAAAAGACTAAGTATTTCAGAACAATAAATCAGCTTTTGGTTTCCATTGTGGAATCCAGCCCAAACACAAACGAAACCCAAACCCCCATGTGTTTTCATTTAGAATACTAAATAATTATCATTTATTTGATAGCACAAGGTACTACTAGTAGCTAATATTTACATGACATTTATTAGGTTCTAGGTACTACTCTAAGCACTTTCATGTGTGAAGTTTTTCCATGCTCCCAATCTTCAATCTTATGAAATCTTCAGTTCAGTTCATTGCTCAGTCGTGTCTGACTCTGCGACCCCATGGACTGCAGCATGCCACGCTTCCTTGTCCATCACCACCTGCCAGAGCTTACTCAAACTCATGTCCGTAGAACTGGTGATGCCATCCAGCCATCTCATCCTCTGTCATCCCCTTCTCTTCTTGCCTTCAATCTTACTATCCCCATTTTTCAGATGAAAAAACAAAAGCATACAGAAGCTCACACTTTGCGTAAGGTTAACAGCTGTTAAGTGTTGTAGCTGGATTTGCACATAGTAGCCTGATGCTAAACTTTACTTTTCTCAGGGACAGATGTTGACACAGACAGAGTATTACAGTAATACTGCTCCAGTAAGCAGAACATGAAATGCCTGACCTTCGACTGTCTGAGCATTTTGGCTAATGAAGATTTTTACTACAGTTTCACATACCTGAGTCTCAACAGCAATTTAATTACAGGAAAACAAAGAATTATTGTAAATGGTCAATATTTGTGAGTATTAAGTGTTATCCAAAACAGGAATCACGATGAAAGGCTATTAAGCAGTTAGTCCAGATTGTAGGTAAAAGAACTTACGGCTGAAACAAGGCCAAATCAAATGTCACAGAGTTTATTCAATCAGTCCATAATGTCCTCTCTCCTTCACTTGTTTTGCCCACTACTCCCAAGATGTATGGGTTGTGCCCTCTAACTGCAAGGTTACACTTCTTTGCCTCAGTATAATATGATTTCACATGGACAGAAAGCAACTGGGAAGGGGAAAAAGAGGCTCAAATGGTGTCATATTTCAGCTTCTATGTCCCCTGGTCTGTGCCTCTCAGTATTTTGTGTCAATCTCCAATGTTCCTCTGGATTTTAGCCTTGCTATTTTGCTTCAAAGGCTGCCTTTGCTCAAGATGTATACTCTACTGCCACATTCCAGATGAATACACAGATTTCTCTAGCAGAATTTTCATGAATTTGGCTCCCCTCTCCACAATGTTGAGTTCCTGAGCCAAGAAGTGAGCCTTTACTCAGTGGGGCAATGCCAACTTTAACCTGGATACCATGTATATAAGGGGGCATGTCCTGTAACAGGGGTGAAGCCTTGAAGTTCCTGTGAAGGAATGGCTCTTTTCTATATACTGAATAAGTTTTACATTACTTTTATATTAGAGGAGGGGAAATCTACCAGGTGTGAACCATAATGAACAGAAAGCTATCAGGACCTTAGAAATCTTTCTAGCTTAAAAAGAAGAAGAAAAAAAAAAGCCTTATTTAACATTTGGTACGTTGCATGGCTGGTATCCCAGGAAGGAAATTCTACAACATTAAGTAAGGTGCCTGAACGACTTTTTCCAGAAGTCATGATAAGGTGTTTGACCATTCATTCCAATACTTAAACAGTCCAGTAACTAGTTAAAAAGTATATAATTTTAGAGTATACTCTCTAAAGAACATGATATTAAATGCTGCAAAAAGATTATTGGACTTTTTCAAATGACATAAGACCATGGGATATATGTTGGTTAAAGTTACTATAATCACAAGTAAAATTAGAAATATTCAGTCAGAAAGCACTAAAAAAAGAAAGAAAGAAACACCCATCATTCTACTATTAAAGGTAAGAACCTTACTATTGTTTATGTAAGACAAAACCACAATAGTGTGTTAGTAACATAAAGAACCATGTAATAACAGACATGCCTCACTTTATTCACACCTGCTTAATAAAATTTACGTCTTAAAGAAGTGTTGTTTTAAACCTGTGTTTAAACAGTCAGGTTTCACAGCATCACTGTTACAGAGTGGCATTTATTAGAGAAGTGGCACTGTGGTTCAAGTTCATTATCTAATTCAGGCCGAAGGAGGGGAGGGACATAGCTCTGATATGTTCAAAAGTATAGTTTGAAGACTGTCAAATATGAGAAAAAAAAATCCAACGATCTGGAAAAGAGGGAGAAGGGTGAAGATTAGGAAGGGTAAAGTAGACTCTCGAGAATGAAAAGTATTGCTATGTTTTAAAAATACTACAAGAGTATTTCCAGTATTCTGAGGCTCAATACATCCCCAATTTGGCCACTACCTAAATTATTCTTTTGTCAATAAAGTGTTTCAGTACATCTAATTTAAAAAAATCCTTCCTGTGACAAATCTGGATTTAAACTGGGTATATGAGGAAAATAGACTATCTCTTGTAGAAATTTCTGAATATTGTAGGAAAGCATCTATTTTGTAAAGCAAGCAATGCCACTATATGTGATATCAAACAACAGAATAAACACCCAGATTTCAGTGTAAGTGTTATTTAACACTGACATTCTCCTTTGTTAAAAGATTGCAGTTGTGCAATATTATCCCATTTCTTCCAGCACTTTCAGAGGAAACCACAATTAATTCTGCAAGCTGAGAGAACTAGGACAATACAAACTGATGGCTCAGGCTCTTCCCCGGAGGGCTCCAAAGAATATTCTATTTTTAACTCTCTTTCACTTCAGCAGGGAAAAGAGCAAGAAGGAAACACAGTGCTCAGCAGAAAAGTATTGCACAGGCTTTAACAGGCTAGTTTTATTTTATATAGGTGACCTGAACTATCATTTGTGCTAAAGGAAAGCAATCTTAATAATACGGATTAGACATAATCAGAAAGATAAGAAAAGAAACTGAAGAAGTGCTTAGTCAGAATAGTCATAAATGTAAGGTTATTTCATTTAACGGTATTATTGTATTTTTTCAAGGCTGAATTTGCACAGCAGAAGCACTGCTGTCAGGGTAGATTTTTTTCTTTCTTGGGTGAGCCGTTTTGCCAACTCTAAATTTAACTGTAACCAGGTATCTACAAGATAATTTATGAAAACCATTTCCAAATCATCAAAATCTCAAGTTTGTAATCTAATCTGTATTATGTCTGTAGCATTATTTTAGTGAGCAGGCAAAATTCAACTAAGGATAAGTCTGTTAGGTGAATGTGGAATACACATCCACCTAACACCAGTACACGGTCGCTGTTCTTTATCTTCTATCACCCTCTGCTCTCCTACTCCTGTGCCTTAAATTAACAAAATTACAAACATAAAATATTAATCTAATAAAAACAGGTTCATACAGGTTATAGGTCAAAGCTATTTAAATGACCGTCCTATGGAAGAGGGTATACAACTCAAGGAAATCTATGGGTACTTACCAGATACGTTTGGCTCCAGTGGCGGCAGGTTAATGAAGAAGGGAAAAGGGAAATACGTGGATTTGTAGGTAATATACAATGTTTGAGTCTGTGCTGGTCACGCAATACTAAGAAATGCTTACGGAATCAATGATAAAACAAGGGTAGCCAGGACTACCACCTAGTAATATAAATACAAAATTCCTATAACTCAAGTCAATAGTTGTCAGTAAATGACTTTGTAGCTAGAGTCCCTATTTGACATAACTTATCTGTTATAAGTATCACCCCTCCTCTGCTTATCCAATAGGATCCTTTCTTCCTTGCCTGTCTTTCATATCCTGGTTACTTTTAAATTTGTGCCCTGCAAAGCTGCCATTATTCTTGGGCATCTTACAGCCTGTTTAACCCAAAATGTTTCTCCTGTGGTTGTGGTCAATAGGACCCTACTGTAGTCTGCTGATTGGAAAGCTAAGATTACAGGTATAATGCATTGATAATCTTTGAATTTACCAGAGGTTGCAAAACTAAAATGATATTTAGCTTTATGGAGTCATTTTTGCTTCCCACATGCATACAATATCACAGTTTGGAAAAAAAATTAAATTATATCCCTTCAAATACCTTCAAATGCTTTTATGTGTCTTAAGTCCATTTAATGGCATGCATAATAATATTCCTAAAAAGCTATTTAGTAATAGGGCAAAAGATGTATTTGACTTTCATTAATGAATCTGGCATGCTTAGGACATTAAACTTTTAAGAAAAGCTCCAATCAAAAGCAATCTGCCATTCAATTCTTCCTTGGAAAATAAATTAAAGCAACAGCTTTCATGAATTTTTAAAAGGTAAATTATATTAAGCCAAGGTTGTCATTTAAATTCAAATCCCTATTTCTGAGTATGAAGCATGATTAAAAGGCATTACAATTAATGGAAAATATAAGCAAATGTTAACATTTTAATATAGCATTAAAAGAAAGAAGGGAAAAAAGAAAAGAAAGCAGTGGAAACCTGAGTAAAAAGAAGCCAGGAAGCAGCTGAAAAAGAGACCGGTTCACTGTGAGAAATGTAAACCTCTCAGACAGTGCTACGGCCCCGAATCCAACAGCTCAGGAATAAGGCCAATTATTGCAAAATATTAAACATATATGGTGAAGCTGCGAACTTTTCAAAAGAGTCCTAAGAATGAAAGCAGCTAAACAAAGAACAGCCAGGCCTCATAAACCTAAAATCTTTGCTGTAATTACTACCTGCAGGAAGTTTCTTTATCATATACTTCATAGTATTCAAGCTGTACATTTTATGGTAAAGGGTTAAGATAACAAATTCTTACTACTGCAGCTGGCAAGTAACCAGATCTTTTAAAATCTTTGCTTGTATGGCTCCTGTTATGGCAGTAGGCACTAAGCTATTGCAAACCAATCTTCCAATATTCTGCCCTTCTAAACTAGAAATGATTTATCTAAGACAGACACACAGAATCATGGAATTGTAGGGTACACAGAGGCTTCAACAGACATATTAGCAAAACTCCCTTACTTTGCAAGTGAGTAAACTGAAACCTAGAGGCTTTAAATAATATACCTAATACCAGTTAAATACAAGTAAGGGCTGTTAGGATTTGACTCCTATTTTGTTTTCTTTTATGTTATACAATACATTGTCCAAAAGGCCTTATGTAGACAGAATTTCTTCTGTTTCTGTTGACAGGGGTTGACTCAACCTTTCAACCTTGTTTTAATGACCATAGTAGTTTCACATTCGTAACGGAAGATTGGTACGTTCATTCCCCAGCAGTTATGTTAGTACTGATTTCAATTCAGTTCCCATAATAGATGGGTTTAGGAGATCAATAACTATAGCAGTCCTCTGGCATGTGGATGGAAGATCAATCCTTGAGATATTTCCCCAACTTCCTTCCTGCACTCAAAAGGGAAAATAATAGAATATCCTGTTTATATTGCTCATACCCTACTGATCTGAGAATATCTGATTCAACTGGGTTTGTTAATTTAGAGCAAAATTTTCTTCAGATTCATTTACAAACATTTAAAAATTATTTATTTGTGCCTCAGTGGAAATAAATTGTTCCAAGTCTATCTAAGGGATATAACAAATTATTTCTAATTTTAATCAGATGGGGATGGTGGAATATAGAAAAATATAAGGAAAAAAAAAAAAGAAAACCAGAAAGTATAATGTTTACATACAAAAATGGAAATTACTGAGAAATAAATTGCTTTAAATCTGTAAAAAGAAAATCAGAACCAAAAAGCTACTGTGTTCATTTCCCAGTGGATTTTGCTTTTCTGTCAGGAGACATACAAACATAAATGCACATTTTTTTGTTTTTTAAATGTGTTTATTCGAATACATTGGGGCTTAGCTGCGGCGCATGGGCTCTTGGTTGTGGTGCACAGACTCTAGTTGCAGTGCTTGGGCTTAGCTGCTCTGCAGCATATGGGATCTTAGCTTCCCGACAAGGATTTGAACCCATGTTCCATGCACTGCAAGGCGGATTCTTAACCACTGGACCACCAGGGAAGTCCCAAATGCACTTTTTTTTCTGTAAGCTTAGACATAAAAAATAATCACTGGCTAATCACAAAAGTCTTTAGATTATACATATTAATCATCCAACTCCTACAAATTCCATACAAAGGTTCAATATAATGACCAACAAAGTAAGTGGGACTGGCATGACTGAAATTTCCTTTAAAGGGAAAGTTTCTTTCCTACCTATTAGCATAACAATATTTTTTTCCCTTTCAGATAAGGGTGCTTTGAGGATTTATTTCTCTTCTATTCTTCAAACTGAATGACATGAACCTTAAGTTTGAGTTGAGAAGATATTATTACATAAAGTAACTGGAGGAACCAACTCTAGTTATAAAGTGTTATATTAATATTATAACTGACTCTTTTAAGAGTCAAACACAATGGCAGAGTCATTCAGACACATACACTTTTCTGTGCCTGCACTGTCCAGATGCAATCTGACTTATTGTTTCTTTCCTTTTCACCACAACCACCAGCATTAAGAAAAATCCAACAATTAAAATATCACTGATAATGAACACATGTCATCTGTTATGTAGATATTCTGGCCCTGAATTGGGAGGTGTGGCATTTATAGTTGTTTTCCAGTAAGTGGGAATAGTTTTGGTAGAGAAGCATTTGCATGAACACATTGGTCCAAACTGTGATTGAAAGTTTTAATTTTGCAGGCACTTTGACAATGGAGAGGAATAAAATTTAGCCATGAAGAAGAACACAACTGGAAGCTCACACAAATACAAAACAAAGTTTCTTTGCTTGCTTCATTAACTGGGTATACTAATGAACTAATAAGTTAATTAGTCACATGCAAGGTATTTGAATGGGGAAAGAAAAGGCCAATTTCTTTTTTTAGTATCATAACATTAGCTGTAATATGTATTATAATTTGTTTTATAAAATGATTAAACATTAAAATGTAATAAGTTAAACAATAAAAATTATAAATGTTTAAAAAAATAAAATAATCTGTATTATAAATAATAAATATAAAAACAATAATAAAAATTATAAATATAATGTTTTTTAAGACTATAATTATGGATATAAAAAAATAAAAAAAACTATTATAATTATGATATGAAAAGTCAGTCAAGGAGGTCCAGGAAACTTAGGAAACCATTTCTATTAGAATAAAACAACAATGTATTTAGTTAGTGAGCAGTGTCATGACCAATGTCTCCAGGTGTAAGGGAGAGCTTCTGATGCCTTTCAAAATTAGAGCATATACCAGCTGAAGTGGAATGTATTACTAAACCTCAGGAAACCCTGAAATTAAAGGGAGTCAATTTTGAGACAGAGGACAAATTCTAAGTTGGCCAAAATGACCACTGTATGTACTCAACATCCTTTGGAAGAACGTTTGTCACACATACAATACAAGGCCAGCAACACAAAAACGGGAAAAACCTACACATTAAGTACAAGACAGCTCCTGAGAGCAACAGATTGAGGCCCTGGAAGTTTCCCTGCTGAGGTGATAAGTAAGAGTCTTATCTGGTAAAGCTGATGATGAGTGAGGACTGCACAAGTGAGGAGAGGCAAGAACACTCCTCTCATCAGACCACGCAGGGCAGATGTCTTTTTCCTGAAATTGTGGAACCCATCAAAGGCTACAAACATTATCAAGAGCAAGAAACTGTCCACTACAGATGCAGGGTTATGTGGCCTCAGCAATCATGCTGACATAGTCTGAGCACCTTCAAATGGTGACAAGCAGCTAAAAAGGCTTCAAAGAAACCAATAAAAATTCTCTTTCAATACCTAGAGTTATATAAAAGGCTGAAAAGAATACCTTATTAAACATCTGGGGCAGAAGTACACATCTAGGTGGGAAGCACAGAGAGAAATGAAGTCAGCAAAATTAGTGAGATAGCTTTTACACTGAGATCATAGTTGTTTTCATGGAAGGCTTAGAGAAAATTTGAAAGGGGCAAAAGAAAAACAATCTTCAGTTTTAATACATTTGATATGTTTAGGATTAGACTGCATTCAGTTTAAATATACCTTTCACTACACAACCAGAAAACTGAAAAACAAAACACAAAAAAATGTGTAAGGACATCATTCCTTTCAAGGCATTCCTACAGAGACAAAGACACCAAAATAGCTTCACTAGGCTAGAGCTCTCAACCCAAGTTAGGTCATTTTGGGCCTTGTTTTGGGTTACCTGTTCAGCAGACATCTTAACTCGCCTTGTCTGTAGGTCTTGATGCAGTGAATGCTGCAGCTACAGGGGCAGTCAGCACTGAGAAGCTGCTCACCTGGTACAGTCTTCTCATTATGGCTCCCAAGTCTTTAGCATGGAAACCTGACAGTGTGGTATTCTCTGGACGGTGCCTGCTCTTTTCATCTAAGATCTGCCTACTCTTTTCCTCTCACTGGTTTGCATATTCACCTGTATTCACCTATTTGAAATCCCTGACTGACTGAGTGTAGTAGTACCTTGGCAGTACCTTAATAGTAAGATGGAAATAAACCAGGATGAAAAAATCATCAATACTCAAAGCTAAGAATTCCTAACCTCATGAATTCTACTCACCTGTCTGCTGTGCAGGCTGTGGCAGTGGTTGGTTTAGATGTGAATTGTAATGGACCGAAGGGACTGGGCGATACTGAGGCTGATTAGAGTGGTAGTGGCCTGGAGCACAGTAACAGGCTGGCATCTAGAATAAGGATTGAGGGAAAAATAATTATTTTTATTTGGAGTAGAAATCTTTATTTCCCTGTCAGAAATATCAGAGTATAATGAGTAATAATTCTCCCCATCACTAATCATCTGAAAACTGATTTTCCTTTGCTTTAAGTTTACCTGAAAAAAAATTTAAAAATTTCAAACATGTAGTATACATAACAAAAGATATATACCAATTTCCCCGCTAAATTAGATTTAGTAGATTTAACTTTTTTGGTCACATTTGTTTCAGATTTTTCTCTCTGTTACAAAACCAAATACTACTGAAATACTTAAAGGCTCACTTCCAACATTCCTTTGCTCTACATGCCATAGAAAAAGCATCATTATCTTATAGATGGTGTATATCATTCCCATAAATGTTTTTAAACTTCTAGAGTCTGTGTGTGTGTGTAACATATTATCAATCATCTATGTAATCTACTATAGACTTGTTGAGAATTTTTAAAATGCACATTTATCGTTATTCTACATAAACTTCATGGGCTTTCCTGGTGGCTCAGCTGGTGAATCTGCACCTAGGTTAGATCCCTGGGTTGGGAAGATTCCCTGGAGAAGGGAAAAGCTATCCACTGCAGTATTCTGGCCTGGAGAATTCCACAAACTGTATAGTCTATGGGGTCGCAAAGAGTCGGACATGACTGAGCAACTTTCATGCACTCATTCATATAACTTCATGCAGCTTATTTTGCAATTAACATTATTTTTGAGACTCATTTTGGTTAAAGCATGTATCGGGAGCTCATTCAAATTTACCTGCTGAGCTGCTATCACCACATATGTAAGTCAGTTTATCCTTTCCTACACATTCACATTAGCACTGATTTCATTCTTTAATTTTTCTCATATTTCTAATGCAAATTAAAATGTCAATACACATTTTATTTGTCAATTATACTTTAATAAAGCTGGAAAAAATGCCAATAAGACTAGCCTGATTTAGTTTTCCACCCAAAGCTATTTGTATCAGTTGTGAATTTCTCTAAACGTAATCTGATCTGGTTTGGGGTGAAGAATAAACAATTAATCTACTGATATGGAAGTATGTGGAGAGTTAACTTCATTAGGTTCATAGGCTCTCAAGTTCTGCTCTTCTGATTGGGCTACTTCTAAAAGAACAGAGCTCTGTGGCGATCTTACAGAGAGCCCATTTTGTCTGGAAACCAGACAAGCACAGAATTCCTGAATCAGTTATAAGCCAAGAATCTTCTAAATTTTCTGTAATATTTGTTTTTGAAACATTATAGACATAATACACATGTGATTCCTTAATTTTTCCTGGAGGTATCAGGAAGTAACAGATATATCTGCATCTAACAATGTCAATTGATATTTAAAGATAAGAGGACTAAACACTCCAATCAGACTGAATAAATCAGCAAATATCAATTATATACTGAATTTGAATGACACACTTTAAGTATAAATGGTGCATATAGGAGAATGGAATAAGACCTATTATCTAAGTGCTAATCAAAAGAATGCATTAACACTTTTACAATCAAATTTGGTATTGACTGCTATACTTAAAATGGATAACCAACAAGGTCCTACCTTATAGCACAGAGGATTCTGCTCAGTGTTATGTGGCAGCCCGGATGGGAGGGGAGTTTGGGGGAGAATGGATACATGCATATGTATGGCTGAGTCCCTTTGCTCTCTACCTGAAACTATCACACCACTGTTAATCAGCTATACTCCAATATAAAAGTTTTTTGTTTTTATTTTTAAAAAGGATGCTTAATTCACCATATTAAAGTCACATTACAGTATGTTTCAAGACAAGCAACAGTACTAGAGACAGAGAAAAACATTTCATAATAGTATGAGTCAATACATTGGGAAGATTATACATTCAAATACTATAATACAATATGATAGAATTTAGAAACAGACAAAACCACTATCATCTATTGATAGAATTAGACAAAAATTAAATAAGGATGTAGAAGATCCAAAAGTATCAAACACATATACTCAGTTGATACTGCTGCTGCTAACTCACTTCAGTTGTGTCTGACTCTGTGCAACCCCATAGACAGCAGCCCACTAGGCTCCTCTGCCCCTGGGATTCTCCAGGCAAGAATACTGGAGTGGGTTGCCATTTCCTTCTCCAATGCAGGAAAGTGAAAAGTGAAAGTGAAGTCGCTCAGTCGTGCCTAACTCTTAGCGACCCCATGGACTGCAGCCTACCAGGCTCCTCTGTCCACGGGATTTTCCAGCCAAGAGTACTGGAGTGGGTTGCCATTGCCTTCACTGAGCGTATACTAAATGCAAAAACAATATGAGAGAAATTAAAGATGACCTAAGGACATGGAAAGATATCTTATGCTCGTTAAGACCGGAACATGTAACAGTTAAAATGACAATACAACACAGAACCATTTACAGATTCAATGCAATCCCTATCAAAATTCCAAGGCCTCTTTTTCAGAAATGGAGAAGCCATCCTCAAGTTCATGTAGAACCGCAAGTAAGCTAAATAGCCAAAACAATCTTGAAAAAGAAGAATAAACTTGGAGGACTCACACTTCCTGATTTTAAAACTTACTAGAAAAAAAAAAAAAAAAAAAAAACTTACTAGAAAGGTACAGTAACAAAAACAGTGTAGTACTGACATAAAGATATAGAATAAGACAGTGTAAAAGTGAGAGTTCAGAAATAAACTGTTACATTTATGATCCAACTGATATTCAACAAGGGTACCAAGATTATTTAGTGGGAAAAGAATAATATCTTTGGACTTCCCTGGAGATACAGTGGGTAAGAGTCCCCCTGCCAATGCAGGGGACATAGATTTGATCCCAGGTTTGGGAAGATGCCATACGTACCAGAGCAACTAACCGCGTGCGCCACAACTACTGAGCCTGTGTGACACAGCTACTGAAGGCTGTGCGCGTACAGCATGTGCTCCATACCGGGAGAGGCCACTGCAATGAGAAGCCCGTGCACTGCAACTAGAGAGGGACCCTCCACTCGCTGCAACTAGAGAAAGCCTGCACGCAGCAACAAAGACCCAGTGCAAAAAAAAATAAGAATAGTATCTTCAACAAGTAATGCTGGAATAAAGAGATATACACATGCAAAAGAATGAAGCTAGAACCTTATCTCATACCATATACAAAATCGAACTCAAAATAAATGACCTATATATAGGAGCTAAACCCATAAACTCCTTTAGGAAATAAAGGAGGGAATTCTATCCAACTCATTTTGAAATCAGTACCACCCTGGGCACTACAACCTGAAAAAGGGCTTATAAGGTAACTACAGGTCAGTATCCTTCATGAAAATACATGCAAAACTCTGTAAGAGAATACTGACAAATCAAACCCAGTGATATACAAAAAAGATAACTATATCATGATACATATATATCATAAGGTATGTTCCAGAAATGAAAGGCAGTTTAACATTCAAAAGTCAGAGTAATTCACTGTATTAATAAAGGGGAATAAAACCCCACATGATCGATCACCTCAATAGAGGCAGAAAAAAAATTTTTTTTTATAAGTTAATATCCATTCATGGTAAAGACTCTCAACAAACTAGGAATATAAGAGAAATGTACAAAAAAAATCCACAGATAATTTCACAGTTAACGTTGGAAGACTGAAAGCTTACCCCTAACACTGGGAACAATGTAAGCATAGGTACTTCAAAACATATTTAAGTTAATACATGGATTCTAGAGATTTTACTTCCCTCTCCTGTGAGTATATTCAACAGTGGCGCACTTAGCTAATGCAATAACGCAAAAGAGAAACAAAAGGCAAAGAGATTGGAAAGAATAATGTATGTAGAACAATCAAATTTAGAAAGTCCACAGGATAAAAAGATCAATATACAAAAGACAATTTTATTTCTACATATTAGCAGTTAACAAAAATAAATAATAAAAATAAAAAATAAAATTTTAAAATAATATCCTTTAGAATTATCACTTTAAACATTCAATATTTAGGATATATTTTAAAAACTATATGTAATACTTGTGTAATGAAAACCACAAAATACGATTGACAAAAAAATTACGGAAGATCTAAATAAATGGAGAGAGGTAACATATTTTTGCATAGGCCATTCAACAGTGTTAAGACGCTAGTTCTCCCCAAACTGATCTGTTTCTTCTTAAAATGTACCGTTTTATTTTCATAGTGCATTTACTTTACTGTGTTTCTCTTAAGCTAGTTAAAACAAAACAAACCTCTAAGAGTCAGAAGGGAACTCAAAGATTACATAGTTTAACCCTCCAACTGAAGTATCTATCAGTCATGTGGTTGTCTAGAATGCATTCTAGAGTCTCCAAAAGGGAAGATGGCTGACAAGTTTTGGTCACACGTTCTCACAAGGTTTCTCCGTGCAAAATTAAGTTCTCTAAAGTCAGAAGATGAAAAAGCAATGTACCTGTGGAGAGGGCTGCTGAATATACCCCTGCTGCTGGAGCACTGGCTGGCTGACAGGATGACCAGAGGCAGAATAGCCCGGAGCAGGGACTGGCTGCCCAGGCGGTAGGGGAGGAGGTGGCGGCGGTGGCGGTGGCGGTGGTGGAGGGGCTGCTGTCATGATATAACCAGACTGCTGTGGGGACTGAAGAACAACAGTGGACTGGAACATGGTGGCATGAGGGTCAGAACCATCTGCTGATGGTTGGCGGGCAAGACTCATGTGGCTAAACTGAGACCCAAGGTTGTCCTGCTAAAAAAGGGAGAGACCAGAAATCAGCAAGCTTTCCATACACAGACCGATCTTATCAAAGAAAAATACTTCATGTATTTTAAGAAGAGTTGCAGTAGTATATATTAATATCATGGAAATTCTATATCTATAACAAGCATGATTTAATAGAAGAACAGCTTCAAGAAAACTGTAATTCTGAGGCAGGAAGGTAGCAATATTACAATGCTGTCAACTCAAATTACTTATAAAATATATCTCATGGAAATGTATAGCATGCAGAAAAGAGTAGGGTATAACAACATTTCACAATAAAAAAATGAAGACACTTATTTAAAATGAAGATTAAAGGCACACTTTTATATTAGGCAACTAACATTTTCTGAAAAGACTTCAAAGACCAGGAGTCTAGCCAGGCATGGTACTAATTACTCTTTAATACCCTTCTTCCCAGAAGGTAAGAAGAGTCAGGTTCTATGCATTTCTGTAGTTCCTCCCATACCTATCGATCAAATACAGTAGCAGAAATGAAATATATAAAATCTACCCTCTCTGATCTTCTAATCTCAAAAATAATTTGGTTATCAATTCTATTTTTCCTTGGTGTTTTTTGGTCTACTCCTTAAATCAGATGCTAGGCAAAGGTAAACCAGGTGACAGTTTCCTATTGCTTTTGCTACTTGGAGAACAGGCAGTGGTGTCAAGAAAAGGCTACAATTTATATTATCTGACTCAACAAAGTAAGGACCAATTCTGACTTGTCTACATAGTATCAACTGAAATGACTACAAGGGGGTTAAAATAGCATTCCCTTGTTGTCAAGGAGCCAGATTGGCAATAACGTGCATCACATTTTGCTGAGAGGAAAAATTTGAAAAAAGGAAAATTACTTAAAAAATTGTGGCAACTGAGTTGTCAAAGTTGACATGTCTACAATTTCTATAATCTGCTTGTTTTTGCAAAGTAAATTAAGGCTATGGAGATGATAAAGGATTGGAAAAAAGGAAACCTGACTTAGTGACTGAAAACCCTTCTCAAATGGTTGTTCTGATTTAGTCCAGCACTACTCACCTAATTCAATGAATAACTTCAGAAGAGGAAAATATACCTAAAAATGCTTACCAGCTGTAATGAAAATGTATGTCCAAATATTTTAAAAAGAAATACCATAATGATTGATATATCCCATCATTACAGTCATCTTGGTGAAAAAGTCGTTTTCTTACTCCAACCATCTGCCATTTTTCAAAACATTTTTGAGGCTTTTATGTTATTTTTTAAAATGTTCTCAACCTTCTCAATGCTGGCAATTTCATTTTCTCAGACTGAAAGTGATCTTTGAAAATCATTCAGAGCCAAGGCTGGTAAATAAGGTTGCCCTGTAGCTCAAAACAAAAACACCCTCAACAAAACAAAACATTTAAAAAAAGTGTTGAGTGATTTTAAGAGACGTCTTATAATTTAACTTGGATGCAATTTCAAAATGTGATGACCGTACAGTCTGAAAAGTAACAGCATCACTGGGAAAAAGTACAGGTGATTAGGTAGATTCAACTTAATGGAAGGAAATTAACATTTACTGAATATCTATTTCATTTTAGGCACTATGCAGGAGGTACTTTATATTGTGGTCCCATATGTTCACTAACTAGAGATGGTCATTACTGAGCTCTTACTGAAAGGTATAACTTGGGGCATGCTTTGGATTAAAGGAAGTACCACTACTTTATAGTCATAGATTAAATATCTAGAGATTTTGATGTCTTATGAAACTGGAAGCTCCAATTCACCCCAATGACTAAGTTTTTTCGGACCTGGTGGGGAAAGAAAGTCTAAACCCAGATGAAAGCTGCCACCCCAGGACTACACAGATCTACACCAGCCTCAATAAGAAGAGTAGTTAAAACATCTTAGGACCTGAAGATTATTTCAGTATGAAAAACAAGGAAAATGTTAGGCTTTACATAATTGCCAAAATAAGCCAATATAACAAATATTTTATGGAACAGAATAAATTATTTCTAATACAGCTTAAAAAAAATGCTTTTTCAAAATATATGTATCCCTGACTTCAGAAAATCACAAAAGAACATATCACATTAATCACATTCACAAGGATTTATCACACATATACCCATAGAAACAACGCAGGACGTGAATAGAGATATAGTACCACGGAGTATTGCTGAGTGGGTGAGACTGGCAGGAGCGGGGATGGGTAAGGGGCTGTAGAGTACTGAACAGGCTGTGAAGAGGGCTGCAGAGGACGAATAGGCTAAGGAATAACAGGTTGGCAAACAATGTTAATGTCAGAATAAAATGTTAGAGAAGAATTACATAAAATGGAAAGTTACAGTTTTTTGGCAATAGCTTAAAACTACAAAGTCATCTTAAAAACAATATAGGAAACAATAAAAACAATAGTAAGTGAAGAAACTCTACATAGAAAATTTCTGAGAACATACATTTAAATTTAAAACATAATTAGAAAATAATTTTTTCATAAAAATATTTGATTCACTACAACAGGTAATTTAGATATTTCAAATGTTATTATCCTACAAGACCCTTGGGTTAGGTCAGTAAAAGCAAACCCCTTTATTCTTTCTTCCTGGTTTGATGAAGGGGCTGCTCTACTTGATGAAGGGGCTGCTCTATAAACATTAAGCAATAGAATTTTTCTTCTATTCTTATTATCAAACAGTATAACAAACATAATATCTATGTCGAGTATTCTATTTGACAAGGCATGATTACTCTTTTGGGACCAAAGTGCCTAAACTTTAGCAATTTTTCAAGGAAAATATACTGTAGGTACCATTACAAATAGCCTAAAGAAAACACACACACAAATAGATCTCTTCTATATAAGGAAGATACATACAGTTTTCTTCTAACAAAAATTTTTATTGAAAGAATATTAGAAGTTGAGAAACTATACTGGGCCTTTGAACAACTCAGGGCTTAGGGACGCTGACTCTCTGCAGGGTCAAAAATCTGGGTATAACATGGCTGGCCCTACATCTGCAGATTCCAGTCCATGGATCCAAATAATCATAGATCATGTATACTGTAGTATGTACGTGCTAGGAAAAACAAAAAAATGTGTATAAGCAGATCCTTGCAGTTCAAACTTGTACAAAGATCCACTGAAGTTCTTTGAAATTTTACTAACAAAATACTCCTGCATATCAGGAAAAAAAAAATCAAGTTTTACGTTTCCCAAGGGTACTCACAGGTATTATTAAAAAATGAAAGAAGTTTCAATCATATTTAAATTTTAGGGAATACACCTGGCTACTGACAGGCAAATTAGTTTCCCAATCTTACCTTTATGTAGTTTGTTACAAAGAACTAATATACATATTGGTTTAATAACTATCATAATCCAGCATACAGGTGACAATCTGTTTAAGTCACCTGCATACCGTCATTTAACATTTGAATCTCTCTCTGGACAATACTTTTGAAGAGTATACTTTAACAACTTCTCTCGTGGCTCAGACGTCTGACTACAATTGTAAAGAATCTGCCTACAATGCGGGAGACCCGAGTTCAATCCCTGGGTTGGGAAGATCTCCTGGAGAAGGAAATGGCAACCCACTCCAGTATTCTTGCCTGGAGAATCCCATGGACAGAGGAGGCTGGTAGGCTACAGTACATGGAATATACTTTAGAAATGCAAAATTAACCAAATAGGGTTACTCAAGGAATAAACTAGACAAGAAGAAATTCCTATGATTAAGACATATAATGCTGAGCTGCCCTTCCACCACAAAATCAAGTTTCTAAAACATGAATGGCTTAGAGTAGTTTAGAATTACACACATACACAAAACACAAAAAATCTACAGTTAAAGTACTAAAATAAAGCAAAAGTTTAAAGATCTAAAGAGTAACCTTCAAGAGGTTAGTGAGAAGAAATTAGCAAGCTTCCTAATGGATGACAGCATGTATCACACCAAATGAGGTGCAGTAGCTTTAAAACTACAAAGTACAAGCTCTTCAATGTGTTATTAAGTCAGACAACCATAAAGACACAACTTTCTTCCAGACAACTTAACCTACTATGTAAGTGTCAGATGAAACAAAAGCTTTAGTCTGCTGGGGAATAAGAGAAAGAGGAGTAATATGAACACCAAGGGTATGATTTTATGTCTGCCAGAGTGTCAAGTGGTAATGAGAAAAATGTGGGCTGGGAGACTGGCTGATTAAAGTGAAACTCTGACAACTCTTAGAAAAGAAAAAGCCTTAGAATGTCCTTTTTTTCTACTTCAGTTGCAACTGGCTGCAAAACAGCATTCACTTAAAGTGACTGGTTTCAAGAATGTGGCCCATCTGAAGGCTTTGGAAATCATGGCATTATTTTGTTTGGTTAGCTGAAATTTCATGGATGGATTATCTCAGTGCAAAAGATCGTTAGTGAGTATCATTTGTTCATCAATTCTCTATTCTTGTATTCAGTGAAAAATTACCAGAAGCACTTGAAGTAACGCCAGGAAGAACAGCCATGGAGTTTGATATATACCCCAAGATTTCAAATTATAGTCTAAGACATCGTTTCTAAAGTAAGCTGCCTGTATCTTTTAGGACTGTCTCTTGAAACTAAATCAGACAAAGCTATTTCTAAGAGATAATAATCTGAAAATATAACTGTAGATCAAACCTTAGGATTTTTTTCTGAAGCTGCCAGACTATTTCCACTGAATTAAATCAAATGAAAATCTGCCCTGTAAAACTCCTGATGAAATATATAGCACTGTAAGATGACCATGTGATGGCAGATTAAAGAGAAACACTTCAAGACCAAGTTGAATGAAACCAAGACAGAAAAGGACAGTGAGGGAGTTTTATTCTGTCTAATATCTACCTGAGTGCATGTAATCAAATGAGGTTGGGAAGTTAAAAAACCTACAAGTCCAACTTTAGGGAAACTGCCTTGCCTAATAAGGAGTCTTAATTGCCAGAGCAGTAATTATTTAGTTAAAAAATATGTGATAACTTCATCAAACTGCTCATACATTTTTCACTCCTGTAATACAAACAATTTAAGCTGTGAACAAAACTAATAAAACTTCTCCAGTTCAACTTTACCACTGTACTTCTGTCACAAAATATTCTCCATGTTCTCACTAGTGGAATACTTAAGATTGTCTTCCAGAGAAAAAGAGGTGCAAATAACTGTGCAAACTGTCTTTGACATGCTATACAACCTTTTAAAAGACAGAATGAAAGTATGAGTTTACACTGGAATAATCAAGTCCAGTAAGAACGAGTAACACATCTCTAGAAGAAAAGCCTGAATGTGAAAATATATGTGGAAACTCTAAACATTTATACAAATTCAAAGTATTATTAAAAGTGCTTTTGATAATTCTGACTCAAGTATCTTTGTCTTTATTTTTCATAGGGTAGGTGGGATGGAGAGTACCTTGAAGCAACAACTCAGTTTCTTATAAGTGATTGATTTGTTGAATTTTAAAACAACTCACTTTGTTCACTGGAATAATGTATAATCTTAGTTTTGATTCCTCTTGTCCATTTCCTGCTACTGTGAAACAGGGATAAAATACTCACCACACAGGATCATGAGATAAAAATTTCCCTTAGCAGAAAAGCCCTTGAAGTTAACTTCTCCCTAGGAGCAGTGAGTGGGACATCATTGGTGGAGAACATTAAAGTTCTAAGAGATACTTACTTGGGCCATGGCAGTTATAATTAGTGAAGTTAGCCCCAAATATGCAAAGGTAGATGAACTTAGCATTATGTAATTGTGGATATGTGCACCTGTGAGAAAATGTGATTAGCTGCTTGTTGTTGAGGTGGTGGGGGTGGCAGAGGTGGCTGTGGAGGTCCAGGCACTTGGGTTCTAACTGGTTGTTGCGTCATTGGAGGATTATACACAACTGGACTCCCATCTGGGTTTATGAAGGGCTGACCTGAAAATTTTAAGAACGAAGGAAAAAAATCACTTACAATGGAGACTGAATATAGGTCATTCTACAAACAACTTATAACATGTTCAATCCTTATTCACAATTCCAAAGGCCTCAAGTTTCTGAAAACCAAAGCTTTTTCTTCTTAGCCTGGAAAGCAAAGTTTGATTTTACATGAGGCTATTTCTAGTCTTTGTATCTCCCACTTAAGAGTAAATATTCAAAAACTTTGCTGCAGTGTTTCACTGTGGTGCTGTCACTCCAGAATCCACTCAGATTATATTATAGTACACAGTATTTTCCAAAAAATTTAATTCTCAAACACCCCTTGCTCAAGGAATTGAGTTACAGGATTATGTAACATCTCAGTTTTGAAGGGAAAAAACAAAACAAAACTTGACTTTGGGATACTGGAAATCCATTAATTAGCCTGTTAGATGGGAAATATTTAACATATAGGTCACATTGCATATATTTAACTAGTAAGATTAAAACCTGATGAAAATTAAATGGCTGATAACTTCAAATTTCAAATTGTGGCTTTGATGGCAGTGTCCTAATTTCATAGATTCTAACTTGTTAAAATTAGAAAATAATCTAAAACTAAATAATTACCTAAAATAACTTCCTTTTGATTTCAGTGAGCTTTATTCATAGGCAAAAAATAAAATGAGAGGATACTTCAGTATTGATTTTGAGGCTTATTGGTTATCAATTACTGAAGGAATATTTTAAGTAACTCTCTACACATAGATTCTAAACAACTTTTTATTACACGAAGTAATATTTTTATTGTGGGAAAATAACCAACAAATATAGATCAAAAGGAAAATAAATTCCCCATAACCTTACAGTTAATTTGGATACCTTCTTCCAGACCTTTTTCTCAATGCACATACAGATTCAAAGATTAGTATTTTTCCATACTATACACTGAATGACTAAAAAAAAAAAAACTGTACTGTTAAAACAATTATGAAATAAAGAGATCATTGATTATGATACCCTTTTAGGATAGGAAAAATATAAAATAAGAGAAATTTGACTGAATAATAGTGTCTTAAATAGCCCCCCAAACATTCTCTCTTTTTTTTTAAAAATAAGTTTGTGACATTTAATAAGATAATATTTGGGAGAGAAGAATATATTGTTCCATTGCGATCAAGTGGGAAAAGTTCTCCAAAGTCAAATTATTTTCATCAGTTAATATCCTGACAATTTATATGATGGATATAGAGAACTAAAGCGAAATCATGCTGGGAATTTGTGGATTGTTTATTAATTTTTAAAACAATGGTAGATTAGACTTGAATGAAAGTATGTTTCAGCATAATTTAAGGACTGCTTGAAAAAAGCTGGATGTGTTGTAATGCTTTTCTCAAAAAAAGGTCACTTTTGGACTAATTTAAAATTAAGTATACAATTCAATTTCAGGTTGATTAGTTTCTCACTTTATAATTTCCTACTCAATTTACACTTTCATGTTTCCAAAAACATATTAACTAATGTTTGGAATGAAAAACAATAGAAAATAGTAAAATATTAAATCATCTTGTATCCTGCTCCAGGAAAATAGGCAGTTTAGTTACATAACAGACCTAAAATATCAAAAGATAACCATTATAAACCAAAACTGAATTTCTTAGGAGTCAGTTTCCTATGCTAATTTAATTTGTTTCTTAGAAACAAAAGATACAAATGAGATCTGAAGGTAACATATTCCAAGCCAAGGTTTTTTCTACAACAAACAAAAGGAAAGTTTCAGGAACACTCCGAGACCCTGACCCTCTATCTGGATCTACCTTGACCAACAACTACCATGCTAGTCTGACCACATCAGCTAAATCTGTGAATATTTAAGGAAGGTTAACAAATGGTTTAAGGTTGTTTTTATTATCTAACTATATGATTGGGCTATGTTGTTTTGATTATAAACCAAGACTTCTCTTGACTTAAGAAAAAAAATTAACATATATAATGGCTGCAGTTTCTTAATCTCTCTGAGGTTCAGTTTCTTTATCTGTAAAAGTAGATTTCACCTAACAGGATTATTATATGTAACGTATTTAAAGCACAACACAGTATATGGCATAAAGCACAACACAATATATGGCACAGAGTAAACACTCAATAAACACAAAGTACTACCTCCTAACTGCAAACAATGTGTTGTCAATATTAATTAACAATGACTACTTTTTCATTAATAGTAAGATGTAGCTTATAATAGCTTTTCCTCAGTAGAAAGCAATTACCATATTCATAAGGACAATTACTTATAGGTCTTTTCACTACATTATAAAAGAAGTAAGAGCTGTTAATGTTCTCCTTTTTCATGAAATGTATACTATTTTCCCCAGGATAAAATTCTTTTGAATAAAGCTCTTTCAAAGGTGGTGGTTGCACTTCTAGGAAATGAACTGTTTCATGATTTGACCTAAAAGACAACGTCACCAATGTCACAAGGAGAAAAATATTTTCTGATATAAATATGTCTTTTAACATTCTCTAGCATAAACTGTTTTTAATAAAGTTCTAGGGAAAATGCTAATCACTCATGAAAAATAAAAAGCTGACAACATATATACAGATAATACATTTAATATACATTCTTTAATTTTCAGATAACTCCTGACATCTCAACTGAAATAAACCTTTTTCTGGATACCAACCTGTTTGAGGGTTGATCAGAATACTGCCAGGTGGTATGCCTGCTGCTTCCAAGGGAAGCAAAAAGAAGCTTGTGCTAGGAGATGCAACTTGCCCATTTAGGCCACCATCAAAGGAAAGAGAACTATGAGTGCTGACAGCTGGATAGACGACAGGTGCACCGTGAGAAGACTGGCTAAGAGCTGTACCTGGAAGAGGCTGCTGGATGTGTGACAGCGAGCCCGTGGATGACCCTACACTACCAGAAGACTCAGAACCTAGGGAGGAGTAATAAAAAAGGGAGTTTTTAAAACCTTATATAAAGATGCAGGCTTTAAATACATAACAATAAAATTCACACTGCATAACATGCAGTTAACACATAAAAGCATGAATTATTTTTGATTTACTGTACAACTTTGCCTCCCCTCCCCACCAAAAATAAGTTTAATACACCAAGACTTATCACATTAAGTTGTCAGGTAAGTCAAAGCCAAAGCATGCAACTTAAGCAAGTCTATAATAATATCAGGCACAGACAGCCACAAAAAACACATTACCGACATTCCCAAAAGGACAAAGTTATATACATTTTTACCTTTAGATTAACACCTAGGAATATATAGATTATAATATTCCCCCAGGACAAACAACTTAGCACAGCCAAATGCCCAAACCTCTTATATCAGAAACCCCTCATCTATAAGAACACAGAAAGATTTAAGAGTAGTGTAGGAAATAACAAAAACAGTAAATTCTCTACCAAATACCAAGAGAAACAACTGCCAAGTTTCATTGCATACTTTCATTTTCAGCTCATAATCATAGCATCTTCCTACAATGTACAGTCAACTTTTAATTTTTATCACAGCAAGGGACAAAGATAGAATAAAAATATTCCAAGTAATTATATTGCTGCTGCTGCTGCTAAGTCGCTTCAGTCGTGTCCAACTCTGCGCGACCCCACAGACAGAAGCCCACCAGGCTCCCCTGTAACACTAGCTTAAATTTTTTTACTATACGTAATAAACTAATTTGATGTATAATGGCTAAAGGGAGACAATGAAACAATGAAGAAACGGAAAGATTTTGATGAATTAGGTTAATTAGGTTTTAAAAAACAGAATTGAGTCTATGAGAATTAATTTTTCATGAAAGAAGTAAACAAATATGATACACTATATAGATTTCTCTGAAGGATAACTTCTATTTTACATTGTGCCAAAATAACTGTTTCCAATAACTATATGAAAAATAAATATACTTATTTTCATCTCTGAAGATAATATAGATTATAAATAGAACATGTTCTTAAAATGTTTTGATTTGGCTGTATGTCTAAATGACTTTCTCAGGACACATGAGTAGTTTTATTATGACGACTTGATGACTAAGTGACCATTTATCAAATAAATGCATATTTGGTACATATGCATATTTCTTACATTAATAAAACTTACCTTTCTTTGGTGATATATCATATACACTAAGACATTTTAAACATCCACATTATATGTTAAAAAGATGACAAGTGCAATTCAAAAACCTTAAGAATTTAAAGCACTCAGTTATATAGTCAGAGATTAAAAAATACTGTCACCTTCAAATTTACACCTCTCCCTTCAACTGTTATCTGTAAAACTGTATGTCTAGGCTGTACCCAAAAGGATAAGGAGAGTGCCATTTCTGATTTTCCTGATTATTTTGGGATAAAAATAAAGATCCATGAGGATCCTAAAAGAGACATAAACTTCTTTAGTATTGAAGCCAGTTAGTGAAAGTGAAAAGAGTAAATGCTATGAGCCTAAAAGTTATATAATCTAAAATAAAGAAGCTTTAGAATGAAAATGTTACTGAAATTTCTACTCATCTATAATAATTATACTGTATTACATTTCTTTAGTTTGACAATTTCTCAAAAAGTCTCAGCAATTTTATACATTTTTTGAACAGCAAGTGAACTTTATCATGAAATGCAAACAATAATATGATAGTAGTTGTTGAATTTCAGCTAATAATGGTATTAGCTAAAAATGCAATCAATGTTAACTAATCCTACGTGAGAAACCACAGCTTCTAACTATAACTAAGCACTGAAGGATTTCCAATCACCTAAGGCACTTAAACAAGAGATGACATTTCATTAACCAACCTGATTTAAGTTTACATCACAGTGGAGGATTCTTATTTTAACTGATGTCTGTGAATCTGTCTCACAGAGAATAAATCCTAATGTCAATACACATATTACCTTATAAGTACTTTGGAGGTGCTCAATGTACTGCTGATAAGAATCTTTTATTTAAGGATAATTACAGAAGCCATATGATAAATGCCAAGCCAACATTATGGAAACTAATGTTTGACTGCACAGTTCTAAACAGATATTTGTACCTGTTTTTGAAAGCCTGCCTATGCTTTTGCTGCTTCCAGAACTATCACCTCTTGTCAGAACTGAAATTCCACTGAAGCTGCTGGCTTTGGTTACAGCAGGCTTGAAGTTTCGGAGAGAGCTGTCTGAATCTGTGCTACTCCAGGGCCGTGGTTCAGAGTACTTCAAATCATTCTCAGTGCTGCTTTGATGGCTATTTGTTGATCTTCCTGAAGCATCTTTATTAACTCTGTAATTTAGAAATAAAACTTTGAAAAGCCAATAGAGACAAAAAGGAAAATTATGAAGGAAAAAAAAAAGCTCTCAATTTTCAATACTGTACTGCATGAAAACATGCTTCCAATACCTAAATATCTGGCGCCTCTGCTGAGTGCTATTAGCATCCTCGTCTTGGATTCTGTTGGCATTTTAATAAAACATTTTTACTTTTATTAGCGTCAGTCAGACACTTACCAAAACAAATGTTAAATTCCTCACCTTTTGTCAATAATATAATTCTCTTGGGAACACAGGGACTAGAAAGAAAGAACAGATATAAAAAGTTGAGCATTTGTCAAATAATGCCATCTGTAAACCAATGATGACAACAAAAATCATGTGTATTAATTAAAATAACAATAGTTACTCCCGGTCCTCAAATCAAACATGGTGGTAAGGTACACAAATAAATGATAATGAAAAATCTTTTTGGCTTGGAGATACTATGCTTACTTTTAACAGACACATGTTTTTGAAACAATGCATTTCTGTTGTACAAAGTAACTTAAAATTCAAATATTGTTTCCAACAAGTAAACCCATTTTCACTGTTAAATATTCAAGATAAATACACGTCTGTAGATTCCATCTTATTCACTCAACAAATATCTTGATCAGTTCTGCTTTGGCAGCAGCTGTAGCAGTGAACAAGCAGCTATGCCTCAATGTAGCTTACACCCAAAAGCCTCCCAGTGCTAACAACCTGACTCAGATAGCCATCATTTTTGCATCTTGTATTAATTACAAGTCTTCTAGTTTACCAGCTATCAGTTTTGCTCCTTTCATCCAATTTAAACAGCAAAAGCCATAGAAACCTCTCTGATCATGTCTTTCCACTCCTTAATAGCTCACTGATCTTCTAGTATTTAGTATTAATTGCTCAGTTGTCTATGACTCTTTGCAATCCCATGGACTGTAGCCTGCCAGGCTCCTCTGTCCATGGAATTCTCCAGGCAAGAATTCCAGAGTGGGTTGCCATTTCCTTCTCCATGGAATCTTCCCAACCCAGGGACTGAACCCAGGCCTTTTGCATTGCAGGCAGATTCTTTACCTTCTGAGCCACCAGGGAAGCCGAATCTTCTAGCACAGGGGTCAGCAAACTACAGTCAGCTATCTGTTTTTCTAAATAAAGATTCACTGGAGCACAGCCATGTCCATTCATTCACATATTGTCTATGGTTGCTTTTGTATTAATAATGGGAGTTTTGAGTTGTTGCAATGAAGGCTATATAGTAGGAAAGCCTAAAATACTCATTATTTGCGCCGTGAGAAAAAGTCTGCTGAACCCTGCTCTAGCTAAAAACTCAACTCCCTGCACTAGATTTCAGGATCAAGCTGAAATAAGATTCCTACTAATTCTCCAATTGAAACGTCCCTCATTTCCTGCCCCCTAGGCCATAATCCAGGTGGATTATGAATTCTTCAGTTCCTCATGAGTCTAGCTCTCCTTTATCTCTGGCCCCTGCAGATGCTGACCCTGGACATGGAACACTTCAATCCTTCAGGTCTCCTCTTAGAAGCTAACTCTTCCTCTCACTCCAGAGTTCTGGTTTTTGGTGCATCTCTACTGTGTTCCCTATTTCACCTTCATGTTTCTATACCAATTACACACTGTATTGTCATTATCTCAATACTCATCATGGGTAGAGACCTCATTCATCTTACAATTACAGAGGAAAACAGATCTAGGTTAGGCCCTGAGAAGACCTAGGGTGAATCTTGTCATTTTCTAGCTAGATGATCTTTGTCTATTTTACTTAGACTTCTGGAGCCTCAGTTTCCTCATCTGTGAATATAAACAGTGATACTGCATATAGGGCTGTTTGGGAGATAATTTATTGTAAATGTGCATGGATACATTTATCTAGTGCCCAGCAAAGTACCTACTACAGGTGATCAATAAGATTTGTTGAATATTATAAACTTTTAACTGACAGTCTAGACTTTAGTGTCATTTCCTTTTTTTTAATACAGAGAAAATTTCTATCTCTGAAAGTATTAACACAAATTACATATATTCTTATATCCTTGACTAGTCCCTAGTACTGCATAGAGCAGATACTAGTAAAACCAAACTGATTCTCTTCTTGAATCTATGTGTAAAATAAGCAGCCACTTAAAAGATCCATATAATCACATAAAAGTGGAAAGTAAATATTAATTTAAAAAATCAATTAGCTTTACTTTAAAAGAAACAAGTTATTTATCAAGAAAAGCCCACTAGCAAGTAGGATTTAGGGCACATGATTTTGTAGATAGTGACCAATATTACAAAAATCTCCATTCTGTGAGAGGAAAAAAATACTATATAAATATATAAACTATATACTCAGTCCAAAGTACTACTTCTTAGTTGATCTGCTTCCAACTTTTGAAAAGTACACATAACTGGAGCAATATAGTATTTTACAAACTATTAAATCATTAACATGAATAGGAAAGACTATAACAAATGTAGCTGAAAGTAAATATGATCAATAGATTAAGGGAGGAGTGAATAGGCAATTAGCATATATTTAAACATGAAGACCTAAATATAAGTCAGTACATACATCTTGGGAAAATATCCGGTCTCTAGCTCTCTGGTACTCTTCTTCTCTTTCTTCTATAGATTTGCTTCGTCTGTCATCTTTCAAACGTATTCTCATCTAAAGAAAAGAGAACAATTAATCTTGGGGAAATGATCTGCCAGGATAAGTCCAGCATCTATAAAAATGCTCCAAATGTGCTAGGTTACCTGGTTATCATCCTTGTCAAAGCTAGAGTTATCTCTCTTGAGGATATATCGTTTCTGAAAGTCTTCACCTTTATCATCCTTAATATGTTCAGTAAATTTCTGATCGGGTCTAAAAAATAAACCAAAAACCAAGGGAACAAAACATAAAACAGTTAAATATTACATTTTATGAAAAGTGGTAAAAATAATATGTTCTCACTCACTGGTGCTTTTATAGATACTTATGTTATCTCAGTTATTCCTCAAAAATAATTTTATAAGAAAACATTAACTATCCCACGTCATGACTGAAAGGATATACGAAATACACTGTGGGCTCTGGAATCTGACTGCTTAGGTTCAAATACTCAGCTTTAACATTTAGTTGCTTTAGTTACTTATTAACCTTTCTTTTCCCTACTTTCCTCATTACAGTCTACCTACTTCATAAGGTTGTTCTGAAGATGAATTAATAGATGACCAGGACTTAAAACAGTAAACAGTAGACGTTTGTTATTATTATAAATACTACTGACAAAACTGAGGATCAAATGACTAAAGCAACTGTCCAAGATTAGGGGGCAAGGAAATGACTGAGCCATAGTTGGAGCCCTGGTATGTAAGCCTGTCTCTTCTCTTTGCATTGCCTCCTCTAACTCAAAGAAACAGTTCTGGAACAAAGGAAAAAGTATAGCACAGTATCTTATGTTACACTCTTACAGTACCTGCTCTGATGTTACATAACCAAATATGTTGTGGTTGAATTTAATAAAACTTAAGAGACTACTTCAAAATGCTACCAAGTTACCAAGTATTCTTAATTATAGCGGGATACATCTTTGTTTTGTATTAACTGAAACAGGTTAAAAAGAGGTTTTTTGAAGGTTCATGTTATGACTTAAAGTAATGATTATGAACTCTTAACAACGTATTTCCTGGCTGATTGGTTTTTCCTCTATGGAAATGCTGCAAGTTCTACCGGGATCCAGAAAACAGATGGAATGCTGTTGCTCTTGGAAAATTATAATCATATAAGATTTCATTTTCTGATATATATTCTCAGCTACAATAAATTAATTCATTCAACACTCCTGAGACTTAATATCATTCTATTATAAAACTGAAATATGTGATCTATAAAAAATATATTTATAGGCAATAAAGAAAGGCTAACTGAACTAAGCAATTTTTTATATATACTTAAAATATATATTATGTAGTCACATAATTTATTATGGGTACCTTAAATAAATTTCTAAACCAGATAAACCTGAGTAAGGATATCTTCAGCAAACTTTGTAAGATATTTCATTATACATAGTAATTAAGTAACACTTCTGAATATTTGTTTTAACTTAATGAATTTTTAAGAGTACTGTATCTACAGCCTGTCAAATGATGCAAAGATTTTAAATGAGAATTATCTAAGTAAGCTGAAGAAATCTTTATTTTAAAATATATTTAGATATGTGAAACAAACATATCTCCACATAGAGCTATACACAGAACTAAAGAGAAAAATAAAGAGTAAAAAAAAAGAAAAATTCCATGGCCAAACTGATGAGAAAAAGACTGCTTTCTTAAGGAATTGGAAAGATTATCTATTTAATCCTGACAATGGCACTATACTGTTATTTGTCACATGATTGCCCCACTGGTTTATATCAACTATTTTTGCAGCTGTTCAAAATCACGTTTTCTTTTTCAAGCGGTTTGTACTTGGGTGAGAGATGTTATTCCAATATGACTGTAAGATTTAACCAAGAGCCTGGCAACTTTTCTAAGAGCAGCTGGATTCCCACACCAAATAGCATTAGCAGGCATTTCAGCTAACCTTAAGACTGTCTTACCTCTGTCTTTTATAGATGCCTGAATTTACTGCCCTGCAATCGCCAACTTCCCGCTCCAATGAGACACCCCAGTGGACACCGGGTTGTTGACATCCACAACACCACTGGTTCAAGGCTGGAGCGGGTAATCTGCCTATGAGGAAAAGGCAAGTTTGTTTTTATTCAATGTGGAGCAGTTCTCTAAGGTTTTCTGATTTACATCCTTCTTCATATTCCAGAAGAAAAAAATAAAAATACAGTGTAACTTCAATGATCTGAAATGTCTAGTTATAATTATGCTATTGATCCATTCTTCTTTAGGTATCAATACATTATAAACATCTGTGTTTAACTAAACTCTTGACTACCTGGATAAAGAGAACCCTGATATCATGTGTAGCATTCAAATAACTGAGGTTACACTGCATTGAAAACCTTAGAGAGTCACCAGTCGAAATGTTAGTCAAAATGCCTGCTAATGAACATGTGCTTGGGTATCCAGCAGCTCTGAGTAATGTTGAAAGGTATTGGTTAAATGAAGTAGATTTCTATTCACCTTCAGTCCAGCTCATAGCTTACAGTTACTGTCCCACCTTAGTCATGATATAACTAACTAGGAAAAAGCTAAAAGATATTTAAAAAAGACTAAAAGATAGGCAGTAGACAATTAAATCAGATTCACATTTGCAGGTAAAACTTAATCCCTGAAGAAACACAGGATCCTTTTCAAAGACAGCTGTCTTCATTAATTTAATTTTAGTTGTAGTAACAATCATTTAAAAAATACAAGTTTCCACCAATAAATATACCTTTTGGACAAAATACTATTTGAAATGGAAGAAAACCAACTTAGTTCAAGCAAACAAATATGATAGCTACAAGGGTAAAGACCATTATACCAAAAGAGAAATAAATGAATTAAATATAATTGTACAAACCAAATGGTTCATAATAGACAGAACCTTGAGAAGTCTAGCTTCAAGGAAGGAAGAAAAATTATGAACTGAAAAGCATTATTTATGGCATCTGAAGCTGACTGCTGCTCACAGATCCACTGCTGTCACATATGAAATTAATATGGAAAATTCTTTTGATAGATCACCATGAAGAATTTTAGCTGAACTCAACAGGTTGCTTTAGGATTAGTTTTACTAATAGACAAAAGAGGTATTGTGAACATATAACTTTAGGTGCCTCTGCATTGTGCCTTTTGCTCCCAAATATCAGCACTGATTATCTATTTTACCATACTACAAAGCTAACACTTTTTAAAGCAAATGATTCCTCTTTACTTCTTAAAATTTTTTGCTCACTAAGTCATACATAGCCCAGAAGGGTACACAATATTATGGATAATATTGGATTAACCAACCAATAGTCCCACTGTCCTGAGATCTGTGGAAGAAAAGAACCAAAAATAGAGGTGGAAAAGACAGTGAAATGATAGAAAATTAGTGAAAATATAAGTTTGCTTTTTCCTTTTAAATTTGCCTGAAGTTGGCCGTAGCTATTTAAATTGTACTAATTTAAAATCCATAAGAAAACAGTTATTAAACATCACTGACTTCATGACTTTTGAGGGTTTTCCTACTTTCTTTTTAAAAAAGCAATCCTCATTCACCTGTCTCATTTCAGTCACCTGTCTTATTTCAGTCCAGACTGGTGCATTTTACATCTCGTGAGCAGAGTGTATTTTTTAGACCTGTCACATAAGGCGATACATCACAAAGCTGAAGCAGGCTGCTAAAATACGTGGAAAACCTGAGATAAAAGATGTTATAGAAAGATAAAGAATTATCACACACACATATAACAACCTTTCTTGATACTTACATTCTTGTATTGCTAGTTTTGTTTACTATGACAGCCTTCCCACTCTGATCAACATTGTGGTCTAATCCAAAGTAAGCGGCGACTCTGTGCAAGAGCATCCTATGGTAAGATGTCATTGGGGGAAATTTTTTACGGGGAGACCTAGAATTAGAAGAAAGACTAATTTAGCAGATATTGAATAACTGTGATGACAATTTATTTTCTTGTTAAAGGTCAGGACTTACTCATTATTACCAATGAAATCTAAAATTTCTTGTTCCAATTTCAACAGCATCATTCTGTCCCTGAAACAAAATATGAAAAATCATAAAACTTAACACTGAAATAATCATAAATGTTTAATTTACAGGGCTATATATATTTTTATAAAACCTGTACACTGAAGAACATTACACACTTGATATATGCTTTCTAAAAAAGTAATATTTTAAAAGAATAAAGATGACTTTTTAAAAAAATTTATGGAAAATTTCACACATACACAAATGTAGAGAGAATACCATCCAATTTCAAAATTATCATTATATTATCTTGATCTGTTAAGTACTACTGTATTATATTAGATTCTGTTTCACAAATACATGGATTATAACAGAATATTAGTCTTTATCCCTTACTCAGTAAAGTAAGAAGCAGCAAGAAAACAGACATCTTTAGGTAGGCTCATGACTTTGTTACCATGCTCAACTCCATAGAAACAGTACTCTAAAGAACATGCAATGCCAGTAACAATAGGAATACTCCAGTGGGAATCCAATGCTAGTATATAAATGGAACTACAGCAGAGAAGTATGAACTATATTACTAATCCTAACTCAGAGGAAGAAGACTTCAAATTATTCTAAAAATCACTATAATACATTTTTAAGATTTGGGGAATTTTTTTGATAAAATACCAAAGTGAACCAAATATCTCCAATATTAAAATAAATAAGGACACTAGGGAGCACCTGCACGTGCTCCTTCAGACCACTAGGGTCCTATTTAGTGCACTTACAAAACAAGTTGCTGGTACCACTCCCCGAAGGACCTCCTTGCTCACACACCAAGAACACAGCTCAAGAGAGTATTCCTGTGGTCACTAAATTTCATGTGCGTGTGGGAAAAACAAAACAAAAACAAACCTCAAGAACCTCAGAGCTAGAAGCAGCTTTACAGAAGCAGCTTTCTGTTTCTGAAATTTTATAAATCAAGAAAACTAGGCCAAGAGGTTAATGTTTCCTTCTCAAATAAACACTACATAGTGGATCCCTCTCAGATTCTAAGGGGAAAGTATGTCCTCTATTTCCCCTGCTTAAGTCGCCTGAAAGTCTATACATCAGCCCTGAGTTTGATCTATGTTGCAAAAGTAGTCTTATAAAGCTGACTAATATTAACCATACATGTTTTTATATCAATTGAAAAAAATCAAGAGAATAACATGCGTAAGTGGTGATTTTAAACCCGAAGTGGAACAGGATTACATTTTAATACAAATTTCAGCAACATTCAATTTTTTTCCTTCAGTATACTTCACCTCAGCAAGTGGCACCACCTTTCACTCAGCATACTGTACTAGAAGTACCTTTTTTTGCCTATTACTATGCTTTTCCAAATCCTCCCATGCAGTTAATTACAACTGCAAATTTTATCTATATTTGATCTATTTTTCTTCTTTCCACTGCCAATACCCTGGATCCAAGTATTCAGGATTGTGACTTGACCTCTATGATAGTAGTATATTATCTCCCTGTATCTTCCCTTGTTCCCTCCAAATCTGTTTTACCTGGAACATCCATAACAATCTTTTAAAAACACAAATGTGAAGACATGTCATGGTGTGTGATAAATATTTATCACAGGTTTCCCATTGCTCTTAGGTTAGAAATGAACATCTTTTGTAACATGGCCCATGGGGCTTCCTTGGTGGCTTGGTGGTAGAGAATCTGCCTGCCAATGCAGGAGATACGAGTTCAATCCCTGGGTCAGGAAGATCCCCTGGAGGAAGGCATGGCAACCCACTCCAGTATTCTTGCCTGGAGAATCACATGGACAGAGCTGGACAGGCTACAGTGCATCGGGTCACAGGGAGTCAGACACAACTGAGCACCCACACACACTAATTCAATGTGCCTTACAAGGCAGGTATGACCTTCAACTATCTCTTTAGCCTCATCTCCTGCCCCTTTCTCCCCAAACCTTCATCATTTTGGCTTATCGCTATAGTTCCCAAGCTCCTTCCTTTCACAGGTTCCTCGAACATGCTGTTTCCTTTGCCCAGTACCTTTTTTTTAAAAACATTTATTTATTTGGCTGCACCAGGTCTTAGTTGCAGCATGTGGGATCTAGTTCCCTGACCAGGGAGGGAACCCAAGCTGCCTGCATTGGGAGCACAGTCTCAGTTACTGGACCATCAGGGAAGTCCCTAGCACAGCTTCTTACATTCTTTTTTAGAACCTGTTTCTTTCATACCTTTTAAGAGTATTTATCACAATTACTTATATATAGTTGTTTGTGCTATAGTGAGGAGCTCAACAAATCTGAGTGGAATAAATTAATCAGATTATTTTACCAATGTCTTTTAATGTTTTTCCTTAACATTTTAGGGGAGGATGGGAAATTTTTATTTACTTCATAAGGTTTTCGCTGAAAAAGACTTACTTAATGTTAAGACTCTTTTCTTCTAATGTTTTTGGGGGTCAATTTGTCTTGACATGGTAAAATTTTCTAATGTATTTTATACACTTATTGTAGGGGGAAAAAAGGAATCGGAGGCAGGCAACTTAATAAGCATTCACGAAACCGTGCATTTAATTTGGTTCCTCTGTTTGAGCTAAACAGCAAGCCTACAATATGTGAAATATTCTAAAGAAATTTCTGTTGTCTCCATGAAAGAAAACAAAAACCTAACAATTTTATTAGTAATTGACACAAATTCAGGCTTTTCCCCCTTTTATATGTAGATTTATGGGTTGCAGAGGATTTTCTATTATTACCTGGACTACATACTATTAAATTAAGTTCCCCTACTTAGTTTACTAAATTTTTAGTTAGCAAAAAGTAAAACTTGTTAGAAAAATAGCCTTCCTAAGTTCTCAAGATTTACACTTCCTGCCTTGTATCTGCTACAGCTTAGTCCAAGTTTCCAAATTTTCAAATCTGTCATCAAGGTTAGATATCTTGATAATGGCCATAAGTCAAAAATTAATAATCCTTTACAGAATCATTACATACAGTACTCAAACTAACAGATCCATAAATTAATTTTCATATGGCATAGGTTTATTAGCACATGAACTTATAGGCACACATAGAACTTGTCATTGTATAATCTTTAAAAGAAACCAATACATGCTATCTGTTATTAAAGAAATATATAAGAAAAACAAAGATCTCAATCAAATTGACCAATAAACTACCTGAAGTTAAAATGAAGGGACAATAATCTTTTAGTTATTAGTGTTCTAATCATTATACCAGAACTGACTTTTGAGAAAGTATGTGCTGGTACACAAGTGGCAAATAAAAGAAGAAAACAAGAATGCTTGCTTTGACCATCCCCTTCCCAGTGTTCTATATGAACGGGGTCAAATATCTGCAACAGGCAAGAAGTATGATGATTTAAACATTACCTCTAATAAAAGTAAACTCAGAAAATATTTCAAGCACAGAACAATTGCATGATGTTCCCCAGAACAAAACTGCTTACTTAAAAACATATACTCTTAGAATTGATCCATGGGGCTGCTCCCCTCCATTAGTGACACAGTTGCCTGTACTGTCCATATTTCTTCAGTATATTGTAGAATTTACAGAAAATGGTTATAAAATCAATACAAAAACACGTATAAAAACCATGTCAGTGAATGTAATCTCTATCTTGGGCAACTGCAGGTTCCTGGGTTCTAATCTAGTAATGACTATTTATTACAATTTTTGAAAGTATTTCTTAAAACAGGAATTACAGATAAACGGTTATTTAATACCTGAAGTTAAGTTTATTCATTGGGATGAGAACAAGATTTAAGGACCTGAAGGAAAATTTTGAAATAAAATGTAGACTAGATTTTAGTATGATTCAAAATAAATCTGCTTAACATCTAGAATGCTCTGAAGTTCTAGTGGAAATTTGCCAGACTTATTACTAATTTTGTGCCACCTATGTCTGGCAATTAATGGTGTGTTTCATTGAGAGAACACAGAGCCATCAGGCAAATCGTTTTTCTCACAAAATTTAACATTAGCTACAACTATGTAAACCACACTGACATTAGTATTTACTCATTAGCCATTATATGAATGGTTCTGTTACATATTTTTATGAATAAAAATGCAAACACTGAAGGATTAATGTTCTGATACATGCTGCATGACATGGATGACCCTTGAAAATATTATGTTAAGTGAATGAAGCCAATCACAAGAGACCACATACATATGATTTCATTCATATGATGATACCCAAAAAAGGGAAATCTGTAGAGACAAGCTAGATTAGGGTTCAGGGCATAAGGAGGTGAGAGCAAAATGGTTAAGGATTTCTTTTGGAGGTTGATGAAAAGGCTCATAAATTGACTGTAATGATGGTAGCATGAAATCTGTGAATATACTAAAAATCATTAAGTCGTACACTTCAAAAACACATATGCAGATAACGTAAAAACTTTTGCATTTGTAGAGGAAAACAGAAAACTGCACAAAAGAAGAATATTTTAGAATTTCTTCTGAACCTGTTACGGGTTCAGAAGAAAGAAAAATCCTACCTGTTTAGGATCTTATCTTTCTTTACACAAACTAGCTATGTATTTTCTACCTTCCCCTTAACCTACTGAGTTCTCATTTCCACCAGTCTACAGCAAATGAAATGCCTTGTTAAAGTAGCCAACAACTTCCTAGTTCCTTAATCTAATGGGTTGCTTCATTTTACCTTTAATGAAACTGTTGCCCTTTGGCTGATTTCTAAGACAAATGTTCTCATGATTCTTCTGCAATCTTTAGGACCCAGTGTCTCTTACTTATCCTCTACCTTTAAGATAGTGTTTTTCCATAGAGTTTCATCCTTGTCATTTATTGCATCTTGCTGGCCAAACTCACAAAGCAAGGGTCACCTCTACTGATGACTCCTAATCTGTAAGAGCATCCAGGCTCATGTACTTGAAAATCAGAGCTATACACTTCATCTTGCCACAGCGTTTCATCAGACACCTCAAACTATATTTATTTATAACAGAACACGCCTTACTTCATTCAGGCTTGTCCTTATTACTTCCCCTGTTAATGGGATTAACCATCAGTCCAGCTGGAAACCTAACAGCTGTTCTAACAAACCACTACTCTTCCATATCCAAATAATCACCAAGTCCTGCCACGGGATTAATTCTTCAACATCTTCCGAATAAGCCCTTTCCTCTCTGTTCTTCTCTATGTTCTCCTACCCACGCTCCCTGCTCATGATTCTCGGCCCCTCACTGATGAAGTAATCTTCCTAAAATGCACATCTCATTCTGGTATTACCCTATTCAAAATTCTGTCATGACTTCTCCACAGAGCATGCCCTACTCAGTATTTCTCAAATGGTGCACTACCACAACTCAGCGAAGATGATTTTTAATTGTTCATCATATCCCCGGCTTCCCATCAGCACTTCTTGCTCAGTAACCACCCCAGCGTGTTGGTACTGATCTAGGTTGAGGACAACTGAAGAGTCTGTCTTCATACCTTACCAACAACCTCCCCATCACTTTCTGGAATTACTTGCTACATGCCTTCCTGCCAGAGCCAGTGTGCAATCTTGTCTGCCTGGGTATACCACCTCCCTCTCACACTGCTGTGGCCTAGAAATGCTCTTGTCCCTCTCAGGTTCTCATGCTCCCATTTAAAGCACTGTGAATTCAAAATTCAGCTCAGGCATTATCTTTTCAGTGCAGCCTTTCCAGATCCTCTCAGAGGTGGGATCCCATCACTGTGCTTTTATAGCACCCTGAAAAACTTCTTTTACATTTATTCTATTTTAATTATATATCATGGAGTTTTCTTTTTTCCCTAGCACATAGAAAGTGAATATTTTAGGGTCAGAGATTATATTTTGCTCACTTTTATATCTACAATGTTTAGCACAATGCTTAGCACATGATAGATACCCAACGAATACCTGTTCAATGGATTAATTTCAGTTGGGACCACTGAGGAATCAACTTGAACTGAAAAAAAGTCATGCAGAGTTGACTGACTTCACACTTACACTTCCTACTATAAGGAGACTATTTTCCATTTTAGTGGTTCTCCATTTGGGATTAAAGTTAAATGTGAAATAGAACATCAAGATGGTACTGAAACAATAAATCCTGAACAAAATTAAAGGTGTATCTTGAAGCAAGACATGAGACAAGCCTCAGCAATACTGAAGAGACTTGTTCATGTTTTTTTATAACATGTGCCGACCCAATGAACTAAAAATTTCACAAATTTTAACTACCATTCTGGGGAGCTAACATCTAGAGGAGGGGTTCTTAACCTTCAAAGCTTCTAGTCCAAGAATGGGTTGGCCAGATATTTTGTGAATAAACCTTTTTCTGGGAAGAATGCCTCAATGGGATCGATGACCTGTCAAAAAGTTAAAATCTATGTATCTAGTACCCTGGCAAAACAAAGGATTTCACAATTAGTTAGTGACTCAAACAAGCACCTTAAAAATCTTTGGGTTGGAGGTTCATAAGCTAAGCAAGAAGAAACAAAAATTCTGTATTCAGTTAAGTCCAGAAACTTGTTATAAGTGAATATACTGAGTAATTTGGCTGAGTGCTTTATCATGAGGTATATTTCTCTCATATTTCATGATTAATGATAACTCTTTAATCTCAGTTAAGACCCAGAATATCTTAATGATTCATTTCCCAAAATTCCTACAAAGAGTATGAATTATCTTTATATCATGATATATATAATGCAAAAAAGGTATTTACACATGTGTATATAGAGGCCAGCAACATCTTAGCCCTAAGAAACTGAAATGTTTCTGGTGTACTTCAAATATTCTAATCTTATTCTAACTCAGTAATGAAAACATATATAACAAAATTATGGTACTCTAGAAGCAATGTAAACCTTATAAATTTAATTTTTACCTGGGATTGTTTTTTAATGTATTTACTAAAAATTCATGTAGATCTATGCCAGTTGAATCAGTGTATTCTTGACTGGAATCTAAAAAACAACAACACAAAAACCCAGTATAAAGTTGTTTGAAACAAATTCCTTTCCCTTCACACATGATGCATAGCAAATAAAATGAGATGACCCACAATGAAAACTGACGAAGTAGGAAAATGGAATTTATGATGAATTCAGATGACCACAATTTTGCTACTCCTATATAATGAACATGGATTTATGTAACTGCATGTTTATATACCTTCTTAAAAAGAAAATTTCTCTCATATGTGCCACTTTAATTTACTCTGAATTCTTACAGATCCTTTTATATACTCACCACAATTCTATTTAAAAATGCCTCATTTAACAACAACAACAAAAAACTGATTCAGACAGCAAACTGAGTCTGCTTAGTTCAGTTGCAAATATAAGGAGTTAGTAATTTGGAGATATGCAGGAACTTTAGCTCTGAAAGAGTATCATAAAAAATTTGCTTTCAAAAAAAAATTTTTTTTTAACAAATATTCACATTTATTTCTTCTCCTTAAATGTAATATCCTTATGCTGTTTATAAAACTGGTCAACATAACCGTGTCTATAAATGTAAAAAGCATTTTTATAGGCTTGTAATGATATGATATAGTCCTTTAACATTCACTCTGAAAGATAAACATCTTGGGTTTCCAAGAATATTCTTACTGCATACTAAACATTTTGGCATTAGTTCTTTGTATTGTAAGGAATTAAAAATACATCTTTTTAATGGAATCAGTATTTAAATTATAGTGATTCCATTATTTTGATACAAAAGACAGACCAATAAATGATCATGAGTTATCTTCCTTGGTGACTTTGACATGAGGTACAGTTTTTTGGCTAAATTATCTGATGTTTAGAACTGTGTCATGCCATTTTGCCCAGAACTATATCATCCCTTCAGTCTGTTCTGGACTCCTTTTATTAGAAATATACTATATAAAAATTATTCAAGGGGTAAAGGGTGGATTAATGGTGAAATAAAACCTTTGTTTAAAAAATACAGAAATAAATTGCAAACCTCTTGATAACATTTTTCTGGGCAACTTATCACTGGCTTTTTCTTTTTCTGCTTCATCTTTTGGGGGCTTCTCCTCTTTTTCAAATGATTGTGTTAACTGGATCTGAATTTTCTCCTGTTGGAAGGTAAAATCAGTTATTAAGTGAAAATATAAAAGTGATTCAGTTAATACCCCACATTTGTATTGCTGATTAACAAAACTGCATGGAGGAAAAAAAAGGTTTTTATTTTATCCAACCAGATTCTTCAAGTAAGAAAATACAGTAGCTTTACCATGTTAATCAAACTCTTGATAAAAAAAGTTAAAATTAATTTTTTGAGCTGAATATATCAATTGAAACATATCCACTGAAAATATCAATTAAAAATTATCTTAGAGAAAATAAATGTTTTTTATAATAGTTTCAATGAATCTACTTAAAACCCTTGGAGGATCAGGAGAAAGGTCTTTTTAACCTATTTTTGCAATGGAGATACCACATCAAACAAAAGTATGATAATTTTCATCAATCATGACAATAGGAACATATGAGTGTCAGGTTAACACTTACCAAAAACTAATTTTCTTAAGTATCCACTTTAAATTCATATTCCTTCATTTTCTTATCATATAAAACTGTAAGTAAAAACTTCAAAACCAAATCCCAACTTTGATTATTTCCTGTTTGAGTCTACTATCACTGTTCCTCCTCTAAGTGCCACAAAGTTGTTTTAGAAAGATTTCAGACAAGATTGTTTCCCTTAGTGATACGTAACATTTACTTGTAAAGTAACCATTGTCTAAGACTGAAAAGGAGAACTAATTTTACATTTTTAAAACAATGTCATGACATGCAATTTCAGAACAGAAAGGAATTACTAGAAATACAGCTGAAATAGGTTAAAAATCACAAGGCTTTGATTATTCACGCAAAGTTATTAAGACAGACAAACTTCCAGAACATTTCTACTAAAGATAAAGGTGTAGCCTATCTAGATGTAGGCTAAGTTGCTGTATACAGTTGTTCTTTAGTGATGGGAAATATTAGTAAATGACTTCGCTTTTCTGGGTGACGGTTGGTGGTGGCAGTAGGTACAGTAAGTCAATACTGAAAGGATATAAATTTCAAGATTCTGAAACTTGCAGCCACCATGATTTCTATTAAACATTTTTCTCCCCATATATATATATTTAAAATAGTATTTGGCAGAAGAGTTTCAGATCTAATACATATACATATATATGTATATATATATCCCTCCCCATTGGGTTTCTGACTGCTATTTTTATCTTTTCTCAGTTCTGATTCCTATTTCATCTTAGTTCAAAGTTGTGCTCAGAATATAGGACAAAAGTGAGGCACTGGCAAATTCCACTAAAATGACAAAACATCTGCTTTATGCCCTCCTTTGTCTTATTTACCAAATCTCATGCGTTAATCAACTTCATGTATTCGTCAGTCATTTTTCTCATTATGACTCACTTTCTAGTCTACTTTCCTTATATTTTTAACTTAAAAATGAATCCCAGAATTGTTTCAGAAGTAGAATATTTAGAAGTTTCCCTAACTTATAACTTCTATCCTGTTACTCAAGGATAATCTATGAAATCAATGTTGGAAGAAAAGATTCCACATTTAGACAGATATTAAACTATTTTATCAAGGTGAACTGTATTTAAAAATCTAGCAGATATAATGTATCTAGGCTTGTCTTCAGTTGGTACTGAGGCCTTGTTTTCAGTAGCAAATAAACAAGACATATTTTAATTTTAAAAGCCTAAGCCCTTATACATAAACTCTCTTGACTACAAATAACTGAAATGATAGCACTATCTCCATGGGCAGCCGTAATTTCTTTACTCTTCACTCTGTCACTGACATCAGTTATTGAGGTCATTTCCTTCTCATAAGCTCTCATCAGACTCGAGTGACATCTCTTTTTTAATTGCCTCTCAACCTTTCAAATAATGAGTTTTATTCCAGATTAATTCCTCAAAAATCACATTCTGAATCAAGCGTTATTAGCTGGAAAGTGTCTGCTGTCAAGGATTAGATGCTAGTACATTTTATGAGAAATAATTTATTTTTCAATTCCCATTTAGGTGCAATTTAGTTAACTCAACGCTTGGAAAAAGACTTTCTATTAAAAAGAGTATCTTTTGTTCAGAGAAGGTAATAATAGGTTGTTATCCCAAAAGAAAAATTTAACTGTATCCAAGAAAAATTGAGAAATAATATATTATGTGGAACAACTGAATTTTGGTATAACCAGCTTATTCATTATCCATATGCTGCAAGTCAGCTTTTTTGAATAATATATACATCAGTATACAACATATTCTCCTTGTACTAATTTATTTCTTACATAAATTTTCACTAGACAAATTTATGTAGTACTATAAGAACCCCCACCTCCCTTCTACCTCCTATAATAATTTTCAGATAGGTGAAATGTACCACATCAAACCAAAGATCATGTTTGTTACAGTTTTTCTCAAAAAGAAGACACTTTTTCTGGATTAACAGTCTTATGAATGTCCGACTCTTCTCATTTCCTCAATCTCCTTGGACAAGTTATTCTATGGGGCTGATGGTGTAACATTTTGGTCAACAAAATGAAGAAATTAATTTTCAAAAAAACCCCATTACACTGCCTACTGCTCAACCCTGAACAGGTGTATTTGTTACTCTGACATGTACAAAAGAACTTGTAAAACTGCTTTTTAAAACTTTTTAAAACACAATTGTATTGAATTTTTTTCAGAGTGTATAAATAACTCTTCAGCCTCATCAACAAGCATGCAAAAGCCAAGTTAACATCTGAAAATGTTCTCCAGGCAATCGTTCTTAGTAAAATATTTTGAGCATATTTCTATTTTTTTGGAAGTTTATTTTTTATTGCTTAAAAATATCTGTTTTTATAGAATACATACAACTATCTTCTATTTGTGTAAGATTTTAAATATAAATCAAAAGTAAATTTTGATCTCTATGTTCCTTGACACTTTGTCAATAATCTATTAAAAAATCTTCTTATATAAAATAAAAGCACATAGTGCTTTTTAAAAACATAACACATTCTAAACATGTGACAACTACCTTCAGTATTTATAGATATGTTTGATGGCATCGTCTTCTACATCAAGGCAAAGCATCAACAGTCTCTGCTTGAATCAACAAACATACAACTGGCATTAAAAAAAGGGGGGTATACAATCTGTCATAGCTCTTTTTTCTCTTTCTCCTTTATTCAATCATCTCTCTTAACCAAAATATTGCCTCAATTCTTTGGAAACTAATTTTTAGGATACAGGGGGACTTCGGGTTATTTAAACTCTTAAAGCAGAACAAGCCACAAACAGCCAAAGTTGTCACACTAATAAACATCGTTAAGGGGGTCCGAAAATAATTATATGTAAATGTACAAGTGTAACATAAGACAAAGATCAATCTGTAGCTAAGATTAATAGAAAAGTAAAGTCATAGCATTAAAAAAATATATAAAAAGCAAAAAACCAAACTATTTGTTGAGCCTCAGTAGTTCTATACTTTATAAACAATGGAATAAGAAATATTAGACAACTATTAGAGCCAAGCTATTATGAAGACTGGCTTCACCATGCATTCAGGTTAAGCATAATGATACATATCAAGCAGAAGTCTTGGGTAGTCTCCACTTCACACTCAAGAGGTGTTTGACAAATTTTTAAAAGCCAAAATCAAAAGGGAAAATTTCCTCGCAATTACATTAACTGGAAGTACTACTGAAATATAACTTTTCCATAATAACTTAAAATTCCCCTGAAGCCATATTCTCAGTTAACTATAAGCCTTAGACTTACTGGTAGTTTACTCAGTAAAAACATATACAACACATGTACATGCACATACAACTTTTATTTAACATTATGAAAAAATATTCTCCAGGAAGCAGGCTTTTCCATTGTATCTGTGAATAATAATTGCTTTGCTTTGTTTATTGTTTTGGTGTTTTGGTTTTTTTTTTTTTTACCTGGTTCTCCTGTGATATCTCTGCTGTAGGGGGTGGTGGAGATTCTTCACACACTGCAAGGCTCCGAACTAGCTTTAACTTTGAGCTTGACTGAAGAAAAGTATTTAAAATTAACGCTACATTTCATAAATCTAGGGCTAGAGTTTAAATTTCTTTATAATAGTTTCTGCTGTGTATAGATGTAGGTGAAATGTGCAAGTTAAATATATCATTAAATACCATTAAAACTCTTTGTTATGAGGGAAAACAATAACTGCAGTTTTAAAAATAATAGCAATAGCAAGAATGGGAGTAACTTCAATTTCAAAACCCAAAGAATGATGAGAGCCATTTTCTCTACAGATAAAGAACCATTAAAGATATAAAAGCAATGCACAAAAGCGACTAGGCAAGACAAAAACCCCAAATAAAACAAAATAAGCTTTCTGCCCCAAACGAAATGTGACAAAACTAAACTGAATGCAGCGCTGTATGAAAACAAAGATTCATCAAGCATGAGGGAAGGCCCTTGGCATGCCAGCACAAAATATTTACTATACCTTAGACCTTTTTCCTGTCTGTCCAAATGACTGCAATGGCCGCTGAATACACAAGAAAGATTTGCATTAAATTTCATACTGAAACAGAAAAATTGTTTCTTAGTTCATAATCCTAAGCCACAGAGAAACTAACTGCACAGAGAACGGAAAATGAGGAAATCAGAGCTGGTTTCAAGTAAAGAAATATTGATTCCTCCCAAAAGCACACTTATAGAAGATTTTCTAAAATCCTTCTGTGAGTTGGCCATGTTCTTTAAATGAGCAAACAGCCATAATTTCTGTGTTGATTGAGCTAAACTGAATTATAAGGTAATGTCTTAGTAGCAAAATAAAATACACATTGTTTGTATTCTGTAACATATTACACTTTAGTGAAAGTTGGGGGGGGGTACCCACAAGAAACCTTGAGGAATTTTAAGTAGCTGTGCCTAGCAAAGTTCCAAACTTATGATACTGAAGACAATGTTTCAAATGCTCATTGAATCAGAGTACCACCACTTCTCTACTGAGCCTTTTTAGCACTGTACTTCACCGTGCTAAAAGCCAAAATCAAAAGGGCAAATTTCATCGCAATTACATTAACTGGAAGTACTACTTAAATACAACTTTTCCATAATAACTTAAAAATTCCCCTGAAGCCATATTCTCGGTTAACTATATGATCTCTAAGTTTTTCCAGAGAGAAATCACTGCACCAAGCCTTAGACTTATTGGTAGTCTTGGTTGTACTTCACAGTACAACCCCAGTTTATCAGTCGGAATCCTATTTGTTTGGTCAAGGGTAAGAGAATGAAGTAGAAATGAAGAAAAGTGAGCAAAGTTCCAATATGCATGTTCAGCTTAACCATCAGATCCTCAATCACACAATTGGGGAACCCGCTCGGGTGAGTGGCTCTGGTCTGTGATACCAGGCTTTGGCCTGAGAAAACAGCTGAAGGGCTTGTGAACTGGACTCTGGAAGATTTTCTTTGCTTCCATCTCCTTCTAATCTACCTCTCTAACCCCAAACCGAAACGGTACAAGGCTTACGTATCTATCACTTAAACTCATTAAAACCAAGGAGCCAATTTGATACCAGTCATAAAACAACATCTTTAATACCTAGATTAGTATGCTTCACATATGAAAAAAAGCCACCATTTCATTCCAGAATCCAAAAAGGCCTTCCTTGTAGAACCAACAGAAACAATAATCTATAGCACCAGTGTGGTCTGTCTCCCATTTTGAAGTCAAAGTACTTGAAATAAGAAGCACTGTACTCTTGGGATTTTGACCCTGGATTTATTCAACAGTAAAAATCAGCAGTACCAACAACAAAAGAAAAACGGAAGAAAAAAATAGAAATGACTTTGTTTCTTCAAGAGAAGAAATGGTACGGAGGCACGCACAAATGCACACGACAGCACTGGCTGAGAGAACTCCATGTTGGTTCTGTCTTCTGTTTACTCACTTCTTTAATTTATTCAAGAGGGTTTCTGTTACCACTACACATGGACTTAAAAGAGGCTATGTTACATAAAGTAAGGGTTTACAGAAAAAAACAGGAGAAAAATAAATAGATGAATATGAGCAAAATATACATGACTAAATAAGCTCTAAGGAAAACAATTTATGATTTATTTCAGTCTTCTGATTTAATCCCTTACAGTTCTAAACTAAGTATCAATGGCACTTCATTTTCTCTTAAAATTTTATTTTTTAATGAAAAAAATCATTAACTGGCAAGTAAAAACTGCATTCATATGCTGGACTGGATTCAAATTTCTAGTTTTGCTTATGAGTAGGTGATCCTAGTCAAGTTATGTCAGTTTACTTCCCTTGTATAAACGTTCACACTACTTGTATTAATTCTCAAAGTTCTTGAAAAAGTTCAGTAAAATGATAGATTTAAAAAATGAGGGACTTCCCTGGTGGTCTAGTGGTTAGGACTCCGCCCCCAATGCAGGGGACCCAGTTTGATCGTTGGTCAGGGAACTAAATTGCACATGCTGCAAGTAAGACCTGGTGCAACCAAATAAATATAAAAAAATATTTTCAAAAAAGAAAAAAGAAAAGGGCTCTGGGGAGGTTGTACACTGTCCCTATAGTAATGGTTTAGAATTTTCATAGATTTACACATGCTTTAACCGTCTCAGTTTTAACTCATAAGAGTTCTTTGATGAAGGAAGTTTAAACCACAGAGACGTAAAATTATCTCAATGTGACTTAACATGTTCTAAGTTCCTGCTACATGCCAGACTCTGTGCCACATAGTAGGCTTATAAAGATGAATAAGACACAGATGTTGGTCTCAAGAGCCTTACAGTCCAGTATCAGTGTTACTAAACAGTCAAACAGAACCTAAGATCTTCAGAATCTTAGTCCCGTGCACTTTATATCACACCTATAAACAAAACCTTCTTGTGAGTCAAATACTATTTGTGATTGATAGAATTCTCAAGATAGCCTTCTAACATTGCCCACCTCTGGTAAATTAATGAAATGCTAATCTAAATAAGGTTGTGAAAGAATTTTGCATATGTAATTAAAGTACCAAGTCAGTTGCTCTTAAGATAGAGATAATTCAGCTGGGTCTCACCCAAACAAGCAAGCCCTTTAAAATTTCTTTGGTTGGGAGGGAGGCGGCAGGTCAGATGCAAAGGGTGAGAAGGACCTGACACTGCACTGCTGGCTTTGAAGACAGAGGGGACAGAAGAGGGCTACAGGCAGCTTCCCGGGGCACAGAGTGGCCTGTGGCCAAAAGTCAGCCAGGAAACACGGACCTCAGACCTCCAGCTGCCAAACACTAAGGCGCTGCTGTTATTGGTATGAGTGTGAACACAAACTCTTCTCCAGAGTCTTCAGATTAAGGGCCCCCAGCCTGGCCAACACCTCTGCTTTTAGCCTTGAGAAACCCTAAGCAGAGAACTCAGTTGAGCTCAACTGAACTCCCAACTTACATAACTATGAGTTGACAACTGGACATTGTTTTAATCCTCTAAGTTTGTGGTGGTATGTTATGCAGCAATAGAAAGCTACTACATAAGTAAAGCATAAACTGCCAAAGTGGCATTATTCAATAAAAATCACTTATTTCATATCAAATGATAAAAGATCCTAATTACATAATAAATACCAGAAAATCTGCCACATACATACATGCAAACACAACAGAGAAAAGAAGTTTGGTTTTAAATAAGAATGAATTATTTCTAAAGTGGATTTTATTATTTAAAGCATGTCTTTCACTTTTCCACCCCCATTCCGCTCCACCCCTCCACCCTCCATGTGGCCTACATATATTTGCATATTTTAGCTCAGCCCAAGCCAAGCCTCTTTCTCAATTTTTTTTTTTTTTTTACTGTGGAGAAGTACATATAAAATTTACCATTTTAATCATTTTTAAGTGTGCAGTTCAGTTTAAATATATTCAAAATGTTGTCACCATCCACACACTGCATATCTGTAACTCTTTTCATCTTGTAGCCATTAAACATTACTCCCCATCTTCTCTCATTCTAACCCCTGGTGACTACCATTCTACTTTCCGTCTCTGATTTTGAATCAAAGTACCTCATGTTAGTGGAATCACAAAGTGCTTATCTTTTAATGACTGACAGTTAGTATAATAACCCCCGAGTTTATCCATGTTGCAGCATATCACATAATTTCTTTCTTTTTTAAGGCTACATGTTATTTCATTGTATGCATATTCCATATTTTGCTTATCTCTTTATCTGAAGATAAATGCATTTGGCTTGACTCCATGTTTAACTATTGTGATTAATGCTGCTATGAACACGGGTGTACAAATATCTCTTCAAGATTCTGCTTTCAATTCTTCTGGTGTATATCCCGAAGTGTAATTGCTGGATCACACACTAACTCCATTTTCAATTTTTTTAAGAACTGCCATTCTGTTTCCCATAATGTCTGTATCATTTTAAATTCCCAACAACAGTGTACAAGAGTTCTAATTTCCCCACATCCTTGCCAACACTTGTTTTTCTACTTTTTGATAGTAGCCCTCCTAATGGTATAACATAGTATCTCATATTTCTGATCTGCATTTCCATAGTGATTAGTGATGCTAAGTATCTATTCATGTACTTACTGGCCATTTGTATAACTTCTTTAAAAATGTGTATATTTAAATCCTTTCTCCATTTTTGAATTGGGTTGTTTGGGGTTTTGTTGTTGTGTTTTAGGAGTTCTCTATATATTATGGTTATAATATCTTCTCAGACAAATGATTTGCAAATATTTTCTCTTTGTCTATGGATTGTCTTTTTACTCTATTTATAGTCTTTTGCTGTAAAAAAAATTTTAAATTCTCATTAAGTCCAAATTGCCAGCTTGTGCTGTGACAGCCAGGAAATCACTGCCAAATTCAATGTTGTAAAGCTTTTGTCCTATGTTTCCCCCCACTTCTTCTTAAGAGATTGTGATTTTTTTTTTTCCAATTTGGTACTCTGATTAGAAAAAGAACAATGTGAATCATGCTTCATTATGCTAATCAAGAGTACCAAATTTTGATACTGATTAGAGTAAGAACATGAGATCAGTAAGAATAAACACTGAATTATTACTAAAATACTGTGATACAGCTTCACATTGATTGTACATAGAGAAAAAATAACACTGGAGTTAAGGCAATAACCACATGTGCAAACCAAATACATTACCCTGACATAGTCTTCAGTAAAAAGCTTTTTCCTTAGGTGATGGTTAATATTGTTGTATGTGGGTCAGTCTTCTCTTAAAGGATTAGGTTTGAATGGCTTCATTAAAAAGATCCCTCTTACTGGCCCACAATGGTCAGAAGTAGTCTTTGATGATCTCCTCTCATGTCATTTGAAACTACTGGGTCCAGAGTCTTCTGATACATTTGACTGAACATCTCTTGTATTGGGTTGGGCAAAAAGTTCCTTAGGGCATTTCTATAACATATGCATAAACCTAAACCAACTTTTTGGCCAACCCAATACATGTTACATGATCAATATCACTTCAAGGGACCACAATCCTGACCAGCATGAAGTCGTCTGTGCCAGCATCTTTCACAGAATAGTACAACCTCTCAGCAAAGAAAGTTGGGTGGCTCGGGGCAAACTGCAAGATGGTCTTCAGAACACTTTCGACACTTCTGTAAAACTCATGGTTGATATACTGCTTAATAAAGCTCCGTTAGCCATCCTGGAATGTCTCCGCAACAGCTTTCAGCTAAAGAAAGCTTCTTGTGGCATGAATCAAGATAAAGTAAGATTCACATGTCCCGAGTCTTCACCCCTTACCAGCTTGATAAAGACACTGAGCACTTACTGAACCAACTGGTGGTTTATTTGTGTGTGTGTGGGGGGGGGTGGGGGGTGGCGGAGAAACACTTTACTTAACCCTTTCAAATCCAACCAACTTAAAATCAATCTGGTGTCTTATCTGGCTCTCATCAGTGAAGTCTCAAAAAATTAAAAGCAAGTCCCATTCCAAGGGTGGCCCTTTGGAGTGTCCTCATTTCAGCAAATGTTGAAACTTATACAAGATTCAAAAAGTCTGAGTTCACTGTAAAATGCACTAAACACAGATGCTAGTTTTAGGGGAGTTAGGCCCAAACAAGGTTGGGAAAGATCATGAATGGGGCAGCATGGTGCTCCAGAAGTACACAAAGGTAGAAGGCTAGGGTTGAGTCCTGCCTGTGCCACTGGATCTCCAGGTGACACTGGCAATTCATTGAAATAAGCTTCTGAAAAACGGGTTTGTGGGGCTCAATTCTGAGTTGCGACTCTTGAGTTCTGTGACTCTAATGCCAAAATGGCTGGTCATAACCTTGAGCTCCTCTAGCCAATTCAGGATCCTTTTTGGAAGAAATGTCATCAGAGGGCATTGTTCCTCTGGTATTTCTTCCTCAGGTTCATGAAGGATGGTGGTGGTAAAGGTAACTTTCACAAAGGTGTGCAGTTTTCAAATGGAAACCCAGCCACCCTGAGGCCATCAATAAACACTTTTGCCCTAGACCTGAGCACTGACTTTTTTCTTAGAAATACCATTCTCTCTCTGGTAAAAGTGAGCTGTTCCAGCAACTTTCCTCCCACTCTGTGGGGACAAGATCAGCATGTCTTCTCTGCAATGTAGGTTTTTGCTGTGGGCATCACACAGGGCCTGTGATCCTGGAAGATGCCAAGGGGCAGGGTATATGGCTTCACTAATCATTTGATAGGAGAATCTTCCACAGCTTAACAGTTGTTTTCTTGTATCAGTGCTGTTCAACGTACTGCCCACAGACCTGTAAATGGGTAATACTGGCATCACCTGGGAGCTTGCTGAGATGCAGAATCTTGGCAGTCTCACCCCACACCTCCTTCAGTCTCTTTTGTGGTTTTGCAGTCTTCAGCCTTTGCCCTTCTTAAAGTTGTTGACTTTATAAATGGGTCCAGCAGCTCTGGCACTATGGTCCCTTTCCTCTTGGGTGTGCAGTTTATAACAGGCATCTTGGGCAGCGGAATGTCTTAGAGGCAGGCCTGGGGACTAAGAAAGCTCTCTTGGCTGGCCCCTTTGGTGTTATGTCTAAGAAGTCATCACCAAAACCAAGTCACGAAGCTTTCCTCCAGTGTTTTCTTCTAAGAATTTTAGAGTTTTACAGCTCTTAGAGGTCTTTGATTCATTTTGTGTTAATTTCTATATATGGTCTTAGGTAAGAGTCCAAGCTCATTCTTTTGCCTGTGGACATCTAGTTTTCCCAGCACCATTTAAAAAAAGACTATCCTTTCTTCATTGCCTTAGCACTCCTATCAAGAATCATCCAATCATATATCCAAGAATTTATTTCTGGGCTCTCTAGTCTATTCCACTGGTTTATATGTCTGTCTTTATGCCAGCACCAGACTGCTTTGATTACTGTAGCTGTGTAGTAAGTTTTGAAGTCATGAACTGACCCCTCCAGTTTTGTTCTTTTTCAAGAATGTTTTGACTATTCCAGGTCCTTTGAAGTCCCACATGAATTTTAGAATGGGATTTTCTATTTTTGCAAAAATGACATTTGATTTTGATGGGAATTGCACTAATCTGTAGATCACTTTGGGCAGTATTAACACTTTAACAATACTGATGTCTCCAATTCAAGACAATGAATATACTTCAATTTAATTATGTCATCTGTAATTTCTTTCAGCATTGTTTTGTAGTTTTCACTGAACAAATCTTTCACCCCCTTGATTAAGTTAATTCCTAAGTATTTTATTCTGTTTAATCCTTCTGCATATCGAACTGCTTTTGCAATTTCCTTTTCAGATTGTTCACTGTTTACATATAAAAATCCAACTGATTTTTGTGTGCTGACTTTGTGTTCTGCTACTTTACTTGAATTCATTTATAGGAATAGTGTGTGTGTGGCAATAGAAACAATGCTAATCAAAAACTCTTTGCATAATTATTTGGGACCATACCAACAATTCAGAACTCCATAGCAATTATGTGGGAAAGTGAACTTCTTGAGATTAATGTGACAGATTGCTTGAATTAACTCTAAATGTAGTCATAAAAATTCTTAAAAGATTATAGTCCCTAATAAAACTGAATAAAAAACACAATCAACACTGTCATACAAGTGAAATTATTTATACAAGAAGTGGTCAAAGAGCTTTCTATTAATTAAGATAATATCTGCTTGGAAACATTCAAGGAGATGGATGTCTAATGTCTGCTGGCCTCTCTCCAGCTTGATGATATTATTGTTATTATTATCATGGCTTATGTAGCTTTATTGAAGAAAAAATCAATTACTAGCAGAGCTATTAGTTGATTACTCATCCACTGACAACTGGCATCATTTATTGAGTGCTATATTAAACACTGTATTCAAAGACAGATTAACTAACAGCACCAAGACTCCTAACAATATATACATAAAAATTACAAAATGTTTGAGACCCTGTTTTAGAATACAAAGGGTGTTTGACTTCCAATTTCCACTCTCTGTAGAACAAGACCAGGTCATTCCTTTATTGACATGGATAAAATACATCACATTTTCTGTACTGCTGCTGCTATAAATTCAACACCAATTCTCCAGCACATCAGTTATGAACATGAAGCATATCATGTAACCTCAAACCTCTAACAGGGGACGGTTTAAACAAGGATGGATACTGCTAGAATAATGCTGCTTCCTTTGATGTGACAACTCAGCATCCATCTCCCTCCCCCTCAGATGAATTCTTCAGCATGATAAAGCAGAGTGAGGAATGGTTTCAGTCTCATAACCAAGTTAGAATGAAGAAACTGGCCACATAATACACATGCTCCATTAAAAAAAAAAAAAAAGGCACCTTGGGCAACTGTCCTCTTGTACTTTACAGTTTCCAGAACCATTTATTCTCTGAAGATAGAACTTATGTCTTCTCAAGTGAGCACATGAATGAATGGATGGAGGTAAACAAAAAATAAAATGAAAAAAGATGAGGCCTGACAGGAGAGCACCCAGATAAGAAAATCAAAAAAGGTACAATAATTTAAAGTTTATTCCAGCTATGATGAAGGTTATTCTAACTTTAAGGTAGCATCACATGGCACAGTCTGAGTCCATTCCCAAGATACTCAGTAGTGCTTATCTCTGTTTTATAGATCCATGCAATCTCTGACACCAGGGAATCATCTAAGTTTGGATCACATATCAGTGAACAAATGGATAAAAGAACAGTTTATATAAAAATATCTTTAACAAATAGTAGAAAATCATAAGAGTTCTTTATATTAATTTTATACTATGACATCCCTTCATTCAAAAATTAGTTTTCCTCAATAAAATACTAAAAGGATGGTCAGGAAATTAAGACTTGGAAACAGATGAAAAGTTTGCTTTCTTAAGAAAACATTTCCATTTTCCTAAGTCACTTTTAATCAGCACATACATGTAAATTTGAGTAAAAATAATAGTTGCTGTTTAAAATGAAACCTTCAGGAAGTATCTTAGAGGTAGAAAAAGAAGATGAAATGTCTACTAGTATCTTAGAAAAAAAGGCATTTTGTAATAGGTAACTCCATATTAAGAGGTAACTATATAAAACAGATTTTTTTTTTTAACAAGACACTATTCCCTTTTCATTCTTAAAACAGTTGACTTATTTATATTAAAACAAAAAAATTTTTCTAATTTTGTCTACTTCCATTCCTAAAATCTCTGTGTACATTATTTCGACTGTAAACCCCTTGCCAGATACCTTGTATAGAGGCATGTTGAACCTCAAAATCTCCAAGCAGAGTAAATATATCCATGTAAAAGTAAAATCTTAAAAAACATTTGAATAAACAAGGAATACAGCATTTCAGTGGATTAACATAAAACGAACTCTCGTATTCTCTTTTTTCCTCTTCCCAGTCTTTATACTCACCATGCTATATGGAACGTGATATGAGAGACCAAGCCCATTTTTCCTTATTACACTATTTCCTTGCCATGGAATATGTTTTCAGCAAGTGTTTGCGGACTGCATGAAATTCTCCTGCAGTATGAACCACTGAGCCATGATTCAATAGTGGTCATCAGAACGTTTTTGTGTTTACCACCAAGAGCAACACAAGAGACATGGCAGAAAATGTAATACAAGCACACCTCGTTTCACTGTGCTTGGCAGATACTGTGCTTTTACAAATTGAAGGTTTGTTGCAACCCTGCTTCAAGTAGCACCATTTTTCCAACAGCGTTTGCTCTCTTTGTGTCTGTCATGTTTTGGCAATTATCACAACTATTCAAACTTTGTCATTATTATTTTGTTTGTCATGGTGATCTGTCATCAGTGACGTCTGATGTTACCACTGCAATTATTTTGGGCGCCTCAAACCACACCCTTGTAAGATGGCAAGCTTAACCAATAAATGTGGTGTGTGTTCTGACTGCTCTGCCAACTAGACAGTCATTTCCAGTTTCTCCCTCTCCCCAGGGACCCCTATTCCCTGAAACACAACGATGTTGAAATCAGGCCAGTTAATAATCCTACATCTAAGTCTTCAAGGGGAGAAGGCAATGGCACCCCACTCCAGTACTCTTGCCTGGAAAATCCCATGGACAGAGGAGCCTGGTGGGCTGCAGTCCATGGGGTCTCGAAGAGTTGGACACGACTGAGCGACTTCCCTTTCACTTTTCACTTTCATGCATTGAAGAAGGAAATGACAACCCACTCCAGTGTTCTTGCCTGGAGAATCCCAGGGACGAGGGAGCCTGCTGGGCTGCCATCTATGGGGTTGCACAGAGTCGGACATGACTGAAGAGACTTAGCAGCAGCAGCAGCAAGTCTTCAAGAGAAGGTAAGAGTCACATCTTTCTCAGTTTAAATTGAAAGCTAGAAATTAAGCATAGTGAGGAAGGTATGCTGAAAGCTGAGATAGGCTGAAAGCTAGGCCTGTTTGCCAAACAATTAGTCAAGTTGTGAGTACAAAGGAAAAGTTCTTAAAGGAAATTAAAAGTGTTACACCAGGGGAAAACATGAACGATAAGAAAGTGAAACTTCCTTACTGCTGATATGGAGAAAGTTTTAGTGGTCTGGATAGAAAATCAAACCAGCAACAACATTCCCTTAAGCCAAAGCCTAATTTAGAGCAAAGCCCCAACTCTCTTCAGTTCTATGAAGGTGGAGTGAGGTGAGGAAGATGTAGAAGTTTAAAGCCAGCAGAAGTTGGTTCACAGATTTTAAGGAAAGAAGCCATCTCCACAGCATAAAAATGCAAGGTGAAATACCAAGTGCTCATGTAGAAGCTGCAGCAAGTTAGCCAGATCTAACAGCCTTCTATTGGAAAAAGATGCCATCTAGGACTCCCATAGCTAGGGAGGTGAAGTCAATGACTGGCTTCAAAGCTTCAAAGAACAGGCTGATTTTCTTATTAGGGATTAACGCAGCTGGTGACTTTAAGTTGAAGTCAGTGGTCATTTACCACTCTGAAAATCCTATGGCCCTTAAGAATTATATTAAACCTATTTTGCCTGTGCTCTATCAATGGAACAACAAAGCCTAGATGATAGCACATTTATTTACAACATGCATAACTGAATATTTTAAGTGCATTGTTGAGACCTACTGCTCAGAAAAAGGATTCCTTTCAGAATACTACTGCTCATTGACAATACACCTGGTCACCAAGAGCTCTGATGGAGATGTACAACTAGATTCATATTGTTTTTATGCCTGTTAACAACACAACATCATTCTGCAGCCCATGGATCAATAAGTAATTTCAACTTTCAAGTTCTTTCAATTTCTTAAGTCTTATTACTTAAGAAATACATTCTGTAAGGCTATAGCTACCACAGATAGTGATTCTTCTGATGAATCTGGGCAAAGCCCAGAAAGCCTCTGGAAAGATTCACCATTCTAGATGCCACTGGTGATTCATGGGAAGAGGTCAGAATAGTAACATTAATAGGAGTTTGGAAGAATTTGATTCCAACCCTCATGGATGACTTTAAGGGGTTCAAGACTTCAGTGGAGGAAGTAGCTGCATATGGAGTGGAAACAGAAAGAGAACTAGAATTAGAAGTGGGGCCTGGGGACTTTCCTGATGGTCCAGTGTTTAAGAATCTGCCTTGCAATGCAGGGGACATGAGTTCAATCCCTGGTTGGGGAACTAATATCCCAGCCACAGGTAACTAGGCCCATGTGCCAGAACTACTGAGTCCACATACCACAACTAGAGAGAAGCCTATGCAGCTCAACAAAGATCCTGCATGCCGCCACTAAACCTGACACAGCCAAAAATAAATAGATAAACATTAAAAAAAAAAAAAAAGAGAGAGACAATGAAAAACACTATCCTTAAAAAAAAAAAAAAAAAAAAGTAGGGCCTGAAGATGTAGCTGAACTGTTGCAATTTCGCTATAAACCTTTAATAGATGAGGAGTTGCTTCCTGTGCCTAGTGAGCAAAGTGGTTTCTTGAGATGGCATCTACTCCTAGTAAAGATGCTGTGAACATTACTGAAATGACAACGGATTTAGAATATTACATAAACTTCACTGAGGAAGCATCGACAGAGTCTGAGAGGACTGACTTCAATTTTGAAAGAAGTTCTACTGAAAGTAAAATACATCATTGCATGCTACAGAGAAACTGGACATAAGAGGAAGTGCAAATTGATGCAGCAAATTTCAATGCCTTATTTTAAGACATTGCCAGTGACCTTTAGCAACCACCACTCTGATCAGTCAATAGCCACCAACATCAAGGCAAAACACTCCAACGGCAAAAAGATTATGATCTGTCAAAGGTTCAGATGATGGTTAGCATCTTTAGCAATAAGGTATTTTTAATTAAGGTCTGACTATTTTTTTTATATATAATGCTACTGCATCCTTAACAGACTACAGTATAGTGTTTTTACACGTGCTGGGAAACCAAAAAATCTGTGTGACTCGCTTTAATGTGGTATTTGCTTTACTGCAGTGGTCTGGAAATGTATGCAGTGTATGCCATAATCCAAGTTAATAGCCTGTTGAGAAACATGACCTGGAAGAGTGAACCTTTGGTGCCGAAAAGAGACTAGAAAGATATCTTTTACCATTTCAATCACAAATGCAAGAGAATTTAAGCATTTTCTCTGATCCAATCAGGATACTGACTTTCTGCCATCACTGGGTGTACTGATGGCAGGCATGACAATCTTTTGTTTTAAAAAGTGCTATTTCTAAAAATGACTAGAAAAACTGTTATTCCTCCAAATTTGTGTTATTCCTCCAAATTTCTTAGATAATAGCCACCTGACTTTACTTAAGCAGTGGGATCTAAATGCTTTTTAACTGCTGTATGAGTTGATATCATTTTCTAACACATTTCTGGCACATAATGAAGAATACAGTTTTTGAGTGAATGAAAGAATAAAACAACCTTTAAAAGAACCTTCTTAATTTATTCTAAAAGAATAAAGTATAAGTTTTGGCACATAGCCTTCAAGGTCTTTAGGATGCAGAAAGAATGATAAGAGTATTTTTCTCCCCAAATGCTAACTAAAACAAAAGTTTAAGACATAGTATTTTAATTTAACAGTTTATGGGCTTCCCTGATGGTGCTAGTGGTAAAGAACCCACCTGCCAATGTAGGAGACATAAGAGACACAGGTTCCATCTCTGGGTCGGGATGATCCCCTGGAGAAGGAAATGGCAACCCACTCCAACATTCTTGCCTAGAGGATCCCATGGACAGAGGGGCCTGGTGGGCTATAGTCCATAGGGTCACGATGAGTCTGACACAACTGAAGTGACTTAGAAGTATAGGGCTAACTAAAACAGAAGTATCAGATAGTATTTTAAATTAACAGCTTATGGTAGATTAAAGGTTTTTCCTACTGAGAGACAGGGTCAAATGCCCTCTCCCCTTGAATCTGGGCTGGCTTTACTAACAAGTGTTATCAACAGACAACAGTGGAAGTGACATTCTGGGAGTTCTAAGCCTAGGTCACAAGGATGCTTGCAGCTTTGTTTGGCTCTTGAAACACTTTCTGGAACCCCTGAGCTGCCCATAATGAGTCTGATTACCTGGGCCAATTGTGTTGGAGGCAGTCCAGGTATGTTATCCTAGTTCCAGCTCAGCTTACATTCCAGCTATTGCCACCAACAAGCCAGATAAGTGAGCAAAACAGTTATGGACCTTTTGGGCCAGGCCACCTGACATTTAAATATCAGTGAGGGATCTCTTTTGATGCCTTGTATGGACAAGATTCATTCAGTCAAGCCATTGCTCCATTTCCCGACACACAAACCACGAGATATTAAAAAAGAAAATGTTATTTGAAAATTGCAAGCCCTTATTTTGTGATTATCCATTGTATAGCAACAAATAACAAGAACACTTATAAGTAAGCATTGTTAAGTACTACTTGACACAATTTTTACCTACCTTGAATCTGTGGACCATCATCAATTGTCATCTATGCCTGGAATTAAAAGCCTTCTCAGTGGTTAGTGCTAGGTCATCATACACGTGTATCATCAAAAGCCTCAAGTGACCTTTTTTCTTCATCAATCTCTTTTTTCCCCTCAGTCACAGTTATCAATTGCTTCCCCAGGGCTGTTTTTGCCAACAGAACTCCTGCAGTTACAATCTCTCTATTCTAATCTCTTCTAATCTTAGGTTATTTTGAACTCTCACAACACTGATAGGTGTAAAACGGAATGAAAAAGTATAAAGCCACTAGAAAAAACAATATTAGCCACATACGAATAAAAAGAAATAGGTGATACAAGCAAATCAAAGAGCTAGATTCAACAAGCTAATCCAGGTGACCACACAAAGCAGCTGATAGACATGTCACAACGGGTCATCTTACCCTTATACAATTCTGAAAGTGAGTGTTGTATGAAAAGTATAATTATGTATTGAATATTTAATACTTGTAGCCAGAGGAAAAAATCTTGTTTACCTGCAAATCAATATTGTTGTCAATACAACGTTCATTCTTCTCTGCCAGAATCTTCCCATAGTTTTCTGATTTGGTAAGATTTTCAACTCCAGTTGTATCTTTCACTTCTGCCTCCAAATCCTTCATTGTTTCAGTATCATTTTTTATAGTAACAGTATCAGACATCCTCATTAGCAAAGGTTATTTTAGAATTCTACAGGGAACTTGAAGCCTTAGCAAGCAAGAAAAAAATTTTAATTCAGTTTGAAACATCCCTTACATTCAGTTAGTGCACAACACTGACTAAGTATCTTCTATGTTCCAGGAATAATGTCAAATATACATGGATAAATGCAAAATTCCTGCTTCCAAAGAGCATACAGTTTAGTGGCAAATATATCCAAATTAAAAAAAAATCATGAGACAATGAGATAAGGGATATAAAGGGTATGAGGTGATTTTGATGTGCACACCACTGTGAAAGTTCATAAGAAACATTAAGGAATAAGTCCTATCCAGATGAAAGGTAATGGATGGAGAGTTATAGATATGTACTGGGCTGACATCAGAAACCTTTTTATCTGAAGGGATATTACGAGTATTGTCCCTGTCATAGGGACAAAATCTTCCTGTCATAGCTTCAGAGCTTTCATTTAGCATTCCTAAAATTTCTAATTTCTTAAATTAACTTGCAATTCCAAAAGGAAATAACTTAAAAAATAGTGACATTCTATACAAAATACAGTTGTGAATTTGCACTAACTGTCCAGCATTATGAATCAAGCATTGAAAACTCTCCTGATTTACATGACTCAGGGCCAAACAACATACATTACCAGATGCTTTAGTACTTCAAAGGAGATCAAATACAAAAGAAGCCAATATATTTCATATCTTCAGTGAGTTTAAGACAACAATGGGAACTTTACACTGAATATCAAATAGGAACCTATCAGATAGAGCTCTCATTTTAGGACATATGAAATACGTGAACCTGAAGAGCAGAAGTTATAAACCACTTGCTATTTTTTTCTAGACTTATTGAGATATAACTGATATATAATAACATATAAGCCTAAGGTGTACAATATGATTATTTGATCAGATCAGATCAGATCAGTCGCTCAGTCATGTCCGATTCTTTGCAACCCCATGAATCGCAGCACGCCAGGCCTCCCTGTCCATCACCAACTCCCGGAGTTCACTCAGACTCACGTCCATCGAGTCAGTGATGCCATCCAGCCATCTCATCCTCTGTCGTCCCCTTCTCCTCTTGCCTCCAATCCCTCCCAGCATGAGAGTCTTTTCCAATGAGTCAACTCTTTGCACGAGGTGGCCAAAGTACTGGAGTTTCAGCTTTAGCATCATTCCTTCCAAAGAAATCCCAGGGCTGATCTCCTTCACAATGGACTGGTTGGATCTCCTTGCAGTCCAAGGGACTCTCAAGAGTCTTCTTCAACACCACACTTCAAAAGCATCAATTCTTCGGCGCTCAGCCTTCTTCACAGTCCAACTCTCACATCCATACATGACCACAGGAAAAACCATAGCCTTGACTAGACGAACCTTTGTTGGCAAAGTAATGTCTGTGCTTTTCAATATGCTATCTAGGTTGGTCATAACTTTCCTTCCAAGGAGTAAGCGTCTTTTAATTTCATGGCTACAGTCACCATCTGCAGTGATTCTGGAGCCCAGAAAAATACAGTCTGACACTATTTCCACTGTTTTCCCCATCTATTTCCCATGAAGTGATGGGACAGGATGCCATGATCTTCGTTTTCTGAATGTTGAGCTTTAAGCCAGCTTTTTCACTCTACTTTCACTTTCATCAAGAGGCTTTTTAATTCCTCTTCACTTTGTGCCGTAAGGGTGGTGTCATCTGCATATCTGAGGTTATTGATATTTCTCCTCGCAATCTTGATTCCAGCTTGTGTTTCTTCCAGTCCAGCGTTTCTCATGATGTACTCTGCATATAAGTTAAATAAACAGGGTGACAATATACAGCCTTGATGAACTCCTTTTCCTATTTGGAACCAGTCTGCTGTTCCATGTCAAGTTCTAACTGTTGCTTCCTGACCTGCATACAAATTTCTCAAGAGGCAGGTCAGGTGGTCTGGTATTCCCATCTCTTTCAGAATCTTCCACAGTTTATTGTGATCCACACAGTCAAAGGCTTTGGCATAGTCAATAAAGCAGAAATAGATGTTTTTTTGGAACTCTCTTGCTTTTTCTATGATCCAGCGGATGTTGGCAATTTGATCTCTGGTTCCTCTGCCTTTTCTAAAACCAGGTTGAACATCAGGAAGTTCACGGTTCACATATTGCTGAAGCCTGGCTTGGAGAATTTTGAGCATTACTTTACTAGCATGTGAGATGAGTGCAATTGTGCGGTAGTGTGAGCATTCTTTGGCATTGCCTTTCTTTGGGATTGGAATGAAAACTGATCTTTTCCAGTCCTGTGGCCACTGCTCCAGGTAATGCAATCCATCACCTCACATAATTAAATTTGTGTGTGTGTGGTAAGGACAATCTATTTCAAAATGCATCAAAAAAATGAAGATAAACTGAATAGGTAGAGGGATGGGTACAGATGGACAGATGCAGGTTAAAGCAAGTATAATAAAATGTTGATGGTAGAATGCAGGGGTGGTTAAATGGTTTCACTGTAAAATTCCTTCAACTTCTCTGTGTTTCTCAAAATTTCATAATTAAATCTTGAGAAGGGAAAAATCCAGTAGACCTTGTTTTTTCTACATGGAAAATTCAAGATTTCTTTTCCTAAAAGAATGTTTTGCAATGAAATACCTAAACCTATCTTAGGAATCCATAAATACATCTGAAAAGCTTAAAAAAAAAAAAAAAAGTCTTCCTTAATTATATTCATACCAAAGTTAAGTGATTCATTCTCAAAACAGTAAAGTTAGTAAGGGGGAAGAAGTTATTTAAAGTACTCTGATTGCCTACGATTTTGAAATAAAAATCTCTAATTTTTCTTAAATGATAAGAGAGGTTAGGTTACCTGATGTGTCCTATGGATTTGGGATTGTGGTGTTCCACAAAAATAAAATAAAATAATCCAAGGTTCTTTTTCACAGTTGTCAGCCAGGATGTCAATTGTCTTGACCCATTTGGAATCTGGCAGGAGGAGTCCCATGTCCTTGTCACCACTGTAGATTCCTGGACTGAAATGGACTGTCTTGGATCAAATATATCATATCTCTCAGCGGCCTAAAATTAAAACAAAATATTTTAACAAAATAGCCAAGGGAAATTAAATACTACACAGTAATTTGGAAATTAAAAATACTACTCTTGGTGACTTTACTGTTTTCTTGTCCTAAACGAGGGCCAGAACACTTAGTTCTACACAATTCTGACATACACTGGTCTTGTGAGCCTGAGTAAGTCATGAAGCCACCTAGACTCTTCTGCTGTAAAAGCAGAAGGAAGAAGAAAGCAAGGGAATAGATATATAATAAGAACAGAGTATATGGTCAGTGTTGTAAGGGAGATGATGATTTTCATTTTAAAAGTGTGCCCAGTATCAGAACCAGGGAATTCTTGCCTCCAAGAACTATGATTTTTAGTTTTCTTCCAAAGCTACAACTCCATGGATATAAAACAGTAATTTTTAAAAATAATCACATTCTAGGTTTTTAAAAGAACAAAAGCTGTAATAAGCCATTTAACACGTTCAAAGAAACACACATTGTCTGTTAAAAGCAAATGTCTATAAAGGGTGACAGACTATTTTTAAAGACATCTGAAAGATTAATGCCAAAATTCTCTCAGTGTCATCTGTTTTTATAGTCAGTTTCATTTGAAGTTTTCTCTTTTTTTTTGGTACAAGTGACTACATCACAGCAAAAAATACTTTGTGTCGCTCTTCCATCTTCCTTTGACAATCTGTTGTCAATAAATAGGACAGCACAGTTTTAAGGTGAACAACTGCACATAATGGGGTCTAACCACCAAGAGATGTAATACTAATACTGCTGAGCATACATCACAGAAGAATTCACATCTTATACTAATTCTTTAAAAACGACTTTGAAATGGAATTATTTTGAACCCCAACACAGATTCATATTAGTTTTCATATCTCAATTACACTGTGTTTGACTACAGGATAACAGAAAAGGATGTATTACAAACAAGTGTTAAACTGTTTTCTAATTGACATCGTCATTTCAATATGACCAAGGTTGCTGGGCCACTAAATATAATGACTAGGCTTAAGAAAAAAAATCCACCTGAAACAAACCAAAAAATACTTAAATATATTATTTTTCTCATTTAAAATTTTTTCTCTCATAAAATGGTAGACACAAGATGGCAGCACTCACTAAGCAGCAAAATTCTTTGCGTTCTTGCAGAAATTTTGTGATTTAATTTTGACTTTTTTACATTCAAAACTCTAAGAGAGCATGGTTGCAGTTCACTTAAGAAGTGAGTAAGGTATCACGAAAGGAAAAGCTGCAAGGGATAATGAGGAGGAGGCACAATGTGAAGAGGTGAACAAGGATCAGAAGATCTTCTAAGGACCCAAGGAATCTTAGGGACCACCAAATCCAACTGTATGATAAACATGCAAGTTATCAGTGCCCAGAAGTAAAATGACTTATCCAAAGTCATACAACCAATTTATATGACCAATACTTGCTAATAAGCCACACTACTTGACAACAAATTAATGAGTGCTGCTGAACCAACTGGCCAGTTATTGCCTGGAAAGGAAGTAGTAGTATAACAGCAAACTCAATGCATTAGCATTAGTGTGTGTGTGCTCAGTCAGGTCTGACTCTTTTCAATCCTACAGACTGTAGGGGAGTCGGACACGACTGAAGCAACTTAGCATGCATGCATGCATTGGACAAGGAAATAGCAACCCACTCCAGGATTCTTGCCTGGAGAATCCCAGGGACAGAGGAGCCTGATGGGCTGCGTCTGTGGGGGTCGCATAGAGTCGGACACGACTGAAGCGACTTAGCAACAGCAGCAGCAGCAGACTGTAGGGAAAAAAATATTTAACTGATAAATGGTTAGAAGATTTGAATGGCTTAAAGGTCAAGCACTTGCTACAGTATCTCTCACAGAGTGGGCACTCCAAAAATGTTATAATAGCTTTCTTTCATGGTCAGAATCACCTTAGGCCAGCAGTTGGTTGAAGCTTTATCTGTTGTGTCCTGGCTGCACCCTGCATGATAGCAGACTGACCGAGGCCCACATAGGGTGCACAGTGGCCTTGTATACCTCAACTTTTCTTATGCATGAATCCTACAAAGCTCAACAGGAGAGAATGACTGGAGTTTGTTTGAATGTGCCTATGTTGGGGAGGAGGGTACTTGCCTCAGTGTACAGCCTCACTGGGCTCTCATTAGAGCTTTGCCATTAAACATTAAAAATTCACATCAACTTTACTTCTCAAAAGTAATAATGTATTTATTTTAAATACAAATGTTTTCCTCTCTAAATCTTCAAGTAAAAGAGAGATTCCAGCTTCTTGGTACTTACTACAACAAAATTACTTTTATTGTGGCACAAAGCCTGTATTTCTAGGATTACCTAAGGCTATGTGGATGTGTAGGTGTCAAGTACAGGAAGCCACAGACAGAAGTGGCAGATTATATCTCTGCCACAACACTCAGGAGTCAATTAAATGCACCTTCCTTATGTAATAGATAGCTATACAGTAAGTCAACATGATTAAGGAACTTAAATGAATTGGGTAGGTTTCTACAATAGAAAGAAAAGGAAAAATAATATTGACATCTATTAAATGCATACATCTGAGTACCTACTGTTACTGATATTTAAAAACTGAGCTTCTGAGAATTTGTTCCAACATAAAACAAATTTTATTTGTTGCAACAAAACATAAAAAAAAAAGATGTATATATGCACTCAACATTCAAACTCGTCTTTGAAAATACATTCTTCCAGCCAGTAATGTTATTTATTAGGGATATATCAGAGATTTGATTGCTTCCCTGGTGGTCAGCTGTAAAGAATATGCCTGCCAGTGCAGATGTGGGTTCGATCCCTGGGTTGGGAAGATCCCCTGGAGAAGGAAATGGCAACCCACTCCAGGGTTCTTGGCTGGGAAACCCACGGACAGAGGAAAATTCCATAGCCCCGTGGGTTATAGTCCACAGGGTCACAAAAGAGTTGTACAGGACTGAGCAACTAAACAACAGAGATTTGATTATACACAATTTCTAAGCTACCAGGTAGCCAACAAAAGAGAAATGGCCACATGTATGTATTATACATAATAGAATCTTCAGAATCTTATGCACAGAAAGGCTGGCATCCACCCAACACCATATGCAAACGGGCATTAGAGGGAAAAGTAAATTTTTATAACCTAAAAAAGTTAAACTATAAAAGCATACGAATATAGGAAATATTTTATAATTATTTTGTGAGAGTCCTTCCCAAGAATGATGTAAAAATTTAGAAGCTATCAAAGAAAAATATTAACAAAATTTACAATAAAGTTTCAATATATTTTTGTATGACAAAAATGTAAGAGATTAAAAGGCAAATCATGTAACAAAAATATTTTCAATACAAAAGGGCCAAAATCTTTAAAGTAAAAAAAGGTCTTAAAAACCAAAGAGAAAAGGAGAGAAATGGGAACCAGAAATTTATAAAAGAAATACAAGTAACTAGCACCAAAAACTACTCATAAACAGCCTACCAGTGCAGGTACTGTTCTAATACCTTTCATAATTAACTCATTTAAAACTCATAACATGGAGAAGGAAATGGCAAAGCAATCCAATATTCTTGCCTGGAAAGTCCATGTACAGAGGAGCCTGGCGGGCTGCAATCCATGGGGTTACATGGCTGAGCATGCATGAATGAGGGTGGAGGGAGATGGGTTGGTAGCAATAAACTGGTAGAACTAAAAAAAAAAAAAAAAGCTCCTAACAATTCTAGGAAGTAGGCTGTATCAACATCCCCATTTTACAGATTAGGAAACTAAGGCACAGATAAATTGCTTTGTCCATGGTCACACAGATGCTAAGAGTGGGATATGAAGCAGGATATGAACCGGGGCAGACAGATGCTCCTCTCTAAGCTCTTACCCAAAATGCTGTATCATCATTAATATGTACCAAGAAGAGAGACAATTTGGGTTTATAGAGCATATTTATTTCAAAAAATACTTAAAATGTGTAGTAACTTGGTAACACTGTGTTCAAGAAAGAAAGTAGTAGACTTACCCTTTTCACGTAGATAGTACATAATAGTACAGAGATCCTCTTTTTATTTATGGTTAGTCAGGCTAATTGCTACTAAATTAGCAGAACTGTCAGGTAATCATCCAGTTTCTCTTAATTTCCCTATCTCTTGTGATCTTAAGTATTAAACTATGTAAACCTGGCTGGTAACAAGGATTCAGTTTGTGGTGAAGGAACAACATGAAGCCAAGGAGCTTACCAATGATAAATATGCATAGTTAGCTACCTTTCTCAGGGTAACAAAGCAGGGCAGAATTAGGATCAACATTTTGAAAGCATATGCAGTCCATGAATGAACAATTTCTCCAGTGAAGATTTCAGACAGAATTTTCAGCAATAAAAATTAACCACTGCTAATTCAAAGGATCACCTTATTCTGCGTAGAGCCTAATGTATGTGGTTCTATGAGTATGTTAAGTGCTCAGTCATGGCTGACTCTTGGCTAACACATAGACTGTGGTCCACCAGACTGTCTTGTCCATGGAATTCTCCCGGCAAGTATACTGGAGTGGGTAGCCAGTCCCTTCTCAAGGGGATCTTCCTGACTCAGGGATCAAGCCGAGTCTTCTGCTCTGCAAGCAGATTCTTTATTGTCTGAGCTACCAGAGAAGCCTATGTGTTTATATAGCACAAAGAACTGAAAAGTTACATAATCAGAAAAATAAATATTCTAATTTCACACACTGAAAACCAGTTTTTTCTAGATAAAACATCAAAAAGTTATTTAAGGGAATCCCCTGATGATTCAGTGTTTAGGATTCTGCACTTCCCCTGCGGGGGGCCTGGGTAAATCCTCAGTCAGGGAACTAAGATCCCACAAGCCCATGGCTCACCCCCATCCCCCAAATAATTATAATTTTGTTGTGGGAAAGAAATGTGGCCACACAGGTTAAAAAAAATTTTTTTTTCACATAAATATTGGGGGGGGGGAGGAGTTACATTATTTAAGTTATCGGAATAGAATTTGGCACTGCAATGTCACTTTATTAGATAGACACAATGCTGTATTTTTTCCCTTAGAGAAGAAATGTAATCGGGCAGGCACACTTATTAAATAAGCCAAATGCACAAGAACAACATATAACTTCTCCTAAGGTTAAAGACAGACACAAACCATTGGCCAAAGGCCTCTACTTGGAAAAGCCAAAAAAAAAAAAAAGCCCACAACTATCCATGGTTTATGCTATATTTAGAAATAGTGGAAATATACATTCTCAGAGTCAATCACTTGTCATTTACTTGAAAAAGAATACAAGCAGCAACATTTCAAAATGCTAACTGCCTATGTGATTTATAAACAGTTGCTGTCATCCAACAAAAGGTATGGAGTGACCTCAGGAAGCTGCAGCAAGTATTAGCTATATTATTAAAAATGAACAGAAGAGAAAGAACTACCTTGATGCAAAGAGTTTGCTAAACCCAAACGAGGAGGTTAATAATGACATTTATCAATAAACACATAAAATATTTTAAGATGATATTAAAAAGAGGAAAAAAGATAAAAAGAAAAAAACTTTAAAAAAGAGAAAATAATTAAAAAAAAGAAAAGTAAAAAGGTTTGGTAAATTAAAGAATGAGAGGGAATAACAGATTAGTGGAGTCTTATAGTCCATGAGGTCACAAAAGAATAGGACACAACTTTGTGACTAAACAACCATCAGATTCTGAGACAAATTACTTTTATTAAAAAACTTAATGGGGAGGTAAGGTGTTACATGAATCTGCTGCATACAAAGATGCCAAAGGAAAAAGAAGTTCATTTAATGGGAACAGAGTATATGAACTGAGGCTAAAGACAAGAAATGTGACGATAGCTAGAGTTGGCAAGGGCACGGGGAATGAAAACTCTCAAATACTATGAGTTTATGTTAGTAATCTGTGATAACATATGAAGTTTAAATTTGTCCTATCCTATGCCCAACATTTACACTTCTGGATCTATACACCGAAGAGACTCATATATGTACATGAGGAGACTACAAAAATACTCACTGAATTGTTTTAATACAATGCAACTTATGGAAAAATTTTAAAATGACACAATCATGAATTGGAAGGATACACATCTATTTCGTGTTAGTAATTCTCTCTGGAAGTTTCTGGTGAGAAGCACAGGAATTTTTAGCACGTCTTTATTATTTTATTTTTTAAAGAAAAAGATCTGTAGCAAACAACAAAAGGTTAACAATTTGCTAATTCTGAGTAGTAAGTACTGAACATTTTGTTATAATGCTTTTTTTTTTTTTTGGTTCTGACATTTTATTAATTCATTTAATCCACCTAACAACCCTAAGGAGTTCTGAATGTCTCCATTTTACAAGTGAGGAAGCGGAGGCAGAGAAAGACCAGGCAGTTTACTCAAGGTTGCATGACTACTAAGTGGCAGAGTTAGAATTTGAATTCAGGTAGTCTGGCTTCAGAGCCCTTGCTGTTAGCCACTGCCTATATATACTGCCGCTAGAAACAAGGATGCTAATAGAACAGAAAGTAATTAACTGGGGAGACCAACTAGATACAGAGGTTGATACAGATACAGGTTGCTGCTGCTGCTGCTAAGTCACTTCAGTCATGTCCAACTCTGTGTGACCCCATAGACAGCAGCCCGCCAGGCTCCGCCATCCCTGGGATTCTCCAGGCAAGAACACTGGAGTGGGTTGCCATTTCCTTTTCCAATGCATGAAAGAGAAAGGTGAAAGTGAAGTCGCTCAGTCGTGTCCAACTCTTCGTGACCCCATGGACTGCAGCCTACCAAGTTCCTCCATCCATGGGATTTGCCAGGCAAGAGTACTGGAGTGGGGTGCCATTGCCTTCTCCGACAGATACAGGTTAGGAATGTGATAGTTATGACAGGATACACATGACTGTGCAGGTAACGCTTGCTACCCACTAAGAGAGGAAACATCAGTTCAGTTCAGTCACTCAGTCGTGTCTGACTCTTTGCCACCCCATGAACCGCAGCACGCAAGGCCTCCCAGTCCATCACCAACTCCCGGAGTCCACCCAAACCCATATCCATTGAGTCAGTGATGCCATCCAACCATCTCATCCTCTGTCGTCCCCTTCTCTTCCTGCCCTCAATCTTTCCCAGTATCAGGGTCTTTTCAAGTGAGTCAGCTCTTTGCATCAGGTGACCAAAGTATTGAGTTTCAGCTTCAAAATCAGTCCTACAATGAACACTCAGGACTGATCTCCTTTAGGATGGAGGAAACATAAGAGGGGGGAAAAGAGGATTTGGTGTAGAACAATCTCACTTCAGTTTTGTATACAGTATGTTCAAGGTGCCTTCAGGACATTCAGGGGGAGAAATCTAATCAGGAGTTGTACCATCAGGTGTTAAGCAGAGAAGGAAAGGCTGCTACTGTTGACTGGGTAGAAGTGCTGAACAGATAGAAGTTCTGAATTATCAACCTAGATGCAGTTGCTGAGAAGGCACTGAGTAAGAAAAGAAGTGGACTTAGGAAAGGATTCCCGGGGAATACCAAATCCTTAGGAGATGGGCAGGAAGGTGGAGAAACAAAGAGTCTGCTGGATCTGGTAACAAGGTTAGCATGAGATGCAAGGCTAGGGGAAGGCTGTCAGGATAGAAAGCAGAGAAAGGACGGAGGGAAATTGGAGTCTTGAAAAGGAAAAAAGGATGAGAATGAGAAGGAAAATCTGAAGTAGAAAGAAATGAAGAATTGGAGTCAGAAGAACAAATCAAAGGACAAGCCTTACAAGTACTTACCATTCTCAGAAAAATGAAGATAATGTGACAAGAAGCCGAGGGAATTCATATCTAATAAACACTTTTCTCTATTTCAAACCTAGGACATTATGTGCTAAAAATGAGGAAGTTGGGATAGCTTTGGACTCTTCGAAGAATGATGGGTGAGGATAAATATTGGAGTGAGTCTCTAGTGGGAGGCTCATTACAGCTGACTCCAACATCCAGAACTGTCTAGGCATAGTCCTTCTGAGAGGAAGTCTATAGATATCAAGACTACAGGTTTCTGAGATTGTTTAACTGAAGTCATTGCAATGGGAGTAAATGAAATGACTCAGGTGTTATCGAACAGCCATTTCCAGATCTACCATTATAACATTATATGGTACATTGCTTAAGAAGCCTAACAATGCCAATCAAAAGGCAAAAAGCTGGAGGCTAGGAATGCTAGAGTACTAAAAGAAGTCTTTCTATATTTCTATGTAGTGGGGTTCCTAGTTTGAGCTGATGCAGAGGCTAAAGAATGTGTTTCCCATTAGAGAACCAACGCAGGAGAGAAAAAGGGGAAGACAAACAGTTCAAGGTATATAAGGGATCATGGCCAGTACAGAAGATTCTAGAGAATATGGTGCCCTGAAGACTAACTTTATCAGAAGCTCTAGGAGACAGAACTTTAGGCAGGAATATTAGCAAATTCATAGCAAGCACTAGCAAAAGTGGCAGTGGGCCAGAGAAGGACAAAAACTCAAAGAGCATGAAAGGGCTGTTCATGAGCTCATGAGAGATGCTCCCTACGTATGTGTTAAATGCAGGACTGACATAAACATACCAGGTTATAATAAGATCTCTTGGCACATAGTAAGATCCCCTTTAAAGACCACATGGAAGAAAAAAGACTGGTCTTATCATTTGATCATGTTTTGGGAAATAAAGAACATTTGAAGGTTTAGATTCTTGGAAACTTGAGCACAGATAAGAAGGATGTGAGAGGAGAAATTACGATAATGGGCGTGTAAGAAGAGAGAGTATAGATTTTTTGTTCCATACTGAGTTTGAATTGATTTTAATTCATTCTTTACATAGTATATTATCTACTGAGAGATGCTTTTAAGCAATGGAACCTGCTAAAGGGAACTATTTAAACGGAAAAACATCTGTTTATTCAACCTTGACTTATCTCTTGGAATAATGACAGCCAGAAAAGTAAATTATTACCCTAATACAGAACACCAAAGACACTATCAATATTTAAGAGAATAAAATATTGTGTAGTAAAGAATTTGGCTGGCCTTTGTCTCTAGTTCCTGGGAGGTAGCATCTAAAATCTTGGAATTCGGGGGAATTCCCCAGCAGTTCAGTGGTAAGGACTTGGTGCTTTCACTGCCATGGCCTGAGTTCAATCCCCGGTCAAGGAACTAAGATCCCAAAAGCCACATGGCAAGACCAAAAAATAAATTTAAATTCTTGGAAGTGATAGGAATACAGGGTACTGATTGTTTATGTTACTGAGGTAACTCATGGCGGAGGCCCTACAGAACTGATGTGAAGAAGATGACTCAAGATGTGGACTGGCCACACCTGAATGATTAACAGGATTATAAAGTTGGGGCTCTGAGCCAATGCAATATCAGCATGACCTCTGGGAAGGGAAAGGGAAGGTGAGAGACTGAACTCAATCGATGGGACAATGATTCAGTCAATCATGCTGATGTCATGAAACACTACTAAAAACTGAAGCTTGGGTGAGCTTCCCCAAACTGTAGTATTCAGTCACATACCTGTACCAGAAGGGTAACACATCCTAGCTCATTCCACAGAGATGACGAGGGAAGCTTTGCATTTGGCCCCCTCCCAAATCTTTTGTATCTGTTACAATAAAGCTGTAATGGAAGTTAGGCACTTTCCTGAGTTCTAGAAGTCATTTTAGTGAATTTTTAAAACCTGAGGGGGTAAAGGGAACCTTCAAATCTGTAGCTGGCTGATTAGAAGTGAGGGTAGACTTACAGAGGACCATGCCTTAACCTGCGAAGCTTGGTCTCATGCTGGGTTACTCAGTGTCATGAGCCATTGCAGTTATCAACCTTTTGCATAGTCTAGTCTCATTCATTACATTCTTACTAATGTGGTTTGTGCTAGGTTCACAGCATGATAATACCTGTAGTTTACCGTTCATGAATAAAAGTGAATATTGTGAACATAATCCCAGTTTATTCATCCATTCTTAATGCCATCAATGAAAAGGCATATCTTTATATGGCATGCTAGGCCATGCTATCAGAAGCCTTCAGTCTTTATGGTATTTAAGCTAGACTCTAATGTGGTATCCCTTTACTCCTTCAGAACTCTTTCACTTGATTTTTCCCCCCGCTGTACTACTAATATAACTAAATGAATTTATCTCTAATGTACTTTTTATCCATGGCTAGCATTTCATTCTTATCACTGGATCACAATGGAAGTTCTTTGAAGGCCTTAAAGGTATTAAGCTCTGTCATCAAAGAGTCTCAGCAAAATTCACACTGAGCTACTGGCACATTTATCTAATCTATCCAAAGGTTCTTTGATGGCTTATGTATTTCATCAACATGTGAAACTTCATTTTCTCTAGCATTTGAATCAGTAGGTTTAACATGACCCATTTCCTCCTTATGACAAAAAGTGTTTCCTTTACAAGATTTTAATTTAGGTTACAATTGGCAGACATTCTGTTTTATAACTATTAATGTGCCACCCTTCACTTCTTGAACTGCCAACTACATTCTTTCCAACAAAGGATCACAACCCTCTTTCAAGAAAGCACCTAGGGATTATGTTCAGGGGAAAAAAGGCTCAAACATGTTTTATTTCTTTTCAGTCAAAGAGCATTTCATGGTCAGTAAAAATAGCTTAAAAACAGCTTGAGGTAGAACAGGTGTTGTCTTTCAATGGCCACCATCTACAGTCATACTCTATAAAAGGATGTGCACAACAAAGTGCAAATACTATTATAGCTTGAAGATGCTGCTGCTAGGCATGTGTGAACACCACTGAGAACCTCCTGGTCTCCAGAAATTCACACTATCCCCTACATTTGTAGAATGAGCAGATATAGCTTCTGTTTAAAGTGCCTAAGGTTCTGTCCAATTTAATTAGTTCAATTTCCTATGGCTGTGCACAAAATGAATAAATCCAGTCTAATACGTTTCAGATTGGATTTATTAATGACTTTCTTTCATTATTCCTTGAACTATACCCACTACATCAAATTGTTTTAGTAGTTATTAATAGTTTATAAGTTTCTGTTGCTTTCTTTACAATTGTCACTGAAATTCAATGGGGCATTCAGTCTACAATTTCTGATATCATTGATTTCCTACCTGTTAAAAGAAGTTGTGGTTTAGCTAGCACTTTGAAAATACTGAGATGATAAAATGTTCTACTGTCTCTCTCTAGTGATCCTGTATTACGGCGTGACATTAGATATGCTTGGTAATCAGCACTGCATATGTTCAAACTACTTGAAAAAAAAAATAGAAAAGGCACGTGATTTCTGTGGAAGTGCCTTCTGCGGAAGATAGAAACCATATACCCTTCTAAGTATTTGAAAATAACAGAAAAGAGAGAAGATGTCAAACCAGCATAGTAGATTGAATAATGATTTACAGACACGATAAAGCAGTAACTCTTAATTATTTTTAGACCATAAACGGATCCGGCTTGAGAAGCTTATTAAACTCTGCAGGGATGCAGCACTCAGACATGAGTAGGTTCATGGACATTTTCCATGTGGTTTTAGGTTATTTAGAAGCACATACATAAATCCTAGTTGGCATCTCTTGTTTTATATTTTATATATGCATGTTATACAATGTTTTGTATGTGTGTTTTATATGAAATATAAAACAAGATTGTTAATTAACATTCAAGTATAGGCTTGGGAGAAATACACACATATATCCACACATGCACATGTATACATATATACACGCAGATTGTACACAAACCCGTAAATTTCAAGTGAGAAGGTGGGGCTGGGTTGAAAGATATTAACTGGAAAATAAAAAAAGAAAAAAAAAGAAAGATATTAACTGGGCTTCAACCATTTATCTAGTTACTAAAGTACATCTGAGGAAGTCTAGGGCTTAGAAGAACTTGATTGAGAAAAAAAACAACTATTAACTCTATTAAAGACATCTATCAATTAGAATGGGGGTTCCTCAGCTAGGGAGGTGTGACAAGAAGATTTTCAGAGATGATGATTTTTTGGGGGGTTCTATTTCACTCCTACCCCATGTCCCACATGACCAAGAATCTAATTATATCGCAGAGAAGAGAACTATGACAATCAGCAGAGGCACCAAGAGAAATGTTACATGATTTCACAGAAGGGAGAGTTATACATGAAGATGACATTTAACTCAGCTCTGAAAACATTTTTATTTTATACATCTTACTTTGTCTTAAACACATATAACTTGTTAGCCGAAAATTTAAGCATCTTCCCTGATAGCTCTGAGTTATCACAAAACCACAGTGCCATTAAGACAACTATGCCTTAATCAACTTGCTATCTTAATCTGTTTTACAAAGCAAAATAAAAACAGTATGATGACAGTTGCTAGGTTTGTTACTATGTACACATGTAAATGTTAAGTGAATTTCTATTCCTCAGACCATTTTAAATACGAAGATATAAGGCACAAAATCTTGAAAAAAATTTTTTAAATGTTAAAAATCTTTAAACACATGAGACTTCTCTAGTATTTTGCTATTTTCTGTGACTCTACAATTATTTCAAAATAAAAAGCTAAAAATCCCATTGTACATCCACTGTACGACATTTGGAAAAATACAGAATGGTATATTAAAAAATATGACTTGGAACACAATTATGAAGTAGGTATTGTGTTAAGTTATCTTGAAATGTGAAAATTTTAAAGGTGCTTTCTAAGAAAAATAGGAAAATAGAAAAATCATTTGAGAGAAAAAGAATTCCCTTTAACAGTCTAAAATGTGTATCTTTGGAAGACAAAATATTTTAGATGACAATTTCAATATGTGATCATTTCAATCCACTTATAAGGCCTGAAACATCAATTTTTAAAAATTAAAGAAATTGAAGGGTAAAACTTATTTATTTAAAATATATTTAACTATTACTCAATAGTTTCTTTTTTATTAAGTGCAGAGTTTAACATAAAGTGTCGCCAGTCACTGCTATTAAATGACCAAAGAACATTTAAAGTCAAGTGCAGATTTGGTTCCAATGAAAATTGAAAACCTGGACAATGAAAATTTGGAGAGTGTATGTGTATGAGTGAAGGTTGGACAGGAAGGAGAAAGACCGGGAGATAGAGTAGAGAAGGAAGCAAAACGCTAAGAGGGAGAGAGAAATGGAGGCAGAAAGACTAACAGGACAGTGTCAAGGACACGGGAGACGCAAACAGGGACAGAGAGGCAGGAAGAAAGTCAGGCACGGAAGAGTAAGAGAAGGGGCGGGGGACAGCCAGAAAGCTGGAGCAAGGGGCCCAGAGCACGGCACGCCAGGCACAAAGGCAGAAAAGTAGACAACAGTAACAGAGAGGGAGAGGGAGGGACAGAGGCAAACAGAGGAAAAGGGAGAGACAGTGGGGGCAGGGAGAGAGACACTCACAGAGAGACGGAGGCACCAGAGACAGGGTGCCTCAGGTGAGCAGAAAGGAAAGGAAAGACTGACAGACACACAGAGAGGGACTCTGAGACACCAGGTAGAAATGCACAGAGAGGGAGACAGACTGAGACAAAGTGAGAAAGACTAACAGGCCAGTGGAGGGAGACAGAGGGAAAGGAGAGAGACAGAGAAGAGCCAAACACTCAGAAAGTCACTCACATGCACGCGCGCGCGCGCACACACACACACACACTCACACACACACACACTCAGAAAGTCTCTCTCACACACACACACACACACACACACACACTCACACACGGCGGGCAGGGAGCAGAGAGACAAAAGGAAACCTAAAGAACACAATAAATGAAAAGGGGTAAAGACAATTAAAAAGGGAAAAGCAGAATGCAACAAAGATGGATAAAAGCAGTTGTAGGTAAGAACTCAGAGTATGAGCTGTTAATTTTCATTTTTTTTCTTTTGTTGTTCAACATAAAATTTAAAATCTGAGCATAAAAAAGAAATGGTGATTGAAATTCTCCTGGCATTAGATTGAAATAATGTACCTAATAAAACTCCCTAATTTTAATAACAGCTATTAATACTTTCACAATTCTAATTACTTACACAATTGGGAATCAGAAAGAAACAAAAGAAAAAGGAATAATGATATTCAGCAACGAAAAAAGGCCATTTAGTGAGTTTTCTCCTGTCTCCTCTAAAAAAAGATGAGTTATTTCTCAAGATCAAAATAATTGATTCTTATGGGGGGGGGGGTGGAAACAATACAGCAATTCCAAAAACTGTTAACATTTTGGCTAAATCCAGGAAACAAGCAAGCAAAACTCAAAAATCTTCCAAACAAGTCAATTATATACTAATGGACATATTTCAGTTATTCAGTATTGCCCATATGGTGGGATTTCAGTTTTGAAGAATCATAACATATCAAGATAAATGTCAAAGTTTTTAATTGGTATGATTAGAAATCAGTTCTCAAAAATTACAGCTTGGTTAGCATTTGTTCTCTTTTGCAATGTGATAATTGATTACGCTAATCAGAGCAATGACAAATCTATGTTTTCCTGTTATAAGCACTTTAAAAACTATTCTACCTCTTCTCCCAAAAAGGAATACAAAAATTTACATCGGGTTTGAAAGTTAAGGTTCTTTGTTTTATAATTTCCAAAGTCTCATCCACACTGTACTGGTTACACAATGAAAAATTTTAAATGAAAAAGCCACTCAGCATGTCTATTTTGAGATGAACCTGAAGGAGAAGACATCTTCCTGACTGACAAACTATTCTGTTACACACAAATATCAATGAGCACTCAGGTAAACCATTCTATCAACAAGGTACAAAGAGTACCACAAATTTGGGGGTTAGGGGAGAAAAATTTCTACTATTACTGAGAAGCAAATGAATCCTACTCCTCATTCTACCAACCTTAACAAACATATCTTTACAAAAAGAAATAAAAACCATTTTAAAAACAAGCTCTTGTGTTGGATTTTATCATAAGCCCCTAGCAAAATTAGGGTACTAAGTGAAGACGAATAACTCTTCATTCATCTGATTTACCTTTTGTACACATTATTAAATGAATTAAGAGTCACATACCTTCATCGCATTGGTATTTGCTTCATCACACAGAGTGAATGAAGATGTACTTGCCATAGTATCATCTGTAAACTGATGCTCTGCATTGCTCCTCTACAGAGCTCAGTGCACACACAGCCGGCTGATTAGTCAGGCATTGGGAGAGTGCTGCGGGAGCGGTCTACAGCACTTGCAGAGGACTCAGACAATAGAAAGTCAACAGCTGTATGTTGTGATGTCAGTAACACTCTAGCCAGTCACCACCCAGAATATCTGAAATGGATCGGAAGCTATACTGAGCTCTTCATTAGCAATTCAGAAGCAATGATGCAAAAGTCTATGAAACTGTGAATGCGCTAAGACTATCAGGATTTTTTGAGATTTCTCGCTATTAAATTTTTGTTGCACGCTGATGAGAAAAGTTGAGATTATTATATTTTCCAGAATTCCCTTAAGAACAAAATGTATGAAATCTAGGCAGTTAATACATCAGGTTTTTCATAATGCTCTTTAACACTTCTAATGTCACTAACAAAAAGCCTTTAAAAAAAACTCAAAGACAATCTGCCTACAAAAGCTGACATCCCATGATGGTTTCTCATCTTCAACTGATTTAACTGTCACAAAGAAACAAAATGCATTAAGAGCATAATTCCTTATTTCTTGTTTCTGCTAAAATTTAAACGAGCTGGCTTCTTCTGGCAAGAACATTACTTCTTCACACCAACAGATGGAGACAGCAATAGAACTGCGATCAGAAGACAATTCTGCCTTGTGTCAGATGTCTGTTGTCTATATTAGCTCAAGTGGTAGACTTAAAGAATGAACTGAAAACATCGTTTAAGAACTAAGAAAAACAAAATACTTTCCATAAACATACGGGGGTACTGCAAGGATCCTACCAGACATTTATTACCTGTACTATTTGAAGAAAAAAACGTATACCACTAACCAAAAATACTTTTCTCTGCCACTAAAATGGTTAAGTCTTACAGAGTTTAACGTATCAGCAGTGCTCTGTATACAAGCTTGCTGCTGCTGCTGCTTACATGTTCAATTATGTCCAACTTTTCTGCAACCCCATGGATTGTAGCCTGTCTGGCTCCTCTGTCGATGGGATTTCTCAGGCAAGAATACTGGAGTGGGTTGCCATTTCCTTCTCCGGGGATCTTCCCAACCCAGGGAACGAATCTGAGTCTCCAGCTTGGCAGGTGGATTCTTTACTAGTGAGAGACCTGGGAAGCCGTATACCAGCTTAGGAAATGGCAAAATGAAAGGCACTGTAACTATGTTATTGCTTTCAACAGGCTATATTTCAGACTTACATATATAGATTTAAGTTTGTAATATATATAAATCCACAAAACCTTTCCTGACTATTCAAAGGTGTTAAGACAGTGATTGTTGTCTGAGATGTTTTGCATTAATTTACTTAAAGTTTCCCAAAATACCTATTTCCTCAGTGTACAATCCTTTACCATGTCATATACTTTTTGCTACTCATCTGCATGTAAGAGGTAAAAGCGAAGTACCAGTCTGGGTACCAAAACACATATATCCAAGTCTCTAGCTTTTCCCCAAATGGCTACTGCTTTCATTAAAACGTACAAGTGATATTTTCTCAGATAAAACTTTGTTACTTTTGAGAGATATAAATTCAAGGCAACATTCCTTAAAAATCCTAAAAAAAGCCCTTGTTATGAAACAGGAAAACAAACTGAAATGCAGAATAACGAAGGAACCCAACTTCACTGTAGCAAAATTAAACTGAATATTTCTACTAGTCAGAAAGGTCAGGATAAAACCACTTGTATATATGCATGCTATTTCAAATGATTCTATTTATCTTTGAGCTTTGGAAATTGTTGTTGTTAGTCGCTAGGCTGTATCTGACTTTTTTTTCGACCCCATGGACTGTGGCCCACCAGGTTTCTCTGTCCGGGGAATTCCCCAGGCAAGAATACTGGAGTGGGTTGCCATTTTCTTCTTGAGGATATCTTGTAGATACAGGGATCAAACCTGCGTCTCCTGCACTGGCAAGTGGGTTCTTTACCACTGAGCCACCAGAGAAGCCCTTGGAAACTGTAAGGTCTTATAAATTCAAGTAACTCTGAATTAATGAAAAATCATAATAAAGAATATTTTAAAATGTAGTTTCATTACTGTCAGGTAGAGGTCTCCCTCTAACTCTGAAAGAACTTAGCTGTCAATAGTGAATTCTATCAATAGTGAACTCCTAATTTAAGAGCAACCTATAACGTGCTAGTAAGACACAAAATCTTCAATATTTTCTTTGGATACTATATCATTAATTACACAAATTAGCTTTGTTGTACCCTATAAATGTTCAATACAAATAATAGTGAAACAGGTTAAAAAAGGTTTCTTGTAATACCTTGGAACTGTGCTTAAAACATGGTACCAAGATCAGGTAACAAAGGAAACTTTCAAAGAATAAATCCTCAATAAAAACAATATGAGTTAGGGGGTTCCCTGGTGGTCCAGGAGTTAAGAATCCGTCTTGCAACATGAGGGACACTGGTTCAGTCATGCTGGTCCAGGAAGATCCCACATGTCCTAGGGCAACGAAGTTCACGTGCCACACTACTGTGGCCTGTGCCCAGAACGAGAAGCCACCGCAACAAGTCCATGCACCGCAACGAAGAGCAGCCCCTGCTCGCCTCAACTAGAAAAAGCCTGGACACAGCAGTGAAGACCAACCATAGCCAATAAATAAATACATCTTAAAAAAAAAAAGGAATATGAATTAGTAAGATTTAATTTTTTGCTTGCATCTCAAGTTTCATTCTGTACATTTCTGAACGCTCAACAACTTCCTCTGCAAAAGCATAAGCATACTGACTCTATTAACAGTGTTTAACTATAGTTATAACGTAAAAACTAAATTCCCAACCGAATTAAAGGAACTGGGGCAACTATGGGACTAATAACAGAAATTTAATTTTCTAAATCTAATTACTGACACTGCTGATAAACTTTCTTAATTTTTTGGTGCCTGAGCTCTTAAGAGGTGACTTTTAAGTGCTTGACCTTTAAAGGTGAAAATAACATTTGAACCTAAATCTCCCATATATTGCCTAAGACATTTTGAATAAAAAGAATAATGACTACCATAACAGGAGACACCTTATGGGAGCCAACTTTTTAAGAAATTTAACATTTTCTTAGAAGTGGCAAATCAGTATTTTGCAATCTCCAATGTAATAGCTGATTCCAGCAAAGACTAGGAACAAATGACAAAAACCTATCAGATGAAAGATCGTTATTGAACCAAGATAGTCTTTGATTACTGTTAACTTTTTTTAGTCTTAGATGAATATGTTTATCATAAGATACCGTTAACTTTTAATTTCAAAGAGTAAAAGTTAAACCAGCAGACTCTACCTTACTCAAGTGAGCAACTTTAACATCACCAATAATAGGACAGGCTAATATAATTGGGGACAAAAAAAAAAAAACAACACTCACGTAGTACTCATCTGAAAATATTTAAATGGAATCTGTCATGATAAAACAAATAAATGTAGACTGTGAACCATTCTACAAGACAGCTAGCTTGAAGTCTTCAGATATCAATATTATAAAAGGAAAAATAGGCAAAATTATAAAAGACCAGAGAGATGTAACAAATATAAAGTGGTTTGAGGATTTCTGAGTGGTTTCAGGATTTTTCAAAAAGTTATAAAGGATATTAACTAATAACTGGGGCAGCATGAATGTGGCTGGTATATTAGCTAATAATATTATCAATGTTAAATTATGGGAGTGTGATAAAAATATGAGCGAGTGAGGTGAAATGTTTAAACTGGTAAAGCCAGAAGGCTATCTGGACATTCACAACACCATCTTTAACTTCTCTGTACAACCTTTTCCAGCAGTCCTCCTTTTCTCTAGCATTTTTTTATTCATTAGGATAGTAGTCTTAATGTAAAACAGCTAATTAGATACTACAGCAAGTTTCTATCACGTTACTTGGAAGTAGCCAAACATTAACCTTATCTAACCTGTTGCCTTGTGAGCTCTTACTGGATCTGATTAATTGTAAAGGTGGATAATATAAACATAAAGGGATTGTGTCCCTCATGGAATGGACTCCTTTCATTTCATAAAGCATGAAGTTCACTCCTGGACTGCTTTCTCCACAGTAGTAATGAGTCTCGTGATCTTATTACCTATATTTAGAAGTCATGCAAGCATTTTTAACACTCACTGCACCTGAGATTTTCCCCAAGTGAAAGTATTTCATGATTTAAATGTTTCCTGTCTGTTAATACACGTGCTGCTGCTGCTGCTGCTAAGTCGCTTCAGTCGTGTCTGACTCTGTGCGACCCCATAGACGGCAGCCCACAAGGCTCCCCTGTCCCTGGGATTCTCCAGGCAATAACACTGGAGTGGGTTGCCATTTCCTTCTCCAATGCAGGAAAGTGAAAAGTGAAAGTGAAGTTGCTGAGTCTTGTCAGACTCTTAGCGACCCCAAGGACTGCGGCCCACCAGGCTCCTCCATCCATGGGATTTTCCAGGCAAGAGTGCTGGAGTGGGGTGCCAATGCCTTCTCCATAACACATGTGCTGCTGCTGCTGCTAAGTCGAGTCAGTCATATCTGACTCTGTGCGACCCCACAGACTGCAGCCCAACAGGCTCCTTTGTCCCTGGGATTCTCCAGGCAAGAACACTGGAGTGGGTTGCCATTTCCTTCTCCATTGCATGAAAGTGAAAATTCAAAGTGAAGTCGCTTAGTCGTTTCCGACTCTTGGCGACCCCATGGACTGTAGCCTACCAGGCTCCTCTGTCCATGGGATTCTCCAGGCAAGAGTACTGGAGTGGGGTGCCATCGCCTTCTCCGAATACATGTGCAGTTAACATTAAAAATATATAACATATATTAAATGCTTCAGAACTGATCACCTAAGATGAATATTAATATACTTTTATTTTCTACCAGTAACATAAAATGTGATATCCTGTAGTATGCCAAGAAGTGGTTTGCAAATATGAGGTATTCCTCATGACAAAAACTGTTAAAGAAACATTGCCCCATACCCCCAATTTTAAAGTTGAAAAGACAGAGATATAAATGGATCAAGTGATTTCTCCTGTGTAATGTTAGACCCAAGTTGTGAGGCTGACTTTATATTCTACAGCCTTTACTCTTAATTGGTACACTTGGTACACTGTTTCCTCTCTCTGTAGAAATTAAGGATAAACAAATATTGGCTCAATTATGAAAGACCTTTAAAATCAAACATTATAGTTTAAATGAAAAGATTTTTAAAAGGAAGAAATACAACAAGAGCTAGGGGATATATACTTATAAAGCACTCAACTATTATCTCCTTTAATACTTTCAATTCAGGGGGAAATTCAATCTACTGAGATAATTCAATATCAAAGATTAGCATCAACATAATTCTTGCAAATCTAAGTTAAAGATAATAAGGCAGAGAAGTTAAGAATGTAAACTAGGAGATTCTTAGAATAATCTACATATAAGATGACCATGGTTGGGGTAAAACAAAGATAGTGGAGAGACACCTCAAAGCAAAATTTGGCTAATCATGAATGACTCATCAAAGAGAGGGCTAAGTCAAGGATAATCCAAACACTTAAAAACTGGGTAACTGAAAGAATGTTATGAAAGAACCATAAAGGTATCTACCATGGGAAACTGGTCTAGAGGCAGAAAAAAACCATTAGTTTCTCATCTACTCTTGGCTGGATGCTCAGTCGCTTCAGTCGTGTTCAGCTCTTTGCGACCCTACGGCCTGAAGGCTGCCAGGCTCCTCCATCCATGGGATTCTCCAGGCAAGAAAACTGCAGTGGGTTGCCATTCCCTCCTCCAGGGATCATCCCAACTTAGAGATCGAACCCACATCTCTATTCTTGGCTACCACTCACCAAAAGCAAACAAGCAAGTAAACAAATATATAAACTCAGTTATCCTCTTTACTTAACATGTCACAGAAGATTCAAGAATGGTAAGGAGGAACTGAAATATTCCCAAGTTAGAAGAACAGAGTCAACCTTTCATAACCAGTGGAATACCCAAAGTGCCAGCCTCATAGACCTCCAAAGATAATTACAGAAATAAGGCCTCAAGACAGTTAAGAATAAAGTGAAATATTCCATGGGCAGGAATTGGGAGTCATGCTTATAAGGCAGGATTTGTGAGAATTTCCCTGCTATGAATCTAGTGGCAAACAGGACAAACTGCCCTCAAGGATCTTCCAAACTTTCTAAGTATCTTTGAATTCTACCTTCACAGGCAATATCCTAATATAGGCAAACGTTATTTCCTGCTTGGATTTCCCCATGAGGCTTCTTACTGGTCTCTAACCTTTTAAACAGTCTTAACATGTTCAGTCGCTCAGTTGTGTCCACCTCTTTGTGACCCCATGGGACAACAATCCACCAGGCTCTTCTGTCTATGGAATTTTTCAGGCAGGAGTACTGGAGTAGGTTGCCATTTCCTCCTCTAAGGGATCTTCTCAACCTGGAGATCAAACCTGCATCTCTTGCATCTCCTGCATTGGCAGGCAGATTCTTTACCACTTGTACCACCTGGGAAGCCCTATTAAAATGGTCTTGCCCCTTTCTAATTTATTCTTTACACCACAGATGGTCTAGAGAAAGACACAAACATTATTGTATCAGTGTGGTAAATGCTAGGACAGGGGAAGAAGCATTCAAGCATTGAAGACTAGTTCTGGAGAGGCAGAGAATGTTTTGTGGAGGAAGTGACATTTAAGCTATCTTTTGAAGGAATCTGCCAGATAACGAAGCAAGAGAAAAGTATTTGGGGGAGAAGCAACAATATGAGTGAGAGCCAAAGGCAGAGGAGGAGTGAATTTGGTGCATGGTAAGAAGCTCAGCAGGGCAAGAACTGTTAACTAATGTACAGATCTTACTTAAATTCCTTAAGCCAAAGAATTCTTCAGTTTCCCACCAATGTCTTCTTCCTGATGGAGGATGCAATCTGGGATCTCATGCTGCACTGTCAGTCTGCTTACTCTCCTCCAGCCCGTGAAGGTTCCTCACATCAGTCTTTGTCTTTCATCACCTTTATTCTTTTCAAGAGCATTGGTCAGTTATTCTCTAGAATGACTGTCAATTTAGGCTTACCTTGTATTTTCTCATGATTAGACTAGACTGAGCTCACACATTTTTGGCAACAACATCACAGAAGTACAACTACCCTCAGTGCATCATAATGAGGGTATACATGATGTTGATAAATCTTAATAACTGATGATTTTTACTTTGATTACTTGGTTAAAGTGGTGTCTGCCATGTTTTTCCTAAAGTTACTATTTTCTCCTTTGTAATTAATAAGCATCTTGTGGGGAGGTATTTTATGACTTTGAAATATCTTGTTTCTCATTATAATTTCTCTAATTTTAGCATCCATTGAAAGTTCTTGCATGCAATAATTACTACAGTGCTGTTTGCCTACTGGTTATTTTAATTTCTCTGGAATTCCCCTGTAATAAAGTACTGTCCCTTCTCCCAATTTATCTATTTATTTTTATGTATGAGAAATGTATTTTGTTGTGGGTTAAAATCCAATAGTCTCATTTTTAAATGATTTTCTGGTACCATATGATGTTCCAGCCTTATCTTGTTATTTTCCCTACCCCAGCCTCAGACTCAACCGTTTCTCCCAGGAACCACTGTTCCTTTTTCTGGAGAAAGCTATTTAGAGAAGATCTAGGCACTAACATGTTTCCTGTTACTAGGATCTCACTGCTTTTTGCCTCTCTCAGGACAGAACCAAGACATGTACATATGTGTACTAACATACATATTCACATGTCTATATTTATTTCTGAATTCTGCATCTGCATATATATGAAAAATCATGGGTTCCTATGGATATCTCTAACTCCAAAGAAAACAGAGTTCATAATGCTTATTTCCTTATCTGTAGCTTCCTTATCCAACATAGAAAAACTGTACATTCATTATCTGTTGACACAATATATTCACTTATTTGTTCAAACTCAGAAACAGTTTGAGAATTCCTAAACAATACTTCTGTGAGAAACACTTTTATCACACAGAATACAACATTTGTTCTTTCAGTCTTTGGCCCTCTAGTATATAATCAAAACCCTGTTTTCCAAAGTTACTTAGTTCCTTTCTTCCCCACTCAGGTTAGTGATTTTGTTATTCATTCGTAATACAGTGAGGTTCACTTGTTAGTGCTTATATTCCATTTCAGAATCACCACCTACCAAACACACATCCAGAATGACTTTTACTTATTTTGGAGGATATGTGAAAAATTAAGAGTTCTAAGAGTCAGAACTACACAAAAAAATGTTGTTCCCCTTCCTCCCCAGTGTCTTGTTTCTACTATTGCTGATCTTTCTACTCCATTTTGACCCCCTTACCTATAGGAAAGCAATTTTATTAGTTTCTGGTTTATCATTCTTGCATTATTTTGCAGGAATAAGCAGATACATGTATATATTGATATATCTCCCTTTTTACATGAAGAGTAGCCTGCTACAGATACTATTTGTAATTTACTCTTTTCTCTTAATTGCACCTTAACAGTGCAGACTTCCTCATTTCCTTATAACTGCATAATCCTTCACTGTGTGGCTGTACCATAATTTATGCAGTCATTCTCCTGTATGAGCATTTAGGTTATTTTCAATATTTTGCAATTACAAACATTCCCCAAATGAATAAACTTGTGCATATGCAAGGGTGTCTTTAAGAGTCACAGTGAGAAAGTCTTTTCCTAAACTAAGGTTAAAGAAAAAAACCCATGTTTTCTTTTAGCAGTCGTATGGTCTCTTCTTAGATGTCCGACTAGAGACTGAACCAGGGCCCTTGGCAGTCAAAGAGCGGAGTCCTAACCACTGGACTGTTGGGGAATTCCCTATCTTGTGACTTTTTAAAATAAAAAATTGTTTTCAATAACCATTTTCAACCTTGTTATCTTACTTTGCATATTTGCGCTTTCTTCCTTTACATGATCAAGGTAGCTAGTGATTTGTCTAATTTGATCATTTTAAAAAACATAGTATAGATTAATTAGGTCTACTGGTTTTCTATTCTCTACATTACTTCCTACTTTCTATCTTTATTATTTCCTTCCTTGTACTCTGTTTAGGTTTACTTTGTTGTTGTTTTCCTAGATTTTGTTTTGAGCTAGAAATGTACCTCACTTATTTTCATCTTTACAGATAAATCTGCTTATTGCTATGAATTTTTCATTTGCACACTACTTTATCGGGATGTTTTACAGAGTCCTATTTTAATGGTGCCCTCTTCTGTCAATATTGCAAAGTCCAGATTATTTCAGCCAGTTGTTTTATTCTGAGGGGAGAAGTTGGTTATGAATCCACAATTTTGTGGTTCTCTGTCTTGCTGCATTATGAATTCTCTCCCTTTGCTTTATTCTCCCTTCACCTGCTGAAGGGTACTTCTCTCTTTATTATGTGCCTTTTTGTCTCCTCTAGAAGCTATGTATTTTGAAGGCTGCCACTTCGAACTGCATGTGTTTTTAAGTCCCTTCCCTAGAATTCCTGTTCCAATCTAGATTTTTTTTTTCTTCTAGAATTTTTCAAGGTAAACTTAGTCCTTCTGGCTGAGTGTTCAAGCTTAGCTTCCCGCTGTTTTGATGCCTCCTTTTTTTCAATTGAAGTATAGCTGATTTACAATATTATATTATTTTCAGGTGTACAACTATTGATTCAATATTTTAATAGATTATACTCCATTTAAAGTTATTAATGGCTACATTTTCCTGTATTGTACAGTGTATCTTTGTTGCTTATTTATTTTATATATAGTAGTTTATATCTCTCAATCTCTTGTCCCATTATCACCCCCCTTTCCTCTCCCCAATGGTTACAACCATTTGTTTCTACATCTGTGAGTCTGGTTTTTACATACATCTGGTTTGCTTTATCTTTTAGATTCCAAACAACTGATAAGAGATTCTTTATCTTTCCCTGTCAGACTTATGTAACAAAGCATAATACTCACTAGGTCCATCTATGCTGTTGCAAATGACAGAATTTCAGTCTTTTTTATGACTGTATGTGTGTGTGCTCTGTCGTGTCTGACCCTTTGACTCCATGATCTATAGGTCGCCTGGCTCCTCTGTTCATGGCAATTTTCCAGGCAAGAATACTGAAGCAGGTTGCCATTCCCTTCTCCAGGGGATCTTCCTGACCCAGGGATTGAACCTGAGTCTCTTGTGTCTCCTGCAATGGCAGGCAGGTTCTTTACCAGCTGAGCCACCCCACCCCCACTTTTTTTTTTAGCCTTTGCTTGCCACAGTTTTATGGCAGGCAGGAATGGAGTAAGAGTGTGAGAGATCACATGTAGAATTTGGTGAATTTCTGTTGGTTTGTTTCAAGTTACTTTGAAGTTTTAAATTCTCTCAAATTATGCTATGTCTTTAAATTTTTCTTTTTACTGTTCTATTTTTTGAAGAAAAACTTGGAAGCAGTAGCTAGAAGACCATCACTGTCTTCAGTTATCTGGAAGTCCTTGACGTTTATATTTGGTAACAGCTTTAGTTTGGTAATAGATATAATTCACATATCATATAATTTGCCTATTTAAATATACAATTCAATAACTTTTAGTATATTCACAGAGTTGTGTAATTATAACCACAATCAATTTCAGAATGTAAAAGTCGTCCCATAAGGAAAACCTGTACTATTTAGTTTTCATCTCCTAATCTCTCCATCCACCACCTACCCCTGGACAATCCCTAATCTACTGTTTCTATAGATTTCCCTATTCTGCAAGATGTAGTTTTTGATAAAGTAATTGCCTAACTGCATAATGTAATTAATAACTACACCCCTCCCCGGTGCCCCAAAGTTTTCTATCCATTTGGTTTTATGAACCAATTTTCCAGGTGTCCAGGTGATGGACATCTGGGTTATTTCTTTTAGCTACTATGAATATGCTATGAACATTCATCATGAATTTTTGTGTGGACATATGTTTTCACTTTTCTTGATTATATACCTAAGAGTCAAATTGTTGGGTAAAACAGTAACTGTGTGGATGTACAATTTAAATGCCCACCACGAGTGTGTGAGGGCTCCCATTTTCTATATCCCTGATAGTATTTATTGTTGTCTTTTCAATTACAATCATCCTAGTGAGTATGAAGTGGTACTTCTCTGTGTTTTTGATTTATATTTCAATTGATGGCTAATGATGTTGAGTATTTTCCCATTTACTTATTGTCTGTATGCGTATCTTCTTTGGAAACCTCTATTCATTCAGATCATTTACCTATTTTAAAATTATGTGTCTTTAACTACTGAGTTGTTAAGAGAATTTTTTATGTATTTTCTGTATATAAATCCCTTACCAGATAAATACTCCAAATATTTTCTCCCTTTCTAGGTTTTTTCTTTTCCATTCTTAGTGCTGTCCTTTGAAATACAAAACTTTTAAATTTGATGAAGTGTAATTTATCTATATTCGAGAAACAATTTCCAAAAAACATTTTATACTACTGATTAACTTAAAAATACATACTGATTCTAGAAATTCTGGTAGTATGAATATGTTTTAAAGAACAATGTATAGTCATCTTTGGGCTCAAAAGAAATGAATCAAAGAATGCTAATAAAGTATACACAGACTTTTTTTTGAGGGGTAGAGAGGTAGTTTTTGATAAAGTCATTGCCTAAATGAGTTTTCTCAAAGGACATATATGTCAAAAATAGTTTTAACGGCAAAGACTTCACCTGCAATGCAGGAGACCTGGGTTTGATCCCTGGGTTCGGAAGATCCCCTGGAGGAGGGCATGGAAATCCACTCCAGTATTCTTGCCTGGAGAATCCCATGGACAGAGGGGCCTGGCAGGCTACAGTCCATGGGGTCCCAAAGAGTTGGACAGAACTGAGCAACTAAGCACAGCACACCACAGGTGTTTAAATAAATTTATAAAAAAAAGTTCTGAAAATGAGAAAATAAAGTGGAATCAAAAGCCAGGGGATTTAGAATAATGAAAATACACATCTGATATCATGTAAGAGCAACAAGGCCTCTGGCAATGCTGGCAAAAAGCTTTATTATACAACAGTCTCTGAGAATTACTTAATTTCTTTCTTCTCATGCTCCTTTCTACAACTCTGGGAGAACCACAGAGCTGTAAAGGGAAATTGATTCTTATTCTTAGAGTAGGTGTGGGATGCATAATGTAATTAATAACCACACCCCTCCCCAATGCCCCAAAGTTTTCTCTCCATTAGGTTATATGAACTAACTTTCCCAGTGCTGATCACTCCCTTCTTAGCTGATAATTGGGGCTTCCCTGGTGGCTCAGGCAGTAAAGAATCTGGCTGCAGTGCAGAAGACCCAAATTACACCAAATAGACTTCTGAGGGGCAGAAGGTAACCAACGATGATGCAGTCATCTAATCACTAACTACAAACAAAAGATAATTCTTTGCCAAGGCAGCATCACAGACAGCATCATGTATGCAAAGTAACACTTTAGAAAATGCTTTATGATCCTATATAACATTCAGCTCACTTAACTCATTAACAAACACAGAATTAATCCAGAATCAAATGGTGGAATACAAACTTGAATGGAAAAGGGTAAGGATAATAAGGATAATTTAATTGCTATATCTTAAAATGACTCATCTGAAATACCCTATTGAGTAAAAGAGCTGTTAACAATTAACAGTTAGAATCAACTTCATCAGCTGAGGAACAGATTCTTTTCATTCTTGAACAAAAACAACAAAAGGACCAAAAGCTAACACTTTACTATGTGATAGGTAGGTTCTAAGCTCAACATTCAGAAAACTAAGATCATGGCATCTGGTCCCATCACTTCATGGCAAATAGATGGGGAAACAGTGTCAGACTTTATTTTTTGGGGCTCCAAAATCACTGTAGATGGTGATGCAGCCATGAAATTAAAAGACATTTACTCCTTGGAAGGAAAGTTATGACCAACCTAGACAGCATATTGAAAAGCAGAGACATTATTTTGCCAACAAAGGTTCGTCTAGTCAAGGCTATGGTTTTTCCAGTGGTCATGTATGGATGCGAGAGTTGGACTGTGAACAAAGCTGAGCGCCAAAGAATTGATGCTTTTGAACTGTGGTGTTGGAGAAGACTCTTGAGAGTCCCTTGGACTGCAAGGAGATCCAACCAGTCCATTCTAAAGGAGATGAGCCCTGGGATTTCTTTAGAAGGAATGATGCTAAAGGTGAAACTCCAGTACTTTGGCCACCTCATGCGAAGAGTTGACTCATTGGAAAAGACTCTGATGCTGGGAGGGATTGGGGGCAGAAGGAAAAGGGGATGACAGAGGATAAGATGGCTGGATGGCATCACCGACTCGATGGACATGAGTTTGAGTGAACTCCGGGAGATGGTGATGGATAGGGAGGCCTGGCGTGCTGCAATTCATGGGGTCCCAAAGAGTCGGACATGACTGAGCAACTGATCTTAACTAAACTGAACTGAAGCATTTCCTGTGAGGCAAATAGTATTAAGTATCCTTATTTCAGAATTGAGAAAATGGAGATAGAGGTAGATTAAGTAACTTGCCCAAGGGTACACAACTAGTGAGCTGCAGAGAAGAATGTGAAGTAAGCAGTCTGGCTCTAGAGTTCATGAGCTTAATCACTTTGACATATCACCTATTTCTGATTGTATAATATTTAAAACGTCTTCCACATTCTGAATTAGTTTAGCTAACAGACATTACCACCTATTCTTACTTGCTCCTTCCTGTGGTACAGAGTAGAGCAAGCCTGGTCCATAAACTCAAGAATATCAAGCCAGCAGAAATTTAAAAACTAGCATCCATAGTAAAATCGACAGGACTTGGGAATGATCAGATTAGGGGATAGAGAAAATACAATGCTCAAGTTTCTGGCTTGTGCAACTGAGTGTACAGAGGTGAACTTTGTTAAGATCAGGACTCCTGGGGAGGAGGTAGAGGAATGGGAAGTCTTCCCTTTGCTGTTTCCTTGTACATTCTTTGGCTTTGGAGGGCAAAGACACCCCAGGACTCAGTGGTTAGACCTCTAATCTCCCTGAGCTGGTTCCCTATATGCAAACTGTTCCCTTAGCAGCCAAGTGATAACTCCTTAACCTCCTTCCTCTCTAACAGGTCACCAATAATCCCTTTGAATAGGGTTCCTTTTAGTGAAAAAAGTAAATTTAAGAATTACTGTTGGGACTTCCCTGGTGGTCCAGTGGTAAGGAATCTGCCTTCCAATGCAGGGGATGCTGGTTTGATCCCTGGTCAGGAAACTAAGATCCCATATGCCATGGGGCAACTAAACCCATGCACCACAACTAAGACTTGATGTAACAACAACAACAACAAAAAATTATTTTTAACTGTTAAACTTACATCAACACCGAACTACATTTCAAAGAAAAAAAAAGAAAAACACAGGAAAACTCCATCCAGAAATAAACCAGAAATGAGACCAGTTGATGATTCTTGGGCATGGTTTAGCCTTTCAACGAGAAGAAGCTGTTATGCATACCATGCCAATTTAGACACTTAATTAAAAGTAAGAAGAGCTAACTTTCCTTTTTTTCCCCAAAAGAAAGATATAATAGCTGCATCTTGATCTACTCTGGGATAGTCACCCTATTGGTATACATCAAATGTGGCAGCATTTCAAGCAAACAGGGAGCCCCTGGCCCTCTCCAGGGGCTTTTTACCAGCAGTGGTAAAGACTACACTTTGGAAGTGAGAAGTAAAGCTTATGTGTATGTCCTTGTGCACACACATGATGCAATTATCCATGCTTAAGAATAAATCTGTAAACATGATTCCAGAGTTCAATAGTATCCAAAGAACCTGGGTGTATAATCTAAAGCAGTGAATACTAATTAATTATAGTGAGCCCTAACTGGACCAAGTCTACAAAGAGAAGCAGGATTGTTAGGCTGCAGCATGGATTACCAGACTATGGGCTGCAAACTGCTAAGGTACTGCTGAGTTATAGCAAAGGACTCTTACATCCACCTACATCCAAAGCACTATTACTGATCTTTTTTGAACTTAATAAGAAAGTTTTTTAACAACTGGGAAAGTTGAGAACCTAACCTTGGAGGCAAGCAGTAGTGCCCATTGTGCCAATCTCAGTAACAGAGAAAACATTCTGCCCAGGCCTACAGATTTGACCATTTCCTTGCCTGTGACAGGTATCTTCCTAGCACACCGTCTATCCAACCAAACTCACCTTAATCTGAAGCCCTGCTTAACCAACAGCCTTCTAATTACAACCGGCCTAGTCCATGCAGATTAACCTGAAGAGAATACACTATTCATGCTGACACAAGCAGTACTCAACTCTCACAGTAACCAACATTCACATATTCAGTCTCCATAAACTTCATTAACATATATGCCCTGAGTATTTGCTTTACTTTATGTGAGCCTATAAAAACAAACTCTTGGGTTTTCAAAACTGAGGTCTCCTAAACACTAGAGCTGTGCAAAGCCATTGACAAAAATGTGCTGTGAGGTCTCGGGACAGTGCCACTCTTACATCTAACTCATCCTTTTTCTAATATTGGGAACACGTAAAATAACAAAGAGTTACACACATATCCTAGATCAGTATTCCAAAGAAATGGCTGAGTTTACAAAGAAAGAAAATCTAGTGTTCTATTAACTTAAATAACAAATGTCTAGCTCAGGGCGAGTAGAAGTTGTACAAGAGAGCATTTCGGATAAAATAAGATGCAAGAGTGATACGCGAATCCCAAATTAGTTAATAAAGGTTTAACTCATTGCAGCACTATGTATAATAGCCAAGATATGGAAACAGCCCAAGTGTCTATTGATGGATGAACAGATAAAAAAGCTGTGACATACCTATACAATAGGGTATAATTTAGCCATTAAAAAAAATGCAGTCTTGCCATTTGCAACCACATGGATGAACCTTGACGGTATTAAGCTAAGTTAAATAAGTCAGAGAGAGCAAGACAAATACAGTAGTCCCCTCTTACTCATGGGAGATACATTCCAGGGCCTCTAGGGGATGTCTGAAACAGTAGACAGAAGCAAACTTTATATACACTATCTTTTTTCCAATACATACATACATACCTTTGACAAAGTTTAATTTATAGAGACAGTAAGAGATTAACAACCATAACTAATAATAGAACAATTAAAATAATACACTGTAATAAAATTTATGTGACTGTGGTTTTTCTCCTTAATTAACTTCACCTCTGCTGAAAAGCAGTAGTAGCTTCTTTGCAGCAGACAGACTCTCCAGTAACTTCATTTTTCAGTCCAAACCCATTCCAGAATCTGTGTAACCTCCCTGCTGCTGCTGCTAAGTTGCTTCAGTCGTGTCCGACTCTGTGCGACCCCATAGACAGCAGCCCATCAGGCTCCCCCGTCCCTGGGGTTCTCCAGGCAAGAACACTGGAGTGGGTTGCCACTTCTTCTCCAGTGCATGAAAGTGAAAAGTGAAAGTGAAGTCGCTCAGTCGTGTCCGACTCTCAGCGACCCCATGGACTGCAGCCCACCAGGCTCCTCTGTCCATGGGATTTTCCAGGCAAGAGTACTGGAGTGGGGTGCCATCGCCTTCTCCCTAACTTGCAGTAAATGATGCGGTTCACTCATTTCCCTTGCTGAAGTATTCCTATAAGCTCAATGCTTTCTGGCACAACACACTGCTGTCAATCACCTCTCACCCCAAAATTCAACGTCTTTTCCATCTTAACTAAGCACTTATCATGTGGCCATAATTTTTCAGTCTGAGGTGTGATAGCAAAACTAGCACAAATTTCTCTTCCCTACTTTGCGACTTCACAGATTGAAGGTTCATCCTTACTGTAGACCTTAGCAACCTCAGACAAACCTACAGTTTAGCAAACCTTAGCAAACCTACAGTTTGGTTTCTTTTTCCTTTCAAGTCAAGAACTTTTACCGTTTTCCCTTAAAGGAAGTACTTTTTTGCAAATCCAAATTGCCAGCAACACTACTCTTGTGCTTTGAGGGCATGATTAAGTAAAATAAGGGTTACTTGAACATAAGCACTGTGATGCTGGGCAAGTGGATTTGATAACCAAGACAGAAACTAAGTGACTAACGGGTGGGATACACTGGCCAAAGGGCTGATTCACATCCAGAGTGAGACGGAGGAAGACAAGACAATATTTCATCTCTCTACTAAGAACGGCACACAATTTAAAAACTTATGAATTGTTTACTTCTGGAACTTTCCATTTAATGCTTTCAGATGCTGGTTGACTGCAGGTAATTACAACCAGGAAAGAGAGAACTCAAAAGGTAAGAGGGAACTACTGCACTGCATAATCTCATTTAAATAATATGCAAAAATCTATAACCAAACTCAAAACAAAAGCTAAGACCATAGATATAACTAACAGATTTGGTAGTTGCCGGAGTGGTGGTGGTGGTGGTGATGAGTGAAGGGAATTAAAAGTGACAAAACTCCAGTTATAAAGTAAGCATGTCATGGGGACATAATGTACAGCTGGGTGACTATAGTTACTAATACTCTATATTTGAAAATTGCTGAGAGTAAAATCTTAAAAGTTCTCTTCAAAATATAAAAGTTTTTTGTAAATATGTATGGTGATCAGGGTTTCCTTGGTGGCTTAGTGTAGGAGAATCCGACTACCAGTGTAGGAACTGCGAGTTTGATCCCTGGGTTGGAAAGATCCCCTGGAGGAGGAAATGGCAACCCACTCCAGTATTCTTGCCTGGGAAATCCATGGACAAAGGAACCCAGCAGGCTACAGTCCATGGGGTCGCAAAGACTTGGACAAGACTGAGTGACTAAGCACGCATGGTGATGGATGTTAATTAGACTCACTGTGGTGATCATTTTACAAATACTGAATCATTGTGTTCTATATAATGATTGTATGTAATCATTATGTATAATATAATGTAGTATGCAAATTATACCTCAATAAAAAAGGAAAGTTTAAATTTTATTAAATATATATCTGCATTTAAGTTGCAAAAATATTTGTTACTGCACAAGGTGGTAATTTAGCCAATTATTATTACTGAGGCTGTAAAGAATCTTCAGTTAGCTCTGTGTAGTAACGATTATTATTAAAGGTTATTTGTTATTTTGCAATAAAGAAAAAGATGAACATACCTGTGAAAAACAGCTTAAGAAATAAATAGGTACTTCACAGAAAAGAAATTAAAGATTTTTTGATTAAAGAAAAGCAATTTTTAAAAAACAGCACTTTCCACTAGCAATGATACAAGAGAACTCCGCCTCTGCCGAGTGAATGGCATTCTTATACACTGTTTGTGGGAGTGAAAAATGGCCCAAACTCTTTGGAGGCCAATTTAGCAGTATTTATCATCAAAAGCCTCACCTTTGATCCAGTTAAGACCATTGGGATGATTTTAATCCAAAGAAAGAGTTAGAGCGTAAATGATGGTGCTGTGTAAAAGTGAAAAATTTGGAACACTACAGGACTGGCTAACTAAATGAAAATACATTCAGTAAGTTGCAGAAACTCATTTGTTGGCAGCCAAGATGATGAAATTTCAGGTAAAAGAAAAAAAACTAGTTCCTGAAACAGTATGTACATACAATATGATCTGGTTTATTTGTAAAAGAAAAAAAAAAAAAAAAAAAAGAATGACTTACTTTCTCTGGGTGATAGTAACTTACTCGTGGCTAGTTTTCATAGTTTTGTTTATATTTTCTTATTTGTCTTCTGTGGATGTATATTATGTATTTATTTATAAAAATATCAACAAAAATCTATGTGCTCAGATTTATACTTAGGGAAATGTGACTCTCATGTCTATCTTACAGCTCTCTTTTCTAAGACTGCACATAGTAAGTAAGCAACTGCTCACAACTAACTGCCAACGTAGAAATACAAAATACACAGGATAATACAGAATAAAGAGCCCAATTTGTAGTAAGTACTACAAATTACTTTAAGGCTAATATTGTGTGGCTAGCTTATTTTTAATGATCGGTCTTTTCTCCTCTGTATCAGGGTTTCAAAAGTATTCCACTGGGCTTTGGGGACTTTCCCCACTCAGCCTCAAAAACAGTAATGACTGACATTTATTGAGTGCTGAAAAGGTACCTGTTATGATTTTATTATCAAATACCTTGCCCAAAACTTATGATTGTTAACAAAGAACCAAAGAGTATACACATTATAAAATCACTCTCACTAAAAGGAAGGCAGACACTAACCATCAAAACAGCTACCAGAGATACTTGACTGACCAACATATTTGGGTGTGAGTGTTATAGCAGGAAAGGCAAAAGGGAAACAGGTATGCAGTTCTCATTCTCAGAAAATGAGAAAATGTACCAAATCTTTAAGAACAGAGAGAATGTTTCTTTAAAAGGTAATTCTTGTATTTGCTTTTGCAGCTTATAAGCAAAAATTAGATTATATGGCCCTTGCACAAGGATGACACACACATTCATGAATTATTCCCCATCTTAAGGATTTCAGAATGTCCAAATATCATCTCATAGACTACTTGCTATTGTAAGAGATAAATGAAGGAATCAGGTTGCTATCAGCCAAACAAAATGGAACACTTTAATACAAGAAATTTCTGACAATCACTGTCAAAAGTCAATGATCAATAAGATAATCATATAATTTTTTTTCTCCAAACTGGGCAGAGTAAAAGGGGGTATGTTATTTTGTTATGCAACAGGTGTAAATTGGTGTATGTGGTCACCCTGGTTATCAACCTAACAGCAAACAGTAAAGGTAGGAAGTAAAAGAAGGAATAGTTCATTTATTTCCACCAGAAATTAAGTGAAATGAACATGAACACCTACTGAAGTTGAAACAGGACGTGTACCTTTCCTATAGTTGAGTCTGTCCTGGGGAAACAAGGTTAGTTTATTCACAACAGTTGGGTTTAAAATTACCTGTTGAAAGTACAGGAATAAGGCAGGGATAAGAAAATGAATGCACCTAACCAAGAAATGGCTACCCACTCCAGTATTCTTTCCTGGGAAATCCCATGGACAGAGAGGAGCCTGGCAGGCTACAGTCCATGGGGTCGCAAAGAGTCAGACTGACTGAGCGACTAAACAACAGCACCTAGCCAACTTAAAATTAGTTCAACTGTTCAGGTTTTCATGAACCTGAAACTGTAAATAAATCAGAAATGAAAAGTTTTATAACACTGGGACGATAAAAATTTTCAAAAGTTTAGGTATTGATAAGAGCTCTCCCAATTTTCAACAAATGATGTTAAGGACTGGTAAAAGTGGTATCATTCCCCAAGAAAATTATTACAAAAAAAGCAATTAAAAAATACATAATCACTTATTACAATTTTATAAAACCTGACAACAAATAAGAACCTACTGTATAGCAGAGGGAGCTCTACTCCCTCTGGGAAGAAATCCAGAAAAGAGGAGAGGTAGGAAATGGCAACCCACTCCGGTATTCTTGCCTGGGAAATTTCATGGACAGAGGAGCCTGGCAGGCTACAGTAGGGGACACAAGGACTCTGGCAAGACTAAGTGACTAACAGCAGCAACAATGTATATGTATAGCTGCTCTACTTTGCTACACGGTAGAAACTAACACAACATTGTAAAGCAACTAAACTTTACTCCAATAGAAGGTAATTTAGAAAAAGATAACTAACTACTATGAACTAGCACAGACAGAGTAAATCATGTAATACTGAACTGTGTATCTTTTTTGACAGAGTTACTAAATAGTTAATATACTGCAGACTCTATGAGTTACGATTTCAAATAAGTTACTGGCCAAACAAATATTCTATGGAAGCTTTGAGATTCATGCTCAAACACACACAGGAAAATGCTGGCTTGAAAGATCAAATGCAAAGCAAACATTCACTTTTTGGAGTAAGTACTTAAAATGCATGTATTAAAAAGTGATCCTTTTGGCCAACACAATAGTTTACATTACTTTTATTATTTTGAGTCTATTTCTTTTTTTATTGCTTAATATACTATTCTGTTTTCTTCTAACTTAACAGACCAGGGGAGACCTATCTTCAGATAATAAAAAGCAGCCATAAAGTGTAAATTTATCCATAGGTAGAAGGGGAATCAACAGATAAAATGGAATCAGGACTCTGGCTCACTAAAAAGAGAATAGTTTCTTACACATGGAATTGTTCAAGAGTGGAATAGGCCATTTCATAGAGTGTAGTATACAGACTTCTGACATCAGAAGCATTCTTCAGGAATCTGGTGTGGTTAGGGAGCTGGATGAGATCACAGGTGTATTAGTCAGGCATGCTGTGATAATTAGCACCTACAACTTACTGGGTTAATACAAACTTTTTGTCTGGCACCACATGTTTGATACCAGTCAGGTGACTCTCTAGTAGACAGTAAACTGGGGCCCACAGCTTGTTTTCATATGTCCTTTCAGCTATAAATGGCTTTTTCATTTTAAAGATTTGTGAAAACAATATAAAACACAACAAAAGAACATGTGACAGAAATGGTACGTTATTTGCAAAGCCACATAAAACATCATCTGCCTTTTATGCAGTGATTCAGAGATTTGGCTACTTCCACCTCATGGCTCCTTCCTTCTCTATAGCTCTGCCATCTCAACAAGTAGTCTCCACCATGGTCTCTTCTGGTCACGCTCCAGAATGAGTTATGCAGCACCACCAACTGCAACAGGGCTGGGAAATGTACTGATCCAGATACCCAAGGGAGCAGAAGAATACCAACATGGGAAAGCATCATAAGTCTCCACCACCGCTTGTATTATTTTATTCTAACTCCGAGATTCTATGATTCTAAATATTTCAACTGTAATTTTCATTTTTAGTACATATCATAATGAAATGCTTTTAAAATTGATTTAGAAAGAAATGTTTCAAAATATCACAGCTGGTGGTAGAGCAAAAATGCTTTATATTTGAGTTAGAAGTAAAACAAAGGAAACTAAATATCATATGTAGCATGTGTAGATTAAATTCCTTCAGTTTGCCTAGATTTCACATTTTAGCATGCTTCAATGGTACTAATGAATCATAACAACCTGAAATTTTAAACATTACATGATTGGAACAGAAGAATTGATAGGTCTTGCAGAAAAATATATACGTGTACCAACTTTGTAAATGAGAATAAAGTAAGTTCTATGCCATCACTGAGGGAAAACTTGGTTAATTTGGTCATTTCAAAATCTCAACACTTCTCATTGAATTGATTTAGTCAGTATGAAACAGCTGCAAGCTAAATTATACATGATGATAGTGAAATATTTTACAGATTGTTTAGCCATATCTACTGGGCATACTAAAAGACATAAATTAGAGTAGCTGTTTTCCCTTTAATCTAGCAAGTGAATGTTGTATTACATGGTAAGACTTCATTTATACAAACTCACCAAGCTTGATAAAATTAGTTTCCAGTTCAAAACCAGTTTAACTGTACCAGAATATGCTGTTATACTAGGAAGACAGAAAAACAAGTTTAAGAGTCTACAGCTCACAAGCAAATCACAAAAAATAGGATTGCAATTCATAAAATATTAATAATCAACTGTCAATATGCAAAAATGAGGCAGAAAGTATGAGAAATTAAGTAAGAGGATGCACGGAAATATTTAAACGAAACAAAATTGACCAATATTACCATGAGAAAGCTAAAAACCTGAAAATGATTTCAGCTGCACATTTAAAAAGGATTAAAGGGTTCTGTCAGGGCATACTACAAGTATTAATTGGAATAAATCTTTCAAATTATTATTAATAAGACATAATGAAAAAATAATAAAAAACAAAACAGTTGTTTAAAATATTAAATTGCAGAGTTGATCGGGAAAAAATTACAAATATCAAAGAAATCTGAAGAAATGAAAAATGAACCCAGTGATTTTTTCAATATCTGAAAACACTGTAGGGGACAAAATATAAACTGATACCAAGGGATGAAAAGAAGGATGACAACTAACATACTCTGTAAAATCGTCAACACCCGTGATAGACGCTTTGGTTTTCAAGTTTCATTGAACAAATGACTTTAAAATGGAAGTAGATTAAAAAGTAGTAACCTCTAAGTTTTGTGGAATTGTATTTTGGCATTTAGAGGAAGGATATCCTTAAAGAAAAATTCTGCTAAACATGTCTAGTAGGAAGGCCATAGGTATTACTGGCAAATAACTTGAAAATATTTAAAAACATGATTATCATTTTAAAGATTTTTAAATACATTTATTTACCTTAAAAATGAAAAATACCAACCAAAACACCATGAAGCATGTCCAGGGACCCTCGGTTGATAAAAATTAAAAATTCCCTATCTCTCTTGGCAACCAATTCCAAGAACCAATTCCAATTCACAATACTTAGTATCGAAATGTTCTTCCTGAAATGTCCCCAAGCTACACTGTAACTTCATTTTCTGTACTTAGTGAACAATAACGTATACATTATGAATAAATAGCCCAAGTATTACAGCTAAAAGACCTTCAATGAGAAATTTTAATTGCTGGGACTACTGGCCCTTAATTTCTTTGGCGTCCATTTCAAGGGTGGTGAAAGGATGGGGACCATAAAGACGATAATGACTAACACTTGAGCATGGCATGCCAGGTGCTATGGTCTAAATGTTTAGTTCCCCTCAATCCTTACGTTGAAATCTGAATCTGATGTGATGGTGTTAGGAGGTAGGGCCTTTGGAAGGTGCTTAGGCCATAAGGTCATTAATTCACGGAGCCCTCATGAATGGAAATGGAGCTTTTATAAATCAGAAACCCCTCAGAAACCCCTCAGTCCTTCTTCCCTGCAAGAAGTCCGCAACCTGCAACCCAGAAGACAGCCTTCACCAGAACCCAATCATGCTGGCTCTCAGATCTTGTACTCTAATCTCCAAATCTGTGAGCGATACATTTCTGCTATTTACAAGTCACCAGTCTATAGGCTTCCCAGGTAGCTCGGATGGTAAAGAATCCACCCGTAATGTAGGAGACGTGGGTTCGATCCCTGGGTTGGGAAGATTCTCTGGAGAAGGGATAGGCTACCCACTTCAATATTTTTGCCTGGAGAATTCTATGGACAGAGGAGCCTGGTGGTTTACAGTCCAAGGGGTCACAAAGAGTTGGACACAACTGAGTGACTTTCACTTTTTATAGCCTATGTTATTTTGTTGTAGCAGCTCAAACTAAAATAATGAGTGCCAAACACACATAAATGAAGTCATTTAATCTCAAAAGAGCCCATTGAGCTAGGTATATATTTCCCCCATTATACAGATGGGGGAAATAAAGGCAAGGAGGGTTTTGCAAAATGCCTAATGCCTTAAAGCTACCAAATAAGAGGGGGTAGGATACTATTCAAGGTATTTCAAGACTAGTGAGCTGTGCTGCCTAATAAGATAGCTAGTAGTCCATGTAGCTATTTAAATTTAATTAATATTAAATAAAATTCAGTTTTTCAGTTACATGGCCACATCTCAAGAGCTCAGCAGCTACATGTGTCTAGGGGCTACCATGCTGGGCAGTGCAGATAGGGAACATTTCCACTGTTGTACAAAGTTCTACTGGATACTACTGATCTGTCTGCAATCTTAGTCACTACACAGTATTCCTTTCTTGTATGTGAAAAGCAATGCGTGCTTAGAGAATTGGCATTATATGTGAACCAATTAACCTACAATTCAATATTTCCAGTGTTTTGTTATTCCTCTCCACCCCAACTTATTATCATTATTGACATCTACCACACTGAATCTCTTAAAATGTGTTATCTCGCCAGCACTTTAGACTCCAGGCTTCAATTTGAAGAAATATAGTGCTAATGTATTTTAAAAGCTTATATCAAAATTTAAGACTGTTTTGTTGTTTTTATCCACTAAGTCGTGTCTGACTTTTCTGCAACCCCATAGACTGTTGGACTGTAGTCTGCCAGACTCCTCTGTCCAAGGAATACTCCAGACAAGAATACTGGAGTGGGCAGCCATTCCTTTCTCCAGGGGATCTTTCCAGCTCAGGGATCCAAAGAGCATTTTCTGCACTATAGGCCAATTCTTTACTGCTGAGCTATGAGGGAAGCCCATTCCTTCATTTATGGGTCCATTATTTTATTCAGTGAATGACGACTATATACATACTGGCTGCTGTTATTTCTGTCTATTGAAGGCCCAGTTCCTATATTTCTTCTGGTGTTGGTATCACACACCAGTGGCCTTGCCCTGTACCTGACTCAACCTCCACTTACAGCCCCAGGGGTGAATATATGACGTAGGCATATACTACATACATCACAACCCATATTGGACATTTTCAGGGTTGAACTTGTGACTTAAGGTGAGTCATTCAGAAATGTGCCATAAGATCTTCCTTGTTACCAATCACCAGCTCATTCCTATAGAGATAAAGAAATCTAAAGATTAACTAAGCCAGGATTTACAGGCAAGGAATTTTTCCTGGCAACATGGATGAAGCTGTCCACAGAACGCCTGCAGAGAGGACCTTAAGAGTCAGATTATACCATTTGAGGTCTGGACCTCGCATATGAGTTAGGAAGTTCTACTTTTGTTGAGTTAGTATGTTCTAGATTTCTACTGCTTATAATTAAAGGAACAAGGGAAGACTAATGAAAGATCAGAGTGTAGAGATCCTTGGAACTGTCTGGGAAGGAGAATAAAATGAAGATGCATGGTTAAAAACGGTAATTACTACAAGAAATAGACTGCATAATTTCCCCATTAGAAAAGTAAATGCAAAAAAACCCAAAAACAAAGAAAGAAGCAAACTCAACAACAAAATATTATCTTAAGATAACTGTATTGATAATTACTACAGTAGAACAGGGGGACCAAAGGGCACTTGTCCTAGACTCCTAGCCCTGTGTCTCTAAATTAGAGTCAAGTCAGGGCTTAAGTCACTGATTAAGAAAGAAAAAAGGCTGAATGAAATAAGTAAGACAGAAAAAGACAATTATCACAGAATATTGCTTATATGTGAAATATAAAAAAAAATGGTACAAATGAATTTATTTACAAAACAGAATCACGGATGTAGAAAACAAACTTGTGGTTACCAGGGGACAGGAAAGGGAGGGATAAACTGGGACGTTGGGACTGACATAAACAGGGCAGGTTTGGTTCCCCAAGAGGGTCTGGTCCAGACCTCTCTCCTTGGCTTACAGATGGCTCTCCAAATTGCCTCTTTTTATAGGCGCACTAGTTATACTGAATTAAGGGCTCACTCTAATCTAGCATGACCTCATCTTAACTAATGATATCTGCAATGACCCTATTTACAAGTAAGGTTACGTTCTGAGGTACTGGGGGTAAGATGTCAACTTAAGCTTCTTTTTGGGGGGGAGGAGGGCACAATTCATCCCATAATAATATTGTAAGAATTTATGACTTAAAAGAGGTGATGTTGGGGGCTTCCCTGGAGGCTCAGTGGTAAAGAATCTGCTCAACAATGCAGGAGACTCAAGTTCGATCCCTGATCCAGGAAGATCCCACATGCCACGGAGCAACTCAGTCCACTGGCCACAACTACTGAGCCTGTGCTCTAGAGCCAGGGAACTGCAACTGTTGAGCCCATGTGCCGCAACTACTGAAGCTCAGTGCCCTCGAGCCTGTGGTCCACAAAGAAGAGGCCACTGCAGTAAGCCTGTGCAATGCAATGAAGAGTAGACCCACTTGCTGCAACTAGAGGAACGTCTGTGCAGCAATGAAGACCCAGCACAGCCAAAAATAAATAAATTTTTAAAATTATTAAAAAAAATGATGTTGGAGGAAAGGTCTTAAAGAATCTAACATTTTAGATTCTTTAAAAATAAATCTTGCTCTGTCAAAATGTCTTTTCCATGGCTATGATTTCTACTGGTATTGCTATGAACATTTTCCAGTAATAATAGAAGCCTGGGATCTTTATTGTGATCACCGGGCTTGGTTCATAAACTGTTCCTGTCCATGCAATCAAAGGAAGCTAATACAATAAGTAGAGGTTTTCTTTAAAAAAAAAAAAGTTATCTCTGTATTTCAGAAGTTATTGGCAGTTCATCAGCTTTCAACTTTTTCATCTGCCTTACTTCTCATTGTACGTTGAAAGTGTTAGTTGCTCAGTCATGTCTGACTTTGCGACCCCATGGACTACAGCCGGCCGGGCTCCTCTGTCCACAGAATTCTCCAGGCAAGAATACTGGAGTGGGTTGCCATTCCCTTCTCCAGGAGATCCTGCCAACCCAGGGATCGAACCTAGGTCTCCTGTACTGCAAGCAGACGCTTTACCATCTGAGCGTGGGAAGCCCAGGGAAGCCCATTGTATGCTGGTGAAAATTAATTTTTCTCAACTACAAAAGCTTAACATATGGCATGTTAAAGACAAAGTTTTGAAGGCCAGAAACAAAATTTAAAACGGTTTTTTAAAAATACTGAATTTATCCCAGATGTACAAACTTAGATAATTATAAAATAGCCAACTGACACAGGTATCTAAATTTCAGTATCAGCATTTCTTAGATGCTTTACTTTTTTTTCCATTTATTTATTTATTTTTTACTTTACAATATTGTATTGGTTTTGCCATACATCAACATGAATCTGCCACGGGTGTACACGTGTTCCCCATCCTGAACCCCCCTCCACCGCCCTCCCCATGCTTTACATTTTAACCTTAATATGACTGAGTGGTAAACTTAAAAAGTTCAAATTATAAAAGTTTATAATGCTTCTTAAATATCTATTAAGGCAGAATTTTAACTGAGAATAAAAAACCTTGTAATTACACTCTTAGATTGATTTATTAAGAACTGACTGAACATTAGCTAATCTGAAAACTACATATAATGTGTATTTTTTCATATCCAATGTAAACTTCTGGAAACAGCTTGAAGCTACACAGTATTTAATTTTACTATGATAAAGAGCTTCAATTGTGCTAAGAAAAAAAATACTAATATGCCTCATTATATTATTACTTTATGAAGGGCCCAATATTTAGGCTTCTAGCTACATGTACAGCACATTTTAATACATTTTGTGTCATTAAATAACAATAAAGTCTCATTTTCAAAAATAATTATTTAAAACTGAAGCCCAAGAAAGCCATGATTAAAAAACACACCTTTAACACAACAATCAAAAAACCAAACAACTGTGCTAAAAAATGGGAAAAGGATCAGAAATTTCTCCAAATTAAATACACAAATGGCTAAAGAAGCACATGCAAAGATGCTCGGCCTTGATGATCCCAAGGAAAATACAAATACAAACAAGAAAGAGATAACATCCAACATTTATTATGATTCTTACTATTAAGACAGCAGAAAATAACAGAGTTGGTGAGAATGTGGAGAAACTAGAACCCCTGTGCATCATTGGTGGAAATGTAAAATGGTACAGGCACCTAATTTATAGTACGGTTATTCCACAAAAACTTAAGAATTTAATTACATGCATATCTGCAGTTTCAGATCCATACAACTACAACAAAGCGAGTCAAAAAGACCTTTTGGTCACCTAGAACACAAGTCATATTTACACTATACCAGAGTCTAGAAGGACTTTGCCAGTGGCTCAGTAGTAAAGTTTCTGCCTGCAAGGCAGGAGATGCAGGTTGGATACCTGAGTAGGCAAGATCCCTTGTGGAAGGAAATGGCAAGCCACTCCAGTATTCTTGCCAGAAAAACCCATGGACAGAGGAGCCTACCAGGCTACAGTTCAGAGAGTCCCATAAGAGTCAGACACAACTTAGCAACTAAAACAATAAAAGTCACAAATAGTCAATTAAGTGTGCAATAGCATTAGGTCTAAAAAACCATGTATATATCTTAATTAAAAGATCATTTGCTGCTAAAACATGCCAACTCTCATCTGACCCTTTACCCAGTTGTAGTAGTAACTTCAAAGATCACTGTAACATAATAATGAAAAAGTTTGAAATATTTGGAAAATTACCAGAATATGACACAAAATGAGCAAATGTTGGAAAAATGGTGCTGGCAGACTCACCTGATGAAGGGTTGTTGCAAACCTTCAATTTGTAAAAAAACAAAAAACAAAACGCTGTGTCTGTGAAGTGCAATAAAGCAAGGTATGTCTGTACTATATAATCTAGTAATTCCACTTCTAGGTCACACACCCAAAAGAACTGAAATCGAGGTCTGAAAATAGACATTTGTACACCCATGTTCACAGCAGTATTATTCACAACAGCCAAAGGAGGGAAACAACCCAAATGCCCATCAAGAGATGAACAAGTAAACAAAATGTGGTATATAGAGAAAACATATTATTGTTTAGCCGTAAAAAAGCAAATTCTGACACGTGCTAAAATAGGATAAACCTTGAGGACCTTATGCTAAGTGAAATAAGCCAGTCACAAAGAGAAAAATACTGAGATACCTGCTGCTGCTGCATCGCTTCAGTCATGTCTGACTCTGTGTGACCCTATAGACGGCAGCCCACCAGGCTCCCCCGTCCCTGGGATTCTCCAGGCAAGAACACTGGAGTGGGTTGCCATTTCCTTCTCCAATGCATGAAAGTGAAAAGTGAAAGTGAAGTCGCTCAGTCATGTCCGACTCTTTGCAACCCCATGGACTGAAGCCTACCAGGCTCCTCCGTCCATGGGATTTTCCAGGCAAGAGTACTGGAGTGGGTTGCCATTTCCTTCTCCAGTGCATGAAAGTAAAAAGTGAAAGGGAAGTCACTCAGTCGTGTCCTACTCTTCGCAACCCCATGGACTGACGCCTACCAGGTTCCTACGCCCAAGGGGTTTTCCAGGCAAGAGTACTGGAGTGGGGTGCCATTGCCTTCTCTGATGAGATACCTAGCATAATCAAATTCATAGAGACAAAACAGAATGCTTACTGCCAAAATCTGGGGAAGAAGGGAATGGAGAGTATTTAATTATACAGCTTTGGTTCTGCCAGAGTTCTGGACACTGGTTTCACAATGTGAACATACTTAACATCACTGAACTGTACACAAAAGTGGTTAAGATGGTAAATTTTGTGTTATGTGTTTTTTTTACTACAATAAAAACCACTTTTCACCCACCAACAGGATCAAGCTGGTTTTTGCCCTAAATTTAGGACTGAACACACAAACTCATAAAAGTAAACAGCACTTTAAACTATACATTAGTATCAGATTTCAAGAGGAATGTATTGGTATATAAATGGAGTAGAAATATATGTAAACTTCACACCCATATATAGCTCATACAAATGAAATAAGGAATTACTGGATTTAAACTTGTTGAGAGGTTGGGATTAATAAATCAGATACAAGAATCCTTACCACAGACAGCTTCAGCCTCTTTTCCTGCCACCACATACCTGACGGCCTGAGAGAGGTTAACATACTCCTTTCTGAAATCTTCCCAAATGGGAAGAAAGAAAAGGTATAATTTGAATGACTCTCCCTCTTCTTATCTCCTTGAGGGAAAGCAATCTTCTCCCTTTCCACTTAAAATTTCTCTAATGCTAGAAATATAAAGAAAAATGCACAAATGACAAGGATAAGAATAATGGAAGGGGCAGGAACTGGGATCACAAGCACAGGTCAGTAAGTTTTAGGGCAAGTAAGAATTCTTAGTCACTACTGTGTCCCCTAGAAATCCTATCACAGTCCCTGGTATACAGTTAGGGATCAACACATTCTAAAGAGAAATGGACTAGGTTTGAACAAAAGGGAGGGACATTCCTTCACTTGAGACTGGTAGAAGACAAAAAGAGTGAGTACTCGGAGAGGTTTTTAAATTACCCATGGATAAATCAGTGACCCTCCAACTGTTATAAATAGCCTCAATATCTTCACAAAGATAGGAGAAAAAATCATTTATGAAAATAAGGGCAGGAGATAGCAAGGGGCTTAAAGAGAAAGGAGAAAAGCCAATTGTAAATTCAAGTCTAGACATACAAAAGATAGTTATACAAGGATTACAATCACCAAGTCAAAACAGGAATTGATTAAAAAGATTTTAAAAGGTTTTTAAGGTTTTAAAAAACTTTTAAGTTTTTAAAAAGGTTAAACATGCTTAGTTCTACATCTTCTTTTAACCACCCCCACATATCAGAAAAAGCATAAAAATGAGACCATGTGGGTGATCTAGAAACTAAGGTCAGGACACTGGCCTCTGTGAAGTAAGAGAGCGTGATGCATTTACTGTGAAACAAAATGGGTGAGAAGATGGCAAGCTCTGTGAAAAAGTTCTTCCGTGAGGTAATTTAATAAGGCTTGATAAAACAAGAGCATACTACAAAACATTTTTGGGGGGGTTAATATTCTTTATCCTTAGGTCTTCCCTAAGGAATCCACCTGCAATGCAAGAGACCTGGCTTCAATTCCTGGGTCCAGAAGATCCCCTGGAGAAGGAAATGGCAACCCCCCCCAGTATTCTTGCCTGGAAAATTCCACGGACACAGGAGCCTGACGGGCTCCGAAACAGCTTAGCGACTAAACCAACATTCTTTATCCATAGAAATTACACTACCAGTTCCTTCTACGGTAGAATTCAAAACAGGAAAATGTTAATTAGCATAGCTTTGAAAACCAATTCTCTTAACTAGAAACACAAGTTCTAGTTAAACACAAGTTTTAGTAGAAACACAAGTTCCTTAAATAGTTCTTAAGACATGCCTCCGCCTACAGGAAAAATATGAGAGAGTATCAAGAAGGATGAGGACAGTTCAGTGCTAACGATCAAATCAGCTGATGCCAGTGCTGAGACTGGGATTTGGTATTCACTGGGACACAGACATCAGGATTGAGTCATCAGTTCATTTCATAAAGTTATCTCTCAGCTATCAGACTGTCATCACTTCTCATCTGAGACATAAAGGAAAGAAATTTTATTCAAGTCAAAGTTTTGATAGAATTTTAACTTGAAGTAGAATACATCTGAATTTTTTGAAAACAAAGTTTATTTTTCTAAATCTTTCTCTGAATAACTTTTCTTGCACTGTAAGTATAATTATCTCAAATCAATTTAAGATACCTAATTATATTTAAATCTATTGATACAAACATTTATAAAGTTCAACTGCATACAAGGTATTATAATCAAGCTGATAAAGGTAATTTTAAACTGAGGCAGTGTCTATGACCGGGTGTAGGGGGACAGCAGGTGGTAGAGGAGGTGAGGGTTGAGTACGTGGTGAATTACACATAGTACCAAGTACAAGCAATAACTGATATGAAAATAACACCCACACACATATATATACATATATATACAGTGCATGGGAGAACAATGGGAGAGTACCCTGCTGGGGTGTTTTTGTTTTTTTTTTTTTAAACAAACTTATCAAGTGGATTTGTAATGATTTATTAGATTGAAAAAAGTATATTATTAGATTTTCATACCATCTCTTAGAGTTATGAATTTGGCTTGAACTGTTTATGTGTATTTCTCCGTATTTTAAGCACAGTATTTTCATTTGTATATCTGAATTAAGAAAGCAAACAATGAGATGAAAATAGGAAAGTACTCTTCTCATTTTACCCTCACTCTACATTTATAATCTCTAAATCTCAAAATCTTTGACATTCCCCCTCCTGCAAAAAGGGGGGTGGGGTGGGGGAGATATTCTTAAGCTGAAAGTGAAAGTCGCTCAGTCGTGTCTGACTCTTTGTAACCCTAAGGACTATACAGTCCATGGAATTCTCCTGGCCAGAATACTGGAGTGGGTAGCCTTTCCGTTCTCCAAGGGATCTTCCCAAACCAGGGATTGAACCCAGGTCTCCCGCGTTGCAGGAGGATTCTTTACCAGCAGAGCCACCAGAGAAGCCCAAGAATACTGGAATGGGTAGCCTATCCCTTCTACAGTGGATGTTTGGAATCAAACCGGGGTCTCCTGCATTGCAGATGGATTCTTTACCTGCTGAGCTACCAAGGAAGCCCATTCTTAAGGTGAATGTGCTTTAATTTGAGTCAAGTGTGTTAACTCTCACCTTGAAGACAAATACTATACAGTTAACAAACAATATTTATCTTAAAACCCAGAGGGCCATCTCTGTCACCTGTTATGTAGATATCTTAGAAGTGCCTAACTTACAAACAACCTTATGTGCAAATATTATCAAATTCTACTGACACGCAAATAAATAAACGAACAGTATCACATTCTATCTTCCCTCTAACATGGCCTCAAAGTCTGAAAGTACTTCTGCCTCCCTCTATCCCCATTAATTCTTGCTGTTAGTTCTCAGGTACGAAGAACAACTTCATGAATTCTCTTACTCTCACCTAACTATTGACTATGCCAAAGCCTTTGACTGTGTTGATCACAATAAACTGTGGAAAATTCTGAAAGACATGGAAATACCAGATCACCAGACCTGTCTCTTGAGAAACCTGTATGCAGGTCAGAAAGCAATAGTTAGAACTGGACATGGAACAACAGACTGGTTCCAAATAGGAAAAGGAGTACGTCAAGGATGTATATTGTCACCCTGATTATTTAACTTATATGCAGAGTACATTATAAGAAACGCTGGGCTGGAAGAAGCACAGGCTGGAATTAAGATTGCCGGGAGAAATATCAACAACCTCAGATAGGCAGATGACACCACCCTTATGGCAGAAAGTGAAGAAGAACTAAAGAGCCTCTTGATGAAAGTGAAAGAGGAGAGTGAAAAGATTGGCTTTTAAAGCTCAACATTCAGAAAACTAAGATCATGGCATCCAGTCCTATCACTTCATGGCAAATAGATGGGGAAACAGTGGAAACAGTGGCAGACTTTATTTTTTGGGGCTCCAAAATCACTGCAGATAGTTGACTGCAGCCATGAAATTAAAAGACGCTTACTCCTTGGAAGGAAAGTTATGACAAACCTAGACAGCATATTAAAAAGCAGACATTACTTTGCCAACAAAGGTCCGTCTAGTCAAGGCTATGGTTTTTCCAGTAGTCATGTATGGATGTGAGAATTGGACTATAAAGAAAGCTGAGCGCAGAAGAATTGATGCTTTTGAACTGTGGTATTGGAGAAGACTCTTGAGAGTCCCTTGGACTGCAAGGAGATCCAACCAGTCCATTCCAAAGGAGATCAGTCCTGGGTGTTCGTTGGAAGGACTGATGTTGAAGCTGAAACTCCGATACTTTGGCCACCTGATGCGAAGACCTGGCTCATTTGAAAAGACCCTGATGCTGGGAAAGATTGAGGGCAGGAGAAGAAGGGGACGACAGAGGATGAGATGGTTGGATGGCATCACCAACTCAATGGACATGGGTTTGGATGGACTCTGGGAGTTGGTGAAGGACAGGGAGGTCTGGCGTGCTGTGGTTCACGGGGTTGCAAAGAGTTGGACAGAAGTGAGCAACTGAACTGAACTGAACTCAAAGGAAAATACTATTGAGAAGCTGAGCCTTGCTCATTGCCTCTTGCTGGAGCTCAGTCCTGAGATCATCCTATTTCCAGTAAATTATTTCACTTTACTTACTGTCCTATACTCTCTTGCCCCTACAAGACAGTCCAATGTGTATGTTAATACTCCTCCCCTATCACCACTTTAAATAGATGGGTGGTAGTAGGCTATCAGATTAGATTATTTTTCTTGAATTTTAACTTGGGACTCACTATCTCACTAAAATAAAGATAACGGGCTAGGGGTCATACAGCAACACAAGCATTGTGCTAGAATAATACATTACAACTGTGCTTGACCTTGAAATTGCTAAAAACATACTTCTAGGCCCCCTTTATGGAGATTCTAACTTAGTAGACAGCAAGTGTATATTTGGGCTTCCCTGGAGGCTCAGACAGTAAAGAATATGCCTGCAATGCAGGAGACCCAGGTTCGATCCTTGGGTCAGAAGATCCTCTGGAGTAGGGAATGGCTACCCACTCCGAAACACTCTAAGGTAACTGTCAGTAGGTTGGCCATATGATTTATTGTCCAAGACAGGGCATACTTCCGAGTGAAAGATGGCACTTTTACAATTAAGTCAGACAACAGGCATAAACTGGGACTGTCCCAGGCAAACTGGTAACTACCTATTTATCAGTTAAGTTTGGAAAACACTCAAGAATCAGTATCATTTCAATCCTCCAATGTCTTAGAGCTAAGCCTTTAATGTGTTTGTACACATACTGGTATTTCATATGGAATATGGAACCTAAGTACTCATCAACAGTAGAGCACATAAGAGCTACACAAACATTTAGATATCAAAGTTTACATAAAATTAAAGCACATAATAAGCACATGAGAAAATTCTCAACACCTTTAATCCTTAGAGAAATGCAGATCTAAAACACAATGAAAAATCTACTTCACATCTACTAGGATGGCTATGATCAAAAAGACAGACAATAGTAAGAACTGGTGAGCATGTGGAAAAGATAGAAATCCTTTTATATTGCTGCTGGGAATGCAAAATGCTACAGCTACTTTGGAAAACGGTTGATCAGTTCCTCAAATGGTTTAAGAATTACTATCTGACCCAGCAATTCCACTGGTGGGCACACACCCAAGGGAAATGAAAACATATGTCTACACAAACACTTGGACAAGAATGTTTATAGCAGTGAAATTAAAAGACGCTTACTCCTTTGGAAGGAAAATTATGACCAACCTAGATAGCATATTCAAAAGCAGAGACATTACTTTGCCAACAAAGGTTCGTCTAGTCAAGGCTATGGTTTTTCCTGTGGTCATGTATGGATGTGAGAATTGGACTGTGAAGAAGGCTGAGCACCGAAGAATTGATGCTTTTGAACTGTAGTGTTGGAGAAGACTCTTGAGAGTCCCTTGGACTGCAAGGAGATCCAACCAGTCCATTCTGAAGGAGATCAGCCCTGGGTGTTCTTTGGAAGGAATGATGCTAAAGCTGAAACTCCAGTACTTTGGCCACCTGATTCGAAGAGTTGACTCGTTGGAAAAGACTCTGATGCTGGGAGGGATTGGGGGCAAGAGGAGAAGGGGACAACAGAGGATGAGATGGCTGGATGGCATCACTGACTGGACGGACATGAGTCTGAGTGAACTCCGGGAGTTGGTGATGGACAGGGAGGCCTGGCGTGCTGTGATTCATGGGGTCACAAAGAGTCGGACACAACTGAGCGACTGATCTGATCTGATTTATAATTGCCCAGAAGTAGAAACAACTCAAATGGCCCTTAACTGATGAACTGATTTAAAAAAATGTGGTATTACTCATATTGTGGCATATTATTCAGCCACAAAAAGGAACAAAATACTGATTCTTACTACCACATGGATGGACCTTAAAAACTTTATGCTTAAGTGAAAGACAGTCACAAAAAATGACATACTGTATGATTTCATGTATATGAAATTTCCAGAAGAGGCAAATCTATAGAGACGGAAAATAGATTAATGGTTGTCTGGGGCTAGGAGAATGATTGCTAATGGATATGGGGTTTCTTTATGAAGTGATGATAATGTTCTAAAACTAGATTATGGTGATAGTTGCATAACTTTTTGAACTCAGTGAACTGTAAATTTTAAGTCAGTGGATTTTATGGTTTGTGAACTGTATTTCAATAAAGTTACTTTAAAATATCAGTATAAAAAAGTCAACATTGGCCAATAAATTTCAATGTGATTTATATGCCAGGTTTTATATTAACTCTTTAAAGAGCCCACACCACATTTTCAAATTTTTTTGTATAAATGTTTTTTTTTTTTTGTATAAATTTGTTAACACTGCTTCATCAAAAGCATCTGACTGACCTGAATTCAAAGTCTGGCTCATGAAAGCCAAGTCAAACTCATTACCTTTAGGATCATAATACACCTGTAGAGCCACATTCTGATGTTCCTCAAGCTTCAATTTCTGCAAACGCTGTTCATATCAATTCTTACCTACTCCTCCTATCATGGTGATGATTTGTAAATATTGCTAACCTAGATTAGTGGAAAATTCACGCAAATGACTGATGTCTGGCTACTGTCAGAACAAATTTGCTGTGATCCTAAATATGACAAATCTTAATACTTCACTTCAATATGACATATACTGAATTTCCTCCAGTTTGGCTAAATTTTAGTTCAGAAAGACTATTTCAGGTATAAACAAAAACAACCTAGATAACAAAGAAAATTACTCATGGAATGAATACCAAGCAATGTTAACAACAAAGTAGCTATGAAAATATTCTACTTCACAAAACGTACTTTATTTAACAAATACATCCTGGTTTACAAAATAAGTAGGACATTACTTAACTATGACTCACTGACTTTGTCTACTGTGTGAAGAATGAAAATTTGGGGTTAGAACAAGTTATCAAGTTAAAAAGAAATGCAGGTACACTTTCATATTTATTATAGGGTCTATTTCCTTACCATTAAATCTCATTTAATGCTGAAAGGAAAAACTCCTGCAGGGTAGAAACAAAAAAAAACCTCTTTACTAAATAAAATTATTTTTGTTATTACATGGACAACTTATGCTAACATTTCAATTTATAATTAGCACACTCTGAGTAGCTCAGGGTCACTTACAATATAAAACAATAATTACAATATAATACAGTAACTTTGTATTCTATACTACCAATCAGGTACGATGGTAGGCTAGAGACTTTAGGCATGTAAGGGCTAGACAGCTTTACTTCCTGAGGAATCTTTCTTGAGAAAACACTTCAGGCTACTGTCTAGTAAAATGAGTGTGAAAATCAAGAAAGGAAGGACCTAAAGGATCCAGTAAACACTTGATTCAAGCTAGGAAGGCAGTGAAGGCAAGTCCCAGGCTGAGAGCACGAAACAGAATTCAAGAAAGAATCTGAGAGGCCTCCATGAAACAGACGCTGAATAACACTGAAGATATATTGATGGTACATTATTATTTGTTCATCAGAAAAAAATGAAAATTAGAAACCCCAGGAAAACTGGAAAAATATTTTCAAGTGCTAGTTATAATACCAGCATTTGAGTCAAGACAGAAGGTCTTCTAAGTATGTAAGTAAGTGGTTTTAAGCAACTGGCAATTCTAGGAGTAACATAAAGTCTAGAACAACAAAGTATGGAGTTTGATAGCAATAATTCTGACAAGCTAGCTATCTATTTTGAAATCTTCCCCAATAAATGCCCTTATACTACTCTGGGGCTAAAAAATAGGCACATTAATTGACCTATTAATTCCTTTATACTTGATACAGTATAAAGCTGAACTTGCAGTAGAGTCCTGGCTGGGCCATGTTAATTTTGGGTAAATAATTTTGTATGTCTGAAATATAGGATGCCAGGCGAAAAGCTGTAAGAGAAATGAGGGCAGGACAAAAATGCATGTATTCCAATTTTACAACAGGATATGTAAAAGCAATTCAATTAATGGTTATCTGACCACCAACTTTCACTTGGTTCTCTATTTTGCATTTAGAAGGTGTCAATCTCACATAATCCTTGGAAAAGACCACCAGACACCACTGTTCCTACTTTATCATAGTTCCAGTAATCCTCTCTCTCTTTAACCTGTCCAAAGACTAGGGGAAAGAAGAGAAGGGCAAGTAGGATAAGGAGAAAAAGGAATGGAAGCAGCAGCCATTTACAATATGGAAATTTTGATTCAGGTGGATTCCTGATAAATCATGAGCTTTTCAAAGATATGTCTTTAAGGACAAAAGCAATTCAATTATAGCCCTTTCTGTGATCTTAGTTTAATAAGAACATCAATTATCCCTTACTAGCATTTCTGTAAGCTTAATGACAAATGCCACATACATCAAAACAAACAAAAAAAAATGACATGAGCAAAGATAAATAGGTCCTTTCTAAAATTATCAGTATTAGATGCGAGTAAAGTAGATATAGGACTTCCCTGGTGGCTCAGACAGTAAAGTGTCTGCCTACAATGCAGGATTTACGTCAATCCTCTTAAACTCGCTTGTTTTATCATTGGGTTTTCCATTTTAGTAGTAAGGTAAACACAACTGAAAAGTTGTGCTTTCAGAAAAACCACGAAATAATTTTCACATGTAAAATAGAGCTTGAATATTATGCTTAAAAACCACTTTACGCTTTTATAACTTGAATTAAATTTCAAAATTAGCATTCACTAACAAGAAAATTAACACTCATAAAAAGCATGGCGGTCAAAAAAAAAAAAAAGAGTAACTGAACACTGAACTCTAGTTACCCATATGCATGCCCAAGTGTTCAAGACTGAAGTATACCGATCCTTGCAATGTATTTTGAAATGCATCAAAAAATAAGACAGATTGATACAGGATAAAGTTAAAGGAACGAAATGTTAATAACTGTAGTTATTAAGTGAGTCATCCATCAAATTTTTGTATGCTTAGAAAATTTCATCAGTATAGAAGACACTAGTGATATGTCTAAGTACAAGAGAGAAATGACTTTGAACTTCTCATTCTATACTGCCAATCAGGTATGATGGCAGGATAGAGACTTCAGCCATATAAGGGCCAGACAGCTTTACTTTCTAAGCAATCTTTCTTGAGAAAACACTTCAGGCTCCTGTCTAGTAAAATGAGTGTGAAAATCAAGAGAGAGGAAGGATTTACAGGATCCAGCAAACAGTTGATTCAAGCTAAGAAGGCAGTGAAGGCAAGTCCTAGGCTGAGAGCAGGACACAGAATGCAAGACAAAATCTGAGAGAGGCCTCCATGAAACAGACATTGAATAACACTGAGGATAAAGTGATGGTACATTATTATTTGTTCATCAGAAAAAAAGGAAAATTAGAAACCTCAGGAAAACTGGAAAAAATATTTTTAAGGAAATCTACGCCTTTAATGTGTAACAAAACAAACTTGCATGATACTGACAAATTGATGGAAGTTTAAAAAAAAATCTATTTGACTTTTGATGCTTATAACATTCTACTTGTGGAAACAGTGGCTGACTTTAGTTTTTTGGGCTCCAAAAATCACTGCAGATGGTGACTGCAGCCATGAAATTAAAAGACGCTTACTCCTTGGAAGGAAAGTTATGACCAACCTAGATAGCATATTCAAAAGCAGAGATGTTACTTTGCCAAAAAAGGTCCGTCTAGTCAAGGCTGTGGTTTTTCCAGTGGTCATGTATGGATGTGAGAGTTGGACTATAAAGAAAGCTGAGTGCAGAAGAATTGATGCTTTTGAACTGCGGTGTTGGAGAAGACTCTGGAGTCCCTTGGACTGCAAGGAGATCCAACCAATCCATCCTAAAGGAGATCAGTCCTGGGTGTTCATTGGAAGGACCGATGTTGAAGCTGAAACTCCAATACTTTGGCCACCTGATGCGAAAAGCTAACTCATTTGAAAAAACCCTGATGCTGGGAAAGATTGAAGGCAGGAGGAGAAGGGGACGACAGAGGATAAGATGGTTGGATGGCATCACCGACTCAATGGACATGAGTTTGGGTAAACTCCGGGAGTTGGTAATGGACAGGGAGGCCTGGCGTGCTGCAGTTCATGGGGTCGCAAAGAGTCGGACATGACTGAGCGACTGAAATGAAGTGTCTTCAAGGGACTCATCAATTCTGATAACAGTAGACAAAGGCATGATAATCAATTATAGATCCACTTTACTGTTTGATTTTTTTGTGTTTACATTGTTTTGATTCTTTTAAAGTTTAACTAGTTTACAATCTGTTGAGTGTACTGAATAGACATGAAATGTTTTTGATTTGAACAGATGTTGGCAATATTACCTGTGTAAAAACATTTAGAAGTGAGCATCATTTTTCTCAAATCGACTTGACTGTTACCAGAATGTTCTAAAAATAGATGTAAAAACTGTCTCTAAGACTTTCATTTCCTGTGATCATACCATCTTGAATAAAACAAAACCTAACATCATAAAGACACCATCATGGTCTAGGTGCCTGGTTCTCTGACAAGATCTAATGAGCTCTGAGGACTAGCTGGAGCTCCTCCGCCAGTAACAACAAGGACTATAACCCAGCAAGTCTAAGGATGGTGCTAAACAGCCAGGGGGAATACAAAGGAGCCAAGTACGTACTCAGGACATCTGTAGGATTAGTCCTCCACCATTTCTCTCATTTTAGACAACAGGGCCAAACAAGAGGGTCTTATGCCTGAGCAAATAAGTCTCTCATCCCTGCCAACATTTTTACTCTCTGAGGATGTGGGGGATGGAGAGAGGCGACTGGTGTCATTGACACTGAGACACCTTTATGGTAACTTTTCGATTGTGTTTGGGACCAGTTGAATCTTCTCTCCTCTGACTATGCCTTCCTTTCCTACACCACCCCCTATACACATACTCTATATGTAGAAGAGACAAGTCCCTTGAGAATGCACTCCTGTCATTAGAATAGTTCCAGAAAAGGCTAAATCACTATCTGCTTGATTTCCCTCTCATGTACGTTCCCCACAAAAGCCTGCTCAAAAAGGCATGAGTCGGCTATCTCCTCAATTCTAATATCCTTTGAAAGAAGAAAGTAAGGAAAAGCAGCTAACTATGAAAAGCTATTTAGGTAACTGGACCAGTCCTTGAGAACTACTAAGGTTGGACCAGATGACTTCTCAACATCCCGAGAGAACAATTTATCTTGTGAAGCTTCCCAGGTGGCTCAGTGGTAAAGAACCTGCTGGCCAAACAGGAGCCATGGGTTCAATCTCTGGGTTGGAAAAATCTCCTGGAGGTGGAAATGGCAACCCGCTCCAGTATTCTTGCCTGGAAAATTCCATGGACAGAAGAGCCTGGTAGGCTACAGTCCATAGGGTCTCAAAAGAGTTGGCCACAACGTAGCAACTGAGCGGCTCAAACAGTATGTAAATGTAGGTAATTCTAAGAAAAACTACCAGATCTCTTGTTTTAGCACCGAAAAGACAAGAAACCTTTAACAAGTACAGATTAAAGACTTGGGTTTAGGCTTTAAAAATGTCCCTTAAAATTCACTGGAAAAGACTCTGATGCTGGGAGGGATTGGGGGCAAGAGGAGAAGGGGACGACAGAGGATGAGATGGCTGGATGGCATCACTGACTCGATGGATGTAAGTCTCAGTGAACTCTGGGAGCTGGTGATGGACAGGGAGGCCTGGCGTGCTGCGATTCATGGGGTCGCAAAGAGTCGGACATGACTGAGCGACTGATCTGATCTGATCTGATCTGACAGAGGAAATGATTCACTTAGCTAATAAATACGCGTAGATGACAGCCCCAGAGCCACACTTCAAAGTGTTCCAATGTTCTTGCTCCTTTAAATCCTGAATTTGAGAGAACACCGCTGAACTTCAGTAAATAAGTGCAATTTCCATCTCCACCCAAGTATGCCCCCATGCCATGGCCCTTGTACTTTCTGTTCCTCCTACTTAGAATGTTCTTCCCTCACATTATCAGTTATGTCAAGAGGCCTTCTGACCACCATATCCAAATTGGACCCCACATCTCATTCTGTTTTTCAACCTGCTTTGTTGAAAAAAAAAACACAAAACTGCAGCAATGTCGATTGGATATTTGGTTCAGTATTTATACAATCACTGAGGATCACTTATATTTTAACCTAATTAATTTTTACTGGGAAAATACACGCTAAAGAACCATTCTCTAAGGCAGAATTTTTGCAATTTCCTTCTGTCTTCCAAAAGTTAATAGCAGGATTGGAGTAAGGTAACAAACTGCCTTAAAGGAGACATCAGTTTACCCTGATTTCTGAATAATTTCTTTACTTTTGTTGGCCCTTTCTCATCCTTACTTGTTTGCCATTGTAATTTGTAGTTAAGTAGAAAATTATATGAACAAAGTTCAGCTTTTAAAATAAATACTACTATTACAATGAACCAAATTTACATGAAAGTTACCATGCTATGGTATGTACACTTTCAGTGGGAAAAAAAATTAGCCAATCCTATAGAATGTGCGTGTATGAGTGTGCTCAGTCATTCAGTCATGTTCGACTCTTTGCAACCCTATGGACTATAACCCTCCAGGCTCCTCTGTCTGTGGAATTTTTCAGGCAAGAATACTGCAGCGTGTTGCCATTTCCTACTCCAGGGGTTCTTCCCCACCCAGTGTTTCCTGCGTATCCTGCACTGACAGGCGGATTATTTACCAGAGCCACCTGGGAAAAGAAAGAAAAAGAAAGTGAAGTTGCTCAGTTGTGTCCAACTCTTTGCGACCCCCTGGACTGTAGCCTACCAGGCTCCTCCGTCCATGGGATTCTCCAGGCAAGAATACTGGAGTGGGTTGCCATTTCCTTCTCCAGGGGATCTTCCTGACCCAGGGATGGAACCCAGGTCTCCTGCATTGCAGGCAGACGCTTTACCCTCTGAGCCACCAGGGAAGCCAATCCTATATAGCAGAGGTTGACAAATATAAATGAAAAAAGACAAGCCTCAAGCCTTTGGTGGTTTTTATACACCCAAAAGTTAGGCTTCCCTGGTGGCTCAGATGGTAAAGAATCCTCCTGTAATGTGGGAGACCTGGGTTCGATCCCTGGGTTGGGAAGATCCCCTGGGGGAGGGCATGGCAACACACTCCAGAATTTTTGCCTGGAGAATCCCCATGGACAGAGGAGATTGGTGAGCTGCAGTCCATGGAGTTGCAGAACAACTAACACATACACAAATTTACAGGCATGATCATGTTTCCTCCTTATAAAAACCCTCATTTAAAAGGTGAAGGGGAAAAAAAAAAAGGTGAAGGAAGACTGAGAGGCTAAGTAACTTGCTCAAAAACCACATGAGCTGTTAAGTGGCAGACTGGTGATTTTCAACCAAGTTTCTGAGTCTCCAAAGATACTTCTTTCCACTGGACAAGCTATTCTTAAAGTGTGGTCCAATGACCACTGCAGATCAAGATGCTTTCAAAGCGTTCATGAGATCCGTCCCCTTTCCTCTACATATCTGTATGAGGCCATGTCTTATACTTCTATCAAAATCACATATAATGTCAGAGTGAATGGAAAAATAGATACGAGAATAGATATTTTCTTATAAGCCATACGTTATGGAGTTTTGCAAAAAAGTAGAACAATGCCTTTCTTCTCATTTTTATTTTGCAAATATATTTTTAACAAAATACATTACAGCTGTCTCTCAATATCCATGGGGTATTTGTTCCAGAGTCACCCTCTGGTTCCCAAATCCACAAATGCTCAAGTCCCTCATATATAATGGCACAGTATTTGCATATAACCTTTGCACATCCTTCCCTAAACTTGAAATCATCTCTAGATTACTTACAATACCTAATGCAAAGCAAATACTATGTAAACCATCATAAATATAATATAAATGCTATATAGTCATCCAAACATGGCAAACTATTTCATTTTTGGAACTTTCTGGATTTTTTTTTAAGCACTAGTTTTCAATCCACTGCCGGCTGACCTATGTATGCAGTCCAGCAGATATGGAGGTTCAACTGTATTTATATTACAAGCAATAAACTTATTATCCTTTTAAAATGAATCACTAAATATTAAAGAAATCCTCTCAATATTGTTAACATGACAATACTCCCCAAATTGACCTATTTGATACAATCTTATCAAAATCAAGCTGGTTTCTTCAAAGAAAGTGGTCAGCATTCAGAATAGCCAAAGCAATCCTGGAAAAGAATAACAGAGTTAGAGGACTCACATGTTCTAATTTAGAAACTTTTTCCAAAGCTACAGTGTGGGACTACTAGAATAATGACAGACAAATAAATCAATGGAATAGAAATGAGAACAAGTCTCCTACATTTATGGTCAACAAATGTGTTAAGACAATTCAATGGGGAAAGAACAACAAATAATGCTGAGACAAAAAAAAAAAAAAGGATATCCACATGTAGAAGAATGCATTTGGATCTCTTCCTCACACCATACACAACAATTAACTCAAAATGGATCAAGATCATGCATATCACACAAAGTGTATCCTCTCCAAGTTGGTGACCTATGACTTTTATTTTTGACCTCCTCACATTCCTCCTGCATTGCTTTAAAACATTTAATACTTTTGTACTAAAAGGTTCATGGTCACACAATAAACACAGTGTAACTAAATATAACTTTCTTCCCTCAAATTATATCTCATTTGTTGTCTTTACAAGGAACAAAATCTCTTGTTTTACAGATTTCAACAACTCAAAATGCAACTATCTAGAAGGCAATGGCACCCCACTCCAGTACTCTTGCCTGGAAAATCCCATGGACAGAGGAGCCTGGTAGGCTGCAGTCCATGGGGCCGCTAAGAGTTGGACACGACTGAGCGACTTCACTTTCATGCATTGGAAAAGGAAATGGCAACCCACTCCAGTGTTCTTGCCTGGAGAATCCCAGGGACGGGGAAGCCTGGTGGGCTGCCGTCTATGGGGTCACACAGAGTCGGACACGACTGAGGTGACTTAGCAGTTGAATAATGAATGTACAGCCTCTCTTGACAAAACCAAAATTCTTTTATAGCAACTGGAAAATGAACAAAATAATATAGATGACCAATATCAGATTCCTTCCAGTTTATATGAAGCAAGGTTGGAAAGAAAAAGTGCAGCAAGCCTGAAAAAAAGAAAAATGGGGACGTCCCTGGTGGTCTAGTGGTGAAGAATATGCCTACCAATACAGGCAACATGGGTTTGATCCCTGTTCCAGAAACATCTCACATGCAGTCGAGCAACTAAGTCTTTGCGCCACAACTACTGAACCCACGCGCCTAGAGCCTGTGCTCCACAACAAGAGAAGCCCCAGCACTGAGAAGCCTGTGCACTGCAACAAACAGCAGCCCCTGCTCACCGCAACTAGAGAAAGCCAGCGCACAGCAAGACCCAGCACAGCCATAAAGAAAGAAAGAAAAGTTTAAAAGACTCCATGCTCCCAATGCAGGAGGCAAGGGTCAATCCCTTAGTCAATCCCACTCATCTTACTGTGGGTGCTAAGATCCTTCATGCCACAAAGCACAGCCTAAAAAATAAAAAATTTAAAAAGAAGAATGAACTGGCATTTACGGAAAACAAAGCATATAAAATGAAAACAGAAACTACATGTTGGATACGTCTAATGTAGAAGTATTTCTACTGCGTGCAGATGCATGTGAACAAGAAAGTATAAATAAATGAATAGTAAGAAATATATGAATTGATATTCTGCAGAGAATAACTTTTAAAAAACAGATGCTTCTGCCTCCCAATACTATACAGGGACACATATATAAGTACTGGATATTTTTTGTAATTGACTTAATAATTTTAAAATGATGATAACTTCAGTCGTAAAAAAATAGTACAGCAACCAGCCATGTACTCTTCTTCATCCAGTTTTTCCCAATGATAACATTATACAATTGGCCCTCCTTATCCACATGTTTCATATCTCTGGATCCAACCAACCTCAGACAGAAAACATTTAGGAAAAAAATTTCAGAAAGTTCCAAAGGTAAAACTTGAACTTGCCATGCACTGGCAACTATTTATATAGTATTTGTATTGTATTTACAACAACTTACAAAGTATTTGATATTATAAGTAATTTAGAGGTAGATTAAAGTATATAGGAGTATATATGTAGGTTTATATGCAAATACTATTCCATTTAATACAAGGGACTTGAGCATCTGTGAATTTCGGTATTCAAGGGCAGTCCTAGAACCAATCCCCAGTGGATACCAAGGAATGACTGTGTAAGTGTAGTTCAATATCAAAACCAGGTAATGACACTGATATAATCCACAATTTGATTCAGATTTTAATGATTTTACACACACTGTGTGTTTTTATGTAATTTTATCACATGTATATAGATTTACATAACCCCCACCACAATCAAGGTACAGAGCTGTTCAATTACCACAAAGATCTCTCATGTTAACCCTTTACAATCACAATCACCCTGCTCCTCCCACCCAGCAATACTTGGCAATTGCCAACCCATCCACCTTTCGTCACTTTGAAAATGCTATATATACATGAAAAAAAAAAAAATATATATATATATATATATATATCGGAGAAGGCAATGGCACCCCACTCCAGTATTTTTGCCTGGAGAATCCCATGGATGGAGGAGCCTGGTGGGCTGCAGTCCATGGGGTTGCTAAGAGTCGGACATGACTAAGCGACTTCACTTTCACTTTTCACTTTCATGCACTGGAGAAGGAAATGGCAACCCTCTCCAGTGTTCTTGCCTGGAGAATCCCAGGGACAGGGGAGCCTGGTGGGCTGCCGTCTACGGGGTCGCCCAGAGTCAGACACGACTGAAGTGACTTAGCAGCAGCATATATATATATATATATGGAACCACATGGTAGTTCCATTTCAAGATTGGTTTTTCATTTGGCATAATTCCTTTAAGATATATCCAAGTTGCTGTGTACAACAGTTTGTTCCTTTTTATTGCTGCATAGCATTCCATGGTATAGAGACAGCACTGGTTGTTTAACCGTTCACTCACTTAAGGGTGTCTGGGTTGTTTCCAGTAAAAAAGATACTTATTTTTACCCAAGAGGATTTTTAACATGAAGGCCTTATGGTTATTTAAACTGCTTCTTTGCATATATATATACACACACACACATACACACAGATTTCCCCCCCAACATTAAACCTTAAAAAAAAAAATTAAATCCCACAGCCTCCCTCTTCAGTGAGGGCCAAAACAACAAAGTAAATCTGCAGATAGTTAGACCTCTAACTCAGACTATAACGTGTTATTTTATACTAGCATGGAACTTCTTTCATGTAGAAGGCAGGTTAGTGACATTAACTGCACATCTAGTCCACAAAAGTAATTTATATCTGTCACTGATTAAGCTAAAGTTGGCAGAAGTCAAATTATAGTCTTTAAACTCTTAAGACAATATCAAATAATATCAAATTATTGACTTTTAAGAAAAAAATGTCAAGAATTAAAAACAAATGGAGTTTATGCTCCACATTTAATTTCTTTTGGAGAGAAAGTAGTTTTAGGGAGTTGTGGATGAAAACATTAGTCAAGCAGGCTTACAAGAACAATCATTTAAACGTGTTATGTGAGCTAGCATTTATGAAAAGAGGAGGAACAAAAACCTCACAATTTGCTTGGAGAAAGGAGCTTACAGGTAGAAACTAAGAAAAAAGTCACTAATCTACAATTCAGAGGGCAAAGAGAGAATAACAAAGATTATCAAGTGTAGGCTTGCAAAACTCATACAAAAAAATTTTAACTTAATAAGTATGTGTTAACTATGGAAGAAAGAAGAGGCAATAAAGAATAAAATCTGGGAACAAAAAAACAAATTTTTGGAAAATAAGGTAAAGAACTAGTCTTGAGCCAGGATTAAATAACTCATCTCTTAGTTCAACCATCAGTCAATAACTAATTGAAATAAATCCTGAAAAAAATACACATGCTTACCAGGTATAAGCAAATCTGTTTAATTATATAACATATACTTATTTGGAAAGCAAAGTTAACTTAATAAAATTGTTTGATTTTATTATTTCTTTGCCCATGTCTGTAATATTAGTACACATTATCAGAATTCACATGGATCAAGTGGAAGATTTTACTTTTTTAGAAAAAGACTATTATTCTGAGAAGAATGGACACACTCCCTTCTCTTTATGATAACCATCTTAGTTTATTTATCTTAAGTGATAAGCAGTAAGGTATCATCATTGTATGTGGATATGACTAAACAGTGTACTGATTCTGTGGTTTGGAGCAGCAAGTGCTATCTGAAAAGTTCGCTACCATTTGTAACCACACCTCTTTTGACGTACGGACTACTGAACATATTTATAATAGACCATGAAAGTGGTAATTGTGAGATTTTCTAATCCAAGCAGCAACAATATAATATAAACCCATCAGTCTTAAAGTGTTTATTACTGTAACATTTTCAAGAATGGAAAAACACCCACAAAACCTGCTATCAACTCTTAGTACTTCTTTATTTTTGAGGAATTAGAACTTAACATTAACTGAAATAGGTATAATTAGGTATTCTAAAGTGCTAGTACTAGAGAATCTTTCGTTACTCAACAATTCTTGTCTTATGCATAGTATTTTTAAAAGCTTATTTCAATTTTAGAATATTTTCTACTGCTGCCGCCATGTAAGGTCCCTCAAAGGAGGACCCAACAGTATGGGTTCAATAACCTGGCAGGCGTGTCACACTATATACTTCAGCTCGTATTCAGCATCAGGTAGAGCTGCCCTGAACCCTGGCCAGACACTACTGTCAGAAGACTCCATAAAAAAACTGTTTTCAAGCTAACCTTAAATTTGTCTCACTGTACACACTCCAAGGACACCATTATGTGTGAAGACCCAGTACATTTTCAAAAGTTCCTGGGAGGAGAAAGGAACAGTGTGTCTGGAATGTTGTTACACAGAAAAGAAACACTTAAGAACTGATAAATAATGAGAATTCAAAGCAGCAACAAAACAGTAGTCAATCTATGGCCATAACAAATTCAAATACCTCACTTAATCTTACTAACACTATAAAAAGTTCAATAGCTGCCTGCCCCGGGTGAATATGGATAGCGAGTACATAAACTTGATCTTGAAAACATAACAGCTCAATAACACTTTAGAGGTATTATAATTATTTATCACTTAAATAACCTGACACATACTTTTACTCCAGATAATCCATTTGAAACTCAACACCTACACTTTAATGCAAAATCAAAAAATCATCTATAAAATAATAACTCTTCTGTGCCTGATAACCAATTTCTCACATCTTCCACTTTGAAAATGGCTAATTAAAAATTGTACTTTAAGTTACAATATAAATGAAAACCTCCACAGAACTCCTCACTAATAGAACATGTCCTGAGGCTCCAACAACACCCATAGGCATTTGAGAAACCAACTCATTCTTTCAATATGCCTGTCGGTAACAACAGTTAATGTTTAACATACATACTAAGTGTTAGGTGACTAGGGGTTTTAAATACTTCATCTCTAAAATCTTCACAACTCTTTGAGCTGAGCATAACTATTCCCATTTTATAGATGAGGAAACTATGAGGGTCATAGAGGGGTCCTGTAGCTAGTAAGAGAATACAGAAGAAGCTGCCTATATTTTCATCGGCCCTTTCTGTACATAAGGCACATGAGATCTGAAAGCATTATATATTTATCAATTAACCAACAAGTTTTAGAAAATGCTGGGCTGAGTAATGTATGCTCTGGGTACTTTTTGTGGGGAGCTGAGCGAACTTACCTTTCAGGGTTACATGGTTCATTTCTTAATTCTAACACACAACCAAATTTCTTTCAGATACTGAATCTATGAATACAAGTCAATTCTATACCTAGGTATATTAGTTATGGATTATGGAAGATCATTAAGCCAGTAGAGTCTTCTCAGATCCTGAAGAAAATGGTCCAACACAGTCAAAACTCAAGTATTTCTTCAGAACCCTAGTTTATGCTGGTTCCAAGTAAGCCTCAGAAGTGGGCCTACGGTTTCACCTGTGATTACAAACATGTCCACAAAAAACTACAGAATCCAGTATTTAAGGACATATTCACCCAGACAAAAAAGCAAGGACTGAAAAGATGAGCACTCAATCAACATGTGAGGAAAAAGAAATCCCTCTCAAGTACGGCCAAATGTACCAAATTTTGTCAAGTCGTGTGTCCAATTAACCTAGTCATACTGGTATCCTACTAAAACATGGCACAGAGTTTACTGTTTCAAATATTACAAGTAGGTGGGCTGCAGAGTTCGACTTGAACCATCTTTTTGTTATTCAAAAGTTCTTGTAATCAATGACATTTAGGCTAAAAGCAGTTTCTTCAGATTACAGTTATGCAAACCATAATCTCGAGAGATATATATACTTACATATACATGCATATATATTCATATACATATAACCATATATACACACACACACACTTTTTTTTCTACTCTGGAAAATCATATTATAAAAACCATCTGCTACTTACTAAGCCTTCCTATTTGAGCAAACACCTCTTCGCCTTTTACTTAGTTGACCTGCTATCCCAATTATACACGGGACCTTGAGAGCCTCAACAGTTTGTTTCTGCATAAAAGCAAGCTCAAAGAACAGAGGCACTCTCCTCTGCACCTAACAACAAAAAAAAGAGAACGACAAAAAACTTCAAACACACAGGGACCTGGGGGGCAGAGCCGAAGGCTCAACCCTGATGGGTGTAAATCTGATCCCCGAGGTCTGTGGCATTGACAGTCATTCAACTTTCTTTCCAATATTCCCACTGTGCTTTTTCTGTTACCACACGCAAAATGTACCACTAACATTTCATCAACCAGTCGGAATGTCTTATTTCCTTCCTAAAAATTTTCAGGGTGCAAGGCCAGGGGGCAGCGGCCGCGGGGTGGGCCGAGGATCCTGGAGCACGGGCGCCAGCCACCCAGGAGAGCAGAGCCCCGCAAGGCACCCGCTCCGGGCAGGCCTGCTGTGGCTGGTTCCCCAGTCCCTGGGGGTGCAAGAACAGCAGCAGCAGCCATAGCAGGGACTCGGGAACCTTTCCCCCGTCTCCTCCGCTAGGCCTCGAGGGGTTTGCTTTTCACATGGCCCCCGGGTGGGGGCGGTGGGCGCAAGGTACTAGATGCAACTGCAGGCGCAGCGGCGGGCCAGACGAGCCGGGGCTCCCTCAGAACCCGACCTCCCAGCGGGGCTGGCAGCAGCAGCACCTCGGCGGGGCCCTGGCTGGAGCGTCGACCGCTCGGCGGGGAAGGCCACCTTCTCACACACCACATCTCTCCCCTGACTGCCTCCTTCTCCGTTAGCGCTACCGGCTGGCGGGCGGGGGAGGGGAGGGAGGCGCGTTATTCCCGGGGAGCTGAAGGGGGGGAGGGGAGGGCATCTCTTACCCGCGTTACTGAGGAGGAGGAGGCGGCGGTTGGAGCGCGGCGCGGCGGGGCGACGGCGGGGCTGGGTGGGTGCAAGTAGGAGTCTTACGAAAGGGAATTAACCCCATCACCAGCCCGGACACCGGCTCCAGCGGCAGCCGCGGCTGGCAGAATCCCGCCCCTTCCCACCACGCACTAGCCCCGCCTCCTCGTTCTCTTTGAGAGCAGTCGACAAATCATAGGATGTACATCCTTGGAGTGGCAGGAGGAGTATCCAATCACACCTCAACAAACGGCCTTCTCTCCACCCCTTCATCTCCTCCCGGGCCGCGGGAGAGCCGTGCCAAATCTTTCTCCACCCTCAAGGGAAAAAGAGCCAATCGGCTATAAGTATCCGCCCTTGAAGGACGCAGAGGACAACCAATAATAAACCTAGGAGGACAGCCATTTTGCCCACTCGAGAAAGAGCCACCTTTTCCCACGAGTTGGAACCTGAGGTTGGGGGAGTTCTGGGAATTTTTACTGACCTGAATATATTGGAAAGACAACTATATTTCCTCAAGAGTATTTATACTGTTTTATAGGAGGAAAGGAAAATTCTCGTCCTCCATGTGGTTGGAGGTGGGGAATGCTGCTGAAGGATTTGGCTCCTCCTCTCAGCGGTAACGGGCTCTAAGACCAACACCTGGTTTCTCCAGCCTCAATGGGAAAAGGCGGGGTGATTGCCCTTTTCGGCTTGCAGCCGACTACAGCTCCCAAAGTGCTTTGTCCCCGCCCATATCCTTTCCTCAGTTTGCTTCCCGCGGAGTCTGACGGGAATTGTAGTTCATGGGAGGTACCCACGCCGCCTCATCGGCCAATGAAAAAGAATATATTTCTGAATGATTTGGAGTTTGGGGCTGGGAAATAACCCCAGGGCTGAGGTGAAGCCTTTTCGCCACCCTAATAGAAGAGCGAGAAGGGTTAGAAAAGCGAGTCGGGGAAGAGTATTTTCTCGCAACGTGGTAGGGGTTTTAGATTCCTGCTATTTGCATTCTATTACTTTCAGTTTGTCCCTTTGAAGTCACTTCCGCTTTGGGACGGACACAGGCCAAACCCGTGGCGGGAGTTGGAGATTCTGCAGCGGATACACCAGGTGTGGTCGTCCGGGAGTGGCGTGGCGGGGTAGTTGGTAGTTTCTTGCGTGAGTGATAGGAAGTTGAACAGAATTTAATTGCATTTTGAGAAAGAGTGGGTAAAATGGGATGGGGGTAGTTCCAAAGTCCAAGATGCGGTTCTCCAGCCTCCTTGTCATTCCCGGAGTCTCACTTGTCTTTTGACTTGCCAAGTATTAGATTGCACGCATAAATTTGGGGAGTGTGCCTCTAAAACCTTCACGTCTTCACTTTGACTAAAAGGAAGCGACTCAGAAGTTCTGAGCGAAGTCTTCCCATTTTTACAAACCAACTGAAGGCTGGTTCGAAGAAAAACTGCAGAAGGGCTCATGATTGCTACTTGAGAATAAGCGCATTACTTTTTTTTTAGTAAAGCAGACATTAAACAAGGGTCGACAGGATGCCAACTATAGTACCCCGATGAATACAGATCATCAGAAAGGCGTTGGAGCCAAAAGCCTAAAAAGTTGAACACACTAGGCCCTGTTTGTGCCCCTGTCCGGGTGCTAAGTTGTGTGTGTGTGTTTACCGTTGAACGTTCCCTTTGAGGTTCCTTGGATAACTCATTGATCAAAGGAAATGCAGAAGGTGGTATAAGACAAGTTCTTCCCCCCAACCCCTCCAAAAACAGGACTCCCTCCCCAAACCTGATGGCTTTCACCGTCATTTTGACAGACTTTCTCCGATAAGTTCTTACTCAATTTTCTCTCTTCTTTCGCTGAGACTTTGTCTTAGAAGTTATATTGTAAATATTTATTGAGAATTTAATATTGTGTTAGGCACTATGCTGCCTTCCTGGTGGCGCAGACTGTAAAGAATCTGCCTGCAGTGCGGGAAACCTGGGTTTCATGCCTGGGCTGGGAAGATCCGCTGGAGAAGGAAGGGACAGGCTACCCACTCTTGTATTCTTGCCTGGAGAATCCAATGGACAGAGGAGCCTGGCGGGCTACAGTGCATGGGGTTGCAAAGAGTCTAGTTTAATTGCTAGACTGAGCAATTAAACCCAGGCCAACCAGGCACTATGCCAGATTTAGGAATAGCAGTGCCAAAAAGACAGGCTCCTTATCCAAAAGTAGTGAGGAAGACAGAAGCCAAACAAAATTAATGGTAGGGTTACTTGTTGTATCTCTAAGTCAGATCTTCATTAGTCATGTTTTGCTAGTTTTTTCATTCTACCTGTGGACTAAACTAAGCATATTTTCTCTGGGTTCTTTTTTTTTTTTTTTTTCACTTGAAACACTGATAGGTTTGTTTCCTAGACTCATGAGTGGTGTTTATACATCAACTAGATGATAAATTTTATAGTGTAATACTGGTAGATACAGGAATGTCATCTCACTTTTCAGCCAAACAGTGTTCTGAGTCCTTCAGAGTGTTGCCTCTGTCTTTTTAATGCTAATTGGGGATTTCTTATAATTTAGCAGAAAGTTCTATAGATGCTTAGATTTTTTTTTGTCATGAGTGCTTCCAGTATAAATCAAGTCAATAAATAATAATGATGGTTTTCATTTTATTGACTATTTCCTCTGAGCCAGGAATGGTGTTAAGTGCTTTCAAGAGTGTCTCCTTCAGCAATCTGCAAGGATTGTTCTGTGACATTTTATCGGTGAAGAAATTGGAGCTCAGTGAAGACTAAAAATTTTTTTTATTGGAGTATTAGTTGATTTCAAATGTTGCGTTAGTTTCTCCTGTACAGCAAGGTGAATCAGTTACGTATGTACATATATCCACTCGTAAATATTTTCCCCTTTAGGTCATTACAGAGTATTGAGTAGAGTTCTCTGTGCTATACAGTAGGCCCTTATTAGTTACCTGTTTTATGTATAGTAATGTGTATTTGTCAATGGGCTTCCCAGGTCACTCAGCTGGTAAAGAAGCCATCTGCAGTGCGGGAGACCTGGGTTCAATTCACGGGTTGGGAAGATCCCCTGGAAGAAGGCATGGCATCCCACTCCAGTATTCCTGCCTGGAAAATTCCATGGAGAGAGGAGCCTGGAGGGCTTACAGTGCATGGGGTTGCAAAGAGTCAGACATGACTGAGCGACTAAGCACAGCACAGCACAGCACAGCACATATGTTAATGCCAGTCTCCCACTTTATCTGTCCTCACCCTCAATAAGACTTTAAGGCCTTGGTCAGCAAACTTTGGAGCTGAGATTCACATCCAGCTCTGTCTCATTCCTGAATTCTTAACCACTGCTCACCCTGCCTCTTATTTATTAATTCCCCAATATGTGCCAGGCATATAGTGAGAAATGTGAAATTTCATCCTAGGATTCTAGAACCAATAGTGGCAGTCACTTCCTCTTTTGGTTTTCCTTTGGCATCACATAATACATACTCATTGTATTTAAAAACACAGGAAAATGTAAAAAAGGAAGTAAAGCTCATTAATATTCCTATTGCTCAAAGATACTTCTATTAAATTTTGATGAGTATCTTTTCAGATCTCTATCTTAATAGATACAGACGTGAATGAATAGTATGAGACTACTTTGCTCTTTTGTAAGCTTTCTTGACTCAAAAAGTAGTCTGTGACTATGACTGAAGATCAGTATTATCATTTTTGATGGCTATATAGAATTAGATTGTATATTTCTAACAACCATTTCCTAACTATTTTTAATTGTAAAAAATATATAAACTTTACAATTTTAACCACTTGTAAGTGTACAGTACAGTAGTGTTAAGTATATGCACCTTGTCATGCAACAGATCTGTGGAAAATTTTCATCTTACAAAACTGAAACTCTTTACTTACTGAACAACTTGACTCCTTTTCCTGCCTCTCACAGCCCTTGGCAACCACCATTCTACTTACTGTTTGCAAGAGTTTGACTTTATATGCCTCATATAAGTGAAATCATGAAGTATTTGTCCTTCTGTGATTGGCTTATTTCACTTAGCATCATGCTGTCGTGGTTCGTTCATGTCGTGGCATATGGCTGGATTTCTCTTTTTTTTTTTAAGGCTGAATTAATATTTCATTGCTTGTATAATCAGTATTTTATTTATCCATTCATCTGCCGGTGAACATTTATGTTGCTTCCACTTATTGGCTGTTGTGAATAATGCTTCAGTAAATGTTAATGTCTCTTCAAGATCCTCTGTTTAGTTCTTTTGGACATATGTGTTCTTTTGGATATATGTATATACATATGTATACTTCTGGGTATATAGCTACACCCAGAAGTGGGATCAACTATTAATTTTTAAAAGCAGTGCTATCATGAGTATCATTTTTTTATGCTTTCCTGATTATCCCTTAAATCTAACTTTTTAGGAATAGTGTGATTTTGAATTATTTATTTACTAATACAAAACTGTAATTCCTAAATTGCTTTTCAGAGAGATTATGCCTGTTTTCTTTCCTATTAACAGTGTTTCAGAGCACCAGTTTCCCATCTTTTATTCTATTCAGTCTGATTGTAAAAAGTGATCCATCATTTACTTAATTCTATATAGTTGAATTTGGTTGATGTTGAGCATCTTTTATGTGTACATTATCCATTGTTGTTTAATCTCTTTTGAGTAGACTGTTATCTTTCATAGACTCTTAGTAATTTTAAAGAAATTACTTCATAGGTTTTTAACTCATCATGTATTTTGCTTTTACTCTCATTTTGAATTTGATGTTTTTGACTTTTTAATTCTGTTCTTCTATGACATAGTATAAATTATTTTAGTGTTGAAATTTATGTCTTTTCCCTTATGGTTTCTAGATTATTTGTGATACTTAAAAAAGCTTTATGATGAATAGAAAGTAGATAATAAAACATAATATGTATATGCAATTTTTATTTGTTTTTACATTTGATTTTGAAACCATGTAACCAGATTGGGAGTTGAACCCATGGGTTGGGACTTGGACGTAGCCAAAACCCAGACTGGGACTTGAATCCACAGACTTTTAGCTGAGAGCACACATAATCTTAGGAATTAGTAAAGCTCATGTTCTTGATGTCTTATCACAGCAAGCATTGAATGAGAAAGAAACCCATAGGCAAGAAATGGATTTATTTTGAGAGAAACACAGTCCATAGGCAGTGTGGGCCATCTCAAAAGGTGACAGAGGCCACAGTCTGTGGGGTTGACAGTTTTTATGTTGTTTAGTTGCTAAGTCATGGCTGACACTTCTGGACCCCACAAACTGCAGTACACCACGCTTCCCTGTCCTTCACTATTTTCCACAGTTTGCTCAGACTCATGTCCATTGAATCGGTGATGCCATCCAACAACCTCATCCTGTCACCCCTTCTCCTCCTGCCCTTAATCTTTGCCAGCATCAGGGTGTTTTCTAATGAGTCAGCTCTTTGCATCAGGTGGCCCAAGTATTGGGTCTTCAGCTTAAGCATCAATCATTCCAATGAACCTTCAGTATTGATTGCTTTGATCTCCTTGCTGCACAAGGGACTCAAGAGTCTGCTCCAACACCACAATTTGAAAACATCATTTCTTTGGCACTCAGCATTGTTTATGGTCCAACTCTCACATCCATTCATGACTACTGGAAACCATAGCTTGGAGTATATGGACCTTTGTCAGCAAAGTGATGTCTCTGCTTTTTAATACACTGTGTAGGTTTGTCATAGCTTTTCTTCCAGAGAATAAGTGTCTTTTAATTTTGTGACTGCAGTGATTTTGGAGCCCAAGAAAATAAAATCTGCCATTGTTTCCACTTTTCCTGCATCTGTTTGTCACAAAGTGATGGGACCGGATACCATAATCTTAGTTTTTTGAATGTTGAGTTTTAAGCCAGCTTTTTTACTCTCCTCTTTCATTTTCATCAACAGGCTCTTTAGTTCCTCTTCACTTTCTATATATGGTAACATCTGCATATCTGAGGTTGTTGATATTTCCCCAGGCAATCTTGATCCCAGCTTGTGCTTCATCTAGCCTTCCATTTCCCATGATGCACTCTGCATATAAATTAAATAAGTACAGTGACAGTATATAGCCTTGACATACTCCTTTTCTGATTTTGAACCAGTCTGTTTTTCCATGTCCATTTCTAACTGTTGCTTCTTGTCCTGCATACAGGTTTCCTAGGAGTCAGGTAAGGTGATCTGGTATTCCTATTTCTTTAAGAATGTTCCACAGTTTATTGTGATCCACTCAGTCAAAGACTTTAGTGTAGTCAATGAATCAGAAGTAGATGTTTTTCTGGAGTTCCCTTGCTTTTTCTGCGATCCAATGGATGCTGGCAATTTGATCTCTGGTTCCTTTGCCTTTTCTAAATCCAACTTGTACATCTGAAAGTTCTTGGTTCACATACTGGTGAAGCCTAGTTTAAAGGATTTTGAACATTACCTTGCTAGTGTGTGAAATGAGTGCAGTTGTATGCATTTTTAACATTCTTCCACATTGCCCTTCTTTGGGATTGGAACGAAAACTGACTTTTTCCAGTCCTGTGGCCAGTGCTGAGTTTTCCAAATTTGCTGGCATATTGAGTGCAGTGCTTTCACAGCATCATCATTTAGGATTTGAAATAGCTCAGCTGATATTCCATTACTCCACTAGTTTTGTTGGTAGTAATGCTTCCTAAGGCCTACTTGACTTCACACTCCTGGATGTCTGGCTCTAGGTGAGTGACCGCACTGTCTGGTTATCTGAGTTGTTACCACCTTTTTTTTTGTATAGTTATTCTCTGTATTCTTGCCACCTCTTCTTAATCTCTTCTGCTTCTCTTAGATCCTTGCTGTTTCTGTCCTTTATTGTGCCCATCTTTGCATGAAGTATTCCCCTGTTATCTCTAACTTTCTTGAAGATATTTCCAGTCCTTCCCATTCTGTTGCTTTCCTCTATTTCTTTTCATTGTTCACTTAAAAAGAAAGACTTTTTCTTATCTCTCCATACTGTTCCCTGCAACTCTGCATTCAGTTCGGTATATCTTTCTCTTTCTCCTTTGCATTTTACTTCTCTTCTTTTCTCAGCTATTTGTAAGGCCTTCTTAGATAACCACTTTGACTTCTTGTATTTCTTTTTCTTTTGGATGGTTTTGGTTACCACCTCCTATACAGTGGTATAAACCTCCATCCTTAGTTCTTCAGTCACTGTCTACCAGATCTAATCCTTTGAGTCTATTTGTTTTTATGTTTTGTTCAGTCACTCATTCGTCTCCAACTCTTTGCAACCCCATAAACTGCATGACACCAGGCTTCCCTGTCCTTCACCATCTCCCAAGCTTGCTCAAACTCATGCCCATTGAGTCAGTGATGCATCTCCTCCTCTCTTGTCCCCTTTCCCTGCCTTCAATGTTTCCCAGTATCAGGGTTTTTTCTTATGAGTCAGCTGTTCGCATCAGGTAGCCAAAGGATTGGAGATTCAGCTTTAGCATCAGTCCTTCCAATGAATATTCAGGGTTGATTTCCTTTAGGAATGACTGGTTTGATCTCCTTGCAGTCCAAGGGACTCTCAAGGAGTCTTCTCCAACACCACGGTTCAAAAGCATCAATTCTTCGACGTTCAGCCTTCTTTATAGTCCAACTCTCACATCCATACATGACTACTGGAAAAACCATAGCCTTGACTAGATGGACCCTTGTTGGCAAAGTAATGTCTCTGCTTTTTAATATGCTGTCTAGGCTGGTTATAGCTTTTCTTCCAAGGAACAAGCATCTTTTAATTTCATGGCTACAGTCACCATCTGCAATGGTTTTGGAGTCCAAGAAAAAGTCTGTCACTGTTTCCATTGTTTCCCCATTTGCCATGAAGTGACGGGACCGATGCCGTGATCTTTGTTTTTTGAATGTTGAAGTTTAAGCCAGCTGTTTTACTCTCCTCTTTCACTTTCATCAAGAGGCTCTTTAGTTCCTCTTCTCTTTCTGCCATAAGGGTGCTGTCATCTGCATATCTGAGATTATTCATATTTTTCCCTGCAGTCTTGATTCCAGCTTGTACTTCATCCAGCCCTGCATTTCACATGATGTACTCAAATATAAGTTAAATAAGCTGGTGACAATATGCAGCCTGGACGTACTTCTTTCCCAATTTGGAACCAGTTCGTTGTTCCATATCCAGTTCTGTTACTTCTTGACCTGCATACAGGTTTCTCAGGAGGCAGCTAAGGTGGTCTAGTATTCCCATCTCTTGATAAGAATTTTACACAGTTTTTTGTAATCTACACAAAGGCTTTAGCATAGTCATTGCTCAGTCGTGTTCGACTCTTTGTGACCCCATGGGTTATATAGCCTACGAGGCTCCTCCGTCCATAAGATTCTCCAGGCAAGAATACTGGAGCGGGTTGCCATTTCCTTCTCCAGGGGATCTTACCCACCCAAGGATTGAACCCGGGTCTCCCGTCTTGCAAGCAGACGCCTTTACCATCTGAGCCACCATGGATATTTTTCAATGAAGCAGAAGTAGATGTTTTTCTGGAATTGTCTTGCTTTGTCTATGAGCTAACCGATGTTAGCAATTTGATCCCTGGTCCCTCTTCCTTTTCTAAATCAGGTAATTTCATAGGCTAATGAGTGGGAAGAGTATTCCAAATATTTGGGGGAAGGAGTGGGGATTTCTAGGAATTGGGCCACTGCCCATTTTTTGGTCCTTTATGGTTAGCGTTAGAACTGTCATGGTGCCTGTGTATGTATCATTTAGCTTGTTGATATGTTACAATGAATATATACTGAGGCTCAAGGTCTAGTGGAAGTCAAATATGTGCTGTCTTGAACCTATTTGGTTCCAATAAGTTTATGTCATATCGTCAGACGATGTTCTTCTTTTAAAGGTTGTGCCCTGCCCTCCTCCCACCTGTTTCAGTTTCACAATTTATATATACTTGGTTTTGTTTGGGTTCTCTTCTCTTTGATTGTTCTGTCTTTTCTTTGACTCGTACCATACCCATTTTCTTAATTTCTGTAACTTTATGTTTTTGTATCTGGTATGGTGTGCTTTCACTACTTTAGATATTTTCTTGCCGTTCTCACATTTTCTTGCTTTTTATTAGGTGGATTTTGGTGTCATTTTGTCAAGTTAAAAACAAATATCTGCACATTTTATTTTTTGGCTCCACTGTGTAGCATGCAGGATCTTAGCTCCCAGTTTAGAACCGAACCCTTTCACCCTGGAGATAAAGGGCAGAGTCTTAAACACTGGACTGCCAAGGAAGTCTCAATATCTGTACTTTTATATTTTAACAAAATACAAGTTTGACATTTTTACAGATGTAGAATACTACCTAAAGGCATATTTCATTTCATATTAACAATACAGAATTTTTCATTGTAGAGTCAAGGTTAATTGGGGCATTCTGTGCTTTGTTAAAATATGTTTTTATTAGAGTTAGATCTAAATGGTGATACTTTAAGAGCACATGTAATTTTTAAACTTATATACTTACTTTTTATACAGAGGCTAATATTTTGTAGGGGCTTTCTGTAGGATCTGATCACTTCTGAATGCTTTTATTTCTATTTGTAACTACTTATTCTACTGTGTCTTTTCAGAGTACCTCACATTCACCCTATCTCCTTAATGTGTTCATCTTCTTTTTTACTCTCTATATCAATTGTATATTTGGTCAAGAAATATTGAGCATCTCTTATGAAAGGTATTAGGTAATGGTCAAGAAGATGGGCTCCAGGCTGGGAAGGCTTGATTGTGAGATCTTCCTTGTACTCCTTCAGTGACCTTTGGCAGAATACTTAACTATCCAGTGCCATTGTTTTCGTATCTGTAAAACTGAGACAAAGGAAATTGCAGGCCATTGTTAACCTAAAATGATTTAATATATGTAAAACATTTAATATATGCCTGGTGTTTAGTGGGTTCTGGATTTTGTTAATATTATTTTTATTGACCTGGGCTAATACTAGAGTGATGCTTCCTAAGGCCCCCTTGACTTCACACTCCAGGATGTTGGAATCTAGGTGAGTGATCACATCATTAATTGTGGTTATCCGGGTCCTTAAGATTTTTTTTTGTACAGTTCTTCTGTGTGTTCTTGCCACCTCTTCTTAATATCTTCTGCTTCTGTTAGGTCTATACCATTTTTGTGCTTTATTCTGCCCATCTTGGCATGAAATAGTTCCTTAGTATCTCTAATTTTCTTGAAGCAACCTCTAGTCTTTCCCATTTGGTTGTTTTCCTTTATTTCTTTGCATTGTTTACTTCAGAAGGTTTTCTTATCTCTCCTTGCTTTTCTTTGGAATTCTGCATTCAGATGGATATAGCTTTCGTTTTCGCCTTTGCCTTTCAGTTCAGTTCATTTCAGTTCAGTCGCTCAGTCGTGTCCAACTTTGCATCCCCATGAATTGCAGCACGCCAGGCCTCCCTGTCCATCACTAACTCCCAGATTTCACTCAAACTCACATCCATCGAGTCAGTGATGCCATCCAGCCATCTCATCCTCTGTCGTCCCCTTCTCCTCCTGCCCCCAATCCCTCCCAGCATCAAAGTCTTTTCCAGTGAGTCAACTCTTCGCATGAGGTGGCCAAAGAATTTCAGCTTTAGCATCAGTCCTTCCAAAGAACACCCAGGACTGATCTCCTTTAGGATGGACTGGTTGGATCTCCTTGCAGTCCAAGGGACTCTCAAGAGTCTTCTCCAACACCACACTTCAAAAGCATCAATTCTTTGGCGCTCAGCTTTCTTCACAGTCCAACTCTCACATCCATACATGCTGGAAAAACCATAGCCTTGACTAGATGGACCTTTGTTGGCAAAGTAATGTCTCTGCTTTTGAATGTGCTATCTAGGTTGGTCATAACTTTCCTTCCAAGGAGTAAGCGTCTTTTAATTTCATGGCTGCAGTCACCATCTGCAGTGATTTTGGAGCCCCCAAAAATAAAGTCTGACCCTGTTTCCACTGTTTCCCCATCTATTTCCCATGAAGTGATGGGACAGGATGCCATGATCTTCGTTTTCTGAATGTTGAGCTTTAAGCCAACTTTTTCACTCTCCTCTTTCACTTTCATCAAGAAGCTTTTTAGTTCCTCTTCACTTTCTGCCATAAGGGTGGTGTCATCTGCATATCTGAGGTTATTGATATTTCTCCCGGCAATCTTGATTCCAGCTTGTGCTTCTTCCAGCCCAGCATTTCTCATGATGTACTCTGCATATAAGTTAGCTTCTCTTTTTTCTCAGCTCTTTGTAAGGCGTCCTCCGACACCCATTTTGCCTTTCTTTTTCTTGGAGATGGTTTTGATCACCGCCTCCTGTACTTGTTAACGAACTTCCATCCATAGTTCTTCAGGCACTCTGTCTATCAGATCTGTTGCTTAGAATCTATTTGTCACTTCCACTGTATAATCTTAAGGGATTTGATTTAGGTCATACCTGAGTGGCCTAGTGATTTTCCCTACTTTTTTCAATTTAAGTCTGAATTTTGCAATAAGGAGTTCATGTTCTGAGCCACAGTCAACTCTGGTCTTGTTTTTGCCGACTGTATAGAGCTTCTCCACCTTTGGCTGCAAAAAATATAATCAATCTGGTTTTGTATTGGCCGTTTGGTGATGTCCATGTGTAGAATCATCTCTTGTAGGAAGAGGGTGTTTGCTATGACCAAACAAGTTTGCCAAGTTTTGCTCTCTTAGCAAAACTCTGTTAGCCTTTGTCCTGCTTCATTTTGTACTCCAAGGCCAAACTTGTCTGTTACTCCAGGTATCTCTTGACTTCCTACTTTTGAATTCCCTTCCCCTTTGATGAAAAGGACATCTTTTTTGGTGTTAGTTACAGAAGAACACAATAAACTGTGGAAAATTCTGAAAAAGATGGGAATACCAGACAACCTGACCTGACTCTTGAGAAACCTATATGCAGGTCAGGAAGCAACAGTTAGAACTGGACGTGGAACAACAGACTGGTTCCAAATAGGAAAAGGAGTACGTCAAGGCTGTATATTGTCACCCTGCTTATTTAACGTATATGCAGAGTACATCATGAGAAATGCTGGGCTAGAAGAAGCACAAGCTGGAATCAAGATTGCCGGGAGAAATATCAATAAGCTCAGATATACAGATGACACCTCCCTTATGGCAGAAAGTGAAGAGGAACTAAAAAGCCTCTTGATGAAAGTGAAAGAGGAGAGTGAAAAAGTTGGCTTAAAGCTCAACATTCAGAAAACGAAGATCATGGCATCCTGTCCCATCACTTCATGGGAAATAGATGGGGAAACAGTGGAAACAGTGTCACTTTAATTTTTGGGGTTCCAAAATCACTACAGATGGTGACTGCAGCCATGAAATTAAAAGATATTTACTCCTTGGAAGGAAAGTTATGACCAACCTAGATAGAATATTAAAAACCAGAGATATTACTTTGCCAACAAAGGTCTGTCTAGTCAAGGCTATGGTTTTCCAGTGCTCATGTATGGATGTGAGAGTTGGACTGTGAAGAAAGCTGAGTGCCAAAGAATTGATGCTTTTGAACTGTGGTGGTGGAGAAGACTCTTGAGAGTCCCTTGCACTGCAAGGAGATCCTGCCAGTTCACCCTAAAGGTGGTCAGTCTTGGGTGTTCATTGGAAGGACTGATGCTGAAGCTGAAACTCCAATACTTTGGCCACCTCATGCAAAGAGTTGACTCCTTGGAAAAGACTTTGATGCTGGGAGGGATTGGGGGCAGGAGGAGAAGGGGATGACAGAGGATGAGATGGCTGGATGGCATCACCGACTCGATGGATATAAGTTTGAGTGAACTCCGGGAGTTAGTGATGGATAGGGAGGCCTGGCGTGCTGCAATTCATGGGATCGCAAAGAGTTGGACGCAACTGAGCGACTGAACTGAACTGAACTGATAGAAGGTCTTGTTAGGTCTTCATAGAACCATTCAACTTCAGCTTTTTTGGCATTAGTGGTTGGGGCATAGACTTGGATCACTGTCATATTGTATGGTTTTCCTTGGAAACGAACAGAGATCATCCTGTCATTCTTGAAATTGCATCCAAGTACTGCTTTTCGGATTCTCTTGTTCAATATGAGGGCCTTGGAATCATCACTGTGAACAAAGCTAGTGGAGGTAATGGAATTCAGCTGAGCTATTTCAAATCCTAGAAGATGATGCTGTTAATGTGCTGCATTCAGTATGCCAGCAAATTTGGAAAACTCAGCCGTGGCCACAGGATTGGGAAAGTTCAGTTTTCATTCCAATCCCAAAGAAGGGCAATGCCAAAGGATGCTCAAACTACCACACAATTGCTCTCATTTCATATGCTAGCAAAGTAATGCTGAAAATTCTCCAAGCTAGGCTCCAGCTTCAACGGTACATGAACCAAGAACTTCCAGATGTTCTAGCTGGATTTAGAAAAGGCAAAGGAACCAGAGATCAAATTGCCAACATCCATTGGATCATAGAACAAGCAAGACAATTCTAGAAAAGCATCTGCTTTACTGACTATGTTAAAGCCTTTGACTGTGTGGATCACAACAAACTGTAAAATGCGTAAAGAGATGGGAATACCAGACCACCTTAGCTGCCTCCTGAGAAACCTGTATGCAGGTGAAGAAGCAACAGGACCGGACATGGAACCAGACATGGAACAATGGACTGCTTCCAAATTGGGATAGGAGTTTGTCAAGGCTGTGTATTGTCACTAGCTTATTTAACTTATATTTGAGTACATCATGTGAAATGCAGGGCTGGATGAAGCACAAGCTGGAATCAAGATTGCAGGGAGAATTATCAATAACCTCAGATATACAGATGATAGCACCCTTATAGCAGCAAGCAAAGAGGAACTAAAGAGCTTCTTGATGAAAATGAAGGAGGAGAGTGAAAAGGCTGGCTTAAAATTCAACATTCAGAAAAGTAACATCATGGCATCCGGTCCGATTACTTCATGGAAAATAGATGGGACACAATGGAAACAGTGACACTTTATTTTCTTGGGCTCCCAAATCACTGCAGATGGTAACTGCAGCCATGAAATTGAAAGACACTTGCTGCTTGGAAGAAAAGCTATGGCAAACCAAGACAACATATTGAAAAACAGAGACATTACCTTGCCGACAAAGGTCCATCTAGTCAAAGCTATGGTTTTTCCAGTAGTCATGTATGGATATGAGAGTTGGACCATAAAGAAGTCTGAGCGCCAAAGAACCAATGCCTTTTAACTGTGGTGTTGGAGAAGGCTCTTGAGAGTCCCTTGAACTGCAAGGAGATCAAACCAGTCACTCCTAAAGGAAATCAATCCTGAATATTCATTGGAAGGACTGATGCTGAAGCTCTAATACTTTGGCCACCAGATGTGAAGAGCCAACTCATTAGAAAAAACAATGATGCTGGGAAACATTTAAGGCAGGAGGAGAATGGAACGACAGCGAAGGAGATGGTTGGATGGTATCACTGACACATATTGATATGGCACCACTGACTCATATTGGTATAGCAGATATTAGATATGGTAGTTTTAAAATTGACATGAGTTTGAACAAGCTCCAGGAGATGATGAAGAACAGCGAAGCCTAGCATGTTGCTGTCCATGGGGTCGCAAATAGTCAGACACAACTTAGCGACTGAACCACAATGCTAGAGTGAGTGTGTGCCTACTTCGTCACTTCCGTCTTGTCCAACTCTTTGCGACCCTATTGACTGTAGCCTCCCAGGCTTATTTGTCCATAGGATTCTCCTAGCAATAATACAAGGATAAATAATAGTTTACCTTGCCCTCCTCCAGGGATCTTCCTGACCCAGGGATTGAACCCATTTCTCATATATCTTCTGCTTTGGCAGGTGTGTTCCTTACTACTAGTGCCACCTGGGAAACCCAATACTAGTGTACTGAAGTAAAACAGGATGAAAAGTTTGTGGTCCTTGACTTTATAAAGACAGTCTAATGAGAGAGAAAACAAATGAAAATAATTTTCAATCACAGGAAGTGCATAAAGGAAGTGAACTGATACTAAGGTAAATGTAGGAGAGTCCTACTGGGAAGTACTGCACACAGGCTTGGGGTGGGTGATGTCTGTCAGAGTGGGAAGAAATGAATGGATTTGTGATATGTTTGGGGAATAGTTAATAATTAATCAATTTAATGTGGTTAAAGAAGAAGTAAAAATCAAGAATGAACTCAATTTACTGGTTTGAGTAACTTCATGATCGCACTACTACTGAGAGAGTTGGTCAGGGAGCACACAGTTTGGTAGAGAATAGAAGACTTTGGTTTTGGACATTTAGGCTAGAGATGTCTGTATGTGTGGTCAGACCAGCCAAGATGGCTGTTCTGTTGTGCTCTGCGCCCTGCCTGCTCCACCAGTCACCTATACCCACTTACCTATACCCTATATAGGTAAGTCTATATATAGGTAAGTATAATATATAGGTGAGTATATATATACTTCACCTATAGCCTACTTACCTGACTGACCTTCCTGCTTATATTTCGTCTGGCCAACTAGTGATTGCTTTTATCAAAGAGATCTTGAGGGTGGGCTTCTCTCCTGGTTTCCCAGGTAACTAATACACCCACCAGACATCAATTCCCCACCTAACCCCAGGGAGCAAAGGCTGCTGCCTTGTCCTGCCTGCTGTTAACAGCATGTGGTGGGATACCTCTCCAGGACCCTGCTTTCAGATGTGTAAATGCCCTCATCCATTAAACTGCTGTCTCTGTTGCTAACTCCAGGCTCTTTCTTCTATCTTAAAACTGGGAAAGTGCAGGCCTTATAGGCCTGTGGGGTGCAGCCCAGCACTTTGAGACATCCAAGGTGACCAAGGCAGGTAATTAGATGTAGGAGTCTGAAGCTAAGAGATTATATAATGTATTACCCAGACTATTTGTAGTACCCCTCTAAAAGATTGTCCTTGTCCCCACATCCATTCTTCCAAATTTGACAAGGTAATCTTTGTAAAGTAGTGACTTGGTTAAACTCTAGGAAAGGCTCCCAATTTCTTACAGAATAAAGCCTAAACTCCTTTTTTAATATGGCATAAGGAAACCTCCCTGACCTGACCTATTTTTACTTCTTTACCACTTGTCACAAAGCATCTAATTTTTTAGCTATGCTAAACTGCTTAAGATTCTCTGAAACTTTATGGTTTTGCAAATATGGCCTGTTTCTCTCTAGAATTTCCTTGATTTTCCATCAGCAAACTCCCCTCTTCTTCAAGTTTTGAGTTACATCAAGTATTTAAATAAGGTGTACAGCATTCCAAGCATTTTTTCTAAGTGAAGCCTTCTTTGATTGCTTGCTGCCTCACATGGTTCAACACTCCCACTTATGTGTGGTATTGTTATATGTATTTCTTTCATAGCACTTACTGCATTGTGTTGCAATTATTTGTTTATAACTCTTATTTCTGTCTTAGATTTAGCTGGAGTGTAAGGCTCCAATGGCACAAAGTCATCTTTGTTTACCTGGCACCCTCTGCAATGCCTAATACATAAAAGACACTTAACAATTATTTGTTGAATGAATGATTTTAAGAGGCAGTGTTGCATAATAGCAAAATTCAGACTTTACATTAGACCAATCAGAGTTCTAGACTTAATATCACCACTTACTAACTAGTGATAAATGATTAAATATCTCTGAACCTTAGTTTTCTTGTCCTTAATGTGAGGATAATGATAACTTATCTTTGTGAGTTGTTTTGAGAATTATAGATTTTCTAAATTTTCCTAGTGTACTGCCTGACAGAAAGAGATCATTCATTAGTGGGAGTTGTTTTGTCTTTCTGAAAACAGTTCCCTGTAGAATGAAAGATTGTAGTGTCCTTGCTTTTAAAGTAATTAGACATTAGATATGGAAATATTAAAGTCCCATCAGTTATTTTAAAAATATGTAATTTTATAGTTTCCTGAACTTGATCTTTTATCATTTTAGAATATAATTCAATTTTATTAACAAAGTGAAAGTGAAGTCGCTCAGTCATGTCTGACTCTTAGCGACCCCACGGACTGCAGCCCACCAGGCTACTCCATCTGTGGGATTTTCCAGGCAAGAGTACTGGAGTGGGTTGCCATTTCCTTCTCCAATGCATGAAAGTGAAAAGTGAAAGTGAAGTCGCTCAGTCGTGTTTGACTCTTAGCGATCCCATGGACTGCAGCCTACCAGGCTCCTGCATCCATGGGATTTTCCAGGCAAGAGTACTGGAGTGGGGTGCCATTGCCTTCTCCTTTATTAACAAAATGTGATGTTAATTTATTAAATTTAGTTTGTAACTTACTGACAATCCTTAAATATACCTATCTCAGATAAAACACAAAGCTGAATCTACTTTATTATGAAACTATGAAGTATGGTAAAATATGGAATAGGTACATTTATAAATTCTGATGAAATCTGAAGAGTTTCTAAGATTTGAGTATGTGATTTTGTGGGTAATAACTGAAAGTATCTGAGTAGGTAAGTGACATCTTCATAGACTGCCTTTTCAAACTCATATTCAAAGTGCTGTTGTTTTTGTGAGCGTGTGTGTAACTGAACAGGACCCTGTAGGGCCTTCCCAGGACAGACCCCTCTGTCATATCCTCTGCTTTAGCTCCTCTGTGTTACCTAGATAATAGTCTCTGATGCCCATTTCCTGAGTGGTTTTACAGCGGCTAAAGTGAAAGTGTTAATTGCTCAGTCGTTTCTGACTCTCCTGTGTCCATGGAATTCTCCAGGCAAGAATACTGGGGTGGGTAGTCATCCCTTTCTCCAGGGGATCTTCCAGACCCAGGGATCAAATCCACATCTCCTGCATTGCAGGCAGGATCTTTACTGTTTGATTCTTTACAGCTGCTAAAACCCCCACCAACTGGAAGAAATTAACTACTTAATTGTTGACCTTGAGTACATAGCCCCTACAGCCTACAGGTGCCTAAGGATTGATAATGTTAACCCCTGTGACACCACCCTGTTACCGCACCTTCAACCAGTCAGAGAATTATGCACAGCTGATCACATGCCCTGGGATGCCCCTCCCTTTCCTTGCCTTTAAAAATGGTTTGCTGAAACCTTTTGCGGATTTCAGGCTTTTGGAGCACTACACTTTCCTTCATCACAGCCTGGTGTCAGTAGATTGGCTTTACTGCATGTCAGCGTGTGGACCCGAGTTTGTTTTGGTAACTTGTGTTTGCTGGATCTGTGTACTTTAGAGCAGAGTTGTTCAGTAGACTTCCATATTCACCATTTGTGGGAAGTAGCAATTTATTTTAGCTCAATTTGTATTTCCAATAAGGAACTTGGAATTATTTCTGTTAATACATGCTTATTTCTGTACTTGGGAAAGCACTGGTGTTACTAGCTTGTAGTCCTCCTCCCTCATCTTTGACTACCTGCTTCCTATTATCAGTGGATGGAAGGAGAGGAGGAATGAGTAATCAAATTGCTTGTCATAGGTCACCCAAGATTTATTTAAAATATTTTTACATTTATTTGTGTCCATGTAACCAAATTGCTGTAGTAATTAGGACCATTTCCACTAACAATTTTTGTTTGGGATGAATTTATAAAATTTAGTTACCTAGATTAACTGAACTTGTGTTTACATTTAATTTTACTTATTTGGCAGTACTGGGTCTTAATTGCAACATGTAGAATCTTTAGATTTGGCATGCAGACTCTTAGCTGTGGCATATGGGACCTAAATCCCTAAGCAGGGATTGAACCAGGGCCCCCTGCATTGGCCACTGGACCACCATGGAAAACCCTGAACTTGTTTTTAAATTGAACAGAAGATTTGCTTGATACTATGTAGCCTAGAATTTTCTAATACCTTGATATTCTAACATGAAGCCATATTTAATCCATATTTAATAAACTACCCCCTCTCTAATCTTAATCACTTTGCAAACTGTGTCATTTTCCCTGCTATAACTTGAACTTAGTTTACTTTCTGTCTACCTACACTCTGACTTCTACATTTGAATGCACACCTTAGCTAATCTGGTATGTTAGGTTTTTAGTTCCTCAACTGCCATATTGCTGGTGAACTTTATTTTCACACTAGTTCAGCTATGCACTCCAGTGGTCCCATCTTCTACTGTCTCATCTCTAGGAATTATTCTACCTCTAGACTGTTTAATCATGGTCCCTGTCCTTTGAAGTTTTTTTTTTTTAATTTCTTTTTGGCTGTGCTGCAGTGTTCTTGTTGCTGCTCGGGCTTTTCTAGTGGCAAACAGTGGGGGACTACTCTCTAGCTGCGGTGTGCGGGCTTATTGCAGTGACTTCTCTTGTTGCAGAGCATGGGCGTTAAGGACAGCAGGCTTCAGTGGTTGTGGCCTCTGAGCTCTAGAGCACAGGCTCAGTAGTTGTGGCCCATGGGCTTAGTGGCTCTAAGGTATGTGGGATCTTCCCAGATCAGGGATCAAACCCATGTCCTCTGCATTGGCTGGCTGATTCTTTACCACTGAGCCATCAGGGAAGCTCCTGAAATTTTAATACAACAAATAATATCAAGTGCATAGTACCGGGCACTGGTCTAGGTGCATGGAATACACCAGAAGCAAAACAGACAAAAATCTATGCCCTTTGGAGAGTTTATAGCCTAGTGGAAAGAGACAAAAACAAAACAAAACAAAAAACCCATAGTATGTAAATTATATAGTGTTTTACAAGTTGATGAGTGTTATCAAGAAAGAAAAACTAGAGCAGGTAAGAGATAAAAGGGAGTTCAATTTTTTTGTCTTAAAAAATTTAAGATATATAGTCACAAGAATGGTACAAATATGCTCTTGACCCAGAATCACATGTTGTTAATGTTTTGTCATATTTACTTTAAAATTCTCTCTCAAAAATATGTAACACTTTATGAATTTGTGTGTCCTTCTTGTGCAGGAGCCATGTGAATGTTCTCTGTATTGTTCTAATTTTACTGTATGTGCTGCCTAAGCAAGCAGAAACATTGTAGTTTTAAATAAGGTGGTCAAGTTAAGTGTTCGTTGAGAGATTGGCATTTTAGGAAAGTCTAGAAGGCAAAAAGGGAAGTAGCCATGCAAAGAGGAAGCAGTGAGAGATGGGGATGAGGAGAGGTATAGGCAGATGGACCAGCTGGTATGGAGTCCAAAGCAGAAACATGTAAGAACATAAGTTTGACAGGAAAAAGTGAGGTGGGAGGTAATAGGAGAAGGGTGCAGAGTGTAGAAGGGCTCGTAAACTATTAACACAGATTTTATCCAGGTAAAATCAGGAGTCACCAAGGAGTTCTGAGAAGTAATGTGATCAGATTTACTTTGTAAAAGTATTTATTTCACTGACTGCTGAATTGAGAGGAGCACAGTGGCATCTGGAGTATCAAGCTGTTGCAAGAATTCAGGCTTAGAGGTAACAGGATGGTGGCTCAGATCAGGCGAGTAGATGTGGAGGTTGTACGAAATGGTGGGATTCAGGATATGTTTTGAATGTAGAGCCAACAGGAGATGGTGGTGGATTGGATGTGCACTGTGAGGCAAAGCCTGAAGTCTAGGAATTAGTGTGAGTAACTGGCAAGATGGGATGGGGAAGACCCTTGATGGCGTATGGTTTGAGAGAAAGATCTAGAGTTCATTTTGGTCAGAGTAAGTTTGAGATGTCTGTTAGACTTCTAGGTAAATATGTCTGGTTGAATATGCAAACAAATCTGAAGTTAAGAAGAGGTCTGATCTTTGCATATGCCTATGGGAGTCATTCGGAGAAGGCAATGGCACCCCACTCCAGTACTCTTGCTTGGAAAATCCCACGGACAGAGGAGCTGTTAGGCTGCAATCCATGGGGTCGCTAAGAGTCGGACACGACTGAGTGACTTCACTTTCACTTTTCACTTTCATGCATTGGAGAAGGAAATGGCAGCCTACTCCAGTGTTCTTGCCTGGAGAATCCCAGGGACGGGGGAACCTAGTGGGCTGCCGTCTATGGGGTCGCACAGAGTCGGACACGACTGAAGTGACTTAGCATAGCATAGCATAGCATAGCATATGGGAGTCATTGGCATAGAAATAGTATTTAAAGCCATGAAACTAATGAGATCTCTAAAGGAGAGAGCAGAAGATGCTAAAACCTGAGCCCTGGTACTCTCTAAGAAGACAGGAAGATGAGGAAAAGGGAAAAGTTTAGACCAAGAAGGAATGATACATGATAAAATCCATGAGGGTATCAGTTCAGTTCAGTTGCTCTGTCGTGTCCGACTCTTTGCGACCCCATGAATCGTAGCACACCAGGCCTCCCTGTCCATCACCAACTCCCGGAGTTCACTCAAACTCATGTCCATTGAGTCGGTGATGCCATCCAGCCATCTTATCCTCTGTCGTCCCCTTCTCCTCCTGCCCCCAATCCCTCCCAGCATCAGGGTCTTTTCCAATGAGTCAGCTCTTCACATGAGGTGGCCAAAGTACTGGAGTTTCAGCTTTAGCATCATTCCTTCCAAAGAACACCCAGGGCTGATCTCCTTCAGAATGGACTGGTTGGATCTCCTTGCAGTCCAAGGGACTCTCAAGAGTCTTCTCCAACACCACAATTCAAAAGCATCAATTCTTCGGTGCTCAGCCTTCTTCACAGTCCGACTCTCGCATCCATACATGACCACAGGAAAAACCATAGCCTTGACAAACCTTTGTCGGCAAAGTAGTGTCTCTGCTTTTGAATATGCTATCTAGGTTGGTCATAACTTTCCTTCCAAGGAGTAAGCGTCATTTAATTTCATGGCTGCAGTCACCATCTGCAGTGATTTTGGAGCCCCCAAAAATAAAGTCTGACACTGTTTCCCCATCTGTTTCCCATGAAGTGATGGGACCAGATGCCATGATCTTCGTTTTCTGAATGTTGAGCTTTAAGCCAACTTGTTCACTCTCTTCTTTCACTTTCATCAAGAGGCTTTTTAGTTCCTCTTCACTTTCTGCCATAAGGGTGGTGTCATCTGCATATCTGAGCTTATTGATATTTCTCCAGGCAATCTTGATTACAGCTTGTGCTTTTTCCAGCCCAGCATTTCTCATGATGTACTCCGCATAGAAGTTAAATAAGCAGAGTGACAATATACAGCCTTGACGTACTCCTTTTCCTATTTGGAACCAGTCTGTTGTTCCATGTCCAGTTCTAACTGTTGCTTCCTGACCTGCATATAGGTTTCTCAAGAGGCAGGTCAGGTGGTCTGTGGTATTCCCATCTCTTTCAGAATCTTCCACAGTTTATTGTGATCCAGACAGTCAAAGGCTTTGGCATAGTCAATAAAGCAGAAATAGATGTTTTTCTGGAACTCTCTTGCTTTTTCCATGATCCAGTGGATGTTGGCAATTTGATCTCTGGTTCCTCTGCCTTTTCTAAAACCAGCTTGAACATCTGCAAGTTCACGGTTCACATATTGCTGAAGCCTGTCTTGGAGAATTTTGAGCATTACTTTACTAGCGTGTGAGATGAGTGCAATTGTGTGGTAGTTTGAGCATTCTTTGGCATTGCCTTTCTTTGAGGTTGGAATGAAAACTGACCTTTTCCAGTCCTGTGGCCACTGGTGAGGTTGCCAAATTTGCTGGCATATTGAGTGCAGCACTTTCACAGCATCATCTTTCAGGATTTGGAATAGCTGAACTGGAATTCCATCACCTCCGCTAGCTTTGTTCGTAGTGATGCTTTCTAAGGCCCACTTGACTTCACATTCCAGGATGTCTGGCACTAGGTAGTGATCACACCATCGTGATTTTCTCAGTCGTGAAGATCTTTTTTGTACAGTTCTTCTGTGTATTCTTGCCACCTCTTCTTAATATCTTCTGCTTCTGTTAGGTCCATACCATTTTTGTCCTTTATCTAGCCCATCTTTGCATGCAATGTTCCCTTGGTATCTCTAATTTTCTTGAAGAGATCTCTAGTCTTTCCCATTCTGTTGTTTTCTTCTATTTCTTTGCATTGATCACTGAGGAAGGCTTTCTTATCTCTCCTTGCTATTCTTTGGAACTCTGCATTCAGATGCTTATATCTTTCCTTTTCTCCTTTGCTTTTCACTTCTCTTCTTTTCACAGCTGTTTGTAAGGCCTCCTCAGACAGCCATTTTGCTTTTTTGAATTTCTTTTCCATGGGGATGGTCTTGATCCCTGTCTCTTGTACAATGTCATGAACCTCCGTCCATAGTTCATCAGGCATTCTGTCTATCAGATCTAGTCCCTGAAATCTATTTCTCACTTCCACTGTATAATCATAAGGGATTTGATTTAGGTCATACCTGAATGGTCTAGTGGTTTTCCCTACTTTCTTCAATTTAAGTCTGAATTTGGCAATAAGGAGTTCATGATCTGAGCCACAGTCAGCTCCCGGTCTTGTTTTGCTGACTGTATGGAGCTTCTCCATCTTTGGCTGCAAAGAATATAATCAGTCTGATTTCAGAACAGTGTTCCAGAATTTAAATGAAAAAAAAAAGTGATTTAATGAAGGGGGAATGATTTACTGATATTAAGATGTGAAATGAGAATTCCTTCATTCTCTCTTCCTTTTACTTCCAATTCATTTCCTTTATACTTTTTTTTAAAAGATATTTATTTTTATTTACTTATTTGACTGTACCAGGTCTAAGTTGTGGCATGCGAGATCTAATTCTCTGACCGTGGATCAAACCTGGGTCCCCTGAATTGGAAGCATGGAGTCTTAGCCACTGAACCAAGAAAGTCCTTTGTATAAACTTATCTGGTTATTGTGTATTTGTTCTTCAGCTCTCAGCCTTGATGTGTGTATCTGTTAAGAAGCCTTCCAAAACCCCAAATCTGAACACTGTCCCTCTTATATGTTCCACTAACATCTGCCTGGTACGTTCCCTGTAGTGTTTCTTGAAAATTGCATGTGTTCTATGTTATATCCAGAGCCTTCTGCAGTGTCTGCTCCACAGAAACATGCAAGTATTTTTTTGTTGTTGAATACATAAAAAAATGAAATTCATTAAGTGAATATTTTTTAACTGTAATTCTTTACAGAGCAAATATTCTATTTAAAATAGATATTTTCCCCTGGATTTAGCCCTGAGGCAGAGATGGACCATTCTTGTGTTGAAAAGAGAGTAAAGACCCAGATGTATTACCTCAGCCGTTAGCTACATGATCCTGTTTTATCTTTTTGGTCATTATCCCAAACTTTCAGATTAATCGTTACATGTTAAGCCAGTGTGTTTGCTTTCCAGCTTTTAAAACTGAAGTTTTAATTTTGAAGTCTGTAAATTCATAGCTGTTGGGAGAAATAATGCAAAGAAATAATGGAGGTACAATCCTGTGTGCTTTACCCAGTTTCCTGAAATGGTAATATCTTGTAAAATTGTAACACGGTATCACCACCAGGATATTGACACCATCAAGATGGAGAACATCTCCATCTCATAGGGGTCCCTCATGTTGCCTTTCTAGAGTCACAATCTGCTCTTTCTTTTCCCCACCTTAACCCTTGGCAACTACCAATCTCTTCTCCATTTCTACAATTTTGTCATTTGAAGAATGTTACATAAATGGAGTCAAAGAAATGTAACCTTTTGACATTGACTTTCTCAGCAGCACAGTTCTCTGGAGATTCCTCCATATTGTTGTGTGTGTTAGTTGTGCCTTTTTTTTTTTTTTTTTTTGGGCTGACTAGTATTTCATGATATGTATGTACCAGTTTGTTTAACCGTTTACCTCATAGAATGGTCCATTCCAGTTAGGTTGGTTTGAGGTTTTGACTATAATAACTAAGGCTACTGTAAACATTCACATTTAGGTATAGTTGTAAGTTTTATGTAGACGTAAGTTTTGACATTTTTCCTCTAGGGTAAATGCCCAGGAGTACAGTTGCTGAATCATATGATAGTTGAATGTATAGTTATTGAAGAAATTATCAGATTATCAGTATTTTTCTAAGTGACTGTATATATACTCCATTGAGGCATATATCAAGACAAGAATTGCTTATTTGATAGATTGATTTTGTTTGTGTTTTAAATCTTTGGATGAGACTTTCCCTCATTTCAGGCTTTGTAGCCATACAAACATCTAATCCTATCACTTCATGGCAAATAGATGGGGAAACAATGGAAACAGTGACAGACTTTATTTGCTTGGGCTCCAAAATCACTGCAGATGGTGACTGTAGCCACAAAATTAAAAGATGCTTGCTCCTTAGAAGAAAAGCCATGACAAACCTAGACAGCATATTAAAAAGCAGAGATATTACTTTGCCAACAAAGGTCCATCTAGTCAAAGCTATGGTTTTTCCAGTAGTCATGTATGCATGTGAGAGTTGGACCATAAAAAAGGCTGAGTGCCAAAGAATCGATGTTTTTGAACTGTGGTGTTAGAGAAGACTCTTGAGAGTCCCTTGGATTGCAAGGAGTTCCAACCAGTCCATCCTAAAGGAGATCAGTCCTGAATATTCATTGGAAGGACTGATGTTGAAGCTGAAACTCCAATACTTTGGCTACCTGGTGTGAAGAACTGACCCATTGGAAAAGACCCTGATGCTGGGAAAGATTGAAGGCAGGAGGAAAAGGGGACAACAGAGGATGAGATGGTTGGATGGCATCACCGACTTCATGGACATGAATTTGAGCAAGCTCCAGGAGTTAATGATAGACAGGGAAGCCTGGCGTGCTGCAATCCATGGGATCACAAAGAGTTGGACACAACTGAGTGACTGAACTGAACTAAAACTTGTATTTGAATCCTGGCTTTCTTATCCACCATGTTATAGTTTACTCATTAGTGAATATGAAAGTGAAAGTCACTCAGTCGAATCCGACTCTTTGTGACCCCATGGACTATACAGTCCATGGAATTCTCCAGGCCAGAACACTGGAGTGGGTAGCCTTTGTCTTCTCCAGGGGATCTTCCCAACCCAGGGATTGAGCCCAGGTCTCCCACATTGCAAGTGGATTCTTTACCAGCTGAGCCACAAGGGAAGCCCAAGAATACTGGAGTGGGTAGCCTGTCCCTTCTCCAGCTGATCTTCCCACCCCAAGAATTGAACCTGGATCTCCTGCATTGCAGGCAGATTCTTTACCAACTGAACTATACTTATTTCATAGGGTTCTTAGCAGAATTACATGAGATAGCATATGTTCAAGTTCTTGGCACAAAACAGACACTCCAGAAATATTCTTTCCCCACCTTCAGAATTAAAGAAAGAAAGAAAGAAAGAAAGGAAGTGAAGTCACTCAACGTGTCGAACTCTTTGCGACCTTGTGGGCTGTAGCCCACCAGGCTCCTCTGTCCATGGGATTCTCCAGGCAAGAATACTGGAGTGGGTTGCCATTTCCTTCTCCAGGGGATCTTTCCAACCCAGGGATCGAACCCTGGTCTCCTGCATTGCAGGCAGATGCTTTATCCTCTGAGCCACCAGGGAAGCCCCAGGGCCTATTTTCACTGTTTGTGTTGTTTCAGTGGCATAAGCATCATCTGAAGAGTTTGTTGATACTCTTATCAGTTCCAATCTAGTAACAGGGTTATCAGTTCTTTGTTTTACACATTCTTTTAAAGAAATCTTTTATAGTTTCCATACACAGGGCTTGTGCATCCTTTTTTTAGATTTATTTCTGATCTTTGAATTTCTTGATGTTTTTAAGAATGGTATCAATTTTAACATTTTATTTTCTCATTTTTACCTATGAAGAGAAACATAAGGGATTCTGTATATTGGTCATCTATTCATCTACTTCACTAAATTTGCTTATAAATTTCCTAGTTTATTTTTATTCTCTGTGCATAATCCTATGTCATGTGTGAATTAACAATTTTTTTTCTCCTCTTTTGCCTTATTCAATTGATTTCCATTGTTAAATAAAACTTGAGATAGTAAGCATTTTTGTGACTTTTCTGACCTTGCAAGGAAAGCTGTCAATATTTTACCTTAAGATGTTCACTGAAGGTTTTTGGTAAAATCTTTTCATCATATGAAGTGTCTTCTTCTGTTTTTCCTGTGTCAGGGAGCTTTTCCTCTGAACAGATCTTTAATTTTATCAAATGCTTCTCTCCCTGTACCATTAAGATTACCATATAAATTTTCTTTATTTTTTTATTCTTGAAAATTACATTGATTGAGGTTTTTACAATTTTTTTTTTTTTAAAAAGCAGCCTAATTGAGATAAAATTCACCCAAAAATAAAATCAAAATTCATTCATTTTACAGTTCTGTGGGTTTTGATATATTCAGAGTTGTAGGACCATTATCATGATCTAATTTTTTAACATTTTCTTCACTCTAAAAAGAAACCCAGTAATCATTTGATGTTGCTCTTTATTCTGCTACCCTGTATTCCTACCCTCCTCACACTCCCCTGACTCCTGCCCTAGGTAACCACTCATTTACTTTCTGTCTCTATGGATTTGCTTCTTCTAGATTTTTCATAAAAATGGAATCACACAGTATGTGGTTCTTTGTGACTGGCTTTTGTCACTTAGCATGTTTTCAAGATTCATCCCATGTTGTAGCATGTATTAATATTTTACTCATTTTTTCCTGTCAAATAATATTCCATTGCATGGATATACTATATTTTCTTTATCAGTTCATCAGTTGTTAAACATTTAGGTTGTTTTTATTTTTTAACTATCATGAATAATGCTGCTATGAAAGTTTGTATGTGAATTTTTATGTAGATGTATATTTTCATTTATCTTGGGTGTATACCTAGAGGTAGAATTTGCAGGTTTGATAGCAATTATGTTTCACATTTGATGAACTGCTATATTGATTTTCACAATGATTACACTTGTATACATTTCTACAATCAGTGTTTGAGGGTTCTAATTTTCTCCACACTTTGCCAAACTTCTTGTCATCTATCTTTTTTAAATTAGCCATCCTAATAAGTACAAAGTGATGTTTTGCTATGGTTCTAATTTGCCATTTTCTTAATATTCATGATGTTGAATGTTGTTCTGTGTGCTTATTGGCCATTTGTATATCTTCTTTGGAGAAATGTCTATTCAGATCTTTTGCCCATTTAAAAATTGGGTTGTCTTTTTTTTTCATTGAGTTATAATTGTTCTTTGTATATTCTAGATTTAAGTCCCTTGTTAGATATAGTTTGCAGATCGTTTCTCCCTTTGTGGATTGCCCTCACTTTTTGGATGGTATTATTTGCAACACCAAAGTTTTAAATTTTGGTGAAATCTATTTTATCTTTTTTGCTTTTATTTTTGGCATTGTATCTAAGAAATCATTGCATAACTCACAGTCACCAAGATTTATTCTTATGCTTTCTTTTAACAGTTTTTTAGTTTTAGCCCTTGATCATTTTTACTTATATTGTGTATGGTGTGAGTTAGGGGTCTGGTTTCACTTTTATATGTGAATATGAACATCTAGTTGTCCCAGCACTATTTCTTGAAAAGATTATTCATTTTCTCTTAAATTATTCTGATACCCTTGTCAAAAATCAGTTGACTCTTAAGTGTTTAATTATGGACTCTGAATTCTAATCCATTGTTCTGTCTATCATTATGCTAGTACTACACTGACTTCATTATGTGGTTTCATAGTAAGTTTTACAACCAAGAAGTATAAGTACTTCTTTTAGAAAGATAGTATAAATGGGAAAGGGCTTTCGAAAAGTGTTTTTCTTTTGAGTATTAAGTAAACATTCCTTTTCTATTCATTAGATTGTACCGCTACATTTTTAAGTTCCTTATGCATTCAGGTACCTATTTGAATTATCAGTGAGCCAGCTCATAATTTTAGTTTAATTTTTTCTCAACATTGCTGTACTGTTTCAGAGTTCTTCCATCTTCATATTGAATAATTATTTTTTCTCTTGTTACTCTATTAGAACAGTTTTTTTATTAAGATTATTTTAGTTTCATTGTTTATTTTTACTAATTACAGTGCCTGATTCAGTCCTCATAAAAGTTGCAATGTGACCTCAACATAGTGGATATTTTTTTTTGCGTGGAGTATTTGTTAAATTTTTTTTACAATATTAAAAAGCAAAGATAATAGGTAGTAAAATGATTTTTGTATATTTTTCTTAGCTTCTTGCCAGTGTCCGTCACTAAAACATGGTATCCCTTGTGCCACTTACCCTAAAGGTTTCTAAGCCCCTATTCCTTCTGGAAAGTGGACATGACTCTTTCTGCTGCTACTGCCCTTACCAGAGTAAATTTCACTTAATTCCAATGTTTTTGAATTTTTACTTTCTAGGTTAAAGACTGAAACGGGTATATCTGATTAGCAAAATCTATAAGTGTAAGGCAAGCTGGGAGAGCAAGAATCTGTAATTTCCAGCTTTATTTTTGGAAGGTGATACCTGACTCCCACTCATATATGTAATGTAAGGAAATTTCTAAATATAGCAGGGGTCCCAGATATTGGGTGGCTGCAAAAAATGATACAGGTTTACTATCCCAAGTTGACTCCCAGTACGTATCTACCCTTATTCTCTCCCTAGAGTTCCAGATTGATATATTTTCAAGTCTGTTTGACATATCCACTTCATATCTTGTGATCATCTCTAACTGTATATATTCCTAAAAGATCTGTTGATTTTTTTCTTCCCAATCTATTTGTTCGTTAGCCTTTTAAGTAACTTGTGCAGCCTAACTCCATTACACTAAACATACATCTTGATTTCACATTTCCCTCATTCTCCCCATGTACTCCATCAGCAAGTCCTATTAGCTTTACCTCTAAGAGATTTCCTAAATCTCTATAGTTCCATTGTTAAGAATATTTTTGCCATGTACTTTGCAGCATGATAAAGAGCTTCATGCTTTCCCTCCTTTTGAGCCATTTTTCTATTCTTTATTCAGAGTTTTGTTATTATTGCTGACAAGGTACTGGGGATACTGACTCAGTGTTGCTTCTGAGAACAGGTCTGAGTTATAAATCACCTCTAAATTCAGGCAGTATGGGCTTTGTGGACTGGCCAAGTCCAATAAGAACATTTCTCCCTGCCTTTCTATTGACAGCTTTATCCTCATCTGGTAGTTTTTGCACTGTAAGTCAGATTGTGTTCCTGCCCTGCTTAAAACTTTCCAGTGATTGCTATCCAATACAACTTTCAGTGAAGAATAAGTGTTCTGTGTATGTGAACCATTCAGTATGATAGCCACTAGCCATATGTGGCTGTTGAGAATTGAAACATGGTGGATGGAGCTGAAGAATTTAATTTTTTATTTTAATTACATTTAAATAGCTTTATCTGCTTAATAGTGTATTTGGCAACACATCTCCATCGACTTACCTTCATTCTTAAAGTGGAGTCCAAAGTCTTTATGACAGCCTTCTGTGATTTGACATTTGCTTATCTCAATAGCTTCATCTCATGCCATTCTATCCCTTGGTTTAACCTCATTGGCCTGCTTTCTGTTTCTAGAAATCACTAAACCCTTTCTCAAATTAGGGTCGTTTCACTCATTCTGTTCACCTGGAGTGCTCTTCTATCAACTCTGAACCTGACTGGTTCTTTCACATCCTTTAGACTGTAGAGCAAGCATCACCTAAGAGTGGACTTTCCCGGTCAGCTTGCCTAAAATAGCTGTTACCCTCTTAAGGTCCTTCATAATACTGGTACTGCTGCTGCTGCTAAGTCGCTTCAGTTGTGTCCGACTCTGTGCGACCCCAAAGACGGCAGCCCACCAGGCTCCCCCGTCCCTGGGATTCTCCAGGCAAGAACACTGGAGTGGGTTGCCATTGCCTTCTCCAATGCATGAAAGTGAAAAGTGAAAGTGAAGTCTCTCAGTCGTGTCCGACTCTTAGCAAGCCCATGGACTGCAGCCTACCAGGCTACTCCACCCATGGGATTTTCCAGGCAAGAGGACTGGAGTGGGGTGCCATTGCCTTCTCCGAATACTGGTACTATATACTGTAATTAATCTCCTTGTTTATTTGTTTAATTTCAGTCTACCCCTCAAGAATGTAAGCTCTGTGGGGGTGTGATCCTTGCTTCTCTAGATTGTGGCATGTTGTACCTATTTGTTAATAATATATATTTGTCAAATTTTTGATATTCTTAAACATTATACACAGAGATTAATTACTTTTTTAGGGGAGTGGGAGGCTAAAGTTTAAAAGTCTGCAAGTAATTGATAATTAAAGCAAATTTGTTTTTAAAATGAAATGAGGTTATAAATAGATGAAAGTTGCAATCTAAATACAAAGTGTCATATTAAAGAAGCTTTATAGTTCAGTGATTTAATAGGATTTTTTTCTTGCAGAGTTCTAAGAATTTGAAGATATATGAAATTTTTATGTTAGAAAATTAAAACTATATCTGTGGAAACCCACTGGTGAGAAAGGTGCTAATCAGGCTGTGTTTATACTGTGGATTCAAGTGGTTAAAGAATTCATTTTAATATTAAAAATAAATCTCATTTAATAATATTGAGCTAATTTAATAATTATAAATTTGGGGTTAGTGTCTTTGTATCTTACCATTTTTAAAGTGCAATTTAGGAAATTCCCTGGGGGTCCAGTGGTTACAACTCTCCACTTTGACCGCTGAGAGCCCAACTTCCATCCATCAGGGAACCAAGATGCCACAAGCCACATGGTAGGCCCAAATAAATAAATAAATAAATGATAAAATTTAATTTGACTTCATTCTTAGAAAATCTGGTATAATGTGAAGATGAGTATCTATAAAAGGATCAACTATAAAAGGAATTTCATATTTCTGTAACAAATTCATTCCTTATTTTAAAAGTAATATATCTCATTATATATTTCTAGTTGATTTATAACTTTTCAGTAATACATTTATTGCTTATAACAGGGGTTATTGCTACATTATGGCTCAACTATTAATAGAAGTATAAATGAAATAGAAAATGCTGGTCCCTAGACAGTGGAACAAGTAATTGCTTTTGAATTCAGTGCTTTGTATTTTCTTAATTGCTTATTCTGAGAACATGATTTAACCAGTTTATATCTGGTATATCAAGACTACTAATAAGTACTTTACTATTATTATTTATCTTTAATTTTCTAATACACTTAGTAATATCTATTTCCTTCACCCCTTCCCTTGTGATTTTTGTTTTGTTTTGTTTTTAGGATCATCATGTCCAGAGGTCATAACATAAAAAAGTCTCTTACACCTCACATTTCTTGTTCGACAAGTGAATCTTATAAACAGCTGGATTTTTTGCCTGACAAACTAAGAGCAAAGCTACTTCCTTTCCAGAAAGATGGCATCACTTTTGCCCTGAGAAGAGATGGCAGGTAAGTACTTTTTTCAAGACATGGTAAAATGATAAATCTGTCATGTGTGTGTGTATGTGTGTGTGTATAATTTTTTCATTGTTGTTCAGTAGCGAAGAGTCAGATGTGACTGAGCGACTAAACAACAATGAAAAAAATTTTTTGTGTATACACAGTCTGTCTTCCCATTGATTTGATTTTTTTTTTTTTTTTTTTTTTTTACTGGATCATGAAATAATAGCTAGATCCTGAATAAGTAGAAACAAAAGCTTTAGAGGACATTTTTGGGTTAACTGGGAAAACTTCAACTGGACTCTTAGAGTGATGTTATCAAATTATAGATACAGTGATAGTGTTATAGTTGAACAGAATAATGTTTTTGTTCCTGAGAAATGCATGATAAAGAATCTGGGGATAAAGAATCCTGCTATCTAAAGCCTATCTTCTACATTTTCCCAAAAAGGAAAGGCGTGTATTTGTTTAGAGAAACTCTGAGGGGTCAGCCAAAATATTAACACTGTGAACATTTGAGTGGTATTATAGTGTGTTCATCATATTACTCTTTTTCACTTTTACATGAGAAAAAAGTCCAAAAAACAGAAATGGATGTATTTTTCATGCCTTAATAAATCATCTGTCTTTTATCTGTATCTGATTTTATTTTTCTCTTTGTCTTTGGAGTACTACAGTTGCACTATAATTTATTCTATATGATTTGCTTTTTATTTATCCTGGTTGGTATTTTACATTTTTAATGTGGGATTTGTGTCATGTTGATTCTGGGAAATTTTCAGTCTTCAAATATCAATTCTTACTCATTCTCTTCAGTATCTTCTTCTGCTACTCCAGTTAGACTTATACTTGACCTTTTCTCTTTGTCCTATGCTTCCATTAATGTCTCATTATCTGTGTTACATTATGGTTGTTTTTAAAAATCTCTCATATATATGACTGAACTGTTCTAATCTATTTACTCACATATTCAGTTTTTAAAAACTTTTTAAATGATGAATAAAGTATATGGAAAAGCATGTGCAGATCATAAACATACAACTTGAAGATACCCATTCACCAAAATCACAAAGTAGAACATTACCCGCATCCCAGAAACCTTCCTTTTGCCCTCTCACAATCCCTACTGGCTGCCTCCTTTCCAAATGTAATCACCATCCTGACTTATTATGCCACACATTACTTTTACACGTTCAACTGTATTATTGTAATCATCCAATGGACATAAGTTTGGGTAAACTCCGGGGGTTGGCTATGGACGGGGAGGCCTGGAGTGCTGCAGTCAATGAGGTTGCAGAGTCGGACATGACTGAGCAACTGAACTGGACTGAATCATCAATTTGTACTCTTTTGTGTCTGACTTTTCTCATTCACCATCACTGCAAGATCCTTCAGTATTGTTGCATGTAGTTGTAATTGGTTCATTCCCATTGCTATATAAAATTCCATTGGGTAAATATACCATAATTTATTTATTCATTGTACTGTTGATGAGCACTTGGGTTGTTTCTAGTTTGAGGCTTTTAAAGATAACAGTGCTGTGAACATTCTTAGACTATTGGTAAAAATATATACACATTTTTATTGTGCATATACCAAGAAGAGGAATCATTGGGTTATAAATATGCATATATTCCACTAAGTAGATGCCACCTGTGTTAATCTGTCAGTACTATCAAAATGAAGTATTGACTGGGGCTGGGGGATGGTTAAACAACTGAAACTTACTATTTTCACAGTTCTTGAGTCTAGAATTCCAAAATCAAGATGTTGGCAGAGTTGATTGCTTCTCAGAACTGTGAGAGGAAGATCTGTTCAGGTCTCTCTTCTTGGCTTTGTGTTGGCTGTCTTCTTCCAATGTCTTTTCACATCATCTTCCTTCTATTTGTGTCAAAAATTTCCCATCTTATAAAGACATCAGTTGTAATTGGATTCAGGCCCACCTTAAATGACCGGATTACATAGGCAGTGACTCTGTTTCCAAATCAGTTCACATTTTGGGGGACTGGGTGCTAAGACTTCAACATATGAATTTTGGGGTTACAGTTCAACCCATAACTTGACCATACATTTTTCAAAGTGGTTTTACCGATTTATACTTGTGTCCCCAGTGTGTAAGAGTTCCATTTGTACCACCAATACCTCGTTTTGCTTACCTGTAATTTCATTTTAGGTTCTTGTAGGAATATAGTGATATCCACTGAATTTTCATGTACATTTTTCTGATGGTAAACGAAGCTTGACAGCTTTTCATAATGCTTATTAGCCGTTTGGATATCCTCTTCTGTTAAGTGCTTGTTCGTGTCTTATCCATTTTTCTACTGGGTTATCTGCCTGCCTTTTTCTTACCGTTTTGTAGAGACTTATCAGATTATATTCTGGATGAGTCTTTTGTCAGGTATCTGTGTTGCAAATGATTTTTCTCAGGCTATGGCTTGCCTTTACACTCTCTTAATGATGCCTTGATAAGCAGACATTCTCAAATTTAATTTCCTGTTAAATATTCTTTACTGGTATTGTGTTTTATGGCTGACACTTTTTGTGTCCTATTTAAGAAATCTTTGTCTACTATAAGGTTGTGAAGATACTTTCCTGTGTTTTCGTCTAAAAACTTCTTTGTCTTACGTTTTTACATTTAGAATGACAATCTACTTGGTTTTTTTGTTGGTTTGCTTGGCTGCTTGACTTGCGGGAGCTTCAATCCCTGGACCAGGGATTGAAGCCAGGCCCTGGGCAATGAAAGCTCGGAGCCCCAATCACTGGACTGCCAGGGAATTCCCTGCAGTCTACTTGGAATTGATTTTTATATATGGTGTAAGGCAGTGGCCCCAACCTTTTTTGGCACCAGGGACCAGTGTCATGGAGGACAGTTTTTCCACAGAACATAGTGGTAGGGGAAGGGAATGATTTGGGGATGATTCAAGAGCTCTGCATTTGTTGTGCACTTTATTTCTATTATTATTACATCAACTCCACATCAGATCATATAGGCATTAAATCCCAGAGGTTGGGGACCCTAGGTGTAAGGTAGAGGTGATGGTGGATTAATAGGTCATTTATTTATTTAATTTTTTATATATGAACATAAAATTGCACTATCACAATTTATTAAAAAGACCAGCTTTCCCCCACTGCACTAGAGTGTCACATTTGTTATAAATCAAGTAATTCTATGTGTATCTCTCTATTATAAGTGCTGTTGAATAGAACTTTCTGCCATGATGGAAATGTTAGTATATGTACTATTCAATTTAATAGCTGGCTGCTGAGATGTTGAAATATGGCAAGTGCTCAAAAGGACTGAATTTTTTATTTTAACTAATTTTAATTTATTTAAATAGCTACATATGTTTAGTGGCTACCATATGGGACTGTGTAGGTGTAGATTCTTTTTTCTGTTTGAACGATTGCCAATCTTCATGACAGTACCATACTTCTTAATTACTATAACTTTATAATAGATATTTTAGTATAAGTTTTTCAACCCTGTTCTTTTTTCAAAATTGCTTTTTCTATTGTTGACTTTCTGCATTGCCCTTAAATTCTACAACTCATTATTCAGTTTTCACAAAAAAGTTGCTAGGATCATGAATAGGATTGTTTTGCATATATAGGTCAGTTTGCAGAGATTTGATATCTTTACAATAGAGAGTATTTTAATCCATGAATGTGAATTATTCTTCCATCTCTTCCATCTGTTTACTTTCACCTCAATTATTATATCATCTTCCCCTTATTTAATTTCTGTTTCAATAAAGTATTTTGAGTTCTTTTGTTCATTGTTGTGTTATTGTTTATTGGCTACACTATGCACGGCTTCTGGGATTTTAGTTTCCGGGTGAGGGGTCAAACTTCATGACCGTGAGAGCATGGCGTCCTAACCACTGGACTGTCAGGGAAGTCCCTTGATAAAATTTTATAGTTTTCAGTATATAATTTTTCACATATATCATTAAATTTATTCCTAGGTACTTAATATTTTTGGTGCTGCTATAAATTATCTTTTCCCCCTAGGTGTTTAATATTTTTGGTGCTGTTATAAGTTGTCTTTCTCCTCCCCTTGCTGTTCTTGTTTTTTCTTTGCTCAGCTCTCCAAAATTTGACTATGATGTGCCTATGTGTGGTTTTCTTTGCATTTATGCTTCTTAATCTGTGGACTGATGTCATTCATTAGCTCTGCATAATTCTCAGTTATTATCTCTTCAACTACTATTTTTGCTCCTTCTTAATACTCCTTGAAAGTGAAAAGTGAAAGTGAAGTCACTCAGTTGTGTCCCACTCTTTGTAACCCCATGGACTGTAGCCTACCAGGGTCCTCTGTCCATGGGATTTTCCAGCCAAGAAAACTGGAGTGGGTTGCCATTTCCTTCTCCATGCCTCCAGTTATATCCACTGGACCTTTTCTCAGTGTCTCACATATCTCTTATTGCATTTTTTTGTATTTTCTTACCTTAAGTTTCTCTGCTTCAGTTGGATATTTTTGTTTAGCCATAGTTTTGTTAACTTTTGTTATGTTTCACTGTTAAGTTAATCTATTGATTTCTCTTAAGGAAGAGACATCACTGAAAGTACTGGCAACCAAAACCCATGCAGTATGTCTAAAACAAGGAAGCTGAATTTATTACTTGCTAAGCAAGGAAGACTTAGACTTCTTAGACTTCTTTTGCTTCTTAGACTGGCTGTCTAAACAAAGCGAGAAGTTGGTATTGTATCTGGTTTGGGGGAAGTCTGTAGGCTTTTAAAAAGCAGGATTATTTAAGAACTTGCTGAATTTCAGAGTATAGTTTATAGAGATTAGCTGACTAATGTCAAAGAACAGTCAGTCCTTTCCTTTCTTGAAATTGAAGAATAGGAGCATTTTGTTTTCTGTTCCTAATGTCAGATAGTATATCCAATTTCTGTCTGCCTGGTATGTTGTTGCTATCCCTTTTCTTGCCATGTTTTAATTCCATCTCTTATTTCTGTAAATATCTAGAACAGACTTACATTATCTGAAGTCCTTTGGAGGCTCATTTTGCCTTTCGTTGTTATTGTTGTTTGTGATAGCTTATTTGCTAGTTGAAAAAATTTTTAAATAATCAGGTAATCTTAATTTCTGGAAACTTTAAGAAACCTAAATGGTGGGTAAATTCTTTTAGGGAGAATTGACAAAGTTAAATATTTGGTTTAGCATTTTCCAGGTCACATGGGCAGCATCTAATTCATTTTTAGGTAGGCTGATGATTATAAGTTTTGATCATTGATTTTCTCCCCATGCCAAGCCTTACGTCTCCTTAATGGCTTTTAAAATTATTTAGGTATAATTAAATTTAATAAAATGCACAGGTTTTAAATATACAGTTCAGTGGATGCTGCTGTGTATATATGCTATGTATGTATATATATATACATATGTATATATACGTATGTATGTATACCTCTCTTTTCAGACATGTCAGTCAGCACATAAAATACTTCCATTTTCCAGAATAGGTTGCTTTTTAGTCAACACCTTCCCCCTGAGTTAGACAACCAGTGATCTGATTTCTGTTACCAGAATGTACTTTTTTTATAGTTACTTGATGCTCTCTTTTAATTTTTTTTAACATTTTATTTTGAAGTAATTTTAATTTATAGAAAAGTTATTCTGAAAAGTATAGAAATAACTTTCATATACCTTTTACCTAGTTTAATTATAAACATTTTGCACTTAAGTTTTACTTTTTTACTTCTCTCTCCCTTTCCCTTTCTCTCTCTACATACATGGGTTTATTTATTTATTTTTTTTTCTGAATCACTTGAAAGTAGGTTGCATATATCATGATCCTTTAACATGGAATATTTCAGTGTAGTATGTATTTTTTAAGTGCACAGATATTCTCTAACATAGCCACAGTACATTTATCAAATTCAAGAAATTTAAGTTCTATATAATTCTTTAATCTACATGGGGAAGTGTGCATGCATGTGTGCGTGCTTAGTCATTCAGTCATGTCTAACTCTTTGCAACCCTTTGGACTGTAGCCCTCCAGGCTCCTCTGTCCATTAGATTTATCAGGCAAGAATACTGGAGTGAGTTGCCATACCCTCCTCCAGGGGATCTTCCTGACCCGGTGATTGAACCTGCATTTCCTGTGTCCACTGCACTGCAGGCAGATTCTTTACCTGCTAAGCCATTTGGGGAAGTCCTTAATCTACACATCAGTTGTCACTGGTTCTAGTAATATCCTTATGGCATTGTTTTTCTTTTAGCACAAGATCCAGTCCCAGATCAATTTTTGCATTTAATGATCTCTTTCCTTTAATGTAGGACATTTCCACAGCCTTTCATGACACTAGTGTTTTGTTTTGTTTAAGAATATGCGTGCTAAGTTGCTTCAGTCGTGTCTGACTTTGTGTGACAGTGTAGACTGGCCTGCCAGGCTCTTCTGTCCATGGGATTCTCCAGGCAAGAATACTGGAGTGGGTTGCCATCCCCTCCTCCAGGGGATCTTCCTGACCCAAGGATCGAACCGGCATCTGTTACATCTCCTGCATTGACAGGTGGATTCTTTACCACTAGTGCTACCCGGGAGAAGGCAATGACACCCCACTCCAGTACTCTTGCCTGGAAAATCCCATGGATGGAGGAGCCTGGTAGGCTGCAGTCCATGGGGTCGCTAGGAGTTGGACATGACTGAGCGACTTCGCTTTCACTTTCATGCATTGGAGAAGGAAATGGCAACCCACTCCAGTGTTCTTGCCTGGAGAATCCCAGCGACGGGGGAGCCTGGTGGCCTGTCGTCTATGGGGTCGCACAGAGTCGGACACGACTGAAGCGACTTAGCAGCAGCAGCAGCAGTGCTACCCGGGAAGCCCCCTTTTAAGAATATAGGGCTGTTTATTTTATAGAATGTTTCAATTTCTTTTAATATTTTCTCATGACAGGATTTAGATTAGTCCTGTCTGGATTAGTATGTGAGATCAAGGTCCTGTCCTTGTCAGGATATTGCTTCTGTAGACACACTGTATCTGTCAACCCCTCACTGGTAGTATTAATTTTGATTGCTAGTCAGTGCTGTAGTTTCTCTATATATTGTTATTATTTTCCCCTCTCTCAGTTGTTGCCTATTTAGCAAACAGCTAACAAGAAATGTTAAGACATACAAATATATTTCTTATTCATTTTTTCCTCTTGGATTTAATATCCATAGATAATCGTTGCTCAAAATAATTTTTGCCATATAGTTGTTAAAATGTTGATTTATCGACTGGCATTTGGCACTAAGGAAGAGCCCTCCCTCTGCCCAACAACTTCTTTCTCTCTGTCTCTGCTGTATTCATCCCTCCTCAAAATGGGACCATGGAATACTATATACATTGAATGGGTTCTAATCCCTTTCAGTACCATAGCTTACATTTCTTTCTTTTGGAACTTGTTTTGAGTGGAATACAGTTTATATGTATCTGACTTCTCTTGTTCAACATGTTTTTGAGATTCATATACATTCTTTTGATCTATGAGTGTTAGGTATTTATTAACTTAATGATGGACATGTGTGTTGCTTCTAATTTAGGAGTCATAATAAAGATGGTAGGTATTAACATTGCTACAAGTCCTTTTTTGGACATGCATTCAATTCTCTTGCTTGGTTTTAGGGTTGGTGTCTGTTTAACTTTGTAGGAAAACTGCCAAACTGCCCAACTTTTTTCCTAACCCATCAGCAATATATGAGAGTTCTTTATGCTTGAAGTCTTTGCTAACATTTGATGTTGTCAGCTTATATCATTTTAGCTACTCACAATTAATAGATCTTCAAGAAGAAGCTCATTGTATTTTAATTTGTGTCTTCCTAATGGCTAATGATGTTGACATCTTTCCCTGTGCTTATTTGCTGTCTATCTCTCTACATGAGATAGATAAATCTTATACTAATGCTTTACCTGTGTTTTACTTTTATCACTGATTTGAAGGAGTTCTTTTCATATTCTGCATAAATGACCTTTGTCAGATATGTGAGTTATGAGTCTTTTCTCCTAGTCTGTACCTTGCCTTTTATTTTACTTTTTGGCTGTGCTGCACAGCATGTGGAATCTTAGTTCCCCAACCAGGGATCAAAGCCACGCCCCCTGCAGTGGAAGCATGGTCTTAATCACTGGACCTCCAGGGAAGTCCTCTACCCATGCCTTTTAATTTCCTTCCAAATATCCCTTGATAAATAGAAGTTTTTAATTTTGATAAAATCCAATTTATCCAGTTCTTATACTGTAGTGGTTTTTTAAAATTAATTTTTATTGGAATATAGTTGATTGATTTACAGTGTTGTGTTTCTGCTGTACAGCAAAGTGATTCCATTATATGCGTGTGTGTCTGTGTGTGTGTGTGAGTTGCTTGGTTGTGTCTGACTCTTTGCAACCTCATGGATTGTAGCCCACCAGGTTCCTCTGTCCATGGAATTTTTCAGGCAAGATGACTGGAGTGTGTAGCCATTCCTTTCTCTAGGGGTTCACAACCCATGGGTCAAACCCAGTTTCCTTCATTGCAGGCAGATTCTTTACCATCTGAGCCACCATAGGAGATCATATCTGTGGGGCAAGAAAAGACTTACTGCTGAAAACGTAAAAAGCACTACAATAAATCTACCTATAGCACAGGGTACTCCACTCAATACACTGTAATGACCACCTATATGGGAAAAGAATCTAAAAAGAGTGGATAGATATATTACATATTAAAAAAGCAGAGTTCCCTGTGCTATACAATAGGTTTATTGTAGTGCTTTTTATGTTGTCAGCAATAAGTCTTTTCTTACCCCAAGATCACAGATATGGTCTCCTGTGTTTTGTACTGAAAGCTTTATAGTTTTTGCTTTTGTGTTTTGATATATTTTTCACCTCAAATTAATTTTTTTATATGGGGTGAGATGAGAGTTCTAGGTTCAGATTTCTTTCACTCTGATATCCAGTTATTCAGCACCGTTTGTAGAAAAGTCTCTATATATTCTTTTCCATAAATTACCTTTGTGCCCTTGTGGCAAAGCAATTGACCAAACATGTATAAATCTACTTACTTCCCAACTGGTTTCCTTTTGCTTATAACTCTGTCTCTATTGTCACCCCTTCCCCATTTTCACTTATGTTGTAGCTTTCTTAGGCTCACGTTTTGTTTAGGATCCTCACTTCCACTGTTCACTGTGTATATATCTATTGCTCTGCTTGACTATTAAGTCTTCAGGTTCCCTGTTGGTGGTGTCTGCAGGCTCCTTCAATGTGGCCTGTAGCCTTATCACTAACTTGTTACTCTGAGTTTGACTTTCTCTCTTGTTTCTGGTCATTGTAAAGTTTTTTTTACTTTTCTTCAGGCCAGCTCTACATTTTATAATAAAATATAGAATTTTATCTAGTTATTATTTTTCAGTTCAGTCACTCAGTCATGTCCAGGTCTTTGCCATCCCATGGACTGCAGCATGCCAGGCTTCCCTGTCCATTGCCAACTCCCAGAGCTTGCTCAAACTCATGTCCATCGAGTTGGTAATGCCATCCAACCATCTCATTCTCTGTCATCTGCTTCTCCTCCTGCCTTCTGTCTTTTCCAGGATCAGGGTCTTTTCCAATGGGTCAGTTCTTCACATCAGGTGGCCAAAGTATTGGAGTTTGAGCTTCAGCATCAGTCCTTCAAGTGAATATTCAGGACTGATTTCCTTTAGGATGGACTGGTTTGATCTCCTTGCAGTTGAAGGGACTCTCAAGAGTTTTCTCCAACACCACAATTCAAAAGCGTCAATTCTCCTGCACTCAGCTCTCTTTATAGTCCAACTCTCACATCCATACATGACTACTGGAAAAACCATTGCTTTGACTAGATGGACCTTTGTTGACAAAGTAATGTCTCTGCTTTTTAATATGCTGTAGGAGAAGGCAATGGCACCCCACTCCAGTACTCTTGCTTGGAAAATCCCATGGACAGAGGAGCCTGGTAGGCTGCAATCCATGGGGTTGCTAAGAGTCGGACACAACTGAGTGACTTCACTTTCACTTTTCACTTTCATGCATTGGAGAAGGAAATGACAGCCCACTCCAGTGTTCTTGCCTGGAGAATCCCAGGGACGGGGGAGCCTGGTGGGCTGGCGTCTATGGGGTCGCACAGAGTCGGACACGACTGAAGTGACTTAGCATAGCATAGGTTGGTTATGGCTTTTCTTCCAAGGAACAAGAGCCTTTTAATTTCATGGCTGCAGTCACCATCTGCAGTGATTTTGGAGCCCCCCAAAATAGTCTCACTGTTTCCACTGTTTCCCCATCTATTTACCATGAAGTGATAGGACTGGATGCCATGATCTTAGTTTTCTGAATGTTGAGTTTTAAGCCAGCTTTTTCACTCGCCTCTTTCACTTTCATCAAAAGGCTCTTTAGTTCTTCTTCACTTTCTGCCATAAGGGTGGTGTCATTTGCATATCTGAGATTATTGATATTTCTCCCTGCAATCTTGATTCCAGCTTGTGCTTCTTCCATCCTGGCATTTCTCATGATGTACACTGAATTACTATTTTTAGGTGTTTGAAAAGGAAAGCGTTTTTAGAATATCTAAACCACAATAGTACTGGGAGCATAAATCTTAATCTTACTGTTAAATCTTCATTTGGTATTATACTCTTTATCATTATAAAATATCTGTATTATAAAATTAGTTAATTCTTTCATTTTATACTCTAAATTTGACAATCTTCCCTGGTGGCTCAGATGGTAAAGCATCTGCCTGCTATACGGGAGACCCAGGTTCGATCCCTGGGTCGGGAAGATCCCCTGGAGAAAGAAATGGCAACCCACTCCAGTATTATTGCCTGGAAAATTCCATGGATGGAGGAGCCTGGTAGGCTGCAGTCCATGGGATCGCAAAGAGTCGGACATGATTGAGTGACTTCACTTCACTTTATACTCTAAATTTAATCCCAACAACTGTGGGATTATCCACAGTTGTGTGATTATCCAACAACTGTGTAATATCCCAACAACTATTTCTTTAATTTTAATTAAATTTAAAAAATTTATTTTATTGAAGTACAGTTCATTTACAATGCTGTATTAATTTCTGCTATGTGTGCATGTATGCTAAGTTACTAGTCATGTCCGACTCTTTGCAACCCCATGGATTGTAACTGGCCAGGCTCCTCTGTCCATGGAATTCTCCAGGCAAGTATACTGGAGTGGGTTACCATTCCCCTCTCCAGGGGATCTTCCCAACCCAGGGATGACACCTGTGTCTCCTGCATTGCAGGTGGATTCCTTACCTCTGAGCCACCAGAGAAGCTCTATTTCTTTCAGACCATACATTTTTTTTTTTTTTAGCATACTTTTTAACTATCTTTCTATTTTCACCATTTTTGAGACACTTCTTTAGATGAATTTTTAAGTCTTAGATTTCACTTTGTGAATCAGTTGTCTTTTTTCTTAAGAATTATTAAGCTCACTTTCATTCATTGACTTTAGAGCTATGTTTGCTCTTAATTCTGTCATCATAGTATTTGTTATCATTTCTATTCCTAAAAATATGTTACTATACAATCTTTGTGTGAGCTAATAAACATGTGATTTACATTTTCTTCCTGTTTAGAATGAGTTTTTAGTTATTCAAAAGGTATAGAGTTTGAATTCACTGGTAATATGTATAACTATAGCTTATATTACTTGGATCTCTATTTTATTAGACAACATTTTCTAATTCCCAGTGTAGTGATAGTTGATGTAGTTCATTTTTCTCCCTTTCTACCGTCTTTCTCAGCATATATCATAGTAATTGGTTATTTTTCTTGATGTCACCTTTGGATTTTAAAAAATACTTATAATTTATTCCTACTATATACTTAGATTATTTTCCTTTCCAACTTTAAATGAGGTTTGCCTTTTTCCTCTCTTACCTCTTGATAGGTATGTAATTTCTGTGTTGTTGTTGTCTATAGCTGTTACTTTCTCTTCTATATGCAGATTATTAAAACACTAAGTAATTTCATTGCTTCCCTTCTCTTGTTTCTGTATAGTATTCTTTGGTTGAAGTTAACTTTTTAAAAATTTTTAGAAGAGCTCATGGGAAACCAGTTTCCTAGGTTCTTACATTTTAAAAATGTCTTTACACAGAGTTTATCCTAAATGACAAATTGGCTGGGTAAGAAATTCCTCAGTCTCACTTTCTTTTCTGGCTGATGTTCTAGGCATTCCTTCACTGTTTGCTGTAGATATTCTGGGTTTTTTTTCTCCTTAGAGATGATTGATTTTTTTTTGGTTTCACTACCCTTTTGGCCGTCTAGTACTGGAATATGTCTTAGTGTTGATGCTTCTATGTCTTTTTCCTGGATGTGCTATATTATTTTAATCTCTAGTTTACATTTTTTTTTCATTTCTGGAAAATTTACTTGAATTATATGGAGAACAGTTTTTCAATTCTTTCACTTTTTAAAATTAAACCACCAGGTATGCTTATGTTTGTTGATTCATCTTGGCTTACCATCTTTATCATTTGTATTTTCTGTCATTTTCTTTCATAATTTATTTTTTTCTCTAAAAACTTTTTTGGTCTGTTCATTCCCTTTGAAAATTTTCTTTCAATCATGTCCTGTGTGTACTTTATTTTTTAGCAGTGCCTGTTTTTATTTCTGCTTCCATTTGGTCTTCATTTCAGTGGTGTTTATTTTTCTTTTAGTTCTCTGACCTGTCAATTCATCTTTAATTTCGTTTTTTTTTTTTTTTTTTTTGCTATAGCTTCATTAAATTTCTGTATCTCTGCTTTATTTGTCTTGTGTCATCAGTTCAGTTCAGTTCAGTCGCTCAGTCATGTCCGACTCTTTGCGACCCCATGAATCGCAGCACGCCAGGCCTACCTGTCCATCACCAACTCCCGGAGTTCACTCAGACTCATGTCCACCGAATCAGTGATGCCATCCAGCCATTTCATCCTCTGTCGTCCCCTTCTCCTCCTGCCCCCAATCCCTCCTAGCATCAGGGTCTTTTCCAATGAGTCAACTCTTCGCATGAGGTGGCCAAAGTACTGGAGTTTCAGCTTTAGCATCATTCCTTCCAAAGAAATCCCAGGGCTGATCTCCTTCAGAATGGACTGGTTGGATCTCCTTGCAGTCCAAGGGACTCTCAAGAGTCTTCTCCAACACCACAATTCAAAAGTATCAATTCTTTGGTGCTCAGCTTTCTTCACAGTCTTGTGTCACAGAGGTAATTAAAATTTAAATTTATAGCTAACTATTTAACTATGATTTTCATCTGCTTCATGGGTATTTTTTTTCATGTGTGTTTTTCCTTTTGATTTCTATTTTTCTTTCTTCTTTATATTTGTAACATTGATTTAAAAAAAAATAACTATTCATCATTCAATGAGGAAAATTTTTCTTAAGCCTACTATTTGCAAAAGATCACCTCAGAGAGGCTTATTGTTCTAAACTAATACCATTCTCTTTATGACACTATTTCTACAAAAAATATTATTTTATTTTTATTGATGTATGGTTGATTTACAATATTGTGTTTTAGGTACATAGCATAATGGTCTAGTGTATTTGCAGATTGTATTCCATTATAAGTTATTATAAGATAATGAGTATAATTCCCTGTGCTATATAGTATATCCTTGTTGCTTATCTCATTAGTATATAGTAGTTTTTATCTATTAATCTCATATCCCTAATTTGTCCCTCTCGACCTTTCTCTCTCCCCTTTGGTCACTACAGATTTGTTTTTCACAGATTGGTATTTATGAGTCCATTTTGTATATACAGTACATTCATTTGTGTTATTTTTTTACATATAAGTAATATATAGCATTTGTCTTTCTCTTTCTGGCTCATTTCACTGAGCATAATATTCTCTAGATCCATCCACATTGCTGCAAATGGTAGTATTTCATCCTTCTCTATGGCTGAGTAATACTCCATTATGAGAGTATGCTTGTGTGTGTGTAATGTATCACATCTTCTGTTTTTTTATTTTATGTTCTGGTTGCCCTGGGACTTTGTTGCGGCATGTGGACTTCCTCTAGTTGCAGCAAGTGGGCGCTACTCTTTAGTTACAGTGCACAGGCATCTCACTGAAGTGGCTTTTCTTGTGGAGCACAGGCTTCAGTAGTTGTGACACTTGGGCCCAGTAGTTGTGGCATGCAGGCGTAGTTGCTTCACGGCACATGGGATCGTCCCAGACAAGGGTTCAAATCCATGTCCCCTGCACTGACAGGTGGATTTTTAACCACTGGACCAACAGGGAAGTTCCATGTGTCACATTTTCTTAATCCAGTTGTCTACCGATGGGCACTTGAGTTGCTTCTGTGTCTTTGGCTGTTGTAAATATTGCTGCTGTGATCATTGGGGTACATGTATCTTTTCTGTGGAATTTGTGGATCATATGGTAGTTCTATTTTTAGTTTTTTTAAGGCAACTCCATATTGTTTTCCATAGTGACATAGTTACATTCCCACCAGCAGTATAAGAGGCTTCCCTTTTCTCCACATTGCTCTCCAACACTTGTTTCTTACAGACTTTTTTTATTGTTAATATTTATTAATTTATTTGTCTGTGCTGGGTCTTAGTGGCAGCAGACAGGATCTTCCATCTTCTTCATGATATGTGGGATCTTCAGCTGTAGCCTGCGAGATCGAGCTCCCTGACCAGAGATAAAACCCAGGACTGCTGCATTGGAGTTTGGAGTCTTAGCTGCTGGACCATTAGAGAGTCCCCTGTTTGTAGACTTTTTGATGATAGTCGTCAAAAAGTGTGTGTGAGGTATGAGGTGAAGACCTAATTTGGGTTTTGATCTCTGTTTCTCTAATAATTACTGGTGCTGAACATATTTTCGTGTGCCTGTAAACCATCTGCATGTCTTCTTTGGGAAAATGTCTATTCAAATTTTCTGGGAGTTTTTTGTTTGGATTGTTTGGTTTTTTGATATTGAGTTGTATGAGCTGTTTGTATGTTTTGGATATTAACCCTTTGTCATATGCATCATTTGCAAATATTTTATCCCTTTTCATAGGTTATCTTTTCGTTTTGTCAATGGTTTCCTTTGCCGTGAAAAAGCTTTTAAGTTTAATTAGGTCCTTTTTGCTTTTTTTTGCTTTTATTTATTTTGCCTTAGGAGACTGGTCCAAGAAACTATTTCTATGATTAATGTCAAAGACTGGTTTGCCTCTTTTCTCTTCTAGGAGTTTTATGGTTTCATGTTTATGACATTACTTTTATATGTAACATTTCTTTTGGTTGTATTACCTGAGCAGAAGAAATCCACATGGCAGGGAAACTAATGATGTAGAGATTCTCAGTCTTCTCCTAGCTTCTCTCTACTTCTCCCATTTGGGGTTTCATCATTGAGCCTCGCCTCCCCTGCTTCTCCTTGCAGCCAGACTGGACCCAGGGATATTCTGGCTGCCAGTCTGTCTAGCCGGTTGTGTTGATTTAAAGAAGGGATTCTTGACCTGGTAATGCAAGTGTTCTCCTCACCTTGGAAATTCATCCTACTCTTTTGTTTCCCTGAGATGTGAAGCCAGAATGTTTTTTCTAGATATACTCCTTTAGATCTTGTTGGGCACTGGTGGTAAAGAACCCACCTGCCAATACAGGAGATATAAGAGACAAGGGTTTGATCCCTGGGTCAGGAAGATCCCTTGGAGGAGGAAGTGGTAACCCACTCCAGTATTCTTGCCTGGGAAATACCATGAACAGAGGAGCGTGGAAGGCTACAGTTCTTGGGGTTGCAAAGAGTCAGACACAACTAAAGAACTTAGCACAGTTATCTTTGTTTTGCCTAGTGTTCAAATTGATTAATAACCATGTGTTAAATTTTTGAATCTGTGCTCCACTGAACTCAGTGTTATATACATTGCTTAAGTAATTATTAAGTGATTTATATATATATATGTATTTCTGTCTGGTTAAGAATGTATATACATGGTTAAAAATAATTGACAAACACATTTTTAAATATATTTTAGTTTTGGCTGTACTAAGTCTTTGTTGCCACATGTGGGCTTCCTCTAGTTGTAGAGAGTGGGGCTCCTGTCTAGCTGTGGTGCTCGGGGCTTCTTATTGTAGTGGCTTCTCTTGTTACAGAGTACAGTCTAGGGTGCATGGGCTTTAGTAGTTGTGGCAGTTGGTCTCAGTCGTTGTGGTGCATGGGCTTAGTTATTTCATAGCATGTGAGATCTTTCCTCACCAGGAATCAAACCTTTGTGCCCTGCATTGGCAAGTGGATGCTTAACCACTGCACCAGCAGGGAAGCCCCACAAAATTATTAATATATGAAATTTTGGACTTCCCTGGTGGTCAGTGGTGGCCAAAACATAAATAAATTTCTAGTATATACTTGAATAGTAAGATTTGCTATAAATGTCATTTACTTATTCACATCTGATGAGATGTAAGACATCTGTCACTGAATGAATTATTAGGCTTAGCATTGTACACCATCATTGGTACCTTCATAATTAGTTAATACTCTTTGTATAGATGGTGTTCTGAAATAAACTGCGTTTCATTTCTTCTGGAAATTCTGGAGAGCAAGTTGTTCTAATTATTTGTCTGCATGGCGGAAGAGAAAACTTTGTGTTATTTAAGGCTTTTACTAAAAGTATAAGAAATGATTTTGTAGTCATTTGTAGTCTTTAAAAGTATCACTTGACAGTGTAATTTCTTTCATTGTTTTCTTTGCTAAAGTTGAAGAGTTTTTTGTTATATTACCCGTTTAGATATACTGCTTTTGTAGTGTTATAATCCCTTCTTCTTTGGCTGAATATAGATGGAATTTTTGCATCAGTGAACAAAAATACTGAAACACCTGGTGGTTATACTATAAGAAGTTTCTTTGTTAAATTATTTTAATATTAGGGTATATCACCATGCCTATCATCTCAATATGATAAGTAGGTGAAAGTTTGAATGAACTTTGAAGAATGGGTATAAAATGCTGAAGAAAAAAGTAACAAAAATTTACCTATTATTTTCATACAACCAGAGTCATCTAATTCATGAGAATTGAAATTTTGACCTTCTAAATAGTATTAATTTGAGTTGTAGAATAACTTCATTCATTGTTTTGCTCCCTCCCCAAACAATGAGGGCTCTATAACAATACCTATAGAGAAACTTGACTATGTTAAAAAGCATTATGACCCAACACAATAGTGTAAAGCATTTATCCTTTTTTCCTTCTCAAAGGGATCTTCCCAACACAGGGACTGAACCCACATCTCCTTTGTCTCCTACACTGCAGGCAGATTCTTTACCACTGAGCCATCAGAGAAGCCCAATTATCTTTCAATGAAAAATAAATACATTTAAAAAAAGCATTACCTGTGGTGGATTCATTTTGATATTTGGCAAAATTAATACAATTATGTAAAGTTTAAAAATAAAATAAAAATTAAAAAAAAAAAAGCATTATTGTTGCATACATCAACAGGTATACATTTTTGCATAAGCAGAAATAAACAAATGAGACTACATTAAAGTAAAAAGCTTTTATACAGCAAAGGAAACAATCAACAAAATGAAAAAGCAACTTACCAAGTGGGAATAAATTTTTACAAATCATATATCAGATATGGGTTAGTACCCCCAAAATATTAGGAATTCATTGTTGTTATTCAGTCGCTCAGTCACGTCTGACTCTGCAACCCATGGACTGCAGCACAACAGGCTTCCCTATCCTTCACCATCTCCTGGAGCTTGCTCGAACTCAGGTCCATTTGAGTCAGTGATGCCATCCAGCCATTTCATCCTCTGTCATCCCCTTCTCCTCCTGCCTTGAATCTTTCCCAGCATCAAGGTCTTTTCTAATGAGTCAGCCCTTCGCATGAGGTGGCCAGAGTATTGGAGCTTCAACTTCAGCATCACTCCTTCCAATGAATATTCAGAATTGATTTCCTTTAGGATTGACTAGTTGGATCTCCTTGCAGCCCAAGGGACTCTCAAGAGTCTTCTCCAACACCACAATTCAAAAGCATTAATTCTTCAGTGCTCAACTTTCTTTATCATGCAACTCTCACATCCATACATGACTACTGGAAAAACCATTGCTTTAAGTAGATGGACCTTTGTTGTCAATATAATGTCTCTGCTTTTGAATACGCTATCTAGATTGGTCATAACTTTTCTTCCAAGGAGCAAGCGTCTTTTAATTTCATGGCTGCAATCACCATCTGCAGTGATTTTGGAGCCCAAGAAAATAAAGTCTGTCACCATTTCCTTTGTTTCCCCATCTATTTGCTTTGAAGTTATGGGACCAGATGCCATGATCTTTGTTTTTTGAATGCTATTTTAAGCCAGCTTTTTCACTCTCCTCTTTCACCTTCATCAAGAGGCTCTTTAGTTCCTTGTTTCTTTCTGCTATAAGAGTGGTGTCATCTGCATATCTGAGGTTATTGATATTTCTCCCTGCAATCTTGATTCCAGCTTGTGCTTCATCTAGCCCTGCATTTCCAATGATGTACATTCATACAACTCAAAAAATAAATAATCCCATTAAAAAAAGTAGTCAAAGGACCCAAATAGACATTTTTCTGAAGACATACAGATAGAGAACAAGTACATGGAAAGATGCTCAGCATCACCAGTCATTCAGTTCAGTTCAGTTCAGTCGCTTAGTCGTGTCCGACTCTTTGCGACCCCATGAATTGTAGCACGCCGGGCTTCCCTGTCCATCACCAACTCCCGGAGTTCACTGAGACTCACGTCCATCGAGTCAGTGATGCCATCCAGCCATCTCATCCTCTGTCATCCCCTTCTCCTCCTGCCCCCAATCCCTCCCAGCATCAGAGTCTTTTCTAATGAGTCAACTCTTCGCATGAGGTGGCCAAAGTACTGGAGTTTCAGCCTTAGCATCATTCCTTCCAAAGTAATCCCAGGGCTGATCTCCTTCAGGATGGACTGGTTGGATCTCCTTGCAGTCCAAGGGACTCTCAAGAGTCTTCTCCAACACCACAGTTCAAAAGCATCAATTCTTCAGCGCTCAGCTTTCTTCACAGTCTAACTCTCACATCCATACATGACCACTGGAAAAACCATAGCTATGACTAGACAGACCTGTGTTGGCAAAGTAATGTCTCTGCTTTTGAATATGCTATCTAGGTTGGTCATAACTTTTCTTCCAAGGAGTAAGCGTCTTTTAATTTCATGGCTGCAGTGATTTTGGAGCCCCCAAAAATGAAGTCTGACACTGCTTCCACCAGTCATTAGGGAAATACAAATGTAAAATCTCAATAAGCCATCACTTTCTACCTTTAGGAAGGGTTTTATTAAAAAGACAATACATAACAAGTGTTGGTGACAATATGGAGAAAAGGAAATCCTAGTCCACTGTTCGTGGGAATATAAATAGCTATAGCCATTGTGGAAAACAGTATGGAATTTCCTAAGAAAATTAAAAATAGAACTGCCATGTGATCCAGCAGTTCCACTTCTTGGAATATATCTGAAGGAAATGAAATCACTACCTGGAACAGATATTTGTGACCCCATGTTCATTTCAACATTATTCACAGTAGCCAAGATGTATAAACAACCTAGGTGTCTGTTAATAGATAAATGGGTAAAGTTGTAATAATGGGTGTTGCTGGTGAAAGGGTACAAGGTTTCAGTTGTAAGATGAATAAATTCTGGAATCTAGTGTATAGCATGGTGTCTACAGTTAGCAGTACTACACTGTATGTTTGAAAATTGCTAAGAGAATGAATCTTAAGATTCTTTACCAATTGAGCCACCAGGGTAGTCCCAGTATTCTCAGCACAGATACAAAAATGGTAACTGTATATGATGATAGATATGTTAACTAACCTTATGGTAATCATTTCAAAATATATGTATATATCAGATCATCACATCATACATATGTATATGTGTATATATACACACACATACCTGGGAAGTGCAATAAGGCTGTACTACTTCACTGGTAAATTTAGCATGAAAAGGAATTTTACTCAAATGGTTCAATTTAAGAGGTTTTAATGAGGGGACTCATAGGAGTTGTGGTAAGGTTAAAGAGCCACCAATATGTTTGAGCCCCTAAGAAACCAGCAATAAATTGTTAGCAGCCAGTCATGCTCACTCCCATGTCTGAGAATACAAAGGGAGAAGATAGTATTATGGGAGCTCAGTGAGCACTGAAGCTAAGGGGGATGGGGCACAGGCAGAACCTGATGTTCTGGAGGGACCCAGTCATTTCTAGACTTTCTGTTCTTGACTTTCTAGACTTAACTGTTCCCATTATCTCCAACTGGTACCCCCATAGGCAAAACTCTGTGTGAACCCACCCATAATCAGTGCAACTTTGGACTTTGGAGTACTCCTGGAAAAGTTGTATAGAGTATAATATTTTGATCTCTATTTACCTTTTGCCTCTAAAGTTCCATTTTGGGTAACTTTCATGTTACATATACATATCCATTCATCCATCTCTCTCTCTTTCTCTCTCTCATTCTGTGCATGTGCACACACACTTCATAGCAAGTAAAGTGAAAATTAACACTAAATTTCAAATCACTAATTAAAAACAGTGATTTATTCTCAGTGGTAAAGAATCTGCATGTAGTGCAGGAGATGTAGGAGACACAGGTTTTTGATCCTGGGATTGGAAAAATCTCCTGGAGGAGGCAGTGTCAACCCACTCCAGTATTCTTGCCTGGAGAATCCCTTGGACAGGGGAGCCTGGTGGGCGACAGAGGATCCCTAAGAGTCAGAGGCTACTAAGCGACTGAGCATGCACACATGCACATGATGGTAAGAGTTTAAAACAATAAAAGAAATGTAAGTTATTGGGACAATGAAGGCTAAGTATTTGTTGGATTTTCAGGTTCTCTCTCAGTTGAGTTTTGTAACACAGTTACCCTAAGTTTTGTATTGGGTTAGCCAAAAAGTTCATTCAGGGTTTTCTGTTATGGGAAACCAATATTAGAAAGTTTATAAGGTGCAGTACTGTACTTTATTTTATCCAAAGATTACATTATGGGAATTTTCAAATGTATTAAAAAACGGAGAGAGTATTTTAAGGAACTTACATGTAGTTATTTGGAGAAGGCAATGGCACCCCACTCCAGTACTTTTGCCTAGAATATCCCATGGACGGAGGAGCCTGGTAGGCTGCAGTCCATGGGGTCGCTAAGGGTCGGACACGACTGAGTGACTTCACTTTCACTTTTCACTTTCATGCATTGGAGAAGGAAATGGCAACCCACTCCAGTGTTCTTGCCTGGAGGATCCCAGGGATGGCGGGGCCTGGTGGGCTGCCGTCTATGGGGTTGCACAGAGTCGGACATGACTGAAGCGACTTAGCAGCAGCAGCAACATGTAGTTATTACCCAGTTTTAATAATTAGGAACATTTTGCCAGGTATTGATTGTTCTGTTCTGCCTTCTATACCTACAAATATACTTTTCTTTTTCTGGAGTATTTTAAAGAAACTATTTATATAATATATATAAAAGATATTGTACTATAATGTTTTATAATATAAGATGTTGTATTGTACCCATAAAAACTTCAGTTTAATTTCTAACAAATAAGGACTTAAAAAAGACATTGTCTTTATCACATCTAATAACTTAAAGGTAATTAATTCCTCATTACAGATATTCCTTGACTTTCGATGGTTAAGTTTATGTTTTCAATTTTACGATGGTGTGAAGATTTTATCTGATTTTTTATCTTGTCTGAGGCTAGTGATATGCTGTACCATACTCTCCTGCAATGCTGGGCTCTGACTATTGCTGCTGCAGCTCCTGAAAGTGAAAGTGAAAGTTGCTAAGTCTGTCCAACTCATTGCGACCCCATGGACTATACACATACAGTCCATGGAATTCTCCAGGCCAGAATACTGGAGTGGGTAGCCTTTCCCTTCTCCAGGGGATCTTCCTAACCCAGGGTTCAAACCCAGGTCTCCCACATTGCAGGCGGATTCTTTACCAGTTGAGCTATGCAGCTCCTAATCAGCCACATAATCACAGGGGTACTCAACTGATGCACTTCCAACCACCTGTACCTATACACCCTCCTGTTTTCAGTAGGGTATTCAATAAATTGTGTGAGATATCGAGTACTTTATCATAAATTAGGCTTTGTGTTAACTGATTTTGCTGCAATAAAGGCTAACGTGTGTTCTGAACATGTTTAATTTTGTAGCTTAGGTGTTTCAAATGCATTTTCAACTTATTTGAGATGAGTTTATTGAGATTGAATTCCAGCAATATAAGTTGAGGAAGTTCTGTATATATATATATCCTTCCCCACTTATCATAAAATTTCTTTGTACTGTTGGCTTGTTTTGAATTGTTTTTAGACAAGGGCCATATACTGCACTTGGTTGACTCTTTTATTTTTTTTAACTTTTTATTTTATGTTGGGGTGTATCTGATTAACAATGCTGTGATGGTTTCAGGTGCACAGCAGAGGGACTCAGCCATACATTCACATGTATCCATTTTCTCCCCCAAACTCCCTTCCCATCCAGGCTGCCACATGGTTCTTTCACTTTTAGATCAACAAATCATAGGAATATTATAGTGTTTTCATTTGTATACTTGCATTATTAACCTTTTAAATTTTTCCTTGGTTGACCTTCAGTTTATTTTTAATATAAGAAATTCTATGATGAATTTAAATATTCACCAGCACTTTTGTATTTTTTTATGAATCCTCAAAATAACCTAATGGAATAAAGTAATACTTTAATGGCTGCTTTTCCAAAAATTATTTCTGTAGTGCCTACTATGATCCTGCGCATTTAGTAGCACTGGAGTGGAGCAGAAGCAGCATATTCTTTGGTCATAGCTGGGCTCATGGTCAGTCTATTACACCCATTCTACCATTATGATAATGGGTATATTCTTAAAATTCTTTGAAGTTGGGGATGATAATATGAAGCCCAGTTCAAAAGAGGTACTCAAAAATATTTGATTTAATGATCATGAATTACTTATTTAAATATGCATGAGTAGATGAGTTATCTCTGGAAGCCTCAGGCTTTCAGAAGGACTGTGGACAGAAAAGTAGATGGAGGGCCAGAAGAGCATACTCTACCAGTGAAGGCACAGTAAGTGAGATCCCAAAATTAAGTGAACACTCCATGTTTAAGTATAGACGCAAAGGATAGGCCTGATTAGTCTGTTGTACAGAGAGGAACAGGGAATTTTTATCAGTAACAAATCTTTTTTTACTGAAAAACTAGACTTGTGAAAATAGTGACAAAAATGAGAAGTATGTTACGTTGATCAGTGTTACTGTTTTGGACTTCAGTTAAAACTGGTCACTGAGAGAGTAACTGATTGATTTCAGTCTTCTCCATGAGGAGAAACCACCAAACGAAGTGCAAAGTAAAACAGCCCTTTGGTTTGCAGAAGAAAAATGCCACCATTTCTATTTGCTCATGAAGGCAGAGGCAGATGGCCAATTTTCTTCTGTAACCTGGTGTGTGAATGGAGGGTGTGGGTGGTGTATATTTGGATCCTCTTGAGTTGCATCTCAGTTCTGGATCTGTGATACCTTGCATATATATATATATTCATCCCCTTTCCCACCTCCCTTTTTTTTAAGACTTCTATCTTAAAACAAGTAATGTCTGAGATTTAGTTGGTTAACTTTCTGTTTATCATGGTAACTGAACTATATAGAAACCAAACCACAGGTATTGTTGAAAATAATTCAGCATCCATTTTCTTGTAAGAGGAAATTCAGGGCTAAACTTAGGTTGTGTTAAATATGTGTCAAGGCTATATATTGTCACCCTGCTTATTTAACTTATATGGAGAGTACATCAAGCAAAATGCTGGGCTGGATGAAGCACAAACTTGGAATCAAGATTGCTGGGAAAAATATCAATAACCTCAGATACACAGATGACATCACCCTTATGGCAGAAAGCGAAGAAGAACTAAAGAGCCTCTTGATGAAAGTGAAAGAGGAGAGGGAAAAAGTTGGCTCAAAACTCAACATTCAGAAAACTAAGATCATTGCTTCATGGCAAATAGATGGGGAAACAATAGAAACAGTGACAGACTTTTTCTTGTGCTCCAGAATCACTGCAGACGGTGACCAAGACGCTTGCTCCTTGGAAGAAAAGTTATGACCAATCTAGACAGCATATTACAAAGCAGAGACATTACTTTGCCAACAAAGGTCCGTCTAGTCAAAGATATGATTTTTCTAGTAGTCATGTATCGATGTGAGAGTTGGACTATGAAGAAAGCTCAGTGCCAATGAATTGATGCTTTTGAACTGTGGTGTTGGAGAAGACTCTTGAGAGTCCTTTGGACTGCAAGGAGATCCAACCAGTCCATCCTAAAGGAAATCAGTCCTGAATACTCACTGGAAGGACTGATGCTCTGAAGCTGAAACTCCAATACTCTGGCCACGTGATGCAAAGAACTGACTCAATGGAGAAGACCCTGATGCTGGGAAAGATTGAAGGAAGGAGGAGAAGGGGACCACAGAGGATGAGATGGTTGAATGGCATCACTAACACGATGGACATGAGTTTGAGTAGGCTCTGGGAGTTGGTGATGGACAGGGAAGCCTGGCGTGCTGCAGTCCATGGGGTCACAAAGTCAGACATGACTGAGTAACTCTACTGAACTGAAGTATGTGGCAGAATCCAAAGGATTCATTTTTACTCAAACTGGAAGGAAATTGTTCTTGATTTGTTCCTGTACGTACATTTGTCTATGGGTAAAGTAAGATTCCTTTTTGAAAGGATGTGGTTTTGTATTGGGAGATCTGGAGCTGAGAAAGTGCTATCTACTGCTCTGGGTCACACTGCCACCTGGGGGCTAATAAAAGTCTGCCATGGGTTATAGTCAGAGCCAGAAATCTTTGATACTGACCTTGGTTCTTTTAAGACACATACCAAAACACTATTATCTGTATGTAGGCATGAAAATAATGCTGTTGGTTTACCTAGTGATGTGATATGATATAATGTTATGTAATGAAAACATTTAAAAATTGAATGTGGTACTTCCATATTACCTTTTTTGCTGTCTTAGACTTTCCCCCTGTGTTTGGGGATATTACTATCTTGAGACGAAGTTAATGTAGTTTTCCTGGATCCTTTTATATGTATTCTGCTGCTTAGTACTTATTAACAGTATTTTATGCATACTGGTCATCAGTTCAGTTCAGTCACTCAGTCGTGTCCGACTCTTTGCGACCCCATGAATCACAGCATGCCAGGCAGGCCTCTCTGTCCATCACCATCTCCTGGAGTTCATTCAAACTCACGTCCATCGATTCTGTGATGCCATCCAGCCATCTCATCCTCTGTCGTCCCCTTCACCTCCTGCCCCCAATACCTCTCAGCATCAGAGTCTTTTCCATTGAGTCAACTCTTCGCATGAGGTGGTCAAAGTACTGGAGTTTCAGCTTTAGCATCATTCCTTCCAAGGAACACCCAGGGCTGATCTCCTTCAGAATGGACTGGTTGGATCTCGTTGCAGTCCAAGGGACTCAAGAGTCTTCTCCAACACCACAGTTCAAAAGCATCAATTCTTCGGCACTCAGCTTTCTTCACAGTCCAACTCTCACATCCATACATGACCACTGGAAAAACCATAGCCTTGACTGCTGCTGCTACTGCTGCTAAGTTGTGTCAGTCGTGTCCGACTCTGTGCGACCCCATAGGCGGCAGCCCACCAGGCTCCCTCATCCCTGGGATTCTCCAGGCAAGAACATTGGAGTGGGTTGCCATTTCCTTCTCCAATACCTAAAAGTGAAAAGGGAAAGTGAAGTCGCTCAGTCGTGTCCGACTCTTCGTGACCCCATGGACTGTAGCCCACCAGGCTCCTCTGTCCATGGGATTTTCCAGGCAAGAGTACTGGAGTGGGGTGCCATTGCCTTCTCCTAAACGGACCTTTGTTGGCAAAGTAATGTCTCTGCTTTTCAATATGCTATCTAGGTTGGTCATAACTTTTCTTCCAAGGAGTAAGCATCTTTTAATTTCATGGCTGCAGTCACCATCTGCAGTGATTTTGGAGCCCAAAAAGATAAAGTCTGACGCTGTTTCCACTGTTGCCCCATCTATTTCCCATGAAGTGATGGGACCAGGTGCCATGATCTTTGTTTTCTGAATGTTGCGCTTTAAGCCAACTTTTTCACTCTCCTCTTTCACTTTCATCAGGAGGCTTTTTAGTTCCTCTTCACTTTCTGCCATAAGGGTGGTGTCATCTGCCTATCTGAGGTTATTGATATTTCTCCGGGCAATCTTGATTCCAGCTTGTGTTTCATCCAGCCCAGCGTTTCTCATGATGTACTCTGCATATAAGGTAAATAAGCAGGGTGACAATATACAGCCTTGATACTGGTCATAGTTTCCAATTTGTACCACAAAATGGATTAGTCAATGAATGTCCTTTTCTGAGCCCAAATATTTTGAGCATATATAAACATTTTTATAATGTTGATATGAATGCAGTTGTTTATTTTAGATGTTTTTCTGAAAGATGATTTTTTTAATATAGTGCCATTGGATTATTTGATATTTTAAAATGTATTACTGAAGAATGAAAACTGTATTATTGCACTTAGATGGAGTACCTAGAATAGTCAAATTCATAGAGAAAGAAAGTAGAAGAAGAATTGCCAGGAGTTGGTGAAAGGAGGGAGAGAATAGGGAGTTATTGTTTAATGGGCACAGAGTTCCAGTTTTGGATGATGAAAAAGTTCAGGTAATGGTTACACAACAATGTGACTGTGCTTAATGCCACTGAATTATACACTTAATGGTTAACATGGTTAACATGGTAAATTTGAAGTTTTATATGTTTTACCACAATCACAAATGTATTACTGTGTACTAGTGTTGAATGCTTCCCTTTCTTAGGGCATAGGAATGAGTAGGTACATGAACTTAATTTTGAAAAGCACATGTTAGGTGCCAGAAACTTTACATGTATAAGTCTAGAATCCTATGAGGTATTTACTTTTTACTAATTTTCTTCTACCTATTAAGAAACTAAAACTTGGATAAGTTTGTTTGTAACAAATTTATGAACAGTGCACTGTTTAGCTCTCAGGATGATTTATCTGAAGTACAATACTTACAGGGCTTCCCAGGTGGCACAGTGGTAAATAATCTGCCTGCCAATGCGGAAGATAAAAGAGACACAGGTTCAGTCCCTGGGTCGTGAAGATCCCCTGGAGGAGGGCATGGCTACACATTCCCGTATTCCTGCCTGGAGAGTCCCATGGACAGAGCATTTTGGTGGGCTACAGTCCAATGGGTCCCAAAGAGTCAGACATGACTGAGTGATGGAGCGTGCACACACACGCGTGCACACACACACAGACACACACACTCTCTGTCTCCCCCAAAGTCAGTAAAAGATGTAGCGGAGACTTGGACCTATTTCTGCTTGTCTCTAGGGCAGGTGCTCTTCCTATTCTATATCCTTGCCTTCTATGAGAATATTGCAGCTTCATGTTAAAAAGCTGATGTGGCATTCTGTTATACTGTAGATTCTCACATGTTATGGTTCCAGACTGGAAACAAAAAGCTCATAGAGCAGCAGTGCAAGAACCCTGAGATAGCCCCAAACTGTGTGTAATGTCTGTGGGCTTGAAGCAGTTCATGTCTAATTTGAGTAGTGTATGGTGGAAATGACTCATGTACCATGAGGTCATCAACTACAGTATTTTTTATTTTAAATTAGTTTCCCATCAGATATAAAGTTGGTGCTTCTCTTTAGTATACCATGAATCTCTAAGGGAAAAGATTCTTCTATCTATTTTATTTTTTTCTATTTGCTATTTTTTTTAATTTTTAAAAAATTTATTTATTTTAATTGGAAAGTAATTACAATATTGTAGTGGTTTTTGCCATACATTGACATGAATCAGCCATGGATGTACATGCATCCTCCATCCTGAACCCCCCTCCCACTTCCCTCCCTATCCCATCTCTCATGGTCATCCCAGTGCACCAGCTCTGAGTACCCTGTCTCATGCATCAAACCTGGACTGGCGATGTATTTCACATATAGTAACATACAGTCGCTGACTTTATTTTTTGGGGCTCCAAAATCGCTGCAGATGGTGACTGCAGCCATGAAATTAAAAGACGCTTACTCCTTGAAAGGAAAGTTATGACCAACCTAAACAGCATATTAAAAAGCAGAGACATTACTTTGTCAAGAAAAGTCTGTCTAGTCAAGGCTATGGTTTTTCCAGTAGTCATGTACGGATGTGAGAGTTGGACCATAAAGAAAGCTGAGCACAGAAGAGTTGATGCTTTTGAACTGTGGTGTTGGAGAAGACTCTTGAGAGTCCCTTGGACTGTAAGGAGATCCAACCAGTCCATCCTAAAGGAGATCAGTTCTGAGTATTCATTGGAAGGACTGATGTTGAAACTGAAACTCCAGTGTTTTGGCCACCTGATGCAAAAAGCTGATTCATTTGAAAAGACCCTGATGCTGGGAAAGATTGAGGGCAGGAGAAGAAGGGGACAACAGAGAATGAGATGGTTGGATGGCATCACTGACTCAATGGACATGAGTTTGGGTAAACTCCAGGAGTTGATGATGAACAGGGATGGCTGGTGTACTGCGGTTCATGGGGTCACGGGGTCGGACCCGACTGAGCGACTGAACTGAATATACATGTTTCAATGCTATTCTCTGAAATCATCCCACTCTCGCCTTCTCCCAGAGAGTCCAAAAGTCTGTTCTTTACACCTCTGTCTTTTCTGTTGTCTTGCATATAGGGTCATTGTTACCGTCTAAATTCTATATATATATGTGTTATATATGTGTGTGTGTGTTAATATACTGTATTGGTGTTTTTCTTTCTGACTTACTTAACTCTGTGTAATAGGCTCCAGTTTCACCCACCTCATTAGAAGTGATTCAAATGCATTCTTTTTAATAGCTGCGTAATATTCCATTGTGTATATGTACCACAGTTTTCTTATCTGTTTGTTTGCTGATGGACATCTAGGTTCCTTCCACGTCCTAGCTATTGTAAACAATGCTGTGATGAACATTGGGGTACACGTGTCCCTTTCAGTTCTGGTTTCCTCGGTGTGTATTCCCAACAGTGGGATTGTTGGGTCATAAGGCAATTCTATTTGCAGTTTTTTAAGGAATCTCCACACTGTTCTCCATAGTGGCTGTACTAGTTTGCATTCCCACCAGCAGTGTAAGAGGGTTCCCTTTTCTCCGCACCCTCTTCAGCATTGTTTGTAGACTTTTGGATAGCAGCCATTCTGACCTGAGATGGTACCTCATTGTGGTTTTGATTTGCATTTCTCTGATAATGAGTGATGTTGAGCATCTTTTCATGTGTGTGTTAGCCATCTATATGTCTTCTTTGGAGAAATGTCTGTTTAGTTCTTTGGCCCATTTTTTAATTGGGTCATTTATTTTTCTGGAATTGAGCTGCAGGAGCTGCTTATATATTTTTGAGATTCTTTGTCAGTTGCTTTGTTTGCTATTATTTTCTCCCATTCTAAAGGCTGTCTTTTCACCTCGCTTATAGTTTCCTTTGTTGTGCAATCTGTTTGCTATTTTAAATTGCATTTTTTATTGCTGTCTGCTTTTCTTGGGCAGATGCATTCCTTTCATGAAAGAAAATGAAACTTATCTCATCATGATAAATAATTTAATAGAAAATATCTCAGTATAATTAGGATTTTTCAAACTCTAGTCATAGAATCAGTGTTTTCCAAAATAGTATAAACACAAGCATTTTAGAATAAACAACAAAAAAGGATCTGGATTTCTATTTGGAGTTCTGGAGTTCTGTCAACAAAAAAGGATTTCTATTCGTGGTAATCTGATTTTACAAATGTTCCCTTCCAATTACCCTTCAGAACTGGAACATTTGATACACCATAAACTCAATCCTACATCTCTTGAACCCTAGTACTTAACTATTCTTAGTAGCTATGGAAATAATTTCCCAGAAAGAATGTAATTGCTAAATCACTACCTAATTAGTTGATTTCCTTTATGTACAAAAATGCCTGATATTTGGTAAAATACCTAGATTTTAAAATGACATGATATTTCTGATTATGCAGAAACAATTTACATTTTTTCTTAACAAGTGCCCCCAAACACTTACAACACTGAAATATTATGGGATGCTTATTTGGAAGCCAAGGAGCTTGTTGCTGACATAGTAATAATTTGGTTGTTTGCACATTTTATAAAATATTAAAATGTTGTTAGTTACCATATTCTTTAAATAACTCATGGTGAGATGTTATCTCTGAAGTGTTGGGTTGTTAGTAGGAGGGAAATTATATGTTACAGTGTTATATAAAGCTGACTCATATGAGTGGGTGAAAAATCCCAAGAATACCAGGACACCCACACTTGAAAAAGCCAATATGTGCCATTTCTCTTTACACCGTGTTCCAGTGGGCTGCTTAATGGAACTGTATTCATTAAGAAATTGCTATACTTTCCTTCATGGCTTGGTGCAAACTTCCTGTTTAAAAAAAAAAGTGAAATGACATTTTGTTTTCATCATTTGCAAAATTATTGTTCATTGGACAAAAAGTTTGATTCAGTATTTGAAGTAATTCACTTCTCTGGGCTGGTTTCATTTTGAGGGTATTTTTTTGTTAGTTAAAATCAAGACAATAAAACACACCTACTTTGGAAATGTTTTAGAATATTTACTAAATCCTAAAGAAACACAATTATATATCTTTTAACAAGTAGTATTCTGGTTCTTGATAAATAGCTAGCTTATGCTGTTTTATTGATAGTGACAAAAAGAGAAGAATGTTGTATTGATCAGTAGTTAACTGTTACTGGCAGCAGTTAAAACTGCACACTGGGAGAGTGAATGGTAGATTTGTAGTAATATTAAATATTATTTTTTTAGTCATAAGATTGTTTTATTTTTATTTACTTTTAACATTAAATATTCTTATATATGTTATATTAATCAAAATGTTGTTTGAATGAAAACGTTAGTTACTTAGTTGTGTCCAACGCTTTGCAAGCCCGTGGACTGTAGCTTACCAGGCTCCTTTGTCCATAGAATTCTCCAGGCAAGAATACTGGACTGGGTAGGCATTCATTTCTCCAGGGAGTCTTTCTGACCCAGGGATCAAAGCCAGGTCTCCTGCATTGCAAGCAGATTCCTTACCATCTGAGCCACCAGGATCAGTTCAGTTCAGTCACTCAGTCCTGTCTGACTCTTTGCAACCCCATGGACTGTAGCATGCCAGGCTTCCCTGTCCATCACCAACTCCCAGAGCTTGCTCAAACTCATGTCCATCAAGTCGGTGATGCCATCCAACCATCTCATTCTCTGTTGTCCCCTTCTCTTCCTGCCTTCAATCTTTCCCAGTGTCAGGGTCTTTTCCAATGAGTCAGTTCTTTGCATCATGTGACCAAAGTATTGGAGCTTCAGCTTTAGCATCAGTCCTTCCAGTAAATATTCAGGACTTATTTCCTTTAGGATTGACTGGTTTGATCTTGCATTTCAAGGGACTCTCAAGAGTCTTCTCCAAGACCACAGTTCAAAAGCATCAATTCTTCAGTGCTCAGCTTTCTTTATAGTCCAACTCTCACATCCATACATGCCTGCTGGAAGAACCATAACTTCGATTATATGGACCTTTGTCAGCAAGGTAATGTCTCTGCTTTTTACTATGCTGTCTAGGTTGGTCATAGCTTTTCTTCCAAGGAGCAAGCATCTTTTAATTTCATGGGTGCAGTCACCATCTGCAGTGGTTTTGGAGCCCAAGAAAATAAAGTCTGTCACTGTTTCCATTGTTTCCCCATCTATTTCCCATCAAGTGATGGGACCGGATTCAGTGATCTTTGTTTTTTGAATGTTGAGTTTTAAGCCAGCCTTTTTCACTGTCTTCTTTCACTTTCATCAAGAGGCTCTTTAGCTTCTCTTCACTTTCTGCCAAAAGGGTGGTGTCATCTGCGTATATTTCTCCTGGCAATCTTGATTGAAGCTTGGGCTTCATCCAGCCTGGCCTTTTGCATGAGGATAGGAGTCCACAAATTATATCTTGCTTGTACGGAGGTTTTGTTGTTTGATTTTTAAAGAATGGGGGCTTCCGTCATAGCTCAGTTGGTAAAGAATCCGCCTGCAATGCAGGAGACCCTGGTTCAATTCCTGGGTCGGGAAGATCCACTGGAGAAGGGATAGGCTACCCACTCCAGTATTCTTGGGCTGCCCTTGTGGCTCAGCTGGTAAAGGATCTCCTGCAGTGCAGTAGACCTGGGTTTGTTCCCTGGGTTGGGAAGATCTCCTGGAGAAGGGAAAGGCTATGCACTCCTGTATTCTGGCCTGGAGAATTCCATGGAGTATACAGTCGCAAAGAGTTGGACACGAGTGAGACACTTTCACTTTCCAGGTTCTTTCACCACATGCTAAATTAGCCTTATTGTTTTAATGGAATTGTCTTTCCTCTTTTACCAAAAATTCTTTGCCCAAACTCAAAATCTCAACCAATACTTAAAAAAAGTTTCTATTTTGTTGACAAGAATGTTAACTTCATTTGAAAATAGGGAAAGGGCAACTGTTGCTGTAAAACAAGCCTCTAAAAAAACATTTTTGTTTATGTTCCTTAATTATTATAAGATCTCTACAATGGTGGTGGTGTTACCCAGTTTTTTGTTTTTGTTTTTTTCAAGAGAAAGCTGTGGCTTTGATATATTAAGTAACTTGCTGACTTAATGACAGAGTTAGGGTTTGAACTTATATGAAACCTCTGTTCTCCATTTCTATTCTGTTTAACCATAATATATCTACATTAGTACATAAATCTATTTTTGAGAGTTGTATTGCTGCTGCTTACAGATGTAGCATATATGTGATTTCTATTGCATTGCATTCCCATCTCAGACTTTATTTTTAAAGAAATCCAAACAAGCAGTTTGTCACTTTTATCCTCTCAAATTGAGATTCTATGCAAACTGATTTCTATTATGATTATTATGGTTATATGTTTAAGATGAATTTAAAATTATTAATCATCTTCTTGATCTGATAATGATTAAAATAACTCTCCTTATGGTCAGATAGTTTTATCCTAGAATCTTCAAACCTAATCATGTAGCCAAAATAGTGATCAAATAACCAATATTATTTTGTGAGCTGTTTGCTTTAGTAAAGAGGAAGTACAAAACTATTTTAATTAATTTCAATTTCTGTGATATGATATAGATATATTAGATGTGTATATACATTTATCTTTGTGTGCATTAGATAAAATTAGTCAATGAAAAGTTAATTTGGTCAGCAGGAACCATAAAGGTTTAATTTTAAATATGATCAATTATACTTGTATCTGTGGTTATCATTCCTTGGATTTATGTATGTTTCATCATTTATACTTTAATTTCTATGATCTCATTTTAGATGTTACTCCTCATATTTAGATGTAACTGTATGCAGGTAGATATGTTGAGATAGTTAATTCTTGATGATTTTCTCAATGTTGATTGTTACCAGATTCAGGTTGTTTATGATAGCTGATATTCTCACTACAAAATCAGTGTTTGCAAATATGTTTGTTATTTTCACAAAAAATTTTTATTTTGTCTTTTTATCTTAATGATGAAAAATAAGTTCCAGATTATCTTTCAATTAAATAACAACACACTGAGGAAACCAGAAGGGAAAGAGACACATGTACCCCAATGTTCATCGCAGCACTGTTTATAATAGCCGGGACATGGAAGCAACCTAGATGTCCATCAGCAGATGAATGGATAAGAAAGCTATAGTACATATACACAATGGAGTATTACTCAGCCATTAAAAAGAATACATTTGAATCAGTTCTAATGAGGTGGATGAAACTGGAGCCTATTATACAGAGTGAAATAAGCCAGAAAGAAAAACACCAATGCAGTATACTAACACATATATATGGAAATTAGAAAGATGGTAACAATAACCCGGTGTACGAGACAGCAAAAGAGACACTAATGTATAGAACAGTCTTATGGACTCTGTTGGAGAGGGAGAGGGTGGGATGATTTGGGAGAACGGCATTGAAACATGTATAATATCATGTATGAAATGAGTTGCCAGTCCAGGTTCGGTGCACGATACTGGATGCTTGGGGCTGGTGCACTGGGATGACCCAGAGGGATGGTATGGGGAGGGAGGAGGGAGGAGGGTTCAGGATGGGGAACACATGTATACCTGTGGCGGATTCATTTCGATATTTGGCAAAAGTAATACAATATTGTAAAGTTTAAAAAGAAAATAAAATTTAAAAAAAATTAAATTAAATTAAAACAAGTAAGTTCCAGAGGTAAAATCTAATTTCCATTGAAGTGAAAGTCGCTCAGTCATATCCGACTCTTTGCAACCCCATGGACTGTACAGTTCATGGAATTCTCCAGGCCAGAATACTGAAGTGGGCCCCCTTTCCCTTCTCCAGGAGATCTTTCCAACCCAGGGATCAAACCCAGGTCTCCTGCACTGCAGGAAGATTCTTTACCAGCTGAATCACAAGGGAAGGTTTGTCAGGGAGCCAGGAAAATCCAAGCGGCCATCTTTGATTTGCTCTGACTCTTTGATTTACAGCTATTGTTCACCCATTTTTAATTCTCTGATTTAGGAGTAGACTGTTACTATGTTTTAAGGACATCAGGATAGCAAAAGTCTAACCATGAGGACTAATTTTTTTAGAAGCAGAATGAGCTTTGTCTACATGTACCATAATCTTAATGTTTATTTATTTTACCAGAGTAGCAAAAAAATTTAAAAACAAACAAAAATCACATAAAGGCAAAGAAATCACTACTTTCCAGTATAAATTCCCAGTTGGAATGACATTTCATACAACTGAACTTTATTTCTCAAACAGGGTCCAACTATCCTGTTTATTTTCTGAAGTCATTTCAGATAAATATTCATTGAATGGCTCTGCACTGGGCACTGAGAGAGGCCCTTGAAATGCACAAATAAGTAAAATAGTGTCTTATCTCCAAGCAATACCACCGCCTAGTATTAAATAGCAGATCATACATACAGAATTTTTATTACATTGTGATGGATGTCACAGTAGGAGGATGTTCAAGGTATATAGGGGATATGGAATGAAGATGGAAGCATAGAACAGAGGTTGTCTGAGAATGTCTCTCAGGGGACTAAGTTGGGTTTTGAAGAACAAATACACATTTACTACCTGAGTGGAGTATAGGTAGAGAGTTTTCATGGGATTGTTTCAGCAAACTAAGTGCTTAAGGAAGTATCATAAGGAAGAAGAGCCCACTGTTATTCCAGAACATTATTTTAAATATGTTTTTTTCTTGCTTATCAAGCGAAACATTGCAGTAACTAGAGTGTTTATCAAATAGTACTTACACTGGTCTAAGTTTCCAACCATCTGTGATGGTTGCTAAATATTAATGGTGGCACTAATGAAAGATACAGCAAGGAGACATCAGGTAATAAGAGGGAGACAGAAGGATAAGATGCTTGGATTATTTGCTGACTTTTTATATATCACTATATTATATTTCGAGGCTTCCCTGGTGGCTCAGATGGTAAAGCATCTGCCTGCAATGCAGAAAACCCAGGTTTGATCCCTGGGTTGGGAAGATCCTCTGGAGAAGGGAATGGCAACCCACTCCAGTATTCTTGTCTGGAGAATCCGAGGCAAGATGGACCGAGGAGCCTGGTGGGCTATAGTCCATGGAGTCATGAAGAGTTGGACACAACTGAGTGACTAACACACACATGTTATGGTTCCCTGAAAATTTAAAGTATATAGTGTTAGATGTTCTAAGAGTAACAAATAAATAAGATCAGACATAAAAAAAAAGTTTTTAAGTATACATTCTGCACAAGATTTAATTTTCAACACATATATATATTGAGCTGGTGTCCCCACTTTGAAAATGATTATTTCCACTTTACAATCCAGAAAACTAAGGTAGAGAGGTGAAGTAATTTTTTACACTTACTAGTGTAAAAGGAGGAGCCAGCATATATTTTGTTTCCAGAGCCAATGCTTAAAGAAGTTGTAAAAAGGGTTTCCCTGTAGTCTAGTGGTTAAGAGTTCACCTGTCAGTGCAGGGTACACGGGTTCAATCCCTGCTCAGGGAAGATCCCACGTGCTATAGGGCAGCTAAGCCTGTGCATTACAACTTCTGAGCCTGTGCTCTAGAGCCCATGGGCCCTAGAGCCTGTGCTCCATGACAAGAGAAGCCACTACAATGACTAGTCAGAGCATCACAATGAAGAGTAGCCCCCACTCGCCACAACTAGAGAAAGCCCTTGCGAAGCAGCAAGGACCCAGCACAGCCAAAAATAAATAAATGTGTGCATTTTTTTTTTTAATTGTCAGAGGGTAAGTTGATCTGGAGTACTGAGGGAGTGAGAGAGGCAAAAAATGAGGCCGGAAGCTTGGCTTTGAATTTAGAGTGACAAAGTAAGGACCACAGAGGCATTCTTGTGTATTTTTAAGGTGGGTAGTGTGTATCATGTGTAAATGATAGCTAATAAAAATGATCCAGCCAAGACAGAGAATCAGAAGGCACGGATGACAGAAATAATCGTCAGTACTTCTGAGAAAGTAAGACAGGGCATCATCCCTCTTAAGAGGGAGGAAAGAGCATCATGGTACAGATACAGATGAACTGAAGTTAGTTTCAGAGGTGGTTAATATATCACATGTATCAGCCTTTAGTGATGCTTTACTTGTGCACTTCATCTTTAATTGGTCTCTGTGATACACCTGAAAGAACAACCACATATGTTTAGATGTGCTCGTCTGGGAGTCTAACTACTCCCAGAAGAGAATGGGTTTGTATTGAGGAGTTTTAAGGGGGGAAGCTGTGACTGCATAGTACAAGGGAGAAAATGAGGTAATACTCTGCTCATTTGTTTATATGGAGAATTAAACCACTTAGCACAGTCTCAAGCTGAGTCCAGAAGAAAATGTAACAAGAAATACAAAGTAAGCCATAGGAAGAGGAATTGGACAAAAAGAGACATGCCACCTACAATTCATCTACTTTAAAGGAAGTGAAAACCTATCTGCAACAATAGTGATAGCATTACATCTAAAGAATCTAAACTTTTTCTAAGAGCTTTTTCCTTTTATATACATTCACTTTTCAGATATAGAATTCTAAAGCTGAGGGATCCTTGTATACTATTATTGTCCATTTAATAGAAGCGAGACCTGAGACCCATCCACAGCAGTTAGCTAAGATCTGAAGCACAGCTTCTAGTAAGATCCAAACTTGAACTGCAGGTTTCTAACTCACAAATTACTGTTCTTTTCTCCACAGGATGCTGTCTCCCATTTTAACACATTATTAAAACTATTTTTGCAAGGCCCTTATGTGCATGTGAATATTGCTATCATACCTGATCCTCACCTCTCCAAACATTTTTCCTTTTATAATAATTTATTCATCCATTCTTCATGTGTTGCTGCTGCTACTGCTAAGTCGCTTCAGTCGTGTCTGACTCTGTGCAACCGTATAGACGGCAGCCCACCAGGCTCCCCCGTCCCTGGGATTCTCCAGGCAAGAACACAGGAGTGGGTTGCCATTTCCTTCTCCAATGCACGAAGGTGAAAAGAGAAAGTGAAGTCGCTCAGTCATGTCCGACTCTTAGCGACCCCATGGACTGCAGCCCACCAGGCTCCTCCGTCCAAGGGATTTTCCAGGCAGGAGTACTGGAGTGGGTGCCATTGCCTTCTCCGTCTTCATGTGTTATGTTTTCAAATTCTTTACTATCCTAGTCGCTCTCCTCTGCGTTGTCAGCATTTAATTGATATTTCTTTTCTAGTGTCTTATTTAGATTGTGAAGTACTTTGGTCTGCAAAATATCTGTTAGATGAAGCAGTCAACTTTATTTTGCCACCCAATTAATATTTATGATGTCATAGGATAAATACTTTCCAAGTGAATATGCTATTTTCTTATTAACTGACATTCTAATTACCTTATTGAAAAATTATATCAGGGCATCTTTTTAAAATTTTAATCCTAACTTTAATTTTTCTCATTTAGGAATCTTTGAACAGTCTTATGGACTCTGTGGGAGACGGAGAGGGTGGGAAGATTTGGGAGAATGGCATTGAAACATGTAAAATATCATGTATGAAACGAGATGCCAGTCCAGGTTCAATGCACAATACTGGATGCTTGGGGCTAGTGCACTGGGACGACCCAGAGGGATGGTATGGGGAGGGAGGAGGGAGGAGGGTTCAGGATGGGGAGCACATGTATACCTGTGATGGATTCATTTTGATATTTGGCAAAATTAATACAATTATGTAAAGTTTAAAAATAAAATTAAAAAAATAAATAAACACTAAATGATAAAAACAAAACAAAAAAAAAAACCTTTTAAAATCTAAAAAGTTTAGGTCAAGTGACAGTTCATCATTTTTCTCAGATGGAATCAGACTGGCTATTCCAGAGGGAATTTGGTCAACAAATACAGCAATGACATTTAATGTTTTTTCCAAATTCTAGTTATTTCTGTTGGTGGATTGAATCAATTTGCAGAACATGAAACTGATTATGTGAAGTTGAAAATAAATGTTTAATGACTCAGACTTGTACTCCTGGATATAGATTTCATTAAGTGCTCATAGGGACAGATGGTAGGATGATGACAGAATTAGGTAACTGCCAGTTAAGGGAGAAATATATATACAAACTTTAAAAAGCAACTAGAACTAAAGATTTATGAATGTAAAAATTCGCATGGGTGCCCTGTGACAAATCAGCTTAGGATTATTTTCCTCATCAATAGAAGAACCTGATCCGTATATGCAGGAATCATTACATCATACCTACTGTGCACCTCAAACTGGAAGACACCATCCACTCCTAAGCTTCTTTTATTCTCTTCTATTTCTGCTCTTCTATAGACTGAAGTAACTTCATTTCAGTTCCCCACCACACCCCCACACCCCTGCCATCTTTAGTTCTTCTTAGTGCTAGTTGGCACTCAGGCTGGGGCTGTCTGAGCTCATCTTGCCTGCCCAGACTACAAAAGTCTTTAATTAAACGGTATTGAAGTCATTGATACAGCTTCCTTTTCAAGCAGAGCCAGTGTCCAAACACATCTAAACAGTCTCCCATTTAGCAGCTGTCATATATGCCTGCTCAATAGTGTCTGACTCTTTGCGACCCCGTGGACTGTAGCCCTCCGGGCTCCTCTGTCCATGGGATTTCCCAGGCAAGAATACTGAAATGGGTTGCTATTTCCTTCTCCAGGGGATCTTCCCTACCCAGAGATTGAATCCACATCTTCTGTACTGCAGGCGGATTCTTTACCACTGAGCCATCTGGGAAACCCTTTTTAGCAACTGTCATCAGCTTTTAACGTGGTAGAAAGATTCTGCTAACCACAGAAGGTAGATGAGTGGCATATTCAGGCTGTAAAATCAGCATATGTACTGCTTAACTTTCTTCGTTGGATCCTTCAGAACTGCCCCTCAAGTTTTCATAAAACCAGTTTGCAGGGCCAGGCAAGTAACACATCCCAATGTGGTCAGTTGATTGCTAAGTCATATGTCAGGGGGACAGCAGCTACCTGGGTGCAGCCAGTTGTCATGTCAGAGGACTCATCTAACATTGCCAGATTTCCCAGTTTTTCAAAGATTGTGTGTGTGACACTCTGGTTCTTGTATGTTAGCAACTAATGTGAATTTCCAAAACGCACCCAGGGGTGGAAGCAAATCCTCCTGTAGGCCTGGCCACCAGGTTGCCACTTCTATTTTAAGGAATGTGACATGGATCTTAGACCTTCACATTGCCCACAGTGCTACCACTGCCATTTTTACCCTTGCTCTGAAGACACCTGAAGGTCTGGGGCTGTGTAGGAGAAAGAAGAACAAAAGGAGGTGAGAACCTACTTAAGTTATATTACGTCAGATCTTACACTTTTTGAAAAGGAAAGTGTTAAGCAAAGAAAATCCCATTTTCCTCTGAGAAACACTTTTCTGGGATAAGTTGAAGTCAAAATAATAACAGCTTAATTTGTCTTCAAGAATTGACCTTATTTCTTTGTTGATATTGACTGTAGCACATCTTTGAGATTATCTTTGAGATAAAAATAGTTCAGCCCTTTTCTTATCTCTTTTGCTTCCTAAAATTATGAGAGTTGTGGATATCGGCATCTTTCACAGATGCAGCAAACTTTAACATGTAGAAACTCATGATTTTATAAATGAATGGATTTGAAACTTTTCCTTTCAAGGTAAAAGTGATATTGCCTGAATTAAACTTAGTTCCCAGTCTTATAACTCTAAAGTCAGTATCAGTGGCCAATTTCTAATGTCAGTCAAAAAGAAATGTTCTGACAGTTTTGTGGGAAAATAGAAGGAAAAAGGGGGTTAATTGGCATTCGTAAGCAAGACCTAATGCAGTTTCTGGAAAGATAAGACTACTACAAATGACCCCGTAAAAATTTCTAGTTTCTTACGTCATCATCCCATAAAATTATTTAAAATGTTTATGTCAATCTTTTCAAGTATGTATATGTGTGATAACCCAGGTAGATCTCCCATGCCCAATCCCCCCCACAGGATTTTTTTTAAAGCAAATCACAGGCTTTTAAGTGCTATGCATAGTTATATGTGTGTGCTTGTCTTAGTTATACAGAGAGGTTATTTCTATAACTGGATGCACCCTTTGAGAACATGTCTTTAATGCGACCTTGAGGGGGGGTCTCATTTACAGGCAAGTAGGGGCTTTGTAATATTTGTGATCAATTAAAGTAATGAAAATGCCTTTGCAAGATTTATTGGGGAGACTGTATTGGTGCTTTTATGTTTTTGCCTAGTAGTTGTGTTTATTAGTGGCAGTTGATTTATATGTACATACAAGTGCATCTATCTGAAGACTGAGTAAATAATTAACGTTTGTTTTTTCTACCTTAAATTACATTTGCTTTCTAATTTTAATTCACATTGAATTCAGTCTTTCCCAGGCTAGGAATGTTTTTTGAGTTCTTACTTTGCCTGGAGACTCTGCTAAATTATTTACAGGTGTAAAGTTATTTAATCCTAACATTCTTTTTGCGACATATACTATTGTCTAAGTTTTGTTAACGTGTAAATTGAGCTCAGTAAATTTGATGTTTTTCAGCCAGAAAATGGCAGAACTCCTATTTGCCTAGTTTGACATCAGATAATGTCTTTTCATCATACCCCAGTACCAAAGGGCCTACTGAGACTTGTACTAGCAGTGCAAGTGCAGTATTTGTGGTTTATAAGCTCACATCTTTAGACCCATACTTCTAGTACCATATTATACTAACATAATTTGTGCTGTGCTGCGTGCGCTTAGTCACTCAGTCATGTCCAACTCTTGAGACCCCATGGACTGTAGCCTACCAGGCTCCTCTGTCCATGGGATTCTCCAGGCAAGAATACTGGAGTGGGTTGCCATTACCTTCACCAGTCCAGCTCTTTAGGACCCCATAGACTATAGCCCTCCAGGCTGCTCTGTCCTTGGAATTCTCCAGGCAATAATACTGGAGTGGGTTGCCATTCCCTTCTGCAACATAATTTACTATTATATTAATACTGATTATATTTATTTATAACAAAAAAACCTGCTTTATGAACTTGTCACCAAAGCTAAGTTATAGGTATTTTGTTTACCACTTATTTGGTTGCAAAGGTCAAACCTGCTATTCTTATTGGTAGTGTAATTTGAGTCTCTTATCCATCAACTATCTGGAGTGATGAAAGTAATCATTACAAGTTTTACACACGCATCTTTAATGGGCATATCAACTTCAGCAATCGTTTTCAAGCCTGTACAATATGTCACTACATAAGAACTTTCTGTGATGAAGAAAATGCTGTATATCTGTGCTATTGAATATAGTATCTGCTAGCTCTTATGGCTTAAGAACTTAAAATGTGGCTAGTGTGACATAAGGGATGAATTGTAAGGTTTTATTTAATTTTAATTTAATTTGGCTAGTGACTACCATAATGGACAGCATAACTCTAAGGGATTATAGTTTGTATTAGATATGATTCTTATGTGTTGTAAAATTCTTAGGTGTTTTAAGGCAAAAGTAGAGTCCTTAAATGAATTTCATCTTGAGAAACCTTATTGGAGCAAGGAGCATAATTTATTAAATTCAACACCTAATATCTTGGAAGCCAATGAGAAATTGCCCTTATTCAGATACCAGAGATCTTTGGAATTAAACTTACTTCCATTTATTTTATGTAAAAACTTACTAACCAGGAAGTTAGAAATATTATTTAACTGATGATGATGCTTCTGGATGGGTAGAAAACTATAAGTTCACATGTTCTTAGCCTTTTGGTCTATTTGCTTTTGAAGCAATAGACAAGAAAATAAAAATTATCATTGCAGTAGGGACTTCTTGTGGCTATATTTATAAAATCATTTTGAAACAGCAAATCTTAGATCAGAAGGACTTTTTATTTTTTTGGCCACACTGTGAGGCACATGGGATCTTAGTTCCCCAACCAAGGATTGAACCTGTGCCCCTGCAGTGCAAACTTGGAGTCCTAACCCCTTGACCTTCAGAGGATTTTCAGGAAGACAATTTTTAAAATCTCAAATAGTTTTAAACTTTAATATTTGGAATGAATCACCTAAATATATGTTATTTAACATTTTCTATTTTTAACTTAAATTTTTTTCACAGCCACTGTCCGATTAGATAAATTATGTCAGATTAGATAAATTAGCCAGCTGATTAATTTTTCTTAGTTGTTTTCCAAAGTTGGTACTCTAGAAAATTATGTTATCATTGCAAATAATAGATCCAGCTAATGAGAACTATGTTGCAAAAAAGTTTTATTCATTAGGAGAATTTCCAGATGTGTTATGCTTCTGAAATTGGATGAAAACTATTTTTTCTTCATTCAGTTTATTTTTAAGATCTTTATTTTTTTTTCAGATTTTGAAAGTAGAAGTGTAAAGTAATGTGTTTTTCTAAAAATTAATCAAGCATAAACATAATTTCTTGGTGAAGCAAAGGATCCTGGCTTCTTCTCTCAAGGTCTCTCTTCAACAGAATAATAATAGAACATTTGAAATAGGAATTTCTGGTAATATTCATTCTTCTCTGGGCATGCTTCTTTCTTTTTCTTTTGATTTGAGCTTTAAATTTTGCTCTGGACAGATTGAGGCACTAACACAGTCGGTTAGAATAAGCTGAAAATGTATTAAAATGAAATGAAGAGAGAAGTTTTATTAGCACATTGATGGCATTGCAGCCCAAAATATCTCATGTATATGAGAATAGTCCTAGGTTTTAACTGAGAGAAGAATGAGGCAGAAGGAGTTAACAAAGCAGAATGATTATTCCTTATATGACTACCAGTTCCATCATTATGGTACTATGATCCTCTGAAATGTGAGAATCTGAGAATATGTTTGTCATAACTTTCATTTGGTTATGTTGTTGTTGTTACTCAAAGGGAAATTATAAAGTGTGACATCATTGGTGAAAAGAAGATTCAATAAATCTAGATTAGAAATCTCAACCATAATGTCTGTTAGACAAACTGTTAAGAGATGTGGGTTCTAGTTTTAGTTCTGATGTTGATTAGGTTTAGCAGGTGGCTTAGCCTCTCTTGATCAGTGGTTTTTTAAGAAATCATTTAAAAAATTAATTTATTTATTAATTTATTTTTGACGACCCTGGATCTTCGTTGCTTTGCTTTGCTTGTTGTCCCCTTCTCCTCCTGCCTTCAGTCTTTCCCAGCATCAGGGTCTTTTCTGAGGAGTCAATTCTTTGCATCAGGTGGCCAAAGTATTGGAGTTTCAACTTCAGCATCAGTCCTTCCAATGACTATTCAGGATTGATGTCCTTTAGGATGGACTGGTTGGATCTCCTTGCAGTCCAAGGGACTCTCAAGAGTCTTCACCAAAACCACAGTCCAAAAGCATCAATTCTTCGGTGCTCAGCTTTCTTTATTGTCCAACTCTCACATCCATACATGACTACTGGAGAAACCATAGCGTTGACTAGATGGACCTTTGTTGGCAAAGCTCTTTGTGCCTTAACTTTCTAGTCAATAAAAGGAAAATAATTTTTTTTTTTACATTATATGTCTATTGGTGAATAAGAAAATTTTCTCTACCCCTCTAGGTTCTTCTGGCTGGTCTAAGAATTAAATTGACATGAGATAGATTAACAGGAGAAAATCAAACAAAAGTTTGGGAGAAGGCAATGGCACCCCACTCCAGTACTCTTGCCTGGAAAATCCCATGGATGGAGGAGCCTGGAAGGCTGCAGTCCATGGGGTCGCTGAGGGTCGGACACGACTGAGCGACTTCACTTTCACTTTTCACTTTCTTGCACTGGAGAAGGAAATGGCAACCCACTCCAGTGTTCTTGCCTGGAGAATTACACGTATACATAGGAAAGACCCTGGAAGACTGAGTAACTTGTCGAAATGGTTGAAATCCTCACCTTAACTACCATCTTCAGCTAAAGACAAAAAGGATGTTGGGGGTAGTGGTTTAGGACTTCAAAGGGCAGGAAGGCAATTCACGTGGAGATGAAAAAGCAAATGTTTGATAAACAAATGTTTGCTGGGCTGCTCAGAGACAATGGGACATAGAGTGGATCTGAACTCCAGGCCCTGTTGGAGTTTCTCCCTTCACATCTTGCACTTGCTCTTTGCAAATATCTCTGCTGATCATTCTGTTCCAGAAATGAGCCTTTTATGTAAAGTCTTTATTTAGCTAAGGGGTGGGGGGTGGGGGTAAAGTGAAAGTCTTCTTGAGTCTTAGGTTTCTTAAAAATTATTAGCCTAAATTAAGAGACACATTTTTGGTGTGGCAAATTTGGTTCCCAGCATTGTGCTTATGAAGATTAAAAGAGATAGTACATGTGAAATGCTTTAAAAAGTGACTTGCATATAAGCTCTGAATACGTGACTTATCAGTGTTATTATCATAGAAAATTTCTAATGCCAAAAACCCTGACTTTGGAGTGAGAGGGATCTTTGTTTCAGTATCAGCTCTACCACTTATTGTGGCCTTATTTAATCTCTTTTAATCTCATTCTACTCATTACCAAAAATGGGTAATAATCACATCTACTCATTAAATATTTGTGTGAATGAAATAAAATAATTGTAAAGCACTTGGCACAGTCCCTGGCAGAGAGTAGATGTTCTGATTGTTATATTCTGATTATCTATTGCTACATAATAAATTGTCACAAAGTTTAGTGGCTTAGAACAGCAGTTAGGTTTTTTTTTTTTTTTTTTTTTAAGAGCTTCTAATTATTTTTGGTTGTGCTGGGTCTTCACTGCTGCGAGGATTTTTCTTTAGTTGCAGAGAGCGAGGGCTACTCCGTATATGGTTCAATGGCCTCTCATTTTGTTGGCTTCTCTTGTTGCAAAGCACAGGCTCTAGGCACATGAAACTTCAGTAGTTGCAGCTCTCAGGCTCAGAAGATGAGCTTGTAGGCTCTCAAGTTCAGGCTTAGCAGTTGTGGTGCATGGGTTTAGTTGCTTTGTGGCACATGGAATCCTCCTGGACCACAGATCGAACCCATGTCTCCTGCATTGGCAGGTGGATTCCTATCCATTGTGCCACTGTGGAAGTCCAACAGTTAGTGTTTTATTGTCTCTAATGATTGTCTCTGGACCCAGATAGGTAGTTTTCACTCAGGGTCTTTCAGGCGGTTGCAATCAGACAGTGGCAGGGCTGCAGTCTTCTCAAAAGCTTTCTTAGTCACATATCAAGCTGTTGATTCAGGCTCTTGGCTGGGATCTCTCTACTGCCTCACAGTGTGGTATCTGAATTCCAAGAACTAGCATCCCAAGAGGACTGGATGTGGAAGCTGTATCTGCTTTTGTGACACCTTCAGAAGTCTCCTAGTGTTCCTTTGTCTGCGGTCATAACCAACCTTATTTCAAGAGGAGAGTCAACATCACCTTGAAAGAAGAACAGGTGTGAAATGGGAGGTACTGATGCAGTCATTTTTAGATGATACAGTTCACCACTGCAAGCTATTATCCCTGTGCATGTGTATGAACATTTTACATAAAATGTTGGTGCCCTCCCACCCCCAACACACACAATTTATGAAGTTTTCCATCTACGTTCTTTTTCTGTAAGCTGTTTTGTCCATACCCAAAGTACCTTATTTCTGGCAAGTTGTATTGGCATTCTTCTAGCTGCCAGCTGAGACTTGTAAATCACTAGTTCTTCATCAGCGTGCCAGCTCCATATTGTTTTAGGCTAATACCATGATTTTCTCGCGTAGGAACCCTTTGATCACTCCTCTGTGTTTATACAGGATAGGCATATGAGGGTGAGAGGGAGGTCTTTGGGGACCATCTTAAAATTCTGCCTGCCATTAGCCCCTTGAAGAAATTTTTACTTTTGTTTTGTACTTTTCCGTTTCAGAATTTCAGTTTGGTTATTTTTAAAATGTTTTATATTTTTATTAATATTTCCTAATTGAATAATGTCATATTTTCCTATAATTCTTTGAACATATTTATAATAAGTTCATTGACTTTGCTGAATTTGGGTCCACTCAGTTTTTATTAAGTGATTTTTTTTTTTTTTTTGCTCCATTAATTTGGTTGCCTAGTAATTTTTGGTTGAAAACTGCACTTTTTTCTTTTTCTTTTTCTGCACTTCACTGCTTGTGGGAATCTCAGTTTCCTGACCAGGAATTGAACCCATACCACAGCAGTGAAAGCCCAAAACCCTAACCATTAGGCCCCCAGGGAACTCCCTAAAACTATAGATGTTAGATAATATACTGTAGCAGATCCAGATTCTCTTTTATATTCTTTGTTCCCCACAATGTGCAGACAATGATATTTCTGCTCAATGATTTTATTTTTATGTTTTTCGCCTAGATCCCTAGGTCTTGTTCCTTTGTGTGTATAGTATAGTCATCAGCCAGTGATTTGGGTAGAGATTATGTTTAAATGCTTTGAACCTTATGCCTCCCACCTTCTGTCTATCAATTTGTGTGTGGGTTGAGGTACTCATTCAGAACTGCAGTCAGTACTCAAGCCTTCCTTGGTTCTCACTTTTCACCAGGCTCTCACATCTCTCCTGTGTGCGTGTCTGTAGTTTCCTCATCGGCCAGGAACTGTGGGCAGAAACTTATCTCAGTCCTTTCGTAACTCTCTCATTTCTAGAATTCCCAATGAAATTTTTGGTTTGTCTGTTGCTTTTCCCAGTTGGGACTACAGCCTGGGATGAGTAGAGCTGCAGATTTCCTCTTCATTTTCATCTAAGTCTACTACTAGTTTTACCACTTGTGGTTTTTTATTAATAGGATAATATATTTTCAAGGCAGAGTGCCAGCATGTTCCTACTGAAGTGTTAACAAGGCTGGCATCTAATGCTAATTCCAGTATATTTGTTACACAGTGAACACTTTTAAAATGTTATTCTAGTATGTTATTTTATATCCCCTTCTGTTGCTTTTCAAACTTTAACCACACTGTAAGTCTACCACTTTGAAAGGCCAAAGCCATGGGTTGTTTTGTCCTCCACGTGTAATGGAGTTCAGCCCTTCCTGGTTTCACTGCCAGCCTATCAGTGGTTGACTACTGTTCTGAGAGTGCAACTTCACAGAGACAGAAGGTAAAATGAGAGGGACAGGAGGAATGAAGAGTTTTTGTTTAATGGGTATATATGGAGTGTCTTGTTTTGTAAGATGAAGAGTTCTAGAGATTGGATGCCCAACAGTAAGAATATAATTAACACTGTACACTTAAACTGTCACACTTAGGTTGGGGAATTTTGTGCTATAAGTTTACTCAGTTAAAAATTAAAAACAGAGAAACTACTGTTCTTGCCAACGATTTGGGAGAGTGGAGGGCAGTGCACATGTAGCCAGCCTCAGGCAAAAAGGCCACAGTCTTTCGCTATTCTTACCTGAAGCTTCAGTCTGATTTTAAGAATAAATGTTCTCAATTTGTTTTCTGCATCAGGCTACAGCCCTGAAATGGTTGCTTTAGAATTCTGTCTAGTTTAATTATTGTTTTTTTGTGGAGAGGAATCACTGACCTTTTCACGCCACCATAACTAGATATTACTTCCTTGATCGCTCCTTCTTAGAGTCTCCTGTGGGTTGTCACTCATGGTTTCCTCCTAAATGATAGGGTCCTACAGCATAGTTCTTGGGCCTTTTCTCTCTCTCTCTCTTTTTAATGGCTTCCCTAGGATATTTTATCAAGCCTCAACACCTTAAATATTAATATGTATGCTGGTGGCTCCCAAGTTTGTAACTCCTGACCCAAGTTCTTCCCTACTCTCCAGACTTGTATATTTGCCTGTCTACATGACAGCCTACTTGGATGTTTAATAGACATCTCAAACTTAACCAAACTCCTGATATGTGCTGCCAGAAACTGGCTTCTTCCTCAGTCTACCCTATCTCAGTTATTCATGTCTTCATTATTCTACCTTGTCAGGCTGATAACTTTGGGTCTGTTCGTTTTTTTGGACTGTGCCAGGTCTTAGTTGTGGCATGTGGGATCTTTTACTTGTGGCTTGCAGAATGTTTGGTTGCAGCATATGGAACCTAGTTCCCTGACGAGGGATCGAACCTGAGCTGCCTGCATTGGGAGCCAGAGTCTTAACCACTGAGTCACTGAGGAAGTCCCTTGGTAGATTCATGACTCCTTTCTTTCATGCTGTAAGGCCACCGCATCAAAATATCCTGCCAATTTTGCCTTCAAAATAGGCACAGAATGTGATCCTCTTCTCACCACTCTCACGGCTACCATCACTTTCAAGCCACCATCATCTCTATTAGTTGCTCAGTTGTGTCTGACTCTTTGCCATCCTATGGACTCTAGCCCACCAGGCTCTTCTGTTCATGGAATTCTCCAGGCAAGAATACTGGAGTAGGTAGATATGCCCTTCTCCACGGGATCTTCTTGACCCAGGGATTGAACCTGGGTCTCCTGCTTTGCAGGCAGATCCTTTACCATCTGAACCACAAGCATCTCTACCTGAGATTATGAAGTTTCCAACTGTTTTCTTCTAATGGTCTTTTGCGCCTATAATATGTTCTCAGTAAAGCATCAGAATGATCCTGTCTAATATCAGGGAGATCTTCTCACTTCTCTGCTCAGATTCTCCTAATGAAGGGTTTCTCATTGCACTCAGAGTAAGACCAAAGTCTTACCAAAATTCACTGCATCCTCCAGAATCTTGCTCCGCCTTACCTTTCTAACATCATAATCTCCTCCTCTCCCTCCCTCAGCTCACTTTGCTCCCGCAGACCTTCACTCATGAATCTGTCTCAGATCCATTTTACTTATTTTCCCTTTTCCTGGAGGGGCCTCCCCTAACCACACTTCTCCTCATGCCCTAGCTTCCTTCCTTGCTTTAGGTCTTTATCCAAAATTGGCTTTCTGCATTAGGCCATCCTTGGCCACCTTGTCCAAATTTCTATGACTTCTTCCCCATTATTTCTTTTTTTGAAAACTTTTACTTATTTGGCTGCGCCAGGTCTTAGCTATGGCATGCAGGATCCTTGATCGTCATTGATTCATGCAGGATATTTCAGTTGTGGCGTGTGAACTCTTAGTGTCAGCTTGTGGGATCTAGTTCCCTGACCAGGGATCAAACACCGGCCTCCTTTTTGGGAGTCTTAGCCACTGGACCACCAGAGAAGTTCTGCCCCATTCTTTTTTTTTTTTTTTGAGTCACTTTATTATTTATTTTTGGCCTTACCAAGTCATGGTTGCTGTGCAGACTTTTCTCTAGTTGCAGCGAACAGGGGCTACTGTGATGCACAGGCTTCCCATTGCGGTGGATTCCCTTGTTGTGGAGCACAGGCTCTAGGTTGCCTGGGCTTTAGTAGTTGTGGCACATGGAGTTAGTAGTTGGGACTCCTGTAGAGCACGGGCACAATAGTTGCAGCACATGGGCTTAGTTGCTGTGCAGCATGTGGGATCTTCCTAGCCCAGGGATCGAACCTTTGTCTCCTACAGGTGGATTCCTTACCACTGAGCCACCAGGGAAGCCTCTGCCCCATTATTTCTTATTCTACTGTCTTGCTTTATATTTTAACCTGAGCACTTATTACTATTTTATGTACTATACATTTAATTAATTTCGTTTACTGTTTCCCTGTTTAGTTGCATGCTGCTACTGCTAAGTCGCTTCAGTCGTGTCCGACTCTGTGCGACCCCATAGACGGCAGCCCACCAGGCTCTGCCGTCCCTGGGATTCTCTAGGCAAGATCACTGGGGTGGGTTGCCATTTCCTTCTCCAATGCATGAAACTGAAAAGTGAAAGTGAAGTTGCTCAGTTGTGTCCGACCCTCAGCGACCCCATGGACTGCAGCCCACCAGGCTCATCCGTCCATGCGGTTTTCCAGGCAAGAGTACTGGAGTGGGGTGCCATCGCCTTCTCCGTTAGTTGCATGAGGGCAGACTTTTTTTTTTTTTTTTTTTTAGTATATATTACTACTCGTAGAACATAAAATAGAGCCCCGCACTTAAGCTTGCACTGTATACAATGTTTAGAGGGAAAGGTGAAGATGAAAAAAAGCATGAATTTTTAGAGTAAAAGGTCTCCCTGAGTAATAAGTAAAATGAAAGAAACGCATTCTTGGGATATTTCAAAACATCAGTTGTAAAGAAGATCCCAAAAGCTTTTAGAGAAAAGAAATGAAAGTCTGCAAATTAGCACATACGGTGCTAGAAGGCCATGCAGCATGGATATAAGACAACGGGACTGTTTTACCAACATTTTGAGGAAAAAGGAATATTAACCTAGAATTCTATACCCAAACTATCTTAAATATGAGGTCAAAATACAGTCGTTTTCACACATGCAAATGTTGAAGATAAATGAAGAGATAAATGATGTTTCTCTTTAAAAGAGTTGAGGATTTTGTTTATCAAGACAAGGATGATAACCAAGAGAGGATACAATAATCAGTGAAACCCCCAAATCCAATTGTTCCAAGCTCCAGATGATGTTCATTCAGCAGTCAAGAAAAACAATTACATTAAAGTAGGAATTTAGTTGTGTCCAAGAAGATATGGTTTTTCCAGTGGTCATGTATAGATGTGAGAGTTGGACTGTGAAGAAAGCTGAGCGCCGAAGAATTGATGCTTTTGAACTGTGGTGTTGGAGAAGACTCTTGAGAGTCCCTTGAACTGCAAGGAGATCCAACCAGTCCATTGTGAAGGAGATCAGCCCTGGGTGTTCTTTGGAAGGAATGATGCTAAAGCTGAAACTCCAGTACTTTGGCTACCTCATGTGAAGAGTTGACTCACTGGAAAAGACCCTGATGCTGGGAGGAATTGAGGGCAGGAGGAGAAGGGGATGACAGAGGATGAGATGGCTGGATGGCATCACTGACTCGATGGACATGAGTCTGAGTGAACTCCGGGAGTTGGTGATGGACAGGGAGGCCTGGCATGCTGCGATTCATGGGGGTTGCAAAGAGTCGGACACAACTGAGTGGCTGAACTGAAGAAGAATGGAATAAAAGTTGATAAATTAGAATTAATATGAGGCGGGATAATATTGGAACTGTAGTAAAATAGTTTGTTATCTCAGTCAAGACAAGAAAGATGGTGGAAAGTTCAGATAGAAAGAAAATAACTAGATAAGAAAGTAACCATCCAGATATTGGGTAAGCTCAAAGTAATATGATTTTGAAAAATTAATTGAATGGAAGAAAAGAGATTTCTTGTGACTTTGTGTTAGCATGGAAGAGAAGGTCATGTCCTGAGCATACTGATTTTTTCTTCTCCAAGCAGTGTTCATATAAACCCTGATATTGGTTATGTTGTGTATTGTTTGTCATTTTTTATTATTTGCTTATTTAATTTTTATTGGAGGATAGTTGTTTTACAATGTTGTGTTTGTTTTCTGCTGTATAGCAAAGTGAATCAGCTATACATATACTTATGTCCCCTCTGTTTTGAATATTCTTGCCATTTAGGTCACCATAGAGCATTGAGTAGAATTCCCTTTCTTTTTTTTTTTTTCTTTTTTTTTTACTTTTTAAGTTATGAAAGTATGATAACACATTTACAGGAGACTTGGAAAATACATCATGAGAAGTGCTGGACTAGATGAAGCACAAGCTGGAATCAAGATTGCTGGGAGAAATATCAATAACCTCAGATATGCAGATGACACCACCCTTATGGCAGAAAGCAAAGAAGAACTGAAGAGCCTCTTGATAAAAGTGAAAGAGGAGAGGGATAAAGTTGGCTTAAAATTCGACATTCAGAAAACTAAGATCATGGCATCTGGTCCCATCACTTCATGGCAAATAGATGGAGAAACAGTGGAAACAGTGGCAGACTTTATTTTTGGAGGCTCCAAAATCACTGCAGATGGTGACTGCAGCCATGAAATTAAAAGACGCTTGCTCCTTGGAAGAAAAGTTATGACCAACCTAGACAGCATATTAAAAAGCAGAGACATTACTTTGCCAACAAAGGTCTGTCTAGTCAACGCTATGGTTTTTCTAGTAGTCATGTATGGATGTGAAAGTTGGACTGGGAAGAAAGCTGAGCGCCAAAGAAGTGATGTTCTTGAACTGTGGTGTTGGAGAAGACTCTTGAGAGTCCCTTGGACTGCAAGGAGATCCAACCAGTCCTTTCTAAAGGAGATCAGTCCTGAATATTCATTGGAAGGACTGATGTTGAAGCTGAAACTCCAATACTTTGGTCACCTGATGCAAAGAACTAACTCATTTGAAAAGACCCTGATGCTGGGAAAGATTGAAGGCAGGAGGAAAAGGGGACAACAGAGGATGAGATGGTTGGATGGCATTACTGACTGAATGGGCATGAGTTTGAGTGAACTCCGGGAGTTGGTGATGGACAGGGAAGCCTGGTGTGCTGCAGTCCATGGGATCACAGCGAGTTGGACATGACAGACTGACTGAACTGAACTAAACTGGAAAATACAGAACAAAGTTACATATAGTTCTACTATATATTACAATGTTTTTCATTTTTTAAAGAAAGAATTGGCTTTATAGCCAAAGTGTGAAAGTCATAATTATAGAATGCAACTTAAGTTTTATTGTATCACCATAAGATATGTTAAAAAAAAAATTAGATGTTACAGAACGTGGGTAGGACAGGAATGATAGTTACTACTAAAACCTTCATTCTGTATAACAGTTCTCAAACTTGGTTGCATATTAAAATTACCATCAGTTCAGTTCAGTCGCTCAGTCATGTCCGACTCTTTGTGACCCCATGAATCGCAGCACGCCTGGCCTCCCTGTCCGTCACCAACACCAGAGTTTACTCAAACTCACGTCCATCGAGTCAGTGATGCCATCTAGCCATCTCATCCTCTGTCATCCCCTTCCCCTCCTGCCCCCAGTCCCTCCCAGCATCAGAGTCTTTTCCAATGAATCAACTTTTCACATGAGGTATCCAAAGAACTGGAGTTTCAGCTTAGCATCATACCTTCCAATGAACACCCAGGACTGATCTCCTTTAGAATGGACTGGTTGGATCTCCTTGCAGTCCAAGGGACTCTCAAGAATCTTCTCCAACACCACAGTTCAAAAGCATCAATTCTTCGGCGCTCAGCTTTCTTCACAGTCCAACTCTCACATCCACACATGACTACTGGAAAAAACATAGCCTTGACCAGATGTACCTTTGTTGGCAAAGTAATGTCTCTGCTTTTGTATATGCTATCTAGGTTAGTCATAACTTTTCTTCCAAGGAGTAAGTGTCTTTTAATTTCATGGCTGCAGTCACCATCTGCAGTGATTTTGGAGCCCAGAAAAATAAAATCTGACACTGTTTCCACTGTTTCCCCATCTATCTGCCATGAAGTGATGGGACCAGATGCCATGATCTTCGTTTTCTGAATGTTGAGTTTTAAGCCAACTTTTTCACTCTCCTCTTTCACTTTCATCAAGAGGCTTTTTAGTTCCTCTTCACTTTCTGCCATAAGGGTGGTGTCATCTGCCTATCTGAGGTTATTGATATTTCTCCCTGCAATCTTGATTCCAGCTTGTGCTTCTTCCAGCCCAGCATTTCTCATGATGTACTCTACACAGAAGTTAAATAAGCAGGGTGACAATATACAGCCTTGACGAACTCCTGTTCCTATTTGGAACCAGTCTGTTGTTCCATGTCCAGTTCTAACTGTTGCTTCCTGACTTGCATATAGATTTCTAAGAGGCAGGTCAGGTGATCTGGTATTCCCATCTCTTTCAGAATTTTCCACAGTTTATTGTGATCCACACAGTCAAAGGCTTTGGCATAGTCAATAAAGCAGAAATGGATATTTTTCTGGAACTCTCTTGGTTTTTTCCATGATCCAGTGGATGTTGGCAATTTGATCTCTGGTTCCTCTTCCAGACATTCAAGCTGGTTTTAGAAAAGGAAGTTCATGGTTCACGTACTGCTGAAGCCTGGCTTGCAGAATTTTGAGCATCACTTTACTAGCTTGTGAGATGAGTGCAATTTTGCGGTAGTTTGAGCATTCTTTGGCATTTCCTTTCTTTGCGATTAGAATGAAAACTGACCTTTTCTAGTCCTGTGGCCACTGCTGAGTGTTCCAAATTTGCTCGCATATGGAGTGCAGCACTTTCACAGCATCATCTTTCAGGATTTGAAATAGCTCAGCTGGAATTCCATCACCTCCACTAGCTTTGTTCGTAGCGATGCTTTCTAAGGCCCACTTGACTTCACATTCCAGGATGTCTGGCTCTAGGTGAGTGATCATACCATCGTGATTATCTTGGAAGCTTTCAAAATACTGATACCCCCACCACATCAAACTGCATCGTACCAGTTAAACCCACATCACTAGGCATCAGCTTGTTTGTTGTCTTAAGTTTGCCAAGTGATTCCAGAGTGTAATCAAATTTGAGAACCAGTGGTCTATAGTTCATGGAACTATAGCTAGAAGCTGGAAGTTTATTTTTCTAAAGTTATAAATGTGATAAATAGTAGAATCCTTCTTATAACTATTACTGTTGGACAGAGAAGGAAATGGTGAGGTAGGAGGCTGCTGGAAGTGAGCCTGATATTCCTTAGAGGGAAGCCAAATATTCTTTGGTGATGAGTCAGAATTCTGCAATTTAGGACTTCCCTGACTGTGCAGTGGTTAATACTCTGTGCTTCCAAGGTAGGCAGTCCGGGTTCAGTCCCTGGTGGAGGAACTAAGATCCTACATGCCTTGCATGGTGGTCAGAAAAAAAGAAAAAAGAAAGATTCTTCATTTTGTTTCCAAGTTAGTCTGGTAATCATTTTGTTTTACTTGCAAAGAGGAAATGTCCCTTTAGTCATGTTCCTAATTTTATTAAAATCTGTACTGTCTTTTTATAAATAGTTTCAATTAATTAGAGCTAGATCAGTGAGGTCATTATGAATAATTATTTACCTGGATGTTAAAATCAACTTCCTGTGGTAAACTATATTTTTTAAAAATAGTTTTCTATAAAAGATTTTAACAAATGCCATTTCTTCTGACAAACATTTTAGACACAATGTTATGTGTTGATAGTGTTAACAGTCCTTATAAACAAAACTTTCATTATGTCAATGAAGTCAATTTGTCTTTCTTAGCAAACAAATTGAGCAGAAATTCAGCTTTCTGAATTTGAGGTACAAAATAATTATGTTTCTTTTTTTAATTTAATAGTAGTAGGAATGTAAATACATTCCAACCTTTTCTTCTCTAATTGCTTCAGGCTTTATCAACCTTGGCAATGCATTGGAATTCCTTGGGGAAAATTCAAAAGTCAGTATCATGTTTTTTAAAGTTCTTCATTAATAATTACTAACTGTAGCCTGGTACTCAGACCTCAGACATTCTTTTCCAGTCAAGCTAAAGAGTGAGTTTATGATTTTGTTTCCACAGAAGTTAATAGAGAGTATCTGGAGTTTATGAATAATTAGATTGCATGATAAGTATATTACTTTAATAGATAACATCTGGAGTTTATGAATACTGAGATTGCACAATAAGTGTATTACTTTAAGATTATGAAGGTTGCCTTTTGGGAGTTGGAGTGGGACTAGGGGGCGAGGAGGGATGAAGGTGGAGACAGTTGGTACAATGCTCTTTTTAAAAGTAAAAACTATGGTAATGAACATTTTGGTTTAAAAGTTTAATAGTTATAAAAGTATTATCTCTTATTTTGAAATAATATGTGATGAAATTTTACATTCATAAAATTGACATATTAGGATGTCTTCATATTAAAAATAATTCTAAAGTTTTAAAGACTATCCTTTTAAGAAGTTTCTTACTGATTTTTTAAAGTGAACACTTTACTAAAGTATATCATACATACAAAAACTGCCCTTATCTTAACTTTTCAGAAAGGGAACACTCCTATGTAGCCGGCATTCAGGTCAAGAATACTCTCTTGCCTGACACTAGAAAGCCCAGTTATGCTGTCTCCAGTCACTGTCCTCTCCTTCTCTAACCACAGTCTTGCCCTTGAACACCATTTTATAGATTTTTGTTTCATTGTGTTTCTGAACATTATATAAATAGACTGGTACGTTATACACTCCTTTACCTTTGGCTGCTTTCACTGAGCATTATGTTTGTGACGTTCATCCTGTCACATAGTGTGGTTTTAGTTTGCTCATCCTCATTGCCGTGTGGAATTAGATTTTAAGGATATGCTGCAATTTATTTATCCATTCCCTGGTTGATAGGTATTTATACTGTTTTCAGTTTTAGTCTATTGTGAAGAATACTATTATGAACATTCTTGTACATAGCTCTTCTTGTAGGTTTGGCTGAAATTTAAGTTTAGGAGTTATTGCCAAGGCAATTACAGTCAGACCTTAAATGATTTTAAGAATAAGCATGAAATTAGCTTTTCATTTACAAAAGTCTTGTGTGTGGTCTTAAGAATATATATGTGGTATATCCCTCTATTGTACAGCTTCACAATGGATAGTGAGGCTTGCACCAATTTCTGTTCCACCTTTTGAAAAAATACATAGTTTGGCTTATGCAGTATACTTGGTATTAAATGGCAAAACAAGACTGGTGAGAGTAAAGCTCTGGATATGTATAAATTAATGTCTCTTCAGGTTCCCAGTAGCGTGTGGGATAATAATCAAAGGGTAAAGAATAACAGTGTTTGAACCTGATACCTAAGCTATGAAACAAATTCCATCCCTTAAAATATTCACTTCTGGCCCTGTGTATAATAAGATGTACCAGGAATTCCCTGGTGGTCCAGTGGTTGACTCCTTGCTTTCATTCACTGCTGAGGGCATGGGTTTGATCCCTGCTTGGGGAACTGAGATCCTGTAAGCCATTTTGTGTGGCCAAAATAAATAAATTTTTTAAAATGTACAGTTGCATCATTAGCTGATGGATATGTTCCTGTGTGTGCATGCTAACCTCTCCACTTGCCCACAAGTCTGTATTTTAGGACATGCCCTCTAATTCTGGCTTTGTTTAGATGTAATCCTACATGTATTCTAATTTACCTCTCAAGCCTTTGCACCGTTCACTCTTTGTATGAAAATTTGAAGTGTTAGTCGCTCAGTTATATCTGACTCTTTGTGACCCCGTGGACCCTACGGCCTTCCAGGCTCCTCTGTCCAAAGAATTATTCAGGCAAGAATACTGAAATGGGTTGCCATTCCCTTTTCCAGGGGGTCTTCCTGACCCAGAGATCAAATGCAGGTCTCCTGCATTGCAGGCAGATTCTTTACCATCTGAGCCACCAGGGAAGCCCTCTGTCTTTGTTTACTAATAACCTATTTCATTTTGTCGGGAGTGGGGGTTGGGGAAGGGGGCGGGGAGGGGCAGCTATTAGACTTTGTTCCCCTTGCCAGAGTATCTCCATAAATTAATAAACAGGGAGTTACATCCATTTGTCAAGGTTTGGAGGTTTAATAACCTTTCCTTATGGTCAGCCGTTACTGACGTTGACCTGCCTCAATTTTCCACCCAAAAGCTGTTACTTGCCAGACTTATCTCGAGTTCTTTTTGTTGTGGTAGTGGTTTCTTCTGGGGGATGGGTAGGTGAGAAGCTTACAGGGTCTTATTTCCCTGGCCAGGGATCAAAACCATGCCCCCTGCAGTGGAACCTTGAAGTCCTAACCACTGAACCGCCAGGGAATTTCCTGTCTAGAATTTTTAACTGGAGTCTGAGAATTTTAAACTTCCACCACATGGTGTGCTTTCTGAAAGGGAGCTGGTGTGTCCCATCTGTTGATCAACTGCTCATTTAATTCTGATTTCTATCTTGGGGATTCATTCTTCTTTGTTCAATGTGTCATTTTTTTTTCTTTTTAATTAGAAATATTCCATTGTATGAGTATACCAAAATTTGTTTAGCTGTTTACCTGGTGATGGACATTTTGGATTATTTATAGTTTTTCATATTTATGAATAAAGCTATTGTAAACATTTATATGCAGATATTTGTATGAGATATCGATTTTGTTTTAATATTTATTTATTTGGCTGTGCCATGTCTTAGTTTCGGCACATGGGATCTTTAGTTGCATCTAGTTCCCCAACTAGGGATCAAACCCAAGCCCTCTGCATTGAGAGCTTAGAGTCTTAGCCACTGGACCACCAGGGAAGTCCCCTGCATAGGATATGTTTTTGTTTCTTGTGTAAATACTTAGGAGTAGGATTGCTGGACATATGGTAAATATATGTTTGACTTTATAAGGGACTAATGTGCTGTTTTTAAAGTGGGTGTATATTTTCCATTCCCACCAGCAAATATATGAGCGTTCCAGTCACTCTGCATCCTTGCCAATATTTGGAATTATACATCTTCTCCATGTTAACCATTTTAGTAGGTGTGTAATGATTTCTTATTGTGGTTTTAGTTTGCAGTTTTCAGATGACTAATGATGTTGAGCACATTTTTGTTTGCTAGTGGCCATCTGTATATTTTTGTTGAAGTGTCTATTCAAATCGTTTGCCCATTAAAAAATTGGGTTATCTTCTAATTGAATTGTAGGAGACATTTATATATCCTGAATACAAGTCTTTTGTTAGATATTACATATTCTCCTAGCTTGTGGCTTGTCTTAGGTTTGCCTTTTTGAAGAACAGATGTTAATTTTGATTAAGTCCAATTTATCAATTTTTCAATAGTTTTGTGCTTTTTTTGGTTTTATCTAAGAAAACATCACTTCATGGGAAATAGATGGGGAAACAGTGGAAACAGTGTCAGACTTTATTTTTTGGGGCTCCAAAATCACTGCAGATGGTGATTGCAGCCATGAAATTAAAAGACGCTTACTCCTTGGAAGGAAAGTTATGACCAACCTAGATAGCATATTCAAAAGCAGAGACATTACTTTGCCAACAAAGTTTCGTCTAGTCAAGGCTATGGTTTTTCCTGTGGTCGTGTATGGATGTGAGAGTTGGACTGTGAAGAAGGCTGAGTGCCAAAGAATTGATGCTTTTGAACTGTGGTGTTGGAGAAGACTCTTGAGAGTCCCTTGGACTGCAAGGAGATCCAACCAGTCCATCCTAAAGGAGATCAGTCCTGGGTGTTCTTTGGAAGGAATGATGCTAAGCTGAAACTCCAGTACTTTGGCCACCTCATGCGAAGAGTTGGCTCATTGGAAAAGACTCTGATGCTGGGAGGAATTGAGGGCAGGAGGAGAAGGGGATGACAGAGGTTGAGCTGGCTGGATGGCATCACTGACTCGATGGATGTGAGTTTGAGTGAACTCTGGGAGATGGTGATGGACAGGGAGACCTGGCGTGCTGCTATTCATGGGGTCGCAAAGAGTTGGACACGAGTGAGCGACTGAACTGAGCTGAACTGAAGAAAACATCCATCCCAGATCACAAAGATATTTTTTCCTATGATTTCTTCCACGAATTTAATAGTTTTAGCTCTTATATATAGTTCTATAATACATTTAAACTTAATCTTTATATATAGTGTGAGGTGTATTTAGGCTGAGAGTTTTGTTTTGCTTTTGCATATGCATGTCCAACTATTCTAGCATTGAAAAGACTGTTCTTTTCCCTTGACACCTTTGTCAAAAGTCAATTGACTGTGTATCTAAGGGTTTATTTCTTAACTTCGTTGTTTTCTGTTGATTCGTGGTGGTGGTTTAGTTGCGAAGTCATGTTCGACTCTTGTGACCCCATGGACTGTGGCCTGCCAGACTTCTCTATCCATGGGATTTTCCACCAGGATACTGGATTGGGTTGCCATTTCCTTCTCCAGGGGGTCTTCCTGACACAGGGATTGAACCCCAGTCTCCCTCATTGTAGGCATTCTTTACCGACTGAGCTACTAGGGAAGCCCCTGTTGATTCATACGTATATTCATACACATTCTTATGCACATACCACATTGCTTTGATCACTGTAACTCTGTAGTATAGTCATGAAATTGGTATATCCATATTACAGGAAAAATGGTATTTAGCTGAGGATTTTCTATCTGTAGCTTCTTCCCACTGATACTGTATATGCCCTTCAGAATAAGACCACTTCTTATTTTATATGACACTCCCTCATTTTTTTGGATGGACTTCCCAGGTGGCTCAGTGGTATAGAATCTAACTGCCAATTCAGGAGAGGAGAATTCTATCCCTGGGTTGGGAAGGTCCCTTGGTGGGGGAAATGGCAACTCACTCCAGTGTTCTTGCCTGGAAAATCCCATGGACAGAGGAGGGTGGCAGTCTACAGTCCTTGGGGTCACAAAAAGTCAGACATGGCTAAGCCTGCTTGGACATATTTATTTGAATAAATATTCACACATTTTAACTTGAACTGTAAACTCTAGACCTTTTCATTTTGAGACATCTATATTGTTTTATATTCAGAGCTAATGACAAATTGGAGTTCAATAGATATTTGTTGAACTGAATTGAATTGAACTCTGGATAATTGTTTACTAGTGTCCTTAAAGCAGATTAGTTGAGTTCAACATAGTGAAAAAACGTAGTTCTGGGGATATTCATGTCATTAAGGAGCCATGATTCTCTTGATCAAGAAATGAATCTCTCTGGACAATTGCATTGTCACTTGTTTGTTTTTACCCACTGGAAAGATCTTGATTGAATTTTAAGTTTCCTTCTGTGTCCATTATTTAAAAAACCATCAGCTCTATAAGAAACAGCCATCTGCTGGTATTGGTCAGCCTTCCTCTACACAGTTTGCAGTTCCGCAGCGCTGTCAGTTCTTTCAGTCTTTAGTTATTCATATATCTCAAAATATATGCTTATGTTGCAACTTTTATTTTCCAGTTTGGGACATTGGGTTATTTTCATACTTTTTGCCAGGCCCTGGCTGGTCAATTGAAAGTGGAAGCTCATTTCCTTTTAGTTGAGGAATTTTAAAAGAATTATTAATGTTTAGCATTATTTATATCCTTCCAGTTTTCTTCACACTCTTTTTGCTTTTCTTTTTTTCCCCCTAGATTATTCAGATATTGGAGAGCCTGAGGCAGTATTCTAATTTTTTAAAATCTTATTTTCCTATGTTTCAATCCATTGTCTTTTTTCCCTCCTTTGTGAGAATTTTCCTCAACTCTGTCTTCTAGTTCCTTCATTGAGCTTTTGATCTGTTGTTATGTTTTTAATTACCAACATCCCTTTTTTTTGTTCTTTGAATATTTCCTCTTACTAGCATTCTCTCCCTACCCTCACACAAGTGTTCTGTTCTTGATTCATGGCTGACATGTATTCTCTGAGGATGTTAATGATGACTTTTCTTGAGTTCTTTTCTTTTTAAATAGTCCTGTTTCCTTAAATTTGCTTCTGTTTTGTGTTTTGAATTCTTTCATATTATTAGCTGTTAAACAGTCATTTCTTCAGCCAAGTACCCAATGCTAATCTGACCTTTTTTTTTTTTTTAATGCTTAAAATCATTGTTTTCTTTAGTAACTGTGATTACAGGTGGGCTATTGTGGACTTGCCTAGACTGTACCCTGTACCCTGCTGTACTCTTGCATTGTGCTGGTTGCTCAGAATGATACTCTGTTGCTTTACAGCCCTAGATCAAAAGTATACTGAAGTTATCATTTAATCATTTTTCCTACCTGCCCTCCCACAAAAACCAACAACAATAACAAACACATTTCTACTTAGTCATTGTTTTCACATGTAGCAGAAGTGGCTATTTCTTCATGTCTTGCACATAAATACTTCAGGTATTTTTTGAGAGCTGCACTGTTAAACAACATGGCCATTTGCCCTGCATATTTTACATGATTATTTTTAATTTAATCTTTTGATTTCTGATTCTTGTTTTCTGCTGTTAAGGGTATCAAGTTCTGTGCTATGTATTTTATTGCATCCTTTTACCTATATTCTTCTTTTTAAAAAGAAAGTAATCTCTTAAGTTTGTTATATCTTTTACTGATCATTTCTTATTGGATTTTTTTCTTTTATGTAAAATGGCTTTCATGGACCTAACTAACCAATGAAAAGTATTTCCTCTAAAGTAGTGAAAACAAAGGCATTGGGTATATTGATTACCATCTTTGGCTTGTTAAAATTGCATTGATTGATTGTTTCATTTCCAGAGGAAATCTTCTGTTTGAGAAGGGCCTATGCCTAGGTTTGAAAATGATTCTGGAAAAGATACAGGTTTAAAAAATAGTTACTTACTTTAATGGTAATACATGTACATGGAACAACACTAAAAAGGCACGAAAGAATATGCAGTGAAGTCTCCCTGTCCCCTTCACCTGCTCTCTGAGCCCCCAAGCTCCCATTTCTTCTTCTCAGAAGTAGTCCCTGGAACCATTTTCCCCCTACATCCTCTAGAGAGCTTTAAATTGTTTTGCTTATGTGCATATGCATAGACCAGAGTTTTTTTTTTTCTTTTGCCACTTCTGTTCAACATAGTACTGGAAGTCCTAGCCAAAGCAATTAGACATTTCCCCAGAGAAGACATACAGATGGCCAAGAGGCACATGAAAAGATGTTCAGCATCTCTAATTATTAGAGAAATACAAATCAAAACAACTATAAGGCATTACCTCATGTCAGTCAGAATGGCTGTCATCAAAAAACCCACCAACAGTAAATGCTTGAGAGGGTGTGGTGAGAAGGGAATCCTCCTATACTCTTGTAGGAATGTAAATTGGTATAGCCACTGTGAACAGTATGGAGGTTCTTTAAAAAACTAAAAATAAAACTACCGTATGACCCTGCAGGGGGCTTCCCTGATGGTGCTAGTGGTAAAGAATCACCTGGCAGTGCAGGTGACACAGGACATCTAGGCTCGATCCCTGTGTCTGGAAGAGCCCCTGGAGTAGGAAGCAGCAACCCTCTCCAGTATTCTTGTCTGGAAAATTCCATGGACAGAAGAGGGAAGCCTGGTGGGCCACAAAGAGTCAGACAAAACTGAGTGACTGAGCACATGATCCTGCAATCCCATTCTGGGCATATATCCAGAGAAAAGCATGGTTTGAAAGGATACATGTACCCCAGTGTTCATTGCAGCACTATTTACAATAGCCAAGATGTGGAAGCAACCTAAATATTCATCAACAAAGGAATGGATGAAGAAGATGTGTTACATATATACAATGGGATACTACTCAGAAATTAAAAACAATGAAATAATGCCATTTGCAGCAACATGGATGGACCTAGAGACTGTCATGCTGAGTGAAGTAAGTCAGACAGAGGAGGAGAAATACTGTATGATATCCCTTATAGGTAGAATCTAAGAAAAAAGATACAAGCGAACTTATTTACAAAGCAAAAACAGGCTCACAGACTTAGAAAAGAAACTTATGGTTACCAGAGGGGAAGGGTGGAGGGGAGGGATAGTGAGGGAGTTTGGGATCGACATGTACACACTCTTATATTTAATATGGATAACTGGATCTTCCCTGGTGGCTCAGTGGTAAAGAATCCACCTGCCAGTGAAGGAGACACTAGTTCGATCCCTGATCCAGGGAGATTTCACATGCTGTGAAGCAGCAAAAAGACCTGGTTCAGCCAAACAAATAAATAATTTTTTAAAAATGTATAACCAACAAGGACATACTATATAGTACAGGAAATTCTGCTCAATATTATATAACAACCTAAATAGGAAAAGAGTTTGAAAAAGAATAGGTAAATATACATGGTATAACTGAATCATTTTGCTGTATACCTGAAACTAACCCAGTATTTGTTAGTCAACTATATTCCAACATGAAGTAAAATTTTTAAAAAGAGAAATAGGAGGCACGCAAATCCAAAAAGTAAAATCCTCTGACATGTAGGTGACATAAAATGTAGATAACATGACCTTAGGTATGAAAAACCATAGGGACTATGTCATAAAAGTGTTAAAGCTAAGAAAGTTAGTAATGTTGTAGGATACAAAATCAGCATACAAAATTAAGCTGTGTTTCTATACTCTGCTAACAAACTTTCAGAAAGATAAAATTAAGAAAATTCCATGTACAATAGCATCAAAAACATATAATTATTTTATATAAGGAGGTGAAAGATCTATACACTGAAAACTATAAAATGTCGATGAAAGAAATTAAAGATATAAATAAATGTAAATATATTCTGTGTTCATAGGTTGGAAAAATTATTAAAATGTTTGTACTACCCAAGGCAATCTAGTGATTAAGTGAAAATCTCTATCAATATTACAATGGCATTTTTCACAAGAAAAATCCTAAAATTCATGTGCAACCACAAAACAACTTGAGTAGTTAAAATAATCTTGAAAAAGAACAAAGCTGGAGGAATCACACTTACTGATTTCAAATTACAGTTGACCCTTGAACGATGCAGAGGTTGGAGACACAGTTGAAAGTGCATAACTTATCCTTTGCCCTCCCCGTCCACTGTTCCTCCACATCTGCAGATTCAACCAACCTGGAATTGTGTCCTGCTGTAGTATTTACTGCTGAAAAAACAAAAAACAAAAACCATGTATAAGTGGACCTACACAGTTTGAGCCCATGTTGTTCAAGTGTCAAATAGTACTACAAAGGTATAATAATCCAGAAATTATGGTGCTGGCATAAAAACGTAAATATAGACCAGTAGAACAGAATAGAGAGCCCAGAAATAAAGCAATACATGGTGCATTCAAGTAATCTTCAGTGGAGATGCCCATAATATATAGTGGGGAAAAGACAGTCTCTTCAATAAATGATGTTGGGAAAACTGGATTTCCATGTGCAAAAGAACAAAATTGTATCTTTATCTTATACCATATACAAAAATCAACTGGAAATGTATTAAAGACTTAAGCATAAGGTCTGAAACTGCAACACTCTTGAAAGAAAACGTGTGGGTAAGCTTCTGGATATTGGTCAAGGTAATGAGTTGTTTCAGTTTAACAACAAAAGCAAAAAATAAGTAGGTGGAATTACATCAGACTAAAAAGTGTTCTGCACAGCAAAGGAAATCATTAACAAAATGAAAAGGCAACCTATGAAATGGAAGAAAATATTTGCAAACCATATATCCATTAAGGGGTTAATATCCAAAATATATAAGGAACACATAAAAATCAATAGCAAAAAAAAACAAAAAACAAACACCAAAGCAAAAAAAAATAATATGATCTAAAAATGGCAAAGCTCTTGAATAGACATTTTTCCAAAGAAGACATACAAGTAGCCAACAGGTGTATGAAAAGGTGCTTAACTTCACTAATCTGCAAGGAAATACAAATAAAAATCACAATGAGATATCACCTCATACCTGTTAGAACTGTTATTATCAAAATGTCAAAAGATTACAAATACTGGTAAGGATATGGAGAAAAAGTGAGTCTTTGTGTGCCATTAGTGGCGATGTAAATTGATATACCCGTTATGGGAAATTGTATGGAGGTTCCTCAAAAAATTAAAAATAGAACTACCAAAAAAAAAAAAAAAAGAAAGAAAACATAAAATTACCATATGATCAGGCTGTGTCATTTCTGGGTATATATATCCAAAGAAAATGAAATCACTGTCTGGTAGAGATATTTGCACTTCCATCTTTATTGTAGCAGTATTCACAGTAACTAAAATAAGATATCTATTGATGGATGAGTAAATAAAGAAAATATTATTTCTATATATAATGGAGTATTATTCAACTTTAAAAATGAAGGTAGTCTTTTAATTTATGACAACATAGATATGAAGGGCATTATCCTAAATAAGATAAAGTGAAAGTGAAGTCGCTCAGTCGTGTCCGATTCTTTGCAACCACATGGACTGTAGCCTAACAGGTTCCACCATCCATGGGGTTTTCCAGGCAAGAATACTGGAGTGGGTTGCCATTTTCTTCTCCAGGAGATCTTCCCGACCCAGGGATTGAACCCAGGTCTCCCACATGGTAGGTATTGTAGGCTAGACACAAAAGGACAAATACTACATGGTTAACTTATATGTGGAATCTAAAAAAGCAAAAGTCCAGTTCATAATAAAAGAGAATAAAATGGTGGTTAGCAAGAGCTAGGGAGTGGGAGGAAGGGGAGATACTGGTCAAAGGGTACAAACTGTAGTTATAAGATAAATAGGTTCTGGATACCTCATTTACAGCATGGTGACTATAGTTAATAAATACATGCAGTTTGCTATGAGAGTAGATCTCAAGTGTTCTCACCACATACACACAAAAAATGGTAACTGTGGGAGGTGATGATTATGTTAATTAACTTGATTGTGATGTTTTACATATAATGCGGCTTCCCTCATAGCTCAGTTGGTAAAGAACCCGCCCGCAATGCAGGAGACCTTGATTCCATCCCTGGGTTGGGAAGATCCCCTGGAGAAGGGAAGGGTACCCTCTCCAGTATTCTGGCCTGGAGAATTCCATGGACTGTATAGTCCATGAGGTGACAAAGAGTCAGACACGACTGAGCGACTTTCACTTTCACACTTCATACATATATTAAAATATCATACTGTATATCTTAAACATATGCATTTTTTTACTTGCAAGTCATACCTCAAAAACCTGGAAGAAAGAAAAGTAATATGGTATTTTTAAACAGCAACCTCAGATAGCATTAGATCTTTAAGGGTTCATTCAACAGATGACATATTAAGTATGCCATCAACTGAAATTCACAGATTTTAAAAATATGTACCCTGTTGTGAGAAATAAGACCACAGATTCAAAGTTTATGGAGTAGGAAGGAATTAAAATGAAGACACATGAATTTTAGTTGAGTATCTCACCTCAATTTCTAGATTGCCTTTTATAGTCTTTCAATATGCTCTTAAAAGCATACAAAATTAGAAGATTTTTTTTTAGATATTTTAAGTCATAAGATTATGATGTCAAGATATTATAAATCATTGCTTAATATTCTTTGTTCACTTATAATTGAGTGTTATTTGTAAAGAATGTTGACAATATGCTTTTGAAAGAGAAAGATCTCAGTATTTAGTCAGAGGGAGTAAACTGTAAGATTCTATCAGTTTGAGATAACTTTTCTCTAACTGGCTATCTCCATAACATTGTAGCTCTTTCTATCTATGGGATCTTATTTATTTTTCAACTATTATTTTGTATTCTTCAATTATGAATTTATAACAATTCTGTTTATATACTCAAGCACAGTGCTCTGTAATTAACTTATAAAATTACATCTATTGGCATGCACTCTGTGTGTTCACTCTTCTGATAAATCCACATTTCTTTTTTTCTTCATCCAGTCTTAATAGAAAGATTTAAGTATCAAGCCAAAATCATAATCCATTGACTCTGTACCAGAAATTACCTTCAGGTCACCACAGTTGCATTCTAAGATAGAGATTTGCAAACTTTTTCTTAAAAGGGCCAGAGAATAAATATTTTAGAGTTTGTGTGTCATACAGTCTCTAGTACTCATTTCTGTTTTTGTTGCACAAGAGCAGCCATTTAATACTATTTATATGAATGAACAGGACTGTGTTCCAATAAAACTTTATTTTAAAAAATTGATAGGCTCGGTTTGACTGATGAAGACTAATGTGCAAAATCTTCTTTTAAGGGAGTGAAAATTCTCTTTAGGTGCTGAGTTTTCTAGTAGCATATAATCCAAAGAACAGTACTATAAGAATATTCTGGATTATCTGAATAATTGCTTTAAAATCAGATGTGTATATTTGGTGCTCCCAGTTGCATTTAGGATTGTATGAGGCATCTCTCCTCCCCCATACACCTATACAAAATGGATCTTATTGCAATGCTGAATGAAGAAAGGATTTTACTGTTTTTAAGAAAGATAGAATAGAGAAAAGGGGACTAATTGAGCTATCACCTGGCACATAGGGGTACATGCAATGTAGAACATTATACTTGTGATGGAACTGATTGCTTTGTTTTAGCTTCCAAACTTTAACATATTGGTAATTATAATAGTCCTTATGATGAAGACTCTCTCCTCTGAATTACAGGCATAGTTATATATCTGTTTGATATAGATTTCTGTAGCACCTTGGAGAAAACTTGATCTTTATGTGATAGAGGTGTCTACATTGTTTCCAAATCACTTCTTAAACTTAGCCTTGGAATTTGTGGTAGACCATGATATTCTCCAAGCTAGACTTCAGTGGTATGTGAACCGAGAACTTCCAGATGTTCAAGATGGATTTACAAAAGGAGATCAAATTGCCAACATCCATTGGATCCTAGAAAAAGCAAGAGAATTCCAGAAAAACATCTGCTTCTTTGACTACGCTAAAGCCTTTGACTGTGTGGGTCACAACAAACTGTGGGAAATTCTTAAAGAGATGAGAAGACCAGGTCACCTTACCTGCCTCCTGAGAAATCTGTATTCTGGTCAAGATGCAACAGTTAGAACCTGACATAGAACAATGGACTGGTTCCAAATTGGGAAAGGAGTATGTCAAGGCTGTATATTGTCACCCTGCTTACTTAACTTATATGCAGAGTACATCATGAGAAACCCTGGGTATGATAAGAAACCCTGGGTATGATCAGTGCAAATAAATAGAGCGAAACATTAGAATGGGAAAGACTACAGATCTCTTCAAAAAAAATTAAAGATACCAAGGTAACATTTCATGCAAAGATGGGTACAATAAAGGGGAGAAATGGTATGGAACTAACAGAAGCAGAAAATATTAAGAAGAGGTGGCAAGAATACACAGAAGAACTATACAAAAAAGATCTTCACGACCCAGGTAATCACGATGGAATGATCACTCACCCAGAGCCAGATATCCTGGAATGTGAAGTCAAGTGGGCCTTAAGAAGCATCACTACAAACAAAGCTAGTGGAGGTGATCGAATTCCAGTTGAGCTATTTCAGATCCTAACAGATGATGCTGTTGACATGCTGCACTCAATATGCCAGCAATTTGGAATACTCAGCAGTGGCTATAGGACTGGAAAAAGGTTAGTTTTCATTCCAATCCCAAAGAAAGGCAATGCCAAAGAATGCTCAAACTACTGCACAATTGCTGTCATCTCACACGCTGGTAAAGTAATGCTCAAAATTCTCCAAGCCAGGCTTCAAGAATATGTGAACCAAGAACTTCCAGATGTTCAAGCTGGTTTTAGAAAAGGCAGAGGAACCAGAGATCAAATTGCCGACATCCGTTGGATCATCAAAAAAACAAGAGAGTTCCAGAAAAACATTTATTTCTGCTTTATTGACTATGCCAAAGCCTTTGACTGTGTGGATCACAACAAACTGTGGAAAATTCTTCAAGAGATGGGAATACCAGACCACCTGACCTGCCTCTTGAGAAACCTGTATGCAGGTCAGGAAGCAACAGTTGGAACTGGACATGGAACAACAGACTGGTTCCAAATAGGAAAGGAGTACGTCAAGGCTGTATATTGTCACCCTGCTTATTTAACTTCTATGCAGAGTATATCATGAGAAATGGTGGGCTGGAAGAAGCACAAGCTGGAATCAAGATTGCCGAGAGAAATATTAATAACCTCAGATATGCAGATGACACCACCCTTATGGCAGAAAGTGAAGAGGAACTAAAAGGCTTCTTGATGAAAGTGAAAGAGGAGAGTGAAAAAGTTGGCTTAAAACTCAACATTCAAAAAATGAAGATCATGACATCCGGTCCCATCACTTCATGGGAATTAGATGGGGAAACAGTGGAAACAGTGTCAGACTTTGTTTTGGACTCCAAAATCACTGCAGATGGTGACTGCAGCCATGAAATTAAAAAACACTTGCTGGTTGGAAGAAAAGCTATGACCAACCTAGACAGCATAGTAAAAAGCAGAGACACTGCATTGCCAACAAAGGTTAAATTTAGTTCAGTCACTCAGCCGTGTCCGACTCTGCGACCCCATGAACCGTACCATGTCAGGCCTCCCTGTCCATCACCAACTCCCAGAGTCCACCCAAACCCATTTCCATTGAGTCGGTGATGCCATCCAACCATCTAATCCTCTGTCGTCCCCTTCTCCTCCTGCCCTCAATATTTCCCAGCTTCGGGGTCTTTTCAAATGAGTCAGTTCTTCACATCAGGTGGCCAAAGTATCAGAGTTTCACCTTCAAAATCAGTCCCAGTAATGAACGCCCAGGACTGATCTCCTTTAGGATGGACTGGTTGGATCTCCTTGCAGTCCAAGGGACTCTCAAGAGTCTTCTTCAACACCACAGTTCAAAAGCATCAATTCTTTGGCACTCAGCTTTCTTTATAGTTGAACTCTCACATCCATACATGACCACTGGAAAAACCATAGCCTTGACTAGACAAACCTTTGTTGACAAAATAATGCCTCTGCTTTTTAAAATGCTGTCTAGGTTGGTCATAACTTTCCTTCCAAGGAGTAAGCGTCTTTTAATTTCATGGCTGCAGTCACCATCTGCAGTGATTTTGGAGCCCCCCAAAATAAAGTCAGCCACTGTTTCCACTGTTTCCCCATCTATTTGCCATGAAGTGATATATCTAGTCAAAACTATGGTTTTTCAAACAATCATGTATGGATGTGAGAGTTGGACTATAAAGAAAGCTGAATGCCAAAGAATTGATGCTTTTGAACTGTGATGTTGGAGAAGTGTACTGTCTTGAGAGTCCCTTGGACTGCCAGGAGATCCAACCAGTCCATCCTAAAGGAAATCAATCCTGAATATTCTTTGGAAGAACTGATGCTGAAGCTGAAATTCCAATACTTTGGCCACCTGATGCGAAGAACTGACTTATTTGAAAAGACCCTGATGCTGGGAAAGATTGAAGACAGGAGGAGAAGGGACAACAGAAGATGAGATGGTTGGATGGCATCACTGACTCAATGGACATGAGTTTGAGTAAATTCCAGGAGTTGGTGATGGACAGGGAAGCCTAGAGTGCTGTAGTCCACCGGGTTGCAGAGAGTCAGACACGACTGAGTAACTGAACTGAACATCATTAGAAATGCGGGGCTGGATGAAACACAAGCTGGAATCAAGATTGCAGGGTGAAATATCAATAACCTTGGATATGTAGACAGTCCCATCCTTATGGCAGAATGTGAAGAGGAACTGAAGAGCCTCTTGATGAAAGTGAAAGAGGAGAGTGCAAATGTTGGCTTAACACTCAACATTCAAAAAACAAAGATCATGGTATCCAGTCCCATCACTTCATGGCAAATAGATGGGGAAACAATGGAAACAGTGACAGACTTCATTTTCTTAATCTCCAAAATCACTGCAGATGGTGACTACCACCATGAAATTAAAAGATGCTTGCTCCTTGAAAGAAATACCATGACAAACCTAAATAGCAGATTAAAAAATAGAGACATCCTTTTGCCGACAAAGGTCCATCTAATCAAAGCTATGGTTTTTCTAGTAGCCATGTATGGATATGAGAGTTGGACCATAAAGAAGGCTGAATGCCAAAGACCTGATGTTTTTGAACTGTGGTGTTGGAGAGTCCCTTGGACTGCAAGGTGATCAAAATAGTCAATCCTAAATGAAATCAATTTTGACTATTCTTTGGAAGCATTGATTCTGAAGAGGAAGCTCCAATTCTTTGGCCACATGATGCAGAGAGCCAACTCATTAGAAAAGACCCTGATGCTGGGAAAGATTGAGGGCAGGAGAAAGGGATGGAGGAGCCTGTTGGATGGCATCACCAATTCAATGGACATGAGTTTTTGCGAACTCTGAGAAATAGTGAAGAACAGGGAAGCCTGGTGTGTTGCAGTCTTTGGGGTCAAAAAGAGTGGGACATGACTGAGTGACTGAACAACAACAACAATGATGTTACTTTCCCCAAATCCCTCTTCCCTATACCCTCACTGACTCAACCCTGGGGGGTGGAATCTAAATGCCCAGCCAAAACTCCTCTTTTCTAAGCTCCATTTCAACTAGGAGTGGTTCTGTGACACAATGTGGCCAATGAAACATTAGTAGAAGTTTCTGGATAGTGATTCTGGGAAAACTTGTTAAAATAGGGTCAACTCAGTTGGGATGTACCCTTTTGTCCTTTTCTTTTCTTCCTGCATCAAACAAGGATGCCAAACTTGGAACTGTAGCAGCTACCTTATGGCCTACTAGGAAGAAAGAATGAGAAGATTGTAGAGGTGTGGCTTTGACATCTTGGCTGCTGCTCTAGCAGGTGCTACTAACTCCAAGCTTCCTGATAAGTAGCAGGAGAGGCAAAGTAATGGGGAAAATAGTCCTATCTATTTTGGTCATTACTTTGTGGCATTTTATTTGTGTGGCTGTTGTCAATTCCCTCTCATTACAGAAGTAAATACAGGATATGATACAGCTTAAATATTAAGTAGACGGAAGTCTATTTTTTTTTACCATAAAATCCCAAGGCATCAATTTTATTTCTGCAAAATGATACCATCTATCAAATTAATATTGTTAAATTGAATTGTTTTTATTTTGTGGTTTATTCCTCATTTCGTAAATGTGTTCTCATTTTTAAAATATTTTCTAAAGTCTGTAAGTATAAGGAGTTTGTTCCTAGTTTTGGGTTTGTACTTATTTGACATAAATTTTTTAATTAATAATAAGGTTTTGGGAGAATATTTTCCTTTGAAATAAGTTTGATGATTACTCAAATATGAAGCCCTGCTTGAGGCATTCATTCTGAACCCAGTCAATATTTTAATGCTTCGTCATATGCTTTTGAATGTAACTTTCATTGCACACTTACATAGAAGTGACTACTCCTGTCTTTGGCCTTAGTCTTGACCTTGAAAGGACTTCAGGTACACTTATTGCTAATATATTTGCATCTTGCTCAGATAAAAGGCCTAGCACTATGCCTGGTGCTCAAAGGTATATCTGGTGAATGACCAAATCAATATTAATGAATATCATGTGCTTGGTGGTTATTGAAATTTAAAATAATTTTTAATATGTCCTTCCACTAATTTAATATGTGCTTCCCTGGTGGCTCAGAAGTTAAAGCATCTGCCTGTAATGTGGGAGACCTGGGTTTGATCCCTGGGTTGGGAAGATCCCATGGAGAAGGAAATGGCAATCCATTCCAGTATTCTGCCTGGAGAATCCCATGGATGGAGGAGCCTGGTGGGTTACAGTCCATGGGGTCACAAAGAGTCGGACATGACTGAGCAACTTCACTCACTCACTCACTCACTCCACTAATTCAGCCTCACAGCTCCACAAGCTTGAGACAGTAATAAAAGTGCTCAGGCTTTATTAATATATAATTCAATAAATCTAAAATATAGGCTAAAAGGAATTTGTAAGCAAAAGATTATTTTATTTCCATGTTTTGAGAGAATTCTGTTTGTAATAAAACTATTTAACTTATTTCTCCATCTACCTAGCGATATTTAAGCATCTTTACTGTCTGAGCCACAAGGGGGCTTCCCCATCAATGGTGTACATGTCTTTATTAAGTAATTTTATTACTGTAAATAATTTTTACTACTTATAAATGGGGCTTCTCTGGTGGCTCAGCTGGTAAAGAATCTGCCTGCAATGAGGGAGACCTGGGTTGGGAAGATCCCTGGTAAGGGAATGGCCACCTACTCCAGTTAAGTATCCTTGCCTGGAGAATCTCATGGACAGAGGAGCCTGACGGGCTACAGTCCATGGAGTCACAAACAGTTGGATACAGCTGAGTGACTAAGCACACAAAGTCACTTTAGACTAGATCAGGCAGACCTGAATTACTTCTTATTTGCTTTTTATATGAACTATATTTTTGTTTTTAACTCCAAAATATTCTAATGAATGTTATTGTCTAATCCCTTAAAATTCTCCCACTAATTATTGCAGGAATATTCAACTTTTTTTGACCTGCAGTTGTATAAATAGTTACAAATAATTGTGTGAAAACTAACATGTGATATAATGGCCCAGGGGAAATTATTATACACCCTGAAAACAATAATAATTCTCTCAAAATAGCTTAGATACACCATTTTTTTAAACCCTAGGAGGATGCAGACACTATTTCCTGTTTTGCTCTTTATTCTTGAAAGTTACAGGGTAATTTTGTGCTAATGAAGTCAGACTAATGAAGCATAATATTTTCAAGATATTATCACGCATTAGGGGTTAGTTTAATTTTTAAAAAACTCATGAACAGGAAGAGCAATTCTTTTTGAAACTTCATTGGGTTGTTGGTATACACACAGATTTGTTTATACTCCCCCACATCTCTTATGTACCTTGAAATTATTACCAGACTTTTATGTCCTTCCTGTGTGTGATTGGTGTTTCATAATGGGTAAAAAGAACTGACACAAAAGAAATCACTAAATGTTATCTTAGTCTGTTTTTCAAAGTCATAACATGTACAGCAGATATGGGTTGCTTCATGTAAAATCTTTCTTCTCTCCTTCCCTGTCAACAGAGCCTAGAATTCTTTGGATGTACCTTCCATGTGTCTCTGAACATGGTGGGTAAGGCTATGTTCTCTGGAGCTACTTAGGATGAACCAGCAGAACGATGACATGAGTAGACTACACCTGGAAATCATCCCACCCTGGATTTCTCATTATATATTATGTGATATATTAATTCTCTTTAGTGGTTAAGCCATTTTGAGTTGTTTCTTTCCTTGCATCCTCATGAAAACAGTGTTTATAAAACCAGTTTTTAAAGTCGTCACATTTCCTTCCATTTTTAACGGCTAAATTGGAAGCCACTGTCCTCTGTTGTCTAGTCACTAAGTTATGTCCTACACTTTTGAGACCCCATAGACTTAGCAACCCAGGGACAGCGGAGCCTGGTGGGCTGCCGTCTATGGGGTCGCACAGAGTCAGACACAACTGAAGTGACTTAGCAGCAGCAGCAGACTTAGCCCACCAGGTTCCACTGTCTGTGGAATTTTCAAGGCAACAATACTAGTGTGGTTTGCCACTTCCTTCTCCAGGGGATCTTCCTGACCCAGGAATGGGACCCACGTCTCCTGTATTGGCAGGCTTATTTTTTGCCACTGAGCCACCAGGGAAGCCCATTGTCCTTTGTATCTTCCCTTTGTTCACTGCCAGTACTTACTTTTTGACAGTGAACATAGTTATTTGGAGTTTATTGAACAGAACTTATTATCACCATCATAACAGCACTAAAGTTTTTATGGTATCTTTTTATTTACAATGTATTATCTCATTTTATCCCAGCATAGCTTACTTGACTTGTTGTTCAGTCATTAAGTCATGTTGGACTCTTTGCAACCCCATGGACTGCAGCACTCATGACTTCCCTGTCTGTCACTATCTCCCAGAGTTTTCTCAAACTCATGTCCATTGGGTCTGTGATGCCATCCAATCATCTCATCCTCTCTCACCTGCTGCAGGGTCTTTTCCAGTGAGTCAGCTCTTCACATCAGGTGGCCAAAGTATTAGAGCTTCAACTTCAGAATCAGTCCTTCCAGTGAATTTTCAGAGTTGATTTCCTTTAGGATTAACTGGTTTGATATCAAACTTGGCTTAGTCATTTCATAAAACAGATGAGACTTAAGAAACTGGCGATAGAGGTCTAAGATATGTTTAACTATATGCTTGCAAATAAGAGCATTGCTTTAAGCTTTTACAGATATGAGGCAGACCAATTTGATTCACAAACAAAATAAATGCTTCTGTTTTGTAGCTTTTGTTTTTAACAGAAATTTCTAACCCAAGGGTAAGAGTCACAGACTCAAATCCATTGTTTAAATAATCCCTCTAGAGGTTTGATTGTTTTTGTTTTAATCAAGTGCTTAATTAGCTTCAGTTTCAAATATAAACATGTATCCTATGCCATAATAACTTCAGGATATTCAGGGAAAAGTTCCAAAAAGCGGTTTTAAATATGCATCTATCTGGAGTATATTGTAAAAGCCTTAGGTGCAGATTTAGGACTTGTGTATGTGTGGTACTTAAAACTATGAGGATGAATGACAGCTTTAGGAATTTAAGAGGAGCACAAGGAGAATGTGACTGAAGATTGAACACAGAAGAAGTGGAGTAGCAGAGGAGGCACCAGGAAATGGGGCAGAGATGAAAGCTAGTAGGAGAATCAGGAGTGGCTGGGAGGCCCAGGAGATCTTTTCCAGAAAATGTTGTTCTACCGCAGACAGTATGAAAAATCAAGCTAGTTGAGAGCTGAAGCAGAGGGTTTCCTGACCACATATATTTACCATTTGTCAAAGCAAGAAATTTTTTTTTTCTAATTTTCAATCTCAATTTCCGCCCCCCCCCCCCGCCTTTCTCTTTTATGTTGCATGTTAATATCATGTTACAGTATTATATTGTGGACTTTAGGGATTTTACATAAGATTAGGAAAGGTGTAAATCTTAAGTTATTAGTTGTGACACACATACATATCTATACACACACACACACACATACGTACATACTGTATTCACGTGCACACACGTATATTAACTTGTATTCACAGAGCCTGTTTCCAGAAAACTACACAAGAAATTGGTTACAGCCAATGTCTGGAACACCCTTGAGGAATAGCGATTGGAGGAAGGTTTTCTATTTTTGTACCTCTTAAAGCATGTGGATATAATGTATCCCCAAGTAAATAATATTAAAAGTAAACAAATAAAACACAGGCCATTTTATCATGTTGAACTTTGATAGTTATGGGGAAAGGGATTTTAAGATACGGCTCTAGCTAGAAAAATTGTTGTGACTTGCTTCTCTGAACTCCTGGCCCTGTGGCTTAGTCTATAGGGAATAGTGGGTGGGTTTATTAAAGTAACATTAAGTTGTTGTTCCGTTGCTAAGTCATGTCCAACTCTTTGCCACCCCATGGACTGTAGTGCACCAGGTTTCCCTGTCTTTCACTATCTCCCAGAGTTTGCTCAAACTCATGTCCATTGAGTCAGTGATATCATCCAGCCATCTCATCCTCTGTTGCCCCTTCTTCTCCTGCCTTCAATCTTTCCCAACATCAGAGTCTTTTCTAATGAATTGGCTCTTCCGTCAGGTGACCAGAGTACTGGAGCTTGAGCATCAGTCCTTCCAATGAATATTCAGGGTTAGGATTAACCTGGTTTTAGGATTGACTGGTTTGAACTCCTTGCTATCCAAGGGACTCTCAAGAGTCTTCTCCAGCACCACAATTCGAAAGCATCAATTCTTTGGTCTCAGCCATCTTTATGGTACAACTCTCACATCTGTACATGACTACTGGAAAAACCATAGCTTTGACTGTACAGACCTTTGTTGACTAACATTAAGTTAGCATTGGTCAAATATACCATACTAAAGGGTGATATGGTAGTATATTAACCATATTAAATTGTTATGGACGGTTTCATATGAATATCCAAAAAGTCAGTATTCTTCCTGGGATAATAGCCCACATCTGAGGTCACAGCATGCATGGTAATTGATTAAGCAGATTCTGTTTTCATGTACTGAGTCCTGAATTCTGTACTTCTGATTCAAAACAGAATTTGTTGTTCGGTCACTGAGTTGTGTCTGACTCTTTGCAGCCCTATGAACTGCAGCTCACCAGGCTTCCCTGTCCTTCTATGTCTCCTTGAGTTGGCTTAAACTCATGTCCATTGAGTCAGTGATACCATCCAACCATATCATCCTCTGTCGTCCCATTCTCCTCCTGCCTTCAATTTTTCCCAGCATCAGTCGGGTGGCCAAGTATTGGAACTTCAGCTTCAGCATCAGTCCTTCCAAGGAATATTCAGGATTGATTTCCCTCAGGATTGCCTGGTTTGATCTCCTTGCTGTCCAAGTGACTCTCAAGAGTCTTCTCTAGCACTACAGTTCTAAAGCCTCAGTTCTTCGGTGCTCAGCCTTCTTTATGGTTGAACTCATATCCATCCATGACTACTGGAAAAACTGTAGCTTTGACTCAATGGACCTTTGTCAGCAAGGTAATGTCTCTGCTTTTCAACTAGGTTTTTCATACAGAATTAGAGCATTAAGTTCTGAATGTCATCAAAATATTCTCTTGGAGAGTTTTTCTATTTTCTTTTTGACATGATTTATTCAAAAGAGATATGGGTGTTAATTATTGAAAAGGTATTTTGTTTTTTTTTAATATAAGGAAATTGGAGAAAAGCTTCCAGTTAAACACACATTATTTTGTTCTATGAGTCTTAGAAGAGAAATTTAGCTGGTATGTAGAGTGATTGTTAGGAAAGTATAATGCTGTTCAGTTTTCTCTTTTCTACCTGTATTTGAATTGGGGTTTAAAATAGCTAACACTGAACATGTACATCCATAGATATGGCTGCTGCAAATACCAGAATATATATGTCTTGATACTGTAAGTGGTGATTAATGTAAGGAGCCTCAAGGTTTTGGAAACAACTCAGTGAAATGGAAAGTTGCTTTTTTGATGTCTGCAGCCATGCTGGATAAGCTATGATTCAAGCAATTAACAATGAATTTGGAACAAAGAAATGTTATTTTTTTTTATGAAAACGGAAAACTGAACTGCTTGTTAAATTCAGATAAAATTGTATAGCTACTGGCATACCAAACCAGGTTTGACAAATAAAATGCATATTCTTTAATGAAGGTTTTCATTCTAGCTGTAGGTTAAAGTCCCTATAATATGGATTGTATTTGCTATTTCCCAGTGGGAGAAAAAAACTGTTTATATTTCCATAGATATAATGTAATTCTGTGTAATAATGTGATAATGGGCAGTCCTTCATTTACAAATGAAGTTTAGGCTTTAGTTTCATTCAGACATGATATAAAATTTCTATGAAGTGAGAAATTGGATTAGCTGTATTTTCACTTTTTATATTATGGTCTCCATCAGTCATTTTTATTGTTTTCCTTCTCAATGTTGACTCTGTGCCCATTGTTCAGGTTTTCAACATGTTATATGGCTACTTCCCTATTTTTAGTTTTTCTCTTGTTTTTTGCTACCAAAATTCCTTTCTGATTACTCTGTATCTGTTGCCTCCCTTTTTTTTTTTTAAACTATCCACAGTCCTCTCAACAAATGAGAACTGCAAGTGAGCTTACATATGAGCTTAGTATGGTGTCCTTTTAGTCATCCTTTGCAGCATTTGACACTGTTAACCCATTTACCCTGTTTTGAAATGTGTATCCCCTGGACTTCTTAGTCCCTGAACCTTGTTCTCTACCTCCATAAATATTTTTAGTTCCTTCCCTTTGCTTTCAGAATAAGAGTGGTTCCCAAGGTTGTAGGCATGAAAAAAATTCCTTCCTTTTTTTTTTTTTTTTTTTTACAGTTTTTGCAGGAGAACCCCATTCTTTTCTACTTCTTCTGTTACCATCTTCTACTTCTTCTGTTACCATCTTCATGCATAGCTACTTGACCATTTTTATTTGTTGTCTTAACTTGATTGCCAAGTGTCTGATCCACAGATGTTACGCTCATAGAGTCAGTGATTGGGTTATGTATAGTATTTTGTCTTTTTAAAATATCTTCTCTATTCCCTACTTTTCTTTTGAGCAGTAGTACTACCATATTTATGTGTTCCCCGTACAGAATAATTCCTTTAGACAGTAATCTCTACTCAGTCTCTGCCCTTCTTCTCTTTCCATTGTCTCCTGAACCCTTTCAGGTGAGGCTTTTGTTCCCTACTGTTCTATCAAAGTTGCTCTTGTCAGGGCTGTGAATGATCTCTTCCCAAATCAAATGATCAATTCTTAGACCGAATTTCACTAGACTTGTCAGCAGCATTTGTCATAGTTGTTCATTAGCGCCGTCCCAAAACAGTTTCTTAACTTGGCCTCAAGGTCACTACATTCTTCTTGTATCTTTTTATATTACTGGATCCTTCTCAGTTTCCTTTGCTGGATCTTTCTCCCTTTTGTGACCTCTTATTGTTGGAGTGCTCCAGGGCTTTCTGTAAGTAGCTCTCTTCTTCCTAGGTGATCCCATTTAGTCTCCTGACTTTAAATATCACCAGTTTGGTTTTCTGGAGCTTCCCTGGTGGCTCAGTGGTAAAGAATCTGCCTACCAGTACAGGAGATGTGGATTTGATCCCTGGATTAGGAAGATCCACTGAAGAAGGAAATGGCAATTTACTTCAGTATTCTTGCCTGGAAAATCCCATAGACAGAGGAGCCTGGTGGGCTACTTAGTCCGTGGGATTGCAGAAGAGTTGTAGACAACTTAGTGACTAAACAACAAGAACAAATTTAGTATTCTGCTTTAGAATAATTTTAGTACTGCCTCTCTCCGTTGTTACCACCCTTCAGTTTTGCACTTTCAGATTGCAGAATGAGGTCCTTCCACTTGCAGAGTCTTCATTTAGAATATACATCATCCACTCAATTCATGTATATATAGTTTCATTGCCAATCACATTTCCTTTTCGTCTTCTATCTTGAATCTGTATTCAGTTAGTTCAGTTCAGTCCCTCAGTCGTGTCCGACTCTTGGCGACCCCATGAATCTCAGCACGCCAGGCCTCCCTGTCCATCACCTACTCCCAGAGTTCACTCAGACTCACGTCCATCGAGTCAGTGATGCCATCCAGCCATCTCATCCTCTGTCATCCCCTTCTCCTCCTGCCCCCTATCCCTCCCAGCAACAGAGTCTTTTCCAATGAGTCAACTCTTTGCATAAGGTGGCCAAAGTACTGGAGTTTCAGCTTTAGCATCATTCCTTCCAAAGAAATCCCAGGGCTGATCTTCAGAATGGACAGGTTGGATCTCCTTGCAGTCCAAGGGACTCTCAAGAGTCTTCTCCAACACCACAGTTCAAAAGCATCAATTCTTCGGTGCTCAGCCTTCTTCACAGTCCAACTCTCACATCCATACATGACCACAGGAAAAACCACAGCCTTGCCTAGACGAACCTTTGTTGGCAAAGTAATGTCTCTGCTTTTCAATATGCTATCTAGGTTGGTCATAACTTTCCTTCCAAGGAGTAAGCATCTTTTAATTTCATGGCTGCAGTCACCACCTGCAGTGATTTTGGAACCCAGTTGTTTGATTATTTTTCTCAAATATTTTTCTTCAAATGGTTTGCCTAAGTGATATAATCTTGGTGATCTTGATTAGCTGCATGTCTCTTTGCCATCCCACCCACTCCAGTGTTCTTGCCTGGAGAATCCCAGGGACAGAGGAGCCTGGTAGGCTGCTGTCTCTGGGGTCGCACAGAGTCGGACACGACTGAAGTGACTTAGCAACTGGATATAAGATTCATGAGTTCTGCTTTCCTTTCAAGTAGTCTAGATTAGTTTCTGTTGTTTTTTAGTTTTCTGATGTTGATGATAAAAGTGCAATGCAGTTGTTTTTTTTCCCTTTATTGATAATTTTTCTTTCAGTCTAAATACTTACAAGGTTTTCTTTTTATTCATAAGATTAATGAATTTTATGAGGATGTGAGTAGATATTTGTCTTTTCTTTTCAGCTCACCCTGAAATGAGGTTCTCCATTTCAGTTATCCATCAGAAGTGTTTTTTTTAGCCCAAAGAAATTTCTTTAATTTTTGCTTCTCCTTTGTATATTGTGTCCTTTCTCCTTTTGAACAATTTTTCACATTAGTTTTCAGGTTCTGTTCTTCAAGTGTTTTTTCTTTGCACTTCATCTCATAGTCTACTGATTTAGCTGTCAGTAATAATCATCTTTTTTAAAAATTTATATATTCAATTTAGTTTGGAAATCATGCAAGGGAGTGTGTGTGTTTGTTGCATTAGAATTTATTTAGGTGCTATAACAATTTTTGTGCAGGTGTTTAGTCTTTCTAGCACTGCTATTTCACTAGATATATATTCTGATTATTTACTTGTATTCTGTTCTTTCAGATGATGGGGCCTCTCACATGATCAGTTATTTTTCTATGATTGTTATTGTTGTTGTTTAGTCGCCAAGTTGTGTCTGACTCTTTGAGACCCCATGGAAGCCCACCAGGCTTCCCTGTCCCTCATCATCTCCCGGAGTTTGCCCAAGTTCATGTCCATTGAATCGGTGATGCCATCCAACTGTCTCTCATCCTCTGTCATGCTCTTCTCCTTCTGTCTTCAGTCTTCACCAGGGTCTTTCCCAATGAGTCAGCTGTCCACATCAGGTGGCCAAAGTTTTGGAGCTTCAGCTTCAATGATGACTGTTTCTATGACAGCTCATTGGAAATCAAGTCTGGTTGCTGAACTATTGTAAATAGCAGGACTGCCAGAGGTTGGGACAGATATAGTGCCTAAATTTGAAGGACAGTCAGCCCCACTAGAAGTACCTGAAGGAAGCTCAGTGCTCTTTGATGGACTTGAACTGTCCTGGTTTCCAAAGTTTGGAAGACCCACCTGTCTCATGTTAGGAGAATCCAGCATAACCAGAGGGCTGGAAGACAATCTTACAACTGAGGTCTTCAGATACTTAAAAGCCAAGCCAAGGCAGTGATCCGCAGCCATCAGTCGTGTCAATTGTTGCCCAGGGCTCTGATGCTATTTTTCAGTCGGTTAACCACCCATGGGGTGATTTAGCTGCCTAACAGTTTGCTCTGATGTTACTTCACTAGAGTCATAAACCTCATCTAGCAGCCTGCAGGTCACAGTAGCTGCTTAACTTTAGAAAGTTAAGAAACTTGGAGTTGGGCATAGAAAATAAGCCACAGTCAAGGTGTTATATTACAGACTATCCTTGATCCTTTCTCATTCCAATGCCTTTACATTCTAATGACTCTCAGATTTATTATATCAGTCCCTGTTATTCCCCTGACTCACATATCCCGTGCCCCACCCAACAGTACAACTGGGGTATCTAATGGATACCAGAAAGGCTATAGATCCAAACCTTTTTTTTTTAATCTTGCTGCAACTTGCAGGATCTTAGCTCCCCAACCAGGGATTGAACTCTGCCCCCTGAAGTGGAAGCATGGAGTCCTAACCACTGGACCACCAGGGAAGTCCCCCAAACAGAACTTTTGATTGTGACCTCCAAACCTGCTGTTCTCCCCACCCTTCCCTTCTCAGTGAATGCATTACCACCATTTTTTCACAGTTAATTGCTTAAGCCAGTATCTTAAGATTCATTTTTGACTTCTTTCCCCTGTTTCATATCCATGATATCTCTATCCCAATTGTTCAGCATATCCTATTGACTGTGCTTTCAAAATGTGTCTAAACTGACCACTTTTCACCAACTCTGTCTCTATCATGCATCCATATATTGTAGTTCCTCTCTTGTTCTACTTCAGGTGCCTCCTATCTGCTCTCTCTGTTTCTGCTCTTGTCCTCTATAGTTTATTCTCTAGAAGCCAGAGTAATGTTTTTAAAAAGTTAAATGTTGCTTACTTCCAAAGGATTCTAAGGAAATCTAGACTTCATGCCATTGCTTATGGCTGTCCATGGTCAGGACCTAAGGTGCTTCCAACCTTATTTTCTACCATTTGCCATGACTCAGTGCATTTTAATCACATTAGACTCCCTCCGTTTGCTTAACTACATCATAACCATCTTATCTCAGAGCTCTTGCATTTGCTCATTGCTTTGTTTAGAGTTCTCCTCCTCCAGATTTTCTCATGATTCCCTTCCGCATTAAATTTATGACAACTTATTCAGATCTGTTTGAATTGCTTTATCGTAAAGATTATTCCTGACCACTATATAAAGTAGAAACTCCCTTACTTCCCTATTCCACTTACCTTGTTTCAGTTTTTTTAATGGCACGTATCACCACTAAGACCATTTATTTGTTCATTGTCAGAAGTTCTTCCAGTCACCCTGTATGAGGAAAAACCTTTAAATGCTCTATCCCTAGGACTTGGGCTTCCCAGGTGGCTCAGTGGTAAAGAATCTGCCTGCCAATGCAAGAGCCGCAGGTTTGATCTGGGTCTTGAAGATCCTTTGGAGGAGAAAATAGCAACCGACTCCAGTATTGCTGCTAGGGAAATCCCATGGAAGAGGAGGCCGGCGGGCTACAGTCCATGGGGTCGCAAAGAGTCTAACACGATTGAGCACACAAACTTATGGTAGTGCTAGTCACATAATGTTGTTCGGTCACTAAGTTGGGTATGACTCTGCAACCCCATGAACTGCAGCAGCCAGGCTTCCCTGTCCTCCCCTATGTCCCAGAGTTTGTTCAAACTCATGTCCATTGAGTCGGTGATACCATCCAACCATCTCATCCTCTGTTACTCCCTTCTCTTCCCTATTGAGTTACTTAACAGGCACTCAATAAATAATATATACTTCAAATGACATCTTTATCAAATTTGAATTGGATGTTAAAATGAAAAAGTAGGTATACATGTAAATCTTCCTGGAAATAAGTCATATTTTTCAAAGTATTGCTTTTTAGTTTTCTACTTTTCCAGCCTGTTTGGAAAAAATGTAATAAACTTGTTACTCTTGCATATGTTTTAAATTTCAGTTAGACTATTTATATTTTATTTTCCCATAAAAACTTAATATATAACCTACCATCTTTTTTTCATTTTAAGAACAAAATTCCATTTTACCTGTAGGTTATTTCTTAATAATGTATTTATTACCAAATTCTTAATTTGTGTTTTATGTTAAAAGAAAGCATGTAATATAGTATAATGTCAAGGCCGTTGGGATTAAAGGAATGAGAAAAATGCAAATAGGGACTTTTTCCTTTCTGATTTTTATAATATTCCAGTTTTTCTTTTTTTCCAAATTTCCTGGATATCACCTTGGTTAAGAGATTGGTTTTTCCCCTTATGATGTACTCACTGTCTCTAAAGGACCCCTCGTGATCTGGACCGTATCTGCTAGCCTTTGTTTTGTTCTTTGCTTTTTTCTTCTAATTATGACCTTAGTTTATGCCCCTCTCCTCAATTTCCAGTGGATAGAATTTACTTCTGTAGGTTAATAAGAAAGAATAGGGAGGAGAAAATTTAGTGAAATAATAGTAGAATACAAAATTCAGCTTGAAAGTGGCCTAGCATGTATAATATAGCATATATTAATATAATTTTTTGTAAAACATGTTAATGCACTTTAATACAGCATCTGTCTAATCTCTAGGGGAGACCAGTAAACCTTACTTACTGGTAAGGAGGGAAGTCATTGGTACAATCACTTGCTGTTTTGCTCACGTTTTCGAAGGGTCATTGTAGCTATCGTCATGGGTGGGCATTGGGAAACAGCGTATCTGAAACTAACAGTCCCACATAACCATATGCCGTTGGCAGCTGGAGAGTCTTGTAAGTCAGGAAAGGCCCTTATTCTTATGCACACTTATAAACACCTCTCTCTGGCTTAGTGCTATAATGTGTAAACTGTTTTGTGGCAAGCTACTTAACAACGCTTAATCAAAACTTTTTAAATGGTTGACTTTGGTAATTAAGACATTAATTTGGTTTTATTTTTATTTTTTTCCAGGTGTATGGTGGCTGATGAAGTAAGTGTTTCCATGATTTTTATGTGGTTTATAAAGTTCCCCAGCCAGTTTTTATTGTCTGCTATTTACCCTGTACTCTCTCTCATGTGACTGTGCATCTGCATATGGAGAGGAGAAGGGGAGGGCTTGGAGGAGGGTGGCAGGGCAGCAGCAGAGAGAATAAGAATGGGAAAGAGAATGTGCGTGTGTGTTTGTGTGTGCATGCATGCAGGGCATGCATTTGGAACATGTTAGTATTAACATTAGTGATCCAAAAATTCTGTATTTGTGGCCTCAGAAGAATGAATGCAACCCCAAACAAAGCTGAACTCTTCTTTACTTGTCAAAATGCTGCTTTCTTAGAACCTGGACTTTTAAGATTTTGCTCTAAAGATTATTTTTAATTGTTTTGTATAAGTGTGAAATGTACTATTCAAATGGTGTTTTATTGTCACTAATCAATTTGATACCTTTGAGTGGCATGTACTTGTATATACTCATATTCAGATTTTTCCACTGAAAGGGAAGCTCTTGCTAAATAAGCTGCAGTACTCTGCATGCATTCTAAGTAAATTTAAGTCAATAAAGTTCTGATTTTTTATATCATTTTGAAACATGTTTTCATGATATCTTTAATGATAATAGCAAAACATATACATTTAAAAATATGTCAGAGATGAAGAAAATGGATACTGAATTTTTTAAAAAGATATGTGAGACCATAAAAAATTCTCCCAATTAGCTATTTTTTAATTTAATTTACATGTAGACTCACCAATGGTGTATCTCTAGGAAAAAAGTAAATAAGAGTATAACATGCAAATGAATGCCAAGCAGAAGGTTGATATACGGCTTCTTGGTTCATGCTGACTTATAATTACTGAAGTTTTTAGTTTGAACTCTTTATAGACATTTGTTTAGACTAAATGTTACAGTTAGAAACATAGTCATTGCCTGTGAAAAAGTTCAATGGTGTAATTAAAGAGACAGGACATGGACATTTGGAAAAAAAGTAGAAATGTCTATTTTGGAACAAGATGAATTCCGAAAGAATCTACATAAATTTATAGATTTGAGAGTCCAAAATTACTAAAAGAGGCTTAGGTTTTTAGTCCCTGAATATGTTTTCACCAAATAGTATAAATTCATACTTCAAAACCTCAAAACTAGGTATAACCATTTTATATAACGTATAAATCGGTGCTGCATGTATTGATGTATGTATAAATTATTTTTTAAACAGACCAGTTTTATGTTCACAGTCAATATAACATGCAGTATTATTTGGTAATCTCCTCAAGTGATTCATGGGGAACATTTTACTGGCTATGACATTGCTACCTTGTTCCTCAATTTGGTGTTATAGTGGTTTGAATATGCCTTAAATGTGCAGAATCATTCATGGATTGAAATAAACATTTGATTAGCACCTGAACTCTGCTTAGCATTTATATTTCCCTGTTTTCTCAGTTAACATTAGACTAAGGATGGTGCACGATGAGTTCACGATGAATGCTTTAGCCAACAAGAGTTTTTCATTATACTCTTCACTTTTCATCACCTATTATTTACAGTTACACTTGTCACATGTTGAAGGATTTGTGGTAATCTTTTGAAACTATTATTTTTTAATTTAATAAATTTAAAAGAACCATTTAATATTTCAGTACTTAAAAGAAGATTCCCCTTTTGTGTCCCTCATATCTCCTCCCTTTTCACCAGCATTTTAAAGACTCTTAGTTTTTACACTTATTTGACTTTCCAAAGTTCATTATGTTGAATCCCCTATCAATAAGGTTAATTAAGGAAAAATCCTCAGTTTAACATATAAGTACAAAAAGTAGTCACAGAAATAGCATAGTGTTGTAAATTAAATTCTAAGATCACAGCTCAAAATATAATAACATCCTCTGTGTTTTGATTGAATTGAAATGCCATTTCTGTGGAGTCTTATTGAGCTAATATGGATGAAAGTGAGTAAATTAAAAGTCTTGAAATAGAAAGAACTTGTATATATGTAAATTATATGAACTCTGGTTTGACCTTCATTTTATTTTCTAATACTGTTCTCCTTCTCTTGCTCTTATCACAAAACAGTAGTGAAGTCAGAGAAGGAAATGCAGCTTATAATTTTGATTTTAAATTTAAAAAATATATTTTGATATGAATGAATTTTTGACTTATCAATAGATAGAGCTTTAGGAGAACAATTTTACATCTGTATTATTAACCTCTTTTATTTTTTTTTTAAATGCTTGAATACCTACTTGGAGTCTTGTATAATTTAACTGTCTGCTGTAATCTTTCCTCCCTAGCTTTAGAAGCAAATGACTTCCTTCACTGGTATAACTGCATCCTCTTCTTCTATCTTTCTACTAATGTCTTTTCTAATGTATCAAATCTTTGTGGAATTATATAATCTCTCTATTACGTATAAAATTGGAATGGTGACTTATTTGTTTGTCTAATTGTGTGATCTTTGAGTATTTATTATAAAACTATGTTTCAGATAACCAACAAAGATTCAACTTTTAATAAAATTAACTTTGCAGACTTAGCTTAAGCTCTTTTAATTCCTGTTTCCCTTTCTTGGTTTACCGTAGTTAAGTGTTGTCTCAAGAGCTATACAGTAAACATACAGAAACTCTTTTGAAGTACTGTTCCCTTAATAATGGAATTTTGGGCCACAGTCTGTAGTCAGGCTCTTGCACTATTACCTTTGCTGTTTCTTAATAGTTTTTTAACCACTGTGTTTTTGTTCTGTTGAAAATGTTTATTCACAGAAAGATTTTAAATGTGAAAAATAACTTCACATTAACATATACCAGGTAATTTAAGTGGATACACATGAGCAAAATATTAAACCTACACACTTAATACCTTATTTTCAGGGATTTAAAGGCAATTATTTTTTGTAGAAGCTTAGTGTTTACAAATTTTTGTGATGTTTGTTTTTACTTAAGAAAATGAGATTAACATCCTGGGTTTAGATGAATAGCTTAATAATTTCGCAGCTATGGACAAAATGTTGTCAGGACATGGATCTGTCTTCTCTGTGTATTGAATCTATTATCAGAGTCAGAAAATTCCTACTTTCCTCGTTTGTAATATTTTTGTTAGTACTCTACTTTAGTCGTCTCCCCCTACACTTTTCCCTAAGTTTCCTTCCTGTTACTTGAGAAAACATTTGGAGGCAGAGGGATGGTATACCAAATAAAGTATTGCTTTCCTTCCTTTTTCAGAAGAAAAGGAAACCGTTTGTCAAAGCTAAGCCACTTGGCTTGGCTTACTTTGTGACTATTTTGGGATTAATAGATAAATATTTGGAACAGAGACCAGAGACTTATCATTATGGATAATCTTTTTTTTTTTTTTTTTGTCAAGGTGCTTCTCTGGAAGAGAAGTTTGGAGGGGAAAGGCTGTGGAAACTGTTGAATGCTTGCAGAAGTTTTTCTGGAGGCTGAAGTTTGAAAAGCCTTGTGATTTTCTCTGCAGGCAGAAATCTGTAGGTGTCTCAAAACACCAAAGAACCCCCTTTAGAAGATTATTTCTGAGCAGAATACCTTAAAATTGATACTGTGATATAGACTCTGCCAACATTTTAGGTTTGAGGACTAAAACATTAAACCAAACGTGAAGAATTTTAGTTTTCCTTTTACATAAGCCGACCTTGGTTTGACAAAGTGAGCTGAGATGATAGTTTTTATTCCATTTGCTTCTACAAATCCTTCTTTCCCTTTACGAGACCCTGGTGGAATTGAATCCTCTCTGAGATTTTACTGTTTCTGATAAGCAGAAACATAACCCCTTTGGCGTGGTGGTCCATTTTTGTTGAGTGAATAGACTGATTAAAATCTTAATACTTAATTAACACATATGTGCCAGATTCTGTTCTACTGATTTAGATGTATTCATTTATTTCACCTCTGGACAACCCAATAGAATGTTATGATTATTACTACCACCATCATTTTTTAGATGAGAAAGCTGAAGTACAGGTATGTTAACACATGCTAGGAGCTGGTATCGAATCTGAAATAATCCAGCTCCCAAGTCCATTATTGCTGTTCTGTACAAAGTCTGCAGGCACCAGACTTTCTGTTTTGAAAGGATTCTTAAATACAGAAGACTCTGTAAGATACAGTGCTCAAATGGATGAAACTGAACGATAAGTGACAGCATTTGTGCTGTTGAGACTGTTCTCTAAAATGGTATCATTTGCCTGCTTGTTCCTCATTTCTAAGGCCAGCTTTACTATTTTTTGAATGTCCTTTCTTAAAAATAACTTTTACATTTTAGAATAGTCTTTTTTTAATTTTTTTGGTTGCACTGGGTCTTCGTTGCTGCTCGCAGCCTTTCTCTAGTTGTGGAGAGCAGGGGCTACTCTTTGTTGCAGTGCATGGGCTTCTCATTGTGCGGGTTTCTCTTGTTGTGGAGCATAGGCGCTAGGCATTGAGCTTCAGTAATTGCAGCAGGTTGACTCTGTATTTGTGGGGTGCAGGCTCCAGGGCACGGGGGCTTTAGTAGTTGTGGCTCATGGGTTCTAGAGCATGGGCTCAGTAGTTGTGGTGAACGGGCTTTAGTTGCTCTGTGGCATGTGGAATCTTCCTGGACCAGGATAGAACCTGTGACCCCTCCGATGGCAGGTAGATTGTTATCCACTGTCTGTCCCACCAGGAAAGTTCAGTAACACTTTTAGTTTTATACAGTTATTGTGAAGATAGTACAGAGAACTCTTTTACGCCCCAAAGCTAGTCCCCCAGTATTAGTTACTTTACTATACTAATAGTAATGTGTCTCAATTAATGAACCAATATTCATATATTAGTACTGTTAACTGAAAACCATACTTTATTTAGACATCCTGTGGTTTTTACTGATGTCCTTTTTCTTTTGCAGGAGTCCATCCATGTTTTATAACATATAACTCCATTATGTGTTTTAAATAGACAGGTTGTTGTTGTTCAGTCGCTCAGTCATGTTCAACTCTGTGACCCCATGGATTGCAGCACATCAGGCTTCCCTGTCCTTCACCATCTCCCAGAGCTTGCTCAAGCTCATGTCGATTGAGTTGGTGATGCCATCCAACCATCTTGTCCTCTGTTGTCCCCTTTAACTCTTGCCGTCAATCTTCCCCAGCATCAGGGTCTTTTCTAATGAGTTGGCTCTTCGCACAGGTGACCAGAGTATTGGAGCTTCAGCTTCAGCATCAGTCCTTCCAATGAATGTTCAGGGTTGATTTCCTTTAGGATTGACTGGTTTGATCTCTTTGCAGTCCAAGGGACCTCAAGAGTCTTTTCCAGCACCACAGTTCTAAACATCAATTCTTCAGTACACAGCCTTCTTTATGGTCCAACTCTCACATCCACATGACTAACCAATAGCTTCTCCTGGTTGTGAGTTTCTCAGACTTCCCTTGTTTTTGAAGACCTTTACAGTCTTGAGAATTAATGGTTTAGTATTTGGTAAAATGTCTCTTAATTGGGATATGTTGTCTGATGGTTTTCTCATGATCAGACTGGGGTAATGTGTTTTGACAAAAAGACCACAGAGGTAAAGTCCCATTGTCACCATGTAATAGCAAGGGTACATAATATCAATTTAACTTATCACTATTGATGTTAACCTTGATTACCTGGCTTGATGTAATGTTTGTCAGGGTTTTACCCTGTAAAATTACTGGGTTTATTGTTGTTGTTCCTTCCCATACTGTGTTTTTTAAAAGAAAATAACTGTATGTAGCCCATACTTAAGGAATGGGGATTTATGTTCTACTTCCTTAAAGGCAGAGTAAATATATAAATTGGGCTATCCTGGTGGCTCAGTGGTAAGGAATCTGCCGGCCAATACAGGAGACGCAGGTTCAATCCCTGGAGAAAATCCAGGAAGATCCCCTGGAGAAGGAAATGGCAAACCACTCTAGTAACTCCAGTATTCTTGCCTGGAATATTCCATGGACAGAGGAACCTGGCAATCTAGGTCACAAAAAGAGTAGGACATAACTGAGCTACTAAACAACAACAAATACATAAATTATTTGGAATTCATTTGTTCACTCACTTACTTTACTGTGTATTTATATAGGTAGGACTCATGGACATTCATCTTATATTTTGGGTTATTATCAGTACTTTTAAATTGTGTTACACAAATGGTTCCAGCTTTGGCCGTTGGGAGGTCTTTTAATTCACTCCTGTGTTCCATGACGTGCCCGCTTCTCTATAGGTTGTTCTGTTTGGGGTTTTGTGTTTTCTTTGTTGTTTTTTTTTTTCCAGTATTTTCTTACTTTCTGGCACTATAAGATGCTCCAGAGTTCTCTTGTATATTTCCTACCACAGTCCTTGAATCAGCCGTTTCTCCAGGAAATCCTGGTTCTTCTTATTGGAGAAAGATACTGAAATCAGATCTAGGTGGTAGGTGTACTCATTTTTACTGAGGTGTCATTTCTTCTAGATCCTCTCAGCTGACAGAAGTGAAAGTGAAGTCACTCAGTCGTTTCCGACTCTTTGCAACCCTGTGGACTGTAGCCCACCAGGTTCCTCCCTCCACGGGATTCTCCAGGCAAGAATACTGGAGTGGGTTGCCATTTCCTTCTCCAGGGGATCTTCCAGACCCAGGGATCGAACCCGAGTCTCCCGCATTGCAGGCAGATGCTTTAACCTCTGAGTCATGTGTGTGTATGTACATATTTATAGATATTTATCAATGCAACCAGCTGTTATCTGTATTTAAGCTAAACATGAATTCTTGATTTCTCCAGCTCTAATCCTTTACCATATGGATCATTCTATCTTTTCCCCTTGCTTAACTGTAACTTCCCATTCCATCAGTGAGAATCTTAGCTTCCACCGTCTGATATCTCTTTAATTAATTATGTATTTCTAGTATACAGGCATGGTGGTTTCAGTATTATTAACCTGTACCCTCACAGGAAAGAAAATTATTAACTAGAGTTCAGTGCTTCTGTACAGTTCCTTTTACCTTTATTTTTATAGGTTCCATTCATTTTCAGAATTATTTCTCTTTGTGATCCAGTGAAGTTGTTTCATACACTTATAATACAGTCCAATTATTGTATCACACATTACATTGCATCATGAGATCTTCTCACCTCCTAAATTATTTTCAAATTTTGTATATATATCAAAGTTTACTTTTTGTAATGTATTATAATGTTCTATGGATTTTCACAAGTACTTAATGTCTTTTAGGCACCATTACAGTATAATACAGAATAATTTTACTGCTCTAAATAATCCCCTATGCTTCACTTACTTAATTCCATTCAGACCAAAACCCCCAACAACCAAAGATATGTTTAATGATGCTGTCACTTTGCCTTTTCCAGAATGTCATACGATTGGCAGCATACAGTTTATAGATTTTTCAGACTGATTTTTTTCACTTAGCCTTATGCATTTAAGTGTCAACCATGTCTTTTTGTGGCTTGATAGCTTTTCTTTTATCACTGAATAAAATTTCATGATATGGATGTGCCACGGTTTGTTTTTCCATTCACCAAGATGAAGGGATGTATTTGTTGTATCCAGTTTTGACAGTTATGTAAGTGTTTGTGTGGATATAATCAATTGAGTAACTATCTAGGAGTGCAATTGCTAGATTATATGGTGTGTTAGTTTCCTAGGGGTGCCATGAGAAAGTACCACAAACTTGGTGGCTTAAAACAATAGAAATTTATCCTCTCTCAGTTCTAGAGGCTGGAAGTCTGAAATCAAGGTGTCAGGAAGTTTGTTTTTTTTTTCCGAGGGTTCTGAGGAAAATCTCTTTGAAGCCTTTCTCCTGGCTTCAGGTGTAGGTCGGCAGGCTTTGGCATTTCTGGGGTTGTAGATGTGTCACTTCAATCCCTACCTCCCTTTTCATGAGGCATTCTCCCCTTCTGTCTGTCTCTAATCCTCTTGAAAGAACGTTAGTCAGATTGGATTAATGGCTTACCCTACTGTGATATGACATTCTCTTCACTAATTACATCTGCACAACCCTTTATCCAAAAAAGGTCATGTCCTGAAATACTGATTGGGTAGGACTTCAATCTATCTTTTGGTGAGCAGACACAGTTCAACCCATAATGTGTGGTGAGAATATGTTCACTTCTGTCAAAAACTGTCAAACTGTCTTTAGACATGGCTGTACCATTTGGCATTCCCACTAGTTGTGAGTGAGAATTCCCCTTCCCCTGCATTTTCACCAGCAGTTGGTAATGTCCATTTAAAAAAGATTAAAAAATTTTTTTTAGCCATTGTACTACATATAGTAGAATTTCATTGTTCTTTTAATTTCCAGTACTCTAATAACAAATGATTTTGAGCACCCTTTCATTTGTTTATTTGCCATCTATGAATCTTCTTTGGCATGGTCTTTGTTCAGTTCTTTTGCCCATGTTTTAATTAGATTATTTTTGTTGCTATTGAGTTCTAAGAGTTCTTTGTATATTTTAGGTACAAGTCTTTTATCAGATATGTGATTTGCAAGTATTTTCTCCAATGACTTTGACTTATCTTTTCATTGTTTTAAAAGTTTCTTTCACAGAGCAGAAGTTTTTACCTTTAATAAAATACAACCTATCAACTGTTTCTTTCATTGATTGCCCTTTTGGTCTTATTTCTCATTGCCAAACCCAAGCCACCTAGATTTTCTCCTATGTTACCTTCTAGAAGTTTTATAGTGTTACAATACACTTTGGTCTACGATTGATTTTGGGTATAAAGTTCAGTTCAGTTCAGTCACTCAGTCATGTCCGACTCTTTGTGACTCCATGAATCACGGCACGCCAGGCCTCCCTGTCCATCACCAACTCCCGGAGTTCACCCAGACTCATGTCCCTTGAGTCGGTGATGCCATCCAGCCATCTCATCCTCTGTTGTCCCCTTCTCCTCCTGCCCCCTATCCCTCCCAGCATCAGGGTCTTTTCCAATGAGTCAACTCTTCACATGAGGTGGCCAGAGTATTGGAGTTTCAGCTTCAGCATCAGTCCTTCCAACGAACACCCAGGACTGATCTCCTTTAGGATGGACTGGTTGGATCTTCTTGCAGCCCAAGGAACTCTCAAGGGTCTTCTCCAGCACCACAGTTCAAAAGCATCAATTCTTTGATGCTCAGCTTTCTTCAGAGTCCAACTCTCACATCCATACATGACCACAGGAAAAACCATAGCCTTGACTAGACGGACCTTTGTTGGCAAAGTAATGTCTCTGCTTTTCAATATGCTATCTAGGTTGGTCATAACTTTCCTTCCAAGGAGTAAGTGTCTTTTAATTTCATGGCTGCAATCACCACCTGCAGTGATTTTATAAAGTTAGTGCCTTGAATATTTTTTGTTTTTGCATATCAATGTCTAGTTGTTCCAGCACCATTTGTTGGAAAAATTACTTTTGCTTCTTTTTCAAAGATCAGTTGACTTTATTTCTATGGGTCTATTTCTGTGCTCTTCTGTTCCCAAGACCTGTGTCTATTCTTTTGCCAATACCACACTGTCTTGATTACTATAGCTTTATAATAATCCTTGAAATTTTAGAATCAGTATCTCAGTCTCCATAGACAGCTTGCTGGGATTTTGATTGGTATTACATTGAATTTATAGATAAAGATGGGTGGAATCTATAAATCTATAGATTTATAGACCAAGTTGGGAAGAAACCTCAACAAGGTGAATCTTTAGTCCATGTGAAACTGTTTACCTCAGATTGGGACTTGAACCCAGCTACACCCAGTTAGGCACTTGAACCCAGCCAAAACCCTGCTTAGAACTTGAGCCCACATGGCTGGGCCTCGCACCCAACCAAAACCCTGCTTGGGACTTCAACCCATGTGGCTGGGACTTGAACCCAGCCAAAACCCACAGTACCTGGTTTTAGGGCCTAATGAGGCTCAGGTTCTTGATGTCTTTTCCCAGAAAGAATTCAGTGAGAGACAAAGTGATATGTAAGAAATGGATTTATTCAGATTCAGAGAGAAGCACATTCTACAGAGTGTGAACTGTCACAGAGGGCAAGTGTGGCCGGGAAATGTGGCATGGTTAGTTTTTATAGGCTGGGTAATTTCACATGCTAATGAGTGGGAGGATTATTCCAACTAATTTTGGAAAGGGGTAGAGATTTCCAGGAATTGGGCCACCGCCCACTCCTTGGTCTTTTGACTGTGTATTGGAACTGACAGTGCCTGTGAGCCCCTGGCATGCTAGCATAAGTCCTTTTGAAGGAGGTCATCATTACCACCATTACCCCTAGAATAGTTTAGCCAAACTACAGGGAGAGAACACAGCCCCAACCATGAACAGAAACTTGGATCAAAGATTTACTGAGTGTAGCCCTGCCTATCAGAGCAAGACCCAGATTCCCCCATAGTCAGTCCCTCCCATCAGGAAGCTTCCACAAGCCTCTTATCCTTATCCATCAGACGGAAGACAGAATGAAAACCTTAATTACAGAAAACTAACCAAACCGATCACATGAATCACAGCCTTGTCTAACTCAATGCAGCTATGAGCCATGCTGTATAGGGTCACCTAAGATCATGGTAGATAGTTCTGACAAAACGTGGTCCACTGGAGAAGGCAATGGCAAACCACTTCAGTACTCTTGCCTTGAGAACCCGATGAACAGTATGAGAAGACCAAAAGATATGACACTGAAAGATAAACTCCCCAGGCCAATAGGTTCCCAATATACCATTGGAGAAGAATGGAGAAATAGAGAAAAAGAATGGAGGAATAGCCCCAAAAAGAATGAAGAGGCTGAGCCAAAGCAAAAACGACACCCAGTTGTGGATATGACTGGTAATGGGAGTAAAATTTGAGGCTGTAAAGAACAGTATTGCATAGGAACCTGGAATGTTAGGTCCATGATCAAGGTAAATTGGAAGTGGTCAAACAGGAGATGGCAAGAGTGAACATCGATGTTTTAAGAATCAGTGAACTAAAATGGACTAGAATGGGCAAATTTAATTCAGATGACCATTATATCTACTACAGTGGGCAAGAATCCTTTAGAAGAAATGGAGTGGCCCTCATAGGTAAAAAAAGAAAAAAGAGTCAGAAATGCAATACGTGGGTGCAATCTCAAAAACAACAGTAATCTCTTTTTTGTTTCCAAGGCAAACCATTCAGTGTCACAGCAATCCAAGTCTAGGACCCAACCACTAATGCCAAAGAAGCTGAAGTTGAACAGTTCTATGAAGACCTACAAGACCTTCTAGAACTAACACCCCAAAAGATGTCCTTTTCATCATAGGGGACTGGAATGCCAAACTAGGAAGTCAAGAGATAACTGGAGTAACAGGCAAGTTTGACCTTGGAGTATAAAATGAAGCAGGGCAAAGGCTAACAGAGTTTTGCCAAGAGAATGCACTGCTCATAGCAAATGCCCTCTTCCAACAACACAAAAGATGACTCTACACATGGACATCACCAGATGGTCAATACCGAAATCAACCTGATTATATTCTTTGCAGCCAAAGATGGAAAAGCTCTATACAGTTGGCAAAAATAAGACCAGCAGCTGACTGTGGCTCAGATCATGAACTCCTTATTGCCAAATTCAGCCTTAAATGGAAGAAATTAGGAAAAACCACTAGACCGTTCAGGTATGACCTAAATCAAATCCCTTACAATTATACAGTGGAAGTGAGAAATAGATTTAAGGGACTAGATCTGATATACAGAATGCCTGAAGAACTATGGACAGAGGTTTGTAACATTGTACAGAAGGCATTGATCAAAACCATCATGAAGAAAAAGAAGTGCAAAAAGGCAAAATGCAAAAAGGTTGTCTGAGGAAGCCTTACATATAGCTGAGAAAAGAAGAGAAGCATAAAGCAAAGGAGAAAAGGAAAGATATACCCATCTGAATGCAGAGTTCCAAAAAAAGGCAAGGAAAGATAAGAAAGCCTTCCTTAAGTGATCAATGTAAAGAAATAGAGGAAAACAATAAAGTGGGAAAGACTAGAGATTGCTTCAAAAAATTAGAGATACCAAGGGAACATTTCATGCAAAGATGGGCACAAATAAGGCAAAATGGTATGGACCTAACAGAAGCAGAAGATATTAAGAAGAAGTGGCAAAAATACACAGAACTATACAAAAAAGATCCTCATGACCCAGATAACCATGATGGTGTGATCACTCACCTAGAGCTAGACATCCTGGAATGTGATGTCAAGTGGGTCTTAGGACTCACCACTAGGAATAAAGCTAGTGGTGGTGATGGAATTCCAGTTGAGCTATTTCAAATCCTGAAAGATGATGCTGTGAAAATGCTGCACTCAATATGCCAGCCAATTTGGAAAACTCAGCAGTGGCCACAGGACTGGAAAAGGTCAATTTTCATTCCAATCCCAAAGAAAGGCCATGCCAAAGAATGTTCAAACTACTACACAATTGCGCTCACCTCACACACTAGTAAAGTAATGCTCAAAATTCTCCAAGCCAGGCTTCAACAGTATGGGAACCAAGAACTTCCAGATGTTCAAGCTAGTTTTAGAAAAGACAGAGGAACCAGAGATCAAATTGCCAACATCCGCTGGATCATCGAAAAAGCAAGAGAGTTCCAGAAAAACATCTATTTCTGCTTTACTGACTATGCCAAAGCCTTTGGCTGTGTGGATCACAATCAACTGTGGAAAATTCTTCAAGAGTTGGGAATACCAGACCACCTTACCTGCCTCCTGAGAAATCTATTTGCAGGTCAAGAAACAACAGTTAAAATTGGATATGTAACAACAGACTGGTCCCACATTGGAAAAGGAGTACGTCAAGGCTGTGTATCAGTCATGTCTGACTCTTTGCAACCCCATGGACTATACGGTTCATGGAATTCTCTAGGCCAGAATACTACAGTGGGTAGCCTTTCCCTTCTCCAGGCGATCTTCCCAATCCAGGGATCGAACCCAAGTCTCCCACATTGCATGTGGACTCTACCAGCTGAGCCACAAGGGAAGCCCTTGTGAAATGCCAGAATGGATGAAGCACAACTAGAATCAAATTGCCAGGATAAATGTCAACAACCTCAGATATGCAGATGACACCACCCTTATGGTAGAAAGCAAGAGGAACTAAAGAGCTACTTGATGAAAGTGAAAGAGGAGAGTGAAAAAGCTGGCTTAACATTCAAAAAGTGAAGATGACGGCATCTGGTCCCATCACTTCATGGCAAATAGATGGGGAAACAATGGAAACAGTGATGGACTTTATTTTCTTGGGCTCCAGAATCACTGCAGATAGTGACTGCAGCCATGAAATTAAAAGAAGCTCGTTTCTTGGAAGAAAAGCTATGACAGACCTAGACTGCATGTTAAAAAGCAGAGACGTTACTTTCCTGACAAAAGTCCATCTAGGCAAAGCTGTGGTTTCTCCAGTAGTCATGTATGGATGTGAAAGTTGGACCATAAAGAAAGCTGAGCGCTGAAGAATTGATGCTTTTGAACTGTGTTGTTGGAGAAGACTCAAAAGTCGCTTGGACTGCAAGGATATCAAACTGCTCAATTCTAAAGCAAGTCTGTCCTGAATACTTATTGGAAGGACTGATGCTGAAGCTGAAACTCCAATACTTTGGCCACCTGATGGGAAGAACTGACTCATTTGAAATCAAAGACCCTGATGCTGGGAAAGACTGAAGGCAGGAAGAGAAGAGGCAACAGGGGATGAGATGGTTGGATGGCATAACCAACTCGATGGATGTGAATTTGAACAAGCTCCTGTTGCAAAGAGTGGGACACTGACTGGAACTGTGTTAGGGAAATTAAGTAAATAGTCTTTTTAGGCTTCAGAGACAAAGCAGAGCAGCCTCTGACATTGCTTCTAACCTGGCTGGACACTGCCCTTCCTGGGAGTGACTATGAGTGACTGCCTGCTGTTAGTGGAAGACTTGCAGCACCATAGATAAGATCAGGAAGGAATCTTGAGATTTTTGAGCCCCTTGAGGGGCCTGACGAACCAAACCCTAGCAATATTCCGAGTTTTACAAGAGAAAACAAACAACATAAAACCGGGCTGCAATTTGGTCACAGATTGATGATGATACCGATTTGAGTCTGTCCTGGAATTATAAGCAGGAACCCCGAACTGCAACTTTTGAAGTCTCACCCAGAATGGATATGCTGCCTGGCACTCTTTCCCAACTGGGACTCCAGATGTGCTATGATTTGGAACTTCCCACCTCTGTTTAAGTCTGGATGTTAGAACCCAATTTAGTGATGTGTCCTCTGCTCTTCCTATTTCTCTTTTCTTTTAATGTTAGTGTATTAAAAGTAAGCTAGATAATTCTCTAATAAATATCTGTATTGTTTATTTGTACATAACGAGTGGCTTATTTTGTTAACAAATCCTTTGAACAAACTGTCATGGCCCCTTTGGGTGTGTCATTTAGCTTGCTGATTGAGGATCAAGTGAAGTGAAGTCACTCAGTCGTGTCCGACTCTTTGCAGCCCCGTGGACTGTAGCCTACCAGGCTCCTCCATCCATGGGAATTTCCAGGCAAGAGTAATGGAGTGGGTTGCCATTTCCTTCTTCAGAGGATTTTCCCGACCCAGGGATCGAACCCTGGTTTCCCGCATTGTAGGCAGGCACTTTACCGTCTGAGCCACAAGGGAAGTCAAAGTGGACTTGTCTGCCATCTTGGACCCTATTGATTCTAATCGGTTTATGTTGTGTCCTTGGGCTATGTTATTCTTTCAAAAGTTGTGTCGTGCCCCTTTCCTTTCTGTTACAGAGGAACACAGACTCTCTCTCCATTTATTTAGGAATTCTTTGATTTTTTTTGCTCATTAGTACGTTTTTTGTTTTCTAGTGAGGTCTAGTTGACATACACTGTTATAGTTAGTCTCAGGTATACAACATAATGTTTCGATATTTGCGTGTATTGCAAAACGATCACCACAATAAGTCTAATTGGCATCAGTTGCTATCCAGTTGTTCATTTTTCTCCTTGTGATGAGAACTTTTAAGATCTGCCCTTTTAGCAGCTTTCAGATATACAATACAGTATTATTAATTACAGTCACATAAAGGTATACATTGTATCCCCATGACTTATTTATTTTATAATGTGAAGTTTGTACCTTCGGACTCTCTTTATCCATTTCGTCCACCCCAACCCCACGCCTCTGGCAACCACCAGTCTGTCCTCTGTATCTATGAACTCTGTTTGTTTGTTTGATTCCACACATAAATGGAATTATACAATACTTGTCTTTCTTTCTTTGACTTATTTCACTTAGCATAATGCCTGCAAGGTCCATCCATGTTGTGACAAATGACTGAATAATATTCTATTTATGTGTGTGTTGGACACAAGTTATTTGCATGTCTTCACTATTGTAAATAATGCTGCAATGAAAATGGGAATACATGTATCTTTTTGAGTTAGTGTTTTCATTTTCTTTGGATGAATACCCAGAAATAGAGTTGCTGGATCATGTGATAGTTCTACCTCCAATTTTTTGAGAAACAACCCCCTACAGTGGCTGTACCAATTTTTATTCCTACCAGCAGTGTAGGAGTGTTCCTTTTTCTCCACATCTTCAGCAACACTTGTTATTTCTTACTTTGATAATACCTATTCTAATATGTTGGAGTAGGAAATGGCAACCTACTCTGGTATTCTTGCCTGGAAAATTCCATGGACAGAGAATACTGGCAGGCTACAGTCCATGGGGTTGCAAAAAGTCAAACATGACTTAGTGACTGAACATACACTCAAACTCTAATAGGTAAGAGGTGTTATCTCATTGTGGTTTTGATTTGCATTTCTCTGATGATTAGTTATATTGATCATCTTTTCACATACTTGTGGGTCATCTGTATGTCTTCTTTGGATAAATATCTATTTGGTTTTTTGTCCCTTTTTTAATTGGCTTTTTGTTTTTGTTTGTGGGTCCCTCCACCCCCTGTGGAGCTGTAGGAGTCATTTGCATATTTTGGATATTAACCTCTTATTAAATATGTGATTTGTAAGCCCTTTCTTCCATTCTATAGGTTGTTTTCTTATTTTGTTGATGGTTTTGTTTGCTGTGCAGAAGCTTTTTAGTTTGAGGTAATCCCACTTGTTAAGTTTTGCTTTTTTTTTGCCTATGCTTTTGATGTCAAATTCCAAATCATAGGCAAGACTGATCCTCCTGCATTTTCTTCGAGGAGTTTTAAGATTTCCAATCTTACATTTAAGTCTTTAATTCATTTTAACTTAACTTTGGTGTGTAGTGTAAGATAGTGGTCAAAACTAATTTTTTGCGTGTGAGTAACTGTCCATTTTTTCCAACACTGTTGACTGAAAGGACTATCCTTTCCCTCCGTGTATTCTTGGTTTCTTTATTACAAATTAGTTGATCATATAGGCATGAGTTTATTTTTGCCTCTATTCTGTCCCATTGATCAATATGTCTGTTTTAATGCAAATACGACAGTGCTTTGATTGCTATCACTTTTTGTTGTTTGTCACTAAATCTTGTCCCATTCTTTGCGGCTCCGTGAACTGCAACATGCCAAGCTTCCCTGTCCTTCACTGTCTTCTGGACACGCTCAAACTCATGTCCATTGAGTTGGTGATGCCATCCAACCATCTCATCCTCTGTAGTCCCCTTCTCCTTTTGCCATCAATCTTTGCCAGCATCAGAGTATTTTCCAATGAGTTGGCTTGTCTCATCATGTGACCAAAGTATTTGGAACTTTAGCTTCAGCATGAGTCCTTGCGATGAATATTCAGGGTTGATTTCCTTTAGTATTGACTGGTTTGATCTCCTTGTAGTCCAAGTGACTCTCAAGAGTCTTCTCCAGTACCACAATTCTAAAGGATCAATTCTTTGTAGATCAGCCTTCTTTATGGACCAACTCTCATATCCACACATGACTACTGGAAAATCTATAGCTTTGATGATAGGGACCTTTGTCAGCAAAGTGATGTCTCTCCTTTTTAATATTCTGTCTAGTTTTGTCATAGCTTTTCTTCCAAGGAATAAGCATCATTTAGTTTTGTGGCTATGGTCACCATCCATGCTGATTTTGGAGCCTACGAAAGTAAAATCTGTCACTGATTCCACTTTTGCCCCATCTATTTGCCAGGAAGTAATGGGACCAGATGCCATCAAAATCAGGGAGCATGATGCCACAGCTTTGTTCTCTCTCGTGATTTGCATTGGTTTTCAGGGTCTTTTATGGTTTTATACAAATTTTACAATTTTTGTGAATTTTTCTATTTTTTGAAAATTTTCTATTTTGTGAAAAATGCCATTGTACTTCTGATAAGGATTTCACTGAATCTTAAATTGCTTTGGATAATATGGATATTTTAACAATATTAAATTTTCCACTCCTTGAGCATGAAATATCTTTCCTCTTTTTGGTGTCTTCTATTTTTCCATCAGTGTCCTAGTAATTTTCAGAGTAAAAGTCTTTCACCTCCAAGGTTTTTTATTCATTTTGATGTCATTAGTGATGTTTCCCCCCTATCTCTCTCTCTGGTAATTTGTTGTTAGTGTAATAGAAATGCAACAAATTTTTGTGTATTGATTTTGTATTCTGTAACTTAACTGGGTGTGTTTATTAACACTCATAGTTTCTCGTGGAGTCTTTTGGGTTTTCTGTATATATAATAGGAGAAGGCAATGGCAAGCCACTCCAGTACTCTTGCCTGGAAAATCCCATGGACGATACCTTTTATATCCTTTTCTTATCTTTGTACTACCTATTTTCTTCTAGCACAGTGTTGAATAGGAGGTAAAGCAGGACATCCTTGTCTTGTTCTCAGCCTAAGGAGGAAAATGTCCAGTTTTCTTACCATTAAGTATGATGTTTGCTGTAGGTATTTTGTAGATAACTCTTTATAACTCTAAAGAATTAAGTGGAGGATAGTCCCTTGGCTTCCTAGTTTTCTGAGACCTTTTGTCATGATTGGGATTTGATTTTTATCAACTGCATGTTTTGCATCAGTTGATAAAGTTATATGGTTTTATCTTCTTTAGTCTGTTTCTTTAGTGGATTATGTTTATTCATATTTAAGTGTTGAACCAGTCTTGCATATGTAGGATAAATTCTACTTGGTCATGGTATATAATTCTTTTTTATACGTTCTTAGAGTTGATTTGCTAATATTTTGTTGAGGATTTTTACATCTGTGTACCTACAGAGTATTGATCTGTTGTGTGTGTGCGTGTGTGTGTTTAATTTAATATTGTTTTTGGTTTCAGATAAAGTTGACCTTGTAGAATAAGTTAGGAAGTGTTTCCCTTGTTTTACAAATGTCAAAGCTGAGTCAAATGAAAATAGCTACCCTTTGCTGCTAGAGTTATATTCCTCAAATTCTCCATTTCCTCCTGTTGCCTATGGAATAAAGTACTTCACAATGTAATTGCTACCCGTGTCTTCCATTCTCTTCTGCCCTTCTCTGGCATAAATTGTGGTGTTACTTCCATCTCCCTACCTATTATAAAATCTACCACTTGTTACCAGGGTTGGATTACACAGTTAACCTCTCTGAGCCTTGTTTCTTTGGGTACAGTTGGAAATAATACTTGTCTCATGAAATTAGTTATGGAAGGAACAGATGGAATATATCTCAGACATTCCCCTTTTCAATGTCCAAACACCATGACTTTTTACACTTTTTTATCTTTATATATGCTGTTCTTTTTCTGATTAATTCCTTTCCTTTTGTGTCCTCTTCTTTCCCTAAGTTCACCTAACAAAAACCTAATTCAGAATCTCTTCAGGTATCACTTCCTCTGTTTCAACATCTGTATCACCAGTCTTTGAGCCTCTTGGTTCCTATGGCTCTCACTTCTACTCTATTTATTTTATTTTTATTATTTATTTATTTGACTGTGCTGGGTCTTAGTTGTGGCATGTGGGATCTTTTAGTTGGGGCATGCAAATTCTTATTTGTGGCATGTGGAATGTAGTTCCCCAACCAGGGATCAAACCCCAGTCTCCTGCATTGGGAGCTGAGAGTCTTAGCCCCTAGACCATCAAGAAAGTCCCCTTACTTCTACTTTAGATTGAATCATGTTATGCTGTATTATCTGGTTCTCTCCCAAATACTGGAACTCCTAGGATTCAAACCATGTGTACTGAGCAGTGTCTAGGGAATAGTAGATTTCCAGTTAATGCCTTCTGAATGAGTGAAGAAGAGAGAAAACAGAACTTTTGTATCATTAATTGTTGTTGACTTGAGACCTTCTGGGCTCATCTCAGATAAATATCTCTTTATCTGAACAAGAGGGACATCTTATTTACAGTCACCAGTACTTTAAATTAGGTCCACAATGCACTACTACCCACCTCCAGTTATTCTTGGCATGGAGTCAATGGAGAAAATATTCCTTTAAGTGTTTTAAAATTGTATTAAAATGACTAGCACAGGAACTTCCCTGGAAGTTTAGTGGTTAAGACTCTGCGCTTCCAATGCATGGACCGCATGTTTGATCCATAGTCGGGGAACTACGATCCCACATGCCACATGGTGTGGCCAAAAAAAAAAATGTCCAGCAAGGGGTTGTCTTGTTTTTCTGCAGTTCATCTGAAATTCTTTTCTTCTTGAACACTTGAAATGTATGAATGCAACTGATTGCATTTTCAATTTTTGAGAAGTTTACCCTGACTTCTTTGAGGGGGATGTAATTTTGTTCAGGGCTCCTGCTGTTTTGCACAGCTGGGTTATTACAGTGTTCTCTTGGTAGTCTTGGATAAGATTCAAAATGAAATGCAGAGGTGACAGCAGTGGTAGGAAGGTTAAACCAAACCCAGATAGAGTTAGACACAAGGCATCTTCCTGGAATATCACGCACTGAAAGACACAAAGCACTAATGCCATTATCTCACCCTGAGGCACGGTTATTACACGTTAATACTCCCAAGTCCATTGTGAGGAGGATGCTACAAACGTTCCTACCTTTCCGATTTTTATTAAATGAAATGTTCTTAATGGCATAGAAATTATTTAAATCTGGAGAGGAGGTTAAAGTTAATTATCATCCCATAATCTGCCTTTTTTGTTTTGTTTTTTTTTTACAGTAATGGACTTAAGTGTCCACAGCTCTTGAACAGCTGAAAGGGGCCACAACTGCATGGAGAATTAGACAATTCTGAATATACATAAATGCTACAGCCCTATGGTATATAGCAGTTAGGGACTGTTATCAATCCAAGTCTTATTTCTTTACATTAGTTCAGTTCAGTCACTCAGTCGTTTCCGACTCTTTGCGACCCCATGAATTGCAGTACAGCAGGCCTCCCTGTCCATCACCAACACCCGGAGTTCACTCAGACTCACGTCCATCGAGTCAGTGATGCCATCCAGCCATCTCATCCTCTGTCGTCCCCTTCTCCTCCGGCCCCCAACCCCTCCCAGCATCAGAGTCTTTTCCAATAAGTCAACTCTTCGCATGAGGTGGCCAAAGTACTGGAGTTTCAGCTTTGGCATCATTCCTTCCAAAGAAATGCCAGGGCTGATCTCCTTCAGAATGGACTGGTTGGATCTCCTTGCAGTCCAAGGGACTCTCAAGAGTCTTCTCCAACACCACAGTTCAAAAGCATCAATTCTTCGGCGCTCAGCCTTCTTCACAGTCCAACTCTCACATCCATACATGACCACAGGAAAAACCATAGCCTTGACTAGATGGACCTTTGTTGGCAAAGTGATGTCTCTGCTTTTGAATATGCTGTCTAGGTTGGTCATAACTTTCCGTCCAAGGAGTAAGCGTCTTTTAATTTCATGGCTGCAGTCACCATCTGCAGTGATTTTAGAGCCCCCCAAAATAAAGTCTGACGCTGTTTCCACTGTTTCCCCATCTATTTCCCGTGAAGTGATGGGACCGGATGCCATGATCTTCGTTTTCTGAATGTTGAGCTTTAAGCCCACTTTGTCACTCTCCTCTTTCACTTTCATCAAGAGGCTTTTTAGTTCCTCTTCACTTTCTGCCGTAAGGGTGGTGTTATCTGCATATCTGAGGTTATTGATATTTCTCCCAGCAATCTTGATTTCAGCTTGTGTTTCTTCCAGTCCAGCGTTTCTCACGATGTACTCTTGCATATAAGTTAAATAAGCAGGATGACAATATATAGCCTTGACAAACTCCTGTTCCTATTTGGAACCAGTCTGTTGTTCCATGTCCAGTTCTAACTGTTGCTTCCTGACCTGCATACAGATTTCTCAAGAGGCAGGTCAGGTATGGTCTGGTATTCCCATCGCTTTCAGAATTTTCCACAGTTTACTGTGATCCACACAGTCAAAGGCTTTGGCATAGTCAATAAAGCAGAAATAGGTGTTTTTCTGGAACTCTCTTGCTTTTTCCATGATCCAGCGGGTGTTGGCAATTTGATCTCTGGTTCCTCTGCCTTTTCTAAAACCAGCTTGAACATCAGGAAGTTCATGGTTCATATATTGCTGAAGCCTGGCTTGGAGAATTTTGAGCATTACTTTACTAGCATGTGAGATGAGTGCAATTGTGCGGTAGTTTGAGCATTCTTTGGCATTGCCTTTCTTTGGGATTGGAATGAAAACTGACCTTTTCCAGTCCTGTGGCCACTGCTGAGTTTTCTAAATTTGCTGGCATATTGAGTGCAGCACTTTCACAGTATCATCTTTCAGGATTTGAAATAGCTCCACTGGAATTCCATCACCTCCACTAGCTTTGTTTGTAGTGATGCTTTCTAAGGCCCACATGACTTCACATTCCAGGATGTCTGGCTCTAGGTCAGTGATCACACCATCGTGCTTATCTGGGTCGTGAAGATCTTTTTTGCACAGTTCTTCTGTGTATTCTTGCCACCTCTTCTTGATATCTTCTGCTTCTGTTAGGTCCATACCCTTTCTGTCCTTTATCGAGCCCATCTTTGCATGAAATGTTCCCTTGGTATGTCTAATTTTCTTGACGAGATCTCTAGTCTTTCCCCTTCTGTTGTTTTCCCCTATTTCTTTGCATTAATCGCTGAGGAAGGCTTTCTTATCTCTTCTTGCTATTCTTTGGAACTCTGCATTCAGATGCTTATATCTTTCCTTTTCTCCTTTGCTTTTCACTTCTCTTCTTTTCACAGCTATTTGTAAGCCCTCCCCAGACAGCCATTTTGTTTTTTTGCATTTCTTTTCCATGGGGATGGTCTTGATCCTTGTCTCCTGTACAATGTCACAAACCTCATTCCATAGTTCATCAGGCACTCTATCTATCAGATCTAGGCCCTTAAATCTATTTCTCACTTCCACTGTATAATCATAAGGGATTTGATTTAGGTCATACCTGAATGGTCTAGTGGTTTTCCCTACTTTCTTCTATTTAAGTCTGAATTTGGCAATAAGGAGTTCATGATCTGAGCCACAGTCAGCTCCCGGTCTTTTTTTTGTTGACTGTATAGAGCTTCTCCATCTTTGGCTACAAAGAACATAGTCAATCTGATTTTGGTGTTGACCATCTGGTGATGTCCATGTGACAGAATGTGGTCCACTGGAGAAGGGAATGGCAAACCACTTCAGTGTTCTTGCCTTGAGAACCCCATGAACAGTATGAAAAGGCAAAATGATAGGATACTGAAAGAGGAACTCCCCCGGTCAGTAGGTACCCAATATGCTACTGGAGATCAGTGGAGAAATAACTCCAGAAAGAATGAAGGGATGGAGCCAAAGCAAAAACAATACCCAACTGTGGATGTGACTGGTGATAGAAGCAAGGTCCGATGCTGTAAAGAGCAATATTGCATAGGAACCTGGAATGTCAGGTCCATGAATCAAGCAAATTGGAAGTGGTCAAACAAGAGATGGCAAGAATGAATGTCAACATTCTAGGAATTAGCGAACTCAAATGGACTGGAATGGGTGAATTTAACTCTGCTGCTGCTGCTGCTAAATCGCTTCAGTCGTGTCCGACTCTGTGCGACCCCATAGACAGCAGCCCACCAGGCTCCCCCGTCCCTGGGATTCTCCAGGCAAGAACACTGGAGTGGGTTGCCATTTCTTTCTCCAGTGCATAAAAGTGAGAAGTGAAAGTGAAGTCGCTCAGTCCTGTCTGACTCTTAGCAACCCCATGGACTGTGGCCCACCAGGGTCCTCCGTCCATGGGATTTTCCAGGCAAGAGTACTGGAGTGGGGTGCCATTGCCTTCTCCGGAATTTAACTCAGATGACCATTATATCTACTACTGCGGACAGGAATCCCTCAGAAGAAATGGAGTAGCCATCATGGTCAACAGAAGAGTCCGAAATGCAGTCCTTAGATGCAATCTCAAAAATGACAGAATGATCTCTGTTCGTTTCCAAGGCAAACCATTCAGTTTCACAGTAATCCAAGTCTATGCCCCAACCAGAAATGCTGAAGAAGCTGAAGTTGAATGGTTCTATGAAGACCTACCAGACCTTTTAGAACTAACACCCAAAAAAGATGTCCTTTTCATTATAGGGGACTGGAATGCAAAAGTAGGAAGCCATTGATTAACCTACCTTTTACTCCTATCTGTTATTGAGGGTCTTCTGTTTGACAAGTTATTATGAATGTGAATTAAAACACGTCCACTCTCAGAGAAGCTTTCAATCAGGAAATGAGTGTTTGGTATGTGTCTCTATGTTTTATATATAAAATGTAGGATACTGGGAATGTTAGAAATTAAGTTTACAGTGTAAATTCTGGGTACTTTTGTGGAAGGAAACATTAATTCCAGTTTGAGGAAGTCAGAATGCTTTGTGAAGGAGGTAGATTTAAGGTGGATCTTATAGAAAAGTTAAGTATAAAATCAGCATTAAAACAGAAAAAAGAAAATTGATGAGTTTATTAACCTACCATGGATTGTGAGTTGTATTTCACAGAACTGAGGTTGAGACTTGGGGTATGATCCTACAAAGTTTCTACCTTACTTCAGCTACCTCACTTTTTCTACTTGATCAATGTTGATTTTCTATGTAATAATGTTCTATTTGAAAATGGCTTACATTGCTTTTTTAAAAGTTTAAAAACTGCTTTTCTCTATTCTTAGCATCTTGTTCTGTATTGGTGATATGAAATGTGTATCTTTCTTAACCTTTATCTAAGCTTACTCATAAGTGATCCACAAGTTTTCAATAGAATGATTCACTCTGGCATTTTCTGCAAGTTTTAATCACATTCTCCTTCTCTCAAGCTATAAAGTTGATTCAGAAAGTTAAACTAGACACCAGGGAACAAGGTTGTGAGGAAAGGAAGGCTTGGAGTGCTGCCGCCATTTCTTCCACCTTCAGCGTCTGTGCCTTTCACAGAGCTTTTGACAGCGCTGTGTTGGGAGGCTCACAATGCTTGTGATCTGTAGAAACTACCATGAGGAGGGCCAAAATAAGCGTTAGTATTTTTAGTGGAAAACAAGCGGTAGTTACTAGTTACGATTCTTTTGTACTTTGAATCTGGATTTGCTGTACCTTTCTTTGTAGTAAGACACCAACTGCTTAAAAAATAATCCATGAAACATGTATGAAGAGGTGCCGTCATTTTGAAAAAAGATCTGTCTTAAACTCAGCATACTAGATATGTTTGTAAATAAAGTGAAAGAAAGTGTTGGTCACTCAGTCATGTCTGACTCTTTGCAACCCCATGGACTGTACTCACCAGGCTCCTCTGTCCATGAACTCTCCAGAAAAGAATACTGGAGTGGGTAACCATTCCCTTCTTCAGGGGAATCTTCAGGGGATCTTTCCCATCCAGGGACTAAACTCAGGTCTCCTGCATTGCAGGCAGATTCTTTACTGTCTGAACCACCAGGGAAAATTAAATAAACTTAGGGCATTAACAAAAAAAGAAAAAAATATATATTAATTTATATATATAATAAAGCATATTAAAATATATAAAATATAATAGAAATTTTATTTTAATATATAATATTTAATATATATTGATACATACTATATCATATATAATATATAAATATTTATATTATTAATATGTCACTATATTATTAATATATGTTATAAGTATATATCATATATTAATAACATATTAGTGTAAATTATTATATCATGCTACTGCTAAGTCACGTCAGTCGTGTCCGACTCTGTGCGACCCCACAGACGGCAGCCCACCAGGCTCCTCCGTCCCTGGGAGTTTCCAGGCAAGAGTACTGGAATGGGGTGCCATTGCCTTCTCCGTATTATATCATGCTGCTGCTACTGCTAAGTCACTTCAGTCGTGTCTGACTCTGTGCGACCCCATGGACTGCAGCCTACCAGGCTTCTCTGTCCATGGGATTCTCCAGGCGAGAACACTGGAGTGGGTTGCCACTTCCTTCTCCAATGCATGAAAGTGGAAAGTGAAAGAAGTCGCTCAGTCGTGTCTGACTCTTAGCGACCCCATGGACTGTAGCCTACCAGGCTCCTCCGTCCATGGGATTTTCCAGGCAAGAGTACTGGAGTAGGGTGCCATTGCCTTCTCCCGTATTATATCATATATGCATATTTTTGGCCATGGCATGTGGCTTGTGAAATCTTAGTTCTCCAACCAGAGATTGAACTTGGGCCACAGCAGTGAAAGCACTGAGTCTTAAACCACCAGACCACCAGGGAATTTGCTTCAGTATATTTTTAATGATATTATTTTCCTGCTTTTTAAAATTTTAAGTATTTAAGCTTAAATGACATATTTCTAGAGTAAAAGTTTTTAGGACAGTGAGGTATTCAATTTTATTTTTGTCATAACATTTGAAAGACAGAGGTTTTTTTTGTTTTTTTTTTTTCAAATTTTTTCTGTATATTCCTGCTTCTTTAAACTTTGTACACTAAGCATGAGACTGTTACTCTGTCAGTCGTGTCCAACTCTTTGGGCCCCCATGGACTGTAACTGCCAGTCTCTCTGTCCATGGAATTCTCCAGGCAGGAATACTGGCTGCTGCTGCTGCTGCTAAGTCACTTCAGTCGTGTCCAACTCTGTGCGACCCCATAGACGGCAGCCCACCAGGCTCCCCCGTCCCTGGGATTCTCCAGTGGGTAGCCATTCCCTTCTTCAGAGGATCTTCCCGACCTGGGGATCGAACATGGGTCTCCCATGCTGTGGACAGAATCTACTGTCTGAGCCACTAAGCATAGTTTAACCTGCTTTTAGTTACTCAAGATTATCAGCTCTGAGACAAGTTAGGCCCTTTACTTAAATCTCGTACACAGTTCTAAGTTAGGTGTCTCCTTACTCTTCACTTTTGCTGCTCCAAGACCTTTTTCTTTCCTGTCCTGTGTGAGTTTACATGTAAAATGAAATGATTCTTTATATATTTTGTTAGTATTAGTACTGAGGGTATTAATGACAAATAACATTAGAATAGATAGATGAAGTAATATTATCAGTTATTCCATCACTTTTCAGTATACTTTTATTTAAAGTCCATATTTTAGGCTAGGTTAGTCCCTCAGTCGTGTCTGACTCTTTGCGATCCCATGGACTGTAGCTCACCAGGCTCCTCTGTCCATGGAATTCTCCAGGCAAGAATACTGGAGTGGGTTGCCATTTCCTTCTCCAGGGGATCTTTCTGACCCAGGGATCAAATCCATGTCTCCTGCATTACAGGCAGATTCTTTACCATCTGAGCTACCAGGGATCCTTATATTTTAGGTTATTTCATAATATATCAATTTATCAATTGAGTTTATCTTACTTTAAAAATTCTACCATTAATTCCTAACATGTATTACTTAAAAATATTTTTTTCTTTGTTTTTTACTGCTCTTGGTTTTTGTTACTGTGCATGGGCTTTCTCTAGTGGCGGCGAGTGGGAGCTACTCTCTGTGATGCTCTGGCTACTCATTGTGGTGGCTCCTCTTGTTGTGGAGCACAGGCTCTAGGGTGCATGGGCTTCAGGAGTTGCTGAACATGGCCTCAGTAGTTGGGGCCCCTGGGCTCTAGAGCACAGGCTCAGTAGTTCTGGCACATGGGCTTAGTTGCTCTATGGCTCATGGGATCTTCCTGGACCAGGGATCAGACTTATGTCTCCTGCATTGGCAGGTGCATCCTTCACCACTGAGCCACCAGGGAACTCCTGTATTATTTTTTTTATTCCAACATTTTCATTGTATTTTAATTTTCCTTAACATATGTAACTTTGCCATATGAATTAACTTTTGGCTGATCATATTGATGTTTGGTAGAAACAAATACGATACTGTAAACCAAATTTCCTTCAATTAAAAATAAATAAATCTTTTAAAATTAACTTTTATTATTTATTTTTTATTGTTAGTTATTAGTACTTTGCAAGTAGGATTTATTTTGATTCTAGACCCAATTTGACTTTGTGTCTTGGAAGATTTTCTTAGATAACATTTCCTTAAAATTTCTGAAGTTCAGATATATTACATTTTCTCTAGTCAACTGGTTCTATAAAACCAGAGTCAATTTTTTATTTTGACATGAATAGTATTTAATAAATGAGGACTGTGACTCGGATATGATGCCATTATCATAATTTTGACATATCTCATTTCTTTTTATAGATTAAAATTGAATTCCTTAAGTAATAATTGACAGGCTGTACACTCTTGAGCATATTCTGTACATAGATTCATTTAAGAAATTTGGGGCCATTATTAGTTCTAACAGAAGACAGAAGAGAAAGAAGAGTGAAGTGATCCAATAATATATTTAATTATATTGGGAAAACAAGGTGCATCCCTATCTAATAAAAATGTCAGAAATCAAAAATATTTCTCCTTGCTGTAATACTTCCCTGGGGTTCATGTGACATTACATTGTAGGAAACTGTAACTCTAACACTGAAACAACCTATACAGATTCTACTCTAGTGGAGAAAACTGGTTTGAACCCAGGAAATTTTGCCTTAATGTGGTATGGTTGATTTTTAGCCCCCCAAATCATCTCTTTAAAGATTCTCTGCTGCTGCTGCTGCTAAGTTGCTTCAGTCGTGTCCGACTCTGTGCGACCCCATAGACGGCAGCCCACCAGGCGCCCCCGTCCCTGGGATTCTCCAGGCAAGAACACTGGAGTGGGTTGCCATTTCCTTCTCCAATGCATGAAAGTGAAAAGTGAAAGTGAAGACACTCAGTCGTGTCCGACTCTTAGGGACCCCATGGACTGCAGCCCACCAGGCTCCTCCATCCATGGGATTTTCCAGGCAAGAGTACTAGAGTGGGGTGCCACAAACAAAAATTAATTTTTCAGTATTTAATGTTTTCAAAACATTCATCATTTTCTGTCTTATTCCTTAAGAGTCCTGAGTTTTTCTTTACTGCCTCTCAGTTTAAACTGCAATTTTTATTTTTGGTAACATCTCGTGTCTTTTTCTTAGAATGACAGATTGATTTTGCAGCCTTATATGATTCACATTCTTGTTTCCTTTCCAGCAAATAATGCCTAACCTCGGGCTTTTGTGATCGTCCTTTATTTTTTAACCTTTGAAGGCTATCTACCTCACTCCTTAGGGCTCTGTCTTCAGTCATTAGTGGCATTTTGGCAACTGGTAGAAGATGTGTTTAGCCTTTTGTTTTCTTTTTCCTTGTTTTCTTTTCATTTTATGTAACCACTTATTATTCTTACTTTTCTTTAAAAAAATTAAAAAACAAATATCTTAGAAAGCCTTCCTGTTTGTTGTTGTTGCTCAGTTGCTAAGTCATGTCCAACTCTTTGTGACCCCATGAAATGCAGCACACCAGGCTTCCCTGTCCTTCACTGTCTTCCAGAGTTTGCTCAAACTCATGTCCATTGAGTTGGTGATTCCATCCAACCATCTCATCCTCTGTCGCCCCCTTCTCCTCCTGACCTCAATCTTTCCCAGCATCAGTCTTTTCCAATGAGTGAAATGTTATCTTGGGAAGACTTCCTGTGTACTTCCTTTGTAATACATGTAAAGACCCATTTTTAAATGAGTCTCAGTTCTGAATCTGAGTAGTGAATCTGATATTGCTTAAATTACTTCAAAAATTCCTGGGTTGAAGTTTCAGGTTCATTCTAATGGTTGTAAAGTGATTGGTATGTGTCAACACAAGAATTGACAGATAAAATACAAGTACTTGTTCAACTGAAGGCATTCTAATAACCTTGTAAAAATTTTGTCTGAAACATTTGATTGATTTACATTAATTTCTTATTTGAAAACAAAAGTAATTTCCTTCTTGTCAGAAATAAGTGGTGACCTTATTTATTTACTTCACTTCCAGCATGATTTCTATGCCATTATATAATTGAAGAAAATATTATTTTAATATACTATCTGAACTTCAACATGAGGTTCTTTGTTCTTTGTCTTCAAATTAATTATAGTCTTGCCACATAAAAAAAGGATACAAAACATCATGCTGTAATTATTTACACTACCCAGGCAAAGGATTTACTAATTTTTCTTTTATCAAATATCTAGCTGAGTTGATTTGTGATCATTATTGGCAATAATAAGTGTGCTGAGTGTAGATATTCACTGTCTGTCCTTTGTTTCTTAGTCTTTGTTTTCATATGCTTTTGAGAGACCTTATTATTTACTTTTGTGATCAGCATTCACAGCATTATTATAGAACATGGGTAATTTTGTATTTTTCATACTTTTTTTCTTTAATGCACTTTTATTTCTCTGTTCATTACAAATGTAAATTTTAGTGATGTAAGTTAATTTATTCCTCTAGCTGTTAAAGACAATTAAGTTTTGTTTATATTGACTTAAATATAGCACTTTGTTTACCTGAAATAATTAAATTAATACACAAATTAGATTCCTTCTCAAAGCCTGTATTAAACTGCTCAAATTAATTTTTTTCTATTAAATTGTTAGTTTATCATAGATTTAATAAATTAATCTAAATAGATTGTGAAGTTAGTAGCCAAATTCTGTGTTTCTTAAAGTTACTCTGTATAGTATATTATCGTGAAATAGAAAGTACTGTGTTTATACTGCCTCAGAAATGTAGTTGAAAATCAGTTAAGGAACAAGAGTCCCCAGAAATTAATAAGAAGTTCAAGAATAAAATCCTGCAAGTGTTTATTTAAAAAAAAAAAACTATTAATTTTGGCTGCACTGGGTCTTTGTTGCTGCATGAGGGCTTTAGCTAATTGTGGCTAGCGGGGGCTTCTCTGTAGTTGCGGTGAGCAGGCTTCTCCTTGTGGTGGGTTCTCTTTGTTGTGGAGCACAAGCTCTAGGGCTCATGGGCTCAACAGTTGTGGCCCACGGGCTTAGTTGCTCCATGGCCTGTGGAATCTTCCCAGATCAAGAACTGAAACCATGTCACCTGCATTGGCAGGTGGATTTGTAACCACTAGACCCACCAGGGAAGTCCTGAAAGTGTTAATTTTGGTTTCCTCTTTTTTTTTTTTTTTTCTGAGAAGAATATGGCAAAAAAATTAGGCAAAAGCACTCTGATATTTTTCTCCAGTGTTTAATCTTTAGAGTAATTAATCTCAAAATGCAGTCTGAGAGCCATCCGTATGAGAATCACTTTAGGGCTCCTTATTTTTTTTTTTAGGGGTCCTTATTTTAGAAGTCCAGTTCTTTTAAGTCAGGGTTGGGAATTTGGTGCCTCAAAGTCTAAATTTTTAATTAGTATACAAGCCATTCATAAGTTTAATAGATTTTAAGAACCTAGAACATTAACAAAAGATTGGTTCACTTTTTCTCTTTCTCCTTTTCTTTTCTTTCTTTTTATTCTAAGCATCTGTAATTGTATTCTTTGTGTTGTGTTGAGCTCTCATTTTCTAGAAATTGCCAAGGCACTAATCCTATAATACATATGGGGAAAATGAAAAGAATCTTATTAGAGTTTGCTCACCTAATTTTGATTTTACAAAGCAGGTTTTTTAAAGATAGGAAAAATATATGAAATATCTACTTCTGAACTACTTAGTGTTACCAACCTATATTTTTCTGTCATGATCTTTTAGTAATACATATTTTACCTTAGGAGTACTACTGTTTGAATGATAATACATACATTTTTGAGCATTTTACATTAAAGTTATCTCATTTTTACTAATTTGTGATCATTTCAAGATTAAATATGAATGTAGGAGAGGAAATATAATTTTTCTTCTACCTTTTTCAGTTCTTGATTGAGACTCCCTGCAATAAAAGACAGATTAACAAGAGAAAAACAAAGATCAGTCTATTAACATATATACAAGGGAGATACCTAGAAAATGAGTAAAATTCTTTAAATGACTCAAGCCACCACCTTAAATACCATGTTCAGCTAAACACAAAGGAAATATGACAGGGGCCAGGGATGGGGAAGAGGGGTTATAGGAAGTTTCCGAGAAAACCATGGTTAGCAAGGGTATGATTTGTTATGCGGATTTCAGTCAGTGCCTTCTCCATTGCTAAGAGTGTCGTAATTTTAGAGTGATCCCTCTATTCCAGATATTAAGAGGGAGATACCTTAAAAATAGAGATCTCTTTTATAAATGTAGATTTTCCTTTCAAAAGGGTAGCTTTTACTTCAACTTCAAAGCTTCTCCTGTGTGTGCTATTTCTCAAAAATACAGCTCAAAATAATCCTTATTCCAAAGAGGCTTATTTTGGGGTGGTGAAGATTTTGAATATGGTATGAACAGATTGCTTCCCAGAATACAACTATAACTTGAAATTCTTCTAAAATGTTATAGTCTATGTTAATTGTTTTTCATTCTGTTTTGTAGTTCAAAACATCATGATTGTTTTTTTTATTGACCTAAATCGTTTTTTTCCTGGGAAACAATAATTATTCCTTATACATTTTCCCACTTATTCCCTTGAAATGAGTATTATAATACATAGCCACCACACTGTTACATATTGAAAATCCAAGCATATTAAGGAAAAGTGACTTACCTTGAGTCTAGACCTAATAATCATCAGCAGAAATAGGATGAAACAAGCCACCCTGGACTTCTTCGTTTTGCTTCTTTGTTTTTCCCTGAGTGTGGGTTTAACCAATATTTCTTTTGGAAAAGGACTTTTTTCATTCTGTACTTAAATACGTGTGTTTAGTTCACATCTCTCCCTTTCCTCATTCCTCTCCCGTTCTACCCTTTCCTTTTCCCTCCTTCACCACCCTACCACTCCAGCTAAAAGTTACAGTACTTCAGTATACTGTGACTTTTTTAGAAAGTCATAGTAGATGCCCAGATGTTGCCATAAACATTACCAATACTCAGAAATTTGCTACTTCTCAAATGGTCTCTTGCATATTTTTTAATTTACTTTAAAAAAAATTGGAATATGGTTGCTGTACACTGCTGTGTCAGTATATATGTATATATGTTTATAGATATAGATATCCCCTCTTTTTTTGATTTCCTGCTCATTTGAGTCACCATAGAGTTCTGAGTGAAGTTCCCTGTGCTGTATAGTAAGTTCTTATTAGTTATCTGTTTTATATATTGTATTATATATATATTAATCCCAATCTCCCAATTCATTCCACTCTACCCTTCTCCCTTGGTATACATACATTTTTTAATGTACATTGTGTCTCTATTTCTGCTTTGTGAATAAGATCATCTATACCACTTTTCTAGATTCCCCATTTCTGTATTAATGTATGATATTTGTTTTTCTATTTCTGATTTACTTCACTGTGTATGTCAGTGTCTAGGGCCATGCATGTCTCTGCAAATGACAGAATTTTCTTCCTCTTTATGGCTGGGTAATATTTCATTGTATATGTATCAGATCAGATCAGATCAGTCGCTCAGTCGTGTCCGACTCTTTGCGACCCCATGAATTGCAGCACGCCAGGCCTCCCTGTCTATCACCAACTCCCGGAGTTCACTCAGACTCATGTATATGTATACACATCTTCTTTATCCTTTCATCTGTTGTTGGATATTTAGATTGCTTCCATGTCCTGGCTATTGAAAGTAGGGCTGCAATGAATATTGTGGTGGATGTATGTTTTTGAATTAGAGCTTTCTCTGGATAAAAGCCCAGAGGTGGGATTGCTGGGGTCCTATGGTAGTTCTATTTTTGGTTTTTAAAGGAACCTCCATACTGTTTTCCATAGTGGTGGTATTAATTTACATTCCCACCAACAGTGTAGGAAGATTCCCTTTTATCCACACCCTCTCCAGCATTTATTGTTAGTAGATTTTTCATGATGGCCATTCTGATCACTGTAAGGTGATACCCCATTGGAGTTTTGTTTTGCATTCTAATGATTAATGATGTTAAGCATCTTTTCATGTGCCCCTTGGCCAGCTGTATGTTTTTGGAGAGATGCCTATTTAAATCTTCTGCCCATTTTTTGATTTTTTTTTTTTTTTATACTGGGCCTCATGAGCTATTTGTATATATTTGGAAATTAATGCTATGTTGCTTTGTTTGCAAACATTTTCTCCCATTCTGAGGGTTGTCTTTATGCTTTGTTTATGGTTACCTTTGCTGAGCAAAAGCTTTTAACTTTAATTGGGTCCCATTTATTTATTTTTATTTTTATTACTCTGGGAGGTGGGTCAAAAAAGATCTTGCTATGATGTATGTCATAGAGTGTTTTAAGTTTTCCTCTAAGAGTTTTATATTGGCTCACCTTACATTTAGGTTTTTAATCCATTTTGAGTTTATTTTTATGCATGGTGTTAGGGAGTGTTTTAGTTTCATTCTTTTACATGTAGCTGTTCAGTTTTCCCAGCACCACTTATTGAAGAGACTTTTTTATCCACTGTATATTCTTGCCTCCTTTGTCATAGATGAAGTCACCATAGGTGTATGAGTTTATGTCTGGGCTTTCCATTTTTTCCCATTAATCTATATTTGTGTTTTTGTGCTAGTACCATAATGTCTTAATTACCATAGCTGTGTAGTACAGTCTGAAGTCAGGAAGATTTATTCCTCCAGCTGCATTTTTCTTTCTCAAGATTGCTTTGGCTATTCAAGTTCTTTTGTGTCTCCATACACATTGTACAATTTTTTGTTTGAGTTCTGTGAAAAGTGTCATTGGTAATTTGATAGGGATTTCATTGAGCCTGTAGATTGCTTTGGGTAGTATAGTCATTTTTCACAATATTGATTCTTTCCATCTAAGAACATGATATATCTCTCTGTTGGTGTCATCTTTGATTACTTTCATCAGTGTTTCATAGTTTTCTGAGTACAATCTTTTGCCTCCTTAGGTAGTTTTATTCTTTTTGTTGCAATGGTAAATTGTTTCCTTAATTTTTCTTTCTGATCTTTTGTTGTAAGTGTATAGAAGTACATTAACTTTGTATCCTACAACTTTATCAGATTCATTGATTTGCTCTAGTAGTTTTTTGGTGGCATCTTTAGGATTTTCTTTTTATACTATTATGTCATCTGCAAACAGTGACAGTTTTACTTCTTTTTGAGTTTGTTTTCCTTTTATTTCTTCTTCTCTGATTGCTGTGGATAGGACTTCCAAAATTATGTTGAGTAAGAGTGGCAAAGAGTGGGAATACTTGTCTTTTTCCTGATCTTTGAGTAAATGCTTTCACTTTTTCGCTACTGAGAATGATGTTTGCTCTAGACTTGTCATATAAGGTCTTTATTATGTTGAAGTAGGTTCCCACTGTGCTGCTTTCTGCAGTTTTTATCATAAATGGATATTGAATTTTGCCAAAAGCTTTTTCTGTATATATTGAGAAGATCATTTGTTTTTTATTCTTTAATTTGTTAATATATCACATTGATTCATTTGTATATATTGAAGAATCCTTGGATTCCTGAGATAAATCCTACTTGATCATGGTATATGATCCTTTTAATGTGTTGTTGGATTCTGTTTGCTAGTATTTTGTTGAGGATTTTTGCGGCTGTGTTCAAATGTAATATTGGTCTGTAATTTTCTTTTTTTGTGATATCGTTGTTTGGTTTTGGTATCCAGGTCATGGTGACCTCTTAGAATGAGTTTTGGAGTATTTCTCCCTCCGCAGTTGTTCCATTTATAGATGTATTCTTGATATACTTAAGAGGAAAGACGAATTCCACGTCCTCCTGTTCTGCCATCTTGACTCCTTCCCACTCTTGCGTATTTTTAAAAGAACTTTTCTGTCTCTTCTTTACTGCCCCCTCCAAGTAATATTTATTCAGGGGGATAAGTACACTGCATGGAAGACAATACAAGCTCAAAGTCAGTATTTTCCTTCCAGTCCTACCCCTGCAAGCCCTCCCTCCAATGGTTATGCTATCAATAGTTCCTATCCTTCCTTCCTATTTTCTTTCCTCTTTCCCTTTCTTCCCCTCTCTGTCTTCTCTTCTCTCTCTCTCCTTTCTCAGTACTAACTGAATTATATTCACCATTCTATTTTTCTTTCAGTACAGTATTTGCATCCTATGGCTTTCCAGTCTTTCCATATAAGAATATTACCTAATGTCTCATTATATGGAGGTACCATAATTTCTCTAACCAATATCTTCTTTAGTGATTTTGTGTACTATGCAAGCATATCCCTGGATAAACTGAAATGACTGGACTTGCTGGATGGCCACATTACTGGTTTAGATCCGCAACAGTGTATAAGTGCAGATTTCTTCGTACTCTCTCCAACACTGTTATCATATCTTTAGTTTTTGTTCATCTTATTCTATAGGTGAAAAAATGGGTTCTCAAGGTTTTGGTTTCTTCATCCCTAAGTATGAGTGACCTTGGGCATTTTTTGATGGTTGTTAAGCGTACTTAACATATATAAATTGGTCATTCAGTTCTTTTCTCCATTGGATTGTTTGTCTTTTTTTTTTCTTTCCCCTTTTGATAGAAGCTTTTCATAAATTGAGGAACTTGGCCTTTTGTCATTTGTATTACATTTTGTTGTTGTTTTGTTTCCATGTAATTCTCACTGTATTTTCCTTTATGTTTTTTGGATTTGGTATAGTGAATTAAAATGTCTACTCTGTTTTTATTTCTACACATATTTTTCTATTACCTTTCTTTGTTCCTTCTTAGTACATAAATATTTGATCTTTCTGGAAATTGTCTTCTAGTGAGGGGTGAGGCAAAGACCTACTTTTATTACATTTCCAAGTGGTTAGTGCAGAGAAATGAAGAGTTTTCCTTGACTCTCTTAGGGTCTCTGGCTGGGTCTGAAAACTAAACTGACCAAGATAAATTGGATAACAGGAAGATATGCAAATTATGCTGAATTTTTTCATGTACTTGAGAACCATCACAAGAAAATGAGGACTTGAAGTGACCAGAACAGGAAATTGGTATACCTTTTAGATAATGAAACAGTAAATTTGTGAAAAATTGACAAGGCAACAGGGTTTGGGCTAGGGCTGGTATATGGTGAAAATATAACTAGGAAGATAAGGGTTAGTTTAATGAGGTTTGTTTGTAGATTCGTCTGGTTCCTTCCTGGAGTTATAAGAGTCTGTGGCCAGAAGGAGAATTTATTTCCTGCCTTTAGGTGCAAAGGAGGAAGCGTTTTCTGCATTTAATACTTCTTAATTTTTCTATGTGGATTTCTTTAATTCAGTTCTTCATTAAAATTTTAAATCTACACACCTAAAAGGGTCCTCCAAAGGGGTATCTTCTAGAACAAATAGACCACCTATTCTAAAAACAATCCAGATCTCAACCCTAAAAGCTACAAGCTGCTTATAACTTGAAAATCAGCAAAAATTTTATGTTTCAAAAATTTTTCAATCACCAGGCATCTTCTGTATATAGTTGCTATCTAAAAGTTATCATGATGAAAAAAAAAAGAAAGAAAGAAACAGACATTAGCATGTCAGGACCATTGTTATTTAGTTGATCTTAATAATTTTATGGAAAAAGACATTTAGAAAATGTAAAATTGTTCTCCCTAGTATAACAATGATTGATTATTATGAAAATATTGATAAAATGTTCTCTTGAAGTTAGTATATTCTTTATATAATTCTTCCTAGGTAGTTACCTAAACAGCTGTATTATTATTGAGTCAAGGATTTTGTTCCAAATAGGTGATTTAGGCTTAATTGTTCTGAAACATTGTGTTATTCTACTTTAACAAATGCTATGGTAGTTAAAGCCAAGAGCTTTAAACCACCTTTTGAATGGGGTTACTTCTTTATGCTTAAGTTACTTGAAGTGTGTTATTGCTTTTATAACTGAATGTTAGGCTATTTAAACTTATTTGCAAAGTATTGAAACCTAAGTACATAATTTGAAAGTTTATTTCTCCAATAAAAATAGTTTCATACAGTTATTTTCCTTTTGATAAATTTTATCTAAAAAACAGCTATTCTATGCTATGGATCATTTCTTTCCTTAATGGGAACATGAGACTACATTAATATACTTTTATTTTTTAATTTGGAATCATCTTTTGTTTGAATTTGTCCTATTAAACTATCTTGTACTGATGGTTCCCAAAAAAGGAACAAGCAACAGCAAATACCTAAAAAATAAATACTTGAGAACATTAACAACTGATTGCTTTGCTTGCTTTACTTTGTGTAGGTAAATCTTTCTAGTTTCTCGAAATCACCATTATTCATTTAACTAAATGATCTTTAACAAAGAGATGATGAATTTAGGGTTGTTTCCATGAAAGATAACTAGATAAAAACAGACTGGAATCTCACTTTTTAGGTGAATTGTCCAACCAGGATAGGGTATTATCTTCAGATAATTCAGATACCTGATCAGTTATGCAGATTCAGAAATTTGTTCTTTTCGGTGATTCCAAGTTAGATTCTGAAATTTCTCGCTCAAGCTATAAAACTCAAGGAAAACTTTTCATTTAAATCACAATGCCTCCTTATTGATATATATTAAGACATGACTTTCCTTTGCTCTCCAAGGAAATGAGACTGATTTGGTTTTTAATTGGGTTTGCTGCTGCTAAGTCGCTTCAGTCGTGTCCGACTCTGTGTGACCCCATAGACGGCAGCCCACCAGGCTCTGCCGTCCCTGGGATTCTCCAGGCAAGAACACTGGAGTGGGTTGCTGTTTCCTTCTCCAATGCATGAAAGTGAAAAGTGAAAGTAAAGCCGCTCAGTCGTGTCCGACTCTTAGCGAGCCCATGGACTGCAGCCTACCAGGCTCCTCCATCCATGGGATTCTCCAGGCAAGAGTACTGGAGTGGGGTGCCATTGCCTTCTCCTAATTGGGTTTAGTGCTGCTATAAACACTGGGGTGTGTGTATATTTTCAAATCAGTTTTCTCCAGATATGTGCCCAGGAGTGGTATTACTGGGTTATATGGTTACTCTATTTTTAGCTTCATAAGAAACCTCCATACTCTTTTCCATAGTGGCTACACCAATTTGTTTTCCTACCAACAGTGTAGAAGGGTTCCTCTTTCCTCCACACCCTCTCCGGCATTTATTAGTTGTAAACCTTTTCATGATGGCCATTCTGAGTAGTGTGAGGTGATACCTAATTGCAGTTTTGATTTACATTTTTCTAATATTAGTGATGTTGAACATCTTTTCATGTCTGTTGGTCATCTGTTTGTCTTCCTTGGAGACATGTCTGTTTAGATCTTCTATTCATTTTTTGACTGGATTGTCTTTTTGATATTGAAACATGAGTTGTTTTTGTGTATGTTGGAAATGAGTCCCATGTCAGTCATTTTGTTTACAACTGTTTTCTCCCATTCTGTAGATTGTCTTTTCTTCTTGTTTATGGTTTCCTTTGCTGTGCAAAAACTTTTAAGTTTAGTTAGGTCTTCTTTGTTTATTTTTGCTTTTGTTTCCATTACTCCAGGAGATATATTGAAAAAAAATATTGCTCCTGTTTATCTCAGAATGTCCTGCCTGTTTTCCTCTACATTTTACAGTATCTGGGAAGACCTACATCCTTGACCTCAGGAGCAGACAGTATTAGGAAATTTTAAACACTGGTTCATCAGCTGATGCCTGGCAGGCCAAAACAGACCACTCTTAATCACACTAAGTGAAATGCACCAAAGTCCAGGTAGGCAGCTCATTGATACTATGTAAATTTAGCAGCAAGCGAAATATAAGGACCTGATGGTAGAATCTGAGTCCCAAAGAAAGCATTCTATTCCCTAAGATATTGCAGAAGAAAAGAGAGCCCTATATCTAGAGAAACTGAGATTAAGAAAATGAGTTATGAAACCTTGAAAGGAAGCAAAACCAGGAACTCACAACTATGGCACAGATTTGTGGTATGGTCCACACACACAAAATAAGGCCATGACTCAGTTCCTGGAACTGTGCCCGTGGTCAGAGTTGTTGCAGGAAAGAAGCAACATTAATGATCCCAAGCCAGGTGATGATTCTTAAATCTCTTAAATTGTTAAGAGATTTAAAGAATCTCTCAAATCTTAAATCTCTACTGTCTTGGAACTAAGTTGGTCCCAGAACCTAATTTAAGTGGGTTTCAGCTCTAAGGATTGGAAGGCTTCAAGGACTAGGAAACATATCTAATGGTACATAGTCATTCTTTGGTTCAGATTTACAAAAGTAAATTTTGTAAAAGCTTGTTCTTTTCTCTTAGAGCTAGAATTTACCATTAGGTCGACTATGTAGAGCTAAAGTTTGGATTGTGTGCTATTTCTTGGAAGGAGGTATAGAATATTAAGATAAACCAGTCCATTCTGAAGGAGATCAGCCCTGGGTGTTCTTTGGAAGGAATGATGCTAAAGCTGAAACTCCAGTACTTTGGCCACCTCATGCGAAGAGTTGACTCATTGGCAAAGACTCTGATGCTGGGAGGGATTGGGGGCAGGAGGAGAAGGGGATGACAGAGGATGAGATGGCTGGATGGCATCACTGACTCGATGGACGTGAGTCTCAGTGAACTCTGGGAGTTGGTGATGGACAGGGAGGCCTGGCGTGCTGCGATTCATGGGGTCGCAAAGAATCGGACACGACTGAGCGACTGATCTGATCTGATCTGATAGTAAAATGTGTAGGTTGTGCTTTGTGTGTGTGTGTGTATGCATGTGTGTCCATTCCTAAGTTACCTTTACCTGTTCCCATGTCCTGCCTAACTTATCCTCTATTTGTTGTTAAAATACAAGATAGAAAAAATTTATCTTCATCTGGATCTTGTTTCAACTTTGAAAACTTTTGACTCTGTACTTGAATGTTATGCCTTAAAACTTTGAAATGGTAACTAGTAATATAACTGCTCTTGGAAAACTTTTAGTAATTTGCTTAATAAATTTGTTTAATAATGTTTAATATTTGAACATTATTTATTTGTTTCTAATTTAGATGGGTCTAGGAAAGACAGTTCAGGCAATTGGCATCGCTTATTTCTATAAGGAGGAATGGCCTCTTCTAATAGTGGTCCCTTCATCTCTGAGGTATCCTTGGACTGAAGAAATAGAGAAGTGGATCCCGGAGTTGAGTCCTGAAGAAATCAATGTTATCCAGAATAAAACTGATGTTGGGTAAAAACAACTTTTTTAATCTTTAAGAAAAAAAGCCCTCCTGTGTATAATTAATGTATAGCAGTGTTTGGAATGAAATATCGCAGAATTTAGAATTAAGAAAGTAATGTTGCTGTTGTTCAGTTGCTCAGTCATATCCAGCTCTTTGTGACCCCATGGACTGCAGCATGCCAGGCTTCCCTGTCCTTCACCATCTCCCAGAGCTTGCTCAAACTCATGTTCATTGAGTCAGTGATGCCATCCAACCATCTCATCCTCTGTCATCCCCTTCTCTTCCTGCCTTCAATCTTTCCCAGCATCAGGGTCTTTTCTAATGAGTTGGCTCTTTGAAACAAATGGCAAAAGTACTGGAGTTTCAGCCTCAGCATCAGTCCTTCCAATGAATATCCAGGACTGATTTCCTTTAGGATTGACTGGTTGGATCTCCTTGCAGTCCAAGGGACTCTCAAGAGTCTTCTCCGACACCACAGTTCAAAAGGATCAGTGCTTCAGTGCTCAGCCTTCTTTGTGGTCCAACTCTCACATCCATACATGACTACTGGAAAAACAATAGTTTTGACTAGACAGACCTTTGTTGGCAAAGTAATGTGTCTACTTTTTAATATGCTAAGTTGGTCATAGTTTTTCTTCCAAGGGGCAAACGTCTTTTCATTTCATGGCTGCAGTCACCATTTGCAGTGATTTTGGAGCCCAAGAAAATAAAGTCTGTCACTATTTCCATTGTTTCTCCATAAGAAAGTAATGTAAAGAATTTTATTTTCCATTTTAAAATATGAATTACCCATCTAAAAACCAACCATATATTTAATGTTATATGTTCCTTTATGGTATTTTTTTTAATGTAAAATATACATGCTTTAAAAACGTATGAATATACCTACTTTGTATATACCTTAAATATACTTTAAATTGACTATTTTGAAGTTGAAAAATAAATTTTCCAACTTTTCAGTGATTAACTTGAAGTTTGTGAGGTTTTATTATCAGCAACTATGGCAGGTTTTGCCTTCTAAGTTGTTACTTTATATGCAAGTTTTATGTGTAACTCAAAATTAATGTTAGGCAATTTTACTTTTTTATTATTTCAATTTATAGTTTTAATATTTTCTGTATTGAAAACATTTGTTTTGTCACTGTTTGAAGTCCTTATTCTAAAATCATAGTATAGTTACTGTCTTTTTCTCATTTTGTTTTCCAGCCATTGGAATAAACCAATCAATTTGAATATTAATAGTTTATTACATTGAGTTTCTAGGTGAATTATACAAATTGTCATGTTCCTAGAAGTTCAAAATTACCATTTCTGAGTCACAAATAAAGTTATGTTTCTACTAGAAATAAATATATAGATTTTTGTTAGATTCTTTTGTGTGTGGTATTATTCTTCTATATTTTATTCTCTAAGATTGTTAACATAAAATGTATTTGTAGAAATAAAGTTGGCCTTTGTGAATGTAGAAAGAGGAACCAGACAAAATAGATAGCTGCCTTTTTCTCTTTCAGCCTTGGAATTCTAATTCAGTAAAATATGTCTTCTTGGGCCCCAGAAAATTTAGACACTATATTTGTATGGACAAAATAAAATGTAGATAATAATTATGAAAATTTTCCTCTTTTTTAATAAAGCTGCATGAAATTTAAGACAATAGTTTAGAGAATGTAGAATTTATTATAGCCTCTATAATCATTTTCTATAGCTATACTTTATTAAAAAGTTTACATTGAAGTAGTCTTAAAATATTCCTCTATCATATTTATAGCATTTAAGCCTTCTAGTTTTTATTACTATTTTGGAACTATACTCTTGCAATTAAAACAGTGGCTAATATTTTTAAATGAATAACATTTGGCATATGTTAGATAGTGCTTCAACCCTAGCATGTAACTTTTCTGCAGGATGATAGCTAAGGGCAGAAAAACTTACCCAATGTCTTGCTGCTCTTGCTGCTGCTGAGTCGCTTCAGTAGTGTCTGACTCTGTGCGACCCCTAGACGGCAGCCCACCACGCTCCCCTGTCCCTGGGATTCTCCAAGCAAGAACACTGGAGTGGGTTGCCATTTCCTTCTCCAATGCAGGAAAGTGAAAAATGAAAGTTATGTCGCTCAGTCGTGTCCAACCATGGGAAAATCTCCGTCCATGGGATTTTCCAGGCAAGAGTACTGGAGTGGGGTGCCATTGCCTTCCCCTCTATGTAAGGCTGGGCAACCTCTATGTAAGGTGGGGTGCCATAAGTCCCTTTATTGAGTAGATTTATCCAAGGTATAAATGCGGTTGTCCTTCAGAAAAAAAAAAAAGCAAAAATTGTCATATTAGTACTAATATTAGTACCCATATTAGGCTCTTTAGAAGATCTGAATTTTCTGTTAGAAACTGCTACTGCTAAGTCGCTTCAGTCGTGTCCAACTCTGTGGGACCCCATAGACGGCAGCCCACTAGGCTCCTCTGTCGCTGGGATTCTCCAGGCAAGAACACTGGAGAGGGTTGCCATTTCCTTCTTCAATGCATGAAAGTGAAAAGTGAAAGTGAAGTTGCTCAGTCAGGCCCGACTCTTAGCGACCCCATGGACTGCAGCCTACCAGGCTCCTCCGTCCATGGGATTTTCCAGGCAAGAGTACTGGAGTGGGATGCCATTGCCTTCTCATATTAGGCTCTTTAGGAGATCTGAATTTTCTGTTAGAGACTAGAGAACTGCAAAAGACTTGACACTGTCCTGTGTTTTTCACTGGTCATATAGAAAATGCAAAAGTGATACATTTTATTGTTAATGAATATATTTTTCTAATTATCTCATTTTACAGACTCATGGGGAGCACAACACTGTATATACAAATAAGAATAAGACACATTCCCTGTCCTCACCCATCTTATGATAGAATAAGGGAAATAAATATATAAATGAATAATTTCATACAGTGTGGTAAAGAATATTATAAATATATGAATTATATCACCCCAGGGCCAGGGCCTCACTTTTGTTGTCACAGTGATAGGGACTCTACTGGCCTTTAATGAGAGGGTTCAAAATGTGAAATGCCCTGCAGTGCTCTGGACATACCTGTAACATTATCGTCTTGCTTATAATCACAGTAGTGCCTGAGATGAAAAACACCGCTATCCCGTTGGTGGGAAGTCTTCACTGAATAGTCAACTAATCTTCGAATTACCTACTTTATATACAAGAATTCTAGATGCATTGAAGCAAATATTCCCAGAAAGTAATTTTCTTATTATCCCAGTAAAGTGTGGCGACCTGGATGTCAAAATATTCCAAAGACCATTTAACTATAAATTTCGTTTTCTTAACCAAATTTTAAATTTGGATTCTGATTTATCATATTTAAAGATGGTAAATTAAGAGACACTGGGTTTCAGCATTGTATCATCTCTTCTTATTTTTCCTCTTCTTTCTCCTCTGTATCTCTTCCCTAAGAAATGTATTGTCTATGATACATTGGTTACCAAAATATTTTTTAAGTACATGGATTATGTTTTCTAGGAGAATATCAACCAGCAAAGTGACAGTTCTGGGTTATGGACTTTTAACCACAGATGCGGAGACTCTGATAGATGCACTGAATAATCAGAACTTCAAAGTGGTTATTGTAGATGAATCACACTACATGAAGTCCAGAAGTGCAACTCGCAGCCGGATTTTATTGCCAGTAGTACAGAAAGCCAAACGAGCCATTCTGCTCACAGGAACTCCAGCATTGGGAAGACCCGAAGAGGTATTAAATTCCTTATATTTCGGGCTTAAAAAAAATGGCATCAATCACTGTTTTTATAATTTTTAAATTAGATGCTTCAAATGCCATAAGAGCACATTGGAAAATTCTAGGCATCTATTTATGGCTAAATATATCTGTTACCATGACTGTTTTTATCTATGTATGTGTGAACCTTAGCCATGCTTATAGGTATATTTATAAATGTCTTTTACCTTTATTATAAGATTTTTACATTTAGTATACATTTGTAATAAGCCAACTCTGAGAGACAGCTATGGTGTCACATCTCTCCGAGTATTACCATGGCTCTACATTTGTTCTCTGCTCTGGAAGTCTTCTGAAAGACACATAAAAGTACATAGATAATGATGGTAAAATTCTCAATTTTACCTTTTATATTTTTGCTGTAAATACTAGAAGTAGAAGAGTGGACCCCAGGTAATTTCCTTATGTTCCAAAATTATGTTCCTGGATTGTGGGGTTCATTATATCTTTATAAAAATATGCAAAATATATCATTTCAGAATGGGAGTATGTAAAAGATATGTGTATTCTGCATGATGATAGTAAAATGACTAATCACTTATTGATTACTTACCATAAGAAAGAGAACCCTGACAATACAGTAGTGGTCCTTGTGTCGCATGTAATTACATGCCAGTACCTTCATGCCTCACCCAGGATAGGTGCTATTCCAAGCAAGGGTAAATCCCGGTTTTGTAGATTATGATGATTATACAAATTGGGGATGTTTGGGACTCTTCACCAAAAAAGTAGAAGATTATAAATTCTAAATTAGGAGTTCTGAAACTAGTGTGAGTCTTGCAACTCTGTTTTTCTTTTTCAAGATGATTTTGAATATTCTAGGTCCCTTGAATTTTCCTAAGAATTGTTTTTAATAACTTGGCGACTTCTGTAGACAATCCAGCTTCATAGTTATTGTGTAGGACCTGTAGATCAGTTTGGAATGTATTGCCATGTTAACAATATTAAGTCTTCTAATCCATGAACTTGGGATATCTTTTAATTTATTTAGGTTTTAAATTTCTAACAGTGCTTTGTAGTTATAATAGGATAACTCCTCTGCATCTTTTGTTAAATATTTTATCCTTTTTGATGCTGTTGTCAGTGGAATTGTTTTATTAATTTCATTTGTAGAAATACAGTTGATTGCATATTGATCATGTATACTGCAACCTTGGTGAACTCATTCATTACTTCTAATAGTTTTCAGTGGACTGCTTAGGATTTTCTGTATGCAAGATTGTATTTAAATTGCCTAATTGTCTTGGCTAGAATTTCCAGTACAGTTTGGAATGGAAATGGCAAGTGTGGGCATCTTTATTTTGTTCCTAATCTTACGAGAAAGCATTCAGTCTTTCACCTTTAAGTATTGCCCTTGTTTTGTTCTTCAGTCACTAAGTCACGTCTGACTCTTTGTGAAACCAAGGACTGCAGCATGCCAGGCTTTCCTGTCCTTCACTATCTCCCAGAGTTTGCTCAGATTCACATCCATTGAGTCAGTGATGCTATTTAACCATCTCATCCTCTGCCACCTGCTTCTGCTTTTGCCTTCAATCTTTCCCAACATCTCTTTCAGAACTTTCCACAGTTTATGGTGATCCACACAGTCAAAGGCTTTAGCATAGTCAATAAAGCAGAAAGAGATGTTTTTCTGGAACTCTCTTGCTTTTTTGATAATCCAGCAGATGTTGGCAATTTGATCTCTGGTTCCTCTGCCTTTTCTACAACCAGCTTGAACATCTGGAAGTTCACGGTTCACATATTGTTCAAGACTGGCTTGGAGAATTTTGAGCATTACTTTGCTAGCATGTGAGATGAGTGCAATTGTGGGAAAGTTTGAGCATTCTTTGGCATTGCCTTTCTTTGGGATTGGAATTGACTTTATTGACTATGCCAAAGCCTTTGACTGCGGATCACAGTAAACTTTGGAAAATTCTGAAAGAGATGGGAATACCATACCACCTGACCTGCCTCTTGAGAAATGTGTATGCAGGTCAGGAAGCAACAGTTAGAACTGGACATGGAACAACAGACTGGTTCCAAATAGGAAAAGGAGTATGTCAAGGCTGTATATTGTCACCCTGCTTACTTAACTTATATGCAGAGTACATCATGAGAAACGCTGGGCTGAGGGAAGCACAAGCTGGAATCAAGGTTGCCAGGAGAAATATCAATAACCTCAGATATGCAGATGACACTACCCTTATGGCAGAAAGTGAAGAAGAACTAAAGAGCCTCTTGATAAAAGTGAAAGAAGAGAGTGAAAAAGTTGGCTTAAAACTCAACATTCAGAAAACTAAGATCATGGCATCTGGTCCCATCACTTCATGGCAAATAGATGGGGAAACAGTGGAAACAATGACAGACTTTATTTTTGGGGGCTCCAAAATCACTGCAGATGGTGATTGCAGCCATGAAATTAAAAGATGCTTACTCCATGGAAGGAAAACACTTACTCCGTGGAAGGAAAGTTATGACCAACTTAGCATATTACAAAGCAGAGACATTACTTTGCCAACAAAGATCCGTCTAGTCAATGCTATGGTTTTTCCAGTAGTCATGTATGGATGTGAGAGTTGGATTATAAAGCTGAGCACCAAACAATTGATGCTTTTGAACTGTGGTGTTGGAGAAGACTCTTGAGAGTCCCTTAGAGTGCAAGGAGATCCAACCAGTCCATGCTAAACTAAATCAGTCCTGAATATCCATTGGAAGGACTGATGTTGAAGCTAAAACTCCAATACTTTGGCCACCTGATGTGAACTGACTCCTTGGAAAAGACCCTGATGCTGGGAAAGATTGAAGGTGGGAGGAGAAGGGGACGACAGAGAATGAGATGGTTGGATGGCATCATTGACTCAATGGACCTGAGTTTGGGTAAACTCTGAGAGTTGGTGATGGACAGGGAGGCCTGGCATGCTGCAGTCCATGGGGTCACAAAGAGCTGGACACGACTGAGCGACCTGAACTAAATTGAACTTTCCCGACATTAAGGCCTTTTCCAATGAGTCAGGTCTTCACATCAAGTGGGCAAGGTATTGAAGCTTCAGCTTGAGCATCAGTCCTTCCAGTAAATATTCAGGGTTGATTTCCTTTAGGATTGACTGATTTCATCTCCTTGCTGTCCAGGGGACTCTCAAGAGTCTTTTCTAACAGCACAATTCAAAACTGTCAATTCTTCAGCTCTCAGCCTTCTTTATGGTCCAAGTCTTAAATCCATACATGACTACTGGAAAAACTATTAGTTTTGACTATATGGACCTTTGTTGGCAAAGTGATGTCTCTGCTTTTTAATATGCTGTCTAGGTTGGTCACAGCTTTTCTTCCAAGGAGCAAGCATCTTTTAATTTTATGGTTGCAGTCACTGTCTACGGTGATTTTGGAGCCCCCAAATAGAAAATCTATCACTGCTTCCACTTTTTCTGCTTCTATTTGCCATGAAGTGATGGAAGTGGATGCCATGATCTTAGCTTTTGGAATGTTGAGTTTCAAGCCAGCTTTTTTACTCTCCTCTTTCACCCTCATCGAGATGCTCTTTGGTTTTTCTTCACTTTCTGCCATTAGAATGGTATAATCTGCATATCTGAGGTTGTTGATATTTCTCCGGGCAACCTTTATTCTAGCTTGTTAATCATCCAGCCCGTTGTTTTATATGATGTAGTCTGCATATAAGTTAAATAAGCAGGGTGACAGTATACAGCCTTAATGTATTCCTTTCCCAATTTGGAACCAGTCCGTTGTTCCATGTCCAGTTATGTTGCTTCTTGACCTGCATACAGTTTTCTCAGGAGACAGGTAATGTGGTCTGGTATTTCCATCTTTTTAAGAATTTTGCTGTGATCCACACAGTCAAAGCCTTTAGCTTAGTCAATGAAGCAGAGTGATAGTTGCTTAGTAGTATCTGACTCTTTTGTGACCCCATGGAATGTAGCCTGCCAGTTCCTCTTCCACTGAATTCTCCATCCAGGCAAAAATACTAGAGTGGGTTACCATTCCCTTCTCCAGAGGAACTTCCTGGACCATGAATAGAATCCGAGTCTCCTGCAGTGCAGACAGATTCTTTACTGTCTGAGCTACCAGGGAAACCCTGATAGCTCAGACAATGAAGCAAAAGTAGATGTTTTTCTGAAACTGCATTCCTTTCCCTATGAGCTCAAGAATGTTAGCAGTTTGATTTCTGGTTCCTCCTAAACCCTTGTTAATGGTGGGTTTTTGAAGATTTCCTTTATCAGGTTGAGTAAGTTCCTTTCTACCCCTTGTTTACTGAGTGTTTAATCATGAAAGGATGTTGAGCTTTGTCAAATGCTTTTTCTTCATTATTGAGGTACTCATATGTTTTTGTCCTTTATTGATAGGCTATAGTATAATAATTGACTTTCACATATTAAGCCAACCTTGCATTCTAAGATAAAACTCATTGGTCATAATATATAATCCTTTCATGTACTGCTGGATTCAGTCTGTTAATATTTTGTTGACAATCATTGTGTCTCTATTCATTAGAGAGATTGATTTGTAGTGGGTTTTTTTTAAATTGTATCTTGGTCCAGTTTTGTTATTAAAGTATTACTAGTGTCAAAGAATGAAGTGGAAAATGTTCTCTTCTCTACTATATTTTGAAAGATTTTGCAAAACATTGTATTTTAAAAATATTTGGTGAATTTGATGGTTAAGCTATTTGGGTCTAAACTTTTCCTTGTGGATGGATTTAGGTTAACAGCTCATTCTCTTCACTGATCAAATGTCTATTCAGATTGATTATTTAGTTTAGAATCAGTTTTGGTATTGTATCTTTTTTAGGAATTTGTCCATTCATCTAAATTATCTAGTATATTGGCATACATTTGTGCATAGAACTCTCTTTTAATATTTCGTTATTTCTGTGCGGCTAAGAGTAGTGTCCCCTCTTTCATTCTTAATTTTAGTAATTTGAGTCATCTTGTTTTTCTCAGTTATAGCTAAAATTTTGTCAATTTTGTTGATCTCTTTAAGAACCAACTTTTTGCTTTGTTGATTTATTTCTGTATTTTCCCTTCTTTATTTTATTTCCATTCTAGTCTTAATTATATTATACCTCCTGTTTGTTTTGGGTATAGTTTTCTCTTCTTTTCCAGTGTCTTAATGTTAAAGGTTAGATGATTAATTTGAGAACTTTCTTCTTTTTTAATAATAAACATATACAGATATAATTTTACTCTAAGCACTGCTTTCATTGGATCTGAATTTTGGTATGTTATTGTCTCAACTTCATTTATTCCAAAGTCTTGTCTAATTTCTAATTTCCCTTGTTTCTTCTTCTTTGGACAATTTGTTACTTAGGAGTATGTTGTCATATAAAAAGGATGTAAAGGCTTTCCTGGATGCTTAGATGGTAAGATGGCTTAGCCTGCCTGCAATGCAAGAGACCCGGATCCAATACCTGTATCAGGAAGATCTCCTGGAGAAGGGAATGGCTACCCACTCCAGTATTCTTGCTTGGAGAATGCCATGGACAGATGAGCCTAATGGGCTACAGTCCCTGGGATCACAAAGAGTCGAACACAACTGAGAGACTAACACTTTCACGATTTTCAAAGCAACAAAGCCACTTTGGAAAACATTTCGGCAGTTCCTTAATAAATTGAAAATCAAATTACTATAGTACCTAGCAATCCCATTACTAGGTATATACCCAAGAGAACTGAATATATAGCTGATCATAATGAAATCCAAAAAGTAGAAAAAAGCCAGTGTCTATAACTGCTGAATGGATAAACAAAATACAGCTGTAAAAAGGAGTAAAATACTAATATACTCTACAAAGGGAGAAGGCAATGGCACCCCACTCCAGTACTCTTGCCTGGACAATCCCATGGACGGAGGAGCCTGGTGGGCTGCAGTCCATGGGGTCACTGAGAGTTGGACACGACTGAGCGACTTCACTTTGACTTTTCCCTTTCCTGCATTGGAGAAGGAAATGGCAACCCACTCCAGTGTTCTTGCCTGGAGAATCCCAGGGACGGGGGAGCCTGGTGGGCTGCCGTCTATGGGGTCACACAGAGTCGGACACAACTGAAGTGACTTAGGAGCAGCAGTTGCAGCATACTCTACAAAATGGGTGAACCTTGAAGACATTATGCTAAGGGAAAGCCAGACACAAAGACTACATACTTTAGGATTCTATTTATATGAAATGTCCAAAATAGGCAAATTCTAGGCGATGGAAATATAATAGTGGTTGCCAAGTTTGGGAGAGAGTGGAAACAAAAAATGACTAGTAATGGGTATAGATTTTATTTTCAGAGTGATAAAAATGTTCCAGAATTAGATAGTGGTGATCAAGGCACATTTTGAATATACTAAAAGCCACTGAAATATACACTTTAAAAATGAACAGTAAAAGTGGTATATGAATTTATATCTCAATAAAACAGTCATTTTTTAAAACGCTTATTAACAGTGAAATGCTGTATACAGCCTATTTAAGTTATAAAAATTAAAAGATTTTATGATTCTATTGATGGGAGTATAAATTGGTATCATCCTTTTATAATGCAGCATGGTAACATCTATCAAAATTTTAAAAACATGCCATAATTTCTAAAAATGTACTGTATAAACCCATCTATTAGAAATGCAGATGGGAGATGGATGGATGGATAGGTGATTGATGGATGTATATGTACTTTCATGATGTCTAAAATAGGCTTGGTGGAAAAATTCTAATTGTGTATGTTATATGATCATGTAAATAAAAGAGAATATATAAAGATGCATATATAGGCATACAAAACATATAAATATATATTGAAGAAAGAGATAGGAGTTAGTCCTGAAAAATAGGATGGCAGGATGGGTAGGTAGAGGGGAAGGAAGAGCCTTGAGGAAAAAGAGGTGCATTTTTGTTTTTACTATTTCATTAACTGGACTTACAATAACAGCAATTAACTTGAAAATATTACAGCATATTGAGAATACCTATATTGTTACAGCTTTTCATGCAGATTGAAGCTCTCTTTCCACAAAAATTTGGAACATGGACTGAGTATGCCAAAAGATACTGTAATGCACATGTCAGGTACGAAAAACTCTTTTCTGTAAGTTTTAATCCTATTTACCGTGAACATTAAGCTCTCTTAAATTTTTTTTTCCAGGGTTTTATAAAGTCATGGTAGCTATGGAACAATTTGAAGTAAAATCTTGGGTGAATGACCCATATATAGAATGAAAAAAAGGAGTAGATAATGGAAGTTTTTCTTTCTTTCTTTTTTACCTTTCATTTTTAAAATTATTTATTTGTATCGACCAGATGGATGTGCACATTGTTCAGAAATGATAAGTAAGTGGCCATTTTGCTTATGTCTTCCAGTTAACCATTTCCCTTCCCAGGTAACCAGTGTTGGCAATTTCTTATGTATTTTTCTATAGGTACTCTATGCATGAAAAACACATATGGTTATGTATGTATAATATTCTTTCATTTTATTTCTACATGTATAATATTATGCTGTACACATTGTTCTGCACTTTGCTGTCTTTACCTACTGTATATTAGAGATCTTTGAATATCAGCTACTAGAAAAGCTTTGCTATTCTTTTAAAATGTTGCTGTGTATTTCAGTGCTTGGATGCACTGTAATTTATTTATGCAATCTACTGTGTATTATAGTGGCAAAGAGCATGCAAATTAGAATTAGACTACCTGTGTTTTATTTTCACATTCAATACCTACCAGGTATTTCATTTAAGAAAGTAACTTTACCTCTCTATCCCTCAATTTCTTCAGCTCAAAAAAGAGAATAATTATTCCCTCCTTTGAGTTATTATGTGACTTAAATGAGCTTATATTATGAAGTCTTGAATAGTGACTGGCACATAGTGAGCACTCAATAATTACTAGGTATTTTAGTGTTCCGTGTTATATATTCAGTACATGGGAATAAGTCTGTAACATAAATTTATTATAAATGGAATTGCTCATACAAAGGGCATTTGCATTTTTATATTTTTTAAGCATTTGCAAATTGTGCTTCTCAAAATTTATACCAATTTATATTCCTACCAGCAGCATGATTATCTCTTTCCTCACACCTTACTAACATATTCAGAGAGAAATTATTTCTCATGCCAATGTGATCTGATAGCAGTTTTAATGCACATCAGTCTTCTTATGTTATTAAATGCAGCTTAACATTTTTTCATACTTGTAGAGTCATTTATACTTTTTTCCTGTCAGTTGTCTGTATTCTTTGCCCTTCATTCCACTAAGTTTATTGGCTCTTTTACCTTAATAATATACTGGAAATCTTTATATATAGTGGAAGTCAGCTCCTGATATTTGATATGAATCCCACCTTTTTTCTCAGTATATATGTGTGTGTATGTGTATTTTATTTTTTCCTTTCTACAGTTCCCTGAGATAACCCCATGCAGTTGAGATGTTCTGATCCATTCCATTCCATTCTAGTGCCACACAGTAGCAGGATTAGTTCCCTAATCCTGATCAAGGATAGAAACTGGGCCCTTGACAGTGAAAGCTCGGATTAAGACTATACATGGAGAAATATTCAGTATTAATATAAACCATAAACTCATTAAAAAGCCTAATACATTAACCATATGGAAATGGAATTTATATCAGGAATGCAGTCATTGTTTAATATTAGGAAATTTGTTAATATAATTAGCCATGTTACTAATGAAAAGGAAAAGCTTCATTTCATTTCCTCCATTTATGTTGAGGTATAATTTGATGAAGTTCAGCATTTATCTTCGATTAAAGTTTTGAATATAAGTTATTCATTTCATGTATGTCATTTATATAAATGTAAATACATATTTTATGTGTATGTGTGTGTGTGTGTTTTAAGTCTAAAGCAACCATCACATGAAACACTAATACCAAGGCGAGGGGTTAATTGTCTTTGCACTTTACCTTTATTCTGGGGATATTCGTTTAACTACTCAAAAGAAAAGCAGGAGGTAAAATTCAGAAAGAAAAAGGCAAAATTATCATTATTTGCTGCTGATACCATTATTTAGAAGACCTGAGATAATGAGCTGAAAAATGTTCAAAACCAGAGAGATTTCATTAAGGTATCCTAGCACAAAAGCTGGAAATAGAACTGCCTTATGATCCAGCAATCCCACTGCTGGGCATACACACTGAGGAAACCAGAAAGGAAAGAGACACGTGTACCCCAATGTTCATCGCAGCACTGTTTGTAATAGCCAGGACATGGAAGCAACCTAGATGCCCATCAGCAGATGAATGGATAAGAAAGCTGTGGTACATATACACAGTGGAGTATTACTCAGCCATTAAAAAGAATACATTTGAATCAGTTCTAATGAGGTGGATGAAACTGGAGCCTATTATACAGAGTGAAGTAAGCCAGAAAGAAAAACACCAATACAGTGTACTAATGCATATATATGGAATTTAGAAAGATGGTAACAATAACCCTGTATACGAGACAGCAAAAGAGACACTGATGTATAGAACAGTCTTTTGGACTCTGTGGGAGAGGGAGAGGGTGGGATGATTTGGGAGAATGGCATTGAAATATGTATAATATCATATATGAAACGAGTCGCCAGTCCAGGTTTGATGCTCGATACTGGATGCTTGGGACTGGTGCACTGGGAAGACCCAGAGGGAGGGTATGGGGAGGGAGGAGGGAGGAGGGTTCAGGATGGGGAACACATGTATGCCTGTGGCGGATTCATTTCAGTGTATGGCAGAACCAATACAATATTGTAAAGTTTAAAAATAAAATAAAATTAAAAAAAAAAAAAGAAAAAGTTGTATACAGATAATAAACAGTTTTAAAATATAATACCAAATAGATGCAATACTGGATATTGTTAGGGAGTCCTTAATCATGGTTCTTGCAGATTATAAATGCCAAAAATTTGCCTACATAAAACAAACACATTAACACATTAATACATTTGCCTTTTGGGGACTAGGAAAACCTAAGTGGTCAGAATACATTTCTTTTCTGATTAGGACTTACCACGTGAAAATATAAGTGTTTGAAGTGGAAGCCTGTCCTTTTCTTGCTTTTGAATGTAGACACTATTTGAAAGAAAAGTTTATCTGTATGCAATGCTTGACTGGGGAGATTGTGTTCTATTTCCTGTTTACTGTGTGTGTATGCTCAGTCACTCAGTGGTGTTGTGACTCTTTCAATCCATGGACTCTACCCTGCCAGGCTCCTCTGTCCCTGGAATTTTCTAGGCAAGAGTACTGGAGTCAGTTGCTATTTCCTTCTCTAGGAGATCTTCCCAACACAGGGATCGAACCGAAATCTCTTGTGTCTCCTGAATTGGCAGGCAGATACTTTACCACTGTGCCACCTGGGAAGCCCTTCATGTTTACTAGAGAAAGTCATTTCAAGACTGTTATCATGCCTCTTAAGGCATTTTCTTTCAGATTCCATTTCATAAGTTTCAAGTTATTCCTTTACTTCTTTACCTTGGAAGCACTGTTTCCATAGACTCTGTTTCAGATCAAGGCATTTCCTGGAATTTTAAGTTAGTTTGTAGAATGTTAATTTTTTTTTTCCTGTAATGTTCTGAATCTATGAAGTTGTCATTTTCACACTATAATTCTGCAGAAACCAAATTATGGTGAGTTATTCAGTTCTAAACCCTTATTTTATATTTGAAATGTCATGACTATATTAAAAATAAAGTTAAATGAAGCTTGAGGTAAAACAGAACTTTGCCTTTGTAAAGCATATTAAATACATAAAGGATGGCAAACAGTTATAATACTTATGTGAAGTGATTTTGAGACAAGAGTCTAGGTATAGGTAACTACTTAGCTGGCTTGCTTTGAAAGGTACAGAGAAAGTATTACTGAATCAGAGCATCTCATTTTCAAGATTCCTTACATCATTCACACCACTGGGTTATATTTAGAGGAAGCTATAAATTCAAATATGATTTGAAGAAGACAGCACATTCAATTTTCAACCAGGAGCGCATTAGAGCTAGAAAGACTTTATGATCAAGTGGTCCCCCTCTGTCATCTTATAGATACCTGGTGAGGTTAAATGGCTTGCCGTCTGTGTGACTTCCTCTTACATTATTTTTCACTTTTCCTGGCAGTAAGAAAGACTTGCTGCTGCTGCTGCTAAGTCACGTCAGTCATGTCCGACTCTGTGCGACCCCATAGACGGCAGCCCACCAGGCTCCTCCGTCCCTGGGATTCTCCAGGCAAGAACGCTGGAGTGGGTTGCCATTTCCTTCTCCAGTGTATGAAAGTGGAAAGTGAAAGTGAAGTGTCGCTCAGTCGTGTCCGATTCCTAGCCACCCCATGGACTGCAGCCTTCCAGGCTCCTCCATCCATGGGATTTTCCAGGCAAGAGTACTGGAGTGGGGTGCCGTTGCCTTCTCCGAAGAAAGACTTAGGCAAGGGTAACTTTAATAAATGTTCTTTTATAAAGAAAAAAAGGCACAAGATAGTCCAACCATGCATCCTGTTAGCAGCAGTCACCTCCCTGATGTCATGGTTGAAGGTTAAGAATATCTTTATAGTAATTTATCAAATTTTATGAACTTTCTTTCTAGCTCGTATTTTGTGCCCATTCCACTTCTCAGAAGAAATAGTTGTCTAAATTTTTTTTAAAATTTTTTTACTTTACAATATTGTATTGGTTTTGCCATATATCAGTTGTCTAAATTTTTATGACAGGAAAAATGCTGAGTGATTAGTACATATTAAAGGTATGTGTATGGTCATTCCTTCACATTGGAGAAGGAAATGGCAACCCACTCCAGTGTTCTTGCCTGGAGAATCCCGGGGACGGGGGAGCCTCGTGGGCTGCCCTCTGTGGGGTCGCACAGAGTCAGACATGACTGAAGCGACTTAGCAGCAGCAGCAGCATGGTCATTCTACACCCGCTCATGTACTCTTGCCTGGAAAATCCCATGAATGGAGGAGCCTGGTGGGCTGTAGTCCATGGGGTTGCTAAGAGTTGGACACGACTGAGCGACTTCACTTTCACTTTTCACTTTCATGCATTGGAGAAGGAAATGGCAACCCAGTCCAGTGTTCTTGCCTGGAAAATCCCAGGGATGGGGAGCGGGTGGGCTGTTGTCTATGGGGTCGCACAGAGTCGGACACGACTGAAGCGCCTTAGCAGCTTAGCAGCAGCATGGTCGTTTCTACAAAAGTGTTAATTAGTAGGTCATGTCAACATCAGTAAATGTCTTATGAGGAAATGCACTGTACTTTGTCCTCAGCAGCGTTGAACTCAATATTCTCAGCCGTGGCTACATAGAGATCAGGTCTGTTCCACTTGCGAATAGCTCAAATCTGAGAAAAATACTTAATATACGGGATGGCAGAGATAAGTTTGAAAAATAAGTAGCTAAAAACTAATAGGATAAATTCTGCACTTGTGCTTAGAATGTCTGCTTTGTATGAAAGCGTTTGAGAAATCCTCACCTATTATCAGTAGTTCAGTTTACAAAGACTTCTGGTTTTGAATAACCCTAGGCTAAATGAAAGTCAAGTGTCTATCATAACTGATAAAAATAAAGTAATGTTAGGGCACACTAATCAGAATAACATCCAGTATATAGGATGGTTCTACTCTGCTCATTGATTAGACCACAGCTGGAGTATGGTTAAATTTTGAATTAATCCATTCATTCAAAAAATATTTATAGGGTACCTGTTATTGTGATGCTATATGCTAGGTATCAAGTGTGCATTAGAGCAGCAGTCCCCAACATTTTTGGCATCAGGAATCGGTTTCATGGAAGAGAGTTTTCCCACAGACCTGGGGGAAGGAGGAAGAGCAGAATGGTTTCAGGATGATTCAAATGCATTACATTTATTGTGCACTTTATTTCTATTATTATTATATCAGCTCCATCTCAGATTATCAGGCATTAGATCCTGGAGGTTGGGGAACCCTGCATTAGAGAATGAAACCCAAGTTATCCCAGCCTTCATTGAATTTTCTAGTCAAACACTAACCAGATAATTTTAGTTGTATTGAGCATCATAAAAGGGAAGTAAAGGAAATGAACTAAGCAAGTCAGAAAGGACTGAAGAGGCATCCTGTGAGTAAGTGATACTCATCTACATTCCAGGAAGAGGAATTTTCTATGGTAAGGCCCAGAGCAAGAGAGACGGCTATGCTTTTGAGGAACTAAAAGCAGTTCAGTTCAGCTGAATATTCTTGAGCTAATTGATCCTCTTGAGAGGATCTCAAGACAAGATGGAATTAGGCAAGGGGTCATCATTATACAGTCTTGTTATTCATCATAATAGCAGTAAGAAGGCATTGGAGGGTGTTTTGTGTTGTTTTTTAGTTATTGTGGGTTTTTTTTTAAATTACAGTAAAATATGCTTGAGGAAATCTCTCACTTTCACCCTTTTAAAGTTTACAGTTCAGTGATAATAAGTACATTCACACTTACTAATGTTGCTGTGCAGCTATCACCACCATCCATCTGTACAACTTTAATGGGCACTGAAACTCTGTGCTCATTAAGGAGTAATTTCCCATCCCTACCCCGCACCCCAGGCACTGCATTAGGGACTTTAAAGCATGAAAGGACATGCATGATTATGTTCACAAGTTTTTTTTGTTATTTTTTAAGACAGTGTTTTCGTATGATTCAGAATTCTAAACCTACAGAAGCGTGTATACTTGGAAAAAATCTCCCTTTCACTGCAGTTTCCTTCACTTTAGGCAACTGTGTACAGGTTTTTAGTCTTTCCACAGAAATTGTATGCTTTTTCAAACAAATTTTTATTTTTCACTGGTTGTTACAGACATACACATTGTTTTGTACTCATTTGTCCTTTCTTTGTATATGTAGATACCTTTAGCTTTTTTTTTTTTTTTTTTTAGTGGCTTTGTTATTGAGAATATCCATGGTTTCTGGTTGGCAAGAAGTTGAGGAAGTTTGTATACTTTTATTTTTTCTAGGAAAGTGGAGTGACAGTTACATGTTCAGAGAAATGGTAAAATTGGGGATTAAAAATTTGATGAATGTTGACGTGGTGTGAGATTTTGGTGAATGGGGGAATGAGATAATGAGATTAGCATGGTAGAATCAGTGTGGCACTGGGGAACCATTTGAGCTCAGCAATTCAAGATTTGTAATGGAACCAGTCTTCCGTAAGGTATGGCTTCCCAGCATTGTGGGTAGAGACTTGGAAAAGTCTTGGAGCCATCCAAGGTATTTTTTATACTAGCTTGCAATGCATGGACTGTCGGCCAAAGGAAATTATGCTATATTGTTAAAAACAAAAGTAATGTATAGACTCAGAAATGAAAGCAAGGTGAGGAAGTATATTGTGGACATGGTTAAAGTTGACTGAGAGGTACTGGTGAGATAGGCTACATTGGGTGTGAGTGAACAAGTGGGCTAGAAGGACGGGAGTACTGGAGAGTGGAAGGTCTGAATTTCCCAGGTAGGGCTATTTTTCAGGATTGGTTATAGCCACAGGAGTGGAATGATTGGAGTGGATTTTAGAAGGTCACCAGAGACAAGGAATACAAGGAAATAAAAGAAAACTAAAAGTCATATTTTAAGAAGCATGTTAACAAATGAAAACATATCTGGAAAAATGTTACCAGAATACTGAGGGGATTTCATATTCATCTCTACAAGTGCCTAATATTGATTGCCTGGTATATTTAAGGCATTATTTCAGAGCTGCTGGCAATACAAAGATGAGTAAGACATAGTGCTTGAACTTACGAAGCTTATAGAAATTTGAAAAAGAAAGACCTAGAGGGAACAAATCTTTAAATATTTAAAGATCTGTCATGTTTTAAAGGAATTAGACTTTTGCTTTGTGGCCTCAGAGAGTAAACTATTATCAAGGAATGAAACTTAATGGGGAGGTAGGTGTTGGCTTAATACAAGAACTTGTAAAATAGGCATATGTATATTTACTTCTGCTTCATTGACTACGCTAAAGCCTTTCATTGTGTGGATCACAACAAGCTGTGGAAAATTTTTAAAGAAATGGGAATACCTGACTACCTTACCTGTCTCCTGAGAAACCTGTATGCAGGTCAAGAAACAACAGTTAAAACTGGACATGGAACAATGAACTAGTTCCAGATTGGGAAAGGAGTATGTCAAGGCTGTATATTGTCACCCTACTTATTTAACTTCTATTCAGACTATATCATGCAAAATGCCAGGCTGGGTGAATCACAAGCTGGAATCAAGATTGCCAGGAGAAATATCAACAACCTCAGAGATGCAGACGATACCACTCTAATGGCAGAAAGCCAAGAGGAACTAATGAGCCTCTTGATGAGGGTGAAAGAGGAGTGTGAAAAAGCTGGCTTAAAATTCAACATTCAGAAAACTAAGATCATGGTATGTGATTCCATAACTACGTGACAAATAGATGGGGAAAAAGTGGACACAGTGGAAGATTTTATTTTCTTGGACTCCAAAATCGCTGTGGATAGTGACTGCTGCTACAAAATTAAAAGAAGTTTGATCCTTCAAAGGAAAGTTATGACAGAGCTAGACAGTGTATTAAAGAGCAGAGACATCACTGCCGAAGATGGTCCTCATAGTCAAAGTTATGGTTTTTTCCAGTAACAATGTACAGATGCAAGAGCTGGACCATAAAGAAGGCTGATGTCAAAGAATTGACGCTTTTGAACTGTGATGTTGGAGAAGACTCTTGAGAGTCCCTTGGACTGCAAGGAGATCCAACCAGTCCATACTAAAGGAAATCAGTCCTGAATATTCATTGGAAGGATGGATTGATGGTAAAGCTGAACCTTCAATACTTTGGCCGACTAATGCAAAGAGCCAACTCATTGGAAAAGACCCTGATGCTGGGAAAGATTGAGGGCAGGAGGAGAGGAGGGCAACAGAGTATGAGATGGTTGGATGGCATCACCAACTCAATGAACATGAGTTTGGGCAAACTCCAGGAGATACTGAAGGGCAGGGCAGCCTGGCATGCTGCCCTTCATGGGTTTCCAAAAAGTCAGACACAACTAAGCTACTGAATAACACCAACAAATGGTTTTCCCAGTAGTCATGTGTGGATGTAAGAATTGGGCCATAAAGAAGGCTGAGTGCCAAAGAATTGATGCTTTCGAATTGTGGTGCTGAGAGTTCTTTGGACAGGAAGGAGATCAAATAGTCAATCCTAAAAGAAATCAACCCTGAATATTCATTGGAAGGATGGATTCTGAAGCTCCAATACTTTGACCACCTGATGCAAGTTCCAACTCATGGAAAAGACCCTTATGCTGGGAAGGATTGAGGGCAGTAGGAGAAGGGAGCAACAGAATATGAGACGGTTGGATCGCAGCTCTGACTCAATGAATATGAGTTTGAGCACACTTCAGGAGATAGTGAAAGACAGGGAAGCCTGGCCTGCTGCAATCCATGAGGTCACAAAAAGTTGAACACAACTTAGCAACTGAACAGGGCTTCCCTGGTGGCTCAGACGGTAAAGAATCTGCCTGCAGTGCAGGAGACCTGGGTTCAATCCTTGGGTCGGGAAGCTCCCCTGGAGAAAGGAATGGCAACCCACTACAGTATCCTTGCATGAAGAATTCCATGGACAGAGATAATCCTGTCAGGCTACAGTCCATGGGATCACAAAGAGTCAGAAACTACTGAGCAACTAACACTTTTAACCCTAGAGACTATGCAACAACAATACATGTGTATATGACAATAAAATATATAACACTATACAATAAAAATGGAATGGAAAAATAGCATAATCCCAACTATACTAACAGGTAAATTGTTTTCTTTTTTCCTGTAATTCTACCCCTATCTGTATATCTAATAATTTTATATAGTTTTAAATTAATGAGGTGGATGAAACTGGAGCCTATTATACAGAGTGAAGTAAGCCAGAAAGAAAAACACCAATACAGTATACTAACGCATATATATGGAATTTAGAAAGATGGTAATGATAACCCTGTATGCAAGACAGCAAAAGAGACACAGATGTATAGAACAGTCTTTTGGACTCTGTGGGAGAGGGCGAGGGTGGGATGATTTGGGAGAATAGCATTGAAACATGTATAATGTCATATATGAAACGAGTTGTCAGTCCAGGTTTGATGCATGATACTGGATGCTTGGGGCTGGATGCACTGGGACGACCCAGAGAGATGGTATGGGGAGGGAAGTTGGAAGGGGGGTTTGGGATGGAGAACACGTGTATACCTGTGGCAGATTCATGTTGATGTATGGCAAAACCAGTACCATATTGTAAAGTAATTAACCTCCAATTTAATAAATTTATATATAAAAAAATTTTAACATAGCCTACATTTGATGCTATCATCTGCTACTTCACTTAGTGTAACACTTATCCCATTGTCTTTATCAGTTGTTTTATTTTCTTTATTTTTACTGCTGTAAAGATGAAAGAAAGAGTTAGTCATTCAATTGTGCTGACTCTTTGCAACCTCATGGACCGTAGGCCACCAGGCTCCTCTGTCCGTGGGGTTCTCCAGGCAAGAATACTGGAGTGGGTAGCCATTCCCTTCTCCAGGGGATCTTCCTAACCCAGGGATTGAACCTGGGTCTCCTGCATTGCACGCAGATTCTTTAAAGATAAAGATAGTTGATTACTTTGGGGAAAATGGTTTGTAATTATTTTAACAATACAAAGAGAAAAGTGTTTTTAAATAAGAACAAATCAACTGAACTCTCACTGTCCAGAGATAATCAGTACCTAATGTATTAATATTTTTAAACTTTCCCTCTACGTAGCCTTTCTATTAGATTCATGGGGGTAGGGAGACAGGTGGATAGATAGGCAATTTTATGTAGATAAGGTCGTATTATGCATACTTTTCTGTAATATGCTTTTTCATTGAGTACAATTTTACATTGTCATCCTTTATCAATAACTAAAATACATCATTTTTATTGGCTACATGGTATTACATTTTATATATAAGATACTCTGCCAGAGTTCTCTGGTGGCACAGTGGATAATAATCTGCTTGCCAAGATGGGAGACATGGCTTCAGTCTCTCGTCCAGGAAAATTTCACAGGCTGCAAAGCAGCTAAGCCAGTGCACCACAGCTACTGAACCTGTGTGCTAGAGCCCAGAAGCCACAACTACAGAGCCTGGTTCTGCAACTACTGAAGCTTGAGTGCTCTGGGGCCCATGGCCGCAACTACTGAGCTTGTGTGCACAAGTACTGAAGCCTGCTTACCCTAAAGCCTGCATGCCTTACAGCCCAAATGCCACAGCTACTGAGCTCGCATGCCTAGAGCCTGCACACAAGAGAAGCCACTGCAGTGAGAAGCGTATGCACTGCAACAAAGGGAAGCTCCTGCCCCCACAACTGGGGAAGGTCTGTGCACAGCAACGAAGATCCAATGCAGCTAAAAATAAATAAACAAAATAATTTTTTAAAAAAGATACAATGCCATGTATTTTAGATATATTATCTTTAATTCTTTCAACAATTCTACAAGGTTGATGATAATATGTCCATTTTACAGAGGAGTAAACTGAAATTAGAAAGGTTAAGGAACTTGTCCAAATCACAAAACTAAAAGGTGAAAGAGAAGTTGAAACACTTTTTGTCACCACTTTTCTTCTGTTCTCTTTCCTATATTTGAATTTTTTGGTAATTCAGTATCCGTGTTTATATGGTTGACTAAATAGAATAAATAGACTAAATTAATGTTCTCTAGTAAATCCAATAGTTGAGTGTTCCTTTCTTGGTCAACTTTTTATCTTTAATTATTCTCTTTTATTCTATCTTTTGGTTTTTATATTGCCATCAGTGGTTTGGTTTTTTTTTTTACTCAAAGACTCTAACAGATCTGTCAACTTCCAAAAGGTCATACAAGCACATAAAATAATCTTTTCCTTTTTTCCTTTTTATTTCCTGGAGACCTCCTTCCCATAGCCTTCTGTTCTGCTCCAATCTGGATTGGTTTTTCTTTAGGCATGGTGCAAAGCTGTCTTTTGAGTTTTCTTTTGCATTTCTGTATTCGAAGACTTTTCTTTTTTAGTTTATTTTCTGGTCTTTTTAATGTTTTATTATGGAAAAAATTCAGTATACACAAAAGTAGAGAGAACAAAATAAAGAGTCCCCCGTGTACTTTTCACGTACCCAAAGAGCATCAGCCTTTGTCAGCTTATGGCCAGCCTTGGTTAAGCTATACTCTCACTTACCTCTGTGAAAGTGTGTTAGTCACTCAGTCATTTCCAACTTTGTAACCCCATGGACTGTGGCCCGCCAGGTTCCTCTGTCCGTGGAATTCTCCAGGCAAGAATATTGCAGTGGGTAGCCATTCCCTTCTCCAGGGGATCTTCCTGACCCTCTTACCTCTACCACCCCATGTTATTTTGAAGCAAAGCCTAGATATCAGATTTTATCCATAAAATATTTTAATAAATATATCTAGAGAGTAAGGACTCTTTTTAAGAAAAAAAGTATTATAGTATTATCATGCATAAAAAGATTAAAATTAATAATAATCCCTTAATAACATTAAAACCCTCATCAGTATTTCAGTACTCAGTTATTTTGTGAATGTCAGAATTTTACAGTTTCATAAGCTTTTCCCCCATTGTTTGAGTCAGTACTCAAATAAGGCTCACATGTTACAAATCATAGATCCCACTCTTGATGTCCTAAGTCTCTGTTAGTGTTCAGATTTCTCCTCAATTTCTGAGTTTGATTACTTTTAATTTATTGAAAAAACTATATTGTTGCTGTAATCTGGGTTTTGCTGTTTGCATCTCCACGGTGGTGTTTAAGATGTTCCTCTGTCCTCTGTATTTGATGCAGAGACTTTAATTTTTTTAGCAGTTCTGCTTTTCTAAGGATGTTGTATTTTTCCATTAGAAGGCCTATGATATCTAAGGCCTTCCTTTTTGTAATCTTAGTAGCTGTTAATATTCAGTACACTGTTTATTAAATCACTGCTGCCGTTGCTGCTAAGTCGCTTCAGTCGTGTCCGACTCTGTGCGACCCCATAGACGGCAGCCCACCAGGCTTCCCCGTTCCTGGGATTCTCCAGGCAAGAACACTGGAGTGGGTTGCCATTTCCTTCTCCAATGCATGAAAGTGAAAAGTGAAAGTGAAGTTGCTCAGTTATGTCCGACTCTTCGCAACCCCATGGACTGCAGCCTTCCAGGCTCTTCCGTCCATGGGATTTTCTAGGCAAAAGTACTGGAGTGGGGTGCCATTGCCTTCTCCGTATTAAATCACTAGACATTGCAAATGGTAATATTTGGATACTCTTCCTTCATTTGTTAGCTAACATACCTCTGTAAAGGATCCACACCTCATCCACTATTTAGACATTCAGTGGTTCTGTTTGTTTAAAACGGAGAATAGGGCTTCCCTGGCTGCTCAGTGGTAAAGAATCTGTCAGCCAGTGCAGGAGACATGGGTTCAATTCCTGATCCAGGAAGATCCCACGTGTCACAGAGCATCTAAGCCCATGCCCCACAACTATTGAGTCTGTGCTCTAGAACCCGGATACCGCAACAACTGAAGCCTGCACCCTAGAGTCTATGCTCCGCAACAAGAGAAGCCACTGCAGTGAGAAGCCTGAGGACCGCAACTAGAGGGTAGCCCTCATTTGCTGCAAATTGAGAAAAGCTATAAAGCAACGAAGACCTAACACAGCCAAAAATAAATACATAAAAATTTTTTAAATAGATTAAAAAATGTAAAAGGGAGGGTAAAATGATTAGTTTCTCCTCTTTGTGAGTTTTCAAAATAATAAGTTGTTTTGCTAGCATTCTCTAGTAGTGTTCAATGAAGGCTTTATAAAATTTTTATCTATTTATGGCTGCAGTGAGGCTTTGTTGCCTTCAGGCTTTCACTGGTTGCAGTGAGCAGGGTCTGCTTTCCAGCTGTGTGCGGGCTTCTCATTGCGGTGTCTTATTGCACAGTACGGGCTGTGGGTGCTCGGTCTTTCAATACTTGTGCCTCATGGACTGTAGAGTGCAGTCTCAGTAGCTGTAGCACTTGGGTTTAGATGCTCTCAGCATGTACGATCCTCCTGGACCAGAGATTGAGCCAATGTTCCTATTTTTAGCTATCATGTCACACTTATTCCCACCTTCTAAAGTACCTGATCTTTTTCATTGCTGACACACTCTAAAATTTTGTGCACACCACTCTTTAGGTCCCTGATATTCAGCTTTCTCTGTTTGTTAGCGTCTTCACATTTTTTTTTCCTGCTTGTAAAAATATGTTAACATTGTTTGCTGTTGTATGATTTTCATTCCATTTTTCCTGGTAGGCTCATGTATTTTTATTTCTTTGTACTCATTTTGATTGAGGGTGAATGCTTGTTTGTTCAGTGCACCATGTTTTAACCAAGACATCTCCTCTATTTACTTTCCATTTTCCAAAAATTGGATGAAATACTCAACTTCTATTTCTTTCCCCCTTTCTCTCTTTTCTCTCATTGTCTTTGTTGTTCTTGTTATGTAATAGCTTTTAAATTCCTTTCCTTTCATGATATAATAATAGAAACAAGTGATAAATATGATTAGTTTGTTATGTTTAACCACATCTCTTTCCAAACTCTGGTTGTTGCTTTAGCTTTTGCTTGCTAAAGAATTGCTCTCCTCAATAACTGTGTGGTGTATTCATTAGTCAGTTCATCCATTTGTTCATTAATTCATAAGCTACTTATTATATGGTAGCCACCATGCTAGGTGCTAGGAATACAAAGATAGATAAGACATGGTCCTTGCCATTAAGAAGCTTACACTCAGGGTATTCATGATTCTAAACTCAGGTTTGCATGCTGCTGTTAAATTACGTTATAACCTTGAGTTATTTCTTGAAATAACATATTTTCATTTATCCAGGTAGTTTTTTTTACTTGCTCCTAAATTTATCTAAATAGCCAGCAAAATAGTTCTTGGATTCACGTATTTGTTTATCTCTGTAATTGCAGAAGTACTTTGGGTGAGTAGTTTGCCTCAGCTTATTCAGCTGCTTTTTGTCCTGATTACGGTTACTTTGATACTTCACATACATGTGGAGATTGGCTCTGCTTAAGAAACATAAAACATTACTTCCATTTATGTGAATTTCTTCCACACATTTGAGCTCCTTTTCACCGAATTGATTCCGAGCGCTTCAGAATCTCCTGTTTTACAGAGCTCAAGGAACTTTACTAACAGGAAATGAGTGCACTCTTGAGAAGCCATCTGTCCCATGCACATGGCTTGGCTGCATCTGAAACCCTATACTCCCTTAACTGATACAGCAGCCTTTTATATTTTTTCCTTCAATTTCAAGTTTAGAGCACTCGAGTGTCCAGTTATACTGGTAAACATATAAGGTGTTCTGAGCCACCTATTTTGTTTCAGAACACTGGACTTTGCAAAATCCTTCATCTTAAAGTCAGTTCACTAAATGTTAAACATTTCCAAAGCCAATTGTGTGACTGCAGTGAAGAGATAAATTTTTCATGTTTTCTAACAGCATTTTCCATACCTTTATGCCATCACCTTAGGGTGAAAAAAATAACACAATTTGATGGTTCCTCTTTTCTGCAGCTTGATTACATTGTAATGTGCATTTTGTTCTTTTCATGGTGACACTTTTCCTAAGTTTCAGAGCATCCTAATATTTCAGGATTTGAGGAACAAGTTTATGTTCTATTTACCTAGACTGTTGCTCTTTATCAATTCTACTTATAATCTCTCTTAGTCTTTTCACTCTGAATAGTTCCCATTATTTAGTCTATCTTCCTATAATAGAGCTTTCCTACTTCACTTTTTCCCTCTGGTTTATTTACATTAAATTATTCCCATTTCTAAACATTTTCTTATAAATTAGATAAATATAAACTATAAGACATTAAGGAAAAAACTGAAAGATTTAAATAAATGAAGTGAAACACTGTGTTCATGGACTAGAACACTCAATATTTTTTAAATAACCATTTTCCTCAAATCGTTATATAGATTCAATGCAATAATTGAATAATTCTCACTGGAAATTTTAGTATACCATACTTTCTGCCTCCAGCTAGGACTGTAATGGCAGCCCAGCTGCCCACTTTTATCTCCTTTTATCTCTCTTATTTTGTTTTCTCCCTTTGTGTCTCTGTCACTCCCTTTTATAGCCTTTGTTGTTGTTCAGTCAAGAAGTCATGTCCCACTCTTTGCTACCCCAGCGACTGCAGGATACCAGGCTTCCCTGTCCTTCACTGTCTCCTGGAGTTTGCTCAAACTCATGTTCACAGAGTTGGTGATGCCATCCAATCATCTCGTCCTCTGTCACCCATTCTCCTCCAGCCTTCGATCTTTCCCAGCACCAGCGTCTTTTCCAATGAATTGGCTCTTTGCATCATGTGGCCAAATTATTGGAGCTTCCACATCCGTCCTTCCAATGAACATTCAGGGTTGATTTCCTTTAGGATTGACTTGTTTTATCTCTTTGTAGTCCAAGCAGCTCTTCTCCAGCACCACAGTTTGAAAGCATCAGTTCTTCAATGCTCAGCCTTCATTATGATCCAACTCTCATATTCATACTTGACTACTGAAAAAATCATAGCTGTGACTCTATGGACCTTTGTTGGTAAAGTAATGTCTCTGACTTTTAATACACTATCTAGGTTTGTCATAGCTTTTCTTCCAAAGAGCAAGCGTCTTTTCATTGCTGCAGTCACTGTCTGCAGTGATTTTAAAGACCAAGAAAATTCAGTCTGCCACTGTTTCCACTTTTCCCCCATCTATTTGCCATGAAGTGATGGGGATGGATGCCATGATCTTCGTTTTCTGAATGTTGAGTTTTAAGCCAGCTTTTTCACTCTGCTCTTTCACCTTCATCAAGAGGCTTTTTAGTTCCTCTTTGCTTTCTGCTTTTCAGATCAGTTCAGTTCAGTCACTCAGTCGTGTCCGACTCTTTGCGACCCCATGAATCGCAGCATGCCAGGCCTCCCTGTCCATCACCAACTCCCGGAGTTCACTCAGACTCACGTCCATCGAGTCAGTGATGCCATCCAGCCATCTCAACCTCTGTCATTCCCTTCTCCTCCTGCCCCCAATCCCTCCCAGCATCAGAGTCTTTTCCAGTGAGTCAACTCTTCACATGAGGTGGCCAAAGTACTGGAGTTTCAGCTTTAGCATCATTCCTTCCAAAGAAATCCCAGGGCTGATCTCCTTCAGAATGGACTGGTTGGATCTCCTTGCAGTCCAAGGGACTCTCAAGAGTCTTCTCCAACACCACAGTTCAAAAGCATCAATTCTTTGGCGCTCAGCCTTCTTCACAGTCCAACTCTCACATCCATACATGACCACAGGAAAAACCATAGCCTTGACTAGACGAACCTTTGTTGGCAAAGTAATGTCTGCTTTTGAATATGCTATCTAGGTTACACATAACTTTCCTTCCAAGGAGTAAGCGTCTTTTAATTTCATGGCTGCAGTCACCATTGGCAATAATTTTGGAGCCCCATAAAATAAAGTCTGACACTGTTTCCACTGTTTCCCCATCTATTTCCCAGGAAGTGATGGGACCAGATGCCATGGTCTTTGTTTTCTGAATGTTGAGCTTTAAGCCAACTTTTTCACTCTCCACTTTCACTTTCATCAAGAGGCTTTTTAGTTCCTCTTCACTTTCTGCCATAAGGGTGGTGTCATCTGCATATCTGAGGTTATTGATATTTCTCCCAGCAATCTTGATTTCAGCTTGTGTTTCTTCCAGTCCAGCGTTTCTCATGATGTACTCTGCATATAAGTTAAGTAAGCAGGGTGACAATATACAACCTTGATGTACTCCTTTTCCTATTTGGGACCAGTCTGTTGTTCCATGTCCAGTTCTAACTGTTGCTTCCTGACCTGCATACAGATTTCTCAAGAGGAAGGTCAGGTGGTCTGGTATTCCCATCTCTTTCAGAATTTCCCACAGTTTATTGTGATCCACACAGTCAAAGGCTTTGGCATAGTCAATAAAGCAGAAATACATGTTTTTCTGGAACTCTCTTGCTTTTTCTATGATCCAACAGATGTTGGCAATTTGATCTGTGGTTCCTCTGCCTTTTCTAAAACCAGCTTGAACATCAGGAAGTTCATGGTTCACATATTGCTGAAGCCTGGCTTCGAGAATTTTGAGCATTACTTTACTAACATGTGAGATGAGTGCGATTGTGCAGTAGTTTGAGCATTCTTTGGCATTGCCTTTCTTTGGGATTGGAATGAAAACTGACCTTTTCCAGTCCTGTGGCCACTGCTGAGTTTTCCAAATTTGCTGGCATATTGAGTGCAGCACTTTCACAGCATCATCTTTCAGGATTTGAAATAGCTCAACTGGAATTCCTTTACCTCCACTAGCTTTGTTCGTAGTGATGCTTTCTAAGGCCCACTTGACTTCACATTCCAGGATGTCTGGCTCTAGGTCAGTGATCACACCATCGTGCTTATCTGGGTCGTGAAGATCTTTTTTGCACAGTTCTTCTGTGTATTCTTGCCACCTCTTCTTGATATCTTATGCTTCTGTTAGGTCCACATCATTTCTGTCCTTTATCGAGCTCATCTTTGCATGAAATGTTCCCTTGGTATCTCTAATTTTCTTGAAGAGATCTCTAGTCTTTCCCCTTTTGTTGTTTTCCTCTATTTCTTTGCATTGATCACTGAAGAAGGCTTTCTTATCTCTTCTTGCTATTCTTTGGAAGTCTGCATTCAGATGTGTATATCTTTCCTTTTCTCCTTTGCTTTTCACTTCTCTTCTTTTCACAGCTATTTGTAAGGCCTCCCCAGACAGCCATTTTGCTTTTTTGCATTTCTTTTCCATGGGGATGGTCTTGATCCCTGTCTCCTGTACAATGTCATGAACCTCAGTCCATAGTTCATCAGGCACTCTATCTATTAGATCTAGGCCCTTAAATCTATTTCTCACTTCCACTGTATAATCATAAGGGATTTGATTTAGGTCATACCTGAATGGTCTAGTGGTTTTCCCTACTTTCTTTTATTTAAGTCTGAATTTGGCAATAAGGAGTTCATGATCTGAGCCACAGTCAGCTCCTGGTCTTGTTTTTGCTGACTGTATAGAGCTTCTCCATCTTTGGCTGCAAAGAATATAATCAGTCTGATTTCGGTGATGTCCATGTGTAAAGTCTTCTCTTGTGTTGTTGGAAGAGGGTGTTTTCTATGACCAGTGCATTTTCTTGGCAAAACTCTATTAGTCTTTGCCCTGCTTCATTCCGTATTCCAAGGTCAAATTTGCCTGTTACTCCAGATATCTCTTGACTTCCTACTTTTGCATTCCAGTCCCCTATAATGAAAAGCACATCTTTTTTGGGTGTTAGTTCTAAAAGGTCTGGTAGGTCTTCATAGAACCGTTCAACTTCAGCTTCTTCAGTGTTACTGGTTGGGGCATAGACTTGGATTACTGTGATATTGAATGGTTTGCCCTGGAAACGAACAGAGATCATTCTGTCATTTTTGAGATTGTATCCAAGTACTGCATTTCGGACTCTTTTGTTGCTGTCTTTAGGATAGTGTTATCTGCATATCTGAGGTTATTGATATTTCTCCTGGCAGTCTTGATTCCAGCTTGTGAATCATCCAGCCCAGCATTTGGCATGATGTACTCTGCATGTAAGTTAAAATAGCAGGGTGACAATATACAGCCTTAATGTACTCCTTTCCCAATTTGGAACCAGTTTGTTGTTCCATGTCTAGTACTAACTGTTGCTTCTTGACCTGCATACAGGTTTCTCAGGAGGCAGGTTAGGTGCTCTGGTATTCCCACCTCTTGAAGAATTTTCCACACTTTGTTGGAGTCTACACAGTCAAAGGCTTTAACTTAGTCAGTGAAGCAGAAGTAGATATTTTTCTGGAATTCTCTTGCTTTTTCTATGATCCAGTGGATGCTGGGAATTTGATCTCTGGTTCCTCCACCTTTTCTAAATCCACCTTGAACATCTGGAAGTTCTCAGTTCAGATGCTGTTGAAGCCTAACTTGAAGGATTTTGAGCATTACCTTGCGAGCATGTGAGATGAGTGCAATTGTGTGGTAGTTTGAACATTGTTTGGCATTGCCCTTCTTTGTGATTAGAATGAAAAATGAACTTTTCCAATTGTGGCCACTTCTGAGTTTTCCAATTTGCTGACATATTGAGTGCAGCACTTTAGCAGCATCATCTTTTAGGATCTGAAATAGCTCAACTGGAATTCCATCACTCCACTAGCTTTGTTTGTAGTAATGCTTCCTAAGGCCCACTTGACTTCACACTCCAGGATATCTGGCTCTAGGTGAGTGACCATACCATCGTGGTTATCTGGGTCATTAAGACCTTTTCTGTACAGTTCTTCTGTGTATTCTTGCTACCTCTTCTTAATTTCTTCTGCTTCTGTTAGGTCCTTCTGCTTCTGTTAGGTCTGTTTCTGTCCTTTATTGTGCGCATCTTTGCATGAAATGTTCCATTGGTATCTGTAATTTTCTTGAAGAGATCTCTAGTCTTTCCCAATGCCAACTGGAGTTAGAAAAGGCAGAGATCAAATTGCTAACATGCTTTTGATTATAGAAAAAGGAAGAGAATTTAAAAAAAAAATGTACTTCTTCTTCACGCTGCAGGTGCATATCTGGCAATAGGAAGTCTCCCTTGTACCAAGTCATAGTCTCCAAGGTACCAGATTCTCTGAATACACAGACACCAAGAGGCTGGCAGGTTCATCTAACTTGCTTATGATCTGGTGAAATGTGAGGAGAGGTGTTTCTATTTGTTGTCAATCTCCTGTTTAACAGAAGGATCACTACAGCATTTTCCACAAAGTGTATTAAAACAAAATCCATAAGGTTGCTAATTTAGAAGGAAATGGGGCTTCTGCAATTTCATTTTGCTTGGTTTTGTTTTATATACAATGATACAAAGTTAATTTAAGATGTAGAGTTAGGAGAAGTGGTTTGGATAAAAAATTTGAAAGGGTCCTTGTGGATATTCATTTCTGGCCATCAAGATGTGGATGCACATTTCTTAAAATTCTCACACGTTATATATTTTCCACCTGCAAAAATACGAGAAGCAATACCACACTGATAGGGGAAGCAAACCTTCCCTCTTGCTGGCAGCCATGATGGGCCCTGAGGTTGTCTGCAGCAGAGTCAGCATGGTGACGAGACAATCTTGCAGTGACACTCACCCTTGAAGGAAAAGGGCACTTTGATTGTGCTGTATGCTAGGAATCAGGAATGAACAGTGAGAGAGGAATTGAAACAGTGAAAGAACTGCTTAAGTAAGAGCAATATGAAGTATTGGCTTTGGAAAATCTGGTTTTCATAAACCAGAATTGAAAGAAAATCTAAACCCAATATTGCTTACTTTGCTCCTTAAAATAACAGAGGTCTAGTGAGGTAATCTTCTGGCAATACACAGGTCAGGGGAGGAAAAGTAAGCAACTCAGGGGTGAGATATGACTCCTTTAGAGCAAAAAAAGGGACAGTCCTCCATTACCAAATACCACTTGTGTCAGGGCCTTTATAACATGCATTGTTCTCACCCCAGTCTTATCATTTTGATAAGGACCTTATTGTCTTTTTACCAACTTATTGCTTGAAATGATAATATAGCCTGTCTGTCTGCTGTTTCTAGGCTGTGGTATATTTTCCTAGTGGTTTGGTTTTTAAAAAAAAATAGTGCTTAATTAAAAAAAAATATTCTCAAAGAATTAAAGGAAGATGTGGGGAAAGTCTAGAAAATGATGAATGAACAAAATGGAAATATTAATAAAGAGAAAACTTTAAAAATTCTAAAAAGAAGAGCTTAAAAGTAAAATAACTGAAAAGAAAAATTCCCTAGAGGAATTCAAAAGCAGATTTGATCTGGCAGAACTTGTCTCCAATTTTTCCATCCCTTCTTTTTTTTTTTTTTTGATGTTCTTTTTCAAGCCTTTATCAAGTGTAGTAGAAAAGCTTAAAGATATAAACATCTGAATGCAGAGTTCCAAAGAATAGCAAGAAGAGATAAGAAAGCCTTCTTCAGTGATCAATGCAAAGAAATAGAGGAAAACAATAGAATGGGAAAGACTAGGGATCTCTTCAAGAAAATCAGAGATACCAAAGGAACATTTCATGCAAAGATGAGCTCGATAAAGGACAGAAATGGTGTGGACCTAACAGAAGCAGAAGATATTAAGAAGAGGTGGCAAGAATACACAGAAGAACTGTACAAAAAAGATCTTCATGACCCAGATAATCATGATGGTGTGATCACAGACCTAGAGCCAGACATCCTGGAATGTGAAGTCAAGTGGGCCTTAGAAAGCATCACTACGAACAAAGCTAGTGGAGGTGATGGAATTCCAGTTGAGCTATTCCAAATCCTGAAAGATGATGCTGTGAAAGTGCTGCACTCAATATGCCAGCAAATTTGGAAAACTCAGCAGTGTCCACAGGACTGGAAAAGGTCAGTTTTCATTCCAATCCAAAAGAAAGACAATGCCAAAGAATGCTCAAACTACCGCACAATTGCACTCATCTCACATGTTAGTAAAGTAATGCTCAAAATTCTCAAAGCCAGGCTTCAGCAATATGTGAACCGTGAACTTCCTAATGTTCAAACTGGTTTTAGAAAAGGCAGAGGAACCAGAGATCAAATTGCCAACATCCTCTGGATCATCGAAAAAGCAAGAGAGTTCCAGAAAAACATGTATTTCTGCTTTATTGACTATGCCAAAGCCTTTGACTGTGTGGATCACAATAAACTGTGGGAAATTCTGAAAGAGATGGGAATACCAGACCACCTGACCTTCCTCTTGAGAAATCTGTATGCAGGTCAGGAAGCAACAGTTAGAACTGGACATGGAACAACAGACTGGTTCCAAATAGGAAAAGGAGTACATCAAGGCTGTATATTGTCACCCTGCTTATTTAACTTATATGCAGAGTACATCATGAGAAACGCTGGACTGGAAGAAACACAAGCTGAAATCAAGATTGCTGGGAGAAATATCAATAACCTCAGATATGCAGATGACACCACCCTTATGGCAGAAAGTGAAGAGGAACTAAAAAGCCTCTTGATGAAAGTGAAAGAGGAGAGTGGAAAAGTTGGCTTAAAGCTCAACATTCAGAAAACGAAGATCATGGCATCTGGTCCCATCACTTCCTGGGAAATAGATGGGGAAACAGTGGAAACAGTGTCAGACTTTATTTTTCTGGGCTCCAAAATCACTGCAGATGGTGACTGCAGCCATGAAAGTAAAAGACGCTTACTCCTTGGAAGGAAAGTTATGTCTAACCTAGATAGCATATTCAAAAGCAGAGACATTACTTTGTCAACAAAGGTTCATCTAGTCAAGGCTATGGTTTTTCCTGCGGTCATGTATGGATGTGAGAGTTGGACTGTGAAGAAAGCTGAGCGCTGAAGAATTGATGCTTTTGAACTGTGGTGTTGGAGAAGACTCTTGAGAGTCCCTTGGACTGCAAGGAGATCCAAGCAGTCCATTCTGAAGGAGATCAGCCCTGGGATTTCTTTGGAAGGAGTGATTCTGAAGCTGAAACTCCAGTACTTTGGCCCCCTCATGTGAAGAGTTGACTTACTGGAAAAGACTCTGATGCTGGGAGGGATTGGGGGCAAGAGGAGAAGGAGACGACAGAGGATGAGATGGCTCGATGGCATCACTGACTCGATGGATGTGAGTCTGAGTGAACTCCGGAAGTTGGTGATGGACAGGGAGGCCTGGCGTGCTGCGATTCATGGGGTCACAAAGAGTCGGACACGACTGAGCGACTGATCTGATCTGATATAAATATGTATAATATTTATATTTTAGAGAACTTACAAATTTTTGCATAACTAAAAAGATTATGACATTTTGATTCCACTTGTTTGACTTAGTATGAATAGAATGCTAGATTTCTAATTAAAAAATAGATACACAACAAGCAGCAAAGGTTTACTGAATAGCATAGGGAACTATAGTCAATATCTTGTAATAACCTGTGATGGAAAATAATTTCAAAAATCATATATGTGTATTTGTATAACTGAATCACCTTGCTGTGTACCTGAAACATTGTAAATCAACTATACTTCAATAAAATATATATTTTTTTAAAAATTAAAAGATAAAAAGAATCAGAGAACTTGAAGATAAAACAATGGAAATTTTCAAGTCCGAGGAAAAGAAAGAAAGAAGAATGAGGAAAAGTGAACAGAACCCATAGGATGTCTGTGCATTGTGGATTCCCAAGAGAAATGAGAAGGAAGGGGCTGAGATTATTTGAAGAAATAAGGACTGAAAACTTCCCGAATTTGATGGAAGACATTATAAACGTCCAGAAAGTTCAACGGACTCTAGAGTAAAATAAACCAAAGGTGGCCCATATCCAGATACATTATAATCCAGCTTTGTAAAGACAAAGAGAATCTTGATAGCAAGGGCAAACCAACTCAGTGTGTAGAAGGGATCCTTAGAATGATTATTAGTTGATGTCTTAATCAGAAATTTTGGAGGCCGGAAGTCAGTGAGCTGATATACCATGTAATTCAGCAGTTTCACTTCCAGCTATATTCCCAAAATAATTAAATGCAGGGTAGTGAAGAGATATTTGTGCCCTTATTCATAGCAGCATTATTCACAGTAAGTTAAACAGCTTATTCACAATAAGCAAATCAAGTATCCATGAATGAATGGATAGGCAAAATGTGGCTTATACATCCAATGGAATATTCAGTCTTAGAAGAAGGAAATTCTGACATAAGCCACAACATGGATGAATCCTGAGGACATTATGATAAGTGCAATAAACCAGTCTCCAACAGACAAATGCTGTGTGAATCCACTTATGTGATCTACCTAATCAAAATCATAGAGACAGAAAGTAGAATGGTGCTTGCCATGGGGTGCGAGTAGGAGAGAATGAGGAGTTATGTTTAATGGGTATATAGTTTGGGTTTTACAAGATGAAATTTATGAAGATAACCAGTGGTGATAGTTATGTAGCATTATGAATGTATTTAATTACCATTGAATGGCATACTTAGTAATGGTCAAGATGGTAAGTTTTATGTATATTGATCACAATTTAAAAAATAAAAAAATCAATTTAAAATGGATTGTAAAGTAAATTGTAAAACCTGAAACTATAAAACTCAAAACAAAGGAATACATTGTGACTTAGGGTTAGGCAAATAGTTTTATACAGGATGCAAAAAACATGTATTGTGAAAGATAAAAGTGATGAATTTTCTTTATAAAAATTGAAAAAGTCTCTTCCAAAGACACTGGTAAGACAATGAATGGATAATACACAGACAAGAAGAGAATATTTGTAAAGTACATATTTGATAAAGGGGTATATAAATTAATATATGTGTATAAATACATGTATTTTAAAATATACAAAATAAACATGTAAAAGAACATATCAGATCTCTCAAAACTCAGTTATAAAGCAAAAAGATATCAAAAAGATAAGATCAAAAAAGCACTTGAAAAGATGCAACATTAGTCATTAGAGAAATGCTAGTTAAAACTGCAATGAAATACATGCATTGGAATAGATAAAGCTTTTACAAACTGAAAATACCAAATGATGTTAGTGCATGATGCCAAAGAACTGGAATTCACATACATTAATGATGGGAATGTAAAATGGCATATAAACTTATGGAAAAAAGTATGGCAATTTTTTATAAAGTTAAACATACACTTAACATTCAATCCAGCAATCCCATTTTGAATAGTTAGTTGGGATAAATGAAAACATATGTTCATTCAAAAATATGTATGCAAATGTTTACAGCAGTTTTATTTAATAGTCACTTAAAACTTGAAACAATCCAGATGTCCTTCAGCTGGTAAATGTACAAACAAATCATAAAATATCCATGCAGTGGGATATATTACTCAGCAATAAAAAGGAATGAACTACTAATATATCCAGCAGGACACATGAATTTTAAATACAGTGTGCTAAGTGAAAGAAATCCGATTTAAAGGCTGCATACTGTATGATTCTGTTTATGTACCGTTCTGGACTGTGCAAAACCGAGGGGCAGAAAACAGATCAGTGTTTCCCAGGAACTGGGAGTGGAAGAAAGGGATTGCTACAAAAGGACAAAAGAGAAGTTAACTTTGAAAAAAAAAAGTCAGAAAGTGTTTTCCAAAGTTGACTCTATGTATGCTTGTGTGTACATGTTTCAGGAACAAAGATAAGTGTACACGTTCTTTACCATGCTTCCTATTTTATCAGTTAAGCTGATTGTGCTCGGTCATGTTTGTCTCTTTTGTAGCTATGCACTGCAGCCCGCCAGGCTTGTCTATGGGTGGGATTTTACAGACAAGAACATTAGAGTGAGTTGCCATTTCGTCCTCCAGGGGATCTTCCTGACCCAGGGATTGAACTCGTGTCTCCTGCATTGGCCAGTGGATTCTATTACCACTGAGCCACCTGGGAAACCCCTTGTAAGCTACTATTAAGTGCTTATTAAGAAATGCCTCTTTTAAATTATACATGGTGAAAAAGAAAGATACAAAGAAGTTTCTATTTATTCTTGTTTAGAATTGGAGAAGGAAATGGCAACCCACTCCAGTATTCTTGCCTGGAGAATCCTATGAACAGAGGAGCCTGGCAGGCCACAGTCCATGGGGTGGCAAGAGTTGGACACGACTTAGCCACTAAGAGAGAGAGAGAGAGCAAAGGAGAAACAAATTTTTACTTACCTTGTAAATGTGAATGAGGAAATGGCTGTATTAATCCCAAAAGAAATTTAAAGATTCATGCTTCATTACTTCTTTAGAAATCTTTGAAATTTTGTTGTTGTTATTAATTTTAGGTTGTTAGGAATTGAATTTCCTTTATGTTTAAATGTTTATTTCTACCCTAAGCCAAACTACTGCAACTTTGTCCTTAAAAAATTTTTTTTAATTTAATTTTATTTTTTAACTTTACAATATTGTATTGGTTTTGCCAAATATCGAAATGAATCCGTCACAGGTATACATGTGTTCCCCATCCTGAACCCTCCTCCCTCCTCCCTCCCCATACCATCCCTCTGGGTCGTCCCAGTGCACCAGCCCCAAGCATCCAGTATCGTGCATCGAACCTGGACTGGCGACTCGTTTCATACATGATATTATACATGTTTCAATGCCATTCTCCCAAATCTTTCCACCCTCTCCCTCTCCCACAGAGTCCATAAGACTGTTTTATACATCAGTGTCTCTTTTGCTGTCTCGTATACAGGGTTATTGTTACCATCTTTCTAAATTCCATATATATGCGTTAGTATACTGTATTGGTGTTTTTCTTTCTGGCTTACTTCACTCTGTATAATAGGCTCCAGTTTCATCCACCTCCTTTTTTTCTTATTCATTTATATGTTTCCTCTTTCATGGATACACCTTATTTCATTGCCACACATGCTAGCAAAGTAATGCTGAAAATTCTCCAAGCTAGGCTTCAACAGTACATGAACCGAGAACTTCCAGATGTTCAAGCTGGATTTAGAAAAGGCAGAAGAACCAGAGATCAAATTGCCAACATCCATTGGATCATAGAAAAGTAAGAGAGTTTCAGAAAAACATCTGTTTCATTGACTATGCCAAAACCTTTGACTGTGTAGATCACAACAAACTGTGGAAAATTCTTAAAGAGATGGGAATACCAGACCTCCTGACCTGCCTCCTGAGAAATCTGTATGCAGGCCAAGAAGCAACAGTTAGAACCGAATATGGAACAGCAGATTGGTTCCACATTGGGAAAGGAGTACATCAAGGCTGTATATTGTCACCTTGCTTATTTAATTTATGTTCAGAGTATATCATGTGAAATGCTGGACTGGATGAAGCACAAGCTGGAATCAACATTGCAGGGAGAAATAGCAATAACCTCAGATATGCAGATGACACCACCCTATGGCAGAAAGTGAAGAAGAACTAAAGAGCCTCTTGATGAAAGTGAAAGAGGAGAGGGGAAAAGCTGGCTTAAAACACAGCATTGAAAAAGCTAAGATCATGGCATCCGTTCCCATCACTTCATGGCAAACAGATGGGGAAACAATGGAAACAGTGACAGACTTTATTTTCTTGGGCTCCAAAATCACTGCAGATGGTGACTGAAGCCATGAAATTAAAAGACATTTACTCCTTGGAAGAAAAACTATGACCAACCTAGACAGCATATTAAAAAGCAGTTAGAACCAAATATGGAACAGCAGATTGGTTCCACATTGGGAAAGGAGTACATCAAGGCTGTATATTGTCACCTTGCTTATTCAATTTATATTCAGAGTATATCATGAGAAACGCTGGGCTGGAAGAAGCACAAGCTGGAATCAAGATTGCCGGGAGAAATATCAATAACTTCAGATATGCAAATGACACCACCCTTATGGCAGAAAGTGAAGAGGAACTAAAAAGCCTCTTGATGAAAGTGAAAGAGGAGAGTGAAAAAGTTGGCTTAAAGCTCAACATTCAGAAAATGAAGATCATGGCATCTGGTCCCATCACTTCCTGGGAAATAGATGGGGAAACAGTGGAAACAGTGTCAGACTTTATTTTTCTGGGCTCCAAAATCACTGCAGATGGTGACTGCAGCCATGAAAGTAAAAGACGCTAACTCCTTGGAAGGAAAGTTATGACCAACCTAGATAGCATATTCAAAAGCAGAGACATTACTTTGCCGACAAAGGTCCGTCTAGTCAAGGCTATGGTTTTTCCTGTGGTCACGTATGGATGTGAGAGTTGGACTGTGAAGAAGGCTGAGCGCTGAAGAATTGATGCTTTTGAACTGTGGTGTTGGAGAAGACTCTTGAGAGTCCCTTGGACTGCAAGGAGATCCAACCAGTCCATTCTAAAGGAGATCAGTCCTGGGTGTTCTTTGGAAGGACCGATGCTGAAGCTGAAACTCTAATACTTTGGCCACCTCATGCGAAGAGTTGACTCATTGGAAAAGACTCTGATGCTGGAAGGGATTGGGGGCAGGAGGAAAAGGGGATGACAGAGGTTGAGATGGCTGGATGGCATCACTGACTTGATGGACGTGAGTCTGAGTGAACTCTGGGAGTTGGTGCTAGACGGGGAGGCCTGGTGTGCTGCAACTCATGGGGTCGCAAAGAGTTGGACACGACTGAGTGACTGAACTGACTGATTGACATTTTATTTAACCATTCCCCCAAAAGAATGGACCTTCTCATTTTACACATTTTAGCAATAGAATCAAGAAAGAGAAGGCTAAGACCTAAAGTCAGAAATGTTTCTTAGTCCTAGAATCTCCTGTTTTTGTACACCACACCCTCCAACACACACACAAACTCAAGCATATCAAAATAATCCCAAGAACATTAAATATAATGTTCGTGTTCTTATATGAAAGTTGAGTTTTATTCAAGTCAGACTTTGGAGTCACATTACTAATCTCAAATTCCATTACCACCATTACCATCTGTGATACTGTGGACAAATTCCTCAACCTCTTTTTGCATCTGTTTCCTCATTCATAAAATAGGGATGATAACTGGTACTTTTGCTGTCTTCTAGTGTTGTTGAAAGTTAAATGAATTACTTCATGGAATACCCTTACTAAAGCTATTGCCATGGCCTTTAATGCTATAATTGTGTAGGTATTTCTTAAATACATATTAAGTTTGCACTTTGTTTTGGCATTTTGGAGCCAAAAATTTTCTTTTTACTTCATTTCTGATACTTTTTAAAAAGTCTCACATGCCTTTGAAAATTCCTTGGCCCTAGGCATTTTTTTTTTTTTTTGAACAATAAGAACTTAGTTTAATTACATCAGCCTCCATTTTTCTTTCCCTGGTCTCGTCTTTGCATTTTTTATTATAGTACATTAAGTTCTATTTCTTACTTAATTGCTTTAAATATATTTAAACCTCTATTTCTTTTTATTACTTTATTTAATTGTAGGCTAATTACTTTACAATATTGTAGTGGTTTTTGCCATACACTGACATGAATCAGCCATGGGTGTGTGTACATGTGTTCCCCATCCTGAACCCCTCTCCCAACTCCCTCCGCATCCCGTCTCTCAGGGTCATCCCAGTGCACCAGCCCTGAGCACCCTGTCTCATGCATGAGACAGGCCCTAGGCATTTAAAAAGCCCCTAGCCCAAGATTTAAAGCAGTCTGACCTCAGCTCAGGCACCTTTTGCTAAGATCATTCTCTCTAGTGGGCTCTGGTACAGGGGAATCCTGGAAATGTTCAGGGCAGAGACTGAAATGCAAATCCTCCACACTTTTTTATATTAATAAACTTTATTTTTAAAGAGCAGAGGTAGGTTCACAGCAAAATTGAGTGAAAAGTACAGGGAGTTCTGATATACCCTCTGTCCTCAGAAATCTACAACCTCCCCCACCACTGAAATTCTGCAACATAATGCACGTTTTTACAATCATTTTACTCCACTGACACATCCTTATCATCCTGTGTCCATAGGTTATGTTAGGGTGCACCCTCAGTATTATACATTCTATGGATTTTGCCAGAGGTGCAATGGCATATATCCACCATTGTGGTATCATATAGAATAGTTCCACTGCCCTGAAAATTCCCTGTGTTCCACCCAATCATCCTTACCTCCTCTGTAGTCCCTAGGAGCCATTTATCTTTTTATTGTCTCCATAGGTTTGCCTTCTTGACTGTACCGGGTGGTTGGAATCATACAGTGTAGCCTTTTCCTATTAGCTTCTTTCACTTAGTTATATGCATTTAAGTTTCCTCCACAGCTTTCCATGATTTCATAGTTCATTCTTTTTTAGCACTGAGTAGTATCTTTTCTCTTATATGGAATTCTAAACATTAGATTTTTTTTCCTGTTCTATTTTTTCTCAGTTTTATTAAGATACATTTGACAGGTATTAGTTTTTTTTAACCATAATGTCAAAATGTAATTATCTTGATTGTGACAGAATTGAGTAATGGCAAATATTTTTCTATTTTTGAAAAAAAAAGGAATTTATTTTAATTGGAGAACAATTACTTTACAATATCGTGATGTTTTTTAGCCATACATCAATATGAATCGGCCATAGATATACATGTGTCGCCTCCATCGTAAACCCCCCTGCCCAACTCCCTCTCCACCCTGCCTCTTCAGATTGTCACAGAGTGCTGTCTTTGGGTGCCCTGCTTCATACAGCAAACTCGGCACTGGTTATCTGCTCTACATATGGTACTGCGTGTGTTTCAATGCTGTTCTCTCAAATCATCCCGTCCTCTCCCTCTCCCACTGAGTCCAAAAATCTGTTCTTTACATCTGTGTCTCCTTTGCTGCCCTGTACATAGGATCATACGTACCATCTTCAGATCCCATATATATGCATTAATATATGGTATGTGTCTTCTTTCTGACTTATTTCACTCTGTATAATAGGCTCTAGGTTCATCCATCTCATTAGAACTGACTCAAATGCATTTGCTTTTATAGCTGAGTGATATTCCACCGTGTGTATGTACCACAACTTCTTTATCCATGCAGCTGCCAATGGACAACTAGGTTGCTTCCATGTTCTAGCTATTGCAAATAGTGCTGCATTGAACATTGGGGTTATTAGTGTGTAAAGTTTTAATTATGTGCAGACATAAAGCATTGAAGTCAAAATACTTCAATAAACAGATTTCAGTAATTCAACTTATAGCAGTTATAACTAAATTTATTTTTTTTTACAATGCCAGCACTTAGTTTTTTTTTAAAAAAAAAAAAAACAACAAGAATTTCTTATTGATGACAACTAAATGGTGTCTGTCATTTTATCACACAGAAGTTTCATCCATTCACTATACTTTTCTAATCAGTTCTACATGCAAATACATGTTTTTAATGTTTTGCGTACTATTCCTGTATGTTTGCTATAAAAATACATAAACCTAAAAAAAAAATCAGTATCAGCAATTTACAAGTTTCTCAAAATAACACTCTGTATTAAAATACCACCAAATCCCACTAAAATGAAGCTATTTAATTGTTAATATTAATAATTGTAATGCAACCCAACAGGAAATTTTCCTTTGTTAATTATTCTCTGGTAGCTATTTTCAGTAGTTTTGGCGCCCAGAAGACCATTGTGAATTTTGTGGACTTGTGTGGGGGTTGTCACAATGATAAAGGGATGCTGTTAGGCTAGCTGTCTTGATGTCCAAGTTCAGTACATCCACCAAATGTAATACCTACCCCCCGTGCTTGGTGCTTCCAACTCCTGATCTCAAAGATCTAGAGGATAAGTTCCCTTTTGCAAACATTTTTGAGGTGTCACTTGCTTTCTTTTGTCAAGTCATCTACTGCTTGTCTGACTTCTAAACGTTTGTTGAATATCCTCTGATGTTTTCTTTCCCAATCTCTTGTTCATAAGGCATTTGTACCTTTTTCCCTGCCTTTGCTCTCATTTCAGTGGTTCAAAGGAAGAAGAGCTCACCAAGTGATCTGTCTGCTGGGCATAAAAGCTCAGTGGGAGATAATATTGCCTCCTATAATTGTAGAAAATGTTTTAGGTGGTTTTGGTTGTTACATAGCCTGACTGGTGTTCTGGTGGTTAGTGCTTAGTTAGGGCTAGATCTGCTAAACATAGTGCCTTATGTGAGGTCACCAAAAATGCCAGTGGTATTCAGGGTTATCAGTTTTGCTCAGCCTTATATTCAGTTCAGTCACTCAGTCATGTCCGACTGTTTGCAAACCAAGGGACTGCAGCACGCCAGGCTTCCCTGTCCATCACTAACTCCCAGAGCTTGCTCAAACTCACGTCCATTGAGTCAGTGATGCCATCCAGCTGTCTCATACTCTGTTGTCCCCTTCTCCTCCTGCCTTCCATCTTTCCCAGCATCAGGGTCTTTTCCAATGAGTCAGCCTTATATTAACTAAACATAAACACTATGCTTAAACATTAACATTTCCTATAGCTGACAGTAATGTATAATCTTATTCATTACTATTTCTAAAGAAGAGTTTTTTGAAACTAATTTGCATTCAGTAATAAAACTAAAAACAGTATCATCGCTCCTTATCTTAAAAGGAAGAAAACATTGGATAAATTGTTTTCTTACTCTAGCATCCAGCTTTGCTACATTTTTTTTTTTCTTCATACTAACAGATATTTTGGTAGAAGATCTCAGTGGGATTGCAGAGGGGCATCAAATCTTAATGAACTTCATCAGCTATTAAGTGACATAATGATTAGAAGATTAAAGACTGAAGTTTTAACCCAGCTGCCCCCTAAAATCAGACAGCGTATTCCATTTGATCTTCCATCAGCAGCAGCCAAGGTGAGAACCCATGTTTGATTGAAAGTCTTATCTGAAATCATTTGAAATTATACTATGAAAGATTGCACATATTTCATATTTCACAGAAGGAAAAAATTCACTGTCTTAAAATAGGTTTAATTTAAAAAGCCATATGAATTGTCTTATATCATTTCAAGAAAAGAGCAGGAAGAATTTAAATTTAGTCATCAAATAATGTGAAAAGATTTAGTATCTTAGTCTTTAAAAAATATATTTCTGCTGAATGGTGAAAAAAACACTTCAATTGCTGCATAGACTTAGTACTAAGAATTCTAAGTATTTGTAGGGTGTGAAGCCCAGTAATTAGCAAGAAAAGTTCAGTTTCTTACTCTTAAGTACATGTAACTGTCTTCTAGAATAATTTGGTTGCATCCCCTAATTCTGGAAATCTTAAAACTTCGTGACCATGTTGTAATGTGAAGTTCAACTTGCTAGAAAACCAAAATTGTATTTTCCCCAGCCCTTATCTACATTTACTTTTGAGGAGTACGATGTTTGTGTAATCTCTGAAATTTCTTCACATCTGGACATAACTATCAGCAAATACTACTTATTGCCTTGTTTTATCTTGAAAGCTTAAAATAAGCATTTTGTATATTAAAAAAAAACACTGAGCAGTATAAGTAAAATAAAAATGGTCTTATTTTCTGTATCCATTTTTTTAAGAAAAGAAACATAAAAGTGTCAATATCATATCACATTTTTATGTGACAATATTCCCCAAGTCTTTATGCTTATTTAAATAAAATCATACCATTAAATTAAATGCTCTGCTACCATATATATTTTTGCTACTGTGCATTGTTTCTGTTTTTACTTAAAATTTTTATTTTATTTAAATTTTTTCTTAAATTTTTATTTTTTTCTTTACTAAATGTCCCTTTGTAAGAGAAGGCTGCAATTGTTTGATTTATGGTGTTAGCAAAGGGCTTGATTTTCTCCCACACCTATTCATCGCTTTCTGTCATTAGCACAAACATGTGTCTGACCTACCTCCACACTGATGTTTTTAAATGAACACACTGGTATCTTTGAGAAGTTATATATATATATGTATTTTTTATATATAAAAAAAGAAGGACATGATTCATTATTACATTAATTGCTGTCATCTTTATACTGTATTTCTAAACATTGTTATTTTCTCCTACATAGGAATTGAATTCCAGCTTTGAAGAGTGGGAAAAATTAATGAGAGATCCATATTCAGGTGCTACCGAGACTGTCATGGGGTTGATTACTCGCATGTTTAAACAAACTGCTATTGCCAAGGTACACATTACCTGACCATCCTGTGTTTGTGTTGATACAAATTATTTAATGTATTTAATTTTTAAAATTAAGCGACCTAGTTGCATACTGCATCATGTCTTTGCCATTTAATTTTTTTAAGTATTTATCATGGAAAAATTCAGACAGATTCAAAGTAAACAGTATAATGAGCACTGTTATACCTGTTTTCTTATATATATATATTCATATTCATATATATAAATGTGGAGTAGGATTGTGCTTATTAATTTATTTGGCTGCATTAGGTCTTAGTTGCAGCACGTGGGATCTCTGTTGTGTTATGGGGGGTCTTTCACAGTGGGGCACAGGCTCTCTCGTTATGGCTCACAGACTGCCTAGTGGTGGCATGCGGGCTCAGTAAGTTGTGGTGTGAGCTTAGTTGCTCTGCAACATGTGGGATCTTAGTTCCCAAAAACGGATCAAACCAGTGTACCCTGCATTGCAAGGCAGATTCTTAACCACTGGATCACCAGGGAAATCCCCTATACCTGTTCATATATTGATCCTTTTCTTTAGATGGGTATACTTTGATGAGGGAGTATATTTTATGCTTTCTCATTGAAAGGACTTACATATATTCATCATTTTTGCCAGCTTTTGCCATGGTCTTACTACAAAATGGCTACTAGTAATCTTTTTTATATGTCAATCATTTTTAATTGGTATTATGTTTTTACATTCCTCCAGATATAGTTGTGTTTACATTCTGTTTGTCCAAAGGTGCAAGTTAGAGAGTTAGTTTTTAAATCTCAATGACTATCAAATAGATTCATCACACATTGTTTGTTGCTGTTTTTACCAGCATCATTGAACTTATACATGCTAATATGTCATCTTTCTCCAAATCTGAGATTTCCTTTATAACATAACTTTTTAAAAAGAGGTTTGTTAAGGTATAATTCACATATAGTGAAATTCTTTTTAAAACATACTGTTTGATGAAACTTAACATATATAGTTAATCACCAGTACAATCAAGATAGAGAACATTTCTATTATCCCCAAGTTTCCTCACGCACCTTTGTGGATGTTTCCTTCACACCTCCCTCTAGACTTTGGTGCTCACAGATCTGGTTTCTATCACTATTCAGTTCAGTTCAGCTCAGTCGTGTCTGACTCTTTGCAACCCCATGGACTGCAGCATGCCAGGCTTCCCTGTTCATCACCAACTCCTGGAACTCACTCAAACTCATGTCCATCAAGTCGGTGATGCCATCCAACATCTCATCCTCTGTCGTCCCCTTCTCCTCCTGCCTTCAATCTTTCCCAGCATCAGGGTCCTTTCCAATGAGTCAGTTCTTCACATCAGATGGCCAAAGTATTGGCATTGCATCAGGTGGCCAAAGTATTCTACCACTATAGTTTTGTGTTTTTCAGAATGTCACAAAAATGGAATCCCATAGTATATAGCTTTGTGTCTGGCTTGTTTCACTTAGCATAAAATTTTTGAATATTCATCCATGTTTTTGCATGTTAAATTAGTTTTTTCATTTTTATTGCTGAATAGTATTTCAATATATGGATATATTAATATTTATATATCTATATTAATGTAACAATTTTTAGAACTTCCTTTACCAGTTAGTGGTTATTTGGAGTATTCTCAATTTGTGCTTTTATGGACATGCGTATTATAATCATTCATGTGCAAGTCTTTATATGAACACATTTTCATTTGCCATGAGTAAATAATTGGAACAAAGACTACTGGGTCATATGGAAAGCATAGACTTAACTTCATCAAAAGCTGCCAAATTGTTTTTCAAAGTGGTATAGCATTTTGCATTCCAAGTATCAACATAGGAGAGTTTCAGTGTCCTCCATCTTTGTCAGCACTTGGTATTGTCAATCTTTTTTAAAATTTTAGTTATTCTTTTTGGTATGGGTGGTGTCTCCTGGTTATTTTAACTTACCTTTTCTTAATGTCTAATGATATCGAACATATTTTCATTTAGTTTTTAGCCATTCATTTTCTTTTGTAAAGTGTCTGCTCACATCAAGCCCATATTTATACTGGGTTATATGAGCCCTTGATATATCTTAGAAACAAGTTCTCTAACATATCTGTCATTTACAAATAATTATTCCAAGTCTGTGGATCCATTTCTGTTTTCTTAACATTGTCTGTTTCAAGAACAGAAATTTTAAGTTTTGAAACAATCATGTTTATCAATTATTTATCTTCAGTTCAGTTCAGTCTCTCAGTCGTGTCTGACTCTTTGCGACCCCATGGACTGCAGCACGCCAGGCTTCTCTGTCCATCACTAACTCCCAGAGCTTACTCAAACTCATGTCCCTTGAGTCAGTGACGCCATCCAACCATCTCATCCTCTGTCATCCCCTTCTCCTTCTGCCTTCAATCTTGCCCAGCATCAGGGTCTTTTCAATGGGTCACTTCTTTGCATCAGGTGGCCACAGTATTGGAGTTTCAGCTTCAGCATCAGTCCTTCCAATGAATATTCAGGACTGATTTCCTTTAGGATGGACTGGTTGGATCTGCTTGCTGTCCAAGGGACTCTCAAGAGTCTTCTCCAACACCACAGTTCAAAAGCATCAGTTCTTTGGTGCTCAGCTTTCTTCATGGTCCAACTCTCATATCCGTACATTACTACTGGAAAAACCACACCTTTGACTAGACGGACCTTTGTTGGCAAAGTAATGTCTCTGCTTTTTAATATGCTGTCTAGATTGGTCATAACTTTCATCAAGAGGCTCTTTAGTTCCTCTTCACTTTCTGCCATAAGTGTGGTGTCATCTGCATATCTGAGGTTATTGATATTTCTCCCAGAAATCTTGATTCAAGCTTGTACTTCATCCAGCCTAGCATTTCTCATGATGTACTCTGCATATAAGTTAAATAAGCAGGGTGACAATATATAGCCTTGACATACTCCTTTCCCACTTTGAAACCAGTCTGTTGTTCCATGTCAAGTTCTAACTGTTACTTCTTGACCTGCATACAGATTTCTCAAGAGGCAGGTAAGGTGGTCTGATAGTCCCATATCTTGAAGAATTTTCCACAGTTCTTTGTGATCCACAAAATCAAAGGCTTTAGCATAGTCAATAAAGCAGAAGTGGATGCTTTTCTAGAATTCTCTTGCTTTTTTGATGATCCAACGGATGTTGGCAATTTGATCTCTGGTTCCTCTGCCTTTTCTAAATCCAGCTTGAACATCTGGAAGTTTATGGTTCATGTATGTTGAATCCTGGCTTGGAGAATTTTGAGCATTACTTTGCTAGCATGTGAGATGAGTGCAATTGTGTGGTAGTTTGAACATTCTTTGGCATGGCCTTTCTTAGGATTGGAATGAAAACTGACCTCTTCCAGTCCTGTGGCCACTGCTGAGTTTTTCAAATTTGCTGGCATATTGAGTGCAGCACTTTCACAGCATCATCTTTCAGGATTTGAAATAGCTCAACTAGTATTCCATCACCTCCATTAGCTTTGTTAGTAGTGATGCTTCCTAAGGCCCACTTGACTTCACATCCAGGATGTCTGGCTCTAGGTGAGGGATCACACCATCGTGATTATCTGGGTCGTGAAGGTCTTTTTTGTACAGTTCTTCTGTGTATTCTTGCCACCTCTCCTTAATATCTTCTGCTTCTGTTAGGTCCATACCATTTCTGTCCTTTTTTGAGCCCATCTTTGCATGAAATGTTCCCTTGGTATCTCTAATTTTCTTGAAGAGATCTCTAGTCTCTTGAGGAGACTAGAGATCTCTAAATTATTTACTTACTTTTTTTTCAGTTGCACTAGGTCTTCATTGCTGTGCATGGGCAGTCTCTAGTTGTGGCTAGCCACGGCTGCTCTTTGTTACGGTGCACTGGCTTCTCACTGTGGTTGCTTCTCTTATTGTGGATCACAGGCTGCAGGGGCATGGGCTTCAGTAGTTGCAGCATGTGGGCTCAGTAACTGTGGCTCATGAGCCCTAGACTGCGTGGGCTTCAGTAGTTGAGCACATAGGTTCTGGGGAGCAGACTCAGTAGGTGTTACACACAAGCTTAGTTGTTCTGTGTCATGTGGAATCTTTCCGGACCAGGAATCGAACTCATGTCCCCTGTATTGTCAGGTGGATTCATATCCACTGTACCAACATGGAAGTCCTCAATTTTCTTTTTATATTTTATGCGTTTTGAGTCCTAATTGATTTTTGCTTAATCCAGATTCAAAAAGATTTTCTCCAATGTTTTCTTCTAGAAGTACTATAACCTTACATTATATATGTAAGTCTGTGAGCTAGTTTGAGACAATTTTTTAAAAATATTTGTGTATTTATTTGGCTGCACCTGGCCTTAGTTGCAGCATATAGAACCAGCTTCCTGACTAGGGATTGAACCCAGACCCCCTTCACTGGGCGCAGGAGTCTTAGCTACTGGACCACCAGGGAGATCCTGAGATGATTTGTGTGTGTGTGATGTAAAGTAAAGGTGGAGGTTCAGTTGGTTTTTTGTTTTTCTTACATATGGATTTTCATATTGTTCCAGCCTCCTTAGTTGGAAAGTCAGTTTCTCCCTTATTGAATTATCTTGGTACTTTCATAAAAAATCACTTGGTTATGTATGTATAAATCTGTTTCTGAACTCTGTTCTGTTTCATTAATCTATGCATCAGACCTGAGAGGAATACTACACTGGCTTGATTTACTCTATCTTTATAATAAGGCTTGAAATCACATAATGTTCACCTCTACTTGATTCTTTTTCAAAATTGTTCTGTCTCTTATATGTCTTCTGCTTTTCCTTATGATTTATAGAATTAGCTAGTTTAATATGTACAATTTTCATTGGAATTATTTTGAATCTGTAATTTGTAAGAATTGACTGTCTTTAAATTGAGATATAGTCAACACAGTTTCTATTAGTTTCAGGTATATGACGGAATTATTTGATGTTTATGTCTATTGCAAATTGATTATCACAAGAAATTCAGTTAACATCCATCATCATATATACTTACAAAATTTTTTTCTTGTGGTGAAGACCCTTAAGAGCCACCCTTTTAGCAACCTTCAAACATTCAATGTAGTGTTATTAACTATTATCACCATGCTGTAGCTATATCCCATGACCCATTTATTTTATAACTGGAAGTTTATACCTTTTGACCTCTTCTACCTCTTTCACTCACCTGCCCCTCTTTGTTTTGCCTCTGTCAACAACCAGTCTGTTCCCTGTAGTGTGAGCGTGGTGGGGTGGAGGGAAGGTGGTTTGTTTTTTTCAGATTCCACATATAAGTGAGATCCCAAGGAATTTATATTTTCCATAGTAGCTGTACCAATCTTCATTTCTACCAGTAGTGCACAAGGGATCCCATTCTGTGCATTCTTGCCAGCACCATTTTTTTCTTCCCAGCACCATTTTTTTCTTCCCTTTTTTGATAATAGCCAATCTAACAGATGTGAGATGGTATTGAATATTCTTTTCTTAATATTATTGAATTTCCTGATCCATAAAAAGAGTTTCTTTCTTCTTTGGTTTAGGTCTTAAATTTCTCCCAGCAATGTTTTCTGATTTTCTTGAATACATTTTGTTAGATTTCTTTCTTGCTATTTCATGTCTTTTATGCTGTTGTAGATAGTATTTTTAAATTTAAATTTCTACTTTTTCACTGCTAAATATAGATTATTAATTATTATATATTGACGTTTTACTTTGTAATCTTGCTATACTCACTTATGAGTTCTTATGACATTTTGGTAAGTTCTTTGGGATTTTGTGCATAGATATCATTTTGTCTGCATATAAAGATACTTTTATTTTTTCCCTGTAATCTGTATGCCTTTTATTTTTATTGCGTATCACATTGAAGGAACAGAAGTATAATTTTGAACAGAAATGGTAGTGTTAAATAACTTTCCCTTGCTGCTAATCTTAGAATGAAACCATTCAGCCTTTTGCCATTAATTCCAATGTTTTCTTTAAGATTTTTATTGATGCTCTTTTTTAAGCTGAGAAAATTTCCTTCTTTTAGTAGTTTGTTGAGAGGAGAGATGAGACATAGAAAGTGTTTTCCTTTGTCAGAGCAGTGTTAGTAAGAAGGTAGCTACCATAAAAGTGGGTAAGAAGAAGACACCTAAAATGTAACAAAATTATGCAAGGTAAGTGTCCTTGATGTTTATCCTAGAGAAATGAAAACTTAGGTTTTACACAAACATCTTTACAGGAATTTATGTATAATAACCAAAAACTTGGAAACGACCCAAATGCCCTTCAAACAAATTGTAGTACTTTAATATAATGGAATATTCAATTAAAAGGAATGAACTGTTGACAAATGCAACAAGTTGGATGAATCTCAAGAACATTGTACTAAGTGACAGAAGCCAGTATCAAAAGTTTACATACATCATGGCACCATTTTTACATTTTCAAAATGATAGAATTATATGATATGATAGAATTACAGTGATAGAAAATATCATTATTCCAATGTAATTTTCTAGTGTTTAATTGCACTATGCTGCTGCTAAGTCGCTTCAGTCGTGTCCGACTCTGTGTGACCCCATAGACAGTAGCCTACCAGGCTCCCCCGCCCCTGGGATTCTCCAGGCAAGAACACTGGAGTGGGTTGCCATTTCCTTCTCCAATGCATGAAAATGAAAAGTGAAAGGGAAGTCGCTCAGGTGTGTCCGACTCTTAGTGACCCATGGACTGCAGCCCACCAGACCTCTCCATCCATGGGATTTTCCAGGCAAGAGTACTGGAGTGGGGTGCCATTGCCTTCTCCGGTGAGATTACATTAATTATGTAATTAATGTAATCTGACAGTTTGATAGATTTCCACATCATTCATGATAAAACATCTCAGCAAACTAGAAGTAGAAAGGGATTTCCTCATCCCAATAAAAGGCATTTTTGGAAAACTTACTATCAACATCATAGTTAATGCTCAAAGACTGAATACTATTCCCTAAGATCAGAAACAAAATAAGAGTCTGCTCTTATCAATTCATTTCATCACTGTTTACTTCAACATTGTTTCTATAGCTGGGTAATAGGCTAGAAAAAGAAAGAAAATGTGTGCAGATTGAAAAGGACAACGTGATTCTTTGCATTGAAAAACAAACAACACTTCAACCTACTAGAACTGAGTGGATTTATCAAGTTTGCAGAATTCATGTTCAAGATACAAAAAGGATTTGTAGTTCTATATTACTAGCAATGGAAAATTGGAAATTCAAATTTGTAAAATACAGTTTACGATAGTATCAATAAGTATGAGCTAATTTTGGAATAAATTCAAGAAAAAAATTTCACTGAAAAGTATAAAACATTGTTTAGAGAATACAAAGCAAACTTAAATGACAAGATAGATCATTTTCATGAATCAGATGATTTGATATTGTGAAGATGTCCATTCTTGTATATAAATTAATTTATACACTCAATATAATGCTAATCAAAATCCCTGTAATATTTTTTATACAGGTTGACAAACTAAATGTAAAATTTATGTGGCAACCAATACAAAGCACTTCCTGTAGCCAAAATAATTCTGAATGAAGTTGGAAGACTCACACCATATAAAATAAAGTTACTATAACATTGCAATAGACATTTAAACTAATGAACCAGAAAAGAGAGCTTAGCAGTAGATGTTCATCAGTTCAATTCAGTTCATTCTCTCAGTTGTTTCCGTCTCTTTGTGACCACATGGACTGTAGCAAGCCAGGCTTCCCTGTCCATCACCAACTCCCAGAGCTTACTCAAACTCATGTCCATTGAGTCGGTGATGCAATCCAGCCATCTCATCCTCTGTTGTCCCCTTCTTCTTCTGCCTTCAATCTTGCCCAGCATCAGGGTCTTTTCCAAAGGATCAGTTCTTTGTATTAGGTGGCCACAGTATTGGAGTTTCAGCTTCAGCATCAGTCCTTCCAATGAATATTCAGGACTGATTTCCGTTAGGATGGACTGGTTGGATCTGCTTGCTGTCCAAGGGACTCTCAAGAGTCTTCTCCAACACCACAGTTCAAAAGCATCAATTCTTCGGCACTCAGCTTTCTTCATGGTCCAACTCTCACATCCATACATGACTACTGGAAAAACCACACCTTTGACTAGATGGACCTTTGTTAGCAAAGTAATGTCTCTGCTTTTTAATATGCTGTCTGGGTTGGTCTTAACTTTTATTCCAAGGAGCAAGTGTCTTAATTTCATGGCTGCAGTCACCATCTGCAGTGATTTTGGAGCTCAAAAAAATAAAGTCTGTCACTGTTTTCATTGTTTCCCCATCTATTTGCTGTGAAGTGATGGGAACAGACGCCATGATCTTAGTTTTCTGAATGTTGAATACTAAGCCAACTTTTTCCCTCTCCTCTTTCACTTTCATCAAGAGGCTCTTCAATTCTTCTTTGCTTTCTGCCATAAGTGTGGTGTCATCTGCATATCTGAGGTTATTGATATTTCTCCCGGCAGTCTTGATTCCAGCTTGTGCTTCATCCAGTCGAGAAATGGCAACCCACCCCAGTATTCTTGCCTGGAGAATCCCATGGACGAAGGAGCCTGGTGCGCTACAGTCCACGGGGTCGCAAAGAGTCGGACACGACTGAGCGACTTCACTTTCACTTTCACTCTGCATATAAGTTAAATAAGCAGAGTGACAATATACAGCCTTGATGTACTCCTTTCCCAATTTGGAACCAGTCTGTTGTTTCATGTCCAGTTCTAACTGTTGCTTCTTGACCTACATACAGATTTCTCAGGAGGCAGGTCAGGGGGTCTGGTATTTCCATCTCTTTAAGAGTTTTCCACAATTTGTTGTGATCCACACAGTCAAAGGCTAGAGATATTCATATTGATTGTCAACTGATCTTAAGAAAGGGGACAAGATAATAGGGAAATGATAGTCTTTTCAACAGCTCATACTAGGGCAGTTAGATAAACAAAAGGAAAAAAAATGAGCCTTGATCATTATTTCACACCATGCATAAAAATTAACTTGAAGCGAATCATACATGTATAAAAGTTAATTTGTAAAATTTTAGTAGCGTACATATTTTAAAATATCCCATCCTTTGGATAGGAACATTTTTTTTAGATAGGATACAAAGAGTACATTCTTTAAAGGAAAAGCAAATGGGACTCAAACCCTTACGGTTTATGTCGTTTAAAAGTGTTACTCAAACCCTTAAAATTACGGTGTTTCAAAGTGTTACATATGAAAGACACTGCGGCACTGAAAATGCAAATGCAAAATATAGATGGGAAGAGAATATTTGCAATACGTCCCCCCAGTTCCATTTTCCCATATCATAATTTTTGGTTTGATCAGTGTTCATTGTTTACAGTATAATGACTCTGTTAAACACTTCACAAATGAGCTATAATTACATTTCTTTTCTTTGACAACTGTTGTTTTTCTTAAAGTCGATAACTATCTTGTTTTTCATTTGTTTGCTTGCTCACTTAGCTTTCTTTGTTCTTAGTACCAACTGTAGAATACAGCTGAAAAGAAAAGAATATACATGAGCACCTTTTAGATAATTTCCTGCATATGATAAGAAACCCAGTTGGCAGTCAGAAGTGTTGATGTGTATGGATGCTACATCACTTTGGTTGTGTTGACTCTTTGTCTCTCAGTTGTGTCTGACTCTTTGTGACCCCGTGGACTGTAGCCCACCAGGCTCCTCCATCCATGGGATTTTCCAGGCAAGAATACTGGAGTGGGTTGCCATTTCCTTCTCCAGGACATCTTCCCAACCCAGGGATTGGACCCGGGTCTCCAGCATTGTAGGCAGACGCTTTACCGTCTGAGCCACCAGGGAAAACATACATGAGACCCTTTTAGATAATGTTCTGCATATGATAAGAAACCCAGTTGGAAGTCAGAAGTGTTGATATGTATGGATGCTACGTTGCTTCAGTTGTGTCAACTCTTTGCAACCTTATGGACTGTAGCCCTCTAGGCTCCTCTGTCCTTGGGATTCTCCAGGCAAGAATACTGGAGTGGGTTGCCATGCCCTGCTTCAGGGGATCTTCCCACGTCTCCTGCTGGGAGAAGCCTTTATATATGAGAACAGTTTAGATAATTTCCTGCATATGGTAAGAAACCCTAGTTGGAAGTCAGAAGTGTTGATAGTCAATAGGAAGTTGCACCTAATTCCTAGAATCCTTGAAGAAAAGTAAAGACATGAAAAAAAGTTAGTTGTTCCAGCTTAGAACATATTCCCAAAGATTATCGGTAGCAGAAGGCTACCCTGACTTCCTAGTTTTCAGTCCTTTTACTTTCCCTGCCTATTAGAACCTCTGTCCTCAGCCACCTATGAAGTTATAACTGTTATGTCAATTCGTGTGCTATAACCAGAAATAATTAGTTCATAGCATTACCAGATTGGATTTCTTAATGTATTGTCCCCAGAAATATTATTGGTATGCAGTAGAGTCCAAAGTAATTATAGATAATACAGTTTACCTACGTTGTAGTTGTAGGTAACATTGAAGGGAGGTATCTTACATTTAATATTGTTTCTATGGGAAAATGTGTTTCAGAGTTCTCCCAAATCTATCTGTTAATGAACTTTTAAAATACCACACATTATAAATTGGTAATCATGTTATGTAGCTTCCTTTCTTTGGCTAAGTGTTTTCCTAACTAATTCAGCAGATATTTATTGAGTGCCTACTATGTGGCAAGGATTATGCTTAGTGTGAGAGAGGCATGGTGAACAAGACCTGGTGTCTACCTCTCAAAGAATTTGGAGTCTGTTGGGGAAGACAGTAAAAATAAATGTTCAACTACAATAGAGCATATTGAGTGCCTGAAAAACAGGATATTGAAGAGGGACATGGGAGAAAACACTTGGTCAAGTCTTGAGGTTCAAGATTCCAAGGAATGAACAAGTAAGATGTGTAATTTATCCTAAGGGTTCTGAGCAATCAGATATCGTGGAATAGAGTAAAATGATATGATTTGCACTTTACAAAAAGAACAGCGGCTACAGGTATACCACGTTTTGTTGACCCTAGCTTTATTGCACCTTGCAGATTACATTTTTGTTGTTGTTGTTACAAATTCAGTTTGTGGCAACTGTGCATCAAACTAGTCTTCTTGGCATTATTTTTCCAATGGCATTCACTCACTCATGTCCCTGTGTCATATTTAGGCAATTCTCATAATATTTCAAACTTCATGATTATTGTTATGTTTGTTATGGTGATCTCTGATGGGATCAGTTATCTTTTGTAATTCTTTGGGGGTGCCTTGAACAGTGTCCGTATATGCCAGTTAACTTAACTAAGATAGTTGTTTGTGTTCTGACTGCTCCATCAGCCAGCTATTCCTCTGTCTCTCTCTCTCTCTCTCCTTAGGCCTCCCTATTTTCTGAGACACAACAATTCTGAAATAGGCCAGTCAATGACCCTATAATGGCCTCAGCAGTGTTCAAGTGAAAGGAATAGCTGCACATGTGTCTCTTTACATCAAAAGTAGGAACGATTAAGCTTAGTGAAGAAGTCATGTTGAAAACTGAGGTAGGCTGAGAGCTAGGCCTCTTGCACCAAAGAGTTAGCCAGGTTGTGACCACAAAGGAAGAGTTCTTGCAGGAAATTAAAAGTGTTGCTCCAATGAACAAAACTGTCTTACTGATGATATGGGAAAAGTTTTAGTGGTCTGGAAAGACAATCAAACCAGTCACAACATTCCCTTAAGCCTAAGCCTCATCTAGAGCAAGGCCCTACCTCTCTTCAATTCTTTGAAGACTGAGAGAGATGAGGAAACTACAGAAGCATAGTTTGAAGGTAGCAGAGGTTGGTTCATGAAGTTTAAGGAAAGAAGTCATCTCTATAACATAAAAATACAAGATGAAGCAGCAAGTGCTGATGTAGAATCTGTAGCAAGTTATTCAGAAGATCTGGCTAAAATAATTAATGAAGGTGGCTACATTAAACAACAGATCTTCACTGTAGATGAAACAGCCTTATATTGGAAAAAGATGCCATCTAGGACTTATGCAGTTAGATAGGAGAAGTCAGTGCCTGTGTTCAAAGCTTAAAGGGACAGGTTTACTCTCCTAAACAGGAGCTAATGTGGATGGTGACTTAAGTTGAAGCCAGTGCTCAGGTTGTTCAGTTCAGTTGCTCAGTTGTGTCTGACTCTTTGTGACCCCATGGATTGCAGCATGCCAGGCTTCCCTGTTCATCACCAACTCCTGGAGCTTGCTCAAACTCATGTCCATCGAGTTGGTAATGCTAACCATCTCATCCTCTGTCATCCCCTTCTCCTCCTGCTTTCAACCTTGCCCACCATCAGGGTCTTTTCCAATGGGTCAGTTCTTTGTATCAGGTGGCCAAAGTATTGGAGTTTCAGCTTCAGCATCAGTCCTTCCAATGAATATTCAGGACTGATTTCCTTTAGGATTGACTGGTTGGATCTCCTGGCAGTCCAAGGGATTCTCAAGTGTCTTCTCCAACACCACAGTTCAATAGCATCAGTTCTTCAGTGCTCAGCTTTCTTGATGGTCCAACTCTCACATCCATACATAACTACTGGAAAAACCATAGCTTTGACTAGATGGACCCTTGTCAGCAAAGTAATGTCCCTGCTTTTTAATACGCTGTCTAGGTTGGTCATAGCTTTTCTTCCAAGGAGTAAATGTCTTTTAATTTCATGGCTGCAGTCACCACCTGCAGTGATTTTGGAGCCCAAGAAAATAAAGTCCATCACTGTTTCCATTGTTTTCCCATCTATTTGCCATGAAGTGATGGGAACGGATGCCATTATCTTCGTTTTTTGAATGTGGATTAGTATAAGCCAACTTTTTCCCTCTCCTCTTTCACTTTCATCAAGAGGCTCTTTAGTTCTTCTTTGCTTTCTACCGTAAGGGTGGTGTCATCTGCATATCTGAGGTTATTGATATTCCTCCCAGCAATCTTGATTCCAGCTTGTGCTTCATCCAGCCTGGCATTTCACATGATGTACTCTGCATATAAGTAAAATAGCAGGGTGACAATATACAGCCTTGACATACTCCTTGCCCAATTTGGAACCAGTTTGTTGTTCCATGTCAAGTTCTAACTGTTGCTTCTTGACCTGCATACAGATTTCTCAGGAAGCAGGTAAGATGGTCTGGTATTCCATTCTCTTGAAGAATTTTCCACAGTTTGTTGTGATCTACACAGTCAAAGGCTATGGCTTGTCAATAAAACAGAAGTAGATGCTTTTCTGGAATTCTCTTGCTTTTTCAGTGATCCATCGGATGTTGGCAATTTGATTTCTGGTTCCTCTGCCTTTTCTAAATCCAGCTTGAACATCAGGAAGTTCACGGTTCACATACTCTTGAAGCCTGACTTGGAGAATTTTGAGCATTACTTTGCTAGCATGTGAGATGAGTGCAATTGTGTGGTAGTTTGAACATTCTTTGGCATGGCCTTTCTTTGGGATTGGAATGAAAACTGACCTTTTCCAGTCCTGTGGCCACTGCTGAGTTTTCCAAATTGGCTGGCATAATGAGTGCAGCACTTTCACAGCATCATCTTTCAGGATTTGGAATAGCTCAACTGGAATTCCATCACCTCCACTAGCTTTGTTCCTAGTGATGCTTTCTAATGCCCACTTGACTGCATTCCAGGATGTCTGAATCTAGGTGAGAGATCACACCTTTGTGGTTATCTGGGTCATGAAAATTTTTTTTTGTATAGGTCTTCTGTGTATTCTTGCCACCTCTTAATATCTTCTGCTTCTGTTAGGTCCATCCCATTTCTGTCCTTTATTGAGCCCATCTTTGCACAAAATGTTCCCTTGTTATCTCTAATTTTCTTGAAGAGATCTCTAGTCTTTGCCATTCTGTTGTTTTCCTCTATTTCTTTGCATTGATCATCGAGGAAGGCTTTCTTATCTCTCCTTGCTGTTCTTTGGAACTCGGCATTCAAATGGGTATATCTTTCCTTTTCTCCTTTGCTTTTTGCTTCTCTTTTCTCACCTATTGAGTGCTCATTTACCATTCTGTATACCCTAAGGCCCTTAAGAATTATGCTAAATCTTCTCTGCCTGTGCTCTACAGATGGAACAAGGAAGCCTGGTTGACTAGATCTGTTTACATCATGATTGACTGAATATTTTAAGCCCACTGTTGAGAACAGTGCCCAGAAAAGATTCCTTTCAAAATACTACTGCTCATTGAGAGTACCTGGTGTGATGGAGATGTATGTTGAGCTTCATGTTGTTTTTATACCTGCTAATACAATATCAGTTTTTCAGCCCCATGAATCATGGAGTAATTTCAACTTTCAACATTTTTCTTTAAGAAATACATATCATAAAGCTGTAGCTGCCACAGATAGTGATTCCTAATTTGGATCTGGAAAAATTCAGTTGAAAATTTTCTGGAAAGGATTTACCATTCTAGATGACATTAAGAACATTTGTGATTCATGGGAAGAGGTCTAAATAGCAACATTAACAAGAATTTGAAAGAAGCTTGAGTCCAACCCTCGTGAATAACTTTTAGGTGTTCAAAACTTCAAAGAAGGAAGTAACTACAGATGTGGCAGAAATAGCAAGAGAACTAGAAGTGGAGCCTCAAGATGTAACTGAATGCTGCAATCTCATGATAAAACTGTATTTATTATGTGACAAGCACTCTTCCATTCCACAATAAAAGCATAAACCAAATCTGGGGCACTTACCATTTCTGCCACCTCTTATGGCCTGTGTCCTCAGAGCCATTAATCAAGGAGCCTAAACTGTGACAGAGCAGCCACACCACTTGTTTTCAACTTGCTGAGGGATGATGCGCTAGGACTAGGGTCTCGACAGGATAGGCACAATTCCTTTGGAGTCCATTCTGTTTGAGCCCTTATAAAGCCTGAACTTCTTTTAAGAGCACAGGCCCAGCCCCTTAAGTCTCAGAACAGATTGCCATCAGTGGGGATTTGCAGACAGTCATGATAATTCTTCATTAGAAGCAGTCACTTCAGTGGATGAGTAAAAAAGTGGTTTATTGAGATGGAACCTGTTCCTGGTGAAGATGCTGTGAAAGTTGTTGAACTGACAAAGGATTTAGAATATGACATAAATTTAGTTGGAAAAGCCACAACAGAGCTTGAGAGGATTGATTCCAGGTTTGAAAGAAGTTCTGCTGTGGGTCAAATGCTATTAAACAGCATTGCATGCACAAGAAAATTGTGCACATAAAGAAGAGTCAATTAATGCAGCCAACTTCAGTGTTGTCTTAATTTAAGATGTTGCTAAAGACACCCCAACCTTCAGCAACCATCACCCTGACCAGTCAGCAGCCAGCAGCACTGAGGCAAGACCCTTCATCAGCAAAAAGATTATACCATGCTGAAGGCTCAGATTTTTAGCATTTTTCAGCAACAAAGTATTTCTCAGTTGAGTATGTATATAGTTCTTTTAGACATTATGCTATTGCACACTTCACAGACTACAGCATAGTGTAAATGTAAGTTTTGAATGCACTGGGAAACAAAAATTCATGTGACTCCCTTTCTTGAAATATTTTCTTTGTTTCTGTGATCTGGAGTTGAATCTGCAATTGAATCTCCAAGGTATGCCTGTGTGTAAAGAATGCACTGGAAGGAGTAATCCTGTAGGCAGGGATGTTGCACTGGTAATCTAGATGATCTGAACTAAGGGTGGTGGCTGTACCACATCTTAAATTGAAAGAAAGGAATAATTCAAAATATATTAAGACATTAGTGATTGATTGAATGTGGAGGAGAGTTTGGTAAAAGTAGGATCTAGATTTTTTGCTTGGCTGACTAGATTGATGTTTGTGAACACAGTTCCCTGTTAAGTATGATCTGTGCCAAATTCAGCAAGACTCAAGCCATGAGGTAACAGGTTTGTTTTATACTCTGGAGCATCATATTGGAAGTGCTTTACTTTTTATTGAATCACTTGAAGAATTATGTTGAGAAATTTAAAGATAATTATAACTATCTAATGATAGTTTATATAAATTTGAAAATCTTGATGAGAAAAAGAAGGAATTTGAAGAAAATAATGAGTTTTCAAGTAAATGTATTTGTGTGAGTATACTTGTTAGTTCAGTTCAGTCGCTCAGTCGTGCCTAACTCTTTGTGACCCCGTGGACTGCAGCATGCCAGGCTTCCCTGTCTTATAGGATATAAGTATAAAAGTATATTTATAGGATATGCAATTTTATTTTATTTACTTTTTTCTCTTTTTTTGGCCATGACACAAGTCTTATGGGATCTTAGTTCCCAGACCAGGGTGTGAGCCCAGGCCCCTGGCAGTGAAAACATGGACTCCTAGCCACTAGACTGTCAGGGAATTCTCTAGGATATGCTATTTTTAGAGGCATATATTTAATTACTGCCTAAAATCTTGTCCTTGTCAGCTCTTCTGGGGAAATAAGTACTTCCCACGTCCATTTATATCACTCTTTTTACACTCTCTATTCATTGTGGTTAGGGAACAATGGACCCAAAAGGACCTCTGCGGGCCATCTGGCCTCTTACTTTACTCCAGGCAGAGTTACCATGTAAAGTCTTCCAGACAAATGGATCTCCATCTATCCTATTTTTATAAACCTCCAGGATAGATTTCTTTCTCACCTTCTCTCTTTTTTTCATACCCTACAATGTCTTAGAGGGCTTTCCGGGTAGCTCAGATGCTAAAGAATTAATCTACAATGCAGGAGACCCCAGTTTGATCCCTGGGTTGGGAAGATCCCCTGGAGATACCCACTCCAGTATTCTTGCCTGGAGAATTCCATGGACAAAGGAGCCTGGCAGGCTACTGTCAATGGGGTTGCAAAGAGTTGGATACAACTGAGCAACTTTCATTTTCACCTTAACAATGTCTTAAGCAGATGGGAATAACAATTCCAGTGCTTCCAATTAGGTCATGTCAGCAAATTAGGCCATATTAATATGATAATTTTTAATATATACAATGCAGTACTATATAATGGTGTTGACATATATCATCCATGTGCTGTACAGACATTTATGCTGTTCTGCCATTTGAGTTTAAATACTTGTACTTCTTAGGGGGATAGAGGCTGTATAAGTTTTGGTTTTTTAATATTTTTTGGCTGTACAGGATCTTTAGCTGTGACATACAAATGCTTAATTGCAGCATGTGGGATCCAATTCCCTGACCAGGGAGGTCTCTGTAGAAGTTTTTAACATGTTTGCTTTTATAATATTGAGATCTCTTTTTCAGATACTTCTTAACAAGAAATTTAATAATGATAATGGTAAGCATAAGTGATAATGATAAGTGCTAACCAAGGAAATGACCATAAAATAATTAATGTTGCTAGTACAAAGTCAATTGTTGAAGAATCTGAGGTAATTACAATTACTTTTCTTTCTCTATACCATTATTTTTATTCCTCTGTGATATTTGTTGAGAATATTAACAGGTGAAAATGAACAGATTCTTTTTTTAAATTGTAGTTGATTGAGAATGTTGTATTAGTTTCTGCTGTACAGCACAGTGATGCAGCTGTACATATTTATACATTCCTTTGTATATTTTCCATTATGGTTTACCACAGGACATTGAATGTAGTTCCCTATGCTATTCAGTAGGACCTAGTTGTTTATCCAGTCTCTGTGTAATAGTTTGCACCTGCTAATCCCAAACTCCCAATCCGTCACTCCCACATCCTCTCCCTCCTTCTCAGCAACAAGTCTTGAACAGATTCTTTAGATTTAAGATCAGCCTAATGCTGTCCTAGAAATAAAACAGATGTAAGTTGTATGCGTGGTTAGCTAACTCTCAGTTATTTTCTGATACCTTGCAATCTTATCTCTTTAGAGAAAACCATTTTAAGAGAAATGCCAGTTATTTTTCCTAAGAAAATGATGAAATCAACCCATAACTTTAAATTTCCTGTCACTGTGGGGATGGCAGCATTTCTTAGTGCTTTAAAAACTTTGCACAGGCAAATTACTTTCAACACAAAGCGGATTTTCTGTCTGCTAAACAGGGGGAATCCTACTTATACCATGCAATGAGGTTCAGTGAGGTCACTGCAGTGTTCCCTGCTGCACAGGGACTGAGATATTGTGAGACTAGGGTGCCTCTTCCTGAGCCAGTTCTTTTTTTTTTTGAGGAAAGCGTCTCTGGCTCTGAGGGCTTCACTAGTGGCTCAGTGGTAAAGAACCTGCCTGAGCCAGGTGCTGTAGGGTTCCTGTATTAGTAAGGAGATGGTCAGTAATAGTAAAGTACAAATAAAACAATATTTTCTTTTTAGAGGAGGAAGGTGGTATGTTAGTTATGTGGCTATGTGGAATGGAGGAAGGCTTTAGTAAAGATGTGAAGATATCCACTCAAGAACTAAGAGTGGTTTAGCCCAGGTCTCTCTCATTGCAGGCAGATTCTTTACCAGCTGAGCCACAAGGGAAGCCCAAGAATTCTGGAATCGGTAGCGTATCCCTTCTCCAGTGGATCTTCCCTACCCAGGAATCAAACTGGGACCTCCTGCATTGCAGGCGGATTCTTTACAAACTGAGCTATCAGGGAATCCATTTTGAGGTGGCAGGAATGGCTAAGTCCACAGGTGGAGGAAGAAGAGAAGAAATACGTCTCTTGTATGAAAGGAAAGGAAGTGAACAATGAGTAAAAAAAAAAAAAGTAAGGAAAAGTAACAGAATTCTCAAATGATGAATTCTATTTTCTCTGGGCAGTGGTAAGTTTAAGAATTAAGAGACATAGGTTCTGATTTTTTTAAATTGTTTTTGCTGTTTACCGGAGAAATATAGTAAAAATATGAGCTAACACTCTTACAGTGTTTACCATGTGCCAACTGTCCCCAGCATATTTTATTCACTAACTCGTTTAATTTTTACTACTACTCTTTGTGTAATAAGTACTTTTTATCCCCTTTTATGGGGAAACCAAGGTACAGCATTTAAGTGACTTGCTCAGAGACTCTCAGATTGTAAACGAGTGAGGCAGGATTTGAACGTGCACAGTTTGGCTACTAAGTACATACACTTGCCTATCATTCCCCTAAGGTAGCAGAATAATTGTAATATTTGTTGGTGACCATGGGTTTAAGGTGACTTCTGTTTCCCTGTTACTGATTTTTTAGCATCTCTGTTCAGGTATGGCAAGAGAAGATATAGAATTTAAAAATCTATACATTCTATGTGTTGTCATTTTAAACGCCCAAATAAGATTTATTCATGCTGAGTCATACAAAATTGGTTACCTTATTGATGTGATCAATGGATGGAGTTTAGAAAGAGATTGAGAATGTTTTTCAGAATTGATTCAGTTTTTAAAGAATTAGATTAGCTCTTTTGATCAATGACTTTTATGATCAAACTCACATGAAATAAACTTTTTATGAAAAATATTTTTAAAGTCCATAGTAATGTTGCCTTTACTTTCTAACTTTGCCTAAATTTGGTTAACACAGTGGAGTAGATTATTCATGGGAATAGTCTCTCTCATCCATCTTTGCCTGATAGATAAAAAGATAGATTAGATTGAACAATTGCTTTATAATAATATCTTGTTCCAAAAAGTTTTATGGAAAGGTTTAGGATCCCAGGTTCTTTTGTAAAATTGTCTTGGTTAAGGTATTAAATTTGGGTTACTCTCTTCTTACATACAGTATTGTAGCCCTTCTGCTTCTTGGTGTGAAATAGGCTGCTTGCAGAACTTGGTCAGTGTCAAAAGATTAGCTGTATTAGACATGTTAGATTTCTATTTACAGATGTGTTTATAAGCATGCCTAGCAATAAGAAAATCACACTTCTTATAATTCACCCAAGTTATCTTTGGAAGTTTCCTGTGGGAAAATTTTGGCATGGGGTTCTGACAAGAGTATGGAGTGACCATTCTTCCCTAAAAAGTTGTCTTCTACCAGATTTGAAAATGTTTTTTCAGGTTGATGAAATGGTTTCTAAATTAACAACCATTGGCAGGGGGAAAGGGAGTGAAAGTGAAAGTGAAGTCGCTCAGTTGTGTCCGACTCTTAGCGACCCCATGGACTACAGCCCACCAGGCTCCTCCGTCCATGGGATTTTCCAGGCAAGAGTACTGGAGTGGGGTGCCATTGCCTTCTCTGTTAGCAGCAGCTAGGCATATTATATTTACTTGGAGCTGGTATACCTGGTGACAGCCTTAGTGCCCTAGCAGAAGACAAATTCCTAGCCTTTCTTTGTGGTGGTCTGCAGGGCAGGTGAAGAGAAGTGAAAGTCACTCAGTCATGTCTGACTCTTTGTGACCCCATGGACTCATGGAATTCTCCAGGGAGAATACTGGCGTAGATAGCCATTCTCTTCACCAGGGGATCTTCCCAACCCAGGGATCGAACCCATGTCTCCCACACTGCAGGCAGATTCTTTACCATCTTGAGCCACTAGGGATGTTAGAGGGGTAAATAAGCAATGTTCTCTTTTACTTATTATGTTCCTTTCCTCATTTAAAATAGTTTTAAAGGATAAAAGATGAATTAACTATCATAAATTTACAAATCAGTAAGAAACATTGTAGGATGAAATAGATAAATGAATAGAAACAAGAGTCAGAGAGGCTGTCAACTGATGAATGGACAAGTATAATGTGGTATGTCCTCACAGTGGAATGTTACTTGGAATAAAAAAAGGAGTTAAACACTGAAAAATGCTACAACATGGATTGAAAGCATTGTGCTAATAAGCCAGTCACAAAAGACCACATATTGTGTGATTCCATTTGTATGAACTGTCAAAACAGTCCAGTCCATAGAGACAGAAAGTAGATTAGTGTTTGCCTAGAGCTAGGTTGATACAGGGGCCTGCAGTGGAGGTGGAGTGATTGCTAAGAGATGAAAGATTTTAGGGAAATGAAAATATTCTGAAATTGTGAAGGATGCACATCTCTAAATGTTCTAAAAACTGTTGAATTGTAATCTTTAAATGGGTGAGTCTTATGGTGTGTGAATTATATCTCAATAAAGGGTTGTTTTTGTTTTTTTTAAAGCATCTGGATTCTTCTTTCTACTCTGGCTGCTGTGGTTCACCACTTTGCTCAAGAGCTTCCATAGTAGCCCCAGGGTAATTGCTGCAGTGTGCTGTGCTGTCATATCTGACTCTTTGCGACCCCATGGAATGTAGCCTGCCAGGCTCCTCTGTCCATGGGGATTCTCCAGGCAAGAATACTGGAGTGGGTTGCCTTGCCCTCCCCCAGGGGAGCTTCCTAACCCAGGGATTGAACCCAGGTCTCCTGCATTGCATTCAGATTCTTTAACCATCTGAGCCACCACGGAAGCCCAAGAATCCTAGAGTGGGTAGCATATCTCTTTTCCAGGGGAACTTCTGACCCAAGAATCTAACCGGAATCTCCCGCATTGCAGGCGGATTCTTTACCAGCTGAGCTTCCAGGGAGGCCCTGGTGTCAAGTGCAGGTCGTAACATCCAAAGCAAGGAAGTTTTCCGTAATGTCCGTTTGTCACTGAGCATTATTTTGTTTTTGTTTTTGAAGCCTCCAGCAGACTTCCCATTTTCCCTATAAGGCAGAATCATTGGGGAATGAAAGTACTAGACTTGCTGAGACCAATCACAGTTCACCTCTTCTTGACTAATATGGGCTTGAAGAGGTGTCCTTAAATCATGTGCCTGGTGGTACAGTGGTAAAGAATCTGCCTGCCAGTGCAGGAGACGCAAGAGACATGGGTTTGATCCCTGGGTCAAGAAGACCCCCCCTGGAGCAGGAAATGGCAACCCACTCCAGTATTCTTGCCTGGAAAATTCCGTGGACAGAGAAACCTGGCAGGCTACAGTCCATCTAGGCACAAAGAGTTGGACATGACTAAGCACACACACGCACACCAGATATCTAAATAGATCTGCCATTAGTCTGGGGTTGAGGACTTCAAAACTTAAGGAGAAGCTTTTTTTAGCTCATGCTCCCTTAGCTACAAGTTATAGGTGCTAAAGAAAAAGTTATTCTGATACTTGTTAAAACAGTAAGGAAGACTTTATTCAAGGAGTTGACTCTATCTCACTAGAGTTTGCAATAGGAGTCAACTCTATTGCAACTGAGGCGAGAGATCACTCAACTCTGAACACAGCAGAGAGAGCTGGGGATTTATAGCCAACAAGCAGGGTAAAGGGGTCGGTGGTCAGAAAATTAGTAAGAGGAGACATCAAGGTAGGGAGATTTTGCTAAACTGATTGCTCCTGCCAGCAGCACATGCTTGTCTCAAAGATTAAACTATGCATGTCTAAGTGCATAGGCTGGTACAGTGAAACTGTGGATTGCTTATTAAATCGGTTATGGTTCCTTTGGTCACTCACTCTTCTACTTGGATAACTGGTAATTCTAGACTTTCTTGCAGCAGGGATGTGTGCATTTATCAGATCAAAATCAAGGTCAAAACAGAATTCTTGCAAAAAGAAGGCCAAGAAATTAGCTGTAAATAGTGAGGATTAGGAACTTGATCAGGTATCAAGAGTTAATCAGGTATCAAGAGTAGGGGCATTCTTGATAAATTGGCTTAGCAGGATTCTTGCTAAAATTGGACCTGGAAAGGGCAAGAGAGACTTGGAAGGCCAAAATTGAGGCCTAGTTAAGAAGAGGGCTAAGAGGAACGTAACTGAAGTTTGACAAGGAGAAACTCTTTGTCATAGCTCAAGTTTGGTGTTTTTTTTGCTCTTTTCCCCTCTTATTATTTGATGAAAGACTGACAACTTAAAGTAACTTTCCTCAGGCCTTTAATGCAATGTAGGTTTTTCTTTACTTTTACTTCAAAAAGTATTATGTGTACCTATTCACTGAAAAAAAAATTTAAGAAATAAATCATATAACATATTCTCATTATTTCTGCATCTCCTTAAATGAGACATAGTGTGTAGTCTTCATTAATTATTTAAATTAGAACTTTGGCTCACAGGCACATTACTAACAGACCAATTTTAGTAAAATGAAATGAAATTGTGAGTACTATAGCTGCTATAAAACCTGAACCGGTGTGACCAAATCACTGATCGTTAACAGGACCTGCCGTACCTATATAAAATGCACTTAAGATACTTCAAAAGCAAACTTCTATTCAGATAACTTAAAATATGACAATGCAGTGACTTTTAATCAGACTAGAATCAGAACAGGGAAAATGCATGTATAGTTCATTTTAAAATGCAAACCTGTGCAGTCCCCGACCTAAGAACCTAAGAGAATCCCAAAATCCCTTTGCTGTGTAGATTTTTTGGTTCTGCAAACACATTTTCTCCTCAGAAGCAACATCACAATGCTAGATAACAGGTTAGTCCCAAGAGATTGTTTAGCCCATTGAACTTTATCTAGTTGAATTTATAATATTAATAGTAACCATAAGCCTTTCTGGACCTGTGATGGGGAGGAATAGATGGAAAGGGGCTTGAGCGCTTGGCACCAGCAGTTTCTGGTTGTACTGAGGAGGGGTGATGGGAGTGGAGGAGACTGGTAGAAACAGCTCGCTTGTGGAGAAGTGGGGAATGCATCTGAGACTAGGGCTGCAGTGGTTATTTAGTCTGAAGTCTGCAGTGGTTGGAAAATGAATGTACCTTAAAAATACTCCAACTTGACATGTACTTTCTGAAAGGCTTATCACAGTAAATATAGCTCTTTAGGCAAACATGCAGTTTATTAAAGTGGTTCAGTTACCATGGCAACATATCTGGAATTTATAGCTCCTTATTTTGAGAGGGCTTCATTTCCACCTTTTGAGGCACTGAAATCCAAGGCTAAAGTTCTTAACAGCCTCCAATCTCATTGTATGAATTTTTAGTCTTTAGAAAACATAGACGTACAAAATGTAGCTTGGAGAGAATCAATCTTGTGACTTGATAGTCATATGCATGAATTTTAAATTGGTATTTTTCAATTTTAAAATGTTTTAAACTGTTTCCTATTAAAAAATTTTTTTAATTATTACAAAGCTACATATGATCATAATTTAATGAGGAGAAATAGAAATTTCGAAAAAAGTAACAGTCTCCTAAATTTATTCCCTGGAGGCAACCACGTTCTTTTCTTGTAGCTGATTTTGAGGGATTTACTTCAGATCCCTCAGCAATGGGTTTATCTTACTTCTTGGTTGGTATTACTGCTTGCTTTGCAGCAAGTGTCATTTTAGGCATCATCAATTGGTTTCTCTATAGGTAAGATAAAATTTTAGCTCTTTTGGTCTTCAGCCCCACCCTCACATCCAGACCTTTCCCCTGTTCCCATTCTTCAAACAGCAATAGATAGGGAGATAGACAGATTGATAGATTGATGGATCAATAGATAGAAATGGATGAAGAGAGGGAGAAAGTTACAGTTTTACAAATTTTATATAAATTTATACTAATTTTGGCTTGATCAGTATTCAACTTGTACAGTATTAGAACCATGTTTATAATTTACAGATGAACAATACAATATACTATGGATGTTTTTTCTTTTATGACTCATTTTTCACTAATTCAGCCTCTTACCTTAGTTGTCCAGACTCCTTGCAATATCTTTAAATGTTAGCATTACATCAATTTTATCCACTTAATGAAATTTCTCCTGTACCATTTGATCAACTGCAGTCTGGACAGTTTTTCTTTAGGTTTGCTGTGAAACTCTTATCAGGGATTTTTATCTATTTCTCCCTTGTACTGAATTACTTCTTTTTCAAATATATATATATATATATATATATAATTTTCTTTATTTTTTTATTCCCTTGTTTTGCTGTACATTTTCCAGTAGCCTCCCAAGAAGGGGTACGTTGGCAGTAAATTGTTTGAAACTCTGCATATCTGAAAATGCCTTTGTTCTACTTTTATATCTGATTTTTAATTTGGCTGTATATGAATTGTTAAAAATCGTTTTCTCTCATTCAGTATCAATGTTGAGATAACCAGTGCCATTCAGATGTTTTATTCTGTTTTGTTTCTGTGAAATCTGTTCCTCCCTTCTCTAGAGACTTGTAGAGTTCTTTCTTTGTTCCCATTGTCCTAAGATTTCATGATTATGGACCTTGCTCTGGGTCCATTTTCGTCTGTTATGAAGGATCTTCATTGGGCATTTTCTAGTTTCCATTTTGGGAACTTCCAGTTTTAAGTTCTGTAAAATATTCTTTTTTTTTTTTTTTAATTTCTATTTTTTTCTATGTTGTTTTCTAGAACTTTTATTATTCACATATTGTTTTCATGGTCTGGTTCTCTGATTATATTTTATATTTTCTCTGTTATTTTATATTTCCATCTACTTCCTGGAAGATTTTCTCAGCTTAGTAACCAGTAGATTTTTCATTTCTGCTATTATAGTTTTAATTTCCAAGAGAATTCTGCCCCACTCCCCCAACTCTTTTTTTTTTCTTCTTTTTGTAGTGTCCTGTTCTAGTTTGGTTTTTTCTCTCTCTGCACTGTTGATCTATTCACGTAGGTTGCTTTCCACAAATGTCTGGTGGGTTTTTCTGTTTGTTTGCTTGCTTTTATTTACAAGATTTTAAACACTAACTAGGAACTCTGAATGGATATGTAGAGTTTCCATGTTTATTGAAGGATAATAATTGAGTGATCTGATTGGGATGTCTTGTTGAGGAACCCCAATATCAGTATCTTTAGTCTTTTTTTTAGTGGTCTGCTTTTCCCAAAAAGAATCATTTTACACGATTCTTCTCCCTTGCCTCAGTCTCTATTTGGGGACCCTAGGGAATAAAAAAAGTGGAGAGAGAGGGTCAGATCTCACCATTTGTTATGTAACTTACATCTAATCCCCTTGATTTTTTGCAGGATGACCTAACATCAGTGTAGGATTCCTCCACCTGAATAACCTCTGTTTTGCCCTCTCCAGAAAATAAATTTATAGTTTTCTTCCAGGATGGATTGGGAGATCACCTCTTATGTGGAATGGGTAGAGAATGGATCAGCACAGCACATATTTAGCTACTTAAACATTTTTTCAAACAGTCTTCCTATTTTAGCCACATCCCTATCCTCACTTCCAGAGGTGACATTTCCTGATCCTTTTCTGATCACGCCATTTTAAACCAGGTACTTCTCAACACTCCATACTGGCAGCTTAAGAACTGTCAGGTTGGCTAATCAGTTACCAGGCGTCTGTCTGCTTTTTCACTTGCAAGGTTTTGTGGCTATTGATCCCTCTCCAACCTCTTTTTCTCTATACATTTTTCTATCATTTAAATATAGCACTGAGGAGTGGAGGTTAAATATATTCAGCCTGCTATCTTTTCCCAAAATGTCTGACTAATTTATTTTAACAGTTAAGAGATATTGTATTCGTGTTTTAAATTTAATTCTGGCTATCCATTTTAAATTTAACTCCTATTTAATTCATCTCATATTGATTTCTTATGCTTAACCAGTAACCTGGCCTCTAGCTAGCTAAGAAAAGCCTATTCAGTATGAGCTTTCATGATTTTTCTCCCTTCTGCCTCAGGATTTCTTTGTCTCCCTCCCTGTTCTCTCTCACCTCCCTACTGATCTCTTAATCCCATCACGCCAGCCTGTTCTGCAACCTTCTCCATCCTGGAGACAAGCACAGTCCCCTCATTTCTTATTTTTCTCAGTCTTTCTACACCTTTAACAGCCTTTTTGTAAATCTACCTTAGTTTCTTAGTTAAAAAGAAATGAAAAAACAACTTTCCTTAACCCTTAAACTTGAGCTCAGTTTTCTTATTCTTTTTCAGTTTCTCTCCCACACACACAGTGCCATTTGTTTGCCTTTTTATCTTCCATTTTCTCCTTCACTCTGTTCCACGTACTCCTCTGTATGAGCTTTTTTTTTGAAAATTACTTTCTTAACAAAACCACCAACCGCTTCCTCACCACAGCTTGCTTGACTGCCCACTTTGCTTTGAGACTCCTTCCCTATCTTGTTGTTGTTGTTTTCCATCTAAATTCTTATCTTGTTTTTATTTTATTTCTCGGTTTTTTCCCTCTCATGTTCCTCTCGTTTCACGCGTCGCTTTAGGTGTGGGCTTCTACTATAGGCTGCCTTGAGGACAAAACAGTTAAAGTTCATAGAAACTTACTGATTTTCAGGCTTTCCTTGCGTTATTAAAGTGGCATGATTTCTTATAAACATTCTTATGACATTAATGAGGTTTAACTTTTTATATTTAGGCAGGTGCTGTAAAGGATTATATTAAGATGATGCTTCAGAATGATTCACTTAAATTTCTGGTTTTCGCTCACCATTTAAGCATGCTCCAAGCTTGCACAGAAGCCGTTATAGAAAACAAGGTAGGTTTTATTTATAAAACACTACGTAGGATGCAGTTTTTATATGCTAAACATCAACTGTAGTTTTTATAATTGAGGTGGATTTTTTTTTGCCTTCTTCAGATTGTGGGATGTATATATATAAATTATTATTACATATTTTATTGCAAATTATACAAATGTATATATTTTTTAAATTGTACTAATATTGGGATCAACGGGGCACAGTGGTAAAGAATCATCCTGCCAATGTGGGAGATGCAAGAGACACAGGTTTGATCCCTGTGTTGGAAAGATCCCAGTAGGAAATGGCAACCTACTCCAGTATTCTTGCCTAGAAAGTTCCATGAACAGAGGAGCCTGGCGGGCTACTGTCCATGGGGTCGCAGAGTTGGTCACAACCGAGCATGCACACATATACTAATATTATATTTCCACTGTGTTGATAATATACTACTAATATTTGTCTTTTATACCAGTCATAATACTCCACTGATCAAATTGGATGCATGGATTAAACTCTGCTGCCTTAATAGACTATCATGTGAATTCTGTTTTTGTTATTGGATAAACCATCTGAGATTGGTATAAGCTAAGCTAAGCTAAGCTAAGCTAAGCTAAGTCACTTCAGTCGTGTCCAACTCTGTGCGACCCCATAGACGGCAGCCCACCAGGCCCCCCGTCCCTGGGATTCTCCAGGCAAGAACACTGGAGTGGGTTGCCATTTCCTTCTCCAATGCAGGAAAGTGAAAAGTGAAAGTGAACTCGTTCAGTCGTGTCTGACTTTTAGCGACCCCATGGACTACAGCCTACCAGGCTCCTCCATCCATGGGATTTTCCGGGCAAGGGTACTGGAGTGGGATGCCATTGCCTTCTCCTGAGATTGGTATAGGCAGTTAAAATTGTTGTTTACCCACATGGTGGCCTAGAATGTGGGTGATTTTGAGGGGAAAGGAAGAATAAATTTAGACAGTTTTGTTATCCAGCTGCAGTCATACTTTTTAAACATCTAGGCAGCCTACTTTATAGAATATTAAGATTTAGTATGGGTGAGTCTGAAACATACACCCAGGTAAGCCCCCTGAAACATGCTGGCTTCACTGCCTTTAGGTCCACCTTGTTCCCCAACAGCACTATCAGAACAGTATCTGCCGTTTTTTTCTTTCCAAGTTTAAACCTGTCACCCCTCTGTGTGTGCTAAGGCCTTCTTGAGATGCTCTGGATCAGCCAGAGGAAGTTCCTGACAAATTATAAGAGCTTAATATCCGTGTAACATCAGAACCACTTGCTGGTGCAGTTAGCTTTTTTAAAGGGAGGAATAAAGCCATGTTTTTTAAAACTTTGTGTACTTTTTTCAAGTATTTGCTAATAGTCATTAACATTACCAAAGAAATAATTCTAGTCTTTCCTTCATAGAATGATTTATAATAATATAACATAGTAAAGTACTATATATTAAAGGGATGCTTTCTCATTATCATATAGTATCTGTGATAGATCCTCTGAGGAAGGATTAATTAGCCTTAGAAATTTTTGAAATGATTGAACAATATTAGATGTTTAATTCTGATTCCGTTATACCTTAAAACTATTGGGATGTATTCCAAATGTGTCTCTTCTTCCCACTCCCACTTTATTGGTGTGTTTAGAATTCTGTTTAATGCCACTAAGAGTTAAAAATGTAGGTAGTCATGGTGTTGGAGGTTAATTTCTCCCAAACTCTCCTTTGCCTGACAGTATGTTTTCTTTAGAAAGACCCTCAGAAGATTTTATAGTCTCTGTTGATGGATCACTGGTCAATTTATATCTGTTTATGAGGACATAGAAAAGTTGATAAGGGACATTCTATTAAATCATTAATTTGCTGGTTTACTTATAAAACTGTGTCTCAAGTATTTAAGGCAATGTTTTCCATAAAAGTGCATATAAAAATGAGACAGTTTGAAATTCAGGGCTTATGCCTGTTTTTACAAATTTGAGTAATAAGTTTTTAAAAACTATTCTGACGTACACTGACTGCTTATATTTTCTAAACTCATATTGTTCCTAAAAGACAGCACGGTTCAATTTAGTACTTAATATTTACTTCTTTTTTAAAAATGTGTTTGTGTGTCTTGGTTCTTACCTCAGTGGAGATGACCAAATCACATATTTCTTTTAAATTTAAAAATGGGAAAAAGATGACTCAAATGCTACTTTAAAAAAGATGTTTTCCCAGTTAATGTTGCAACATTTCAGGACTACTGTTCCTGAATCCCAAATACATGGGCTGAATCCACTTTTTCTCACATGTCTGACTTTATTTTCACTTTGGAATTAGTGGTCCTGTAACTTTAAAATTAGTCTGATCCATCTTTTAAAGTTTGTATATCACTTTACCTAGAACATTATTGAAGACAATAATCCAGTTACGATTATGGAACTCCTGTTATATCTGTCACTCCTGTGACATCACACTTGGCATTGATGGTATGAAGATGAATTAGACTAGATACCATTCTCAAGTAGCTTAAAATATTTAAAAATAAGAAATTTTTATAATCAGGTTTAAGAAATCTGGTTAAGAGTCTTATACAACATTTACTAACCAATCATTTCACCAGTTTCGGTTTTATTGTGTGAACATAAAAATAAGCTGTAACATGTATATAATAAGATGGAGCTTGTCCTAATTTTGCCATTTCCCTTGTTGTTGATGGTAGACTCGTTACATCAGGATAGATGGAAGTGTTCCATCTTCAGAAAGAATACATCTGGTTAATCAGTTTCAAAAGGATCCTGAGACTCGTGTGGCTATCCTCAGCATTCAGGCTGCTGGTCAGGTAAGAAGTTTCACGTCTGAATTTGATAATGAAATGTTGAGATAATAAAAAGGCCATTAACCTTAACTATAACTTCCTATTTGGTGTGATAAATACTCATTCCACCTTGAAGAGTGCTAGAAAGTGTAACAGAAGGAGACCTCAACACCTCTGATTATAAGCTTCCTGAATTTTCAAGTAAAGAATTTCCTGAAAGAGTAAAGTTAAATTTCATTATAATGCTTTCCCATGAACTTTTGTATAGCATTTTCTCATCCCTTTCTTACAGCACTCATCTTACTTGGTTGTTTTCATCAGAGTCTGTGAGGCAAGGTGGCCTGAGGAAAAAAGAACTCTCCTGTCTTTCTGAGTTTTTTGTGGAATGCCCTTAGTTTGTTTCTTAGAATTAGGTTTGGCTACAAGTAAATGTAAATCCAAATTAACAATGACTTAAATACACAAAATTTCACTCTTGGATACAGACAGTCCAAGGCTGTTTACCACTCTTAGCAGGTATCTCATCTAAGAGTTCTGCTAGAGCTGATATCTATGATCCAGGCAGCTGAGTGGAGAAAGGCATGCTACATCTCACTGGCCTGCAGTTATTCCCAGAGCCACAACTGTCTTAAAATGAAACTGGAAACAGTAGCCTTTATTGGTCAAGTGTTATGTTACAAAGGGGTAAGAAAAGAATAGATATTGGTCTGTACTACCCACTGTAGAAGGGGACGCTTCTGAACATTTTTCCTACTAGCATTCTAGAATATTTTGATGTAAATATCTAAGCCAGGATATTTAACAGAGGGAAAAGCAATTGGGCATATTGTTGTTAAATATCCAACCTGGTATATGGCAAATCTGGCAACTTCTGTGGATTCTGGAATCTGGACCAGGGCCAAAGTTCTCCTTTTAGTGAGCTAATTGATGTATATAAAATTGTCTATATAGAGAGAATCCATGAAGATGAAGAAGTTGTAGAACTCACTAGGAGTTCTAATCAAAAAGATGGTTGTCTCAACACTTTCATGTTGGATTGAATTTCTAGTAGTCTGAGTTTTATATCTGTTAGAATATTTCAGCCATAGAAAATATTATAAAAAAGAGCTTAAAAGTAGAAATGGAGTACCAATAGCTTGGGAGTAGATAAGTAGGAAGAATCTGGGCAGGAGAGTCTGGGAGTGACCTGATAAAAGACTTTCTGAAATTAAGATTGTACAAGGCACTCACATTCTATTCAAGGCTGTATTCCTGAAGGCCTTGTATAATTCAAAACTTAATACCCTTGAATACTATTAATAAAATCTTCATCAGAATGAAGGAAAGTAGAAAGGGCTTTGTCCTGGAGGTTTCTGAATCTTCCATTGTAGTTTAGTATTAATAGCATCTTTGAGTGATTTGATCTTGCCAACATATTTTCCCTTTTTTCTTGTATGGTCATATGATACTTTTTACACTTCTATGATACTTTTTACTTTAAATGCTACTTAATTTTCTTGCGTTATCTCTGATATTTTGCAGCTTTTCAAATCCTAAATAGCAGCACAGTTTAACATGGTGTTTATTTGACTCTGTCCATGTTTTTATTACTTCTAAGTTCTGTTCCAAAGTGGTTGATCTTCAGCTTGAGAATGAGTGCCACTGTTTAATGAATGCTAATATGATGTTGTTATGTGATATGAAAATATTTTAAGTTAAAATAACATCAGAGCAGCACAGCAGTCATGGAAGTCACTCACAGAAGTTCCAGGGCATGTGAACAACAGCCATGGATTAGATAACACTACCATAATATGGTAGGTGTTCCTGTTGACCACGTAATACCACCCACTACTGTGTGGCAATAAGCATGGTCCACATTTCGCTTGACCTACCCACTTTAAAGTCATGCATTTTTTAACACAGTTTAAAGAGACTTGCATTATTTCATATATTAGTTATAAAACAAGACCTAGTTAATACTTTTAATGTCATACTGTTTCAAACTGATATAAAATACAGTTGCACAAAGATGCAACTGTATTGCATACATCAAGATACAAATCAGTAAACATCAGTCTTTGGGATGCAACATGAGAAATTCCAAAGATAGAAAAGGTTTTGACTGTAGACATGATTTTATTGCTTTATAAAACAGAATAAATTAAATGAATAGAGGATGTCATTGCTCTCTGCCTAGTTGCTATGGATACCATGTGTTAGAATTATATTCTCATTTATAATGTATTTTATTAGATTTTCCAATGGTAATGTGAACCCAGTATACATCAGAGGATAAAGTGATTTTGTTTATGTATACATCCGTCAAACTGACTTTTGAAATACTGAAATACCTTTTAAACATGTACTTTGTAGTTCACCTGACTAATTTGCAGTAAGCAGTCTTCATTTATCTGAATTAAATTTTCTTAATTTGACTTAAAATGAAAGACTGATTTGTTTTTAAGTCCTTCAGTGTTCTCTTGTCCAGTGAACGTACTCAGAAAGACTTTATTATACATGGCTCTATGTTAAATTCTCAGTTTATTTGCATCTCAGTTTCTTTACTTTGGGCTTCCGGGGTGACTGCACTGCAGGAGACCAGGTTTGATTCCTGGGTCAGGAAGATCCTCTGAAGAAGGGAATGGCTACCCACTCAGTCCAGAGAACTCTATGGACAGAGGAACCTGGCAGGCTACAGTCCAGGGGGTCTCAAAGAGTCGGACACAACTGAGTGTCTAACACTTTCACTTTTCACTTTTTTTCTTCACTTTATTTTGCTTAGGGTTTGACATTTACTGCTGCAACTCATGTTGTGTTTGCTGAGTTGTACTGGGACCCTGGACATATAAAACAAGCAGAAGACCGTGCTCACCGGATTGGACAGTGCAGTTCTGTGAATATTCACTACCTTATTGCAAATGGGACTCTAGACACCCTTATGTGGGGAATGTTGAATCGTAAGGTAAAACTTGAATTTAAACCAGGTTACCAACTTTTACTCAGAGCTTATTATCCATAGCTTGTATGAGTTAAGAGGCTGAGTTTTGGTGTTTTCAGGCAAAGCATATATACATACACTGAGATATTGATGTTGATAGAGACCAAGTCCAGAAAAGGCTTCAGTTGGTAATACTTTACCTGCTGTCCTTGGTAATAAGAGAGCAACATGAATTTACTTGTGTTCCTATTGTCTTCCAAGTCCTTCTCTACCATTTTAGAGGCCAGGGGAGGATGAGCTAGTAAGGAAACAAAACATTTTCAAACCCCAAGTCCTTTTTGTAAGCTGAGAACATACACTTTCTCAAAAGCATTCTTGAACCTTGAGTGATTCTTGATTGCTAAAGCCCATGATATATTGAAAAAATAAGATTTTCTTTATTGGATTGCTTGTGACTCAAATGCAAAACCAGGTTACTGCTTAGTAAATGTCATCTGTAAGGCAACCTGTCGTAAAATCTATATGCTTTTCCATCTTACAGGCTCAGGTTACAGGAAGCACACTGAATGGGAGGAAGGAAAAACTTCAGGCCGAGGAGGGTGATAAAGAAAAATGGGATTTCCTGCAGTTTGCTGAAGCTTGGACTCCAAATGAAAGGTCTGAAGAGCTCAGGGATGAAATGTTGTTCACTCATGTAAGATTATATTCTTTTCTATTTATTTTAATACCGTGAAACTATGACTTTACCATATATTATTTTAAATAGTAATTTTCAGTTGTTCATGCTTTTGAAAGGAGTCTCCATGTAAAGGTGGAAAAGCTCTGAGAACTAAAGGATGACTTTGATATAAGGAGGCTGCAAGAGTGGTTTGTATTTTTCAACAGTAATAGATCAGGGCTCACTGTTCAGCTCCTTATAAAAACAAGCCAAGTAGAATTCCTGCCTTCAGGAGAAAATATGGGAGACTATCTCTGAGACCCTGAGGGTAGGGAAAGATATATTAAATTTGCCACAAAAAGTGACATACACAAGTCTCATACTCAGTAAAGATATTTTGCATTACAGTGTTCAAAGTATATAACTTTATACAATTCAGTTAGTAAAACAAACAAGCTAGTAGAAAAAATAGGCAAACAATGAGAGCGTCAGAGGAGACTGGCCTGAATAGACAAAACATGAAGAGAAACTAGCTTCTCCAAAATAAGACAAATTTATAAAGGTACCCTTTTCTCTTTACCATTAGTATGTAATCTATGGTGTGATACTTTGAGATCACATGACTATTACTGTTTCCAAAACCTTTCACGCCTTGGTTTTAACATTCATTGATCTTTGCCTGAAGCAGTTTTGAAATAGTGATTTTTTGAATTCCATCATTGCTTCTTCATTAGCTGGCATTTTTTCTGTAGAGAAAAATTTCTGATTTCCTCCTTTTTAAAAAATATCACTATGAACTTGGGATTCTCTTATTATTTAGTGTGTTATAATCTGGGCCTTTTTTTTAAGATCTGGCTGCAGGAAGCACCTTTATTTTATTTTATTGGGTTTTTGTTGTTGTTTGGGATTTTTATTGAAGAATAGTTGGTTTACAATATTTGAATTTGTCTCAGATGTACTGCAAAGTGATTCAGTTATGTGTTTTTTTCAGATTATTTTCCATTATAGGTTATTATAAGATATTGAATATAGAACCCTGTGCTATACAGCAGGACCTTATGTTTATCTATTTTATGTATAGTAGTTTATATCTGTGAAAATTATCCCATACTCCTAGTTTATTCCTCTCCACCCCCTTTCCCCTTTGATAACCATAAGGTTGTTTTCTGTCTGTGTGTCTGTTTCTGCTTTGTAAGTAAGTTCAGTTGTATCACATTTTAGAGTCCTTATAAGTGCTTGCATATGATACTTGTCTTTCTCTGACTTTGTTTGGTAATCTATAGGTTCATCCACATCGCTGCAAATGGCATAATTCCATTCTTTTTTATGGCTGAGGTGTATTGCTATGTTTCAGTTCAGTTCAGTTCAGTTCAGTCACTCAGTCACGTCTGACTCTTTGCGACCCCATGAATCGCAGCATGCCAGGCCTCCCTGTCCATCACCATCTCCCAGAGTTCACTCAAACTCACGTCCATTGAGTCGGTGATGCCATCCAGCCATCTCATCCTCTGTCGTCCCCTTCTCCACCAGCCCTCAATCCCTCCAAGCATCAGAGTCTTTTTCAATGAGCCTATTTATATCTATCTATACCACAGCTTCTTTATCCATTCCTCTGTTGATGAACATTCAGGTTGCTTCCATGTCTTGGCTATTGTAAATAGTGCTGCTATGAACATTGGGTGCATGTATCTTTTAGAATTAGAGTTTTCTCCAGAGGTATGCCCTGAAGTGAGATTTGGGATCATATGGTAACTCCATTTTTAGTTTTTTGAGGAATCACCATATTGATTTTTCCTTATGACTACACCAATTTACATTCCCACCAACAGTGCACAAGGGTTCCGTTTTCTCCACACCCTTTCCAGCATTTATTATTTGTAGACTTTTTGATGATGGCCATTCTGACTGGTTGTGAGATGATACTTCATTGTGGTTTTGACTTGTATTCTATAATAATTTGTGATGTTGCACTGCAGCTCAAGCATTTTTATGGGACCCAACAATTTTTATTTTGTACCAGGATCCATTTCCTGGTACATTTGCCCAAACATCTGTGCTGGACATGCAGACTCCTTTGTTAGACCTTAAGCATGCTATGGAACTGCTATGGGCCTTGGATTCACATACACAGATTAGAATATTACTTACTTCATAGGTTGTCGGTATTAAGTGACAGATACAGTATGAGATCAAATTGCCAACATCTGCTGGATCATGGAAAAAGCAAGAGAGTTCCAGAAAAACACCTATTTCTGCTTTATTGACTATGCCAAAGCCTTTGACTGTGTGGATCACAATAAACTGTGGGAAATTCTTCAAGAGAAGGGAATACCAGACCACCTGACCTGCCTCTTGAGAAACCTATATGCAGGTCAGGAAGCAACAGTTAGAACTGGACATGGAACAACAGACTGGTTCCAAATAGGAAAAGGAGTACGTCAAGGCTGTATATTATCACCCTGCTTATTTAACTTATATGCAGAGTACATCATGAGAAACGCTGGGCTGGAAGAAACACAAGATGGAATCAAGATTGCCGGGAAAAATATCAATAACCTCAGATATGCAGATGACACCACCCTTATGGCAGAAAGTGAAGAGGAACTAAAAAGCCTCTTGATGAAAGTGAAAGTGGAAAGTGAAAAAGTTGGCTTAAAGCTCAACATTCAGAAAACGAAGATCATGGCATCCGGTCCCATCACTTCATGGCAAGTAGATGGGGAAACAGTGGAAACAGTGTCAGACTTTATTTTTCTGGGCTCCAAAATCACTACAGATGGTGACTGCAGCAATGAAAGTAAAAGACGCTTACTCCTTGGAAGGAAAGTTATGACCAACCTAGATAGCATATTCAAAAGCAGAGACATTACTTTGCCAACAAAGGTCTGTCTAGTCAAGGCTATGATTTTTCCTGTGGTCATGTATGGATGTGAGAGTTGGACTGTGAAGAAGGCTGAGCACCGAAGAATTGATGCTTTTGAAATGTGGTGTTGGAGAAGACTCTTGAGAGTCCCTTGGACTGCAAGGAGATCTAACCAGTCCATCCTAAAAGAGATCAGCCCTGGGATTTCTTTGGAGGGAATGATGCTAAAGCTGAAACCCCAGTACTTTGGCCACCTCATGCGAAGAGTTGACTCATTGGAAAAGACTCTGATGCTGGGAGAGATTGGGGGCAGGAGGAGAAGGGGACAACAGAGGATAAGATGGCTGGATGGCATCACTGACTCGATGGACTTGAGTCTGAGTGAACTCCAGGAGTTGGTGATGGACAGGGAGGCCTGGCATGCTGCGATTCATGCAGTCTCAAAGAGTCGGACACGACTGAGCGACTAAACTGAACTAAACTGAACTGTATGAGAGAGAGCTTACCCCAGTTCTGATACTTGGTAAATACTCAGCTAATGGGCAAAACAAAAGCAAACAAAGAGACAAAAAAAACGAACAACTTTCTTTTTCCAAATCAACTATATTTTGTCAAGTGTTCCCAACGGGTATCACACAGACCCTGTCAAAAGGCAATGTAAAGAATTCGTAGAGCAAAATACTAACAGCAAGGACTCTGCTGCTGGTCTGCCTGGTTCAAATCCTTTCTCTACCACTGATTGGGGATCTTGGAAAGTCACTTAACTTCTGTGTGCCTTAGTTTCCATTTATTATTTATATATATATATATATATACCACCTATAAGTGATATCATTTGATATTTGTCTTTCTCTGTCTGACTTACTTTACTTAGTATGATCATCTCCGGGTTCATTTGTGTTGCTGCTAATGACATTATTTCATTCTTTTTTCATTAAAAAAATGTTTTTACAGTATGTTAAATTTACTCATAAAAACATTCTAAAAATGTATAATTTTTCCATTTTAACAAAGCATAATACAACATAAAAAAACCCCAAACAGAACTCTTGACATTTACAATTCAAAATCAAATTAGCAGGATATTAAATATTTACAAAACTATATCTTTTAAAAAATATTTGTAAAGTTGCATGCAGTTTTGTAGAATTGACATAAAAGAATGGCTCAAAAATGGGAGAATTTTCCTTCATTCTTAAAAAGAGAACATGTCCAATAGAAGCTGTGAAGATTCTTGAGTACACAGGTATTCCATTGTGTGTGTGTGTTTGTGTATGACACATCTTAAACCAATCATCTGTTGATGGACATTTGTGTTGCTTCCATGTCTTGGCTGTTGTAAATAGTGCTGCCGATACATTAGAGTACATGTATCTTTTCTAGTAGAGTTTTCTTCTTTCCTAGATACATGCCTGTTGTAGCCACGTGTTCCGGGAAACAAACTCACTCAGAAGGACAATGTAGATAGTGGAGTGCAGTTTATTACATCCGCGGGCCCAAGTCAGAGTCTCCTCTTAGCCAAGGACCCCGACCAGTTTTTGTGAAAACCTTATATATCCTAAGTGTACATGCCCAAACCCACCTCCCCAAATTCCCTGAAACTAGTCTGAACAAAGGAAAAGAAAGATACGGTCAAAGATAACCCGTGATTCATATGCCTTAGGTCTAGGTAGTTAACAGTGGACAATTATCAATAGGCCTGTGGTCATACCCCAATAAGCATAATAGAATTTATGATTCTATTCGGTTACACAGATAATTAGGGTATTCTTTTAGTTGACGAGAGCCTAGGTATGAGCCCTGGGGCTCTTCCATGGGGGCGGGGGCGGGGGTCTGGTTTTCCAGTTGGTATGTCGTTTCCATAGATACTGGGCGTATAGATCAAAGTCCATGATCCAGCCCAAGATGGAGTCCTGCTTTCAAGACGAAGCCTGTTCTGTCTGTTTCCTCCTTCATGCCTAGGAGTGGGATTACAATTACAAAAAAAAGTAGGGTTTATTTTTTGTAGACTTTTTTAATGATGGTGGTTCTGACTGGTATGAGGTAATACCTCATTCCTACAACTAAAATAGTTTCATAGCAAGGAATACATTCTTCTGCATATATGTAAGGATACATGTACAAAGATGTGTACTCAGTGATCCTTTTTGGAATGCAAAAAATTGGAAACAACCAAAATGTCCATCAATAGGACAATGGCTAAATCAACTGTCACAAGATACTACTTAGAAGTTAACATGAATGACTTAGGTTTATATGTATGAACATGACCATATTTTGAAAACATGATGTTATTTTTTTAATGCACAGCACACACAAACACACAAATAATATTATGTATTTGTGAATACATATATATAAAATAAGATATGTAAACATAGATTGGAAGAATACATATTAAACTTATTGCCTCTGAAAGAAGAGAAGAATGAGTCTAAGGGAGACTAAAAGTGTGGCAGCAGCTTTATCAGAAGTATTTTATTTTAAAAAAGTTCAGAAGTAAATATTAAAATGTTAGTATCTGTAAATTTTGAATGATGGGTATATGGATATTTGTTATATTGTCTGTACAATCACAAATGCTATTTGGAGGCCATATAGCAACTGAATAAGAGATAATATATTAGAGGAGCATATAGTCATTCAAACTGTCTTTTTCCTAGCTCTTCTGGTTCAAAATGGTATGAGAGTTAATGGGAAGTTTAATTGTAATTTCTGAAAGAATTGATCCACTATTATAGGAATGAAATTGAAGTCTGTACACATTTTCTCATAATGCAAAATTAAAATTTTAATCTCAAGTTTAGTTCCATAAAATATATAATGTTTTTTATGTGGAACCTTCTTACATTTTTTTGTATGCTATTTGGAGGGCTAGTACATTTTTCTTTTCTAGGATACCAGAATGCCATTCTGTCACATTTGTTTAAAAAAAAAAAAAAAAGAATTATTTCCAAGATATTTTTCTCTTATTTTAAAAAGTACTTTTATTTTAGTAGTGTTTATTATGTTGTATTTTGGTCTATAAAAATCAATAGATATGCTAGGTATTTTAAAAATATATAACTAAAACCATGATTTGTAGCTGTTTTTCCACTAAAATTTCCTGTTGAACTATGTCTGAGTTCCTTCCCAAGATAAATATTAAGAACTTGAAACACATGTTCCCACATATGTGTGTGTGTGTATATATATATATGTTTATTGTTTTTAGGTGTCTCCAAAGAAAATTATGTATCTGTATAGAAAGTTAAAAAAAAAAAATCACCTATCACCCTTAGCAAATCTTGCTTTTCTTGAATTAGGTGTTTAACCTTTCAAAAGGTTAGTGTTAACTCACACAGATTTCTCAATGCATGCCTTTTACACAGATGGTTTTGTATAGATGGGAATCTTAAAATGAGAAGAGACCATTTTATTCGATTTGCTTTGTATTTGTTTCCTTGTTTGTTGGCCAAGGTGTGAAGTGTGCTTTAAGGACCTTAGGTGAGGTAGCTGCTTATCCCTTTGTCTTTATACCCTCCAGCTTCATGCATCTTAAGAAATGTTCAATTTGTTGAGAAATCCTAAGGAAATTTAACCAACACGTTCTTCTGAGTGCTGCCAAAATTTCAGCATTTCCTATGGGAATTTTTCTATTTATACTGATGTCTTTCAGATCCTTTTTTAAAGCCTTTTTAAAAAAAGTTGCCTACATTTAGCATTTTTAGGATACTTCCAATTTTACCGATTAAACTTTGCCAAATTAACTTTGCCCACTGTCATCAAAAACTTGTTTAACTGAAATGTTGATAACAGTTCTAATTGGATGGTTTTTAATAGCTTACGAATATTTCTGTAGTGTCAGCATTTTAAGGAATGTTCATTTTATCTCTGTCCCAGCGTGTGGCTGCTGCATCTGGAGGTTAGAGTTAGGGCAAAGAAGGACCTCCCAAGGCCAGAGGAATAGATTGTGCTTGTTAGTGTGAGACTTGCCCAGGCTGTCAGCTTTAGAGTAAGGGAGACTTGGAGGCTCCAAGGAGCAGAGAGAGAACCTGTAGGGCAGAGAGAGGATGAACCCAGGCAGGAAGGAGCCTGGGTCCCTGGTTCGCCACAGTCATCTTAACTCTTCCAGTTCATCACATTCAAAACGTTGTGGACTCTAAGAATGATTTTTAGAAAGCCAGTGAATGTGGTGCATCTGACAAATTGGTCTCCAGTGATTTGGGTTTCAGGTGGACTGACATTTAGCATGTGAAAGTGTTAGTTGCTCATTCATGTCCGACTCTTTGCGACCCCATGGACTGTAACCTGCCAGGTTCCTCTGTCCATGGAATTCTCCAGGTAAGAATACTGGAGTGGGTAGACATTCCCTTCTCCAGGGGATTTTCCTGACCAAAGAATTGAACTGGGACTTCTGAATTGCAATCAGATTCTTTACTGTCTAAGACACCTTGGCTTAGTCTTTAGCATATGGGCTTTTGGCAAATTTGTTCCCTGTGGATTGATATAGAGCTAGTATTAGTATGATTATGGGTCCTGGGTACAGGGAGACCTGTGATTGGGAAGAGGAGGAAAATGAAAGAATATTTTCCTGGACAGAATTTTTATATTAATTTTGTTCTTTCTTGTCTTTTTTCTCCCCTGGTGTTCATTCAGAATGACATTGGCATTATCTTTGTCTCCCTCCTCTCTTAATCAGAATATTTTGTCACAGAACTCAGCTTATTAAAAATGTATGGAACCAGGGCTAGCACTATACCAGTGTATATGGGTATAAGTGTACTGGCTGTTAAATGTTAAGTATTTGGTAACAGTAAACAGCCACGTCTTCAATCCCTTCATTGTACTCCCTCACCCACCACCTGGACCTCCCGTGATCCTTCACAGCCTTGGCCTCAAGGACTCTGGTTAATACCTCTGCTGTAGCTGTTATTAAGTATTTAAATAACACCCTGCATAAAATTAATCCATATAAATGTATGAGTCACAGTTCTTTACCCATCCTAGATATATTTACATTTTAAAAAGATTATTTATTAACCCAAATGAAGCTCAAGTTGAAGTCCAACTCAAACGAAAAGAAGTACTTCTACCACCACGAAGCAGGGTGACTTTTTGCACAGCCCAGTTGGCTGTCCCTTCAGTAACCAATTCCTTCTAGAGGCCATCACCAAGGTCACTGTCTCAGATAGGATCCACTTTCTCAAGATTCTTCCTTCTTTCTACACCTTCTTCCACATACATGACTTCTCAGTTCTCTTGGTTTTGCAGTGTTTCGATTTTCCTACATTGGCTTCCAAGGAGTGATAAAGTAGGGCGTCTCCAGATGGAAGGAGAGAAAGGTATGGGCTATAGCAGTCTATATTGTCATTTCCAAGTAATTAAAAGCTGTTTCTGGATAAAATAGAATGAGTGGAGTAATCATATAAAAAGCCTGCCTCTATAATTTTCATTTTCTCCTGCCATCATCTCATGGGTATCTCTTGCTTTAGCGACAGCTGTGGGAAATTGGGCCCTTCCCTTCACCTCTTCTTTTCTCATCCTCTTTTGGCTCTTAATGCATAAGAGCCAGCAGCATCATTTGCCCAGCTACTTAAGTCCCTAGATCACTAGATGGCTCTGAGGTCCCTTTCATTCATTATATATGTATACAAAATAAAATAGCTGAAGAGAAACTTGGTGCATAAGAGATTCACAGATAAGCAAAAGAAAGGACTCTAACTTCATATGGGTGACAAATCCAGCTCCTGCTTAGGATAAATCTTCTTTGGGCGTGGCTTCTCTTCTCCTGTCACTAAGCCAGCATGTGCATGCTCAGTCAGGTCTGACTCTTTTGTGACCCCGTGGACTTTAGCCCCTCCAGTCTCCTCTGTCTATGGGTTTCTCCAGGCAAGAATACTTGAGTGGGTTGCCATTTCCTCCTCCAGGGGGATCTTCCTGACCCAGGGCTCAAACCCGGGTCTCCTGCATTGCAGGTGAATTCTTTACCATCTGAGCCACTGGGGAAGCCCCATTGAGCCAGAGCTGCTTCTATTTCATTACTTCAGACAGCAGTTCTTTCCATTGTGGAATAAATCTCCAGACAGTTTCCAGTTTCAGTCACACTGCAGTCTCTGCTTTCCCTCAGCCATTGTTTTCATTTTGAAGGCTTTTAGCTCAACATCTCCTAATTCTTTCTCCTCACGAGCCTCTCCTTGATTGTCTCATCTTTCTTTCCTTGCCGTAGAACTTCATCATTGACCTGGCTCACAGCCTGCCTTTTCTCTGTCATAGTCTTCAAGTCCCCTGGTCCACTCTCCTCAAGGCCATCTAGAATGGCCTTCACCCAAGGCAAATTTACCTTTGCATTAAAACACCCATATTTGCATTAAAAATCTATAGCATGCTTACCAGTCTGCTGATAAAAAATTCTATGGAACTGAAAAGGAGAGCTCTTTAGCACACTGAAATTTAAAAATATGCACTCCAAATTCAAAACAAACTTTACGTTTTTTATTAAATGCCAACATTGTAAAAAATGTTTGTTTTGTTGACCTAAGAACTGCAAATAAGAAATCATGTCATACATATAAAAAATTACTTTGTTTCCCACGTACTGTCTAGTTGGAAGAAAAATTGTGACAGCAAAAAAGAAAATTGATCACAGGAGCTCTTTATTCATGAAGTATAAATCATTCTTATCCAAAAATCTCTTGTTTCTCAGTATGCTAAAGCACTACTTTCTTGAAGGTTCAGTTCAGTTCAGTCGCTCAGTCATGTCCAACTTTGCGACCCCATGAATCGCAGCACGCCAGGCCTCTCTGTCCATCACCAACTCCCAGAGTTCACTGAGACTCACGTCCATCGAGTCAGTGATGCCATCCAGCCATCTCATCCTCTGTCGTCCCCTTCTCCTCCTGCCCCCAATCCCTCCCAGCATCAGAGTCTTTTCCAATGAGTCAACTCTTCACATGAGGTGGCCAAAGTACTGGAGTTTCAGCTTTAGCATCATTCCTTCCAAAGAAATCCCAGGGCTGATCTTCAGAATGGACTGGTTGGATCTTCTTGAAGGTAACACATCTTAAATCAGAATATTTATTTAGTATGTATTTTAGAATTCAAGCCACTATGTAAACATGATGTAATTAGTTTGCATAATAGCCTAATAATGACAAGAGGGTAGCCTCATTACTGTGGAAACATATAAATATCTCTGTCACAGCTTACATCACATAGTGCTATTATTAGGCATTTTTCTTGTTTGCCTTTGTAACTTCAGTTCACTCGGTGATAATAATTAACATGTACTGTACTCAGTATTCCAAGCCCTTAAAAACTCAAGACTATTTAACATTCAGGGCAGTACCAGAGTCAGATAATATTACCCTGCCCCAATAAAGCTCAGAAAGATTAAAGATTACCTGCCTAAGTTCATGTAGCCAATAAGTAGCAGAGTTTGGATTTGAACTCAGGGCTTTCAGCTACAAAGTCTACCTTCATCAGTTCAGTTCAGTTCAGTGGCTCAGTCGTGTCCAACTCTTTGTGACCCCATGAACCACAGCACGCCAGGCCTCCCTGTCCATCACCAACTCCTGGAGTCCACCCAAACCCATGCCCATTGAGCCGGTGATGCCATCCAACCATCTCATCCTCTGTCGTCCCCTTCTCCTCCTGCCCTCAATCTTTCACAGCATCAGGGTCTTTTCAAATAAGTCAGCTCTTCGCATCAGGTGGCCAAAATATTGGAGTTTCAGCTTCAACATCAGTCCTTCCAAGAATATTCAGGACTGATCTCCTTCAGAATGGACTGGTTGGATCTCCTTGCAGTTCAGGGGACTCTCAAGAGTCTTCTCCAACACCACAGTTCAAAAGCATCAATTCTTCGGCACTCAGCTTTCTTCACAGTCCAACTCTCACATCCATACATGACCACTGGAAAAACCATAGCCTTGACTAGACGGACCTTTGTTGACAAAGTAATGTCTCTGCTTTTCAATATGCTGTCTAGGTTGGTCATAACTTTCCTTCCAAGGAGTAAGCATCTTTTAATACCTTCATAACCTTGCCAAATTATACCAAATGCATTAGCCCATTGTGGATCCCCAATTATTTGTGGAATGAAAAGAAAACTGAAATTGTTCTTTAACCAGTGTTTATAGGATGTGTACTACTGTTATGGACCAGGGTTTTTTGCCTCCTTAATCAACAGAAATTGATCAGAGACCAGATAAGAAAGTCAGGCAAAGCTTTACTGGGACCCCTGCTGCAGTAGAAGGGAGCAAGAATATGCAACAGGTTCCCTTGCTAGCTCTCCCATTCAGGAGGAGCAAGCTGGAGTGAGAACAGGGGTGTGTCCAGAGGTTTGGCTGGAGGGGTGGCTTAGGTAGTTTGCTCCTAGGTAGTACTGAGTACAGGGGGCATGCACAATACCCTGCTTTTGCTCCCAACACCCAGGTTTTGCTCCTGGTCTTCAGAAGTAGCAGTTGGGTTGTTTGATCTTTTTGTATCCTGCCCCAACTGCACAGTGCACACAGTTATTTTTAGTCCCTTGTAGTTTCTTTGTATTTTGTTGCTCAAGGAGCCATTTGTCCAGTTGCAAGGGCTGCAGCAAAGGGTCCCAGGTCCCACCCTGTCTCTCCTACCACAGGGCATTCAAAGATTATTCATTATATAAACATTTATTAAGATTATTATATATAACTGTTTCACTTTGCTGTACAGCAGAACCTAATACTATGCTGCTGCTGCTAAGTCACTTCAGTCGTGTCCGACTCTGTGCGACCCCATAGATGGCAGCCCACCAGGCTCCCCTGTCCCTGGGATTCTCCAGGCAAGAACACTGGAGTGGGTTGCCATTTCCTTCTCCAATGCATGAAAATGAAAAGTGAAAGTCATGTCTGACTCTTAGCGACCCCGTGGACTGCAGCCTACCAGGCTCCTCCGTCCATGGGATTTTCCAGGCAAGAGTAATACTAATACTATAAATATATACAAATCAATCATACCCCAATAAAAATTAATTTAAAAAAATTTATATGAATTGCAAATCAAAAACCACGAATACCACTTCACACCCACTAGAATGACTAAAATTAAGAGAAACAATGTATATTGGCATAGATGTAGAAAAATTAGAACACTAATACACTGTTGCTAGGAATGGAAAATGGTGTAGCCATTTTGAAAAACAGCCTGACAGTTTCTTAAAGTGTGAAAACACAAATTTAATGTATGACCCAGCAATTCTACTTCTAAGGGAATTAAAAACATATATCCACATAAAAACTTACACGTAAATGTCATAGCAGCATGACTCATTATAGCCAAATGTTGAGAACAGTCCAAATGTCTATCAGTTGATTAACAGATAAACAAAATATGGCGTGTGTGTGTGTGTTAATTGCTCAGTCCTGTCCAACTCTTTGTGATCCCATGAACTGTAGTTCTCCAGGCACATCTGTTCATAGAATTCTTCAGGCAAGAACACTGGAGTTGGTAGCTATACTCATCTCCAGGGGATCTTCCCAACCCAGGGATCGAACCCAGGTCTCTTGCATTGCAGGAAGATTCTTTATTGTCTTAGCCACTAGGGAAGCCCTATACATATGTGTATATATATATCCATCCATACAATGGAATCTTATTCTGCCATAAAAAGGAGTGAAGTTCTGATGCATGCTATAACATAGCTTAACCCTGAAAATGTTATACTAAGTGAAAGAAGACAAACACAAAAGGCCATATATTATTTGGTTCCATTTATATTTTGTGGCCAGAATAGGCAAGTCCATAGAGATACAAAATAGATTAGTAGTTGCCAGGGCCTTGAGAGAGGGAGGGAAAGAAAGAGACTGCTTACTTGGTTTGGGGTTTCTTTTTGAGGGTGATGGAAGTATTTTACAAGAGTGGTGATGGTTATATAATTATACTAAAAGGCACTGAATTGGATACTTTATAAGAGTTAATTAGTAATAGTATATAAATAGATTACATCTCACTACATCGGTTGTTTTAAAAAGACTGTCTCCTAGGTGCAAAAATAAGGAAAACAACTAACTTTCTTTTGGAGCTTACTCTTTAACTGGGAAAGATGATTGTAAGTGAATCATTTTAATGCAGTGTAATAAATGTGAAAACAGGCTCTGGGAACATAGGATAGAATAAATAACTACCTGTGGGAAGCATATGAGCTGGATTATGAAGGATGAGATCAAAAGAAAGTGGAGCCACACACCCACAGGCACCATGATAGTTCCAAGGCCAACCATAAGAGTCAAAAAGTGGGTGATGCCCAATCCCTGGAATTCCCCAGACCTTCCCCAAAATAGCTGGAAGACTCCTCCAACTCATTAGCTTATAAAATTACCCAGCCCTATAAAAACTGACAGTCCCATACCCTGGTGCCTCTCTTGCCTTCCAAGATGGCCCCCATCTTGTTTATAAAGTGTATTTCCTTCACTTAAAAAAATAATAATAAAGAAATGGGTCCTGGTTCAGGCAGAGAAACACTGAAAGCATGTGCCAAAGCCTAGTGATAGGAACAGACATCCTGACAATGGGAATTCCGTGCAAATGTGAGCGTATGATGAGAAGTGAGTCAAAGTAGAGGAAGCCTGAAACTTTGGCACTGATCAGATGGAGGGGGGCCCATGCATGCCCTGCCAGGAAGTTGGACTTTATCCTAGAAGTAGTGTAGTGTCATCAGAGCCTCTTAAGCAGATGAATAGCATGATCAGATTTGTTTTCTAAAGATACTCCTCATGGCAGTGTGGGAAATGAACAGGAGGGAGAAGAGACAGAGGTTCTTAGAGGCAATGGTAATTGGGGAATGGATTACTTCTGCCTCCCTCCCATCCAGTTTGAGTCTGTGGTAAAGGGATTTTCTGTCTCCATCCTGAGGGCTTCCTCCCCCAACCCCTGGAGGGTGAGTTGTTAATCTGAATTTTTTTCAGCCTGAGAACTTGGGACACAGTTCAGGGCTAGTGCTTCCCAGAGGTGTGCTTCTCTTGGGCCGTGTCTCCACCGGAAGCGAGCCCTGTAACCTTCTCTGCTGCTCACTTTGGGGTGAGAAGTAGGAAGTCCCATTATGGCCTTGGGTTTGGCTGGTTTCTTTCATACACCTTTTTACCAAATTTTCCTGGGGTGCTTTCAGGCACTTACAGGTCTATTAATAAAGCCAGTTCCTTTTTATTCACAAGGCTATTACCAAATGGAAGTCCCCTTTGTCAGGGACTCCCAGCTGGAGTCTGGGGTACTGAACTCCACCCTGAACTCCTAACAGTGATAGTGGTAACCGAGAAAGAAAAACTGCAGACATTTCACAGGTAATATCATCACAGTGAGGCCTGGGAGGAACTTGGCAGCAGGTGCAGGAGAAGCAGAAGGAATTGAAGCGGGCATGTAAAGGAGATTCCATAACTAGAGGCATGCAAGTAGGTAAGGGCAGGACAAACGGAAGCCACAGGAAGTGATCCAGTTTAGTCTAAAACTGAAGAGTCCATAGCAGAGGTGTCTGTGTGTGCGCTCAGTCGCGTCTGACTTTTTATGACTCCACAGACTATAGCCCACCAGGCTCCTCTGTCCATGGGATTCTCCAGGCAGGAATACTGAAATGGGTTGCCATTTCCTCCCTTAGGGGATCTCAAACCCATGTCTTCCTGGGTCTCCTGCAATTGGCAGGCAGATTCTTTACCACTGTGCCACCTGGGAAGCCCATTAACAGAGGATTTCATGTTAATTTGATAAACAGGGAAGAGCCAAGGACTGTGATGGTGGGAAGTGAGCAGGTCTGCGGACAGGGTGAAGACCCACTCAGCCCCTCCGGAGTCTGAGGCACCTCTGAACAGCTTAGCTGATGTCTGTGAGGCATTTCGTTGGTTTCTTCTATGCCCACTGAGAAAACGTGCTGTGCCTAGGTGCTGCTCACTGCCAAAATTTTAATTAGTACATGGGAATGGACGTTGTGCGAAATTTGAAAAAGTCATTTCTTTTTAAGGAGAATTTAAATTCATTTCTTCAGTCAGATGATTGCCACTCTACTTTTCTCACTCAATATCGCCTGGCTTGTTTATAAGTGTTAGTGAACTGGCTGTTTAGTTCCAGTTCCAATCGTCAATCATCCACTGTTCTGGAGACCAGCAAGATATCATGGTCGCCCACTTGTAAACTATGGTTTTGTTCACTCTTTGGGGAGCAGGAGAGGACAGGCATGAGGCGGTGCTGCTTTCTCCCAGAGCTGCCCTTTGATCAAAGTCCATTAACCCCGACACCAGGGCTTTTGTTGGTGGCGTGTGCTGCACTGGAATGGCACCAGGCTTTGAAGTGCTTTATTGTTTTTTTGTATGAGTTTTACCAGATTTGCTTTTCCTTTCCTTCAGTTCTAATAACTAACTTTTAATCCTGTCATCATGGCAGGGGATTTGTCTCTAAAAAGCAGTTGTTTACCATGGTGCAAAATGGAACAAACATCTTAGGTCCCTGAACCTTTCAAATAAACACACACATTTCGCCACCTTAAGCATTTTGCAGGTTTTGTTCCCAGCGCTTCTCACCAAAAGCAATATTTTTTCTTTTGCTTTTCAAAAACAATATTGAACAAAAGGCAGGAACATAATAACTCAGTGTCAGCTTTATAACTGAGGAGAGGAATATGTTCTTCTCTTTCCTACACTTCTTATTACACGGGCATGTTGACTTAACTATATTTTCCCCAAAGCCTTGTGATAAAAATTACCATAAGCTTAGACTACTCTTCCTATTTAGAAACATGTACTTTTAAGTTCCTTTTTATCATATTTTAAAAGGGTCACTTAATATAGTTATTTCTTTATAAGAACAGTCATGATGAGTTAAAGCATTTGTCAGTAATTTGTTCCTATACTGTCTCTTCTGAATGCTAGAATGTAGTTATAAAAGACAAAAGACTTCTTAGCTCAATCTTGCTATTAAGTAACAGAGTTTTCCTAAGTCATAAAAGTATTGTCTTTCTGTGTTCCTGATATCTTTACCACTGAGAAATGCTGATAACATGAACAAAGTTGGTAATTTTTCAATCATAAATCTGCCACAAGAGTCTGGGTGCTGAGTATATAACTGTCAGTATGGCTGTTGTAACTTGGGGCTTCTAGTTTGTTTTGGTGAGCCTGATAAAGTTTGTCCCTCTAAGGAGTCATGTCATTTATTGATAAATTTAATTTTTTTTAGAAAACATGCTTATGTGGGGAACATTTTGTTTGCAATCATTTCTTATCCCCTTTTATTCAGATGCTTTAATCAGTAGATCTACCATTCACTTTATGAAAATTAATAGAAAAAGGACAAAAGAAAGGTAATTATATCATCATCTTACTAAAATGCAAGACTTTTGCATTCACGTTTAATATTTGAGTCTACAAATCTTGTTGAAGGTCATTTCCTTCTTGTTAACCAGACATGTCCCAAATGCTTGCCGGGATCTCCATGAGAAAGCTGATGATGATAGACCCTTGTCTCAGAACATCACGGAGGGTGTGTTTTGTTTTAAGCTGACCTATGTGACATTACGCCTTTGAGTCCTGCCAGCACAGCAGTGTCTCCTATCACTCCCCAGTCATTATGATTCATGTGCTTTTTTCTCACCTCATCAGTGATTTCTCTTTTTTTTTTGACTGTGTGAGACTCTCGTGTCATTTGCTCTCTTACTATTCAGAGTCCAGTTAGAGGGACAGATAAATGAGCTCAGTGATGTGTCATGCCTGCACAGAAGTCACTCCATTTGGTATTCTTTAATATTCAGCTTTTCTTTAATACATAATTTTATTTTTTTATGTTTGGCTATTCTGTGTCTTCATTGCTCCACCGGATTTTCTCTAGCTACCATAAGCGGGGGCTACTCTCTAGCTGAGGCACGCAGGCTTCTCATTGAAGTGGCTTCTCACGTTGCGGAGCATGGGCTCTAGGGTATATGGGCTTCCGTGGGTGCAGCACATGGGCTCAATAGTTGCCGCGCCCGGGCTCTAGAGCACAGACTCAGTAGTTGTGGTGCGCAAGCTCAATTGCTTTGCGGCAGATGGGATCTTCCTGGATCAGGGATCAAACCTGTGTCTCCTGCATTGACAGGTGGATTCTTTACCACTGAGCCAGCCACCAGGGAAGCCCTGGTATTATCCATTTTTTTAAGTATTGAGAGATGTGAGAGAGATTCTCATTAAGAATTTAAGAGAACTTACGTATTTGTTTCCACTTAAAAGCGTTTGTTCACCACTCAAATGTACGTTCACAAATGAACCCTCAATCTCTTTTTCCAACAGAAAATTAAGAAACAGATGGAGCTAATCAAACTGCACGTGCATTTTCTAATCCAGTGGCTCTTAACTTTTCTCTTGAATCTCTTTGAGACCATAGAGAAGGTAAAGAACTGCTCTCCAAAAATGCACATACAGTACAGACAACATTTTATGGACAATTTCAGGGGTTTCTCAGGCTCACTGAAGGTCATCCGAGGTCTTGTGAGAGGCCCGTGGATCTTAAGTCTTAACTCATGTTCAGTAAACCTTCAACCCTTCACCTTCTGATGCATGTAATTATCATCAGGATGTGTCCAGGAGATCTTCTCACCTGTTTCTCTGTCAGTTATAGCCACTTATTTTCAGAGAAACCACACCAGCCAGCTTCATGCCTGATTGTTCAAAGCCTTCAATCTGAAAACATAACTGATAATATGCACCAGGTTTCTAATTGATTATCTCAGATGAAGTCTTGATTATTCCTGTTAAAGCTTGTACTTCTGCCAGCCCTGTGGCCAGGGCACTACCTTGGACCTTCAGTCCACTAGCTGAAACCACAATCATCATTGTCCAATTTAGCCATCACAGCATTAAAGTCTTGTCCTGTCCTTCTTCTAAAATTATACCCCAAATGTATCCTTTGGTTCCCAAAATTATATAAAATGATTCTCTTTCCACCCACAAGTCCTTTTCTGGATTTCATGTTCTCCAGTCTCTTTATTATTACCCAAGCAGCAGTGGTTTCAAAATAGCCCCTCTGCTGACTTCTCGCAGGCACTGTAAGTTAACCCTCCTCCCGGCAGAGATACACAATCAGTTTCCTTTTGCTGTCAGTTACTGCTAACCTTTACTGTGAACCTGCTTCTGATTCATGCGACTTTCTCAAATGCTAGTTTCCAAAACTCTAGTCACTGCTTACATAGTAAAAGCAGTTCTTTTAAAACAGCTTTAATGATCTTTAAAGATCACATCAAGAAAAAAAAAAAAAAGATCACATCAAGGAAGCCTAATGTGCTGCAGTGCATGGGGTTGCAAACAGTCAGACAGGACATAGCAACTGAACAACAAAGATATCAACTGTAAAAGCTGATATTTCAAGGCTCTAAGAATACTTTTTTTTTTACATTTAATTTTATTTTTATTTATTTATTTATTTTTAACTTTACAATATTATATTGGTTTGCCATACATCAAAATGAATCTGCCACGGGTGTACATGTGTTCCCCATCCTGAACCCCCCTCCCACCTCCCTCCCCATACCATCCCTCTGGGTCATCCCAGTGCACCAGCCCCAAGCATCCTGTATCCTGCATCGAACCTGGACTGGCGATTCTTTTCTTATATGATATTATACATGTTTCAATGCCATTCTCCCAAATCATCCCACCCTCTCCCTCTCCCACAGAGTCCAAAAGACTGTTCTATACATCTGCATCTCTTTTGCTGTCTTGCATACAGGGTTATCGTTACCATCTTTCTAAATTCCATATGTATGTGTTAGCATACTGTATTGGTGTTTTTCTTTCTGGCTTACTTCACTCTATATAATAGTATCCAGTTTCATCAATTCATTAGAACTGATTCAAATGTATTCTTTTTAATGGCTGAGTAATACTCCATTGTGTATATGTACCATGGCTTTCTTATCCATTCGTCTGCTGATGGACATCTAGGTTGCTTCCATGTCCTGGCTATTATAAACAGTGCTGTGATGAACATTGGGGTACATGTGTCTCTTTCAATTCTGGTTTCCTCTGTGTGTAAGACCAGCAGTGGGATTTCTGGATCATAAGGCAGTTCTATTTCCAGTTTTTTAAGGAATCTCCACACTGTTCTCCATAGTGGCTGTACTAGTTTGCATTCCCACCAACAGTGTAAGAGGGTTCCCTTTTCTTCACACCCTCTCCAGCATTTATTGCTGGTAGAATTTTTGGATTCTACAAATTCTTTTGGATTACAGCCATTCTGACTGGCGTGAAATGGTACCTCATTGTGTTTTGTTTTTTTTTTAAACTTTACAATATTGTATTAGTTTTGCCAAATATCGAAATGAATCCGCCACAGGTATACCTGTGTTCCCCGTCCTGAACCCTCCTCCCTCCTCCCTCCCCATACCCTCCCTCTGGGTCGTCCCAGTGCACCAGCCCCAAGCATCCAGTACCGTGCATCGAACCTGGACTGGCGACTCGTTTCATACGTGATATTATACATGTTTCAATGCCATTCTCCCAAATCTTCCCACCCTCTCCCTCTCCCACAGAGTCCATAAGACTGATCTATACATCAGTGTCTCTTTTGCTGTCTCGTATACAGGGTTATTGTTACCATCTTTCTAAATTCCATATATATGTGTTAGTATACTGTATTGGTGTTTTTCTTTCTGGCTTACTTCACTCTGTATAATAGGCTCCAGTTTCATCCATCTCATTAGAACTGATTCAAATGAATTCTTTTTAATGGCTGAGTAATACTCCATTGTGTATATGTACCACAGCTTTCTTATCCATTCATCTGCTGATGGACATCTAGGTTGCTTCCATGTCCTGGCTATTATAAACAGTGCTGCGATGAACATTGGGGTACACGTGTCTCTTTCCCTTCTGGTTTCCTCAGTGTGTATGCCCAGCAGTGGGATTGCTGGATCATAAGGCAGTTCTATTTCCAGTTTTTTAAGGAATCTCCACACTGTTCTCCATAGTGGCTGTGCTAGTTTGCATTCCCACCAACAGTGTAAGAGGGTTCCCTTTTCTCCACACCCTCTCCAGCATTTATTGCTTGTAGACTTTTGGATCGCAGCCATTCTGACTGGCGTGAAATGGTACCTTATAGTGGTTTTGATTTGCATTTCTCTGATAATGAGTGATGTTGAGCATCTTTTCATGTGTTTGTTAGCCATCTGTATGTCTTCTTTGGAGAAATGTCTATTTAGTTCTTTGGCCCATTTTTTGATTGGGTTGTTTATTTTTCTGGAATTGAGCTGCAGGAGTTGCTTGTATATTTTTGAGATTAATTCTTTGTCAGTTGCTTCATTGGCTATTATTTTCTCCCATTCTGAAGGCTGTCTTTTCACCTTGCTTATAGTTTCCTTTGTTGTGCAGAAGCTTTTAAGTTTAATTAGGTCCAATTTGTTTATTTTTGCTTTTATTTCCATTACTCTGGGAGATGGGTCATAGAGGATCCTGTTGTGATTTATGTCGGAGAGTGTTTCGCCTATGTTCTCCTCTAGGAGTTTTATAGTTTCTGGTCTTACGTTGAGATCTTTAATCCATTTTGAGTTTATTTTTGTGTATGGTGTTAGAAAGTGTTCTAGTTTCATTCTTTTACAAGTGGTTGACCAGTTTTCCCAGCACCACTTGTTAAAGAGATTCTTTCCTCCATTGTATATTCTTGCCTCCTTTGTCAAAGATAAGGTGTCCATATGTGTGTGGATTTATCTCTGGGCTTTCTATTTTGTTCCATTGATCTATATTTCTGTCTTTGTGCCAGTACCATACTGTCTTGATGACTGTGGCTTTATAGTAGAGCCTGAAGTCAGGCAGGTTGATTCCTCCAGTTCCATTCTTCTTTCTCAAGATTGCTTTGGCTATTCGAGGTTTTTTGTATTTCCATACAAATTGTGAAATTATTTGTTCTAGCTCTGTGAAGAATACTGTTGGTAGCTTGATAGGGATTGCATTAAATCTATAGATTGCTTTGGGTAGTATACTCATTTTCACTATATTGATTCTTCCAATCCATGAGCATGGTATATTTCTCCATCTATTAGTGTCCTCTTTGATTTCTTTCACCAGTGTTTTATAGTTTTCTATATATAGGTCTTTAGTTTCTTTAGGTAGATATATTCCTAAGTATTTTATTCTTTTCATCGCAATGGTGAATGGAATTCTTTCCTTAATTTCTCTTTCTATTTTCTCATTATTAGTGTATAGGAATGCAGGGGATTTCTGTGTGTTGATTTTATATCCTGCAACTTTACTATATTCATTGATTAGCTCTAGTAATTTTCTGGTGGAGTCTTTAGTGTTTTCTATGTAGAGGATCATGTCATCTGCAAACAGTGAGAGTTTTACTTCTTTTCCAGTTTGGATTCCTTTTATTTCTTTTTCTGCTCTGATTGCTGTGGCCAAAACTTCCAAAACTATGTTGAATAGTAATGGTGAAAGTGGGCACCCTTGTCTTGTTCCTGATTTTAGGGGAAATGCTTTCAATTTGTCACCATTGAGGACAATGTTTGCTGTAGGTTTGTCATATGTAGCTTTTATTATGTTGAGGTATGTTCCTCCTATTCCTGCTTTCTGGAGAGTTTTTATCATAAATGGATGTTAAATTTTGTCAAAGGCTTTCTCTGCATCTATTGAGATAATCATATGGCTTTTATTTTTCAATTTGTTAATGTGGTGTATTACATTGATTGATTTGCAGATATTGAAGAATCCTTGCATCCCTGGGGTAAAGCCCACTTGGTCATGGTGTATGATGTTTTTAATGTGTTGTTGGATTCTGATTGCTAGAATTTTGTTAAGGATTTTTGCATCTATGTTCATCAGTGATATTGGCCTGTAGTTTTCTTTTTTTGTGGCATCTTTGTCAGGTTTTGATATTAGGGTGATGGTGGCCTCATAGAATGAGTTTGGAAGTTTACCTTCCTCTGCAATTTTCTGGAAGAGTTTGAATAGGATAGGTGTTAGCTCTTCTCTAAATTTTTGATAGAATTCAGCTGTGAAGCCATCTGGACCTGGGCTTTTGTTTGCTGGAAGATTTCTGATTACAGTTTCAATTTCCATGCTTGTGATGGGTCTGTAAAGATTTTCTATTTCTTCCTGGTCCAGTTTTGGAAAGTTGTACTTTTCTAAGAATTTGTCCATTTCTTCCACGTTGTCCATTTTATTGGCATATAATTGCTGATAGTAGTCTCTTATGATCCTTTGTATTCTGTGTTGTCTGTTGTGATCGCTCCATTATCATTTCTAATTTTATTGATTTGATTTTTCTCCTTTTGTTTCTTGATGAGTCTGGCTAATGGTTTGTCAATTTTATTTATCCTTTCAAAGAACCAGCTTTTGGCTTTGTTGATTTTTGCTATGGTCTCTTTTGTTTCTTTTGCATTTATTTCTGCCCTAATTTTTAAGATTTCTTTCCTTCTACTAACCTTGGGGTTCTTCATTTCTTCCTTTTCTGGTTGCTTTAGGTGCAGAGTTAGGTCATTTATTTGACTTTTTTCTTGTTTCTTGAGGTATGCCTGTATTGCTATGAACTTTCCCCTTGGCACTGCTTTTACAGTGTCCCACACGTTTTGGGTTGTTGTGTTTTCATTTTCATTCGTTTCTATGCAAATTTTGATTTCTTTTTTGATTTCTTCTGTGATTTGTTGGTTATTCAGCAGCGTGTTGTTCAGCCTCCATATGTTGAAATTTTTAATAGTTTTTCTCCTGTAATTGAGATCTAATCTTACTGCATTGTGGTCAGAAAAGATGCTTGGAATGATTTCAGTTTTTTTGAATTTACCAAGGCTAGATTTATGGCCCAGGATATGATCTATCCTGGAGAAGTTTCCATGTGCACTTGAGAAAAAGGTGAAATTCATTGTTTTGGGGTGAAATGTGCTATAGATATCAATTAGGTCTAACTGGTCTATTGTATCATTTAAAGTTTGTGTTTCCTTGTTAATTTTCTGTTTAGTTGATCTATCCATAGGTGTGAGTGGGGTATTAAAGTCTCCCACTATTATTGTGTTATTGTTAATTTCCCCTTTCATACTTGTTAGCATTTGTCTTACATATTGCGGTGCTCCTATGTTGGGTGCATATATATTTATGTTATATATTCTTGGATTGATCCTTTGATCATTATGTAGTGTCCTTCTTTGTCTCTTTTCACAGCCTTTGTTTTTTTTTTTTTTTCATTTTTTTAAAATTTTATTTTATTTTTAAACTTTACATAATTGTATTAGTTTTGCCAAATATAAAAATGAATCCATCACAGGTATACATGTGCTCCCCATCCTGAACCCTCCTCCCTCCTCCCTCCCCATACCATCCCTCTGGGTCGTCCCAGTGCACCAGCCCCAAGCATCCAGTATCGTGCATTGAACCTGGACTGGCATCTCGTTTCATACATGATATTTTACATGTTTCAATGCCATTCTCCCAAATCTTCCCACCCTCTCCCTCTCCCACAGAGTCCATAAGACTGTTCCATACAGCCTTTGTTTTAAAGTCTATTTTGTCTGATATGAGTATTGCTACTCCTGCTTTCTTTTGGCCTCTATTTGCATGGAATATCTTTTTCCAGCCCTTCATTTTCAGTCTGTATGTGTCCCCTGTTTTGAGGTGGGTCTCCTGTAGACAACATATATAGAGGTCTTGTTTTTGTATCCATTCAGCCAGTCTTTGTCTTTTGGTTGGGGCATTCAACCCATTTATATTTAAGGTAATTATTGATAAGTATGATCCCGTTGCCATTTACTTTATTGTTTTGGGGTTTGAGTTTATACACCCTTTTTGTGTTTCTTGTCTAGAGAATATCCTTTAGCATTTGTTGGAGAGCTGGTTTGGTGGTGCTGAATTGTCTCAGCTTTTGCTTGTCTGTAAAGCTTTTGATTTCTCTTTCATATTTGAATGAGATCCTTTCTGGGTACAGTAATCTGGGCTGTAGGTTATTTTCTTTCATCATTTTAAGTATGTCTTGCCATTCCCTCCTGGCCTGAAGAGTTTCTATTGAAAGATCAGCTGTTATCCTTATGGGAATCCCCTTGTGTGTTATTTGTTTTTCCCTTGCTGCTTTTAATATTTGTTCTTTGTGTTTGATCTTTATTAATTTAATTAATATGTGTCTTGGGGTGTTTCACCTTGGGTTTATCCTGTTTGGGACTCTCTGGGTTTCTTGGACTTGGGTGATTATTTCCTTCCCCATTTTAGGGAAGTTTTCAACTATTATCTCCTCAAGTATTTTCTCATGGCCTTTTTTTGGGACTCCTGTGATTTTGGTTTTCAGTCTTCTGGTTTTCAGTCTTCTGGTTTTCAGTCTTATTTTTACAGTAGTCTCAAGACTTTGCCTTCTATACAGCACCGTTGATAAAACATCTAGGTTAAAGATGAAAAAAGATCTTGTCGTCTTTTTTGGGACTCCTATGATTCGAATGTTGGGGCGTTTAACACTATCCTGGAGGTCTCTGAGATTGTCCTCATTTCTTTTAATTTGTTTTTCTTTTTTTCTCTGATTCATTTATTTCTAGCATTCTATCTTCTATTTCACTAATCCTATCTTCTGCCTCCATTATTCTACTATTTGTTCCCTCCAGAGTGTTTTTGATCTCATTTATTGCATTATGCGTTATATATTATATATTGACTTTATATATTGACTCTTTTTTATTTCTTCTAGGTCCTTGTTAAACCTCTCTTGCATCTTCTCAATCCTTGTCTCCAGGCTATTTATCTGTGATTCCATTTTGATTTCAAGGTTTTGGATCATTATCACTATCATTATTTGGAATTCTTTATCAGGTAGATTCCCTATCTCTTCCTCTTTTGTTTGGTTTGGTGGGCATTAATCCCGTTCTTTTACCTGCTGGGTACTCCTCTATCTCTTCATCTTATTTATATTGCTGAGTTTGGGGTGGCCTTTCTGTATTCTGGCAGTTTGTGGAGTTCTCTTTATTGTGGAGTTTCCTCGCTGTGGGTGGGGTTGTACGGGTGGCTTGTCAAGGTTTCTTGGTTAGGGAAGCTTGTGGTGGAGCTGGATTTCTTCTCTTTGGAGTGCAATGAAGTGTCCAGTAATGTGTTATGAGATGTCAGTGGGTTTGGAGTAACTTTGGGCAGCCTGTATATTGAAGCTCAGGGCTGTGTTCCTGTGTTGCTGGAGAATTTGTGTGGTATGTCTTGCTCTGGAACTTGTTGGCCCTTGGGTGGTGCTTGGTTTCAATGTAAGTATGGAGGCGTTTGATGAGCTCCTGTTGATTAATGTTCCCTGGAGTCAGTTCTCTGGTATTCTCAGGATTTGGATTTAAGCCTCCTGCTTCTGGTTTTCAGTCTTATTTTTACAGTAGTCTCAAGACTTCTCCTTCTATACAGCACCGTTGATAAAACATCTAGGTTAAAGATGAAAAGCTTCTCCACAGTGAGGGACACCCAGAGAGATTCACAGAGTTACATGGAGAAGAGGGAGGAGGGAGTTAGAGGTGACCCAAATGAGATGAGGTGGAATCAAAAGAGGAGAGGGCAAGCTAGCCAGTTATCACTTCCTTATGTGCACTCCACAGTCTGGACCGCTCAGAGATGTTCACAGAGTTATACAGAGAAGAGAAGAGGGAGGAAGGAGACAGAGGTGGCCAGGAGGATAAAAGGGGGGAATCAAAAGAAGAGAGACAGATCCAGCCAGTAATCAGTTCCTTAAGTGTTCTCCACCATCTGGAGCACACAGAGATTCACAGAGTTGGGTAGAGAAGAGAAAGGGGAAAGAGGAGACAGAGGCAACCTGGTGGAGAAAAAGGAGAGTCCAAAGGGGGAGAGAGCAGTCAAGCCAGTAATCTCACTCCCAAGTAAAAATGGGTACTGAATATTGGGTTCTTAAAGGTACAAAATTGATAACAAATAACAAAAAGCAAAGATTAAAAATCTAGAGTAGAGGTTGGATTTTCAAAAATACAATATTAAAGAAAAAAGTCACAAAAATTATAAATATATATATATATGAAGTTTGCTTTAAAAAACAAGGTCTTTTTTTTTTGCAAAGTAATAGTAGGTTATAAAAATGAAAATTAAAAGAGTAATAGAGGACTTAAAAATTAAAAAAAAAATGATCGTAAAAATATATCTAGGACTTTCTCTGGTGGTGTTGTGGGCAGGGTGGGGTCAGTTCTTTTTTGGATAGTTCCTTGGTCCAGCTTATATTTCTCAAGATCTATAGGCCCCTTCCTATGTAGTCAGTACTAACTACAGGGTTTTAATCTATTGCACCTGTCACTTCCAAGGCGGTTTCCTCTGTTTTAGCTTCTTCTATTTGCTGATCTCTTCAGTGTCTGATTCCTGCCCTGACACAAGGGGGGTGGTGGTGGACACTTTTTTTTTTTTTTTTTAGGCTCACTTGTTCAGTCACACTGTGGGGAGGGAGGGACACTGCAAACAAATAACACTGGCGTGTGCTCACAGTATCTCAGTCACACTGGGCCTGCCCCCGTCATGGCGCTTGTGCCCTCCCTGCCCATACTGCTCAGGCTCTAGGTTGCTCCACCGGGAACCGTCTGAGGCCGGCCCTGGGCTGCATGCACCTCCCAGGTCTAAGCTGCTCAGGTCCAGGCGCTCGGGTAGTCCTCAGAGATGCAGACTCAGTTGGGGCTGTGTTTTGTGCCCTTCCCAGGTCCGAGCAGCTCAGGTGATGAGGTGTTTGGCAAGCATGGTCGCTGTGACTTAATGCCTCCCCAGTCCCTGCTGCTCGGTTTTCTGGGGGTACAACCAGCGCACCTTCGCAGGCAGATGTCCAGAACCACAAGAAGTCTTAGTTAGCAAAGAAGCCTGCTTGCAGGTTGGTAGATAATGTCTCTCTGGGGCTGTGATTGCCCCTTTCCGGCTCTGGCTGCCTGTCACCAGAGGGGGATGGTCTGTAGCTGGCTAGTTCTGTTCAGTCCTTAGTTCTGTGCACAGGCCTGGTGATGTCTTAGGTTAGGGCTTTGCGCGTGGTAGCTATCCTGCAGTCTGGTTTGCTAGCCCAAGTTAGTTCGCTCAGATTGCCCTCAGGCATTCAGGCCTGGTCCTTACTCTAAGCAATGCAGCCCACACCTCCCTGTCCAGCCTCCGCTTGCTAGTGGCAGGTGCAGGCATCTGTGCTGCTTCTCCACTGGGGGAGTTACCATTGGGCACGTAATCCCTGGGTTTTAGTTATTTATTTATTTTTCCTCCCTGTTATGTTGCCCTCTGTGCTTCCAAGGCTCGCCACAGACTCGACAGTGAGAGTGTTTCCTGGTGTTTGGAAACTTCTCTCTTTTTAAGACTCCCTTCCCAGGATGGAGCTCTGTCCCTACCTCTTTTGTCTCTTTTTTTGTCTATTTTTTCCTACCTCCTTTTGAAGACAATGGGCTGCTTTTCTGGGTGCCTGATGTCCTCTGCCGGCATTCAGAAGTTGTTTTGTGGAATTTACTCAGCGTCTAAATGTTCTTCTGATGAATTTGTGGGGGAGAAAGTGGTCTCCCTGTCCTATTCCTCCAACATCTTACGACCGCCTCCGAGAATACTTTTTAATGAAAGATTTCTTACGTTTCTGTTTTGTATTGTTCTTTTATAAACAAATCTGAAATAATCTTTTGTTTTATCTTTTGGTGGGGAGCTTAAAATGTTTTAGACAACTGGAATCAAATTCTTTGAAATGTAGAAGGAGACAAAAGATGCTGGTGTTATTAAACATTATTCAGTGGAGATGACAGTGCCCTGCTTTGTATATTTTATCTTTTGTAGTCTTTGTTTTTGACATTTTATTCATTTATTTAGCTATTTTATTTGTTCCTCTTTTAAGATGTAAGAGAAGAACCAGTTGAGGGAGTGGGGTAAGACAGTAAATTGAAAACAAACACATTAACTGGAAGACTCCTTAATCAGTGGTGAAATCCTTAGCACCCTGTTCTTGATCACTTCACTTCTGATCAACTTCCAGGTCACTGGTTAGCTAGTGCTGTATCCTCCAGGCAGGAGATTGGAGGACTCCTTTCTGGATAAACTGACCGGACCAAGAAAAGGCTGTGGAGCCTGAAAGGAATCCCCAGACTAGCAGTCACCAATGACCTTTAGTGAGGTCCCCCACTTGGAGCTTACATTGGCATTTTAATGTCTTATTTTTAAATGTGAATAGACAAGCCAGGACATGGAAGCAACCTAGATGTCCATCAGCAGACGAATGGATAAGAAAGCTGTGGTACATATACACAATGGAATATTACTCAGCCATTAAAAAGAATGCATTTGAATCAATTCTAATGAGGTGGATGAAACAGGAGCCTATTATAAAGAGTGAAGTAAGTCAGAAAGAAAAACACCAATACAGTGTACTAACGCATAAATATGCAATTTAGAAAGATGGTAATGATGACCCGATATGCAAGACAGCAAAAGAGACACAGACGTATAGAACAGTCTTTTGGACTCAGTGGGAAAATGCAAGGGTGGGATGATTTGCGAGAATAGCATTGAAACATGTATATTATCATATGTGAAGCAAATTGTCAGTCCAGGCTCGATGCATGAGACAGGGTGCTCAGGGCTGGTGCACTGGGGTGACCCTGAGGGATGGGATGGGGAGGAAGGTGGGAGGGGGGTTCAGGATGGGAAACACATGTACAACCCATGGCTGATTCATGTCAATGTATGGCAAAACCACTTCAATATTGTAAAGTAATTAGCCTCCTATCACTTCATGGCAAACAGATGGGGAAACACTGGCTGACTTTATTTTGGGGGGCTCCAGAATCACTGCAGATGGTGATTGCAGCCATGAAATTAAAAGACACTTACTCCTTGGAAGGAAAGTTATGACCAACCTAGACAGCATATTAAAAAGCAGAGACATTACTTTGTCAACAAATGTCTGTCTAGTCAAGGCTATGGTTTTTCCATTAGTCATGTATGGATGTGAGAGTTGGAGTATAAAGAAAGCTGAGCACCAAAGAACTGATGCTTTTGAAACTGTGGTGTTGGAGAAGACTCTTGAGAGTCCCTTGGACAGCAAGCAATTCAACCAGTCCATCCTAAAGGAGATCAGTCCCAGGTGTTCATTGAAAGGACTGATGTTGAAGCTGAAACTCCAGTATTTTGGCTACCTGATGCAAAGAGCTGATTTATTGGAAAAGACGCTGACACTGGGAAAAATTGAAGGCAGGAGGAGAAGGGGATGACAGAGGATGAGATAGTTGGATGGCATCACTGACTCAATGGGCATGGGTTTGGGTGAACTCTGGGAGTTGGTGATGGACAGGGAGGCCTGACGTGCTGCAGTTCATGGGGTCGCAAAGAGTCGGACATGACTAAACTGAACTGAACTAAAATAAATTAATTAATTTATTAAAAAAAAAAAAAAAACAACTCCGTTGGGAACATGTCAATCCCAAACTGACACACTGCTATATTTAAAATGGGTAACCAGCAAGGACCTACTGTATAGCACAGGGAACTCTGTTCAGTGTTAAGTGGCAGCTTGCATGAGAGGGGATTTGAGGGAGAATGGATACATGTATATGTATTTCTGAATCCTTTTGCTTTCAACCTGAACCTATCACAACATTGTTGATCAGCTATACTCCAATATGAAATAAAAAGTTTAAAAAAAACTGTGAAAAGACAGTGAAGGTCACCAGGTTTGGAAGAAATCCTCTCACAGGCAAAGCAGAAACCAAAATATGTGAGGACTAGTATGTAAAACAAAAAAAGGATAGAAAAGAAGCAGAAACATTGTAATGAGCTGAAGAAAACTCAATGTGCCAGCAAATCTGGAAAACTCAGCAGTGGCCACAGGATTGGAAAAGGTCAGTTTTCATTCCAATCCCAAAGAAAGGCAATGCCAAAGAATGCTCAAACTACTGCACAATTGAACTCATCTCACATGCTAGCAAAGTAATGCTCAAAATTCTCCAAGCCAGGCTTCAACAGAGGAGCCTGGTGGGCTATAGTCTGTGGAGTCATAAAAAGTCAGACGCGACTGAGCACACACACAGACACCTCTGCTATGGACTCTTCAGTTTTAGACTAAACTGGATCACTTCCTGTGGCTTCCGTTTGTCCTGCCCTTACCTACTTGCATGCCTCTAGTTATGGAATCTCCTTTACATGCCCGCTTCAATTCCTTCTGCTTCTCCTGCACCTGCTGCCAAGTTCCTCCCAGGCCTCACTGTGATGATATTACCTGTGAAATGTCTGCAGTTTTTCTTTCTCGGTTACCACTATCACTGTTAGGAGTTCAGGGTGGAGTTCAGTACCCCAGACTCCAGCTGGGAGTCCCTGACAAAGGGGACTTCCATTTGGTAATAGCCTTGTGAATAAAAAGGAACTGGCTTTATTAATAGACCTGTAAGTGCCTGAAAGCACCCCAGGAAAATTTGGTAAAAAGGTGTATGAAAGAAACCAGCCAAAACCCAAGGCCATAATGGGACTTCCTACTTCTCACCCCAAAGTGAGCAGCAGAGAAGGTTACAGGGCTCGCTTCCGGTGGAGACACGGCCCAAGAGAAGCACACCTCTGGGAAGCACAAGCCCTGAACTGTGTCCCAAGTTCTCAGGCTGAAAAAAATTCAGATTAGCAACTCACCCTCCAGGGGTTGGAACTGAGTGACTGAACTGAACTAAACTGAAGAAAACAAAAAACCTTCTATTCATGTTCACAAGAAGTAAAAGTATTGTACCCACAAAACAGGAATAAGGAAAGGGAATAATCAAAGAACAAGGAAAAGCTCTTAGAAAGTGAAACTATAACATCAGAAAATAATAATCTGACAAGGACTAAAAGGAAGATAATGAGGAAATCATACAGAAAGTAGAACAACAGAGGTAGGAAAAAAATGTGAGAAAAAGCAAAGAAAATCAAATGATCAGTTCGGAAGATTTTCCCTAATAGAAATTCCAGAAATAAAAAACAGAGGGAAAAAAATATAAGAAAATCTCCCAGATCTGATTAAAAATATCTGAAGGACATGGGTTTTTCTGGGTGCTTGGGATCATGAGTAGAAACCAAAACACAGGAGCCACTGATCCCCTGGCTTTTCCACCCTCTTACTGTTCCTACTGTTTCCTTCCCTGGTATCTCTTCCTCCTCATTCCACTCTCAACATCCCTCTGCTTTCCATCCATGACTTCTTACCTCCTCCTCCCTCTGTTCGTGACATCCAGGCCTCTGACTGGAACCACCTCTGCTTGTCACTGGTTCCCACACAGGCATCCAGATGTTTCTTTCCCTTCAACTGTGGACCTGCTTCCTGGAATTCACCACCCTGGCACCCACCAGTCCTCATACATATCTAAAAGTAAACTTCTATTTCCTTATCTCTTCTCTTTTTGCCTTCTATTCTAAGATAATGAGACAATAATAAGCCCATTTATCTTCCTATATTCTCTGTTATGATAATTCAAAATGTCATCCATACAGTGTCAGAAGTCAGAAACTTAGGAGTCTGAGGAGCACTCCAGTCCCTTCCATCTTCCGCACCCCTCCCGTTCAGTCAGTAGCCCATGTGTCCTGATTTCCCAGGCAGCCCTCCTATTCCATCGTTCTTCTGTGTGAGGTCATCGGACATTTGAAAAGGAAATCTGTGGTGTGGAAAAGCTGAACAAAATAAACTAGTACAAAAATTGATCCTGGAGATAACTTTAAAAAACTAATTTGTATTTTCAGATTTGAGATGATACTGCACATACAAATAAAATCAAAATACTATGAAAAAGGAACAAGAAGGAAATTTTACATGTTAAAAATATGACTGCCAAACTAGTTTTATGGAAGCATTGAAAGATAAAATAGCTAAACCCATTTAGAGGGTAAAAAGACACAAAGAAGGAAAATATGAAAGTAAAAGATGACGTAAATGTCCAGGTCCAACATTCTGCTAACAGGAATTCCAGAAAAGCAGAAGTGAGAAAATGAAGAGGGAGAAACTATCAAAAAAGAATAGAAATGTCCAAGAACTAGAGATGATCAATACTATACAAAATTAATAGGGTATCCTAGGTGCTGAGCAGAAATCATATAGATACAGATGACACAGATAGAGTATGTAGACTTAGGTCATTGTGAAATTTTAGAATACCAGGGATGAAAAGAAGGTTCCAAAAGCCTCTATAAAATGAAGAAAGAGTTTGCAACTACAAAGGAACATTGTCAGTATCATCAGATGTTGGAAGAAATCAAGCAATTTCTTTAAAGATTTTTGAGAATTGTTTGCCCAGCAAAACTACTAAGAGTTAGGGCAAAATCAGGTCATTTTGAGACATGTACAAGGACTCAGAAAGTTAACCTCTCTTGTAAAATCATTGTTGTTTAACTAGAAATAGCTGGTAGAATTTGTTCACATTTGCTGAATATTTGCCAATATTTTCAAAGTTCAAGGAGTTCTCTGCAGTGCTGTTGTATGAAATAGAACATTCTCTTTACATGTATAACTATATTTGTTTCTTTGTTACCTTTTTAACACCAAACTCCATGAGTCTGATAATCTCCTTGCTTTCCTCCACCCTTTTCTTAGAATTTCTCTTGTGCGTGGTTTTAAAAATCTTGTCTCATGGTTGATTTCATTCTTTATATTTTTGTCTAAATTCTGTAACTTCCACAACTTTCTAGATAACTTTGTAATAGTATGCTGCTGCTAAGTCGCTTCAGTCGTGTCCGACTCTGTGCGACCCCATAGACGGCAGCCCACCAGGCTCCACCGTCCCTGGGGTTCTCCAGGCAAGAACACTGGAGTGGGTTGCCATTTCCTTCTCCAATGCATGAAAGTGAAAAGTGAAAGTGAAGTCGCTCAGTCGTGTCTGACTCTTAACGACCCCATGGACTGCAGCCTACCAGGCTCCTCCGTCCATGGGATTTTCCAGGCAAGAGTACTGGAGTGGGGTGCCATTGCAATAGTATATGAGTATATAAATAGTAGTCATACAAAATCAAAGTTGTACGTTACTGAGGAGGACTTTTTTCCTAAAATATATGTTTTAATTATTCCAATATAGGAACAACATAAGTATTCTTTCTTCTCTTCCTACCTTTTTTCCTTTTTTAGAAATTAAAATACTTGTGATTATGTACATTATTATAAAGTTTGCCATCGTAACTATTTTAAGTGTATAATTCAATGACGTGTATTATATTAATGGTGTTGTGCAACTGACACCACTATTTTCAAACCCCATACAGAGACTCCATAACCATTTAGCAATAACTCTATTTTTCCCTTTCTCACAGCTCCCAGTAACCACTATTCCTTCTGTCTTGATTAATTTGCTAAAATCTTTCTTATTCAGCACTACTAAAGAATACAGATAAGATTTATTATGTAAACTTTCTCTTTGCAACATTTGCATGTCACTATAGTATCTGTAATCTATTGTGGCATAACAATTTACCCCAAAACTTAGTGCCTTGAAACCACAATAGCTGTGTATTTTTTCTCATGGTTTCTGTGGATAAAGAATCCAGCCTGGGTACAATGGAGATGACATGTCTGCTGCCTGAGAAGTGGGGCCTTTGCTGATCGATCCCAAGACTGGGAGCTGGAATCTGAAAGCTTCTTCACTCACATGTCTGACAGCTGATGCTGACCGTCACTGGGGGGCCCATGTGCGGCTGAAGAGTTGAATGCCCATACGTGGTTTCTCCAGTGTGGCCTGGGCTTCCCCACAACACGGTGGCTGTGTTCCAAAGGCTAGTGTCCCTCCCGAAAGATAAGGAGAAGGGGAGAGTGCCAGAAGCCCTATCAGCCTCAATGACTGAGCCTCAGAAGTCACACAGCGATGCTTTCATGGCATTCTGCTGACTGACACCGTTACAAAGGTCCACCCAGGTTCTAGGGAAAGGAACACAGACCCCACCTCTAAATGTAGGTGTGTCAGTGTGACATTGAGAGACAAGTGTGTTAAACGGGATAAGAATTGGCCATTTTTGTGCAGTCTGCCACAGCGTGTGTCCACCATGTACCCAGTTCAGGCCTTAGCAGGACTTCTCTAAAATTAACTCCTTTAATTTACCTTAACTGCTGGCTAATCAGCTGTGGAAATGGCTGTTATCCTTTCTCTTAATTAGGAGGTTGAAATTTACATGTTGAAAAGAAGATGGAAAACATGAGATCATGAAGTTGCTGCTTTTAGAAAAGAGAAATCTGTTTCTTAGGAACAAGATAATTATTAAACTATCTCTATTAAAGAAACTGTTCTAATTCATATCTTTACTGCTATTTGAAAATATTCCTTAGTCAGGAAACTATTTTAATATGAAAAATATATTGTTTATGAACATTGTTTGTGTTTATAGTTTGGGCATGAAAACATTTTTCAAGTCTTTATTGACCTGAAATATTTAAACACATAATTGCTTCCTTTCCCTGACATATATCTAGAGGCCAAAGTACATTTTTATTATATGACTTCTATAGCCAAGTGCGGAGAAGGCGATGGCACCCCACTCCAGTACTCTTGCCTGGAAAATCCCATGGTTGGAGGAGCCTGGAAGGCTGCAGTCCATGGGGTCGCTGAGGGTCGGACATGACTGAGCGACTTCACTTTCACTTTCCTGCATTGGAGAAGGAAATGGCAACCCACTCCAGTGTTCTTGCCTGGAGAATCCCAGGGATGGGGAAGCCTGGTGGGCTGCCGTCTGTGGGGTCACACAGAGTCGGACACGACTGAAGTGACTTAGCAATAGCAATAGCCAAGTGACCTAACTTCTCTAATGCTTTAGTGTTGTCATTTGAAATTTGGGAAGAGTAATACTACCTGCCTCACAGAGCTAGCATGAAGATTAAATGAGTTGATATACATAAAATGCTTCACACGTTGTAAGTGCTAAAAAAAAAGTTAGACACAAAGTACATGGAGACAATAGTGGTATTCTACATGTATGTATATATGAAGAGTCATCGCAGGGTTGAATTCATTTCCAATAGGGTATTCAAAAGATAGAGGAATATGGTTAATGACAAGTTTGTTAAGCTATTTCATTTAGGAAGAACACACTCAATAGCCTCTTAATTTAATAACTTTGTTTTTTCCTAGTTTGAAAAAGAAAAACAGCGTGATATTCGATCATTCTTTTTACCAAACGCTAAGAAAAGACAGTTGGAGACCTCCTGTGATGAATCAAGGGTATCCCAGGAGAAAAATACTATAGTGCCAGCAGACCCTGTAAAAACAGCCACCAGAGGTGATGAAAGTGATCTTGAACCTGAAGCTAAAAAACTGAAATCGGTCGCCATCGATGACCCTTGCAGGCCCCCTGAGGAGCAGCCATGCCGGCCTGGGCAGGCCGAAGCTCTGCTCACGTTCGGGATCTGCAAGGCCAAGGCCCAGGCCACTACCCCAGCCTTTTGTGGTGAGGGCTGGCAGTGTGCTTTCTGCACCTACATCAATAACTCAGTGTTACCTTACTGTGAAATGTGTGAGAATCCACGGGGCGGCGCTGGTGAGTACATGGAGGGCGACCTTGAGGCGAGTAGCAGTGGTGTCTTCAGATAACCTGTGTGTTTAGAGACAACTGCTGTCATCAGAGATCCATGACTGGGTTCCAACTTCAGTGTTTAAGCTGGAGGAAGAGCTTCCACAGTGAAGACTGTGAATTTATCCCCTTGTGGAATGTGAAAAGCTCCCAGTTCTGTCAAGAATATATATCCCCTGGCGTCTGTGACATGGCATTAATTTGGCACAAATGGACATTTCTGATTAATGCCAGCAGGACGTGGATTCAGTGGGCAGGAATAGAAGCTCTGTTGCTATGGCAGCAAATATGCCTTATAGCCATAGACCTGCTGTTTTCTTTCCTCTGTAGAATATACTTGTTTTTAAAGAAATTGTAGATTATTTTGTTTAAATAGCAGAATGAATCCAGTGTAGCTTCTTCGCCTACTGAAATATTTATTGTGCCATGTTTCTCCCATGAAAAATCATAAAAATTCCTCTCTTGATCTTCTTTTAAAAACCAAATCTCACGTCTGTTTTATGAGTTTATTCTTTTCTAAAACATGCTATTTAAAAGAAATTATAAACATACCTCAGAGTATGTTTTGCTTGCGTGATATGATATGCTTGCTGGTGTTTTATTTTTGAAGTGACTATTAACAACTGTGGTTGTCTTAAGAAAATCATCATCAGTATTCCTTTTTTTCCAGTTTTAGAGACCATTTTTATGGTCACTAAAAATGCCAAGTGTATGGTTTTGGAAACTAGAAGAAATTATAAATAAAATCTTATCAAAGTGTGTAATGATTATACACACTTTCCCATCATATCTGAATTCTCCAGAGTCTTGACATTAACAGAGTCTCAGCAAAGATAGAAGCTCTAATGCTGCAGTTCCTTCCTGCTTGCCTTGCTCTCCTCTGCCTTAATTTTGATCTGAAAGAAAATGTAATCAGTAGCTGAGTCTTTCCTCCTTTGATTCTGGGTGTTCCTCCCAAAACTGACAAGTCTGCCATCTGGGTGATTATATTTGTAACGTGGACACCTGTTGTCTATGAACTAAATTGGAGCCACAAGCTTATCCCATATAATATCTCCCACAATTTGCATTATCTCATTCAATTTCCAACTGCTACAGGCAATAAAAATAAAGTATCTCATGACTACAAAATAATATTAGTTCACACAAAGTCTATAAATTGAATGACTGAGCAATAAAAATCATGGTTTAATAGGGTTTTATAAGTTCTGATTTTTCTTTATGATACCAAGAGCAACAATGAAGATTTCTAGAACCATGATTTAATAAGCAAACTGTCAAGCAGTCTAAAAAAACAAAACACCTTTTGTGAATATGAAACAATCTGATTTAAGAACAATACATTCCAAGTAACAGTGATATTACCATATCTGGTAGTCATAATTATTAGATTAATAATACTACAGTTTAACATAATCATTTCCAACCTTGATTTGGATGCATCCCCAAAGTATTAAAAAGCAGAATTCCAATTCATCTAAATTTTAAAATCAATACCTGCCACATAACACTTTGAGGAAACAGTGAATTCAAAACATTAAACGAGCAATATTAGGATACAGGACTGGAAAGTCTTATAAAGCTGTTAACTAGTGGTCTCTAGTACGTTAGCTAGTACATTAATTTGCTTACATTGAATACTTGCTGTTGTTCAGTCACCAAGTCATGCCTGAGTCTTTGTGACCCCATGGACTGCAGCATGCCAGGCTTCCCTGTCCTTCATGGTCTCCCAGAGTTTGATCGGGTTCATGTCCATTGAGTCAGTGATGGCATCCAACCATCTCACCCTTTGTCATCCCCTTCTCCTTTTGCCTTCGATCTTCCCCAGCATGAGGATCTTTTCCAGTGAGTTGGCTCTTCTCATCAGGTGGCCAAAGTATTGGAACTTTAGCTTCAGCATCAGTCCTTCCAATGAATATTCAGGGTTGATTTCCTTTAGGATTTACTAGTTTCATCTCCTTGCTGGCCAAGGGACTCTCAAGAGTCTTCTCCAGCACCACGATTCAAAAGCATTGATCACTAGAGTTGTCAGTATGTAACATTTCTCTTGTGCTTTGTTCTTAACATCTATTGCTTATCCTCTGCATCTTATACTTCATACTCCCAGATTTGTATCTCTCATTTGAATTCCAGACTGGATGTATGCAGTGACCTACATAACATCTCCACCTGGATGTCTAAAGGGTACCTCAAGTTTAACATGTCCAAAATGGAATTCTTGATTTACAGTCACTACATCTAACACCAAAGCTTCTCTTCCCCCGTCTTCCCTACATTGTGCTAAAAACCTGGAGGCAGCATCTTTGATTTTTCCTTGTCCTCCCATCTTCATGAAGTTCTGCTAGTGTAACCTTTACAAAGTGCCTTGATTCCAGTCACTACATCTTCATTGCTACCATCACACTGGAAGCCACCAGCATCTCTCTGAAGCCTCCCTGAGGCTGGTCCTTCTCTCCACAGCAGATGGAGGGAGCCTTTAAAAACTTAGATCATTACATTCCTGTGCTTACAACCCTTTAATGGCTTCCAGTGACACTAAGGCTCTAAGTCAAGAATACAGGCCCCCTGGGGCCAGGCTTCCCAGATCCCTGAGCAGCTCTCAGCTCCAGGGAGCCTCCCACCCCATCCTCTAACTCACGTATTCTCTTTTTTTTTTTTTTTTTTGAGACATCCAGACAGGTTTTATTGAAAAGATTTACTGCAGCCAACGTTGAAAAAGTTTACTGCAGCTTTTGACTTCTTCAAAGAGCTGATAACCCTCATCCGCTTCTTCACCTTCTTCATCATAATCATCGTCATCGTCTTCAATAGCTTCTCCAGTAAAGTATAACACTGATCTTGGGATTATACGCTCACGTAAAAAGTGACCAATTTCAAAGTCTGCAGCGAGGATAGCTTCAGAATCATCATCCAGATCTCCACTCTCAGGAACTTCAGGAGGGGCAAAAAAATTAAAGAAAGAGTCATTAGAAACTGTTTTGGTCACAGTACGAACTGTCCCACGTCCCTTGTGTTTCTGTTTCTTCTTAATCGTTTTCAAAGTGACATTCTTCCCTTTTTTCCAATCTATCTGGCACCCTGTACAACCCATAATTTCTGGTCCATCAAAAGAAAAGGGATCAGAATCATCTGGTTCTGACCTCATCCTATATGTCTTTGTCAACACTTCATTTGTGAAATATTCATTGGGTTCAAAGTGAAATTCTAAGACAAAACTCATAGGCTGACCAGCATCTGAGAACTTCACTTTAATATCTTTCAAGTGCTTCAGAATAGGCTCATCATGTTCCTGAACCATATCACTGAGCAAGTCAACATTCTTAAAAACGGTCAACCAAAACTCAGGAATTCCCTTGGGATCTTCTTTTTCTTCATCCTTTTTCTCATCTTCGACCTTGGCCTTTTCTTTTAGCTGCTCCGAAATTTCATCTTCCTCATCTGGTTTCCATTCACACTCTTCTTCTGTAGGTTCATAAATGGCATTAATGATCTCAAATCGCTTATCAAACAGAGGCTGATAAAGAACAGCATACTTTCTTTCAAGATCATGAACTTCCTCATAGAATTTGGCTTCTATCTGTGCACATTTAACTTGAAGGTTTTTGAGAGCATTCACTCGTCTTTTAACTACCCTAGGCAAGCTTTCAATGTATCCTGTTGGTGTTTCTACCAGACCATCAAGTCTTTCTTGAAGGGCTGCAAGAATCTGAGGATTTTGCATCATCTGAACAGTCAGCTGACGCGCTTTGATTTTTGTTTCTTCACCAGTTTCTTCTTCTTCTACTTCTTCAACATCATCCAAATCTTGATCAAGTTCAGACTGTTCTTTGTTGTCGATGTCTGCCATGTTGTACAAATGCCAAATATCGGTGGCGAGCGCGGGGAGCCGAGCGGCCCGAGCTGCGCAGGCAGTGACTCAGGGCGGCGGCGGGAGGAGCAGGAGGCGGCGCCGCGAGCAGATGGCGCTAACAAAGCTCACGTATTCTCTTTAGCAAAAAAGATCCTATCTGTTTGCCTGTTTATCTCTGCCTTTGGAATGGAATCTCTAGGAAGCAGGGACCTTTCTGACTTGTTCCCTCTGCCTTTCCAGCACCTAGAGTGGTACTTGGTGATCCCCAATAAATATTTAGAAAGAATGAACAGATGTTGCTGACTTTGTTTCTTTTTGTACAACTTAGCTGTGACATTTTTAAACTCTACTTTCTGTACTGGCTTTAGGGTACATAACGACTTTAGCTAAATATAAGTGTAAATTATTTGTTTTTCATGAATTATTTTGTTTGTTGTACAAATTTGTTCCACAAATAGATAGCCTCAGCCAGACCCAGAATAAAAACAAAAACGAGAAAGATGATTCTCAGGACACCTCCAAAAAAATTCAGACTAGTTCTGACGGGGAGAAACAAGTCCTGGCACATTCAACACCTGAACCATTAGCTAAGAGCAAGGAAGAAATTTCAACAACTGAGAGTGAAGACAGACTCACCCCCCAGCCAGGTGATGGTAAGTCTTTCCATTTCCAGGATCCAAGTAATAACCATATGCTTAGACGTGGAACACTGTTAATAGGTTTGCGATTACTACCTTGTTCCAGGTTCCTTGTATTCCCTTTTATATTAAAAATACCAACCATTTGTAACTACATACATAAACACCAGATGGCTAGAAAAGCAGAGCTGTTGGCATTCAGATGTTACAGAGAGAGCTAAACTCATATGGGCTACATGTGCTGTCTCCGGCCTGTTGCCCAGCTTCCACCAAGCTCGGCCCATTCTTGCAGTGAGAGCATGGTTTTGATATTTGGGGGTTCTTTTGGACACCATGGATTGCTTTAAGATTGACAGATGATTGACAGCCACTTAGGAGATCATTCATCCTTTACAAGTGAATTTCTTTTATTTTTTATTATTTTTGGTTGCACTGGGTCTTTGTTGGTGCATGTGGGCTTTCTCTAGTTGCAGCAAGCTGGGGCCTCTCTCCACTGTGGTGTGCAGGCTTCTCATTGCGGTGGCTTCTCTTGCTGTGGAGAACAGGCTGTAACACATGGGCACAGTAGTTGCAGTGTGCAGGCTCAAGGGTACAGGCTCAGTAGTGTGGTGCACGGGCTTAATTGCTCTGCGGCATCTGGGATCTTCCCAGACCAGGGAGCGAACCTGTGTCCCCTGTACTAGCAGGCGGATTCTAAACCACTGTACCACCATGAACCCATACACATGAATTTCTTTTAAGTGGCTACAATTAATCAGCATATTTTATATTTTGAGTTTTGAGGGTTGTTGTTTTTTTAAGTAAAATGTTTTTAAGGAACATAATTTCAAGACTATGTGAATCATGACCAACCAACCATGTAGTGTCTCAGGTTTATTTACTTCTTTCCTTGATTCCATTCATTATTTATGGCTGCAGTGGTTGGCAAATACCAGCCTGTATGTCATCCATCACAATCTTTATGGGCCAGCTGGCAAAAGATTGTGAGTACTGTGGGGTTATTTTCTTTGTTACTCAGTTTGTGACCATAGTAACCAACAGGTTGATGTTTCATTATAACAACCCCAAAGTGTTCAGGATGGATTGTCAAAGTTTTTAAGTTAGTTGCTGTTAAACATAGATATAGTTTAGAGTTGGATTCATAGCTCTAAAAAGATAAAAGTGTTAGTCACTCAATCGTATCCAACTCTTTGCAACCCCATGGACTGTAGCCCACCAGGCTCCTCTGTCCATGGAATTCTCCAGGCAAGAATACTGGAGTGGGGTGCCATTCCCTTCCCCCAGGGCTCTTCCCATCGGCAGGCAGATTCTTTACTCTCTGAGCCACCAGGGAAGTTAAACATAGATATAATTCCATGTTGAATTCATAGCTCTAAAATGAAATGTTTATTAAGTATTTCTAAACTCTAGGCATCTTCCTTCTGTGCTCAGCTTTCCTTTCCTCTAATTCCTCAAGGTCTTCCCAAAACTATCTCACAATAGATTCTGTTCAGGTCTGTTAATTTTAGCGGCCTTTAAGTAGACAATCTGGACTCAGGCGTCTTGTCTCTAGTTCCCTTGTGTGTACTCTGACAGTGCCCCCATTGAGGATGAAACCATTGCTCTCGGACAGTGTCCAGGTCAGTGAACAAAACATCAGACCCAGAATCAGCGACTGGCAATTGTTGTCAGCTGGGCCATGAGACTCTCCATCTACAGCAAGGAAATGCTTGTTAGTTACAAATTGGTCCCTTGATGAAGATGTATGTTAGCTTTACCTACACATTCTTTTTGAAAATCACCAGACTTTTAGAAATTCTATTCTGCTGGTGAAATTTGCATTGGCCTCATCCAGTAAACAATGCTGGTGTTTTCCCCTACACCTATTCCCTCTTCTTTTTTTCTCTCTTTACTTCTCAGATCACTGGGCTGCAAAAGTGTAATTCTTCACATCTTCCCACTGACATGGATTTCCTTAAAAAACAAGAAAGAGAAGGGACATTGTAGTAAGATGCTTCTACCCACATATGCTCTTTTAGAACCAGAGTGACGTATACCACTGTGGAATTGCAGCTTCATTCTAACTGGAATTCTAAGGGTCTGGAAGGAAGGCCGTATCTTCATAAGATGCTATCTGGTGTTTGGAACCATTAAATTATACTACACGAAAAAAATGAAAAATACATTCCCTGATGTAACTAGTAGTTACCAAAAAACATCAGCTGATTTGGAGTTGTTCTCATAAGGCTTTTTATCAAAGAGTGACTTCTGATCTTTAAGCATTAACCACAGTTCTTCAAATCTGGAGACAGTGATTATGGTAGGCACTTACTTTATGTACATTAAGAAAGAAAAAGATGGGACTTCCCTGGTGGTGTAGTGGATAGCAATCCACCTGCCAATGCAGAGGACACAAGTTAAATCTCCAGTCTGGGAATATTCCACGTGCCCTGGGGCAACTAAGCCCTTGTGCCACAACTATTGAGCCCATAGACTAGAGCCTGTGCTCCACACAGGAGAAGTCAACCCAATAAGAAGCCTGAGCACTGCAACTAGAACGTAGCCCCCAGTTGCCAAAACTAGAGAGAAGCTTGCTCAGCAATGAAGACGCACAGCCAAAATAAAGAAACAAACTGCCGGTTTCGCTATGACACAGTAACTGGTTATCCCTGCAGCGATGCATGTTTGCTTCTTTAATAACAAATTTATGCTTTCTCATCCTGTATGCAAGTTTTTGGTGTACATGATAACTTTTCATTTAAATCCCAAACCACAGTAAAACATTTTGAAGACATTTTGAAGGTAATCAAAATCAACACTCAGAAATGACAATGCATATATCTCAAGCGTAGTGTCGAAGTGAAAACGGTGTTGTAGTTATGACTAAGCTCATGCCCAGGCAGTGAAAACTACCTTACAGCTGTCACCTGGCCAAGCATAGTTGTAAAATGCCAAGGCTGTTGACTGGAAGATATGCCAATTTCAGAGATATTCAAGTGTGGGGAAAGCATGCATTTTTGAATTTATGAAATATGGGGATAATCCACAGTCTAAGTTTGTAAAGTGACTGATGTCTCGATTAGAAATATTCAAATAGATGATACTGCAAATAAATCATAGACTTGTATATCTGGAAAAATACTTGAAAGGGTCACTGAGGAACCATGGCAGAAGTTAAGAGCATAGGCTCTGGAGCCAGATTACTGGGCTCTGTTACCAGTGGCCTTGGGCAGACTGATGTGCCTTGCTTCCCTCCTCTGTAAGACGCACAACTTGTTTCTGAGAGGTGTTAATATAAGGGCTTAGACCAGTACCAGGCTCATTGTTAGTGCTTGATAAGTGCTAACTAATTATTATTTAGATCTGCTTGGATAACCCTATCCTTTCCACAGAATATATTGGTCAGTAGGACTGAGAAAAAAATAAACAGAGATGATGAGAAAGACGTCTTGTTCACTCATCTCCTTTTGTGAATGTGAGGCACCAGGCCATAAGGCATCAGTCATTTAAGTAGCTCTCGACATGGTAGTCTTGCTGCGGATAATCAAAATGGTGTTCATTCGGTCTCAACTTAAACCCTCTGTAGCAATAGGAATAGATTCTAGACTCTTTCAAGACTGATAGGGACTCTTTCAGGGTAAGAAATTCTCCCTTATGCCTAATGCTTATCTTTTATAAAGCAAATGCTGAATTTCGTTTTTTTTTTTTTTCTTGTTGTGTCATTAGCAAAAGTTCCAAAGCAACTGGTTACCATATAAACCAGTATGCTCTTAGATCACCTGCCATGTTTATTTCATGCCCAGGTACATGTTCTTTGTTCAGTGTGCTGATATATTTGATAAAACTCTTTCATTATCCTAACCCACATAGGATTAAAGTAAGCTGTTCTGGGTAGAGGGTAGATATGCCTTCAGGTTCTTTTTTATCTTCTTCATTAGAACAGTTGAAGAACTGGCCAGTGTATGATACCCTGATGTTTTGTGCAAGTAAGAATACTGACCGGATTCACATCTATACTAAGGTAGGCATCATGTGGATTCTGGAAACATACCCAAGGCTTCCTTTTTTCATGTTCCAATGGAGATAATTTTATTAGCAGTGAGATGGGTAGTGAGTTCTTTTCCTACTTAAAGCTAATTCTCAGATTCCTCTGTTAAATCTAAAGACAAAGAGTGGCAAACAGCTTCGTAGTTAGAGTGCAGACTCTAGGGCCAGGGTGCCTAGGTTCAGATCTGTTACTGCCTGTGGAATCTTGTGCCTGTTTCCTCAGCTGTAAAATATGGAGTGGTCATTGCCAGGACAAAATAAGCTAACTCCTGGGAGGCCATTAGCACAGTGCCTGGCCCTGGTGAACTCTCACTCCGAGTCGCCTCCTGCACTGATCCTGCAGCAACAGCAGCAGTAGGATTCTCACAGAAGCCTAAGCCTGCCTACACATGCTGAGTAACTCTGCTACTGCTGCTAAGTCGCTTCAGTCATGTCCGACTCTGTGTGACCCCATAGACAGCAGCCCACCAGGCTCCGCCTTCCCTGGGATTCTCCAGGCAAGAACACTGGAGTGGGTTGAGTAACTCTAGGAAGCTTTAATAATATGACTGCTCATGGCCTGAGTTAGCAGTGCTCAAAATTTTCAGTCACAGGACCTCTTAGCACTCCTAAAATTTGTTGGGGACCCAAAGACCTTTTGCAACCCCATGGGCCATAGCCCACCAGGCTTCTGGTCCATGGGATTTTACAGGCAAGAATACTGGAGTGGGTTACCATTTCCTTCTCCAGGGAATCTTCCTAACCTAGGGATGGAACCCATGTCTCCTGAATTGGTAGATAGATTCTTTACCACTGAGCCACCAGGGAAACCCCATGTGGGTTATATCTCTTGTGAAATTAAAATAGAAACACTTTAAAATATTTATCCACGTGAAACTAGCAGTAACAGGGCTTACCTGGTGGTGCAGTGGATGAGAATCCGCCTGCCAATGCAGGGGACACGGGTTCAATCCGTGGGCCAGGAAGATCCCGCATGCCGTGGGGCAGCTAAGCCTGTGCTGCACAACTACTGAGCCCACAAGCGCTCTAGAGGCTGCGAGCGTCAGCCGCCAAGCCCGCGCGCTGAAGCGACTGAGCCCCATGCGCCTGGAGCCTGTGCTCTGCCACAGGAGGAGCCGCCACAGTGAGAAGCCTGTGCCCGTAAGAGCAGCTCCCAACATCTAGAGAAAATCCTGGCACAGCAGCGAAGACCAAGCACAACCAAAAATAAAGGAATAAACAGTAATTAACAAACTAGCAATAATAAATCCACTGTATACTGATATAAGAAGCATATCTCTGTGAAAAATAATTATAATTTCCAAAACAATGTTTAGTGAGAAGAGTGGCGCTGTTTTACATCTTTAGCAGTTTCTCCTGAAGTCATAATAGAAGACAGTGGGATTCTCAGATCTGCCTCTGCGTGGAAAACTTCCCTGGACATTCCTAAGAGAATAACAGTGGAAAAGGCAAATGGTATTGCACTAGTATTATAAAACTTATGTCTCTCTGGATCTTCTGAAAGGGTCTTGGAGACCATGTGAGAATCTTTGGCCAAGGTTCACTAGTATAAGTATTTGAGAAAAAAAAAATTACTGAGATTTATGAACACTTTTGCTTGACCTACAGTTTCAAACTTCTAATCTTTACAAGTATCATAAAATAGGATTTGTGAGTTTTTAAACACATGGGCCATTCTATTGAAATAATGTCATTTTAAAGATAAGTTAGGTTGGGCCTGCCCAAACTCAATTATGGGTTTTCTGCTAAACCAAATTATTAGATACAGATAGATGCTGTACCATGTAATAATCTCTAGTTCTAACTGAATATTAGAAGATACTGCTAGAAGATTAGGAGATGGCTAGGATCATGAATACCAGAAGCTCCAAGCAGCCTCCACTGTGGGACCACTGCCAAGAGCAACATCAAGAATGCAAATAGGCAGGACACGTTTCCCTTAAAGGCTTCAGCCTTGGTCTGCCATGTGGAACTTTTGACTCGGGGAGCACCAAGAAGCCCTCCGCTCCTCTAGAGACAGGTCTGAGTGTCTGAGCCACCTCCTGCCCCTTGTGAGACCATCACCTAAGAACAACAGAGAATGGCTCTCCCAGGGGCTAGAAGGTCAAGAATCCGGAAGGCAGACCCCAGGCAGAGCACACACACAAGTTCAGAAGCCCTTAAACTTCTTACTGTGCACGGTGAAGGCTCTGCATCCTGGATCATCATGTCAGGGTATTTCCTCCTCTGCTGGAGACTGGAGAGAAGCTGCAAATGGTAGACGGTAGAGCATGCCTTCGTTGTAGTTCAGCTGCTAAGTCGTGTCCTACTCTTTGTGACCCCATGGACTGCAGCACACCAGGCTTCCGTGTCCTTCACCATCTCCCAGAACTCTGCTCAAACTCAGGTCCACTGCGTCAGTGATGCCATCCAACCATCTAATCCTTTGGTGCCCCCTTCTCTTCCTGCCCTCAATCTTTCCCAACATCAGAGTCTTCCAATGAGTTGGCTCTTAGCATCAGGTGGCCAAAGTATTGGAGGTTTAGCTTCAGCACCAGTCCTTCTAATGAACATTCAGGGTTGATTTCCTTCACGATTGACCGGTTTGATCTCCTTGCTGTCCCAGGGACTGTCAAGAGTCTTCTCCAACCCATAGTTTGAAAGCATCAATTCTTCGGCGCTCAGCCTTCTTTATGGTCCAATTCACATCCTACGAGAACCCCTGAGCAGTATGAAAAGCAATGTGCCTGCCACCAAGCAAATAGCTCAGCCACCTTCCTGACCTCTCTCAACAGTCTCGAGTGCATTTTTACCACTCTTCTAAATACTTATGTATCCCCTTGCCATGAAACATTATTCAATCAAGTTTCCAAACTGGAGACACTAAGCAGGTCAAATGTCAACAGGGATTTTCACAGCTACAGGAGAGTTCAGAAGAAAGCTTTTCTGTTCACCTTAGGAGACCTGAAATAAAATCTAGAAACAGAAATTCATATAAAAACCCCCATTCAGTGCCTAAAAGAACACTCTTTAAAAGGAAGAGCAGTAACAGATGTTTAGCATCTTATGTCATGTTAGTAGTATACCTCTAAACTGTCACTTCAGCCAGAACCCCATGTCTAATGGGAGTTCACTTCAGCCAGAACCCCAGCCAGAATAACAATTACACATCTGAACTTTTAATCACTATGTAAGTACTTTTTGTGTATTTTTCTTTCCCCAAAGTGATTGTGGTAACTGTAACGTTTCTTTCTGGCTGAGAGAATTAGGCAGAATATGGGTTCAACTTTTGTTTATACAGTAGATTTCTATATACAGAGATTCTTCTTTCGCTTTATAAAAAAAATACTTCATGTTCGACTGATGACACCTCTCTACATGGTATGGCTTACCCTTAGACCAAATGTAGTGGGGGCTCTCAGAGGGCCTGGCCCCTTCCTGGGCTCCGTATCCTCTCAGTGGGGGCAGTACGGGTGGAATCTTGTCTGGAATGACCTGCCTCAGTTTATCAGTTTAGAAGACTGGGCATGAAATGCAATAATAGCATTCTTTACTTTTAAAATAATTATTAGTGCCTACAGACAAAATGGATTAATACTGCCTTCCTCATCTATAATCAGGATGGAAACCAGATGAACTGTAATTTCATTCCTTTGGATATAAAATTAGACCTGTGGGAAGATTTACCAGCAAGCTTTCAGCTGAAACAAAATCGCTCCCTGGTAAGAACCATCCTGCACATTTGTTCTGAATGAAAATTTGTTGAGTAATTTTAAAGACCATTTTTGAGTTTGATAAAAGCAGAGCAGCTTGTGGCCTGCTGCAGTCAGATCACTGGGTGCACTTTAATCAGTCCAGGCAGTGCCTATGAATTACCAGGATAAATGTGAAATCTGTTAGCCTGGCGAACGATCACACCTCAGGTTGCTGTTTCTGTGGATAGACTCATCCTCACGTCATTTATTTCCTCATTCACAGGATTAGCAGCTGTGAGGTTGGTGTCTGACAGAATCACACTTTATCTTTGTAGGTTAAGTTCTAACACTGACAAGCTCTGAGAGCAGGGATAACACCATGTGGGGGGACTTCATTCCTTATGGGAAGCAGCCACAGGCCATGTACCTGCTGGGGAGGCCTTAGTTCTGATCTGTGCTGATTGATCTTCACTGCTAAGGAGGGTCAGCATGTGTGGGGGCTGAGCCAGCATGCAGCATGGTGCTGTTTACAAGAATACAGTGATTATGTTTTTGCATTTGAGCAGAAATGAAAACATTGGCCATGGTCGGCTACACCCATCTTAAAAGAAAAAGTAGCTATGAGCTGTTTTCTTTGCTGTCATCTAATGCTGATGCTCAGATTACCAGAAAATAGCCAATTATGTATAACTGACTAATAAGTAACAGTAGCCCTAATAAAATGTCCCAGATTTATTATTGATGGCTTTTTTCCCGTGAGAGTTTAGGCAGTCAGGTACAAACGATGCCCAGATATTGCGTTGTCACCACCAAAGATCCACTGTCCCCAGAATCCAGTTTTGCCTCGGCCACCGTTGGGGTATGTGCGCTTTTGGTGTCAGCGAGCACGTTATTGCTGTTGGTCTCTGTGCGTGAAGGACATGTGCTGAGTGTCCTAAATGGTGTCTATAGACAGCTGATGGCTTGGAAGTGACCTCTGCAGAACTGGCCGTAGATGGTTCACAATAAAGGTAGGAAAACTGCATCAAACTGAAGAAAACCTTAAACTGTGAGACTCAAAGCCTGTTTGGGGTTATGATAAAACATCCGTTTTCAGATGCTATACGTAGCCTCGCTTTCAAAGGAAGATGCCTGGCGAGCTGTACACTCTTTTCATTATCTCAATTTCCGCCAGATCTTGAGGTTTGTTCGAGAATGGAGTAGTCTAACTGCCATGAAGCAGAAGATAATCAAGAAAAGCGGGCAGCTGTTCCGCAGCCCAGTTCTGGCTCTGGAAGAGATCGCAAAGCAGCAAACCAAACAAAACAGTACTAAGAGGTATGAGTTGTCTTTCTTCATTTCGTATTTTATTGTTTGTCATAGTTATTTCCACAGGAGTGTCAGACATTTTATGTAACCACTGACAAAATTCTGATGGATTAAGAGAATACATAAAAAGACAGCGTATTTTGTAGCAACATAATTAGATATTTTGTGAATTTGGTCACATCTGCTGGGGAAAATCAAAGTGTCTGGATCTTACTCACTATGAGTCCTGCTCATCAAGAGAGAGGCCAGACTCACAGGTTGATCGTGCCCTTGGGATGTGAATCTTGGGTGCGATACAGCGTGGTAGCTGCTTCTGTTTGACATTCCACCACCCAAGTAAGCTGTGCATGTGTGCTCAGCTGCGTCCAACTCTTTGTGACCCCACGGACTGTAGCCCACCAGGCGCCTCTGTCCATGGGATTTTCCAGGCAAGAATACTGGAGTGGGTTGCCATTTCCTCCTCCAGGGTATCTTCCCAACCCAGGAATCGAACCTGTGTCTCTTGTGTCTCCTGCACTGGCAGGCAGGTTCTTTACCACTGCGCCACCTGGGAAGCCCCTACTAGGGGAAGGTGGCAATTATCATGCCCATGGTTGGAAACAAAGTAATAAGAAAGGTTGAATATCTCAGGTTTGTAACTGTTTCACCTTCATCATGACAGTTCAGTTCAGTCCTCAGTCGTGTCCAACTCTTTGCGACCCCATGAATCGCAGCACGCCAGGCCTCCCTGTCCATCACCATCTCCCAGAGTTCACTCAAACTCATGTCCATCGAGTCGGTGATGCCATCTAGCCATCTCACCCTCTGTCGTCCCCTTCTCCTCCTTCCCCCAATCCCTCCCAGCATCAGAGTCTTTTCCAATGAGTCAACTCTTCGCACAAGGTGGCCAAAGTACTGGAGTTTCAGCTTTAGCATCATTCCTTCCAAAGAACACCCAGGATCGATCTCCTTTAGAATGGACTGGTTGGATCTCCTTGCAGTCTAAGGGATTCTCAAGAGTCTTCCCCAACACCACAGTTCAAAAGCATCAATTCTTTGCCGCTCAGCTTTCTTCACAGTTCAACTCTCACATCCATACATGACCACTGGAAAAACCATAGCCTTGACTAGACGGACCTTTGTTGGCAAAGTAATGTCTCTGCTTTCCAATATGCTATCTAGGTTGGTCATAATTTTTCTTCCAAGGAGTAAGTGTCTTTTAATTTCATGGCTGCAGTCACCATCTGCAGTGATTTTGGAGCCCAAAAAAATAAAGTCTGACACTGTTTCCCCATCTATTTCCCATGAAGTGATGGGACCAGATGCCATGATCTTCGTTTTCTGAATGTTGAGCTTTAAGCCAACTTTTTCACTCTCCTCTTTCACTTTCATCAAGAGGCTTTTGAGTTCCTCTTCACTTTCTGCCATAAGGGTGGTGTCATCTGCATATCTGAGGTTATTGATATTTCTCCCGGCAATCTTGATTCCCGCTTGTGCTTCTTCCAGGCCAGCATTTCTCATGATGTACTTTGCCTTTCAAATCTGTACACACTCCGTTTCCTTTCTCAGCAGCAACAGCAGCACCATCTTTGCCTCACAGAGACATCCCCTTGTGTGATCTGAAATCCCCAGTCTCTGTAGACTCTTTGTCAGCGTGAAGCAAAGATACTCAGGAAAAGCGGGCAGCTGTTCTATAGCCCAGCTCTCGTTTTGGAAGAATCACAAAGCACCAAACCAAGCAGCACTATTGGCAGGAAAAGGCCCTTTCTTTAGCTCTTGCTTTCTTCATATACCTGTAATCTCTCTTCATCCTCACATCTAGCATTTTTATCATCTCTAGCTTTTTCTATGCACATGAGTGACAGAAATCCATTAACTGTATCCAATACAGTTGGTTAAGTACATTAAATCGTTATACTGTGAAGACCTCTTCTGCTGTCTCAAAATATCATATGTGAGAACATGGAAAATCGTTAAGGGTAAAAATAAGTGTATAAAAAGGTTGTTGTGTTCAGTTACTCAGTCTTGTCTAACTCTTTGCAGCCACGTGGACTGCAAAGCTCATTAAGCTCCTCTGCCCATGGGATTTCCCAGGCAAGAATACTGGAGTAGGCTGCCATGCCCTCCTCCAGAGGATCTTCCCGACCCAGGGGTTGAACTCACATCTCCCACATCTCCTGCATTGGCAGGCAGATTCTTTACCACTGGTGCCACTTGGGAGGCCTGTAAAAAAAAAAAAAAAGGATGGAGACACAAATATATGTAATTGCTATTAGCGACACAGCGTTGGGGAAGATAGCTTAGGAACTGGTGTCAGAGGTTTTTCTAACACATGGTCCTCAGCTGGAGGCAGTTTCTTCTGTGGTTGCAATCTTAGGGGTCATTTTTTAGATTTTCATGATTAGGGGATACAGCTGAGACCTGGGGTACTGCCAAAAATCCTGAAGTGAACAGGGCCACTCTTCCAAACAGTAACCTGTTTCACAATGTCACTGGTGCCACTGCTGCGAAATCTGACTCTAGACCATATGATTAGGGGATTTGTGAAGATTGTAGGGACTTTATACTTCCCGCTGGGATTACAGACTCATGTGACTAAAAATAAAACAAGGAACCATACACGAATGAATGAGGTCAGGTGTAAAACTAGAAAAGGATGGGGTAGGGGTAAAACTATAGCAAATTAGAAAGTAATAACCTATATAACGTCACACAAATTTAGATTTAAAAATTAAACACTGTATGAGTCATGTAAAGCCCTTCGACTAGTTGTATTTATCCATGAGCTGCCTGTTTTGGACTCTTGCCTCAACTCTTTTGTACTGGTTGGCTTTTTCCATGACTATGTATTACTTTATATAAAAATATACATATACACACACCTACACACATATAACAAAAAACATACCTATTTTGTTTTTCTCAATACTTCTTCCAGTCCTCTCCTTCTTTCCATTTTTGTAACCATAGTAGTATGGTCTTCTCTTTACACAATCATAGTTCCCTTCTTAACTGAATTTACAGCTCATTCCAGCCACTTCTAACACATCCTGTTATTTCTTCTCCAGCAGACATGGAAGCACCGCCTAAGAAAGACAGCTGGTCAGGGTGTAAAAGCAAAAGTCATAAAATCAGTACAAGCCTAAGTCAGATACACAGTATTATTTATAAATATTATATGTAGGTGATATATTAAAGATAAAGCTGTGTTAAAAAGCAGTGGAGTAAGTAGTCAGATTTGTATTTAGTAAGAGCTCCCCCTGGCCCCAGTTGGAAGATTAGATTGAAAGGGCAAGACTTGAAGTGGGAGACGAGTGGCATTAGCTTCCTGTTGCCACCCTAACAAATCACCCCAAATTTAGCAGCTTAAAATAACAGGAATTTATTATCTCTCAATTTTTTAAGTCAGGAGTCTGAAATGACCCTACTTGTTTCTCTGCTCTGGATTTTATAGACTGAAAAAAAAGATACTGGCTGGCTAGGTTCTTAATGATAGTCTGGGAAGGATACATTTCCACACTTATTCAGGTTTTTGACTGAATTCAGTTTCTTCTGGCTGTGGGACTTTGTTTTCCTTGCTGACTATTGACAGGGGAGCCACCCTCTGCTTCTAGAGGCTTTTTTTTTAGTTCTAGCACATAGGCCCCTGTGTCTCAGAATCAGCAATGATGTGTCAAATATTTCTCATGCTTGGAATTAATCCCTTTCTGTTTTGTTTTGGGTTTTTTTTTGGGGGGGGGGGCGGAATTGCTCCCTTTCTTAAGGTTAACTGATTAGTAACCTTAATTACATCTGCAAAATCCCTTTGCAACATTACCTGGGTGAGTGTTCAATTGAGTATCAGGAGATGGGACTCCTAGACAGAGATATCTTTAAATTACAGTTGACCTGGGAAAAAAAGATAGGGGCTTATACTGAGGCATTAGAAATGGGAATTGAGGAGAGGTATTAAGGAGACAGAGCCAAAGACCTTGGTCACTAATGAGAGAGAGGTGGGAGAGAGGGCTCCAGGGACATGGACTTATGTCCAGGAAAATGAAACACATGCTTCCGCAGAGGGTGAAGACAGAGGAAGCATGCTGATTCTGGCTGCAGAACCCTTGTCGCAGTGAACTGAAGTGTGTCTCCCTGAGAGCAGGTGTAAAAGGGGCAACACAAGAGCACTGAATGGAAGTCTGTGTGGGGAACAGGCAGATGCTGGATGCCTCGCCCTCTCACCGTCCTGCCAGTTTACCTTCTGTTGCTGTTCAGTTGCTAAGTCGTGTCTGACTCTTTGCAACCCCATGGACTGCAGCAGGCCAGGCTTCCCTGTCCTTCACTATCTCCCAGAGTTTGCTCAAATTTTGTCCATTGAGGCAGTGATGCCATCCAACCTTCTCATCCTCTGTTGCCCTCTTCTCCTCTTGCCCTCAATCTTTCCCAGCATCAGAGTTTTTTCCAGTGAGGCGGCTCTTCACATCAGGTGACTAAAGTATTGGAGCTTCAGCTTCAGCACCAGTCCTTCCAATGAATATTCAGGGTTGATTTCCTTTACGATTGACTGGTTTGATCTCCCTGCAGACCAAAGGACTCTCAAGAGTCTTGTCCAACACCACAGTTCAAAAACATCAATTCTTTGGCACTCAGCCTTCTTTATAATCCAACTCTCACATCCCTTCATAACGACTAGAAAAACCATAACTTTGACTATATAAACCTTTGTTGGCAAAGTGATGTCTCTGCTTTTTAATACACTATCTAGGTTTGACATAGCTTTTCTTCCAAAGAGCGTCTTTTAATTTTGTGGCTGCAGTCCCCATCCACAGTGATTTTGGAGCCCAAGAAAATATAGTTTTCTTTCCAGAGAAACTATACCAGAGAGGCAGCTGTCTTGGAAACATCAGGCTTAGTGGAGACAAAGAGAGAAGTGTTACGCTAGAAACTACACTCACTAGATCCCTGTATTGGCTCAGCTGCCACACCAACAGCCATATTTTAGAATAGGCAGGAGATTAGAGGAGTCATCTCTGAAAAGATGGACTAGCCTCAGAATGAAGACAAAGATATATTACTTTGGGGGAATTCTCCCAAAAGCAATAACTAGGTCTCCCAGAGTGATTATTTGTCCACTTGTTTGCAGGCTACACCCAAGCTCAGAGGTTGCAGTCAGCTTTTGAGCGGCTCACTCTAAAAGCCAGTATCACCAGCCATTGTATAGGTTCCTAAGTGGGTTCCCACTTGTTGGAGGGCAGGCGTGATTCAGTTGGAAACCTGTGGGTTTAGAATACCAACTTTTTACCATATAGCCATAGCTGGTCAGGTCGGCAGCCTTGAGCCCAGCACCGTTCTCACTGGTGCAGGCTGCTTTCCAACTCACTCCTCTCTCATTGCAAAACTTCCGTGGTCCATCTTCCATGACCGTCCTCATCCCAGAATTCCTTCAGGAGACATCTTCCTTCACTATTTGTCAAAATTGGGATTCACCATAATCCGTTTGAGAGTTGGTATGCTTATGAACTGAGCAAACCTCAATGGAAAATTAAATACTGGTAACACAACTACATTTGAAAAGTTGTCAACAAACCCACTGTGAGGCTGGTTGATCTGTTTCTTGTAGTTTCCAAACATTTGTACTTAAACGTCTCGTAGGAAAGCCAGAGGTTATTTTTAGTTCTTAAATCTCTGAATAAATTTCTCAGCATCTTTTAAAGTTACTGAATTAAGTTTCTAAGCTTTTAAACATTGAATAATACCAAAGGCAAGGCTTAATATCTCATTGCCCCTCAAAGCTAGGAAGCTTTTAAGTTCATTTAGAATCTGCTGGAATACTTTAGCAAAATGCTTTTGTGGAGCGAACAAAATGATTGAAGAAATGGGGTGTGTGTGTGTGTGTGTGTGTGTGTAGGGGGAATTTAGGAGCTAAAAGGGCAAGTTAAAGAATACTAAAAGAATTCACTCTGATCTCTTTTTGCTTTAAGAAAGACACACAAAAGAAATGCAAACGTGAAAAGATAGTCATCGTTCCTCTTAATAGGAGAAATTCAAATTTAAAGCTATAACAGCAGACCAGTCACTGTTGGCAGAGACGTTTTAACTGCTATCCCTTGTGCTAGTGAAAGTGTGAGGGACTGTCCTCCACTGCTGGTGGGGTCTATAAATTGGTAGGGCCTCCCAGTGGTAAAAGATCCACCTGCCAGTGCAGGAGATGTAGGTCCCTGGGTCGAGACGATCCCCTGGAGGAGGGCATGGCAACCCACGCCAGTATTCTTGCTTGGAAAACTCCTTAGGGGAATTTTTAGAGGCAAGAGGTCAGAGGAGCCTGGCAGACTACAGTTCAGGAGGTCGCAAAGAGTCAGGCACAACTTCTGCTGCTGCTGCCACTAAGTCACTTCAGTCGTGTCCGATTCTGTGCAACCCCATAGACAGCAGCCCACCAGGCTCCCCCGTCCCTGGGATTCTCCAGGCAAGAGTACTGGAGTGGGTTGCCATTTCCTTCTCCAATGCATGAAAGTGAAAAGTGAAAGTGAAGTCGCTCAGTAGTGTCTGACTCTTCGCGACCCCATGGACTGCAGCCTACCAGGCTCCTCTGTCCATGGGACTTTCCAGGCAAGAGTACAACTGAGCACTGTATAAATTGGTACCATCCCAGAAGAGAACAATGTGTCAAAATCTATCCAAACTTAGAGCACCCAAGATCTTTGACTTAGCAAGTCTGCTTCAGGGAATTTATACTACAGATAGTTCTTGTATAGAAAATAGGGATATTTGGGATAGGACTGTTTATTACAGCATTATTTAGGATAGCAGAGTCTAGAATAACCTAAATGGGCATTAATCAGAGACTAGTTAGATAATGAAATAACATGAAACCATTAAAAGTATAGAGCAATCTTATGTGTGCTAATATGGAAAGATCTCCAAGAATGTATCTTTAGGCAAAAAGAGCAAGGTGAAGATTAGTGTATATTATTCTATCTTTTGTTTTCGTTTTAATTTTTATTAGAGTATAGCTACTTTACAATGTTGTGTTTCTGCTGTACAGCAAAGTCAATCAGTTATATTAATACACATACATATAGCCTTTTTTGGATTTCCTTCCCAGTTAGGTCACCACAGAGCACTGAGTAGAATTCTCTGCTATACAGAAGGTTCTCATTAGTTATCTATATTATACACAGTACCAATAGTAAATATATGTCTATCCCAATCTCCCAATTTATCCCACCCCTTCTCCCCCTCCCTTGGTGTCCATGTTTGTTCTCTACATCTGTGTCTCTCTTTCTGCTTTGCAAATAGGTTCATCTGTCCATTTTCCTAGATTCCACCTATATGCATTTATATACGGTATTTCTTTTTCTGACTTATTTCACTTTGTATGACAGTCTCTCGGTCCATCTGTGTCTGCAAATGGCAGGTTTTTTCCTTTATATGGTTAAGTAATACTCCATTGTATGTATGTACCACATCCTCTTATCCATTCCTCTGCTGATGGACATTAAGGTTGCTTTCATGTCCTGGCTGCTGTAAATAGTGCTGCAGTAAACACTGGCATGTATGTATCTTTTGGAGTTATGGTTTTCTCCCGGTATATGTCCAAGAATGGGATTGCTAAGGTCGTACGGTAGTTCTATTTTTATTTTTTTTAAAGGAGCCTCCACACTGTTCTCCACATTCCCACCAACAGTGTATGAGGGTTCCCTTTTCTCCATACCCTCTCCAGCATTTATTGTTGTAGATTATTTTTTGATAAACACCATTCTGATCAGTGTGAGATGGTATCTCATTGTAGTTTTGATTTGCGTTTCTCTAATTATTAGTGATGTTGAGCATCTTTTCATGTGCCTCTTGGCCATCTGTATGTCTTCTTCGAAGAAATGCCTATTTAGATCTTATGCCCATTTTTGATTGGGTTGTTTGTGGTTTTTTTGATACTGAGCTGCACGAGCTCTTTGTATATTTTGGAAATTAATCCCCTTGTTGGTTGCTTAGTTTGCAAATATTTTCTCCGATTCTGAGGGTTGTCTTTTCATCTTGTTTATGGTTTCCTTTGTCATGCAAAAGCTTTCGAGTTTAATTAGGTCCCATTTATTTGTCTTTAAAAATAAAAAATATACTGGAGAGTGACTGCTCATGACTATGGGTTTCTTTCTGGGGTTATAAAAATGTTCTGTAATTAGATAATCATGATGTTACAGCCTTGTGAATGTACTAAAATGCACTGAATTGTAAACTTTAAAATGGTACATTTTATGATATGTGAATTATATGACCATAAAAATACAAAGAAAGAAAGGTATGCATGCTCCTGTGCTCAGTCGTGTTCAACTCTTTGTGACCCCGTGGACTGTAGCCTACCAGACTCCTCAGTCCATGGGATTTTCCAAGAATACTGGCGTGAGTTGCTATTTGCTCTTCCAGGGGATCTTCCCGACCCCGGGATCAAACCCATGTCTCCTGTGTCTCCTGCATTGCAGGTGGATTCTTTACCACTGAGCCATCAGGGAAGCCCCCAAATTAAAGTTATACACCTTTACAAAAAAAAAAAAAATGAACTGTTTCTAAAAGGATGTATTGAAAGCTGGCAAAAGATGTAGTTTGGGGAAGTGGGGAGAAAATGATGGGAATGGAAGGGAGGCTTATTATTCACCACATACAGAAGTGTGTGCCTTTAAAATCCTGAAATATGCATTTGTATCACCTAATCAAAAATACCATACTTTATAGAAAGGGAATCTGTTAATTATTAAATATACTTTAACAATATAAAAGCAATTAAAAAAATTTACCTATAAACTGCACAATTCCATTGTGATTTAACTTTGGTATTATTGTCAAGTTACCAAATGAAGTATTTGAGAATATGAAGAAATGCACGTTTAGAGTAATTTTTAAAGAAAACTGCAATTTTTAAAGAAAACTGTAAACCACTCGAGAAACTAGGGCATGCTAATTAGAAGGAATTAATTGGGTAATTGCATTTCACCTACTTAAAATCCCCCATCACCTGTAATTGAAGTAACTTTCCTCTCTCCTTCCAGTCCCTAAACCATTATGTGGTATTGATAGTGTTGTGTAATAAGGTTCTGAATCCCTCATCAAAAGTGGCTTTATGTCAGTGGAGGATTCCATAAACCCTGTATGAGCTGATAATAATGGAAACAACCTTGAGATTATACACAATGTGATTGAACCTGATTAAAGAGAATAACTTTATCCAAATACGATGCTACACTGTTATAACTGATTAAGGTGAATGAGGAGCCTTGAAGAGAAGGCCAAGAGGAGGTAAAAATGCAGTTGGAGATGCTCTGCATGGCTTGGCAAGCAGTTTACCTACAGCTGTCAGTGGTACATGAATTTGATCACTTCTTATTCCCACACCCACTCCTTTTTTCCCGTGAGTGAAAATTGGTCCAAAGGATATTGACTGACTCTTGAATTTCTTAGAAAAATAAATCTTCAGAAAACTTATTTGGCACAAAGAGATGTGTTTAGCACACATGGGGACCAATGTAGAGGAAGAAACTCCTGTTCCCTAATTTAAGTATTAGCACGGTGAATAGACTTATATATTCCTTTTTCTCCTACTGCTTTTGCAAGGAGCAATGTGAACATGAAATAGAGAAACTCTTAAAGGACATCCACTTCATGTGTATTTGTTTCAGATATATAACGAAAGAAGATGTTGCTGCAGCCTCGATGGACAAGGTGAAGAATGACGGGGGCCATGTCCGACTGATCACAAAGGGGCCCAAGCCAGGGGACCCTTCTACAAAGTAAGAGGTTTTTTACTTGTCAGGCATAGTGGTACTAAGACTCTTTCTTTAAATGAATGTATTAATTTCTATAACAATAGTTTACCACTGTGTGACCAGTTTACACGTTACTAAAAGCTTTCACAATGTAATAGCTCTTCTGTCCTAGCAACGCTGCGAGGCTCCTGATGCCCTTATCTTAGAAATTAGAGATCAAGAAGGTACCTGAGGCCAAGTGGGTTATAAGACGTGCCCCAGGCTACCAGATACTAGTCCTGGGGTCCAATCTGGGCTCTGCTCCCCAGTCTTGAGTTCTTTCTATCATAAAAAGTTTTTCTTTTAACACTTCTAACAGCAAAGTAGCTATTGTAATTCCCATGCAGGACTTTACAACATTCTTGAGTAATGTACCTTTTCCTTTAGTTTAACAAAGTGAGCTTATGTCCTGCCATGTTTCATCTCTAATTTTAATTCTGTCTGAGTTTACCTGTAGGAGGCACATGTAGCAAGTCTCCCGTTCTAATTCCTGTCAGCACTGCTGGTTCCCTGGTTCTGTCACTGAATGGATGTGAACAGTCTGTCTCCTGAAGGCCAGCAATATTCAGATAGATGTTCATGGAAATCTTGGTAATGGCCTCCTGGTCCTAATGAAGTGTGTGACCCAACACATTGAGTGAGCAGGGCAGCCTGTCTTTCCCAGACTGAAGAAGGATTTTCTAACTTTTCATTTTCCATCTTCTCCAGACGCCTCAGAGTCTGTGTAACTTGAAGACATCTAAGTTCCAAAGAGAGGCAGCGTATTTGTATTCAAATTAATTTTTCTGAACACACCATCCTCTCTTTTCCTTGGAGTGTAACAGAGTGCCGACTATAGCTATTACTATTTTGTCTCCACAGTGGATCGCAGAATCTGCGTGCCCTGTGTTTACTGTTTGTCAGCACAGAAACTTTGAAGACCTGTAAATGAAGTAACAACGATTTAAAATAGAGTGAGCCTTAATTAATTACCTATTCAATGTTTTGCCCCTTCTAGAGAATTTCTTGAAGGTGGAGAACGTGTCCCATTTCTAAATCCCTGCACAGCCCAAGGTGATCTCATTCTGAAGGCTTCTACATCCAAAGGCTATTTGCAGGCTGTGGATAACGAAGGAAATCCACTTTGCCTTCGCTGTCAGCAACCCACTTGCCAAACTAAGCAAGAGCGTAAAGCAGATGCTTGGGATTCACGGTTCTGTTCTCTGAAATGTCAGGAGGAGTTTTGGATTCGATCTAATAATAGTTACCTGCGAGCCAAAGTATTTGAAATTGAACATGGTGTGTGTCAGCTGTGTAATCTGAATGCACAAGAACTCTTTTTACGTCTGAGAGATGCCCCTAAAAGTCAGAGGAAGAGTCTTCTGGATGCTACCTGGACCTCAAAGCTCCCATTAGAACAGGTAAGTTTTAATCACTGACTGATAAAGACAGCATTGTACTGAGTGATGAATATTGACTAATTTTCCTCTTAAAACCTTTTTAATATGGGAATTCTCAGAAACATTTACAAAAGCAGAATAATGAACCCACACACCTGTCAACCGACTTTACCAACATTTTGCTATTCATTTCATGTTTCCCTCACTTCGATTCTTCTTCTCTCCTGGAATTATTTTAAAGTAGATCTCATACAGCATTTCATTTCACCCTTAGATACTTTCATTATATACCTTTCACAGATGAAGACTTTCTTTCTCCCTCCCCTTTGTCTTTCTCTTTTAAATATAAACCCATAGCCCAATATCCATGATCACACCCAACATAATTATAATTCCAGTTACAATAAGGCCATGTTTGGTTTCCCAGATGATCTCAAAAATGCCTTTTTACAATTGCTTTGTTCAAATTAGGATCAAAATATGACCTGCACATTGCATTTGGTCATTATACCTCTTATGTTTCATTTAATCTGTAATATAACCCCTTTCCTTTTTTTACACCACTGATTGTTGAAGAAACCTGGTCATTTGCCTGTAGGATTTCCCACATTCTGGATTTGTGTGTGGTCCACATTTTGGACCTGTATCCTCATGATGTCGTTTGACGTGTTTCTCTGTCTTCCTGACTTACTGAATAATGGTTATACGATCTAGAAGTTTAATTAGATTCTTTTTTCAACATTTTTTAATGTGACTATTTTTTAAAGTCTTTACTGAATTTGTTACAGTATCGTTTATGTTTTGGTTCTTTGGCCTCAAGGCATGTGGGTTCTTAGCTCCCCCACCAGGAATCGAACTTGTACCCCCTGCACTGGAAGACAAAATCTTAACCACTGAACCACTGGAAGTCCCTAACTAGATTCTCATTAGATTATTTTGGGAAGAGATCTTAACAGATGGCACTTTGCATTAGGAGGCACTTAGGGTCTGGTCATTCCACTTTTCATGATGTTAATATTGAGTGACAAGGGGTAAATAGATAATCCCTAAAATGTAGTTCATTACAATGTGAAAGAAACTTATATTTGTTTATCCCATTGTAAAATGTAATTTATTATAAAATACTCTTCTCAGCACAGTATTCTTAGTATCCACTTTGACTCCCAAAACTCAGTTGGGTTTCCAATGTTGTGATCCAAGCACCTCTAAACTTCAAACTAGAGCAAAATGTGTAAATTTGTAGTATGCTTCATTTTAAAAAATGACTCTACAAAAATATTGGATAAATTCCAGCAAAAATCCTACAATTTTATTTACTTAGTATTGCTGAATTAACTAATAAGCATTTCTGCAAAGATGAAGTAGCATGACTTTCAGAGCTAGAGAAATACACTATTCCCCTAACATTATCCAGAGCTCCTGAGAGATCTAGTCTAGTTGGTGAGCAGCATGTGACACCCATCCCAGAAACATCAGCCAGACTCCAGTTACTGTCTGCTGCCTCCATGTGGAGACTTCCAAAAGACACAAAGAAATGACGCATGGACATCTAGTCTGTCCAAGAATACAGAAGTAACGTAGCACAAGTCTAGAAGAGGAGCGCTTAGGGAATAAGCAGGGCCTAGGGTACAGATGGGGACGACCAGGGGGAGAAGGGGTGATTCTTTCCAGAGGTAAGTTTAGGACGTAGAAAGCTGGCCCCAAGTGATCTAGAATTCTTGGGAAGAATAAAGAAGCACCTTCTGGATCACAAAATGTCACAGTGGAGACTGCTCAGGGCAAAAGATTTGGTTACAAACGAGACGACCATAATGGATGTTTTTTCCCTGAGAGTATGCCACTTGCTTTATGCACAAGGCTGCCATATGACATTGCCTCTAACAATGCCAACCTCAAAAAGAAAAATCAATATATATCTTCTAACCGAAGTTGGGAAGTTCAGTATAAAAGAGAGAAAGTCAGTCCATCTACAGTGGAGTTCAGGTAGACCGTTTACTGCTCCAGTTTGCTGCCTCCTAGGGCTGTGCTCTTGGGCCAGACACTGTTAAGGTCCCTGTGCTGTCTGTGGGCCTGACAACTTTCCTAAAGCACTTCAGAGATGTGTCACAGGTTCCCATGGCCAGCAGCCATGAAGTTGATTATAGAGTCTTCCTTGTTCAAGACCAAGGAAATAAAAACCACTTTCACACTAATCTTTGTCCCATTTAAACAACTCTATCTACACTGCTATGCTGTGAGCTGTGACCTTATATCAAATGCTAAAATAATACCAATTAAACGTCAATCATCACTGGTTAAATATAAAGTGTGTCTACAAGGACTGGCCTAGGTAATGTCTACTTTAAATGAATATCTTTGTTTATTCTAAATATTCAAGTTACAGAAGTTTGTTCTAGAAATTTGATTCCAGTCCATGTAACTTAGGAGGTTCTCAGGTAATTGCAAAAGTTCTAGATGATCACTATTAAACTGTCATTGGTACAAATACACATGCATTTAGGTCAACAATTAAAGACTTGAGTTCAGTAATACTCAGAAGTTTTCCATTTCTAATCTTTTTATCAGTTTTGTTTTAGTAACTATATAAACTAGTTCAAAGGTGCATAAGCAACTGATTTTTCCCAGTCTGTAAGGAGGCTTGATATTTTATACTTGCTTGTAATTTTTTCAAAATGGGTTTGGGTAAGTGGGGCGGGGGCTGGGTGGGGGGACCTTTTTCAGAGACATTTTTTTTTATTGCTTTCAAATTGCTAACCTAGAGGGTTTTTCCTACTCACAATAAAAGCTATAAAAAACCACCCTAATGTATTTTTCCCTGTGATTTTGCTGTGTAAACATGACGGCACAATTGAGAACCAACAGTTCCCACAGTGTGTGTTGAAAACTGCTGATGCTGTGTTCTTATTACAGCTTAATGAGATGATAAGAAGCCCAGGGGAAGGGCATTTCTGGCAGGTGGACCACATCAAGCCCGTGTCTGGTGGAGGAGGGCAGTGCTCCCTGGACAACCTGCAGACCCTCTGCACAGTCTGCCACAGAGAGGTCAGTGATGCTCGCAGACACATCTGACTCCATCCTAAGACAGCCAATTGGAAATTGTGCATACAGGTGTGGAGGATTATAGGGTGAATCTCTATCCTGTCTGGGATCTGAGATGTGTTTTATTCTTTTCATTACCTACCACTTGAGTTTTTTCTTGAGGTCTATGCAAGTTCTCCAGAGAAGGCAATGGCACCCCACTCCAGTACTCTTGCCTGGAAAATCCCATGGATGGAGGAGCCTGGTGGGCTGCAGTCCATGGGGTCGCTAAGAGTCGGACACGACTGAGCAACTTCACTTTCACTTTTCACTTTCATGCATTGGAGGAGGAAATGGCAACCCACTCCAGTGTTCTTGCCTGGAGAATCTCAGGGACGGGGGAGCCTGCTGGGCTGCCGTCTATGGGGTCGCACAGAGTCAGACATGACTGAAGTGACTTAGCAGCAGCATGCAAGTTCTCATTCACAGATGAAAAAGAAACTGCTTCCCTTTCGATTTATTCTAGGACCAGGAAATTTTCACCACTACCTAGAAGGAAATGAATACAACTTACATATTGCACAGTTTTGAAAAGACCCAGACCCTCAAACTAGAAGTTCAGTGAATTGGGACAGTGGCATATGTTTGCATCTGCAACTAAATATGTCCTGAAATATCTGAGAACATGAATAAATTATCTCTAGGACCAACTCAGCTCCACATACAGGCATTACACTGTTGACCTAAATATGAAACCTATTAATCTTGGCACATCTTGGAGCAATTACCTAGTGCCTAAAATGAAAGGAAAGAATAACATAATATGGTCTGTCAACTAGGATGAATTTTTAACAGGTAGTTCAGCAAAAGGTCCCAGGATCTACCTGTTAAGATATAATCTTAGAAAGCAGCATACATTTAATGTGCAACTTTGTACCCAACTTTTTTTCTACTTATGGCAAAATTTAAGCATTTCCCCATGTTCTCATGATAAGCATTCAGTGTTTATCATCTAAAATGGCTGCATAGTAGTCTATTGAGTACATCTCTGCTGCTGCTGCTGCTGCTGCTGCTAAGTCGCTTCAGTCGTGTCTGACTCTGTGCGACCCCATGGACTGCAGCCCACCAGGCTCCTCCGTCCATGGGATTTTCCAGGCAACAGTATTGGAGTAGGGTGCCATTGCCTTCTACTGTGGTTAATTATGCCATTCCCATACTGATGAACCTGAAGTTGTATACATTCTTTGGTTCATATACACAATGCTGCCAACCACAGTTTTTTGCATACAAACTATTTTTTACATTTCGAGGTTGTTCCTTAAGATACTCAGTTGTAAAATCATTGAGTCAAGTTTTAAGATTTTGAGTCAAGTTTTGAGACTGCAGGAGATGAATTCCCTCCATGCTGTTTTCCAAAAGGATTGTACTCAGATATGCTCCTTCGATCCTGGCGGTGAAAAGTGCCTGTTTAATTGCACTGGTATTGCGGCTGTGGTGAAAAAAGAATTATTTTGTTTACTTGTAATTTTTTCAAAATGGGTTAGGTAAGGGGGGAAAAAAATCTTTTTCAGAAACATATTTTTTATTGTTTTCAAATTGCTAACCTAGAGGCTTTACTTTATTTTAAAGACCCTGATATTTATGAAAATGCTAATCAACTGTATCTACATTGTGAGAATTGTTCAGATCCTTTGCCAGTGTTCATATCATATGAGCACTTTCTTAGCCTCTTTTTAATATTTCAGATTCCTCAATTTAGTCACAAATTTTATTGTGTAAAAACTATGTAAATAACTTTTACATAAATAGGATCATGTCATAAAAAGGGCTTTGTTTTAGTTTTAACCTTGTTTTCCTCTCCGTACCCCTTCTACCTGGATAACTTCACACATACATGGACTTCAGTTGGGCAAAAGATCATCTGATTTCTCAACTGTGCAAACTGTTAGCACAGTCAAGATCTGTAAGAAAATTAAGATACAGCAAAAGAAAATGCTGTGCCTTCTTCTGTAATCACCTTTTTAGAGTCTCATGAAAAATGTTATTTATATTAGCAAAAGAATCCAATTCTGTTCTACTCATTTTGGTTTTTTGCACTGGCTTGGCTGTTAGGTTGGGAAAGGCTTTTAAGCCCAGAGAACAGGAGGTGGGCGGGCCCTGCACACACCTAAACCTCAGAGTTATTGGCTTAGTAACCCCACTGAGGGCAAAGCACTGGTACACGAGTGTGGTGATAATGTATATTTTTTTCAGAATTCACAGAGCTTTTGAGTTGCTGTAGCTGGTACTTTAATTCTAACATATGTACACATGCTTTACTTTTTTTAACTTTTAGAGAACTGCCCAACAAGCCAAGGAAAGAAGCCAGGTGAGAAGACAATCTCTAGCATCAAAGCATGGATCAGACATCACACGATTTTTGGTAAAGAAATGAAGCATAAACATTTTTAAATGGATGACATATGGTTTATATGTGGAGAATTCACCAAAATTTTTTTGTGCTTGTCTAATATTTTAAAAGTGGAAAATTTCAAAACACAAATCAAGAATTCATCTTTCCTTTTCATGTTAAATGCTTTTAGTGTTAATACTTTTTTAAAGTACTTAACAAACTGAAATGCAATACTAGATATTTCTATGATCTTCTTGATATCCATTATATTTCAGTAAGGTTTTGTTAAGCTTTCAATTTTCCCTGACTATACCTTAATCACTGTATTATGCATAGATTGTTTTTGAAAAATATACTCTCAATTACTTGAAAAATGCTGCTGGGTTAGTGTTGGTCATGGACTGCTATATGCAAAAATGCAACACTGTAAAGACATCAGGGAAATTTTGTAGGCAAAATCATTATTCAGGAATTCTAGACCAATCATGACCTCCTTGCTTAGTATGCAGTAGAGATTCTTGTTCACTAAATGCCTCCAAAATGAACCCAGGGTGCATATTTTGAGTGTTGTCTTCCTTTTATTTCTTAGCCAGTTGTCTTTATTGAAAAGATGCTTTTGAAAATAACCTAATTAGACCCATGGTGTTTGTGGACAATTCAGGGATTCTGGCTGAAGTAACTGTTAAATCATGTTTTAAAAAAATCAAAATGCCATTTAAACTTGTTTTTAATTTGTCTTAATGCATAAAACTAGACTTACTGTTAAAGCATTCTTTGTCTCAAGGTTATCATTTTCTGGTTTTGAAGTCCTATTTTATTAAAAGGGTATTCCTGAAATCTCTTTTAAAAGGGATGATGATGATAAAACACTTTTTCTAAAGTATCATCAGATGGAGATAAATATTTAAAAAGTGCAAGGGTAACATTAAAATGTAATTGATACTCAGACATAAAAGAGTGATGATGAAAGAAAACCAAGACATAATCTGGCAATACGTCAGAATCATGAGAGAATCAGAATCAATACGTCAAAACTCACAAAGTACAGGGTCAAGGAAGAACCACATTCACAAAAGCCCTGTTTGCAAATACTGTTTGGATGTAACATTAGTTTGAGTACTCTTTAGTTTTAATTAGTAGCTTGTATTTCACAACATGGAGGACTTATATTTGTATAAATATTATACAATCATTAATCTTCCAGAGTTTTTTTTTTAAGTTTATAATATTTCATTGACATGATGTAATGCGTGTTTTCAGTCGTGTCTGACTCTTTGTGACCCTGTGGACTGTAGCCTGCCAGGCTCCTCTGTCCATGGAATTTTTCAGGCAAGAATACTGGATTAAGTTGCCATTCCCTTTCCCCAGGGCTTGCCTGACACAGGGATCAAACGTCTCCTGACCCACGTCTCTTCGCCTCCTGCACTGGCAGGCAGGTTTTTTACCTGCACCACCAGGGAAGCCCCTTGTATGAGATCAGATTTTACCGTTCAGTTTTAAAATCAGTTGGGCTTTCTTTGGCCTTCTTTCTGCTTTGCTGGTCAGGCTCTTTGCAGTTTTCTGCCTCATTGCCAGGGTAACCAAGGATCTCTCACAGTTGAGAGCTGAGAAGCCAGCATGCTACTTTTCCTCCAGCATGAGATACGTGCAAGTGAGATTGGTCTAAGTAGGTCAGACTTGAGTGGAGCTTGCTCTTTAGATCAAACTAAAGTGGTAATTCTAGGGAGAAAATTTTCAGTGTGGGAACTATATGAGAGTTGGAGGTGAAATGACCCATGAAGATCGTTTCTCTCTTTGCCAGATTTCAAAATGCCAGTTAAAAATGCTATAAGAGCATCAGAAAATTACGAATAGGGCTTCCCTAGTGGCTCGGAAGGTAAAGAATCTGCCAACAATGCAGGAGACCTAGGTTCAATCCTTGGATCAGGACGATCTCCTAGAGAAGGAAATGGCAACTCAGTCCAGTATTCTTGCCTGAAGAATTCCATGGACAACTACACAGGGTTGCAAAGAGTTGGACACAACTGAGTGACTTTCACTCACTCACTCAGGGTATATTTAACCAAGGAGATGAAAGCTTTGTACACTGAAACTACACGTCTTTGGTGAAAGAAACTGAAGACGACACAAATGGAAGAAAGCCCATGTTCCTGGATCAGAAAAGTTAATATTGTTAAAACAGCCATACCACCTGAAGCAATCTCTAGATTCAGTGCAATCCCTATCAAAATTCCAGTGGCATTTTCGAAGAAATAGAAAAAAAATCCTAAAATGTGTATGGAACCAGTAGCCAGAGCAATCTTGAGAAAGTAGAACAAACATACCATTTTTCTGCCCATTTTTTTGATTGGGTTGTTTTTTCGATATCAAGCTACATGAGCTGTGTGTATATCCTGGAGATTAATCCCTTGTCAGTTGCTTCATTTGCAAATATTTTTTTCCTATTCTGAGGGTTGTCTTTTCCTTTTTTTATGGTTTCCTATGCTATGCACAGATTTTAGGTTTAATTAGGTCCTATTTTTATTTTTAATTATTATGCTAGGAGGTAGATCAAAAAAGATACTGCTGCAATTTATATCAAAAATTGTTGTTCGGGATGGGGAACACATGTATACCTGTGGCGGATTCATTTTGATATTTGGCAAAACTAATACAATTATGTAAAGTTTAAAAATAAAATAAAATTAGAAAAAAAAAAGAGAAAATTTATATCCTAATATAACTGTAAAAAAAAAAAAATTGTTCTATGTTTTCTCTAAGAATTTTATACTATCTAGCCTTGCATTTAGGTCTTTGGTCCATTTTGAGTTTTTTGTGTGTATGGTGTTCTAGTGGGCTCAAATTTCACTCTTGCATGTAGTTTTTGTAGCACCACTTAATGAAAAGGCTTTCTCCAATGTAAATTCTTCCCCTGCTTGTCACAGATTAATTGACCATAGGTAGGTGGGTCTATTTTTTAAATTTTATTGGATTGTAGTTGATTTACAATGTTGTTAGTCTCAGATGTAGAACAAAGTGATTCCTTTATACATATATATGTTCATTCTTTTTCAGATTCTTATATAGGTTATCACATAACACTGAGTTCCCTGTCCTATAGACACTAGGTCCTTGTTTGGTTATCTATCTTATATATAGTAGTATGTTAATCTTATACATACTATATGTTAATCCCAAGCTCCTGATTTATCCCTGCTCCCACATTTTCCTTTTGGTAACCATAAATTTGTTTTTTATATCTGTAAGTCTGTTTCTATTTTGTAAATAAGTTCAGTTGTATCATTTTTTTAATTAGATTCCACAGAGTGATATCATATGATATGTCTTTTATTTCACTTAGTATGATATTTAAGTCCATCCATGTTGTTGCAAATGGCATTATTTTTTTCTTATTTATGAATATATGGCTATGAGGGGTGTAGCCGGTGGGGAGGGGCGATGGTGGAGTGAACTGGGAAATTGGGATTGACATATATACACTACTATGTATAAAACACATAATTAACATATACAGCACAGGAAACTCTACTCAGTGCTCTGTGGTGACCTAAATGGGAAGAAAATTTTAAAATGGGGTGATATGTGTATACATATGGCTGGTTCTCTTTGCTGTACAGCAGAAACATTTTAAAGCATCTATACTCCAATAAAAATTTTAAAATGAATTTTAGAATTTGCATAGCAAAGGGAGCCATAAACAAAACAAAAAGACAACCTACAGGCTGGCAGAAAATATCTGCAAATAATGCGATCAGCAAGGGATTAATTTCCAAAAACAGACAAATAGCTAATATAGCTTAATGTGGAAAAAAAAAACATTCAAAAAATGGGCAGAAGACCTAAACAGACATTTCTCCAAAGAAAATATACAGATGGCCAACAGGCATACGAAAAGGTAGATGCTCAAGATTGCTCATTATTAGAGAAATGGAAATCAAAACTACAAAGAGGCATCACCTCAGACCAGTCAGAATGACCATCACCAGTCTACAAATAGTGAATGATAAATGCTGACGAGAGTGAGGAGAAAAAGACCCTCCTGCACTGTTAGGAGTAAGGTAATTAGTACAACCCCTATGAAAAACAGTATGAAGTCTCCTTAAACTAAAAATAGTTACTGTAATATCTAGACCCACTCCTGGACATACATCTGGAAAAGACAAAAATTTGAAAAATATACATATCCCTCGGTGTTCACAGCAACACTATTTACAGTGTCCAAGACATGTAGGCCACCTAAATGTCCACTGACAGATGAATGAATGGGTAAAGAAGATGTGGTAAATATGTATATACAAAGACTGTTAGCCACAAAAAGGAATAAAATAATTTTATCTGCAGCAACATGGATTGACATAGAGATTATCATGTTAACTGAAGTAGGTTAGACAAAGACAAATATCATGATATCACTTATTTGTGGAATATTTTAAAAAAATAATACAAATGAACTTATTTACAAAACAGAAGTAGACTCACAGACACAGAAAACAAACTTCTGGTCACCACAGGGGACAGTGGGAGTGAGGGGAGATGAACCAGGAGTTTGGGATTAACATATACACACTGCTATATACAAAAGAGGTAAACAGCAAGGACCTGCTGTATAGCACAGGGAACTACATTTAGTATCTCATAACAACCTTAATGGAAAAGAATCTGAGAAAGTGTACATATTGTGCATATATATAACATGTATTAAGAATACATGGGCTTCCTTGGCAGCTCAGCTGGTAAAGGACCCACCTGCACTGCACGAGACCACGGTTCAATTCCGGGGTGGGAAGATCCCCCGAGGAGGGCATGGTAACCCACGCCAGTGTTCTTGCCTAGAGAATCCCCGTGGACAGAGGAGCCTGGCGGGCCGCAATCCTTGGGGTCGCAGAGCTGGACACGACTGAGCAACTAAGCACAGCACATGTTAAGAAAGTGCATGTATAACTGAAACATTTTGCTGAATCACTAACAACACTGAAAATTAACTATACTTCAATAAAATAACTTAAAAAGAAAATACAATATTGTAAATAGATAGGCTCCCAACTCCCAAACACCAAAATATATTAGCAAATAATAAGAGACATTAAGGGAGAAACAGACAACAATGCGGTAATTGTAGGGGACTTCAATACCTCTCTCTCACCAATGGATAGATCATCCACACAGAAAATCAAAGGCAGTGTTGGAACTGAACCACATGTTGGGACAAACTGACTTAACAGATATACAGAACATTCTATCCAACAGCAGCAGAATACACATCCTTCTCAAGTGCATGTGGAACATCATCTAGGCTAGATCACAAGATAGACGACACACACAAAAGTGCTGGCAGATTTACGACAGATCATCCAGCTGTTTCTTCTGAACACAATAAAATGAAACAAGAAAATAAGAGAGAAGTGCGACTATCTACACGTGTGTGGAAACTAAAAACACACTTCTAAACAACCCCTGGGTCAAAGAAGAAACAAAACTGGAAATGAAAATGCAACATACTGAATATTGTAGGATGCAGCAAAAGCAGTTCTCAGAGGAAAGCTTACAGCAAAAATTCATACAGTAAGAGATTAAAATAAACAACCTAAACTTACACCTCAAGAACTAGAAAAAGAACAAATTAAGTCCAAAAATTAACAGGAGGAAGGAATTAAAAAATCAGAAAAGATATTAATGAAATATAGATCAGAAAGGATCAACAAAAGTAACTGGTTTTTTAAAAAGATAAACAAAACTGACCATTCTTTAGCTAAGCTAACTAAGGAAAAAATAGGGAAGACTAAAATAAAATGAGACATGAATGAGTTGTATCTTCAGGGTGAATGGTTCCAGAAGGGGCTGGGGTCTACACAAGTCACTGGGACTTGCCTTCCATTTCAGAAGCAGCAAGATGTTCACACTCAATCTAGCAAGGAGCCCACCACTTCTGAGTAACAATGATGGTAGCAGCTCAGCTTCCCTTTACACCCCTGAAGATCTGTCTCCGTTTGTGGGGATCGACCTGTGAACCCCAGCTGCTTCAAAGAAAGTTGTTTATAATGTTGCTGAATGAGCAAGACAGAACTTCAGCTTTTTTTTTTTTTTTTTTTTAGTTTTTTTTTTTTAAAAGATACCTAACCCAAGTAATGCTCAAAATTCTCCAAGCCAGGCTTCAGCAATACGTGAACCGTGAACTTCCTGATGTTCAAGTTGGTTTTAGAAAAGGCAGAGGAACCAGAGACCAAATTGCCAACATCCGGTGGATCATCAAAAAAGCAAGAGAGTTCCAGAAAAACACCTATTTCTGCTCTATTGACTATGCCAAAGCCTTTGACTGTGTGGATCACAATAGACTGTGGAAAATTCTGAAAGAGATGGGAATACCAGACCACCTGACCTGCCTCTTGAGAAATCTGTATGCAGGCCAGGAAGCAACAGTTAGAACTGGACATGGAACAACAGACTGGTTCCAAATAGGAAAAGGAGTACATCAAGGCTGTATATTGTCACCCTGCTTATTTAACTTATATGCAGAGTACATCATGAGAAACACTGGGCTGGAAGAAGCACAAGCTGGAATCAAGATTGCCGGGAGAAATATCAATAACCTCAGATATGCAGATGACACCACCCTTATGGCAGAAAGTGAAGAGGAACTAAAAAGCCTCTTGATGAAGGTGAAAGAGGAGAGTGAAAAAGTCGGCTTAAAACTCAACATTCAGAAAACGAAGATCATGGCATCTGGTCCCATCACTTCATGGGAAATAGATGGGGAAACAATGGAAACAGTGTCAGACTTTATTTTTGGGGGCTCCAAAATCACTGCAGATGGTGACTGCAGCCATGAAATCAAAAGACGCTTACTCCTTGGAAGAAAAGTTATGACCAACCTAGATAGCATATTCAAAAGCAGAGACATTACTTTGCCAACAAAGTTCTGTCTAGTCAAGGCTATGGTTTTTCCAGTAGTCATGTGTGGATGTGAGAGTTGGACTGTGAAGAAAGCTGAACACCGAACAATTGATGCTTTTGAACTGTGGTGTTGGAGAAGACTCTTGAGAGTCCCTTGGACTGCAAGGAGATCCAACCAGTCCATTCTGAAGATCAGCCCTGGCATTTCTTTGGAAGGAATGATGCTAAAGCTGAAACTCCATCCAGTACTTTGGCCACCTCATGCGAAGGGTTGACTCATTGGAAAAGACTCTGATGCTGGGAGGGATTGGGGGCAGGAGGAGAAGGGGACGACAGAGGATGAGATGGCTGGATGGCATCACCGACTTGATGGACATGAGTCTGAGTGAACTCCGGGAGTTGGTGATGGACAGGGAGGCCTGGCGTGCTGTGGTTCATGGGGTCGCAAAGAGTCAGACACAACTGACCGACTGAACTGAACTGAACTGAACCCAAGATGGTAAACCTCAGTAAATGCAGGTTAAAACCATAAGATACTATTTCACATGAATTGAATTGATAAAAAAAATTATCTTTGTCAGTACTGAGAGCTAGCAAGAATATGGAGTAAAAAAGAAGTCTCATTCAGAACGAGTGGGAGTATAGGTTAGTTCAACCACTTTGGAAAACAACATGACATCCTCTAATGAAGCTGATGAATCACATCCCTCACCAGGTACATACACTGGAGAAACGAGGTGTGGACGAGTAGTCGTCCCCAGAATGTTCACAGAGCCCCGTTTACAGTAGCAAAACCTCTTGGACCACCCAAATATTTGTAACAGAAGACTTCATAAACTGGAAATATTCCACAACGAAATAGTGCACAGCTGTGAAAATTAGTGAACTTCAGTCATGCACATCAACGTAAGAGTGGTTCACAAAAGAAACTACAATCCAAGCAGATCAGGAAGACTATACAGTTTTTGCTATACACACAAAACGTGATGAGGAGTACACTGAGACTGTGGAACACATTCCTATGTGGTGAAAGTAGAAAGACTAGCAAGGCCTAGCTCACAGGAAACTCAAAGAGAGTGGTTACATTTGGGGGGTGGAGGAAAGGGCACGCGATCAAGGAGGGGAACAGGAGCCTTTCAATGTTGGAAAATGCTCTCCTTCTAAAACCAGGTTCAGGTTACAGGTGATCATTAGCATCCTTTGTGCTTTTTAACATATACATGTTTGGAATCTGAACTAGTTCATAGTAAAAATGGTACCTGGCTTAGATAAAAAAAATAACAGTAAATGTACTTTTTGTCGACTTTTTTTTTTTCTTTTTTAAAGCAGAATAGTCCTATATAGTGCAAAGGTTCAATGGATTAAAGGAAGATACAAGTAAAACACGGTCCATGCCCTTCAAGATTCTGCAACCTAGCAGAATCAAAGAGCTTTTCTATTCGTTGTATAACGTGTCCTGACAGTCACAGCAGGCCTCCTCTCTACTAGCAGGAGGTAACTCATTGGATTAACTAGCATAAGGCTGTGAAGAGCTGGGCAAATGTACTGGAGGTGGCCTGCAGGATGGGGTGTATAAGGAAGGGACCTGATCAGCTGGGGAGCTGGATGACTAGACAGAAGGGTGGGGTTCCCAAACAGCAGGATATCTAAGATAGGCTTCACCTATTGCACAGCTTTGCTGTAAAGCTGCCCCGAATGTTAGGCACGCTATGGCAAACGAAAGGCAGACACCATCTCCTCATTTTGCCAGCTGAATGACTGCTTACCCTGTTCAGAAATACTTGGTGGCACAGAAGCATCTCTAAGGAGCATCAGTGCGCTTGCCTACCTGGAGGTGCTGGGCCTGCCCAGGGGCTCCTTCCACTCTCCTGGGTGCCTGCCTCCTTCTCATCCTGACCCTGATCCTAGGTCTGAGTTCGGGAAACTTACATACCGTTTTCCTGGTGTTAAATGTGACACTTCTGTGGAAGAATGCCTAGTGGACGTTTCCCTGAGAAGCCTCCTGCCAAGATGCCTCACTTGTTCCTCAGATCCTGATCTCTGCCAGCAGCCCCATGACAGGATCTCTGGAAAAGGCTGTTAGGGAAGGTGTTCGCTGAAAGGGCTCATGCAGTCCTTTCCACCCCAGTCCTCACATAAAATACTTGCCTTGGATGTTGTCCCTGAAGGACGGACGTATCCTGGGAGGAAGGCCATCCCTCCTGAGCTCTGGGAGACTTCAGCTCTTTTGTATACATCACTGTTTTAACCTAAGCTACAAACAATAGAAGTCTCCATGAGGAACAACCCAAAACACTAAGTTTTTGGCGGCACTTACCTTTGACACTCAGGGACTTGTAGCATCCACATACCTGGAGAGGGACAGTGGGCATATCTTCCCAGGACCACATCTCCAGGCTTGCCTCCTCTGATCCCCTCCACATGACCACTGAGGACGGTCGTTATAAAACATCAGTGGGATCAGTTCCCTTGTTTTCCATTATTAATCACTTTAGGATACTCACACCAGCTGCCCTGTCAAAAAAACAATCCTAAGTGGGCTTCCCAGGTGGCTCAGCTGGTAGAGAATCCGCCTGCAATGCAGGAGACCCTGGTTCAATTCCTGGGTAAAGAAGAGCCACTGGAGAAGGGAAAGACTACCCACTCCAGTATTCTTGGGCTTCCCTTGTGGCTCAGCTGGTAAAGAATCTGCCTGCAATGTGGGAGACCTGGGTTTGATCCCTGGGTTGGGAAGATCCCTTGAAGAAGGGAAAGGCTACCCACTCCAGTATTCTGGCCTGGAGAATTCCATGGACTGTATGGTCCATGGGGTGGCAGAGTTAGTCACGACTGAGCGACTTTCACTTCACAGGTGGCTCAGTGGTGAAGAACCTGCCTCCAATGCAGGAGACACAGGAGAGGTGGGTTTGATCCCTGTGTTGGGAAGATCTCCTGGAGAAGGGCATGACAACCCACTCCAGTATTCTTGCCTGGGAAAATCCCAGGGATAGAGGGTCTGCTGGGCTACAGTCCACGGGGCTGCAGAGTGAGACATGACTTAGTAACTGAGCATGCACACACACACAGTAGCTTAACAAAACAAGGCTTATTCTCTGCTGAAAGCCCAGGGTGAGTCAGGCAACCCTCTCCTACTCCTCCCGTCACCACTGGAATTCATCCTCTGGGCTGTTCTGTGGGGAAAGGAAGGAGGCGGGCTGGGCCCTCACCTGCCTTCTCCTCATTCTCACTCACAATCCGTTGGCCTAAAAGCCTAATCGCAGGACAAATGTTAGTGAGTTCTCACTCCCTACCTTATGAAATGTGTTGTAAACTTTTCTACCCAAGCAGAGTACCCCTCATGGGGCAAAGTGGACAGTTCACTCCCAGAGAGTCTGAGGGGAAAGCCCAAAAGGGCCCCCAACTAGTGGACACTGTCTTTAAAGTGTTGAAAATGTCATTCAGACTTGCACTCTGATCCTTGTTCCATCCATGTTTGTTCCCCAATGAGAGTCTCTTCTGACTGTTCGGGAAATACCACCTGACCCACTGACCTAAGAGAGGACTTTTCCACTGGGTATGGGATTCGGCACATGGGGCTGAGTCGTGGGCGGCCAACAGGACCCAGCAGATGCCACATCCAGGCTATTTCCCTTCTGTCTGGAGTCAAGAACTGTTTTAAGAATCCAAACTCAAAGAAGTATGCGGTTACAAACAGCAAGTTTTCTCTCTGCTCAGTGATCTAGTCCAAGATAATTACTGAGAGAGACCGAATTCACCAACGAGGTGGCAGTGTTACACTTTCAAGTTCTGTCTGGAAGACATTCCTATAGGTGGGTATTATTGCTAAGAGGTTAAATCTCCTCTGTCATGTGGCTGAATGACCTACTTACCATCTCTCATTATTGCAGGGAAATATTTGTTACAAGGGTTTCGGGGATAAAGATAGATGACCTTTCTAAATATCTCATGTAAATTAACTAAGAGAATTTAAAAATGACTGTTCAGAGCCAAAACCTTTTGTTGTTGTTCCCTACCTATAAAAAGGCGCATATAAGACACCATATGGCCTTTAGCCACAGGTGTCATCCTGTGTGAGAGGAGACACCGAGGGGCAGGTGAGGCAGGTGGCAAAATGGCAGGCGGCTCTAAGAGCAGGCGTCCACATTTCTCAACCCTCTCTACAAATCCGTCTGAAGTCCCACCCAGAGATAAGATCCACAACTGTCCTCATCCACACTTAAGCCAAGGTAGATATGTAAGCCTCCACAAGTTGGCATCAAACTGCCTCACGGACCAGTTTGGCTCTTGCAGTGAGACCCCAGAACTGGCCCACAAGCTGAGCCAGCTTGCTCGTCATTTCATTTACCTTTCAATCACACAGCCGTGGTAGGGCTTCCCTGCGAGCTCAGCTGGTAAACAATCTGCCTGCAATGCAGGTGACCCCGGTTCGATTCCTGGGTTGGGAAGATCCCCTGGAGAAGGGATAGGCTACCCAATCCAGTATTTTGGGGCTTTCCTGGTGGCTCAGATGGTAAAGAATCCACCTGCAATGTGGGAAACCTGGATTCGATTCGATCCCTGGGTTGGGAAGTTCCCCTGGAGGAGGGGGCATGGCAGCCCACTCCAGTTTTCTGGCCTGGAGAATCTCCATGGACAGAGGAGCCTGGCGGGCTACAGTCCACAGGGTTGCAGAGTCAGAAACAACTGAACACCGCACAGCATACACTCATACATCTTATGTGACTGAAACGTTCAGTTCCCAGTGAGTATACTGTTTTTTAAAAGTCATATGAACAGCAATAAACCCAACATCCTCAGTGGCTTTAACACCTGTGCTGTCCCCCAGTTACATTGTCTTCCATTTCCCACAAACAGAACCACTGTCCTCAGCCCCAGGCATCTAGCTCAGCAGGTCTAGGGGATGGAGAACGTGCATCTCCAGCAAGTTCCTAGGAAATGCTGAGCTGCTGGCCTGGGGACTATACTTTGAGAGCCACGCCCTAGAGCACATGCTCAGGAGCAGGTTACTGGGTTGTAAGGTATGTACTTGTTCAGATTTTATCAGGGAATGAAAAACTGTTTTCCAAAGCTGTACCAACCTGCACTCTTGCCAGCAATGGATAAGAGTGCCTGTTGCTGGATATCCTTGTCAACACCTGAGTATCATCTGATTTTAAAATCTGTGCCTATCTGGTAAGTGTGAAATAGTCTCTCAGTGTGACAAATCTTCTTCCAGTCTGTAGTTTGTCTCTCATTCTTTACGGTGTTTGTTGAGCAGAAGTCCTTAATATTAATGTACCCAAATTTATCAATCTTTTCCTTTATGGAAGAGATTTAAGAAGACCTCACTACCTGAAAAATTTAAAGCTACTTTCCCACATAGTAATCTAAACATTTCGTGTTTTCCTTTTACATAAGTTTTTAATCCACCAGAAATTTATTTTTTAGCATGGATGTATGGGTCAAATTTCATTTCTTTTCCCTCTTAAGATACAAGGCTAACCTCTTGTCCAAGCACTATTTATTGAATATCTTATTTCCCCACTGACCTGTCTTACTCTCTCTATCAGAACTTAAGTTTCCTTTTATGTCTGGGTCTCTTATCTGTTCTGTTGAACTACTCTGAGTCAACAGTGTTAATTATTGTAACATTATAATGTCTTATTATCTCATAATGCAAGATCTCCTGTTGTATAGTATACGTTTAAAAAGACATTGAATATTTAACCAGGATTTCAGTTGCTTATGGTTTTTTCAGAGTACCTAGGATGCTGTTTTCTTTATCTTCCTTAAACTTTAATTGCACTGATTTTGTCATGTGCAATAAGAATATCACTAGATATGTAACACAACATCTAGTAAAGAGGATTCAAATTTGAAAACCTGTTTCCTAAATCAGCTCCATTACTGTTCTGACAAGTTCTTTCCTTAGAGTCTACCCAACATAGTTTTTGTCATTTCTCTCCATCAGAACATGGTGGGGAGGAAAAAAGTTAAGGTGGACAGAGGGGGGATGGAGGAGTCACAGTTTCTATCTAACACAGATGTATTAAAAACTTGGCCTAGAAAACTAAAATGGCAAAATATTGCCAATGGGTGAATTTGGATAAAGGATGTTCTGGACTTCTTTGTACTATCCTTCCAACTCTCTAAGTTTCCAAACAAAAAGTTAAATAAAAACCTTCAGGAATAACTAAAGTCATAAACACAAGCACACTGGAATTACAGCCACACCGTCTTTTTTTTTTTTTTTTCACACCGTTTTCTAAAGGACTTTTTCCTTTTCATGACCCTCCTAAGGGAGCAGTGACCATGTCACATCCATGAACACTTCTCACCACAGCTGAAGGGACAACCCAAGGCTGGAGAGTGACCCACAAATTATGCCCAAATGGGGCTGGGGTGAAAAGGTAAACTGGACTGATTGGGTGTTTCTCTATAGAACTGGCAAAGTGAATGATCAAGCTAGTTATCAACAGAAACTGGTACTGAAAGGTGGTGATGTAAAGGGCAAAAAAGTTGCCATGCATTGATTCCCAGAGGGATCAAGGTGGGCAAGAAGAGGAGGCCAGCTGGGACTGGGACAGAAAGACCGTTACTCAGAGCCAAGTTGCCTTCATAGTCAAACACTAGGAGGAGAAGCTGCGAATTCCCACTGCCGAGTTTCTCTAGAGCTGACCCAAATCCCAAAACCCAGGTTCTGGACTCCATGGTCAGGCCTGTGGTGGCTCAATTTCATTCCATGGTCCTCACTGCTCTCTGGGGATCCTTTATTTCTTACCAGCAAAAGAACCCAACTGCATCCCACTAACCAATGCTTTTCCCCATGAAATTGAAAAATATATGATCCTTAATGATTTTGTAAATATAAGCCTGAAGTAATTTATACAGTTCGGCCATTAATGCTGTATTTTGTTTTAACCATATCACTAACCAACTAAAGATTTGAAAACCACTCTGTAAAGCCAGCTGGTCTTAAGTCAGCTTGGGCTGCTTTAACAAAATAACATAAACTGTATGGCCAATCAGCAAAAGAAATCGATCTTTCATGGTTCTGGAGGCTGGAAATCTGAGATCATGGTGCCAGCATGGCCAAGCTCTTATGAAGACCCTCTTTTGGGATGCCACCTGCTGACTTCCTGCTGTGTCCTCATGTGGCAGGAACAGTGAGCTTTCTGGAGTGTCTTCGTAAGAACACTAACCCCATTCATTAAGGTTCCACTTCATGACCTAATCACCTTCCAAAGGCCCCACCTCCTAATGCCATCACACTGTGGATTAGGATTTCAACACAGGAATTCTAAGGGAACACAAACATCCAGTCACCCTTTTATTTAAATCTCTCAGGTTTCCCTGGTGGTCCAGTGTCTAAGAAACTGCCCTGCAATGCAAGGGTTCAATCCCCGGTTTGGGAAGATCCAAAATGCCAAGAAGTGGCCAGTCCCGTGTGCCCAACTACTGAGCCTCACGCTGTAGAGCCTGCGAGCCCCAACTATTGACACCCATGAGCTCTAGAGCCCATGCTCAGCAACAAGAGAAGCCACTGCAATGAGAAGCCTACACACCATGAGTAGCCCCCACTAGCTGTAACTAGAGAAAGCCTACATGCAGCAATGAAGACCCAGCACAGCCGAAAGTAAATAAAAATCTTAAAATCTCTTCTCTAGCTTGCTTTCTTTCTAGGGCCAGTTTTTTCATATGAAACCTATATGAACACTGAGGGATAGGCTGATGCTGGGTGGTCAACTAGAGTCACCCACTAACCTTCTTGCTTCTAGGCATGACTCAAACCCATGTATCAGCCAAGTGACACATGCCACAGCCAGCATATGCTGCACCTGAGACATGTGCATGGCTGAACCTCTGGCCTTCCTGTGCATCTGGCCAGGCCTGTCAGCTCTCACAGTCTAGCCACGCTGCACCCTGCCCAGCTCCTCCCATCACTAAACCTGAGCGGCACGTGATGGTCACAGGTAGACCTAGAATCCTCCTCTTGCACAGAGGTAGGGGGAGGGCTAGGGGAACACCTGCACCCATGGGCCCAGGCGCACTTCCTCAGGGTGGGAGCACCTGAGTATCCTGACTCTCCCACAGGACTCACTGGGTGAACGCTTCCCATGACAACCCCGGGAGGTCCGTCTCAGACTCCTCCCAGCTGCAGCCCTGTGCCTAGAGGGCAGTAGGCTTTTCCCATAGGAGGCTGTGCACCAGCTTTGAGGGTGGTTTTCAACCAGGACACTGTTATGGAACCTCATAAACACAGCAAGGAAACATGTCCAGCTCTCCAATCAGATGGCAAGACCTGAAACTCTCAGGCTCTTTGGACAGGTTTATTTTTAGACTCTGCGGTTCAGCTGAGCCCATCCTGTTGGGACTGTGCTCGCCCGGCTCACACCCATTTCATGGAAGCTGCCTTCTGACACCAGAGCCAGTTAAGCTACATATGCCTTCCCAGGGCTGCCAGGAAGGAGCCTTTTAAACTTATTCAGAGCACTTTGGCTTCCCTGGTTTGACATCCCACTAAGGGGATCCAGCCTGTCACTTGAATGCTGAAGAAGAGGGGTTCACTGCTTGTACTCGTTTTGTACCCCCTCTAACCTTCATAATGAAGAATCTCAACTAAGGGTATTCCTAGGCTCCAGAACCAGCTGAACACGTTAGACCGGTGCAGAGAGGAGCCCCTGCCTCTTGGCCAGGGCAGCATCAGGTAGGCGGGAGGTCCAGCCAGCTCCTGAGGTGCAGGGGTCAGCCCCAGCCAAAGAGAAGACGGCCAGGCCTCTCCCCACGCTGCCCTCCCACCATGACGTTATCCCTCCAGTCCAGAATAGTTGAGAACGTTTGGGAAATTCACTCTCTAAAAATACTTCCTTTTTTCGTGTAGGCAAGATAACACAGGAGTGACAGTGGGTTACTAAGAATGCTGTTCCCTCCTTATGTAACACAGACAAAAATAAAGAGTGTTCTGGGCCAAAAATAGGGCTGAAAAAGAGGAATGGGAATAAATAGCACTGACAAGTCATTATTTACTCAAACTATCAAATGGCTGAAGAAGTTAAGAAAAGTTCTGATCCATGTCTCCATCGCTGATTAGACAGGTCTGACTGGCCCCCAGCAGCAGCCCAGGTCACCTTCCTGACAAGTGTTTGACACAAGAGAGTCCATGTGCAGTGAAGGCCACTCGCTCAGGCAAAGGAAAAGTCGCACGCTCCCACCCATCACCAGCCAGCGATGGGACGGGGGCTCCTGGACGCTGTGAGCACAGGGCATCCCTCAGGAGACAGCAGCCCATCCTGTGTCACCTGACAGGGTGCTGATCGCACTGGGGCGCACAGAGCAGTGCCCTTGCTGGGGGCTGCTGTGCGGGCAGGTGTCTGTGCCAGGCTGGATACAAGGCACAAACCCCTCTCCCAACCAAGCAACTGGGCCCTTGGGTCAGAGCAAGACATCCAGACCCACCCTGGCTCTCACTGCCTCCTTCCCGGGCTTCTCCAAGTCCTGCTGGTGTTGCTTGCTCAATCTCTCACTGCCTCACCACCATGGTCAAGGCCACCACCACGTCACACAGGGGTCACTGTGGTGATCACCAGTTTATGATGGGTCTGAGTCTAGGCTTGCACCTCTGTCACTCCACTGAAAAATTTCCAGAGCTTCTCTGCTCTCACTCAATCAGCTCCAAACTCCCCAGTGGGGCCTGTGAGGATCATGAACCAGCCGCCGCTTCCCTCTCCACTCTGGCCGCACAGGCACCAGGGATGGGGGCCTCCGCAGATGAGCCCGAGGCCTGGAATGGGGCACGACTCTCCCCAACTTGCGCACCCCAGCCATCTGCCTCGACAGTGTCTACTTGGCCTTTACACTTAAGTAACTTGTTCCATGGAGCCTGTGAGCCAAGGAAGGGGAAGGGAATCAAAAGAAAACCACCCACCTGACGAGCGGGTAGAGATTTCAGGGTCCCTCTTCTTGTTTTGTCATCTCTATGAACACTGGATGTGTCTCCACTTGTAGCCAACAGCTAAGCAGTCACTAGCATCCACAGCTAGGCCACTTAGTACCTAAGTACCCAGCCATGCTGGGTGCTTTTCAGACATCATCTTGTTGAATATTTGTAACAATCTGTTGGGTACTTTGTCTCCACTTAAGTGGAGGGGGAGGTTCAGCAGCAGCTCAGTGTCTGTGGCTGATGAGAAGGCAGAGGTTTGGAACCCAACATTCTGGAGCCAGGCCCCTGCCTTTGTCATCAGGTCCCAGGGCTCACCAGTAACTAGAGCAGTCCTCGTCCATCTGGATGGCTTTTGGGCAATGCTTTCATGGGTGAAATTGTGACCTCAGCCCCCTTTGAAAAAAAGATATGCTGATGTCCTAACTCCAGTATCTCTGTGACCTGGTGCAGAAATAAGGTCACTGCAGAGGTAGCTAGTTCAGATGAGGTTGTACTGGAGTGGGGTGGCTGGTGTCATAAAAAGAGACACAGACGCACGGGGGTAGGAGGCATATACTGCCTTGTGACCACAAAGGCAGAGACTAAAGTGCTGCAGCTGGGAGCTAAGGATCACCAAGTATGCCAGCAACCACCAGAAGCCAGAAAAAGGCAAGGAGCCTCCTCCCCAACAGGCTTCAGAGAGCATGGTCCTGCCAACATTCTAATTTCCGACTTGGGAGCCTCCAGAACCATGAGACAATAAATTGCTGCCATTTAATATCATCCGGTTTGCGATACTCTGTTACTGCAACCTTAGGAAATGAATACAGTGGTGAATTCTTTTTCTCTTCTGGGAAATAGTTTTTATCACAAGCCTGCTATGTACTGCAGACACTAAACTTAACAGCTTTGAACCCAACTAACAGCATCTCCAGCACGAACCAGCCCAGCCTGCAAACATCTCCCTCACAAGTAATTCGCTTTACCTGTTCTGGAACAAAGATGAAAACAAATCTGCAAAACTTAAGAAGAAAACAAACATTCTATCATGGTTCTTCATGGAATAAAAATTTCAGCTTTTTTTTCAGCCTGTTAGGGAAGACATGTACTTTTCTTAGAGAGGCTCACTTAGCTGGAAAGTGGGGGGGAGGGCATGTGCCTCTGAGTCGGAATCAGGATCTCCTCCAGGAACTAGTGAGGTTGGCCTTGGGGAGGGGCCAAGAGGAGCATGACCCCAGAGAACGAGTCAGGGACTGTGCCAAGTCCTGTCCTCTCTGGGTGGGGACCAAGGAGGGGTCTTCTGTCCAGCTGCTTACCTGAGCAGATAAGCTCAGCCTGGGAATGGTCCCTGCTGTACGTCAGCCTTCACTTGGGGAATTTATCAATGACCATGGGTCAGACATCACAAGCTCCCAGGGGAAACACTGCTGGCAAAGAAGTTATGTATGTGAATACGAACTAGCTTTATTTTGCATTTCTTGAGTTAGGCGAGCCCACTTTTGTAGGCTGATGCCAAGCCCACTTCTCAGGGCTGGAGCAATGTCAGCAGCAGGCCTCTGGCTTTCAGGAGCTAATATTCTGCAATGTTCTGGTTTCATGGTGCCCGGTGACAAAGAAATTGAGTTGAGAAGATTCAAACACAACAGTTTTGCCACCAAGAGGCATCCACTCATTCATTCATTGCTTGCCGAATGCCCAGTCCTATCCATTACTCTGCATGCAGGCAAACAGAGTGGGTCACAGCTGGCTTGTAACAGACTCAACTAGCTTCATACTCTTGCCCGAGTCCTCATCCTATCCTCCTGCCCCCTGCTCTCCAGTTCCTGGCAAGGAATAGTGCACAGCAACCAAAAGCCCATCTAGCTTAGGGCAGAAGTGTTAAGTATGCCCACAGTTGGAGGGGACATAATCATGGCTTCCGGCAGTCACCTCTGTTCTTTCCCAGAACTGCATTCCCTCTCTGATGCCTTTGTTACTTTGCAACCACAGGTACCTGCCAGTGCTTTGTCTGCGTCTTACTCAATGTCTCAATGGCATTTGACACAGTTCATCAACTACTCCCTTCAAAGATTTTTTTTCTTGACTTCTACCTCAGTGGATCCTCCTGCTCAGTATCCTCTAGCTGTGCTCCTCCTCTTTCTGACCTCTGGCTCAGCCCCTACAGCATCTCCTTCTGAAGGGTCTCAGTACTGTTCTACAGCTGCCCATACTTCCCAACTTATAGCACAAGCCCTAACCTTCTCCTTAAACTCCAATCTAATCACTTTTGACTGTTGTTCTGTTGTTCAGTCGCTAAGTTATGTCTGACTCTTTGTGACCCCATGGACTGCAGCAGGCGAGCTTTCCTGTCCTTCACTATCCTCTGAAGTTTGCTCAAACTCATGTCCATTGAGTCGGCGATGCCATTCAACAATCTCATCCTCTGTCACTCCTCCTCCTGCCCTCAATCTCTCTCAGAATCAAGGTCTTTGCTAATGAGTCGGCTCCTCACACCAGGTGGCCAAAGTATTGAAGTTTCAGTTTCAGCATCAGTCCTTGCAATGAATATTCAGGGTTGATTTCCTTTAGGATGGACTAGTTTGATCTCCTTGCTGTCCAAGGGACTCTCAAGAGTCTTCTACAGCACCACAGTTCCAAAGTGTCAATTCTTCATCGCTCAGCCTTCTTTGTGGTCCAACTTTCACAACTGAAAAAACCATAGCTCTGACTATACAAACCTTTGTCAACAAAGTGATATCTCTGCATTTTCATACTCTATCTAGGCTTGTCATAGCTTTTCTTCCAAGGAGCAAGCATCTTTTCATTTCGTGGTTGCAGTCACTATCCGTGATTTTGGAGCCCAAGTAAATAAAACCTGCCACTGTTTCCATTGTTTCCCCATCTATTTGCCATGAAGTGATGGGACCAATTATATCTGTTGCTTATGTAACCTATGGCCCCCAAATTGAGAAGCTTAAAACAACAAACATCCTCTCACAGTGTTTGAGGGTTGGCAATCCAGGAGCTGCTTAGCTGGGTAATTCTGGTTCAAGGTCCCTCAGGAGGCTGCAGTCTTCTGAAGCTGAGGAGAACCTGCTTCCAAGCATATATGGCCACTTGCAGAGCCCTCATTCTTCAGAAATGGGCCTCCCCCTAGGGTTGTTCGTGACATGGCAGTAGACTTCCACGAGTAATCCAAGAGAGAAAGGCACTCAGATTAATGTCTTTCATAACCTAATCTTGGAAATCTTTTTTTTTTTTGGCACTCAGGATCTCAGTTCCTCACCCAGGAATTGAATCCACACCCTCTGCAGTAGAAATGCATGTCTTAACCACTGGGCCACCAGGGAAGTCATCTTGGAAGTCACATACCAACTTTCTCCATGTTCTGTTGTTCGCAAAGACCAGTCTTGGTACAATTTTTTGGGGGTGGGAACTACAGAAGGGTTTGAATCTGGACAGAAGAAGTGGAGAATACCTGGGACCATCTTAGATGCTGGCTACCACAGGTAACTAATTGGTATCTCAAAATTAACATATCCTAACTCAAAATCTTTTTTTATAGTTTTTTTTTTTTTTTTTTTTTAACTCCTTTGGCGAGTCCATTCGGCTTGCCAGGGTCTTAGTTCCTCAACCAAGGATTGAATCTGTGCCCCCAGCAGTGGAAGTGCAGAGTCCTGACCACTGCATTGCCAGGGAATTTCCCTAACTCAAAATCTTTACTCACATCAGCCCCTAAAACTTGCCCATCTCACAGTCGTACCCATCTCAGTAAATGACAGCCTCATTCACTCACTCACTCACTCAGGTCCCAAACTTCCAAGTCATCTATGATCCTTTCTCATACCCTCAGTAATTCCATCAGCAAATCCTGTGCATTCCACCTTCAAAACACATATCAAATCTGATCACTTTTTACGCCCTCCCCTGCTGCCACTCTGCTCCAAGCCATCAACACTCCCAGCGTCGCTGCTTCTACCTCCGCCTCCGCAGTGTATTCTCCACAGAGCAGCCAGAGTGAAGCTTCCAAATGCTCTAGCATGACACCATGCCTCCCTCCCCCATTCAGAATTCTCCACTGACTTTCCCTCTCAGTTAAGAAAATGAATCACCTCCTAATGTTTAGTGTAGATCTGGTCCTTGCACATTTGTCCAACTGTCTTTCCTTTACTCTCCCTTCCTTCACTTACTATAATCTCTACAACCACTCTGGCCTTTTCTCAGAGCCTCTGACATACCACGTTCCTCACACCCCCTTCTTTTCTATCCCCTGTCCGAGATCATCTCCCAGACATCCACAAGGCCAGTTCCCTCACTTCATTCAGGTCTCTGCTGTCACTGCCTCACAGCCTTCTCTTATCACCTGTCTAGAAAGTATTCTCCCCTCACTCAGATAATCTGACTATGCTCATCCCTCACTGTAAATATGAAGGCCTTGTACCTGTCTTGTTCACTGCTATATCCCTTGCCCAGAATGGTACCTGGCACACAGTTGGCATTCAGTAAACATGTGCTGTCACTTGGACTGCAAGATCAAACCAGTCAATCCTAAAGGAAATCAACCCTGAATATTCACTGGAAGGATGCTGCTAAAGTGCCAATACTTTGGCCACCTGATGCAAAAAGCTGACTCATTAGCAAAGACCCTGATGCTGGGAAAGACTGAAGGCAGGAGAAGAGGGCAGCAGAGGATGAGATGGTTAGATGGCATCACTGACTTAATGGACAAGAGTTTGAGAAAACTCTGGGAGATAGTGAATGACAGAGGACACTGGCATGCTGCAGTCCATGAGGTCACAGTCAGACACGACTTTATGACTGAACAACAACAAGAAAATAAGACGTGCTAAACTAATGAATGGAATATAAAAATAAATTTTAAGAGGGTTTTAAAAATCCCATCCTGAAGAAAAATCTGGATTATTAAGGTGGTGCCTTTTTATACAGTTCATGGGGTTCTCACACCAAGTACACTGGAGTGGCTTGCTATTTCCCTCTTCCAGTAGATCACATCACATGCTTGGTGTGCTGCCCTCTATGGGGTCCCAAAGAGTCAGACACAACTTGGCAACTAAACAATAATAACAAAGGAACATATAGGTGGCAAGACCCATGAGAGGATATTTCCTGTTGGTTCCATGAGCAGTTACAATGGAAACACCGTTACAAAGCACAAAGGAGGGGGGGAAAGAAACACTGATGATATAATTGCTACTTCCCAATTTAGTAGCAGACCTAGGACCTGTAAATACTTTGTTAGCCTCTCCAATCCATTTAGTGTGGTCTAAAACTCACATTTCCTCTCTTCAAACTCCAGCAACTCAACAATGCCCTGGAGACAATGGCCTGAACTTCTTACTGTGTTTTACCCAGAATTCCATCTAGCCTCAGTGACCTTACCATCTTCATATCTTGCCTCTTTCTACTCTGGGTATCACACCCAGCCAAAGTGAAATGCTGGCTATTCTCCAAAGATACATTTTCTGCTTCTGAGTTTTCTGCCCATTCTGTTTTCTCTACCTGTAACACTCTTCCTATGCCCTCCTGTATCAGCTAATTTTTGCTGCATAACAAACCCTGTATGCTTGCTAACACTCTGATGACCAAAGACAGACATGGCTAAGTCCAGAACAAAGAGCTGGAAAAATAAACTCCACTTCCTGGGAGCAGCGACACAATTATTATATTAGGGGCAAACATACAAGGATGGTAAAAATATTGTAGTTCTTTGCAATTTATCATACTTTCCCATCTTAGCTACTACTCACCATCTTTTTTATTTTTGGCCACTTGTGGGAACTTAGTTTCTGATTAGGGATCAAACCCAGGCCCCCAGAGTGAAGTGTGGGGTCCTAAACCACCAGACCACCAGGGAATTTCCCAGCTCCTATTCATCTTCTGCTCTCAATCTAGAAATCATCTCTAGGAAGAGTTTCCTGATCCCTACAGCCTGAATGAAAACTGTCTCCCATAACCCCTTATATTCACTATTACTGAATGTATTAGTCTCCAATAACAACAAATCAATGAATTACTATGACAAACCCTGGACCTCATTTCATACCACTGAGTTGACTGTACTCTCCATTTTTGGCAATGTAACCACAGCCTTCCCTGCCTGACAGGAAGGTCACTGATAGGGAGGGAGTATGTTTGGTTTCTGTTTTATCTTCATTGCCTAGTACAGTACCTGATATGAAGTAGGTACTTTAAAATATTTTAAAATAAACAAACATATAAATACAGTAAAAGTAAAATGGAATAACTGCCATTAAAAAAGGCACAATGTGTTCTTGAGATCTTTGCCAAGACTCAGAAGGCTGCAATTATTTAGGAAAATCTGAGACCAGCATAAAACTAACTAAGAACAAAATGGCCAATGGAGGGGTAAAAAGAAGAGAAAATTAGCCAGAGAACAATACCTTCCCTTTTATTAGATTCACAAAGCCTTTCTGAAGTCCAACCACTTTGAAAAATGTTTTCTTTGTTGTTAACTTTCTCATTATAAAGCAGACAAACTCTGTCCTTGAAAGACAAGCTTTCCGTTAATACTTGGGACTGTGCTCAGTCCTCGGGCCTGTAGTATGTGGTTCACCCAGCAGCAAAGACCAGTATCTCAGAGTAAAGTGCTGTGAAGGCCAGAGGTAATCAATCAGGGCCTCCCACACTTCATACATACATACATATATGCTTATATATACATATATGTACACACATTTACGTTTGTTTTTACAAAATAATGTAACAGGGCTTACAGAGTTGTATTAATTCTTTTAAGTTACATAGCCAAGATCTATGCTTCAGTATAATCATTTTTAACTTTAAGGTGGGAATTTTAGGCCTAAAAATAGATTAAGATTACTGAACAGAGGCCATTTTAGCAACACAGACTTGATAAATCTTGATCATGTAACTAGAAATATGTTGCTGTTATCCTTATGCTGGGTGTCACACATCCCCCATCAATTATCTTCATTTTAAGTAAAATACAAAAGCAAAATAATTCACTGAAGTTATCTTCTATTAATTATATTAGCACATATGCCAAATTATACTAACTGCATGATAATCTCTATATACAGAGGCTATATTTTTAGCATGTGCTCATCTCTACTTCATTAATACAGTATCCATCCAGTAACTACAAAAAAAGGAACGCATGCTGTACAGCAAGAAAGAGAACAACAACCCTCGTGGTGGTATCTTACAGGGCTTGTTGTCGTTGTTCAGTCGCTAAGTCGTGTCCAACTCTTTTGCGACGCCAAGGACTGCAGCCCACCAAGCAAGAATATTTGAGTAGGTTGCCATTTCCTTCTCCAGGGGACCTTCCTGACCCAGGGACTGAAACCGCATGTCCTGCCTTGGCAAGCGGATTCTTTACCACTGAGCCACCACAGAAGCCCACTGAAGGCAAAACAAGTCAGAGAAACAAACCTTACTAATTTGCAGTGACATTTAATATATACTTTTCTTTTTAATCAGAAGGAATACATTTAAGTCCCAGTTACATGGAAAAACACAGACTAGGTGAAATTTCAGGCTTTCTCCTAGAATATTCAAAATGCTCATCAAAACTTAATTAGTGCAATAAAGATTGCCACCAGGTGACTGAATAAACAGAATGTCATTTAGGATTCTAAAAACACAGATTCTGGGAGTAGAAGCTACTACCAAAATATCTGGAAATCTGGGTTAACAGATACTCCACTCCATTTTGCATACTTGATACTAATAAACATAAGTGGTTATAGAGACTATGAATGCAGGGCAACAGCCTATGGGATAGTCACAGAGAAGAAATGAATGCAATCCTGAGGGAGTGAGTACAGAGAACTGCTGCTGTCTCCTCCCTGTTCCCCATCCCCAACAAGGGCAATCTCTTTGGAGCAGAAATCTTTCAAGAGCTGAAGCCCATTCCTCTGCCCCCACCAAGATCCTACGGAACCCATCAGAAAGTCTCTCAGATGCTGGTATGACTCAATCACTGAACAGGACAGGTCCTCTTCACAGCCTCTCAGCTTCTGACTGACGCAGCTTCCTTCCCACAGAAGGGGTCAGCACTGTCTCTGAAGCCACAAGTGAAGGGACTCAAGAAGAGCTAGAAGAAGGAGGTATCTGATGAAAAGGCACCTGCAAGTCTGAAATCCTCTTTGGTGAGAACACTGTACATGCGCTGAGGCAGAGCCCGGGAGTAGGGAGCAGGGCGGGGAACGGCTGTGCGCAAAATGAGTTCCCGGCCCGCGGGGGGAGGGAAGTCTGCCGCCAAGTTCTGCCTCTTCTCTTCTGGGGGGCCCATCCTCTTCAGTTCCTCCTCCGCTGGAGTCATGGTTGCAGCCTTGAAGAGAATCACATGCTAAATTCAAGAGCGAGTTGAATGCTAAACTTAGATCATTCTGAAGGACAGATGAATAAGCATGATAAATACGAAAAAATGTTCTACATTACTCAGTAATGCTATTGATTATGTTATGATTGCTCAAAAATCACAACACAGAAAATGCAAGAAGCTTGAAACACTACGTGAGCAGCCAGAAATTACAAACAAATTGGTGACAGAGACAGAGGATAATGACAGCCAAGCAATCTGCTGTGGAAAGTGAGGGCCATATTCAGACATCTGATGAAGAGGGGAAATGGAGCTGTTCTGGTTTCTATACAAATCTTCTAGCAACGACCGAAGTCCAAGTCTGCTGTCCTCAGTCCAGTAAGGAACTGCTGCTCTCCAGAGTCTGGAAAGATGATATTTATCGATTCTTTCCATTCTTTTCACTTGTCAAATTAAAAGTGGGAACACTGGTTTGTTTGCCAGATGATTAATGTGATGCAGAAGTGAGAGAGATCCATGAAATGTAGCAGTGGCCACAAAAGAGAAGTTCTCAACATTAAAGGCATCTATTTTTTCATTAAAATTGCATAAAACATATATTCAACAAGAGCTTTTATTTTAACTCTGATCACTATATTTCTTTCACGATACCATTAATTTCAGGAAAAAAGTTGTTTTGGCAATGGAAATATGAAATGTAAGAAAGAAAGGTATGCCAAACCCAGACTGTTGAAGAGGAGGTTGGTTAGTCTTAATGACGTTATGAAGTTAGAGAAATGGGAAGGAACAAGAAACAAGAAACTACAAGGGACAAAGGCTATTTTGTTACCTCATCAGAAGACTCAGTCAGCTTGAGGAAGGGTGAGAAAAGAAACAGTGATGAAAGGGAAACAAGCAAGATGGTTTAAAAAGAGCTAGACAAGAGATTTCAAGATTATTTCAGAGACAGCATGCACTACGTTAAGGAACATGGTCCTATCAAAAAGAATATCAAGACAAAAAACACACCACATACAACACACCTAGCCATCCAGCTGAGCAGACAAATCCCACCACTCATGCATCTGATGGCTCAACAGGCAACGTACAGAATGTCACTTAATGAGGAAATGTTCAGCAAAAACCTAGCTCTTTCACAAGATTAAAAATACTAAAACAAAGTACTCATGGCTTGAAAATAGATAACCCAATGAATTTAAGATTAGATGTCTGACTTAATTTAGCACAACCAAAGCAAAATCCAATCAGTGATTTGTTTGCAGAATTCTATTTAAATATGGATATAACAATGATAAATGTAATCATGATGAAAGTTTATTAAAATTTAATATTAAGGAAAAGTTTGAAATATGTAAAATTATGGTATAAAAAATTTTCAGTAAAATTTTCTAACTTTAAAAATGTTAAAATCTTGATTTAATAGAATTGATATAAAGTATTAGTTAATTATGAAAAATTACATGAGTAAACTTGAATTGTTTCCATTAATTACCCAGATATTTAAGAGCTGAGTTTAAAAATAGACCAACCAGGTGCTTGTTATATGGATTACAGTCTGTTGAATCTGTAAAAAACATTCACTACAAGGTCTGAAAGCTTGAAATATTTGAAAATTACATAACGTGGGATAAATGTACAATTTCAGTATCCATTAAAGGAGATTAGCTATACAATGAGCCCAGTGAAAAGATGATATAGTCCTATATTTACCCATGAGAAAAATAATCACATTAGATGGAAAATAAGAACAAATAATATAATCCTATATTGTAAAATTTACATACATTTGAATATACTAGATGTTAAATGTTGACAGTGATCATCAGTGGGTAGTGAGATTAATGTGATTAATTTTTTTAGGGTCATTAATTTTTCTTTATAATTCTCTGTACTATCCAAATTTTTACAACAGTAAGAGTTTGCTTACAATCTTGGGGGAAAAGATTATCTCCATATTGGGGAAAATAATTTTGCTTAACTATTTAGAACAATGAGAGTGTTCTACTCTTAGCATTAAAAATCTAAATACTTTAGATTTTTAAATCTTAACAAACAAGTTTTAAACATTAAGAAAAGAATTTCTGCAGTATGAGGAAAATTCATATTGGTGTTAATAAGGAAATATATTTGTGAGGCTCTGGCTAGTAAACTGGCAAAGATATTACAGGATGTGAAAACAAACCTGATTCTTGTTTCATGCCAGAGTCAGAAACATAATAAATCGAAGTAAGTATCTATTGTTTTCTAGACCTTTATAAGGAAATACTTGGTTTTTAACTTGAAATCCTTAAATTTAGTTTGCCATCCCATAAATAATCTCAGGTTTCAGTTCTTGCTAAAAATTCAGATGAACATATCTGGTTATGATTTTGAATATAGTAACTAGATACATTCCAGACTGACTCAAAGGAGGTTATGAAGTTTCTTTTTCACGGATAAACCCATGAAAATCCTTTTCCCTATTTGACTGTGAAAAATTACACTTCCAAAACTGGGCCATCCTAAGTGTCATGAGAGTACTGCAGAAGGGGCACCCTATATTTACTATGCTTCAAAATACTTTTATCAGAGTCTTTAAGAAGTCCTAATGTGAGACTCATGTGCAAAAAGCCAGCACCTCTTAACCAGTAAACAACCAGTAAACATTTGTACACAAAGAGTCAACATAGAGTATAACTAATACCAACCTCATAAAAAATTCAAATCTTAGTGGTTTAGAATGTCAGAAGGTACCATATAATTTTTAAACATTTCCTTTCATCAATAAAGGTAATGACAGAAAAGTTTTCAAATTGGGCTTTTTTTTCTATGCTGAAGACTGTTTCCACTGTCCTAAAAATCTGAATCTTGCTCTTCTTTCTGAGGAAAACTTTGAAGTTATATCTTTTCACTGTTATAGAAATAGTTAAGATTTGCAATTTCACAAGCCAAGTTGTGAATCCACTTGCAGTACATGGAGTTTAAAACCAGTAAAACTAAACTCTATTCTAATTTGACAGCAGTAAACATTTTTTCCACACCACTGCACTGGTCATTGCTACCCAAGTCTCTATCGGATTCTTTAACAAGGAATTTCAGACCATTCTAACTTCTGAAACTTAGGTACAAATTTCAGAAATAAACTTATCATTTTATTTAAATGTGTAAAAGAGCAGATGGATTTCAAAGACTAAGAAGTCACTGTTAAGAGTCATTATTTCTTCAATGTTTGAACCCAGTGCCTTTAGCAGCTTCATGTGTGGGAATCAAAACAGTACCTTACTGAGCAGAGGCCTGGAGAGAGCATGACACAGTCAAGAAGGAATCTCACATACCCTCTGAGCATTCACAAACAGCTTGTGAATGATCCTGCCAGCGTGTCCTCGGCCTGCACCAACGACTAACACCTCGGGTTGCTCCAGAAGGCAACTCACAAACCTGGGAGAAAGAGGGAAGGAAAGGATGGGAAAGGAGCTTCAGTTCACACTGGGTCAGTCCTCCCTGACTCATTTTGGGGACAAACTCAAAATCATACTGGTGAGCCCTACATCAAGGCTGGAGTGAAAATTTAACAGGATAGATCAACATTTGGAATTAAAATCAGCTCAAATGACAAGCTTCATGCCTTTCAACTCTTTTTATAAATTTTTTCAAAAAGCCCATCTCTGTCAAAGTGTGAGATGAAACAGTCTATTTCTTTCAGACTAGAAGCTTAGACAATGTTATACTAAGGAAGATTTTTTTAATGTTTTTAACAACAAAAACCACATTTAATTTAGACAGCAAAGCAATGATCCTTGTTTTTCATTTTTGTTCTTTTAAGAGAGGTGTGTGTGTGTGTGTGTGTGTGTGCATGCACTTAAAATATGTTTTGCTGGGCACAGTCTCAATTGTAAACTGTGCCATTATGTACTGGAAGCATTCATCTTCCAAGTATACCACAGACAACGTATGGTGGAACTAAGAGAGTCGAAGACATAGAGCCACCAAGCTCGCACCACCTGCTCGCTAACTCGAACTACTATTTTAGAAACTTCCTTTGATTAGAGTATATTCTCCTCATTTAAAAGGAAGGAATATTCAAGAGCAAAGAAGGCTGGGAGAAAATTTCACCCAACAAAAGACATAATATTCAAACAAGAACTTGTTAAAAGCTGTAGCAAATGCCTTGTCATATAATATTAATTATTTAACATCAATAACGTTATTTCTCTTGGAAAGGCTGATGAAAATTTTAGTTATAACAAATTCAACCCACTGAAGTAGCTAATCTGGAAACACTTTCTCATCTATTAAAACAACATCATCCTTTCAAGTATCTCGGGCAAAAACGGACAGAGGCTGTGTGCTGACAGCCCCCCTTTGAAATGGTCCAAATCTCAGAAGGAGGAAAAGACTGACTCCATCATTTGCCTCATCCTGGAAAGGCCATCTGGTCACTCTTTCAAAACATATTCACAAGGGACAGAGGATATGCACATTTGCTATCACAACTCTTGTTTAGAACTGGTAAGTAGAATGTTGAGCAGAAACAGTTTCAGAACACGTCTGCCTATAGTTAACAACAGTGAGAGTGGGAAGCAAAGTTTCCAGTAACAAGAGTGAATATGAACAGCCAGTTCCTCCAGAGGCAACTGCTCCAAGAGCAAACAAGGACATTCCTAGAAGACTCGGAAGACTTCATTCTTAAAGTGGGAGGAATGGAAACAAGTGACAAGTACTCACAAATACAAGAGAGGTCAATCCTATAATAAACAAACATTTCTGTCTCTAACCAACGCTTGTTACAAATAATATGGGAGCACTACAAAGGAACCTCAACACTGAAAATTTTCTAAAGAAAATGGTGGCTTTTCCTACGGGAGACAAAGATGAGTTAGTCAGATAGCAATTACCTTTCAAGATCTTCCTTTTCCTCTTCTTGTTCACATTTCTCAGTTCCAAACTTGGCTTTCAGTGAGCGGGCTCTGGCAATTATAGCTTCTACATTAGTAATTTGATGGATGATTTCCTAACAGTGCAAAAGAGGAGAAGCATACATTGGAAAAAGGCAAAAGAAAGCAAAGCATTTTAAAAATGTATTTTTTAAAAAATTACTGCCAACTGGGAAGAACATTTGACAAGATCAGACTTACTTCCAATTTCTTGTCTTCCGGATTGGGGAAGTGCAAAACTTTACTGGAATGGGATATTATCTGCTTTATAATCTTCTTCACTGAAGAAATGTTTTCTAGACTTTCTGTTTTTAAAAAGATCAAAGCCACCACTGGAAAGTTAGGCAAAGTCTACCTTCATTTTGGAAATGAACTAATGATTAATCAAATAAGACATTTACCTTCTTCCTTTACCTTGAGTACAGCTGCATGGATTACACAGGGTAACAGGTGCCGAGCAAGGTCTGCCGGCTTCTGGACTGCCAGATAGTGCAGTACCTGAAGGAGACACAAAGTCAGATAAATGACCAAGACAGCTGCCAAAGAAGACAGCAGCCATTTACAGAAGATCTCTCTCCCCTGAATTCATACCTGTAACAAGAGTAGAGAAGAGCTCTCTTCTCTTTGTACCTATCCTACTCCTTCAGGTAAGTAGCTGCTACTCCCAAAGGTAAGAATAATGTTACTGGAAAGAGCTAAGAACTTCAGTCCTTAATAATGGTGAATACTCTCATAATGTTTTTTTCTTGATACAGAGAACACTAAAACCAACCGCAAATTATACCACCTTGAGATAACAACTGTTAATGGTGGAGCATTTTCACTGCAGGATTTTTCAAGATTTTGAATATACATCATATATTTGCATGTGTATTAAGTCGCTTCAGTCATGGCTGACTCTGTGTGACCCTGTGGACTGTAGCCCAGCAGGCTCCTCTGTCCATGGGATTCTCCAGGCAAGAATACTGGAGAGGGTTTCCATGCCCTCCTCCAGGGGATCTTCCCACAGGGATAGAACCCATGTCTCTTATGTCTCCTGCATCAGCTGGGTTTTTGTTTTTTTTTTTTACCACTAGTGCCACCTAAGTAAACTAATATCATGTAAAATACTGTTTTGTAACCTGCTTTCCTCACTTAGGATTTCTAAACATTGCTAGCAATGTTCCTCTAAATATTTTGTTTTGTTTTATTGTTTTCTCCAAAATGAAGATTTATTATTTTTCTGATTAAAAAGACGCACAGGAAGGCATGTGTAGCACATGGTCCCTACCTTTAAGCTCTTTATTCAACAGCAGTAAAGACAAAAGAAGTATAGTATCATTGTGACTGAAAAATGCTCACAGATCTCAAAGTAAACAATCAAAGAAGTATAATGCAGAAGTTCTCTAGAAATCCTACATCCTAAGGAACAACACAGTTTTGTGTTTATCTTCTCAGGCTTATTTCTATGCCTACTTAAACACAAAGATACACATGTGTATGCGATTTCTTAACAAAAGCTCATAATACACACAATTTCAAAACTTGCTCTGGTCATTTAATGACTTATGATTTAGAATTATTTGTCTTGGGACTTCCCTGATGGTTCAGTGGTTAGGAATCTGTCTGCCATTGGAGGGCACACAGGTTCTATCTCTGGTCCAGGAAGATCTCACATGACGCAGAGCAACTAAGCCCATGCTCCACAACTACTGAAGCCTGCATGCCTAGAGCCTGTGCTCCGCGACAAGAGAAGCCCTCACGCAACTGGAGAGTAGCCCTCACACTCCGCAACTAGAGAACGCACAATGAAGCAAGGAAGACTGAGCACAGACATAAATAAATAAATAATATTAAAAAAAATTTATTTGCCTAGAAGGGCTTCATGTTTTGAAATATTTTTAAAATTAAAAAATGTTTTTTACACATAGCAGAGTATTTTGTATACAGAAAACACAAACACTTGTTTACATACCCATCAGCTTAAGAAACAGAAGATACTGGGACTTTCCAAGTGCTCCTCGTGCTCGCCTTGATCAAGACTCCCTCGCTCATGCACTCCACCACTCAAGTAACTACTAGTCATTCCTTTTTCTTCATAGCTATCTCACATATGTACATAGACCTAAACAATGTGCTGTTTAGTTTTGCCTGGTTTTAATCTTCGTATAAACAGATTGTTTCTAGTTATGCCCCTCAGTGACCTGTTTTTCATTCAGCATTGTTTCTGAGATGCATAGATATTAATACATGGTATATATAACTTGATATATTAAAATGCACCCCTCCATTTTTTTGCTATTAAAATAATATTTCTCTCATATTATTTCATAAGTTTGTGGCATACATGTAGAGGAATTTCTTCAGGGTATCTATCTAAAAACAAACAATGCCAAATTATTATTTTTCAAATACTGAAATCATATTCCAAATTGTTTTACTAAGTATTTAAACAGATTTTCATTCTTATATAGAGTAATAAGAGTTCCCACTATTGAACATTTTTGTTAACACTATTACAAATGTTGTTTTCCTTAACTTACAGAAAAACAAATTTCCAAGAATAGAAAATATTTGTACATCCTTTGCACTCATCTCCTTTTACCTCATCTCTCTCTTTTTTTTTTTATCACATGCAACTCTCCTCCTCTGTAGGTCCATACAATATATACATATAAACATTGTTTTTCTAAATAATTTGAGATCAAGTTCCATACAGGATATCCCTCTATCTCCAAATACCTGTATTTCCTAAAATTAAGAATGTAATTAACATTGATCAGATACTTTTAATCTAACCCATTATCCTTAATTTTAATGCAGCAATCAGAGTACTGGTGTTATTTCCATCATGAAACCCACTGATGTTTTCTTTGCACCCTAACATACTGTTTTGGTGAATGTTCCATGTGCATTTGAAAAGGAAGGACCGTTTTTATTATCAAGATATAGTATTTGCAATGTATCTAAAAGATCAACCTTATTGATGATCTTGTTTAGTTTTGTCTACTTGACTGTCTTGTACACTGGGAGTGTGTTAAAGTACTCTGCTACTAGTGTGTTTTGATCTATTTCTCCTCGCATCTCCCATGATTTCTGTTTTATACAAATGATCACATTAGCCAGTGCATAAACATTGACAACTGTATATTCTCATTGTGAAATATCACTTTTAGACTGTAAAGCATCCTTATGTATCTCTTGTAATGCTTTTCTGCTTTGATTCTGTTTTATTTGGCATCTGGATGATAACCCCTGCGTTCTTAATGTTTCCTGGTAAATCTCTGTCCACTGTTTATTTTGTAGTCTTTTTGAGTCACAGAATACCTTGTTTACAGCACAGACATGGGTTTTATAAGACTATCTTACTTTGCAATTACTCTGTATGCAGTATGATCTTTATAATGTGTATTACTCTATTTGGTGTGTGTTCTTTGCTTGTGAATAATTTTTCCATTGTATTTAGGAAGGTTCATATTTTCATTCTTGTGATATTACCTTTTTCTGCTGCCCTTAATTCCTTTATATCTTTATTTTATGAACTTTGTATCTTTATATCTTTCCTTTATAAAATTATGGTCTGATAATTCTAAATAGTATCCTTTGATTACACCTCTTATCTATGTAACAGTCAATGACTGCATTCTACTTTCCTCTTCCTCTTTTTCCATCCCAACTTTTTTAGATGCATTCTATTTTGCCCTAATATACAATTTTTACATATTCTTCTTCTACCCATGACCCCATCTAGTTTTAGTTTTAGCTCTAAAATTAAAGAAATGAAATGCTCACCGTTAGCCCTTTGCCAGTTTCCCTAGTCATCCTCTTGGTTAAATTTATTCTTCTCTACTATGCTGTTCAATAAGGCAGCCACCTGCTACAGAGAGCCATTTAAAAATTCAGTTCCTATGCTACTACTCACATTTCAAGAGCTCATCACAGCCATGTGTAGCCAGGGGCTACAATTTGCACAGCGAAGCTATGACCATTCTAAACACTGCAGAAAGTTCTACTGGACAGGTCAGCTATAGAGGATTTCTCAGGAAGGGCCTATGTATACAGTTATATGTGCGAAACCATGGAGAAAACATTTTTTTATAGCCTTGATTACTTGGACATCTTGGTGGAATGTAAAATATTTAATTTGTATTTTTTGCTTTTATTTCTTGAAAACTCTGCCCCACACTGCTGTGCTACTGAAAAATCTGACAACTGTCTAATTCTCTTGCCCTTGTAAATTATTTTCATGTTTTGCCTGCAAGGTCTGAGAATTTTTTTTTTTTTTTAAATATTTAAGGTCTAGTAGTACTACAGTACTACTGTAAAATTTGGAGTTCACTACACCTAATCAATTTTCCCCTGTACCCAATGAGCATTTTTAATATGTAAATTCAGATTTTATTTCATTTTCAGAAAGTTTTCTTAGATTACAATTTTAAGTGTTTAGTTCTGTTCCAGTGTTTTGATTTTTCTGCTTCAAGGACTCTGATAAAATGAGTGTTATTTCTACTTTTCCTATCTTTCAGTTTTACTACTTTCTCTCTAATCCCTTTTACTCCTTTATCTCATTTTCTTTCTCTTGGTTATTTTAATGCTCTTCCTCAATGCCTTTTATTAAATATAAATATGAACCTATTCTTCTGTGGGTACTATGTAATTTAGTCTTTATTTTTGATATGGTTTTTTTTTTCTTCTACTTCTATCCTAAGTTAAATTAGCAGTAGTTTCATTTCTTTGTGGGGTTTTTGGATTCATGTGGCTCTTGAATAATAATAATCCTAAATGATTATACCATAATTTATTAAACAATGCTCTATTTTTTGAAACTTTGGTTGTATCTATTTTTTCACTAAAAAACTTCTCGAACATCACTGTTGCACATTGATCTTTATATATTTCTCTCATTACTTCCTTAATACATTTTTTTTGGTAGTAGAATTCCTAGGTCAGAGGACATGATCATTTTTAAGGCTTTGACATATGCTGATGGTCCAAGAATGAGCATTTTACGTAAAATATGCAGGTCTTATTCTTTGGTCTATTTGTAACCAGTTCTAAACCCTTAAATGTGAATATTAGATATATAAAAGGCTCATAACATTTCAAACCTTTGTTTCTCAAGTATGTTCAAAGTTCTCGTATCTTGTCATAGTTTTTTAAATATTAGAATAATAATTAGCAGTCACATTAGATACCCAAACCTCAGTTACCTTTTCTGCTTCCCGTGTGTCATCAAAGAGTCTCCTCTGCCTTCGAGCAGGAATTGGCTTAGCTGTTTCCCAGGCCTCTACCCACATATTGCTTGGAATCTTCATTCGGGCACTCAGTTCTCCTTTCAGAACCATGTTGCCCTTTTCATCAACCACTTCCTCTTCAATATAATCCCGAGGTGAGTACCACCTCACAAAATCTTCCAGAAAACAACCTGGATTAGCTGCCTAAAGTAGACAAAAAATTCAGCAGAATCAAAAATCAACAGTTACTGATAAACATGTTTTCAAAACCGTTCTTTCATTTTCATAAAAAGACTAATCTTCACAAAATCTAGTACGTGACTTGAGTTTGGATGTCACCATTAAATCACATCAGATATTAAAGCACCAAAGTACTTTGTTTTTCCTGCCTCCATTTTATAGAAAAAGAAAACATTTTCATTTGATGAATTTGGAAATAAAAATCTGATGTAAAGTGAAAATAAATCTCAGACTGTAAGTTATATAAGTTAGTTTAAAATTATAGTGTAATAACTACTCAATACTTAGAAAAGCATCAATAAGCTCAAGTCAAGTAAATTAAATAATACACAACATGATCAGAATAATAACTCAATGATGGAAAACTTTTGCTTTTTTCCCTCAGTAAGTCAATACTGGTACTGCAATAAACATCAGCTAACCTCGAAAATGTTCTATTCAGCCATCAAATTCTTGTGCCTTATATAACAAATTACCATCACATAAACTGCTTTTGTGCTATTAAGGAATTGGAATTCAAGTTACTGTTTTTCAGGCTTCTGAAACCAAACTAATTAAAGCTTTATTTAGTGGATAACTCTATAGAATTAACAATGATGCATGCCAAAAATTTTTTAAGTAATTCTACATCCAAGCCTGAATAAGAGAGGTTTCACAGTGTGAGTAATAAGACATGGAGGTCTTTTTACAAGTGTCCAGTAATGTACCGTTGTCGTCGTTGTTGTTTAGTCGTGTTTGACTCTTTGTGACCCCATGGACTGTGCAGCCCATTAGGCTCCTCTATCCATGGGATTTCCCAAGCAAGAATACTGGAGTGGGTTACCATTTCCTTCTCCAGGGGATCTTCCTCATCCAGGGATCGAACCCATGTCTCCTGCATTGCAGGCAGATTCTTTACCACTGAGCCTCAAGGGAAGCCCAGTAATGTATTAATAGAGTACTAAGGGCAGGCATGGAGAAGGCAATGGCAACCCACTCCAGTACTCTTGCCTGGAAAATCCCACGGATGGAGGAGCCTGGTAGGCTGAAGTCCATGGGGTCGCTAAGAGTCGGACACGACTGAGTGACTTCACTTTCACTTTTCACTTTCATGCATTAGAGGAGGAAATGGCAACCCACTCCAGTGTTCTTGCCTGGAGAATCCCAGGGACGGCGGGATTATCATGGGCAGATGGTGGGCTGCTGTCTATGGGGTCGCACAGAGTCGGACATGACTGAAGCGACTTAGCAGCAGCATCAGCAAGGACGGGCATATATGTCATTCCTTTAGTACTCAAAGGGTACACATATTAAATACATTCCTTTCTGGTTATAATTCTCTACCACAACATATTCATCCTGCTATGAATAGTATATTTAATTGCCTGAAATAGCTACGTAGGCATTACTAAAAAGTGCTAAGCAGAAAGTCATTTTCTTTCTTTTTAAATTTCTTTTTTTTTAAATTAACCTCAGACAAAAATGAAAACCAACATGATAGGAATGGTTAGTCTTAAATTTGAAGAACAAAAATGCCAGTTTCTCCTTATTGAGCTTACTGGCTATCAGTATACTCATGCCCACCAATTTAGGAAGCCCTCACAGGGATGAGGAATCAGAGGAGGGTTCCTAACTGACAGTCAACCACATCAGCTTCTAAGAGCTATGGCATCATGGCAACAAAAAATGGCTGTGAAATGTAATGGGTCAAGATTACTGCATGATTCAGAATTCATGTATAAGACTGGATATTAACCAGGCAACACCACACCCACATGAATGCATCTCAGGAAAATAGAGAGACAGGCCTTGAGTGAAGAGAGTGAACCTAAGCCTTGAGTGAAGACAGTGAACCTAAAAAAGAAATAAATACTGAACTCTTATACTACAGAATATATTAAAGGAAGAGATTTCACACTAGAATTCTTCTGTCTGGCTGTCCTTATACCAGACAGTACACAGCGCCAGCAAGAGAGGTTCAACATTCACTTCAGCTACGGCTTATCTTCTTTCTACTCTTACAGGTATCTACTCCAAGGGCATGCTCTAGAATAGGCCCTGTCCTTCTGGAATTGTGCCGTGTTAAGCACCTCAGGTACATATCAGCATTTATCCACAGCTCTGGGAAAGTCCCATGGCCCCAGTACATCCCTATACAAAAAGGGAAAGGGAACCATACCTATTTTAGAGTGACTACGTATTTCCTTAAATATGTTATCTGACTCCCACATAGGGGCAGGCAGATATTTAAGTTGGTTATTTGACATACAATCTATTTTCTGGTTAAAACACTGTAAAAGACTTGTACATTACCCAGGTTAGTCCAAAAGAGTCTAATGAACCACAGTTTTATTGAAGTACAATGTTAAAGGAATTATACAGCACCTTACCATGCGAGGCAGATATGTTTCTATGGGAAAAAGCATTTACAGTTCCAATTGGGAATTCCTCTTGCACATGCTTCTACAGGACACTTTAGTAGGATAGGGACAGATGATCATGAAGGCAGGTAACGGTTGGGTTAAAAAACAGCTGCGATGGAGCCAGTTCTTCCTACTGTGCACAACCCTAAGCCAATTCCCTTCTCTACTTTTTTGACTTAACACAGGCCCTGACAGTCAACTGGCTTCTCTTTATCCACTGTACCAACTATCTGTTTGAAAACAACACAGCTCTTTCTTGTCTCACAGCAAAATGCAGAGATTTTCTGTATCTTTCTAATCTCTAAGGAAAACTTGCAATGCTCAAGAGGTTTACTAAAGATTTCTTCTCTTAGGAATGATGGGGTAAACAAAAAAATGGAATAAAAAAAACAGGGAATAAAAAAGCTCCCTTTTACTGTCACTTAACTTTGTTAGCAGGCAAGATCCAAGTGGCATAGGTTTTCATGGAATGTTTACATTCAAATACCAAACTCAGGCTGGCCGACATAGCACAAAAGCAGCACTAAGAGAGGCTACGGAATGAAGAGATGGAGGCCATCGCAGGTACCAGTAGGTTAAGGAGGAAGTCTGAGCATGAAAGACAGCTCAGAAAATCAATAGCAGGAAAGGGAAACCCTATGGCCCACTGAACTACCCACTGTTTTCTTTTTAATGTATGTGGGTGTACCTCTGCTTTCAAGAGTAAGTAATTCAACAAGACTCTTTTTATCCCTGGGTTTAAGTGTCACCACTCTCTGAATCCTGTGTGTCCTAGATACAGGCCTGTATCTAAAGCCTAAAATATTCTTCTCCATGTAGCAAATGCCTACGTACCCTAAAAGGTGACTCTTCTAAGAAACTTTCCATGATTCCCACTCAGTAGAGTCAGTCACCTTTTGACCTTGATTTCCTAAGAGAACTCATCACTTAATAATTATTTACATATCCCCTCCCACAACCTCAACAGACTATAATTGAGGATAACCATTATACTTAATTACCTAATCACAGTGCCAGTCACAAAGTAGGCAATCAAAGGTTTGTTGAACGAACCAGCCTATGTTAAATCTGAAGGGGTTCCTAAAAGCCTTGTATTAAATCGACTGACACAACGGAAGAAGACAGCCCAATACACATAAAGAAACGATTCAATTCTCAACTTTCAACTATTATTCAAAGATTGTTCTTTTTTAAATTCAAGAAGCAAGCTTGACTGTGACCTTTAGGGGATGGAGGCAGGGTGTTATAACTACTAATGAAATCAAAACATTTAACGAAAAAAAGACATTCAGGCCTTCACACCACTTTACAGAGTGACTTTCACAGCTTCATCCCAGAACAGCTCAAAACAGACTCCCGAGCTCTGACAGTGTGACCCACCTTAAAAGACTCCATATCTGAGAGCAGACATGCACTTTGCATGCGCGCTCGGAGGTGAGCCCCTTCTGCCGATGTACCCAATTTAGCTAGAACCTCCGACTGCTCTTCGAGCAGATCTTCTGTCATAGGTGCTGGTTCCTGCAGAGCACAAAAGGACAAAGCTCATGAATAGCTTTTTTTTTTAGAGAAAGCAGAACTATAAAAATAGAACAAAGACAACAACTGTTTCAGCTCTAGCAGTCACAAGATATGTATTTAAAAGAATTCAAAGAAATTCTCAAGTTTTTTGGAACCTACACAAAAAAGTAATGAGTTAATAAGAATAAACATGACTTTCAGTGCTCCCCTCCCCAAAAGATAAGATCATCATGTTTCCTCTTGAGAGGAACTGGATGCACTGAACATTTTCCTCCCTACTAATGATATCTTAAAGGAAATCAACCCTGAATATTCTTTGGAAGGACTAATGCTGAAGCTCCAATAATTTGGTCACCTGATGTGAAGAGCTGACTCAATGGAAAAGACCCTGATGCTGGGCAAGACTGAGGGCAGGAGGAGAAGGAGGTGATAGAGGATGAGATGGTTGGATGGCATCATAGACTCAATAGACATGAGTTTGAGCAAACTCCAGGAGATAGTGAAGGACAGGGAAGCCTGGCATGCTGCAGTTTATGGGACTGCAAAGAGTTGAACATGACTGAGTGACTGAATACCAACAATGATAAAGAAATAAAGTCTTAAATATTTTTATGAATGTCATTATTACTTGCAACTAGACTTTTATTATAACTAGTGAAAGAAGAAAATTGATACATGTATGAAAATAAAGGTAAATGAACTGAATGCCAAGTAAAAGCCCCTAAATAACTATGTTTTATGTTGGAAGAGTTGCATTGAGTTTAGGTTCCAAATACATTGAAATTATCAGTTCCCACAAGAAGTTGGTTGTTTTTTATTTTGGGAATCAGAGACACTCTATATTTTAATGGCAACCCCAAATGTAACAGCAGCTAAGGCAACTCTAAAGGAAGAAACAACTGTAGAATCATTAAGAAAGTGATAGAAACATTTCAAAACTGCTCAGAGGGGTTGAGGAAAGTTTTCTAAGAACAGATTCCATTCAATTTTATATTTGAAATATGAAGAACTTAACAAGTCAGAGACTAACTAAACAAATTTTGCCTGCTTTGTTGTTAAAACCAGAAAACCATGAACTCTTTCATTCTTAGATAATAGGATAAGACCCAGCAGAAGTAAGTGTCTTGTCAATAAATAGATTCCTTCTAGATTTCAGGAGCTTACTATAAAGCAAGTTTTTTTCTCAGTCTCATACTACTGACATTTTAGACTGGATAATTCTCTGTTGTGGAGCCTCTTCTACACATTGTAGGATGTTTAGCAGCGTATCTCTGCTCCTGCCTATTGCAGTAGTACCTCTACCGCCTGTGTTACCTTTCCACCTCATGACAATCAGAAGTGCTTCCAGACCTTGCCAAATACCCCTGGGAGCCCAAACATAGTTCCCAGTTGAGAACCTCTGCCACAGAGATAAGTAATTTTCACAGATATCTTTCAGAAATAAAGTAGAAGAAATGTAAAGGTATAGCATTCAAAACACAGCAACAAACAGAAGACAGTAAATTTTTTTCTTGTGAAATTAACTTTTTCCCTTGTTATCATCCTCTTTTTTTTTTATTTTTAAACTTTACAAAATTTTATTAGTTTTGCCAAATATCGAAATGAATGTGCCACAGGTATACATGTGTTCCCCATCCTCATTTTTGAAACAACCCTTCAGGGGCACTTTCAAACACTGTTGGGAGAGAATATAAATCTTCCCGGACAACAATCTGGCCACCAATACATGGCAAGCATTTATGATCATGCCCTCTGACCCAATAATTCCACTTCTAAAAATATCACTGTAGCATCATTTATAACAGCATGAAAATTCAAAGAATCTGAATGTACAATATAACAGGGAAATGGGTAGATACAGGTAAAAAGGGCAAGGAAGTACTTTAACAGTGATTACCTCTGGATTATGGAATTGTGAGTTTTTGTTTTGTCTCTACAACAAACATACATCACTTTTAAGGTCACTGATACTTGGGGGTGAGTAATAACTGGTAAGGCAGCATGACAGAGTGGTTAAGAGCTTGGGCTCTAGAAGCAACATGCCTGTATTTGAATCCCAGATCTGTTACCTTGAGCAATTACCCCAGTTTTATGTGATCCACTGCTGTAAAGAACAAATTCGAGCACAAACTCAATAAACGTTTGCAATTATAGACAAAATACTTAGGTTGTATCATAAGCTTTTTACTCTACTTTCCCTATGATATCAAAATTCCTCAAATTCAAAAGTTACATGAATCTCCAATGAAGCAATATACTTAAGAGCAGACTCCCTCATTATTTCCATGAAAAGATTTTCATTGTCATTTTGCCCCCTCCCAAAGGAAAGGAAGAGACTGAAAGAGGTACTGACTACCCCTCGCACCTGGGAACTCAGATAAAATGTAAGTGAAAAACATGATCAAGAGGAATACATATGATATTATACATGTTTCAATGCCATTCTCCCAAATCATCCCACCCTGGCCCTGGCACACTGACTGGGATGACCCAGAGGGATGGTATGGGGAGGGAGGTGGGAGGGGGGTTCAGGATGGGGAACACGTGTATACCCGTGGTGGATTCATGTTGATGGATGGTAAAACCAATACAATATTGTAAAGTAATTAGCCTCCAATTAAAATAAATTTATATTAAATAAAAAATAAATTAAAAAAAAGAGGAATATAAGTGGCAAGTAGCATAAAGACTATACTTCTTCCTTTATTTTTTAAGACTTATTTTTTTCTGGCTGTGCTGGGTCTCTATTGCTGCACGTGGGCTTTCTCTAGTTACAGTGAGCGGCAGTTACTCTTAGTTGCAATGCCCTGGCTTCTCATTGCAGTGGCCTCAGCAGTTGCAGCTTGCCACTCCAGAGCCAGGGCTCAATACTTGTGGCCACATGGGCTTTGTTGCCACGTGGCATGTGGGATCCTAACTGGGCCAGGCACCAATCTGGTGTCCCTTGCATTGCAAGGTGGATTCTTAACCACCAGGGAAGCCCAGGACTATAATTCTTACATGTACCACATCTGAATATACCCAAAGCTTTCTCATGTACATGATCTCATCACTGAGAAGTGAACTGGACATTTAACATGTAGTGAAACAGTGTGGAGACAGTGTCTTGCCCAATGTCATAAAAGTAGCAAACTAAAGAGATCTAGGATATCTATCTGATGCTGACTTTGAGCGCTATTAGTTTGGTTCTAATCCACTACTTAAGAACTCCTGCTTCAAAAGATTCTCCACAACATACATGAATCTCAAAATAATTATGCTGAAAGACTTCCCACATACAAAAAAGTTACTGTAATTATACAAAATTTATATAAAATTCTAGAAAATGAAAACTAATGTATTTTTTGAGAGATAAACAAGGCTCAGAAAAGAATATAACTTGTACTAGCATTTCTAGTAATAATTGGTGGTGCCAGGCTATAAATCTAGTTCTGCTAGATTCCAAAACCTCAGTCTGTGCCACAAGACCTCAATGTCAACTGCATGCACCCTAACAAAATTAGAAAAAATAAGTACTTGGTTTCCAGTATTAGAATATTTCTGTCCTAATACTAAATGTTAGTGATGAAATATCTAAAACATAATTTACTTTTAAAACAAATAAAGAAGCAAAAAGATTAGGCCTGTCAAACAAAATTAATGTCGTAACTAACAGCCACCTCACAAAGAAACAATATGAACGAGGAAATAAAGTTAACAGAATCCATGTTTCAAATTATCAAACAAACATCCCCAATATCCCACTGCATAATTATTACAAGTGATCAACCCATTTCAGAATACGAAAACTAGTCACAAAAGCTTTTAAGTAAATCCTTGCATCCTGGGAAGCAATACTAGCCTCTTATGTCTTATATAAGAAAAAGTTCTCAGAAAATAATAGCTAAAAATGGAATGGTTATTTTGAATTAAACATGGTATCATTTACTTATCATACACTATTTCATTTAAAACTCAATGATTTTATGATTATTTCAATATGCAGGACAAACATTTGATAAAATACAACACGTGTTTATGATACAAACTCTCAGAAACTAGGAATAGGAATCTCCTTCATAAAATAAATGATACATACATCACATACACTCAAAGACTGTCACATGATTTCATTCTGAAATTAAAAAGAGGATGTCCATTATTCAACACTGTACCTGACGTCCTAGCCAGTGCAATAAGACATGAAAGACAATCAAAAAGTGCCCAGTTCAGAAAACCATAATTCACATTGTCTAGATTAACAGACAACACGATTGTGTATATAGAAAACTCTAAATAATCCACAAACTACTAGAAATAAGTGAATGTAATAAGATCGCTAGATTCAAAGTCTATATACAGCAATCAACTATTGCTATATATCAGGGAAAAAATTAAAAATTAAATTTAAAAACACCATTTACCTTATTTGAGAAATCAAAAACACTGTGACATAAACCTAATAAAAATATACAAAAACCTCTATATTAAAAACAAAAAACAGGGACTTCCCTGGTGGGCCCAGTGGTTAAGAATCTGCCTGGCAACGCAGGGGACACAGGTTCGATCCCTGGTCAGGAAACTAAGATCCCACATGCTGCAGAGCAGCTAAGTCTGTCTGACAACTACTGAGCCCACACACTGAAGTCTGCATGCTACAACCAAAGAGCCCACAAGCTGCAACCAGAGAGTCCATGTGCCACAATGAAAGATCCTGCATGAAGCCATGAAGATCTGCGTATCACAACAAAGACGACACAGTCAAATAAACCTTTTTAAAAATAACAACTAAAAAACACTGATAAGGGAAAGCAAAGGAAACATTAAATAAAATGAAAGACATTTCGTGATTATGAGACTCAATATTGTTAATATGTCAATTCTCTCCAATTCAATGCAATGCTAAATCTGATAAATTAAAATCTCAACAGGATAATTTTGTATGTGGAAATGGATAGTTTCCCAAATTTACATAAAAATGAAAAGAATAGCCAAGATAATCTTGAAGAACAAAGTCAGAAAAGTTATACTATAAGACAGAAAGATTTTTATAAAGCTACAGTAATAACAACAGTACATTACTGACACAAGGATAAACAAAGGGACTAACAGAACACTCCAGAAATAAACCAACACACATACAGTCACATGATTTATGACAAAAACATCACTGCCACTCTATGGAAAAAGGTAGGTCTTTTTAATAATGGTGTTGGAGAACAACTATACATCCTTACAGAAAAAGAGAATCTTAACCTCTTCCTCACACCAAGCACAGTCAATCTAAGATGGATCACAAGCATAAATATGATGGGCAAACCTATAAACCTTCCAGAAGGAAACACCAGAGTATCTCCAGGACCTCAGGGTAGTTAATTTCTTAATGGGACACAAAAGCAGTATCTACATTAGAAAAACATTGGTAGATCAGACTTTATTAAAATTAAGAATATCTATTCAACAAAAAGCATCATTAAGAAAGTGAATAAGCAATGCACAGACTAGGAGAAACTGTTACATATATATATATATACACACATACACACACACATATACACATATAATTAAGGACTCAGATTGAAAATATGTGAAGAATTCTTTTAAAACAATAAGAAAAAAGACAACTAACTTTGAAAAATAGGTAAAGGTCTTGAACAGGCACTTCACCAGGAAAACATCCAAATGGGCAATAAATATATGAAAATGTATTCAGTATTATTATTCATCAGAGAAATGAAAACATGAGATAGTACCAAACCACCACCAGAAAGGCAAAAATTAAAATGATTGAAATTATGAAGAGTACTGAGAAGGGAGTGGACATATGTATATCTATGGCTGATTCATGCTGATATATGGCAGAAACTAACACAATATTGTGAAACAATTATCCTCCAATTAGTGGGCCACCTGGGGCTGGTGAAGGTTCTTAAAATGGCTGGATGGAAACTTGCTCTAAAAGCCACTGACTAGATAGCTTTTGGGGAGATCATCCCCCAAAACCAGAAGGCCGTGGCTAACTCCTTGAAGTCCTGGAATAAGACCCTCACTTTCAGGTTGGCTACTCTGCCTGAGAAGCCACCTGCCATCGACTGGGCTTACTACAAGGCAAACGTGGCAAAAGCTAGCTTGGTGAATGACTTTGAGAAGAAGTTTAATGCCCTAAAGGTTCTGCTGTGCTTAGTTGCTCAGTCCAGCTCTTTGCAACCCCACGGATTGTAGCCTGCCAGACTCCTCTGTCCATGGGGATTCTCCAGGCAAGAATACTGGAGTTGCCATGCCCTCCTCCAGGGGAGCTTCCCAACCCAGGGATAGAACTCAGGTCTCCAGCATTGCACATGGACTCTTTACCCACTGAGCTCCCAGGGAAGCCCAAGAATACTGGAGTGGGTAGCCGATCCCTTCTCCAGGGGATCTTCCTGACTCAGGAATCGAACCAGGGTCTCTTGCATTGCAGGCAGATTCTTTACCAGCTGAGATACCAAGGAAGTCCAAAGGTTCCTATATCAGAGGATTAATACACTGCCCAGGTGGATGCTGAAGAAAAGAAGATGTGAAAAGCTGTGCTGAGGTTTTGTCTCTCCCAAAGACCAGGATTTAGGACTATGAGAAAGAGTTGGAGAAGATGAGGAACATAAATCCATTTGATCAGCTGACCACTAAGGACTTGAATGAAGTCTCTCCAGAAACCAAATTAGACAAGAAGTACTCCTACTGGCCTCACAAGTCAATTGAGAATTTATAAACTTGAGTCTGGGAGAAAGCTCTGGCCCTTGAATTATAAACCGTGTACATTAAAAATAATAATATAGGGAAGTTATATAACATAGTACATATAGATAGATAATGGCTATAATACTGGAGAGCACAAAATACTCATGTTCATCTTCAAAAGAAAGTTCTATTGATCATTGCTATTCTAGGATGATGAGAATTTTCTGTATCTTGATATGAGTAGTAGTTAAATGGGTATCTAAATATGAAAAAACTCAAACTAATCACTTGAAGTTCGTGCACTTTAGTTATAATTTATAATTCAATAGGTAAGTACATAGACATGTTTTTAAAATAACTAGGAGAAAACATATACAATGTATATAACAGATTATTTATATTTAAAATATAAAGGAATCATATAAATCAATAAGAATAGAACATCAACCTAAAGGAAAAATGGAATGCAACTTATAGGCTGGAAACATACTAAGAAGACGCTAAGGTTCATCAAAATCAGAGAAATACAATCTAGAACATTGAGATACCACTTCTGCCCATCATACTGGCAAAAGCTTTTATGACTGGTAATATCAGTTTTTTATAAAAAATTAAATAAAATATGAATACAAGTAACATGAGCTCAAGAAGTGTACTATATAATTTTGCTACTAAAATCCTATAGTCCCAAGACAGTGGCTAACATATACTAGGTACTCAACACATATTTATGGAAGGAAGGAAGTGTGAATACAAAGTTGGGGAGATAGTGGTATTCCCTTATTCCTATACTCATCAATGATGGGGTATAAAGTAGGTACAGCCCTTTTGAAGAGGAATTTTATATCTTATATATTTGTTTATACGGAAATTCCATTTCTCCCTTGGAGAAACACTCATATGTGAAACAGATAATACTGAAAAACAAGAATTTATACTGTAGCATGATAATAGCAATAAGCTTCAAATAACATATTATGCATTAAGAGAGGAAGAATAAAACTATGGCTCTTCCATCCTGTGGAATATTATACAGCAATTAAAGAGATGAAGTAGACCTGTATGTAATGACATGAAGAGATCTTCAAGCTTTTAGGTTAAAAAGCTACATATCAATACACAGATTTTTAAAAATCCACAAAACTGTGTATCATATGCATACGTATACATACATCAATGCATAGAAATAGGTATAGAAAACTATAATCCAAAGCAATAATAATGGTTATTTATACAGATAAGATCTGGAATTAATGGGTGGTGACTTTCACTTTTTCTAGATTGAGATTTTCACAATAAAATATACTCACTTATTACCTATGCAAAAAAAACCCCCAAAAATCCAAAAACCATTGCTCTTCCTTAGGTCTTGAGCTATTGCTATTCCACTCCCTAAGGGTATAAAATGTGTTCAAACTATATATTGAACAGATAAGAACTAATTACACAAATCAAGCGTTTTCACTTTTGTTCTTCCCACCAATATTTTTGGATTTTGTTTTTTTTAAACACCTGAAGAACAGGTCACTGTATACATGATGAAGTACTATCTACTGAAACTTCAAAACATTTCTTAGTTGCACAAATAGTAGACCTAAAAACTCCAATAGTTTATTTAGATTTCAAATCTATAGATCTTTAGACACAGACTGTTTAAAGAAGTGCCTTTATCCGAAGTAATCATCTCCTACTAGGATAAAGTTATATAAACAACAATAACAACAACAACAACAACACAACTTAAAGAACCAGTCCCCGTCCCACCTGGGTCACTGGAATGTAGAGAGGTTCTCCATTATGTAGCAGTGTGAGTTTCCCATGCTGATGGAGTCGTCCTTCTGGCTTTAAACTTGCCATTTCCTTAGGTCCTCCTTTCTTGCCACTCTCTTGTCCATTTCCCTTAAGTTCTTCAGTATCACTTAGGCATTCAAAAAACTCTTCCTCGCTGTCACTCCAAGAATCCCATGATTTTCCCACCTCTCCTTTGTCCTTATCTGTCTCTCTCAAATTATCTGGCCCCAGCTGATCTCCAGATTTTCCAGCATCCCCTGAATACGTATTAGTCACATTATCTGAAGGACTTGTCTTTCTCCCCTCATCACGTGCCTTCTTTCTTTCAATACAACAATTTAACATCTTAAGAAAAGAGAAACAAAATTATTTATTATTTTATTATTATATTTATTATTATATATGAATTGTTAGTTAGACATGCATGGGTACCAGCCATATCCTGGACAGAGTTATTCTTCCTTCCCCATCCTGGACACTGGTGATCAGAATATACCCAGAGACCCTTGCTTTTGTGGTCAAGGATCCCTAAGTTACCAGCCTTATTAGGCGAAAGCTAGACAAAAACTGCCAGCACAAGGGCACCAAGACCTAAAAGGTGACTCCAAGTAATAACCCAGGGCTCATTACACTGTGTTTGTAATAAACCAGCATTGCAGTTTTTGCCCGCCCTCTGTGGGTTTTGCTTGGGTGCTTATGGGTAAGCACCTGTGCACAAGGATACAAGTTATATAAGCTAAAGCTGTCAATCAACTTGTCAAATAACACAAGACACAGGAAGAGAATTTCCACCACTCTTAAAAACCAACCCTACCCCCACTTCAGGGCGGTTTCTGGTTTCTAGACTACCCATTCTCATCCTTTCATGACAGCTTATTTTCTCTTTGCTTAACAAAACTGCTGCTGCTTAAAACTGCTCTATATCTCTCGAATGAATTTTTTCCTTTGCAAGGACAAGGACTGAGGAAATTGCTGTTCCACCAGTGACAGTTACAGTAAAAATTTATCCACTGCCTGAGTATTTTATTTTCAGTCTCCACCCTTTCCCTGGACCTTGGTGTGAATGACAGTGACTTAAGTAACCTACAGCAGCACAATGAAAACAGCCTATAATCTATTATTATATTTAATGTCAGAATAACTTGACCTAACCACTGTCACAAATTATATACTGCCACTGGGAAATTTTTACCTGTAGCTTCTGATGCAGTAAACAGCATCTCAGATCTGGAGGTCCACTTGCTAATCTATCAAGTAAAGTAATAGAAAAAAGCTTATCAGTAGAATTGCTTCAGATATGCGTATTTTTATACTACCATATATTTAAATCACATAGATAAGAAAGCAAAACTAGACTTCTACAGATTAGGCAACTTAGATGGAGCAAATAAAATTAAAAGATCAAAATTTATTTTATTCTCCTAGTCCATAATTTACCAACAGCAAGTACAAGAGACAAAATGCAACAGCAAAGTAGTGATAGCTCTCAAGCTAACAGAAACTTAAAAAATGTAAAGCCTTGAAATCCACCCTAGGAAGTAGCTAGCATGCAGTTTTTCAAACACTACAAAGGAAGTTATACTATTCATTCAGTTCTCAATCATTATGGTAGATTCTCAATATAAAATCCATTGATCTCCACCTCTCTTTTGCTGAAGGGAGCCTGGATTTCCTCTAATCTAAATGAGGTGGTTCCCAATAATTAGCCAAGAGAGAATCCAGTTAAGTAGAGGCTGGCAAATGACTTAGGAGTAAACATTTTTGGATCAGTTACCATTTTGTATTACCAATATCATGATTCTCCTCCCTTAGTTTGAGTAGGATGGGCAAATGAACAGTAACCTATACAGTATCAATATATATGCTAAACCCTTTAAATGAAATGTCAACATAAGCTATATAAAAAATTTATAGGTAATATTTAACACCCAAACTTCTGAACTCTATAAAGATGTTTTCCCTCCAACTAAACTACTGTTAACATTTTGTTATATTTCTTTTTCATTATTTTTCTATACATATATATATTCTTTATATTTTCTAATATTCTCTATCAGCATAGTTGAAAGCACTGTATACATAACACTATAGTCTACTTTACCACAAATACTGCGATCATCTTCTATGTTAACAGGGATTCTTGGGAAAAAACTCTCCATTATAGAAATACATGATGATTTATTTAACCACTCTTTATTGAAAAAGACCCTGATGCTAGGAAAGATCTAAGGCTGGAGGAGAAGGGGACAACAGAGGATGAGATGGTCAGATGGCATCACCGACCCAATGGACATGAGTTTGAGTAGACTCCGGGAGTTGGTGATGGACAGGGAAGCCTGGCGTGCTGCAGTTCATGGGGTCACAAAGAGTCAGAGACGACTGAGCGACTGAACTAAATTAATGTCTGATAATTAGATTAACTTTTTCTTCCTATTATAGTGAACACCAATGAACAGAAATCATATCTTAAGTTTCTTACCATTTTCTTGGGGCAGATTTCCTACAAGAGGAGAATTAATGAGTCAGAAGTCAAATTTTGTGAACAAATAAAAATACTATCTCTACAATCGGGAATTGAAATTATTACCCTGGAATCAGAAAGTTGTTTTCCCATCTGAAACGCATTTCAAGAACAAATTCCTGCCAGAGATGTGCCACTCCTTTCAGTCCTCCATGGTAGAAATTGATCATACAAAGACACAAAGCCAACTTGTATGTTAAACTATCAGACGGTGCAGATTTGAACTGATTGTAGAGATTCTAAATTTAACAAAATAGAAACAAAAAAAACTTGTTACCAATATATTTACATGTATAATCAGAAACTGTGTAGGCAGAGATTTTAATACCTGAAATTAATCTATCCTAACAGCCAGGCTTTTATCAACTGTCTAAAACATTATTGCCTAAATTTTTTTTAGGCAGCTCCATGTTTTCAAGATCTCTACAAGGATCAAAAAGTGACACTACATTTTAGTAAGGCTAAAGGTACAGCTTTCAGTTTCTTCTGTGAAATCTTTAAGATATACTCTAAATTTCATGTGTTATAAAAATCTTATAATTACAAATGAATACGCACTTGCCAAAACCAAAAACATAAAATCAGAACTGTATAAACTAAAAATGAAAAGCCCTGCTTTTCCCTCTCACTTCATGAAATCACTTTCTAACAGTATTAACAATTTGATCTATCTCTACACAATTTAAACTGATTTCTCAACTTATCAAAGACTTCAAAAAGGAAAATATGAAAATTATACTTCATTTTACACATTACTTCAATTAAAGAATTTTCTACCCTCTATCTAGTTTTGAAATATAAAGAAGAATCCATTGCAAAACATAAATTTGATGACTTATGAAAAGTTTAAAGGATAGCCTATAACCATACACAGTATATTTTTTCATTATTTCCAGAAAACTTCTTTTACCCAAAATATGTATCTATGTTAACGTTCTATAGTAGGTCACTGAATGGAGGCCATAATCATCACTCAAGTTTTCCTAAGGTGATTTTTACAATAAAAAGATCCTTATTTCACAACAGAGAAAGTTTTATAGTGAATGCTAGAAAATTATCACATTTTCCTCATCCAAGTCTTTGTTAAACTGAGGAAGAGCTTAAATGACAGGTATAGAGATATAAAACTGTTTACAGTAGCCATTCTTATGAAGTAGATTTCATGACTGTTGCTAGAAATATAGCAAAATCCCTAGAAATTCAATGCATTTTAAATATTTAACATTAACTTACATATTCTTCACTCTCTAGTGGAGGATTACTATTGTCTGTTGAAGAAGTCCCATCTAATGGTTTCTCAGAAGCAGCATCAGGGAATAAGAACTTATGGGAAAGAAAGAAAATAATCACATTTTCAATGAAATTTCTTACTTTGCAGACTTTTGTAACTTTTATAAACACCATTTGACATTTTAATGCTTATGGTTTTAAAACAATGAGAATGCTCTTACTGTATCAGCCAGTTGGTTCTACACTATCTCAAATATTTTCTATTTTTCTCCAAAAAACAGAGTGACTAGTCAATTTTAAAATCAGATTTTTCTTAAATGTAACCACAAGGTTCTGTTAATTGTTTAATTCACAGAATGCAAAACCAGAATCTGTATACCATGATTTCAGGCTCATCCAAGGTCATTAAATTTTTTAAAAAGTGTTATTACTAAATAGATAAAATTATAAAAGAAAAACTGGAAATACCCAAACATTTGTGAGGCTCCACAGAGAAATACAACCCACAGGTTTTCATATATGAAATGCTGCAAGTATGACATTAAAGACCCATAATTTTATCTTATGAGATACTTACAGAGTATCTCGTAAGATAAAGTGGGAAGCAGACTAAACCTGTAATGACCGATGAATCTTTTCTACATGATTTCTGTTAATACATGTGAGGATTTATGTGAGGGTGAGGGTGCATATGTGAGGCTATGCAGAGTGGTTAAAAAAAACTGCAGTGCATACAACTGAGCTACATAATTGGAATAAAATCTCTTAAGGATATATCCTTAAGAAGGGGCCTTCTTTACCGAAATTTACTTTCAATCCTTTAATCACTAATCTCCCCAAGTGTTTTGTGGTACCGCTGACTTGTGATTCCTTTGCATACTTCGCCATGTACTACAGAACTGAACTGAACAGAACATGTTGAAGAGATTTTTCCAGTGGTCATGTATGGTCGTGAGAGTTGGACTGTGAAGAAAGCTGAGTGCTGAAGAATTGATGCTTTTGGACTATGGTATTGGAGAAGACTCTTGAGAGTCCCTTGAACTGCAAGGAGATCCAATCAGTCCATCCTAAAGGAGATCAGTCCTGGGTGTTCATTGGAAGGACTGATGCTGAAACTTAAACTCCAATACTTCGGCCACCTCATGCAAAGAGTTGACTCACTGGGAAAGACCTTGATGCTGGGAGGGATTGGGGGCAGGAAGAGAAGGGGATGACAGAGGATGAGATGGCTGGATGGCATCACTGACTCGATGGACGTGAGTCTCATTGAACTCCAGGAGCTGGTGATGGACAGGGAAGCCTGGCGTGCTGTGATTCATGGGGTTGCAAAGAGTTGGACACGACTGAGCAACTGAACTGAACTGACAGAACACGTTGAAGAGATTTTTCTTCTTAAGGAGAGGAACAACCAAGTGTCAACATCCACTAGTAAGCACGTTTATACACAGTATCCTATTTTCATACCACTACGTGAGCTATATATCAGTGCCCACATCTCTTGCAAATAAACGAACTAAAAATCTGGCTAAAAGTCTTGCTCAGATAAACAGCAGGGCTAAAATTAACTTCAAGTTTTCAAGTCCTATATTCTTTTCATTGCACTACTCTTAAAGGTTTTTCCCAAGACTGTCTTAATGCACAGGTTGTCAGAAGTAAGATTGTAACTACAATTATAGTAAGGATAGCTATCATTTAGCAAAGTTCTCAGAGAAGGCAATGGCACCCTACTCCAGTACTTCTGCCTGGAAAATCCCATGGACAGAGGAGCCTGAAAGGCTGTAGTCCATGGAGTCGCTAGAGTCTGACATGACTGAGCGACTTCACTTTATTTTTTCACTTTCATGCACTGGAGAAGGAAATGGCAACCCAGTGTTCTTGCCTGGAGAATCCCAGGGACGGGGAAGCCTGGTGGGCTACCGTCTATGGGGTTGCACAGAGTCGGACATGACTGAAGTGACTTAGCAGCAGCAGCAGCAAAGTTCTATTAAACACCAGTGTAACAGAAGGTCCTTTAATCCGTCCAACAACCTCACAGGCTTTTATTAGATTCACTTCAGATGAAGAAACTGAACTTAAATGGCTTGTTCAAAGTCAAACAACAAATCAAGATTAACCCTGGTGTGTATGGTTCCTGGGCTGGACCCGTTCCACCAACCTATACCTAGGAGACACCCTAGCCCCTTCTAGTACTTGCTATAAAGTTTTCAAGAATACCATTTTGATCATGTCAACCTCCTGCTTAAAATGGCATTAAACCGAAGTCCCATGCTTCAGCAAGCACTTCACCAGCTACTCTCCAGTCTCATCCCTGACCCGCCTCTGGGAAGTACCCTGCAATCTACCAGATTATCCGACATGCTCTCTCAGGCCTCTGCAATTCATCCACTTCTAAACCTTCATCCATTTATGACTAGCTCAATTGTCCCCTCTTTATGAAGCTCTCCCTGATTCCCACTGCTCAGACAGACAGATGCACCCCTCTGCTGTGTTCTCACAGGCCCTTTGCCAGAATTCTTACATGTAACATGGTATTGTAATTACTGTTCATTTTTCTTATTCCCACTACACCAGTGGCAACTCTGAATGTGGAGACTGTGTTTTACTCATTTTATATCCCCATCCAGTACCTGCCACACAGATGGGACTGTATAGATAATAAATGAGTGCACATACAGACACATAAAAACATTACATTTAGTTACCAAGAGAATAGTATTGAGGACATCATTATTCAGTGGTGATTCTTCTACACCTCTGTGTTTCCGTATTTTCTTCTTTGCAGTGTGCACCATGTTAGAGACTGATAATTTATGAATTGGAACTGGTGCAGGCTCTGTCAACTTTGACAAAGCATGAGTTATATCAGCAATTTCTATAAAAAGAATAGAAATGAATACATATTACAGCACCAACCCTAGCAGGTCAAAGTAATGAATAAACTGATGACTGTACAGAATACTTTAGTCACTCTTTTCATCAGTGACTTTTCATTAATACACATGTTCAACTTTATATGAATGCATGATTAATAAAGGTGTAACAATTTCTGCCCAGGAACTTCAAAAATAAACCTCTAAAACTGTTTTTTAAAATATCTTACATTTTCTTATTAATCACACAATGTTTTAAGCTCAGGGTATAGCCAAGAGAAAATGGGAGCTGTTCAGTTCATCAAAACTTGATTCCCTAATATAACCTGAATGAGAAGAACAGATGAAAAGTTGCTGGAAAATGTGTGAAAGAGTTAGACATTTGAAAATAACTTTAAAAAAAAGAAAAAGGTAAGTCACCTCTCCCTTCTTCCTCAAATGTGGATCGTCCAAGAATCTCATCAGTTGACTCCTTTCGACGGCAAATTTTAAAAAATTCAGTGACAAAATCACCTACACAGAAAAAACGTTACTCATTTTTGAAATGTAACTGAAAGAAGTCAGTCCTATAAATAAAGATACATGTCTTCTCACAAAAGCTATTAACTAACATATTGCTTCCCTGGTGGCTCAGATGGTAGAGTCTGTGGTGCGGGAGACCTGAGTTCAACCCCTGGGTCGGGAAGATGTCCTGGAGAAGGAAATGGCAACCCACTCCAGTATTCTTGCCTGGAAAATCCCATGGATGGAGGACCCTGGCAGGATGTAGTCCATAGGGTCACAAAGAGTCAGACATGACTGAGCGACTTCGCTTTCACTTTCAACATATGGCAGAAAAAAAAAAACATTCAAGGGAACTCTACTCAGTGCTCTGCACTGATCTAAGTAGGAAAGAAATTTTAAAAAGAAGAGATATATGTATACATGTAACTGATTCACTATGCTGTACAACAGAAACACATTATAAAGCAACTATATTCTCATAGAAATTAAAAAAAAATTGAACTCTTGCATGATCTACCTGCCCTTCCAGTCAAGAGGTTAACATCTGAGCAGGCCCATGAGATTAGTCTTGACCCAGAATAAAAAAAATGAGACACACTTGCCACTCTTGTTGCAATTCTGGTCATAAAAATGCATTAAGTTTGACATTAAAAAAAAAAAAAACAAAGAAAAGGAACCATTCAGTTTCTCCACCCAATGCAAAAAATTAATTCCATTTCAAAGGTAGCCTTGCTTTTACTTTCCCTGTATGTCCCAGGATATTAAAAGTTTCTTCTTATAATTCCCTCTAGAATGAAAGGAAAAATAATTGGACATAGTAATATTAAGCACTTACTATTGGCCTGAATAAGATAAATAGTATCTCTTCTCATGAAGTTGGTGGATCTAGGATTTAAAACAAGGTCTATCCAACTCTAAAACATTTTGTATCAACCCTCTACCTACCTCCCAATGTTCTTATTGTTTTAGTCACCAAGTTATGTCTGACTCTCTGCAACCTCCTAGAAAGCCTGCCAGGCTCCTCTGTCCATGGAATTTCCTAGGCACAAATACTGGTGGGTAGCCATTTATTCTCCAGGGTATCTTCCCAACCCAGGGATCAAACTCATGTCTTCCACGTCTCCTGTACTGGCTGGCAGATTCTTTACCACTGAGCCACCAAGGAAGCCTCACTACTCTCCTATACCTCAAGACAAAGATGGCAGGAATTTTACCTTATATACATAAATGCTAATTAGCATTTAATGAATAACATGACAAATGACACAGAGCTCAGGCAAAAAAGCTTTACGGAAATGCCCCAATACTGTCATCAATAAATATTTAGTAATAACTCCATCAGCTGAATGACAATGTATCACGTTGTATGAAATAAATGTGGCATGGATGAACACAGAAACGGAAAAAATAATTTTCACATCCACTAAATATAAGAGAGAAAAAGACTGGAAAGAGGAGATGGGTTCAGAAGACTTCATGAAAGAGACATTATCTACAAAAGCAGGAAGAGAAAGATAATTCTAGATATGGGATATAATAATTATGACCTGAAGAGCGAATGATAGTTTTTAAAGTATTTCTATAATGTTATAACATTTCTATAATGTTACAGAAATGTTCTATATGTTCTAAATGTTCTAGAAATAAATTTCTATAATGTTATATCAGGGTTTCCCTGATAGCTCAGTTGGTAAAGAATCTGCCTGCAATGCAGGAGACCCCAGTTTGATTCCTGGGTCAGGAAGGTCTGCTGGAGAAGGGATAGGCTACCCATTCCAGTATTCTTGGGCTTCCCTTGTGGCTCAGCTGGTAAAGAATCTGCTTGCAATGCAGGAGACCTGGGTTCGATCCCTGGGTTGGGAAGATTCCCTGGAGAAGGGAAAGGCTACCCACTCCAGTATTGGCCTGGTGAATTTGATGGACTGTATAGTCCATGGGGTTGCAAAGAATTGGACACGACTGAGTGACTTTCACTTCTACATACTGTTATTTCATTTCAAATATCCCTATGACATGTACAAGATTATTTACACCTCTTTTCCTCTATCAGAAAATATATCTGCAGATACAGTACAGAGCCCTACAGAAAGCTCTAACAAGACCATCAAATTCAGTGTTCATCCTATTATATACTGCAAGCATAGAGGGATGACAAAAGACAAAAAGGGTTCCACTAACCAGAATGGAAGAAGCAGAGTATGCCACAGAAGGAAAAAAGAAGTCACATAAAGCGTTAGGAAAATAAAACTCAGATCCTGGGGAAACATAAGAGAATTTTGAGGTATGGACTGGTTAAAACTGAACGACAAAAAGTCTGCTATTGTTATTTAAGAATAACCAGAAGGAGTCACTGCTGTTGACAAAGATTAATTGTTAATGATGTTAACTGAGAAGTCACAATGTAAAAAACTTAAAAAAAATTTTCAGATAGGTGAAATAAAGTATAAAGAATACATCCAGTGTTCCTGATCTGGAGAACAGACAAATACATGGTATTTCAGGAAAGGAACGTAAGTATCTTACCTAGTAAACACTGAGGATTATCAGCTTTTCGAACTCTAACAGACCAATGGGGAGCCTGCATAGGATCCAAATCACTAAAATGCAAAATGATAAACACAAGATCCTATTTATAGCAATCTGCAAGGTTCATAAATTTACCAAAATGCAGTCTTAATGAAAACATTATATAGAAGGACAAGCAATCCATTTCGCCTCCCTTAAACTTACTGCTATTCACATGCAGAAGACCATTTAGGTGAGTTTTTAAAAATAAAACCCTAAGACAAAATTCTTAGACAAAAAGGTACAAAAGGAAAAACCAAAATCAGAACAAACTAATCAAAAAGCATAAAAATGATTCTGATCAGGTAACATACAATAACCTAATGAGAATATTTTAGGAATAAATGAAACAAAATGAGAAATGAGAAACAAGCAAAAATGTACAATAATCCTAATCTGTTTTTATTATACTATTTATTAATAAAAAAGAAAACTATAAAAATTTCCACAAGATCAAGTGCCCCATTTTCTCAGTTAAACAGATTATGCTGCATTCACTTAATGGGATATTATGCAGTACTTTACAAATTGACAACACAGATCTACATCTATTCAATGAATAACTGTATTATATGAATAAAGTAAATTAATATATAAAGTTATACTTTAAATAGAAATACCCTTAAATGTTAACTGCTAATTTTTTAAGTAATAGAATTGTAGGTAATCTTTCTTCTTTATACCCATCTAAATTATCTGATTTTAAAAGCTTGTGTTACTTCTTCCATCAGAAAATAGAACACTTTTAACTATTTAAAAAAAAAAAAACTGTCCTATTTCTCACAGTTTTGCATCAAGCATGAGAAGATACCAAAATTACATTCCTCTTTCCTCACATTCTTCTAGGCTAGGGCTCACTGCAATTTTCAATTTTTTCCTGTGCAATTTTTCCATTGCACAGGAGTATATGATATGGATGTTTTGTTATTTATGGCATTTAACAATCAGATGTTCTTCCCACATTTTTTAATGACCATCATCTCTTCAAAGTCCTTTATCAAATGTTAAAGTCCAAAAGAATTATGCACTGACTCCCAAACTAACTAGAGACATCTTCGCTAAGCCCAAGTAAGATGCAGACTGCTCATTACCCCGGAACTAAGGATCCTGTCTCCAAAGTCCACAGCTTAAAACACATTTCTAATATACATCAGTCTAAAAACTGATCTTTAAAAACAAAAGCAAACAACCATATCAGAAATTGATTCAAAGAAAAATTGCTAACCCACTGGGCAGTTAGTCTTTTGAAATCTGTGACTCTTAATGTACTATTTTTAACATACTTACGAATAAACATCATTATCCACAATGATACCTTCAGTCAGGTGGGGCCATGTAGTTGCTAAATGGAGTTCACTGAAACAAAACATACAATATATCTGTAAGCTTTAATAATGTATATATACCTGATTCAACAATTCTACTTCTAGAATTGTATCCTCAGTAAATAACTGGAAATATGCCCCAAAAAGTATGCTAAAAATGCTCATGATTTGTAATATAATAAAACTGTAAGCACCTGGTTTAGCAAATGGTGGCACATTTATATTAATGTCTGCAAGAAAAAACCATGCTATACATAATAACCAAAAAGTGTAAGTAAACCAAATGTGTGTCAATTGATGAGTTAAGTAAAACATAGCACTATTCCATAGGACAGCGTATTATATGGCCACAAAAAGCAATGATACACTGATTCACACTACAATGTGGATGAACCTCTAAAAGATGCTAAGTGAAAACAGCCAGATACAAAAGGTCCCATATGGTATAATCCAACCCATATGAAATGTCCGGAAAAGGCAAATCCATATAGGCAAAAAGTACATTAATATCAGTCTAGACCCAGAGGCCCTAGGGAGACTGGGATGGCGGGGGCAGGGGGTGAGGTGGAGGTAGTGATAGTTAAGAGGTGAGGGGTTTCTTTTTAGGGTAATGAAAATGTTGTGGAATTAGATACTAACGATGGTTGCACAACTCTGAACCCTAAAAACACTAATTTGTATACTTTAAAATTGTAACTTTTATGGTACATAAGTTATATCTCAATTTTGAAAATATTATTTTTATAGTTCAGGAATTGGCATACTTTGTCTACAAAGGATCCTCTGGGAAGTATTTTGTGCTTCTTATGGGCCATGTATCAATAGTTTGCTATATTCTTGTTTTTTTCTTTTAAAACCCTCAACAATGTAAAACCACTTTTAGTCCCTTGTTGTTTAGTCACTGAGTCGTGTCTCTTTGTGACCCCATGGACTGTAGCCTGCCAGGCTCCTCTGTCCACGGGATTTCCCAGGCAAGAAAACTGGAGTAGGTTGCCATTCCCTTCTCCAAGGGATCTTCCCAAGCCAGGGATGTGAGGTAATAATAATAAAAAAGTACATAATAAATGCCATGTGCTTGAATCATCCTGAAACCACCTCCCACCCTGGTCTTCCATGAAAGCCATTTCTGGTGCCAGAAAGGTTGGGGACAGCTGCTCTCTAAGACTCTCGGGGTCCATCATCTGGACGCACTGGTGCAGCTTGACCTTGAGGTTGACCATCACCAGTCTTCCTGATGAAGGAGATCTGGGAGGGGAAGTCTCACTGTCTCACGAGGTTGGGGAGCATGATTTCTACTATAATTTTCTTGGGTTGAGACTTCACCCCCTGAGCCTTTGGTGTGCTTGGGGTGGCTTTCCCTGGTGGAGACCCATGAAGGGTAGATTGGCTAAGAGGCATCAAATTCTGAGCAGATCTGCTGGAAGCCTGGTGCAGGCTCTGCTGGAGGCTGAGCAGATCCCTAAGCTCCATTACATCAGAAGAGCATGGGGTGAACAAGACCTAGCCCCGTGAAGACCATCCACAGTGCATACAGATTCCGGGCACATTCATGGGCTAACTGTAGGGACGTCTTTTGGGCTACAGTTTCACCATCCAGAGTTCAGCCCATTAAAACTATGGTAATGTAGCTCATTATGTATATAAAAACAGGCCACTGGTCAGATTTGGTCCACAGGTCATAGTTTGCTGACCTCTTTTTATAGATGAAAATTAAATTTCAGAAACTTTTCATGTAAAATTATAAAATAACAAGCCACAAAAAAATGTATGATGACATATATTTATAAAATAAATACTGTGCAAAAAAGAGTTACCATAGCAGGCCTAACACTGAGAAAGGATTACTTGCAAGGCTAGTCCCTGGTTTGGCATCTGGGAACTTGAATTTCAGGAGGGTTCCTATCATTCCCTGTGCCTAAATTACCTGTGCCAAAAACACGGTTGATGGAAATATCTGGTTTCCTTCTGGTACAGGCTAGCCAGAGGGTGCCTACATGACCAGTCTCTGATTAAAACTTCTAAGTGCTGAGCCTCTAGTGAGCTTCCCTGGTAGACACCCTTTCACACATACTGTCACAATTCATTGCTGGGGGAACTGAATGTGTCCTGTGTGACTACATGGGAAGATGAAGTTTGTCCTTCATTTGCTCCGGACCTCACCCCATATGCCTTTTCCCTTTGCTGATTTTTGCACCATATCCTTTTTCTTAGTAAATAAGCATGAGCACAGCTATACATTGAGTCCTACAAGTTCTCCTAGCAAATCAACTTGAGGGTGGTGTTGGGGGATCTGCTGCATATATACACATAAACATGTACATATACACACCTAATTCATATATATGAAAAATGGTCGGAAGCACATATAGCAAGCTGTGGTCAGTGAGCACCTATGAGTAGGTGATTATAAATTTAATGATTTTTTTTCCCTCCTGTCTAGATTCTGATCTCACTTGTTATGTTCAGAGAATATAGAAGTCAAAAGGGTCAATTACTTCATTTCTTTGCTCTTTGGTGATACTTGACTAACTGGCAACTCTAGTCTGAGAATCTGAATCTGTAAGCACAGTTAGGAATTCACAGTGGGCCAGCACTCCACAACAATGCAGTGTAACCTGGGTTATGAACCAGACAATTAGGCAGGCTTGGCTCAAGGCTATTTTCTGAGCCTGGTTCTACAATGGTCCCAATTAAACATTTGAGTTACTAAGTATCTATCCAAAAAACTGATTTTTCGCTTGAATTAGAGTTGACTATTAAACAGTTTGCCACTAGACAATGTGACTACTAAACATAGGGGTTTTGCCCATTTTTACATTTTCTCTGCACTGAACATGAATTTATTATTCATAATAAAACTAATTAAGGTAAAAAATGACTGCAAATAATATGTGATATCATATAGTTTAAATGATTAGAATGATTGGAAATTTAAAACTATCCACTACTGAATTTTTTAAAGAATGAACCTCAAATGCAATTCCTAAGCTTTTATGATTAAGTCCTCTCCTCTCCCTCTAACTATAGAAAAATTTCTTTGACAATGAGACAAGATACTGACTCTTTCACTATTAAAGATGCCTTTTCAAAAGCACTGTGCCCACAATATTTGCTAATCACTGTTTGATTTAAATGGTATGCCACATGCACCATCTTACCCTCAACTTATTTCTGTGTTCTTCAATCACTTGTTCCTTTGCTGACTGACTCCTCATCATGATACAGATTTGGAAGAAATATTTAACAATTAAAACCTCCACATTTCTCTCAGGTCAGTTTATTGCTCTCCCCCTAGAATCTTCTCTAAGTAAAATTCAAATAAACGACCCCACTGGAAGCCACAATTCTATCTGTATCCACTCCGACACCGTTTCTTGCTTGCCCACTACATTCTAGCCATGATAGCCACCTTTTGTTTCCTTCCGTAGACTTTCCAAGCTGTTTCCTGCATCAGGGTGCTTTGCATAGGCTCTTCCCTGCACCTGGAATGGTCGTTCTCTCATTCTCTGCCTGGCTAAATTCTTCCCTAATTGAGACTCAGAGTAAATACCCTTTCCTTTGAGAAGACTTTACTGATGGCATACCTATACTTTTCCTTCAAATTATTCCATAATTTATAATTCTAAGTTTACTTAGGTGATTAGTTCATCTATTTTATTTAATTAGACTACAAAAGCCGAGAAGGCAGAAGCTGTCAGTTTTACTTCAGGATCTTCCTCTTAGCACAGTGTCTGGCACATATAATAAATATCAATTTTAAAAGATACCCACTTTATCGTCTCCCTTAAGTGATTTTAAGTGAAAAGTATTATTATTTCTACATTTAAGTGAGAGTATTAAAGAAGGCAAAAGGAGAAGAGGATAACCGAGGATGAGATGGTTAGATAGCATCACTGACTTAATGGACATGATGAATTTGAGCAAACTCCGGGACATGGTGAAAGACAGGGAAGCCTGGCGTGCTGCAGTCAATGAGGTCGCTGAGTAGGACACAATTTAGCAACTGAACGACAAAATGTGAATATATATATTTTAAAATAACCAAATAGTTTAACAAATGAGATAGTTTTTATATCAGCACTGTTTATATTTTCCAAATATTTTGCTAGCAGTGATGAAGTTTTCCAACCCCTACATTTTCTCGTGAAACAGTTGTTTTTATTCTTTTTTTTTTAAGTAGTAGTTCTTCTAGAAAAGCAATTGGGTAACCTATAAGGTCACCTTTGTGTCTCTTATTTACGTCTTAATTTTGAAAAAGTGGCCAGGAAAAATGCAAAAAATTGTTAACTCTGGGTGATGGACACACGAAAATTTGTGTTATATGACAATGTCTGTGCTTTTCAATATTTAAAACGTTTCCCCAAAGTAGGTCAAGAATCACTTCTATAAGGAAGTGATTCCTTATACATTAAGTGTATTAATATACACTTAATTACATTAATGTATTATTATTGTATATTACATTATATTATACATTACATTACATTAATGTATTCTATTAATATACACTTAATACATTAAGTGTATTATATATGTTTTATATATTACTTTAAACCTTCTTTTACTTCTTAAGTTACAGAGGAAAAAAAAAGATGGACAGATTATTACAAGCAGGTCTCTATTTCCAGTACTACATTCATTCCAGGAGGCTGCAGTATTATAAAACACAGTAAAATCAACATCAAATAGAATTTTAAAAGTCCCATAATTCAAACGATATAACGCAAGTCACACCTAATGGGATCTTCACAGGCACCAAATGGTAACTTGCCGAATTCCAGGCCTCCCACTTCTCCTCCTACAAGGGCATCTATATCTAAAGAAGAAAAAAAAATTTCCACAAGTTAGCCAAAAGTGGAGAAATAAGAATTTAAATTTAATTATGTCAACCTTTTGAAAGATTATAGATTTAAAACTGTCTACATTAAGACACAGCAAGTTAGAGAGCAAGCTGTCAGATATTAGACTTCCTCCAAGAATGTTAGAGTAAAAAAAACGGAAAGTTATAGTAAAAGGATACATTTAATTCCTGTTTGTAAAGTGCTGTATTCAAGCCTGCATTCTAAATTTTGCCCTTCTGAAATAGTCCTTAAATACTATTCAAGAGAATATTATTCTCGTAAATTTTAAAAATTTTCTAAGTATGTGATTCATGTTATTTAAAAGAACAATTAAATAAGTATTAAAAAATTTAATCATCAACCTACATTCATCAGTTTTGCTGTTAATAATTTCAGAATAGCCCAAATTAGTCATCATTAATAAAACTTTATTTAAGCTGACAGTATATGGAAATATCTGAAGCACAGAAAATAATTTCCATTCCCTTATGAATGGTATCTGAGATTAGAGGAAAATTTAGAAGGTAAATCATCGCTTAGTTTCATCCCTCTTGAAGAATAAACACTTCTAAAAGACGTCAAAAAGATTTGTCTTCAAAGTAACACAAATGGTTGTTTTTAATTATTCACACAACACTGTGAATTACTAAAGTCTACTGTTGAGTTATGAACATTTACAGATTCACTAAAATCATGTTTGACAAATACCCACACCCTAACTAAATTATTAAAATTAGCATTAAATATGGTTCAATTACTTGAGTCAGTAAATTTTCTCAAATCAGTTCATTCCATTTTTCCAACTAAAGAATGCTTACAACAGAGATCAAAATAACTAGTTTTATTATAAAATGTGAATTAAAGAACTTCAAAATTTATAATAAGGACATGTTTAAAATCAGTGAGCTAGGGCTTCCATGGTGGCTCAGTGGTAAAGAATCCACCTACTAATGTGCAGGAGGCACTGGTTTGATCCCTGATCTGGGAAGATCCCAAGAGCCACAGAGCAATTAAGCCTGTGCGCCACAAGAGAAGGCATCGCAAGTAGAAAGTAGCCCCGCCTCGTCACAACTAGAGAAAAATCTGAGCAGCAACTAAGACCCAGCACAGTCAAAAATAATTTTTTTTAAAACTTAGCAAGCTAAAAATTATTGCTGGACTATAACTGTATAAATTTTAATTAAATTAAAAGGTGAAAAGCAACATTGTAGAATCAAAGGATGATGCGACTTGGAGTTTGACCAGGATTTAAATGTGAACTTTAGCACTTGGACTCTTGAAGAGTCCCTTGGACTCTTTCAGTCCATTCTGAAGGAGATCAGCCCTGCGATTTCTTTGGAAGGAATGATGCTGAAGCTGAAACTCCAGTACTTTGGCCACCTCATGCGAAGAGTTGACTCACTGGAAAAGACTCTGATGCTGGGAGGGATTGGGGGCAGGAGGAGGAGGGGACGACAGAGGATGAGATGGCTGGATGGCATTACTGACTCGATGGATGTGAGTCTGGGTGAACTCCGGGAGCTAGTGGTGGACAGGGAGGCCTGGCGTGCTGCGATTCATGGGGTCGCAAAGAGTCAGACACGACTGAGCGACTGAACTGAACTGAAATTAATCAGTACATCAATGGCTAAGTAGGTAAAATGATTTTAATTAATTTTTATAAAAACACAAGTTAAAGTAAAATATTCTACAGCTCTTCCCAGCATATGTGTATATATACATTTCTTTCTTTTTTTTTTCTGCTTTCCTTATTTAACCCTCTACTTCACACTCTACTCTCTATAAGGTTCTGTGCACGTCTGTTCTCAGCATAGAAGAGAGGTTTCTCTTCTTATATTCTGAAAGCAGACATTTTAATTATTCATTACGTACTAATTTTCAGCATACAATGTTCCATAGCAAGGGAATGCTTTATAAATAATATTTTTTTCAAAGACAGATTGTCAAGTAGAGAGTAACTGACAATTAGAGTAATTGTCTAGAATAATTCTAGAGTTGTCTCTAGAAAAACCTACAATTTTCAAGAGAAAAAAGTGATAAGGGCAATGAAATTAGCAACACTATACATTAAAAATGAGTTACAAATATTTCAAACACTTGAAACACACTGTTAAATACTTTTAGTTTCTGAATATAGTTCTAAATTATCTCACCCGGAGGTTGCTGAGGCCAAAAATACTGCTGCCAATCCTGAAGAACATAGGTAAACCGTATAGCAATATTAACTGGAGGCAGTGGAGTTAATGGACATCCCTAAGAAGTAAATGCAAAGACAATATCATGAAATGTTAGTACCCTTGTAATACCAGATGCAAATTTCAAACTACTGAAGTAGATGAATTACTACCTTTATGACATGGGGATTTTCAGGTTATAGTGTTAGATATGGCACACATAAACCAGCCATAAAAAATGTATGTATGACATTCTAGCCATTAAAAAGGAAAACTAAGTCACTGAAGTTATTAGAGCCAAAGGTGCGGAATTTAGGAAATCATTTTCATAGGGGAAATTCTCACAGCCTATAATGCCAGAGAACAAATTACATTAAAATAAAGCTGCTTAACTCTGACATAAATCACAGCAAGATCCTCCATGACCCATCTCCTAGAGTAACGGAAATAAAAACAAAAATAAACAAAAGGGACCAAATTAAACTTAAAAGCTTTTGTACAACGAAGAAAAGTACAAGCAAGGTGAAAAGACAACCCTCAGAATGGGAGGAAATAACAGCAAAGGAAACAACTGACAGAGGATTAATCTCCAAAATATACAAGCAGCTCACGCAGCTCAATACCAGAAAAACAAACAATCCAATCAAAAATTGGACAGACTATCTAAACAGACATGTCTCCAAAGAAGACATACAGAGGGCCAACAAACACATGAAAAGATCCTCAACATCACACATTATTAGAGAAACGCAAATCAAAACCACAATGAGGTATCATCTTACACCAGTCAGAATGGCCATCATCAGAAAGTCTACAAACAATAAATGCTGGAGAGGGTGTGGAGAAAAGGGAACCCTCATGCACCATTGGTAGGAATGCAAATTGATAACAGCCACTATAGAAAACAGTATGGAGATTCCTTAAAAAACTAGGAATAAAACTACTATACGAACCAGCAATCCCACTACTGGGCATACACCCTCAGGAAACCATAACTGAAAAAGATACATGTACCCCAATGTTCACTGCAGTACTATGTACAATAGCTAGGCAACCTAGATGTCCATCAACAGATGAATGGATACAGAAGTTGTGGTACATACACACAATGGAATATTACTTAGCTACAAAAAAGGAGCACATGAGTCAGTTCTAATGAGGTGGATTAATCTAGATCCTATTATACAGAGTGAAGTCAGAAAGACAGATTTTGTATATTAACGCATACATATGAAATCTAGAAAGATGGTACTGATGATCATATTTACAGGGCAGCAAAGGAGACAGCCATAAAGAACAGAATTTTGGTCACAGTGGGAGAGGGAGACGGTGGAAAGACTTGAGAGAGTAGTACTGAAACATACACATGACCAAATGTACAATAGCTAGCCAGTGGGAATTTGCTGTATGATGCAGGAAACCCAAAGCCAGTGCTCTGTGACAGTCTAGAGAGGTAGGATAAGGAGGGAGGTGGGAGGAAGGTTTAAGAGGGAGGGGACATGTGTATGCCTGTGGCTGATTCATGTTGATGTATGGCAGAAACCATCACTATATAGTAAAGTAATTATCCTCCAATTAAAAATAAATTTTTTAAGAAAGAAATAAACTTCCAAAAAAAAAAAGCTGTTTGACCTACTACCAGGAAGAGATATTACATTCTATTAAGTAAAATACTATTTCAAAATATCTTACACAATTTTAATTACACAAATATAATTTCTTACTAGTCTCTTCAGCCATGTTGCATGTAAAAAAATGTGAATCATTTTTTAAATAAAGTAAAACTGCTACAAAATATAAAACTAGGTTTAAGATGTCTTTTTTCCCTTTGAAATGAAAATAAACTCAAAGCCAGTCTTGAATATTTAACGAAAATGTTAGACTGTGACAAATGGTCACTCACGCAAAATAGTTTATATTAATGAATCAGAAAATTAAGATCTATCTTTATACTCATTAATAATAATAAAAATTAATAATATCCAAACATCTCATGATCTCAGCTTCCCTTAATAATGGTTAAGCTATATTAATGTGGAATAGGAATTAAGTATGCATAGGCATGACCTAGTGAGCTTATGAAAATGCAGATTCAACAATATCCTGCATATCTACCCAGTTTCCAGGTGTTTCTGATACTGCTGGTCAGAAGAAATAACATAGACCCTTTAGCTCAGCATCAGTAGCTATAAATGTCATTAGTAACTTTAACTGAATACAAACTCAATCTCAAGATAGCTGCCAAAAAAGAGAGAGTTAATTCAGTTTTGGGCTGCTGTGTCCTACAGAAGCAAGTAAGATTCTAGCTGGTCAGAAATAATTACTTTTTACTTAGGTTTAGGTACCAAATGAGCATTCACCAGTAATTCTGGACCAGTAATGATCTAGAAACCATAATGAGGTCACTTTGACACATAACCTCTGCTCCAGTCACGTTAGCAATGTTGGCAAATACAGAAAGAGATGACCAAAAAGAAACAGCTAGGATCAAACATGACTTATCTTCACAGACCCTAGAAAAGGTATAGAAAAGGTACAGAAAACTAAAAGTATTAAGCGGGACCCAAGACACATGCTTGCTAAGTTCCAGATGACAGCCAGGATTATGGACTGCATTAAATGGATCCAAAGTACTCAGCCCAGACTGAGGGCACTACAAGACTCTCTGCTTAAGGCAGACATATGGACAGAGTACTCTAGATTGGAGCAGTGGCTGTGCTGGAAGGTATAAGGCTAGAAAAAGTTGTGTGATCTAGGGAAAAACCCACTCCTATGATCCAGGCATCCAGGCTTCCCAGGTGGCTCAGAGGTTAAAGCGTCTGCCTGCAATGCAGAAGACCTGGGTTCAATCCCTGGGTCGGGAAGATCCCCTGCAGAAAGAAATGGCAACCCACTCCAGTATTCCTGCGTGGAGAATCCCATGGATGGAGGAACCTGGTGGGCTACAATCCATGGGGTCACAAAGAGTCGGACATGACTGAGTGACTTCACTCACTCACTCACTCATGATCCAAGCAAGCAATTCAATGATTCCAAGACTCCATGTGCAATACCACAATATCAACACCGAGCAAGAGGCATCAAACACCATTTTAAGACAGGCTTCTGAAATAGTCTACAGATAAGAAGCAATCACAAATTATAAAACCACTAGAGAAGATAGGAAAGTTTAAAACTACAAAAAGATGACATTAAAAATGAGCCTGCAAACAAAACTTCCCCAGAACATGAAGAAATAAATACAATTCTAAGAAAGATAAATATCCAAATCAGAATATAAAACCATGAAACTAAAGAACATCTGATAGAATGAAGAATGTCTAAATTGAAAAAGGAAACACTACGGTATGAGAGCGCTTTCAAACATTTAAAGGATTGTGGCAAAAGAGGATTTAAATTTAAACTTTATGTGATTTCAAGGACAACCACCCTCTGCTGCCACTCTGCCAAGGAAGCCTTTTCAAAATATTAGATTCATGTGAAAATGAAATAAATTGCCACTGTGGGGCTAAAGTGCCTTGGAACACTTCCAGTAGATTTAAAGGGTAATATTTATAAAGATAGCCTTATAAAGACAGTATAAGAGAGTTGCATATTAAGTAGTTTTACGTAATACCAATAAAGTACTCAAAACAAGTCTCAATTATTTTAAGTTCAACTCTTACCAAATAAACTTTCATATTTATACCAGTGAGGTTTGTAAAAGTTCTGAAAGACGATGTAATAAACTGATTAGGAACGCTTTTTTTTTTTTTTTTTTTAACAGTCATATTCTAAATCAGGCTTCACAAATCAATGTGGTCCCTAGTTTTAGTAAGAAGCTGAGTTACGTAGAGGAGTAAAAGATCCATGAAAATAACTTTCACTAATGTTTTTAAAAAGAGGAATAAAACATTAATATTTGCATCTGACTAGAATTTTATCTAAAATAATTAAACATAATTGAAGATTTGGTGAGAACAAAGGAAAACTAACAGAGTAGAAATAACACATATTTGTCTTTTTCAAAAATTTCTCAAGGCAACACATGAAGAATTGAGTAGTATTTAAGACAGCATTTCAAGGTCCAGAGAGGTTTTGGGGGAAAAGTTGCATATAGACAGGGAACTTTCTAAAAGACATACTTCTATCATTTGTTTAATGGAGATAATCACAGAAACAGCTAACAATAGTTATTTTGAGGAAAGGGACTAAGGATATAAAGAAGTTTTTACCTCTTTAATTTCTTAACCTGGTACATGTACTTTTTTAAAATATCAAGTAGATTCATCTTTGTAGTGATAATCCTAGCACCATGCTGTTTACAGCCTCAACACTGAAAACATACATTTATGAAGTTCTAATCCTAAATATCTTTCTACAAACAATATATGTTAATAAAAGAAATTTCAGCATTTTCTTATTTTTTTTAATTTTCAAAATTTGTAAACCTTCAGAAAGGTTGCAAAGCTAGCATAATGAATACCCACATGATCTTTTTGACTGAAACTTTTGAAAGTAAATTGCAAGCATCATGGCAACTCACCTCTAAATACTTCATTCAGCATGTGATTCCTATGAACAAGGATATTATCCTATGCAACCATAACACAATTATCACACTCAAGAATTTTAACACTGATATTATTTTGTAATATATAGTCCATACTAAAACTGTCCCACTGTTCCAATTGTGTCCTTTATGGCTATTTTGCTGTGATCAAGGATCACACACTGCCTTTAGTTGTTACATCACTTCACTCTCTTTTAAGCTAAATAGCTCCCAGAATTTGTATTGCCTATCATGAAACTGCTATTTTTAAAGAGTCTAGGACAGCTACTTTGTAAAAGAGTAGCACAGGCAAGTCCTCCATATCTCTGTTATAGTGTTTTTAGAGAAAAATAAAGATGTATTGAGCACATCCAAGTTAGCCCTGCTGCCCTCAGTCATAGCATTATAAGCCAGATTAATTTTAAACATCAAATAGACCCTTGGGGGGAAAAATAGCAATTCAGAACCCAAGAGTTCACATCTCAGTTGCTCTTAGTCAGAGTCCCCAACAAGTAGCTACATAGAGGCCCACTCACACGGGGGAGGGTTGGCAATATTACTGTTAGAGAAAAAGGAATATAAAGAGTTAACACAGTATCTAAATGTTAACAGAACAACCAAAGCTAGTATACAAACTAGTTTTTAGTTTGTACACTAAAAACTAATTGGATATTTGTTTCTTTAGATACAGAGTAATTTTTATAATCGATTACATCTTTCTTCTAATTATATTATCAATATTAGAAATATTTCTATGAAATCAATAAAATTACTAAATTACTACTTTTATCTGGATCCCAGATAAGGCAAAGTATCAATGCCAACTCACAATCTTTGATTTGAAGATATCCAGCAGACCTGATAAATGAGTATACTGATTTGGCACTTTTCGAAGATGAACCATTTCAAAATCAGTTCGGACACCAGGACCCTGACATTCACCCACATACATTCTTCGCCATTTGTGATGAATCTGCACAAAGAGTGGCACCTGGCTGTAGGATATAATTAACAAGAATAGACTGTAAGTTCATTAAACATTGAATAGCTTCTAAATCTCGCTTTACAGTATAACATTATTTTAATCTCAAATATCTAAAGAAATAAACAAGGAACATTCCACAGACATATTTATAACAAAGGCATTATTAGTTTCTTTTCTCCTTACACTAATAAAATGAAATTATCATCAAGTGGCACTGTACAGTCAGAACATTATTTTTAAATGGCTGAAAAATCATTAAAAAAAAAAAAAGGCAGAATAAAAATTTTCTTGAATAAAAGTGATCTCACCTACTAGGATTTTCAAGGACATTAATTAAACTTGATTCACAGGTATTAAACAATACAAATTAAACCTACATTAGTGGTGAATTATATTTTACTTAATCATTTGAAGATATAGTTGTTCCTCCTTATTCAAAGATTTCCGTATCTGCAAATTAGCCTACTCACTAAAATCTATCTTAACTTCAAAAATCAATACCTGTAGCACTTTCAGTCATTTGAAAACATGTGCAGAGAAACAAAAAATTCAAGTTACCTGAATGCATAGTCCTAGTGGAGGCTGAACAAGGTGATGCTCTGTTATCAAGTTTTTAAAATTAGATTTTTCTTTGTATTTTTAAAATTATTTTTAATTGGAGGATAATTGCTTTACAGTGTTGGGTTGGTTTCTGCTACACATCAACATGAATCAGCCATAGGTATACATATGTCCCTTCCCTCCCATCTCCCACCTCATCCCACCCCTCTAGGTTGTTACAGTGCCCTGGGTTGAGCTCCCTGAGTCACACAACAAATTCCCACTGGCTATCTATTTTACATATGGTATATGCTTCAGTGCTACTCTCTCAGTGGGCCCACCTTCTCTCTCATTCTGTCTGTAAGTCTGTTCTCATTGTCTGCATCTCCATTGCTGCCCTACAAATATGGTTCACCAGTACCATATATATGTTAATGTACGCTATTTATTTGTTCTTCTCTTTCTGACTTACTTCACTCTGTAGAACAGGCTCTAGGTTCATCCACCTCACTAGAACTGACTCAAATTCATTCCTTTTCACGTGAGTAATATTCCACTGTGTGTAGGTACAACTTCTTTACTCATTCATCTCTTGATGGATATCTAGGTTGCTTCCATGTTCTGATTTTGCATCAAAATTTAAATAGATTAAACATTTGGAAGCAAAATACAAAAACAGTACAATTTATTAATTTTAAATATTCATGTAATATTTCAGTAAGTTTCCCTTTAGATACGCTTTCCCTAAAGATTTTGTTGTGTTGGTCCTTATATATAATATTCCAATATAATAACATAAAAATACTAATCCTATATTAATCAAAAACCTAACATTTAGCAAGCAGTTTCCTTCATAAATTTTAATTTAAAATAGTTCTTAAAACTCATGTCTAGGTGTTTTGACATGTCCACCTACCAGCCAGTGTTTCCTAAAGCAATAGACACAGAGCTCAGAAGAAGATTGCACTTAGATTCACTGAGGACAGCATCATTGTTTGCAGCAGGTGCTATCACCACAAACTCTCGGAGTCCATACCTTTAAAAAAAAGAAAAAAGAATCACTGCCATTAAACAGGCAAAAATGTCAGAACACAAAAATCTATTATTTGGGAAACGTGAAAAATATTTCCCTGAAAAGAAAGTTAGGTTTGAACCCAGGTCTGTCTTTCTTTCCTTCTTAAATGGCAACTGAACCTATAACAACCTGAATTTCCTTCATTTGGCACAAAATTCACATCATTCATCTATTTTCTCTCCATTCTTTACAAATTCGCAGCGATTTGCTGAAATTACGAATTACAAAGAAAAAAAATTAAATAATCAGTTTTGTCTTAGTTAGGTTTCAAAAATAAAACATGAAAGCCAGCACTGACTTCTTGTACTAATTAGGTGATAACATTAAGTCCACTAATGTGGAGAGTTAAAGTTTAATAGATTCCCTAAATGTCAGGAAAATAACTATCAGTCATACTTGTGCTGTCAAAGTAAGAACATGATTTAGTCTTGTTTAGTCGGTAAGTCCTATCTGACTTTTTTTTTTTTTTTTTTTTTGTGACCCCATGGACTGTAGCCCACCAGCTCCTCTGTCCATGGGATTTCCCAGGTAAGAATACTGGAATGGGTTGCCATTTAATTCTCCAGATTTACTCTGCTGCTGCTGCTAAGTCGCTTCAGTCGTGTCCAACTCTGTGCGACCCCACAGACGGCAGCCCGCCAGGCTCCCCCGTCCCTGGGATTCTCCAGGCAAGAACACTGGAGTGGGTTGCCATTTCCTTAATCTAGTATTATAATTAAAGAATTATTATATTCTTTCACTCAATAACACATATTAGATAGGAATCACAAAATTATCAGGCTTACTCTTGGTATCTTACAATAATGCAAACTTCTCATTTAGTTGACAAGTCCATTAAAAACCACAAATCGGCAGCCAAAATTTACAAAAACATTAAGGTCAAACTGGTAATCTTGCCTCCTGAAAATTCCTGTCCTATTCACTCCCTGTTGTGTTTTTATTTAACAATATTTTTAATATAAATTTATAAAAGGCATTACTCATTTGCCTATTTTAACTCTACACAGTTATGAATACTTCTATGAACAGTCTCAAGAAATTCCCCAAAACAGTAGCAAAAAAGATTTAATTTTTTTAAAATCCAATCATAATCTGTTTGCTGTTTAGATGACAAAAGTTTATTTCATCTTCTCACGTCTCCTCCACCCTCCTACCCCTGAAATCAAAATTAGTTATGTAGAAGTAGCATCAAATACCGCAAAGAACCCAGAGCTGTGAATTTTAGGCTCTAAATCTATTTACATACAGTTTTTTTCTTTCTTTTCTTAATATCCTTGGAAGAAAGAAAACAAAAGCACTTATTTGCCTCGGTATCCCCAGAAACTAGAGAGAAACAGTTGTCAATCGTTCTTGGTCATTCTTCCAAAACTGTTCCATCTGTCCATTGACCCATCCTTTCCTCAAAAAAGATTAGATTAATATACTTCCTGTACCTTCTTTTCAAAGGCTCATCTCCCCTACTGGTCAGTACTTTGTTTCCAGTTTTATGCTACTGCAACAACACTGCAACAATTTCTGGTATAACTGTGGGACAAATTCTTAGAAGTTGCTGGCTAAAAGAACATCTTAAACATCTTTAACATTGATAGCTGTTGCCAATCGATAGCTGTTGCCAAACTAACTCCTCCCCCTCCATACACATAAAATTGTGCCAGTGTATACTCCTGTTCACAATAAATAAGCCAAAGTGAACTGCTTCCTATTTATCTGCAATAAAAGCCAATCCTCAATGTATTTGTTTCCACTACCTGGAATGTTTTCCCTACTCAACAGTCATCATGGAACATCAGTAGATTCTTTTTTTTTTTGAAGATTTATCTCAAATACCACCCCATTACCTCTGTTAAATATGCTCTCTTCTTTGATTACAAATGTATTTTCCCTGTCACTATTATCTTTAAAAGATCAATGCATACAGGTGGTCAACAGCTACATGGAAAGATGCTAAACATCACTAATCATTAGGGAAATACAAATCAAAACAACAATGACATATAACCTTGTATCTTTTAGAGTGATGATCATCAAAAAGAAAAGAAAAACTATTGGCAAGAATGCAGGGAAAAAAGGGAACCCTCAGTCACTGTTGGTGGGGATATAGACTGGTGCAGCCAGGAGGAAAAACAGTATGGAAGTGTCTTCAAAAAAATTTTAAATGGAACTACCTTATGACCCAGCAATTCTATTTCTGGGTATTTATCTAAAGAAAATGAAAACACTAATTCAAAAAGTTATGTGCCCCCATGAACACTGTAGCACCAATTACAAAAGCCAAGATATGGAAACAACTTAAGTATCCATTAATGGGTGAATGAATGAAGAAAATGTGGTGTATGTATATGCAGACAGAGGAGCCTGGTGGGCTACAGTCCACAGGGTCACACAGAGTCAGACACGACTAAAGCGACTAAGCACGCATGCATACACACAACAGATTATTATCCTGCCATAGAAAAAACTGAAACCTTACCATGTGCAACAACATGCACGGACGTGAGGACATTACGCTAAGTGAAACAAGTCAGACGGAGAAAGACGAAATAGGATCTCACTTACATATGGAATAAAAACAAACAAACAAAAATGCACCAAGCTCCTAGACACAGACAACAGATAGCTGACTGCCAGAGGTGGTATGTGAGGTGGCGGAAATGGTGGAGAGACCAAAAGATACAAATCTCCAGTTATAAAGGAAGTAAATTATGGGGATGTAATGTACAGCATGGTGACTATAGTTAATAATACTGTACAGTGCATCTGAAAGTTGCTAAGAGAATAAATCTTAAAAATCTTAAAAGTTCTCATCACAAAAGAAAATTCTGTAACTAGGTATGTGGACTAATATTAACAGGACTTATGAACCTACCTACCACACCCTCTGCTCACAAAAGAGTTCATAAGTTTACATTTGAACATAAATGTCTGCTAAAATTAATGTTTGTATCATTTCTATGACTTTTTTTTTTTAATAAATAGCAATTAATCAAGGGACTAAATTTCTAATGAGGGTTTCAGGATCAGCCATTAGAAGGTATTTAAAGGATATGTATAAAAGGAGGCAGAGAGAAGCAGCCAATAAGTCACATTATTAAGATTCCCTCATAGCTCAGTTGGTAAAGAATCTGCCTGCAATGCAGGAGACACAGGTTCAATTCCTGGGTGGGAAAGATCCCCTGGAGAAGGAAAATAGCAACCCACTCCAGTATTCCTGCCTGGAGAATCCCATGAACAGAGGAGCGTGGCAGGCTATAGTCCATGGGGTCACAAGAGTCGGACACAACTAAACCACCACCTTGCCTAAACTATAAAACTTGATCGTGAAACTGTAACCAAGTGCCTGTGTCCCTGTCTTTTGAAGTAAAAGGCTTTTATTTTCATCTCCCAGATCTCCCCTGGGTCTCTAAAGGTTGGCTCAAGCATTAATTATCAGGATATGTGAACATGTAGAAACTAAAAGAGGTTGGGCTGGGAAAGGTAACAATTCAGATTATAAATCAACCACATAGTAGAGTCATCAAACTCCCAGTTCCTTAAAAAATATAAATGTCTGACACATATTCCTAAGTTGTTTTTACAGAAACCAGACCCCACCAGATGAAAACTGCTGACTGCAAGCACGAAGTGCCCAAACTGATTGGAGCCAGAAAATTGATGATGTGCCAAACTTTACCTTGATGCCAATCAACCCAAGAGCTGAGCACAAGCTGATCATGGACCACGCGGCCCCCTCCCTCACAATGTTCTTGAAAACCCTTCCCTGAAAGCTATTGCAAAGCTGGGTCTTTTGATCATGAGTTTCCCATTCTCATTGTCTGGTGACCTGCAATAACACTGTACTGTCCTTTACCACAACTCGGTATCAGTAAATTGGCTTTGCTGTGCGGACACACATCCAGGTTCATTAACATCATGCCCACATAACTTTTAAGACTAGTTTTACAAAATACTTTTTAAAAAGTTAAATAGGGTTAATGCTAACCTGGCAGATGTTTGATACAAAAACTGAAAAGAGGAGATAACAAAATAGAAATAGATTGATAAACTTGAACCATCAAAACTCAGCATTTGACATAAATGTTCTATTTTTTGTAAGTTTGATTAATCATATATTAGGTTTTTCTCATTCTGACAATCTTTACTCATTGTCTATGTATAGTACAAATATTTTGCATTATACTTCAAATTTGGGGGGTCTACTTTATTAACTTTCAGTTTAGTTCAGTCGCTCAGTCGTGTCCAACTCTTTGCAATCCCATGAACTGCAGCACACCAGGCTTCCCTGTCCATCACAAACCAACTGCTAGAGTCTACCCAAACCCATGTCCATTGAGTCAGTGATGCCATCCAACCATCTCATCCTGTGTTGTCCCCTTCTCCTGCCCCCAGGGTCTTTTCCCAGCATCAGGGTCTTTTCCAATGAGTCAACTCTTTGCATGAGGTGGCCAAAGGACTGGAGTTTCAGCTTTAGCATCATTCCTTCCAAAGAAATCCCAGGGCTGATCTCCTTCAAAATGGACTGGTTGGATCTCCTTGCAGTCCAAGGGAATCTCAAGAGTCTTCTCCAACACCACAGTTCAAAAGCATCAATTCTTCGGCGCTCAGCCTTCTTCACAGTCCAACTCTCACATCCATACATGACCACAGGAAAAACCATAGCCTTGACTAGACGGACCTTTGTTGACAAAGTAATGTCTCTTCTTTTGAATATGCTATCTAGGTTGGTCATAACCTTTCTTCCAAGGAGTAAGCGTCTTTTAATTTCATGGCTGCAGTCACCATCTGCCGTGATTTTGGAGCCCCAAAAAATAAAGGCTGACCCTGTTTCCACTGTTTCTCCATCTATTTCCCATGAAGTGATGGGACCGGATGCCATGATCTTAGTTTTCTGAATGTTGAGCTTTAAGCCAACTTTTTCACTCTCCTCTTTCACCTTCATCAAGAGGTTTTTTAGTTCCTCTTCACTTTCTGCCATAAGGGTGGTGTCATCTGCATATCTGAGGTTATTGATATTTCTCCCAGCAATCTTGATTCCAGTTTCTGTTTCTTCCAGCCCCACGTTTCTCATGATGTACTCTGCATATAAGTTAAATAAGCAGGGTGACAATATACAGCCTTGACGTACTCCTTTTCCTATTTGGAACCAGTTTGTTGTTCCATGTCCAGTTCTAACTGTTGCTTCCTGACCTGCATACAGATTTCTCAAGAGGCAGGTCAGGTGGTCTGGTATTCCCATCTCTTTCAGAATTTTCCACAGTCTATTGTGATCCACACAATCAAAGGCTTTGGCATAGTCAATAAAGCAGAAATAGATGTTTTTTGTTCAACTTAAAAAAGGAAATACTTAAAGCTGAAAACTTATGTGTATGTTATTCTTCAGTTGCTAAGAAGCTTCATGATTAATTTGTATCCTTGAAAGTAAGAATTTTTAACAATTATAATTTCAAAATTCTATTTAAAAAATATGAGAACAATATGAAATCTTGTTAAGATGCCTAGTTCACATTAGACTACAAATTCATAGACACTATCTCATCTTTTGCCATTCTCAACCCTCAGCTTACCCCAAGGCTTCCCAAACTATTTGCAGGCTTCAAGTTCAGTTAGGCATCATCACCTCTACTTACACTCTTCTGCCTTGAATATCTTTTTATTTAAACTCACCTGGCTTATTCTCACTTGCCTTGCAGGATTCAGGTAAGGTATCACCTCTCCTTGGAAACATTTCCTGACTTGATCTATCTGGAAAGGCAGTATCTCCTATGAGTTTGCCTCAAGCTCTGTGCTGCCCCCCATGAAAGCACTTAGCAGTGCCGCCATCTGTTCCCTTATCTCTAAACCCCCTTCTAATCCGAAAGCCATCTGAGACAAGGACCACAGTTTACCCTTGATAGCCCAGTATCTGACTCACAGTAAATGTTTTAGAAGAATGTCTGTTGAATAAAAGAAAACACATAGTTTTAATATGCCTAATTTTTAAATTCTCAAAAGTTTGTTGTTGCCCTTCTAATCTTTAAGAAAAATCAAATGAAAAAATATGGAAGTGATACAGCAAATTGATATGACGTAGGTCCCCTTCCACCCCAAAATACCTGGTAAGATATGATAATGTTTTTGAAATACATAGCTGAACTTCAGATTAAAAAAAAGATTCCTGAGTCACAAAAACAAAGAGGGAACTTAAAGGCAGAAATAAGCATGTAAAGGTGACTGAAGAAAACCAGGGGATTATCAACTCTGGGTAGACACCACAACAGCTAGTGACTAGGGATCAGGATCTTACAGGATAAACCATTTAGATGCTAAAAGCCTATTAGTATGACTTACAGAGCAAAATGACTATGCTTTGATAGACTACAGAGCCTGAGAATGATAGAAGAAAAGTCTGTTTATGTCTGAAACTACCACATATTTAGCTTAGCAATGACAATGTGAATTATACCACTCTGAGATGATAAGGTATAAACCAGCCCAGCAGAAGTGGTCTTTGGTATGTATACAGGTTAGGCTATGTCCAAGAATGCCCTAGTCTCATAAATATAAGTCTAGGTTTGGAAACTATGCTTCTGCAAGTGTGATGTCATTCAGATATTAGCATCCCCTGCTCATGAGGCACTGAGAATAAAAAGCTACATACTTTTTCTGATGTTGTTACCAATCTCTCTACCAGGTAACCTAGGAACACATCAATTTCCTTCTGTATCCTTTATATTTAATCAAGTATTGTCTGTGTATGGGCTTTCCATCAATCCAAATCAGTACAGAGGTTGTAACATTTTGAATGGCCCCTCAGGGATATGGGTGTACATGAGGCAAGGAAGTAGACGGAAGACTTCTGCTTAAAGACTGGACCATAGAAGGGACTGCCACCTCAGTAAAACTCCTCCAGGCCCAGGTGGTTTCCTGAACAAATTCTACCAAACATTTAAAGAAAGCAACATCAATTTTACACAATCTCTTTCAAAAAACAGAAGAGAACAAAATACTTCCCAACTGATGTTATGAGGCCAGCGTTTGTCTGATATCAAAACCAAAATGTAAGTTTTGTAATGTTAATATTTCTCATTAACACAGACACCAAAATCCTCAACAGGGGCTTACCTGGTGGTTCAGATGGTAAAGAATCTGCCTGCAATACCCAGATTCACTCCCCGGATTGGGGAGATCCTCTGCAGTAAGAAATGGCAACCCACTCCCATATTCTTGCCTGGAGAATTCCATGCACAGAGGAGCCTAGCAGGCTACAGTCCACAGGGGTCGCAAAGAGTTGGACATGACTGAGTTTGGCTACTACTACTACTAAAATCCTTAACAAAATATTAGCATATCATCCAGCTATAGAAGTAAAAATTATGCAAATCAATGCAAGTTAAACCACAAAGAAGAAGTAGAGTTCATCCTGCCGGTGCGAAGCTAATTAGCTATCTAAAAATCAATCCATGTAATCACCATATTAAAAAACAAAAGAAACAAAAGATCATATCAATTTAAGTAGAAAACACATTTCACAAAATTCAACATCCATTCATATAAAAACTCCTAGCAAACTAAGAACAGAACTTTCCCAACCTCGTAAAGCATATCAATGAAGAAACTATACCTGACATCAAATTTCATGGTAAAAGACTAAACAAGATTAGGATCAAGACAAAGCTGTCCACTCTCACCATTCATATTCAGTATTTTACTGGAGCCTTAGCCAGTTTAAAAAGGCGAGGGTAAAAACAGAACCAGATATTGGAAAAGTAGTAAAACTATGCTTATTCATATGACTACAAAGAAAGTTCAAAAGACACCACAAAACTCTTTCTACAGTTAATAATTGAATTTAGTATGGTCACAGGATATGACCTCAAGGCACAAAAATTAGTCACATTCCTATATACCAGGAACAAAGCGCTGGATATGAAAAAAATTTAAACAATACCATTACAATAGCTCATTTAAACAAGCAATAATTAGATATACACCTAATAAAAAATACACAGGATAAGAAAGCCAATGCCAAAGAATGCTCAAACTACCGCACAATTACATCATCTCACACGGTAGTAGAGTAATGCTCAAAATTCTCCAAGCCAGGCTTCAGCAATATGTGAACCGTGAACTTCCTGATGTTCAAGCTGGTTTTAGAAAAGGCAGAGGAACCAGAGATCAAATTGCCAACATCCGCTGGATCACCAAAAAAAGCAAGAGAGTTCCAGAAAAACATCTATTTCTGCTTTATTGACTATGCCAAAGCCTTTGATTGTGTGGATCACAATAAACTGGAAAATTCTAAAAGAGATGGGAATACCAAACCACCTGATCTGCCTCTTGAGAAATTTGTATGCAGGTCAGGAAGCAACAGTTAGAACTGGACATGGAACAACAGACTGGTTCCAATAGGAAAAGGAGTACGTCAAGGCTGTATACTGTCACTCTGCTTATTTAACTTATATGCAGAGTACATCATGAGAAACGCTGGACTGGAAGAAACACAAACTGGAATCAAGATTGCTGGGAGAAATATCAATAACCTCAGATATGCAGATGACACCACCCTTATGGCAGAAAGTGAAGAGGAACTAAAAAGCCTCTTGATGAAAGTGAAAGTGGAGAGTGAAAAAGTTGGCTTAAAGCTCAACATTCAGAAAACTAAGATCATGGCATCCAGTCCCATCACTTCATGGGAAATAGATGGGAAACACTGGAAACAGTGTCAGACTTTATTTTTCTGGGCTCCAAAATCACTGCAGATGGTGACTGCAGGCATGAAATTAAAAGACTCTTACTCCTTGGAAGGAAAGTTATGACCAACCTAGATAGCATATTCAAAAGCAGAGACATTACTTTGCCAACAAAGGTCCGTCTAGTCAAGGTTTTTCCTGTGGTCATGTATGGATGTGAGAGTCGGACTGTGAAGAAGGCTGAGCGCCGAAGAATTGATGCTTTTGAACTGTGGTGTTGGAGACGACTCTTGAGATTCCCTTGGACTGCAAGGAGATCCAACCAGTCCATTTTGTAGGAGATCAGCCCTGGGATTTCTTTGGAAGGAATGATGCTAAAGCTGAAACTCCAGTCCTTTGGCCACCTCATGCGAAGAGTTGACTCATTGGAAAAGACTCATGTTGGGAGGGATTGGGGGCAAGAGGAGAAGGGGATGACAGAGGATGAGATGGCTGGATGGCATCACTGACTCGATGGAGGTGAGTCTGAGTGAACTCCGGGAGTTGGTGACAGACAGGGAGGCCTGGCGTGCTGCGATTCATGGGGTTGCAAAGAGTCGGACACGACTGAGCGACTGATCTGATCTGATCTGATATGCTGAAATTAAAGAAGACCTAAATAACTGGAGACCAATTGTGACCATAGAGTGGAAGACCCAGCATATAAACATATCAATTCTCCACCAAAATAATCTACAGACTCTAGGCAATTCCAATAAAACTCCCAATGAGACTTTTTGTAGATATATACCAATCCTAAAATGTAAACAGAAAAGCAAAGGAGCTAGAATAGCCAAAACAAATTTGAAAAAGATTTTTAAAAAGGAAAAGGAAAGGGACTATTTAATGTAAACACTTATAAAACCAAGAGCATGCAGAAACAAACCCACACAAACGTGGCCAGTAATCTTTGATAAAGTTGTATAAGTAAGTCTATGAAGAAAGGAAACTCTTCAACAAATGCTGCTGGGACAACTAAACATCCACAAGCAAGAAAAGAATATTATACAAAAATCAACTTGAAATGGATAAAAGCTCTAAATATAAAAGGTAAAACTTTTAGAATAAAACAAATAATTGGCCATGTAATCAAAGTTAAGGTCACTAGTGACTAAATCATGATGATAATATGACCTTCTGATATATAATAAAGAGGTACTTCACCATTATGATCTTCTTTCCAAAGTCATAACCCAAATGTAACCATAAAATTTTTTTTACTTCAAAAAAATATTTTAATGCATACATGTTAAAATTGAGCTCTTTTGTTGCTTTCTTCAAACTACCACAATATTGTTAATTGGCTATACCTCAATATGGAGAAGGCAATGGCACCTCACTCCAGTACTCTTGCCTGGAAAATCCCATGGACGGAGGAGCCTGGTAGGCTGCAGTCCATGGGGTCACTAAGAGTCAGACACGACTGAGTGACTTCACTTTCACGTTTCACTTTCATGCACTGAAGAAGGAAATGGTGACCCACTCCAGTGTTCTTGCCTGGAGAATCCCAGGGAAGGCGGAGCCTGGTAGGCTGCCGTCTATGGGGTCACACAGAGTCGAACATGACTGAAGTGACTTAGAAGCAATACAAAATAAAAAGTTTAGAAAAAAAAATTGTTTTTTAATTTTTAAATCTCTCAAACTGAACGAGATTCTACAAAATTCCTGACTAGTACCCCTCAAAGCTCCAAGTGATCAAAAATGAGGAAAAGACTGAGAAATTTTCACAGGAATGTAGACTGAACAATCTAAGGTGATATGATAACTAAATGCAATGCAGTATCCCAGACTAGATCTTTGAATAGAAAATGGATGTTAGTGGAAAAACTAGTTAAATAAAATTTGACTAAGTACCTGGCATGCTGTAGTCCATGGAGTTGCAAAGAGTCAGACATGACTTAAGAGACTGAACAACAACAATGTACTAATGTTTTAACTAATGTACCAATGTTGGCTTTTCAGTTTTGACACACATATATTGATAATATAAACTAACAACAGAGGAAATTGAGAGAAGGATATCTTGGAAGAGTCTGTAACTATCTCTATAACTTTTCTATAAACCTAAAATAAACCACAAATTTTTTAAAGTTTATATACATATATTTTTTAATTAGGAGAAAGCTTTCTGACCTCATGCAAGTGTTCTCAGAAATGGCACCAAAAGCATGATTCATAATGTAAAAAACTGATAAACCAAACTGCATCAAATTTTAAAAACTTTATTCTGGAAAAGACACTAGTAAGAGAATGAAAAGATAAACTACTGTCTAGAGAAAATATTTGTATTTAGAATATATTTAAAAACTCTCAAAACACAACAATAAGAAAACAATTCAATTAAAAAGTGGGCAAAAGACTTGCAGACATTTCACCACAGAGTATATTCATGGCAAAAAACACATGAAAGATATTCGAAATCAAAATTAGGATGAGATATTCTCATTCTAACAACACATCTGTTAGAACAGCTAAAACTAAAAAAACTGACACCAAGTGCTATTGTGGATACAGAGCAACTGAAACTCTCATATGTTGTTAGTGGAAATGCAAAATGGTACATCACTTTGGAAATCAGTTTGGCTGTTTCATATGAAGTTAAATATACACTTAGCATGTGACTGGCTTCCATGTGACTTAATCACACCCTAGGTACTTACCCAAGTAATCTAAAAATATATTTTCATATAAAAGATCTACACAAAAATATTTACAGCAGCTCTACTCATAAATGTCCAATCCAAGAAATAAATCTATTATCCCTCAACAGGGGAATGAGTAAACAAACTATGGTATATCCCTACAGTAGAATACTACTAATAGAAAGGAACAAACCATTGATACAAAATTATTTCAAATGATCTCAAAAGTATTATGCTGAGTGAAAGAAGACAGTCTCATATGGTTACTATTTGATTCCATCTCTATGAAACTCCTGAAAGGTCAAAACTTACAGTGACTAAGAACATGTTCAGTTCAGTTCAGTTCAGTTGCTCAGTCGTGTCTGACTCTTTGCGACCCCATGAATCGCAGCACGCCAGGCCTCCCTGTCCATCACCAACTCCCGGAGTTCACTCAGACTCACGTCCATCGAGTCAGTGATGCCATCCAGCCATCTCATCCTCTGTCATCCCCTTCTCCTCTTGCCCCCAATCCCTCCCAGCATCAGTCTTTTCCAATGAGTCAACTCTTCGCATGAGGTGGCCAAAGTACTGGAGTTTCAGCTTTAGCATCATTCCTTCCAAAGAAATGCCAGGGCTGATCTCCTTCAGAATGGACTGCTTGGATCTCCTTGCAGTCCAAGGGGCTCTCAAGAGTCTTCTCCAACACCACAATTCAAAAGCATCAATTCTTCGGCGCTCAGCCTTCTTCGCAGTCCAACTCTCACATCCATACATGACCACAGGAAAAATCATAGCCTTGACTAGACGAACCTTTGTTGGCAAAGTAATGTCTCTGCTTTTGAATATGCTATCTAGGTTGGTCATAACTTTCCTTCCAAGCAGTAAGCGTCTTTTAATTTCATGGCTACAGTCACCATCTGCAATGATTTTGGAGCCCCCCAAAATAAAGTCTGACACTGTTTCCACTGTTTCCCCATCTATTTCCCATGAAGTGATGGGACTGGATGCCATGATCTTCGTTTTCTGAATGTTGAGCTTTAAGCCAACTTTTTCATTCTCCACTTTCACTTTCATCAAGAGGTTTTTTAGTTCCTCTTCACTTTCTGCCATAAGGGTGGTGTCATCTGCATATCTGAGGTTATTGATATTTCTCCCAGCAATCCTGATTCCAGCTTGTGCTTCTTCCAGCCCCAGCGTTTCTCATGATGTACTCTGCATAGAAGTTAAACAAGCAGAGTGACAGTATACAGCCTTGACGTACTCCTTTTCCTATTTGGAACCAGTTTGCTGTTCCATGTTAGTGACTGCCAAATATTAGAATGGAGAAGAGTTTGGGGGAGGTTACACAACTATCCTATACTCTGTGGTACCAGCTTTAAAAACTATAGGGGACTTCCCTGGTGGCCCAGTAACTAAGAATCCACCATGCAATGCAGGGGACATTGGTTCAATTCCTGATTGGGGAACTAAGATCTCACATGCCCCCAGGCCCACACATTCTAGAGCCTATATACTGTAAAACGCAAAAACGATTCCAAGTACTGCAACTAAGATTCAACACAGCCAAATAAGTAAATATTTTTAAAAACTTGTGTACAAATGCACATGAAAAAGAAAAACCTGGAAGTATTAGTCGCTCAGTTATGTCTGACTTTTTGCAACCCTATGTACTGTAGCTCTTTAGGCTCCCCTGTCCATAGGATTTTCCAGGCAAGAATACTGGATTGAGTAGCCATTCCCTTTTCCAGGGGTCTTCCTGAGCCAGGGATTGAACCTGGGTTTCCTGTATTGCAGGCAGATTCTTTACCATCTGAGCCACCAGGGAATGTACATGGTACCATTATTTTCACTCTAATGGCAGAAAGCAAAGAGGAGTTAAGGAGCCTCTTGTTGAGGGTAAAAAAAGGAGAGTGAAAAAGCTACCTTAAAACTCAATATTTAAAAAATGAATATCATGGCGTCTGGTCCCATCACCTCATGGCAAACAGATGGGAAAAAACTGGAAACGGTGACGGATTTTGTTTCCTTGGGCTCCAAAATTACTGCAGAGTGAGTGTAGCCACAAAATTAAAAGATACTTGCTCCTTGGAAGAAAAGCTATGAAAAACCTAGACAATGTATTAAAAAGCAGAGACATCATTTGCCAACAAAGGTCTGTATAGCCAAAGCTATGGTTTTTCCAGTAGTCATATATGCATATGAGAATGGAACCATAAAGAAGGCTGACAGCTGAAGAACTGATGCCTTCAAATTGTGGTGCTGGAGAAGACTCTTAAGAGTCTTTTCGATTGCAATGAGATCAAACCAGTCAATCCTAAAGAAAATCAACCCTAAAGATTCATTGGAGTGACTGATACTGAAGCTGAAGTTCCAATACTTTGGTTACCTGATGCGAAGAGCCTACTCACTGGAAAAGACCCTGATGCTGGGTAAGACTGAGGGCAAGAGAAAGGGGCAGCAGAGGATGAGATGGTTAGATTGCATCACAGACTCAATGGACATAAGCTTGACCAAACTCTGGGAGATAGGGAAGGACAGGGATGTCTGGCGTGCTTTAGTTCGGCAAAGAGCTGGACACAACTTAGCAAATGAACAACATATGTGTTAAAGTTCAGTGAACATCAAAAAAAAGTCCAACTTACTGTATGTTAATTTCTAAAATAAAATTTTATAAAAATGGGAACATTAAAAAACTAACAAGTGATTTTCATTAATATATAAACAAATCACTAACAAGTGATTCATTAACACAAAGAAAGATTTCACAAATTCACTCAATGAATATTTAACCATGGACTATGTGTCAGTACACTTTCTTGAAATATTAAAAAGCTGAACAGAAATTATATAACAGCATTGTAATTTTGATATATATATGTGATATATATAATGTTATTATCTTATTAAATCCTCACAAATACTCTCAACGGTACATATTATTTATTATTTTGACTTCACCAACTTAGAAACCAAATCAGCGAAATTAAGTTTTGCCCAAAGTTTCTGAGGTAATAGGTACCTGAGCTACTGCCTGGCCAAACAGTAGATCAATTAATGCTGAATGAATGAATGTAAATGCAAACTCTATGACACCATGCTGCCTTCTGATATATTTTGTCATATTAAATGTATGTATTTATATTCTAAAAGATAAGAGAATCAGGATGGGGACTTCCCTGGTGGCTCAGTGGTAAAGAATTTGCCTGCCAATGCAGGAGACAGGGGTTCAATCCCTGGTCCAGAAAGAGCCCACATGCCACGGAGCAACTAAGCCCATGTACCACCATTACTGAGACTGTGCTCTAGAGCCAGTTAGCCACAGCTACCGAAGCCCACATGACCTAGATAGAGTCTGTGCTCCACAATAAGAGAAGCCATGGCAGTAAGAAGTCCACACATTGCAACTACAGAGTAGCTTCTCCTCACAGCAACTAGGGAAATCCTGCACAGCAACAAAGACCTTGCACAGCAAAAATAAATAATAATAATAAATAATGGGACTATTTATGAAACATTATCCAGTTTATTGCATATGCAAATAATTTTATGTGTCACAATGGAATGAAACACAGATTATCATTCTTCCCTTTCCTTAGAAATTCTTTAATTAAAAAAAAAAAAATCAAAAGACTGACTCAGGCCAATAGAGTAAATTAAAACCAGTATACAAATTTCCTTTAACTAGGTCTTCTTTTTTGACCATATACTTATGCTTGGGCCATTTTGGTGAGTGAGTGAATATAGTGTTATGTTTTAACACTAACATCTCCAAAATAAAGAAATGCTGTGAATAAATGAAAAAAATTATAAGAACTTCAGAGAGATTACAAGACTTTTTAAATGTGATAATCTTAAATTAACATACCACATTTATAACTAAGACACAATTGAGTTTTGATGTTATAACATAACTGAGATCAATATTTTATGTCAATTCGATTTTCAACAATATATATGCAGCTTTCTATATTTAATTGTTCTATGCTAGTCATCAGAATCATAGTTAAGTACAACCTGGACTATGACTACTGTGCAAAAGAGAGTTAACGGCCCTGTGACTGCTACCCTCAGAAAGGCCTACTTGCAAGGCCTGGTTGATATTTGGGTTTGGGTACTTGGATTTGGGGAGGGGTCACATCATTTATCCTAACCAATAAAGTTATTGTGCCTAAATTGTACAAACAACATGGTTTAAACAGCAGGTTTACCTGCTTTCCTTCTAGGAGTCTGAAATTTTCTTATGTCACAGTCAGAAGGTACGTACGTGACATGTCACTAGTTAAAAACCTGAGAGAGCTGAGCTTCTACAAACAAGTTTCTCTGGTAGACAATTATGTATTGTCACAACTTGTTGCTAAGGGAATTCAGTATGCCCTGTGTGACTCCATTAGGAAAGGACTCTTAAGCACCTGCACTTCCTCCAAACTTTGCCTCAGGCACTTTTCCTCTTTGCTGATTTTGCTTTGCATTCTGTCACTGTAAGAAATCCTAGCAGTAAGAGCAACTATCAATACATGCTGAGTCCTGTGCGAATTCCCAGCAAATCATCTATCTTGCGGGCAGTCTGGGGGCCTCCCTGACATACATTCTGAAAGTTATTTGTGTAAAATGTATACTTACCATCTTACCAGGCAATGTGCTCTGGGAGGAAAGTCATTATTCATACACAGCAAATCTTGCATAGATTGTGGAATAACATCTACAGAAACATTTGACAATGAACAAGTGAGTACATTCATTCTAAGGCAGAATTTCATCGTATAATTTAAAGATAGTCTATAACACGTCTTGCTAGTCCATGTAGTTTTGCCATTGCTTAAGGATTTACATCTAGGGCTAAAGATAAACTTTGGAAGGACACCGGTATCTCTCTCTCGCTCTCTCTTTTCTTAAAAAAAAAAAAAAAAAGCCAGTCTCTAAAAAAAAAAAAAAAATATATATATATATCTCATTCCCATGTTTATAGTATTTTCCATTTTTCTAAATCATGACTCAAACAATTCTTCATTCCTTACTAGAAAGCCTTGGTTTTTTTTGTTCTTCTTGGCATGCCCTTGGTCTTTACTTTTCTTCAAAATTTATATATAGAGTCTGTCAATTCTATATCACCTCCCATAGCTAGCCTTTGTTCATCTCTGGCCATCTTAAATATTCTTGTAAAACCACTAAGCTTTTTCTCCTTTATAACCCATATATGTGGAAGTACTTGCATTACAATCCGTAATAAGATACTAACATCAATGATTATTATTTATACTTGAAAATACACAATAAGTTCAAAATATAAAAAATGCTCATAAAAATACTTCCTTTTGCTATACAGCTATACTTGCTTAGCAAATTTATATTTTGTTAATCTGTAAAAAGAATAAATAGAATACTAATAACTTGATGCTCTACTTAACTAAAGCAATAAGCAATTCAAATAATCAGTACTCAAATCTTCTGACCTCTGATAATATAGTTTTAAATGTGTATCTCCAAATTAACTGAGCTGATGATTTGCTTCTAACTTGTACCATTAGTTACAGCTTCGATCACAACCAAATTAAAACTCCCAAATATATACACATATGCAGCAATAATGCCTTAACTATCTTAAATTCATTCATTATCTCTCATCATTCCAGTCTCCTTTGTCTATCTCAGAAACACTGATTCTAAGCCTCCTTATTACAATAGCTTTTCCCTGATGTATGTTTTCTCTACAAATTAACAACACCCAAGATTTCTATACCTTGAACAGTTTCCGTCATTAATCAGCAGAATGCTGGACCCAGAAATCTTTAGGCTATTACTAGGCTTCCACCAGCTATGTGTATTGGCTTCCACCAGCTATGTGTATTTCCCTCTTCCCCTTATTCTTAAAGTATACATACCCATATTCTGGTTTATTTTATTTTGTTGTATAATTGTCTTATCCATGTATATACATGGTCAAATTATCTATCCTAGTTTATGAATCTAAATGCAGATGCTACCTAATTGTTTTGTGAAAATAATATATACAATAGAAAAGGTAATATAATTTTATTCCTACGTAAGAAAAGGTACAAAATATATCAGGCTTACACTTAGAAATGATAATCTATTTTGACCCTCAAAACTTGAACACTCATTGTACATACTTATTTTCTGAGTGAATGAAAAAGAGTATTTGACCAGATTCAAAATTCACACTTTTTAATACCTTGCTCACTCACTATTTTATACTAGCAAATCTCAGAACAAAGATTTTGGATAATGTGACCTATTAACAACTATAAGCACCATCTAACGTTGGGCCAGGTACTGAAACAGGTACTTTATTTCAATAGGAAATGCAAAAAAAAATTTTTTTTTTGCAAAATTTAATAAAATTAAAATATTAACTCAGAATTAGAAATTATTGTATTTCAACTTAGTAATAAATTATGAGATTATTATATTTTAAAAAGACTATTTTAACACGTATTCTTCTCTTAAAATAACTGGTAATATATGTGTGACAAATTGGGAGGGTATGACTGACAGATATTCACCATCAGGTGTAAAATAGCTAGTGGGAAGCTGCTATATAGCACAGGGAGCTCAGCTCCACGCTGTGACGGTCTAGGGGGTGGGATGGCGGTGGGGAGGAGGTTCAAGAGGGAAGGGATATATGTATACATGTAGCTGATTCACCTTGTTGTACGGCATAAACTAACACAACATTGTAAAGCAATTATACACCAATAAAAATATAAATAAAATGATAATATAAATTAAAATTACCTTTGCAATTTTGTAGGGGGAAGAAATAAAACTCTCAGAATCCTTTATTAAGCAGCAAAGGATGTTTGCTAGCTTGAATACTAATTGCAATGCTTGTACAAGAGGCTGATAACATTAGTAATGGTGAGATACACACTTATGTACAGTATCTTATTAAATCTTCCCACTTACCCTCCAGGTAGGATTACTTCATTTTACAAATGAGATCAGTCAAGCTTAGAAAGGTCAAGTAATCCATAAGGAGAAAAACCAGAATTTTAATCCACTTGATCTGCCTCCAAAGTCTGGGGCATACACAAAGCCAACACTGACTAATCAATAAACAACTTTCAAAAATTCTTCAAAGCCCAGCTTAGTTACCTAATTCTCCATAACACCTTCTCTGATCTCTCTGGATTAAAACTGATCTTTTCTCCTCTGAACTCCAGTAAAACTTTGTGCTTTGGGATAGCATTTATCACTTTTTACCTTTTATTATTGTTACTTATTTATAGACTTTAACTCCCCTACTGAAATGTACATTTTCTCAATTGGACTTTGCACAGAACCTAGCACATGTTTGGTTAGTCGTGTCCAACTCTTGTGACCCCAGGGACTACAGCCCGCCAGGTTCCTCTCTGTCCATGGGATTCTCCAGATAAGAATACTGGAGTGGGTCACCATTTCCTTCTCCAGGGGATCTTCCCAACCCAGGAATCAAACTTGGGTCTCCTGCATTGCAGGTAGTTGATTTACCGACTGAGCTATGAGGGAAGCCCTAGCACATGTTAGGCACTCTACAAATAAATGACTTAACTAATTCAAAAATGAATGATGCTGTAATAATTACTCTGCAAAGATCATACTCTATTTCAGGTGTGGTGAAACAACTGTGCATATGTAAAACATCTCCAGAGAATACTATTTAATTAAGTGAACTAAATTCATAATTTAAAGTTAAAATCACTCTTACAAGAGTTTAAAAATATGTAGTGAAAACTTACCTTCTAGTACTTCATCCTTTGCTTCTTTATCAGTGGATTCTTGTACAAGATAATGATGAGTGACTGAGAACTTGAAGTCTGCAAAGGAGATCTCATCTGATTTCTCTTCCCATGTCCCAGAAGTAAATATACCCTGTATTTCACAGAAAAACAAAAAAAGAAAAAACATCCACCATAACATATTCAATAGTTATCATTAGTTTTTTAACCACAAATCTTTTTTCCCTTTTTCTGCCTCTTAATCTAAAAACTTGATCCTATATTTATCCTCCCCAAAAGGGAAAAGGAAAAACATACAAGTGAATAAACCAAGAGGAAATTATTTATAAGTGACTTATCACAGTGGTCCTTTAAAAAGAAAATTTCCCTAGAAAATTAACTATCAAGTGCCTAACAAAATTGTAATTTTCAAATAATCAAGCAATTTTGGTAAGATGAGTCTCTATATAAAATAATGAATATATAGTAAATCCCATGCCTCTTCACATACCAAAAAAAAAAAAAAAACCCAAAACCCAACTCTCTCTACCAACAGCAGAATCTGAGTATCTTTTAACAGAAACTGGTTAAACAAGGGTTTCATAAATTTTAAAAATTAGAAAAAATACATGACAATAAAATATTTATTATAAAAATCTCAAATCTAATAACATCACTATGTAGTACACAGCATTACTGGGAGATCAGAAATTGCTTCAGAAACAAGCAAATCTGTAAAATCACTTTAAGTAATATGGTATCTGTAGCATTTATTTGCTTAACAGGTTCTGTGAGTTTCTTTATCCAGCTCTGGCATTCAAATATTTTCACTTAAATATCAATTTGATTGGAAAACATTTTAATTAAAAGTTTCAAATAGCGCCCTTACTTACATAATGTAATCATAAAAAAGGATTTTTCTCACAAAGCTTCTAGTCTCCCATTGCTGTTCTTTCCACTGGAGAAGTCTATAGTCATTACAGCATAGCACCACCAAGAGGCAGAAATACCAACTCAGCAACTTCCAAGTACAGAGAGCCCCAAACTAGATAAGAAACTGTGAGGAATGATTCTGTGAGTCACTGAGTTTTTAAAAGTGTTGTTTGTATCCTGCAGATGTATGGCAAAACCAATACAATATTGTAAAGTAAAAAAATGAATAAATAAAAATAAAATAAAATAAAAATAGAAGTGTTGTTTGGACTATACCTATCATATAACATCCAGCAGTTTTATGTATTCTTGGAAAGGCATATAAAATTCTGAATCTTTTTGTGACGAGAATAACCACCACGTATCCTACATATCACAGAAAACTAACCAAACTGATCACATGGATCACAGCCTTGTCTAATTTAATGAAACTATGAGCCATGCCATGTAGGGCCACCCAAGACGGATGGGTGATGGTGAAGAGTTCTGACAAAACGTGCTCCACTGGAGAAGGGAATGGCAAACCATTTCAGTATTCTTGCCTTGAGAACCGCATGAACAGTATGGCAGAAAATGAAGAGGAAATAAACAGCCTCTTGATGAAGGTGAGAGAGAAGAGTGAAAAAGTTGGCTTAAAACTCAACGTGCAGAAAACTAAGATCATGGCATCTGGTCCCATCACTTCATGGCAAAGAGATGGGAAAACAATGGAAACAGTGACAGACTTTATTTTCTTGGGCTCCAAAATCACTGCAGATGGTGATTACAGCCATGAAATTAAAAGACGCACGCTCCTTGAAAGAAAAGCTACGACCAACCTAGACAGCATATTAAAAAGCAGAGATATTACTTTGCCAACAGAGGTCCATATAGTCAAAGCTATGGTTTTCCCAGTAGTCACATATGAATGTGAGAGTGGGACTATAAAGAAAGCTGAGCGCCAAAGAATTGATGCTTTTGAACTGTGGTGTTGAAGAAGACTCTTGAGAGAGTCCCTGGAACTGCAAGGAGATCAAACTAGTCCATCCTAAAGGAAATCAATCCTGAATACTCATTGGAAGGACTGATGCTGAAGCTGAAACTCCAATACTCTGGCCACCTGATGGGAAGAGCCAACTCATTAGAAAAGATCCCCATGCTGGGAAAGTCTTAAGGCAGGAGAAGGGGATGACCGAGAGTGAGATCACTGGATGGCATGACCGACTCAACGGACATGAGTTTGAGCAAGCTCTCGGAGTTGGTGGAAGACAGGGAAGCCTGATGTGCTGCAGTCCATGGCGTCGCAAAGAATCAGACACAACTGAGTGACTGAACAAATAACATGCTACATATCAAAATCTAGGATTTTTTTTATATGTTAGGTTTCTTAAACTGAGGTTCAGTTCAGTTCAGTCACTCAATTGTGTCTGACTCTTTGTGACCCCATGAATCACAGCACGCCAGGCCTCCCTGTCCATCACCAACTCCCAGAGTTCACTCAGACTCATATCCATCAAGTCAGTGATGCCACCAAGCCATCTCATCCTCTGTCTTCCCCTTCTCCTCCTGCCCCCAATCCCTCCCAGCATCAGAGTCTTTTCCAATGAGTCAACTCTTCACATGAGGTGGCCAAAGTACTGATGTTAAATTAAGATATCTATTACCTAAACCAAAAGTCTCAAACTGCAATAAGAAATAATGATACACATAAGAACTTGGTTTGCTAGGAAGAAAGCACACTATAAAGCAGTGAAATCTAAAACTAAGGTAGGGGGAGAAGTCCAGAAAATGAGAGATAAGTTCCATTTCAAGCTTGCAAAAAAGCTGAAAAAAAATTTTTGAGGTTTTTTTGTTTTTTTTTTTTAATTGAAATGTACTTGGTTTACAATGTGTCAGCTTCTGATGTATAGCAAAGTGATTCAGTTATATATTCTTTTTCATACTCTATTCCATTATGGTTTATTCCAGGATATTGAATACAGTATCTGTGCTATACAATAAGACCTTGCTCTTTATCCATTCTATATACAATAGTTTGTATCTGCTAGTCCCAAACTCCCAATCCAACCCTCCCCTACCTCCCCTCCCCCTTGGCAACCACAAGTCTGTTTCCTATGCCTTTGAGACTGTTTCTGTTTCATATGTAAGTTCATTTGCGTCATATTTTAGATTCCACATGTAAGTGATATCATACAGTATTTGCCTTTCTCTTTCTGATTTGCTTCACCTAGTATGATAATCTCTAGATCCACCCATGTTGCTACAAATGACATTATGAAATATTATTTTAAAATGAGACAAAAGTAGACTTGCCTGGTGGTCCAGTGGTTAAGACTTGGCATTTTCCACTGCAGGGGGCATATGTTCAAGCCCCGATCAGGGAACTAAGACCTTGCATGCCTCGTAGCACAGCCAAAACAATTTTTTGTATTAAATAAGTAAAATAAAAAATTTTAAAGAAAATATATTTATTTTAAAAAACCTAAGTTTTTAAAAATGATACAAAGAAACATCATTTGATCCTACTCCTGCATTCTAGATACCATGACTGTCAACCTTACCAAACAGCTATCTCAAGGTGGATTTGGTTGTATTTGACATAAAGGACATCCAGATTCTGTATGCAGAACAAACTTAAGATAATTTACCTTGATTGAAAAATAACACTCCAACCTCCCTCCTTCAATTGCATTATGATACAGTCATTTGTAAAGATTATATTTACTATTAGAACCAGAAGGTCAACATTTAGTTCAGAATTAATCTAATAATTCAAATATAACTTCTGATGGCCCTACTCAGACAATAAAAAGAAATAAGCACACAGACTGGAAAGAAATAAAACCATCTTCTTTCACCAATGGCCTGATTATGTACATAATATGTCCAAACAAATCTACAAAGTACTAAAACTAATGAATTTATGAAGTTGTGGAATTCAAGGTCAGTATACAAAAATCATCTGCACACACACACACACACACACACACACACACCAAGCAAACACTTGGGAAATTAGTATTTTTTTTTACATATCACTCTTAAGACATCAAAAAAATCAAATATCTACGGCAGAGACTCAATGAAAGATGAACAAGAACTCTACCTAAAAATACCTCAAAGTATTGCTAAAAAGATACTAAACACCTAAACAGAGATATCATGTACACAGACTGGAAAACACAATACCATTAAGATGTCAATACTAATCAATCAAATCCTAATCAATATCCCAGCAGCCATTTTGTAAAGACTGACAAGCTGATTCTAAAACTAATATGAAAATCCAAAGAACCAAGAGTAGCTAAAATAATTTGATGAAAAGTATACTATCTGATTTTAAGATTTACCTTGCTACAGCACTTGAGACAGTATTCAGTTCAGTTCAGTCGCTCAGTCCTATCCAACTCCTTGCGACCCCATGAATCACAGCACGCCAGGCCTCCCTGTCCATCATCAACTGCCGGAGTTCACTGACTCATGTCCATCAAGTCGGTGATGATATCCAGCCATCTCATCCTCTGTTGTCCCCTTCTCCTCCTGCACCCCAACCCCTCCAGACCCAGCATCAGGGTCTTTTCCAATGAGTCAACTCTTCACATGAGGTAGCCAAAGTACTGGAGTTTCAGCTTCAGTATCAGTCCTTCCAATGAACCCCCAGCCCTGATCTCCTTTAGGATGGACGGGTTGGACCTCCTTGCAGTCCAAGGGACTCTCAAGAGTCTTCTCCAACACCACAGTTCAAAAGCATCAATTCTTCGGCGCTCAGCTTTCTTCAATGTCCAACTCTCACATCCATACATGACTACTGAAAAAACCATTACCTTGACTAGACAGACCTTTGTTGGCAAAGTAGTATCTCTGCTTTTTAATATGCTGTCTAGGTTGATCATAGCTTTCCTTCTAAGGAGTAAGCGTCTTTTAATTTCATGGCTGCAATCACCATCTGCAGGGATTTTGGAGCCCCCAAAAATAAAGTCTGACACTGTTTCCACTGTTTCCCCATCTATTTCCCATTAAGTGATGGGACCAGATGCCATGATCTTACTTTTCTAAATGTTGAGCTTTAAGCCAACTTTTTCACTCTCCTCTTTCACCTTCATCAAGAGCCTCTTTAGTTCTTCTTCACTTTCTGCCATAAGGGTGGTGTCATCTGCATATCTGAGGTTATTGATATTTCTCCCGGAAATCCTGATTCGAGCTTGTGCTTCTTCCAGCCCCACATTTCTCATGATGTACTCTGCATATAAGTTAAATAAGCAGGGTGACAATATACAGCCTTGACGTACTCCTTTCCCTGTTTGGAACCAGTCTGTTGTTCCATGTCCAGTTCTAACTGTTTGTTCCTGACTTGCATACAGATTTCTCAACAGGCAGGTCAGGTGGTCTGGTATTCCCATCTCTTTCAGAATTTTCCACAGTTTATTGTGATCCACACAGTCGAAGGCTTTGGCATAGTCAATAAAGCAGAAGTAGATGTTTTTCTGGAACTCTCTTGCTTTTTTGATGATCCAGAGAATGCTGGCAATTTGATCTCTGGTTCCTCTGCCTTTTCTAAAACCAGCTTGAACATCTGGAAGTTCACAGTTCACGTATAGCTGAAGCCTGGCTTGGAGAATTTTGAGCATTACTTTACTAGTGTGTGAGATGAGTGCAATTGTGCAATAGTTTGAGCACTCTTTGGCATTGTCTTTCTTTGGGATTGGAATGAAAACTGACCTTTTCCAGTCCAATGGCCACTGCTGAGTGTTCCAAATTTGCTGGCATATTGAGTGCAGCACTTTCACAGCATCATCTTTCAGGATTTGAAATAGCTCAACTGGAATTCCATCACCTCCACTAGCTTTGTTTGTAGTGATGCTTTCTAAGGCCTACTTGACTTCACATTCCAGGATGTCTGGCTCTAGGTGAGTGTGAGTGATCACACCACCATGATTATCTGGGTCATGAAGCTCTTTTTTGTACAGTTCTTCTGTGTATTCTTGCCACCTCTTCTTAATATCTTCTGCTTCTGTTAGGTCCATACTATTTCTGTCCTTTATCAAGCCCATCTTTCATGAAATTTTCCCTTGGTATCTCTAATTTTCTTGAAGAGATCTCTAGTCTTTTCCATTCTGTTGTTTTCCTCTATTTCTTTGCATTCATCACTGAGGAAGGCTTTTTATCTCTCCTTGCTGTTCTTTGGAACTCTGCATTCAAATGGGTCTATCTTTCCTTTTCTCCTTTGCTTTTCACTTCTCTTCTCTTCACAGCTGTTTGTAAGGCCTCCTTAGGCAGCCATTTTGCTTTTTTGCATTTTTTTTCCATGGGGATGGTCTTGATCCCTGTCTCCTGTACAATGTCATGAACCTCCATCAATAGTTCATCAGGCAATCTGTCTATTAGGCAGATTGTCTATCAGGCAATCTGTCACTTCCACTGTATAATCATAAGGGTTTTTATTTAGGTTATACCTGAATGGTCTACTGGTTTTCCCTACTTTCTTCAATTTAAGTCTAAATTTGACAATAAGGAGTTCATGATCTGAGCCACAGTTAGCTCCCTGTCTTGTTTTTGCTGACTGTATAGAGCTTCTCTATCTTTGGCTGCAAAGAATACAATCAATCCGATTTCGGTGTTGACCATCTGGTGATGTCCATGTGTAGAGTCATCTCTTGTGTTGTTGGAAGAGGGTGTTTGCTATGGCATGTACTTACACTGGTAGACATACAAAGCCCACACATCTGACCCCACCCTTTTACAGTTTTATCTTCCACAGTTCATTTCCATTTACCTATGTTACAGTGCCTAACAACTTGTATTGCCCCAGAAATATGCTTTATCTTTGATATCTATGCATGATTTATCCTGCTCTTCTCTATTTCTCTTGGCATACCTTTCATATATTCATTTTCCAAAATGCATTCTAAATGTTATTTCCTATAGGAAATCTGCTTTATTGCCACGAAAGGTAAAGATTCTCAGTGTTTTATTTAAATCTATAGAACAGCATCTTATTCAAGTCACTTATATATCTACTTCTCAATTAGACTGTGAAGAACAAACACTACAGCCTATTCTTCGCAGCTCAGAACCTGAAAGTGACTACATGCTTAATAAGTATCTTAGAAATTATCTTTCAATAGTCAGAAAACCATATTTTCCAAATATATTATACATATTTCAGTAACTATACAGAATATATAGACTGAGATCTAGTCTAACTACCTGAAATAGCACACAACCCAATCCTAAAGGTATTCTCTGACTTGAATTGACGTACGTGACAGTCATGTTGAGTTCTTACTGAAATTAATTTCCTCACTGTACAAATTAACACAGACAGGTAAGCCCACTGCCTTCCTGGATTAAGAGATTTTCTGTAACACCTAACATAAGTCATTTTTAAGATTTAGTTTGATTTACCAGAATCAAACGTCATATCATAAACAACCCAACATTAAACATATAATCTTTCATTTTAAAACTAAAATTCTATCTAATTTATTGTTTAACCAATTATTGAAAAATTTTTTCTTTCTACTGATAAAAACAACACATTATTGAAAAGGAGGAAAATATAGTAAAGCATAAAATATAGTGGGTGGTTTTCCATTTCATTTTTTGAGGAGCACAGAGCTATGGTTCTGAACCTAATAGACTTTATAATCACCCACAAGGCTTTTAAAAAGTGTACTAATAACTAGACTCCACAATAGAATAATTAAATAATTATTTAATATTATTAAATAATTATTTAATTAATTTAAATAATTAAATCAGAATATCTGAGGTTGTGTCTCTCTGAACACTAAAATTTTTGAAAAACTCCATGTGATTTGAAAGTGCAACCCAAGTAAACAAAATCTCAGTATAGAGCAAAAGTGAATATTTTCTTGCACTGATGGAAGGAATCCTTTTGAATGTTTGCAGTACTGAAATACAAATACTAAAACACCATCTATTTGGGGACAACTGAAGAACCACATACAAAATTAAAAAAAAAAAAAAACGAAGGTGGAACCTTTCCTTATGCTAGGCACAAAAATTAATTCAAAATGGATCTTACATGTAAATATAGGAGCAAGAACTACAGATACCATCAAGAAAATAAAGACAACCCATGATACATGCTGCAACATGGAAAATGGGAAAAAATGTGTGAATCAGATATCTCGTAACAGACTTAAAGAACACTTACAAATGCATAATAAGAAGAAAAATAATTCAATTTAAAAATGGACAAAGAATTGGAATAGATATTTCTCTAAAGAAGATATACAAATGGCCAATAAGAACATGCAAAAATGCTCAGTATGAATGGCCGTTAGGAAAATGCAAATTAAAGTCACAATGAGACATCACTTCATAAACACCAGGATGGTTATAATTTAAAACACAGAAACAAGGGAGGAGATCAACTGGTGGAGTAGAAGGATACTACTGAGCTTATGTCCCCACAGGAACACAGCAACACGTGGAGCAATTCATACTGTAAATAAATTGAAGAATGACAGAAAGACTCTTCTACAACGACAACTATGAGACAAGATCCACAAGAAGTCAGGTAGAAAGTAAGCAAAAGCTATCAGGACCTGCAGCGTTAGGAAGGGACACAGAAAAGGAGGGGGATATCTCAGGCTCAGATATTGTCTCAGAGAAAGAAGTGGTCCAAGTCACATACATATTGTACAACAACAGGAATCCACCTCCTTCAGTTCAGTTCACTCAGTCGTGTGCGACTCTTTGCGACCCAATGAATCGCAGCACTCCAGGCCTCCCTGTCCATCACCAACTCCCAGAGTTCACTCAGACTCGCGTCCATCAAGTCAGTGATGCCATCCAGCCATCTCATCCTCTGTCGTCCCCTTCTCCTCCTGCCCCCAATCCCTCCCAGCATCAGTCTTTTCCAATGAGTCAACTCTTCGCATGAGGTGGCCAAAGTACTGGAGTTTCAGCTTTAGCATCAGTCCTTCCAAAGAAATCCCAGGGCTGATCTCCTTCAAAATGGACTGGTTGGATCTCCATGCAGTCCAAGGGACTCTCAAGAGTCTTTGCCAACACCACAGTTCAAAACCATCAATTCTTTGGCGCTCAGCTTTCTTCACAGTCCAACTCTCACATCCATACATGACCACTGGAAAAACCATAGCCTTGACTAGACGGACCTTTGTTGGCACAGTAATGTCTCTGCTTTTCAATACGCTATCTAGGTTGGTCATAACTTTTCTTTCAAGGAGTAAGCGTCTTTTAATTTCATGGCTGCAGTCACCATCTGCAGTGATTTTGGAGCCCAGAAAAATAAAGTCTGACACTGTTTCCACTGTTTCCCCATCTATTTCCCATGAAGTGATGGGACCAGATGCCATGATCTTAGTTTTCTGAATGTTGAGTTTTAAGCCAACTTTTTCACTCTTCACTTTCACTTTCATCAAGAGGCTTTTTAGTTCCTCTTCACTTTCTGCCATGAGGGTGGTGTCATCTGCATATCTGAGGCTATTGATATTTCTCCCAGCAATCTTGATTCCAGCTTGTGCTTCTTCCAGCCCAGCGTTTCTCATGATGCTCTGCATATAAGTTAAATAAACAGGGTGATAATATACAGCCTTGACGTACTCCTTTTCCTATGTGGAACCAGTTTGTTGTTCCATGTCCAGTTCTAACTGTTGCTTCCTGACCTGCATACAAATTTCTAAAGAGGGAGGTCAGGTGGTCTGGTAGTCCCATCTCTGAAAACTAGCAGAACTTATAGGAGAGCTAGAAGAAAGCAAAACTTTGTAACTGAAGAACACACACACATGCTTGCTTACTCCCAAGAACAAGGCCTAGGAAGAAGAGTGAAACTTCCTTAGTTTCTGGCTGGTTTCTCATCACACTAAAGTGTGGGCACCATGGCCTACACCAAGTGCCTGCTCTAGCACCTCTAGCAATAATGCCGCTACCCATGAGAGAAAGGCTGTTGCAACCAAGGAGAGTGTGCATTTAGGAGGAATGTAGCCAAAGGGTGGTCATGCTAACACTCAGAGAGGCAACAGATACAGAACTGTCCAGAGCTCTAACTGGTGTGTGCTGGGACCAATTCAGGACAAAACCCAGCACACATTAAGAGCTTGCTCTGTCCCCAACTGCTCCAGCACAGTTCCCCTCCAGGGCAAAGGTGCCATTGCCAAGAGTGGGGAGTGCACACACTTAAGAGGAAACAAAACCTGCTCGAACTGACCCTCAAGGCTTCTGCTACAGCACCCTGGGACCCACCCCCACAGGGCTAAAACAGCCACGAATCATAGAAGCTCCAGCTTTTAGCCCCTCTATCTCCAGCCCCACCTCCCACCAGGTGATAGCTGACAGCCATCATGACCCATGATCATTTCACATCCAGCTCTCCCACCAAAACCACCAGGCACATACAAACTGCTAACAATGCTCCCACACAAGGACACTCCTTCAAGACCATGATAGGTAACTTTAACCTAATTTCACAGAGACAGAGAAAGTTAATCAAAATGAGAAGACATTTGTTTCAAACAAAAGAACAGGGGGAAAACACCTGAAAAAACAACTACTAAAACATAATTTATCAGATAAAGAGTTCAAATCATTAGTAATTAAGAATGCTAACTGAACTTGAAAAGAAAATAGATGAACACAGTGAGAATATTAACAATGAACTAGAAAATAAGTAAGAATCAGGCAGACCTGAAGACTGCAATAACTAAAATGAAAAACACACTAAAAAGAATTAACAGCACACTGCCTGATGAACTATGGACAGAGGTTCATGACATTGTACAGGAGACAGAATCGAGACCTTCCCCAAGAAAAAGAAATGCAAAAAAGAAAAATGACCGTCTGAGGAGGCCTTACAAATAGCTGTGAAAAGAAGAGAAGCGAAAAGCAAAGGAGAAAAGGAAAGATATAAACATCTGAATGCAGAGTTTCAAAGAATAGCAAGGAGAGATAAGAAAGCCGTCTTCAGTGATCAACGCAAAAAAAATGGAGGAAAACAATGGAATGGCAAAGACTAGAGATCTCTTTAAGAAAATTAGAGATACCAAGGGAACATTTCATGCAAAGATGGGCTCAATAAAGGACAGAAATGGGATGGATGTAACAGAAGCAGAAGATATTAAGAAGAGGTGGCAAGAATACACAGAAGAACTGTACAAAAAAGAGCTTCACAACCAGATAATCATGATGGTGTGATCACTCACACTCACCTAGAGCCAGACATCCTGGAATGTGAAGTCAAGTAGGCCTTAGAAAGCACCACTACAAACAAAGCTAGTGGAGGTGATGGAATTCCAGTTGAGCTATTTCAAATCCTGAAAGATGATGCTGTGAAAGTGCTGCACTCAATATGCCAGCAAATTTGGAACACTCAGCAGTGGCCATTGGACTGGAAAAGGTCAGCTTTCATTCCCGTCCCAAAGAAAGGCGATGCCAAAGAATGCTCAAACTACCACACAATTGCACTCATCTCACACGCTAGTAAAGTAATGCTCAAAATTCTCCAAGCCAGGCTTCAGCAATACGTGAACTGTGAACTTCCAGATGTTCAAGCTGGTTTTAGAAAAGGCAGGGGAACCAGAGATCAAATTGCCAACATCCGCTGGATCATGGCAAAAGCAAGAGAGTTCCAAAAAACATCTATTTCTGTTTAATTGACTATGCCAAAGCCTTTCACTGTGTAGATCACAATAAACTGAAAGGATAAAACTCTGAAGGAGATCGGAATACCAGACCACCTGACCTGTCTCTTGAGAAACCTGTATGCAAGTCAGGAACAAACAGTTAGAACTGGACATGGAACAACAGACTGGTTCCAAACAGGGAAAGGAGTACGTCAAGGCTGTATATTGTCACCCTGCTTATTTAACTTATATGCAGAGTACATCATGAGAAACGTGGGGCTGGAAGAAGCACAAGGTGGAATCAAGATTGCTGGGAGAAATATCAATAACCTCAGATATGCAGATGACACCACCTTTATGGCAGAAAGTGAAGAAGAACTAAAGAGGCTCTTGATGAAGGTGAAAGAGGAGAGTGAAAAAGTTGGCTTAAAGCTCAACATTCAGAAAACTAAGATCATGGCATATGGTCCTATCACTTCATGGCAAATAGATGGGGAAACAGTGGAAACAGTGACAGACTTTATTTTGGGGCTCCAAAATCACTGCAGATGGTGATTGCAGCCATGAAAGTAAAAGATGCTTGCTCCTTTGAGAAAAGTTATGACCAACCTAGACAGCATATTAAAAAGCAGAGACATTACTTTGTCAACAAAGGTCTGTCGAGTCAAGGCTATGGTTTTTCCAGTGGTCATGTATGGATGTGAGAGTTGGACTATAAGGAAAGCTGAGCACTGAGGAATTGATGCTTTTGAACTGTGGTGTTGGAGAAGACTCTTGAGAGTCCCTTGGACAACTAGGAGATCCAACCAGTCCATCCTAAAGGAGACCAGTCCTGGATGTTCATTGGAAGGACTGATGTTGAAGCTGAAACTCCAATACTTTGGCCACCTCATGTGAAGAGCTGACTCATTTGAAAAGACCATGATGCTGGGAAAGATTGAGTGCAGGAGGAGAAGGAGACGACAGAGGATGAGATGGTTGGATGGCATCACCAACTCAATGGGATGGGTTTGGGTAGATTCCGGCAGTTGGTGATGGATAGGGAGGCCTGCCGTTCATGGGGTCGCAAAGCATCTGACATGACTGAGCAACTGAACTGAACTGAACTGAGGTAATACAAAATAATACATAAGTGATCTGGAAGACAGAATAATGGAAAATACACAATCAGAACAGCAAAAAGAAAAACATTTTTAAAATGAGAAAAATTTAAGGGACCTTTTGTACATCAAGCATATTAACATTCACATTATAGCGGTCCCTGAAGGAGAGAGAAAGGAGTAAAAAATGTATTACAGTTTATCAAATTATGATTATGACTGAAAACTTGCCAAACTAGAAGAAGGAAATATACATTCAAGTACAGGAAGCACAGAAAGTTCCAATCAAAATGAACCCAAAGAGACCACAATAAGACATATCATAATTAAAATGGCAAAAGTAAAAAAGATTCTAAAGGCAGCAAGAGAAAAACAGTCACATATAAAGGAACTCTCAAAGGCCATCAGCTGATTTTCTATAGAAACTTTTCAGGCCAGAAGGGAGCACTGTGAAACCTTCAACCTCCGATACTCTACTCAGCAAGGTTATCATTCACAATTGAAGAAGGAATAAAAAAACTTCTCTGACAAGCAAAAACTAAAAGAGTTCAATCAACACTCCCACAAGAAGTGTTAAAGGGTCATGTAAGTGGAAATGAAAAGGCTACAAAATGAAGTAAGAATTTACAGGAAAGGAAAAACCCCACTCATAAAGGCTCATACTTTAAGTAGATCTACCACTTAAACTAGTATGAAAATTAAAAGATAAAAAATGTAAAATCAACTATAACTACATGAAACAATTAAGGGATGAATCAAAGTTTCAGTTGCTGAGTTGTGTCAGACTCTTTGCAACCTCATGGACAGTAGTCTTCCAGGTTCCTCTGTCCATGGGATTCTCCAGGCAAGAATACTGGAGTCGGTTGCTATACTATCCACCAGGGGATCTTCCTGACCCAAGAATTTAACCCAGGTCTCCTGTATTGCAGGCAGATTCTTTACCAACTGAACCACCAGGGAAGGGATAAATATGAAAATGTAATTTCAAAAAACACTAAACGTCAGGAAGGGGAATAAAAAAAATGTAGATCTTTTAAGATGAGTTTGAACTAAAATGACTATCGGTTTAAAACAAGTAGGTATAGTTAGAGGTCAAAATACATGAACCACTCAGTCACCACAAATCAAAACCCTAAAACAGACAACTAGAGAGAAAGGAACCCAAGCATACCACTAAAGAAAATCATCAAATCACAGGGAAGAAAGTAAAAGAAAAGAATGGAGACATGCCCCCCCCACACACACAATGAAAACAGGTAACAAAATAAGTACATACTTTTCAATAACCACTTTAAACGCCAATGGACTATTCTAATTAAAAGACATAACACAGCTTATAAGATTAAAAAAAAAAAAAAAAGACCTATCTAAACACTAAATTCAAGGAACTCACCTCAAAGCTAAAACAGACTAAGAGGAGATGGAACAGTTATCTCATGCAAATGGTAATGACAAGAAAGGTAGGGAACGATATTCTTATCAGACACAGTTGACTTTAAAAGTCTACAACAAAAGAAAAAGGGGCATTATATAATAATAAAGGAATTGATACAAGGGAGAACATAACATTTATTACTGTATGTACACCTAATACAGTTGCACCTAAATATATAGAGCAAATATTAACAGACATAAAAGGAAAAACTGACAATAATACAGTACTAGTAGGGGAGTTTAACACCACATGTAACTTGAGAGATGATCCAATGAGGAAACAGTAATCTTAAATGACATGTTATGCCAGTTAGGCTTAATAGAGATGTGTAGAACATCCTATCCAAAACTGGCATAATAAACATTCTTTTCAAGTGAACATGAAATGGTCTCCAGGATAGATCACAAGCTAGGCCACAAAACAAGTCTCAACAAATTTAAGAGGCTAGAAATAATAAGTATTTTTTCCAGCCACGTCAGTATGATATTAGATATCAATTACAGGAAAGAAAGTGGGAAAAACACAAACACATGGAGACTGGACAAAATGGTATTAAAAAAAAAGTCAATGGGTCAAGATTTCCCTAGTGGTCCAATGGCTAAGACTACACGCTCCCAATGCAGGGAGTCCAGTTCAATTCCTGGTTGAGGAACTAGATCCCGCACCTGCAATTAAAAGCGTTTGCATGCCGCCAACTAAACGAGTTCGCAAGCCACAGCTAAATCTGGTGAAAGTGAAAGTGTTAATTCGCTCAGTCATGCCCAACTCTTTGTGACCCCATAGACTGTAGCCCACCAGGCTCTTCTGTCTATGGAATTTTCCAGGAAAGAATACTAGAGGCGGTTGCCATTTTCTCATCCAGGGGATCTTCCCGACCCAGGGATAGAACCCAGGTCTCCTGCACTGCAGGCAGATTCTAAACATCTGGTGCAGCCACATGCATAATTTTTTTTAAGTTCATAAATAAACAGGCCAGTGAAAAATATCAAAGAAGAGATCAGAAAATACCTCAAGATAAGTGAAAATCAAAATACAAATTTCCAAAATCTATGGGATGCAGCAAAAGCAGTTCTAAGAGGGAAGTTGGTAACAATACAAGCCTTTCTCAAGAAATAAGAAAAATCTTAAACAACCTAACTTACCATCTAAAGGATTTAGAAAAAGAAGAAAAATCAAAGCCCAAGGTCAGCAAAAGGAAGGAAATAACAAAGAGAGGAAAAATATAAACAGATCAAAAAAGTAATGAGAGAAAAATAACCAATGAAAATAAAAGCTATGTTTTTTAAAGATAAGCAAAATTGATAAGCCTTTAGCCAGGCTGATTGAAAAAAATAAAAAGAGAACTCAAAGAAAATGAGCTTAAGAGGAGAAATTACAACTGATATCACAGATATTAAAAAAAAAAAAACCCATTAGAGAATATTATGAACATATTATATATACCAACAAACTGGATGATCTAGAAGAAATGGATAAATCTCTATAAACATATAATTTTCCAAGACTAAATCAGAAAGACAGACAACCTGAAGAGATTGACCACTAGTAGTGAAACTGAATCAGTAATCAAAAATGTTCCAAAGTCCAAAACCAAATGGCTTAACAGAGGAATTTTATCAGGCAAAGAAGAGCTAATAACTATCCTCACACTATTCCCAAAAACTGAATAGAACACTCTCTAATTCATTCTATGAAGTCATCATCACCCTTATACCAAAACTCGAAAAAGATACTATGAAAAAGGAAAATTACAGGCCAATTATGTTTGATGAATATAGATGCAAAAATCATTGACAATATATTAGCAAATCAAATCCAACAGTAAATAAAAAAGATCAATCACCATGATCAAGTTGGAATCATCCTAGGGTAACCAGAATGGTTTTTCATACATAAAATTAATAACACACACCGCGTGAACAAAAGGAAAGACAAAAGCCATTTTATCGTCTTCATAGACACAGAAAAAGCAAGTGACAAAACTCAATTTCCATTCATGATAAAAACTTTCAAAGTGTGTACAGAGGAAACTATCTCAATGTAACAAAGGCCATTTACAACAAACTCACAGCTAACATAATATTCACCCCGAAACAATCACAGATAAAATGCAATCCCTATCAAGATTCTGATGACATTTTTCACAGAACTAGAACTAATCCTAAAATTTATATGGAACCACAAAAGACCCTGAATTACCACAGCAATTCTGAAAAATAAAGAACAAATCTGGAGGTGTAACTATTTCAGACTTCAGATAATATGCAAAGCTACAGTAATCAAAGCAACACAGTATTGCCACAAAGAAACACAAAGATCAATGGAACAGAAAAGAGCCCAGAAATAAACCATCAATGGTCAATTAATCCACAAAAAAAGAGGCAAGAATATACATGTAAAACAATGAAATTAAGCCATTCCCTCACACAAGTATACAAAAATAAATTCAAAATGATGTAAAGATCTAAATGTAGGACATAATACCATAAAACTCTTAGAAGAGAACACAGACAAAACACTCTTTAACAGAAATCATAGCAATATTTTCAAAGATCAGTCTCCTAGTTGGCAAAAGAAATAAAATGCAAAAATAAACAAACATGACCAATTCAAAATTAAAAGCTTTTGCACAGCAAAGGAAACTCTCAACAAACAAAAACACAACCCAAACAATGTGACTGACAAGGGCTTAATTTTCAAAATATATCAACAGCTCATACAAATCAATTAAAAAAAAGAAAAATAGGCAGAAGACCTGAGTAGATGTTTTTCAGAGAAGACACACAGATGGCCAATGGGCCCATTAAAACATCGCTAATGAGAGAATTGCAAATTAAAACCACAATGAGATACCAACTCACACCCATCAGAATTGCTATCATCAAAAGGCAACAAACAAATGTTGGTGAGTATGTGAAGAAACAGAAACTTTCATATACTGTAGGTGGGAATGAAACCTGGTACAGTCATTGTGGAAAAGAGTATGAAGGGTTCTCAAAAAACTAAAGATACAACTACCATATGATCCAGCAATTCCATTCCTAGGTTTATAGCCAAATAAAGTGAAAAATATTAATTTAAAAAGATACACGCACCCAATGTTCATACTAGCCTTATTTACAATAGCCAAGATAGAGAAGCAACCTAAGCGTTCCTCAACACATGAATGAATAAAGAAGATGTCACACACACACACACACACACACATATATCACCCAGCCACAAAAAAAGAATGAAATTCTGCCATTTACAAAAACACAGGTGGGCCTGGAGGGTGTCATGCTTAGTGAACTACATCATACAAAGAAAGGCAAATACTCTATGATATCACTTATACATGGACTCTAAAAAGTAAAACAAACTAATGAATTTAACAAAACAAAACAGGATCACAAATATTAATATAAAGAATAAACTGGTGGTTACCAGTGGGCAGGGGTGGGGGGTCGGGGGGGGCACGATAGGGGTAGGAAATCAAGAGGTACAAACTGTTATGTATAAAATAAGCTATAAGGGTATATGGTACAGCAGAGGGAAGATAGCCAATATTTTATAATAACTATAAATGGAGTATCATCTATAAAAACACTGATCACTAATACAATATTATAAGCCAATTATACACTTTAATTTTAAAACGATTACAAGTATTGGTGAGGATGTGTTAAGAGTAGGACCCTTATACACTGCTTATATAAATGTAAAATGGTATAGCCACTTTGAGGAAACAGATAAGTTCCTCAAAAAGTTAAAAATAGTTACCATATGATCCAGCAATTACATTCTTAGGTATGTATAAAAAATTTTTTTGAAAATATATGTCCATACAAAAACTTGTACCTGAACTTTCATAGAAGTATCACTCATAGTAGCCAAAAGGTGAAAAAATGCAAATATCTACTAATGAATGGATAAACAAAAGGTGGTATGTCCATACAATGGAATATTATATGGCAATGAAAATAAGTGAAATACTAATATATGTTACAACATGGACCAACCTTGAAAACTATGCTAAGTGAAAAAAGCAAGTTACAAAAGGCTATCTATTGCACAATTCCATTTATACACAACGTTCAGAATAGGCAAATCTATAGAGGCAGAAAATATTAATAGGTTAACTGTTACCTAGGGCTGGGAGAAATGACTGCTAACAGGGATGGGGCTATTAGGGGAAGTGATGTAAATGCTCCAGAACTGATTGTGGTAATTGTTTTAAAACTGACAATATACTAAAAACCACTGAACTGTACACCAAATTGGTGACTTGTATAATATATAAATTTTATCGCAATAAAAAATTAAGACTGAGAAGATTCTCTTAATCACAATGTTCTGCATCTATCCTGTCTGAAAAGGCCACTAGTAGTTTCAAATCTGAACACATAGTAATCTTTAAAGACCAAAAAAAAAGATTAAAGGAAAAAAAAGCCAAAATACCTCTCACTGGACATTTCATCTATTTCTGGAATAATACAAACAAGTGTTTCTGTAGTCACATGTGACTCTAAAACTGTTTTGCAGTTTTTTTCCTATAACAAAACAAATATGCAAGTATACTGGCCAAGTAGAATGCAAATAAAAACAAAGAATTCAATTCTCAACAGATATCTGTTCTCCCGACGACCAAAAATTTTAACTCAAAAACACAGCAAAAATATGAAAGAACATATTTAATATAGAAGGCAGACTTTACTCTCTCCACCCATTTGGTTATGAAGTAGACTTGCTACATTTGAGTATTTTTGTTTGCTGTAAAATGACTGTAATATATAACATAGTTTGTAACACTAATGAATGTTTCATGGCAAAGTTTCCAATTCAGTATCTTTATGGTCAGAACAACTAGAGATGAATTAAAAATTAAATCTAATCATTAAAGAAGAAAAAAAAAAAAAACAGCCATCTATACACGTTCTAATCCTCACAGGTAGTCTGGCTGGCCCTCAGTTTAGATTAGGATTATTCCGCTAAAAGCACAGTAGAGAGGGCAATGTTACTAAGGCTCAGTCCAGAAGCTTGTCAGCATGTAACTTTCACTTCAGTTACACAGGGTTATTAAAACACCCTTCCAAGGGAACTTGGAAACAAAAATGGAATTTGAGATTATTCCCTCTTGAATCAATAAAGAAACACAATTCACCCAGAAAACATTCAACTATCTAAGAACTCTTAACAGTAAGAGATCCTGGGGAAAGGGAACACAGTCAACTACAAGTCAGCCATACCAAATGTAGTAAGCTAGTCCTCAAGAAGAGAACAAGCCAAGCAGATTCAAGCCAAGCAGATTCAAGTAGGTACAAAACACAACAGTTAACACAAATATGACTACTTTAAAGGCAACAAGTACTCATTCACACCACCTCGATTACTCAGCTCTAATAGGAGTTTGGGCCTACCTCATCAGCAACCACAATTTATACTCCTTTTTAAGTCAGCCTGACTTGCAATTTAACCCCACAGTGTTTTATCTCTTGACAAGACCTCCTAATCTTTATAGATGATCTTCTTACTTATATATATGTATCACATTTATGTACAATCACCAGGAATTTTAAGTAATCCAATTAACCCAATATACTGGATGAGATCATTACAAACATTTTTCAAATGTTTGTACAGATTATTTCTGTGCCCTTTATAAGAACTAACACTCATTGAATGTCTACTAAGCCAAATAATTCATATGTAACTTTGTGTGATGTGCGTGTTTGTGTATGTACATACATAAAATTTTGTAACACTGCCATTTAAATTCCAACCCTATTTTATAGATAAGAAAAGGTTCAGGGATTTAAAAATTTGTCCAAGGTTAACATATAATTAAGTGGTAAGGCTGGAATTTGATCCACCACAGCCCAGCTCTTTCCGCTAGATGCTAAAGCAGGTAGATGTAAATGCACACATAGACATATATAAATTCCATAGTACAAACGCAAACAAGATAAAGAAGAAGAATTTAATGCAAACAAGATAAAGAAGAAGAATTTAAAAGTGGTCAGAACCTAAGGAGATAGTTTAATAAATGCCAGTTGAGTGAGTCAGAAACGGATTCATTCAGAAAACTGTATCCCTGCTACTCTTTAGGTAAGGTAAGGCTAACAAGAAAGAATAGATAATGGTCTGGGGCAGGAAATTGGATGTCCAACTTAGGGAACAAATAGTCCAATTCAGCTGGAATTTCTTACAGGAAATAGATGGGGGAAAAAAAGGTAAGAGACCTGACACTGGATGTCTACAAATATCAGTTCTAAGAGTTTCAACTTTACCCTATAGGCAATGGAGAGCCTCTGAAGGCTTCTATGTAGGCTTGTAACATGATAACAGTATTAGCTTAGGAGAATCCCTCTTGAACACCCTGGATAGAGAAACAAAATGGTAAAGAGCTAAGGTAGGGAAGATGAAAGTAGAAGAGGTGCACAAAGAAGGGCACTCAGGAAGTACTTGAGCCCAGTGACTCTTCTGGGAAGGCTATAGCTTAGGGCAGATCTCTTGGGTTCACAGAAATTTACTAGCTAAATAATCTTGGGCTAAGTTATTTTTCTCACTGTGCCTCAATTTTTATCTATAAAATGGGGATAATAAAAACAGTACATATCTCCTAATTATATCTGAGGATTAAATGAGATGATATATATAAAGAACTTAGAAAGTGCCTAACAAAAAAAAAAAAAAGTGCATAGCAGATAGTTAAGCATGTAAGTATTCAGTAAATGTTAGCTATTATGATATCCAAAATTCAGAAGTGATGTAAAAGTTCTAAGTTATAGTAGAAGCCAGCCCCATAGATAAGGACTAAGAACCTAAGTTACTAAATATCATTCAAGATGGTACTCAGTGTTATCTGTGCATAATTAACTGTGGCATTTCTCTAGAGGTCTAAAGAAAATATGGCCAAAAATATGAAGACAGACAATACCAGGCTCTGGTTTCAGTTTGCAGCAATAACTAGAGATTGACAGACAATTAGGACCATCCATTGTCAAAGGACCAACCCAAAGTAGCACTTGTGGGAATTCAAAGCTAATTCCGAAAATACCTACAGAACTCCAAAATACTAAAAGCAAAGAAGAAAGTAGGGAGTGTGAAACCTTGAATAGTTGCTTGAAGCAAGAAGCCAGAAACTTGGAAAGAAGTCACCATGAGATGTATCTTTTTCATTAGGTGCATTCTTTTCCTGCCATATGATTAACTCCTAGGAAAAAGCATTCACAATTTAAAACTAAATGAACATCTCTCTGGGCTGGGACCTAGGCTGTGGCAACATAGCAAAATACACCAAGAAGGTCAGTGTTAGTTGCTCAGTTGTGTCCGACTCTGTGACTCCATGGACTGTAGCCTGCCAGACTCCTCCAACCATGGAACTCTCCCAGGAAGAATATGGAAGCAGGTAGCCATTTCCTTCTCCAGGGGATCTTCCCTACCCAGGGATTGAACCCAGGTCTCCTACACTGCAGGCAGATTCTTTACCATCTGAGCCACTGGGGCAGCCCCAAGAAGGTCAGAATCATGGGCAAATATGTGACAGGTTATGGTGCCTCCCTAAGGAAAATGGTAATGAAAACTGAAATCACCCAGCATGCCAAATACACTTGCTCCTTCTGTGGCAAAACCAAGATGAAGTGATGAGCTCTGGGCATTTGGCACTGTGATTTCTGCATAAAAACAGTAGCTGGTGGTGCTTGGACCTATAAACTATATACAAAATTTATACCAAAATGGATTAAAGACATAAACATAAGACTTGAAAGCATAAAACTCCTAGAAAACATAGGCAGTAAGCTGCTTGACGTTAAATCTTGATGATGATTCTTTTGAATCTGATTGCCAAAGGAAATGTAACAAAACAAAAGCAAAAGTAAACAAGTGGGACAACATCAAACTAAAAAGTTTCTGCACAATGAAGGAAATCATCAGTTCAGTTCAGTCACTAAGTCGTGTCCGACTCTTTGCAATCCCATGGACTGCAGCATGCCAGGCCTCTCTGTCCATCATCAACTCCCGGAGTTTACTCAAACTCGTGTCCATTGAGTCGGTGATGCCATCCAACCATCTTATCCTCTGTCATCCCCGTCTCCTCCTGCCTTCAATCTTTCCCAGCACCAGGGTCTTTTCCAGTGAGTTAGTTCTTCGAATCATGTGGCCAAAGTATTGGAGTTTCAGCTTCAGCATCAGTCCTTCCAATGAATATTCAAGACTGATTTCCTTTAGGATGGACTGGTTGGATCTCCTAGTTGTCCAAGGGACTCTCAAGAGTCTTCTCCAACACCACACTTCAAAAGCATAAATTCTTCAGTAGTCAGCTCTCTTTATAGTCCAACTCTCACATCCATACATGACGACTAGAAAAACCATAGCTTAGACTATATGGACCTTTGTTGGCAAAGTAATGTCTCTTTTTAAAATACTGTCTAGGTTGGTCATAACTTTTCTTCCAAGGAGCAAGCGTCTTTTAATTTCACAGCTGCAGTCACCATCTGTAGTGATTTTGGAGCCCCAAAATAAAGTCTGTCACTGTTTCCCCATGTATTTGCCATGAAGTGATAGGACCAGATGCCATGATCTTAGTTTTCTGAATGTTGAGTTTTAAACCAACTTTTTCACTCTCTCCTTTCACTTTCATCAAGAGGCTCTTTAGTTCTTCTTCATTTTCTGCCATAAGGGTGATGTCATCTGCATATCTGAGGTTATTGATATTTCTCCCTGCAATCTTGACTCTAGCTTGTGCTTCATCCAGCCTGACATTTTGCATGATGTAAGGAATACATCAAGGCTGCATATTGTCACCCTGCTTGTTTAACTTATAGGCAGAGTACATCATGAGAAACACTGGGCTGGAAGAAGCACAAGCTGGAATAAAGGTGGCTAGGAGAAATATCAATAACCTCAGATATGCAGATGACACCACCCGAATGGCAGAAAGTGAAGAGGAACTAAAAGGTCTCTTGATGAAAATTAAAGAGGAGAGTGAAAAAGTTGGCTTTTAAAGCTCAACATTCAGAAAACTAAGATCATGGCATCCAGTCCCATCACTTAATGGGAAATAGATGGGGAAACAGTAGAAACAGGGTCAGACTTTATCTTTTGGGGCTCCAAAATCACGGCAGATGGTGACTGCAGCCATGAACTTAAAAGACGCTTACTCCTTGGAAGGAAAGTTATGACCAACCTAGATAGCATATTCAAAAGCAGAGACATTACTTTGCCAATAAAGGTCCATCTAGTCAAGGCTATGGTTTTTCCTGTGGTCATGTATGGATGTGAGAGTTGGACTGTAAAGAAAGCTGAGCACCGAAGAATTGATGCTTTTGAACTGTGGTGTTGGAGAAGACTCTTGAGAGTCCCTTGGACTGCAAGGAGATCCAACCAGTCCATCCTAAAGGAGATCAGTCCTGGGTATTCATTGGAAGGACAGATGCCAAAGCTGAAACTCTCAATAATTTGGCCACCTCATGCAAAGAGTTGACTCATTGGAAAAGATCCTGATGCTGGGAGGGATTGGGGGCAGGAGGAGAAGGGGACGACAGAGGATGAGATGGCTGGATGGCATCACCGACTCGATGGACATGCGTTTGGGTAAACTTTGGGAGTTGGTGATGGACATGGGGTCACAAAGAGTCGGACACGACTGAGCGACTGAACTGAACTGAACTCCGTATATAAGTTACATAAGCAGGATGACAATAGGCAGCCTTGACGTACTTCTTTCCCAATTTGGAACCAGTCTGTTGTTCCATGTCCAGTCTAACTGTTGCTTCCTGACCTGCATACAGAGTTCTCAAGAGGCAGGTAAAATGATCTGGTATTTCCGTCTCTTAAAGCATTTTCCACTGTTTGTTGTGATCTACACAATCAAAGGCTTTGGTGTCATCAATAAAGCAGAAGTAGATGTTTTTCTGGAACTCTCTTGCTTTTTTGATGATCCAACAGATGTTGACAATTTGATCTCTGGTTCCTCTGCCTTTTCGAAATCCAGCTCGAACATCTGGAAGTTCACGGTTCACGTACCATTGAAGCCTGGCTTGGAGAATTTTGAGCATTACTTTACTAGCGTCTGAGATGAGTGCAATTGGGTGGCTGACTTTATTTCTCTGGGCTCCAAAATCACTGCGGATGGTGATTGCAGCCATGAAATTAAAAGACGCTTGCTCCTTGGAAGGAAAGTTATGACCAACCTGGACAGCATATTAAAAAGCAGAGACATTATTTTGCCAACAAAGGTCCGTCTAGTCAAGGCTATGGTTTTTCCAGTAGTCATGTGTGGATGTGAAAGTTGAACTATAAAGAAAGCTGAGCGCCGAAGAATTGATGCTTTTGAAAACTGCGGTGTTGGAGAAGACTCTTGAGAGTCCCTTGGACTGCAAGGAGATCCAACCAGTCCATCCTAAAGTAGATCAGTCCTGGATGTTCATTGGAGGGACTGATGTTGAAGCTGAAACTCCAATACTCTGGCCACCTGATACGGTGAGCTGACTCATTTGAAAAGACCCTGATGCTGGGAAAGATTGAGGGCAGGAGGAGAAGGGGACGACAGAGGATGAGATGGTTGGACAGCATCATCTACACAATGGACATGGGTTTGTGTGGACTCTGGGAGTTGGTGATGGACAGGGAGGCCTGGCATGCTACAGTTCATGGGGTCGCAAAGAGTCAGACATGACTGAGCGACTGAACTGAACTGAAGGGTGTAGAGAAAAGGGAACTCTTGTGCACTACTGGTGGGAATGTAAACTGGTGCCACCACTATGAAAAACAGTATGGAGGCACCCAAAATATTAAAAAACAGAACTACCACGTGACCCAGCAATTCCACCTGTGTGTATTTATCCAAAGAAAACAATAACTTGGAAAGATATATGCACCCCACCACTGCAGCATTATTACAGAGGCCAAGATACATAAACAACTTAATATGGATTAATGGATAAAGAAAATGTGGTATACACATACAATGGAATATTATTTCATCACAAAAAGGAATGAAATCTTGCCATATGCAACAACATGGATAAACTCTGAGGGCACTATGCTAAGTGAAACAGGTCAGACAGAAAAAGAGAAAATAATATATAAGGAAACTTTTCAAAAAACAACAACAAAAAACTAAGTTCACAGATGCAGAGAAAGGATAGGTGGTGGTCAGAGGTGGAGGAGGGGAGGTAAAATGAGTGAAGGGCATTAAAAAGGTATAAACTTTCACAGTTATAAAATAAGTCAGTCATGGGGATAGAATGTACAGCTAGTGACTATAGTTAATAATACTGTACTGCATATATTAAAGTTGATAAATCTTAAGTTCTCAAAACAAGAAAAAAATGTTACTATGTACAGTGATGGATGCTAGCTAGACTTGTGGTGATCATTTTTCAATATACAAAAATCAAATCACTCTATTGTACAGCAAAAACTAATAAAATGTATGTCAATTATACTTCCATTTAAAAAAAAAGAAAAGGCTAATCACGGTCAACATTTGATTTAAAGCCATGTTATACAGAGAATTCAATATTAGAAATGTATTTACTAGAACTAAAAGTTATTAATTTAATATGACATCTCAAAAAGTACTTCACACTATCTTGTTGAATGGATATAGATAAGTATTATTTTTAGAATAGTTAATAAAGTTGTCTTCATGCCAAGGAAAAAATTAATATGAAGAAATAGAAGTATAAAAAGAGTTAAGAAAATTTTGGAGGGACTTCCCTAGTGGTCCAGTGGCTAAGATCTTGCGCTCCCAATGCAGGGGCCCATGTTCAATCCCTGGTCAGGGAACTAGATCCCACATGCCTCAAGGCCTGGGGCAGTCAAATAATAATTTTTTTTTAAAGAAAATTTTGGAAGAGAAAAATAATGGGAGCATATTTTTGTCCCACCAGAATATACAATAAATAAATAATAATTAAAATAAAATAGCATATTTATAAGAATACAAAGTATTCATATTCTAGAAACGAACTCAATATATGGTAAAGAGCATAATCAATAATTCAGAAAATGTTGGCTATCCAATAGAATAAAAAAGATCACTGCCTCATTTCATTCACAAAAATTAATTTTAAGTAGTTATCTAAATGTTAAAAAAAATCTTTCTTTACAATAACTAAAAATAGTAAAATACAAAGAAGGTTCTCAGGGTCCAACAGACCACATCATGAGAATTTCTGACCTAAAGGGCAGACTAATTTGTGCACATCCAGGGGTAAACCCCAAACTTTGCAAATAAACTCTGTCCCAAATCTTGGCTGTTAAGCCATGCATGTGCAGTAGAAACTCCAGAGTACACTGACAAGGAAGAAACTTCAAAGAAAAGATTTCAGCTGCTGTCACCAACGGAGAGAGAATGGAATTTTACTCCAATTAAGCAAACTGGGTGCTAAAACAAAAAAAGTGTTCTTCAGAAAACACAACAGAATCTAGTCTATACATTCACTCAAAATACAAGTATAAAGTTAAGATACTTTGGATACACATTCCCCTGCCCCCCAAAAAAAGGCTTTCCAGCTGGCACCAACGGTAAAGAATCCATTGCCAATGCAGGAGATGCAAGAGATGTGGGTCAATCCCTGGGTCGGGAAGATCCCCGGAGTAGGAAATAGCACCCTAGTCCAGTAGTCTTGTCTGGAAAATTTCATGGGTAGAGGGGCCTGGAAGGGCTACAATCCATGAGGTCACAAAGACTGAGCAACTGAGTGCACACACAAAAAAACACAAAACAAAAAAACCCAAGAAAATGTCATGTATACTCAAGAGAATACAGTGAACAAATTCAACCTCAAGACCTAGATATCGCAATTGGAGGCCTAAAGGGCAGTATTTTCAAAACGACTTTAGAGATAAGTAATCACAGAGAATTAGAAATCATAAAAGGAACCAAAAAATTCTAGACCTAAAAACTACAATAACTGATTTGGAAAATACCTTAAGTGGGTTTAACAGCAAACTGGAGACAGCAGAAGATAAATTCTAAAAAAATTATATGAGAGAGAGAAAAAAAAAGACTGAGTACAGTAGAGCCCCAGAGACCTGTGGGGCAGTATCAAGAAGTCAAATATTACTTAAATTATAGAAAAAGAGAATAGGACAGAAATATATTGAAAAAATAATGGCAAATGGGGTTCCCTAGTGGTCCAGCAGTTAAGACTCAGCACTCCCACTGCAAGGGGGCACAAGTATGATCCCTGATTAGGGAACTAAGGTCCCAAAGGCTGTACAGTATGGCCAAAGAGTAAAAAAGAAATTAATAATAATGCCCCAAACTTCCCCAATTTGGTGAAAAACAAAAGTTGTTTTTAATATTAATACGTTCAGTATTAATAAAACTAAAGAGGAAAAACACAAACAAAATACACCTATGAGTGTATTTATAGTCAATCAGCTTATAAAGATAAAGAAAAAAATCTTGAAAGTAGCCAGAGAAAAGAGCACCAAGCCAGAACAAAAATGAGTGTCACCTAATTTCTCATCAAAAATTATAGAGAAAACAATGGAACCACATCTTTAAAGAACTGGAGGGGAAATTTTTCAAGCTAAAATTCTTCAGCAAAATTGTTCTTCAAAAACCAAGTAAAAGGGCTTCCCTGGTGGCTCAGTGGTAAAGAATCTGCCTGCCAATGCAGGAGACATTGGTTCGATCCTTGATCCAGGAGGATCCCACATTGCTGTGGAGCAGCAGAGCCTGTAAGCCACAACTACTGAGCCTGTGCTCCAGAGCCTGGGAGCTGCAACTACTGAAGCCTGAGCGCCCTAGAGCCCACGCTCCACAGTAAGAGAAGCCACAGCAATGAGAAGCCTTAGCACCACAACCAGAGTAGCCCCTGCTTGCCACAACTAGATAAAAGCCAGCACAGCCAATTAATAAATAAAATTATTTTTTTTAAATAAAGATACATTTAAAGAAAAATAGTAGTTTTAGTCAGCCAGTATGGCAATTAAAAAAACTAAAAAACAATTAACATATGATGAAAATATTGCACTTCTGGGTATACATTTAAGAGTTGAAAGGAACTCAGATATCTGCACACGCATGTTCACAACAGCATTATTCACAAAAGCCAGAAAGTGGAAATACAGTAAGTCCCCTACATACAAACAAGTTCTGTTCTGAGAGTGAGTTTAAAAGTCCAATTTGTTCAGAAGTCCAAGAAAGTTAGGCTAAGTACCTAACTAACATAATCAGCTATATAAAATTGTACTGTAAGAGGTTTATAATACTTTTCACACAAATAATACATAAAAAACAAACACAAAAAATCAAACAGTGGCTTCTCTGGTGGTTCAGTGGTAATGTATTCACTTGGCAATGCAGGGGTCATGAGTTCTATCCCTGATTCAGGAGGATCCCACATGCTGTGCTCATGTGCCACAACTATTGAAACTATGCTCTAGAGCTCGGGAGGCACAATAACTGAGCCCACATGCCACAACTGTTGAAGCCTATGCTCCCTAAAGCCTGTGCTCTGCACAGGGAAGCCTCTGCAAGGGAAGCCACTACAATGAGAAGCCCGCTCACCACAACCAGAGAAAAGCCCACACAGCAACAAAGACCCAGTGCAACCAAAATAATAAAATATTAAAAACATTTTTCTTTAATCTTACGGTATAGTACCTTGAAAGGTACACTAGTACAGTTCGACAGCTGGCATACAGGAGCTGGCACTGAGTGAACAGACAAGAAGAGTTACTGACTGGAAGAGAGAGAAGGTGGGAGATGGCAGAGCTGAAGGACTGTCAGCAATAGGAGACAGAGGGCAAGCTGCAATTTCATACATGCCTTACATGATTAGACATGTGAATCCACATTCATATCTTCGAAAGTTCGCAACTTGAAGGTCTGTATGTAAGGGACTTACTGTAACCCCAGTGTCCATTGATACATACACAGATAAGCAAAATGTGTCTGTGTATAAATATACACACACACACAATGGAGTATTATTCTACCTTAAAAAGGAATGACATTCTGACAAATTCTACCACATGGATGAATCCTAAAGAAATTAAGTATGACAGATGAAAAACAAGCTAGACACAAAAGGACAAATACTGTAGGATTCTATTTATATGAAGGAGCTAAATAAATGAATTTGCAGAAAATGAATAGTGGTTATCGAAGGCTTCAGACTAGGGGCAGTGAAAGAGTTCAGTCTGGGTTGATGAAAACTTGAAATATGTAAAAATACTTAAGCCACTGAAATTTACACTTGAAAATGCTTAAAATGGTAAACCTTATGTACAAATTGTCCTTGACTTATATTGGGGTTATTATGGCCCAATAAATCCTTTATAAATTGGAAATATCATTAAGTTGACATAAATAAACCTTATCTATCAAATATTATATAGCTCAGCCTAAGCCTAAAGGTCAGTTTTCATTCCAATCCCAAAGAAAGACAATGCCAAAGAATGCTCAAACTACCGCACAACTGCACTCATCTCACATGCTAGTAAAGTAATGTTCAAAATTCTCCAAACCAGGCTTCAAAAGTACATGAACCGTGAACTTCCAGATGTTCAAGCTGGTTTTAGAAAAGGCAGAGGAACCAAAGATCAAATTGCCAACATCCGGTGGATCATTGAAAAAGCAAGAGAGTTCCAGAAAAACATCTATTTCTGCTTTATTAACCATGCCAAAGCCTTTCACTGTGTGGATCACAATAAACTGTGGAAAATTCTAAAAGAGATGGGAATACCAGACCACCTCACCTGCCTCTTGAGAAACCTACATTCAGGTCAGGAAGTAACAGTTAGAACTGGACATGGAACAACAGACTGCTTCCAAATAGGAAAAGGAGTTCGTCAAGGCTGTATATTGTCACCCTGCTTATTTAACTTATATGCAGAGTACATCATGAGAAATGCTGGGCTGGAAGAAGCACAAGCTAGAATCAAGATTGCTGGGAGAAATATCAATAACTTCAGATATACAGATGGCCCCACCCTTATGGCAGAAAGTGAAGAGGAACTAAAAACGCCTGTTGATGAAAATGAAAGAGGAGAGTGAAAAAGTTGGCTTAAAGCTCAACATTCAGAAAACAAAGATCATGGCATCCGGTCCCATCACTTCATGGGAAATACATGGGGAAATAGTGGAAACAATGTCAGACTTTATTTTTTTGGGCTCCAAAATCACTGCAGATGGTGACTGCGGCCATGAAATTAAAAGACACTTGCTCCTTGGAAGGAAAGTTATGACCAACCTAGACAGCATATTCAAAAGCAGAGACATTACTTTGTCAACAAAGGTCCATCTAGTCAAGGCTATGGTTTTTTCAGTAGTCACGTATGGATGTGAGAGTTGGACTGTGAAGAAGGCTGAGCGCCGAAGAATTGATGCTTTTGAACTGTGGTCTTGGAGAAGACTCTTGAGAGTCCCTTGGACTGCAAGGAGATCCAAGCAGTCCATTCTAAAGGAGATCAGTCCTGGGTGTTCTTTGGAAGGAATGATGCTAAAGCTGAAACTCCAGTACTTTGGCCACCTCATGCGAAGAGTTGACTCACTGGAAAAGACTCTGATGCTGGGAGGTATTGGGGGAAGGAGGAGAAGGGGACGACAGAGGATGAGATGTCTGGATGGCATCACTGACTTGATGGACGTGAGTCTGAGTGAACTCCGGGAGTTGGTGATGGACATGGAGGCCTGGCGTGCTGCAATTCATGGGGTCACAAAGAGTTGGACACGACTGAACAACTGAACTGCACTGAACTGAATAAAGCCTTTGACTGTATAGATCACAACAAACTGTGGAAAATTCTTAAAGAGATGGGAATACCAGATCACCTTACTTGCCTCTTGAGAACTCTGTATGCAGTTAGAACTGGACATAGAACAGACTGGTTCCAAATTGGGAAAGAAGTACATCAAGGCTGCCTATTGTCACTCTGCTTATTTAACTTATATGCAGAGTACATCATGCAAAATGTCAGGCTGTATGAAGCACAAGCTGGAATCAAGACTGCAGGGAGAAATATCAATAACCTCAGATATGCAGATGACACCACCATTATGGCAGAAAGCGAAGAAGAACTAAAGAGCCTCTTGTTGAAAGTGAAAGGGGAGAGTGAAAAAGCTGGTTTAAAACTCAACCCTCAAAAAACTAAGATCATGGCATCTGGTCCCATCACTTCATGGCAAATAGATGGGGCAACAAATGGAAATGTGACAGATTTTATTTTTTGGGCTCCAAAATCACTGCACATGGTAACTGCAGCCATAAAATTAAAAGACTCTTGCTCCTTGGAAGAAAAGCTATTACCAACCTAGACAGCATATTAAAAAGCAGAGATTACTTTGCCTACAAAGGTCCGTCTGCTGCTGCTGCCACTAAGTCGCTTCAGTCGTGTCCAACTCTGTGCGACCCCATAGACGGCAGCCCACCAGGCTCTGCCATCCCTGGGATTTTCCAGGCAAGAACACTAGAGTGGGTTGCCATTTCCTTCTCCAATGCATGAAAGTGAAAAGTGAAAGTGAAGTCGCTCAGTCGTGTCCGACTCTTTGCGACCCCATGGACTCCAGCCTACCAGGTTCCTCCGTCCATGGGATTTTCCAGACAAGAGTACTGGAGTGGGTTGCCATTTTCTTCTCCATGGATGTGAGAGTTGGACTATAAAGAAAGCTGAGCACCATAGAACCGATGCTTTTGAACTGTGGTGTTGGAGAAGACTCTTCAGAGTCCCTTGGACTGCAAGGAGATCCAACCAGTCCATCCTAAAGGAAATCGTCCAGAATATTCATCGAAACGACTGACGGTGAAGCTGAACTGACTCATTGGAAAAGACCCTGATGCTGGGAAAGAGTGAAGGCAGGAGAAGAGGATGGCAGAGGAGAGCTGGTTGGATGGCATCACTGACTTGATGGACATGAGTTTGAGCAAGCTTCGGGAGTTGGTGATGGACAGGGAGGCCTGGCATGCTACAGTCCATGGGGTTGCAAAGAGTCAGACATGACTGAGCAACTGAACTGAACTGATGAAAACCTCAAACTTTCAGTATTGAAACACTGGATGTTTCACCGCTAAAACTGGAAGAAGGGAATGATGCCTACTCTCAAAATTCTATTGAAAATTTTATTAAGGGTCCTGGTTATTGCAATAAAAATAAGAAATCAAAGGTAAAAAAATTGAAAAAGAAGTAAATTGTCCCTATTTGGAAACAACATGACTATGAATGTAGGAAATGAGAAAGAATTAACAAAAAGATTATGAATCTTTATATTTAACCACATCCAAACACAAAATTAATATAAAAAATTATTGTATGTCTATGAAGTAGCAAGGGCCTCCCAGATGGCTCAGTAGTAAAGAATCCACCTGCCAAGCAGGAGACATAGGTTTGACCCCTGGGTAGGGAAGACCCCCTGGAGAAGAAAATCAAAACTCACTCCAGTATTCTTGCCAAGGAAATCCCATGGACATAGGAGCCCAGTGGGCTACAGTCCATGGGGTCACAAAGAGTTAGAGAGGATTTAGTGACTAAACTCAACAACAACAAATGTCCTAGCAAACAAATGAAAAATAAAATCAAAACATAATTCCATTTACAACTGCATCATATAAAATATTTAGCAATAAATTTACAAAAAATATGCAAGCCCTTACCAAAAACTACAAAATATTGCTGAGATGAAGATGACTTAATAAGTGAAGAGATGTCAAGCTTCAAGATTGCCAAAAAGTTACTTCTCAAAAAAATCTATAAACTCAACACAATCCCAATCATAGGCCCAGCACAATCATAATCCTTTTTATATAAACTGACAAACTTATTCTAAAATCCATAATGGAAACATAAGGTCCTAGAATAGATAAAACAATCTGGGAAAACAACAAAAGCTAGAAAATCTGCATTCACTAAATTTAGGACGTATTCTAAACCTATTCAGTGGTTCTCAGTTGGAGGCAATTTTGCACCTCAGGGGACATTTGACGGCTCAGCGGTAAAGAGATCTGCTTGCGATACAGGAGAGACAGGTTCAATCCCTGGGTCAGGAAGATCCCCTGGAAAAGGAAATGGCAACCCATTCCAGTATTCTTGCCTTGGAAATCCCATGGACAGAGAAGCCTGGTGGGCTACAGTCTGAGGGGTCACAAGAGCCAGGCACAACTTAATGACTAAACAACCACCAGATACATTTTTGGTTTTCACCACTGGGAGAGTGCTTCTGAAATCTACTAGGTAGAGGCCAGAGATACTAATAAAATTCTATAGTACACAATACAGCCCCACAACAACCTGGCCCAAAATTTCAACAGTGCCAAAGTTAGGAACCCCTAAACTACAATAGCCAAGACAACGTGGTTTGTTGTTGTTCACTCAGTCGTGTCCAATGCTTTGTGAACCCAAAAATGCAGTACTCAAGCCTTCCCTGTCCATCACCATTTCCTGGAGTTTGCTCAAACTCATGTTCATTGCGTTGGTGATGCTGTCCAACCATCTCATCCTCTGTTGCCCCCTTCTCCTCCTGCCTTCACTCTTTCCTAGCATCAGGGTCTTTTCCAATGAATCAGCTCTTTGCATCAGGTAGCCAAAGTATTGGAGTTTCAGCATCATTCCTTCCAGTGAACACTCAGGGTTGATTGCCTTTAGGGTTGACTGATTTGATCTCCTTGCTGTCCAAGGGACTCTCAAGAGTCTTCTCCAACACCGCAGTTTGAAGGCATCAATTCTTCAGCGTTTAACCTTTTTTTACTGTCCAGCTCTCATATCCATACATAACTACTAGAAAAACCATAGCTTTGACTATATGGACCTTTGTTGGCAAAGTAATGTTTCTGCTTTTTAATATGCTACCTAGGTTTGTCATTGCTTTTCTTCCAAGGAGCAAGTGTCTTTTAATTTCATGGCTTCAGTCACCATCCACAGTGATTTTGGAGCTGAAGAAAATAAAAGTCTGATGTCAGTACAATGTGCTACTGACAATCAGGATTTTCCAATAGATAAATGAAACAGAATACAGACTCCAGAAGGTAAACTCCAGGTCAACTGACTGACAAAGGCATCAATGCAATTAAATGGAGAAAGAGGTGTTTTCAACAGAAGGTCCTAGAATAAGATCAGATCAGATCAGTCACTCAGTCGTGTCTGACTCTTTGTGACCACATGAATCGCAGCACACCAGGCCTCCCTGTCCATCACCAACTCCCGGAGTTCACTCAGACTCACGTCCATTGAGTCAGTGATGCCATCCAGCCATCTCATCCTCTGTCGTCCCCTTCTCCTCTTGCCCTCAATCCCTCCCAGCATCAGAGTCTTTTCCAATGAGTCAACTCTTCGCATGAGGTGGCCAAAGTACTAGAGTTTCAGCTTCAGCATCATTCCTTCCAAAGAAATTCCAGGGCTGATTTCCTTCAGAATGGACTGGTTGGATCTCCTTGCAGTCCAAGGGGCTCTCAAGAGTCTTCTCCAACACCACAGTTCAAAATCATCAATTCTTTGGTGCTCAGCCTTCTTCACAGTCCAACTCTCACATCCATACATGCCATGTGTAAAAACTGAATTGTGATTCCCACCTCACCACACACACATTAGTTCACAATGGGTCAGAGACCTAAATAAAAAACTAACATGCTAAATTCTAGAAGAAAGCATAGTATCTTTACAACTTAGCAAAACAATCTGTGAAGACTTAAAAACAGAATACACAAAAGATGCCTACAATTCGATAAAAACCCAATTAAAATATGGGCAGGGGGACTTCCCTGGTGGTCCAGTGGATAAGAGTCCACCTTCCAATGCAGGGAACATGGGTTCAGTCCCTATTCAGGGAACTATGATCCCATATGCTGTGGGGCAGCTACTAAGCCCACAGGCCAGAACTACAGAGCCCACATGCTCTGGAGCACATCTTCCTCAGCCAAAAGTAAATAAATTAAATATGGACAAAAAACTTGAACAGACATTTCACCAAAAATGACACACAAATGGCTAAAAAGCACATGAAAAAAATGGTCAGTACCAATATTCATCACAAAATACAAAAGTAAAACAAGAAAGAGAAATACAAATTAATTCCACAAACTACAAAACGATTGTGCATACATGTGCTCAGTCACTCAGTTGTGTCCAACTCTTTATGACCCCATGGATTGTAGCACACCAGGCTCCTCTGTCCATGGAATTTTCAGGAAAGAATACTGGAGTGGGTTGCCATTTCCTATACCCATTGCGAAGACTAAAATTTACAAGACTGAAAACAAGCAATTGTTGGTGAAATTACCCCAAATCTCACATATTGCTGGTGGTTAGGTAAAATGTTACAACACCTCTGGCAGTTTCTCATAAAGTTAAGTATACACTTACCCTAGGACCCAGTAATTCTACTCCGATATTTACCCAAGAGAAATAAAAACTTATGTCTACAAAAGGCCTCACATAAGAATGGTCTCCTTTATTTGTAACAGTGAATACATCTGTCAACAAGTGACGCACTGTGGTATATTCATACAGCAGACCACTATTTAGCAATAAAAATAATGATACACCCAACAAACTACAATAATCTCAAATACTATGTAAAACAAGCCAGCAGAAAAAGTATGGTACTGTATGATAACATGCATATCCAGTTGTAGAGTAGGCAAAGTAATCTATGGTTTAAAAGAAAAAAGGAAAAGAACAGCAGACACCTTGGCACTGCAGGGGGCATGGGGGCAGCATAAATGAGGAACATGGGCATCAAGTGGAAAGGTTCACTATAGACATTTCTGGGATGACAAAAATGTCCAGTATCTTGAGTGAAAACGCTTACATGATGTAAACATTTACCAAAATAAGTAGTTTTGTGCATTATGTATATTTTATTTAAAACAACTATTTTTTAAAAATCTAGTAGGGAGGGGAGTAGACAGATAACATTGAAATAAGAAATTGAAGAACTGCTGAACCTGAGTGACAGGCACATAGGGGTTCATTATACTATTTTTGTTTACTTTATATATGCCTGAAACTTTCCATAATCAAAGGTATTTAAAAAATAACTTCTCTTAATTCCCTCTCAGTGGAGGAAGAAAACTAATAATCAACTTTCTTGACATAAATTACAATCTTACTTCTTATTTCTCTGAATTTTCTTTATGCCAAATAATCCATCTCTTACACTTTCTTTAATCTTATTCATCACAGCACAGCTCGCCTTGAAATCTGTTCAGATTTTCCATGATTGACTTATTTATTACTACCTGTAGGGAGAAAAGGACTGGAAAGAGCTAATCCTCCTTTCGCCCATACTACCTGATAGCAATATGATACCTACACTAAATACATTTCCTAACTCAAATCCCAACATTGAATTTAGCATCTAGAATTTTAATAATTTTAATCTTATTACCTCCCTTTCATGAGAATTCATTTGCAATGGCAAATAAGGATCTTATCCTATTGACTATTTCTTTAGATATGGCACATAAAGGATACCCAGTGAATATGTATAAATCAAATATTTAAGAAATATAAAATCAGAGCTCACAAATACCCAGTTTAGTTCTCTTTTTGATAGTACAAATTATTTCCCAACTCATTTATATCCATTGTGTTTTGCCTTTAACCTTATTGGTATGTATGTCTTCATTTCAAGTGGACTAGATGTGTGTTTAAAAACTTCACATCTCTTCTTTATTCAAAAATGTAATCATATAATATTTTAAAACAATAAGTCAATTTAATCTATATATTTCACTGTATGAAGTGATGTGATTTCTATATATAGTATTATTTTTTCTGCTCTTACTCATATGGATAAAGAAAAAAGTCACAATGCTTTGAAAATCTCAAATTCTTTTAAACCACCATAAAGCTAAAAATCTCTAGCAAATATGAAAATTCAGAGTTCCTTAAAAACAGCTAAAGTGCAATTAAAAATAGATTTTTAACAAAAACAAAGATTACTTGAAAAGAATTTGTCTAACAAAGCACCTATATACCTATATAAGCCCAAGACCAAGTTGTTAGTTCCCTCCCGTGAAATACAGGAAATCAAGGTTTGTTCTCAGAGTATGTGCTTCAGTAAACATTTGGAGTATGGTTTATAAGCAAAACCATCATTATTTTGGATTAGGATTTTCAAACATTCTATGGGAGAAAGCACGAGAAAAGTTAACTATCAAAAGAAACAGAAATAAAATTACTCACAAAGAACGACATTATACATATACAATTTTATTATTAAAAAACAGTTCAGAAATATCTTACAAATACTGTCACAGATTCAAATCCAAGTTCTTCCAGATGCCATTTTATATTCATAAATTATACATAACTTTTAGAACATTTACTTTAAATGTACCAAATGCAGCAAAAGACTTAAAAATAGAAGTTTCAAAGCAAATACTCATTTAGAGACACCAGCAAATAGATCTGACCTTTTCAAGTGGCTTTCCCACAGAGTTTCCAATCAATTTCCAATCATTCAAAACTTCTTCAACTTTGGAAATAAACCTAGGAAGGAGGAAAAAACTTTCAAACTATGTAATCACATTTTTTTCCTATTGTTATACAATTTAAGTTTTTTTTTCTTAATATTTTAACACTTTTAACAGAAGGCTTGTAAAGTTTAATATTGTTATTGTAAATTTATCAACATGGAACAAAAACCCAAAAAAGTAATCTTTAGCCCAAGAATTCTTAGATTTTAATTTTTTTTAGATTTTTTTAACATCTTAGATTTTTTAAAAAATCTACTGCCTACCCAATGCCATTCTGGTTTCTATAAAATAAAAATAAATCTCTCCATATTGAAATGAAAATAGTAAACCTGGGACATAAGTAAAAATTGACAGACTGAAATGATACTATTAAGGATAACTGGGCTTCCCAAGTGGTGGTACTGGTAAAGAACCCTCCTGCCAATGCAGGAGACATAAAAGAGACACAGGTTCAACAACTGGGTCAGGAAGATCCCCTGGAGGAGGGCATGGCAACCGACTCCAGTATTCTTGCCTGCCATGGACAGAGGAGCCTGGCACCCTACAGTCCATAGGGTCGCAGAGTCGGACACCACTGAAGTGTGTCGCACACACAGGCTTCCTAGGTGGCACTTGTGGTAAAGAATCCACCTTCCAATGCAGGAGACCTAAGAGACAAGGAAGTCTTGTCTGAGTAAGGAAGATTCCCTGGAGTAGGAAATGGCAATCCACTCCAGTATTCTTGCCTGTAAAATTCCATGGACAGAGGAGCCTGGCGGGCTACAGTCCATGGGGTCACAAAGAGTCAGACACAACTGAGCACACACACATAACGATAATTCTGAAACCAATAATCTCTTCACTATGCTCCAAATAACTTATCTCTTTAAATTAACTTTCTTTAAAGATACTTATGAATTCTCTGATTTGCCTTCCACTCCTCCAAAAAAACATTATTTGGGAACTTTGCCCATTAAAATACAACAAGTTTTAATGGACACCTGGTAAGAAACTAAGTAGATTTGTCAACTTTAAGGGATTTTAAACTATTCACTGTCTGGTCTTTAATGATCAAGCTGACCTATCAAAGAGAATGAATTCTGACTAGCAACATGCTCTGTATCAGCAAATGAACAGTCAAAGCTCAGTAGTAGTGTTCAATATATATAAAAGGACACTTTCAGCTTAGTCACTCAGTTGTGTCCAATTCTTTGTGACCCCATGGACTGTAGCCCACCAGGCTCCTCTGTCCATGGGGATTCTTTAAGCAAGAATACTGGAGTGGGTTGCCATGCTCTCCTCCAGGAGATCTTCCCAACCCAGGATCCAACCCAGGTCTCCTGCACTGCAGGCAGATTCTTTACCGTCTGAGCCACCATGGAAGCCCAAGCCACCAAGAAGTTGACTACTTATACTATATATGTATGATGCAATCTAACAGCAACACTGCTCTCCTAAAACACCTACACATTATTGCCAGAGTACTAAAATTAATTCTAGTCAAGATATATTCACAAATATCAGGTTCTGCCATCAGGGACATTGTAAATTATTATTTACATTTTTGATGTATGTTTTTATGATTCAACTGAACCTTATAATTATTCCTTTTTAAAATGAAGATATTAATTAACATAGCATTTTGAGGCGGTTCAAATGGCAATTATCAGATCTTATAGAGTGCTCTAGAAATAAGTAAATATGTTTACAAAACCAAATAAAAATTTTAATGTACGTATATGTGAGTGAAAATATGTACGTGAAATATACATTAATAAAGGTAAAAAATTGGAATCTTAGGTACAACTGCACCAAAAAGCTGTAAATTAATGACATATCCACTCAATGGACTAATATGCACCCATTAAAAATCATGTTTTGAAGCCTGCTTGAGGAAATAAGAAAAAGTCCATATGTTAAATGAAAAATGTGAAGCTATAGATATAAGTATAAATATAGTTTAACACAAGTTTATAACATACACAGATTACATGGAATTTTCTCAAAATATTAACAGTAGCTATCTCCTGGTGGTAGAATTACAGGTGATTTTTTTTTTCTTTTATAATGAAGTATTTTAATAAATATCAGGGATTCCCTGACAGCTCAGTTGGTAAAGTTCAATTCCTGGGTCAGGAATATCCACTGGAGAAGGGATAGGCTACCCACTCCAGTATTCCTGGGCTTCCCTTGTGGCTCAGCTGGTAAAGAATCCACCTGCAATGAGGGAGACCTGGGTTCAATCCCTGGCTTGGGAAGATCCCCTGGAGAAGGGAAAGGCTACCTACTCCAGTATTCTGGCCTGGAGATTTCTTTGGACCGTATAGCCCATGGGGTTGCAAACAGTTGGACACAACTATGCAACTTTCACTTCACCTCATTTTAATAAAAGGGCTTCCCAGGTGGCACTAGTAGTAAAGAACCCGCTTGCCAATGCAGGAGACTTAAGAGACTCAGGTTCCACCTCTTGGTCGGCAAGATCTGCTAGAGGAGCAAATGCAACCCACTCCAGTATTCTTGCCTGGGGAATCCCATGGACAGAGGAGCCTGGAAGGCTACAGGCCATATCACAGAGAGTCAGACTCGACTGAAAGGACTTCACATTTTAATTTCACAGTAAAAGAAGGAACATCTTAAAATATTCACTGTATTAGCAATACTATCAGTACTAAAGCAGACCAAAATTGGAGCCTATTCTGTAAGTACTGAGATTTGATTAGAAAAATGTAGTAACTACCCCTGAAAGCTCTCTAGATCTCACCTGTAAGATCACTTCCTCTTACTCCTCAATATTAGGTTCTTTTGTTATATGCTCTTAAAAAATGTTTCTTTCCCTCTTCTTAGCTCTCATTTCAACTGTAACTACAGACTCACTTGTATCATTATTTATTCACATCCTTCTTTTCCACTAGTTTATATGTTCAGCAACAACAGGAACCATCTGTTTTCACTGACCACCACATCCTTATGCCCTGCATTGTGCTTGATACATGTTCACTCAGTATTTTTTCAATGGACAAATAATAAAAGGAGTTATTGGTTTCTATAAATTGTCCGTACATACATACATAACATACTGATAAGAAATTTCATTCAAACATTAAACTCAAGGTTTAAAAGACTCCAAAGTCTTACCATTTTCCTACAAACTGTAAAACACTAGTTTCATTCTATAAACAAGGGGATAAAGCCAAAAACCAAATTTCCTACTTTGAGGTAGTTTTCATAACTCTGTTAACGACGACCTACAAATAAGGAGTTAGAAGGATTTAATATTTCACCTGAGGATATTTTAAATATTTAGCTAGTGGAAAGTGATTATTTATCCATTAAATACTCTAATGTTTCCTCAATTCACTCTTAAGATTCAAACTACTACATTTTCTAACTAACTTTAAGACATTATTATTTCAAATTCAACAGGTCTAAAACTATATTCTTCTCTCTTTGCCACTTTCTTATCTTCACTCTTCTAGGCAAGAAACTGCAGTTTCATGTTTGATTTTTTTTTTTTCTACTCCTACATTTCATCAAGTTTATCTTCTACTTATTTGAAATGTCTTACAATCTTCCCTCCTACCCTTTCTCTCCAGTTTCCTAATCACCAACCTAACCAAAATAGTAACTCACTTGCCTTCATTTCACCTAATCTTGGCAAACAACTCTCATAACACGAAATCAAGGGTCTCTCCCTACTGTTCTGTAATGGCTCTAAAGCGTGGTGTCTTGACCCAGCATCAGCACCTTGGATCTTCTTAGAAATGAAAATATTTGAATCCACCTCAGACATACAGAATTATAAACTATGATTCTAATGCACACTAAAGTTTGAGAATCACTGGTCTTAAAGCATCAAATTTAGATTCCTTTACTTAGCTTTGGAGGCTGTCTGTAACCTGGTTTTATCTTAATAATCTAATTTTCCTTCAACAAACAGTCTTCACTCCAGTGAAGACATTTCGTTAAATCCCAAAGGTTTTCACCTGTCTCTGCTCCTGTCAGGACCGTCTCATATTTAACCAGTTTTTTTTTCCATTTAAGCGGTTATTTTCCACTTTCCAGGCCTGGCACATTTCCTGTCTTTTCTATGAAAACACCTCCAACAATTACAATCCACAATTACCATCCTTATACTAATATAACTATTTGCTGTTTTGTTTTTTTAACACAGAGATCAAATGATTTGTTTTGATTTTGTTCTTTTCTGTTAATATAGTTCTGAATACATAGTACCTATTCAATAAAGCCTTGCCTGGGTGGTTATGTCTTACCTTTTGGGAGGAGGTGGGGGTGGGGCAGGGACCACAGGTCAAACTAGCATCCCAGCAGGGATCTTTTCTATGCCATTTACTAACATAACATTCACAACCAGATGGATTTCCTCTCCCAATCAGAAAGATCATAAAATATTCCAACAAGCTAACTACTGACCTCAGTACTCAAAAAACCTGAAGGGGCTCTTGGACAACGAACTGATAACATCTCGACCTAAGCTATCAGATCAGATCAGATCAGTCGCTCAGTCGTGTCCGACTCTTTGCGACCCCATGAATCGCAGCACTCCAGGCCTCCCTGTCCATCACCAACTCCCGGAGTTCACTCAGACTCACGTCCATTGAGTCAGTGATGCCATCCAGCCATCTCATCCTCTGTCATCCCCTTCTCCTCCTGCCCCCAATCCCTCCCAGCATCAGAGTCTTTTCCAATGAGTTTACTCTTCGCATGAGGTGGCCAAAGTACTGGAGTTTCAGCTTTAGCATCACTCCTCCACAAACTTGGCGTTCAACTAGTTTTAGTGATCCAACAATTTCACTCAGCTATTCAACTGGAGTTTGGTGGTACAGGAATTTGGAGTTTCTATGGCAGAGGAAGCCTGGGTCACATTACCCACTGAAATGGAACAATTAAGCGTTCCAAAGCCACACACAAACTGTTTCGAAAGGTTACCCTAAAAGACAGGATGGAGATGGTGGGAGTGTGACAGATGGACAACCACCAGGATTCAGAAGAAAGGCCTCCTCCTGAAACGGATGTACAAGGAAAGGGGGAAAAAAAAAAAGCAGCTGCGAAGTTTGTTGCCTACTATAACAAACGAATTAGTTACACGGACATTAACACAGGAACGGAAGGTAACCTCCGGAACTGTTTCGGCGGGTGATCAACAACTAGATGGACCAAAAGTCTAATGGAAGTGGTCTAAAAGGAAAGAAAACAAAACTTCGGAGAGCCAGAGTCTCCGGGTTTTACAGATGGGGGCGGGCCGGAGCTTGTCAGACCCGAGACGTGGAAGAGGCTTGCGGTGGACCACAGAAGGGAGGAGGCGAAGACTGGGGAGCCAATGGGGCTTACTTTTCCCGCAGAAGTGGCGTCACTTGTGGTCAAGGTTGGGGAAGTAGCCGGGCGGAGCCGGGGCCCAAACTAATACTAACCAATGATACGACTCACTCACCTTTCCCATTCCGAGGCAGTGGTGAAGTCCGTGATTTCAAATACCTCGGACTCGGGCTGCGTAAGTGGAAAGAAAGAAAGAGATTGAGCTCCCGAGCGCTGACACGGAGGAGCTAACTTAAACAGAGACAGAGATAGGTAGCGGGCAGACACCTCACCTCACTGTCAGCCGCCATCTTGCGGAGCGCCGATGTGGGCGCTAGGACTGCCGGGAAGAAAAGCAGGAAGGCGAGGGGAGGCGGGGGAATAGGGGAGCAGAGAGCGGGCGGGGGCGGAGCCTGCACGCAGCCCCGCCCCGGAGACACCTCTTCCGGTTAGTTTGGCAAAGTCTCCTGAGGCTGAAGTCATTTAATTTTTCTTCTGTAATACTTTTTGTTCCTGAGAAGAAAGAACTTAGACTACCATCAAGTCCCCGTTCTCTAGCTGATTTAACAAAATTTAAAATTCTCCTGTAGAGTAATGAATTCAAGAAAGGAACAGGAGCAAGAACAAGGCCTTAGACTCATGTGGGTATGATTTTATGAAAAAAACCTAAAACAGATTGGTTTTGTTCTTGTTTTTTCATTCATCCTCTCAATCGATTGCAAGGCACTGAGCTAGATGCCATAATATCCACCATCCCTCACCTCAGAGATTTCAGGCAGTTTGGGTAAGTCATCAAATAAAACCATTATACCAGTTATCTGGTTTCTGAGAAGAGCAACATGCTGTTTAATGAACACTTTTTAAGCCACTGAGGAATAGGAGTGCCAGCTACTTGTTAGTCATTATATCTCATACATTCTGAAACATTTACAGAGGAAATCATACCATGTCCAGGATTTGTTTCAAATAATTGGAGGAGGAGGTGGGTGGTTGTTTTTTAGTTGCTACTCTTTGGGACTCCATGGACTGTAGACCTTCAGGCTCCTCTGTCCATGAGATTTCCCAGGCAAGAATAGTGGAGTGTGTTACCATTTCCTTCTCCAGGGGATCTTCACAACGGGATCAAACCCACATCTCCTGCACTGGTAGGCAGATTCCTTATGGCTGAGCCACTAGGGAAACCCTAGGGAAGTAGATATGGCTAGAAATAAAACAAGATTAGCCATGGGCACATAAGCTATTGTTTAAGCTAATAATGGGTACATGGATATGTGTACTTTTCTCTCAACTATTGTGAGGTCCAAAATTTTTCATAATTAAAAACTTTTTTCCTTAAATTCTCTTTTATTTATTTATTTTTATTTTTGGCCAAACCACTGGGCATGAGGGATCTTAGTTCCCAACCAGGAGTGGAACCATGCCCCCTGCAATGGAAGCACAGAATCTTAACCACTGGAAATCCAGGGAGGTCCCTAAAAGCTTTTTTTTTTAAGTTTTTTTTTTTTAAATTAATATCATTTAATGATTTTTTGTGACTCACAAGAAGGAATTTGTGGCTAGAGGACTCAGAAATACAGCTTTAGCAATTAAATATTTTAATCTTAGGAGAGAGAGATATAAAAAATATAGTGATATACATGGTGCAGATGAGGAAACTAAGGTCAGAAGAATTTGATAATTATGGCCAGTGCCAAGACTTGAACCCTCATCCCTTGATATTCCTTCTAGTTTCAGTTCACTACACTAGTGGGAGTTAGAGTTACTACTGTAAAAATCTTTCCCAAAAGGTCTGAACTTGCACCTTCATTCATTTATAGGCATTTATTAGACACCTACTATAAACCAGTCATTATGCTAGACTGCTAGGAGATGAAGACATACTGAAGACACAATCCCTGATTTCAAGGAACTCAAGATGGAGTAGGGAAACTGAAAATTTACTGCACGAACCAAAAGAAGAGGCACCATATGTATCAGCATCCCTGTTAGCAATGTGGAGGCCAATGGTGACCCTGACAAGAAGAATCTTCAGGGCCAGCTGAAGGGTAGAGTGGAGGCAGCCAGGTTGGGGGCAGGGAAGGCTTCTAAGGGCAGAGAATAGCATATCCAGAGGGTTAAAGGTAGGAAAGTCTGATCTGTCTAACAAACAAAAAGAAGACACCTAGAGCACAGCAGTTGCAATGAGGTTGAAGAGGTACACATGGGCCAGACCTTAAAGAGCCTTCTATGTGCCCCTTATGTGAAGCAAAGTGGGCATTGCTAAAATGTTTTAAGCAAGAGAGCATTGAGGTCCAAAATATAAAATCCTTTACATTTTGCAATGGTCTGGTTGCTATAGGAATGCATTGGGGGAGGGGGGTTGCAAAAAAAGAAGTAGGAACAGCTAGTGACTTATTACAACATCCAATGGGAGATTGTGTGGAGGCTTTGACTGCTGGGGGTCAGCAGACAAGGTCAACTGATTTGATACGTATATTGGAGTTACAATAGTAAGAGCTTGATGACATTAAATACAGGGATAAGGGAAAGGTGCTTCCCAGTGGTAAAGAATCTGTCTGCCAATGCAGGAGACACAAGGGATGTCGGTTCAATCTCTGATTGGTAAGATTCCCTGGAGAAGGAAATGGCACTCTAATGGCAGAAAATGAAGAGGACAAAAGAGCCTCTTGATGAAGGTCAAAAAGGAGAGCGAAAAAACTGGCTTAAAACTCAACATTCAAAAAACTAAGATCATGGCATCTTGTCCCATCACTTCATAGCAAACAGAAAGGGAAAAATGGAAACAGTGGCAGATTTTATTTTCTTGGGCTCCAAAATCACTGCAGATGATGACTACAGCTATGAAATTAAAAGACGCTTGCTCCTTGAAAGGAAAGCTGTAACAAGCCTAGACAGTGTATTAAAAAGCAGAGACATCACTTTACTGACAAAGGTCTGTGTAATCAAAGCTGATTTTTCCAGTAGTCATGTATGGATGTGAGAGTTGGACCATAAAGAAGGCTGAGTGCCAAAAACTGATGCTTTTGAATTGTAGTGCTGGAGAAGACTCTTGAGAGTTCCTTGGACTGCAAGGAGACCCAACCAGTCAATCCTAAAGGAAATCAACCCTGAATATTCATTGAAAGGACTGGTACTGAAGCTGAAGCTCCAATACTTTGGCTACCTGATGCTAAGAGCCAACTCATTGGAAGAGACCCTGATGCTGGGAAAGTCTGAAGGCAGTAGATGATTGGGGGCAGCAGAGGATGAGATGGTTAGATAGCAACACTGACTCAGTGAACATGAATTAGAGCAAACTCCAGGAGATAGTGGAGGACAGGGGAGCCTGGCATGCAGCAGTTCAGGGGATTGCAGAAAGTTGGGCACAAACGAGCGACTGAACAACAACAAATGAGGGAAAGGTGGGAATCAAAGAGCCGTTCACTTAACCTTTTAAGATTCTCTCCAGCTGAAATACATTTGTAAGTTTTAAGGTCAAGCAAACCCAGGTTCAGCCACTTACTACCTATAAGACTGGGCAAATAACGTAAGCCCCCTAAACATCAATTTCTTATTTATTAAAATTTGATTTGTAATACCTCTTACCACATAGGACTGTGGCAAAGATTAAGTTCCTATGCACATTTGCAGAGTGGTTAACAGAATGTCTTGGCATGTAGTAGGTGATCCATTATGGTAGTAGCAATTATAATGGATGCTTTATATAATGAAAACTGTAACATGTTACTCACATGTGAGTATTACGTTTTTTCCTTTTTGGTTAACCATTAAGAAGTTTCAGTGCATGCCAAAATCTGAAACTGAAAAACCACAAAGACTTTGCTGCATCAAGTTAAATTTCAGAAACTGTAGGAAACAAGCCTTATCAGGTTGCTAGGTAAAGTTTCCTTCCAAGTTATTTTTGGCTCCTTCTCCCTGGAGAAACTTTTTAAATAAGTTATTTGTTAAAGTGAAGTGTGAAGCCAGGATGCTAATGATGTAAAGTACCCAGGGGAGACACACTTTTATTAGATTTTTCACTGGTTCACGAAGCAGAAAAGATTTTGTTTCTTCAGTATTAAGAGCTATTTTGCTGCACGTCCAAAGGCAAGGGTTTTTCCATGCAAGTGTATTCCCTCTCTGGCATACCTTGCAGTTATTTCAAGGTGTTACCAATAATGGCCACAGGGAGAATTTTGACGCATAGGCAATTTAAGAGATTAGAGGCCTGGAAAAATCACCCTTGGCTTAGTCCTCAGAGGAATGCAGGGGCATCACAGTTTAATTAGGTCTTAGCAAGAGAGCAAACATTGTGAGAGGAGCAACAGCAGTGGGACTGCACCATTCTCATCTGCCTTGATGGCCTCTGTGCAGAGAGAATCAGGAATTTTCTGTGATATAGCTCTGAGACCAATTGCAGTAGAAGGTACAGCAGGAAGAGGAAGACACAGTATGAGAACAGGAAACTCTTAGAAATTCTCTAAATCAAAACTATCAGAATTATCAAAATTATCAGTATTCATTCATTCATTCAGCAAAATTTATCAAGTATCTACTGTCATGGCAGTGAAGTGGAAAAAAGTGAGTGTTAGTTGCTTAGTTGTGTCCAACTCTTTGCAACCCCATAGACTGTGGCCCACAAGGCTCCTCTTGTCTATGGGATTTTCCAGGCAAGAATACTGGAGTGGGTTGCCATTCCCTTCTCCAGGGGATCCTCCAGATCCAGGGACCAAATCCTTGTCTCCTGGACGAAGACAGGTTCTGTATCATTGCAGAGGGACTCTTTACTGCTGAAACCACCAGGGAAGCATGGCATGTCATAGTCAACCATAGGGAGGGGTTCGAAGAATAATCCCTGCCCTCAAGGTGTCCACAGCCTGAGATAAGTCAGAAAGAACTATAATATGATTTATAAAGGGAAGCACAATGGTTATTCAACTTCTTAAAGCTCTTTGTAAAATCAGTGGTGTGAAAACAATCAAGTAACCTTTCTGAACACACGGGCAATATCATGTATCCTAAATAAGCAGTCCACTGTTTCTTGGACTAGAAAGAGTTATAGCCACCAAGGCAGGAAGCTCTAGAGAATTTCAAGAGAAGTAATGCAAACTTCCTTAACTCATCATTCATTCACTCCTTTGTTCATTCAACAAACACCTGTTAAAAGCAGCTTCTATGTGCCTGACCCTGTTCTAGAAAATGAGAAACAAAAACTTAAAAACATGATGCCTGCCCTCAGGAAGTTTCAAGTATAATTGAAGTCCCTCTAGGTGATAATGCTAAGTCAAGAACAGCTAGTTCTAATTCCCAAGTTTGTAACTTAACTTCTTGTCTGGTATTAGATCCAGAAAAGACAGTTCTTACTGGCAGGTTGACTTAGTTTGCCCACGTTTACATGTTTCTATTTAAACTATTCTATTGTTAATGTATTTTTGAACTCAGAATGTGAAAACAAAAGAGTTAAAAAGAGTCATAAGAATTATGTACAACTTTACAGAATGAGCATATTCTAGCTGTGTGGGGTGGTGTGTGTGGACAATTAATTACCATATTTTACATAGACATTCTTATTTAATCTCTGATTTTCCTTGTTATGAGGAAAGATATGAATATGGATATGAACAATTCTAGCTACAAGTGATGAATAAATGCAAAATTTTAGTATAATCCCAACTTTTTGTATCATATTGTATGGCATGTATCATATTGTAAGACCTGCTAACTACATTTACATTAATATCTCCAGATATGTAACTATCTGCTCCTCAGAGCCCTTTCACCATCCACTTCAGTCTAATTTCTAATTAGACTAGATGGACTAATTTCAGTCTCAACTGCTTCTGCTATTTTGCTATAGTGAATCTTACATCTTCCATTTATCTCTGCTCTTTGCTTTTGCCTACCTATATACTACAATATGGGCTTCCCTGTTGGCTCAGTGGTAAAGAATGTGCTTGCAATCTAGGAGACCTAGATTCAATCCCTGAGTCGAGACGATCCCCTGGAGGAGGGCACAGCAACCCACTCCAGTATTCATGTCTGGAAAATCCCAAATCCCATGGACAGAAGAGCCTGGCAGTCTACAGTACATAGGGTCCAAAGAGTCAGACACAACTAAAGTAACTAAGCACGTACTGCAATGTACTTCCAAATATGAAATACTTAAATCACTATTTATAACCAAAGCCAGAGCCTGGGAGTTGTTTAATTTGTCCATGCACTATAATAGAAATGTCTTCTCATTGTAAAAGTTTCGAATAATATGCATAAAACAAATGGCCTCCTTTACCGTCTTCTCTATTTCTATATTCCTAAGATGAGCTCCAAAAAATTGATGCTTTTGAACTGTGGTGTTGGAGAAGACTCTTGAGAGTCCCTTGAACTGCAAGGAGATCCATCCAGTCCATCCTAAAGGAGATCAGTCCTGGGTGTTCATTGGAAGGACTGATGTTGAAGCTGAAGCTCCAATACTTTGGCCACCTCATGCAAAGAGTTGACTCATTGGAAAAGACCCTGATGCTGGGAGGAATTGGAGGCAGGAGGAGAAGGGGATGACAGAGGATGAGATGGCTAGATGGCGTCACCTACTTGATGGACATGAGTTTGGGTAAACTCCAGGAGTTGGTGATGGACAGAAAGGTCTGGCATGCTGCAATTCATGGGGTTGCATGAACTGAACTGAAATGAAGATAAAATCACCAATACCATTGAGTGTAAATAATTTCAGACTCTTTCCTATCTTTTTACACAAACATTTATAGAGACACAATACAGAGTTTTAATTCTTTTAATTAATTTTTGCACAAATAAGTATGTCTATTCACACATACCCCAATGTTCATTGCAGCACCATTTACAATAGCCAAAACATGGAGGCAGGCTAGATGTCCATCAACAGCTGAGTGGATAAAGAAGATGTGGTACACATATGCAATGGAATACTACCCATCCATTAAAAGGAAAAAAAATAGAGTTAGTTGAAGTGATGTAGATGAACCTAGAGCCTGTCACACAGAGAGAAGTAAGTCAGAAATACAAAACAAACATCATATCTATGGAATGTAGAAAAATAGTACTGATGATCCTATTTTCAGGGCAGGAATAGAAGTGCAGATGTAGAGAATAGAATTATGGATGTTGGGAGGTGGTGGGAAAGTGGGATGAATTGAAAGAGTAGCCTTGAATAGCATTGACACATATACACTACTGTGTGTAAAATAGACTGCTAGTGGGAACCTGCTGTAAAGCGGAGGGAGTTCTGCTCAGCGCTCTGTGATGATCTAGAGGGGTGGGATGGAGATGTGCAAGGGAGGCTCAAGAGGAAGAGGATATATGTACGTGTATAGCTGACTCATCATGTTATACAGCAGAAACTATTAATAAAGCTATTAATAAATAACATTCTTAGATGGGTGACAAGTGCATGGGTTCATGATACTATACTGTTTACTTTGCATGTTTGAAATTTTCCATGATAAATGTGTTCCCCTCAAAAATACTAGAGGAAAAACTTATTATGCCTACATTTTTGTGAACATGTGTAAAAATTATTCTAGGGTGGATATGGAGGAATGGAAATGCTGGGTTGAAGAGTATGTGCATTTTAAAGTATAATAGGTAGTACCAGATCACAATGTCCAAAATGAGCATTACTAATTTATATACCCACTAATAGTGTAAAAGAGTAGCCATTTCCCCACACATTTTATACTCTGAATCATTTAAGATTTTGCCAGTATGTTGAACAAAAAATGTTTTGATTTGCATCTCCCTGAGCCCTGGTGAGATTAAACAATTTTCCCTGTGTTAGTTGACCATTTATATTCCTCTCCTATGAAGAGTGATTTCAAACCTTTCACTTGTTTTTCTACGGAATTGCAAGAATCTGTGTTTTTTATAAAATCTGTCCAGATGAAGCTGACATTCAATCATATTTGGCTGCCAAGGCTTTATGGAACATCATTTTTGGCTCCATCTCATAGAGTCGGAGCTGTCCCTGCTCACATTCTCTTTCTGAGCAGCAAAACAGAACACCTAAGTCAATGAAACCAACAACTCCACCCCATATACCCTACTCAGCATCACAAAAAACCCTGGACTTGCTATCGAATTTCTCTAGACCAGTATGCCCCTTGGATCTCAATGTTTTCTCCCATCTCTTTTCTCTGTCCACCGAGATGCCCAATTTATCTTCCTGCCTTTCCTTCACCATCACCCTACAATCCTCCATTCACTCTACCACCTTCTAGGTGGAAAAGAAGAGATTTGGAAGAAAGTGTTCCTCAGAAAAGTATGTTCGTTCCTTAAAAGCAGCAGGTCCCTTCATGGTCTTCCTGAAAACACTGCCGCCTTTTTCTACCACTGCACTGCGGGGGACAAATGGGTCCTGCTTAATATGCAGAAGACGCAGCTCACAACCAATCCTCTGCTGCCTCAGCAGAAAAGCCCTTTTCGGAATTTTAAAATCCTTTAATCCTTTCCCACTCAATACAGCGGGGTTGCCCAGATATTCAAAAGTATTCATTAGTGTATTCTTATAGCTAAGATTGGATTCAAAACTTCAATTTTTGTCCTTTTCAAGCCCCTCCACTTACAGCATCTCATTTGCTACTATTGTTCACTGAAATCCTTTCTCCTCCTGTCTACCTAGCCCAAAAAATAATAAAAAACATAGCTCTACTGAGAACTTGAGCTTGTCCCATAGTAAGCAAAAGGCCACTACATGAGATTCTTCATTGGTTTTTCACTCTACTCTTGTGTACATTTAGTTCTAGAAATAGCCACCGAGAACCTTCTCTGCATAAATTATAAAGACACAATAGCAGAACAAAGATAATTAAAACTTGTTACTTGTCTTCTAGAAAATAGAATCTAATGGAGAGATTAAAAATAACTCTAAAACAAGTCAGACTCTGTCATAATAGAAGTATGAAATGACAGGAGAATAGAGTGGATTGAAGGGGTGCTTATTGGATCAGAGAGACTCACAGAGCCTGGGAACTATTAATACAAAGTCCCTGAGGACTATAGCTGAATGAGAGCTGGCTTTGGAACATGGTGACCACCAGTGAAGTGAAGTGAAAGTTGTTTGGTTGTGTCTGACTCTTTGCAACCCTATGGACATCCGTGGAATTCTCTAGGCCAGAATACTGGAGTGCGTAGCCTTTCCCTTCTCCAGGGGATCACCAGAGGGAGGACTTTATCACTGCGTCATTTCTCATTTCTTGATTTTTCTCCTGTAATGAAATTACTTTGCTTATTTTCTGTTTTAGATTCTCAAACTTTTGGAATCAGAGGGGTTTTCTGAATTCATTTTACTCAACCCCTTCAGTTTATAAATAGGAAAATGGTCTTCCCTAGTGGTGGCTCAGACAGTAAAGAACCTGCCGTATGGGAGACTTGGTATCGATCCCTGGGTTGGGAAGATTCCCTGGAGAAGGGTATGGTAACCCATTCCAGTATTATTGTCTGGAGAATTCCATGGACAGAGGAGCCTGACCGGCTGCAGTCCATGGGGCCACAAGGAGTCCGACACAACTGAATGATTAAGCACAAGCCCAAGTCACATAGCTAGATTACACTGAAGATGAGAATTCAGTCTAGATACTCCTCTTCTAGGGCTCATTGCTGCTGCTGCTGCTGCTGCTGCTGCTAAGTCGCTTCAGGCGTGTCCAACTCTGTGCGACCCCATAGACGGCAGCCCACCAGGCTCCCCCGTCCCTGGGATTCTCCAGGCAAGAACACTGGAGTGGGTTGCCATTTCCTTCTCCAATGCATGAAAGTGGAAAGTGAAAATTGAAACTGAAGTCACTCATTCGTGTCCGACTCTTAGCGACCCCATGGACTGCAGCGTACCAGGCTCCTCCATCCGTGGGATTTTCCAGGCAAGAATACTAGAGTGGGTTGCCATTGCCTTCTCCCCAGGGCTTCTTGCTCCTCTCCAAAATCTTTCTTTATTATTTTAATTTTTCTGCTTTTTTGTCTCTTGAAATACCTGATATCTCCTATGGGGGGAACTCAAAGGCATGTTTCAAAGATAATTGCATCCAGTAGCTAAATGTGTATGTGTGTATCATATTGTCAAATCAGATGCATGCAGATCTAAAACATCATCCACTATCAAGCTTTCTGAATAATTTCAGGGGTATAATCAATCAACAGGAACAGGCAAAGCAGGGAGAAGTGTGAGATACAGAGAGAAGCTCCCTGGTCCTTTCTTCCCATGTAAGACATAAGCTCTCTGTAATGAAACATTTCCATTTTACAGACATATAGCTGAATGATTTTTGTAACATTTTTCAGGAAGCCATGCTCCTTAACTTCATAGATTTACCATAGACAATCCTTAAGTAGGGATATCCTACAACAAGCACATTCTATAAACAAGGATGTTCCTCCTAGCAAATAACCATGTATCTTCCAGGAGTTTCAGTTATTGTTGTGTTTACAATACTGAGTTATTCATCAATACTTTCTTTCTTTGTCTGAGAGTATCTTGACCTCTTCATCACCAGTAATGGGAGAGGAACGGATGAGGGCCAGCTATATTAACTCCGTCCTGCCCAATATTTAAATATTCAATAAAAAGTAAATAGGTCTCATATGTGTACATCTTCCATAACACTACTAGATTCTCCATAGTGACAAAAAGAAAAGAAAAAAAAACTTGTAGTTTTTCCATGTTTAACTATGATCAGAGGTGGCCCGGTGTGGGTGCAGGGGTGGAGGTAGGAAATGGAAGTGTTACAAGTTTTTTTCTGAGCATCTTTAATCATAGCCTGTAAAAATGCTATTTCACATTGGTTTCTTGGGACTGAAGAAGAAATAGAGACCTCAGGCAAGCAGTCATTTCCCAAGGCCTTTTATTTTATTCTGCCTTGATTTTTACAAAAATGTACTCATAAGAATATCCTTCGACCAAGAATACTGTTAGAGTTTTATATTTTGCCTTCAAAGCTTCTACTCACAAGTAGGTACTTACAGTAAACTAAGCACCAATTGCTTTTATATTCACCTCTGACTTCCACTGCTGCACCTTACAATCTTTCCTCTGTACAACTATCAATATGATTAAAAAAGAATCAGACATTGTCACCCCCTTGAGGAAAGTGCTCTGATGGTTTTATACTGCACTTGGAATACGTCAAACTCCTTATGATGCCTATGAGGCCCTTCAAAATATGGCCCCTGCATACCTCTCCAATCTCAATTCTAATACCTTCACCATCTTCCTGTAACTTTGACAAGTAATGTTTATATATCCATTATGACCTTTGCCCCAGCTGTGCCCACTGCGTAGAATGTTCTGCCATCAACTATTCAAAGGACTGGCTGCTTCTTTTCATTCAAGTAGTAGATCAAATGTTTACCTAGAAGGGAGACTTTCCATGTGCATGCAATGGAATAAAACTCTTTCTGCCCACAACTGTCAATCTCTATCATTTTAATTTGCTTCATGGCATTTGTAACCACTTGATAGTACTTTGATTATTTATTCATTCAGTCTACAATCTTATTTCTCTGGTATTTCTAGAGTAATGAGAATAAAGCTTTGCACAAAAAGAGACATTCAAGATATGATATTGAATGAATGAATGAGTGGGCCCTCCTTTTCCTTCAGGTATAACTTCAGGTAATTTAACCTTACACCTCTTATTTGCTGTCCATAGAAGAACTGGTCTAAATAGCATAGCCTACTATATTCCTGGAAAATCTAAAACATTCTTTGCTCTAATATCGTGACTCAGCTCCTCCAATTTGTCTTTATTGTTATTGTTTTAGGTTAGGTCAGCATCATTTTCTTGACTCTTTATAAAAATCTTCTCACTTTTATATCTGCCACTCTCCTTGAATTAATTTTCAATCCTGCTGTCAGAATTTTTCCAAACTATAGGCCTGAATGTGCCTCTCCATGAATAAAATCTTTTTTTTAAGTCTTTATTGAATTTGTTACAATATTGCTTCTGATTTATGTTTTGGTTTTTTGCCTTAAGGCATGTGGGATCTTAGCTCCCCAGTCAGGGATCAAACCTGCACCCTCTCCACTGGAAGGCAAAGTCTTAACTGCTGGACCACCAGGGAAGTTTCTGAATAAAATCTTTTAATCTCTCTCTCAATTCAGCTGGAATAGTCTCACTTCCCCTTCTCCTCATTTATTCTGCATTCTAACTGCACACACATACATGAAACACAATTTTCCCAACATTTCATGCCTTTATCTTTCCTTTGGACATGCTGTTGTTTAGTCTATCTGCAATGTCCCTCTGTCTATGGTTTATACCTGATGAATTATTTGTCCTTCAAGTTTCAGCTCAGATAAATATCTTTCTTTGAAATTCCCTATGCCCTTCTGTTAATCCTTAGTATATCAGAATGTGACTAGGTCTGGAGATTAATCCTTTGAAGAGGTGATTAAGTTAAAATGAGATTTAAAAAGCTGGCTTAAAACTCAACATTCAAAAAACTAAGATCATGGCATCTGGTCCCATCACTTCATGGCAAATAGATGGGGAAACAATGGAAACGGTGGGCTCCAAAATCACCGCAAATGGTGAATGTGATCATGAAGTTAAAAGATGCTTGTTCTTTGAAAGAAGAGCTATGACAAACCTAGGCAGCATATTAAAAAGCAGAGACATCACTTTGCTGACAAAGATCCGTATAGTTGAAGCTATAGCTTTCCCAGTAGTCATGTACAGATGTGAGAGTCGGATCATAAAGAAGGCTGAGCGCCGAAGAATTGCTGCCTTTGAACTGTGGTGTTGGAGAAGACTCTTTGGGAGTCCCTTGGACTGCAAAGAGATCAAACCAGTCAATCCAAAAGGAAATCAGTCCTGAATATTCATTGGAAGGACTGATTCTGAAGTTGAAGCTCTAATACTTTGGCCATCTGATGCGATGAGCTGACTCATTGGAAAAGACCCTGATGCTGGGAAAGATTGAAGGCAGGAGGAAAGGGGGATGACAAAGGAAGAGATGGTTGGATGACATCACTGACTCAGTGGACGTGAGTTTGAACAGGCTCTGGGAGACAGTGAAGGACAGGGAAGCCTGGCATGCTGCAGCCCATGAGGTTGCCAAGAGTTGGACATGACTGAGCAACTGAACAACAACAAAAAGGGCCCTAATCCAAGCACACTTATGAAAAGAGGAGATTAAGTAAGACACATGCAGAGACACCAGGGAGAAAAGACCATGTGAGGACACAGTGAGAATGATCCATCTGCTCACCAAGGAGAGAGGCCTCAGGAGATAAGAAGCCCACTGACACCTTGATCTTGAACTTCCAGCCTCCAAAACTGTGACAAATTAAATTACTGTTGTTTAAGACACCCAGACTGTGACGTTTTGTTATGGAAGCCTTAACAAACTAACATATCCCCCCAAATTAGACACTCCTCTCTCAAGTTTCCTTAGAGCCTTTTACACAGCTCCATGCTGGCCTTACCACCTAATATGGTCCTGGTTTTGCATGCTCATCCCATTACTGTTTCTGAAAAACTGGGTTTCTATTAAACAGAACAAAACATGATCTGAATGACTATTTCTGAAAATGAGATTGAAGAAGAGGATTACTCTTTGGGGAATCAAGTGAAAGGTTCATGGATTGCAGACCAGTTTGAACCCAAGGGTAACCTACAGAAATGCTAAACATCAGAAACTACAGTACTTGAAACTTTCTCTTGACACAAAAGCTTAATAGAGTACTATTCCTCCTGTGAGTAGAAACAAAGGAGGATTGAGGAAGTAAAAACAGAGTAGCAACCTATATGTACTTGGATTCATGTCAAACTGGGTCAGGCTGAATTGGATGATGAAACAATATGCATAAACCTAGCAGTCTCCCAGTGGTTTTTACCCTGAAGTGTGTGTGTGAGTGAGTATGTGAGTATATGAGCGTGGTGTGTATGTGTGTGTGTATTGCATGTTAGCTTAGTAAAAGTGGTGAATATTTCAGCACTGTAGTCAGGCTATTCAGATTTAATCCCCAGCTCTACCTTTTATTAGCTTAAAACGTCTTAGCCTCAATGTCCTCATCTGTAACATGGGAATGATGGTGATTATAAATCTATTACATAGAGTTGTTGTGAAGGTTAAATGACATCTTTAATGTAAAGGACAGGGACTTCGCTGGTGGTCCAGTAGTTAAGATTCTGTGCTTCCACTCTAGGGGTATGATTTCGATCCCTGGTTTGGGGAAATTCCACATGCCATGCAGTGCCGCAAAAGAAAAAGGGTTGCATCTCATGTGAAGGATGAGTCTAGTAAGCGTTTAATAAATGTTAGTTGTTGCTATGATAAAATACCTGAACTCTATTCAGTTGAGTATATATAGTGTGAAGTATATGGTTAGAAGAGAAACCCCTGCATGCTACAGTAAGTGGTAGAAAGAATTTGGCAGCACACAGATGCCAGGTGATGTTATGCTGTGGATTGACCTGAGTCTACTTCCTCAAGAGTATGCTTTTATAGACCATAATTTTAAAGTCTCTTTCACCTGGGTTTATTACCACTTATGACTCAGACAAAAATGCAGTCTATTTATTGAAATTTTTGCTTGATAATAGCACAAGTCCAGACAAGAAATATATCCTCATATAAGAATTTCCATTTATTAGTGTTTTCTTGAGCATGATTCTAAGGATACAACCAGTTTGGGGATAATCTATGGGATCCTCCCCATAACCTATATTCAGATTTGGAAAGAGACCCATTTGGCACATTACAGTGATTATAAAGGTACAGCTTTCCTGGAAGAAATCTCAGTGGGTAAGGTAACAACGACATTTGTGCCAAACAGGCAAATGCATAGGAGTCTAACTCTTTCAAGCTTTTAAACAGAACTCTGAAGAATGTACAACACTTATTTCCCTTCTTGAATAAGACTGTCCCACTTTCAAGTCTCCAAGCTAAATGCACAGTGGATGGTTGCCCAGGTGACAGCCCGTAAACTAAGCAGTCTCTGCAGCTAACTGAAGAGTTTGTACACACAGAACCAGCTGTAATTATCTTTTTATTTTACAAGTACTTGGAGCTGTGAAACATTGGAAAATAATCAAAGAAAAAAATCTATATTTATGCTGCTTCTAAATGGATCCCTTGTTGAAGTGTGGGTTGACAGCTGTTCCAGGAATCAGTGCCTTGATGAATTAGGATGATGTTGACTGCTGTTTGTCTTGGTGTCTCAACTGTGTACCAACTTCCTCAGCAAAACATAGAACAGGTAAGCCGAATCTCCACTTTTCACCACATTTTATGTTCCAACTTTTTTTTCTCCCCAGAGATGTCCCAGTGGAGGAACATTAGGTAAACTGATAGAGGAAACTATCTCCTAATCTCAAATAATTATATCCTCAGAGTTCTTGGAATAAGCTATTTTTGACTTTTCGAGTATTGAGATAATCCCTTCTAATACTTTACAAAAATGACTCTAGACCATAGGCTAACTGCATAAGGACAAAAAGTATACAAAAATACTTGTGTTCATTGAATTATACCCAGGAACAACCTTTTATTTTAGTTTAATCACCTGTACATCTGTTAATTTTATTTGATATAAACCTTCTTGAACTACTCAGTATTATATGTGTCCTCAGTCGTATTTTCTCAACATGAAAAGGGATTCCCATTATTTTAAGTCTTAATTACATAAGATTCCAAATCAAATGTATATTATAATAAAAAGATTTTGTTTTACAAGTAGGTTAACCATGCATATAATTAAAAATTAAAAAAAAAAAACTGGGCTTCAACAGATGCTAAGCCAGAAATCCCTGTGGAATGAAATGTTATTGCTTAAAAATATCATCAGTCCTAACAATCCTAAAAGAAAAATTGAGAAAAGCTTTTTTATGAAAAAATTTAAGCTGTGACTGTACAGAGTGAAGATCAGAAGAGGAAATGGAACTCACTAATAAAAAGCCAAGTGGGTCTGTCCACGATAATTGAAAGAGCACTGCTATATGCTGATTCAATCATCATCTTCCTTCAGTCACAACTGAGAGTGAGATGGTAGATGGTCAAACTAAGACCACACTGCCCAGTATTATAGTGATTTGACTTGATAACTCTCAGATTGCAGTTGGCTTAAATCTTAATTTTATTTTTTATTTATGAGATAGATACTACTTTTGAAATACTCTCGCTTAAAGGTTATATTAAAGAGCTTAACTACAGTCCCATAACATACATTGTCATTTCATTGCTAGATGTGATAACCTGGGGGAAAAATACCTTTGAGGTTTTATTTCCACATTATGAGTTAGCTGGGGATATAAATATGTATTTCTTATCTAGTTGTTATTTGAATATCCAATTTCCAGCTTTATTGAAGGACAGGTTTCAATTAACTTTTGTTTTTGAACGCATTTCTTTTAACTGAAATGATACTGCAAATATTGTTTCAGTAGTAAGTATATAAATGCAACTTGCAAAGCAGTTTGCTGGGACAGACATACATATGGGTTTCAAATTTTTCTGTGGCCTGATTTTGAGAGTATCATTTGCTCGTCAGCTTTGTTTTAAAGTTCCAAGTACCCTGCTTATTCAATGTTAATGATTAGGATAATGATGCTTAAGTGACGGCAATCAACCAAATGCCTGCTTTATTTAGAAGAGCTGAAAGGAAACTGACAGGCACTGCTGGTGGGAGTGGAAATTGGCACAGCCACTGTGGAGAACAATCCAGTAGTATTAGTGAAATTAAATATACTCAAACCATTCACCTCAGAGGAACACAGGCGCAGTGCATGATAAGGCCTGAACAGGCTACTTATCACAGTGTTGCTTGTGGAGTGGGAAGTGGGAGGCCACTTAGATGTCCATCACCAAGGGAAGAGACACTGAATATGATCCTTACTATTCAGCCCTTAGAAACAACCAACCAGAGGTACACATAAGTATAAGGCTAAAGCTTAAGAACAACACGTCAAGTTAAAAAATAAGTAACAAGATCTTTAGTACATTATCATTTATGAAATTTAAAATATGCCCACACACATAACAGCACCGTTGGCCTTACAAAGATACATACATATCTGAGGATACCGCTTGGGCACATTAGACTGGGCTCCTGCGAGGCAGGTGGGGGGGCAGAATGGAGCAGAGATGAAGGTGGAAAAACATGAAACGAGAGAAGTCAGACATGGCCCAATACTGCTAATTAGGAATATGATTAACCCACATCCCTTTAAGGTCCAGCAAGGAAATGAAAATAGGCCTATTTTACAAATGTTCCTTTATTATGCTAGTTGTGTTAAATGTTTTGGGCACTCCTGCTCTCATCTCTCCAGCATGAGATCCCTTTTTATTAATGCCTATGTCTAGTTTTTCTCATCTGTAAAATACAGGTAACAGTACTACTGTTCTGATGGTGGTGTTTGAAATGTAAAAGTAAAATATATGCAAAGCATTTAGAAGAGAATATGGCATGTGGATCTTCCCTGTAGCTCATATGGTAAAGAACCTGCCTGCAATGCAGGAGACCCGAGTTCGAGCCCTGGGTTGGTAAGATCCTCTGGAGAAGGGAATGGCAATCCACTCCAGTATTTTTGCCTGGATAATCCCATGGACAGAGGAGCCTGGTGGGCTACAGTTCGTGGGGTCTCAAAGAGCCGGACACAACTGAGCGACTAACACTACTACTACTATAGCATGTGGTAAGCATTCAATCAATGTCGGAGATTATTGCTGATATTATATTATCGTTAGTATGTAACATCACTTTGAGAAAAAGTAGAGGAAAACTTGAGAAACTGCTTCTCTATTTCCATTTATTATTTATTAGAAACTTGGAGGAAAAGCTAGTATTTATCCTAAGAACTTTAAATCAAAAGGAATAAGTGGTAATGATAAATGTCAACTAGAAAGTAAAGTGAATTGCAAAGAAAATTGTGGATTGGATTCAAATTACTAGGTCAGTATTTCCAAAAGTTGCCTAATATTAGGAATCACCTGAAAGCTTGAGCAAAAAGGTATGTACTAGAGACAGAAAAAAGATAAGTGGTTGCCAGGGATTAGGAAGGAGGGGAGCTTGAATAGGTGAGACAAAAAATAGTGAAACTACTGTATACTATAATGGTAGATGCGTGTCATTGTATATTTGTCCAAACTCCTAGAATGTGCCACACCAAGATTGAACCCTAATGTAAATTCTGGACTCTGGATAATAATGATACATCAATGCAGGTTCATCAAGTGTAACAAAGGTGCTACTCTGGTGCTGAATGTTCATGGTGGGGAGGTGTGTGTGTGTGTGGTGAGTGGTGGAGGGTCAAGAAGACACATGGGGAACTCACTGTGGTTTCCACTTAATTTTGTTGTGAGCTTGAACTACTGTAAAATTTAAAGTCTATTTTAAAATAAACTATTAAATTTTTTTAATTAAAAAAATGAAGAGAGTCCCCCACTTCATTCCAGACCTACCCAGTCAAAAGGAACCTAGGAACCTATTTATAACCAGTGGACAGCCTAATTCTTATATTCAAGCTAGTTTAGGAAACTGCACTAAGCTAAGGTCACATTTTTTTTTTTTAATTGAAGGAGACAAGACACTCTTCTACATGCTGTGCTGTCTCTGTTGCTGACCTCAGCACTTATCATTCTGTAAAAGCAAATGCTTGCCTCTCCCAACATCAGGTCTTCCCTGATTGCCCAATAATATCCTCTTGGACTCATGTTTCATTTTCTATGGCCAGTAAGTCACATTCCTGTTAAGTTTTACTTTCAAAATTTTGTTTCTTCCTTTCCATTCTTTGTCATAGGAATCTTACTAAAGTTACCATGTTCCTATACCACTACTGTGTGTAGAACAGCTAGCTAACAGGAAGTTGTTTGGGTAGCACAGTGGTAAAGAATCTGCTTGCTAATGAAGGAGATGCAAGAGACCTGGGTTCGATCCCTGGGTCCTGAAGATCCCCAGAAGGAGGAAATGGCAACCCACTCCACTATTCTTGCCTGGAAAATTCCATGCACAGAGGAGTCTGATGGGTCATAGTCCATAGGGTGGCAAAGAGTCAGACATGACTGAGCACAGTAGCAGCAGTAGGAAGCTGCTCACAGGGAGCTCAGCTTCGTGCTTTGTAATGACCTAGATGGTGGGATGGGGGCTGGGAGGGAGGCTTAAGAGGGAAAGGATATATATATATACACATATATATATATATATATATATATATATAGCTGATTCACTTTGTTGTATAGCAGAGACAAACACAACATTGTAAAGCAATTATAATTCCATTTTTTTTAAAAGGACCATGTTCCTAAAAGGCACTACCCAAAATATTCCATGGGCTTCCCAACCTGTTGAGAAGTTAAAGAGTAAATTCCTACAGGACCATTTTCTCCTCATTGTTCCTAGGTATAGACTTTTGTTCATACTCTTTTTCTGGTCAAAACTACTCTTTCTCCTTTATTCTGGTTTTCCAGTTATTATTAATACCTTTCTTTTCACATCATATTCCAGCCCACATGGCCATTCCATTTCTCCATTATTTGTTGTTTGACACTTTTAAAATTTTTATCTGAACTATTTTATGCTATGTTCTATTGTGCAGGTCAGTACAAGTTCTTGAAGGACGTATAGTATCCTCTTAAATAATGGATAAATTTCTCAAATTGAATTATTTCTGGGGTGAAGTACACAAACTTTTTGAGAAAGAAAGAAGGCTTAAGTAGTCTGGCCATGAATACTGAAGGCAGTTAAATATTTAGGACATTGAAGACCAATTCTAGACATTTCCTTATTTATTTTTCTTAGCTTTTCACTATAAAGTTGTGCTATGAAATGCCTTTTGTTCTTTTTCTTTGTGCCAAATATCAGTGCATTGTAAGCAAATTGCCCACTCAATGAAATAGCCTGTGCTTACAGACAGTGACAATGGTATCAGAATTTGAAGCTGGAAAATAGAATCTGAAAAAAAGATTTTGTGCTATTTCCAACAGTAAGACACTCCACCAGGAGGTCGTTGGTGACTTCAGAAATGGCAATTTAAGAGATATTTCAATGATTTGGAAAACCGAGATAGGATATTTAAAATTAGGACTTTCCTGGAAAATCTAGAATGGTATTAACCATATTCTTTTATGACTCACACTGTGCTAGAATTATGGAGGACACACAAACCCAAGACATGTAGATCAGATCAGATCAGATCAGTCACTCAGTCATGTCCGACTCTTTGTGACCCCATGAATTGCAGCACGCCAGGCCTCCCTGTCCATCACCAACTCCAGGAGTTCACTCAGACTCACATCCATCGAGTCAGTGATGCCATCCAGCCATCTCATCCTCTGTCATCCCCTTCTCCTCCTGCCCCCAATCCCTCCCAGCATCAGAGTCTTTTCCAATGAGTTTACTCTTCGCATGAGATGGCCAAAGTACTGGAGTTTCAGCTTTAGCATCATTCTTTCCCTGCTATTGAAGAGTTGGCAGTATTATTGGGAAGACAGGGGCTCTAATAAAGAAAGTAATTACAGGAGTTTTAATAAACAACACTAAAGAAAATAAAATTCTACAATAATTCTCACCAATTGGATGTGCCAATGCTTTGTATATAGTGTTTCAGATCCTCACCAAACATTTGAAGGGGGATTATCATTTCCATATTGGAAGATGAGAAAGGAAGTTCAGAAAAGTTGAGTGAGATGCCCAAAGTCACAATGTGGAGGTGGGATTTGAATCCAGGTTCTTTCAGACCCCAAAGCCTGTACTCTTTCCATTCTGGTGTTGACCCATCCTTTCTTCTTCTGTACCACAGCAGATCTGCAAAGTGACAGTGAAAGTATTATTGTTCCTAATTTAAAATATGTATGCAAAATTTTTTTAAATATATGCAAAGAACCAAGACTGACAGTTTTCCTCTTTTTCAAAATTGCCTTTAAATCTGTTATAATATTTCACACATCGTGTCTGACTCTTAGCGACCCCACGGACTGCAGCCTACCAGGCTCCTGCGTCCATGAGATTTTTCAGGCAAGAGTACTGGAGTGGGGTGCCATTGCCTTCTCCAAAAAAAAGGAACAGGTGACACTAAAGGTAGAATATGTTACATTTAAACCACCCACTACTTTGTTGGATCTCATTTAATTAGTTTCTTTCCTCTTGCAGGCAATTACATGGAACTAGCATGATGAATAAAAATAAACTGATTCATGAATTTCTGGAAGTAGTTTCAAGAGGTGATGTGGAACTCATCTGTGACCATATTGCTAAAGTCCATTCCATCCTTGGAAACCTTGACTTTCAGCATCCAAAGACTGGGAATACACCTCTCATTACTGCAGCAGAAGAAAATCTAACAGAGGTAATATGTGGTGTCCAGGGGCCCTTGGATGGTCTTCTAAGTGAAGGATTCCAAGAATGAAATGGTTAGGAATAGCATAGTCACCTACCTCCAAAAAGGAATATGTGAGAGCACAAAGCAGGGGTGGGGGGTAGCAGCTGGAGAGAATGCTGAGAAACCCTAAATGATCCAGACACCACCATCTTTATTCATTTCTTCACTCAGTCAACAGATACTCCCAAAATACCCAAGGCAATATACCAGACTTCATGATTCATACCATGGTGGGTGAACCAAATACAGGCGTCACCCTTGAAAAGCAGCTTATGGTCTAGTGGGACCACATAACGGAGTCTGAATTTTTCCCTCCTTCCCCACAACCCACACCCAGCCCCATCAGTACTTGGAAATTTGTCCCCTGGTCCAAACAGGTGCGCAAAATCCTGAAAGTAGGGGAAGAGGAGTAAATAAATAATGAGACTTAAAGGGGCAGAAAATTGTCCTCTTTGTTGTTGTTATATATCCAGCTTAGCAGGCCTGACACATCTAAGTAATGGATAAATTAATGAATAAATAATCCATTTGTGTCTTATTGATCATTTACAAAATTGTGTATGGGAACTTAAAAGATTCTTTTAAAGAATGCAAGGATTTCCCTGCCAGTCCAGTGGTTTAGGCCTCTGCTCTCCCAACGCAAGGGGCATAGATTCAATCCCTGGTTGGGGAACTAAGATCCCGCATGCCGTACAGCGAGGCCTAGAAAAAAAAAAGAATGCAAGTAAAAGTGACAGCAATATGGGCACTTGGAATTGGGGAGGGGCATCAAGGAGGAGACTTCAAGGGGAAGAGAAGAAATGAGTGAAAATTCAAGACAAATTTCACCCAACTGCATACCTCAGTGCCTCTACAAGTTCTTGGGGGGCTAAATGCAAATGGACTGTTAACTCTGGTTGGCCATCTTTGCTTCCACAATTACCCTCTTTCTTGACTTTATTCCTAGCTCTGTTTCTATCTTGACTCCTTTCTATTAACACTTTTATAACAAAGCATAAAATATAGCATATATGCTTTTTTAAAAATAATATTTATTTATTTATTTTTGGCTGTGCTGGGTCTTTGTTGCTGGCTTTTCTCTAGTTGCAGTGCAGGGGTTTCTCACAGTGGTTTTTCTTGTTCTGGAGCATGGACTGTAGGGTGTGCAGGCTTCAGTAGTTGGAATATGAGGACTCAGCATATACGCTTTTTTAAAAAAAAGGAAAACCATGACAGTAGCACCATTGTATCTACCATCCAAAACAAAAAATTAAATCATTGCAGTGCCTCAAAAGCCCTCTAAATGCTCATCATGAAGTGTGCCCCCACACTTCATAATCTTGAATTTGGGGTATACACAGATATTACACTAATTCCTCATATATTTAGAGGGGTGCTTCCCAGGTGGTACTAGTGGTAAAGAACCCATCTGCCAATGCAGGAGACATAAGTGACAAGAGTTCCATCCCTGGGTAGGGAAGATCCCCTGGAGGAGGGCATCACAACCAACTGTAGTATTCTTGCCTAAAGAATCCCCATGGACAGAGTAGCCTGGTGGGCTACAGTCCACAGCGTCACACGACTGAAGCGACTTAGCAGGCACGCATGCATACATCTAGAGATAGAAGCCTTAAAAATCACTGTACATTGAATGGCTCAAAGGGCCAATCATGTTATATTTCCCTCTTCATTGTGAATCTTGCCCAAACCTCATTAGCTGAATTCAGAGGACTCAGTTTCCCCAAGGGACTGGGCAGGATGCTGACTTGGGAATCTGAATCCAAGTGAGCCATGAAAGTTTGAGTCTCTCATCTCCCCAAAGTCACCAAAATTTTCATGTGGGTGACTGCAAACTTCAATCCCCTTGAGATAGGGCAACTGAGGATGAGGTATAGGTGGAGGGAAGGATTTGCAACATGGTAAGAGACAGTGGCTCTAGGCCAATAAAAAAGATACATATACTTTTAGTTTCCAGAAACATGCTGCTCAGCCAAATGAACTCCCAGTGTTTTTGGTTCATACAAAGCCTTAGATCAGGTAGCAAGGTCATTATTATTGACACCATCTATTTGGAGATCCAACCAATCCATTCTGAAGGAGATCAGCCCTGGGATTTCTTTGGAAGGAATGATGCTAAAGCTGAAACTCCAGTACTTTGGCCACCTCATGCGAAGAGTTGACTCACTGGAAAAGACTCTAATGCTGGGAGGGATTGGGGGCAGGAGGAGAATGGGACGCCAGAGGATGAGATGGCTGGATGGCATCACTGACTCGATGGACGTGAGTCTGAGTGAACTCCGGGAGTTGGTGATGGACGGGGAGGCCTGGCGTGCTGCGATTCATGGGGTCGCAAAGAGTCGGACACGACTGAGCGACTGATCTGATCTGATCTGATCTGATTTCCCCTTCAGAGATCCCTTGTCTTCAAGGCCACAGCCATATTGCTTTGACTGGATCTGGGGTTTGTAGCCTTTAGTTGACTCAGGCTTAACTTTCACAGCAGGACCTTTTTTTTTAAAAAAAGGATTCTACCTTGATCTGAATAATTTGCTGACCCATTGTGATAATAGCATTTTGTAAATTTTCACCCAGTTTAACATAAAGGCCAGAGGAGTTTTCTGGGGCAGCAGGACTAATCACAAAGAATTTGTCTAGATTTCTTTGTATCTGTTTCTCTTTTCTTTAGTGGGTGACTATCAGCATTGTAACCCATTTCAGGCCAGGAAGAACCTGAACTAGTGTTAATTCCTCATTTGTGGTTTACCATAAACATTTGTCTGTCTCAAATCCCCTCAAAAGGGCTAGAGCTCCCTTTAAGTAGCTAAAACCCACTGGAAAAAATTCTGAGACTGTTTACCTGTCTTGTTCATGGCTGGAGTCTCAGCACCAAAGTCAGGTCTTGACACACATGAGTCCCTCAATCCGTAATTGTTGAATAAATTAACCCATTACCATTTTAAATAGAGTTTATTCTCTCCCTAAAAATACTTGTGGAAATACCTGAAACATTCAAGAATCTATAAGCCTGAATCTGGGGGTTCTATATTCTAAATTATAGATAACAGTAACATGAAGACTTCAACATTTTATGTGGGTTTAACATAAAATATTCACAGACTTTTAGTTAAAAAAAAAAATAGTATCTCCAAACTATCCATATCTTGGAGATTTTTGTCTCTCAAATTTTAAAAAAGGCAAATGGCAGTTGTATGTGCCTTCTAAGTCACTACAGTCATGTCCAACTCTTTGCAACCCTATGGGCTGTAATCTGCCAGGCTCCCCTGTCCATTGGATTCTCCAGACAAAAATACTGGAGTGGGTTGTCATGTCCTCCTCCAGGGGATCTTCCTGACCTAGTATTGAACCTCCTATATTGGCAGGCAGGTTCTTTACCACTAGAACCACCATTTTTATGCCTATCTTACTCTCATTTCTTATGTCTTGAATCAGAGCTGTGTCCAACTAAGTAAGTTTTCTACCCAACTCAGAAGACATGATTGTAAGAATGCTGTGATTTTGCAGGTTGTTGGATTTCTTCTGGAAAAGGGAGCGGATATCACCCTGTGTAATTACAGCAATCAAACCGCAGTCCATGTGGCTAATTGTGATGTCCAAAGACAACTCTTGGCCATCAATGGAATCCAAGCTCCCCAAATGCAACTTCTGCAAAGCTCATGGCAAGGTGATCTTGAACAACTTCAACACTTGCTGGTCAGTTAATTCAGTGTTTGCTTCTGTCTTTGGGTGAGTGGGTGAGACTTGAAAAGAGAACAGACTACACATGACTCCTTCTAAAGAAAAATAAGTTCTTTTCAAATGCAGTCCCAGAAAGTTTCAGGCAGGACATATGAGACAGAAACAGGATTAAATGGGACACTTGGGGTGGAAAACAAGATAATAAAAGCACACAGCAGCACAGCCTATTTACACCTTCTTTCTAGCTGGATGGGAGAAGTCATGTAGCACCCCTGAGAAATGATGTCCTCCCAAAGATGCCCCTGGAGAACCACTGTCAACTTGCTCAGAGGTGTTCCCTTGACATCACTGCCATTTGTACAACTGCTGTTCAGATCCCTTCGGACCATCTGCAGTTATTATCTGTATCCTGAAAAGGGAATCAGAGAGACTATGCTTTGCATAATATTTAGCTGGAATGAAAGTGAAGAGAATACATTTTTCAAAATGCTGTCTTTTTAGGGTATTGATCTTCTTCTTATTCAGATTTTTCTGCCCATAGAGACTCTTTTCCAGAGTAACTTGCGAAACCACATGCATAAGCAAGGACATTCATTATTGGCGAACAGGCTCTTGGCATTTACCTTCTGAGGTACTGTCAGATCACATGACCTTCCATCTGAAAGAAAATCAATTGCTGCTAGGAAACAGCTTCTTCTATTCCCTTACAGTAGAGACACAAACAGATAAAGAAGAAGTGAAAGATATTCTGGTCACCTAGAGTTCAAGGAAATGGACAACAAAATCCAAAGGACTCTAAATTCTTCTATTGTGCTAAATGATAGTCTAAAATTGCCATATATCATAAAGTGAGGCTTAGAAATGTTTTTGGAAGACTTTGAATTTCATTTTAATGGCATTTTTTTGACAACTGTTGTTGTAATTCAATGTCTTTTTTTCATAACCATATTTTTCACTTCTAAAGATAAGCCTCCAAGTTTTAAAAACATATACCTGTAACTGGATCCAGAGCTTAATCAACAGATGTTCAATTAATGTGCTATTGCAAAACTATTCTCAGCTCAAAACTTTTATGCTGGTTCTAACTAATAATAAACATTTATATAAGAGGTGGTGTCTTTTCAGAGACTGAAAAAAAAAAATACTAACTAATTAATTCCCACAGCACCCCTCTGAGGTAATATCATTATCTCTAGTCTTTCCCTGGAGAAACTGAGGTAGATGCTGACTATATTGATGTGGCATAAAGTGAAATACAGATGGAAATTCGTGAATTACTTTGACCTGTAAAATAAACAATTCAGACAATTTGGCCTTCCAGTAGCTTCTCAGCTCTGAATTTTCCAGATTAAATTTTACTAAAACAACAAATAGCATCTATACATCCACCTCCATTTGATTGTATAAATCCTGTTCAATAAGTTACCTTGTAATTGTAAACCAGTCATTCACTCCACAGATGTTTTCTGAGCATGGTCAGACACTCTGCTCAGTGCTTTTCATTTCCTGTTTCCAATCATCCAAACAATCCTGTAAGAAAGGACCTGAAGACCCTGAAGTTCAGGGAATAAGATTGCCAGATTTTGCAAATAAAAATACAGGACACTCATTAAAATTGAATGACACTCATTGAATTTCAAGTAAATACCAACTATTTGGTATTTAACTAGCTGTCCCTTATTTCATCAGGGTGATTTTATCAACTTTTAACAGAATGTACTTGATATAACCCTGTCAGGGAAGTTAAATAACCAATTTAAGGACCTCAAATTCAAACTCCAATCTGTCTGTCTCAGGTTTGTGTTATTTCAGTTCATCAGCTCCTCTCAAGATATTGAGGAACAGTATCTTGAAATTAAAATGAGAATTTGGCCAGGTGATGAAAATGTAAAGATTAGTATTAATGGACATGCAGTAAAGACATAATAGAAATAAAGCTTCATGTTTTTAAAGGCATCTGAAGAGTTCCTGGATATAAATTTCCCAAACCAACATGGCTTGACTCCTCTGATGCTGGCTGTGAGAGATGTGGACCTGTTTGAAAGGCTTGATATGTTAACGCTCTATAGACCTGCGGAGGTTCTCTCTGAGCTTCTCAGGCATCATGCGTGAGTATCAGGTGGTTAGCCAGTACCCATGGAAGGGTGTCTCTGCCATTGTTACTTACAAAGTCATTTGCAAACCTAGATATATAGATTGTTTGTTTATACATGTATACTGTGGTGCTCACTCACATCTGACTGTTTGTGACTCCATGGACTATAGCCCACAAGGTTCCTCTGTCCATGGGATTTTCCAGGAAAAAATACTGGAGTGGATTGCCATTTCCTACTCCAAGGGATCTTCCTGACGCAGGGATCAAATCCGTGTCTCTTGTATGTGGATTCTTTACCACTGTGCCACCTAGGAAGCCCCTTATACCTGTATACATGTATATGTATAATGTATATTATAAAATACTGTATGTATACAAAGATAAATATAATGTATATACATATATATATGAAATGCCCATGCATATTCATAAATGGGACTTCAAAGTTGCAAAGTGATGTACAGATGTTAGAGGTTGCTATCTATTATTTTTATGATATTGTCCTTTTATTTCATTTGTTTAAATACTTCCTCTTTGGTGTTCCTGAGACTGTCAAATAATTCTTGAGTATGTAGCTCCTTACCCCCAAAATGTTATTAAATATTCCAGAAAGCATTGTCAATTATCAAAAATAAATTATAGTAGTGATTTCCAATTATGTGATAGTTACATTTTGAGAATTCCCTGGTGGGCCAGTGGTCAAAACTCCAAGCTTCCAGTGCCAGGGGCGAGGGTTCAATCCCTGGTTGGGAAACTAAGATCCTGCATACCTCATGCTGTGGCCAAAAAAAATTACATGTCAACACACTCTTTTAGGAGGAGGGAGATAAATCTTTTTTTTAATTAGAGGGCTAATAAGCAGTCTTTCATGTCAGAAATGCAGTTTCCTAATGCTGTTGCTGTGGCTTCCCGAGTGGCACAGGGGTAAAGAATCCGCCTGCCAAGGCAGGAGACGTAAGAGACACGGGTTTGATCCCTGGGTCGGGAAGCTCCCCTGGAGAAGAAATGGCAACACTCCAGTATTCTTGCCTGGGAAATCCCATGGGCCGAGGAGCCTGGCAGGTTACAGTCCATTGGGTTGCAAAGAGTCAGACATGACTGAGTGACTGAGCGTGCATACACGCAATGCTGCTTGTTACCTGTTTATCTTGTCATCAAAAAAGAAGAGATGGCCAAAGCTCTTCCTCAGTATTGCATATGCATTTTTTGTGGGGAATAAAAAAGGAAGAAGGAACTTCCAAGACAAAAGTATAATCAAGAACACGATCTATTTTAAAAGAATCAGTTATTGTAATAGGATGAAGATGGAAGTCTGAAGCTACCTCAGACTTCCTGTGCATACTAGTTGCTCAGTCGTGACCGACTCTTTGCGATCCCATGGATTGTAGCCCATGGAATGTAGCCCATTTTCCAGGCAAGAATACTGGAGCAGGTTGCCATTTCCTCCTCCAAGGGATCTTCCTGACCCAGGGATCAAACCTGAGTCTCCTGCACTGGAGGTGGATTCTTTACTGCTGAGCCATCAGGGAAGTGACCTGAGACTTCAGTGTTAATAGCTGAGGAGATTGTTAAAAACGGAGATTACTGGACATCAACCCAGACATGGTGTTCAATAAGCCTGAAGTGGGGGCCAGAAAGCATGAAATCAAAGAACACCACTTGGAGAAACACTAATCAAGGTAGATGAGCAAACTAGAGATATCAAGGGAACATTTCATGCAAAGATGGGCACAATGAAGGACAGAAATGGTATGGACCTAACAGAAACAGAAAATATTAAGTAGAGGTGGCAAGAATACACAGAGGAACTATACAAAAAAGATCTTCATGACCCAGATAACCATGATGGTGTGATCACTCACCTAGAGCCAGACATCTTGGAATGCAAAGTCAAGTGGGACTTAGGAAGCATCACTACGAACAAAGCTAGTGGAGGTGATGAAATTCCAGTTGAGCCATTTCAAGTCCTAAAAGATGACGCTGTGAAAGTACTGCACTCAGTATGCTAGCAAATTTGGAAAACTCAGCAGTGGCCACAGGACTGGAAAAGGTCAGCTTTCATTCTAATCCCAAAGAAAGGCAATGCCAAAGAATGCTCAAACTACTGCACAATTGCACTCATCTCACATGCTAGTAAAGTAATGCTCAAAATTCTCCAAGCCAGGCTTCAACAGTATGTGAACTGTGAACTCCCAAAGTTCAAGCTGGTTTTAGAAAAGGCAGAAGAACCTGAGATCAAATTGCCAACATCTGTTGGATCATTGAAAAAGCAAGAGAGTTCCAGAAAAATATCTACTTCTGCTTTATCGACTATGCCAAAGCCTTTGACTGTGTGGATCACAACAAACTGTGGAAAATTCTTAATGAGATGGGAATACCAGATCACCTGACCTGTCTCTTGAGAAATCTGTATGCAGGTCAGGAAGCATCAGTTAGAACTGTTGCATGAACATGGAATAACAGTTGGGAAAGGAGTACGTCAAGGCTGCATATTGTCACCCTGCTTATTTAACTTATATGAAGAGTACATCATGAGAAACGCTGGGCTGGAAGAAGCACAAGCTGGAATCAGGATTGCCGGGAGAAATATCAATAACCTCAGATATGCAGATGATACTACCTTTATGGCAGAAAGTGAAGAGGAACTAAAAAGCCTCTAGATGAAAGTGAAAGAGGAGAGTGAAAAAGTTGGCTTAAAGCTCAACATTCAGAAAACTAAGATCATGGCATCCGGCCCCATCACTTCATGGGAAATAGATGGGGAAACAATGGAAACAGTGTCAGACTTTATTTTGGGGGGCTCCAAAATCACTGCAGATGGTGACTGCAGCCAAGATGCTTACTCCTTGGAAGGAAAGTTATGACCAACCTAGATAGCATATTAAAAAGCAAAGACATTACTTTGCCAACAAAGGTGAAAAGAAGAGAGTGAAAAAGTTGGCTTAAAACTCAACATTCAGAAAACTAAGATCATGGCATCTGGTCCCATCACTTCATGGCAAATAGATGGGGAAGCAATGGAAACAGTGACAAACTTTATTTTGGGGGGGCTCCAAAATCACTGAGGATGGTGACTACAGCTATGAAATTAAAAAAGGAAAAGTTGGAAGAAAAGTTATGACCAACTTAGACAACGTATTAAACATATTAAAAAGCAGAGACATTACTTGGGCAACAAAGGCCCATCTAGTCAAAGCTATAGTTTTTCCAGCAGTCATATGGATGTGAGAGTTGGACTATAAAGAAACCTGAGCACCAAAGAATTGATGCTTTTGAACTGTAGTCTTGGAGAAGACTCTTGAGAGTTCCTTGGACTGCAAGGAGATCCGACCAGTCCATCTTAAAGGAAATCAGTCCTGAATATTCATTGGAAGGACTGATGCTGAAGCTGAAACTCCAGTACTTTCACCACCTGATGCAGAGAACTGACTCATTTGAAAAGACCCTGATGCTGGGAAAGAATGAAAGCAGGAGGAAAAGGGGACCACAGAGGATGGCATCACTGACATAATGGACATGAATTTGAGTAAACTCCAGGAGTTGGTGATGGATAGGGAGGCCTGGAATGCTGCAATCCATGGGGTTGCAAAGAGTCGAACATGACTGAGCGACTGAATTGAACTGAACTGAGCAAACTAAGGTCCCAGAGAGCTAAGTGACTTGCCTAAGGCCATGTATTAAGGTTAGTGGCAGTCCCTTGATTCTTGGACCTATGCTAATTCTTTTGAACCATGAGCATGGAGGGAGAAAAAGCCCTAAGAATATTATTATAGATCATAAAACATTAACCTGGGACTTCTCTAGTGGTCCGGTGGTTAAGGCTCTGTGCTTCCACTGCAGAGGGTGTGGTTCAGGCCCTGGTCGGGGAACAAAGATCTCACATGCCACACATCCAATAAAAACAGAATGTGACTAGTGAAGCAAGTCTAGCCATTGTTTCCCTCACCGTAATCTGTAAACAGAGTTCCCATCGTTTACCTTCTGGACCTCTTTGAGCTGATGTCTAATTCTAGGATTCATGGCAGCATAGACAGGAGATTTGCACTGATGCAAGGAACTCTAAGATCAGCCATGGGGCTTAACAATCACAGGACAAGAGGAATGAAAAATCATACAGAGAGGCTCTATGATAAGATCACTCCACTCAACCAAGCGTCTGCGAAATAAGTATGTCAGTTTAATTTCAAGGTGAAATGCTAGGCCATTCTACTAGCATTATTCTAATTTGAATAATAAAAGAGCTCGGTATTAGAGTTAGGAAAAAGAAATATTGAGAATAAGCAGTTAGCTAAAGCACTGAGAAGAAAAAATCAATGAAGCCAGCTATTTGGGATGATAAGACAACAGTTTATCAAGATGTTTTTATCTTTGCTTGCTTTATGCATTATTAAAGAATTATGAAACTTCTTGTCCAAGGTTGAAAATTTTCAGCAAATTATTAGAATGTTTTTAGACTAGAAGTGGCCTAAAATATGCAACATATTCCTTTCAGTTAAAAATCTTGAAAATTTTCTCTCTCTGTCTCTCATGCATTTTGAATTCATTATTGCTATCCCCAAACTATATAAAATTATTTTTATTTATTTGATGTCAATGTTTTTCCTCTCATATTGGTTTTCTTTTTCAATAATTTAACTCAGTAATCTTTGATGTTGATTCTATTCTTCCTAGAGACCCTAAACTCTGTGATTTTAGTGGAAAATCAGCAATACATTATGTGTCACAAATAGAGAGTTTCAGAAAGCAGCAGTTATTGGACATTTTAATGAATTCTATGCCAAAACCAGGTAATATTTTTATTTCACTTTTGAAATTCTCTAGCTATAAAAGCCCTTTTATAGTTTTTTACATGTATTTGATGGATCCTCTTAAAGAAGTCAAGCTAAATGTATATATATGTGTAACTGAATCACTCTGTTGTACAGTAGATGTTAACACAACATTGTAAATAGATACTTTAAATAAATAAAGAAAAAAAGAAATCAAGTGAATAGCTATCTATAATCCAGGGACTTTGTACAAGACCCAAAGTTAGGTACTCTGAGATAGGCAAAGAAGACTAAGATGTGGTCCAAATTTTTTTTTTTTTAATTTTATTTTATTTTTAAACTTTACATAATTGTATTAGTTTTGCCAAATATCAAAATGAATCCGCCACAGGCATACATGTGTTCCCCATCCTGAACCCTCCTCCCTCCTCCCTCCCCACACCATCCCTCTGGGTCGTCCCAGTGCACCAACCCCAAGCATCCAGTATCGCGCGTCAAACCTGGACTGGCAACTCGTTTCTTACATGATATTCTACATGTTTCAATGTCACTCTCCCAAATCTTCCCACCCTCTCCCTCTCCCACAGAGTCCATAAGACTGTTCTATACATCAGTGTCTCTTTTGCTCAGTACAGTCAGGGACACACTACATCAGTCAGAGGAGAAAGAGATTGTTATAAACTTAAAAGGGGAAGAAGGACTTGCTGTGGTTCTCTAATGCTGGATAAAATATGAAGGAAGCAAAAAGATGTGATATAGGCATGGAGAAAGCGTCTAAGCAAGACAAAACACAGCCACAGAAAGAAATGTAATGGAAAAAGTGCCACTGAGCCACGTGTGACTTTGTGAAAACTGCTTGACTTTATTGTCTGATTGGATTTTTGTTGGGAGCTCTGGACAGGGAACAAGGCTATCCCCAGGAAGGTTTCATGGAAGAGGTAAGACTCAATCTGGTTCTAAAAAAAACCATGAGAGCTGATTTTGTGGACAGAGGCATCATGCTGTAAGTGAGCATGGCTCATCCCAGGGGCGAACCGGAGACTAAAACCAACAGTTCATGTCAGGGGAAAGGAATGCAGAAGATAGACACACAAAGAGACTGAGTCCATCAAAGAGTCGTTAAATGTCAGACTGAAGGACATTTTTTTTTTTTTTTTTGGCAATGAAATAGAGTCACTGAAGAATTTTAAGACAGGGAACGATGAAAGCCATGTTTTAGGAGAGGAAGAGACTCATGACAAGCAAGCTCTATTAAGAAACTATAGAAGTACCTGTGCGTGGTTTCAAGGATCAGGAAAAGAGACTTTGGACATGGCGTGTAGTGGGCCTGAGAGGTTCTAGGTATGTGAGTTTAAGAGAATGTGAAAGAATTCACAGAATATAGTGATGCAAAGTTGATAGAGGAGACATATAGACAAGGGTTGAGAGGCTTGAGTTAAACATGATTCCAAAGTTTCAGCCCAGGTTCGATGCACGATGCTGGATGCTTGGGGCTGGTGCACTGGGACGGCCCAGAGGGATGGTATGGGGAGGGAGGAGGGAGGAGGGTTTGGGATGGGGAACACATGTATACCTGTGGCTGATTCATTTTGATATTTGGCAAAACTAATATAATTATGTAAAGTTTAAAAATAAAATAAAATTAGAAAAAGAAAAAAAAAAACCTACTTCGTATCACCTAAAGGGAAATGGCAAATTTAATGAAAAAAAAAAAAATTAACCTGAGCTATAATCTAAATTTGGATTCAGTTTATTTCCCTTACCAGATGGAATGAACAAGTCTTAGAAATAGTGTTTTGGTTCAAATTAGATTGTTTGAAAAATTAAACTATATGTTTTCAACAACAACAACAAAAAAACAAAGTTTCAGCCCTAGGAAGTAGGGAGGTAGAAATACAATTAACAAAATAGGAGAACATTATGGCTTGGTGTGGATGTTGAGGTAATGGGTTCTAAAACACTCATTTGATGAGAACTTTTGATCTTCAAAGTAGCAATTTTCTGTAGGCCAGGGCTTGTGGGGAAAGGATTGGATAAGATGGACTGATGGGTTTCTTTGCAAGTTCTCTACAAGGAGACTGTGAAGATCTGAGAGTAGGTGAGATCACTAAAGGATCGATGATGGTGAGAAAATTGCAGGGGCTGGGCAGAGAAGGTACACATGGACGAGGCATAAGAAAGGAAGGAGGAGAATTAGGAGAGAACTGCAAGAAAGAAGGGGTGGGAAGCAGCATCAAATTGGAAAAGAGTTTACAAAGCAGATGTGATAAGAAAGTGAGGGTTTCAATGGTAGGATGGAGGCAGTAGAAAGGTTGCAAAGAGTGAAGAAAGAAAATATGGTGAACAAATGCAGGCTATGAGTAGAGATCACTCTTTCAATTTTGTATCACTCATACGATCAATGAAATAGGAAGAGATGCAAGAGGAAGAAGTTTTCACGGTAGAGCACATGCTTATCTGAAAAAGTCAAGATAACAGGAGAAGGGTATGTAAGAGAACAGTGTCCCCCAGGAACTAACTGGGAATTCATTGTTTGGTGTTCAGAACTCTGTCAATTTAATGTGGCTTCAAGTGCTAGACAGGAAAGGTGCTCCAAGCAGCTGAGCACTTTTGTCTTCGGCAACTACAGTACAGATATAATTCCCAGCCCCTTATTAGGGGTTACACTTAGCAACATTACCCCCTTTTTAAAAAACAAACAAAAATGCATTCATTCTGTGGATTCCTTTTGTCCTCACATTTTTTCCAGTAAAAATTATGGCCCAAAGTTTCCTCAGGATCCCAGATCACTATTTCAAGAAAATTTTAAACAAAATGGAACTCATTTTTAGAACCTAATGCTAGATGTTGCTGTGAAATTGCTGGAGATGCAGCTTATCAAAACACATTTTTATGTTTCTTTTGGCAGAAAGACATGCTGAATCATTGCTTGACATTTGTCATGATACAAACTCTTCTCCAACTGATATGATGACAGTTACTAAAAACCAAAATATAATCTTGCAGAGCATTGGCAGCAGTGAGGTAAGATGCTCTAATCTTCACATAGAAGAACTAACAGAAAAAGGGATAACCTACTGCATCTACATTTACTTCATTTATATCTACTTCATTTAAGTTGCTTGAATATTTATAACAAACATATATTACAATTATATATTTAAATGTGATTATAAGGAAACTTAAACCATAATTAATCATAGTGCTTCATGAGTTTAATCTCAAGGCAGTAATTAGCTAGTCAATTCTGAGTCTCATACATTATGCGTGTATGTGTATACCATAGAATATTGTTGCAGCTGAATCCATGCTAAATAATAAAATGTAGCTTGTCTTTATGCATGTTAATGTGAAAGAAGAGAAAATCTTTATTCTGTTCATGTCAAATCCATCCTAGGATACCACAAAGGAGGTGCCTCCTCTTGGTCCTGGTCATTACCCCCTGTCCATGATGAATAACTTCACAAAGTATAGTAATAGTACTAGTAACAAACATTATGACCCACAGAAAATGATGGAATGATTTCCTAAATGTATAATAAACTGTTAACAGTGGTTGCCTAAAAGGACTGAAATGGAGAAGAACTTTGTACTGTATATTCATTTGTATTTTTTTGAATTTTTATAGAATTTAACATAGTCCAAACAGTTAAAAATATTACAACTCTATAGGAATTCCCTGACAGTCTAGTGGTTAGGACTCAATGCTTTCACTGCAGGGGTGGGAGTGGGAGCAAAGTTGGGAGCCCTGGGTTCAATCCCTGGTTGGGAAACTAAGATCCCACATGCTGCACAATGGTGACAATTTTTTAAAAATTACTACTCTATATTTTATTGGTAAAAAGAATATGACCACAAATGTGTTTATTTTTACAAGTTAATGAGGTATGGATTATAATAGACAGAAACTATATGAAGAGTTTTAGAGATAGTGTAGTAAGATCTTTTTGTACCTTTCTCTTTCCAAAAATTATTCTAAAACAATAAAGAAAACAAAAACCAAAAATTTAAGTAAAAAAGTAATCTGAAATAACTATAGATTCATAAGAACTTGTAAAAAGAGTACAGAGAGCTCCTGTATAACCTTCACCAGCTTTCCTCAATGGGAATTATTATAACTGTAGCTGATTGTCTAACCTAGAAAATTGACATTAACCCAACACCACAATGAACTAGACTACAGACCTTCCTTGGATTTCACTGGTTTTTATGTGCATTCCTTTTTCTTTCTTCTGTTTGTGTGTGTCTGTGTGCGTAGTTCTGTGACATTTTATCCCCTGAATCTTTGGCGGAGATACAAAACTGTTCTGTTACCACAAAGGAACCCCCTTACTACACTCTTAATTGCCATGGTCTCTCTGCAACCACTGATCTGTTCTCCATCTCTATTATCACTTCAAGAATGTCATATAAATGGCATTATCATATGTGTAAACTTTTGAGATTGGCTTTTTCTACTGAGCATAACACTCCTGAGATAGATCCAAGTTGTTCTATGTATCAATAGTTTCTTTATGTTGCTAAGTAGTATTCTATTACAATTTTATTTTGTCCCACATTTAGCTGTGGGACAGCTAAATTTATTTAGCTGTCCATCTGTTGAAAGACATTTGGGTTGTTTCCAGTTTGGGGCTATTACATATAAAGCTACCATGAACATCTATGTACAAATTTTTGTGTGAATTTATGTTTTTATTTCTCTAGGATACATGCCCAGGAATCCAATTAGTGGGTCATTTGGTAAATGTATGTTTAATTTTTTTTAAAGCTGCCTAACAATTTTCCAGAGTGGCTCTAACCATTTTATATTCCCACCAGCAGTAAATGAGAGATCCAATGTCTCTATACCCTTGGCGGCATTTGGTACTATCAGTATTTTTTATTTTAACCATTTAAAAAATTTTTAACCAAAATAGGTATATGATGGTAGCTCATTGTGGTTATAATTTGCATTTCCCTAATGAACAATGTTAAAATACATTTTAAAAAAATGTGTTTGCCAATAGCCATAATTATTCAAATATTTTGTCCATTTTCTGATTGAATTATTTGTCTTATTGTTGGGTTTAGAGAATTCTTTATATATTCTGGATGTGTAACTCACAAATATTTTCTGCTAGTCAACGAGAAAAATTTGGTTTACTTTTTTCACCTTTTTAACAGCTCTTTTACCAAACAAAAGTTTTTATTTTTGATGAAAATCAATTTATCCACTTTTTCCCTTATGGGTCTTGATTTTTATATTATGTCTAAGAAGACTTTTACTTGACTTAGGAGTATGTTCAGTTTATAAAAATTCATGAATCTATACAGTTTTGATATGTGCACATTCCTGAATATATGCTATTCTTAAAAGTAAATATACACAATGGGATATTACTCAACCATAAAAAGGAACACATTTGAATCAGTTTTAATGAGGTGGATGAAACTAGAACCTATTGTACAGAGTGAAGTAAGTCAGAAAGAGAAAGATAAACATCATGTGCTAATGCATATATACAGAATCTAGAAAGATGGTACCAAAGAATTTATTTGCAGGGCAGCAATGGAGAAACAGACATAGAGAACAGACTTATGGACATGGGGAGAGGGGAGAAGAGGGTGAGATGTATGGAGAGAGTAACATGGGAAACTTAAATTACTGTATGTAAAGTAGATAGATAGCCAATGAGAATTTGCTGTATGTCTCAGGAAACTCAAACAGGGGCTCTGTTTCAACCTAGAGGGGTGGGATGGGGAAGGAAATGGGAGGAAAGTTCAAGAGGGAGGGGATATATGTATACCTATGGCTGATTCATGTTGAGGCTTGACAGAAAACAACACAATTCTGTAAAGCAATTATCCTTCAATTGAAAAATAAAATTTTAAAAAAGTAAATTAAAGGGAAGGAGTGAATGCCTTCAGATATCTGAGCAAAGAATATGGTTTTCAATCTAGGATTTTATATTCAGAAAACTATAAATCAAATATTCAGTTCAGTTCAGTCGCTCAGTCATGTTCGACTCTTTGCAACCCCATGAACTGCAGCACGCCAGGCCTCCCTGTCCATCACCATCTCCCAGAGTTCACTCAAACTCAGGTCCATCGAGTCAGTAATGCCATTTAGCCATCTCATCCTCTGTCATCCTCTTTTCCTCCTGCTCCCAATCCCTCCAAGCATCAGAGTCTTTTCCAACGAGTCAACTCTTCGCGTGAGGTGGCCAAAGTATTGGAGTTTCAGCTTTAGCATCAGTCCTTCCAAAGAACACCCAGGGCTGATCTCCTTTAGAATGGACTGGTTGGATCTCCTTGCAGTCCAAGGGGCTCTCAAGAGTCTTCTCCAACACCACAGTTCAAAAGCATCAATTCTTCGGCGCTCAGCTTTCTTCACAGTCCAACTCTCGCAACCATACATGACCACTGGAAAAACCATAGCCTTGACTAAACGGACCTTTGTTGGCAAAGTAATGTCTCTGCTTTTGAATATGCTATCTAGGTTAGTCATAACTTTTCTTCCAAGGAGTAAGCGTCTTTTAAGTTCATGGCTGCAGTCTCCATCTGCAGTGATTTTGGAGCCCCAAAAGATAAAGTCTGACACTGTTTCCACTGTTTCCCCAAATATTAGAGTTGAATAAAGACATTTTTCAGACATGCAAACGAGTAAACGTTCTACATTTCACATGCCTTTTAAGGAAGCTACTATGTACTCTATTAAATTAAGGGGATAAGATAAAAATAGAAGGGAAAATTGGATCCATGATTCAGAGGATCTGGAACCCAACACAAGAGAGGAGGATATCCTTGGTATAAAACAGACAGCAAGTCCCAGGGCTTCAGCCCATGTATGAAGTCTGGAGAACAAAGAGCTCCAATTGCTGGGGTGAGGAAGAACAGGATAATGGGGATTTCCAAGAAGAAGGTGGAACTGGTATATTTTCTGATATATTTAACCATGTGGAAAGACCACTGGAGGTTGGGAAGATTTAAGATTTTAAAAAATATAAGAAAATGAATTAAATATTAAATAAAATTGTGAATGAAATAAAAACAGGGATTTGGGGTTTATGTACGATAAAAGTTATGCAAGAAAGAAAGTATAATCATACTACATTTCTATTGCATGACTATAGTGCAATACATACAGTATAGTACAATACTCAAATAATCATAATTTAAACTTTGCCTATTGATTTTATAAGAAAAAGAGGGTGAATTTATTGGAAGGATGGGGACAGGATATAAGAATATTCAATTGTCAACTGCAATAATAAGGCAGAAGGTAATGTATCACTTTATCTTTTGGGGGCAGGAGGTGGGGGTTGTTTACCTTTTTTGCTGTTATCACTGGTAAAAAGATCACAACCTACTTCCCTAAGAGGCTTGCTTTTTTTCGAAGTCACCAGTGAGTCAATACGTCAACGAGGAGAGAGGTGACTCTCCTTTCCCCGTTTCTTGCCCAGCCTAACATTTCATCTCCTTCCTCTGGCCAAGTTATTAATAGCAGATGAATAGAGCAGACGGGGCTTCCCAGGTGGCACTAGTGGTAAATAATCAGTCTGCCAATGCAGGAGACATAAGAGACATGGGTTTGATTCCTGGGTCAGGAAGATCCTCTGGAGGAGGGCATGGCAACACTCTCCAGTATTCTTGCCTGGAGAATTCCATGGATGGAGGAGCCTGGCGAGCTACAGTCCATGGGGTCACAAAGAGTTAGAAACAACTGAAGGACTTAGCATGCATAGATGGCCATTATCACACCATTTAAGAGTACTTACCTACTTCCGGCCCATTCACTATCTGCAAAGTCCACCTGTCCCACTCTCTCCCCTGTTCTCAGGACACACAGCTCCCATCAGGCTCCACAGGGAAGGCCCAGCGGCACACAAGACTCTCACCCAGGAATTGCCACCAAGAGAAGTGACTACCGTTAACTGCTTTGCAAAGTAGCCTCTGTTCTTCTCAACTTGCAAGGAGGAGAAACAGTAACCACCCCAGTGATAGAACCTAGCTGATCTAAAAATCAAAGCTTTGGGACTTCCCTGAAGCTCCAGTGGTTAAGAATCTGCCTTGCAATGCAGACAACACAGGAGACGAGGGTTTGATTTCTGGGTCAGACACGGGTTTGATCCCCTGGAAGAGGGCAGGTCAACCCACTCCACTATTCTTGCCTGGAGAATACCACGGACAGAGGAGCCTGGTGGGCTTCAGTCCACAGGGTCACAAGGAGTTGGACATGACTGAAGTGACTTAGCTCAGCACAGCACAGCACATAGAGCAAATCATAAGATTAGGATGAAAATTAGTCTTGGCCTTAAACCCTCACAGCTCCAAGTCCAATGTCCCTTACTTTTTCCTCTTTCTAATCCCACCCAAACCTTGGCTCATAGACTAACCCCACCCAGACCACGGTACCCATTCTCTGACTTCATCCTCCTGAGTCTGTCCCCAAATTGACTGCTCCAGTGATTTGCCAGATGAATGAGCTAAGGAATAGGTAAGATATCATTTTAGTAACTCAAGAGACAGCAGGAGGGGACTTCCCTGGTGGTCCAGTCGTTAAGAATCTGCCTTCCAGTGCAGTGGGCCTGGGTGTGATCCCTGGTCAGGGAGGTGGATTCCATATGCTTACTGCAGCCAAATAAATAGAAATAAAATAAATTTTAAAAAGAAAGAAATTGATAAAAGAAAACACACTTACTTTTCATTTTTTTGTGGTATAGTTAGGAAACTTGCTTTTTTTTTTTTAAAGACTAAAAGTCCCTTCATATTTAGTTAATTTTTTATGCAGTTCTAAGATATTTTTTGAACTTTCACTCTATATTTTTCTTATTATGGTTGAAATAACTTTGAACTCATTTTTGAGGGAGAGATAGACTCTCACTATTGAATTTGCTTCTTTCTAGTGCTTTCTCTAGGGTTTAAATAAAAAAAAAAAAACCAAGGTCTTTCTTTACTTCTTTTCTTTGAATGAAAGCTTGCTTTCTTTTTGGGTTATCTGCAATAGGTTTTTATAGTTTACAAATATATGCAGCTGCTTTGCTTGTAGGATTGCTCCTGAGAGGCTCTTCACGGCCTCTGCCAATCTTCTTTTCATCTAAGAAGAATCTTCTTTCCAAATTTAATTACGTATGATTTCTATGCCTCTTTTCTGTGTGGTTGGCATTCTGTTGTTTGCAGATTAGAATGCTATGCTGTCTAGTCTGTTGTCACCTCTTGCATTACTGTGAATGGTTGATGGGCTCCATTTATTTGGGATGTGCTATTCTAACGTTTTCTCTCCTTCACTCACGACCGCATTATTTTAACCTTTCCTCCGTCACCCAGTGAAAGTGAAAGTCGCTCAGTCGCATCCGACTCTTTGCGGCCCCACAGACTATACAGTCCATGGAATTCTCCAGGCAGGATACAGGAGTGGGTAGCCTTTCCCTTCTCCAGGGGATCTTCCCAACCCAGGGATCAAACTCTGGGTTTGATCCACATTGCAGGTGGATTCTTCAGCTGAGCCACAAGGGAAGTCTATTAAAGTCATTCATATTTAAGATTCTAAAAGAAACAGAAAATTCTGAGCTGTTGCTGTTTTTGTATTCATTTTCATGTTAATCTTCAAAGTAGGTATTATTCCCCACATCCTTTTTGTTTGTGATGCTTATGGTTTTTCAGTTTTTATTTTTTATTTTTTTTAAGGAAGAAGTTTTTTGTCAGGAGTTTGTAGGGATCACACATCTTTTATCTTCTCCTGTGCAAAAATTATAAATTATGTTTGGGTATTCTTTCTCTTAATTTTCTCACTATTATTAATTTCCTTCTGGTTCTTGTTGAGACTCTCTTGTTTCAAATTTTTCATAGTAGAAAGAAAGCAGAGTGATTATGAATTCTGTAACCAGACTTCAGAGTCTGGGTGTGAATCTGGCTTGCTAGGTGACCTTGGTTAAGTTACTTAACTCCTCTGAACCTCATGTATAAATGGAGTAATAGTTTCTACCTTTAGAGTTTTTGTGAGGATTAAGTTAGCTAATATGTGAAAGGTCCAGCAGTGTCTGGCACTGTATGGATAAATGCTGGTCATTGTTATGGGTTTTGCAGGTAGTTTGCCCATGCTCCGCATCTTCCAACTTTTCCTCAAGGACCAAATAATAAATGAACTGAGCAGTTGAGACCAACCGCAGATCATTAATCAACATAGAAACTTGAAACGAGAACCAGTTATATATTTAACACTAAAAATTAGTGTTAATTAGTTTTATTCAGCCTAAAAATTTCATTGAAACACTCTAATTATATGAAATGGAAGAGATATATTCTGAAGTCTCACAGAGTGTTCTAGACATTATATGAAAAGAAATTATATATATATATATATATACACACACTAAGAAGGAAACTTCAGTGGTCACTAAACATCTGAAACTATCTCCAACACTTCTACTAACAAAAGCATGCACATTCAAACAATCAGATCATATATCACATTACTAAAAATGAAAATTGTTAATTGATAAGGGAGAAGGTAGTGAAACAGACTTATGCACTGCTAGTGGACAGTAAGTAGTAAGTGTAAATTTACTTTTAAAGCAACGTATGTAAAAAAAAATTCTAATATTCTTCAGATCAATAATTCCTTATAATCCCATGTCTAAGAATCTACTCTAAAGAGATAATACAAAATTGGCGTATTACTTGTAAAGATGTTCACAGCACTATGTGTGATAATGAAGAATTAAAAACTGCCTACTATGCATGATGGGGTTTATATCATAACACTTGTGGGACTTACTAAACATCTTTATGACCCTCTGATAAAATTCCACTAAAATGATATTTACTTAGTAAATTGCTATGTAATTTATACATCATAAGTAAAAAAGCCAGATATGAAATGACATGATACAGCTCTATTATTAAACACTTGGGAAGTGAACAGAGTTTGCTATTTATTTGTAGGATTATAGGTGATTTTGTCTCCTGCTCTTTAAAGAACTGCTGTTTTGGTATTTCCATGCATTTTATAAAATAGTAATACCCTACCGCTCACGCTTTGTAATTGGATGGGAGGGAGAAGAAATTTGCCAGAGAGTGGTAGAATTTTTGAAATGCAAAGAATAAGCAGTAAAATTGACAACAGTCTAGGATCAGGGCGAACCTGTCCAGCTGTCCCATCTGCCATTGACAACCAGGATGGTCTGAGGTAGGACCCCTAACCTGTGCTGGGAGGTAGAGAATGCTTTACAAAGCGTGTACTGCTATATAAAGTAAAATATGATAACTAAGCTATTATAAGTGAACACCTTCCACCAAGGGGAAGGGACACTTAGGGAGTTTGGGATGCTCAGGTACACACTACTATATTTAAAATGAATAACCAACAAGGACCTATTGTATAGCACACGGAACTCCACTCAATGTCATGTGCCAGCCTGGATGGGAGGGTGGTTTGAGGGAGAATGGATACATGTCTATGTGTGGCTGAATCCCTTCCCTGTTTACCTGAAACTACCGTAACGTCGTTAATCGGTTTCACCCCTGTACAAAATTAAAAGTTTTTAAAAAATTGAACACCTAAAATATTTTAATGGTAGTGATAAGTCAAATGAACAAGGTGAAAAGATTCCCACACTCTCTTGGGAATTAGTGAATGAAATATCAGAGGCTTTATGATAAAGTCTGCTTGCTTGTCCGACAAACATCTGCATTTAGGGCAAAGACTTTTTATCCAATAGTCTGCTTAACTAGACCGTTCATCTGGATCACAGAAACCAGAATGCCAATTATAACATCCAGGTAGGATGGGATATTTTAACTACTACTTGCATCTATCACTGTTGTAGCCACTAAAAGGGGCAAAATCACCAGCAACAACTTCTAAAGGAGGAACCTAGCAACAACAATGCATTCTCATAGAAAACATTTCTTCTTTAGGGAGTCAGGAATACTTTTTGTAAGTCAAGCTGGTTGTTTTTTTTAAGTTAAGCTGCTTTTCAACAATGTTTTTCAGCAGTTTGATCATTTTCTAGATCATAAAAGGGAAGTTTGAGAAGTCGCATAACACGATTAGATCAGAAGGCTGTCATAGTGAAAACTTTAATCAGCTTTGCTGCCTCCTTTCAGTCTAAGGTTATATCTGCAGCTTCCATGTAGGGCAAGGATTTCCACCCTCACCATCTGTAAATGATGCCCCAGGGAGGCATTATGGAAAAGACCATGTTCCTTTGGGGTTGTTCACTGGCTGTGGCCAAAGGATTCTTTCCAGTTACCCACTCGGATGGAATTGGTGGCAGCTTAACAGCCTGAATACAGACATGATAAAGTATAAAATATTGAATTTCTCTGTGTTTATGCAATTTCAGCTTTGATCTTCATCTTTGATTATGCAATTAATCACGTTCACGTCTGTCTAAGCCTGGTGCTCTGGAGACAAACACTTTCCCATTATTTTAGTCCTGAATACTTTATCCGATTTAAAAGGAATCAGCCGTGTGAAACTTTAGCCTAGAAAAAAAAAAATCAACATTCACCCTGCCAACCAAGTATTACACTGAAAAACTGAGTTTCTATTTTATGATATTTCAGGAGTCTGACCAAGATGATGACTGCTCTCATTCCATATTGATTAGTGAAGAAGGAGATCCAAGTGGTGATGGACAAGACTGGCAACCTAGGACAGAAGGTATCCATCTTCTGTCCTTGATGTGTTTACAAAGACAATATTGATTATTTGGATTTTCCCCCTGATTTCAGTCATGCTCAGTGCAGAGCTTTGAAATCTCAGACAAGCATAGAGGAAAAGAAATCCTAGCCTTTGGTCCATATTTGAATCAGTGAGTCTTGGCAACCTATTCAGTCTCTCCTTTGTTCTACCCTACTCTAGCTCAACCTGCTGTTCTCATCTCCTTCCTTTTTTGTCTGGTAGCACCTTTGCCCTCACTTCTTTTCTCTCAAAATCTTCCAGCAGCTACGGGGATCTGTCCTCTTCCGTTCATGTGTGCGTGCTAAGTCACTTTAGTTGTGTCCGACTCTTTGTGACGCTATGGACTGTAGCCCACCATGTCTATCCTATGGATTCTCCAGGCAAGAATACTGGAGTGAGTATGCCATGCCCTCCTCCAGGGGAATCTTCCCAACTCAGGGACTGAACCCACTTCTCTTATGTCTCCTGCCTTGGCAGGTGGGTTCTTTACCACTAGTGCTACCTGGGAAGCCTTATTCTCTTCCAGGACCAAACATTTCTCCATTAGCTGTCATCCCAGACCTCTTCCCTTGAGGCAGGAGTTGGGGGACTGAACAAAGAACTAAAGGCCCAAGTTGCACTCTTGTATTCTAGGAGGCCATAAGTCTGGAATTTTCCAAAACAACACCCATTCCAAATGTGTCATCCTGTCCTATCCCTAAATGCCCTTGCATTGAACAGATCACAAGGTATTTAGATTCTCACTGCAGAACATAGTCATCACAGCGATCACATTTGTCTGTCATCTACTCCCCTATAAACTTCTTACATGAAACGTTTATTTGAACTGCTCCAATCTCTCTTCTGGTAATTTTCCTCCTTGCCTTTCTAACACTCCAGGGAAGCTGCCCTCTTGGATGTCTTTTTTCTCATCCCGGTTAACCACCCTGAAGGCTGTGCTAGCTTAGCCACTGTCTCCTTTGACCCCTTATGCAATGCTGCCCTCTTCTGGGAAGCCTCCCATCTTTCCCAAACTCACTCTGTACCTCCTTTCTCCTGGCTGAGGGCAGGGAAGAAACTATAAACATCATGAACCCTGAAAGACCTAATTAAAATAAACAAGTCCTGATCCCCTCCAGGTAGTCCTTGTGATCTGCCTTTGCGTTTCAAAGACTTCAAATCTGAGTTCTCAGAAGCCCAGTTGTGTCCCCATCACCTTCTAAGAGTTTAAATACTGTGTTTATTCAGCTCAATTTAGAGATGACTTACCATTTGAGGTGCTTATAGGAATTGAACCCGGTTCTCCTGAATTGTAGGCAAATTCTTTACCATCTGAGCCTCCAGGAAAGTCCCTTCATATTAATAATACTTTTAAAATCAATTTGTATGTAATATTTTAGATTTTCATGTAGGAACCATAACACTTAGGCAGCATCTCAACTAACTTCCTGCAGTTTTAGGCTTTCATAACTTGAGTTATACATTCTAAAGAAGAAATTATGTTTCTGAGTTTTCTTCTCATAGTTGATAAGAGTCTTCAGTAAGCTAGTAACTCTTTCAAGTCACAAAATCTGAAATAAAAATGTTTGGGGAATTATTGTGCATTGTATTCATCTTAAATAACAATAAATCTCTTTAAATTCCATTTACATGCTTCTAACATACCCCAGGTTGTTAATGTTTAAGTGTTTGCACACTTTATAAAGACTTTATGCACATCCATGTGACTATTTGATGGTAGATATGCATATTTAATCATTTAATTTATATCTGTTTGTTCACTGTATTATTCTTTTAAAAAGGAAACTTCACTAACTAAAATATATATAAACTCTAATGTTTAGATCACTGCCCTGGTCTTTAACAGCTAAATATTCCTGCAACACACATTTGCTTTCTTATGAACTTTTACAGATGGTAATTTATAAAATACAATTTGCCTCTCACCCCAATCCCTCATCCTTTTCCTTATTATAAAAATCTTCTTGCATTCCTTAATCAGCTATTTTCCCAGAACATATCAGATGCAAACCTTGTAGACTGGAAACTGAGCATGTAAAATTATTATATTCATGAGTGAATGAGAACCTATTTTCTAAAATTCCTAGGCTTACAGTGTATATCTATCAGGATTCTTATGTGCAAATAACAAAATCTGCTCTACTTGAGTGAAAAGAAAGGAAGTTTTAAAAGTTACTAGAAAAGTTCATAGACCATTGAAAAACAAAGGAGAAGAACAGATCCCAGGTTGGATTGTCATAAAGAATTCTTGTAGCTACATCTTAAAACTGGTCACTGACCCCCAGATCACACTGCCTCAGCCACAACTAGCATACAAAATGCTTCTACATTGACCTTAGGCCCTCCCTCTGCTGTTGACACCCATATCAGCAAAAGGATACCTCCATATTATCTTCTCTTGTGTAACTCCTGGGTATCCATCTCTCAAGTTAGCTTTCTGAAAACTAGTGGCAAAAAAAGACTGGTAAATGTAGCTGTAAAAAATTCTGTTGAAAATCATGATTTAGGAAACTATCAAAAGGCAGAGAGGTTATCAAAATATTTTGAACCTTGATTCCCATCCATTTAAACAAAGCAAGTAGAAAACACAGAAAAGTAAGACTTTTCTGGAGAAAATAATTTTTCTTCATTGAATGGATTAGGCTAGGCCAAATAAGTTTTTGTTTTAAAATTTTAGCACTTATATTAATAATTAGTCATCATTTTCTGACTTTATGAATATCATTTGCCTCTTTTCTGCAAGAAAGTTTATGTTTCTGGTTGTGTTTAAATGATGCCTCTTAGTTTCTCTCTACTATAACATTTTCTGGTGGGGTTAATTTGCATCTTCTTTCTGGAAAGATGCATTCAGATAGGAGCAAGTGTTTTATTTTCACATGTGACAGTACATCCGCTTTCCTGGACCACTCTTAGGTTCAGAGGCTCCTATGATCACTCACAGTGTTCAAAAGACAAAACAGAGAGTATATATGTTCCAAGATGATTTCAGTGTCAGAAAGTTTTATAATATCCTTCCCCTCACCCTGCCATTTACAACCAAATGTTTTTTCCCCATTTAGGAACCATTAACTTTTCACAATGTCTAAAAAGTCAGGAATTTCTTATACTTGCTATTGCATCTTACTTCCTTGGTTTAAAAAAAGAGAAATCAACCAATTAACAAATTTTTAGTTTATTAAATCTACTTAAAAACATTCTTGGTAAAAAAATCATCTAGGTTTATTTGTCCTCAATGATTCTAAAAATACAGTCATTGTTAAGAACATGTTCAAGTGAATATACTGCCCAATTTTCTAACTTCTACAGCAAAGTCTAATTGTGCCTAGTCTTACAGAGCATCCTTTTCACTGACAGTTGAGTTATTAGGAATGTATGCTGTATGTTTTTCTTACTCTAACATGTCAGCTAGGTGTTTGCCCTCAAGGATGACTACAAAAATGGTATGAACGACATCCATCTGCCTTTCATTACAAAAGTGGCCATGAGCCATCTCACAACCTCATGACTGTCAGTTTTTTCATCTCTAAAACGAAGGGTTTGGGTCCGATGACCTCTAAGTTCCTCACAGCTCTATAATCCCAAGCCTGTCATGTTGTGCTACATAGTGTGGTGATAGGATATTTGAAAAGTTAAAAAGAAAATCCACCATTCCAAGGGAACTTGATTTTTAGAGACTGCAAAAAAAAAAAACAAACCCCACAAAACTCCTTTTGGAAATATTTACTTTTTTTAAATGCACCACTCTTATAAATAACACAAGCATAAACATTTAACATTAAAAATGCTTTCCTTATGGTGGTTCCCATATATTTGACAAAATACCCAATGTCCTTTAAAAATAATAAAAACTTTAATTGATACGCTGATGGTGATTAGGCTTCCCAGGTGGTGCTAGTGGTAAAGAACTTGCCTGCCAATGCAGGAGACCTAAGAGACGCAGGTTCGATCCCTGGGTCAGAAAGATTCCCTGGAGGAGGGCATGACAACCCACTCCAGTATTCTTGCCTAGAGAATCCCATGGGCAGAGGAGCCTGGTGGGTTATAGCCCATAGGGTCACAGAAAGCCAGACATGACTGAAGCAACATAGCATGCACACGCTGATGACGATAGCTAATAAGTAACTTTCCCAAGGTCCCCCCCGGAAGTGGCAGAGGAGGGATGGAGACCCAGGTCTCTCTGATTCACGACCTGCTCAAATCTTCTCCACTATTCTTCCATCAGTGGAGCTGATTAAAACCATGGCTCCTCCAGCATCCACAGACTGAATGAATGGCTCTGACATTTAGATGGATAAGCTGAATACTGGGAAAAGCCCTACATCTTCCTTGAAGGATATGCCTCTATGTTCTACACACACATTGCACACTTCTTTCACAGTGCTTATCTGGCTATGCGCTTCGCTTTCTTATTTATAGTCTCTGCTAAGGCCACAGCTGTACCTTCTTTGTTTCCTTACATTTAGCACAATGAGTTACACTTGTCATATACTTGATATACTTATATCATATACTTGATATATATACTTGATAAAAACTTAGGAAAAAGTGAACAGGTGAAAATCTTAAAGGACAGACAGTTCTGGTATGGTTCACACTAGGTTTTTTGAATGTTATTTATTTTTTGTTTATATATTTATTGATTGTGCTATGCCTGCATTGCTGCCCAAGGGCTCTCTCTAGTTGTGGTGAGTGGGGACCGCTCTCTAGTTGCAGTGCACAGGCTTCTCATCGCAGTGGCTTCTCTTGCTGCAGAGCCCAGGCTCTAGGCATGCAGGCTGCAGTAGTTGTGGTGCATGGGCTTAGTTGTCCTGTGGCAACTAGATTTCATGTGAAACAAGATTTCATGTGAAATCTTCCTGGATCAGAGATTGAACCTGTGCCTTGGCAGGCGGACTCCTATCCACTGTACCACCAGGAAAGTCCCCACACTAGTTTTTAATGTCAATTTGTTTAATGTGCTATTTTGTAGGCGTGCATCCACTCTATAAGTTGGAACTTTCTGTCTTAAGGGTTATACTAAAAGTCGCTCCTTGGAATCAGATAAGAGATGACCAAATGACAAATATAAGCAAGTTCCGATGGGGCAACATAAATTATCTCATTTAATTCTCACAACAGTCCTGTGAAGTAGGTGATATCAGTCACACTTTACAGAAGGAGGCCTTGTTTTCTCCATTCAGGGAGAAAACACTGCTCATCATAAAGCTTTATTTTACTTCTGGAATGTTTTGTTATACAAATTCTTTACCCTTTAAGCAAGCATTTATTTAGGACAGGAAAGATACAAAGATGGTTAAAACTCAGTTCCTAGTTAATGTTCATCATGTAATTACTAAGAATACATGAGCCAAATAACCAAAAATAAAACATTTGATTCCTGATTACCCCTGGAATTCATTACTTTCTTCTTATTATTACTGACCTGCACTTTCATAGGTGTTGAGATTATTGTTACTTTTCCGAGAGATGTCATCCATCCCCAAGAAACGGGCCAAGAAGAATTACCAGAAAACAAGTAAGAAGTATTATTTGAAAGGTTAGATTGGAATTAAAGTATATACTTGTGTGGCAACCCACATTCAGAAAAACATCCCCAAGCAGGGGTCATAATAAATAATTTTGTGGCAAGAGCTGGATAATAAATGTTTTATGCTTTGTGGGCCATATGGCCTCTGTTCCAATGAGTCAACTCTGCAGTTGTAACTTGAATGCCTCCATGGATGGTATATAAACAAATGGGTGTGGTTATGATCCAATCAAACTACCAAAGTGAGACTGGAGGCTGGATTTGGGCCAAGGACCATCATTTGCTGACCTTGCAGCAGTGCCACTCAAAACAGAGTTCTGAGGTCCTTCTGTTACCAGTCAATAACGAAGTCAGTATAGAACTTGGACATTTAAACCTTTAAAAAGATGTGTAGCCATTTAGTCAAGTAATTTTATATTTATTGATCTGATAGTGGAAAATTTTTTTATTTTCACGTTTTCAATTTTTGTTTAATTTTTATAGTCATTCACTTTGATTACATTTTACAAAAGTTTCAATCCATGATGCAATGTAAAATTTTAAATGGATTCTTCACCAAAGATAGTTTGAGAAGTACTGGGCTTTTGGAGAATGGTCAAAGGCCTCTGGTCAATGCCTTTGGAGAAGTACAAGGGTGCACCCCCTTATCTCTGCCTTTTCCTCCTCTGATTTCTCTGCTTGAGGAAACAGAGACTGGGAAAACCCAAGTGTGAGTGGCAGAGGGCTGCTGAGGTGGGGAGCAAGTCAGAGAATGGGGAGGTCTTGTTCTTTCAGCAATACAGCTATTCCACTCAGCAGTACCATTTGGAAATAGTCCTCCAAACTTTCCAGTGATGTCAGGTGGGCTAAGAACTGGAGATCCAGAAGACATGGGGAATGACTTTTAAATTAAACTATTTCCTTCCCCCTTTAGTCAGATAACCTCAGGGCATCAGGAATGGACACCAGCACATTCTGTTTCATTTCCAAAAAACATTGAGATGGTGGGCTTCAGGACAAAAATGGTAACCACGGAGCCTTTACTTGCAAAGAAAGAGGAACGTTCCCAGGAACTCTTCAATACGAACTTGGGCTTTTTGTTGCCAAGACCTCACTTAGAAACGATAATCTCCAAGTCTGTAGCCAGAGATGTTCCTCACTTTCTGAAGGGGCAGCCAAGGAAATCTGAAGGTGAGTTCATTGAATTATACAGTGATTCCTTTATTCTTTGGTCAATAAATATTTCTTTATTCATCTTTTTCTTAAGAATTTGAAAATCTTTACAGGGAATTCATATTTGGTTGATCTTTATCTGTGGGAGATTTGGGGGGCATACGGTGAGGATACTTTCATTCAAGATTTGAGTTAGCTGTTCTATCTAGCCCAAAACTTATTTACTAGATAGCACACTGATGCCAGCATTTCCCCTTAGTGCACTGCTGTTTTTGATATCTGCTTAACACTGTCCTAAACCAATTGACCTAAACCACCAGAGACAAACTTGCAAAATGCAATTTTGTATTTATTGGCTTATTGCAATGAGGGGTATTGCATAACAGAGGAAAGGTCAAACAAAGGAGAAAGAAAAAAAGCATAATTATGATAGGATTTGGGTGCAAGAAAAGTGAAGTCGCTCAGTTGTGTCTGACTCTTTGCAACTCCATGGACTGTAGCCTGCCAGGCTCCTCTGTTCATGGAATTTTCCAGGCAAGGTTACTGGAGTGGGTTGTCATTTCTTTCTGCTGACCCAGGGATTGAACCTTGGTCTCCCGCACTGCAGGCAGACTACTTACCATCTGAGCCACCAGGGAAGCATTAGGGTGTGAGAGTAGAGCTTAAATGAAATTTTTAAATGAAACAGCATTTAAATTTTTTTTAATTTTAAATTTATTGCGGTAAAATGTGCATAACATTCAATGTACTACTTTAACCATTTTAAAGCATACAGTTTAGTGGCATTAAATACATTTATATTGTGGCATGAACATCAACACTGCATCTCCAGAACTTTTCATCTTGTAAAACTGAAGCTTGACAGCCACAGGACTTTTTCTAATTTATGCTTTCATTATTTATATATTGATTATTTTTGGCTGTGCTGGGTCATCACTGCGGCATATGGGCTCTTCATTGCTGGGTCAGGGCTTTCTCTAGTTGCAGAATGGGGATTTCTCTAGTTGTGGTACTCAGGCTTCTCACTGCAGGGCTTTTCTTGTTGTAGCTCACAGGTTTAGTTGCTCCATGGCATGTGGAATCTTCCCAGACCAGGGATCAAACCCATGTTTCCTACATTGGCAGGCGGATTCTTAACACTGGACCACCAGGGAAGTCCAACACCCATTCAACTTAAACTCTCCTTTCTTCTGTTATCTCTGATAGCCACTGTTCTCCTGTTATCTCTGATAGCCACTGATACTTCCTATTTCTATGAAATAGACTATTCTAGGTCCCTCATAAAAGTGAAATCATTGAATAGTTGTCCTTCCCTGTCTGGCTGATTTCAGTTGACCTGATGTTGAAGCTGTGTTTCTAGAGGCTGTGTGTAAAAGTCAACATCAAACTGGACTGTGATATAGACCCAAGGGTCTTATTCCTTGAAATCTGCAAAGTTCACTCCCAGCTCTCCACAGCCTCTGTTCAGCCTCCTCTCTTTTCACTCTTCCTCACTGGACAATAAACATCAGCACCACCAAATGCCTTCCATTCCCAGAACAGATATGTGAATATTTTCACATACTGTTTTTTCCGCTGGAACATTAAGACATCCTTCAGGTATGCTCTTAGATATGCCTTCCTCTGGGAAGTCTTCCTGAATGTCTCTAAGACTGGGTAAGTCACCATGCCTTTGGACTCCCATAGAATCCTAACCTTATCTTCAACCAACACACATCATGCTAAATTGTCACTATCTTTTTATGTGCTGGTCTTCACCAGATGACAAAGGCAAAAACCATTACACCTCCCCACACAAAGCTCCAGATCTGACACGTAACTATTTTAAAAAATATATTGAATTAGGAGCAACAACAGCAGTAAACATTTATTGAGTGCTTATTACTTCAAGGCACAAATGTTCACTGATATAGCTAATATTAACATGCTTGTTTTATAAATGAGGCCTCAGGAGGTTAAGTGTATGCTCAGGTCACATAGCTAGTGGGTTACAGAGGCTGGGTTCAAACCTGGACCCCTATCTCCAAAGCCAACATATTTAAGCACCATGTCACATGTGTTCAGAGCTCACAACTCCCATCTGAGCCCCACTTTAATTATTAAGGGAAAAAAAGGAGAAACATAGTTTTCTAGAGGAGGTGAGTTTAGAGAAAAGGAGGGGCAGTTGGTACAGGTACCAAGTGGAGAAAGGATAGATGGAGAGACTGAACTGGACATTGTGGAAATAGCATTTCTCTTGGCCAAACCACAGAGAATCTTGAAGATGTAATAAAAGCAGCACATTCAAACAAAAACAAACTGGGTTAAGTCAGTATTCTGTAATGGGGTCTGCTCCATAGGTGTTATGATCTTGTCTGAAAAAATCAGCTGGGTTTACCAGGCTGGTGTTTGTTCTCTTTTTTTTTTGTGTGTGTGTAGTAAAGTTTTATTAAAGTATAAAGGAGATAGAGAAAGCTTCTGACATAGGCATCAGAAGAGGGCAGAAAGAGTACCCGCTTGCTAGTGTTAACAATGAAGTTATATACTCTCCAGTGAATCCAAAGAATGTCTGGAGGTTGTAAAGACCTCATCAGACCTACTCCCATAATTTACATTTTAAGATAACACTGTCCTCAGGCAAGATACATCCTTGTAAAGACCAGGTCTACTCCCATAATTAACATTTTAAAATAACAGAAGGTTGAATCCAAAGACTGTCCTTAGGCAGGATACATTATTGGTATATAATCCTAAGGAATGTGGAGAAAGAAAAAAAGTTTGTCCTTTCTTCCTCCTTGAGAATTCCAGACCCCTCTCTCCTTGGGGACCCCTAGACTTCCTATCAACCTGCCTAGGAAATGACTCTCTCATTCCCCCCTTTTCTTTTAGGAGAATTATGTTGCCTAGGGAAAAGGGGCGTCGTTTTCGTTCCATAACTGCTTCCGAGCTGACAAGGGGCGTTGTCCCTAAATTGGTGAGGCAACATATTCTCCTAATCCTCATATTGAGGATATCTGATCCAGGGGCCCCAAATAGTAGCTGGAGGAAGCTACAGCAGTAGCAAGAGTTTGAGCAACCATTTGTAACTTAAAAGCTTTCATGCTGCTAGAAACAAATCCAGTTATACAATTACAGATGTAGGGAGCAAACAGTAAAAACAAAACATTTAGAATCAAAATTAAAAGTCACATTATGTCATCAGGTACATCTGGGAGTAAAAATTAAAAAAAAAAAAAAAAAGTCACATTATGTCCATAGTTAAAGTGCAAAGTGTTGCACCAGTCCATTTTAGGGTTGGTAGATGTCATCAGATGAAGAAGAGGCATCGCGTGTGATTGTTGTCGAAGGTATTCACAGACTTGGAGAAAGTCTTTTCCTTGAAGTGGGGATGTCCACCACAGGAAGCCTTCCACTGATGAAGAGGGGAGTGCTCCGCAGACCCAGCAGTTAGACTGATTGTGGAATGCAGCATAGGAGTGAGCCCAGGACAGGAAGACATTGTCTTGAGGATCCAACGGCAGACTCAGGATTTTTGGAGTCAGCGGAAGTAGACTCACATAGATTATCAGGCCTATCCACTGCCCTTTGTTTAACTCTAGAGCTCGGGTCAGAGCCACAAGCTCCGCTAACTGAGCACTGGTTCCCTGGGGGAGAGATTTTGCTTCCAAAACCTGTTCAGCAGTCACCACGGCATAACCTGCTTTACGCTTTCCATCCTGAACAAAAGAACTGCCATCTGTAAATATTTCCATGTCAGGATTGTCTAATGGGGTATCCTTTAGATCCTCCCGAGCTGCATAGTTTAAAGTTAGGAATTGAGAACAATCGTGATCAGGTGTTTCATTTTCCTTCTCAGGAAGGAAAGTGGCAGGATTTAAATTTCCACAAACTTTAAGCTTAGTTACTGGTCCTTCTAACAATGACTGATACTTAAGAAGCCTACTGTCTGTCATCCAAATATTAACCTTAGAATTTAATATTCCACTCACATCATGAGAAGTCAGTACAGTAAGGTTTCGTCCATTAATTATTTTTAAAGCTTCAGGTGCTAATAAAGCCACTGCCCCAATTACTCTTAGGCAGTGGGGCCACCCACATGAAACTACATCTAATTTTCTGCTTAGATAAGCAATAGGTTGCTGGTGAGGCCCTCGGGGTTGTGTCAAAACTCCCAATGCCACACCTTTTCTTTCAGTGACAAACAAATTAAATTCTGACGCTGTGGGCAAGCTCAGAGCTGGAGCTTGCAGTCTGAAGAACCTTAAAAGCCTTTTGAGATTCTGGAGACCAAAGCAGTTTGTCGGTTTGAGCCTGCTGAGTTTCAGCTATAAGTTTATATAAAGGCCGGGCAAGTTCTCCGTAACCCGGAATCCAAATGCGACAGGAACCTGTGATTCCCAAAAATCTTCTCAATTGTCTTAAAGTCATAGGTAGGGGGTGATTTAGTATAGGTTTAATTTTCTCAGGGCCTATGGCCCTAGTCCCTTCTGATATGATTAGGCCCAGATATCTAACCGATTGTTGACAAAGCTGAGCCTTTTCTCTTGATGCCTTGTAACCATAGTCTGCCAGAAAGTTTAAGAAATCTTCTGAGGCTCGCAAACAAGCTTCCTCTGTCTCAGCACAGAGCAAAATATCATCTACATATTGTAACACCACTGCTTCAGAGCTATTAAAGTTTTGTAAATCCCGTGACAAACTTTGTCCGAATCAGTGAGGACTGTCACGAAATCCCTGGGGCAAAACTGTCCAGGTTAACTGAGAAGCTGGCTGCGTAGGGTCTTCAAAGGCAAATAGGAATTGACTTTCTTCCGCCAAAGGCACTGAACAGAAGGCATCCTTTAAATCAATTACTGAGAAATATTTGTCCCGTTCAGGAATTTCAGACAATAGAGTATAAGGATTAGGCACCACGGGGTATAAAGGAACTACAGCCTCATTTATTATTCGTAAATCTTGAACTAGTCTCCATTTACCATTTGATTTCTTTATACCCAAAATAGGAGTGTTGCAAGGACTGTTACAGGGAATTAATAGTCCCTGCTCCTTTAAACTTTCGATGATGGGTTTTAACCCTTCTTTAACTTCAGGTTTCAGTGGATACTGCTTCTTATGTGGAAATACGTGTGGGTCTTTGAGCTTAACAACTACAGGAATAGCATTTTGTGTTCGACCCACAGATTTTTCATCAGCCCATACTCTAGGATTTACATTTTGTTTAACTAAAGGGAGAGAAAGGGAGGGCTCCATATTTATGAAAACAGAGGCATGGACCTTGCTCAGTATATCCCTTCCCAAAAGGGGTGAGGGAGATTCTGGCACAATCAGAAACTCGTGTGAAAACAGCACAGAATCCCAGTTGCAAGATAAAGAATAACTGAAATAATACCTTTTGGCTCGTCCAGACAGTCCCATTACGGAAGCGGATCGAGAAGAAAGTGGGCCAGGGGCTTCAGTAAGCACAGAATAAGTTGCCCCAGTATCTAAAAGGAAATCGACGGATTGGCCCCCCCACAACTATTAATACCCGAGGTTCCTCAGGTGTAATTAGGATGGGAGCTTGTGTGGGGACCCCCGGGCACCTTCAGTCCTGATTGTCTTGAGAGTCCGACCCTGGAGACCTACGCCTCTGGGGGCAGTCTCTCTTCCAGTGTGGTCCTTTGCAGACCAGACATGGACCTGGGGGCGGCTTAGATGCCTGAGGGCAATCACACTTGAGGTGCCCCTCCTTTCCACAGCAGTAGCAAGCCCATCCCTTTTCACCTGGGCCCCTCAGGCTGTTTAAGAACGTTTTTTCATAGCCACGGCGAAGGCTTCCGCCTTTTCCTTTGTCTTTTTTTGCCTTTCTTTCTTTTCCTCATATTCCCTACCATAATAGACTGTCTGAGCCAGTTGTAACAGAGTATCTAAAGACTGATTTGGTCCATATGCCTGTTTTAATAGCTTACTGCGGATATCTGGAGCCGACTGAGTGAGAAATCTATCATTTAAGATCACTTTTCCCTCTTCACTTTCGGGATCAATCTCAGTGAATCTGCGAAGGCCTTCTCTCAGTCTATCTAGGAATTTACCAGGAGCTTCCTTCTCCTCCTGTTCTATGTCTGCCAATTTGCCATAGTTTAAAGGCTTAGAATGCGCCTGCCTAAGTCCCTCAAGAATACATCTAACAAAATGACTCTGATCCCATCTTCCTTTAGCTGTGTTGTAGTCCCAGTCTGGTTCTATAGTTGGGACCGCCTAATTCCCAGTGGGGAGGGCCGCTATCTCATTCTCCCTCTTCCCTACTGATTCATTACCAAGCCATTCATCTCCACAAGCAACCGCTTTTCCCAAAACTCGAGTCTTTGACTCAGGAGTCAGTGTTTGTCCCAAGATATACATCACATCCTTCCAAGTGAGGTCATAAAGCAGAGTAACACCTTTAAAAGCTCTGATATATTTTTCTGGGTCCTCTAAATAGTCTCCCAGATCCTCCTTGATTCTTTGTATTTCTTGATAAGAAAAAGGCTTATTAACTCTCACAGACTGATTATTTCTCCCGGTGGGTGTTTTCATAAAGAGGCAACAGCTTGTGTGGCTGTTCCTCAGTCTCTCTGGCTGCTCTGCGCATATGATCCCAGGGATAGATTGGAGAAACCTGTTTCTCCTCTTCTCTTTGTCTCCTGTCCTCCATCTCATCTCTTACTTCGATGGTCTGAGTTTCTACTGAAACCAGAGTAGTCTGAAGTCATACTGAGACAGGAGTTGTTTGGACCTCCATGTGGGCAGTTTGAATCTCAGTTTGGATTCCCAGGTATGGGGGCAAAGTAAGAGGACAGGAGGGAGCTGAAGGTTTCACGCCCAAATCTATACCCTTAGGACATAAGTCTGGCATATTTCGCAGAGAGAAACAGGGCAACACGTATGCTACTTCTACCCATTTCCCTTGTTCCTTACAGAACCGGTCTAATTGTAGAACAGTATTATACTTAAGAGACCCTCCAACTGGCCACCGTTCGTCGTCCTCCAATGGATACCGTGGCCATGCAGTATCACATAGGAAGACCAGGTGTGTCTTCTTTAAGCCCTGGGGATCAAATCTATCCCAGTTTTTCAGGATACAGTTCAAAGGAGTGAGGCTGGAATTGTTAGCTCCCATCTGTAAGAGAGAAAAAAAGCGACCAGCGCCATTTTTCTACCGGAGGCGTCCCTCCCTGCTCTAGATGGGGGTGTAGACAGACGTTACACCAAAAGCTTTTCCTTCCTGGTCAGACTTAGTCTGTCCCTTACCGACGCAGGCGCCGTACTCGTCCCTCCCGGTTCTACCACCGAGATGGGGTGGGGATGTACCAGGGGTAGACTTGATAGCATCCCTACTTGACGTCCAGCTCTTCACCCTTCACCTTGCTTGCCTCTGATGTCACCCGGGGTGAATCAGAGTAACCTTCCGGAATGCCTCCCAAGCTAAGACCATTGTGGGAAACATTCGTCACCTGAGTGCCTGTGCACGACCCTGAGTATTTCCTGACCACAATAATACCAACGCGAACATAAAACTGAGATGTTCTTTCCAAGCATGACCACACCAGTATAACAGCCTCCTCTGATCCACTAAGAGCCGGCATTACCAAAGAAAAAAACCCATCGCAGTCCCAATCTGAGTAACCTTTAACCTCAGAGATGTTCTGGGAGCTAGAGCTCCATCTAGCTTACGAACTTTCGATTCCTAGCGAGGCTAGACACTTTCTTGACTACCAATTCAAGTTTGGGACCTAAGCCACAGTACACAGTAACAGTATAGATCACAAGTCCCTTGAAAGTCTATGATCCGATAGATTAGGTTAGTACTTCTAATTCCCAAGGAGTTATGAAATGGTCAAAGAGACCGAAAAGTTTGACCGAGAAAGGAGAGTTCGGTCCACACGCTTTGCCCATTTCTGGTCGGTTCCCGAAGGAGACATTGGGTGCCTCTTGGCATTGGCAGGTCGGTATAACACCCCGACAGGTTTCTGCCATAAGCAGTATGAGATCACCGTGGAACCGCAGAGCAGGGCTCCTTACTTGTTTCACGCAGGGCATGCCATTCATTCACACAAGCACACGGTAGAGTTAGTAAAGCACGGCAGAAAACGTGTTCGCTAAGAGAACAAAGAACTAAAGCTCCAAGCATCCTTACCTTGTCCTGAAGGATCCCGGATGAGCCCCTAAGATGAAAGGTTGTTGTTGAATCATGCGAATACACTGGGATTCTTGGCCCCCGGAGGAGAAGAATTCAATCCGGGGCCAGAGACGAGGCTTGATCGCTCAGAGCTTTTGTGTAGTAAAGTTTTATTAAAGTATAAAGGAGATAGAGAAAGCTTCTGACATAGGCATCAGAAGGGGGCAGAAAGAATACCCCTGGTGTTTGTTCTCTTAAAAAAATTTTTTTGTTGTTTACATGCAATCTTAAGATAATCAATAAATGTTGTTTAAGAAAAATTCAGAAAAGACAGATGAGCAGAAATAAAAAATAAGAAATAAGAAGCACAAATACTGTTTCTGGTTTCTTCTAGAATGCAATTCCACATTTTTAAATAATATGTTTATAACTACAGTGCTTGATTGCTCATAGATATTAGGATTTAAAAATTTAACGTTACTCTCTGCACACAATGCAATCTTTGAAATCTTTGTGCTTTAAAAAATTAATATTTATGTTCTCCTCTAGGAGTTTTATAGTTTCTGGTCTTACGTTGAGATCTTTAATCCATTTTGAGTTTATTTTTGTGTATGGTGTTAGAAAGTGTTCTAGTTTCATTCTTTTACAAGTGGTTGACCAGATTTCCCAGCACCACTTGTTAAAGAGATTGTCTTTAATCCATTGTATATTCTTGCCTCCTTTGTCAAAGATAAGGTGTCCATATGTGCGTGGATTTATCTCTGGGCTTTCTATTTTGTTCCATTGGTCTATATTTCTGTCTTTGTGCCAGTACCATACTGTCTTGATAACTGTGGCTTTGTAGTAGAGCTTGAAGTCAGGTAGGTTGATTCCTCCAGTTCCATTCTTCTTTCTCAAGATCGCTTTGGCTATTCGAGGTTTTTTGTATTTCCATACAAATTGTGAAATTATTTGTTCTAGCTCTGTGAAGAATACTGTTGGTAGCTTGATAGGGATTGCATTGAATCTATAAATTGCTTTGGGTAGTATACTCATTTTCACTATATTGATTCTTCCAATCCATGAACATGGTATATTTCTCCATCTATTAGTGTCCTCTTTGATTTCTTTCACCAGTGTTTTATAGTTTTCTATATATAGGTCTTTAGTTTCTTTAGGTAGATATATTCCTAAGTATTTTATAGGCAAAACACTCTCTGACATACATCACAGTAGGATCCTCTATGACCCATCTCCCAGAATATTGGAAATAAAAGCAAAAATAAACAAATGGGACCTAATTAACCTTAAAAGCTTCTGCACATCAAAGGAAACTATTAGCAAGGTGAAAAGACAGCCTTCAGAATGGGAGAAAATAATAGCAAATGAAGCAACTGACAAACAACTAATCTCAAAAATATACAAGCAACTCCTACAGCTCAACTCCAGAAAAATAAACGACCCAATCAAAAAATGGGCCAAAGAACTAAATAGACATTTCTCCAAAGAAGACATACAGATGGCTAACAAACACATGAAAAGATGCTCAACATCACTCATTATCAATGCAAATCAAAACCACTATGAGGTACCATTTCACACCAGTCAGAATGGCTGTGATCCAAAAGTCTACAAATAATAAATGCTGGAGAGGGTGTGGAGAAAAGGGAACCTTCTTACACTGTTGGTGGGAATGCAAACTAGTACAGCCACTATGGAGAACAGTGTGGAGATTCCTTAAAAAACTGGAAATAGAACTGCCTTATGATCCAGCAATCCCACTGCTGGGCATACACACTGAGGAAACCAGAAGGGAAAGAGACATATGTATCACAATGTTCATCGCAGCACTGTTTATAATAGCCAGGACATGGAAGCAACCTAGATGCCCATCAGCAGATGAATGGATAAGAAAGCTATGGTACATATACACAATGGAGTATTACTCAGCCATTAAAAAGAATACATTTGAATCAGTTCTAATGAGGTGGATGAAACTGGAGCCTATTATACAGAGTGAAGTAAGCCAGAAGGAAAAACACCAATACAGTATACTAACGCATATATATGGAATTTAGAAAGATGGTAACAATAACCTGGTGTATGAGACAGCAAAAGAGACACTGATGTATAGAACAGTCTTATGGACTCTGTGGGAGAGGGAGAGGGTGGGAAGATTTGGGAGAATGACATTGAAACATGTAAAATATCATATAAGAAACGAGTTGCCAGACCAGGTTCGATGCACGATACTGGATGCTTGGGGCTGGTGCACTGGGACGACCCAGAGGGATGGTATGGGGAGGGAGGAGGGAGGAGGGTTCAGGATGGGGAACACATGTATACCTGTGGTGGATTCATTTTGATATTTGGCAAAACTAATACAATTATGTAAAGTTTAAAAATAAAATAAAATTTAAAAAATAAAATAAAATAAATAAGGAATAAATAGGAAAAATGTATAGAATGTGGAAGAAAATAATAAAAAAAAAACTACCAAGAAAGGGAAATATGAAAGTATTTTAGACAAGTGTTTTGGAAGCACTTGTCTGTGAGTTATATAAAATTTGAATAATTTATCTTAATTTTGAACATATCCTAGGTGTATTAATAAATATATCAGAAGTTTAGATTCATGCTTTCATATTTACAAAAAAATGATGATACAGCTTCATTTCAAAAGCAAAGAATCAGACACCACAGAAGTGATGGTGTGCACACACACACACACACTGCACACATGTTAGCTAAATTCACTATGAATTTTTTTGGTAAGACAGTTTTCCAAGCTCTAAACTGCATTATTGCAGATTCCAAATTAACTGAGTGATAATGAGAGTTTTAAGCTCTATTCCTTTTTCCAATGGAAATTTTAAAATATATGCAGGGTAGTCATTGAAACATATATACTAACATCTTCTCCAATGTATTTATTTTCTAATTTCATATAAAATGATAAATCTATGTTCACTATACAAAGTGAAATAAAAATAAAATATCTGAATAATAGACAAATTGTCTAGCCTAGTGTGCTATGAAAACCTTGAAAATCTAATAGATCTAAGGATGCTATAGAATGATGGAACCTATCTTCTTTGAAAAATTAATATTTTAAGTATTATCAATAATATAATTTGGATCATATAAATAAGTACAATTACTCAAAGGATTAAATTGTCATTATTAAAACTATTCATTGTTATTATCTAAAAAAAAATTAATATTTAATGTCTCCCTTATTATGACTAGGTAAAATATCATTCACAGCTGAGCCCCAGACTGTGCTTTGATGGCATTGCTTTTCTTTTGAGACATTCTATTTATCCTGTCTTTAATAACCGCTTCATTTCAGCATTTGTTTACTTTCTGTATATCTGTCGCTAATTCATCCCCATCCTGTCTAATGGACCTGAGAAACGCACCTCAATACAGGCAACTGCACACCAGGTAATTCATTGGTTTGTTTTGTTTTTGGAGACATTACTCCTGGAACATTCTGCCCTCCCGTTTCACTCTGTGTTCCTTGGTCCTTGGACCTCCTGACCAGCTGTCTCTCTGGGAGTTCCTCACTATGATCCTGGAAGTGCCTTGGCTCTCTGTGTTTGATCCCTGTGTGCTGCGTACACAGCTTCCTCTCCCTTGGTTTATACCTCATTTGGCGGCGGCGGGGTGGGGGGGGGTACATAATTTCAGGAGCTTCCTGAAGATGCATGGATTATATTAATGGTAGTTTTTCACCATCTCTGTTTCCTCTGAGCTCTTTTCTTTCTTTCTGTTTTGTTCTCCATATTTTCATGTTAGAGGCTGTTCCCATATGTCAGTTGATCCTTGGTGATTATTGGTTTTTAAGAGGGGGAGTCTAAAAAGTGCCAGGGGCTCACGCGGACTTGTGGAATGGGCAGAGGTGTGAATGGCTGGGTGAGGGATTTCTCTCAGCTAGTTTTCCAGTGAGAAGAATCCAGCCTCCTGCCTGTAGGTTATAAGACTTGAGTGTCACATGTCAAGGTCGAAGCTTTCATTTATCCTCACATTTTCACTCCAGCACCCCGGTTCTGCTCTCAGCTTTACCTAGCACCTTAGCATCTTTCAGGCTCTTCAGAGTATACACTTCCAGCCAGGAATGGAGAAGAGCAACCCTCAGCTATTGGGGCAGGACAGGGAGTCTGGAATCTACTGCTCATACAGACTGAAGCAACCCCTTGTTTCAGTCTTACTTGCATCCCCACCTTTAGAGGTGTCTGGTATTAATATTTTCAGTTCCTTCTCCTTTCTGGGGTTCTCGTTTCTTGTTGAGTTCTCCCTGCTGCAGAGAAAGCTGACAACTCAATAGGTTATTATTTATCCATATAGTTTTCACTGTCAGAAATTTCACTGATGTCATGCATGTGCTACTTTACCTGCTGGGTTTCTGTTGTTATTCTTCCTTACCTTTTAATTATTTATTTTTTTGTTTGGCTGGGCGACTTGCAGGATCTTAGTTCCCCAACCAGGGCCCCAGTAGTGAATGCACTGAGCCCTAACCACTGGACACCAGGGAGTTCCTTTAAATTAGTTTACTATCATTTTAGTGGAGTTTGTGGAGAGAGAGGAAGAAAATTTGTACATTCAATCTTTTAACTCATACTTTTAGTTCAATACTCTTTTTATGAGATTGACATGCTACCTACTGCCCTAAGGAGGCAAGTTTTGATACACATTTTTAAAGGCGTTCAATAAATATTATCCCATTACCTACTGGAAAGATCTTACCTCTACATTCTCATCAGAAATATAAAGAGTGCCTTTCCATCTCATGTCATTCCTCATCAATACTGGAGAGTATCCCTCTAAATATTTATAATAACTGAAAGATTTTTTAGCTCAGAGGATTGTACCTATGCAGCCAACTATAAATCATATTTAGTTATATTTCTAGTATTATTTTGTAATATATTTTACACAGAATGTCTCAACCTTTAGAATACAACCTCTATGAGAGCAAGAATTCTGTCTGTCATTCACAATTATATTGTCATCATCTGGGACAGTGTTGGCTACTCAATAGGAACTCAATAAATATTGGCTGAATAAATGGATAAAGAATTGGGGTGGTTCTTTGGCCAGTTGTGGCTAAGCAGAATGCCTGCATCCTTTCTTATTGGGATCCTCTTTTTAGGTTACCGTTTTTTGCTTGAGAATGGCTTCTCTCCCTGTTATACATCTCAGAGAGATTTCTTGAAGGGAAATTTCAAAACGGCAGCCTGTGCCTAAAAAAGGTCCTACAGACATTTTTTTTTTTTTTGCCTTCAGAGTATTTTTAAAAAGAAAGCGAGGGAGATTTCTCATAAAGTCTCCAGCCTTCTGGCTTCCCTTGGCAATTGGAGGATCTAGCAGTGCTGGATTACCCAGCCGGAATGGACAATACCAACTGAAACTGGGAAATGGATGCCCCAGTAGTTGGGGCACATGATTTTGGTTCACCACTGTCCCTACTTGCCCCACGTCATCCATTTATGTGCCTTCTTCTACCCACTGCAATATTCTTGGGCTTCCCTTGTGGCTCAGCTGGTAAAGAATCTGCCTGCAATGTGGGAGACCTGGGTTCGATCCCTGGGTTGGGAAGATCCCCTGGAGAAGGGAAAGGCTACCCACCCCAGTATTCTGTACAGCCCATGGAGTCGCCGAGTCAGACATGACTAAGCTACTTTCACTTTAACCCTGAATACGTTTGGAGCCTTTGGCTTCAGCTTTAAGCTGCAATGGTGAGTGGGGTTTTAGGGACCATTCTGATGTTTTCGTAAGAAGAAAACAACTAGGTTTTACCCTTCCTGGTAAATTCCATCTCACCCTTCCCTGCACCCCTTCAGACTTTATGCTGTATCCCATATTTGAGTTCAAACAACAGTTGCGAGACAATAATACGCAAATATTTTCACATTTCTGTGAAGTCTGGGTTTTCTGAGTAAAAAGCATTGAGAGACCAATTTAAAAAAGGATTGAAGGACAAATATGGCTTGAAAATTAGAGATAAGATATTGCTCCAGAAAGATCAAGGCTGATTTTGCCAAATGCCGTTTGCTTAACTTTCTAGGGTAAGAAACAAGCAAACAGACTCAGAGACACATTTCCCTTTTCTCCTAGAGACATTAGCATACATTTCATAGTAAAGGTCTCTCTTTCTTGGAAGGGAAAGATGGTTCGAACTGCCGACACTCTCTGTAAGCTCTGAGTCTCCTAATTTCAGGGTCTCCTCCTGTGGTGCAACCTCACCACGTGTGCAGGGAAATATCTGGTTCTCATTGCACCAGCTTGCAGGGAAGCGGGGTGCAAGGAACTGGCACTGGGATGACTCATGGGTGATAAGTGCTCTATTTTCTGATCCAGAGGGTGCGTGTTTCCAGAAGGAATATAAATAAAAATAAGTAAATAAATGTCAGACGATGTGTGTACAAATGTTATAAATATAAAACATATGTATAACATGTATTTATATAAAAACCAGTATGTTAAAATAACATCCCTCTAAGTGGCAGTAGTTTTGTGTGGTGATTCTGCACCCACCTCCATGTAGATCACATCTGGAAAAACTTCATTTTACCAACTTTTCCTCAAACCTCAGAGCCAGGATCACTCCATCCACATCCCCTGGCTTAGTGCTGACTGTGTTCACCCTACTACTAAGAATACCTAATAATAATTATTATTATTTTTCTTATTACAGAGTTTTCTATCTCTGACATGAAGTATAGTAGCCGAAGAATTGAGGTAAGAGTAGTTTTCAGCATTTTTGACTTACGAATTAAAACCAAAGAATCTTGTCAGAGACAAATTCTATCAAAAAACTCAGAACCCAAATCCTCAGCATATAATCTTGTAAAAACAACAACTCACATATAGTTTATAGAGGAGCAAATAATTTCTGAGAAAATTATATCTTGACATGTATATATATATTTTCTGGGTATAGTTCTCCACATAATGAAGTGAGTAGCTCTTTTGGACATACCTAATTTTTCTTTTTTTAATGCATTGAGAAGTTAGGTGATTCTTTTTCCATGGTAGAAAGATTTTCCCGGTTGTCTCATTTGTTACGTAAAGCATTTTGAAAGAGGCTTGCAGTTCTCCAACTGTCTGACTCTTCTGTATCCTTTAAGTCTTTGAGAAAATACATACATATTGCTTAGTGTTGGAAAAAAAAGTTCGTTTGCCTAAAAGAAAAAAAAGGCTGCTACTAGGGAGATGTTTAAAGCACTGGAAGAGTCTGCTTGTACTTTTGAGAAGTCATGTAGGCAATAAAACTGGGGAATTATACTGTGTCTCTCCTGTTTTTCATGCCTATTTCTAGTCCGATTTCTTTTCCTCTCTTTTAACACGCGGGTGGCAACAGAATGAAAATTAAACATGTAGCTCTTAGTTACCACTCATGATCTATGCTTTTCTATGCTATATCATTAGGTTTCAAATCTATATACACAAGGCCGCAGTGAAACATGTAAAGAGTTTATAGCTTAACTGAGCAAAAAGCTGAATATTATATATTGGGTTACACTGACCTCTAGAGGCTGATAATAATAAGACCTGGCATGCTGCAGTCCATGGGGTCACAAGGAGTCGGATACAACTGAGAGACTAAACTGAACTGAATTTGAAAAGAGTTGGAAGGCCAAGGAAATTTTAAAAATTTAGTGAGCTAACTTTCTCTTTTTAGATTTTTTGGCCACACTTCAAGGAATATGGGAACTTAATTCCCCAACCAGGGATCGAACCCACATCCCTGGCAGTGGAAGTACGGAGGCCCAGCCACTGGACCATCCAGGAAGTCCCAGGAGCTAACTTTCAAGTGTATAGCATGGCAGATTTATAAGCCACCTTCAGCAAAACAATTCAGCCAAGCAATGAGGAGTAGTTGTGTTCCATATGAAAATTCTGAGCTGGTCTGAATGATCACAGAGTAAATAAATGTAACAGCAATTTTAAGCCGTTCTAAGCGGGAATTTTAGGAGAAGGCACTGGCAACCCACTCCAGTACTCTTGCCTGGAAAATCCCATGGACGGAGGAGCCTGGTGGGCTGCAGTCCATGGGGTCACTAAGAGTTGGACACGACTGAGCGACTTCACTTTCACTTTTCACTTTCATGCATTGGAGAAGGAAATGGCAACCCACTCCAGTGTTCTTGCCTGGAGAATCCCAGGGACGGAGGAGCCTGGTGGGCTGCCACCTATGGGGTCGCACAGAGTCAGACATGACTGATGTGACTTAGCAGCAGCATCAAGTGGGAATTTTAAGTTTTGAATAAATTCATTGGAAAGTAAACAGGAAAGAGAATAGATACAAAGTAGAAATAAAACAGAATGTAAACAGAAATGACAATAGAAATCTTTAAAAATGTAAATGTTTTATAATTTATATGATAGAGGCTTTATTTTTAATAGATAAGCATGAATCTTGTAATGTTAATATTAATATTAGTTTTTAAAAGTATTGTCTTACCTTGGTCCTAAGAAAACACCAGGAATGAGATTTTAGTTTTTTCAATTGTGATCTCCAGAATAACTTTGTACTTTAAAGCCCTTCCTAAAGAGAATCTTAAAATCTCTTCACATTACTTGAAACCAGTTAACATGAAATGCATATGTGTTTCTACATTCATTAATTTTTCTTTCTTTCCTTTTAGTTCTCTCTGCCACCACTATCATCTCTGCCCATGAGATCTGGTCTCCTTACTATACCCCTAAGTCACAAGGATCAAAAAGCGAGAGAAAGAAATATGCCACGCCTTGTATCTTTCATACCTAAGTTCTCAGAGCCTATTAGTCAATCTGATGAATTTAGACCATCAAATAAGCAGAAGGAAGCACCGATCAAGATGTTAGCAGATCAGACTCTCAGATCCTTTGACGGTTCTATTTGGTCCAGAAACATGTGCTCTTTTTGGAAGGCTCACCATCACAGACAACACCTGGAAAAGGAAGCGAGTAGGAAATCCAGGGAAAGAGAAGGATGTGTCAACATTGAAGTCTTTCACTTTGAAAAAGGACAATCTTTAGTGTCCCTGGAGAATTTCAAGGAAGGCAACTTTCCTACAGGTAGGGAAGAGGATAATGACTGCCATGGTAATGAACTGAGAAGAGCAGAAGAGAACGCTCCATCTCTTTCATCGGGAAAGAAAGGGGATTCAGGAGCCAGAAACTATGAACAAGATTCAGAAGTTGGATATACCAAGCCAATCAAGTTCCAAGAAGCCCTGCCATCAGATATAGGTCTAAGCCAGGATGAAGGGACTAAAAGTGATAAAGCTGATTCAAAAAGTGCTTCAGCACTTAAAGGCGAAGCAATTGAACTAGACCATATTTCAGAAGATTACACTCTTCGTAAAAGTTTGTCTGATGCAGTCACTGATGGCCCCATTGAAAAGCTCTCAGAAGATCATAGCAGCATGGAGACAAGCACAAAAATATCAGTAGCAGAAACAACCAAACCAGAAATGAATGGGACGGTGCCTCTTATCCACATCACTTTCCCTGGAGATGAAACTCCCAAAGAACCAGCAATAACCAAACCAAGCCTCCAAAAACGAAAGGGCATCCTTCGTAGCAATAGTAGCTTGAACATACTTGCACACCAAGAAAATGACAAGCATAAGGTGAAAACCCAGAGAAATAAGTTAGATTCAAAGACCAAGACCAGTAACAGGACACCTCAAAATTTCATGATTTCCACTGAAGTTTCTGTGAAGCCTACCACGCATAAAACCAGTATAAAAACTCAAGTTTTTCCTGCTTTGGGGCTTGTGGATCCCAGACCTTGGCAACCACCCAAGTTTCAAAGGAGAATGCCACAGACAGAAAGGAAGCAATCTGCTTACCAGGCTTTGAAACCTAAAAAGCCGTCATTCCCTTGCCTCTATAAAAATCCAGGAATAGAAAAGTCTTCTGTTCCTCTCTCTGCTCAACCAGCAGAGCCAAGACTGAATTACTTAGATCTGAAGTATAGTGACATGTTCAAAGAGATCAATTCAACTGCGAATGGGCCTGGAATCTATGAAATGTTTGGAACTCCTGTTTATTGTCACATGCGAGAGGCTGAACGGCATGAAAACAAGTATCACCGAGAGATATGCTCAGCTCCATCAGGCAGATGTATCACCAATAAATGTCGATCTTCACACAGTGAGAGGAGCAGCTATAGCCGAAACAGACTTTCTCAGAAAAGACCGCATAGTAAACCCCCCAAATCTTCTCTTGGCATTAAACAAAAGCACAGAAGTTTAATTTCTAAAGAAAAGGATTTCCAGACTGTAGGTAGCACCCTACAAGATGCTGAAAATGGTGATGGCATTTCAGAAACAGGGTGGCAGATTAAGTCTTCAGGAAATGACTTTCTATCTTCGAAAGATGAAGTTCAGCCCATGAACTTGGTTCAGGCTCACGAGCAGTTCACTGAACAGAATGATTTCTTTCCTGTCTCAGATTTGTCCATTGTTGAAGAAGTCTCTATGGAAGAGTCGGCTGATGAAGAAGACATTTCTAACAATCAGATACTTGCCACGCGCCTCAGAGATCTGCATCAGCTTGAAGAGCTACGCCACCAGACCCCATTTGTCCTTTCAGAAAACAGCTGGGCAGTACCCAGTGAGAAGAGTTCCAACATGCATGTACTGCAAGAAGAGCAGAAGGTAGCATCTCCCGGTGAAACAAATGCCAACCAAATTTTAACTAACAATGTAGACTTTGATAGTTTTTCAGATAAGTCAAAAACTCTTAGGAATTTCTCTTCCCAAGAGAAACAAGAAAGTGTAACTTCTCAAGCATATCAACACTGGGCGCTGTTTTTGGATCATGATAGTTTAACTAATGAGTCAATTCCATATCAAACACTTGGAAAAACTTTAAATGAGGCAGATTCAATTTCCCAAGAAATTCTAGACTCTGTAAAGAATGAAGAATTGACAGATGAACTCTTAGGTTGTCTAGCTGCAGAACTATTAGCTCTTGATGAGAAAGATGACAACTCTTGCCAAATAATGGCAGATGAAACAGATCCTGAAAGCCGAGATTTTGTCCTCAGCAAGAGAGGAAATACCATGCAAGAATTAGGTAGAGAGACAACAAATGTCAAAATACAGGTTGGTATAACTAGAATCGGGCTTTCCTAGTGGTTCAGACAGTAAAGAATCCACATGCAATTCGGAAGACCTGGGTTTGACCCCTGGGTTGGGAAAATCCCCTGGAGGAGGGCATATCAACCCATTCCAGTATTCTTGCCTGGAAAATTCCATAGACAGAGGAGCCTGGCGGGCTATAGTCCATGGGGTTGCAAAGAGTCAGACACAATTGCGTGACTAAGCACCGCACATCACATAACTAATAATCAGAGATTCACTGGGGCAGGAAGGGACCTCAGAGACACTGTGCTTCAAACCCCTTATTTTCAAATGGGGAATCAGAAACCCTAAGGAGTTAAACAGTTTCATCAAGGTTTCATTGTTTGGTTGCAAGTTTGGAATCCAGGTCCCCTGACTCTCATGCTGTTTTCATTATGCTGCCTCACTTCTAGAATTTAGCTAGCCTGACACTGCTTTGGAATCACTTTGGGCACATTACTGTAGCAAAACTACTTACTAAAATAGGTAGATATTATATTTGGTGATGATATTTTCAATCAACAACTAACAGCTGGGAGATAATTGTGGGTAAAGCATTACTCTAGGTGGTATGTGAGATACACAGCCCCTGAAGTAGCTCACCATCTAGTTCCAAAAAACATATGAAGACACAAAAAGATCTTTTCTCAAAGATTCCCTGCACTTGAGCATTTGTTGCCAAATGGTTTGCTTTAATAGAAAAATATTATTGATGCCTCCTATGTCCCTGGTATTGGGATAAGAACTGGAGACATGATAGGGTACAAGACACAGCCATTGCTCTCAAGAAAACATAAGCAATAATCCTGAATACATTAAAAAAATTTTGTTTGGCATTGGAGTTGGGGTGGGGAGAAGAATATTAACAGGTGGTAGGGTTACGGCTGTCTTAGTTTTCACTGAAGTATATCACCCTCCGGTTCTACTAAATTTTTTTTAAGATGAAAGTTTTTGTTTGTTTGCTTGTTCTCCTACCCCAACAGACTTGGAGTTTGTTTATTGGCTGTACCTTGCGGCATGCAGGATCTTAGCTCCCTGATCAGGATTAGAACTCGCACCCCCTGCTTTGGAAAAGTGTGAAGTCTTAACCACTGGACCACCAGGGAAGTCCTATCTTCTCCTAAATTTTTAAGATAGAAGCATTCGGTTTAGCTGAAACAGTCACTAAACACTAACTAGGGTTATATCATGCTCTTTCAGGATCAGAAATAATTATTGTAAATAATTGAACAGAAGAATACACAAGGTGAGAACTTGACATATATGAGTGAGACACATTATACTGTCTCCTTTCTGTCTTCATAACAGCTCCATGAGATCAGTCCTGGAGGTAATAACAAGTCTCCATTCTGCAGATGAGGAAATCGAGGTTTAGAAAGTCTCGCAGGGAGTGAGCGGTGGGGAGGGGCATCCTGATTCCAGCCCAACACTTTTAATCACTATACAGGGGGAATATTCCTTGCCATAATAGGCCAGCTCCACCCTCATGGTGAGCGTGGTCTCTGCTGGGAGGTGGATAGTGATGCAGAAAGGCTGCCAGGCTTGGGTGGGAGACAGGGGTACATGTGTACACGCCTGTGTGTCTGAGATGGGTCTACAAGTCTGCCAGTTCACATTCAAGAAAAGCTAACAAGCTGGTAAATATAATCAGCCCATAATCCTACCCTGCAATTGGAATAAAAAACTGACCTTCTGTGATCTTTCATTTCCAAGCAGTCCTTATATTTCAGTTTGAATAGAAACATGAAAGGCTGGGGAGGAGGAGGAACCCATGAGGCCCTTTGAAGGCACCTGGGGTCATTTCTAAGAAAGGTGATCCTGTGCCATGTCTTATTCTTAAGGGCCTTTTCTGTGCCTCTACATCACCATCATCATTTATTTTTAAGAACTCTTAGAGGAGATCCAGACAAAGTATTTTTGGTTCTGATCAAACAGTTGGAAAACATGGTGTAAGCTCTACAAAGATACTTATTTCCCAAGGGCAGGGCCTCTAAAGGTTTACTGTGGATACATATCTCTTGAGGATCACACTGAAATGTAGAACTGATTCCATATGTCTGAGGTCTGAGATTCTGCAAGTTTAACCAGCTCCCATGGGATATTGATAGAGCTGGTTCACAGATTCTCCTTTGAGTAGCAAGGGTCTAGAGGACCATGGATCTTCAGTCTATTGCAGCTGGTCTTGACCTTCAGACTTGCTTGTTATGCTTGTGCATGCATGCACATGTATGTAAGAAAGAAGGTTTGGGGAATTCCCTGGGAATCCAGTGGTTAAGACTCCCGAAGGCTCTGGTTCAACCCCTGATTGAGGACTTAAGATGCCACAAGATATGTGGCACAGCCAAAAAAAAAGGAGAGAGAGAATATCTATATGTATGTATATTTGTGTATAAATGTGTGTATGTGTATGGAAATGTAGGTATAAATTCTTTTATGTGTGTGTGTGTGTTTGCGTGTATGGGTGTGTTGTGGAAATAGAACAGGCAAAGGCTATTTATTCAGAGCTCATTATAACAAAGGAGTCAACCACCATCATTTGCATTTGGTAGAGACTCAAATGGAGAGGGCAATGGCACTCCACTCCAGTACTCTTGCCTGGAAAATCCCATGGACAGAGGAGCCTGGTAGGCTGCAGTCTGTGGGGTCACTAAGAGTCGGACATGACTGAGTGACTTTACTTTGACTTTTCACTTTCATGCATTGGAGAAGGAAATGGCAACCCACTCCAGTATTCTTGCCTAGAGAATCCCAGGGATAGGGGAGCCTGGTGGGCTGCTGTCTATGGAGTCACACAGAGTCGGACACGACTGAAGCAACTTAGCAGCAACAGCAGCAGAGATTCAAAAAAGCAGGCAGAGGAGTGAGAAAGATTTTTAGTGGAAAAAGGCTTCAGGTGTGCCCTGATTCGGAGAAGGTAATGGCACCCCACTCCAGTACTTTTGCCTGGAAAATCCCATGGACGGAGGAGCCTGGAAGGCTGCAGTCCATGGGGTTGCTGAGGGTCGGGCACGACTGAGTGACTTCCCTTTCAATTTTCACTTTCCTGCATTGGAGAAGGAAATGGCAACCCACTCCAGTGTTCTTGCCTGGAGAATCCCATGGACGGGGGAGCCTGGTGGGCTGCTGTCTATGGGGTTGCACAGAGTTGGATAGGACTGAAGTGACTTAGCAGCAGCAGCAGTGCCCTGATTGGAGGCTGTTGTTCTGGGGAGGTTGTTGTGGGCGCTGGTTAACTGGAAGGGGCCTCCTGTGTGTTTGGTTAAGGGTGCATATTTGGCCTTCTCTGATTGGTCCGAAGTTAGAAAAGGAAGATTCTCCTATCTGCCCTTTCTCTCTGTCCCAAGGACTCAATGTAATGATGACATTTTTTGTCTCATTCTTCCAGAGATACAGTAATGGCTTCAGGAGATATGACAAAGAGGAGAGATTTTTCAACCCATATGAAAAGAAGACATTTTCTGAAAGTAGTTTAAAGTATGAAGAATCTATCCTGTGGACCAAGGGTGAGATCCTCGGGAAGGGAGCATATGGCACAGTAAGTGAAACAGGAAGCTTGCTGAAATAAAAAAACCCCATTCCTCCTCGACCCCTCCCTCTTTTCTAATCTTCCTGTTTGCCCTCCCCACTCCATATACACTTTTACTTAGAGATCTTTCAGTTGGAAGTAATAGGAAACCCAACCCAAACCACCTTGAAGAAAAGGATGTCCACTGTTTTATGCAACTGAAGTGTCTGGAGTAGGTCTGACTTGGGGCACAGCTGGTTTCAGAGGTCAAATAACGTCATCAGAGTCTGGCCTCTCTGTCTCTCCTTTTGGCTCTCGTTCTCAGGCTTCATGGGGTGGTTCAGTTCAGTTCAGTCACTCAGTCGTGTCCCACTCTTTGCAACCCCATGAATTGCAGCACGCCAGGCCTCCCTGTCCATCACCAACTGCTGGAGTCCACCCAAACCCATGCCCATTGAGTCAGTGATGCCAACCAACCATCTCATCTTCTGTCGCCCCCTTCTCTTCCTGCCCTCAATCTTTCCCAGGATCAGGGTCTTTTCAAATGAGTCAGCTCTTCGCTTCAGGTGGCCAAAATATTGGAGTTTCAGCTTCAACATCAGTCCTTCCAATGAACACCCAGGATTGATCTCCTTTAGGATGGACTGGTTGGATCTCCTTTCAGTCCAGGGGACTGTCAAGAGTCTTCTCCAACACCACAGTTCAAAAGCATCAATTCTTTGGCGCTCATTGTATTTCTAGCCTCTCCTTCTCTGAGGGTCAAGTCCTGTGGGAAAGAGGTCTTTTTGTTCAACAATTCAAGTTATGTTACCCAAAGTTGGGAGAGCCATTGCCAAGAAGCAAAAACAAAAGATATTTCTTATATTTTGTGAATTGCATAAAATACCATCTAAAGTCCCAGCTGCTGCTGCTAAGTCGTTTCAGTCGTGTCTGAGTCTGTGCGACCCCACAGACAGCAGCCCACTAGGCTCCTCTGTCCCTGGGATTCTCCAGGCAAGAATACTGGAGTGGGTTGCCATTTGGGGTATATGTATATGCATAGCTGATTCACTTTGCTGTACACTTGAAACTAACACAGTATTGTAAATCAACTGCAGTCCAATAAAAATTATTACTCCAAAAATTTTTTTAAAAAGCCCAAGCACTGTACATGGTATTGGGTTAACCAAAAAGTTTGTTTGGGTTTTTCAGTAAGATGGTATGGAAAAACCTGAACAAACTTTTTGGGCAACCCAGTATTTGCACAGATTGCTAGAGATGACTGAACCTAAGCTATTATGATATGCATTCACCATGCTACTTATCCCAATCTTTGCTTCCTTGCAACTTTCAATTTGTTTAAGTATAATAATTCACATTTACACAAGGATGTATCATCTTAGAGAAAAACCAGGGTTTGGGAGGCATTTTGTGAATGAGTCACTTTTTATATTTAATAATAAGGTATTGGTTTGCTTCTAGGTATATTGTGGTCTTACTAGCCAAGGACAGCTAATAGCTGTAAAACAGGTGGCTTTGGATACCTCTGATAAATTAGCTACTGTAAAAGAATATCAGAAACTGCAGGAAGAAGTCGATTTGCTCAAAGCCTTGAAACATGTCAACATTGTGGCCTATTTGGGGACATGCTTGGAGGAAAACATCTTAAGCATTTTCATGGAGTTTGTTCCTGGTGGCTCCATCTCTAGTATTATAAACCGTTTTGGGCCATTGCCTGAGATGGTGTTCTGCAAATATACAGAACAAATTCTGCAAGGTGTTGCTTATCTCCATGAGAACTGTGTGGTGCATAGAGATATCAAAGGAAATAATGTTATGCTTATGCCAACTGGAATCATAAAGCTGATTGACTTTGGCTGTGCCAAGCGTTTGGCCTGGGCTGGCCTAAATGGCACCCACAGTGACATGCTCAAGTCCATGCATGGGACTCCATATTGGATGGCCCCAGAAGTCATCAATGAGTCTGGCTATGGACGGAAGTCAGACATCTGGAGCATTGGCTGTACTGTGTTTGAGATGGCCACTGGGAAGCCTCCACTGGCTTCCATGGACAGGATGGCAGCCATGTTTTACATTGGCGCACACCGAGGGCTGATGCCTCCTTTACCAGATTGCTTCTCAGAAAACGCAGCAGACTTTGTGCGTGCATGCCTCACCAGGTAAGAAACTGAAAGCAAGAAAGGAGGATAAATCCCCAGAGATTTCAAGCAGTTGACATTTCCCCTGAGATGTATGGCCCATTTTTAGCTCTGCTCAGGTTACAAAATCAAGTGGGGAGTGATTTTGCTCTGAAAAGAATCATGAGTAGCCACATTGGGTGATGTGTTCTGTGTTGTACCAGGGTGTGGGGGTAATGCTTCAAGTGGGAAGTGTCTCAATTAAGTGTCTTATCAGGTCCAGACAGTACTTGCTCAAATCAATGGATGTGCAAGAATTGCTATTTATTTGCAAGATCTGTTTATTTACCAAAGAGACATCTTCCCAGGGACTAGCCATGGTGAAATGGCATCATCTGTGCTTAGCTTCCCTCCCCTTTTGGGGAACCAGTGTTCTCATTCCTTCCTAAAACTGGCTCTCAGGAAAGTATGTGAGAAATTCATTCATATCAAGGAAATGACACGAATTGATTAATCAATGATTGACAGATTTAATGTATTATTCCCCCAGAAACACTTGCATTTAAAGTGAGAGGAAACATTTTGAGTCAAAGGAACAAATCTATAATTGAAGTATTTCAAGCATCAAGTGGGTAGTGTTTGGGGAAGCAGAAAAGTCCCAGAAGGTCACCTCTGTCTTCCTCTTCCAGCACCTTTATATCGATCAGCCTGACCTGGTTGATTTCAGGGAATCACAGAGGCTAGGACAGCACCACATACTCCAGGGTTGAGGCGGGGGCGGGGTGCAGTTCTGGGCATCCCCAGATGCAGATGCCCTAGGTATCCAAGGATGGATTTGCAGGCAGAGCTATGGACACAGAGCTGCCCCTTCCTGTCTGCCAAAACACCTCACAAAAGGGACACAAATGTGTTAGGAATATCATATGGACCAGTACTAGTTTGGGAGATTGGTTTTACCTCTTAAAACTACTGTGGTTACTTTCTTCTGAATTGAACAATGATCTATTATTGATCCACAACAACTGCTTGCTACTTTTTTTTTTTCAAGTTCTCATTAATACACACAAACAGCTTTACAGAGAAAGGGTGGAATTTTTTTTTTTTTTTTTTACTTTCCTTTTGAACCGCTGCTTCATAAACTAAGCAATACACAACTCATAATCAATTAACAGGGTTGTTGTGAAGGTTAAGTGAAACGGTGTGTGTAATTGCTTAGCATAGCATGGACTACATAATTAGGGCTCCACCATTAATAACCCATGGGAGAATGTTAATACACCTTACCTAATGAGTGTCATGCAAGCATATAATTATCTCCTGAAATTCTAAGCCAAAGACCCTAAGGACTCTAGAATCTTGCCTGTTGTCTATGAAAATAACTCCTTGGAGGTATGGATATTCATAAATAAAAGGGAAAGGCACTCAAAGATTCATAAGTAGAGATGATCAGGTTAAAAACTAGGAAAAAGGACTGAATATAACAAATGAATTTGGGGAAGCAGTCAGAATAATGACGGGGTACTACTATGGGCAGGTTTCAGAAATTCTGGGGAGTCAGGCCAAGGAGTTTAACTTTGTTGCAATAGGCAGTGGAGATCAGGGAACTGCAAAGAATTTGGGGTAAAGGACGCCATGACAAGAAAAGTCTTTGGGGAGGAACGTCAGGTAGCAGATTCTGTAGAGGGACCTTGAATGGAGGCCATTCTGGAATTCAGATCTTGGACTTTGATGGTAATGGAAGCAGTGGGAGTGTAAAGGAGATTCCAAGACATTTTAGAGGAAGGTGAATCAGGACTTGATGATGGATGATGATAGGATCTCATGGTTTTGAACCTGGATAATGGGAGAAATAATAGAAAGTTGTGAATGAGGAATAGTGGAGGAAGTTGAAGGAAATATTTGAAGCTATAGAATTGTTGCTCAGGAAAGCAGTGAACATTGGAGATGTGTATTTGAAAATCAAAAGGTTGGTAGCTATAACCATGAAAAAATTAGAGGGCTGAGGAAAATGTTTTTGAAAATACTCATGGGAGAAGATAACACAGTATGCATAGAATTAATTCTGGTACTCAACTGGAAGAAAGGGAGGGAGGCGAGTTGCCCCATGGGGGAAGAATAAAGAGGACAGTTTCTCTTAAGACCAAGCAGACATTGTTTCAGAAAGAAGCAGGGTAGTGAATACTTCAAATGCTACAGAAATGGAGGCTGAGCTCACTAAATCTGGTAAGGAGAAGGTTATGCTTAGTTTCACAGGGACTACTTTTTTTTTTTTTTTTTTTTTCTGTTTTTTTGGCTGCACTGTGCAGCACGTCGGATCTTAGTTCCCTGACCAGGGATCAAACCAGTACCCCCTGCCCTGGATGCACAGAGTCTTAACCACTGGACTGCCAGGAAAGTCCTCCCTGGTCAGGATTAATTTTAAAAGGACAATTTGTAGAGAGATAAGTAGGCCAAATAGTAAAGATTTAGGATACTGAATGTTGAAAACAAGTTATTGGACTTGCCGAACTTAGAGAAATTTGGCAGGAATAGAAGATATAGGATGGCAGCTAGAAATGATGGTCACTTAAGGACATTTTGGAGAGGAAATTTCTGCATATTTTGAAGACTGGAGAAAGAGCCTCTGGAAGGGAAGAGATTTTTTATTTTAGAATCATTCATGATCACTTTCTTTTAAAAGTATTTTATTTTTATTTTCATTTTGGCTTGGGCTGTTCTTTGTGGTCATTTGCTTCCAAAACGATCAAGATAGCAAATTTAATCAAAAGAATGCCCAAGGAATAATTTACTGCAGAAAACTATTGACTAGTTCATTAGTTCACTGACCAGTTCATTGTCAAAAGCGTTTTATTAAATTTATTTTTAATTGAAGGATAATTGCTTTACAGTATTGCATTGTTTTCTACCAAACATCAACATGAATCAGCCATAGGTTTAACTATGTCCCCTCCCACTTGAACATACCTCCCCATTTTGATTTCTTGAGGCAAGGGAAAAAACCCAAGCCACATGTGTACTTCATGTGTCCAACTTCATAAGTCGCTTCAGTTGTGTCTGACTCTTTGCGACCTTATGAACTGTAGTCCACCAGGCTCCTCTGTCCATGGGATTCTCCAGGCAGGAATATTGGAGTGGGTTGTCATTTCCTTCTAAAGTGGATCTTTCCAGCCCAGCGTTCAAACCTGCATCTCTTATGTCTCCTGCATTGCCAGGCAGGTTCTTTACCACTCGTGCCACCTGGTAATTAAGAAACTGTCCCCCTTTATGCTCATCCAAGAGTACCCCAAATGGGGTTATTTAATCACCAAAGCATATTTAAATCCAGGGCTTTTCAATCCTGGATTTCTCTAAATTTAAAAATAAATTTCATGCTAACTAAAAGTGCATTAAACTGTACATCTAAAAGTGTATTTTACTCTGTGTAAATTATCCCCCAACAAATTGAACAAAAGCGCTATGGAAATGTAGGGACTCGTTTTGAATCAGGTAATAATTTTTGTATTATTACTATGTTACACTTTAAAAGCTGTATATACATTAAAAAAAAATTATCCCAATGAGTTAGGTGTTGTTATCCCCATGTTACTGATGAGAGAAGAGTTGGAGTCCCTGATTTAAGATCACACAGCTAAAATCTGGAGTCTGGACTCAACCCAAGTCTGTCTGACGGGCACAGGTTGTACTTCCACTGTTACAGTAGGTATTTTGAGTCAAGTAGATGTAGTTGGCAGGCACGTTGCTGGGTGCTTATTCTAATGTGTTTTTGCCTTCTTAGGGACCAGCATGAGCGACCCTCTGCTGTTCAGCTTCTGAAGCACTCCTTCTTGAAGAGAAGTCACTGAGCAGACATCAGGACTTTTCAGCTCCACTACAGATACTTTGTTACTGTTTCATTGTGGAAATGATGGTTTAGGGACCCTTATTTTCCTACTGGAAAGTCAATCTAACCCAATTTAACCAGATCCTGCAATGTCACTAACTGAAAAGTTGTAGTTACGTTAGCCTTCTCTAGCTTCAGGCACAATTGCCCATGTATATGAGCAAATTGGGAAATAGATGGTGAAACAGTGTCAGACTTTATTTTTTTGGGCTCCAAAATCACTGCAGATGGTCACTGCAGCCATGAAATTAAAAGATGCTTACTCCTTGGAAGGAAAGTTATGACCAACCTAGATAGCATATTAAAAAGCAGAGACATTACTTTGCCAACAAAGGTCTGTCTAGTCAAGGCTATGGTTTTTCCAGTGGTCATGTATGGATGTGAGAGTTGGACTGTGAAGAAAGCTGAGCACCAAAGAATTGATGTTTTTGAACTGTGGTGTTGGAGAAGACTCTTGAGAGTCCCTTGGACTGCAAGGAGATCCAACCAGTCCATCCTAAAGATCAGTCCTGGGTGTTCATTGGAAGGACTGATGCTAAAGCTGAAACTCCAATACTTTGGTCACCTCATGTGAAGAGTTGACTCATTGGAAAAGACCCTGATGCTGGGAGGGATTGGGGGCAGATGACAGAGGATGAGATGGCTGGATGGCATCAACGACTCGATGGACAGGATTCTGAGTAGACTCTGGGAGTTGGTGATGGACAGGGAGCCTGGCATGCTGCGATTCATGGGGTCACAAAGAGTCGGACACAACTGAGCGACTGAACTGAAGTGATGAGCAAATTGTCTTAAACAGTAAGAAGAGAAAAATTCCAGTGTTTACAGTTTTATCCAGGAACTACAAATTCTCTTGATTTATATGCTATTTCCTTCTATTTTTTTGCCTGTTAATTTTAATGTCATTAGCTCAAAATAAATTGTATAAAAAAGTAAATGTATTTTCTTGCTTGGTGGGCAAAGGCACTTATTTAATTCTTACAAAGGAGAGTGGAGGAAGGTGAGAAGGTAGAGGAGAAAGTCACTAGATTCAGATTACGTAGGCAGCAGCCTTAACACTGGCGATTACAGGGGCCTCAACATTAACAGGAAGAGCTAAGGGTCTTGGCCTTTCATTGTTAGAGGGTCCCCTAACTCCTCATAAGTTCCCACCTATAAGAAGCTGGGCTCTACAAGGTGGGCTCCATAATCCTCAGGCTGCCTTCCCTGCGCTTTGTACTATGATTTGAGGTCTTCACTTGTTTACAGAGTTAATATAATCATTACTGCACTGAGAACTAGCTAAACATAAGCCAGCTGGTGGGATAAAAGCTCATTGATCTGATAAGGGGAGAGTGGGTCAGCATACAAACTTTTCTAGGATATTTTGCTCACATCACCTGATGGAAGGACATCCGTGCTAAGGTCACTCTTTCATTTCCAGGACACTGAAAAACCTTGCAAAAGTGCATGGGGATAAGTTGTCAGAATTATTACAAAGTCTTAAGTTGGTGGACTTTTTGATAAGGTTTGCTGTGACTCCACTCATCTATATTTCATTGACACCTACTGTCTTTAGCCAGGTCTACAGATATTTAGTAGCTGGTATCATTTGAAGATGGCATAACTACAAGCTAACTTGAGGGGAATTCTAATTCTCACCAGTTGTGAAGCTTTGTCAAAATCAAGCTGCTTCTTGAGAAGTTTTTGAGATATGTGAAACACGGTCCAGCTAAGGTAAGAGTTTCCTTTGGCCAACATGTTTAGAAGGTTCTTTGAGGGTATACCTTCCTTCTCTCTCTCTGGTTTGTAGGGTTCTTCCCTCACATTTGATAAAAACTGAAGGGATACTTTGCTTATTTTACTTGTGTATCAACACCATCTTAAGTAGGGTTTTTTAATCTTAGTATGGGTTTCAGTCTGAATGATTATATCTGACTTTGGAGCAATTAACTATAAAAACCCTGTGAAGAAAGGGCAGGGACTAAGAAATGTTTATACTATGTATAGAGATCACAGTAAAGGACACACAAAGTTGCTGTTAATAAACCTACCCCTCTTCAGATACAGGAAAACACTGAACACTAACAGAACCTTCAAAATTTGTACATTTTTAATAGGCAAGTCTCGATCCTAAGAGCTTTCTGTTTTGTCATTTATTAATGTTGAAATTAAGCTTGTATCACTGCCCAGGTGTTTGCTCCCTTTGTGTTTGCTCCCTTTATCTTCCTTTAGGAGGTAGAGGTCCTGAAAGAAGACTGGGATTTCAGAAAGGTGAAGGCTGGGAGGGCAAGCATTCGTTGAGCTCTTAATAGTGAAAGGCACACATCATTTAATTCTGGCTGTCTGGGTTGGTGGTAGTCTGATTTTATTAACAGACAGTAGTGCTCAGAAACACGTTAACTTTCTCAAGGTCATCCAACTGGTGAGTGACTTGGGGCTGCTACCCAGATCTGACTTTAGTCTTTTCCCTGCTGCCTCCCAGATTTGTAGTTTATAAATGAAATGAGTTACATTATTTCTACTCAAAAAAAACCTCGAGATGCTGATAAATTCACCAGTACAATGATTCTAATGACTCAATTGGTCTCAAAAGCTTCTCATTTTTCATTTAGCGACACTGCATTGCCTTCTATGCCTATATCCCCATCTGACCAGGCACACCACCTGTTTTCAAGCACATTCAGAAGTTGAATTTCATTACATACTGAACAGGTCTTAAGGTCAACCAAAGGAAATTTAACTTCCCAAGTAAAATCCTAAAAGTAGTTCCAACTCTAGAACATCCTTAACTTTACCTTATTTTAGCCCTTATGCTGTGGACTTTTCAATGGCTGAATTAAGAGAGTTGCCACTGTGGAAAAGCCAGAGCGCTGGAGTATGGGGTTGGGGGACGTGCACGATTCTACCTACTTTATCCACACTCTCCTGCTTGACCATGGTAACAGTCCCGGGCCTTTAGTGTACTGAGTATTTCCAATATAAAAAGCCACTTATCTACTCAAAGACCATGAAAAGCCTCCATCATGTACCAGGCCATCTTTATTCCTCATAGCTGCTGTACTTCCAAGTATTCAGTTGAAGGCAGTTATGTAACTAAAGCAACTTACGTTTTAAAAAGCTTTCCAGGTGATTCAAGTTGAAAATACTGGGTGTAGGCAGTCTGTATCTTCATTGATCATTAACAAGAAGAGTTTTGTGTACCACACTGTACTGTGAAAAGCTGAACTACATACACACAGCCCTGAGGAAGAGCTGTAGCACTCATATTGTTATGACTCTTTAAACTTGTGAAAATCCACAGCTGACTTGTCTCTAAAGCAATTGTTTCTGACTTGAAAGACTAAAGAAAACTGATCTTGGGGATATGCCTGGACACTGGTTTAAGGTCTCAATAAGCCTGTTAATTTCACGGCAGTACGATTAAAAATCCTCATTTGGGAGGTAGTGTTGGGGTGGAGGGAACAGGTACGTCATATACAAGACCTGAAGCAAAATGAACAATTTTCTCCATTATACTAATAGCAGCAGGGGGCTGGGCGGGGGAGGAGGGTGGAGTGAATAAACAATTGAGTAGGGTGAATTGCTAAATGAGATTACTAACTTTGGTTAAGGGGAATTACTGACTTTATGTTCCTAAATAAAACCATTATATTCTTAAAAAAAAAAAAACACACACAACAAAAAAACACAACAAACCCTTACTCCTTACTGGTTCCTTATTCCTTGTGACTCAACTGGTAAAGAATCCACCTGCAATGCAGGACACCTGGGTTCGATTCCTGGGTTGGGAAGATCCCCTGGAGAAGGGAAAGGCTACCCACTCTAGTATTCTGGACTGGAGAATTCCATGGATTGTATAGTCCATGTGGTAGCAAGAGTTGGACACCACTAAGCGACTTTTACTTTCACTCCTTACTGGTGTTATCAACATGAAATAAAGACAAATCTAACGTGATTTCAAGACATTTATTTTATATTTAGGCTTAAAGTGCCTGTTAGAGAAAGTAACTTTTCTATCCTAGTTCTCTTTTATGAAAGCCACTGCAGGCTTCGAATTTCTTTCAAGTATTGTGCAGGAAAACAGGTGTGGGAGGGAAAAGGGTTGGAAAGAACAGCCATGTTAAAGCAGTTTATGTTTAAATTTCACATGACTAATTGTGGAGGTGATGCAAGAAGGTACACAAGAAAATACCAAAGTATGAGTCGGAATGAACAACTCGAATTCTGTAAACAGTAGGCCTGCAGTGTCTAACACACAAGTTTACTGTACCTGGCCTGGCCTTTACCAGTTTCCTGAATTATCCTCAACCTGCTTCTAATGGATGCTCTTCAACACCATCCATTCTATTTAGCTTTCACTGATCAACCAAATCTTAAGCCTCACAACGCAATGAATAGGTACTACTGCTGACATTTTGTAGATTAGGAAATCAAGGCACAAAGTCATTTACCCAGACATCAGCAACTAAGTGATGGGGCTGAGACTGGAATATGGACAATCTGATCCTAGTGGCCACACTCCTTGATGATACACGAAGTCACTAAACTGAAGAGTAACTTTTACATTACAGATCTCATTTCCCACATCTCCCAGGAAGTTATTTCTGATTTACATTAACAAGACATGTTGGAGCCTTGGATTTATGTTGTCAATAAACAAACTTTATTAATAATTCCTTTTAATAGATATTGAGATGAAATTCAATGTCTAATTGAATTCATGCCATATACACAAACTCTTGTTTTAGATTTTCTATTGGCAAACATCCTGTTCAATAGTCCTTGGGGGTTCTGAGTACATTCACAAAATGAAATCCCAATTATTGCTGCCAACAAATGAGTACATAAGTTTTTCAAACTAGGTGGGTGAAACTGCTTGAAAAACACAACTTAAAAAAAAAAAATGTACTCATTAACAATAGGCAAATCGAGTTAAATCAACCACTAAACAGGTTTTAAGTGAGATTTCTCCCCCAAACTTGGAAATAAAAGGAAATCAGCCCTCAGAATTTACTTTTGCGATTAATGGATCACAGAGAACAGGGTAAGTCACTTTTGAGAGACCAGAATTACTCCTAGCCACACAACCTTCCAATGTATCTTGCTTATTTAGCAAGCTACCTTATGAAACTTCAACCAGAACACATACTGGTAAATGAACAGAAGAGGAGTCATAGAAGCAAAAGGTGGCTGTGCCCAAATTAACACTGCAAAATAAAAAATGGATGCATAGTATCAGACCTAAAATGCTTGGAATACAGATGTTTCAGAGGCAAACTTCTCTTACCAAGACAAACTTCTGACTATTTGGCTTACATTTGTTGGTTTACAGGAAAAAAAAATGTCAGGTTATCAATATAGTTGTGAATCCTCAAATTAATGCACTGGTACTGTAATTTGACACCTGAGAAAGACGAGGGCAGAATACGCTGCTTCTCCAATCCAGAAACTCCTAAGTCAGCCTAACAAACAAACTGGTCCATGAAATTATCATCTGTCACCAAGTGTTTTCTCACTTGTGGGACTTAACTCATTTTTTTATCTGGATAAATGTGGTTAGGAAATCCTACTACCTTCCAAGAAAGCAGAGACTGCTGAATAAAGAATTCTTTGTAACAAAAGCTCTGATTTTTCTCAGCAAAGATCTTAAAAATCACCTAGTTATTTAAGCACAGTAGTAGGTCACAAAAAATTGCTTTTCTGTTTAGATAAAACTTGGGAATGGTGAAATATCTTGACAGAACTATCTTCCCTTAGAGATATTACCATGTTTTTTAAAACTCTATTTCCATAGTAAATGTAAAACCCTAAAAAAATCTAACCAACCAAGGATACTACTTAAAGAGTATGTAATAGTCATGCATATATAAGCAGTGGTTTATTAGTTAAGATTAATCTTAAGATTAGTTAAGGAATAAAAATAATTTAAGTTCTCAAATATAACCAAAAATATGTGCTTAAAATACTTTTAAGGCAGGACATTCGGTAACAAAAACATTTCAAATTTGATTACCTGAAATTGACCTTAACTAGTCATTTCTTCAGTTCAAAGTAGATAGACAGGCCAGGAAATATATCCTACATAATTATAATCTGTTTGCACAAAGTAATGTAAGCACCCCTTATGACATTTTGCATGAAACCATTTATCATGGTAGAAATTTTCTTTGATTCTTAAGAACTCTAACAAGAATGAATCTGCATACAGAGATCAAGACGCACTTGTACTGTTTTCAAAGATAAACCTTGGGGTGACTACATGACTTTTCAGTATTTAAATACCTGCAACAAAAAATGAACCTCAGCGTTAATTTAAAAAAAAAAGGAACTAGGACATTTTGCAAGGTCTTACTACTAAAAGATGCTACCACCAGTTTTCTGGGATAATGTTTGCCTCTGAGAATGTTTCTGTGAAAAAACCACTCCTTTGCTTTGGTTCTGAAAACAGTGTATTTTAAAACAGCTAAGGCAAATATTTAGGGGGCACAGCTCAATATCAAAAAATTAGTTCAAAGAGGTAGAAGTAAAGCCTTTCTATGTAATGTGCTTCTGCATAAAGGTAACAAATCAATGATCTCTGATCTAAGGAAAACACAACTGCAAAATGAATCACTCTTTTATAGGATGTTTAAAGATAACGGTTTTTAATAGTTCAAATATTTTTAAAAATCTCATCAAAAATGTATCACCTTAACAGTACTTTGCACATGTGGAATTTCATACCTAAATTTGATACTATTTTGGTTTATTTATGGCTACTTACAAGAAGACTCAGTAATAATGTCCATTCATTGGAGTCTTTTTCTTTGGTTGAGCCTACTGGGACCAGGCTGATGAACTATTTTATGCAAACAAGATGGTCAAATTCATGGCAATATGAATTATAAGGGTTCTCATTTAATGGAAATGAAACTTAAAAGAATTTCCATATTTTATCCCCACTGTGGTTTTAGAGGCTAATATCCTGTTCAGAAGTTAAAGAGTTTGAATAGCTCACAAAACCCTGTAAAAATTACAACTGTCTGCCCTTTAATAAATAAAGTCATTGTAAAGAATTACATTTACAGAGTGAAAAGTGAATACATAGCATTATCAATTTTGGAAGTAACTAATAAGTACTTCCCCATAACAATATACACTAGCTACCTTTTTAACTGTCCATCATTAGCACCAAAAGATTCAACAAAATTACCTTTATTCTCACATCTCAAAACAATTCTGCAAATTCTTAGTGAAGTTTAAGTATAGTCACAGACCTTAAATATTCACATTGTTTTCTATGTCATACTGAAAATAAGTTCACTACTTTTCTGGATATTCTTTACAAAATCTTATTGAAATTCCTGGTATTATCATCCCCATTATACAGTAGCACAACCACCCAGTATCATTTCACATGATAGCTCCATAGAGGTTTCACATCTAAATTACCAAGAACAAAAAAACCCCTTCCCTCCCTCATCTTGCACTCCTCTTAATTCTATACTAGTCCTTGGATTATGTACCACTGTAAAAGTATAACTGTATCAAAATTACCATGTTTATGGATACAATAATATGCCATACAGAGCAACAAAGTTACATGTAATGACAAAGATTACTAAAGTTATGCAAGACAAGAACAAAGTTAGGACATGCTAGCTAAGCAAAGTCCCTAGAAAGAGACTCCTAGTATCCTAAATTCAAATAACATTGACAAAATAACGAATAATTATCTTAAAAAAAATTATAAAGCTACCGGCAAATCAGGTAATTGCTAAATAAAAGTAGAGCACAAGATTAAACTCTAATATTTACAACTGCAACATACTTGAGTAAAATTACAATTGTGCACATATCAGTGGCTTTGTAACAAAAATAATTCATATACATAGAGGAAAAAATTAAGACAGTTTTCAGTTCAACAGAAGTTGAATTCAACCCATCTCGAAGATACTCAACAGCTCAAAGATTTACCACAGAATTAAAGATTAGCTGATAAACCAGAGCCACGTTACTGGCATTTAAGACAAATTTTAAACAAGTTAAAGTCTATCATTTGCTCAGAAGTCAGAAGACTGTGCAAACTTGACCTCAACAGGAATATACTGAGATGTGCAAACACATGGAAAACCTCCACTAGCTGTTTTATCTGGAGGCTTACCTTTTTTCTTCCCCTCAGAGAGCTTCCTGTTAACAACCATAAGATATAAATACAGGTACAATGCACAGTCAGTGACCTTTTTTGTTTATTTATTGTTAGAATATAAAACAACTGAGAGAGCAACAGGTTTAATTTCATTTTTATAAGGAAGACTGCATTTACCTGAAAAAGAAATATGGCATCACACACAAACACACTTCAAGGGAGGGGTATGTTTAAGAACATGGTGTCATTCTGAATGCTAAAGGAAAAGCGATTCTGTTTACGGTTAAAATATGTAGTGTTAAAGTTCTTTATTTAAGAAAAAAACTTACTAATTCTGCACTAATGTAAGTTTTTGTGAATTTAGTTTTCAAATCACAGTAATCTACTTAACCATTATTAACACCTCTGTGTTTATAGTACTGCAACAAGCCAACAAACACTTAAATGCACTTCACATCAAGAGTATGTAAACTTTATTTTTTCCTCTTCAAGCCTTCAGAAATTCAGGGGCTCTTTCAGCAGCCAGTCTGGTCAGAACCTCTGAAGGCAGAATCAGTGCCTCACAGAGTAAACAACCATCTGTGGCACTGCATACCCATCCGGTAGTGAAGTGTCCCCCTTCAGTGGCTTCCAGTAAGGCCTAGAGTTTAAGGTTAACATGAAAAAGTGCCACCTTTGTTTTAGATTAGTGATGGACTCTGACAAGATAAAATAAAGTTATTCTGTATATTGTTATACTTACAAGCAGCTCCAATCCTGAGTATTTATGGTAATATCTAAACATACAAAAATGTATGTACATTTTTCTCCACTTTCTTGTAAACAGTTGTCAGTATACTGTTTTATCCCTTTATCAGTGAAACATGCAAATCATACATACAAGTATAAATACACAAAAGAAAACAATTTACACTCATTCAAAAGCCAAGCAACAACAAAAAATAGCTACAGTATTCAAATTATAAATAAACGAATGCTTGAGGCATCTTATATTCCTAGAAGCAGCCAGCCATTCACCCTAATGTTCTTAGCTGCAATTGTAGAAATACTGAGTTTTGCACCTTCCATGCTTTTACAGTATTTATAACACTATCATATGTGGAGATAAAGACTTGTTTACTATAATCTCTTCTTTTCAGAATGAAGAATAAAGCAGCACTTACAAATATTGAAGCAGTGGTACTAACAGCAGGTGTTACCACTGCTAGATCAGGAGGAAGTTTTCCATTCTAACAATTTTTAAATTAAAAAAGGAAAGGAAAAATTGACCTAAAGAAATGATTACATGTTCATTCCTTGGGCACTTAACAGCGAGTCCAGCATGTCGAATGTGTCTTTGTAGTCCATATGCTGGCTGTTTGTACTGTACTCGTGATTGACATCAGGACCGTTGGTCTCCACTGGCTTCTTGTCCAGTTTCACGAGGGTGCTGAGATGTCCGTAGCCCACCTGGTATGTGACAGGGGGAGGAGGGGGTAAGGGATGGTTAAAAACAGAGTTGTGAGAGGATATATACTGCTTAACAGAGGAGGAAGAACTAGATGAACTACCTGAACTTTTGGAACTTTTGCTCATTTTGGAGTGATGGTTGTGAGATGCATCATTGATATGCAGCTTCTTCCTTGAAGAGCTGGAACTAGAGGAAATGCCATCACTGCTCAGGCCAACAGGACTCCTCAGAACAGTGGGTGCTATTCCGTCAGCACTGTGTTTACTGCCACCACTGCTGCTGCCACTGTATGAGTGGGAATGCTTGTGACTGCTGGGGTGGTGGCGGTTGGAAGGATGCTCCTTGTGCTTCTCCTTATGGTCCCTGCTAATATGTGGGCTTGAATGCTTGCTCTTCCCACTGCCTTCATCAGAAGAGCTGTGTCTTTCTGAGGAAGAAACTTTTATTTTCATTTTCAGTTCTTCTTTACTGACACTTTTATCAGTGGGTGGTATTGGAATCCGTAATTTCAGTGATCCACTCTTTTCCTTCTTCTCTGCCATATATTTTTCAGGTTTTTCAGCATTTGTAATGGGAATTTTCATTTTAATGGGAGAAGTCACAGAACTGCTGCTGGCTGCCTGAGACTGTACATGTTTGTGCTGCTGTTCTACCTGGGCAGCTATATAATGATCCCTTGCATCCAGATCAAGGCTTTCTAGCTTACGTTTTTCTCTATATTTATCTAAAGACATTTTCTGAGGAATTACTCCAGGAGTAGCAGAAATTGGCCCATGGTGTTTACTGCTCCCTGCTTTATGAGTATAATCTTGCTTAACAGAAGAATGATCAGAAATTTTGTCAGGTCTGTGATGTAATCCTGAATGCAATGATACAGAAGGTCCCTGCTTGAAGTTGATGTTGTACTGGCTACCAGATATTTCCTGTTTCTGTGAATATATCTGTTCTGTCCTTGCCGACTCTTGATGCTGAGGCCATTCTTGGTGTGATGACAAACCATACGAGGTACTCGGCATTCCTGTTGCTAGCATTGACAAATTATCAGATGCATGGCTGTCTTGAACAGAAATATTTCCTGAATTTAGAGGTACTGGTGCAGGGAAAGCTGATGTAGATGGTTTCTGAAAACTTGGTTTGGTAGGCACACCAGTAACACTATCTACTAACATGGAATTCTGGACCAAAGATGAACCCAGAAGAGGCGTTTCTGATACTTGTCCATCTACTTTTGGTTTCCCAGCTGCCTGGTTAGCCTATTTAAATAAAACACAGAAGAAACAATGACAGCAAAGGAATTTAATAGAAATGTCTTTGCTTATAAAAATTCTATATTAAACATATGAAAATAAAATCACCTGGGGTTGGACTTTGTTGCGAGTAAACAAACATCTTATTTAAAGACATAAAATAAGACTATATATAGTGAAAGCACTGGCTTTAAATTAGATACTGAATAAATTCCAGCCCAGCATCTGAGAGAGGAATTTAACTTGTCTAGCTTTAATTCCCCTTTTTGTAAAGTGAGGATACTATTTCCACAGTAATCACTATGAGAATAAGAAATCCATAAAGTTATTTATAGCAAAGTCTACTGGACACAGTAGTTGGATAAATTATGAGCGCATGTAGCTTATGATACACTGTAATTACTTCAAATATTAGAAATAAGAATATTTAACCATAAAAATTCAAATTATTAGAAATTGATGTTCTGATAAACCCTGTCAATTCTCTTACCCTCCAGTATCGAATCTTCTTCAACCTACTAGGCGTTTTCTCCAATATTTGTAGAAACTCATGTGTTAGCTCTAAAAATAAAATTTAAATTTAAAACTTAGAAGGTGCCTTTAGATTTAGAATTCTCTCAAGTGGGCAATATTAAAAAGAAAGCACAAGAGTTCATCTACTTCATGATCACCTTCCTAATTCAACCATCAGCACATACAGAAGTACACATAGCTCTGAATTGGTATTTTCAAAGATGAATCTTAAAAAAAATTTTTTTGATTAAAAAAAAAAAGAAAAAACCAAAACAAACAAACAAAAAATCCAAAAAACAATCAAACAAAAACCCCTCCTCCCACATGTCCCTGATTTTAAAAGCTTACTTAGAATCTCTGAAAAATTTAGTCACATTTAAAAAATTGCTCCCAAACAGAAAACTGCTATCAGGCAAACATCAGGAATAATTGTGGTGGGCAAAGTCCATCATTAGATTCTTTACAATCAGTGCCCAAAAGTTTAAGGAAAAAAGAGAATATTTGTATAATCAAGATATTAATTACAAAAAGAAAATTAGTAACTTTACGACCCTAACCAAGTGATCATGACTATCGTTACCAGCAATAAAACATATCAACATGATACACCTTGATGAAATGCATTGAGTAGGACAACTCACTTCTGTGGTATTCTTGCCAAAAATGCAAAACCTCAATTTAACAATGGGAAAACATGAGACAAACTCTAACTGAGGAACATTTTATAAAATAACTGACCATTATTCTTCAAAGTGTTAAGGACATGAAAGAAAAGATAGAAAAATTATCACAGATTGGAAGAGAGATTAAAGGGGGGCATGGCAACTAAATGGAACATGTGATCTTAGATGTTGTTATTACGTAAGATGCTAATATTAGAGAAACTGGGTACAGGGTATAACAGCACAGAATGTGTACCATTTCACAGTTTCTTTAAATTTAAAACCATTTCAAAGTTAAAATGAAAAAATTTCTTTACCTATATTTGTAACTTCCTAGCAGACAACATATTATTAACATTTCAGTAAATCACCCTGGTCACATTTCTACAATTTTTCTTCTTAAATTTAGGATTACAATGAAATAAGAGATGATTCACTTTTCCAAAGTGGTATGGTTAAGATGAATTATAGTTTTCAACTCCGTAGAAAGTTACTGGCCACTCTCAACACAAGTATTAATAATATCAAATGAGAATGTCATATAATATTATTAATGCCCATTTAGTATAAAGAGACTGATAAAAATTTTGCATCATTATGTGCTCATAATCTGTGACAACTAGCTCCTGCTAAAGTCTCAGGAGCCTTTTGATTCAGTTTAGATGAAAAAAAGATCTATTGCCTATACTACCACTTCTTCATTTGAAAAAAAAAAAAAAGACCACTTTTCTACTTGGACACAGTAGTAAATCTAGCAGATACACAGTGCCCCTGGGTCCAAAATTAACAATAAATCATTCTGATTCAGTTTCAGAAAAATTCAAATTATAAAAAACACATGAGGGTTTGTTATTAATCAATAACCGCCCCCTCCCCCCCTCCCCCAACCCTCTTATAGGTAGGCCAAATACAATCAATGTTGTTCTGGTGACAGTCATTAAATGTAAAATTCAGATATTCTTAACATCTGAAATTTTGTTATGTTTTAATGTAATCAAAATAGAGAAAAGGCTGCTACATATGTTGAAATTTTCAATGTGTTAAGTGTCCAAGATTCCTATTCAATGTTCAAATGAATGTGAACTTGAGCTTTTTCAGAATAGAAGCAAAGAGATATTTAGATGGCTCATGTTGTGTCAAAAAAGACTTTACCTACAATTTAAGAGCAGGATAAAAGGCAGATTACTTGCTTTCTGTAAACTTTATTTTAGAGACATGTATAGAAACTATTTTTATTAAGTTTTTATCTTATTTATCTTATATCTTACCATATCTATTATATAATATCAATAGATCAGACAACTATTTTATCTTACCTTTTGACTACTAAAATAAGATGGTGGCACAATTTCAAGTCACAAATGGGAAAATAAAAAGTTCCCACTAGTTTTTAGAAGATGTTATATTTCAACTCGCTGAAGATTTCCTACTACTCTGAATAAACTTTAAACTATCACTAGTGAGCCAAGTATGACCTGTATCCTGTTTTTGTGAATAGATTTACTAGAACACAGCTATAACACTTACAGTTGCCTGTGGTTGCTTTCTAGCTCTGATGGCAGAGTTGTCTTGTTGCAGACAGTATAGCCCACAAACCCTAAAATAGTTACTATTTGGTCCTTCACAGAAAAGGGTGCAGACCCTTAAATAAATTTCTACCTTAAAGAAGCATCTGAGATATTAATGGAAAACCACATTCCAAAGCCTTAGAGGTCTCTCACTTTTACCTAACAGATGTCCTGTAAATCCAGTTTTCTCATCAGTTTCAATTTTATAAAGGAAGCTGGGGAAAGCACATAAAAAGAAGCTGAAAACCTAACATACCAGTTTAGATTTAAGAAGTGTTATCTATTTCCTTTCTGAAATCTATAGTTCCTGGTTAAAATGTCTTAATCTGCAAGGATATTCTACTCTGGCCTGCCAGAAAAATTTCCTATCAGGAGACCCCTAAATACCAGATTCATAATTTATAGAACTTACACTCCTAATTTTTCCTTGTCAATTCATACTTATTAATGCACGGCAACAATGATACACTTTATCACCAGCAGAACAACACAACAAGGAATATTACCATGAAAATACCATTAGCTTACTGCTTCACATCTTCTACAGTAAGTTAATACATGACTTTGTGTTTATACATTTTAAATCCAACAAAATTAGTATACTTTAAAATTACGTATGCTTGTATTATCAACCTGCAGCATTATATTAAATATTTCTTTGAAAAGTCATGAAAGGGCTTTAGATATTGAGTAGTGGTTAATAATATGTTCATTTTCCCCCCTTGAGGCTAATGAATTTATTCTCATCCTATTCATGAGATCATGTAACTGTACTTTTAAATCCTATTGCCAAACTGTTAAAATAGAACTATGTTTTTAAAGATTTTTTATCTTTTCAAAAGAGGAAATACCAGTAGATGAAATGATACCTGGGATTGGCATCAAGTAACTATAGGGTGAAGGAGGATCCTGGACTGGCCAAAACTGTTCAACCGACCATGAATATATGGGAACTCAGTATTTTTTAAAATCAATACAGAAGCAGACAGAATGCTTAATCCATGATAAAAAGTAAGAAAATATTTTGTTGTAACAAAAAGATTTTTTCTACTTACCATCTAGTAATTCCAGAGTAACTGTAGGATCCACATATTCCCACCAATGTTTTCCATCAGTTGACACAGGAATCTCCCAATTGGACCATTTGCAAGCCAAATGAATGCACACACATGCTATCACTGTTGGTTTATACTGAAGACAGAAGGTTGTAAGATGCAGACTGTTGTAGAGCAGATTTGGAACGAAGAGTCATAGAAATTCAAATATGTAAAACAAAGAAAAACATTTACCAATAAGATTAGAGGAAAAACAAAATTATGTAAGTTTTCTAAGTCTAGAGTACAAAACCTTATTTTATAAAATTAAAAGCTAACATTATGACACTTTTTATGACTATGGTCACAAAAACTCAAACACTAAAAACCCATATAGATTATCAATGTTTTCATATTCTTACTCCCCAGAGTATATTATTAATACTACTAATACTAATACATCAGTGTATCTAAACTTTGTTTTTACATCTAAATTACAACTATTTTTACTTCTTTATAAAAGCAGAGGAAAACAGTACATTTCCAGTAATTACTATATATAAGTAAAATGACTTAAAACTTTTTTGGGTGGTATTTTTGTTTCTTTTGTAATGTCATGGTAGAATAAAGAAAAAAGCAGAAAACTGTACAACTGACAAGGTAATTTCAATACCACATTATAATCAGGGATTCTACCATTCCATGTGGCTTAACATTCATTCATTCTGAAGTAACTCATATGTTTAACACTTATTTAGGTAAAACTTTATCTTCTCAGCAACGCCACAGAGAAAACTTACCTTTTGCTGAATAGCTTCAAGGCCCAATGCTGCTAAATCTACCAAAATACTACCTCTCTCCTTCCATGACATGCCAAAAACTGCACTTGCAACATGCCACAGCTAGCTTTTTCTAACCCAAATTTTAAATTTAAGTGGTTCTTGCCTTGTTCAGTATTTCTAGGGACAGAGGTTAAATCCCAACAATATATACCTAAGAAAATATACTGGCTTTTTTGGCAATTCAAAGTTTTAAACAAAACATAACAGTATCACAAGAAATTAAGGACCACATAAAGTTGGTTTAGTCCACTCCTCCCCAAGGACTCATTTAAAAAAACAAATTTAAATCATTATAATCAATCCAGAACAAAATTATATACTAGATATGAAAAGCTTTTAAAAACTATTCTTCCAGTTCAATTTCAGAACTGATGAAAATGTCTACTGGTCAAGCACAAACCCATACTGTTCTTTAAATGAACTAAAGAGAAAATACTGAACGTTTAAGTAAAAATTACACGTATGCAAATCAAGGCACTGATAGGATGTGACTACTACTAATCTACTACTGGTGGGTATTATCTGGAAAAAAAACCCAAGTTATATAAATTTTATTTATTAAAAAACTTTAATGATTAAAGTTAAGATAGGATCAATGTGAAATTTTTAAAAATTGTCATTTAACTATAATTGTAAACTAGAAATAGCTTTATACTTACCAAGTTGCTCGAATTTCTAGGTTAAGTTTAGCTCTTTGTAATCTTTAGCTGCTATTCAGGCTACCAATTTTAGACTTATGCACTCACAAATCGAGAATATGTCACCAGAAAGCACCACTACACTTCACATTGTGCATTTAACCCCTCTGTGCCAAAAGTCCCTTGTACAATACACCGCAAAGCAGACAGGAAGGTACCACCACAGTAGATGGTCCAGTCTCCTGCTGCAACAAGGGTGAGAGACACATTGAGGGGGCCCTGCATTAAAGGAAGCTATAGTGTGCTACAACAGTGCAACAAAGAGGGTCAGGATAACAACCTGTTGGTAGCCATGAAATAGGATGTCTGTGCCAAATCCTTGCTTGCTGTAAGAAAAGAAAAAAAAACGAAGACAATACTATCAGCTTTAACATGCTACCATGAAAAAGTTCTCAACACAACAAAAACTCAAAGATTTGTACACAAAAAGTAAATTTTACTTACTACTTACAAATATCACAAGAGCGCCATCATTTTCTATACTACTGAAAATCTTCAACAACATTCACTCAAATGTTTCTTGCTATCCCCCAAAGATCTGAGAAACAAGCCGATTTGCTTTTAGCTAGCCAGTTACAAGGGCTAAACTTGTTACTAAGTTAAGCATCTAGTCAGCTAAAAGTTGCAATAAAGCATTCTCCTGGATTTAAAAAAAAAAAAAAAAAGAAGAAGAAGAAGAAAAGATTTTGAAGTCTAATACAAAATACAAAGAGTTGCCTGCCAGACTTAATCCTCAGTCATCACATTTAAGTTGGTTTAAGTACTTCTACCAAAAAAACAAAACAAAACAAAAAACAAAAATCAAAAATAAACCCCCAACCCCCAAACTCAGAGAGGACAACGTGCTGTTTTTCATCATGTTACTAAGCATCAACAGAATAAACCACCTAAAAACATCACAAGGATGTATAGAAAACACCAGTGTGATTATTTTTAAATTATATAATCCAATTAATGATAACTTTAGAAAAGATATAAGTACTTTAGAGGGAATCAGGATACTTCAATACTGGTCCTCAATAGAAAAGCAATTTTTAATAACTAGTTTCTTAAGATACTGACATTGAAAACAGCCCCCATCTCCCTTCTTCTACTTCTTATTCTTCCCAAGAGGGATGCCTTTGCTACAGTTTCCCTTTCTCCCCGAGTTACATTCATAATCACTGACATACCTTTCCCCTCTGTTCACCTAGGATTAATTCACCTCCACTCACCCCACTCTAACAGGACTCAAGTTCCTTGCCCTCTCCTAGTTTTATTCGTGGCACGTGTAATTCCCCGCTGCCCCATGGATCATCAACATAAAGGTTTACAAAAGGGATTTGGGCTTAGCAGAGCTGTGCTAAGGAAGAGTGTCAAAGCATCGGATGTCTTGGAGGCATTGTGACTTAAGTAAGGCATTCTTTCCTGGTGGAGAGGGAAGGAGAAATCACAGATATGAAAGGTCCCTGTAAAATGACATTAGCCAATTTTGCAGCAAAGAGCATAATAACTTTCTCATCTCCAGACATGGGGGGCATGGGAGAACTTCAAAGAAATCAAACCATTTACCCCCACCCCCACCCCACAAAAGAATCAAAATACATAGATAAGTAAAAATAATTTTAAATTGCCGTTGTAGTCTTCACCTCAGAATGTATGTAAATTCAGTAACCTATTAAAAGCCATTGTGACAGAGAAAAACGTAAGGAAAATGTTCTTTTGTTAGCTTAAAGTGGTTTTAGGGCAAAGGAAAAAAATATATACCAAACATGAAAGAACATTTTAAAGATGGACTAAGATGCAAATTATAGTTACTTGAAAATGTCAGTCAGACAAAAATGACATTAAACGAGATTTTTACAAAAATTTAAGAATTCGTCACATTTTAAACATTAATAACAGTAACAAAAAAAATCAGATTTAAATATTTTGCTTTGGATGATATATCCAATTTACAGATTCTGTAAATGTTTATATTTTACTACTCAGTTTTGCAAAATAAATGGACTTTAATCTCTCTAGCTTCTTTAGACCGGATTTAAGAGAAGCTGATTCAAATTTCACAATACCAAGCTGAAAATTCAGTTTCATTTTCTACTAAGTGTGTGTGTGTGTTTCTTAACCTATATTTAGTATCTTTCTTCAACATCTTTCTTTACTAAGCTCAACTTAGGGCAAATTAAGTGGCTCTCCATTATTCAAACAAAACAGCTCACCCTTTTAAGTTTCCAGGGAAACAAAACTTCTCTAAAGCTTTATTTCTTAATTCCATGTCTACACTAGTTTATCCATACCATTCTATACTATGCTGTAATACTAAGGATGAGAAAGTGCTACAAAACATATAACCATGAATAGGAACCATAATTAAATATAAGTAACATTTGCTCTTAGATAAAAAAAAAAAATCTAAGTCCATTTCTTAATAATGACAACTCAGTTATCAGACAATAGGTTTTTTTTTTTTAATGTAGTCATTAACACAATAAAATCCTACCTAGGTATAAAATGAATTCAATTTAGAATGAATAAAATGAGAGAACATTCAGGTAAACACTAGAAACAAGGCTTTCAAAAGTCTTACCCATTTTGTTTAGAACAAACCTAAAGAAGTCTAGTGGTAAAGGAATAAAACCGCAAAATTTCATTTTCAAAAACAGGTAACAGAAAAAGGCACACTAAAAGTTCCAAGTGATTACTATTAGTGCATACCACTTCAAACGGTAAACAGGAAAGGAAAAGTAGTACAGCATGCATCTGTGTGAAAAATTATTTCTAGAGATACAATGATATATAGGATTCATTAACAAGAGTAGAAAAACATACACCACATGCTTTATAAGGAGTAAAGAAACAGTACAAAACTTTGTACTCTTGTTTATAAACAGTTTAATAGGTACATCACATGCTGTTATGTATCATGCTATGTAATAATTTTCTCATTATACACAAAAATGAAGCCACTTTTATTAAGGCTAAAGAACTTAAATTAATTTTGGCCAAATGAACACAGGTGTAACATTCCCCAAAATGACAAATCTAAAGGCAATTTTTATCTGAAAGATGTGAAAGTGACCTCCAAATTCGAAAACTGTAATCAGTTTTCAAGAAATCAATGAAGTTTGATATAAATTTAAAATTAATACTATTTCCTCCACCTATATGTTAAATGGCCCACATCTTATATATTAACTGAAATGGGATGAGTATAGCCCCAAATAAAGAGTTCTAGTATTTGGAAGCCCTCTAATTATTTTTTTTTTTTTAGTGAAAAGAGACTCTCACCTAAATTTAAAGGAAGTTAATTCACCAGGAAGGACCAAATATAGAAGTAGATGAATAGGCAGGTGTAGAACACTGAAACATAACGCTTCAAAATGACATTTCTTGTCATTTTATAATAATAAAACCCCCCAAAAAGCTAGGAGAACAAAACGGCAGTCATATAAAATATAGACAATAAAAAGCATTAGTAATTTAAAAGTTTCAAAGATCACTTACCTCTTACTAACTGGGTACATTTCACTACATCTGTGTGTGGGTGTTCAATGGTGATCTCAAAACCTGAAATGAAAAGCACTTTTTTTCCCAATCACTTATACCAGTACAATACTTGCCTGAGAAATCCCACTCATCACACAACTGTAAGTATGAATTTTTCATTATTAAAAAAAATCAAAAGTTAGTTTCTCATCACTGACATGTTTATTATACCTTCAATCATAAGAAGTAATATCTCGAAAAGCATTCCAATTACGAAAACTGAAAGTTACTTAGAGATAAATAGTATTTATTCAAAATTCTGAATTACAATTAGTTTGAGATTATCTTTAAGTTACAAACTACAATCATGACAATTATTAAAGCAGCCCCACAATTTAAGCAGGGAATTCAACTATGTAATATATTTCTTAAATATATTCCAACTCCTTTTTTCAGAAGATGTGACAAGAACATTTTTCATAAATATAATCTTTGGGCTACAGTGGAAGAGGTGATCTTTTAAATGATACAGTCCTCTTATTTTCTCAGTGTACCTTAGATCAAAGAGTTTTAATCAGTTAGCTTGTAATTACATCTTATTACTAATAAAAATAAAACTGTTAAGGCAAGTGAACCCTGTAGGTAGGGCATAGTTTCTCCTTTTCCTTTCTTAGAAGTGGAGGTCGTTGTATAGTGCCATGAGAAGTAGTAAAAGAATAATATTCCAATAAGCAGGTAATCTCGATTTTAAAGTTATTGTGTGGTCTATTCATATTTCTGTTATTAAACTTGCAAAAATTACACTTTAGCCATGAGTTGTATCTTGTAAATTCTAATGTTCCCCTTAAAATAATGCTCTTCATTCTGTGTTTAAGAGATCTGTCATCAGTAGTATGAATATGATGGACTTTATATGATAAAGTAACTATTAAAAAATGTTTTTCCCTTCAACTTTCATTATATGAATATTTGTCAAATCTCAGATTTATATATTAACAGTAACATGCTAAATCACTGAATTTGGAGAGAATAAAAAGATTTTCACTTTTATTTTTCTTGTTTAGTTGCGTCCAGATTCTTACTTTCATTTTTGTATCTTTCTATGTTATAAAAACCTTTAGCAAGTTATATGTGTTTCAAACAACCTACTTGTGTAATAAAAAAAATCTGTCATAATGGAAAGCTACGATTATTAGACTTCTATTCAACATCTGGGAATTGAGTATAAATAAGATAAAAACAACTAATAATAAACAATGATTATTTATGAAATACTATGTGGCAATTAAAAAAAAATCTTTCATCTTCAAATTCACAGTGTTAAAGTAGAATTATTATTCCACCTTACACACACAGGATAAAAGTAAAGGAACTTTGACTAAGTTTACAAAGTAAATAAAGAGGAGTATATATTTAAGTGCAGATCTCAATAAAGCCTATATTCTTCCCATGACACCCTGCTAGGTCCTTCCAGAAGTAATACATGACTTTACACAGTCCACACCTGCTTAAAGCTCAATCTCCTCATGAGTAAAGTAAAAGATCAGAATAAATGATCTTCAAAGATGACTTAAGTTGCACAAACCTTATAGACAATTTAACTTTTAGACAAGGATGATGGACACTTAAATTACTATGTCACGTTTAAAATGATGTGATAAATTCATAAGCTCTAGCATAGCAGGACTGCCTTGGATGTTTATAACATTATAATCATATACGACAGCCCTAAAGGACCATTTTATTCCCCAATGCAAATCCAGAATGAACCAGAGTCTTAACTATCTGAAAATATGAGAAATCATACTGAAAGCTATGCTGACCATTCAATTAAATGCTAAATGAAATTAAAATTTTAAAAATGGTTTCCTCAGAACCAAGCACTACTACTCTGGCTCCAAGCTGTATTTTCAAATGAAACTTTCTTCAATGATAAAATTATTTCAGAAATCTGTTCCTTTATTTAGAATATTGAATTCAACAACACATACACAAATAATACTTGATGTAAGTACATACCTAGGGTTTGTAGCATTATGGTTTCAAGTAAAACCAGTTCTTGAGTCTGTTGAAGATAAGTCTGCCAGGTAAAAATAATAATATCAAAAAGTTTAATAAACATAACACAACTAGACCATGGGAATGTTAAATCTCTTACGATTAAATCATAGATTCATTACAAACTCCAACAAAATCTTTTGGAAATATGAAAATGAACTGAGGGTGACAGATAAAACCTATTTTCTATGATAAATAGATTCAGTTACTTCTAATACAACAAAACAAAACAAAACAAAACAAAACCAATCTAAGGATAATAATACAAAAGGGGGTAGATTAACTGAAAAAAAGGGATCTCCAGTCTGCAAGGTAAAACTTTACTTAGGCATTGGCACTTTGAGTCCCATTAAGGACAGGAAGCACCAACTCAAGAAAGATCAAATTCAAACTGGCTTTTAAACAAAAGGCTCATCAGCTCACTACAGGCTACTTCATGTATTAATTCCTTGACTTCCACAGTTGGTCAGTGAGTTATTTTTTAGAATAATTTTCTCTTTTCAGAAAAGACAAAATCAAAACAAACCCTCAAACCCTTAGATTAAAAAAAAATTTTTTTTTTTAGCTATAAAACACCAAAACAATGTACCGAACACCTGTGGGGACAAAAATAGAGTATCTTTTTCCTCAACTTCACTAAATCATTCAAATGTAATCACTCAGGGAAGAAAAGGTATGAAAAATTTTCTGCCATCTCATTCTTTCATCATGACAAATGACTAGGGTGATAAGAAAACCATATTATATATAAATACTCATTTACGTAAGGACATACTTCTAAACTCAGAGTGAAAGCACCTTTAATTTTATTAATGCCCACTTTGAGAAGATCACTGAGCTTCATTTTAAAACATAGGCTTTTCTATTACTTAAACAATACCCTAAGTAATCGCAAGAAATAATTCTGAGTCCGTAAAGTTAATAGAAACTACAAGAAATAACTTTAAATAATCTCATTCACTATACTGAATGGCCACATTAATATTTTAGTCTCTTAAATCCAACATGTAGGATAAATACTTGTCATTAATAGAATCAGATATATTTAATCTGGACCTTAAACTTGATCCAAATCGAACTGAAATAATACTGGTAGTCATTCAGTAGTTAAAAGTTCTTGATAAAGCAATTCAATTACATAGGAGTGCTAGGAAAAGAATTTCAAAAGCCCAGAATGCTATAGTTTCTGTTTTAAGACATCAGAAGACTTAAAAATGGCGTTTTGAAACTAGACCTATTGAAATGTTGATGAGGATACAAGCTGTTTGGAAACTAGTATTACTCTTTTTTTTTTTCCCCTCCAGACTATTTTAGGAAAATAAAAATATTTTGAAATGCCACTCATGTAAGCATAGTAAAATGCATCTTTATGTATCAGAGAAAAGCAGTAGTATATATGTATTGATAGTAGAACACTTGTAAAAAGACTAATTACTGGTCCAGAGATAAATTCAGAGACTTTTCTATTCCTTCATTTGCTGACAATTTAAGAAAATATCTATCTATGGCCTTAAATACATCCAAAGGTGATATGATGTACCCTCTATGTGTATCACTGATTTGTAAGAATGAATAAAACGTCAAACACGTAAAGAGTACCTTTGAATCAAGGACTTAAATGATTCAGAAAGACTAAAACCTCACAAACATAACATGAAACGTGTTTCTGTCAGATCACTTCCTGGTATTTACCTTCCTAAATGAAAACAGAAATAAGCAGCACAGGACGGCAACACTAACTGAATTACATTTTTATTAGGTTTAAATGATGAAAAGGTTTCAAATTTACAAAGAAAACTCAAAACAATGAATTTTTACATACATCACATTTAGTATCCAGCAGTGGCTCTAGGGGATGAAGACAAGCATGTGCTACTTTGATAACATGTTCAAGTTTTCGAGCCTGTTCTTCTACTTTTGCAGCCAAGAATAATGCAGTAGGTGATATCATCTGCAGAAAAGACAAAATTTGGTGATTTAAAAACACACACATTTTGGAAACACCTTCTACTTTCTAAGGGGGGATGCAAAAAAGGAATGTAATATTCACAGTATGAACTGAAACTGGGCTATGACAAGACTGATGTTAAGTTTTTAGAAAGTTATTCATTAGACGTAACTTGTTACTTCAGTCTATAAAATCTGTTTTACTTGCTTTGCAAGTAGAAATCTAAAAGGAAAAGACTTACACTTTAAAAGAAAGTTTAAATAACAATAATAATGCACACTGGGGAGGTAGAGGAAAAAACTGAAGCAAAATAATAAAGCCAAAGCTCTTTAAAAAGAAAGGAAGGAAGAAAGTAAAGAAAAAAACAAAGTGGGTATAGTCAGATTTTCCCTCTTTTGAGGCAGTCACCACTCACTGGTACTCTTTTAATCAATGCTTCATTGTTTGGTTAAGAGCTATACCCTTTTACTTAAGAGAGAAAAAGAAATCTCCTAGACAAAATAAGAGGATTCTGAACATGAAACTGCTACTTAATTTCTCTATTACTTCAATAAATCAATATTAAAAGAACCTAAAAAATTCAGGTAATAAACCATGTAAGACAAACCAATAGCGTAGAAACCTTGCCAATTGGAGACGAAAAAATCATCAATTTGTTTTAGCTTTAGTAAGTTATCTACTGGAAATAGAAATGTAAGAACATAGCACTATAGAGATATTGACTAAGAGAACACCATCTTGAGCAATTATTTATCCAAAAAGTTAGTACTAAACCAAATAATTGCTGAATCAGAAAACTGACATGTTAAATTCTAGTAACATTCAAAGATTCCACACAAGAAATTGGTCATGAAAGGATCATTTCTAAATGTCAAGATTCAGGTACATTATTTTTTAAGAGATGAACATCTAATTGCGTGGAGGCGGGTAATCAATCCCTACATGGAAACAATGCCAACAGAAGGACAGGAGGAGGAAGGAGGGCATAAATCCCATTACATGTTTTGGGTAGTCAAAATAAAGAGAAAACTTGATATAGGGAAGATGGACTCTTTCTTCTGACAGCTCTTCAAACAACTTACAAATATCATTCCTGAGACATAAAAGTTAATCCTTGGATTGCGGCTTTGAAAGGGGCCTTCTGTAATCCAACTGCATTTGCAGATAAGTAAATGGAGTAAAAATGACTTCATGAAGTTGTCTTACTACATAAAAATCTTTAAAACAGACCTAAAATTAAGTGAGTTTGGCTCTAAACAACCAAAAATAATGTTACCTTAAATAGACTGAATAATTCCATCTTGGACTTTCAATTTATTTCAGTCTTTTAAAATTAAAATGACAAGGAAGGTTTAAAAAATTTAGAACGCTCAAAAAAGCAACTTATACTTAAAGTTTTCATGGATGTAGACTAAACTGATTTAATCAAGCAATACCCAAATTAGTCAGTATTCTTGTAATACCAGTTATATAGCAGTGATCCAGGGCAGGGGGGTTCCTAAATTGTAAAAAGTGTAAGATAACTGAGAGTAGTTATCTTACAATTATCTTCCATCTGTTCTGTCATTTTTTCTACATAGTGAAAATTTCTTATCACTGTTACCTAGTTTGATTAATTCTTTCGCTATTTAACAGCTTACCTCAAAAGATCACATCCTCCCAACTTATGGAATCAGAGCAAAATGCTCTTCTTTATTCAATAGGAAACAGTATATTCCTCTGCCATTGTACTTATACTGTACTCTAACTTCTGGTTTATTATATTTGCCTGCCCTACCAGGCTAGAAGCAGCTTGAACACAGAGACTAAATTATTCATTTGTGTTCCCATTATCTAGCATTGTGCAGCTGCTGTTCACAATACTTAATGAATGACATGTGGACAATCCATATAAAGGTACCAATATTAAGTTCACAGTATTCCAAATGTCATAATAAAAAGCTAAGAGCCAATGCCAAGGTATGAAATGCAAGAAACAATAAAACGAATATACTTTCAGTTTCCCACAATCTCATTTATTATCTCATTCATGTCTAAACGGGGAATGGTTACACCAAAACTCAAATGTTAGAACTATCTGTCAAAGAGTGAAGCATACAGGTTCAAGTGAAATGTCAAATTAGGCTGAACTTAATAAACTGTTTGCCTAACTGCCAGATAATTTCTCTTAACTTTCCTAAAAGGCACTTCTGAAAATCTCCAATGAGTTTTTCTTGGTAAAAATCTCTTAGGACTTCTAGTAACAGCTCCATCCTCTTCAGACTTTTTGTAAACCTTGATATCAAGAAGAACTTTCAAGTCACATAGCTCTTCACCTTAGAAGATAGTTCTCAATGGAGTCACAATACGCATACTAGTGAATGATTCTAAAATTCTACAAAAACTTAAAAAAAAAAAAAAAAAAGCATTCGAGAAGCTTAACATTGATCTTCAGGGTAGGTTTCTTGTTTATTTACCCACATGCCTAACAGAAGTCTTTCTGTTCTCCCTCTAAATAGCGTTCAAGTCTCAATCTCCTTCAGAGCAACACTAATACCCAACACTCTTCCAAAGTTCCTGGTGAAATCCACTAACTCCACTCACATTTCCTCCTCTACTGCCTGCAAACATCTTACTCCATCAGGGCTGTAAAAACAAAACAAAACAAAACACCTTTTTAGATAAATACTTAGTGAATATCCATGTGAGGCTTTAATTTTAAGGATGACTAAGGAAGGTAATTAAACTAGGTACTACTGCTTTTCGTATGAAAAGCTGATTTTGTTGTATGGCTTACTAAAATGAAAATAACTCCAAAAGTTTAAGTAATAACAACATTTTTAGTTGGTCTGTGGCTTTTAAAGGTGAACACACTTCTGAAGGCAACAAACATTCATTACCAAACCTGGTTCAAAGTCAAAGAATTTATACCAGTATTGGAGTAGACACTTGGTTGGTTCACATGACCAATTACAAACTGAGATTCAGTTTACTGGGGATAGGGACCATGAACTATCCATCTTTTGTGCTCTGGTACCTAGTTTAATAAATTTTCTCAAGGTACTCTAACTAAAGGTAATAAAAATTGATCTTTAAATAGTGTCCAGAGTTTGTCACTCTAGCAGATGTACAACTATTTCAAGGGGATATTACATACTCAAAACAAGACAAATTTCTACAGAAATATACCATACAAATGATGGAGAGGGGGAGGTGGAGGTGATGACGCCAGCTGTAGCAGAGTAGTCAGACTGTCTCAGTGGAATCCTGGCTCTGTTATCTGACTAGCCTAGGCAAATTACTTATTTTCTTTGTGGTTCAGTTTCTGCATCTGTAAAATGGGAGAAATAGTATCTGCTTATAAAGTTGTGCTGAGGATGAAAGGAATCAATATACGTAAAGCACTTAGAATAGTGCCTCACAGTTACTATGACTCAAATATTATTACTACATTGCTTCTCAGCCTTTTGGCTAAGTTTGCGTGTACTATGTTGCAAAATAAAACCACAGCTGTGTATTAAGACTCAAATATTATTACTACTATTTGCTTCTAGGCCTTCTGGCTAAGATTAAGTGTACTATGTTGCAAAATAAAACAGATGTGTATTTTTACTGTTGATTTTAAATTTAAAAAGTGATTTAACATGCTCTTTAAAATTCCCTCCTTTCTTGCTCATCTTCTTCCTTGTACAAACTCAGTTCTTTAAAGGGTTCACTGCAGTCCTAACTATTTAACTATTATAATAAACAGATTCAAATACTCAACTAATGACACCTGGTTTTACTTTAATGATTACACTTGTAACTCTTCTTTTCTCTTCTAGCTCCAATTGTTTTTCCACACTTCCCTTTTTCTATTCCTTTGTATGTTTTGATTTCTCCCTCTCAGTCTGACTCCCTCCCTTCTCTATCCTCCTCCAGCCCGTTCCTGGCCACTGTCTCCCCTGCCTGTTCATGATGCCCTCACTGCTGACATTCTTCACTCTCATTGCTGGCTTCAACCGTATAGTTGGAGGCAAGGTCAGTTTGCATTAACAAAAAGCTTACGTGATTGTTAAGACACCAAAAATGGTTATATCACCATCAGTTTCAAATAAATCATTTTTGTCTTTACTCTTTAAGTAATTTACGGCATAAACTTTGTGCATACATCATTTGTATTTAAGAAAGAGCCATAGTCATTTTGTTACTCTTCAATCTCCTAATCCCCAAAAAGCCCTAACAGAAGCAAAAAACTCAAAGTCTGTTTTCTATTTGCTAATACATTATCAACAAGCTTGTTCTAATATATTTTTAGGTTTCATCTTTAGTTCCCAGAGGCTGGTGAGGCTATTTCTCCCATATCCCTTAACTGCCCCAACACTCCCTGTCCCCTAAGACTAGAATTAACTATTTTCTGTGCCTTGAAGATGCTTCATTAAAAAATATCCAACAAGTTCTAGGTACTGCAGCTTAGAATTTGGGACTATGACTATAGTTAAGGAAAAATGGTAATGGTGCAGCTTCAGCAAAGACTCATAGAAAAAGAATTCCAGAACAGAAAAAGAAACCTGCTGCATTTCTGAATATTACACAAAGGAACAGTGAAGTTAGAAAAGCTCCCCTTAAGCACATCTACTTATTAAAGCTCTCAAAAGAGTTCGATAAAAAGTATCTAGGTCATACAAAGACACTGTAAGAAAAAAATTATAAGAGTTGTCCCTAAGCATCAAAAATCATGCTAGAAAGAAGTGCTTCAGGGACTTCCCTGGTGGCACAGTGGGTAAGAATCCCCTTGCCAACGCGGGGGACATGGGTTCGATCCCTAGTCTGGAAGGATTTCACATGCCCTGCAGCAACTAAGCACTACAACTACTGAGGCCTCGTGCTGCAACTCAGAGAAGGCAGTGGCACCCCACTCCAGTACTCTTGCCTGGAAAATCCCATGGACGGAGGAGCCTGGTAGGCTGCCGTCCATCGGGTCGCACAGAACTGAAGCTACTCAGCAGCAGCAGCGTGCTGCAACGACTGAAACCTGTACATTTAGAGCCTGTGCTCTGCAACAAGAGAAGCTTCCACAAAAGCAATGAAGATCCAGAGCGGCCAAAACAGCAACAAAACAATTTCTTAAAAAAAAATTCAACAAAAGGTACTGAGAAAATGGAATACTTGCATGAAAAAATGAGACCTTTACCTTATACTATATACAAAAATTAACTCACAACGGACCAAAGACCTAAATGTAAGAACTAAAACTATAAAACTTAGAAGATGATGGGAATACTTCATTATTCTGGATTTGGCAATGATTATTTGGATATGATACCAAAAGCACAAGCAACAAAATAAAAATAGGTAATCTGCACATCATCAAAGTTAAAAAGACTTTTGTGCATTAGGAAAAAAAGAGAAGTTGGCCTATAGAATAGGAGAAAATACTTGCAAATCATGTATCTGATAATGGATTAATATTCAAAGTATATGAAGAACTCATATAAAGTAACAAGACCCAACTAAAATATGGACAAAGGACTTGAATAGATGTTTCCCCAAAGAATACATATAAATGGCCAATAAACACATGAAAAGGTGTCCAATGTCAGTAGTCACCAGAAAATTGCAAATCAAAACTTCAATCACTTCACACCCATGATGATGGTTATTATCAGAAAACCATAAAAGAGTAAACCTTAGAGGATGTGAAGCTAGCATCTGTGTGCATTACTAGCTAGAATATGAGATGGTGCTGGTGCCGGGGAAAACAGGATGGCAGTTTCTCAAAACATTAAAACAGAATTACAATGTGATCCAGTAATTCCGTATCTGGGTACATACCCCAAAGTACTGATAGTAAGGAACTGAGCAATCTGTACACTCATGTTTATAATAGCTATACATCTGCCCATTAACAGATTAAAATGGATTAACAAATTGTGATACAATTGGTGGTACATACTCAGCTTTAGCAAAGGAAGGGAATTCTGACACATGCTACAACGAAGATGAATCTTGAAAACATTCTGTAAAGTGAAATAAGCCAGACACAAAAGTTCAAATATTTTAAGAGTCCACTTATAAGAGGTACCAAAAAGAGTGAAATTCATAGACAAAGTAGAATGGTGGTTGCTGAGGGAAAGGAGAAATGTGAAGTTTGATTAATGAATGGTTTCAGTTTGTGAAGATAAAAAAGTTCTAGAGATGGATGGATGGTGGTGATGGCTACACAACAATGTGAATGTACTTAATGCCACTGAACTAAAACACTTTAAAAATGGCTTAAATGTCACACTTATGCTGTATTTTACCACAATTAAAAAACACCAAAAAGCTAACTCACCTCCAAACAGACATTAAGAAACCGATTCATAACATAAAGTAATAAGGATATGAAATCACATATTCGAAGAGAACATCACACACCTGATCATATCAACCTAGAACAACCAACACAAAAACACACTGTACTGAGATTACTGATTTTAAAGGGAAAAATAAACTCCTGGGCTACTTAGGCAAAAAAAATAAAAAGAAAGAAAAATTAGATCACCACCCAAACTGCCAGCAATGCTTTATACCAGGAAAGAAAAAAGTGTACATAAATTTAAGATACTCAAAAGAAAGCAAGAGCCAAGGATTTTACACCCCCAAATTGACCGTGGGTATAAAGGGCACAAACTATTATCATTTAAGAAGTCAGACAATACTGTTGCCATGATCTTCAAGAGAACTTCAAACAAAATGACTCAGAGATTTCAACATAAGCACCAAAGGCTCAGACAGTAAAGAACCCGCATGCAATGCAAGAGACCTGGGTTTGATCCCTGGGTCAGGAAGATCCCCTGGAGGAAATGGCAACCCACTCCAGTATTCCCGCCTGTAAAATCCCATGGACAAACGAGCCTGGCCGGTTACAGTCCATGGGGTCGCAGAGTAGGACCCAACTGAGTGACGAATACTTTCAACTCTCAGTGAACAATACTTCCCTGGTGGCTCAGATGGTAAAGAATCTGCCTGCAATACGGGAGACCTGGGTTCAATCTCTAGGCTGGGAAGACCCCTCGAGAAGGGAATGGCTACCTGCTCCAGTATTCGTGTCTGGAGAATTCCATGGACAGAGGAGCCTGGACGGGCTACCGGGGTTGCAGAGGGTCGGACTGAGCGACCAATACTTTCACTTTCAAGTGAACAATACAAATAAAGTTACCTGCAGAACTAAGCATGAATGAAGATTAAAAGGAAGAGTACAAGATGAACCTGGAATATCTTGCTATAATAAAATATGTGAGGAAACTATCCCAGATTATACGGATATGGAATTATATATGCTCTGGCAATTATACTCCTGGGAAAATACCAGGGCAACCAAAACATGGTTCTGGTTTCAAAACATTTATGTGGAAACACAAAACACACATAAACGTTCACAGCAGTAATATAACAGCCAAAAAGCAGAAACAGCACAAATGTCCATACAAAATGTAGTATAATGGTAGTTCAGCATGAAAAATAAATCAAGTACTGATACACGGTACAACATAGATGAACCCTGAAAACATCATGTACTAAGTGAAAGAGGTCAGTCACAAGGGATCACAGACTGAAATAATTGCATTTATAGAGACTGTCCAATAGGCTGGGGTAAGTATGGGAAGAGATGGCTAACGGATGTGGGGTTTCTTTTTGGGGTAATAACAATTTCTTAAATTGATGGACACAACTTCATGAACGTACACAAAAACCACTGAATTGTACACTTTCAAAAGGTGAAGCACAGTGTGGGGATTTTATCTCAACAAAGGTGGTAAACACGGGGCAAGAATCAAGTATTTATTCTACCTTTCCCATATAAACTTGTACCAGCAAGTGTCCAAATAGTAGATGAATCACAGCATTTCACTATAAAAAATACAACTTAAAAATGAAAAAATGATGAGTTAAGAGCATCAATGAATTAAAGGATCAAGGCACTGAATATCAACAGCTGTCAACACCACAAAAAGAAACCAGACACTAGCAGTGTCCTGATTGAAGAATGTAACAGCACTGGCAGTCTTGCCAAAGGGATCTAACATGAGTCTGATAAAATTTCTGGACCCAACCGGCAATTTTCAGGGAATACAAGAACAAAGTACATCAAGTGAAATGCCGGGTAGGATGAAGCACAAGCTGGAATCAAGATTGCCAGGGGAAATATCAATAACCTCAGATATGCACATGACACCACCCTTATGGCAGAAGGAGAAGAGGAACTAAAGAGCCTCTTGAAGACGGTGAAAGAGAAGAGTGAAAAAGCTGGCTTAAAACTAAACATTCAAAAATCTAAGATCATGGCACCTGGTCCCGTCACTTCATGGCAAATAGATGGTGAAATAATGCAAACAGTGACAGACTATTTTCTTGGGCTCCAAACTCACTGCAGATGGTGACTGCAGCCATGAAATTAAAAGATGCTTGCTCCTTGGAAGAAAAGCTATGACAAACCTTCTGTGTTAGTCGCTCAGTCGTGTCTGACTCTTTGCAACCCCATGTACTGTAGCCTGTCAGGCTCCTCTATCTATGGGATTCTCCAGGCAAGAATACTGGAGTGGATTGCCGTTCCCCTCTCCAGAGCATCTTCCTGACCCAGGGATTGAACCCAGGTCTCCTGCATTGCGGGCAGATTCTTTACCATCTGAGCTACAGGGAAGATCTTGACAAACCTAGACAGCATATTAAAAAGCAGAGACAACACTTTGCCAACAAAGGTCAGTGTAGTTAAAGCTATGGCTTTTCCAGCAGTCATGTATAGATATGCGAGCTGGACTATAAAGAAATCTGAGCGCCAAAGAATTGATGCTTTCGAACTGTGGTGTTGAAGACTCTTGAGAGTTCCTTGGACTGCAAGGAGATCAAACCAGTCAATCCTAGAGGAATTTAACCTTGAATATTCATTGGAAAGACTAGTGCTGAAGCTGAAGCTCCAATACTTCGGTCACCTGATGTGAAGAGCTGACTCACTGGAGAAGACCCTAATGCTGGGAAAGATTGAAGGCAGAAGGAGAAGGGGATGACAGAGGATGAGTTGGTTGGATGGCATCACCGACTCCATGGACATGAATTTGAGCAAGCTCCGGGAGACAGTGAAGGACAGGGAAGCCTGGCATGCTGCAGTCCATGGGGTTGCACAGAGTTGGAAATGACTGAGCAACTGAATAACAAGAAGAACAAAGGAAAATGATAAACTGTACTATGAGCAAACACTAAGCAAAATTCAGACAGGTGGAGACTCTACAGGTCTAATGTCCTAGGTCCTTCAACAGACAAAATTCAAGTAAAAGAAAGGGATGGAGAGGAAACCTGTACTTTGAGACAGGAAACCTTGCATATATCCTATCCACATCCTTCTCTGTATTTTTAATCACTTCCAGATTACTTATAATACCTAATATAACACAAGAAAGTGAAAGTGAAAGTGAAGTCGCTCATTTGTGTCCGACTCCTAGCGACCCCATGGACTACAGCCTACCAGGCTCCTCCATCCATGGGATTCTCCATGGCAAGAGTACTGGAGTGGGGTGCCATTGCCTTCTCCGTTAGTGAACTTCTATGTAAATATTAAGAGCTGCTGGTGTGGGGTAAACACAAGCTTTGCTTTTTGGAAATGTTGAATTTTTCCCAAATAGTTTCAATCCACGGTTGGTTGAACCCACAGATGCAGAGGGCTGACTGTATAATGGATTATGAGACACAGAGGAGAAATCAAAATTAAAATGAACAATCTTCAACTTTAGCAGATATCAGTGTTACTTTAACAGTAAGAGAGAGGATGCCAGGTCTCACCACAAGTATCCTGATTACACAGGTTTAAGATATAGTTCACTAAAGTATATTTTAAAGGAACATTTTGGTAATTCTCATGCAGGAAGCTGGTGAATCACTACTGGCACAATGCAAAAGCTTTATATATACTGCTTTCGGTGATAAATTTCAAGGCTATGAAAAGATTCCTAACAACAGATACTTGAGGCAGAAATAGTGATAACTGCATGAACAATGGAGTCTAGATCTGGGTGAGATTTTTGCTTCTGTCACTCTGTTGCTGTGTGATTTCAGACAAAGTGTTTAACCTTTATGATTCTTTTCTTCCTTATTTGCAATAAGAGGGTAACCAACTTCAGATAAATATTTAAGAACGACACACCAAAATTAACTTGAGGAAAAACAAACACAGAAGCCCAAGAAACTCTTCCCATGAAACCAGTAAATGAATATAGTAGACACTTATCTCCAGATAGTAAAGCAAAATTAATGTCAAAAAAATTATGTCAAAAACCTCCATAAACAAAATTAGATGACAAACTACTAAAATATTTGCTAACATGATAAGAAATTCACAAAAAGCTCAAATAAGAGGCTAAGGAACACATTAGTACTTCACAGAAAGGCAAACTAAATTTAAACTTTAAATTTTAGGGATATCAAAAATGTTTCCCTTAAGCCCTAAATTAGAAAAAGATCACAAATTGATCTTTGTTCCTAAGGTCCTTGAGGAATTACAGATGAATAGGCAATTTCTTACTAGAACATAGAAAATTCACCAAACACTCAAAATTAATCTAGTAAGGATAACACAGCTTTAGTCTCCTTAACTCTCTAGGTTAACCCATGGTTTTCTCAACCTTAACACTACTGACGTTTTGTACCAGGTACCTCTTGGCTTTAGCGGGCAACCCTGTGCGCTGTAAGATGTTTAGCAGCATCTCTGGCTTCTATTATTCACTATGTATCAGTAGTACCCCTTCCCCTAGTTGTGACAACCAAAATGTTTCCAAACATTGTTAAATGGGTGGTGGGCAAAACCGCCTCTGGCTGAGAACCACTAGGTAAATCTATACCATCCTTTGCTAGTGCCACCTTAAAAATTACTTCTCCAGCAATAGCCACATCTGTCCCCAACTGGGATCAGTCCAATTCTGTATGTTTTTACATTTGCTGCTATGTGCTGGATCCAATGCCTGTGAAAAAAACAAACAAAAACCCTTTCCTCTCCTGATAAAGATACACACAAATGTTTGCACAAGCAAAAAGTATTTCTGAAAGGGCACACGAAGACAGTGAACAGCAATGGTGTAGGGCACCGGGCTCAGACACTTAGATGGGAGGGAGGTTTATCATATCCCCTTTTCTACCGTTTTCTACATAGCTAACCATGTATTTGATACCTTAAACTAATAAAATACATTTAAGTTTGGCATAAATGTTTCAATTGCTGCAGTTCAAGAAAGAGGCCAACAGATCTAAAGAAAGTAAAGAGAAGATTAAAATGACCCCATGAACTGGAGAAATGCTAGGAAACTAAACAATGACCAATAAAAATACTAAGAATGTGTTCTTTACAACCTCATCTGAAGAGAACTCATAAGACTTGGAATTAATACAAGAAAACAAGTGCATTGTAAGCTTGACTAACCAAACAAACTAATGAACAGAGTTTCTAGGAGAAGCTGAGTCAATATGTGCTCTATGACTGACACAGGGGACAATGCTCTCCCACAGGATATACTTTGGAGGCACTGTTGTTTCCAGAGCTTTTTTTATACACTTTACTAGATTCATCTTGAGCTTGATCCAGCAAGGCCATTCTTCAATTACTAATCTTAATTACATAAATCTTACTGCATCCAGTGAACAAAAGATAGATTTATGTAATTAGGTTACATATAAAACTCATTTCCTGCTGATAGCAAGCCAACCTTCTAAAAAGAGAAACCGACAATGATGAAAGACAGCTCTGTTGACACTGATTTTTAACACAAGAGCAACTTGACCTTTAGGGGATTTTTTACTTTTAAATTTGTCAATGTGAGAAAAAATAAAGCCACATAAATTTTTTAATATAATGAAAGCATATTTATTATAAGATTGGATATATTTTGTCACCAACATCTTTAAATTTAAGCTTGTTATGGTTTAATTTACCAAATGGTGTTTAATTCACTTTGTAATGACTTAAACCTTTTTAAAGTTTACTATGACATTCCATTATAGCCTTATAAGAAAACTATTCCCAATAATGTGGCAGAATATGAATTTAAAAGTGACTCACATTCAATTTGAGACCACCCCCTTCACCCTAAAAGAATAGGAAAAAAGATAAAAGAGTGAGGCTGTGCAATTGTTGCAAGTGCACCAACACAAATATTAAAACCACTTTTGATATAATAGCAAAGGTAAAAAAGACAATGGTTAGAAATGAAGAGTGCAATTTACTTCTCAAAACAGAAACTAACATCAGATTTCAATTATTCTGCTAATAACAACTCTGTACAACATTGAGGTTTGCCTTTATACACACATAAGACAGAAAGTAGGGTAATAAAAATGAGTACTTTGGCTTTCTTACTAAACGATGGCATTTAATAAAATAACAAGGGTTAGAATGCCAGCGACCTGGGCTTCACCAGTCAATTTAAAGTTACAGCTGTGAATTTTGGCTGTAAGCATTTGCTTTAAAGCATACCAAACAGGCCATAGAGACAAATTATGAAAGAGGGATGGTTCAAAATGAGAAGTGTAGTCTTGTAGTGAAATCATTACTGAAGTAGAAAAGCAAGCAAATGGGCATCTGCAGCCACACAAAGAATTTCCAGAACTATTTTAATTTGTGACTCCTACCAGTATTTTCCAGGGCTACTTAAGTCATATTCATATTAGTATTTATCAGTTCACTACTGCCTTAGAAGACAATTTAAATAAAAATGCTATTTCTCTCAATCTAAATATTACTACCAAAAAGGTTTCCTCTCTCTTCCCAACACTATCACTGATCTAAGTTCCATGCACAAGAAATAACCAGGGAAATAAAAACAGAACAAGAATCACACAGATTTAAAAGATGAAGAGTAGAAGCTATGGAGACTGCAAGAGACCAAAATGTATATAAGAAATGTATATTGTTTTTAAGATAAACCTATATGCCAATCTGATAAACCAAGTCAGATTTACGATCAGAAGAGATTAATATAGGAATCAATCTAAACTATGAAGCTTTTCCTTTCTTCCAACTCGAAAAAAGAACCTTTTCAAAAACTGTTTTCTTAAAAGGTCTAATAACAATCCATGCATGAAGTCTTCCATGGTCAATTTTTCCACACACCTTTCAGAGTAACATTCTAAAATAATAGCTATGAGTAAAAAACATGGTGAGAAATAAGGTAAAATATTTACCTTAAAGTATTTCTAAATGATACGTAGTTTTGTTAACAGGTACAACACAGTATGCATGTTTCTCTGAAAAGAGCACACACCCAACTGCCCTGTTTCATAATTTAAAATTGCAACTAAAAGCCACTACTCAATTTGTGACACACAAGATTTACAGCATATGTTCCAAATCAGTACCTTAGTATTGCAAGGTAAGATGAACTTCAAACTAATTATACACATACACGACATAGTTTTGTCTGAAGCAAGATACAATTCAAATCACCAAAAATTTAAGTAGACAACTAATGCGAACCTGTGATAAATAACGTTTGACAACTTAAATTGTGTTAACAAGTGAAATACTCTTGCTAAAATAGCAAAACAGTTCTTTCAAAGGATTACTACAAAACAAAGTTGCAATTAAACTAAGCCCAATTCATACTATTTGAAACAATATGAATACAGATGACCGCGTCTCCCCATCACATTGTACATTAAAATTGTTTAATTTAATTACCTTAAATTGTTTAAATGTCGAATATAAAACTTAAATGCATACAAATGTAATAAACACTCTTTGAGAAAAGAAATGCTTCTGATTTATCTCTCAGCTCAAAAGACCCGGCAGAGCCTGACACAGCGCCTGGCAGCTTGTCATCCCAAATTAAAAAACTAACAAACCAACGAACCAGAAACCGCGCATTTGAAGCAAAATGTTCAAGCCATTCACCTTCACTGTTAACTTGGAACACTAAATACAGTAGTAAAATCCACGACCAACTCCTTTCTACGTATCGATTGTACCTTAAAATTTGGTTGCAGTAAAAACAAACAATAAAATAGTGCAATAAAATAGTACTTACATATCTGCTGAATTTGGTGAAAGAATGGTGCATGTAAAACCTGTGCATATAAACAATCGCAGTGTTTATTGTAAGCTGAGAGCTGGAACGTAACATTTAGGAAATATTGGAGAAAAACAAGATCTCTTTCCAAAACAATTTTGAAGGAAAATATCCGATCTACGGTCCTTTTCCAACGCCACCCGTTCACTCAAAACCAATCCCCAAACTGTAAATAATAAGTAAATAAATAAATAACCACAGGATGGTGGGGTGGGGGCTGGCGGTTATAAAAGGCTCCACACCGAAATGGTAATACTAACAGTAACAACAAATGCCGAGCATTTCGCTCTAATATTGAAATTAAGCGAGCCCAGGAAGGATTGATCAATGGCTACGGCTGACTAAACCTCAAATCAGAGTTGAAACACGCGCGCACACACCCATACAAAACCTTGTCAAGAATATAAAGACCTCCCGTGCGCTCCCCAGGTACGAGAGAACCGCCATCAAATTCGCTGGGAGAGCTAGCTCTCAAGCCCCTCTCGGACGAGAAGTGGAAGCAACCGCCTTTTTTCTGCGATAATCCCTAAAAGTCCCCTCTCGTCTGGGCGGCACTCCCATCCCCCGCCGCCACCACGCGCAGCCCCAAACAGATTACACAACGCAGCCTCCCGGCCCGCATTCCCGGTCTCCCCTCCTCCTCCACTCCTCCGCCAGTCGCTCGCGACCTTCCGAACCCGAACCTGCCTTCCCTTACGGCGCGGCCGAGGCCCAGCAAAGGCCGAGGCGACGGCGCCATGTTCGCGGGGCACCAGGCCCGGCGACCGGGCGAGTAGTGAGAGGGACAGGGCGTGAGCGGCGGAAGGCCAAGAATAAGAAAGGATACACATTGAGACGCTGTCCCATTTCCTGGATGAGGTTGGCCGCCTGCTGGCGGTACGAGAGCTCTTTATCCGCCTCCACTCCGCAGCGACGGCTCGGCGTGTTCTCCAGCTGTTCCCGAGTAAAGAACCAGCGAGAAGAAGCTCCACGGCCCGACGCCATGACACTTCCTCCTCCGCCCGCTCCCTCACCCACCCCCCGCCCCTCCGGGCTCGCAGACTCCCCGCCAAGGCCGCGCGACCCCGCCCCACTCCGCTCGCCGTAGACCAGGCACTGCCCCTTTTCACCCCCGTCGCCGCGCGTGCGCGTGCGCGGGGACCGCCCTATCGGCTCGCCCAAGCCTTTTGCTTTCTCTTTCCTGCCTCCATCCTCGCTCTCGCGTACGGGACCACAATGCTCCGCGCCGCTTGTCATTTGGAGGCGCCCAGAGGTGGGGGTCGGCTGGAAGGGAAAGGTCGGCGCGGTGCATGCTGGGTCTAGGATTGGCTGGGCTAAGGGCGTGGTGGAGAGGAAGGGAGAGACTGGTTTCGGGTCGGATGACAAGAGAGGCGGGCACGCGGCTGCGCCATATGTCCTGGGCGTGAACTCTCAAATCCCGGCGATGCTGGAATCTGGAGTCTGGCAGCGCTTAAGAAAAAAAACAAAACCTTGCTGTGCCGCAGTCGCGCGGCACATCTCTATTTTTCACAGCGTCTGTCTGCGCAATATCGTAGGCTCCCTACTCTCAAGTGGCGGACAGTCTTCCCCCAACGGGTGGTTCTGGCAGGGACCTACCTGAGAAAGGGTGCAGAAGAAATGACGCTCCACGTTTGTGCTGTTCTTCAGTGCTTTTCCTCTACATTATCTTGTTTGAATTCCACGACTACGCAGGCCGAGGGTTTATTTTAATTGCCTGCCAAAGGTTATCCAATTAGCAATCAGAGTAGCTGGATTTCCAAACTAGGTTTCGAGTCCGTTTCGGTAGTGGTTTTTTAATATCTGATTTTAAAGAGAAGTTTGAAGAGAAGCAGGTGCTGTAAAAACAACTGAGGAAAAAAATTATCAGTGTTGAATATGGTAACAGTATTCATTAACCCTTTCTCCTGTTCCTGCGAGAAAATTCCGCAGAGCTCCACCCTGGGAGTGGGTGCGTCTCTGGCTTTGAGCCAACGCCTACTGTGTGTGAATAATTTTCTAAGTTTTAAATTTTTGTTGTTAAGTTGTTGAGTCGTGTCCGACTTTGGCGACCTCTTGAACGGTAAGCCCACCAGGCTCCTATTTGCCAAAGATTAGAGCACAGGAAGACATACTTCTAAAGGCAACTGGTACTTTCATTGAGTTCTTGATTAAATCTGCAGGCTTTTGTCATCGTTTGGGCGCTCCGACGCTCAGTGTACTGATGTATCTTGGCTTGCCCTGCCCACCCCCCCCCCCCCCGGCCCCCCGTCACACACAGTATTGAGGTATTTTGGTAGTCACCTGGCGTGAACGGTTGTCTAAATAACTTTCTTACCTACCTTGCTTAGAAGTTCCAGGGCAGATTGACTGAAAGCAACACTTAAAAAGTGTCTACCTTGAACGCTCATTCATGATAAAAGCTCTAACAAACTAGGAATGTAAGAGAACTTATGCAACTTAGTGAAGTTAATACAACCTTAGAGCTGGCATCATGCTTAATGGTGAGAAACTTTCCTACTAAAGCATGACTCCCGTCTCATCACTCCTTTCAAAGTTGTCCCATAAATCCTGTAAGAAAAGGAAATCAAAGCTAAGCAGATCAGGAACAAAGAAAGAAAACTGACTTGGTTCCTAGTAACATAATTGTTCATGTAGAAAATCTTGAGTATTAAAAAAAACTGAAACTAGTAAGTGACTATAGCAGAATTATAATACGCAAGAGTCAGTTGCTTTCCTGTGTACCAGCCATGTATAATTGATATTTGAAGCTAAAAACACAATATCGTTTATAAAAAATAAAACAGGTGTGAATCTAAAATATATACAGGATCTGTTTATAGAAAACTATAAAGCTATGATTAAAGAAAATAGAGTGGAAGGATATTCTGAGTTCATGGATTCCAGGAATTAACATCACTAGATGTCAGTTCTTCCCAACTTCATTTATAAATTCAATGCAATCCCAATAAAAAATTTATCAAGTTCTTTTATAGATAAGTACTAATTGATTCTAAAGTTTATTTGGAAAGACAAAAGACCCAAAATAGCCTACACAATACCAAAGAAGTGGAATGGGCTCTACCCAACCTCAAAGCTACAGTATGAAAGACAGTGTATATTGGCAAAATAATAGACATACATCAGTGGATCAGAATAGGGAGCCCAGAAATAGACCTATAGAAATATGGTCAACTGATCTTTGACAAAGGAGCAAAGGCACTTAAATTAAGATCATCTTTTCAACAAATAGCGCTGGAACAACTGGACATTTATCTCGCAAAAAACCCCCGCAAATCTCACAAAATCTCAAAGATCTCACTTTTAACAAAAATTAATTTTAAGTAATCATATCCCTAAATGTCAAATGCAAAGCTTTAAAAATTCTGGAAAGTAACAGGAGAAAAGCTAGGTGACTTGTTTGGCAATGAGTTTTTAGATATAACACCAAAAGATGATCCATGAAAGAAAAAATTAAGTTGGATTTTATTAAAATTAAAGACTTATGCTCTGTGAAAGACAGTTAAGAGAGTGAAAGTACAAGGAAAATGGCTTTGCAAAACACTTTCTAATAAAGGACTTGTGTTCCAAATATGCAAATAACTCTTAAAGCTCAATAAGAAAACAACCCAATTTTAAAATGGGCAAAGGGGGGGCTCTTCCCTGGTGGTCCAGTGGTTAAGACTCTGTACTTCCAATGCAGGAGGACATGAGTGCCATTTCTCATCAGGGAACTAGGATCCCACATGCTAAGTGGCCAAAAAAAAAATAAAGGGAGCAAAGGATCTGAACAGATACTTCACAAAGAAGTGATACAGATGGCAAATAAACATTTGAAAAGATGTTAAACATCATTTAAGGGCATTCTTAGTAGTAGTTTGCAATTTTAAAAGACTGGAAGCATGACCATTCATGATTTGAGAATTGAATAGTTTGATATATCTATACAATGAAATACTAGTCCCCTATTAAAAAGAAGGGATCAAAGTGCTGAAAGAAGAAAAGCTGCCAATCAAGAATATCAGAAAAGCTGTCCTTAGGAGTTGAAGGAGAGAGTTTTCCAGACGAGCAAAAGGTAATGGAGTTCATCCCCACTAGACTGGCCTTAGGAAATGTTAAAAGGACTTCTTTAAGCTGAAACAAAACAGTGTTAATTGGCTGCAGGAAAACATATTAGAGGATAAATATCACTGGTAAGTTATGTAGGAAAAATCAGAATAAAGTTGTAAAGGTGATAAGTTAATTACTTTCAAAGTTTGAAGATTAAAAGACAAAGTAGTAAAAATAACTATAACTACAAAAACTTGTTAAGAGACACGCAAGATAAAAAGATGTAAATTGTGATATCAAAAACATACAACATCGGTGGGGAAGGGAATATAAATATAGAGTTTTATAATGCGTCCAAATTGAAGTTAGCTTGCTTGCTAAGTCACTTCAGTCATATCCAACTCTTTGTGACCCTGTGGACCAGACCGGAGCCCTCCAGGCTCCTGTGTCCATGGGATTCTCCATGCAAGAATACTAGAGTGGGTTGCTAACACGCCCTCCTCCAGAGGATCTTCCCAACCTAGTGATTGAACCCACATCTTTTAAGTCTCTTGCATTTGCAGGTGGGTTCTTTACCGCTAGCGCCATCTGGGAAGCCCTAAGTTAGCTTCAGTTCAGTTCAGTTCAGTCGCTCAGTCGTGTCCAACTCTTTACGACCCCATGGATCGCAGCACGCCAGGCCTCCCTGTCCATCACCAACTCCCAGAGTTTACCCAAACTCATGTCCATCAAGTCGGTGATGCCATCCAACCATCTCATCCTCTGTCGTCCTCTTCTCCTCCTGCCCCCAATCCCTCCCAGCATCAGGGTCTTTTCCGATGAGTCAACTCTTCACATGAGGTGGCCCAAGTATTAGAGTTTCAGCTTCTGCATCAGTCCTTCCAATGAACACCCAGGACTGATCTCCTTTAGGATGGACTGGTTGGATCTTCTTGCAGTCCAAGGGGCTCTCAAGAGTCTTCTCCAACACCGCAGTTCAAAAACATCAATTCTTTGGCTCTCAGCTTTCTTCACAGTCCAACTCTCACATCCATACATGACCACTGGAAAAACCATAGCCTTGACTAGACAGACCTTTATTGGCAAAGTAATGTCTCTGCTTTTCAATATGCTATCTAGGTTGGTCATAACTTTCCTTCCAAGGAGTAAGTGTCTTTTAATTTCATGGCTGCAATCACCATCTGCAGTGATTTTGGAGCCCAAAAAAATAAAGTCTGACACTGTTTCCACTGTTTTCCCATCTATTTCCCATGAACTGATGGGACCAGATGCCATGATCTTAGTTTTCTCAATGTTGAGCTTTAAGCCAACTTTTTCACTCTCCTCTTTCACTTTCATCAAGAGGCTTTTTAGTTCCTCTTCACTTTCTGCCATAGGGTGGTGTCATCTGCATATCTGAGGTTATTGATATTTCTCCCAGCAATCTTGATTCCAGCTTGTGTTTCTTCCAGCCCAGCGTTTCTCATGATGTACTCTGCATATAAGTTAAATAAGCAGGATGACAATGTACAGCCTTGACGTACTTCTTTTCCTATTTGGAACCAGTCTGTTGTTCCATGTCCAGTTCTAACTATTGCTTCCTGACCTGCATAAAGGTTTCTCAAGAGGCAGGTCAGGTGGTCTGGTATTCCCATCTCTTTCAGAATTTTCCACAGCTTATTGTGATCCACACAGTCAAAGGCTTTGGCATAGTCAGTACTTGTATAATTATAGATTACCTTTACGAAAATACACATATACAGACAACAGATAAAATTGGCTCCCTCTGGGTGACATACATTGAATTTAATGCTTTTGAACTCTTCTACCATGTTTGTGGATTGACTTCTCAAAAATGAACTTAAAAATTTTTATTAGGTATCTAATAAAAGTGAGCAGTGTTTTATATTCAGAAATGGAAACTTCTATTCACTTTTGTTCAATTTTGTTTCGGAAAAAGCCTCAGAATCGTTGTAAGCTAAACAAATATGAAGTTGGTATTTATTTTAATTAAATTCATCTTAAATAATTGAATATATATATTTTAAATGGAAGTATAGTTGATTTTTTTGGAGAAGGAAATGGCAACCCACTCCAGTGTTCTTGCCTGGAGAGTCCCAGGGATGGGGGAGCCTGGTGGGCTGCCATCTATGGGGTCTCACAGAGTCAGACATGACTGAAGTGACTTAGCAGCAGCAGCAGCATAGTTGATTTATGATATCAACTATAGTTGATTAGTTGGTTAGTTGATTAGTTTCAAGTGTCCATCACAGTGATTCAGCTATATATATTGGGTTGGCCAAAATATTTGTTCAGATTTTCCCATAAGATGTTATGGAAAAACCTGAACAAACTTTGGTCTACTCAATTACATTTAAATAAATATTTATTTATGTTTGTAGGTATTTATTTTGGGCCTCCCCGGTGAAGAGTGTGCCTGCCAATGCAGGAGACAAGGGTTTGACCCCTGGGTCAGGAAGATCTTCTGGAGAAGGGCATGGCAACCCACTCCAGTATTCTTGCCTGGGAAATCACATGGACAGAGGAGACTGGCGGGCTACAGTCCATGGGGCTGCAAAAGAGTCCTAAGTAAAATATGATGTTGCAACTAAACAACAACATTTTATTTATATATAATACTTTATATATTCATCTTCATATTAATTTCCCTTATAGGGTATTACAAAATATTGAATATAGTTTCCTGTGCTATACAGTAGGTCCTTGTTGGTTATCTATTTAGTATACAGTAGGAGAAGGAAAGGGCAACCCACTCCAGTGTTCTTGCCTGGAGAATCCCAGGGACGGGGGAGCCTGGTGGGCTGCCATCTATGGGGTCGCACAAAGTAGACATGACTGAAGCGACTTAGCAGCAGCAGCAGCAGCAGCAGCAGTGTGTATGTGTCAATCCTGATCTCCCAATCTATCCCTCTCCCCTTTGGTAACCATAAGTTTGTTTTCTATGTCTGTGAGTTTCTGTTTTGTAAATTCATTTGTATCATTCTTTTCGATGAATATAGGTGTAAGTTTTCTGGTTGGGTAATAAATATTGGGTTGAATTAGAACTGGCTTCCTTTTTAGGGGAGGTAGAAAATTTGGAGAAGGGTCCAGTCCAAGGAAGAGAAATACTTGGATGACTATGAAGAGTTGTCCTTTGGAATCTGATGGTGGTGGGATTTTTTTCCCCCTATGGCTATGTTTTGGCAAAGTACATATACTAGATAAGAAGGGAGAGAAAAGCCTAAAAGGGGGATTTTCTTGAGAGATTTTTGAGATTTTGGGTGTGATAAGTGCCGTGTTAGGGCCAGAAGGGTCTTTTCAAATTTCAACTAGTTATATCCTTGTTGCAGTCCTTTAATGGACTGGAACCTGGTGGTCCAGAGTCAACAATAAGAAAGTGAAAGAAGGAAAGAGGCTAATATTCCCTGGGTTATGCAGAAAACCAATAAAACCCTAGGACAGGGCTTGTACCATTCACATAGGCACAGGGCACCCTCTCAAGAGGTCTTCAGAGGTCTTGAAAGCTTGGGCAGGAAAATGAGCTCGGCAGGCTTCCACACTCCAGAGAATCAGTCAGAAAGAGAGGGAGAGAAAAAGAAAGAAAGAAAGAAGGACACAGGGACCCAAGTCTCTAGTGGGACAAAGGTCCTTTATTGAACTCTGTGTGAGTATATATAGCTCATTACAAGGTAGCTTCTTCAGATAAACATCAAAAGACCAGACTTTACAGGTTACCAAGGAAACAAGGAGTAATAGAGGCCATAAAGCCAAAAGACATCCATATCAAAAGAGGGTTGTAAATCATCCCTTTCACCATATGGAAAAGCTAATGAAGGAAATCCTATGCAAGCATCCCATCTCTTTGATCTCAGTCCTGGGAGCGGCTTGCCGCTCCACTCGTTCCTGACAGGAACTGATAAGGAACAGAGGGCTCAAGAGAGACAGGAAACAGCACACAGGAATCCTACTGTTAAACATTCCCTGACATATCCTAATTAAAAACCTCACAGCCTTTTGATAGATCAAATTCCTCAAACCAGTGTGTGGATCCATGTGATCTTGTCTCTTTGTACCAAGAATGTCTTGCTTTCTCACCTCCAGCCCCAGTGGTATCCCTTCCTGCTGTGTTCTCTCCTGCCACAAGGCTTTCATCTATGCTCTTCTCTCTGTGCTCTTCTCTTTCCTCTTTGCCTCTTTACCTTTTAGCTGTTGTCTGCTCTTCAGAACCCAGCTGAAGCAACAGTTCTGAAAATTCTCTCCCCAACTCTAATGGGCTCATGTCCCGTATTTTAAGCTTTATATATACTATGTGTGGAGAAGGCAATGGCACCCCACTCCAGTACTCTTGCCTGGAAAATCCAATGGACAGAGGAGCCTGGTAGGCTGCAGTCCATGGGGTCGCTGAGGGTTGGACACAGCTGAGCGACTTCACTTTCCCTTTTCGCTTTCATGCATTGGAGAAGGAAATGGCAACCCACTCCAGTGTTCTTGCCTGGAGAATCCCAGGGACGGGGGAGCCTGGTGGGCTCCCGTCTATGGGGTCGCACAGAGTCGGACACGACTGAAGCGACTTAGTAGTAGTAGTAGTATACACTATGTGTGTCTCCTTCCTAGCTCTTGTCACAGTAGCAATTTTACATCAATTTGTTGCTTGTTTGATACCTGTCTCCCTAACTAGATTATAAGCGCAGCTGAGGGCAGGAACCATGTTTGTTTTTACTTACATTATCCCAGCACCTAGTGTACATGGTGCACCCTCAGTAAATACTGTTGGATGCAAATTAATTAGGTCATCATTTCTGCTCTCAAGGAAGTTCCAGTCTAGTGGGAAGATAGCAATTGCAATTCAAATTGAGAAGTGTCTGCTATTAGCAATATCAGTACAACTTTTAAAAGGGGAAAATACTGATTAATGACATCTCAGAGCCTAGAAACCATCATTCTAGGTCCTGAGGAATTTTAAAGAGCACTAGAGAAAGAGCAATGCTATCAGATACATACTTGGAAAATTTTTTCTGGCCATAGGGTGGAAGGTGGATTATGCCAGACTAAGCCAAGAAGCAGGAATATACATAAAAGATAATATCAATAATCTTGATGAGAGTTGAGGACCTGAATCTAGTTGGAAGCATTAGGGAAGACAGAATAGATAAGTGAAAGATGTAAAGATGGCAGAATCTATCAGACTTAATGTCAGGTTTGATATGGGTGAAGGAGAAAATTTAAGTGACTGGGTGATGCCATTGATCAGAATTGGGACTATAGGAAGTGGAATTATTTTGAGATAAAGGGATTGAGTTATACTGAGAGCATATGATTCTGCCCCCAAGTACTAAGTACCAATGTATTGAAAAGATTTTTTAAAAACTTTAGTTTTGGCTGCCCTTGGTCTTTGTTGTTGTGCGTGGGCTTTCTCTAGTTGTGGTGAGCAGGGGCTACTCTGCTGCGGTGCATGGGCTTCTCATGCGGTGACTTTTCTTGTTGCGGAGCACGGGCTCTAAGGTGCAAGGGCTTCAGTAGTTGTGACTCGTGGGCTTAGTTGCTCCGAAGCACTGAGATCTTTCCAGACTAGGGATCCAACCTGTGTCCCCTGCATTGCAAGGCAGATTCTTAGCCCCTGTACCACCAAAGCCCAGTACCATAATAATTTATATTTTTTATTTTTTAATGCCTAAAGCTATTAGGCCTTCTTGAAACATTGTCTCCCCCTTACTTCTGAATACATTTTTTCTGGTTTTCTTCCTACCTCACTGAGCACTACTTAGTTTCCAGTGCTGGTGAATCATAGTAATTAGTCTTGGGTTCTTTTGGTTCTCTGCTTTACTTTTTCTCCTGGTGATTTCATCCAGTCTCATTTCTTTAAATACTTTCTATATACTGATGCCCTCTTCCCAACTTCCCTCTTTAACTCCCCAAAATAGTGTACCTAACTGCTTATGGACATTCCTACTTAAATGTTTAAGACACATCTGAAATATAGTAAGTCCAACAGCAGAGCTATTGATTCTCTTTCTTCCCAAACCTGTTTTTGTCAGTCTTCCTCACAATGGTAAAATAAATCAACCCAGATGCTCAAGTGAAAAAAACTAGGAGTCAAGGTTTCTGTCTAAAGTATGGATGAGTTTAATAGCCTTCGCTACATTACAGAGGATAAATGTCCCCAGAATTATTGCACAGAAAGGACATCATTAGAAAGCCCTTCTTTATATTTGGATTAAAGAGGAAGTTTCTCATCTTTTCTGGTGTCTGCATAGTTTTACCTTATCTTGGAGTTAAATCTTTGATCAAATCTATGTTGGAGTTACCCTTATGTGTGATATCACAAATGAACCTGATTTTATTGCAGCATTATTTGTAATTGCAAAATATTGGAAATTACATATAATGTCCAAATGTAGGAGACTGAACAAACTATGGTCTGAACACACACAGACACCTGGGAATCAGCCTTGATTTTTTTCTTTCCCATTTGCCCTTGTCCTCACATTTATCAAGTGCTGTTGCTTCTCCCTACAACCCCATGTCACTGTCCCTGTTCTACTACTCTTGCCCATGTCACCATCATTTCTTGACACCTTAAAATAATTCTCCACAGAGCTGTTAATGTGTTTTTTAAAAACATAAGACAGAGCATGTCACAAACCTATTTTTAAAACTCCATTGGCTTACTAAAATACTTAATATGAACATCTAAACTCTCGACCACAGCTTACTTATCTGGCCAGCTTTTCAGCTTCATCCCTGTTTCTCCCTTGCTCACAAGCTCTGCCCCAGCTCTTTTCTGCCTCAGAGCCTTTGCTGCTCTAGCCCTTCCCCAGAAGACTCTTCTCCATGGCCATTTCTTTCTGTTACTCAAGTCTTAGTTCAAAGTCCTCTTTAAACAGGTGTGCCCTGGCCCTACAACTTAATGTTTTATCTCCCATCCTTCCCCGAGTCATTCTATACATCTTCTTGTTTTAATTCTGCATAATGTTTATCAGTATAAGAAAAGTTTCCTCCCTCCCTCCTTTTCTTCCCTCCCTCCTTCTCCCCTCTTGCTCTCCATTTCTCCTTTCTTTGTCCTCCCTCCTTTATTTATTTATAGTTTCTTACCCTACGGGTTGTAGGTTTCATCAGAGAACAGATTTTATCCTTTTTGTTAACTTTCTATGTCCCCAGTGTGTGGAACTGCCTTACAACCCTGGCATATCACATAAATACTCTATGAATATGAATATACCCCAAATCTATTTAAACTATGTATTTATCTATATATCTGTTAAAATTACATTGAATGAGATGATCAGGTTACTTTTCATAATAAAGCAGTCCTCAAACATTATGTTAAAAGTGCTCAAATACAGAATATTTAAAAAGAAACAAGACATCTTCCCTCAAAGAATGGGGAAGTAAAAAATAATAACATATGCTTCATGTTGCTGTTTGACTCAACTTTTTCTTTTGAAGCAGATTGGAGTAACAAGCAAAGTGTTGGGTGGGTAAAGTCTTAGAAAGCAACAGGAGGAGCAAGAAAGAGATGGGAGTTATAGACTAAAATAAAATAATAGGATGAGTGTAGTTTAGCAAAGATTAAATCAGTACAAATTACATGTCATACTCAACTCTTGACTAATAGGAGGGAAAAGAAGTATGAATGAATCAAGAGGATGGGACTTCCCTGGTGGTCCAGTGGTTAAGACTGTGTTTCCACTGCACGGGGCAAGCATGGATTCAACCCCTTGTCAGGGAACTAAGATCCCCCATGCCACGATGAGGCCAAAAACCCCCACACAAAAACAAAACGCCAGAAAACCACAATTAAAGCAAGCGGGTAATTTTGAAAAATTACGTTTTAGAATTCAGCCAGAGGTACATGAACCACAGATGTTCATCACCCCTCCCAGAACCAAGTTCATCTTCAGCAGACCAGGTGGAATGAATAGAAATGCAGTGAGTATAACAGGCTACCCTGGTATTGCCCTGCTCAGCCTCCACAGCTTGCTTTACACAGTCTCCTCAGTATTTCAAATGGAAAGAGTTTCTGGTAAAAGTAAATTACATACTGAAACTTTTCTCCAGAATAGGTAAGTTCTTATTCATATGGAAACTATGTTCCCATTGTTTTGCCTTCCTATTTACCATCTTCCAACTCTTAACATGCCTTATTCATCTTTATAGACTCATCTCGAGTTCCAGCTTCTGTGAAGATGTGCCCAAAGTTGGAATCAAGTGAATTTTTCTTAACTGAAATTCTGTGACATGCATGTTTTATTGCTTAGTAATTATTCCATAAACATGTATTTTGCCCCCTTAATTGGGCTGTAAGTTCCTAGAGACTATGGAAAATGTGTATTTTTTTTTTTTTTTTTTGGACTCTAAAGCATTCCCGGCCCACTTCTGAGCTAATGGAAGGTATTTAAAGTGAATAAAAACAGGTTATTTGGGACCTATTAACAAATATTTGCTCAAAGTAGAGAACCTACATGAACCCTCTAGGATGAATCTGTTATTTTTTTCATATGAATCATTAATGGCATTTTGCTTTTTATTTCTGCCATTAATTTTAAAGTCTGTCAGAAAATAATTTTTGATTTGCACATGAAATAATGTACTTCTTTTCAGAATAAAAACATGAGAATCATTTTTGTTATGAATGGTTTAGGGTATTTGGATATATTCTATTTCTGGATAAAAGAGTTCAAAATAGGATTTCAATAATGCATATGTGATACGTATTTAAAAGCAAAAGTAAAATGTCTTCTTGAAATTTGCCTTTGTAGCAAATTCAGTCATTCAAATTGTTTCCTTTCAAGACCCAAAAATTCTAGGGCATTGCCAGCTTTGAGTTTATCCTGAAAAAGAAAAGAAAAGGTTTTACTTTAAAGCATTATTTAATGGCTGTTTTAAAGCTTATTAACTGTCTTCAGGTTTTTAAAAACTCAGTTCCCCAATGTGAGAGAAGAATAATAGGTGTTTAAACAATGATCTCTTGACCCATGTTTTGCCGCACTATTTTAAAAATTATATTCATATATTTGTATTGAACAATACTTTAAAAGCAAAAATATGAATGGTGGGTGGTATATTTATGCTTTAATTATTTTCTCTACTTCTCAAATATGTTGACAATCATAGACAAAACATGGTAGAGGTTTTAAATTTTTGAACATGTAAACAATGTATTATTTACATTATAGCTAATGTAGAAAATGTATAATTTTATGTTTTTTTATAGTAGCAGTTTCTAATGAAATATTTCTGCAAATGCATTTTATATTAAATAGTAAGTACAATGATAAGTTTAAGCATATTATAAACAGAATTATGGTATGACCCAACAATTCCACTCCTAAATATACCCAAAAGAATTTTTTAAAGTATCAATCAGATACTTGAAAGGGAACGTTTGTAATAGTACTATGCATAGCAGCTGAAAGAAACAGCACAAGTATACATCAACAGATGAGTAGGCTTTTAAACGTGGTATACACATAAATGGAATATTTAGCCCCCAAAAGAATTTTCTTTTTTTCTTTCAGTTTTATTGATATATGATTAATATACAACACTGTATAAGTTTAAGATGTACAACAAATTATCCTTCAATTAAAAAATAAATTTAAAAAATTATGACAATAAAGTTTTAAAAATAAAATAACATAAAAGCAAAAAAAAAAAAGTACAACATAATGATCTGACTTATATACATCATGAAATGAATACCATAGTAAGTTTAGTGGATATCCATCATCTCATATGGACACAACATTAAAGAAATAGAAAAAATATTTTTTCTCTTGGGATAAGAGTCTTAGTATTTAGTCTTTTAATAACTTTCATATGTAACATATAGCAGTGTTAATTATATTTATCCTGTTGTACATTACAGTCCTGGTGGCTCAGTGGTAGAGAATTCACCTGTCAATATAGAAGATACGGGTTCGATCCCTGGATTTGGAAGAGCCACTGAAGAAGGAAATGGCAACCCACTCTGTATTCTTGCCTGGGAAATCCCATGGGCAGAGGAGCCTGGTGGGCTGCAGTACATGAGGTCACAAAAGAGTCGGACACGACTGAATGACTGAGCATAAGAAGATTAAAATCCTAGTACTTATTTATCTTGTAACTGGAAATTAGTACCTTTTGACTGCCTTCTCTAATTCCCCCTTTGTCCCTCTATTTGAAATCTAAGTTTGAAATTTGGTTGTAGGAGGAGGGGAGGAGACTTTCAACAGGGAAAACCCTCCTAGGAAAATGACTTCTTTGGTAACCTCTACAGGACCCTCCAATGAGTTTTAAGAATTACTTGGAGTCAAATACAGAGAAAAGGTACAGCTTAGGTACCACTACTTTCTCCGTATATGTGTTGTCCTTTCACATGACCCTGAATAAGAGTCTCAGAATATTGTACAAATATGTACATTGATAAATTTCACGTGAGAATGCCAAGTTTTTTTTCACCTTCTCCCCAGCTATATATTAGATCTGCTCCACAGAAAAAGCTCCTGTGATTTGAGAGTTAACTTTGTGATACCCTAATTGATATAGGTCTAGCTTGCAAAGGACAGGCATGCAGCTGAGGGCGGAAGGAAACATGTATGGGGTTGCGTAACATCCATACCATTAGTGTGTATCTGTGTATCATGACCATGTCAGGGTTCTCACATAGGCTTGCAGAGTGGGTAATGTGAAGCAAGGACCTCTTACTTGGGGTTCTTCTGTGATTCACCCTGGGTCATCCTTCTCTAAAGGAAGACTTCAGAAATAATGGCTGCTGCTCTGAAAAACTATTTGCTTTACTTTTTAAAATACGTTGCTACCAAGTATCCTTTGAAGGTGATACATTTTGGTGTATTGGATAGAGACCTGATCCTGGAGTTAGGAGATTTGGAGTTGAGTTCATGTGCTATAATCTAGCAATTATATCCCTTTGGCAAATCACTTAACACCCAAGTCTTGATTTCCTCCTGTGCATCTACCTGGTGGAATGCATTTGCCTATCTCCCAGTGTTGTTGTGCTCATCAAATGGATTTATTTATTTCATTAAAAATTTTTTTAGTGAAATTTTACCTTCATGTGGCTCAAAATTCAAAAGATATGAAATGTACGTTTCCTTTTACTAGTACTGCCCAACCACTACTTTTTCTTCCCAGACTTATCAGTTTCTTATCTGTTCTTCCAGAGATATTTTATTCATATATAAGCAAATTCTTATATGTAGGTTTATAAATTTTTTTCACAAATGGATAGTGTGCTATTTACAAATGAAAGTATGTGCATTTTTGTACCTTTCTTAATATATCTTAGAAATTGATTTTTAATACTTTTTAATGGCTATACTGACTCGATGGACATGAGTTTGAGTGAACTCCAGGAGTTGGTGATGGACAGGGAGGCCTGGCGTGCTGCGATTCATGGGGTTGCAAAGAGTCGGACACAACTGAGTGACTGAACTGAACTGAACTGAACTGAATGGCTATATAGACTCCATTGTATAGACATACTGTTATTTATTTAACTATTCCCCTGTAGATTGTTTTTAGTCTTTATTACAATGTTATGATGAGTAACATGTAATGTTACAGAATATCATGTATTTATGACTGCATAAAATTTTTATTCAAGATTTTCTGAAAACTTGAAAGTGGTAGACATATAAAATTAAATAACAAAAGGCATATAATAGTAATTATTATTATTCCATTAAAGTCTTAATCAGGATATTTGACGTGGAGTTTGAGCAAACTCTGGGAGACAGTGAAGGGCAGGGAGGCCTGGCATGCTGCAGTCCATGGGTCGCAGAGTCGGACACGGCTGCAACTGAACAACAACAACAGGAGCTTGGGGTAGTCTGGTTTTAGTTTATTTTCATTCATGTTATAGGGAGTTTTTCATTTTCACCTTTTGATATAAAAAGTAGAGAAAATCCTAGTATTGCTTTCTACTTTAATAAGTATATATTTAACAATTATATGAAGGCTTACCTCATAGCTTAGTCGGTAAAGAATTTGCCTGCAGTGCAGGAGACCTGGGTTAATTTCCTGGGTTGGGAAGATCCCCTGGAGAAGGAAATGGCAACCCATTCCAGTATTCTTGCCTGGAGAATCCCATGGACAGAGGAGCCTGGAGGGTTACGGTCCATGGGGTTGCAGCAGTAGGACACAACTTAGTGACTAAACCACCACCACCACCGCTGCTGCTGCTGCTAAGTCGCTTCAGTCGTGTCCGACTCTGTGCGACCCAATGGATGGCAGCCCACCAGGCTCCCCCATCCCTCGGATTCTCCAGGCAAACCACCACTACCATTTAACAATTTAGGATTTTTATTTCCTTAAGGTGGTTAAGTGCCAAACGAGACACTTCCTGTTTAAAGCAGTCTGAGGTTTCCCAGTTAATAACTTGCAACTAGTATATATCAAAATGTACTCTTCTTGGCATCTGTTAATGTGCTTCAAGCTGTCTAAGAAGATGTGATGAGCTGTATCCCTAACAATTAGAGTAGAGAATTAGAGATGAAGGTAACTTTTGGATCCTAGTTTAGAAGAAAGTCAAGTCTCATACAAAAGGGTTATGACAGACTTTTGTAAAATTTTTTAGGAATTTACATCTCCCTGTGTTTTCATTTTGGCATCCCTGTCCCCTAGTGGTGAAGTCTTAGGAAGAACTTGTTTCGTTGGGAGCATGTGTGGAATGGGATTTGCATGCTCAGTCACTCAGTTGGTCTGATTCTTGTCTCCTTTGTCTCCTGCATTGGCAGGTGGATTCTTTACCACTGTAGGATGGGATAGTCAAAGTGTTAGTTGCTCAGTTATGTCTGACTTTTTGCAACTCCATGGATCGTAGCCTGCTGGGCTCCTCCATCCATGGAATTCTCCAGACAAGAATGCTGGAGTGGGTAGACATTTCCTTCTTCAGAGGTTCTTCCTGACCCAGGGATCAAACCAGCATTGAAGGTGGGCTCTTTACTGTCTGAGCCACCAGAGAAGCCCATGGGATGTGAAGGGGATGGCAAAGGAGAGGAAATCTGGAGACACAGTGCCTCATTTTAAGCTCATGTTGTTTCAGGAACCTAAGGGGCAGAATAGGAAGTGTCAGCATTAAGACACATTTAGCTACCCTAAAAGTCAAATGCTGAAAGAAAAACAAAATCCAGTTGCTTGAGGGTTCTGCATCCTTGAGTCCTGTTAATCAAGACTTGAGTCTAAATATCCAAATTACTAGAATCATTACAACTTTGGAGATTGGTAGATATGTAATAGAAACATGTTTTCTTATTCATCTAACATGCACATCTAAATATATTATTAAATATGATTCTTTACAGTTTTCTTTCTTGTCTTTATGAATTTAGTTGTACTAGGTTGACTTTTAGCTTTTTAACTTTCCTTTGCTCTTTAATAGATCAGCCATTTCTAAAGATCAAGTAACAGTTCTAGGAATACTGCTGCTGCTGCTAAGTCACTTTAGTCGTGTCCGACTCTGTGCAACCCCATAGACGGGAGCCCACCAGGCTTCCCCGTCTCTGGGATTCTCCAGGCAAGAACACTGGAGTGGGTTGCCATTTCCTTCTCCAGTGCAGCAAAGTGAAAAGTGAAAGTGAAGTCGCTCAGTCGTGTCCAACCCTCAGCGACCCCATGGACTGCAGCCTATCAGGCTCCTACGTCCATGGGATTTTCCAAGCAAGAGTACTGGAGTGGGGTGCCATTGTGAACACTAAGTGCAACAATTTCTCTGTCCTTTGCTATCCCATATCAAAGTGCTCTGAAACCAAACACAGTTAGATCAGGGAGATTCAGGAATAAGATCATGAAGTAAAAGGCACATACCTTGGTTTCTGCATCAAATTCTCCCATTGATTCTATCAGTTTCCCAGGTTCCAACTCACCTAGTGGGAAGGGGTAATCAGTTCCCAAAATGACTTTATCCTAAAAAAAGAACAAATTTATCCTTACTTTTTTAAAGCATCAAAGAACCTCTTATAAACTTAATTGTATTTACAAACACTCCTATGGTAAAATAACAAAATTTCCCCTGATTAATGGAAGCAAACTGATTTGAAGTTTTAGGATTTAACGGCTTCAAATTGTATTCTGACATTTTGTCCAGCAGGTGGTGATATTAGGTCTCTTAAAACTGCAAATAAACCTCTATCCTCCCTTGTTTTTTCTAAGGAACTGAATTGCAGAACACTCAAATCTAAGAAGCAGGCATTTGTTTAATAAAACATGCTAATGTCTTCAGATGAAATTAGTGATTCTATATTTCTTAAAATGATGCATTGCAATTGACTCCACAATTTTTGAAAATATACCAGAGTTAGAAAGGAAAACGTAAAAAACGTAAAAAACGTGGATGAAATGAATGAAAAGAAAACAAACAAAAACTAACCAGTTCCCCCCCACCCTCACAAACAATTACTATCTCTGTAAACTAGATTGTGTTTTTCAATGATGTAGCTTTGAAGTTCTATATGACACTTTGTATGATAAAGCACACAGGCTTGTCTGTCTACAAATACATAAAGCAGTATGTCAAATAGTGTGCTAAAATCTAGATTGCCCTGGTCAACAAAACAGAAATGGGGACAGGGAGGGCTCAAGATGGCAGAATAGGAAGATCCCAAGTTCACCCCCTGTCACACCTGAATTACACTACTGAACAGGGCAACTATCTCTGAGAATGACCTGAAGGCTAGTAGAAAAGACATAAAGAACCACAACCTGACAGGTAGGAGGGTGGAGACACTGGCTGTCAGGACTCACATTCTTGGCATGGTGACTCACAAGCAGGAGGAAAACCAGCTGTGGAGGTCCTACCTGAGGAGCCAGGTGTCCAAGTCCCACACTGAGGTCACCAGCCTGGTCCTGCACTGGGAAGATGAACACCCAGAATGTCTAGCTTTGAAAATCAGTGGGGCCTATGTTAGAACTAGAGGCTGGAGGGCCATCCTTAAAGGGCATGTGCAAAAACTTACTTGCTCCAAGTCCCTGTGCCGAAGCTGCAGTTTGAAAGGAGTCTGGGTCAGACATACTTGCTGATCTTAGAGAGTCTTGTGGAGAAACGGGGGGCAGCTGGGACTCCCCTTGGGAACTGACATGTTTGTGGCACCTGTTTTCATAATCTCTCTCTACCATGCTGACGCTGGCCCTGGTGGTTGCTTTTTTGGAATTATCCCTCTAGCCTGTTAGCGCCCGGGGCAGCCCCAACTACCTGCACATCTGCAACAGCCAGCCTTGCTACAATAGAAAGGCTCATGCAGCCCATGTAGGGGACACCCCTGGAGTATCTGACTCTGGTGATCAAAGGGGAACATGTTGCTGGGCTTCCCTAGGACAAGTCACTTCTCCAAGATTGGGAGTTGTAACTAACTACATAATACATAGGAGTAAACTTAGAGAATTAGGCAAATTCAGGAGACAGAGGAGTGTGTTTCAAACAAAAGAGCATGACAAAACTGAAGAAAAAGACCTAAATGAAATGAAGATAAGCGATCTACCTGAGAAAGAGTTTAAGATAATGATTGTGAAGATGCTTACCAAACTCAGGATAAGAATAGATGAACAAGTGAGAACTTGAACAAAGAGTTAGAAAATATAAAAAGGAACCAATAAGAGTTGAAGAATACAATAACAGCAATGAAGTATACATTGGAGGGAGTCACTGGTAGAGTAGATGATACTGAAGAATGGCTAAGTGATATGGAAGACAGAGTAGTAATAATCACCTAAGCCAAACAGGAAAAATAAAAATAATTTTAAAAAATGAGGATAGTTTAAGGGACCTTTGGGACAACATAAAGTGTACTAACACTTGCATTATAGGTGTCCCAAGAGAAGAGAGAAAGGGTAGAAGTAGTATTTGAAGAAATAATAGCTGAAAACTTCCCTAAGAAGGAAACAAGCATCCAGGTCCAGGTAACATCAAGAGTCCAAAACAAGATGAACCCAAAGAAATCCATACCAAGACATAATTAAAATGGCAAAAGTTAAGAGAATTTTGAGGGCAACAAAAGAAAAACAATTAATCACATACACGGGGATCCCATAAGGCTATCAGCTGATTTTTCAGCAGGAAATCTGCAGGCCAGAAAAGAATGGCATGAAGTAATTAAAGTGATGAAAGATATTCTTGAGATGAATATAGCATTGTAAGTCAACTGTACTTTAATTTTTAAAAATACAGTGGATAAGAATATGATATATTTGTGTAATGGCATAATATACAGTGTTCAATGAACAAATTTTGGAGAAAAAGACAGAAATGGTCCCTCTCCTCAGAAACCTCATGATCTAGTAAGAGAGACACTAAATCAATAATCAATAACAAATCCATCTATTGAAATAAAATAAGAGGAACATATTTTCAACTAGAAATTTTACTTCTGGTAAGTATCCCACTCATATGCATGTAATAGAAATATTTCAAGGAAATTAATTGCAACAGTATTATAGTAGCAAAACACTTATCAAATTAAATTATAGCATATCCCAAAATAAAAAGAAATGAAGGATAATTGCATATGCTGAAATGAAATAATCACCAAGTTATATTGTAAAGAGGAATGATCCTCAGAGCAGATGCTAACACTACATTGTGAATGAATCTTGTAACTGAGAAAATACAATGTAATAGCTGTCAAATGGAATTTACTAAAGTTAATTCAAATATCATATGATACCGCTTATATGTGTAATCTAAATGGTACAAATGAACCTTTTTACAAAACAGAAATTGAGTCACAGATGTAGAAGACAAACATGGTTATCAAGAGGGAAGTGGGGAGGGATAAATTGGGAGATTGGGATTGACATATACACATTCCGTTCAGTTCAGTCGCTCAGTCATGTCCAACTCTTTGCGACCCCATGGACTGAAGCATGCCAGGCTTCCCTGTCTATCACCAACTCTGGGAGCTTACTCAAACTCATGTCCATCGAGTTGGTCATGCCATCCAACCATCTCATCCTGTGTCATCCCCTTTTCTCGCCTTCAATCTTTCCCAGCATCAGGGTCTTTTCAAATGAGTCAGTTCTTTGCATCAAGTGGCCAAAGTATTGGAGTTTCAGCTTCAGCATCAGTCCTTCCAATGAATATTCAGGATGGATTTACTTTAGGATTGACTGGTTGGATCTTCTTGCAGTCCAAGGGACTCTCAAGAGTCTTCTCCAACCCCACAGTTCAAAAGCATCAATTCTTTGGTGCTCAGCTTTCTTTATAGTCCATCTCTCACATCTGTACATGACTACTGGAAAAACCATAGCTTTGACTAGACAGACCTTTGTTGGCAAAGTAATGTCTGCTTTTTAATACGCTGTCTAGGTTCGTTATAACTTTTCTTCCAAGGAGCAAGCGTCTTTTAATTTCATGTCTGCAGTCACCATCTGCAGTGATTTTGGAGCTCAAGGAAACAAAGTCTCACTGTTTCCATTGTTTCCCCGTCTATTTGCCATGAAGTGATGGGACCAGATGCCATGATCTTAGTTTTCTGAATGTTGAGTTTTAAGCCAACTTTTCGCTCTCCTCTTTCACTTGCATCAAGAAGCTCTTTAGTTCTTTGCTTTCTGTCATAAGGGTGGTGTCATCTGCATATCTGAGGTTATTGGTATTTCTCCCAGAAATCTTGATTGCAGCTTGTGCTTCATGCAGCCCAGTATATCACATGATGTACTCTGCATAAAAGTTAAACAAGCAGGGTAACAATATACAGCCTTGATGTACTCCTTTCCAGATTTGGAACTAATCTGTTGTACTGTGTCCAGTTCTAACTGTTGCTTTCTGACCTGCATATAGATTTCTCAGGAGGCAGGTCTGATGGTCTAGTATTCCCATCTCTTGAAGAATTTTCCATACAGTCAAAGGCTTTGGCACAATCAGTAAAGCAGAAGTAGATGTTTTTCTGGAACTCTCTTGCTTTGTCAGTGATTCAATGGATGTTGGCAATTTGATCTCTGGTTCCTCTGCCTTTTCCAAATCCAGCTTGAACATCTGGAAGCTCATGGTTCACGTACTGTTGAAACCCAGCTTGGAGAATTTTGAGCATTACTTTGCTAGTGTGTGAGATGCGTGCATTTATGCAGTAGTTTGAACATTCTTTGGCATTGCCTTTCTTTGGGATTGGGATGAAAATTCCTTTCATTACTCTGTATTGTAATGACCTATATGGGAACAGAATCTAGAAAAGAATGGATATAGGTATATGTATGATGCATAATGTATATGTACATAATAAAATATGATTCACTTAATACACAGCAGAAACTAACATAACATTGTACATCAACTATACTCCTATAAAAATAATTAATAAGAAAAAAGAGAAAGTTATAAAGAGGGGAAAACAAAGTCTAGGACAATGTATTTGCTATACTCATATTTCTGTTTCTAATAAGAAACCTATAGAAACACATATATTTGTATGGTAAAGTCTATTTCATAAATGGTAGCCAAGAAACAAGATAGTTTCTTCTTTCTTGAGAAACAAGATGGTGAGAAACAAGGATGCCTCCTGTGCTACAGTTCATGGGGTCACAAAGAGTTGGACATGACTGGGCAACTGAACAACAGCAGCAACAGCGGCCAAGAAACAAGTATCATTAGGTGTCTCCACAAATGAAGACTAGGGTTCGGGGGTGTAGGAGAGCCCCATTTTTCTCTTTTGGAGATATAATTCACATACCAGAAAATCCACTCTTTAAAAGTGTACAGTTCAATGTGTTTTAGTATATTTGTGAATTTGTGTTATCATTCCCACTAATTTGAGAACATTTTTATCACCTTAAAGTGATCTGCATACTCATTAGCAGGCACTCCTTGTTACCTCCTCCTTCTGGCCCCTGAAAACACTAACTTATCATCTGTGTCTATGGAATTGCCCCTTCTGACATTTCATGTAAATGGAATCATGCAGTATGTCGCCTTCTTTCATTTAGTATATCATTTTCAAGGTTCATCCATGCTATAGCCTGAATCAGTACTTCATTCCATTTTGGGCCAAATAATATTCCATTGAATAGATACACCACATTGTGTTTATCCATTCATCAGATAATGGATATGTGGGTTGTTGCTACTTTTTGGCTATTATGGTAATACTTCTCTGAACAAGTGTTTTCATAAATTTTTTTTATGAAAACCTTTTCCCTTCTCCTGGGTATATACCTAGGAATGGAGTTGCTGGATCATATGGTAAGTCCATATTTAACATTTAGAGAAACTGTTTTTCACAGTGGCTGCAGCATTCGACATTCTCAACAGCAATGTGTGAAGGTCCCAATTTCTCCAAATCCTTACCAACGCTTGTTATTGTCCATTTTTTAAACTATAGCTGTCATGGTAGGTGTAAAGTGGTATCTCACTGTGGTTTCGATTTGCATTCTGTAACGAATAATTATGTTGAACATCTTTCCATGTGCTCCTTGGCCATTTGTATGTCTTTGAAGGAATATCTATATGTCCTTTGTGTCTATTCGAGCCCATGTGTTTCCTTTTTATTGTTGAGTTGCCAGGTTCTTTATATTTTCTAAATACTACAGATTTACCAGATGTATGATTTACAGATATTTTCTTCATTCTGTGGGTTGTCTTTTCACTTCATTGGTTGTATCTTTTGAAGCCCAAATTTTAGAATTTTGATGAATTTAATTATTTTCTTTGGTTGCTTGTGTTTTTGGTGTCATAGTCAAGAAATTATTGCCTAGACATCACGAAGATTTACAACTAAGTTTTCTTTTAAGAGTTTGTAGTTTTAGCTCTTCCCTCTAGGTCTTTGGTCCATTTTGAGTTAACTTTTGTGTATTTTGAGTGTGAAGAAGAGATCCAACTTAATTATTATTCTTTTTATGCATGTGGATATTCAGTTATCCCACTACAATATATTGAAAATACTATTCTTTCTTTATTGACTTGTATTGGTACTTTTGTTCAGAATAAGTTATCTTTATGTCTGTCTTTAAGCCACCATCACCCAGTTTTGATTATCCTATATATCTGTAGAAAGTTTTGAAATTGAGAGTGTGAGTCCTCCAATTCTGTTCTTTTTCAAAATCATTTCGTCCATTCTGGGTTCCTTGTATTTCCGTATGAATTTTAGCATCAACTTGTCAATTCCCGTGAAGACAAACAAAACAAACTCTGGATTTTTGAAAGGGATTGCATTCAATCTGTAGATCAATGTGAGAAGTATGGCCATTTAACAACATTAAGTTTTCCAGCAGATGAACATGGGATGTCTTTTCATTTATTTAGGTCTTCTTTAATTTTCTTCAGCAGTATTTTGTAATTTAGTGTCCAAGTCTTCACTTCTTTAGTTGAATTTACTGCTAAGTATTTTATTCTTCTTGATGCTATTGTAAATGGAATTGTCTCCTCAATTTCATTTATGGATTATTCAATGCTAGTATATAGCAATGTGGGTAATTTTTGTATATTTATCTTATATATTTGTATATATTTTATATATTTATTCTACAACCTTGCTGAATCTCTTTATTAGCCCTGATGCTTTATTTGTGGGTTCTCTAGATTTTATATATACAAAGTCATGTCGTCTTCAAATAATTTTGCTTCTTTCTTTCCAGTTTTTATGCCTTTTATTTCTTTTTCTTGCTTAATTTCCCTGGCTACAATCTCTAATACAATGTTGAATGGAAGTGGTGAGAACAGAACCTTTCAATCTTTTGCCATTAAGTATGATGTTAATTGTGGATTTTTCATAGATGTCCTTTATCAGATTGTGGAACTTCCTTTCTACCAGTTTTTGAGTGGTTTCATCATGAAAGACTGTTGGAGTTTGTTGAGTGCTTTTTCTACATATATAGTTTAGTATGCTTGATAAACTACTTGAGCAATTTTCTGATAGACTTTATAGAACTTAAAAGCCCCTCCTGCTGCTGTTTGCTGCTGTTTAATTGTGAATTTGTGTCTGACTCTTTTGTGACCCCATAGACTATAGCCCTCCAGGCTCCTCTGTCAATGGGATTTTCCAGGCAAGAATACTAGAGTGGTTTGCTATTTCTTCTCCAGGGGATCTTCCTGACCCAGGGATTGAACCCGGGTCTTCTGCACTGGTAGGCAGATTCTTTACCACTGAGCCACCAAGGAAGCCAAAAGCCCCTCCTAGGAAATCCATTCAGTTGACTATTAGTCTTGAAACTAATCTAAGAACTTTAACCAATAATGCAAAGAGGCTAATTGTCCTTAACTAGATAGTCATCTCCGTATTTAAAATATAGTCTAATAATAACTGTCTAGCCATTTTTCCCCTATAAAATGACTCTGCTAAGATAGAATCTTTGAATTGGGCTTTTCAGAAAGCCTCTTCATTTGAAATAAAACTCTGACCTATGCTTATAATCAGTCTTGAGAGTGGTTTTGTGTGTTGAAGGGATGAAGGCTTGAATATATGAAAGAAGGAAGTCAGATTGTTACTAGGCCTAAATATTAAATGTGTTTTTTCCATGAGTCCATAGTTATTCTTATTAATATTAACTAAAGTCTGTACTCTACAGTAAGGCTCACTCTTTGTGTTGTACATTCTGTGGGTTTTGACAAACAAGTTGTGACATCTGTCCGCCATTCATACAGAATATATTAAATGTATTTTAAGTACTCTCAAGTTGAGTTGTTATGAGGATAAATGACACTTTGATTTCTACCAGAAAAAAAGATTTTCCTAGGTTTTATGATTACATTTACATGAAACAATGTGGAGAAGTATATACTAAAGTTTAGAGGAAGGCCTTGATAGACTCACAATTCTCTCTCTAAATTCCTGTATTCATGTACTGTATAAAACCAAGCAAATCAATACACCTTCTGGTAGAAACCCTAAAGACCCAAAGTTATGTTTCCTCACATCTGTGCCAACAGCTGATCTCGTTCTGAACTGCCAGCTTGGTATTCACTGGAGGTTCATTCGTCCTTATCTCTACTCCTCTAGCTAAAGTTGTTTACAATTGCAAAACATAACATAATTTTAAAAAGTCCCATGCTTATATTACATTTGTCAACCACATTAACATGAAATTGAAACCTAGAAAATGATTTTTCATTCTAGTCAGGAATTCTTCCATTCCAACTATTATGGCCTTCTCAGATATAAATATGGTTTAAGCATGGAGGAGTCTGTTCTGTTCTATGGCAAAGGAAGCAAATGATTTTAAAGCAGAAATGAACCACTCCTCTGCAATTCATTCTTCCTGGTTAGGGCACTTCTTTGTTCTCCTGCCTAACTTGATTTTGGAAGCCTGTTGCAGAACACCAGACTTACGGTTTGCTGTGTTAGTCGCTCAATCATGTCTTGACTCTCTGCGACTCGTGGACTGAAGCCTGCCAGGCTCCTCTGGCTGTGGAATTCTCCAGGCAAGAATACTGGAGTGGGTAGCCTTTCCCTTCTCCAGGAAATCTTCCTGACCCAGGGATTGAACCTGAGTCTCCCACATTGCAGGCAGATTCTTTACTGGGTGAGTCACCAGGGAAGGTACACCTTATGGTTTGGCAGTATTTAATTATTATTTAATAGCTATTGCTCACAACTCCTCTCTATAGGAGATTAATTATCCATTTGTGATCATCTAGTTTGTAAATTTTTTATACCTATTATCCAATTAAACACCTTTTATTGATACCTTCTGATAAACTTTTGACCATTTCTAACTTGTTAGTGATTTCTTAAGGGAGAGGGAAGTAGGCATAAAAAAATTGGAGGTAGAGTCCTTGTTAATTGGATTTCTTATTCAGAGAAGGGATAGTACAGGGAAGAGATGGGGAGAAGAGATTCCTTCAGAGTCAAATGGTCCTGTAGGATGAAGGTCACTTGCTCCCAGTCTTTGCTTGATAGATGCTTAATAAATACTTGCTGAGTTAAAAATAATTTTTGTATTGCTATTTCTTGTTTAGTTCACTAAGTCGTGTCCAACTCTTTTGCGACCCTACAGGCTGTAGTCCTCCAGGCTCCTTTGTCCATGGGATTTCCCAGGCAAGAATAATGGAGTGGGTTGCCATTTCCTTCTCCAGGGGATTTTCCTGACCCAGGTATTTCTCCTGCATTGGCAGGCACTTTCATTACCACTGAGCCACCAGGACAGCCCCTATTGCTATTTCTATCACCTACTATAACTGCAAATTGATTGTGTTCTAAATGGATGCAGAGTCTGGTTAAGGAAGCATAGAATATGGCCTTGGATGACTGTTGCCTCGTTTCCTACTGATACAAGCTCTGTGAGATATCCAAGGTTCTCGTGATACCTCAGGCTTCCAAGGAACATACCTGGTCCTAGCCTTCCAAAAGCTAGAACTTTGTTCTTTCTTTTTCCTTCTTGTCTGTGATCTAGACTTCTAGTCCTTTGGGACTGACCATAATTATGAACCAATTTTTTAAGGATATCTGTGATATTTGCTACAGTAATATTTATTAACATCTACATTTTAGTGGGCCCTTTCTAAAGACTCTACTAAAATCAGAGGAATAATTTTAATAGTTGACATTTTAGGTAGTGTGGCTAACTCTTCTAGGATTCTAAAATTAAACCTCAACAGGTGCTGGCTTTCCTTATTAGGCAGGAAAGCAGTAGCTAATCCTGATTGATTTCTCCACACCAACACCACCCCAACATAATTTCCCTCCCCAAAGTTAGTGGCACACGTTCCCTATGAAGTCAAAGACTCCTGAGTGGTAATAATAGTGATTAATATTCCTGCCAGGGAAAAGAAAGAAACTGCTCACCTGCTGGGACGTATTCACTTTTCACATTCTCAGGGAATGCTGTGAACACTGAAAGATGTGACTTACTAAAGAAACTCAAATAGTGGAAGAGAATTCATTTGTCTTCTGGAAAAGGAACAATTAACTCTCTTCTCATTAGCATATTTCATTAGTAGCATTTGCGGTAAATACAACACACCTCTCTTACAACATAGCTTATTACAAAAATCCTAGTATATCAAGGATTCACTTTGTTCCCTGAGACATAATTTCCTAGAGAAATAGCTTGATTTAACTCAATCAGTGCAAAGCAAGATTAGCCTTATATCCACAAGATCATTACACAACTCAGTTAAACAAATATTAACTTTACAACCACTGTGCAAAAAGCACTGACATTTGGAGAGTCCTTTGGCATTGTGTTATATTAGCTCCTCACATCAACTCTGTCTGGCTATCTATCATCTGTGTTTTACAGTTGAGGAAACTGAGGTTGAAGGCAATCAGTGACCTGATACTAAAGTTCACCCAGCTGACATGCAGTAGAGCCAGGACTTGAACTGTCTCTCACTTACCATAACTTCTTGAGAAGGTAGTAAGTTATACTCTTGTTCTCGGGAAGCTTACAGGCATCAGAAAGGGTTCCACTCTACTGAGGACTGCAGTGCACAAGAAAACATCACTTATCCAGAATACTTACAGACAGAAGTATTAAAATACATTTAATTTTCAAGTCAGAGTGGAAACATTTCTAATACATATGGTATACTCCACCAACTACAATAGATATAATCACATCTTTGGTGATAAAGGACCTTTTCATTGCTTTAGAATCCCAAAATAGAGCAGTCCCGAATGTTAAAGAGTCAGAAGACTTAGGAAATGAATGAAGAAAAAGCTTTGGCTTTTGGGCCTGACTGGTCTCTAGTTTTAGGTCCATTTTCTAACCCACAGATTCAAATGCCCAAGACAAGATCACATGCATGCCCACTGTAAAAACTGGTCCATAAAGTGCCCCCAAATAACATTGTTATTTCTATAAATGAGCCATTTATTTTACTGTCAGATAAAATATTTTATTTTGCAGAACAGGTGTTTCTGGTTTCTCTTTTAAAAATATACAAAATAACATATAAATAGAGGCTTTGGTTTGGGTGGTTGAAAGTCTCTCTTGCAGATAGAGTCCTCTTCATTTAAAAAAAAAATTGAGGGGAAATTTGAAAACATAAAATTAGCCATTTTAAAGTGTATACTGTGATGACATCTAGTACATTCACATCTAGTACATTTCCACTCATGTTTTCTTATGATGTACAACCATCATCTCTATCTTGGGCTAAGACATTTTTACACCCTCAAAGGAGACCTTGTACATATTAAGAAGTCACTCTCCATTCCTACCCACCCCCTGGCAACCACTATTCTGCTTTCTGTCTCTGTGGGTTTATCTATCCTAGATTCTTCAAAGAAATGGAATCATACAATACATGACCTCTGTGTCTGACTTCTTTCACTTAGCATGTTTTCAAGATCCATGTTGTAGCATATATTGGTATTTCATTTCTTTCTTTGGCTGAATATAATATCCCATTGTATGGGTATAAAACATTTTGTTTATTCATTCATTTGTTGATGGACATTTGTTTCTACCTTTTGGCTCTTGCAAATAATGCTACTACCAACATTTGTATACAAGTATTTGTTTGAATACTTGGTCTTAAGTCTTTTCGATATCTACTCAGGAATGGCACTGTTGGGATATGCTAATTCTATGGTTAACCTTTTGTAGACCTACAAAACCGTTTTCCACAGCAGCTAATGGAAGATAACCACTTTATCTTCCAACCATCAGCGTGCAATGTCTTCACATTCTTGTCAACATTTTCCATTTCAAAAAAAATATAGTCATCTTGGTGAGGATGAAGGTTATCTCGTTATGGTTTTGATTTGCCTTTCCCTGATAACCAGTAACGTTGAACATCTTTACCAGTGCTTGTTAGCCATTTATATACTAATATCTTTTTTTGAGAAAAGTTTATTCAAATCCTTTGCTCAGTTTAATTGGGTTATGTGCCTTTTTATTATTGAATTATGAGATATTTGAATTATGAGATATATGAGATTATTATATATTTGAATACAAATCTCTTGTTGGGTGTATGACCTTCGTGTGAGTTTTTCATTAAAATTATTGTACTTTTTAGGTTCAGAATTTCTGTTTGTTTTCTTTTCATAATTTTTATATATTTATTGTTAGTCTCTGTTCAGACATTAGTCTCCTGGTTTCCTTTAGTTCTTGGTCTATGATTTTTCTTTATTTCTTGATCATATTTAAGGCTGTTGATTTAAAATCATTATCTAGTAAGTCCAATGTTTCTCCAATGACAGTTTGTTAGTTTTTTTTTCCCTATAGGAATGGGCCACAATTTCTTTTTTCTTTGAATGCCTCTTAATTTTTTGCTGAAAGCTAGACATTCTGAATATTGTGATATGGTAACTTTGGTAAGCAGATTCTTCCTTCTTCTCAGGGTTCATTGATATTTCTTTGTGTGCTTTGTATTGTTTATTTAGTGACTTTTCAAACTGTTTTGAAAGACATTCTTTGTTATATATGCTCTCTGAAGTCTCTGTTACTTAAGCTTGTGTCAGCTCATGTTTGAATAAAGAGTTATTTAAATTCCCAGAACAAAAAGAGAATGAAAAAAAGATAAGGAAAAAACCTCTCCTGGTCTTTGCAGATTGGCTCTGTGATGGACCTTCCTTGAAAACTTGGCCAGGCCATTTACAACCTCATCTTGGCATTCACTTCCTACTGATGCTGATCCTAAAGATCAGGGAGAGATTAAAGCATAGGGCCCTATCTTGTCTTTCCTGAGAATGTATCCTGCTCTGGGCATGTGCTTGGCTTTCTAGGTTTTTTATTTTTATCTTGTTCCCTCTTCACTTTTGATGAAGTTGCCATAGAAGATCCAAGCCTTATTTTACATCATTACTTCAGAAAGAGGCATATCATCTTTCTTCTTTCTACCTTCAATCTAAGCCAGAGAGAGTACTAGAATATTCTTTAAATTCTGAAAATCTGGCCGGACCTTCTATTGCTGTAGTTTCTGCTAACCTATTACTGCATGTAACCATGAATATGACTTCAGAGAACTGGAAGCTGGGCCATAGGAGGATGAGATATAGATAAGATAAATTTCATTAGAGAAAGGGAGGAAAGGTCAAGACTAGTATTATTACATGTATCCAAACTGGTCTTCCACTTGTGCATGATGACATAAGGAACTTACCCTAGAATGTAAATCAATGCACCACTTCCTTTACTGAAAAAGTCTTGCCATTAAAAACAAAATCAGGACTTTCCTAATGGTCCAGTGGTTAAGAATCTGCCTTGTAATGCACGGGTTACTGGTTGTATCCCTGGTCCAGGAAGATCCCACATGCTGCAGGGAAGCTAATCCCATGTACCACAACTGCTGAGCCTGTGCTCTAGAACACAAGAGCCACAGCTGCTGAGCCTGAATGCTGCAACCACAGAAGACCACTTGCCCTAGAGCCTGTGCTCTGCACTGAGAAGCCACTGCAATGAGAAGATCATGCATCACAACTAGAGAGCAGCCCTTGCTCACCACAACTAGAGAAAGCCCATGTGTAGCAACAAAGCCCCAGTGCAGTTAAAAATAAATAATGATTAATTAAAAATATATAAAATAAAATAAAAAACCCAAAAGACAGTTAAACTAAACTGTGTCATTAGTAAATCAGTTTACATTCTGGCACAAATTCTTCCTCTTACCATAGACTGGTAACAAAATCTTTGTGGGCTGGAATTGATCTAAGAATCACAGTTTGAAACCCCAAGAAATAGATGGTAAAGTGGATTTTAAAAAGTGTACACCCACAAGGACAAAGAGAACAGGACAGAAGAAATAAGAAAATTTCAGAAACTGGAAAGCTGTTGGACAATAACTAACTTTAGAAGACCAAGAAAGAGAAATTCCTAGCTAGTATGATATAGGCCAAAAAGTAATCTGGCTTATATCACCAAATATCTGTAATAGACAGCACCAGGTACCTCTGGAAGTCAAAACAAAGACTGAACTAACAACAGGAAGATTCATTGCAAGCCTGTTGCAGAAGCAGTTAGACCCTAGACCACCTCCCTCACTGCTTAGTCCAGTGTCTGCTTTCCCCTCATTCTGACAAAAGATTGGTCAGTTAGCCTCAAAAGGGGGTGAAAGAGAGAGTCTCTAAACTGGAAGATACCAGGCACAGTTGAGAGCATGGAATGTTCTGAAAGCAAAAGTTTATTTATTAAAAATTGAGCATCCCAACCCTTATTCTCCACTCAGTTCTTAGAATACTGGCAACCAGGCCTTTACTGGTTTTAACCCATGTGGTGCTAGTGGTAAAGAATCTGCCTTTCATTGCAGGAGATGCAGAAGATGTAGGTTCAATCCTTAGATCAGGATTGCCTGGAGTAGGAAATGGCAACCCACTCCAGTATTCTTGCCTGGAAAATTCTATGGACAAAGGAGCCGTGTGGGCTACAGTCCATGGGGTCGCAAAGAGTCGGATACGACTGAGTGACTGAGGACTTTACCATTCAGATAAGAAATTGAAAGAACTTCTCTGGGAAAGTGATAAATCAAAAAGGAAAGACCAAATATCTAGAATTTCCAAAGGACATGGCCCAGTTGGATTACTCTGTAGAGAAAATCCCACTTGACAGGTCCCATCCATATGCAGAGACTTCCAATCATCTTTTTAGTGACCACTCTTAAGTAAAAGTAGATAGCCGGGGATTATGGACATTTAAGGAAAGCATTTAATATGAAATACTGAAACTTAAAAGACAAAAAACTAATTGCAGGAAGGCTTGTGGGGAGAAGTATATTTCCCAAAATTATTAATATTTTTAGAGTTTTAAAAGGTATGGCATTCACTCAACAATAACAGGATATTTTAAAAAGGTTTACAGAACAAGAACAGTAACATCAAGATCTTGCAAATTAAATATTAAAAGCCAATTACATAGAAGGATTTATTAATAAAATTGAGGAAATCTCCCATAAAGTAAAACAAAAGCTCAAAAAGGGGAGATGTAAGACAGGAAAAAAAAAAAGATTCAACTTTAGAATAGGAACTCCAGAAAGAAAAAATAGGGGCAGAGGTGGGGGAGAAGGAAGTCATTAAAGGAGTAAATTAAGAAAATTTGCAGAATAAAAGGACTCACCAAATGGCTAGCATAATGGGCAAAAACAGTCCATTACTAAGAAATTTCAGGACAAAAAGAAAATCTTTTAGTCTTTGAAACTGAGAGTGAAGGAGAGAGAAGTATGTTTTATATGAAGTTTCAGAGATTAGACTTGCATTTTATTATTCAATAACAACTCTAGAAGTCAAAATATAATGTGAAAATGTATTTAAAATTCATCAGGAAAACAGATTCCAAGCTAGAATTATATACTTAGCTAAACAATTAACTCTTTGTAAGGGAAGAATATGCTCAAAAATCCTTCAGGCTAGGCTTCAGCAAGTACCTGAATCAAGAACTTCCAGATGTACAAGCTGGGTTTAGAAAAGGCAGAGATCTAATTGCCGACATTCTCTGGATCATAGAGAAAGCAAGGGAATTCCATAAAAAAATCTATCGTTTCATTGACTGTGCTAAAGCCTTTGACTATGTGAATCAGCAAACTGTGGAAAACTCTTAAAGAGGTGGGAATACTAGACCATCTTACGTGTTTCCTGAGAAACCTGTATGCAGATCAAGAAGCAAGTTAGAACCTTAAATGGAAAAACTGACTGGTTCAAAATTGAGAAATGAGTACAAGGCTGTATATTGTCACCTGTTTATTTAACTTATATGCAGAGCACATCACAAGCTGGAATCAAGGTTGCTGGGAGAAATAACCTCAGATGTGCAGATGATACCATTCTAATGGCAGAAAGTGAAGAGTAACTATAAAAGCCTGTTGATGAAGGTGAAAGAGGAGAGTGAAAAAGCCAGCTTAGAACTCAATATTTAAAAAACTAAGACAGGGCATCCAGCCCCATCACTTCATGGCAAATGAAAGAAGAAAAGGTAGAAGCAGTGACAGATTTTCTCTTCCTGGGCTCAGAAATCACTGTGGGTGTTGACTACAACCATGAAATTAGAAGATCATTGCTTCTTGGAAGGAAAGCTATGACAAACCTAGCCAGTTTATTAAAAAGCAAAGACATCACTTTGCCGACTAAACTCTGTATAGTGAAGGCTATGGTCTTTCCAGTAGTCATGTACAGATATGAGAGTTGGACCATAAGGAAAACAGAGTGCCAAAGAATTGATTTTTTCGAGCTGTGGTGCTGGAGAAGACTCTGGAGAGTCCTTTGGACAGCAAGGAGATTAAACCAATCAACCCTAAATCCTCATTGGAAAGACTGATGCTGAAGCTGAAGCTTCAACACTTTGGCCACCTGGTGCAAAGAGCTGCCTCATTGGAAAAAAACCCTGATGCTGAGAAAGATTGAAGGCAGAGGGAGAAGAGGGTGACAGAGGATGAGATGGTTGGGTGGCATCACCAGTTCACTGGACACGAACTTGGGCAAACTCCAGGAGATAGTGAGGGACAGGGAGGCCTGGCGTGCTACAGTCCATGGGGTTGCAGAGTCAGATATGGCTTGGCGACCGAACAACAGAGGAAGAATAAAGAAATATTGAGATAACCAAGGCTTCAAAAATTTTATCTCCCATACTCTCTTTCTTAGAAAGTTATTAGAAGATGTTCTCTGCCAAGATGAAGGACTAAAGCAAGAAATTGGAAAATTGTGGGTCTCGGGAAGCTGGGAACCCAGTGAGAGAGAGAGAGAGAGAGAACATGAGGCATGCAAAGGGGGGATCTCAAGATGACAGCTGAGCAGCAGGTCTAAATAGCAACCCAGTCCATATTTGAGCAAGTCAGAGACTCCTGAGATATTTTTCCAAGAAGAAAGAATTAATAGACTACTGTATCTAATGTGTTTAAGAGAAGAAAGTTACAAAATTGGCGGAGAGTTTGGGGTTAATTTAGTGTAAAAAGTAATGGGCAAAAAAAAATTAAAAGGTGAAAGAATGAAAGACAGATATTCTTGGGCTGTAGTGGTCTCACTGAACCTCATAAGAAAGCCTGACTCCAAATTGCCCAGCCATGGAATTCCTGGATTCCTGACTCAGAGGAAATGAATGAGATAATAAATGTTCATTGTGTTTTTAAACCTGACCTAGTTGGTTGGTTGTGCGTACTCAGTTGTGTCTAACTCTTTGAGACCTCGTGGACTGTAGCCCACCAGGTTCCTCTGTCCATGGAATTTTCCAGCAAGAATACTGGAGTGGGTTGCCATTTCCTTCTCCTGGGCATCTTCCCTACCCAGGAGTCAAACTGACATTTCCTGCATCGCCTGCGTTGGCAGGGGGATTCTTTATCACTGCGCCCACAGGGAAGCCCCAAACCTAATCTAAGTTTTAGGTTAATGTAGTATGTAGCAATAGATAACTAATACAGATTTTGGTGCCTGGAAGTAGGCCGTTGCCACAATGAAAACTTAAAAACAGGGGAGTGGTTTTGGAATGGATTGGTCGGAGGAAGTTGTAAGGATCTTGAGATAGTGAAAAGACTGGAGACTCTTGTTAAGACTGTTATTAAAAGCGTGATAACTTGTGAGAAAGTTACCAGCAAGGACTTTGGGAGAAAAAGGAAAATGTTATTGGAAACTAGAGGAAAGGAGATCCTTGCTACATTGTGGCCAAAAAAAAAAAAAAAGCAATATTGTTACCAACAGTAATATGCAAACTAGAAATTATATTTATCAACTGGGTGACATTGCAAAGGAAATTTCCAGACAGTGCTGGAAGTGCTGCATGCCTGCTTCTTGCTGCCTATAGTAAAATGCAAAGCGGACTGCCTTAAAGGAAGGAATGATTGCTCAGTCAGTAAAGAATCTGCCTGCAGTGCAGATCCCTGGTTGGGAAGATCCTCTGGAGAAGGAAATGGCAACCCGCTCCAGTATTCTTGCCTGGAAAATCCTATGGACAGTAGTCTGGAGGGCTACAGTCCATGGAGTCACAAGAGTCAGACATGACTTAGCAACTAAACCAACACCATTATAAATAAAGGAATTGTTGGGTTTGAAATTTCTCAGCCCCTCTGATGGCAAATGATACTAAAATTAGAGATAGCTTTCCAGCAAAGGTTAAGAGCAGGGTGCAATCTGAAAGATATAGTCTAAAAATGAACCCAAGATGTGACTATAATATGTTTGTTATGATTTCAAAAGATTTAAGACAGTGCCTCAAAGAACAACCTTCAGACAATAAGGGCTTCTAGGTAGCTTAAGAGTGTTGTCCCTCAGCAGCCTTTGCAGAATATGTAGAGAAAGCCTTTTCTCAGAAATTTGTGGGTAAGCCTTTTGCGCAATGGTATGAAGCTTAATGTTGGAAAAGGAAATGGCAACCCACTCCAGTATTCTTGCTGGGATATTTCCATGGACAGAGGAGCCTGGTGGGCTATAATCCATGGGGTTGCAAAGAATCAGACACGACTGAGTGACTAACACACACACCTGAAGCCTAATAAGATTCATAAAAGACCTGCAAAGAGAATTGTATTTGCAGAAACACCACCAACTTGGATTTAAAGGAACAGCTAGAACTAAATGAAGCCTTTGGGCCTCAAAAGTTGTGGAGAGCATGAAGCAGTCTGTAGAAACTACTCAGCCACAAACATGGGCTACCTTTCATGGAAAAGGAGGGATGACTCAGAGAGTAGAACCAAGACTGGAGAATCATTCTATGCTCTGAGCTCTAATCAAAGAATTGTCAACATGTGCCTGATAGATTTCAGATTTGCTGGTGATGAGTAACTCCTCTAAATCTCCTGATTCCCCTTTTTGGAAAGGAGGGTCTGAAGCAACTACCCTTTGCCTGTCTCACCATTTTATAGTTTGAGTATGTGCTGCAAAGAAGTTACCTCTGTAGTTCAGACTGAGCGAAACTCCACATGAGGAGCGCCATCCACAAGTTACTTTAAACACTGAGATCCTACACTTTAAGCTTATGCTATAAATGGATGAGACTTTGAGGTGGTTGTGGGAGGACTAAAGATATTTTGCATTTAGGAGGAATTACTTAGTTCGTAAATAATTTGTCACCAGAGTGTATAGTGTGGTAGTTTAAAAATATGTCTTCAAATTCTTTGATACTCCTCCCTTCAAAAGGTGGAGCTGAATTCCACTCCATTTGAATGTGGGCCAGATTTAGTGACTTGCTTCTGAGGGTAGGTCATAAAAGGGCAGCTTCTGCCTGGTATACACTCCATCTCTCTCTTGCTCTCTTTTCCTGTCCCACACCCATTTCTCTCTCAGATCATTCATTCTTTAGGAAAGCCAGGTGCCATGTTGTGAGGATACTTAAGGAGAGTTAGAGGGACCCAGAGGGAGAGTTAGAGGGACCCAGATGAGGAGGAAGTGAGGCCTCTTGCCAAAGTCCAGCACCCATGTGCCAGTAATGTATAAAAGTCACCTGGAAAATAAATCCGTCATCCCCATTTGAGCCTTCAGGTGACTGCAGCTCTGACTGACAACTTGCCTGCAACCTTGTGAGAAATTCTGAGACCGCTCAGCTGTTCCTAAATGCCAGACACAGAGACCATATGAGATAATAAATGTTTATTGTTTTGATCCACTGAGTTGGGGCAATGTCTTCTGCAGCAAAGAGCTTAGCACTGGATCTAGCCAAAATTATGATGCAATCATAAGGGGAGGATAACAGACCTCTCAAAGTCTATCTACCTAAATATATAAAGTGAATTTTCTACGATCATGTTAAAGTGAAAGTGAAAGTCGCTCAGTCGTTATCTGACTCTTTGCTACCGCATAGACTATACAGACCATGGAGTTCACCAGGCCAGAATACTGGAGTGGGTAGCTGTTCCCTTCTCCAGGGGATCTTCCCAACCTGGAGTTTGAACCCAGGTCTTCCACATTGCTTGCAGATTTTTTACCAGCTGAGCCACAAGGGAAGCCCTGATCATGTTAAAACTGGGAAGCAATAAGTTTTTTCATATTTTTCACAGTGATAGACCAGTAAAATATAACCAGTATTCTTTGCATCTGTCTTTAAAAATAAGTAGACAGAGAAAAAGCAAAGAATTTTAGAGATGGGAGGAAGCTAAGAGATTATGTAATTCAAGTCTTCTGTTTGGAGGGAACTTTAGAAGTAGTAGGGGTGCAATAAATGGTTTTGGTGTATATATGACATATATCTATTTATCCTTAAGGTATTATTTAGAATTTTGATTTATCAAAATTACACCTATACATAGTTAACTGAAAGTGAAAGTGTTAGTCGCTCAGTCATGTCTGATTGTTTTCAACTCCCTGGACTGTAGCCCGCCAGGCTCCTCTGTCCATGGGATTTTCCAGGCAAGAATACTGGAGTGGGTTGCCATTTCCTTCTCCAGGGGATCTTCCCGACCCAGGAATTGAAGCTGGGTCTCCTGCATTGCAGGCAGATTCTTTATTGTCTGAGCTACCAGAGAAGGTTTTTAAACTATGTTTAATACATAGTTAAACAATCAAATATTACTAATGTCTTTCTTATGAAATACAGTCCTGGGTCCACTTTCCCAGCTCTTGTTGCTGAAAGCAGCCTCTTTTATCTTTTATCATGACTCTTCTGATAATCACCCTCACAGATCTAGATAATAAGATTATAGTATTGTTTCTTGATTTATTAGCTTTAGAGAGTATTTACTGACTTCCCATTATGATCGTGGAGAATTTCTTACCCCAGCTTCCCCCCTCCATTTTCCTAGTAGAATTACAATTTTCAATTAAGTTAATGCTTATTACACTAGAAATATAAATATTGTTCACTGTTGAGTCAAGTAGTGTGCAGTGATTATCTGTCTTTGTATGGATGTTTGTTTTCTTGGAGTTATTTCCTTGGTTTCATTTGCTATATTTTTTATATATGTACAGCTTGTTTGTTCCTAATGCATTAATAGATCTGTTGAATGCCTGCCTGATGATCATTGTTTCAAATTCAAACACATCAAATCATCCATCCATTCTTTCCTTTTGTTTCATCTGCTGTATTTTCTATATATGTACAGCTTGTTTGTTCCTAATGCATAAATAGATCTGTTGAATGCCTGGCTGATGATCATTGTTTCAAATTCAAACACGTCAAATCATCCATCCATTCTTTCCTTTTGTTTCATCTGCTATATTTTCTATATAGGTACAGCTTGTTTGTTCCTAATGCATAAATAGATCTGTTGAATGCCTGGCTGGTGATCATTGTTTCAAATTCAAACACATCAAATAATCCATCCATTTCATTTTATCTGTCCTGGACCTCCCTCCACAGCTCAATAGCTCTAACCTCCCTCCTCTAGCTCTAATTTGGACAGTTTATGTCTAGACTGGCTGTCATGCTAGGACTTTCCTTAGCTGTTCTGGTTTGGGAATTGTTTTTGAAAGATTTTGCTAATGTGAATATAACTAAAATGAAGAAACATTAATATTTTAAAGAGAATTCTACATTATTAATATATACTGCCTCTGTGTCCTAGATTCACCAGCATGTGAAGTCACATAAAATGAGGTCACATTTGCTTTTGATGCCCACATTTCTGTGGCTCAAGTCTTCACAGTTTGAATGCACCTTTGCAATTTTGCAAAGTCCCCTCTGAGTTTTTCTGAGTCAATAAAAGGGATGTACTTACTAACTAGTCTATCCACTGGTTACCACAAGGCATTTTCCATGTTCTTCCTCTTCTGCTGTGACCTCCTGGCCAATGTATATTGCCCTGAATTCTGTTTAAAGGTGCTAATGATATTCCTCATAGGATGGTTGTTATATTAATATTTGCCGAGGGTGTTTTTTCCTCAAGTTGCCATTGTCAGGAATACCAGGGATACTACGCTTGATGGGAGGTAGTGAGAATGACCCTTCCCAATTCCACATCAATTTCCTAGTCCCTGTCCTCTGTTGCCTGAAGTTCAGAGCTCACAGTATCTTTCAGTTTCTCCATTTTGTAGTTTCCTACTTATACACCTGCCCATAGCCCCTTTTTCCAAACCAGTAATAATCAGAAGTCACAACTAGCTAAGTTTCCATTTCAGCAGGGGCATCGCAAAAGCCAGAAGGCTCAGAAACAGAGCTCAGTCACATAATTTATTCCCAAACCAGAATGTTCAACATTTTTATTCTAGTGAGCTTCTCAAGCCAGAGAAACAGTCAGCTTTAAAGTGAGATATAGTCTCCATTCTGGAGATAGAACACTACTTGCAACTTTCAAATAGTGGACCTCTTTCTCTGCTAAACAAGATTGTAAATGCCTCGGAATCTACTCTCAATCCAAGTACCACATTGCCAGCCTTCAGATATGTAGATGGTATCAACAGGAGAGCTGCTAGCAGACCACAACAGAGGAAGGACTTTCTCTTGTGAGATGTAAAGCACTACCGTGCTGATCTTTTTGGCCAAATGAGAGAAATTGTTTTCAAAATAAAGGCCAGAGAAACATTTCAAATAGTGCCTAAGACCCTTCAGCATCTTCCCTTGCCTCCCTGACCAGTGCTATCCCCTCCCTTTAATGTTCCAGTTTCCTTCATTTAGTGGATGAGGACAGTTAGAGTCCTCTGCACGAATGCTAAGTCGCTTCAGTCATGTCTGATTCTGTGCGACTCCATGGACTTGTAGCCTGACAGATCCCTCTCTCTATGGGATTCTCCAGTAAGAATATTGGTGTGGGTTGCCATGCCCTCCTTTAGGGGATCTTCCCAACCCAGAGACGGAACCCACATCTCTTATGTTTCCTGAATTAGCGTGAGGATTCTTTACCACCAGCACCACCTGACAGAGTCACACTTAACCTAATTCATAAGATGAGGAGCCAGGATTTCAATTCAGGTGTATTTGACTTCAAAACTGGTGGCTTTTTCCTGCTTACCTCATCATGATGAGTCACTTCCTTAGGATCACTACACAGGTGACCGTAGGAAGAGGAACTTATCTGGGAGCTACCAGCCATGTGGGTTATCTGGGATTTCCCTGGCATACATCCATGATGGTTTCCTGGTGACACATGGTCTATGTTGAAGGAGATTCTGGATAGGATACCCCGTGTGAGCAAACTTAATTCCATACTTTAATGTCCCTCTTTTTTCTTCTAATGCCTCTTCCCCCATACCTCTTTTATGGAGAGACACCAGGCAACTGTTTGCTGATCCTGCACTCTACTCCCCATAAGTTATCTGAATAGCAGTTCTGGCTTACCTTTCCTATGACATCTGTTAACAGTTTGAGGGCCAGAGGATCATGAACCAAGGAGTCTGTATAAAAGGAACCAAGGTATTTCTTTGGGTTGGTTGGATTGTCCTGTGCACACAGATCAGGACGCATGCTGAATCCATGGGAGATTCTTCCAACTGTGAAGGGGAAGGAACCACCTGCAAGTAAAACGCATTCCTGAGAGGCTAGTGTTACTTGAAAAGGATTTTTTTCAATCCTCATGTTGTATGCAAGGAGAAGTTCCTATAGCCCAGCTAATTAACTACATTTACAGAGGACCTACTGGGTTCCAAATGCTGAGAGATGACCCAGAATAAAGGAGCCAGAATATAGAATGAAGTTAACTCATTTAGAAATTCAGATTCATCCTAGGGAGAGAAGCCAAGTGTGTAAAGATATGTGGTCAAGATTTTAAAAATGAAGTGTCTTATGATAGAAAAATACAGAGGCAACCTATCAGTTGGGAAATATTTAAATAATGATGGCATATCCATAAAACATATTGCTATACATACAACCATCAAAAATGATGATGGTCTGTACTCACTGACATTGAAAGATGTCTCTATATGCTGATGAGAAGGAAAAGCAGATTAGAGAACAGTATGTACAGCTGGATATTGTGTATGTAACCAAGAGTTCCAGACTCATTTACCTACAGAGACAGGAAAGCAGGAAATGTAAAGGAATGAAACAAGCCTATTTCTAAACAATAGTGAATGGTAAAGACTACTGCAAACTGGAGAGCTTATGGTCTAACAGACAAAGCAAAATCAAGTAAACTGTGCCAGCCAAACTAAATTTGTCTTCCAAAGTGGAATTTGGTCCTTGAAATGATATATTTTATAACTAAAACAGTGACTAGAAGGACCAAATTGTATCCCTCCAAAATTGTGTCCCTGATCCCCAGTGTGACTGTATCTGTAGGTAAGGCCTTTACTGAGATAATTAATGTTAAATGAGGTCATAAGCTTGGACTGGTCCTCATAAGAAGAGGAGGACACACCTAACCTCTCTTCCTGTGAACACACACAGAAAAGGACAGGTGAGGACATAGGAAGGCAGCCTTCTGTAATCCAGGAAGAGTCTCACCAAAAACCAACCCTGCTGGCACCTTGATCCTGGGAATCCACAACTCTGAGAAGACACATTTCTGTGGTTTAAGCTGCCCAGACTGTGGTCGTATTTTGTTCTGGCAGCCCAAGCTGACCAATACAGATAGGGGCTTACCTCCATGTGCAAAGCACACTTTCAGTTTAGGAAACTTCTCAAACACTCCACCCATGATCATGGAACAGATGGCTGCAGTGGTCTCAGCTGGCATTCCTGGAAGAGGAAACAGTCATGATGTATAGGGATTGTCACCACAAGCAAGAGGTTCAGTGATGCTAATGGCAGGGGAATAGCACCTTACTGTAATTGTCAGTGCTGAGAAACACAGTTTCCCTGTGCCCCAGCATGGCTTGGTTTTATGCAGGCCATGACTTTGGCAAGCAGAAACCTTGGGACACCCCCGTTTGCCACTTGCAAGTGAAGTCATCTAATGGCTAGAACAGTCAAGGAGCGAGAGGACCTGGCTTTTGTCCTGATTCTTCCAGCTTCCATTTTGGATTCAGTGGGTCAAGTAGAGTACAGTGAGTCTAGGCTGAACCCTTCTTCTTTCACTTTTTTTGCTTCTTGGCCTTTGAAACTGATATAATGCCCTTGAGTCTGGGGGTCTTCACCTGTGAAATGGGGACAGTACTGCCCATCTTGCAAGGCTATGCAAGGCCTTGCAAAGATGATATTGGGGAAGTTCTTGGCCAGAATTTCACATTACAGGTGCTCAACAAATATGAATTGCCTCCCTGTGTTTCAGTTTTCCTCATCTGTAAAATGGGAATTATAATGGTTAGTTCTTGCCAGTTAGTGAGTGCTCAGAAAGTATCAACTAATATTAATATTCCTGCCAAATCTTTGCTGCCCCCTTAGAGCTGAGGTTGAAAGTAACTGGATTAAAATGAATGATTTCAAGTGCTTTGTGCTTCTAGAAGAGGTGGCTGGCTGGTCCACACCTGATGCTTTCACGTCCATGGAGTCAATCTGGGCAATATTTCCAGATGACTGTTTTTCAGTCTGTGATTAAGAACTCTCTGTGGTGGAGAAGTAAATGGCAACCCACTCCAGTGTTCTTGCTTGGAAAATCCCATGGCCAGAGGAGCCTGGTAGGCTACAGTCTATGGGGTCATTAGTAAAGAGCATGTTTCATGTTTAAAAAAAAAAAAGAAAGAAGAACTCTCTGGGGCTCTGTGACTGAGCCCTGGGCCTTCTGGAGAAGCTGACTCTCTGGCTGCCGAATGGGGCTTTACTGGTTGCTCATCCTGCCTTAGGCCTGTCACTGTTCCATAGACAGAGAGGCCTCTGGCTCCCTCAATCCTTAGCCTCTGGAGAATTCTGGAAGCATGATGTATTCATCTCTATCTGAGAGTGGTTTGTGGGCAGAGTTTCCCTCCAGTGGGGGGATGAGTAGCCTCACACGTGGACAGTAACCCCACGTACATTGTCCATATAGGAGCCAAAGTGGAATATTTATAATGTGAATTGGATCATGACACCCCCCCCCCACCCGCTGGGAATTCTCCAGTCTGTTAAAGACTGCCTTTACATCCAGAATAAAATACTGAAAGTAGTCTGCTTGTTTATGATCTATGGACTTGTTTGTCACCTCTGGCTGCAGAAGGGCAGAGGTTTTGCCCATGCTTGGTATATCCTTAGTGCCAGGTACAGGGCCTGACCTGCTGGAAAGGATCAATATATATTTGTGTTGCAAAATAAGTTATGAGATGATCCTCTGTGTAAATGCTCTCTCCTTTGTTTTTCCTGTGGGAAGTTGCAATACAGATATGTTTGTGGGACTTGTCAAAATGTGTTGTGTGAATTGCGAAGAGATTTTCTTTGAAGCTGCAGAGCACTGGGGCTTCTTAGGTTATCTCTTCTAACTGCTGCTCAAGAATTTGGTGGGGGATTGGGAGGAAGCTGCCTTACTAAATTCATTGGTCTCCAAAAGCAATAACAGGGGCATAAAATGTCAGGGCAGAAAGAGAATCCAGACCAAGTCTTATTCTGAGTCTGGTAGGCCTAGTAGAGATCTCGCCTCCTTTTCCTAGTAGAAGTCTCTCCTCTTATCCTCAGGTGGAAGCATGAGTGAACAGTGCGGGTGGGGAAGAGCATGTGCAGGGAACTTGAAGGCCTGGTCCTTCGATGGGGGAAGTTGACCTTCTACTCACAGTTCCAGGGTTCTCATTTGTAAAGGCTGATGCTATCACTGGCTTCTAAAAAATCTATTAGATAGGCATGGCTGCTTTTTTTCAGAGACTTTTTGGGAGTCCGTGTAATGAGGTACTTTGGAGTCAGACAGATTTGCTTTTTTGCTTTTTAACTATGTGATTTGCACAGCTTACCTAACCACTTCGAGACTCAGTTTCATCATCTTTAAAATAGATATTTTAGGGAATTCTCTGGTGGTTCAGTGGTTAGGATCCTGAGTTTCCACTACAAGGAGCATGAATTTGATCCCTGGTTGGGGAACTAAGATCCCTCAAGCTATGTGGCATGGCAAAAAATACAAGGCTATTATAATGTTAACCTCATAAAGTTTTGTGTGAATAAGATTAAAATTAAATGAAGTAACCTAACTAAATCACTCTGCTATGCACTTGGAACATTATAAATCAACTGTACTTCAACTTTTAAAAATTAAATAAGATAATACATACAGCAATAAGAACTCAATAACTCACAATCCTGTCAATTATTCATATTTTCTCTCTTTGTCATAATAGCATCCATAGATAATTGGAAAACACCAAGGGCTTGACTCTCTTTTTCAGATCACAAGCTGACACGAACCTATGAGCCAAGGGAACCAGTATTTGGCCATCCGTCCATCCATCTGCATGTCCCAGGGGTGCACAAATAGGGAACAGTTCAGCCTTTCAGCCTCCTTCAAAGAAGCAATCAGAGGGTGAGGGGGTTATTGGGATGAGCCAGCAAATATAGGGCACTATTTTAGGGTATTGCTTTTCTCTGGGTCTATATTGATCTGAATAAATAAACTATTTTTGAAGTTTTTTTCTGATCTATATAACAGAATCATTGAAAAACTAACTAAAAAAGAACACTTAGAATTAATAAGGATGTTGGTTAGAATCAAAAATAGCATTGGCAAAATGCTCAAGGATTGATCTCACACCTCAAGTGCCAAGGAGATTTCACCTGGCGGTTCCTATTTGGTCCACTCTTTCAGAAGGATTGTTCAGATTGTATCACTGGAGTCATAGTTGGAGCATTCCCTCCTCTGCCCCTCCTGGAAACCCAATGATGTGGAAAGTGAGGAATTGATGGGCTGGGAGCCAGGGGCTTATGACTGTCCTGGAGCAAGTTGGCCTGACCTATATCATCTGGCCTCTCGGAGTCTGACATTAGGTGGGAATTTCTGGGATCTACAGGCACTCAGAAAGCCTCAGGACCACAGCTGAGCTGCTGTGAGCAAGAAGACTTGAGAAAGGAAGAGCTCTCAGTGCTGCAGCGAAGCAGGTACTGAAAAGAATGTCATGAGCACAACTGCTCCAGGACCTTTTGGGAACTGGAAATACCATCTGGAGGGCATGACCTTTACTTAACACAATGTTTAATTAGAAAAAGTCCTCTCAACAGGTTTTTAATATTAGTGGCTTGCCATGGTTCAAAACAAATTTCCTTGGAGCATTTCTTTTCCAAATATATTAAAGTGCTGGGATGATTCATCCTACGTCTACATATAAACAGTTGGGCCAACCAGGCTGATGCAATGTGACTTGTGTGCATAAACATTTTCAAAATGGAGAAATAGTCCTGGGACAACAGGTGATTCTGAAAGTGGCAGGCAAAGTGTGGATTGAAGAAAGGACTTCTAATTCAACAGGTTCCAGGGAGTGGAAGAGATATAAATATTTTGAAGGGAGAGGAGCTAGTTGGTTTCTACCAGTGGATGCAGGCTGGGGAATATCAACTTCTTGGGATGGTGTGTGCTTGATAAAGGCACATGATCATGGTATCTTGGTGGGATTTCACTCTTCAGGAGGATAAAACTTCATTCTGTGTAATTGTGATGGTTCATTTCTGTTCAGTTAAAATTAGCACATACTTTTGATCACCTTTGGCATATGAGACATTGTAGAGAAAATAAAAATAAGTCACTTACACCTTCAAAATCATGATAACTCTAAATTTATTGAGCACTTACTGTGTGCCAAAAGGATCACAATAAACTGGAAAATTCTGAAAGAGATGGGAATATCAGACCACCTGACCTTCCTCTTGAGAAACCTGTATGCAGGTCAGGAAGCAACAGTTAGAACTGGACATAGAACAACAGACTGGTTCCAAATAGGAAAAGGAGTACGTCAAGGCTGTATACTGTCACCCTGCTTATTTAACTTCTATGCAGAGTACATTATGAGAAACACTGGGCTGGAGGAAGCACAAGCTGGAATCAAGATTGCCGGGAGAAATATCAATAACCTCAGATATGCAGATGACACCACCCTTATGGCAGAAAGTGAAGAAGAACTAAAGAGCCTCTTGGTGAAAGTGAAAGAGGAGAGTGAAAAAGTTGGCTTAAAGCTCAACACTCATTAAACTAAGATCATGGCATCTGGTCCCATCACTTCATGGCAAATAGATGGGGAAACAGTGGAAACAGTGGCTGACTTTATTTTCCTGAGCTCCAAAATCACTTCAGATGGTGATTGCAGCCATGAAATTAAGACGCTTACTCCTTGGAAGGAAAGTTATGACCAACCTAGACAGCATATTAAAAAGCAGAGACATTACTTTGTCAACAAATGTCTGTCTAGTCAAGGCTATAATTTTTCCAGTGGTCATGTATGGATGTGAGAGTTGGACAGTAAAGAAAGCTGAGTACCAAAGAATTGATGCTTTCAAACTGCGGTGTTGGGGAAGACTCGAGAGTCCCTTGGACTGCAAGGAGATCCAAGCAGTCCATCCTAAAGGAGATCAGTCCTGGGTGTTCATTGGAAGGACTGACTTTGAAGCTGAAACTCCAATACTTTGGCCACCTGATGAGAAGAGCTGACTCATTTGAAAAGACCCTGATGCTGGGAAAGATTGAGGGTAGGAGGAGAAGGTGACAACAGAGAATGAGATGGTTGGATGGCATCACCAACTCGATGGACATGAGTTTGGGTAAACTCCGGGAGTTGGTGATGGACAGGGAGGCCTGGCGTGCTGCGGTTCATGGGGTCGCAAAGAGTCGGACATGACTGAGTGACTGAATTGGCTGACTGAATGTGTGCCAAAACTGTTATATATATATATATATGTATATTATATATATAATATTATATGTGGGCTTCCAGGTGGCGCTAGTGGTAAAGAACCCTCTTGCCAAGGTAGGAGTCGTAAGAGACGTGGGTTTGATCTCTGGATTGGGAATATCCCCTGGAGAAGGGAATGGCTGTCCACTCCAGCATTCTTGCCTGGAGAATCCCATGGACAAAGGAGCCTGGTGGGCTATAGATGATAGGGTTGCATAGAGTTGGACATGACTGACTTGACTTAGCACGCATGCATATATGTATGTATCATATATATTGCAATTTCACAATTGTTAACTAGTTTAATCCTTTAGGAGATGAGTACTTTTTATTATTCCCATTTTACAGAGAGGGAAACTAAGGCAGATAGAGGCTAAGTAAGTTACTGAGGTCTTCTGGCTAATAAATGGTAGGCAGTTTTCCACTGCCACTCTGCTTCATACAACAAAGTCATTTTTATACCTGAAAACTGATGTTTTTGGGTTCCTTCACTGAGAACAGAGGTCTAGGAGATTAGGGGGACAATCAGGTGCTCTGGAGCTTTGGCTGGCCTCGCAATGACAAAGCCAGTTTGGCTCACAGAAACTCCTCTTGTTTGTTTCAGCAAGTTAGTGGTGAGGCTGGCAAGTCTTGCTAACCAAACAAATGTGCTGTCAACCCCAGGACATCACAAGTCAAATGGGGCCAGGATGCTTTCTTGAATCCCCACAGAGACTGGCAGACCCCAAAACAGCCTAGTTAAAATGATTAATTGAACTGATCACATAAATGAAAATATCTATTTGGACCCCAACTGGCTGCTGTTGCTTTCTGAGCACCTTAGTAATTCATAAAGCTAAGTCCAATGAATAATAAAATGACTTATAGCTGAAGGCTTGCTCATACTGTGCTGAAACAATTTTATACACAAGTAAATAAATCTTCTTTTTAGAGCTCATTAAAGTTTCTAGAAAACTTTTGCTGGATCAGTTCAGCCACTGCAGCCAATAATCTTCTGGGAGTTCGATATTTAGAGGAGCATTAAATCTTTCAGGTAATTAGGAGGCAATTTAACAGGCAGTCCCCCAACTGGTGGGCAGTGTCCATAGGCACAGACATGGAAAACATCCTTCATGTAGTCAGAGCTCAATAAATAATAAATGAAATAAATGATCAGTGATTATAGTACCTGATGGGTCCACCAACATCTACTTAATTCATTACTGAAGATTTTGTGTTTACAATGAAAATAACCAAAAATGATACTATTATAATTCTAGGACAGAAGAAATTTTTTAAAAATGCAATTGAATAAAGAATTATGCATCTTGAATTCTGGAATTAAGGAAAGCAGATTTAGGTACAGAAAGAACCTCCCAAAGTAGAGAGGACCATGGGATTGTGGACTCTTCTGCTGGATATTTCAGAAATGGCTGGCACTGCATTTGTGAAGATATATTTTATTATGCAGTGTTTCAAATATAGGAAGTTATAAACAATAGTACAATGAACAGCTATACGTTTACTATCTAATATCATCAAATATTAACATTGTGATGGTATATTTTTGTTGCATATTTTTATTATACTACATTTAAAAATAAATGGTTTAAAAAGTATCTTAATTGCGAGTCGGTTAAATAAAACAAGACATATTGCAATACTATGCAGTTACTTTAAGTCACTCATTGAGAGAATTTTCACTTAGGTTAGAAATTCTCAATTAGAATATAAAATCACATGTATAATAGAATTCCAATTCCATTAAAATATAAAATATGCAGATGTATGCACATAAAAAGATAAATGTACTGTTAACAATGGTTAATCATCTTTAGGTGGCAGAATTATGGGTTATTTTTGTTTTCCTATTTAAAATATAGTTGATTCACAATATTGTGTTAGTTTCAAATGTACAGCATAGTGATTTGTTTTTGTTTTTGCAGATTATATTCCATTATGGGTTATTACAAGGTATTGGGTTTAATTCCCTGTGATGTACAGTAAATCCTTGTTGCTTTTTTTAGTTTATGTATAGTTATTTTTCTCCTTATGCTTTTCTATATTTTCCACAATTGGATTACTTCATAGTTTTGAAAAATGATAAGAATTTTTTTCCAAAGCAAAAGTAAATACTTTGGGGCCTGTCATTAACCTGATCCTTTTGCACAGTAGCTGTGATGTGGGTAATAATTTGGCTTCCAAATGAAACCTCTTTATTTAAATTAAAAAAAATTTTTATTTTATATTGGATCACAGTTGATTAACTATGTTGTATTTCAAGTGTATAGCAAAGTGATTTGTTTACACATAAACATGTGTCTATTCTTTTTCAAATTCTTTCCCCATTTAGGTTATTACAGAATATTGAGCAGAGTTCCCTGTGCTTTATAGTAGGTCCTTGTTGGTTATCTATTTTATTCCAAATTAAACTTTAAAAGGAGAGCAAGAGAGCTCAAAAGAAGAGAGATTTCACTGAGTTAAGGCTGCCCTGGGAAGCATTTTCACTTGTCCCTTTTTTAGTAGGATGGCCCTTCCTGTGGGGGAGCTCTTTCCACAGTCCCCCTGCATCCAGCTTGTCATCAGGCATTTCTCCAACCCAGGGACACCCAGCACAGTGCCTGCTCCACGTTGGCTGAGTGGGCACCTCATACTCACCGCGTACACTGGGAAGAGTTCCCGTGCGTTCAGGTCCCACTCGTTGATGTGGGAGCCGATCTGAACCCCGGGAAAGCCCAACTTCCTCACACAGCGCTCCATCTCCTTAACCGCCAGCTCAGGGGCCTGCATGGGCAACGTCCCCAGACCCACAAACCTCCTGGGGTGGCTCGCAATGGTGGCAGCTAGGTCGTTGTTCAGAAGTTGGCACAGGTCTAAAGTGTCCTGAGGTTTGGCCTGGTGGAGAGAGGCAAGGGAAAGCACATGGTTCAAAACCTACTTTAGATATTTACTCTGCTCAGCACCTCCTCTAGGTTCAATCATTTGTCCCTCCCAGTGGCTTTACACCTCATAAACCTGAAGCACAGTTTGAGATAGGCACTTGGCCACAGAAGACCCAGAAGCCAGTCATTACCAAGGTAAAGAAAACTGCTAGGATATTGCTGATTAATTAGAAAACTGATGTAATCAGGGCCTGGAATCCTACACTAGACATAGAATGAGGGCAGACCATCTACCAACCCAAATAGGAGCCTGCAAGGCTCCCCCCACCCACACCAGGAACTGAGCCGGATATCCGGGCACCTCCTTGTCACACCTCCTTGGGGATGTCAGGCTGCTCATGAACCTCTCCTGTCCCTGTCTTTCTCCTTGTCCTTCCTGTTGGCGGTGACACTCAAAGAGTTACCTTAATAGCAAGATGCTGATGCAGACAACGTTTGCTTTCTGTTCTCCTAACTCTCCCTCCTTCCTTTCTGTCTTTCTTTTCAACATCATGCCACCCCACTGCTAAGAATCTGGTACTCTCCAGCAATGCCAGTTGTCCAGTTAGAATAGCACCCAATCAGGTAAATTCAGGTATCTTGAGGTCTTAGGGTATTTTTATCTTAAGCGGTGAATTTTATCATAGGAACAGATAAGTATTGAATCACTGATACTGGAATTATGAGCATAGGTGGCGGAGGTGAGAATAGGTTGGAATTTCCAAAGCTCCTTAAATCACCACATGCTTGAATATTTATTTGGTTGAGTGGGTACTTAGTGTACCTCCAACTACTTACAAAAGTGTCCTTTTGCAGGCTTGCCATCATGCCTGAAACTTTCAGCACTCAAGATTTAATCACTTGGGGAAAGACATCCAACTCAAGGAATCCTGTTTCGAATTGTGTGTATTTCCATGGGAGAGGCAACATATTAGGCCATCATCATCACTCCCGTCACCTCAAAATCTTTATCACTTTAGAATAAACTGGCCTGTCAGTTACTGAGCCTCGCTTGGCAGGAATGAGTCAATAGGTCGTTCTGATGGAGATTAAGATTGAGTCTAGAATTGTGCTGTCTAGTGGAAATCCAGTTCAAGTTACATAGTAACATGCAGCTATTGGCTACCATACTGGACTATGGAGTTCTAGAGCAAGGACATAACTAGGAAGACAGGCCTGGGAGAGAACAGTGCAAGTGTGAGGGGCCTTGCTGATCTCTAAAGGAGAGTTGAGTGGGCAATGTCAAGACGAGGCATCTGTCTACTTGCTAGGGAACTGGATGTGAGCCTTTGCTCACCAAGGAGATGGATTGAGATTTCACACTCACCCAGTAGCTAAACATGACAGGAACCGTGGAAAGGGCTTGCACAGTCACTCCTAGACACAGAACCAAAGGCAAAACCAGTGAGAAGAATGACCCAGGCACCTCTGCATCTCCCAGGGCCTTGGAGCCTAGCAAGTCCCCGTCCCACCTTCCTTCTGCTCTCCCCTCCCTCACTGTGTCTTCCCTGTCTCCTTCTCTCAGGGTTCTCTGCCCTAGGCTTCCCTCATCCCTCAGCCTCAGTTCTAAGAGGAGGAGGAAAGGCTGGACAAAAATGAGATCATTGAAGAAAAACGAAAATGCCCATTTTTCAAAGCTTATTTCAACAACTGTGAAGTTGTATTTAAGCAAGGCATTTCCCCATCAGTTTTTTTAAGGTGTTTCATCTTAGGTCATGCATGACAGAGTATATTTCTCAGTCACCTTCCTGGCCCTGTAATTCATCTCCTAAGTGAGTCTGGGTAGAGTCCCACTGTCTGGAATGCCCAGAATGAGGCCCTGAGTGTGGTTCCAGATTCCAGCCTCCAGGATGCCTAAACTCTCTGATAGTCACACTCCTGGAGCTGGGGTATTGGGAGAGATGCTGCCAAACCAAGGATGGGCCCTCTTTCCCTCATACACACATCCAACCCAATAGCAAGTCCTGTTTGCTCTACTCCAGTTCCTTTTATGCACTCACCTCTCCCCATCTCTTGCCACTGCCTGGTCCAAGCCACCAGCATTTCCTATGGGCACTGCTGCAGAAGCCTCCAAGCTGGTCTCCTACCATCACTCTTGTCCTCTTACAGTTTGTTTTCCACTTGGAAGCCAGAGTAAGTGTTAAAACTTAGATCAAGTCACTCTATTATTCAAAACTTCCAAGTACTTTTAGAGTAAAATCACACTTAGAGTAAAATCCAGACTTGAACATGGTATAAGGCTCCACACAGTCTCTCCTGCTCACACTGAGCTTCATTTGCCTCCTGCCTGTTCTTTGGAGCTCTTTCCTGCCCCATGGCCTTTGCACAGCTATTCCATCTGCCTGGAATGCTCTTCTTTTGGCTCATCACAGGATGCGCTCCTTTTCACCCCAAGATCTCCGTTCAAACATCAGATTCTTGGAGAGGCTTTCCCTAACTCCATGCATTCTCTGTCTCACTGTTCCGTTCTTTTAATGTTCTGTGACTTATTACAGTCTGTCATGACTGTAGTTAGTTGTTTATTCTGTGCCATTCCTTACTTGATCATAAACACCACATGAGCCTGTCTATGTCCCATCCCTAGTGTCCAGAATAGTGCCTGGCGTGTTGAACATACCCATATATGAAAAAATAGATCATTGTTTAGTGAGGACTAGACCCTACAGCTTTTGATTATAGAGCATCGTTAAACGTTGCCACAGATAGGATTTGTGTCCATTGATTAGTTTGCAACAGACAAGTCCCTTTCAACTGCAAAATCTTCACATTTTACACAAATGCTTTTGCTGACATTATTCCGTTTAATTTCTCTACTTTACAGATTGGATCTAAGGTCACATGGTCTGCCAGTGGCGGGATGAGGCTCCTGTCCATCTTGGCTCCTTCCCTACACCCCAGTGGCCATCACTTGTCACTGTATTTCATATTAACATAGTAAATTGCATTATTTATGTGCTGGTTTATTTGGATAGCTATTCTTTAGTCTCTGGGAATTGAGAGGGAAAAAACAAGTCTAATCCAATTAGAGATGATATTTAAAAAAACAAACAAACAGGTGTTTAAAAGTTTGGCATAGCACAGCATTCCCCAAATTTACCGCTTTACTTTGAGTAAAGTGGGCAGAGGCCAGGGGTAGAGAGAAGTGACATCATAAAAACAAATTCAGAGGCCTTCCTTTAAAAACTCTGACTCAGTGGATGGGGCCTGAAAAAAATTCCTAGTAAGCACCCCAGGCAATGCTTATCCTGAGGGAGGCTTGGGAAAAGCTCTCTTGGAAGAGTGAAGGAATGGGAGAGACAGTCCCGAGTACAGTCCCAGCTCTACCATTTACTGTTGTGCATTCCCAAGCAAAATCATTTAAACCCTTTGCATCCCTCAGGTGGGAATAGGTACAACAATGCCTGCCACGTAATGTGATGAAGCAACCCAGGAGCTACCTATTACATTTGTCTCCCGGTGAAAATGGCATGGCATGCTGAGATCTTCTGTGTTGTGCCTTTATCATTTTATTTTCTTACCTTGGCGGAGGCAGAAGGATACACTGTTAAGCCCTTGTGGCCAGACTGCCTGGGTTCAAATCCCTGTTTTGCCCCCTATAAGTTATGTAATCTTGGACAGATTGCTTAACCTCTGTCCCTAAGTTTCTTCATCTGTAAAATGGGTATAATAATAGTTGCTACCGCCTATGGTTGTTATAGAAATTGACTTAATACATGTTGGGTGCTGAGAACAATGCCTGGAAACAAAATAAATGCTCAGCAAGGGTTAGCCATGACTGTTCTCTTAAGGATAGCCATGGAATGAAACACACAACCAAAACCAAAGGGGACATTCTTTATCTAAACTGCAGTCTTGAACAATAGTTCTGACACTAGTCATCATTTCCACTAGTTTTCCCCTTGAGAGGTGGGAGCTCTGGTTCAGCTTGGGCTCTGCTATCAGTCTGGGAAGCCAGTTCTCTCTCCAGTGCCCCTCCCATCCCTGTTCTAGAACAGGAGCGTGTGTACTGTTTTCTCTGGAATGGCCTATAGAGGTGCTTCAGGCTGTCCACAAAGTGCAATGTCAGTGCAATTTAGACATACTTTTAATTATTTTAAAAAAATCTATAAAGCAATATCTGGCCTAGAGTGCATGGATGCATGTGTGCATGCTGAGTTGCTTTAGTTGTGTCCCAGTCTTTGCAACCCAGTGAACTGTAGCCTGCCAAGCTCCCCTGTCCATGAGATTCTCCAGGCAAGAATACTGGAGTGGGTTGCCATGCCTTCCTCCAGGGGATCTTCCCAACCCAGGGATCTCTTATGTCCCCTGCATTGGCAGATGGGTTCTTTACCACTAGCGCCACCGGACATGACTGAAGTGACTTAGCAGCAGCAGCAGCACCACTGGGGAAGCCCATCTAGCTTAGAGTTGCCAGAGACCGCCTGCTCATTTTGGGGCTGATAGTTCAACTCAGTTTGTGCAGACCTTAGAATAAAATGTCTCCTGCTATCTCTGTGTATGTACTTGAACTTCTCATGCATTTGTCTTTGGTTATAAAGATGGTAGATACAAACTCTTTTGTTTGTGTGTATGAACTGTTTGTTTTCTGGATTAAATCTAGACCACTGATGTTAAAATTTAGGCCTGACAGTGTTATTGTGGGGGCTCCTCATCACAGCCCCTGGGCATGGCCCATGGGTGTACAGAAGGCTGGGTGCCCTTGTTGGAGCACGCTCTCCTTGGTGGCACAGCCAGCCAGGTAATAACAAGTGAAAGCACAATGTGGCTGTCATAGTATACTTTAAAAATTAAATTTTATTTATTTTTCATCCCCGTCCATCATATCATATTTTAGATAGGCTTTCACAATTCTTTTGAACTGGGGGGACTTGTTTGATTTTTAAATATAGGATAAGGAATGCAATTAGAAACTGTTTATTAGAAACTGTTATTGATTTAGCTAGGAAATAAAAATTTCCTAACTCTCCCCTTTCAAATGTCTGGATTGGTTTTATTGTAGAGTCTAGTGGGACTACCTGATTGCTTTTTGTGTCTGCTCCTGCTTCCACCCCATGTGTGTCCGTGGGGATGTTCTGGGTACTGTGCTAAAGCAAACTGCAGAAACAATTTGAATCCTGACTCAACTAAGAAAGCAGTTGACATCTTTAATCTGTGAATTCGAATATTTACTGTTTTGTTTGTTTGTGTGTTTGGCCATGCCGTATCATGTGGGATCTTAATTCCCTGACCAGGAATGAAACCCAGGACCCCTGCACTGGAAACCCAAAGTCCTAACCACTGGGTCACCAGAGAAATCCCTAATTCTTACTGTTTTAATTGACTCTATAAGTAAATACTATGCATTTGAATTTAACATTTTTTAAATAATAAAATACTACTTTTATCTTTTTGATAATATAGTATGTGTGCATGTGTGCTACGTTGCTTCAGTCGTGTCTGACTCCTTGCGACCGTGTGGATGGTAGCCCTCCAGGCTCCTCTGTCCATGGGATTTTCCAGGCAAGAATACTGTAATGGGTTGCCATGCCTGCCTCCAGGGGATCTTCCCAACCCAGGGATTGAACCTGAGTCTCTTATGTCTTCTGTATTGTGCAAGAGGGTTCTTTACCACTAGCGCCACCTAGAAAGCCCCGATAACACAGCATTCTACTTTAAAACAAGCGTACCTAATTTGGGGGCTTCCCTGGTGGCTCAGACGGTACAGAATCTGCCTGCAATGTAAGAGACTTGGGTTCAATCCCTGGGTTGGAAAGATTCCTCTGGAGAAGGAAATGGCTCCCCCCTCCAATATTCTTGCCTGGGAAATCCCCTCGACAGGGGCGCCTTCAGGGCTACAGTCTATGGGGTCTCAAAGAGTCAAACACAACTGAGCACACACATACCTAAATTTTAAATCCACACTCCAAAAACATTATAGTGGAGGGTGCCATCCCTCCCCCAGTGAAGCTGGAACAGTGGAGAAAATGGGATCAGAGGTTGCCATCACATAAATCATGTAAGGTAATCAAAGGGCAGACTTGCCTCTAACATCAGATGGAAACATTGATACCTTTTCTCATTGTAAATACCTGTTTGGTCCATTTCTCTAAGACGAGCTTCTGGATCCCAGCAGTTCTCTTGGACCACTCTGAAGACTTTCCCATCTTTCAGCATCTTTGCTTCTCCCTAGGACAGAAAACTCACATCAGCAAAAGGTGACATAAGCTTGCTTAGCTGGAGAAAGGAATGGTAATCCACTCCAGTATTCTTACCTGGAGAATCCCATGGACAGAGAAGCATGGTGGGCTACAGTCCATGGGGTTGCAAAGAGTCAGACATGACTGAGTGACTAACACACACACACACACACACACACACAAGCTTACTTAGATTAATTCTTCCTTGTATGCTTTGGAATGTGGTTCTCCCCTAATCTTTTTAGGCATTTTTCCTTAATCCTTGAAGAAGTACAAATTTGTTTGTTTAGCAGAACTCAACTTGTTTTCCCCCTGCCTTAATATTGACTTGGATTTGAAGGGGTGTGCTTTGTGGGTGTCAGAGGCTGGATACAGAGAGAACCAGGTCATGGTCATGACCTTTTGGGACTATACAACTGAGGATTGTGTAGGTTACCTTGCCATTCTGAACTGCTGGCTCCAAAAGCTAAGAGGATGGCCCAGGATCTGGAAAACTCTAGATTTATAACATTTTAGAACTGGTAAATGGCACCCCACTCCAGTACTCTTGCCTGGAAAATCCCATGGATAGAGGAGCCTGGTGGGCTGCAGTCCATGGGGTCACTAAGAGTCAGACACGACTGAGCGACTTCACTTTCACTTTTCACTTTCATGCATTGGAGAAGGAAATGGCAACTCACTCTTGTGTTCTTGCCTGGAGAATCCCGGGGACGGGGGAGCCTGGTAGGTCTATGGGGTCGCACAGAGTCAGACACGACTGAAGCGACTTAGCAGCAGCAGCAGCAAGGACCTCTGAGGTAGGCCATGTTGTCCAACCCTGTTTTTTTTTTTTTAAATATTTATTCACTTATTTAGTTTTGGCTGTGTTGGTCTTTGTTGCTGCACTCAGGTTTTCTCTAGCTGCAGTGAGTGGGAGTTACTCTTCTTATTGCCGTGGCCTCTCTTGTTGCGGAGAATGGGCTCTAGGCGTGCAGGCTCAGTAGTTGTGGCATATGGGCTTAGTTGCTCCACGGCGTGTAGGATTTCCCAGCCCAGGGATTGAACCCATGTCCGCTGCATTGGCAGGTGGATTTTTAACCACTGGACCACCAGGGAAGCCCCAACTTCTTGTTTTATAAAGAAGCAACAGATGGATAGTGAGAGGAAACAATTTGTCTGGCAGAGCAGGGCCCGCGGATGTCAGGACCTGCAGGGGGAGGAAGGCCATTCGGGGACCCAGTCTAGACGTGCATGTGAAGTTTGGTGCTGAGCTGCTGCTTCTCCCAGGCATCGTGCCTGCCTTGTACACTACCTTTTAAAACTCAGGGAAGGGGGGCCAAACTAAATGGCTTCTCAAAGCATGGCTGCTACTGCTGCTTAGGCTCTAAATTGAGCTTCAGGTTGCTGATCCCTAAAGAAAGGGAAAAGTTCTCCCTAAAATCATACTTCTCAGGTTCAAATCATTATTCTGCAACTTATCGTATAGCCATAAGCAAGTTAAACATCTCTGAACCTCAGTTTGCTCTTTTTTTGTTGTTTGTTTGCTCTTTTTTTCATTATAAAACATGTTAATTTAGCACCTACTTTTCTTTCTCTGACTGATGTAAAAACTTTAAGGATATACAGTTGGAAAAAGAAAGGATATACACTTGAGGAAAAAAGACAAGTTAATAATCTATCACTAAAATTTAGGTCATAAGCATGGAGATTGGAAGGACTGAGAAAAGGAAGAAGAAATTAAGGCACAGATTTCCATCCATGGAGATGAAGAACAGAGTACCTGAGTTGATTGGGCAGAGGTTCCATAAGCCTACTATTTTTGTAGGTATTAGTAGTTTATTATTTAAAAATGTGTTTTATTGAAAAATAGTTGATTTACAGTGTTTATTAATTTCTACTACACAGCAAAGTGATTCAGTTATCCTTCCCAAATTGGTATAATGTGCCACCAAGATCCCCCTTCAAGAATAGAGGAGTTGGGAGTTCCCTGGTGGTCCAGTGGCTAGGACTCTGTGTTTTCACTGTGGGGGTCTGGGTTCAATCCCTGGTTAGGGAACTAAGATCCCTCAAGTTGTGCAACATGGCCAAAAAAAGAAAAAAGGATTTCTTCTCCTAGCTTCTGAGAATTACCAGGGAGTATTGCTGGCAGACAGCTCTCAGTTGTCAGTCCCTATGGAGAAAATAGGAAGATTGCCTTGGGTGAAGAGAACCACTTCCCTAAAGTCCTGCCTCATTTCCAGGGAAGTCCATTTCCAATGACTGATTACTGTAGAGCAAAAGGCCCCTCTTCTTTGCCCCCCACCCCCAACTTGGGACCCCTGTGGAGGTTAGCTCTAGAGCTTCTTAAGGGTCAGCTTAGACCTCTGTTGAGAACATCACAGCTCAACATTGCCCTGTTTTACCCTACTTCCTCCTTTTCCCTTCCACTGATGTCCATTCTGAGAGCACTTCCTATTAAACCTTCTGCATGCTCATCTCCATCTCAGAGTCTGATTCCCAAGGAACCTTAGAACCTCACCTGTGACCCTTCTGATTCTTAAGTTCTAGTTTTAATACTGTCTACAATGAGTCCAAATATAGCTGATATTTCAAATGTCTGGTATTGTGTATCACTAAAAAGTGTATTTTATAGAATGACCATGTTATCCAGCAATCCCACTCCTTGGCACATATCCAGACAAAACTTCAATTCAAAAAGATACAAGCACCCCTATGTTCATAGCAGCACTATCCACAATAGCCAAGACATAGAAACAGCCTAAATGTTTATTGACAGATGAATGGATAAAGAAGATGTAGTACAATGAAATACTACTCTGTCATAAGAAGAATGAGATAATGCCATTTGCAGCAGCATGCATTCAACTAGAGATTATCACACTAGGTAAAGTAAGAAAGAGAGACAGAAATACCATATAATATCATTTATACATGGAATCTAAAATTTGGCACAAACGAACCTACCTATGAAACAGAAACAGACTAAAAGACATAGAGATCAGACTTGTGGTTGCCAAGGGGGAGGACAATGAAGGAGGGATGGCCTGGCAGTTTGGATTTAGTAGATGCAAGCTATTACATATAGAGATAGTGGACAAAAAGGAAAATAATAGTGCAGGGGAAAAAAGAAAAAAAATATGTATTTTAAAATTCTGTCTTTTATCAACAGATTTCCATTCTCTTCCCCCTTCCCCAGGTGCCCACTCAAGCTCTACCTCTAGACCATGCAAGCTGCTAGACTGGTTGGGCTTGAGGTGCAAAGCTGGCAGAAATGACCCAGACACTGTCACCAGGAAGCAGCTTCTGTAATCACTGCAGCTGTCACTTTAAAGTTTCTGAAGGACAGCTCCATGGGAAGCTATGTTACAACCACTTCCAGCTGTATTCACTCAACCTGCTACTGCTCATCTCTTGCTCAGATCTGCTTGTCCTCCTGGCTCTATTGCATCTCTCCTTGATGTCAGCATTATCTTTCTCACCCCTATGAGACTACATCATTTTTTTTTTTCACTTCCCTCTGTTTGACATGTCACCATCCCATCCATTTTCCAATATGTCTCCAAAATAGACCCTGCAGTGATCCACATTTCTCCACCTCCACTGCTCCAGCCTTGGTCCGAGCCCTATCTTCTCTCATCTGAATGATGCTGCAGCCTCAAGCCTGATCTCTTTCTGCTTTCATTCTTATTCCTCTCTAACCCAGTCTCCACAAAGCAGCAGAGTAAACTCTTAAAACCCTAAATCAGATCTTGCTAGTTCCCCACAGGAAACTCTTGAATGGATTTCTATTGTCCTGAAGATAAAATGCAACCCCCTTAACCTGACCTACGGGGCTTCATCATCTAACCCTTGCTTGTCCCCACAACTTAATCATGGGTCTCAGTTCAGTTCAGTCGCTCAGTCGTGTCCGACTCATTGCGACCCCATGAATCGCAGCACGCCAGGCCTCCCTATCACCAACTCCCGGAGTTCACTCAAACTCACATCCATCGAGTTGGTGATGCCATCCAACCATCTCATCCTCTGTCTTCCCCTTCTCCTCCTGCCCCCAATTCCTCCCAGCATCAGAGTCTTTTCCAGTGAGTCAACTCTTAGCATGAGGTGGCTAGACAACTGGAGTTTCAGCTTGAGCATCATTCCTTTCAAAGAACACCCAGGGCTGATCTCCTTTAGAATGGACTGGTTGGATCTCCATGCAGACCAAGGGACTCTCAAGTCTTCTCCAACACCACACTTCAAAAGCATCAATTCTTTGGCGCTCAGCTTTCTTCACAGTCCAACTCTCACATCCATACATGACCACTGGAAAAACCATAGCCTTGAGTAGACGGACCTTTGTTGGCAAAGTAGTGTCTCTGCTTTTCAATATGCTATCTAGGTTGGTCATAATTTTCCTTCCAAGGAGTAAGTGTCTTTTAATTTCATGGCTGCAATCACCATCTGCAGTGATTTTGGAGCCCCCCAAAATAAAGTCTGACACTGTTTCCACTGTTTCCCCATCTATTTCCCATGAAGTAATGGGACCAGATGCCATGATCTTAGTTTTCTGAATGTTGAGCTTTAAGCCAACTTTTTCACTCTCCTGTTTCACTTTCATCAAGAGGCTTTTTAGTTCCTCTTCACTTTCTGCCATAAGGGTGGTGTCATCTGCATATCTGAGGTTATTGATATTTCTCCTGGCAATCTTGATTCCAGCTTGTGCTTCCTCCAGCCCAGCGTTTCTCATGATGCACTCTGCATATAAGTTAAATAAGCAGGGTGACAGTATACAGCCTTGACGTACTCCTTTTCCTATTTGGAACCAGTCTGTTGTTCCATGTCCAGTTCTAACTGTTGCTTCCTGACCTGCATATAGGTTTCTCAAGAGGCAGGTCAGGTGGTCTGGTATTCCCATCTCTTGAAGAATTTTCCAGTTTATTATAAATAAGCTCTTTGTTAACTGTTCAAAATATCCTAAGTATTTTGTTTGTTTTCTGTTTGGAAGCTGATTGACTTAGCTAAAATAAATAAACATATTAAATAATCCTATGTCCTTTTATATAGGTGCATGTACATATAAGTAAAATCATAGGAAAATGTCTGGAAAGATAGCCACCAAACTGTTAATAGGAATTACTTTTGAGGATGGGGAATGCTGATCCAATGAAACTGCAGCTTTATCTTCAACAGCTTAAATTTAAAAAGAATTTACTCAGATTCTACTTATGTAATGGAAAATTAACCTTAAAAATAAAAACATGAAATGAGGACATCGAGCAAAATGAATGGCTTTCAGTCGATTTTGGCTGAGAACCCCATATTATAAGGAATATATTTTCCATTGTGACCCAGTACATCTGTATATATCTATTTATAAAGATACAAACTTGAGACAAAAATTTCATGAAACAACACTTACCCTCACCATGAACAATACATTCTGCTATTTTCTTTTGTAATGTATTTTATTTTTTAAGCTGTCCTAACCCACTGAATTGATATTATTACTCATTGTTAGGTTGGTATGCTATGCTAAGTCACTTCAGTCGTGTCCGACTCTGCGTGACCCCATAGACGGCAGCCCACCAGGCTCCCCTGTCCCTGGGATTCTCCAGGCAAGAACACTGGAGTGGATTGCCATTGCCTTCTCCAATGCATGAAGGTGAAAAGTGAAAGTGAAGTCGCTCAGTTGTATCCGACCCTCAGCGACCCCATGGACTGCAGCCTTCCAGGCTCCTCCATCCATGGGATTTTCCAGGCAAGAGTACTGGAGTGGGGTGCCATTGCCTTCGCAGCATTGTTAGGTTGCAACCCATTAAACACTGGACTAGATGATCCCTAGGCCTACAGTCCTATGGTTTTTTATCTTCATGAAAGTTGTCTGCTGTCTTACCCTTCCCACCCCCTGAATTCCCTCACTCCTTTGCTCAGCACAATTTTGCACTATCTGTATGTTCTTTATTCATCTGAGTGTCTTCTTGGCTCCCCAGTGAGAGGGAAATCATTTTGAGAGCAGGAACCTGATGATTGAAGATCACACAGAATGGTGTGGGTGAAAATACTAAGTGTGATCGCAATGGTGTGTATGTTTGTATTTCAAGGGCCTGAAAAACGCTCAGACATTGATGGCCCATGTATTTGAACTGGGCCATGGATCTGGCCTCCCTTAAATGCTGCGGGGTGTTCCTGCCATCAGCACTTAATTCTACCCTACCCCATGCTGCTCCTGAGAGGAGGGCGTACATAGTTTTAGAAATTTTCAACCAAATATTTCAACCCAAGGACAAATGATGTTTTTCAGTTCTGAACAAGGCTTTGCCATGGGAAACAATACCCCTTGATTCATTCCAAAAGCGTTGAAAAATCAAAGGTTAAGAAGAGAAACAAATAGGGCAGACCAAAGATGTGTTTGGGAAATATCTTTCAGGAAGCAGGAATCTCTGAGGTAAATCGGTCATGGATGGGGGACAGAAAATATTATTCACAAAAGGAATGTAGGCAAATAAAAAGGAATTGCTCTAAGCTGAATTTGCAATTTGTATGTATTTATATGTCGTTTTCCAGTGACTGTGATCCCTGACTACGGTAATTATAAAAAAAAAATACCAATTTAGTTCTGCTTTGGTTTGCTTTGTTTTGTTTTTGAAATGGAGGAAAGGAAACTATCACTTTGATTAGACTACTGTTATATCCAATTTTGCTGGAACTATGCAAGTGGTAGATTTGATTTGAAATATTTTCATTCTTGGGTTTCTTGTTGTTTGTTGAAGTTTTTTGTTTGTTTTGTTTTTGTTTTGAGAAATGCTGTTATGTTTACCAAACTTCTCTTGATACAAAAATGAAATGAAGGCCATTCAGATCTAGTTATGAAGGGTAGAAACTGCAGCCTGGGACATGGAGTAAAAAAAAAATGTTACAGGCTGCTCATCCTTCACTTGGGGCTTCCTAGTGGCCTTGTCATCATCTCCACTCAGCTTATTTTCTCTTTTGGGCAGACTTGAGAGCCAGCTTAGGGCTTCCCGGGTGGCTCAGTGGTAAAGAATCTGCCTGCCAAAGTAGGAGATGCTGGAGACACAGGTTCGATCCCTAAATTGAGAAGATCCCCTTGAGGAAGAAATGAAAACCCACTCCACTGTATTCTTGACTAGAAAACCCCGTGGACAGAGCAGACTAGTGGGCTATAGTCTATTGGGTTGCAAAGAGCTGGACACGACTTGATGACTGAGCATGAGCAGGAGGCCAGCTTAGATCACCAGCTCCCAGGCTGGGAACTGGCACTTTTCATGGAAGAAGTGCAGTCTCGTGTCTAAACTGGCACTTAGTGGGCAGTCTTTGATGAAGGTGAGAATGAGCTGCCTCATAGATTCTGATATTTAAAAAAACTCTTTAATGATTCCTCACTGCCTTCAGGATCAAGTACAAAGGCCTAAGCCCATCCCCCAAGGCCCCGTTTGATGAGGCTTCTGCCTACCTCTCCAGCTTCTTCCTACCACCTTGCCCACCAAACTCTTATATGCCTCTATCTGACCCCTACAGAGTACACTATGGCCTTTTAATGCTTTTCTTTTTTTGGCCATGTTGCATGGCATGAGGGATCTTAGTTCCCTGACCAGGGATCGAGCCTGCACTCCCCATATTGGAAGTGCAGAGTCTTAACCTCTGGACCGGCAGGGAAGTCCCCAGGGGATCTGTTTAAGCCATTAAGACCTTTCAAGGAAGTTACATTGCATTAAGGCTAAAATCTGGCCTCCTTAGCACGTCCTTCAAGTCTGTCCATAATCTGGTCCCCGCTCGCCTCTTTTCCTGCCATCTCCCCTTGCACCACATCTTAGCCAAACTGTCCTCCTTGTTCTTTGAACACAGCCCTTCCACACATGGCAGCCTTTGCAACTGCTATTCCCTCATCCAGGGACACTCTTCCAGGGTTTTCCTTCTCATCATCTGAAGTCTTTGTTAGCTCCCCAACCAGCCAGCCCAGACAAATCTCCCAGTCACCCCTTGTTCCAGCACTGCTTTTTATTCCATCCTCTGAAGTGATTATGTTTGTTTGCTGCCCCTAGAATTTGAGCAGGGAGCATGTCTGTCTTGTTCACCAGCATATTCCATGTGTCTAGCCTGGTGGGCCTGGCATCAAATAGGTGTCATAAAAATCAGTGAGTGAGTGAGTGGATACAGCCAGTGGTTTTCAAGCTTGAGTAAATATCAGAATCAACTGGAGACTTGTCAAAATACAGATTGCTGGCCCAATCCTCAGCATTCCTGATTTTGTATGTCTGAGGTGAGGCCCAAGAATTGGCCTCTCCCAAGTTCCCAGGTGACACTGAACTTGCTGGTCTGCAGACCATACTTTGAGAAATGCTGATACCAGCCCAAGCCAAGTGCTTGAGTTCTGGGTTTACGGATGTTTTATATCCCCATGCCTTCGCTCCCTGTCTTTGTTTTCTTTTTTCCTTTATTCCTCGGGCAAACCTTCACCTCTGCTTCCAGACTCAGGAAGAGCATCACTTCTTCCAGGAGGCCTTCTCCAAATCCTTAGTGCCCAAATCTATACCCTCCAGTACCTGGTCCTTATCTTGTCACAGTGCCTTGAATTATCCCTGGTCTTCCCATACCCCCAGTCCTTCAGGGCTAACTTAGTCATGTTTGTGCTTTGCTGGAAGCTCAGGAGGGTTCCCCCTGCCCTCCATGAGGGCATGTGATGCCTCTGAAAATGAAGTTGGCCCAGACCCCTAGTTGGCAGCTCACTCTCAGGCCTCATTATGTGCTAAATGCTTTGCCCCAAGTCTTCCTCCTCTTGCTCTTTCCTCAGACTAAACTCCACCCTTAATAACAGTGGCTTCTTCTTGGTTTTGTCTCCATGTTTAATTTCTCCACCTGTGCTCAAACCTAAACTCTTCTGTTTATTTGGCCGACCTTAATATACTGTCATAACTGTGGAGAGAGCTAGGTTGCTTCCTTGAGGCAGAGCAATGCTAAAATTGGTTCCAGGGCAAAAATAAAAAAAAAAAGAGAGAGAGAGAGAGATTTCTTCATGGCTTCTCCAATTTCAATTTTATCTTTCTAAATGCTGCTCTTTGAAGTTACACCCATTTTTCAAAATACTTTGGAGAAACCTCAGTGCTGCCTACTATAAAGCTCAGTTGGAGGGCAAAAGAGTTGGGGGTCCCTGGAGGACCGAGTGCAGGAAGGTCTCAGACTCAGTTTGTCCAGGGGTCTGAGGCATAGTTGTTCTTTGGGAGACACTCACCTTGCCATTGTGTTGGAGCTGCACCCAGCCTCCATAACCGAATCTCTGTGGGGAAAGGGGAGAACAATCAGACTAGAAGACCACAGCAGAGAGGACTGCAAGAAGGTGGAGTCCCTGGGCTAGAGCATCCAAGTGCCATCCTTTCAAACAACTTCCCATTTCCTTCCCCATGACCATTACCACTTATTCCGTGTTTATATTCCAATCAGGTTATTTTTTCCTTAAATTTTCAGGAAGAAAATTCTATATCACAGAAGTGCTAGTTTTATTATTTTTTCCTAATGCATGTTACAGCATGTTAAAAATTTGTTTTATTTTTTAAAATTTTAATTCATTTATACATATTAGTTTATTTTTCTGGCCATGTGGTATGTGGGATATTAGTTCCTCAATCAGGGATCAAACCCATGCCTCCTGCAGGAGAAGTGTGGAGTCTTAACCACTGGACCACCAGGGAAGTCCCTGCAATTTCTGAATAAGGATGAACATTAAAAAATATTTGCTTGTGTACCACCTAAAATCCTTTTCAGACCACTAGCAGTACAGGCTGGAAGCACCACTCTTTAGGAAATACCATCTTAGAACATTAACCCTGCTCTTCAAACTGTGGGATGCAATCCATGAGTAGATCATGAAATCAATTCAGTAGTTAATAACCCAGATGTTCTGAAAACATGAAATAGTATGTGTAACAGACGCCACTGCTGTCCTACCCATATTCCTTCCCTGTAGTACTTCTGTGAACACCAGCCCTCTTTCAAGCAAAAGTGCTCACATTTTTTGGACAAGATTTTCCCTTTTGCCATTGTAGCCAACTTTGATTAACCAACCTCTAGAGGATCAGAAAGTGAACACTTTGACTTTTCACTTTCATGCATTGGAGAAGGAAATGGCAACCCACTCCAGTGTTCTTGCCTGGAGAATCCCAGGGACGGGGGAGCCTGGTGGGCTGCCGTCTATGGGGTCGCACAGAGTCGGACACGACTGAAGTGACTTAGCAGCAGCAGCAGCAGCAGAGGATCAGAAATACTAGGAAATTAGTGACCCCTTTCTTGCCTGTCCCCCAGATCCCTCAGTCATGACCGAGGGCATTTGTATATAAACAGCATACACTGTTTTCTCAGCCCCTTGGGCAGGGTGGCTCTGAGGTGAGGCACACATTCTACACTTTGATGGGCTATGTTGCTTTCTCTGTCTCATCTCGCCACTCTACTGGTGTTTCCTGGGATCACCTCCAAAGTAAACTAACTGCATTTAAACCCTTATCTCAAGGTCGGCTTCTTGGAAAACTCAAGCTAAGATAGTAAAACAATGGAATATAATGAAATAGGATAGAATAAAGAAGGATACAATAGGATAGAATAGGATAAGATAGGATAGGATAGAATGCCTTCTATGCCTATTAGTTTGGAAACTCTTATTTCCATTATGTATATGAATGTTTGTACTGAGTCACAATATGAAATATATTTTTTCTTGGGGGTCATGAATAAAAAAATCTGAAAGACTTCGCCTAAGAACATAGGTATATATGACTCATGTTAACAATAGTTTTTTTTTTTAATTTTATTTTATTTTTAAACTTTACAATATTGTATTGGTTTAGCCAAATATTGAAATGAATCCACCACAGGTATACATGTGTTCCCCCTCCTGAACCTTCCTCCCTTCTCTCTCCCCATACCATCCCTCTGGGTCATCCCAGTGTACCAGCCCCAAGCATCCAGTATCGTGCATCAAACCTGGACTTGCGACTCGTTTCATACATGATATTATACATGTTTCAATGTCATTCTCCCAGATCTTCCCACCCTCTCCCTCTCCCTCTCCCACAGAGTCCATAAGACTGTTCTATACATCAGTGTCTCTTTTGCTGTCTCGTATACAGGGTTATTGTTACCATCTTTCTAAATTCCATATATATGCATTAGTATACTGTATTGGTGTTTTTCTTTCTGGCTTACTTCACTCTGTATAGTAGGCTCCAGTTTCATCCACCTCATTAGAACTGATTCAAATGTATTCTTTTTAATGGCTGAGTAATACTCCATTGTGCGTATGTACCACAGCTTTCTTATCCATTCATCTGCTGATGGGCATCTAGGTTGCTTCCATGTCCTGGCTATTATAAACAGTGCTGCGATGAACATGGGGTACACATGTTTCTTTCCCTTCTGGTTTCCTCAGTGTGTATGCCCAGCAGTGGGATTGCTGGATCATAAGGCAGTTCTATTTCCAGTTTTTTAAGGAATCTCCACACTGTTCTCCATAGTGGCTGTATTAGTTTGCACCAACAGTGTAAGAGGGTTCCCTTTTCTCCACACCCTCTCCAGCATTTATTTCTTGTAGACTTTTGGATCGCAGCCATTCTGACTGGTGTGAAATGGTACCTCATAGTGGTTTTGATTTGCATTTCTCTGATAATGAGTGATGTTGAGCATCTTTTCATGTGTTTGTTAGCCATCTGTATGTCTTCTTTGGAGAAATGTCTATTTAGTTCTTTGGCCATTTTTTGATTGGGTCATTTATTTTTCTGGAATTGAGCTGTAGGAGTTGCTTGTATATTTTTGAGATTAGTTGTTTGTCAGTTGCTTCATTTGCTATTATTTTCTCCCATTCTAAAGGCTGTCTTTTCACCTTGCTTATAGTTTCCTTTGTTGTGCAGAAGCTTTTAAGTTTAATTAGGTCCCATTTGTTTATTTTTGCTTTTATTTCCAATATTCTGGGAGATGGGTCATAGAGGATCCTGCTGTGATGTATGTCAGAGAGTGTTTTGCCTATGTTCCCCTCTAGGAGTTTTATAGTTTCTGGTCTTACGTTGAGATCTTTAATCCATTTTGAGTTTATTTTTGTGTATAACAATAGGTTTTAAAATCTCATTCTGTGTGTTCATTCATTCATTCATTTGTCAAACCCTCATGGAGTCCCACCATGACCAGCCTTTCTAGGGCAGAGAAAAAAAAAAAGAAGGGAACACAGTCTTGAGAGGCCAATGCTGGGCTGGGCTGGGCAGATGACTGAAGAGCCTTATCATGTGTGAGACCTGCGGTGCCAGAGTGAGACACAAGTTCCCTGGGAGCCTGGAGGAGCATGCTAACACACACCTGGGTCAGGCAGTGTCATGGGAGGGCGCCTGGAAAGGTAATCCGGGATTGGATTGGAGTATAACCTCCAGTATTCAGTATTTCCATACTCTAAAGCAATGGTTCTAAAAGAGTGAGGTCAGAGGGAGGGCATAGAGGCCAGAGACCATGATGTAAAGGGCTTAGTAAACAGCTCCTGTCAGCAAAAATGGGTAGAGTTAATGAACTCCACAACGACTCCTAGCTTGCTGTGGTTGGATGAGAACAGGTGATGGCAGTTTGGTTCTTATGTCATGGTGCAGGGAGGTTGTGTAGAGGGAGCCAGGGTTTGACAGATCTCTTCCTTCCTGGCTTCCCTCTCACCTCCAGACTGAGAGGGGAGGTCTGGGCTTAAAGCACAGAGGCATTCGTGTGTTCCTGAGTCTGTCCCTGGATTCTTCCCCAGTAGACTTCAGATTTGGCCAATTCTCTACCAACTTTATTCTACCTGGGTAGAAGGTCTGTTCTTGAATTTTAGCTCCAAATATTCACATTAGTTCTGGAAATCTACCTGCTGCTTCCCAAGTGACACAGGGGGACCTGGCTTAGTAGGCTGGGTGTGCAAGGGGCCCTGTCTACCTTGGACCCCTTGCATGCCTCCTTCCTGCAGCCAGTTTCTCCTCTGTGGTGCATGCCCACCCTCTTCATGCGTTCAGTCCCCTTGTGTTTTACTTCTCTCTTCCCCTGGATAAAGCTGCCCAGAATGTGTTGGAGGAAGGGCTGGAATGGCCTCAATCAGTTATGCTTTAGAGTAAACTTAAATACACTCTTGAACTGGAAGGTTGCCATTAAAAGCTTACTTTAATGTGAAAGAAAAGATTTTATTTCCTTCTTTCTTTCCTTGCTTTTTCCCCTCCTTCCTCACTCTCTTACTTTTCTTTCATTCCCTGTGGAATGTTAACCCGTTAGTTCACAGGTGAGAGAAACTTTGCATTGGGAAGGGCAGAGAGGCAGGCAGAGGCAGAATGGAGGGATCTTGTCACACATACAACACTCCTCTTACAAGATCCTTTACTTTCTTGGAGCAACTTACCATCTTGAAGTCACTGTTTTCTTAGGTGTAAAATGAGGCTAACGGGAGTCTTAGTGACATAAGGTTTTATGGGAAGTAACTGAAACAATTCAGAGAAAGCTGTCGACACCAGACCTGGCTTATAGAAGGGGGCTCATCGATGGTAACAGTGATAATGATGGTGACAGCGATAATGACGGTGACAGCGGTGATGGCAGTGGGAGGCAGAGGTGGTGGTGGTAGTCATGGCAGGCATGGCGGTACTGGAGGCTATGATGCAGCAGTGGTGATGGTTGTGGTAGTGAGTTTTCACAGTGGTGGCACCAATGATGATGATGGTGGTGGTGACAGGCAATAATGGCAGTGGGGGTGACGTGGTGGTGACAGCCTGTTCCGTTCTGAGGTTTTGAAATAAGGCACACCCTCCACTAAGGAGAGAAAGAAGGAGCCCTTTGTCACTCTGTGTTCCTCCCTTCCCTGTCTTGGAAAGCACTTGGAACACTTTGGAACACTTTATACTTCCCTTGAACTTTACAAAGGCCTAATCTACTTAGGGCAACTTTATCTGTTCCAAATCTGGGCTGCACACAATCCCCCAAGTCTCATCCTAGGTTGAAAGAGGCTAAAATTGAAATTTATGACCTTGGGAGTAGTTTTTGTCAGAGCAAATGACAAGGAGGCATTTACCATCTGAAAATGTTTGACTTTGAACAGTGTCCCATAGGCATTTATGGCCATGACAAATTAAAAAAAAATATTTAAAATTTAAGGAAATTAAGTTCTATATACAAGAATTGTGTTTCTGAAGTGGCTAGGTATGAATCAGGGACTGATGAACTGAATGACACTTTTAATGTCTTGGGGACCTCACACTCTTGAGGTGAATAATGAATTTCCAGGTGATGAAACCAGATCTCTATTTTCTCAGAGGAGATGTTTAAAAGTCAAGTTTTGTCTGGGATTTTCTCTCCTAAAAACGTTACAGTGATTGAGTGCAATTGAATCATTACTAATGAAAGCAGATGTAAATATGTAATTTTTAAATAAAGGCCCCCTTAAAATTAAAAGCATCTTTGCAAGCCCTACTGTCAGGCACAGAGTAGGTGGGCAGTAAAGCCTTGCTGAAGGAAAAAGCTGAAATCTTGTTATCCTTCTTGTTGTTACAAATAATATCATTGTGAATCAACCCCACATAACTTTTACACAGGTTTCTTGGGCCAGAGTGTGGTTCCTGATTCATCAGGAACAATTTAATCAAGTGAGCCCTCCTGAATCTGCTCTCTCTCCACCTCGGATTCTACCCATCACCCCCGCCAAGGATCTTAACTCTAACTCTGACTACACTCATTATTAGCAAGTGAAAATGAAAAAAGTTCTCAAATCCCAGTCCTTTGTAATCATTGGTTAATCGTCAAGCCAAGCGTTTGATTCTGCTTTTCTATTTCTTCACTGACTAAGGAGGTCAAGGTATTTGAAGCGTGTCTATTAATATTTAACAAGAAAAGGCAGATTTGAAAAGAGATATCAGTTCTTCCAGAGGGGCTTCATCTTCTAAAATGAAACTAGGGCTGGCTTATTTTTTTCATTCTTTATTGGAAAGCTTGAAAAAATGCTAAGAAAAGATCAGAGATTGATGCTCTGAAATAACATTTTACCTACAAAAAACTATTTGAAGACAAGAAAAATCTGCTAGAACTGTTGAACTCTATGAACACCAAGGCATATCTGCTATACACTCATGTCCCTTTAATATTCATATAGACTGATGATATAGTTGATCATGTAGACTGGAAATAGGGAGAGAGAAGGATCCCAGGACGATTTAGATGTATTGATCTCACTCTTCCCAGTTCAAAAATACAGAAACGGTTTTCTGCAAATTGTTTCATGACTAACTTGCCTACATTCCAATGGAAACGCCTACCTCATAACAGATCACCTGCTGTGAGGAAGCCCTCAGTGATTTACGTGACTGTGGGGAATTGGGAAGGGGACTGGTGTCACGGGTGGCCTTGGAGGGGTGGGGCGCAGAGGGAAGCAGGGACATCCCACCCAGCAGTAATGCAGCCCTGGACCAGCTCTCTGAGGGTGGGTGGGTGTGGATGAAGAGCTATGGAGTGGCCGCCACAGCCCCATGAAGCTCTGGGATTCTAGGCTCATTTCTGAGTCTCAGTGACCTCATCTGTCCAGCCAGGTTAATGATAGAAATCCTATCTGCAATTCACAAGATGTTATGTGAATCAAATTACATGTCTCTGTTGCTCTCTGGAAGTGTAAGAGTATTATGATTATTATTATTACCACCACCATCATCATCACATATATCAGTTATCAAAACAAGAAGAGATTCACAGAGGACAGACTTGTAGTTGCCAAGGCAGGGGGTGGGGGGAGGTAGGGAAGGGAAGAATTGGGAGTTTGGGATTAGCAGATGTAAACTGTCATGTACAGGATGGATAAACAACAAGGTCCTACTGTATAGCTCAGGGAACTATATTCAGTATCCTGTGATAGACTATAATGGAAAAGAATCTGAAAAAGCATATATATGTATAACTGAGTCACTGTACTGTAGAGAGGAGATTGATGTAACATTGTAAATCAACTATACTTCAGTAACTTTTTAAAAAGTGTATCAGTTATCTGCTTGCAGGCTGTGAGACTGCTAGATAAAATCCTGGTTTATGAGTATAGAATGCCCCATCAAGAGCCAGTGGAACTTGTGTGTGGGGAGCCTACAGCGCATGCATTTGTGGTTATAGCCTCTCCATGCTCTGCATCCTGGAGCTTCCGGAGCAGTTTTGGCAGTGCCTTCAGCACCCGGCATTAGGCGGGACACCTAGATATTTGCAGCTCTTGGTGGCCAGTTCTCTGCTGAAACTGGAGGCAGTCTTCTGGTGGGAGGCAAGTCATGGGAGGTGGGGTTATGACATGGGATACTAGGTAGAAAGTTTTCTCCCCTTAGCAAAAAGGAGGTACCCTTTTAGGCTACTACAGTTGTTCATCACTAACATTGTGAAGCGATGTCTACACTTTAATAATAAAATATAACGAGGACAACAGCATTCAGAACAGCAAGTTCCCATGTAGGCTCCTTTTGGAGGGGTTAGTTCAATAGGGTTGTTATTTAGTCACTAAGTCATGTCCAGCTCTTTTGCAACCCCATGGACTGTAGCCCTCCAGGCTCCTCTGTCCATGGGAGTTCCCAGGTGAGAATACTAGAGTGGGTTGCCATTTCCTTCTCCAGAGGATCTTCCTGACCCAGGCATTGAACCTGTATCTCCTGCATTGGCAAGCAAGTTCTTGACTGCTGAGCCCATAGGGTTGGTTCTTACCATTAACTGCAATAGGAAAACCTTTCAAACATGATTTAGCATCACTTGCGTTTTTTGATCTACAATGTCCACTATCCATCTTACCTAAAATACCAGTGGACAAAGAAACACTTAAGATGACCATTCTCCCAGGAGACAACTATGAGAAGAAAATAGTCTCTTCTGTCTGCACAATGAAACAGTGAAACCACATTTTAATTAGAGTTTGGGGTCATTCACTTTTCCTCACTCGGGATGAAAATAGATGAAACGTTAGGAGTCATCTAAAAGTGCTAGAGAAGTCTGAATGGGTAAAATCTGATACTTAGCCTGAGTAAAACTCAAACCAATTTTAAATTTCTTTCATGTTCTCCACTTTCTTTTTTAGTATTCACTTATAAGTTTTTAATGGCAAAAGGAAATTGCCATCTTTTGAGAAACACAGAGAAAAGTCTTGAGAGACATTCACTGTGCAAAGGTTTCATGTCATTTCTGCTAGTTTTTTTTTTTTCTTTATATTCCTACTCTCTAGTTCATAACAAGAATTTACAGCTTAGAAATCAAAAAGGAAAGGTTTTAGACAGTGTTTTAAAATAGATTAAAAAAAATTCTACAAAGCTATCATTTGGTGCTTCCAAAACTTATTTTCAACATCTTGGAAAGGAAATACGTTTTAGAAGTCCTGGGAACCGATCACATTTAGTTTTTAATAGTCTCTTACTTGAAACTGTAACTTTAAATTCTGTAAGTGGCACCTATCTTCCTAGCAGCTGAATATGTGACTTAAATGGAAGCAAAACTGCTTGACTTATATTGTCCAGAAGTTTTAAAGAATGCTTCATTTGAGGGGAAAAAGGATTTTTAAAGAACATTTACTTTTAAAATCAAGTTTCTTTCAAAGTAAATATGAAATCAGTTTAAAAAACTAGGAAATAAGAGCTACCAAATAACTTAAAAACTTCCTAAAGCAGAGAAATTTAACATCTAATTCCCAAAAGAAGACATCATTCTGTAATAGAGGCATTGAGAAACCCTAGAAATAATTCTAGGAGAAGCTTTAGAAATAATTCAGCAAATTAATCACCATTACCTTTTTTAGGTCTGGCCATTCTCTTGGTAAAATATGAGTGTGGATGTCAATCTTCATTGCCACAGGATCAGAGGAGATGCATATAAAGAAAGAAGTTTTGATATGAAGAGGTCTTCATGAAAACCATGGAGTTAATTGATTTACTTAGTCTCTTTACAGCTGCCACACCACTCGGTATGCCTGCTTAACTGGTCTAGATCCACTGGAACTGCCTTCTTAAAGTCCACAGCTCTGTTTGTTTGTCTACTTGGCTTTGGGTCAACAACTCTTTGGTAATCAGGACTCAGGGCACAAAATTAAAAAAAAAAAAAAAACAACTACTAAAGCCTGTGAGGTCAAACATACTTACAGGCTGCTTTTGAGTACAGGAGATCTAAAACTGACTAATCTTTGTTTTTGAATATTTTAATTTTTATGAAGATATACATACTTAGAAATCAAGTATCAGAAAGCTTTTAAAGGAAACAAATAGATCCCTGACTCATCTGTTCTTATTCTTGGTTTCATTCCTTAGAAGAAACCAAGTAATGCTTTTGCTTTTTGTACCATAGTTACCTCCAGGTCTTTAAACCATACTTAGCAATTGTCTTGTTCATGATAATCTAGGATGTTGCAAAGTTGTGAAGGAAGTTTCATCTTTACTTTTTTTTAATACTTGATTAGTCAATATTGATATATTTTTATTAACTAAAATCCATAGTTTACATTAGGGTCCAGTCCTTGAGTTGTGTATTATGTGGGATTTTGTTTAGCTTTTTATATTTTATTGGAGTATAGCCAATATAATTTACTTTTAAATCATAGAAAGAACTTCATACTTTGTATATGTAATTTCCTCCATTGCTTTTTTTTCATTTTTTAAAAAAATTTATTTGGTCACACCTTGTAGCATGTGGGATATTAGTTCCCCAACCAGGGATTGAACCCACATCCTTTGCATTGGAAGATGGAGTTTAACCACTGGGCCACCAGAGAAGTCCTCTTTTATATATTCATTCATTCATTTAACAAATTTTTATTGAGAACTACTGTGTGCTGAGGATATAAGGCTGTATGAGAGTTAGAATGATACATACATTGTTATAGGTACTTGTAGAGAGTGTAAGTATTGGGAGAAATAGAGGGTTGTCAGAGCAGTTTGGGGAGGGCTTCCACTTCTCTTTCCTTGATTTGACTCTGCCAATCAAAGAGATCAAGCTCAAGGAGAAGCAGAAATGCCAGTTTAGGAAGGAGTAGAAAAGACCATGTGTTCACTTTCAGGAAGAGGAGGCAAATCTTTCAATATAAAGATTGAAGAGATTATTAATATATTGTACTGGACATTTTCACTTCTTCACCTAAGGATGGGTTTGCAATTTAAAGTGGCTTTAGGAATTTTTATTAGCTAAAAATGAGTGGAAATGTCAAGGAGACTGCCTAGGTTTTCATCCAGAGGGAGGAGAAAGACTACCTCTACCAAGCAGTAGTCTTTCCCAAGCAGAAGGGAAAGTAAGAGATTTAAAATGTCACATGTGCAATACATCCAGTGAGTCCTGTCAGCATACATGTAACAGAAGAACAATGCATTTTTAAAAAATTAATTAATTAATTAATTTATTTTTGGCTGCACTGGGTCTTTGTTGCTGTACCCGGGCTTTCTCTGGTTGCGGCAGGGGCTACTCTTCATTGCAGTGAGGGCTATTCTTTGTTGCAGTGAGCAGGCTTCTCTTATTGCGGAGCATGGGCTTTGGGCACTCGGGCTTGGTAGTTGTGGCACATGGGCTTAGTTGCTCAAGGCATGTGGGATCTTCCCAGACCAGGGATTGAACCTATATCCCCTGCACTGCAAGGTGGATTCTTAACCACTGGGCCACCAGGGGTCCAGAAAAGAGCAATGCTTTTACTTCTGCTCATAAAGACAGGCAAACATTTTGGCTTGAAAGGGCAGGAGGTCACAGTGTCCTCATGAACTAAAGAAAGTACTCTTTCAGTTTCTACTATAACACTAAGGAAAGTGACAGCAAAAGGAAAATTGTATAAGATCTCATCTCACATCTAGAAAATGAATTATGAATCAGATGAGCTTTATACTGGCATTACTTTGTGGAAGAAGGCAAGAGATCCTTAAATTATTCAGTAGTTCCATTGTATAAAAATAAAATACGGCTTAGACCAAGTCTGAGTAGTTGCTTTCTCCTGGCCCTAATCTTATGGCTATGAATCAGCTCAAATATTTACCAAGGTTCAGTTCCTGACTCTACTGATTTTTACCCAGATATCACTGGGGAAAGTTACTTAGTCTCTCTGTGGATGCTTTTGAAATGTGGTGCTGGAGAACACCCTTGAGAGCCATTGGACCACAAGGAGATCAAATCAGTCAATCCTAAAGGAAATCAACCCTGAATATACGTGAGAAACACTGATACTGAAACTGAAGCTCCAATACTTTGGCTACCTGATGCAAAGAGCTGACTCATTGGAAAAGATGCTGATGTTGGGAAAGATTGAGGGCAGGAGGAGAAGGGGGAAACAGAACATGAGATGGTTGGATGGCATCACTGACTCAGTGGACATGAGTTTGAACAAGCTCTGGGAGATAATGAAGGACAGGGAAGCCTGGTATGCTGCAGTCCATGGGGTTACAAAGAGTTGGACATGACTTAGTAACTGAACAACAACAAAAATAGGGATGATAGTAGAAGAACTGATTCATAAAGTTGTGTTAAGCATTAACTTGAATAACATAAAACTGTCAGCTATGAATTAGATGATGACATGTAATCCAATTATTTCTTAATCTACCATATGCAGAATGACAGGAAGTCTGATGGTGGATTATATAAGAACCCTGGGTTTATGTGATGCAGGACTGTGGGGTGGAAACACCCTCTCTGTGATGGTCCTGATTATATTTCTCCGTGGCCAGGCCTGTGATCCACTTGAAGTTAGGCAGCTCCACTGGTAGAAAAGGACTTCTCCTGGAGGCTCCCACTCCAAATTAGAATTCTTCTTTCTTCCTGTACCTGCTCTTCTTCTTTGTGTTTCCTCTCTCAGTGGATGACACTGTCCAAACCGAATTTTTCCCTCTTTGCCTCTCTCTTTCTCTTCCCCACAATCAATAAGGCTTCAGCTCTTTTTATTCTAGCCCCATGGATCTCCCAACCTTGTTCCTTCCTCTCCAGTGTCACTTTCAGGCCCTCATCGTCTGTCTCCAGGACTGTTTAATCGTCCAGTAATGGTCTCTGACTCCAGTCTTGGCCCACTGTAATCCATCCCCAGGACTCTACGTCAGTGTGATCTCTCTAAAGTTCTATGTGATCTCATTTCCTTCCAGCTGAACATTTTCCGTGGTTTCTCACTCTAAGTTCAAGTGTGCATGGGAAGCAAGGTCCCATATCTACTTTTTACCTCTGTGCTGTGCCACTGTTCTCTGTGCCCTAGGCTTAGGGAGCACTTTATGCCTCCCCAGATGGAATGCATTTCCATTTTTGTCTTTACTTATGGCTTCTCTGACTGTCACTGAACATTTAGCTTAAATATCACTCCTCTATGAAGCCTCTCCAGACTACTCCTACCGCAAATGGTAAAGGAGGACTACCCACTCCTGGGAGACTTAGTTAGTTGAGGGAGTGAGTGAGTAGAAATGACCCCAGTAAAGCTGTGGCAGATTTAAAGTTCATCTTCAAGGGTAACAGAATCCCTTTCTGCTATCTTTTACCCAGCTCTTGCTTCTGGCACCCAGAGATGTCTTTACCTCTTTTTCTTCCTTATCAATATTTGCTATTTGAAGAGGATCTGGCTTCAGTCTTTTGCACTTGAGTTTGAATTTGTCTACATTGGGAAACTGTTGAATTAATGAATTTTTGAGAAAATATCATAGGGTCAGGGACCATGTTTGTCTTTTCTGTTACAACCTCAGCGAAAAGCAACTGAGTAGGTGATGCGATGATTAATTTTATGTGTCAGATTGGCCCAGATATTTGATTGAACACTTTTTTAGAAGTTTCTTTGAAGGTTTTGTGGGTTTTGTTTCATTTTTTTTTTTCCGGATGGGATTAACATTTGAATCAATAGTCTTGAGTAAAGCAGAGTACCCTCTATAATGGGGGTGGGCCCTTCCAATCATTTAAAAGCCTTAATATAAAAAGACTGACAACCCTGGATGAGGAGGAAATTCCACCAGTAGGTGGTTTTCATACTTGAACTGCAGCACCTACTCTTTATTGGCTCTCTAACCTATTGGCCTACTCTGCGGATTTTGGATTTGCTAGCCTCCACAATTACGTCAAGTTAATTCCTTAAAATAAATCTCTCTCTATATATACATACACACACATCTTGTTGGTTCTGTTTCCTTGGAGAAACCTCAAAAAATACAGTATTTTATAGGTGTTTCATTAAATATTTGATTAATTCATCATTAATTAAATACACATGAATAGGTAGATAAAATATATTTTTCTGGAACATTACTGTCTGAGCTTCACGTTATGAGTATGAACTGTTGTGCAAAAGGTTTCAGCCTTTATTCAATAGCATGCAGCAACAGGTGTCATTCTCAGTATTTCTGTGAATTCTCTGGCACTCTTTATTTTTGGAAAATTAAGGTATTCAAGGGTAAAAACAGAAGCCAACTCTTGGATTTTTAGCTTTTTCTTTAAATTAAAGCATAGTTGATTTAAAATGTTGTGTTAACTTCTGCTGTACAGCAAAGTGATTCATATATGCATATATATATATATATATTCTTTTTATAAACATTCTTTTCCATTATGGTTTATCATCGGATATTGATTATGGTTCTCTGTGCTATACAGTAGGACTTTGTTGTTTATCCTATGTAGAAGCTTACATCTGTTAACCCCAACCTCCCACCCTGTCCTTCCCCCAACCCTCTCCTCCTTGGCAACCACCAGTCTGTTCTTGATGTACATGATTTTGAGTTTTAAAAGCTTCGGCCTCAATAGTTGACTTTGAACCACAGACTTAGGAGGATCTGAGGTTGAGATGAAATTTTCACCCATCTCTGATTTAATAAAGACCTCCTCCCCGAGAAATAAAGACCTCCCAGAGCAGGCAGAGGGGAATCAGAGAAGGAGAAGGAAGTGTGTTGATACTGTGGGTCCCTGAGGAGCTCATCCCTTTGCCCTGCCTCCCATGGCCAAACCTGGGAGTGGGATGGGAGGAGAAATCTCAGATTGGTTGTGAGATCTTGATCTGGTAGGAGAGGGGATTCCCAGACATTGCTTGGGAAGGCGGCAAGAAAATGTGGTAGAATGTTGTGGCTGAGCAGAGAAGGCATTATATAGGTGAGCAGAGTGCCCGAGGCTCAGTAAGGCAAGAGAGCTGCAGAATGAACCAAAGAGGAGGGTGGAAGTAGCTGAAAGCAAGCCAGTCTTGAAGGGGCCTTGGGGGAGGGAGGTGATGAGTCAGCAGGTGCCTGTGTGTGCTGACGATGGAACATGTTTCAATATACATCAGCATGAACAGTGACCCAAATGAAATACCACTGAAACTGAGTTCCCCTGCTGAGTTTATAATTAACCTCTCTATCCAAAACCTTACTCTCCTGCTTATCCTGTTCCTGTTCCCTTCAGGACTGAAGAGTATCAAAGAGAAGGGGAGCCTGAAACCTAGTAGGACCCTGTGGGGCACTCCCTGCTACAAAAGCCCCTTGGTGTCCCCTGTTTCTTGTAGAAAAAGACCTCAGCTTCCTAGGCCTCCCCTGAGTTCCAAAGAGTCATTGGGATCACTCTTCATGCTAGTGTATATTGATACATGTTCCTCCCATCATCAGTGCACACAGGTGCCTGCTGATCACAAACACATAGAACCCAGATTGATTGGAACCAGAAAGTGACTAAAACACTTTAATGATTAAACATCACCCTGTCACCTCACCACCAATCAATCAGAAGAAAGTCAACCCTGATCCTTAATTTTGCTCTTAACAACTCTTCGCTGGGACTTCCCTGGTGGTCCAGTGGTTAGGACTCCCATGTTTCCGCTGCAGGGGCACAGGTTTGGTCCCTGGTCAGGGAACTAAGATCCTGCATGCCACGCAGTGTGGCTGACAACAGATTCTTCCCTGAAAGCCTTCAGGGAGTTTGGGCCTTTTCAGTATTAGCTGCCCATTTTCTTTGCTTGGTGCCCTACAATAAACTCTATACTTTCCTTTGCCCCAACCCAGTGTCAGTACATTGGCTCTTCTGCCTGGCAGGTGAGCAGACCCAAGATTGGTTTGGTAATACCTCTTCTGCCTGCTAATGCCTTGGGCTACAAAAGAGAGTAAGGAGAGTCTGGGGTAATGGTTTACAGCATGGACTATAGCATAGAAGACACGAAGTTTATTTCCTTGAGCAGATCACTTAATTTTCTATGTACTTATCTCCCCATATTTAAATAGAGAATAATAAAACCTACCTTGGGATGTTGTAAGATTAAAATGAGTTAAGACATGGAAAGCATATAAAACAATGCCTACAGACTTTCCTGGTGGTCCAGTGTTAAGACATCACACTTTCAATGCAGGAGACACAGGTTTGATCTCTGACCAGGAAGATTCTACATGCTTTGGAGCAACTAAGCCTGTGCACCACAGTTATTGAGTCTGTGCTCTAGAGCCCAGGAGCCACAACTACTGAGCCCATGCACCGTAGAGCCCGTGCTCACAAGAGAAGCCACTGCAGTGAGAAGCCCATGCACCACAATGAAGAGTAGCCCCCCTCGCCACAACTAGAGAAAACCCCACTCAGCAATAAAGACTGAGCACAGCCAAATAAATTATATAATATAAATATATATATATATATATATATATATATATATATATAAAAGATCCAACTTGCTGCATGGCATGGCCAAATTTTTTTTTTAAATAAAATAAAAATGCAAGTCTCTTTTAAAAAATAAAATAATAAAATAAAATAATGCCTAGCGTAGATAAAGTGAAAGTGAAAGTGAAGTCGCTCAATCGTGTCCAACTCTTTGCAACCCCATGGACTGTAGCCTACTAGGCTCCTCTGTCCATGGGATTTTCCAGGCAAGAGTACTGGAGTGGGTTGCCATTTCCTTCTCCATAGCATAATAAGTGGTATATAATTGTTAGTTGTCATTTATCATATTATTGTCATCACATAAGCCCTTCAGAATTTAGACAAAACCTCAAGGAAAATGTGTGGATAAGAGAAAACCTGAAATAACTGCGATTAAGTTTCTGCCATCTGATGGCATTAGGATTTGTATTAACAACTGAGAGAGATTATAGAAAAGTAGAGAAACTTACATTTTGCATACATTTATATGATGACACATGAAATTTTTGCAAGTTCTCCTCGGAATTCCAGGTGTTATGTGTGAAGGGAGGTTTTTGGGCGCAAGATGGGGTTGATAATCCCTTGATTTATAGGCCATATTATCAATGGATGCAAGCTTCCCTGGTGGCTCAGTGGTAAAGAACCTGCCTGGAATGCAGGAGATGCAGCAGGAGACAGGGGTTTAATCCCTGGGTCAGGAAGATCCCCTGGTGAAGGAAATGTCAACCCACTCCAGTATTCTTGCCTGGGAAATCCCATGGACAGAGGAGTCTGGTGGGCCACAGTCCATGGGGTCGCAAAGAGTCAGACAAAACTTAGTGACTGAGCACATCAGCCACCTGAGGAGGCCTGGAGCAATGGAGATCAAAGTTTAGGAGGAAGTTTAGCTCAGGAGGACAGGAAGAAATAAAGACCAGAGTACAGATAGAGGGTTAGCTTTGAAGAGGGGGAATCCCTTCTTCTTAGGGTGAAGGGAGATAGGAAGGGATACAATGGGGCTGTGATGTCCAAAGCCTCAGCCATCAAGGGCTGCTAAAATACATGGTCTTTCTGAGGTGAGAATTGAGATCATCTACTGAGTCAGGGCTAGAAGTTTGAAAAGAAAAGAAAGGAACAGCTTTAAAATGGCATTTGAGTTGTTGCTAGGGGATGAACAGCAGCATAGAGGCTATAGTGAAGTTGGACCTTCAGAATATTTAATGGAAAACCACTTGAAAACACACAAAGGAATTTTTAATCTGGAAGAAAATACAGCTATAAATGCACACAGTGAGGGGGGTGGATAGATTGGGAGACTGGGATTGACATATACACACTGCTATATATAAAATGGATAACTAATAAGAACCGACTGTATAGCACAGGGAACTCTTCTCAATATAATGAACTATATGGGAAAAGGATCTAAAAATGAGTGGGTATAGGTATAACTGATTCTTTTTGCTGTATAGCAGAAACTAACACAACATTCAAAATCAAGTATGCATGCATGCTTGCTAAGCCGCTTCAGTTGTTTCCAGCTCTTTGGGACCCTATGGACTGTAACCCACCAGACTCTTCTATCCACGGGATTATCCAGGCAAGAATATGGAGGGGGTTGCTGTGCCCTCCTCCAGACGATCTCCCTGACCCAGGGATTGAACCCATATCTCCTGTGGCTCCTGCATTAGCAGGCAGATTCTTTACTGCTAGCACCACCTGCTGCTGCTGCTACTGCTGCTAAGTCACTTCAGTTGTGTCCGACTCCGTGTGACCCCATAGACGGCAGCCCACCAGGCTCCCCTGTCCCTGGGATTCTCCAGGCAAGAACACTGGAGTGGGTTGCCATTGCCTTCTCCAATGCGTGAAAGTAAAAAGTGAAAGGGAAGTCGCTCAGTCGTGTCTGACTCTTAGCAACCCCATGGACTGCAGCCCACCAGGCTCCTCTGTCCATGGGATTTTCCAGGCAAGAGTACTGGAGTGGGGTGCCATCACCTTCTCCGAGCACCACCTGGGAAGCCCATAAATCGACTATAATAAAAATCTTTTAAAATAATAAAAAAAATTTTTTTAAAGCATTAGAGGGAATTCTGTGGTGGTCCAGTGGTCAGGACTCTGAGCTTCTACTGCCAGGGGCTCAGATTCAATTCCTAGTCTGAGAACTAAGATTCCACAAGCCATGTGGCATGGCCAAAAAAAAAAAAAAGGTATTAGATCAAATAAAGATACTCCTAAAGGTGAAAAAATATAAATGCACGAAGTGGTTCTATTAGAGTAGTGAAATTCTGAATTGTTTTTTTAATTTCTGTATTTTCAAAATATTTCATAATGAAGTTATAATACTCTAATCATTGGAAAGGTTTATAAAAATATATTTTAAAGGAATTTATAATGTGGTCTCAAAAGTCACTATAATTAATCTCATCTTTTTCTGTAAATCATAATGGTTTGTCTTGTCTAGGGAGTTTTATCATAGGTTATCTAATGTTTTCATCTCACTTTGATAATCTTAGCATGTAGCTTACCTGTTTCCTTAAACGATTGAGTCAGTAATCCCACAGTGCTGTATGTTCTACTCCAGTTGCCCCCTGAATTATTTTTTAAATCAACTGAAGAAACCAAAAATTAAGATTCAATCCAGGATCTCCTCTGATTACATTAGCTTTTGCCAGATCAGTGTAACCTAGTAAGATTCTACATTCATGGAGAGCTATGTCTCTCGGAAGTCAGGGAAAATGATTGGCTTGCTCTAAATTAGATTTATTGAGTGTCAACCTAAAATCTAGTGGTATACTTGATTTTATTCTTTTTTTTTCCCCCACTGTGACTTTGACTCAGAGATCAGCTCTCCCCTCTCTTCATTCACAATTGCCATAATTGATGCCTAATTCAGAAATGAGGCGGTAGGCATTTCCGTAATGGGAGATTATGTGTTATTCACTCATAAAGACAATGCTACGGCTGTCAGTCATTGCATGCTTCACAGTGCTATGGAGGGGAGAAGCAGAAGTGAACAAATGTGAAATCCATCATCTGGAGTATATTTTAAAAAGAATAGTTCCATTCTAGACTTACTCAGAGCTCTAATGATAGAAAATAGTAACTTTTATCCCACGAGGTTGAGGATGGATTGAGAAAGACCAGAGAGTCTCAATCTTAATTCCCAAGTGGTAATCACTAGGGGAACTTTAAAAATGTTGCTCTTCCTCCCTCCAACTCCTACCCTTTTCCCTGGTTTCCCTGTCCAGAGTGGCCTAGTTAAATTTGAATTTATAATATTTATAGTATAAGTATTTCTCAAATATTGCCTGGGGCATACTTATATGAAAAAATTCATTATTAATCTGAAATTCGAATTTAGCTGTACACCCTGTCTTCTTACTTGCTAAATCTTTCATACAAACACCCTTCCTCCCAAATCCGCAAACAAGATTCAGAAGTGAAAGGTCTGGTAGTTTAAAAAGTTCCTCAGGTGATTCTAATGTGCACCAAGATTCAGAAACACTGGGCTAATAAACCTTAAAAGGTTTAAGCTGTAAAACCGTGGAAGCTGACCTTTGGTAGAAGGCAAACTAAAATAGGAAAGAGGAAGATGATAAATGATTGTTAAGACAGCTCAGTCGAATCCATCACGACTTCTTTGAAGTCTTCTGTTTTGTTGTCCTATATTCTATATTTGTTATAATTTATTGAGGAGGACATTCATGCTACACATACATGTGTATGTAATCCCTTCTGGATTACTATACCCTTCTGGATTACTATACCCTTGACTGATGCTGAGTAGGGAATTCTAGGTATTTATTCTAGGCATGTGTAGCCATGCTCTGTGTCACTGATCATTTCTGCCCCCTCCAAACTGTGTCCTCTGGCAACAGGGCTGGCTGAACCTGGAGGAGACACATGGCCCAAGACAATCAGTTTATGGTCTGGACAGTGGCCTATAAAGTATTGTGGTATAAGAGTTCTGCCCAGTAGATTGATGGTGATTCAGTTGGACCAGACAGATTCTTTCTGTGTTTTATTTCTGTATACAGAGCGCCAGATAATGGAAGGAAGCAGAATCAAACGGGATAGGTTGGGTCAGTGGTGTTCAGACTTCAGTGAGCGTTAGAATAATTTATAGGGCTAATTGGGCTAGTTTCTGCTACAGTAACGAACAAGCCCCAGATCTCCATGGTTGAAGGAAACAGAGGTTTCTTTCTTGTTTGGGCCACGTGTTTGTTGTAGGTTGTCTGGGTGCTCAGTTTCCAATGTCAGTGTCAGCTTCCTCACTCTGAGACTCAGCCTGATGGAGCAGCCACTGTCTGGGACATCCTGGCTGTGATCACAGCAGAGGACACAGGGAGTGCGTGGTGAAGCACACCCTGACTCTTAAAGTTACCCCTGGAGGTGACATATGTCACTTCTACTCAATTGTGCTGGCCAAAGAGAATCATATGGCCCCACATAACTTCTAGTGGGCTGGTAAACACAATCTTATTTTCTTAGAAGGAAGAGAACTAGAAGATTTGCAAACTGCTTTAATTATCAACCAATGGCTGGAACCAAAAAAATACACACAAAAAGAGACTAGCATGCAGAGGGCATGAAATCATCAGAGCCAGGGACTGAGGAAAACCCTGGCTGGTCAGTTGGTAGTGGCAGGGATGATTAGAGACAAGATGTGGATATATAGAGTCATATAGTGGTTGATGATGGTTATTGAAGCTGCTTTTGATCCTAAACCACCTCTAAAGTTGTTGCATTATGTTCTGATAACCATGGATGTATTAATATGGATGTTCCCACATCAATACCTCTAGGCCCAAAGTATGACCAAGGAGTGGCTATTTGGAGGTGTGTAAATGGAGCCTAGGCATGTGGGCTAGGCGTCTGAGACCAGGAGGGGACCTAGAGGTAAGAAGAGAAAGGGGCATAATTCATGGTCTGGGGACCAGGGCTCTCTGCAGTATCATGATTGAGCACAGAACCTTTAAGAACCCAAGAATTTTAACTTCAAACTTGGCTTTCCACATGGTTCTGAAGGCATATTTGTAAAAGTAGTTTGGATAGAATATATTCCAGTTTCTTAGGTTGGTTTGTCCTTATAAATATTCATAATTATGCCACATAGATCTCCATTTATTTTTTAATTTTAAAATTATTTATATACGTATTTATTTATTTAGGCTGCACTGGGTCTTAGTTTCAGCACATGGGATTTTTTTTTTCAGAATCTTTTTTTTTTTTAATTGCAGCATGTGAACTCTTAGTTTCAGCATGTGGGATCTAGTTCCCTGACCAGGGATGGAAGCTGGGCCCCCTGGGTACCACTGGGAGTGTGGAGTCTTAGCACTGGACCAGCAGGGAAATCCACATAGGTCTCCATTTATATCCTTGCCACGTGCTGTGTGTGCTAAGTCACTTCAGTCATGTCTGACTCTTTGCGACCCCATGGATTGTATCCCACCAGGCTCCTCTGTCCATGGGATTCTCCAAACAAGAATACTGGAGTGGATTGCTATGCCCTGCTGCAGGAGATCTTCCGACTCAGGGATCAAACCTGAGTCTCTTTGTCTCCTCCATTGGCAGGTGGGTTCTTTAATACTAGCGCCACCTGGAAATTCCCTTGCCCCAGACCCTGTAAATGTTAGAGACTGATCTGGAGGGCAGGTGGAGAACTCAGGAGGTCAGGACTCAGATCGTGGCCTGGGGCAGTAAGGAAGCACCTGTCAATATAATTCTGTGGTGCAAATACTGATGAATCTGCTTTGACTATCAAATTTTACAGATTTAAGAAACAATGAATTGTCTCCAAATCAGGTTCTCCAAAGCCTCGCAAAAGAGCTTGGCAGAAAAAGGGTAAACGCTTATATTTCACTTAGCCAATTTGGCTCTCACTCTAATCTGTCAACAATTTGTTTACAACAAGCTATGTTGTCATATTAAGAGCACTAGTGCGAGAATTAAAACACGTGGTTTCTAGACACTGCAGCCTGGTGGCCAAGAGTGTGGGCTTTGGAACCAGAGAGATACCAGCTGGGAGGTCAACTCTTCTGCTTACAAGCTGAGTGATCTCAAGCAAGTATCAACCTCTCTGAGCTTCAGTTTCTCCATCTCTAAGTAGAATAAGGATCCCTGCCTGACACGGGTATTGTTAGGATTTAGTAAGACACACCTGAAAGTGCCTGGTGCCTAAGGGGTAACTGGTGCCACTGTGGTTTTGTTGCTTCTATTGTTATAATTGCACAACCTTCGACCAGCTAGTTAAACTCACTTCAAAATTAATTAGAAAAAAATACCAATACAGTATACTAACGCATATATATAGAATTTAGAAACATGGTAACAATAACCCTGTATACGGGACAGCAAAAGAGACACTGATGTATAGAACAGTCTTTTGGACTCTGTGGGAGAGGGAGAGGGTGGGATGATTTGGGAGAATGGCATTGAAACATGTGTATTATTATATATGAAACGAGTTGCCAGTCCAGGTTCGATGCACGATACTGGATGCTTGGGGCTGGTGCACTGGGATGACCCAGAGGGATGGTATGGGAAGGGAGGAGGGAGGAGGGTTCAGGATGGGGAACATGTGTATACCTGTGGCGGATTCATTTTGATATATGGCAAAACCAATACAATATTGTAAAGTTAAAAATAAAATAAAATAATAATAAAAAAAGAAAAAATAGGGTAGCACATTCACATAGTTAAAATCAGATATGAAAAAATATATATATTGAAAAAAATTATCCCCCACCTCTCTCCCCATCCATTCCTCATTTCACACAGCCTTATCTTCTGTGTTTTGGAGAGGGAAATGGCAACCCACTCCAGTATTCTTGCCTGGAGAATCCCATGGACGGAGGAGCCTGGTGGGCTACACTCCACGGGGTCGCTAAGAGTCGGACACGACTTCACTTTCACTTTATCGTCTGTGTTAGTTGTGGGTGTGTCCTTCCAGTATTTTATTCAAAAATAAGCAAATGAAAATAATATATTCTTGTTTTCTCCCTTTTCATACACAAAAGGTAGCACACTATATTTTTTTTTCACTTAGCAGTGTCTCTTAGAGATCTTTCCATATCAGTATTTAGAGAGCTTCCTCATTCTTTTCTACAGCTGCATACTATTCCACTGTGAATTTTATTTCCTTACTCCCCTCAGCTCAGTTCAGTCGCTCAGTCATATCCAACTCTTTACAACCCCATGAACTGCAGCATGCCAGGATTCCCTGTCCATCACCAATTCCTGGAGTTTACTCAAACTCATGTTCATTGAGTCAGTGATGCCATCCAACCATCTCATCCTCTGTCGTCCCCTTCTCCTCCCTCCTTCAATCTTTCCCAGCATCAGGGTCTTTTCCAATGAGTCAGCTCTTTGCATCAGGTGGCCAAAGTATTGGAGTTTCAGCTTCAGCATCAGTCCTTCAAATGCATATTCAGGACTGATTTCCTTTAGGATGGATTGGTTGGATCTCCTTGCAGTCCAAGGGACTCTCAAGAGTCTTCTCCAACACCACAGTTCAAAAGCATCAATTCTTCGGTGCTCAGCTTTCTTTATAGTCCAACTCTCACATCCATACATGACTACTTGAAAAAAAAAATAGCTTTGACAAGACGGACCTTTGTTGGCAAAGTAATGTCTCTGCTTTTTAATATGCTGTCTAGGTCGGTCATATGGTCATAACTTTTCTTCCAAGGAGTAAACATCTTTTAATTTCATGGCTGCAGTCACCATCTGCAAGTGATTTTGGAGCCCAGAATAAAGTCTGTCACTGTTTCCATTGCTTCCCCATCTATTTGCCATGAAGTGATCAGATGCCATGATCTTAATTTTTCTGAATGTTGAGTTTTAAGCCAACATTTTTACTGTCCTCTTTCACTTTCATCAACAGGCTCTTTAGTTCTTCTTCACTTTCTTCCATAAGGGTGATGTCATCTGCATATTTGAGGTTATTGATATTTCTTCTGGCAATCTTGATTCCAGCTTATGTTTTATCCAGTCTAGCGTTTCTCATGATGTACTCTGCATATAGGTTAAATGGGCAGGGTGACAATATACAGCCTTGAGGTACTCCTTTCCTGATTTGGAACCAGTCTGTTGTTCCATGTCCAGTTCTAACTGTTGCTTCTTGACTTGCATACAGATTTCTCAGGAGACAGATAAGGTGGTCTGGTATTCCCATCTCTTTAAGAATTTCCCACAGTTTGTTGTGATCCACACAGTCAAAGGCTTTGGCATAGTCAATAAAGCAGAAATAGATGTTTTTCTTGAACTCTCTTGCTTTTTTGATGTTTCAACGGATGTTGGCAATTTGATCTCTGGTTCCTCTGCCTTTTTACTCCCCTAGAGATAAACAACTGGATTGTTTCTTTTTAAAAACAATCTTATTGAAGTGTAGTTGATTTATAGTGCTAGTTTATGGTGTATAGCAAAGTGATTCAGCTATGTATATATGCTTTTTCACATTCTTTTCCATTATAGATTACTGCAAGATATTAAATATAGTTCCCTGTGCTATATAGTAGGACCTTGTTGTTTATCTATTTCATATATACTAGTTTGTTAATCTGAAACCTCCTGATTTATCTCTCACTCTTTTTTCCTCTTTGGTAACCATGAATTTGTTTTCTATGTCTGTGAGTCTATTTCTGTTTTGTAAATAAATTTATTTGCATCATAGATTCCACATATAAATGGAATATGATATAAGAGAAATGTGATATTTCTCTGACTCACTTCACTCATATGACAATCTCTAGGTCCATCCATGTTGCTGCAAATGGTGTTATTTCATTCTTTTTATGGCTGAGTAATATTCCATTGTATATATTTTCCACACCTTTATCCACTTATCTGTCAATGGACGTTTAAGTTGTTTCTGTCTTGGCTATTGTAAATAGTGCTGCTATGAATATTGGGACACTTGTATCTTTTTGAATAAGAGTTTTCTCCAAATATATGCCCAAGAGTGGGATTGCTAGATCATATGGTAACTTTATTGTTAGTGTTTTAAGGAACCTCCGTAATGTTTTCCATTGTGACCGCACCAATTTACATTCCCACCAACAGTGTAGGAGGGTTCGCATTTTATACTCTCTCCAACATTTATTATTTATAAGCTTTTTAATGATGGCCATTCTGACCAATGTAAAGTGGTACCACAACATAGTTTTATTTGGATTTCTCTGATAATTAGGGATAATGAGCATCTTTTCATGTGTCTATTGACCATCTGTAAGTCTTCTTATGAGAAATGTCCATTTAGGTCTTCTGCCCATTCTTTTACATTGGTTTGTTTGTTTTTTGTTATTGGGTTGTATGAGCTATTTGTATATTTTGGAAATTAAGCCTTTGTCAGTCACACTGTTTGCAAATATTTTTCCCCCAGTTCATAAGTTGTCTTTGTTTTCCTTTGCTGTGCCAAAGCTTATAAATTTGATTAGGTCCCATTTGGTTACTTTTGCTTTTATTGCTATTGCCTTGGGAGACTGACCTAAGAAAACATTGCCATGATTTATGTCAAAGAATGTTTTGTCTATGTTCTCTTCTAGGAGTTTTATGGTGTCCTGTGTTATATTAAAGTCATTAATCCAAAGAAAGAGAAGCTCTATACAGTCAGCAAAAACAAGACCAGGAGCTGACAGTGGCTCAGATCATGAACTCCTTATTGCCAAATTCAGACTTAAATTGAAGAATGTGGGGAAAACCACTAGACCATTCAGGTATGACCTAAATCAAATTTCTTATGATTATACAGTGGAAGTGAGAAATAGATTTAAGGGACTAGATCTGATAGACAGAGTACCTGATGAACTATGGACGGAGGTTCATGACATTGTACAGGAGACAGGGATCAAGACCATCCCCAAGAAAAGAAATGCAAAAAAGCAAAATGGCTGTCTGAGGAGACCTTACAAATAACTGTGAAAAGAAGAGAAGTGAAAAGCAAAGGAGAAAAGGAAAGATATTCCCATTTGAATGCAGAGTTCCAAAGAATAGCAAGGAGAGATAAGAAAGCCTTCCTCAGTGATCAGTGCAAAGAAATAGAGGAAAACAACAGAATGAGAAAGACTAGAGATCTCTTCAAGAAAATTAGAGCTACCAAGGGAACATTTCATGCAAAGATGGGCTCAATAAAGGACAGAAATAGTAGGGACCTAACGGAAGCAGAAAATATTAAGAAGAGGTGGCAAGAATACACAGAAGAACTATACCAAAAAGATCTTCATGACTTAGATAATCACAATGGTGTGATCACTCACCTAGAGCCAGACATCCTGGAATGGAGCCAGACATCCTGGAATGTGAAGTCAAGTGGGCCTTAGGAAGCATCGTTATGAACAAAGCTAGTGGAGGTGATGAAATTCCAGTTGAGCTATTTCAAATCCTAAAATATCATGCTGTGAAAGTGTTGCACTCCATATGCCAGCAAATTTGGAAAACTCAGCAGTGCCCACAGGACTGGAAAAGGTCAATTTTCATTCCAATCCCAAAGAAAGGTAATGCCAAAGAATGCTCAAACTACCACACAATTGCACTCATTTCACATGCTAGTAAACTAATGCTCAAAATTCTCCAAGCTAGGCTTCAGCAATACATGAACTGTGAACTTCCAGATGTTCCACCTGGTTTTAGAAGGCAGGGGAACCAGAGATCAAATTGCCAACATCCACTGGATCATGGAAAAAGCAAGAGAGTTCCAGAAAAACATCTATTTCTGCTTTATTGACTATGCCAAAGCCTTTGATTGTGTGGATCACAATAAACTGTGGAAAATTCTGAAAGAGATGGGAATACCAGACCACCTGACCTGCCTCTTGAGAAATTTGTATGCAGGTCAGGAAGCAACAGTTAGAACTGGACATGAAACAACAGACTGGTTCCAAATAGGAAAAGGAGTATGTCAAGGCTGTATATTGTCACCCTGCTTATTTAACTTGTATGCAGAGTACATCATCAGAAATGCTGGGCTGGAAGAAGCACAAGCTGGAATCAAGATTGCCGGGAGAAATATCAATAACCTCAGATATGCAGATGACACCACCCTTATGGAAGAAAGTGAAGAAGAACTAAAGAGCCTCTTGATGAAGCTGAAAGAGGAGAGTGAAAAAGTTGGCTTAAAGCTCAACATTCAGAAAACAAAGATCATGGCATCTGGTCCCATCACTTCATGGGAAATAGATGGGGAAACAGTGAAAACAGTATCAGTCTTTATTTTTGGGGGCTCCAAAATCACTGCAGATGGTGATTGCAGCCATGAAATTAAAAGATGCTTACTCCTCGGAAGGAAAGTTATGACCAACCTAGATAGCATATTGAAAAGCAGAGACATTACTTTGCAACAAAGGTCCATCTAGTCAAGGCTATGGTTTTTGCAGTGGTCGTGTATGGATGTGGGAGTTGGACTATAAAGAAAGCTGAGCACCGAAGAATTGATGCTTTCGAACTGTGGTGTTGGAGAAGACTCTTGAGAGTCCCTTGGACTGCAAGGAGATCCAACCAGTCCATCCTAAAGGAGATCAGTCCTGAGTGTTCATTGGAAGGACTAATGATGAAGCTGAAACTCTAATAATTTGGCCACCTAATGTGAAGAGCTGACTCATTTGAAAAGACCCTGATGCTGGGAAAGATTGAGGACAGGACAAGAAGGGGATGACAGAGGATGAGATGGTTGGATGGCATCACTGACTCAATAAACATGGGTTTGGGTGGACTCTGGGAGTTGGTGATGGACTGGGAGGCCTGGCATGCTGCGGTTCATGGGGTCGCAAAGAGTCAGACACTACTGAGTGACTGAGCTTAGACTGAGAAGGCATTTTGAATTTATTTTTGTGTGTAATGTGAGGTCTGTCCAGCTTTCCCAACATTACTTGCTGAAGAGACTGTCTTTTCTCCATTCTATATTTTTGCCTCCTTTGTCAAAGATTAATTGTCTGTAGATGTGTGGGTTTATTTCTGGTCTCTCTTAATTGGATTGTATCTGATATTTTGCTCTAATGAATGATGCTGCTGTGAATGGACTTGAACATGTGCCATTTCATGCAAGTAGTTATATCTGCCTTAGGCAGGTAGCTGGAGTAAATGCATTGGTAATTTTGATAGATAATATTAAAATGTCTTCCACGGGAGTTATACCATTATGTACTTTCTCCACAATGTATGTGGTTTAAGTCATGTGAACATCTCACTCATTTTTTTCATCTGTCAAACAGGGCCAGTAATGATGCCCAACTGTATTAGTTTCCTGCTGCTGTAATAAACTTACCACAAACTTAGTTGCTGATTTTTTCTATAATTTTTGTTGGAGTATAGTTGATTTACAATGTTTTGTTAGTTCCAGGTGTACAGCAAAGTGAATCAGTTCTATATATATGCATATATCCACTGTTTTTTAGATTCTTTCCCCATATAGATCATTACAGAGTATTGAGTTCTTTGTGCTATACAGTATGTCCTTATTAGTTATTTTATATATAGTAGTGTGTATATATGAATCCAAATCTCCCAATTTGTCCCTTCCCCCTTTTTCTCCTGGAAACCACGTTTGTTTTCTACATCTGTGACTCTGTTTTATAAATAAGTCCATTTTCTTTTTAGTTTCCACATATAAATGATATCATGATATTATCTTTCTCTGTCTGACTTACTTCACTCAGTACGACAATCTTTAGGTCCATCCATGTTGCTGCAAATAGCATCATTTCATTTTTTTATATGGCTGAGTAATAATCCATTGTATGTATGTACCACATCTTCTTTGTGGACATTTAGGTTTTTCCGTGTCTTGGCTATTATAAATAGTGTTGCAATGGACTTTGGGGTGCATTGGTGTATTTTTGGTGATATAATATATTGATATAATACATTATATCAATATAATATATTGATATAATACATTATATCAATATAATATATTGATATAATACAAAACAATATATTGGTGTATTTTTCCTAATTATGGTTTTCTCTGGATATATGTCCAGGAGTGAGATTGTTGGATCATATGATAGTTCTATATTAATTTTTTACAAACTTAGTTGCTTTGAATAACATAAATTTTACAGTTGAACAACACAAATCTTATCTTATAGTTGCTAGAGATCAAAAGTACAAGCTGGGTCTCAGTGAGCTATTGACTGGATTGCATTCCTTGTGGAGGCTATGGGAGAGAATTTGCTCCCACATTCCTTGGCCCATGGCTCTGCATTACTCCAAATTCTGCTTCCACGGTCACATCTTCTCCTTCTAACTTTCCTGTCTCCCTCTTTTATGGACCTTTGTGATTACACTGAGCCCACTCAGATAATCTAGGATGATTTCACATCTCAGGATCCTTAACTTAATCACTGTTTGCCATGTAAGGTAACATATTCACAGATTTGGGGGGTTAGGATAGTCTTCTTTGGGGAGGCATTATTCTGCCTACTACAATTGCCTACTGCATGGGATGTCAGGAGAGTCAAGACAGAGAAATTACCTGTAGAAAGTTATAAATTTGCTGTTTCCTTGTTAATCTCCCCAGCTGGAATGTAAGAATGGAGGTGCTTTTGGTTGAACTATTTAGTCTCTGTTTATGCTTGATACTGTGGTCACTGAGCAGAGCTTCAATATAATTGTTTTATATTTTATAATTATATTTAAGTTATAATGTATGAAAGAGTGAATGAAATTCTTAGAAGAAATATAAAACATATGCAAAAAAGCCATTATTATTTTTTTTAAAAGAGTATGTATATCCCATTCTTTGGAAAGAAAGCTTGTCTTGCTAGACAGAGAATGGTGGTAAAGACCACTGTGAATTATTGAGCCATTATTTTGTCAAATTTTGTGAATCAGTAAAACAATATGTACTTATTCAAAATGTGTTTTATCTTTCAATGAAGAAAATATATCTGCCCATATCTAAAAACAATGATTTTCAGTTTTTCAGTTTAAACTTAACATGCAGATAGTCTGTCCATGCAAAGTCTGTCCCACTTTTTCTCGGCTTGTGTCACTGAGTCCATGGATCAAAGAACAGACTGGATTAAAGTTAAAACACACAAACACTGAGGAATTCAGTTAATATGCACTGATAGTGCCAAAGTAATCACAAGAAGAACTGCTGAGACGTCAGTAGGAATCAAGGCAAGGGCACAGAATTACGTTAGCTGTGATTGTATTTTCATCATTATGCCCTTGCATAAAAAAAAAAAAGAGTCAGTTTAACTTCAAGAATGTCCTTAGTGAAACAGTAGAAATTATTTATTTTATTAAACCTCAACTCTTGATTATACACCTTTTTAATATTCAGTGTGGCAAAATGAAATATCTTCATAAAGATCTGGGGCTGCATATCCTGAAGAATGCATATCTTGGGTGACTATTTGAGTTATTAGCTAAACTAGCCACCTTCCTTATGAAATGCCATTTTTACCTGAAAGAGTAACTGTCAATCTGTGGCTAGTGAGACCTGAATATCTGATGGACAGTTTGTTGAAAACTAGCAAAATGGATTTGCTACTTTAAAGTAAACAACCAGCAGTATTTATTGCTAGTGGTAAAATTCTAACTTTCAAACTTTTCAGAAATAGAACTTTTAAAAACTTGCATCCATGTCCATGAATTCAGTAGCTTTCCATCAGCAGCTTTTCTGATGAAGTTAGTGGTGACTGTTACTTTTTAAATATTGTGTAATGAATTGGGTCAACATTTGGGAGACCTGCCTAATTCAGAAAACCAGTATTTTCCAGGTATTGGAATGCATGACAATATAAAATCTTTCCAAATGCGAGATAAACCAATGAATTTTAATGTGACAGAGTGCAAAAAAAGTCATTGATGTGATTTCCGATTCTATACTGCAGCTAACCTTTTAAGAAAGTAACAATTGTCAAATTTTAGTGTAGTATCAAAGAAGAATATCCAAAATCATCTGAAAAGGCTATTATAACAGCCCTCTCTTTTCCAACTCTGTATCTTTATGAGCCCAGATAATCTTCATATCCTTCAACCAAAGCCATCACAACTTATTTAGCACACAAACAAATGTAAAATCTGCAGTGTTGTACTATGCCATGTACTAAAGAGATTTGAAAAATTAACTCTCTCTCTCTCCCTCTCCCTCTCTCTTGTGGTTTTGGAAAAGATGATTATTTTTCAGAAAATGTTATATTAACATGAAATGGAATTGTTGTTATTTCTGCGTGAGTTGGTAAATATTCATAGATCCAACCCACATAACTAAAAACTCTTTGAGGTCCTCAACAATTTTTAAGTGTGTAAAGAGGTCCTGAGGCCAAAAAGTTTGGGAATTACAATATAATGCAAGATAACCCTAATGTAACATAACCCTAACCCAGAAAGTCAGGGCATACTTGGGTCAGTGAAGAGGCTGTAATAAGATTCTATTTCATTATCAGTGGGCAACCTTTTGTAGATAAATACATTTAAATAATATATAGTTGACTACATTGGTAACAGAGCAGATAATCAGTTTACCCAGAAACTAGCAGGCAAGTAATTGTCTAAATATATTCTTGTTCTGACTATCCCTTTATTTTTATCACCCTCTTGGGGAAAATCAAATTGGAAATATGATAAGGCCAAAACTCCTACTGTCCATGCCCAGCCTCCCATGACAGGTCTGCCAGTGAGAATTTCATACCAGGCCTCAGGATATGAGTGGGATGTATTCCAATTAAAGAATAGTTGTTGACTTCTCTAGGGAAAAAAAAAAAAAAAAAGCAGTGGGATCAATGGATATTTAGCTACAGTAACAAAATGGGATTCACCTGGGGCCTGATGGGTCTAACTGGGTATCAAGGTCTTTACCTATTTTTGACAGACTGAAACTCCAAATCTTGTCCACTGATATTGGTGTGCAGCTGCCTACACAGATTTATTCCTTCTCAGCTTTGATTTGGCACTGTCAGTGGTCATCTGGTCAATGTGTAAGTCCAGCCTTCAAAACCAAAGACAGTCATACAAAGATGGCTGTTGTTGTTCAGTCCTTAAGTTGTGTCCAACTCTTTGCAACCCCATGGACTACAGCATGCCAGGCTCTCCTGTCCTTCAGTATCTCCGAGAATTTGCTCAGATTCATGTCCACTGAGTCAGTGATGCTATCTATCCATTTCATCCCATGCTGCCCTCTTCTCCTTTTGTTTTCAATCTTTTCCAGCATCAGAGTCTTTTCCAGTGAGTCAGGTCTTCACATCAGGTGGCCAAAGTATTAGAGCTTCAGCTTCAGCCAGTCCTTCCAATGAATATTCAGGGTTGATTTCCTTTAGGATTGACTGGTTTGATCTCCTTGCAGTACAAGGGACTTTCAAGAGTCTTCTCCAGCACCATAGTTTGAAAGCATCAACTCTTTGGCGCTCAGCCTACTTTATGGTCCAACTCTCACATCCATACATGACTACTGGAAAAACCATAGCTTTGACTATATGGCTGCAGTCACTGTCTGCAGCAATTTTGGAGCCCAAGAAAATAAAATCTGCCACTGCTTCCACTTTTCCCCCATCTGTTTGCCATGAAGTGATGGGACCAGATGCCATGATCTTAGTTTTTTGAAAGTTGAGTTATAAGTCAGCTTTTTCACTCTCCTCTTTCACCTTCATCAAGAGGCTCTTTAGTTTTTTTTCACTTTTTGCCATTAAAGTGATATCATTTGCATATCTGAGGTTGTTGATATTTCTCCTGGCAACCTTGATTCCAGATGGTGATTTATTCAGCCTGGCATTTTGCATAATATACTCTGTATAGGAGTTAAATAAGCAGGGTGACAATATACAACCTTGTCGTACTCCTTTCACAACAATGGCAGGCCCAATAAAACCAAAGTCAGCATCATGTCAAGGTTTAGACACTCTTGTTTGCAAGCAGTCTTCATTTGATCATTTTTCTTTCCTGTGTTTGTTGAGAAATTAATATTAAATATTGGCTGACAAATCTAGTCATTGCAGATAATACCCCTCTAACATCAGAAAGTGAAGAGGAACTAAAGAGCCCCAGTACTGTATAAAGTACAGTAATACAGTATTTTTATATCAAGCCCAGAATGTCTGGAAGCAAGCAAAAAGCAGCAGTGATGAGAAAAATGCACTGGCTCAGAGAAAGGACAGTGAGAGACAATAGGAAGAAGTAACTGAAGAACCAAAGAAATTCACGATGCAAGGAAATGGCAAGGGGATTTTCTTTATTTGAGAAGGCACAGGACCCAAACATAGAACAGAACACAAAGGTTGCAGCAGCCATTTAGAATGCAGCCCAGTGCTACCATGTCATCTATGATGAGAAAAAAGGAGCTACTGCCTGGACATCACTGGATTGTTTGTTTCAAGAGGCTAGGTAGAACTGAAGCCAACAAGGAACCAGAACCCATGCTGTCAACGTCAGGCACGAGTGAAATTGCAGCTTGCCCTCCGTCTCCTATTGCTGATGATCCTTCAGCTCTACCATCTCCCACCTCCTTTCCCTCCTCCAGTCAGTAACTCTTCTTGGCAGTTCACTCGATGCCCGTGGTTAAGAATCTGCACACCAATGGAGGGGACACAGATTCGATCCCTGGTCCGGGACGATTCCATACACCTCGGCTCAACTAACCCCGTGTGCCACCACTACTGAACCCGTGCGCCCAGAGCCTGTGCTTTGCAACAAGAGAAACCACTACAATGAGCCCCCACTCGCCACAACTAAAGAAAGCTGGTGCACAGCAATGAAGACCCAAGGCAGAAAAAAGTAAAAAGAAACAAATAAGTAAAATTTAATAGTACTCTATTACCAAAAAAATGCTAACCATCGTCTGACAATGCCGGGTTGACAAAATCTTCCGTTTGTTAAAAGCACAGTATCTGCCAAATACAATAAAGTGAAGTGCAGTAATGAGACACGCCTCGGTCACTTACAAATGAAACAGTCCTAATAATTTATATTTTAGTTCTTTTTTCTATAAATTTGGTTAAAATTCCTGGTCAAAACAAGTGGGAGTCCATTTTACTTATAATGATAATAATAGCTGATGTTTCTTGAGCCTCTTCCGTGTGCCAGTCACTGTTCTAAGGGCATCACGTACACTCACTCATTTAATCCTCACAGGAACCTACAAGGGGCTGCATCTCCATTCTGCAGATGAAGAAACTGAGACACTTGGTGAGCCCCATTTCCATCAACCCCGTGTTCAACACACTTTCTCTCACAGGTTAGGAAAAACCTATGAAGACCTTGCCTTCTATTTGAGAAGTCACCAATTAAGTGAGTTATTGTACTTGGAAGGGTCCAAAGTTTATTTCTGTTACCAGAAGTGTCTCATGGAAACCTTGGAAGGATAAGACAGAATGATGGCAGCTGCAATGCGAGATCCCAAAGGAAAAGTCAGTGGCAGGCTGCTTCCACATGAGGAGGTCTCTTTGTGCAGAATGGGGGTTAGAAGGATTCTTTTCTCTCTGCAAAATTAACTGAATAATCAAGGGTAGCATACTACTCTCAGAAATACGGACTCCGTCAGAAAGAAGATGGATCAGGAAACAATGGTGTGTTACCATAGCAGAGGACATAGGGAGTTGGCTTTTCTGCTATCTCCTGGCAACTGTGTGACAAGGAGCTGCACCAGGCGTTGAAATACAGGAGAGAAAGCTCCCACTCGGGAATCATCTGGAAGAGAACTTTAATCAAGTTTACCTTGGTGCCTCAAGAGAAGCTCAGATTTATTAATGGAAAATAAATATGTCAGGCCCCCCTAATGTATAACTCCGTGGATCTTCCTGATGTGTCATGAAAGCAATGAAAGTTTACCTCATGAAGGAGCCTTCTGCTTTAGTTTTTGAAAAACATGCCAAGGAAGGATTAGCCTTTGTTTGCAATTGCCTTCGTTCAGGGGCCGAGTACTTGCGGAGGTGAGTACCTACTGGGACAGCTGCTAATAACCTTCTTCTTCTCTCTAACCACTAAATCTTTTAGGTATTCCCAAGCTACTGTGTCTTTGTCTACTTCATTCCTTTAAAAGAAATTTGACCTATTTATTTTTTAAAAGGTTAGACTTTATTTTATTTTTGGGGTATGCCATGTGGCTTGTGGAATCGTAGTTCCCTTACCAGGTAGGTACTGAACCCAGGCCGTTGGCATTGAGAACTCAGAGTCCTAACCACTGGACTATCAGAGAATTCCACTACTTTATTCTTTTTAATTGCTGCCTGGAATTTTGTAAAATGGATGTTCTATAGTTTAGTTTGTTGTTGTTTAGTTGCTAAGTCGTGCCTGACTCTTTGTGACCCCATGGACTGCAGCACTCCAGGCTGCAGTTTAGGTTACTATTGTCTAATTCATGGACAGTTAGGCTGTTTCCAGAGTTTTGTTATAACAAGCACGGCTCTCCTCACCATCAGGTTAATGCTACTTGTGCAAATAGGTTTGCTGGGTTGAGGAGTGTGCACATTTAAAATATTATAGCAACTTCCTAGGAATACCCTGGCAGTACAGTGGTTAGGATTTCACACTTCTACTGCAGGGGGCACAGGTTTATTTCCTGGTCTCTGGTCAGGTAATTAAGATCCTGAAAGCCAAATGGCATGGCTAAAATATATATATATACATATATATATTTATTATAGTAACTTCTAAATTTCCCCTCAAAACACTATAGATTTTACATTTTTGTTAACGGCTCCCTGTGAGCATCCTGCCCCCTTCCTTCTCAGCGCCTTTGTACATGTTCTTCCCTCTGATTGGGCTGCTTGTCTCTTACTCGTCTTTCAGGGCTTATCTTAAGCTTTCCTTTTGGGGAGCCTCCCCTCACTCCCTGTCCAGGTCATGGTCTTGTGTCCTAAGCGGTCAGAACATCAAGCTCTTTTCCTTCAGAGCATTTAGTATGTGTACATTAACAATTGTTGTTGGCAATATGGTCTCTGCCTCCTTGAAACCCAGCTTCTACACCTGGAAGTTCTCGGTTCACATACTGCTGAAGCCTAGCTTGAAGGATTTTGAGCATAACCTCGCTAGCATGTGAAATGAGCGCAATTGTGTGGTAATTTGAACATTCTTTGGCATTGCCCCTCTTTGGGATTAGAATGAAAACTGATCTTTTCCAGTCCTGCAGCCACTGCTGAGTTTTACAAATTTGCTGACATATTGAGTACAGCACTTTAACAGCATCATCTTTTAGGATTTGAAATAACTTAGCTGGAATCCTGTCACTTCCACTAGCTTTGTTTGTAGTAATGCTTCCTAAGGCCCGTCTGACTTCACACTCCAGGATGTCCAGCTCTAGGTGACTGACCACATTGTTGTGGTTATCCCTTGAGAGATTAGAAGACCTTCTTAAATGAATATTAATGATGGGATTGCCTAGTTAAATCTGTGCTCTATTGACAGATTTAATTTTCTATTTGTCCCTCCCTTAGATCCATTCTTTGACCTTCTCCAACTCCAGAGGTTGTTCCTAGGCTCCTTTGTCAGCTGGTTTCCAGCTAGGTTTGGCCAATGTCAGCTGTGGAGACTGTGACCAGTACATATTCCCATTCTAGAAAGCATTCTCCAATAGGAATATACTAAAATTTCACCTAATTAAAAAAATCATACACAAATTCCAGTATATTATTATGGGTCCCAAGCGATAACCCACCATATCCTAGAAGTCCCATGAGAGAGAACGCTGAGAACTTTGAGTACTAAAATAGGCTCATCAAATGAGGGCTCCCAAATGGATAGCCAAATGAGGGGTTTCAGATCCACTATTATTGGTGGTTATAATCTATGGAGTTGCAGCAAATACTGAATCGTTGCTCCTAGGGGAAATGCAGGGTTAGGTTCCTGCAAGCCTCTGATCACAAAATTTCCATCAGTGGTGAAGATATAACTTTGTTTTATGTGTGTTTCTGTTTAAAGACACCTTGTGTTTCATTGCTCAGTCATGTCCAACTCTTTGTGACTCCATGGACTCTAGTCCACCAGGATCCTCTGTCCATAGGGATTCTCTAGACAAGAATGAATGGGTTGCCATGACCTCCAGGGAATCTTCCCAACCCAGGGATTGAACCCAGATCTCCTGCATAGCAGGCAGATTCTTTAATGCCTGAGACACCAGGAAAGCCCTAAAGACACCTTATCTAGTTAAAGGGAAGTCATCACAAGGCAGCATTACCTATTCTTTATTCGAAGCACTTAGTTAGTCACTCAGTCGTGTCCTGCTCTTTGTGACCCCATGGACTGTAGCCTGCCAGGCTCCTCAGTCCACGAGATTTTTCAGGCAAGAGTACTGGAGTGGGTTGCCATTTCCTTCTCCAGGGGATCTTCCAGACCCAGGGATCGAACCCGGGTCTCCCGCACTGCAGGCAGACTCTTTACTACTTGAGCTACCAGGGAAGACACCTTATTTAATGTATATTTTTGACTCATTAACATTGAACTCATGGCCAGCAGCACTAAACTTATGCCTGAATGAAGCTAATCTAACAGATATATTTTCTCCATAAGACACATCACAGCCATTTTGAGTTTAGGAAAAGACAGCACTTCAACATTATGCTTGGAAGTCATTTTAAACAGCAAGTGTATGAAGGTTAGTCACTCAGTCATTTCCAACTTTTCACAACCCCATGGATTGTAGCCCACCAGGTTCCTCTGTCCATGGGAATTCTCCAGGCAAGAATAGTGGAGTGGGTTGCCATGCCGTCCTCCACTGCCGTCCTCCACTGTATCTTCCCAACCCAGGAATCCAACCCGGGTCTCCTGCATTGTAGGCAGATTCTTTACCATCTGAGCCATCAGGGAAGCCCCCTTAAATAGCAAAATCACCAAGAAAAGCTCAAAATTTTGAAAAGTGTGGCACTAAATAGCCTGTGCAAATAATGCTATTTACAGTGTGAGAGCTGAAACAAGAAGGCAGAATATCAGATTATTTAATCTCAGCTAACTGCCCAGAGACTCAAATTTCTCACTAATCTGCATTTATGTACAAATGACTACAAAAGTGCTGCAAGTACAGTCAGTCCTCTATATCTGCAGGTTCAACCAACAGTCGTTGAAAAATACCAAAAAAAAAAAAAAATTTCCAGAAAGTTCCAAAAAGTAAAAGTTGAATTTGCTTGCAATGACAACTATCTACATAGCATTTTCATTCTATTAGGTATTATAAGTAATCTAGAGATGGTTTAAAGTATACAGAAAGATGTGTGTAGGTTCCATTGAAACACTACACCATTTTATAAAAGGGATTTGAGCATCCATAGAATTTGGTGTCTGGTGGGGTGTCTTTGAACACCTGTGACTACTATCCTCCCTGGTGGCTCAAACGGTAAAGAATCTGCCTGTAATGCAGGAGACCAGCTTTGATCCCTGGGTTGGGAAGATCCCTTGGAGAAGGGAATAGCAACCCACTCCACTATTCTTGCCTGGAGAATCCCATGGACAGAGGCGCCTGGTGGGCTACAGTCCATGGGGTCGCAAAGAGTCAGACACGACTGAGTGACAAACACTTTCACTTTTTCACCTGTGATTACTGAAGGAACCCTTTATTGCTTTAGGGGTTACAAATACATATACATTTTAGTGAATAGGCAGATTTGCAAATTCAGACCTCCAATGCTGCTGCTGCTGCTGCTGCTAAGTCGCTTCAGTCGTGTCCGACTCTGTGCAACCCCATAGACGGCAGTCCACCAGGCTCCGCCGCCCCTGGGATTCTCCAGGCAAGAACACTGGAGCGGGTTGCCATTTCCTTCTCCAGTGCATGAAAGTAAAAAGTGAAAGTGAAGTCGCTCAGTCATGTCTGACTCTTAGTGACCCCATGGACTGTAGCCTACCAGACTCCTCCGTCCATGGGATTTTCCAGGCAAGAGTACTGGAGTGGGGTGCCATTGCCTTCTCCTATAGTGAGGATCAACTGTATTTTGTTTGACTAGGATGATGACACCAAGAAACGAACATTGAGCTGAAATGACTGGGATTACAGGATGTCCCCACTTCCAAATGTTGACAGGAAGCTGACTGCTTCACACTTACTTTTCCCTACCGGCCAGTAGAGGCCGGAGAGTCTGGAACTCCTGGCATGGTTTACCTCTTCCATCAAGGGCAGGTCTGAGAAACCATCCTCTGTGTGCTGTTTATCCCAGTGAAGTGGGATGAATGAGTATCAGGGGCAGGCTTGGACGGGAAGGAAATCATAGGAAACAGAGACGTGTCTGATGGAGGGGAGGGCAGAGATATTCTAGTGTCTATCCAGGTGGGGGTCAGGATTGTGGACCCCCGTTTCCAGTGCCTTGGGTTTCTCAGGGAGCGCACAGGGCACCACGGGAGGTACTGCCCGCTTCCTCCAGCCCAGCCTCTCCTCTTCAGGCCATTGGGTGGGGCCTGGGCCAGTCCACCATCTCATTCTGCCCTAAGGACATTTCTCTGCAGTTTCAGATAGGTGGTCTCTCCTTGGGCCAGAACCGGGAGAGAAAAAAAGGAAAACAAAGGACTTCCCTAGTGGTCCAGCGGTTAAGACTCCACGCTTCCCATGGAGGGGACGCAGGTTGGATCCCTGGTCAGGAAACTAATATCCTACACTCAGTGGGGTGTAGCCAAAAGAAAAAGAACTGGGAGAAAGTGGTAAACAGACAAGTTCCCAGCATCTATTCCCAGCATGTGAGGAGTGAGTTTTCCAAGGACCTGAAATCTATCCATTAAGCACACAAATTAGGCATCTGGGTGGAGATTTTTTGGATAAACATTTTGTTTCACTGCCAGGTAAGATGATAATATTAACCATAAAATAGTTTGTGGCATCACCCTTACTACACTACAGTTTTTCACTGAAGTGACTTCCTTAGGGCTCAAAGACTTCTATACTGAACACCAACAGCTGTCTTCCTTTTGTTTATCATTTGTTGGATTTTGACTATTTAGCTGGCCAGTAATTACTCTGCTCCTATCAGCATTCTCATCAAGTCCAGAAAACTGTCAGGTTCAGACTTAGCAGGGTAGATCTGAGCTGTTAAGCCAGAAAAAATCGTCTGGAAACCCCAGAGTAGATGCTGCAGCGAATCTGTTTGCTGACTCTGAGTTCCAGAGAATTCTACAGAATTATTGCTGTAGTGGGTTCCCTTGTCCTGGTCCTGTGTCTTGGTCAAGATTTTCAACTCTGAAACAAAGACCTATTACTTCTGCAGTTTTTCCCAGGCCTGGCCTCCTAGTGGCAAACTCGCTTGCTTTTGCCATGCTGTGGTCTTGTAAACTGATCATCAACCTCCACACCCACTCTGTGACCACTTTTTATTTTTTCATTTAAGTGGTTACATAGTAATGAATTTTAAAACAACATTTATATATTGATTTATTTATGGCTGCTTTGGGTCTTAGTGTGCAGGCTTCTTTCTAGTTGTGACACAGGCTTAGTTGCCCCAAGGCATTTGGAATCTTAGATTCCTGACCAGGGATCAAATCCACGTCCCCTGCATTGGAAGGTGGATTCTTAAGCACTGGACCACAAGGGAAGTCCCCATGGCCCCTCTTTTCTTTATTGCTGCCTTGCTGTTGAGGTTGGTGCTGCTGGCCATAGATGGGATATTACCATATGCAGCTGATCAGCCATATCCCAGAATTAGGTTGTTTGCTCAGAGATGGGTTGATAGGAAATCTCAGTGGGCGGAAGATTTCAGGCATGGCAATGTTTTCCCCTGAGGGGCTAGAGAAAGAAAGTAGCAGAAGAGTAACTTCAGAATGCCTGCACTATCTGAAGGAGTTTCTAGAACTCCTAATGAGAGGCTACTTCTAGAAAAGTAAGATTTCTAGCCATTCCACAGTCAGTATAACAAAGACAAAAGTTTTTCGTTTTGTTTCATTTTGTCTGGACTGAGCAAATGTTGAGATTTTACCAAGCATCAGCTCCCTGTCACAAGCAAACTCCAAATGGGAAAAAAGTTTCCTCCCTACCTCTGGGGATGCCATAGGTGCCCAACACCCCCTCCCCCAGCCCATGACCCAGACCAGAAGCCAGGGATGCATGACCGAATGCCCTTTTCCCTCTTGCTGCACAACAAATCTGTCATGAATTTCCATCATGATGCTCCATCCCACCAGTGTCTTGAGTATGTGTCAGTCCTCACCACTGCTTCATTCCAGGTTCTGGTTTCTGCTGTTCCACCTGCCGCACCATCACCCAAGAGAACTTCCCGAAAGGTCAGCAGTGTTCTGTGCCCCCTTTGCTGTTGTTCAGTCACTAAGTTGTGTCCAACTCTTTGTGACCTCATGGACTGCAGCATGCCAGGCTCCTCTGTCCTCCACTGTCTTCCAGAATTTGCTCAGATTCATGTCCATTGAATCGATGATGCCATCCAACATCTCATCCTCTATCGTCCCCTTCTCCTCCTGCCCTCAGTCTTTCCCAGCATCAGGGTCTTTTCAAGTGAGACAGCTCTTCACATCAGGTGGCCAAAACACTGCAGCTTCAGGACTGGAAGGCATCAGTCCTTCCAGTGAATATTCAGGGTTGATTTCTTGTAGAATTAACTGATTTGATCTCCTTGCAGTCCAAGGGACTCTCAAGAGTCTTTTCCAACACCAAAATTTGAAAGCATTAATTCTTGGGTATTCAGCTTTCTTTGTGGTCCAATTCATACGCTCCTTTGCACATCATCAACAGTTTCATCAGCATGGCAGGTGCAGCCTTTCTCTACTTTGCTGACAAAGCATGTGTTTGTTGTCAGCTCAGAGGCTTTTCACCAGAGTCCCCAGTTTGCCTAGTAGTTCCACCTAGAAGATGGACCCAGAAATGTGCTGAATCCCAGATGTCCACCTGATAACTCAGTAAACCCAGAAAAGTTATTTAACATTTATGAGACTCACTTTTTCCATCTGTAAAATGGGGATAATTATCAATACATCTAGCATCAAAACTCATCAATGTAAACTGGCATTGGAATCAGAGGATATGTGAAGAAGTAACTTACATTTTACACAACTTTAGATTGTTGGCTTCTCTGGTAAGAATGCATGCATGTGTAGTCATGTCCAGCTCTTTGTGAACCTTTGGACTGTAGTCCAGCAGGCTCCTCTGTCCATGGGATTTCCCAGGGAAGAATACTGAAGTGGGTTGCCATTTCCTTCTTCGGGGGATCTTCCTAACCCAGGCATCAAACCTGCATCCCCTGTGTCTCCTGCATTGCAGGCAGATTCTTTACCTGCTGAACCATGGGGGATATGCACTACTTTCACCAGTAAAAATATTCAAGGGATGAAAAAATAGTCTGGTAGAATTTCTGTAGTGTCTGGTTTAATCCAGCTTGCCCACTTATTCGCTGTGTGACTGTGGGTGAGTTACTTAACTTCTCTGTGCTTACTCTGCCAATTTGTAAAATAAGAATAACTATAATACTTACCTTGCAGAGTTGTTTATTGTAGTCATTAAATGAGTGACATACATTAAGTGTTTGGAATAGTGCTGGCACATTGGAAGTGCTGTGTAGGGGAATTTAGGGGAATTCCCCTGTGGTCTAATGGCTGGTACTCCACGTTCCCAATACAGGGGGCCGTGTTGGGGAACTAGATCCCACATGCTGCAACTAAAGATTCTGTGTGCTGCAATGAAAATCTCGCATGCTGCAGCCAAGACCTGGCACAACCAAATAAAAAAGAGAGAAAAAAAAGAAAGACCATGAGAAGTGCTGCCCAGGACTTTGCTAAGATTAGTGATGGATGATGAGACAGTAAATGAATCATACCTGTCTGATGTCGTCTGCCCTCCCCACATATTTCCTAGGATTGCTGTGAGGATCCAGTGAAGTGATATACGAGTGACACCTGGTCCACGTCGATCGCTCAGTGCCTGCTAAATGAATGCCAATTTTCCTCCCTCCTGCTTTCCTTGCATTTCATGCCTCAGTTGGAGGACTTTTCCTTTTCAAAGGCTTTCCTGATACCTAGGCTGTCTGGGCCAATCCCACGTGTTTCTATTTTAGGACACTTTCCATACGACCATGTCATTGTTGGTTTACTTCTGTGTCCTGCGCCAGACTCTCAGAAATTTACAACAAAATTGTCTTAATTTACCCTTGCATATCTAGTCCTTGGCCTAGTACCTGGCAAAGAGTAGGAGCTCAGTATACATTAGCTGATCTCTACCTTCATGCAATTTATAATGCATCTAGGGTGAAAAGAATGCAAATATCTGAAAGGTCAATCCCATCAACAAATGTAAAGGTCTATTTTTGGAATATGATGGCACAAGGGGCAGTGAGGGTGGAGGAGAGCTCCAGCCCTGGGAAAGGGTCAGGAGACATGGGTGGAGTGCCCAGGTTGGTTGCTGAAAATCATAGGAGACTCAGCAACAGGTACCTAACTTCTGTGAACGGAGGTCCTGTAAGCTGGAGAAGATGACAAAAATGCCAGGCTCCAGGCAAGCCCTTGTGGCTCAGATGGTAGAGTCTGCCTGCAATGCCGGAGACCTGGGTTCTGATCTCTGGGTTGGGAGGATACCCTGGAGAAGGGAATGGCTACCCACTCCACTATTCTGGCCTGGAGAATTCCATGGATGGAGAGCCTGGCAAGGTATAGTCCATAGGGTCGCAAAGGGTCGGACATAACTGAGCACTTTCACTCTGAGGGGATGAGCAGAAATTAGGCTTGTGGGGAGGAAGCTGGAATATTTCAGGCAGGGTAAAAGCTTGAGAAGAAATAGTTTAAAGGAAATGAAGAGACAGACAGGAAAGAATCACACATCTTTATTGTCCACAACGAGGAATTAAAAGACTCGTTTGCTTGTGAATGTGGCATTTTACTTCATCTGTCAGTTTTGAAGGAAAGCAGGAAAAACATGACCTGGACTATGAAAGAAAAGCTGGGGGACAGCGGGGGCTGCTCAAATCTGGAGAAAACTGCCTATAATTTCAATTACATTTTAAAAAATAGCACACTCTTGCATTTAGAACAAAAGCAGTAGGTATGGAGATAGTTAAGCTCATAACCAAAAGTTTTTATTGCTTTGAAGTTTAATTTAGTTGTTTAAATGAATTTTAATCTTCTAAATCCACAACTCAGTAAAAAGGTCTTTAAAAAAAAACCCTGGCACCTAGTTGTTTCGTATTTAGCTTTGAAGAACCAGATGGGACATACAAATAACACTCTTTTTATTATTGCTTAACTGTATTTTCTAAATGTTTTTTGTTTCCAGTGTGGTATTACTTGAGGAACTTTAAAATTTCTGAAATAAAAACAGACACAAGTTAGAATAACCTCTGAATTTTTTTGAGCTCATAATCTCCCATCTCTGGCTCATTTCCCTTTTACAGAGCAGCAGCCCAAGAGACAGTGATCGAAAGGAAACATGCAGGTTCTTTGGTGTCTGTTTATGTGTACTTTGCACCTTATCTACATTTTTGTGATGCTTAGACTTGAATAGTAACAGGCTAGCTGGAAACCATCTCTTCTTTGGTTAACCTTTGGCTATTGCCAGTGACTGAGTGACAGATCCTGTTGCTAATGGATGTTGTCCTCTAAGTGGAAAATCACTGGTCCACACACCGTTGGGGGCAGCTACAGGCACAGTGCAGTTTTCAAGTCACTCTACCTGTAATGCAAGAGAGATGATCCTCCCCCCATCTATCCCTGTTTTAAGCTGTTTTGTCCAACCTGGCAATGGGGTGATGATAGAAAGAATAACGGTTTCCCTAAAAGATGTCCTTGTCCTAATCCCCAGAACCTGTAAATTACTTACATGACAAAAGAGACTTTGCAGATATCATTAAATTAAGGATAGTGAGTTACCGTGGATTATCAAGGCAGACCCAGTGCAATCTCAAAAGTGTTTGTTAAAAGAGAGGCAGGAGTTTCAGAGGCAGAGAGGGCAACTTGAAGATGGAAGCAGAGAAAGAGAGAGTTTAAGATGCTATGCTGCAGGCCTTGAAGATGGAGGAAGGGGCCATGAAAGCAGGCAGTTTCTAGAAGCTGGAAAAGGCAAGGAAGCAGATTCTTGCCTAAAATCTCCAGAAGGATCTCAGGCTTGGTGACACCTTGATTTTAGCCCAGTGGGAACCATCTTGTATTCCTGATCTTCAGAACTGTAAGATAGGAAGTTAGGGTTGTTATAAGCTGCCAAGTTAGTGGTAATCTGTTACAGCAGGGACGGTTCACTGAAGTGCTGGTCTTGAGAAAAGGAAAATTACTCATGGACAGGTACTTAATCACTCAGGGATGGCGTGACTGGAATCTTCAAAGTCGTTACACTATGAACTGCCTGTGAAAGAAGGAAAATATTACTCTTTCGGGCCCAACGGTGGTCTACCAAGGTGGCAACCTTACCAAAGCCCATGATGAGGAGCATTGTTACTTGGCAGATAAGAATATATATTAAGCTAGAAAGCGGGATTTTTTTTAAGTTCCAGAAGCACTATTTAAAAATGGAGTTGTAAATACATAACAAAGTAACATAACTAATAAAGGTAACAAAAATAAATAAAGAGAATAATGTATCCATGCAAAATAAAAATAACATAGTAAAAGTCCAAATATTTGTAACTGAACAAAACTGTATAAACACTTAAACAATACCCTAAGTAGAACAGATGTTAATATTTTCCTAAATAGCTCCTTACCTTCTACATCCATGTTGATATGATCGTACCCAAACATTAAACAAAGAGGAAACAGTGGTGATTATTTTGTTCTACTTTTTCTTCGCATGGATTTACCCTGTTTTAATGTTTCATTTATCGGGGGAACTTTTTTGGAAAGAAATACCCCTTTTCATTAGACAGTAGGTAGGCTACAGGTGCACTGTAGAAACATAAAATGTAGAAAAACAGAATAAAAACAATCTGTAACCCAACTCAGAAAACCACTATTTTAGGATTTTTCTCTTAACAAGTTTTGCAGTTCTTAAGATTACAGAGTATAAGTTTGAATCCTTTTATTTAATATAAGCATTCCCCACGTCACTATAAATTCTCTAAAAATGTTGCTTTTAATGATGGTACCATGCTCAACTACCATTTATATTCTAAAGTGACCTACCAGTGCTGTTATTGAGCATTTAAGATGTTTGGGTTTCCCAGTACAATGAATAACAGTGCAGCGAATATTTCTATGTAATAATCATTGTCTGAATTTTGGAATCTATGCTTAAGATAAATATCCAAAGACAGAATACCTGCTTTAGAGGCTGTGGATAATATCAAGGTCTATGAAATTTATTGAAAAATTATTTTTCCATTAGGTGTGTACTAATTTCCCCTTATTAGTAGTTTATATTGGCTGAGAAACATGCATATTGTAATCTTGGATCAGTGGCTTTCAAGTATATCTTATTGGTTCACTCTAAAAATAACCCACTATGTATCATAACCCGATACACACATACACACACACAGAAACAAAGATTTCTCTTTCAACGTAAGATGCCCTACCACTATGATGTTATGCTTTCTATTATCTTCCATTTTTTAAATGCTAGTTTTGGTTCATAAGGTGATCTCAATGCCAGTGAATGAGCCACGGCCCAGTTTGAGAAAACTGCTTTAGATCATGGTGGTAGATCTAGCTGAGTGTAATTCATATTTGCATCTAGAAGGTTCATAGGAATTATGCCTTCTAAAAGTATCTCAAATCTCAAGTTTTCTGCCATTTCCAGAAACATGCTTATATGATGATGTGATCATAGCAGTAGATTAAAAACAATATTTGTATTAAACAGCTGATCAAACTTTGGAAAACCTGAATTAGCTCTACCTCAAAGCCTAAATGTCATCTCCATTATAACATCCATTATAGATGTTTGTTAATTCACAGAATTCTCACAGGTATACACCTTGTGATTTCTATGCATTTAATAATGGAAGATGAAGTGGCAACAACAGATCCTTAAAATTTTGAATTCTGTGAGATTTTGATGTAAGTTGCACCTTTGGTGCTATCAACACCTTTGTGTGTCTGTGAATTCTTCTAGATAGGCTTTAAAAAAAGATTTCCTTTTCCCAGCTAACATCTGGGGAAGGCGAATGAGCAAGTAATGGGCGTTTAAAAATAGAGAAAAGGACATAGAATAAAGTAACCATCTCTATTTTTACACAGGTGTTAGATTAATTTTCTGGATTCAGGTCTAGAGAAATTCCTTCACACGTGTTGAATGCTACCACTGTGATGAAATTTTTAAAAAGTCTACCAGCAAATATATCTAAAATATACTGTAGGCCATTCAAGCTCCAGATTTTATGAGTGACTTAAATGCCAAACATTTCATGAAACATACTGTATTTGTGATTACTATTCTTTCTCTCTTTTTTTTAGGCAGCAAGTCAATGGAGAGCCCTAGAAGAAATGCAACAATGATGAAACAGTTGATTGTCAAAGGTGGTGAAAAAGTGCCTCAAAAATTACATTATTTTTAATTCACTTTTCCTTTAAAAAATTCAAAGCACTTCACAGACTTTTGACCTCATTAATTTTCACAGTCCTTTAGTATCACAAACAGACAAAACAATTCTTTTTTTTAATTTAAATTTGGCCGCACCGTGTGGCATGTGGGATCTTAGTTCCCCGACCAGGGATTGAACCCACAGCCCCTGCATTGGAAGCGTGGAGTCTTAAACACTGGACCGCTAGGGAAGTCCCTGGACAAAACAATCTTCTATCCACTGACTAGACAGATTTAGAGAGAAAGAAGGGCTATGGCCAAAGGACCTGTCCAGATTTGGAATTCTGGATGAAAAGCTGACATTTGTTATTCTAAGTCACCATCTCACATGTGACCCTGCCTTCAGTCACAAGTCCCTCAAGAGTTTGACATTCTGAGACCAGAGTTGCATGAGGGATCTTAGCTACCCAATCAGGGTTCAAACCTGTGTCTCCTGCATTGAGAGGGCAGGGTCTTAACCACTGGACCACCAAGAAAGTCCTCAGAGTTTGTTTGTTAAACACTAAAAGAGCATTACACATATGCCAGGAACTGTTCTAAGTGCTTTCCAGATAAAACTCGGTTAGTATTCATATCAATCCATATAACGTGGGCGTGATTGTTATTTCCATTTTCCTGAGGAGGAAATGGAGTCACTGAGATACAAAGGACTTGCCGAGTGAAACCTGGGTTTGAAGACTGCACACTGGGCTGCATGGTCTCAACCATCGCACTTGGTTACCTCCTATACTATAAAGTGAACGAATCCTCAACCTTTCCTTTGAAAGCCAAACTTCCCTAGGATCTTCTGTTGTCTACTACTTTGGAGCATATTTTTTGGCATGATGATTTTTTTTTCAGAGAAGGAATTAAAGAACGTGTGTGTGTGTGTGTGTGTGTGTGTGTATGAGATATACAGAGATGAAGCAGAATAGAAGTTTACACACTACAACTCAGATGCAAAATAGAAAACCAAGTAACCTTAAATACATGAACTTAGTCCATCCTGCTTCAGACTAACTCCCTTCTTGCTCTTGCTGATGAAGACATCTATAATTTCTTTATTAAATTTAACTCAATCTCTTCCAGTTTAAAACTGTCAGCTGGGGGGTAAATAGTGGATTCAAATTCACGTCCTATCTCAGGGCTGTGTTTCCCTTCTCCTCAGGCACTTAGGTGCAGAAAGGAGGGTCCTTTGGGTCTCTCCTGCCTTCCACAAAATGACCCTCAGCCTGCAGGGTCTCTGGGCCCTCTCTACCCATGATGCTGAGAAGTAATGGGTCTTGGCTGGAATTTTGGTTGTCATTGCTAAAGTTGAAAGTTCCTGATACAGTTCCTTTAGTCACAAGGCTCTATACTCTGTGGTCTCCTCCTCCTGATGCCAGGCTTCCTCTGGTACATCAGTTTTCTTAGCACTCTCTCATCCCCTACTGATACTTCCCCTACTGATACTAATGGGTTTTCCTCAAGCCTTACATGTGGCATGTAGATGGGGGTCCAGTGGGAACACTGACTCTCCACCCTTTCTTAGGAGCCTCAGTGCAGTGCCATTGCCCAGTATGGGACTTCTTTGAGTGCTCTGCAGTCTCCTCTGACCTAAAACTCCAATGTTCTCAGGGTTTTCAAAATGTAAGAGTGGGTTCCTTATATCCCTTCTGGAAGTTTCCACCCCATAAGAAAAGCTAGGACATTTGCATATGAACTTTTTGCTCCTTCTCCCCTTTTCCCTTTCAAATATTTTGCCCTTATCCAAGCTCTTCCATTCTCTATCATCCAAACTTTACTTCTTCTTATTTAAGGGAAAGTTTCCAAATTTAGAAAATCACTTTTTGTCACTCAAGACAACCCAGCTTTCAAGATTATTATCTTTGCTGTGGACTTCAAATCAGTTTGAAACTTAAAGCTGAGATCAAAGCTGATTTCTTTGATCCCAGTGGTGTCACCTCCTCTCTGAAGCAAAGAACCATTGAAGAATTGTTGAAGCAACAGATGGAGAGTTGCCCAGCAACATGATTTCCCAGGAATGAAAAATAACATTCCTGGACTCAGGTATGAGTATTAGAGAATAATGAGGCTCCAACTTAAAAGTCTTAATCTATAGACTACCTATAAGAGTAAACTGATATTATGAATAAATACACCTGAATGGGCTCTTTGTTTTTTTTTAAAATTTATTGGCGTATAGTTGCTTTACAATGTTGTGTTTAATGTCTGTTGTATAGCAAAGTGAATCAGCTATGCATATACACACATCCCCTCTTTTTGGATTTCCTTCCCATTTAGGTCACCACAGAGCACTGAGTAGAGCTCCCTGTGCTGTGCAGTAGGTTCTCATTAGTTATGTATTTTATACAAGGTTTACACGTATACAAATGTACACTGCGAGGCACCATCATGGCCCTGTCCCTTTCTTCTCTACTTCAGGCTCTCCTCTACCTCCTTTAACAAAAGTATATTCTGTTTCTTCTCCATTTTAAATCCTTTGACTCTCTGTCACCTTCAAGATGAAGTTCAATTTCTTCTGTGACCCAGGCTCAGCCCAGTGCTCCAGCTTGCTTTGATGCCATCCTTTTTCCTAATCATCCTATGTCCTGCCCACTGAAAGCCAAATTCCCTGGACCCTTCTTGAGCCTCCTGCAGTCCCAGCAGCAAATGCTGCATGTGCTGCCAGCTGACTTGATGGCTTTCTACTGGCTTCTCCACCCTGGCACTTGGCTTGTCCTTTCAGACCTAGCTCAAGTGGCATCATCTCCAGGGAGCCTATTTATGGCTTCAACATATTTTCTGAGTTTGGTATGTCTCCTTTGAGCTACCTGAGGCCTCACTAGCCTAGTATTTATCAAGTTGGGTGGCTTTTATTTTTTATTTGTTTTTGGTGCACGGCAGCTTGTGGGATCTTAGTTCCTTGACCAGGGATTGAACCTGCTCGCTCAGCAGTGAAAGTGCAGAGTCCTAACCACTGGAGTACCAGGGAATTCCCTATCAAGTTGTATCTTAATTGTCTGTTAATCTTTTTCTTTCTGCCACCACCCTCCCATAGACACACACACACACACACACACACACACACACACACACACACAAGATCATGAGTTCCAAAAGGCTGTAACTTGTGTTTTTCTCTCTGTATTCTCAAAATCTAGCACGAGTGCCTGAAATGCATTACATGCTCAAAATTCTTCATTACTGGGAAGAAGAAAGGGAGGAAGAGGGAATTTAGAGTACATCAAGGCTCAGGAGAAGTAAGCATTAACTTGAAGTTGTTGTAGTTATTAGTACTAACAAATTGGCTGGCATGACAAACCCGAAGGCATCGGCTTTCGTTCCTCCTCTTTATTTGCGGCTGCTAACACGTTTTGTTTTGCCTTTCCTATGAACGGGACTATTCCTAGCAAGGCTGGGTCACAGTGACTAGCACAGTGCTGCCGAGCACCCAACAAGACCTCAATACCTTATCGGTGAACTGACTTGTCCAACTTTTCACTTTGCCATCTAGGACACAGGCAACCAGGGCCCTTCTGTCGAGCTGTGGTTGTGACCCCCTCAAAGGCCTGTGTAAATGTCCTCATTCCATGCGGCATCCATGCTCCTGAAGTCACCCCATTAAAATGGCCTGGTAAGGTAAAACAGAAATCCAAGAATCCCCAAATCTCCCTGTTTTCTAAACAATTGTTATGTGATGCCACCAGCTAGAGGGTCCCCACGACAAGACTTTGACACAACAGGCGTTACCATCCCTCTTCCCTCCTCCACCTTTCCCAGGAAAATAGGACCTAAAACTATCGGAAATAGTAGATAAAACTTCTTCACAAGCCCAGTACAGGAAAAGGAACCATGTTCCCATAAACCTCACGGAAGCCATATCTTGGATAAGACCTCTGCTTTTAGATTATTACAACTGTTTTTTCTCCCCAGGAGGCAACCGTTTCCCACTTTACATGATGTGTTGTATACAATTGTGCTTAGTTTCACTGGATATAACTAGTATTTCAAGCTTTTCCAGTGTGTAGGTAGGAAATAAAGTTACATTTGCTTGTGATGCCCAGACTAAGATAGTTTGAGCCTTAGCCAGCTGTACTGTGAGATATCAGAAGCTCTTACCTTCTCCTTATTTCTGGAGGTTTTTAAAGAAGTGTCTCACATGCTGAGAAACCTGTTTGTCCACTAGGTGACCATGCAGTGTTCACCATGTTCTGTCTGTCACGTTCTGGTTGGATTCCCCAGGATGAAATCCATTGCTCTCAAAACTTCCTAAAGGAACCTCACTCTATATTGCCATTGAGGATAGTGCCTATTGCAAACTAAGCTCAGGGATGGTTTGGGGAGATTTCAGTGGACGCTCACAATCTTATTATAATAAAAACAAGCTTCAGATCAACTCTGCCACCCCTTCAGACACTTATTACATGAACATTTATTAGCAAACAGCAGGGACCAAAACGGTCCCCAAAACCACTTCGGTAACTTCAGTGGAGGTTCCAGCTCTCTGCTATTAAAGTTGCTCTGATCAGTCCAACATCCCAGAGGCTGAATTCAGTTTGGGTTAGAGTGGGCTTTGGCAACCAATAGTGCTTAGAAACAGTGGCTGGATATGAGATCATTTTGGAACAATCATTCCTCATTGTGCAAGATTCTTCCTTCCTGACTATTAAGAGTGGGAAATGTCTCTAAAATACTATGTCCAGCCTCATGCTCCTGCTCAGTCACCCAATTATGTCCAATTCTTTGTAATTCCATGGACTATAACCCTCTGTCCTTGGGTTTTCCCAGGCAAGGATACTGGAGTGGGTTGCCATTTCCTTCTCCATGGGATCTTCCCAGCCTACATATCTTAAATGTAATTTTTTTTACCAAATGAGAATGCATTTCTAAGCATGAATCATATTGATCAACAAGTTGCTAATTTCATCCTTGAAAAGCAATTTCTGATGTTCACGGTTGTGATCAGCAAAGTATTGAAGAAAAGACTGACATCAGAAACACTCTGTTTTGGTCCTTCTGATGTAAGGCCAACTGATCACCACTGGAGCGTGTATTGTTTCTTTGGACAGCCAATATGCTTAGAGATGATGCCTAAACCAACTAGCACACATGTAATCACACCTGGTCAGTGATGAAATATTTAAAGGAATTTTCAGACACAGTAGTGTGTGCCTGGAATTATCAAGAACATCTGTTTCAAAGAGCTCTCTCCTGCTGTTGCTGAAGTCTGCTTCCTGGACTTCCAGAGCAGCTGTGAGCAAAATATGGCCATGGAACCTCTTATCTGCTTCATGACCTCTAGACCACACTTTGTTACTGGCCTTGAACAGTATCACCCATAAGGCTATCACTAGCCGTTATGGTGCCTTTGTATGGATTAGGAAAAATGCATCCCTTCTCTCAGGTGGGTGAAGGCTGTGCCAGAAATAGATTGGATTATTGTGACCACTCACCCCCTTGGCCAGGTGCTCTTGGTCAGGGCAAAAAAAAAAAAGGCCTTGACTCTCCAAGTACAGATTTCCCAAAAACCTCTCACAAAAAACAAAAACAAAACAAAAAACCCAAACCAAACAACAAAAGTATTCCTTTAGCTCTTCCCTCATGTCCTCACTTTTACAAAAAGTTGTCCAAGTGTATCCTCATCTTCAAAACACACACATACACACATCCTAGTATCCTAGTAAAACGTAGAAAAGTCACCACCCATCTCCAGAGAAACAAACAATCATTCAGGCAAACGCTGGTCTCAGATTATGGACAGTCAAGAGAGACTGTGCTTTCCTTCCCTCACAGTGCCCTCAGTTTCTCCCAACCCTTCACAAAGCAAACTAGAAGATTCGGAGAAAGACAATTTAGCCTTGTGACTATTTATATGATTAAATGAGAACACTAAAAATTGACTTTAAGTCATGTATCAGTATGCTTTTAGTGGCAATGCACAGAAAACCCCAAGTAGCTACAACCATAAGGAAAATGTATCATCTCACTTAGCAAGAAATCTTGAGATAGAATAGCCGCCAGGGCTGAGTAGTTCATTGCCTTCAAGAGTGTCGTCAAAACCCCAGATTCAGGACTTCCCTGGTGGTCCAGTGGTTAAAAATCTGCCTGCTACTGTGGTTTGATATCTAGTCTGGGAAGATCCCACCTGCTGTGAAGCAACTAAGCCCGTGAGCCACAACTACTGAGCCCATGCTCTAGAGACCACAAGCCACAGCTACTGAGCCCCTGATCTAGGGCCTACAAGCCGAAACCACTGTGCTTTGTGCTGCAGCTAGTGAAGCCCATGCACCTAGAGCCTACGCTCTGCAAGAAGACAGTCCACCACAGTAAGAAGCCTGAGCACCACAAATAGAGAGCAGCTCCCACTTGCAGCAACTTGAGAAAGCCCACACACACCAAGAAGATCCAATTCAGCCAGATAAGTAAATAAATTGTTAAAAACAACAACTCCTCATCGAATCCTCCCAGGTTGGAACATGTAGTTTAAAAAAAAAAAAAAAGGACTTCCCTAGTGGCACAGTGGATAGGAATCCACCTGGCAATGCAGGGGACTTGTGTTCCAACCCTGGTCTGGGAAGATTCCACATGCCTCAGAGCAACTAGGCCAATGTGTCACAACTACTGAGCCTGTGCTCCAGAGCCCGAGAGTAGCAACTACTGAAGCCTTCACACCTAGGGCCTGTGCTCTGCAGCAAGAGAAGCTACCACAGTAAGAAGCCTGTGCACCACAACGAAGCATAGCCCTTGCTTGCTGCAACTGGAGAAAGCCTTCACACAGCAGCGAAGACCCAGTGCAGCCAAAAATAAGTAAATTAATTAAGAAGAAAAAAAAAAAAGATTCTGTCCACTTTGCCGTCCTTTTCATATCAGCTTAGCTCCCTCCCTGTCACAAAGTGGCTGCCATGGTTCCAGGTTTCACACACAGACATGACAGTGTCTGGCAGAATAAAAGGAACTTTTTGTTTAATGTTCTTTTTTGTTTAATTAGTGGGAAAAGGGAATTCCCTGTCTGTCCAGTGGTTAGGGCTCTGTGCTCTCACTGCTGAGGGCCTGAATTCAATCCCTGGTTGGGAAACTGAGGTCACAAGCCTGCAACACAGCCAAAAAAAAAAAAAAAAAGGTAGATAAATAAATGGAATTTAATTAGTGAGAAAAACTTTTCCCAGAACCTCCTCTTCCTCTAGCACCTTTGCTTTCCATCTTTTTGTGAGAACTGTGTTACACGCTCACACCCACATCAATGGCCAGCATGGAATTGGGACACCAGGATTGACCTTGGATACAACCACTGTTCACTCTGGGAGCTGAGATCAGGAAGAATGAAGGGCTTTTGTGAAGGTGCACAAGTGTGAAAGAGACACATATTCTAGGATGCAAATACAGTTCTGTATTGAGTCAGCCTTTATCCCACCTGTCACATTGAGGCACTTAACACTCATTTGCAGAAATTTTCTTAAAACTAGAAGCTTTAAGTTGAAATTGCTTTTATATTCTGCACTGCTGTCTGCTGTGTATCCTCTAATGATGCCTAAGTGGAAAAGGATGAGGTGGCTTATCTCTTGCTTCCCCATTTCCTCTGGGAGGACTCTGTGAAGTGTCAGTGAGATATCTGATGGAAGCCATTCATAACAGCAGGACTCAGGCATTCCTCTCGGGACCACACACATGATTCTTCTAGAGGCCTCACCTGGACCCAAGCAGCAGTTCTCACCCTATGAGACCCCTCAGACCCCAGGATAGGAATGACTTTTCTATACCTAGACTGCTGTTACGCCACCCTCTTCACCAATTGTCACGGTTGGGACAACTTGGGTGGAAGCCTACACTTCCCCCCAAACAGAGTTACTCACATTTTCCCAAATTAATTTTTTCCCCCAGGTCATTTTCATTTTGAACCCTCTTTAGGCCCTGAACTGTGACTGTGAGTCTTGGCACTTCACTTTACGTCTATTTTAGTATCAACAAAAATGTCAAGGTTGTGACGCGTGATTCCCTTTCTAGAGCCGTACTGAAGATGCTAAAGAGGAAGTGTGTTGTCAGATGGCCTCCTGAGGTCCCCAGAAGGAGCATGCAGAGAGAAAGAGAGTGTCCATGTCAGCAAGGCAGGTCTTCATGAACAGAAACAGGAAATACGTTTGCTGTGACCCCTATGGGCCAGGGGATCTGTAGACATTTTATTTAGTCTTGCAGCACAGACTTGTGGATATTATCATGCCAATTTTGCAGGTGTGAAAACAGTCTGGGATTAAGTAACTTGATCAAGGTGGTATTTAAGCCCAGGTGTATTGCTTTTAAAACCTGTGCTTTTACCAGCACATCCTGCCGGCCTCTAGCAGGATTGAGTGAGGCTAAGTGTCCTGCGGGCATTGTGGCAAGAGATCACTGACCTCCATGGTGATAAAATCCTTGACTCTGGGGCCCCTGTGGTCATGTCACAGATTCAGCTTGTCCTGGCAGGAGCAGCTGGAAGGATGGGGGAGGGAGTGGGGAGGGTTAGGGTAGGAGAGGGGCCAGCAGGTTTTGCCCCACACCCTCTACTCCCTTTGCAAATCAGTATTTGGAGCAGCTGCTCTCTCTTTGGGTCTCACATTTTCAAAGATTTCAGGCAAAATGCAGGCAGGTCATTAGCTCTGAGCCTTGTACCAGGTCAGGAATAGAAAGATGACAGTTCCTCTCTGAATGAGATGTTCTGGGAACTAAAAAGACAAAATGAATTCCCATGGGTTTTGTCTTTGCACTATGACACCACTGCTGAATAACTTTTCCTGAACCTAACAGTTTGTATAAGGAAGTAAATTTCCTACTGCCACAGAACCAGCCTCTCACCCAACTGTGGGCGGAAGTCCTGTGGTGGTGAGGCACGTTAACCATAAGACAGTCACACCAACCAAGTGCCCATTTATGTGTTTATCCACCCGGTGCCACAGCTGCACATCAGAGAACTAGGCTCCTTGCGTGCTCTGTAGACGGCAGAGCTGAGTGGTCGCACAGCCTAGGGCGAGGCACTTCTGCAAAATGAAGCATCTTTGGCAGAGAGCCTGCAATCGGATAGTGACGCTATTTCATGGATGGATATTTGCTAGGTGACTCTCCCAAGGGGCACTGCGTTTCCTTTCTCATATTTCTTTGTTGTTGTTTAGTTGCTAAGTCATGTCGAACTGTTTTGCCACCCCCTGGACTCTAGCCCACCAGGCTCCTCTGTCCATGGGATCTCCCAGGCACCAATACTAGAGTGGGTTACCATTTCCTTCTCCTGGGGATCTTCCTGACCCAGAGATCGAACCCACATCTCCTGCCTGGCAGGTGAATTCTTTACTACTGAGCCATCAAAGAAGCCCCATATTTCTTTATTAAAAAGTAAAACTAACTAATACTTTTTGGGCATCATGCGGCATACAAAATATAGACATCATCAAGAGTCTGAAAGGAAATCTATCAAATGGCTAAGAGTGATTATGCTTAATAAGATTAGAGGTTATTTACCTTTTTGGTGTTTATTATCTGGTTTTTGGCTTCTAAATTTAACATGAAATACTTTCCTACTAAAAAAAAAAAGAAAAATAGAAATGAATTGTTCTAAGCAAGACAAAGGATAAGGAAAATAGCCAGTTCTCCACCTCAAATCTCCAATGTAGAAAGGCAGGAGCAAGATCTGGGTTCAGACATTTGCTTTGCCAATGGGTGGCCCATTGTTCAAGCTTGTGTTTTTATTTATTTGTTTTATTTAAAAGATATTTATTTATGTATTTGGCTGTGGCAGGTTTTTAGTTGCAGCGTGCAAACTCTTAGTTGCAGCGTGTGGGATCTATTTCCCTGACAAGGGACCAAACCTGAGCCTCCTACACTGGGGACTCAGTCATAGCCCCTGAACCACCAGAGAGGTCCCTATTGCGTGCTTTTATTTTTAATTTATTTATTTTAATTGGAGGCTAATTACTTTACAATATTGTATTGGTTTTGCCATACATCAACATGAATCCGCCACGGGTGTACACGTGTTCCCCATCCTGAACCCTCCTCCCACCTCCCTCCCCATACCATCCCTCTGGGTCATCCCAGTGCACCAGCCCCAAGCATCCAGTATCCTGCATCAAACCTGGACTTATTCGTTTCTTATATGATATTATACATGTTTCAATGCCATTCTCCCAAATCATCTCACCCTCGCTCTCTCCCACAGAGTCCAAAAGACTGTTCTATACATCTGTGTCTCTTTTGCTGTCTCGCATACAGGGTTATTGTTACCATCTTTCTAAATTCCATATATATGCGTTAGTATACTGTATTGGTATTTTTCTTTCTGGCTTACTTCACTCTGTATAATAGGCTCCAGTTTCATCCACCTCATTAGAACTGATTCAAATGTTTTCTTTTTAATGGCTGAGTAATACTCCATTGTGTATATGTACCATAGCTTTCTTATCCATTCATCTGCCGATGGACATCTAGGTTGCTTCCATGTCCTGGCTATTATAAACAGTGCTGTGATGAACATTGGGGTACACATGTCTCTTTCAATTCTGGTTTCCTCGGTGTGCATGCCCAGCAGTGGGATTGCTGGGTCATAAGGCAGTTCTGTTTCCAGTTTTTTAAGGAATCTCCACACTCTTCTCCTTAGTGGAGGTACTAGTTTGCATTCCCACCAACAGTGTAAGAGGGTTCCCTTTTCTCCTCACCCTCTCCTATTGCATGTTTTTAAATGCCATTTCTCTGACTCCCAGTTTGTATCTCTAATTAGCCTTCTTTTCTGAACTCAAGATTTGGATTTACAACTGCCCATTCAGTAGCTCTACTTGGAAGTCTCAAAATTAACATTTTTATTAACATTTATTAATATTAACATAGACTCTCAAGATTAATATTCCAAGACTGAACTAATTATCACCCTCCAATCTGCTTCTCTCATGAACCTCTTTCTCCAGTGATGGCAGCTCCATCTTTCCAATGCTCAGACCTCAAAGCTTTAGGGTCATCCTTGACTTATCCATTTCTCTCACACCCTACAAACTGTCTGTAGACCTGGCTAGCATATGTGTCATATCCTGTCATATCATAAAATCAAATTGCTTCTCTTTACCTCCACTGATATACCATGAACCACGTTATTACTCTCTACCACAATTACCATGATAGCGTCTTCGCTTCCTCCCTTGCATTTGAATAGAATTTTAGGAGGCAGATCTTGTTACATCTCTGCTCAGATTCATCCAGAGGCTCTATCTTACTTGGAGGAAAAAGATTCCCCACTGTCTCTGGCCTTTTTCCTTCACGTCTCTCTGACCCTCCCCCAGTTACACTGGTCACCTTCTGCCCTATGAACGTATTAGATGCACAGTAGCCTCCAGGCCTTTGCACTTGCTGTCCCTCCACCTGAAATGCTCTTCCCCAGGTGTGTGCACAGCAGCTCCCTCACCTTCTCCAGATCTTCACACCAGTGAGGGCTGTGTGTGCATGCTTAGTTGCTCAGTGGTGTCTGACTCTTTGCGACCCCACAGACGAGCCCACCAGGCTCCTCTGTCCATGGGATTTCCCAGCAGGAATTCTGGAGTAGGTTGCCATTTCCTTCTCCAGCGGATCTTCCTGACCCAGGGATTAAGCCCAAGCCTCCTATATTGGCAGGTGGGTTCTTTACCATTGAGCCACCCAGGAAGCTTCCTGGCTCTAAATCCCTCCACCAAGCTTCAACTTGCCTTTGAATCCTTTCTTGCTCTGCTCCTTTCCATAGAACTAATCACCATTGCACAGGATTTATTTTATTTGTGTTTATTGTCTCCCTTCCCCCGACCCCCAGAGGGGATGTGAACTCTATCAGGCCAGGGTCGTGTGTCTGTGGTCCTGCTGTATCCTTGGTGGCTGGGACAGAAGAGGCATCAGCTTAGTGGTGGGTAGATTAATGACCCCCAGAAATGACTGAGTCCTACTCTGCATTCCTTTTAAATTTTTAAGAAAGGAAGAACTTTGTAATGGATATATATTTTTTAAATGTATTTGGCTGTGCCAGGTCTTCTTTGTGGCCTGTGGGATTTTTAGTTGCAATATTCGAGATCTAGTTCTCTGATGAGGAATTGAGCCCCAGGCCCCCTTCCTTGGGAGCTCGGAGTCTGAACCACTGGACCACCAGGAAAACCCCTGATTCCTTTTTTTTTTTTTTTTTAATTGAGGTATAATTAACAATGTTGTGTTAGTTTCTACTGTACAGTGAAATGAATCATCTGTATGAATACACATATCCCCTCTCTTTTGGATTTCCTTCCCATTTAGGTCACCACAGAGCACTGAGCACATTCTCATTAATTATCTATTTATACATATTAGTGTATGCATATCAATTCCAGTCTCCTAACTTGTCCCAACCCCCCTCACCCCCTAGCGTCCAGATGTTTGTTCTCTACATCTTTGTCTCTATTTCTGACTTGCCTCCATTCCTTTATTATAAGATATTCTCTCGTACTTTATCCTAATACTTTTAGAGTTTTTCTCTTTTTGTTTATATCTAGAGTCATCTGAAATTTATTAGGTATAGGGATCAGATGAGAGATTCAGTTCTTTTTTGCTCCCTGACAACCCAGTTGTTCCAATGCCGTTCCCCACTGGCTTGAACGGACATCCTTGATCCAATAGCAATTTTTCACAAGCATTTGTGTTTATTTCTGGGCTCTTGCCTATTGAATTGAACTGCATGTCTGTTCACAGGTTACTCTCCAGGTAATTCTGTTAATTATTATAGTTTTTTAAATAAATTTCTATTGGAGTATAGTTGACTTAATTATTGTAGTTTTAACAGTGCGTTTTAATATCTGCTAGGGTTTGTCTCTCTCATTTCTTCTCATTTTCAGAAAACTTTTGATTTTTCTAGTATGTTTATTTTTCCATGTGAACTTTAGAATCAGCTTGTTAGATTTAAAAAAAAAAGAAAGAAAAAGAAAAGGTCCTTTGGTATTTTCACTGGGAGACTAATCTATTTATAGTTAATTTATGATGCACTGACGTATTTACAGTACCTAATATCCTTTAAAAGTTAGTTTAAAATTTAAAATTGTGCAGGTATTTTAATAAGGTAGATTTTTAGCAACAGAACTGCTAGGTCAAACTCTAAAGACCCTTTCATTGGTCAAGCATTATGACATAGAAATGACCTCTCCACCAAAGAGAGATTTGCCTGAGAGTGTACCCTTCTCCAACAGTGCATTCCCCCAAGCCTGAGTGAGGGCGTTGTCTGTAGTGTGCAATTCAGAACTCCTGGGGGAGCTCTTGGTCCCTTTACAAATGCATACCGTCCAGTGCCTGGTCAGTGAATGCAACTAACAAGTTCTGGGTGCATAGAGGCTTCGTTCTACCAAAGGGGCTGGGCCTGACCAAAACTCTCACTACACGTTAGGCAGGAATACTGTGGGAGAGACTCAGCGATGGATAGTGGGCAGAAGTGTTCCTGGCTTACTGTTCTGTAACTTGGAATAATACCTTTTCCCTTCCCTTAAAAGATTGTTAATTCACAGTCATGAGAGGTGACATTCAAGTATTAATACAGCATTAGCTCAGGACTTCAGGGACCTTAAAGGATAAATGGGCTTTGGCAGGTTGCTTGCTGGAGAACTGAACCAGTATAAACAATAATTCCAATAGGACAATGCTTTCTGAGTCCTGATAACTTTATTTTTTTTTTTTCCAAAAAAACACACATCTACTTCTGCTTTATTGAATATGCCAAAACCTTTGACTGTGTGGATCACAACAGACTGTGGAAAATTCTTCAAAAGATGGGAATACCAGACCACCTGACCTGCCTCCTGAGAAATCTGTATGCAGGTCAAGGAGCAACAGAACTGGACATGGAACAACACACTGTTTCCAAATTGGGAAAGGAGTATGTCAAGGCTGTATGTTGTCACCCTGCTTTTTTTTTTTTTTTTATAATTTTTAATTTCAGATATACACATGCTCCCCATCCTGAACCCTCCTCCCTCCCAACCTCCCCATACCATCCCCCTGAGCCCTCCCAGCGCACCATAACTTTAAAATTAGTTTTGAAACCATTTGTAGATCAGAGATTGTGATGGAAGACACCCTTCTAGCCTTCACCACTTAATCCTGGTGCCTCCTTTCCTTTCTCTGTGATGATCCCAGGTCTGCCAGGGCCCTCTGTTGGTGCTGGACCAGGTCCATGATCCTTGAAGAGTAGCTCGGGGTTTAGTTACATCCTTTTACTTGTCTTTAGTCAATTTCCCCTTCCCTTCCAAATCCTCTTCACTTTCCTTAAGCTTTTCACACAACCCAGCTCCCTCATAGTCAGGTGGCTTCATCTCCTGTGGAACCAAAAAATTAGGTTGTTTGGCAAAAACTGTTCTTATTTCCTGCCTTTCACTTTATCCCTAATATATTTGTTTGTCCAATCTCAAAGAATGAGTACCCCAATTAGGGCTAACCTGTGCTCTAAGCCTTGGCTCTATCTTTATTTCCATCAGTAATTGCTTCTTTCTTATACGCAGCTGGGCTGCTGCATCACACAGCCATAGGAGGTGTCATCCACATGTAATGCCATGTAAATTATGCCACCTGGGGTTGGCCATAGACAGTCTTGATTTGAAAATCCTATGTATCTCCCATCCTTTTCTCCCATCTGTCATATTAACAGTCTCGTTGTTCTCTTTGTCCTTTGTAACCATCACTTATTCTCTCTCCTCTAAGCCAGTCTTTTTAAAAGAGTTGTTGCACTTGTCTCCACTTCTTTTACCTTCCTTTCCCTCTCTGTTATACTTTAAGTAATTTATTCTTTTCATGTATATTTATTAACTACCTATTAAATGCCAGGCACCACGCTAGCTGCCCAGACCACAATAGCAAGTAAAAAAAAGTATAAGCTCCCTCACATTCATAGAGCTTATAGAATGTTGAAAAAGAGAAACAGATAACAAGAAATCATGTTTAAAAAGTATGTAGTTTCAGAGACAGATTCGGCTTTGCAGCCTGGTGCTGCCACTTCCTAGCTGCATTTCCTTGGCAAGTTACTTCTGTGTCAGGATGCATTGAGTTCCATGTGACAGGATTTTCAACTTGCATGGCTTCATTCATAAGGATATTTGTGATTTGCTGGAGAAAAAGCCCAGAGATAGGCATACCAGCCTCAATGAGACCATCAACGACCAAACGTATCCTTTCCTCCTGCATCCTTAGATGCGTCCCATCTCTGCCTCTTGCTTGCCATAGACTGACTACGCCTCCAGCCTCACTTCTTTTCCTGATAATATCCAAAGCCTGAAGCAGCAGGAGTGAGGCATAGAGGGCTTTCTCTTCTACTCCTTTTTCTCTCATGAAGGAGAAAACACTTTCCCAGGAACCCTCAACAGTCTTGTCTTTGTATCTCTCATGCCTGCATCAGTACCAACCATGAGTAAAACAGCACATGGTCACCAAAACTGGTTGTGACTAATCTTGACTTGATGATTCACTAGGACCTGGGCTCATTGTCATCCCCAACAAAATCAGGCCTGGTTAATGAGGAGGCAAGTGGTGGAGGCCCTGGTTTGGCAATCAGAAGCATCAGTCTCAGTTGCCTCATCTCTTCAGTGGGGGATAGTGATACCTGCCTCACTGCACTGGTAGAAGAATGAATGAATAACAAAGGTAGAGCACCTGGCACACGGTGCACACTTGCTCAGTGTCCACTCCCCTCTGTGATTAGGCAGTAGACTCTGGGGTCTAGCAGGCACCTCAGAGGTTAGCTAGGCCAGCACCCTCCTTTTGTGGGTCACAAAGCAAATGGGTCAATTCTAAAGGACATTGAGCCTGAATATTCATTGGAAGGACTGATGCTGAAGCTCCCATGTTTGACCACCTGATGCAAAGAGCTGACTCATTGGGAAAGACCCTGATGCTGGGAAAGGTTGAGGGCAGGAGGAGAAGGGGACGACAGAGGATGAGATGGTTGGATGGAATCACCAACTCAATGGACATGAGTTTGAGCAAACTCTGGGAGATAGTGGAAGACAGAGGAGACTGGTATGCTAAGTCCATGGGGTCTCAAAGAGTGAGACACAATTTAGCGATTGAACAACAACAACAAAGAAAATGGGTGTTGAACCAGATCGAAGAAAGAGATGTGCTTAAAAAAGAATGGTGAGAAAAGGTCAGACTGGGGCTATATCATGGAGTCTTGCCAACAGGATTTGTTGACGACTTAGGCATATAAAAAAACAAGACCAAGAGTTGACTGTGGCTCAGATCGTGAGCTCCTTATTACCAAATTCAGACTTAAATTGAAGAAAGTAGGGAAAACCACTAGACCATTCAGGTATGACCTAAATCAAATCCCTTATGATTATACAGTGGAAGTGAGAAATAGATTTAAGGGCCTAGATCTGATAGATAGAGTGCCTGATGAGCTATGGAATGAGGTTCGTGACATTGTACAGGAGACAGGAATCAAGACCATCCCCATGGAAAAGAAATGCAAAAAAGCAAAATGGCTGTCTGCGGAGGCCTTACAAATAGCTGTGAAAAGAAGAGAAGCGAAAAGCAAAGGAGAAAAGGAAAGATATAAATATCTGAATGCAGACTTCCAAAGAATAGCAAGAAGAGATAAGAAAGCCTTCTTCAAAAAAAAAAAAAAAAAAAAAAAGAAAGCCTTTTTCAGCGATCAATGCAAAGAAATAGAGGAAAACAACAGAATGGGAAAGACTAGAGATCTCTTCAAGAAAATTAGAGATACCAAGGGAACATTTCATGCAAAGATGGGCTCGATAAAGGACAGAAATGGTATGGACCTAACAGAAGCAGAAGATATCAAGAAGAGGTGGCAAGAATACACAGAAGAACTGTACAAAAAAGATCTTCCTGTCCCAGATAATCACGATGGTGTGATCACTGACCTAGAGCCAAACATCCTGGAATGTGAAGTCAAGTGGGCCTTAGGAAGCTTCACTACGAACAAAGCTAGTGGAGGTGATGGAATTCCAGTTGATCTATTTCAAAGCCTGAAAGATGATGCCGTGAAAGTGCTGCACTCAATATGCCAGCAAATTTGGAAAACTCAGCAGTGGCCACAGGACTGGAAAAGGTCAGTTTCCATTCCGATCCCAAAGAAAGGCAATGCCAAAGAATGCTCAAACTACCACACAATTGCACTCATCTCACATGCTAGTAAAGTAATGCTCAAAATTCTCCAAGGCAGGCTTCAGCAATATGTGAACCGTGAACTTCCTGATGTTCAAGCTTGTTTTAGAAAAGGCAGAGGAACCAGAGATCAAATTGCCAACATCTGCTGTATCATGGAAAAAGCAAGAGAGTTCCAGAAAAACATCTATTTCTGCTTTATTGACTATGCCAAAGCCTTTGACTGTGTGGATCACAATAAACTGTGGAAAATTCTGAAAGAGATGGGAATACCAGACCACCTGACCTGCCTCTTGAGAAATCTGTATGCAGGTCAGGAAGCAACAGTTAGAACTGGACATGGAACAACAGACTGGTTCCAAATAGGAAAAGGAGTATGTCAAGGCTGTATATTGTCACCCTGCTTATTTAACTTATATGCAGAGTCCATCATGAGAAACGCTGGGCTGGAAGAAGCACAAGCTGGAATCAAGATTGCCGGGAGAAATATCAATAACCTCAGATATGCAGATGACACCACCCTTATGGCAGAAAGTGAAGAGGAACTCAAAAGCCTCTTGATGAAAGTGAAAGTGGAGAGTGAAATTGTTGGCTTAAAGCTCAACATTCAGAAAACGAAGATCATGGCATCTGGTCCCATCAGACTTTATTTTTTTGGGCTCCAAAATCACTGCAGATGGTAAGTGCAGCCATGAAATTAAAAGACACTTACTCATTGTAAGGAAAGTTATGACCAACCTAGATAGCATATTGAAAAGCAGAGATATTGCTTTGCCAACAAAGGTCCATCTAGTCAAGGCTATGGTTTTTCCTGTGGTCATGTATGGATGTGAGAGTTGGACTGTGAAGAAGGCTGAGTGCCGAAGAATTGATGCTTTTGAACTGTGGTGTTGGAGAAGACTGTTGAGAATCCCTTGGACTGCAAGGAGATCAAACCAGTCCATTCTGAAGGAGATCAGCCCTGGGATTTCTTAAGAAGGAATGATGCTAAAGCTGAAACTCCAGTACTTTGGCCACCTCATGCGAAGAGCTGACTCATTGGAAAAGACTCTGATGCTGGGAGGGATTGGGGGCAGGAGGAGAAGGGGACGACAGAGGATGAAACGGCTGGATGGCATCACTGACTCGATGGACATGACTCTGAGTGAACTCTGGGAGTTGGTGATGGACAGGGAGGCCTGGCATGCTGTGATTCATGGGGTCACAAAGAGTCAGACACGACTGAGCGACTGAACTGAACTGAACTAGGCATATAAGCATGAAAGAGCAGGGTTGAGGATACTTTAGGGTTTTTAGATGGTGCCCTGTGCTGAGGTGGAGAACATCATAGGAAGTTTAGAATCATTTTGGCTAAAATGGGAAGAAGGCAGTTTGTTTTATTGTATTTATTTTTATTTATTTGGCTGTGCTGCACAGCCTATGGGATCTTAGTTCCCCAACAAGCCCTCAGCAGTGAAAGCACAGAGTCTTCCCTGAACCTCCAGGGAATTCCAGGAAGAAGGCAACTTGAAGCTTTCACACTTTGTCTTTACATTCTTTGTTTTACAGATCTGGGGATTATTCATAACATAAAGAATAACGGGTAATTTCTAAATCCATAGAAAAGATAGCTAAAGATTTCCATATAATTTAGCTTCCTCAAATTTCACAGGATTCTGTTGCCTAATGTTGACATCTGATCAACCCAAAAAGTCAAATTAATATTTAAAAATAGTCTTCGTTTTGCAAAGCCAATGTACCCTCCCCTTGCTTCACTTCACTGGGCAGAAACGAAAGATGAGAAAACAGCCCATTGTTGCCTTTCTGTAGTATTTGGAGACTTCTGGACAATGTCTTTAAGAGATATAACTCCTGATCCCCATAAAGTGGTAGTTCTTCTTCATTTAAGGCAGAGGTCCCCAATGTCCAGGGTCTAATGCCTGATGATCTGAACTGGAGCTGATGTAATAATAATAAAGTGTCCTATAAATGTTATACACTTGAATCATTCTGAAACCATCCACTGTCCACCCATCCATGGAAAATTTGTTTTCCACAAATCAGGTCCCTGATGCCAAAAAGGCTGGGGACAGATGATTAAGGAGATACTAAAGGCAAGGTCTTAAATGCATCCATGAAAGTTGGTTTTCCTTACTTGCTCAAAAATACACTTTTAATACTTACTGGTTCTTCAGCAGCCGGGCCAGATGTGGTCCTTGTCAAACTGAGTGGATTCACTCCCTGGGTACTGGCCAGTCACAGACTGCTACTTACCTTGGCCTTGTAATGGTGGTCAGGGGGGCAGATGGGGAAGCCAAGGAAAATATAGATCAGAGAAAGAGCTTCAAGAACCCTTAATGATCACACAGATCAATGATTCTGAGCCTTGGCTGCAATGGGAATCACCTTGGGGATCTTCTAACAACACTAAGGCCTGCCTCCTACCACTCAGATTTTGACACAAGTATCTGGGAGTGTAGCCAGGACATCAGTAATTTTTAAACACTCCTCCAGTGTTTTTCATACGCAGCTAGGGTTAAGAACCACTGACTTTGTTCCATTCTTCCTTCACTGATAAGCTCATTGAGTCCCAGAACTTCTAGACCACGTGGTTTGTGAGGTAGTATATGAGGTTTCAAACTCAGGCTTGCACATCTTCTGTCAATGGTCTCGAGAAGAAGGAGGCATAGCCAGAGAGAAAAGGGAGGAAGACTTATTTAGAAGGTTGGAGGGAATGCTTGTGAATTCACTGAAAGTAGATAGTTTCTGAGGTTCATCTAAGAGTTGTGATTATATCACTTCAGTATGTTCCCCAGTGAGAGGGCATGGCATGGGCAGCCACAGACAATAGCCCTGGTTAGCCTTTCTCCTCCAAAGCCATACCCTCCCTTGGGATTGGTGCTCAGCCCTCTGGGCAACAGAATTCAAGTGAGAAAGAACAGAGCTTGTGGAGAATGCTGGTTTTGGTCTTGGTAGTCCCAGGGCTGAAGAATGTGAACGGGAACAGGACACCTTTGTTCATGACATTAAAGAGGATCATTGGGAAAGTTTATAGGAACCAAAAACCAAAGTTAAGCATCCTAAAACTTTATTTTTTTTCAGTTTCATTTATTTAAAAAATTTTGGAGTATAGTTGATTTATAATTTGCACTAGTTGCAACTGTACAGCAAAGTGAATGAGTTATTCATATACATGTATCCATTTGTTTTTAGATTCTTTTCCCATATAAGTTATTACAGTGTGTTGAGAAGAGTGCCCTGTGCTATTCAGTAGCTCCTGAAACAACTAGCATTTTTTTGTGTGTGTGTGCTTAATAGGCTTTTGGAAGTCTTTTCTGGTGAAACGTCTATTCAAATTCTTCGCTCATTTGAAAATTAGAGTATTAGTCATGACTGTATTAGCCGTAGGAGTTTGAGTTTGTTTGCTTGCATGTTTGTTTTTTGATAGATTCCTTAGGATTTTCTACATACAGAATCATGTCATCTGTAAATAAAGACAGTTTTTTACTTCGTTCTTTCCAATTTCTTCGTTCTATCCAATTTCAGTTGAGTTGCTCAGTCATGTCCGACTCTTTGCAACCCCATTAACTGAAGCATGCCAGGCTTCCCTGTCCATCACCAACTCCCGGGGCCTGCTCAAACTCATGTCCATTGAGTCTGTGATGCCATCCAACCATCTCATCCTCTGTTGTCCCCTTCTCCTCCTACTTTCAATCTTTCCCAGCATCAGGGTCTTTTCCAGTGAGTCAGTTCTTTGCATCAGATGGCCAAAGTATCAGAGCTTCAGCTTCAGCATCAGTCCTTCCTATGAATATTCAGGACTGATTTCCTTTAGGATTGACTGGTTTGATCTCCTTGCAGACCAAGGGATTCTCAAGAGTCTTCTCCAACACCACAGTTCAAAAGCATCAATTCTTTGGTGCTCAGCTTTCTTTATAGAGTTGTTTTATCTCTTTTTGTTGCCTTACTGCAGTGACTAGAACCTCAAGTACATGAAATAGGCCTGATGAGAGGAGACATCTATGCCTTGTTCCTTATCTCAGAGTAAACCAATCAGTGTTTCATATTAAGTATGAAGTTAGCTGTAGGTTTTCCATAGATACCCCTTTACAGACTGAGGAATTTCCCTTCATTTCCTATTTTATTGAGAACTTTTATCATGAATGGTGTTGCATTTGTCAAATGCATTTTTTACAAGTGTTTGAGATTTGATAGACCTAATATTGGAAATAGACCGTGGGTGGAGCTGGAAGAGGAAGGTCTCAAGGCTGCAGCTGGAGGATCAGAGGAAAAGCCATTAAAGGCATATTACTGGATTCAGATTGCTACTGTTTATTAAGAATTTTTGCACTGATGTTCATGTGGATCAGCCTTTAGTTTTCTTGTGATGTCTATCTGGCTTTGTTGTTAGGATAATGCCAGCCTCATCTAATGAAGTGGGAAGTGTTCCGGTATCCTCAGTTTTCTGATAGATATGTAGGAGGTATTATTACTTTAAATACTGAATGAAATTATCCAGGTGAACTTTTACAAGCTTATTTCAAATTGTGTCTCTTTTTGGCTTAAAATCCTGTTGGTTTCCCTTCTTCCTTTTTTTTGGTTGTGTGGCTTGCAGGGTCTTGGTTTCCCAACCAGGGATTGAACCTGGGGCCCCAGCAGTGCAAGTGCAGAGGCCTAACCACTGGACCACCAGCAAATTCCCCAAATCCTGTTGCTTTCTATTCCATTTAAATCAAGACCCAGCCTCATCACCTGACTTATAAAAGTCCTAAGTGGCCCCTTCTGTCTACTGTTCCAAACTCACCACTTACCTGTTTGCCACCTTCCCTTATTGTACTTCAGCCACCTGAGTTTTGTGTGTCCCTCAAACATACTGAGCTTGCTCTAACCACACACAACTTGTTTCCACCTCTGGACCTTTGCATCCGTTGCCTTCTGGTCCTGAAACCTCCTTTTCTCTACATGGTGTCATCATTGGTGCCATCCTGTTTTTAGATCTCAGCCTGAACCTCACCTCCTCAGGGAGGCCTTTCTCAAGACTAAAGGGTCTAGTTCATCACTCTCTATCCCATATCCTGTTTTAATTCCTACATGACAACTACCTTGGAGTTTTTCTTGGTTATTTATTAACCATTTCTTGGTTATATTATTAACCATTTTTATTGGAATGTAAGCTCCCTAAGAGCAGAAACTTCATGTTTTTTTTCCTGGCAAAGACTTCCCACTACCAAGAACAGGGCTGACACATAGTAGGCAGTCAGTAAACATTGGTTGAACAAATAAACATCCATAACAACAACAGCAGCTGCTCTTTGGGAGCAGGCACTGATTGAAGTGTTTACAAATGTTATTTAATTATCATAACTCTAGACGCAGATATGATTTTCCGCCATTAACTGAGAAGGAAATGAAACTTAGAGGCACCAAGTAACATGGTCCTGGCCACCCACCTGTTAGGGTGCAGCGTGAGGGCACGCCCCACTTTGTCTGATGGCAGAGCCTGAGCTAATCTGTACCTAGACACACCTCCTCTTTGGTTACAGACAGGAATAGCTGATCCACCAAATGACAGGTAGTGACCTCAGGCTGACAAGTCTTCGTGGAAGCCCAGGGTGAGGCCCCTTGGTTCCGAGCAGTGATCTGTGTGGACCAGAGGAACTGCTACCAGGGCCCCCTTCCCCCTCACCAGACAGGCTCAGTGCTCCCACATCCTCTTTTTGAGAACAGATTCACTTCCTTAATCACAGCTGGCTTCATCTTGTGCATAATGCAAATTCTTACTCCTGTCTTTTGTGAAATCAGTCAGTGACCTCCACATGTCTGTGAACTAAAGCATTGGTCTTTTAGACAGGCTGGTCCCAGAAACTAATAATAAGTAAGAATCACTTGAGAGCTCTTCTGTTCCAACCACCAAGAACATCTCAGAGGTGACCTCACATCATCCTTGCAACAGCCCCAAGAGGTAATTCTGACTATTATCCCATTCTATGGATTAGAACTCTGAGGCTAACAATACTATGATTTATAAGAAATATATACAATTAGGTCCACCAGATGATCAGAGGATATTTCTCAGATATATTTGATCTTCATCCGCAGCTCCCCAAACCCTTGACATTTCCTGAGCAATAAGAGGAATGGGAACATCTTTTGTTATAATATTTGGTCTCATGTCCTTAATTCCTGAAAAAAAGAACTTCTTCAGAGCCAAGAAGGTTAAATTGGTGCCTTGTTAGTTATAACAAGCCCTTTCTACCACAGCTAGGTTTATGTTAATGAGGCGACTTCTGTAAAGCATCTAAGTGGGGAGGGTGTTGCCATAGCAACCACATAGGAAGAAAGGGTTGGAACTTTCAGTCTCACCCATGATTTCCAGGGAGGGAAGCGGGGCTGGAAGTTTATTCAGTCAGTGGTTAATGAGGTAATCAATCATGTCTATGTAATGAAGCCTGCATAAAACAAACAAACAAACAAAAAAACAAAACAACAACAACAACAAAAAAGAGGGCTTTTGGAGAGCTACCTTGGTGAACCAGAATACTTCCATGTTCTGCTGGGCCAGACTCCAAGCTTCCCAAGGACAGAAGCTCCTTTGTTGGGAACCTCACCCAGTGTATCTCTTCATCTGGTTGTTGATTCATATCCTTTGATATCCTTTGTAAGAAATTGACAATCTAGTGAGTAAATGGTTCTGTGAACTCTTCTAGAAAATTCATCAAACCCAAAGAGCAGGTCTTGGGAGCTTCTGATTTATAGCCAGTCAGTTTGAAACACAGGTAACAACCTCAGCTTGCACCTGACATTTGAGGTGAAGGGAGGTCTTGTGGGACTGAACCCTTTACCTGTGGAATCTGATTGTGTCTCTGTAGATATTGATTTTGTTGGTGTGGGAAGCCTACACACACACACACATTGGAATTGGAAGCAGGAACCTTTTCAGGCTCAATAAGGTTAAATTATGTGCCCCAAATCACATAACTAGTCCAGGGCAGGGCTGGCACAGGATATGAACCTATGTCTGTCTAGACTGCTACTGCCTACACACGCTTACATCACTGAGTGCAGTATCTGGCAGAGAACTGTGAATTATGTGATGTTTACTTTTACCTTTATACAGCAGAGAGAAAATGATGGTGATGACAGTTTGCGGCATTTTGATGGCTACATTATCTCACTAGAGCCCTCTAGGGGGTGCTGTTGGGTCCACCCTCATCACTTTTAATTGGCTACCCTTCCCCCCACAGTTGGGAATGCTGGCTGCTCACAGCTCTCAGCTGTTTCCTCCTTCTGAGCCCTGGGCTGCCTAGAAATGATGGCTTCCCTCTGTCAGCCAAGGACTGACAGATATGGGCTGCAGAAGCCCAGTCCCTTGTCTCAAGGCTGGATAAGTCTGGTGCCATCAGTGCTACAGAGCTCCCTGTGGGGTCAGGCTGAGGTCAGAACTCAGATGCGCCACTTCTTTCTCGGTTTCTTCCTCTATCCTCTCCCACTTCCCTCATTCCTGTTCTCCCCAGAGCATTCCTACCGAGAATCTCCATCTCATGTCTTGCTTCTGTAGAACCCTGGACAAGCCCTATGAGTCCACAGCTACTCTTTGTATTTTTTCAGAGTGAAATTGTGGAGGTGCTGTCCCCAGTAAAGTCACCTCACATAGCTTCTGGAGGTGTGACATGACTCTGGGCTCCCTGTCCACGGAGGGGAGGTTTCTCCTCTTTGAAACTACTGCTTCCCAAGTATAAGAGGAGAAATTTCTCCTTCACAGGCTCTCCACCCTCTGGGTTCACTCTTATTTCATCCTTTCCCTGGCTTCTGTCTCAGTGTTGTCCTGCATTATCCGCCGTGGACCATGGCTATCGGACACACGCAGGCAAGCTGGGGGCTGAGGCAGTCATGGATTTTATCTGATGGCATGATTTTCCTGAAAGATGATGCTGTGAAAGTGCTGCACTCAATATGCCAGCAAATCTGGAAAACTCAGCAGTGGCCACAGGACTGGAAAGGTCAGTTTTCATTCCAATCCCAAAGAAAAGCAATGCCAAAGAATGCTCAAACTACCGCACAATTGCACTCATCTCGCACGCTAGTAAAGTGATGCTTAAAATTCTCCAAGGCTTCAGCAAAGCTTTACTGAAGCTTCAGCAATATGTGAACTATGAACTTCCAGATGTTCAAGCTGGTTTTAGAAAAGGCAGAGGAACCAGAGATCAAATTGCCGACATCCACTGGATCATCGAAAAAGCAAGAGAGTTCCAGAAAAACATCTATTTCTGCTTTATTGACTATGCCAAAGCCTTTGACTGTGTGGATCACAATAAACTGTGGAAAATTCTGAAAGAGATGGGCATACCACACCACCTGACTTGCCTCTTGAGAAACCTGTATGCAGGTCAGGAAGCAACAGTTAGAACTGGACATGGAACAACAGACTGGTTCCAAGTACGTCAAGGCTGTATATTGTCACCCTGCTTATTTAACTTATATGCAGAGTTCATCATGATAAACACTGGGCTGGAAGAAGCAGAAGCTGGAATCAAGATTGCCGGGAGAAATATCAATAACCTCAGATATGCAGATGACACCACCCTTATGGTAGAAAGTGAAGAAGAACTAAAGAGCCTCTTGATGAAGCTGAAAGAGGAGAGTGAAAAAGTTGGCTTAAAACTCAACATTCAGAAAACTAAGATCATGGCATCTGGTCCCATCACTTCATGGCAAATAGATGGGGAAACAGTGGAAACAGTGGCTGACTTTATTTTTCTGGGCTCCAAAATCACTTCAGATGGTGACTGCAGCCATGAAATTAAAAGATGCTTACTCCTAGGAAGGAAAATTATGACCAACCTAGACAGCATATTCAAAAGCAGAGACATTACTTTGCCAACAAAGGTCCGTCTAGTCAAGGCTATGGTTTTTCCAGTGGTCATATATGGATGTGAGAGTTGGACTATAAGGAAGGCTGAGCACCAAAGAATTGATGCTTTTGAACTGTGGTGTTGGAGAAGACTCTTGAGGTCCCTTGGACTGCAAGGAGATCCAACCAGTCCATCTTAAAGAAGATCAGTCCTAAGTGTTCAATGGTGGGACTGATGTTGAAGCTGAAATTCCAATATTTTGGCCATCTGATGCGAAGAGCTGACTCATTTGAAAAGACCCTGATGCTGGGAAAGATTGAGGGTAGGAAGAGAAGGGGACAACAGAGGATGAGATGGTTGGATGGCATCACTGACTCAATGGACATGGGTTTGGGTGGACTCTGGGAGTTGGTTTTGAGCAGGGAGGCCTGGCATGCTGCGGTTCATGGGGTCGCAAAGAGTTGGACATGACTGAGTGACTGAACTGAACTGAACTGATGATTTTCCTCCTGTCCTTCCCACTGATAACATAGCTTGCCTCCCCACCCCAACCCAATTTCAACCACATGTGAGCACATGACACGGCTAGCCCAGTGCACCATCTCCTTCGGGCTGCAGAGGCTTGTTCAGAAGTGAGTGCATGCTCAAGCCAGGCTAATTGGCCCCAATAACATCCAATCAGAACCCTTATTGGGGCTGTTTTGTGGAAACCAAGAGAAAAATCTGCTTCTGACATGCTGGAAGGGTTTGAACCTGGGTTCTATGAGGGATCATCTTCCCTGCTATGTGGAAAGAGCCCTTCTGAGGTCAAGGAGACTAAGCCAGCATCCAGGCAGAAGCAGCAGCACCAAGAGGTGGCTGGAGAGAAAGCAGTGGTCCTGACAACATGGTGCAGTCCTGGATCTGTCATGCATGATACATCCTGTCCTTCCCAGTTACACAAGCCGGGGCAGGCCTGTCATCGATTTCTGTCTGTTGCACTTGAAAAACTTCTCAGCTGCACTGAGCACAGCTAGATGTCACTTGCAGGAGGAAGCATTCCAGGAGACAGGCTAGATTTCCCAAGGGCACATCACCAGCTCCATCATCAGAAGGTGAGAATTAGCACATCAGAAATCAGTTTCTCCTGATTCTGGGTCCTATTCCTTTTATTCCAACCTTCCAGTTTTTCCAGTGAGAGAATTACCAGCCCTTGCACCTGGGTAATGAATGAGCAGGATGTGGATCAGCTAGAAAGAAGCTCTGAAGATGTAACTATGTCTAGGTAAAATGGTTCTCAACCTTTTTTGACACCAGGAACTGGTTTCATGGAAGAGAGCTTTTTCATAGATGGGGCAGGGAATAGTTTTGGGATGATTCAAGTGCATTACATTTATTGTGCACTTTATTTCTATTATTATTACATCAGCTTCACCTCAGATCACCAGGCATTAGATCCCGGAGGTTGGGGACCCCTGGTCTAGAGAATCTGATCCAGCCAGAAATCCCCCAGCAGAGCCGTCTTCCCCCAGGTCTTTCCAGCAGGCAAGGATCTGAAGTCGGGAAAGGAGCTTGCTAAAAGGGATATCTCAGGGATATTTTTGGCCTTTGCTGAACCCCAGCAAGGCAGGGTGTCTTCCTGGGACTTTCTGTCTTATTGTGGTTTTTGCTACTATGTTTATTCCTCCAGGGAAAGTTTAGGAATATACTCACTGTGGAGTTGGGAGTTCTGATTAGAGTTCTTGCAGATGTGAGCCACCCCAGGTCTGGCTGGTCCTGGGGGACACGGGGAAGTACACACCAACTTCCCTCTTTGTCCTCCTCCACATCACCTGACTGCATCTCATGTGGCTACGCCCCTCCCTGCAGCAAAGTCTTTTCTCAGGAGGGGATCGAATATCCTGTAACTATGCCTTCATGTGGGTTTTCCTGGTGGCTCAGATGGTAAAGAAACTGCCTGCAATGTGGGAGACCTGGGTTCGATCCCTGGGTCAGGAAGATCCCCCGGAGAAGGGATGGCAACTCACTCCAGTATTTTTGCCTGGAGAATTCCATGGACGGAGGGACCTACAGTCCATGGAGTCACAAAGAGTAGGACACAGCTGAGTTACTAACACTTACACATGCCTCCATGTGAATATGACATATTGCATCTTCTTCTTTAGGGCATTTTGGAAGCTAGATACATATTTGGGTAATAAAAAATATAGTTTCCCGTTAAAAGACTTCAGGGACTGATGGGTATACGAGGCATTTTTTTTTTTTTTTGGTGGGAATGGAGAAAAAAGCATCTCTCCAGAACCTTCTGTTTTCATATGTGAGGATGGTGGTACTGGTGTTCAGACGTGTCCGCCTCTTTGTGACCCTATGGACTAGTCCACCAGGCTCCCCTGTCCATGGGATTCTCCAGGCAAGAATACTGGAGAGGGTTGCTATGCCCCTTTCTAGGGGATCTTCCTGACCAGGGATTGAGCCTGAATCTCCAGTGTCTCCTGCATTGCAGGTGGATTCTTCACCACTGATCCATTAGGGAAGCCTCACATGTGAGGCAGGGGATTTGGGTTTGATCCCTGGTCGGGGAACTAAGATCTCACATGGCATGTGGTACAACCAAAAAAAAAAAAAAAATTCCTCATCAGTATCATGGAACCTCAGCCAAACTTGGATGACCTCTGTGGCCTCATCTAACTCTCTCAGTTTTGCACAATTATTAGTCTGACTTTCTTTTTGGCTAGGTACTATAATTATGTATGTCTTTTACACAGAAGTCAAAGTCACTCAGTAGTGTCTGACTCTTTGTGACCGCATGGACTGTAGCCTGCCAGGCTCCCCTGTCCATGGAATTCTTCAGGCCAGAATACTGAAGTGGGTAGCTGTTCCCTTCTCCAGGGGATCTTCCCAACCCAGGGACTGAACCCAGGTCTTCCACACTGCAGGCAGATTTTTTTACTGTCTGAGCCACCAGGAAAGCCCAAGAATACTGGAGTGGGTAGCCCATCCCTTCTCCAGGGGATCTTTCTGACCCAGGAATCAAACTGCAGTTTCCTGCATTGCAGGGAGATTTTTTTTATCAACTGAGCTATCAGGGAAGCCCCAATGTCTTTTGCAGATATTAAGAACTCAAGGTCTAGAGATGTATGAGGACACTGCTCTGGCTAAGGGTGAACTAGAACCCAGTCACTTGTCTCTTCATTTCCATTAGATCAAAGAGTCATAGAAGAGGTCTTTCTTACATGTGCTGTGTTTGGATATAGAACAATCTGAGCCTGTTTCAACAGTGTTGGAATCTCGAGATGAGAGCTCAAGGTTGGACCAGGACTTGAAAGTCAGAGTCAAGGTGATGAGCAACAGCTCAGGGTGATGAATTAGAGTCAATTTTCAAGTTTAAAAACATCTACAAAGCCTCATGGTCCCATGAGGTAGTGCCACCGGGATTACTGTTTTGGAATGAAAGTGGTATCAGGACAATTTTTTTTTTATAACCTATTAAGGGGCTTTTTATCAGAAAGTCTCTGATTTCTACCCTATCAGTACTTACAATTTTCAGTCTCTTCATGAGAAAAATGGAAGAATATATCATGAAGGAGAGAGAAGAACAAATGCTGCAGCCATTATAGATGGGTTGCTTGGAGAATTGGCTTCTAAAATCCTGCACAGTTCAGAGAAAAACTACATTGAGTTCTTTTAATAGGGTGGTTGTTCATTCACTCTTTCTTTCATTGAACCAAGGAATATATACGTGTACATATTTTTAATTTGTTATTTTTTTTATTGTCGGCCGTGCTGGGTCTTCATGGCTGCGTGCCGGCTTTCTCTAGTTGCGGTGAGCAGGGGCTACTCTTCATTGCAGCGGGCAGACTTCTCACTGTGGTGGCTTCTCCTGCTGTGGAGCACAGGCTCTAGGCACATGGGCTCAGTAGTTGCCTCACATGGGCTTAGCTGCCCTGTGGCATGTGGAATCTTCCCAGACCAGGGATGGAACCTGTGTCCCCTGCACTGCAGGGTGGATTCTTACCATTGGACCACCAGGGAAGCCCCCAAAGGAATATTTTTATTAAACAACTACCTTATGCCAGCTACTATCCTAGACCCTTGGGATACATCAGTAAACAAAATGGGCAAAAGCCCTTGTCGCTATGGATCACACATTCTAAATATATTTGATGGAGGGTGGCTCCAATCACACCACCCTCAAATTGGGTCTGTAATCTGTGACCCAAATTACAGACAGGTCATTTGCGTATGCCATGACCAATGGCAGAAACACTGAGGGCTACGGGACAGGGGGACTGCTCAAGGACCATTCATGGGAGCTGAGTCACTGAGGCTGAGTCTTGGGCAGCTGTTTCTCCTTCCCACCTACACAGCTGCCTCTCCTTTCAGTGGTTGTACACATGGTCCAGCTGGAAGGGTGGGCGCTTATGGTGCCAGATCAGATTCTGTGGTTTTAGTCCTGGCTAAGTGCTCCCAGCCCCTACTCCCCATCTATGTGGTTGTGGGAAAGTCACTTTCAACTTCTCTGAGCCTCAGTTTCCTCCACTGTAAAATGGAGTCATGTGATGATGACTTTGTATAGTGGTCATGAGTATTAAGGGGCTTCCCTGGTGGTTCAGTGGTAAAGAACCCGTCTGCCAATGCAGGAGACGTGGGTTTGATCTGTGAGTTGGGAAGATCCCTTGGAGAAGGAAATGGCAACCCACTCCAGTATTCTTCCCTGAGAAATTCTTTTGTGGACAGTCCAGGGGTCAAAAAAAGAGTTGGACACGACTTAGCAACTAAGCAACAACAACAACAACATATGAGTATTAAAGACTGGAAAATTCTTGCCCCAGAGTATCTCTGATTCTGTTACCTGTTCTCAATTCTAGAGCTGGGCTGGGATGAGCCCTGGGGCAAATAGCCTGAGATTTGAGCAGAACTGAGGAAGACAAGCCTGTTTGTGGATGGGTTTGAGAGAGCAGACAGGGGGCACTGGGGATAGCTGGGAAAGGGCAAGGCATTCATTCATTTGTTTATTCAAACAATGTTCACCAAGCCCTCCTGTGTACCTGTACACTGTGTTGAGACCCAGAGAGGTTGAAAGGAAAGATGCTCACAGTCAGGTGAAAGAGACAGACAAGTAGCAATTCCAATACAGTGTCATACATGCTCTGATAGAGGCAGGCACTGGTGGGCTTCCAAAAAGGAGGCTCATCTCCCAGCCTTGCCATGGGGAGGGTGTTAGAGAAAGTTTCCCAGGCCACATCATCACGGAGCTGAGGGCATTAGCCAGATGGAAACACATTCCAGGCAGTGGGAAAGCAAAGGTAAAGGCAGAGTGGTGAGGGAACATGGTGATTCAGGGGAACCCAAGATGTGAGTGTGGCTGGAGTTTAGGCATTGAAGGGGGAGAGGCCCTTCAGAGGTCAGAACATGGAGCACTTTGGTTGTCAGGCTAAGGAGCTAGGAAATACTAACCCGACATAACGAGGAGCTGTTGATGGACTTTTCACCAGGGAATACATGACTAGACTCATGTTTTCTTTTCTTTGGTGTGTGTGTGTGTGTGTGTGTGTGTGTAGAGCCACGTGGCTTGTAGGAGTTTAGTCCCCCAACCAAGAATCAAACCCAGGGTCCTGGCAATGAGAGCTCCAGGCCCCAACTCCTGGACCACCAGGGAATTCCCTTAACTCATGTTTTCAAGCTGTTTCTCTGACTGCATTGTGGAGAGTGAGTTGGGTGGGAGACATAAGGAGGCTCTTGCTCAATTCTGGTGACTATGAGAGTGGCCAGACCTTAGGAAAAAGCCCATGGGGCTGGACCAGTCATTCTGCCTTTGACTGCATAGAAATCACCTGAACAAATTTTAAAAAGACACTATGTCAAGGCTCTATCCCAAATTAATTAACTTAGATTATCTTGGGTGGGCTTGGCCATAGGTTTCTAAAGTTCCCCCAGTGACTGTAATGGGCAGTCAAGGGGGGAAGACCACTGGGTTAGAGAGATAGGGGAGAGGAAATATCTCTGATGGGGTCTCTTAGAATTCCCTGGGAGCATTTATTAGAAGTACAGGCTCCTAGCCCCATCACTCAAGAGTGAATCTGAGTCTCCGGAGTCCTGATCTGGGACTCTGCATTTACAAAACAGTGATTCTTAGTGCTCCGAGATTGGAAAAGCACTCTATGGGATAGTAAGGGTGGTAGCCAACAGAACCTGGGAGGAGCAGAGGTCTTCCTGCTCCTGGGAGCACTGCCATCAGAAGTCCAAGAGGACACAAGGGAGAAGGGACCCAGGGATCACCCAGACAGGGATGGAAGGTCAAGGGAGCTCCATCCAGTCCAGTCAGGAGTTTCCATCGCATGCTTGGGCTTGGGCATTGTATTTGTTAGTTAGGGCTGCCGTAACAAAGTACCATAGACTGGCTGGCTGAAACAACAGACATTTGTCTTCTCTCAGTACTAGAGGCTGGAAGTCTAAGATCAAAGTGTCAGTGGGGTTGGTTTCTTCTGAGGCCCTTCTCTTTGGCTTGTAGATGACTGCCTTTTCCCTGTATCTTTCATGGTCTTCCCTCTGTGTGTGTTTGTGTGTGTGTCCTAACCTCCTGTTCTTGTAAGTACCTGGTCATATTAAATTCAGGTCCATGCATGACTGTTTAGTTGCTCAGTCATGTCTGACTTTTTCTGACCCCTTGGATTGTAGCTTGCCAGACTCCTCTGTCCATGGGATTTCTCAGGGAAGAACACTGCAGTGGGTAGCCATTTCCTCCTCCAGGGGATCTTCCAGACCCAGGGATGGAACTCATGTCTCCTGTGTCTTGGGTCCACCCTAACTTAATTACCTCTTTAAAGGCCCCCACCTCCAGTCACATTCTGAAGTACTGGGACTTAGGTCTTTAACAAATCAATTTTGCAGCAACACAGGCAACCTGTAACAGGCATCTCAGAGCTGGAAAGGGAGAGGAAGACAGATAGGCTCTGACACCCATAAGAAACGAGAGCACAGAAATAGATCCTTTTTCTCAAAGGCAGGCTGAGAGAACACAGGCCCGAGCTATAGCAAGAAGGTTTTAGATTACACCTCAGAAAGCCTCTGCCAGAAAGGAGCAGATCACCGGGAGACCTCATTCAGAGACTGAGTCAACTCATCAGGGTCATGAATAAAAGGGACAGAGTTATGGTTTGAAAAAAAAAAAAACTAGAAAAATATTAGGAAGGAGAGGACAAAAACATTGTGCTTATGGTTGATGGCGATGGGAAGGAAAGTTCTTTGTATTTGTATCAAATGTTTTGCATTAAGACTTAAAATCCCTTCCAGGTAACCTTCTAGCAAAGTGTCTGGGTGTGTTTGAACAGATTCTGGTGTGAAGGCAGGGGGATGGCTGGGTAACTCCTGGGCTTCATTTCAATCCTCCAGTTTCATCAATTTCAGGTTCCTCTTTGGTCCAATAACAGCTTTACATCTCCCAGTCTGAACTCTGTTTCTGCATCTGACTTTTATTTCCTTTCAATATAAATCAACAATGAAATATTTACTATGCCCTTGACAGAGGCAGTATAGCTCGTATCTATATTAAACAAAGTGATAAAAGAAAAGGAAATTGTTCTTTGGATAGAGACTGGTAGAGATGTATCTGCTGACCTTTAAAGAACACTGTGTCCTCTTGTGTTTATAAAAATCGTTTAAAAAATGGCTTTCAAAAATTATGGCTGATTCATGTTGATGTATGGAAGAAACCAATACAACATTGTAATTATCTTCCAATTAAAAGTAAATAAATTTTTAAAAATTACATCTTCAGTTTACGATATTGTTCAGAATGAAACGGTCAACATAGAATTTTTGTAAAAGAAATGTTTAAAACAGTTTAAATGTTCACCAATTAAAGAAATGGTTAAATAAATTATTGCTTACCTATATGATAGAATATCCTGTAATTTTAAACCTGAGGTAGCTTTATATGTATATAAAATTGCAGAATAATGTTACAGAATACTGTGATCCCATTTTTTTCTTTTTCTTTTCCCATTTTATTTTAAAATTAGATAAGTTTATGTATAGATGAGTGTATGTTTAGACCAAAAAAATAAAAAAGACTCAAAGGATTTTTTTTTCAAAGGATGTTCACTGTAGTGAGTAACATGGTGTCCTCCCTAGCATCCATCTGTGGCTGCGTGCCCCACTGTATAGTGACTTGAGTTTGGATGGAAAGGACCCCATGTCCACCTCTAGAAACGGGCCCTATTCATGGAGCCGACCAGGACAATTTCATACTTTCTGCCACAAAGGTTGAATTCAGGAATCGGAATTGACCCAATCAATACTTGGCATTCCCCAGGCCTCAGTGGTGTGTTCATAAATAAGCATGTGGCCAGATTTGGTCAGATCAGAATGAAGCCTGTGACTTTCACTCCATGGTTGTTGAGTTTCTTTATGTCTTGCTTTCCTTTCCCTCCCTTCTCCCCTCTTTGAAGAAGCACGTGGCCCTTTTGGCAGTGTTGGGGAGAAAGAATTTTCCTCTACCCTTCAATGGTTCTTTTGGCTGGTCTAATAATCAAATGGATGTGAGACAGATTAATATGAGAAAAAATAAATTTTGCATATCCAGGAACCCCAAATACATGGGAGATTCAAAGATAGAAAGGTAAAATGAGGGATATGGCCATCCTGAGCTGAGGAATGGGGTAGGTTCTGGGGCTTCCAAGGACAGGAGTGTCATTCACAGGATGATAAGAAGGGGAGCAGATGGTGGGTGATTACCTGTTTGCCCTCTCACACAGGTGGGTCACTCAGATGATGATACTCATTTTGGGAAAGATCTCCAATTTAAATTCTTCTAGGGAATTCCCTGGCTGACCAGTGATTAGGACTCAGTGCTTTCACTGCCAAATGCCTTTTCAGCCCCTGACTGGGGAGCTAAGAGCCCACAAGCCACACAGTGCAGTCAAAAATAAACAAACAAATTCTTCTATGTAGTTAAGGGAGGATAAAAGTTTCTCTTGACCCCAAAGAGTCTCCATTACTTTAACCTCAAAAGAATCCACATGCCATGGGGACTTCCCTGGCCTTCTAGTGGTTAAGACTCTGCACTTCCACTGCAGGGGGCTTGGGTTCAATCTCTGGTCAAGGAACAAAGATCCCACATACCACTTGACACAGTCAAAGACAAATAAACAAAAAAGCATAGCTTCTATGTATAACTGAATCACTTCACTGTACACCTGAAACTAACACACTGTAAATCAACTGTGTTGTTGTTCAGTCTCTAAATTATGTCTGACTCTTTGCAACCCCATGTACTGCAGCAGGCCAGGCTGCCCTGTCCTTCACTCTCTCCTGGAGTTTGCTCAGACTCATGTCCTTTGAGTCAGTGATGCCATCCAACCATCTCATCCTCTGTTGCTCCCTTCTTCTTTTGCCCTCAGTCTTTCCCAGCATCAGGTTCTTTTCCAAAGAGCTGGCTCTTTGCAAAGCATTGTAGCTTTAGCTTCAGCATCAGTCCTTTCAACGAATATTCAGGACTGATTTCCTTTATGATTGACTGGTTTGATCTCCATGAAGTCCAAGGAACTCTCAAGATTCTTCTCCAGCACAATTTGAAAGCATTAGTTCTTCAATGCTCAGCTTTCTTTATGGCCCAGCTCTCACATCTATACATGACTACTGGAAAAACCATAGCTTTGACTAGATGGACCTTTGTTGGGAAAGTGATATATCTCTGCTTTTTAATATACTGTCTAGGTTTGTCACGTTTCCTTTCATGCATTGGAAAAGAAAATGGCAACCCACTCCAGTGTTCTTTCCTGGAGAATCCCAGGGACAGGGGAGCCTGGTGGGCTGCGGTCTATGGGGTTGCACAGAGTCGGGCATGACTGAAGCGACTTAGCAGCAGGTTTGTCATAGCTTTTCTTCCAAGGAGCAAGTGTCCTTTTCATTTAATGGCTGCAGTCACTGTCCACAGTGATTTTGAGCGCAAGAAAATAATCTGTCATTGTTTCCACTGTTTCCCCATCTATTTGCCATGAAGAGATGGGACCAGATGCCATGATCTTAGTTTTCTTAGTTTTCCCTCTTTCACCCTCATCAAGAGGCTTTTTAGTTCCTCTTCACTTTCTGCAGTAGAGTGGTATCATCTGCATATCTGAGGTTGTTGATATTTTTCTTGGCAATCTTGATTCCAGCTTGTGATTCATCCAGGGCAGAGTCCTAACCACTGAATCATGAACTATGTGGCTGATGGTGGACAGTGGTGAAGCTTTGAGGGGACTGATAATATTCTGTTTATTGAACTGGCTCCATGTGGGACTTTGCTTTGTGAAAACTGAGCTTTCACCTTAGGATTTGTGTACTCTCCTACATGTAATGGGTTGAACCAAAAGGTTGTTCAGGTTTTCCCACAACATTTTACAGAAAAACCAGAATGACCTTTTTGGCCAAAGCAATATGTTGAACTTCAGTAAAAGATTTACATAAAAACAATGCAGGCTTTCAGAAGAGGGTCTGCCAAGTTTAAAACCATGTAAATTCAAAAGCGTCTGCCATTGAGATCAAGGTGCAAGGGGGTGTCTGCCATCTTTTAAGGGGATGGTACAAATGATACATTTTTCCCCCCTATTTTAGCAGTTAACTAATGCTTGATATAGGGCTTCCCTGATAGCTTAGTTGGTAAAGAATCCACCCGCAATGCCAGATCCCTGGGTTCGATCCCTGGGTTGGAAAGATCCCCTGGAGAAGGGAAAGGCTACCCACTCCATATTCTGGACTGGAGAATTCCATGGACTGTATAGTCTATGGGGTTGCAAAGAGTTGGACATGACTGAGCAACTTTCACAAGCGCTTGATATGGGAGTAGCTGAGTTTATTCATTTATTCCTTCAACACTTAAAAAAAAACAACTCTCTGCATGCATTGTGATAAATGCCTAAAACACTAGGATGAAAAAACTGTGTTCTTGCCTTGAGAAATTTCCCATCAAGCAGAGAGAAGTAGGTGTATAATCAAAATTAGAGAAATAAAGTGTTATTCAGGCTATAACAGAAGTATGGATAGCGTATGAATAGTGGGAGAGAAACAGGAGGAAAGATCAGAACACCTTAGCAGGTGGGTGTATTAGGAAAGGCACGCAGAGAATGAAACTGTAGAAAGAACAGAAGGTAACTGGGTGTGCCTGTATTTGGCTGGGATTGAGAGAGTGTCTAGAAAGCTCTTCTAGGAAGAGAGAATCACAAAAGCAAAAGCACAGAGGTGTGAATGAATTATCCAGGCAAGTTTGGGAACCCAAGGAGATTTTGCCTAGTTGAAGAGATAGGGACTAGAGGAATGGGGAGAGTCATGAGAGAATGGCAGCAGGACACAGATGAAAAGGGCTTTCCCCACCAACTGAACAGATTTTTAAAACCTTTATTCTATAAACAGTAGCAGAGGAGCAGCATGGTCAGAGTAACTTTTTGGAAAAAGTGCTGTATAACAGAAGGTGGAGGGAGCTGGATCAGAGGAAGACACGTTGGCAGGGAGACCACTGCGATGATACAGGCAAGAGATGGTGGGGGCCTGCAATAAAACAAGAGGAGCCTGATAGAAAAGGTAGGTCTGATATAATGGATGTCAAGAAGGTGGAATCCACAGAGGTCAGTCAACAATTACCTGCTGCTTGTAAGGAGTGAGGGAGAGTGAAGTCAAGAGGAGGTATTTTTAAGGGGCTGGCTCAAGCTGACAGTGAATGGAGCTGTAATTATCCAAACTCAGCATGTCCAAGGCAGAACATGTTATCTTTCCCCTCCAAAACCTGAGAATCTTCAACCTACCTTTATTGACTTGGGGGCTTGCATCTTAGGGCTCTGGGGAGATGAGAGGAGAATTGGGGGAAAGTAGACACCATTCCAGTTTCAGCTAAAGCTGAAACTCCAGTACTTTGGCCAACTCATGCAAAGAGTTGAGTCATCGGAAAAGACTCTGATGCTGGGAGGGATTGGGGGCAGGAGGAAAAGGGGATGACAGAGGATGAGATGCCTGGATGGCATCACCAACTCGATGGACGTTGAGTTTGAGTGAACTCCGGGAGTTGGTGATGAACAAGGAGGCCTGGCGTGCTGTGATTCATGGGGTCACAAAGAGTCAGACACGACTGAGCGACTAAACTGAACTGAACTGAGACACCATAATTTTTATTTTTACATTAGCAAAAGAAAATGCAACAGTTTTTTTTCCCCTTTTTTTTTGAGTTTATGTGACCCTATTTTCCCCTTTGTACTTCATTCTTTTTAATTCCCTTTCCTCCCTATCTTTGATGGCCCATTGAGCTGTGATGTCTCATTAATCCTGCTCAGTGTTCCCTGGCAACTTCTGATGGGGTTCAGTACAGTACAATCTGCTTCTGCCAAGGAAGACCTACCCTCACAATCTAGATGGTTATTCTGGAGAGAATTTTTATAAATATTTTGATTGCAAAATAAAACACACACACTGCACACCACACAAATAAAAAAAAAGTGTGGTGTAGCAAATTACTATAAAGCAAGTGCTCCCCAGGTCAAAAACTAGAACTTCCCCAGCCATGCCAGAAGCCTGTTCAACGGGACCTGTCCTTATCCTCACTCCAACCCCCTTCCTCCTATAGGTAAGCACTATACGGAGAGAATTGTGTGTCTGTATACATTTACACAAAGTTTGAGCTAATTTTATCACGGAATCTTCATGCCTATATTTGCCCTTTCCTGCAATGAAGTGAAAGTGTTAGTTGCTCAGTCATGTCCCTCTCTTTGCGACCCCATGGACTATAGCTCACCAGGCTTTTCTGTCCATGGAATTCTCCAGGCAAGAATACTGGAGTGGGTAGCCATTCTCTTCTCCAGGGGATCTTCCAGACCCAGGTATAAAACCCAGGTCTCCCATATTGCAGGCAGATTCTTTACTGTCAGAGCCACCAGGGAAGCCCTGAATATTCTGGTGACATAGGCAGGCCTCAGAAAATTCCCACAAACAGGCAAGGTATAAATACCTGGCTAGGGAATTAGCTATGTATGGATGTGAGAGTTGGACCATGAAGAAGGCTGAGCACTGAAGAATTGATGCTTTTGAATTGTGGTGTTGGAGAAGACTCTTGAGAGTCCCTTGGACTGCAAGGAGATCAAACCAGTCAATCCTAAAACAAATCAGTTCTGAATATTCATTGGAAGCACTGATGCTGAAACTGAAGCTCCAATACTTTGGCCACCTGATGTGAAAAACTGACTCATTGGAAAAGACCCTGATGCTGGGAAAGATTGAAGGCAGGAGGAGAAGGGGACTATAGAGCATGAGATGGTTGGATGGCATCAGTGACTTGATGGACCTGAGTTTGAGCAAGCTCTAGGAGTTGGTGATGGACAGGGAAGCCTGGTGTGCTGCAGTCCATGGGGTTGAAGAAAGTTGGACATGACTGAGCGACTGAACTGAACTGAAAGGAATTAGCATGAGATAGTGGAAGCAGACAGTGTGTGTGTGTTAAGTCATTTCAGTTGTATCCAACTTTTTTGCAACTGTATGGACTGTAGCCCTCCAGGCTTCTCTGTCCATGGGATTCTCTAGGCACTAGAGTTGGTAGCCATGCCCTCCTCCAAGGGATCTTCCCAACCCAGGGATGGAAGCTACGTCTCCTGCATGGCAGGCAGATTCTTGAGTGCTGAGTTACTGGGGAAGCCCTTTCCTGGGATGCCCCTCTACGTATCACTGTTAGTATTCATCCTCCTGAAACTTGTCCAGATTGCCATTTTCTCTGTGTTGAATGACCACTGTGTGTGTGTTGAGCATTGATGAATCCCAGAGGGTAATGCCCTAGGTCCTGCTCCCTCACTGTACTGTATTACTAGTTACTCATGTTTTGTTGATTTGATTTTTTCCCTTTTGTCAGTTTTTTCCCCATATGTCCCCCTTCCTGACTATATTGTGAGTCTTTTGAAGTAGAAATCAAACCTACTGCTCATGCATTCCAGACCCTTGATCCTTTCTATTCAGAGGGTGGGTCATATGCCAGTATTGGCATCACCTAGGAGTTGGTAGGCTGCAGTCCATGGGGTCACTAACAGTCGGACACGACTGAACGACTTCACTTTCCTTTCACTTTCATGCATTGGAGAAGGAAATGGCAAGCCACTCCAGTGTTCTTGCTTGGAGAATCCCAGGGATGTGGGAGCCTGGTGGGCTGCCGTCTCTGGGGTCGCACAGAGTCGGACACGACTGAAGTGACTTAGCAGCAGCAGCAAGAGTTAGTTAGAAATGCAGAAAACGGGGCCCACACCAGGCCTATTGAATGGAAATCTGCAACTTACCAAGATCACCAGGTGGTTCTTGGGCGCATTCCAAGTTAAGAAGCACTTTCCTGGAGAAGTGCTTTTGCAACTTGGCTACACATTGGAATAACCTGGGAGTCTTCCAAAAACACTCATGCCTAGGTCCCACCCTTAGTGGTTCTGTTCCAGTTGATCAGGGAGTTGATTTGGACCTTAGGATTCTAAAGTATATCCTAACTGTCCCATTTTCCCTAGAACTGTTTGTTGTTGTTGTTGTTGTTGTTAAGACCAGAAATATCCTTAGCAAATGAGGGCAAGTCAGTCACTCTAGCCCTGAAGATTATAACATGCAGGTAGAGTCAAGATGCATTGCTTAAGAGCAGATGTCAAAGGTAGGGATGCAGGACTAGACCATTCTTTTAAGTCCCTTAAAAGCAGGCTTCCCTTGTGACTCAGTGGTAAAAAAATTTTGCCTGCCAATGCAGGAGATGTGGGTTTGATCCCTGGGTCAGGAAGATCCCCTGGGGAGGGAAATGGCAACTTGCTCCAGTATTCTTGCCTGGAAAATTCCATGGTCAGAGAAGCCTAGTGGGTTATAGTCCATGGGGTTGCAGAGTTGGACACAAATCAGCAACAACAACAATAGCAGCCAAACAGTGTATTGGTTAAGAGCAGGGCTCAGGGAGCTCCACTCCTGGGTTCATTAGCAATGGTACTTAACCTTATCCTAAGATGGAAATAATGTTAATACCTGCTTTACAGGGTAGTGAGGGCTATGTGGACTCTTTCCTGCCATATCCTTAGAAGTCATGAGCTTAGCAAGTGGCTGTACCAGAGGTAACTGCAGCTGAGGCTCTTATTGCCTGTTTTGTTTTTTTGGGCTTCTTGTCCTTCTCTTTCTTGCATAAATACCTAGGATTAGGGATCTGGCTTCAAACTTTTCTTATGACCTTCCTTACCTCTCTTAACCTTCATTACATTGAAGAGAATTAGGGCTTTGTTCTGAGGGGGCTTTGGCTTAAGGGAATATTGTGTTTGGTCTGATTCTCTATCCAGACCACCAAAGCTTTTTTCATATCAGCAGTAAGGCTGTTTTGCTTTCTAACCATTCACGTGTTCCCTGGAGTAACACTTAGTTCCTTCAAGAACTTTTCCTTTGTATTTGCAAGGAGGCTAACTGTTTAGGGCGAGAGGTCTAGTTTTTTGGCTTATCTCAGCTTTTGTAATGCTTTCCTCACAAGCTTACTCATTGCTAGTCTTTGACCTACAGTGAGAGAGGTGTGAATCTTCCTTTTATTTGAACACTTAGATGCCAGTGTAGGGTTATTAATTGGCCTGATGGCTGGTGACAGAGCAGTCAGAACACACACCACATTTATCAAGTAAGGTCACCATCTTATGTGGGCTTGGTTTGTGGAGACCCAGATGGTAAAGAGACTGCCTGCAGTGCGGGAGACCAGGGTTTGATCCCTGGGTTGGGAAGATCCCATGGAGAAGGAAATGGCAACCCACTGCATTACTCTTGCCTGGAAAATCCCATGGATGGAGGAGCCTGGCAGGCTACAGTCCATGGGGTTGCAAAGAGTCAGACATGACTGAGCGACTTCACTCACTCAAAACAATTACAATGGTAACATCAAATATTACTGATCACAGATCATAACAAACCTAATAATAATTTTTAAAGTTTGAAATATCTTGAGAATTAGAAAAATGTGAAACACAAATGAGCAAATGCTTTTGAAAAATGGTCAGTAGACTTGGTGAATGGGCTTCCCAGGTGGTGCTAGTGGTAAAGAGCCTGCCTGCCAATGCAGGAGACATAAGAGACATGGGTTTGATCCCTGTGTCGGGAAGATCCCCTGGAGGAGGGCATGGCATCCCACTCCAGTATTCTTGCCTGGAGAATCCCATGGACAGAGGAGCCTGGCTGGCTACGGTCCATAGCTTTGAAGAGTCGAACACTGAAGTGACTTAGCATGCACATACACGCAGACTTGGTAAATGCAGGGTTGCCACAAACCTTCAGTTTTTAAAAAATGCTATCTACAATAAAATGAGGCATGTGATGTGAAAGTCACTCAGCTATGTCAGACTCTTTTCAATCCCATGGAGTATAGCCTGCCAGGTTCCTCTGTCTGTAGAATTCTCCAGGCAAGAATACTGGAGTGGGTTGCTTCTCTTCTCCAGGAGATCTTCCTGACCCAGGGATCAAACCCAGGTCTCCTGCATTGCAAGCAGATTCTTTACCATCTGAGCCACCAGAAAAGCCCCCAAATGAGGCATGCCTGTATTGAACATGTAAAAGGGAATAAATAGCAAAAAAAGATACCACTCAATCTGTATATTTCAGTAGTCAGGTTACATGTTCATGTGCTTTTACCCAAATGTAACTTTCCAGAGTGTCCTGGTGGAAGCCCTGTTTTAAGAATTTGAGATTTCACAAAATTCACAAAATTTCCAAAATCCTTAAATATACTAACAAGTCCCAGGAAAAGCTAGTGGAACTGGATTAAAATTGTGACTATTAGTTTAATTCTTGGCTGAGTACCAAAGAATTGATGCTTTCAAAATGCGGTGTTGGAGAAGACTATTGAGAATCCCTTGGGCTGCAAGGAGATCAAACCAGTCGATCCTACAGGAAATGAGTCCTGAATATTCATTGGAAGGACTGATGCTGAAACTGAAGCTCCAATATTTTGGCCACCTGATGTGAAAAACTGATTCATTGGAAAAGACCCTGATGCTGGGAAAGATTGAAGGCAGGAGGAGAAGGGGACTACAGAGGATGAGTTGGTTGGATGGCATCACTAACTCCATGGACATGAGTTTGAGCAAACTATGGGACACAATGAAGGACAGGGAAGCCTGCATGCTGCAGTCCATGGTGTTGCAAAGAGTCGAACAACAAAATCCTTTCTCACCATTATTCATGAACATTGTACTCCTGATGACCATATTAAAATTTCCAAGAAACTTTAAAGTATTATTAAAGTACCTCATGTACTTTGTCTTTCCATGGTTTCTCTTCGGCAATGGGCAAAATTTAAGGTTAGGATGTCTACCTCTCAGACTCAAGCCTTCTCATCTCTCCCCACTTAATTTAATTTTATTTTTTTTAAAGTAGACTTTACTTGTTAGGATAGATTTTTTTCTTGATAGATTGCAGGAAAAATGAGAAGGTAGTATAGAAAGTTGCCATAAACCCAGCACTCTGTTTCCCCTATTATTGATGTCTTATGTTAGCATGGTACATTGCTTTAATTGGTGAAGTATAACTGATACATTTGGATGTGAATTTGAGCAGACTCCAGGAGATAGTGGAGGACAGAGGAGGCTAGCATGCTACAGTCCATAGGGTCACAAATAATTGGACACAACTTAGTGACTGAACAACAACAAATTGATACATTATTATTAACTAAGGCCCCAGTTGTTCAGATGTTTTAAAATTTAACCTAATATTCTTTTTCTGTCCCAGGATCCCATCTAGGAAATAATACACTTAATTGTCATGTCTCCTTAGGTTCCTCTTGGTTGTGACAGTTAAGCCTTCCCTTTTACAACAGTTCAGTTCAGTTCAGTCACTCAGTCGTGTCTGACTCTTTGTGACCCCATGAACCGAAGCGCGCCAGGCCTCCCTGTCCATTACCAACTACCGGAGTCCACCCAAACTCATGTCCATTGAGTCGGTAATGCCATCTAACCATCTCATCCTCTGTCGTCCCCTTCTCCTCCTACCTTCAATCTTTCCAAACATCAGGGGCTTTTCAAATGAGTCAGCTCTTCACATCAGGTGGCCAAAATATTGGAGTTTCAGCTTCAACATCAGTCCTTCCAGTGAACACCCAGGACTGATTTCCTTTAGGATGGATTGGTTGGATCTCCTTGCAGTCCAAGGGACTCTCAAGAGTCTTCTCCAACACCACAGTTCAAAAGCATCAATTCTTCAGTGCTCAGCCTTCTTTATGGTCCAACTCTCACATCCATACATAACTTCCAGAAAAACCATAGCTTTGACTAGACAGACCTTTGTTGGCAAAGTTATGTCTCTGCTTTTTAATATACTGTCTACGTTTGTCACAGCTTTTCTTCCAAGGAGCAAGGGTCTTTTAATTTCATGGATGCAGTCGCCATCTGCAGTGATTTTGGAACCCAAGAAAATAAAGTCTGTCACTGTTTCCATTGTTTCCTCATCTGTTTGTCATGAAACTATGGGACTGGTTGCCATGATCTTAGTTTTCTGAATGTTGAGTTTTAAGTCAGCTTTTTCACTCTCTTTTCTTGCCTTCATCAAGAGGCTCTTTAGTTTCTCTTTGCTTTCTGCCATAAGGGTGGTGTCATCTGCATATCTGAGGTTATTGATATTTCTCCTGGCAATCTTGATTCTGGCTTATGCTTCATCTAGCCCGACATTTCGCATGATGTACTCTTCATTTAAGTTAAATAAGCAGGGTGACAGTATTATAGCCAAACTCTGTGGGAAACAGACTCACTCAGGACAGCGTGGGTAGTGGAGGGCAGTTTATTACGCTGGTGGGTCCGAGGCAGAGTTTCTTCTTTAGCCAGGGACCCCAAAATACTTTTATGAAAACCTTATATATCTTAGGTGTATGTGCTCAAGTCCACATCTCCAAATTCCTTAAACCTAGACTGGAAAATGTTAAAGGGGAATACAATCAGGTTGTAGACATGATTCATAATCAGAAGGGTCAGCTGGTTATACATTGTAACCTACATCAGTGGGTGCCATAAAGATTACAAAGGTGACTGACTACCTAGGGGATTATTACATTCTTTACGGTGAAGGGAAATCTTAGTATGGAATCTGATGTCTGTCAGTCCAGGAGGCCTGTTCAGCCGTAGGTATGTGATCTCCATTGCTACCAGGCACATAGTCCAAAGTTCACTGGGAATGTAGGATGGAGTTTCCTTCTTTTTCAAGATGGTGTCAGCTCAGCCTGTTCCTTTCCTCCTTCAAAAGTATACAGCCCTGATGTACTCCTTTCCCAATTTGGAACCAGTTTGTTGTTCCATGTCTAGTTGCTTCTTGACCTGCATATAGGTTTCTCAGGAGGCCGGTAAGGTGGTCTGGTATTCCCATCTCTTTAAGAATTTTCTACAGTTTGTTGTGATCCACATAGTCAAAGGCTTTAGTCAATGAAGCAAAAATAGCTGTTTTTCTGGAATTCTCTTGCTTTTTCTATGTTCCAATGGATGTTGGCAATTTGATCTCTGGTTCCTCTGCCTTTTCGAAAACCAGCTTGAACATCTGAAGTTCACAGTTCACGTACTGTTGAAGCCTGGCTTGGAGAATTTTGAGCATTACTTTGCTAGCATATAAAATGAGTGCAGTTGTGCAGAACATTCTTTGGCATTGCCCTTCCAGTCCTGTGGCCACTGCTGAGTTTTCCAAATTGGCTGGCGTATTGAGTGCAGCACTTTCACAGCATCATCTTTTAGGATTTGAAATAGCTCAGCTGAAATTTCATCACCTCCATTAGCTTTGTTCATAGTAATGCTTCCTAAGGCCCACTTGACTTTGCACTCCAAGGTGTCTGGCTCTAGGTGAGTGATCACACCATCATGGTTATCTGGGTCATGAAGATCTTTTTTGTATAGTTCTTCTGTGTATTCTTGCCACCTCTTTTTAATATCTTCTGCTTCTGTTAGGTTCATACCATTTCTGTTCTTCATTGTGCCTATCTTTGCATAAAATATTCCCTTGGTATCTCTAGTTTTCTTGAAGAGATCTCTAGTCTTTCCCATTCTAATATTTTCCTTTATTTCTTTGCATTGATCACTGAGGAAGGCTTTCTTATCTCTCCTTGCTATTTGGAACTCTGCATTCAGATGGGTATATCTTTCCTTTTCTCCTAATGCCTTTCACTTCTCTTCTTTTCTCAGCTATTTATAAGGCCTGTTCAGACAACAATTTTGCCTTTTTGCATTTGTTTTTCTTGGGGATGGTTTTGATCGCTGCCTCCTATACAATGTCACGAACCTCAATCCAAAGTTCTTCAGGCACTCTATCAGAACTAATCCTTTGAATCTATTTTTCACTTCCACTGTATAATCGTAAGGGATTTGATTTAGGTCACTCCTGAATGGTCTAGTGGTTTTCCCTACTTTCTTCAATTTAAGTCTGAATTTGGCAATAAAGAGTTCATGATCTGAGCCACAGTCTGGTCCTGGTCTTGTTTTTGCTGACCATATAGAGCTTCTCCATCTTTGGCTGCAAAGAATATAATCAATCTGATTTCTGTATTGACCATCTGGTGATGTTCATGTGTAGAGTTGTCTCTTGTGCTGTTGGAAGAGGGTGTTTGCTATGGCCAGTGCATTCTCTTCACAAAACTCTGTAGTTAGGTATTTATACCAATTTAAGTTTAAGAGCAGTAAGACAAGACTCTGGTATATTATTAACACGTTTTCTTTATTTTTGACATTTTGAGGTTAGAGCTAAATAAAAATATCTAGATACACATTTGGAATTACTGGGCCTGTGACAGTTACACATTTGACAGGTGCTGATGTATTGATTGTTGACTCACAAGCCATGAGTGGGACTGGTGTCATTGTCCTGATTTTTCAAAACAGTGAACAAAGTAGTCTTCCCTAGATTTATACAGTAGTTGCATTTACAGAAAATGCACTGTGTATTCAAGTGGTGCAAAAATATTTTGTTTATATGGAAAACAGAGTTGAAGTTCTAAAGTAATAGAAGCATATTTTAACTGCCCCAAATGTCCAATCTGACATATGAAGCCCATGCAGGACACAATCACTGCGCTGCAAAATCCTGGCCTGGCAGGACTTTCCGCAACCTCCTCCACCCTCCACTTAAATGCCACTTCCCTCTGCCCCTTGTTGTTAGACCCAATTAAAGCATCTGTAAATTTCCAAAATACCCCTAGGGGGCGGTACTGTTGTGGGCTGTAGTGCTAAAGTTTAACAGGAGACTTGCCATCTTTTTTTTTTTGAATTAACTTTTATGGGAGTATAGTTTATTTAAACAGGAGATTTGCCTTGATTTTTTCCTTTGTAAAATGAGGAGAGTAGTAGTTAAGGGATGGAAACAATTCAGGTAAAACACTTAGTGAGGTGCCTGGCACACAGTACATGCTCCAGGATGTAAGCTAATATTATCGCCCAGTCAGTCAGCAGAGATTGTTCCCCCAGGTAGATGTGGGTGAATGAAGATAGGAATCAGGCATGCACCACATCCCCTGCTTCCATCAGCAGTAAGTTATTAAACACTTACTGTCCGCAAAAAGGAGAGCCCGGGGAGAGCTGGAGTCAGAGAAATCTTTCTGGAGGAGACAAGAATGGCTTATTGAGCCAGGGCAGCTGCAACTTGAAGGAAATATATTTATTCCATGAATAATAAATAACTCCTGGATCCTTGCTTTGAGAGTGTGGTCTTCAGACCAGCAGCTTCAGCAGTGTCTGGGGGCTTGTGAGAAATCTTAGCCTGTACCCCAGACAGATTTAGAATCTGCATTTTAACAAGAATCTCGGGTGTTCAACTGCACATTACAGTTAGAGAACCATCTGAGGGACCAGAGGAAAGAACAAGGATACTTTATCCCTTGAGAGAACACAGATCTTGGGTGTGTTTGTGACAGAGGGAAGGAGGGAGAGGATGGAGGGGGTAGAGAGATGATGAGTGAGCAGGGGCCAGGTTAGCCAAGATTGTGGAGGGCAGTTAGTGAGACTCTCAAAGGTGGTCGTAGAGCAAGCCGTCTACAGCAGAATTTGTGTTATTCAAATAAAGATTCTCAGCCAGATCCCAGATCTACTGAATCAGAATCTCAAATAACAAGGAGTCAGCGTTTAAATAAATTGAAAAAAGAAAAAACTTCTCCAGAGGAGTTAAAAATGGGGAAGGAGTTTTAAAAAATAGCCACGTTTTCACCTACGGTATTAGAATTTCCTGCAGTAAAGTATTTTTGTTGGTAAACTCCCCAGGTGATTCTAATGTTTGCGAGCTATTGACAGGAATTAAATGGGAAAACCTAGAGAAAAGTCTGGGTGGGAGGAAGTAAGAGTTGTCTGCAAATACCTGAAGGCTGTCTACCTCAGAGTGAAAGTGAAAGTCACTCAGTCTATCCGACTCTTTGCGACCCCATGGAATATGCTATGCTATGCTAAGTCACTTCAGTCGTGTCCGACTCTGTGTGACCCCATAGACGGCAGCCCACCAGGCTCCCCCGTCCCTGGGATTCTCCAGGCAAGAACACTGGAGTGGGTAGCGTTTCCTTTCGCAAGCGGATCTTCCCAGCCAAGAATTGAACCTGGGTCTCCTGCATTACAGGCAGATTATTTACCAACTGAACTATCAGGGAAGCCCCAAATTGGAAGTCGCTCAGTCTCGCCGACTCTTTAGTCCTCGGAATTCTCTGGGCCGGAATACTGGAGTGGGTAGCCTTTCCCTTCTCCAGGGGATCTTCCCAACCCAGGGATCAAACCCAGGTCTCCCGCATTGCGGGCAGATTCTTTACCAACTGAGCCATCAGGGAAGCCCCTCAGAAGACAGAAGCAAGACCAGTGGGTAAAATTTATTTATTTTTGTGTGTGTGCTCAAATAATCATAGCGTTTTTCTTCCCCCTCCTCCTTTTCCTCCGTTCCTAGCAAGAAGGGGCCTTTGAAATGCCTTTGTCCACCTCTTAAAGTTTGTAGTTATTGCTTAAAAAAGGTAAAGTAAATTGGCCAAGGTCAACTCAGATATTCTCAATCAAACCCAACAGCAGCAACAAAATGAGACCCTCTTCCCAGTGCTAGTGATATTTCCACTGCACGACAAAGGTATTTTAATCCCACTCGGATTTCCATCGCAGGCAAAGCGAGAATGAGAAACTGGTTACTCTTCAAAAAACGGTGCCCTCCCCCACAGTAGGCAGGCTTTAAATGAGGAATTGGCATTTTAGAAGACTCATTAAATCTTAAGAATGATATACTTAGGAAGAGGAAATCTAGCTTTGTGAATCTGGATACGGATATTATATTCAAGCCGAATCTGATAAATGGCCGGTCCCCCTTGGCACCTCTCCGGGTTACACCACAGGGCGCGGGTCCCAGGGTGCACCCACCTCGTTGGTTCGCTGCGGAGACGAGCCGGACCGCGCGCCAGGGTCGAGCTCCGCGCGGTCAGAGAAGGGAGGAAGCGCCAAGGCAGCCAGAGGAGGACTTCCAGTAGGAGGGAGGCTTCCATCTGAAGCCTAAAGTATCAGCAAGACTTGGCTACTCAGAGAGGAAATAGCTGGTGGCGGACTGGCTGGATACATGGTCCAAGGGCAGTTTCAATGGTAGTAGTGGGGGGGCGGGGGGGGGGGCGGGGCGCAGTTAGGGTCCAAACTTCTATAGAACGCCCTGTGGTCCTAAGATACCCGGTCTCTTTAAGTTGGTGCTGGAGGGTAATCGACGCTCTAAGAAGAAGACCCAACATCGGTGGGGGTGGAGGCAGGTGAACCTCGTTCTCCCGAGATGGGCGATGAGGATGGCAGCCCAGGCAGGAGATCCTGCATAGTCTGTGAAGCCCGTGCAGCTCCAGAGGAGAAGGGTGCCACATTAGGGCGCTGACCGCTTTCCTAACCAAGCGCGGGCGCAGCCTTCTCGGACAGTAAAGGAAGCGGGTCCGAGGCGATCTCCTCTGGTCACCATCCCGCGGCACGAGTGGGGCGGGTCTCCCATCACACCCTCAGCAGGCCCTGCTCGGGTTTCTGCCGGTCCTGGCTTTCCCAGTAGTCCAGCCCACACCCCGAGCCTCCAGGCTTCAGGCCTGGCCGGATCCCTCCCTCCCCACCGGCCTCGGGGCGCGGGCTCCGGCGCCGGGGCCTCGGGGCGGGTCCCTGCCGCACGCACCTGCCCCCGGGGGCGGAGCGCGGCAGCTGCTGCTGGGCCCGAGTCTCTGCCACCGGCCACGCGAGTCGCGCGGCTCCCGCACACCCCCCCGCCCCCTGCCGCCGCCGCACTTCCACTCCGCGGCGCCCGCGCGGTCGGTCCGTCCCTCCGCCCGCTCCCAGCCGCGGCGCCTCGCACTTCTGACTCGAGTCCCCTCAGCGCTCGTCGTCGCCGCCCGGACCCGCCGCCCCGCGCCATGGAGACGGCCGCGGGCAGCGAGCGCCGCAGCACCCCGGGTCCCGCAGTCCCGCCGCCGCCCAGGGGCCACGCGCCCTTGGCCACCGCCTCCGGCCCGCTGAGCTCCCCGGCGCGCGAGCCGCCGCAGCCCGAGGAGGAGCGGCAGCTGCGTATCAGCGAGAGCGGCCAGTTCAGCGACGGGCTGGAGGACCGAGGTGAGCGCGCGCCGCCCCGGGCCCCTTCCCCTGGCCCGGCCCCTTTCCTCGGCCGGGCGGGCGCGACGAGGAGCCGCTGCTCGGGGCCCGCCTTTCCGCTGGCGGGTGGGGCCGGGCTCGGCGCCTCGGAGCGCGCTGGGGCGCGGAGCTCCGACTTCCCGCGAAAGCGTGGAGAGCTGAGGGCGGCAGCCCCACCTTCCGCGGCCGGCACCGCCCGAGTCGCGGCGCCTCCGCCGGAACCCGAGAACCCGACTGCCTCCTGGGAGACCCCGCCGGGGCCCTCACCCTCCTCTCGGCCAGCCTTGGCTCCTCCAGCGCCCACTGGAAAAGTTTGCTGGAGGCGTGTGTGTGTGATTTTTCCCCCCCATCTGCTTTCCGAGCCGAGCGCTCCCGGTTGACTGCGGGTCGCGCTCAGTTGGGAGGGTCCTGAGCTCGGAGCATGCTCCTTCCCAAGCCCGGTTCGGCTCCGTGGGTTAATCAGGGAGAACTTCCCTCTGCGGATTCAGCTTCGAGGGGCGACTGCCCCGGCGAAGGGGAGTCGGGTGACCTCCGACCCTCATTTACTAGGGACCCAGTTTATCGTGGGTCGCTGCCCCGCTGTCTGCCGATGGTACAGAGGACTGGGACACTTGGATTTGGACCACCAATCCTGGATGGATGCCGCTGGAACCTGGCGGTTCTCGGAGCGCGCATCCCAGCCTCTTCAAAATCCCTGGACGCTGGCAAACGTCCCTATCCCAGGAGGCCAAGCCCGTCCCTCCGACAGATAGCCGGTTACCCCTTTGAATTGCCCACATAAAACGCGAGAGACTGCCCTATTCATTCCTATGTCTATCTCCTCCTCCTACATCTCTCTTTTTTTCCCTCCCTAGTTTCCTTTCAGCCCGCTTCTTGGCCACGTCTGTACCTTTTTTGTTTCTTGCAGAATCGAATCCAAATCGGCCCCCTCAAAAAGACTCAATGGCTCTGCTAAAACCGGTTAGTGGCCGAAACTGGATTCTGACAGCCGGCCGTTCCGGGGGGAGCGGCTCGTCGCCACCTCCACCCCCTGTTCTTGGAAGCCTTATTTTGTTGGCTGTGGCGGATTTGTATATTTCAGTCTTAGCAGGTTTCTGTATATTCTTGGTATCTCCTGTACATTTTTATTCCGGTTTAGAGTTCGGAGGCACGATCTCGTTCCTCTGAGAAATTTTAAACTGTAGCATGTGAAAACCAGAATGACAAGGAAACGGCAATTCCCAGAGAATCGGCAGGGATGCTCGGGCGAGAACTGGAGCCACTCCGGTTGCAACGAGTTCCGCACCTATGTTGCAGTTTCTCCTCCTATTCTCACCTAACTCGATTATCATTTTCGAGCTGATGATGGGTGACATCACAAGCACCCAACAAAACCTATCATTTTTATTGTAGATCGTGTTAATTACCTTTCTCTCTGCAACTGATGTTGTAGGATTTAAAATCTTTGTATTGAAGAAAGACCGAACTCTGGGATGGGCTTATTTTTGTAGCATTGCAGGTCGTCTGTATCAAGCTGGCCTATTTCTCCCTATCTCACAAAAGGATAGGAGGGGAAAAACGTGCTAGGGCGAGTTAATATTTAGTGTCATTTTGTAGCTCGGGCTCAAGCATAAAAAGCCCTTCTGAATTCATTCTTAAGGTTATTTTTCACTGGTCAACTGAATTTCATTTTCCATTATGTTATTGCATGAAAGCATTCACTGTTCATAAACTGTCACTGTGTAAAAGCGCTGCGTGTCACACACTGCCAGTCTGTTAAGATGAGTCCTGTCCCCCAAAGAACCCGGCTCGGTGTGGCCTTGAAAGCTGAAAGTCAGTGTGACATTCTTCTGTTTGACCTGTTCCTGGCAGCCAAGAGTTAATGCTGAATGAGTCATTTCTATTAAATAAATCAGAAGCTTATCTAGGGAGGTTTCTTAAAATATTTTGTGTTTGTGTTATTTTTTCTTGTGGGGCTGCATCTTTTCAATATCGATTTTTTTGTATCCCTTGGGAATGGTTGGATTGTTACTACTGCTACATTTTTCCTAATAGTGAGAGGCCTTGGGGAGGAGGAGGCCTCAGCAGCTGCCTGCTATGTATCTCTACCTCATGCCTGGCTTGCTTGTCTTCTAAACCTAAATACCTACCTCTGGGTGTGTGGGAGGGCAGACACCTGGTTCTGTACCCATATTTGGCCTTCTCTTTTGCCATAAGTTCCTTCTGAGCTGTCAGGACCCTGTTAACAGTCTCAATCTAACTTTGATCAAAGGCTGGCTTATAAAAATCTAGTGTTTGGGAACTTTAAAGGTTTTTTTTCCTTCCCCCATAGAAGTGATGTGGGCTGGTTCCCAGAAACCTAGCTAGCTCATATTGTCAGTAACTGCAGTGCCATTTGGTTGAGTCTTGTAGTTCAGGGAGCAAGAGCTTTGTGGTCCAAGACTGACTAAAACAAACAAAACATAGGCCAAGTTTGTCTTAGGCATTTCCACACCCTCCCTTTCAGTGCCACTCTTCTCCCCACAAGTGTTTCCCATCATTCTGCCCCAAGGCTTAGGGCCCTAAGAGTGTTACCTGCTTCAGCATTTTCTACTGCCTTCCTATCTATCGAATATTCCCCTTCTTTCTGAGAATCCAAGCATGACCAGTTCTTAGGAGAAAGCAATGGGAACTAATTCATACTAGCATGGAAATGACTGATGGCGTCAACCTCCCTGTGTATATTTGCATCTCCCCAACCCTAGTATCAGTCCTTCATTAATACAACCCTTAAGCTTACTTATGCTTACCTTATACCAGGGTCCAAATTACAAATAGGTGAAATTTGAGTGAGATTAACAATTTGAATGTGGAGGCCAACTAAAGGCCTCTTCTAGGAACCAGTCTTGTGTGCATATGTGAGACCTGCCTTGGCTTCTGTAGGCTGCGCTACCTTTCTTCTACCTTTGAAACACAGCTTCCTGAAAATTTTAGAAATTCTCATCACATCTCTGGCTTGCACTAACACAGTGCAGCTAACGCTGCATGCAGCTAACACAGGTTGGATGGGGGAGGTAGAGGAACCTGTGTGCAGACAATTCATTTATAAGCTGGGTCTTCATAGATCATTATATCCCACTTCACTTTGAGGAGTGGAGAGTTATCCATTCTAGGTTTTAGCTCTCTTTTTAGGAAGGAAAACTAGTAGGAAGCAAGTGAAGGTTGAATAGGAATGGGAAAGTTTCTCCCTTGGACAGTCTCCATTACATTTCTCCAGTGTTTAAAGTTTGAAACATCTCATGGGGAAGCACATACAGGATCAGATCTGGGGAAGAACTACGAATCCTGCTGACCAGGTGCAATTCTGCACCACCCTAGCAGGACAGTGCAGCCCAGGTGAGCTGGCAGCCCACACTCCTCCAAGGGGAGTGCTGGCCCCCTCAGGGGTGAGGTGTGTTGATTGGCCGTGCAGTCAGCTCCAGTCACATTGTTGGAAACAGCTGGCTTTGGAAGGAAAAAATAAATGTCATGTGTTGGAATCAGAAACCCAGATCATGGTTGTTTCTCTTAGAAAATTAAATCTTCTAGAAGGAACCTTGTTTTTTCACCCCCAGTGGATAACCTCTTGAGATTGTTGCTGTCAAAGTACCCAGCAAATGAACTACTTACTTGAGTCAGTACTTAAATGTTACAGCTTCACTTCTCTTGAAAATCAATTGGCCAGGATGAAAGAAAGATTTCTGTGTCATTTGGGAAAAGAGAAATAAATTATAGGGAGTCAGTGGGACCTGCATAATATTTTCGGTTGTAGCTTAAACTGGAATCAAGGGTGATTGCAGTTGAAAATTAAAATGGGTATTTTTAGCAGCTAGGGAAATAGACAAAGGGACAAAAAGAAGTAGACCAAGGGACAGTTTGAAATCATTTGTACCCAGGGCATAATGTGATGAGAGGTGGTTTTTCTTTTTTCTGTCCAAGTGCATTTTTTAAAGGAAGGTTTGGTGAGATTTTTGCAGTGAGATGATGGAGTTTATACCTACTTTTTGCAAATTCATCTCCCTTTTGGTTGTAAATGTGTCTGCAGCTTTGAATGACTAAAAAATCCGGCTGTACACTGGACTCACTAAGCAGGCTTCATGACTTTTCCCCGTTGCTCAGGACTTGTGGTCTGAGTAGTTAATGGGACTGGGAAACTTTGACAGGGTCCTTGTTATATTTCGAACATGATGCAGTTTTCAGTAACCCAGTGTTTAATGTCGTACCCAGTCAGTCTAGTGGGAAGATGCCTTTTTACACAATGTGTAAGTGTGATTTGTTGCATGCTGTGTAGTATTTTACACATGGGTGCTTAAACCCTGACTACCAGTTTCTTCATCATTTGGAGCAATTGTGATAAGGCTGTTCCACCTCTACAAATTATATAACGGGTTGTTTGGCTAGAGACGGTGTCCTGTTTATGTGGAATGTGTGCTTAGTCACTCAGTTGTGTCCGACTCTTTGCGACCCCATGGAGTGTAGCCCGCCAGGCTCCTCTGTCCATGGGGATTCTCCAGGCAAGAATACTAGAATGGGTTGCCATGCCCTCCTCCAGGAGATCTTACCAACCCAAGGATTTATAGAGCCCAGGCCTCCCATATTGCAGGCAGATTCTTTACCATCTGAACCACCAGTGGGATGCTGGGCTGAGAATTTGGTTCTCCATGCAACTAAGAGATGCCGTATATGATCTCTTTTCAAAGGAGAAGAAAAAATGTCCAACAAGATCATACTGATGTTTTATTCTTTGACTCAAGGCTGTTGAAACTTGGGCATTGTCTCAGAGGCATCCTGAATTTCTGTTGTTGAGGACTCAGTGTCAAAAGCAGAGGAGATGAAACCAAACCTTTATTGTATGTGGCACGCCTGGGAAGTGACCCCTAGTTTTAGCAGGTTTACCCCACTTAATAGTCTGAGAATTTTTTGACATAAGCTTGATACAAAGGAATAGATGCTATAGAGCAGAAAGAGGAGAGAAGAAAACGTGGCGTGTAATTTAGGTCAGGTGGTTGTTGGTTGTGGTTAAAGAGAAATGGTCCTGTTAATTGATGAGGGGAGCCACGAAGGTATTTGTATTCCATGACTCATTGCTGTGGGCAAAACCTGGTCCCCCAGTACAGGGCCAGGATGGTGGATTAACGCAAATTGGTGCTGCAGTTGAGGAGCCCAAAAGCCCAACCAGATGTGGGCTATTCATGCTGTTTCCTTAACGAAAGGCTTCGTTAGAAGGAGCTGCACCTGCTTGAGTCAGTGAGCCAAGGGAGTTAATACAGGGGCAGGGGCATGGCTGGGGTCGTTCGGCCTCAGGTCAGAGGTTGGTGGGCTGGCAGACTCCTTTATAAAGAAGACAGCTGGTATTTCCCTGTGGGAACGCTTGAGCCAGTGATCTTTCAAGAGATGCCCCAAAGCTTGATTTCCATGCCACTCTCCTAAAACACCTCTTGGATAACTGAATCACTTTGCTGCACACTGAAACTAGCACAATATTATGAATCAATTATATTTCAATTAACACCCTCCCCCCCATCTTGGCCCGCAGGCTGCTGGTTTATAATCCTTGGATAAGAACATATAGCTCTAGTTGTGGGTTTCTTAATAAGGAAATGCCTAACTTCCTTTTCTCCTTGTATTTGTCAGGCTTACTAGAAAGCAGCACTCGGCTAAAACCTCATGAAGCCCAGAACTACAGAAAGAAGGCATTGTGGGTCTCCTGGTTCTCCATTATCGTCACACTGGCCCTGGCGGTGGCTGCCTTTAGTGAGTATTCAGAGTCTTGCTGATCGATGTATTTTACGGGTGTTGCCGGTTTTATTCTCTGACTCCTATGGGATGCACTTTTGCTTTTAGTTGACTATTATTGATGAGTAAATATTTTTTCGATGGTTACATAGTCAGATGCTTATAAATTAGTAAAATGGCTTCTCTCCTCTGCAGAGGCAAGAGGTAGTTAAGAAGAAGACTGGGAGTCTAGGCTCTCATCAGTATGCGGGTTTGTGGCAGTCAATTCTGGCTGCCAGCTGAAATAGTGAAAATAGTCTCTTGGTGGATGCCTTCAGCCTGGGCTGACATGTGACAAATATATATCCTTGAGACTGGTATTTTGAACCTCATGCTACCAGATGAGTGTAATATTGTAGTACGACCTCTCCTCCCCACCCCCACCCCTGAATTATATTTGCCTGAGGTTTAGAATAAAATCATCTGAACATTTTAATGAAACAAAAATGGGAGGATCCCCTTGCAAGTTTTCAGTGGCCTTGGAAACAAAAATATTTATCATAATCGAGAAGAACTAAGAAAACTGAATGCTTTTTGCCTATGGATAATCCAGTTTCCCTGTTAGGAAGCCCATGACATGCATTTTCTCCACTAACATTTGCAGCCTATAGAAATGTGCATGTGCTGTTTATTCTTATTAATGTGCAGTGATTCATAAGCTTAAGCAGTGACATTTAGCTTCAGCTCAACCTTGGTGGAATCCACAGTGTTTTTTTCTTTTTAATGCTAGGAAAAAGAATGTATTATATGCATTTTGTGATTAATTTATGGCCTTAACAGATTTATATTCTAAGTAATGAGTATCATACAAGGTGTCTCATGTAACAACCGCAGAGTAGGAGAAGGAAGGGCTGTGTCTGCTGGAATATACTACCCAGTGTGTTTTTAAAATTCCATTCTGCACAGTTAGAGCTGCTGCTGGAATTGGTGTTGGCTCCCATGGGGGATATTAGAATTTGACCAAGTGTTCCCTGCAAAACTCAGTGTATATTCCTTTAAGCAATATCTATTTGGAAACACTGTACCACATCTTGGCTTTTTTTTTTTTTTTGCCACATATTTAGCAGCCAAGGATAATTTCAGGGTAGAAGCATTTACCAATGAGCCAGAAATCTGATCAAGGGGAATTCTGATCCCTGAAAATAGCTACTCCTTCCTTTTTTATAAAAATGCTGAAACAAGAGTAATAGCCCTATTGACATCCCTGGAGGATAATTTGGTTGCAGTGGCTGGTGGTGGGCTCCAAATCTGACCCTGTAATTTACATATGTAAAGAAAGAGGAATGGCAGGAAGGGAGATGATATACCAACAGAATAATAGTTACTCTGACTGATAGAGCTGTTATGACTTTATAATATGATTATTTGAATGAGGACCTGAATGTGGAGAAATATTGAGCAAGTCTTTCCTTTGGGAGAAGAATCCAAATTAAGCACATTTGATGTGCTTAATCAGAATAAGAAAAAAATTAGGAAATTTTGGGTTTGCATATTATGCTTGTTCAGTTGGGTTATCTTAAAAATTTTGTTCCATTTCTTATAATAGGAAAAGACTGTTGCATAATGCATATGGAATTATAATATTGCTTTATGAAAAGGATTCTGTTTCTCTTTAAAATGATTTTACCCTCTTTTTATAGCAAGTAGTTTAACTCTTGTAACTTCTTGCCTATAAAATGTTGACCTTGGGGTATACATGGCATCATGATTTTTGTTGCTTTCTGTGGTACATTAATTTGTTCCCAAGTTGCTTTCAACTTGTTCTGGTACAGTTAAACCAAAAAATGTAAAAGTTAAACTATATATTTTCTCATTTTAACTAGAGTAACTTTAATGTGTGTGCACATGTGTGTGTTTTATATTTTAGACCCTCGAGGTGGTCTGTGGCTGCATTGTTAGGGTTGTTGGTTTTATTTAGTTTCCAAAATCTATTTGTACTATGAAATATTAAAAGCTTTTAAAACATCACTTGCATGTTGATAGACTTTTGCTCAATCCTTTTCACAGTTTTGAAGGGGAAGAAAGTCAATAGAGATTAAGCAATATAAGCTTACTTTTGAAATTGTTTAAATTAGTATTTAAAGGAAAATGGTATGTTTCAGAAAGCACAGTAAATGTATTTTTAAAAAAGACTCAGAAGGAGCCCCCAGTATTCTCTAAGGAGGTGGTTGACAGAGAGATGGGATAAATGGAATAGGCTGGCTTGGTGAACAGCTGTTATATCCAATGAAATGGTCAGGTTGAACCAGTTAACATTTTAAAGAGAATTGCTATGGAATGCAGTGCTGTGAGATGGCAGAGAAGTGTGGAGTGTGTGCCGCATGTGCATCTGTGTGTGGTGTGTGTGTTGCCAGGAGGTGATAGTCATGGTGAAGAGAAGACGGTATTTATTGTCATGTCTTCTTGCTACTACTGGATGGTAAACTCTTTGGGACAGGATGAACATCCATTTTTACTTGGAAATCAGTACTTGAGATTGTTGAATGAATGAACTGAGAAACAGTTTCTAAAAAGTAATTTTTTTTTTAAGTTGGGGGAAGCAAAAGATTTCTTAGAAATAAATTTCATCTAAAGATTTGTTTAGATACCAGATTTAGGTCTTATTTATTTTATAAACAATTGAAATCTATTTAAGACAATTGGATAATCCTATGGCCATTCTCTTACTAAGGACCTTTCTTGGAGCACTATGGCTGGTTCAGTTAGAAACCCATCTTTATCTCCTCACCTGCCATTTCCTCTTTAATTGTACATGCTGATTTTTAGCTGAGCATCCTCTGGAGAAATGCTGTTGTCTCTTTTGTGTTTGGAAATGAGGCTGAGGGATATATGTAAGTTTTGGGGATACCTCTTTTTTCAGGACTGGAAAGATTCATATTTTTACATAGTGTGTACATTTGCAAATAAAGACTAGTATCCTTCACTTCCTACCAGCTTCCAAGTAATCAGGTACGCTTTATTTTCACAAATTAGTAGTTTCTAAAAGACCTAATGATAAAAATAGCTTTGTTTAGTATTACTGAGTGATCGGTGATAAGTCACTTACACATGTAAGTATGGACGACATACAGGATGTCTAACATACAATGGATGATGTACATGGATGTCTGGTATAATCTGAAAAATTAGGTGAGTTTTCAAAGTTTGTGACTTGAAAGTATTTTGAGAGGAATATGTGCTTTGAAAGGGAGATGAACTATTTTTGGGAATCCTTGGTAATGTAGTGATTTTTGGACCTGCTCAAATGCTGATATAAAACCAGATGGTAATACATCTTGAATATTTCAGAAAGAGTTTTAGTTTGGCTTTAAAATTACTTCTGTTTATAATCGGTAGGCAGCATGGAAAATGGCAATCCTGTTATGAACAAACCTTAAAAAATCTGGTCTAATAATGAGGTTAGAAAGAGAACAGAAGTTCTTTTCACAATTCAGGGTTTTGACATCATTGATGTCTTTGTTAGAATGATTTAGGAAAGTGCATTCTGACTCTGAGGTTTGAATGAGTGTGAGTTAATTTTTAGGCACTCAATACATGTTCTGTGGGAAGTGAAGATATATTTGAAACATTCTCAGGGGAACACCTTTCCTAAGACACACAGTTCCACTTTGAAAAAAAATTCAAACCAAGATCTTCTCAGAAAAAGTTCTCTCAAAAATTTTGTGAATCAGTAGATTTAAGAATTGGAAAATTTTCTGAAAGGAGTGATTTTTATACTTGGGGGTTTTAAAATCATGTATCTGATTGTTGTATAAACTCTTAACCCTTAAAATGGTAGAATAAGTGTACTTTTTATTTTTAGTTTGTGAGTCCAAGAGTTGAGCAGAGAAGGCAATGGCACCCCCACTCCAGTACTCTTGCCTGGACAATCCCATGGACGGAGGAGCCTGGTGGGCTGCAGTCCATGGGGTCTCTAAGATCCAAAATGACTGAGCGACTTCACTTTCACTTTTCACTTTCACGCACTGGAGAAGGAAATGGCAACCCACTCCAGTGTTCTTGCCTGGAGAATCCCAGGGACAGGGGAGCCTGGTGGGCTGCCATCTATGGAGTCGCACAGAGTCGGACACGACTGAAGCGACTTAGCAGCAGCAGCAGCCAAGAGTTGAGAGATAGATAAAATGAAATTATAGGTTCTTTTATAAACTCAGCAAAATATGTCTGGGAATTTATTATGGTATCTCTCAACTGACACATGTGTGAGGTGGGAAAGGCAAAAGACTCTCCAGTGGCCCTCTGGTACCCTGAGAGAGACATCTAAAGAGTTACAGTGGCCTAAAATGTGTGGCCTGACCTGGCCTTTGCCCCCCACCTTGCTCAGACATCCCAACTTCCCAGGACTGGAGCTGGCATCTTTCAGCAAAACTCATCTTCTGGTAGACCTTCATGCGGCTGAATCTTTTGAGGGCCTTACCAGCCATAAGGACTCATTTCCCAGAGTAGTTTTATTCGTTCTTCGGTGTATGCCAGTTTTCCCCTTTGTGTCCCTCCTGCTTTAGGTCAGGATGCCTGTGAGACCCTCACTGCTCCTGCGGGTGAGCCTAAGACCCAGCCCCTGCACCATTTCCCTAAAGACTTAGGGGGCTTCCATTCTGCTCCTAGAACGATCCTTCCTGTTGTTCGCTGTTCTTGCTTCTTTTTCTTGATGAAAGAAGTACGTGCACATTATGAAAGTTCATGAGGCCAGAAGTACACAGTGCCAATCTCTTTCCCACCCTCCACTTTCTCTCAGTTTCCACTCACCAATGACAAGTCTGTTGCCAGGGTCTTGTATTTCCTTCTAGACATTCTCTGGGCATGGGAAGCGCAGGTGTGGTCCCCGTGTGTACAATCCCCCATTGCTACTTAGGTTAGATATGGGGTCTTATTCTTGCTGATCTTTCAAGGAGCCCGGCCTCTTCCCAAGCTGCTGTTTCCCCAGGGTAGTGTGGTGGGGAGTTTTCCAGAACAACTTCCCAACCACTGCCGGTCTGGGCTGCTGAGCTGAGCGGGGAGGATGTGGGCAGGAAGTTTGTGAGCCACATCCTGGGCGTGTTTAGGGGGATAACTTGCTCCCCGGGAGTGTGCAGGGTAAATGATAACCAGAGATGCTGATTCTGAGAGGTGGAAACCAGGAGGGAGGAACAGCTGAAATGCGGTTTGGGCACCTCATGTTGACAACACCCCCTGCCTCTGGGTCCTTCCTTCCTGCTTTCGTGTCCTTGTGGGTCGTGGACTCAAAGGTTGATGCCTCATCTCCCCACCCCAAGAATGCCGGCTCACAGATGATGCCGGCTCACCGGTGCTTAGTATCTTAGTCCCGCCCCTTTGCTCACCTAGAGGCCCCTTCTGATCTTGCCCCTCCTCCCTGGCTGAACTCGGCTTCTCCCATCCCCCCAGCCAAGCTTGCTCACAAATGCTTCTTGCAGTTCCCCAGATGCTGCATCCTGCTCTTCGCCCCCACATCCATGCACCTGCTGTGCCCTTGGCGTCAGAGGCCCCGTGTTCCTGCCCCTATGCTTTGTTTTCTAGCCAAATTTTACTTATCCCTCAAAATTGAGATGAAAGAGCCCCTAGTCCCGGAAGCCTCCTCTGACCCTCCATTTCCTGATGAAATGCGTTTTGTGAATATAGCCAATATTTTATAATAACTATAAATGGAGGAAATATAATTCTTAAAAATTGTGAAACACTATGTTGTATACCTGAAATGTACATAAGTAAGTAAACTATACCTCATTAAGAAATGATTTGAAAAATGGAAAGAAAAAAAAATGCCCTTGGTTTCCACAGCCTTGTGGGCACCAGGCAGTGTATCAGGAATGTGATACACGATACTTAAATCATCGTGTTGTCACCCTGTGAACAAAGGCAGGGCCCCGTCTTCTCCGGTCTACCTTCTCAGCCCCTAACACAGTTGGCGCTCAGATACTGGTTCAGTTAGTTCAGTTCAGTCTCTCAGTTGTGTCTGACTCTTTGGGACCCCATGGACTGCAGCTTGCCAGGCTTCTCTGTCCATCACCAACTCCCAGAGCTTGCTCAGACTCATGTCCGTGCCATCCAACCATCTCGTCCTCTGTCATCCCCTTCTCCACCTGCCTTCAATCTTTCCCAACATCAGGGTCTTTTCCAGTAATTCAGTTCTTTGCATCAGGTGGCCAAATATTGGAGTTTCAGCTTCAGCACCAGTCCTTCCAGCGGATATACAGGATTAATTTGCTTTAGGATTGACTGGTTTGATCTTCTTGCAGTTGAAGGGACTCTCAAGAGTCTTCTCCAACACCACAGTTCAAAAGCATCAATTCTTTGGCGCTCAGCTTTCTTTATAGTCCAACTCTCACATCCATACATCACTACTGGAAAAACCATAGCTTTGACAATATGGACCTTTGCTGGCAAAGTAATGTCTCTGCTTTTTAATATGCTGTCTAGGTTGGTCATAGTTTTTCTTCCAAGGAGCAAGTGTCTTTTAATTTCATGGATGCAGTCACCATCTGCAGTGATTTTGGAGCCCAAGAAAATAAAGTCTGATACTGTTTCCACTGTTTCCCCATCTATTTGCCATGAAGTGATGGGTCTGGGTGCCATGATCTTCGTTTTTTGAATGTTGAGTTTTAAGCCAGCTTTTTCACTCTCCTCTTTCACTTTTATCAAGAGGCTCTTGAGTTCCTCTTCGCTTTCTGCTATCTTAAGGGTGGTGTTATCTGCTTATCTGAGGTTATTGATATTTCTCCCAGCAATCTTAATTCTAGCTTGTGCTTCATCCAGCCTGACGTTTCTCATGATGTCCTCTGCATATAAGTTAAATAAGCAGGGTGACAGCATACAGCCTTGATGTGTTCCTTTCCCAATTTGGAACCAGTCTGTTGTTCCATGTCTGGTTCTAACTGTTGCTTCTGATACTGGTATTTCAGATACTGGTTGGACTGGAGTAGCTTTTAACATCTCCCTGCTGAGGCCACTGTGGCTGCAGCAGGTTGAGGATGTATGTTTGTAGGTGAAAATCTCAGAAAAAGGAACAGCAGATTTTTCAAGTGAATGGAAACAAGCGGGAAAGCCAGTGGGGATGGGGGATGCGGGGCCCTTGTCTCTCCCTCCCCCCAAACCCCTCCCTCCCCTCTCCCTCTGCCCATCTTGGGCCGACAGATCCAGGGTTCTATTGACCCCCGACTCACTCATGGCTGTTAGGAGAGTGCATCTTCCCAGTCCCCAGGCTTACAACGAGCTGTTGTTTCCAGCCCACAGTGGAGGAGGGGTCCTCGCAGCTGCCTGCTTGTTCTGCTTCCCTTCTCCCTGCATTCTGCACACAGCCTTTAATTAAAATGTGGCCAGGGTGTATTAGCACAGAGGTGTCCTTGTCACACAGCCCCGGCGCTGACTCAGGGAATCTGGGCAGTGAGCCCTCTGGACTCATCTTATTAGGCTGGGTGGGTCCTTGCCCCCTCCTTGCTTGTGTCTGGGCTCTGCTAACATGCCTTCCAGAGTCCTGTGGGAAACTCCTGAGGGCTTTTCCTGTTGCCTCTCAGGCTCTTTCCAGGCACAGTTGTTAGCTGGTGGGACAAGAATAGGTTTTCTGGTCTGCTTGTGCTTAGGGACTGTGATCTGGTCCTCTGGGGATTTCCCCTTGAAGGTGAAGTTTCTGGCAGGGTCCTTGACAAGAGGTTATTTCCTGGTGCCCGGTCGTGAGGGCTGAAGATGAGGTTGAAGGAAACGGAGAGGACCGTCCTTTTCCCGGTAAAGGAAGCTGTTTCTCACTTTCTACTGTTTCCTCCTGCGCGTCTTTCCAGGGTGTGGCTGTGTCCATCCAGTCCTTAGCAAGTGCCTGTTGCCTGTCTGGTGTTCTGGGTACCACAGAGGACACTAGGACCTGGGACAGCCTCTTATTCCCTTGAAAAGCTTGGGTCTAATGGGGAGGGGAGTCTGTGGATGTCGGAGCAAATGATAGGGCAGTGGGGTAGGGCAGATAACCTTTTAGACACATAGGATGCTCAAGAAAAGATATCATTGGTCTGTTAGAGAAAGGACAGTCTGCAGCCTCCCCAAGAATGAATTAAAGGAAAATCAGAGCTATTAATGTAGAAACTAAGGCCATCCCGAGGCCGGAGTGCAGGAAGACTTAGGAGGGGCTTTGGAAACAGATTTTGGAATAAAGTAAATGCACTAGAGGATTTTACCTTCAGTGAAGAGATGGACCAGAATAAACCAACCCATCAACCCAGGAAGACCACTCAACTCTGTGTGTGGGGAGGCTTCTACTAGAATTTATAACCATGGGGAATGACCTTGTGCTCATTTGTTTTTGGAATTTTCATAGGTTGCTTTCCTAAGAAATAGACTCTGACTCTGAGATTCACTGCAGGAGGTTTATTAGGAATGGGGGCTGGGAGAGGCTCTCAGGAGTAATTTCTTCTTTTTTTTTTTATACACTTATTTTTTTTTTAATTTAATATATTGTTATACAGTAGATATAGCAGCTGATAAAAATTATACACAGGTAAGATGGGTGCATAATACACAATAATAGATATCAACTAAATATTTTATAAGATAATTTAAATGCTCAATAACTGATTATTAAAATGCCTGTTGGAGTTTACAAAAAGCAGCTTCTAGAAAATTATATTTATAGCATAGCATTCAAACACTTTTATTTTTTTATTTTTTTTATTTTTTAAATTTTATTTTATTTTTAAACTTTACATAATTGTATTAGTTTTGCCAAACATCAAAATGAATCCGCCACAGGTATACCCGTGCTCCCCATCCTGAACCCTCCTCCCTCCTGCCTCTCCATACCCTCCCTCTGGGTCGTCCCAGTGCACCAGCCCCAAGCATCCAGTATCGTGCATCGAATCTGGACTGGCGACTCGTTTCATACATGATATTATACATGTTTCAATGCCATTCTCCCAAATCTCCCCACCCTCTCCCTCTCCCTCTCCCACAGAGTCCATAAGACTGGTCTATACATCAGTGTCTCTTTTGCTGTCTTGTACACAGGGTTATTGTTACCATCTTTCTAAATTCCATATATATGTGTTAGTATACTGTATTGGTGTTTTTCTTTCTGGCTTACTTCACTCTGTATAATAGGTTCCAGTTTCATCCACCTCATTAGAACTGATTCAAATGTATAATTTCTGAAAAGAAGCAAGGGAAGCAGGATTGGGCAGGGGGAGAAGTTGAACGACAGTGCTGTTACCTCAGAGACTTGTCCCATAGGGACTTGGAGCCAGGATGGCCATTCAGAATTGTCTTATTGAAGCAAGGTTGCCAGACCCGTCATTGGTATGGGCTGCCCCATGGAGAAGTGTGACCTTGGGAGAGGCAGCTTCCTTCAGTAGAGGGCGGATATAGGAGAGGGATGAGCTGTGAGCCATTGGCAGCCCTCATTCCTGGCAGCTGAAGGAATGAATGGGGAGTCCCTGAGGGAGAATCCAGGGGGTACACCATGGCGTCCTATATAGGTGCTCATCCTGCCCGGGTATCCTAGGAACCCTCAAGCTGAGATACTGACATGGATATGGTTCTATGTTGCAAATACCCCTGGAATGCCTGAAAGAAGCAAGTGTAGAACCTCCACCAAGTCCCAGTAGCCTCATATGGATGACACGCCACCAATGCTGAGCTCATAATCCAACATTAGGAAGCTCCTGAGAAAGGATCTTAACTAGATGACTAAGTCATATAGCAGCATGATTAGAACTCGATGAGAAGAGGCTCTGATAGAATCTGTAAATGCATATATTTAATGAATAGACAATAAAAAAAGGAATCAAACACGTGAAGGGCACTGAAAAGAGCAACTGGGAAACAAACAAATATATGTTTTTGCTGCTTTTATGGAAGCCATAACATGAACGTAGTTTTGTTTTTTGCTGCACCGCACAGCATGAAGAATCTTAAGTCCCTGACCAGGGATCAAACCTGTGCCCCCTGCATTGAGAGCACAGAGTCGTAACCATTGGACCACCAAAGGAAGTCCCATGTGGGTGTGGTCTTTAAAGTTAAGAACTGTAGCAGCAATCCACCACCCCCGCCCTGCCCCCGCAACTCTCTCTCCTCTCTGTTTCCTCCTCATCTCCATGCTGGCAATCACTTTGCCTCTCTAGCTGATTCTTGCATTTTCTTATACCTTTAAAAATAACAGGCTTCTAATGCTAGTTCTTGAATTTTTGTTGTTAAGATGTTACTTGTTGACTTCCCAGCAGGGAAGAAGATAATTTACTCTCTACTCTCCTCCTGGCCCCACACAGACATGCTGACTTTGAATTCCCATCCTTGCATAATAGTTATGGTTTGCATTATTATGACTACATAAATCTTGCTCACTGAGCTATATGGCAAAGAATGATTACCTCTTTCCTGCACCATTTTTTATTTTCTCTGGTTTTAGTATTTAATATGTAAGTTCTGTTTGTTCCTATGTTTACTTTTCTCTGCATCTCTTTATTTTTTTAAAATTATTTATTTATCTCGTTGCTGCTCTTGGGCTTTCTCTAGTTGTGGCAAGAGGGGCGACTCTAGTTGTCACGGGCTTCTCACTGCAGTGGCTTCTCTTGTTGCAGAGAACGGGCTCTAGGACATGCGGGTTTCAGTAGCTGCAGCACACGGGCTTAATTGCCCCACGGCATGTGGAATCTTCCCTAACCAGGGACTGAACCCGTGTCCCCTGCACTGGCAGGCAGATTCTCAACCACAGGACCACCAGGGAAGTCCTTCTGCATCTCTTTCTTATTAAATTCTAATTCAGCATTTTTATTTCAACCTCAGCTTCTTTGTAATATTTTCAGATGCGTCAATAATTCTGTCAGCGTTTTCTTTAAGAAATCTCTTTCAGGGCTGTTTGACATTTGTTAATCTGTTTGGTTGCTCTTTCTATTTGATGGGCATCCTAACATCCTGCATCCTAGCATCACCCTTCACCACGGATTTGGGCATTCCCTGTATTTCTCCTCTGTTGAGTCCACTGTTTCCTGGATGCCATGTTTTTCTCTTCTTTGGTTGACATGCTTATCTTCTCTTAGCTCCCCTAGGAAGGAGCACATGGGAACGGAAGCTTTTCAAGCCTAAAATGTCATTAATATATCCTGACACTTGACTGATGGCTTAATAGAAAATTCTCAGTACAAATAATGTTCCTTAAGAGTTTTGAAGCTCTTATTTCTAGGGTTAGTATTTAAGTCCGAAACCTTTCTAAATCATAATCCTATGTATGAGACTTGCTGTGGTAGGGTCTTTTTCATGAATGTATGCCCCTCCTTTCTATTTTTTTTTCCATTCATCTTTTTCTGTCTCTTTGCTCTACATTCTGGGAAATCTCCTCCACTTTATACTCCTGTGTTTCTATTGAGCTTTTCATTCTTACTGTCAAGTTTATTTTTAATTGCCTGAGTGTGCCTTTTAAAAAATCATCCAACTCTTGTGTTACTGATCTTTTTCATAGACCTTTTCTTATCTTTTTGGGAAAATATTAATGACATTAAAAAAGATCTTTTTCTGATTTTGTATTGTCTTTCTCTGAGGTGCTATTTTCCCATTTTCCTTGGGTTTATTGTTTTTGTGAGGAGTCCTGTGAGTGGTGATCCTTGATAGGTCTGCTCATATTAAGAGTGGGTGTTAAAAAAGAGTAGACGTGTACCCTATGTTCATAGCAGCACTATTTATGATAGCCATCCCTCCCAAAAAACCCCAAAAATACAATAGTCAAGACATGGAAACAACCTAAATGTCTATCAATAATGAACGGATCCATGGAATACTACTCAGCCATGACAAAGAATGAAATAATGCCACTGGCAGCAACATGGTGGACCTAGAGATTATCATTCTAAGTGAAGTTAGGCAAATGCCATGTGCTATCATGTATATGTAGAATCTAAACTATGACACAAATTAACTTACATATGAGACAGACTCACAAACATGGGGAACAGACTTGTGGTGGCCAATGGGAGGGGCATGGGGGAGGATGGATTGGGAGTTGGGGACTAGCAGGTTGAAACTATTATACCAGGAATGGATAAACAACAAGGTCCTACTCTAAGGCACAGGGAACTAATTTCAGTATCCTGTGATAAACCATAATGAAAAAATAAAAAGGCAAAAATAGTGGATGTTTAAAAGCTGACTGGAGTTGTGAATATGTGGGTGGGTGGACTTTGTGGTGGACTGTTTTGTTGGGTGGATCCCAGTTTAATTAATGCTTCCTGGTCCTTCCTTCTGGGCTTCCCAGGTTGCCCAGAGAAGGGCTTTCTGATGTGGGGGGTAGATGGCTGCTGCTTGAATTGTGTGTATTGAGTTGAGGTGGAAGATTGAGATCTCATCATTCTATTTGGGATTCTTCATTTGGTCTGCTGGGTAAGAGTTCAGTTTGGTTTTCCCACCTTTATCTGAGTCTGTGAGTGAGTGAGTGAGTGAAGTCGCTCAGTCGTGTCCGACTCTTTGTGACTCTGTGGACTGTAGCCTACCAGGCATCTCCGTCCGTGGGATTCTCCAGACAAGAATACTGGAGTGGGTTATCATTTCCTCCTCCAAGGGATCTTCCCAACCCAGGGATCGAACCTGGATCTCCCACATTGGAGGCAGACGCTTTAACCTCTGAGACACAGGGAAGCTGGGTCTGGTGTTCCTCAAATAAGAAACTGTTGTACCTTCTTCAGAGAATAGATCTCTAATGTCTGACAGGAGTTGGGGAGGGAACCTGGAAAGGACTTTTAAAATAGACTTTGAACCAGTCATTCTGTTTTCAGTCTTCTCTTTGTTACACTGTGCTACCAATTCTTTTTTTTCTTCAGTGCCCTGAATGTAAATTGACCTGCCTTTTTGCTTTCACACTGCTGTCTTAGGAGTTTGCTTTCTGGAGTCTGTTAAATCAATTACTAGTTGCCCATATGTTTTCTGGCATCTAAAAATTGTTTTTGTTGCTTCTTCCATTTTCTTTTTCTAATGGGTTTGTCTTTTTTTTTTTTTTTAATCTTTCTACTCTTAGTTTAAAATTTTTTAGGGGAAGCAAAGGGGCTTCCCTAGTGGCTCAGATGGTAAAGAATCTGCCTTTAGTGCAGGAGACCCAGGTTCAATCCTTGGGTTGGAAGATCCGCTGGAGAAGGAAATGGCAGCCCATTCCAGTACCCTTGCCTGGAAAAATGCCATGGACGGAGGAGCCTGGTGGGCTACATACAGTCCATGGGGTTGCAAAGAGTTGGACACGACTGAGTGACTTCAGGACAAACAAAAGTAACCGTGAGGAACCATCCTGCCATATTTCCCTGGAAGTGTCACACACAGCAGTTGATAGTGAAAACATATGAAGTGAATTAGAAACCAATGAGAAATAGTGAACCAAAATATAGTCTGAGAAACTTACCCAGAATGTGGCCCAGAGTGATACTTCTCTTTCATGTTTTCTAAGAGACATGAAATTAGGAAAATTTCTAATATAAATGAATAAGAATTCTAAAAGTAGAAAAAAGAGGAAATAGAGAACAGTCTTTGTTTTTAGAGGTGTCTGAGACTGTTTTGGGATTGGTGGAAATTTAAAAATTGATGTCTTTGAACTATATCATGCTGACCATTGTGTGAGTGACTTGATGTCAGAGATTTTAAAATAAGAAAGAAAAGTACACTAAGAACATGTCTCTTTCATTTAAAAAAGTGCTGGTCACAACCTATCAAATTGATTTTATGTGCCACCAATGGGTGGTAACTTTTGGTTTTAAGAACACTGACCCAGTGGGTCAATATAGAACCATGCGTCCAACAAGTCTGTTTAACGTTATGGAACATTTATAGATGTGACCACTTCCATGGTTATGAAAGAAGCCTCATTCAGTTACTAAGAATTTGTATTTTACAGTGTTCTCTATTCACAATGCAATGAACATTTGAAATAGCATGTAGCTAAAATGCTTCTATATGTCACAACATATGTGGGAAATTAACACCTTTCTGAGTATCACAAGGGGGAGAGGTGCTAAATATTTAAAAATATTTAGAACTTAACATGAGATAAAAATTGATGAGCAAAACTATGTAAAACAAGAGACTAAGAAACAGCAAAGCAGTAAATCCAAAATAAGTGAAAGGAAGAAAACAGTACATTTAAGAGTACAAATTAATGAAAGAGAAAAAGATTAAATAGAATCAATAATACTAAAAGCTGTTTAAGACTAATAAAATTAGGTTCAGCTCTAGTCAAACTGATCATAACAGAAAAGGAATGAATGAAAAGTAATTGCAAGTTAAATGAGGAGTAATAATTAGGAATAAAGAAAAACGTAATCAGACTATTTACAGTTTTATGCCCATAAATTTGAAAGCTTAGGTGAAATGCATAGTTTTCTAGACTCGTAATCTGTTATGATTGACTCAAGGAAAAAAGTGACCAAAATGGCAACCCACTCCAGTGTTCTTGCCTGGAAAATCCCATGGATGGAGGAGCCTGGTTACAGTCTACAGACTATGGTCCATGGGGTTGCAAAGAGTCGGACACGACTGGGCGACTTCACTCTCATGCTTGATTTAAGTTAAAGAAGTTAATCTAAGCCATTGGTTCTCATCCAGGTATGATTTTACACCTAACTCCGTGCCCCCTCCTTTCCCAGAGGACATTTGGCAATGTCAGGAGACATGTTCCGTTGTCACAAATGGGGCTAGGAACGCTGCTGTCATCTGGTTGGCAGAGGCCAGGGATGCTGCCTAAACATCCCACAATGCATGGGGCAGTCCCCCACAAAACAAAGAATTACCTGGCTCAAAATGTCAATAGTGCAAGGTTGAGAAACTCTGATATAGGCCAACATGGTTTTATAGGTGGTTTTATGAATATATAAGGATTAGATAATCCCATTCTCATGTATTCTGTTTCACTGAAAAAGAAGGAAAACTTCCCATATAATTTTTTAAAAATTTATTATTAATTAATTAATTTTGGCCAGGCCATGTGGCATGTGGGGTCTGTCTAACCAGGGATGGTACCTGTGCCCTCTGCACTGGAGTCTTAACCAAGGGACTGCCAGTGAAGTCCTCAATGTTATTTTGAGAGTAATACTACCTTGATACCAAAAACCAAAGACCTTAGAGAAGAATTTACAGATAAGCAAGCTGAATCTGTGTTTATATAACAAAACAGTAAATAACCATCTTTATCACATTGTGTTAATTTTGGAATGCAAGGATGGTGTGGTCAGAATAGTTATTATGTAATTTACCATGTTTGTAAATTAAGAGGAAAAGTCATAGTGTCTTTCAGTAGATATACAAAAAGCATTTGATAGAATTCAAGGCAAAATAAAACTTTTAGCCAAGAAGGGAATTAACCTGATAAAGACTATCTAACTTAAAATGTTAACAATTGTAAGTGGTAAGCATTAGAAACAATCCTGTAAAATCTAGAATGAAGATAAGGATGCTGCTGCTATCACTTTTCTCCAACATTATTTTTGATGTTCCAGCCAGTGCAGTAAGGCAAGGAAAAGAAATAAAAGTACATGCATAGACTGGAGATAGGGAAAATAAGAAACCAGCTTTGCTCATGGATAGTATAGTCTACTCTACATAGAAAAGAAAAGAGAGTTGCAGACACTATTAAAAGAAATGAGAAATTTCAGCAAGGTTGGTGTGGATGAATAGAAGTTTAACATACAGAAATCAAGTGTGTTCCTGTACAATAGCAACACAGAAGTTGTTCAGTTGCTCAGTCATGTCCAACTCTTTGCGAACCCATGGACTGCAACACACCAGGCTTCCCTGTCCATCACCAACTCCTGGAGCTTGCTCAAACTCATGTCCATTGAGTCGATGATGCCATCCAACCATCTCATCCTCTGTCATCCTCTTCTGCCTTCAATCTTTCCCAGCATCAGGGTCTTTTCCAATGAATTGGCTCTTTGCATCATGTGGCCAAAATATTGGAGCTTCAGCATCAGTCCTTCCAATGAATATTCAGGATTGATTTCCTTTAGGATTGACTGGTTTGATCTTCTTGCAGTCCAAGGGACTCTCAAGAGTCTTCTCCAACACCACATTTCAAAGGCATCAATTCTTCAGTGCTCAGTCTTTTTTATCATCCAGCTCTCACATCCCTACATAACTACTGGAAAAACCATAGCTTTGACTGTGTGGACCTTTGAGGCAAAGTAATGTCTCTGCTTTTTAATATGCTGTGTTCAGTTCAGTTGCTCAGTTGTGTCCGACTCTTTGCAACCCCATGGACTGCAGCATGCCAGGCGCAGATGACATCACCCTTATGGTAGAAAGTGAAGAAGAACTAAAGAGCCTCTTGATGAAAGTGAAAGAGGAGAGTGAAAAAGTTGGTTTAAAGCTCAACATTCAAAAAGCTAAGTTCATGGCATCCAGTCCCATCAGTTCAGTTCAGTTCAGTCGTTCAGTCGTGTCCGACTCCTTGTGACCCCATGAACTGCAGCATGCCAGGCCTCCCTGTCCATCACCAACTCCCAGAGTTCACCCAAACTCATGTGTATCGAGTCAGTGATGCCATCTAACCATCTCATCCTCTGTCATCCCCTTCTCCTCCTGCCTTCAATCTTTCCCAATATCAGGGTCTTTCAAATGAGTCAGCTCTTCTCATCAGGTTGCCAAAATATTGGAGTTTCAGCTTCAACATCAGTCTTTCCAATGAACACCCAGGACTGATTTCCTTTAGGATGGACTGGTTGGATCTCCATGTACTTCATGGGAAATAGATGGGGAAACAATGGAAACAGTGACAGACTTTATTTTTTGGGGCTCCAAAATCACTGCGGATGGTGATTGCAGCTATGAAATTAAAAGATGCTTGCTCCTTGGAAGAAAAGCTATGACCAATCTAAACAGAATATTAAAAAGCAGAGACATTACTTTGCCAACAAAGGCCCGTCTTTTTAAAGTTATGGTTTTTCTAGTAGTCATGTAGGGTTGTGAGGGTTAGACTATAAAGAAAGGTGAGCACTGAAGAACTGATGCTTTTGAACTGTGGTGTTGGAGAAGACTCTTGAGAGTCCCTTGGACTGCAAGGAGATCCAGCCAGTCGATATGCTGTGCAGGTTTGTCATTGCTTTTCTTCCAAGGAGCAAGCATCTTTTAATTTCATGGCTGCATCACCATCCATAGTGATTTTGGAGCCCAGGAAAATAAAATCTGTCACTGTTTCCATTGTCTCCCCATCTATTTGCCATGAAGTGCTGGGACTGGATGCCATAGTCTTCGTTTTTTGAATGTTGTGTTTTAAGCCAGCTTTTTCACTCTCTTCTTTCACTTTCATCAAGAAGCTCTTTAATTCCTCTTCGCTTTCTGCCCAGGAGTAGAATTTTTAATTTTCATCACAATACCATGTCTTATACTAACAAACCGAAAGGAATAAATCTAATATACATACAGTTCCTTAAGTTATAAAATATTAAAGTGCATTAAATAAAATCTGAATAAAGAAACCCTGTTTTCATGATTGGGAAGACGATAAAGATATCAATTTTCCTTGTATTAACCTGAACACATGCAATTTTGCTAAGAATTCCAATAATTTTTTTCTAGTAAAGCTGTAAAATTTATGTGGGGGAATAAAGGGCTAAGTATAGTTAAAGTGATTTTGAAGAACAAGGTACATGGACTTGTCAAAACTTTAAACAATAGAGCAGTTGAGGACTTCTCTGGTGGTCTACTGGTTAAGACTCAGTGCTTCTACTTCAGGAGACAAGGGTTCAATCCTTGGTCAGGGAACTAAAGATCCTGCATACTGATCCACGCTGCATGGCATGGCAAAAAATTACAACGACAAAAAAACTAGAGCAGTTGAGATTATGATATTTTTAGGGACAAATAGACCAAGGAAGTAAAGTAGGCAGTTCAGAATTAGTACCACACATATGGAAATTTGATATGTGAGAGAGGTAGCGTTGCAGGTTGGGGAGGGAAGTAACAGTACTGAAACAATTGGCTATCTGTGCAGAAAAAATGAACATAAATTTCTACCTCCCACCACAGACAAATATAAATTCCAAGTGAGTTAAGACATTAACCTGAAAAGCAGGAATCTAAAACTTTTAAATGGAAGTATGAGAATATGCATATGACCTGGCAGTAAAGAAAGTTTTAAAATTTAAGACACAGCGCAAACATCAGTTAATTTAACTACAACAATAAAAAATGAATAAGTTTAACATTAGTAAAATAAACATTCATAAATTTGTCTACAAGCAGACTGAAATCTTTGTGCATAACAAAGAACTATATAAAATGAAAGATGAGCCTACAACTGGGAGAGGATATTTACAAAGCATGCAACTTTTATGTGTTCAAGGAGATGCACAGACTGTTCACAGCACTTTTGTTTGTAATGGCAAAACCTCAGAGGGAGAGGTCCATTAACAGGAGAACTGATAAACTCCGTGTCTTAATTCTGTGACTTTCTCTATATAACATCACTTTTCAGCTTTGTGAGATCCAGGGTACCCTTTTTATAACTTAAAATTTTTTATTTTTGGCTGTGCTGCATCTTCAGCTCTGTGCAGGAACATTCTCTAGTTGCGGAGAGCAGGGGCCATTATCTAGTTGTGGTACACAGGCTTCTCATTGCAGTGGCTTCTCTTGTTGCGGAGCATAGGCTGTAGGGCATGGGGGCTACAGTAGTTGTGGCTCGTGAGCTTAGTTGCCCCAAGGCATGTGGGATCTTCCCAGATCAGGGATGGAACCCATGTTCCCTACATTGGCAGGTGGATTCTTAACCACTGGACTTCCAAGGAAGTCCTATAACTTATATGTTACCATACCCATTCTATTATCTTAAACTCCCATCTATGCATACAATTTATAAAAATAACATTATATCCTAAAAGCAAAGTAATGGAAAAATAAAAGCAAGATAATTTTGAAGAAAATAGTGTATGTGTGACTGTATAAATGCTTGGTATGATGATATTTTTAGATACAGTTAAGCAGTTGTTTACACTTGTGTATAAGGAGGAAATTGGGATCTAAGAAGATTTCATTGTTTACATTTTATACATGTCTCCAAAATGTAGGGCATTTTGAAAGAAGGACTGAAGAGGTTGGTGATGTTGATGTGCACATGTGGAGTCATGACAAATGTGACACCTAGGAGGACAGACTGATACAAGTGTTCTGTATTGTGTCTTGAAAACCTGGAATGGAGTTGCTATTAGTGACCTAATATTTTGAACTGGTTTATAACTCTTTGTTAAAGTCTCACTAAAACCAATCATATTCTCCTTTTCATTTACATGGTATTTCCTATAAAAAAAATTGGTGTATATATAAAACTATGCAAAAGAAACAAACAAAGTTTCCTGTAGAGGTTAACAATAGAATTGAGTTCTAGGCTCAGATCCTTTTTCACCTAAATGAGTATCTTGTGGGTTTTCTGAAATCCTATGGGAAAAGAGAAAATTTTTCATTGCACAGGAGTCTCTTCAACATTTTAGAATATTAAGATCCCTGGCTCCCTCTCGTTCACTAAATACTACCGTCTCCCCAGGCCCACATTTAACAACCAGTGACAACCCAACACATTTCCAACATTACCCCACTGTTCTGTTGAAAACTGCTCAACTAGAACTTCTAATGTGGATTCATTGGAAAACAGTGCTTAAGAATGGAAGACTCAATGGCAATGGGATCATACTTATCAGTAATTACCTTAAATGTACATGGGTTGAATGCCCCAACCAAAAGACAAAGACTGGCTGAATGGATACAAAAACAAGACCCCTACATATGTTGTCTACAAGAGACCCACCTCAAAACAGGGGACACATACAGACTGAAAGTGAAGGGCTGGAAAAAGATTTTCCATGCAAATAGGGACCAAAAGAAAGCAGGAGTAGCAATACTCATATCAGATAAAATAGACTTTAAAACAAAGGCTGTGAAGAGAGACAAAGAAGGTCACTACATAATGATCAAAGGATCAATCCAAGAAGAAGATGTAACAATTATAAATATATATGCACCCAACACGGGAGCACCGCAGTATGTAAGACAAATGCTAACAAGTATGAAAGGAGAAATTAACAATAATACAATAATAGTGGGAGACTTTAATACCCCACTCACACCTATGGATAGATCAACTAAACAGAAAATTAACAAGGAAACACAAACTTTAAATGATACAATAGACCAGTTAGACCTAATTGATATCTATAGGACATTTCATCCCAAAACAATGAATTTCACCTTTTTCTCAAGCACACATGGAACCTTCTCCAGGATAGATCACATCCTGGGCCATAAAGCTAGCCTTGGTAAATTCAAAAAAATAGAAATCATTCCAAGCATTTTTTCTGACAACAATGCAGTAAGATTAGATCTCAATTACAGGAGAAAAACGATTAAAAATTCCAACATATGGAGGCTGAACAACACGCTGCTGAATAACCAACAAATCACAGAAGAAATCAAAAAAGAAATCAAAATTTGCATAGAAACGAATGAAAATGAAAACACAACAACCCAAAACCTGTGGGACACGGTAAAAGCAGTCCTAAGGGGAAAGTTCATAGCCATACAGGCACACCTCAAGAAACAAGAAAAAAAGTCAAATAAATAACCTAACTCTACACCTAAAGCAACTAGAAAAGGAAGAAATGAAGAACCCCAGGGTTAGTAGAAGGAAAGAAATCTTAAAAATTAGAGCAGAAATAAATGCAAAAGAAACAAAAGAGACCATAGCAAAAATCAACAAAACCAAAAGCTGGTTCTTTGAAAGGATAAATAAAATTGACAAACCATTAGCCAGACTCATCAAGAAACAAAGGGAGAAAAATCAAATCAATAAAATTAGAAATGAAAATGGAGAGATCACAACAGACAACACAGAAATACAAAGGATCATAAGAGACTACTATCAACAATTATATGCCAATAAAATGGACAACGTGGAAGAAATGGACAAATTCTTAGGAAAGTACAACTTTCCAAAACTCGACCAGGAAGAAATAGAAAAGCTTAACAGACCCATCACAAGCACGGAAATTGAAACTGTAATCAAAAATCTTCCAGCAAACAAAAGCCCAGGTCCAGATGGCTTCACAGCTGAATTCTACCAAAAATTTAGAGAAGAGCTAACACCTATCCTGCTCAAACTCTTCCAGAAAATTGCAGAGGAAGGTAAACTTCCAAACTCATTCTATGAGGCCACCATCACCCTAATACCAAAACCTGACAAAGATGCCACAAAAAAAGAAAACTACAGGCCAATATCACTGATGAACATAGATGCAAAAATCCTTAACAAAATTCTAGCAACCAGAATCCAACAACACATTAAAAAGATCATACACCATGACCAAGTGGGCTTTATCCCAGGGATGCAAGGATTCTTCAATATCCGCAAATCAATCAATGTAATACACCACATTAACAAATTGAAAAATAAAAACCATATGATTATCTCAATAGATGCAGAGAAAGCCTTTGACAAAATTCAACACCCATTTATGATAAAAACTCTCCAGAAAGCAGGAATAGAAGGAACATACCTCAACATAATAAAAGCTATATATGACAAACCCACAGCAAACATTATCCTCAATGGTGAAAAATGGAAAGCATTTCCTCTAAAGTCAGGAACAAGACAAGGGTGCCCACTTTCACCATTACTATTCAACATAGTTTTGGAAGTTTTGGCCACAGCAATCAGAGCAGAAAAAGAAATAAAAGGAATCCAAATTGGAAAAGAAGAAGTAAAACTCTCACTATTTGCAGATGACATGATCCTCTACATAGAAAACCCTATAGACTCCACCAGAAAATTACTAGAACTAATCAATGACTATAGTAAAGTTGCAGGATATAAAATCAACACACAGAAATCCCTTGCATTCCTATACACTAATAATGAGAAAACAGAAAGAGAAATTAAGGAAACAATTCCATTCACCATTGCAACGGAAAGAATAAAATACTTAGGAATATATCTACCTAAAGAAACTAAAGACCTATATATAGAAAACTATAAAACACTGGTGAAAGAAATCAAAGAGGACACTAATAGATGGAGAAATATACCATGCTCATGGATTGGAAGAATCAATATAGTGAAAATGAGTATACTACCCAAGGCAATCTATAGATTCAATGCAATCCCTATCAAGCTACCAACAGTATTCTTCACAGAGCTAGAACAAATAATTTCACAATTTGTATGGAAATACAAAAAACCTCGAATAGCCAAAGCGATCTTGAGAAAAAAGAATGGAACTGGAGGAATCAACCTACCTGACTTCAGGCTCTACTACAAAGCCACAGTTATCAAGACAGTATGGTACTGGCACAAAGACAGAAATATAGATCAATGGAACAAAATAGAAAGCCCAGAGATAAATCCACGCACATATGGACACCTTATCTTTGACAAAGGAGGCAAGAATATACAATGGATTAAAGACAATCTCTTTAACAAGTGGTGCTGGGAAAACTGGTCAACCACTTGTAAAAGAATGAAACTAGAACACTTTCTAACACCATACACAAAAATAAACTCAAAATGGATTAAAGATCTAAACGTAAGACCAGAAACTATAAAACTCCTAGAGGAGAACATAGGCAAAACACTCTCTGACATACATCACAGCAGGATCTTCTATGACCCACCTCCCAGAATATTGGAAATAAAAGCAAAAATAAACAAATGGGACCTAATTAACCTTAAAAGCTTCTACACATCAAAGGAAACTACCAGCAAGGTGAAAAGACAGCCTTCAGAATGGGAGAAAATAATAGCAAATGAAGCAACTAACAAACAACTAATCTCAAAAATATACAAGCAACTCCTACAGCTCAACTCCAGAAAAATAAATGACCCAATCAAAAAATGGGCCAAAGAACTAAATAGACATTTCTCCAAAGAAGACATACAGATGGCTAACAAACACATGAAAAGATGCTCAACATCAATCATTATCAGAGAAATGCAAATCAAGACCACTATGAGGTACCATTTCACACCAGTCAGAATGGCTGCGATCCAAAAGTCTACAAATAATAAATGTTGGAGAGGGTGTGGAGGAAAGGGAACCCTCTTACACTGTTGGTGGGAATGCAAACTAGTACAGCCACTATGGAGAACAGTGTGGAGATTCCTTAAAAAACTGGAAATAGAACTGCCTTATGATCCAGCAATCCCACTGCTGGGCATACACACTGAGGAAACCAGAAGGGAAAGAGACACATGTACCCCAATGTTCATCGCAGCACTGTTTATAATAGCCAGGACATGGAAGCAACCTAGATGTCCATCAGCAGATGAATGGATAAGAAAGCTGTGGTACATATACACAATGGAGTATTACTCAGCCATTAAAAAGAATACATTTGAATCAGTTCTAATGAGGTGGATGAAACTGGAGCCTATTATACAGAGTGAAGTAAGCCAGAAGGAAAAACACCAATACAGTATACTAACGCATATATATGGAATTTAGAAAGATGATAACAATAACCCTGTGTACGAGACAGCAAAAGTGACGCTGATGTATGGAACAGTCTTATGGACTCTGTGGGAGAGGGAGAGGGTGGGAAGATTTGGGAGAATGGCATTGAAACCTGTAAAATATCATGTATGAAATGAGATGCCAGTCCAGGTTCGATGCACGATACTGGATGCTTGGGGCTGGTGCACTGGGATGACCTGGAGGGATGGTATGGGGAGGGAGGAGGGTTCAGGAGGGGGAGCACATGTATACCTGTGATGGATTCATTTTGATGTTTGGCAAAACTAATACAATTATGTAAAGTTTAAAAATAAAATAAAATTAAAAAAAAAAGAATGGAAGACTCTACCAATGAGATAATCTTAACTAATACTAATGTATTGTTAACTACTGCACTGTTTGTGAATACAGAAGTGTAATAACAAACATGGAAATGGTAAGGTAAACTCAGGATGGTGTCTTGCTTGGAGTGGGTGGACACAAGGGATCAATGAAGGCTATACAGAAGGCTTTATCCGTAACAGTAATGTTCACAGTCCCCCCACCAAAACAAAAGTAACAAAAACCAACCCCCCAAAATACCCTTTTGGTGTAAATGTAGTGAACTGTAAAGATTTCTCAAAACTGTTGGTATGTGTATAGGTGTTCATTCTTTTATTGTTGGAACCTTGCAATATAATGTCAAGCGAGACAAAAAAGAGGATGACTTAAGATAAAGGTCAGATAAAGGGTTAAGGTTGTATATGTACTTAATTTTTGCTTCCATCCCTTCCCGCTTTTTTGCCATTGTCTACTGATTCCTTACTATGAATTAGTAACCTTTTCTTTCTCCTCCACTGTTTTCCATAGTATCTAATTTGAAATACCCTTTCCCTCATAGCATATACCCATAAGCAGTCAGTGAACATGTTCTTTTCATATACTCTCTCCCTGCTTCTTCTCTTTTTAAAATATTATGTAGTATTCACACTGTCAGATCAATGTGTAGGGAATTCCCTGGTAGCTCAGTCAGTAAAGAATTTGACTGCAGTGCAGGAGACCTGGATTCGATCCTTGAGTTGGGAAGATCCCCTGGAGAAGGAAATGGCAACCCACTCCAGTATTCTTGCCTGGAGAAACTGTGGACAGAGGAGCCTGATGGGCTACAGTTTATGGTGTCACAAGAGTCGGATACAACTTAGTGGTTAAATCACCAGCCACTATATTGTGTTTCTTATAGCCATCATTTAGTCTTAGTTTTACAGGTAAATACTATATTGTTGTATATTGTATATTGTTGAGAGTCATTGCCAGTCTTTATACTGATGTTTCATTTCAGTTCTTTCTCTGCTAGATTCCTCAGGGAGAATTCATGGGAACATTTCTGGAACTCTTGAATGTATATAGTATTTTTTTAACCTTTATACCTGAAGCTCATTTTGGCTAAATATAAAATCCTTGGTTCACTTCCCCCCCATCCCTGCCAAATATCTTAAATATGTTACATCATTGTCTTACGGCATTAGGCATTCCTGTCAATGTTTAATGACATTGATTGTCTTTCTTAAGAGTGATTTGATCATTTTCTCAGATGTGTAAATAATAACTTTCGAAAAAATGACCAAGAGTCTTCCCAAACTATATCTCAGTGATTGCTTTCTGGATCAACTTTTCCCAGATAGAAGGTGTAGCTTGATGACTTTCTATTTCAGAAACGTTTCTTAAAGTATCATTTTTAGTATTCTATTCTATTGCTTTGGTTTTATACCTTAGAAACTTCAGGGGTAGGTCTGTTGGATCTTCTTTACCTCTCGTCTGTATCTGTTGCTCAGTTGCTTGCTCAGGCATATCCAAGTCTTGATGACTCCATGGGCTATTGCCTTCCAGGCTCCTGTGGCCATGGGATTTTTCCAGCAAGAATACTGGTGTGGGTTGCCATTTCCTTCTCCAGGGGATCTTCCAACCCAGGGATTGAACCTGCGTCTCCTGAATTTGCAGGCAGATTCCTTAATATTGAGCTACCTGGGAAGCCCTCTATATCTCTTAATTTTCCTCAAATCATTTTATTTTTCAGTTCTTTTTGAGTTTAAAGATTTTCTTTCCATTTTCTGGAAAATAGCATTACTGTTTGTTTATTCTTGTCATTCTAGTGTTCTCTTCATTGCTGAAATGAAAATTTTCTTTTGGTTTTAAGCCTTTGCTGAGTTTTCTCATCTTTTTTCAGATGTTTTGTTTCTCCAGTCACATGTCTCTGAAATTTAAAATTCTGGTATGTATATATTTCTATATGGGCTTCCCAGGTGGCACTAGTGGTAAACAACCTACTTGCCAATGAGGGAGACGTAAGAGAGATGGATTCGATCCCTGGGTCAGGAAGATCCCATGGAGGAGGGTATGGCAACGTATTCCAGTATTATTTTCTGGAGAATCCCATGGTCAGAGGAGCCTGGTGGGCAACAGTTCACAGGGTCACAGAGTCGGACACGACTGAAGCAAGTAGCACAGCATACACATTTTTCCATACACATGCCACTCTTTATTTCGGTGTACTCCTTCTTGAGATACTATGTTAGAGTTTACATCACTTTGGTGAGTGTGTGCTTTGCATCACTTTTTTCTAGTGTGTGCTCACCACATATAGGGATATTTTCCTGCTTTTCATTCTTTTATTTACTTGAATAATGTTTGAGTGCAATCTTTTTCTGTGACTCATGTTTAAGTAAAACAAGACCGCCTATACTTCTATGAGGAAGGATAAGTCTGGAGAACTTTTTGAGCATGAGAGCTTCTAGATCTTTTTTTTCTATAAAGTAATTAAAAAAATATGGCCTCCTTCTCTGGATTTGCCTCTTTGGTTTTGCTCCTGTTCCTCATCTGTCATTATGATAGAGCTTTTCTTTGCCCCAGTTGCTTGTGGACTATTTAGTTTGAATTCTGCTTCTAGTAATTTTTCCTAAGTGTGGAGCTCAATCCTAAGAGAGAGCTTTGCCTTTAGTTCAGCACACATAGTTTTAGCAGACTTAATTGCTGTCCCATGTCCATGATCTGGAGCTTGTAAGACTTTCTCACACTTTGGACTGCCTTCTCAGATTGACTTACTACTAATTCTAGTGGTTATCTGTTTTAATTTGGTGGTTTCTCCCTGTTTCTTCCTTTTTGAAAAATCTGTTTATTTATTTGGCTGTGCCTGGTCTTAGTTGCAGCATGTGGAATCTTAGTTTCCTAACTAGGGATTGAACCTGGGCCCCCTGTAGTGGGAGCATGGAGTCTTAACCACTAGATCACCAGAGAAGTCCCTCTGTTTTCTTGATAGTTTCTGATCCATGTTCAGATAAATACTGATCACAGTATTCAGGTCAGTGTTTATATTTTATGTTTTCTGGCAATGCCTTTCAGCTAGTTTTGTTGTCAGCGTTTGAGTTTTTGTTTTATTTTTATCCTACTTTCTCTGATGTTTTTATTAGGGGACTTCAGAGAGATTAATAAACACTATTTACTGCCATTTCCACTTTTCCAAAAAAAACCCTTGGAGTTTATATTTCTTACTTGGGTCTGTTTTGCATGGTGCTTTTTTTAATCCAAGGAAATTTCTGGCATTTCTGTTACTTACATTTAGAAACATTATAGCATTTTTCAATGACAAGTGAACTTTCTTTATTTGATGAAGACATTTTCAAAATGGAGACTTCTTGATTTTTTTTTTAAAGAATAATGTGTATATATATTTTGTGAGCTCATTTTGTGAGCATTTGGATCTAATCCCAGGTTATTCTTTACTGGGAATGGGAAAATCTGGTATCAGAACTGAAGAGATATTATTATTGAATAATTGATGTACCAGCCTCCTGAAAGCAGAGGTTTAAACTTTACATGTCCCATAAATAGAGCATTCTTAGGGAATGATTTTTATACAAAAGATGGCTATCTTTTTGTTCTAAGCAGGGACAGATGCAATTTATTTCTGGTGAAATAAGAATAAGTTCTTAGTTGCAAGTAAATTTCATTACCTTTAAGTCACCATGCCAAGCACACTAGTCCTTCAGTTCTCCAGTACTCACACCATAGATCAGGCACCATCATATCTAAATTACCATTGTGAGTCGGGTCTTCACTCTCCTTTGCACAGACCAGCACCCTAATGTGTCCTCTTGGTTGTCAGGGTATCTCCCCCCACACCATCACACTGAAACATCTCAGCAGCAGGCACCTGTTCTCTTCTTTTGGGTCTCGCCAGCACTGTGACACTGCCTGCCTGGAGCCAGTAGCCGGGTGGTCAGGGTTTATTGAATTCATTGATTCAATGAGTAAGTTGAATAAGAGTAAGCTGTTTCTCAGAGTCAGCGTTCAGGGTTCCATCTTTATCTTCATAGTTTATTCGGGTTACTTTGGCATTTGTATTTTGCTAGTATTAGCCTTTGCATTGGTGGAACAGCTCCAATTTTGATTGTACAGGGTCTAATGGGTTAACCTGGAGAACCACAGTGTAAAGAAAGCTGAGGTCAGAAAGTTTTTAATTGCCTAAGCTTGGGTCGGGGGACGGCTTGGCTTTTTTACTAGTTTGTTCAAGGCTCTGAAGAATTCAGGGGCTTTTCCTCTGATGAATTAAATCTATCCTTCACCTGGATTAGTGACTTTTTATGAATTGCTAATGTAGCTTGTTTGATAAATGGATGGATTTTCAGTTAATGTAAAGCCAGAGGGGCAGGTTGAATGTTACTTCTGGGCTATATGTGCAGTTCTTTGGAGAAACCCCATTTTTAAGTGGGGGGAGGCGGTTATAATACTTGGCTTAGGCATTCATTTGAAATAAAGTCCATCTGTAGTGATTTATGTTACATCGAACTATTCAAATTAGGAAGCCATAATATTGGTTGGGTTTCCCAAGTGGCTCAGTGGTAAAGAATCCACCTGCCGACATAGGAGACACACGTGGGTTTGATCCCTGGGTCTGGAAGATCCCCAGAAGAGGAAATGGCAACCTGCTCCAGTATTCTTGCCTGGAGAATCCTATGGACAGAGGAGCCTGGTGGGCTATAGTCCATGGGTTCACAAAGAATTGGACATGACTAAGCACGTGTGCAGCAGCATCAGCCATATTTGGTTAGAATAGCTCAAGCTATTAGCTTTTCTAACTGCATCTGTCTTGCTTAACTCATTCATAAGTACTGGGCAAAGGTGAACTGCAAATGTTTTCCTCTCTTTGTTCTAGCCTGGGAGCAGATCTCTCTGAAAGCCCCTGGGCCCCCATTTCCTCCTAAGTGGTGGCAGGCTTCTTAGGAGGTATCATCTTGGAGGGGATGTTATAGTGCTGATTGTTTGGGAATGTGAGCTGGATGGCCCATGTGTCTAGAGCATAACTGTCTAATAGAAACAAAATAGAATTTGGGCCACAGATGAGAGCCACATAAGCCATTAAAACATTTTCAGGAGCTACATTAAGCAAAGTAAAAAGAGACAGGTAAAATTAACTTCATTGATATTTTAAATTACCCTAATATATCCAAGGAAGATCATGACATCTGGTCCCATCACTTCATGGCAGATAGATGGGGCAACAGTGGAAACAGTGTCAGACTTTATTTTTTGGGGGCTCCAAAATCACTGCAGACATGAAATTAAAAGACACTTACTCCTTGGAAGGAAAGTTATGACCAACCTAGAGAGCATATTCAAAACCAGAGATATTATTTTGCCAACAAAGGTCGGTCTAGTCAAGGCTATGGTTTTTCCTGTGGTCATGTATGGATGTGAGAGTTGGACTGTAAAGAAGGCTGAGCGCAGAAGAATTGATGCCTTTGAACTGTGGTGTTGGAGAAGACTCTTGAGAGTCCCTTGGACTGCAAGGAGATCCAACCAGTCCATTCTGAAGGAGATCAGCCCTGGGATTTCTTAAGAAGGAATGATGCTAAAGCTGAAACTGCAGTACTTTGGCCACATCATGCAAAGAGTTGACTCATTGGAAAAGACTCTGATGCTGGGAGGGATTGGGGGCAGGAGGAGAAGGGGACAACAGAGGATGAGATGGTTGGATGGCATCACTGACTCGATGGACGTGAGTCTGAGTGAACTCCGGGAGTTGGTGATGGACAGGGAGGCCTGGCATGCTGCGACTCATGGGGTTGCAAAGAGTTGGACATGACTGAGCGACTGAACTGAACTGAACTGAATATATCCAAAATATTCAGCATTTTGTAATAAAATGTAAGAATCATTAATGAAGTGTTTTACCCTTTTTCATGCTAAATCTTTGAAGTCCAATGTTTGTTTGGTACTTACAGCACATTTTATTTTATTCACACTATATCTCATATACTCAGTAGTTACATGCGTTTCCTGGGTACCATATTGGACAGCATCCTTCTCAAGAGTGGGTGTGTTTGTGTCTTGGGAGCGAAGATATTCCATTGTTCAGTATTATGAGATATTTGAGTAGGATTAATACTTCGATGAAAACTGAAGGTCAGTTTTTCTATTACTGCCAAATACCTGTTGTTTCCCTGGAAATAAGTAGAAAATAATGTCTGTGAATGCTCCCAGTGGAGAAACTGTTTTAGCTGAGAGATTTAGTGATGGGAGAACTAATTATTTCCTCCCCAAATTACAAACTTATTTTTACCTATTTAAGAATATTTGGAGGATTAAGCATTCCCATATAGAAAGACTGGGAGACCATAGGAGTTTGTATAAAGAGGAAATTGTTAGGGGCTTCCTTGTTAGCTCAGCTGGTAAAGAATCTACCTGCAATGCAGGAGAACTGGTTTGATTCCTGGGTTGGGAAGTTCCCCTGGAGAAGGGATAGGCTACCCACTCCAGTATTCTTGGGCTTCCCTGGTGGTTCAGACAGTAAATAATCCACTTACAATGCGGGAGACCTGGGTTCTATCCCTGGGTTGGGAAGATCCCGTGAAGAAGGGCATGGCAACTCTTTTTGCTTGGGGAATCCCCCTGGACAGAGGAGCCAGGCGGGCCACAGTCCATGGGGTCGTAAAGAGTTGGACACAACTGAGCGACTAAGCACAGCACAGAGATTTTTAAGTTTCTCCTTTGTCATTGGTTGATTGCTATATTTTCATATTGTGTCTTGTGTACCTACTGCGGTGACATTCCTTTTATTTTGTTTTCTGTCTGCCAGCCTCTCAACCCCTCTCCTGTCTTTGGAGACTCTCACCATTTGGTCCTTGGTGGGACCAGTAGGGCTCTAGTAGAAAGTTGCTTTCCCAGGGCTGAAGCACAAAACCAAAGCTAAACCAATTAGAAATCCCTGCAGGGGATTTGCGTCCAGTGAGGCTGTCCTTTAAGACCCCTTCCTGGCCAGGAGTCAGGTAGCTTGCTGCTGAGTGACCACTAGTGGCAATGTAACCAGAGTCACCGGGCCGTATTATTGGCTCTGTTCTCAGCACCTCGTCTGGCTCAGTTTCCACCAGTGATTGTTTTGTCATCCTTCAGTCTGTCTTCCGAACTTGGAACTCCTTCCAGGGCAAATCCCTTCTCTTTCTTTTTTTAAAAAGTTATTTCTTTGGCTGCGTCAGGTCTTAGTTGTGGCACACAGGATCTGTAGTTGTGGCATGTGGGATCTAGTTCCCTGACCAGGGATCGAACCCAGGCCCCCTGCATTGGGGGTGAGAAGCTTTTAGCCACTGGACCATCAGGGATGTCCCCCATCTCTCTGTGTTAATCAGAGGTGCTGAATGGTGTTAGCAACTCCAGAATTAAGCTCCTTGAGTTTGGGAACTGTTTCCACACTTCTTTGTACCATCCTGTGGAACTTGGCTCATCATCTGGTAATCCAGATAAACTGAGTTCTGCTTTTCACCAGTGATTCATTGGTGAAATAACCCTGGGTACATACCTGTTGATCATGGTATGTGTAGTCTATAAAGAATTGACCTCCACTCAGAATAGATTTCCTTAATTGTCAGCTGGATCATGCATTTCATAGTTATGTAAGACCCAATATTAGCATCTCTGCTGTACGCATGGTCACAGCCACATGCGTCACTTCTAGAGAGGTCTCTGGTCTGTAGTGTTTGCATAAATTGTTGAGATGTATCCAGAGAATGAATACACAGTGCTTGTGTCTTGTTAAATTTTTATGTATTTAAAATGAATTTTACTTCTCAAAATGATACATGCTGATGAAGTCAGAGAGTGCTAAATTCGACAACAAAAAACTGTTCCCTCTGGGTCCACTCCCCTCCTTCTTCCTCACATAGCTATGCTTACCCCAGAGACAGCCTCTTCCCAATGGTTCTTCTGTGCTTTTCTGTAAACCCTTTGTTTCTAAAGTCATTACTTTTTGGCGTTTCTATGAACACATTATGGAGATTTTAACTTTATTTCCCATTGGGAGATAATTCTCTCTGGGTCTTGGGTGTTTCTGCATGTCTTGCAAGCAGAGGTGCTAACTCCTGTGTTTCAGATCATCTTTTCAAAGATACAAGCTTCAAGCTAGCAGTAATAATCTCCTCCAGAGCAGACAGCAGTTTGCTTACAGTCTTGGAGGGAGAGAGTGTTTTCCTCCAGAGAGAAGAGCAGGTCTGCCTACTGCCTGCAAGGAAATGTTCAGCTTCGCAAAGCTTGGGGTTCTCCTCTTGCAACACAGCTCATGATGTATACAGGTATCATGAATGTGCATGGCTGGGGAATAGAGGCTTTTAGAATCAAGGGAAAAATGAGGGTCTTCCCTGGTGGTCCAGTGGCTGACTCCGTGCTCCCCTGAGTGGTCAGGGAACTGGATCCCATATGCCACAACTAAGAGGCATGCCACAGCTAAAAAAGATCCTGCGTGCCGCAGCTGGGGCTCCCATGACCTGCAGTGAGGATTGAGGAGCCTGAGTGCTGCACCTGGGACCTGGTGTAGCCAAATAAATAAATAAATATGAATATTAAAAAAGGGAAAGATGTCACCCTGGCTACTGCTATTGCCGTGAGTAATAAATTATCCTTTGTCTCCGACCCAAAAGTCTCATGTCTTCTTCCAGCATCCATGAACCTGACAGGATAACTTGTTAGTTCTAAAGTCAGGGAAAATCTGTGACCCTTCACAACTTTTCATTTTTACCCCTCCAGTTTTCACAGAATTAAGGTTTTTGGTTAAATCTGTATTAGGTATAATTCTGACTATATAAAAATTGTGCACTGATGAGCCGAGTAGCATCTATGATTATACCTCCTTTCCTCTATAATTTTTGTTGCTCCTAAAGTTGCTAATTGCCTTTTAAAGCAATATATTAAAGATATATATTAAAGATATATATTATCTTTATAATATAAATATATAAATACATATAAATACAATATATATTTATATATTATATAAATATATCAAATATATAAATATATATATATTATAGTATATACTATATATTATTACAATAATATATATTTAATGTATTATATAATATAATATATTAAATATAAAAATATAAAATATATTATAAAATATAAATATAATTTATATATGTAAATATATAAAAATATATAAATATATAATATATAAAGATATATATTAAAGATATTCAGTTGATGAGTTTTCTTTTTTTTTAAGTATTTATTTAATTGGCTACACCAGGTCTTAGTTGCAGCAGGGAAGTCTCTGGTGAGTTTTCTTTAATCTCTCATCACATCTTCCCATGATTTCTAACAACTCTATAATATGTTTAAAAAAAAAAAAAGACAGCAGCTCAGAGATAGACTGTCAGATATTCTACCATTTCTTCTTTTTAACTGTAGACTCACCTCTTGGAGCAACCACCATCCTGTTCTCATGTGTACCTATTACTTTTAGGGGCTCTATAGTTGTTTTCGCTGAGCCTGGTGGCAGGCTTCCAAATCCCCGTTCATAACTACTTCTCCATTCTTCCATCTGCTTAAAGGCTGGGTAAGTTACATTTTCTCTTCCCTAGCTTCTGCAGTCTGGGGTGTCTATGTAAAACTTCTGGCAAGTGACATATGAGCAGAGGTTTATCAGGGAAAATTTTTACTTTCCTGATAAAAAGGACAAGAAGGACTCAGATAGTATTCCTTTCCTCTTGGCTTGATGGTGGGCACGATACCAGGACCTCTGACAGTCATTTCTCTGAAAAGGACACATGGATATATAGGATAGTAGGGTCCTTGGCCTAAGCCACACCTAACATTAGTTTTGTTCTAGATTTTCTTTTTGTAACATGAGTCAATACTTCTCTTTTTTGCTTAGGCCAGTATGGTTTGGATTTTCCAACTCTTATAATGAAAAATTCCAAATGATTTTAAAAGCTTTTCATTATTCCTGACTCGGTAATGGAGAGTATAATCGTGTTCGGGAATCTCTAAGGTGCAGAAAATGGGTTTAATGACTATGTGATTGATTTGTAGACAGAGAATCCTTTCCTAGTTTTGACTGTATTTCCTTCTGCCATGTTCCTTTTATAAAAGTTTTATAGCGATTTCATGAAATGCTGATGGAAAGAGGTGGGACATGGGGCCCGTGGGGGTTCCGGATCCAGTTAAGCTACTGGTGGACCTTTCAGTGACTTTTCTGGAAAATCCCTAATTTTATAACATATAGATGTAACATGATGCCAAATTATGCTTATTACTCATAAATAATTCATTTCCTTAATTTGATATTCCTAGCATTCTCAACTGCTATTTTTAGCAAAGGGCAAGATTTCCCCCCAAATTGCTCATGATAAAAACTTCTAGTTACTGATTGGGTTGTTGATTTGTTGTTTTCTACCTACTATGATTGAAAAAATATTGCCCAGCCTGTCAGTAAACAAAGGATGTTGCAGCCATCACATTATAGCTGCCCTGATGAGGGAACTCAGGATGGAGGCAGGATGTCCCCCCATCTAGCAGTCAACAGCTGCAGCTCCTCCACTGCCAAGGTGCACCCAGAGATTCAAGAGGAGAAAACACAAGATGCTGGTCCCAGAGAGCTGAGGGGCATTTCAAAGCATTGATTTCAGATTCAATCACTTGAATGCGAGTGACTCTTGCATTTTCCCATACATAGAAAAGCAGTAGATTTCTTGAGATGTCTGATTTTCTGTCATAGTAATCTTTTGATGTTCCAACTACCTGGTCTTTATTACAAAAACGCCTATGTATCCTGGCTCCCCCCTTGCCTCTTCTGAGCAGTGTCTCAGAGTTCTCGGAGATGTCAGTTTTTGTCCACCAAATAAAACACAACTCATCTTTTAGGTTGTATATTTTTTTCCAGTCAACACTACCCAGAGGTCTTCTTGGATTAAAAATTTATGTGTTATTCAGGATGTTTCAATGATATGTGTAGAGGAAGAGAGTCCTAAGTGGTAGGTTTATAGTGGAAGTCTAGAGCAATTAATTGAGAATTTTGGAAGCAGTTATTTTTAAAGATCAGACATCCCTCAGATGTAATGAGTGGCTTCAGGAACCTACTCAGCCATGATCTTTAAACACTGTGCTTGACTCTGGGGTGGGCGCACATTCAGCCAGTTACTTGTCAGCTTGGAATCGAAGGGAAAGGCTGGAGAAGCACTGCTGTTTTATTTCAGTTGTGACACCAGTGAGATAAGAACGTGAAGACTGAGATTCAGATCGGAGAGAGTGGACATTGTTGCTGGAGTGCCATCTTTTTCCGTTTGTCTGTTTTTTTAGTTGAAGTATAGTTGATTTACAATGTTGTGTTAAGTTTGTGTACCGCGGTGCCAGGTTTTGTGTGGACCTTGGTCTTGGGAGCTAATTCATTCTGCTCTCATGGCTTCTCTCTGGTGTTGCCAGAACACTGGAGTTGTAGGGCACCATTTTGCCCTCACGCCCTTTTTTGGTACTTTTGGAGTCTAGCCTCACCATCTGATGGCCCGACTCCAAGGGGCCTCTCTTGGAAGAAAATGCCCTTCCCATTGTCCCTAGCCTTGAGAGAATTTTCCATTCCTTCAAGGCCCTGCCTAAGCCTTTACTCCTGCTCCTGGTCAGAATTAATGGCCATGCTTCTTCCCACTTATGCTTCTACATTACTGCTGCTTATGGTTTTACTTGGTGCTCATTTCATCTTGCCTTGTAGTTGAACGTATCTATAAACTTCACTAGAGGAGCCCCTAGAGTAAGCTTTGTAGTTGATAAATTCTTTCAGTTGCTAGTTGATAGAAGATGTTGAGTTCAACATTTGTTAAGAGAATAAATGGATAGGGGGTGTGTGTAATAAGGCAGAGACCAAAGGCTGTGTGTTTTCTCCATGACCTGGGACTGTGTGCTGAACTTTTATGTGTCTTGCTTTCCCCGCCTGAGATAATAATACTTGATCAGAGTATTGGAGCTCATGCATGCCTCTGCTTAGGATGTGAGAGCACACACACAAATGGCAACTATTGGCATCCGTCATTGCTAGTAAATTGCCCATTTTACTGCTTTGAATTTTCTGTGAGTTAAACTGTACTCTTCAGAGACCACTTGAGAAATCAAGGGCATAGTGTAAAAAAGGGTTCCTTCTGTGTTCCCAGTGGTGAGGATCTGAGCACTGACACATCAAATTTAAGGAATTGCTGATCAAGTCACTTTAGTGCCCTCATTGTCCTTTTACCTGTTACTGGTCACATTTGTTTTCATAGCACAATTTGAACAACTCCCCTCCACACCCCCGTGTCTATCAAACACTTGTGTGAAGCCAAGAACTGTGCTGGGAACCCAGGATGGAGTAAGGAAGACCTGCCATCTGCCATTCAGTGTGTCCAGAAATGAGCAGGACTTATTACAGATTGGATCAGGAGACTTGCAAAATCTTTATAAGCACATATTTAGGTTCTGGTGTCAAGTGATTCAGACTTTGGAATTCCCCCTGATGTTTGCTCTATCAGAAAAAAAAATGTTCTCCAAAAAAAAAAAAAAGAAAGTAAAGATATTCCTGTTGTTCGGAGCTTAGTAAATGAGCTTGGTTTGAAATTAGAGGTAAGTGCAGTAGACAGAGTATGGAATGGGAAGTGAGGAGGCTTGGGCTCCCAGCTTGGGACTCTGCAGTCTGTTCCTGGAACCTTGGCTTCCACACTCTTTGGCAAGATCTAAGAGTGAAGAACTCTCTGGGGGCTCTTCCAGCTCTAACAGCCTGTGGTTCTGAGGACTTAGGACCCCTTTCCCATTAATTTTAACCCCATATGCCTTTCCTAAAGGGATGGACGACCATTCCCCATGGTTTACTTTGTGTGATGATGAGGCATGACATGATCAGCTGACTGAGACATGGCTTTGACCCCCCAAAATGAGCTGAGTGTGATCTTGGCTTCCACAGACAGGAAGAAAAATTTTCAGCTTTGTGAAGCAACAGAGGAAAACAAATACAAATTTGCAAGAAAGTTCCCCATCCTCCAGCCTTTCTCAGCTTCAGCTTTGCAAGAGGATAAAGCCTTACTGCCTGAGGAGGTGTGCTGAGTACAACGAATTAATGCCTGTCTTGTGCATCTAGAAGAATGGGAGCCACGCACCGTGAGTGAGGAAACTCAAGCCCACCATTTCCTGGGGCCTGTGGTTGAGATGAGGAATCCTGGTTGGAATGGATTGTAAGGCCAAGGGGCAATCTCTGGGTTAATCACATGCGGAGTCTTCTGTATTCATTTTCTCAGACATCTCTTAAGTATTGGACCAACTTGAGGTTGTTTTTCCTTTGCAAGGTGTGTCCCTCTCTTCTAAAGCACTAGCTTTTTAATTATTACTTTTAAAAGTTCCCCTTATTTCTGGTTTCCTAATTTACACTCATGAAAATAAACCTACCATGAAGGTGCTTTGGGGCATATGAAAACATATGGACATCAGGTTGTTTTATTCCTTGAGGAAAAACTTGTTGATGAACTATCCATTCCACAGACACTGATTGACGTCTCTGTGCTGGACACCAGGACATCACGTGGAAGGCAGGCAGGAGGACTTGTATACTGTGCGTGGTGGGGATGCTCTGAGCAGGCATGATGCCTGGGTCCAGTCATGGAGGCTGGATAGTGGGGTTTCCAGGTAGCTCTTATGTTCCTCTTTGGTTAGGAGAGTGTGTGCATGTGTTGGTGGGGGGAATAGGGAGAAAGAGTTCTTCAAAAGCCTTGTGCCTTTGGGAAATTGCAGGTTGTTAGATCAGTTTGGCAGGAGCACAGAGATGGATGGTTTGTGTGGGAGGAGCTACACGAAGTCAAGCTGAGGAAGTAGGGGGCAGGGAATGCAGGGCTGGCTTTTCTGGCAGGGAGCTGAGGCTCTATCTAGTAGTAATGAGTAGTAGTAGTCACTGAAGGAGGTCACACGAGAGTGTGGCACAACCTGGTGTGTATGTCAGAGACGACCACGTGGCCTGAGTGGGGTGGAGGAGGGTGCTCTGCTAGCTGGCTGTGGCGGACACTTGGGTGAGAAAGGAGGGGCTTCATTGTGCATGTATGATGTGCTGAATGCACAGGAAAGGATGACTTAGGAAGTGAGGGTTGCTGTCGAAGTGCCCTTAAACCACCCAAGGATCTCAGGCAGTTAATCTAAGTGGTTTAAAAGTTGGGTGAAGACATACCTTTATTATCCAGTCTCTATTCTACATTATCAAATCCATCCTGTTTAACCGATTTTTTGGTTTTTTTAGTTCTTTTTTTTTAAATTAACTAATCCATGGCGTTTGTAGCAGTAACCATTATAAAACGAATCTTTGTTGAGCACTTCCTGTATGTCAGGGCGTCTTCTAAGCCTTTCTTATGTTTTTGTGTGATCCTCATAACAACTCTATGTAGAAATGGAAGTGTGCGGAGGTTAGCAATGTGCTCAAGGTCCTGCTGCCCACATGTGATGGAGCTGGCTTCCAACCCTGGGCCCCCCGGCTCCAGGGAGATGGTTGTTCTTTCTGCATGAGCCCTGAGGAGAAGAAGCCCTGCTGGCCTGAAACCTCTGATCTTCTGAACAGGGATGGGAGGCTGATCCCACTCTTGTGAAATGGACAATGGGCAGCAGGTAGGGAACTGTCTGTCATACAGATCAGCTGTCTGAAGGACTGATGGGAAGCCTGTGCTGCCACTCAGTTTGTAACGAGCCTTTGGGAATACAACACCGGTGGAGAAATACAAGTTTTCTTGTATTTAGTTAATGAAAAAGTGAAAGGCATGTGGGAGGTGGACATTTGGTTAAATGTGACTAGTGACTTTAAAGGCTACTGTTTATAGGTTTCTTCTTTGTGCCTTAAATCCTGCCTTTGATTTAGTCTTTTAATTTAATCCTTTTATCACCCCCCTGAGGGTAAACATCCATTTAAATGAAAATTCCATGAAAACAGTAATGAATTATTTAGAAAATGATTAAAAATTTTAAGATCTCATTAACAATTTTTTCTCCAAAACCTTATGTTGAAAACCTTATTTTCCCATGCAGCCGTTTACGTGATTAAGACTTCTAAACCAGCAACCTCCTTCGCCACCCCTCACGCTAGGTGGCACAGAGCCACGGAATCCAAGGTATTTCTGTCCCTATTTTGTGGCTTCATTGGTTCCTTTGTATTTTCAGAGGAATTGGTGTTTAAGAAGTGTGCATGCCAAGTTGCTTCAGGCATGTCTGACCCTTTGCGACCATATGAACTGTAGCCCGCCAGGCTCCTCTGTCCATGGGATTCTCCAGGCAAGAATACTGGAGTGGGTTGCTGTGCTCTCCTCCAGGGGATCTTCCTGACCCAGGGGTCGAACCCCCATCTCTTAGGTCTCCTGCATTGGCAGGTGCATTCTTTACCACTGAGCCACCAGGGAAGCCCGTTTAAGGAGCAAGTTAGGTTTATGCAGGTGCTGGGTGGAGTCAGTAGGGGAATGGGAGGCTGGGCAAGTCTCTGGGCAGAGTGGAAAAGGACTTTGTGGGTGAGCCCCTCCCCATGGCATCACTCAATTGTGGGGTGGTGGTGGGGGCTGGGGATGACCTTCTGGGGTTAGGAAACTTGTTTCTAGATAGGGCACCACTTACTAGTTCTGTGGCCTTGAGCAAGACCTTGAGTCTCTCAGAGCCTCCGCACCTGTCTGTACAACAGGGACAGTGATGCTCACCATTGGCCCTTTCCAAGGCAGGTATATGAATCAAATTAAATGCCTTAGAAAGCCCTGGTATGCTCTGGAGTCATTTTACAGCTCCTCACACTGCTCTTCCTTCCAATGCAGAGCTCTTCTCCACTCAATCACTTGGATGAAATTGTTCTTTCTAAATGTAAATTCTTACAGGAGCCAGGCAGGCATGAAAATGAGTGAAGTGGGCACGGTGGGTGGGGTCCATGGCACACACCTGTCACCTACTTGAAATGCCACTGTGCCCTAAGTGGAGGAGAAGGCCTCTTCTTCTTTTTTTTCAAATTATTTATTTATTTGTCAATACCAGGTCTTAGTTATGGCATGCAGGATCTTTAGTTGCAGCATGTGAATTTTTAGCTGTGGCATGTGGGATCTGGTTCCCTGACTGGGGATCAAACTTGAGACCCCTGCATTGGGAGCACAGAATCTTCACCACTGGGCCACTAGGGAAATCCTGAGGAGACTACTTCTAATATTATGTATGACTGAAAATGAATGAGTTTGTTCTAAAGCTGATGGACCAAACAAGTAAAGCTACAGGTATAGTTATATACATGTATGGAGCATGTTTGGTCATAAGTACATATTCTCTAGCTGAGGGGCTGGGGGTCAGTGGTCCCTACCAGGATGGCTTTGCTGGTTGTTAAAACACCACATGGTGAGCAGCCACTAGCCCAATCTAGCCCTGCCTCCACCCTTGCACCCACCCCTACGCCCTGCCAAGATCCTGTGGACATACCCACTAACCAGCTGCTGAAAGGGTGTGGGCCTCCAGGCCTGACCCCAGCCCAGGAACAGATGCTGTTCTTTATGGCTGATGGAGGCCAGAGCTCTGTTGTCAAATATGATGATCATCATCTCTGTGTACAAGGCTATTGTTTTTCTGTACATACATAGATCTTGACAGTGTTTTTCATTAGGCGAAAGATTGGCATGGTTATCTCTTGAGGTAACAGTTGTTCTCAAATACAGCGGCCTCATTAAAATGTGGCTTATCTACTTGGAGTTAGAGGTGAACTCAACAGCTCAATAAAGATTCATTTTTAAAGCAATTAAAAACCAATAACTTGAAAGATTAGTATATTCAGCAGGCATCTATTGATCGCCTGGAAAAATAATAACATATCCCAAGCAGTGACCATTGGATTGGCTCAGTGAATGTGTCACAGCTTCTGATGGCTCTGGATCCTTGCTGCCCCAGGTACTGCGGTGGTTTGGTTTTACAGGTGTGGAAAATGAAGGAGCTCCTCGGGGTGATGTGAGTAGTAGAGACTGGGTGTGAACGCAGGTCTGAAGATTCCGGAACCACTGCTCTCACCTCGATGCCCAGCAGCCTTGCCCCCACTGGGGGGACTGGAAGGCTGATTATGATAGATGATTCTGGATTTTCCCGCAGGAGCTCATTCTAGTGAGAAAGATCCAGACGTAAACGTAAACAGTCCCCACAGCGCCATGTTACTTACAAAAAGAAACCTTGTCCCTGTTTTTTCCTGTGTAATTCATAAAGCCTGGAAAGGCAGCCAAAGAGGGGAACACATCCCTGTGCTCACGTCAAGGGCGGGGGGACGAGGCAGGATGCACCGTTTGTATTGTTTTGGCATGGAGCCTCAACTCACGTCTAGCTTCCAGAGTAGTGGGATTCCTCCCTGCCCTGGTGTAGCCTGTGGACCTTAAACCTCAGAGCTCCTCGGGGTCTCTATCCAGCTCTCCTTACTCTTGGGTGTTTGCTAGTGGCTCGGGGAAAGGGCAGATGTTAAAGATGATTTTCAAGGGCTCAGTGCAGTTCTAGAAAATATGCCTTCTGGAGCTGCAACAGCAAAATCAGTCCTGAGACCAGAAAGAAAAAGTAACCCTGACCAAGAGTGCACGGCACTTCCCGTTGGGGCAGGGCTGGCCCCGTCTTCCTGGTTTGGCTGCAGGTGAGTTTTCTGGAAGGTGGAGGAGCTTTTCACGGCCAGAGCTTCTCCTTGCTGTTAAACCCTGGGAGGAGAATAATGACCTTGCTTGTTCTTGCCGAGGTGTCCAGCATCGTGGGAAGAGCTGCTGTCCATTGCATTATGAATTGATGTAACATGGGTTGCGTTTAAATTAAAAAGATAAAAGGCTACTTGGGTATTTATTACCAAGTAATATTATGACAGTAACACATCATTTGGGAAAAAAAAAGTAGTCCTCTGTTCTTCTCCCATATCCCAGGGACAGCCATTTTAATATTTTTTGTTCACCCCTGAACTTTTAATCTATTTCAAGAATCATATATATGTGGTCGTATTATAAATACAGTTTTGTATTCTGTGGTTTGGGTCAACTTTGTTATAAACAGACCTTCTGAGATTGAAACTATCTCCCTTCTATGCAGCCCTTGCCCTGAAGTGAAGTCTCTTTCGCTTATAAGAGTTTACACCATGGTATGTTTTTTTAAAAAGGTACTGAAAGATGGTGGTGTCTTTGTTTTAAAAGGCTACCAGCACCTTCATTTTCTGTCTTCCCCATGCTTTTCCTACATGGATTTTGCAGTAAGTTTTTTGTCTACAGTGTTTCTCTTATGAGGAGTGGGATTTCATTGAGGGAAGGGCAGCCAGATGAGCTGCTGAAACTTGGGAGATGCTTTTGAAAAAAGCATCTATTTTTTTTTTGAAAAAAATAGCCCCATCATGGCAGTCCAGCAGGCCTCAGGCTTTTCCTTGCAGCTTCCTTTCTGACGTGTGAGAATCCTGGCACGTCTTCAAAGGCAACCTTCCTCTGCATGGTCAAGGCTAGGGTGTCTGTGGGAGGAAGGCCGGAGAGCAGGGTCACCGGCTTTGATTGTGCAGCCCTCACAAGTTATGCTAAGGGGATGTGGACACATTCATGGTATTTTACATCCTTCTGCCTAGGGGCTGTGTCTGTGGAAAAAAATTGACAAGAGAAAACATGGATACTGCCTTCAAGTTTTTCCTGCCCTATTTACAATGTCTTATCAGTTGGTTCTAGGAGAGAACAGTGAGGGTGGTTAAGCTTTTCACTTCGCATTGCCTCATGTAGCACTAACTCATTATAGTCTGTTCATCCCAAATATTTTTTTCCTCTCTCTCTCTTTTTTAAAAATTATTTTATTTTCAGTTGCATTGTGTGTGGCAAGAGGGTTCCCAACCTGCAAGCGTGTGGGCTCTGTAATTATGGTACATGGGCTAGTTTGTTGAGGTGCACAGACTTAGTTGCCTCGAGGCATGTGGGATCTTAGTTCCCCAACCAGGGATTGAACTCTCGTCCCCTGCATTGGAAGGCAGATTCTTAACCACTGGACCACCAGGGAAGTCCCATTCCCAAATATTTTTATGTTTAAAAATATATGTATAAAATTACATGATGTCATGTATGTGAGATACCAGAATAGGCAAATGTATAGAGACTGAAAGTATATAAATGTTTGCCTAAGGCTGGAGGTGTTGGGGGAAAGTGAGAGGTGACTTCTAGAGTGTAAGGAGTTTGTTTTGGGGAGGGTGACAATATTCTAACTATTATAATATTCTAAACTAAGCCACAGTAATGGTTGTGCAACTCTGCAGAATGATTGACAGGTACACTTAAATCAGTGAATTATATGATGTGTAAATTATGTCTCAATAACACTGTTTGAAAAAAATATGAATTCATATATGCCCACTGCAGTACTAAACAATATATTAGTATAACCCATCAGAAAGACATGTGTTTGAAGAGAGAACACACAAAAAACCAATTCTTTATGTAAGAATTCATGGAGGTTCAGGCATGTCTGTGAGATATCACAGAGTTTTTTTGTTCTTTTGAGAATGGGTGAAGATTGCTAAATTTTCAGGGTTTTTGTAAATTCCTGACATTGAGCTGGTAGCTTGAAATTGGCAACAATGTATATATTTACACCATCAGTTCAGTTCAGTGGCTCAGTCCTGTCCCCATGGAAATTGGCAAACGCTGCAGGTCAGGGCTTTTTCTCCCTCCAGGGAGCAGCTGCAAGACTGCACCTTCATTGAACCTTGCGGCACACACAAGTCAGCTTTCCTCCTGGCCGTTGAATTAAGAGCTGAGTTTAGGAGAATTGTATTAATGAGGGTGAGAATGGTGTGGTTGCGAGAATCATTGTCCTGGGTCCTTGCTAAACTCTCACATTGTTTCTGTCTGAAAGCATCTAATTGACATATTTCTTTAGCACTTGGGGGCTAACCTGAGGGGTCTTCTCTTTTTGGGGAGCTGTGCTCTGTGGAATGTTAGGAAATCATCAGTGATTGCTTTTGCCTGGCTTTTTGGCTTTTGAGAAAGAAGACAATTTGATTCCCAGATTCCAAGACCTGATCAGTTAATGAGTGCCGTTCTCCCATGGAGGCTGCCCTGTTGTGGCTCTAGATAAAGTTTCCAACTGTGACTTGTGAAGCTAAGGGACAGAATCTACTTTCCTTCATATTCATCTTCTTTAATTAATTCAATCTGACTTAGGCTTACATATCTAAAAGTAATTTTTTCCAGGCAGGAAATATCTGAATTATTCATACAGTCCCCATTATGAGCTGTGCGTATTGGTCCCCTGAGAAATCAGAGCTACACATCTTACTGCTGTTCCCCTGTGGTAGTTTGTCAACATCTCTCAGTGAGATTAGTAATTAGACAGCCAGCCACACTGGAAATTGTGGCAATAATAAAGGGTTTTGGAAAACCTCAGGTGATACAAGTGGCTGAAGTTGAAACCCAGGTACAATTATCTTCATGCCTACATGGTTCACATTTCTTTCATTGGTTCATCATTTTTATTAATAAGAAAAGTAGTGTAATGATGTATTTCATTAAATTGTATTAATACTTGGTCTTTTTTCTTTGTGTGATGATCAGAATGAAATTTTGACATGAAATTTCAGGAAATGAGTTTTTCCCTGAAGTAGAGATGTCTTCATATATGTCTTTTTGTTTTAATACATATTTGTAAAATATGATTGGTACATAGAAAGTAAGGGAGAAGGCAATGGCACCCCACTCCAGTACTCTTGCCTGGAAAATCCCATGGACGGAGGAGCCTGGTAGGCTGCAGTCCATGGGGTCGCTAAGAGTCGGACACAACTGAGCAACTTCACTTTTACTTTTCACTTTTTGCATTGGAGAAGGAAATGGCAACCCAATCCAGTGTTCTTGCCTCAAGAATCCCAGGGACAGAGGAGCCTGGTAGGAGGCCATCTATGGGGTCGCACAGGGTCGGACATGACTGAAGTGACTTAGCAGTAGCAGTGTATAGTACAATCTGATTTATATACAGGAAAGTATGCCCCTAATATACCCCTAATATATCTATATGGAAGAATTTATATCCTGGATAAAAGTGTGTGTTTGTATGTATCTATAAATGATCAAAAAATAACAACCTTTTGTTTCCTAATGAATGTGACATGCTTAAACTAGCCCCCTGTTGATAGATAACTAGAAACACAGTTTTAGAATTCTGAACAGTGATGTAATGAGAATATACAACAATATAATTTTGTATATGGGCTTTCCTGGTGGCTCAGCGGTAAAGAATCTACCTGCAATGCAGGAGACATGTGTTTGATCCCTGGGTTGGGAAGATCCCCTGGAGAAGGAAATGGCAACCCACTCCAATATTCTTGCCTGGAAAATCCTATGGGCAGAGGAGCCTGGTGGGCTACAGTCCCTGGGGTTGCAAAAGAATTGGATATAACTTAGCGAGTAAACAACAAATAGTTGTGTATAGTAATTTGTGTTAATTTCCTATTCTGTAACAACCACAAACCTAGTGGCTTAAAACCCACACAAAGTTATTATGTTACAGTTCTTGAGATCAGAAGTCTGAAGTCGGCTTCAGTGGGCTAAAATCAAGTTCTTGGCAGGGCTTTTTTCTTTCCGGTTTCTCTGGGTCTCCCCGGAGCTGTTTTCTTGCCTTTTCCAGTTTCTAGAGGCTTTTCCACTTCTTGCTGTGGGGCCTCCATTCATCCAGCAATCATATCACTTCAATCTCTGCTTCCATTGTCACTTTCCATTCTCCCTGTTTCCCTTATAAAGACTCTTGTGATGATGTGGGGTCCACCTGAAGTATCCAGGATCATCTCTGTATCTCAAGATCCTTAATTTAACCGTACTCACATAATCCCTTTTGCCATTAAGGTAAAATCTTGACAGGTTCTGGGGATCAGGACGTGGACATCTTTGGGGGGCATTATTCTGTCTGTCATATGATTTAAAACAAACTACTAGCTTAAACTTGCTTATGTTGTTCAACTCATTTTCATGTCTGAGCACTCGGCCCTAGGAAAACAGAAATGAGCGGCATAGTTTTTCCTGGGGGTAGGGGGCTTTTCAGGGAGTTATAGCACTGAAAGGAGAAGGCAACTCGTGAAAGAATGTGGGCTGTTGGAGGGTCTGTGGGCCATTCAAGTACAAGGTGAGAGAGAGTTGGAAATGAAGGTTCTTCAGAGGCAGACCAGCAAGGGCTGGTGTGAACCTGTGACGTGGGCCTTGACCTTCCGATCAGGGCTTCTTATCCTAGGTTAATGGAAGGACACCAGAAGTCTCTTGTACCACCTGACCTGTGTGTGAAAGTTGAGGTGTTGTGCATTTTCCTGTGGTGGGGGTTGATGATGTTTATTAGATTTTTCATGGGGTTTGCAAACCAAAAGCTCAGGACCACAGCTGTGGTAGGACCCTGGAGGACTCCATGCAGGGAAATGATGGTGTGATTTAATTTGCACTTTGGAAAACTGGCCCCTGTGGGGTTTTGGGGGCACAGATAGAGGCAGAGACATCCTTAGTAAGCCCCCCAGGGATGGCAGCTAGCGATGGTGAGGTTGGGCAGATGGTGGAACAGAGCAGCAGCAGTGGTCTATGGTAGGTGAGAAAGGAAACACTGACAGGAACAGGGTGACTTTGATTGAGGAGGGTGGAGCGTAATTTGCCAGTATGCAGGATGGATGAATTTAGTGGACTTAAGAAATATAGGATGATGATCAGGATTAGGGTCATTCATTGTGGGGCGGGAGGGAGATGATAAACTCACTTTTGTATATATTCATGTCACGTGGCCTATGTGGTCTATCCAAGTGGAGGTCAGTAGTATACAACATATAAGCATAGAGATTTCTGGATTACAGAGGTGGTGTTGTTAAGTCGTGTCTGACTCTTTGCGACCCCATGAACTACAGCACGCTAGGCTTCCCTGTCCTCCACTATCTCCCAGAGTTTGCTCAAGCTCATGTCCATTGAGTTGGTGATGCTATCTAACCATCTCATCCTCTGCTGCTCCCTTCTCCTCCTGCCCTCAGTCTTTCCAAGCGTCACAGTCTTTTTCTAGAGAATTGGCCATTTGTGTCAGGTGGCCAAAGTATTAGAGCTTCAGCTTCAGCATCAGTCCTTCCAGTGAATTTTTTGAGGTTGATTCCCTTTAGGATTGACTGGTTTGATCTCCTTGCTGTACAGGAGTATAGATACTCAGTAACTGTGTTTCTATATTTTAATTTCTTCCTATCTAATACCATCCACTCTGTTCCTTAATGGTAGAGTTAAACCCTTAAAATGAGCAGGATGCTAAGGTTAGGGATTTTGTGGGGGAGACAAGTAGCAATGGCTATAAATTTTTCATATTTTTATAATTTACAAAGTATTTTTCACAAACAGAATCCCCTTCTATCTTTATATCCATCTTATGAAGGGTGGCAGTAGATGAACTGTAAGTGATGTAAGGATAATGATAATGAATAATTGTTGATAACGTATATCCAGCATTTACCATGTCAAGCTAGGTTCTGAGTATTTTACACGTATTAGCTTAATTCAGCTTCACAATAGCCTTCTAAGATGGTTTTTTTCACTATCCCATTGTACAGAGGAGGAAGCCAGGGTCCAGAGAAGTTGGGTCACTTGCCCTGAGTCACAAGCTAGTGATGGATGGCGCTGGCTTTGAATTCAGGGTGAAAGTGTTAGTTGCTCAGTTGTGTCCGACTGTTTGCGACCTCATGGACTGTAGCCCACCAGGCTCCCCTGTCCACGGAATTCTCCAGGCAAGAATACTGGAGTGGGTATCCATTTCTTTCTCCAGGGGATCTTCCTGCCCCAAGGATCAAACCCGGGTCTTCTGTGTCTCCTGGATTGCAGGCGAATTCTTTACCGCTGAGCCACCAGGGAAGCCCAGGGTGTTACTCTTCAATTCTGTGTCAGGCCTCTCAGTAGTGGGGCTCAGCCTGCATTCCTGCTGATCATCTCCACTTCCTGTGCTCCTTGCATTTCACCATCCTGTCTCTCCAAGGACGGGGGAAGATGACAATTGCGTTTCAGTTTTATAGCTGGAGATGGGAAGGAAAAAGCCCCAGGAGAGGGTAAATGGGGCAGTGACAGAATGGAGGAAAGCAGCATTCCAGGGGTCAGCAGGATGAAGCAGGGGTCTCAGTCCCCAGCTCTGGACAGAGGACTTAGTTTGGGGCTTTAACCCTGGGAGGTGAGTGTTCCCGGAGAGCCAGGCTGTAGAGAGTGATTCCAGACACAGAAGGGGCATGTGTATTGGTGTCTGGTGGAGCCAAAACAGTTTGGGAAGAGTTAATAGTGACTGATCCTAGAGGCTTTCAGGGACCAAGAATTGGGGAGGGGTGGGCCTCCTCGCTGATGGAGCAGCTTGGGTGATTTCAGCAGAGAATCACCTGAGTATGTTTGGGCCTCTGAATTGGCTTTGCTAATAGTGAGGATTCTGCAACCCAGACAGTACTCTCAACCTTTGGGGACCTGAGTGTCTTGGGTCTGGTGCCAGTCTCAGCATTATTAGTCTTTATTGAGGGACAGTGAAGCACTGGCGAGGACAGACAGGGCACGTGGTCCCACTCATCAGGCTGCAGACAAGGCTTCGTGGGTCGATGGAAAACCTCTCCAGAGGGAAGCCTTTGCAAACAGCGTGGTGTGCAGAGGGCAGGCCTTTCCCAGGACGGGGACTGAGTTACTCAAAAAAGATGAGCCATCTGTAAGGACAAAGGGATCAGCAGCTGAAAAAAAGAAATGAGCCAGAAATGAGCAAAAACATCCCAGACAGTTTTTATTTATGCAGGAATCTCCAGTGTTCTTGCCTGGAGAATCCCAGGGACAGGGGAGCCTGGTGGACTGCCGTCTATGGGGTCGTACGAAGTTGGACACGACTGAAGCGACTTAGCGGCAGCAGCAGCAAATGGTGTAGGTTTCAAAGGCCTCTAAAATCGAGGACTTTAATGTCAAGTATTGGCTCTTTGTGGGAAAGTATCTAGTTACAGATGATTGATCTCACATTCCAGCCAAACTCAGTTTAAAGGCCTCTGGTTTTCTGAAATGGAACCTTCCTGATCCCAGGGCACGCCCCCTCCCTTCCTCCCAGCTGTTCCCAGTAAGCCTTTCTTCCCCTCACATGTCACTTCCTGTCACTGCCCACAGCCATTGGATTCTAGCAACTCTAGCCAATTCAGTGTCACCAGTCCATTTGTTTTGTTTTGTTTTTGATTGACAAGTGAGCCTGAGTCCCAGTTGTCAGAGGCTTGCTCACTATAGCTGTTGTAGTGGAGGAAGGATGGTGTAAGGGCAAGAATGCTTAAGATGGTGTGGAGAGGCCCCCATTTCGCCCACCTCTTCGGGTCCTCAACTCTGGGTCTGCTCTTGGGGAGCACAGGAGGGCCCTTCCCTTTTCTAGCTCTGAGGATTACCTAACCCCAGTTTGAGATGCCTTGAGGTCTCTCAAGGAATCCTAAAAGAGGTATTGTCAACATCTTAAAGTAAAAATTTAAACTCATTTTTTTAAAAGTGCCATTTATCCTACCAGAAGTTGAGTTGTGAAACTGCGTGCTGATAAGATGTTCTAAACATACCCCAGAGCTGGTAAATTGCTATCTTGGGGGATAAAGATCCTGAGTTCCAGTCACTATGTTGCATAGAAATGTAATGGCTCCAAACCAACAATGACCTGCATTTTGTGGTTTCTGTGGGTCAGACATTTGGGTGCAGTTCAGCTGTGTGGTTTGGGCCTGGGGCCTCTGGTGAGGTTGCCATCAGAGAATGGCTGTGGTTTAGGTCACGTCAAAGGCTTGTTTGCGCACATGTCTGGGGTTGTGAGGAGACCCTTGTACAGCTGGGGAATGGCATAGAGGGGACTTCGTGGACATCTCTGTCCACTCCCATGGAGTCTTTCATGTTACCTCTCCAGCACGGTGGCATCAGGGTCACCAGACTTGTTCTTTGTTGGGCTTGCTCAGGGCTCTGAAGGTACGTGTCACAAGAGAGAAAGAATTGGAAGCTGCTGTACTTTGTGTGGAGAAGGCAACGGCACCCCACTCCAGTACTCTTGCCTGGAAAACCCCATGGACGGAGGAGCCTGGTAGGCTGCAGTCCATGGGGTCACTAAGAGTCAGACACGACTGAGCGAATTCACTTTCACTTTTCACTTTCATGCATTGGAGAAGGAAATGACAACCCACTCCAGTATTCTTGCCTGGAGAATCCCAGGGACAGAGGAGCCTAGTGGGCTGCCGTCTATGGGGTCGCACAGAGTCGGACACGACTGAAGCGACTTAGCAGCAGCAGCAGCAGCAGTACTTTGTGTAGTGTAGCTGTAGAAGCTGTGCTACGTTCTCTTTGTTGAAGAGGTCACAGAGCTCTACCCGGGTTCAGGTGAAGAGAATGTAGACCCACCTCTTGGTAGTGGCAGTGTTACATTGTGAGATGCACAAGTGGGATGAGAGAGCTACTGGTGTAGCTGTCTTTGGAAGCTGGCTTGTCAGAGCTGATGAGCTTTGGAATTGGAGTGTTAGAGAATCTTCACTAGGGATCCAGTTTCTTTCTTCCAACTGAGGGCACTATTTACAATAGCCAGGACATGGAAGCAACCTAAATGTCCGTTGACAGATGAATGGATAAAGAAGATGTGGTTCATATCTACAATGGAATGTTACTCAGCTATAAAAAGGAATGAAATTGAGTCATTTGTAGAGTTGTGGATGGACCTAGAGTCTGTCATACAGAGTGAGGTAAGTCAAAGAGAAAAACAAATACTGTATATTAATGCATATATGTGGAATCTAGAAAAATGGTACTGATGAATCTATTTTCGAGGCAGGAATAGAGACACATAGAGCATGGACATGCAGACACAGTGGGAGAAGGGGAGGGTGGGTGAATTGGGAGGTTAGGACTGACATATGTACACTATCATGTGTAAGACAGCTTGTGGGAAACTGCTGTAAAGCACAGGGAGCTCAGCTCGGTGCTCTGTGGTGACCTAGAGGGCTGGGATGGGGGTTTGGGAGGGAGGTACAAAAGGAAGGGGATATGTGTATACATATAGCTGATTCAGTTTGCTGTACAGCAGAAACTAGTGCAACTCGTAAAGCAATTATTCTTCAATAAAAATAAAAGTTTAAAAAGGGGGGGTGGGGGGCATGGAGGTGACTAGGGCTCTTTATTCTTTTCTTTTCTTTTCCCGTGTGATTGGAGGATAGGACTAGATCTGAAAAGACTCCCTAGGCCATTGCCAAGGTAGGAGGGACTTTGCAAAGGGAAGAAACAGCTCAGAAACATATGATCGGGCATCAGAAGGGGTTTGTGTTAGCTTTTGGGGAAGGACTTTGGTCCTTATAGAGTGAGCAGATCCTGGAAGTGATCAGAAGACTTTCCATTCACTCCCTGGTCTGTTTTTCACAAGTGAGGGCAGGGAGCCCAAGGCTTTGCTTGAGCAGGGTGCTGCTGTGGTTGGGAAGTGGCCGTGGGTACACCCTTGCCACTTCTTTGATTCCCTCCTCTGTGGTGGTCTCTTTCATGTAGCACGAGGCCTGAAGTGCTGCATCCCTTGGTATGAGAGTTCCCTTAGGAAATGTCATTTAGTCAATGAGGTGGACAAGTGACCTCACGTGGTGGATTTTCACTTCCCAAGTGTGAAACAAACATGGGCTCATCCTGTCTCAAAGGAAAATGATGTAAACACCCAACATCCTTTGTAAATTATTTTGTGGTAGGGTTCTTAGGGGATCAGTTATTTGTTTAAAGTAAATAAACTCTGTGTTTATCGTTTGTAAATCCATTACAGGATATGAAGAGGAGAACGGCCACTAGAAACCTCTTTGCCTCTTTTTCTTTTTTTTGCACAAGCTCTATATTAATAGTGAAAGAGGAACCAGAAATGGCAGAAACCACCAAAAAAAAGGTGAGGATCTGCTATCTGGGATTGAATTTGGGGTCTGATTATTTGGAAGATTTTTTTTTTTTTTTTGCATTTTTATAAGGAACTTAATAAAAATTTTTTTTTCAATTAAAATGCATCTTTATTATACAGTTGCCAATAAAAAGGACAGGGTACATATTTACAAGGTAGTATAGGGACAGACAATACATGAATAAATGAAACAATACCAACAACTCGTCATATTGTGGTTCCAAGGGAATGAACAGGGTAGAGGAGATGTGTCTTACTTTTACTGCTGGGGTGTATACATAGGGGAGACAGGGAAGACTCTCCAAAAGGTAACACTTAGAAGAGAAAAGGGATTAGAAGACTAACAAAAACATCTTAACAAAGAATTAAGCAATGGATTTTTGACGAAGGGAATAACCTGGGTCAGGAAAATTCCCTGGAGGAGGGCATGGCAACCCATTCCAATATTCTTTTTTTTTTTTTTAATTTAACTTTTAATTTTTTTTAATTTATTTATTTTAATTGGAGGCTAATTACTTTACAATATTATAGTGGGTTTTGCCATACATTGACATGATCAGCCAATGATCAAGAGACTTTGTATACCACAATCTGTATCCTTCCCTGCCCCACCCCCACTCCACCAGTTACCTGGGTGAGAGGAAGATGTGGCCAGTAGTGAGCACACAGTAGTGAGCACACATATAGACACACGCACATGGAAACTCTTGGCTTATTCCAGAAGAGGGTTGTGTGCCGACTGGGGTTGAATTGTAACGTGCCAATGGCTTATGGGTTTGATGGATTATCCTTTTGGGTTTGGGGTTTTCATTTTGTGTCTTTACTAGTTTTGTTTCTCTTGACAGTTTTGTGGCTACTGTCAGGCTGTTTCTTCCATTGGTTGTCGGCTTTTGGTCTCTGCCTCCTGAGTGTCTCAGCCTGAGTATTCTAATATGGGAAATGAGGGTGAGGCCCCATGGGTCTTGCCCTCCTGGGCAGGGCTGGACCCACAGCCCAGATCCTGTAGCAGCAGGTCTGGAGCTTTGTCCACTAGAGTTCCAACTGTGTGGTTCCAAAGACTTTGCAAAACATTGTAAGTGTAACTGAATGCATTTGGCTGAAATTGTCAGATTTAAACTATTGGATTGATTTTTCTTCCCATCTCAGGAGATGTAATGATTAACTGTACAGTGTGTGACTCATTAAACAAATAACAGTCTAATACTCTAGCTGACTGAGTGTTCCCTTCTAAGGAGTCACTTTGGGATATTTCACAGAATGTTTTCCTTGCTTAAAATGTATTTTAAACTTTTCTTTTGCAATTACATTTAGAAACTATTACATGTCTGAATTAGTTGGACTATAGGTTTGTTTGCTCTGAGAGACTCCAGTTAGTCGTGGCTTAAACACACTGCTGAGGCATAAGCAGTCCAGGGCTCCTATGATGGCTCCATTGTATCAGAAATGCTGTTTCCTTTCTTTGCGCTCTGCTTTCTCTAGCATGTTGATTGCCTCCACATAGCGAGATGCGCTTTCCATGGTCTAGATTTCATGTTCACATGCCAATCAGTGGGAAGGGGAATGAGGTGGGGAAGGTTTATCTTTTTCTGCAGGGGAAACACCGCAAGATCAAGGCCAGTCATCTCATTGGCCATAACTTCCTCGTGGGGTCATCCCTAGTGGTAAGGAATGGCGGAAATAGAGTCTTCATCTGGGTACTGTGTGGCTGTTCAGTCTCTAAGTTGTATCTGACTCTTTGTGACCCCATGGACTATACCATGCCAGGCTCCTCTGTCCTCATCTGGAGTAGATACTGTCCTCTACTGTATCTCCTGGAGTTTGCTCAAATTCATGTCCATTGATTCAGTGATGCTATCTAACCATCTCATCCTCTGCCACCCTCTTCTCATTTTGCTTCAATCTTTCCCAGCATCAAGGTCTTTCCCAGCGAGTCGGCTCTTCACATCAGGTGGCCAGGGTAGCAATAGTCCTTTCAATGAATATTCGGGGTTGATTTACTTTAGGAATGCCTGATTTGATCTCATTGTAGTCCAAGGGACTCTTAAGAACCTTCTGTAGCACCACAATTGAAAGCATCAATTCCTCAGAGCTCAGCCTTCTTTACAGTCTCTCACATCCATACATGACTACTGGAAAAGCCATAGCTTTGACTATGTGGACCTTTGTCAGCAAAGGTCATGTCATGTGCCCAACTATAAACTGGGCTTCTACTTCTTCTACAGAAGAAGAACAAAGAGGGAATAAATATTGAAGGATGACCAGCAGCCTCTGCCACAGTTGATTTTTAATTCTTCTCACATGGAGCACTTTGTTTGGTATGGGTTTGGTTTGGGGTAATAGACCCTTTGAGCTAAATGGGCGATAAGAATGTTCGAGCACTAGGTCATATTCCTGCTGGGATAAACAAGGGGTCGTTGTGAGTGCTGAATGGAGTTCCCTAGTAAGGCTTGTACTCTGGGTCAGAAAGATCCAGTGTCATCGAGGGCTTTCAGTGATGTTCTGAGGATGGAAGCTTTGATAGAAAAGACTCTGGCCTCCCAAAGTGACATCTCTGAAGGGAAACCATCAGATTACGTAAATTCTGGCAACAGGTTACATGTATTGAACACTTACTGTATGCTAGACATTGTTTGTTGTGTGGGTTATCTCATTTAATCCATGAAAAATCTTTATGTAGATGATACTATCTATATTTTTATTGAAGTATAGTTGATATACAGTGTTGTGTTAGCTTCTGGTGTACAACAAAGTGTTTGTGTGTGTGTAAACTTTTTCATATTCTTTTCCATTATGGTTTATTACAGAATACTGAGTATAGTTCTCTGTCCTATACAAGGAACTTATATCTATTTTGTTGTTTATCTTTTATATATAGTAGTTTGTATCTGTTAATCCCAAACTCATAATTTCTCTCTCCCCTACCCCCATCCCCTTTCACCTTTGGTAACCACAACTTTTCTATGTCTGTGAGTCTGATTCTGTTCTGTAAATAAGTTCATTTGTATCATATTTTAGATTCCACATATAGCGATATCATATGGTATTTGTCTTTGGCTTACTTTGCGTCCCTTGTGGCTCAGCTGGTAAAGAATCTGCCTGTAATGCAGGAGACCTGGGTTTGATCCCTGGGTTGGGACGATCCCCTGGAGAAGGAAAAGGCTACCCACTCTAGTATTCTGGCCTGGAGAATTCCATGGACTGTACAGTTCATGGGGTTGCAAAGAGTCAGACATGACTGAGCAAATTTCACTTTCACTTTCTTTACTTTGCTTAGTATGATAAGCTCTAGTTGTATCCATGTTGCTGCAAATAGCATTATTTCATTCTTTTTTATGGCTAAGTAGTATTCCATTGCATGTATCTACCACATCTTTATCCATTTAGCCTGATACTATTATAATCTCCTTTTTATAGATAAAGAGCTGGAGTAAATTCTCCAAGGTCATAAAATGAGAAAGTGGTGAAATAGGGTTTTGAAGCCAGGTAATCTGGCTCCAGAGTCTCACTTTGCATCCTAAAGTGAAAGTCTACCCTCTGGATGGTGAAGCTGCTGAATTGCAGTCTTCTACTTACTCCAGAGAGCCAGGGTTATTCCATACACCCGCAGGCAGGACCATGGAGGGTTCCTACCTCAGAAGTTCAGCCTATCCTGGCTTTGCTAGAAGTGAAGAAGGTGGGCACCAAGGAAGGGCTTTCAAGGCAGAGGATGTGGCATAGGTGGAGGCAGAAACAAGAATGGATGTTGAGGAAGCATTTCAGTAAGTTTGGAGTAGATGGTCTGTGTGGATGAGAATGAATGATGATGAGTAAGTAGTTAGACTGGAGAGATGGGCCCCTGATGGAGGAGCTGGATGGGCAGAGTATGGTTCTTTTTACAGAAATTTTTATTTGTTTATCTGTGGCTGTGCTGGGTCTTATTGCTGCGAGGGCTTTTCTCTAGTTGTGGTAAGTGGGGCTGCTCTTTAGTTGCAATGCTCAGGCTTCTCATTGCAGTGGCTTCTCTTATTCCTGAGCACAGTCTCTAGGGCACATAGGCTTCTAGTCATTGTGGCAGGTGGGCCCAGAAGTTTTGGCTCCTGGGATCAATAGTTGTCGCCCACGGGTTTAGTTGCTCTACACGGCATGTGGGATCTTCCCTGATCAGGGATCGAACCCGTATCTCCTGCAATTGCAGGCAGATTCTTTACCACTGAGCCACCAGGGAAGCCAGAGGATCTAACTGTTATTAAAAATCTCCTCTCTCTTTTTGTTGCTATTTCTAATAATTTAAGAACAGGATCAGATCTTAGAGGGAGCTGCTTACACATGTGTCAGTAAACATATTATCAAGAAGGAGGCTTCTGTTGATCAGAATAGGGCATGTCCATTCAACTACTTTAAAAGCAGTTTCAAGTCACAAAAATAACAGAAGTAAATGTTTGAGTGCTTTCTATCAGCCAGGCAGAACTTAACATACATCATCTCATAATGCTCTCAATAGTGCCTTAATACTTGACAGAGGCTGCTGGTGATGTCCCCAAGTTACAGATGCAGAAACCAAGGCACAGAGAGGTTAAGTGACTGGCTGGACCACAGGGCCAGTGAATTGTGGGGCCCTGTATTGAATTGGGCTCTGTAACCACTTTGCTGTGCTCTCTCCCTCTCTGTGAGTTAAAGAGAAGGGAGGGGGTGGGTACGGTGTGTACTCACTCAACTTGCAGTACTCATAGTGTTCTGAGTCGTCATCAGATCTTCCAGGGGACTGATCATTCCTCAAAGTGGCATTAGGTGTGGTGTGGCCAGATGGAGTGCAGAGTTCTCAATGTGTGGATCCTGACCAGCTATATCAGCATCACTACCGTATTAGTTTCCCATGCTGTTGTTACAAACTACCAAAATCTAGCGGCTCAAAAAACAGGAATGTATTCTCTTACAGTCTGGAGGCCAGGAGTCTAGGCTGAGTCTTATGATACTAAAATTAAGAGCCTGTGGAGAATCTGTTCTTGCTTCTTCCAGCTGGTGGTGGCTGCCAGCATTCTTTGGCTTGTGGCCACATCACCCCTGTCTCTGCTCCTCATTGTCACATTGCCTTCTCCTCTTCTGTCATTGACTCTTCCCGAGCTTGCTTCTCATAAGTACCCTTGACATTACATTTGTGACCTACCAGACAATCCAGAATAATTTTCCTATCTCAACATCCTTAACTGAATCACATCTGCAAAGTCTCTGTTGCCATAAAACCTACATATCTTTGGGAGGGAGGGGGTGACATTATTTAGCCTATCATACTGGAAACTTTTAGAAATGGAATTTTTTGACACCCCCCAGACATGTAGAATAGTGGTCCCCAATGTTTTTGGCACCAGGGACTGGTATCATGGAAGACAATTTTTTTCACCCATGGGGTAGTTGTGGGGGATGGTTTCTGAATGGTTCAAGTGCACTACATTCATTGTGCACTTTATTTCCATTATTATCACATCAGCTTCATCTCAGATTATCAGGCACTAGATCCCAGAGGTTGGGGACCCCTGCTGTAGACACAGAAACTCTAGGGTGGGGCCATTGATTCATGTCTTAACAAGTCCTCCAGATGATTTTGTTGGATGCTGAAGTTGACATTGAGCTCACACAGCTCAGCCTGTAATTGGAAACTGCTGAATCAGGGGTCAGGGAAAGGGAAGTCAGAGCCACAGGGATCTTGTGTTACTCCTTATTGATTTCCACAAGGGTGTGGGTGTTAACAAGAACCAATATGCACTAGCCGTGATGAAAGCCTGACTTTGCTGCCTACTAGGGAACCTGGTCTGAGAATTCTAGACCTGGAATTTATGAAACAGTAGAGGGGTACATGGTGTACATAAAAATGCCATGATGCAGGTGGGAGAAGAGGAGAAGCCACAGAACAAAAACGGGAGAGATGACATTGGTTGGGCCCTTCAGACCACATCTATAGGGTTACTGAGGGTCAGCAGGTTAGCCAGGTTGGATGTTTACCTGTCAACGTGGCCTCGGGGACTTTAGAGCATCTGAGAAGGAACAGGTGTGGTGGAAAGGGCAGGATTCAAATGTTGAGTGTCTTGGTTTTGTTACCTTCTAGCTGGGTAGCCTGGGCATGTTACCTCCTGTCACATCTCCTCTCAGCTGTGGGATGGAGGCAATTCCTGCCTTGCAGGGTTGGAGGAAGGTGTGGGAAGATGCAGGAGGCTGTGTGCTCAGAACATCCGCATCCTTGCCCAAAGTAAAGAAGATCAGTGCAGTCCTCTTGATGCTTCAGACTAAGAGCACAGCAGGGATGCTCAGGCAGAAAGCGCCCTGTGACGCAAGTATTTAGAGCACTTGACCATATCTTCTGCACTGTCACCCTTCGGATTCATCCCAGGATGCAGTGCAGCACTGGTCCATACAGCCAAGCCAGGGCCTCCTACAGGGCTTATTACTTTGATTTTTTAAGGAAGTGGCAAGGAGTTAAAAGGAATTTTGATTTTATGAGCTTCTGGGGCCTCTGCTGAATTCTGTCCTGCATGTTTGCTTCATGAACCAGACCGAGAACTTCAGGGGCCACTCCACAGGCTTCAAAATGTTAGAACTGACCAATTTCTAAGAAGCAGAAACCATCCTGAAGTGTCTTCAGCCAAAATTAGGGCTGAATCATAAGGCTTATTCCTATAGGAGGGGGGCCTGGAGCTCAGAGCCTGGACTGTCACCAGGTCCTAGAAAGCTGCTGGAACTACAGCCCTCATCTCCCACCTTCGTGCCTCTTTCTGGGTATGTTTAATTTCTTCTTTTGCTGCCGCTGGGCTTTCTTCACTGCCCAGGCCACTGGGTGAAGTAAGGGCTGCTGCGTATGAGAAAGGGTTGTTCACACAAAGGGAAGGAAGAGTCCAGCAGATCCAGTTCAGGGTTTTCTGGCCAGATGGGTTAACTGGCCTGCAGTGAGCGCTTGATGCAAATCATGCCATCAGTGGTGGTCTGGAGGATACTGTCGCCACCAGGCCCCCAGGCGTGGCACAGAGAAACTGTAACTTGGTTATTAGGTATAAAGTATAATGAGAGGTCTTGGAAAGCCCCTGGTTCTTCCTCATTCTTTGGAAGCACATGATCTGAAAAGTGTCTGGGGTTCTGGTGGATTTCAGGTCAGTGGTGTCAAAAGATTAAAACAAATAAATTACACCCTTTCTCCCTTCATTTCTTCTTTCTTAGGAGATAAATACACAGGGGGAGAATAATAATCACTCACTTCTCAAATCCCAGACTGAGTCACTATTAACATTTTAATTACATTTGTAGCTAGTCTTTTTCTATATCTGTCCAGAAATTGAAATTATATGAAAAATTATCTTATGAACATCATGCATTAAGTTGTTTTTGATCAATATTCCCTTTCTAGCCTTGCTTCCAGTATATCTAAAGATAGCCACTTTTGTGAGTTTGTCATATATCATTTTGATCCTTTCGTTATATCTTTCATTACATCTTTACGTATGAACTCTACCCATTTCAAATATCCATCTTAAAGAAGGGAAAATTATATCATGTTTGCACATTGGTTCCTAGGGTGGAAAGTGAATGAATGAAAGGAGTAACCCACAAGTATTTCCTTGAAAGGCTAAAATTTTGTTATTCATTTTGAATTCTGACTCCATTAAAAAACAAAACACCATTTTTAAAAAACACATGATTCTCTAGGAAATACACAGAGCCTTCAAGTGCCTAATCTTGGATTGGCAAAATATTTTTTCAAGACTGTGTGAGATGTGCCACATTTGCTTAATGTCTGAATGAAGAAAAGTTAAATTAGTCTTTATTCTATAGAATTTACATGAGTTCTGTATTGTGAATGACTCGCTGAGGTCATCATAAGCCTCTTGAAACTTAACAAATGTTGCTGTGTCCTACCTGAAAAATTAAGGACTTGCAAAGTCTTCAGATCTGGTTGCATGACTTTTGTCTAGAGAGGCTATAGAGGATTACTTAGGGATGATGCTGTGCTGCTGGGTGAAGCCATTGTTTTGGAACATGAAGATGGCTACAGATTTCACTTGCCAGTTAAATGAAGGAAGTGCTCCTTTGAATAAATACCAGGTGAAAACGATGCCTTGGTATGTGAAAGTACTTTTCCCCTAGGGTCTCCTTCCATTTCTGAGCTATTAGGGAAACACTATTTCTCCCTTTCTCTTTCTTTTCTCTCTCTGTCTCACACACCCAGCCACAGGGCACTTGTTTTGGAGATCTCCAGCAAAACCAGCATGCATGCATGTGACTACCTGGCTCAGCTATTTAAAGTGCAGAGCTGATGGACATCTGACTTAGGTTTGTCTAATGGCCTAGTTTCTCTTGCTCCTCTCTGCCATAGACTGGCCCCATGGTAGACCTCAGTTGGCTGACTTCAAACACTGGCCGTGGGTTGCCTGGCGGACCTTGTTTGGAAGCTCAGGTAAATCAGTACCACTACAGACAGATGTCTGTAAGGATGCGCTGCTGATTTGGGGATCAGGAAAGGAATTGTTTTTATTTAAAACAATTTGTTTTATTTAAACAAAAACAATTCCTTTCAAAGCAGTCTGAGTTTCTACCAGGGATATTCTTTTAAAAAAAATAAGTTAAAAAAACTTACTTATTGATTTATTTTTGGCACGCTGGGTCTTCGTTGCTGTGCAAAGGCTTTCTCTAGTTGTTGTGTGTGGGCTTCTCATTATGATGACTTCTCTTGTTGGAGAGCACGGGCTGTAGACACGTGGGCTTCAGTAGTTGCAGCACATGGTCTCAGTAATTGTAGCTCATGGGCTTAGGTGCTCCAAGACATGTGGAATCTTCCCGAACCAGGAATTGAACTCATGTCCCCTGCATTGGCAGGTGGATTCTTAACCACTAGACCACAAGGGAAGTCCCTACCTGTGACATTCTTGATTTACTCTTCTTATCCATCCATCCATCCAGTCCCTCTGAATTCCATTAGCAGTTGTCCAAAATGTCCCCTGTTTGCCCAGTCCTCAACCATCTCTGCTGTTCCAGGTCACCATCCTCTCTTGTGGGTACTATTCCAGTGGCCTCTGACCAGCCCTGCTTCCAGTCCCCTCCCAGCTGCCTTACCTCTCCCTTTCAAGAGCAGAGAGATCATTTTTTTTTAAACTATAAACTAAACCTTCCCACTCTCTTACTTTAAACTCTTCCGTTGCTTCTCCATTGCTCTTACATGAAAATCTAAGCTCTTTTCCCTGGCCTAGAGGTCTGCAGTGGTCTGACCCTACTGGCCCTTCAGACCTCATAGGTACACTTCCTATGACTCATTCCCTGCAGACTATAGCCACTTTCCTTGGTTATCCAGCGTACCCAGATTCCTCATCCAGATCTTGCCTCAAAAATCCTCTCTGTGGAGGCCTTCCCTGATCCCTGTCTAAAATAGCCCCCTGTGGCCCATATCACTTGATCAAATCACCTTCTTTTGTATTTTTTAATAAGTTCAGTTCAGTTCAGTCGCTCAGTCGTGTCCGACTCTTTGCAACCCCATGAATTGCAGCATGCCAGGCCTCCCTGTCCATCACCAACTCCTGGAGTTCACTCAGACTCACATCCATCGAGTCTGTGATGCCATCCAGCCATCTCATCCTCTGTCGTCCCCTTCTCCTCCTGCCCCCAATCCCTCCCAGCATCAGAGTCTTTTCCAATGAGTCCACTCTTCGCATGAGGTGGCCAAAGTACTGGAGTTTCAACTTTAGCATCATTCCTTCCAAGGAACACCCAGGGCTGATCTCCTTCAGAATGGACTGGATGGATCTCCTTGCAGTCCAAGGGACTCTCAGGAGTCTTCTCCATCACCACAGTTCAAAAGCATCAATTTTCAGTGCTCAGCTTTCTTCACAGTCCAACTCTCACATCCATTCATGACCACTGGAAAAACCATAGCCTTGACTAGACAGACATTTGTTGGCAAAGTAGTGTCTCTACTTTTCAATGTGCTACTGTGAACTTCCAGATGTTCAAGCTGGATTTAGAAAAGGCAGAGGAACCAGAGATCAAATTGCTAACATCCGCTGGATCATCGAAAAAGCAACAGAGTTCCAGAAAAACATCTATTTCTGCTTTATTGACTATGCCAAAGCCTTTGACTGTGTGGATCACAATAAACTGTGGAAAATTCTGAAAGAGATGGGAATACCAGACCACCTGACCTGCCTCTTGAGAAATTTGTATGCAGGTCAGGAAGCAACAGTTAGAACTGGACATGGAACAACAGACTGGTTCCAAATAGGAAAAGGAGTATGTCAAGACTGTATACTGTCACCCTGCTTATTTAACTTATATGCAGAGTCCATCATGAGAAATGCTGGGCTGGAAGAAGCACAAGCTGGAATCAAGATCGTGGGGAGAAATATCAATAACCTCAGCTATACAGATGACACCACCCTTATGGCAGAAAGTGAAGAGGAACTAAAGAGCCTCTTGATGAAGGTGAAAGAGGAGAGTGAAAAAGTTGGCTTAAAGCTCAACATTCAGAAAAAGAAGATTATGGCATCTGGTCCCATCACTTCATGGGAAATAGATGGGGAAACAGTGGAAACAGTATTAGACTTTTTTTTTTTTTTATAAGTTAGACATTACCAAAGGTTTAATCTTGTCTTTATTGACTCTTTCCCTTGCTTCAGTGTAAGCTCAGTGGTGGGGACTTGTCTTTCTCTCTCACCAGGACACCCTCAAGGCTTAGAATAGAAGGTACTTGGCAAATGTTTGTGGAATGAATTAGCTAACATGCCCACAGGAGGTGGTACCAGCCAAGGAGCAGGTGTCCTGCCGTCCCTACTGTTCCTTGCGTGATGTGGATGGCGGCAAGCCCCGAGATGCTTCAGTCACTTTAAGCCATGTTCTGAGAGGTCCTTCACAGGAGGGATCCTCAACCCCCAAACCAGGGACTAGTACAGGTCCATGGCCTGTTAGGAACCAGGCTGCACGGAAGGAGGTAAGCAGTGGGCTAGCAAGCAAAGCTTCATCTGTATTTATTGCTGCTCCCCATCACTCGCATTATTGCCTGAGCTCCTCCTCCTGTCAGATCAGCAGCAGCATTGCGTTCTCATAGGAGTGTGAACCCTACTGTGAACTGTGCATTCAAGGGATTTAGGTTGTGAGAATCATCCTGAAAAACATCCCTACCCTCCCATCCGAGGAAAATTTATCTTCCAGGAAACTGGTCCCTGGTGCCAAGAAGGTTGGGGACCACTGCTTTACAGGGTCTGCTCAGTATGGCAGGGAGCGGGGTCAGGGTGGGGCGGGGCCCTTGATCTGTCTTCTTTTCATCTCTCAGACTTTAAAGTCTGTTGTCCTTATTCTTTTAGAAGCATTTTAAGTTTCTTTGCAGATCAGAGTTTCATAAAAACATGAAGGATTTTTATGTTATCTTCTCTTTGGAATATGTATTCTGCTTTTCATCTGCTAATACAGTTGTTTTGCTCATGTCAGTACTCAGAACAAGGCCAGTGTATTTGTTCTGAAAACATTAAAAAATACATAATTTTTCAGATTTATGCATTGTGTCTCTGTATTATGTGGGGGTGGAGGCAGGGGAAGAACTTATAATTTGAACAAAACTCATAAAGGCCTTTCATATTACTTTTGTTCTTTGACTTAAATAGAATTCTGAATCGAAAACTGGCTTTCTGTGACCTTAGAGCTGTTGGGTTGGAGCAGTGAACATTCATGGCTGAATTTTTTCTTAGCAGTTTTCTTTCAGCAAGGGCTGCTCATGTTTTGGGGTGTTGCTTTGTGTCCTCATAGGCTTTCACCCACACATCATAGAAGCTTCTTGAAGTCTATAGGAATCTGCATGTGGATGGCTATGACCAGCCTACTGAGTAATAAAAGTAACAATAAAATATTTGATTCTCATTCTTATCTGTTACAGCTACTTGTTTCTAAAATAGGCTTTTACTTAGAAATAAACCTTTCAATCTTGATTTGAAACCTTGTCAACACCTATAATTTCACTGCTTCAACACTATTTTAATTTTTCACTTATTTCACTTATTTGATTTTGAATATACAGACAGTTGGGTTCTTTCAATTTAAAAGTAACACAGGTTGATAAAAAGTATATATTATAGAGAAAAGAATAAGTTAAAAATTACAGTTTCTAAGCATACTTTTTAGGTGTTAATGTTTGAAATATGTAATTCTAGATTTTTAATACATATAAATCTTTATTTTTTTTTTTTTACATAAAAATGTGGTCATACTGTGCATATGGCCTTATTGTTTAGTTGCTAAGTTGTCCAACTCTTTTGTGACACCATGAACTCTAACCTGCCTGGTTCCTCTGTCCATGGGATTTTCGAGGCAAGAATACTGAAGTTGGTTGCCATTCCCTTCTCCAGGGGATAGTCACAACCCAGGGATTGAGCCACTGCCCCTGGATTACAGGTAATTCTTTACCACTGAGCCACCTAGGAAGCCGGTCTCATAGTGCCCTACACCTTCCTTTTCTTACTCTCAGTAACACATTGTGGACATCTTTGCATGCTACCACATAAAGACCGACTGTGTTCCTTAGCGTGGCTACACATAGTGTTCTCTTTTGTGTTATGTTAGGTGCTTCCTCAGTAGAGCTTATGTAAGTTTTCTTTCTTTCTTTCTTTTTTTTTTTTTTTAATTTCATTGGAGTATAGTTAGCCCTGAAGGAAATCAATCCTGAATATTCATTGGAAGGACTGGATGCTGAAACTGAAGCTCCAGTACTTTGGTCATCTGATGCGAAGAGCCGACTCATTGGAAAAGACCCTGATGCTTAGAAAGATTGAAGGCCAAAGAGAAAGAGGGCAGCAGAGGATGGAATGGTTAGACAGCATCACTGACTCACTCGACATGAATCTGAGCAACTCTGGGAGACAGTGAAGGACGAGGGAGCCGGGTGTGCTGTAGTCCATGAGGTCGTGAAGAGCTGGACGAGACTTAGTGACTGAACAACAACAGATAGTTGATTTACAATGTTGTGTTAGTTTTAGGTGTACAGTAAAGTGAATTAGCTATACATATACCACTCTGTTTTAGAGTCTTTTTCCATATAGGTCACTACAGAGTACTGAGTAAAGTTCCCTGTGCTATGCAGTAGGTCTGTGTTGTGTTCTATACATAGTGGTGTGTATCTGTCAATCCCAATCTCCCAAGTTACCTCCCCTTTCCCCGTTCCCCAGTCCCCATTCCCCATTTCTATATCTGTGGGTCTATTTCTGTTTCGTAAATAAGCTCATTTGTATCTTGTTTTTTTTAGTTTTCGCATATAAGTGATATCATATGGTATTTGTTTTTGTCTGGCTGACTTCGCTCAGTGCGACAATCTCTAGGCCCACCCATGTTGCTGCAAATGGCATACATGGTGTTCTGTAGCAATAGTTTATGTGATTTCACCCATTCCAGTGCTGATTGACATTTCAGTGGTTCCAAAGTTTTAGCTATTAGACTATACACTCATATTTTAATGTAATTTCGGGGTACTTTCAAGTTTTTAAATCATTATACACATTTATCCATGTTTTTGTTGTGTAGTTGCTGTCTAAAATTGGCATCTTTCAGCCAAAACATTACCCAGTGTTTTGTAATGCTTCTAAATTCCACCTTTTCATTACTATAGAGAGTACTTCAGTGGATTATGCTGCACTGTTGTTTGCAGAAGGGACTGTGAACATGTCCAGTGCAGTAGGACTTGGAGGATGTATTGGTCACTGGTATTAGTTCTGAGTACTGGGCATGAGAGGGCGCTAGAGGGGAGTGAGTGAGTGTGTTCTACTAAGCATGAGACTCCTTAAAGTTTTGAGTACTGGTTGAAACTGAACTTTTCAAGTGTTTATTTCCTTTTCTATGAGTTGTGCACGTGTATTTTGCTCATTTATTTCTTGAAGCTTTGATTTTTTTAAATGAGTTTGAGAATTTTATGTATTGTAAATATCATATTTTGTTTTTTAGCTGTGAGCCTGAAGAAGTGTTTACTTCTGGTTGAAGTGAATCATTTATGTCCCATATTAGCGAGGGTTGAATGAATATAAGAAATATCACAATTTAATACTGTTGGCAGGAAGTAAGTTCTTAGCACCATGAATCATGAGACTGATTTCAGAAAGGTTATTATAATTAGAAGCAGTAATGCTTACACAGATTGCTTAGTTATAAGTTGTATGAGATTGTTGTCCTTTCATGTCTGAGTGTATAATTGAAATAGAAATGTAAATACAATACTTTGTTGTTGCCAGTTGGACATTGGCTCTTCTTCACATCCTTAGTATGTGTCTTCTCTACGCATCAGTTGGTTTTCCAAATATTCAAAGCTGGCGGTGGGCAATGTGTGTTTACGTTTTGTTTTTTTTTAATAGATTTATTTATTTATTTGGCTGTGCCAGTCTTAGTTGTAGCTCGTGGGATTTTTAGTTGCCGTATGCAAAGTCTGAGTTGTGGCATGTGAGATCAAGTTCCCTGACCAAGGATCAAACCTGGCCCCCACTGCATCCAGAGCACGGAGTCTTAGCCTCTGGACCACCAGGGAAGTCCCAGGCAATGTGTTTTTGATGTGTTGGCGACTTTTCAGTATCTGTGGGGTACAGAGAACATAAATCCTCCTATCAGGTGACTTTGTCTACCACCTCCACAATTTACATTGAACTTGGCTGCTCTATCCAATGAGAATTTAAATATTATTCCCACTGTACATGAGTGCTCAGAAATTATTTAAGGGAATCTTTCATAGGTAATTTTAGGGGTTGGTAGAACATTCAGAGACTGTTAGATTCTAGTTCTGTTAGATAGATGAGAGATGCTGGGGTTGGGGGGAACTAACTTTTACAGTTTAAATTTTATAAATGACAGATTCTTTCATTTATGACTGTGTTTTGTGTATAAATGCTTCCTCTTTATCAGTTTTCGTTTTAGTGCTTAATAAATATGCTTCCTAGACATTTTGATTAATGAGTTAACGGATAATAATAATATAAACTCAATTTATGTTGGAAGGGAATATTGGAGGGGTCTTCCTTTTGTGAGTGAGGGAATTGAAGCATGGAATGGTTAAGTAGCTTGGCCAAGAACACACAACTGATTGAAGACAGGTCTGGTTTTTCTGAGACATATCTAGTGTCTTTCTTTTCCTTCTCAAGTTGAAAATTTGCACTGTGCTTTTTGTCAGTGTTGACAGAACTTTCAGGACCCAAATTGGGACTAAACTTTAGCTGATTTGCCTTTAGCGATTATGTAACTCTGGGTGAATGCAAATTGTGAAGCTGAATTGTTTGTAAGTGTGAGTTATCATGAGCAGTTTCTTGTGTGGATTTGTCATGAATCCAACCACAATGTGTTTAAGTCCTCAGGCTCTTTCTAATGACCCAGTCTTTTCATTTAATTAGAAGAAGCAGAGTAGATGTTGATGCTAAAAACAAACAGGTAATCATCAAAAAAGCTATTCTGTGCATGTACATATTGAGACTATACTGCATATATTAATCTTCAGATACTGGAAGTAAATAAACATACAGGAGAAGCTTAATATTAGAGGCAAAATCTGTTTTTTGCAAACTTTACTAAGTTAACATAGAGTAAAATTGACTTTGTTTTGGTATATATACTACTATGACTTTTAACACATGTACAGATTTGTGTAATCATCACCATAACCAGGATACAGAACAGTTTTATTGCTCCCCAAAAGTCTGATTGTACCTGCCTCTCACAACTAAGCCTTGCTGCTGCTACTGCTGAATTGCTTCAGTTGTGTCCAACTCTGTGCAACCCTATGGACTGCAGCCTGCCAGGCTCCTCTGTCCATGGGATTCTCTAGGTAGGAGTACTAGAGTGGGTTGCTGTTCCCTCTTCCAGGGGATCTTCCTGACCCAGGGATCGAACCTGGGTCTCCTGCATTGCAGGCAGATTCTTTACCGCTGAGCCACCAGGGAAGCCCAACTATGCCTTGGCAACCACTAATCTGTTCCTTTTTCACCATAGCTTTGTCTTTTTGAGGATGTCATACGGTAGAATTTTATAGTGTGTAACCTTTTGTGCCTGGCTTCTTTCACTCACTCAATGTCTTTGAGATTCATTAAAATTGTGTGTCAACAGTTTGCTCCTATTTATTATTGGTTAGTATACCATTGTATGGATATAACACAGCTGATTTATCCATTAACCTGTTGAAGGACAGACATTTGGGTTGGTTCCAGTTTTTGATGATTATAAATAGCTGCTCTGAACATCTATACTTTGTGTCAATTGAAGTTCTTTTCTCTAGGACAGATGTTGGCAAACTTTTTCAGTGAAGAGATGGATAGTATTAATAAATATTTTTGGCTTTGTAGGCAGTACAGTCTTTGTTTCAAGTGTTCAACTCCACTGGTGTGGGAAGCAGCCAGAAACAATACAAAAACAAATGTATCTGGTCCAATTTGGATCACTGCTGAATTTGGCCTGAGGGCTGTAATCTACATGATGGTAAATTCTTAGGAATAGGATTGTTGGACTGAATGGCAAGTTTATGTTTAACTTCTAAGAACCTGTCAAATTCTTTCCCAGAGTGGTTCTATTATTTTGCATTCCTACACTGATAAGAGTTCCAGTTGCTCCATATCCACTTGGTATTAGCAATATTTTTTTTTAATGCCATTCTAATGGAGTTGTATCTTACCAAGATTTTAGACTGCATTTTCCTTGGTAATGGTGACAAGCACCTTTTCATGTGCTTGTTTGCTATCTCTATATCCTCTTTATTGAAGTGTCTTTTTATTCATTAAAAAATGAATTTTCTCACAGTTGAGTTTTGAAAGTTATTTTTAATAAATTCTGAATATAAGTCTTTTGTTTGATATATGATTTGAAAATGTGCTCTTTTAGTCTGTAGCTTGTCTTTTCATTCTCTTTATTGTGTCTTTTTCAGAAAAATGTTTTTAATTTTGCAAAGGCATTTGATCAGTTTTTTCTTTTATGGATCTTGCTTTTGGTGGTGTGTTTAAGAACTCTCTGGCTAACCCAGAACTCCAAAGATTTCTCTTAAAATTTTGATAGTTTCATGTTTTGCATTTATGATTCATTTTGAATACATTTTTATACAATGTGTGAGGTATAGGTTGTGGCTTATTTTTCTTTCCTTTACATATGAATGTCCAGTTATTCCTACATCATTTGTTGAAAAGACCATCTTTTCTTTATTGAATTGTTCATATAGCTTTGTAGAAGATCAAGTGGCCATATTTGTGTGAGTCTGTTTCTGGATTCTTATTTCATTGATCTATTTGTCTTTTTGCTGATACCACATTGCCTTAATGACTATAGCTTTATAGCAAATTTTCAAATTTAATAGTACAGTTCTTTTAATATTGTATATTTCTTTCAAAATTGTTTTAACTAATTCTTTTGCCTTTCTAAATGAATTTTAGAATCAGTTTGTCTATATGTAGAAAAAAAAATCTTGCTGAAATTTGACTGGAACTGTGTTAAATGTACAGGTCAGCTTGTGAAGAATTTGCATCTTTACTGTGTTTAGTCTTTCAATCCATAAATATACAGTGCCTCTCCATTTATTTAGTTCTTTGACGTGTTTCATCAGTATTTTGTAGTTTGAACATACTGCTACTGGACATGTTTTATTATATTCACCTGTGTTTACTTTTTTAGCGCAATTAAAAGTACTCAAAAAGTTGTTTTTAATTATGTACTGTTAGTACATAAAAATTTGGTTGATTTTTGTATGTTGATCTTGTATCTCATATTCTTGCTAACCTTATTAGTTACATAAGGATTCTTTTTTTTTTGCTGTTTTTGAGATTTTGTATGTAGACAATGTCATCTGCAAATACAGTTTTCTTTCTTTCCAATCTATTTGTCTTTTATTTCTTTTTCTTGCTTCATTACACTGGCTAAGGCTTCTAGTATAATGTTGTACAGGAATATTAAGAATAAACATTCCCTTATGTTTGTAGTTTGTGGAGTTTTTGACATGAATGGATGAATATTGAATTTTCAAAATTTTCAATTGAGGTGATCATGATATTTTCCTTCTTTATACTGTAAGTATGTTGGATTACATTTGTTGATTTTTGAATATTTAACTGGTCTTATATTCCTGGGATAAACTTCATTTGCCCATTATGTATTGTTCTGTTTTATATAATTAGACATTTGTTGCGAATTTTTGCATCTGTATTCATGAGGGATATTGGTCTGCAGTGTTTTCTTTTTATACTTTCTTTGACTGGCATCAGGATAATACTGGCCTTATGAAGTATTCCCTCTTTTATTTTCTAGAAGACTTTATGTGGAATTGGAGTTATTTCTTTCAATTTTGGTAGAATTTGCTAGTGAAATTATGTGGACCTGGAGATTTAGTCTGCAGAAAGATTTTTATTACAGATTCAGTTCCTTTAATAATAGAGCTATTCAATTTATCTTTTTCATTTTGAGTGAGTTTTGGTAGTTTATTGTTTATTTGAAATTGATCAATGCAGTATAAATTGAAAGAATCATGTGTATAGAGTTTTCTGTTATTCTTATATTCCCTTATTCTTTTAATGTTAGTGGAATCTATAATGATGTCTCCTCTTTCATTCCTGGTGTTGATAATTTGTGTCTTCTCTCTTTTTTGGTTAATCTTGCTAGAGGTTTATAAATTTTATTTTTCAAAGAACTGGCTTTTAGTTTTATTGATTTTTTTTTTCTCTTTCATTTCTTTACTTTCAGTTTCATTGATTTTTGATCTTTATTATTTCCTTTCTTCTGTTTACCTTGCTTATTTTGCTCATCTATTTCTAGTTTTAAAAGGTAGAAGCTAAGATTATTGATTAGAGACTTTTCTATATAGGCATTTAATAATCCAAATGTTTCTTGAAGCACTGCTTTGTCTGTCTCCCATAAATTTTGATATATTGCATTTTCATTTTTTTAGTTAAAAATATTTTGCAATTTCTTTTGAGATATCTTGTTTAACTCATGAATTATTTAGAATTATATTATTTAAGTTCTAAATTTTTAAAGTTTTGGGGTCAGTTTTCCATTATTGATTTCTATTTTATCCTGTTATGTTCAGAGAATATATTTTGTATGATTTCAATTTTTTTATTATTAAGATTTGTTTTATTGACTCAGAATGTGGTCTCTCTTAGTGAATATTCTGTGTGCACTTAAATATTTGTTCTACTGTAATGGGTTAGTCTATATATGTCAGTTAGTTCCAATTAGATGCTAGTGTTATCCAGTTTCTACTTCCTTGCTCATTTTCTTACTAGTTCTGTTAATGAGAGACTAGTATTGAGGTATTCAACTGTAATTATGAATTTGTCTATTTCTCCTTTCAGTTCCTCTTTCATGTGTTTTGAATTTCTGTTGTTAGGTGCGTATGCATTTAGGATGTTATTTTTTCTTGATGACTTGACCAATTCATCCTTACATAATGTCCATCTTTATGCTTGGTGGTTCTTTGTTCTGAAATCTACTTTGAAGTGAAGTGAAAGTTGTTCAGTCATGTCTGACCCTTTGCAACCCCATGGACTGTAGCCCACCAGGCTCCTCTTTCCATGGAGATTTTCCAGGCAAGAATACTGGAGTAGGTAGCCACACCCTTTTGCAGGGGAATCTTCCCAACCCAGGGATCAAACCTGGGTCTCCTGCATCACAGACAGATTCTTTACCAATGAGCCACCAGGGAAGCCCTGGAATCTACTTTATCTGATATTAATATATCTTCTTCAGTTTACTTTTGATTCATGTTAACTAGCATATCTCTTTGACTTTTCACTTTTAACTTATTGATATGTGTATTTGAAATAATTTTTTTCCAGGTATCAGAAAATCAGGTTATTTAATTAATTAATTTATTTATTGGGCACTCTGCATGGCATGTGGGGTCTTAATCCCCTGATCAGGGATGGAATCTGTGCTCCTTGCAGTGGAAATGCAGAGTCCTAACCAATGGATTGCCAAGGAAGTCCTGATAATCAGATTATTTAAAAATTTTTTTCTATCTTTTAAAATTGATATTTAGACCATTCACATTTAATGTTATTATTGCCATACTTTCCTTTAAACATATCGTTTTATTATTTGCTTTCTGTTTGTTCCCTCTGCTTTTTGTCCCTCTGTTCCTTCTCTTCTGCCCTTTTTGAGTTATTTTACTAATTTTTAGTATTCTATTTTGACTATTGAATTTTTGATGATCTCTCTCTCTATATATGAACATGTATATATTTCTAGTAGTTTCATTCATTTACATATCATATTTTCTCCCTCAGCCTGCTGCCTGACTTTTTATTTTCTAATCAATATCTTTTTCTGAGGAAAAGACTTAAAATTTAATTTCTCACTTTTTAAAATGATATTGCTTTCTGTGTTATATTTAAGAAATCTTTGCCTATCCTCAATTTGCAAAGATGTTTTCTCATGTTTTCATCTAGGAGTTATATAGTAGTTTTCATGTTTATGCCTACAGTATTTCAAGTTAATTTTTATGTATGATGTGAGATAGGATTCAGTCCATTTTTTTCCTTTCAATTGGATATTCATTTATTCCAGCAACATTTGTTAAAATGATATGCCTTTTGCCCTTGAAATATCCTGGCGTTGCATCTTTGTTGAGAATCAGTTGATCATATATATGTGGGTCTGTTTCTGTTTTTTATGTTCTATGCATTGTTTATTTAACTGTCCTTATAACAATTTTGATTACTGTTGAGCATTTGCACTCATAGGCAGTTTCCACTGGTTTTCTAGTTATGTTTCCTTTCTCACTGTGCCCTTTATGGATTTTCTAAACAATGCTCTGCACCTTTTCTTTTTCATGTTTGTAGTATGTTTGCACATTTGCTTGCTGTCTGTCATATGGCTCAGCTCAGCATGTATAGCTCTATTTAGACCTATTTTTTATATTAATAAGGTGAAGCTGATTTCTCCATGACACCCTTTCCATCTGAAACGATACGTGCTTGCCTTCCTTACTGAACTGGAGTTTGAGGACTCTGAGTATTAAAAAAATTTTATTCCCTGAAGACGCACCATAAGTGAAAGGGGTTGGAAATGGAGCTTGGTTAAAGCTGGGTGCAGCCATTTTGAATGACCGGAGCTGTGCTTTCTCTTCTGAGATTTGGTTAAAGGTCTTAAACCTGGGTTTACCCTCTCAGAGTTACAGATATGCCTGTTCCCATGAGGTGAGAGTACGTTCAGTCTTGGAAGCATTTTCCCAGTTCCCATGACACTTCCCAAATAACAAGCTCTGCCAGTTTTCCTGACTTCTACTAAGATCTCGAGATACTACTGTGATGGTTAGAACTCATTTCTGCTCATGCCGCAGTGCTTGATACTTCTTAGCTATTATCCATTTCGTCATCTTGCTTCTCTTTAAATTGATGGGTGTTGGTAGAAATTTTCAATGTGTTGCAAAAACATACTGCTTCTTTTTTGAAAATCTACCCATTTTCTTTTTTTCTCTTTTTGGGCTTCTATTTTTCACCATTTTGTTAGGTATTAATGAAGGGAAGGAGTGCTGGTCCTTAAGCGTTGCCATCTTTACCCAGTTGTCTGAAAGAATCATTCATTCTTCCTTTTTCTGGGTTATTTATAATTTTACCTTTATGATTTTGCATTTTATGCCCATTTTATTGACCTGAGTATTAACCTTTACCTTAGTACTGGTTGCAGAGCTGGTACTTTAAAAATTGGAGCTCTATTATGGTAAATAGAAGCGACAGTAAAGGAAACCAAATTCTTAGATAAACTACAACCTGGGAACACTGATTCTTTTAAGGAAACTTAAATTTAGGCATTGTTTGTGTTTGGGAGAGAAGAAAGGAGATGATTTAATGTCCAAAATTTAATTTGCTATTAATGTATAATTAAATTTGTAATTAAATTTAATTTGTTGAATTTAATGATGTTACTAACTTCATAGTAAAGGGATGAACCAAAGAGACTTTAGCATTTTCCTTCCCTAGAAGAATGGGGCATATTCAGAAAAAATAATTTTCATTTCATTTCCAGCAGTAGTATCTAATACCCTAAGCTTTGGGAAGAGTTATATATCATCTTTTGCATTGCTGCTTGTTTTTGTGACATTTTCTAGGTCTTTATTTCTGATTTAGCAGACGAATTGCTGTAACTAGACAAAAGAGTCCTCCAAGGACAAGATTATACACAAATACAGCACATTTAGATGGCAGCTTGTGTTCATGACATTTTGCTGTGAGCCTCTTAGAAGCTTAGCAGCTCACAGCATCTCCAATGGAAGCAAAAGGCTACCAGAAAATGAGAAATTGGACTTGGAACCAGAAACCAAAAATAAAAGTAACCATGGTAGTGTCTAAGCAGTGTGACAGTAAGCTGATTTTCAGATGGTGGGACTCTCATATTGGTCGTGATACTGAGGTGTTTGGGGCCAATAGTCCTGAGCTTCTGCATGTCAGTTGCCTCCTTTGTCTTCAGTTCTCTGCTTTTTTTTCACTGAAGGCTTTCTTTGACATGTGAAATCTGACTGTCTTCCAGTTTTCCTTAGAAAAATCTCATTTTCCTGCTGTTCTGGAACCCTGTGTCCATTCTGCCTGGTTGAATGCAGCTTCCACCTTGCTTCCTTGCATTTCTGTGGTCTTTTCCTGTTGTGTTGAAGATTGGGCCAAGATGCCGCATCATGCCTTTACTCTTCTGCTGTGGGCTTCTCTCTCCCTCCAGGCTATTTCCTACTTGACTGACCCCTCTGTTGGCTTTCATGACACACTATTGTGCTTTTTGTCCCTGTCCTCTCTGTTTGATTGCCTTGTCTTGGCTTCCTAACTGTTGGTGACACAAGAGAGGTGGCAGTCTGCACCCTTCTTTTCTTGGGTGGTTCTGTCTGATTCCAGTCATCTTTCTGGGTGCCCTAAATTCCTATTTCCATTCCTGTCTCCTCTCTTGAGCTTGGTGAGACATTTTCAGTCAATAAAGTTAGTAAAGTCCACCAGGTTGTGCCCTAGACTCTCCACATCACCATGGGCAGCATGGAACTCTCCTTCAAGTAGAAGAGTACAACCCACACTAAGGGTTTTGTTTGGTACCCGTGTCCTCCTGTATTGGTCTTGAAATCCCTTAAAATTTTTTTTTAAATGTTTCAAGGTATGCTGCTGTTGCTGCTAAGTCGCATCAGTCATGTCCGACTCTGTGCGACCCCATAGACAGCAGCCCACCAGGCTCCTCTGTTCCTGGGGTTCTCCAGGCAAGAACACTGGAGTGGGTTGCCATTTCCTTCTCCAAAGCATGCATGCATGCATGCTAAGTCACTTCAGTCATGTCCGACTCTGTGTGACCCTATGGACAGTAGCCCACCAGGCTCCTCTGTCCATAGGATTCTCTAGGCAAGAATAGTGGAGTGGGTTTCCATTTCCTTTTCCATAAATGTGAGTATTTATTTAGAATGAGAAAAGAAATCACAGCAAATTAGGAATTTTTAGAAATGGACAACATCACAGACTCTCCAAATATAACATGACATTTTTATTAACTGCCCAAAATACTTTTTTTCTTTATTATTTTTGGTTACATATTCTTTTTTTAATTCCAATTTTATTGAGATGTAATTGACATACAGTGCTACATAAATTGAAGGTGTACAGCCTAATGGTTTGACTTATATATACCATGAAGTGATTGTCACAATAAATTTAGTGAACATCCATCATCTCATATAGGTACAAAATTAAAGAAATAGAAATTTTTTTTTCTATGATGAGAACTCTTCGACTTTGTTCTCTTAATGCCTTTTACATGTAGCATGCAGCAGCAATAATTATGGTTATGTTTTACCTCACATCCTCCCCTTTCTCTCTCCTTTCCCTCAATCACATCTTCCCACCTGCACATCTCTGCACCTTCCTAACTACTCTTTTTCTGTCATCCCCCTCCTTGAATCCTTTATGCTCTTCTGTCCAGATGTCTCACCTTGACCTACAGATGTCTCTGATCTTGTCTCCCTTTCTTTTCTTGCCTCTGCCACTCACTCAGGAGCCTTCAGTGGTGCATACACTTTGACACAGCATTTCCACTTCTACTAGGACTTATCTTGCAAATTTACATAGACACGGGCATGCCAAGACTGACACTCCGTTTGTTTGCTGTCTTGTTTCTAACAGCAACAGGGGGTAATGACCTCTGTCCATCAATAGAGCACTGCTTGAATGAATAACGGTAGAGCTGTAGAGAGAATAGGATGTTCTATGGTGATTAATAATAGTGAGGTATGTATGTATTTGCTGACATGTAACATCTCCAAGACACACTGGTCAGTTGAAAAAAAAGGGTAAGGGACACGATAGTGTGTGTTGTTGTTCAGTCACTAAGTCATGTCCAACTCTTTGCAGCCGCCTGGACTGCAGCATGCCAGGCTACCCTGACCTTCACTGTCTCCCAGAGTTTGCTCAGATTCATGTCCATTGAGTCAGTGATGTCATCCAAGCATCTCATCCTCTGTCATCCCCTTCTCCTCCTGCCCTCCATCTTTCCCAGCATCAGGGTCTTTATCAATGAGTTGGCTCTTCACATCAGGTGGACAAAGTATTGGAGCTTCAGCATCCATCCTTGTAATGAATATTCAGAGTTGATTTCCTTTAGGATTGACTGATTTGATCTACTTGGTTTGATATCTGATAAAATGTGCTCCACTGGAGGAGGGAATAGCAAACCATTCCAATGTTCCTGCCATGAGAACCCCATGAACAGTATGAAAAGACAAAAAAGTGTGTATTTTAATATATTTCTATTTGTGTTTTTTAGAAATGCAGGATGAGTTTATATACACACTTGAATATTCATAAAATATTTGTGGAAGTTTACTGGACAGCTTTGCACAGTTTATTTTTGAACTGTGTGTATGTATTGCATTTTTCCTACAGAAAATTTAGTAAATAAATAAACAAAACCCTTCAGGCACTTCTTGGGGCTATAGAAGCAAGTCTGAATTTCTGAACCAGCTTTCAATGAAAATGCCTTTAGATACGGCACTGTGGGTGTTGCCAGCCTCGTATGTATTCCTTTCTTTTGTATGGTCTTTATCCCAACCTGAGCCTACTGAAGAAAGGCATAGACCTCTCACCATTGATTTGGTGGGTGTAATGTGGGCACAGCCCCAACTGGGGGGCACTCGACACTGGGTGTCATGCTCTCACTTTAGTAAGTAGATTGTGTGGACAAGTGAGAAGTGGGGGAGGGTAGCCAGGGTTATGGTAGCAGAGTTGGGTAAGACAGGAGAGGGTGGGCTGGGGAGATAGCCATATACCTTCTGATATGGACCTTTGGGGAATTTTAACATTTGGCCAAACATTCTGTTCTCTCCCCTCTGAATATCACCCCAAGGCATCCTTTCTGTGGCCTCTGCTTGCTAGCAAGCAGTGCCCATATCCTTTGGTCTTTTCCTCTTGGAACACCCTTTCTAATCTCTGCCTTTGCAGATGCACCCACCCTTCAAGGCATGCTAAGATCTTCATCTTCTTCCCTCCAGTTAGTTATTTCAGTTGCTCAGTCATGTCTGACTCTTTGCAACCCCATGGACTATAGCACCCCAGTTTTCCCTGTCCATCACCAACTCCTGGAGCTTGCTCAAACTCATGTCCATCGAGTCAGTGATGCCATCCAACCATCTCATCCTCTGTCGTCCCCTTCTCCTCCTGCCTTCAATCTTTCCCAGCACTAGGGTCTTTTCCAATGAGTCAGTTCTTTGCATCAGGTGGCCAAAGTATTAGAGCTTCAGCTTTAGCATCAGTCCTGCCAGTGAATATTCAGGACTGATTTTCTTTAGGATTGATTGGTTTGATCTCCTTGGAGTTCAAGGGACTCTCAGGAGTCTTCTCCAATACTATAGTTCAAAAGCATCAGCTTTTGCACCCTGCTTTCTTTATGGTCCAACTCTCACATCCACACATGACTACTGGGGAAAAAACCATAGCTTTGACTCTATGGACCTTTGTCAGCATTAATGTTTCTGCTTTTTAATATGCTGTCTAGGTTGGTCATAGCTTTTCTTCCAAGGAGTAAGTGTCTTTTAATTTCATGGCTGCAGTCACCATCTTCTGTGATTTTAGAGCCCCCCTCAAATAAGGTCTGTCATTGTTTCCATTGTTTCCCCATTTATTTGCCATGACATGATGGGACCCAATGCCATGATCTTCGTTTTTTGAATGTTGAGTTTTATGCCAGCTTTTTCACTTTCCTCTTTCACCTTCTTCAAGAGGCTCTTTAGTTCCTCTTGGCTTTCTGCCATAAGGGTGGTGTCATCTGCATATCTGGGGTTATTGATATTTCTCCCGGCCATCTTGATTCCAGTTTGTGTTTCATCCAGCCCAGCATTTCTCATGATGTCCTCTGCATATAAGTTAAATAAGCAGGGTGACAATATACAGCCTTGACCTACCCATTTTCCAGTTTTGAACCTGTCCATTGTTCCATGTCTGTTTCTCACTGTTGCTTCTTGACTTGCATACAGTTTTGTCAGGAGGCAGGTAAGATGGTCTGGTATTCCCATCTTTTAAAGAATTTTCCATAGCTTGTTGTGATCCACACAGTCAAAGGCTTTAGTGTAGTCAAAGCAGAAGTAGATGTTCTTCTGGGATTCTCTTGCTTTTTCTGTGATCCAACAGATGTTGGCAATTTGATCTTTGGTTCCCCTGTAGGTTATCAGGGTCTGCTCTCTGAAGCTCTGAGCCTTTTGTGTGTCTGGGTTTTCACATTTATCTTTTTCTTTTGCACATTTTTCCTTGTCTTACCTCCCCTGCTGATGACATGCTGATAAGACCAGAGTAATTCATCACTGTATTCTCTTTGCCACATGAGATTTCCCAGGATTCCTGCCGTGTTGAATGTTTGGTTTGGTTCCCTCTAAACAGAGTGATATTCCTTAGTCTAGTGGTCTTGTGAAATGGAATATTTCCTGCCATATCAATAAACAAGGGTGTCATGAAAGCCATTCCGACCCTCCAAATGTGAATTTCGGAGCCCAAGGGCAACCAGGAAGAAGGGTGAACCAGGAACTAAGGATGTGAAAAATCAAGTCATGGGATGCTGGCCCCCGGATAGGTGAGATGCATATGAAAGGAGTGATTTCATTTAAGCCCAGACTCTTGTATCTTCCCACACATAGAAAAGTGCTACATTCCTTAACTTGAGATACTTGGTTTTGCTTATTTACAATGATCTTCTGATGTTCAGGCTACGTGCCCCTTGTAGGAAACTTCTACATAACCTGACTCCTTTCCTCACCTCCTCGGAACTGTTCTCTCAGGGTCATTGAGATGCTGTCTCCTGGGCTTGAAGTCCTATAAGTTCCCACTAAATAAAGCATAACTCTCAATTTTTAGGTTGTGACTATTTTTTTAAGTTGACAGTCTTGACTTCTTGTTTGGAAGATTTGGCCCCTGAATGATGGGTGAAGAGAAAGGGAGAAGGATGAATTGTATTTCTGCTCCTTTAGCAAAGGAAATTAGCAAAGCCCTTTCTGGGGTGTGTGGGGGGAGTGGGGGGGCTCAAGGATGCACTGAACCAAGGGCTGGAAGAGCCCTCCTCCATGGCAGTGAGTGCAAGTCCCTGTCACCAGGAAGTAAGGTAGTAGTATTTGTGTTTTCCAGATCAGTCCAAGAAGCTTAGCAAGGAATCAGATTGTAATTCTCTCAATGTGCAGTGTAAATGGACTTTCATAAATGTTTTTACTTATGTGTTTCTCTATTTTTTCAAAGGTATTTTATTTTAAAATTTTTAATTAACTTCTTTGGCTGCACTGGGTCTTTGTTGCAGCGTGCAGGATCGTTTGTTGCTGTGTGAGAACTCTTAGTGGTGGGATCTAGTTCCCACCAAGGATTGAACTCTGACCCCCTGCATTGGGAGCTTGGAATCTTGGCCACTGTATCTCCAGAGAAGTCCTTCTAATTTATTATTTGCCATGAGACTTTTACATGGTTTTTAGTCAATCCTTTTGTCCTCCCTTTTCTTTCTTCTCAAGAACAAAGAAGCACTAAACTTGTGAAGCCAGTTGTCAACACTGGAAATTCTGCTAGGTAAGATACCTGAACATTTGATCTTTGTCTCGATATGTTTCTCATATTTCTGTTACCTTCTCTAAACTTAGCAGCTAGAGTTAGAAGTTTAAGAATGTGTACCTGGTTTGGTTTTATTCCATCTTTTTATTGCAGGGTCAGTGAACTATGGCTGATCGCTCAGTCCCTAGCTGTTTCTGAGAAAGCTTTATTGGGATACAGCCACAGCTGTTCATTTATGGATCGTCTGTGGCTGCTTTCCTGATGCAAAGAGTTGAGTAGTGGTGTTGAGGACTATATGGGCCTCACACCCTAAAACAGTTACTCTCTGGCTCTTTTCAGAAGAAGTTTTCTGATCCTGTGCTGATTTATGTTAAATTGTCTTCCACTCCCTCTCCCCACCTCCACCCCGTGATCATATTTTCTTCTTGGTTGGTTCTTTTCCAGTGTTCAGACCATGTTGGTTGGTTGGTTTTTTGCTAAGTCATGTCTGACTCTTTTGTGACCCCATGGACTGTAGCCCACCAGGCTCCTCTATCCATGGGCTTTCCCGGGCAAGACTACTGGAGTGGGTTGCCATTTCCTTCTCCAGGGGATCCTCCTGACTCAGGGATTGAACTTGTGTCTCCTGCATTGGCAAGTGGATTCTTTACCAGGGAGTCACTAGGGAATCCCCTCAGGTCATGGCACATAGTCAGTTATTCAGCAGACAGGACTGGCTGGTAGAGAGCAGACTTGCTCATCACCTGGCTGTCCTTGCAGGGGGGACTAAGTCAGCTTTCCTGGTGCCCATGGAAGAAGGTCTGGAGGAGGTGTTGAACACCTGCTGCTGCTGCTAAGGGAGCAGGCACTAGGCTCAGTGCTTCCCATGCTTGGGCTGCGCTTAATCGCTCAGTCGTGTCTGACTCTTTACGACCTCATGGGCTGTAGCCTGCCAGGCTTCTCTGCCCATGGGATTCTCCAGGCAAGAATACTGGAGTGGGTTGCCATGCCCTCCTCCAAGGGATCTTCCCAACCCAGGGATCAAACCCAGGTGCAGGCAGAGTCTTTACCATCTGAGCCACCAGGAAAGCCCTTTCCATGCTTAACCTCCCACCACTTACATGTAGAGAATGGTATCATCTTTGTTTTACTGGGGGAAAGGAGGCATAGAGCTGTTTAGTAACTTGCCGCAGAACATGATGGGCAAGGGCCAAGCCTGAATATGCATCAAGTCTAAGGTCTGTCTGACTCCAGAGAGCAGTGTCTCACCTCCTGTGCTTGGCTGCTACCTCACTGAAACCAAACCCAGCCTGAGGCGCCACAGGCTTGTGTTCCGGCTGGTTGTACTTGATCTTTCTGGTGAGCTTGAACGTCTGCCTACTCTTGGTTTCCCTACCTCTTCCACCTAGAGATAGAAATTCTTTCTTGGCTTCTTTACCGTACTCTTCCTCTTACTTTTGCATCTTAAACCTAGGCACTCTTTCAGATTCTTCTTTGTCACCCCTCTCTTAGGGATCTTATTTGTGGTTGAAGCTTGAAGAGCCAACATTCTACAGAAAACCCTAAACCTGAAACTTTGTGGTCTAAACCTTGGTCCTGTTCTTTTCCCAAAAGTCCATCCCTTTCTTTCTATTGTCTTGGTGGACTTTTCTTGGGTGTCGCCCTGAGATCATAAACTCATTTTCTCCCCTGGGTTTCTGTTCATGGCACTGTTGTTCTCTCACTCATTGAGATTCAGAATGTAATGGTCAGATTTCATCTTATTCTTTTCTCTCAGTGCTTCTTGCGTCTGCATTATCTTGTGTGTTTGCCCCGAAGTGTCCCATTTCTGCCACATCAGCCCCATGCCAGCCCTCACAATGCCTTTTGCTTAGACTGGTAGAATAGCCTCTTTCTGACTATCTTTAATGTTTCAGTCCAGGAATGACAGACTGCTTCATGGTTCTGTCTTCTCTTGGCCAGACTGGGCTTCAGAAGCCTTCTTAACACAGTCAGTGATGGCACTCCTGTCCATCCCTTCTCTGATTTATTTATGCAGTTACAGTGATATAATTTCCTGGAAGTGCAGCCTCATTTGTATCATTGATCTGCTTAGTAGTTAGGCAACTGAAAGGTCCCAATGGTTCCTTGCTTCCCACCTCCAAGCTCATCCTTCTTCTCAGAATGCCTTTCTCATCTTGCAAAGCCCATCTCAGTTGCTGTTTCTTCTGTGGTTTCTCTGATTTCCAAGCTAAGGTGAGTTTTCTCCCTTCCAAGACTCTGTTTTGCTTTGATTAAAACTTTCATATTGAACTTGGCTCTTTACACATGTGTTGTGACTGGTGGACTTATTGAATTGTTCATTTACTATGGTCACCCATGGCAGTGGGGTGGCTGTCGCATGCAGCAGCTTGAAAGGGGATCTCAGTTCCCTGACCAGGGACTGAACCTGAGTTGGATCAGTGAATCCTAACCACTAGACTGCCAGATATAAGTGGCTAGGAGCAGGGCTCCATCTCTTGTCTGCTTTGAAGAAAAAACTCAGCAAAGAAATGAGAAGTAGTGAGGCAAGTAAAATGTTTATTAGGAGAAAAGATATGTGCAGAGAAAGCATGGGCAGGCTTAGAGAGAGGGGGATGCTATGTCCTTTTGGGGTGTTTAAATCACTTCTATGGGGACAGTTCTTCTGGGTTTCCTCTGGCCAATCATTTTGCTTTGTGGCTTTGAGTCCACCTTTGGTCTGGCTCAGGGCCCTCCCCTGTGTGCACCCATATCTTTTAGCCAAGCTGGATTCTAGGCAAGTGTCTCTGGGAAGCTGACAGAATATATTATCATATGGCACCCCCTCCCCTGAGGATCCTTTCTGCACATGCCTAGCTTGAAGGAGTCAGGGGAGGGTCTCCTTAACCTCAAGAATGAGAAATCTGTGACCTCTTTATCTTTTATCCGAGCAGGACTCAACTTCTCCTTGCCTCTGCTATTATCTTTGTCTTGGAGTATCTGTCCACAAGGGACGGATTCCAGGTGCTCAGCCTGGAGCCCATCTCTGTCCTGCCTCAACCGAACTGCTGATGCACTGAAGCAGGGACTCTTCTCGACTTAACTAATGTTCAAGATCCCTTGAAAATGCTTAATAAATATTTGTTAAATCAGTTCGAATGGGAGCATAGGAGAAAAGTCATAAGGTTGGCCATGAAGTTTAATAGCTTCTCATTCCAGTATCCCTAATATACTATTAAGTTCTTCAAAATATGCCTTTGGTAACATTCAAGTTTTAAAATACTGTCATCTTCAGTTTAAGCCCCAATACGAGTCAGTTCATTGTGACAGAACACAAAGAACCAAGGAGCAGCTTTCATGGCATGTCCCTGTCTTGGTCTCTGATTCAGCTCTGTGGCATTGAGCTTGCCTCTTGGCCTTTCTAGGCGTCAGTTTTCTCATCTGTAAACTGGGTGTGGATGAAGATCCTTTTGTTTTCTTAAAAATTTTTTAAAAAATTATTCTGTTTTTGACTGTACTGGGTCTTCTTTGCTGCATTTGTGCTTTCTCTAGTTCCTGCAAGCAGTGGCTATTCTTCCTTGTGGGGCTTGGGCTTCTCACTGCTGTGGCTTTTCTTGTTGTGGGGCACAGGCTTTAGGCATGTGGGCTTCAGTAGTGGTGGCACACGGGCTTAGTTCCTCCCCGGCATGTGGAATCTCCCTGGACCAGGGATTGAACCCATGTACCCTGCATTGGCAGGTGGATTCTTAACCACTGCACCACTGGGGAAATCTCAAGATCCTTTTCTAATAGAGCAGCAGTGCCAGGGGATGATTTTGTTTCCTAGGGGACATTTGTTAATGTCAGTACATTTTTGGTAGTCCTTACCCAGGGATGTTGCTAAACTCCCTCATTGTACAAGACAGCACCCAACAAACAATTATTTGGTACAAAATGTCAAGAGTGTTGATGAAACCCTAAGGTAGAGGATACTATGACTCAAAATCTTATTTTAATTGAATAAGTATCACAAATCTGATATTTTAATTATAATTTAATGGGAGACATTCTTTTTCTCAGAGGTGTTCTGAGATGTAAGATTGTTTTCATTTTTTAGTGTTTGAACAAATGGGGATAATTAACATCAATGTGTGTGTGTGTGTGTGTGTTAGTTACTCAGTTGTGTCTGACTATTTGCAACCCCATGGATTGTATCCTGCCAGGCTCCTCTGTCCATAAGATTCTCCAGGCAAGAATACTGGAGTGGTGGAGGGAGGGCGGGGAGTTTATTTATTGATTAATTTCTTAAAAGAATACTGGAGTGGGTTGCCATTCCCTTCTCCTGGGGATCTTCCTGACCCAGGGATCGTACCAGGGTCTCTTTCATTATAGGCAGACTCTTTTACCTGAGCCACCAGGGAAGCCCTAATTAAACATCAGAATGGAGGCTTAAACTGTTTGTAAAGTCATATCCACCTTCATCCCATTGGGTCCCTAATTCTATAGGTTTCTATCTTATTATTAGAACATTTGAAAGAATTTGTAGGGAAGAAGTTAAGAAAAAATTGGAAACCATGTGTATGTGGGCTGAACATAAATGGAGGAATTAAAAGTGAAACTTTCCCCCCTCTTATTCCCCAAAGTACCACATTTACAGGTGTTGTCTGGGGAAGCTCTTGAAGCCTGATGAAAGTGGGGCCTGGGTAATTTGAAGGTGGGACTATTTGCTATTCCTTGGGACCAGTACCTAGTTAATATTGCTTTGTAATATGGAAAGTTTATCTTGTTAAAAACCCCAAAGCCCAGAAAAGGTATAAAGCTGGTGTGGAGGTAGCAGCCAGGTCCAGTGTTGTTTAAGTATTTGTTCCCTTAAAATACCAGGAACCCAGTCCGTGTGCCCCTTGCCAATTGTAGAAACCAAAGGGGATACCCTCTTACCATGGATGTGTTTGGAGTGAGTTGGGAGAATAAGGTCATTTTCTCTTGCTTCTTCCTTTTCTTTATCCATCTCTCCACAGATGAGCTTTGGAAAGCTACCAGGTACAAAAAGAGAAAACATAATTTATGGAGAATCACTGTTTTGGAATGAACTCAGAATCGCATTCTAAGAAATTAGTGTGAAGCTGGCACAGTTGCAGTGAATGGCAAAAATATAAAAATAATTGAAATATATTGGAGTGAAATGAAACTGTTTACTTATTAAAAGGATTAGATGATTTGGTAATTACACCTAATTTTACTGTGGTGCCATTAACCGATAATGAGAGAGATGCCACGATTCCAGCAGAATTCTTGCAGGAGGACATGTAGAAAACCTGACTAGGGTGACTTAGCCGAATGGGAGGTTATCCTTCTAGTTTGAATCCAGAGGAAGGCAGTTCAGAATCCTGCCAGGGTCCCAGACTTTCTAGCTTTTACTTCTCTGTTCTTAGTAGCATTCGCGTTTCATGTCATGTTCATAGGATTGCTGTGTTGCTTCCAGGTTTGGCATCCCACATACTTGGCAGACAGAAGAGGGGGAAAGGTCTGAGCATGCTCTGCTCATACCCAATTGGCTGGTTCTGGTTCACATGGCCACCTTTAATTGCAAAGGAACCTAGGAATCAGGCCACCTGAATCAGGATATTGCTGTCTTACCAGAAGTGGAGTTGTCATGGAACAGGCTAAAGCAGAATGAATCTCCCAGAGCCCCAAGGAGTGTCTGCTGCTCAGTGCTTTTGTCCAGTAGACCTCAAGGATTGTAAACTCATTCCTTCATTGGCCTAGGAGAAATAGATCAGGGAAAAGAATTTTCCCTGTGTTGCCCTGCTGCCTTTCTCTTTCAGTGGCTGGGTTGAGAGTTTGTCTTGCACTTGATTCCTTTTTGTTGACAGAAAGACTTTAAAATTATCCTTTGCTATGTGCAGCATCATTGTGCTATTTGATTTCCCTGCCAGGACTAAAAGGTTCACTTCCCATGCTGGGGCATAAAGGCTAGCTTAAAGGCCTTTGAACGTTGCTCCAGTGAGAGGCTGGAGAACATGGGCGCGTTTTAATTTAGAGAGGGGAACACGAGCCCCTTTCTATTTTCATGTTGGTTAAGTGTATAGTGAAATGTTCTTTCAGAGGAAGATGCGAGCTTTTCAGGTTACCTGTGTTTCTGGAATTTTCTACCCATGAGTGGGTGGCAGTTCTGTGGAAACTGGTAAGCAGTGGTGGCCACACAGATGTTGGCTTATATGCTGTATGCTGACTGTAAGGTGAATAAACACACATGCCCACCCACTCGGTTTATTATTCTTTATTGTTCACTGTGATTACTGAACAAGGCGTGTTTATACATTGATCTATGTCAACTGCCTGTGACAGTCAGAGCCTCAGTGTCCACCCTGATTTACCACTGGCCCATTTGAGTCAGAGATCTGGTGAAGCTCCTTTGGGGCTTTTTCCTTTGTATTGGTACGTCCTTCTCTACACCTTGAAGAGACTCTGGGCTGCCTTTAATCCATTTCTTTTAGGTTCCTGTTTGTACTTGGTTGCTGATTTTCCTTTTTCAACCAATTTTTCTTTTTCTCAAGTGTTTGACACTTAGCTGAGTGAGGCTGTCAAAATGTTTTCCTTCTATCATTAGCATAGCCTGTCTTAGCTCGGTATTGTGTGTGTTTGTGGTAGGTTTTTGTTTAATCTGCTGAGCCACAGATTAACAGCCAGACCTCCCCCTCTTCCCCTCACACATCTCCCATACAGAACACAGATATAAAAAAAATTAGTTTCAAAAAGCATCCTAGACATTTCACATCGCTGAAGAGGACAGGCTGCCTGCCTCACTGACTGGAGGTGGTGTGTCTTCTTGATGGAGGGTTGCCATGGCAACCGTGTGCAAGCTAAGGCGTCCTGGGCAAGGGGGAGGGGGTCTAGCTGTCAGCCCCTTGTTCAGCCCCTCAGATATGTCTTATTTCTCACCGCACTCTTGGGATTGACATTCGACTCTCCAAGTGCACGATGGATGTTGACGTGTGGAGATGGCTTTTTGTCAACTGTGCCCTTATCTCGGTTACTTCCTTGTGCCTTTCTGTCACATTCCAGTATCAAGTGTTTTCCTCTCTTCCGGCATCTCTTATTCTCTGCTCAGTGCTGCATTGGAGATGAGGGGTCTTATAAAGGAGATTCAGCTATATTAAGCCATCACTGACTTGAAAATGCTGGAAATGGAAGGAATATTATTTAGAGGGTTTTTTTTTTCTTGCTTTTTGAAATGGGCTGGTTGTGTGGCAGGTGCATTAGGAGTGATGATACCTTTCTTTTATTCGGTATCTACTGTGTTCGAGAATCTTATCATGTGTTGTCTCATTTGATCCTCATAGCAATTCTCCAATGTGGATAATCATTCTCACTATACAGATAAGAAAAATAGGATCAGGGAGGTTAGATAACTTCCTTAAGATCACACAGTAACTACGTGACAGAAGTTAAACCCAGGATGTTACTCGTTGAGTATCATGAACAATCCTGATAAAGTAGGCACTTACAATGTAGGTTGTGTGATTGAACTCAGTTGCTACTGACAAGGACCTCAGAGGGTCTGTGAATACTGATATTGATGTACAATTCAACATGTCCTCTCATTAGAAAATAAGTAGCTCACTGATATTCAGATGTAGCTGTTTCCATTAGTTTGGATATCTACCTGAAATGCCCAGTCAACACAGATCAATTTGTCCATCAAACCCTTTCTTCACAAGCAACAGATGTCAACTTTGAGCCAGCCCAGCTTGGAATCACAAATTCTGAATTACTGTTTCAGGAAAATTACTGTTTCCTTTGTTGATAAGGCTTTGCTTCTGTGTGAAATCCATGCAAATAATTCTAATGAATATACTGATAGAGTTTTATTGGAGAACTTGGTAAGAGTGATACTGAAGTTTATTTAGAAAAGTAAATATGCAGAAATAACCCAGACTTGGGACAGAGATTGGTGACAAAGGACTAGGGTATAACCAGAATTACAATGAAGTTTAAATAGAAGACTTTAAAAGAGAATGGTGCAAGGCCTGGTCAGTGAGAGAGAACAGAAAGACCACAAACAGCATCCCCTTACCATCCCCATGTGTCTATAAAAACTGAGCATACAATAAGGCAGATCTTATAACTACCAAAATTATGCTAATATATGCTTTTACATCAAAAATATAATATATATGAAAGTTCAAGGTAAAAGTAATATCTTTTCTTCCTGTAATCTCACTCCTAAGAAGAGATTATTAATATATGTTTTTTGATGTATATTACAAATGTACCTACAGACATGCATACATTTTGGGAGACAGGCAGCATGGTGCATTGGTCGTTGTTGTTCAGTTGCTCAGTTATTTAAACTCCATGCTACCCCATGGACAGCAGCACACCAGGATTCCCCGTCCTTCACCATCTCCTGGAGCTTGCTTAGCCTCGTGTCCATTGAGTCCGTGATGTCATCCAACCATCTTGTCCTCTGTTGTCCCCCTTCTCCTCCTGCCTTCAATCTTTCCCAGCATCAGGGTCTTTCCCATTGAGTTGGCTCTTCTCATTGGGTGATCAAAGTATTGGAGCTTCAGCATTAGTCCTTCCAATGAATATTCAGGGTTGATTTTCTTTAGGATTGACTGGTTTGATCTCCTTGCAGAATGAGGGACTCTCAAGAGACTTCTCCAACACCAAAGTTCAAAAGCATCAATTCTTCAGTGCTCAGCCTTTTTTATGATCTAACTCTTACATCCATACATGAGTATTGGAAAAACCATAGCTTTGACTCTACGGACCGTGTCAGCAAAGTAATGTCTCTGCTTTTTAATATGCTGTCTAGTGAAGTCAAGTGGGCCTTAGGAAGCATTGCTACGAACAAAGCTAGTGGAGGAGATGGAATTCCAGTTGAGCTATTTCAAATCCTGAAAGATGATGCTGTGAAAGTGCTGCCCTCAATATGTCAGCAAATTTGGAAAACTCAGCAGTGGCCACAGGACTGGAAAAGGTCAGTTTTCATTCCAATCCCAAAGAAAGGCAATGCCAAAGAATGCTCAAACTACTGCACAATTGTACTCATCTCATACACTAGTAAAGTAATGCTCAAAATTCTCCAAGCCAGGCTTCAGGAATACATGAACTCCCAGATGTTCAAGCTGGATTTAGAAAAGGCAGAGAAAGCAAGGATCAAATTGCCAACATCTGCTGGATCATCAAAAACGCAAGAGAGTTCCAGAAAAACATCTATTTCTGCTTTATTGACTATGCCAAAACCTTTGACTGTGTGGATCGCAATAAAGTGTGGAAAATTCTGAAAGAGATGGGAATACCAGACCACCTGACCTGCCTCTTGAGAAACCTGTATGCAGGTCAGGAAGCAACAGTTAGAACTGGACATGGAACAACAGACTGGTTCCAAATAGGAAAAGGAGTACGTCAAGGCTGTATATTGTCACCCTGCTTATTTAACTTATATGCAGATTACATCATGAGAAACGCTGGGCTGGAAGAAGCACAAGCTGGAATCAAGATTGCTGGGAGAAATATCAATAACCTCAGATATGCAGATGACACCACCCTTATGGCAGAAAGTGAAGAGGGACTAAAAAGCCTCTTGATGAAAGTGAAAGTGGAGAGTGAAAAAGTTGGCTTAAAGCTCAACATTCAGAAAATGAAGATTGTGGCATCCGGTCCCATCACTTCATAGGAAATAGATGGGGAAACAGTGGCTGATTTATTTTTTGGGGGTCTCCAAAATCACTGCAGATGGTGACTTCAGCCATGAAATTAAAAGACACTTACTCCTTGGAAGGAAAGTTATGACCAACCTAGATAGCATATTAAAAAGCAGAGACATTACTTTGTCAACAAAGGTCCATCTACTCAAGGCTATGGTTTTTCCAGTAGTCATGTATGGATGTGAGAGTTGGACTATAAAGAAAACTGAGCACCAAAGAATTAATGCTTTTGAACTGTGGTGTTGGAGAAGACTCTTGAGAGTCTCTTGGACTGCAAGGAGATCCAACTAGTCCATCCTAAAGGAAATCAGTCCTGGGTGTTCATTGGAAGGACTGATGTTGAAGCTGAAACTCCAGTACTTTGGCCACCTGATGCAAAGAGCTGCCTCATTTGAAAAGACCCTGATGCTAGGAAAGATTGAGGGCAGGAGGAGAAGGGGACGAGAGAGGATGAGATGGCTGGATGGCATCACCGACTCAATTGACATGAGTTTGAGTATACTCTGGGAGTTGGTGATGGACAGGGAGGCCTGATGTGCTGCGGTTCATGGGGTCTCAAAGAGTTGGACATGACTGAGCGACTGAACTGAACTGATCTAGGTTGGTCATAGCTTTTCTTCCAAGGAGCAAGCATCTTTTAATTTCATGCCTGCAGTCACCATCTGCAGTGATTTTGGAGCCCAAGAATGGAACTAGATGCCATGATCTTAGTTTTTTGAATGTTGAGTTTTAAGTCAGTGTTTTCACTGTCTTCTTTCACCTTCTTCAAGAGGCTCTTTAGTTCCTCTTTGCTTTCTGCCATAAAGGTAGTGTTATCTGCATGTCTGGGGTTATTGATATTTCTCCCGACCGTCATGATTCCAGTTTGTGTTTCATCCAGCCCAGCATTTCTCATGATGTATTCTGCATATAAGTTAAATAAGCAGGGTGACAATATATGGTCTTTTTTTAAATTTTTTTTTTTTTTGCTTTACAATATTGTATTGGTTTTGCCATACATCAACATGCATCCGCCATGGGTGTACACATGTTCCCCATCCTGAACCCCCCTCCCACCTCCCTCCCCATACCATCCCTCTGGGTCATCCCAGTGCACCATCCCCAAGCTTCCTGTATCCTGCATCGAACCTGGATTGGCGATTCATTTCTTATATGATATTATACATGTTTTAATGTCATTCTCCCAAATTATCCACCCCCTCCCTCTAATATACGGTCTTGATGTACTCAATTTCCAATTCTGAACCTGTCCATTGTCCATGTCTGTTTCTAACTGTTGCTTCTTGACTTGCATACAGGTTTGTCAGGAGGCAGGTAAGGTGGTCTGGTATTCCCATCTCTTTCAGAATTGTCCACAGTTTGTTGTGATCCATACAATCAAAGGCTTTAGTGTAATCAGTGAAGCAGAAGTAGGTGTTTTCCTGGGATTCTCTTGCTTTTTCTTTGGTCCAATGGATGTTGGCCATTTGATCTCTTGTTCCTTTGACTTTTTAAAATCCAGCTTGAACATCTGGAAGTTCTCAGTTCATGTATTGTTGAAGCCTAACTTGGAGAATTTTGAGCATGACTTTGCTAGCATGTGAAAGTGCAATTGTATTGGTTAAGAATGTTGACTTTTGAAGTAGGACAGTTAGTTTCATGTATGGATGTGTGCCCTTGGATGTGTTATTAAAACTGTGTGCCTCAGTTTTTCTCATCTTTACAGTGATGGTAATAAAAGTACCTGCAGGGTTTTGTAGGGGTCAAATGGCATAATATGTGCAAAACTCTTAGATAAAGCCTAGATAAACACAGACATCATGAATGTTCAAGAAAAGTTAGCTTTTAAAAGTGTAAGGCTGTACCAGGTATGTTTTGCAATTAACTTATATCTGTTGTGGGCATATACTGTGAGTGGATACTCTCTCATGTATGTGTGTTTCATTCCGTTCCTTGACTGTATATTGTTCCATTGCACCAATTTATCAGACTCCTGTTGGTAGTGTGTTGGGTGTTTCCAAGACCATCCTCAGGCTTACTGGTTCACTAGAAGGACTCACAAGATGTAGAAAAGATGTTGCACTTGCAGTTATGGTTTATTACAGGGCTTCCCAGATGGCTCAGTGGTAACAAACAAAAACAAAAACCACCTTCCAATTCAAGAGATGCAAGAGACATGGGTTCAGTTCCTGGGTCAGGAAGATCCCCTGTAGAAGGGAGCAGTAACCCACTCCAGTATTCTGGCCCGGAGAATCCCATGGACAGAGAGGCCTGATGGGCTATAGTCTATAGTGTCGCAAAGAGTCAGACACAACTGAGCACACGTGCATGCATGGCTTATTACAGTGAAAGGATATAAACTGGAACAAGCGCAGGGAAGAGGCACATGGTAATGGGGTGAAGTCGATAGAAACCAGAAATTAGCTTCCAGATTTTCTCCCAGTGGAGTCATATGGATGCACTTAGTTCTTCCACCAATGATTTGTGACAACACATGTGATGTCTTGCCAAGCAGGGATATTCACCAAGCCAGGATATTTATCGGGAGTCATTAGGTAGCATGCACTGCCTGTGTGACTGGCCTCACTCAGCTCACCACACTCTAGCCCTTCAGAGCAAAAGCAGGTGCCAGCCATATATCATATTTGCATAAACCATCTGATGAAATTGGTACTGCAGGCATACGGAAACACTGTTATCAAACAGAATATTCCATGGGCTCAGAGCTTATCTCCCCAGAGCTAGTCAAGAATCAGTCCTGAAGATGGGCCTTCCTTGGAAATGTGCAGAGTCTGATCAATATGGGTCTATTGATTTAACCCTATTCCACAGATAGACATTTAGGAGGTTGGCTGCCGTCTATGGGGTTGCACAGAGTCGGACACGACTGAAACGACTTAGCAGCAGCAGCAGCAGCATCTTGTAAATATTGTATGTAAAGAATACTTGACGAAGTAGCTGTATACATATTGTCTTAAGGATTTCTGTGAGTGTTTTATAGTATAAATTCATAAACTTGTTGAGTCAAAGAGCATATAGAATTCAGCTTTTGACAATTGTGTGATTTTGTCCATGAGAAGGTTGCTGTCACACTCTGACCAAGGAAATCAGTGTTGGCATCCCCCCACCACCACCCTCTAGAGTGTTTTATATCCTAAACCTTGGTGATCTTTTCCAAACCGATCATGACAACATGTCAGTTTAATTTGCAGTTCATTGTGATAAAAGAGATTGTACATTTTTAGTTTCTTTTTTGAGTTGAAGTGGCCTGTCAAATTTAAAGGATAGAAGGCTACAATAGAGTCAGGACAGTTGGTTAAATTTCTTTGAAAAAGAGTAGGTTTATATTTTTCTCAATATGCAATAAAGTACACCTCAGATGAATTGCTTTTCTGTAAAGGACCAAGTAGCAAATACTTCAGGCTTGGGGGGCTGTACTGTCTCTGTTGTATGTCCCTTTCTTTTTTCCCAAACAGCTCATGGGCCATAAAAAAGTAAGTAACAACCCTTATAGTTTGCTGGCCCTGTATTTAAACAATTTACTGTAAAAAAGTGAGTCATCTGATTCTTACTTGGTTAGTATGAGAATATTTTTATATTAAGTAAGACTCAAATATAGAACATTTTCTACTTGCAGTTCAGTGTTCTGTTATACTCCAATTATAAGCAATAAAGAAAGTCAACATAAGGGAAAATAACGTACCAAAGGGAAAAGCCTGATGACTAAACACAATTTTTAAATGAGGATTTAACTGTTTAGTCTCAAACATCCATAAATGCAGTGCAAAAGGAAGGTGAAGAGCTAGATATTTTTCAAATGCCTTTATAAAAGATATTTACCAGTGTAACAGTCTTAAAGATAGACATGGCTACCCACTCCGGTATTCTTGCCTGGAAAAGTCCATGGACAGAGGAGCCTGGCGGGCTCCAGTCCATAGGGTCTCAAAGAGTTGGACACAACTGAGCTACTAATACACACACAGGAAGAAAAGTCCTATCATATTACAAAATGGGCAAAGGACACAGCCAGACAATTCCAAAGGAAGAGATTCAGTATACTAGTTAATATGATATCTAGAACACATTGTCACTGGAAAGAAAAGAAATACATGTTTAAACATTAGGCTAACATTTCCAACCAAATTGGCAATGATTGAATAAAATAGTAATATTTCATGATGGCACAAGTGGTGTGAAATGAGCACTCTAATATGCTGCTACTGAGCATGTAAATAAAAAGTCTTTCCAAAGGACAGTTTGCAAAGCTCATCTGAAGAGCCTTAATCAGAAGCTCAGATTCTTAGACCTGAAAATAACCGCAGGAATGCTGAATAATTTAAATGCTATAATCTGTGTTTTCTCTTGGGCTACTGTAATGAAACGTTGTAGACCCAGTGGTTTGTCAATAACAGAACTTTATTTCTCATAGTTCTGGAGGCTGGAAATCTGACATCAGGGTGCCAGCCTGGCTGGCTTCTGATCAGGAGCCCTCTTCCTTGTTACAGGTAGTAAGCTTCTTCCTGTATCTTCACATGGTAGAGAGCAGAGAGATACAGCCAGCTCTTGTGTCCCTTCTAATAAGGGTGCTAATGCCATTCATGAGGGCTCCACCCTCATGACCTAATTACCCCAGAGGTCCCACCTCTTCATTCTATCACAGGTTAGGATTTCAACAGATGAATTTAATAGGGAACACAAACATTCAATGCTCTTAACATATCTATTTCAACATAATGAAAACACCAAAATATTTAGAAGCAATTTGATAGAAACCATACATGAGTATGTTACTTACCCATAAGAGGGAACACTAAACGTGCTAAAATTCATATCCCTGAAGAGTGTTTTATTACTAAGTGTGTTTTAGGCAGAATAAGCCCCACCCTCCACCCATGTTCGTCCCTGGGATCTGTGAATAGGTGACCTTACATGGCTAATGGGACACTACAGAATTAGGTGTGATTAAGTAAGGGATGGGAGAAGGCAATGGCACCCCACTCCAGTACTCTTGCCTGGAAAATCCCATGGATGGAGGAGCCTCGTAGGCTGCAGTCCATGGGGTCGCTAAGAGTCGGACACGACTGAGCAACTTCCCTTTCACTTTTCACTTTCCTGCATTGGAGAAGGAAATGGCAACCCACTCCAGTATTCTTGCCTGGAGAATCCCAGGGATGGGGGAGCCTGCTGGGCTGCCGTCTATGGAGTCGCTCAGAGTTGGACACAACTGAAGCGACTTAGCAGCAGCAGCAAGTAAGGGATATTGAGACGAGAGGATTATCCTGGATTTTCTGAGTGTGTCTTATGGAATCACAAAGCTACTTCTATGAGGGCGGCAAGACGGTCAAGGTCAGAGAAGGTGATGTAATGATGGAAGCAGAGGTCAGAGTAATATGGGGCCAGGAGCCAGGGAATGCAGGCCACCTTTAGGAGCTGGAAAGGCAAGGAAACATTACAGAGCCTCCAATAGACTGCAGCCCTGCCAGCACCTTGAATTTTGCTCACTTAGTTGCTCAGTGAGACTGATTATGGACTTCTGACCTCCAGAACTATAAAATAATGAACTTGTGTTTTTCTCAGTCACTAAATTTGTGGTAATTTATTATGGCAGCAGTAGGAAAGCCATACTCTAGTGGAAAGCTCACATACTGTCAGTGGGATGGGAAGACAGGATGTCACCACAGTGAGGTGGTTATTGCGGGGTGGTGCAGCCCCTGCAACAGACTCTCTGATAAGCTGTTGACCCTGTCTGCTGAAATTGTACACTTGCTGGATTAGACAACTTTAGGCTTAATGTTGTCCTGTGTCACAGTCTTTTTTGTATTACTGTTTAGGAACGACATATGAAATGATCTGTTTTTCCTTTTTAAAAAAACATTTATTTGGCTGCTTTGGGACTTAGTTGTGGTGCATGGGCTCAGTAGTTGTGGCCCGGTTTCAGTAGCTGCTTTGAGGCATGTAGGATCCTAGTTCCCTCTCCAGGGATTGAACCCAATTCCCCTGCATTGAAGGTGGATTCTTAACCAGTGGACCACCAGGGAAGTCCCATGATCTGTTTTCAATGCAGATATTCGCAGCCATTCAGGACCTGTTTCACTTTTGAGTTAATCTTAGCATCAGCAAGGTGACATCTCACATAAAGGAAAATTCAGAACCATGTCTAGGTATCTCTGCTTCCAACCTCTCAATCCTCTGAATGTTCATCTCCTTATAGTGTTCCGTGGTGACTCTGGCCCAGAACTGCATGTGGCTTGTGATCGCAAAGTCCCACCCCCCACCGCTCCCCCAGCCCCAGGAAAGTACAGATGTGCAGATGAATTCCATCAATAAATGTTGCTAATCAAACCTCGTGAAACTTGCTTCACCTGTCTGGGCCCCATATGCCTATATTCCCTTAATAAAAAATAGGAGAGTTTAGATGTGAACTTTCTGGTCTTTCCATGTTGAACGTTCTAGAATTCTTTGTTGGATCTAGTCCTCAGATGTGAGTGCCACTTTCACAAAGTGTAAATGGAGGTCACAAGATGAATTTAATATGGTTGTCCCTTGGTATCCGTGGGGGGGGGGGTGTGCACCCCTGCCCCTCCCCCTGCAGATACCAAAATCCCTGGATGCTCTTGTAAAATGATATATTATTTGGATACAACCTGTACACATCCCCTGGGATACTTTAAATCACCTAGAGATGACTTAATACCTAATGAAATGTAAATACTATGTAAATAATTGCAAATGCAATGGGCATAGTACAGTGTAAATAGTTACCAGCACAGCAAATTCAAGTTTTGCTTTTTGGAACTTTCTGGAATTTTATTTAGATTTTTTTTCCCGTGTTGAGGCATGTGAGATCTTAGTTCCCTGACCACGGATTGAACCTGTGCCTCCTGCAGTGGAAGTGTGGAGTCCGAACCGCTGGACTGCCAGGAAATCCCCTTTTTGGAATATATTTGATCAAGGATGGTTGAATCTGCAGGTGCAGAACCCATGGGTACAGAAGGCTGATTGTATACGCCTGGGTGAAAGTGAAAGTTAAGTTGCTCAGTCGTGTCCGACTCTTTGCGACCCCATGGACTGTAGCCCACCAGGCTTCTCTGTCCATGGGATTCTCCAGGCAAGAATACTGGAGTGGGTTGTCATTTCCTTCTCCAGGGGATCTTCCTGACCCAGGGATTGAACCCAGGTCTCCCGCATTGCGGGCAGATGCTTTAACCTCTGAGCCACCAGTACATAGACATAATTGATGGCTATCATCAGAATTTGTATGGGGTTTGCCTGGTTACAGAGGAAAAAGAACACACAAAGTCAGTGTTGATGAGAAGGTGAAGTTTCTGTCCCTTTATTTTTTCTTCTGTTCTTTTTCACTACCACCAGAAATCTTCAGAAGAGGGATAGAAAACAGGATGGGAGAAAAGAAAGGGTGCAGTCCCCTGAAAGTCCTTCTTAAGAAACTGATGCATGGGCAGAGGTTAGAAAACATTCTTGCTGATTTGTGTTTTTGATACCACCTCTCCGCTCTGCCTTCTTTCTGCTTTCTTCTTTTGGTGAGAATAGATTTTGTCTAGTGCTAAAATACTCCAGGGGCTCCCCTGTGCTTCTGTGTAACCAGTGCTCCATTCAGCAAGCAGGCTGATAGTTTTTCAGAACTTGAGAAGATTGCTCGATTTAATATTATAAGAATTAACACACACCATAACTTAAACATCTGCATCTGGAGTTTTCTTCTCGTAATACTTTCTGCTGGGAATTCACTTTTAAGTCAATGGGGGTTAATAGAAACCAGTATCATTTATCCCAATACTGAAGGGCATACCACACTCTCTTAGTGTCTTAGGCACTTGGAAGCCAAATGCTTTAGTACCAGTTTCACCACAGCCTGTTGGCGATGCAAAGACTAGCTTTTGCTGTAATTTAGCAAAACGATATTCTTGGCAAGTTTCATTCCACAATTAGCATTCTCCCTGTTAGGGAGTGAAACCATGGATTTCCTGCTGCGGGAGTGACAGAGGCAGTGTAGGGATGGAAAACAAACGTATTTGCTGTGCCATCCAAGCTATGATTTTTGTTGAGGTATAATTTACGTAGAAGATCTGACAGTTGTAAAATTATTGAGTTATGCAACCGTGATTCATTGCCTCACCCCCAAAAGTTCTCTAATGCTTGTTCACATTCAGTGCTTGTTCCTAGCCCTACTGCTGCTACTGCTAAGTCACTTCAGTCGTGTCCGACTCTGTGCAACCCCATAGACAGCAGCCTACCAGGCTCCCCCGTCCCTAGGATTCTCCAGGCAAGAACACTAGAGTGGGTTGCCATTTCCTTCTCCAATGCATGAAAGTGAAAAGTGAAAGTGAAGTCGCTCAGTCATGTCCGAGTCTTCGCCACCCCATGGACTGCAGCCTACCAGGCTCCTCCATCCATGGGATTTTCCAGGCAAGAGTACTGGAGTGGGGTGCCATTGCCTTCTCTGGTTCCTAGCCCTAAGTAACTACAAATCTTTGTTCTATAGATTTGCCTTGCCTAGAAATTTCATATAAATGAAACCATGTAACATGTAGTCTTTCATGTTTTGCTCCTTTCAAATGGTTTTGGGTTTCATCCATGTCGTAGCAGGTGTCAGTATTTTATTCATTTTGTTCAATTGAAATATATTTGATATATAATATTGTATAGGTTTAAGGTACAATGTGCTAACTTGATATATTTATATACTGTAATATGTTTATCATTGTAGCGTTAGCTAACACCTCTATCATGGTGTATAGTTATTATTTCTTTTTTGAGCATCAGATCCCCAGGACTTATTTATCTTATACTAGTTTTAAGTTTGTAGTAACACCATCTCCCCAGCTCTGCAATTCCCCAGCCCCTGGTAACCATCATTCTGTTCTTTGGACATTTTCTGAGGGGAGGGGCCACACTGCACAGCATGCAGGATCTTAGTTCCTAGACAAGGGATTGAACCTGTGCTTCCTGTGGTGGAAGCGAAGAGTCCTAGCCATTGGACTGCCAGGAAATTCCTTCTGTTCTCTGTTTTTATGGCTTTAGCTTTTTTAAGATTCATACAGTGAATGTTTATATAGTGATATCATACAGTATTTGTCTTTTTCATCTGATTTACTCTCACTTAACATAATGCCCTCAAGGTACATTTTTATTGTTGCAAATGGCAGGATTTCCTCCTCATGGCTGAGTAATATTCCATTGTGTGCATGTACCATATCTTCTTTATCCATTAATCCATTGATGGGCTCTTGTTTCCACTATTGTGAACAATGTTCCAGCAAACATGGAAGTTCAGACATCTTTTCCATATGCTGTTTTCATTTCCTTGGATATACACCCAGAAGTGGTATTGCTGGATCATATGGTGATTCTATTTTTAATTTTCTGAGGAACCTTCATACAGTTTTCCATAATGGCTGAGCCAATTTACATTCCTACCAATAGTGTACAAGGGTTCCCTTTCCTGCACATCCTTGCCAACAATTGTTATGCTTGTCTTTTTAATAATAGCCATTCTATCAGGTGTGAGGTGATATCTCATTGTGGTTTTGATTTGCATTTCCCTAGTGATTAATTATGCTGAGCATCTTTTCCTGTATCTTTTGGCTATTTGGATGTCTTCTTTGGATATGCCTATATAGTTAATCTGCCTGTTAAAAATCATATTGTTATTTGAGTTGTATGAGTAATTTATATATTTTGGATATTAACTGCTTATTGACATCTGGTTTGCAAATATTTTCTTCCATTCCATGGTTTGCTTTTCCATTTTGTTTATTATTTCTTTTGTTGTACAACTTTTTAGTGTGATGTTGTCCCACTTTTGATTTTTGCTTTTGTTGCTTGTGTTATTGGTGTTAGATCCAAAAAATTATTGCCAAGACCCAATGCCAAGGATGGAGAAGGAAATGGCAACCCACTCCAGTGTTCCTGCCTGGAGAATCCCATGGACGGAGAAGCCTGGTAGGCTGCAGTCCATGGGATCGCACAGAGTCGGACACGACTGAAGCGACTTAGCAGTAGCAGCAGCAGCAATGCCAAGGAGCGTCTTCCTTTTGTTTTCTTCTAGGAGTTTATGGTATTTGGTCTTATGTTTAAGTCTTTAATCCATTTTAAGTTAGTTTTTGTGAGTGGTATTAGAGTCTCGTTTCATTATTTTGCATGTGACTTTCTAGTTTTCCCCAGCACCATTTGTTGAAAAGACTATCATTTATCCATTGAATGTTCTTAGAACATTAATTTACTGTATATGTGGGGTCAGTTTATTCTTTTTAATTGTTCAATAGTGTTCCATTGTATAGATACCCAGCATTTAATTTATCCATTTAGTTAATGGGCATTCAGATTGCTTCCAGTTTGGGGTCTTTATTAGTAATATGGCTATGAATACTTATATATTATGTGTATTTTCATTTTTTTATGTAGGTTTTCATTTCTCTTGGTTATATATTGAATTATATGGTAACTCTTTGTTTAACCTTTTAAAAAACTGAAACTGGTTTCTAATGTGGCTGTATCATTTTACATTCCTACTAGCACTATATGAGAGTTATATTTTCTAAATCTTCTGCTAACATTTGTCACTGTTTTTTTATTGCTAGTCATTCAAATGGGTATGTAGTACTATCTCATTGTTTTAATTTGTGTTTTCCTAATGACTGATGTTGTTTAGCACCTTTTCATGTACTTTTTAGCCATTTCTTTAGTAAAATACTGTTTAAATTATTTGTCTGTGTTTTTAGTTGAGATGTTTGACATTGAATATTATGATATATGTATATATATGTATATATCAGTCATTGATCAGAAATATGACTTAAAAGTATTTTCTACCAGTATTGGCTGGTCTTTCCATTTTGTTAATGGTATCTGTTGAAATTCAGATTTACATTTTGATCATATTCAGTTTATCAACTTTTTTCTTTTATGGATTGTGCTTTTAGTGTCATATCTAAGAAATCTTGACACTTAATCCAAGGTCATAAAGATTTTCTCCTACTTTTCCCTCCACAAGTTTTTTTTTTTTAATTTTATTTTATTTTTAAACTTTACATAATTGTATTAGTTTTGCCAAATATCGAAATGAATCCGCCACAGGTATACATGTGTTCCCCATCCTGAACCCTCCTCCATCCTCCCTCCCGATACCATCCCTCTGGGTTGTCCCAGTGCACTAGCCCCATTACAGTTTTACAAGTCTTATCCATCTATTTTAGTCAACTGTCCATTTTAGTTAATTTTTTTTCAGGAATAGGAAAGATTTTTTACTTGGAGCAAGTAAATGATCCCCAAAGCAGTATCTCCCATTTTAGTTAATTTCTTTTTTGTATAGGGTATAAGGGTAAGGGTCTAGATTCATTTTTCTTCTTTTCTATGTAGACATTTAGTTTTCCAGTGCCATTGTTGAAAGGTTGTCATGTTCCCCTCGAATTGCATTGGCACTTTTATCAAAGCTTAGTTCACCATAACTTGTTTTTTTTTTTTTTGACTCTCAGTTCTGCTTAATAATTGTATCTGCTTTTATGCTAATATCACACTGTTTTGATTATTGTAGTCTTTTGCTGCTGAAATCAGATAGTGTAAATCTTCCATCTTTGTACGTCTTTTAAACAATTATTTTGACTTTTCTAGCTCCTTTGAATTTCTATGTAAATGTCATGAACAGCATGTCCTTTTTTTTTTTAATAAAAATATATGGATTTTCGGGACTTCCCTGTGGTCCAGTGGCTAAGACTCTGGGCTCCCAAAGCAGGGAACCTGGGTTTGATCTCTGGTCAGGGAACTAGATCCCACATGTTGCAACTAAAAGATCCTATATACCATAACTAAGGCCAGGTGCAGCAAAAAAAAAAAAAAAATATATATATATATATACATACATACACATATGGATTTTCATAGTGTTTCTATTGAATCAATAGATTGATTTTTGTAGAATTTCTATCTTGGCATTACTGGATATCATAGTAGAACATTTTCCCTTTTATTTAGGTCTTTAAATAATGTTTGTAGCTTCTAGTATAAAAATCTTGCACTTCTGTTAATTTTCTTCCTAGGTATTTAATTCTTTTCAAACCTGTCTTCTTCATACCATTTTCAGATTGTACATTTGTAGAATATAGTATATATAGAATAACATTGAACACCCACTCTGTCCAGAACTCTGTTTAGTGCTGAGGATGTGATGAGACATGAGTCAGAAAGTGGCAATACTTTGGTGATGAGACTTCTGAAGGAGCCTCAAGCCCAACCTACCTCCTCTGCAACTGGGATTGCAACCTCAGCCTAGAAGAGGTGGGCATAGTTTTTCCAACCTCTGGTCCATCAAGTCAGTCTTTCCTGGCAGTGATGCTACTAGTTTTCACATTCAACTTGGCCCTTGTATCACCATCCTATTCATTGAACTGGGCTGGGCGGTTGCTCTTGTCAGAGTCCTACTGTATTTACCCAAAGCTGAGCATTATTTTATGAACATATGCATCCCAATTTATCATATGCCTTTCATTATTTTCCAGAGACCTGAAACGATTGTTTTGACAATTTTATCCATGTATTGGGTTGCTTTTTAGAGAAGGGATGTGTTGGCTTCTTCTTTCCTTTCCTTCCTTACCAGAAGTCCTGCCTATGATCTTAAATGTCTAGACTATGTAAGGCATGGTGGAGTATGTGTGAAAGCCTAGTGGAAGAAAAACAAGGTTTATAATGCACCTCATTCTGGCATTCCCAATGATATATATTGTGATCATTTTGTAATATGAACTCAAAATGAGTGGACAACAACACCTTGTGTTGATGGGACCCTCCATCACAGTTCTTCTGTCATAGTGTACTTATTTAGAGAAACAGAAAAAAATCTTACTTATTTTCCCAAGGTGATAACCTTATAAAGATATGACGTATTGATGGAGGTTAAATAAGAGAGACTTGTTTGTGTATGTGTGTGCTCAGTGGTGTCTGACTCTTTGAGACACTGTGGACTATAGCCTGTCCTGCTCTTCTGACATTGGGATTTTCCAGGCAAGAATACTGGAGCAGATTGCCATTTCCTTTTCCAGGGGATCTTCCTGACCCAGGGATCAAACCCGCCTCTCTTGCGCCTCCTGCATTGGCAGACAGATTCTTTACCACTGGCCACCTGGGAAGCCCAAGAGAGACTTAAATACTATTAAAATTAGACTTGGTTGGTTTGCTACAGATATTAATACTTCAGTATTCAAGTCTACTATACTTTGAGTTTCAACAGAATTTACAGAAGAAAATATAGGTTATAATCCAGTTTAACAATGCCATTTGGGTAAATAATAAAATAATATAATTCTGATTTTTAGTAATTTGTTAGTTTATCATCAAAGGTAGTTTAGGACAAAATACTAAGGTTACTGTGAGCTTTAAAGTTCTGAGGCATCACACAAATTAATCATCTAGCACAAGCAATATTATTTTTAAATTTCTAAGACAAGTTGGTCAGTCTTCAGTGCAGCATTGTATTCTTTAAAAAAATTATTTATTTTTGACTGCGCTGGGTCTTCATTGCTTCACCCCAGCCTTTTCTAGTTGCAGTGAGTAGGGGCTACTTCTCGTCGCGGCGCGCAGGCTTCTCGTCGCGGCGCGCAGGCTTCTCGCTGCGGCACACAGGCTTCTCGTTGTGGTGACTTCTTTTATTGTGGGGCTTGGGCTCTAGGCGCCCAGGCTTCAGGAGTTGCAGCCCTTGGATCTAGAGTGTGGCCCCAATAGTTGTGGTTCACAGGCTTAGTTGCTCTTTACTGTGTGGGATCTTCCTCCACTAGGGATCAAACTGGTGTCCCCTGCATTGGCAGGCGGATTCTTAACCACTGGACCACCAGAGAAATCCCCAGTATTCTGTTTTTAACAGCGATAGCAAAGATCATTTCTCAAGAAGGCAGGATTATTTTATTTTCAAAGTTAAAATGTAGGCTACATATTGTCAAACTGAATCCATCAGTATGTAAAAGCATTATACTCAATAACCAGTGAGATTTATCCCAGGATGCAAGGTTAGTTTAATATCAGGAAATCAATTAATGTAATACTTCATATTAATAAAATAACAAAACTCACACAATCATCTGAATAGACACAGAAAAAGCATTTCACAAAATCTGCCCTCTCTGGGGGCTTCCCTCGTGGCTCAGCTGGTAAAGAATCCGCCTACAATGCAGGAGACCTGAGTTCAATTCCTGGGTTAGGAAGACCCTTGGAGAAGAAGGGAACAGCTACCCATTCCAGTATTCTGCCCTGGAGAATTCCATGGGGTCGCAAAGAGTCGGACATGACTGAGCAACTTTCACTTTCATTTTATTTCACCCTTTCTGTATCAGAATCCTCAACAAACTAGAAATAGTTACCCTAAATCTGATAAAGAATGTTTATGAAAAACCTACAGCTTACCATTGTACTTAACAATGAAAGACTGAATGCTTTTTCCCTAAGATCAGGATATCTACTCTCACCATTTCTATTCAACGTGGTACTGAGGTTCTAGTTAGGGCAATCAGGCTAGAAGGAGAGATGTATCCAGATTGAAAAGGAAGAAGTAAAATTGTATTTGTAAGTGACAAAGTCTGGCTCAGACGGTAAAGAATCTACCCACAATACAGGAGACCCTGATTCCATCCCTGGGTGGGATAGCTTCCTTGGAGAAGGGAATGGCAACCCACTCCAGTATTCTTGCCTGGAGAATCCCAGGGACAGAGGAGCATGGTGGGCTACAGAGCATGGGGCTGCAGAGAGTTGGACATGACTGAGTGACTAACACTTTTTTCAGTTTTACTTTAGTCTTCCATACAGAAAATACTAAATATTCACTAAAAAGCTATTCGAACTAATAAATGAGTTCAGCAAGTTCGCAGAATACAAACAAACTAATATACAGAATCATATTTTATGTAATAGCAGTGAAAAGTTTGAAAAGGAAGTTAAGAAAACAATTTCACGAACAATGGCATCAAAACAAATAAAATAGTTAGAAATAACATTTTTCCTTAGGAATTTGTTTCCTTAGGAAAAAGAAATACAAAACTTGAATTTTGAAGCTACAAACCACTGTTGAAAGAAAATAAAGAAGATCCAAATAAATGGAAATACATCCATGTCTGTATCTCATCATATTTGGTAATCCTTGCTCCCCTGGTGAAATAAGATTCACTTTCCTTTCCGGCTTCACTGTACCCCATAGAAATAGCTGTCACAGCGCCTTTAACACTTCATTATACTTTTGGTTTGTTTAGATACTTGTTGCTTTCTTTTGGCCTGTCAATTCCTTATAGGTAGAGACTATATTTCTCTGTCTTATTAATTTTTGCATCCCTACCTCTGTGCCTGGGGACCTAGCAGGCTTTCAGCAAATGCTGAATGGATATGTGAGAGACTTAAGGGAAATCCAAGTATGGATGAGTGATCCTGGTCCCTTCCATGCTGGGATAGCCTGGATTCTATTTTGTGGAAATTACAGGTGTGTGTGTGTATGTGTGTGTGTGCGTGTGCGCGTGCGCGTACGTGTGTCTGTGTGTGTGTGGTGTGTGTGTGTGTTTCCCTGGTGGTTCTAGTGGTAAAGAACCTGCCTACCAATGCAGGAGACCTAAGAGATGTGGGTTCGCTCCCTGGGTTAGGAAGATACCCTGGAGGGGGGCATGGCAACTAACCTACTCCGGTATTCCTGGAGAATCCCATGGACAGAGGACCCTAGTGGCTACAGTCTATAGGGCTGCAAAGAGCTGGGCACGAACTAAAGCTACTTAGCTTGTGTGTAAGTGTATGTGTATGAATGAAGAGAAATAGTAACTGACTTGTGACCACAGGGTACCTATTTTGGGCAATTGCCCATTAAATTTTTTGTTGTTTCGTTTTTGTTTTATTTTATATTGGAATATGCTTGATTAACAATGTTATGTTAATTTCAGGTATTCAACAGAGTGATTCAGGTATGCATATACATGTATCTATTCCTTTTCGAATTCTTTCCCCATTCAGGTTATTCCAGAATACTGAGCAGAGTTTCCTGTGCTATACAGTAGGTCCTTATTGGTTATTTATTTTAAATATAGTAGTGTGTATATGTCAGTCCCAAACTCCAAGCTTATCCCTCCTCTAACTTGTTTTTTGGTTTGATTTTTCAAAATACTTATATATCAAAATCGTTTGTTTTAAATTATGTCTTGTTTGTCTGCTTTGTGTACAGCATCCTGTGAACTAGTTATTTGAATATGGCTGACCTGCCTCTTGTAGAAGACAGTTGGGGTAGTTGAAATTACATTCTTGATAAAGAAGCTCTTTGGATTTAAGGATTTTGCCCAACCTGTATAATTATCCCCAGCCCTAGGGTCCTTCCACTCACTCCCATTCCTTCCAATGATTCCCTAAGGCTGTACTTCTCAATCCTGCTGCTCATTGCATTCACCAGGGGAGCTTAAAAAAATATTTCTTACCCCCTCCAATGGACAAACTGCCTCCAAATTTCTAGGGATGAGACCCAAGCATGGATATCTTTTGTAAAACTTCCAGATCAAAACTAAGCAGGACTCTTGTGGGGCTTTCCTGGGTATAAGAAACTCTCGGTGTTCCCTGATTGTTGTTTGTAAGGAAAAGACTTCATCCTCCCAGACCTTCCCTGAGTTCCAAAGGGCAGATTCAAGCAGTTAGTGATTAGGGAAGTGAGGAAATGCAGGAATAAAGGAAAAGCAGTCAAGAAAGAATAGTAGAGCAATAAAGCAGAGTCATGGTAGCCCTTCAAGGGATGTACTTAGCAATCTGATACACATCTTAGGGTTCTTCTAACAGAACTAAGACCCCCAAACAGGAGGAGGATGGTGACTCCATAATGAGTACAAGATTCCTGGAGCACTGCTCTGTTACCCCACCACCATCAATCAGAAGAAAGTCATATACCTTGAGTCTCAAATGTTGTTTTTAAATAAAAAGTGCTGGGGAGTTCGAGCCTTTGAGTGTGAGCTTCCCATTCTCCTTGCTTTTAGCCCTTGCAATAAATAAGCCTTTCTCTGCTCCAAACTCTGAGTTTCAGTTTGTTTGGCTTCACTCAGCATCAGGCACACAGACTTGGGTTTGGCCATGAGGTGACTGCTGTGCAGACAGTGTTGAGAATCAGACTCTGTGGGCATCCTGGGGGTCTTTCAAAGATGATGTTGGCAGTATGTGTTTGAACTTTTGCGTGCAAATACCTTCTTTGGGAGGATGAAATAAAGCAGATTCTCAAAGTGTGGGTCAGCAGATCAGCAGCATCAGCAGCATCAGCATCACCTGGAACTTCATTCAAATATGTATGTCCTTGGACCTCCACCCCAGACCTACTGGATCAGAAACTCAGGATTGGGGCTCAGTAGGCTCCTTTCGCAAGCGTTGCAGATGACTGATATGCTCTGAAGTCTGAGAATTACTGTGTTAAAAAAATCGGACCTCTGTTCTTATAAGGAATGAGGCTAGACCACAGCTGGCGATGGTCCCCGAGTTGGGAGTCCGCACTCCTTAGGCCTCCTGTGTTGCAGGAGACAGTGTCGGGTGTGAGAGGATGGTCACATCCCAGGTCTTAGGTGAGTCCCTGGGATGACCAAGTGTGAGTTCTTGGCTTCATGCAGGAAAGAATTCAAGAGTGAGCCATAGTACAGTGAAGGAAGGTTTATTCAAGGAGATACAGGCTCCATAGACATAGTGTGGGCCATCTGAGAAGGCTAGAGGCTCCGAAATATGCGGTAGTTAGTTTTTATGGGCAGGGTTAATTTCGTAGGCTAGGGAACAAGGATTATTCCAACTATTTTGGGTGAGGGGATGGGGATTTCCAGGAGTTGGGCCATTGCCCATTTTTGGACCTTCTTGGTCAGCCTCGGGAACTGTCATGGGCCTGTGGGTGTGTCATTCAGCTTGCTGATAGGAGTTACAATGAGTGTATACTGAGGCTCAGAGTCTAGTGGAAGTCACCTCATCTACCACCTTGGATCTAATCGGTTCTAACCAGTTTATGTTGTCCTCAATGGCTGTCATTCTTTTCAAGATTGTGCCCTACTCCCTTCCTGTCTGACCTGTACCCTCAGCAGAGCAGAGAGCCTGACTCTGCCTTGACTAAGGACATGAAGGTCCATCCTGGGCTAGTTTTGTTTTCAGCAGCCTTTACCCCTCCTCTCATAGGTATCGGACCTCCTTGTTCTGGTAAAGATGGTGCCTTGGGGTGTTTTGTTTAGCCCATCTCCCCTTCCTGCTTCTTGCAGGATCTTCAGTCCTTTTGCCTCCCTCTCACTCAGAATCTTGGGTTTTCTCTCTCTGCTTTCCCTTTCCCGGTCCCCTGCAGACCCTGCTAGCCTCACCCATAAAACCTTCCAACGTTTTCAACACCGGAGTGCCTAGGAGTCTATACTTTTTGCTGTGCCACATACAAGCCTATGTACCTGTAACTCACTTCTTCATTATTCTAGTGAAACTGCTTTTCACTGAACTAAAGTTTACCAAATCTAAATCCTCCTTCCCCCACCACTAATCTTAGTCTCCTTTGAATTTCCTGTGTTGTTGCGTGTTCTTGGTCACCGTTTCTTGATTGATAGATACTTTGTGCCTTTGTGTGTCACTTACCCTCTTAATTTTATTTTCCCTGCCTTCCTTTAGTTTGGCCCCAGAATTCTGTCCTCTGCTCACTTATTCCTCTGACATTGACATCCATGCTGTGTCTGATGCTCTGCTTGGTCCTGGGGATACCATAACACACAAGACACAGCCGTCACCTTCCTGGAGGCCCTGGTGCCCCAGCCCAACTCTTCCAGGGAGATGGGCTCTGGGAACGTTTTGGGCGGAGTGATGATTCTGCAGGCCTGGTCAGGGCGACTCAGAGGAGGGGACTTTGGCTCAGGGAATGCCCAGGAATTTGCCCGTGGCAAGGGCAGGGAAGAAAACATTCATTGTGAGCAGAGGAAAGAGCATGCCATTTTCCGAGAGCAGCGGTTTTAGTGTTAGATCGTGGGATTCATGACAGCAAGTATTGGAAGTTGACCCTGGAGGGGTTTGGGGAGCCAGATAAAGACATTACATGCTGTATTTAGACATTTGTAATTTACCCTGAGAGCAGTGAGTTAAAAAATACACATATATGTTTCCAATTTAACTTTTGCCCAAAATAAGCCATTCTCACTCTATCTCCTTCTACAGTGTCCCCTCAGTAGTACTCAAGTATTTAAAAGGAAAAGTGAATGCCCTCCCCTACCAGAATCATCCCAAGGGTGATTTCTGTTACCAGTTTCTGTGTGTTCCAGATATTTATAAATATAAGCCTTGCTGTGGTCCCTTGAATAATACATTGCTGTCATCTTTACACGTCAGCATGTTTGTATCGGCCTCATTCTTTTTAAGACCTGTGGCATTTCATTATATCAATGTCCTGTATTCTGTTTAACCACTTTCCTATGATGGGCGTTGAAGTTGTCAAGTGTTCACTATTGTGAATGTATAACAGTGCGCGTGCGTGCACACACACACACACGCACGCTAATAGCAGCACACATCCTTGTCTATGTTTCTTTGTTCTTTTGAGTTCTTCCAGTAAACTTTTGAGGAACTTCAGAGGAAACACAAAGGGGAAATTGCCAAGCCCAAGATTAAGCTCATTCATGTCCCTCCAAGGTGCTTGGAGCCAAGAGAAACTTTGCCAAACTGATAGGTGAGAAATAGGCACGTAATATTGTAGTAGATATCCCTTTTATGAGCAACATTGAGAATATTTTCCTATGTATGTTGACCAATAATTTCTTCTGTGAAGTGTGTATCATTTGTCTGTTTTCTTACTGGGCTGCTTTTTTTTTCTTACTGATGCAAGGAGGTTTTAAAAAGATTTGAGTTATTATTTTTTCATTGGCATTTAATTACCATTTTAAATTAATATACAGTTTGCAAATACTTGTAGATACAAGTTTGGAATACTCATGAGGGCAGTCACTCCATCTCCTTCCCTCAATCCTATTCTGTGTCCCTCTGCCCCAGGGCTCTTACCAGCTTGGGGAGTGACTTTTCAGGCCCTTTTATATCCCTTTAGACACCTTTGTATTGAGAGAAAATATATTGAGGGTTTTGTGTTTCATTAGCTACTGAAGATACATTTCAAGTTCTGAAACTTTTTCAGTAACAGTATGTCTAGTTCATCTTTGTTGTTATCAATACATATAAAACCAGCTATCATGGTTACCTGCTGCATAACATTCTGTATGTGGCTGTAACAGGATTTATTTAACCATATCCCCCATGGATTAACCTTGCCCCCTTCCTCCCCAATCTATCCTGTGTTATAAACAGTGCTACACTTCTAATCCTTGTGCATTCCCCCTTGATCGCTCCAATGTTTGTCCTGAATGGTTTAAAGCAAGAGAGTTCAGATCAGAAGTGTCCGCAGGAGCAACTCTGACAACAGAGTGAAGGAAAGGCAGCTAGGTTGGAACCAGTTAGGAGGTTATTGCAATAGTCCAGGTGAAAGAGAAAATGAATCTGAATTGATGCATCCAGTTTAGAGAGAGATGCAGGAGGTTTGGAGAAAGAGACCTGTGAGATGGGTGTGGAGTGGTTTAGACTGCCCACAGACAGAGTTTGAAAATTGAAACAAAGCTTCTTTCTTTTCATTGATTAAGTTGGTACATGGATTTGCCAGATATGAGTAAAACAGTACCAGCTGTAGCACTGTCTTCTGCAATGCTAGTCCTTGGGAAAGGAGAGAGCCTTTAGCCCAGGGAGGGTTACAGGTGACGCCTGTCACTCTGTCAGGCAGGACCCAGTATGTGCTGAGGTCAGGGGTGTGTGTGTATGGTCCTAGTGACCTGGAATCCTAAGGGGTGCTACTTGACAGGTAAAGGACAGCAACTGTGTTAGTGGTTTCCAGAAGGTGCCATAGTAGTCACTTTGTCTAGCCATCGGCAGAGGGCCGGAAGACTGCTGCTTTTGTGGGGCTTCTTCCCTAGGCATCTAGGAATATATGGGGTATATTCACTCACTGTCTTAAATTACTTGGCTAAAATCTCTCATGATCTTCAATTCAAGATTTGAGTGCCCTTTAGGGCCAAATCCAAACCCTAATGAAATTCCATCATCTTTTATAATAATATATAGAACCTTTGAACTTGAACTAATTTAAAGGAGAGTCTGGTAGGGAAAGGGCAAAAGCCTTGTTAAAAGATAAAATATACCTATGGCCCTGTGCCTAGAAGGGCAATTTTCTGGGTGATCACTTCCAGCAGAAAGATAGAAGGTTGAAATGACCTGATGTTGGATATGGGACTGGAAAAGAAAAGTGAGTCAAGAGCGACTTTGAATTTGTAATTCAGGTGACCAGAAGGATAATGTATAGATGGGACAGCAAAATACATCTGTGTTAGAATACAGATTTAAGTTTACAGTGCCCATAGCCCTCATATTAGTCAGGGCTCTCCAGAGAAACAGAACCAATAGGAGTAACACACACATAGACACACACAAACACACACGCACACACACTCACGCACATGCTCTTGTGATTATTGTTCAGTTGCTAAGTTGCATCCGACTCTTTGTGACTCCATGAACTGCAGCACGCCAGGCTCCCCTGTCCTTCACTATCTCCTGGAACTTGCTCAGACTCATGTCCACTGAGTCAGTGATGCCATCCATCCAACCATCTCATCCTCTGTTGTCCCCTTCTCCTGCCTTCAATCCCTCCCAGCATCAGAGTCTTTTCCAATGAGTCGACTCTTTGCATCAGGTGGCCAAAGTATTTGAGCTTCAGCTTCAGCATCAGTCCTTCCAATGAATATTCAGGATTGATTTCCTTTAGGATTGACTGCTTTGATCTCCTTGCTGTCCAAGGGACTCTCAAGTGTCTTCTCCAACACCACAGCTTGAAAGCATCAATTCTCTGGGATTCAGCCTTCTTTATGGTCTAGCTCTTACATCCGTACATGACTACTGGAAAAACCATAGGTTTGACTGTATGGACTTTTGTCAGCAAAGTGATGTCTCTGCTTTTTAATATGCTGTCCTGTGGTTATAGAGACTGAGAATTCCCCAAGTTCGAGGTCCAAGAAAGAGGTTGAGTAGTTCAGTCCGAGTCTGCAACCTGAAGTTCCAGTGGTGTAAATCTCACTCTGAAGGCAGGAGAACACAACATCCCAGCTCCAAAGTCAGGTGGAGAGGCAAGTTCTCCTTTTCTAAACCTTTTTGTTCTATTCAGGTCCACTGTAGATTAGATGATGTCCACCCACATTGAAGAGAACAGTCTGCTTTCCTCAGTCTACTGAGTCAAATGTAATCTCATCCAGGAACATCCTCAGGGACATAATCCAGAAATGATGTTAGCCTAATACCTACTCTACTCTCCCTGTGATCCAATAAAGTTGATACATATAGTTAACCATTGTGCTCCATAAGACAGATGTTTCTAATAGGGATTACAACTCAAGATAGGTGAGGACTTGATGCTAAAGCTGAAACTCCAATACTTTGGCCCCCTCATGCGAAGGGTTGACTCATTGGGAAAGACTCTGATGCTGGGAGGGATTGGGGGCAGGAGGAGAAGGGCACGACAGAGGATGAGATGGCTGGATGGCATCACCGACTCGATGGACTTGAGTTTGAGTGATCTCCGGGAATTGTGATGGACAGGGAGGCCTGGTATGCTGCGATTCATGGGGTCACAAAGAGTTGGACATGACTGAGCGACTGAACTGACTGACTGACTGACAGGTACACTGTACCTGCACAGGTACAGGTGCACTGGTGACTGTGAAAGTGAAAAGTAAAGATTTTAGAGTGAATGGGATCCTCAGGAGGGTGTGTCAGTCAAGTTAGACCACTCCATGTCAAGGATAGGCAGAAGAAATGGAATAGCTAGTGAGACAAGCAGAAAACCAGGGAAGAAATGGGTTCTTGAAGTCTAAGAAAGACATAATTTCAGGGAGGAAAAGATGAGATAATTAGACATTCCCGTAAGATGAGATTTGATTAGTGTCCTTGGAAATCAGGACATCTTCATTCACCCTTTTCAAAAGAGGATGCTGGTCATTTCCATTTTAAGTATTTGCTCTGTTGGGCTTCCCAGGTGGCACAGTGGTGAAAGAACCCAACTGCCAATACAGGAGATGCAAGAGACATGAATTTGATTCCTGGGTCAGAAAGACCCTGTGGAGGAGGAAATGGCATCCCACTCCAGTTCTTGCCTGAAGAATCCCATGGACAGAGGAGCCTGGCGGGCTATAGTCCATGGGGTCACAAAGTGTTGGACACGACTGAGCGTGGACACAGACAGATTTGTTCTTCGATGGTGTTCTCTTGTGGCATTCAGAGATTTCAATGTGTCTATTGCATTAGGGCAATTCAAGCTAGCTGCTGTAATAACATTTCTAGAAGTCTCAGGGGCACGACACAATTAACTCATAGTTTCTCACTGTATATGGGTAGGGCGCATATGGGGCAGCCTACCCATATAGGGCAGCCCTCCTTGGCAGCAGTCCTCCAACAGTGCTTTGGAGGACCGAAGCACTTATGATGCTGCCATCTTTAAAATGAGATCACTGCAGTATTCTTGCCTAGAGAATTTCATGGACAGAGAAGCCTGGTGGGCTATATTCCATGGGGTTGCAAAGAGTCAAACAACGACTGAGCAACTAACTCTTAACTGTTTGTAGTTGCTGAGGAAAGGCAAGAGAGGGCATGGACAGGATTGCAGGGCTGTATGGCCAGGTCTGGAAGGAGAGTAATTAACTTCCATTCATATTCTTTTGACCAGAACTGTGTCACATGATTTCTATGTAATTGCACAGGAAAGTCTAGACTGGGAAATGGTGAGCGTTTAACCCTTCTTTGTCACTATACCAAAGGCATACCTACAGCCTTCACCTCTGTCTCTAGTTACAGGGTTCACATGTCTAATTTCTTAGTGGACATTTCAGACTCGTTTGAATTACAGTTAACCCTTGAACAATCGGGTGTTAGGACACTGACCTTCTGAGTTGTTGAAAATCCACGTATAACTTATGGTGACCCTCTGTGTATGGAGTTCCTCTGTATCCATGAGTCTTCTATGCAAGCTTCCACATCCTTGGATACAACCAACCTCAGATGGTGTGGTGTTGTAGTACTTACTATTGGGGAAAAAAAAATTGCATATAAGTGGGCCCTTGCAGTTAGATCTGTGTTCCAGGATCAACTGTAGATCTTACTACTCCCTTCCTCCTGCTATGATAGAGATTGCTTTCAGTGGCTGATAACAGGTTTTAGTTTTCTCCTTTAAAAGTTCCTTTAAGTTAGGGAGTCAGAGAGGTATATTCCTATCTCCAAGCCCTTGCTCAAGCTATTGCCTCTTGCTTTTCCTTCAGGTATTTATCTCACTGCTTTCATGTCTCTGTGAAACTTCACCTTAGTTAGGATTGCTTTGTCATATCTATTTAATATTGTGATACCCAACCCCACCTAGAATTCCTGATCCTCTGCATTCTACCCTCTTTCTTTATATTTCTTATACCTTCAAATGTGCAATATGCTTATTTATTATACTTAGTTTTATATAGATTATTGTCCCAGAAGAATATTAGCCCCAGGGCAGGGAGTTTTGCTTTCATTTCCTAACCAGGTAGATCAAGTGTCTCGGACAGTATCTGGCATATAGGAAGCCCTCTATAAATATTTGTTGAGTGAATTGCATTTGAATTGCTTAGACCAGAAAATCTTGGAACCTGTATAGAAGATAGGAGCACACTGAGGGTCTGGTTGGCCGTCAGGTCCAGCAGAGTTGTTATTGCAGTTGCTGTGGCCTCTTTTCCCTGACATGCTCATGGTTTAGTTACCACTATGCTATTGAGTCGGAGAAGGCAATGGCACCCCACTCCAGTACTCTTGCCTGGAAAATCCCATGGATAGAGGAGCCTGGAAGGCTGCAGTCCATGGGGTCGCTGAGGGTCGGACACTACTGAGCAACTTCACTTTCACTTTTCACTTTCATGCATTGGAGAAGGAAATGCCAACCCACTCCAGTGTTCTTGCCTGGAGAATCCCAGGGACGGGGCATCCTGGTGGGCTGCCGTCTATGGGGTCGCAAAGAGTCAGACACGACTGAAGTGACTTAGCATAGCATAGCATAGCATGCTATTGAGTTGGTTTCTGTCTTACTGGCTTTCCAGGCTTGAAGGATCCAACCTTGCCTCCTCCTGCCCCACTCCACATGTAGCCACATCATCTTCCTCCAGTATCATTGTATGAATATAGTGCTTCTACATGGTCTGGTTTGTGGGATGTGGGTGCGGGGACGTGGCAAGAGACATCTGGTGTTCCTTGTTTCCATGATATAGGTTTAGGTTGACTTGTTCTCTGTAACAGGCAGTTAGTCAGTTCAGTCACTCAGTCATGTCCAACTCTTTGCCACCCCATGGACTGCAACACTTCAGGCTTCCCTGTCCATCACCAACTCCCGGAGCTTACTCAAATTCATGTCCATCGAGTCGGTAGTGCCATCCAACCATCTTATCCTCTGTCGTCCCCATCTCCTCCCACCTTCAATCTTTCCCAGCATCAGGGTCTTTTCAAATGAGTCAGTTCTTTGCATCAGATGGCCAAAGTATTAGAGTTTCACCTTCAACATCAGTTCTTCCAATGAATATTCAGGACTGATTTCCTTTAGGATGGACTGATTGGATCTCCTTGCAGTCCAAGGGACTCTCAAGAGTCTTCTCCAAAATCACAATTCAAAAGCATCAATTCTTCGGCGCTCAGCCTTCTTTATAGTTCAACTCTCACATCCATACGTGACTACTGGAAAAATCATAGCTTTGACTAGACAGACCTTTGTTGGCAAAGTAATGTCTCTGTGTTTTAATATTCTATCTAGGTTGGTTATAACTTTTCTTCCAAGGAGCAAGTGTCTTTTAATTTCATGGCTGAAATCACCATCTGCAGTGATTTTGGAGCCCAAGAAAATAGTTTCTCATTGTTTCCCCATCTATTTGCCATGAAGTGATGGAACTGGATGCCATGATCTTAGTTTTCTGAATGTTGAGTTTTAAGCCACCTTTTTCACTCTCCTTTCACTTTCATCAAGAGGCTCTTTAGTTCCTCTTCACTTTCTGCCATAAGGGTGGTGTCATCTGCATATTTGAGGTTATTGATATCTCTCCCAGCAGTCTTGATTTCCAGCTTGTGCTTCATTTTGCATGATGTCCTCTGTATATAAGTTAAATAAGCAGGGTGACAATATATAGCCTTGATGTATTCCTTTCCCGATTTGGAACCAGTCTGTTGTTCCATGTCCAGTTCTAACTGTTGCTTCCTGACCTGCATACAGATTTCTCAGAAGGCAGATAAGGTGGTCTGGTATTCCCATCTCCTTAAGAATTTTCCACAGTTTGTTGTGATCCACACAGTCAAAGGCTTTGGCATAGTCAATAAAGCAGAAGTAGATGTTTTTCTGGAACTCTTTTGCTTTTTCAGTGATCCAACGGATGTTGGCAATTTGATCTCTGGTTCCTCTGCCTTTTCTAAATCCAGCTTGAACATCTGGAATTTCATAGTTCACGTACTGTTGAAGCCTGTCTTGGAGAATTTTGAGCACTACTTTACTAGCGTATGAGATGAGTGCAGTTGTGCAGTAGTTTGAACATTCTTTGGCATTGCCTAATTGGGATTGGAATGAAGACTAATTTTTTCCAGCCCCGTGGCAACTGCTGAGTTTTCCAAATTTGCTGGCATATTGAGTGCAGCACTTTCACAGCATCATCTTTCAGGATTTGAAATAGCTCAACTGGAATTCCATCACCTCCACTAGCTTTGTTTGTAGTGATGCTTTCTAAGGCCCACTTGACTTCGCATTCCAGGATGTCTGACTCTAGATGAGTGACCACACCATCGTGGTTGTCTGGGTCATGAAGATCTTTTTTGTATAGTTCTTCTGTGTATTCTTGCCACCTCTTCTTAGTATCTTCTGCTTCTGTTAGGTCCATACATTTTCTGTCCTTTATTGTGCCTATCTTTGCATGAAATGTTCCTTTGGTATCTCTAGTTTTCTTAAAGAGATCTCTAGTCTTTTCCATTCTGTTGTTTTCCTCTATTCTTTGCATTGATTGCTGAGGAAGGCTTTCTTATCTCTCCTTGCTATTCTTTGGAACTCTTCATTCAAATGGGTATATCTTTCCTTTTCTCCTTTGCCTATAGCTTCTCTTCTTTTCTCAACTATTTGTAAGGCCTCCTCAGACAACCATTTTGCCTTTTTGCATTTGTTTCTCTTGAGGGTGGTCTTGATCACTGCCTCCCGTACCGTATCACAATCCTCTGTTCATAGTTCTTCAGGCACTCTATCAGGTATAACCCCTGAATCTATGTGTCGCCTCCACTGTATAATCATAAGGGATTTGATTTAGGTCATACCTGAATGGACTGGTGGTTTTCCCTACTTTCTTCAAGGCAGTCTTGAGGGCCTAAAATAGTTTTGTATTGCACCCATAAAAAGATTTTAATTTCTTTTAAAATCAATAGAAAAATAGAACTTTTAGATTAAAGCAAAAGTTTTCATATATAACAGTAGAATACTCATATACAAAGTTGGAAAATATAATATGTAATTAATAGGTCCTTGCTATGTAATTAATATATAACTGCTGGAGGAAGGGGCAAAAATAAGCAGAGCTTTTAAAAGTCAGACCCCTGGCTGTGACTTGCCTGGGGTCACCTAGAATATAGTGGATTTAGGCCTAAAATTGTTTTAAAGTCCCTTTCTTATGAAACTGGGGCCTGGAGAGGCTGTGCTAGGCTGAAAACCACACACTGTTGAGGTCATTTGTAAGTCTTTTAAACCTCTGGCTAATGCTTCTTGCCTGTGTGCTGTGCCCCTCTGCCTGAAAAACCTTCCGAAGAAGTAACTTAGATGGATATCATTTCTAAGTATATTTCATTTATTTAAATTATTTCAACAGATGATTACTGACACTTTATTCCTTAGTCGTTTATAAGGAAATCATCGGTAAGTGGCTGTGAAGTTTCAATCACTCTTCAATCATGCTAGATAAAACTTTTTACTGTTACTAATAAGCCAAGTCTTAAAAGAGAGTAAGCTAAGGGGCCATTAGGTCTACAGATACTACTCTTAAAGAGGAGGAGACCTGCTGTACAGATTTTTGTGTTTTAAAATGAAAATGCATCTGGGGGCTTCTGGTCGTTAGTAGTCAGGTATGACTTGATTCCTTTCCTTTCTCTTCCATTAGGCAGCATTTTTAGTCATCTGCATACATCATGTTTTATGCTATTGTTTGTTCGTTAATCCTGTTGGGTCAGAGACAAGTTAAGAATTAAGTCATATAAAACAATTAAGTCACATATAAATTCCATATTCACCTTCATTACTGTTTCAACTCCCTATGCTGTTTTGCTTATCTAGACTGAGTTCCACCTAGCCCATATGACAGCTGCATTTCATTCTCATTTATCACTTGTACAGTCATTCATTCAACAAATGTCATTTGATTGCCTTGTAGGTGATGGGCAATTTTCTAGGCACTGAGGATGCAGAAGTAAGCAAAGCCGGCAAACCCTGCTCTCAAGGAGACTGATGTCTAATGTGGGCAACACTAGATTTATTTGACAGTGTTTTTAATTTTGAGGTTCTCGATAGCTCTGATGTGTGTGGGGAGTTTGTATATGTAAATACTCCTACACATAGCAGAAGCCTTTTTACCAGATCTGATTACGACTGGGTGTGTTGTTTAAGAAAAAGTACAGTAAACCTGGGAACTTAGATATTATCAGTGTTAATTGTAATTTTATGTGTATGAAGTTTATGTGTCTACACCTAAAATATGTAGACCCTTTTTTGAATATGGATTCAGTGGTCGGTGTTTTGAATTGAGCTTGTTATGAACCATATCCAGAACATGCTGCCCCTGATTTCCAGTTGCCTGGGGTTAATACACAGCAAGCATGTACATGTCAAGACATGTCAGGTCATCCAAGCCTAGGATTTTACATTTTTATGATTTTTTCCTTTCCTCCCAGTCTTTCACAAATATCTTGTCCATACCTGGTATGAGTTGGTTATTTTTCAACAAAATGGTTTTAGCAAGTCTTTCTAAAGCATTTAACCTAATATATAGAAACTATGTTTTCTTTTTTATCCTCATGAATATCAATCTATCTAATATTTGTGTAGCCTAGGCTAGTAGGTAAAAGTGCAGGCTGTGGAGCCAGACTGCCTATGTTCTATCATAGCTCTGCAGCGTTTAGCTTGAAACTGGGTTGTGGCCGGTTTTCTCATTGATAAAATAAGCCTAATTATCAGATATATCTCACAGGATTGATGAGAGAATTTTATCAGCTAATACAAACAAAGTCCTTAGAGCAATATCTGGGACATAGTATGTGTTAGCTCTTATGATTACTATAAATATTTAGTATTATGTAATTGTATTCAGAAATTCAACTGGCATATGCAGGACTGGGAGCAGGCAACAGCATTTCTTGGCTAAAAGCTGGTGAAAATGGAGTGGAGCGGGCATCCAGGGAGAATAGTCTAGATCCCTGGGCATCTTACAGTAGGACTAGTGGCTGCGACTCTGGCAAGTATGTAAGTGGAGGTGAGTTGAGAGAGGTTATGCTCAGTGTATTATTGATCATCTATGTGCAAATCCTGTAATTCAGAACATGCATTGAGCTGCCTGTTAATATACTGTCCATCTTTTTATTTTGTTCAGTGAAAGCCATTACCTTGTTACAAAACCATTCTCTCTGATTCTCTCAGAGAGACAATGAGAAAAAGAGACTGACTGACTGGTCTTGAGGTCATGCTCCATGTCATGCTGCAGAGCTAATATTCTGCAGATTCTTTGGGATCCAGAGAACTGGCCACTACACTCTCTTCTGGATTTGGCACACGGTGTGCTTGAGGAAATATTTACTTGCTGATTAGCTAAACTAGTAGATGGAGATAAACTGAAAGTAACCAACTCAGCAAGCAGGATATCTGCTTGTGGGCATGCCTCCCTGGTTTTCAGTTCTGCCGCATGCATCCTTGGCTCTTGTGACAGGGAGAGTAACTTTTTGCACCACATATGTCTTTGTTTTTATCCTGCTGTGTGTGTGAGAGGCCATGGTGACAGGCAGCATATAAATAGGTAGCTTCCATTTTTATTTTTAGTGGTAATGACTTTTTTTTTGAAATGTGATTTCTTATTTAATACATTCTGGGGTATAATTACCACCTCGTCAGAATACATCACATTGATTTGAAACTCTCAGTAAAATTGAAGTCCACATATAATAGAACAAAGTAAGCCTGGTAATGAAACAGATAACCTTTAGGCTGTTTTAATGTTCATTATCTCCCTCTCTCTCTCTCTGCCTCCCTCTTACCCTTCCTTCCTTCATTTTTTATAAATTGGAATTATGCTGCTTAAAGCTGTTATGGAGTGAGCTAGACGGCATGTGTTTTCTGATATCCCAGCTCTCCCATTGTTCAAGGGTTGTACTTATAAGTGGATTTTCCCCTTTGCATCTTTATTTATGTAGTTGCCCACAGCCTTTAAATTTGTCCATCTAGAGAACCTGAAGACTTCATTAAATGACTTTCCTGTTCTGTATCCAGACAGGCTATGTGCTGGCAGAATAGCCTTCATAGGGGTTAACCCCCTACAAGACTGCCAGCATCTTCTGAGTTAAATCTCTGCGTTTAAAAAACCACCCCAGAATCAGAGTCATCTTCAATATTTTATGAATCACGCTTTTAGTCACTCGAAACCATCAACCCTGCAGTCGTAGGTGTTCTGAAGGGCCTGGGTCCAGATTGGAGAAGCAGTGACTAACGGTTGGTTTTGGACTTGGGTTACCTCCCACCCTCTCCCATCCTCTCCGTCCCCCTCCCTACTGGGCTCTGTTCTTACCACTCAAGGGCTGCACATCCAAGGCTTTTCATCAGAGTGTTTCTTAGGTAATCCCCTCCAAAGAGAACTGCAGATAGCACCAAGGCATGTGTCTTTTGAAGAGTGTAGTGTTGCCTGGTCCTGCATAGCCCCTCGAAGATGCAGAGGGCAGTGGTGAGGGGACTGTCTGCTTCTGCCTGGGCTGCTCTTTTCAGCAGTCTGTCTTGCAGGGAACAGCGTGGTGTCCTGCATTGCTTCCTCATTGACTGTTAGGCTCGGTGCTAAAAAAGGGGTTCCTCATATCATCTTAAGTGAATGCATTTATAATCACAGTGGGACTTTTAGGGGATTTTTGTGTCCACTGAAAAGCTGAGAGCACCTTTTTATTGTCCTTGTGTCTCAATTCTGCCCTCACCTCTAGTTCCTTTTTTTTTCTGTCTGCACTGTGTAGCATGTAGAATCTTAGTTCCCTAACCAGAGATCAAACCTGTGTCCCCTGCATTGGAGGCATGGAATCTTAACCTCTGGACCACCAGGGAAGTCCCTACCTTCATCTCTAAAGGCCACCTCAAGTTCTAGTCCGGCCTGATGGCAGGTCCTGTCTGTTTAAATGGATTTCTCCTTTCTCTGAGCTTATAGGAGCTTAATCTGTACCACACAGCCTAGATATTCATCACTTATTTTGTCTCATCTTCCTGAAAGCTTCATATTTTTATTTACAATGAAACAGAAACCCCTGGAGCCTAAGCTTTGGAAGCAGATTAGATGATATTACAACACTGGTCTCCTCTCATTTCCAAGGATATGTAATATCTATTTCATGTCTGTCTGATATGTGCACATTTCTGGGTTGTGAAGGCTTCAGGAAAACATAACCTGGTTGTTTCTCCTAAGAGCCAAATGGGAGGCGGCCACACATATAAGGCATGGCATTTGACTGGCTGTGGGAGTCCTAGAATGTCAGACTGTGGAATTCAAGCTTTATTTGGTAGACACCTGAGGAGCTATGATTTAGGTCACACCTGAATGGTCTAGTGGTTTTCCCTACTTTCTTCAATTTAAGTCTGAATTTGGCAATAAGGAGTTCATGATCTGAGCCACAGTCAGCTCCTGGTCTTGTTTTTGCTGACTGTATAGAGCTTCTCCATCTTTGGCTGAAAAGAATATAATCAATCTGATTTCGGTGTTGACCATCTGGTGATGTCCATGTGTAGTGTCTTCTCTTGTGTTGTTGGAAGAGGGTGTTTGCTATGACCAGTGCGTTCTCTTGGCAACACTCTATTAGCCTTTGCCCTGCTTCATCCCGTATTCCAAGGCCAAATTTGCCAGTTACCCCAGGTGTTTCTTGACTTCCTACTTTTGCATTCCAGTCCCTTATAATGAAAAGGACATCTTTTTTGGGTGTTAGTTCTAAAAGGTCTTGTAGGTCTTCATAGAACCATTCAACTTCAGTTTCTTCAGCATTACTGGTTGGGGCATAGACTTGGATTACGTGATACTGAATGGTTTGCCTTGGAAACGAACAGAGATCATTCTGTCATTTTTGAGATTGCATCCAAGCACTGCATTTCGGACTCTCTTGTTGACCATGATGGCTACTCCATTTCTTCGAAGGGATTCCTGCCCACAGTAGTAGATATAATGATCATCTGAGTTAAATTCACCCATTCCAGTCCATTTTAGTTCGCTGATTCCTAGCATGTCGACGTTCACTCTTGCCATCTCCTGTTTGACCACTTCCAATTTGCCCTGATTCATGGACCTAACGGTCCAGGTTCCTATGCAATATTTCTCTTTACAGCATCGGACCTTGCTTCTATCACCAGTCACATCCACAACTGGGTATTGTTTTTGCTTTGGCTCCATCCCTTCATTCTTTCTGGAGTTATTTCTCAACTGATCTCCAGTAGCATATTGGGCACCTACCGACCTGGGGAGTTCCTCTTTCAGTATCCTATCATTTTGCCTTTTCATACTGTTCTCAAGGCAAGAATACTGAAGTGGTTTGCCATTGCCTTTTCCAGTGGACCACATTCTGTCAGACCTCTCCACCATGACCCACCCGTCTTGGGTGGCCCCACACGGCATGGCTTAGTTTCATTGAGTTAGACAAGGCTGTGGTCTGTGTGATTAGATTGACTAGTTTTCTGTCAATCATACCATTCAGGAATGACCTAAATCAAATCTCTTATGATTATACAGTGGAAGTGAGAAATAGATTTAAGGGACTAGATCTGACAGATAGAGTGTCTGATGAACTATGGACGGAGGTTCGTGACATTGTACAGGAGACAGGGATCAAGACCATCCCCATGGAAAGGAAATGCAAAAAAGCAAAATGGCTGTCTGGGGAGGCCTTACAAATAGCTGTGAAAAGAAGAGAAGCGAAAAGCAAAGGAGAAAGGGAAAGATTAGGCATCTGAATGCAGAGTTCCAAAGAATAGCAAGGAGAGATAAGAAAGCCTTCCTCAGCGATCAATGCAAAGAAATAGAGAAAAACAACAGAATGGGAAAGACTAGAGATGTCTTCAAGGAAATTAGAGATACCAAGGGAACATTTCATACAAAGATGGGCTCGATAAAGGACAGAAATGGTATGAACCTAACAGAAGCAGAAGATATTAAGAAGAGGTGGCAGGAATACACAGAAGAACTGTGCAAAAAAGATCTTCACAACCCAGATAATCATGATGGTGTGATCATTCACCTAGAACCAGACATCCTGGAATGTGAAGTCAAGTGGGCCTTAGAAAGCATCACTACGAACAAAGCTAGTGGAGGTGATGGAATTGCAGTTGGGCTATTTCAAATCCTGAAAGATGATGCTGTGAAAGTGCTGCCCTCAATATGCCAGCCAATTTGGAAAACTCAGCAGTGGCCACAGGACTGGAAAAGGTCAGTTTTCATTCCAATCCCAAAGAAAGGCAATGCCAAAGAATGCTCAAACTATCGCCCAATTGCACTCATCTCACACACTAGTAAAGTAATGCTCAAAATTCTCCAAGCCAGGCTTCAGGAATACATGAACTCCCAGATGTTCAAGCTGGTTTTAGAAAAGGCAGGGGAACCAGAGATCAAATTGCCAACATCTGCTGGATCATGGAAAAAGCAAGAGAGTTCCAGAAAAGCATCTATTTCTGCTTTATTGACTATGCCAAAGCCTTTGACTGTGTGGATCACAATAAACTGTGGAAAATTCTGAAAGAGATGGGAATACCAGACCACCTGACCTGCCTCTTGAGAAACCTGTATGCAGGTCAGGAAGCAATAGTTAGAACTGGACATGGAACAACAGACTGGTTGCAAATCTGGAAAGGAGTACATCAAGGCTGTATATTGTCACCCTGCTTATTTAACTTATGTGCAGAGTACATCATGAGAAATGCTGGGCTGGAAGAAGCACAAGCTGGAATCAAGATTGCCTGGAGAAATATCAATAACCTCAGGTACGCAGATGACACCACCCTTATGGCAGAAAGTGAAGAAGAACTAAAGAGCCTCTTGATGAAAGTGAAAGAGGAGAGTGAAAAAGTTGACTTAAAGCTCAACATTCAGAAAACAAAGATCATGGCATCCGGTCCCATCAGTTCATGGGAAATAGATGGGGAAACAGTGGAAACAGTGTCAGACTTTATTTTGGGGGGCTCCAAAATCACTGCAGATGGTGATTGCAGCCATGAAATTAAAAGACGCTTACTCCTTGGAAGGAAAGTTATGACCAACCTAGATAGCATATTGAAAAGCAGAGACATTACTTTGCCAACAAAGGTCCGTCTAGTCAAGGCTATGGTTTTTCCAGTAGTCACGTATGAATGTGAGAGTTGGACTGTGAAGAAAGCTGAGTGCCGAAGAATTGATGCTTTTGAACTGTGGTGTTGGAGAAGACTCTTGAGAGTCCCTTGGATTGCAAGGAGATCCAACCAGTCCATTCTAAAGGAGATCAGCCCTGGGATTTCTTTGGAAGGAATGATGCTAAAGCTGGAACTCCAGTGCTTTGGCCACCTGATGCGAAGAGTTGACTCATTGGAAAAGACTCTGATGCTGGGAGGGATTGGGGGCAGGAGGAGAAGGGGACAACAGAGGATGAGATGGCTGGATGGCATCACTGACTCGATGGACGTGAGTCTGAGTGAACTCCGGGAGTTGGTGATGGACAGGGAGGCCTGGCGTGCTGCAATTCATGGGGTTGCAAATAGTCAGACATGACTGAGTGACTGAACTGAACTGAGGAGCTATGAACCTTTGTAGATGGAAGTGGTGTGAGGAAGGTCTGGGTTTCAAAAGACTTATCTGGAAACAGTGGGCAAGAGCTGGTTGGAGCCAGACCACAGGTGTGAGATAGGGAGCTGTCACAGTGGTGCTCATGCCATGTGACGGCAGCCAGTCTGAGTTGGGGACTCTGAGAGCAAGGGGAAGGGTTGGGTGGAAAATTTCAGGGAGGGAGGCAGGTAAGAACATAGGGCTAGAGATAGACAGGCTGGTCTGGCTACTGGCTGTGTGACGTTGGGCAAGTTACTTAACCTTTCTGTATCTCTACTTGGTCCTGGTCTGAAAATGGGGTCTTCAACCTTAAACTTCCTAGGACTGGATTAGGTGTAGCTCATCAGGAACTCTAGAAGAAATAAGAATCAGAGGATCTTGGGACTTGGAGGATAGGCGAAAGCCTGAAACATGATGGAAATTTTAAGTCTAAGTGACTGATGAATAAGAGCAGGTTATATTTATCCTTCAAGTTCAAATTGTATGACTGTTGCTGTTAGTAATGTAGTTCTTGATTTTCTACCTCCCTCAGGTTTCTTGAGGGTTTGGGGCTATGCGTTAGTCTTATTTGCATTGCCAGCGCACTGCATGCAGTAGGTACTCAGTGAGTGCTGAGTGTTGGCCTCGTCTTTGATCTGTGTCTTCTCTTTCCAGTGCCCAGGTCCTGTGTGTTTTGTCTGTATATCAGAGCTCACCACCTCGTTGCTCCTTCTACTGCTTTTTGCTTCTGGATATAAAGACCTTGTACACAGACCATTGCAATTACTTCGTAATTATACTCTGCCTTCAACCTTTGTCTTGTCCAGTCCTTCCCGGGGATTCCTGGGTAATAGAATAAACTTTTTAAAGCACATCTTGTGTTACCTCTAATACTCAATGACCCCCATTCCTTGGAAAATAAAGCCCATATTCCTTAGTATGCTGTTTAAGGCCCTATATGAACCCTACCACGCCCTTCAGTCTAACTGGTCTTCTGCCCTCCACCAGGAATGGCCTCCTCCTCTCTTGATTTTTTGCATATCTGATTACCATCCTGAGATACTGAAGTTCAAGTGTCACCTGCGGCCCTTCTTGATTCCGCCATCAGCAAGCAATCTTATGGCCTCTTGGACTCTTAGGACAAACTTTACATTGTGATGCATTTACCTTGTGAATTTCCAGGTGTCCGGGTCCCTGTGTATATCCTGGGGTATGCACGTGAGTAGGTTCTTCACCACCTCATCTGGTAGATGTCTTTTGCACACCGTAGGTGTCTAATGAACATTTGGATGGAAAACTCTCCTTCTGAGAGGAGCTGTGGTGTAGCCTTGGTTAATGGTATGTGCCATCCCTGTGTCCTGGGAGGGTCTTGTCAGTGTCCTGAGAGGATCTTGTCTTCCCTCAGATTTCACCTGATTTTAAACTTCCCTACAGTTTTATCTAATTTAGGGACTGTAGATTGGACCCCAAGGTGGTAATTATGTATTTTTTGGGCTTTCCTTCTCTGGTCTGAATGATGCTGTGCATGTGTGCATGCTAAGTCACTTCAGTCATGTCTGACTATTTGTGACCCCATTGACTGTAGCCTGCCAGGCTCCTCTGTCCATGGGATTCTTCAGGCAAGAATGCTGGAGTGGGTTGTCATTTCCTTCTCCAAGGGATCTTCCTGACGCAGGGATCAAACCTGCCTCTCTTTATGTCTCCTGCATTGGCAGGCAGGTCCTTTACCACTAGCACCACCTGGGAACCCCTGAATGATGCTGTGATATGAGGTGACTGGCATTGGTAGGCTATGGAGGAAGATGCCTCCACTGCAAAATCCTCTCTCTTTCCCCCTTCTCTCTTGTCCTCTAATTCACTCTTTTCTCTTGGAGTTGCCAGAGAATGGCTTTTTAATTTCATTCACAACTTAACAGCTTTCCAGGTCTGTGGGCTGACTGGTTCTCCAGGTTCTTCTCAACTCTCCACAAAGTAGGGTTTTTTGGAAGGACAACAGTCCTCGTTCACAGCATGAATTCTCTTGGCTCCAAAAGTGTTCACTTAGGACCCCAAGGTAAGCGGACTTGGACTTAGGGAGATACTACAAGTTTTGTATGAATCTACCTGACATTGAAGGGATTTGGGTTCATTTTTCCCCCTGGGCTTCTGTAACGTTTTACTTCCCTTTAGATGTGGCAATTTACAGGCACTGTAAACTGACAGGGTTATTTTTTCTTGTAGCATAACAGGGAACACAATGAAGTTGCTTTCCTCCTGAAAGTAAATTAAATATGAACACTGTGGTCATTGGATTTGAAGTGCATCCCTTCTTGTTCTATGTTTGAAGACCTCTTCATCAGTGCCTGGGAGGTCTCTGGAGCCTTTTAGGTTTTTAACATCACTGTGTGGCTTAACTGAATCTTTGTTACCGAGGAAAGGAGTCGCACCAGTCGGAAACCCTGGGGTAGCATTTGTGCCTCTCTGCTTAAGCAACTGCTTTCCTATTCAGAGTCTTAGCATTCCAGAATTAGAACAGTGATGAGACAGAGTTTCTTGATCCCCGTGCTGTGATTTATCTAGGAGTTCCTGTCTCATTTGTGTCTTCATCAGCAGGAACATATATGCCCAGACAACATGTTTTGTGTACGTGGTTCTTTTAACCCAGCTTTCCAGGTAGAGGTGATATTTTGGTTCAAGGTCAAGGGTAAAGCTGCTTCTTCTTTTTTAAAAGGACTTTAAAGACCATAGGTTTTCAGAACTCTTGAAGGAGATATTAAATAAAAAATTGACCCTTAATAAACCCTTGTTTTCCCACCTTTTCATTTTGCCCAGGTCTCATGGGGAAGGAACTGCCACTCTGTCCTCTGTTCTTAGGTGTGGAAAGGATAAAAGGCTCCTTTTGGATTTTTCTAGTGAATTAAATGTTGGTGATGCTTGCTTTAAGATGACTTGCTATAATAACCCCTGCTGCTCCACTACATTTCTGTGGTTAATTAAACCCTTCATAACAGCCGCCACTGGGACCTACCACCAACTTGTGATGGGGTCTGGGGTTCTCTTGGGGCTGCAGCACCAATGCCGCCAGCAGGACAGGCCTGGACTCTTACCAACAGCTGTTATGGGTTGACTTCATACGTTGAAGTCGTAACCCCCCGTACCTCAGAGTGTGACCATGTTTGGAAGTAAGATCCACAGCTGTAATTGTTCAGTTAAGATGAGGTTATACTGGAATAGGGTGGGCTGCTAATCTAGTATGACTGGTGTCCTTATAAAGAGGAGAAATTTGTACACGACACAGAGCGAATGCCACATGAAGATGAAGGCAGAGAATTAGGGTAAAGTAGCCAAAGCCAAAAAAGGACAAAGCTCACCAGTAGATGATCAGAAGCTAGGAGAGAGGCACGGAACCTGTTGCCTCTTACAGTTCTCAGAAGGAACCAGTCCTGCTGACACCCTGATCTAAGGCTTCTTGCCTTGAGAGCTGTGAGACGATATATATCTGTTGTTTGAGCCCCAAGTCTATGGTGCTTTGTCACAGCAGCCCTGGCACACTAATACAGGCTTGGCCTGAGATTAAGGCATCCCCAAAGAAAAGGAGGGGCTTCCCTGGTGGCTGAGTGGTAAAGAATTTGCCGGTAATGTAGGAGATACAGGTTCAATTTCTGGTCTGGGAAGATCCCCTGAAGGAGGGCACGGCAACCCACTCCAGTATTCTTGCCTGGGAAATCCCACGGACAGAGGAGCCTGGTGGGCTACAGTCCACGGGGTTATAGAAGAGTCAGACGTGACTGAGCAACTAAACAACAACAAAAGAAAAGGAAGTTGCCCTCGAAACAGCCCTTTCTGCAACAAGTGCCATCCAAAGACTTTATACAGCATGTATATGCCTTTATGTAAAGCTTTTTACAACTGACGACCCAGATTTTGAACACTCTTTGGAGATCCTTAGGGCCTTGCTTGCTATTCATTACTATGATAAGCTGTTTGTACTAAAATTTTGGCTTTAAGTAAGTAAGTTTTATTTGCTCAGTCATGTCCTAGTGTTTGCAACCCCATGGACTGTAGCCTACCAGGCTTCTCTATCCATGAAATTCACCAGGCGAGAATACTGGAATGGGTTGCCATTCCCTTCTCTAGGGATCTTCCCAACCTAGGGATTGAATCTGGGTCTCTTGAATTGCAGATTGAACCCGAGTCTCCTGCATTGTAGGCAGCAGATTCTTTACTGTCTGAGCCACCAGGGAAGCTCACAGTTTTGGCTTTATTTATGTTTAGTGAATGAAAAAGCAGCTATCCTTCTCTTTCCATGGTTGCATTTTATGAATAAAATATCTTAATTTTACATCATGTTTATAAGAAATGTTAACAAGAATAGCTAACATTTATTAGGCATTGACTATGCCCAGCTCTCTTCTAAGCACCTTATTGTACTAATTTATTTGATTCTCACTTCAACCGTCTAAGAGGAAATGGAGGAAAAGAGAGATTAAGTAATGTGTCTAAAATTGCCCAGCAAGAAAGTGGAGGTGAGATGATAAAGAGTTTTAGAGATATTCAGTTTGCAGCCTTCACCTGAAAATGAATTAGGTTAAGAGATTGCTATCTCTTTCTACTGTTTCTGAGGAGGGGTGGGTGGAAGGGTTGAATGTATCACTTTAACAAATGCCTTTCCATGTGATGTAGTTATAATAGACTGAATATGTCTGCAGGCAGAGCATCGGTTTTAGGGCCTGTCCTTTAAGTTCCTAAAGAACATCCAAGTGTCCATGATGTGTCTTGACCATGAGCATCTGTAGGGTAGTGGGCAGGTTGTGGGCAGAGACCTGTGTGCAGTTGGGGTCCAGAGCGGGGCCTTGAACTTGGCAACTTACCAGCTCTGTGGTTCTGGACAAATCATGGCCTGTAGTTGCCTGAGCTTCCGTAGCTGTAAATGGAAATACTACCTTATGTTTACAGACTCACTCCTGAGCCTGTTGTTGATACTTTAACCTTATAGATGGTTTTGACAAACTCTCCAATATGAATCCAATATAGGTTGCTTTTTTCTTTCCCTAGCAAGAATCTTGGGTCTTTATCCTGTGTTTTTCAACTATTTTTTATAAAGCAGTTTCAGAGAGTTCTTTTAGAATGAAATGGTCAACAAATCTGTGGTTCTGGGTACTTTGTCTTCCAAATAAACCCTGAGGATTGTGTCTTGCTTGAAACTTAGTTTGTGGGAGGAATTTTTCACCTGTGATTTTTACACGGGTGACAATGAAGGGGCTGTGTAGACCCCCAGGCAACCCTACTGGACGTTCTCTGGGTGATTGTTGCACGACTTAGGAGGAGCTCAGTGAGTACATGCCTTTGCAGGTGTTGCTTTGAACACCATAGCTGAGTCACGAGTTTGTGGTTTTTGTTGAAGGCTGTTGCCTTTCTCTGATCCAGCCCTCTATTGACAGGCTTCTATGTTTATGCTTTTGATTTCAAGGCACTTGCCTTGTTCCGCAGCTCTTCTCCTGATGATAGTTGAGAAATTTCACTTGGATATATCAATAAGGGCATCCAGAAATGTGATTTCATTGTAGACAAGCAAGGAGAGTTTAATGGTGCATCTGTTTATCATTAAACCTTTATTTCTAACAATAGCATGCATTTTCTGGGCAGCAATCTTGTAGCCCATTTGTGTAGCACCTACTACGTGGCAGATGCTGTTCTAGATCCACAAACAGAAATCCTGGTCCTTATGGAGCTCAAAAGAAATAAAATACATATGCAATTGTTAGTAGTGCTATGGAAAAAAGTGAAAATGGAAAGGGACTAGAGCACAGAAATAGCAGTTCCATGTTAAATAATGGGAGAGAAAACCTTACTGAGAAGATCACACATGCAAGGAGGATGTGAGGGAATCAGCATGCAGGTGTCTGGGGAGGCGCATTCCATACCCAGGAATGGACAAGGCAGCAGGTCGTGAGCAGGGGAGTGGGCGTCTCAGAATAGCTGGGCAGCCAGTGTGCCCTGAGCAGGGGTGGGGCATGGGGGCAGGTATGCGTTCATATGAGAATCTGAGCACAGAATAGGAGCCTGCTGAAGTTTGAGAGTGTGGGTAGTGCCCGCGAGTGTGGTGAGACCCCTTTCCTGGAATTCCATTGGCTCCAGCTCCCCTGTTGGCCCTTGAATTCCACTTCAGTTGAAGACATGTGGCCTCCTGCATCTGAGGGCCTGTGGCCTTCTCTATGGGGGTTAAGTGAGAGGCCTTATTAGCCCTCGATTTGGTTTGTTTTTTTCCTTCATTCTGTAGGAGCCTTTTTGTCCTCTGAAAGTTTTGTCACTGAGTGACAAATATGAGCATCTACAGGGTGATGATGACGAGAGCTAATTATTAAAATCTTACCTGCCAGTAGGTGTTTACTGTCTGTCAGGCTTCTCTGGTGGCTCAGACCATAAAGTATCTGCCTGCAATGTGGGAGACCTGGGTTTTATCCCTGAAGATGCCTGGGAGAAGGAAATGGCAACCCACTCCAGTATTCTTCCTGGAGAATTCCATGGACAGAGGAGGCTGGCGGGCTATAGTCCATGGGAATGCAGCGTTGGACACAACTGAGTGACCAACACTTTCACTTCACTTTCACTGAATGCTTTACATATGTCAACTCCTTCGATACATGGCAACTTCATGAGCTAGAAACTATTATTCCCATTTTACAAGTAAAGAAACCGAGGGCACAAAGACATGAAAGAATTGGCTCACTTTTCAATGCCCAGCAGGGGTGGGCTGAGTATTCAAATCCAGACCACTGGATTCTCAAAGCTGGTGCTCTGAGTAATTGCTTTGCCAGTAGTAACATTCCAAGGGAGCTCCCAAGATTCCACTCCCACATGAGTAAATGAAAGTGAAATTATTCTAATATTTTCTTTTTCCCAATCATTGCACACTGATATGCCTCCTGAAATAGAGAAGTATGTTTTAGTGCCATTGTTATAGGGAGTGAAGTAGAGATGTCTAGTAAGCATGTGAGACATGTTCCAGCAGATGGATTCTTTTCTACTTATTGCAGGTAAGGGGTTAAGCTCCTTGAATCCCCAGAAGTGATTCCTTTGACTTCCTCTCTCCCACTCCCCTCTGCCTCCTCTCAATGTGGAGGCTGCCCCTCCACCTCCACCTGAGATAGCACCACCTCTTCTTTGGGTGCCAGTGACTTAATGTTGCTATAAAATAAGGTATCAATTTGATACAAGATTATGTTTTGTTCCTTCTTCCAGAGACTATTTATTATGATTAATTGGTTCTATGCACCTGGTTGTCCTAGAGGCAGGACCAAGTTGAGTGGAGGTTTCTGACTAATCCAGGTGCACGTGTTTGCAAAACTTACTATCCTTGACCTAGCCTCTGCCCTCTCTTTATTTTATTTATTTTTGTTATTGAAATATAGTTGATTTACAGTGTTGCATTAGTTTCTGGTATACAGCAAAGTGATTCCAATATATATGTTTTTTTCATATTCTTTCCCATTATGGTTTATTATAGGATATCAAATATAGTTCCTATGCTATGTAGTAGTGTGTTTCTGTTAATCCCAAGCTCCTAATTTGTACCCCCTCTCCAGCCCCTTAGGTAACCATAAGTTTGTGAGTCTGTTTCATAAATAAGGTAACCATAAGTCTGTGAGTCTGTTTCATAAATAAATTCATTTGTATCATTTTTTTTAGATTCCACATAGAAGTGATATCAGATGATATTTGTCTTTGATTTACTTTGCTTAATATAATAATCTCTAGGTTCATCCACAGATGGCATTATTTCTTTTTATGACAAGTAATGTTCCATTGTATGTATGTGCTACATCTGCTTTATCCACTCATCCTTCGGTGGACGTTCAGGCTGCTTCCGTGTCTTGGCTGTTGTGAATAGTGCTGCAGTGAGCATTGGGTGCGTGTATCTTTTTAAGTTACAGTTTTCTCTGGGTATATGCCCAGGAGTGGAGTTGCTGGATCATATGTCTGCTCCCCTCTTAAGTTCCTTTCTCTCTCAGTAGGCATCTGACTATAGCACACAGCTTTCTTTCTTTCTTCCCTTTTTGAAATGATCATACTTTGCAGAAACCCTTTGAAAGTTTCCTCAATCTCCTGCATTTCTTGTGTTCTGTCATGGACCTCTGCATTTGGTGTGTGTGTGTACACATGTGTGCAAATCTGAGCAGTTCTGATCAAGGTATCTCTTGATATTTCTACCCACACTTGGGGTGATGGAGCTTCATGACACCATTTGGAAGGGGGAAGTCCTCAATTACAGGAAGCCCTATTTTGACCCACTGAATATTTTCAATGGAGAATCAGTGGCCCAGAGGTTGGAGGGATAGTTACCTTTTTGGTTCTAGTGCTTCATTTTAAAGGTGTCTTCTTTGTGACTGATATGGAATAATTAGTGTACATGTGCTGATATGTATGATGGGAAAGGATGAGGTAACTAAAAGTATTAATAGAATGTCCCTTCATCAAGGTCATAAGAAGCTCTCCCTACCCCAAAGAGTATGAAGAATATTCTAAACTCCTGTACTTGGGGGATTGTTAGGGGGTTGGCTGGGGGAGGCTGCATACAGCAAAGCAGCCAGAGTGGGATGGTAGCTGCTTTTTATATTTAGATGAAAATGGACCCAGGTCTGAGCTTCCCTGGTTGCGCAGTGTAAAGAATCCACCTGCAGGGCAGGAGACATGGGTTCAATCCCTGCTCTGGGAAGATCCCACATGCCACAGAGCAACTAAGCCCGTACGCTACAACTACTGAGCCTGTGCTCTGGAGCCCAGGAGCCACAACTACTGAATCCCATGTGCCCTAGAGCCTTTGCTCTGCAACAAGAGAAACCACCGCAATGAGAAGCCTGAGCTCCACAACCAGAGAATAGCCCCCACTCGGCACAACTAGAGAAAAGCCCTTGCAGCCATGAAGATCCAGAACAGCCAAAAACAAATAAATAAAATAAAAAGCCAAAATGGACCCCAGTTCTGGAATGAATGTGAATTGTTGACATTCAGTTTTTCTTACCAAAGTAAAGTGGAGAATTTCAGATATATTTTTTTTTGCCTTTTTTTTTAAACTTTACAATATTGTATTGGTTTTGCCATATATCAACATGAATGTGCCACAGGTATACACGTGTTCCCCATCCTGTTTCAGATATTTCTGAAAGAGACAAGCAAGGTGTGTTGTTGAGGCTATGTGCATGTATACACTTGTGAAGAGGATATGAAGCTTGTTTCTGTAGTGTGTATTTTCTAGTTAATTAAAGAAAAGCAGTTGTCTTTTTAAGAGGACAGAGTCTGAGTTACTTTTCAAATAGCTACTTTAGGTGATAGAAGGTTGGTCTTTAAAAAAGGCAAAGGAAAGAAAGAGCAGAACCAACTGGAAATGTTGCCTCTAGATGCTGCTGGTACCTCTGGACTCCAAGTTCTTTCTGCCTGATTGGCCCAGTGTGTCTCTATCCCTAAACATGGTATCTCCCTGCTCTGACTCCATTCTCACTGGCACCAATGTCCACAATGGTCAGCAAATTTGTCTTCATTATAGGATCTTGGAACTAAATTGAGTCTTAGTGGTTACCTCATGAAAACTTTCCTGGAGAAGTTGGTCGGCCAGAACCACTATCCACATCTGGAGAAGGAAATGGCGACCCTCTCCAGTATTCTTGCCTGGAAATTCTATGGACAGAAGAGCCTGGTGGGCTATAGTCCATGGGGTCACAAAAGAGTTGGACCTGACTGAGCACACGCGCATACTATCCACATCTTGCCTGTGTCCTAAGGTTATTGACCCAAAGATGGACATCCTTTGCATAATGAATGAATGAAACCACTTTATTACATGTATATTAGTGTGTATTTTGAGGAAAAGCTGGTGAGCTGAACAGGATTTTGTTTTACTCTTCTTTTTTTTTTTTTTGTAAAAGGAGTACTTTATAGCATCATATAGTCTGTCCCATCAACCTGCTTAATTGGGCTTGACAATTAGGTTTTGGTTCTTAAACAGTTTTGTAACCCTCCTAATTAAAATCCAGTGTTTGGTGTTATGTCTCTTAAATTGATGGCTGTGACTCATGGGGTTGAAATGGACTAATTAATTTTCAGTTCTTAATGAATTCTAACTCTTTTCACCTTTGTTTCCTTCACTATGAAAGTCATTGAGGTCCAGACAATAGCATTTAATGTGCTGTGAAAATTCATCTTCTCAACTGAAGAGAATTCCTTTATTAACATGTGGTTGGATAAGTGAAATACTCCTGCTTTGCTTATTGAAGCTCTTGATGAAAGCCTGGAGTTTCGATTTAAGTACCAAATCTTCCCTGGTTTAATAATCAATAATGTGCTTTTTTCCCCTGTAACTTTATATTGTTTTTGTAAGGTTAGGTTTTTCAATTTGGTTTTTCAATCTCACATGAGATCTTTTATATCATATGTAAGAAAAGAAATTCTTAACATTAACCAATTGCCAAGAATTAGGTTTTTTTTTTTTAAAGTAATACCCATAAATAAGAAGTAAATTGGGTACTACATGATTGATATTTTACATATGTTCCTTCTAATTTTTCAACTTTGTGAGTTAGTATCTAACTTTTCAGAGGTGAAAACTGAGGTTTAGAAACATTAAATAATTTGCTCTTACTTATAGCTGATGTCATGAATGGATGTGAGAGTTGGACTATAAGGAAAGCTGAGTGCCAAAGAATTGATGCTTTTGAACTGTGGTGTTGGAGAAGACTCTTGAGAGTCTCTTGGACTGCAAAGAGATCCAAGCAGTCCATCCTAAAGGAGATCAGTCCCGAGTGTTCGTTGAAAGGACTGATGTTGAAGCTGAAACTCCAACATTTTGGCCACCTGATGTGAAGAGCTGACTCATTTGAAATGACCCTGATGCTGGGAAAGTTTGTGGGCAGAAAGGGATGACAGAGGATGAGATGGCTGGATGGCATCACCGACTCAATGGATATGAGTTTGGGTAAACTCTGGGAGTTGGTGATGGACAGGGAGGCCTGGTGTGCTGCAGTTCATGGGGTCGCAAAGAGTCAGACACGACTGAGCAATGGAACTGAGATGAATAGCTGATGTAAGGTCATAACTAGATTCAAATCCAAATCTGTATTAGTGCCTTGTGTAGACAGCTTGACCCCACTACTCCTGAAAGAACACTTATTCTTCCTTGTAAGGGAACAATTAGAGGGAAAAGGTGCTTAGTGAAAGAAACTTTAATTTTACTTAAAAAGAAAACATGGAGGAATGAATCACCCTGAAAAAACTGAGTCAATTAGAGGATCAGTGTCTTATTTGTAGTTAAATAGATTTATAGTGGTGTGGTTTTAAATCCATTTTGTTTTGTACTGTGAGAAAAACAAATGGAGTTTTGAAAAAGAATTCTATGTTCACACTATGTATGTTTTAGCAAACTGGAAATTTTATCAGTAATCTTTGTGTTGAAAGCTCTTATAGGGATAGTTGCCCTTTTGTAGATACAATGGCACCCCCTTGAATGGCGTTGGGTCAGCTGGGGGTTGCCAAGGACACAGTCACAGGACAGCTGGGGCTGCTTTTGAGAAGTGGGGTGGGGCTTGGATGGACCAGAGCCACCCCTCACCCACCCACCTCCGAGTGTAGGAGGGCTTGATACCATCCTGCTGGGATTTTTGTTTGTTTGTTTGTTCATTTACTTATGGCCACATCAAGCCATGTGTGGAATCTTAGTTCCCCAACCAGGGCTTAAACCTGGGTCCCCTGCATTGGACTTCCCTGGTAGCTCAGCTGGTAAAGAATCTGCCTGCAGTGCAGGAGACCCTGGTTCAATTCCTGGGTCAGGAAGATCCCCTGGAGAAGGGATAGGCTACCCACTCCAGTGTTCCGGCCTGGAGAATTCCGTGGACTGTATAGTCCATGCGGTCGCAAAGAACTGGACACGACCGGGCAACTTTAACTTTTCTTTCCCCTGCGTTGGAATCACAGAGCCCCAACCACTGAACCACCGGGGACATCCCCCATCCTGCTGGACTCCTTCCAAGTGCTATACCTGCTGGAAATTTCTGCTCCACCTTTTGATATCCTCTAGGAATAATTGAACCATGCTATTTACTTTTGGATTGTCCATTTAGATATTGGATGGGTTCAGCATAGAGATTTGTAACTCTGTGGTAGGGGATTTGGGGATGGAGGGAATGCAATATGTTAAGTTTTTGGGGACTAGAGCAGTCTTTTCCTCTTTATTTCCTCAGAACATGGTCAGGTACCACCTGGCTGAGCTATTTAAAAAAAAAAAAAAAGGTTGCTTCTTATGTACATGCACTTGGAGACATATACACACACGCATGAGTTATTTATGTAGTCACGTGATCACGTGATCAGAATTACCTAATCTAGGCTTCATGTCAGATTCCCGGGACAAGACAAAGGGGAGTAATTACCACTGCATATTGTGTCATTTTGGATGTGTACAGTATTTTCATATTGACTGTACAATGGGGAAGTGTTACCTGATGCCTTTTGCAGTTTGTTACCAAATTAGTCTTCTCAAAAGAGCTGCATGCAACATTACACATGCAGAATCTGTTAGCAAATTGTTCGCCTGGACCTGTGCCAGGGTCCTGGGCTGGGCAGGGACCCCTTGCCTTGGTTGGAGAGGTTCTTTTTCTGTTTGAATTTGCACAGCCCTTAAAGAGCATAAGCTTTTATTCAATGGTCAAAGAATGGAGAAGTGGGAACTTAGTTCCCAAATCAAGTTCTCAACCTGATTTGGGCTGAGTCACTATATATATACATATATGTATATATATATATATAACACAGGCCCAGGCAAAAGGGAGGGAATTGAGTAAAGAGAAGAAGGAATATTCATGAATTCTCTTAGGACATGGGTGTGGTTTGGATCCAGAGCTGAGTTGTTCAGTCGCTAAGTCATGTCTGACTCTGCAACCCCATGAACTGCAGAACGCCAGGCTTCCCTGTCCTTCACTGTCTCCTGAAGTTTGCTCAAATTCATGTTCATTGAGCTGGTGATGCTATCCCAACATCTCATCCTCTGCCACCCTCTTCTCCTCTTGCCCTCAGTGAGTTGGCTCTTTGTATCAGGTGGCTAAAGTATTGGAGCTTTGGCTTTAGCACCAGTTCTTCCAATGAATATTCAGGGTTGATTTCCTTTAGGATTGACTGGTTTGATCTCCTTGCTGTCCAAGGGACTCTAAAGAGTCTTCTCCAACACCACAGTTTAAAAACATCTGTTCTTCAGTGCTCAGCCTTTATAGTTCAACTCTCACATCCGTACATGACTACTGTAAAAGCCATAGCTTTGACTATACACATTGGCAAAGTGGTGTCTCTGCTTTTTAATATTCTGTCTAGGTTTGTCATAGCTTTTCTTCCAAGAAGCAAGTGTCTTTTAATTTCATGGTTTCAGTCACCATCTACAGTGATTTTGGAGCCCAAGAAAATATGGCAACACTCCTTTTCAGTCTTTATATGGGCTCTTCCTGTTGTTGTCATGGTGGTAGGGTGTATGTCCTGTAGTCTTGGAGCTTCAGCATCCAGTCTTTCCCTAGTGGCTCAATTGGTAAAAAATTTGCTTGTAATACAGGTGAATGAGGTTCGATCCCTGGGTCGGGAAGAACCCCTGGAGAAGGGAATGGCAACCCACTCCAGTATTCTTGCTGGAGAATTCCATGGACAGAGGAGCCTGGCGGGCTACTGTCCAGGAGGGTCTCAAAGAGTTGGACAAGACTGAGCGACTAACACATTCCAATGAGTACTCAGGGTTGATTTCCCTTTACGATTGACTGGTTTGATCTCCATGCTAATACATTACAATGAGTATATAATGAAACTCAGGGGTCTCCTGCCATCTTGGGCCCCTGGTGAGTTCTAACTAGTTTTTGTTTTTCTCTTTGCATCTTCCTCCTTTCATAATTGGACCTGAAACTCAGATAAGAGCAGTTACTTTTCATTCTAGGGAGGGGCAGGGGTATGATTCTAGGGCAACAGCCATGGTAACGTAATGACAGTGGTAAATGAGTGACTGTTCACTTGTGTAGCAAAATAGAAATATAATTGGCTGATGTGAATGTCACCCATGACATTTCTGGTTCTAGAGAGACTATACTAGTGCAGTGGAGGCATTAACATCACCAAAGTGCCCTGCTCTTCCCTTTGGTGTGTCTATCTGGGTTCTCCTGTTTGACTTTGGTGAGACTAATTGTTTTGAAATGAGCAAATCCAGAACACAGAATGTGAGCAGAATCTGTATGTGGACTTTTTTTTTTCTGGTTAAATCCTTTAATTAAGACTTTTAATGTAAACCTGCCAGGATATTGCATATCTCATTTGAAAATTACCCTTCTCTTATTTTTAAATTATGAAACTCATATTTACCAAAATCAGGAAAATTGGAGGATTAAAGGAGCCATTCAGCCATCATTTCCCCTCGTTTAGGACAGAAGTAGGTAACCTATGGGCCCTGAGGCTCACAGTGGAGGTGGAAGAGGAGGAGGAAACACCTCCCAGCTAATGTGGGTGTGGCCTGGGTACTTGGGAGCCTCCTGCAGGCAATTGCAGGTAGGGAGGGAGGTTGGGACACTTCCCTGCTCCCTCTGTCCTGGCTCTGAGCCTCTAGCAGAGCAGCCCTGTGGGGACTTCTTTCAGGAGCAGCACCTCTTGCTGGACTCTAGGCTCCTGCTGGCTCTGGGGACACTGTCACCGCCCCTTGTCACTCCAGCCCTTGGAGTGGAACTTAATGTTCACCTGTGGGTGACTCACCATCTGAGTTTGCTCCCTTAACCCTGCAAGGTAAAGTCACTTCATTTGAACCACTTAGGGTGACTTCTGTTCCCTGCTGGGACCTTGGTGGATGGAAGGGATTCTTGGGGAAGGGAAAGGACCATCCAGAAGAGAGAAGACGTGATTCCCTTAGAGAAAGAACATAGATTTTGGTTCTCAAGAGGAGTCGATTTAAAGTCCATGCCGTACAATTATTTGTGTGTGTGGTGTATTGAAATGTGCCGTGCATACATGTTTGCGTGTCTATTATAGGCAGAATTTGGGGTGAGGGCAGAAGGGTGTGTGACTTTCTCCTGATTGGTTGGTGCTGAGGTGTAAATAATAGGGCGGTGCTCCAGGATTCTTGCGCCCGCCTGAGGTTATCATCCTCCAGGTTGCTGGGGGCCTTAATTCTGCTTAAGAACTCAAAGATACTGTTGTGTATATTTCTTGAGGATGAACCAGGACTCTGCCTAGGCTGCACTTTGGTTTCTTGTTTGTTCCTCCATTGTTTCTGCTTTCCCTCCCTTTCCTGATGAGCAACTGTTTGAACCTGTCCTTTGGAATTCAGGGAAAGTCAAGGAAAGTGAATGAAGCCCATTTCCTAAAAAACAAGGAATAGGGGATAAAGAAAGAAGTTGTACAGGGAGGGCCCCACAGGGTCTTACTCTGTTTCATGTATATATGACATACATATATCTGTCTATCTGAAATGCTAAAAAAATGGCCACTGCCTTCATGAAGTTCAGGAAATATGTATGGGATGCCTGTTTTGGGTCAGCCTCTTTGCTTAGCCCTGGGGTGAGGTTGGAGAAGGGGCTTACAAATAGGAATAAGGTATTAATAGTTGCCCCCCCTGGGGAGCTTCCTAGCTGGAGATGTCAGAACCAGCAAACTGGTTTGTGTGGGCTGTGGTGGTGCACAGATCAAGGTATTTACAAGATTTGAAAAGCACTGGCTGCACAGCATATCAGCAGGGAGGATTATTATTAATAGTATCTCTGTGTAATGATAATTTCATTTTTAGCAGACTTCAAAGGATTGTCCCTACCTCCTATCCTCAGACAGCATTTGTAACTGAAAGAAAGGAACCCTTGTGCCTTAGAAGAACGGAGGTGGGCCCTCTTGCAAGTGCAAAGAGTGCTGTCTCTGCAACTTGAAATGCTTGCAGATGTATTAGATCCGGGGAAGGCGTGTCCCCTGCCGGCCCTAAACCCTCAGCTTTGTAAGCAGAGAGGCTCAGGCTCGGCTCAACCATTATTTTCCTCTCCTGCTGGTTTGTGTGGGAGACCTTTCTCTCCTAGAAAAGAAAACCCTGGCCTCTGAGAGGCATCCAGCCCGATTGGTAGGGAACCCTGCTGGGCCCTGTGTTGAGGGTTAACATTCTCGCTGCCGCTTACTGGGTGGCCTTGGTGGCCTTTCATTTTGGGAGAGCTGACCTTGCAGGCTCCTCTGGGGTCAGACCTTATAACTGGGTGTTCAGCTTTCCCTGTACACAGGAACACCAATGCCCTATTAGCATTTTTTCAATTTCCTCATTTAGGGTTTAGTGAGAAATATAACAGCAACTGGCCCTTCAATGGCTAAAACTGTAGAGTTTCACAGAGAGGTCATAGTCCCCTACCTAGTGTTTAGTGACTTTCTAAGATCGCCCACAAGTTTCCAAAGTCGTCACATTCCCTCTGTTCTTCCTTTGTCTCTGTTGTCCTCATTCCACCCACTCAGGTGACCAGTCAAGTGTCCTTTTCTCAGAGGTTTGTCCAGTGTTGATGTCCCACCCCACCCGATGCTGGCCAAAATCTTGGGTTTCTCTGCCTACCAAAGCCAAATAAAAAATACAGAGACAGAGTTTGGAGGTAATAGAAAGGTGGCTTTAATTCTCAGCTGGTGTAGATGGGAGGACAGTAGGCTCATGCCTCAAGAACTGTGCCCCGACTCCATGAGGAGTCCGGGGGCTTAGATAAGATGAGGACTCACAGTCAGGAGCTGGTGATGAGCAAAGGTGTTAGGATCTTGATTTTTTTTCCTCTTTTCTTCTTTCAGAAAGAGTCATAGGCAGTAACCCCGTAATTGTGTCCGGCAGGTAGCTCTGAGGCCTTCTTTCTGATACATAACTACAAGGGGAGGAGTGTCCTAAGGGTAAACACCAGATACAGGATGTATTTAGCATAGAGTCAAAGGAAAATAGGTGTGAAGTGTAGCTCCTGCAGAGTTAGGGGGCAGAAAAGCAAACTTAGTTACAGACCTGCAGAGTTAGGAGCAGTTAAAAAACAAAAACAAAAAAACTAGGAATGCTCAGGCCTGCTCACTGTTCTCTTGATCTTGGTATTCAGGGAGTGACAGTCGCTCGGTTGTGTCCAACTCTTTGCGACCCCATGGACCTCTGCCAGGCTCCTCTGTCCATGGAATTCTCCAGGCAAGAATACTGGAGTGGGTTGCCATTTCCTTCTCCAGTTCTCAGGAAAGGGAAAGAAAAAAACTCATTCCTCCTTTTTTTCCTGTTCACTGTGACATTCCAGCACACCCCTTAAGCACTTAAGGCCCTAGACGCCCTAGCCCTCGTTTTCCCCTTCCCCTTGGCTTCTTTTGTTTTTTCACTGGTTCTTCCTTTTTTTCCTACCTCTTAAGCATAGGCAGTCCCCCAAGTCTTTCCTCAACCTTTGCATGGCGAATTCCCCTTCCATACCCAGAGTCCTCTGTAAGCCCTGGGTTTTGGGTAAAGAGAAGAATGGCTTTATTGCTGTGCCAGACAAAGGGGGACACTGGGGGTTCCTGCCCTTGAAAACTATGTGTCCCAGCCCAGGAGGACTGGGTGAGGAGTTTCATAGCAGTAGCCAAGGGCGGTGTGGCTGATAAGATTAGGGTCTGTGCAGGGCCTGCACGCTTTAATCTTGTCTTCCTAATCTTGATGAGCTTCTCTTGTTCCTTTAATCTAAAATGAAGAATACTAACACTTTCCATTTGTTGGGGATTTGAGTTCTGTAAAGAGCTGAAAGATAGTGTTATGTGTATCCTTTGAGGAGGAATCAGGACGCTGCCTCAAGGCTGCATTATTGTTTCTTTTTTTTAATTTTATTTTATTTTTAAACTTTACATAATTGTATTAGTTTTGCCAAATATCAAAATGAATCCGCCACAGGTATACATGTGTTCCCCATCCTGAACCCTCCTCCCTCCTCCCTCCCCATACCATCCCTCTGGGTCGTCCCAGTGCACTAGCCCCAAGCATCCTGGATGCATTATTGTTTCTTGACTGCTCCTCCATTGTTTCTCCATCCCCTCCCTTCCCTGATGGTTGTTGATGCTCAGTTGTGTCGGACTCTTTGCGATCCCATGGACTGCATGACGCCAGGCTTTGCTGTCCTTTACCATCTCCTGGAGTTTGCTCAACTCATGTCCACTGAGTCAATGATGCCATTCAACCATCTCATCCTCTGTTGCCCTCTTCTCTTCCTGCCCTCAATCTTTCCCAGCATCTTTTCTGAGTCAGCTCTTTGCATCAGGTGGCCAAAGTATTGGAGCTTCAGCTTCAGCATCAGTCCTTCCAATGAAGTGTTGATTTCCTTTAGGATTGACTGGTTTGATCTCCTTGCTGTCCAAAGGGATTCTCAAGAGTCTTCTCCAGCATCATAGCATTGAAAACATCAGTTCTTCGGTGCTCAGCCTTCTTTATGGCCCAACTTTCACAGCTGTACTGGAAAAACCATAGCTTTGACTATACAGACCTTTGTCAACAAAGCGATGACTGTGCTTTTTAATACACTGTCTAGGTTTGTCATAGCTTTCTTTCCAAAGAGCAAGTGTCTTTTAATTTCATCATTGCAGTCACCATCTGCAGTGATTTTGGAGCCCAAGAAAATAACGTTGCTTCCCTGATTCAGTTCAGTTCAGTTCAGTCGCTCTGTTGTGTCCGACTCTTTGCGACCCCATGAATCGCAGCACGCCAGGCCTCCCTGTCCATCACCAACTCCTGGAGTTCACTCAAACTCACGTCCATCGGGTCGGTGATGCCATCCAGCCATCTCATCCTCTGTCGTCCCTTTCTCCTCCTGCCCCCAATTCCTCCCAGTATCAGTCTCTTCCAATGAGTCAACTCTTCGCATGAGGTGGCCAAAGTACTGGAGTTCCAGCTTTAGCATCATTCCTTCCAAAGAAATCCCAGGGCTGATCTCCTTCAGAATGGACTGGTTGGGTCTCCTTGCAGTCCAAGGGACTCTCAAGAGTCTTCTCCAACACCACAGTTCAAAAGCATTAATTCTTCGGCACTCAGCTTTCTTCACAGTCCAACTCTCACATCCATATATGACTACGGGAAAAACCATAGCCTTGACTGACCTAATCTGCCCTTTGGAATTCAGGGAAGGTCAAGGAGCCCTACAAACAAGGAACAGGGGACAGAAAGGCTTCTGTGCCCAGGGAACCCCACAGGATCCTGCTTGGTTTCAGTGCCTCTGCTGTTTGAAGATTGTCTCCCCAAAACGTGTCTTGTTGTGACTTGGAATATTCTCTTTGGCTCACCTGTTGAAATCCTGCCTCACTTAAAATAGAACCAGGCTCATCTGTGAAATCTTTTATGTTTTCTCCCAGCCCAATTTGACAGTGCACAGCTGCAGCAAATTCATTCTGCCTTCCGAGAGGCTGGGCATGGCTCCCTATTAATGAGAGACCTATCTCATTAGAGGGTGACCCAGCGAGATGGTGTGGAGCTAGGAAAAATCCCAAGAACACCGCCTATGTGTCTGTCTCACCCACCAGACTCTGAGTCCAGGGGCAGGGATTTTTCTGTTCACTTCTGTGCCTGAAACTATTGTTTGACTCAAGTCCCTGTGCCTGAGTCACAGTGAGGCCAGACAAATCGAAATGTCAGAATTTGGAGCAGAGAAGGGTTTATTGCAGGGCCAAGCAAGGAGAACAAGGTGGCTTGTGCTCAAATGTCCAGAACTCCCAGATTATTTCTAAGGAAGAATTTTTACAAGCAAAATTTGGAGTGAGGGCAGCAGGATGGGTGACTTTTCTTCTGAGGGGCTGGTGGTGAGGTAGCAGGGTGATTCTCCAAGAATCCTTTGCTCAGCCTGAAATTGCCATCCTCACCTGGGTGGGGGCCTTAGTTCCCGTAGAACAACTCTAAGATGTATTATCAGATTGTTACCACATCTCTTGAGGATGAACTGGGATCCTGCTTTATGGTACACTGTTGTTTGACTGCCTTTCCTATGTTCTGCATTCCCTCACTTTCCTAATTAGTAACTGCTTGACTTGTCCTTTGGAACTCAGGGAAGGTCTAGGAGGCGGAAGTCTTTTCTCTGCAAACAAGAAATGGGGGACACAGAAAGGCTTTTGTGCCCAAGGGAGCCCCACTGGGTCCTGCTTGGTTTCACAACCCCGCACACATGGCAGGCCCTCAGGCAAAGGGTGTGGAGTCTTTATTTCAAAAGGCAGATGTGAGCACTGCCCCAGGGAATTGTCTGACACCCTCAGTTCTCAGCCTCAGCTCCTGGATGAACATAAGCAGGAATGATGGGAAGCTGTTTAGATGGATTGGTTTCCAAAGTACTTAATCATTTTGTAGGTGAAAACTAAGGCCAAGCATCTTTATAAAGTTATCCTAGCTATCAGTATGTGTGCTTTATGATCATTTCCTTCCTCTTAATTCTTTCCCCTTAAGCTGTTTTGAAAAAAAAAACCACCAGGGTGAAGGAGGTCATGATTCTCCCTCCCCTCCTCTCTGCTCTGTCTGACCTTCCAGGCTGCATGCTTAGGACTTACCTCCTTTCTCCCTGGAGCCAGGCAGGTCTAGGATGGCTTGGCTAAGCAAATAGTTCCTGCCTCACTCTATACCACTAGGCCATGGGACACCTTTGAGCGTGTTAGAAAAACGCCCTCTTTTCTGAATCTGGATGTAGGCCCCACAGCAAAGTGCTCAGCTTGACTAGTCCACCAGCCTTCACTGAACCCCCTCGACAGAAAGCCCTTGCATAGTGAACAACCTTCACAGCTGTATGGGGCTTTACATCAATCTGTGCTATCATGCAATCTCTTCCCATCTTGCTGCTGGGAAAACTGCGAGCACAACAGGTCCTGTTAATGAGTTTACCTTACCATTTGGTCTTTAGAGAATTTCTTCATCCAAATCGGTGTTTCCTTTTTTTGTAAAAAAAAAAAAAAAAAGTTTTACCTTATTTATGGCTGTGCTGGGTCTTCGTTGTGGTGCCTGGGCTTCTTTTGTGGTGGCTTCTTTTGTTATAGAACACAGGGTCTGGAGTGTTCAGGCTTCAGTAGTTGGGGCGCTGGCTTTAGAGCTCGGGCTCAGTAGTTGTGGCAATAGGCTTAGTTGCCCTGTGTCAAGTGGGATTTTTCCAAACCAGGGATTGAACCCATGTCCCCTGTGTTGGCAGGCATATTTTTAACCATGGACTACCAGGAAGTCCCAAATCGGTGTTCTCTTGGTGCAGATTTGAGGAACACTGAAAGATCTTCACAAGTACTAAGTAATTTGAGGGTGGGGGCCTTTGAACACAGCGGCCTGGATCTTTGGTAAATAGTTGGTACCCTGCTTCTATTTCACTCTCTTCATACTTGGCCATTTCCCCCCGTAAACACATGATAAGCAGATCTTATTTGTTTTTATTGTATTCTCCCACTCTGTCTCCTAAGTTACCAGGATCTGCTGTTTCTTGACTGCTTGGCCATGTGCATTTTATTTCTCACTCCTAATTACTGTCTGGATTTACCAGTGTTTTCATAGTGGGTTTAGAAAATTTTACTCTAAACCCTTAGAAACGTAATTAAAAATACAAACTGCTGGGTGGTAACCGGAGGCTCTGGCATGCAGGCCACGTAACGGATGATAGCAGCCTGGACAAGCTCCTGGCTGTGGGTCCCTCTCCAAGTTCACCTGAGGGTCTTAACTCCCTGAGTGCTGACGAGGAAGCCAAAACTGAAGCTGGTATCTCAAGTTTAAGGACCAAATTCTAGCAAAACACATTTCAAGTTTTGCAGAATGAAAGGATACAAGCCTTAAAACAGTGAAATAAACAAACCAAAACTCTTTCTAAATATTTATTGCAATGTGAATCCTCTGGTTAATTGTTATGTTTTAAATTCCTTTTTAATATTTGAAATTATATTTGTGTATCATCATGCTTCACACTAGAGAACCACAGAATTCTTAGAATCAATCTGTCTACACATTCTTAGAACTGCAAATTGGCCTTTATCTCTTTAGAGTAGTTCTTGTCCTCAGCGCTGTTCGTACTTTGTGCAGTTAAGTTTTGTTGGTGGGGTGAGGGGGAGGCTGTCCTGTGCCTTGTAGGATGTTCAACAGCATCCCTAGCCTCTCCTCACGAGATGCCAGGAGTGTCCCATCTCCCACGCTGTGACAACAATGTCTCCAGACATTGCCAGATGTCCATGCCTCCAGGTGAGAAGCACGGGGTTTATACTGTTCTCATACAACTTGAATGGCACTTTCTAGACTGAGCCCCTTCTATCCATCAGCTTTTTTTTTTTTTTTTTTTTAATTTGACATGTATTTCACATTAGAGTATGGAAGCATTCTCAGCATTTGGGTCTCCCAGTTGTGAATTGCATACGACAAGAATCTGTTCTGTAGGGAAATGATCGGTTTTCTGTCTTCATGTGCCTTGGGGCTCTTTTCCTGTCGTGTGATGATAATGTGCTGGGGTGCCTGAAATCTGTTTCCTCTGGCCAGGAAAAGCCCCTTGGTATTCTTTCTTCAGCACACAGCTTCCTCAGGAGGTTGGGCGTGGAAGGCCCCTTGGTGGTCAGTCTAGTGACTGTATTTCTGGGCCATCAGTGTCTTGGGGATAAATTTTTGCAGATTCAGCACTGTGTTGTACTTCTGGGGTAATCATGAATATTTAAATGAGGATGCATATACAGCATCTAAATGTCACATTAAATATCAGTGCAGCAGTGATTTTTATTAGTTTTCTAATTTTCTATTGGTTCTTTGCAGAGCTGTACAGATTTGCACAGGTCATGAAGAGAACTTTATTCCAAATCATTAAGCACTTAGCCTATAATAAACGTATATGGTCTTCTGAGCTATGACCCTGGGCTGATCAAATAGCGGAAGGCTCTCGAAGATCATGTTACTTGAAGTTGGGAGAAGGGGGGTCTGGTTCCAGTTTTTAGACACATTGATGATGGGGCCTCAGTCAAGTTGCCTCCCTCTCTGGACCCCAGTGCTTTTTCTGTTAAATAAAGATGTTGGACTAGACAGACCACCTCTAAGGACTCTTCCAGCTTTAAGTGAAAATGAATGATTTTAATTAAAGTGATAATGAGCTTGGTATTTTCAAATATAATTAGGTTGAGTCAGAGAGGTATCTTTTCTAAGAGGAGGGTTAGTGCTAGAATATTAAAAAATTATATGTATTCCTTCAGTGAAACTTTCAAGTGATGGATGTAATTAATGTTACCATGGAGAATTTGTGGCTGGAGAATCAAAGCTTTCTTTGAATCTTCTTCATTTGCAGTCTCTGCTCTGAAGCAAACATCTTTGGATGATATGTATCTGGACTGTGGGACTGACTCTTTCTCTCTGAGAATCTGGAGACCTGGGTACCAGTTCTAGCTTTCCTCTGTGATTTTGGGCAAGCCACTTTGTGTCTCAGGGCTCCATTCTCACTTTGATATGAGTAATTAAGCTTTAGTCCTGTGCAGAAACTATAGAAACCATTAACTTAGCAGGTGGGCCACTGCTGTTGTAGAAAAGCCTGCTTACAAGGCTGGCTCTTGGGTGGCACATGTGGGGACTTGACTAGTGAAGTACGCATATCACACTGTCTCTCAGTGATCAGAATGTCTCACTGAGCATAAACTGTCTGTACAAACAGTGTGGTTTATGCTGAGCACCTGCTTGCCTTCTGGGAGTCTGAGGTTTTGATATCTACTAACTTCCCAGGTGGCTCAGTGGTAAAGAACCCACCTGCCCATGCAGAAGACATAAGAGAAGTGGGTTTGATTTCTGGGTTGGGAAGATCCCCTGGAGGAGGGCTTGGCAACCCACTCCAGTATTCTTGCCTGGAGAATCCCATGGACATAGGAGCCTGGCGGGCTATAGTCCATAGTGTTGCAAAGAGTCGACACGACTGAAGCAACTTTGCATGCATGCACGCCCAGACAGAAGGTATGTGCAAGACGATCCCCTGAGAAAATCCCCAGGTGCTGAGTCTGTAACGCACCTCTCCAGGAGTCAGCATTTCCCCTGTGTTTCCCAACTTGTTGCTGGAAGAATTGAGCATGTTCTTCTCCATCTGCCTGGGAGAGGACTCTGGAAGCTTGGTCTTCCCTGGAGTTTGCTCCAAGCACCTTTTCCCTTTGCTGATTTGACTTTGTGTCATTTTGCTGTAATCAGCCTTAGCTGTGAATATGACTAAATGCTGATTGCCATGAGCCCTTCCGGTGAAGGGCTGATGACATAGGTACTTCTAAAACTCTTCCAAAGTCTATATAGTAGCATTCTTTGGATATTTTTTTCCCATACCATAGGCTTTCCCCAGTCCTGAACTGAGCTGGGAGACATCCCCCTGCTCTGTGGTTAAACCATAGCCTGAAAGTGAAAGTGAGAGTTTCTCAGTTGTTTTCTACTCTTTGCGACCCCGTGAACTATATTCTCCAGGCTAGAATACTGAACACTTTCCTTTCTCCAGGGAATCTTCCTAACCCAGGAATTGAACCAGGGTCTCCTGCATTACAGGCAGATTCTTCACCAACTGAGCTATCAGGGAAGCCCAAACCGTAGCCTAGTTGGTTAGAAAATATATACCAGTGAGAAAGGATCACTGCGAAGTGAGTTAACTAGGCAAGACCATTTCAGCCATCATCCTGTTAGCTGTGTGTTTTACATGGTGCATCCTTCTTGTTGTTGAATTGGATATAGTTGGATTCTTAAGACTGAGGCTGTTTATAATTTGAGGGGAGCTTATTGTTTATAGAAATCCTCCTGAGAATCGGTTCCTAATTTATCTTTGAAGTGAAGCCAGCACGAGTAGGGGAGTCTTGTTTATTATTGTGTCCTGATTGAAAAAGACGTTCATGTGTTGTAGCTGTCAAGATTGTTCCAGTTACAAGCAGAAGAGATCCCTCATTAATTTAAGCAAAGTAATTGAGAACACATTACCGAGTGCTGTTCGCTGGATCCGTGCCCTCACGTGATGATGTTAGAATTCTGTTGCACTCTCTCCTCCTGCCTCTTTCATCCTCTCTTCTCTCTCCTTTCTTCTGTGTCAGCCTCTTCTCAAGCCGACTCTCCAATATATGGTGGCCTTGAATTATCCCCAGAGTCAGAGCCATTTTAGTAGCAATTACCCTCAATGGGAAGGGGCAGATGTCCTCAAAAGAAAAGATTTATTTCACCTGTGCAAGGAGCAGAGTGAGCAAAAATAACTGTCTTATATAAGTGGATCCCATATGACAGTTCCATGGTGTCCACAAAATTGAGTCTTATGGGGCCCCTTGGTTGGTGGCATCTTTAAGGACCATCACTGAATATGGGAATAAAATATGACTATTTTCCCTGATGGGTAATAAATGTATTAGAGGCTTGATATGGGCCAGGGGCTGGGCATTGTCTAGAATACCAGTCCCACCTACAAAGTTCCATCCCCTTATTATTACGCAAAGGAAACCTTCCTTTACATGTGTTTTTCAAGTGTTCTTTGTATTAATTAACTCTTTACAGCTAAATTTTGACAGAACCCTAATTCTTTTTTTTAATTTATTTTTAATTGGAAGATAATCACTTTACAATGTTCTGCTGGTTTCTGTCATACAACAGCATGAATTAGCGATTAAGTATACATATATCCCTTCCCTCTTGAACCTCCCCTTTACCCCATCCCACCCCTCTAGGTTGTCACAGAGCACCAGGTTGAGCTCCCTGTGTTAGACAGCACCTTCCCATTAGCTACTTTACATATGGTAATATGTATGTTTCAATGCTGCTCTTGCAATTTGTCCCATCCTCTCTTTCCCCCATGTGTCCACAAGTCTGTACTCTATGTTTGCATCTCTATGCCTGCCCTACAAATAGGTTTATCAGTACCAGTTTTCTAGATTCTGTATGTATGTGTTAATATACAAAACTTGTTTTTCTCTGACTTACTTCACTCTATATAGGGTCTAGATTCATCCACCTCATTAGAACTGACTCATGCATTTCTTTTTATGATTGAGTAATATTTCACTGTATATATGTATATATATACACACACACACACACACACACACCCCTCAGATTCTTTATCCATTCATTTATTGATGGATATCTAGGTTGTTTCCATGTCCTAGCTACTCTAAATAGGGCTGCTATGAGCATTGGGGTACATGTATCTTTTTCAGTTATGGTTTTATTAGGGTATAATGCCTAGTAGTGGGATTGCTGGGTCATATGATATTTTTATTTCTAGTTTTTTAAGGAATCTCCATACTATTCTCCATAGTGGCTGTATCAATTTACATTCCAGCAACAATGCAAGAGGGTTCCTGAACCCCTATTCTTAATAATAGCCAAAAAGGAAGTTGCTCTGCTTAAAATGAGGTAGGAGTGGGCTGGAAGATCTGTATTATCCCTAAAGGTTGTAAACCTAGAGAGCCTAAGGAATTCATTTTGAAAAGCCCTGAGGTAGATGGGCCAGCCACAGTTAAGAGTTTGAAACTATTTCATTCTCTATCCTGATACATAGTTATGAGTTATTTATCAGCACTGAATGGAAATAAAGCTGGTTCTATCAGAAGAAATATTGTCATAGGATCAAGAAAAAACCATGATTCCTCAGTTTTAGTTTCTTCTGGGGAAATCAGCACTGATCCATCTTTGATTCATAACTCAGTATCACTGGGAGATTGTCCTGGTTCATATAAAATGCCAAAAACACACCTCTCTAGCTGTAAAATCCAAGCAGTGCTCACTGCAGGCTGTTTGTCTCAGGGTAACTATGAGTCTTTGGCTTAGTGACATTCATGGAGTGTCTATATTTCACATTCAAGGGTTGTATCATCCATGTTTTTTCTTGCGACTGAGCCTAGGCTTCTCCTGTGAAGTTGTATTGATCGTGCGATGGGTCTGCTGATGTCTTTTTTTTTTTTTTGCTGTTGTACTCTCTCCACTTTAGAATGCTCATGGGGCACATGTACAGCTGATGCATTTGTTGACTTAGAGACCAAACTCAAGATTTCTTTATTCTTGTTTCTACCTTTTCATAGGCTATGACTGCTCATGCTCAAGGTTAATGAAAGCTGACGATACTTTACTGAAACATAATAGACCTGGCTGACCCCCAAATATAACAGTTAACACAAAATTTCAAATACAGTAAAGTGAATCCTGTTTGTTGAGTAAATTGCCTTATTCTAGTATAAATCTTATTTGAATTTCGTTTTACTATTTTAAGTAATAAGAATGCTGCTGCTAAGTCACTTCAGTAGTGTCCGACTCTGTGCGACCCTATAGACGGCACCCCACCAGGCTCCTCCGTCCCTGGGATTCTCTAGGCAAGAACACTGGAGTGGGTTGCCATTTCCCTCTCCAATGCATGCAAGTGAAAAGTGAAAGTGAAGTCGCTCAGTCATGTCTGACTTTTAGCGACCCCATGGACTGCAGCCCACCAGGCTCCTCCGTCCATGGGATTTTCCAGGCAAGAGTACTACTAAGCTCATGCAATTAACTACTTCGGATGTAATGATGGATTTTAAATAAGAGAATATATGTGTTTTTTGTAGTTTTTTTAATTAAAAAACATTTAACTTTTGTTGAAGTATAGCTGATTACAGTGTTTTATTAATTTCTGTTGTATAGCAAAGTGATTCAGTTATACGTATATTTATAGATATTTCCACATTCTTTTCCGTTATGGTTTGTCACAGGATATTGAACACAGTTCCGTGTGCTATACAGTAAGACCTTGTTTGTCCCTGAAAGTTTTCAGCCCTTAACAGAGGGGGCAGTGTAGCCAAGTGGAGTCCTAACCTATTTAGCTACTGCAGAATATATTCTCTGACCTTTGTGTCTAGGACACAAAGTGAGTGTCCGGGACAGTTGTATGGTTGAGGATGTTTGTATTTATTGCTCCTTCTCTTGATTCTCCATCAGCATCATCCCCAACGAGGAAGGCAATGCTTTGTTGCAATGGAGAAAAGACGCTCTCTTGGAGCCATTAATTTTGGGCAGTCTCTGACCTGTATTTTTATTTTGTTGCTGTTGTTGCTGTTCAGTTGCTCAGTCGTGTCCAACTCTTTGTGACCCCATGGGCTGCAGCATGCCAGGCTTACCTGTTCTTCACTATCTGCTGGAGTTTGCTCAAACTCATGTCCATTGAGTTGGTGATGCTACCCAACCATCTTATCCACTGTCACCCTGTGCTCCTGCCCTCAATCTTTCCCAGCATCAGGGTCTTTCCCAATGAGTCATCTCTTCGCCTCAGGTGGCCAAAGTATTGGAGCTTTAGCTTCAGCATCAGTCCTTCCAATTATTCAGGTTGATTTCATTTAGGGTTGACTGGTTGGATCTCCTTGCAGTCCAAGGGACTCTCAAGAGTCTTCTCGAACACCACAGTTCAAAAGCATCTTTGGTGCTCAGCTTTCTTTATGGTCCAACTCTCGCATCCATACACAACTGTTGGAAAAACCATAGCTTTGACTATATGGACCTTTGTCAGCAAAGTGATGTCTCTGCTTTTTAATACACCATCTAGGTTTGTCATTGACTTTCTGGATGTTGACAAATAGTAGGTCCAAGTGATTATTTTTTATTTTTTTTTGTTTGCACCATGCAGTCTGCAGGATAGTTCCTCAACCAGGGATGGAGCCCTGGCCCTTGGCAGTGAAAGCACAGATCCTAATCATTGGACCACCACAGAATTCCCGACATGATTTTTAACTGGAGAGTAGGCCCAGGTGGTCTAAAAAGCTTGGGGCTGGTGCACTGAGACGACTCAGAGGGATGGTACGGGGAGGGAGGAGGGAGGGGGGTTTGGGATGGGGAACACATGTATACCTGTGGCGGATTCATGTTGATGTATGCCAATACAATATTGTAAAATTATTAACTTCCAATTAAAATAAACAAATTTATATTTGAAAATAAATAAAAAGTCAAAGCCTAGCAACTATAATCTCCATCTGCAGAGAAGCCTTTTTGGCCAAATCCAGTTTAAGTGTATGATGGCACATAACTGTAGTAACTGATCTGCAGTGACCATATCAAAAGTGGTTAGGTTTCTTTCTTTGGTTTTGGTGAATGAACCTTGGAAATACATGTGGGTACATTAAGTATAAGTACAGAGCAAGAAGCCAAAAGGATGTACAGTGGAATGAGAGCATCCTTTCAACTTCACGTTTGCAGTACCCTTCTGAGGTCATCATCATCTGCAGTTTGTTGTGTAACTTCTCTGAAATTTTATCCATTTACGTATGCATTTATTTCTGTACATTCCATCTATTACTTTGTGTTATTGACTCACTACATTTTGCAGCATTATGAACTTTTTTCAAAGAGCTTAATGAAAACATCTCATAGAATGAATGTGTGATAATTTACTAAATTACTCCCTTTGAAATTGATATCTAAGTGGTTAATGGTTTGCTGTTTTACATGTATAATAAATACTCTTGTATGTATGCTTTCGGGAATTGTGGCAGTTCAAGTATAGAGTATATTTTTCACAGTATAACTGCTGGGTTCAATGTATGTGTAGATTACATTTTGCTAAACATTTCCAAGTTTTCCCACTGAAGAGATTTTCCCATGATATTGAATGAGAGGATTTGTATCTCATGCCCTCACCAACACTCGACTCTTAAAACATCCTTTTATTTTTGCCCTTCTAATAGGTGAAATAGAACTGATGTTTTCTTGTATTCAGTATGTTTGTCTTATGTTTATTGGCTGTTTTAGATTCATTTTTCTGAAGCTGCTTGTTCATGTCCTTTCTTCACTTATCTCAAACTTTTTAAAAAATAATTTTTATTGGAGTATAGATGCTTTACAATGTTGTGTTATTTTAGTTTCTGCTGTACAGCAAATAGAACCAGTTATACATATACCTACTCTTTTAGAGTCTATTCCCATATAGGCCATTACAGAGTATTGAGTGGAATTTCCTATGCTATACAGTAGGTGCTTATTAGTTATCTATTTCATACATAGTAGTATGTATATGTCGATCACAACCTCCCATTGTATCTCGCCTTTTCCCCTTCAGTAGCCATAAGTTTGTTTTCTACATTTGTGGCTCAATTTCTGTTTTGGAAATAGGTTCATTTGTACCATGATTTTTTTTTTTAAAGGTTCCACATATAAGCGATGTCATAAGATATTTGTCTTTCTCTGTCAGACTTACTTCACTTAGTCTAACAATCTCTCTAGGTCCATCCATAATGCTGCAAATGGCATTATTTTATTATTTTTTATGGCTGAGTAATATTCCATTATAAATGTACCACATCTTCTTTATCTATTCCTTGGACTTTAAAAAAAATGCTGATTTATAAGTATTCTTATGAAATATTGAAGTATAATAGATATACATTAGAGTGTCCTGATCAAAATTATACATTTTAAATCTTCATGAAATGAACGCATCTGTGTAGCCACCACTCACACTCACTCATCTTTTCACCTGAGAATCCCTTCTGCCCTCTCCCAGTCATTGCTCCCTGTCCCAGAGGTAACCACTATCGTGAATTCTACCACCATACATTGCTTTGTCTGTCTTCAGAGTTATGCAAACAGAATCACAAATAGATTACCTGTCTAGTGAATGCTTTGTGTTCTTTTGCACCTTATCATTATTTGTTGAGACTCATACATGTAATTGTGAGGAGCTGTAATTTGTTTATTGTCACTGTTGTGTGGTGTTCCAGTGGATAAATATACAGTACCAGCCTCTTACCCACTCTACTGTTGAATATTTGGGTTGTTCACAGTTTTGACAATTAGGAACACTGCTACTGTCAACATTTGGTAAGCATCTTTTGGTATCCGTATGTGTGCATTTCTCTTGGATACAGGGGAGTAGAATGACTGGGTCATAGAGCATGACTAGCTTTTATAGATACTGGCAACCAGTTTTCTGAAGTGTGCCAATTTATATTTCTACCAGCAGTTTTTTTTTTTAATGAATTTTTAAAAATATAAATTTATTTATTTTAATCGGAGGGACTACCAGCAGTTTTTAAGAGTTCCAGCTGTATCATATCCTTACTAACATTAGAAATGGTCAGCCTTTTTTTTTTCTTTTGTCGTAGTATCTCTCTGTGGATTTTAATTTTATTTTTCCGGGTGACTAACGAAGTTGAGCATATTTTCAAATGTTTATTGTTCACATATCCATCATCTTTCATGAGGAGCTTGCTTAAGTCTTTTGCCCATTTTCCTAGTGGGTTGTTTTTCTCTTTCTTATTCATTTGTTAGACTTAACATATTCTGGATTCAAATCTGCTAGTAGTTATCAGTCTTATAAATATCTTCTACCCTGTGGCTGACAGTTTTGCTCATTTAATAAGGTCTTTTCATGTAGTTTAATTTAATCTTTCCCTTTATGATGAGTATATTTAACTCCTATTTAAGAAATTGTTTATTGCCCACAAGATTATGAAAATATCCTCCCATATTATATTTCAGATATCTCCTATGTTATCATTTACTTAGCGTATTTATATCTATAGCTCATCTACAATTGTGTTTGGTGTATGGTGTGAGGTAGGGTCAATGGCCCAGTACCGTTTATTGAAAAGACCTTTCTTTCCTCCACTGTACCTTAGGATTGTCACCCTATATGTGTGGATCTTTTTCATTCCATGATCTTTTTGTTTATCCGTGTGTCAGTGCTATTCTGTATTAATTACTATAGCTTTGAACTAAATTTTGATATCTGGTAGTGACTGTCTTCTATGTTATTCAGTACCATCTGACTATTCATGACTCTTTGCTTTCTACTTAAACTTTAGAATCAGTTTATTAATTCTCATTAAAAAACTGCTAGAATTTTGATTGCTAATAGTAACTCTTCTAATCCACTAACATGGTATGTCCCTCTGTGGTGTGCTTACTCTAATTTCTCTCAGCAATGTCTTATTATTTTTCTTGGTAGAGCTCTTAAGCATTTTTTATGTTTCCCCTCTAGATATTTGATTTTTATGCTGTATCTTTAAAAATTGTATCTATTTATGATCTGGTATAGAAATAACTGGTATTTGTGCATTGACTTAATGTCTGGTGGCCTTGCTAAATTAACTTCTCATTTCCCTTTGGTTCCCTGGTTCTGTCTGCCAGTTTGCCATACACCCCTGTCCTAATATCTGGGGATGTTTGCAGAGCTGCGTGCAGCTTTGAGTACCTTTTCTCTGTACATCTTCCATCCAGTCTCAGTTGTAGGGAGCATCTTCCTGCTTTGTGAGCAAGAGAAGACTGCCTGGCTGACAGTGGGACCTCTGCTCCTTTCCCTGCATAAGATTTGATTGAGGTATATTATCAGCTCTTAGCACATTCCTTCTATATTCCTATAATGTAAGTTTTAATGTATTTGATAGATACATTGAATTTGCTCTTTAAATTTGGGCTTTGGGTTGGTCATTTCTTAGTGTTTCTGGTCATTATATTCTTTCTCTAGTTTTTCTTGCTTCGTGTTGCTTTGGTAGGTTTTATAGAGGACAGTGATAGGGAAGGAGAGGAGAAAAGTCCCCTTTCTACCTTGTTTAACTTTTATTCTCTGAGTGATAATGTTAATGGTTCTCTAATGACTTTGATTCAGCTCAATTAAATACATATTTTTCAGCATCATTTTTTTAAAGCCAAGTCTTTAAAGTCTTATTCAGTGTATTCTTCTTCCCCACAATATGTTGTTTTTTTAAAAAAAGTTCCATTAATAGTTGTTTTTACCAAAGAAGTCCAATGTGTGGTGTGGTGTCATAGGTGTTGGACTAAGGGGCATCTTAAGTCATCTGTCAAGGCTGGACTTGGGTGGCAAGATCTATCCCCTTGCCAGCTCTCATTGCCATGGCATTAGCTTCTGATTAATCCTTGCGTGTTAAATAAAAAGCCAGATATTATTATTAGGTTTAGAGATTTCACAAGCATTTATTGCTCAGTAAGCATTTATTAAGCAGCCAGTATGGGCCGGTGCTTTCACAGACCCTGGGGATAGAAAGTTGAATACTATGGAATGAGCCTGACTTCAGGTTTTCACAGGCTGGTTGGAGAAGACACCAGGATTTCTTCTGCATGGTGAAAGGTGAGGGCAGCAGGGACAGGGGCTTTGGGTGCCAGAGGAGAGATGCTAAGCCAGCTAAGAAATAATGGTTTGAGAATGAGCAGTCAAGCTTCAAATTTCTAGCAACCACACTCAAACAGGTCCTTCCCAGGTGGCGATAGTGGTAAAGAATCCACCTGCCAGGACATGCAAGAGACACAGGTTCGATTCCTGGGTAGGGAAGATCCCCTGGAGTAGGAATGGCAACCCACACCAGTATGCTTGCCTGGAGAATCCCGTGGACAGAAGAGCCTGGCAGGCTATGGTCCATGGGATTGCAGAGTCGGTCATGACTGAGCAGAGCAGACATTCAAACAGTAGTCTAGAGACAAAAAAATGTCAGGATTCTGTTTTATAAAACTCTCCCACCTCTGTTTTCTGTGCAGTGAATGCTTTATTTATGAGGCAAAAGTAGCAGCGTTCTGTCATGAAGGGATAGTTAGGACTTTTAGGAGGCACATTTTATCAAATCACTGGGCAAGTCATGGCTGTATCCCCAGCTCATCACAGCAGTGAATGGCACATAGTACATGCTCAATAAGTATTTGTTTATTGAATAAAGGAAGATTGAGGAGCTCAGGCTGCTCTGGTTGTTCTGGAGAGGGTTGCAGGTTAGGGTCTGAGTTTCATCTGAGGACAGGCAATAGAGTTGTGCTAGCATCCCAATAACCAAAGCACAGGGGGCGGGAGTAAAATCATATGTAAGGGGGATTGTTAGAAACACGCAGATGATGTTTCCCAAGAACCCAGCTCCTCCCCTTAGTTCTGGCCAGTGAGAACTTTGGAATGAATGTAGCAACCAGTGAGGATTGATGGGTTACTCCACTGACAGCAGTCTGTAAGTGATCATCAGAGGTGGGTAATTGTGTTTCCAATTGCTCTTCTGCCTGTTTATTCCTGGTTTGTAGAAGAAGCAAGGAGAAGGCTATGGCACCCCACTCCAGTACTCTTGCCTGGAAAATCCCATGGATGGAGGAGTCTGGTAGGCTGTTGTCCATGGGGTTGCTAAGAGTCGAACACGACTGAGTGACTTCACTTTCACTTTTCACTTCCATGCATTGGAGAAGGAAATGGCAACCCACTCCAGTATTCTTGCCTGGAGAATCCCAGGGACAGGGGAGCCTGGTGGGCTGCCATCTATGGGGTTGCACAGAGTTGGACACGACTGAAGCGACTAGGCGGCAGCGGCAGCAGCAGAAGCAAAGTGAAAGTGTGCTGCTGAAGAAACTCTAGCTTGAAAAACTGGGCTCTGGGCTTTTCATCCCTGAGCTAGTGCTTCTTGTGCCTAGAACCCCTGAGAACCTCTCAAAACCTGGTTTCTCCCTATTAAGTTGCAGTTGTCCCATTCACATTCTAGGAAGACTCATTCCCACTCTGGGATGGGGTGAGTGCCTTTCATGTTACACTCAATGAAGCAGAGAGAATGACCATCTGCTGTGTGTTGGAAGGAGCTAGATGCCCTGGTCCAGGGTGGAGACTCTCCCTGGGTTGTTTTCATTCTGACTTCATTTGAATATGCGTGTACTCTTTATTAGGACTCCCCTGGTGGCTCGGACGGTAAAGTGTCTGTCTACAAGGCAGGAGACCTTGTTCAATCCCTGGGTTGGGAATATCCCCTGGAGAAGGAAATGGCAATCCACTCCAGTACTATTTCTGTCTGGCTCTTGACTTTCCGAGTTCAAGACTATTCTGGCTCTTCCCATAGTCCTAGAGTTTTGCTCCTTCTAGATGCTCCAAATTCTCCTTCAGGGAATGGGCCTTACAGAGGCTGCTTTCTCTGTGACACCCAGCAGAGTGCAGGTTGCCACTCCTGTTTGCTAGGGAATGGCTGCTTGGTTACCCATCGAGGCCTCTCTGCATGTGGAATCCTAGTCCTGTCTGCTGTCTCCCTGAAGACTATTCACTGCAAGTTGGAGCTAAGGGGAAGGTGTTATTTCAATCAACTAATCAACCTGAGTGTTTCCATGTGTTCAGGCAGTGATTTAGGTATGTGAGAGACACCAAGGAACAAAAACGAAAAGCTTACACTTTGTGGTGCTTACATTCTTGTGGGTGAAGGGGACAAATGGTATACAGTATTCATAGATTAGTCAATGGGATGGTGTGGTAGATGTATGTGCTCTGGATAAAGGAGAACCCTGCTGCTGCTAAGTTGCTTCAGTCGTGTCCGACTCTGTGCAACCCCATGGACTGCAGCCCACCAGGCTCCACCGTCCCTGGGATTCTCCAGGCAAGAACACTGGAGTGGGTTGCCATTTCCTTCTCCAATGCAGGAAAGTGAAAAGGGAAAGGGAAGTCGCTCAGTCGTGTCCGACTCTTTGCGACTTCATTGACTGCAGCCCACCGGGCTCCTCCATCCATGGGATTTTCCAGGCAAGAGTGCTGGAGTGGGGTGCCATTGCCTTCTCCAAAGGAACCCTAGAGCCTGGTAAAGGGAAGGTTGCACTATTAAGTAGGGAAGTCAGGACAGGCCTACAAATTGAGCTTTGAGCAGAGACCTGAAGGCAATGAGGGACTGCACCAGTTGGATTCTGGGGTAAGAATGCTCTGGATGGAAGTACTAGCTAGAACCCAGGCTTGCAGGAGTGTGCCTGGCTCAGGGGAGGTCAGTGAGCAGGTGCAGCTATAAGGGGAGGAGGTCAGCGCATGGGGCCTCATCCATCATAAGGACCTAGGCCTTTCCTGGGCATGGGGCAGGTAGAACCACTCTGGCTGCATGTTGAGAATGGGCTGGGGCAGAGGTGCAGGCAGGGGGACAGTTAGGAGGATGTGGGAAGTCCAGGCAAGACACTTTGGGATTTTCCTCCTGTTATAAACCTGAATGCAAGTGCATCTTTTACAGCAAAGCTGCCCAGGTCACCATAAATGACATTCCCTGCCCCAGAGCAGTAGCTCAAGAGCAATGATTTCTAACATCTTCATACACATTCTTGCTGTGGGGTCACACAGGTTATTGTGTGATGGGATTGGGGAAGGAACTTTATGGCTACTTTCTGTACATGACTGCCTGTCTCTTGGTGATGTGGAAGAAAGAGAGAAACCTTCATAATCATCTCTGAGGTCTTGGCAAGGACTCTCTGCAGATAGGCAGATCCCTGGACAGTGGGTGGTCAGTGCCCATGGCCTGACGGGGCTAATGAAAGCTTCTCAGATTCCAGGGAAGGTGAAGCTCTCAAAGAATGGTGTAGGCTTTGAGAACTGACCCATGATACAGCTTTCTGTAATTTGCCAGGAGCCACTCCCCTGACACTGGAAATGTCAGATGCTAGTGTTCGTGAAGCCCATGTGAATATTTAGCAGGCATTTTGCTGGGTATTGCAGACATGGGGATGACACTGCTATCTCTTCCCTTAAGCTGCTCAGGGCTATACCCTCAAGCCTGCCTGGTCAGCTACATACCCAGAGAGGCCAGTTGAGCGAGGCCCGCCAGGTCCAATGCTGTAGGAAAGACAGCTGCCCAAGAACATGTCCTGTCCAAACACAGCACTGGCTCTGCTGAAAGGGACTGCCCAGCACCAGCAGATCTCGGGTTTTCGAGACAAGCCAAAAATTCAGGTGGTTTTTTCCATTCCTTCCTTCCTTTCCTCCCTCCCTCCCTTTTCTTTTCCTAATTTGTGAAGTCTCTCAATTAAAAATGTTCGTATTTCTGATACTTGAATCATACTATATGGGTCGAACAAAGACTTCTAAGTTTCATCCTCAGGTGGCCCTCTTGCAGATTCTGGTCTAGACAAAGTACAAAGTTGTTACTGTGCTGCCACTGAAGATGAGTAGCTGAACAGGTTCAACAGCCTTGTTGATTTGTTTTTCTAAGCTCGTTCCCTCTGTCCCTTCAGTGATGACTGAATTCAACATCCTGTCACTCATTTGTGGTAGTACGTTACATTCTTGTTTGAGTGGGAGGGAGCGTCTGAAAGCTGTCGGAGGTTCTGTTGAAGTGAGTCAGAACATCAGTCAATTTTGTCTCCTCCTGCTGCCTAGATTGTAGCCAGTATGATGAAATTGGATGATGGAAAGATGGGTTCACAAGTCGAGTTAGTTCCATGGCTGTGGGTGAGGTGGTTGCTAGGCATCTGAGTGACAGAGGTGGTCTAATTAAAGTGGGATTGATTTATTAATGGAGCTTTACTGGGTACATAATTTAGCAACTCAGAGGTGTTATGGGGCCTGGGGTATTACTAAAAGAGTGCTAAGACTCAAGACAATTATTGCCTGGCTTTGGTGAGAATGACAGATGGGTCCTCATTGTTGGTTAAATTTTGTCTGCAGTTGAAATGGCCTTCTTTGTTTCATCCTTGAGGGGCTCCAGGCCTTGACCCTCAGTTGCCTCGCTGGCTCTCTCACCTCCCTGTGCATTTCCAAGGCACTTTGCTCCTCCCGAAGCCTCTCTGGGAGCCCACTGCTCCTGCTGCTTACTCAGCTGCGTGATTTGCATGTGGTTTGGCCCTGACAATGGGTTGCCTAGGTCTGATCCATTTTCCAGCTGTCCCTCTGTTTGAATTGGAGTTTCCAGCTGAAGTGATTTCTGGCCGGAGTGGGATTTATTTAAAGAAGGTCTGGTCTTTAACTAGACCTGTATAAATATTTATTTAGGACTTCTGTTGCATGTGTGCTTCTGGGGGTGTAGCTCTTATCACCCCTGTGACATGTCAATGAAGGAAGAGTGTAAGACACACAAAAACTAGGGAGGCTGGAGGTCCCTTAGGGGGGAAGTGACATTTTGCTTGTGTCCCTGGCCTGTCTGCCCCCACTGTGGTTCTGAGAACTCTTTGGAGGCATTTCCAGGCTTTTCATGTAGGTGATTTGGCCTTGGGAAATGGGTTTCAGAAACAGAGGCATAATGAAGACATGTATGGTAGCTTGTATTCCTCCTAACTGGAAGCTAATGTGTGCTCATGAGCTCACAATGCTGCCTGCTCCCTGGTGTGCATCATAAATATGATTTCTGCTGCATTGTTACAAGTTGGGTAACTTTTCCCTCAAATAAAATGTATTTCTTTTTCTAGTTTGAATGGATGTATAGGCTGGTTGTGGAAAATATAGGCAGTACAAAGAAGCAGAAAGAAATCTACTCAAATATTCCAACCCACCAAAGATTAACTGCTGTTATCATTTGATGGATTTTTTAAATAAAAGTTGTTTTCAGTTCTATTTTAGAGCATAAATGTCCAGTATCACATACATCATTTTGTTGTTTACCTTTTCTACCTATTCCCAAACAATAAGGAGATCTATTATCTCATGTAGCTCCCCTCTTACTCCCTTTTGTCTCAGACCAAATGGCCTCGTACATTGCAGGTACTCCACCTCAGGGCCTTTGCACTGACTCTTCCCATTATCTGGACATTTCTTCGTCTAGGTGACTGTGTGACTCACTCCCTCACCTCCTCCAGATCTTTGTTCAAATCTCACCTTCTTGGTGAAGCCCCTTCTGACCTCTCCATTCGGTTTGCAGCTATACCAGCCAGGGGGCTTCCTTAGTGGCTTGGACGGTAAAGAATCTACCTACAATGCAGGAGACCCGGATTCGATTCCTGGGTCGGGGACATCCCCTGGAGAAGGGAATGGCAACCCACTCTAGTATTCTTGCCTGGAGAATTCCATGGACAGAGGAGCCTGGTGGGCTACAGTCCATGGGGTTGCAAAGAGTTGGCCATGACTGAGTGACTAACACTTTCACTTTTCAGCCAGAACTGCTCCTGACCTGGACCCATTCCTTTCCCATGACACCAGTACTGATGGCACTCAATACATCAGCTATTATTATCAATATTATTATTTTTTCTAGTATGCTAAAATAAGCATTAGCCAGCAGTACACTTGCTAAACATTTTTGAACAACTATATATGTAGCTTATTCTTTAAATGGATCATTCTTTAATCACTACCCTACTGCTGGATATTTAAATTGTGTCCAGTGTTTTGTTAGTATAAATCATGCAAATGTGCTATGAACCTTTTGGTAGAAGGTGTTTGTCCATTTCTTAGGCATTAAAAGAGATTTTTGGAAAAGGGATGATTTGGGTCAAGATGTATTATATCCAGTGATACAAACTCAACTCAGACTGGCAGAGGTAAATTAAAGGAAATTATTGGTTTATGTATTTGAAAAACAGGCAGGGCTGATTCCAGATGTTCAGTCCATGTCACCTGGCTTTGGTTCATTATCTTCATATCCGAGTTCCTCTGTGTTGGCCTCATTCTAAGTTGGCCTTCATCATTGAGGGCAAAATTGCTACTGGCAGCTGCTGTTCTCGTGCTGCCAGCTCTGGGTCCCCTCTTAGATAGAGAGACATCCTCTTCCAGGATTTTCAGCAGAATCTCAGGACAGGTTCTCACTGGCTCAAATTGAATTGTGCCATCTCTGAATCATTAACTTTGGCCATGGGACAGGGATAGGCTAGAGTGGGGGTCATGATGACATCCCACCCAAACCCCAGAGTCTGAGGGTAGGTGACCTCCTGTTTCCCAGAGGAGACTCAGGGCCCTTCTGCCCAAATGGGGAATGGCTGCTAGGCAGGCCCCAAGCTATAGATCTTCATTTGACTTAGGAACATCCTAAGGACTCTTGAGTCTTCATATATATATATATAAACAAGATAGCAGGGAAAGTCAGAGGAGCCCCGTTGCTATGCATTTCTGGGTGTGGAGAAGGAAATGGCAACCCACTCCAGTACTCTTGCCTGGAAAATCCCATGGACGCAGGAGCCTGGTAGGCTGCAGTCCATGGGGTCGCTAAGGGTCGGACACAACTGAAGCGACTTCACTTTCACTTTTCACTTTCATGCATTGGAGAAGGAAATGGCAGCCCACTCCAGTGTTCTTGCCTGGAGAATCCCAGGGACGGGGGACCCTGGTGGGCTGCCGTCTATGGGGTCGCACAGAGTCGGACACGACTGAAGCAACTTAGCAGCAGTAGCAGCAGCAAGGTCAGCCTAATCAGATAGCCGCCTGCTTTCACTCTCATCATGGGGGAGTGAGAGATGGGGAGTAGTGTAGGTCTCAGCTCCTAGGGGAATGAGACTCGGTGGCCTGTAGGTAGTACTGCCTCCCTGAGTGCATGGTTCAGTGATGAATGTTAGAGACAGTCTCTGAATGTGAGGAGCAGAAACGTTGCTGAAAATTTCCCCAATTTTCCCACTGGTACTAGTAGTATCCAGATGAATTTGGAGGCTGCTAACAGTTGGAATGTGTAGCCAAGATTCATCGTCTATACATTTTTGTATCAAATTGAAATGTGGAGACAGGTTTGGGGTGAAGTAGAAAAGAATAGCTTTGTTGCTTTGCCAGGTGAAGGGGGATACAGCCAGCTAATGCCCTCAAAACTGTCTATTCCAACCTGGAGCGGGTAGTGAGTTTTATTGCAGTGGTTCAAAGAGGAAGGTGTGATCAGCTCATAGACATTCTGTGATTGGTTGGTGGTGAGGTAATAGGGAGCATCATCAACCTTCTGGTCCTACTGGTCTGGGCTGTGAGTGCTTGTGGACAGCATACAGTTAACTTCTCCCACCTCATGGGAGTTTCAGTATATACAAAACTGCTAACAGATCCCTGGAATAGGAAATGGCAACCCGCTCCAGAATTCTTGCCTGGGAAATCCCATGAACAGAGGAGCCTGAAGGGCTACAGTCCATGGAGTCGCTAAGATACTGCTATGTATATATCCCTCGAGAGGGAACCAGGATCCTGTTGTAAGTCTGCACTATTGTTTGTTGGCTGCTCCTCCCTTGTCTCTACATCCCTTCCCTTCCTTTATTAGAATCTGCTGTTTGGAGCTCAGGGAAGGCCTTGGAGGCTGAATGAAGCCTGTTTCCTGCAAACAAGAAAACGAGTGACGCAGAAAGGCTTTTGCATGCAGGGCCCTGCTTAGTTTCAGGTGCTCTATTCAGGAGCAGCTTCAGTATTAAACAGCCTCACACCACGTGCTGAGAGCCACAGAGACTTCATTACCTTCAGCCGGACCTCTGCGTCAACCACGGACAGCCTTCCTAGGAGAGCATTGCCCTTGCAATGGGGTTGGATCTTGCCAGCTTGCAGCGTAATGGCCTGAGGTCAAAAGGGCCTTTTCCTCTTTGTTGTCCAGCATTGAGTCTAGCACCTGCATGAAAGGCACCGCTGGACTTTTGATGGATCTTTGCTGGCTTCCCAGCTCCCTTCAGCCATGTACATGTGGGCTGCAGGGCCACCTGCCCTGTAATCTCTGCCTTGGTGGGTCATTCTGGCCCAGGACTTCTTCAAATGGAATTCGTTCTGAGTGTGAGGGAGGCTGAAAATGCCAAGATGAAAACCCCACAGTTGGCTCTCTTTCTGTGGGAGCAGGGGCTGTCTAAACTAGTCCCACCTTTAAGGCCCTTCTTATCCCAGAACTAGATATGTCTTGTCCAGTTATGGCTCCCCACACTCCTGCCCCAACCAAAAGTCATTTACTCTTCAAAAACTCCTAAAAAGCTGACTGATCTCTTCCACTGGGTCCTGTGCTAATGATTATTTTCTGTTCTGTCATCTCAAAAGCTTGGGGATTGCTCCCACAGGACAGCTGCCAGAGCTGTAGCCAAGTGGAGGGCCCTTCAGTGCACCCTCAATTCCCCACACAATCTTCAGCCGCTCTCATCTAGAAAATTAGATGGAACCAATTTAGAAGTAAATGGGACATGGGAATGCCTTCCTTCTCTTAAGGACTCTACGTGGTCATGGAGCCCTCCTGCTCCCGTTTTCCTTGATGCATGGGGGTGTAGAACAACATAAAGATTTCACTTGTCCTATCAGTGATTCATCCACTGGGCAGGCTTAAGCCACACAAGCAGAATTTTCCAGTATAGTTCTGAAAGTACATGATATCATGGGCCTTGACTGCCATGGAGTCAGGGAAATCCCACCCTTCAGCGGCTGTCTCCTCTGTTGGATTCTAGAGTCTCTGAGACAAGGTTCCTTGTGTTTCTTAATAAAATCAAGTGGGCGTCAACTTTGAAATCTGTAACTTGTGGAGCCCTATGTCAATGTCACAGGTTTGGAGACCTATAGCAAGGTCACAGGACAAAAATCTCTGGAATTAACCAGGTTCCATAGCAACTGTTGCCATGAGCCTCCTGATGTAAACCTGCCAATTCCTTGACCCCATATTAGGTAAAATACCCACTCTATTTAATCTACCCTGGTAAAGGAATGGCAACCCACTCCAGCATTCTTGCCTAGAAAATTCCACAGACAGAGGAGCCTGTGTTTATACTCCATGCCTGTCTCTCTGCTCCTCAGTCTGTGTAACAAACCATGGCCAACCCTAGCTCTGATGTTTCCAAGTTTCATTTCCAACAGGGTAAATTGACCAACTAGAATCCCAGTCTCAACTATTCGTTTATTTTTTAGTTGGAAACTTTACTAGAACACTTGCCAATCACGTGTCCCAATTATCTATAAAAATCAAGTCAGTAGTTGGTTGCTTATAACATTCAAAGGGGCTTCCCTGGTGGCTCAGTGGTAAAGAATCTGCCTGCCAATGCAGGAGACTCATTCAGTCCCTTGGTTGGGAAGATCCCCTGGGAAAGGAAATGCAACCTACTCTAGTATTCTTGCCTCGGAAATTCCATGGACAGAGAAGCCTGGCGGGCTACAGTCCATGGGGTTGTGAAGAGTTGGAGACGACTGTGACTGAACGACAACAGCAGCATTCAAAAATCCATCAAATTGTTGCTAGGCAAAGAAGATAGGTATATTGACATACTAGATTAGGTCTACTAGGAACTTGGTCAGAGTTGGGAGAAATGAGTTCTTAGTGTATTTATCAGCTACATCCTTTATAACAATAAAATTCTTAGATTCTATTTCTGCTACACAGAGGACTTCCTTATACATAGAAAATTAAACATGTTTGGGTTGCCCTGGGTTGGATGACCCACCCCTGTGGCTGAGGGCAGGAGTACTAAGCCCAATATGGCTGCCTGGGGTCCACGTGGATAAGCAGAGAGCAGCTCTCAGAGAAGGGACATGTGCTGAGTTGAGTGGGAGTCCAGGGGGATGTTGACTTCCATGCTCTGTATCCACGCCTTCCTTACTCCTTGAGTGAGTGCTTGTAACACCTGTGCCTGGAACAATCCACTTCACAGCCTTGCTGACCCTCAGGGTTGGGTTTCATTCTTTATTAGTGAGTGGGCATGTGCTTGTTTAATACGGCTTTTGCCTGGAACCCTGCCTTATTAAGTCAAGTCGAGAACTGTCTTGGAAGCTGCACGTGGTTTTGGCACAGAACAGATCACAGAATCAGAAAAAAAGTGCTACCCAATTGACTTGCCCCCCAAAAGGTAGATTGGTTTTTGAGTATGGATGAAATATGTCTTAATTATAATTGTGGCACCTACTTTTGTAGACATCTCTTGTTTAAGATAATTTATTCTTGTTTTCCTAAACAGTTTTATTGAGGTCCACACTGGATTTTAAGCTCTGGAGGGCAAGAGATTTTTTTCCAACTGTGCTAGCAATGGTGTGTGTATCAGTAAATACCTTATTATGAGAACAGTTCAGATGGTTACAGTTTCACTTTCAAAGTTTAATCTGGTTCCTACCCCTCTATTCCCAGTTGTTAAATTCTCAGCGTCTCAGCAGTCATTTGAGTGACAATCGCTTGAGTGTTTTCATTCGGAAGCTGGCCCTTTGGTGCTTCAGGGTACACTGGGAAGGGAGGTCCTTGCAAGTGAAGTCTGGAATCTTCATATCACTCTTGAATTTTTTTTTTTTTTAATTCTCAGATATGACAAGTACAGTTAATTTTTAATTTCATTCTCATAGAACTTTTCCAGTGATGTTTAAAAGGCCATATCAAATATATGAATACTCTCACAAATGAGAGAAAATATTCACAAGACCTTAAAATATTCTGAATACTATTTTCTTTCTTTTTAGCTGTCTCCGTTATGAGGTACAGCGCCTCTGCTTTTGGGTTTGCAGTAAGTAACCTGAAATGTACTTTTATGAAGTTTTGCACGTTTCTCCCGGGCCCGCAAATCTCACGCTGGGGCCTCTGATTTAAGAGGGTGATTAGCAGATGAGAGAGAGAGCATAACAAACATACCTTTTATGGAAGTCGTTTCTACAAACAATTATAATTTGATAGAAGTAAAGTGCAATGACAGTGTATAATTCTCAACAACAGATCAGGGCCACCATGTTTTCTGCAAATCCTTTAGAGGATTTTTTTTTTTTTTAGGGTTTAGCCCTTTCCCCAGCCCCTTAAGGTTGTAGGTTTGAAAATGGGCACACACTGAAGTGAAGCGTTTGCTGGTGTGGGCAAAGGTGATGTGAGTTAAGATGGGGCTGCCGTCAATAGGATGTCAGTCTTCAGCCAGACTAGGGGTACCCTGGTTTCTGAACCTGCTTCCTGATGGCAGCTGGTTACAGAAGATGGGTCTCAGATACTGAAAACTTGGGTAAAGTCTCCCCACATCTTCAAGAGAACATTAGTGCTTGTAGTTTTCCAGACGAGAAGTGTGTTGGGGTGAGGTGATTCATGCAAAGAAAGCTCATTTCAACAGCTCTCCTGCTTCAGGGCTTCCTGTACCTGATGGTGTGTGTTCCCTGTTCCCAAAGCCACTTTTCCCGTTGTTTTGAGGACTTAATGCTTTGAGGCTGGCAGATTCTTTTCAGAATCTTTTGAAAGGTGTGGACTGTCTCTCCAGAAATTACACATACGTCACCCTCCTACCCTGCCCACCTCTGTCACTCACACTCCTCTCTCCTTCCCCTCCTTTCTTCACTCTCTTCCTACACATTCACTTGTTCATTCGAACAAAAGCACTGGTTTTTGTATCCAATTTCACAGTGTTGGCAGACTTCGTGGAGCACCCTGGGTGACCCCACCCTCACCCCTGGACCCCAGGTAGAATAGTCCTATTGAGAGCCAGAAACACAGAGTCCTTGGCCCAAATTCTTTGCTTGGGATGGACAGGAAAATGCTGAAATCATATTGCCTGCCCTGGGGAGATCAATTTCACATGTGTCATAAGTGTCACCACCCCACCCCCATCACCAGCGTGCTGGTAGTCAGGGGTCCCTGGAGCAGAGTTCAGCGCACATAGAGTGTGGCTCTCCCCATACCCCCGGCAGCAAGTGGCCAGGAGGAGCCATGACCCTGGCATCACATGGGCGTGTTTGGTGCCCTGACTTAGAATTCCCAGGATCTCCACCTTGAGGATGCTGAGTGGCCAGCATTGTAATGATGTGAAGCCTCTTTGCTCTGAGGTCACTGGTTCAGATGTTCCAAGTCACAGAACAATTGCCATGTGTCTTCACAGTTGCAACCTATTAACTCTGGAAAACCACTAATACTGTGTCTCCTCCTTCTAGTTTGATGCCATCCTCGATGTCCTGTCATCGGCGATTGTCCTATGGCGTTATAGCAACGCGGCTGCTGTACACTCTGCCCATAGGGAGTACATGTAAGTGGATTTTTATCTTCTTTCACTTGCAGAACCCTTGCCACATAATCAGGCTGTCAGCATGGCTCACCTTGCAGCTTTGGTACAGTGATGAGAATGAGGTTCCCAAATTGCCTTTGAGAGTGGCTGGTGTGATATCACATATATGATTGGCCCCTTCTGGGATGCTCAGAGAGATGGGATGTCCCCTTATAATTTTCCCTGTTCTCTGCTCTTGAGCCTGGAGTGAATGTTTGTATGCTTATTTGTCTGTCCATCCATTCATCTATTCATTGATCAATCTGAAACTGCACAGCTCAGATTGGGACTTGAACCCACTGTCTTAATTGAAATCATATACTCAGTCTCAGGACTTAGTGAAGCTCAGATTCTTTATGTCTCAGCACAGAAAGAATTTAGTAAGAGACACAAAGTGACAGCTAAGAAGTGGATTTATTTAGAGAGATACACATTCCATAGACAGAATGTGGTCTGTCTCAAAAGGCTAGAGTGGCCGTGGGAGAAACACACTCCACAGAAGAAAATGTGGGCCATCTCGGAAGGCGAAAGGCCCTGAAATATGAGGTGGCTAATTGTTTCCTTTAAAAAAATTTTTTTTGTTTATTTGGTGTGCCAGATCTTAGTTGTGGCATGTGGAATCTAGTTCCCTGACCAGGGATCAAACCTGGGTCCCCTGCGTTGGGAGCATGCAGTCTTAGCCACTGGACCACCAGGGAAGTCCTGGGGTGGTTAGTTTTATGGGCTGGATAATTTCATAGACTAATGAGTAGGAGGATTACTCCAACTAGCTTGGAGAAGGGACAAGGATTTCTAGGGCTAGGGCCATCACCCACTTTTTGGCCTTTTATGGTTTGCCTCAGAACTGCCATGACACTGGCGGGTACGTCATTTAGCTTGCTAGTGTATTACAATGAGCGTGTGTATAATGAGGCTTCAGGTCTACTGGGCGTTGACCCTTCCACCACCTTAGACCTAGTTGGTTCTAACCACTTTTTGTCATGTCCTATGTCAATGCCCCCATATCCTATGACATATGCCCATGTCATTCTTTTAAAGGTCATGCCCTACCTCCTTCCCTCCTGTTTCAAATCCATCTAACAATTCATTCATCCTTCCATCTTCTTTCTCTTTATGTTACTGAAATTTTTGTTCCTTTGAATTTTCATGCTTTTTTCCCCATTCTTTTTAAGTAAGATGTGTTCTCCACTGTGATTTACAGAGGACATTTTGAAAGCATTCTAAATTATTCTACTGGTCTTCTGTCCTTCTGTGTATTAGAAAATATTGCTTCCTCAGTCTCCACGTTTTTTGGGTGATTATTTATCTTTGAAGTACTTGTATTTGTGACCATAAAGCGTGTGTCTTTTTCAATTTCCATTTTTTATATTCTTGGTAATTCCCAGGTTCCAAAGTCAGATTTGTTGACTTTGAATCTCAGCTCTACAACTTGTCAGCTTTGTGACCGTGGGAAGCTATCTTAACTGCTCTATGCTTTGTTTCCTTATCTGGAAAAAAGGGGGTATTTGACAATTATGTGAGTGAGATACTAATCATCATGATATATGACATGATATCATATTATATATATAAACTTATGACAGTGTCTGGCATGTAGTTCAGTAAACTTTAGCTGCCATCATTATTAATTATTAAGGGCGTTCCCCTGAGACTGCGTCACCGTGGCTTGTCATTAGAGCAAGAGCTTTACTCCACTTCTATAGCTTTTGGACATCTGAATACAAATGAGGAAATGCCCTGTTGTTTGTGGTGGTGCCTAGACAAGAGGTACTCTTGATGGAGAACCTGTGTCACACTCAGCCATATAAATGTTGAGTGTCAGGGGACTCAGGAAATAGTAATATATCTGAGGTTGCTTGTGCCAAATGGAAGGCTTTTGAAAGATGATGCCAAAACGGACTCACAAATGAGAGCCAATTTTAGTTTAGTTTTGGCTTGAGACAGAGCACTAAAGCTCCTTTTGAGTGTTAAATTAGCCCTTTTAAGAAATATAATTAAAATATCAAATCTGTGACATCATAGATGATATTTAGGATAAAGTTAATTTTTGAAAAAGTGAGTCCATTTACTGGTTGGAAAAATCAAGAAGCAATAGTAGTAAACTGATTTTGCAAAAGATAATGATGGTTCCATAGTGATCAAAGTTGAATTACCACCTGTCTAGCCAAAGGAACCCTGAATACATCTACCCAGGCTGTTGCTGATTGGTCTTTGAGGAATACAGTAAGAACAGTCTAGAGAGTGCAGTATAGAGATATGCTTGACTTTCAAGAGCTAGTTCCCTATCCTGTCAGATGAACACATTCTTTGGATCCATAGTTCTGTTACCAACATGGCAGCCACTGAGGCTCTTTTAGCATTTATATGTGGCTGCTCCTAACTGAGAGGTTAATACACACACCAATACACTATTAACAGAGGTTAATAAAATATACACCAAATCCTGAAGATGTAAGAAAAAAGAATATAAACATTTTATTAATATTTAGAAAACAATATGGATTACTTGTTGATATAAGAATATTTGGGATATATTGGGTTAAATAAACTATTACAGTTTTACTTCTGTTTACATTCTTAATGTGGCTTTTAGAAATTTAAAATGACATATGGGACATGTATTAAATTTCTGTTGGGCCTTGCCCTCTGAAAAGAAAGCTCTTCCCTCTGCCTTGCTTATTTTAGCATTGATAATCCAGAATTTGATTTGCAATTCTAGAAAGAATTGTGCTCACTGCTTCTCAATTTCTCTTTTCTAATTTGCTTTTTAAATCTGATTTCCTTTATGCTAAAGTGAGTCTCTTACATATTAGTCACAAAGCCACAAATTATTGTGGCTTTTCTATAGTGTTGGGATCTCAGTGAAACCAGGTGGCCAGCATGTTATCCAACATTGATTGATGATAAGAAATGTCATTGGTTTCACTGTTTTTAACGATCCCCAAATATATACCCTTAAAAATGTATCTTTAATAATACCCATAAGGCAGAAACTCACCAGTTTGCTTTGATAATTCCCAGATGATTGTTCCATGTGATGATGCCCATGGATTCATTTGGAGATTCTTAATCTAGAAATTAAAACAACACTCAGAATCCTCTGTATTGTTGGTTTAGTTTAGATTTTTAATCCCTGGCTCATGCCATGTAAATTAAAAATTCATGAAATCACTGCCAGCTGAGAAACTGGTGTTTGCATATTAATGAGCATGAATAATTATAAGGGGCAAAGCTAGAAAAACTACTGGCTTTCAGTTAGTTGCTGGAGAATAAGTTTTGAGAAAATGAGGAAATATCCAACCAGTCCTTAGTTAACTCTTCTAACTTTCCCTCTTTTGTTTCTAAGCTTCAGAGTGCGTCTTGAACTTGGAATTGCCAATGCAAAGTGATAGAAACCCTGCTCAGCCTTCTGCCTGATGACTGTGGGCACTGACTGTGGATGTGGTGGGTGTTTGATACTCAGAGGGAGAGAGTGTGCCTTCAGCCCCGCCACAGAGCAGAGTGCCAATAAGCTTTGCTTTGTGTCACACTTTTTTATTGTGGGGAAAAACATATCGTATTTACCATCTTAAATATTTTAAGTTTACAGTTCAGTGGTGTTAGGTGTATTTGCAGTGTTGTGGGCAGATCTCGCAAATTGAGACTCCATAGTGATTACACAGCTTCCTATTACCCCTCCCCCAGAGCTGGGTAACTGCTGTTCTACTTTCTCTCTCTATGAATTTGACGACTCTAGGTAGGTCCCTCACATAAATGAAATGATACAGTTTTTGTCCTTTTGTGACTGGCTTGTTTCACTTAGCATGATGTCCTCAAGGTTTACCCATGTTATAGCATGTATCAGAGTTTCTTTCCTTTTGAAGGCTCTGTAACATTCCATTGTATGCATAGACCATATTTTGTGTATCCTTTCATCAACCAATAGACATGTGGGTTGTTTTCCCCTCAGCCTTAATAAATAATGCACTGTGAGCATGGATGTACAAATATCTCTTCATTGACCCTGCTTTCAATTCTTTTGGAAATACACCCAGGAGTGAGATTGGTGAGTCATGTGGTAGGACTATTTTTAATGTTTTAAGAAACCTCCATACTGTTTTTCCATAGCAGTTGCTCCATTTTATAATTCCACCAACTAGTTATCTATTTTGAAAAGCTCCAAGTTTAATCGGTTACCATCTTGTCGTAGGGAATATGTATATGGGGAAAGCGAACCGTCGGGCTTACGTGTTGTCAGGGCTTTCAGGAGACCCTGATAGAAGCAGGGGCAAGGGAGGGCTTCTGAGAACATACCAGGACATCCAGATGGCTGAGGGCTGGGAGGGAGGACCAGACAAGGTGAGTGAGTAGTCATGTTGGATTAGAATCCCACTTCTGTTGGTGGCTGTTGGTGTGGGGCACTATCTTGACAATGGGATGCTAAGAACCAGGATTTCACAGGTGGTTCATTTATTGTGTGGATTTAGGGTGGGAGTGAGTGGCTGATAACCTACTTACCCCTCCCCCCCCATCACCTTTCCCCTTTGGTAACCATAAGTTTATTTTTATAATCTGTGTGTCTATTTTGTAAATAGGTTCATTGGTGTCATTTAAAAAAAATTAAATTCCACATATGAATGATACCATATTTACATATTTATCTTTCTCTGTCTCAGCCAGGTTCCATTAGGGTAAGGGGTGAGGGAGAGAGGCAGAAAAGTCTGGGTAGGTAGAAACTGGGAGTAGGATGAAAGCGTTAGTGGGGAAAGGAGCAGGGCCACCCAGGAGGGCACCGAGGAGTGTGGTTACAGTGTGGGGTGGTGACGGTTGTCCTGGTGATTGTGGGCTTGAGGCCACACAAAAGAATGCTGCTCTCTTTGTGCACTTAGATTGTCATCTCTGAGGTTCGCTAAGTGAGGAAAGCCTGGAGCCAAACCGTGTTTAAAGTCTTTTCTCTTTGGTTTTAACAAATGAGGTTTGCATCCACACAGACTGTTTGGACATATGAACAAAACTTCTGTGAGCACACAAAGAAGACTGGCAGCAGGGTCGCCTCTGGGAGGGGCACTGGGGACAGAAAAGAGGGGAGACACTTTCTTTGTATCCTTCAGACCAGAGCTGTGCACTGAACTCTCTGTGATAATGGACATGTTCTCTGTACTGTCCAGTATGGTAGCCATTAGGCACATGTGACCTTTGAGCCCTTGACATATGGCTAGAATGATGGATGATCTGGATGTTAAACTTTATTTAATGTCAATTAATTTAAATAGTCACACCTGTGACTAGTGGCTACCATGTTGAACAAAGCCTCTTTAACTGGTTTGATCATTTTTTTTAGTCACTAAGTCGTGTCGACTCTTGCGATCCCTTGGACTGCCAGGCTCCTCTGTCCATGGGTTTCTCCAGGCAAGAATTCTGGAGTAGCTTGCCATTTCCTTCTCCAGGGGATCTTCCCAACCTAGGAATTGAACCCGGGTCTCCTGCATTGCAGCATCATTTTTAATCTATTAAAAAAACCCAACAGACAAAGTTGTTAATAAATCAGTGTCCAGGGAATTTGGAAATGAGAGGAAGATATGGCGGGGAGGAGGTGATGGAGCCAGAGGGTGTGGGGGAAATTAGTGCAGGAGGAACTTGGCAAGATTGGAAGACATGGAGAATTTCACGCCTCTCTTAGCCATGCCCAGCCCTGGGTACCATGTAAGTCCACAGGAAGTATCACAGCCTCCCGCTGCCGTCTGCTGTGGAGGGCCATCAGGATGCTTGCCACGGAAGGTACAGCTTGATGCTCGCTGGGGGCCGGTGACATTTTGCATATGATTGCAGCACAGGTGGGAGGCCCCCCCCGAAGGTGTCCCAGTGCCAGCTGTCTGTTTGGGCTATTTATCCATCAACTCCCTGAGATGGAGAGGTGGAGGCAGATGGGAGGCTGTGCACCTTTACAGGCTTCTCATCCTGCTACAATGAAGCAAAAACGCAGCCTGCGAGGTTGTTCTCTTGTGCCAAATGTACCTCCAAATGGCATTACGCTCTGCATCATTTCGGGAAGCAAATGTGAGAGGAATGGAGAAGTATTCTTAGAGAGACAGAATCTTTTGTGTGTCTTCTGTGAAGAAGCTGGGACACACTGATTCTCAAGGAGGCAGGGCATTCACTCTGTTTCTCTTTTCATTTTGCTTGGCCTGAACACTGCCAGTTGACAGGATAGCTTGATAGTCTTTTGATTCCTGGTTTCAGTAGCATCCTTGCTGGTTTTGAAGCCAGTGCCAGAAATTGAAAAAAAAACTGATGCAGTCAAGAAAGGATGGGTTGATAATTTGCTTCTGGCATCTAGTCTAAGTAGATTGCAAAGGCGAATGTTGTACCAGGAACATAAAATAGTACCACATCCCCCCATCCCACCTTCTCAGGGAGCATCCTATCTGATCATAAATTGAGGGCTCTGGGAAGGCGAATTGCATTTTCCCCACATTTGTCTAGTGCTCTTAACTTTACAAAGCTCTAGAGTGTGTTTCAGCTCAAGAACAGACCTTGAACTAGAAAAATAAATAACTTCGGAGATGCCCTCTGTGACTGATGAGAGCTAATGTAGAAGGTAGGGTCTTGATAGCAGGACACGAGCTCATTCATCTGCCTGGAAGAATTTGGGTTTAGTCTTGCCTGAAGGCAGAAGGGAGTTGCTTTCCACTGTCAGGAAAAGAACATACGAAACCTGCCAGACATAGACATGATATTGATGGGTTGTTATGCAGTGGGCAGGATGTATATTAGAAGAAGGAGGGTAGGTTTGATCCCTGTTACAAGTTAAATTGTGTGTCACTGAAAGATGTTGACGTTCTCACCCCCTGTACTACAGAATGATAGTTTATTGGAAAATAGGATCTTTGCAGATGTCTGTAAGTTAGACAAGGTCTGAATCCAGTAAGATTAGGGTCCTTGTGAGAAGAGTAGACACATAGAGACAGCGGCACTCAAGGAGAAAATGACTGTGTGACAGTAGAGGCAGAGTTCAGAGCTAAGGGATGCAAGGGTTGTTGGTAAACCCCAGCAGCTAGCAGAGGCAAGGAAGGCTTCTGCCCTGCAGGTTTCAGAGAGAGTGTGGGCCTGCAAACACCTTGATTTCAGGACTTTGAGACCCCAAAACTGTAAGATAGTAAGTTTCTTTTGTTTTAAGCCCCCCAGTTTGTGGTGCTTCGATAACAGCAGCACAGGAAACTAATACTCTCCCTGAGAAGAGTTCTCTATCAGACCTGCACTCATTTGCTCTGAGCTTCAGTGATACATTCATCTTTTGAAATTTCAGTTTTCTCATGTGTGAAAGGAGGAGGGCCATAATAGCTACCAAAGGTCACTGAGATGAAGCTTAAACATGGTATTGAATGTGATGTCAATATATGCTCAAAAATGTCAGATCATTATGTTCCATCTTGAGAGTTTTGAATTTTTTTTTCCAGTCATACTGGGATAGTTTTTCATTGTCTGCACTATTGTTCTGTTTTCCTTTTCAAGAGTGTGGGATAAAAGACTCTACAAAGAAAAATGGGAAAAACTCAAATACATGCTTTGGCATATGTAGAAAGTTGCTGTCAACCTTGAGATATGGAGTAGCAGTGTAGTGAAGTGATAAAAGATTATTCCTGATTTCATCTCACACACTGCCCCCACCCCTGCAAAGTCTGAAACAGGACAAAGCAATACATGATCACTGTAAAATTTGAGGTAATTTCTAGTGGCACAAATACAATAAAACGTACTAGCTCTAGGACCCCCTGGAACTAACATTTCGATGGTGTGTGTGTGTGTTTGGTGTGTGTGTGCACTAAAGCACTCATGTGCATGGTTACACATACATCCTTTTTTCCCCACATAAAGAGATGATCTATATTTACCCCTTTGAAAACTGGGTTTCTCTGCTACCACCATGTTTTGAACATCTTCTCATCTTAGGACAGAGATATGTTATTTTTTTTATAGCTATGCAGTATTCTATGTATGGATTTAACATAATTTGTTTAAGCAATTTTCTACTGAAGACATGGGTTGTTTTCAAAGTCTTGGGATTAGAAACAACCTGAAATAACTGTCCTTACACATTTTTATTCTTACGCTTGTCCTCTTATTTCTTAAGGATAAATTACTAGACATCTGGGTCAAATAATATGCTAACTTACAGTTGTGATACCTGGTGTTAAACTGTGCTCCAAAAAGGTCATACTGATTTACATTCCCACTGCCAGGGGTGAGGATGTGTGTTTACTCACTTTTGCCAGCACTGTGTTCTCATTCTTTTCAATCATAGCCCCCTGTCCAGGTGGAAAATTGAATTCTCTATGTTAAAGTACATTTAAAAAAATGTTAGTCACCAGTCTAGCTGAGCATATTCGCATATGTGTTTTTGGCATTTGTATTTCTTTTGGAAAATGGGTTGCCAGAATTTCAAATAGGATTAAAAGTCTTCTATTTCCATTTTGGGACATTGCCCAGACTCTGGTTGCTAGAACTTTGGTGACTGAGGAAGTACAACTTCCTTCTTGCTCTGGCCACCGTCACTCATAATTTTTTTCTTTCTTTTGCTGTGCCATATTTTTTTTCCTTTCATAAATCTAATTACCTATGATGTATTTAATGTAGTAGTAGATTTTTTTATTGTCCATCACCCTCGCAAGATTTTATACTCACAGAAACAAGAGTATTCCTTAACTGTCTTGTTCTTTTTATCTCCTAGAACAATGCCTGGCATTTAGTAGGTGCTGGTTAAAGAGTTGTGAAATAAAAAATTGAGCTATGGAACCCCTGCATCTTTTTTTAAATTAATTTTTATTGGAGTATAGTTGCTTTGCAGTGTTGTGTTAGTTTCTAATGTACAGCAAAGTGAATCAGCCATACACATACATCTCCTCCCTTTTGGACTTCCTTCCCATTCAGGTCACCAGAGTGCATTAAGTAGAGTTCTCTGTGCTAGAAGTTTGTTAACTGTTTCGCAGATAGATGGAACATGTATCTCATTTGTTATCTGCTTTATACACAGTATCAATAGTGTGTATGTGTCAGTTCCAGCCTCCCAATTCCTCTCACCCCTACCTTTCCCCCTTGGTGTTCATACATTTGTTCTTTATGTCTGTGTCTCTATTTCTGCTTTGCAAATAAGATCACCCATTGGAACCACTTCATCTTATGTAAAGTTTTCATAGCCTTTATTAAGAGCGTAATAAGTATTCCCTGAGCACCTGCTCTGTGCCAGGTATGCCAGGATGTGCGTTAGGTACAGGTATTATTTAACACTTAATAGAAATGGTGAATACTGCTCCTGAAGGCTCATGGCTGGTAAATGGATGCGCCTGGGGTTTGAACCTAGGTCTTGCTTGCCTGGACATTTGCATATCACCATTATGCAACCCTGCCTCTCCAGGTGAGCATTTGTGTGTCTTAGTTATACCACTTTTTAAAAACATCCCTTCCACCCCCAGAAATGACCCTTGCTAGCAATTAACTGCAACCTAAAATAAATGGAGGGAGAGGGAAAGTGGAATTAAGAACTATAAAATTAGGCAACGTGAAGTGCAGTCCTGGGCTTTGGTTCTGTGTGTGGTGAGGTGGTTCGCAGTTGGCCAGACAAGGATAAACTGCCCGGGCCACCTTGGGACAGGCTAAGGACTGGAGTGGCTCTCCCAGGAGCAGGTGGTCGTGTCCTGGGTCACCTGGCAAAGGACGGCCGTGACAGGCACGGTAGCCCTTGGTATCTGAAAAGCCTTGCAAATGAGGGTCACTCGCCTTAGCTGTCATGCTCTTTGCAGCTTTGGTTGCTGATTTCAGGCCAAGCTGGCAGCTGAGTGGGGCTTTCTGGATCCTGGGCTGAGGGCTTTGCCGTCAAGGAATAGGAGCCAGTGCTGGTCCCCAGCTGTGGCCTCTTCTCTGGTACCTGCTGCAGGTCGGGGTGCTTGCTGTTTAGTTTCACCCTCAAGATGGTCACCCTTTGGAAATTTGGGCCTGAAAGTCTTGTTGTCTGTCATCCTTTTATCTTCCATTCTGGGCTGCGGTAGCCTAAGCCACTGCCTGTTCTTGGAGGTGAATGGACTTAGTTCAGGAGCCCTCTTTGAAGTGGGGAGGTCTGAGGCCTTTGAGAATGAGGCCTGTCTCTTTGTGGCCACCTTTGCTGGCAGGAGACGTTGGTACACACTTTCCTTCCTCTGAGGAGTCCTATTTTCAGAGGAAAACTCTGAGGGCTTGGGTCCTTCACAGTTGTCTTTGAAGGTTCAGGGTCAGAATTTTCATGCGTATTTCTTTTCCCTTCAGTCTCTAGAGCTTGTCCTGTGTGTTAGCTGTTGAACATGTAAAATGAAATTTTGTATAGTACTTGCTACTAATGACTGCTGCTGCTAAGTCGCTTCAGTCGTGTCCGACTCTGTGCGACCCGATAGACAGCAGCCCACCAGGCTCCCGTCCCTGGGATTCTCCAGGCAAGAGCACTGGAGTGGGTTGCCATTTCCTTCTCCAGCTACTAATGACTAGTTAACACTAAAATGTTGATGTTGGTGATAGCCGGTGGTGACTTTCTTCTTTATGCTTTCTGATTTTTCTGAAAAACATTTTACAAGGTACATGTGTTAGTTTTGTAATCCTATCAAGCTCACTATTTTTCCTCTGGGGGAGTATAAAAGGCAAGCCAGCGTGGGAACAAAGAATAAAGCCCTCCTCTCCGCTCTGTTGGTTTTCCCTGCCATGATTACCCTATGGGTGCTGCTCTTCTTACCGTCAATGTCACAGGGTGCTTTTAGCTGTGATACTAGATTTAGGAAGGGACCCAGCACAGCTCATGTAGCCTTCCTTTGCGGGTTGGGGGTGGGGGGAGTCAGTCAGTGAAATTGCCTTGATTGTAATTCTGGTAACTTTTTTCTCCCTGTCTCCTTTCTCTAAATAGATACATCCTTTTGAGCTTTTAGTTAGCACAGGCTTTACAAACATCTCTATATGATTTGGCTTCTTCGTATCACTAAATAGAAAGCAGCTAAAGGGATACTTCAGCTTTTTGTTTTTTTGTTTATTGAGAATAGTTTATACCCACCTCATAAAATGGTTATGAAGAGCCAGGAAGATAATGTAGGTAAAGTTTCTGGTCATAGTACTGCTTGTTACATACAGTAGGTATTGGATAAATAGGGTTATTTTTAACAGTAGGCTTTCTAGGCAAAATAGAGAAAGCTTTTTTTTTTTTTTTTTTTTTTTAATGGCTTTAGTGAAGCAGACTCGGAGATCTAGAGAACAAACTAGTGATTACCAGTGGAAAGAGAGTGAAGGGGGCAATAAAGGAGTGGGGAGGAAGAGGTACAAACCATTAGGTATAAAATAAGCTACACAGTAAACAACAAGGACCTACTGTATTGGCACAGGGACCTCTCAAGTAAGTGGAATCATATTTTACTTAGCATGTTTTCATCCCTTACTTAGTCTGTCATTTAGCATAGTGTTTTCCACATCTCCATACCGTAGTGGGTATCAGTGTTTCCTTTTTGTTGCTGTATAATATTCCACTGTATGGATGTGCCACAGTTAATTTATCCCTCCCTCCATTGATGGACATATGTGTTGTTTTACATTTTAGCTTTTATGAATAATGCTGCTGTGAACATTTCTGTGCAGCTGTTTGCATGGAGACATGCTTTCATTTTAAGGGGATTTATACCTAGGAGTGGAATTGCTGGGTTATATGGTGACATTTGAGGAATTGTCAAACTGTTCTCCAGAGTTGCTGTACCGTTTTACATTCCTGCCAGCAATTTGAGGGTTCTAATTCCTCCATATCCTTGCCAGCACTTGTTATTATCTGTCTTTTTGATTCTCGCCATGCTAGTGGGTGTGAGTAATATCTTTGTGGTTTTGATTTATATTTGAGAGTTCACATGCTTTGGAAAAATCACCCTTTTCTTCCTTTGTTTTAGTCTTGGTCTTGATTCCCACAGACCCTTTAGAAGTTGCATTGCTCCTGCTAGTCAGGTGGCTTGGGTCCAGAGAAGCCCTCCTCGGAGAGGTCCTCCATCCCACTGATGATGTCCTCTGGCCTCCTTCCGGCTCTGTGGAGTCTGGCTCTTGGCCTTCCAGGCTGAGGTTTGGTTTTAATGGCACAAGGACAGGGGACTCAGCTTAATCATGCTTGTAGAATTGACTATAAAAATAAGGTGCAGTTTATCGGTGGATGCAAAATGTCTCCATCGTAAGACCTTGTCTGGGTATCCATGTGGTTCTTCCATGTTTGTCCCTGTAGGTAGACCAGTGTAGAAATGCCAGGCATTGGAACAAGCAGGGGTTAGATGGATCGGTGTTTAGTGGATTGGGCTCTGAGACCCTGATATTGGCATATTTTGTAGCATGTGCTCAGTTGTGTCTGACTCTGTGACCCTGTGGACTATATAGCCTGCTTGCCCGGCTCCTCTGTTCATGGGATTTTCCAGGCAAGAATACTGGAGTGAGAGGGTCATTTTCTCCTGCAGGGGATCTTCCCAACCAAGGGATTGAACCCGAGTTTTCTTTCATTTCACACATTGGTTCTTTACCAACTGTGCCACCAGCAGAGATACTATTCAGGACTAAAAGGAACCACCTTTGAGACCAGGCTACTGGCTGAGAGTCTGTCTCCTTTGAAAAACACACTTTGGAGGGATTTACCATATTTGTCTTCATGATTAATTTTTCTTTGTGTTTCCTTAGTTGACCAACCCATTTTTGTTTTATGAGATTTTTCTTCAGTTATGTCAATAGTGTCACCATCTGGTAGCAATGGAGAACTTCCCATTCTTTTCTTTTTTTTAATTTGTGTTTTGAGTGCCTATAGGCCCTAAACATGGAGAAGGCAATGGCAACCCAATCCAGTACTCTTGCCTGGCAAATCCCATGGATGGAGGAGCCTGGAAGGCTGCAGTCCATGGGGTCGCTAAGAGTCGGACACGACTGAGCGACTGAGCGACTTCACTTTTCACTTTCATGCATTGGAGAAGGAAATGGCAATCCACTCCAGTGTTCTTGCCTAGAGAATCCCAGGGACAGGGGAGTCTGGTGGGCTGCCGCCTATGGGGTCGCACAGAGTCGGACACGACTGAAGTGACTTAGCAGCAGCAGGCCCTAAACATACAGCTGTGACTTTCATAGCCTGTCAGGGAATGCTTGCCCAGCGTTGGAGAGCTGGGATGTATGCTGATGATTTGCACCAAGCACTGCTGGACTCCAAAACCTGATGCTGCCTTCATTTTGAGATGGCTCCCTGTAGATTTTGCTTGGCTGAGAAGCCCCATGCATTCCTTGTGTGTTGATGGCAGGAATAACTTGGGTCCCGAAGTAACCGGGAGTCAGGAGAGAACAGCTGGAAACAGCCCCAAATCTTCATCAGCACCCACAGGGATGTCTCAGGGCTTCACAGTAAGTTGGAAAGGGTTGGTGAATGGATCTCCTTTCTTTTTCCCCACAGCTCAGAAAGAAGTCATCTTTCAAATTTAAGAGGCCCAAAAACCATGTTTCAGTTCTGTTTCTGCTACACATAATGTAACTCCCTTTTGCTTTTATCTCCTCATCTATTAGGTAAAGATTAATCTACATACCTGCCTTGGGGGTGTCAAGTAAAATATGAAAAGAAGGTATGTTCTGAAGAGTCAAAGTGTTACATGTTGTGTGTGTATACATGTGTATGTACATATACATACACAAGTATACATAATATATCAGATCAGATCAAATCAGTCACTCAGTCGTGTCCGACTCTTTGCGACCCCATGAATCGCAGCACGCCAGGCCTCCCTGTCCATCACCAACTCCCGGAGTTCACCCAGACTCACGCCCACCGAGTCAGTGATGCCATCTAGCCATCTCATCCTCTGTCGTCCCCTTCTCCTCTTGCCCCCAATCCCTCCCAGCATCAGAGTCTTTTCCAATGAGTCAACTCTTCACACCAGGTGGCCAAAGTATTGGAGCCTCAGCTTCAGCATCAGTCCCCCCAATGAATATTCATCCCCTAAAAACAAGCCTGACTTTACCTACTTTTAGATCAAAGTTCAAATCCTCATCCTGTCCCAAGGTGAGTGAGGCCAAGATGATGGGAAAACCAGACTCTCCAAGGTGCAGTTCTTCCAGGATGTAAAGTTATGTACCAGAGTCTAAAATTACATTCCCTTCAAAAATAGTGGTGGTACAGAGGCTCTGTTGACAAGTCCTGTCTAAGAATGGATGGAAATTTGACAAATGACACATTTACATATTGCAATACCCTCTTTTATCCTTCTATTGAGTAAGCATTTTGTTTGCTCCAGTTAAGACCAATTTGGCTGTGTATCTGCTCTTCCTCAGGGCTCCTTTGGCTGCTGGGGTTGACAATTCAGGAAAAGTGGTCCTGGAGGGGTTCCTTCCTGACTTCTGTATGTGTAGGAAGGATTCATGAATAGAGACTTCTGTGAAGTATGAGTGACTCTAAACCTCATCCCTCTTTTGAATTCTGTAGCTCATTTGCATTTTTGGGTGATGATCTAGACATCTGGTTTCTGGTCAGATAGGTGTTCTGTCAATTGTGAGGAGCTAAACTGAATTATTTATTTGTTCACCTCATATGTGAGGAAATAAACTTTGGGCTTCCCAGATCGCGCAGTGGTAAAGAATCTACTTGCCAGTATAGGAGACTCAAGAGACAGGCATTTGATCCCTGGGTTGGGAACATCTCCTGGAGGAAGAAATGGCAACCCTCTCCAGTATTCTTACCTGGAAAATTCCATGGACAGAGGAGCCTGGCGGGCCACAGTCAACAGGGTTGCAAAGAGCTGGACACGACTGAGTACACATACTCCACTCCAAACTTTGTTTTGAAAAAGTCCAGTTTTCCTGATCAGGAGATGTATTTTCTAACACCTGACTCTGATATGTACTCATTGACTCAACAGTGATTTGTTGAGTGCACACCAGGGGCCAGGTACTTTTTGAGACACCAAGGAACAGACACACGCTTCCGCTCTAATGGACCTAAAAGGAGGTGACAGAGAGCACCGTAATTGTATAGAGAAGTAAGAGCCATGAAAAAAATCAGCCAGGTATTGTGACAGAGAATGTGTGAAGGGCTTCTCTGAAGTTGGGGGTCAAAGAGGGTCCCAGAACTGTATTTCGGATGGCAGGAAAGGGCCTGGAAGAGAAACATCTCTGGGCAGAGTGATTGCTGCAAACAGAGGCCTGAATGTGGGAACCAGCTTGGTGTGTATGAACGTCAGAAAAAAAGGTTCTTGTGACTGGACCCAGTTAGTGGGAGGTGGGAGGAGAGATGAACCCAGGAGGTGGACAGGACTTTGGGGCCCTTGGGAGGAATTTTGATGATAAGAGCCGTGGGAAGCCTTGGGCAAGTTAAGCTGGCGGGAGGGGCATGAATTGATCTGGTTATATAATTGATGTCAGAGAGCTCAGGTGGTTTGTCATAAGGAAATTTGGCCGTTCTTGTAAATGTGTGAAGCTGTTTGTTGTTTCTTTAAAAATGAAAATATTTTTATTCATTTCACCAGTTGTAATTACACATATTTGTGGGTCAAATACGTTTCAATTCATAACATTTTTTTGAGAATAAAAAAAATTATTTTATATTGGAGCATAGATAATTAACAATGTTGTGATAGTTTCAGGTGGACAGCAAAAGGACTCAGCCTTACGTATATATATATATATACATGTATCCATTCTCCCCCAAAGTCCCCTCCACCCAGACTGCCACGTAGCATTGAGCTGAGTTCCCTATGCTATACAGTAGGTCCTTGTTAGCTATCCCTTTTAATACAGCAGCGTGTACATATTGATCCCAAACTCCCTAATGCTTGATTTTTTTTTAAACAAAATGTTAGTTCATATAAATTTTAAAGTGAAACTTGGTCTCAGTCATACTTACTTTCATCCTTTCCTCTTTCTCCCCCTGAAAAGAGAATTACACTGAACAGTTGTGTGTATGTTTTTCCAGAATATTTTCTATGTGAATACAATCTAATACACCACCCATATGCTTTACACACACACACACACACGACTAGGTGTAAATGAAAATAGAATCTGTACATATTGTTCTGGAACTTTCCTCCTTTTTCAACATAAAACCCAAGGACATTTTCAAATCTCCTACCTATGGATCTAACCTACACTTTTTGATGGCCTCATGGTTTTGTTGTTGACTCTACCAGAATTGATTTTGCACTCTATTGAGAAATCTAAGTTGTTCCAGTTTTTCTGTTGTAAGCTATAATGCCATCTACTGCTTGTGTGTGAATCTGTACATACCTCTTTGTGTCTGAAATATGGGGTGCTTTTTTTCTTTAATGAGAGGCGGACTGTGAGTTGAAAAGTCCTGTAGTGTATCCTAGCCAAGTCTGTTTTCTGAATGCGGGTGAATGCTGGTCTGTTGGCAAGAGCATGCCTCACACAGGAGACCTGTCAGTCCTCACGTATGGTGGGGCTGTTGTTTGCCCCTGCTTCGTAACCTTGGCAGTTCTTGGAGTGGCCAACGTGATTGGAAACAGTGCCAGCCACAAATGCAGGGGAGAATGAGGAACATATGCAGGGGCTGGTAAGCTTACCTACTTTGTATGCATGTCAAGCTGGCAGGATTCCCCAGGCACCCCTCACTGTGTGGGCCCAGCTGCAGGTCTGCATGTTTTCCTGAATATCATGAGTAACTAAAGCCCGGGGACAGGCTTACAAACAATCAACTACACAAAGCTAGGTCTGCCCTTTGCATAATTAACCTGCGATTCTGCATTTCCAGAAATGTGATTGTCGGAGGGAGTGCCAAGCCCATTCAGGATCAAATACACAGTTTCTTATTATCTAATCTGCATCTTGCAAATATCACATTCTATTAAAAGAAAAAGAGCTTAGGAAGAAAGATTGGGCTGATGCAAAGTCTTGGGAGAAAGAAATGACTTAAGAGTAATTTTCTGTGTGTGTGGTCCCACCCATTCCCTATGATCTGACCGACCCTGAAGACCAGTCTCAACAATACATTTGGGGAGGACGTGCACAGCCCTTGGGGCTTGCTGTGTGTGAGTTGGACATGAGGTCTGAATCCACCCCCACCCCTCTACCATGGTCTCTATCCACTGCCTCTCTGTGCCCAGTCACCAGCAGGGAGGTGGAAGCCCCCCTGAGAAGGTGAATGGGCTTAGGATATTAGCCAGAGTACATATCTCAATGGCCTTTTAAAAGGGGGCTTTTTTTTTCTTATGGCAGAGCAGCGCAAACGTACATGTTATTACTTCCTCTCCACATCAAAATCAGACTGTGATAGAAGCAGATGAAAGGCATCAGTGCTCAGGTTGAAAGGAATCAAAGCACAGAGAAGGAAATATAGCAAAGTCTGTCAATCAATTTCTCTTTGGGGCCTAAGCATTTTTATATTTGGCCTGTTTCAGAGGAAGAGTGTGTATGTGCACATGTGTTGGGAAATTGTACAATGGGAGGAAATGTATTTGCACATTAGTTACTTTCCAGAAATAATTGCTTTGATTTATTCCCCCTCCAATCCCAGAGGGAAGCCCAGGTTATTAGGTTTAGCTCCGAAGAAGGCATATGTTACTGAGTTAGAGGAAAAGCCTTAAACTAGTAATTCATGTTTTTTTCCTTTTTATAGAATAAAAAGTATTTGAATAGATTTATTGAGGAGGACACTTTTTACATCTCTCAAGGGCCCATTTTATATTGGGAAGTCAGTCTTTTTCCCCCCTGCCTCTTAGATAATAGAAATGGGGGAATCCACATGGATGAGGGAGATATTTCTTGGGCATCTGAAGAAATGGGTGTTTGTAGGATGAAATTTGACTTTGGGATGCAGATGGGGATATGGGACTTCCTCATCTGTGTGATTTTAATTTTCCCGTGAAGGCCTGGACAGGCCACTAGATTGGAAGGGACCTTGGGGCCCCCAACGCGTCTCTTCCTCAGTGTTGAAATCTTCCCTGTGGTGTTTCCATTATAATCCTGGGTGGGGGCCCTACAGCCCCTGCCTGGATTCTCACAACTTACCATTTTAAGATTTCTGAAAATTAGGGGTAAAAAAATGATGTTTTATGACTTTTATATATATTTATTATTTTAAAATTGAAAAATAATCTCAAAGTATAAAAGTAAAAACTACCTCTTATCCTTTCCCCCAGAGAAAATGCTTAACTTTCTTTCCATCTCTTTGATACCCATGCACAGGTTTGTGGGCACTTTTACAAAATTGAGTTAATTTTCTGTGTACTGTTTCTCCCCCACTGAATTTTCTAGAGAGTGAGCGTTTCTCTGTTGTTAAAAATCTTGATATTTCATTTTAAAAAAACAAAAACAAAAACATTTAATTACTTTTGTTTGCAAAAAGTAAACTTTTTTTTTTTCCCCCCAAAAAGTAAACTTAAAATTTTTGGCTGTACTGGGTCTTAGTTGCAACATGCAGGATCTTTAGTTGCAGCATACATGCTCCTAGTCACGGCTTGTGGTTTCTAGTCCCCTGATCAGGGATCGAACCCCAGCCCCCTGCATTGGAAGCGTGGAGTCTTAGCCTCTTGATCACCAGGGAAGTCCCTGATATTTCATGTTAAGTGTCAGTATTGCGTCTTATGGATGCACCATCAGTAACTGTTCCCAGTTGGTTAAATACTTGTTTTTCTTTTTTCTTTTTCTATATAATCCAGCAGCAAAGAGTGTGTTACATTCTTGCCTGTATCTGATTAGTTTTTAGGGAGAAAATTCCTTGAAATGAATTTGTAATGTGATGTGATACATATGACTACATTGTCCTCTGAGAGGATTATGACCATTTATATTCCAACTGACACTGGAGTTTTTCTTTTTTAAAAATGGGCAATTTAAGAGGCAAAGTGGTATCCGTTACAACTTTGTTTGCTTTTCAGTTTTTTTCTAAGACATGACCTCACTCCAAATTGATTGTGTTTAGCTAATCAAGATTTTCCAGAAGGGTTATCCAACCAGAATTTAGTTCACTTAACTGCATCCTCATTTCTCTATCTTGTTCATAAGAATGTCATAAGAAAAAAACTCTTGGCCTTCATCAAATCAAAATCTCTAATCCAAAGCAATATGCTGGTTTACTAGACTTCTAAAACTATCTATGAAGGAGATGAAGTTCAGCCAAGTACAATTCAGATGGATAAAGTCTTGCTCATTTTGGAATGTTTCTAATAAATCGGTTAAATAAGTCAACTAAGGGTTTGAAGTAAAGCTTTTTATCAATCTTTAATTTCTAAGATCTATTTAAAAATAATAAGTCTTGTTTTCAGACCTATAGAAATATTTTCTGTTTGCTTTCATTCTTTTTCCAAAGACTGCTGGCAAATTTTCCATAATAACATTGAATGGTATTTCAGCGTTTGGGATGATGGGGTTTGGGACCTGGAGGCTGTTAGTGTGACTGAGCGCTTTTCTTGAGTCTCTCTGGCTACGTGTGTGTGTCTTTGTGAATTTCATTTTCTGTGCTTGTGCCTTGTACGCTTGGAAGGTCAGGATGAAATGAAGAGGAAGTGGTGCTCGTTCTGGTTTTTTTGGTCTTAACATGGACCATTTTCTTGGGTTGGAACCCGCCTGAGAGTTTTTCTCTGAATAGCACTTGAAAAGGTTTCGTTTTTGCCTTAAAAATAAAAAAGATGTTCTCAAGGCTCAGCCCATGTGGGACCTATGTTTAATATATGTATTTGTACTATGCATTTGATCATGTCTTTGAGTAATTAATTGATTGAATATTTTTTTACATTCCTCTAAAATCTCACCTCATCAGAGAATTTCTCATGCTGTCACAGTGATGAATTTATGGGCATCTTTTCTTTCAATCTTGATGTTTTCCAAGCCAGTGCTCCTGGTTTCAGCCAGGACCAGAAATGACTCCCAAGATTAGGACAGGTAACTCTGGTAGCCTCACTCAGGTTTTTGCAAAGACAGGAATTGGAAAGCCTCTGAGATGTTGGTCTCATTGCTACATGCTTCTCTGGAAATTATAAAGCCCTTGTCCCTTGAAAACTGCCTGGCACACCTCCTTCTCTGTACTTTCGGCCTTGAGCTATGTTAGAGCAGGATTTAGGACTCTGGGACTTTTTAATATCCTATGCAGATATTCAGAATTTGTTTTATTCCCCTCTGGAAGGTTTTCTGTTACTTTTTAAAGTTGTTTTTTTTTTTTAACAAACTTTCCAAGTTCTCTCCCCTTCCTTCGTCTGTCCATCTCTCTAGTATGTGTATATCTGTACATCCATAGGTGCACACATGCACATATAAACGAAGAGTTGACTCATTGGAAAATACTCTGATGCTGGGAGGGATTGGGGGCAAGAGGAGAAGGGGACCACAGAGGATGAGATGGCTGGATGGCATCACTGACTCGATGGACGTGAGTCTGAGTGAACTCCGGGAGTTGGTGATGGACAGGGAGGCCTGGCGTGCTGCAATTCACGGGATCACAAAGAGTCGGATATGGCTGAATGACTGATCTGATCTGATCTGATGGCACATATATGTAGACACACATACACATGTATACATCCATAGGTAGAGATTGGCAGAGGAGCCAGGAGGAGTGAGAATGAGAGAATGAAAGTGAGACAAATGTCTTAATGACAAAGGATATGAGATTTATTCCTGATTATAACTCATAGTCATGTCTGAAAATGGTCTGTGATGACTGGAAAGGAAATGAGGAATATAGGAGATATACTTAAAACTCTAGAAATACTTAGCACTCTAGAAAGGCAGTTATTTGCCCCCATTTTTATAAGGCCTTAGGGGCTTCCCAGGTGGCACTAGAGGAAAAGAACCTGCCTGCCAATGCAGGAGACAAGAGATCCCTGGGTTGGGAAGATCCCCTGGAGGAGGGCATGGCAGCCCACTCCAGTATTCTTGCCTGGAGAATCTCATGGACAGAGGACTTAGCAAACATGGTGTAGGGCTCAAAGCTTAAAGAGTGAATGATGGGAGCCTCCATCTGTACATCTGCCTCCACCGGGCACACTGGGCCTTGCTGTCTTGTAGGGGTATTTTGTGCTTTTTTTTGAATTAATTTTTGCCTGTGCTGGATCTTGGTTGCTGCACAGGGGCTTTCTCCGGTTGCCGTGAGTAGGGGCTACTCTTTGAGTGGTGCACGGGCTTCTCATTGCAGTGACTTGTTGCAGAGCACGGGCTCTAGGTGCACGGACCTCAGAAGCTGTAGCACTCAGGCTCAGTACTTGTGGTGCATGGGCTTAGTTGCTCTGCAGCATGTGGAATCTTCCCAGACCAGGGATTGAACCCATGTCCTCTACATTGGCAAGCAGATTCTAATCCACTGTGCCACCTGGGAAGACTTGTGTACATTTTTATTATTGGATTTTCCAGTGAAAATTTGATGGGAGCTGGTAAAAGACAAAGTGTGGAGGATATGTGTTTACCTTGTCCTTCTTAAATTCTGATGGCCCAGATGGGACAAAAGCAGACACAGAACTTCAGAAACATTGATGTTTACATGGAAGTAGATTTCCTAAAGGACCTATCAGTGCACTGCATTGCTGGGTGGTTTTCTGTGCTGTTTCTAAGGCAGTGTGAGCTCCAGTTTTAGAAATAGGTAACCTAGATGAAGAAGCTTCATGAATTACACAAGGGTTCATGTCAGGCAACCAGGTTGTCTGTCATAGTGGTAGCATGGATTTTAATTCAACTCCTCCCCGACAGCCTTTTGACATGGATAACTATTTTCCTTAAAGTATTTTACAAATCTTGGGTGGTTTTATAAAATTCTCTTGTCATGCTAAATGGTCCTGAAGCATCCCTTCCCTTTTCTCTCTCTAAATAGAAGGGGGAACAATGCCTTTGTTCCTCCCTATTGGCTTTGGAAAAAGTGTATTAATTCCGAAGTGACAGTCATCGTGTTTTTGGACCTATTGTAGGCAGAGCAGATGTAGCTATGAAAGCTTTATGCCCAGGACTGTGGTTGGCACTGGAAGAGACCTGGCCCAAACCATCTCTCCGGTATACTCTCTGCAGGAACTGCCTCTCCTAGCCTGAGAGGTGAATTCATTGTGCACTTTAAATGTCTCTTCCTACCTGCTTGTGTTCCTGTGTTTCTCCAGCCTGCTCCCTCCTCCCTCCACTTATCCTCACCTTACTCCCCTGAAAGCACAGCCTCCTCTGGAAAGCTTTTCTGGACTCTGCATCTACTGAGTGTGGAAGGTTGATTAGAGGGAAAGGCCCCTTAAAGTCTGGCCAGGGACCAGGGCAGGTTCTGCAATGGTTCACAAGTGGTGCCGGCCCTGCGCTCAGGCTATCAGGAGGAAGATTTCAGTGGGTCCTTCCCCAGATACAGAGTTGGAAGTCAGAGTTCATTTGCATGGTTCCAAACTGTCTATATGTGCACCTTTACCCCAGAAGTCAGTCTCAAAAGCACATTCTCCAATCCGCTGGGCACACCTTCATACAGTGCCTGCAGGGCCATAAGGGAGGAAGCCAGGGCCTTCAAAGGGCTGCTCAATGAGTGATTTTGGAATAAGTCGAAGAACACAGTGATACAATTCCAAGTGATCAGAAACTGATGTGTGGCTGAGGACATGTCATTTACTGCAGCGCTGCTTACATTCAGGGGCCCTGGACCCCTTAAGGACTTGCCAGAGCTCACGCTGTGGGGCCCACCCCATAGTCTCTGATCAGGAGATGGAATGAAGGTGAGAGTTTGCATTTCTAAGAAGTTCCCAGGTGGTGCTGATGCTAACGGTCCAGAGACCACACTTTGAGTAGCCCTGGTGATAAACTATATTTGAAGACAGCGGTTCTTACACTTGACTGCACATCAGAATCACCTGAGGAGCTTTTAAAAGTCTTGCTACTCAGACTGCCTCTCAGACCAGTTCCCCCAGATGTCTGAGCATGGGACCCACACGTCCTATGACCCGGTGATTCCCGGGAGCAGCCAACTTTGAGAACCATTTTTCTAAGACTTCTGGGGGTTACAAATGTTAATATACTCTGGGAGGTTCTGGGAGGTTAAAATGCAGATCATAGGACTGGAAATGGACCTGTGAGCTGCTGGTCCATGAGCCATATTTTGGGTGGCAAGGGGCAAAAAAATTGGAGTAAAACAGACTATCTTAGCTTCAGTGCTGTTGACATGTAGAGTCCGATAATTGTTTGTTGTGGGGCTGCCCTGTGCATTGTAGGATGTTTAGCAGTGACCCTGGCCTCTACTTACTAGATGCTGCTAACACCCACCCATGCATGTATGACAACTAAAAATGTCTCCTCCTTTAGTTGTGTTCGACTCTTTGTGATCCCCTGGACTGTAACCCACCTGGCTCCTTTGTCCATGGAATTCTCCAGGCAAGAACACTGGAGTGGGTTGCCATTCCCATCTTCAGGGGATCTTCCCCACTCAGGGATCAAACCCAGGTCTCCTGTATTGCAGGCAGATTCTTTACTTTTTGAGCCACTGGGGAAGCCTTTAAAAATGTCTCCAGATGGTGCCAAATGCTACCTGCGGGTAGAGGTGGGGATGAACTCACTGGAGTAAGGGGACTTAACTGAGGTTGGAAGGGCCCCATCTCCTTTCTTCACGTTTCTTTTTCTTGAATGGAAATTTTGTTCCTTTGAACTGGAGAAAACCATTTATCCACATGTAGACTGATCCTAAGTGCTTGGCAGAGGCCACACAGTGACCGGAGTAATTCATAGCAAGATGAATGAAGCTTCAGCTTCTTTTGCCGAAGGCAGGGGAAGATGGCAGAATGGTGATGAAGGAGTAGGTGCCTGAGAAGTTGCAGGGCTTGGGGTGGGGCACAGAAGTACTCAAATAATTTTTTAGTAACAGATTTTGAAACGTATCAGTCATTGCTTTATGTATATTTCCATGTGAAATTTTGCTTGTTCCCAATTCCAGTCATCTCTGAGTTTTAAAAACAGTTTGAACGCCACATGTCAGATCATCTCTGTTAAGTGAAGTTTTTGGCATGTGACCTTTTAACAAGCCCGTGAATAATTTCCTTAATTGACTGGCTGGTGATGTTTTTATTCAGCCGTGTCAGTAGCAGTCCAGTGACAGAACACACACTCCCACCCCGACCTACACACCCATTGACAAGCTATTAAATCAACCAGGGGTGCAAATTGCATATCTCTATCATGGTTTTGAATTGGAATCCTTTTTTACACAAAGCCTGTTAAAGGTTAATAAAACTACTGTGTATACAGACATCAGTCTTTATCTACAAGACCCTAATTTTCTAATTGCTTGAACCACCTCTGGCATTAATGGTGCAGATTGAATGTATGTTGTGATTACCCAGGGCCTCTTTATATAGGCTCCATTAGGGGTGGTGTCGTTCTTTTCCATCTGTCAGGAAGCCATTGGGCTGGTAATTAGGAAGGGAATGGGCGTTGCGAGGGCTGCTCAGAGCCACGTGGCATTTTTCTTTCAACATGTACAGGACTGCATCTTTCTTACACCCTTTTTGTTTTTTTTTAAGGCAGTGGCAGTGTACTGTAATTCAAAACCACTAGGTAGGCAACTAGAGCAAAATGGGGTACTTGGAACAGTAGGTGGAATAATTATGATGGGAATAATAAATGACTTTCCTCTTTCCTGCCCCCATGATCATTCGTTCCACGTGGCTGGCAACCTGTCCCTCCCGGGATCTTTATGTCAGTGGTTGATAAAGTCTCTGTTAGATCTGAGGCCCCCAACACAGGCAGAGTGTATTATTCACAGATGGGCCCCTGTAGTTTTTGGTTGTGGGATTTAAGAGGGCAGATTATCTAGTATGAGTATCCAAGAAGCTCTAGGGTCTGACACTGTTAGTACCAAAACAGTATAGGAGACTAACCTGCTTAGGTGAAACACATTTCCTGTTTTAGAAGCTGGCTTCCCCACAAGAAGGGCTGCAAATTCCCTTCTGACTGATCCACTGAGCTGGTGTTTTGTTTTATTTATTTAGTTTTGATTCTCGGGGGAACCTCTGTCTTTTAGTAACAAAGTTGTCTCCAGTCTCTATGGGAAACAAGTCCCTGCAACAGTCAGTCTCAGTAAGAGGCTCAGATGAAGGCCACTGAAGTACAGTGTCTGGATCCCAGATTTCAGGGCACTCAAGAGTCATCAGTGGAGCTTATAAGACCGCAGAGTTGTGTGGGTCCATTGCAAAAATTTTCTACAGATTTGGGGTGGGGCATGATATGCTAGGTGCAACAGGAGTTTCAGATCATGCTTTGGAAAAGTGAAGATCCAGAATGAGGTGAGAAGCAGCACAGTGGGCGGCCAGAGAATGGGCTTCTAGTGATGCAGATGAACACAGGGCACACCTCGGCTTGGCAGCCTTCGACATGCTCCTGAAACCCATTGAGCCTTGGTTGCCTCGTCTGCTCAAGCCAGTCAACAACATCTGTCTTAAATGGGATAGTGTAGCAAAGCCTCGAGCCCAGTGCCTACCCCTTAGTAGGGTTATTCATGGGGTGGAGTTAGTTGGGTGGTGAAACTGACACCCATGGATCAAAAGGAATAGCTCTTGTCTGACCAATGGAAAAGAAATGCAAAAAAGGAAAATGGCTGTCTGGGGAGGCCTTACAAATAGCTGTGAAAAGAAGAGAAGCGAAAAGCAAAGGAGAAAAGGAAAAATATAAGCATCTGAATGCAGAGTTCCAAAGAGTAGCAAGAAGAGATAAGAAAGCCTTCCTCAGCAATCAATGCGAAGAAATAGAGAAAAACAACAGAATGGGAAAGACTAGAGATCTCTTCAAGAAAATTAGAGATACCAAGGGAACATTTCATGCAAAGATGGGCTCGATAAAGGACAGAAATGGTATGGACCTAACAGAAGCAGAAGATATTAAGAAGAGGTGGCAGGAATACACAGAAGAACTGTACAAAAAAGATCTTCATGACCCAGATAATCATGATGATGTGATCACTGACCTAGAGCCAGACATCCTGGAATGTGAAGTCAAGCGGGCCTTAGAAAGCATCACTACGAACAAAGCTAGTGGAGGTGATGGAATTCCAGTTGAGCTATTTCAAAGCCTGAAAGATGATGCTGTGAAAGTGCTGCACTCAATATGCCCGCAAATTTGGAAAACTCAGCAGTGGCCACAGGACTGGAAAAGGTCAGTTTTCATTCCAATCCCAAAGAAAGGCAATGCCAAAGAATGTTCAAACTACTGCACAATTGCACTCATCTTACATGCTAGTAAAGTAATGCTCAAAATTCTCCAAGCCAGGCTTCAGCAAAACGTGAACCGTGAACTTCCTGATGTTCAAGCTGGTTTTAGAAAAGGCAGAGGAACCAGAGATCAAATTGCCAACATCTGCTGGATCATGGAAAAAGCAAGAGAGTTCCAGAAAAACATCTATTTCTGCTTTATTGACTATGCCAAAGCCTTTGACTGTGTGGATCACAATAAGCTGTGGAAAATTCTGAAAGCCTTTGACTGTGTGTATCACAATAAAGTGTGGAAAATTCTGAAAGAGATGGGCATACCAGACCACCTGACCTGCCTCTTGAGAAATCTGTATGCAGGTCAGGAAGCAACAGTTAGAACTGGACATGGAACAACAGACTGGTTCCAAATAGGAACAGGAGTTTGTCAAGGCTGTATATTGTCACCCTGCTTATTTAACTTATATGCAGAGTACATCATGAGAAACGCTGGGCTGGAAGAAGCATAAGCTGAAATCAAGATTGCCAGGAGAAATATCAATAACCTCAGATATGCAGATGACACCACCCTTATGGCAGAAAGTGAAGAGAAACTTAAAAGCCTCTTGATGAAAGTGAAAGTGGAAAGTGAAAAAGTTGGCTTAAAGCTCAACATTCAGAAAACAAAGATCATGGCATCCAGTCCCATCACTTCATGGGAAATAGGTGGGGAAACAGTGTCAGACTTTATTTTTGGGGGCTCCAAAATCACTTCAGATGGTGACTGCAGCCATGAAATTAAAAGACGCTTACTCCTTGGAAGGAAAGTTATGACCAACCTAGATAGCATATTGAAAAGCAGAGACATTACTTTGCCAACAAAGGTCTGTCTAGTTAAGGCTATGGATTTTCCTGTGGTCATGTATGGATGTGAGAGTTGGACTGTGAAGAAGGCTGAGTGCCGAAGAATTGATGCTTTTGAACTGTGGTGTTGGAGAAGACTCTTAAGAGTCCCTTGGACTGCAAGGAGATCCAACCTGTCCATTCTGAAGGAGATCAGCCCTTCACCAAAGGGTGTTCTTTGGAAGGAATGATGTTAAAGCTGAAACTCCAGTACTTTGGCCACCTCATGCAAAGAGTTGACTCATTGGAAAAGACTCTGATGCCGGGAGGCATTGGGGGCAGGAGGAGAAGGGGATGACAGAGGATGAGATGGCTGGATGGCATCACTGACTCGATGGACGTGAGTCTGAGTGAACTCCGGGAGTTGGTGTTGGACAGGGAGGCCTGGGGTGCTGCGATTCATGGGGTTGCAAAGAGTCGGACACGACTGAGCGACTGAACTGAACTGATGTGTCTCTTATTCTGGGTATGTCCTTCTTAAGGAAGTTTATCTTCACCTTTCGTGCACAGAGCTTATGGCAGCCTTTCTCTGAATTAATTGCTGCTCTTTCCAAGAGTTTTGCCCTGCATCAGTCCAACACGTCTTACCAACTTAGATCTCTTATCTCAGTTTGATGAACTTGGAAACCTGATGTCCACACACTGGGCATTGCCCAAAGAAAGGCACACACTAGTTCTTTGTTGTAGGGTGCTGTCCTGTACACTGTAGAATGCTGTCAGCGTGTCTCGTCTCTACCCATGGCATGCCAGTAGCAGCATCCCAAGTTGTGACAATATAAAAACTCCAGGGACTTTCTTGGTGGTCTAGCAGTTAAGACTCTGTGTCTCCACTGCAAGGGGCACAGGTTTGATCTCTGCTTGGGGAACTGAGATCCCACATGCCTCATGGTGCAGCCAAAAAAACCCCACAAAGTATCTCTAGACATTGCCAAACGTCCCCTCATCTACTGGAGGGTAAAATCACCCCAGTTGAAAACCACCCAGACTCAGAGCCTTGCTACTGCCTTAAAACTGATGTTCCCGAGCCTCTTGCTTCATAAAATACCAGGAGAGCTCTGGTATAAAAAATAAAAACAAAAACAACCACCACCTGCCTAGGCGCTGCTGTGGACTAGAGTCGGCTCTTTGCAACCCCATGGACTATACAGTCCATGGAATTCTCCAGTCCAGAATACTGGAGTGGGTAACCTTTCCCTTCTCCAGGGGGTCTTCCCAAGCCAGGGATCAAATCCACGTCTCCCACATTGTAGGTGGATTCTTTACCAGCTGAGTTACAAGGGAAGCCCTAGACTACAGAGTCGGAAATGTCAAGGAGTACCCACTCATCTGAATTCTTTGAGCCCCATAGATTACTCTGATGAGCAGCTAGTTTGGGGACCAAGAGATGTACGTGTTGTGGTCCCCTTGCCAGTAGCTCTGGGTGGACTTGCCTGTTACAGTCTCATTCTAAAGATGAGTTGGCTGTCTGCCTTGCTGGATCAAAGGATTAGTAATGGTAAAGGAAGACTGTAGATGAGGAGGCACTTTGGACTTCATGTGCTGAGTTATAGGCCCCCGTCATAGGAAGATGGGCATGTGGTCCAAGGGAAAAGTTTCTGTTTGAATCAGTTACGTTTTGTGCATCATCCAGCTCTATGCGTGTGTGTGTGTGTAGTCTCTCAGTTGTGTCCAACTCTTTGTGACTCTATGGACTGCAGTCCCCCGGGCTCCTCTGTCCATGGGCTTCTCCAGGCAAGAATACTGGAGTGGGTTGCCATTTCTTCCTTCAGGGAATCTCCCTGACCCAGGGATTGAACCCACATCTCCTGTGTCTCCTGCATTGGCATCACACTCTTAAAAACAAAAAAAACTCTGTGCCCAGGTACTGTGCTAATAAGCTCTGTATGGGAATTAATTTATAATAATTATTTCTATTACACAGATGGTGAAACTGTGGCAGAGAGAGGTTAAGTAGCTCTTCTGAGGTCATATATTCCTAATAAGCACTGTCGCCATGATGTAACCAGATGCTGGGTCAGAGCCTGTGCTTTGAACACTGCTTTCTACTCCCTTTTTTTGTATAAAGAATGAAGCTTAGAAAAAAAGAAGCATAACTCCCTCAAAATTTTTTTAAAGGAAAATAGAAAAAACAAAGAATGAAGTTTCAACTAGAGCTTTCACTGTTGTTGCCAATAATTGGGGCATTAGGTTGATTTCACAGAACTGAAATTGAAAGTGAATAATTCCTTTTTAGAGGTGTCCACATCCTTAATTAATGAGTTGACAAATCAGTCATTTTTAGGACATTGAGTTGGTTATTTGGAGGAAGTGAGAATATATCAAAGACAGGAGGCCTTTAAAAATGGTCCCTCCCTCCCTTTGGTAGTATGTATAGTTAGCAAAATTAAAGCAAAATTTTCCTGATGCCCCTCACCCTTATTTTTTTCTTTTCTTTTTTTGACTCCTCCATGAGGCATGCAGGATCTTAGTTCCCAGTTCAGTTCAGTCGCTCAGTCATGTCTGACTCTTTGCAACCCCATGAATCGCAGCACCCCAGGCCTCCCTGTCCAACACCAACTCCTGGAGTTCGCTCAGACTCACGTCCATCGAGTCAGTGATGCCATCCAGCCATATCATCCTCTGTCGTCCCCTTCTCCTCCTGCCCCCAGTGCCTCCCAGCATCAGAGTCTTTTCCAATGAGTCAACTCTTCGCATGAGGTGGCCAAAGTACTGGAGTTTCAGCTTTAGCATCATTCCTTCCAAAGAAATCCCAGGGCTGATCTCCTTCAAATAGGCTGGTTGGATCTCCTTGCAGTCCAGACCAGGGATCAAACCTGTACCCTCTGTAGTAGAAGCATGGAGCCCTAACCCCTGCACCACCAGGGAAGTCCCACCCTTACCATTGTATTGGTTGTATGAGTTTGGTTTCCAGATAAATATGGAGGACAGGACTGGTGATGTGAACTGTCTTGTCCTCTACAGTTGGTCCTCCGCATCAGCGAGTTTTGTGTCCATGGATACAGAGGGCAGACTGTATTAATTACACCATTTTATATAAAGAATTTGAGCATCCATAGATTTTGGTATCTGCAGAGGTCCTGGAGGGCTTCCCTGGTAGTTCACCTGGTAAAGAATCAGCCTGTAATGCGAGAGACCTGGGTTCGATCCCTGGGTTGGGAAGATCCCCTGGAGGAGGATATGGCAACCCACTCCAGTATTCTTGCCTGTAGAACCCCCATGAACAGAGGAGCCTGGCAGACAGTTCATGGGGTTGCAGAGTTGGACACGACTGAGCAATAAAGCACAGTACAGCACAGCACAGTGGTCCTGGAACCAGTGCCTTGAAGATTGAGAGGGAGAGCCCTGAAAAGTGTTTTACAATTCACTCTCTTTGTCTGCCTTTCTGATTGAGCTTTTTCAGATGACTCAACACTCAGGTCCTCCCCTGCATCCTGGATAGTTGTTGTTCAGTCGCTAAGTCGTGTCCAACTCTGCGACCCCAAGGATTGTAGCATGCCATACTTCCCTGTCCTTTACTATCTCCTGGAGTTTGCTCAGATTCATGTCCATTCAGTCGGTGATGCCATGCAACCATTTCATCCTCTGCCACCCTCTTCTCCTTTTGCCTTCAATCTTTCCTGGCATTGGGTCTTTTCCAATGAGTTGGCTCTTCCCATCAGGTGGCCAAAGTATTGGAGCTTCGGCTTCAGCCTCAGTCCTTCCAGTCAGTTTTCAGGGTTGACTTCCTTTAGGATTGACTGGTTTGATGTCCTTGCAGTCCAAGGGACTCTCAAGAGTCTTCTCTAGCACCATGGTATGAGTCTTCAGAGTCTCCTGGCCAAACTTTCTTGTATTCATCTGACCAGAGGAAGCTCACATCTCTTTCTGCTTCAAACTCACCCCAACCTCCTAGCTCACACCTAGATGCAGCTTTGTTTTTGGTGCTGATTTGTGGCACAGAACTCAGCTGTGACTCTGCAAGGCCTTCTTTTATGGAGCTGGACCAGATTTTAAAGACTGCCCCCTCAAAAGAGGGGAAAAAAAAATCACAGGACTTCAGAGGCAAAATGTCTAATGATCTGAAGGGGGAAGTCTCAGTTTCTTTGGCTCTCTGATCCCCTTTATTTGGTTTAGTTTATTCATAAACTAAATGATTTTGCTTCTGTGAGTTTCTTATAGGGTAATGTGGAATTATAGAGTCCTACAACAATTGTGCTCAAGACTGTTGCTTTTGGTTGGATGTTTGAGCCTGGAAGAACAGCCCAGTTCTGGGGGCCTTGCCCAGGTTTAATCTGCAAAACCAGGAGAATGTTGAAGTGGCTATCCTGAGTCTATGTTGGGTTGTTCCCGTGGATGTTTGTTTTTAGACACTGAGTTTAGCCATATTATCTTGCTTTCTTTTTATTTTGACACTGTACCATGGCCGTCTTTCCTCTCAATTCTTCTTGGAACAACTCCTGTCTCAGATCAGGGCCTCAGGCAAGAAGCTAGCTGCAGGGGAATGATGGGGAAGTGATTCTGGAGTGATCCCAGGAGGCAGGAGGAAGGGAGAATTAGGGAGGGAGGAGAAGCCAGTAAAGAGGTTTGGAATTACGGTCTCCTCTGTCGTGGGAGCTTGATTCTCCCCAGACTCTGTCGGAGAGCCTAGAGCCTTCCACCAGCCATCATGTGACCTGGGGATATGATGGGCTCTAGAGGCATCTCCTATACCTCCCAGCCTCGTGCAGTCGTTCAGGTGACACCGCGCTCCCCATCCCCATCAGTGGTTTAAAAACCCCACCTGTTTACTCCGCGATGTTCTGGTGTTCATTCAGCACTGCAGCAAGTTGTATACAGATTCCTTAATTCCTCCATTCCGAAAATGGGCAGGGTGATGATGCATGTGTGAGTACTAGCATTTCTCTCTTAAGATGGTATGATCCGTGATGTTTTTAGCTTACACTGCTGATTTGGTCCCAGATCAGTAGCCTGTTTTTAGGCAGATGTATATCTTATAGGGAAGTGTTAGCATTTTGTGACTCTAATGAGAGAAATTGATGTAACTTAAAGTTTCAGAGTTCTTAGGAACTAGCTCCTCCAGGTGAATGCTTTTAGGGTTACTTATTAATGTGCTTTTTCCATATATAAGTTAGTGAAGCTACAATATATTCACGTTATTCAAATAATTTAAAACTGTCACTCTCTTTGGAAAACTAGTTGCCCACCTCAATGGATGCATAACATTGTCTTTTAAAGTGTTCTCTTTCTGTATTATCTATTTTTTCTCTCTCACTGTGGGAAATGTCAGCCTTTCAAAGGAGTAGAGTGTGTAGGTCACAGAGAAGTTGCAGAAATAAGTAAGAGCCAAAAATGTGGTGAATTTTTCTTGCTGTCTGACAGCTCTGTAGTAATATATGAAGGGAAGCCCATAATTTATACAGCGCTCAGTGGGAGACTCATATTTTTTCCCCTAACTTGCCAGTAGGTAAATAATACCTACTGTTCAGTTCTTACATCTCAGCTCTGCAAATCAATCTGTGCCTCAGACCTGTTGATTTACACTAAAAAGCTGTAATGAGCCAGAATTCCCATTGATACATTTAGACTTGAACTTTAGAATGTCAGGACCTTGGTGTTTAAATCAAAGTTGCTGATTTTCAGATGAGGGCGGTGAGGTCTGGAGAGATGTCACCTATTCTACTATTCTTCCCCAAGTTCATGACAAGGATAGATCTTGAACCCAGAGCTCCTGAGCTATTTAAGTTAGAAAATTCTGTACACAGAACCATGTACAAAAACCGTATGTGTCAACACTGACAGAACATCCAAATAAATACAACTCTAGCTTGTCTGTTGTAAGGCCCAGGTTTGATTTGAGTCTCAAGTTAGCTACTGACTGGCTTTATAATCGTGAGCAGGTCATGAGGTCTTGCCTAGCTCTCTCTCTGCCTGAATCCCGCTCTCTCAGTCCTTTTAATTTATCAGATGGCAGCCTTGATACGAGGTCAAGTCCATGGAAGTTCTTTGTAAACTAGACTCATAGCCACATGCCAGAGGGTGTTTGCCCCAGGGAATTCATACCCATTGGATTTGGCCCTGAGACTGCTACAGACAGGACATGCTAAATAGTGGGTCCCAGATATGGAAGAAAATGCCATAGAATTAAGTTAGAAATGTTATTTTTATTAGTTTACATATGTTCAGTATCATCTTAATACCATACCATTTTATCCATTGTCTTATCTGTGTTCAAAACAGTTTTGGAAAGGAAGTAGTATTTTTCTCATCCCCATTTTACTTATAAGTAAACTGAGTCTTAGAAAAGGGGGCATGAATCAGAGCTTGGATGGAAGCTTACTATATTGTTCAAGCAACAGTACTGTAACCCACCGAAAAGCATGCCTTCTACCTGTGTCCCCCTCACTTTGCAGGACACAGAGTAGATGCTCGGTTAAAACCTGATTAGTTTGTACCATCAAAGACCAGTGTTTGATGTCTTATGAAGATACAGTAAAAGGAAATGTTGAAAATGATACAGCTGGAGAAGGCATTTTTAGACATTTTCTTTTCATTATAAAAGTACAACACACAGAAAACTAGAAGGGACAAAAGTCCATCTTCTCACTACTGTCATTTCTCAGTGTATTTCCTACTAAAACTGTTCCCCCATGGTTTAGATTTATTTTTACATATTTCTAATCTCCATGGATATAGTTTTATGTTTTTCATTTAATATTTTATCTGTTGGACACTTTTTTGTTGTAGAGACAGTTTTAAGTAGCACTTAATAGTCTTCTGAATTGACATGTCACCAGTACGTAAACCCTTCTTTTGTGGCACATTTAACTTTCCCATTTTTAAATATAAAGAATGCTATCAATAAAGGATTCAGACATTCTTCTGCAGAAAGCTTTTTCTTTAGGGATACATTCCCAGAGGTGGATCAAAGAGAATGAACAATTTAAGCCAATTACTTTAAATACAGTAATCAAGAAGGTTAGAAACACTGGAGAATAGGTTACCAAGGCAATGATACAGTATTTTTGTAGGGATGAAAAGAAAGAGAAGATTCAATTAACCAAGTCACGCTGATAAGCATGTCTCCTGAAGGCTCAGAGCCTTTCATTTCCCGCAGAGACAGAAGAGTGGAGTTGGTGCCAAATACCTGCAATGCAGAGGCGGGACTTCCAGAAATCTAAGAGGCTTCCATTCTTGTATACCTTTTTGATTCTATAAGAGTAATCATTAAGAAGTGGTTTTCTTTGCATATCTGTGACACCAGGATTGCCTGCTTTACAAGACGGACTGAAATTTGAGTTGCTTCCTCTCTGCTATAGGGCTTCTCTGGTGGCTCAGATGGTAAAGAATCCATCTGGAATGCAGGAGACCCGGGTTCAATCCTTGTGTCAGGAAGATATCCTGGAGAAGGGAATGACTACCCACTCCAGTATTCTTGCCTGGAGAATCCCATGGACAGAGGAGCCTGGTGGGCTATAGTCCTTGGGGTTGCAAAGAATCAGGCATGACTGAGTGACTAACATTCTTTTCACTTTACTCTCTGCTATAAGCAAACTGTTATCAGACATGTGTTGTCCAGTGATCCTCAAATAGCCAATGGCCCACTCCAGTTCCAGAGCTGCTTTTTGGAGACAGCATTTTGCTGCCATTGCCATAAGAGGTTTCTCTTTCAAGAACCTTATAACTGTAAGTTTTGGTGCAATAACAAACTACCCTCATATCTCAATCCCTTTAAACCATGAACAGTCATTTTCCATTTAAGCTGAGGTTTTGTGTTGGTTGGTGTTGGTCCTTTTCAACCTTAGTTCTCATTCCAGGTCTTGGTCCAAAGGATTGGCTCCTCTCGGAGGATTGCTGTACCTCTGGCAAAGGGCAGAAATGAGGCCAACCAGATAGAGATTCTGCTCAGGTGTGGTGTATGTATTGTACATCATCTCCACTCACATTTCCTTGGCCCAAGGAAGTCACAGGTCCATGCCCGAACATGGGCAGGATGCACACTTCCCCTCCTCAGAGGTGCTATGAAGCACGTGGCAAGGATAGGAATGTGTAATTGAGATGAAACTTCTGTGAACAAAGATGCAGCCCACCTACTAGGAATTGGCTTTCTTGTTTTCTTCTGATCTCCTTCCATCCCCTTGTCTGCTGCAATACAGAACCTAGCTCTCCCATACAAGAGGGTCTCAAGATACAAAGGATTTGCTAACTGAATGTGTGACCTGTCATTCCGCTATAAGAGATGATGTCTCTATCTCCTCTCTTTCATCTCAGCAGGCCTATCACTCACTCATAGACAACAGAATGTTCTGGAAGGATGCTGGGGTCTTCTGCCTGATTCTTGGGGATTGCTTGCTCTGGTGGAAGTCAGCTGCCATATAAGAAAACCTGACTGCCCTGAGGGATATTGGTTAACCTCTCTGGTCTAGAGTCCCCACTGACCTCAGCCTTCCACCACCCCTGCTGTGGGGTGAATCATCTCTGTGTTCAGAGTTCTATGATAACTTTGTTATCATTCATCTTAGATTCAAAGACCAAGGAAAGAATATCTGATTAGCACAAGCTTGGGTTAATTGCCTAGGTTCAAGGCCAGGTGCAGTGATTGTCAGTCTTCTCTTTGAGGAGCTGCTGCTGGCTGTGTCGCTTCAGTTGTGTCCGACTCTGTGTGACCCCATAGATGGCAGCCCACCAAGGCTCCTCTGTCCCTGGGATTCTCCAGGCAAGAATACTGGAGTGGGTTGCCATTTCCTTCTCCATCTGTGAGGAGAGTGGGGCCTAAAAGTGGAATGATGCATGGCAGAGCCAGCAGAACTACTCCAGTAGTTCATGGAGGCTACTGACTGAGTCAGCTGTTGAAATGCAAATTTAACCATCTTACTCCATGTTCAAAGCCATTAAGGGCTCTGCATGGTTTTCATAAGAAAGTTTATACAACTTTGATTGGTCTGTGAGGTTCTTCAGCATTGGCTCTTGGCCCCTTCTCTCCCCAGCTTCCCAGACAGGATCCCTCATGGAACCTTGATTCCAGTCTTACTGAGGCACTTGTAATTGAACAAATGATCTCATCCACTTTCATGGCTTTCAGTACAATCTGTATGATGACTCCTGGTATATGTCCCAACTTGGACTTTTCTTTGAAACTAAACTCTTGTCTCCAACTGGCTTCTCAGCATCTCCACTTGGGGACCTAACAGACATCCCCAACAGTGAGTCCAAAACCCAAATCCTGATCACCCCTACGTCCCTGCCCCACCCCAAACCCTGCTTCTCCTGCACTCTTCCCCATCTCAGGAAATGGTAAATCCATCCCTCCCTTTCTTCACATCAAAAACCTGGAATCATTCTTGAGTCTTGTTTAGTTCATGGTACTTATCAACTGTACCTTCAGAATAGACCCTGAACAGACCAAAACTTGAAATCAGAATATATCCAGATACTCACCTCTTTCTTCAATGCTTGAGTCCTGACCCAAGATACCATCATTGGTCACTCTCTCAACTGAGTATTCCAACTGCCTTCTAACTATTAGCCCTGTTTCTGCCTTTGCCCAGCAGCAGCGATCCTGTTAAAACATGTGATATCATGTCTTCTCCAAGTCAGAGCCTCTAGTGGCTTCCAGTCTGTGTAAATACCTAAATCTTTACAGTGGCTTTAAGACTTGACATGACCCTTGGCCTCTGCCCTCACTTACCATTTTCCTGCTTCATCTTCAACCCTCTGGCTGCCTTGATGTTCTTGCATCAAGTCAAGCAGACTTCTGCCTCAGAGTCTTGCTCCTCCCTCTGCCTGGAAGGTTTTTGCCCCATATGTCTCCCTAGAATGGTGCCTGACACAACGAAGGCTTGTAGGGAAATGTGCTAGATGAATGGATTCTGACAGGCCTCTGGACATGGTTTCCCTGGAACATACTCTTCTATCAAGCTGACTTCTTTTAGTTCTTTAAGTCAACTTAAATCTCAGCTTCTCTAGGACTATTCCTGTGATTTATTAATAAAATCCCCCTTTTGTACTCTTTGAGGAAAAGGACTATGTCTTATTTGTCATTGTATCTAGTGTATCACAGGTTTCTTTGCATCTGGTTGACCCTCAGAAAGTATTTCCCTCAATCTCAACATTGATGTAGTATTTATTTTAATAGGTGGTACCCATACATTGTTACAAAATACATAACATGCATGCTAGGGTATATAGGGAAATGCAAGCTTCTGTTCTCCACATATTTTCTGTAGAGACTGTCATCCCTCTTATTGGGTATCTCCCTGCATATATTCTGTGCATAGACCAGCAGTTAAACATTCAGTATTTGTTGTTATTTACTCTCTAAGTTTTATATGCCTCTTTGTGACCCCATGGACTGTAACCTACCAGACTCCTCTGTCCACGGGATTCTCCAGGCAAGAATACTGAAGTGGGTTGCTATTTCCTTCTCCAGGGAATCTTCTGATCCAGGGATTGAACCTGCATCTCCTACATTGGCAGGTGGATTCTTTTACCACTGAGCTACCAGGGAAGCTCTAACATTCAGTATTTGTTTAAGAAAAAAAAATTGCACAGATTATTTACCCTGAATCTTAAATATAAACTTGACTTAAATATGCTTAAATGGTTCACTTTGCGTAACCAGTTTGCTTAAGTAGTAAGATTTCTTATTCTCCTGAAAAACAAGTATTACCCTGAAAGTCCCTCTTAAATCTCTTTAAAGCCCATCAATTCACTTTGTACTTCCCTAGGTTGAAAACAGTGACTGTCAGTACATTTGCCTTGGATCTCTCAAGAGCTGGTAGAAACCAGCCCTCTTTCCCCGTCTCCACATCTCCTGCCCTGTTCTAGCAGCATCTCTTTTCAAGATCATTGTTGTTACAGAATTAAGTCTTGTGGGCTCTGCTAGGACCCAGGGCTGTGGAGAAGGCTCTATTTCTCTTCCAGTTCCTGTAGCCAAAAATGAAACCAAAGCTGAGACTGAAGCAGTGCAGGCTTTATGGAGTGGTCTGAGAACGGAGAGGCAGGAACTTTGTTCACAAATCAACTTCTCATCCCTTGGTGAGATGGGATTTGATTTTAAACAGTAGAGACAAAGGGAGGAGGAGTGAGGATGGTGATGGGGAGGCATGTGTACTGGTTCACCAGGGAAGGGGCAGCGCTTTTGATGGCATGGGTGCCACCCACCCTCTCTTATCCTCTTTTGGTCCTTGATTTCTGATCACGATGCAAGTAGGTGTGTCATGCTAATGTAATAAAATCAGCGTATAAAGCCACTGTGTTGGAGGTCCAGTATGTCACCATCTTGGTTCCAACTGGTCCCATTTGTTTTTTGTTTTTTTCTTCCTATAGCTTCCTTATCTCTTAAAGATTTGTGATAACTCCTATTAAATGTGGGGGCAGGTGGATTTTGAGAAAGGGAGCTTCCCCAATCACTCAGTGGGTAAAAGAATCCACCTGCAACAAAGGAGACACAGGAGGTGTGGGTTCGATCCCTGGGTTGGGAGGATCCCCTGGAGAAGGAAATGGCAACGCACTCCCGTATTCTTGCCTGGAGAATCCCATGGACAGAGGAGCCTGGTGGGCTGCAGTCCATGGGGTCACAAAGAGTTGGATATGTATGACTTAGTGACTGAGCACAAACACTGGTTCTTGTGCCGGCAGCATTATCTTCCCTTGGCCTCCCTGCGTGCACCAATGACCCTCCTTGGTCTGCTCTCAACAGAACAGCCAGATTGATCCTGCAAAAAATAATGTGAGTCATTTCTCGATTCAATCCATTGTTGGTTTCATTTCATTGTTGGTTTCCCATCCTACTCAAAATAAAAGCCAAGTCCTAGTATGACCATGTATGCCAGTCAGGAGGGCTCCATTGCTGTTCATTGAGAATGCTTGGTTCCCTCTGTTACCAGGCCCTTTCCAGATCCTTCAGCAGCAACACTATGGAAATGAATATCACTTCCATAAGACCCTTAGATAAGCAAACCTTTCTTATTAAGAGAGGGAGCTTGTGCACAAGGGAGAAGGCAGAAAAAAATCGTGCCAACTCCCTAAGTAGAAGGGACAAGCTGCTTTTACAACAAAAGGGAGGGTTTGCCTCATGATCACTGATCATTTCCAGAAATTATGCACCTTTTTTGATCAGCAGCAGGTGGCTCCAACTGGATATCGGCAATAGGGAGCGTTTCTGTGAAGGGAAAGGAGTGCAGGAGAATTTTCTGCGAGAAAACATCTGAGCAGATGTGTCTAAAGTTTAGAGTTGAGGGACTTCCCCGGCAGTCCAGTGGTTAAGACTTCATGCTTCCAGTGTAGGGGGCAGTGGGTTCAATCCCTGGTCGGGGAATTAAGATCCCACGTGCTGCATGGCATGCATAAATAAGTAAGGCAGTCTTATTAAACTTTTTTCTATAGTTGAACTTCTTGTCTTCTGGCAACTAAGTATATTCTTGAGTGTAACACAGGTAAACTTAATTATTCCTGCAAGTCTGGCTTTTGTCTCTGGGACTTTGGTGTTTGTTCTTTCGTTACCAAGGCCTGTTTTGCCCAAGGCTGTTTCTTGGCCTTATTTCCGGAATGGCTGCGCTCATATCTTCCTGTCTCGCCTGCATGGGCACCTTTGCTCCTCATGTTCTCTGTCTAGAGTGCTCTTCCCCGGGGAGCTGTTCGGCTCACTCTCCCATCTCTCAGGTCTGTGGTTAAATGCCTCCTCCTTAGAGAAGGGTGATGACTGTGTGTAGAATACATGCCTGTTACTCTCCTCCTTTGTGCTGCTTTACGTCTGTGGAATGTTCTTGTTTGTTCACATGCTTATGTCTGCCCCTCCCTGTGTAAGCTGCATGAGAACAGGCTGTTATTCATGTGCTTCTTTGGTGCTGAATCCTGGCACCGGAACACTGAAGGAATCAATTGGTAATTGTGGATTCAAGGAGACTGATGAGGCTCTTAGGTCTCAGCATACAGCCCCCTTGCAGCATATATGGGAAGTAGAGGTACTGGGTGGGTTCTGGCAATCACTAGGAAGGTTGTTCCCAGTTCCTTTCTCTCCTTGCATCTCTCTATACCCAAGAAACAGCATCCTGAGCCCTAGGGGCCCAGGAAAGTGGCCCTGGGCAACAAGGCTTGGGTGATGCTGCTTCCACTAAGCTCCAAGTATCTGGCTGTCTGGACATTGCTCCTTGAGCTTTGAGAGTCCTAGACTAGACTCCCCACCAGCTCCCCACCCTGGTCTCACTCCTCCTGCTTTGGGACGTGCCACTACCTCTTTCCTTTTGGGAAAAAAGATTGGGTTTTCCTGGCATCCTTCTCTGTTGTCCAGTTGGTTACCAGGGTCCATCCCTCTGCCTCCACAGGGTCTTTCCTATTGACCCCTCTCAGCTATCACGGCTACTCTGTAAGGGGTCATCACTCGTTTCCTTGACTACTAGCCTTGTCTCCCAGCTGATTTCCTTGCTTCTACTTTCCTTCCCTTCAACTCTGCCAAACTTCCCCCAGTCAGAAGGTCTTTGTAAAGGCCAGATCACATCATGTACCTCCCTTGCTTAAAACTGTTTAACAACTTCCTGTCACCACTACAGGCTTCCTCAGCCTTAGACATGTGTGTTCCACCTTGGTGATTTGTGCCGTACCACCTATGCCATTACTTACTTAACATTTATTTAAATATAATCATATTTGACATTTTTTCCTTCAGCAATAATATCCTTGTAGGCATGGGGTAAAAATCAGTTTTCCTAATGTATATTAAAGTATATAACTATTATATATAATACAGTGGTCTATGTACTGTCTAAGATGCATTGTAAATATCATGTTGTCAAATTCTTCAAAAAAATTGTGAAGAGGAAGGAACACTCCTAAAGAGATTCTCTGAAGCCACCATCAATCTGATATCAAAACCAGACAAAGATACTGCCAAAAAAGAAAATTATGGACCAATATCTTTGAATATAGGTGCATAAATTCTTAACAAATTTCTTAGCAAACTGTATCCAGCAATATAAAGAAAACTCATACACCATGACCAAGTGGGATTCATCCCAAGTTCCTAAGGCTGGTTCAACACATGCAGATCAATCAATGTGATTCACCACACAAACAAAAGGGAAGACAAAGACCACACGATCATCTCAGTAGATTCAGAAAAAGCATTGTGCATATCGTGGGTGATGCTGTGCCCGCCATCTCGAGGGGACTTCCAGGACACAGAGGGCCCTTCCTCACGTGGCTCTTGCATGGCTGCTCCCCTAGCCTGATGATCCAGGAGGAGCCTCTCCACTTTGGATTTCCATAGAAACAGGGCTGCACAATGTGGGGTCTTCACATCTTTGCTTATGAAGTTCCCTCTGCCTGGAGTGCCCTCCATAGCCTTATCAGCTTCTCTACTTGATGGCTCCTGTCTAGTCCTCTAGACCCAGGTTACCTGTCACACCACAGCGCCATCCTTCCTTCCCACTTGGTCCCCAGGTTGTGTTTCATCGCTTTGGTTTCTTTCTTCATTCTGTTCTTTGTGCATTATCAGTTTTCACATTCACTACTAATGACTGTCCAGTAATACTTTTCAGGTTTCCTATCCCAGGTGTGTGCTCTCCGGAGGCTGGGGCTAGGTTTTGTTTTCTTACCTTGGCATTCCATTCACCTTAAAATGTGAATGAACGCAGTTACCCCAGTGGAGCAGTAGATGTTCTAGGATCGCTTGAGATAAGGTGAGATCAAGAGTGAGGCATGTGAACCTGGGAGATGGGGGTTAACCGGAAGAAGAGAGGGGATGCATTGATTGAGAAAGGCACCAAAGACATGATGTCCCTTCACAAGGCTTTTCAGAGTAGAACCTGCTGGACTTCCCTGATGGCTCAGATGGTAAAGAATTTGCCTGCAATGCAGGGGACCCGCGTTCAAAAATCCCTGAGTTGGGAAGATGCCCTGGAGAAGGCAATGGCAATCCACTACAGTATTCTTGCCTGGAGCATTCCATGGACATAGGAGCTTAGCAGGCTGTAGTCCATGGGATCACAAAGAGTCAGATACGACTGAGCAACCAGCACTACTACTACCTACTGCTGGCCCACATCAACTTACCTGGTTGTTTGTGTCTCTCTCTCACTAACCACATGTGGTCATTTACTTTAATTAATTAAATTTTTACTTAATTTAAAAAGCATTAACATTGAATTTCTTCCATTGCATTAGCCACATTTGAAGTCTCTGTGGCCGCATGTGGCTAGTGGCTACCCTTTTGAACAGAACAGAATGGAACATCTCCTTCGTCACAGAAAATTTTATTGGTCTGCACTGCTCTAGAATCTGAGTCTTTAACAAATCTCCCATGCTGATTTTCTCCCTAAAATTGAAGCCAAGAAGAAAGTCCTATGTCAGTGAGATTCCACTTGGATAGGCTTAATCAGCTTGTATATTGTTCATTTGTTGAGTAAGGAGAGGTTCTTAGTGATTCAGTCTTGAGGAGATGGATGATCTTATCACGGACAGGGTTTGACCACATGCCTGGAGAGCTCTAGCCTGAGTAGCCATCCTTGGTCCAAGCCACCCTCCCGCTCACCACAGCCTGTTCACAAAACAGCAGGTGGATGAGGTTAAAGCTAAAGAGAGAAGAGAGAGGAGGACACAGGTAGAGAGAGGAGATGGAGATTTAGAGCCTGTGAGGGTCAAGCAGGTAAGATGAGGAGGAGCAGAAAGAGGAGGGAGCAAACCCCTGCAGTGGAAGAGGAGGCGGGTGCTGGTGGCCGTGGCGTGAAGGGCGGCAGGGAGTCTTGAGTCAAATGTTGGCTGTTTGGCGAAGCCATTATAGAGAATGAGAAATGGCTCATGGCATTCCTGGCACACTTTCTCTTGTCTCCTAGCTGATTTTGTGTGTTGTTTTACTTAAAATGGCAGACTACATGTAGTAAGAGAGGACCAGCTAGAATGAAACAGCATTAGAAATCATACATCCCTAAGAACCACATGAACTTGTGACTTGACTGTCTTTCATTTTTTTATTATTTCATGTTTGATTGAAGATGGACCCAGATTACAAGTGCTGTGGAGGCTGGGGTGGAAAATGATAAAACATTACACTTTAAGCTGTGGACTGAATTGGTAAAATGCCAGAGCAACTGTGTTTTAAGGCTTTTGTAAATTAGGAGATGATTAGAAGAAGTTTCTCTTTGGCAAATAACTTAGAATTGATAAGACCCAGGCTTTATTCATATGATTTCAGGCCTTTAAGCCTACAGCTGACCAGGGACCAAACTTCCAACCTTCTCTCATTTGGGATGTGAGAGTGTCTGCCAATTGGTTTCCTGTATAATTTCAGAGGCAAAAATTAATGCTGACTGCAAGGTGATAGATTTACAATGCTGAAGAAATTTGCAGCTTTTAGGAGGAGAAAAAATATCAGTGGCTTCAACTGTTTCTTTGGATTTTACTAATCTTTCAGATATTAATAAGTATATCTTGGACAAGATTAATACTACAGTGTTTCTCAAACTGCAGTGAATGTCAGAAGGACTTATTAAAATACAGATTGCTAGATCCCCATCTGCAGAGTTTCTGATTCAGTAGGTCTGGGTTGACCTCCGGCATTTTCATTCTTAACAAGTTCCCAGGTGATGTGGAGACTGCTGGTCCATGGACTATGCTTTTATAATCACTGGTCCTGTGAGAATTTAAATGCAGCTTCAGTCTGGATTGGGACATTGTATTCAAGGGGGGGCAGTTCATTTGAGGAGAAGGGGGTGACAGAGGATGCGATGGTTGAATGGCATCACCCACTCAATGGACATGAGTTTGAGCAAGCTCTAGGAGATAGTGAGGGACAGGGAAGCCTGGCGTGCTGCAGTCCCTGGCGTCACAAAGAGTCAGACACAACTGAGTGACTGAACAATAACAACAAGCAGTTCATTTGCCTCTTTCTTTTTTTATTCAATTAAGTTTTATTTCTTTTATCTTGTATTTTTAAAAGTTGTATTGAGCATACTATAGTTGATTTATAAGGTTGTGTTAGTTTCAGGTGTAAGCAAAGTGAATCAGTGATATCCTCTGGTTTTTTTTAGATTCTTTTCTCGTATAGGCCATTAGAGAGTGCTGAGTTCCCTGTGCTGTACAGGAGGTCCTTATTAGTTAGTAGTGTGTATACCTCAATCCCAATCTCCCAATTTATCCCTCACCCCAAATTTTATTATTTTTAATTGAAATATAGTTGATTTATAATATCATGTTAGTTTCAGATATATAGCATAGTGATTTGATTTTTTTTTTTTTTGTAGATTGTATTCCATTAAAGGTTACTACAAGATATTGGGTATAATTTCCTGTGTTATACAGTAAATCCTTGTTACTTATCTGTTTTATGTACGGGCCTTTGTATCTAGGAAAGGGAAACTACAATAGGGAAGGCAAATGTATAGTGAGGATGGAAGAGCTCTTAAATAAGCCAGTACATGGATTAAGTAACAATCCAGAAAATTATAAAAGCCATCCTTTGCTTCTTTCTGACTCAGTGTTTTCCCGCTGTAGGGTTTGGGCTGGAGGGAGAAGGAGTTGTGTTCGCTGCAGTGACCTGGCTCTACACTGCCTTCTTTCCCTGCCAGGCCGGCCTCTCCAGGTGAAGGCCGTGGTGCTCTGATGGAGCAGGTCCCTTCCCCCATCCCTCACCGCCTCCCCACAAACCAGGAAGCAGCCCACAGTTGCCCATTCGGAAGCAGCCACATTTGCAGTGTTTGCTCCTGACCCAAATCTTCTCTGCTTCCGGGAGATCGCTGCAGTCCCAGGGCAGTGGTGGCGTGAGGATGTCACGTGAAGGCCCAGAGCCTTTGAGTGGCCAGGGAGGCTGACCACTGGGAGGGCGTAAGGAGACCTGGCTTCTGTTTCTGGGTGGACTTCAGATTCCTGGGGTGACCTTGGGGAAGCTTGCCAGTCCTCCACAATCCCGTTTTGACTCCTTGTGTCTGTGAAACAAACCTCTCCCGACCCCTGACCCCTCCAGTCCATGAAATAACAGAAAAACAAAAACCTAGGTCTGGTCAGTGGCCACCAGGGCATTTAGGAACTGATGTGCAGAACTCTTGAGTGCCTGAGGAGAAAGCTGCTGTGTAAACACAATATATTATTAATAACATGTTAAAAAAAATGGCATCACACGCTCAGCTAATAATAGCTGCTTTCAGCTATGGGGGAGCGCTGACACACAGGCTTCCAGCAGTGTTGATGCAAGAGTGACTGGCTTCTGAATTTGAAACACATTTAAAAAAAGATGAAAATAGGTTTTTAAAACATTTGGAGCGTATTTGTAGGTATATTTTTGAGGCAAATATGATAGATCTGTAAAATTCAACATGAATAAACAAATCATCAATTTCTTTGGATTTTTTTTTTCATTACATTTTGGAGTTGTTTTACAGTGTGGGCTATTCCATAGGCGTTTTGGCTCAAGTGTTAGGAGTCTCTTTCCTCTTCCCATTCCCAGTGGTAAGTGGTTGATGCCCCTTTAAACTCTATGGGGGGAAACTTACAAATCAGTCAGTGGTTAGGTAATCAGTTAATATAGGGAAGTGGCTCAGCTGGTAAAGAATCTGCCTTCAATGCAGGCCACCCACGTTCGATCCCTGGCTTGGGAAGATTCCCTGGAAAAGGAAATGGCAACCCACTCCAGTATTCTTGCCTGGAAAATTCCATGGACAGTGGAGCCTGACAGGTTACAGTCCATGGGGCCACAAAGAGTTGGACATGACTGAGCAACTAACACTTCATTTCAGGGAGTCAGACCTTCCTGGGTGGACCCCATTTGTGGCTCCGATCAGTTAATGATTATATATACTCTACAGATGCATGCAGGGGCACCTGCCAGGTGCTGCTATAGATATTGAGATATGAAGATATAGTTCTCACCCTTAAGCAACTTCTAGGTAGTTTTGATTGAAGGTATATAAGCAAGATATTATGTAAGGAGACCACTGCATCTTTTATACCTGTCTCCTTAACAGAATCCAGCAAAACCCAAATCCACTTTTTGTGTGTTATCAAGGTGTGCCTGTGTTGACTGGGAGAAAGATAGAGTCCTGCAGCACCACTGGCCCCTGTCAGGAAGCAGCTCAGACGCTTGTTCCTGTCCCCTCTGAGGGATTTGGAGATGGAGGCTTCTTGAGGATGTTGTGCTAAATGCTCTACAGAAGGTTTAGCACCCAAGTGGTGCCTCTCACTTGGGTTCTCTCATGCCTCAGTGAGAGAAGACCGATCAAATAACGGGTGCGCTGCAGGTTTCTCAGGGAACATTAGACCCCTCCTTCCTCAGCAGCTGGGGGGGGGGGTCCCTTCTGTTCAGAGAAGGATGGATTTCCCCCCATAGTGGAAGCTCACTAAGGACAGGGCCTTCCCTTGAACTAGGCCTGGGACTCAGCCCTGAGAGATTATTCAGGGAACTGCCTGGGGAGCTTCATTTTTCTACTGAAGTATAGTTGATTTACAGTGTTGTGTTAGTTTCGGGTATATAGCACAGGGATTCTATTTTACGTGTGTGTGTGTGTTTGTGTGTATGTGTGTGTATCTTCCCTGGTGGCTCAGATGGTAAAGAATCCTCCTGCAATGTGGGAGACCTGGGTTCGATCCCTGGGTCAGGAAGATCCCCTGGAGAAGGGAATGTCTACCCATTCTAGTATTCTTGCCTGGAGAATTCCATAGATAGAGGAGCCAGCTGGCTACAGTCCATGCGGTTGCAAAGAGTTGAACATAACTGAGTGACTAACACTTTCACTTTTTCATATATATGTATATACATACATATTGGAGATGGGGACGACAATCCACTCCAGTATTCTTCCCTGGAGAATCCCATGGACTCTAGAGAAGCCTGGCGGGTTACAGTCCGTGGGGGTCGCAAAGAGTCGGACACGACTGAGCGACTAACATTTCACTTCATATACACACATACATACACACATTCTTCTTCAGATTCTTTTCCCTTATAGGTTATTGCAAGATATTGAGTAGAGTTCCCTGTGCTGTACAGGAGAACCTTTCTGTTTATCCATTTTATATATAGTATAGCATGGGTGCTCAGTTATGTCCAACTCGACACAACCCCGTGGACTATAGCACGCCAGGCTCCTCTGTCCAAGAAAGACAATAGTGTGCGTATGTTAATCTCAAATCTCCTAGTTTATCCCTCCCCCACTCTTTCCCTTTGGTATCCATAAATTTGTTTTCTATGTCTGTGGGTCTATTTCTGTTTCTGAGAAGCAATTTAAAAAGCAAATACAGATGCCTGTATTCACCCCTAGAGATTCTGATAAGATTGACCCTGAGTGGCAGTCCCTGGGATACTGTTCCAAAAAATTCCTCAGTGGGGTGTAAAGTGTGAGGGCTAGAAAACCGAGTTGGAGATTAAATTTATCTGAAAGGGTGAAGCAGAGAGAGCATGTGTGCTAGTCACTTGAGTGGAGGCCTGACTTTTAGGCTCTTTTCCTGAAATGGCACCTCTCACGGTCCCATTTGCTAGCAGGTAGAAGTGGTTACTTCAAGTGTTGGGCACAGTGGGTCCATAGTCATCAGCCCTGTGGGATAGCTGGGCCTTGGGCCAGTTGCTTTGGGAGCTTTGATCCCCCAAGCCCTGGAATCCCTGTCCTGCCCTGGTGTCTGGTCACTAAAGGGCCCTCCAGGAAGCCGTCTCATTTCTGCATGATGCCCCTCTTGGCTGTGGTCCCCTCCAGCTTGATCACCCTGCCAGGACTGTGGTGACCAGCACCAGGCACTCCACCTTCTGTAGCCTTCTTCATTTCTGCTGCTGTGTCCCTGGGTGCTTTTTGCCTGTAATCTCGACACACCCACACCCACCCACCCACCGACCCCCACACACCTACTTGTAATCTCTCCACACACATGCAAGCACACACACTCACACCCCACCATCCCCCACCATCCCCTCAAGTGTATGTTTCCCCCCAGGCTCCTTATGAGGATGTATGGTGCCCGGGGTGGATCACCTGCCTGGTTTATAGGTCCAGGATTCTCTTTAGCTCAAGTCTGTACCAAGAGCCCCAGCCTGCTTATTACTTTTCCTTTGTTCTTTTGTGTTTCACCCCAGCCCACATTGATCGCTTCTTCCTGTGTTTTTGATTTTGTGATTTTACTTTTTGGCCTCATGCTAGAGCATGTGGGATCTTAATTTCCTAACCAGGGATTGAACCCATGCCCCCTGCATTGGAAAGTGGAGTCATAACCACTGGATTGCTGCTGAAGTACCTTCCCATCTGTGTTTTTGAGAGAATAAAACCTACTACTAATGTGTTGATAAGAAGCCTTTGGAGTGAACTCCATGCACCCTGTTTACCTCCTTATTTCTGACCCTTAGGTTTGGGAAAAGGTGTCTGTCTATAGGCTGGTTAGGATTCTAAGTAGGTGCCTCTTTGGGTCCTTCTATTAGTCCAGAACATGGTAATTAAAGCATGGGCAATGAAAAATGGTTTTATTTTGTAGCTTTGGAGGAGGGCTGAGAAGGCTGCTAGGTGATGGTGACCTCAGGTTGGGGCAGGAATGATGTAGGGCTTCTCGTACTGGTTTCTTTTCTATTTCTTTTCATTTTCATTTGGTATTTTGACCCTTGTATCTCTATCATCATTTCCTCAGGTTTACTTTCATTTTCTGTATTTTTCCCTCCTGTGAGTATCTGGGTTGCCAGCTGGTGCATCCCAAGCCCCATAGTCATCCTCCCAGCTCCACCCCACTCCCCTGGCTGGGTGTCCTCTGACTTTTCCCATGACCTCATTCCTAACTTGCTCTCACCTCTCCTGTGCATGGTGTCTTGGTTGACTTCATCCTTCCTTTTCTCCTCTCATTTATTTTTTAAAAGAATTGCTTCATCCTGCCATGAACACTCTTTATTTTTTTTGCTTTTAATTTTATTTTGGAGTATAGTCAGTTAACAATGTTATGATAGTTTCAGGCAGACAGTGAAGGGACTCAGCAATGCATATATATGTACCCATTCCCCACCTACCCCACCAAACTCCCCTACCATCCAGGCTGCCACATAAGATTGAGCAGAGTTCCCTATGCTATACAGTAGATATTTGTTGATCATCCACTTTAAATACAGCAGATGAACTCTCTTCTTTTGTCATTACTGAATCATTCCTCTTTTTATGTTTGAGAAAATCCAAAAGTGTCTGTCCTGTTCTATCAGCAAGAGACATCCAGGGTGTGTTTTTCTCTTCCATCATTTAAGCCAGGATTAATGGATTAATTTTTTATGCTCTGTGCATTATCTTATTTTATCTTCAGGTAGGAAATGTTACTCCCACTTGACAGATGAGGAAATAGAGGCTAAAAGAAGTTTGGTAGCTTGACCAAGATCAAGCAGCAGGTTAAATGGTAGAACCTGGAAAGTCTCACGTCAGAACCTCCACTCTTTGCTATTAAACTCTGTACTCCAGCTAGAGGAGGGGTGACATGCTGTGTTGCCAGGCAGGAGAAGGATTTCATGGCCTTGAAGATCCTTTCATACCAGCATTCGTGGGATGCTGTGAGGTCATGTAGGATGGTGAGACCCTTTCACATGGGGTTGATTTTGATGATAAATCACTGAACTGTGTTCTAGAAATGATTCAGTATTAATTCTGATACTGTGGGTGGGCATGGTTGCAGTATGGCAAATTATGGTGGATCTAGGGCCTCGGGTTGTGTCATTGTCACTGCCATTGTGTAAAGTAGCCAGATGGAGTTCTCCCAGGTGATTCCCAATGTTCTGTTTCTTTGCAGAGCCTGTGTCATCTTGGGGGTGATATTCCTTCTGTCATCTGTGTGTATAGTGGTCAAAGCTATCCATGACCTCTCGACGAAGCTGCTCCCGGAAGTTGTAAGTTTCTTCTTTTTTCTTAAGTCTTTCCTGAGGGTACCAGCCTCTTGTATTACCTCTCACCCCAGACTTACTGGGGGAAATTGGGCAGGTGGAGAGAAAATAAACAGTATCTTAGGAGTCCAGAAGACCTCATATTAGAATGTAAATGACTCGGCAGAGAAAAGCACTGGGCAAGACAAAAAGATAGTTGAGCTGGTGCATGTTCTGTGTCTTTTGACTACTTTTAATGTCTTTTATATTAAGAGAAACGAGGTGATTTTTATAGAGCAGTGATCCAACCTGTGTTGTTTGCATCTGTTCTGCATCCACTCAGTGACTTATAGTAAGAATTATTTTTGCCCTTGCACCTCAATTCAGTACATAAATCTATTCACATTAGATTTTCTGACACAACTAACATTCAAATGCAGAAACTGGAGGACACAATTTCATATTAAAGTGTGTTTTCGCCTCATTTTCTTGGTGAGAGGCACCAGATTCTTTTTTTTGTTGTTTTTTTTTTTTTGCACTCTGATTCTATTTTTGCTCCACATCTTATGCATACTGGTAAAAAAAGACTTTTACAGTCTCCTGGAGGCTAATTTACCTATCAGGAGATGAAGATACTGCCATTACAATGATTCTCTCTACAAACTTACCTCAGAGATATGATGGGTTTAGTTCCTGACTGTCACCATAAAGCAATTAATGCTTAAAGCAAATCACACATTTTTTTTGGTTTCCCAGTGCACATAGAAGTTATCTTAATACTATGTCTATTATATGTAGTCTGTTACGTGTTCAATGGCATTATATCTTAAAAAACAAAACCAATGTACATACCTTGATTTAAAAATACCTATTGCAAAGATAAGTGAGCTATCATCTGAGACTTCAGCAAGTCACAATCTGTTTGCAATGGTAACATCAAAGATCACTGACCACCATAAGAAATGTAATAAAACGCGGGGGGAGGAGGGTAGTAAACTGGGCGATCAGGATTGACGTATATACATGAGTCTATATGAAATAGGTAACTAATATGGACCTGCTGTGTAGCACAGGGAACCCTACTCAATGCTCTGTAATGACCTATATGGGAAACGAATCTTTTAAAGAAGAAAGAGTGGCTATATGTATATATGTAACTGATTCTCTTTGCTGTACACCTGAAACTAACACAACATTGTAAATCAACTATCCTTCAATAAAAATGTTTTTAAAAGTTTGAAATATTTTGAGGATTAACAGAATGTGACACAGGGATAGAAGGTGAGCAAATGCTGTTGGAAAAAATGGTGCCAATAGACTTACTGGACACAGGGTTACCACAAACTTTCAATTTGTAAAAAAAAAATAATAATAATTATCTACAAAGTGAGGTGAAATGAGGTGCGCCTGTTTATAAGTTGCATAGTGATGTAATGCAAAATTACGGGCTCTTCTTTCAGGGTGTGACTTGGCTTGTGCTCGACTATGTGCACCATCTTATAAAAGGCCTAAGTTATGAGACCTTTAGTTTTACTTTTAGAAAAACACATGTTAGTCTTTTGGGGGTAATGTATTACATTTGTGTGTGTGTGTTTATGGGGAAGATGAAAATGGAGTGGGCATTACACTGTTTTTAGTAGAGCTGTTAAAGTGACTGTGTTAAGTTGTCCTGTGTACCTAATGCTCCCACCCCTCGCCAGCTTGAACCTGAGATTAGAGCCATTCCCTTGGTACCTCCTCAGGACCTTAACTGTTATTTATCATCGCAACTAACATCTCAGTGACACGGAGGAAAGATGGATAGCAGGGTAGTAGTGTACCTACCTATGGATTTCATCTTTTTCAGAAGAGCTGGCTCAAGCAAATAATCCCATGTCTTATACTCCATATGTTATATCTTATGTTACCTTGGTCTTCCTGGTTACCTTGAATCTGGACTTGTTCATCGTCTTCCTTCATCAGACTGACTATCATGTGTTCCATTCCACCAGAATCTGAAGCTTAAACAAAGTGAAAGTGAACATGTTGGTTTCTTGGTCGTGTCCGACTCTTTGCAGTCCTATGGACTGCAGCCTGCCAGGCTCCTCTGTCCATGGGATTCTCCCAGCAATAATACTGGAGGGATAGCTATTCCCTTCTCCAGGGATCTTCTTGACCCAGGGATTGAACCTGGGTCTGCTGCACTGCAGGCGGATTCTTTAGTGTCTGAGCTACCAGGGAAGCCCTTTAAAAATTAGTTGCTCAGTTGTGTCCAACTCTTTGCAGTCCTATGGACTGCAGCCTGCCAGGGTCTTCTGTCCATGGGATTCGCCCAGCAATAATACTGGAGGGGTAGCCATTCCCTTCTCCAGGGGATCTTCCCAACCCAGGGCTCAAACCCGATCTCCTGCACTGCAGACAGATTCTTAACTGTCTGAGCCACATCTAGACATAAAAGTATTGTGTGATTAATTAAGATGTCAGTCAGATAACATCTTTGCATTTTACAAGGGGTGGAAATCTGACTCCACTCTAAGAAATGTTTATTGGTGGGAATTTTCAGCACTGGGCTTGTTGACATTTTCATTTATTTAGGTGTTAAAAATTAATGTGAGGCAGGGCTTACTTGATGTAGAATGGATAGCTGTGCTCATAGACCTTGTTTGCGGCCCTCCTTGTTTTTGTCTTGTTTTTGCCTGTTATTTATCATCGCAACTAACATCTCAGTGACACGGAGGAAAGATGGATAGCAGGGTAGTAGTGTACCTACCTATGGATTTCATCTTTTTCAGAAGAGCTGGCTCAAGCAAATAATCCCATGTCATATACTCCATATGTTATATCTTATGTTACCTTGGTCTTCCTGGTTACCTTGAATCTGGACTTGTTCATCGTCTTCCTTCATCAGACTGACTATCATGTGTTCCATTCCACCAGAATCCGAAGCTTGAACAAAGGGAAAGTGAACATGTTGGTTTCCCAGTCGTGTCTGACTCTCTGCAGTCCTATGGACTGCAGCCTTCCAGGCTCCTCTGTCCATGGGATTCTCCCAGCAATAATACTGGAGGGGTAGCTATTCCCTTCTCCAGGGGATCTCCAGGGGTTTTAACTGGAAGCAGCCTTATATCTTATGGTACAAATATTCCTAAGAGAAGAAGCTCACCAAGTTAAAATCCACATCATTGCTAGGGTATCTCATGCCCAGCCTAGGTGAGATCAGAGAGGGTGAAGACCTCTGTGATTGAACCAAGACTGTCCCTGTCCTGGTAGGGTTCACACCAACTGTATGGTATTAGTCCCGGTGTGGGATTTAAAAATCATACCCGCTTATGGTCATCCTGTCAGAACTCTAAGGAAAGATGTAAAGTGGTCTGTTGTATTTGTTTGTTTTTTTAGACCTTTAGAGTTGTGGAGACTCTGGCATATTTATGTAACCAAATATTTGGGGAACCCTGGTTAGGAGCAGGTGATTAGTTTCCAGCAGACCAAATGCAGTCTGTGCCTCTTGGCGGCTCATAGTTGGTGATGGTTGAAACCAGGGAGACTGGAGTTTAGGGTTTTGATATCCTAAATTTTACATCCAAGTTACACCTTCACCCTTGCCCTCGTCTGCAGAACTGCCTTTTTTTAAAAAGATTTTTTTATATGTACCATTTTAACAGTCTTTACTGAATTTGTTACAGTATTACTTCTGTTTTATGTTTTGGTTTTTTGGCCATGGTGTATGTAGGATCTTAGCTCCCCAACCAGGAATCGAACCTGCACCCCCTGCATTGGAAGACAGTCTTAACCACTAGACCACTAGGGAAGTCCCCAGAATTACCTTTTGATGTATGATTTCCATCAAGTTGTTACATGGGTTTGTCTGAAGCAATGTTTTCCCTGCCCCAGGCCTGTTTCCCCAGCAGCTTTCTTTTTAATGTCATGGGCACAATTCTCAGAGTGCGAGTAATTTGTGAGAATGAGTGAGTTTTGAAAGAAAGCCATGCGGTTAGGAATCGCCCTCCTGTGAAGTTGGCTGGATCTGAGCCATGGTGTCGCCTGCTCCTCAGCAGCCTCATGCTGGAGGAGACAGGCCAGCCCATTCTCAGGGGACCCCCAAAAGGATTCCATAGTGTCTCCTGCAAGGGCCTCTTGGGCAGATGGCTTAAGTTTGCTCCGTCATGGCCTGCATGGGGTCTCATTGGATCATTGACGAAGCAGATTCCAAAAGAGCCTTCTCAGAAACTCTGCATGAACTGTGGTTCTAGAAGTTGGGGAGTGTGTGTGCTGCCGCAGATGCGGTGGCAATGGTCTGGTATTATGTCTGTGGCTGCTTTGACATGAGCATCATTGTGTTGCTGTTTTCACACCCACCACACTCTAGAAGGGAAGGCAGGGACAGGTGGCACACTTCTCTCTTGTGGTGGCACCTGGGGGCTCTGAAAGCTGAAGTGAGCTTCCTGAGGTCATCAGCTAGCTGGTGGCAGTGCCTGGATTTGAACCCTTGTCTCCTCGTCTCAGTCTGTCTTGGCTCCTGATTCTGTGGGATTCCGTGGTCCCACTGTTCATTGGCTTTTCAAGTTTGAAACTTCTGTCTTATTTCTTCTCCTTTTTTTTTTTTTTTTACCCTCTCCATTTGTTTTTTGCTTTGCTTTTTCTTGTCCTCTCATATTCAGGCGAGGTGCCCGGCTCCCAGCTGATTCCATCCCTGGCATTTTCTGGCTGCCACTGCTGCTCCCACCATGCGGGCCCCCTGCAATCTGTGCCACTGACCAGGGTGTGCTCCTGTTGCTTTGTCTGTTGAAAAGCATGCAGGCAAGTGTACCAAGAAGCCATGGAAAAGTAGAAGTAGGGAATGAGGGAATTCAGGGGTTACATGGAGTCACGTGGAAAGAGGGGAGGGCATGGAGGCTGAGTGACTCCCCCCACCCCAGTACCCATGTGACCACTGCAAGCAAATTGCTCAATCTCTGACTCTGGGCTTCCGGATATGCCATATGGGGACAATACTTTCATCAGGGGTTTATGATAAAGATCAAGTGAGCCGTTTACTTAAAATAATCGATATTATTAACAGGAGACAGTGCTACTATGGTCTTAACGTTCTGATTTTAAAGTTTCTGAACTGCTTGTGGCCTGAGTTCCTTTCAGATGGGCCCCTGGATCCCTCTTTCCTGCCTCCTGGTCCCCCTCCCCCTGGCTGGATAGGACTGGTGTTTGTCTGTCTCTGGCTTCAGGCGGCCACAGCCAACTCTGGGCCCCTTCCTTTTGGGAACACCCAGCACACTATGGGCAGGTTGTCCTCTAAGTCTAACTCACCACTTGTTGGCTGTGAGACTTCCGGCAAATTGTGTCTTCTCTCTGAGAGACAGTTTCCTTCTTTGTAAATGGGTGTCACGCCCCCTGCTCCACAACAAGCATTGTGAGAACTAAACAATGTGATGAATGCGGAATTGCTCCATCAACTGTCAGGTGCTTGGCGAAAGCCGAAGGTATTATGTCAGATCCCATGACCCAGGAAGTCTCATCCTTTCTCATGCACTTTCTCTCAGTGACCTGTAGAGTTGTACTAGCTCATTACACTTTTCTGTTTGTATACTGTGACTTGTTTACCTTGAGCTCTTGACAGTGTCTGGGCCTATCCTCCTCCGTAAGTCACATGCACTAAAAGTGATAACAATTATAATTACAATGACGCATTGTTCCCAATTGGCAATGAATAATATATGGTCATATGCTGATAATAATAATTGCTGCCATATGAGTGCCTACTGATCCTTACTGTGCCTACTGTCTAGGCACTGGGGATTCAGAGTCAACTAGCACTAATGGTTAGTGTTTCTTCATTGCTCTGCAAAGGCCTTGACTTCTCCTAGGAGCTGGCATTTGCTCTCCAGCAAATGCTGGAGATGGTAAAGATGGCCCAAGAGGTGACAAGCTACTGAAGAACTTAAAGAAGTCTTCCCAGTAACTCCTGAATGCTAAACACCTCACAAAACCAAAAGCCTACAAATCCAAGAGTCACAGTCACTGTGAAGGAAGACCCTTGGGGGATGTTCTCGCCCGTGGACTTGCAAGTACAATCCTAATACATCCTTTACCAGAGTTATTGTTCTAGCTTTGTTCCTGAGAGTGAAATCCCATCCCATCTCCAGGAGCTCACAGTTGGGGAGAGACCCAGACAGCCTAAACATTTGATTTAGGTGATGAGGGCTGTAATAGGGACAGTCAAGCCTGCTATGGGGGAGGCGTGTTGGGCCTCCACTGTGATCTGAAGGAAGAGTGGACACTGGGGAGACAGGCTGAGGTCCAGGGAGGAGAAGGCTCTTAGAGGCTGAGCAGCCACAGGGACCAAGGGATCTGTGTGAGCTTGCTTTCTTTTTCTTAGGCGTTTGTTTCCTGTTTGTTTCCAGTGTGTCTGGAGGAAAGAATAGAGAACGGAAAGTGGAGAAGGAAGAAAGGAAAAATAACTCTGTTGTGGGTCAGGAGTGGTTGCTCGGCATCGCTTTGATTCTTCCTCGAGTAGCAGGGTTGCTTTCAAACCTCCCCTTGTTTTCGCTCAGCTAAGTTCTTGCCTGAGATTCCATCCCACCCACCAGAACAAAGGAGCTTCTGCCAAGAGGAGGGAGCCCCCCTCACAACTGTGTTCTTTCAGGCAACCAGTCGTGAGCCCTGTTTCATTTCCAGGCCTCGTGGGACACGAAGGTGGCTCACAGTGCGGGGTGGCTGCCTGCTTTCTGGGCACATCTCTTCCCTCAGTGTTGCTATATCCCCCTCACGCAGAGGCCTGGCTGGCTTTGCAGAGCTGGGGGCGGTCAGTGGTGTCCTTGCACAGGCCCCCGATGGGATTTCACTCTCAGGAACAAAGCTAGAGTGATAACTCTGGTAAAGGATATATTAGGATTGTACTTGCAAGTCCACGGGCGAGAACATCCCCCAAGGGTCTTCCTTCACAGTGACTGTGACTCTTGGATTTGTTGGCTTTTGGTTTTGTGAGGTGTTTAGCATTCAGGAGTTACTGGGAAGACTTCCTTAAGTTCTTCAGTAGCTTGTCACTTCTTGGTCCATCTTTACCAGGTGGAGAGGATGGAACCAGCTTAGCCTGCCCCCTCCCCATACCCGTTTGTCTCCTCCCCTTCCTCCTTCCCTCTCACCCAGGGCCTCTTGCTTCCCCTCTGAGCTCCCACCTTGTCCACTTCTTTGGAAATGGCGCCTCTGCACTCACTCCTCCTGGAACCCTCAGTCACTGCCTGCCTGACTCCTCCTCCTCCTTAGGCAGATCCCTTCAAGTCCTTCCACCCCCTTCTAGCCCCTGTTGTTCTCACAGATGCTCTGTCTGAAGACACTCATCCCTTCCTTCCCATTCCTCTTGTCCCTTCAGCTTCAAACCCAGCCTCCCCTCAGCCTTCCCAGCAGTCTTTCAAATCCATTCTGTATGACCTCCCTTGGGAGGTAGGAGATGGTTAACAGGGCGACATGAGAGAGGATGGAGGGGTCAGGAGTGAAGGCTTGGGCCCAGGTGAGCAGGCTTACAGACATGCTGCCTACCCAGTCAGCTTGTCCGCCTCAAGTCTTCTGGAGCAAGTGCCTCATCCATGGGAGTAAGTTTCTTGAGGATCTTGTACTGAGTGAGTACTCTGAGGCATGTCACCTTGTGGTTAAAGATATGGGAGAGAATTCCCTGATGATTCAGTGCCCTAGATGAGTCACAAGCTGGAATCAAGATTGCTGGGAGAAATATCAGCAACCTCAGATATGAAGATGATACCGCTCTAATGGCAGAAAGTGAAGAGAAACTAAAGAGCCTCTTGATGAGGGTGAAAGAGGAGAGTGAACAAGCCAGCTTAAAATTCAGTATTCCAAAACCTAAGATTATGGCATCCAGTCCCATCACTTCATGGCAAATAGATGGGGAAACAGTAGAAATAGTGACATTTTATTTTCTTGGGCTCCAAAATCACTGCAGATGGTGACTGCAGCCATGAAATTAAAAGACGCCTGCTCCTTGGAAGAAAAGCTGTGACAAACCTGGACAGCATATTAAAAAGCAGAGACATCACTTTGCTGACAAAGGTCTGTAGGAAAAAAAAAAACAAACTATGGGTTTTTTCCCAGTAGTTTTGTAAGAATGTGAGAGTTGGACCATGAAGAAGGCTGAGCACTGAAGAATTGTTGCTTTTGAATTGTGGTGCTGGAGAAGACTCTTGAAAGCCCCTTGGACTGCAAGGAGGTGAAACCAGTCAACCCTAAAGGAAATCAACCCTGAATATTCACTGGAAGGACTGAAGCTGAAGCTACAATACTTTGGCCACTGGATGTGAAAAGCCAAATCATTGGAAAAGGCCCTGATACTGGGAAAGACTGAAGGCAAAAGGAGAAGAGGGATAGTTAGATAGCAGAAGATGAGATAGTTAGCATGACTGATTCAATGGACATGAATCTGAACAAGCTCTATGAGATTGTGAAGGATTGGCAAGCCTGGCATGCTGCAGTCCATGGGCTCCCAAAGAGTCTGAACAAGACTTAGTGACTGAACAGCAGCAACAACTTCTGCTGTAGAGGTCATGGGTTTGATCCCTGGTCGGAGAAGTAAGATCCTGCATGCTTGTGGTGCAGCAAAAAAAAAAAAAAAAAAAGTGGACGCTGAGGTCAGGGAGACAGAGCCCAACTCTGCCTCTTCCTAACCAGAGAAAGATGGGGCAGGAGTCCCAGCCTTCTATGTCTCAGTCTCTTTTTTGTAAAATGGAAATAGTAATAGCAGTCTTCTTGCGAAGCTTGCTAAGAAAGAAAATAAAACAATATAGATGATGCATTTAGCAAATAATTGTTGAGTGGACGTTAACTAATACTATGGTTGTTGGACCAGAGAAGAGGTTTCTGAGGAAGTTGGTGGATCTTCTGATGCCTTTAGTTCTAGAAGCTTAGTCTGTATTGAACCATCCAGGAAATGCATTCAGGGATCCTATTTTCAGCTCAGATTGGGTAATGGTGTAGGCACCTTCTTGTACAATAACCTATAATTCCTGGATCTGCTATGAGCAATAGATTCATGTTCCCATATGACATGCTGTCAAGCATAACTCTGAATTTAATTTGGGAGTTGTATTGACTCCCAAATACTTTAAAAACAGACACGTGTACACAGTCAAGGTCCTCACCATCCATCCAACCTTCCAACATTGCTCCAGCACTGCACAGAGAAAGTCAGAAAATTCCTGCTGTTAGATCATCAATGGTATCCCACTCTTACTACTTTAGACAGAATTATTCCATCACCTCAGCAAGATTGACCTCTTCATTTATTCTAGAGCCACAGCCCACAAGTTTCTAAACAGAAGAGAACTGAGCTCTGATGAAAGTGAGTTATATTGGCTGGAGTGATCTCATGGAGAATCAGTTCAGTTCAACCGTGAACTTCCAGATGTGCAAGTTGGTTTTAGAAAAGGCAGAGGAACCAGAGATCAAATTGCCAACATCTGCTGGATCATCGAAAAAGCAAGAGAGTTCCAGAAAAACATCTATTTCTGCTTTATTGACTATGCCAAAGCCTTTGACTGTGTGGATCACAATAAACCGTGGAGAATTCTGAAAGAGATAGGAATACCAGACCACCTGACCTGCCTTTTGAGAAACCTATATGCAGGTCAGGAAGCAACAGTAAGAACTGGACATGGAACAACAGACTGGTTCCAAATAGGAAAAGGAGTATGTCAAGGCTGTATATTGTCACCCTGCTTATTTAACTTGTATGCAGAGTACATGATAAGAAACGCTGGACTGGAGGAAGCAGAAGCTGGAATCAAGATTGCAGGGAGAAATATCAATAACCTCAGATATGCAGATGACACCACCCTTATGGCAGAAAGTGAAGAGGAACTAAAAAGCCTCTTGATGAAAGTGAAAGTGGAGAGTGAAAAAGTTGGCTTAAAGTTCAACATTCAGAAAACGAAGATCATGGCATCTGGTCCCATCACTTCATGGGAAATAGATGGAGAAACAGTGGAAACAGTGTCAGACTTTATTTTTTGGGGGGGGGGCTCCAAAATCACTGCAGATGGTGATTGCAGCCATGAAATTAAAAGACGCTTACTCCTTGGAAGGAAAGTTATGACCAATCTAGATAGCATATTGAAAAGCAGAGACATTATTTTGCCAACAAAGCTCCGTCTAGTCAAGGCTATGGTTTTTCCTGTGGTCATGTATGGATGTGAGAGTTGGACTGTGAAGAAAGCTGAGTGCCGAAGAATTGATGCTTTTGAATGGTGGTGTTGGAGAAGACTCTTGAGAGTCCCTTGGATTGCAAGGAGATCCAACTAGTCCATTCTAAAGGAGATCAGTCCTGGGTGTTCTTTGGAAGGAATGATGCTAAAACTGAAACTCCAGTACTTTGGCCACCTCATGTGAAGAGTTGACTCATTGGAAAAGACTCTGATGCTGGGAGGCACTGGGGGCAGGAGGAGAAGGGGACGACAGAGGATGAGATGGCTGGATGGCATCACTGACTTGATAGACATGGGTTTGAGTGAACTCCGGGAGTTGGTGATGGACAGAGAGGCCTGGCATGCTGCAGTTCATGGGGTCGCAAAGAGTTGGACATGACAGAGTGACTTTTAACTCATGGAGAATAGAGCCCAGAAATAGATGCATACATAGCTGGTCAACTGGCTTTCAACAAAGGTGCCAGGGCAATTTAGTAGGGAAAAAAATCTCTCTTCAACAGATGGTGCTGGAGCAACTGGAAAGCTTTATGAACAAAAATGGACATTTACCTTCATATAAAAACTAGCTCAAAATGAATCAAAAACCTCAGTGTAAAATCCAAAACCCTAAAACTTCTAAAGGAAAGTAAAACAGAACATTTAGGTATTTAGGTGAAATTTATTAGATTTGGCAGTAAAAGTTTGCACCATAAAATAAAATAATTGAAAACTGGTCTTTATAAAAGTAAGAAACCTTTGCTATGACACCATTTATGACAAGACTGCACAGACAGCATACACACATCAGAAAGAAGACTTGTCTCCAGAACACGTAAAGAACAGTTTAATAAGAAGACCCAACATTCATGTACGGATGTGAGAGTTGGACTGTAAAGAAGGCTGAGCACCAAAGAATTGATGCCTTGCAACTGTGGTGCTGGAGGGAGAAGACTCTTGAGAGTCCAAAGGACTTTGTTGGCAAAGTACAAGGATCAAACCGGTCGATCCTAAAGGAAATCAGCCCTGAATATTCATTGGAGAGACTGGTGCTGAAGCTCCAATACTTTGGCCACCTGATGCAAAGAGCTGACTCACTGGAAAAGATCCTGATACTAGAAAAGATTGAGGGCAAAGAGGAGAAGGGGGTGACAGAGGATGAGATGGTTGGATGGTTGACTCAATGTACATGAGTTTGAGCAAGCTCGGGGAGATAGTGAAGGACAGGGAAGCCTGGCATACTGCAGTTCATGTGGTTGCAAAGAGTTGGACATGACTTAGCGACTGAACAACAACAATAAGAAGACAAACAATCTGATAAGAGAACAGGCATAAGATTTACAGATGGTTCCTAGGAGAAGAGATAAATGAAGAGCCAATAAGCATATGAAAAATTGCTCAATATTATTAGTCTCCATGGAATTACAAATTAAAACCACCATAAGATACCACTACATACCCATTTGAATGTCTAAACTTGAAAAAAACGAAAATATGTGGACCATTTACAGCTCTCATATGTTGACGATGAGAGGATAAAATGGTTCATGTACTTTGGAAAAGAGTTCAGAGGTTTGTTAAAACATAAACATCCATTTACAATATGACCTAGCCATTCCTTCCCTAGATATTTACCCAAGAGAAATGAACATATACATTTGTAGAAAGACCCTCAAACAAATGTTTATTGCCTTTGGATTTCTAATATCAAAACCTAAAATGAATCCAAATGTGTATGAATAGATGAAAAGGTGGTGTATCCATACAGTGGAGCACTACTCCGCAATAAAAAAGGCACTGCTGACTCATACAACATGGATGAAACTCAGAATAATTAAGGTGGATTCCAGATGCAAAGCCAAAAGAAATACATTAATAGTGTACAGGCATAGCTTGGAGATTCTGTGGATTTCATTCTATACCATTGCAAAATATTGCAATAAAGCAAGTCATGTAAATTTTTAGATTTCCCAGTACATAGAAAAGTTACATTTACACTATACTGTATGCAAGTGTGCAGTAACATTATATCCAAATATATACATATATACCTTAATTTTAAAAGTAGTTTATTGCTAAAGACACTAAGCATCATCTTTAGCCTTCATTGAGTTGTAGGCATCATCAAACATCATGGATCACAGATCACCATGACAAATATAATAATAATAAAAAAAGTTTGAAACAGTGTGAGAATTACCAAAATGTGACAGAGACACAAAGTGAGCAAATGTAATTGGAAAAATGGCACTGACAGGCTTGCTCAATGCATGGTTGCCACAAGCCCTCAGTTTATAATAAATACAGTATCTGTAAAGCACAGTAAAAGGAGATATGCCTGCATCATTCCACTTATATAAATTTTTAGATGCAATCCTAGTAGCCAAGACATGGAAAAAAGCTAAATGTCCATCAACAAATAAATGGATAAAGAGGATGTGGTATATACACAATGGAATATTACTCAGCCATTAAAGAGGAATGAAAAAATGCCATTTGCAGCAACAGGATGGACCTAGAGATTATCATACAAAGTGAAGTAAGTAATAAGGAGAAAAACAAATGCCGTATGATATCACTTATATGTGGAATCTAAAATGCGACACAAGTGAACTTATCTATGAAGCAGACTCACAGACAGAGAGAACAGGCTTGTGTTTACCAGAGGGGGCGGGGGGCTGGGACGGGAAGGACTGGGAGTTTGAGATTAGCAGATGCAAGCTATTATATATAGAATGGATAAACAACAAGGTCCTACTTGGCGCAGGGAGCTATATTCCATGCCCTGTGATAAACCATAATGGAAAAGAATGTGAAAAATGTATATATAGTATAACTGAATCACTTTGCTGTACAGCAGAAATTAGCACATTGCAAATCAACTATACATCAATAAAATAAATTCTAGGTGCAATCTAATCTATAGTGACAGAAGGCAGATAGTGGTTGCCAGAGGATGGTGTTAGAAGCGGGAGGGATTATTAAAGAGTCATAAGGAAGCTTTTGGGGGTGATGGAAAATAGCCTCTTGCTTTTGGTGATGGTTTCACGGGCATAAAGATATGTCAACACTGATCAAGCTGTCGCTTTAAATATATACAGTGCAAGTACATCCAGATGACACGTTTGAACACAAGTGACCTCACATTGCCACACCAGATAGGAATCCTGCTCAGATCTAACAGGATAAATATCTTAAGTTGCTATGAAGTGAGAGTTTAGTTTCCTGACTGTAACCCATACCTGGAATACAGACAGCACTGCTAAAATTTATCCTGTAAACAGTCAATGCTATGAAGACAAAATAAATGATAAAAGAGGAAAGTGCAAATAGTAGGCTAAATGTAACAGCTGTCATCAGAGGTAGCTAGTGAGAGGAGCTTTTGCTGAAAATGACTGATCTCATGTAGTTGCCAGAAACACCCCTGAAGTGCCTGCTGGTGGCCAGTCTCCTGAGTGAGAGTATTAACCATTTTAAACCTGAAAATGTGGGTGGTCTGTCTTTTCAGTTCCTTGCATGCAGTGCGGTTTGTTTGTCAGTTCAGGTGTTACCTAGGAAATTGCTCTGAGGATCTCTTATTGTTCTCTCTTCCTTGCTGTGTAAGCCTTGGATTTTAATCAGAATGTGATGTCTGTGAGCAGTCTGCCATGTTGCTCTATTCAGTTACACCTCTTTGTGCTTTGTTTTGTAAAAGCACTTTTTAGCTTGAGGTTCATTAGACCTTCACAGGATTTCCGAAGTGGGCAGAGATACCACCATTTTATAACAAGGAAACAGATCTTCAGAAAAAAAAATTAAAATGACTGTGTAGTAGCCAGTGTCAGAGACACACACGGCAAACCAGGACCTGGACTGGTTGGGGGCTCTTTCTCGTCCATGGATTGCCTCCTGAATACTACGGAGTTTGAGACCCAAAAGCAAGCTTTTCAGAAAAGCGAATACAGCTGACTTGCTTTCCAGGCTGAGAACAGGCAGCCCACAGACTCCTCATAGGAGATTCTGAATCAGCTCCATGTCTAGGGTTTCCCACACCCAACTCAATGGGCGTGAACTCTGTCCACGCCTGCCATCTTCCCTGCGGCCTTGAAGACCCCAAGATGACATGTGCTATGAAAACCTGTCTGGGGGCTTTTGGGTTATGGTAACAAAAATGGAGAAGAGAAAGGAAGGGAAAGAGAAAGGAAGGGAAGGAGAAAGGGAAATGTGCCCATTCTTCATCTCCTGGAAACATCTGTATATTTAAAGGTACGGGTATTTATCAAAGGAGGATGTTGCAGGGTCAAGGTTGAATACATCGCTATTTAGATGCATCTGCATTTGACCTCCGAAAGTTTATCTCTTGGTACTTGTTTTCCCAACTAGAATGAGAGAATTTATCACGCTAACTTAGCACTTCCTTTTCTTTGAGAGATTTTGAGAGTGCTTTTATCTTTGCAAGAATAACATTTTTTTCGAAAGTGGTTTAACATTTTAAGGTAATTAATTTTTTCATTCACTTCCCTAAGTATAGCATGTACAGTCCTCATAACATTTCTGATTTTCTGTTTATGGTTTAGCTAATGGAGAGAATCGTACTGAATGCCTTTTTATTTCTCAAGGTTTGGCTGAAGTACGCCTGCGTGTCTGGTGCACACACCACATCCCAGTACAGCAGAGCCATGGGGACCACGTTTCCACAGTGACAAGAGCACCTCCTGTAAATTACTTGTGCTCCATTCTCCCATCACATGAGCAGTGCTGGTACTTTGGAATAGTCTGCCTGTGACTGGAATGTATTTGGTGACAAAGCCACACATTACTGGGTTGTTAAGGAAACATTTGATACTGGGAAATATTAGGTTGGACAAAAAGTTTGTTCAAGTTTTCCCAAACATGTCAAACTCTTTTGCCAACCCAATAGTTTGGGTACATTGGGTAAAAATTCTTCTTAAATAATCCTGTTGAAAGTGGGCTCTCATCATCTGAGCCTCCATGGACTCAATATATAGGACCTTTACTCTAAACGTTATAGGAAAACTCAAACTTTTTGGCCAGCTCAATAGTTTGGGCACATTGGGTAAAAATTCATTAAATAATCCAGTTGAAAGTGGGCTCTCTCATCATCTGAGCCTCCATAGACTCAATATAGGACCTTTAAAGAACTTTCTGAACAGAGATACAGCATGAGAACTGAGCTGACTGTGGGCGCTCGTGAAGGTCAGCTGCTATAGGAGGGACCCTGGACCTTCTCCTTTGTTTCTGTACAGTGGCTGTTCACAGAGGGAGGCTGTGTGCAGAGACTGTTACAAGAGGAAACAGCTGAGTTAAGGCTCTCACTGTTGAGAGCTGTGGTCATCCATGGCCCCCTTCTGCTAGTGAGAAGCAGCATTGGTGACCGTGTTGCACTAGGCTCTGCCTGCTGTCCTTCTGTTTTACCGAACCCTCCCCATCTCCATTTGCTGCTGCTACTGCTGCTAAGTCGCTTCAGTTGTGTCCGACTCTGTGCGACCCCATAGACGGCAGCCCACCAGGCTGCCCTGTCCCTGGGATTCTCCAGGCAAGAACACTGGAGTGGGTTGCCATTTCCTTCTCCAATGCATGAAAGTGAAAAGTGAAAGTGAAGTCGCTCAGTCGTGTCTGACTCTAGCGACCCCATGGACTGCAGCCCACCAGGCTCCTCCGTCCATGGGATTTTCCAGGCAAAAGTACTGAAGTGGGGTGCCATTGCTTTCTCCGCCCATCTCCATTTGGCATTATCCAAATACCACCCCACTCCAATATAGGCGCCCTGCTCCCATGACACCTCCTGTTGATTGCTGGGCACACCATAGTGTAATTTCCTGTCTACTTGTCTCCTTGAGAAGACTGTCGGCTCTTTGATGACTTAGCCTTGCATGTAGCAGAAACTCAGTAAATGGGCTGCATGCATGAGGCTATTGTCCCTACCAGGCAACAGGCTAGAGCCACATGTAGGAAAAGGTTGTAACTAAGAGAAGCTTATCTCTCAAGGAAATCCAAGCAGAGATTACCTGGGACCTTGCTCTGGACACTTACTGACCTTCTGTGAAAGAAACTCTGCTTGCAAAGCTGGCTTGTCTCAAACCCCCGCCCCCGCCATCCATTTATATCCTAGAGTTTTCTGTGCTGTGGTTCTAGAGATGTATGTGAAAAGGTGATACAAGGGTGAGGCATTCCATATCTCTGGTTCCTTTAGGCCACTGATGATGTTAATTGCCCATCATATAGATTCATGCACCTCTCTCCCATTGGTGGACACTGGGTAATTTCCAGCTTTGTCACTGTATCAAAGCTGTTAGAATGAACCTTGTTGTACTATCATGGTACTATGTAGTGTGGGCAGATGGTGTTTGTTTTTTCTTTCTTTTTTAAAAAATTTTTTATTAAAGTGTAGTTGATCTACAATGTTGTGTTAATTTCAGGTGTACAGCAAAGTGAATCAGTTACACATATACATATATCAGTTACACATATACATATGTCCAACTCATTTTTAGGTTCTCTTCGCATATAGATCATTACAGTGTGTTGAGTAGAGTTCCCTGTGCTATACAGGAGGGCCTTATTAGTTATGTTTTATATATAGTAATGTGTATATGTCAATCCCAATTCCCAATTTATTCTTCTCCCACTGTTGCCCCCGGTAACCATAAATTTACCTTCCATAATATATCTGTAACTCTATTTCTGTTTTGCAAATCCATTTGTATCTTTAAAAAAAATTAGAGTATAATTGCTTTACAATGTTATGTTGGTTTCTGCTATACACCATAGTAAATCAGCTGTAAGTATGTATATCCCCTCCTTCTTGAATCTCCCTCTTACTCCCCCATCCAAAGACACTAGCCTGCCCCTCTAGGTCGTCACAGAGCGCCGAGCTGAGCCCCCTGTGCTATACAGCAGCTCCCCACTAGCATCTGTGTTACACATGGACTGAGTGACTCGACTGAACTGAACTGAGTGTGTATATGTCAGTGCTGCTCTCCCAGTTCATCCCGCCCTCCTCTCCCCGACTGTGTCCACCTGTCCATTCTCTTAAGTCTGCATTTATATTCCTGCCCTGCAAATAGGTCCAGATGGTGTTTTTGAGAACAGTGTTTTGGAGAGGAGTTTTTGGGTAGTAGAGGACGTGTGTGTGTTTTAATAGGTACTGCCAACTTGCCCTTGAGTGTGGCTGCGCCAGTTTACATTCTCAACTGTCACTGTATTTGATAACCTTCACACTTCCCAGTTTTCCAGTCTAATGAGAGAAAAATGATACTCATTTTAGTCTGCTTTCCCTTGATTATTGGCGAAATCAATTATACATTAAAAAGTATATTTATTGTCTGTTTCCTCTTTTATAAACTGCTACTTTGCCCATTTTTCTGTTGTTGTCTTTTTCTTATTCATTCTTAGGAGTTATTCATATGTTCTGTGTACCAGTCTTATTGTATACAAGTTGCAATTGTATACAATTTTAGACGTAACCCTTTGCCCTCATCTTGCCTTTTAAGTGTCATGAAATTTACCAGTCTTTTCCTCTGTGGGATTGTGGTGGTTGTGTTTTGCTGGAGAAGGTAGGGGGTTAAGAATGCTTTTACTCCTGTGAATTAGATAATAATAATGCGTGAATGTGAATAAATGAATAAATCCATCCATGAGTTTATGCATAATCCTCCAATAATAGAAACTGAGAGTCTGCATTAGGTTTTATTAGGGTAAACAGTTATTTCTCATTCCTGCTCTTTCCATTTGTATGAAAGAATCTTCTTTTAAAATAATCTTGGCCTATCTCTACCCCAGGGAAGAAGTGGCTTTCTTATCTGATCCGTGTATTAGGGAGAAGGGCCTCTTTCTATCTCTATTTGAGATCTGCAGTTTTGTAGACAGCACAAGTTCTCTTAACCTTTGCTTATTTGATGCAGAGGCTCTTCCTGCACTGGGATGCACGTGTGCTCAGCGTGTCCAACTCTTTGCCACCCAATGGACTATGGCCCATCAAGCTCCTCTGTCCATGGGATTTCCCAGGCAAGAATATTGGAGTGGGTTGCCATTTCCTTCTCCAGGGGATCTTTCTGACCTGGGATTGAACTCGCATCTCCTGCATTGCAGGTGGATGCTTTGCTGAGGACCTGTGCTTTTCTTGTCTGAATAATTAATGGAGCTCAGATTTGGAAACCAGTTTGGCACACATCTAAGCCATGTTCTCCAACATCATCTTTGTAATAAAGCTTACATTTTGGTTTATAAAGAAAAATACATTACTGCTCGGATGCTGTAAAGATATCTTTACCTTATTTTCTTTTGATACATGTAAGAAATTAGACTTTAAAATTGGGCCTTTAGTTCATCTAGAGTTTACTTTTGTATTTGGTATCCGTTAGATATTCAGTTTTGTTGATTCACCCCGCCCCTACCTGAGGTGATTATACTGCTTTCCCAATACCATTTCAAACACCATATCCATCATATGACGCATTCCCATGGGTGTGTGACTGGCTTTGAATTTCATACTTGAGGTTCAATGGATCTGTCAGTTCATTCTGTTCTAGTGCCATACTTTTAGAATTTCTGTAACTACAGTAAGTCTTAACATTCAGTCACCCTCTCTTCTAGGATTTTCGAAGAGGTTTTGACTAATGTTGCATTTGTAATACTCCATATGAATTTTGAAGTCATTTTGACAAGTGGGATGAAAAATCCTTTTGGAGTATTGTGAGTTGCATTCAATTCATTAGTTTTGAGAGAAATTTTCTTTTTTTAGCTATTTAACTCTCTCCTCCATTTCATCTATCTCCGTGAGGACCTTAGACCTTTTTGCTAGGGCATTACTTTTATAGTTTGTAAGTTTTGCTGCTTTATATTTATTTCATTTTCTAAATTATTACTGCATAAAAGAGGTAATGATATTTGAATATTGATTTCACTAGCCTGTAACCTTGCTGATTTTTAAAATTAGTTTCACTTTTCAGTTAATTATTTTGGCTATATCATATGACGGTTTATTTTTTTCTTTCCAGTTCTAATATTTCTCTTTTTGTCTTATGTTGTTTATTAGCCAAGATCTTTAGTACAATATTGAATGGTTTGCTGCTGATTTCGGAGCAATGGCTACATTTCTTATTTGCAAAGGATTTGTTTGTTTGTTTTTTAAATCACAAAGAAATGTGGAATTTTGAATATCTTTTCTGTGTACTCTGAGATGTTTCTTTTCTTTAACATGTTCATATTTTAATTAATCAGTATTCTAATATTAAGGCATCCTTGCACTATTGGGGGCAAGAGGAGAAGGGGACGACAGAGGATGAGATGGCTGGATGGCATCACTGACTCAATGGACGTGAGTCTGAGTGAACTCCGGGAGTTGGTGATGGACAGGGAGGCCTGGCGTGCTGCGATTCATGGGGTCGCAAAGAGTCGGACACGACTGAGCGACTGAACTGATCTGATCTGATCTGCACTTTCAAGTGAATCCTGCTTGGTCAGATATTCTTATCATTTTAGTCTATTGCTGGTCTCCACTTACTATTTCATTTAGGAATTTTGCATCTGTGTTCATAAGTGACATTGGTGTAAAGCTCCTGTCCTTGTGTGTCACATATAATGAACTGAGTAAACTTTTCTTCATTTTCTGTGCTCTGGAGTACTGATTATAATGTAGGAATTACTTGTTCCTTTAGGTTTTAGTCGAGCTGATCTGCAAAACTAGGGCTGCTGCTCTTTGGAGAGACAGTGAAGGATGTCGTCTGTTAAGATGGTGAACTCTGGGGCCAGGCTGCCCACGTAAATTAGCTGTGGCCCTGGGACCACTTACTTTACCTCTGGTTCCAGTTTTCTCATCTGTAAAATAAACATTAGCATCTCTTTCATATCGTTGTAAGACTTAATTCAGTTAATAGACATTAAAAGGGTCTTAAAAACTTAAAAACTTAAAAACAGTTAATCTTAATGATAGGTGTTTGTGGCTTCTATTATCAGCATCATCATTATTGTTATTATTGAGGCTTTTTTCTTGCCATCTCAAATATTTATAGTTTTTATTTTTGGAACATTTTTCAAAATTTGTTTTTTGTAGAAAATTGCCCATTTTATCTAGGCCTTCAAATTTACTGCATTAAAGTTGTTTGTATTATTCTCATATAATTTAAAGATCTCTAATTCATCAGTACTTCTGTACCCTCTTATTGCTTGTGTTTTTTGATGCTCTTTTTATCTCTGAAGCTAGCTTGCCAAAAGTTTTACCTTTAAAATAAAATCTGCTTTTGATTATGTAGATCAAGTTGATTTGCTTTCTAGTTCATTAAGCTCTCATCTTTATTTTGTTCACGCTCACTTTTGGGGGGTGATTAAGTGAATTTCATGTTTGTTTCTTTTCCTTTTTAGGTTTTGCTGTTGGCATATTGTTTTTCTTTTTCCAAACTATGGGAGAGCTTTGTTTCCAAACTATGGGAGAGACAAACATTCATTCATGTAAGGAGCAAAGTCCATTTGCCTGGAAGGCTGTTCTGCATGGCACTTTTCCACATTGTCTCTTTAGGTGTTAAACTTTCAGATTTCGGGCTACCCTCTGCCGTGTAAACTGTGCCTAGTAAGCCCTTCTGATGTAGCCCCAGTATGTTTAAGTGTGAGGAACAACGCAGGTTCTTTAGTGGCTGATCCACCCAATAGCTGCTCTTGGGGTAACTCTCTGATGAGAGTGTGTTACCCAGTGCCATGGTCAATTTAACGTGTCAACTGGCTGTGGGTGCATGTTAAGTTGCTTTAGTTGTGTCTGACTCTTTGTGATGCTATGGACTGTAGCCCACCAGGCCCCTCTGTCCATGGGATTCTCCAGGGAAGAATACTTGAGTGGGTTGCCACGCCCTCCTCCAAGGGAATCTTCTCAACCCAGGGATCGAACCTGTCTCTTCTTACGTCTACCTGCATTGGAGTGCAGATTCTTTACCACTAGCGCCACCTGGGAAATCTATCAAAGCACAGGTTTTTAAAATATTTTATTAAATGTCTGTTAACTGATTTCCTTTATGATCTATTATATATTTTATCTTATGTTCCTAAAGTCATTTTCTCTGTTCTCGTGGGCTAGTCAACTTCCCAAGGCGGTAGGTACACTCCCTCAACTCTGTCTTTTCTGCGTGGTAACCCCTGCTTCAGCTGAGCCTGGTGAGCCCAGTGCAGAGACCCTTTATTTTGCTCTCTGCAATGAGTATGCATTCTCTCCTACTGGGGAGCAATGTCATCACCCTCTGGGAAGTGGGGAGGGCTGTGGGCCTCTGAAGGACATAGTGAGTCCTCCTGCTCTTGGTCTCAGATCTTTCCCGCCTTTTCTAGGAGTGCCTAGTAAGTAGCTTTGATTTTTGAGCCTTTGGGAGTTCTGACATCTTGTTTCTCTACAGTCCCCTCTGTGCTAGAGTCCACCATTCCCTGTACCTCTAAGGCAGCTACCATTCTTCTGTTATCCCTTCTCCTGTTTGCTTTGTCCTTGTGGGTTCATGCCTTAAAAAAGAAAAAAGAAAAAACTCCTGTGCTACCATTCAGTGGCCACAAAAGCTAACTATGTGTTTTCAATCCACCATCTTTAACTGGAATCCCTTCTGATTTTTTAGGCATTTTCACATATATGAAGCAGTCCTATTAGCATTGTGAATTATTCCTCTGCTTTTATTTAGCCAAACTTGGGATTCAGGGCCATTTCTTCAGATGAAGGGTGATAGATTTTCAATCGGATAGATAGGGGTTTGAATACTATCAGTGTCATTGACTGGTTGTGTGAACTGATCATAGGGGCATGAATTTAACCTTTCAGTTTGGAGGCTGTGGTTTCAACTGAGCAGGTATCTTCTGATGATTTAAAATAAAGTAATTTATTAAGCCTTAGGAAAAGAGTGTTGTCTCTAATGGGGATTGATAATAATACGTGCTTATATGACTCAGAGGGTAAAGCATCTGCTTGCAATGTGGGAGACCCGAATTTGATCTCTGGGCTGGGAAGATCCCCTGGAGAAGGAAATGGCAACCCACTCCAGTGCCCTTGCTTAGAAAACCCCATGGATGGAGGAGCCTGGTAGGCTATAGGCCATGGGGTTGCAAAGAGTTGGACATAACTGAGCAGCTTCACTTTTCCTTTTTTATATGACTGTTATATAAGGAACTCTCTAGTCTGATCCTGGAGTGTTGATGTGACATTATTGGCATGGTATTCATATTAACAAAGGGAGCAAAAGCAGTCAGCCAGCAGATTCTGCTTCCTTTGCAGAACAGAGCTTTTCAAGGGTGGCAGAGAAAGCAATGGCACCCCACTCTAGTACTCTTGCCTGGAAAATCCCATGGATGGAAGAGCCTGGTAGGCTGCAGTCCATGGGGTTGCTAAGAGGTGGACACAACTGAGCGACTTCACTTTCACTTTTCATTTTCATGCATTGGAGGAGGAAATGGCAACCCACTCCAGTGTTCTTGCCTGGAGAATCCCAGGGATGGGGGAGCCTGGTGGGCTGCTCTCTATGGGGTCGCACAGAGTCGGACACAACTGAAGCGACTTAGCAGCAGCAGCAGCAGCAGCGCCTCTGTCATGAGGGTTTAGCTGAGGGGATGTTAACTTGGTCCTGGTTTTAGGGAACCCCAGAGGTATTAAAATACCTGGTGATGATGGGCAGGAAGATTGTGAGCCCAGCAGGATGGCTCATCTCAGAGTCTGTGGCTTTGTCCAGGGATTAGAGTGCTTGTTCCCCAGTGAGCCTTGTGCTCCTATCTTGTATCAGAAAAGAACAATCAGGGAATTCCCCGGTGGTCCAGTGGTTATTAAGACTTGGGCTTTCACTGCTGTGGACCCGGGTTCAATCCCTAGTCAGGAAATGAAGACCCCACAAACCACAAGGTGTGGCCCCCTCAAAAAAAGAAAGGCAAGAAAAAAAGAAAATGACAATCAGACAGATGCTTCACTTAACAGAAGCCAGGCTGCGTCTGGGAGTGGAAGCCAAGCACTTCAGAGTGCCCTCTTGTCACTGAGGCAGTCGTGGTGCCTCAGTCAACACTGCCTGTCTGTCCTCTCCTGCATCCTGTGACCCCGCCAAACTCAGTTTCATGATGCTGGTGGAGCCAGACATCTGCTTCCCTCCCAAGCCTTTGCAGGGACTCCACAGTCAGGTTGGCCAGTGCGGCCAGGAACTGCCAGGACTCCAGCTCCCAGTCTGTCCTGTAAGCTTGCCAGTGACCCCGACATCCACTCTCTGCAGAACCTCCTGGCTTCTAACCTGGTTATCTAAACACCAACTCTCTACCCTCCCAACATCAGAATGGCTTGATGCTAATTTAAAAATTGTGAAGTCATTTAATGTGACTCCATGGCAATTTGTCAATATAATTTAATAACCAGGGGAAATTGCAGGCTCGTGCTTGGTGTCATTTCCTCCACGTCTGCCATCTTCTCTCATCGGCCGGGGTCGGGTGGGGAAGGGGGCGATGAAAAGATCTAGGGATGAGAGTGACTTTTAATTTCACCTGGGGCCATAAATCGATACACATTTCTTATTCAGCCAGCACTCGCATTTCCCTGGGTAATTCTAGAACACATGTAGTGTCAGAAGGGTTTGAAATTTGTCCTCATTATGAAAGCAAAGGACACTTTTTTTTTTTGCAGACATAGCAAGTGAGCCTCCACACTCTCCCCCACCCCCAGCTGCCACACAGCTTATGAAAAGGGAGAGTGTTGGTCTCTGGGGGAATAGACAGTCTGAATTTCCAGACGTGACCTCTGGTTGGTGTTAGTGGCCACAGCTCCCTGTGACCTGGCATTGCAACCAACAGTGTCACCTATGATAAGGCATAAACTGAATATAGGAGGTGACAAGTGGCACTGCAGAAAAAATGGCAGTGCTGCCAAATGTTCTTCTGTGAGCAATACCAGGAGTCAAAGTGCTTTGAGATGAGACTGTATGGGGAAATGTGGGGGGTGGCAGGGGGGCATGGAGAAACTCAGTGTCACAGTGTTAGAGACTGCTGCTGGCGGCTGGCCAGCCAGAAATGGCCCGTTTCATGTGATGGTGTGGATCTGTCAGAAGGTGAGTTGGCTTTCCAGGTGTCAGTTCACACCCGCACTTCCCTGTTGACATATAGGACACTGGTGGGAGTGACGAGGGTGGGGGCCTCAGCCGTTCTGGCTGCTGTCACAGTGTCGGTTACAGTGTGCTGTGTGCTGGAACTGGCCCAGTGACTGTTTAAAAAAAGTATTTATTTATTTGGCTTTGTTCAGTCTTAGCTGTGGCGTGCAGGATCTTTGTTCCCTGATGAGGGATCTTTCACTGTGGCTCATGGACTCTGTAGTTGTGATGCTCAGGCTTCGTTGTCCCGAGGCATGTGGGATATTCCAGGACCAGGGATCCAATCCATGTCCTCTGCGTTAGCAAGTGGATTCTTAACCACTGGACCGCTAGGGAAGTCTCAGTTATATTAACTTTAAATTTAAATAGTCAATATGTGTTTAAATGTGAAAAGTGCTATCAGAAAAAACAGGTTAGAATATAGGGGAGGATTATTAGTCAGGGACCATCAGAAAGCAAAGAGGAACTAAAGAGCTTCTTGATGAAGGTGAAAGAGGAAAGTGAAAAAGCTGACTTAAAACTGAGCATTCAATAAACAGAGATCGTGGCTTTTAGTCCCATCACTTCATGGCAAATAGAGGGGAAAAAGTGGAAACAGTGACTGCTTTTATTTTCTTGGGCTCCAAAATCACTGCAGGCGGTGACTAGCCATGAAATTAAAAGAGGCTTGCTCCTTGGAAGAAAGGCTGTAACAAATCTGCACAGTGTATTAAGAAGCAGAGACATCACTATTCCAACAAAGAGCCATCTAGTCAAACCTGTGGTTTTTCCACTAGTCATGTACGGATGTGCGAGTTGAACCATAAAGCAGGCTGAGTGCCGAAGAATTAATGCTTTGGAACTGTGGTGCTGGAGAAGACTCTTGAGAGTCCCTTGGACAGCAAGGAAATCAAACCAGTCAATCCTAAAGGAAATCAACCCTGAATATTCATTGGAAGGACAGAAGCTGAAGCTCCAATATTTTGGCTATCTGATGTGAAGAGCCGACTCATTAGAAAAAACCCTTATGCTGGGAAAGATTGAGGGCAAGAAGAGAAGAGGGCGACAGAGGATAAGATGCTTGGATGGCATCACTGACTCAATGGACATGAGTTTGAGCAAACTCAGGGAGATGGTGAAGCAGAGGGTAGCCTGGTGTGCTGGAGCCCATGGGGTCACAAGAGAGTTGGACATGACTTAGTGATTAAACAACAGTCTCACTAAGAAGGTGATACGTGAGCTGTGATGTGACAGAAGTAGGGGAGTGAGTAGAAACAGCACGTGCAAAAGTCCTGAGGCAGGAGCACACTCAGTGTGTTTGAGGAGCAGAGAGGAGGCTGAAGTGGCTGGAGCTGTGTGAGAGAAGGAGCAAGCGATAAACGTGAGGGCAGAGGAGTCAGCTTCGTCCAATGGGTTTGATTTGGTTTGATTTCACTGAGATGAGCTGGAAAAGATCATCATACTATCAACAGCATCAAGTTGTCAGTATTCTTATCTACCAGGTCAGCAGGCTGTGTGTGGTGGGCAGTGCAAGGACCCTGTGTCCTCCCGGAAAAAGCTGACTGAGACCCAGATCTGGCTGACCATGGTCTCCTGAGCTAGTGTACAAGTCACAGGTCAGCACAAAGATCCTCCCCAGATCAGCTTTTATCAGCTCTGCCCTGATTGCTTTTGAATCCTAAAATTAGCCTTGTTGCTGTATTCTAGCCTGGACTTAAAGAATTATAAGGGGTTGGTGATGCCAGGCTGCTGAGAAGGAGGCAAAGAGTGCTGTCTTTGGGGAGCCACCTGCTCTTCCCAAGCCTGTTTCCCCTCCTGAAGCATGGGTTATATGACCCTTGCTTTTCCAGTTCCAATGCTCTGTATTTTTCAGACCACTTCATGTTTATACAGACAGCATGCCCTCCCTTATCGGGTGGTAGGCCAGAGTTGGGGGGCTGGTGGTGGTGATGCTGGCCAGTGTGGGGGGTACTGGAGAGGGGGTGCTGGGGAAGGAGCATGATCTCTACGGCCTGATCTCTCGGCTGAGACAGGATTAGTCTTGGCATAAATCAGAGTTTGCGGTGAAGAGTTTTTCATACTGCAGGGGTCTATCAGGTTTCTGGAATTCCTCTCTGAATGATTCATCCCACTGAGTAAAGGTGTTTCTTCTTCCATTTGGGGATCAACAAAGTTAGAACATTACAGAGTAAAGGCATTACTGGCTCTTATAAAAGTATGCCCCTCAGATGGACTGACCATTATCACATGCTCTCTGGAAAGTAGAGGCCTTGTGGAGGACAGGCTGAGGGGGTGTCTTCTCCTAGGCTGGTCTGAAGTTTGGGTTGGGAGTCGTGGGTGATTGCTCAAAGAGGCAGGAGGCACTTTGCAGGTCTGGGGTAGGCCATGGGGTGGTGGGGTGGGCCTGGGGCGGCAGCCACAGTCAAGTCCTCGTGTCCCACATCCCTGGCTGCAGGCAGCAGAGGGGGATGTTCAGACCCAGCTCGTGTCTGGCATCTTCGAGTGTGAGTGAGGCTGTGAGTGTCTGTCAAACCAAGATTCTTCTATGTCGCAGAATTTCAGGCTTGCCCTCACTGATGTCCTCTGTCCAGCAGTCCAGGGTCACAGTTGGTGCTCAGGAACTGGGGTGGTGTTTCTTCCCACTCTGAGGTACATTCCAGCACCCCGGTTTGATCATGAGGAAATCAGCCAGCTTAACCCTCTCCTCTCCCCACCCCCACCAACCCAGGCAAGCGTTTACCACTTAGATTTTTAAGCTTATGCTCCATACTTCCATGGAGGGTCAAGATGACAGCTATATGGATAAATGCTTCTGCAGCTTCCATTAAAACTGCTTGTAAAAGACTTTGTTGATTATGATTTTGGTGTCTCTCTCTGCAGCATAGTAGTTCACAGCACAGATTTTTTTTTTTTTTTTAATTGCAATGGGTATAGCTCCTGGGGTGGATGAAAAAGGACCTTTCCACACAGCTCACAGGAGAGGGGGACAGTGAAGGAAGGTGGGGTCACAGGAGCTCAGAGAACATGGTTCCAGGGGCTCATGGAGTGGAAACATTGTCAAGAAATGCTTAATAGAGGTGCAAACACTGGAGATGAGTCTATAAAAGGAAGTTTACTCACCCAGATGGTGGAAACACATCAGTGGAGGAAATTCATGAGACTCAAAGGCAGTCCATCTGGGTACATTATTCCACCACTGACCTCTCAAGCCTCTGATCTAATCTTTATTAGATTAGATTAGATCTCTGTCCTGACAATGAACTTATGTCCTTTATAATAATGTGCATATGCTGAATTGCATAAATACTAGTAATTATTACCTCAGGATCCCTGAGATAAATTGCTTTTGCTTTTTTTTTTTAAATTAGTTTTATTGAGATGTAATGTACATACAGTAAAATTCCACTCATATATTTTGATGGGTTTTGATAGATGTTTATAATTACAGAGCTACCACCATAATGAAGGTAGAGAATATTTTTGTCACTCCAACAAGTGCCATCATGTACTTTCATGGTCATCAATTAATTCCTCTTCCCAGCTACTGATCTAGCTGTCAGCATGGTTTTCCTTTTCCAGAATGTAGTAGAAATGAGTCGTGAACTGTGGACTCTTTCATGTCCGCTTTCTTTCATGCAGCATTTGCTTGTCAAGGCAGCTGTGTTCTTACTGAATGCACCACCAGTCCTTTTTCATTGCTGAGTACTATTCAATTGCCTGGCAATTTATCCATCAAACAGATACCCGTTTATCCACAGTTCATTTATCCATCACTTATTGAACATCTAAGCTGTTTCCAGTTTTTGGATGCTATGAACATGGTAGCTAAGGACAGGGGTGTGCAGATTTTTGTGTGGACTTAGGCTTTTTTTTTCTCTTGGATAAATACCAATGAGCAGAATTGTTGGGTCCTATGGGCTTCCCTGATGGCTCAGACAGTAAAGAAACTGCCTGCAGTGTGGGAGACGGGTTCAATCCCTGGTCTGGGGAAGGAGATGGCAACCCACTCTAGTATTCTTACCTAGAGAATTCCATGGACAGAGGAGCCTGGTGAGCTATAGTCCATTGTGTTGCAAAGAGTCAGACATGACTGAGCAACTAATATTAATATATGGTAAGTCTATATTTAACTTTATAAGGCCTGGCCAATCTCTTTTGCAAAGTGGCTGTACCATTTTATATTCCTCCTCACAGTCCAGGAGAGTTCCTGTTGTTTCAAATTGTACCACAATTGATATTCTTTCTCTAGTTTTACTAATTCTAATAAGTATGTAGCAATATCTCATAGTGGTCCTGATTTACATTTCCCTGTTGACTACTGATGTTGGCTGTCTTTTCATCTGCTTATTTGCTAGTCATGTATCTTCTTGGTGAAGTGTTTGTTCAAAGCTTTTACTCATTAAAAAAAATTGAGTCATCTGTTTTCTTCTTATTGAGTTGTACATGCTCAAGTCCTTTAACAAATGTGTTTGCAAAATTTCCCCCAATCCGTGGCTTTCCTTCATTATTTTAATAGTGTCTTTCAAGGAGTAGAAGTTTTTAATCCTTTTGGTTAGAGGGAAAATGGTATCTTGGTGTAATTTTTGTTTCTTTCATGAGTGTGTTTAAGCATCTTCATATGTTTACTGCTACTGCTAAGTTGCTTCAGTCGTGTCTGACTCTGTACGACCCCATAGACGGCCTCCTACCAGGCTCCCCCGTCCCTGGGATTCTCCAGGCAAGAACACTGGAGTGGGTTGCCATTTCCTTCTCCAATGCATGAAAGTGAAAAGTGAAAGTGAAGTCGCTCAGTCGTGTCCGACTCTTAGCGACCCCATGGACTGCAGCCTACCAGGCTCCTCCGTCCATGGGATTTTCCAGGCAAGAGTACTGGAGTGGGGTGCCATTTAACATTTGCTTAATTATTGCACGTGTCTTTTGCCCATTTTCTATTAGTTTCTTGGTCGTCTTTTGGATTTCTAGATTAGGGAGACTAACCCTTTGTGATAACATTTTTCCAAGTATGTATAATTTATCTTCTGCATATGTTTTAATTTTCCATGTAGTCAAATATATTAATTTTTATGACTTTGAGATGGTTATAAAGCCCTTCACCCCTACAAGGTCATAAAGAAACTTGCCAGAATGAACATGACTTATGTCGTTTTAACCTTTAATATACATTTATCCTTGGCTTCTGAGTGAGTGGCTAGTTGTCTGGAACCTTTTTTCACTTATTTCTATCCGTTTAGTAATGACCCAATTGTGAGAAACCACAGTGACCCGGCACTGCAACAGTGGAGACAGAATGCCTAATGAGGAAATGCCTGTCCCCCTGTTTGTACAGGGTCCACAGTCAGTAATGTGAGGGATGCTTAGGCGGCCATGGTTGAGGCATCCTGGTAAGGTTTACAGCTGGGAACACATCCAGGCCCTGCTTCCAGCTGAGTGACCTTGGGCAGGTCGTCTCACTGCTGTGCATCTGTCTCTCCACCTTTCAGATGCTGCTTGACTGGGCAGTGAGGATTAAGTGGGACGTGACAGGCGTGGGTGCACTTGGAGAGAAGCCATCAGTGGTGCATACCTACTCGGGATTGCAATTTCTCTTCCTTATGTAGCATTTACTTTATGTACCAGCCGTGTCTCATCTGGCTTCCCGACTCTCAGGAAGGTTACAGTCAGAACCATCTTAACTCAGGATGACGTAACAAAATGCTGTGGACTTGGTGGCTTTTATTTCTTATGGAATTTATTTCTCATGCTTCTGGAGACTGGAACTCTGAGATCAAGTTGCCAGCAGGGTCAGTACCTGGTGAGGGATTACTCCTTGGATTCCAAATAGTTGCCTGTGAACTGTTTCCTCACCTGGCCTTTCTTCATTGTGTGTAGGTGGAGAGAACAAGAGAGAGAGAGAGATTTTTTCTTCTTGTTATAAGGACACTAATACCACCACGAGGGCCCCATCCTCATGATCTGATCTACTTCTGATCACTCCCTCATCTCCGCCTCCACATGCTATCACGGGGAAGATTAGGGCTTCCACACGATGCATTTGGGGAGGACACAAAGGCCTATAGGAGGGACCGATGCCTTGAGCAGGCTGATGACTGCTTCTCTGACAGTATGCTCATGCTGACCATAGATGTGGAGGCTGGGGGAAGAGAGAAGACCCAGGCGGGCTCTGGCTGGGAGACTCCCAGCAGACTTCTAGGATGTTGAAAGCTGGTTTAGGGTGAGGGCATTGGCAGGTCTGTGCCAGTCCAGTCCTCCATGAGACTGGCCACAAAGTTTATTTTGTCTGAAGCAGATCAGTGCAGCTGTGGTGGGCAAAGCCCTGTAGCTCTTGATGAAGCTTTGAGGTGGCCCCAGTCTCTGTTTTCCCAGACTTGAGGAAGGCAGATGTTCTCTCAGAGCTGATCCTGGGAGCAGACTGGTTGGTGGGAATAATCCACAGACATGAAAACCCTGAGTTTGGCACATTGGCTTCTGCACTTTTAAATATATCATTTATTCTGTGCCAGGCCCTGTTGGAGCATTTCGGAATATCCTTATGAGGTAATATGTGAAGCTTAAGCAGGGAAGCAGAACCACTCTTAACTGGTCAGGATAGGGCTTTGTTTCAGAATGGCAGGAGGCTCCTGCTTCAGAGTCTGGGCCTGAAGTTAGCGGGACTCCCCAACAAGAGGGAAGCAGAGCAGGACTGCCAGAGACCCTGAAGGAGCTGCATCTGAGTCTCAGGGTCTCAGCCTCAGGGACACGGGTGATCTGATCTGCAGAAGAAGCTTTTGACATGAAACCACACACTGAGCACTTGGCCCAGGACTCAGAAAGGCTGGAGGAGGGGAGCGAGGGGAGCTGGCAGAGCTGAGGGTCTGATGTGGCTCTTCCGCCTCCACGAAGAGGAGCCAGTGGATCAGCAAGCTGTGCCCTGCAGCTGTCTTCAGGGACAAGGGATCACCGCATCACCTCCACTTTCCAGATCTCCTGCAGATGTCTCTGCTGGCCGAGTGTGGCTTGGAAACACCTAGCAAGGGGATTCTGGGGAACAGCTCCAGCTGATCCTTGTGGACACACTACACAGCCACCAGGGGTGGTAGATCTTTTTTTTTTTTTTTTGCATTTTACAGGTGCTTACAGGGAGGGAGGTTCGGTGACTTGCCCAGAGTCACACAGTTATTAACTGAGCCTTCTGCTTGGGTGCCTTTAATTATCATATGATGCTTCTACTTTATTACATCAGGAATCCCCTGCTCTGTTCCTCCAGTATTCCAGTCCATGGAAAGCTTCTCCAAGGTAAAGGGTGGGTCCTGAGGGCTCCTTCACCCTTGTTAAGTCACCACGGACACCAACCAGTTTCTCTTATGCTTCTTTACATTGCACTGAGTGTGGTTCTCTCTAGGTAATGAAGTCCCTGTGTTTCCTGTATAGGAGTACTTACCATGCTGTGTCTGGGGCTCACCATTAGCACCTAATATGGCTGTTTGGTGAGATAAGTTAGCTTGTGGATCATGCATCTTGTGCCGTTAACAACAATTATGACATTTAACTGCATACCAGCTGCCTGCCAGTGGCTGTGGGTATCACACTGCTCTTTGTGGGAGAGAAAATTGAGATCTGAGAGCCTCAGTTTGTTTCCCCAGTGAGAAGTGGCGTCTAGTTCGAGCAAAGATCTGCTGGTGCCTCACTGCCCTTTGTCAGCCAAGCCTGCATTCAGCAGTGAGCTCCCCAGGTGAGCAGAGCCAGGGGAGGACCAGCAAAGCCCACTGGCTCTTCTCGAGGTGCATCTGGGGGCGGGAGGGGTACCCCAAATCCCAGCTCCCTGGGGCTTGGATGGGGTGAACACATCTTTCTCTGTCTCTGAAAAGGTAGGGATGAGGGTTTTGTGGGCAGACTGGGTGGAACTATAAAGGTTTCAGGCAGGGGGTGAGCACAGTGAGAATTCAGCTCCTCAATCTGGGGTCTCACCATACTTACTGTCTCAATCTCCCAGTTTAGGCTTTTAGGATTGACTGGTTTGATTTCCTTGCTGTCCAAAGGACTCTCAAGAGTCTTCTCCAGCAACATAGTTCAAAAGCATCAGTTCTTTGGTGCTCAGCCTTCTTTATGGTCCAACTCTCATATCTGTACATGACTATTGGAAAACCATAGCTTTGACTCTATAGGCCTTTGTTGGCAAAGTGATGTCTCTGCTTTTTAATACGCTGTCTAGGCTTGTCATAGATTTTCTTCCAAGGAGCAAGTGTCTTTTAATTTCATGGCTGCACTCTGGGTCCGCAGTGATTTTGGAGCCCAAGAAAATGAAGTTTGTAATTGTTTCCCCATCTATTTGCTAAGAAGTGATGGGACTGGATGCCATGATCTTCGTTTATTGAAACTTGAATTTTAAGTCAGCTTTTTCACTCTCTTCTTTCACCTTCATCAGGAGGCTCTTTAGTTCCTCTTCACTTTCTGTCATTAGAGAGGTTATTGATATTTCTCCCAGCAGTCTTGATTCCAGCTTGAGCTTCATCTAGCCAGGCATTTCCCATGATGTATTCTGCATAGAAGTTAAACAGGATGACATTATACAGCTTTGAGGTACTCCTTTCCCAATTTTGAACTAGTCTGCTGTTCCATGTCTGGTTCTAGTTATTGCTACCATCTTGCATAATTAATTAGACTGAGTTCGCACATGAAGAAAGCTTTGATTTGGGGAGTTGGCGGGGGATCATTCCCCAACACCACCCCTAGCCCCCTCTTATGTAACCGCCATGCACAGTCCATACACAGCAGGGACTTGGGATCTGCCAAGAGGCCAGGTTTGGCATAGTCCTTACTGATTTTGAGGAACTGAAACTTTAATACAGTGACTATTCTAAAAAACTGCAAAATTTGGGATAGTTTTAGATTTATGCATCAGTTACAAAGACAGGGTTTCCCTGATAACTCAGTTGGTAAAGAATCCACCTGCAATGCAGGAGACCCTTGTTCACTTCCTGAGTTGGGAGGATCCTCTGGAGAAGTGATAGGCTACCCACTCCAGTATTCTGGCCTGGAGAATTCCATGAACTGTATAGTCCATGGGGTTGCAAAGAGTTGGACACAGCTGAGCGGCTTTCACTTCGCTTACAAAGACATTACAGAGAGGTCCCGTATGCCCTTCCTCCAGCCTCCCTTAATGTTACCATCTCATGCAGATAACCAAGGTGCCCTTCCTCACACCACGAGATGATGGTGATGTTGTTCAGTCACTAAGTCGTGTCCAACTCTTTGCGACCCCATGGACTGTAGCCTGCCAGGTTCCTCTGTCCATGGGATTCCCCAGGCAAGAATACTGGAGTGGGATTGCCATTTACTTCTCCAGGGGATCTTCCCAAACCAGGGATCCGACTCACATCTCCTCCATTGGCAGGCGTGTCCTTTGCCACTGAGCCACCTGGGAAGAACACTATGAGATGACAGCACTGTTAACAGAACTGCAGCCTCTGCACTGAGTTCCCCAGATTTCCTGCTAATGACCTTTTCTGTTTCTGTGGCATTTTATCCTCACATCTCCTTAGCCTCCAACCTGTGACGGTTTCTCAGTGGTTCCTTGTCTTTCATGATCTTGACATGTATGAAAAGTAGTACTTAGGTGTTTTATAGACCATCCTCAATACTGTTTGTTTTTTTTTTTCACAATTCAACTGAGGTTATGGATTTGGGGCAGGACACCCAGAGGTGTCCTTCTCACATCCCATCCTGTTGGGAGGCACGTGGTAGCAGTATCATTGTGTGTGGACAGGCTCACCTTGCTCACTCGCGTGGTTTCTAGCCTATAAAGTTATGGTTGGGTGGGCCAAGAAGTTCGCTTGGGTTTCTCTTTAAAATGTTATGGAAAAACCCAAATGAACCTTCTGGCCAAACTTGTTTTTCCTCTTTTCTGTATTCTGTTAGATTTGAGTCATGAGTTGAGCTGACATGCAAAGGACCAGGGGATTAGGCTGTGCCTTTTGGGGGGATGCAGTGAAGGATTTGTGGACATAGGTTAAGGCCAACTACCACTGATCAGTGTTGTGGAGGAGGTGCTTTGCAGATACCCTGTTTCCAGCGAGGTGATTTTTCAAATCACTTTACTCAGGTTTGAACCTGGGGAAGCAGGCTGTCTTCCTAGCTTTCTATTACTTGGTTATTTGAATAATAAAATGCTTAAGGAATTCTGTTCTTTAAGTATGCATGTGTGCATGCTGAGTCGTGTCCAACTCTTTGTGATCCCATGCACTATAGCTCGCCAGGCTCCTCTGTCCATGGGATTTTCCAGGCAAGAATACTGGAGTGGGTTGCTATTTCCTTCTCCAGGGATCTTCCTGTCCCAGGGATTGAACTCACATCTCTTGCTTCTCCTACATTGGCAGACAGATTCTTTACTGCTGCACCACTTAGGAAACCCATTCTTCGAGTACATATGATGCTTTATCAGATTTCTGCTGGCAGTGGCATTTTCATATTGGGGGATCTGGAGCCTGCATCTCATGGGAGTGATGCCTGGGAGCCCTAAGCTGAGAGTTTTCCATGGGCCCTGCTGTCAGGCAATAGATACAGTTCTACTCGCTTTGGCATGTGACTCATTCACTTGCTTCCAAAGGTGAGCTAACAACTTAGAGGAAGTACTAAGATAACATCAACAGCAAACTATATTTTTAGATGCCTTGTCCCACCTTGAAAGCTATATTTGAACTTCCAGTTGCTTCTGTGAAGTTAAGGAAAGAATACAGCCAGAAGTAGCCATATTGATCAGCCATAATTGACCCTGTGGCAAGTTCAGTTGGCCCTGTTCTCAAGCTGGTGGTCTACTTACTTGTTCCAAACTTTGCAATTAGCTGCTTTTTGACTTATCCTTGGAAAACTCTACATAGAAGTTACTATTGTTAGCACTTTGACCAACTCCATTATTGATCAATGATTGCCAACCATTTTGGCAGAATAGTGGGAAGGGAAGTCTCCTACAAGAAAAGAATATGTAATGGGTTTCTGAGGTTTCTAAAGAAATATAAATCTGGATTGTGTGTTTCTGATCATCCTTTTCAGTTTCTGGTGACACAGGTAACTGAGGTATAAAAGCAAGCAATATACTCCCATCTGGTGGCAGCCTCTATTGTTCTTCAGTCACTAAGTGACTCTGCCCCCTCGTAGACTGTAGCCCACCAGGCTCCTCTGTCCACGGGATTTCCCAGGCAAGAATACCGGAGTGAGTTCCCATGCCCTCCTCCAGGGGATCTTCCCCACCCAGGGATCAAAGCCACATCTCCTTCATCGGTGAGCAGACAGTAAATACTGCTGAGCCACCAGGGAAGCTGGAGTGGCAGCAAACTCAACTGTTAATTCTGGGAGCAAAGGCCAGTGGTTTGCCGATGATCTGCTCTGGCATGAGCTGAACCATTGAAATCTGGAACTTCCTCTTCTAGGATGATTTCCTGTTCAGCGTCTCCATTTTAAGTGGGATCCTGTGCAGCATCCTGGCTGTGCTGAAGTTCATGTTGGGGAAGGTTCTGACCAGCAGAGCACTCATAACAGATGGTGAGTAAGGCCAGTGTGCCTGGCCTCTGGGGGCTGAGCTCACAGTGAGGGAAGGTGCTGTTTGGGTCACTTTCAGCTGCTCGTCTTGCAGAAGAGCTCAACAGCTTGGAATCTGTTCCCCACTGTTCTCCCTTCCCTAGGCTGTTTCGTGATTCTCAGGGTTCCCTATCAGGGCAGATGTTTTGTGCCTGGGAATTGAATACGCTCTTCCTAAAGCACCTCCACCCAGACCTCCTAACAGGGTAACTCAGGGCTTGCCTCCTAATCATAGAGCACAAAGGGCTTCCCAGAGTCTTGTTTGTTGTGCATCACTCCAAATAAAAAGTAAGCATCTTCCCTGGATTCTATGAAGGTCTGGTGTGTGCTCCACACCCATTTCCCCCTTACCTGGGAGTTCAGGTAGCAGTGACCAGGGCTTCGCTGGGGAAATGAGCCATGTGTACTTTGCTCAAAACCCGAACCAGGTTTACGTGTCCCTCTGTGTCCTGTGGGTCAGGAGGAGCCTCCTGTGTGGCCTTTGGGCAGACGGAGAAGGGTGTGTGAAAGTAGGAAAAGCACGTTTCCATTTTTGCACACTAGTGCTGACTTGTAAACTAGAAACGTGATGAACACAACCTCCCGGCTGTTTTCGTTCTCTTTATCCCAGAGCGTGTGAAGTTTCTGAGGGTCGGGAGTAGAGACATGCGCCCCTGTGCCCTGGGGTCAGCGGTCATAGGGTCCTAGCTGGTGGGCTGGTGGATGTACCTGCACAAAGTAGAGCAGAGATTGTAAGATTTTTTTTCCCCCTTAGCCGTACCACGAGGCTTGTGGCATCTTTGTTCCCTGAGCAGGGATTGAACCCAGGTCCCTGGCAGTGAGAACACTGAATCCTAACCATGGTCCACCAGGGAATTCCCATGATTTCTTTTTAAAGAACCACTCCCTGCTCCTCAGAGGTCCCACCTATGTGAAATATGTGGATGCAAACATGTGTGGGCGGCTGCATTTCCTTAACATGAAGGATGGGAATGCGGGCCTGGGGGGAGGCTGCACTGGTCAACACAGCGTACGTGCTAAGTCACCCAGTCATGTCTGACTTTTTGCGACCCTGTGGGCTGTAGCTGACTCCTCTGTCCATGGAATTGTCCAGGCAAGAATACTGGAGTGGGTTGCCATTTCCTTCTCCAAGGGATCTTCGTCTTCGCCAGCCAGGGATTGAACCCATGTGTCTTACATCTCCTGCATGGGCAGGCGGGTTCTTTACCACTAGTACCACCTGGCAAGCCCTGCATTATTCCCATAAGTCTGTCCTACCTTACACCCTAAAGTCACAGAGCCTCTGTGCTGACAGAGCATCAGCACTTTCTCTGTTTGTTTGAGTACAGCTGAGATGCTGGACTGGAGGCCCCAGCAGTCAGACCATGGCCCCAGCTGCCAGGCAGGAGGCCCTGTCCCCTCCCCACCCCTGACCCTGAGGCTTAACCCCTTTCTTCTCAGAATAGTGGGACCTCTCCCATGACAGGCGGCCTTCCTTAACATTTTAAGAGAAGTCCCTGATGATAAGTATGTGTTTTCTAATGAAGTGACTCCGGATTCCATAGTTTTCACCTACAAAACTATCCAAACACATAAGTGGTCTTCCCATCTGCCTCCTGAACCCTCAGGAAGGGGTCATTACAAGGAGGAGTGAATAGTTTAAGGGAAAATTGTCCCACAAATAGGCAAAGCGGAGACAGGCACTCCTCAGGCAGAGGGAACCGAGGTGGGAGGGAGCCTGTGGCCTCGAGAGGGGGTCGGGGGTTCCTGTGAGGAAGGGTCACAGGGTGAGGGGCCCTGCCAGGTGGGCAAGGGTGGAGCATTCGGTATGCCAGGTCAAGCGCGGGATTTTGGATGTTTTGTTAAATATTTAAGCAGATGAGGGGTGACATGGTGGATGTTTCTAAATGACCCTTCCGGCCAACAAGGTGGAGAACAGAGCAGAGCAACTTCCGGGAGGGAGAGGTCTCTGGGGAGCCCAGGGGGTGGTGGCCTCAGTGGGTGAGGGCAGAGGGCTGGGATGTTGGGGAACTGAGGAAATGTCGGTGATGTTTATAAAACGGGCAGAGCTCAGGAATAAACAGGCCGTGGAGGTTGAGGAGAGACAGAGCAAGGCTGTTGCAAAGTGTGGAGGCAGCACCCCCACCCCCAAGCCCGTCCCATGAGCCTCGTTGCCTGGGGGTGGGGGGGAGGTTTGGCACACTCTGCAATCCCTCACTTAGTGGGAGTATCAGCAAAATATGCAGTAGTAATTACAGCCTCCTGCTAATTGCATTGTCTGGGATCCTGATTTTCCTCATTCATTGATTAGCAGAACCATCTGTAATTATGTCCTCACTTGGGGAGGAAGGGGTCAGGCTAGGGTTCAGGACCCCGGCCTGGGCCTGCCGTTCATGTTGGCTTGGCCCAGGGAAGGGGAGCAGGCCAAGCGCTTTCTCTCCAAGAAGGAAGCAAGTCCAGCAAATTGCTTCTGGTGCCGAGAGGCCAGGGGGGTCTCACTTGTCACCTGGTGAGGCAGCTGCTTCCCAAGCTGGTGTTGTGTGTGAAATGGGTGGGCCCGTGTGTGCACTGGGCCAGGCTGACTCCACCAGATCCGGTGTCCCTGGGTCCTGTCCTTACAGTCAGGAAGCATATCTCCAGGGAAAGAGGGGCAGCAGGGTGCAGGTGGATTCCAGACTTCCCCATGCTGTGCAGGAAATCATGTCTAATTGGGTTTTCTTGCTCTGGATATTTAGTGATGTGATAGCATGCGATCATGGCTATCAGGACTAGGCTGAAGCTGGCTATGTATTATTTAAGACAAAATGATTTTGTGCAGGAAGTTAATACTACAAATCAGACAGAGGAAGATTGTGGCAAGGTCCCTGGGGGCAGTTCTAAACCCTCGAGGGGCCAGGGTTCTGGCTCCAGAGCTGCCCGCAAGACAGCTGGAAACCTCTCTGAGTTGAGGGGCCTGGGCTGACTCTACCCAGAGCCTGTGGTGCTTTTCAAGTACATGAATAACTTTGAATCAGAATTTTCTGCATAAAATCAGTATGTGCTTAATTATATAGATGCTTATCTAGTCATTAAAGCCAGACCGTTAGAGCCTCTAATCAAGATCGCCTTAGACGTTCTTATGTGTTCTGAGGTGATGACAGCATTTACCTTTTGCAGCTGCTCTGTTTTTTGTTTTTTAATTAATTAATTTATTTTAATTGGAGGCTAATTACTTTACAATATTGTAGTGGGTTTTGCCATACATTGACATGAATCAGCCATGGGTGTACATGTGTTCCCCATCCTGAACCCTCCTCCCACCTCCCTCCCCATCCCATCCCTCAGGGTGATCCCAGTGCACCAGCCCTGAGCACCCTGTCTCATGCATCGAACCTGGGCTGGCGATCTGTTTCACATATGATAATAGACATGTTTAAATGCTATTCTGTCAAATCATCCCACCCTCGCCTTTTGACAGGGGACATGGGAATGAGCTTATGGGCATGGGAGTTTGGGGTGGGGCCCCATAGGAGGTGAGGGCAGGGCCCCGGAGGTAAGGGACTGATGGGACCTTGTGGGCCGCTTTGGTAAGCTGGGAGGTCTGTGGGTTGGGGCTGTAAGCTTAGGGTCCTTCATGGGGAATGGCTGTAGCTGGGAAGGCTCTAGAATCCTGGAGGATGCGGAAGGGCAGATACAGAATTGTCCCCTGGTCCAGGTGTGCTGGTTCCAGTGTTTCCGCCAGGCTCACAAGAGGTGCGGCTGAAATAAGCCATAACCAAAGGTGGGCGGAGAAGGTCAGATGCTCCTGGAGGGGATGGGTGAACGAGGTGAAAGTTCCATCCCCTGTAGGGGCAGGTGGGTCCCCGCATTGTCCTGGGCTGGCTGAGCCCGGTGATTTGGTGGAGCGAGTGGACATCTAGTGGCCGTCTGGGGGAACCTCACTCTCTATACTTACTGAGCTCCAGCGGGCTCGCTGAGGGCTCCAGGGCTACTGTGCCCACGATGAAGTTGGAGCAAGAGGGGTGTAGGATTCTAGTCTGCGGGGGCAGAGGCCATCTCCTTCCTGTCTCTGCCTTTCCCCGGCCACCCCTCGACACAGAACTCCCCCAACTTTGAGGATGCTTGAGAGATCAACTCCAGCCCAGGTAGCCCCTGGACAGAGTAATGGCATCTGTGGATGCTCTCTGTGGCCCTCTGTGAGAAGATGTGGGCTCCAGAGACTTTTTGGATTCTGTGCGTGCTTGTGTGTTAAGTTGCTTCAGTCGTGTCCGACTCTTTGTGACCCTATGGACCGTAGCCCTCCAGCCTCCTTTGTCCATGGAGTTCTCCAGGCAAGAATATTGGAGTGGGTTGCATGCCCTTCTCCGGGGGATCTTCCTGACCCAGGGATCGAACTTGTCTCCAGCATTTGCTACATTGGCAGGCGGATTCTTTACCACTAGCGCCATCTAGGGTCTGATTCCATTTGTTATTAATAAAAAGAATAGGAGGATTCAAGGGACAGCCAGAGGCAAGAGGGTGAATGCCAGACTCTTATGATGGGAGAGGGGAAACACTGACGATCACGATGTGTCAGAAGATAGGAGGGAAATATGACCTCGCCGTTCTCAAAGTGGACCTGCTGTCCCCCTACTTGGGGAGACTGGAGGCAGAATGGAGGGTGTGATGTGCAGAGGCTGAAATCAGGGGCGGGTCAGAGAGGGAGGAAGTTCCAGGTGCCCTACATGCAAGGAGCTGGGAAAGACTTGGCTGGCACCCAGCTTCCCATGAGGTCGAAGGCTGGAGGGGCAGCAGCTCCATGAGCTGCGTGGAGAACAGAGACAGAAGGGAAGCAGAGTCCACTTCCTCATTATCTAGAGGTGAGTGAGTCTGGAGGAGCCCCAGAAGGTCACACCACAGGGGCCTGGGCTGCAGCCTCGCCCCAGGCACCCTGAGAAGGGGCACCCAGGGAGTCACCTGCCCCTGGCCTCCACGGCGGGGAGGTGGAAGGCTGAGAGATCTGGCCTTGGGACTTGGTGTGGTGGGGCACATCTCGGGTGAAGCTCACGCCAGCCCTGCCCTCCCGCTCCCCCCAGGACACCCAGAGGAAGCTCCTTGTCAGACTGGCTATCTATCAAGGAGGCCTCAGTGGGTGAGGGGTGGGAGGCTCACGATGGGCGGTGGGCAGAGATCCCCAGGTACACACAGCGGGGCAGGAGAGGCCTGCCTGGAACAGCCCTCACCAGCCACAGGCGCCCAGCAGGTCCTGGCCTCCTTTTCCACGTAGTTCCCTGGACTGGCCTTCCGAGGATGTGGCCCCAGTTGGGGGAAGGTAGAGGGGTTTGCCTTTCCTCATCCTTGTTGCCTATATTGAGGTGGTACTGGGTTGGAGAGGTCCACCAGGTGTGAACCTTGTGGAGTGGGGAGGTTGACTTTCCATACAGCCCCCAACCACACCCCGAAGTCCCGGAGTAAGCCCTCTGTCTCTCAGTGGCTGTCTACCCGGAGCTCCAGCTGCAGGCTCTGCCTTGGTAGGGAGACCCCAGGGCCCGGGCCTTGGAGGCCTCATCTCTCTTGGGATAGCTCAGCCCGGCGAGTAGGCATCCTTTTAGCAAGACTGAGGCCCTTCTGTCCATCTGTGAGTTCAGTATGAACGCAGCAGTCAGTCAAGGCCCTGAACAGTGGCAGCCTCCATTCTGGGACTCAGAATACAGCAGGAAAGAGACAAAACTCCTATCTATAAGCTACATTTCTGGTGGGAAAGAGAGCGATGTTTGTAAAAAGAGAAACAGTAAAACAAACAAACAAACAAACAAAACACCATGTGATGAAGAGCCCTGGAAAACAGTGAAGGAGGGCCAAGGACGAGAAGGTAGGAGGGTGTGTCGGGGCTGAGTGCAGGCTGGGGAGGAGGCGGCCTGGGAGACCCCAGGAGGAGGAGTCCAGGGGGCGGGGCTGGTCAAGTCCAGTGTGGCCGGAGCACAGGGGGTGGGGACGTCGGGGGACCTGACGTGCACAAGGCTGGAGGGGCTGGTCACGCACGGCAGGGCTTGTCGGCCGTGAAGAGTCTGCACAGGTTCCAGGGTGGGCAGCTTGCCTACTGGAGGCTCTTGGCTGCTGTCCACTACCACGGTCACTCTGGCTACTGCGAGGGGAATCATTGTGAGGAGGGAGATGTGGGCAGGAGGGGAAGGGAATGGAGGAGGGGGGCTTGGGCTGGGGGTAGACGGAGCATGACTCTTGGAGGGAACGGTTGACGAGAATGACTTGATGGATGGATTAGATTTGTGTGTGAGGAAAGTCCAGGATGGACTCCTACGGTTGTAGCTTCAGCAGCTGGGTGGATGGGGGCGCTGTTTACACAGAAGGTGGCTGAAAGGTAGGTCATTTGCAGGCAGAATTTTTTGCTCTGAACATGTTCAGTTTGAGATGCTTCTGTGTCTGCAGCTGAGGGGGAAGGTCAGGATGAAAGAGAGCTAGGGAGACGCTGGCTTATGGGATGGAGGTGAGAACCTGCGGGGAGAATGTTGATGGAGGAGGACTTCGGGGGACTAAGCCAGGAACTCGGATGGGGGTGACTAGGAGGATCCAGTGAAGGAGAGTGAGAAGGAGCAGCTGGAGGGGGAAGAGAGAGAGTGGCAGAAGGTGGTGTCACGTGAGGCTGGAGGGAAGCATTCCCAGGAGGGCGTAAGACAAGGACAGAGAGGCAACCATGGCACGTGGCAGCCTTGAGCCATCCATGACCAGGGAGGGCTCAGGGGACGGGGGGACCTGAGGCGTGGGGAGGCAACCATGGCACATGGCAGCCTGCAGTCATCCAAGACCAGGGAGGGCTCAGGGGAAGGGGATCTAAGGGTGGGGTAGGGTAAAGAGAACGGGAGGTATGCTTAACGAGGGTAGACAGCTCTTCAGGGAGTTTCGCAAAGGGAGGTAGTGAATGGGGGTTATGTTGGGGGTGGCATGGAATCAAGGGAGGAGATGGAGGTTTATCCCAGTGGGAGTGATCCAGGAGAGGGAGAAGAAATTCAAGAACAAAGTCTTTCAGTGAACAGAGACAAAGGCACAGGTCTGACATAGAAACAGGGGTAACTGGAGAAGCAGCTGAGGATGTGGGGACAGCCGGCACAGGTGAGTGATGGGTTTGGTGTTGGCAAGATGAGGTATTGTGATCTGCACCTATGTGCTCTAAGACATGCGAGGCCGAGTCCTCAGCTGCGAACTGGAGCAGGGAGGTGATGGAGGTCTGAGGGGAGAGAAGCGTGTGTGATGCAGACACCAGAGATGACCTTGCAGGCCTAGCTTCATCTGGGTCCCGTTGTGGGAGGCAGCCTGTTGAGGTCTACCCGGTGGATCCTGAGAAGGGATTTGGCCTAAGTCACCTCTACCCTACACTCTTCTTCCTTTTCCCCTGCTCTTCATTTAGAACGTCTGCTAGTGGTACAGCCCCCACTGAATGCATTTAAGATTGATCTCAATTCTCCCGCTGGAACCTGGAATTACCGCTTTTGAGTTCAGCAGAAGCGTGGTGCCCTCACACAGGCCGAGCTGCCTGAGAACGGAGCAGGACCTGCTGTTGGAGAGGTTCCTGGCCTGCCCAAGCAGTGTGGGCCTGCCTGCGGCTGCTCTTGGGGCTCAGTTACACTGAGGCAGGCAAGGAGCCTTGTGGCTCACACCTCAGTGAGCCCCTGGGAGCCCCTCTAAGCCGTTCCCTCTCGTGTAGCCTTGGGAAACCTACAAGTAGACTGGAAGTGCAATGTCCAAGTTGTAGGGACCCACTGAGTTGACATGTGGGGAGGAGATGGTGATTGGGGTGTGTTGTGTCCAGGTCTTGTTTGATTGCGGTTTCTGTAGCTAATTCGAGACTTGGCATGTCCTTCCTGTAGTATGAAAAGCCTCAGGTGACTTAGGGAGACTGTTGGGAAAGGATGTGGGTTCTGGTTCACCCACCCTTGCCCCTTTCAATCCATGTAACTCTGGTCAGTTTGTTGAACCTCACTCATTCTGTTCAACTTAAGTCTTATTATTGGTAAAATGGGGGTGATAATCTGACTTGACAGAATTGAGAAGATCCCATCTCTGTACTTGCCTAGCAGACATCAGACAGATGTGAGTCCCTGAGCATTGAATGTGCCCCGTGTGTTCAGCAGGCCTGGTGCCCCTCCCCTCTCAAGACCTGCGTTCTAGCGTGTGGGAGGGAGGCGTTGGGAACCACACACAGGCTACATCATGAGCAGGAGTGCCTGGCAGGGGATGGACACTGATAATGGGGGTGGTAACTATCCAGGGCGTCTCTGGTGACATGAGTGGAGACTTGGCAAGCCACGTAGGTATCTGAGGTGGTCGCTGCCGCTTGCAAAATGCTTCTGGAACATTCCTTCCAGCACACGCTCTGGAATGCAGAGGCACACTTGGCATTTGGGGGGTTTTCCTTGTGGCCACGCTGGGCACTGACCTCAGCCTCTCTCTGCTTCCCTTGCAGGGTTTAACTCCCTTGTGGGGGGCGTGATGGGCTTCTCCATCCTTCTGAGCGCCGAGGTGTTCAAGCACAACTCGGCTGTCTGGTACCTGGACGGCAGCATCGGCGTGCTGATTGGCCTCACCATATTCGCCTACGGGGTCAAGTAAGTGCTGCTTCCTCTTTACCCTCTGGGCGGCCAGGGGTGCTGTATTCCCCACTTCTGATAACTACGTCCTGTCCCTGTGACCCTCCTGCTCCTGGGCGAGGTCGGGGACTGGAACAGTCCCGAGCAGCCGTCACACATCCTTGTGGCTGGGAGAGAAGGGAGGTAAGTGGTCCTCCCTTCAACTCTTGGTGCCAGAAGATCAGTGCCCCTTCCTTCCTCTATAGTGAGGGTCATGATGATGCACCAGGCAGGCCTGTGTGGTATCCTCACCCGTTAGCTCCCTCTGCCACCTGAGGCAGTCGGTGGGGAGGTTTTAGAGGGGGCTAAAGCCCCCAGATTGAGAAAACTTTTTCTTAAAGGGACTTTGTGCACAAGGGCTGCATGTAGAAAAACCCACCCAGGCCTTGCGTTCTAGTCCAGCCCGAGGCCACTCACTAAAGTGCCCTGTGGGCATCACTGGCTCTGTACCCAGCGTCCAGGCTGGAGTCAGCCTCTGAAAACAGTTTCTCAAGCTTTTAAGTATTAACACACCCACCTCTCTCTCCCACCAGGATGGCTTTAATACAAGAGACAGTAAGTGTTGGTGAGGTTAAGGAGAAATCAAAACTCCATATTCTGTTGGTGGGGATATAAAATTGTTTAGCCATTTCAGGGATAGGTTAGCAGTTTCTCAAAGTGTTAAACACAGAGTTGCTATTTGGCCCAGCAGTTCCACTCCTTGGTACATAATCCAGAGACATGAAAACATATCCATGTAAACACTTACACACAAACGATCGTAGTGGCATTATTCACAGTGGGCAAAAAGTAGAAAAAACTCGTATGCCCAACATACAATCCATATGCAGGTTTTAAAGAACACAAATGTCCATTGATTAAATAAAAGGTGGTAGAGACACAGTGGAGGATTTATTCAGCCAGAAGAAGAATGAAATACTGATTTGTACCACACGGATGAACCTCGAAAATACACCCAATGGAAGAAGCCAGTTACAGAAGGCTACATGGTGCATGATTCCAGTTATAGTCAGTACCTCGAATAGGCAGATCTTTAGAGAAAGTAGATTAGTGGTTGTTGCGGGGGGTAAGGTAGGGTGATTGCCAGTGAGTTTGTTTTTTAGGGGGGTAATGAAAATGTTCTGGAATTAGGTGGTGATAACAGCTGCGCTGCCCGTGTGTACACTAAAACCCACCAAATCCCAGGGATGTTATGGTATGTGAATAGTATTTATGGAAACAAAGCCCCCATCTGTTCCCCAAGCCCAGGGCTGTGGAGGGTCCTTGTTGGGGTGACCGGTCCGCTTCCTCCTCGCAGACTCCTTATCGACATGGTGCCCAGGGTGAGGCAGACGCGCCACTACGAGATGTTTGAGTGAAGGTGGCCCGCGCCGGCCGCCCCACCGCTGCATGAAGACTGTCAGGACCAGGAGACGTTTCCACGCAGGCAGACGGTGCCCATGTTTAATTGAACATCAGCTTCTCTCTCGGAAAGCTTGTGCTCAAAGGAACGAGGTCTACCCCGCAGGTCATACTGCCCTGCTCTCCTCCCACCACCACCCCTGCCCGACACCGTAGGACAACACTCACCGAGCGGGGACCCTCCGTGGGAACTGACCTCGTCCACCTTCTGCTATAAAACAGGTTCGTGTGGGGAGGGTACACGCCCTTCTGTGGTGCTCCCAGCCTGACATGGATAGTGACTCACCAGGCCCACCTCCTCGGGGCTCCACGTGGGCCGAGTCTCTGGTCTCCTGGCAGATTTTAAGAGAGGACCGTACCCTTTGGTCCTGCACCCCTTTCCAGAACCATCATGTAGATCACCTCCTAGTTTCTATCCGTGTATTTCATTCGTTTCATACTGTTTTACTAATCCTCAATCTAAACACTGGATTTGTTCTAAAGGAGACCATTCTATTTTTAAAGTACTTAGTGATAGATGTATGAGCTTTGCATGGATCAAACTCAGCCCCAATCCTTTCTTGTACGTTCAGAGCCCAAACATATATGTGTAAACACAGGATCCCTTTTGGAGAGATGTGAAACTACAGTTTATTTGTAATAAATTATATAATCTATCCATAGATGCATAGATCTATATGCTGTGTGAAGTGGTAATGGTACATCACAGTCTTCTCGTGATGGCCTCCTCCTCTGTAAGGAATTAGATGTTCTCGGTTTATGTAGCGTTGGTCGTAGACTCTGTACAAAACAGCCCCCACATGCAACAGTCTGTCCCAGCACTGCTGCTTGTCCAGGCAGCGGTGACCAATAAAGACCTTTTCCTGTTTTGTATGGTATGGGGAGGTGATCGCCAGAGTTGTCACTGCTGTGGGCAGGTTTTCTGTCGTGGGTGAAGGACGACTTGTGCCCCGGTAGAGCCCCTGAAGGGCAGGTGGTCTATTCTAAGAGGTCACTGACCTTGGTTCAGTCCGATGCTTTCAAGAGTGCTTTTCTCCAATGGCATTCTGCAGCATGTTCTAGGGGCTGTTACCATGTCTCACACACACAAAACAGACACTGTTCTGGTCTGGGAAATACAAGATGCAACAGGTTCCTTTTCTGCAGGTTTTTTTTTTCCTGTATTTAATGTAGTTCCCACGGTGGAATCTGCGTCGCATCCTCAAAACTTAAGCACTCAAGTTATGCTCACCTTTCCGGGGACTTGTGTCCCATCAAAGATGCCAGGTGTCTCCCATGGAGTCTCTGCTCCGGGCAGCATCCAGGCACTCTGCTGTCTTCAGAGAGGCTGTGCCATGCCCTCCAGCATCACCTACAACAAGCCCCTAGTGGGAGCATGAACTTGACCTTCCTTGTTCCTGGGGCACATGCCTAACCAAGTGCTCATGGACCACTGAGCTGTGGGGTCAGGGTGTTCTTTCTGAGGCAGGGAAATGTGGTCCAGGTCTAATAAGCCCACAGACAGCCTCTTAAGGGCTACCGTACTAGCACATCCTGAAGCAGTTTAAACATCCATTGTAGCCCCCGGTTATTTTAAAAAAGGAAAGCCTAGGAATCCACTGACAAATTGAGTTCCCCTCTAGGTACGTACAGGGGAGGAGGAGCGCTCCACCATCAGTACCGGTGGATGTGATCGAAGGGAAGAGTCTTACACAGTGAACACCTACCCCTCCCCCAGTGCCTTACACCTACCTTCCCATCAAGGTTTCCAGCAGCGGGTCTGCAGACGGTGAAACCGCGGCCGCCAGTGCTGGGGGAGTGGCTGTATCACACCCCGTGCACCCACCCGGAACCTCCCACCCGCCCCCCACAAATCAGGTCCACCTGTCACACAAGAAAAGTTTATTGAAAAATAAAGTTCTCCCTAGTTTTCTCTACAACAGTGGAAAACAAAGCAGTGCTCTCTACGCCGGTACAGTACGTGTGACAGCAACACCTCACTGGCAAAACCTTGCACGACTTAACCCCGGGGGAACAGCAGAAAACAGCCGTACCAGGAGCTGGCCGAAGACACAGACGCGGATGGCCGTTAGCTTATAGACACCGGGCTCGCGACAGCAACTACGGCAGAAAAGATGTCGCCATGTCCTCTGGCATCGGTTGTCCCACTCCCATTTGTCCTGTTCACACCTGGGCAGGACAGGGAACAAATGCTTCCCAAGTTTGCACCATCTCAGAGGTGGGCAGAGGTGGCCGACTAAGCTAGGTTCCTGTCCAGCTGTCCCAGGGAGACCTCCTGCAAGTGGTCTGAGCACCTAGGGCTGCACCCCCCGACTCCCCAGACACAGGGCCCTGGTCTCCGCATTAGCACACAGATGCCCTCCATCCCTCTGCCCTGTCTCACCAGCTGCAGGGGGCTAGGGCTCCACAAGATCTGGGGAGAATCGAGGAAATGCTTGGAAGAAGGTGCACTCCAATCTTACATCCACAGACATGTAAGACTGCTGATGCAGCTGAAGACAATGCAAAGGATCTTAAAAAGACACCAACAGATTCCTCCATTTTCCACAAATGCAGTCTTTCCAGAATACGCCAAAATAGGAGATAAAAACTGAGCCTATTTAGGGAAGTAAGAGGCTGACACCAACCACGCCACCTCCCCCCCCACGCCCCCCCAAAAAGCCAACTGACATTCGGGTGATTTGGAAAAACATCACTAAGCTAGGAGCAGCCTCTTGGAGTTCTGAAGACCCCTCACTCTCTCCATGGAACTAACCTTTAATTTGATAGAAACATAACAACTAACCAGCCTGGGAATCTGATCCTCTTGGACTGGACACTGGAGAAGCCACCCTGGCCAGCAGGGGGCAGCAAAGGGACTTCCTGGGGGAATGAGTACGTTCAAGAGGTCATTCCTTTTCTCTTAAATAAAAAAAACAGAAACACCTCTATTATTGCATTTCAGAGGAAGATGGGTAACTTTAAGGGAACAGTCTGTCAGAGGATTTATTTTAATTTCCAGCTCAAAAAGTTCTGCACACACCCTGGAAGGGTCCAGAAGATGTCAGTGGGGTAGGATCTGGCATGTGGCCACTCTATGTCAAGCTGACTAATTTTGCAGCCCAGTTGCACTTGGGGCTGAAGTCGGGCATATTTTCAAATCAGTCAGTGCATTCAGGGACACAGTACCATTTTAGCCAGCAGGGTGGACACAGGACCTGGGCATCTTAAACCTGTAATTCCTACAACATTCTATCAACTTGGAGTATCTTCCCGTACCTACAGGAATCAATGATAGGAAGTGAGCTCAGCTCTTTTCCTCAACTTGTATGAAATGTGAAAAACAACAATATTTAACATTTACTAGGACTTAACTATTTGCCAGACATTGCTAAACACTGAATCCTCACAAAACCCCTAAGTGCTAAGAAAGCTAGGGTAAAATTTTTTTTTTTCTGCATCTGACACTAGACAGCTAATTTGGCCTTTTGCCATATAAACTTGGGTTTTCCATTTTTTTTGTTGTTGAAGCCAACAAGAAGGAAAAGAACCCACCCTCTGCTTTAGACAACTCCCACCTTCTTAGAGCAGCCTGAATCTCTTGACATCTGTCCGTCTCTTCACATGAAGATGCTCTGCAGCCTAGGGGATGGGCGGGATTAGAATGAAACCACTGTGGAAATGAAAATATTCTTCAATAAATAAAATATTCCAGGCTTGGGAGAGTAACACAACCACAGCCTGTCGTTAATAGAACTTTTTTAAAATCAAGAATTGGTGTGTGTGTGGGGGGTGGGCGAGGGTGGCAATGTCCCAATTATATACATATCTAGTAGGGAATCCACCCCAGAGAGGGGGTGGCCTGATTGGGCTGGTCTAAAAAGCACAAACCCGCCCATAACAGCACAGTCTCTGCCTAACTGCTCACAATCACAGTTTTACTACCAGTGAGCTGCACTGGGACGCCAAGGGAGCTTGCTGGGAGGCTGATGTTTGCCAAGGAAATAAAAACAGGGGGTACATATTATTTCCCCTTCATCCTGATAGGGAGATAGAATGATTTGGGGCCAGTGCTTCCAACGAGCCCAGCGGGGCCTGCTTCCCTTCACTGCAACCCCTCACACAGGGTTGGCTCTCTGCCCTTGCCACCCTCCACCAAGCACCCAGGGTGGCACCTGTCAACCATCCGTCTCCAGACAAACCCAGAGACCTAGCCGAGCAGCCTGGGAGGGTGAAGCTTGGTCTGGAGGAAGTCAACCCTCTTCTTGGGGCCCTCGTGGCTGCATGGGGGTATCTGTGCACATATGCTGCGACCTGGGGAGCTTGGAGGGCATGTCTGGCGTCCAGCCTGGGTTGCCCTCTGCCCTAGGACCTGTCTCACAAGGACAGGTCCTATCTATCTCCAAGCTGGAGGAGTCTGCTAGCTTCCTTCAACAAAACCCGATTCCAAACACTGACACCAGATTCCAAAAACCAACCCAAAAGAAAAGTGAAAAGGCACCTCAGAGAAACAATAAATATCACCAAAGAAAAGATCGCTTAATACTTACAAACATACAGCAAACACAAAGTAAAAAACCCAATCTAAGCAAAAATGTGAAAAGCTTCTCCAATTGTGCATGTGCAAATCAAACTGCATACCAGAAATAAATGAGGTGTTTACTGGCATGAGAAGTGTGTTTTCCCTTTCAGGAATTTTTACTCCTGAAAGTGTTTACATTTCAAAGGAAAGCTTTCTCTCCTTTAATAAATTAAACCTTTTCCCTCAAGTTTTTTAAGAACTTAGGATCACAGTGGAGGAAAAATAAATCCAAACTTTTAGGAAAAAATGTACAAAAAACTAAAAAACCAGGCAAGAGGTGAGAGATGCTCAGAGCACAGGAAGACGCTAGTCCTGACTGGGGATATCTCTTCCTGTGGAACTGTCATCAATTACAAGGTGGTTCAGGAGTCTATCAAGATTGGCACTGGCAAAACCACCCAAGGCTTCTAGCCCACACCCTGAAAGGCGCCTTCCTCTCGCATAGCAGGCAGCAATTGCAGCCCTTCCTGCACAGGGCAGATGGAGGCCCCACCCTAATGTCCTCTGGGGTCACTGACCAGACTGGGGCCAAGTCTGTGGAGGCCTGGGAACCAGTATACACTTGGTGTCACCCCCTCTGCCCTCAACAACTGGAGTGTGGGTTTCTTTGCACCAGGAGCAGCAGCCACGTCACCCCACCCCGGGGCAGAACTCTGGCTTACTTCCGGTCAGTACTGGGATGGGGGGAGCAAGAAGGATCTTAAGGTGGGGAAGTGCTCCCTGGGCTGCCTGACTGAGGGTCCTGGCGTAGAGAAGAGGAATTCTTGAGAAGGCAGAGAGTCCCTGAGCTCAGGGGCAGCCGGCAAACAATCCCTGCAGCTTTTGGAACACAAGCCCGGCACAGCGTGTTTCTGAGAACCGGGCTTTCCAACCTCCTTGCTTTCAGAGTTCCTGTGCTTGTTCTAACGGATCTCTGCCAGATGGGTTAGTCTGGCAAAGCGTGGGAAACTGGTCTCGGCCCGCAGGCTCTCTCTGCTGGTCAAACACGGGAACGCACATCCTCAGCACCAGAAACGGCCAGAAGGGCCCAGGAGAGGGCAGCACTGGCCCAGGAACTGCTGGTCTGGGCGCTAAAGCGAATTCCTTCTAGGAAGGCTGCAGCCAGGAGGCCCATTCATAGGAAATAGTGGTTCCCGACAGCAGGGATGGCAGCTGTTTCCTCCCCCTGCAGGAAACTGTCCTCGTGAAGCACTCAAAAGCACACGGGCATTCACACCGTCTTGCCCAATTTCCTTTTAACTTCTGCCCTTGTTTCTATTCTCAGCCAGTTTGTGAGGAGTGGGCCCTGGCATCCATGCTCAGCGCGGAGGCTTCCCCATCAGAATTCTCCCTGGCACGGGTACTCAGGGGCCACCTATGGGGTGGGGGAGATCCTGGCTGCCCTAACTCCCCCACTCCATTCTCTAAGATCCACTGAGGTTAGTCTAAGGAAAGAAGGCCGGCTGTGCATTTGATATTAATTTTATACCCAAGAGGAAGAATCGAGGAGTGGGTAGAATCTGACCTCCCATCCCTCACAGCCCCACACTCCTCCTGGGTGGGCCTCAGACTTGAGAATTCTAACCTGAACCTTGCGTCCCGGAGGCTCACCCAGCCATTAGCTGTGTCCAGCTTTTCTGTTCAGCAACCAAGCCACTCAGAATCTTTAGTGAGGGCTGGGTGGCTCATGGGACAGCTTTCAAGGGGGACATTCTGCCAGGGAGAAGGGAGCTCACTCTTACCAGCACGGAGATGCCAAGGGGCATCACAGGAAACACACACACACACACGCTAAGCACTGAAGCACGGCGTGGGGGGAGGGGAGTGGAAGGGGCTGGGGGAACTTGCCCAAGAGCAGAGCACAGGGACTCCAGGGTTTGGTCCAACCTGCTGACCAGTTCAACACCCTCCTCCCCAGTATTTCTGCCTGGAGTAAAAACCAGTATCAGATTCCTACCCCTTGCAAACCACACCCACACTCATAGTCAGCAGCCAAGACAGTGCACATTCATCCTGGCCTGCCCTTGCTCCCCCAGCAAACATCAAAAGTTCACTGAGAGCCCCATTCCCTGGACTTTGGTGACATCGGACGGAGTGAAATAACACAAGCCCAGCTCAGGTGATGCCACTAGTTCTTAGGGACCAGCTTCATCCCTGTCCAAATCGCAGTTCAAAGACACCCCTTCTCAAGGGGGTAAAGAGCACCCCTCCACGTGCAAGGGTAGCTTTTAATCCTAACCGGAAATGACAGCCCAGCTGTGTGGGGTGTGTCCCACCGTGGGGGGTGTGATGGAACAGAGGAAGGAGCCTGTCACTGCAAAGCAGCCCATCTCTGGTCCCTGCTGGGTTCTCTGGGCCACACAGGCATTTCCCCGGACAACCAAGGGGTGCCTATCCCCTAGCCTCTGCCACCTGCTAAGCACAAGGAATTTATTTTCTTCTGCCACCATCCACTTTGAGGAGCTAGGTACCCACAGCTGCCCTTAATCATGCCACTAGCCCCACGGTGCACCCTGCCCAAAGCAGACAACAGTCATGTTATAGTGAAGAGGGATGGCCAACAGAGGAAAATCAGAGAAGTAGCAAGACGCGCAATCAATCCCTCTTTGCCCTCCCCAGCTCCCCCTCCCTCCCTCCCAAATAAATAAATTAATGGGTTTAGGAATGTTCCCGTAGGAAGTTCTTTCCGACTAGCTCAACTCCTCCTCTGGTTTTGTTTTGTTTAAACGAATATTGAGATTCTTTTTTTATCCTGGAGCAGCTGCACAGTCTCCCTACAGTAGCTCCTCCAAAATTAAAGACAAAGTTGTGCCAGGGAGAAACCAGGTTCCCGGCCTGAGGTTGGCTCCACTGTGATGCTCTGACTGCAGCGGGACCAGTACCAAATCGAGACCTTTCACCAAAATGTTCAGGCTCTGGGGAGAGTCCCTGAATTGCGTCTGTGTCCCTGCCCCACCCTGATGGGGCGGGAGCCACTGTCTCCCCCCTGCAGAGCATAGGCGCGGGTGGAGTGGTGGCCGCTATAGACAGTCTTTACAGAGAGCCACCTGGCCCTTGATGAAGTCCCGGCAGGGGCAGATCCTCCGGTGGCGGGCGTGGGCACCAGCACAGCTGAACAGCAGGAGGTCGCCTTGAAACACACAGTGCTTGTTCTTGGGGTCGAAGGAGGGCGCCACGATGTCCTTGGCCAGCTCTGAGCTTTGGCAGTTCACATCGTACCTGAAGAGAAAGAGGAAGGGGTTGGAGAGGCAGGGACTGTCCTCAGCCCTGGCCCCTTCTGCTGCCCTCCAGTGGGGAAGGCTGTTTGGGGCTCCTGTTGGCCACCCTCTGACCCAGCCATCCTCACTTCTGGGAACCCGGGCTCGAGAAGGGCGTGCAAACGCCTGGATGCGCATGTGGGTGCGGTATGTGTTCAAGGCTGGAGAAGAACCAGAAATAACCTGAAGACTCAGCACGTGGGGAATGGCTGGATCCCCTGTGGCTCAGCTGTGTTATCAGCACACGCAGCACTTGACAAGGAGGTAGGAATGTGAGCACCAGCATGAGAGCAAGTAATAACAGGGGGTGCAGTGTATCCACGTGTGTGTGTGAGTGTGGGAGGGAGAGCGAGGGGGAGCGGGGGGCGGAGAAGAGAGAAAAAGAGAGGGAGACAAGAAGAGGGAAAGAAAGTAGAGCAGGTACACTAAAGACTTAACAATGGTTACCTCTGAGAAGTGAGACTGGGACAATGATATGCATTATTTAAATGCTTTTTAGAACATTTTAAAACTATGTCTACCTTTAAAACTAATGCTTAGAGGGATCTCTGTTATATGACCTTAGTTTCCCGCTGGAGAGCAATCCGATGGTTTCCTGGGCATGGTGTGTCCTGGGGCCTCAATCCACGGGACCTTTGCAGCCGCCTTCCACGACTGCGGCAATAGATCGTCCTGCTACCCACCCTGGCCCCCAGCCCTTGAGGGCTGTGGATGTGCAGAGCGGGGACTGAGTCCAGGCCCTGATCCCAAGCCCAGGTTCTTGCTCCTCCCCCATCTTCTTCCACCCCTCTGGCTGTGGGCTGCAGACCCCTGGGGTTTTGCTTCCTCAGGCTGAAACCCCCACCTGGGGGGCTCAGGAGAACAGTGTTGGCCTCTCATCTCAAAGAGGAGCCACGGAAGTTCTCGTCCTAGATGGGGTGTTCGGGTCCCACCACCTTGTGCCCCGTTGTCCCACATGCCTGGTGGGGACCAGCTCAGAGAAGGTGGTGTAGGAGGTCCAGGCAGATCTGGGTTTGCATCCCGGCTTTATATGAGCTGTGTGGCCTTGGACCAATGCCTGAGCCTCCCTGTGGCTCAGTTTCCTTTTCTGTGAAATGGGGACGAATAACCCTTGACTCTCAGGGAAGGTCATGCGCTTAGTCGCATAGTCATGTCTGACTCTTTGCAGTCCTTTGGACTGGAGCCCACCATGGGCTTAGTGCTATGGGATTTTTCAGGCAAGAATACTGGAGTGGGTTGTCATTCCCTTCTCCAGATCATCTTCCTGACCCAGGAATCAAACCTGCATCTCCTGTGTTTCCTGCACTGCAGGCAGATTCTTTAACCACTCACAGGGGGGAAGTACAGGGATTAAATAAATGTTTACAGAGCAGCTGGCAGAGTCCAGCTCTGAGTAAGCATTCAGCACATGAGAACTAGCATGATTGCTCCCGCTGGTAGATGCTGGGTGGACTGCCACCTTCTGCCCTCACCCCACACTGTGAGTTTACACACATGCCAAGTATCTCCATTTTGCTTTGTTCACAGAAGTCCTGATTCTTGCTGACAGGGAGGGGATTTGGGCGGGGAACCTGAGGTTTCCTGCCACTTCTGGAAAGCTTCCAAATGTTTTGAGAAAAGGATCTGACCCCCTACCCAGTGTTACTCCTGCCCGCTCGTCTTCCTCGAGCCAACTAACTGCCTGGGCCCACTTGCTCCTTTGCCAGCATTAATCTGTGATTTCCAGCGCATCTCCTGGGCTTCCGGTGAGTTCTCCGAGGCTGCCAGCCCAGCTCCTGGCTCTTAGGAGGGCAGCACCCACTCCTGTCCTGCTCTTGCAGTCACCAGGGAGCTCTGTGACTTCTCTCAGTGGCCTAACACCTCATGTTAGATGTGCCAGCTGGGAGACGGAAGCAACCAGAGGGTTAGGGTCATGGCGAGGGCAGCGAGTTGGGGGCTCCATGGATTTCCTAAAGGAAACACAAGTCAGAGTCAGGGCCCACCTGGTCCTGCCTACTTCCTGGCCAACACTGAAAGGGGGTCTCCAGAGCCCAGCTGGGCATGAAGTTTCCACATGGAATGTGGCCTTGGGATCCAGATTTGTGCTGATGCTATTTATGTATTTAGGTGAATCACAGCAGCTACTGTGTCTTAACTCAAGCCATCTGCCTGGCACACGGCTCATCAGGGGCACGAAGTCTCCAGAACTCATCTCGGACTCCGTGGCGAGTGGGAGGGACTGTCAAGAGCCAGGGAGAATCACATCTGCTCCTGGCCTCCTGGACTTGGACTCCAGGCCCAGCGTGCCACGGTGTGAGCACACGTGCCCGTGGCCACGGGGCTGCAGTAGCAGCCTGTCCAAGGCCAATGTCCAAAGACCACCACAAAGCACTTGAGCAGTGGGTATTCCCCGGAGCCATGGGTGACCTGGCCCAGCAAGCTCCCCAGAGGCTCAGCGGAGTGGTGGTGGGGCCATCCTTGGATGTGACCCAATCCCTGGTCTGAGGTCTCTGTTCCACAGCCCTAGGCCTGCAGAGAGGCCCCTTGAGCATCCTTGCTGAGCTCAGCAGGAGGAGGGGACCTTCCCAATCGCTAGAGCACATCCTCACCCCCACGATGTCCCTTGCCTCTTCAGGGCATGTGTGTTGCTGTCCTGCCTCTGTTCCTAACATGTCTGTCTTGCCTGCACAGGCGTACACACACACACACACACACCCCTTGTGCTGTTTCCATTTTTCCTACACACACACACACACACACCCCTTGTGCTGTTTCCATTCTTCTTACACACACACACACACACACACACACCCCCCTTGTGCTGTTTCCATTCTTCTTACACACACACACACACACACACACACACACACACACCCCCCTTGTGCTGTTTCCATCTTACACACACACACACACCTTGTGCTGTTTCCATCTTACACACACACACACACAACTTGTGCTGTTTCCATCTTACACACACACACACACACCTTGTACTGTTTCCATCTTACACACACACACACCTTGTACTGTTTCCATCTTACACACACACACACACACCTTGTACTGTTTCCATCTTATACACACACACACACCTTGTACTGTTTCCATCTTACACACACACACACACCTTGTGCTGTTTCCATCTTACACACACACACATACCTTGTACTGTTTCCATCTTACACACACACACACCACACACACATCTTGTACTGTTTCCATCTTATACACACACACACACCTTGTACTGTTTCCATCTTACACACACACCTTGTGCTGTTTCCATCTTACACACACACACACACACCTTGTGCTGTTTCTATCTTACACACACACACACACACCAAACACATACCCGTTGTGCTGTTTCCATTCTGCAGCCCCTGGGGTGCTCGCCTCTCTCTAACTGCCCTAGAACGGTTTCTCTCACAGGATGGGAACTGGGGCTTCTGAGGCCCTTCAGCCCTTGCCGGAGAGCTTAGAGCTCTTCAAACAGAAGAAAAAGGCCAAGCCTCCCCCTTCCCATGGGGCTGCCTATTTCCCAAGAGGACAGAAGCCCCGCAGCCCTCTCCACACACAGACCCGTGCAGGATGAAAGGAAGGAAGCCGGGCCCCACCTGCTGGTCTCCCTCCTCCTCTCCCTCTTCCCTGCACTCCTCCTTGCTAATCCCAACCCCGTATCCACCAAGTCTCCCCAAGCTCCCTTGTCACCACTCTGAGGCACTGAGGCACCACAGTGCTCACAGTCCAGGCTTCATGGCTTAGAATTCCTCTTCAAAAAAAAAAAAACACCCCAAACTCAATAAATTAATCTTTTAGAGGATACAACTTGTAAAGGTAGCAACATTACAAAGGAGGTCTTCCACTAACATGTGTTTCTATTTCCGGGGGTGAGGTGCTCCCCCCGGACCCCATCAGCATGGACTCCGGCTCTTTCTAGGACTTCTGTCCTCTGACCTCTCAGGGCCTGGTTTGGGTCAAGTCAGGTTGCACCTGAATCACGCATGCTCTGTGCAAGGGGTTTGTGGTCGCCTCTGTCACTCCCATAGCCCCACCTGAGCAGGAGCTCCAAGACCAGCTGCCTGACTCCCCAAGTCAAGATGACAGCACGGGACACTTGACATCTGTTACATCAAGTCATACTGCATGCTGGGACACCCGGAGATGGAAAGGAGCTTAAATTCAGAGTCAGGCCCCAAGCTGGAGGAGGAACAGCAGCATGGGCTCGGAGGAGCCGCTCGCTGCTAAGTGGCCATGAATATGGATCAGCCAGGATTGCTGCGCTGAGGAGGCACTCAGCAGACTTGCCAGAGAGCTATGACATTATCAGTATTTACAAATGCAGAAACAAAGGTATTCAGTAGGGCTCTTACATTCAGAAAATTAATTTCAGGCGGCTCTATTGCAAAATTAGCATTCGCAGCAGCCTCTTAGGGAGAAAACCCACATATCTACAAGGGGATAGGAGGGAGGGGGCTGCTGAGTAATGCCTTGGCAAAGGGCCTGACCCAGGGTAGCCCCTCACTCAGGCCTTCTGCTCCCCTGGGCTCGGCCTGGTGTACGGGATTACCGGTGGGGGGTGGGGTGGGGTTTGAGGTGGGGGCGGGGGACTGGCTTTTCTGGTCGCAGCCTGGCGACTTCAGGCCTGCTCCGCGGCCCACACTCCTGCAGGAAAGGACTTTGCTGTACACAGGCTCACCATCACTGGGGACGTCCCTATTTCACAGGTGGGCAGATTGATAGAACAGAGGAAATGGGTCCATTGGCTCATTCCTGTTCCCCTGCAGGCTCGGTGGGGCTCTGGGCTCTCTGAGCCCCCGGCCTGGCCAGGAAGGCCCACGCCTCTGAGCAGTCCCATCAAGGTTGCCTCCTCCAGAGGTAGGCGGGGCTGCACATGGACAGTTGGGTGTGGACAGCTAGCAGTCTGTCCCTAGTGACGCCAGACTTCCTGTCAAACAGAGGGAGACACTCAGGGTTCTCAGGAAGCCACCTTGGTACAGGAGTGGTCTGCAACAGGGGTGAGTGGGAAGCTCCTCCTGCACTTAGAATTGGGGACATGTGCTCTGGAGGTAGAAGCTTCTAGCATCACAGACATCAGACCAGCGCTGCCTCTCACACAGTGTCACTGGATGCAGAGCAGGATGCTGACCAACTCTGCTGGTCTGGCCTCTATTCTGCTGGTGGAATTGAGGGCACCTCTGATCCTGGTCTTCATGTAAAAAAATGAGAAAAAATAGAATCCCCCGAGTCCCTACTCAGGAAAGGAGCCCTGCAGGCAAGGTGCTAGAGATCACGTTTCCTCTCTGAAAAGGGTTTTACACCTCATTACTTGAGGTGAGCATAATAAGGCTTACAGGCAGGGCCAGGCCAGCTCAGACCACTGTGCCCAGATAAATGCAGTGGCCAACTGTGCTCTAACAGGGCGTGAAGCCAGAATGGAGACCCGTAAGCCTGGAGCCCTGAGTCCACTCTGTTCCTTAAGACTGGGGCAGGGGCTTCCCTGGTGGCTCAGGTCGTAAAGAATCTACATGCCATTGCAGAAGACGCAGGTTCGATCCCTGGGTGGGGAGGAACCTACATGCAAACCCTTGTACCACAACTACTGAGTCTGTGCTCCAGAGCCTGGAAGCAACGAAGTACTGAGCCCACGTGCCACAGAGCAACTAAGCCAGGCTCTACAACTACTGAAGCGAGTGCCTGGAGCCCATGCTCCACAGCAGGAGAAGTCACTGCGGTGAGAGTCCCGTGCACCACAACCAGAGTAGCCCTCACTCGCTGCAACTAGAGAAAATCCTGTGCAGCAACAAAGACCCAAGCAGCTAATAAATAAGTTAAAAAAAAAAAAAAGACTGGGACCAAACGACTGCTCTGCAGAATATCTGGGGTTGGGAGAACAAATCCCCTAGGGGAAAACACCACATTAGAGCTATTAAGGTTGGGAGGGAGGTGACAGGTAATTAACTAGGTTGTGGCCCAGTGAGTGAAAGTCGCTCAGTCGTGTCCAACTCTTTTTGACCCCATGGACCATACAGTCCATGGAATTCTCCAGGCCAGAATACTAGAGTAGGTAGCCTTTCCCCTCTCCAGGGGATCTTCCCAACCCGGGATCGAACCCACATCTCCCTCATTGCAGGTGGAATCTTTACCAGCTGAATCACAAGCCCAGGGTGGGTGCGATAAATATCAAGGCACAGATTTAGCCCTGACTGAGGTCATGACTCAGAGGCCAGAAGAAACCTCAGATGAAAATCTGGAAAATGTAAACATCAAACTCAAAATGCCACCACAAAAGGAAATTAATGGTGTTACTGAAAGTAACTGCTTCTCTGGTAGCTCAGTGGTAAAGAACCCGCCTGCCAATGCAGGAGGCGTGGGCTCATTCCCTGGGTCTGGAAGATGCCCTGGAGAAGGAAATGGCAACCCAATCTAGTATTCTTGCGTGGAGAATCCTATGGACAGAGGAGCCTGGCAGACTAGAGACCACGGGGTGGCAGAGTTGAACATGACTTATCGACTAAACAACAACTGTTAAGTGACAGAAGCAGCACAAGGGAAGCAATGCCAGCCAGAGAGAAGACCCCACTGGGTGACTCTGGGCTGTGATCCCAGTGCTGTGCCCGCCACCCTGCTCGGGGACCCTCAGGGACCTGGCAGTGCCAGGCTCACAGCCGTTGTGATACAAGCTGGAGGCGGAGCCGCCCCTCCCGCGCTCCGGCACTTACTTCAGCAGGTCCTTGTCCTTGTTGAGATGCTGGAAGAAGGACGGCTCACAGATGAGCTGGTTCTCCTGACATACCTGCTTGCAGGACTGCCCGGGCTCAGCAAATTTTACCTGTAGGGCACTCAGGGGCGGCCACATCACTTGCCCGTGGCAGAAGTCCTAGAATGACAATTAAACTGTCAGTCAAGGGACCAGGGATGCAAGCGGGGGATCCCCAGTCTCCCAACCTGTCCCAACAAGCTGGGCCCCAGCTGTGCAAGAGCAGAGAGGGGCAGCGGATGGGAGCCACACGGACTCAGGTTGGGATCTCAGCTAGAACGCGGCCTGGCCTTGACACCTCTACTCACCAGCTTCCTATGCCCAGCACCGTGCCTGCAGTAACAGGGGCTATCCCTTCATGTCACTGTCCATAATACAGTCGAGCTATTTAAAGTCTCCGCCCTTGAAGGCCCATCTCCAGGCCCACGTTCACCAGCTGTTCTGTTCCCTCCGCCCTAATTCCTAAGACATTTTCAGCGACTACCTAATTTGACACAGAATTTAACAACGGTTACCTAATATAACACTGTTTTGTGAGTGCTAGTTTCAACTCAGGGAAGCAAAAGAGGTCTGTAGGTCTCTGGAATAGAACCTATTGTGGGGACATGGTCTTGATAGAAGCTCAGCTGGTTGAAACAAATGTAACACAAATTCAATAGCTAGAGAAGCTGTCTGAGGATGTGTGATAGGAGATGAAGTCACCTGGTACCCCTTAAGAGGAGAGGCACCCGGAGGCAGGGGAGGTGGGGGTGTGCTCAGGATGGGGCTGCTCAGTCACTTCCAGGATCTACAGGGAGCGGAGGAAACGCACATGTCCAAGGGAGTCATGGGCGGGGAGGACCAGGAGCAAACGCGTGCAGCATGGATAAGCTGAGCGAAAGGTGAAGTGGGACCAGGGATAGGGCAGGTGAGGAGCAGGAACTCTCCTGCTCCTGGAGGAGGAAAGCAGGAACCTGGGACCCCAGCTTTCATCTCAACTATGCCAGGAGCAAGTGTGAACAGGTACCGGGGGTGGGAACTCAGGTACCACTGGCACCCAGAGCCCGCTCTGCCTAAATGTTGCAGATGGAACCCTAGTCAAAGCCCTCCAAATCTCTGGGCCATCCAACCTGTAGAAGAAAAGCTGTGTTTAACTTCTTTGGGGGTGGGCTAGGCCTCGGGGTACCCAGTGATGGTTAGAATCCTGGGCTCTCAATTCTACTTGGAGGAATTCACCCCAGACATATGGGACACATGGGGCAAAGAAACCTACTCAGGACACAGGGAAACCTATGCAATGTTGTTGAGAGGAGAAGTGGAAGACTTGAAACAACCTAAAGGCTGTATAGAAACAGGTTGTATTAAAAGGTTGTGCTTAAACGCCTAGAGCCAGACATCCTGGAGTGTGAAGTCAAGTGGGCCTTAGGAAGCATTACAATGAACAAAGCTAGTGGAGGTGATGGAAATCCAGCTGAGCTATTTCAAATCCTAAAAGATGATGCTGTTAAAGTGCTGCACTCAATATGCCAGCAAATTTGGAAAACTCAGCAGTGGCCACAGGACTGGAACAGGTCAGTTTTCATTCCAATCCCAAAGAAAGGCAATGCCAAAGAATGGTCAAACTATCACACAATTGCACTCATCTCACATACTAGCAAATTAATGCTCAAAATTCTCCAAGCTAGGCTTCAAAAGTATGTGAACCAAGAATTTCCAGATGTTCAAGTTTGATTTAGAAAAAGGCAGAGGAACCAGAGATCAAATGGCCAACATCCATTGCATCAAAGAAAAAGCAAGAGAATTCCAGAAAAATATCTACTTCTGCTTCATTGACTAAGCCAAAGCCTTTGACAGTGTGGATCACAACAAACTATGGAAAATTCTTAACGAGATGGGAATTCCAGACCACTTTACTTGCCTCCTGAGAAAGCTGTATGCAGGTCAAGAAGCAACGGTTAGAACCAGACATGGAACCACGGACTGGTTCCAAACCCGGAAAGGAGTATGTTAAGGCTGTATATAGTCACCCTGCTTATTTAACTTATATGCAGAGTACATCATGTGAAATGCCAGGCCGGATGAAGCACAAGCTGGAATCAAGATTGCTGGGAGAGATATCAATAACCTCAGATATGCATATGACACCACCTTTATGGCAGAAAGCAAAGTGGAACTAAAGAGCCTCTTGATGAAAGTGAAAGAGGAGAGTGAAAAAGCTGACTTAAAACTCAGTATTCAAAAACCTAAGATCATGGCATCCAGTGTCATCACTTCATGAGAAATAGATGAGGAAACAAGAGAAACAGTGACAGACTTTTATTTTCTTGAGTTCCAAAATCACTACAGATGGTGACTACAGCCATGAAGTTAAAAGACGCTTGCTCCTTGGAAGAAAAGCTATGACAAATCTAGACAGCATAAAAAAGCAGACACATTACTTTGTTGACAAAGGTCCATCTAGTCAAAGCTATGGTTTTTACAGTAGTCATGTATGGATGTGAGAGTTGGACCATAAAGGCTGAGCGCTGAAGAACTGATGCTTTTGAACTGTGGCATTCAAGAAGACTCTTGAGAGTCCCTTGGACTTCAAGGAGATCAAACTAGTCAATCCTAAAGAAAATCAGTCTTGAATATTCATTGGAGGGACTGATGCTGAAGCTCCAATACTTTGACCACCTGATGGGAAGAGCTGACTCATTAGAAAAGACCTTGATGCTGGGAAAGATTGGAGGCAGGAAGAGAAGGGGATGACAGAAGACGAGATGGCTGGATGGCATCACCAACTCGATGGACATGAGTTTGAGCAAACTCTGGGAGTTGGTGACGGACAGGGAAGCCTGGTGTGCTGCAGTCCATGGAGTAGTAAAGAGTCAGACAGGAGGGGCAGAACTGAAGTAAACTAATCTAAAGGTTGTCTTTAAACAGGTAACTGTTCAGATACAAAGAAAACCAAGCAATGTAACAGGTAACTATGCCCTGACATGGAAACATCCCCAGTACAGATTGAGAAGGGAAAAAAATAAGTTGAAGGCTGGTATACAGTGTGTTTCCTTTTGTGTCAATACACATAATCAGGCCTGTGTTCCTGTAAGAATATCTCTGGCATCACGGTAACGGGGTCAGGGATCATCAGGGAATTTACTTTTCAATGTATGTCCTTCTGGAATATTCTTTTTCCTCTTGGAATATCCTTTTTCTCTCTATCCTCTTTGTGGATGGGGAGCTGGTTAACCATCTCAGGCTTTCAGAACTGGAGCCAGCAGGCACAGGTTCCATGCTCCTCCTGTTGGTCACTTGGAGCATTGCAGGAGGACTGGGCCCTGCAGGGTCTCTGAGCAGTGAGGTGGGTGAAGCCCCAGAATGCAGGCCAGAGCTGCATCCAGGGGGCCCTTCTGTGCTGTTCGCATTTTTCCTCTTTCAAACCTCAGCTTCCTCATCAGAAAAATGTAGACAATGAAACTGATGATTTCCTATGGTTCCTGCTTCTCCCTACTTCCTTCCTGAAGGAGGTGATGCTATTACATGTGGAGGAAGGTAAGCGGCAAGTAGGCTTCTACTCCAGTCTCCTCATCAGGGCTTGCGATCCCACCAGTAAGGTGGACTTGCTGTCGTCTCCCACATTACATCCTGTCATGTGAGGATGCGCATGCTTGAGCCTGAGTGAGTGTGTGCTCAGCCGCTTCAGACTCTTTGCAGCACCATCGACTATAGTCCACCAGGCTCCTCCGTCCATGGGGTTCTCCAGGCAAGAATACTAGAGCGGGTCATCATTTGCTCCTCCAGGAGATCTTCCCAACCCAGGGATCCGAACCCTCCTGCATCTCCTGCATTGGCAGGCGGGTTCTTTACCACTAGCACCACTTGGGAAGCCCAAGTGAGTTTGGGGCTTAACAAATACTTCACAGCATGAGGTCAAACCTAGGGCCTTAATTTGTATCAGCTGAAAACAGAAGATTCCAGAAGGGTCTAACAATTCAGAAATGATGGAAATGCACTGGTTTAATAGGATCCAGTTTAAGGTTTTGACAGTGCCACAGAGCAGGACAGTATGCAGAGTGTCCTATCTCACAGCCCAGGGCTGGAAGACCTCAGTGAGGTCTTCAGATTTGTGATCATCTTCAGCATGATCCATGGAGTTGCTATGGCCTGTGTAAGACAATTATTTCGGTCTGGACACTGTTACTAAGGGTGACGGCAGACCCAGGCACCCTGAATGGGAACCCTGAGTGTTCCCTGGTGGCTGTCACTCTCTAACCAGGCAGCGTATGGAAACTTACCGGCTGAACTTTGAAAATATGTCCGTCAAATAGGAAGGAAGACACATGATGATCAACATAGTTATTGCTGATCAAAGCTGAGCATGTACATGGATATTTGGAAAAGGTTAAGCATTGGTTTTTTGGTTTGTTTTTCTGGCTGGTTACTGTAAGCAAAAGAACTTATGCTTTTGAACTTTGGTGTTTGAGAAGACTCTTGAGAGTCCCTTGGACTTCAGGGAGATCAAACCAGTCAATCCTAAAGGAAATCAGTCCTGAATATTCATTGGAAGGACTGATGCTGAAGCTGGAGCGCCAATACTTTGGCTACCTGATGTGAAGAGCTGAGTCATTAGAAAAGACCCTGACACTGGGAAAGATTGGAGGCAGGAGGAGAAGGGGACGACAGAGGATGAGATGGTTGGATGGCATCACCAACTCAATGGACATGAGTTTGAGTAAGCTCTGGGAGTTGGTGATGGACAGGGAAGCCTGGCGTGCTGCAGTCCATGGGGTTGCAGAGTCGGACATGACTGAGTGACTGAACTGACTAACTGTAAGCAACTTTGCCTATAATTCTTTAGGAGAAATCTGATAGCATTTACAGCCTTTAAGTATTATAATAAAGAGATTCAAAGTCTGATGGACACCAAAGCCTACTGTGTGACTGTACACAACAGGCAAACAACTAGGAAACCTAGATCACTGGATACCACGACAGCTGAAGATGCAAACGCTGGCTTTTACAGCTTGGTAAGAACACTGCAGAATGTCCCTCCTACAGGCAGTGGGAGCTGAGGGTGGTGTCTACACCTGCTGAGTCTGGTGGACTCTTAACATACTGCTTCTTATTCATTCTGAGCCTCATATGGTGACGCAGTCCAAGGGATAAAACTGAAACGGGGAGAAAGATTCTTCCATGTTAAACTAGGAGGTGGTGAGGCCAGGGAATGTGCTTCAGATCCAAGACCTAGATTTGAGGCCTGGCCTCACCAGGGCGGGGCTTCGGGCACACTGCTCAGTCTGGTCCTGCCTCCACTGCTGGTCCATACGGAGTGATGCTGCCAGCCTGTGGGTGGCGCGGCTACGCTGAAGGCTGGCACACAGCAGGCACTCCCCTAATGCTCATCCCCCTCCCCTGTCCCTGTGTGGAGGCGATACCTGTGCCCTGTATTAGACTCTGGGGGCACCGCAGCACTGGCAAGTGCAGAAGCGGGGCAGCGCTGGACGGATGGAGCCCTGTGCCTCCCCCCAAGCAGGGCAGACCTAGCCCACCTGCTCAGTTCGCAATAAACCCCTGCAGCCCCCAGTGCAGGTTCCCTCTAGCAGGAGAGCTTAACTCGACTCCACATGAACTCTTGGGTCCCGGTCACCCTTGCTTTGGCTCGGCGGGGGATGGTTCAGTATCCTCTCACTAGTCCGTTCTGGGTACCAGTAGGACCAGAACTAATGAAGATATATTGGTGGGAATGTAAACTGGTGCAAAACTGTGGAAAACAGTATGCAGGTTCCTCCAAAAACTAGAGTTGTCACATGATCCAGCAACCCCACTCCTGGGCATACACCTGGAGAAAACACTAATTCGAAGATACAGATGCCCCCAGCATTCACGGCAGCACTGCTACAATGGCCAGGACATGGACACAACCTAATCGTCCCCGGAAAGAAAAACGGTGAAAGAAGATACGATATACATACACATACACGATGGAACGCTACTCAGCCATGAAAAAGAACGAAACAATGCCATTCGCAGCAACAGGGATGGACCTAGAGTGTCACAATAAGTCAGATGGAGAAAGACAACCACCATATGACATCACTCATATGTGGGATGTGAAAGAAGGTGCGTGACTTTGTCTATGAAACAGAAACAGACTCACGGACGCAGAGAACAGACTTGTTTTTGCCAAAAAGGGCAGGGGGGTGAGGGAAAGATGGATTGGGAGTTTGGGACGAGCAGATGCAAACTATTATATATATGTAAAACTGAATCACTCTGCCATACACCAGAAAGCACAGTACCTTGTAAGTAACTATGCTAAGTCACTTCGGTCGTGTCCGACTCTGTGCGACCCCATAGACGGCAGCCCACCAGGCTCCCCTGTCCCTGGGATTCTCCAGGCAAGAACACTGGAGTGGGTTGCCATTTCCTTCTCCAATGCATGAAAGTGAAAAGTGAAAGTGAAGTCGCTCAGTTGTCTCCGACTCTTAGTGACCCCATGAACTGCAGCCCACCAGGCTCCTCCGTCCATGGGATTTTCCAGGCAAGAGTACTGGAGTGGGGTGCCATTGCCTTCTCCTGTAAGTAACTATACTTCAATAAAATAAATTTAAAGAAAAAGAAAGAAGTAGGGAAAATAGCAGCAGGCCCTTTTTAAGGCTCGGTGAACCATGTGGAAAGCCCGAAGGTGAACAGGCTTGAAGAGAGGGAGAATAAAAGTGTCCCAGTCAATGTGGCAACAGGTAAGGCAGGAGGCAGTGGGGATCTGAGTTACAGTTCTGGCTCCCAGCTGCAAGACTTCACAAATGCCCCTCAAGTTCCTTCTGCCTGCTTTCACATCTAAAATGCAGATAATACCATTTGTCTTTCAGTCCTTATATAACTCCTGTGAGATAAAAAATGAAGTGACTCTTAAGAGGGTACCCATGAAAATGTTAGTCGCTCAGTCATGTCCAACTCTTTACAACCCCATGGAACACAATCCACCAGGCTCCTCTGTCCATGGAATTCTCCAGGCAGGAGTACTGAGGTGGGTTGCCATGCCCTTCTCCAGGGGATCTTCTTGATCCAAGGATTGAACCCAGGTCTCCTGCACTGAAGGTGGATTCTTTACTACGTGAGCCACCAGGGAAGCCAAGAGGGCACCAAGAGATGTTAAATATCTCAAGGTAGAACATTATTTGCTGCCAGGGTTCAGAGGGAAACGTCGAGTTGCCTGGATTACCTATGACAATTGTGTACAAGGGCCATTTCTTTGTCCAGCTGCTTGCAGGGCACAACAGACACAACAGCTTGTCATAAACCTCTTCTCACCCCAGGTGCCAGCCCCACTGGGTGCTCATGGAAAGTGAGAGGTCCTCTGTTTCACCCAACCTCAGCATCAGCTAACAGGGCAATGCCAACTGGCCTCGTCTCCTTGTTCACTCACTCAACTCACTCGTTTGTTCATTTGACAAATACTGTACTTTCTATGAAGCAGAAAATAAGGGTTTGGAGTTCAGATTGCTTAGGTTTGAATCTCAGCTCCTCCGAGCAGCTGAGTGGTCTTTGCGAGCCCCATAACCTTTCTTTGCCTCAGTTTCCTCAACTGTAAAATGATGAAAATGTCAGCAACCACCTCAGAGAGCTGTGGGGATGGGGGGAGTAAATTAATTATACTGTGTAAAGTGCTCAGAAATGTGCATGATCAAACACCATGGGTTGGCTCTTACTGTAATTATGAGCAAGGGACTTTTCTACGCCCTTGGGGATGACTTGGTTTAAAAAAAAAAAAAAGGAACTAGAACACCTGCCTTTAGAGAGCTTCTTTTTAGTGAGGGAGATAGAGAAACAAAATAAATTAATTATATGTAATGTTAAAAGCTAGTGATTGCTCTAAGTAAGAATGAAGAGAAGATAAGGAATTGGGACTGTTGGGGAAGAGGGTATTCAGATAAGGCATCACTGAGAAGGCAACATTCAAGAAAAGACCTGAGGAGGGAAAAATGTGAGCCATGCAAGTGTCTGGGAAGGACATAATAGAAAGCAGCAAATGAAGTGCGGCAGCCGTGACAGCAAAGCGTCCAGCAGGTTCCAGGAGGAGCGGGCATATGTGTGTGTGCCCATATGTGCGTGTGTGCATGTGTGTGTGTGTGCATGCATTGGGGGTTGGAAGTAGGAAGAGATGGTATCTGGGAGGTCAGAGCACCCAGAGCTTGTTGGTGGGGGTGGGGGGGGTCCCATATAAAGCCTTGGCTTTTCCTTGGAGTGAAATAGAAGCTACTGGAGAATTCTGGGCAGAGGAGTGACAGGATCTGCTGAGCTGAGAACAGTAGACAGGAGCAGAAGCAGGAACAGAGACAGTTAGGAAGCCACACAGCAGTGCACAGAGAGAGAGAGAGAGAGAAGAGAGAGATAAAGAGGACAGCCTCAGGCATCTTTTTCCAACAAACCTCCATGAAATGCTCATAGGGTGGCTTTGAAGGGTCTCTCAGGCATCTGTTCAAAACTTAACAAACAACTTTTAAAACTACCCTGGGTGCTGGACATCTGAATGTGGATGAGACAGAGTCTCTGGGGACAAAGGCCCACATTTAAAAAAATTACAGAGCAGTATACAACAGATGTCCAACCAGGATGTAAAGGCCACTGAGAGGAGAGAGAGAATTAACTCTGGGGACGGGAAGGGGTGGGGTAAGTGTCAGAGAAGGCTTCCAGGAAATTAGGGACTTCCGGGCTGGGTTTGGTAGGCAAAATAGAAGTTAGTGGCTTAGCACAAAAACAGTGTTTTGCAGATAATTGGTGCTCAATAAAGAGCCACTGAATGGTTTTGGCATCCTGGGGCTTTGATAGAAATAGAAAAAGATACTATTCTAACCCAGAAGCTTTACATAATCAGAAGAGACATAAACAGTAATTTCCAATCTGGTTAACAAGCTCACTTAGACACAGAACATCTGCATTCCTCTCTAATAATGATTTTAGCCAGTCACCAAATTTCTCTAAGTTTGCTTCAGTATGAAATTTCCCTATAGTAACAATAGTAAGAAAGGTCTATTAATCAACACATTTATGAGAAGTAATGTTCTGAACCAATGAACACAACATACTATGAAAAAGAAGTAAGGGCGCTGCCCTTGTAACAAAGGCTAAGTAACAGTTTGGAGAAAATGTGATTCACCTAACACCCACAGAGCTGGAGAAGACGGGGTGGGGAGAAGGGGAGGCTGCCCCCTTGGACAGAAGCACTAGGAGGGACAACATGGGTGGTCCTTCCCTCTTGGTTCAGGTGATGGATCTTTTCCGTTAACCCTCTACCTTGAGTGGGCGTCTGGCTAAACCTTCGATTGAGTTATTACACCATGACATATCAGGTGCAGGTGGATTCAGATACAGGTCTGGAAGCAGCATCTAAAGAAGTAAGGTCAGGAATTTGCTAAAGAAAAAAAGGGGTGGCGAGTGGGAAGCAGGTTCAAGGCTATGAAATTGGGATTTGGGCCAAGTTTAGCCAGCTAGGTGAGGAGTAAGGGGCATATTTGTTATTTATGTTACAACAGAGGAATCCAGAGCCAAGCACAGAAAAAGTGTTCAATACATCATGCGTGACTGACTGGATTAAACACATTTCAGTTGCTTGCTGGCACCTGCCAAGAAACAACTTGTCCTGTCCTCAAAAAGAGTGAACTCTGTCCATGGGTGGCCCCTGGGGCTGATTCCCAGCAGCAGGTGCAAATTTACATTTCCACAAGTGCAATAGATAAGGTGGTGGTGAAGCTGAGCTGTGGTAATGAATCTCTATGGTGATCTTTACACTGCAAGCAAACAAGTTCATGTTGCAAAGATTCAGACATGAACCTCCCACATTTCAAACTCTTCTACATGAGGAGTCTATTGGGAGAAACAAAAACACATGTGCACGTACACACGAATGTTCAAGGTAGCAGTCCACTCTTCACAAAAGCCAAAAGGTGGAAATGACCCATATGTCCATCAGTTGGAGTAAACCAACTGTGGTCTAACCATACAATGGAATACTATTCAGCAGTGAAAAAGAATGCAGTGCTAAGGCATGCTACAGTATGCATGAACCTTACAGACGTTATGCTGAGAAACTGCCCAGGGGCACAAGAGTTTTTTAGGGTGATGCAAATGTTGTAAAACTAGATTGTGGGAGTAATTGCCAAACCCTAATAATTAACAACAACAAAAAGCTCCACTGAATTGTACCCTTACGTAGAGTGAATTTGAGGGTCTGTAAATTACACCTCAATAAAGTTGTTAAAAAACACACACACACACACCTGAAATGCTCTTACAACATGCTCTTCAGCTATATTTTCTACTTCCTGTAAAAACCCTATAAATACTATACAGGATGATTGTGCGCACATCATTTTGCAAGAAGCTGTGTCTTTTATGTGAAAACCAAGTATATTGGTTTCTGGGCTCCGTCAGCAGAAGTTAAGGCTTTCAGAGGACCTACTCTGTGCGAGGTACCTTCTCAGCCTTAAACATGTATTCATTTATTGATTCCTCTACCAACCCCATGGGGTAGGTAGTAGTATCCCCACTGTACAGAAGAGGCAACTTGACCAAGGTCACTGAGAGTAGGGGCTAAGCCAGGAAGTGAACTTGGCTGTCAGACTCTAGGGCCCAGCACTCAACCATTACCCACTTAACCCCCCTGGGTTCAGGAATGGCTGGGCAAACAGCAACCACCAATTTTTCAAAAGAGTGAATACTTCTTAAGCAACTGCCAACCTTCTCCCTGTGTCAGTTCCTCTTCCTCTTTCCCTGTGACCTGGCACTTCCACCCTCCCCGCTACGCGGAGCTATCCAGATTCCCTGCCAGGTTTGTTCTTGCATCTAGAACATGCCCCTTGGAGGTCAGGATTGGGCCCCCATGAACCAGATTTCCCAAGAGGTAAAGTTGATTCCACTGCGGCTCTTGGAGTTAACTCTTTTCTCCCCCTCCCTATCTCCAGAGTGCTTTTCTCATAAATGATACAGCTCCTTGCAAAATAATGTGAGCATGGCTTTCAGAAATTAACCTGAGCATTGACATTCCATCAAAAGAACTTGCTCTACTCTCTGGCCTGAGGCACTGAAGTCTTTCCCAAGAAATGCATAAGGAGAACCTTAACAAGCCTGAACACACCCAGGTTAGGGGAGAAGAGTGCTCTGGATCTTAGAATACACTGGATTTTTCTCCTTGGCACCAGCTCCTACTGTGGGAGAGGGTGTTTCTCTTGGAGAGCAATTCAATAGGGTTTGCTATGCAAATCGGCACTATTAGCACAGTAGAGGGAAAGCAAGTGGTTTTCCTAAAGCCAGGATTCATTCCCGTTGGGTGCTGCCTGGTTTGGAGGGGGAGGTTGCCTGCTGTCAAGCACTCTGTACAGAGTACACACTGAGGCCCAGGGCTTTCTCAATTGTGGTCAAATGGCATCCTCTGGCCCCCATTGCCTGGGGTGAGTGTGATGAACAACCTTGAAAGGGTTCTGGGATTAAAGCTTCCTTATTCCCTTAGCAGATCACACGGAGGGCTCTGAAGGCAGAGATCAGCCTAATTAGGGCTGTGGCGCTCCGACAGCAAGCGTGCACTGCCGCCACCCTTCAGAGCTTGAGGCTTTCCTGTTCACACCAGAAACAGCCTCTCTCCTCTCACTGCTCTTTGAAGATAGTCTTTGGGCGGCAAAAATAATGAACACTCCAAGCTCTGAAACACCAGAGCCTGGAGCTAATCATTAAGAGGCAGAAGACCCGATCTGTGAACCAATGGGGTCTTGGCTTCCTAATTTCCTTCTGGAGTTGGGGAACATTATGGCTTCAAGAAAACCCTCCCCAGAGGCCTAGGATAAACTCAAAATAGGCCCCTTTATTGCTCATTAGCAGCAATGAGAGAATGCTGATAAGAAATGCCCCTAAACACAAACAATTCCTAGAGTGACTTTTCTAAAACACCAGTCTGATAGCATCACTGCCCTATTCCTGAGTTAAAACCTGTCTTCAGCCTCCTCTTGTCCCAGAATCAAATTCTGAGTTCTTGAGCTGAGCCTCAGCCATCTTTTCATGATGTGTCTGCTCCGACCTCCTCTTGCATCATCTCTCTCTCTTCAGTCACAGCCACCTTCCAACTCACCATTTCTGTTTTTCCCCCAGGCCTTCACATCTCGACCTCTCAGGTACCCCCACTTTGCCTTCAGGACTCATCTCCCGCCAAGTGCTTACAGATACTCTCCCTCCCCTCCCCCGTCCCCACCCTGTACCTGAGTTACAGGATCCCAGAGCACACCTGGGTAGTCGCTGTGACAGATGTAGTCAATGGCAGCAGCACTGCCTATCATCCTGACCCTGAAGCTACTTAAGAACAGAGACTCATCCTTTGACACCTCTTCTTCCCCAACTCCAGGAACAGTCTGCAGTCCCCTCCAGTTGACAAATACTTACAGAGCGGATGCATGAATAACAGCAGGCAGAAAAGAAACCCCTGGGTTTCTGTGAGCTGCAGAACTCTGCAGAAGAAAATCTCTACCCAGGAGAAGTGTGAAAGGGCAATTTTATGAGTATGTTTTCTAGGAAACAATTTTATTAATTGTCTCTCCAAGTCATTAGGGTCAAGAGGAGCCTGCTGGATCTTGGCACACAGGAATGAAAAGCACACACACTCATTACCTTCCTTATTCATTTAATCATTCTTTCAGTTTTGTTCACCTTCTCCCCGACAGGCAGAGGGCTAGGCACTTGGATGTCAAGGGGACCAAACTGGGTGTGGCCCTGTATCCCTGGACATTTAACAAGGTCTATTTGGGGAACAGGACCTTCCTGTTTGAAGGGAAATCTAGTAATAGGTTTAAAAAGAATGGGTCACATGATAACTTCTAAGGACTGGCTAGCATTCAAGAATCTTAGGGAAGAAAGAAAGATGGCCTTCAAATAAATATGATAAAGTTTTTTCAAATATCATATGATACCACTTGTATGTGGATTCTAAAAAATGATATAAATGAACTTTTTTTAAACAAAACAGAAACAGACTCACAGACAATAGAAAAGAAACTTATGGTTACCAGAGAGGAAAGGTGGTGGTGGTCAGGGGATAAATTAGGAGTTTGGGATTAACATATACACACAGGTGACAATGACGGTCACTCAGTCGTGTCTGACTCTTTGTGGTCCCATGGACTGGGGCCCGCCAGGCTCCTCTGTCCATGGAATTCTCCAGGCAAGAATACTGGAGTGGGTTGCCATTTCCTACTCCAGGGAATCTTCCCGATCAAGGATCGAACCCAGATCTCCTGCGTTTCAGGCAGATTCTTTACCAACTGAGCCGCCAGGGAAGCCATATACACGCTAATATATATATATACTAATCAACAAGGACCCACTGTATAGCACAGAGACCTATACTTAGTATTCTGTAATAACCAAGTGGGAAAACAATCTGAAAAAGAATGTACATGTATAACTTAATCACTTTGCTGTATACCTGAAACTAATACAGTATTGTAAACCATATATACTCTTGATATAAAATTCAAAATGTCTTTTTACAATGTGGTGGTGAGTAACCATTTTCCCTGAGAGGAAGTGGAGATAGGAAAGGTGGAAGTGGGTTCTGGCAGGGATCCTGGTAAGATCTCAGCCTCCAGGAAGGGTAGTAAAGTCTGTGATGTGTTAAAATCTCACTGCCACAGGCCACAGCATCCCTGTCTGCACCTTTGGGAAGGGCTGGCAGCTTCTTGAGATCAAAGAAGATGGGAAGTATAGCTCTGGGATAAGTGTCATCGCCTGAGGCTCCGGCAATGCTGTTGGCGCAAGCCTGCATGGGCTCAAACCAACCCAGCATCCAACCCTGATTCCATGACTGAGCCCTATGGTTGAGACTCTTGGTTCTTGTTATCCAGAGAATGGATGATGATTGCTACCTCCCAGGATTACTGTGAGGATAAATGAGATGATGCGTTGGGATGTAAAGTCTGTATGTAAAGGGCTGCCCCTGTCAGGATAATGATACTGTCATTCTTGAGTTAAGTGTCATATAAAGAGTGAATGAGATAGTGATTCAAATGCTCAGCTCTCGTGGTAAAGTCTGATGAATACTACTGTAGAATACATTGTCACATAATAATATAATAATATATATTAAATAATCAACAGCAATAGTGTGTCTTTATTGAACATATGTGTCGGCCTTGTTCCAAGCACTTCATATGTACTAGCTCATTTCCACATTAGCCGCTTGAGGTTCTAGTATCATCCTCATTTTGCAGGGGAGGAAACTAACACATCCAAGTCATACGGCCAGAAGGCCTCAGCGGAGGGGCTGGAACGCCAGTGGATGGCTGCACTGTAGTCTCTCTTTCCATTAACAAACGTTCAGAACATCAGGCCCGGGCCCCTGAAGCCTCTGTCTCTGGCTGGCCCCGTCCAGCGGCTGCATTCAGGGATGTCCATGGCTTACCACAGTCTGTGGCCTCAGATCTTTCCTTGGAAACCTGCCTTGGCCTACAGTCCATGCCTACTTTCAGTCTGAACACGCCATTCCTACTTTCAGCCTTCAGAGTCCTCCCTGCCTATGTGTCAAGATCTCTTGATCGCACTAAGATGCTCTGCTTTGAAGCAGAGCTCCTCATATCTTGTACCTGGTCAAGGACCTCATATTTCCCTGCCCACGGGGGCTCTCGGCCTGACTATTTATATCTCTGTGTTATTTTTGAAGCCTAAGGAATTAAGATGTTTTAAAATGATGGCAATGATACTTTTGGCCTTTACTTCTCTGAGCACAAGACACAGTGTCCCAACTCTGTTGGGGGTGGTGGGACCCTAGGAGCCCTCCCCAGCTTTGGAAGTAAAGTTTTGCTTTTATCTGTTTTATATACTTGGATTTCAAGTAAAGTTTCATTTGAAAAGGAATCCTATTTTTAAAAACGTTTGAAAACCACTAAAGAGTCCTACCTATTTGGAATTACCGACATATATTGAGCCATCTATCTGTCCCCCTCCCCACCCAAGTCTTTGTGTGATTCCCGGACAAGGCACAGGTCTGATGGTGAAGGAGGTCTTCATCTTGACCATCCGGTCCCTCCTTTCAGTATCCATTTGACCTTCCACCCACAAGGAACATTTTTACTCCAATGACAGCCAGACTCCTCTGGGTGACCATGGCAGTTCATATGTTAGAATTTCAAGAAGCCCTCATCTAGCTTGTGGAATCCTCCAAATCAGGAAAATCTCACAGGATCATGGTGAGCTTTTACTTATTCACGAGTTGCCTGGGGTACCAGAAGGGGGGGAATGGCGAGGACAGATGGACTTAGGAGAGTCTTACCTGTTTTTCGATGAAAGCATTGATTCTTTGCAGCATCCCCTCGCATGTGAATTCATATGGCATGTATGGCTCAATCTGCAGAAACAGAACAGATCATGAAAGAGGAGGACATGATTCATGTAATCTGTACCTATTTCTCCACTGATCCACCCACACTCAGGTGCCAATGCCTGCAGGCAGTCAGGTGAGGGGCTTAGAATATGAACTTGGAAATCAGCAGACCTGTCTTCACAACCTCCCTGTTCCTTATCAGCTGTGGGATCCAGAGCAAATGAACTACCATCTTTGAGCCTCAGATCCTTCATGTGTGAAATGGTGATAAGAAAAACCCATTCTTTGGAATCTGTGGTGAATATTACATCGAGGGAAAAAGTAAAGTGCTTAGTTCAGTGTCTAACACACAGCAGGCATTCAACCAAAGGTAGAGAGGGTCAGTTGTTGGAAGGTAAGATCTATGGGGCAGGGTCCATGGCTGCGGGATCATCTGTATCCTGGCGCTGAGCAGCAGGGCACACAGTGGAACCAGCAAACACCTGGTGAATGAATGCAGGCCTCCTACCCTGAGAAAGGCATGTAATGAATTATTTCATGACAGTGAAAAAACTTCCTTTTGTACTGGTAGCTGAATATGTACCCAAAGAACTCATGGAGCAAAACACAGTGATGACGCATCACAGAGATTTCAGCAAGAGGTCCCAGGAGGCTAGAAGGTCAAAGCCAACTTCTGCTAATGTTGGGCTCTTAAGACCATCTGTGATTCTAGCAAGCCAAGACTGAGGGAGGACCAAGATATGGAAGATGTTCTATGGGGAGCAAGTAGCGGGAAACTACTTGAAAGAAGGAGTGTGGGAGGACAGAACTAGGATCATGGAAGCTAACGAGCTAGGCTAGAAAGCAGGTCACTGGATTTCCACAAAGGACTTGAGATTTCTACCCTCAGGAGCCTGGACTTTATCTGAGGGTGCAAGTAATGCAGAAGGTGCCTCACTGGGGTGGGGGAGGCAATCTGATCAATACTGTGATACCTGACGGAAGGGAAAGAAAAGTGGGTTGGAGTTCTGCACTGCCTATGCCAACATTCTGAGGTCTGTGTCTTCAGGGGCAGCCGTCTGGCATTATTAACCTGAAATGGACATTACACTTAGGAGAAAATCACCAGTAATCCTATTTTTAACAACTTCAGAGAACCCAACAGCAGTTAGCACGTTCACCACTTCCCTCTTAAATCTGCACTGCTAAGTCACTTCAGTCGTGTCCGACTCTGTGCGACCCAATAGACGGCAGCCCACCAGGCTCCCCCGTCCCTGGGATTCTCCAGGCAAGAACACTGGAGTGGGCTGCCATTTCCTTCTCCAAGTCTGCACTTGCCTATCTCAAATCTACAGGGTGGAAGCCTGGACAAAACGTCTGTGAGGTGAAGCCTGATGAAAATGGGAAATTGACAGAGAAGATACTCATCTGTGGGAAGTCAAGCAGTTGGGCTCAAGGCGTATTCTCCCATTTTCTGTGTTGATTCATACATTACATTTGAAATCTTCATCATCTATCATTGTTACTTTCATAACGTGTCTTTGAATACACAATTAGATGACATATCACACAGCCATTGCTGCCCACATCTACCCAGAGAGAGCCAAAAGAGGCAGAGCCATAAGTACTGTCATACCAGGGCAGGACTATTCTGCAAGAACTGAGGTCCTTTTGTCCCTAGATAGTTCTTCTCAGATGAGCACAAAATTCTTTAACTGACTTATATCTTCCAATCCTGCATCTTTTCATCTCAAGCTTTTGCACCTGCTGTGCCCTCTCTAACCCAAACGTAGTCCTTTACACCCAATGTATACTTTTTATTTTCTTTTAAAAAATATTTATTTAACCAACCTGTGAATGATTCCAGAAGCTTTCTCTAATTGGCTAGAGAATATGTCTCCCCCCATGTTTGTGGGAAAATATATGGAGGAATAAGAACAACAACAAAAAACATATAATAGAGGACTTGGCATGTCAGTTTCATTTATAAAGGGATAAGTAGGATTTCTAGAGTGAGGTAAACAAACAGCAGTGGCCATGTGTCATGCCACCAACAGGTCCAGCTATGCGGTAGAAAGCATACTAAACACTCAAAGGTAATTCCTACAACATATTCCAAAGGGCATCCATTAGAAATGAAAGTGAATTAATTCAAAGAGCTCATGCAATAAACACAGAAAAATGCCTCTTCCTATGTCACCCTACCAACCAAACCCAGGTTAACCAAAGGGATGCCGACTCATTACTTGCTCTGTGGCCAGTTCACTACTCTGAAAGATAAGGAACCAATTTTCCTATACAGGAAAAGCCAAAAAGAAAAGAAACTATATTCTTACACCATCTCTGCCAGTAAGTTCCATGAGCCATCTTGCTGTGTATGGGAACAGGGCCCTCTGTGTGGGAAAGCTCTGCAGCTTAAGGAATATTGAACACTGGCTAGTCTCTGATGTTAGATCTGTTGCACAGATTTTGTGTGTGTGTCAGTGAGAGAGTTTTCTGTCAGTCCTTCAGGGAAAGTCAAGGCCTCTTTGGGGAAATGGAAGGAGAGGGAATGTGAAACCACAATGACTGAGAATCCCAAATAGGGCCAGTTATGGAGAAGCAGGGGGAGCTGTTTGATCATCCTGCCTGGTGGAAGGACTGTTAGTCATGGCCACAGGAAGGATGCCTGCAGACTGCACCATGCAGTCCCTCCTGGCCTTGGAAACTTTCCCTATCCCCCCACATTTTCCTTCATTTTCTCCTCTTTATCTTCTTCCTTCCTGTGGGATTTCCTCTCTCCTCTAGCATCACTCAGTATTCTAAGTCAGAGTGTGGATTTCTATGGGAACTACAATCTGAGATCAGTTAACCCCTGCATGGCTCCACCTGACATGTGGCTTGGCACCAGTCAATGAGATATGGTCTTAGAAGGCAGAAGACCATGGGTTGAGTCTTCTCTTCTTTATCTACTAATTAGAGAATTTTAAGTTAGACACTTCATGTAATTTCTCTTGATGATTTAAAATGTAAGACAGGTCATGCCATTCCACTGTTCAAAACTACCCATCATACTTAGAATAAAATCCATAATCCCTATGGTGATCTCTTTAAAGGCTCTACATATTCTGGCTCCTATGGAATCTTTTATGGTCTCCATTATTTCCAATAGGAAGTTGGTTGTCTTTCATACTATTATTCCCCTGAATATAATAAATTTTTCTCTGGCTACTTTCAAGATTATTTTCCTTATCTTATATTTTTGACAGTTCAGCTACAATGTACCTAACTGTGTTTTTCTCCATATTTATCCTGCTTGGCCTTCACTGAGCTCCCAGGATCTGTAGGTTGATGTCATTCATCAATTTTAGAAAATTCTTAGCCATCATCTTTTCACAAATGTTTCTTCTGGTCGTTCTCTCCTCCAAGATTCTCATCACACATAAGTTGGGTTGTTTGATGTTCCACAGATCTCATATACCCCCTCTTTTTATCTTGTTTCTCTAACTTCAATAATTTCTACTGACAAGTCGTTAAGTTCACTGATTATTTTCCTCTGCTGTGTATAGTCTGCTGATAAATCCAGTGAAAGAGTTCATTTCTGATACTGTCTGTACCTTTGGTTCTAGTATTTTTTCATTTGGCTTAAAATTTCTTTTTTCCATTTCTGCTGAAATCCCCCATCCACATATGCTGTTCACTTTTTCCATCAAACATTTTAATATATTTGTCTCAGCATTTAAAATTTGCTGTCTGATAATTCCAACATCTGGGTCATCTCTGGGTCTGGTTTTATTGACAGAGTCCTCTCTTAATAATGCATAATGTTTTCTTGCTTTTTTGGGTGTTATATAACCTAAAATCTTGTAATTAAATATGAGAAATCTTGGTACCAAATTTCTGACACATTTATAACAAGCTTAAGGGTTATAAGAAATCACTGCAGATGGTGATTGCAGCCGTGAAATTAAAAGACGCTTACTCCTTGGAAGGAAAGTTATGACCAACCTAGACAGCATATGAAAAAGCAGAGATATTACTTTGCCAACAAAGGCCCGTCTAGTCAAGGCTATTATTTTTCCAGTGGTCATGTATGGATGTGAGAATTGGACTGTGAAGAAAGCTGAGTGCTAAAGAACTGATGCTTTTGAACTGTGGTGTTGGAGAAGACTCGAGAGTCCCTTGGACTGCAAGGAGATCCAACCAGTCCATTCTGAAGGAGATCAGCCCTGGGTGTTCATTGGAAGGACTGATGCTGAGGCTGAAACTCCAATATTTTGGCCACCTCATGTGAAGAGTTGACTCATTGGAAAAGACTCTGATGCTGGGAGGGATTGGGGGCAGGAGGAGAAGGGGACAACAGAGGATGAGATGGCTGGATGGCATCACCGACTCGATACACATGAGTTTGAGTGAACTCCAGGAGTTGGTGATGGACAGGGAGGACTGGTGTGCTGCGATTCATGGGGTCGCAAAGAGTCGGACATGACTGAGCGACTGAACTGAACTGAACTAAGGGTTATGATGACAATCATTTTTGTATTACTCTCATCCCTTATTTTATCTCTTTTTCTCACTCTCACTTTTTCCTTTACTTCATTTCATGCTCTTTTTCTTTTTAAATTTTATCTTAATAAACCAGTCAAAATGCTAGTTTCTATCCAGGTCCTACTACTTACTAGTTGTGTGAATTTAGGTAAATTATTTAATTTCTTTAAACCTTAATGTTCTTATCTGTAAAGGATTAAATGAGATAAGGCTCATAAAGATGCATAGAGACATTCTACATGTGTAGAAAGAGCTTCTCCCTACATATCATCTATTATAATTACCTCCCCCCCCCACCCCAGTTAAGTGGCCTTAGTTTAAAATTATTTAAACAAATCTTTGTTGTTTAAACCACCAAGGGAAAGGGTTTTAAAATGTGGAACAGTAGATGTTCCATGGAGTGAACAGAGCCTCACTTAGGAGTGGACAGAACTTGGCAGCCACTCAGTGCTTTATGTGTCAGGCATTCCCACGAGATTTCTGTCCGACAAAAGGGATCTATTAGCTACAAGGTGTTGAACTTTATGATCCAAGATTTTCTGTCTGTACATTAACTTTTTAATTACTCCTCTTTGAGGCCATGCACACTTAACTAGGTGTTGTGGGTTGAACTGTCCCCCCAAAAAGATATGTTGAAGTCCTAACCCTGTGAATGGGACTCTATTTGGAGATGCAAATAGATATAATCAAGTGAGATGAGGTCATACTGATTTAGGGTGTACTCTAATCCAGTAAGGGCTTCCCTGGTGACTCAGAGGGTGACATGTCTGCCTGCAATGCGGGAGACCTGGGTTTGATCCCTGGGTTGGGAAGATTCCCTGGAGAAGGAAATGGCAACCCACTCCGGTACTCTTGCCTGGAAAATCCCACGGATGGAGAAGCCTGGTAGGCTACAGTCCATGGGGTTGCAAAGAGTCGTATACGACTGAGTGACTTCACTTTCTTTTCTTTCTTTCTAATCCAATATGACTGATGTCTTGGTAAGAAGTGGAAAAGACAGAGAGACACACATATGGAGACCATTTCATGACAACAGAGACAGGGATTAAAGTGCTGCAGCTACAAGCCAAGAACACCAGAAGGTGGATGAGACAAGGAAGGACCCTCCCAAAGGGGCTTCAGAGGGCGCAAGGCCCTGCCAACATTTAACTTTAGACTTGGAGCCCCCAGAACTATGAAGGAATAAATTTGTGTTGTTTAAACCACCAAGCTGTGGTTCTTTCTATGGCAGCTCTTGAGGCTAACACCCTAGAGGACTCTGAGACTGAAGAAAAAAGAGCTTGCAATCTTTATGAGGAGGACCCTCTGGTGGGGAAGATTCAGACGTGCGGCAGACACTTGAGGCAACCAGACTCACTAGGCACTTCACCTCTTGGCTGGGCCACCAGAGGTCTGGGGAACTTCTGCCCTAAACTGTTGAGGCAGAGATGTTATTGTACACGTCACTGATGGGAAGCTCTGAGCAGTCACCCCAGAGCTCAGTAAGTATACTCCCTCTAAAGGGACATGGACAACACTGGAATGCTCCTGTTCCCTGGAGATGTTCTTACTAAGCTGAAAATGGCTCTTGTGGGGTACACATTTCTCAAAGGGGTCAGATGGTCCTTTACATGGCCAATTGGTGACTCCTCCCAGGATACATGCCTTTCTAGATTCTTCCCCGTGACTCTCACTGTTCCTCCAACTCTTATCTTCTTGAACCCACTTCTCAGTGTAGGTTTGCAGATCCCTACTCATCCTCTGAGACTTAATGCTGCATTCTCCTGATGTCCTTATAAGAAGCAGAGAAGACACACAGAAAAACCTACAGTTACTGGAGGGGAAAGGAGCAGGGAGGGATAAATTAGGAGTTTGAGATGACAAACTACTATATATAAAGCAGGTAAACAACAAGCTCCTATACTGTACAGCACAGGGCACTATGTTCAATATCCTGTAATAAAGTAAAATGGAAAAGAATATGAAAAAAGAGTATACACACATATCTGAATCATTTTTATGTACACAGAAAACTAACAAAATATTGTAAATCAACTATGCTTCAACTAAAAAAAAAAAAAAGCAGAGAAAACAGACACTCCTCAATCTCTGGCATGTTGGTCTTGGCACCAAACACACTCTGCCTTAGTGCGGTGATTTGCAAATACCTATCCTCACTCCCTGCATGCTTCCCAGCCACCTGTTAGGTACCTCATTATGCTGGGTCCCGAGAACACAGCAGTGAGACAGATATAGTTCCTGCCCATGTTTCACAATCTAGTGAAAATCAAGACTATCACTAACAAAAATGAGAATATTATAGTATTACAATGGCCGTGACATACAAACAACCTGAGTGTCCATTGATGGAAGAATGGATAAAGAAGACATGGTATATATGTTACCTACACACACACACACACACACACACACACACTGGAATATTACTCAGCCACAAAAATGAAATAATGCCATTTGCAGCTACATGAATGGACCAACAGACTATCATATAAGTGAAGCAAGTCAGAGAAAGGCATATCATTGTATGATATCACTGATTTGTGGAATCTAAAACACAACACAGATGAACTTGTCTACAAAACGGAAACAGACCCACAGACATAGAGGACAGACTGTGGTTGCAGGAGAGGGCTGGACTGGGAGTCCAGGCTAGCAGACGCAAACCACTACACATAGAAGGGATGAACAAGGTCCTACTGCAGAGCACAGGGAACTATATTCAATATCCTGTGATAAGCCATAGTGGAAAAGGAATATGATAAAGAACTTATATACGGATAACTGAATCACTTTGCTGTATACTTGAAACACAACACTGTAAATCAATTATACTTCAATAAAAAAGAATACTATGGCATATGTAATACTAACACTGACTTCATGTGTGCATGTGTGCTAAGGCACTTCAGTCATGTCCAAGTCTTTGCCACCCTATGGACTGTAGCTTGCTGGGCTCCTCTGTCCATGGGATTCTCCAGGCAAGAATACTGGAGTGGATTGCCATGCACTTCCCCAGGGGATCTTCCTGACCCAAGGAGCAAACCCGTGTCTCTCATGTCTCCTGCCTTGGCAGGTGAGTTCTTTACCATTAGAGCCACCTGGGAAGCCTACTGACTTCATACGACTGATTAAATGTTTATTATGATGCTGCCACTGCCTTTAAGCACTTTATATTCATTGTCTCATTGAATCTTCTCAAGCATCTGTAAACCAGATGAAACTATCCTTCATCAAGGATGAGGAAGGTTAGTAACTCAGAGGTTAAGTAACTGCCCGAGGGGGTGCCGCTAGATCCTAAGTGGAACCAGCCTCCTTTATGTTTATGAAGTAAGCATCCTCTACAGTGGTTCCGAAAGTGCTGTGCATACAGTAGGTATTTAATACATGATGCTGAACTCATCAGGAAAAGTCCAGAGAAGTTAGTTTCTTATATAAAACTCTATAAGATGTATAGGTAGAAAAGTCAAATAAATAGATGCTATAGAAAAACATTTCCCAGTAATTCCTTAATTATTCCTTATCCGTCTCACTTCTTCTTCTTCTTTTTTTTTTTTTGCAGGGGAGCAAGACTATCTTTCATGATCTTTAGAAGAGCTACATAATTAGGTCGAAGACTCAAGTAACAACTCAAGCTCCTATTACCATACATGGGACCCAGGAGTCATGTCAAAAGATCTGCAGAATCCACACTCATCTGGACACCAGCTCCGTTTCCATGTCATAGAACATCCACCAAATCCGCAGGCCAGCCCTTTAGCTGGGCTGTTTTCTAATGCCAGAGTTAAGCTGACATGGAAATGTTCTAACTACTCGAACAAAGGGGCTGGGATGCTTTCCACACCATCCCATTCACATTACCAATGGAGAAGATGGAATAAAAGAAACAACCTTCTGACTTAAAATCGCTTTCACGGCATCTTCGACCTCCTCCTGATTGCCAAGGTCAATGGTCCAAACGTGTGGCCGGCCGATGAAAACTTCAGCGTAAGGATGCTGCGACGTCAGCTGGAAAAGGAAAAACAGAACCTCAGTCTCACGAACACTGACTTTTTCAGCCTTCTGTGCCAGGTGAAGTGTAATGCTGTCTATGATTCAGAGTTGGACTTGTGTAGGTAACAAGTCATTTTCTGTTCTTCCTCCTGACGATGGAAACCTCCTAAGCACCCCATAAGCATGCGTGCAAGCTAACTCACTTCATTTGTGTCCAACTCTTTTTGCGACCCGATGGACTGTAGCTTGCCAGGCTCCTCTGTCCATGGGATTCTCAAGGCAAGAATACTGGAGTGGGTTGCCATACCCTCCTCCAGGGGATCTTCCTGACCTAGGGATCGAACCTGTGTCTCTTACCTCTCCTGCACTGGCAGATGGGTTCTTTACCACTGCGCCACCTGGGAAGCCAAGTCAACCTCATAAGCAGATAATAACAAAAGGGGGAGGGCTCCGTAGCTTCTCTGTTTTTGACCCAGCAGGACATCCACTGGGCCCTCCGAAGTCAGGACTGGATATGTATACCCTCTGGATTCGCATGCACAGCACTGACGGGTTCAGGTAAGGAAACCAAGGCTGTAAGGTGTGCCCGGCTGGTATCACCCCTAGTGCCTGTGGGTGCCCATCAGGTTCATGTGGGACATTTAAAAAGACACATGGGGACTTCCCTGGTGGTCTGGTGGCTAAGACTTTGAGCTCCCAATGCAGGGGACCTGGGGTTCAGTCTCTGGTCAGGGAACTAGATCCCACGTGCCTCAACTAAAAGTTTGCATGTCACAATTAAAAGATTGCAACATGCAAGATGTAACATAACACAACGAAGATCAACAATCCCGAGTGCTATCACTGAGACCTGTCTCAAGTAAAGAAAAAATATTTTTTTAATTAAAAATATATATATATTAAAAAAAAGACATACAGCCAGGCTGTCTTAGACCCTCTGGGCCTGGATCCTGGGCACTTTAGAGGGGATTCTAGGAGTCTAGGGGTCCCTGAAGAGTAAGAGGCAGGCCATGGCCCTGCCTGAGACCCACAGGGCAGGTCCAGTGATGTCTCCACACCCTGAATACCATCTGGAAGAAAGAGTTACATGTCATAACCAGGTGATGTGGGGGCTGTTACAAGTGGCTGTTCAACCCCTCAAATCACGCCAAGAAACAATGAACATTATTTCCTCAGTTATATCCCAGCCCTGAAAATCACCTGGATGGAACTAGTATCTACTATAAAATACTGGTTAGGACAGATAAGCATAATAAAATTGCAATAAAGTCATTACAGGTTTTAAAGTCATAGAACGACACGTAATGGCACATATGAAAGGTGACAAAAAGAGAAACAAGAAAACCAGAAAAAACAGAATTTTTGTAATAATCATCAGCAGAACATTGGAACCTTAACAGTCATAAAGACAATTTGTGATCAGAAAAGCAAGGAAAGGCAGCTTTTATTCTAAAGGAGGTTTTATTTTAAAAACAAAGGGTGACCAAAGAGACCCAGAGGAATACTGGTAACTCTCAGTTCTTAAAAAACCCAGTTTTTAAGAAAACTAAATTTGTCCCTCAGACGTATCCCCACCTTTATTCTTGTATCCCTATAAGGGTGTGATATAAAGACAGCATTCTAGACCCTGTGAGCACATGTTCAGTTCTTGGGTTGGCGGGTGCTTTCCTAGCCCCTGGCTGAGGACCAAGGATGCCAGATGCCTTGAGATGGGATAACAGTCTTGCATGGGGCAGAGCTGTCCACTCCCCACAGGCCTTCACATGCCTCCCAAGCTCTCATGTGGGTTCACAGAATCTACTCTTTGGCACAATTTGAATACATATTGAGTTTTCCAGGAACATAACTGCCATGTAAATCAAAGAACCTTTGTGTTCTGTTTTATTCGAATTTCACCAACGAGTCATTATTGTTTCAGAAAAATCATGGCGTAAAGTCAATGCCACCCAGAAGCTCTGGGTCTCCAGGACAATGTACCCTAACTAGTCCAGATGTGAAGCTGTCACAGTAACGCCAATTGTGTGTGTCTGCGTATCTGTGTGCACGTTTCTATTTAGCTTATCTTTCCTGATGGCAGTTATAAGCAAAAAGGGCTGACCAGCTTCACCTCAACGTCTTATTCCTCTTAAATACAAACATATTCACCGTAGGGAGGCATGAGACACCACCGCTGCCTTCTGGTGTGCTTCGTGAGCATGGTAGAGCATTTCTGGACTATGCATATACAAAATCTCTTTCACCTTTTTGCAAAGTATTTTCATTTCTCATTCATATTAGAGTTAGAGAATCAGCCTTTTAAAAAATTATGTATGTTAGCAGGGCATATTACATGAATTCATTTCAGGACAGACAAGTAGATATAATACACTTAAAGAAGGGGCTGGTTCTCTTTTTTCCTTTAGACCCCAGTATACTCAGAGAACTGGATGATTCAATGGGCAGCTCTCCATCTTGCTTTTGATCACTGTTCTTTGTGTCTTACCACATGAATGATGTGCATGCAATAGCTGGTGGTGGGGAAGCGGGGAAGAAGATAAATTACTGGGCACCCATCTGAGCCTTCGCTGGCCCCCACTCATACGCTTCTAGACGCAGGGATCCTAGGTTTTATTTCTGCCTCCTCTGCCAGAGTCACACCTCTTGCTAGCCTGCAGTTCCCCATCCGTCTGACATGTACCCTCTTCTTTTTGCTCATCTGTGTGCTGAGTGAAAAAGGAGAGTGGCTGCAGGCTCTTGGAGCTGGGGGAACATCCTTTTCTTTTTTTCAGCACATACGGTAGATTGAGCACGTATCCTCGAAGCCCCTCGTTGGCCAGGCACTGTGCTCATTACCCATGCAGGTGTTATTTATCAGGTTTCCCGTGTAACAGCGAGGATTCTCAGGTTTAGAGGGGTTTCCAATTCGTCAGGACTATATAGCCAGAAAGTAACAGAGCAGATTCAAATCCAGATCCTTCAACAACTTTTAGCTTTTGATAAAAAAGGAAGATGACAATTTTAAAAGATGGTCTTGAGTTCTTTAGACAAAGACCAAAAGAAGCTCAATGTAAACACCAGCCTTTTCATCATTTTTTAAAAACTTGCTAAAAAAAGAAAAATTACAGGACTGAATGTATGTCTGTATAAGACCTTCCCTGAAGCTGAGCAAAACGTCACACCATTTTCATTTTGCGACCTGGAGAACCAAGTAATTAATTCTTCCAATTGAATCAGGGTAAACGAAAGCTGCCGTCAATGTCACTATTTAGCACTCGGTCTCCCCTCTGCCTCTTAAGGTCCCTGCTTATTTACAAGGTTGCTCTAGGCACTTAGAAGATACGAAATGCTGAGCCATTATCATCATGTTCATTTACATTTATGGAGGGTTACTTAATTTTATGAGTAAGGCTTTCTGTGATGCGTTATTCCCCATCTGAATGTTACACTCCTCCTCATTAATTTATTGAGAACCATCTGCTTTGAGCTACTTCATTGTATATCCATTAGTATGTTTACTGAAGTATATAGTTTGTAAAAGTCATGAAAATCTTATTAACTATGAGACATTATTTCAGAGTGGCCATTAAATCTCCAGGAAGAACATGAGTTCTCTTTATGGAAGAGGAAACGCTGGAGCCAGAGAATTTCCAATGGTTTACAATGTCAGAATAATGATCAAGAACCTGCTAATATGTTTCCCAATATAAAGATTAAAATACAATCCATATTACATTTCAAGTATAACTTGAACCAACCACACTATACTTAAGGCACATGAACTTCTCTTCCTGAGTATGTAGAGCATGGTTTTAAAAAGGGGTCCAATGAAGGGGATATCGGTTCAATCCCTGGTTGGGGCACTAAGATCCCACATGCCTCAGGGTGATAGAGCCCATAAGGTCTAGAGCCCGTGTTCCACAACAAGAGAAGCCTGCATACAGCAAGTAGAGAGAAGCCCCCGTGCAGCAACAAAGAGCCCATGTGCCACAACAAAGGCCCTGCTGCTGCTGCTAAGTCGCTTCAGTCGTGTCCAACTCTGTGCGACCCCATAGACGGCAGCCCACCAGGCTCCGCCATCCCTGGGATTCTCTAGGCAAGAACACTGGACTGGGTTGCCATTTCCTTCTCCAATGCATGAAACTGAAAAGTGAAAGTGAAGTCGCTCAGTCATGTCTGACTCTTAGCGACCCCATGGACTGCAGGCCACCAGGTTCCTCTGTCCATGGGGTTTTCCAGGCAAGAGTACTGGAGTGGGGTGCCATTGCCTTCTCCGAACAAAGGCCCAGAACAGCCACAAAAATAAAAATGCTGCTGCTAAGTCGCTTCAGTCGTGTCTGACTCTGTGCGATCCCATAGACCGCAGCCCACCAGGCTCCCTCGTCCCTGGGATCCTCCAGGCAAGATGCAAAAATAAAAACAAAGCTTTTTCCCTGCTAAATACAAAGAAAAATTTAGACTTCTCTTCAAATGAATGCAAAGAAGAGACATAGATACAATTTATATGGATCAATTGTTGTTTAGCTCAAAAGATTAGCTAGGGCACAAAAAGATGGCTATGAAATTATATATGCTTCGGTTAGAATTTTTCAATTTGTTGAGGGGAAAAAAATGATACCTTCTAGGGATTCTTGACCCTTAGAAATCGGTACAAGTGTTGATAGCTCTTTCCCAATTAAAAGCATCTTTGGTATATGTGCCGCCGAAGTGGGCACTAAAAGTATCTTTGATCAGGGGGATTCTGTGAGCTGAAAAGCAGAGTGCGGTAGCCCACATGCCCATGAGGTCAGGTTCACTGGCTCCTCTCAAAGCTGAGTCACGTCGCTGGCTATCAGCCTGCTCTCTGCACTGTCTCCAGCAGGGAAGGAAATGGACATCAGATGGAACCTGTCCTCCTGCATAAAGCAAAGTGACCTGCTTGGGGTTTCCCTCCAACTCATCGACATTCATGTTTCTCAAACTCGAAACCCACCTCTTTTTTTCCTTTAAAGCACAGCTCCTCCACCATCCCCATCTCAGCTAACCCAGCCTACTCACCACCTGGCAACACTCCAAGTTAACTAGCCTTCTTTAATGTACTTGGTTATTTCCTTATGCATTCCCATTGATTAAGCATCATTCTTATCATGCTTCCAAATCAGTCTGAGCTCCTGGGAACAGGAAATGTGTCTTGGTAAGTTCCTCTAATGTAGTGACTTAGTACCACAGATCCTGTGGGGATACAGTGAACATCTGTCAGCTGACCTCTGCATCCCAGCCCTCCTGTGGGGGCCCATGGCTGATGGAGTCACCTGTGGGAGGTCACTCATTGAGCAGCTATTGAAAGGCTCCGCCAGTGCCAGTCTAACTGGAGTCTCATTCCAGCACTGGTCGGACCATGTGAAGGAACAGGAGGAAGCAAATGCCTGGGTGGCAGCTCCAACACCTATTCCCTTTTTATGCTGTGAAGGATGAAAACCCTCTATCATCTCAGCAAAGAAGTCAATTACTAAAGGAATGCAACTGACAGGGTGAACACACTTAGCCACTGCAGCCTGATCTGATCTATATATCATCACATTACATCACATCACATGCTGGGAAAGGGGTAGACTGTGTTTAAGAGGAGGCCTACTTTTTTTTTTTTTTCCGGGAAAAAGTAGTCAGTTGCAACACAGTGCTATCAAAATCTTCATGAATCAAAATTTAAATTATCATCTAACTCTAATGATCTAGAAGGTACCAATCTAAAATACTTTTGATAACTCATTTCCCAAAGGCTTGTTATAGAAATTGCAATAAGAAGAGATGGGTTTCTTTGCTTTCCATGCACTAAAAAAAAAAATTCAAGATGATGGAAAAATCACCATTAGAACACCACTGTAATAATGGTTGCAAGCAAGATCTACTGACACATAGTAAAAATAAATGGTCAAAAGTTGGAGGATCTACAACAGGCTGAAGGGTAGAGTGGAGAGGGAGATGGGAGGAAGGTCTGAGGGGGAAGGGACATGGGTGTACCTATGGCTGATTCTTGTTTATATATGACAGAAAACCATAAAATTCTATAAAGCAATTATCCTTCAATTCAAAAATTAAAAAAAAAAAAGTTGGAGGATATTTGCATGGTTTCAAAGTACTTCCCCCCAAAATAGAAAAAATTAGTAACCTCACAGTGGAGAAGTGCTGGCCAACATGACCTTGACCAAGTGATCAAGGTTACATCATCAGTAATAAGACACTGACATCACTAACCCCCTGATATGATACACTGAGGTCACATTACTTCTGCAGGATTCTTGCCAAAAATGTCTAATCTTAAACTAATCAGGAGAAAACACCAGTCAAATCTAAATTGAGGGACAGTGTTTAGAATCACTGACTGGTACTCAAAATGTCAAGGTCATAAATGACAGTAAAAGACTAAAGAACTGTCACAGATTGGAGGAGACTAATGAGACACGACAAGTAAAGCCCACCTGGGATCCTGCAACAGGAAAGGGATATTAGTGGAAAAACTAGTGAAATCCAAATAAAGTCTGCAGCTTAAATAATGCTAGGGTACCAATGTTAATTTCTTGGTTTTGACAATTACACTGTAGTTTTATAATATGTTACCATTAGTGGAAGCTGCATGAAGCACATAACCAAACTCTGTACTATTTTTGCAATTTTTCCATAAGACTAAAATTATTTCAAAATAAATAAAAAGCAAGTTCCAACAATTCTGCTCATAGGTATATATACCACGAAGAACGGAAAGCAAGGATTCAGATACCTGTACCCCCGTGTTCACAAAAGCATTATTTGTAACAGACAAGAAATGGAAATAACCCAAGTGTCCATAAACAGATGAATGGATACATAAAATGTGGTCCATTCATACAATGAAGTACTATTCAGCCTTAAAGAACAAGATTCTGACACATGCTACAACATGAATGAACTTTGAAGACCCGCTTAGTGACATAAGCCAGTCAGAGAAGGACAAATGCTGCATGATTCCACTTATATTAGGTAACTAGCGGAAGTAAGAGACAGAAAGTAGGGTAGTGGTTACTATTCTGTTCAGGGCTGGGGGAATGGGGAATGGGGCATTATTAGTAATGTGCAGAGTTTCTGTTTGGAACAATAAATGTTAAAAGATAGTAGTGAGTGGTGATGATTACATGATATTGCAAATGTACTGAATTCCAGTGAACTGCCCACTCAAAAAAGGTTAAAATCATAATTTTTCATTGCGTATAATTTATTGCAAAAAGTGGGAAAAAACACTGAAAATTAGAAATAATTATCCAATTTAGGCAGACATAAAAACTTCACGTTTCCTACACTCAAATAAAAACAGAGGAATGACTTGATGGCCCACACTTTTTTCCCAGAGCTCCAAAGTTTCAAAATCGGTCATAGGCTAAAGCACAGATGCCTAAATTGAGATGTTCTCACTGCTGGAGAGCATCTTTTCAAAGTTTTCCAAAGAATAAGTTCTCAAAGAATAAGATTGAGGGTTCCTGATCTGTGCCCTGGTGCCTCCCACAGCATGCGAAGTTCAAATACTTGCCCCTCCAAAACAAAGAACTCAAATTCATAATATTAGCAGAAGGAAAAAGCAGGCAAATACGCACGCACGCACACACACACACATACACACACACATTCACTGACTCACACAGCCTGTTAACTTTTGTCAGAGGTTATCTGGGTCACAAGGTCCATCTTTTTTCAGGATAATCTGTGGTCCTGCTGATCTTCCCCCATCTCCTTTGCCCTTTCACCAATGATGGGGAGGGTCAAAGAAAAGAACTCTCAGAATAATCAACTCTATTAACTGGTCAGCTCTCTAACTGGTAAAGAGTAATCATGGAAAACGTGCTTTATTCACTGGGGGCATTTCAGGAGCACTGTCCTATAAAGGTTTGAAAGTAGCAGAGTTGAAAACAGTATGCTTTATTTTATTTTATTTTTTTTAACAGTATGCTTTAAAAACATGTGTGGGGGTCAGGGTCGGGAGGGTTGCACAGCAGAATCATCCTTTTGTCCTGAATGATAGGGGCACTGGGACAACTCAACACTTAAAGGCTTCCTCCTTGCAAGCAGCCCGCAGAGCCACTTACTAACTAAATAAATACGAAATAATAAGAAATTGATCTTATTGTTCCTTGCACATGCTTATTTTCTAAGCAGATAAGGAAATACCCAGCTCGGTCACTCACATGCACTTTTGTTTATTGTCCCAAATAGAATCCAACTGCCTTCAACAGTGATTCATTCCCTGTTGTGGATTTTCAAGAGAACCCCTGAAGGCAATTCAGATAAGGCTTCTACAAACAGTTCAAGTAACAGCAGAACTGCTTCTCAGGGTGGTGCTGGCTGACAGCTAAAATACCAGGCACACTATTAAGTCACTCCTGATACATCATTTCTCTTAAGGATGATGATTCTTTAAGGAAGGACCCCACAGCCCACTTTTTATTCCCCAAAGCTCATCACAGAGAGTAGGTTCTTTAAAAATACCCATTAATGATCCAAAAGGATACATGCACCCCAGTGTTCATTGTAGCAATGTTTACAATAGCCAAGACATGGAAGCAATCTAAATGCCCCTTGACAGAGGAATGGATAAAGATGTGGTACACATATACAATGGAATATTACTCAGCCATTAAAAAGAATGAAATAATGCCATTTATTTCAACATGGATGGACCTAGAAAGGGTCACACTGAGTGAAGTAAGTCAGACAGAGAAGGAGAAATATCCTATGACATCCCTTATCTGTGCAATCTAAGGAGAAATGTTACAAATGAATTCACAAAACAGAAAGAGACTCATAGACTTATAGAATGAACTTATGGCTTCCGGGTGAAAGGAGGGAGGGAAGAGATAGTTACGGAGTTTGGGACCGACATGTACGCATGGCTATATTTAAAATGGATAACCAACGAGGATCTACTGTATAGCACATGGAACTCTGCTCAATGTTATGTGGCAGTCTGAAAGGGAGAGGAGTTTGGGGGAGAATGGATACATGAGTCCCTTTGCTATACCACAATACAAAATTAAAAGTTTAAAAAAAAAAAACCTGTTAACCAGTTGATTTTCTTTTTATTCCATAAACTAATCATTCAGAAAAATAGAGTCCAGCCAATTAGAAGGTTGGAGATATCTGTTCAAATTAAGATGGAGATGGGGTTTTGTAGATGGATGGAAATTAGACTGGATCTTGGCTCTGAAACTACCTAGTGAGGGGATGTAATCAAGCCATCCATGTCTGAGTCCCTGTACACCCTCTTCCTTCCACCCAACTGTATTAAGTTCCCTACATACAAATGAGTTCCATTCTGAGAGCACATTCGAAAATCTAGTCTGTTTGTAAGTTCAACAAAGGTAACCGAGGTCCCTAACTAACACAATTGGCTATACAGGAGTACTGTGATAGGTTTATAATACTTTTCACACAAATAATATGTAAGAACAAATACAAAAAGTAAAGAAAACATTTTTAATCTTACAGTACAGTATCTTAGAAAGTACAGTAGTATAGTGCAACAGCTGGCACAGAGGGGCTGACATCAAGCGAACAGGCAAGTACCAGCTACATCACTGCGGCTTTTATGCCTGCTTCTGGACATCCTGGGCTTGAAATGAAGCTACTGTCCTACTGTACTCTATAGAGTACTGCAAAGTACACAAAAGCACAGCCGCTTGTAGAGGACGCAAGCACGTGGCAGTGCATCCCAGACACGTGAACGAATGTGACTGATTAGTGAACACACGTTCGCGTCTTTGAAAGGCCACAACTTGAAGGTGTGTACATAGGGGAGTTACTGTGCGTGAAATGAAGTTGGCAATACCTACCGTCCAAGGCTCTGAGGTTCAAATGGGCTCCTTGCACTCAATAAAGAGGTACCATTCATACGAGTGAAAGCAGGAGTTTTACAGATGCTTACCTCTCTCAGAGTTGGCTTGCCAATGAAAAAGTCTGTGTTTTTGCTGCTTTTGGGTGGGTTGAACTTGGGATTCAGAAAAGCACATCCATTTGCGATGGCCTCCAGGGGAGCTGGGCCTTCGTACGGGAACCCAAGACCAACAAACAGCTGTAAGACAGAGAAGCACACCACATGTAAACACGTCGACCAGGACTGGCATCCCTGGCTCCCAGGGGTCTCTTCTGGGCTCCATGCCTGTGCAGACACCTCTGAGACTGGGAAGTTCCAAGGCCCTGGGGAGCTGGGGTGATGAGAAGCCAGTTTACAAGAGGACCTGAAAAACATGACCAGGGACCTTGGCCCAGGAAGGTGTTCAGGTCATTAGGAATTTCACTTCTCTGTAAAAAAAAAAAAGTAAAGGAGTAAGTGTTGGGGTGGGTAGTTGAGGGGGTAGGGAGGTGGGGGTATTCAAAGAACAACAACAACAACAAACCTCAAGACTTAACAATAATCTTTCTGTAATGCAACAGGAGACATGACTGGAAAAACACTTGCTTAACTAAACAGAAGGTTTCTTCATTGAACCAAAGGAACAACAGGCCCTTTCAGGGATGCTGGGCACAGGGACAGAGAGGTCGCTCGGCAGTGTGATTGCAGTTCACATGGAGCTGCTTGGAAATGATGGGAGGTCAGCAAACATGGGTTTTCATAATGGGGTTTTCACTGGGGGACATCAACATCTTGGTTTTTATTTTCTTCTCGATGTGGGGAAAGGGTGCAGAGCTGTGACTGGGCAAGGCTTTCCCTCTCCAGCAAGTAACCCCTGAGTTGTCCCCACAGCAGACAACAGATGGCAGCAAAAACACATCTCAGAGTCCTTGTAGAGAATGCTGCGGCCCAGAGCCCCCGTGACAAAAGGGACTTGCTGCAGTTCAGTGGCTCTGATTCCTGAGACCAGAAATGAAACATCATCGCATAGAAAGGCCTCCCTGTGAACCCGCCTCCCAGGGTGTTTCACACCACTGAGGGGCTGTGTGTCCTGACGGGCAGGGTCTGAGTCTGGGCTTGGTGACATGTGAGATCTCCCTAGCCACATGAAGGAGCTGCTCCTGAAACCTCTCCAGTCTCGGAGGCACATCCAGTGGCAAAGGACAACTGGGCCCCAGCGCCTCCTTTCCTTCTGCCATCACACTGGGGAACAACCACATGGCCAGGCCCCCAAAGTGAAGGAAGCTGCTGGCTTGGACATGGCTGGATGCCTGATTCTCTTCTCCTGGGTCCTCTCCCCAGCCATCCTATCTCTGCAGCTTTAATTGAATGATGATTTGGAATGGTTCTGTCTAGAGAGCCCTGAGTACAAGCTGCTGGGTTCCCCAGGCAACACTGGAAGATGAAGCATGTATGTGCTGGGCACCCGATTCCAGGGCTTAACCCAGTGTGGCCCACGTTGGCCATACTGAAGAGTCAGGAAGCCCCTGCAGGGAATTTTCTGGGGCAAGAAACTAAAATCTCAGGTTTTCTGGAGAGACATCCTATAACTGTATGCTCTTTTGCACAGAACAGTGTACTGAAGTGTTTTGTTGTTTAGAAGAATAACCTTTCCTAGCTTGTAGACCTTGAGATGATTCTCAGAGACATCCACAAGGGAAGGAACCATGGAGGAAAAGCTTTGAGAAGCCAGCTGAGCTTCCTCTGCTGGTGGCGGTCATTTCTCCTGGAGCAGAAGAACCAGAGACACAGAGGGGAGGGAAACATGGTAGCCGGATCCTGGAAGCTGTCTGGTAGGCCCCAATTTTGGGTCTTATTATGTAGCTAACTTTATTTTCTTGGGCTCCCAAATCACTGTGGATGGTGACTGCAGCCTTGAAATTAAAAGACGCTTGCTCCTTGGAAGAAAAGCTATAACAAACTTAGACAGCATATTAAAAAGCAGAGAGACCACTTTGCCAACAAAGGTCCATCTAGTCAAAGCTATAGTTTTTCCAGTAGTCATGCATGGATGTGAGAGTTGGACCAAAAAGACAGCTGAGCACCGAAGAACTGATGCTTCTGAACCATGATGCTGGAGAAGACTCTTGAGACAAACCAGTCAATCCTAAAGGAAATCAACCCTGAATATTCATTAGAAGGACTGATGCTGAATCTCCAATACTTTGGCCACCTGATGCGAAGAGCCAACTCACTGGAAAAAACCTTGATGTTGGGAAAGACTGAGGACAGGAGGAGAAGGGGACGAGAGAGGATGAAATGGTTGGATGGCATCACCGACTCAATGGACATGAGTTTGAGTAAACTCTGGGAGATAGTGAAGGACAGGGAACCTGGCATGCTGCAGTCCATGGGGTCCCAAACAGTCAGACATGAGTGAGCGACTGAACAACAACAACATGTAGCTAATAGGAGTTAGACTGTCAGAAGAACTTACATGTACAGGGTGTGGCCTGTGCATGCGCCTTAGGGGTGGGGTACAACTGACAACAGTAGAAGAAATGAAGGAACTGGCGGGAAGATCTAGTTCCAAGACATCCAGCTTCATTAAACATGAAGAATCCAGGGATACTATCCTTGAGGCTTTTGATCTCTGTGATCTGTCACCCCAGACGGATTTAGGGGAGGAGGTGCCAGCTCTCCAGGGAAAAGAGGACCTCTATCAGGCTGTGGCTGGACTCAGGAAAGCACAGGGCTTCCAGATCCTGAAAGATGCAGACAGGGGTCTCCATTGGTTTAACCAGAGACCACAGTATTTCCTAACCTCTGAAAATCAGGGCCTGCCATGAAGCACTGACACTGTCATCAACGCCAAACTGCAAAGAATAACTTTGGAGGAAATGCAGGAACCACAATGCTTGTCTATTTAAATCGAAAATCCTGGAAAAAGAAATTTAATTAGTTCCTTCAGACCTACCAATCTGAACCCATTAATTAAAAGGATTTGAGGCTGTTGCTTAATGGACTCAAATGTGACCCAGGTTTAATTATATCTGAATAACAATTTGCACCATCTCTTCTGCCCTGCTGGCAACTGAGTATCTCAGTACACATAAAATAAACACTTTGGGCTGACTCTCCAAAGCCCCACCAGTTCATAATGAATCTTAAGCAAACACCACACAACTTCTTGGCAATGAGTCTTCATCACACTAATTAGGATTGCAGGAAATGCACTACTTGCAAACACCAAAACAACAGTTTTTTGTCCCTCCTGTCAACAAACAACTTTTCTTCTTGCTTCCTGTGTCCTCATTACCTGTGATGTTCTAATGTAGCAGATGTATTAAGGTCAAATAGCATACTTGAGGTTTGAATGACAAGAGGACAGGCAGAGTTTGTCACCACCAAGGGCATTCTGTGAACTTGTGAGGACTTATGGTCTTGCCACACACTGGCACTTAACCACACTGAATTGCTTTTCCCCCAACTCCCCACTCCCCCATCATTCTGTCCACTTAGATTTCCTTAGCACAGGAACAAGAGAGACACTGCAAGAATGCATTCAAGTGCAAAGGCTCAACTCAGGAGGAAGCAGTATGTTTTATTGATACTTCATCTTGTCTTCAGAAGCCTAGACTGTAATGAGGATATTCCAGATGACAGAACATCTCCATGGCTGCAGCTTGACTCCATCAATGAGCGTTTCTAAATAGAGCTCTAAATTACATGCTCTAAAATTTAACTTTTGAACTAATACTAAGGAAGAGAGGACAGATGAAGCTCCAGGACTGGGACGTCCCTAGGTATCAACAGAGTTCAGTTAAACTACTCAGATTTTCACTCTGTGTGAAAGGAGGAACGAAATTGTTTTAAACCCGTAAGTGAAGCAGTTGACAAAGAATCCCTTAAGAGCAGATAAAAGTAGTTCTTAGACATCAGTGCATATATGTGGAATCTAGAAAAAAAAATGGTACAGATGAACTTATTTGCAAAACAGAAATAGAGACATGGACGTAGAGAACAAACATATGGACACCAAAGGGGTGGGAAGTGGGAAGAATTGGGAGATTGGGACTCACATATACACACTATTCAGTTCAGTTCAGTCGCTCAGTCGTGTCCGACTCTTTGCGACCCCATGAATCCCAGCATGCCAGGCCTCCCTGTCCATCACCAACTCCCGGAGTTCACTCAGACTCACATCCTTCGAGTCAGTGATGCCATCCAGCCATCTCATCCTCTTTCATCCCCTTCTCCTCCTGCCCCCAATCCCTCCCAGCATCAGAGTCTTTTCCAATGAGTCAACTCTTCGCATGAGGTGGCCAAAGTACTGGAGTTTCAGCTTTAGCATCATTCCTTCCAAAGAAATCCCAGGGCTGATCTCCTTCAGAATGGACTGTATAAAATACATGACTAATGAGAACTTACTCTATAGTACAGGGAACTCTACTTGGTGCTCTGTGGTGACCTAAACAGGAAGGAAATTCAAAAAAGAGGAATATATGTATATGCGTGGCTGATTTATTCTGATGTACAGCAGAAACTAATACAACAATGTGATGCAACTAAACTCCAATTTAAAAATTTTTGTTTGTTTGTTTTTCAAAAGGTAGTTGTTAGGCAGATTCCATGGCTGTGGTAGGTTTCCAGGCTCTCTCTCTCAAGTGGAATATCCAGGATAACCCAAACCAGGAGATTGCATGCCCAACAGACACTTTTCTGACTTGTTTTCATTAGCGAAGTTGATGGAGTCACTCAGGATGGAGTCTGAGCAACAGTCAGCCTCAGTTCATCCAATAAATAGATTATCAACACAAAGTGATCAGGACAACAAAGTGGTTAAGAACACAAGCTCTGGAGTCAGGTCGACCAGGTTTCTAAGCCTGACTGTACCATCCCCTAGCTCTGTAACTGTAAGAAATTGTTATGTGCCTCTCTCCATGGATTATCTGAGGTCCAGTGATAATGCATTTTCTCTAGTTACAGGTCTCAGTCAAGGTAACACAAGCTCTCTGAGCCTGTCTCTTCATGTGTAAAATGGCTGAAAGTAATAGTGCTTTTTTCATGGGGCTGCTGTGAGGATTCAAGGAGATATTTCATAGAAAGGATGTATTCCAAGGTTTGGTTCTAGTGTTTAGTGAACACTGACTAAGTTCAAACCCAAGTTCCACTTGGTACCCCTATGGGCCACATGCTGTGGCTAAGTCTTGTTTACCTTTCAGATAATGATTGGGAATCATTATTTGGTAACAGGTATCCCTTTTATATTTTTAAAAAGAATCCACACAAGGCTGGGCATGGAGAAATTTTATTTTCCTGATAAGTGATGCTTTCATGTAACCCAAAGGGTCTCTCTCTGGACATCTGTCTTTCGTTCAGTACTGAAAGAGGAGGCAACAGTGGCCAAAATCTCTTCCCTATACATTTAGCTACTCCCTCTCCCGATCTCCAGGATTCCCCGGTGGCTCAGATGGTAAAGAGTCTGCCTGCAATGCAGGAGGCCAGAGATCTATTCCTGGGTCTGGAAGGTCCACTGGAGAAGGAAATGGCAGCCCATTCCAGTATTCTTGCCTGGAAAATCCTATGGATGGAGGAGCCTGGTGGGCTACAGTTCATAGGATCACAAAGAGTTGGATATGACTGAGTGACTACACTTTCTCCTGACTTCCATAAGCCCCTAACCGATACTACCTGAAAACTGTCTTCTAAAGATCCACAAGGACAAAGGAGACAAAGGCAATATTTGCCAAACAGGTTTAAGTGCCTAAGGTTAGTTGGATGTTAAATCCAAGTCTGTTTCCTGGAGACCAGCTCATTGGGCAGACTCCAAGACTATGCCCAGCTACTTACGGGGCCTTCCATAAACAAAACAAAACATATAGCAACATCAAAACCACAGGATTGGTTTGTGCAAAGTCTCTGCACTTTGGTCATTTGGAAGCCCCAGCACAAAATCAAACACATCACAATTTGCACTGCAAATCCACAACTTTGAAGACGAGGAGGAACAGAACATTCAGATACACATACAACTGCAGATGCTGACCATCTTCAACTGTGCCTGTGTGAAAGGTCTACACGAAAAGGCAGTTCAGGTGCACCCCTTGGAGAAGCCTCCCCCACGCACCTCTCACCCCAATTCCACGCCAGGCCAACCACTCAGCTCTCAACAGTGAGGAGGCGTCACAGGCCTGCTCACTACCACAGGAAAGTGGGCTCTATACTGAGGTCAGAGGACTTTAGTGATGAAGAGAGAATTCATGGAAAGGGCTTAGCACAAGGAAACGTTAGAGAAAATGGGTGCAAAACCCCGTGGTCACGTGTACCATGGTAACATGAGCCAGTTAAATGTGTCACAACTGGCTCATGCCCTCCACGTGGGCTCAACTTGGTACTTCCCTGATGTCACCAATCACAGGGCAACATTTTCCACAACCGAATGGTTGCCCTGCGTATGAGGGGTCCCACCCAGTGAGGTCTCCTGTTGGGATCACTATTTTTTTTTTTTTTTTTGCATTATTACTCCTCCTATCTGTGTACTTTTCACACAGTTAAGTCACCTATTTACCTGTCTGCCTCCTCTGCCACAGTAGTATCCTCCTGTAGGCACAACTGCCTTCGTCAGCCCCAGATCCAGAAAGCCTAGCACAAGTCCTAGAATATATTCTTTACTTCACCAACATTTGTCAGATAAATGGGCAAAAGACTAAATATTGCCAGATCTTCCAGCAATCGAGCATCTCTGTAAGGAGAGGATGAGCAATTTTTGTGTGCTATTTGTGTGTGAGGAGGTACCTTTGTTCTTGAAGTCCCAGAGGTTAACTGAATCCTATGTCCAAACATTCTTCATTTTACATACATACGTGTGAGGGGAGGGGAGAGGATGGAGTGTGTGTGCATGTGTACACAAAATACTCTCCATCCAGTTAAGAGAATGGCTTTTGCAACTGGTCACTTGCTTGACTGCTTGAGGGTAAATATTTCAGTATCTGAAATAGACATAGAAGATGGATTGCTCCATCAGTAAGCTCACTCTTGGGCTCTCTCACAGGGCCTGGAGATGTGGGCATAGCACAGAGAGACAGGTAGGCATTGGGTATCAGAAGGACCTTGTCCCCTGCTGGGGAGATATTAGAGATCAAGGCACACGATTCTTGAGAAATGCAAGAAATCACTCCTAGGGGCATGGCTCCAAGGTCCCAGATGACTAGCGGACTTCTCTTTGTCTCCTTCATCATTCTTTATACAGTTACCTGAAGGCCTCTACAAGCCAGGCCCTGAAAAGGCATCTGCCAACAGAACAAGTGGAGCCCTTGAATTCTCCTGGAGCTGTGCAAGGAGTCTGTTCCATCTCTGGTCCCTGGACAGAGGTTGCCTGAAGCCCCGGGTTTTTGAGAGAGCTTGTGCAACCACATCCAAGCTCGTGGGATGAGCCACAGTTGACTGAGGAGGCCAGACTCAAGGATGGGTTAGAGCAGGGACAGAAGTGCACACTGCCTGTCTTCCAACCCTGTCTAGGCTTCTTGGGGAGCCCCACAGCTAAGTTGCTGAGCTGACCTGGTAGGGAAACAGGGCCGTCACACCCTACCAAGGGCTGGAGGGGGACATGGCCAGAGGTGTGGGTAGAAAAGACACGTGGCAACAGCAAGAGCAGTAGCTGCTACTTCCTCTGCGTTCAAATAGGCACAATGTGTTCTTGACTTTCACTGTCAGAAATGGGGGTTCCTGTTTGGGCTCACTCCAAATGGTCCTCCAACCCAGTGAGGGATGTGAATGCCCCATTTCATAAGGAAATTCCCCGGTGAGACTGAAAGGGGGGTATGTGGGCACAGGGAGGTGAAATTTGGGAAATGGAAGAAAGAAACCTCAATAAGAGAGATGGGGATTGAAGCTAAAAATTAACATGTGCCACCCCACTCAGCCCTTAACTGCTGGTTTAAGATGCTCTCCTGGATTTTGCTGGCCTGAGTGGCTTGTCTATAGTTTTCTGATACATTATGAGTTCATCCACATGTATATGCCTATTAGAAGAGTCTTCCAGATTTGACAATTTCCCGGCTCTTTGAGCCCTGACATGAGGGTGACACGGATCCCATCCTGTCTCCATAGGCTCTGTGTACCTGGGCCCCTCTTGGCACGCCAGGACAAAATTCTGCTGAGCAGACGGTTTCCTGGCTTGATGCAGAGATTCAAAGATGGTTCATAAAGAAAAATAATGAGTCAGAAGCTGATTATGCATCCATCATTTCAATCTGTGTCTAGACCTCGAGGGGCACCCGACCCACTTCCCGCTCTCATAACAAGTCTGAGGAGCATGCAAGTCCCATTCATTCCACGCGCATTTGCTACTCTGCATCCCCAGTTCTCCACTTTCGATGTGGATTGGAATAAATCGCTTTTAAATTGCTCAGAGACACTGAGGAAGGAATTAGAGGCAGAAAGGGTTATAAATGCAAAGCCTGACTAGTCTTTAGTGTCATTATTCCAAAGCCCAAGATTCATTCATTTCACTGCCTGCTGCTGTGTTCTGGGTATATGGGGAGGCTCAGAGATACACTGCCTCATTTTCATTGCATTTACCAACTGTTTTAGCCGTAATTCTACTTGGAGAGCTTTCATATGTGCTAGTCAGAGGAACAAGCAATACAAAATGGGATCAGTGACATCCTCTGAAGGTACTAGTTTTTCAAGGATAAATAGTTGCTCTTGCACTCAAAATTCCAATGTAATCCTTGGTTCCTGGGCAATATCTTATATCATGGCCTAGGCCTTCCAGACCCCCTCTCTGCTCCTCCCCAAATACCAGGGACCCCAGCTTCAGCCTATTTCCCGTTCTCTAACAAAGTAAGTGGATGATCGGTAAGGAAGGGTTCTTTTAAGATTTACAAAGCTGAGTAAGACATTCATGCGGCTAGGTTAACATAAGCACGTGAGACAGTGACGACGGAGAACCAGTGCTACCAGATGTACTTTTAAAGGAGCTTGAGCTGTTTCCACATTCTGAGGTGGGGGAAAGTAAAATGAGGCAAAAACACTGCCACCAAAGAGCCCTGACATTCTAATGCGTCCAAATGTCCTCCTAAGACAGAAGGTGAACGCAAAGTCAGCAGTACAAACCGGTGAGCACACTTCACTCTGGAATGGCCCCCGTCATCAGCCTGCAGATGACCTTGTATGGAAATAAAATCTTAAGCAAACCAGATCTTTGGCCAAGAAGAGAAAACTATCAAATGAATGTATTCACGGCACCATGTGCATGACTTGGGAGGCAGCATTGTTCAAACGCAGAAAGGAGATGCAGATTCTTTCAGCTGGTGAGTATCCACTGAATATTCTTATGTACATGTGTTTATTCATTAGGATGGTTCATGGAGGGCCTAGCAGAGCTTTCATTTGCTACCCCCTCACCAAAAGAATTCCTGAGTCATGGTTCTCTCCAGGGTGAGCTCAGTGACTGCGGATAAGCCCAACTCTATAGTCTTGTTTCCTCCTGTTTAGAATGAAGTTAATAGTAATACCTGCCCTGCCTGCCTCTGCTTACTTGTGAGAAGCAAACAGGACAGCATTTGTGAATATGCTTTCCCACACTGATGTATCATACACACGGATCAGAAATGCTGTGATGCCACAGACGCTCATCCACCCAGCCTCTGTCCTCTACCCTGGAAATGAAAATGCAGCCAGCAGGGACCAGGGCTGAACAATTCACTGTTGATACTGTGCTTCCCTCGGCCTGAGGAAACACTCGGGCAGAGATCATACTTGTTTCTTTGCTCTTGTATCTTGTGTGTGATGCCTGACATGCAGGAGCTGCTTGAGATATGTGTGTAAAATTCACAGTTTATTTTTTTACTATTTTGTTTGTAAAATTGGGGTATAGTTGCTTTACGATGTTGTGTTAGTTTCTGCTGTACAACAAAGTGAACCAGCTATACGGTGTGCATATCCCCTTCCTCTTGGACCCCTCACCACACCCCACCGCACTCTCTAGGTCATCCCCAAGCATGGGGCTGAGTGCCTTGTTGCTACACTGCAGGTCCCCACTAGCTATTTACACGTGGTAGTGTATGAGTGTTAATCCCAGCCTCCCAATCACCCCATCCCCACTTCCCATCCAACATGCTCACATGTCCATTCTCTACGTCTGTATCGCTATTCCTGCCCTGCCAGATAGATTCATCTGTACCATTTTTCTAAATTCCATATATATGTGTTAATTAATAAAGATGATTTTCATATGTATTGCAATTTTATTATCTAACAATTCTGCGGTTTCAATTCTTTTATTATCTATAAACAATTCGCTGTAGCCTGATGTATCTGTCTTATACCTGTGATGCTATTGTGTACAATACTATAACCCTTTAATGGATTGTAGTATTTTACCTAAAGAACGTGCAGCATTTTTAGGCAGCCTTCAGGAATCTATGTTATAAACGTGTGAAAAGGTAGTCTATCTTGCTCAAAAAATGAGAAAAGTATGAACACTGACAGACTATATAATATCCGTGGAGTCATTTTGGCTGTAACCTTTAAAACTAAAAATATATATATCCTTTAGTCCAGCAATTTCTGATAGGGAAAGATTTTCAAGATATATTTATACATGTACATAAACACACATACACATTCATTCTGGATATTTTCAATACTAAATATGTTGGATTAAAAAAATATTCATAAACATGAGGAACACATCAAAGTGCCAGCCAACCCTTAGAGGTCCAACAATGATCTATTTGCAGGTCCCCTAACTGCACTGGGTACATCCAGAAAGGACAGAGATTGCCAAGAGGATGCCCTTATAGTGTCAAGACCATGCTCATCATGCCACAAAAATGCCTTCCATCGGTGGCTCTCCCATCTATTCACACACATATACTGAACTCTACATCTGTGACAATAAGACCCTCAGCTCCTTGTCAAAGTTTATCTTCCACTATTTCCCAACACAGACTCACTGGGTTGGTCTCCTGACTCTCCTGAATGTATCATCGCCACCCTTGCAATCTGACTCGCTCCTGTTTGTGCCAAATGCCAGGTGCATCCACACCCCACCCATCTTTCATCTCACACCTTTCATGACGCTTCCTCTGCTCCTTGAGCCACCAAGACTCTCCCCTTATCAGAACTTCTCCAGTGCCCAGCATAAACTTTTTGAACAGGGAAATGTGATGAACCACTAACAGAGGTGCCTGGGGAGGTGGGGGAGTTGAGCACTGCAGGCTTGCTGAGAAAGTTGCTGCTCTCTGAGAAAGGGTGACAGCCTCACCTCTCCTGCTTGTCACTGTTTCCAGCCCCTCACTTAATGGCTGGCACAAAGCAGGTCCTCAGCAGATAAGCCTTCAATGGTAGCAACCTCCTTCCCCAATTCACTACCTTTTAAGCTATAACTGGTTTAAAGTATCACTACCCAGAAATGACCAGAAGATCCGTACACCAATGGAAATAAAGCATGGAAGATGTCAATCCCATTTTCAACACCAACAAAAACAAGCCTCTGCCCAACATCATGGATGCATTTTTATAACAACAATGAAAAACTCACCTTGGTTTCTCGGAGAAGAAACTGCAAGTCTCGTCCGCTGAGGATCCCGTGGTTTTTCACGTAACTGGGAATGTTCTTCGTGCTGGAGCCGTAAACAGTCGCGTGTACTTCCGTGTATGTGTGGATGATGTCCAAGTAGACCTTCTTATTCTAAAGAGGGGACACAAGGAGAAGGCATTTCTCTTTTCATTCTCATAACAACCTGTCTCATGGCTGGAGACCACAAAGGCAGGAGTTCTTAACATGGAGACTGCACAAATTTGGCAATCCAACTCGTAAAACTTCTTTTAAAAGTAACCTGACTGGATTTTAAGGGCAAAAAAAGTCACATGGATGCTGTATAACTTTGCAAGAAGAAATATATTATATAGTGACCTACTACTGAATACCAGCGATGGCTCAAGGCTGACTGCTCTGAAGTACTGTCCTCGCCTTGTAAATTACCAGGGATCCAACACTTTGCTTTTGGCTTGTCTTCCTTATGAGGGAGGAAGTTTGGGGGAAGGAGCACAGAGAAGGCAGTCAGTTGGACTGGAATACTTATCTGGAGATGGTAAGCTGTCCCTGAGGAACACAAACATCCTCAGCTCTTGCCAATATTTCTAGTGATGATTAACTCATGTTGTCAGAACTGGATCCCACCTAATTCAGATCATGGGGAGATGAGCGTTTCCCACAGTATACACTGATTGACTTGGCAGATAGAGATAATGAGAACATTCAGGTAGACAAAAGGTGGAAGAAAGATTAAATGTAGACTCAGATGAGTCCTGAAACATTCACGAGTAGTCTTACTTTTCTTAGAGGCAAAACAGAACCTCTCTCTATTATTCGTGAGCATTGAATTTGAGGCACATTTTCTAAATCAAAACCACCTGGGAGGAGGAAGTAGGCTCCCTGTCCCTCTTCACGTTTCTGTGTGACTAAGTCATAGAAGCCGGATTCTGTGGGTTGTCCTTTGAGGTGTTTTTTGGGGGGGACATTTGAAAGATTCAAGGTCTGCAATGTTTTCCAGTTGTAGGAGAGTGGGACAAGGTTTTTCTCATTTGAAGCCTGTTTTCACACACTCCAGGCAAGTATAATAATCGCCAGTTTTGTGACTTAGGACCACAAAGGACCTGGGGTTATGGCATCAGCGGCCACTGAGCCCCTGATGGGAAGCAGCAGCCTTGGGGTGGGACCCGCACTCTGACCTGCGGGGGCAGCTCCCTCCACCAAACGGGCATCCTGAGCCCTGTTCAGTGTCTGCCCCCGCTTTACCACTCAGTGAGGATATTACAAAGCACTCAACTTCGGGGGATACATGTTTCAAATCAGGCATCCAAAGTCTTCATGATGGAAAAACAGTACACTTCACAGTCTCTATTTTATGCACCGAAGAAATTTGTGTGGGAATAAGCAAGTCGACCTTGCACCCCACTGTATGAATAAAATAAACGCTCCAACTGAAAGTCTAATTTCATGCCATGTTTGGTGGGGCCGGAAAATGCTAAATTCATTACTTGAGAGATGTATACCCTTCCATTCGTGCAGAGGTGACTAGGAACAGTTTACAAACCATGACTCCCACTCACAGCTTGAGCCAAATTTAGGATCACCTTCCTGGTGTGAGTAAACAGGAGGGGGTCTATGACACACTTTCTGTGCTAGAGAGACCTGATCACTCCTTCTCAGGGGTTCTACCCCCTCCCCTAGCCCTTGCTAGGTAGGCAGGGGCTTCTGTAACCCTGGCCCACCCCCTGCCAGTGCTGATGGGCCCAGGTGTGTCTTTCCTGAGGGGGACCCATCCCCAGGCTGCCTGCCAGCCTGGGACAGAGTGGCCGGACTCAGGAAAATGAGCTGAGCCAGTCAGGACCCTTTCTAGGGGGCTTAGATCCTAGTCACAGAGAGATGACTGCCAGATGGCCAGGGGCTTTAGAGCACCAAGGTCATGTGGTGTTGGAATCTGGGCAATTACAGACCAGATACAAGTCAGCTGCCAGTTCAAGGGAAACAGGTAAGAGCTGGATGGAGCAAAGAGAAAATAGTAAGAGGGACCTAGACTGACTGAGACCTAGACATTCCTCCTGTAAGTGTGACAGGGAGAGGGCACAGCGGGGGAGGTGGTGGGGGAGGAGGGAGAGAGAAGGGGAGGAGGAGGAGGAGCAAGGAAAGAGGTGGAGGAGGGAGAGAGAAAGGGGAGAGGGAGGAAGAGAGACAGACGGGGGAGGGGGAGACAGACTGAGGAGGGAGAGGGAGGGAGGGGAAGCGGAGAGTTAGAAGAGGGGGTGAGGAAGGAAGAGCAGAGGGACAAAGCGAGATGGGGAGAGGAGTGAGTGAGAAAAGAAAGCAGGGAGACAGAAGAGAGGAAAGCAGGGTCAGAGGTGCTTCTGGGTACCACCCCATCCGCAGCTGTTCCCTGCTCTAAACCCCCAGGTCTTTCTGGATCCTTACAGTAACAGCACCTTCCCAGCACTTGTTTGTATCTGGGCCACTGTAGGGAGATTCCTACCATCCAAAAGGAGGTCTGCTAGGACATCAAGCTGGGCTTTTGGCAGGGATGGGACTGGGTTGGGGATGAGGTGGGGGGCAAGCATCCTTCCTTTAATAAAGCAAAAAAACACATTTCCCTGTGAAGAACCAGCTGCTAACTAGTGAGGATAGACCCACAGTCCCTGACCAGGTCCGCAGTAAGCCACAAAGGAGAGCAGGGAGAGATCACCCGGGTCCTAACTTGGAGAAGAGCACTCAACTGGGTTCCTGAACCAAACCCTGGGGAAGGGAGCAGGAGGAGACAGGAGCTCTGCCACTCATCCCAGAAAAGGCTGTGGTGCCTTGAAGTTTCACCAGGGGGTAAGTTTAGGCAAATATGAAGAAGTATTTGCCAAGCTCAATAAAGTCTATGAATTTATTAACATGAAAGCATGGTAAAATCTGAAAGCAGAAGTACCCTTCAGAGATGATTCTGTTAATTTCACAACAGGTTCTGAGTGGAAAAAAAAGTTTTCAGACATAACCCTAACCTTTCAGGTTGACACGACAATGAAGAAATTTCCATCTCATGTTGCCACTTGTTCTGAAGAAATCAGGTGAGGGTGAGCCACACTATGGATTCCAGGCAAAGGAATTTGAACCACGAATGCTGAGTGCCCTGGCCCCTCCCTTCCCAAGTGAATGCTCACCGGATGCCCAAAGAAGCATCTCCATGGGCTCCCAACCACTGTTTGAATTTGGGGTCCAAAAATCCAGCTACCTCCTGTACCTCTCCATCTGTGTTGCCACAGACACTTCCAACTCTTAATGGGTCAGAAATGGAATGCAGTGCCTGACTTTCCCAGACCAGCATCACACTGCCGCCCCGCTCCCCACCCTGCCCCCCCACCCCCCCCCCACCCCCAGCTCCTGATCTCAGTAACTGGCATTATCTGCTAGCCAGTTACCAGAATCACACTTGTCATTTCACACATTAAATTAGTCACAAAGTGCTGCTGATGCTGCCTTTGTAATATCAAATTGTCTCCTCCCCTCCAAGCTGCAATCCTTGCTCACCTGGACTGGACTAGGATGAAAACAACCAGTATCTTAACAACCTGCCTGAGGCTCAGAAAGATGACACAACTTGTCCATGGTCCAGCAGCCCTGGGACGGATTGCAAAAGAATCTGTATGGCTTGATGCCATTTTTTAACCATGAAGAGCAGTATTATTCAATGGTATGCATATCAACAATACTTTACATGGATATTTGTAGTTAACTATAAAAATATGCATGGGGATGATAGATACCAACTTCCGGCTATTGATTACTGAGAAGAAAAGGGAGGGCTTGGGGAGGTGGATGGAGCTTCAACGATATTTGAACTATATCATTTTTCTGGTAAAGAAAACTATTGCACAGTATCAACATCTGTACATCTAGGTGGTGGGTATGTTTTATATATTTCACAATTAAAAGAGAGAAAAATTAAAATGCATGTAATTAACAAAAAATAGAAACCAGTCTGTATGACACTGAGGCTTACACCATCGCCATCTCACATCTCTTGCTAGGCTCCTGTACCTGTACAAGTCGCTTAGTCGTCTCAGACTCTTTGCGACCCCATGGACTGTACAGTCCATGGAATTCTCCAGGCCAGAATACTGGAGTGGGTAGCCTTTCCCTTCTCCAGGGGATCTTCCCAACCCAGGGATCGAACCCAGGTCTCCCACATTGCAGGCGGATTCTTTACCAGCTGAGGCACAAGGGAAGCCCAAGAATACTGGAATGGGTAGCCTACCCCTTCTCCAGTGGATCTTCCCCACTTGGGAATGGAACAGGGGTCTCCTGCATTGCAGGCAGATTCTTTACCAACTGAGCTATCAGGGAAGCCCCCTTGTTGGGCTCAGTTCTTTCGGTAAAGAGGTTCAAAGGATCTTCTTTTCTCTTCAATGGATAATGCTATCTTTTGTGTTTAAGAAACAAGGATAAATTAGGAGGCTGGCATTAACATATACACACTACTATTTATAAATTAGGCAATTCACAAGGATATACTATATAGTACAGGGAACTCTACTCGATATTCTGTAATAACCTATAGGAAAAGAATCTGAAAAAGAGCAGATATATGTACATGTATAAGTGAATCACTTTGCCCAACACCTGAAGCTAATACAACACTGTAAACTGATTATAATTATAAATAAAAGTTGTTTTTTTATCTATAAAAATAATATTAAAGTTGTTTAGAAAGAAAGAAGGTGCTGAAGTTAAGTCAACCATGGTCCTGGCCTGCCTTTCTCCACCCATGTGAAGGTCCACAGCAGGGAGGGATGTGTGTGCAGGGGGAAGAATATTTTCCAGCAGACCCCTCCCCTCCTGATTTTGGACATCCAGGTTCAAGGTCAAGGTAATACCCCAGAACTAGGGGTCCTGTTGGTCCAAGAACTAGATCAGTATCACTCCTTAGAAAGTTGTCTTCTCTGACTTAAGAGGACAAGGTCAGAGAAAATTACCTCCTCCATAAACCCTATCGGGCTTCCCTTGTGGCTCTGATGGTAAAGAATCAACCTGCAATGCAGTAGTCCCGGGTTCAACCCCTGGGTCAGGAAGATCCCTGGAGGAGGGCATGGCAACCTGGAGAATTCCATGGACCAAGGAGTTCAGGGAGTCGCAAAGAGATAGGCACGAATGAGCAACTAACATTTTCACTTTTCACTTTCTTTCATAAACCCTATTACCTACAAATTTGCTGAGATGTAGTCAGAAGGGGCTTGCACAGAGTCACCACACTGCAGCATGCCACTACCCCTGTCTCAGGGGTGAGACATGCCTCCAAAATGCCCCACCAAGCAGCCTGCAGCTCCTTAAAGCTCTCAGTCTCCAGTTCAATTTAAATTCCCATTAAAAACAAGCAATCAAACTGATTAAAATTTCAATCTACCTAAACTCATTTAGATCTACCTAAACTCATTAGGGGTCTTCCCTGGTGGCTTAGTGGTAAAAAAAAATCTGCCTGTAATGCAGGAGACCTAGGTTCGATCCTTGGGTCAGGAAGATCCCTGGAGGAGGGCATGGCAACCCACTACAGTATTCTTGCCTGAAGAATTTCTTGGGACAGAGGAACCTGGCGGGCTACAGTCCACGGTCGCACAGAATTGGACACGACTGAAGCGACCAAACAGCAGCAGCAGCAAACTCATTAGGAGATGGGGGAAGGGACGATACCAAGGAAAGGACAAGCAAAGAACACACTGGAGCGGCTTTCAGTGCATCTTCAGTGGCTGTGATTGCAGCTGGAGGCAGCTCTGTTTGCAGAGCTGGTAGGAAGATATTCAGAGGTTTAATAGAGAGCTTCGGGAAAACAATTCAATAAAGCAACACTCGCCTGAGTCCTTAGCAGGAGGAGAGGCAGAAGGCAGAAGCACAGAGTCAGGAGCCCTTTTCTTCTCCAGCTGGTGAATTAGGGGTTCAGGAAGGTTGTTTGGCGAATGGCAGTGTTCTGAGCTTTGGGCCGCAGGGACGTTATGTACGTTTCTCCCCATCAACACCCTTGCCCCCCAGGGGAGATATGCATACCCCTTCTCCTGGACCCTGTTTCCCCTCATCCACTTGGCACTTTGTGTAATAATTCTGCCACCCTGTGCAGAGGTGTTTGGTCCATGGAGAGCGCCTGGTGAGTGCTGAGCTAGCGGGCATCCTCCCCAGGAAGGGCCGAGTGGTGTGAAGAGTCAATGCTCTCTAGAGCCAAAGCAATCAGTTAGGAAACCAGCTGCTGAGGCCAGTGTGGGTCCTGTCCCATGAAGGTCAGGCTCCAGACAGAGAAGAGGAAAGTCCCCTCACAGAGAAGGCCAAGTGTGAGAGGGGGTATGTCCTGGCGGGGTCATGGTCCCTAGCTCCAGTGATATCTCTGCCCAGTGCATGCCTACCCCTCCCTGGATGCTGAGAGTCTCCCAATCCTAAGCTAGGAGAGCTGGGTTTCTGCCATTTCAGTAGAAAGAATTCTGATAGGTATACTTGTGATCAGATTCCTTATTTTGATGACCTTGGATTTTTAATCATTTTTAAAGTAGTAGCTTCCTCTTCTTCCCTGACAAATATAGGAATTGGATTATTCCATGACTTTATGAATGAGTATTCAATGATGAATCATTTTCTTTAGGAAACTTCAAGTCCATAGAGTATGCCTAGCTCCATACTAGCCATGGAAGCCCTTTACTGACTGCTGTACTGTGCTTAGTCACTCAGTCGTGTCCGACTCTTTACCACCCCATGGACTGTGTCCCACCAGGCTCTTCAGTCCGTGCAATTCTCCACGCAAGAATACTGGAGTGGGTTGCCATGCTCACCTCCAGGAGATCTTCCCAACCCAGGGATTGAACCCAGGTCTCCCGCATTGCAAGTGGATTCTTTACCATTTGTGACACCAGGGAAGCCCAAGAATACTGGAGTGGGTAGCCTATCCCTTCTCCAGGGGGATCTTCCCCAACCCAGGAGTTGAACTGGGGTCTCTTGCATTGCAGGCAGGTTCTTTAACAACTGAGCTACCAGGGAAGCCCTTACTGACTGCTGCTGTGATGTATCTCATTGAAAGGTCAGGGTGGGACTTGTCGACTCTACTGAATGAATTGCACATTTTTCTCTACACTGGCCCTCTCCGTTCACTCTGGCATCCATCCCCTCCTTCCTGGACTGATGTGACGGTCTCTGAGGGGAGCTTGGTGTCTGACTGGTAACACACTTATGGACCTCTCAGATTCCCCAGACTGCCTGCTCTTCTCTTTCTCAGCTCAAGCTCACAAAAACAAGGCTGCCCTCTGCTGTCAGACTGGGAAGAAGCTACATCAGGGGTCGGTGTGGGGCTAGGCTGTGGAGGCCCCCATCCCAGAACAGCATTCCGGAAGTACAGGACACCAGTTCCCTGTGATGTGAGCCAAGAAGCAGGAGGGAGCCTCTTTTCTCTCTTCTACAGGTTATGCTAAAGGAAGAGTTCCTCCCTGCAGACCTCAAAGGGTATCCAGAGTGCCCAGTGTCTGCGTGGCTCCTGGTAAAGCAGGAATATTAGTACTACTTCAGGTCGTAACACTCAACCTTTGCTGCAGGCCCTGCTTTCTAGAAGCTCTGGGTTAAGACACTGTTTCTAGGATCCCCACCCTTCAATCCATCCTCCCCAGTGCCACAGTTTTCAAAACTGAAGATTTAGTTCCTCTGTATAAAAGTTTTCAAAGGCTCCTCATGGCAATGAAAGACCACCTCCACAGCTCTGCACACACGGGGATCTTCACAAACTGGGTTTCTACGGGCTCTGCAGCTCACCACTGGCCATGCCCTCTCCTCCCTTGCTTAAGGTCCACATGCTCTCTTGCCTGTGTCTGACCTGCCATGGGCTTCCCCAGAGACACCCTTCTTCCCTCCCTCCTTTTCTCTCCTGAACGGATTCCTCCCCCCTCTTCCTGGGCTCGCCGAGGTGAGGTCAGCTGCTACCTCCCCTGAGCCCTTGATATCTTCCTGCTTGGCCCCTTTGGACTGCGTTGTCACTGTAGGTGCCCACCCAGTGGGTCTGTGAATGTCAGGGAAGGACACTGTAGGTCCCACGTCTGTAGGTGTGGCACAGGGTAGTTGAAGACTAAGGCAGTGCAGGAAACACAAGACATTTATGGGAAGAGATGTCTCAGGGGCCAAGTTCTTCTATATCAAAGCCTGCTCTCAGCCAATGAGCTTAACGTCTGTGACTTTACCTAAGGGTGTATTTAAATCAAAATAAAATAAAAAGAGAGCTGCAAACCTTAAATGATATATTTCATGGTTGATTCATCTTCCTTTTAACGTAGCAATCAAGTATGAGGTTCTCACTTAGGAGTGAGGTCAAAGAAAGGGAGGGAGGGAGAGACAAAAAGAAACGACCTCATCTGCCTGTTACCGGAGTCAAAAATTCAACAAAGATTCTTTTATTCCAAGATTAGAAGTTGAGTTCTAAAATGCAAATCTCTGCATTTCAGCAGTGAAGCAGAAACAATTTACATCACAAAATAAGTTAAGTCCTTGGCTTTTTTTTTTTGTGAGTCCTTGGCTACTTTATTTCAAGTAACTTCCCAAGGTGAAGGTGTGTGTGGGGGTTGGGGGGTGGGGGAGTCCTTGCTCTGTCCCACTCAGGCCACTAGGACTCTTGAAGACTCCAGGAAGCTAAGATTCTTAAAGCCTACCCACCTCTGACTCCTCTCCGAATCCTTACCTCTCTGGGAGACAAGATGGTGCTCAATGATTACAGGGGGAATAATAATAAGAGGAACCTTGTTCTCTTGTCTCCAGTCTGGCTAGTGGTCCAGCTATGGGCCCACAGGTAATTAAAAGGGGGTCTGGTTTCTTTGGCTGTAGCGGGTTCTATACTTACCCTTTTTATTTAATTTTTATTTTATCTTGAAGTACAATTGACTTACAATGATTTTGTTAATTTCAGGTAAACAGAGTGATTTGGTTTTATATATATATATATATATATATACACACACACACACATATATGCACACATATTTATATGTATATATACATATATCTTGGAGAAGGCGATGGCACCCAACTCCAGTGTTCTTGCCTGGAGAATCCCATGGATGAAGGAGCCTGGTGGGCTGCAGACCATGGGGTTGCTAAGAGTCGGAGACGACTGAGCTACTTCACTTTCTCTTTTCACTTTCATGCATTGGAGAAGGAAATGGCAACCCACTCCAGTGTTCTTGCCTGGAGAATCCCAGGGACAGGGGAGCCTGGTGGGCTGCCGTCTCTGGGGTCGCACAGAGTCGGACACAACTGAAGCGACTTAGCAGCAGCAGCAGCAGCATACATATATCTATCATTTTTCAAACTCTTTTCCTACTTAGATTATTACAGAATATTGAACACAGGTCCTGTGGTATACAGTAGATCCTTGTTGGTTAGCTATTTTAAATATTTATTCTTGACTGGACCTCACCTGGTATAATTAATTACAACTCACCTAGAGCAGCAGGTGAATAGCTGGTTGTATGTAAGTCTGCCTTAAAGTATGACATGAGTGGTTCTCGTACCTACCTTTGAGTTTGGGATGGAGTGAAAAGGAAGAATTTTCAGGAGCCCTTGACTTATTATACTTACAATACTTTGGCCACCTGATGCAAACAAATGACTCATTTGAAAAGATCTTGATGCTGGGAAAGATTGAAGGCGGAAGGGGCCGACAGAGGGTGAGATGGTTGAATGGCATCACTGACTCAATGGACATGAGTTTGAGTAAACTCAGAGAGTTGGTGATGGATAGGAAGGCCTGGTGTGCTGCAGTCCATGGGGTCCCAAAGAGTCAGACACGACTGAGCGACTGAACTGAACTGAACTGACTTATTATTCTCTACTATCTGATCAGGTGAAGAATTTGGTCTCTAGCTTAAAAAAAGAAACTGGGAGATTTCTGAGGCTAAATATATGAGTAATGCAGACAGAGCCATCAGTCCTGTTTTTGCAATCTGATGGATCTATAAATGGGATAACATCACCTCCCAGTTCTATCAGACACCCACTAACTGTGCTGAGCTAGAAGTGGGAATAATGAAATGTATGTAAAAGCTGTTTAAAAATGTATTCTTAGTGTAAAACAGAGTGCAGATACTACCCTGAGGCATCCAATGGGACAAACAAGTGCTGAGTCTGGAGATGGTTAGAGCCTTCACACCACTGGCTACACCCACAGCACACTGTTCTCTGGGAACCAGCGGGTTAGTTCCTACGCTTCCCTGTTCCCAGCACTTTTAGGTTTCTGGGATTTCTCCGCCTTTGCACTGGAGCTTTCTGATACTTAACGAATGCCTTTTAAAGGACCCTGGGGACTCGCTAGCCAGTTTGTGAAAACAAGAAGCCCTTTGACATGACCTCCTTTCTGCTTTGAGACAGGCAGGAGGTCTTCAAATTGTAAAACTGGCTTGTTTCCCCGCCAGTGCAGACGGAGTCACTTAGGGATAATGTTACCCCTCACTCACTCCAGCCTGAGAAAAACAAAGCCCCCCAGCTATGCGATTGTGCTCAGAAAACAGGCTGAAAGGTTAAAAACAGACCACTGCGGCCTAAATGTGTCACCTGGCTCCTTCAGGAGCTCTGCTAATCAGTCTATCTAGGCAGTAATCACAGAAAGACTGGCCGGTGGCAGAGAGCTATCACGAGGGAAGGTCAGAAAACCAAGAGGCTGCCTGGCAACATGGAGCTGCCTTTTTTATGGAATTTCCACAGGATCAGGGACTTGTGGATGGAACGGACTTGACCTGAGAGATGCATCCACTCCTGACAAAGTGGAGGCGATGTTACCCTGTGGGCTTTGGCCGGCGACAGGCAATCAGATGCTGTCTGATGGCAAAGGAGACCTGGCTGACAAAGGAGTATTCTGTGTGTCTGCAGGGAAGGCTTTGGAGTGCTGGGGCTGGGTGCTGCCTCAGCAGAGCAGCAGGACACGCATGGCAGGTGAGACCATGTGAATGTGGGTTTGCCCTGTCAATTACACTGAGGCCCCACAGGCCGGCTACTGAACAAGGGTACTACACATCTCTCAAAGTGAGCAGCCAGCCTATATCCCCACACCCTGAGAGGTAAGAAGGGAGGTTGTCCTGGGGGAGCTGTGGACTTGTTTCCTTCTGCTACCTAAGTGGGTGAGAAGGCCCTTGAAGGGACTACTTTGCAGAGCTTCACTGCACCCCTGGGAATTTCTGAGGCACACAGATCAGTGCCAGACCCAAAGCCTGCAATGCCTCATGGATGGAGACTGAGGTCAAGAGGATGCCCGGAAGGAGGATTCCTGAGCAGAGCCCGCGTGTGCATCAGCAGGAGCTCCCACAATTTCTCAGAGGAACAGATGCTGTTTTCTCTTGGTGCAGGTGTGAATCCCACAGAAGGGTGCCCAGCTGGGTCCCACTGGGCAGAGCTCTATAAGAGGGGCCACAGGCAGTGGGGGCTACTAGAGACTGGTGCCAAGAGGGAGCCACATGAGCAGTCCAAGGGGGCAATGCCAGTGATGTGTGTGTGGGGGGATATAGACAGGTGAGGAAGGGTCACACTGTCATTCCACCATGCACACTGGCAGCAAGTCCATGGCCCAGGGACTCAAGATCACTCTCCTCACTCCCTTTATCTAATGGCGGGAACAGAGGAAGGCAAGAGGAACCAGGCCAAACGGTTCTGAGCAGGGAAAGTGCACGTGGAAGGAAAAGGTGGGTGGCAGGTCTCAGAGTCAAGAGAAAAAGGAAGTGGTCAACTTTCCCTCAATGTTCTCTTGCTTTGCAAAAGTCCAGGGATGGAAAGCTTCCTCATCAATGACACTCTCACCCTACAGCAGCTGTCAACTGCAAGCATCACGCAGGAATTTCCTCCCCTCTGTCTGGATTGTGAGTTTCTCAAGTTCACCCCAAAGAAGAGTCTTGAGTGAGGCCAGGCAAGGCTATTCAGAATGAAGTGCTTAGGAGGCAGGGCACCTAGATATAAGCTTAGCTCTTCTGGAACAATTTAGCTCTTCTGTAATGACTGAGAGAAGCCTGAACAACCTACTTTATCTACTGTAACATCAAATTCCTCGGTTTTAAAATGAAAGAGCCAATGGTTTGAAGGTCCTTTGAGGCCTAAAGTTGCAAGATTTTTAAATTTATGACTTAAAGCACCTTCCTCTCTGCTTTCCCAGGGGTGATACCTATTCGTCTGCAAAGGAAAGGAGGTGTGGTAGCTGCTGGCGATCAACCAGGTCCCCCGTCCCCACCATCCCACCATCCCTGGGTGTTTGGCTCTGACCATTAACCTCACAACTACCCTATCTCTAGAGAGCAGCTCTCCACTGAAGAAGGCCAGAGGCTGTCAAGGGTTCCAAAAGGCAGACCTCTTGTCACAAGGTGGGGTCACCTCTCCAATAACTCACTCCCCACCAAAGAATCAGACTGAGGCTGGTCTCTAGCTGAAAATCCTCAGTATCCCTGGACCACCTGACAGCTGAAGGGGATCATTTGTTAACACCCTCTTCTCTGGATCAAAGATTATTTTCAGTAATAACCATGAAATGAAATAAATAGTAATAATGGTCAGAAAAGAAACATAGACTGGGAATATTTTCTTTTCTGAACTTTGTATATAAGACCTATACAATCATGTCAATTAAGAATAAAAATATGACCATGCAAAAACAAGTGACAGATTAATACTTTTAAATCACTTACTATATTTTTCTACTTTTTGTTGTTGTTTAGTTGCTAAGTTGTGTCCAACTCGCAATCCCATGGACTGCAGCATGCTAGGTTTCCCTGTCCTTCACTGTCTCCCAGAGTTGCTCAAATTCATGTCCATTGAGTTTGCAATGCTATCTAACCATCTCATCCTCTCTTACCTCCTTCTCCTCCTGCCCTCAGTCTTTCCCAGCATCAAGGTCTTTTCCAATGAGTCACCTCTTTGCATCAGGTGGCCAAAATACTGGTGTTTCGGCTTCAGCTTCAGCCCTGTCAGTGAATATTCAGGGTTGATTTCTTTTAGGATTGACTGGTTTGATCTCCTTACAGGAAAAATCTTCTCTGTTGGTCTCTCTCAGTAACGAATAACAACATGACATTTTCTGTTTTCGAGTGGCAGCTTCTGTGGATCTGTCACTGACTCCAAGATCGGTGCTTTTCATATTGTCATGTTACAGTGTAGCCACATCTGTCCACTTAACTTTACTCATAGTTTATACAGAAACACATTTTATTAAATTTCAAAAAGTTTCTTTCACATGAAGAAATACATGAATAAGCACACACAAGGTAACTGGCGGAATACACATCTAACCTGGATGCACACAGGATGAAAGGAAATTGCTTTCCTGTAATTTCTGACTTTCCCACATTACAGACAATGGGGAAAAAAAAGATAACTACCTCTCTCCAAAATCACACAGGGTAGCCCTGAAGGGTACACTTCAATGCAGAGATCGTGTAGAGATCTGGGAGGTGGAATAAACAGAGACAGCCCTATTTTTTGGGGAAACCAGGAAGGGAAGGTAGTATATGACGCACATCTATGGGAGAGTGCACACTTGCATCCTTCATTCTAAACAGGGAGGGTTTCCCATAGGCCTCTCTGTCTTGCGAGCGTCTCCCAGCTCTGAATGAGAAGGAAAGCTCCAGTTGCTGAACCACACACACAGACAGGATTTACACTGCACTGAATACGTGTGTGCTTCTTCTTGGACCTTGTGAAGATGGGAGTGGGAGGAGGCACAGGAAGATGGGCTCCATTAATTTAATTCTGAGTTATACAACCACAAGACCAGGCTGCTGCATTGTACACAAACAGCAACACGCAGTCTGGGACTGAAAAGTTTCCTTTAGGGGAAAAAAAGCCTTGTTTATGGTTTCACTGATTTTCAGAGAATTAATAAAATTATTTGATTCTGTGGTAGTATTTGGAGGTATCTTCTCTTTGAAGCCTTAATGAATAATCAAAAGTACCCTGTTGGGGAGACCAGGACAGCCACACAGATCAGGTAGGTCACAAATGTGGCCAGCGGTGCTGTCCCAGATCCTGACTGCGAAGCCTGCACAGGAGGGAGACGTTTCTGAATAAGACATAATTACACGTCCAGGAGGCTCTCACTGTTGGGCCAGTTACACGCTGGGTGATGAACAACACTGCTTCAAAAACACTGAGGGCCTTTTGAAGATCCTTATGCTTAGGGTTCTTACCAGCAGTTGGCACTCAGCGTAAACGCCATCTCCCAGAATGGATGGCAGACGTGGGCCACCTGTCCCAGCCTTGTTTCATTATTCAGAGTAAGGAGGGGAGGGGACTGCTGTCTGCCCGTGGACAGCCTTTCCATGGGCAGGCCAGCCCCTACCCTGATCTGAAGTGATTTGGTCCCTTCTGGGGACCCATTCACACTTGTGTAAAATTTAGTAGGCAGTTTGGGGTCAAGAAAGAAGCAATCTAGGCTTTTATGCCAGCTCTGTAACTAACTTCTTGTGGGACCTTGGGCAAGTTCCCAAGCTTGGTTTTCTTATCTGTAAAATAAGGCAACAGCAAAGCTGCCCTATGATCTCCTAGGAGCATCTGCAGAAACAAATGAGTCTTATCACTACATGACAGGGTCACAGTTCCTACCATATTATCCGACACACAGGCAGAGTCATGCACCCCACTCTCCACAGGCCTCTGAAAGAACACCCACGCTTTGTCCAGGTAGAGACCAGGCACCCCACTGACCCTGAGGAGGCAGTGCCTCCTGTGGAACAGGACAGATCCTTCACTCACAGACGGGTCTTTTGTCCTCGATACTGGGCCCATGATCCCACTTCTGGGTGGGTCTTCTCAGGCTCGCTTCCACTGCAGTTTCAAATTTCTAGGCTTAAGCTCTACTGCGTCAGGGCTGTGCTTGTTAAATTTCCTCTCCAAGGCATTCAGCCCAGCACCATATGCATTAATACCCAGGAATTCATGATGATGGATGTGTCAGTTGGTAATAATGTGCATAATCTCTCCCCTCTGAATAGCAAGTGTCAACACATCTTTGTTGTAAAGGCTGGGACCTGACATGTGATAAACCAGGTCATTTAAAACACTAGACTCTCTCTCTCAGGCTCTTTCCTTGTCCTGTTCCAATCAAACCAAGAATAACCTTCCCGATTCCAGGCACAGGCATAATAACCCTGTGCTTTTTGAGGAAGTCAGAGCATATAGATTCTGACTTTGGCATAGCAGAGAATGTTCCCTTTGATGATGGCTAACCACTGGTCTTTAAGTAAAGGACTGATTTTTAAGAGGGAAGCTAAAAATACTCTTTTCCACTCCTTGAAGTAAATCACATGTCTCTTGAAATCTCTTCCCTTCGTTCCTCACTTTCTGAAAACTTGAAGTTAGCAAAATACAAGTGATTAGCCTAATCACACACATTTGAATCTAAAATGCCACAAATAAATATATTTAGAAACGAAAAACAGCCAAAGTATCTAATTTAGAAGCAACAGTTTGAAAACAGAAACAATTAAAATACACTGGGAATACAAAGCTGAGGTCTAAGGCTTGCCCATCACTTTGGAAACTCCTTCAGGCTTTTTATAATCCCCTCTCTCCCCCTCAGTCCACACCTCTTCCCCCACCTCTCACACATTTCCAAAGATCTACCACCAAACCAGCACTCATCATAACCTGCTCAAGGGAGGCACAGGGAAAATGGTGAGAGACCAGAAGTCAGGAGATCTGGGTTTCATCCTGGGTTTGGTCATTTACCAGCTCTGTGCCCTTGTGCAAGTGGTTTCATCCACTTGAACCCAGATTATTCAGGTCATAACCACCATCCCTTCCAGAGAGGTCCTAAAAAATTACATGAGATGATGTGCACAAGTGACTCAAACTATAAAGAGCTGTGTCAGGGTTAGCATTCTCCTTAGGATTTCTCAACCTTGTCAAACCTTTCTTCCATCCCGAGCTCATGGCTCAGATGCAATCCGATGGTACCTTCTTTTCCCCACTTTCCTCAAGCCAATCAGTAATGGCACCACCTCCTCTCCTACTCTTCTAGCTGCCTCCCCCCAGCCCACGGACCATTGTCCTCCCCGCCTACTATTTCCTATCTCCTTAAACAGTGATGAAGATGCAGTGTCTATGTCCCCAACTTGATTCCCAGTTTCCAGGGAAGGCAAAGACCTAGTCAAATATGTCTCTGAGCACTAGTCTCAGTCAACACCAAGAAAGCACAGCATATCCTCTAGAATAATGAAAATAAAAACAAAAATAAACAAGTGGGACCTAGTTAAATGTAAAAGCTTTTGCACAATGAAAGAAACTATAAGCAAGGTGAAGAAAGAACCCTCAGAATGGGAGAAAATAATAGCAAATGAAACAACTGACAAAGAATCTCCAAAATATACAAGCAGCTCACGCAGCTCAATACCAGAAAAACGAACAACCCGATCAAAAAGTGGGCAAAAAACCTAAACAGACATTTTTCCAAAGAAGACATACAGATGGCTAATAAACACACGGAAAGGTGCTAACCATCACTCATCATCAGAGAAATGCAAATCAAAACCACAATGAGGTATCATCTCACGCCGGTCAGAATGGCTGTCATCAAAAAGTCTACAAACAATAATTGCTGGAGAGGGTGTGTAGAAAAGGGAACCCTCTTACACTGTTGGTGGGAATGCAAACTGGTATAGCCACTATGGAGAACAGTGTGGAGATTCCTTAAAAACCTGGGAATACCCATGGCTGATTCATGTCAATGTATGGCAAAAACTACCACAATATTGTAAAGTGATTAGCCTCCAATTAAAATAACTAATTAATTTTTAAAAATAGGGAAGAAAAAAAAACCTGGGAATTGAACTGTGATACAACACAGCAATCCCACTGCTGGGCATACACACCAAGGAAAATGGAATTGAAAGAGACACATGTACTCCAATGTTCACTGCAGCACTATTTACAATAGCTAGAACATGGAAGCAACCTAGATGTCCATCAGCATATGAATGGATAAGGAAATTGTGGCACATTTACACAATGGAATATTACTTAGCTATAAAAAGGAACACATTTGAGTCCATTCTAATGAGCTGCATGAACCTGGAGCCTATTATACAGAGTGAAGTAAGTCAGAAAGAGAAAGAGAATATACAAATACTGTATATTAACACATATATATGGAATTTAGAAAGATGGTAGATAGCATATTAAAAAGCAGAGACATTACTTTGCCAACAAAGGTCTGTCTAGTCAAGGCTATGGTTTTTCCTGTGGTCATGTATGGATGTGAGAGTTGGACTGTGAAGAAAGCTGAGCACGGAAGAATTGATGCTTTTGAACTGTGGTGTTGGAGAAGACTCTTGAGAGTCCCTTGGACTGCAAGGAGATCCAACCAGTCCATTCTAAAGAAGATCAGTCCCGGGTGTTCTTTGGAAGGAATGATGCTAAAGCTGAAACTCCAGTACTTTGGCCACCTCATGCGAAGAACTGACTCATTGGAAAAGACTCTGATGCTGGGAGGGATTGGGGGCATGAGGAAAAGGGGACGACAGAGGATGAGATGGCTGAATGGCGTCACCAACTCTATGGACGTGAGTATGAGTGAAATCTGGGAGTTGGTGATGGACAGGGAGGCCTGGCGTGCTGCAATTCTTGGGGTCACAAAGAGTCGGGCATGACTGAGTGAGTGAACTGAACCGATGATTCTTTATGCAGGACAGCAAGGGAGATCCAGATGTAAAGAACAGACTTTTGGACTAGTGGGAGAAGGAATGGGTGGGATGATTTGGCAGAGTAGCACTCAAGCATGTACATTACCATGTGTAAAATAGATGACCAGTGCAAGTTTGATGCATAAAGCAGGGCACCAAAAGCTGGTGCTCTGGGACAACCCAGAGGGATGGGGTGCGGAGGGGCAGGGGAGGGGGGTTTGGTATTGGGGCGGGGAGGGACACATGTATACCTGGGGCCGATTCATGTCGATGTATGGCAAAAACCACCACAATGTAGTAGGGTAATTATCCTCCAATTAAAATAAATAAATTAATAATAAAAAAAGTTGCTCAATGTGCATCTGTAAAAATAAACAGGAGTCCAAAAGGCAAAGACCTCTGGGGTCTGACACAGGACACAGAGCAGCACAAGTCTGAGGATTGGTGTAACTGATACTAAAAAAGGGGTATTTATCCAGCAAAAGAAACTGGAAAATGGTGGCAAGTGGCCTACTTCAGGGGAGACCTGGCCCACAAATAACTTAATGTTCTAAAGGAACTGTGCACTGACTATTTTAACAGAAATCAGTGACCACTATCACAGATTGGGGGGTTGGTGATAGAAGTTTCACATATTATAATACGTATCATGTAACTTTACTTTGTCCTTGGCAATAGTCACATTATTTCATGCATGAGTGGACATAAGGTCAGATTCAAGTCCTTCAAGAAGTTCCATCTTTGAAATGGTTATGGGGCCTGCCTGTGATTATGGGGCCCTGTGATTCAAAATAAAGTTTCACTTCCGAAAACAGTAAAAAACTTTTATGTTGAAAATAATCTCTTACTGTATTTCCTGATTTTAAAAATTAGTTAAATCTTGCCTTTGAGGTATGGTTTGTCCGGAGGTTACCACTGCCTCACTGGAACTTCATACAGCGTCTACCCTAACTGATGAAGTGTACCCCAAAGTGGGATGTGCAAGGAGATCCAGTGGGATGTAAGAAAAAAAAAAGTGAAAATGTTTGTAGTTTTCAAGGTTTTCAGAATACACATAACATTATTCTAGTACTGTTCATTTTTTATCAATATATTAACATCCATAGACTGACAGGGGGAGAGGGTGGTCTTGCTCAAATTTTTTTTTTCATTGACACGGCTGTAACAATTAAAATCAAGCTGGAGGCCAGGGAGCAATCCAGCCCTGAAGAGATGCTTGCAAATAACCACTTTCCTACTGAGAAAAAAACCCGGCAAGTCCAATTTTCCTAGAAGGAACGGTTGGGAAAAGCTGATAAACCACACCAGTGCCTCATTGGTCTTGGTCATTTGCAGTTCTCAATTTAGAAAGAGGAAACATAAAAGAAGAACAGCACGGCCTTCCAAATCCCAGCAGAATGTGAAAAAGGGAAAGTGAATGTCCTCCTTAAAAAGGTTCAGAAGAGGAGGCCTTTGAACTCCTGTGTCCTAGACAGAATTTCTGCTCAGGGCTATATGGCTTCCCCACAAGGGAGTTACCTAACACCCACTTAGGCATAAACAGAAATATTCCACATTAACTGTAGGAGCAGCTTGCCATATTCCACATTAGTTCTGATTCATATTTATTCAGGTCACCTTCACACACCATTAACTCAGTTACTCACCATTAGATACCATATGTGCACCACTATGGGCCTCTGGGTCTCCAGAAAAAAAAAAAATCAATCACTGGGGAACCTATCTAGCTGGTAGGTCTGAAAGTTCAGCTGGTAAAGCATATGGACATAGCACAGGGCTGAGGCTTAACTCCACTTAAAAACATTAAAGTGAGAAAGCTTTAAAAAAGGAGAAAATCTGGAAAAGGCAGAGGGTGCCAGAACAGTGCAGATGTTAGCCAGGTCTCTTTACTTAGATGAATTTTCAAATGTTCCCAAACTTAGCATTCACGAAATTTAAATAGGCTGAATTTAAAAGTCAATATAATATTAGTAGGAATAACTTTGACAGACTGAAAAACATCTAATATATTTAAATTAAGTGCGTTTGTAAAAACACTTAATTAGAAAATCGCCATTTGCAAACACTGATGAACTAATGGATCTAGGCAATGATTCTTAATAGCTGAGAACATCAAGAAAAACAAGATAAACAGACTTCTGTACCTCCTGAGGGTGGTCCCCAACCACACCTCCGAAATGGCCTTCCAAAGAGTCAAACCTGAATTTGATCAAGCTGGAATCTCTTATCTACCAATTTCAGAAAAGAGAGTAGGGAGAGAAAGATGGCAAATCACACCATGAGTATGCAATTAATAAAATTCAGACTGTGGGAAACTACAGGATAAATAACCCGGTTTCTTCAACAAATGAACCTCCATTAAGAGACTTATATAGAACGTACCCAATCATAACGTGTGGATCTTATTTGCATCCTGACTGAATAAACTCAAAAAAATTATGAGTGTAGTCTAAGAAATCTGCACACTGTGTATTCAATGTTAAGAACTTAATAATTATTTTCAGGGGTGATGATGGTACTGTGGTTAAACTGTCTTGAGACTTGATCAGATCAGATCAGATCAGTCGCTCAGTCGTGTCCGACTCTTTGCGACCCCATGAATCGCAGCACGCCAGGCCTCCCTGTCCATCACCAACTCCCGGAGTTCACTCAGACTCACGTCCATCAAGTCAGTGATGCCATCCAGCCATCTCATCCTCTGTCGTCCCCTTCTCCTCCTGTCCCCAATCCCTCCCAGCATCAGAGTCTTTTCCAATGAGTCACCTCTTTGCATAAGGTGGCCAAAGTACTGGAGTTTCAGCTTTAGCATCATTCCTTCCAAAGAAATCCCAGGGCTGATCTCCTTCAGAATGGACTGGTTGGATCTCCTTGCAGTCCAAGGGACTCTCAAGAGTCTTGATAGAGGTACACAATGAAATACTTAGGGATGAAATGATGAAATGTCTTGGATTTGCTTCAAAATAATCTGGGGGTGGGGGACAAAGAGGAAATATGGCTGGCCATGAGTTGATAACTGGTGAAGCTGGGTGAGGGGCTCGTTATAGTAATCTTTTATTAGATATTCTCCATGATACTATACAAAAGTCATCCTACTTTACTCTGAGAAAAGCTTTCAAACACTCAGAACTTTTCAAACATTTTTTCTTTTTTGCTGTCCAAGGTAACGATTTTGATGTTTCCTAATTTCTCATCACTTGGATTGCTGTAATCACAGGATTGATTGTACGTAGGGGAATCATCCTGATTCTTCAACAGTCACCTAATCAGTCACCTTATCTTGGGGATTTCCAGGCAAGTCATCCACTCACAGACATGTTATTTCTTCTGGCTCTGGAGCTCTCAGGTACACACTGAATACACAATTCTCCCTGACTAAGAGTGGGCTCCTTCCTCCCAATATTCCTGGTCCTTCTCATTCTTCTTCAGCAGACAAGTGTTGAGGACTGGGTCAGGATGAATGTGATCCCTCCCTCGCCCTCCAGCATGAGGTTAAAAGACTTTGCCAGCTGCTTTGTGCTCTGCTGAACAGGACTCCTAGCAGCCACATTAGTGGGCGTGATGTGCTGTGTGCTGGGCTCTCAGTCTGTGCTGTGACTTTTCATGCAGCATTTCAATTAATCCTCACAACCACCTTAGGAGGGAGGGATTGCTGTTGCCACCTTACAGATGGACAAACTGAGGCTCAGAGAGACCAAGACACCTGCCTAAGGTCACCCTGCAAATTACATGGCAGAATCAGCATTGGAACAAAGCTCTTCACCATCACTCTATGAAAGTGAGTGTCTCTGACAGCTTATTTAGTAAAGAGACTCTATCATACATATCTTTTTTTCTGGCCAAGTGGTCTTTGACATACTCCTGTTGTGGCAACATCTTTATTGTTCTTTATTTTTACCTTTACCCCAACTTTAGTTTATCTTGAGATGATGTCCTACACAGGCACATTTCCTGGGCATCCTCCCTACCCTTCATTTAATACAAAGATTAGCTCAGCACATATCCCTCTGGTGGTAGAGACAACTGGTAGTTACACTCCTCTTCTTATGAACAGAACTCCACTTCTATTTAGGGCAAAAATAGTTCCAGATAAAAGGTCACATTTCCCAGTCTCCTTAGCAATTAGGGTAGGTCAGGACTGTGTACAACTCTCCAGAAAACTCTGAAGAGGGCTGCCTCACCTGATGGGAAGGGAATTTGGGGAGAACGGACACATGTATATGTCTGGCTGAGTCCCTTCACTGTCCACCTGAAACTATCACAACATAGTTAATCGGCTAGACCCCAATACAAAATAACAGTTAAAGAAAAATAGAGGGCTACCTCACCAGAGATGTCTCCTTTCTATCCTTCCCTCTTTCTCTTGCATCCTAAGTGGACTGAGGACCTAATGGTTGGAGTTTCAGCATCCATACTGAAAAAGATAAATTTGAGGATGGGTGGGCTTCCTCCGTGGCTCAGCAGTAAAGAATCTGCCTGCAAGGCAGGAGATGCATGACAACCCACTCCAGTATTGTCTAGAGAATCCCATGGACAGAGGAGCCTGGCGGGCTGCAGTCCACAGGGTTGCAAAGAGTCGGACACAACTGAAGCAACTGAGCACACGCGCATGAATGCACATCATTATGGCAGAGTAGAAAGACAAAAACAGGCTGGGTCCCAGATGACAGGCCACGAAAGCAACCCTGAGTTGCCTGTCTTTCTTAAATAAGAGAAAATAAAATCCTTAATTTATTTGTGAAATTTTTTGTGTCTGTGTGATCTAATATTCACATTTGAAAGCAGTTCCAAATTTAGTTAACACAACCACCCATTGCAACACTCCAGTTTGGGGAAACTTTAATGCCAACATTTTATCTATGCAGTTACTCATTTGACTGGCATTTCTTCTAACACTTCTGAGGTCACTCTTCCCTTTTACATTTTCCATCAATGGCTTGTTCAAACATTTCATATTTTGCCTCTGACAGTTGCTCAAGCCCTGACACTTAACTGGCTCTCTATAGTCTGGTCACAAGCTAATTCTGCACATTTAGAAATAACCCATTATTTTACTTTGCCTCAAATTTTTGCTCTGACACCCTTTTGAGGATTTCTGCCAGCATACCAAAATGTTCCCAGTGCTTACTGTTATGTGATTCTGGCTGATAACAAGGTACTCCTTACACCTTATCTCACCTTCCACAAGACTGCTGCTGCTGAGCACAGCTTCTGCTGAACTGTTCTTTATTTTCTCTATTAAGACCAATATGACCTCATTGTATATGCCCCGAGCAAAAAAATACTAGATTTATCTTTAACAATATTTTTCAAAGTCTAATTTTCTGTATTTCTTCTTCCTCCTGAGAATGTTCAATATTCTTCAACTGCAGCGGGTTTATTATTTTTCTCTAGTGTTACATCATTATGGGTTTTTCATTTCTTATTGTGTGTTGATATATACTTATAAATATCCAACCTTATGTGTGTCTTAAAAAAAAAATTATTCACAGGGACGTCCCTGGTGGTTCAGTGGCTGGGAATCTGCCTGTCAATGTGGGGGACACAGGTTCAATCCCTGGTCCAGGAAGATTCCATGTGCTATGAAACAACCTAGCCGATGAGCCAACACTATGGAGCCTGTGCTCTAGAGCTTATGCTTCTAGAAGCATAAGCCTATGCGTCTAAGCCTATGCTTCCCGTGGTCCTCAACTATTGAGTCTTTGTGCTGCAACTACAGAAGCCCATTGTGCCTAGAGCCCATGCTCCGCAACAAGAGAAGTCACTGCAGTGAGAAGCCTGTGGACCACAGCTAGAGAGCAGCCCCAGCTCTCCGCAACTAGAGAAAGCCCATGTGCAGCAACAAAGACCCGTGCAGCCAGAAATGAATAAATAAACATGCTACTCGATCAGCAGCTGATAATTTCTCCAACGGGGAGCCAGAAGTGAGGGCCTTTACCTGGCACAGGGAAAGATCAGGTGATTAATAACCTTCTAGTCAACCTTTTATTCTTCATTCTCTTTGGATTTAATATATACTGTGGTATATATATATATGCTGTCTTGACATAAATGCTGACCTGGAATTTTTAATGTTCATTTGATATCTGATTGTTTTTTTTGGCCAGTTACTGGGATTCAGATTCTTCTGCCCATACTGTTGTTTAATACATAAAGTTATTTTGAGAAAGGGAAGAAATGACAGAGTCTAAAGCAGAAAAGTACAGTCAGTTCTGCTAAAACACGTTTCCTCAATGCCAATAAGCTTCTACATGAGGGATAAGGAGTGATGTGAACAGAGCATGTTAGTGGCGTTCATACACGATTTTTCCCTCAGCATATTAATGTTCTATACAATCAGAAACAGCAGTTGAATGCAAAAGAAAACTCACTCAGCTGTATGCACAAGCCACAGAGGGACAGAGGACTGGACATCATGAATGTTCTCCCTCCTGGCTCAGTGTGGCCATAGGCTCCATCTGGGAAGTACTCCTGTGGGGTTCTCCTCCATCACTATGCATCTGATCCTGTTCCCATGAAGCGGAAGGAAGCTCCAGTCACCTTAACCTCCCCTCTTTCCCAAGCATACTGATTTGACCTTCTTAAAGGTAAAGTTATATATTTATTATAGTATTTACTTCTTAGACTTTAAATGTATCTTTTCCAACTCTGCTGCAGTTTTTATTAGGAGCATTATCTTTGTATAATGGCTGTGGTTCACAGTATTCAGATTTGTAGTCATCTGCTCTGACCCTTTTTTTCTCCTAAGTTCTGTTATTTTCAGTCTGTGATTTTGCAGTTGGAGATGTCTTGGGAATATAGATATGATATAGCAGAAGTGCTTGCACATCCAGCCTCAAAAAGGTAATGGTAGCACCAAAATAAATAGGAATTTAAAATAAACGTGTATTTGTAGACATTAGTTATTGATTCATTAAAAATTTTTTTTTAAAGCTGAGATCTGACTTTACAAATATTTTATAGTTTAGAAGATCTAGGAGCTTTAGGTCTTATACACGAGAGGACTGGCCAGAATTAAATAGGTGAATAAAGAACCCCTGAAAAACTGACCCAGTTACATTCACCACATTTACTTTAAAGCCAGGCTATAGGCAAGCCCTCAAGGACAGTGGAAAAGTGTAGGACTAGACACAGTGGCTCACCAGAGGGACAGCTAAACAGACAAGTGACTCAGGGAGAGCTGGCATTTGAGTTTGAGGTCCACCACTTTTTTCTTAAAGGGCCAGATAATAAATATTTTAGGGTCTCTGAACCAACACATAAATTCAGTAAAGTTGCAAGATACAAAATAAATACATGAAAATCTGTTGTACTTCTATACACTAATAATGAACTGTCAGAAAGAGAAATTAAGAAAATAATAGCATTAACAAATGCATCAAAAAAGAATAAAATACTTAGGAATGAATTTAAGCAAGGATGAGAAATAGCTGTATATTGAAAATGACAAGATGTTAATGAAAGAAACTGAAGAAGACACAAACTGAAGGATATCCTGTCCTCATGGGTTGGGAGAATATTGTTAAAATGTTCATAATGCTCAAAGGAATCTATAGATACTATGCAATTCTATCAAAATTGCAATGGCCTTTTCCACAGAAATAGAACAAAGAGTCCTCAAGTTTGTAAGGAATCATAAAAGACCCCAATTAGTCAAAGCAATTTTAATAACGAACAAAACTGGAGGTATCAAACATCTTGATTTCAAACTATATTACAAAGTTCCAATAATTGAAATAGTATGGTACTGGCATAAAAACAAACACAGAGATTAATGGAACAGAATAGTGAGCCCAGAAATAAGCACATGCATATGTGGTCAATTAACTTGTGACAAAGAAACCAAGAATATACACCTGGGAAAGGAGTCTCTTCAATAAATGGTGATGGAAAGACTAGACAGCCACATGCAAAAGAATGAAACTGGACCACTATCTTACACCATATACAAAAATTAACTCAAAATGGATTAAAAACCTGAACATAACAAAGGAAGTTGTAAAAGTCCTAAAAGAAAATATGGGCAATAAAGTTCTTGACAGTGGTCTTGGCAATGATTTTTTGAGTTTGACACCAAAAGCAAAAATAAACAAGTAGGTCTCCATAAAACTGAAAAGCTTCTGTATAACAAAAGAAACAGTATAGCAAAGGAAACCATCAAGAGAATGAAAAGGCAACCTACTGAGTGGGAGACAGTATTTGCAGGTCATATAACTGATAAGGGGCTAATATCTAAAAATATATAAAGTACACATACAAGTCAATAGCAAAACCCCCCAAAACAATCAGATTAGAAAATGGGCATATCTGAATCAACGTGGCCAACAGGTATATAAGATGTTTACACCATTAATAATCAGGGAAATGCAAATCAAAAACACAAGTAGATGCAAATCAAATTAATAATTAGGGAAAGGCAAATCAAAAACACAAATAAAAAACACCTCACACCTATTGGAATGGTTATTATCAAGAAGACTAGAAATAAGAAGTATTGGAGAGGATGTGGAGAAAAAGGAATCCCTATACACTGTTGATAGGAATGTAAATGGTGCAGCCATTATGGAACACAGTATGGAGGTTCCCCCTCAAGATTATCACATGATCCAAAAATTCCACTTCTGAGTGTTTGCTGAAGAAAACAAAAATACTAATTTGAAAAGTATTGCACTCTCATGTTTATGGCAGTATTATTTACAACAGCCAAGATATGGAAGCAACCTAAATGTCCACTGATGGGTGAATGGATAAAGAAAATGTGACACACACATACACAAAATAGAATATTATTTAGCCTTAAAAAAAAATGGACATTCTGACACCTTACAACATGGACGAACCTTAAGGACATTATGCTAAGTGAAATAGTAAGAGAGACAGAAAATGTCAAATACTGTCTGATCTGTCTTATATGTGGAATCTGCTGCTGCTGCTGCTGCTAAGTCACTTCAGTCGTGTCCGACTCTGGGTGACCCCATAGACGGCAGCCCACCAGGCCCCCCTGTCCCTGGGATTCTCCAGGCAAGAACACTGGAGTGGGTTGCCATTGCCTTCTCCAATGCATGAAAGTGAAGACTCTCAGTCGTGTCTGACTCTTAGCGACCCCATGGACCGCAGCCTACCAGGCTCCTCCGTCCATGGGATTTTCCAGGCAAGAGTACTGGAGTGGGTTGCCATTGCCTTCTCCCATATGTGGAATCCAAAATCATGTATTTCTCACATGTCACAGCTTACTATTTTTTAAAATTTGTTGTCAACCATTTAAAATCATAAAAACCAGGCTTAATGGAAACTGAAACTGTAATCAGAAATCTTCCAGCAAACAAAAGCCCGGGACCAGACAGCTTCACAGCTGAATTCTACCAAAAATTTAGAGAGGAGCTAACACCTATCCTACTCACACTCTTCCAGAAAATTGCAGAGGAAGGTAAACTTCCAAACACATTCTATGAGGCCACCAATACCAAAACCTGACAAAGATGCCACAAAAAAAGAAAACTACAGGCCAATATCACTGATGAACATAGATGCAAAAATCCTTAACAAAATCCTAGCAAACAGAATCCAACAATATACTAAAAAGATCATACATCATGACCAAGTAGGCTTTATCCCAGGGATGCAAGGATTCTTCAATATCCATAAATCAATCAACATAATACACCACATTAACAAATTGAAAAATAAAAACCATACGATTATCTCAATAGATTCAGAGAAAGCCTTGGACAAAATTCAACATCCATTTATGATAAAAACCCTCCAGAAAGCAGGAATAGAAGGAACATACCTCAACATAATAAAAACTATATATGACAAACCCACAGCAAACGTTATCCTCAATGGTGAAAAATTGAAAGCATTTCCCCTAAAGTAAGGAACAAGACAAGGGTGCCCACTCTCACCACTACTATTCAACATAGTTTTGGAAGTTTTGGCCACAGCAATCAGAGCAGAAAAAGAAATAAAAGGAATCCAGATTGGAAAAGAAGAAGTAAAACTCTCACTGTTTGCAGATGACATGATCCTATACATAAAAAACCCTAAAGACTCCACCAGAAAATTACTAGAGCTAATTAATGAATATAGTAAAGTTGCAGGATATAAAATTAACACAGAGAAATCCCTTGCATTCTTATACACTAACAATAAGAAAACAGAAAGAGAAATTAAGGAAACAATTCCATTCACCATTGCAACGAAAAGAATAAAATATTTAGGAATATATCTACCTAAAGAAACAAAAGACCTATGTATAGAAAACTATAAAACACTGGTGAAAGAAATCAAAGAGGACACTAATAGATGGAGAAATATACTGTGTTCATGGATCAGAAGAATCAATATAGTGAAAATGAGTATACTACCCAGAGCAATCTATAGATTCAGTGCAATCCCTATCAAGCTACCAATGGTATTTTTCACAGAGCTAGAACAAATAATTTCACAATTTGTATGGAAATACAAAAAACTGTGAATAGCCAAAGCAATCTTGAGAAAGAAGAATGAAACTGGAGGAATCAACCTGCCTGACTTCAGGTTCTACTACAATGCCACAGTCATCAAAACAGTATGGTACTGGCACAAAGACAGAAATATAGATCAATGGAACAAAATAGAAAGCCCAGAGATAAATCCACCCACCTATGGACACCTTATCTTTGACAAAGGAGGCAAGAATATACAATGGAGAAAAGACAATCTTTTTAACAAGTGGTGCTAGGAAAACTGGTCAACCACTTTTAAAAGAATGAAAGTAGAAGACTTTCTAACACCATACACAAAAATAAACTCTAAATGGATTAAAGATCTAAACCTAAGACCAGAAACTATAAAACTCCTAGAGGAAAACATAGGCAAAACACTCTCTGACATAAATCACAGCAGGATCCTCTATGACCCACCTCCCAGAATATTGGAAATAAAAGCAAAAATAAACAAATGGGACCTAATTAAAATTAAAACAACAAAGGAAACTATAAGCAAGGTGAAAAGACAGCCTTCAGAATGAGAGAAAATAACAGCAAACGAAATAACTGACAAATAATTAATCTTGTATGATAATGCTTGTATGATAATTAATAATTTATCATACAAGCAACTCCTGCAGCTCAATTCCAGAAAAATAAACGACCCAATCAAAAAATGGGCCAAAGAACTAAACAGACATTTCTCCAAAGAAGATACAGATGGCTAATAAACACATGGAAAGATGCTCAACATCACTCATTATCAGAGAAATGCAAATCAAAACTACAATGAGGTACCATTTCACACCAGTCAGAATGGCTGCAATCCAAAAATATACAAACAATAAATGCTGGAGAGGGTGTGAAAAAAAGGGAACCCTCTTACACTGTTGGTGGGAATGTAAACTAGTACAGCCACTATGGAGAACAGTATGGAGATTCCTTAAAAACCTGGGAATAGAACTACCTTATGACTCAGCAATCCCACTGCTGGGAACACGCACTGAGGAAACCAGAAGTGAAAAAGACACGTGTACCCCAATGTTCATCGCAGCACTGTTTATAATAGCAAGGACATGGAAGCAACCTAGATGTCCATCAGCAGACAAATGGATAAGAAAGCTGTGGTACATATACACAATGGAGTATTACTCAACCATTAAAAAGAATACATTTGAATCAGTTCTAATGAGGTGGATGAAACTGGAGCCTATTATACAGAGTGAAGTAAGCCAGAAAGAAAAACACCAATACAGTATACTAACGCATATATATGGAATTTAGAAAGATGGTAACAATAACCCTGTATGCGAGACAGCAAAAGAGACAGAGATGTACGGAACAGTCTTTTGGACTCTATGGGAGACGGAGAGGGTGGGATGATTTGGGAGAATGGCATTGAAACATGAATATTATCATATGTGAAACGGATCACCAGTCCAGGTTCGATGCATGATACAGGGTGCTCGGGGCTGGTGCACTGGGATGACCCAGAGGGATGGGATGGGGAGGGAAGTGGGAGGGGGGTTCAGGATGGGGAACACATGTACACCTGTGGTGGATTCATGTCAATGTATGACAAAACCAATACGATATTGTAAAGTAATTAGCCTCTAAAATAAATAAATAAAGTGAAAAAATAAAAAAAATAAAAACCAGGTTTAGCTTAGGGGCTGTATCAAAACAGGTGGTGGGTCTGGGGGTCAGAATTTGCCAACCTTGATTTAGAGCTTTGAGATGCATGAAGGATGAGATGAACCACTGTATTACAAGTAACAGTTGGATACAAACTGGCAAAAGTAGACAATGGCAATATTGACAAGAGCCTGGGGTGACCAGGAAGACAATTTCAAAAGCAAATCTTTTAGTATAGTACAGATCAACAGCTAGATGAGTAACTGGTCTTAGACTAATTTTCCTTTCAATGCCTGATTTAAATTAGAGGTATTGGTCTTACAAGAAAAATAGAAAGTTCACTAAATTATTCATTGTTGTTTAGGAAGATAGAAAATTAATGCTATATCAATATGTTAAAAGCTAATCACACCTACTCTCTTCATTTACAGCATCTATTGCTCATCGTTTCTTATTTAACAGAAGAGGGAAAAGTAGTTGGTCAGCTAAAAGTAGACAAAAATGAAAGGGGATACTTATATATCAGTAATGTTTTATTTTAACCAAAAACTATAACAGTGTATCTAAACTTTGTGTTGTGTAACTTAAAAATACTTGTAGAGCAATATAAGTGAGGTCACTCAGTCGTGTCTGACTATTTGCTATCCATGAATCATAGCCTACCAGGCTCCTCTGTCCACGGGATTTTCCAGGCAAGAGTACTAGAGTGGGTTGCCATTTCCTTCTCTAGGGGATCTTCCTCACCCAGGTATCAAACCTGTGTCTCCTGCTTTGCAGGCAGACACTTTACTGTCTGAGCCACCAGGGAGTCCCCAGAGCAATATAAACACAGCCTCAAAACTCTTATGAATTTCCCATTATTTTACTGTTGTTTCAATCATCCATAATTGAATAGCAAATCATTTTTCAGAGGACTCATTTCGATCAAATTCTTCCCGAGTAACAACCTAAGTTTGTACATAAGTGACTATTCTTAATTTTCACATTTATATTTTATCAGTTGATGTAACATTTAATGAAATTATGTAATTACAACACACGTATGTGGCCTTAACAGGTTAGGTAACAGACATACCTGATGCTAGATATGCGCACAATTCAAACTATGGGTGCAGGAGTACTGGCCACTGTGAGGGTGGCTCAAATTTCAAGGGTTTCTGGGCTTGGCACGTTTGACAAGGAAATAGCAGATGTAGGTTACTCAGGTCTTTGAGTAGTGGGGCTGGTCAAGAGATCTTTCCGTCTAGTCTCAACTTTTCAGTATATCCTCAAGTCTCTGGAATGCCTTAGAATCATATAGGGGAGGCACAGGCTAAAAAAATTTAAGTCTGGTCCCCCACCCACCATCTCTACCAAAATCACACAGAAGACCTGTAATCCTCCAGCCCTGCCCGGTCTTCCTTCATTCAGATCTCCAGATGTGGTAGTTGCTTTTGCCCAGTTCCCGGATGACTCTGATGCATAGCACCTTTGAAAACTATCCTTTATTTATTTATTTATTTAATTTTTATTGGAGTATAGTTGCTTTACGGGCTTCCTGGGTGTCTCAGTGGTAAAAAATCCACCTGCAATGCAGGAGACATGGGTTTGATCCATGGTTAGGAAGATCCCCTGGAGAAGGAAGTGGCAACCCACTCTAGCATTCTTGCCTGGGAAATCCCATGGACAGAGGAGCCTGGCGGGCTATAGTCCACGGGGTCACAAAAGAATTGGACACGACTTAGTGATTAAACAACAACACAACAATAAAATATTTGCTCTAAAATGTTGTGCTAGTTTCTGCTGTAGAGCAAAGTGAATCAGCTATCAGTCAGTCAGTCAGTTCAGTCACTCAGTCGTGTCCAACTCTTTGCGACCCCATGAACTGCAGCATGCCAGGCCTCCCTGTCCATCACCAACTCCTGGAGTTCACTCAAACTCACATCCATCAGGTCGGTGATGCCATCCAGCCATCTCATCCTCTGTCGTCCCCTTCTCCTCCTGTCCCCAATCCCTCCCAGCATCAGAGTCTTTGCCAATGAGTCAACTCTTCGCATGAGGTGGCCAAAGTACTGGAGTTTCAGCTTTAGCATCATTCCTTCCAAAGAACACCCAGGGCTGATCTCCTTTAGAATGGACTGGTTGGATCTCCCTGCAGTCCAAGGGACTCTCAAGAGTCTTCTCCAGCACCACAGTTCAAAAGTATCAATTCTTCAGCACTCAGCTTTCTCCACAGTCCAACTCTCACATTCATACATGACCACAGGAAAAACCATAGCCTTGACTAGACGGACCTTTGTTGGCAAAGTAATGTCTCTGCTTTTCAATATCGTATACATATATTCCCTCTTTTTTGGAATTCCTTCCCATTTAGGAAAATCACCCTTTAAAGAGGCTTGCCTGGCAGCCTGATCCTTCCCATAAGACACAATAGTGGTGGTCAACCTTGGTTGTACCCTGAAGTCACCTGGTGAGGTTAGACAGAGATTTTGATCTAACTGGTCTGGGGCAGATGGGTCCTGAGCACTGGGAGTTTTGATGGCTGTCCAGGTAACTAAGAGCAGTAGCAGCTGGGGCTGAGAACCACCACCACACTCCAAAGTGAGTATTACTGACAGGGCCAGCTCATAAAGATGCTTCTAAGCTACCCCAAACCCAAACTTATTTCACACAAGCAGGGTTTAGTAGGCAAATGATAGTTTTCAACAAAAATACACATTTCTAATGTGTGCATGTATGTGTGTGTTTTTTATCATAGAAGACCTATGTTCATACTGAAGCAGGGCCCAGGGAATGCAGACAGCAAAAAATCAACTTGTAAAGGATTGAAAATTGCAATGATGGACAGAACAAGCCTCTAAAACCCAAGTTCCTGAGTTGATTGCAAGGTTTGAAACAGCTAAGACTAAGATATGCATTTGAGAGCCTGGGCAGGATTTTAGATAAATGTTTGCATTTCTGAAGCCAATCACTCTTTTCAGACATTTATATGGGTACCTGGAATCAGTCATTCTAGAAAGTCATTATAAAATCATTATAAAGCCAGAGACATGAATTCAAACTTCCCATGATTCAAGAGGAATTCAAAACTTGTTTCCACAAAACTATGACACTGGGTCCTCTATTTGTAAGGATTTTTACTGGAATTTGAAGGAGGCGGCAGGTGTACATAAAAAAAAAGAATATTCAGGCCCCTCTCAAAAAAGGCAACTTCCATTATTCTTAGTTTTCTTACCTTATTATTGCTCATAGAACGCATCACTATACTACTAGACTATGTAGCTACTTAGTGGTTTATCATCACCTTTTTTCTTATTTTAAAATATAAACTCCATGAAGGCAAGCTTATGACCTATTTACTCTTGCAGTACCAGACCCTGGAACAACGTCTGGCATACAGGCGTTCAGTATGAATGAATGAATGAAACACGGTTCTTGCCTTCTGGAAAGTTAAAAATGGAGTCTAACCCACTGAGCTGCAGTGGGGCAAACACAAAGCAGCTGAATGTGGCAACATCTAATTTCAGGTTTGACAGTGAAAGCGATACAGAATTGAGAGAGAATCACAACCAAAGATGGCTTCCATTCTCAGACAGCATTAATGTTTACGCTCTCCTCTTGTGAGGTCTATCTAGCACATGTGTCAGGTAGTGAAGAAGAAATCCAATGTGTATTTCTAGTTCACTCCTTTCCACAACCCTTGGTGTGTGCGTGCTGAGTCATCTCCGACTCTTTGAGACCCCATGAACTGTAGCCCATCAGGCTTCTCTGTCCATTGAGTTTTCCAGGCAAAAATACTGGACTGGGGTGCCATTTCCCCTTCCAGGGGATCTTTTCGACCCAGGGATCAAACCCACGTCTCTTGCATCTCCTGCACTGGCAGACAGATTCTTTACTTCTGAGCCACCTGGGAACCCCACAATCCTCTGAGGTGAGCATCATCATCCCTGTTTAGCAGATGAAGTTTTAAAAACTTCTTGAGTTGAGCAGATGTGGGAGAGGATGACTAGAAGATGATCTCATAAACCCTTTCTTCGTGCTAAAACTCTGAGTCTGAATGATGCCTTCCTTGACTTAGAGGAAAGGAAGCTGCCAGCAAGCTTTCCTTGAAACTCTGTGGCAGACACTAAATGAACCACTCCCTGACCTTCCTTATTTCATCTCTGCTGCCCTATGACCCAGGCACTGTTGGTGTCATTCTTGTTTTACAGATGAGAAAGCTGGGTTTATGGAGGTTTAAAGGTGCTCATAGCACATAACGGAGTTAAGAGCAAGTCCAGAGTCCACAGTAAATTCACTCACTGAAGAAATACAACTTCAAGATGCCAATCACTCTTTTTTTCTCTTTCACTGTAAAATGCAGGAGTTGCTATTGAGAGGGGCTGGAATAGACAGCACATCCCCCTGGCCAGTTCACCCACATGTTCACAGTTTACTTCTAAGATTATTTTGTGCCTCCTGTGGCCAGTCTGGCTGGGCACCAGGTTCACATGTGAACAAGACCCGCAGTGCCTGCCCTCAGGAAGCCTGCCATCCAGCCCACAGCTGCTTGCTGGTACAATGAGTCTCAGTCCAACTGGAGGCAGCACTTGCCCACAGAACCACTTGCTCTGGGTTTCCTGGTGCTGGCGGGCTGCCCCTGTCTGCTGGTTTGCCTGCACAAAATGTAATTCTTTGAACTCTATATCCAGCTGGAGGAGGGGAGCCCTCAAGTTACAGATGTTTCCTCCCAAGGACCAGAAACTACTTAGACTGAAACCTCTGTGTCTGATCCCGAGCCGTGACTCATCGATCTTTCGGGTCATGGCCAGAATAGCGCTGCCTTCTTATTTCTGAAAGAACAGAACTAGAAAGGGAACACTTGACCCTGGAGACAAGTAACACAAGCAAGTCATCACAAGATAATAAGATACTCAGAACAAACACATGTGCATTTCTGCAAGGCCCTGAGCAAATATTTCTAAACTGTTTCATCAAGCCCTTGTTAACTCATCACAGCCAAAACCTAAAAATAGGGAGAGAGGATCAAGAGATGCATGACGATAGGATGGATGAGCAGGGGAGAGAGGAGAATGTAGAGACCAGAAAAAGAGAGAAAGGCAGAGGTGAAGAGGAGGTGAGGCAAGAGGCTTGAAGCCACGTGGACCCACACGTAAGTGAGGATTCAAAGTGGGAAGGACTCAGGAATCACTTGGTCCCATCACCCACAGAGAGCCTTCCAACAATTTACAGAGTGATTACTATATACCACGCACTCCACTAAATGTTTTCATGTCTAACAATGACCTCCAGTATTACAGATAACGCTGTGAATTGTATATTACTCTCCCCATTTTACAGCTGGGAACATTGAGGCTTAGATGAGTTCAGTGTCAGGTAAAAGAGCACAGTGAGTAACTGGCAGACCCTGGAAATGAATCCTGGTCTATCTCTGAGGCCTGTGCTCATCACTGCTGGGTCCTGCCTCTAAGGTTCTATAGACATGTCTATGGTCAAACAGCCTGTGAAATCTGACTCTAAGGGTAAATAAGAGAGACAAATTTTAGAAGATGAGAACTGCACCACAGGCTCTGCTTCCCAGATGATGAGCTCTGAGCCCACATACTCTGCTCCAGTGACATGGTCCCCATTTCCTCTCTCTGGCTCTATGGCCTGGGTGCTGCAGGAGCCACTAAGAACCAGATGCCTAATTCTTTTTCTCCTACGTCTTTCATGAACTCTGTACCGACAATGTTCGATAGCCAGCTACAAAGGAGAAATATTTCCAGGGCCCAGATCCACTGTCACGGAACAATTAGAAAGAGTGAATTTATACTGAGCCTCAGTAAGCAGGTACCTGGCACACTGGCTTACCCTCCTGCCAAGGGCAAGAAGCTCCCTGTGTCTGGAGGCCTAAGTGGGGTTGGGAGTGGAGGGCTAGCAAAAGCACCCAGGTGTGCGCTGTGTATAGTAGACGCCGCATGGACTTTGTTGAGAACTGTGCTGGAATTAAGCCCTCAGTCCCTGCTTGGACTCATCTGCTGATCAGGCCAGTATGAGCATGAGCCAGTTCTCTGTAAAAGAGAAGTTGGGGGCAGGTTTGTTCCAGGAAACAGGTGGAAAAAGAGGATCAAATTGAGAAAAACTGATCAGTGTCGATGGCGGGAGCCTCTGAACGACCAAGGTGCATCAGGTGGGGAGGCAAGGTCCTGGGGGACACACGCTTTTTACTTTTTTTCTCTCGATATTGCTGATGAAGTGTTCTATCTTCAAAGTGTCATCTGACTGTGATAAAGAGAAAGGGGTAAGTGAATATGTCACAGACTCAAAGTCCACTTCGCTCTCCTCCTGCCTTGTCATAGGAATCCCAACACCCTTGAGGTCCCTGGAATCCTGACTGATGGCCAATCACAAACATCCCTTCCTCCACCTTCCTTGACTCCCTTGTGCCCATGTGATGCCAATCAGAAAACAGCACACATCAGGGGGAGATGAGTAGGGGGTGCTTCTGTGTCTGATAAAAGGAACAGACATGGCTGGCTCCAGCCTCTTCACCCTCCTTTCTGCTTTGACCACAGACAAGATGCTTGGTGCTGCAGGAGTTCCTATGACCAACAGCTACCACACTAAGGTAGGTGGAGGGGGGTGGCGGGGTCAAGCAGAAAGACCGAAGCAGCCTGGGTCCTTAGTGACCCTCAAGAGGAGAAATGCCCCTGCCGTGGGCTGTGGACTCCCAGGTGAAAAGTAAACTCTTGTCTGCCCCACTGCTGGTGAGGTACCCTGCCCACACCTGCTGAATGAACTTCTACTGGGTCTGAAGCAACGGGTCTTGGGCATACCTGTCTAATATGTGGTAGTTTAAAAGGTATTTTCTCAACTATATCTCATTTGATTCTTATGTCAAACCCCTAAAATAGGTGAAACAGATGCTGTGAGCTCATATGAAGCTAAGGACACGGCTTAGCACGTGAAGCCATTAGGTCAGAGCACTAAGACGACTAGTGGCAGGGCGGGGGTCTGAGTGCACTGAGCTCATATCACATTGGACAGCACTGGTACAAAGATGCACCCTGCCAATGGCTGCCAACTGACTTTCATTTCAGGGGGCAGTTATCCTTGGATTATGATCCTGTAAGAGTCAGCACACGATCACAAAATAAAAGTAAGCAAAACTATAATCATTTGTGTCCTGGCTTCAGCTGAAGAATGGGAAGAGCCCTGCTAGTTACAATGGCATCAGACAAGCCACTGAGTAAGGATGGGGAACAGCTTTCTCCTTCCTAAGATTCCTGCAAACCAGGAGATGTGCTGTACTGGGGGTCATTGAGGAGGAATTATTATCTGGCCCAAACGGTGAGGAATTTGTCCAGGAAAGTGGCTACACCTCCCCTTCTCCTTCAAGTTGTTACCAAACTGCCCCTGGTTTAAGTTACCCAACTGCCAATTCATTCCAGCTAAACATCATGCCTAACAAAATAGGACAAAGTCTCTATACCAGCAGATGAGCTATAGCAACTCTAGTAAATGATCTAATATTTTAAAATACAGAAAGAGGGAAGGAAGAAGAGGGAAAGAAGAGGGGAGGATTAAAGGAAGGAAGAGGGGGAGAGAAGGAAGGAGAGGAAAGGGAGGGTAGAAAAGAGGGAAAGAGGAAGAGAGGGAAGGGGAGAAGCAGGGAGACAGGAAGGGACAGAAGGAGACAGGGAAGAAGAAAGGAAAATCTTTGAATTGGATGCATCCCATCTTTGGCAGGGGTTCAAATTCCATCTCTCCCAGACCCAGTTTCCTCCTGGTAAATGCAGGTAACAGTGCTCCTTACAAGGTGGTGGGGAGGCCCCGCGTGTCTGTCATCACTCACTGCAAGTGTACTGGCGCCATCTGGAGATCTGGACAAACCCTGGCAGGTTTTGAGGACCTGGAATGACCACCAGTTGGTCTGGATCCACAGGGCTGTACGCTGCCCTACTCCATTCCCTAAAATGGTAATGGTCGTGACCTCTGGGGGTGTGTTGAGGAAGAGCTGCAGGACCCTATGGGGAAGCCCTCTGCTGACTCCCACTGCAAGCCCCCAGCGGTCTTGAAACTCCCCAGCAGTCTGGACAGAGGATGAAGATACTGAGTAAAAGACAGTGCGGGTGGCTTCCTAAACCCCTTCCTCTCACCACCCCCGGCCCACCTTCCCCCCTCCTTCACTTGAGCTGTGAGTTGTGACTTCATTGAGGAAATCAGATGGAGTCTCCCTAACCCACACATGGACTATCACTCACCCCTTATAGGGGCCATCCTTATCCTCCGAGTTCTGACATCTTCAAAAGCCATTTGGGCTCATGGGAGTACTCTCCCACTTACTTTTAAACTTCATTTTTAAATACTCTTCCCCACCCCCCGCTACTTTTCTCTTGTCTAGGTCAGTATCTCTGTCTCACCAAGCTCTATTAAGGCAGATATGCCTTTGCAAGTCCTGATATTCAAGTAGGTTCCTGATAACTGGTTCTACAACAACTGTTTCAGATACAATGAAAATGGGCCAGGTTTCATCTTTGGATCTGGGGCAGAAGCAAATGGTTTCACCCATTCAGTTTAAGTTGCCACATAGAATCCCATAGAACTTTTCCTTGAAATCTATCCATCATAGATATAATCAGGCTCCTGGGATTTGAGGGGACAGGCAGGAGAAAGAGGAAGAAGTTATGGAGAGTCCATTTCTTGGGAGATGGTCCAGTGTAGGGGCTGCAGTATACAACCCTTCAATTCAATCTTGGTTCAGCCATGCCATTTATTATGTGTAGGGTCTTAACCTCTGTTTGCCTCAGTTGCTCACTCAAAAATGTCTGAGCCACCAGGGAGTCTCAAAAATATAGAGTGGGTAGCCGTTCTCTTCTCCAGGGGATCTTCCTGACCCAGGGATCGAACCTGGGTCTCCTGCATTACAGGCAGATTCTTTACCATCTGAGCCATGAGGGAAGCCCCACTAATAGTAATGACTTGACAGAACTGTTGTGAGGATCATGCCTGGTATATAGAAGTCCTCAAATATTAGCTATTATCATCACCTCCCCAAGGAGCCCAAAGTAGTTAAAAACAGAATCAGAGAAGAGAGAAGCAAAGCCAGCTAGCTGTAAAAATTTCAACTGACTATAGATAACTCCAGCCTTCCCTGAAGCTCCCTCCAGCCCTAAGGTTGGACCAGGATTCTTGAGGGGGAAGTCCTGCGTTATCTTGAGTGCAGACAGACTCACACCAGATTTTATGAGCATATGCTGTTTATATGAATTTTACTTAAGTATAAAATTGTATATAGATGCTAAATATGATTTTGAGAAGCATACATATTACTACATTATAAAAATCTTCTCAATTGGTTTATCCATTTCTCGAAGGTCATAGTACCTCTTCTTATAATAAAGTGATAAATTTTGCTTCCAGAAACACTTGATGCTTGTAAATTTACAAAAAAACATTGTAAATGATGCTCCCAATCTGTATTTTTGCTATAAAACTCCACCAACCAGCTCTGTTCTTGCAGGGCCTATTTCAAAGTCTCAATGACTGGCTTTGTGCTGATGCAGAAGGTAGTAATACAGGGCAAAGTTCATGGTGTCAGTTCTCACCAAGAATGATTCCTTGGGGATTCAGGCTAGCTTGGGAAGCCAGCTGGGAGCCAGCTCACACAGACACCTCGTATACCTGGTCCCTGAGGCAGTGAACACAGCACCAGGAAGAGTTCAAACTTCCTTCAACTGGCCCAACACACTCAAGTATCTTATTTGACTACCACTCTCAGATTTATAATCTGAGTTGCCTCTAATCTCATTTTAAAACATGTCTACCTGACTATTTTCTCTGAGAAACAGCCAGAAATCCACACTTCTATTTCCTTTTACTGACGTGGGTTGCTTTCTTCACCGAGTTTCTCAACAAGGGAGGATAAACAGACCACAGGGAGCCCATGTAAAGGCTCCTCTTTGGGGTGTGTCTGAGCCCCTCTCTGGCAAGGCCGATGGGGAAGGAACTCCCTCTCCCAGGAGGTGGCCAGGCAGCCTCAGGGATCTGCCTTCTCCACAACCTCTCCACAGCTCTCAAGTCTCCAGGGCCTGAGCATCTTCTGCTGGGCTGAGCCACTGCAGCAGGTGTGTGCGACCACCACCCAGCTCAGCCTCCTCTCTCAGTACCCCTGTGTTTCATAGGGTGGCCACATCCTCTTGGCCCAACCAGCTTCCACTGGGCATGGCTGAGCACAGATGTGTTCCCTATAGCTGTGACTGTGCTTCTGGAAGAACTCAAATGATGCCTCGAAGTTGCATCCCAAACCATTTTCCTCTAAGCTGTGCTTGCATAATGTTCTATCTGAGGGATTCATGATACCAGTATGATATCTCAGTTGTCCTTATACATCTGGGCCTCACATTCAGAAAGGCACGCCTTTCAGACTATTGTACATTCACAAGCATTATGTCTCTCTCCTTTCAAGAACTATCTTAACCCTTTCTTCGCTTGAAAGGAACAATCTCGCAAGGCTTTTGTAACTCTTCTTTACACAGCCCTCTGGCTTTTCTCCATGCTGGTGAGCATGTGGGTACCTGAGACCCGCTGGCCACCCCTTTTTCAGGGAGCATAGCTTCCGCACATTTGGTGTCGCTCAATGGCTCCTGGCCACAGAAAGCCGTTTGTCTCGGCTCACAGACGGCAATTTCTTTTCCCATCCCTAAACACCATTGTTCCCATACCGTGTGCCAAACTGTTAGGGCTGGAGTAATAGTAAAAAGCCTCGAGGCAAATTACAACCACAACAGCTGTGTTTACTAAGAGCTTTACAAATGAACTCATCCCAGCGTCATGAGAGCGGGCAGGCAGTGGCTCGGAACCTTCCAGAAACACCCCACCCTCAGGATGATCACTGGCTGCCTCAGCCTCCTGCTACCCCAGCCAGTCCCAGCTCTTGGAGGGGACCCTATGCTTCGCACCAGGGATCTTTTTTCACCCACAATACGTTGATCTGTATTCTTCTCCCAGCTGCAATGATTTACACTCGGCTGTTTATCCTCTGGGAGGGCTGCCAGTCACCGACAAAATAGGCAACTGGATGCCGATTCTGCAGAGGCAACAAGAAAACAACTGTCCACCCTGAGGGCCCTCGAATGCCTGCCTAACCACCTGCGGAAAGGCCTGAAATTCCACCATTCATCATTCACACCTTTGGACCGTTGGTGAGCACTCTAAATGCAATACATGTTGCAGTGCATGGCATCAAGAGAACTATCACTCATCCATAACTTTATGTGGATTTGTTTCTTCTAAACAGGTGGCTTCCCAGCTGGCACTAATGGTAAAGAACCCACCACCCAGTGCAAGAGAAATAAGAGACTTGGTTTCAGTCCCCAGGTTGGGAAGATCCCCTGGAGGAGGGCATGACAACCCACTCCAGTATTCTTGCCTGGAGAATCCCATAGACAGAGAAGGTGGGCTACAGTCCATGGGGTCACAAAGAGTTGGACATGATTGAAGTGATTTAGTACAACAACTCCAAAACTTTGTTTTGTTAACTGTAAAACTGACACATGCTTCATGAGGCTATGTTGAAGTTGCTTTGCAACTTCTCAAATTCCTGAAATTCATATCTGAATTACTGGATTAAAAAGCAAGCATTCTTGAGAGAGAATTCACTGCAACTGGTACCAACTCGGCACTCTTGCATGGATTAATTTAGGCAACTTGCTATTACCACGGAAATGAGAGGGCAGGTCCTTGGGCTATGAGCACAGGATACAGCCTAGTAAAACAAGGGCGTACATGCCTTCTGACATGGGGTGGTTCTTAGCCAAGTAGCAGCCATCCACCAATCCACCATGTGTGAAAAAGAAGCTATTAAGGTTTTACTCACCTAGGAAAATTCTGACTCCCTAGTACAACTCGCCTGTTTAAAAGAATGACCTAGAGCAACATACAATTCCCAGGTCTCTTTGGTGGAGGTTCTGATTCAGTGAGGCTGAGCAGGGTCCCTTACATCTGGATGCTTCACAAATTTCCAGGTGGAACTTACGATTGGGCAAGTTTGTTTAACGCTGACCTAGATTCTAAGCACCAACTTAAGCTTCCCTGTGGTTCCTTGGAACAGAGGCTGGAAATCATTTTTTTAAAAAGCAAAAAACCCCACAAATCTCTGCTACCCCCAGAGCACTGGGCCAGTTCCCTGCACAGACCTACAACAGAGCCGCTGCTTGAAACTATAGCCCTGAGAAGCTCTATCAGCTGGGTTCAAAGGGGAGGTCTTCACTCCCAGGTGGGAAGGAGTCTAAAGACTTTATTACATTATACATGAGCGTGAGCTGACAGGCTCCACATCCCAGACACAAAGTCGATGACGGCCATGCATTCTTCCCGGGCTCCCCCAGTTGCCAACCCAGAGGTTGAAACTTCATTTTCAAACCACAAGACAGCTTGGCAGAAACAGCTCTGGCAGTGTATTATCAGGGTTGGGCTCTGACAAGAAGAAAAACTCAAAGTCTCACAGTCAAATTTCAAGAACCAGGGCTTCCTACTAGAGCCGCAGCTGAAAACGGCCTTCATCTTCCTCTCAAAACTTCCCTGATGCCTCAAAACTTGACTGACATCCACACAGGCCACTCAAAGGATGCCGTGGCCCAGATAAAACATGGAATTCATTCTCCCATTCAAAGCTTCTTCTGTCATTTCACCCTTTTGTGAAGAAACACATTCCCTGAGAGCAGGAGATAGAAAGGGGGGCTTCTTTCTGGCCTCCCAGGGGCAAGTCACAGTCTCAAACACCTCTGGGGGCCGAGCAGCTTATGGAGGTTAGAGATGGACCTGGAAGGACTGTCACCCTGGAATATCCCCTAACCCCTACATGGCAGTTGCCACTACTCAGCTCAGCCACCCTATGGTATGTAAAGAGAGTCCGGTTTGCCATACCACCTGCATTTTCAAGAGAAACTGGGGATTCTGGCTTTTCAGATGAACTTTCCCAAATGGCAAATGTCCCAATTTAAAAAAGGTTGTGTTGGGAATTCCAGGGCAGTCCAGTGGTTAGGGCTCTGTGCTTCCACCACAGGGGCCATGGGCCCAATCCCTGGTCAGGGAACTAAAATTAAAATCCAGCAAGCCTTGCGGTGTGGTGGAAAAAAAATACATTGTGCTGGTTAAACAAAAACATTTGTGGGGTAAGCTATGTGGGAGAAGAATCTGAAAAAAAATATGTACATATCTTATATGCATGTATATAAACATACATATATATATATTCTCTTTCAGATACTTACATATATATATGTATACATATGTATATATCTGTATATAAAACTGATTCACTTTTCCATACACCTGAAACTAACACAACATTGAAAATCAACTATATATCAATAAAAAAATTAATCAATTAAAAAAATGTCTGTGGGGGATGTTGGTGGGGGCTTTTGGTCCTTGCAGTGCCCTCTTCTGCCTCCCTCCCTCCTGCCCCTTTCCATCCACCTTCTAGACACATCCTCTCTGGCTGCCAGTACCACACAGGCGGCCTGTCCCCTGGCACCAGTGACCCCTCTCCCCAAACCTTGCCAGTGTTCCTGCAGCCAGCAGCAATCGGGGGCGGGGGCTGATGGCTTCCCAGGTGGCCTCATCTCTGGACAGCAATGACGGCTGAGTTATACTTCATATGATCTTCTTTGAAAGCTCAACAAGTTCAAGAGCAGCCTGTTTACCATCCTTTGGTGGATTATCCAGGACCAGTCTGATTCCTCATCTCCTGGCTGCCCCTGTGGAGTTCTCACCCATAGCCTCCATCACGCTCACTGTTTCCCAGCCAAACACGCTAGGTTCTTCAAGCAGTCTTTGTAAAGCAAGGTCCGAGTCTCCGTACATTGTATTCCTTCCAATCAAAAGGTCTAATTTACCTAGATTATAACAGTAACAGTGAAACCTAACAGATACTAAGGAACACCAGGCATTGCTTTAAGAGCTTTGTATTTAGTAACTCATGCATTCTTACTCAGAACGCTAAGAGGGGTGCTGTTATTACCACCCATTTTACAGATGAGAGGAGAGAGGCCCAGGGAGCCTAAGGCACTGGCCTGCGACCACACAGCTGGTCAGGGCAGAACCAGGATGGAACCCCATCAGAAGTCACCACCACACCCTAGAGCACAAAGTGCTCTCAAATGGATGGGAACACCAATCCTTCACCACTGAAGGTCCATTATCCACACTGTTGACTCACATAAGCTTACTGTCAGTGACTCTCTGAAATCTCTTTTACATAAACGAATGCTAAGTCCCAGGAACCCCATCCTTTCCCCAGGCGGTGGGTTTTATGGACTCTGTGCCTGGCCTGGTCCAATTACCACCCTGTTGTCCTATTTCTGATGGCCCATAACATTGTCCTGGAGGTGCTCTTCCCTGCGCCCTTGCTCTTAAAAGAATTAGGAGGAGGCCAAGGAGGAGTTCAGATTATAGAATCGTGGAACTCTGGGGAATCAAACAAAAGAACATCCAGGCCTCCACCTCATTTTACAGATGAGGAAAGTGAGACCTGGACGGCAAAAGAATTCCAAGGACAAGCAGCCAGCGAGCAGTGCAGTCGAAATTAGAACCTGGGCATCTGCTTCCCACCCAGGGCTCCTCCAGCTGCTCCAGACTGTTTTCAGCCCATGTTTCTGGGCTTAAACAGGAGGATGACGAGGAAAATGTGCTCTATGTGCCAGTCGACAAGGAAACCTCAGTGGGTTTAAGATGACAGCCGAGAGCTGGCTGAATCAGGGGGCAGACCGCTACGATGATGAGATTGGGGGGAAAAGGCCGCCCAAGGCTCTCTGAGCTCTGAGTTCAGCATTCAGTCCTGCGCACATTCGCTCCTACACTCCGACGGGCTCATGCCAGATGCCCTGCGGGCTTAGGTACAGTCAGCACGCAGCCCAGGCTAGTGTTTGAAAAGTCCTTAAGTCTTCTGGACTGTAGGCTTTAATGTCTTAAAAGACTATGATTCATGCCTGATGTTTCTCTTTGCGTTCGGCATCTCTTCCTTGTTCCCCTGTCCCACACCCCTAAGCTTATACTTAAATGTGGGCAAAGGCTCTGCAGAATGACTGCCCTTTTCATGGGCCAGGCACTGAGCCAGACAGGACAGCATGTACAGGTGACCAAGGCTTGGCCAGCAATCACCCAGGAGGAGCATGTCCACTCGGGGACATGGAAGTCATCCCTGAGGGGAAGAGACGTACTCCCTGCCTCTGGCAAGGGTGGTCTCACAGAGACCGTGATGGGGTCTTTTCTGATTGCCCATTCAAGGGGGATAAACCGGGAAAGATACAGGGATGCTTCCAAAGGCTCTTCTGATGGAAACCAGAACCAGGACCTGTGATCACAATGCCTACATTTTCCGGAAAAACTTTAGTAAGACTGATTTTAATTTCATTATTTCAAAATATATAGGCCAATTTGACTTAAGGTAGGCTTAAATATGGGACTTCCTATGTGGCCCAGTGGTAAAGAACCCACCTGCCAATGCAGGAGACACAGGTTCAAGCCCTGGGTTGGGAAGATCCCCTAGAGTAGGAAATGGCAACCCACACCAGTATTCTTGCCTTGGAAATCCTGTGGACAGAGGAGCCTGGAGGGCTAAAGTTTGTGGGGATGCAAAAGAGTTGGACATGACTTAGCGACTAAACAACAGATTTGAATGTATCTGGTTTATCTCCATCTCATCTGGGAAGAAAAGTCTGGCCAAGTATTTTAAAGAACAAGATGACAAGGTTTAACCTGCTTACAAAAACATGTTCCTTTCAAGGATTTCAATACATCCTTTAATGACAAAGGTCTTTGGTGATTCATTAAAACAATATACTGCTGCTGCTGCTGCTAAGTTGCTTCAGTCGTGTCCAACTCTGTGTGACCCCATAGACGGCAGCCCATCAGGCTCCGCCGTCCCTGGGATTCTCCAGGCAAGAACACTGGAGTGGGTTGCCATTTCCTTCTCCAATGCATGAAAGTGAAAAGGGAAAGTGAAGTCACTCAGTCGTGTCTGACTCTTAGCGACCCCATGGACTGGAGCTCACCAGGCTCCTCCGTCCATGGGATTTTCTAGGCAAGAGTACTGGAGTGGGGTGCCATTGCCTTCTCCGAAACAACATACTAAGAGCAGTTAAATCTTCTTATGAAATAAAATGGCAGTTCTCCAAACAACTATTTCCAATTTTGCATTAATTTAAATTAAGTCCAAATCAACGAAATTAGTGAGCTAGATGATGACACAGTTTCTAGAATGAGATTTTATCAGACTCAGAAGAGAGACTTTCAAGATTTATTTCTGGTTGTTTAAAGCAGCTGTACTCTTTCTCCCAGAGAAATCTGACTGGACATCCAAATCTATGCCACAGACAAACCGGGGCTGCTGTAGTAAGTGGGCCCGGAGGAGCTGGTCTCCGGGGCTCTGAAGGACACAGGTGAATAATCACTGATCTCATCCAGGGCTCAGCAAACTTTCTCTATAAACGGACAGGCAGCAAATATTTTAGACTTTGTGTGAGCATGTATGCTCTCTGTCATATATCCCTTTGCTTTTACTTATTATTCATTGTATTTTTTACAACTTTAAAAATGTAAAAACCATTTCTAGCTTCAGGCCAAAGGCCCACAGGTCCTGTTAACTTTGATTTAATTTTTAACAGCCTTATTGAGGTATGATTGGTGTATAATAAACTGCATTTTTTGTTTGTTTGTTTTTTTAAACTTGCACCCATGGCCAGGTGTGTTTTTTAAAAGCAATATAACAGTTTCTGGCAACATTGTAACAATGAACATTTTCCCTCCCAGATGCTTGACTTCTGAGGCATCTTGTACAGATGTATTCAAAAAGCCTGCTCCTTCCACACGGTCATCTGTTCAAATGTTTGCCCCTCCTCCAAGGAAAAAAAGTGGCACATATTTAAAGTGTGCAATTTGTAAGTGCTGACATATGGATATAACTCGGACCCATCACCACCATCAAGACAGCAGACATGCCCACCTCTCTCACCCCTCCTCCCGGCAACCAGCCATCTGCCTTCTATCCCCATGTATCAGTTTGCCTTTTCTAGAGTTTTATATCGGAGAAGGCAATGGCACCCCACTCCAGTACTCTTGCCTGGAAAATCCCATGGACAGAGGAGCCTGGTAGGCTGCAGTCCATGCGGTCACTAAGAGTCGGACACGACTGAGCGACTTCACTTTCACTTTTCACTTTCCTGCATTGGAGAAGGAAATGGCAACCCACTCCAGTGTTCTTGCCTGGAGAATCCCAGGGACGGGGGAGCCTGGTGGGCTGCCGTCTATGGGGTCGCACAGAGTAGGACACGACTGAAGCGACTTAGCAGCAGCAGCAGCAGCAGAGTTTTATATTCAAAGACTCATATAGTATAGACTCTTTCTCATGTTTGATTCTCCCACTCAGTGTCATTATTTTAAGGTCTGCCATGTTGCTGTGTTTATCAATAATTCAATCTTCTTCATTCATGTTGTTTAGTCGCTCAGTCACGTGCGACTCTTTGCAACCCCACGGACTGTAGCCCACCAGGCTCCTCTATCCATGGGATTTCCCAGGCAAGAATACTGGAGTGGGTTGCCATTTCCTCCTTCAGGGGATCTTCCCAACCCAGGGATTGAACCCATATCTCACTGCATTGGCAGGCAGATTCTTTACCACTGAGCCACCAGGGGAGAGGGCAGGAAAAGGAAGCTGGAAGTGCTACTCAAAAAATCCCACAGATAGTCCAGCCTCTTCCCAGGCTCTCTCACTGCTAATTTCACCAGAGCTTTTGAAAAACAAAAAAAAATTTTTTTTTTGACTGTGCAGTGCAGCATGAGGGATCTTAGGTCCCTGACCAAGGATTGAACCCACATCCCCTACAGTGGAATCACAGAGTCTTAACCATTGGACCACCATAGAAGTCCCTTGAAAACCTCTTGACACCTCTCGATGGTCTGAGGAACTTGCACAACTACCTCCATTCCTTTCCCCTTAAATCCCTCCTTCTGGTGTCCCTCAGGCCAGAGACACTTGGAATCTCCCAAGTCATACATACCCTAAATTGCACAGATAAATCAACGTGAAAAGAAATCAAAAGGAGATTGATTCATTCATCCAGTAGGTACTGCGTGCCTACGGTGTGCCAGGCACTGTGCTGGGTAGAATAACATCAATAATGATTCCTGTCCCCAGACTGCTTCATTTCTTAGCAATCAAGAAGAGATTGACAGAAATGATAAGTATATGATCACAAAATGATTTACATAAAAAGTAGGGGAGAGGATGCTGTGTTTGAGATGGGGAGAGGATGCTGTGTTTGGGATGGGGAGAGGTGACATTTGGTTGAGAGCACACACATGGGACACGATGGCCCCAGGAGGTGAGGGCTGGGGGAAGCCGGGGCAGGGAGCAGCCCTGCAGAGCCTGAATCCCCCTGCAAACTGGATTTCACAGGACACAACGTGCTCCAAGTTTACAATGAAGCCACTGCAGGGACTCCAGGCAAGGAGGAACACAGTCCAATTTATATTTTTAAAAAGATCACATGGGCCGCTGCTGTGTGGAGACGGGATTACAAAGGCCAGGAAGTTAGAACAGAGAAGGGAAAGGCTGTGGCACATTTCTGTCGGTAGCTGTAGGGATCTATATCCTGGATGATGAATTACATGTTCAGAAACTGCTTTTGTTCTCCCTCATTTGCACATTCGTTTTGAATGGCTGTTATTACATACAGACATGTAAAGATTATTACAGATTAAAGGCAATATCATCTCATTCTAATGCACTGCCAAGTTTTCCAGGAAATGCCTCAGAGACAGAATTTCAACTTTTAGTTGATTTATCAGAAACTTGAATATGGGGTAAACATTGAATGTGAGAAGCAACCGTGGTAGTGTTACATTTTTATTGAAAAAATGGCAGTTCTGTGGGATATCTGTTTGGAAATTTCATCATTTAATAATTGAAATGTGATAATAAAACTATATTACAAGAAAAAAAAATCACCCTACTCCCTGCACCCTGGGTCCTGTGGGTACTGTTCAGTGTCATTTTAGGGGAAGCTTTAAAACCAATGTCTTTTATAAAGAACAGACTCATGGTTGTTAAGGGGGAGCAGGGGTTGGGGAAGGATGGAGTAGAAGGTTGGGGTTAGCAGATGAAAGCTGTTATGTATAGGATGGATAGACAAAAAGGTCCTACTGTAGAGCACAGGGAACTATATTCAATATCCTACCTAAAACATACTGGAAAAGAATATGAAAAAGAATGTGTATTTATATATATATATATACACATATATATATAATTGAATCACTTTGTTGTACAGAAGAAACTAACACTTAACTATACTTAACAAAATCAACTATACTTAATAAAAATAATAATAAAAAGAGCACACAGTCTTTGTCAGCGAGATAAAAAGGAACTTTCCAAATTTGGATGAGACTATCTGACTTTGGTTGCTGCCAGGCAGGCTAGGGCTGGGGCGTCAGGCCCCCGGGTCTGCAGCCAGAAACAATTGAACGTGCTCAAATCAGGCATATTTACTCTGCAGAACTGGCTGTGAGGCTGTTGCTGACTCTGTGTGTGGTAAGCACCCAGGAGCAATGGTTTACCTGTTAATGTTTGTCCAGTGCACCAATATCACCCACGCTTCCTGGTTTCTGAATCCTGCTTGAAGCACGGACTCCCTCTGCTCAAGCTCCTAGTGCAAGTGGCAGCCAGGAGGCATGTTTCCTAGCGGGGGCTGGAACACTGACCGGGCTGTGGGTTGGTCCTGCCATGGGCCACGCCCCTTCATCTCCTTAAGCTGGTTTCTGTGCTAGAAAGCAAGCTGGTGAAGGAAGTGACAGCTGATACCTCAGATGGAGTCACCATGCACTCTCTAAATAATGGCTGTGAAAGGCCCAGTTCACATCAGTTCAGTTCAGTCACTCAGTCATGTCCAACTCTTTGCGACCCCATGAATCGCAGCACGCCAGGCCTCCCTGTCCATCACCAGCTCCCGGAGTTCACCCAAACTCATGTCCATTGAGCCGGTGATGCCATCCAGCCGTCTCATCCTCTGTTGTCCCCTTCTCCTCTTGCCCCCAATCCTTCCCGGCATCAGGGTCTTTTCCAATGAGTCAACTCTTCGCATGAGGTGGCCAAAGTATTGGAGTTTCAGTTTCAGCATCAGTCCTTCCAATGAACACCCAGGACTGATCTCCTTTAGGATGGACTGGTTGGATCTCCTTGCAGTCCAAGGGACTCTCAAGAGTCTTCTCCAACACCACAGTTGAGAAGTGTAAACCCTGCACTAATACTAGGCCCTCTTTCAGTATAGCGTTGGGGCTTCCCTTGTGGCTCAGCTGGTAAAGAATTCACCTGCAGTGAGGGAGACCTGGGTCTGACCCCTGGGTTGGGAAGATCCCCCAAGGAAGGGAAAGGCTACCCACTCCAGTATTCTGGCCTGGAGAATTCCATAGACTGTATAGTCCATGGGGTCTCAAAGAGTTGGACACAACCGAGCGACTTTCAGTTTCACTTATTATCATGTTAGTTATTGAATAAGTGGTAGCCTCTGCTGACTGCCTACTATCAAGAGATGTCAGGCCCAGGGCGGGGGACTCCGTCTTTACAGTAACACAGATCTTAGTAAAGTCACACTTCGTTTTCCATGGATTGCTTATCCATCAGCCTTAATTACACAGAACATAACCAAGAATCCTCAAACAGCTAAAAAGATGTGATGAGATCCATGCCAGGACTGTTGGCCAAATGTGTCCTTCAAGACAGACTCAGTTTACAAAGGACATGGTGTAGTTCAGAGGTCAACAAACTTTTCTATAAGGGGCCAGATAATAAACAGTTTAGGCTTTGATTGTCACACAGTGTCTATTGCAAATATACCACTCTGCCACTTTAGTGCAAAAGCAGCCATAGGCAATGGGCAGGTGTAGCTATGGCCTTTTTTTTTTTTAATAGTTGGTTTATAGTATCTTGTTAGTTTTTGTGTATAGCAAATGATTCAGTTACAACTACATATTTTTTCTTTTTCATATTCTTTTCCATATGGGACTCACAATTTCTTTTTTTTCTAATTTCTTTCTCTTTTTTCTTCGCACATCACCAGGAATGCGGGATCCTAGCTTCCTGAGCAGAGATCAAACCTGTGTCCCCCTGTGCTGGAAGGGCAGAGCCCCAACCAGAATGAGCTATGCTCTAGTAAAATTTCATTTACAAAAACAGAATTGGCTCAAGGGCCAGAGTTTGCCAACAGAGTTTAAAAACTGGAATCTGAATATCTGAGAGCAGGTTTGTAAATGCAGTTCCTTAAAAGTCCTACCCTGAACCCCAGCTCCTCCACAACCTCACATTGCCATCAGTTCTCATTATGTTTCCGATCTGACCCCAATAATTATGTTAATAATAGCAAACATTTAGACTTACACTGTGCCAGGCCCTTTTCTAAGCACTTTACATACCTTACCCAAATTAAATCAATGAAGAAACCCTATTGTCGTCATTCCCATGAAAAACGAAGCCAAGTCAAGTTAAGCAACTTACCTTGGGGTGTAGAGGCAGGATTTGAACCCTGCCATCTGGCTCCACATCAGTGTTCTTGACCACTATGCCCTACTGCCTGGCAGGTACCAACTGTACATGTCAGGATGACAGATGACTAGGCAGGTACTGGGCTTTCTACCTCCTCGGAGAGTCCACTGTTGACCATGGGCTTGCCCCACTCGAAGGGGTCAGGCACCAGAGACTGGCAGGAGCAACACTTTGCCATTGTGCTTAGTAAGTAAGTAAGTACTTACTAAGTAAGACTGGGGGGGAAGTAAGACTGGGGGGCTGGTGGAATGAGTAACTAGCATGGGTAAAAAGTAACATGAGAGCTGGCAGCCTGACAGGAGGAGCAGGAAGGCCAAAGTAAAGAGGAAAAAGGAATTATTTATTCACGGACTGGCCAACTACTCAGGGCCAAGCACTCTCCACAACCCCAAACATCCCAAGGCCTTATGCTTTGATCAACCTCACGTGGGTATCACCGAGGGGCTTGTGTGAAATGCAGGATCTCGGCCCTGCCCCAGAAGGTCTGAATCAGAGTGAGCATCTACTACAAGGTCTCATGTGGTTCCCTTGCACTCAAGGCTGAGAAGCCCTGCCCTACACGGCAGTTGTTACCGCTCCCATTTCCCGGGTCACGCACCTAAGGCTCGAAGAGGTTAATTACTTCCCACACTGGTGAACTGCAGGCTTATGTCTGAACTCCAGCTTGTTGTTTAGGGGCTATGCCTATTTCTTGGAGGGGCTCAAAGCAAGTTCTTCAAGACATTTACTTCAGCAGCAAATGTGTATCAAGAAGTAATACAAATATCATGGTATGTAACATGTTGACCTACCATCAATAGAAAAATTGATGTGGATCAATATATGCAATTGTGCTCAGGATGAATTGTTAAGAAACATGAAAATGAAAAATTCAGTTAAGCAAGTTTCAATGACTTAATTTCTACAATTTTCAAAATCTCTTACTTTTAAGAAACTACCTTAGTTTTTACTCCCTGATGACTTAAGGTAACAGGAAGCTGAAGGACTCTGAATTCAGAAACACAGGACAGATGTCCCTCTTTCTAGGCACAAGTATTAGCTGATGACAATGACCAGACTGCCCCATAGATAGATGAGGACAATCTAAATCTGTGGGTTCTTGGGCTAAGAAACAGGTTTGTACTTGGGATCAGGCTTTTGCAATCTCATGTGATGCTAAGGGTCTTGAGTAATGATGCTTTCTAAGTGGGCGTCTTTGGGATTCTGGACTCAGGACAGCCAGGTCCTCTCTCTCCCAGTCACCTCTCCACTATGTATTATAACATCAGGAGAGGACCAAAGGGTAACTCCACCATGAATTAGGGAAGAGCTGAAGAGTTAGCCCACTCCTCCTTTGCCTGTATTTTTAACAACAAGGAACAGAAACAACCCAGAATACTACAAGGGAACACAATGAGATAGAGACGTATGATCCAGAAAAAGAAAGCTTCCAGGACTTCCTTCGTGGCCCAGTAGGTAAGAATCTGCCTGCCAATGCTGGGGACACAGGTTCGATCCCTGGCCAAGGAAGATTCCACTTGCCAAGGGGCAATTAAGCCCATGTTCCACAACTACTGAGCCTGCACTCTAAAGTCCGAGAGCCGCAACTACTGGATCATTGCACCTACAGCCTGTGCTCTGCAATGAGAAGCCACTACAGTGAGAAGTCCGTGCACCACAACTAGAGAGCAGCCCCTGTTTGCCGCAACCAGAGAAATGCCCACATACAGCGGCAAAGACCCAGCGCAACCAATAAATAAATAAATGAAATTTAAAACTGCACACGCTCAAGCACACACACACACAAAGAAAGCTTCCAGGAACTCTAGCAGCTACTTTCTCTTTGTCTCCAGGCTGCATGGGTGGTGTCTTCCTGTCTGCCTTCCTACCTGCCCCCAGCCCCCCCAACCCTTCACCCCCAACCCCTGCCAAGGCACCCCACGGCTCTCACAGTGGGACCTCTCCCCCACTGTGGTTCTGCCCCCGTCATCCTCTCGACAGCACCCTCTCCCTTTCTAAACTGGTCCTGCTTCCTCCTCGCTGGCCTCCTGGAAGGCTTCTGCCTTGGCCTCATCACAACACTGGACACATTCTTTCAATTTCTGTCCCCATGGCTCACTGCCCCTCTAATTTCCAATGTCAAGTGAAGAATCCCATGGATCCAGTGTGGCTTTCTGAGCCAGAGTCAGGGCAGCCCACTACTGAAGAGCCTTGGGGCTGCCTCAGGCCAGAGGACAATTCCCCGGGCCAATCATCCCAGGGTGGAGGGCTGATGGGGTAGCATTCCCTAATCACATGCCTCAGAAGGTGGGGAGTATGTGGAGTAGGAGTAATAGCCTCGCAGCTATCTTCAGAGTTTCAGTGAGTCTAGAATCTCAGGGTGAGCAAGGACCTCCTGAGTCATCGGGTCCAAACCAGTGCCTGCCCACAAGCACTCACTGCAGTCCCCAACCGCCCAGGATTGACGGCGTCACTTCCCTTCTCAGCAATGCTGGGTGGGAGGAGAGAAAGGGACAAGGGATGGGAAAAAAATTCACTGACCTTCCTGCTGAAGTCAGTGTTGAACACGACTCTGGAAACATGACTGTAATAACACTGCACTTAAAGGGTGTGTCTGATTTCTATGAACATCCACTAGGCACTACAGGATGGGGAAGATTTGAAAGAGGAAGCTAAGTTCTCATATACTGTGCTGTGTTCAAAAGCCTGAGAGGATATCCTGAATTTATGTGAAAACTTTAGGGTATTTTTCATCTTTTGGCGCCTTTCGCCTCAAAGAATGTTGGGTAGTTATAATGCATTAAAATGGAAACAATGTCCCAGATTTTTGGCACTCAAATTCTAAAGTAGACACACTGCTACTCCATCTTTTGTAATACTTCCAGCACATGGGAGGTCAGGTACCCTGTGGAGTTTTGGAGGAATTTCCAAATCACACCCCAAATCTCTTGGCCAACATGGGTAGTAGTTTAGGATTCTGATTGGCATCACGGAAATCATCCTTTTAGTGGCAGTATTACTTTGTCCAAGGTGCCTGAAAAGCTTTCAGAACCAATTGACTGTTTTGTTTTTCTAGGGCTAGATGGCTCAGTCATGTTTGACTCTTTGCGACCCCACGGATTGTAGCTCGCCAGGCTCCTCTGTCCATGGGATTCTCTGGGCAAGAATACTGGATACTGGAGGGGGCTGCCAGGCCTTTCTCCAGGGGAATCTTCCCACCCAGAGATTGAACCCGTGTCTCCTGAGTTTCCTGCATTGGCAGTTGAATTTTTTTTTTTTTTAACCACTGAGTCACATGGGGTCGCTAAGAGTTGGACACGACTGAGCGATTTCACTTTGACTTTTCACTTTCATGCATTGGAGAAGGAAATGGCAACCCACTCCAGTATTCTTGCCTGGAGAGTCCCAGGGATGGGGGAGCCTGGTGGGCTGCCGTCTATGGGGTCGCACAGAGTCGGACACGACTGAAGCGACTTAGCAGCAGAAGCAGCAGCTGGGAAGACCCTTGTGAAACTGAAAAAGCTGCCAGAAGCACCTAGGAGGAAGCACTGGGGTCCAAAACCAATGTAGTTTCAAGTCCACGTGGACATACACACAACCTGTTTTTTGAGCAGGTACAGGAGGGGGAAGGGAGTTACTTTTTTTTTTTTTTTTTAAGAGCTCAAGTCTTACTAAAATCAGCTTTGAAAGTCTTAAAACTAATACTACAATCCACTTATTTTACAATGAAGCAGAGAATGACAACATCCAATGTGCACTTTTAAACCCAAGTTCACCTGAATGGCAGCTGAAAAATGCCCGATTCAGAAGGGGCTGATTTTGACACAAAGGAAACAAAGATGTATACATTCAGGGGAACACCTTAAGTAACCACTTACAATCTCAGCTGATTTTATTTTACTTGAGAGGAGAACACATGGAATAATATATTAGAAAATAAATCTTGTTAACCAGCCCTAGTTTCTCAACCTCGGCACTACTGACATTTTGTGCCAGGTAATTCTTTGCTGTGGGGCTGTTCTGTGCACTCTTGGGTGGTTCAGCAGCATCCCTGACCTCTACCCAGTAGACGCCAGGGGTCCCTACCCTCTGCCAAGACAACCAAAATTGTTCCTAGACATTGCCCGATGTCCCCACCGGAGAACCACTGTACTAAACCAAAGCAGGATTCTAGCTGTTTACAGCAAAGGCAGTTATCTGGAAATAAATTAGCTTCCCTGGAAATAGGCTGATGTGTTGTCCCTTCCACATAGTTAGCACTTAGAACTGAAGAGGGGGTGTAGTGCTTTCCCTTTTCTGAACACGAGGTCAGATAACCAAGAGCAAGTGAATCTTCTTTGCATACATCACGTGTGCTCCCTCAGCGGTCAGACTCCCTGATCATTCCAGAAAGCGAATAACTTTTATGTTTAGGAAGACACATATTTTCCAAGTCCTGGAGACTGTTCTGTCTTGTACAAACATATCTTCCAAAAAAACTCGCAACATCTACATGCTAAGAAAGACTTTCCTTTGCATGCCATGTGGACAGGTCACACCCCCAATCCATTTCTCTTTTTTTATCGTATTTTTTTCAGATGGGACCTGGAAATCACCCAGGAGAACCAAGGGGCCCCCAAGGGCCCAACAATCCAATGTTCTTGGAAAACTTGGCTAAGCCTGTGGCCAAGAATGCTGCTTCAACCAAGATGTCCTCAAGTAAACTGTCTGCCGTCAGCCCAGGCAGGTATCTCCCTTCCCTGGTTAGTTGACTACTGACCACACTAGTGACCAAAGCCAAGAGGATGTGAGGGCCAACGCCCTCCCCAGGCAAAGGGAGCTGCCTCCCCTTACGAACCATTTCACAGAAGGCACAGGAAATGAGTCACTTGGCAAAGGGTCTCCCTGTGCAATGCCTTGCTCCAGAGATGCATGCAGCCTCTGAGGGGCCCGGGCTTCCAGGAGCAAGCCTAGGATGGGAGAGGAGCCGACACATGTCACTTTCAACATGCAAAGGATGAGGGGCCCTGTGGGGCAGCCACCGTACAGATGAGCAGGTATAGCTTTGATCAGACACCCAAATACCCATCGGCCCAAATCCCTGCATGCTCTTGTTTATTTCTAAGCAGACCCTGTTAAGCTGTGGGCACTTGGCTTGATTACTCCCTGGATCAAAGCTGAATTAAATTACACGGCAAGTTTCTTTTGAGAGCGAGAGGCACGCACACAGGCCGACTCACTTTCCAGAAGCTGTCCACTTTGCCGTACACGAGTGACTGGTTCTGCCTCTTGATTTCGTTGATGTGGTGGATGTCGCTGGAGTTCAAGTGCTGCTCGACCACAAAGCCCAGGAAGCTGTTGTCTGGAGTGTGAGCTGGTGTGGAGAGGACGGGACATGGCAGTTAAAATTCAATCAGCAGGAACAAACACCAACCATTACCAATTTCACTCAAGCTGTCGCGAGCATAATTAAATGTTTTCATGTTACCTCGTTCTTTCTTTACCTGGGAAGGGGTTCAAGGGAGTGGCCTGCTCCCACCCAGCCCCAACTCCACCTTCACAGAGAACTAATTCTCTCCAGGATGGATTAACCCAAGCCCAACCCTGCTTTTCTCAGTGGAAAGTCCATCTGTTTAAAAACCATTCAGCTGCAAACTCCCCCCCCATCCTGTCTCCTCAGCACAAAGACACTGGCTCCTGACAGAAATGCCCTCATCCAGGTTATACCAACTAGTGGCTGGAAACCTGGAGGGAGCGGGGCTGAGTCCACCATCCTCAATAAGGTCAGCAGACCCTGCACGCTCTCCTTCAACTCCAGGTGTACTCACTGTCCAGTGAACCAGGCAACATCACCCTCACTCTGCACCGCCTCTAAGAATCATTCACTAATGAAAGATGTAATTCTGAATGGATGGATGGAACGAAGACAGAATAAAAGGTGAAGCTCACCGGGCTGTGAACCACTTCTGAAAAGCCAACCAACCTAAGAAAGCATGTCTAGTCTCCAAGATAGACAACTCTGAAAGAGAAAAGGCATGTTCCTCTGGATCATTCATCATTTGAATTCTACAACTTCTCTATTTTTTTTTTCATTTATTTATTCTTTTCTTTTTTGGGCCACACCACGTGTGGGATAATCTTAGTTCCCCAACCAGGTATCAAACCCTGCATTGGAAGTGCAGAGTCTTAACCACTGGACTGCTAAAGAAGTCCCTAAAACTTCTCTGTTTTAACACCTGACAAAGAGAGAAAGCAAGCCCATACCCTTCACAAACATTTATCTCTCATGTCCATAATTTTAAAAAGGAATTTCACCAGAAGGCAACCATCAGAAAACAGTCTCTCTCGAGGAAACAGAGACCCTTCTCTCCTCTCCAAACATCTGGCCACAGAACCCTGCAGAAGATGACAACCCAGCAGAGGCCCCACCACAGGAAAAGCAACTGCTTGGCTTGACTTTGACCTGAACATAACTAAAAATAACTTAAATGGAGAGAGACTGAATATTTAATAAAATCTACACAGCGACGCTCCCACCGTATTTGGTCACAGGTGGGTGGCTGACAACCCACAACCGGAGGCGGAAGTTGCTTCCCCTGTCTTGCTTTGGTTTTCCCAGGAGTTTCCCAGGCAGGAAGAGGGCACAGAAGCCCTTTAAGATGCTCCAGGGACCTGAAGGCCTGGGTCCCCCTCAGGCACCCGCAAGAAGATGAACGAGGGAGCTGGGCAGAGAGCCCTGAGCCGTGGACGTGAAGAAGCTGCATAAATACTTGTGATCACCAGCCTGTCTCCTAGGCTGCTGCTTAATGGGGGTGACAGAACGAGGAGATAATAGGGTTGTGACTGGGGAGTTGTGTGCGGTCTGGCCAATCTGTTATTTCATTTCTGCGTTTTTGAACAAGTGCCCAGAGGCAATGGCAATGGCTGCAGTTGGCTGGAAAGTAAATTACTGAATAAATTCTACTGCCAACAAGAGGCAATGGTTGCTTTTTTATTTCTCCCCCTTTTGGAAGAGCTGGCGAGGAGGGGGTTTGATGGGGTTTAGGGGAGGGGCAGAGAGCCTGTGTGCATTTGAAATGTTGATAAGGCAGTTTAAAAAAAAAATCTCTTTCTAAAACTTTTGATTCTTTGTAGAAATTCTGAAATAGAATCTGATGCTTTAAACTTTGAAATTGTGGTTTTGTCTTCAGAAAATTTATGTGGTGACTAAGCTCCATGCTTTAGATATTTGTTTCTGCAGTTCCATTATCTAATTTCTAGGTGGGCCTGTTTTAAAAAATGAAATAATCTAGCATCTAAAACACTTAACAGGTTAGAAAAATAGATCAGGTACTAAGGTGCTTTCAAAAAGAAAATGATCATCAAGACCCAAGAAGAAAAAAAAAAATTGTTTGTTTATATTTCTGTGTCAAAGATTCCCCATAGCTTAAACAATAAGAGGGAGGGAAAGTAAACAACCTACTCAAAAAAACGTGTGGGGAATGGTGGGCCTTTACTATTTTATGACTGGCCATTTGGTATTAAACTAACTTGGACACTGTATGAGGAAATAATTACACACACAAGTTCTCCTCTGAAGTTTTCATCCACACACCTTACTTCAACTCTTCTCCTGTCCCCACTATAAACTTGGGGACTGACAATCTGCAGGATCCATTTAAGCAGCTCAGGTGAGACTTAAGGAGAAATAAGGTAGCACTTACAAACACACTGCCACACTTCACGAGCGCCAGGCAGATTGGCCATGTCTCTTTCCAGGCCACAGTGGACCTGTCCCGGGACACTGAGAGTCTGCAACATGAGCAGATGCTCGCCTGAGATTTGCCCGGCAGGGGACTTGGAAGTAACCACAGAGCAGGTATGCCTGGCCTCCAAGGAGCTGGGTGTCTGCCTGGTGACAAGCCCTTCAAGAGACTCCATCTGACACAAGCCTCCTTCCTGAAGCCGAGTATAGTAAACCACAAGCCACAAGAGCAGGCTGATGGATCTGCAAGGACCTTTCTGTGGAGACCTACCCTCAGGCCAAGCTTTGTTTTTTTGCTTTGCTTTCAGAAGGGAACACAAACTTCAGCTGTGTTGGGAGGGGTTCAAAGGGAGGGTATTTACATTTCAAGGTAAATCAAAGAAATCCCATCATAAATGAGACACAGGAAATCCTGTACTTTTTGGAAATCACTCCATTCTAGGAGGTAAACAAATGAGATTTAAAAAAAATAGCTGACAATCTGAGCGCTTTATAGTGATCATTTCATTATATCTTCACAAAAACCTTATAACATATTTGTACAGATGAGAAAACAGAGAGAGAGTCACTTAAACTATCCAAGTTGACATGCCAGGAAATGGCAACATTGGGATTCAGAGTCAGACCAGCTGTTCCCAGAATCCAGCCTCCTTAAAGCACTTTAATACACCGCTTCAGACACCAAGTATCTTATTTTCCGGACTCTGTGAACCGTAATGGTAAACATGCTTTATAGGAAAATAATCTTATAAGGCAGACCAGGATATACATGAAAGAATAATAAAGTATAAATATATATATGGAGTCTTCAGAATTGATGCTTTCTAATTGTGGTGCTGGAGAAGACTCTTGACAGTCCCTTGGACAGCAAGGAGATCAAACCAGTCCATCCTAAAGGAAATCAGTCCTGAATATTCATTGGAAGGACTGATGCTGAAGCTGAAACTCCAGTACTTTGGCCACCTGACGCAAAGAGCTGACTCCCTAGAAAAGACCCTGATGATGGGAAAGATTGAGGGCAGGAGGAGAAGGGAGTGACAGAGGATGAGATGGTTGGATGGCATCACTGACTCCATGGACATGAGCTTGAGCAAATTCTAGGAGAAAGCAAAGGACAGGGAAGCCTGGTGTGCTGCAGTCCATGGGGTTATAAAGAGTCAGACATGATGCAGCAACTGAACAACAACAATATGGAGTCTTTCCTCAGTTTCTTGAGCAACTTACGTTATATGTATATGGAACCGAGCTGATTTTTTCTATGCAGCAACTGGATGGGACATTGTTTCTGAGCTGACTCCCGCAATGATTTTTTTAAAGAATTACTGTTAGTTTGAAAAGTGAAAGTGTCAGTCGCTCAGTCATATCCAACTCTTCATGACCCCATGGACTGTAGCCCACGAGGTTCCTCTGTCCATGGGATTCTCCAGGTAAGAATACTGGAGTGGGTTGCCATTCCCTTCTCCAGGGGATGTTCCTGACTTGACACACATTTTAGAGGACTCTTTCTGCGAACCAATTTTATGTGCTAGGTATTGAGGAATTAAAACATAAAGATGAGTTTCTGCCCTCATGAGGCTTACCAACTACTTAATAAAAGAGGGATAGATACACCATATTCACCAGGCAGTTATAAAGGCCTCTTTGGAAATGTAATTCACAATTTTTATCAAGTCAAACTAAGCCTTGTTTCAATGGCATAAATTCTCCCAGGTCTGATTTTTCAAACAGTCAGTTCTAAACATCTCTAAGAAGTACAAAATTCATTCTAACAGATGTCTGCCAGCCTCCAACTGCAGCTGGCCCTGCAGCTTTGGGGACCCCCACGCCACCTGGTCACCAAGGGCAGAAATTGCAGGGCCAGCTGGCCTCCCCCTGCAGCCCCACAGCCAGTCAGTCACCAAGTCCAGGGGATGTCAGCTTCTGAAAACCCATCATCTCCTTGTCTCCTCTTCACCTACTTAGTTATGACCTCATCAAGTCCTGCCAAAACTTCGATAAGTTTTTCTTTTCTTTAAATAGAAACATAGTCTCAGTGTATGACTTTTCTCAGACAAGAGAGAATGATAGAAGGAAAGAAAGATGTCACCCACCAATTTTACCACCTAGAAATAACTACTATTAGGCTCCTTTTTTTTCTAGACTCATGGAGCCTTTTTAATCCTCAAACCAAAATTGGATCTTACTGTGCCTACTCTTTTGTGAATTTCTCTTCTCACTTACACAATGTGTCATGGGCATCTTTCTAGGGGTGACAACCACAGCCCATCACAGCTTGTTAAAGCAGCACAGGGCTTCAGCCCCTGGACTCTCCCCATTAGATGCAATGTGCCATGGGCATCTTTCTAGGAGTGACAACCACAGCCCATCACAGCTTGTTAAAGCAGCATAGGGCTTCAGTCCCTGGACTCTCTCCATTAGATGCAATGCCCCTAGTTCTGGTCTGCCAGCATCGCTATGTGGAACTAACTGCCCTTCCCAACCAGCCATGCAATTATGTTCCATTCAGATAGCCTGAACTGGTGCCAGTCCTGATCCCTTGTCTCCCCAGCTCCCCATGCCTCCAAGGATGGGCACTTGACCAAGAGGACTCTACCTGACCATGGCTCAGTTGAAAGACGGGTTTATAACCCAAGTTCCATCTGTCACGGTTGCTCCATGATGAGTGGCAGCTACTTTTGGGGTCAAGATCTTTCTGCTACAGTCACTGAGCTGGCAGGGCAGACATCCTGAACTGTAAATGCCATCCCTGTGTCTGTGAGAGGACAGCCTGCCTGAGAATAACGCCAAGACAGAGAAATGCTAAGGCGAGATAGGTAGAGACTGAAGAGATCCTCCAAGCCTGAATCCAGCTCTGCCTAAAGCCAGTGTCCTCCCATCAGGAAGCTTCTACAAGTCTCCTATCCTTATCCATCAGAGAGCAGACAGAACAAAAACCACAATCAGAGAAAACTAATCAAACTGATCACGTGGATCACAGCCTTGTCTAAATCAATGAAACTATGAGTCATGCCATGTAGGGCCACCCAAGTGGGATGAATCATGGTGGAGAGTTCTGACAAAATGTGGTCCACTCAAGAAAGGAATGGGAAACCACTTCAGTTTTCTTGCCTTGAGAACCCCATGAACAGTATGAAAAGGCAAAAAGATATGACACCGAAAGATGAACTCCCCAGGTCAGCAGGTGCCCAATATGCTACTGAAGAAGAGGTTAAGCCAAAGCAAAAACAACGCCCAGCTGTGGATGTGACTGATGATGGAAGTAAAGTCTGATGCTGTAAAGAACAATATTGCACAGGAACTTGGAATGTTAGGTCCATGAATCAAGGCAAATTGGAAGTGGTCAAACAGATGATGGCAAGAGTGAACATCGACATTTTAGTATTCAGTGAACTAAAATGGATCAGAATGGGCAAATTTAATTCAGAGTGTTATTACATTTACTACTGTGGGCAAGAATCCCTTAGAAGAAATGGAGTAGCCATCATAGTCAACAAGAGAGTCTGAAATGCAGTACTTTGGTGCAGTCTCAAAAACGACAGAATGATCTCTGTTCATCTCCATGGCAAACCTTTCAATATCACAGTAATCCAAGTTTACGCTCCAACCACTAATGCCAAAGAAGCTGAAGTTGCATGGTTCTATGAAGACCTACAAGACCTTCTAGAACTAACACTAAAAAAACACACGCAAAAAATCCTTTTCATTAAAGGGGACTGGAATGCAAAAGTAGGAAGTCAATAGATACCTGGAGTAATAGGCAAGCTTGGCCTTGGGAGTACTAAAGGAAGCAGGGCAAAGGCTAACAGAGTTTTGCCAGGAGAATTCACTGGTCATAACAACCAGTTATGTTGTGTTCCAACAACACAAGAGACAACTCTACACATGGACATCACCAGATGGTCAATACCAAAATCAGATTGATTATATTTTTGCAACTGAAGATGGAGAAGCTCTATACAGTCAGCAAAAACAAGACTGGGACCTGACTGTAATTCAGATCATGAACTCCTTACTGGCAAATTCAGACTTAAATTAAAGACAGTAGGGAACACCACTAGGCCATTCAGGTATGACCTAAATCAAATCTCTTACAATTATACAGTGGAAGTGACAAATAGATTCGAGATTAGATCTGATAGACAGAATGCCTGAAGAACTATGGACGGAGGTTTGTAACACTGTATTGGAGGCAGTGATTCTAACTACCCCTAAGAAAAAGAAATGCAAAAAGGCAAAGTGGTTGTCTAAGGAGGACTTACAAACAGCTGAGAAAAGAAGACAAGAGAAAGGCAAAGGAGAAAAGCAAAGATATATCCATCTGAATGCAGAGTTCCAAAGAAGAGCAAGGAGAAATAAGAAAGCCTTCCTCAGTGATCAATGCAAAGAAATAGAGGAAAACAACATAATGGAAAAGTCTAGAGATCCCTTTAAGGAAATCAGAGACACCAAGGGAACATTTCATGCAAAGACAGGCACAATACAGGACAGAAATGGTATGGACCTAACTGAAGCAGAAGATATTAAGAAGAGGTGGCAAGAATACACAGAAGAACTGTACAAAAAGATCTTCACGACCAAGATAACCAAGATGGAGTGATTATTCCTCTAGAGCCAGACATCCTGGAGTGCAAACCCAAGTGGGCCTTAGGAAGAATATGAACAAAGCTAGTGAAGGTGATGGAATTCCAGCTAAGCTATTTCAAATTCTAAAAGATAATGCTGTGAAAGTGCTGCACTCAATATGCTAGCCAATTTGGAAAACTCAGCAGTGGCACAGGACTGGAAAAGGTCAGTTTTCATTCTAATCCCAAAGAAAGACAATGCCAAAGAATGTTCAAACTACTGCAAACTGCACTCATTTTACATGCTAGCAAAGTAATGCTCAAAATTCTCCAAGCTAGGCTTCAACAGTATGTGAACTGAGAACTTCCAGATGTTCAAGCTGAAATTAGAAAAGGCAGAGGAACCAAAGATCACACTGACAACATCTGTTGGATCACAGAAAAGGCAAGAGAATTTCAGAAAAACATCTATTTCTGCTTCACGGATTATGCTAAATCCTCTGACTGTGTGGATCACAACAAACTGTGGAAAATTCTTAATGAGATAGGAATACCACACCACCTTACCTGCCTCAAGAGAAATCTGTATGCAGGTCAAGAAGCAACAGTTAGAACCAGATACGGGACAATGGACTGGCACCAAATTAGGAAAGGAGTACGTCAAGGCTGTATATTGTCACCCTGTTTATTTAACTTATATGCAGAGTACATCATGAGAAATGCCAGGCTGCATGAAGTACAAGTTGGAATGAAGACTGCCAGGAGAAATATCAATAATCTCACATATACATACAACACCACCCTTAGGCAGAGAGCGAAGAGGAACTAAAGAACCTCTTGATGAAAGTGAAAGAAGACAGTGAAAAAGCTCACTTAAAACTCAACATTCTTTTACAAGTGGTTGACCAGTTTTCCCAGCACCACTTGTTAAAGAGATTGTCTTTAATCCATTGTATATTCTTGCCTCCTTTGTCAAAGATAAGGTGTCCATATGTGCGTGGATTTATCTCTGGGCTTTCTATTTTGTTCCATTGATCTATATTTCTGTCTTTGTGCCAGTACCATACTGTCTTGATGACTGTGGCTTTGTAGTAGAGCCTGAAGTCAGGTAGGTTGATTCCTCCAGTTCCATTCTTCTTTCTCAAGATCGCTTTGGCTATTCGAGGTTTTTTGTATTTCCATACAAATTGTGAAATTATTTGTTCTCGCCCTGTGAAGAATACTGTTGGTAGCTTGATAGGGATTGCATTGAATCTATAGATTGCTTTGGGTAGTATACTCATTTTCACTATATTGATTCTTCCGATCCATGAACATGGTATATTTCTCCATCTATTAGTGTCCTCTTTGATTTCTTTCACCAGTGTTTTATAGTTTTCTATATATAGGTCTTTAGTTTCTTTAGGTAGATATATTCCTAGGTATTTTATTCTTTCCGTTGCAATGGTGAATGGAATTGTTTCCTTAATTTCTCTTTCTGTTTTCTCATTATTAGTGTATAGGAATGCAAGGGATTTCTGTGTGTTGATTTTATATCCTGCAACTTTACTATAGTCACTTTCTAACACCATACACAAAAATAAACTCAAAATGGATTAAAGATCTAAACATAAGACCAGAAACTATAAAACTCCTAGAGGAGAACATAGGCAAAACACTCTCCGACATACATCACAGCAGGATCCTCTATGACCCACCTCCCAGAATATCGGAAATAAAAGCAAAAATAAACAAATGGGACCTAATTAACCTTAAAAGCTTCTGCACATCAAAGGAAACTATCAGCAAGGTGAAAAGACAGCCTTCAGAATGGGAGAAAATAATAGTAAATGAAGCAACTGACAAACAACTAATCTCAAAAATATACAAGCAACTCCTACAGCTCAACTCCAGAAAAATAAATGACCCAATCAAAAAATGGGCCAAAGAACTAAATAGACATTTCTCCAAAGAAGACATACAGATGGCTAACAAACACATGAAAAGATGCTCAACATCACTCATTATCAGAGAAATCCAAATCAAGACCACTATGAGGTACCATTTCACACCAGTCAGAATGGCTGTGATCCAAAAGTCTACAAATAATAAATGTTGGAGAGGGTGTGGAGGAAAGGGAACCCTCTTACACTGTTGGTGGGAATGCAAACTAGTACAGCCACTATGGAGAACAGTGTGGAGATTCCTTAAAAAACTGGAAATAGAACTGCCTTATGATCCAGCAATCCCACTGCTGGGCATACACACTGAGGAAACCAGAAGGGAAAGAGACACGTGCACCCCAATGTTCATCGCAGCACTGTTTATAATAGCCAGGACATGGAAGCAACCTAGATGTCCATTAGCAGATGAATGGATAAGAAAGCTGTGGTACATATACACAATGGAGTATTACTCAGCCATTAAAAAGAAAACATTTGAATCAGTTCTAATGAGGTGGATGAAACTGGAGCCTATTATACAGAGTGAAGTAAGCCAGAAGGAAAAACACCAATACAGTATACTAACGCATATATATGGAATTTAGAAAGATGATAACAATAACCCTGTGTACGAGACAGCAAAAGTGACGCTGATGTATGGAACAGTTTTATGGAATCTGTGGGAGAGGGAGAGGGTGGGAAGATTTGGGAGAATGGCATTGAAACATGTAAAATATCATGTATGACGAGATGCCAGTCCAGGTTCAATGCACGATACTGGATGCTTGGGGCTAGTGCACTGGGACGACCCAGAGGGATGGTATGGGGAGGGAGGAGGGAGGAGGGTTCAGGATGGGGAGCACATGTATACCTGTGATGGATTCATTTTGATATTTGGCAAAACTAATACAATTACGTAAAGTTTAAAAATAAAATAAAAATTAAAAAAACAAAAACAAAACCAAAAAAAACTCAACATTGAAAAAACAAAGATCATGGCATCCGGTTCCATCACTTCATGGCAAATAGATGGGGAAACAATGAAAACAGTGACAGACTTAATTTTCTTGGGCTCAAAAATCACTGCAGAGGGTGACTGCAGCCATGAAATTAAAAGATGCTTGCTCCTTGGAAGAAAAGCTATGACCAACCTAGACAGCATATTAAAAAGCAGAGACATTACTTTGCCGACCAAGGTCCATATAGTCAGAGCTGTGGTTTTTCCAGTAGTCATGTAAGGATGTGAGAGTTGGATTATAAAGAAAGCTGAGCACCGAAGAATTGATGCTTTTGAACTGTGGTGTTGGAGAAGAATCTTGAGAGTTCCTTGGACTGCAAGGAGATCTAACCAGTCAATCCTAAAGGAAATCAACCCTGAATATTCATTGGAAGCACTGATGATGACGCCCTAATACTCTGGCCACCTGATTCGAAGAACCGACTCATTAGGAAAGACCCTGATGCTGGGAAAGATTGAAAACAGGAAGAGAAGGGGATGACAGAGGATGAGATGGTTGGGTGGTGTCACTGAATCGAAAGATATGAGTTTGAGCAAGCTCTGGGAGTTGGTGATGGACAGGGAAGCCTGGTGTGCTGCAGTCCATGAGGTTGCAAAGAATCAGACACGACTGAGTGACTAAACTGACGGAACTGAAAGTCAGTTTCAATTCTCAGTGTCACAATTGCCAGTGACAAGCACCAACAAACCCTTGGGACCAAGTCAATTTGACAGAAATTCTAAGAAAGCCTACCACACTTAGGATTTTTTCCAATTTTTGACTGTCTAGACCAACAAATATTGAACATCACTGCACCCTGGTAATTTCTGCAGTGGATTTCCAAGTAGTCTCCGTATCTCCAGCCTTGGCCCCTTCATTTCTTTCTCAGTGCCCTCTAACTCCAGGTCATGTTCTCTGTTGCCTGACAAGGTATTCTTTGAAACAAGTATGTGACTATGATAGTTTTCTGCTGAAAAGCTTCGCTTCCTTCAGGGGGAAGCAGGGCCCAGCATTCGTATCATTTCAGGTCACCCTTCCGTGGGCACCTCTGCTCCATGACGACCTACTTGGGGCTTTTAATGCCATGTTTTCCCATCTTATTTCCTGCTGGCATATGTCTGCATGTCTATCACTTCTGCTTCCCTTTAAGTCTCAGCTCTCATCACCTCTCAGGTGAAGTGTTCCCTGACTCTCTAAGACTGAGGTAAGTAACTTTCTTCTTAGATCAGGAAGAGTTAGAGTTGTTGTCACACATCACTATTTCTACTTATGGCTATATACTCCTTGAGGACTGAGTCATGTTTTGTGTGTCTCTGACTCTTGGGGGCCCAGAGCATAGTAGGCATTGAGAAAATATTTTTTGTTTGCACAAATGATTAAGCTTGTTGATTAATGATGAATGTTTAATTACCTGGTGTGACTGACTTCATAGGCAGAGCTCCATTATTAGGCAGCAGAGGCCATGCTGCCTGAACCATTTCCAGCAGCACGTTCTTTGTACACAAGCTCCCAAACCAAAGCCCATTCTTCTCAAGATTCATCATTATCGAAGGTAGCTTACCACCCTAGCCTAGAACCTCGCTCAGGCCTGGTATAGTACAGGTGTTCAATGAATATTTATTAAATAGATAAATGAGCGTATCTTTTTTTAAAAATATAGGTCACAAAGTGTTGGGAAGAAGGGAAACAAATCAGTCATTTGGGCTTTTAAAATTCTAACATCACAAGTTTCAAAATATCCTCATTCATTCAACATTCAGCACATATACTGAGCACTTACTATAGACCAGGCAACAGCTTAGGAGTTAAAGATGGACCAGAGAACAGCATAAGCATGGATGAAGCTCCCCTCATTGAAGAAAAAGAAAGTAAATAAGTAAACAGAGTAATTCAGTGAAATACATAAAAATAAACACAACTCATTTGGTGAGCAGTATTGAACTCTAGTTAATGATGTCATGCTGCAATATCTAAAGGTTAAGTATTCTTTTATGCAAAAAAGAAAAACAAAGTTGGATTGATGGATGGGGAGAAGATAAACATATGGATGCACAGGTCATGGAACAAATAAAGCAAACTGTTACCTGCAGAGTCCAGGCTGTGGGATTCTATTGTACCTTTCTCCCCACCCCCCTCCACTTTCCAAATATTTCACAAATTTCGTAACAAAACGGGGAAGAATATTGGCTGCACGGCATTCACAGTGTTGATGCTGATTCTGATGATGAAACTGACATGACAGAAAAAACTCCACCAAAAAAATAAAGTTACATCACACAAGAAGCAATCTGATTTTAAAAACTGTACATAGTGATGTGATGCTTCAAATTTCACCAAAACTGATGTTTTTTCCCCAAATGGTAGTGATGCTAGGCTCTTTGAGAGACAGGAGGCTGGATATAGGCTGGGGAAACTATTATGTTCAGTTGAGTTGAAAAGGATGAGCATCTGAACTGTTGACAGAAGGCACACCAGAGTAAATTTTTCAAGTGTCAAAAAGCAATTTAGGAGGGAATGGACCCCTTAGAAGAACATCATTCCTGAAGGCTGAGACTCAGACTGAAGGAACTGCAAGGCTGATCCTATTACTCACTGGTCTGCACAGAAGTAAAAGGCAAGAGCCCTCCTGATCCAAGTTAAAGGCCAAAAAGGCCGTCTGAATCACAAATAGCTCCTCTGCTTGTCAGCCTCTAAAAATAAAGTCGTACATGGAAGCAATGCATCCTTGGCTGAAGCCAGCATGTTCGTCATTTGTATGAAATGAAACTAGCTTGTTTCTAAAATTCCTGTTTTGTAAGGCAAAAGTTTTGGTCTACAAGCCACTATTCTGACTCAGCTGCAAGCCCCAAGTCCCTGGAGAAACTGAGTTAGAATGTCAGCGACAACAATCATCAGTAAGACTTCAACAACTCTTGAAAACCTAACCGTGTGAATAAATTCTGTGGGAAGACAAGGGAGAGTAACCTGAGGTCACTAGCTTCAAGAAGCTTCTGTACTCTCAAATTTTTTTTTCTTAATTTAAGTATTGTAGAATTACAATGTTGTGTGAATTTCTGCTGTATAGCCAAGTGATTCTCATCCCATCTCAATGAGGTGAGGTTGAGATGGTTGGATGGCATCACCCACACGATAGACATGAGTTTGAGTGGGCTCCGGGAGTTGGTGATGGACAGGGAGGCCTGGCTTGCTGCAGTCCATGGAGTTGCAAAGAGTTGGACATGACTGAGTGACTGAACTGAACTGAGCCAAGTGATTCAGTTACGTATATATACATATATATTCTTTTTCATATTCTTTTCCATTATGGTTATTAATATCCTGTAATGGTTATTACAGGATATTAAATATAGTTCCCTGTGCTATATAGTGTAATCTTAAGATTTGTATATTGTACCTTCCTTATTTTTCCCTACATTGCTGCATGGTCTAAAAACAGAACAAACATGATCATTCAATTTAATTAAATCAGTAAGTATTTTCTGAATGCCTACTATGTGCCAGATAGTCTTTAAAGTGTTGGAGTCTCAGCGATGAAAAAAAACAGACAAAACTCGTACCAACACTATTAGAATCCGGCAGAGGAAGAGAAAATTAACAGAAGTCTGTGAAGTATAAATGCTGCATGGTAAAGCAATTAGAGGAAAAGAAAGCAGGGAAGGGGTGTAAGAAGTTGCAGAGAAAAGAGTTGCATTTCAAAAAGGGGAAGGGGGTCAGGATTAATCTCATTGAAGTGACATTTGAGCCACAGACCCAATTAAAGGGAACAATGTTCGGAAGATGGAGCAATCAATGCAAAGGTCCTAGAGTAGGAGTGTGTCTGGCCCACCTAAAAAACAATAGGGATGCTAGAGAGAAGTGAGTAAGAGATGAGGCCCGGGGAGTAGCGGGGCCAGACCCCTTCAGGCCTTGAGGCTACTGGGGTGACTCATCTTCCCCTCCAGTGAGAGGCTACATCACTGTGGAAATAGGAGGGTCAGGATGTGACTGACATTTTAATTAACTCCATTCTGTGGTTGTGTCTATCTGTTCTTTATTCAGTAATTCAACACACGTTGATCACCTATGATGCTGCTTCAGATGTGGAAGACTCAGCAGTGATGATGCTCGTGGAGACCACAAGGTGCGACCCGGGCTGGCACGTGGGAGTGGGGAGGACACGGGGCAGGAGAGTGTGGCTCAGGGCGGGAAGGCTTTCCGGAGGACAGCACCTCCCCGGAGGGTGTGCAGGGTGCGGGGGAGGCACAGGGCTCCCAGACAAAGGAACAGCGCATGCAATGGCCTGCTGTTGTCCTGAGGGACACCTAAAAGCCGAGAAGAGGCAGGACGACATCAAAGAGGCCAGCGGGGCTGAGGTAGGATAGCAAAAGGAAACGGGGTGGAGGTGAAACCGGGAGGCGATAATGCCTCTAGAGCCCCTCCACTCTGTTCCTCACTCAACTATCACAGCTTCCAAATTTCCACATGTGCCAACAAACACTGAACATCCCCCAGGCTGGACTACATGACACAAGCAGCCAGAAGGCAAATTCTCAAAAATTACTTAAGTAAAAATAAACTAATGTAAACAAGACTTTGCCTCAACTGGAAATATTCTAGGACAGTGATATGAACAGTGAGGTTGCTAAACAGACTAATGTTACTGAAACTTTTCAATGACAGGAGATAAATACACACCTGAGATGCAATTTGCCTGAAACCAGGAATGAGGACTCTGGTAATTTCTGCTATTGCTACCTTCAGCCATAGTCTCCACAACGAGAGAGGAAGATAATGCAATTAGATGAAGATGTTTTATCACTGCTCATGTTTTCACATAAGCCAGAAGAAGCTGTGAATGAGGGCATCACGCAGATAACCAGAACACTATCCAGACACGGGAGAATTCAAGATGCAAGACACCAACTTCAGGGTTTTATTTTCTCTTGTAAATGGTACAGGCATTTGATTTTTCTGTGTGGGCAGATTTCTTTCATTCCTTTACTGGGGTATAATGCACCTTGTTTGGGACTGAGAAAAACAAGAGCATGCCTTCAGGAGCTTAGTAAAAGCAGTATAGACAGCAGATTAAAGGCTATTGACTGAAATAATGCCTAAATACAGGGTCAAGTCCCTAGCAAGTCCATAAAAAGCAACTATTAATTCTCAACAAGAAATAGCAAAAGTATCCCCACATAAATCAAAGTCTACTTGGCAGACTACACAAAACAGTCCTGGAAACACTAGTTTAAAAACTAGAACCTTGAGGATTCATATATACGGATTCATGGATTCATATATATGTATGGCTGAGTCCCTTTGCTGTTCACCTGAAGCTGTCACAACATTGTTAACTGGCTTACCCCAATACAAAATAAAGAGTTAAAAAAAAAAAGTAAAACCGTGAAGACTTCCCTGGCGGTCTAGTGGTTGAGACTCCATGCTTCCACTTACAGGAGGCATGGGTTCAGTTCCTGGTTTGGGAACTAAGATCCCACATGCCAAGAGGCATGGCCAAAGAAAAAGTACAACCTTGAAAAAAACTTTTGATGTATTAAGTGGAAAATTAATGGGAAAAAAAAAAGGAGAAACAAAATTATAGTATGCATGTTACAATGCTGTAAAAATGTACCTCTGAAAAAAGATAATAATGCTTATATTAGGGTATGGGAACCTTCTTCCAAGGGGAGGCTTTCCCTGTTTTTGTGATAGGGTTATTATTATTACTATTATTTTATTTGATTAGAAATATGGAGGGAATCATACTTCAAGAGAAAAAATAAAATCCTGCTATTGGGGTGATCTAAAGGAGGCAAAGGTGGTGAGAATCATAGGGGCACCTTCAGAGAGCAGCAGGCTGTTGGGTGAGCCCAGGTTCAGATGAAGGGCAGTGGTGGGGGAGAGAAGACGGAGGGTTTGAGAGCTATGCTATGGACTTTGAATCCAACCCCAAGGGCAAGGGGAAGGCGCTACGTCTGTAAGGAGGAACAGCCTGATCCAAGCTGAGCTTTTCCGAGCTGGCTCTGGGGCAGGAAAAGGGTCTCAGAGTCCAATTCAGAAGCCACGCTCAAAGCCATACTAGTGTATGGACAAGAGGGAAAAGCAGGAACAAGAGGCCTGCCCTGAGGGAGTAGGGACCACACTTCTCAGCTCAGCTTCCTGGGGGAAAAAAACCATCATTCAAAGATCTAATTAAATGTCCTTACTATTCTCTGACCATCTGGTTTGCCCTATAGAAGCTGTGTAGGAAGGTGCTGGGAATAGTTTATGCTCATAAAAATGCTCAAATGCAAACAGAATACACGAAGATAGTTCTCTGAAATTCTGAGATTTGGGGCAAAACAGTAAAGAAAAGCCAGCCTTTCCAACTTGTAGAAACTCTATCAACTTGGTGAGGAAATGAGCTAGAGGAGAAATATAAGCAGCCTCAAAGTGAGGTGTGCTCTCTGAATCTTCAACAGTATCTATCTGGCCAGGAGCATCTGTCTCACTTCTCTGCTCCTAAAGATGCTTCAGCAATGGTGGGTGTGTTTTACTCTCTCCTTATCCTCCTGCTGGGCCCTTTCTAACCAGCCTTTCCCACCCTCCCCCTGCACTCCATACCTGCCAAACACCCAAGGCAGCTGGAGTTGATGACAATGATTTTACAAGTACAACATTATTTCTGTGGTCTCCAAACTTCTCCCTGTGCAACCATCCCATCAGGAGAGAACAATCTAAATGCATCCACAGTGTATGCGCACACTTTTCAGCAGCTTAGTTCGTGTCCAACTGTCTGTGGCCCCATGGACTGCAGCATACTAGGCTTCCCTGTACTTCACCACCTCCCAGAGTTTGCTTAAACTCATTTTTATTGAGTCGGTGAGCCATTCAACCATCTCATCCTCTGTCACCCCCTTCTCCTCCTGCCCTCAATCTTTCCCAGCATCAAGGTCTTTTCCAATGAGTTGGCTCTTTGCATCAGGTGGCCAAAGTATTGGGGCTTCAGCATCAGTCTTTCCAATGAATATTCAGGGTTGATTTACTTCAGTTATGTAAAGATTACTATCAGCCCATCTTTTAAGTACTAGTAAATGTTTCACTTTTTTTTTTAATTGACAAGACATAGGTAAACTTTTGACACTTTTATCTTCTATTCAAAGGAATGGTTCCCCACACCCCACCCCCTCCGCTTCAGGTTGTGAGAACAGCCACATATACCCAAAGGGTGGGGGATGGAAGGTTCTGTGGGAACAACTGGGTTAGACTGGATCTGGCCCCTTTGTCATGTGGGAAGGGAAGGACCCTCTCTGAGGGGTGCAGCCAAATTCTCTGTGGGCAGGCTCTGGAGGTAGGGTGGAGCAGGGAGGCACTGCTTTTTTTCCACAAGTTCTCCAACCTCGGGCACATCCTCAACAAGATCAAGGTCCCCAACTGCTTCGTTTCCCTGTTTCCCCCATTCAAGACTGACTCTGCCATAAGGATGTTTTCCATCAACCTGTTCACTGATGGATTTTGCCATCACTGATAATCCCTGCCTTGCTCCACTGTCTTATTAAGAGTTGTAAGATATTGATATTCTAATTTTTCATTCCTTTTGCATTTATTAGCTGTGATTTCTCCATAATTAACAACGTTCTCTCATCAACTATCTGATTATCTTCAAATACAATTTGTCCTAGGAAAGCAGGATCAAAACTGGATTCTTTCCCTTTATTTTTCAGAGTCATGAAGAGGGTGTCCTAGCCTAAAGGTGATCAATTGATTTGTGGGTTTTTCTTGCTTGGACTATCATTCTGGACTCATGGATTATTTTCTGTTGGTTTGATTCCCTCCACTGCAGTCATTATTCTTTTTTTTAAAAATTTATTTGGCTGTGTCAGGTCTTAGCTGCAGCATGCAGGGTTTTTAGTCGCAGCATATGGGGTCTAGTTCCCTGACCAGAGATTGAACCTAGGCCCCCTGCACTGGGAGCCCGGAGTCTTAGCTACTGGACCACAGGGAAGTCCTTTTTATTCTTTTTGATGCTCAAACTACCTCATCTTTGGCTCCTATGTCCTTCTGACTCCACCCCAGGGGTCTTTCTTAGTCTCCTTGCTTCCAGATTAAAGATGTCACATTTTTAATGTTTGCCGCCCTAGACCTAAAATCACCTATTTATCTTAGAAAGAGGTTTCTTCAGTGGGAAAGGTACTTAGGAAGCCCCAAACAAGTGTTAAGGATACTCATTGCCACCTGATTGTCTTTACTTTTGATCCTTTTCAAAGTACAGAGTTAGGAAACATTTACTTTTTAAAGAGAAAATATAAGTTCACATTGATATTTCCCATTCAAGCCAAATATTATACAGTCTTAACTTCTTTAAGCACTCCCTCTTCCTATCCACTGCAAATTCTGGTTCCCACAGTATACCTGGAATAGTTTCAAATAGTAATAAATATTCCCCACTACAAATGTACGGTCCAAAGATTGTGTTTTAAAGTCAGTTGAAATAACTATTTTATCTGTGTGAGAGATTAATACCAACCTCACATATCACTAGGTGTGTTTCATGTTTTTTAATCTCTTCAATCTTTAGTGAATTCTTATTTCTTTTTAAATAAAACATTTATATGGTTCTAAAGTCAAAATAAAGTACATTAAGAGACATCTAGCACAGAGAACTATACTCAATATTCTGGATAAATCATAACAGGAAACACTATAAAAAAGAATATATAGATATGTGTTACTGAATCACTTTGCTGTACAGCAGAAATTAACACAACATTGCAAATCAACTATACTTCAGTTTAAAGTAAAAAAAAAAAAAAAAAAAAGACATCTATTTTCTATCCCTGTCCCTTCAAACCCTCCTCCAGGGGTAATCATTTTTATTAGCTTGTTTTTTAGTCTTCCATTGTTTCTTTTGAAAACACAAGCACGTTCACATACATCGGCATACATACATTTTCCTCCTGCTGCATACCCTTCTTGCATAGAAGGGAGGGACTCCACACACTGCCCTGAACTTTGGCTTTTATCACTTAATATAGACTAGACATCTCCCTTCAGACAGTGTAATCTTCCCTCAGTCTTTCTGCACAGTTACACACGATTTCACTCTATCAATGGACAATATGATTCACTCAGTTCTCTAATAGGAACCTCTGGGTTATTTCCAGTCTTTCCTTAGTACAAACAGCGTCACAATACATGGCCTTGTATGCATGCCATGTATGATCTTTGTTCACTTGTCTTTGGGGTGGATTCCTAGATATGATCTGCTCAGTCAAAGGAAAGACGCCTAGAAGCTGTGCTAGACGGTGACAGATGCCCTGGCACGGGGCAGTGGCAGCCGGGCTGCATTCCCAGTGCTCTCCTCAAGTCTCACCTGAGGAAGAGCTCCGTGAGCAAACTTTCAGCTTCTTGCCAATTTGATATGTGGGACACGGGATCTTGGTGCAATTTTAAAATGTACTTCTCTTATTATGCATGAGGTTAACATGTTTCATGTATTTGGAGCAATACGTTTCTTTTTTTCTCTGGACTGCTTTTGACCATTTGCCTATTGGATTGTGGAACATTTTTGTCTCAATTCTTAGTAGCTCTTTATACATCAGTGATATTAACCCTCTGTAACAGAATATGCTATGGTGTTATTTTTTTGATATTGTTGTTTTGGGCATACAGGTCTTTTTTTTTTTTTTTTTAAGGCACTCAAATGTATAGGCTTTGCCCCCGAGTCCTGCTGAATTCTGAGTCACTTAGAAAACTATCTCCTTCCCAGGTTAACAAGAACTGATCTATTTTTTCTATCTTTAGTTATATTTTAAGCAGTGAATGGATTTCAATTCAACCAACACTTTCAAATCCTCCATTCATAGAAAATAAAATAGGTTTCTCAGGACTCTGAATCCCAGCATTCTAAATGAGAACTTACTTTCTGGAAAAGCCTCCTATGTTTATGCCCCAGATGTAGGGAAACACCATCCCATGGAGGGTATAAATATACCATGTCATTTAAGCAGTTCTGGCCATTTTGCACAACATGGCTAAACATTGTATTTATGTGAATTAACAGACGAGTCACCCCATTCTGGCTCCTCGAAGTTGCACAGCCATGTCTCCCCATGCTGCCGGCCACCTGTCACCCACCACCCCTATATTAGTTTGCCCCCTGAATTCTGCCCCAGGAACAGACTATGACAGCAGGATGACAGTGCTCCAGAAGCAGTGATAGTAATGTTCACGATGCATACAGAACACTTTGACACGCCTCTCTGAGCTAAAATGAACATTCAAACATGAGCAGATTTCCCCACCTGCCACAGCCCTCAATTCGTTTTCCTTCCCACACTTCACACCCAAGGAGCAGTCCAGTGTATTTGTTGTTGTACTTAGTGAACCCAACAAAAGGTCACCTTTAGGTGGTGTTCGTGAGGGGAACGGGTCAGCACACGGGGAAAAGGTAAGGAGAGGAGGGTTGTGGGTCTTAACAAGGGAAACAGATTAGCTTTCAGACAGTAATTCTAGGATGGAAAGCTCTGGATTAAAATTACTCCAAGAATTTACGAAAACAGAAATCTGCACTCTGAGTGTACAAATGAACTGTTTAACTTGGGGGAATGGTCATTTCCAGAATAGGCATTCACCTCATCAAGGGGAATTATGTACAAAAAAGATCTTCATGACCCAGATAATCACGATGGTGTGATCACTCACCTAGACCCAGATATCTTGGAATGTGAAGTCAAGTGGGCCTTAGAAAGCATCACTACGAACAAAGCTAGTGGAGGTAATGGAATTCCAGTTGAGCTATTTCAAATCCTGGAAGATAATGCTGTGAAAGTGCTGCACTCAATATGCCAGTAAATTTGGAAATTTCAGCAGTGCCCACAGGACTGGAAAAGGTCAGTTTTCATTCCAATCCCAAAGAAAGGCAATGCCAAAGAATGCTCAAACTATCGCACAATTGCACTCATCTCACACGCTAGTAAAGTAATGCTCAAAATTCTCCAAGCCAGGCTTCAGCAATACATGAACCGTGAACTTCCTGATGTTCAAGCTGGTTTTAGAAAAGGCAGAAGAACGAGAGGCCAAATTGCCAACATCTGCTGGATCATTGAAAAAGCAAGAGAGTTGCAGAAAAACATCTATTTCTGTTTTATTGACTATGCCAAAGCCTTTGACTATGTGGATCACAATAAACTGTGGAAAATTCTTCAAGAGATGGGAATCCCAGACCACCTGACCTGCCTCTTGAGAAACCTGTATGCAGGTCAGGAAGCAACAGTTAGAACTGGACATGGAACAACAGACTGGTTCCAAATAGGAAAAGGAGTACGTCAAGGCTGCATATTGTCACCCTGCTTATTTAACTTCTATGCAGAGTACATCATGAGAAACGCTGGGCTGGAGGAAGCACAAGCTGGAATCAAGACTGCTGGGAAAAATATCAATAACCCCAGTTATGCAGATGACATCACCCTTATGGCAGAAAATGAAGAAGAACTAAAGAGCCTCTTGATGAAATTGAAAGAGGAGAGTGAAAAAGTTGGCTTAAAGCTCAACATTCAGAAAACTAAGATCACGGCATCCGGTCCCATCACTTCATGGCAAATAGATGGGGAAACAGTGAAAACAGTGGCTGACTATATTTTTTTGGGCTCCAAAATCACTGCACATGGTGATCGCAGCCATGAAATTAAAAGACGCTTACTTCTTGGAAGGAAAGTTATGACCAACCTAAACAGTATATTTAAAAGTAGAGACATTACTTTGCCAAAAAAGGTCCCTCTGGTCAAGGTTATGGTTTTTCCTGTGGTCATGTATGGATGTGAGAGTTGGACTGTGAAGAAAGCTGAGCACCAAAGAATTGATGCTTTTGAACTGTGGTGTTGGAGAAGACGCTTGAGAGTCCCTTGGACTGCAAGGAGATCCAACCAGTCCATTCTGAAGGAGATCAGTCCTGGGTGTTCATTGGTAGGACTGATGTTGAAGCTGGAACTCCAATACTTTGGCCACCTGATGCAAAGAGCTGACTCATTTGAAAAGACCCTGATGCTGGGAAAGATTGAGGGCAGGAGGAGAAGGGGACGACAGAGGATCAGATGGTTGGATGGCATCACTGACTCAATGGACATGGGTTTGGGTGGACTCCAGGAGTTGGTGATGGACAGGGAGGCCTGGCGTGCTGCGGTTCATGGGGTTGCAAAGAGTTGGACACGACTGAGCAACTGAACTGAACTGAAACAAAAAATTTATCTCTGGCATGAATACTATCAGACTTGGCATTTGGCTTCACAGTCCTCAACTAATTGTAAATGAAATCAAACTGCAGGCAGGGAGACTGATGGCAGCAGCGAGAAATGGTCAGTGTGGGAAAGAAACACAAAAAAAACGCTGAGAGGCTACAGCTGGGGCCAGTGAGTTCATCATCTTTTAGTCTGTCCATTACATCACTTTGCAAAATAATCACTGGTATTGGCAACAAGACACCACATGAGCAAGAGAGCGTAAGATTTCATCCTGAGCCCCGGGTTTAAGAAGTCAGTAAGGTATGTGACAGCTTTTTAAATCATTCCATCTTGAAAAGGCTGGCTTTTTCTTTATAAAGTTTGATACCTAAAATAATGAAGGTTCAATTACAGTATTTGGAAAAGTGTACAGACACGGAAGATCTCATTCCTCTTGAATCATCAAGTGGACCCTAAACAGGGTCTGTGTGGCAGGAAGCATGTTTAGTGTCTGCCAATCAAAGACCACCGAAAGTCTTTCCCAGGTGGTTTTCAGTCATACTTTAATATTGAACATGTTTGTCCAGAACATTTCCAAGGCTTTTCACAAAATGTTCACAGAGCCTTTCAATTCTAGTTTAAAAAAATCCAATTATTCTCAAGTAAAAGGTTCCAGAGCACACATTTCTACAGCTAAAGACCCCAGGAATCACAAATGCAAATGCATGGTAGCCTCATTTCTTCTCCCATTCGTCTCTGATGGGAGTCTGGAAAGCAGAGCTGAGACACAACTACTCACGGAACATGGTGTAAAACTGCTGTGGGTTCAGATTCCACTTGCCCCAGGGCGTCTTGTGGCCTTTCAACTGGGCATAGTTGGCATGGTTGAACTCTGGCTCTGTGCCGAACGAGTCCAGAATTCGGAGCATGCACCTGAAAGATAGACGATGCCATGAGTAAAATAACAACCTTGACCCCAAAGTCAAAAGACCAAAAGCTCTACCCTCTCTCTCAGGAACTACCAAAGATGGACAAATCCTCTAAGTAAGAAATGCCACTGGGCAGGAATCGAGAGGTCTTACACTGGCCTGTCTACTAAACATCCCCAGGTGTGACTTTCGAGCCAGAGCCAATGTCCATACAATCTGCTTTGGACAAGTTGACTAATCACAGAAGATGCTCAAATACCAGTGAAATAAAAAGTTCCCTAAAGCTAGAACTGTAGAAGGCCATGGTCACTGCTGCGCCCCAAGCCAGGGCTGAGCATACAGTGTTGACTATTAATGAACAACTGTGGAAAAAGAAAAGAATTAACATTTTTAGAGGCTACTATGGTATGAATGCTTATCTCCATCCCCCACAACCAGCCCCCCATCCCCCCTCAACCCCACCCCAGCAATTCATAGACTGAAATCCTAAGGAAATGGTATTAGGAGGTGGGGCTTTGGGGAAGTGATAAGCTCATGAGGGTTGGAGAAGTAAATGGCAACCCACTCCAGTACTCTTGCCTGGAAAATCCCATGGACTGAGGAGCCTGGTGGGCTACAGTCCATGGGGTTGCTAAGAGTTGGCATGACTGAGCGACTTCACTTTCACTTTTCACTTCCATGCACTGGAGAAGGAAATGGCAACTCATTCCAGTATTCTTGCCTGGAGAGTCCCAGAGATGGAGGAGCCTGGTGGGCTGCCATCTCTGGGTCCCACAGAGTAGGACACGACTGAAGCAACTTAGCAGCAGCAGCAGAAGTGATTCCACAGAACTCCAGTGCCCCTTCCACAGTATGAAGATACAATATGAAGCCTGCCACCTCACCTGACCATGCTGGCATCCTGATCTCAGACTTTCAGTCTCCCCAGTATGTGAGCAATACACATTTACTATTTATAAGTCACCCAGGATTTGGTACAGCAGCCCAGGCACACTGAGACAGAGGTCTTATTCTGCTCAGAGCACAAAGCTTGCTCTTTTTCAACAATTATTCAAGATTTTCATCAGTTGACTAGAGTACAAGATTTTTGGTAAAGCTTAGAATCTCACTCAGTAGACAGTCATGATTTGTTTGTATTTGCATTTCTGGGAGCTCAAAATGAATTGAAACTGAAGCTGTTTCATTTGGTTATTCCACCAAAGCCTTAGAACAGCCCCAACCAAACCCAGTCTATGGCCTGTTTTTGTGTGGTCTTCTAGCTAAGAATGGTCTTTCCATTTTTAAATGGTTAAAAAGGGGAGAATATTTTGTGATGTGAAAATTACATGACATTCAACTTTCAGTGTTCAAAAGTAAAGTTTTATTTGAACTAGCCAAGCCTAGTTGTTTCTGTATGTCTATGGTTGATTACCTAGAGTAACAGCAGAGTTTGGTAGCTAAAATAGAGACCACATGGCCAAGCAAAGACTAAAATATTTATTACCTGGCTCTTTACAGATAAAGCCTTCTGATCATTGCTTTGGAGTACATAAAGAATGGTCAATCAGAAGAAAGGAATCAATACTAAAACAGAATTTATTGATTTTGGTTACATTTATATCATCACTGATTTTCAAGACACCGATGTAAATTTAACTCATGACTGGCCAATGAAACAGCACTATTTTCTGTATCTATTATTATTTCAGCACTATTATTATGTATTAATCATTCTAAATGGCTTTTACTGGACCAATAAGCACAATAGTAAAGAGAGATCAGAGCCCACATTTTAGAATCAGATGATGACAATAACTTTTTGATTTGATTCAGTTTCTTTCTTCCTTCCCCCACTAGGAGGAAATCCATCTTTCAGTCAGTTTTACAGCAATGCATGATGCAGAAAAAAAGAATGCAATCGCCAGACTGAATCTTCCAGGAAGAGCAATATTAAGTTGTTATTTTAGTGTGATGATTTTCATGTCAGCATTATCTGTCTAGACAAGGAAGAAAAGAAAGAGGGAGAGAAAGGTGGAAGGCGGGTGGGCCATGACCACAAAGTAAAATACAAGCTGACTACAGAAACAGTGTCCTCCTTCCAGGTCCCCACATGGTTCTCAAGGAACAAGGGATCAACCTAATGACAGAATTTATATGTACGTGTAATTGGATCACTCTGCTGTACACTTGAAACTAACACCATGTTGTAAATCAACTATACTTCAGTAAAAAGAAAGAAAAAAGAGCTGGGATGATGGCAGCTCTGTAGAAGGTTGCTACAGGAAGGGGGAGGACACACACTGACTTGTGGGACTGGGGAAGGTTCAGCTCCCGTGAGACGCACAGAGCTGGGGGCCAAAGCTGACAGTGCTCCCAGCAGGCGCGGCAGGGGGAACCAGCCACCCCCCCTCACAGAAACCTTTGCCGTGGAGGCTTTGGCTGCCTACACTTGTTTGTAATGGACTCTAACACTCTCTAGCTTGTGATTCTATTTTTAACTTAGAATTTTGCTGGTGTTATTTTATATTTGGATAATTAAAACAAAGCCTGATGAGTAAAGACGCCTGGCAGGAGCCTCACACTTGAAATCCTGGACTTTTAGATGGGGTCTAAATGTATGCTAAATGATGCTGGCTTCTACTCAATGGAAGACTACAGAATGAATGATGATGGGATGCCTCTACACTTGTCTCTAAGCTTGTAGCTCTACATACTCAAAGCTTTGATCTGGGAATTGTCCTTTTTCTTTTCTTTTTGAGCTTATCTTGGTTTGTTTTACAAAGCAGAGGCAAGAGACTGATCACTGTCTGTGACAGGGGAGGCTGAACATTATAGTTTTCCCTCTTCAATCACTTTCTACATCTGTGTGTTTTGGAATTGGGTTTGTGTTGTTAATATTTATGCTGTTCCTCTAATGCCTTTTGTGTGTCTGGAGCATCAGGAATAGACTGATGACTTTAAAAGATACTTGCCTCGCTGCCCGAGGCAGCTGGCTTCCTAACAGGGATGGCTGCAGCAATGCCAAATGATTCCTGGAACATTCTCTCTGTGCTAAGCCCCGCTATTACAAGATTGGATACTCACAACCTCCTTGCCAGGACCTACTTTCTAATTTGGAGTTTGATGCGAAACAGTGTATCTTGGACTATTTGCATCTCCCTTTCCTGTGTGTTCTCAACGCCCAGCAAAGGCCTCACATGAAGCAAAACAGGTATGAGTTTTGCAGTACCTAGCAGGACACTAGTCACATGTAGATATTCAATACATGTTTAACTGAATGCCCTCAGTGCAATTTAGTCATTCAGTTGTGTCCGACTCTTTGCGACCCCATGAACTGCAGTACATCCTGGGTCCCTACATAAATTGGACAGAATTTATATTTTTTCAAGATAAACAGGACTCATAAGTTTGTGCCTAAACAAAACATCAAATGATAAACTTAACATTTAATACAATTCCTATCATCTTCCATTACCCATGATGAATATAGGGAGCACCACTAATTTCTAACCTTTAAAAGGAAAAGAAATAGGCAAGAAACTTTCTAGAGAATCTGCTTGGCCTTTGGATGAGAATCTCAAGACATATCACACCTCAAAGACACCAATGCTAAAGTCCTAACAGACCTCCTGCCAGCTAATATCACTGACACAGATGATTTATTAAAGAATGGAGGGATTAACATTACACTCTCCCATAAAATCCCCTCTGAGATAGAGCCTTTTCATCCAACAAGAATCAAATACTCATCAGCAGTGACCATTTTAATAATAAAATCATCCTTTTTAATTGACCTAAATGCTACCACCGAGAATATATTTCCATCCAGACAGCCTTTCTTAATGATGAGAATATGTGAGTCCAGGGACTCTCAAAATGCCCAGTTCCTTTGGCATGTTTATCAGAGGCCTGCCACTCGCAAAAGCCAGAGAAAAACAGCTCTGTCCTTCTTGTTTTTAATGCTGTTGCTAAAAAGAAAAAAACTTTATTCACTGATAAGGCTTATTAACCAAGCATAAAGATGGCTACTCCCATATAACAGAGAACATTTATCGTGGTCTGAAGATTTGAAAAGAAAACAACAAACTGCCATCCTGGACCACCCCAAATTTATATTTTGTTTTTGTTTTTTTTTTTTAAGAAACTACAGGCCCACCTCATTTTATGGTGCTTCACTTTTTGGATTTTGCAGATACTCATTCTTTTTTCAATTTTTTAATACAAATTAAAGGTTTGTGGCAACCCTGCACTCTCAGATGTTGGTTAGCAATTTTTAGCAATAACCTATTTAAAAGAGTTTCCTTTCCCTTTCCAGTTTTACTGAAAAATAATTGACACACAGCACAGAATGTTTCAAGTGTATAGCATAATGATTTGACTTATATACAATGTGTAATGAATACCACAAGCTTAGTAAACAACCATCATTGTAGAGATACAAAATAAAGTTTCTTTTCCTTGTGATAAGAACTCTTGGGGCTTGATCTCTTAACAGCGTTGGTAAGTAATGCAGCAGTGTTAATAATATTTATCACATTGTATATTACATCCCTCACTTATCTCATAACTGCAAGTTTATACCTTTTGACTACTATCCTCCAACTCCTCCTCCCCCACTCCCCACTTGTTATAACCACAAACCTGACCTCTTTTTCCATGAGTTTGCCTTCATCTTTATTTTTGAAGTATAACTGACCCATAACACTATGCCAGTTTCTGGTGTACAACTTAGTGATTCCATATTTCTGTACATTACAAAATGATCAGGATAAGTCTCATTACCATCTGTTGCCATATCACTGACTATATTCTCACACTGTGCATTTCATAACTGAAAGTATTTTTTAAATTAAATATGTACTTTTTTTTTTACTCATAATGGTGTTGCACACTTACAGTATAGGGTAAACATAACTTTTATATGCACTGGGAAACCCAACCCCCCCCCCCAAAAAAAACAAAAACAAAAACGTGGGACTCGATTTATTGTGGCATTCACCTTACGGCAGCTGGATCTGATGTGGATTCAAGTAGCCCTTCCTCCCGGAATGCTGGCAGCTATCACCTTGCTATGGGTGGGACTGGAGATGGAGGGGCTAGAGCTGAAGTTGGGGGTGAGGTAGGGCTTCCTCTGGGCTAGGCGGCCGTCACCTTCCTATCAGAGGTGATCTGATCCTAAGGTTCTGGAGCAGAATCCTGAGATTTCGGGTGAAGCTGGCTCTGTTCTTATCTATTTGGCTGCATGGTGCAGCACACAGTATCTTTGCTGCATCATTCGGTATCTTCTGTTGTGGTAAGTGGACTCTCTAGTTGCGTCTCATGGGCTCAGCAGCTGTAGTGTGCAGGCTTAGTTACTTTGCTGCCTATGGGATCTTAGTTCCCTGACCAGGGATTGAATCCATGTCCCCTGCATTGCAAGATGGATTCTTTACCACTGGACCACCAGGGAAGTCTCACCTGTTCCTGTTAAGTGTGTGCTTGTCCCTGTCCCAGCACTGAGACCCTCACCCCTGAGTGCAGAGTGCTGAAGCAAGGGCAGAGGGTGCAGGCTCTCAGCTTGTCAGCCAACCACAGAGACGCGAGCTGTCTCTGACATGCTCGCTGTGTGGGCACCAGCCACTGTTTCCCTTCCTCTACTGAGATGTAGGCTTGGGTCCAAGTACCTTCTGCCGCTCACAGATAGCCTTTTGCTGCCCCCAATCTCCTCTGTTTCTGCCTATTTGTGGCATTGCTGGCAGGTGGAGCCTGTGTGCCCAGGTATTTAGGGTAAGCTGCTGTCAGAGATCTGGGCTGCTTCTGATGCACTGCTTGAGTAAGCGTCAACAGTAGCCACTGCCACCCACTCAGGTTCCATCCTGGGTCCAGGTTGCCTCTGTGTCCCACTATTTTCCCTCTCTCATCATGGCCACCCTGGATCCAGGGCCATGCTGTGACATGGAGTAAGAGGGGCTGGAGTATTTAGTCAGCTAGGGCTGGCACACTCTGAGGCAGCTGCAGGAAGCCTCTGTTTATCCTCTCTGCCCTGCCTCATGGGCAAGCCCGGGGACACGTTCTCCTCACAAGCAGGGTCTAAGCTTCCCACAGCTCTTCTGTTAGTGCCGGTGGCCCACCAACTTAACAAGGGGGTTCATCTCTCTCGGGTAGGACCCCATGACTCAGGGCCCCAGTCTAGCTCTCACCACTTTCCAGGGCAGTGTCCCTTTTCCGGAGCCCCTTCCCAGGGATCCCTGCCTGATCGCTTTTCCTTCCTTCCTCCCTGATTACCTGTGGGTCTTTCTTACAGTCCTAGTCATACAGACTATTTCTGCAAACTTCCAGTTAGTTTTCAATGAGAACTGTTCCATGTTTAGATGTATTCTGGATGTGTATGTAGCAGGAGACAAGTTCCACATTCTCCTACTCCACCATCCTGATCAATCCACCTATTATTCTTTATTAATAAGAATTGTTAAAGTCAAACTGATACTTTATTTTGCCTGTTGAACACTGAGACTTACAGCTATTCTCATGCAAGTGTTAAAAGTAGTGTCAGGGGGGATATATGTATACCTATGGCTAACTCACGTTGTATATGGCAGAAATCAACATAATATTATAAAGCAATTATCCTCCAATTTAAAAAAAGTAGTATCTTAGACACAGTAGCATTAAACTAAGCCTCTCTTAGAAAGAGTGTAAGGAAATTGAAAAATTAATAAGCTTCATTATAGAATTCAATGTTATTTAGTGTCAGGCTTGTGTACCATGTAAAACTGTTTCAAATACTAAGTCATGGTCTCAAACTCACATATATGGAAATAGTGAGATCTTCTATTAAATAATAAAACTGTGCAGAGTAACACTGAACTCCAGTCATACTAAGCATAAGGCATATCTTTAAAAATATAAGACCCTAGCATTTAGACAAGCTACACCCAGCTTTTTCTTCCAAGAATAACAATACTGATGGAGGAAAGGGACAGAGAAATGAGTCACCATCTCAAATCTAAAGAACACAAGAAATGACACTGTCCATATTTTATCAAAATTGTTACTTGATTAAACGGATGAGATTAGTGTATGCAGACAGAGATGCAAGCTAAGTGTTAGGAGAGGAAAAATAAGGCTGGACATTTGGATTCTACTCTTAAATCAGTGAAACTAATGAAGAGTGTTGAAAGTCAAAAGACACCGTGGAGAATCTGAACTTCAATTAGGAATGAGAAACACTCTGCACAGCTCAAAAGATGATATTCGATAAGCTTTTTCTACTGGCAACCATGCAACTCTTGTTAACAAAATAAAAAGCTCTAAAAATTTAAGAACAAAATAAGTACGAGCACTTACTGGTAATGAACCCAAGATGGTCCAAGAGTTTTCTTGAATTGAGCGAGTCCTACAATATCAATATAAATGAGCTCAACGATTCGATCTCCTACAGTTGGGCAGCCAGATCGGTTTCCAACGACCTTCTTCATTATTCTAGAGAAAGAACAGAAAGAAGAAAAAAAGAAAAACAATTTACTACAAGCATTACACTTAGCAACTTTAATAGGCAAAGAAACATCCCAAGAATCCTTATCAGGAAGAATGACACAGCTGTTCCCAGTCAGCTGCCTATCCAAATTTTGCCCAGTCATCAGGTCCATCCAAAGCCTCAATTCTGAGTCTTGCAAAAGCAAATGGTGGTATACAAATACAGCCTTAGAAACCAAAGAAGATCTGGGTCTGTCTATCTCTATTTAATTTGCTGGTCAAGAAGATTATGGAGGTCTTTAAGCATTGGTGAAAGGGCCAGATGTGTTATTTAAACAGATAATTGTGGAAGCAACATGCAGCAATGGTTTCCAAACATGCCTGCACATTAGAATCACCCAGTGATCTTGGTGGATTTTCCTAAGCCCAGGCCATATATATTCCAGACAACATAAATCATACTCTCCAATCTAGCAGCCATGAGATCTTAGGAAGTTAACTTCTCTGAATCTTTCCTCATCAAAAACAAAACAAAAAGGATTAGATACGGAGAAGATGGTAAGACAGAAACCTTTCGGGAATTCTTTAGGTAGTTGAAATAGGTATTGAAAGCAAAGTACATATACTGGATACTCAGTACCTATCAGTTTCTCCCAGAGTCTGTTCTTGCCCTTATTGACCTCCTTCCATTTCAATACAAGCCTCTACAGTACAAACTTCTTTCGATACCGCCCTGTACAGAAAATAGTTTGGCCAAGAAAATGCACTATCATAGTAAACACCTTCTTTCAACAAAATAAGAGACGATTCTACACATGAACATCAACAGATGTTCAGTATCTATATCATACTGATTATATTTTTTGCAGCCAAAGATGGAGAAGCTCTATATAGTCAGCAAAAATAAGACCAGGAGCTGACTGTGGCTCAGATCATGAACTCCTTGTTGCCAAATTCAAACTTAAATTGAAGAAAGTAGGGAAAACCACTAGACCATTCAGGTATGACCTAAATCAAATCCTTTACAATTATACAGTGGAAATGACAAATAGATTCAAAGGATTAGATCTGATAGACAGAGTGCCTGAAGAACTATGGATGGAGGTTTGTAACACTGTACAGGAGGCAGTGATCAAAACCATCCCCAAGAAAAACAAATGCAAAAAGGCAAAGTGGTTGTCTGAGGAGGCCTTACAAATAGCTGAGAAAAAGAAGAGAAGTAAAAGGCAAAGGAGAAAAGGAAAGATCTACCCATCTGAATGCAGAGTTCCAAAGAATACCAAGGAGAGATAAGAAAGCTTTCCTAAGTGAACAATGCAAAGAAATACAGGAAAACAACAAAATGGAAAAGACTAGAGGTCTCTTAAAGAAAATCAGAGATCCCAAGGGAACATTTTATGCAAAGATGGGCACAATAAAGGACAGAAATGGTATGGACCTAACAGAAGCAGAAGATATTAAGAAGAGGTGGCAAGAATACACAGAAGAATTATACAAAACGATCTTCAAGACCCACATAATCACAATGGTGTGGTCACTCACCTAGAGTCAGACATCTTGGAGTGAGAAGTCAAGTGGGCCTTAGAAAGCATCACGATGAACAAAGCTAGTGGAGGTGATGGAATTCCAGCTGAGCTATTTCAAATCCTAAAAGATAATGCTGTGAAAGTGCTGCACTCAATATGCAGCAAATTTGGAAAACTCGGCAGTGGCACAGGACTGGAAAAGGTCAGTTTTCATTCCAATCCCAAAGAAAGGCAATGCCAAAGAATGTTCAAACTACTGCAAACTGCACTCATTTCACATGCTAGCAAAGCAATGCTGAAAATAGTCCAAGCTGGGCTTCAACAGTATGTGAGCCGAGAACTTCCAGATGTACAAGCTGGATTTAGAAAAGTCAGAGGAATCAAAGATCAAATTGCGAACATCTGTTGGATCATAGAAAAAGCAAGAGAATTCCAGAAAAACATCTATTTCTGCTTCACTGATTATGTTAAAGCCTTTTTGGATCACAACAAACTGTGGAAAATTCTTCAAGAGATGGGAATATCAGACTACCTTACCCACCTCCTGAGAAATCTGTATGCAGGTCAAGAAGCACCAGTTAGAACTGGACGTGAAATAATGGACTGGTTTCAAATTGGGAAAGGAGCACGTCAAGGCTGCATATCAGCACCCTGCTTGTTTAACATATATGCAGAGTACATCATGCGAAATTCTGGGCTGGATGAAGCACAAGCCTGAATCAAGATTGCTGGGAGAAATATCAATAACCTCAGATATGCAGATGACACCGCCCTATGGCAGAAAGTGAAGAAGAATTAGAGAGTCTCTTGAAGAAAGTGAAAGAGGAGAGTGAAAAAGTTGGCTTAAAACTCAACATTCAGAAAACTAAGATCATGGTGCTCCGTCCCATCACTTCATGGCAAATAGATGGGGAAACAATGGAAACAATGACAGACTTTATTTTCTTGGGTTCCAAAATCACTGCAGATGGTGACTGTGACCATGAAATTAAAAGACGCTTCCTCCTTGGAAGAAAAGCTATGACCAACCTAGTAAAGACGTTACTTTACCAACAAAGGTCCATCTAGTCAAAGCTATGGTTTTTCCAGCAGTTATGTATGGATGTGAGAGTTGGACCATAAAGAAGGCTGAGTGCCAAAGAATTGATGCTTTTGAACTGTGGTGTTGGAGAAGACTCTTGAGAGTCCCTTGGACTGTAAGACGATCCAACCAGTCAATCCTAAAGGAAATCAATCTTGAATGTTTATTGGAAGGACTGATGCTGAAGCTGAAACTCCAATACTCTGGCTACCTGATGCAAAGAGCTAACTCACTGGAAAAGACCCTGATGCAGGGAAAGACTGAAAGCAGGAGGAGAAGGGGACGACAGATGACGAGATAGTTAGATGGCATCATCGACTCAATGGACATGAGTTTGAGCAAGCTCCAGGAGATGGTGAAGGACAAGGAAGCCTGGAGTGCTCCAGTCCACGTGGTCACAAAGAGTCAGACATGACTAAGCTACTGAACAACAACAAAATACTGCTCTGGGCTGTTTGCTAATTTTTTCTCTTATGTCTAATTTTTCCTTCTGACTAGACTGTATTTAAGAACTGGCACTATGGTTTATACTTTTTCATTATCCTTCCATCCATCCACTAACATAAACCTAATCATCTATTTAAACCTCGCCTTGCACTCAGAGCCAACATACTTGATTGTAGGTGAGCTTCACATGGTGAAGCATATAACTGCTAACCATACTGCCACCTGCCCAGAAATTGGCCATTTATCTATTTATCCCTGCTCACATCCCATAATAATCCTTAACCAGACTATGGACACCCTATTCCAAGAGACAAGAGTCATCAATAAGCCTCTGCCTACAGCTCCTCAATGACACTGCTCTAGGCACCCTTTTCTCCACCGGGTTTCTGAAAGAACCAATTTCTTACCAAGAATTTGAAAATTTTTTCTGTAAAGGGCCAGGTAGTAAATACTTTCATCTTCGCCACATATTCTCTGTCATAGCTATTTAACTCTGCTCTTGTAGAAGGAAAGCAGTCACAGATAATATACAAACAATGGTTGTGGATGTGGGCCCATGAAACTTGATTAATAAAAGAGGATCCCTGTGCTATACCTGGGAGCATCAACAGAGAGTTATGCCTGAGTCTTACCCCCAAAAGCTGTCATTTAATCAGTCTGGGATATGGTCTGGGCTGGGGGAGTCTAAAAAGATCCCTAGGTGATTCTAATGTGCAGGCATGTGTGGGAACCACTGCTCCGAAATTAATAAACACATCTGGCTTTGACACCAGGGCTTAAAGACCTCCATGATCTTCTTGACCAGCAAATCAAATCTCTGCCTAGTAGATCCCTAAAATGACTTTTTGGGCCTCCCTAGGGAGTACCTATCCCCAGAGCACCCATAGTGTTCCATTTCTTCACCATCCTCTCTTCCATTGATCTCTTCACTTATTTGTTCAGTAAACAGTTATGAGTACCTGCTGTTTTAGGTGCTCAATCAATACACACTGGTGAGCAATATTCACAGCTTCTCCACTCCCTGGGCTTATCATCCTCACCTCAAGTAGTACTAATCACATTGCAGTTAGTGTCACTATTGTACAATGCATTAGTTGTAATTATCAAAAGATCTGCATCTCCTTGACCACAGGCTGATCATCTCTATGTCCCATACCAAGAACCAGCCCAAAGGAGGAGATGAAGGAATGACCCTGCAATGTATGAATACACCCACTTCAGAGATTGTGTCCCCAGTGTGTTTTTTAAGGAAGCAGGACAAAGGCAATGGCAGGCAGCTATTAAAGAGTGGTGAAGGGCTCAGAAAGACCTTGGGTTTCTCGAGCTTTGAAAGGAGTATTGTGGTTCCATGGTCAAAAGCACAGGCTCTAAGGTTAGAGAGACAGAGGGCTCAAATCCTGGCTCTCCCACAAACCCTCAATAGGACCTTGAAGAACCCATTTTTGGTTTGAACCCCAGTTTCCTTATCTTTAAAATGCAGAAAGCAATAGTACCTACTTTTGGCTTGCACTAAGGACTAAATAAAATATAACATGTGAAGTGCTTAATATCTGGTGCACAGGAAGTGTTCAACAAATGTTAGTTCTAAACGGGCACCATCAATATTATGGCTGTCATAACTGGTGACATATGATATTTTCACCATCAGTATCCTAACTGTTGATATTACTGCTATAACTAAAGCTCAGATCATGGATTTAGCATATGGAAACCATTTAACAAATGAGAGCTGACATTGTTTTATTGATAATACTGCTTTTTCATCTCAATACTGCCTTTAATCCTGTGTGGACCTTGGACCTAACACAGTGACCTCGCTGGACAATAAAGTAGGAGCAAGGTGGGACATATGCTGTCTTATGTCTTCCATCTCTAGAATGTCCCTTCAAGTGTTTTCTTTTCGAACAGTTGACATATTGCTTCATGCTAACTTGGCTGTTGGGTAGAGAGTCTCAATGGGCAGTTATCCAAAAAGGAGGGAAGGAGAGCTAAGCACTTCTGCTTGGTCAGCCGTGTCAGTCTAAAAGTGATTAACGGCGGACTCAAGCTAGAAGGACATTTCAGTGAATCCAAAAAACCCAGGTAGAATTAACAGACTCAGAGTTGCAAGTGGGCTAATTGAAATAGGATTGGATCAGTGCTTTCGAGAAACTCATCTTCTACAAATTAAATTACAAACAGGAACCTGCCCTGTTTGAAGATTTAGAAAGTGTGATGTTGAGGAGGGAAGGGTATGCATTTCAGCAAGAGACAGGGAATTAGGAAAGTTAATAATGTTTTGTGCTGCAGATGTTGGAAGCACCTGTAACAGCAGAGAATAAGCTCCTTAGTTTGAATTTTCTGGCATTCATTTATCAAGCCTCTGGAGCCTGAAGCTACAATGAAAACATATTAGCCTTTTCACAGTGTATGTATTTAGCTCCTGAAAATAATCTTCTTATCTCCTGTTTAGTGAATTATCACTTTCATTTTCCTCCACAAGAAATTACACACTAATAGAGGGCTTTAAGAGTTTACAATTTCTTTTTTGTATTCTGATTTTAAAATTGAAAAGTAATCTCCTTACTCCTTGAGCTCCGCCAGTGAAGCTGAAATCCTAATGTCATGGCCCAGTAAGTACAGAGATGTAATTAAATCACTCCACTGAACTAATTCACCAAGAGGGCCACCACTGAAAGCTGTCTCTGCAATCTTAAATCCAGATTCCTTAGTCAGGAGGCCCAGGTGAACAAGGACCTGAAAAAAAAAAAAAGAGGGACATACTGATTCTCATTGGATCAAGTACAAATTCCACAGTAACCTACCAAAAAAATCACTCACCAATTCCAAAGTCAGGTTTATATTCTAATAAAATCTCAACATGGGGTAAATAATTTTTCTAGAAGGTAAATAGAAAGAAAGGAAATGATCTCTCATTGTTGTTTTAGAGAAATAAAGTCATTACTGCATTTGGTATGGCTTTGGACAGATAATCCCGTTGTCCAAAGGTGAAAAATCAGGAGTAAAGGACAGTCAACCAGGACAATAAAATATCTTTTAACAATACTGGGCTTTTTTTCCACAGTTGGAAAATTTTTAAGCTTTTAACATGATAAATTTCAAACACTAACAAAAACAGGTATGACAATATAGTCAATTCTGATGTACTTAACAATTACTGACTTCAACAATGATCAACTCCTGACAGATCTTATTTAATATACACCCCTCACTTTCTCCCAACCCCTCCAGCTTATCTTGAAACAAATCTGACAGAGCCTATCATCTGTAAAAATCTCAGCTGGAATTTCTAAAAGAAATACATTTTCACTTAAAAAATACAACTGTAATATCACTGTCACCCCTAACACAGCTATTAATTCCTTAGTATCATCCAATATCCAGTCAGTGCATACACTTGCTCAGCTGTCCCTTATTTTTCCCAAGAACAGTTATTTGAGCCAGAATTCAAATAAAGTGCATAAACTGTAATGTCTCATACCTCTCTAACCTTCTTTAACTGTAGTTAACTGCTTGATCTTCCTTTCTGGGAGGGAGAGGGGCTTGTAATTTACTTGTCAAAGAAACTGGGTTGTATTTCTAGTAGAGTTTTTCACCCTCTAGATTTCACTGACCGTAAAACAGATTTTTCTGTCCCTTGTATTTATGGTAAATCAATAACTACAGCTGCAGCCACAATCAAATTTGTATTTGATTTTTTGGGCAACACTACTTCATAGATAGTGCTGTGTACTTGCAGTGGTAGGAACAATATCTGGGTGTTTCTGTTTTGTGGTGTTTGCAGCTACTGATGATCACTAACTAGATGCATTAATCCATTATGGCTTGCCATTGATGACATTCTATCATTCCTTCTGCATTCAGTAGCTGTAATATTGGTACTTCTAGAAAGAGAAAACTATCCCTCATGGACAGATTACATAAGAAAAAGCCTGGTAAATACCTGATTATTTCCTTTTACTTAACTGGTTTTCAAAATAACAAATTTGTTCTTTAGCATTCTCTAATGATGACAAAGGAAGATTTTTTTTTTAAATATGTGTATTATTATACATGAACATGAACATAAGTATATTTGATGGCTTTCAGTACACTGCAGTTATTATTCTTACTGATTACCAAATTGTGCCACCTTGGGCAATGGGAAGCTATTAAAGTTGGCTTTCAAGTTCTTTGAAAAAATTCTAGTAGTCTTTGATCATTTCTTTTTTTTCATATGTAGAAAGATATTATGCTCACATGAGATTCATATTTAATACATATCAGTATGTTTTAGCTGACAGTGAGAACAGCATTCAGTATGGGTTTCCAGATGTAAATTCAGAGTAGCAAGGCAGCTTTTTTTTTTTTTTTTATTTTTAAAGTTTACATAATTGTATTAGTTTTGCCAAATATCAAAATGAATCCGCCACAGGTATACATGTGTTCCCCATCCTGAACCCTCCTCCCTCCTCCCTCCCCATACCATCCCTCTGGGCAAGGCAGCTTTTAATGTGGTCCAACTGACTGAAGTCTGAAAGGAAAACAGCGCTGTTAGCTTAACTAAACCTAGGGTGGAAGAGCTTCACGCTCAGGGATATTACAGGGGTTTCCCAAGCATCTCCTCATGAACGTCAAAACAAACTGGCTCAAGTTTAATTTACAGTTTCTCTGTCTCAGGAACACAAGCAGAACCGCCATCGAACACAGCATCACTGAAACTCACCAGCTGGTTGCCCAAATGACAGAAATGACAAATACCCAGAGAACGAAACTGTCACGATGATGTGACAGGAAGCTCTTTAAGGTTGTATTCGAGTAAAGAAAACAGAATTAAACTTCCTGATGCTACTGAGAGTGAGTCAGATGGTACATAGGAAAATCTTACAGGCAGATATTCTGCTTGGCTTCACTGAAGAAAAACGCGTGCTAGTTCCTACTAAGATTGTTGTAAACCGGGGAAAGGAAAGCCCAAAACTGGCTGTACAAGAAGACACTGTGTGGATTCACCCCCAGGGAATATCACTGGGGACATGACACCTCTCTTAGTCTCGTCTCCATGAAAATCAAATTTTCAAGAAAACTGGCATTCAGCTGAAGTGAATTAATCAGAAACTCACTTTCTTCCGCTTTCTCTTCTCAAGATTCTGCTTCATTGCCAAGGACTTGATTGCTTGGATCCACGCATCAGCCATTCGCCGGATCCGCAGTCTCATCCATCGGAATTCTTCATGCTTTTTCATCATACTGTAGAGAATATTAACATCTGTACGAATTTCTGCCTAGAAACAGAAATTTAATAAAAACGAATAGGAGATAAGAAGCCCAAAAGCATAATGGTTTTCATGATGTGACGTTTGAAAACTTGAAAGAGAGAGTCAATTAAACATGTGGCTTCAAAAGGGAGTCTGGTTCACTGAAGAGCTTTGCTTGAAGGTCCTGGGGCTGCAAATTGAGGCAAACGGCCACTGACTGCTGCTCTGCTATATAAGGGACATCATTAAAAAATTAGAAGTGGAGAAAAGCAGCACAGGCATTGCCAAGCCCTGAGCTAGGTCAAAATGTGTATTTTACAGTGAAGTGCATCTTGAAATTATCTGCACCTGAATTTATTGGCCCTTTGGATCTACTTCGGGGGAGCAGACTCCTGGGAAAACTGAAGTTTATCCTTAACAGGCTACCTGCCATTATGGAGGCTGCCACAAAGCCTCATTCCGTCCACAAAGAAGGAAAATACAAGCTAACCCTCTAGTCTTGCCCCAATCCAAATAAACAAAAGTTTATTATTTTCTACAAGGAATTTAAAAGCCAGGAATATCACTTTACTATTATAACTGAATAACATTTTGAATTCAGGCCAGAATAACTTAAAAGTTATAAAGAGTATTTTTCTACAATAGCTGGATATAATCAGTGATTGAAAGAACAGGGGGAAATAATAACATTAGTATTTTTTTCATATAACATCTAAAGAAAGCATGCTGAATCCATCTTTCAGCAGTCACCATAATTGATTCTAAACACTCATCTGACCATGCCATGACTCAATTATGTCCCAAGAATCCCATGGTCTAAGTGAGGCTCAGCAAACTCTGGCTCTTTGACCAAATCTTTCTCGGTTCAGTTCAGTTGCTCAGTTGTGTCTGACTCTTTGCGACCCCATGGACTGCAGCACGCCAGGCTTCCCTATCCAACACCAACTCCTGGAGCCTACTCAAACTCATGTCCGTTGCGTCATGTGATGCCATCCAACCATCTCATCCTCTGTCGTCCCCTTCTCCTCCCGCCTTCTATCTTTCCCAGGATCAGGGTCTTTTGCAATGAGTCGGTTGTTTGCATCAGATGGCCAGAGTATTTGGAGTTGCAGCTTCAGCATCAGTCCTTCCAATGAATATTCAGGACTGATTTCCTTTAGGATTGACTAGTTGGATCTCCTTGCAGTCCAAGGGACTCTCAAGAGTCTTCTCCAACACCACAGTTCAAAAGCATCACTTCTTCAGTGCTCAGCTTTCTTTATAGTCCAACTCTCACATCCACACATGACTACTGGAAAAACCATAGCATTTACTAAACGGACCTTTGTTGGTAGAGTAACGTCTCTGCTTTTTAACATGCTGTCTAGGTTGGTCACAGCTTTTCTTCCAAGGAGGAAGCGTCTTTTAATGTCATGGCCACAGTCACCATTTGCAGTGATTTTGGAGCCCAAGAAAATAAAGTCTGTCACTGTTTCCATTGTTTCCCCATCTATTTGTCATGAAGTGATGGGACCTGATGCCATGATCTTAGTTTTTTGAATGTTGAGTTTTACGCCAACTTTTTCACTCTCCTCTTTTACTTTGATCAAGAGGCTGTTTACTTCTTCTTTGCTTTCCACCATAAGGGTGGTGCCATCTGGGTATCTGAGGTTATTGATATTTCTCCCGGCAATCTTGGTTCCAGCTTGTGCTTCATCCAGTTCAGCACTCCGCGTGATGTACTCTGCATAAAAGTTAAAAAAGCAGGGTGACAGGATACAGCCTTGACGTACTCCTTTTCCTATTTGGAACCAGTCTGTTGTTCCATGTCCAATTCTAATGGTTGCTTCTTGACCTGCATACAGATTTCTTAGGAGGCAGGTCAGGTGCTCTGGTATTCCCATCTCTTTAAGAATTATCCACAGTTTGTTGTGATCCACACAGTCAAAGGCTTTGGTGTAGTCAATAAAGCAAAAGTAGATGTTTTTCTGGAACTCTCTTGCTTTTTTGATGATCTTCCTCATTGCCTGTTTTTCTACATAGTTTTGTGAGAACACAGCCACGCCCACTCATTTACATATGGTGAGGGCTGCCCTGGGCTACAAGGTCAGAATTGAGTAGATGTAACAGACACTTCCTTACGGCCTACTAAGAGGAAAGTATTTACTATCTAGCCTTTCACAGAAAAAGTCTGCTGACCCCTGAGGAAAAGAATAAGGGCTTGAGTTTTTAATATTAAGCTTTTCACAGCCCCTACCTACCTTTCCCATCTCTTCTTCATTCCAGCTCATTCAGACCCCTATAGCCTTGTCCCAGGCTCTTCTCCTGAAAATGCCAGGCTCTTGTATGGGCACCTTTTTACCTCACATCAGAGACATCTTTCTCTCCTTGACTTGGTATAAATCCATTCATCACTTCACATTCAACTCCAAGGTCATTTTCTCTTTACATCTCTCCTGACCCACGCAGGCTGTGATGGCCACTTCCTCATTAATTTCCATGGGCCTGTGTTTCAGTGTTGACAAGGGTGCAGTCACCATTTACAACCCCACCTTCATTACCAGATCACTGGGCACCTCCAAGTCTGGTACCAGGTCTTATTGACTTAGGAACCCTCAGAGAACTGCTCAGTAAATAAACATAATGCTAACGGGTTGATGCGGCCACTCAAATTTCCACAGGGCTGGGGACAGAAGTTCTTCAGTTTACTATTATTTCAGATTACAGCTGGCATCTCGAGAAGACTCTACATGTATCACTTGGCAGCAGCCCCAAGTCACAAGCCAGGTAAGAGGTTTCCAAAACCACTTACCAATGAATTACGATCAGCTTCTTCATAGGGATTTTTCACTCTCCAAGGTAAATGGGGACACCAATTTTCAACCTGAAAAACAGGAACCAGAGACACTGAGTATGCCGGTTCATTTGCAAAGGAATTAACGTCTGTGCCAAGCCGGAGCACAGTGCCTTGTACACAGAAAGCGGGTTAAGTGGGTTTTTATCAATACATTAGTCAGACTCCCACACTCTTAGCTAGCAACCCAGAGAGGTCTGCTCTCAGATGCAACAATAACCAGTCAAGGTCCCAAGGAGCCTATGATTACACTGTACATCCATCCTTCAAAAACTTCCTAATGACTAATTCCTTAATCATTTAATCTTCATAATTCTATGCAGAAGGAGAGGGGAGCTCTTATGGTAGAAAGTTAAAAGATATGAACACTGCCACCAGGGGATAGGAATTCAAAGGTGCTTCTGTGCCATTTATTTAGCAAAAGGACAGGAATGATTTGTTATTTGCTCTGGCGTGTCTGGAAAGGTAACAGCAAGTCATCTGATGCACAGAACTCCATCATTTATCTCCAAATTAGGAAGGCAACTGAGAGTTTAAGGCTAACGGATCAAGGCTTCTCCTCATTCTGTGGCTGTTCACTTCATACTATCTCAAGGAACAGGGTGATAAAACCTATTGGAAAGAGATGAGGAAAGAAAAAAATCCTTCAGCAATCTTGTGAGAGCCATTGTGGAAGACTGATTGTTCTGTCAATGCACCAGAGTTTAGAGAGCAGGAGAGGAGAAAAGAGAAAGCAGAAGTACCAAATTTTATAGGAATGACTTCAAAAAAGGTTACCAAAGAAAATTAAGGCAGATTTACACTTTCTAGTAACTGAAGAATACACTGACTGATATTGATGTCTGACCTCTATGCCAAAACTGGCCATATAATTCCAAGGTAGCATATCACCCATTCACTAATATGAGATTATTAAAGATGGCTAGTAAAATGAAAAGGAAATGAAAATAATGTTTCTATGGCCAGGTGGACCCATAAAAATGAACAGAGCCAGAGGGTGGGGGGCATCCTTGGAGGACCATGAAGAAGGCAGGGATGTAAGTGAGTTAGACTTTCAGGTCAGCAATGCAGAGTCAGACAAGCTAGTTAGCCCCCCAGCTCTGGGCAAGTTTTCAAAGAAAGCAGTTTCACTACTCTAGAAATAAAGCAAGGTGATTTTGACGAGGACCCAAAATAATTGGGCAATTTGCATAAAGCCCTCTGCTGCGGCAAGTGATCTGAAAGCAATATGCAGAGGGCAGCTAAGTTTGGGGGTGGGTGGAATTCCCGGATAGGAAAAGCATCATATTCTCTTTTCTTTTTGTGGAGTGAAATTAGACCTGACCAGCTTTGTGAATGGCTTCAGAGACTCAAAAGGACTCCTCATAAGAAAGGATGCAATGGTTTTTACTCATAAGAAAATACCAACTTGCCTGAAATGCCTATGTCTAAAAACTGAGCGCTTATACAGCAGCATCACCATGAAAGGCAAAAATCACAAAGGAAAAGCACTCTATAAGTGAGAAAAGTGAGGAAGAACCAGCAGAAAAGAAGCCTCCAAGAGGACGAAGCTGGTCCCAGCAGCACTGTACACATCTGTGCCTTGTATGCTTAGGCTGGACTGAATTATTTAATTCAAATTAAATTTTTGTAAATGGACTCAGTAAGACAGTGCTTTAAAGCATATTTATACCATGAAGGATTCAAATAGATTGCTGACCTGACTGGGAGACCTTCCACTGCACACAAAAGCATGAGGGTGAGCAAGCAGGGCACAGATTCATAGTCAATCCCATATTAAATAAATAACAAAATGCACGCAGCAGCATGTCAGAATAAAAAATGTCCTCATGAAGAGCATGATAGGGAGAGATGAGACACGACTATGAATAAAGAAAATCAAGCAAAAGGAGACACATTAGTGAGATCAGATAAAGAAGAGTACATTCACTCCTCTGCCCTTCGAAGAATCTTCCAAAATTTACTCTGATGAAAATACAGTCCAAGGTGATCTTCTAAAGTATGACTTCCCTACAGAATACTCAAGACTTTAATTCCTCTTTGAAACTGATCATTTATCTCAGTTCTTCTTACGATAAATCACTGGATAATACCATGTGAGATTTCAAGGGCATCTCAGAAAGTATGGGAAATGGAGTCAGTGTATTTTGAATTTAGCAAGAAATCTTACCATTACATACACACTCACAATAGAGGAAAAATCCATTCTGAATATCCTGACACAGAATGAAGACAGTGGGTTTTCAGGGTGGCTGTTTTTGTACACAGTGATAAGCTAACTGGTTAACAAAATAATTAAATTATACCTAAATCAATTACTCCATGGGGAGTGGAGGAAAAACAAACAAACAAACACATTTCTTTCTGAAATCTCAGTGGATTACCAGGACTGGAAGAAAGCCAGCACTGGCAGTAACTCCATGTATTGAAACAAAACAGCCCTCAAATGAGCAACATTTTCCTAAATAAGAACATCATTGACAACACAGGGAAAATCTTGTTCAGGGATCGTAATTCAACTTCCTCATCCCTAACCGTTTTGTCCAATCTACCCTGGCTCCCTATATGAGTCTAACCACCCAGCATACCATCCTACCTAAGAAAGTTGGACCCCAGGGAGAGCCCCCTGTCTTCCTGATCTAGAAGCTCTTCTACTTCAACTCATTCTCATCATCTTAGTGTTCTGGCTCTCAGAACCCTAGGGCCCTATTTCTGCCTGTGGTCACCTACTGGCTTGGCTACAATTTTCCAACTGCAAACTTAGAGCTCTCTCTGGGATAAGATCTGTGGTGCTGGACCCTCCCACTGCCTACCCCCACCTCTACCCAGCTCCTGCAAGCTGGCAAGTCCTCTGTCAAGCCCTCTGCCAGGGAAGGGACTGGGCAGCCTTAAAATCTCCCACAAATCACTGTAGTGAGTCTAAGAATTGAAAATCATCTGAGTTCATGGCAACACGCATGCAACAATCAATAGAGGAGCAGAACCATGACTATAATAACCTTTGATTTGAAGGTGAAACTTCTACGGAACTAATCTTTTTAGTGCACTAGCCCAAGGCTACGAAATAAAGAGGCAGGGGAGGAGAGGGTGAGATGTATGGAAAGAGTAACAAGGCAATTTACATTACTATATGCAGTAATAGCCAACGGGAATTTGGTGTATGGCTCAGGAAACTCAAACAGGGGCTCTGTATCAGTCTAGAGAGGTGGAATGGGGCCGGAGATGGGAGGGAGGTTCAAAAGGGAGGGGATATATGTATACTTATGGCTGATTCATGTTAATAACAAAATTCTGTAAAGCAATTATCCTTCAATAAAAAAAAAAAAAAATATGAAGAGGAAAAAGAAGAAGGCAATGGCAACCCACTCCAGTACTCTTGCCTGGAAAATGCCATGGACAGAGGAGCCTGGTGGGCTGCAGTCCATGGGGTCGTGAAGAGTCAGAGATGACTGAGCGACTTCACTTTCACTTTTCACTTTCATGCATTGGAGAAGGAAATGGCAACCCACTCCAGTGTTCTTGCCTGGAGAATCCCAGGGACAGTGGAGCCTGATGGGCTGCCGTCTATGGTGTCGCACAGAGTGGGGCATGACTGAAGCGACTTAGCAGTAGTGGCATGAAGAGGAAATAGAACCAGAAAAGACCAGCCAGGCTAGACCTTTGGAACAGGAAGGCATCTCTCAGAGAGAGGGCACAAAGAATCACTTTTCTTGAGCAAGGAGATCTAAAATTAACCAATTTTATTTTTGACATTCCCCCTTCCAATGATTTAAACTTCTTTGATCTGAGAGAAGGTTTTGCAGCTTCATCAACGTAGAACGTAAATCAAAGCAAAGTTTCTAAAAAGACATCAGGTAGGTCATACTTACTTTCAAGCTCTTTCAGATGGACAATTCTTACATTTAAGAAAAGAGAAACTACCAACAGAGATGCCTACAGCTCGAATTGGATTTTAAAGAGGGAAAAGAAATAATAAAATTACAGCAAGAATGAGTAGGAGATTTAATGTATATCTACGTGTACGTCTGCAGAACTAGACTTAATCTCTGCAGTAATAGTCTGTTCTTTTGGAAAGAATAATAATCAGGCTCTGATATGGCCTCTTCTCTTATGGATAATGTGAAGGGTTTTGCTTTTAATGAATCACTGACATACCGAATTTCATCCATATTTTTCCAAGAGTTAAGTGTGGTCAAAAAGTAAATATGCAAAATGCATAAGAAAAGTCTAAGATTACCTCTAGAGGTTGATGTCTTGAACGCTTAGGATTCTCTTCTTTATGTAAATTTTCATATTTTTTGTTTTTACAAAGAACATTTATTGAGTAATTTTTAAAGGCATTACATTATATAAGCATACAATCATTGACTGAAGGTTTACAGTTCAGTGCATCTGGGAAAAAAACAAATAAACTTGACTGTATCCCATCATATAATCCCCTGAAGTGCCCTACAAGGTGGGTACCATGCCCAGATTACACGTGAGGAAAGCAAGACTTGAAGGTGCTGAGAACTTGCAGAGGTCCACTCACTAGTGACTTCCCTGGTGGCTCAGATGGTAAAAGAGTTTGCCGACAATGCGAGAGACCCAGGTTCGATCCATGGGTCGGGAAGATCCTCTGGAGAAGGAAATGGCAACCCACTCCAGTACTCTTGACTGGGAGATTCCATGGATGGAGGAGCCTGGTAGGCTAGGTAGGCTACAGTCCATGGGGTCACAAAGAGTTGGAGATGATTGAGCGACTTGACTTTCACTTTTCACTCACTAGTGAGTGGCGGGGCTGGGTGATGACTGAGATCCTGTCCCTGAACCAGGACATGAAGTGTCAGAGACACTTTAAAGGGCAGGGACAAGAGGGCTGCTGAATCTGGAATCCACCAAAACAGATTCTATGTCCAACTCCACAAACATCTAGGGGTATAACCTTAAACCATCTGACTTTCAAGTTTTCTCATCTACAACATAAAGGTGCCAGCTTGGGTACTCTATAACAATTCTATTATCTATGAGACCTAAAAAATATAGTTAGACACCACCATGTGGGTTACCTATCAAAATGACACAATTGATTATATTCATTAGATAAACTGATGATACACACATGTATATGCATACACATATTTGTTGTACTGATAACCTATCTAATGAACTCATTAAAGAACATGCTTTAAAAAAAAATGTAAAAGAAAGATCTCTTTACCCCACTCCACGCTCCTCCCAGGCCTACTCTCCTTTTCTAAAAATTCAAAAAGGAAATGCACATGGTAAAAGATGTCTCCACATGTGAGCGTTTCCACTACCTGGCCCCATCCTCTCCATCAAATACCTGAGCTGATGAATATTTTGGCCAAGTGGCTTGTTAGGAAAGGCTGTGCCTGGGGAAGCAGGTGGATGACAGAGAAGAACAAGAAAAACGACACTGCACCAAGAGCCAAGCGCTTCACACACATTGTATCCTCTGGTTTCCACGTAATCACATGGGCAAGGTCGCTCATCATGACAGATGAGGCCATGGGTAGGGCGGCCCCGTGGCTGGGGATGGAAGTGCCATCTGTCCTGTCCAGGGCCGGCACTTAGCAGCGAAACCAGACATGTGGTTCCTACAGTCCCACGAGCACAGTCCAGCCTCCAATATCAGAGTAGGACTGCCTAGATCTTCTCCACAAAATCCTCCAGAAAGGGTTCACTCCACTCCCACTGCGGGGCTGCTGGAAGGGCCATGACAGTGATGACAACTTGCTGCCTGCAGCCTTCTTCCCTGCTGTCTGTTCTGTGCAGCAGAGGTGATCATTTCAAAGCCTAAACTGGATTACATCCTACACTAACTCAGACCCTCCAGGGGCTTCTCCTTACCCTTAGAATAAAACCCAGAATTTACCCTCCTGCCCTCCAAACAAGAACCTCCTTCCATATCCAAACACCCGCCAGGTTCATTCCTGCCTCTGGAGGGTTGCCGGACTTGTGAGAAGAGGGGAAAAGATGCTCAGTTAAATTCGAATTTCAGACAAAGGATGATTTTTCTCTTGAGTAAGCTGCATGCAGTATTTGTCATATGTGAAAGTGAAAGTGTAGTCGCTTAGTGTCTGACTCTTTGTGACCCTGTGGACTATAGTCCACCAGACTCCTCTGTCCATGGAATTCTCCAGGCAAGGATACTGGAGTGGGTAGCCAGTCCCTTCTCCAGGGCATCTTTCCGACCCAGGTTTCAAACCCGGGTCTCCCGTATCGTGGGCAATTTTTTTTATCATCTAAGCCACCAGGGAACCGCCATTTATCACATACTCACAATTCAATAAATAAAACACTCTACCTGAAATTCATGATCATTAGTCATCCTGTATTTTACCTGGTAACCCCACACCTCAGGCTTCGGCATCCACGCTCTTTCTACCTGAAACACTCTTCCTCTCAGAGCGCGCATGCCTCCCTCTCTTCCCTCCTACACACTATGCTCCAACTTTTCCTGAGAAGCCTTCCATGATCTGCTTACCTGGCCACTCTACCTCCTTACTCTGCTTTTCCTTGGCACAAAAACCACATGCAGAAATTATCTGACCTACGGGATGGCTACTGTCTGCTGCCCCAACGAATGTAAGCTCCTTAAGGACTTCAGTTAGCCTGCTCAGTGCTCTTTCCTCAATCCGGAGAACAGGGCCTGGCACACAACAGGTCCTCAATCATTACTTGTTACATACTGAATGAAAAAATGGGTGACTTGAGTGTTATAGATATTCATTATAAGGATACTCTTTTCCTTTTAAGTGGCACAATGTATGTTCATCATTGTATTAGAATCTTTCAACAACACCCTGAGGCAAGCATGGCAGGCTTTACCTTGAGGAAATGTTCTAGGCCACACAGGTAGGAGCTGAATCCAGACAGACATTTTTTTTTTTTTTTTCATGGAAAGGCATTTTAAACATAGCAGTGTATACATATCAAACCCCAACTCCCAAGCTATCCATGAATTTTCTGCAATATGCAGTGCTGCCCCCGACCATGCGGGGGAAGGCAGGAATATCAGAAACAGAAAGTATGGAATCAGTCATGTGCAAGAGAGCCGAGGGCTGGGAAGACCTGAGACAGGACTACTCAGGATATTAGGGAAGGATAGGACTTCAAGAGAAACTGCTGTGAGTTTTCAACACACCCCAAACCAGTGGGGTTCTAATGAGAGGATGTCAGAGTTTCAAACTGCTGCTGCTGCTGCTAAGTCACTTCAGTCGTGTCCGACTCTGTGTGACCCCACTGACGGCAGCCCACCAGGCTCCCCCGACTCTGGGATTCTCCAGGCAAGAACACTGGAGTGGGTTGCCATTTCCTTCTCCAATGCATGAAAGTGAAAAGTGAAAGTGTCCGACTCTTTGCAACCCCATGGACTGCAGCCCACCAGGCTCCTCCATCCATGGGATTTTCCAGGCAAGAGTACTGGAGTGGGGTGCCATTGCCTTCTCCTGAGTTTCAAAAATTCATCCCAAATCTCTGTGGGAAGAGACCTGTCAATTTCCTTTAAACAGGAGAGGCAACAAATTCTTCTTCTGTCATGAACTATTCAGATAATAGAGAGATGCTTCTTACACTGCACACAGGCAAACTCGGCCCCTCTGGGCCTGCATTCACACTGAGGACACTAGAGCCACAGTCACCCAGCTGATAAAAGTGGTCACATTCCAGCCACCAAGGACAGAGCTCCTCTTTTGTGGCAGTGTGCAATTTAGCCTTAAGTGTAGATCCAGGCAAATAACGCTGAGTGACAATAAGAAAGGGCTTCCCAGGTGGCGCTGGTAGTAATGAACCCACCTGCCAATGCAGGTAGATGGAAGAGACGCAGGTTCGATCCCTGGGTCGGGAAGATCCTCTGGAGAACAGCATGGCAACACACTCAAGTATTCTTGCCTGGACAGAGGAGCCTGGCGGGCTACAGTCCATAGGGTGGCAAAGAGCACACAGGACTGAAGCGACTGAACACACACACATGCAAAACAGCTCTTCTTTGGCAGTAGTACGCGATTTTGCCTGAAGCGTACATTTAGGCAAATAATGCTGAGTGACAATAAGAATAAAAGCTGGGCCAGAAAACTGTGCCTTCTAATATAATTGGCTAATTCCATCTAACAGTCTAACCTGATCCTCTGCATTCCCCTATAGATAAAGTATTAAAGAGCATTATATTAAAACCGCTAATAAGTGCTCAAAATGCCCTTGCTTCATGTCTCAAACTTAATGTTTTTAGCAGAATTTAATCTTAAAATTTTACAAAAACAATTCTTCAAGATTAGAAAGATGATAGCTGGTGAAGTCACCCACTTAGAACAAAGAGACAAAAAAGCTATCAACTACTTCAAAAAATGCTTTAAATAGTCATTCGTTCAATAAATATGTGTGTCAGGCACTATTATTCCTGTAAACAAAACAGACAAAAATCTCTCTGGAGATGACTTTTCATATACCTTTTCTTAATGCTGGATGTTGATGGTCACCCCAAGACCTTCGCACTGACTGTTCCCCAAACCTGTTAAATACCTGTATCAGACTTCTGAACCTCTTCCTCTCTCACTTCCTTCAATATGGTGCTCACACGTCCTCCTCCCATTTTTTCAGTAGGGCATTTTCTGAACATGCTATCTAAAACTGACACCATCACTCCTCATGAGCATTTTGAGTTCCATCTGTTTTATTTCTCTCCACAGCTCTACTGTAATCTAAAAGATATATATTTTACTTTTTGTTGCCCGTCCCCTCCTATAAAACATAACCTTAAGAAGTGTTTGCCTTTTGGCTCGCTGTCATATGCCCAGCATCCAGAAAATCCTAGTAGCAATGAATTTCCCTGGTACCCAGACTATGGATTGTCTTATTTCCCAGTAAGAGGAACCAAGGGGACTTACAGAAAACACCCAGGGTTATGTCAAAAGGCCTCAGAAGACAATATGCATTGGCTCCCACTGGTCAAAGAAGGAGTAATATGAGAACTAGAAAGAAAATAATTGGAATGGATCAAACATATCAAATATAGTTCATTCAAAGCCTTGATTGAAACAAGGTGCTGATTGAAACCACAAGCATTAAAACAAGCAACCAACCAAACTACTGGTCACCAGTGGAAGATGGCAGGAAATCAACAGAGAAATCAAGGTTTCCTTTATGAACTGTTCCTCAGGGTAACCAAATACCAGATGAGGACTCATTTCTCTATATAGAGTATTCCTGATATATTACGAACGAATCCTGATGAATCCAGGCAGTAATTATCGTTGGCTGTTGATATCACAAAAAGAGAAAAAGCTAGGCATTTATGTGTCTCCTGCACATTTAATATCATCCATGAAACAATTTTGAAAAAAATATTAAGCCTGACTCTGATCAAGCCTCAGATCTACTATCAATTTACAGGAAATACAGGGTTGGGGAAGTAGGTTATCCAACAACATGGGGATACAGTCATAAAAACTCAGAGTACAACAAACTCTTCTAAGAGTACAGAGTACAACAACAGCTTCTAAGGCAAGTAAAGTTTTGTCAGTGAAAAATTACAAGGGGCACCAACAGTTGTAATTTATGGTTATTGCTTGAAACTCCATTCAAATAATAAACTTCAGGTTACAAAATGGTCTACAAAATGTGAATAGTAATCTGATATTCGAAGATATTATGGAATTCTGTGATTTTAAAAATACGGAACAGTTTTAGTAGTTTTAAAAAAGAGCCTCTTTTAAAGGTATGTGGTGAAACATTCACAGATGATGGGATTTGGGGGATTTGCTTCAAAATAACCATCTGGGAGAAGTGTCAATGAATGAGATTGGCCACAAACTGACACTTATTGAATCTGTGTCCCAGACATACAGAATTTCCTTATATCTGTTTCTTTTACATAGGTTTGACATTTTCCACATTAAAAAAAGTTTAAAACATAAAACTTTACAAATGTCTTACTGGTATATAATATGAATGATCAGAGACAATGTTTAAAAGTTTGTAAAAACACAAATTGGAGATGACTGCATCAAAGCCCCCATCTGCCACATGTTTCTAAAGAGCAAACAGGTAATGGTTTGGGGTTTGGCAAGTCCCTTTTAATTTCTGGAAGGTGGAGGTCAGAGTAAGAAATCTCAGTCTAAATGTTGTAGTTTGTGAAAATAATAATAATTTAAAAAGAGAAACAAAAAAGATATAAAACTAAATGTTGAGTATGTGAAACTGACAAACAGGAGTGGTCATAAAAGAACGAACTCAGAAGGAGGTAGAGGTTGAGGGAAATTGAGAGATCATTTAAGCTGACGACAAATACTGTTTGGTAAAATCAGGATTGTTTTAAAAAAGTGGTTTCTAAAGATGTCTTAGAATTCAGGTAATAAAAGACACAAAAAACACACAGATAAAGAAGATAAAATAAAGGCTGAATTCAAGAACTGAAAAGAACAAGATCATAAATCTCTGCCACCTCCTGTGTTGCCAAAATATATTATCTCACAGAAAGAGAATTTTCTGTGTCAAATGGCTAAACATTTAAAAGGTGTGTGTGGGTAATCTCAGGCAACAGTCTAGTGGTATTTTTAAAGTACTCCCTGACCTGTCCCAAGATGTTAGTTATATTTTCTCATTCAGGTTTTCTCCTGCAACCTGAACAGTCTATTCTTTACCACGGCCCACTTTGACAAATTAGTCTGTGAGACACCATTTCCAAGATATCTTTAGCAGCCAACACAGTCCATAAATCCAAATCATGGTACTGGTTATTAGGATTTCATTTCATGCTCACATTCACAAACATTTAAGCTTTCAACCTTTGCTGTTGGGCATTAATCTTGGCATTAATCAACGGATTAAGTACGCTGAATTTAAACTCAAGGTTAATAGCACGCTCAGCCAATATTAGTTTTACATATTGCCAAGGGAGAACAGGAAGACACAGAGAGCTTTATGTCTGTTTTTTTCTGAAACATAAGAAACAGACTGATGAGTAAGGCATGAAATTGCTTCTTTTCTTCCTTTATGAGGGACTCACACATACCGGTGGGTGTGCACACAGACACAGACACAGACACATACAGTCACTCACTCAACCAGTCCAAATTGGCATTTGAAGCAACAGCTTGTACACATCCTAAGATCTAGCAATCAATCACTGAGCAATTGAATGGCAACATAAGTCCTTAAAAAAATAGTACAAACAAATTAAGAAGTCTGGCAGGGTGTGATGGTTGCTAGTTGCTATAATAATTGTGTAGACAGCAAGAACGTGTGGGCATCAAATATATCAGCACCATCTATCAATATAATATCAATAGGGGTAAAGACATTTATTCTCAATTGTGTAAAAGCTGATAGCAGTAAAAGGCTCTTCGGAGGGCTAAGTTAATAATACCTGAAACAATGACATTCAGAGTAATTACTTGATAGGCTCTTGTCTCTAACGGGAGTAGTTACGTGGCTCACAAAAACAGATACAGAAAATGAACTGCCCGATGATCTGGAAATGCAAGCTGGTTAACGGACACGAATCATTCATTTGCTCCCACCTAAGTACTTGGTTTTCATGAGTTGTATCTTCAGGAGAATTGGTGCTGTTTTGGTGGGGGAGGGGGCTAGTAAATCATTAAAATTATGAGTATTTGAAAACTAGCAATGAAGACTGATTAATGGAAACCAGCTAACTTAGAGCTGTATGTCAAACACAGGTGGATTTGAGAATAGAACTGAACGCAAAGGCAACGATGACAAATGACTTCATTTGAGCTCAGCTTTCATTCGATGTGAAAGGGCAACAGTAATGGTGAGTGCAGAGGGACTAAGCAACTAAACCTCTCGGAGCCTCTAAGATGCAGCTCTCAGAGCTGGGGAGAGGTTGGAACTGCACTGTGCGTTGGAGGTGTCCGGGACACACAGGCTCACTCATGCTTCATTCTTCTTTCTGCCTGCCACCCGGGAAGGGCAATGCTGAGACTTTTAGCACCACACCCAGGCCCTAACACAGCGTCAGACACAGTACAAGCACCTGTGGGGATGACGAAGGGTAAACACTGATGGCTTTACCTTCTGAGAGTCCCCGTAGAGGCTGGTAGACTACTAGTTGGTGAGGGGAAGAGTAGAAGTTTCAGGGGAAGAAAAATGCAGGAAAAGTGCCGTCTTCTAAGACTGGTCTGAATCTAAATGCCTCAATTCAACTAGTGACTGACTATGGGAGATATTTTACTTCATGTCCTCTTTCATATTTGTCAAAGCTCTGAAGTTAAACGTACATGGAAACAAGAACTGGCTCTTCTTCAATTTTTGTTGTTGTTCAGTCCCTAAGTCAAGTCTGACTCTTTGCAACCCCATGGACTGCAACACACCTGCTCTTCACTACCTCCCAGAGTTTGCTCAGATTCATGTCCATTGAGTCGGTGATGCTAATCATCTCATCTCCTGCTCTTCAATAAGGATTAAGAAAAGAATCAAAGTCACCAGTGTATTCACTGACGAAGTAAAAAAAATCAAATGAAGATGTCTGTCAATCACCTTCCCAACTGCAAGAGTAAGCTGGCATACGATACAGGTTAAATGAAGTAACAAAAGAAGGAAAGTGTGAAGAAAGAGGAAAAAAAATAGACAAAAACAGCACCACAAAGCCATAGATGTTGTCCAGGATTTATAGACTACTAGAACAGAATTAACAGGGTTTAGGAATCATCTCTAATAATTTTATTTTAACAATGGCAAGAGTGCACTGCAGCTACACACATCCAGTTCATGATTTTAATGTGAACAAGCATCACATCCTGAGAAAGGAAGCCAAGGAGAACTATATTCTTCTATATTACTAGAAGTCTGCTGCTAAGTTGCTTCAGTTGTGTCCGACTCCGTGCCACCCCATGACGGCAGCCCACCAGGCTCCCCCGTCCCTGGGATTCTCCAGGCAAGAACACTGGAGTGGGTTGCCATTTCCTTCTCCGACTAGAAGTCTAGGGATCTAGAATTAAATGAGATTGGTGAATGAGAACCAGAAATTCATTCTAATTCTAAAAGGAAATCAAGGTCCCAACAGAAATTGTCCCGGGCTATATGACACTCCACAACTGTACTCAAATAATGGCAACATCAAAAATCTATCGTGCACAGACATAGAAAACAAACTTATGGTTACCAAAGGGGAAAGGTGTGTGTGGGGGAGGGATAAATTAGGAATTTGGGAGTAACACACACACACTATTTTATATATAAAATAGATAAGCCACAAGGACCTACTATATATCACAGAGAATTATACTCAACATTTTGTAATTATATAGGAAAAGGGGGCTTCCCAGCTGGCGCTAGTGGTAAAGAAACCACCTGCCAGTGCAGGAGACAGAAGAGATGCAAGTTCGATCCCTGGGTTGGGAAGATCCCCTGGAGGAGGGCATGGCAAACAACTCCAGTACTCTTGCCTGGAGTATCCCATGGACAGAGGAGCCTGGCGGGCTACAGTCCATAGGGTCGCAAAGAGTCGGTCACAACTGAAGCAACTTAGCACGTATTTGGGAAAAGAATTTGAAAAAGAATATATATATATATATATTTTATATATATACACACACATAGACCTGAAACTAAGACAACATTGTAAATCAGCCATAGTTCAATAAAAAAACTAAATACCCTCCTCGAAAGTAAAGTTAAAAAAAAAAAAAAAAACAACTTACTATGAAAGCATCAGTTAAAATAATTATCATTTATCAGGCTCTACTCTAAGCATGGTCCCATATAGACTCAGGAATCCACAAGGCAGATTCTTTAAGAACAAAATTAAAACTTTTATATTATAAAGGAAGAACCTGAGGCACAAAGAGAGCAACTTTTCCAAGAGCACAGAGTTTAGCAAGCATCAGAAACAGAAGCTGAAGTCAAGTGTGAGGCTCTAAGACAGTACTATTGAAAGGCTCATATTGATTACATTTTCTTCTCTTACAGGGTATCTATTAAGATGCTTCGAAAAAAGAAAAAATATTTTCTTTGAGTGCCAAAGTTTCAAGATAATTTTCACATTAAAATTTTGAAGAAGTTCCTAGTTGTTTCCCAGGACCCCTTCCTGGCTCAATTTACCTGTATCCATGCTTTCTCTTCTATTAGACTTTAAAGATAATGAATGCATAGCATGGTGCCAAGCAAATGAATTCTCAGTAACTGTTGACAATCAATGAACATAACAGATGTTCAATAAGTGCTCACTGAACTGAGTTCAGTGGAACAAAAAGAAAAGTCTGATCATTTGCATAAGAAAAGAGTAGAATAGGCAAACGAAGCACCATTCCATGTCCAGGAAGGAGAAAAAAAAAGGTTAAAGGTTCTGAAACAAGACACCCAGGCTCCAACGTCAAGTCTACATGATCTATCACATGTTTATGCAGCCCAGTCTATCCCACACTCCTCTCAATTTACCTCCACAGAGGTTCCCTCTTCTCTCATCTTAGCTACATCCTTCCTTCCCTTCTGGTAGTGGTAGGGTGGCTGTTTCAAAGGAAGGGAACCAGGTCATATGTAATCGCGGTCCTCTTCATCTGAATTCTCCCGCACCTCCCGAGCTCTGGCTCAGGAAATGAAGACCCAGGCTGGAGCGGGCACCTCAAATCCTCTTCCTCTCTCTTCACTTCAGCAGTCCTCCCCAAGATGCAAACGGTTAGGGAGGCATGAAATTAGCTCAGTTTGTCAATCAGGGAGCCCAGTTAGACTGTGGCTAAATTCTATCAAATGGAAATGGGAAAAAATTTTTTGAAAATTGAACTAAATGAGGGACTTTTCCTCAGGGCAGGAAAGGTGCCTTTAGCTGACTTCTCACTGGAGTGAAGGTTCACCCATAGCCCCAGGCCTTACTCCTCTGGAGAAGAAAGTGAGGAGGCGGGCCCCAGGCCACCCAAGCACCCAGTGCACTCAAGTACACACTACAGAATCAACTTGTCAGCAGCCTGCTAGTAAGGTACATCACACACCCAAGTCTCAGAGCTTTTTCATTTCCAAGAGGTATTTTAACTATCATTTACTCTGACGGTTCCCATGATGGCCCTGGGGTGGCCATGGAGCAACCGCATCCAAAAAAAAAAAAGGTCTGACTCTTACAGAGGAAGCCAAGAGGGACAAATCCCACAGATTCCAGGGCCACATGCCCTAGAGCAATGCTGGTTTGGCTTCCATCCCCCATCATCTTAGGCCACAGAGGAGAGACACCTGAACCCCACAAGGAAAAGTATGGCAAAAACATTTCATTTAGCCTCAGAATTGAGGGATTCTCCTCTCTGCACGGGATCACCAGGGAGATGTTATTAAGTACCAAAACTAGGGAGATGGAAGCCAAGAGCCTGCCCAGTGCACAACCTTAAAAATTAGCCAGCATCTGTTCCACAAGCTCTGAGGGCTACTGCCACTGCCCATAAGGGATGGGGGATAGAGCCAATGGAGTTTTCATTCCCTGCTCAGTTCTCTCCTGTAGCTGGCTCTGAATAAAGTCTTAACCCTACCCCACTCCATCAACCTTTCTAAAGGTGAAATGAATCACTGAAGCATGTAACAGATTCCATGTGGTCTGTAAAAATGCCCTATGACTCTTAAAAAACAAGCTTCTATTTAAATTCAAGGGTACAAATGAAAATGAAGTTTAGATAAAAAGGTGGAAAAAAGGGAGAAAGTTAATAATTCAGTCTGTAAGTACAATAAATAGCAAACTCAGCCAAGAAGCATATGAAAAGATGCTGAACATCATTAATCAGTAAGGAAATACAACCAGCGATATAATGAGTGAGATACTCCCTCATACCCATTCACATGACCATTAGAAAAGAAAAAATAGAAAATAACAAGTGTTGGTAAGAATGTGGAGAAGTTAGAATCTTGTGCACTGTTGGTGGGAATGTAAAACAGCACAGCTGCTATGGAAAAGAGTCTGGTGGTTCCTGAAAACATTAAAAATAGAATTACCATATGATCCAGCAACTCTGTTTCTGGATATATACCCAAAAGAATTGAAATCAGGGTCTCAAAGAGTTATATGTACACTCATGCTCACCGCAGTACCATTCACAACTGATGGAAGATGGAGGCAACCCAAGTGTCCAGTGACAGATGAATGGGTAACAATATGCAGTCTGTATACATAATGGAATATTATTCAGTCTCAAAAAGGAAGGGCATTCTGACACCTGCTATAACATGGATGAACCTTGAGTACACTATACTAAGTGCGATCAGCAGATCACAAAAGACAAATACTGTATATTTCACTTATAGGAGTACTTGGAGTAATCAGAATCTGAGGCAGACACAGCAGAATGGTGGTTGCTGAGGCTGGAAGAAGGAGGAGGCTCTGGAGTCACAGTTTGATAGGAACAGTTTCAGGTTGGCAAGATGAAGCGTTCTGGAGATGGATGGATGGTGGCAATGGTCACACAGCAACATGAATGTACTTAATGACACTGAACTGTACGCTTTACGATTAAGCTGGTACATTTTGTTATGTGTATTTTACTACATTTTTTTTAATTAGTAAAAAAAAAAAATTAGTGAACTCAGACTATTTTTTTCCTCAAGGGGGGGGAAAAAATCATGCTACTTGGGGACAGAGGAGAGCAATGAAAAAGGAAATCATAAACTGTTCACATAAAAACAATATACATTTTTAAGCTTTTCAAGTTCCAGGCTTAGCTACGGAACAGACCAACCACACACATCGACTCCACCCCCCGAAAGACACAAGAAGCCTCTCACCTCACTGAGGTAAATAAAAAAAGAGCAGGTGGACCCATCCACTCCGTATTCTGCGTAGCAGGGATCCGAGCGCCACATATTTTTCATCCACTGAAACAACCAGAGGAGGAAGAGCACTGGTGAGCAGCCATTCATTGAGCGGGCACGTCTGCCTAGAGGCTGTGAGATTCCTCCAGCAGTAAAGCCCAGGAGCACTGGTGGGGAGGGATGTTTTCTCAAGAGCAAGTGCCTCATAGACCCTGGCATGAGAGTGCCCTCCTGGAGACCTACAGTCACACCAGCCCCAGCACGGAGCCTGGAAAACAGCACGGGAATCAAGGCAAGAGCACAGTGTGCACTTAAATCCCATATGGGAGCCATTTAAAATGCTCTGGGGCTCGTCTCGCCATCCTAAGTGATGTCTGAACAGAAAACTTTTCTCTGAAAGCTACTGAGCAGGGAGTGGTCTCCCCAAGGTTTGGCCACATAAATGCAGTGAAAAACAAACAAACAAACGTTAAGAGTCAGAGTGGCCAACAGCGTCTGGGCACTCAACTGCACACGCAAATGTGACATTTAAATAACAATCTGGAGACCTCACAGCTGAGGCCTGGGGACTTGGGAGAAGGGAGCTGGACACTAAATCATGGAAGCCCCTTGTCTTTGGCTCTTGAAGGATCACCCGCTGGAGTATGGGAAAGAGGGAAACGCAATTTCAGACACAGCAGGTGCCTGCAATGCCCCAGCTCTTTCAGTCTGACCAGTTAGTCACTGTTGACTAATCCCATGGAGCTGGCATAAGCAGGGAACGGTTGTCACGGCCACAGCCCCAAACTGGCAGGGCTGATACACCCCCTACATGACTTCCTTAAAGAGGGCTCGATCACCCATCTGCATCGCTGGGGAGGAGAGGAGAGGGAAGGGGAAGCCAGGGGCTGTCAGTGCAGGTCGAGGAGGAGGGGGTAAATGGATATCACTCTTGACTTACCTTGATTTTCCCCTCGCAATGGGGGTAGCCATCCATAGGAGGCAATACACATTTTTCTTGAGCTCCATTAATGATATCTGAAAAAGAGGGAAAAGAACAAAGGATACCATCAAGTTCATGGCAAGTGCGGGGCAGAAAGAGAAACAGAAAAGAGAGGTCTATCCTGGGAACCACGTTGGCTCTGACCCCTCCAGCTGGTGACATGCTGACTGGTCTGCAGTGAGGACTTGACCCAACCACAGCCAGTCTCCAGGGTGGTCGGAGACCTGTGACGGGTGAGGCCAAGTCTGAAAGGAAGAGTCAGGCCAACCATAGTGAATACTTAGAAACTTGCAACTGTGAAACCGAGAAAACAAACAAGTGGGCGGGGCTGAGGGGCGCAGGAAAAGAAGCCAGGAGATTAGGAGGGTCCCTGGGTCAAGCCAGGCTGGGCCACGAGGACAAACTGAGGCCACGAGCAGTTTCATGAACACATGTGCTTGTCACTTACGGAACTGAAAACAGTGGTACAGATGAACTTATTTACAAAACAGAAATAGACTCACAGATACAGAAATCAAACTTACAGTTACTACAGGGGAAAGTGGGGGGCGTAGTGGAGGAATAACTTAGGAGTTTGGGATTAACAGGTACATACTACTATATATAAAATAAATAACAAAGTCTTACTGTTACAGCACAGGGAAATATATTCACTATTTTATAATAACCTGTAAGGGGAAGGAATATGAAAATATATATATATATATAAAAGAGAAATCATTTTCCTGTATATCTGAAACTAATATAACACTGTAAATCAACTATACTTCAATAAAACAAAACACACAAGTGCCTGAGCTGAGGCAGCCCAGGAGAGAGAGAGGTGAAGGTGTGCAGAGGAACAGAAAGCCCCAAGATGCTTGTGCAAGGTACAACTTCTTACAGACCCAGTTCTTATATTTCCACCAAGATCTCCTTATTCTTCCAATCTTTCCTCCCAATAACTCCCTTTCTATCAGCAAGCTCAAGTGGACTCCTATTCCTTGTAACTACAGAATCAAAACTAAAAAGAATGCCCTCCAGAAGCTTACAGTTAAGTGATGGACAGCAGACAAACTGGTCAACAACTGAACAGTAGCTTAAAAGGCCTTATATTAGGGAGGGCCAGGGAAGGATGCCCATACCAGTCTCTAAGCATCAGAGAAGACTTCCCGCACCCAGAGACATCTCGGCTGAGATGTGAAGGTGCAGGAGTGAGCCAGGTAGGGGGACATGGTAAAGACGGTGTTCAGCGAAACGTCCACATGGAGGACCTGATCTGATGAGAGTGAATGAGGGTGAGGTACTGAGATGCGAAGAGCTGACTCACTGGAAAAGACCCTGATGCTGGGAAAGATTGAAGGCAAAAGGAGAAGGGAGAGGATGAGATGGTTAGATAGCATCACCCACTCCATGGACATGAAATCTGAGCAAACTCCAGGAGACAGTGAAGGACAGGGGAGCCCCGAGTGCTGCAGTTCACGGGGTCGCGGAGTTGGACATGACTTAGCGACTGAACAACAACACTGAGAGTCAGGCAGGACCCAAACCAGAAAGGCCACGAAGACTCCAGCCTCTGTGCTAAGGGCATGGCTGGTGGAGCACTGGAAAATTTTAAGGAGAAGATAATTATGATCAGGCTTTTGTTTAGGAATGATCATTTTAGTTGGAAATTAGGACACTCCTAAACCTACATGCTTCTCTTCTGGGACCAACTATATTTTCCAGACACACTTGGAAAATGTCCCCATTTCTCACTGCTGACCATTTTCAATTCAAAGTACTGGTCAGACATTAGATCCCAAACTACAATGTCATTTGACAATGGTATTTAAACAATGTTGATGGCTGCTAGGGCTAAAACAGAAGTCAGTGCAAAGAGAAATTTTAGTTGTACCTGTTCCTTGAAATTCAGTTCATCTGAGAGTCTAAAACAGAAACCCCAGACCTCCTGATTGAGCCTTTTCAATGAGCATTCTACCTGCTAAGGATAACTAGAGCATAAAATCAGTATCTTCCTTATCATAGGTTGGAGGCTGTCAGTTAGTTGATAACATAAAAAACACTTAGCTTGTTGGAGTCTTTGTTTTCCCATCTGTAAAATCAGAATCGCTGCACTTCTATTTCATGCAGGTCTTATTAAATAAGTTAACATTTGTAAAAAGCCTGGTTGGCACTCCTATCGGCTGGTATCAGAGACCACGGCAGGTGCTTAAGAGTTGGCATTTGCTGTATAATTCCACACAACCTTCAATCACTATATCCAGGAAAGCAGTGTTTCAAATGCACAGCTGCTTCTGGAAATGAATTCTCTTTGTTTTTAAAATAACCGCAGGCTTGAATGGTGGATCTCCTGAAAATTCCCCTTCTGTCTCACTCGCACGGCGACAGCCAGCTCCAGTATCCTCAGACAGATGGGCTGCCTTACCAAAAAAGAAAGATACTTTCCAATGACTACTGCTCCAATGACTAATTCCAATTTTGCTCACATTCAACAAGCAAATAAGAGGCAGCACAGGTTCCGAGAAACTAAGCAGAGTCTAGAACTGCTGAAGTTTGCGGGTAACTGAACATTTAAGGGATCCGTAGAGGTCAGTAGGTTTCCCAGGTGGTGCTAGTGGTAAAGAAGCCCCCTGCCAACGCATGAGACATAAGAGACTCAGGTTCAATCCCTGAGTTGGGAAGATCCCCTGGAGAAGGGCATGGCAACCCACTCCAGTATTCTTGCCTGGAGAATCCCATGGATAGAGGAGCTTGGTGGGCTGCAGTCCATAGAGTTGCAAAGAGTCAGACAAGACTAGAGCGACCTATCATGCATGCATGCATTAGGGGTCAGTACCTCTCTTACATTACACACAATAGGGATTATTCTAGTTCTGGACGTTTGGAGCCAGAAGTGGAGGTATGCTAATGTGGGGCAAAGAGAAACCACCAGGTGATAAAATTAACCAGCAGGTCCATGAAGGGTGCAGGCAAAGCCTGGTTGCTGGCAGTGTGGGTCCACATCATCTAAGAGTTTCAAGGAAAAAAACTATGTTATGCCAACTTTTTCTGCAAAGGGCTAGACAATAAATATTTAAGGCTGGGCAGGCCACATGGTCGCTGGGATGTAGCCGTCACAACAGGGGGAATGGAATGATGTGTGTGGCTGTGTTCCAATAAAACTTTATTTACAAAAACAGGTTCAGACCCTGCTTTTTGCTATGCTAAGAGAACCCCCAAAAGAGGATCCTCGCTTCTTCAAAGACCTGCTGAACTGACGTTTTAAAGGACATCTGCAGGTACTCTCCTGCCAGGTGTGCCCTTCCTCCACACACTTAACACCCTTCCTCCTTTAAAACTGAGTTGGAGCATCCATCCCCACCTGAAGAAAGCTGAGATCCTTCCTCCCTATCCCTATGTTCAATCAAGACTGAGTTAGGATTGAGGGCTGCCCCTTCAGCTCCTGGCCCTCCCATGGCAGTGAGCAATCCTGTTCTCTTTTTTGCATCTGTCCACCCCCTTTCCTAGGACATGAGAACATTGTGGGAAGGTTATGTCTTTCTGCTCCATCACCAGGCATTCAGCAAGTGCTGCTGGACTGAATGAACACTCACATGTTCTGCCTGACCCCCACCTCCCCCACTGCCACATACACAGACACCTGACACTTTGGATCAAGGAGAAGGAGACTAAGCTGAGACCTCAGTGTTTTTTATTTCTCTACTAAGCAGCAGTGTGTCAGCTAATCCACCAGGGGCTTCCCTGGTGGCTCAGAGGTTAAAGCGTCTGCCTCTAATGCGGGAGACCTGGGTTCGATCCCTGGGTCGGGAAGATCCCCTGGAGAAGGAAATGGCAACCCACTCCAATACTCTTACCTGGAGAATCCCATGGACAGAGGAGCCTGGTGGGCTACAGTCCATGGGGTCGCAAAGAGTCAGACACGACTAAGCGACTTTAACTAACTAACTAAGCAGCAGTGTGTCAGCTAATCCAACAGGGCTCCTCTGCATTTCCATGATCTTAGGAGGGCTTTTTTCGCTATTTGTTACACAGTGATGGGTTTGAATAGATGGCAGCTTCCAGAAGTGCAGTTCGTGGCTGAAGGCTCTGCGGTAGGTGGGATCTGTGAAAGGGAGACACAGGAAGTGCCAGCCTTTTTTCTGAGCACGGGGTTGAAATGCTCCCAGAATCCAACCACCAGTAAGTAACCTAAACAAGACCCTCCACTACCCCCCAAGCCCTGAGGAGTCTCAGCACCTCACAGGGCAGTTCCCCATCTTGCTTCCATCACGAGGACAAAAACCCAATGAATCATGTTTTTATTAGATTTTTCTAATAGAAACAGAAGACTTTTCTACCTCTGGAAGAGCCTCCAATCTCAGTTCATTCCAGTCACTCAGTCACGTCTGACTCTTTGTGACCCCATGGACTGCAGCATGCCAGGCTTCCCTGTCCATCACCAACTCCCGGAGCTTGGTCAAATTCATGTCCATCAAGTCCATGATGCCATCCAACCATCTCATCCTCTGTCACTCCCTTCTCCTCCTGCCTTCGATCTTTCCCAGCATCAGGGTCTTTTCAAATGAGTCAGTTCTTCGCATTGGGTGGCCAAAGTATTGGAGCTTCAGCTTCAGCATCAGTCCTTCCAATGAATATTCATGACTGATTTCCTTTAGGATGGACTGGTTTGATCTCCTTACAGTCCAAGGGACTCTCAAGAGTCTTTTCCAACACCACAGTTCAAAAGCATCAATTCTTCGGTGCTCAGCTTCCTTTATGGTGCAACTCTCAAATCCATACATGACTACCAGAAAAACCATAGCTTTGGCTAGATGGACCTTTGCCGGCAAAGTAATGTCTCTGCTTTTTAACATGACTGCTTTTCAAGGGGCATTTAGCTTACTGCTCATGAGGCCCCTCCAAAAAAGGAGACAGGATTCTGCCAAGATATGTTACTAGAAGGTTCTTCCTGCTGTTTTCCCCACCCTCCCCCACCTGTCAAATTGTTTTTTTAATGGTGAAAGGGCAAGGTACTAATATAAAATGCAAATGTAAAATAAGATGCTAATGCAAGCAAAGAAACTCAGCTCTTACTATTGTTCAGGATCCAGTTTCATTTCTCATCGTCATAACCAGCCCAAGTAGTGCCCCGCACTGAAAACATCACCTCTGAACTGATTCTGTGGTGCTGTCAACCAGGTATTAGAAAAAAGGCAGGATATCTAGGTGTGAAAACTCTGTTGTTTTATCAGAGTAGTAAGAGATCAAATATTAGGCTGAATCTAAGAGAACAGTTTTATTATCAAAAATGCTCACAACTCAGGAAGAGCACATGTACTGCAGGAGAAGTGACAGAAGATGCCATAAACACATCCAGAGCGAGGTGTTCCTGTCAAGCGTGGAAACAGATTCTCCCCGACAGCCCTAACATGTGTATACAGATTGAGAGAGACACAATGGGATTTCAACTATACATTTGGAAGTGACAGAGACCAAGAGATATGGAACCAGGCAGATAGATGTTTTTAACTCATGCTTTTCTCTGCCCGAGGAAGGAAGGAAAGTGGGAGAGAACGGGGTGGAAGTAAATGGTGAAGACAATCTCAGAGGGATGGTGACAACAGAAAATGGGTGATTCAGGAAATGAAGGTGGATGATCGTGACCTCTCAAGATATATGACCAGCCTTTTGAAAGTGCTGGTACACATATTGTCACATTTTACACTCACCACATCCTCCTGAACAAGGAAGGCAATTACCTCATCTTATGGTTTGGAAAGAGGCTTCAAAATCCTCAGCATCTACCTCCAAACTCAGCCCACAGTTACTTGGAATTTCTCCCCAAAGCCTGTGGCTTGCCATGTGCTGAGATGTCAAAGCCGCATCCTTGAAAGATATGGTCTGTATCCTCGAGGAGCTCCCCAGGGCTTGAGGAGCAACCACATACAGCAGAGTGAGGCACACATCAGCGGAACCCCTCCTCAGATAAACCTCCTGAAAGGCTGGACAGCCACCCTTTGGCTAGCCCCCACCTACTGCCGGGCACCCTGGCAACTCTGCAGAATTTTTTTTAAACAAATAAATGAACTACCGTTACAAAGGGATCAAGAGCCTCAGTTCCAGAGAAGTGCAGGGAGGAGAAGGAGAATGAGCCACAGAAGAAAGGGGGTGAGCATTCCTCACTGGGAATCCCTAAACCAGAAACTCTGAGTTCCAGACCACACACTAAAGAAGCTGAAGGAATCTGAGTTCCACACGAGGAAAACGACAGAAGGAGCAGCAGTGAAAAAAAGATTTGTTTCCTATGCAGAGAGGGAGGAAGTGGACCCATTCCCTGGGTGAATTACTGATATTCATGCCTTATCAGTATTTAAAAAGAGAGGCTTATAGTTTTGTGAGATATGATCTTCATGAGTTCTATGCTAACTGTCCTGATGCAGTCACAAACCAAGCACAGACACTGGGCACCACACAAGGAAACCTTTATCTTTTAACTGCGCAGTTCAATGCACATACATGGAGATGCTGTTGTGTTTTTAAAGTAAACGATCAACCATGCAGCATCATAGAACACTCACCTACTCAAACTCACATTAACTTAATGATAACCATTGCTCATTTTGAAGGACAAAAGTGATCCAGAAATATAGTTATAAAAAGAAACTCGTAACAAGAATCTGGCAGCCAGGTGTCACTCTGAATCTGATTCTATCAATGCTTGTGGGTGGTACCACCTGTAAGAAAGTCAGCTACAAGCTTCTGGTTGATGATGATAAAGTGAGGACATGGAGGGGAAGGGAGTGGATGTGTGTGTGGAGGGAGGTGGAGGCTGAGGAGGAGGTGGGAGAAAAGAAGAGAGGTGTGGTTGTAAGTGAGCCCCACACAGAAGAAAGTTATTTCAGAATGAAAGCTGACCCTCCTAAGAGAGCCTCCTTTGTGAAAGCTCACTTTTCTGAGTATTAATTATAGCAAAGGCAACATGTGTTTTGAAGTGGCATTTCTTTTTAAGAACTTGTAAAACACGGTGCCATTAATTTTTTAATCTAGAACTCAACAGGCATCGATAGGTTAAGTGTTTCTGATTTCCTTACCATCACTATTTTAACAGAAAAGGGGGGAAAAGATAGAAAAAGTGTTTTAGAAGCCTCTCAGAAACCTCAAAAAACACGACCATCTGTCCACCTCCAGAAGTTTTAGGAAACCTAGTTCAACCTCCTCGTCCAGTTCCGTTGCCAACAGCTCAGATAACCATCTTCATGAGTGAGGGCCTGATCCGCCCAAAGGTACCCCACGCATATTTCCTCTTAAAAGATAAAGGGTCTCCAGTGATCTGCTTTGTGTGTAAGACAAGGAAGTGCTTCTCTGGGAACACCTGATAGGAACACACAGCCCCAGTTATCAGATGGCCCCTGCAGGGCGCCCACGTGAGCACTGCGCCAGCCGGGAGCCGACTCCAGCTCTGCGCTCAGCCTGGAGACCAGGCTCTTGCCAGCACCTCTGTCAGCTGGCCTCGTGTCAGGAGTTAATAGCAATAAATCGGACAGAAATCAGCCATGGTGAAATGTAATCTCCCATTAAAGGTGACCTCACCAGTCATTCTCAGCTTGGCAAATATTCATTCAGGGCCACTTTATATCTGCATTATGAAAAACTGATTTAATTTCTATAACTGAATCATGTACACATATTCCAGACCCAGGGCCCACAGGAATAGGAAACTCTCTGCCCCCTGAAGGAGCTGGGGCAGTCATGATGGGTAATGGGGCATGACACACTCAGACTCCCAGGGATGGACAATGAGCGCCTTGAGAAGGGTTGTCTGCGTTTTGTTGGTCTTGTTTGGGTTTTCAGCCCAAGAAGCTAGAAATGCAATCACTGTACCAAAGAATTTGAGAGTTGCAAAGGACTTTCTGAAGCCATATTAGTAAGCTGTTGACTTTTCCTGATTCACAAGAATGCACTGAGTGATGAAGTGCCTTCCTTATTCAGTGATTTAACAAAATTCACTAATTACCTCCCATGCACAATGCATTCTGAAACCCTGGCCTCTGTCTTTTAACTCAAGATTGTTTCCACTTCTGGCTTTTGGTATTAAAAGGCACACTACCACCAGTATATTCATGTTCTACTCTAGAAATCTGAACAGTCAACACTGAAGAATAAAATGACCAATTTTCACTTGTCTCTGAATAAGTACTCCAAGGGCCTCATGGACTTGCTAAAAACCCGGAGCTACAGTCTGACACTGTTTCCCCATCTACTTCCCATGAAGAAATGCTATAGGCATACGGGAAGTCAATAGGAAAATCACATTTTATGAAGTTTTCCAATTATGCACAGCTTTTCAAGGATGGTATTAATGTGTAAAAAGAAAGAAATTGTGAGGACTATGAAAATACATTGCCAAGTATAATTAATGTCAAAATTTCAAATCATAGTAATAGCTAAATAAACCTATATTATTTATGTTTTCTTCTGTTACACCCTGTGTATATTCATGTTCTACTCTAGAAATCTGAACAGTCAACACTGAAGAATAAAATGACCAATTTTCACTTGTCTCTGAATAAGTTCTCCAAGGGCCTCATGGACTACTAGTTATGACCAACCTAGAAAGCATATTGAAAAGCAGAGACATTACTTTGCCAACAAAGGTCCATCTAGTCAAGGCTATGGTTTTTCCTGTGGTCATATATGGATGTGAGAGTTGAACTGTGAAGAAAGCTGAGCGCCAAAGAATTGATGCTTTTGAACTGTGGTGTTGGAGAAGACTCTTGAGAGTCCCTTGGACTGCAAGGAGATCCAACCAGTCCATTCTAAAGGAGATCAGCCCTGGGATTTCTTTGGAAGGAATGATGCTAAAGCTGAAACTCCAGTACTTTGGCCACCTCATTGGAAGAGTTGACTCATTGGAAAAGACTCTGATGCTGGGAGGGATTGGGGGCAGGAGGAGAAGGGGATGACAGAGGATGAGATGGCTGGATGGCATCACTGACTCGATGGATGTGAGTCTGAGTGAACTCCGGGAGTTGGTGATAGACAGGGAGGCCTGGCGTGCTGCGATTCATGGGGTTGCAAAGAGTCGGACACAACTGAGCGACTGAACTGAACTGATCGCTTATATGTGGGATCTAAAAAAAAAAAAAAAAAAAGAATTTACTTACAAAACAGAAACAGACCCAAAAACATAGAAAACAAACTTATGGTTACCAAAGTGAAAGGTAGGGGAGATAAGTTAGGAGACTTGGATTGGCATGTGCACAGTACCATATATAAAATAGATAACCAACAAGGACCTACTGAAGGGCAAAAGGACTCTACTGAATATTTTTTAATAACCTATCAAGGAAAAGAATCTGATATGTGTATATATATATATATATATATGTATATATTCATACATATATATGACTGAATCCTAAATCACTGTTCTGTGTACCAGAAAGTAACACAACATTGTAAATTGACTACACTTCAATGAAATAAATTTTTTAAATAATTAAAAGATTCTAGGAGGGGCAGGGTTCATAAGAATGTTGTATGTGTGCACTCATGCACACACACACCCTATTCTGATATGCCCCTAGGTACTGCTTCTGATAAATCATGTCAGATTCCTCGGAATTCACACCTAGGACCCCATATGCATAGTGGGCAGAAAACAGCTAGGGTTAAACACTTGCCAGTGACTTTAAAAAAAAAAAAAAAAAAAAGCTCATCGTTGTTAATCTTCAGGGAAACTCAATCAAAACCACAATGAGATATCACTATACCCACTGCGATGGTAGAATAAAAAATTCAGGTCATAACAAGTGTTGGCAAGGAGAAATCAGACCCCTTAAGTACTTTTGATAGGAATCTCAGATGGTGTAAACTATCTTGGAAAGCTGTCTAGCAGTTCCTTAACAAGTTAAACATGGAGTTACCATTTGACCCAGCAATTCCACTCCCAGGTAGATAGATACCCAAAACAAAAGAAGACCTTAGACCCATACAAAAGTTCACAGCAGCATTAATCATAAGAGCCAAAAATTAAACACCAAAACAATCCAAATGCTCACCAATGAATGAATGCTTAGACAAAACACGGTGTATCCATACAACGGGGTATCATTCAGGCATAAAGGGAATGAAACACCGATTCATCCCACAACATGGATGAACCTTGAAAAAGTAAGCTAAGTGAAGGAGGCAGTCACAAACGACCACACATTACATGAAAGGTCCAGAAAACACAAATCAACAGAGACAGAAAGTAGCTTAGTGGCTGCTTAAGACTGGGGGAAAGGGAGGTTAGGGGTGTTGGGGCAGGTTGTAGGTAATGATAACTAACTGGTACAGAATCTTTTTTGAGGTGATAAAAATGTTCTATACTCAATTGTGGCAATGGTTGCACAACTCTGTGAATATACTTAAAACCTTTAAATTATACTCTTTTAAAAAGGCAACCTGTAGGGTATACAAATTATATATCAATAAAGCTGCTAAGAAAACCCCCAAATTCCTGCCACTGACTCATTCAACAATCACTGCACCTAAATGAGTACCTGTGATGCTTTTAGTCCCATCCTAAGATGTATACTGGGGTTTCCCTGGTAGCTCAGCTGTTAAAGAATCCGCCTGCAATGCAGGAGGACCCTGGTTCGACTCCTGGGTTGGGAAGATCCATTGGAGAAAGGGAAAGGCTACTCACTCCAGTAATTTGGCCTGGAGAATTCCATGAACTGTCCATGGGGTTGCAAAGATTTAGAAACGACTGAGCAACTTTCACTTTCACTTTAAGACGTATACAGAGGAACACAAAGTAATCTTTACCTTGAGGGAGCCTAGAATACACCTAAAACTTGGCCATCAGAAAAGGCAGGTGGCAGCCTGGTGTACTGGAGAATAAAGGACCGCAGATGAGCAGTAGGCGGCAGTGGCCTGGACTTGGCAGCCAACCACCATTCCTCCAGTCTCATCTCCCTCTACGTCACAGTAACAGAGTTTTAAGGTGAACCCCTGGCCGGCCAGGTAGGGCCTCTGTTGCATCTAGATATGACCATGAGACTATGCTCAGGCCAAGGAAACATGAGAGGGAGTTACAGAGCTACAGGACTGGCCTGAGGTTGGCCAGGCCAAGTTTGCAGTTCTGATCCCCTCCCTGTGGGCTGGAAGATAGATCTGTGATGACTCAGCAACATGGGAGGGATGGGGAATCTCGAAAGGCAGTGTGTGGACAAGAGCCACCCAGGAGGCCTGACTGTGGGCTGCTGGATTATCATGTGAGAGAGAAGACACTCTGTCTCACCGAAGCACTGTGTTTGGGTCTCTTCGTTACAGCAGCTTAGTTTGTTCCTGAAATAAGCCTCAGGCAAGTGGGATTTCAGTTGAGCTTCAAAGCAGAAGTAGGAGTAGACAGGAGGGAAAAAGGAAGATGACTACTGCGTAAAACAGTGATGAGGACAACCAACACAGACTGAGCATCGGCCAAAATCCATGCATGTGAGCATCCCACTTAATCCTCACAGTGACTTGAGAGCTAGTAATACATACACTACCCCTATTCTACAGCAGAGGACACTGATGCCCAGAAAGACTGACTAACTCGGCCAAGGTCACAGAATAAATCTGCCTTTCCACATATTAAAATCATTTAGCGGGCTTTGAAAAATGGACTGTATCCTCCAGAGATTCTAATAGTCTGTAGAATGGTTTGGTCACTGTGCTTTTTTATGCTCCATTCACCTAAGGTGATTTTGATGGGCAGTTACTGTTGAGAAACAATAGAATAAATAGGGAAGTAAGATGGTTACCCAGAAAAAGAGGAAAGGCTAGGAATGGAAAACAGATTTTTATCTCTTGTTTTAACCCCGAGTGTCCTACTGAGACAGCAAATCCACCCCTCAGTAGAAGAGAGCAATCCATCCACCATCAATGTCTGAGAGGTATGGGAGAGGGGAAGGGGATCAGTCTGGCTAAAGCAGTGACCTCAGAGCAGGAAGAGACAGGCTGGAAAGACAAGCCGGCATCACACCTCCCAGAATCACAAATTTCCCACTGCGGGAACACACTGCATACACTTGGGGCGTGCGTGCAGTGGCACTGGGGAAGAAAGGCAGTCTTTGAGGAGAGAAGCAACACCCTGAAAAATGTGAAATCCAAGGAAAAAGCAAAGCAACAGCCATGTGCAGGATGAAAATTTGATCCTGTGGACTTCATCAGCATCAGGTCTTTATAGTTGAGTAGAGTTTATCTTGAAAGTTGTAAACTGTCTAGGAGCGGAAAGCTGTCTTTGCTGGTAAGGAAGCTCATGCTATTTTTCCAACACGGGGTCTTGAAAGATAATTATGAATGTTTAAGCCCTTCTTTGATTTATAGCCATTTCTAATGCCATTCTTTTTCCATTTACATTTAATGAAATTCTCATTGATGCCTACTTGGCAGGTAGGGGTAAATTCTTTTCAAATTTTCAAATGTTTTCCAAAATGATGTGGCATAAGCCTCTCAAGTTGTAAAATGATAAATATCTGTCTTCTGACTATAGTTAACACTGCTGTGTGGTTTATCTCAAAGTTGCTAAGGGAGGAGATCCTAAAAGCTCTCATGACAAGGGGAAACAAAAAAACACCTTTTTTTTTTTTTTTTTCCTCTCCAGCCTTTTTTTCTTATTGGAGAGGATGGATGGATGCTAACTAAATTTACTGTGTCAATCATTTCACAATATTATGTAAGTCAGGCCTCCATGCTGTACACCTTAAACTGACACAGCGCTGTATGGCGATTGTATCTCAATAAAACAAAGGAAAACATCGGTCTTGTCTATGCTTCAACTAGTAGATCAATCCTCTCATCAAATGCTATCTTCCCACCCCAACCACCATACTATGTGCCTTCTCATTATGAGGCAACCTGCATCTGGAACTGACACAGCAAAACGTTCCAAGAGAAAGCAGCCCGCCATGTCCTGGTATTTGAGTGCCTGACCACATTGCACCCCAGCAGTGGAAATGGTAGAAAAGGTGAGTAGAGATTCTGTGCTGGAGAGGACTGAGGTATCTAAGAGATTGCCACTGGGATTATCGCTCAGTTTCTTACCATTAGGCAGGTTACTGGACCTTCCTGAGCCTGTTTCTTCATGCAACAGATGGAGTCAGTAAAACTTGCTAACACCTGAGTTACCACCTTTACTGTGTCAGGTACAGCCCCTGGCACTCATTTACTGTCTCACATCCTCCTTAGCCTTCAAAGTCAAATAAGAAATGCCAGGGGAGATAGAGCTGTAAGAAAGAAAGATGTGTATGTTACACTGAAATATCACATGCTAGCTCTCGTTCACTCAATTCGCCTATTTGTAAAATATACTTGTTCTACTGTCCCTATATCTCTGTGTCGTTACCCGTCTCTGATTCATTTTAATGTCACAGTGCTTGGTGGGGTGTGAGATACAGCCAGGGACTAAAATGCTTTGGATTTATGGAAGGAAAAAAGTTCAAAGTCTTTTTAAATGAACAGCACAAAGGACACACTGTAAACTCTAAGAGCTCTGGGACTGGAAGACAGAACTGAGTGTGCAGTATGATTTAGGCCATCAGCATTCTTTTCATGCATAAATCTACCTATATTTATCTCCATGAAGTATCATATTCTATAAATTTGTACTTCATTTCCACTATCTTTTCTTCTGCAACAAAATGTTCTTTGGCATTTTAAGTAACAATGTAAGGGACATAAAATATTCCATGTGGCTATTATGTATCCAGTTATAATAAATGGACATAACAGTCACTAAATTGGGAGAATGTCACTTTTATGCATCAAAAACAAAAAGTTATAACGGTATTGTATATCCAGAAAAAATAGTTTCCATATATAATATTTTAAAAAATAAGATAAATGTGGTTTGCATCAACATAGATGGACCTATGAAGCAAGCCAGATGGAGAAAGATAAATATCATATGATATAATTTATATGTGGAATCTAAAAAAAAAAAAAAAAATTCAAAAGAACTTATTTCCAAAACAGAAAGAGACTCACGGACATAGAAAATCCATTTGTGGCTACTAAAGGGGAATGGTGTGGTGGTGGGAGGGGGGAGGCAGTGGGAGAAAGGGATAAATTAGGAGTTTGGGATTAATATATTCTTGCCTGGAGAATCCCTACAGACAGAGGAGCCTGGCCGGCTACAGTCCACGGGGTTGCAAAAAGTTGGACACGACTAAGCAATTAAGTATAGTAGTACTATATATAAAATAGATAAACAATAAGGACCTACTGCAGAGCATTGGAAACTTTACTCAATATTTTTTAATAACCTATAAGGGAAGGGAATCTGAAAAAGAATGTATATAGTTGTAAATCAACTACACCTCAATAAAAAAGTAATAAATAAAAAAATAATTCAGACATTCAAATAAAAACTAAGATATACTACTGACAGATTTTAATGCTTTCTCAGCTGTTAACTTAGATTCAAGAAAGATTAAATGGGAAGTAGATGGCAGACATTAAAAATTCCAGACTTGCAAAATTCTCAAGTTGGGAGCCTTAAGGCAAGTTTCACACCTATTCTCCTTTTTCAATAAACAGGAGAGGGCTTTTCATAATGTCCCTCTTTTCACATGCAGCTTACTGTAACAGCCACATGTCCCTGACACTTAAAGAATATACAAATCTTCCGTCTCCCCTCCAACAACAAATACTTCTATTTTTCTTCTAAAACACAGTTAAGCATAGCTCACACATTTCTAACTATTCGTATCAAACTGTCAAAGTGTTTGGAGTTTGGATTTCGCTAAGTAAAAGAAATGTACACACAGTGTATGAATGTGTGTATTCTTTGTTGAAACTAAAGAAGAAAAGCAAGCAATACGGAATTAATAATTGGAGAAGATTGGCTATGTGTGTTAAGTCGCTTCAGTCGTGTCTGACTCTGTGCTGCTCTACAGACTGCAGCCTGCCAGGCTCCTCTGTCCATGGGATTCTCCAGGCAAGAACACGGGAGTGCGTTGCCGTGCCCTCCTTCAGGGGATCCTCCGGACCCAGGGATCTAACTTGCATCTCTTAAGTCTACCTGCCCTGGCAGACAGGTTCTTTACCACTAACGCCACTGGGGAAGCCTATCCCTAGGCTATTTTGATTGTACAAACTACTAGAAACTACTGTTCTCCCCCTTCACACAAGGCCCCCTTTGAACCACCTGTCATAAGCCTTTTTGTAGCTGTTGGTAAAGACAGGAAGTATGACTGGACATCAGACATCTACAGGCAATGAGCAAGTTCTTTGATTACCCTTTTAATGGGAGATCAAGATAAATTTTTTCATTCACTCATATGAACTGAGTTTTTCCTTTTGTTTTGGTTGCTTGGTTATAGCCTCTCTCCTCACTTTTTAGCATGGAAAAATAAATTGTAAATTAATTTAGAATCAAGATGACACCCTGATAATAAGTTTTAGGTACTACAAAAAGAGGCAGAGTGAGAACAAAACACAATAAAAAAAGAAGCTTAAGGTCTACAATATTGAGAACACCCTCCAGTGCATCAAACCTTTGAGTACATGTTAGAAGACAGGCTGAGAGCTACTTAATTTTTAGGTCCATTTGACTTATCCAGAGTTGCATGAAATCTGCAAGCCCCCTGGCACACCACATATATGCTATGCCTGCTAGATATGTCCTTGGCTAGGGGGTTGTCTCTCAAACACCAAGTTGTCTTAAAACCTAATTCCTATCTCTCCTAGCCTTTAATAGGTTTTTCTTCTTGTGGAAAGGAAACATGTCTGCCTAAGACCATATAAATTTGGACAATGGTACTCAGCCTGAGAAATTGCGAGGCTAATGGGCATATACTTAAACATTATGTCTTACCCTGAAATGCTAGTCATCTACTCAATAGAAAACATTAGTAAATACGTGAACACAAGTTCTTTCTAGTATGAAAAATGATTTTCAATGGCCTAGGAATCTGTTTCAGAAAGTAGGAAAGTTGGTTTTTGAGTCAGTTCTTTGCCAGTGGTGACCCTCTGGCAGTGGGATTACCTGAACGTCTTCACCTAAGGACCCATGCCACCATGTCAGTATAGAGCAAACTGCACTTACCCACTCGCTCTCTAGTCACGGCGTCTAGGAGAGGGAGAATCCTCATTAAAAACACATTCTCCTTGTCAACGTAGAAATGGAGGTTATTGCATCAAAATATAGAGAGCTGGCAGGCATACATACCAAAAGGCAGGGGAAAGTCAGAGCAATGATAAGAAATAGCTCAGATGATTTGCTGGTCAGGCACACTCTAAACTGTACTACTTGTGCAAGAACTGTGTGATCAACTTAACTTGGGACTCTTTATAAAGCAAGCCTGAGAAATCATACATTGGCAATGGTAGAGAAGCTTATATAGGAATAACCTTCCCACAGATAATATTTATAAAACAATGAAGAGTAAGGAAAAAGGGCAAAACCAGAAGGAGTTTGAACCTTAAAAGAAAGGGACTACACTGGATAAAGGGACTCCCAGGTGACACTAGTGGTAAAGAATCTGCCTGCCAGTGAAGCAGAGGCCGTAGATGCGGGTTGGACCCCTGGGTTGGGAAGACACCCTGGAGTAGAAAACAGCAACACATTCCAGTATTCTTGCTTGGAAAATTCCACAGACACAGGAGCCTGGAAGGCTACAGTTCATGGGGTTGCAAAGAACTGGACATGACTGAGCAACTGAGCACACTGGATAAAACCCACATTCAACAGCTTTGCCTGGAGGGGACTCTGGGTGGTGGTGGGATCACTAGAAGGTTAAGCAAAAGGTTAGTCTTAGGATTAAGTTTGGGTAATCAGGATAGCAAAGAAACTGAGGTAGGATGTTTCCATAAAGAAGGAACCAAAGAAGGGGAGCCCCCGAACCAGCATATAAACTACCTTAAAATCCTTGAATGACCCTATCACTGAGCATTTGTCTGGGAGAGTCCGAGGAAAGCTCTAAAGGCACTCAGAGATTCAGCTGCTGCTTGCTGCTGGGGAATCAGAGTTTGAAACTGAATAAGTCAGAGGGGTTTGGCCAACATTTCAAGGTTTCCATTGAAATCACAGAAAGCCTTGCATCAGGCCCAGGACTTAAGACTTCCTAAGACTAGGATAAAAACTGAGACAGACATGCCCAACAAAGCATAAAATCAAGACCTCTTAGGCTCAAAGTGGTCAGTAATTTAACGGCCTGCTAGAATGAAAAAATCAACTCTTCAGAGGATGACAACAGAATTCACACACTCAACAACATATTATAATGCCAAATATATAACAATTATTAGACTTGTGGAAAAACAGAAAATGTGGACCAGGGTCAAGAAAAGCAGTCAACAAAAACATATCCCAAGATGATGTACTGCTGGAATTGACAAATAATTTAAAGCAATTACCATAAATATGACTAAAGATAAAGAAATGGACAGTTTTTAAAACCAGAAATTCTGGGACAAAAATGAAAAGCTGACAAATGAAATTAACAACAGTTTGAAGATGGCAAAAGAAAGGATCAATGGACTCGAAGTCAAAGTCGCTCAGTCGTGTCCGACTCTTTTCAGCCCCATGGACAATACAATCCATGGAATTCTCCAGGCCAGAATACTGGAGTGGGTAGCCTTTCCCTTCTCCAGGGGATCTTCCTAACCCAGGGATCGAACCGGGGTCCTCCTGCATTGCAGGCGGATTCTTTACCAGCTGAGCCACCAGAGAAGCCCAAGAATACTGGAGTAGGTAGCTTATCTCTTCTCCAGGGGATCTTCCTGACCCAGGAATCGAACTGAGATCTCCTGCATTGCAGGCGGATTCTTTACCAACTGAGTTATCAGGGAAAGTAACAATTCTTCAATCTGAAAAAGAGTGACAATGAAGATTGGAGGAAAAAACTGAGAAGAGCCTTACAGTGACCTGTGGGCATCATATAAGCTACACTCTGTAAAAATGGATACCTAAAGGTAGAAAAGAGGGGAAAAATGGGGGAAAAAATAACTTGAAGAAATAATGGCCAAATACTTTCCAAACTCAGATTCAATATCTCAATGAATCACAAGTAAGAAAAATACAATTACATTTACCACCATCAAAATGGCAAAAGCCAAACATGAAGAGAAGATTTTGAAAGTAGCCAGAGAAAAATGAGACACATTACAGAGTGCAAAGACAGAAATGTTGCCTGACTTCTCATCCACAAAGGATGGAGGTTTAAAAAGCAAAGAAACAGCATTTTTAAAGTCCTGAAAGAAAATTACTATCAATCTAGAATTCTCTACAAGAAATCCTGAAAAATGCTGGTTCCCAAAAAGCCATTTTCAGATAAATGAATAATGAGAAATTTTACCACCTGCAGACCTTTGTGGCAAGAAATAAACAAAAGTGGTTATTTGCATTGAAAGGGAAATAACTTAAGATGGAAACCTGGAACTACACAGAGGAATAGAAGTCATTGGAAATGTTAATATGTAGGTAAATATTAAAGACTATCATTTTTCCTTCCCTTAATTTCTTCATTAATTGACTTTCTAATACAATAATCAAAAGAGGGTACAGTGAGGTTTAAAATATACATAGATGTAAGATATTTAACAATAGTGCAAAGGATAAGCAAGCAGGATTAACAGAATCAAACATGATGTTTGCAATATTAACCCCCAAGTAGACTGTGGTAAGTTAAGAAGGTCTATTGAAATTTTTAGAACAGAGAACAGCAAACTACAACTTAGAGGTCAAATCTGGTTCACTGCTTGTTTTTCTAAATAAACTTTACCAGAATATAGCCATGCCATTCATTTATGTATTGGCTATGGCTACTTCTGCACTAGATCATATGTCCACAAAGCTAAAATATTTACTATCTAGTGTTTTACAAAACTAGTTCAGTAATCCCTTTGCTATAATATCCTTTGGTTAGTCTTAGTCCTGAGAGGATTTTGGGGGGCTATCTAGTAGGTAGGATGTAATGATTTGCTTCCACCAAGTTTCTTTTTCAAGACAAAGAGCCCCAGCTTCTATAGAACATTCATATCCCAAGGGCAGAGGCAGGAAAAAAAATAAAAGACTAGGGTGTCACTCTGTCATCATTCGCTCCAGCTCATACTTGTGGATTCCAGCATGCTATTATTTTCCTCTACTTAACATTCATCTTCCCTTGCTGGCTGTCTGACTTACAGATTTCAAGTTCCAGCATCAGACACAAAAGCAATACCTTACACAAACTGTTAAACCAACTCCCCCAAGTGTGTATGGTCAAAACAAATTCCTTAATAAACACGTGCTTGCACATATACACAGAACTAGTGGTTCTGCTTCTGATTTAATCCTGACTAGCAGACAAATGAACAAAGCCGAAGTTGACTCTTTGAAAAGACAAATAGAATTTAAAATTCCTAGCAAAAGTGATCAAGAGAAAAAGAAAATTTAAATGAGCAATATTAGGAATTAAGAGAGGAATGTTGCCACAAACTCTACAGATATTCAAAGTGTAAGAATAGGAACAACTTATGGCAATATAGTCTAGAATTTAGAAAAATATGATGGGCTCATGTATTTTTGGCAGTATTCCTAACAGTCCAAAACTGGAAATTATTCATATGTCCATTATCAGGAAAACAGATATCATCAATTATGCTTATACTCATAAAGCAGAATACTATTTGGTGATTAAAAAAAAGAACAAACTGATAAATGCAATACCACGGATGAATCCAAAAATACCATCCTGAGAGAAAGAAGCCAGGCACATACTGTATGATTCCATTTTTATGATGCTCAAGAACAGGCAAAGTTAATCTATGATGATAAAAATCAGGACAATGGTTTCCTACAGGGGAGGGAGAATAAATGGAAGGAGACTTGAGGGAACATTCTAGGGTGAGGAATAGGTTTGGTATCTCGCCTGCAGCATTGCTTTTATGGATGCACACATCTATCAATCCCATCAAATGGTACACTTAAGATCTGTGTCTTGCATTATATGTAATTTGGCTCTCACATAAGCCAAATTGCTTTAAAAAGTGTATGCTTTCTCTATGCTTAGGAATATAGATGAAGGAATACTATTTTCCTTTGCTAATTTCCATTTATTAATGCTTTGCCAAACATCTTCAGAAGAAAAGATACATTCTCCAATGAGCTCACATACATCTTAAAGCATCTCACAACACCAGTGCCTTCAATGGCCTCTAATACACTTTTCACCCTGGGCTGGCTGTGCTGGGGGCTCCCTCATTTAGGTTGGTTACACAAGCACAGAGAGAAATGATGCTTAATTTTTCTTCTAGAAACTACAGTCTCGGAATTAAGCACAATCTGTTGGGAAAGTGCTTCCCCACCTCCCCTCCGGTTACTGACTGCATCAAGGTGTCCCTTATTTAGAGTAGACCAGTTAATTGTGCATTTATAATGCTCAGCATGAAGCTGAAAGAGGTGTTTAAATAATATCCTTCACTCTAAAATGTAACTGCATATAGGCAGAGTGAAGAGTCAGCAGTCCCAGGAAATAATCACCCAAAAGACACTCAACAGAAGAAAGGCTGTGATTTCACTCCTCCCGTCTGCAGCCTGCGACAGAAATCACTTGAATTCAATTTGCAATATGCAACTCTGATTGCTCAGTCTATCTGTAATATGTGGTATTCTGCCTTTCAAGCTAAGCTCCTAAACAAGTAGTGAGAGGAGAGGATGGTCTAAGTCAGGGGTCCCCAACCTCTGGGATCTAATGCTTGATGATCTGAGGTGGAGCTGATGTAATAGTAATAGAAATGAAATGCACAATAAATGTAACATGCTTGAATCATCCCAAAACCATCTCCTCCTGGGTCTGCAGAAACATTTACTTGCATGAAATGGGTCCCAGGTGCCAAAAAGGTTGGGGGCCGCTGATCTAAGTGAGGCAGACAGGAGAATTGGGAATTGTTCATTTTTCAGCACTGTACAAAGATAATAAACCAAAGGGTCAGAGAACGGTGGCTTCTTGCAAAAGTTAAAGTGACCAAGCAGGACTGTCAGGACTAACTCTCACTTGACTTCCATTCTGTTCACTAGAACACAGAAATGAACTTAATAGTAGCAAGTGCCACAGATGACTTCCCTGGTGGCTCAGACGGTAAAGAATCCACCTGCAATGCAGGACACCTGGATTTGATCCCTGGGTTAGGAAAATCCCCTGGAGAAGGGCACGGCAGCCCACTCCAGTAGTCTTGCCTGGAGAATCCCATGGACCGAGGAGCCTGGCAGGCTACAGTCTATGGGGCCACAAAGAATCAGACACAACTGAGAGACTACGCACAGTGCTTCAGAACTGCGGACCGACGAGTAATCATTAATGATTTCTACATCTATGTGACAAAACTGCAGGATATGAGCTTGGAGATATTCAAAGAGTTCCAAGTAAGTTTAGGGCAAGGCAAGGAGAAAGCCAGGGAGTAGTCCATTGGGAAGAAGCAAAGTTTATGTGTTCCAGGGGTGAGCGTTTGCTACAGGAATGGGACACTGCCCAAGGAGACCTCTGGGATTAAAGGAAGACAGCTTTGAAGTGGAAAAAAAAAAATTTTTTTTCTGGAGACTGTACATGTTAACTCTGAAGTTCTAGAGGAATCAAAGGTGAGATACGAAAAATAACTGATATTTATTCAAATATTATCTAAATGTTACATAAGAGAGGGCAAGAATTTCCAGGAGTTGCCTCAGATATTCCTGTTTGTGTTAGTCTTCCCACTTGGAACTAGAAGACAGGGTGCAACTACCCTTACCAACACCTGAAGTTCACCTTGCTGAAATAAAGAAGGTCTTGATGCAGATTGCGACAGCAGCCATGAAATTAAAAGACGCTTGCTCCTTGGAAGAAAAGCTATGACCAACCTAGACAGCATATTAAAAAGCAGAGACATTACTTTACCAACAAAGGTCTGTCTAGTCAAAGCTATGGTTTTTCCAGTGGTCACGTATGGATGTGAGAGTTGGACTATAAAGAAAGCTGAGTGCCAAAGAATTGATGCTTTTGAACTGTGGTGTTGGAGAAGACTCTTGAGACTCCCTTGGACTGCAAGGAGATCCAAGCAGTCAATCCTAAAGGAAACCAGTCCTGAATATTCATTGGAAGGACTGATGCTGAAGCTCCAATACTTTGGCCACTGGATGTGAAGAACCGACTCAATGGAAAAGACCCTGATGATGGGAAAGATTGAAGGCAGGAGGAGAAGGGGACAACCAGAGGATGAGATGATTGGATGCCATCACTGACTCAATCGACATGAGTTTGAGTAAGCTCCGGGAGTTGTTGATGGACAGGGAAGCCTGGCGTGTTGCAGTCCATGGGGGTTGCAAAGAGTAGGACACGACTGAGCGACTGAATTGAATGGAACTGATGCAGACACACTTAAAACAAAATCAAAGAGCTACAAAACTTTAAATATAAATCCTGTATCCACTTATTCAATGCAATGAAGGTCATGCAAGTAGCTTTCAAAATCTTAGCCAGCCTGCAGATAGAGCTCAAAGTTTCCCTTACCTACAACCTTGGCAACATTACTTCCACTCAAACAGATACCCTGGACTGCTTCTGAACATCTGTAAAAATTTTAATCTGTACTGCACGATCTAGAACTCTGTCGTGTGTTCGTCATCTTGCCCTCTAATTGAGGTGTGTTTGTGTGTGTACAACCCCAAAATACTGCAAAGTCAGTAAGATTAACTTCTGCAAGGTCAGTGACTATATAAATCAGCTTCTTTTCTATTTCCCAGAAAAACAGAACAACAATAGCTCACACCATTGATAAGGTTCGTGAATTAAAGATGGTGTTGGCAGTGCCTGTACTTGAAAAGGTCAGACAGGAACCCCAGGGGAGAACAAAAATGTTAAGTTCCTGTGTTTCTGAGCAAGATGGAAAAGTGCTGTCAGAAAGACCTAGGTAACAATATTATTCTCAAATGAGGACATCACTCTTTCAGAGAAAGAATCATTTTCTAAATGTCACTTTCCTCTTCCATTCTTCTGTTGCCTTCTTCCTTCAGAGGGAAGTCATTGTCTTAACCTGCATCCGTGTCTGGTGTTATGAAATCACCTCAGCTGTATACATTCACTCTAAACCAGCCCCGGTTTCAACCCATGGCCCTGGCCACCAACATAAATTACATGTATGTGTGCCCTACACACACATATACACTCAACCACCATCACCACCACCAAGAAAAGTTACCCCTTCCCCTATCCCCAGCCTAGATGCAGTTTTTGGTACACTTTCGATAACAACTAGTAAGATACCCTAAGCTGCTGTTGCTGCTGCTAAGAGACTACCTCAAATTATCTGTGGTCCTGATACAGGTCATACTGAAAATAGCTTCCAGCACCTGGAAACTGGAAATCTATATTTAGTTGACATTAATTTTTGATAAACAAGGATTTGTAACAACAAAATTTGATTTATGTGATGTCCAGTTTCCACTATAAATAGCTCCTCCAATTATCTGATCATTCTTAGGGCTGGAAAAAAATAAGAGACATGACTTACTACAAATAGAAATAATATTCTAACTCTAAATTTTCAATTACATTATTTATAACAAAGATTCAATGCTAACACATAAGGAAGTACACATTCACACTCAAAAGAAAAAAAACTGCTTATGTGACCTTACAATTTGGACAAACACAAAACACAACAGATTTAAGGTCTTGGAAGTTTTTTAAATTACCTAGGTTATTTTTTCTAAGTTTCTATTAGAAAAAAAGGTGAAACATACCCAACAGTAGAATAAAATAATAAACCTTTACTGCCCATTGCTCAGCTTCAACAGTAAACAATACACTGTTGAATAGAAGTGACAAGAGCAGACAATCTTGCCTTTCTGCTGATCTTAGGGGAAAAGTATTCAGCTCTTCTCTATTTAGGATGCCGTTGTTGTTTAGTTGCTAAGTCATGTCCAACTCTCTTGCATCCCCATGGTCTGTAGCCCACCAGGCGCCTCTGTCCATGGGATCTCCTGGGCAAGAATAGTGGAGTAAGTTGCCATTTCCTTCTCCAGGGGCTCTTCCTGACTCAGGGATTGAAGCTGTGTCTCTTGCATTAGCAGATGGATTCTTTAATACTGAGCTACCTGGGAAGTACATTAAGATATTATTTGTAGGATTTTTCCTAGTTTATTGAGAATTTTTCCTAAGTTAGATTTCCTCAAATGGTTTTCTTCATCTATTAAAATGATATATAATCTCTGACCTTTGTTTCATTAATATGGTATATTAATGATCTCTGAATGCTAAAGCAACCTTGCATTCTTGGATTAAATTCAACTAGTCATGATATATAATCCTATTTATATATTGCTAGATTTGGTTTCCTAGTACTTTAAGAAATTTTGTGTCTATGTTCATAGGAGTTCATGGCTTGTAGCTGGGTTACTTGTGATGTCTGTCCAATCTTTAGTGTCTAGGGAATAATACTGGACTGCTAGAATGTGTTGAGAGGCGTTCCTTCTTCCTTCACTTTATGGAATAGTTTGTGAAGGGTTGGTATTATTTCCTCTTTAAACTTTTGATAAAAGTTACCAATGAAGCCATATGAGGGTGGATTTCTCTTTGTGGGAAGAGGTTTAAATATTAAATTTCCTCATTTGTTACTGAGATATTCAGACAATTTTGAGATAGCATTAGATAGATGGATTATTTGCATCTTTTTGGGAACTTGTGGAAATCAGTACTGACTATTCATTGGAAGAACTGAGGCTGAAGCTGAAACTCCCAATACTTTGGCCACCTGATGCGAAGAACCAACTCATTGGAAAAGACCCTGATGATGAGATAGACTGAAGGAGGGAGGAGAAGGGGATGACAGAGGATGAGATGGTTGCATGGCATCACCAATTCGATGGACATGAGTTTGAGTAGGCTTCAGGAGTTGGTGATGGACAGGAAAGCATGGTGTACTGCAGTCCATGGGGTCACAGTGTCGGACATGACTGAGCAACTGAACTGAGGAACTTGCCCAATTTTATCAAAATTGCCATATTTGATGGCACAAACTTATTCATAGTATTTCCTTATAGTCTTTCTAATTTCTGTGAGGTCATTTGTGATGCTCCTTTTTTCATTCAGGATTTTAGTAATTTACATTACTCTTTTCTTTTTTCAATAGCCTAGCTAAGGGAGAGCCTGATGGGCTGCCATCTATGGGGTCGCACAGTTGGACACGACTGAAGCAACTTAGCAGCAGCAGCAGCAGCAAAGGATTTGTCAGTTTTCTTGATCTTTCCAAAGAATTCACCTTTAATTTCACTGATTTCCTCTGGTGTTTTGATTTCCACTTCACTGACTTTTACTCTGATCTTAGTATTTCTTGATTCCTGCTTGCTGTGGGCTTACTTTGCTCTTCATTTTCTCATTTCTTAGCAGAGAGTCTTCAGTTATTGATTGGAACCTTATTCTTTTCTAATATAAAGATTTAAACTTATAAATCATACCAACATATGTTACAAACCTAAGAATATTTCATTAAATCTTAAATAAAAGAAAAAAAAGTACCTATATCTATCTACTGATATAATCTTTCATATTTACCCATACATTTACTTTCTCTGGTGTTCTTCATTTCTTTGTGTGGATATAAGTTATCATGTAGTATCATTTCCTTTTAGCATAAAGGACATCTTAAGTTTTTCTTTTAAGGCAAGTCATAGTTAGCAACAAATTCTCTGAGTCTTTGGGGATGTCTTCATTTTGCTTTCACTGTTGAAGAACAGTTTTGATGGAAACACAATTAACTGCTGTTTTTTTTTTCCTTTCAGCACTGTGTATTAACAGTGTCTTCTAGTCATTGTTTCCGATGTGATGAGTTATTTTCCAGTTACTGGTTTCAAAAATTTATCTTTGTCTTCCAATGGTTTGCCTATGATTTGCCTATGTGTGAATCTCTCTGTTTATACTGCTCTGGGTTCATTGAGCATCTTGGTCGCTAGGTTAATGCTCTTTATCAAATTTTGAAAGTTTTCAGCTATTATTTCTTCAAATGTCTTTTTCTGACCTCTTTTCCTCTCTCTCTTTTTGGGATTCCTATGAAACATATATTAGTATGCTTGAACTCAGACAAGTCTCTTGAGTGTACATTTCATCATTCTTTTATACTTTGCTTTTCAAATTGGATAATTTCAGGGCCTTCCTCGGTGGTCCAGTGGTTACAGCTTCACAATTCTACTGTAGGAGGCGTAGGTCTGATCCCTGGTCAGGGAACTAAGATCCCGCATGCCACACAGTGTGCTCCTCCCAAAAACAAAAGACAAATTCAGAGTGGGTAATTTCTATTTACCTATCTTCAGATCCACTAATGATTTCTTTTAACATCTCCAATATTGCCATGAGTCCCATTGGTGAATATTTCATTTCAGTTATTTCATGTTAGAATTCCAGAACTTCCATTTGGTTCCTTTTTTTATAGTTTATCTCTTTGCTGGGATTCTCATTGTTGAGTTATTGTCATCATGCTTCCCTTTAATTTTTAAAACATGCTTTCCTTTAGTTCTTAAAACAACTGCTTGGAAGTGCTTTTCTGGCAAGTTTAAGATCTATGCCCACTCACAGAGAGCCTCTATTAACTGCTTCTCTTGGACTCCTAGTATAGTTTTCCTTCCTGTTTCTTTGCCCAGCTCGATGCTTTGGATATCTATTACAGCAGCTCTGGAGTCTGTCCACCACCACCACCTCACCCCTGCTGGAAGCTGTTGTTGCTAAGATTTTGTTTGTATAGCAATCTGCCTAGACTAAATCTGAAATCTGTTTCCTCCTTGGTATTTGGCTGATGTTTCTGCTCAAGTTTTTTGTTTGTTTTTTAATTCCTCGTTCTTACTTTTAAAGTCCAGATCCTAAGAGTCAACCCTGTGTCTGCACAGCTTAGTAGTCAGCCAAACACTTGTCCACTACAAACTGGCTTTTGCCATTGGCCCTTGCCATCTACCTCTGTAAGAATTAAATCATGTGCTTCCATGCTGATTTTCAACACCCTCTGAAAGGAGTTCAGGGTGGAGAGCAGAAGTGGGGCACTCTGTGCTCTGAGAAAAACTGGCAAAACAGGTCTTCAGATAGATATTTTCAAGAGCCAATTTTGTGAGCCCAATTCTTATATCCCCTCATATCTAGAAAACACTAAAATCCTTCATGGTGACAACTGCTCCTCATAACGAACAGAAACCTTCTGCAAAATATAGGATGCTTGATTGCATGTATTCCTCCTTCACCAAAATTACATATATACTGCCCTTCCCCCTACTTCTTTGAAGCAGTTTCTCAGAGCTATCTGAAATGTGGTCTCCCAGACTATAGTCCTCATTTTACCCCCAATAAAACTTAGCTTGAAACTCTCACATTGTGTATTTTTTTTTAATCAGCACATTGTTCAGAAATCTGTCTGTTGATAGGGCATTCAATATTCAGCAGTATTTAAATCCATCTGGCTTTTATATTCTGCCATAGCCCCTTGTGTTTCCTCTGTATGTGCACGCAGGTTTATGGTCAGCTAAGGATGAGTAGGCAGCTTGAGCCCTCTTTGGTCTCTCCTGAGTAGATTTGTGGAAAGCTTGTAAAACCTTCTTATGACTGTCTTATTTCCCAGATCTCCATATCTGGCTAAGTCTTCTGGTTCACCGCTTGCCCCAAACCGGGAAGCAACCTCCATCCAGCTGAGCCAGTGGTGTTCACATTCATTTGCCAGGATCACTACTGTTACTGACTGGACATGGAGTTTTTCTCTGCTTTGCTCCAGATCAAGTCAGTCTCCTTTCTATCAATCAAGCTGCTGGTTTTCTCACACTGTCTTTCCCTGCTAGACTGAGTTGGGGTGGAAAACAGCAGCAACTCCAGGCAAAAGGCTATCAACTATTTCAGTCTATTTTAGCAACATAAAATAAGAGAAGAAAGAGGGGTTACATGAAATAGACTACAACCTCTGCAGAATAAGGTCAATTTTTAAAAGATTCTCTATTTTTGACTGTCTCTCATATACTCTGTAAGAATAAGAAAAGTGTTTTTTTTCTTTCAAGTATTAAAATTAACTCCAAAGGGTAAAATGGAGAAACATGAAGGACAAAAAGAAAGAGGAAGTAAAAGAACCTTAAGTTCTGGTCCTATGCTCCAAAGTGTGTGTGGGGGGGAATATATATATATATATTTAAACTCCTACCAATAAAAACTTGAAGCCAAAGATATTAAGAATAGGAAGTTCAGAAAAACTGAAGGAGCCAGCCACTCCCTCCATACCAAACCAAGTAATTTAATATTTGGTATTTATTTAGTGCCCACAAATTCCAGAAAATGACTTCCAGGTTCAGCCAGTTATATACGATCATTGTGACTTTTAAAACTGTGTAGGGTTTTTTGAGTACCAGGTGTCCATTCTCAATTGCCGGAAACGCAGCTGTGTGGAAAACACAGCAACTCAAATACAGTTGGCTTTGCCAACCATACTACACAAAATTTAATGAATTTAGTCTGTTTCCCACGTTTTTCTCCCTCCACCCCATCTTTTTGCCTAAATGGTCAAGAACATAGTATTTCTTTGTCCAAAGGGTCAAAATTCAAATAAGAACACACACATGTGCTTGAGGCTGCCAAGTACTACCAGATGAACTACTATTCACCTCCAAAGGATTTCACCTTACTTTCCACTTCACAAATAAACGTGTAGTCATTTTTGGATCCCACTACAAACCACAAACCCATAGATTTCTACGAGTCGGAAAGAACGTTGTGAAACCATCTAACCATCCTCCCATCCTTAAGGAGAACTTAGATTAAGACAGAGGAATATCTGTTGTGTTAAGGCTGAGCGACTGGCCTGAAAGACGAACGGCACCTTGGTGTAACTCAAGCTTCCGGAAACCACTCTGCTGAGCATCAAAGCTGCAGACAGCTCCTGACGCTTCCAACAGAAACTCTGAACAGTCCTGTCCCATTTGGCTAAAGCCAGTGACATAATCAATATGCCACTATCAGGCCACTACATGGTTCTTGTAATTCTTGGAGAGAATCTATGTGATGTGTTCAAATACAATGAATACTCTTAGTAAAATGATCTTAAAAGTACCTGCCAAAATTAAGACAGAGAAGGGTGAGAATAAAAGAGAAGGCCAATCAGGGGAACAAATACTTTTAACATCAAGAAGATTTCTTTTCAAGTATCATCCTGTTTCATAGTGCTAATGTTTGAAAATTACTGAAATAGGACATTCAAATGACTGCATCTTCCCTGCCTGACTGCAGAAAGCCATGTAGAGGACTTGGGTCCACTGACCTCCCTCTCACTGTCCACATCCCTGCCTCCTCCCCGCCCCATCCCCAATGTCAGCCTCAGCAGATACTTCTAGCACAATCTGAATCTACTATGGTTAAATCCAACTTATCAGTACCTTACCCATAATTTATCCATTTCAAGTCTCTACTTGTTCTTTTCTGACATCTTCAAAGCCCTTAAGGGTCATCCAATGTCAGTCAATATATGGGCACCCAAAAGTATATATCTGGACTAGCCTTTTATGAAACCACAACCCTCAGCATGCAGGGCCTTTATACAGAAGTTTATCTGTAGTGAGACATGTCTGGGATAAAAATACCTTGTTACACCACATATTTCTAAGGTCTTAGAAATAAGAGCATCATACTTGGAATACTTAATCCTAGGGGCTTCTGAAGCAAAGTCACCCAGCATCCCAAAAATATCCTTACGTTGAGATCCTATGTTAAGCATTGGAAACAAATGAAAATACAAATGAAAAACTTAAACTGAAGACAGATACTTTACTGCCACTACTTACAAGAGACCCTCTCACTACTTACAAGGTCTATGGGGCTAGACTGCAAGTGTGAAAGTGAAAGTTTTGCGAACCCATGGACTATACAGATTCTCCAGGCCAGAATACTGGAGTGGTTAGCCTTTCCCTTCTCCAGGAGATCTTCCCAAATGAAGGATCGAACCCAGGTCTCCCACATTGCAGGCAGATTCTTTACCAGCTGAGCCACAAAGGAAAACAGCAGGTGTGGCCCTTAATTAATGCCTGAAATAATGCAGACTGGCCACCATGAAGGAAGGCAGAGCACAGTTTCACCTCTCTCTGTGTGTCCCTCACTCAGAAGCAAAAGGATTGTGGCCACCAGAAAAAAATGCAGAAGATCTCTTTGTTGGATGGGAAACTCTGTGTGAAGCAGTCCAAGAACTAGTCCCTGCTAGATGTATCTTCTGTCCATTAAAACACCAACAAGCAGGCAGGAATCTGGGAGGGGCAGAAAAATAGTGAGTTACTTCTCCCATGTGGCCCACTCTCCCACCTCCCCACTGTCTTTCACATCCATGGCATCCTGTGCAAGAAGAGACTGAGAGTATGGACAGAAGGGGTCTTATCTCATTCTAGCAAAGCCATGATCACACACCTGGGAGAGGCTGCATATCCCCGTGTCAGCCCACTCTAGCATCCAGGGGCTTGGCCACTATCAAAATAGACAGTTTTCCAGTTCAGCTCTTCTTTGATTGAAAGGAGGAGAGAGGAGGCATAAGAAGATGAAGGAAAGGAGGAAGAAAGGGGTAGATATGTAGATGAAGAGGGAAGAAAAAGAAGGGAGCAAAAAAGTACCCACTTACTTGTACCAATATCCACAGGCTTCTATAACTGCACCCCCACCCCATACTTATTATCCTAAAATCACAACATGAGTAACCAGCCTACCGCTTGGAGCCAAGTGCCAGCTGATAATGGATTCATTTGCAATTTAATGAATCTACCATGAATTTTCAATTTTCATTATTTTCCACTCAATGAATAGTAACACTTATTATCATATACATGTTATAAAAACATGCAGGAGGGGCCAGGGTGCACAGTGGTGCCCAAAATGAATTGCAATTAAATGAGAAGTAGCTACCTCTCCTGTGTGAAGGTCTGGTAAGGACCTGGGTTCCCTGGAGGCATGTATGCTTGTACTTTTACCAGTGACAACAGTGGATTTGCCCTGAGCCTGGAATCCATCTGGGAAGGGGTGAGTGGAGACCCATGATTTCTCATCTGAATGCTATTTGGAGATCTCACCTTGAAACATGGCCTTTGAGGTACCTACCTATTCTTATCAACTTAGGTATTTGGGCCAAATGCAGTGGCTTTTCAAAGAGCTGCAAGAACAAGGAGTCACATGCTTTGATAAAGAGTCCCTGCATGGCATGGAGAGCCTACAGCACAACCACTGGGGACTAGGGTTGCCTGTGGAATCTCCAAAGCAGAATTTAGCCACCAGCTATGGTCCAAGGCCAAGAATAATGAGGAAGACAGATCCTAACTCGGGGTCGGGCAGGCGGGAGGCGAATAGTGCGGGAGACATACTAAGTGGTGGCTGGGATCCTGGACTGGTTGGGGTAGGAGGGTGGGGGGAGATAAACCTAAATTCTATTAAAATCACAGAATTTTGGAGCTGAAAGACCTTAGAGAGAAGCCAAATCTTCTAATTCCAAAAATAAACAAAGCAGAATCTGGGTTTATCCTCAGGTTAACACTCCACTGAGCAGAACTGGCAAGAGAAGCAAAGTCTACTGTGACAGGATACAAATACGATGGACTGTTTCAAAGAACTCAGAGTCAGGTCACAGATGTTCTAGTTAAGAACGGGAGATCTTGAGCAAAGGACACTCCTCTCTGCTGTCCTGCCAAAGAGAACTAGGAGGGATATTCTCGGCCTGCTTCCTGCAGGGCACTCTGTTCTGAAGACACACACAGGATCCGAAAACTCATCACTAAATGAGGCCATGTTTCCCAGCCAAGGTACTGGAAGGTTTCCATTTGACTCACTCATTCTAAGGGGGCTCAACATTTTCACATGTTAAAAATGTCAAACTCCAGATTAAAAAAAAAAAAAAAAAGATGATATGTATGTATATGGTCCCAGCCAACTGGGTAAATGCCTTTGAGAGGGGCACCTTCTAGATAAACAGTCATGGAAGGTCCCAGAATGGACCAGACTCTACAACTGCTGGTAAACAGGCAGAGACGGAGTACCATACTTCATAAAGCCTGTTGTTGTTCAGTTGCTCACTCATGCTCCATTCTTTGTGACCCCGTGGACTATAACCCACCAGGGTCCTCTGTCAATGGGATTTCTCAGGCAAGGATACTGGAGTGGGTTGCCACTTCCTTCCTTCTCCAGGGGGTCTTCCCAACCCAGAAATCAACCACACATCTCCTGTATTTGGCAGGTGGATTCTTTACCACTGAGCCACCAGCCTGGGCAACCACCAAATACAGAGCATTCACAGATTCTAGCAGGGCCCAAGTTTTATAAGCTGTTAGTAACAATGGACTGAAGAAGTAATAATCATAGCAGCTACTGTCACAACTATCAATATAGTCTTCCAACAGCCAATGAACAATTCTAACGTGTCCGGCAAGGCTCTCAAACCTCAGCCTGTATCCCTTTCCCCCTTATTCCCTGCTCTGTGGCCACACTGGCCTCACTTTGACCTACAGACATGCTAAGGAATGTGCCAACTCCCAGACTGTCTCCCTGCTGTTTTCTCTGTTTTCAATGCTTCTCCAGACAGTGGCTCCTTCACTTCATTCAGATTTTTGGCTCAGAGGCCTTTCCCACCCATCAGAAATGCACTCTCATCCAGCCTCTCTCTCTCTTAACCTTGCTGTATGGTTTTTACTTGACATTAATATTATATGTAAACTTGTTCATCTACTGCCTGCTATACTCACTAGAATGTAGGCTCCCAGAAGGTAAGTTCTTGTCCATTTCATTTTGTATTATGTCCCAGCACCTAGAAGAGGCTGCACAAACACCTACTGAGTTGTCTAAATAATTTTCAGGCTCTGCGAACCCAATCTAATCATGAACTGGTCTTGCCCTGCTTGGTTCCACTGATGAAGTGTTCTCTGCTATGCTTTTCTGCCACCACTGTAAAGTGCTGAAGAAATTGGTTTTCTCCCTCCAGTATATCTTTCTCTGCTGGCTACAGATATGAAGTAGAGAAAAAGTCACAGAATCAGCAAGCCCCTCCATCACAGGGATCAACTATGCGTGATCAGCCCACTGGTGTGCATTTTCAGGGGGGCACCCCTTTCAAAGCAAAACCAGCAGGGAACTGAAGGGTGATTGGAAGAGGTTTCAGAAAACTATATATATATATATATATAGTCAAACATCAGTACAAACCCAACTGCATGACGTGACTAAGACAGGAAGAGATGTCTCATTCGCGTGGAATGAACACAGGAAGGAAGAGTGTGACCGGGGCGGGGGAGCGGGGTGGCAAACGAACCGCTAGTCTCACATTTCTTGTACTGTAAGTGGGATTGATCTCTGTCATCTGTTTTCATCTCCCACAAACCCCCGAAAATATGCCAAAGCAACACAATCAGAGAAACCCAAAGGGGACAGCTACTGTAGAAATGGTAAGAGCCAAAGTTCAGAATGCACTAAAATATATCAAGTGGCCAAGATAAGGCTGGTGGAAGCAGCTCTTCTCAGTTTCATCTCATTGGTGCAAGTGTATGCTTTCTGAAAGAGAGGGTGAACCTGAGAAAGTGTGTGTAGGATGATCTGACACCAGATAGCCTGTCTTAAATCTGCATAGCCTGTGAGGGTCCTGACATCCTGACAGCCAGCCCTGAAAACACCCCCTCATGTCAGGGGTCAGTATTCAAGACTGCTCCTAAGTTTGGCAATTCCAAAGACACAGCTAAGATCTATTTCAGCAAAAGTAAAACCAGCAAAGGGAAAAGGTGCAGGTGGCTGAGTCAAAGGAAACGAGGTAAAAGTCCTCTCCCAGTGGAGTCACATGAGATGCAGTTAATTCCTCCTGCCACGAGTTGTGAACACACAAGTGAAATGTCATCCAGCTTATTAGAGACTTGATGCTCTGTGTTTTTACTGGGGACTGGTCACATAGGGACTCTGGCCAGCATGAGCCAAGACTCGAAACTCCCAGAAGAAAAGCAGGTGTCTGGCATGAACCACATTGTCTGCACAGGTGATTTGGGCATAGTGAGCCACTCCTATCAGGAAATGGTAGGGACCTTCCTGAATTCCGCGCCTCCAGATGCCAGTCACAGGCCAACCTTTCACGCAGGCCTGTCTAAGGATAACAGGTCTGAGGATCACAATGTGAACCCTTTCTGCATGGACACCCCTACACCATACCCAAGTCTGTCACCTCTACATACATACAACACACAGGGCACTGCTGCCAAGAGGCTGTGTCTCATGTAGTCTGCAAGAGAGTGGGCAGGAAGCAGCAGTTGGCAGCTTTGTGTCCAGGCCACTACCCAGGGGTACTGTCGTTGGCAGGGACTCTAGAACAGCCATGCAGGGGATATGAGTACCAGGAAAAGAGAGGCTGTCTCCAAGGGCACAGAGCCCAGCAATAATTCTCCTTCCACAGTCAGAGAGGGAGAGTCAGGGCCACACCACAGAAGACAAGCCCCACCCAGCAAAAGCCATCCAATGGGAGCCACCCATGCATGCCCCAGGGCAAGCACAGCCAGAGTTTGGCTCCTGAGGGGCTGGAGGTCACAGCCGTGGAGGCGAGTGTGCAGAAGCCACAGGAGGAACACTGGGGCACTACAGACAAAGTGAGATGAAGGACATCCAAAAAAGACTGGTGGTTCAAACATATGGAGGGGCATTCAGTTTCCACGTGCTAACCACTGGCATCCATTTGCCGGCTGCCCGTGCAATGCTTTGAAAATAGACAAAACAAGGTTTGAGAAGGCTAAGCCCATTTTGTACATCTGGTATTTCCGCAAGGCAAGAGGTGAGGAGGAGAAGAGTAGAAAAAAGAAGTGGTGTGGTTTGCAGGTAGGATGTGGCTACAAAAGCAGTATTCCTGGAACCCTCCTGCACGTTGGTGGAAATGTAAATTGGTGTAGCCACTATGGAGAACAGTACAAGGTTCCTTAAAAGGCTAAAAATAAGAGTTACCATATGATCCAGCAATCCCACTCCCGGGCATATATCCAGAAAAGATAAAAATTCTAATTTAAAAAGATACATGAACCCCAGTGTTCACAGGAGCACAATTTACAATAGCAAAGACATGGAAACAACCCACAGGTGTCCATCCGCAGATAAATGGATAAAGAAGATGTGATACATATATACAATGAAATTTTACTCAGCCATAAAAAGAAAGAAATGTCATTTGTAGCAACAGGGATGCATCCAGAAATTATCAGACTAAGTGAAGTAAGTCAGACAGACAAACATCATATGATATCACTTACTTGTGACATCTAAAAAAAAAAAAAAATGATACAATGAACTTATTTACAAAACAGAAACAGACTCACAGAAAACATAGAAAAACTTAAGGTTACCAAAGGGGAAAAGGGGGAAGGACTAAATGAGGAGTTTGGGACTAACAGACACACATTACTATATATAAAACAGATAAACAAGGACCTACTGTATAGCACAGGGAACTATATTTAATATCTTGCAATAACCTATAATGAAAAAGAATCTGAACAGGAATATATAAAAATATGTGTGTATATATATATTTTTAATAGTCATTATGTCATGTCTGACTCTTTTGTGACCCCATGGACTATCGCTCGCCAGACTCTTCTGTCCATGGGATTTCTTGGGCAAGAATATTGGAGTGGGTTGCTGTTTCCTTTCCAGGGGATCTTCCCAACGCAGGCTAATTCTTTAACACTGAGCCACCAGTGAAGCCCTATATATGTTATATATATACACACATATATATATATGTATCAATAACTGAATCACTTTGCTATACACCTGAAACTAACACAACATTGTGAATTAACTATACTTCAATTTATAAAACAACAAAAAAGTGCAATATTCTTGGAAACCAATTATCTGGGAAGTTCACTGAAGGGTGGACTGATCAGCTCTTACACCAACATACATCACTAGAAGAAAGATGACTGCCACTGTCATCTTGTTAGTTTTTGCAGGAGGCATGACAATGACACTGATTAGTTTTTGTTAATAAGAACAAGGAAGCATCAATTTTGCTGAGCCTTTGCAAATACCTATATAGTTTGAAGCAACCAACAAACATCTAGGTCAAAGGTTTGTGAACTTTCTTTTTTTTTTAAAAGAGCCAGATCATAAATATTCTGGACTTTAATGGTCTCTGTCTCAACTACTCAACTTTTGCCATGAAAGCAGCAAGAAAGTAGCCATAGGCAACATGTAAACAAACAAGCATGACTGTGGACCAGTAAAACTTGATTTACATACCAGGATGTGGGCCCGATTTTGGCCCATGGGCCATCATTTACCGACCACTGGTCTAATTTATATATAGAACTCATAAGAGGCAAAAACAGATTTCGGATGGCCTTTAAGGTTTTAGTTGAACTGGTGTTGACCTATCTGAGAAGAAACGTACATCACGGGTCAGAGTAAGTAATTCAGGTGCCTCTGCCCTCACATGAGGGTACCGGTGCCATGTCAGGGAGACACAAAGCCAGCAAATATAAAGAAGGCCTTCACTTTCAGATGCCAGGATTCAAACTTCATTGGTTTCTCAGGAGAATAAAACCAAAAAAGGACATGAACAGAATATTTATGAAATATACGAGTCTCATGAAACATATGGAAAACATCCAACTTCTCTAGTAATCAAAGAAACACATGTAAAATATCATTTTCTATTTATTATGTTGGAAGTCGTCTTTTTAAAATAAGGAAAATATCAAGGATTTAGACAGAGAATGTGAAACAGGAATATTCAGACATTACTGGTTAAGAGTGTCATTTGTAACATCTATACTTCAGATGCTTACACTGGAGATTTCCAGTCGGAAACAGTAACAGTTTATTCTCTGGACCCAAAAGTTTCTGGATCTAGAACAGAAGGGATAGAGAAGTGTGGGAGAGGTCCCTACTCCAAGCTTTAAAAGGTCCCAATCTTCAGCTTTGTAACAGTTTTAGAAGTGATGCTTTTTGTCCCCTGGGTCTCTGAGGAAACTAACCAGAGAGAGAAAAGCCTAAAATCAGATACCTGGGGGCTTCTTCCACCGTCCCCTATGGTTCCTATGAGCTGGCACAGCAGCTATCAATCCTCACCTATTGCCAAGCCCTGTGGTCTCTGTACCTTTCCCTCTAGTAGGAAAAAATACCTACAGGTTACTAAACATTTAGGAAAATATTCTAAAGTGAAAGAAATCACAATAAATTCATAAACACAAAGGGAAAGAAAATTAACTCAGAGGAAACAGAGGTAGCACAGACAACAGAAAATGATTTATTAATAACGATTTTTAAATATAGTAAATACCTGACAGATGCCAAGAAACACACTGAGATTCAGGAAACCAGAACAAGAACAGCATGCTATTTTTTTTTTTTAAAAGAGGAATCCTGAGAGAACAAGCAGTCTTGGAAATGAAAAGTAAAGCAGAAGAATTAACACATTCAGTAGAAGAGCTGAATATAAAGCTGAGGAAATCTTCCAGAAAACAGAGCAAAAAGATGAACAGAAGGATAATAGAAGAGAAAAATTAGGAGGGAGGAGAGGGGAAATCAATTACAAGTGCAAATTCCAACAGATGTTTTAGAAGAAACGGTAGGGGGAAATGGTGAGCTGGGGTGGGGTTGCGGGGACAGAGAGAAAGAGGGAGATCAAACATAATAGTTTAAGAATACTTCCCAGACAGAAAAGCATAAATATCCCAATTGAAAGAGTCCACCGAAGGGTCAGAATCATGATGAAACAGCCCACACCAGACGCAGGGCAGAAAGCAAAGGCCACCAGCTTCCAGGGGGCCACAGGTTCACACCCAGGTATGAGAATATAACCAGTATCTCAAAATAACACAAAGGAACAGGTCTTCAAATTTTTAAGAAAAACAATTTTCGAAGTTAAAATCTTATATTCAACTACTTTTATATTCAAGTGGCTCAGCAGCAAAGAATCCACCTGCAATGTAGGAGACATAGGTTCAACCCCTGCATCGGGAAGATCCCCTGGAGAAGGAAATGGCAACCCACTCCAGTATTCTTGCTTGGGAAATCTCATGGACAGAGAATCCTGGTGGGCTAAAGTCTATGGTTGCAAAAGAGTGGGACACGACTTAGCAATTAAATAACAATTTCCCATTCAAGGCAGAACAAAGATACTTTCCATTTACTGAGACTTACTGTGATGAGCATTATGCAATATATACAAATATCAAATCATGACACTGTACACTTAAAACTAATATAACATTACATGTCAATTAAAAAAGGATATGTTCCAACAGTCAAACATTTTCTCCCCATGTACCCTCTCTTAGGAAACTACCTGAAAATGAGCTTTACCTAGATGAGGTAATAAAACAATTTTAAAAAGGAGCAAAAGAGAGGGAAAGAGTCTTCCTAGAATGTTGGAAATAGGGCAGCAGCCCCACGACAGACTGAATAGGAGGGCCAGAAACCAACCAGGCCTGGCTGCAACAGGAGGGCACAAGTTTCCAGGAAGAAAGCTGCTAAATAAAAACACCTCCAAGAAACTATCTGATCTGCTGGCCAAGTTAACAGGAATTCTGATGCAAAGTTTAGGACTGAAGCTTGATGAGGGCAAGAAATTGTTTCTGTTTTGTTCAATGATCTATTCCTGGCACCCTGAAACATTTATTATACTTATTAAAATGAAACAAATATAGAAAGTCAATTATTAACTCTGGGACAAACAAAAAGATGCATCAGGAAGGCAATATTCAGTATCATAATATTTTACTAGAGAGCTAGTCTATGTCTTTATACTTATACTATGACAGCTGTTTTAATTTAAAAAGAAGAAAATCAGAATATCAGAATTCTAGCAGATGGGAAGAGAAGTATGTGTGGGAAGGTTCCTGACAATGGTGGTATGTAGTGTCAGAAAGTTACATTCCCATCTTCAACAAGAGAAAACCAGGAGGTAACACTGCAAACTACAAGATAAGGAAAAGTAGGCAATGGCACCCCACTCCAGTACTCTTGCTTGAAAAATCCCATGGACGGAGGGGCCTGGTAGGCTGCAGTCCATGGGGTCGCTAGGAGTCGGACACGACTGAGCGACTTTACTTTCACTTTTCACTTTCATGCATTGGAGAAGGAAATGGCAACCCACTCCAGTGTTCTTGCCTGGAGAATCCCAGGGACAGGGGAGCCTGGTGGGCTGCCGTCTATGGCATCGCACAGAGTTGGGTACAACTGAATCGACTTAGCAGCAGCAGCAGCAGTAGCACAGACATGTTAATGAGAAATACAAAGATATATATTGGAAGAAACAACTAAATAGAGTTAAAGGTATGTACACTTGTCAGGGAGAGGGAAGAATGAATAAATACAGGTCAGGTGACTGGTTTTGTAGAACCCTGGTGTTAATTAAGTGTATGTCCTAATTTGATAAAAACAAAAATTAAATCTAAGACAAGGCTTATACTTTAGGCCGAGCCATCTGATAGCCATGAAACTTTCCCAGGAGAATAATCAGAGATACAAAGATTTTTGTTCACTGTAGCAATCTTCATAATAGAAAAAAAGGGGTGATCTATTGATATTATTTATTTCATAATAGAAAAATTAGAGATCTAGGTAATAAAATAAGAGAGCATTATGTAGTTCTTTTAAAAATAAAGCTTTTGAAGAACAATGAAAACATAATAGAGTGCTCCTTTAAAGATAAGGACTTAGAGACTATACAGAGTACAAGGATAGTTGCGTAGAAAAAAGAAACAAGCAAGTATATATTAACAGTCAGGTGCTCTAAATAGTAGGTTTACAGGTCATTTTTATTTCTTTTATACACTTTTCTGTATCTTCCAAATTTCCTACAGTAAATTTGTATCACTTGGTCAAGCATTTTTACAGTGATTTTAATTTACAAAGTAGGAAAAATATAAAAATTGGAAAACAATTTTTGGTATTTCTCTAGAGAAAAATGACCTCATTTAAACACTTAATGGTTAAGAAGAAAATCAAAGGGTAATCAATGCACAACAGCAAAAAGAAATCCCCTCCCCCCAAAAATAAAAAACCCACAAAATAAAGTATGCATGGTGCCTGACACATTTATAATACAGAATTACCAAAAGAGGTCCTGTCTCTTACATTATCTTCCACTGTCATAGCTTAAACTGATCTCATCTTTTAAAACACCCCGGATGTCACCTTGGCTTGAGGGGCGATGAAATTCTATTGTCTCAGCTGTGGGTATCTCCGGATGTGCAGTTTTGTTCTGAGCCAACCAGGATCTGAGTCCCAGCTCAGGTTTTCACCAATTTAGGCAGATTATACACTCTTACTCTGCCACTCCTCTATTAAATTGGGATAATTATTTTGCAGCCTTGCTCTGAGCTAAGAACTAGGAAAGTATTTTAAAATGATTATTTGTTCCTGGGACATAGCAATCCATCAATAAATGGTGCCTTTTTTGTTGGTGTTTTATTTAATGAACACCCCACAAGTCAAATCTGTTTAGCCACAGCCACTAATACAAAGTGTGTACTCATCCACTCACCGACTCCTTCTCCCAAACTTAACTATGGGCCACATGCGCTTGATCTGAGAATGGGAAAAGGGATGACTTATTTCAAAGAACTACACAGCAGTGACCAGCTCACTGTGTCACATTTTTACAACTTCATCCTTTACTAAGAAAGCAGCTATCTCCAAGGGAATCTGATCAACTTGCAAAGGACTTGTGAGTTTCTTTTTATTTTTTTATTTTTGACAAATAACAAATGAAGGTTCAAGAGGTACAAGGAATGTACGGTGGTGAATAACAAAAGCTACGCTGTACCAAGGTCAGTGTGTTACAGCCACACAAGGCACACTTAGGTGATTATTTTCATAGTAATTTCATACAGGGCTTTAAACATTTTTAATAGTGTTTTCAACGACTTTGCTTTTAATTTCTATTGCCAAAATCTGTAGGGTGGCAAAGTATAAGTATGATATAGATTTGAAGGATGGGAATACCTGCACCATTATCTAGAAATTGTTGAGAAGACCAGAGATGGGCAAATGTTTCCTCCACTCAAATGTGGTAGAGGAGATAAGATTATGAAAAGAATAAGCTTCCTGTTCGTTCTTGGCAAAATTCTAGAGAAGATTACTACACAAATGACTTAAGAGTAATTAGAACACCAACTAAACTATCATTATCCACCAATGCATCCCTCCCCCTTCTTAAAGGGGTACCAGATCGGGAAAGGAGGGAAGGGTGAAATGTCCTCTGACATGACATCTTGACGTCACTCTTAATGATATCCCTGTGATTAAGATGGGAAAGTGACTGGCTAACTAGTTGCATTGTACCTGGTCCAGCAATTATACCAGTACCATACTGATCAATGGGCCACTGTCAACCTGGAAGTTGTCTCTAGTGCTACCACTGTGGCTCTGCTCTTTCACTGATTAAATGAAAGCAAAAAATGGAAGAAAAAACTATTAATTCAGAAGACAATAAAAACTTTAAAGCATCAAGAGGAAGGTAAGGCCCCTCCTTTCTTCCAAGCTCTGGACCATGCAGCTAGTTTCCAGAGGAATGAACACAACTCTGGTATCCCACTGTAAGTGCAGAGTCCTGGCAAACTGGAGCATGCTCAGAGGACAGCATGGGGTCTGGAGGGGAATGGAGATACCACACATCATGCAGGAATGGACTGGGACAGATCTGAGAGGGTGAGGATGTAATGCCTGAAAAGGAATACTCTGCAGTCACATGATACAAGTCTCCAAAGACTAGGAGTTATTCTAGAAGGCAAAGCCAAGATGAGTGATCAGAATGGCCCCAAACTCAGATGGTTATCTTTTATGTTGGCTGAGCCCTACTAGGGCCATAGCTCACAAAGCACAGGCCATGCACTGCACTCCAGGGAGTACCACTCATTTAGAGCCAGGGGCAGCAAACTTTTTCTGTTAAGAGCTAGGAAGTAAATATTTTTCAGCTCTGTGGATCATATGGTCTCCACCACAACTTCTCAATTCTATATTTGTAACATAAAAGCAGCCACATATGGAAACAAATGGATTTCAATGCTTTATTTAAAAAACAGGTGGTGGGCCAGATGTGACCAATGGGCCATAATCTGTTAACCCCTCATAGACAGAGATCCACTGATGCTTCATAAGATCTAGGCTAGAAGAGCAGCCCACCAAGGATTTCAGAAGGTTGCAGTCACTCAATTTGGGGGAAAGGTTAGAGTATCCTTTAGTCTAGAAAGGGTGCTCTAAATAGAAAGTCTTCTCTACTTCTAGAAGTCCATGAAAATCTGTCTGTGAAAGAAGAAACAGAAAACCTGATCTCACAGTCAGTCTGACAGCAGCAGGTCTAGAACCCAGACCTCCTGGGTCCCTGGTTCTATACGCCTTCACCACAGTTCACTGCATAAGAGGCCTGGGATTCCTCAAACTTGTGGCCAGCTTACATTCAGAAATCTTCTAAATGCTAGCCAGTCAATCACGAGCCACTCACATATTCTCAGAAACCTTCCAGCACTGATGCCCACATCTTGGCATCCCTGACGTCACACAGAGAAAACCCAGTGGCCAGGGGAATGCACATGATTCTCTCCTTTGGATCTAAGAACAGAGCAGGCAGAGGCTGGAGATCATGTGTAGAAGGAATTCTTGTGGAGCTGGGATGCGGGGCAGACCTTCATCTCATGACTCCATGTGTCCAAGAATTCATCTTGAGTCAAGGAGAGCAGAGGAGGCGACTGAAACACTAAGAAAATCTGCATCTTGGACCCAGAAACACCATGATGACTTCTCATCTACGTACCATCTTTCAGGAAGCAATAAGCTGAAAGCTAAGAACCGAGTGTAGATCAAGCCACAAATACCACACAGGACCAATGATGACGTCACTGTGTCCTTCTGAAGACTCACTGTCACACACCAACATCCCCAAATCTGAGAACACTTTCTACAAAAACAAACACTACATTCTTCGACAATGGTTTCAAATCTGAAGAGACAGGCAAAAACAGAGAAGTTGTTGCAACCAAATCTGCATCTACTTCATGACAGAAAGCTCAAACCCCACCCCAAATGCATGTTCCTTCTGTTAAAGCTTTGATTATATTAAGCCTACTTGGCAAATGAATAGAACTTGTCCCCACTTTGGTGCCTTAAATACAATTTTTTGAAACTTTACTTTATTGAAGGATAGTTGATTTACAATGCTGTATTACTTTCTACTGTACAGCAAAGTGATTCAGTTCCACATAAAAACATTCTTTTCCATTACACTTTATCACAGAATATTGAATATAGCTCCCTGTACTATATAGTAGGAGCTTGTTGGTCATCCATTCTAATAAATCATAATTTACATCTGCCAATCCCAAACTCCCAATTCATCTCTTGCCCACCTGTCAATACAATGGACAACAGGTTTTTTAGATTTGGTTAACCTGTCTATGGAACAAAGTCACCTGCTGCTGCTGCTGCTGCTGCTAAGTCGCGTCAGTCGTGTCCGACTCTGTGCGACCGCACAGACGGCAGCCCACCAGGCTCCCCCGTCCCTGGGATTCTCCAGGCAAGAACACTGGAGTGGGTTGCCATTTCCTTCTCCAGTGCATGAAAGTGAAAAAATAAAGTGAAGTCACTCAGTTGTGTCCAACTCCTAGCGACCCCATGGACTGCGGCCCACCAGGCCCCTCCATCCATGGGATTTTCCAGGCAAGAGTACTGGAGTGGGGTGCCATTGCCTTCTCCACAAAGTCACCTACCATTTGCCAAAACCTCATTTTGATCATTATCATAATAGCCAGTATTTTCTGGTCACTTTCTGTTTGCCATTACTTCGTATATACTTTCTCACAAGGGCCTCCCAATGTCCCAGTGAACTAATTTCTGTAGTACAGATGATGGGACCGAGACTTGATTTCTCTAAATGACTTAGCCAAAGCCACACAGCTGGTGGAAGTCAGATTCAAACTGCAACAGCTCGAGCATGGGGCCTGTACTCATGGCTTCTACACATATGCAGATCATCACCTACCAAACCCCTGCGTTAACACAACACCTGACCATGGTTCCATTATCATCTCACAGATACCCAGTCTGAGTCTAGCAGAAGCATAAACTTCAAGTGATACAGTTGATAGTAAATGTTTTCTTTGGGGTTTTAATAAACCATCTTCTGCAGTAAAAGATTTAAAGGGCACACAAGTGTTTCTTGAATGCACCTAGGAAGGCTGTGCCAGGGATCCCTGTGCATGGACCAACCTCCCCCGGGTGGCCTCGTGGTTCCCTTCCTTGTTCATCTGGATTTCCATCCATGCCAATTCTTCAGAGAGATTTTTCCCTGGCAACCCCCCAGCCTGAAACAGCCCCCTTCCGCATCTCTCACCCTGCTTAGTTGTCTCCTACAGCATTTATCGCCCCTGGGCACAGTGTGTTTCTGTATTTGTTGATCATCTGCCTTCACTGCTGGGATGTTACCTCCATGAATGAAGACACTTGGTTTTGCTCACCCCTCTATCTCCAGTGCCTAGGAAGTAGGAAGTACCCAGCACAGAACACACAGTATCTGGTAGGAGAGCAGCAAATCAATTAATCTCTGGGTTATAGAATAACTGCTGCTTTGTATTTTTATCTTTGTGCTTAGCTGCAATTTCTAAATTTTTAGCAGTCAAATTTTACCCCTTTTTTATAACACAGAAGTAAAGTCCTGTTTATAAAAGCCTTTCCTTTAGAGAATAGTACCCTATTATTACATAAACTCAAAGAGATTATGGCTGCTTTTGGTCACTGGTAGCCTAGAGGCATGAAAACCATGTTAAATTAATCCCCTGGTGCCCTCAGATGACAGGTCAGCACGCCCAGTCAGGGGCAGGCATTCATCATGGGCTTCCCTGGCCAACTCAGCTGCTGCTAATGGCCTTCTGCCTTTAGTGAACAACATCCTCCCTGCATGGCAGAGCCATGCGCCAACAGCCACCTTCCTAATCCTCACGGCGTGCCTGGGAGTACAGAGAAGGCAGTTTCTCTACATTGCCATGTTACTCCATCTCATGGGGGCCAGAAACGTAAGGAGAGAACAGGCCTCACAACTGTCCCCCAGAAGACACCCACTGGCCTCCCCCAGCTCAGTACAGGGGAGCCACCCAAGAGAAACCCTTGGAGCCTCATCCAAGAACTCCACTGTCTTTCCACGTCAGACACCAGCAGACTCAGCTTTTATTAATCTTCTCTTTACCCCAACCCAACTGCACCCTGAAATAAAGTCTTAAATATTTACTTTGTTCTTTAGCTCATCTTGCTATAACATGTACTGCTCCTATTAACCAAACTTAATGAGAGCAATTATTGAGAAAGTTATATTAGCATAAAGTTTAGACAGGTTAATGACTGCCTTCCCCTGGGAGCTGAACTCTACAGCATGAGAGCTCCCCACCCTGCTCTGGAGTGAGACGGTGCAGTGAAGGGTCAGCACAGTTTCCAGAAGGCCAGACTTGGCTGTGACGAAGGCCATATGACAGCCATCGTTCAGTGGACATTCCTTCTATGCCAATCCCTGTAGGCCATTCCCAGACCTATCCCCAGATGGCTACAGAGTTTGAAGGTCATTCCCCAGGCAAAGCCAACAGGTCCTGAAAGAAGCTCTAGGCTGAAAGCCAAGAAAGGTACCATGAGCACCGTCAACCTCTCTTCCTTCTCTGCTACATGGCAAGCCCTATATTGCCCACAACAGCCTTAGCTTCTGTTGGTGACCTGGCTGCACCACCATCTGCCCCCAACACCCCACCTCTACCGCCCCAAGCCTGGCACAAGACCCAGCACCCTCCAGACAGGGCTGGGTATAAAACGCACATCAGTGTTTGCTGTATTATGTTTGGACTCCTCCCTTCCAACAGGGCACTAACCACAAAGGGTGGGATCTGTAGGTAAGTGGGGACAAGATGCCATGCCAGGCTCCCAGCACACGTTTATCTCATCATACACTTGCCACTCATGGGGAGAACATAGGCATCACTATGTCTCTGGCACCTTCGACAAAGCTAAGACTCTGCAATAGTAAGAAATCACCAACAGCAGGTTAGAAAGGGGACTGCGAGTTCTGCTCAAGATCATTTGATAACAACTGTACAGTCTGTGAGTGCCAGAAGCTTCCAGGAATTTTGTTCCTCAGGTCCAGTTTTCTCCAGGAAAAATGGCATGAGAACTGGCTAGTTTACACACTCACCAAGCACTGACCATCTTCTACCCGCCTGGCCCACAGGTCCAACCCTGAACTGTGTCCTTAAGCTGTGCACGTCCCAGTGCCCAAACTTTACTGAGTTCTTATTTTGTGTGTGGCCTTCCGTATTTTCCAAGGAGTAAGTCACAGTCTTCACAACAGCACCACAGCCCAGGTACTCTAATCCCATTTTACTGATAAGGAAATTGACTGGGTTTCTCCAAAGACACACGGCTAGGACGGGGAAGAGCTGGGATGTGAACCCAAGCAGTCAGGATTCAGGGTCTGTACCAGAATCCTATGACCGCAGTTTGGCCACCCTCCCCTCCCACAAGGGCTTCACTTGCTGTTCACCATGGTTCTTTCATAATGACTCTGTTTCAAGAGCCCATTTCCAGCTGCACCCAAGCAGAGAGGAAAGTCCCCACTGTAAATGCTGACTTGGGAAGTTCACCAAGATGAGACATCAAGACAGCTTTAAAGCAGTTCAAGACGCGTGGTTCCCAAGGGGGAGGAAGGTGGGGAGAAGTAGACAGGGAGTTCGGGATTAGCAGAGGCAAACTATTATACATAAGGATGGATAAACAAGGTCTGTGTAAACCATAACGGAAAAGAATATGAAAAAAGAATATATATGTATATATACGTACAACTGAGTCACTTTGCTGTGCAGCAGAAATTAATACAACATTGCAAATCAACTATACCTCAATAAAAAAGAATTTTTTTTTAAAGGAGTTCATAGTGTAGCTGGTTACCTCAAAGCACATCAAAATGCATTGCAAACCTTCTATTAACCCATGACAGGAGCCCCTCTGCTGACTCTGTCAATGCAACAGAACTTCAGTCTGGTACGGATGGACTTGGGAGGCTGTGATTACGCACATGAGATATGCCCTATGTCCACAGGCCAGGGAGGGACAGAAAAAGGAGACCGCCATGAAATGAGGTCAGCAGGTTGAACCATGGGGCAACTCAGATCCTCTTCTTCACGTTTCAAACTGGACACCTTTGTCCTTCATTTCTAAACTCAGCCAAGAACTTCAGACCACCTTTACCACAGAGGCTCCATCTCTTCTTTTTCTGAGATCCAACAAGGACAGAAAAACTGAACTGGCAACTGATTTTCATTGAGGCTGCCTAATTTTAGAAGCTAGGGATATGCAAAGCAAAAGCATGGTTTAAAAGAAAATCCCTCAAAACCGCAAAAGCCTCTGAACGGAAAAATCCTTTTCAACCACGTGGAGACAGAGACAGTCCCCTGCTTCATCCAAACAGCTTTCATTCCAAAAAGTTGCTGGGTTTGTACATCTCAGGCTCTAGACGGCTTCTATTGAAGTAATGTGTTAAACAGGTAGAGAGAGGATGAGGCGGCAAAGACAAGGGAACATCTTGGGTAAAGCATATGCGGGGCTGTCGCTGTGGAACGTCTTTTGAATCAATACCATATGCAAGCTGATAGCACAACTGTATACACATACCTCATTAAGCCAAATTAGAGCAAGTGGGATCTGTCGCCTTCTGATTAAAACAAACACGTCTAATTTTGGCATGTCCTATCTCCCATCCGCAGAACCACCCTGGAGGCATTTTCATAAACACAGTAAAGCCTGCACAAGTTCCCAAGGCCAATACCGCCATGCATGCTCCTAAGGGTTGCTGTTCACCCTGATGCGTTCCCTCAAACGGCTGGGGAAGCATGGCATCCCCCCAAAGGGATACTCACTCTCACTTTCTGAAATGGAAAAAGCCACTTTGAAGTGTCAGTAACGAGTCCAAAGCACTAAGATTGGTGGGTCCCCGCCTCTCTTCTGCAAAAACTCTTCATTCAGAGAAATCCCTAATATAAGGCTTCCCTGGTGGCTCAGATGGTAAAGAATCCACCTGCAATGCTGGAGACCCAGGTTCAGTCCCTGGGTCGGGAAGATTTTCTGGAGAAGGAAATGGCTACCCACTCCAGTATTCTTGCCTGGAGAATCCCATGGACAGAGAACCCTATCGGGTTACAGTCCACGGGGTTGCAAAGAATCGGACACAACTGAACGACTAATATTTTTCACTTTCAATACAGTGTAGCTGGTGAGAATTCTTTTTTAATCCTACTTACATTTTTATAATTACCCGTGAAGAACTGACAAAGTAAATTACCTTATTACGGAATCATAGTTTCCAGAAAGCACAGGAAAGCAAAAGTATTTTTCCTTCTGAGCAACTTAGCAGTCAACTTTCTAGGTACTTTCAGGAATTCCTAAAATATTCAGGAAACTGCCAAGGCAGCGGACACAGTGATTCAGAACTGAGAGTGTGGACACCAGTGTCGTGCTAAAAGTTTCAGAACTGTGGCTGACCTGGTGTGTGGCCAGGATGCGTTCAGCTGGACAAACATTCCTCCCGTTCCAGATGCGGGAGGCATGCGTTCAGTTGGACAAACATTCATTGAAATCCTGCTATTTACCAGGATCCCTGCAATGGGGGAGAACTGGGTTCGATCCCTGGGTTGGAAAGATCCCCTGGAGAAGGGAAAGGTTGTACACTCCAGTATTCTGGCCTGGAGAATTCCATGGACTGTACAGTCCATGGGGTCACAAAGAGTCAGACACGACTGAGCTACTTTTGCTCACTGCTATATACCGGGCTTACAGGGCTGAAAGGAAAAACACAGGCTATTTTGCCGATGCCTTTGAAGAGCTTGGAGCCTGGCTGTGGAAAAGTCCAGGGATGCACATAGTAGTCATGGGGAACATAAAGCATAAAGAAATCCCTGAGAGTGAAGGACATCAAGGAAGCCTTCTTATGGGAAACAGTGCTTCAGGTGAGGCTTGAAAAAATATGATAAATAAGGGTAAGCTAGAAAAATGGAGGGCATCCAGGTTGAGGACAAAAACAAGGCAACGTTTAAGGCACACACAAAGAGCACGTTGTAGGCTGGGCCAGTTCCCAGAAGGGCTGGGGTACACACTCAGCCACAGCAGCATTTAAATTGGAGGCAGGAGACTTCTCGGGCAATCCAGCGGTTAAGACTTCGCCTTCCAATGCAGGGGGCGAAGGTTTGATCCCTCATCAGAGAGCCAAGATCCCACATGCCTCCCAACCCCAAATCCAAAAACATAAAACAGAAGCAATATTGTAACAATTCAATAATGACTTTAAAATAAACTGGGGGAGCAGAAAGGCTAGCATTCCAGAAGCCTTGTCCTCTGAACCCTGCTGGAAAGAAAAGCCTGAGCTGGGCTTATGATGACTCTGGAAATCCAAACCATAACATGATAGGAGTCTGTGGTCATTGTCTATGTTCTATCTGCTTGCTTGGAATCTTTTTAGGGACACTCTCCCATCATGAAACCTCGGGGTGACCTATGTGATGTAGGCCAAGTCAGTCAGGAGGTTACTGCAGTGTCACTGGGTCATGGAGAGGCATACACTGCAACCCAAGCTGTTCCCAAATACTATTGCCAGAAACCTAGAGTCTCCGGTGACTTTTCTGCCACCACCCTGTGAGGATGGCCAAAGAGTGACGCCCATGCTCACAGCAGTACTGCTGAGGTTCCTGGAAATGGTCCCAAGCCTGCCTGCATCCAGCAATGTGATCTCGGCCTCATCTTCTGAACCCGCCAACTACATGGGCCCCCAATTCTATTTCTGTTTGATTACTGATAAATATGTGGATTTCCTCTCAGTATTGATAACAAAAGTCTCTGCTGCTGCTGCTGCTAGGTCGCTTCAGTTGTGTCTGACTCTGTGCGACCCCATAGACTGCAGCCCACCAGGCTCCCCTGTCCCTGCGATTCTCCAGGCAAGAACACTGGAGTGGGTTGCCATTTCCTTCTCCAATGCATGAAAGTGAAAAATGAAAGTGAAGTCGCTCAGTCGTATCCAACTTGTAGCAACCCCATGAACTGTAGCCTGCCAGGGTCCTCCATCCATGGGATTTTCCAGGCAAGAGTACTGGAGTGGGGTGCCATTGCCTTCTCCAAACAAAAGTCTCTAAGAACGGACAAAAAGGTCAACTGGGGAACTTCAAGTTTAAAGTACTCAAGGAAGTAATATACGTGTATGAAAATATTTTCTTATCCATAAAACACTATCCAAATATCAGTTATTAGTTTCACTGTGGTAATATTAACAATTAGTCAGTATTATATTACATATAAACATTAACAACTAATAATTAATCAATATGGCCTTCATTCTTATATCAATATTCCAAATGCGTAGCCTTTAAACTGTAACTAACAATGTTTATTTAGTGCTGACTTTGCACCAGGTATGTTTCTATGTAGTTTGCTGATCTCACTTAACCCTCATAAACAACCCCCATTATTATTATTGGGGGACTATTGGGCACTATTATTATCTTCCCAATTTTATAGAAGAGGAATTGTAAGCCTTGAAAGATTAAGAGAGACTCCCTGGTGCTCAAGGGGTTAAGATTCCACCTTTCAATGCAAGGGACTCAGGTTCCATCCCTAGTTGGGGAACTAAGATCCTACATGCTGTGGGGCAGCTAAGCCTGGGTACCGCAACCACTGAGCCTGTACACCACAACTACAGATGCCCACGTGCCACAACACAAGACTCCACACGCCGCAGTGAGGATTCCATGTGCCACAACTAAGACCCGACACAGCCAAATAAATAAATATAAAAAAGAGAGAAACATTAAGAAACAGACCCAATGTCACAAAGTAGAGAAGGGTGTGAGCCTGGGTAGCATGGAACACGGAGAAGGCAACGGCACCCCACTCCAGTACTCTTGCCTGGAAAATCCCATGGATGGAGGAGCCTGGTGGGCTGCAGTCCATGGGGTCGCTAAGAGTCGGATATGACCGAGCGTATCCTTCACTTTCATGCATTGGAGGAGGAAATGGCAACCCACTCCAGTGTTCTTGCCTGGAGAATCCCAGAGACGGGGGAGCCTGGTGGGCTGCCGTCTATGGGGTCGCATGGGGTCAGACACGACTGAAGTGACTTAGCAACAGCAACAGCATGAAACAAACACTGCCTTTCATTGTCCCTCATCTCCTGAGAACTAATGCTCCAACTTCCTTTAAACTGGTATTTCTAAACAAATGGCTTGTAGCAAAGCAATTTATACTCCAAAGTCCACATTAACACATGGCAACTGTCTTTCCCAAATCTTGCCTTTGCTGGCTTCTTTCCTCCATAAATGCACCACCCCCGTGTTCCATCATGTAAGCTCCATCCTTGAGAATCGGTTATGATGCCTCTTCCCTCAACCCCTCCCATGGTCCACCAGCAACCCCATCAGGTGGGCTCCACCTGATGTGGATCTCAAATCCTCTCCTTCTCCCTAGCCTCCCTCACACACCTCTTTCAATCCTTCTACACGCGTCAACTAAACTTTCACCTGGCTTCTCTATGACCCCCTTTGAAAGCATTCTGCATCCACATTTTTCTCTGAAAATACAGACCTCATCTAATCATCTGTCTGCTTTAAACCTTCATCAGCTGTCACTGCATACAGAATAAGACAGAAACTCCTTAGTACTACATTAAAAACTCTTCACAGATCCCCCAACCTACCTTTCCTGTCTCATCTTCTTTTATGTTGCTCCAGTTAAGGTCTGGAGGGTATTTCATGCTGTGAAGTAGATCTTTAGGGACCTCTCTTGCTTCCCTTAACTTAGTTAATTTACTCGCTCATATCTAGATAATTATATACTCTAGTTAAAATTAATAAAATGGAATTTCTTCTAAAACATCCTGGTAATTTAAATCCACTCTCTCCAACTACTTTGCCATCATTATTCTGAATTAGTGGCTCTTTTATGAAAAGAAATAATTATATTCTATATAAGCCAGAGTAAAATGCAAATTGCCAAAATTGTACGGTTTGGGTCCAGGAAAGAGGCTTCTTAAGGTCAGAATCCTAGAACAGTCTTCTGGGAGTGTATAACATTTTTTTTAAAGGTTTCAAAGACCAGTTGCAAAGCAAAAAGTGGTGAGGCTTGCAAACTGCCTTGTATGAATGGGGAAGGAGACTAAAGGTTTCAGCTGGTGATCAGGAAACCTCAATGTCTCAAACATCTTTCTCCACGGGTCATAAGTGGGAAAACCAATTTTTAACAATGCCTTATAGATGAGGGTTTCTGAACTACCACACAATTGACATTTGGGGCTAGATAATTCTCTGCTGTGGGCCAGCCTGTACACCACAGGCTGTTCAGCAGCACCCCTGGCTTCTGTCTACTAGACATCACAACATTCTCCGTTGTGACAACCAAAACTGCCTGGGGGGAAAAAACCCCAGGCAGTTGAGAACCAATGATATTAATATCCAGGCACAGAGAAATCAAAACTACAATGAGATATCACTTCACACCAGCCAGAAGAGCTATCATCAAAAAATCCACAAACAATAAATGCTGGAGAGCACGTGGAGAGAAGGGAATCCTCCTAGACTGTTGGTGGGAATGTAAATTGGTGCAGCCACTATAGAGAACAGTATGGAGGTTCCTTAAAAAACTAAAAATAGAGCTACCATATGACCTTGCAATCCCACTCCTGGGCACATATCCAGAGAAAAACATGAACTGAAAGGTGCACCCCAATGTTCACTGCAGCACAGTTTACAAGAGCCAAGAATGGAAGCAATCTAAATGTCCACTGATGGAGAAATGGATAAAGAAGATGTGGTACACATATGTAATGGAATCCTACTCAGCCATTAAAAAGGATGAAATAATGCCATGTGCAGCAACACGGATTGACCCAGAGAATGTCACACTGAGTGAAGCAAGTCAGACAGAGAAGGAGAAATATCCTATGACATTCCTTACATGTGGAATCTAAAAAGAAAGGATACAAATGAACTTACAAAACAGAAAGAGACGCACAAACTTAGACAGTAAACTTACGGTTGCCAGGGGGTGGAAGGGACAGTTGGGGAGTTTGGATGGACATGCACACACTGCTATATTTAAAATGGATTACCAACAAAGACCTTCTGTATAGCACATGGAACTCTGCTCAATGTTGTGTGGCAGCAGGGATGGGAGGGGAGTTTGGGGGAGAATGGATACACGTATATGTATGGCTGAGTCCCTTCACTGTTGACCTGAAACTATCACAAGGCTATACCCTAATACAAAATAAGAAGCTAAAAAGAAAAAAGAAAAATACCCAGGCACACAGGTCAGCACCACTCCTCCTGAACTGTATTTTCTTCCTTTTCCTCCTTCCTTGTGATAAAAATCAAAGTGCCCTTGACCACATAAAGTGAAAACCAGACCAACAAAGACATACATTCCCTGTGATGGTACTAAAGGGATTGTTTCTGACAAGTAGCCAAATACTGACTGCCCCCTGTGCAAAGAATGACACAGACAAGGACAGGTAGATAGACAGAAGGAACATACTGGCTTCTTGCTCAGATTAATAAAAAATCTTTCTTTAATTAATAAAAATCAGTCTTTTCTCTCTCCTTTCTCTCAGGCAGAGCCTGGAGTGCCACTGACAGGCTAAAACCTGATCCTGGGAAAGTCATCCGCTGTGCTGGTTTCTGGGCGGGGCTGGGACACTCCAGGTGCTAGGCCAGCATATCTGATGTCACAGGGACACAAACAAGGAAACAGCACAGGTTCGACTTCATTTCAAGGTCCATTAGCAGCACCAAGAGGGGGGAAGCTGCACTTCCAAACACAGTCCCTGGAACTCAGCAGGAACATTTTTCAATTTTCGAATGCTAAGAATAACAATTATGGTTCTTTTCTTGAGAAAAACATCCCAGTTCAAATACACCACACTTCAACTCCAAATACTAGAATATGTTGCATGCTGAAACTTACATTTGGAAAACGCAGGGCTGCCTAATGTTCAATTTAGACTCAGTATCAGAAAGCATCCTCTTAAGCTGTGCCTGTATTTTCGATTTTGCGAATGTTTCCCAATTCATTCACCTTGCAACTGTAAGCGATCACAGCACAAGGGGATGGATGTGGTCATGATGTTCTGTCTTCTAGTCAACTGTTAGCATTGGCCAGTTATTCAGCTGATGTTGAATGACAACAAGCCCTTGAGAGTATAAATGAATAAATTTGTACACACAAGTGCCCACACTCCTGCTTCCCCTCCCCTCACCAGAGAGCTGCACAATATCCCCACTCCCTGCAAATATTACAGCCTAGAGTGGGAACCATCACATACTATCAGGGCTCCACAGCACCAAATCACCCACAGGAAGTTCAGTCATGGTCGAGAAACACGGAGTTGTATTTATTAGATGGTGTCTGCCACTGTTGTCTAAAACAGGAAAATGAGAAGCCAAGTCCCACTTGTAAGCAAATCCCTGTACATGTAAGTGGAGAAGGGGAGCTACAGGGAGGAATTCCTTGCAGAAGTGAAATGCTCTCCCCTCCAGCATAATCCAATCAATGTGGACAGTACTTACTAAACACCTTCAACAGCCAGGCTTTGAACCAGACACAGATGGCCAAACAAGGATAGAAGCAGACAATGACAGTCCTCAGCAGGCCAGCATTTTCACATTACACACCTGTAGCTCTTTACCTCTCCCCATGTCAGTACGTGACCAAGAACCACCAACCCTACCCTATTCTCTCCCCTTCAGAATTTAAAATCACAAATCCAGAGAAAAGCAGAATTGGTCTTTCAAAAAAAAAAAAAAACACCCAAGTATCATTCCTAAAATAAGTAATTTTGACAAGGAAATATACAAGTTCTATCAGTGATTAAACCTGAAGAAATCATGATTGGTTGAAAGGTAGGTTTGGGGTTTTTTTCAATCTATTTTTTCATTTCTTTGATTCACCTTCCTCTTCAGTAAGATAAAGATTGCTCAAAAATGCAGTTCAAATCTGGTTCTTTACTTTCCTAAAGTCCATTTCCACCACAGTTTCTCTAGGGGAACATTCATTTTCACATAATAAAAAAGCCCTAGAGTAATAAATTTGGTAAGACAAGCCATTTTGGATAAAAATCACATACAACATAGTTAAACAGAGCAAGGCAAGGGGAGACACACACACACATATCCCTAAAAAGAAAATAAATTTAGAGAATTCTTCTTCAACTGCTATGGTATCCAATTTAGATACAGTTTATAGTCAACCAGAAGATATATCAGCGAGCAATAAGACACAACAGTGAGCAATCAGAAACATCCGTTAGCAATAAGACACCAGAGTAAGCAGTAAAGACACACCAGGGAGAACATTTCTGAGCAATTACCACATGTCTTAATGCAGCGAGGGAGGAAGAACCACTTCACTCAACTAGTATTGGAACCCAATAAAAAATGAACTCTCATAGCTCAAAAGCCACCCCTGCTATGACAGGAGGGATGTGAGAACTGCTAGCCTGGCCATGGACCAGGGAAGAGGGCAAAAAAGCCATGAGGGGTTGACCATGAACTAGGACTGGGAACTCAAGCGCTTTGGCCCTCTTTATGGCACACTAACCCACAGACCTGGCAAATAAAAATACATGTGTGTTCTTTGCAGGACACAATGGCCCCTCCGACCTTTGGAGGAAATAAAGGCGGATGCCTGCATTCTTCACATCACATCTATAGTCACTGTGGCTAGTGCCGTGTCTGGCAGGGGTGCATATGCATGCACGCACTCACAGAAGGATGACATTTCTTTTTGTTGTTGCTTAACACACAGGTCCAAAGAAACAGACCCTCGGACAGAAAAAACTTCCATTTTAGACAGGATATTAAGTAGTCCAGGAAACTGCCAGCTCTCTAGGAACCTCGAAGAAAATGGGAGCACATTTTTCTAGACTCACTGTTTGAGATGATTCACAAAATGGAAAGCAAGGAGCGGGGAAAACAATCTCTTCTCTGCTTGGCATGAGGAGGTCTTCACCTCAGCCCCACCCCCTCCCACATACTTAAACTCATAAAACCTGCGAAAGCACTTACTTCTGAGATGCTGAGAAGAATAAACAAAAGCAAGGCTCCAAGTTCCTCCAAGGCTCAGGAACTGGAAACAGTTTAATGGCAGAGAATGGCGAGTTTCCTCTCCTTCCTTCTAACATCTTACCTGGGTAGCAATCCATCTCTAGTCTGCATCTCCTCCTCAATCCCCAGTTGCCTCCGTCCTAACCACCTTCTAAGTTTACCTTCCTATCAGAAGCCTTCCAAAGACAGCCCCTCTTACAGTGACCATAGTTTGCTTTATTCCATGCATGTGTATTATTTTTCTAATTGGCCAGTAAAAATCTCAAAGGTATGGGGCGTGTCACACACGAAAGATGAAAACAATTAAGAATGAGGTTAGTTATCAAAGGCAGAACTTTAAATTAGCTCCCTTTTCCCAAAAAGGAAAGATAAAAAACCAAATTCTCTGGTTCTATAAATATTAGTAAAAGCACAGCACCAGTGGCACTTTTAAAGAAGCCCTTTTCAAATCCAAGGACTTTGTGCAGAGGTCCCCAATCTTTTTGGCACCAGGAATCTATTCAATGTAAGACAATTTCTTCATGGACAGGAAAGGGGGGTGGTTTCAGGGTAACTCAAGTGCATTACATTTATTTGGACTTTATTTCTATGACTATTGTTATCAGCTCCACCTCAGATCATCAGGCATTCGATCCTGGAGGTTGGGGACCCCTGACTTAGAGAATGTGCTCAGAGATATTTGTTAATCAAGTGTACTAGCTCCATGCATGGGCCAGGGACTCCATTTGAAAAGAGTAGTCACTGCCTCCATCACATTTCATTCCACAATTGTGTACCCTGGGACTTGAAACTCAGGCAGGAAATCTCCCTGTGAGCCTGGCACACAAACAAGACAATCAGAGGCAGTGAGGTCCCTTATCAGGGAAAAGAATGATGGTAGACACATGGACATGGGCCCTCTAGGACAGAGGCAGTGGGAGGCAGCAATGCCAGAGACAGAACACCACCACCCCCCTACACACACAACCCTCTGAAACAGGAACCTACAGAACTGCCAGGAAATCAGAGAGGACCTTCTCAACAGCACTTCCTACTGGGAACAGGGGTGGAGGAGTGGAGGCTGGAGAGGCCTGGGTTCCATTTATTAATAAGCAGCTCAACACAGTGGGAGGTTTTCTTGTCTAATTACAGAAGCTGCTGGAAACTGCAAGGAAGACAGGATTTATGGCCCAGATGACACTGCCTCTGTGTTGTAATTAAAAGTTATTTTTAATGCCTCTGTTTGGTCAGATACTTTGGATTATTAGAAATATAGTTTGCAATTTAAAACTTGCTAAAGGGCAGAGAACACAGCAGAAAGGTAATACAACAAGCTTGCATAATGTGAAACAGTTAAATGTTTTGACACTGGGAGGTGGGAAAGGAAAAGAATCTCGTTCCACTTAAGGCTGTGAGTTTCCTATAAGAAAGGGAGAGAAAAACAAGCCAGAGAGGGTACTAAAGTAGATTTTTAAAATTTCAAAAGTAACCCAGCTATTTATTTTATCCATTAGCTAGAGCTTGTATACCACCCACCAGGAGTATAGACAACTTATTCACAGCCATTCACTCAAAGCACCTAATCCTTATCCTCATCAAAGCTCTTTGCTTTGTCCTGGGTCCCCAGGAAATGACAGTGGTCACCTAACAAGGGCAAGGCCTAGCTTAACCACAAAGGCCAAGAGGCCAACGTCAGGGCAGAGCGATGTGGGGGAGGTGGGGGAGTGGGTGGGTGGATCCAAATGTGAGCTGTAGACAATACACATTATGTATGATATGGGGATTGTTTTAAATCCATTTCTATTCTTTTATCCAAGAGTCCAGTTTCAAGAAGGGGGTCAGACACACACATCCAGGTGTCCACAAGGGGCTACAGAATCAGGCCAAGATCAGGCAGGGGCCATTTATTCCCCAAATGCCATTTCTAGAACGCCTATTTCCCTGGATCCACAAAGGAGGCAAGTTTGCCATGGCTCTTCTTTAACAGCAGGGAGGAGAGAATCTATTATGTGGAACAGACTTTGAAATTGTTTGATGAAAATGGGGAGGGGAAGGAACCTCTACCTGGTGTGAGCCTCCCAGATCACCTCTGTATTTCCTTTATCCCTGCTATGAATCTTCTCATTAAAAGTAATTCCAGGAGCTCATTATGGGAAACATATCACAGAAACCACCCAATATTACACATCATGAGACTGTAAAAGCCTTTGAACACATTATTCAAAAATAAATTTAAAGTTAGGGTTACAGGGACCATACTAAGTTGATGGGATTTATCTTATACCAATAAGAACCACTGTGCCCCTGTGGTTCTCTTCCTAGTTCAGAGCAGGCCTTGACTCCACATCTGGGCATAGACTCGTGGTCCTTACCTGCCACATTAATTTTCTCAAGTAAGCTGGGAACAGGTGTGGTGGAGTTGGTCAAGTTTGTCCCTGTGCCATTGCTTACGAGGTTGTCCACCTTTGACTCCAACTTGCCAATGCGCTGCAAAATGTTATCCAGCAACACAGCAAGAGTCTTCTTCAGATCTGCAACAGAAAATATACACAGTGTTTAAGTACAACAGCTTAGATGTCCTCCGGTCCCCCCCATATCGGCCTGGCACACACATGCACACTCACGCTCGTTCTCTCTTTCCCTCAAAATGTGGCAAATCAAAAAGCACCACATGAAGATCTGTCCTAACAAACTCCACCTGAAAGGCAACAGAGGCCACATTCAAGGGGCCCAGAGAGTCCAAAACACATCAGTTCGCTCTGTAACACAAGCTTCACAGTAAGTGACATAAAACTGTTCGGCTAGTAGGTTGAGAGATGCTGTTATTTAGCATCCTACCAAAGCATTCAACTCTTCCTCCTCTCGCATGGTGGTTACTAACACACAGAATGACAAGCCCCAAATGCAAGGCCTTGAAAACTTCCAGATCAAGTTCATTGTTGTTGTTGTTTGTTTTTTAGTGCTGTATACTCTTGCAAGTCCCAATTTTTTGAAAAGTCTTTACTGCCGTTGGTTACATATGGTAATACTTAATAAAAAGTTATGGGCTTTCTTGGTGGCTCAGTGGTAAAGAATACACCTTCTAATGTAGGAGATGCAGGTTCAATCCCTGAGTTGGGAAGATACCCTGGAGAAGAGAATGGCAACCTACTCTAGTATTCTTGCCCGGGAAATCCCATGGACAGAGAAGCCTGGAAGGCTACAGTCCATGGAATCACAAAAGAGTCAGACACAACTCAGCGACTAAATAACAACAACAAGATAAAAGCTACAGTTTCAGATTTCAGATATGCTGGATAATCCAAAGTTAACTATAATGCAATTTAGAAGCACACCAGATTCATTCATTGATTCGAAGTGAAAGTCGCTCAGTCATGTCCGACTGTTTGCAACCCCATGGATTATACAGTCCATGGAATTCTCCAGGCCAGAATACTGGAATGGGTAGACTTTCCCTTCTCCAGGGGATCTTCTCAACCCAGGGATCAAACACAGGTCTCCTGCATGGCAGGCAGATTCTTTACCAGCTAAACCACAAGGGAAGCCCAAGAATACTGGAGTGGGTAGCCTATCTCTTCTCCAGTGGATCTTCCCAACCCAGGAATCGAGTGGGGGTCTCCTACATTCCAGGAGGATTCTTTACCAACTGAGCTATCAGGGAAGGAGTTCATTCATTAAAGATATTAATTAAACAACTACGATGTGCCAAGCATTGTTCTAGATGCTGGGACTATTTTCTTCTGGTGCTTACATTTACGAGTTGATTCTCTTTCTTACATATCTGGCTATGGGTTACAGAGAAATGTACTTCTCTCCAGATAAATTACAGACGCATTATCTTCAGGCCTACATAAGGTATTTATTAAGTTTGTATACAAGGTACTCTACACACAGAGAGAGATTAAGTTAGCCCCCCTCCTCTGGAAACTCAAAGACAGTCTGACTCGTACATGTGAGCAAGGCAGGAGGACCACAGGGCAGCAGCTATGTGAACAGAATTCAGATTCACTTATGAGCTGGGAGTGGGCCAGGGGAGCAGGGTGCAGCAAAATCCTGAATTCAGACAAAGGGGAACCTTCCATTCTGCTGAGAACAGAGCACACCTGCACTGAACAGGTGCTCAGATCTGGCCAGGGAAGCAGCACAGTCTGGACCAATCCACCAACCCAGAGCACAGCCCATGACCGTCCACTAACAAGCAGGCAGGCTTTCTATTTCCAGTCAAGAGAGAAACACTCATCCGAACAGAAACAAGACACATAACTGACATGCAAGTTTGCATTTCCGGGGTTTACAGACAGCATCACTGAAGCTCACTAAAGGCTGGAAACAGAAGCCACATCTTTATCCTGGAAGTCTGGATCTTTGTGCTTAGCATAATCTCAATCTCCCCGCCACTCCCAACACCAAACGTAAGACTTCTTCACAGCATTAAGATCTGTAGCAGTCTGTGCATTCAGTCTCTCTAACAAACATCTGACCAGGTCTACTTTTTATTCTTCATTGAGTATGTTACCCACAGATACTAAGATAAGCTGGCCATGCAAAAGAGCAATTGGCCAAAAATAAGATTATAACAAAGAAGGTTAAAAAGGAACTAAGAGTTCCTGAATGTCTATCAGGTGCCATGTACATATATAAGGAACTGCATTTATTAATAACTTCATATTCTCCATGAAGCAGGTGTGACTTCATTTTACAGATGAGAAAACTGAGGTTCAGACAGGAAGCAATATGCTCGTGGTTCCAGACATACAAAATCACAAATGGGGACTTGACTCAGGTCTGCCTAATTCCCTGATGCCTCGCTGCTACCAGCCAGAAGTCAAGAGCCAGGGCTGAGAAAAGAAACCAAGTGTGAAATTCAGTGACTTTCAGCCTAGTGATTAAGGGCTTAGACTCTAATCACTTCCTAGGTTTGAGTCCTCTCTCTCCACTTCTGTACCCTTATTTGTACAAGAGTGAAAAGAATAAGCCTACCTCTTTGGCGTTATAATGAGGACGTAATGAGTTAATATTTGTAAAATGTTTTGAACACTGCCTGGCACATAATAAGTGCTACATAACTGTCTGTTACATAGGTAAGTTAAAAAAATAAAACCTTTGGAAAACGCTCTCATCCTTCCTAGAGAAATCTCTCCCCGAGTGATGCAAAGCTTTATCGTTTTATCCAAAGGGTCATGAGATCACGCTCCTCGGGGGCTGCAGCCTGACAACCAGTGTGACTCACAGCCTGTCCCTGACACATCATTAGCTGACACAGGCAGCAGGAGTCAGCCACCAGCTCTGGTCTTACACTGACTCTGAAGCACTGACTGCCTCTCCAGAGCTCTGAAGACTGCCAGAGGCTAGCCACACAGATGGGGGCCATGGTGCTGCTCAGAGGTGGCTGCGTGCACTCTAAAGAAACCACTCCTCAGAAAAATGATATCCATCTCCCTTCCCCTGCCCCGCAGTCTCAACCTCTTTGCCCAGAGCCTGAATTGTCAGCCAAGGCATCCACGTGTAAAAAAGGCATTTAACTCTTACCAGCAATAGTAGTTAGCCAGACACAGAGGCCCGATCTGCTAGTCTGTCTTTACTCAGGTTTCTCAGTTTCTACGCTATTGACACTTCGGTCAGATAATTCTTTGCTTGCCAGGAGGGTGGGGAGCAGGAGGAAGGAGGCTATCCTGTACTGTAAGGTGTCTGTAGCATCCCTGGACTCTAGACACTAAATGAGAGTAGCAATCCTCCTGTGTGAACCAGAAATGTCTTCAGACATTGCCAATGTCCCTCCTGGGGAGTACAACTGCACTCCATTCGAGAACCACTGAATTAAGCACATTCTCCCAACGCTTGTCTTCTGCACTGCCCTTCTGCAGAGCTATCAAGATAGAACTTGGACACAAGGGTTATGGGAGAAAGAATGAAGAGTGAAAAGATAGTCACTAAACTTGCATTATGTATGACTTCCACGGTGACACTACTGCAAATGTGATGCAAAGTACAACGAGAAGGTGGGAGCTGACAGAGGCCCATGCTGCAGGCCTCTCAAGAGCTGGTAACCCCTTCCAGCCTTTTGCCCTTGTGTTAAAAGGCAGCAGGACTCCTGGTGAGAGTCTCCCAACCACAGCTTTTGGTGATAGTTATTGCTGGCACACACACCCTGGATACAATACACGGTGGTCACATCAGCATTAAGAAGACATTCTTCCTCGATTCTTAAAACACAATCCATCAATAAATGTGACTTACTATCTCTTGTTGATCCCACCTACATAGATGGACCTTTTGTGACTCTATGACACGGTATAAAGGAATTCATGATGATGAGAATGCTGATGTTCACCATCATCACTCTACTCCAATACTACTACTGCTAAGGTTGCTACTGCTGCTATTATCACTATATTGATGCAACTGCTACTATTGTTCCTCCACCAGCACCAGCAATACCATTTATTGAACCTCATGTGTTAGTTACTGGGCTAAGCATTTTACATGGATTAATTCATTTGGTCCCACAAGACAATATGAGAAACATGTTGCCATTCCCATCTCCATCATACAGATGAGTAAACCACAGTACCTAGAGGTTAACTAATTTGTCCCACGTGACTGCAGATCTAGGGTCCAAACCCAGGCAACCTGGTTCCAGACCCAACAGTTCTTACCCACCATGCTTTACTGCTTCTTAAGGAACCTTATGGACCTTCTAGCCAGCAAGCATCTCTGACTTGCTGCTTCTGAACACACTTACTTAGTAGGGATTAAGTCCTGGGCTTCTGCCGTGTGTCCCTGTTAAATCACACCCCAACCTCCCTCAAGACTCACTGATGGGGCAGTTCTGTGAGCAACTCCAACACTTAAACATAATGAAGAACTTGTTTTTCTGTGTCTTCTCCCTTAAATTCCATGAATTGAATACAAGGCTATTAAAAACCTTGGCCTCTCTAGACACTTTTCCTGAGTAGGCATGTTTTTTCTCCCAATGTGGAAAAAAAGAAAAAAGTTCATTTTCAATTCAAGCAGCTATTTGAGTTACTATTTTGAGACACTCCAACACAAGATAAAAGATACTTGTGTCAATAAAATACACAAGGGCAAAGATGATCCCAAGTTCATCTCTGAGTCCTTACAAACTGGCATGGTGCCTGGCACATTACAGTAATCAGTAAGTGTGTGTTACCTAAGTGGATAAGTAAATGAATGAACCAACAAATAAATGAACTACAGTCTTCCCACAAATAAGGCTGAATAAGCGATACCTTTCTAGGTGATGCAATTGTTTCTCACCTTTGTATTTCACAGCTAAATCTGCAAGAACTGTTAAAGAGTTTTATTGCAATTTTAAACTTAATACAGAGTATTTTTGTATGCATTCTTAGTCTTAATGTTAACCCATATATTTGATAAGACTGAACACTCAAGACTAATTTCATATAGTTTAATAAAGAAATGAAAGGAAAATATTCTTCCAAATTCCAGTATAATATCTTCATATTTATCATTGTGTTTTATACTTATTACAGCCATAAACTGTATCCTCAGCAGGATTACAGTTTCCAATTACTAACAGACTTTTAAAATTTTGTTTGTGCTTCAAAGCCTCAGTAATAAAAATTTAATCCCAACATTACTATTGCAATTCTGTGTTCTGAAAACTTATTGAACGTGATAAAGAAGAGATCAAAGTAAGTGAAAACATTTTAAATGTCCCTCTGGGGAAAGAAAGCTTTGGTTTCTATCAGGCCAGGAGTTCTTTGATAAAGAAGGAGATCAACAAAATCTCAGAACAGGTGCCCTGGCAGCTCTGTAAGTTTTCCTTTCTGGAAAGCCATGACAGTAATGGTAAGAGAGGCCGGAAGAGGTTTTCATATCCTTGAGCAGAACAGTCAAGGATTTATCACTGCCAGCTATACCTTCTCCCATAGCTGGGGTCCAAGGAGATGGAAACTAAAGAAAGGGGGTCCTGCTGGTGGAAAAAGATCTATCGGTTTATAGGTCTACTGGCTAAAGCTGTGAGACTGCCCAGATCGGCAAGTCAGTTAAGCAAGGATGTGCTGACCCCACCCCATTCCCCTGCAACATGCTTTCCAAGCAGGAGTTCTCCAGCCTGCAGTCCATCAGGCTCAGTTGTGGAGTCAGAGGTACCAGGTTCCATCCTCAAGCCACTCTGTTGGAACCTGCACAACCCACACGTCAAAGATTCTGGGCCCAGCCACAATCGAGAACTACATTTAAAGTGGCTGCCATGATTCACTGGCACAGAACCAACTGTGCAATGAGCAAGGACTTACATCAGAACTGCCAAAAATCATTTATATCTGGGCTTGCTCCTAACGCAAATCCCTCTCTACCATGGCCACCCTCAAGGGCAGAGCTCGAACCAGAGGACCACAGAGCAGATTCATTCACTGCTCTGGAGAAGCCAGCAAAAGACAGGGCGATAATGAGAAAGGAAGGTGCTAATGAAAAATGAATTAACCCCAACCTCCCATTCCCACTGACTGCCAGGAATGTCAGGTTTCATCAGTTACATGTTTGAAAATTAATTTGAAAGTGACCTTTCCACAGAAAGATAATACGGTTAGAGCAATGACCAAAATACAGTCCATTCATTATGTACAAGGACATTCGAAGCAGTGTTAGTTATAAAAGAGAACAGTGTTATTTATTACAGATAAGCTGTGGACACTACCCAAACACCAGCAAAAAGGTTGCATTATATGATGTCCAATTATTCCTAAAATGGAATAAATCACTAGGTTGGAGCCTGGGGAGAGCAGAGAGCAGGTCCATCCTGTCATCTCTGTTTATTGCCACAAGCTATTGACCCCAAGAACTCAATAAACATTTATTGAATGAAACGTTTTGATGAAAAAGGAAAAGTGTACGGTCATTAAAAAGACCTAATGGATGAGGAAATACAACAAAGATGAGCTTTAAAAGCTCGGTATAAAATATTCCAATTTTAAAAAATAAGCATACATATATCCATCTGCATTTAAATAAAGGACTAGAGAGAAATCAAATTTATCTGGGTTTGGGGGTAAGAAGTATTTTCTTCCTTATTCTTTATTTATAAGAATGCGATGATGGACTTGGGACTACCTCTGCCCTTGTGTGTTTTATGGAATAGTATCTTTTATCTTGTGTTGAACAGCTTTGAAATAGTGACTCACATGGCTGCTGGAATTGAAAATGATTTTTTTTTCCTTTCACAGTTGAAGAAAAAAGAAGCTGACCTAGGAAAAGTGCCTGGAGGGTCCCAGGTTTTGTCAGCCTCATGTTCCAGATGCTCTGAATTTTCTATCAATGTTCATATCACTCTGACCATCACAAAGGTATGAAATGCTCTCTGGAAATGCAGTCAGAACCATGTATTCTACCTCAGAACTCCAAAACACTGGCCACAGGTACCCTGACATCCCCTACCCTTCCAAGAAGCATCTCGGTCACTGACCAAGCTCCAGCTCATCTGAGTTCTTCAAGCCATTCAGAGGACAACTCACCCACATCTAAACTCACCAGTGAGCCCTTCACCCTGCAGTTGTCACAGGCAGCCAGACCAGGTCACAAAGGGAACAATTACCACCCAGTGAAGAACAGCTTCGGAGGCTCAGCATCACTGACTGCACGCTCTCCTGGGTTAGCTGGAGGCAATCAAGCTGTGACTTGAACTTGCACCTATTCCTGTGCTGTGGGGAGGGTCGTGAGGATTTCAAGGAATTTTGAGGCAGCACAATCTGAGACCGTATCTTATCTAGGCCTGTGGACAGTAGTTAGTGCTTTATGGAATCTGTAAACAGCCAGGATGGAGTTCTTGGGCTGCTTTCTCCCTTTTCCTAACACTTTGCCAGCTGCATGGAAAAGGACTCAAGCAACTTAGCAATCAGTATAGAAAAGTCCACAGGCTCTGAAAGGTCAAGTCCACTGTCATCCGAAGTCCCCAATGACTCCAGGGCATCTTCCTTGTCAAGAAAGAGGAGCCACAGCATAGCCCTCCCCACTCACCATCCACCCCCAGAAACTGCTCCAAAGGTGCCCACTTCATAGACAAAGCGAGAGAGGCTGCACTGGTCCATCCCACACCCATCAGAGAAAGACTTATCTTTGAATAAGAGACAATGACAATCACACATTCTGTTTCTAAGATGCCAAAGTCACTCAGTGGTGCTAACACACCTTTAAAAAGGGACCCAGGGCAGCGCCAAACTCTCCATAGAGTCCAGAGCAGCGGGCCTCAACCCTGGGGTGGAGCCCAGCATCTGTGTTGTCACAGCAGCCCTGGGGATCCTGGTGGGCACACCTTGCCAATCTTGTTTAGGAGGGAGTGGCAAGCCTGCTTCCTCCACACCACAGCTTATTTCCTCTCTTGTCTGGTTGGGTCCTGTCCTCTGTAAACCCTAAGAACAGCCGCATAAACAAGCTCCTGAAGCCCCATATTCAAGTGAATAAACAACATCAGGTCTACACGGACAATTCTTGTTGGCTCATAGCTACTGCAGGTCGGTGCAGGCCAAAGTGAGCAATAACTCATAACAAATACACATTACTGATCTAAGTGCTTTGATAAGCTTGGTCGCTTGCAATCCTTACAGCAAGCCTATCAGGTCAGTGATACTTAATCTGCTGTTTCTTAAAAGAGAAGGCGGGTTTTTAAAACATCAGTGACTTGCCCAAGGTCACACATCTAGTAAAGAATCCTTCCACAAGTCACAAATAAACACATTCCCAATGCCTTCCAGAATACACAATGGTTCCCATATCCGGATCCTGCATAAATAGCTACTTGGAGGCACCTGGACACCCAGTTCATAGGGAATCTCTTCTCATTTCCTGTCTCACTGAAAACATGACTGAGTCACTGTGATTTTCAAATTAGCCTCAGCTGGAGCCATACTACACAGAGTCAGAGTGGAGGGGATGCTGCTACTATTCACCCGTGGGTCCCACTATGTGCTAGGCAGGTGCTGAGGCCCCAGAATACTGTGGGGAACAAGAGAGATACAACTCCCTGCTCTCTGGGAGCTTACAATCTAAGTGGGGGAGACAGGTGATGGTAAACAGACATGACTGTGTCATGACAGGTGGTTTAAGTGCCAGGAAGAACGAGAAGGAAGCAGGGGTGGGGCTCTGCTTCTGAAAGGGTCCGGAAGGAGAGGCGGGAGACATCTCTGTGCAGGTGGAGGGAAGAGCAATCGCTGAGGTTCAGAGGCAGGAAGATGCACGGCCATCACCCAACAGCTGGTCCTAGAAGATGGCTGCGCCATGAGGCAGCATGAGCGGGGTGGACAGCTCTTCAGGGTGGCCGGGAGCTCTGTCCGAGCAGTTCTGACCGAAAGAGCCCAGGGACACAGCTGGAAACGGGAGGAGCTATGGCCCCCAGGGAAGCTGAAGGACCTACAGTTCAGGGCGGGATCTGAGTCTGAGGCCAATCCCTTCAACACCTGTGTTCCCTTCTCCAGCCAGGACCAGAAGCAGCAGTGTGGTGTGAAGAAAAGAGCTTGAGAACAAAGGGAAAACAAGAAAGAGTCTCCAGTGCCTCCTGGAGACCCAGATTCTGATTACAGAGCTGTCCTAAACACACCCGAGGTCCTCCTCAGACATCCAGACTGGGCGGGTGTGCCCGTGAACTTGGCCTAGCTCAGACGGGCACGCTGTGGGGGCCAGGCCTCTACCACAGGCTCCGTGGCAAAGCCCCAAGCCCCAGAGAGGCCTGTTTTCAGGTTCCAAGCTTTTAAAGCAGAGCCCTTTCTTGAATCATACCAGCCATATCACTGTAGAGTAACCAGGGCCTCCTCAGACAACCAAATGGCCCATCTCTCTCTCTCTCTTTTTTTTTTAACCCCATACCTGGTTCACTCCAAGAAGAATGTATTTCCCTCAAGGGCAATGGTGGTTTTCCCATATCACCCAGCCCTCCAAAAAATGTCCCTTGATCAAATTTGGAGGAACAGAGGCAAAAAGAAAAAATTTAAAAAAAAAACAAAAAAACACAAATCTTCACAGGCCTAGCCAATGAAATCCAAGTTCATTTTTTTTTTCCTAACACTAAATGGTGTTAGTCTTGGAAATGTACATCCCCAGGCCAACGGGGGCCACAGAAGCCCAAAGCTGCTACTGCTCCACTGCCCGCTGGCCAGCAACCAAAACTCCACCCTAGTTCTCCACCCCCACGTCCCTAAGGAAACAGAAAGAACTCCCTTCCTTCTTACTTCCCTACCCCGCTGTGGAAATGACAGTGGACAGGAGGGCAGGGGCAAGACAGCCTGAGCTCTACAGAAGGGCACCCACCCATCTCACCCCCACCACTCCCATCTCACCGAGACCACAGCCTGCAAAGCCACGGCACCCACGCCCTCTGCCTGCTTCTTCCACATCAGCACCAGCCAAGCTACTCCGTGCTCACTTTCTTCTAGCTGCAGTGGCCTCTGTTCTGCCCTAGGAGTGCACATGAGGCTTTTGCTGCTGCTGCTGTTCAGTAGCTGAGTCGTGCCTGACTCTTTGCGTCCCCATGGACTGCAGCACCCCAGACTTCCCTGTCCCTTCACTATCTCCCAGAATTTGCCCAAGGCCTTAGGACCTGGCATACACCATGCTTCTTGCCTGGCCTGATCTGCCTCCATCTCCCACCACGCCCAGTAGCTCCTCGGCATCCTTTGGGCTAAAAGACACCTCCCAGGAGAAGCCTTCTTTGACCTTCTCTTCCAAAGTATCAACAGCTCCACAAGTACTTAAAAAAAATTCCACTCTAATCATTTTTCTTCCTGGAATTTACTGTTATCTGTCATTCTCTTGGATATTACTTCTCCCTCCAAGTAAGTGTAACTTCTATGAGAGCAGGAACCCTGACGGTGTTTTCCCAGCTGTGCATATGAAGCTTCGATGGCATTGACAGATACTGGCCCACAGCACAGACATGGTCCAGAGTGGCAGGCTAGAAGGGTAACAGCCAATCTAGGGGACAGTCTAGGCCCAAGGAGTTCAGGGAACCAGGAGACAGGAGGTTAGGCAGAGCATGTGGACAGACCTGGAAGCCAAGAGGAAGCAGGCAGCACGGAAACAGGATATTGGTGGGGGGCTGGCCGAGAAGCTGGGGCTCTCGACTGCTTCAGCCTGAGCTGGTGACCTATCCCGGTCAGAGCATCCCAGTATACAGAGAATCAAGTGAGAAGAGTCAAGGTTAATAGGGTGAGGATGGACCCCTTGGTTGGGGAGAGGTGTGTCTCATCAGCCCAGGTTTCTATTACTTTGAGAACAGGATGGACCATGCCTGGCCTACTAGAAAAGAACATCAGAATTTGGGTCAGGCCATTGGAGACAGACATCAGTTCACCTCAGAACAAGCCCGGCACTGACTAGAGCGAATGACACCATTTGTGATGCAATTCCTGAGAAATCACAGACAGGCATGGCCCTGCCAGTCATGCTGGAGGCTGAGCTGCGGATGGCGCTGGCTTTACACACTCCTCTCCACAGTGACAGGGGAGCACTCAGAAATGCCCTCCACACCCCAGGGATGAATGCTCCAACTGTTCCACACAGGCTGCCAGGGACATCTTCCAGGCACTGCTCCTGAGTGACCAAATCCCAAAAGAAAGTCAGAAATCTCTTTTTGTATCACCAGACCAGGGTTGGGGGAGGAGGAGATATCATTTGAAAGTTCTTCTACTGTTGTCTGAGGATTAGTCAAATGAACAACCAACTGCAATCTTGTTGGAGACTGACAAACATTTTTGGCAAAGGACCAGAGAGTAAACATCTTAGGCTTTGTACTCTCTGCAGCAACTACTCAGCTTTCCAACTATCGCAGCAAACAGCCACAGACAATACAGAACAATGGAATGCTGGGTTCCAAATCCTTTCAAAGCCATATGAAAACAAGAAGGTCTGGCCCAAGGCCATGGGATTCCTGGGAAATTGTTGACACAGGAGGGATATGATCAGATGAGCATTGCAGAATGAACTATGGAGCCTCCTGAAAGATAGAGTCAGCACACTTTAGATGTTATGTGAAATAAATCCTGGTATTGTCACGTTTGTCTGTTATTAGTTGCTATAAACAAATGACAGTGTTTGTGTTTCAGTCAAACTTTATTTACACAGACAGGCAGAGTTCCAAATGGGACCCACAGGTCATAGTTTGCTGAACACTTCTGCTCCAGCATCTCAAGTCAGAAATTTTAATAAGTCAGTAATAATCTAAAGTCATCTGCTGTGTGCGTGTGTGCTCGGTCGTGTCCAGCTCTTTGTGACCCCATGGACTTATGTAGCCTATGAGGCTCCTCTGTCCATGGAAACTTCCAGGCAAGACTACTGGAGTGGGTTGCCATTTCCTACTCCAGGGGATTTTCCTGACCCAGGGATTAAACCCACGTCTCTTGTGTCTCCTGCTTTGGCAGGCAGATTCTTTACCCCTAGTGACACCTAGGAAGCCCCCAAATCATCTACTACAGTTCTTCAAACACCTGCTGCAGCTCCTGAAGACACATTAAGAGCCTCTGATTATACCAATACAGGACGAGAGAAGGGAGGGATTTTTTTTTTGAGGGGGAGGTGGTCTATCAATTGGATTCATTCAAATCAGACACGGGTCCCAGCCACTGAGGGTCAGCTCTTCACTGTCCCAGAGCAGACGTCCAGGAGATGCTCTGTGCATGGGCTGCATTTGTGGCAGAAAAACATGGCAAACCAATGGCTCATGCATCCTCATCCCCACGCCTCCAGCCCAGCTACACCGCTGAATGTCCAGCAGTCTCTGTATCTCCAGCCAACATATAACCTCACCCACCAGAGCTGCCCAGCAACCGACATGCCCACAGCTGCTAGTGATGGACTCCAGGGGATCGCATACCCTCACAGTGGCTCTCCAGCTTCAGGACTGGGCCTGGATTGCACCACGGGGCTCAATCCCAGTTGCTGGTGCCCAGAAATGAGAACCAGGGAGAACCAAGCTGGCAAGATTTAAATAACAAAATTCAATTATCTGCTTGAGGACTTCCATGAGAAGATGCTGTTAGACGGGTTTGTTGTTTTCAGTCTTAGTTCAGTGGTTCTCTAAGGTGGGGAGAGGGGAACATTTGCCCCCCAAGCCTGGAGATATTTTTGATGCTAGTGGATAGACACACCAGAGATGCTGCTAAGCATCCTACAAGATACACCATGCACAGAATTATCTGGCTCTAGATGTCAATGGTGCTGAGAAGAAAGCCTGTGTCTTGGTAAGATTTCATCTCATGATGATCCCCAAACCTCAAGCACAAATGCACAGTCCAATTAAATTCTTGAACCTCAGCTCCAAGGACCACTTTGATTGGCAGGCTGAGTTGATTAGATGAAAGAGAAAAACAGGTTAGACTTGCTGTTTGGTTGTTTCTCTGTTGTTTCTGAGGAACAGAATTATTCTGCTAAAATTCCTCTGTAAAGGGAGAAAGTTGAAATAAATTTCTATAGTTTCTTTGAGCTCCAAAGTCTTATGATTATAAACATACAAGGTGGTTGATATTCTATCTAGGCTACTCGGAAGTTTTCAATAACTTTCTAAAAAAAATATACTGTCTCTGTGAGGCTAAAAAGCTAAGACCAGATCATTGCTCTTTAGTGTGGAGGAAACTCACGCTATGAGATGTTTAGCAGTACACAAGAAATAAAACCACTGCCAACAACTAGGGAAAAAAAAGTCTATGCATTTGCCATTCAAGTGGTTTTTCCTTTCCATGATAAAGATTTGAGAGAGAGAAACAGGAGGAAATTACTACAGGACTAGACCCCTTTCTCTCCAAATGTGTAACATGGAATGCATGGAACCAGAAATTGGAAAGCCGTACCTGTTTTACTCATGACATTTACTTGTAACACAATAAAAACACCAACAGTGAAAATTTGCTTTATTTATCTTTTTCTGATGGTTTATCTATAATATTTGGGTATTAATACAGAAGGTCCAAGTCAACACATAATTTAAAATCCACCCTCCAAAAAATTACCTAGTGGTTTTTCAACATCAGCTCTCAAACTAGTCTCAGTTTTTGATCCATCAGATCAAAGAAAGGTGACATTTAGATGTATTAAAAAAAGTGCCAACAGACACTGCGACACTGCCAAATCCTCAAAGACTGGATTAAAAGCAGATTGTGTGATCATTCAAATAGTGGGCACTGAAAAAGAAAGTCCACATTGTATATGAAAAACAACCATTTCCTCCTTACCAAAAAAAATATGTATATATATAATTAAAAGTAACCATATTTCTTGGATTTCTTTTAAAAAGAAAAAAACATATATGTACAATTGAGTATGATTTCTGAAGTGGCTTAGCAGCACAGAATCCTCCTATGGATTTGATCCCTGGGTTGGGAAGATCCCCTGGAGAAGGAAATGGCAGCCCACTCCAGTATTCTTGCCTGGGAAATCCCATGGACAGAGGGGCCTGGAGGGCCACAGTCTACAGGGTCTCAAAAGAGTTGGTGATGACTCAGTGACTAAACAACAACAGCTCCTGTGTTTGAACTCAAAGTTCAACACCTGTTGCTGCACACTTTCAGGAATCGTCATCTGAACGCTAAAGTAGTCCATCAATGTTTCCCACCTCAACCAACCCCACCCTTGTATCTGATTTATATTATACCTCGGGTTCCAAACCTTGAGGCCACTGAAGTCTCCATTCAATGGCCAGAACTGTCACTGCACGACTTCACAAAGGTCATCCACTGCGAATTAAGTCCACTCTAATACTCAGTGACCATGGGAGGGCTGCAACTTGGATTCTCCGAAACACGGTCTGATCCAAATTTCATTTGCAGTTTTTGTTTTTTATGTGTGTGGTGGTTTAGTCTCTAAGTCGTGTCTGACTCCTGGAACTCCTGGACTGTAGGCTGCCAGGCTCCTCTGTCCATGGGATTCCGCAGGCAAGAATACTGGAGTGGGTTGCTATTTCCTTCTCCAGAGGATCTTCCTGACCATAGGAACCAAACCTGGTCTCCTGCATTGCAGGCAGATTCTCTACCAACTGAGCTATGAGGGAAGCCCCCATATTGTATTTGTGTATGCTTTGGTAAATATTTTGTGTCCGTATATATTTGTGTGTGAGTGTGTATGTATATACATATATATATCAGAAAGATATACACTGAAATGTTAATTGTGGCTATTTCCCACAGTTGTAGATTTATATGTGATTTTCCTTAATCTTGTTTTTTTTTTTGGTTTGTCTACAGCTTCCAACTTTTCTATATTAAGCCTAACTTTTGCCGAAAGAAAAATAATATTCCATATGCATATCTTTTCACTCAACCTCATTTCAAAAAGGATTTTGAGCACCTGACAAAAAAAGCAACGAGTACCAAAAGATCTCTTTCAAAGTGAGAGCAATCAGAGACAAGAGCAAGAAACGAGAGAGCCATAAACTGTGAGGAAACCCAAGGTTAAAACTACTGATCAGCATGTAGGCTCTGATGACGTGCGTACTGGCCGGAGGGAGGCATACATTTGGCTCTGAGTTTTCTGGCAGGCCTAGAACATTCCTCCTCACCCTCCTTACCTCGCCCCTACCCATCCTAATTAAGTTTTGTTTAGGGAACAATAATGAGACTATTTTTCTACATTCCCTGAACATCCTCCCAGATGAGACCATGCAATCCAGCCATGTGTCCAGCGAAGAGGAGCCAGCTGCAAATACAACCAACAGAGCTCCAAGAGGGAAGCCCCACTGCTCCAGGCACTAAGCATCAGTGTGTCTAAGAGGTCAGAAGCTCCCAAAGGGCACTGCTTTAACTTTCTCAAGGTGTCCCTTTGTGTGCAATGTGTCGCCAGGAAGGGAGTGGCAAGAGGTAGACTCAATCCATGACCAAGTGTGAGAGCCTCTGGGGTCCCTCGGAGGCAAAGCAGAATTGGATGGAGGTGCCCCGGCAGTGCAGAACTTACCATAGGCCGTCATGACCCCCGCATAGGGTCCATCCACCACGTTCCTATTTTCTTCAGCCAGCGCCTTTATGTACCTCTTGCTGAGGTCCAGGATCTGCTCCCGGAGCATGGAGCTGCTCTCGGGCTGAGTTCGCTGCTGGATGGTAAAATGCAAGAGCATCATACCCCAAATAAAGCCAAAAGTCACGAGGAAGAAGCCCAGCTTCTGAGAGGACAGCTTCCACGGAGTGAAGAAAGCCATTGCTTTCTGCCGACTTCGCCTGCCCCGGGTTCCTACAGCGCAGAGGGGAGACGCGAGCTCATGGTACTGGCTGGGTTTGCGGGTTTCCTCGACTCACTCTGGCTCCTGCATCAGCTGATTTCCTTGCCTTGTTTCCATCCTGCTGTGAAGAAGGGGGAAAGTTAGCAGAGTCCTCGTGGCAAAACACGGCGAAATAAACCAGAGCCTTGTTTTCATTCAAACAGCTCTGAAATGTGCACTTCCTTTTTTCTTCATCTGCCGGTAGCCTATCTCGTGTTATGATTTAGGATCTGTAAGCCGAGAGGGGAAATCTGGCTGGTCGACAGAAAGCTGTACAAATACGGAGGGGAGGAATGTGTGTCTGCGCATGTTCACAGGTGTAGTAGCAGGGCTGTTCCAGTCTGGACCAAGTTCAAAACAGGAAGTTTGTTTTGCAAGGTGGGGAGGAGAGAGAAGGATATTTTACTGAATGTCAGCAAAAACCCAAGAGGAGGGTGAAGTCGTATCACCAGCAGGCACTTCTGTGCCTGTGAAACTTGAACTTACCAAGTCAAGATTCTGTGCTCTGGCAAGGATTAGAGCCCGCAGCTGGAGAGGTGAGCCAGAAAGTGGATGCCCCCTAGGGGGTAATCAGACAAGGAAAAGAGAGAGCCCCCCGCAACCCCCCGCAACCGGTATTATTTGAGCATGGTCAGCTTTCAGTAGCAGTGTCTAGAGCCGAGCTGAAGTTCTCAGGGCCACCAGGTGGCCTCTCCCCAGACAGCAGCACAGAGAGGCTGTGCAAGGGGTACCCGACTATCTTTTCATGCCAGCTATACAAGTGAAAGCTGCACCATACTTCTCACTTGCACACTTCAGCACAGGAAATGTGGGGCACACGACAGCCTGCTTTTTTGTGGTTCTCATTTTTAATCACACCATGGGGCAAAATGAGAGGTTACAAGGCATCCTCTCAATACCAATGCAGCAGATGCTATCTGGTATCAGCACAGGCTGCACTGTGGTCCTGAATCAAGCCTTCCCAACAAATGAGGCTGAAGCCTGGGTTACAAATGCATTGCAGTGGCACAGATGGGCCCCCTTCTCAGAGTCCTGGGCTCACCAACCAGCCAGCCCACAAATGGCACGATTCTTTAGGCGTGTGAAAGCAGAAGCTGAGCATCCCCTCCTTCGAGGGACTGACCCGGGATGTATTCTGAGTGTGCCTATGTTGTGAGTCAAAGGATTCCTCTTCCTGAGCAGCGTAAGAAGAAATGATAGGGGACCCTGGAGCAGTTAGCTTTCAGGGTCTATAATGAACCAGATCTGTGCTGGTCTTCCTCTCTCTTTTCCTCGCCTGTCAACCATCATCAGTAGCTGGTAACACCTCTACTGATACTGATAGTAAATGATAAATAAATTCTAGTGATGTCCCAGGCACTGTGATAGATGCTTTTTATGCCTTAGCTCATTGAATTCTTAAAACAGTCCTATACGGTAAGAACTATTAATGCTATGTCTGTTTTACAGACAAAAAAACAACATGGAGATCACCTACATGGCAGAGAAGAGAGAATCTACAGACATCCAGCCCGGGAGGCACCAAAGCAGGCCCTGCCTTCCCTAGATCATTCCTCTTCCCTGCCCATCTGTTTATGGCCAAGAATGGTCTGAACAGGCTTAAAGGGTTGTGAAAAGCAATGAAGAATATGTACCTGAAATCCTACGTAGTTCAAAAGCCTAGAACATTCACTCTTGGCCCTTAACAGAAAAAGTTTACCAACTGCTGAATTCTAAGCCAGTGGTTCCCAGAGTGTGGTCCCCAACTCAGCAGCGGCAGGAGCATCAGTGAGAAAACCAAATTCTCAGGGCCCACTTCAAACCTACTGAAGCAGCAACTGGAGGCGGCCAGAAAGTGGTAGGACGGGTGGACCTATGCTTCAATAGCAATAGCAACCAGCAACCTGTACTTCAATAGGCAATTCTGATGCCCGCTCAAATTTGAGAGCCCTGAACACAGGCAGATGCCCTCACAATGCCTCACCATGGTGCTGCCAGTCCGTGTGGCGGTATCTCCCTTTTCTCATCCCGTAAGTTTCTCTGGTCCACCATACCCTCCACATCCGCCAGTCTACTAGCCCCTTAACCCCCAGGGTCTCCCTGTCTTCCCTCAAGCTGCTCCCCAGACTTGGCTGACCCTGCCCCACATCACACGGATCATCCAAACCAAGCCTGTCTCCCCCTCCTCACCCCCAACCAGCTCCTTTCGCTTCAGACTCCTCCCCTCCCTCCAGGGCATGATGCTCCCTCCTAGTCTGAAGTTTGTAAAACACTGTCTACCTGGACTATTAACCAGTTTCTGTATGGGATCCATGACACCTTTAAGAGACTCCCCACTTGTGTTCTCAGAGAACGATGCTGCCAGGGAACCAATAAAATCCCTACAGATTGGATGAGCTGGTTACCCAGGCTCGGTGGCACTTCACTCAGCCCCTTCTCATGTGGGCCAGCTGAGAGGCACCTGCATTCACCGCTACAAGGATGCACTGAGCACGTGTAGCCATCAGGCTCCGGGGACTGAACAGGGATAAGACAGGACTCCCATCCTCACTCCGGGGACTGAACAGGGATAAGACAGGACTCCCATCCTCAGGCCTGAGGCTTCAGAAGCCACCCTCTCCACCCCCCCGCCCTCCAGGAAGTGGCTGCACTTCCTTTTCAATAAGCCATGCCAGTTAGCTGATGTCACCCCAGGGCTGAACGGATTTTCCCAGAGCAAGCAAACAAGATGCTTACCAAGAAAGACAGCCTAGGGTAATTTTCTTTTGCTATTTTAGGAGAGCCCCCAAAGCAGATAGAAATTACCTGTCAGCTTTCATACAAGAAGCCCTGCTTTGCTTTCCCTAATGAACCCCCGAAGAAGCCGCTCAAGGCTGCAAAGTTTAAGCAAAGGAAAGAGCAGGCCCAGGAACTGAGCAAGGACCCAATAGTAGGTGGTGCTTCTCTGCCTTGGCTTTGGGGACAGTCAGGACCCACCCAGGTGATACATGCCAGGGGCAAAAAGACCGTCTGAAAACCCAGACGTGGTAAAATCCCTAAAAGAACAGTGATCACTTCCCTCCCTTCCCATCCACTCATCAACATGCTGAAATATGGTTTCCCTTTGAAATGTGATCAAAGATCACATTTGACAAGGAAATACATCTTAATTTAAAAAACAAAAGTATGTGAAAAGATACTCAAAATGACTAGCCTTTAAGGAAATGCAAATAAGAGGCACAATGAAATATCAATTCCCCTCTGTCAGGATGGCTATAATCAAACAAGACAAATAAGAACAAATGTTGGTGAGGATGTAGGAATAGGAGAACCCTTATATCCTGTGGGCAGGACTGTACAATGGTACAACCGATGTGGAAAACTGTCCGGCACTTACTCAAATGACTAAGCAGAGTTATCAGATGACCCAGCTAACTCCACTCCTAGGGATTCTCCTGAGAGAAATGAAAGCGTACGTCCACACAAAAACTTAAACGCGAACTTTCACAGCAACGTTATTCAAAATAGACAAAGAGTGAAACCCAAATGGTCACCAAGTGACAAACGGATGACCAAAATGGGGCAAATCTGTTCTATTCAGCAATAAAAAGAGATGAAGCACTGATACATGCTACAACATGGATGATCCCCAGAAATCCTAAGTGAAAAAAGGCAGTCACAAAATGCCACATATTATGTGATTCCATTTATACAAACTGTCTAGTAGAATAGGCAAATCCTAGAAGTAGAATGTACACAGTAGTTGCTTAGGGTTCGGGGGGCGGGGGCAGGAATTAGGAGGGGACAACTAAGTCTTGCAGGGTTTATTCTGAGGGGTAGTGAAAATGTTCTAAAATGGACTGTGGTGATGGATGCACAATTCTGTGGATATACGAAAAACGCTGAATTGTATACTTAAATGGGAAAATTGTATGATATGTTAAACATATCTTAATAAAACTTTCCCAAAAAACAAAAAGCAAGCAAGCCCACCTCCAAAGGTGGGGTAGGAGGGAGAGCTGAATTGAAAACAGGCAGAGGAGCCTAATAGGTGCACTGTGGCCCCAGTCAGGACCCACCCCTTCCCCTACTTCCACAGCCGAGATAAGGGCTGGACCCTTACTAAGGGCTGACCACAGGCTCTGCAACAGAAGGAAGTTACGCAAGGAAACCTGCCACCCGTTTACCAGACACTGCTAACCCTTCTCAGCTATGGATCACTCACTCTTCAAGGCGAGGCCTGCTTTGCATGCCAGATGCCAATTTCTCAACACACTTGAAGAAACTCTCAAAATCAGCCCTGTTCTGGACAGAACCAGACTGAAGAAGCAGTAAGGAAGCTCCTTCAAAGGCTGACATTAGTGGGAGACCATTTGTCACATCAGGACCCGTGTCTTTGGAGGATGGATGAAGACAGAAATGTCTATCCCTTCAGGAGCAATACCAGCCCCAGCCACGGAGACCTTTTCCTCAGGCCCACAAGACAGTCCCGACACAGCCCGTAGGTACCACATATACATGGATAGCACCGCCTGAACTTAGTCATTCCCACAGCTCTGCTGTCCTATCACGGGTCACCCGATTTTCCCACCTGTCTTTGGATGGCAGCCATCACGGCCTACCTCTTGCCTCCCCCTCTGCAGTAATATTCAAGAAATCCTATTTGTGTTCTCAGAGGCTGCTGCCATGCCACCATCACTCTCCGGCTCTCCAAAGCCAGTGCACCCTCTAGCCCACCAAGCTCCAGCGGCAGAAGAAGATAAGTAAAGAGGTCTCTACACAGACTGCCAGGAAATCCACCCACGGTAAAGCATCAAAGAAGCAACTGGCTACGCAAGCCACTCACAAGAGTGTGCCCTCTATTAGAAGGGTAGAGAAACCTCACTGTTACAGGCCTGGTGAAACTGATTCGCAAACTTTCATTCCTGCGTCTGGTGCCGGAAACTGCTCAGGACTGCAAAACAGTTCTGTGCTTCCAGACTGCAGCGACTGGTGCTTTGCAGGAGGCAAGCAAGACCTGCTGCCTTTTAAAACACATCAACCTGGATTGTATCTATGCCAAATGTGTAACCATCATGCCAAAAAATATCCAGCTAGCACACCACATCCCTGGAGATCCTGCTTAAGAATCCACTATGGTGAAAAACAAACAAACAAACAAAAAAGAATCCACTATGGTGAAAAACATTTAAGAAAAATTCTCGTCTTCCTATTACTGTAGTTCTGAATGTTAAACTATTTCCCCCCCATGAGGGTCAAAAGATAACTAAGTATATAACTGCAAGTGGAAAATGAGGTGGGGGTGGGGAATCAGTATTGGCAATTTTTCCACTTTTATTTCCGTGAATTTTTAATATAAATGTGGGGATGTAAAGCATTAATGCAAGTCAAAATGCTTCAGTGAACAAGTTTCAGCAGTTCAAGTTGATAACAATATAAATAAACCTGTTAAAATTTTCTGGACAATGCCAGCATTTGGATTTTTTTAAAAACAGGTAAATTTCTTACTGACTGCAACTAAATGGTATTTGTAGCATTTTTATCATACAGTAGATTCCATTCATTCACTATACTTCTCTGAGTTGTCCTACGTGCCAAGTACATGTTTTTAAGTTTGCTATTAAAATACATTAAACTATTAAAAAAAACCACACACACAAATCCTGAGTCCACTGTAGTCATCCATGTTGCCTTGGAAACCCCATCACTTTCTCACAAATGAACCCCATATCCTGTCTAAAACCTTCCCTGGATCCCTGGACTGAGGAGGGCCCATCCTCCTTGGAGCATCCCCTAGAAGTATGTGCTCCTTCGAAAGAGCTTCTTAACTACTACTCTGTTGGATAATCTTTTCTTTCATTTCCCATACAGGTTCTGTAACTTCCCTAGAGACAGGAAGTGCTAGGAATGGGACTGCCTTGCACATTGGGGATGGTCATTATGTGTTTGTCAGATGAAAGAATGGGATGACAGGGATGACAAAAACACAAATGAGTAGTGACCCCTGGGACCACCGCCTGGGGTGAACCACAAAGAAGCTGGACACTCTGAGAATGTAAGCTAACCTCACCTGTTAGAAGTTTTTAGATCTGTCACATAGCAGTGAACGATTATTATGCCCTTGACTAGATGGGGGTTAAACTAAAGGGGATGCGGTGGTAGATGGGCACAAAAAGAAAAAAAGGGACAAAAGTTTCAGGAAATAATTCTAGAAGGGGCAGTGACTTTGGCACCAAAAAGCTGTCCAAGACAAGGGATGGGAGGGGAAACAAGTTTGGGGGGAACTTAGGTAGAGGCTGTTGGTTCCATCACTGGGTATCCAAGATGATCCCAGGACATCAGAAGGGTGATGAAGGGGAATTGAAAGAACTCCTGCATCTACGGCCTGGAAATCCACAGCTGGCCCCACCCATTAGCACTGTGGGACTGTAGACAAATCTGTCTCAGGTTCTGCATAAGTAAAATAGGGAAAGTTGTGGAACCACAGAACACACTGGTAAACTAGATGAATAGGGGTTACTGGTCTTCAAATTGTGTTCCAAAGGACTTTAGGGTCCCCAGAGACGTTTCTGAGGTTCTATAAATGTTCTCATTTGAATTGTCTACCTTAGTGTAACATTTTTTTCTTTAAAAAATTTGGTTAGGAAAAGTTTTATACTATAGATTCTCAACAAAACTTCCACATACCTCTGTATGTGGAGTTTAAACTTTGAATTCTTATGCTAATTTGGTAGGAAAATTAATGCTTGGCAGCGGTCTTATTTGCTTATTTGTTTTATAAAATTCAGGTCCACATATCTACTCATGTAAGATTGCATGATACCAAATACTAGGAGACCCAGATTAAATGCCAGATGAGGGTCCATAATAAATTGTATGTTTCAGAAACATTTTGGCTGATCATTCTTCATTACAAGTAATAATAGCAGTCTTTAGAGAATGCTAATGACTCAACTCTGAAACAATTCCCCACCACTTCTCTTTCCAGCCTCTGGAGGAATTTACATTAACAGCAACTTAAGAGTGCCCGGTGTTAAAAAATAGTAGCCATTACCATTTGCTATCAGGGTGAATCTGGACTTCCGCTATTCTACAGCCAAAATTCAGCACAGAAATCAACTGTGTGCTAACTAGATACGAGTGCACACCATCTCACTAATTCTGCCTCTCCAGAGTAGCTCACTGGCCTAGTCATCTACTTTAAAAGGAAGTAGGATAAATTAAAGCATATAAAATAGCTGTATGCAGACTGGGATACTACATCTGAGATCTGGCTTAGGAAAATAATAACCAAGTACAAACTCTTCATTCACAGAGAAGGACACTGAGGTCCAGAAAACATTCTGCTTTCCAATGAGAGTCAGAATCAAACCATAACTCAAGCTTCCTGATCCCATTTGATCTGCTCCACACCAAGCTGTATCTCCCAGCTGCCTGCAGAAAACTCAAAGGGGAAGAAACTTACCAAATGAAACACCAACCAGAAACCACAGTCCAGTGACAGTAAGGACCTGTGAGTCTACTGTGACACCGTACCAAGCTCAAGGAGCTGGGAGAATCAGCAGGTGAAAAGAAAAACATACATTCATGGAATTACTGGTGCAAGGCAGGCAGATGGCCTGGGGTGGGAGTCTTGCTCTAAATGTGGTATCTTCTGTTGTTAAAAGGAGAAGCTGAGCAGGAGGGAAGGACAACCAAAACAATTTTTTCCTCCCAAGTAAGTCCAAATTCCTAGGAAGATGCCCCAAAGGTGGATACTCACTGCCTGCATGGTTCAGTGCCACCAACCTGAAGCCAGTCCCAGGGCCCACTCACCAGCTGCCCCCAGTCTGAGGTGTGAGTCCTTGACAGCTGTGCTAACCATGAGCTCGCCTCCCAATTCGTGGAGCAAAGGAGCCCAGGAACCAACAGTGTTGGAGGCACTGATGAACACGTACAGACAGGGCCCTCTTCGTCCACCTTCTTGACTGGATCCTCTGACATGTTCTAGTCCTTTATAAACAGGAAAAACACATTTGAAGTGAAAACAGACTGTTCTCTTTAGAACCGGCTAAACAAGTCTTATTTTGAGTCACTAACCAAAGACACCGGCTAAAACAACACACCTTTGCTACGGGGGCGGGGGGTGGTTCTGATGTTTAGGTTTTATATGACCCATGCCTTTTACATCTGAAGTGATCAAACCAAGACAGCCCTGTGCCTGGTTTGCATTTATCAGGCGGCACTTGCATTCTCCATGTGGACAGACAGAAGGGAAACGGCCGGCCATGCCCACTTGAAGCAAGATCTGCCTTGCAGTTACACTGTTGACTAAGTGTAGTTCAGAGCTCCATAACTGGAATTAATAAATAAGTTTTCAAATACTGTAATAAAGCTAGTGACTCTGTATCCAGAACAGGCCCTCCTTCCCACCCTCTCTATTCCATCCCTTCCCCATCTCCACCGCCAACTATCCTCTGGTGTATGTGGCCATCTCCACTAGGGGGAGCAGAGGGGCAAGGAAAACACTTGGAAAGGCACGTGATGACTGTATTCTGACTTCCCCTCTTGGGCAGAAGGCTTGCACATTACGGGCAAGTGGACAAAAAGGAAAGATGACAAAGGAATGCAGAGGAAGCTGTCACTTCTGGATCAGATAATATCTTTGTTCTGTAAGTTTCATTTACCAGGCTCACAGGTTATTCACAGTTGACAGAATTTCCCATCATCAACAACAACAAAAAATGAAACCACAGTAAGTCCAAGAATTCGGAAAACGTCTACTAAGCCATAACAAAAAGCATGGGTCCCTGAAAAATGAAACAAACCCATTTAATCCAAGGGGTCTCCATCCTTGGCACAACTTACATTTGAGGCCAGATCATTCTTTGTCATAAGGGGCTGTCCTGTGCATTATAGGAATTTGACAGCACCCCGTCCTCTAGCTACTAGACACCTTTAGATAGAACCTGCCACCCCCAACTGTGACAATCAAAAGTGCCTCCTGACAATGTCAAATGTTCCCTAAAGGATAAAAGCACCCAGGTTGATAACCACTGCCTTAGCATACCAGCAGGACATCACCCACCCCACTGGATGAGGCTCAGGGAAGGTGAGGCTATAGGACTAGACTGAAGAGCAAGAAGAAGCAAACCAAGAGAACTCAGGAGTCAGTCACCAGCCCTGAAGATGCGCAGGCTCAGAGCCCTGAGCTAAGACTAGAGGCCACAGACGGACAGGGCAGAGCAGGGGTAGCAGCTGATTCCTGATGCTGTCCCAAGCTGACTGACAGATGAGTCTCATTTTTGTCCACATCCTTCAGTTCCAGTGCTATCCTGGTAACTGCCAAGGAGCTCATGCCTGGGCTGGCTATGCCCCCATTTACTAATTAGTACATGGCATGCAGGCTCCACTCCACAGAGATCCGAGTCTACAAATCAAGGCACAGGGAAGAAGCTTTGAGAAGACAATCTCTGATGCTACATCAGACAGTCTTAAATAGAAAAGGATTGTCATCTGGCTTCCAGCCCAGGAAACCATGAACACACATTATGACAGGTTGATAATGACTCTCTAGGAAGAAAAGAGGAATGGTCTGTGAGAAGATCACACAGTGTGTAAATCTGTTGATCCCCCAACATTGGATGAAACACTCAAATATTCGCTTCCACTCAGAGCCAAAGGACAATAAAGCCACAAAGGAATTTTAAAAGTATGAAATGTACTTTTCCCCCCTGAGGATCAGATTTCTGGCAGCTCTCTATATGTAGAAAACATCTACAAATGACAACAGGCCCTAGAGAACCCTGGAAAACCAGGGTCACAAAGATCATCAAAATTACTTCCAGAAAGTAGGACAATGCCTCAAGATAAAGCTCATTATTCAACAAGTGCTCCCAGAACCCAATCAGCCCAGAACCCTACTCCTCCACCTGGGTGGAGCACAGGCTGAGTGCTGGACCACAAGTGTTCTATCTGCACTGTCTGCAGAAACAGCACAGCTCTCTGAGCACTGGATCTGATAAAGATCAGCAAGTTAAAAGCTCTTTTTCTTAAAAAAAAAAAAGACTAGCTGGTGAGTGAGAAGATGAGTGCACGCACACGCAAACATGCACACACCACTGGAGGTGCCAGTCGGAGGCTTATCAAACACAAACAGTTTAGTGAATTCCCCATCACTTCTAAAATGGGGTTATAGCAAATCCCTATGAAGCACAAAGTCCTGGACTCTGGCAGATCCTGGGTCTTAAATGCCCCAAAGCTAAATTTTCTTAAAGAAGAACTTAACCACCCAACACTAGATTATAAGCTTACTTGTCCCTTAATATATAAACCAAGGTCAGCTGTCCCAATAACTACAAATATCTGGTCACAAGTTACAGGATTACACAAATGATGAATTATCTCAAGTTAAATGAGGAGAGTTTCCTGCCCTCCAAGTTAAGTGAAAGTGAAGTCACTCAGTCGTGTCCGATTCTTTGCGACCCCATGGACTGTAGCCTATCAGGCTCCTCCGTCCATGGGATTTTCCAGGCAAGAGTACTGGAGTGGGTTGCCACTGCCTTTTCCAGGGGATCTTCCCGACCCAGGAATCAAACCCAGGTCTCCCGTGTTGCAGGCAGACACTTTACCGTCTGAGCCATCAGGGAAGCCCTCCAAGTTAAGAACTGCCTAAATCCAGACCTTTCAACCCTGATGCATTTAAGAATCCCGGCATGTGTGTTTAGTCACTCAGAAATGTCTAACTCTTTGCAACTCCATGGACAGTAGCTTGCCAGGCTCCTCTATCCATGGAATTTCCCAGCAAGAATACTGGAGTGGGTTACCATTTCCTCCTCCAGGGGATCTTCCTGACCCAGGGATCAAACACACATCTCCTGTGTCTTCTGCATGGGCAGGCAGATTCTTTACCATTGAGCCACCTGGGAAGCCCAATAATCACCTGGGCTCCTTAAGAGAAAAAAAAAAAAAGATGCCCAGGTCTCATACCTAAAGATTCTGATTAACTTGGTCTGAGGTGTTCCCAAGCAAGGGTATTTTTATTTAATATACAGGCAGATGTGATAACCATTACATCTTTGGAAAGATATCCTTTCTAGCAAGTCTATGAATCCTATCTAGTGGGATCCAAAACACAGCCTACCCAGTATTTACAAAGATAAACCCTCTTCTCTGTACAAATGCAGGTGTGCTGTTTACTGGACAATATATATGCAAGGCCCTCTGGTTTTCTCCTTCAGGAATCACATGCTGATCTTCTCGGGTCAATGCCCAAGGCACCCTGCCCAAGGAGGCAGCCTTTCAGGAAGGGCTAGATGACTACAGAGCCCTGTTAGACCTCTGTGCTGTGGAAGGACATGTTGAAATAGAATGTTGGACAGTTAGGGCTTTTATTAATCTCTCCTTGGCATTTGGCTCCAAAGATGAGAGATTATCTGAGGCTAAAATAATGACCTCAATGTCTACCAATGTGTCTAGTAACCAGCACCTCTATAACCTTGTCTGACTTGTGGACTGGCAGCACTGAGATGAGCTGCTAGATTGTTGGAAATCTCAAGCCCAATCCCAGAGCAAGTGAATTGGAACTGGCATTTAAAACGAGATGTATAGGCATTTGCACATTAAAGTTTGAGATGTGTAGCTTTTTATCTCATCCAGGATACTAAGAATGAGAGCCTCTAAGACACTAATTTCCAGTGGGGTATGGTGGAGAAAACAGCATAATTCTTCTTTTTTAATGTGCAAAGAAATGAATGATTTGGTATTACTTTTGAATGGGGTTTCCCTGGTGGCTCAGTTGTAAAGAATCCACCCGCCAATGCAGGAGATGCAGGTTCAATCCCTGGGTCGGGAAGATCCCCTGGAGAACGAAATGGAAACTCCAGTATTCTTGCCTGGGAAATCCCATGGACAGAGGAGCCTGGCGGGTACAGTCCATAGGGTCACAAAAGAGTTAAACACAACTTAGTGACTAAACAACAACAAATTACTTTTGAATATACTGGAGGCATTTCAAGAAAACCAGTTATCTTATAGACTTAGTTACTGTAAGATGCATCCAGTCAATGAGAATGGCATCTGCAGGATTTTGATTCATTTTGCTAAAATCCAAGACATGGTTTGGATCCATGTCTTTCAACATTAACTCTGATACAGCAAGTAACTCTACACTGCAAATCATTCTATGCAGCAACCCAACATATACTCTGTGCTGCTCAAAGTTAGATATCATCAGGGGAAAGGGGTTACTGGGTTTTTGTGTTATAATCGCTGAAGCGCTCAGTTTAGAAAACTTGCTTAACAATTCTGACTATTGTCCCAGATGACTTCAAAGTGAAATAGTCTTCAACTCAAGTAACCATCCTTATCAGAGGATGCTTAATTTTGCCTAAGATGATGTGAACCAATATTCAAGTTTCTAGAAAAGCTTCTAATTCTGGTATTTTCCAGGGCACATAACTGACTTTATGGCCACTCTAAGCCTTTCAATGTTTTGCTGAAAGGAATTATTTTTGAAGGATGACTAAAATTCTCTCTGAAAGAAACTCTATTTGAAGGATGACTTCATCCATCCACTGTTCTAGATTGACTTAGCCTAACCTTTTGTAACAAATGAGCTCTTTAATCATCTTTCATTCTCTTACACACATACGCACAAGCACACGTACCTTAGCAACTTTCTAAATATTTCTTAATGCCTATTTCATTTTTGAAACGATATTAGTTTATGAAATTCATTCATTTTGATACCATCTTTGTTCATGTGCAAAATGATTAATGACAAATTACCTTTTGCCTCTTTAGGCTGTTACACACAATTGGCTCATTATATGAGAAAAATATATGATTAGTCAACAAAATCAATTTCACAATTACAGTCATATTAGTACACATTTGGGGTGGGGACCCAATGTCTATTCAAAACCAGAAAGCAATCTAATTATCAGTCCCAGAAACAAAACCAGACAGGAAACAGCCCAATTTCTTATATGTGAATTTAACAACAAATCAAATGGTTTATAAAAGGAGGACCCTTTACTTCCTCTGGACACATTTTCATGCAGAATGTGTGTTCCACTTCCCAGTAAGAACCACAGAGGGTTCTAAAACCACTCTATCAGTGCTCACAGGCCTTCTGGGGCAGGAAGGACAGCATCTCAGTGGAGAGGATGGGCTGGACGGATGGGTTTCCTGCTTTGGGGTGGAGGTGCAGTCCCCCTTTCCCTGCCTCCAGGAGTTAAAGAGATGGGGCTTCTCTACCCAGCAGAGTCTGCCCATGGCTTCTTGGCCAACACCCAGGCAGCTGTGTAGATTTCCATCTAGGATGGGTCAGAAGTCTTACACCCAAGATCCATCTTCCAACCCAGCTTACTCTAATAAAGCTGGTACTGTAATCTTCATCTGGCTTCTACCATTCCCTCTACTTTAGAACCCAGAAGGAAGGAAGGGTATAATTAATTGGCATCTCCAACTCCCCATAAGTTTATTTTTCAAGTTTTCCTTGTTTTGTTTCTAAATATCAGGGTAAGACAGGTGGTTTCCACCAGCTACTTGGAAGCATTTCTCCACAAATAACACATTGCAGGTGTATGAATCTTTAATTCTAATAAATTAAAAGACAAAATGACTATCACAGTCATAATATTTTCTCTTTCTAAATATCGATTGAAAAAAAAAATACTGTAAGATATGCCAAAAGAATCCTGATCAGATGAATCCAACTTTTGGCTAGAAGGAAGATAATCTGGAGGAAAACTGGCAGAATTGTCAGTAAAATGATCAAATTTTTACTTTTGACCTCAGTGTTCCTTATTGTGTCTGTAACCAACAGCCTATTAGGGATATAAATAAATATTTTTATAACATATCACTTCCAGAAACTTCCTGGGTTTCTGGTTTAGAACTACTGACCACAATATAAGCTCTTCATAAATGCTGGTAGACTTTCAAACCATTCCATCTTAAACAGGAATTGGAGATTATGTTTGTAAATATATATTATATTTAATGACTTTCAAAAATAGAAACATTAAAAAGGACATCACCACTATTCAGGATGAAAGCCTAGGGCAACCCCAAGAGCCCCCAGGGCATAAGAACCATCCATCACATGGCAACTGCTGCTCTAGACATTTCCAATCCCTGGATTTGCGCTGACCCTAGACAACATTTCTTGGAAGAAATCTTCAAAGGAATGTATATTTAACCTAAATAGAAAGCAGTAAAAAGGAAATGGCCGGATAAAACCTATCTCTGTGTTTACCATAAACATGGCAAAGGTTTTCCTCATTATTCTTTTCTGTTTTCTGAAGGACCCAGAGAAGAAAGTTCTTTCATCTTAGTATGATGTTGTTGCTGTGCTCAGTCCTGTCTGATTCTTAGCGGCCCCATGGACTGTCGCACTCCAGGCTTCTCTGCCCATCAAATTTTCCAGGCCAGAATACTGGAAAGGCTTGCCATTTCCTACTCCAGGGGATCTTCCCAACCCAGGAATCGAGCCCGTGTCTCCTGTGTCTTCTTTGTGGTGAGTTCTTTACCATTAGTGCTACCTGGGAAGTTCTCTCAGTATCATCTGGGCATCTGAACAATCAGTTGGATTTTACTCAATGACACATTAAAATGTAACTGATATTGCTTCACCTTTCAAGTTCCTAGGAAAAGCTCAAAGCCAAAATCATGGCCCACTTCTAGGAAACAAATTGGTGTCGATTTTGTGTTTAAACCTCATCCCTGACTCTTCATTTCCTCTAATTTTCTCCCTGCTCCATTTTTTTCCTCTTCATTTTAAAGGTATTACACATTTTAATCTTTTTTGAAACATATAAGTAATTAAACAAAAAGGAACAAGACAGCTGTAGCACACAGAATAGTAGTTCTCCAAATGTGTCCACATTCTAGCCTCAGAACCTAGTATGTTACATGAAAAGGGGGATTACAGTATTGGAATTAAGGTTGTCAACTGCTGTCATCTGTAGGATCATCAAAAAATCAAGAGAGTTCCAGATCGAGCAAAACATCTACTTCTGCTTCATTGACTATGCCAAAGCCTTTAACTGTGTGGATCACAATAAACTGTGGAAAATTCTGCAAGAGATGGGAATACCAGACCACCTGACCTGCCTCCTAAGAAATCTGCATGCAGGTCAAGAAGCAATAGTTAGAACCAGACATGGAACAACAGACTGGTTCCAAATTGGGAAAGAAGTACATCAAGGCTCTTTAATTGTCACCCTGCTTATTTAACTTACATGCAGAGTACATCATGTGAAATGCTGGGCTGGAGGAAGCACAAGCTGGAATGAAGACTGCCAGGAGAAATATCAATAACCTCAGATATGCAGATGACACCACCCTTATGGCAGAAAGTGAAGAAGAACTAAACAGCCTCTTGATGAAAGTGAAAGAGGAGAGTGAAAAAGTTGGCTTAAAGCTCAACATTCAGAAAACGAAGATCATGGCATCTGGTCTCATCACTTCATGGCAAACAGATGGGGAAACAATGGAAACAGTAACAGACTTTATTTTCTTGGGCTCCAAAATCAATGCAGATGGTGACTGCAGCCATGAAATTAAAAGACGTTTGCTCCTTGGAAGGAAAGCTATGACCAACCTAGATAGCATATTAAAAAGCAGAGACATTACTTTGCCAACAAAGGTCCATATTGTCAAAGCTATGGTTTTTCCAGTAGTCATGTATGGATGTGAGAGTTAGACTATAAAGATAGCTGAGTGCCAAAGAACTGATGCTTTAGAACTGTGGTGTTGGAGAAGACTCTTGAGAGTCCCTTGGACTGCAGGGAGATCAATCCAGTCAATCCTAAAGGAAATCAGTCCTGAATATTCATTGGAAGGACTGATGCTGAAGCTGAAGCTCCAATACTTAGGCCACCTGATGCAAAGAACTGACTCATTAGAAAAGACCCTGATGCTGGGAAAGATTGAAGGCAGGAAGAGAAGGGGACGACAGAGGATGAGATGGTTGGATGGTATCACCGACTCGATGGATATGAGTTTGAACAAGCTCCAGGAGTTGGTGTTGGACAGCGAAGGCTGGCATGCTGCAGTCCATGGGGGCACAAAGAGTTGGACATGACTGAGTGACTGAACTGACTGAAGGTTGCTAATCAGATAACCTTAAAATAGGAAGATGATTCTGGATTATCCTGGTGGGCTCGCTGTAATCACAGGAGCCTTAAAAGTAGAAAAGGGAGACAGAGGATAGGTCAGAAGGATATAACAGTCTCAAGAACTCAGACTGATTACCAAGTTGTTTGCATAAAATCAAGCACACTGATGTAACACATTTGGTCATTTAGTTTCTCCTGGTAACCTTTGGTTCTACTCTAGTAGTGAGAGATAAAAATAAGGAGGCCACAAATGGAGATGACAGCACAGAAAGTAATTGCAGAAAAGGACCATAACTTAGGGCCTTTTGGTATAAGGGCCAGCAGCTTCTCAGGAGGGCCCAGGAGCATCATCCTGTGATTCTGACCAAAACTGATTTTCATGATAATGATACTGCCTCACTCTTTAACAAGCTGTGATACAGAATTCTGGGATACTTCTGGAAAAATTCATACAGCTGAGCTCCTCACTTACAGATAAATGAGGTATGGATGGGGGGTGGAGTGTACAGAGAGGGAAGACCATACGGTGAGATGGGAAAAGCACCGATGGGGTCAAATGTCATGTACGCTGACCATGGTGCTTCCTCACTTGATCCTGGCTTCCACGCAGGTATCCACTCTCTGAAGGTGGGACTGTCCTCCTCACTGCAGTGAGAGCTGTCAGTTATCATCTATCGTACATCCTCTCAGCTGATCAGGTAGGGACGATGACTATCCCCACTTAGAGCAGGGGAAACTGAGGTATGAAAGACCATAAGCAATCTGTTTGAGGCCACACAGCCAAAAGTGGCAGAGCTATTACAGACTCCAGCCATCTTGCTTCTTAACTATGGTTCTTGGATGCCTCAGCACCTATCAGAGAGCCTGACACCTTGAAGGTATCCCACTGATGAATTAATGGAGTGAGTCTGTGAAAAACCAAAGGGATTAAATCACTTGCTTGGGCACATAAAACAATAAGCTGTGCTTAGTCGTTCAGTCGTGTCCCACTCTTTGAGACCCCATGGACTATAGCCTGTCAGGCTCCTCTGTCCATGGGGATTTTCCAGGCAAGAATATTAGAGTGGGTTGCCATGCCCTCCTCCAGGGGATCTTCCCAACCCAGGGCTCCCACATTGCAGGAGGATTCTTTACCATCTGAGCCACGAGGGAAGCCAAAACAATAAGTACTTAATATATAACAGTTGTTTTCCACTGAGTGTCAGGCTTTTCCCCTGATTTGAAGGAAACCCTAAGTCAGCTCTTCAAATGAGGAGCTGGGGAAATATATAATAATCATCGAGAAATTTTTCAAAAGATATAGCCCTGAGCAAAGACCTCCATCATCCTCTTCCCCCAATTTAGTCATCCTGAGTTGGGCTTCTATCTAGGGATTAAAAAAGAAAATCACTTTCCAGGTGATCCTGTAAACACCCACTCCTATTCCCACCCGCAGCCAGCAAAGCGTCTCTATTATGAGATGTCTTGGCTCCCGTGACAGGGAAGAGAACCCAGAATGGGCTGAGTGTGGAACCTCATACGTGTGTGCTCAGCTATGCCTGACTCTGCGACCCCGTGGACTGTAGCCGACCAGTCCCATCTGTCCATGGCATTTCTCAGGCAAGAATACTGACGTAGATTGCCATTTCCTTCTCCAGAGGATCTTATTGACTCAGGAATTGAACCTGCATCTCCAGCATTGACAGGTGGATTCTTTACTACTGAGCCACCTCATGGTGGAGACTTAATTTCAAAGGTATGTGGAAGCACAACCAAAATTGATGCCATCAGCAAAATAATTACAATATGAGAGCTTTGGCAGCCAGATATAGAAAAGGGATGAAAACAGACACCTACCTTACACTGCAGAGGCTATCCTGGGGAGAATGGAAGATAACTCTCATGTTACCCATTTAGAACAAGATCACAATCTTACTCTCTTTCCCGTGTGATTTCATCAAAGTGATATTAAGGCAGCATCTTTTTAGTATTTTCCATAGAACAAAACCAGAGAAACCGACTAGACCACAGAGACCCCCATCAGTCAAACATGCATGAAGGAGCTCACTGTGTGCCCTTCATGGTTCTGTGTGTTGTAGAGAAGACACCAAAGGTTCAAGAAATGGTCCCTGCCCTTAGAGACAAGTGTCACCACGCCCCCAACACACACACAGAGCTGTGCAGAACATGCTAACTCTGGGCTCTGTCCAAGGCATGACACCAGGGTGTCCCAAAGACACAGGGAATGAAGAGAAGCCCCTCAAGAGTTTCAGAGACCCCCCCTGACATAAATTGGGTCTCTTCCTTTCATTTTCCCTCATTTGTTAAGCTCCAACTAATGCCAGGCTCCAGACGAGTCACCTGGGGATAAAGGATGAATAAAAGTTCTGGAAGCTACTGACTGCAAGCCGCAAGCTTGAGGAAGGGTACACAGCAAGAGAGATACCCACTTTCTCTGCAATCTCAAGGGTTCAGGGAGAACAGCTCTAAACCAGAGGAAGGGGGCCATGAGGCACAGACTTCTAAGACTAGGGACAGAGTTTTAAATGAGTTATTTAACATCTCAACACCTTGGTTTTGTCTGCCCTTGAAAGGAAGCAGCAGATAGGTGATACCTAAGTCCCCTATATTTTAAGATTCAAATAAGAACATAAGTTTATTGACCAAATACTCAAATGTTTTGATCATTCAGGATGACCACTCTCATAACCTAGAATGCAATCCTGGCAGGAAGGGGATGGGCAAGTAGGCATCAGATGGCAGAAACTGATTTACAGTGAGGGAACTATACACAAATGAGGCCACTGTGCAAAACAGAAACCACCAAAGTTCATTTTAACTGCGTCACCTCCATTTTATCCCTTGCCTGGAATACACTAAATTCATGTCACTTGCCTCTCAGGACCACTAGATTTATAAGCCCATCAAAAAATACTTTGATAATCATTCTGTGCAAAACACTATGGTCATTATTATAAATGATTTAAATGCCTGCAGCAGTGTGGCAAGATCTGGGGGGAGTTTATTAATGCCTTAGCAAAATGTGCCATGAATACACCCTTGGGGTATTTACTTTGAGAAAAAGTTCCCTGAGTTTTTCCCAGTGAGCTCAGTTTGTGGCTCAGACAGTAAAGAATCCATCTGCATGCAGGAGGACCCAGGTTCCACTGCTGGCTCAGGAAGATCCCTGGGAGAAGGGAATGGCTACCCACTCCAGTATTCTTGCTTGGAGAATTCCATGGACAGAGGAGCCTGGCGGGCTACAGTCCATGAGATCGCAAAGAGTGGGACATGACTGAGCAACTAACACTTTCAGCTCCCACTGTGTTCACATTGTGACGGCCCCAACCAACAGAACAAGGTAAACTGTTTCCCCATTTCCTCTGCCTCACGGTGCTTCTCCTCGCTGAAACCTACCCCAGGATCATGCTAAGGCACTGGCTCCAACCCTTACAGTGCTTCAGAACCACCTGGGGAGACTTTAAATACAAATGTCAGCCCAACCCCTCCCCAAGATGATTCAATTGGCCCGAGTAAAGCCAGTATAATTTTAAGCATGTACCCAAATTCTAAGCACTCTTGGGCTAAAGTGTGCACCTTGCTGCTGCTGCTGCTGCTGCTGCTAAGTCACTTCAGTCGAGTCTGACTCTGTGTGACCCCATGGACAGAGGCCCACCAGGCTCCCCCATCCCTGGGATTCTCCAGGCAAGAACACTGGAGTAGGTTGCCATTTCCTTCTCCAATGTATGAAAGTGAAAAAGTGAAAGTGAAGTCACTCAGTCGTGTCCGACTCTTAGCGACTCCATGGACTGCAGCCTACCAGGCTCCTCTGCCCATGGGATTTTCCAGGCAAGAGTACTGGACCAGACAGATAATTCAACGGAGTAGAGAGAAAAATGGGTGGTGGGGGCGGGGGGCGGGGAATGTGTTTGAGGGGAGAAAGTGATGGATAAGGGAAAACAGCAGTCATGATGAACCAGAGACCCATCTAGAGGTGGCAACCACTATGCAGATCCCGACATGGGACCACTTGAGGGAAGAAAGACAGTCTGGGTTGGCTACATCTTTCAGTCTTTCCAGACAACCAGAAAACCAAAGTCTTAGGACAGATCTCTGTATGTATCAATGTCTGCACTAACTTAAGTTCAGATGGGCCCAAGTTCAAAGGAATTTAGTCTTGTTCACCTGCTCAGGCCACCTCATCACAGGTATGTTACTTTATCCTAATCGCCTAACCATTCTTAACCTTCTAAACAGTAGCCACTGTTGTTCTCAACCAAATACTAATTTCTGATCATCAGTCTCTCTGGCTTCAGAGCTCTAGCTTCTAGGTCACATGCTCTACCCAACACAAGCTTGTGAACCAGTGACACATAACTGCCACCCCTAAGAACTGGAAGGGCATTTAAAAGCCATCTAGAAAGAGAGATGCAGACCCCAGGACCCAAAAAGTGCAAGTGACCTGCCGAGGACCACAAAGACTGTTGAAGGTGTGGTGACCAACTCTGCCCTCATATAAATTGTTAGTTGCTCAGTCATGTCCGACTTTTTGTGACCCCAGGGACTGTAGCCCGCCAGGCTCTTCTGTCCATGGGGTTCATCACTGAACCCACATCTCCTGCATGGCAGGCAGATTCTTTACCATTTGAGCCATCAGGGAAGCCCATCCTGCTATAAGGACCCAGGCAAACCAGGATGGTTGATTGCCCTGAATGAAGGACAAAGCCACATGGCTGTCCCTTGAGAAGGCACCTCTATCATCTGGAATTCTTGATACATATATACATTGTAGCTTCATGTAGCCCTGTTAAGATTCAAACTCCTTGAAGGAAGGGATTCAAGTCCTGCAAATTAAGTACTTAACATTTGTTGGGGCAAGTCTTTGTATCTCCGTGGTCAATAAAGATGCCTGCCAGTGTTGTCCCAGGAGAATCCAGGCATCACTGCTCTGGGAATTTCTCTTCAGAACCCAAGGTCTTGACCATTCACAGAAGCTTCCATCTCAGCCCCTGATGATTGCTTCACCACTTCACTGACAGCGTGAGAAACACGAAGAAACGAACCAGATGAGTAACTTGCAGCTGGCTGCTTCCTTTTCTCCTCGGACCACTAAGTCTCCTTCCTGCCTAATGAGGTTATTACCCATCATCAAGGGACATGGCATCTAGCGCATTTCGAATTCTCCACTCGAAAGGCAGCCTCTCAGCCGTGAAAGAAGTCAGACTCTGCGGTCCTCTCTCAGACGCCTGCCCAGGAACTACTCATGAGGGCCGGAGCTGAACTCGGAGTGTCTTGCACGGATGGAAAGGCAATCAGGTGTGGCTGCAAGATCCAGATTCAAATTTCAGAACTGGCCCTGAGCCCTTTTCCTTTGGGGCTTCCCAGGTGGCAATAGTGGTAAAGAACCCGTCCGCTAATGCAGGAGACGTAAGAAACATGGTTTGATCCCTGGGTTGGGAAGAGCCCTTGAAGGAGGGCATGGCAACCCACTTTAGTATTCTTGCCTGGAGAATCCCATGGACAGAGGAGCCTGGTGGGCTACAGTCCATGGGGTCGCAAAGAGTCAGACAAGACTGAAGTAACTAAGCATGCGCACATACACCTCTCCCTGTGGGAAGTTATAGAAATGGAGATACAGCATCCTTGTCTATAAAATGTCTAATCTGCAGGATTTTAATTTGCAACAGTGCTGGTCCTTAATGAGAGGTGAGTGTTACTGAATAAGTCTCAGGACTCCTATAAGGCTCCCCAGCAGCCACTGTGACTGAGGTGAGAAATCTTTCCACTACTGCCTTATTTTAGAACATACCACCAGCCTCCGCTAACCAGGTTTTATTCTGAATCAGACAGTGGTTTCCTTACTGCCCCTCAGTTCCTTTTTTCAAAACACGCAAGCTAATCTGTCTGAGATGCAGAAAGCGGAGGCAAGTGTCAGCAAAATGTCACCATGACTGACACAAAGGATTTTTCTAGTTCGCCCATCAGTTTTGATGGAGAAGGGAGCAGAGCTCAGTCACCAAGCCCAATGCCTGGTGTTGGAAAAGATGACGGCTTCAAAGAATGTCCTAGGTCAGCACCTAAAAGCCTGAAACCCATCCCCCTGAATTCATTATAAGCCATAGTAACTCAGTAGGACTCCGTCACTCAGAGCAAAACTCCACTTTCAGATTCACAGCCTAGAGTCATTCCCTCCAAGCAGCTGTAGTTTAGAATTATGACCAAAACAAGACCGAACAACAACAACAAAACAATCCCTATGCCCTTATGTTTTACCATCTAAACAAGATAAAACAAAGCAAGATTTACACATGTCTGGGAAACAATGCACATGGACATCATTCTAAGCGAACTGTATCTCAGATTCAGGAAGAATAACTGTCTGCACTGTTCTTCTAGCATAAAACCTGTTGTGGCAGTTCTTTTTACATAAGAAAGTTGTGACCTCAGGTCACCAGATAGAATTGCAGTGCTCAGACTTATTCTTTGGGGGAATAATCCACTTTGCAAGGATAAACAAGTGACAGCTATCAAAATCTTACATTCACATACAGCAAAGACCACTGCCATGACCATCAGTGTACACAGATGTAAGACTGTCCACACTGATCTTGAATCAAAATGTGTCACAGGACTTTCCTGGCGGTCCAGTGGTTAAGAATCTACCTTGCAATGCAGGGTACATGTGTTCAAACCCTGGTCAGCGAACTAAGATTTCACATGTCACAGAGCACCTAAGCCAGTGCGCCACAACTAAGACCAGATGCAGCCAAATTTAAATAAATGTTAAAAAAACAAAAAGTGTCCCAATAAAGTTGGGAAATAACCCATGAGTCCACATAATAAGAAGTCTGACATTCTAACCTAGCAAGAGAAATGGGCAATAAAAAACATTACTTGTGTCTAACAAACTAGTACTCAAAATTCTCCAAGCTAGGCTTTAACAGTATATGAACTGAGAACTTCCAGATGTTCAAGCTGGATTTAGAAAAGGCAGAGAAACCAGAGATCAAATTGCCAACATCCACTGGATCATAGAAAAAGCAAAAGAATTCCAGAAAAACATCTACTTCTGCTTCATTGACTATACCAAAGTCTTCGATTGTGTGTATCACAACAAACTAGAAAATTCTTAAAGAGATGGGAATATCAGACCACCTTAACTGCCTCCTGAAAAATCTGTATGCAGGTCGACAAGCAACAGTTAGAATCAGTCAGGAAACAATAGATTGGTTCCAAATCAGGAAAGGAGTACATCAAGGCTGTGTAATGATACCCTGCTTATTTAACTTATTTGCACAGTATATCATGCGAAATTCTGGGCTGGATGAAGTACAAACTGAAATCAAGATTGCTGGGAGAAATGTCAATAACCTCAGATATGCATATGACACCACTCTTATGGCAGAAAGCAAAGAAGAACTAAAGAGCCTCTTGATGAATGTGAAAGAGGAGAGTGAAAAAGCTGGCTTAAAATTCAACATTCAAAAAACCAAGATCATGGCATCTGGTCCCATTACTTTATGGCAAATAGATAGGGAAACAATGGGAAAAGTGACAGACTTCATTTTCTTGGGCTCCAAAATCACTGCAGATGGTGACTGCAGCCGTGAAATTAAAAGACACTTACTCCTTGGAAGAAATGCTATGACAAACCTAGACAGCATATTAAAAAGCAGAGACGCTACTTTGCCGACAAAGGTGGGTACAGTCAAAGCTATGGTTTTTCCAGTAGTCATGTGTGAATGTGAGAGTTGGACCATAAAGAAGAGTGCTGAAGAACTGATGCTTTTGAACTGTGGTGTTGGAAAAGACTCTTGAGAGTCCCTTGGACTGCAAGGAGATCCAACCAGTCAATCCTAAAGGAAATCAGTCCTGAAAATTCATTGGAAGGAGTGATGCTGAAGCTGAAGCCCCAATACTTTGGCCACCTGCTAACAAGAGCTGACTCATTGGAAAAGACCCTGATGCTGGGAAAGATTGAAGGCAGGAGGAAAAGGGGATGACAGAGAATGAGATGGTTGGATGGTATCACTTACGTGATGGACATGAGTTTGAGCACACTCCAGGAGTTGGTGTTGGACAGGGAAGCCTGGCGTGCTGCAGTCCAAGGGGTCGCAAAGAGTCTCACACCACTGAGCAACTGAACAGCAGTCAATGTCCTGGCATATAAAATGACATTGCTGAGGGAGGTGGGTTCATAAAACTCTCTGTACTATTTTTACAACTTCCTATTAAATAATTATTTCAAAACAACAACAACAACAAAAACGTTGCTTCTCAAAGCATTATTTATTGAGTTTCTTTCTGTTTGGGGAGATTTTTCAACATTTTTCATAATACAGAAGCCCAAACTCCATTCCAAGTGCCCCCTTTCTATTGATGGGTCCAGGATGGGACCTATACCTAAATACTTTGAAAAGGGTCTGCAGATGTTTCTGGACAACCTCCCCTGTTCAATAAGAGCCCCAAACAATGTAAGTCACTGGAGACTTTTAAAAGCAGAGAGACCACCGTATTTGATCTTGGCTGCTATGTGGAGGATCTAAAGAGGGCCTGACCATAGCTCTGGAGGCAGGATTGTACAACTCTTGGTGAGGACTGAGTCAGACAAAGGCCTCCACAGGGTAATGGTAGACATGGTAGGTGGAAACAATCAAGAGGTCAAATCTGCAGGACAGTGAAAGATAACTAAGTGAAGGGGGTAGAGGGAGGAGTCTCAGATGACCACTAGACTTTCATCTTGGGTAGCAGGGGTTATCATGCATCAAGACAGGAAAATGAAGAGCTGGTGTGTGAAGGAGGATCAGAAAGGCTGCTTTAAGTTTCTACAGGGCAACAGGTTTATGTATTATCTTCCGCAGTGGGGAAATCCCTTTTTCCTTATCTGATGGGGCATAAAGAACTGGGGATGGACAAGTTAGCACAGGGGGTGAGAAGGGCGGTCATTGTTCAGCCACGTCAGCCATGTGGCCATGGTCAGACGATTCTCACAGCCAACCACACTCCCAAGCATTAACCCTACATACTTCCACTTGGAAAAGAGCTTACCCAACCGAGAGGTCTCCCACAGGATCTAGAGATGTTAGATTAATATAAACAGAACTAAACACCACATGAAATCTGACTTAAAAGTTTTTTTCAAAATTGAATATCCTACAACAGATGTTTCTACATTTTCTTTTACATGTAGGAGTACAGTTTATTGGGAATAGGAAAAGGGTCCCTGGACAAACATTTCCTTGGGTGGACTGCCACAACCACTCAAAGTTATATTTAGGAATGCATTTCTTTGAGGCAGAGCATTCAAATTTCAGGAACCCCCTGCAACAAAAGAAACGTTCCTAGAATAAATTACCAAAAATCATAAGAAGGAGAAGGGACCTCAAAAACAGTTACTTCAACTGTACACCTGAAACGAATGCAAAATTTTAAGTCAACTATACCTCAATAATTGGGCTTCTGAGGTGACACTAGTGTAAAGAACCTGCCTGCCAATGTAGGAGACGTAAGAGACACAGGTTCAATCCCTGGGTCAGGAAGATCCCCTGGAGAAGGAAATGGCAACCCACTCCAGTATTCTTGACTACACAATCCCATAAACTGAGGAGCCTGGTGGGCTATAGTCCATGGGGTAACAAAGAGTCAGACACAACTGAAGTGACTTAGCACGCATACCTCAATGAAAATAAATTTTAAAAAGTTAACTTATATTACCTTCTCTATAACCTAAATGAATCCTTTCAATATCACTGATTATCAGAAATTAGCTTCTTCACCATCTACCCCATCCTCCACCCCAATCTTTATCTACTGAAAGGCCATTTTCAAATGAAACGTTGCCTTGTTAGGTTGTAAACACATAGGATTCCTCCTGTCTGTTTCTCTCTCGTGACTTTTGTGAAATGTCTGTGCTAGGGTCACTTTTCCGAGATGGTGATGGCACCCCACTCCAGTACTCTTGCCTGGAAAATCCCATGGAAGGAGGAGCCTGGAAGGCTGCGGTCCATGGGGTTGCTGAGGGTTGGACACAACTGAGCGACTTCACTTTCACTTGTCACTTTCATGCATTGGAGAAGGAAATGGCAACCCACTCCAGTGTTTTGTCTGGAGAATCCCAGGGACGGGGGAGCCTGGTGGGCTGCCATCTATGGGGTCGCACAGAGTCAGACACGACTGAAGCAATTCAGCAGCAGGGTCACTTTTGTATTTGGATTATTCCTGACTATATTATTTTGTTATAAGAACTATTTCTTGAGTGCTTGCTATGTACCAACTAGAAGCTTTATGTAAATCTTAATTCTCACAGCCAGTACAGTTATCTGCTTTACAGAAAAAGAACCCAAGACTGAGAGATACTAATTCTGTACTGAAGTACAGAAATGCTCTTAGTGATACTTCTCTGTCCTAATGCAGGCTGCCTCTCCCTGTAAACCTTAGTTTATTTCACATTACATATGTGATGTGAGGATTTTATCCCCAGCACACTGAATTCTGGTTTTCCCACAAAGGTGTCCCCAGAAGATAAAGACTCTTTAGTGAGTAAAGATACACAATGATTATTTGCTAAACCGCACTAACCCTCCCCAAGCAGGGCCACCCTCTATCTGCACGCCCTGTAAGCCAGTGACTCCATTAGTGGGGTCTCAGTGATCCCATGGGGTCAGACGTTTGCCAAGTACTGGCACTGTCATCTTCCTTAATCTGGAATCCCTACTGCTAGAACCATCTTCTATCATCTGCATCATCATCATATAGTACCTACTAGGTGCCAGGTACAGCTCTAAGGCTTCACAAACATTAACACGGTTGATTTTCACAACAGTCCTGTAAGGCTGATGTGACTATACCCATTTTACAGATGAGGAAACTGAAGATTCAGTGAAGTTAAACAGCCTGCCCTCACCATTCAGTCATTAAGTGATGATCTGGGGTCTGACTCAAACTTCATGGTTAGTTTTCTAGAACTCAGAGCAATCTTTGGCTCTTATTTAACATTTCTGACCATAACCAAATTAAAACCACCACAACTTTATTTATAATTGGAATTACCATTAAGCAGGGTCTTCTCCACTCTGAAAGAAAGTGAATGTGAAAGTCGTTCAGCGGCATCTGACTCTTTATGACCCCATGGACTGTATGGAGTCTGCCAGGTTCCTCTGTCCATAGGAATTCTCCAGGCCAGAATACTGGAGTGGGCAGCCGTTCTCATCTCTAGGGAATCTTCCCAACCCAGGGATCGAACCCAGGCCTCCCACATTGCAGGTGGATTCTTTACAATCTGAGCCTCCAGGGAAGCCCATTCTTGTCCACTCTGGGTTGGTATAGTTGTTTGCGTTTACATGCATGAGTTCCTATTTACAGGTGCCTTTCTTATCCTTGGGGGATATGTTCTAAGACCCCCAGTGGATGCCTGAAACTGTGCATAGTCCCAAACCCTATATATGCTATTTTTTTTCCTATACGAACATATCAGTGATAAAGTTTAATTTATAAATTAGGCACAGTAAGATTAATAATAACTACTAATAAGATTAACAATTATAACAATACATTGTAAGAAAGCTTATATAAATGCAGTCTTTCTCAAAATATCTTACTGTACAAATTTAAAGCCTCCTCCATATTAATTAAATACCACACACTGTGCTGTGGCTATAACTTTTCCAGTCCAAGGAGCAACAGCAAAACTAGCACAAACATCCTTTTTCTTCTTTACAGCATCTCAGACAGAAGATTCGTTTTTACTGTAGATGTTACCAACCTCAATAAGTTGAGAACTTTCACCTATGCATTAAAGAAATCACTTTACAGCTTCTCTTTGGCACATGTACATTGCCAGCATCACCACTCCAGTGCACTGGGGTCAGTATTAAGTAAAATAAGGATGACTTGAATACAAGCTCTGTAGTATCACAGCTGATTTGAAAACTGAGATGGCTACTAAGTGGCTAATAGGTGGGTATGCTAGACAAAAAGATGATTCACATTCGGGCAGGAAGCAGTGTATTGTTATTATTCAGAATGGTGCACAATTTAAAGCTTTTGAATGGCTTATTTCTGGAATTTTCCATTTAACATTTTCATACTGTGGTTGACTGTGTGTAACTAAAATTGCAGAAGGCAAAACTTCAGATAAGGGGACCCAAAACATTTTATATTGCTAAATTTGGTCCATTGGTCTATCCCACTGTTTTTCTTTGATTGTTTCTGTCAATTAAAGTTCTAGATATCATTTTGGCTTTGCATCACTTATAAATTAAGTAATTTACAGATTCCTTGGGCAGCGACTATCACAAGACCCTGAGCAGAAAGGATATAAAATTAGACCTTAAACACTTAAGGAGTGATGGAAAACCAGGAGAAATAAAAGTTCAGAGAATGCATTGGTCCTCCAAACTGCTTCCTATACTGGAGAGTTAGAGAGGAGAGGAATGCCCTGTTAAGAAATCATACAGTTATTCTGTTCATTTTGCAATAATCTCCCTTAAAGAAATGGTCTCCAAATTAAAAAGGAAAGTTCTATGTGAAAGGACATCCAAAGAGAAAGCCCTTCATGAAGCTCCTCTGACCTGTGGACAATGGACCTGTACGTTTACACACCGGCAGCATTTACCACCCACCACTGAGGGATGTGGTTTACCTGACTATCATTTGTCTAGGTTACCTGTTTTTGGTGACAGCTTTATTGACATATACTTCACATACCATACAATCCATTCTTTCAGAGTGTGCAATTCAAAGTTTTTAGAATGTCCACAGAGTTGTGCAACTATCAAATCAATCAATTTTAGAATATCTCCATCATTCTGAAAAGAAAACCATTCAGTTCACTTCCTAGTCCTCTACCCATCCCCCAGTTCTAGGCAATCACTAACTCACTTTCTGTCTCCATAGATGTGCTTATGGTAGATGGTTCATATAAATAGAATCCTATACTATGTGGTCTTTTATGATGGTCATCTTTCACTTAGCACAACGCATTCTTGCTCTTCAGTTCTGTTGCTCAGTTGTGTCCGACTCTTGGACAACCCATGGACTGCAGCACGCCAGACTTCCCTGTCCATCACCAACTCCTGGAGCTTGCTCAAACTCATGTCCATCGAGTTGGTGATGCCATACAGCCATCTCAACCTCTGCCATCCCCTTTTCCTCCCGCCTTCAATCTTTCCCAGCATCAGGGTCTTTTCCAATGAGTCAGTTCTTTGCATCATGTGGCCAAAGTATTGGAGTTTCAGCTTCAGCATCAGTTCTTCCAACTAATATTCAGGACTGATTTCCTTTAGGATGGACTGGTTTGATCTCCCTGCAATCCAAGGGACTCTCAAGAGTCTTTTCCAACACCACAGTTCAACAGCATCAGTTCTTCAGTGCTCAGCTTTCTTTATAGTCCAACTCTCACATACACATGACTACTGGAAAAACCATGGCTTTGACTAGACAGACCTTTGTCGGCAAAGTAATGTCTCTGCTTTTTAATATGCTGTCTAGGTTGGTCATAACTTTCCTTCCAAGGAGTAAGCGTCTTTTAATTTCATGGCTGCAGTCACCATCTGCAGTGATTTTGGAGCCCAAAAAAATAAAGTCTGACACTGTTTCCACTGTTTCCCCATCTATTTCCCATGAAGTGATGGGACCAGATGCCATGATCTTAGTTTTCTGAATGCTGAGTTTTAAGCCAACTTGTTCACTCTCCTTTTTCACTTTCTTCAAGAGGCTCTTTAGTTCTTCTTTGCTTTCTGCCATAAGGGTGGTGTCATCTGCATATTTGAGGTTATTGATGTTTCTCCTGGCAATCCTGATTTCAGCTTGTGCTTCATCCAGCCTGGCATTTCACATGATGTACTCGCATACAAGTTAAATAAGCAGGGTGACAATATACAGCCTTGATGTACTTCTTTCCCAATTTGGAACTGGTCTGTTGTTCCATGTCTAGTTCTAGCTGTTGCTTCTTGACCTGCATACAGATTTCCCAGGAGGCAGGCCAGGTGATCTGATATTCCCATCTCTTGCAGAATTTTCCACAGTTTATTGTGATCCACACAGTCAAAGGCTTTTGCGTAGTCAATGAAGCAGATGTTTTTCTGGAACTGTCTTGCTTTTTCGATGATCCAATGGATGTTGGCAATTTGGATCTCTGGTTCCTCTGGCTTTTCTAAATCCAGGACTGAGGAAACAGAGTCTTGGAGGGCACAAACAAAACCTTGTGGATATACCCTTGGCAGACAAGAAATCATTTTTCCTTAGTGACTTAACAACATTTGGAAAACAGGGATATTTAATATAAAAAACTGAGTTTCTGGCAGCTCCTGAAAAATGGGACTATCTGGTCACACTAAACCCTTTCCTCTGAGAGGACTTTGGCAGTAGTGTTGGGCATAGCCCTCCAATTTTCCATGGAAACCATGCAGACTTCTTTATATATCTGTTACCTGCCTAGCATTTAAGTCTTATACTAAATGACTGTAAGATCTAAGGAGGGCAGGCCACGTGTTACTTTTATTCATAAGCATATTTCAACACAGTGTCAGGGGCACAGTGACCAGCAGCTGGGCCTGCTGGATACTAGGCGCTTGGTATCAAACACTGTGCTAGACCCTCTGTACACACCACTTCATTTCATTCTTACCCTTTTGAAATAAACGCTCATCACTTTACATGATGTTCAGAGAATTAGCCAACTGCCCTTTCAAAGCTCACCCAGCTAGTAGTACTGATCCCAAGTTTATGTGATTCCAAAACAAAGGAGTGTGGAAAAGCAAGTAAGCGTATAAAGAGTTTCTCATTAAAAAACACACACACACACACACACACACACACACACACACACACACAGAAAGAGGCAAACACTCTGGTTTCCCAGATGCAGTTTTTGTTCTACCTCTGTCAACAGAAAGTACACACTTTATAGGGTCATTGCTTCTTTCTTCTGTAAAACTCTTAATCTTGCACCAAGAGACGCGAGCAAGGTCTCCCTTATCTTCTGAGATGGACCACACTCTATGGAAACTTTTCCTCTCAGGGCCGCTCTCACTTTCTGAGATGGTCTGCCCTCTGTCTGTGGAATGTCTTTCTCTCAAGGATCCTCTAGCTTTCTGAGACAGTCTACACTCTATCAAATGCCTTTCTCTCAGTGCCTCTCTAGCCTTCTGAGATCTTCGACACTCTGGAATGCTTTCTCTCAAAGCCTCTCTAGCCTTCTGTGTGTTCACACTCTATGGAATGCGTTTCTCTCACCGTCTCTTAGCCTTCTGAGATGGTCCACACTCTGCCTGTAGAATGTGTATCTCTCTAATTAAACTCTTTCAGTTTAAAAAAGAGAGAGAAAGCCAAGAAGAACTACCTCCTAAATCTTCAAATGGGTTAATTCAGCTATAGGGATTAGTGACCATGCTTCCAGCTAGGCAATTCAGAAGGAAAAGCATTCAGCTGAAACATAACATGCCTTCAGTGTGAGATCACAAGACAAAAAGTCACATCGGGAAGTCATTCCCCGGAATAGGAAGTAGGGATCCTTAGCCAAGGGGCAGAGCCCAGAACAAGCACTCAACGACAAACATTCTCTCTTGGGCTACATACCAGCTGACTGGTAACTGAACAAGTGGCTATTTAAGCTACTTGCTTGAAAACACAAAAAGTGCTATCCAGTCACAGTTTGAGGAGGCCATCACAGAAGCTCCCAGAAGAGGTCAGATTCTGGTAAAGGTCTAAAAATAACTTTATCACACAGGGCTGTCCACCTATCACTATCTACTGAGATGGGTGACACCTCAGCAGTAGGACAAAAATCTACCCACTCTTTTCTCTGATTCTTATGAACCACAAGATATACTATGAGATGAAATCACTCTTTTAATGTTTATCCTCCTGGACCAGACTCCTCAAAGTCAGAACCAAGGTCTTACTGCTTGAACCCCCAGAATCTTCTACAGTGATTTCCTACGGTGGGTATGAGTAGGTAGTCAAAAGGATTCTTTTTCTGATCTACACATTTGCCTCAACACTCACAGCAAAGTACCAAACAAATCACATACAGATATATATTACAGATACATATATATTTATTTTATGATAAATTCTAACACAAAGTGGCCTATATATATTTGTGTTAGAATTTATCATAATAGTGATAGGAAATCAGAACCAAATCTGATGCAGGGAGGGGCCATGCCCATGACACAATGCCTCAGAGAGATATGACTGCTGCCCATGAAACATGCTGAGCCTAGAACCTTGCTCCCTGAACATTCATGTGCCTGTGAATCACCTGGGAGTCTGGTTATTCTGTAGATTCTGAGTCTGTGGGCCTCAAGCATCTGCACTTATTCTTTGTTTTGTTTTGTTTTTTCTTTTTGCATTTAATAACATTTTTTATCACAGTTTTTTTAAGTTTTTTTTTTTGCTGTGGATCATTTTTAAAGTCTTTATTGAATTGAATGTGTTATAATATTGCTTCTGCTTTACTTTTTTAAACTTTTTATTTTATATTGGAGTATAGCCAATTAACAATGTTGTGACAGTTTCAGGTGGACAGCAAAGGAACTCAGCCATACCTATACATGTATCCATTCTCCCCCAAACTCCCCTCCCATCCAGGCTGCCACATGACATTGAGTAGAGTTCCCTGTGCTATACAGTAGGATATTGTTGGTTATCCATTTCAAGTACAGCAGTGTGTACACATCAATCCCAAGCTCCCTTTTTAAAATTAAAGTTGATTTACAATGTTGTGTTAACTTCTGCTATACAGCAGAATGACTCTATTATACATACATACATTCTTTTTAATATTATTTTCCATTATAGTTTATCCCAGGATACTGAATACAGTTCCCTGTGCTATACAGTCACAGCTTGTTGTTTATCCATCCTATATATAATATAGTTTGCATCTGCTAGTCCCAAATCCCAGTCCTCCCTCTCCTAGCCCTTGGCAAACACAAGTCTGTTCTCTGTGACTGTGAATCTGTTCCTGTTTCATATGTAAGTTCATTTATGCTGTATTTTAGATCCCACATATAAATGATATGCTTTTTAATAAGTGATAAATAATTTGGTATTGGTCTTTCTCATTCTGACTTCCTTCACTTAGTATGGTGATCTCCAGCTGCAAGAGTCTGCATTTCTGTTAAGCTTCCAGCTGTGGCCAACACTGCCAGTTTGTGGAGCGCCTCTGAGCAACAAGGATCTAGGAGCTCCAACAGGGACCCTAACCGCCTTGGTTCCTTGCAGCCTACGCTATGCCCTAAGGAGCTGGGGTGACAGACAGCAGAGGGCAGAACTGATGAGACGTGCTCTAGATGGGCAATTCCTAAGGCAATGACCTTTCCCTTTTATTTCATTCGAGCTCTGACAATCCATCAGCAGTCATCCCTAATGGGTAAGAATTAGTATAGGGCGGGGGGAAAAAAACCTCTCAAAAACAAATTTCAAGCACCTTCCTGACCACCCTTTGTGCGGCTGCCACAGCTGTGGTGATCTGGGCCATGAACCTCCAGATGCTGGTGAGGGCTTTATCCTCACTAGAAATGGGTATCTACATGCTCCTGCAGCCTCTAGTCTTTTCTTCAGATCATACATTGTTAACTTCCAATCTCTTCTGTTATTAACTCACTCAGTCATGTCCCATTCTTTGCGACCCCATAGACTGCCGTATGCCAGGCCTCCGTGTCCATCACCAACTCCCGGAGTTTGCTCAAACTCATGTCCACTAAGTTGACGATACCATCCAACCATCTCATCCTCTGTCACAGGGAAGCTAAATATTGGGGGGCCACAGAATCCAAGGGGAATCTGAAAAAAGCTATGAACATTCTCTGCTCCCCAAATACCCAGACACTAAAGGTTATTTAACATTTCAGAGGTTTCAAAGACGGTGCTGAATCTATAAAAGGAAGCCTGTGCCCTGTCTTCTAGAAGCTGTACTCCAAAAAAAAAAAAAAAAAAACAGGTTAAGACTCAGAACACTTTATTTTTAAAATACAAATCCTTTTCTACAAATACTCCATGGAAGATATCATGTCCCTGTCTCTGGAAACTTTCTGCAGATCATAAAATGCCTGCAAACAGGCAACATGCCTTGTTACAGAGCTAGATGACAAATGAATGAAAGCCCAAATTTCAAGACAAAGCCACCAGCCTGGAAACAATAACTGTGATGGCCACTACCCCACCCACATTTTCTTAAAAGCATGCAAGAGATGCTGGAACTTGTTCTGTTCAGCCACAGAGGACTGTAGGATGGAGGGGACCAGAGGAGAAGCAGAGAGGAAAACTAATTAAAAAGCAAATGGGGAAAAATGAGCTTGGAAAGGGCTCACTGAACTGCTGACAGCCTAGAGTGCGGAGGTGAAAAACAAATGCAAAAGAGATTTGGCAGAATCCAAAAAGAGCAGGATCAGAATGAGAAATGAGGCCACGACCAACTCCCAGCTACAAGTCAGAGAGAGGAGTCAGAGTGACATTTGCGTGGAGGAGAAAAGAAAAAGTTCCCTGAATGAAAGGGGAGTGAACAGAGTGGACTGAAGGAGAGAGAGAGATAAGGAGGACCATGGACAGATAGCTGCTGCAGAAAATAAAACATGGCAGCATCACAGTCACACACACAGAACAGCAGAGAATCTTAATAAAAAAGAGGGAGGGGACAATGAGCAGCCTAGGCCATCACAAATCAGCTTAAAATTACGAATGAAAGCCTACCTGGTGCATGGAAGAATTTGCAGGCACCTGCAGGAGCGCCTCCCGGGCCCCACCCTCACATCACAGGCCAGGTGGCTCCTGCTCACTAATGCAGGAAACGACAAGCCAGAGTGACACCCTCTTATGCTCCTTTCATCTGAGCCACTGATGGTGGAGACAGGTCATTTCACTGCGGGTAGAGGTGGGGATGTGGAAAAGAGACTCAGTGTGAATGCAGGTGCCTAAGGACAGGACTTTGAAACAGAGCTGCATCTGGAAAGTAAAGTTTCCTGAAATGAGACGCTGTGGGAGAACCAGGATCCCACGGACAGGCGTGAAGATGCACAGCACTGCCCTGCAGTGTCACACAGAACAGAAAGTCCCACTGGCCACTCAAAGACTCGTGGACTTCTCTGCAGACCTTCCTTCCAACAAGGGGTATGCTGTTGTTGGTACCTGTGCTGTGCTTCTGTAGACTCTGGGGGTGTGTGTGCGTGCACACGGGTGCACGCTCAGTTGCTCAGTCCTGTCAAACTCAGTGACACCCTATGCTTCTGTCCCTTACAAAAGACAATGGACTCAGCAAGAGCCCAATTACAGGCGTGATGCTGAATGTTAAGGCGGCTAGCCAGTTAGTGTTTACCCACTACCAGGCTCCACTTATAGCCTTTTACTTATACAAACTCATTTATTCCTTTTGGTCACCCCAGGGGGAGGCACCATCTCCACTTTACAGATGCAGGACCAAGAAAGCAACTCGCTTGCTGAGGTCACACCTCTAATAAGAAGCAGGAGGCAGCATTTGAACCCAGGACCCTTAACAATTTCACCAGCAGTTCCCAAACTCAAGGGGCTTCCCTGGGGGCTCAGACAGTAAAGAATCCACCTACAGTGCAGGTGACCCAGGTTCGATCCGTGGGTCAGGAAGCTCCCCTGGAGAAGGGAATGGCAACCCATCCAGTATGGGAGAATTCCCATGGACAGAGGAGCCTGGTGGGCTACAGTCTATGGGATCGCAAAGAGTCAGACACGACTGAATGACTAACACTTTCAGCCTTTCCCAAACTCAAACTTTTCCACTTTACTGTCCCTTTAGAGATTTAGTCTTCAGTCATTTTTTCAGGACACCCTTTGGCCAAAAGAAGTAACTAAGAAAAGCTCCACTTACCAAAGCATTAGGTCCAAACAACTTTGTGGTGGTAGTGAGGTGGCAAAGAGAGCTATTTTCCTCACAGTTACACAATATCCTGTGACTTTCACTTAATCTCGTAACTTCCTTGGGGCACCCCAGGGTGCCTCGGCATACAGTTTGGAATCCACAGAACCACACTTGCCTGCCTTCCTCCTTCTGGTGAGGAAAAGGCATCAGCCTGCAGTAATCACACTGGCTGTTCCTTCCAGTACATGTGTCAGAGAGAAAAAGAAGTCTGCCGACAACTGCCCTCTGGCTGTCAGGAATGGCTGTGCCCTGAGCGCTCCGAGCTGCAGGGTCCACCTGGCCCACTCGCTCTCCTGCCACTTCACCCTGATAGGGACCCACGCCTTCCAGAACAAGCTGCTAAGGTCCTGCCATCTGCTTTCCCTTCCGTCCAGCCATTTCCTGCTACCAGCTCCTGGGTGACTTAGTTCCTCTTCTGAGCAGTCTCTCCACCCACAGAGAGACCTGGTTCACCTCTTCCTCTGGGGTCAAGGCCCACTTTGCACACAAGATTTGCTGGGCGACTCCAACTGGCCGTCTTCATGTGTATTTCCCCCACCCCTTTGGTGATGAACTTTTGCAGGATGGGCTCGTATCTCACTCATCTTGGTGACTTCCTCAATGACTCTACACAGTAAATGGCACACAGTCTTTTGAGTTTTCATTAATAAAGAATGGAACAAGAGCGAAGGATGGGTTGAGGGACCATAAGGAGGATTATGGGGTGAATGAAAAAAAAAAGGATAAATGTAGGAGATGTCCACACACCTTGCAATGAGACTCTGTAGCAACTCTCACCAAGATGAGTCTCCATCTTACCTTTTGAATCTGGATACATGTTGTACCTTGCTTTGCTAATAAATGTGGTAGAAGTCAGGAATACCAGTTCTGAACCTGGGCCTCAAAAAGACATTCATCGCATGCTTCTGCTTATCCTGTAACCTGGATCAAACGGCTGCAAGAGGGCAGGCCATGTGGAAGGGAGCCCAGCCAACACTGGCTGGGACCTGGGAGCCTTTGCTGCAGTGTTTGCACCTGGACAAGTATCTCCTAAACAACAAGATATAGAGAAACTATAAGGGACTAAAAATAACTGTGAATGTATGAGTGAGTGAGTGAAAATCACTCAGCTGTGCACAACTCTTTGCGACCCCATGGACTATACAGTCCATGGAATTCTCCAGGCCAGAATACTAGAGTGGGTAGCCTTTCCCTTCTCCAGGGGATCTTCCGCTGGGGCAAATTATGGACAAAAAAATACAAAAAGACCAAAAAACCCAACTGCCACTTCTGAAGAGCCCAGAGCAAAAGCAGGGTACTGTGCATGCCCCTGGCACCCAACACCACTACAGGGTGGTGGTAAGCCACCCCTCCGGCCACAGCCCTACCCTCACCCTATGAAAGGAACCAGCTCACCCTCCCAGTAAGGAGCAAGTGAGCAAAGGAACCTGTTACTTGTTTTCACTCCCCTCCTGCTGCAGCAGGGGCCCCAGTAAAGTCTTGCTTGAATTTCTTGTCTGGCCTCTTACCAATTTCGATTGATTAAGGAGGCCAAGAACCCTGGTTAGTTACAGTCTCAGCTGAGACAATCCTGGACCAAACTCAGCCAGCCAACACCCCCCAAACATGTGAGAAGCCAGCTAAGAACAGCAGACTGACCCCCTAATCACTACATGAGTGAACCTAGCGGAAACCAGAACCACCACCCAACTGACCCAAAACCCGGGAACACCAATAAAAGACAGTGTTTTAAGCCGCTAAGAGTTGGGATAGCTTGTCATGTTGGTATGACAATGGCTGACTGTTGATGAACAGTCTAACTTAGGGCAGTCAAGTCCCTAGAAGGCAGGGGTTGTGAGTGTCTGTCCTGTGTTGAGCACCCACGTTATTGAGCAGATTGTGGGCCCATCTTAGGAGGTTATCTCATGATCTATTGTCAGGTATTTTTTGTTTGTTTGTTTGAAAAAAATGAGAGTTTTATTCATGAACACTTAGATGTTTACCAACATTATATATATATATTTTTTTAAAAAAGACTGGTTTCATATCAGTCTTTACAATCACACTCACATCTAGAGAGAAACACTGTTGTAAGGGATTTGAACAGAGTGTTTCTGAATTTTACAAGGGATTTACTTGAAGTTAGGTGTGCATTCATCATTACCCTCATCTGTAACACTACCTCTCTGCTTTGTGATCAGCTTTCTTGAGGAAAGAAAAGGGCAGAAGAGGAAAGAACCTACTTCCTATTATGCCTCCTAGAAGCCAGCAATAATAGTCACAGCCAGCAGGTATTCACACCTGTCTTACCCACCCTCTCCACTTGCATCCTCTGCCTGGAAACCAGCTCCCAGTGCACCTAAACAACCATTTCCGGTGATGATGTCAAATCCTTTTGAGAAAGGGCAAGGCATAAAAACATTTTTCAAAGTTACAACTCATTCTTCTTTTCCTTCAACCTTCCATGCTTTCCCCCCTTCAATCAACATATTGCCTATTTGTGCTTGGCACTGAGGAAACCAAAGACCTGTCTTCTGCCCCCAGGGAACTCCAGTCTGATTGACCTAAGAGGCCTACTTGTCTCAACAAGAGGCTAGATAAGGGCCCATCCTTATTCCTTCTGGCTATAAAAGTCCGACATTTACAGCAGGTGGTGAGCCCTAGGGCCGGCAATCTAAAATGAGAAAGCCTAGTGACCACCCCCTCACCCCTACCATGGTGGCTGTCCCATTGGTGTAGAAAGCCTCTAATCTCAACCCCATTTCTGAGAGAAAGAAGGTCCTTGTGGAGGGTGACTGCTGCTTTTGTTGTAGGAAGGGGGAGGTGCTAGCGAGAGGGATTCTGGGAAGTGGACGGACACGTGGTGTCTCCTTTTGACCTTTCCCGAACTCTTCCAGTTGGTGGTGGCTTATCAGTTCCGTATTCCTTACCAGGATCTCCTGTCATACAACAACTCATGGGAATGGTTACTAAAGGGCCTGGCCAGGGTGGGTGGTTTCAGTCAGTGTGCTTCCCCTAACACTTTGATGGCACATGCAGCGTCTCCCCATGATGCATTTCCTCTGGAAGGCAGCTTTCAGTTCAATTTTAAGGTGCCCACACCCACTTTCCCTTACACTTTTCCAGGGAACCCTAGTCCAGCAAATTCTCAAGGCCTGAAAGCCTTAGTTTCACACATACAAAGTAGAGAAGGAATGAGGTTGAATAAGTTGATATGACATGAAAATCCAAAGGCTGGGCACAGTCCCAAGCACCTATCAGTGCTCACAAATGTTCGCTTTCCTTCCTTTCAGCTACAAAAACACAGGTGCTACCCTACACACACAAACAAACATATACACACTCACACTCCTTCAGGCCATACTTACCCCCTTTTGCCCAATATAATGTCACATTGGTAATAATAGTAGGAGCATAATGTTCTGCAAATCAGATCCCCAAAACACAGACATTCATTCAACTCTTACCCAACATCACATGGGGTATGATCAACATGGGAACCTTGAGGCTCCCACCAACCTCCAAGGGCATTATTCTTACTAGAAAGGATCATGACAACCTTCTGAACAATCCACAGAACAACTAACAAGCGAACAAGGCACTGGGGTCCCAGCAAACAGCATCTCATTATCCCACTGAAGTCAGTATTCTGCCAAGTCCATAGTGACTTTATTTTCTGGCAAAAGCATCTTTATGCTAAGCAAGACTCCGGACATGTCCAGGCGAGGGATCCGATCTATTCAGCTGGCCCTCAACTGTCAAGCACAAGATGGATCATGTCTCCTGCTCTCGAGACCTCACCACCCCCAACTCCCACCTCCCTCATTCCCTGAGCATCTGAGCTGGTCCCTAGATAAAAACAGCCACAGCAAAAGGAGCAACATAAAAAACGATGCCAAATCTGTCTTCATTAATCACCTTCCTCTGCTGGTGTGAAACTCTCAGGAAAAGAGCCGGAGAATGACTCAGATAACCCGTTTACATAAGGAGACCTGAGTCTCTAACGTGCTTCATGTACCAACACTGTTTCCTAGTGAGTCTTTAATTTCCCCTCAGGATCTCCACAGTACATTCTTTAGATCATTCAATTGCCTTGACAAACAGAAAAACTTGAATTCCATTCTAGGAAGTAATACTACAATGTGCTTTCAGGTTGTCAGGGGTTTTGAGCTACTTCATCTTCATTTTTCTTCTTTGGAATCCTTCCATCCTGAAAGGTATTCGTGACAACAGGGGAATTTCCCACTCAAAACCTGAAAATCAAGTTTGGTCTCACCAGACCTGGATTTGAACAAGATTCAGACTTCTCCATCTTCCGCCCGCTGACTCCTCTGGGTTGTAAATGCCCACGGTGGGTACTAATCAAGTCAACTAGACCAAATTAAGCCAGCCTGACTTAGGCCTTGTTCCTTATTTTTGCTGATCTCACTGCAACCAACCATACAGTGAACAGAATGGTTATTCAGTACAAGACACCGACTTCACACGCTTCTCCCCTATAGAACAGCTGGGAGATGGTGGGGTCTATTAGAAAACATCAGCCTCTTTGGAAACTTAAAAAATTATGCCTGCCTAAGGCTGCCATCTAAAACTAGTGAGGATTACAAAGTCCATTATAAGCACCAAACAAAAGCACATAACCAGGTCCTTTGGAATCAAATACAAAGGATGAGATTAAAACCACAACATAATACCACTACACACCCACCAGAATGGCTAAGGGGAAATGGACAGGAAATAGTGTACTGAGGACACAAGGGAGGTCGGTTCTCACCCGCTGGCCAAGGTACAAGCTGGTACCACTATTTACAGAAACTGGTGGTTTTCTCACACAGCTGAGCATGCATACTCCCTGTGATCCAGAAATTCCACTTCTAAGTATATAGTCAATGTGCAACGTGGCCCTATGTCCACCAAGAGCCATATACTTGAGTGTTTCCAGAAGCACTATTGAGAAGAGCCCCAAACTGGGAATTATCTAAATGCTCATCTGTGGTAGAATGGACCAATCAATGGCAGCATAGTCACACAATGGAAGACTCTATAGCAAAGAGAATGGATGGTCTACAAATATACACGATGATATGAATTTCATAGCACAACACTGAGCAAAACATGCAAAACCCAAAATAGCACACACTGCAGGAGTTCATTCATATAGAGTACACAGAAGCAGACCAAAGCCATCCGTACTGGTGAAGGTCAGGAGAGTTGCATGAGTAGGGAGTGACCAGAAGGGGTGAGACAAGGTGGTTCTGAATTGCTGGTGATGTTCCGTTTGTCTGTCTGGGTGGTTAGGTGGGTGTGTGCACTTTGTGCAAATCCACCAAGCTGTACACGTGTCATGGGCACTTTCCTGCATATATGCTGCTGCTGCTAAGTCGCTTCAGTCGTGTCTGACTCTGTGCGACCCCATAGACGGTAGCCCACCAGGCTCCCCCGTCCCTGGGATTCTCTAGGCAAGAACACTGGAGTGGGTTGCCATTTCCTTCTCCAATTCCTATGCATATATATATATATATATAATGCCAATTAAAAAGTTAAAAATAAAATCAAGGGTGGTGTTTTCTTGGGTAAGTCCCTGCTTGCCTGAGTGACTAGCCAATGCTGGTTGGCCAGTAGGTGGTGCTAAGGTTCTTGCTGACTGCTACTCTGGGACTGGTAACCAACTGGCTTAGGCACTAGCCGGTTTTGTGACCTGGGGCAAACTCTTTACCCCACTTGCCTGAACTTGTTAATAAAGATTAGACAGAATGCTGGCTCAGGTTCCTTCGCAGTTCTATTTCTTAAAGATTATAATGTTGCCCTCCTCATCCATTCCTTCATGAGGTGGATAGGAATCACAGGGGAAGGTGGCTGGGGTTTAGAATCCTGCTGGAACCAGAGGGAGCACCTGGAACTGACCCTCTTCATCTTAGAATGCAAGATTTAAAAGGACAGAGGCCCAAGTCTCACTATCCAGAAGCATTTGATGTTTCCAAAGCCAGTCCAGTCTCTGATTAGACAAAATGGCAGGCACCTCACCATCTGGATCTGCAATTTCAACCCAAGAGCTCAATTTGCTGCTCATCTGTCACTTGCCTCCTTTTCTTTCCTCTAGGAAAAGGAGTCAATAGGGTATAAGCAAAGTGATACTTTTACACAAGTCAGCAGCAAAGGCCCTCTGAAAATAAAGTGCAAATATTCAAAAGGCTCATCCATATCGGGCTCCTCCAAGAACAAAACCTATCTCAATGTCAAAGAGAAGACAAGCCAAACATTTTGCACCTGTGCTGACTTCAGCAAATCAGCCTTCCTCCCCCAGTGAGGCCCAGCACTCAAGCTGGTTCGTTTACCCACACCGCTCGCTCCCTCTGGAGTCTCAAGGTCTTACTGACATCCTCCCTTGCCCTGGTTTGACGCAGCACAACTGAATAATGAAAGGAGTATTTGTGAAGAAGAATGAGAAGATGATGTGGGCGGGGAGGTGGACATAATGCAAGAACCAGGGAAATTCAAGTTTTCCCCACAATTTTCCATGTAAAATAAAACTTTTGTTTTGGGGAGGGAAGTTGGAGATGCTCCAAATTTCCAGAGAACTCTGATTCTACATTCTCTCAAAGCTGGACAAGAGGAGGCCAGGAAGCAAGGCGATCATATCAAGGTGTTTTATATTGTACAAAGAAGCCAACCCCATATACAACTCCCCTGACCCCCTGAAAGCAAGAGGAAGAGGAAGACAAGTGACTGCTGGTGACACACAATTGCAGGACAGGCCTTGGTCTTCCCGTGCACACGGCCTTCACGCTGACAGAACAGAGACCACCCAGCAACACTGCTCTCAAGACCCTGGCAATATCTGATGCTGATCACAACCCAGGGGCCTTTCCCTACTGATTCTCTTTATTATTTAATTCTTCTGTTTTCCCCAGAGGCTGAAAGTAAGACCAAGTTTTATTAAAAGACTATCACACAAAAAGATTTTAAAAGTTTAAAGCCCAACTGAGAAAGGTCAAACAGAGTTTTGTTTATTACATTTTTGCTTCACTTGAATATTGAGTTTCATGGTCTGGTAAGGGCCCTGTTTTGACCCTATTTCCATAGTCATTCCATATAAAAGTAATGTAACTTTTTCCATAGCTTTATTCCCAGTAGGATAAAGACGAAGGTTTGTTGGGGTTTTTTTTGCGGGGGGGGGGGGGGCGCGGGGGGGGGTCAGTGATGAGGGGAGCAGGTACACATCTCTGTGTTATCTATATTGTAAATACTAGTGTTGGTAACTAAACTCTTTTGCTTGCTGGGAATATCAGCTTGTCCACACCCCGGTGGACAGGAATTCTATTTGCAATGCTTCTAAATAGCTAACCAGCCATCTTCTTAGCTGCTAAAGCTAAACAGAAGTCTGGCTGATGACTCTATCTCCCTAGAGCACCAAACCCCCAGGGCAGTCAGCATAGTCTAATACAGGTTTGTTCCCAGCGTCGTACAGGTGCACTCTGAGAGGACACATAATATCCAAACACAGTCTTGATTCTAGCTGTTCAGTAATCATTTCAACCCGTACACACACCAAATGTGTACCTCTGTATATGTTGTCAATTAGGAATTAGGACAAGGCCAAATTAAAATACATGATAAATTTATTATACATAAACAAAACACTCTTATTAAAACAAGAATAAATTTGAAGAAAAAATGTTAAGTAACTAATACAAGTGGCAATAAGAAGATGGCAAAAACTATGCATGAAGTTTGGAAAATACTGATCTGCTTTAAAAGAAAAAAGTCCTGCCAAGATTCAAAGAGCTGTGGTTCCACAGTTGCCTGTCTGTGTCCTTGGGGGTCCTCCACCTTCCTTCCCTGGGCAGCCATTGCTAGAAGAATGACGGCAACGAAGCTGACAGGGTTAGGGCAGGGTGACAAGTGCGAAATCTTCTAAAAGAGAACACGAGGGCTTTTTGCCTTCAATTAAGGTGTGGCTACTGTCCAGCTGAGTCTCATGGACCAATATAGTTTGGATACATACACCGAAAGGGTAATAGAGTGAAAGCTTGAGCCTCCGTAGAAGCTCCCTGAGCTGTGGAAAGTCATCCTGCCAAGCCTGCAGGCACGGACCTCCCGAGCTCTGCTTGGTGGTGAGCTGGGGAGAGTAGATGGTGGCGCACCAACAATACATATCGTTGAGGCCTGGAGTCTGATCTCAGTGGCAACCATGCCCAGGATTCCCAGGAAGAGAGAATGTTCCAAGGTCATTCATCACTAGGCTCTCAAGATCACTTTTGAGCCGGGAAGAAGCAAATGACCAGTATCTCTGGTGAGCAACTATCTTTTTTTAACCTGTCAGTCTCATCCTGGGGTTTGCCATGTGCCTTGAGAAAGCAAGCTTGAAGGCTGAAACATGAAGGTCTGATTGGCTCAGGGACTGGAAGAGGAGTATAACACCAGGTGGGCAAGTTAGGTTTCCCAGAGAAGACCTATTTTTTCCACCTTATATACTATTGTTGACACATCATTGACTGGCAGATTTCTGCAGAAACAAATGCCTGTGGCGTGAATACGTCTCCAGTTAATAATGTGTTAAGTAACTGCCCACCATCCATAGTAAGCAGAAAATGTCTGCCTGCCCCCTAAAAAATGCCCCTGTCCTAATCCCCAGAACCTGTGAATATGTTGCCTTACATGGCCAAGGGGAATTAAAGCTGCACACGAAGCGTGCAGGGTGGGGATGGGTGACTTAGGGGAAGGGGATGAAGAGGTACAAGCTACCAGTTATAAAAGTCACAGGATGTAATGTACAGCACAGGGAGTGTAATCAATAACATGATAACAACTCTGGATGGTACATAATCTATAAAAAATATTGACTCACTATGCTGTGCACCTGAAACTCATATTTTAGGTCAACTATACTTCAGTTAAAAAGAAAATACAAAATTGTATCTGGACTTAAGGTTGCCAACTGGATGATACTGAGACGATGAGGCTAGGTTATGCAAGCGGGTCCATAAGGGACCTTACATGTGGAGTCGTGTCAAAGTCACAAGAGTCAATGTCTAACAAGCATCAGGACAGATTTTTAAGATGGAAGAAAGCCACCAGTAAGGATGGCAGGCAGCCCCCAGAAGCTGGAAAAGGCAAGTTAGCATTCTCCCCCAGACCCTCTGGAAAAGAACGCAGCCCTGAACGCAGCCCTGCTAGCCATGAATTTAGTCCAGAGAGGCTCTGTATTAGCCCCCTATTGCTGCTATAACAAATGACCACAAACGTAGTGGCTTAAAACAACAAAGATCTATTCTTTCAAACTGCTACAGTCCAGAAGTCCAAACCATTCCATCAGGAGGAAACCAGGGTGTCAGGACCCCACTCCAGTGCTCTTGCCTGGAAAATCCCATGGACGGAGGAGCCTGGAGGGCTGCAGTCCATGGGGTTGATGAGGGTCGGACATGATTGAGGGTCGGACACGACTGAGCGACTTCACTTTCACTTTTCACTTTCATGCATTGGAGAAGGAAATGGCAACCCACTCCAGTGTTCTTGCCTGGAGAATCCCAGGGACAGAGGAGCCTGGTGGGCTGCCGCCTATGGGGTCGCACAGAGTCGGACATGACTGAAGTGACTTAGCAGTAGCAGCAGGATGTCAGGAGGGCCCTACTTGCCCCCCCACCCCCACCCACCACCCAGAAGCCTAAGACAGAATTTGTTGCTTGGCTCCTCCAGCTTCTGGGGGCTGCAAGCACCCCTTGGCTTGTGGCTGCATCAGGCCAGTCTCTGCCCCTACAGTCACTCTGCCTTCTCTCCTGTCTCTGTGTCATCTTCTCCTGACTCTCTGTGATAAGGGTATCTGTGATAGCATTTAAGGCCCATGTTAATAATCCAGGATAACCTGCCCATGTTGAGATGCTTAACTTGTATCTGCAAAGTCTCTGTCTCTTTTTCCATATTTGTTGTTGTTCAGTCACTAAGTCATGTCCAACTCTTTGCGACCCTATGGTCGCAAAGGCCTCCCTGTCCCTCACCATCTCCTGGAGTTTGCCCAAGTTCATGTCCCTTGAATGAGTGATGCTATCCAACCATCTCATCCTCTACCACCCTCTTCTCCTTTTGGCTTCAATTCTTCCCAGCATCAGGGTCTTTCCATATAAGGTACTGTTTATAAGGTCTAAGAGTCAGAGCCTAAAATGTGTGGAGGGCATTATTCAGCCTACCACAGACCCACTTCAGACTTCTGACCTCCAGAACCTTAAGATAAATGTGTGCTGTTTTAGGTCACCAAGTATGGTCACTTGTTACAGCAGCAATAATAGGAAACTAATAAGCTCCTGGCTCTCAAATGTGGGCTACAGATGAGACAGCCTGGATGAGAGAAAGGAGCTAGCCCATCCCTACTAGTGACATGCTGGGGGGCCTTTGTATCTAAAGATGACACCCTTCTCACCCCACCAGATGTGAAAGACTGCTAAGATTCCGCAGCAGGTGGCCAACAGAAGCTTCGGAAATCACCCTTCTCTCTTTCCTTTCAACTACTGAATGGTTCTTAAATAAACTTTATGGTAATTCATAAAGCAAAGCTTAGGGGCGAGAAAAGAACTGCCATTCATTTCCAGGAATTCCTCTATCATATAATGAGTAGGCTCCATCCACAAATGTCAATGGGTTTTGCTCACAAAGCCAATAATCCTTACCACAAATATAAGATAATATAAGACCTTGAAGGACTGTATCCCTCAATTAGGAATAGCCTCTTCTGATAGCTTTCCTATCCTTGCAGGGCCAGAACATCACACTTTCCAGCACTCATTCATCACTGTTCTTTCTCAGGGAAGGTTATACTGCTGAATTTCTCTCTGTAGGGGTTTCTATTTACAGAATTGCGCCTTCTCACTGATCAGCCTTCAGGACACTATAGCAATTCCTGGGCAGACTCCTATCCTATCCCAGAATCCACCATGCTGGCACACCCATAGGTTCTGTCTCCAGCCCTCTCCTCTCTGGGTTCTCTCCCTTAGTGAGCGTACCCTGTCTACAACCTCAGATCCATATATCCAGCCTTGACCCTCACCTAAGAGAGCTCCAGCTCCAAACGTCCAAATGCCTCCTCCAGTTAAACGTTTAGAATCTCCCCAATTGGGCCGGTCCCCAAACAGGGCTGCTAGTCGCACAAAGAAGCATCCATCGGCTTCATAAATGCCACCATGATCCACCGAGAGCTCTGATGAAACCCACAGCTTTCACATTCACGATCTCTCCATTCCTTCTTGCCCCTCATATTTAATTCATCAGCAAGTCTACCAGCCTCTATCTCCAATATTTTTCCCAAGTCTGAATTATTTTTCAATCCAGTTCAAGCTCCCCTCACTTCCCAATCTGACTATGTGTGTTTGTTAGTTGCTCAGTCGTGTCCGACTCTTTGTGACCCCACTAACTTTAGCCTGTCAGGCTTCTCTGTCCATGCAATTTTCCAGGCAAGAATAATGGAATGAGTTGCCATTTCCTCCTCCAGGGGATCTTCCCCACCTGGGGATCAAACCGAGGTCCCCTGCATTGCAGGTGGATTCTTTACCGTCTGAGTCACCAAGGTAGGCCCATTCAGACTATAGCTATTGGCTACCCGCTGATCCTCCTGCCCCAGGCACTGTTGCCTCCAACCTGACCCTCTACCCTCCTCAGGGCTGTTGGACATCTTTCTAAATCAGAAATCCAATCCACCCCACACTGTGAACTGGCTTCCGGCTACCCACAGACTCACACTTGACCTCGATCCTGAGGCGATCTGGCCAGTGCCTAGCCCACAGGCTCTCTTCCCCTTTGCTCACATGCACACACACTAGCCTCTGTCCTCATCTGGAACGTGAAAGGTTTATCCCACCTCCAAGCCTGGGTGCCTGCTGCCCCTCACCTGTGAATGCCCATCCTCCAGATCTTCGCATGACTGTCTTCTTCCATGCTGAGGCCTCACCTCAAAGGTTTAAGCATAGGGAAAAAGACCCTTCAGTCACCCATTTTTCTACTACCCTACTTTGTCCTCTTCAGAACAGAGTACCCGAATAGGTCTTCACTGTTTGCGGATATAAGTGTGGTGCCCTTCTGGGGGAGTACATGCTCACAGAGGGCAGGACTCTTTACCACGGTCTCCCCAGTGCCTGGCATGTCTCGGGGACACAAGGAATACTTGGTCACAAGCTGCTAAGAGTTTTACAATCTAGTCATGTCCGACTCTTTGCGACCCCATGGAATTCTCCAGGCCAGAACACTGGAGTGGGTAGCTTTTCCCTTCTCCAGGGGATCTTCCCAACCCAGGGATCAAACCCAAGTCTCCTGCATTGCAGGTGGATTCTTTACCAGCTGAGCCACCAGTGAAGCCCTTACAATCCAAGGGTAATATCAAATCATCTTAGTCTCTTTTAGCTTTTTTTTTTTTTATACTATTTTCCCTTTTCTTTAAACTGAAGTATAAAAGGCTCATAATGCTATCTTTGTTTCAGATGTACAGCAAAGTGATTCAGCTTTATATATATAGATCTATTCTTTTTCAGATTCTTTTCCATTGTAGGTTATTACAAGATACTGAATATAGTTCCCTGTGCTATAAAGTAGGTCCTGTTGATTATCTAATTTATATACATTAATAGTAATGTGTATGTTAATCCAAAACTCCCAATTTATCCAATCTCTTTGAGAAAGAATGATTTCCTGGGTTCCAACAGGGAAGGCATCAAGAGCGCCCCCCACACACACACACACAACATTCCCATCCCCTTTCCCGGCTCCTCTGCTTTCTTACATTGTATCCCATTCTCTGCTTCCTACCAGCTAGCTGGCTTCCTAACCTTTCATTTTACATTGTTCCTACTTCTTCATAGAGCTCAGTGGGTCACTATACTTGCTAACAACAAAGCTTTCTCTTACATCTCTCAATTCCTCTTCCTGGGAGACCATGTCCCTGGCCTGAGTATAGAAGGAGAACACCCAGGCAGAACTAGGAGTTCTAGTACTGAGATGAAGAAATCCTCCCAACAGTTGAGGGACCAAATGCATCTCCATTCCTTCTCCCTGAGAAGATGAGTACGTGACCACAGGATCATCCCAAAAGGGTGGGAGGGGTGTCAAACCCAGCAGATGGTGGGAATTAAGAGGACATGTGAAATGAGAATGAAGATTAGGGGAGAAATGAATCTCTGTGTAAACAATGTGATTCATTAAGAAAAATTAAGCAGTGCAAGGACACGTCTGATCCTTCCTTAAATGCCTGTACAAAGGCTTGCTCTTTGGTGGAAGGCTTCCTCTTGGCTCACGTACAACAACTCCAACTTGTGCTAGGTAGTAAACATGCTATAAGCTTTTGCTCAAATCAGAGCTAATGCCTACAACACGCCTGCAAAGGAACCACAACCTCCCTTTCCAGGAGAAGGAAAAGATGTTCATAATGGTGTAAGGACAGTTTATCTGGGAGGCATGACATGTATGGTATCAAGGGCCCGATAGCATACATGAAAGGAAGCTTTTAGGGGCCATGAAAATGCTTTCATGTTTTGTTTGTTTTTAATAAGAAGGGAAAAGTGAATATAGTTCACCCTGAATGCAAACATTAAAATATACGCAATGCATTAAAATGAATGCAATCATTAAAATTTTCAGTACTTTCACATAGGAAGGGGTCTGTTAAACTCAATGTACCTGGGGCCCTCGAGAGTCCTAGGGTGACTCTGAAGAGGTGGGGTGATATACCTACGGTCGCCAGAAGCCAAGAGCTGAGAAAAGGCCAGACCAGCCCTGCTCTCTTTCAGAACACCACTCATACTTTTAATGTCTCATGGAACCCTGAAAACTCCCAGGTTTTAAAATGTCTCCATCAATTTCCTGAAAATGCATTTTTTTTCAATGCAAGAATCAAGGAGCTATATAACACAGGGAACTATATTCAATATCCTGTGATAAACCATATGGAAAAGAATATGAAAAAGAATGTGTGTGTGTGTATGTGTGTGTAGACAGATATCTCTCTCTCTCTATATATATATATATATAATCACTTTGCTGTACCACAGAGGATGAGATGGTTAAATAGCATCACTGACTCAATGGACATGAATTTGAGCAAACTCTGGGAGACAGTAAAGGACAGAGGAACCTTGTGTGCTGTAGTCTAAGGAGTTGCAAAGAGTCAGACACAACTTAGCAAATGAAACAACAAGCAGAAATTAACACAACAAAATTAACACAAACACTTTGTAAATCAACTATACTTCAATAAAATAAATTAAAAAAAAAAGAATCATAGACCTAGAAATGTACCTTTCAGGACTCACCAAATACCAGACCATTCCTCCTGTGCTTGGAAGACGAGTTGTTCCTAACGTATTAAAACAAGTAGGCTCTGAGTGTTCCTATTCCCAGGACTTTCTTCAGGGAACCCTCAAGGCAAATAAAGACTGATTTTCAAACAACTTGTTTCAAAGCTTGTCCTGGGACTAATAACTGCTCTGCGATGACGAGGCACACTCCTTAAAAATGTAGATTCCATGGCCCTGGGGCTTCCCTGGCATGTTAGACAGTAAAGAATCCACCTGCAATGCAGGAGATGGGTTTGATCCCTCAGTGGGGAGGATCCCTTGGAGAAGGGAATGGCAACCCACTCCCATATTCTTGCCTAGAGAATTCCATGGACAGAGGAGCCTGGCAGGCTACAGTCCATGGGGTCATAAAGAGTGGGACATGACTGAGCAACTAATACTTTCACCTTTATACTTTCCAGGGCCCCACCCCCAGACCTGCGGACTAGAAATCTGCATTATAAACAAGCACCGCAGGGGAGTCTGATCTGCTGTGGAGATTAAGACCCACTGATTAGGGGTCCAGATGGGGACAAACCACCCCTTGCACAGTTTCAACATCTTCTAAATTTTCGCAGAACACAACTGAACCAAGACTTACTTTCCTTTTTCTCAACTTTACCACAAGCTACTAAGTGTTAAAAAAAAAAAAAATTGTATCACTGATGACAAAACCACTCCTGGAATATGAGTCACCTAATCAACCAGGTATTTAGGGTTGTTAGATTTATTGGTGATATTACCAGTACCTACAGGGATCTGACAATGTCATCTCAACTCATTAGTACAGTTGGGTCCAAGCATTTAGATAATGAAATACCTATTTGAGTATGCACTACTTTCATTTCTTTTTCATATTAGATAAGAAGTTGCATTGATTTTTTTTTTCCCCCTCCGATTATGTGTGCTAGTAGGTTCTATCATCTGTGACTTGCGTTACACATGGCAAAGAGAGCAGGACAAAATAACTGTTATAGAAGAAGACAATGGGCCTTACAGATTAAAATTTAACTAAAAAAATCCTGGCTAAAAGGTACTCTTTGAGATGTTGCTGCCAGTCTCACTAGTAGGGGAGGTCCCAAAGGACACTGCCCAGCCATCCATTTACCCACATACAAAAAAGAAAAAAAGCAATGAGCAGGGCTCTGGGGACTGGCAGCCAAAGCAGACACCTACAGCAGCACCTCTATCCAGGAACTGAGCCCTGGGCCAACCACAAGGTAGACAAGCTGTATGAAAAAACAATAAACATAAAATTCTGGCACAAGGTTGCTGGGGCAGGAGGCAGGGGATGGGAGAAAGAGGAATAGAGAGATATGAGTTCCTGGCAAGTCCAAGTCCTTGGGTTGGGTGGTTTCAAAGTTATTCAATAACAACAACAATAGCAACAATAATAATAACGCTATGAAACTAGTTGCATTTTTCATTAGTATCAATAAACTACTGTATCATAGAAAGGAAAATGATTAACCTAGCAATAGTACTAAACCCTGGCAGCTTGCATAACAGACAAGAAGCAACATGTTAGTACAGAGCCCTTTAAGCCTGAGAACTCATTGGCAGCTTCTAAGAGGGATGGTGAGTAGTCACTGTTCTCATATTAATAAAAAGAAATTAAAAAAAAAAAACCCAGCAGCAGCAGGCACTTGGCACAGGGAGCACGGCCTCCTGAGCACTGTGTCAGGCAGATAAAGACGCTGGCGCCTGGCGGCCACCAAGGCCATCACAGGCCACCATTCTGTTTCCTCATTAGCATCGTGCAGCTGTTACCTCACTAGACAATAACACCCGCCCTGGGGGATCTGACAAGCACAGGTCACCCTGAAGGCGAGGGGAGAGATGGAGCCAAAGACAAATCATAGAAATTGTTTCACCCTGACTGGAGCTGTCACAGGTTGACTAGACACGGCAGAAGATGGCGACTTCTTTTCCGAGGGCCTCTGGAGGATTCAAAAGGGCACTGGACTGCCTGCTCTTCCCCCCTCCCTCCCCATCATCTCATCTTGCCTAACAGTTGGTTACCTAACGTAGAAAGATATAAAAATAGGAGAGAGGGGAAAGTAATTTGCTGCTTGTGGCCAAAACCTAAGAGAGGAATCCTCCCCTATGCTATTCCATCATAGCAGAAGAGCGGACAAGCCCCTCTTTGGTGCCCCCCAAAAGACACATCTTTGTGCCCCCACTCACCCCTGGATCTGCCTTTACATGATCACTTAAGACTTCACTGTACCTGCTGATTCACAGATGCACCTGCCCAACTATGTCAGAGAGGATTCAAGAAAGCAAAGACCACATCCTCTCCATTTTTCAGAAACAGCACCAGGAGTAAGATCGGGCACAAAGTAGGTCTTTAATAAAAGTAATTGAACAAATAAGTACAACAGATAAGCTCCCCCAAACTGAATCCATTTTTTGTGTGTTCAAACTCCAAAGCAGCTTATGGAACACCTAGGCACTGACGTGACATAAAGTCCACGACTGTGCATTTTATTATCCTATATCATGCATGACCTTTAAAGTCTTTATGAGCCCTGGTGATAACTGACAGGAACAGAAGAGGAGGAGATAGAAAACTCTAGGCACAGCCCCAGATGGGGACGGAAAAGGAAAGGAGGGTTGAGAAAGCCGGCCACAGCTTCCAGAATGTGGAGACCCATGATCTGCTCCAGGCACTCTTGATTCAACTTCTTTTCTCTCTCCCTCCAGAATCCAGAGTCAAGAAGGAGTATTAGTTAATATGCCAACACAGGGACAGACAGGCAGCCAGGGATTGGCCTGAACTCACCTTTCCACGGCAGCTCCACGAGTCAAGATGATCACCAAGTACAGCTTCTACAGTGGCAGATAAAGCCCTTGCTTATGTTAGGATGAAGTTATCAAGGAAGGGAGAATGGCATGGCATGTCACTTCTAGGAAGGATATCAAGTGTATAACCTGGCACTTGGATCTCAATGCCCACATACAAGTAAGTAACTCAGCCTATTGGCCCTGACAGAAATGTGAGGTTGTTGGCACAGACTTCCTTAGTAGGTCTGTCTTCCTTATTCCAATGACGTCCATTACACTGCAGGGAAAATTCACAGCTCCTTACCCTGGCTATATGCAGACTATCTCGGTCAGCCACCTTCCCCAACCTCATTTCATCCTACTCCTCACTCCCCACCCCCATCTTTGGTGATGAGAACAAGGCTTACTGCATAGTAAGTGCTTAACTATTCCCTCAGTGAATAAATAAATTGAGAAGGGCTAACGGTCAACAGAGATGACATTGAAAAACACTTGACCTGTACCAAATTGGGTTTATCTGATTACAATTAGAGAGGGAAGGTCAAAGAGGGGCAGAATAGAAAAGAGAGGGAGACTAGTGGCACTGCTAATTGGCAAGGACAGCCCTGGTCCAGGAATAACAGCTGTGTCCCTGCAAAGGCAGCAACACTGCAAAGATGAGAGAAATTTCCAGAACTCACAAAGGAAGCTGATGTCAGGGGACCTCCAAACAGCCCTGTCTGAAGCATTCAGGCTGAAAGCTACACTCCCTTGGCAGAAAATCTCTTGAAATCCTTCAGGCATGACTATTAACGGTGTCCTTATCAAGGTCAGTCACCCACATATTTCTGGAACACTTCCCCCAAATTGTGACTTTCTCAGCCCTTATTGGGGCGGGGGGCGGGGGTAGTGAAGGGGCGAGAGGATCAGCTAAAACAATCATCTTTGTCCAAATAAAAGGCTAACAGCTATGTGCAAAGTCCTACATAATCAACTCTTCGTTTCAGAGAAGTTTACCTAAGACAGAGAAAACAAATCTTCAGGTATTCCAGAAACTTACTTCTAGTCAACTGCTTTAATGATGCATGAAGTGTTATGTTTGCCAGACTACAGAAGTTCCTTGTGGGCAAGAATGTTCAATTCTGCTATCTGCTCCATTTCAACAAAAGCAGCACACAGTAGGTACCCAATCAACACCAGCCTCCCTTAAACCAGCAGGGCCAATGGCAACAATGAATACCAGCCATTATGCAGAGCCATTTCCCAAGCAGAGGATTTTCTGGATCACCTTCCCAAAGTTGAAAGTTCAAATAGTAAGGGAGGAGAATAAACAAAGCAAAGGATTCTAGGTAAACCCTAAGAAAATCCTGAATGACTAAGGGAACAAAACCACAGAATGAATATCTGAATGATCAAACAGTTGGGAAAAAAAAATCACAGAATAAAGACATGAAAGAGTTGTTAGGCCAGCGTGCAGAATGGCGTAAAAGTCATCATGTTTCTCTCAACAGAGATTTAATCCTTCAGTCCCCACAGAGTGAATGGAACAAAGAGGTACAGGCTACTGTTTTTAGAAAAAGAAAACAGAGCATGCAAACAAAAGGCAGCTGCAGCCAGCCCTGAAATGCCAGCTTCCATCAGAAACCACCCTGACTGTCCGCAGGTGGCACAGAGGAAAAGTGGCTTTCTGTCAAAGCCCACAGCTTCTGTCCCACAGCTTCAGCCACTTGACCCTGACTCCCTCCAAGAATCCTCCAAGAATCCAGCCCCATCCCACAAGATTTTGTCTCATGAGATACACAAGTTTCTGAGTCCTACCAGCAAGCAGGAAAACATACTGTCTTCCCGTGGAAGGTGGAGGATGGGGGGCAAAGAAGTGTAGTTAAGAAAGGAAGGGAATTTGCTTCTCTAAGATTCTAGCCAAATTACGTGCAAAAGATTTCCCTAACGAAACACTGGCACAGTCTAAAACCTCCAGAATGGAGTTTAATGTTTACTTTCCAATCTATCACTAATTTTGGAAGATCTGAAAGTATTTAATTTCCCTGAAATGGTACACATGCAACATTTCCTGGTGCGCTCATTTTTACCTTCTGTTAACCAAAATGTTTTAAGACAACTTAATATGCCATGAGAATACATTTCAAGGGAGCCTGGGAGCTGCACACAAATATCATTCATTCAGAACATAAACTTTTGTCTCCTGAATACTTACTGAGCATCAGAAACAGCCCAGCGCTTTGCACTTACAAGTTAAGCTGTAATACAAACCCCTCAGTGGAAGGGGCAATGAAATGCAGTTCAATGAGATGAGTTGTAAGTAGTTAAAGGAAAGGTTACAAAGCAATGGGTCCCAAACCTGGCCTATTGTTAAACCCACACGGAGGCGGTGTTGCTTAAATGTCCATTTCTGGCCATCAGCCTAAGAACCTGCTAGAGCTGGTCTACTGTGGTGGATTGCAGGAACCCACAAATTTAACCAACCCCTCCTTCATGTGATCACAAGGCAGGTTTGGGAGCAGCTGCTATAGGAGGCACGGCAAGGGTGAGTTGACTGCGCTCACCCACACCATGTCAACTCGAAGTCTATAGGCAGCTTTGTACCAAAATGCCCACAAGTTCTCATTAACTCAGCCACCTTGGAGGGAGTCCAGATGGCCCAAGACAGCCCAGCCTCCCATCCAGCTGGACTCTGGAGCAAAAGGAGTACTCCCGAACACTTCCTGGGCATTGCTGCCAGTAGCTTGGCAGTTCTGAAGAATGCTGGGTCAGAATGCTAGAAATCTTCAGAGCAAGATATGTGCATGTCTGCCTGGGCACTTGTATTGCCCATAATGGTGAAGGTCACGGAGGGCAGCTGGAAGCCGACTAGAAGGCTCAGGGAGTTGGAAGAGGCAGACAGAGAGGGTAAGGCCTGTTTCATTTTTCACTCTGAGAAAGTAGGCTGTGGCTAACCTTCTTGATGACTCAGGGGTTAAAGAATCTTTTATTTCTAGTTATCAACAGCTTCAGCTGCTGAGGACAAGGTCTAAATAGGGCTATGATGGACTGCTAATGTTCACCCCTAACCATTCTCCACTCATTTCAAAGACTCAGAAATTGAGCAGAGCACCAGGATCTCCTGCAGTAGGTGGCAGGGTTAAGAGATGAAGAAATGTGTGCAACTTCTAGGCCACTAACTCCCCTTGCCCTTCCTCCCACACTTTATCCTCCCTTGTTCTTGTTTAGTCACTAAGTCGTCTGACTCTTTGTGACCCCATCAGGCTCCTTTGTCCATGGGATTTTCCAGGCAAAAATACTGGGGAGGGTTGCCATTTTCTTCTCCAGGGGGTCTTTCACTACCCAGGGATTGAAACCATGTTTCCTGCATTGCAAACCAATTCTTTACCACTGAGCTACCAGGGCCAAATGACAGAGAGAAACCCTGGAGATGCAGCCCAGTGGAAGGCGTTCAGGCCCTTTAGCAGAAGAGAAGTGCTGCTCTAGTCCACTTGAGTAAAAATCACTGCAGATGGTGACTGCAGCCATGAAATTAAAAGATGCTTTCTCCTTGGAAGAAAAGCTATGACCAACCTAAACAGCATATTAAAAAGCAGGAGCATTACTTTGCCAAAAAAGGTCCATCTAGTCAAAACTATGATTTTTCTAGTAGTCATGTGTGGATGTGAGAGATGGACTATTAAGAAAACTTAGCACCAAAGAACTGATGCTTTTGAAATGTGGTGCTGAAGAAGATTCTTGAGAGTCCCTTGGATTGCAAGGATATCCAACCAGTCCATCCTAAAGGAAATCAGTCCTGAATATTCATTGGAAGGACTGATGCTGCAGCTGAAACTGCAATACTTTGGCCACCTGATGAGAAGAAGTGACTCATTGGAAAAGACCCTAATGCTGGGAAAGATTGAAGGCAGGAGGAGAGGGGGGTAATAGAGGATGAGATGGTTGAATGGCATCACTGATTCGATGGACATGAGTTTGAGCAAGCTCCAGGAGTTGGTGATGGACAGAGAAGCCTGGTATGCTGCAGTCCATGGGTTCTCAAAGAGTTGGACATGACTGACTGAACTGAACTGAAACTCTAGGTTGTTTAAGTCACTACTGTTTTGCATTAAAGCAGCTGCTCATGTATTCTAACACAAGGGCTTTCTTTCCTACATGGAACACAAAAACTACTGCTCAGAAAGCAATCCCTTCATACTCCCTTTTCCTCCTCAGTCTTTCAATATGGCAGACATTACCATCTTCAGCAACACAGGATAGCTAGTTAAGGTCAGGAGACTCAGAAATCTCTCTTTAATCCCCAACATCAAACTTTTTAAGTGCTAGACACACCTGAAAAAAAAACAAAAACCTTTTGTCTTCTACCCAACTAATGACTCAATCTATCTTTTGAAGTGAATTTTCCACCAGTAATTACTATGGAAACTATTCACAATTTCTGAAACAAGTCTACTATCACTTCTCCAACGCTAATGGTGTTCCCTCGGCCTGGAAGGCCCTTCCTGACCTGGAAATTCCTCCACATCAGTGCCAATTCCAAATGTAGAAATGTCCCCACCCTCTAAGGGCTTAGAGGACTTTTTAAAAAATGGATTGGAGTATATTGTGGTAAACATGCCCGTTAATCCTCAAGGCTGTTGCATTTTTGATATCAAGAACAGCTGACTCGTCTTTGTAACCCCATCACCATCGCCAGCCCCATGCATATCAGTACCTAGCACAGTATGAATGAATGGAGTATTTGGTGAACTAACGAATAAAGGTGTTGAATTGTGTTAATGCTATCTTGAAAATAATTTCAAAATTGTTGAAAATTCAAAAGCAGAGCATATGCCTTAAGGAAATTTCCATGTAAATCAAACAACCACAAGTATTTCCCTTAAATTATTCAATATTATACCTTAGTCTCTTAAGGTAGGCAACTCAGATTTTAAAGGATAACAGTGGAGTTAAAGATCCATGGCACTTATGAGCAACAACCATCATTTATTAAAAGCTGTACTTAGTGGAAAGACAATTTTGCACCAATTAGAAGAACAGGTAGCACACTAAGAAGTCTGAGTGGCCATATCTTTTTTCAATGATCCTTTTGCTTTGAAAGCAGATCCTACATTGAATCAAAAACATACACACATTAAATAATGTTTTTAAAAGTCCCCTTAGATAGTATATAGATTTGTTTTTACCTAAAGATCTGAAGGGGAAAAAAGTATATACACACTCCATGCTAGCACTTGAGCGCCGGAAGCAACAGCCTAAGGTCTCTCTTTCCAAAGATAATGGGAACAGTATTTTCACAAACACCAAGAATAGGTCATGGGTCACAATTCCCAAGTACAAGGCAAATCTGGACCAAGTCTATGCTCAGTAGAAATCCCCACTTTTGTGACTTGCTTACAGCATGGCTTGGGGACTAAGCAAACGTCTAACTAAAGGTTAAAGAACAATTTGGGCAATGAGAAACTTCGACTTTTAAATAATACCACGTTCAGAATATAAAACAGGAGCCTGAGGGGACCTACCTAAAATGATAACCTGAGGAAAAAGTTACTTCAAATTCTGTAAGGATCATTGAAGCCTTTTACCCTGGAGTTCCTGAAAAATAAAGCAGGTAATTCTTAAACTCACAGCATTTTAAAACTGCAGGGACCTTCAAGGCCATTTGTTCTAGATGCCCAGATATATTTAATGACTTTCTGGAAGGTGGATGGATGAACCGAGAGCCTGTCAAACAGAGTGAAGGAGGTCAGAAAGAGAAAAACAAATATCATATATTAACACATACACATGGAATCTAGAAAAATGGTACCAATGAGCCCATTTGCAGGGCAGGAACAGAGACACAGCACAGTGAACAGACTTGTGGACGCAGCAGGGGAGGGAGAAAGTGGCACAAATGGAGACAGTGGCACTGACACATACACGACCACGGGCACAACAGATAGCCAGAGGGGAGCTGCTGACGACACAGGGAGCTCAGCCGGGCACTCTGCAATGACCCAGAGGGGTGGGATGGTGGGGGAGGATCAAGAAGGAGGTGATACATGTGTACTTACGGCTGACTCATGTTGATGTGCAGCAGAAACCAACACAACACTGTAAGACAATTATCCTCTAATTAAAAATAAATAAAAAATTAAAAATGACTTGCTGGAGAACACAAGCCAGTTACGGGCACAGCAAAGCCTAGACTCCCCAGTCCTCAAAGATCTAACCCAGGGTCTCTCAGCACAGCATAAAGAATAAAGACGACTCCTGAACAAAATCTACACAGAGAAAACCAACTCCAGGAAAGGAGATAATCCAGTCCATTCAGAAATTCATCTTAACACACACACACACATACCAGGCATTCAATACAGCAACAATTACAGACATTAAAAAGCCTCCAGGCAAATCTTACATTGGGATTCACTTAATGCAGCAGGTATTTACTAGGAATTAAAAAATGAGTGAAGCTAAAGGAAACACATTCCAACAGAGTTCACAGTAAGTGAAGGAAACAGAGGGGCCTACATACATAAATTACAAAACCACATGCTTCATCCCATATGGGAGACAAAAACAGAGTATTCTGGGACATTTCTGACTCCATGATTAAATGTTTATTTGAATCTTTCTTCCCTCTGTAATTTCTAGGGTAATGTCTAGAAAATTATACTCTAAGCTAAGTGGATAAGATGCAAGAAGTTACAGACAATGCCCAGACTAAAATCAAAAGACTTTTTCAAAACCTTTGAAAAGACAGATTGAATACTTCTCCAGAAGAGGAAATTCATCCTTGAAACTTTTTTCTAAGTCAAGTTTAAAAACATTGAGGGTATTGCATTTGTGGAAGACTAACAAGGACTCAATTCTAGTACAATATCTTCTAATTCAGATTTAGGTCACCTTCTCAGGTGGGTGAGAAATAAACCTGAACCATTGACAGGAATATTCCAAGCTGTCTTTGTCTTGAAGGTCAACAAACTCCATTATGCATGACCCCAATATCAACTGTGTTCTGGGGAAATTTGAGGTCAGAGACCACGAAAATAAAATAGACATGTGACCTTCACTTCCAGAACCACTAATAAAATACTGGAAGACATTAAGTACCTGAGCACTGGCTCAGATCAGAGAGAAAGATTTGTGAATACTAGTAAAAGAGCTCCCAACTTTAGCTCTCTTCTTTGGCTTCCTGAAGCAAGGGCCTTGTTCGGGTTGCATGGACCATCCGAACCACAAAATATCAACCAATATCAAGGAGAGGAATAAATGCTCACAGAAGACCTCCCACCAGGGCCTTCACCAGAGAAGAAAATGAGGCCAGCACAGAAGGACGCTCCTCCCACTGGAAGGGCTGCTGAATGAGGCGGGTTTCAGAATCCACTGAAGTGACTGGAGCAAAACTATATAGAAGAGGGATCTACACCTCCTGGGGAACAGAGAGAATTCATGTGGGCAAGACCAAAACATTTGGATTCTAAACATGCCCCATCATTTATTACATTTTTTTTTAATACCAAAAATATTTTGTATTGGGGGATAGCTGATTAACAATGCTGTGGTAGTTTCAGGCGAATAGTGAAGGGACTCAGCCATACATATACACGTATCCTTTCTCCCCTAAACCCGCCTTCCATCCAGGCTGGCCCGTAACACTGAGCAGAGTTCCATGTGCTATACAATAGGTCACTGTTGATTATCCATTTTAAATATAGCCGTATATACCTGACCTTCCCAAACTATCCCTCTCCTAACTCCCTGGCAACCACAAGTTTGTTTCTTAAGTCTGTGAGTCTCTGTTTTGTAAGTAAGTTCGTTTGTATCATTTATTTTTAGATTCCACATATAAGGGATGTCATACAATATTTCTCCTTCTCTGTCGAACTTCACTCAGTTGACACACTCTAGGCCCAGCCATGTTGCTGCACTTATTGCATATTTTGTGAGCAAAAGTTCTGAGTGATTCAAACGTTTATTTTTACTGCACAGCACCCAGAAAGTCATATCTTCTTCAAGCTGTTGATCAATTATGGGGTGAACTTAAGACATAATAATCTACATACACACACTAGTGTATATAAAATAAGATAACCAACAAGGACCTACTGTGTAGCACAAGGAACTCTACTCAATATTCTGTAATAACCTATATGGAAAAAGAATCGGAAAAGGAATATATAGACATGTATAGACATAAAACTGAATCACTATGCTGTAAGCCTGAAACTCATACGATATTGTAGATCAACTATACTTCAATTTAAAAATAAACTTTTTAAGAGTTAATATTCTACCCTGCCTCCTTATTGCTGACCAAAGTTGTGCCAGGAATGAGTGACAGAGAATGGACATGGAACACTGCAACCGAAGTGATATTATAACCACCTGCACCATTTTTCTGGCCCTGTTCACACTGATACCTACTCGCATACTATTCTACTGAAGGCAGCAAAACTGTATTTTAATGCTACCCTTGCAGATAACTCTGAGAAAAAAAAATGTACTTTCCCCAGAAGTTGGCACATGTGTTTATTTACGGAGACATATCCTATACAACACTAGCAATAAAACTAATTCAATTTCTGGGAACCAGAGAGTCGATGTCACCTCTATCTCCTTCCCAAAATTCCATGAGGGAGAGGGGAAAAAAGCAAATTGCCACTGGCAGAGTTTCGTGTTTAAGGTGCACAGAACGATTCAAGAGCAAGTCAAGGTTTCCCAGCAAATGCCTATTCATTTACCCAGTAGGAGGTACCACGCCATCTGGCACTCACGTCCAGTGAAAGATATATTGCTTAGGATCAATGCTGAGCAGCGAGCAAGTTTATTTTTATCCTTTCATGCGCAAAACTACAAGGACATAAATGTCTGTGTTAGACACGCCAGAAAGACTTAACGAGACTGGAAAATGGGATCCAAAAATGGGATCTGGCAGGAACCAGCTTTCATGGAACTTGATTAAATAACACCCTCCTCCCGACGCCGAGGAATCCCAACAAACCCCTCAACACCTCAGCTAGAGACTCCCTGGGAGTGGAAGGGAGGGGAGACAGCCCTGCAGCCACTGATGTCAAAGGACTTGAAGGGGCTCACACCCCAGCTGGGACTCTGGAGGCTGCCTGGGCACCTCAGCCTGAGTGCAAGGCCAGCCACGGGGGATGGTCAGCCCATCACTGGGTGCTGGACTGGCCACTCTGTGGTCTTCTCCCTCTGGGGCTCTTTGAGTCTCTCAGAACCAACCAGGATCTTCTTTTTCCAAGTGAAGTTACTACCTTTTTCTTTAACAGAAACATTATGTTTCTCATGCCAGAAATGTACTCAGTGCCAAATCATCAGAAAAGCACAAATAAAGTTAAAAAATCAGTTATCACCTCACCACTCACATATTTACTACTACGATTTTGGTATATTTCATACATACACAGAGAATGTGTGGATACACATATATATGTATCACAAAAACAATATTTTATTTGCTTTCTTATAGCCTGGTTTTATGGGCTACCCAGGTAGCTCAGTGGTAATGAATCTGCCAGGCAATGCAGGAAGACACAGGAAAGGTGTGTTTGATTTCTGGGAGGATTCCAGGGAGGATCCCCTGGAGGAGGAAATGGCAACTCACTCCAGTATTCTTGCCTGGGAAATCCCATAGACAGAGAAGCCTGGTGGGCTATAGTCCATGGGGTCACAAAGAGACATGGCCGAGCACACACACAGCCTGCTTTTATATCTTAATAACACATTTTAAGTGTTTTCTCAGGATAAAAAATATCTTTAGACCACAATTTAAAAGGTAAATAGTACTCCACTATGTTACCATCCTAAAGGAAATCAACCCTGAATATTCACCAGAAGGACTGACACTGAAGTTTCAATACTTTGGCCACATGATGCGAAGAGCCAATTCACTGGAAAAGACCCTGATGCTGGGAAAGAGTAAAGGCAAAGGAGAAGGGGGTGGCAGAGGATGAGATGATTAGATAGCGTTACCGACTCAGTAGACATGAATCTGAGCAAACCCTGGGACAGTGTGAAGGACAGAGGAGCCTTACAGGCTGCAGTCCACAGGGTCACAAAGAGTTGAACATGACTTAGCAACCGAACATCAACAACAACTGGGCATTGATTTTTCTCCCACTTTTTCTCTGTTAGAAAATAATGCAACAACAGAATGTCTCTCACTCCAATCCTCGCAATTTCAGATATTACCTTAGAAAAAAGGAATAACTAGATCAAAAAAGAGAATTCTTAGGCTTTTGATATAGTAATATTACCACATTTTCTTTCAGAAAAGTTATGCCAACTTATACTCCCCACTAACAAGGTACAGGGATGCTCCTATACCCGATGCTCTCAAAGTTTTTATTATCTATATTTTATTGTCACTTAAAAATGAGTTACCAATCAGTGAGGTGCACATGACCACTGATAATAACAACAGTAATAATAATAATACAATCATGACAGTCACTAGGCACTTACTGTGTACCAGGCACTGTTCTAAGAGGTTTACAAGTGTGAAGTATGGCTATATTCTAGACCCCACTGTATGGGTGGGGAAAATGAGGTACAGGAAAGTGAGGTCATCTGCCAACATGTGTAACTGGAGGGGCTGGGAGTTTGAATCCATGTGATCTAGTTCCAGAGTCCAGGCTCTTAATCACTAGACCATACAACCAGAGGGGGAACTATCAGGAAGAAGGAGAGAAGGGATAAGATTAACATACGGTGGACGGATCACTGGAAATATCTCCGGCCTGTCACACCCTGACCTTTATTCACATGTTCAATTATCACCATTGGTGGGGTTGTCCCATAAGTGACAAACAAGAGTTGTCTGTTCTAACAAACTAAATCTGAGAGCAAACTATGTACTTCCTATTGGCTCACTCATTAAAGTGACCTGCGTTTACTTCTTTGACATGTAACTATTTGCCTGGTCACACCAGTCCCGTAAAAGGAAGTGGCTTACTTGTCTCCTTGTAAAATAAAGTATTTGGGATTCAGTAATTTCACTTCTGGGTAGAGAGAAGTACTGAAAAAGTAAGAACTGGAACAGGTATATCTGAACACCTATGCTCAAAGCAGAATTGTTCACAACAACCAAATGGTGGAAGCAACTCAAGACTCCATTGAATAAACAAAATACGGTATACATGTGCAATGGAATATTATTTAGCCTTAAATAGGAAGAAAATTCTGGCATGTGCTACAGTATAGATGAACCTTGAAAACATTAAGCTAAACAAAAGCAGTCAGTACAAAAGGAGAAATATCGTAGGATTCCACTTCTGTGAAGTACCTAAAACAGGCAAAGGCAAAGAGACAGAAAGAAGAATGGTGGTTGCCAGGGGCTGGGGGTGGCTGCCAGGGGCTGGTTGCCAGGGCCTGGGGGTGGTTGCCAGGGCCTGGGCGTGGTTGCCAGGGCCTGGGGGTGGTTGCCAGGAGCTGGGGGCAGTAAAGGAAGCAGGGGTTGTTCTTTAATGGGTACAGAGTTTCAGGTGGGAAGATGAAACAGTTCTGGAGATGAACAGTAGGCAAGGTTACACAGTGATGGGAATGTACTTAATGACACTGAGCTGTACATTTAGAAATGGTTTAAATGATACCTTTTATGTTATATGTACTTAACCACAATTAAAAAAAATATTGGAAGCAAAGGGCCTCCTATGAGCTTTGTATCTAGTTGGGATGCTTCAGCCACTCAGGCCCTCATCAATTCCCCATAAACCTTTCTGGGAAAGGCTGCCCAACAGAAGTTGAGAGTGAGTACAAATGATTAAGATATGAAAATCCTTCTAGAAACACTCAGTCTTAAACTGCAGGGAAGAACTTGTACTGACTTCCACATAAGCGAGCAGTCTGAATACCAAAAGAAAAAAATGGATTCCAAAGGATGGACTATAGAACCACACCTGTACAGGAATCAAAGAACTAGTGGGAAAATGAGGTGAGCATTCTCTAATAACTGCTGAGGATAACCAGCACCACCACAGGAAAGGTGTTCCCACTAGCCTATAGATCAGCAAACCTCAGGTCTCCAGTGGCCAAGAACATCAGGTGCAAAAAAACTGCCCATCCACAAGTCAGGATTGGGGCACACTTATTAAGAAGGGTACCTCTGGGAGTCAGGAGGATAGCTTCTGAACACTCAGCAACTCACTGTATTCACACAGCATCACAGAATAGTTTTAGAAAGACTCAAATGCAGAACTGTTGTCTTTGTGACTTATGTAATAGAAGGTCACTATAACATTCCCAAAGACAGCTTAATCACCATGAGACTATATAAAGCTCTTCTAAAGAAAGGAAAGCTAGAACTATCAAGGCTAATCACATATTACTGCCTAACCATAAACCCAACTCTATAGACACAGGATTAGACAGACAACACCAAGATAAGGGCTGGGCTCACCTCCCAGGCCACTATCTTATATCTTGCTAACTCAAATATACTGCTGCTAAGTCGCTTCAGTCGTGTCCGACTCTGTGCGACCCCAGAGACAGCAGCCCACTGGGCTCCCCCGTCCCTGGGATTCTCTAGGCAAGAACACTGGAGTGGGCTGCCATTTCTTTCTCCAATGCATGAAAGTGAAAAGTGAAAGTGAAGTCGCTCAGTCGTGTCCGACTCTTCGCAACTCCATGGACTGCAGCCCACCAGGCTCCTCCATCCATGGGATTTTCCAGGCAAGAGTACTGGAGTGGGGTGCCATCGCCTTCTCTGCAAATATAATTCCCCCTTATACAATAAAGAATTTGACTGATCTTAGTCCTTGGTTCTTGAAAGGGAGACTATAAATCCTTGGAATTTCCCGAGTAACAGAAGTGTCTTGGTTATTCATGAGCTCCTTGGATCACACCTGAGGTTATCTAAGATAAGCAGACTCAGATTGGGGGCTGATCATCAGTAAGACCAACCCTGTGTTTAGAGAGGTGGGGCTTTGAGGCAACCCAATCCTGAGAAGAGGAGAAAGGCTGGAGATTGAATCATTGGCCACGTGGATGGACTCAATGCCACCATAATGAAACCCCAATATACTCTCTGGACACCAGACTCAGTGAAGCTTGCAGGCTGGTGAATACAATGATGAGCTGGAAGGTGACAAACGCTAATTCCACAAAGAGAGGGTGTGAACGCTCAGCATTTGGAACCCTCTCAGGCTGTGCCTGTGTCTCTTTATTTGGATAGTCCTGATCTATATTCTTTAAAATTAAACTCCAGGCAAGAACACTGGAGTGGGTAGCCATTCCCTTCTCCAGGGGATCTTCCCTACCCAGGGATTGAACCTGGGTCTCCTGCATTACAGGTAGATTCTCTACTATCTGAGCCACCAGGGAAGCCTGATCTACATCTTTTAAAATTAAACTCTAATCGTAAGTATAGAACTTCCTTGAGTTCTGAATTATTCTAGATTACTGAACCTGAGGAGTCACGGGAACCCCAGACTTGGCAGCCAGTCAGAAGCATTAGTGGTTTAGAGACCCCAGTTGTAGTTGGCATCTGAAGGATGCACCAACTCCAGGTGGTCAGTATCAGAACTGTAACTAAGTAGCATTAAAATAGTCCTCCCAGTACACATTCCCAACTGACTCAAGTGCTATACACTGGTTCAACACTGAAGTCCACATAACAGAGCTTCACCCGCTAAAATTTAGGCAAACTGCTAATGACTAGAAATTTTTCCACCATTCAAATACTGCCATTTGCAGCAGCATGGATGCACCTAGAGATTATCATACCAAGTAAAACAAACCAGGAAGAGAAAGAAATATCTTGTGATATTCCCTTAAACGTGGGACCTAAAATATGATATGAACGAACTTTTTTTTTTAAAACAAAGCGGAAACAGACTCACAAGGATAGAAAACAAACTTATGGTTACCAAGGGGAAAGAGGGTTGGGAAGAGAAAATCAGGAGTTTGGGATTAACATATACATACTATTATATATATATATATATAGATAAAATAGATAAACAATAAGGTCCTACTGTATAGCACAGGGAACTATGTTCCATATCCTATAATAAACCATAATGGAAAAAAATATGAAAAAAAACATACACACACACACAAATATATGTATATATAACTGAATCACTTTGCTGTATACCAGAAATTAAAACATTGTAAATAAACTATTTTAATTAAAAAAAAAAACACAAAAAAGAAAACTTTCCCCATTCAACACTCACGCCCCTACTTAGTTGCTCAGTCGTGTCCAGCTCTTTGTGACCTCATGGACTATAGTCCACCAGGCTCCTCTGTCCACGAGATTCTCCAGACAAAAATAGTGGAGGGGGTCACCATGCTCTCCTCCAGGGGATCTTCCCAGCCCAGGGATCGAACCTGCATCTCCTCTGTCTCCTGCATTGGCAGATGGGTTCTTTACCACTGAGCCACTTGGGAAGTCCCACCCCTCCAAGGATTCACAGGTCATTGCCCTTCCCACCCCGAGGTGCTCCCATTCTCCATCCTTATGGCCATGTGCCTAGTCCCTTGGGGAAGACTGCATGCTTTCTGATGATAGATTTATTCAGCTTTGACTGGAGCTCAGGAAAACTAATATTGAGAACACTACAGTACTGGGGGAGATTAACTGTTTCCCTGAAAGTCTTTTCCAACAAAAAATACAAAATTAACAGCTGGATTACATCTGGAGCCATCCAGCTGTTAATTTTGTATTAAATTTTGTGACAAATTTCCCTGCAATAAATGAATAGATTCAAAGTTCTTCCTTTTCATTACCATCTCGCTCACCGCACGCAGAACCTCTCCACGGGTGACATGAATCCCTTTCTCCCTTCTTTTTTCCCCCAATTACTTAAAAGAATTACATAAATGCTTCTTCACTTTCATTGAATTAGTATAAGGTTAATGTTTTCAGTGTGCTTTGTACTACAATTAAAAAATGATGTAAGAAGGACATCAGCTGACTGTCCTTATAATTCATGTCATCTTTTCAGCATTCAAGGCACTCAGGACTGGGCAATCAGAAAAGTCTGCTTGCCCTCAGGGCACTTACACGCCAGCAGGGGATAAAATCAAAAAAGGGAGAGGTGCGGGCTGGCATGCATTGCATGTGTACATGTGGATAAATAGGGGGAAAGATCAATGATGTTAATAATAGAGTGAGTGTAGATATGTGGAAGAACAGGCTGTGTGTTCCTGGAGTGAAATCAACATTTTTGATTGAAAAGGGTAGGAGATGAAAACACAGAGGGATCAGATGGTTCTGAACTAAGGTATCCAATCCCTCATCACTGTCTCCTTCCCCTCCCCTGAATCTCTGCCTCCTTACACTGGACATTTGACTTTCCTACTTGACCTCTAGGCTTCCTTACAGCCAGTTCTCCATCCAAACTAAATGATCTTTACAAAACAGAAATCAGATAAGGCCATGTCCCTGATCAAAACAATCAGTATAAAACTAACTCCGCATCGTGCCAGCAAGGTTTTCCGTGTTCCAGAGGTGCTTGCCCTCCAAACTCAGCATCTTGTTCCCCTCTGCCCACACAGCTTTCATGCTGAGTCAGGTTGCTCCTGCCTCAGGCACCTACACCTGCTGTTTCTTCCTGGAGCTCCTTTCACCCTGGATATGTGGATTCCACTGTCACTCACATCTGGGCAGGTTCATCCCTCCCAGAAGTAGCCTCCTAGACCACTGAACCCTATATAGCACCCAATACATATTTCCTATCCCTCGCCCAACTGGATTCTTCTCCGCCTTCATCTCTACCTGACATATGATTTACCTCTTTCTCCACTTCCTCTATCTTTTTGCACTACTGTATCTGCTGTGCCTAGACTGATGCTGGGCACACAGTAGGGGCTCAGTGAACGGCTGCCAGATGGAGGGATGAATGGCTTCGAGGATACCACCAACCTCCTAATCCACAACCAGGTGAATCTGAGCTCTCCATGCCCCCTGCCCACAGACCACAGACTCTTGGGTCAGCTCTTATCGTCTGCCAGTGCAGAAGACAACACTTTCCATCAGATTAGGCCAACTGCTCCAATTCCCTCCCCCTGTGATTCTGATCCTAAGAGCATGAGGACGTCCTACAAAATCATCTGACAACCCAACATTTACCAAAATGGCCCCAAAGTGCTTCTTGGTCAATACATTTACCCAAATAGTGAAATAAGGATCGTCGTCCTTTCCAACAGGCAGTGGCTAGAGAGGACTCCTGGGGAGGTAGAAACCATCTCCAGGGTGCCCTTCTCTTGCACAGACTCAGTCACCACTCACTGAACTCCTTCCAAGTGGGGGCTGTGAGCTCAGCTCTGGGAACACAGTGAATCTCAAGAGTCAGTCCCTGGGGCAGGGGGCTTCATGAAGTCTAGTATGGGAGAAAGGCAAGACTGGAATCCTTCAGACAACCACTATGAGCCTCAATGCTTTGTCCTCTCAAAAATCACTACTGGAAACAGACTCACAGAGAATGAACTTATTGGTTACCATCAAGGAAGGGTGGGGGGAAGAGATAGTTAGGCAGTTTGGAATGGACGTGTACACACTGCTATTTTTAAAATGGATGACCAACAAGGACCTACGTACAGCACAGGAACTCGGCTCAATATTCTGTAATAACCTAAACTGGGAAAGAATTTGAAAAAGATACATTTATATGTACAACTGAATCACTTTGCTGTACACCTGAAACTAACACATTGTTAATAAACTATATTCCAATATACAATAAAAAGTTAAAAAAAAAAAAAAAAAACAGTATGGCTGTCAGCAACCAAACTGGAATCTCCTTTGTGTGTGTGTGTATGTGCGCTCATTGACTCAGTCGTGTCCAGCTATTTGCGATCCCAAGGACAGTAGCCGGCCAGGCTCCTCTGTGTGTGGAATTCTCCAGGCAACAATATGGAGTGGATAGTCATTCCCTTCACCAGGGGATTTTTCCAGACCCAGGGATGGAACATGTGTCTCCAGCATTGGCAGGCAGATTCTTTACTGCTGGGCCAGCAGGGGAGGCCAGAATCTCCTGAGACTACTTCTAATTGCCAATACCAGGTACGGCCCCCCTTTCTGAGATAGTTTAAATACATAACTAACCATATTTGACTAGGAATTACTATGATAAAATATGGCAGCAGCCATTAAAAGATGGCTTCCAGTGTCAATGTAAAAAAAAAATTTTTTTTAATCGCTGTTGGGGAAAATACGGTGTCAGTAACTATACCTCAGGGTGAAAAGCAGGTGGCTGAAAGACCTTCTGGCCTGGTGGGAAGGCTTGAGTGGGGTGTGGGGGAGAAGACTGCCCGAAATCTCACCCCTAAGGCTGCCTTCAACACATTCACAGAGGTCAAGACAACTTTTCTCCTCTCCTTTGAGCAAGGGCAGTGGCACGAAGGACAGGTTGTGGTGACTGACAGGGCCTACCAACCTCCTGCCTTCAATCTTTCCCACAGCAGTGTCTTTTCCAATGAGTCTGTTCTTCGCATCACATCACTCTTGGGATTCAGGCTCTTCAGGCAGCAAGGAGACATGCCCTATGAGCCATGAGCCTCAGGTAACTCGCCTCTGTTTGTGAGTCAGGGATCCCCAAATGTGGGAAAGAGCAGAACCCCTGGCATCTTGGCCTCTGGGACTCCTGAAACATGAACACCCTCCTTCTGAACCAGGAACAACCCAACTAACAGGACAGGGTACAAGTTGTGGACAGAGGCCTCAGCATCTCAGAAAAAGGATGATTAATATTAAAGTCACATCTCCCTACTTTCCTACAGCACGTTTTTACTATGGTTCTTCTTTCTACCACCCATGGGTCTCACTGATAGGTGATTGCCAAAGGTCTAAGCCGGTTAGAGGAGGGGAAGAAAAAAAAAAAAAAGACAACTTTGGGAAAGCTCTATGCCATCATTTAATTTTTTTCTGGGAACTGAAAAAATACCACTATGATTCTAGGCGCTAAGTATCTGATTCCACGTAAGCACTCATGCCAAAATTACTACAGAAACAAGACAGGCAACACACAGAGCCTTTGTTGAGCTGCACAGTCATCATGTAAAAATGACAGTTATTTCCCTTAAGGGGTGATAATTAATATTGCCTTTACATAAGCCACTGTTTTTTAAGTTTTTCTCTTTTCCTGATGTTTTCCTGCATTAGCAATCAGCAGGGTGATCGACATCACTGTCAGGCTTTTTCTCTGAGAGATGAACACTTTCACCAACACTTTCCTGTAGGCAGAGAAGTATTCCCTTTTGAAAAATAAAGCAAGGGGATGGGGGGGTTTAGGGCATAGTTCTTGCCCCACAGCATTCTGGGATTCCCTTGCACCTGATCCCAAAGCCACTGGATGAGAGTCTGTCCATACTCAAGACTTAACACAAGTGAATGTGGTACAGGGAAAACTCTCCCTTGCTTCTACAATGCTCTCCCCATCAGGCCAGCCTTGCCTGCCTGCCATTCAAACATCCCCCGCCACCCCCAACCCCCTCTACCCCCTCGCAGGCCATGACACTCACGGCTTATGGGATCTTAGTTCCCCAACCAGGGATCAAACACAGGCTCAGGGCAGCGAAAGCGCCAAGTCCTAATTCACTGGACTTCCAGGAAATTCCCAATTCAAACATGAGTACTTTTGTCAGGTACTCAGTATGTCCTGATGAGTAGGCATGATCCCAGCCGTCAAACTTCAGTGGAAAGATAGACAACAATGGATCATTCAACTATAGCATAAAAGTAGAATCTACCTAGTGATTCCACAAATGTTTGCTGAGCACTGTTCTGAATGCTGAGCACATGCTAGTATACAAAACCAAGAGGACATACACAGGATAATCATAAGAACACAGAAGAAATCCATCACATCCTATCCAGGAGGATCAAGAAAGGCTTCTCTGAAAAAGGAACCCCTGGAAGGAGTCTTGAAAGATGAAAAGATGGTGGAGGAAGGCATCCCTAGCAGGGAGTGGGAGACTGTGCATCAAGCAGAGGCACGGGTGACCAAGGACGCCCCAGGGCCCGTTCCACTGCATGCCTGGAATGGGAGGCAAAGGGCCAAGAGCAGTCTTGGGAAGCAAGACAAGGTAACTGGGACCTTGATGTCACAGCAGGACTTCCCTGTTGTAGATGTTCAGTCACTAAGTAGCGCCCAGCTCTTTGCAGCCCCATGGACTGCAGCACACCAAGCTTCCCTGTCCTCAGCTATCTCTCCGAGTTCACTCAAACTCAAGTTCATTGAGTCGGTGATGCCATCCAATCGTCTCATCCTCTGTCATACCCTTGTCCTCCTGCCTTCAATCTTTCCCGCATCAGTGTCTTTTCCCATGAGTCTGCTCTTCACATCAGGTGGCCAAAGTTTTAGAGCTTCAGCTTCAGCATCAGTCCTTCCAATGAATATTCAGGGTTGATTTCCTTTAGAACTGACTGGTTTGATCTCCTTGCAGTCCAAGGGAATCTCAAGTCTTCTCCAGTACCATACAGGGCTCCACTGTAGTTGAGTAAATTTGAAGAGCCTGAATCCCAAGAGTGGTGTGATCCAAGGCCCATCTCAGATATATCATGAGATGGTTTTTAACTGCAAGTATTGCCTCTCCTGCCTCATAGGCTTGAAAATGCAAAAGACAAGCAGATTTAGATTAAGTAACTGGATACAAATACATTTCCAAAAAAATAAGAATCTTCTATTCCCAAAAATAGAAGATTCTTCCCTGTTTTAATTGGAGAAGATGGCTAGAAACCACTAAGTGGGCGGGAGGGGGGAGGGAAGGAAAAGGATGTTTTTTTCACAAGCCCCCAAAATTAAGTGAGCAAAAGCAGTTTCCCAGAGACAAACAGTACTGACTTCGTAATTCTGCGAGAACTGTTCGTTTTCATCTCTGCTGGGACCAACAGAAGCCGCACGGAAACGCTCTTCACGCTCTTCACGTCCCGTGCGGCCTGCTGCCACTTCACACCTCAGCAGGAGCCACACCAGCCTCCCAGCTCTGCCGCCAAGTTCGTCTTGCAGAAGCCAGCCTCTGACAGATCCAGAAAGGAGTGAGAGTACATATTCTCACCACAGAGGGTGGCTGCAGAGAAGGCTGCTTTTTCCAAATAATATTTTACATTAATTTACCAGTTCAACATTCCCAAGGGCCTTCAGACTGAGGACTGCAGTTCTACAACATGAAGGACAATTTCAGATCCCCACAGCCCAAAATTCAACTATTAAACATTCCATCCCCATAGACAAGATACACTTACTACTCAGAAAATGGTACCCTGAATATAATACACTGAAACAATGAGCTCACACTGCGACATTATAGTTTCCAATCAAAATCTAATTAAAAGTTGCTATATAGTGTATCCTGCTTATTCACCAAAGTTTAAGCCTACCAGCTATTCTAGCTTCAAATGAACTTGATAGCTTTGATACAACCACAAACTCCAATTTGATAACTACACAATTATCTGCCTTCCAAATAAAATTCTAAAGCCCAACAAGTAACATCATAATTAGGTTGGTTACATTTTTTATTATGGAAGGAAGCATATTAAATGTTACTACCTCGAAGGCCAATGTTTCTCTTAGGGAAGCCACACATGAAACAAACTGGGGAGTTTTGTTCATCTCCCACTACAAGTTGCCAAGATGCTTAACTGTCACATTTTAGAACACTTCAAAAGTTCCCAGTCAGAAACAAAATTGAGAGATGGGTTAAAGAGTAGTTTTCTTGGACTTTCCTGATGGTCCAGTGGTTAACAATCTGTCTGCCAATGAAGGAGACATGGGTTCAATCCCTGGTCCAGGAAGATTCCACATGCCTCAGGGCAACTAAACTCATGTCCCCCAACTACTGAAGCCCCCAAGACTACAGCCTGCGCTCCACCGCAAGGGAAGCCACTGCAGTGAGAAGCCCGAGCACCACAATTAAAAGTAGTCCCCACTCCCCACAGCTAGGGAAAGCCCTCATGCAGCAACAAAGACCAAAAACTGCTTTACCAGACATGTTTTCATTCTCTTTCATTCATTTTTCTTAAAGATCCCAACCATATGTTCATCGCAGGATTATTTACAATTGTCAAGATCTAGAAACAACTCAAGTGCCCATCAATGGATGAATGGATAAAGAAGATGTGGTATATACACACAATGGAACAATACTCAGGCATAAAAAAGATGAAATCTTGTCATTTGCAACAACATGGATAGACCTTGAGGGAATTATGCTAAGTGAATAACACAGAGGAAGACAAATACTGTACAATTTCTCTCATGTGGAATCTAAAGAACAAAAAATAAATAAATGAACAACCAACAGAAAGAAACACGTAGACACAGAGAAGAGTAGTGGTTGCCAGAGGGGAAAGGGTCAGGAAGGAGGGACGGGGGATGGATAAAAGGGATCAACTGTTAGATGAAAGGCGGAAACTAAGTTTTTGGTGGTGAGTACGCTATAGGGTACCTAGAAATAGTAATATGATGTTGTATACTTGAAGCTTAGATAATGTTATAAACCAATGTTACTTCAATAAAAAATAAAAATAGGTCTTAACCATCCTAACAGCTGTGTACCCAGCACAGGGAACCCCAGCATGGATCATTATTTAACCATTCCCCTCCTTCATACAACTCAGCTATGTCCAGCAACAATCACACAATAATCATCATTCTACTCTTGAATCCTTTCGTTTTAAAATGAATATTTAAGTCATGTGGCAGCCTGGATGGGAGGGGAGTTTGGGGGAGAAATGGATACATGTACATGTATGGCTGAGTCGTTCTGCTATGCACCTGAAACCATCACAACACTGTTAATCAGCTATACCACAATACAAAGTAAGAAGTTTAAATAAATAAAATGAAGGCCAACTTTAAAGTGACTTCTAAAACACAGCACAAGTTTTCTTCCATGATCTAAAATACGCACTTACCCAGCAACATGACACCTAGGAGTTCTCACTCTCTCTTTTAAATCTTAGTCACACATCAAAACCTCCAAATGGTCACACAGAGTGACGGAAGTGAAGAAGCTCGATTTCTGTTTCTTCATCTTAAAATGCACTATCGCTGTTTATCTCGAAGTCCTATTTAAATTTAAGAACAGGTTGTACCATAAGGACAAAAGGCACGAAGTACTTCTAAAGAAGCTCCAACACGGCCAAAGCACTGGGATCGCACTCTCAAGTCAATGAGTATCAGTCCACGAGAGTCAGGGCCAACTGGATAACAGAGCTGCCCAAATTAATGTCCATGTACAATACAATGCTTATTAAAGGGAAAGCTTTTAAAAACATGTGCTAATCTGATTGTGTAACTAAATATATACTTGAAAAGTGAAATTGTTACTCACTCAGTAGTGTCCAACCCTTTGCGACCCCATGGACTGTAGCCTGCCCTCTCCTCTGAACATGGAATTCTCCAGGCAAGAATCCTGCAGTGGGTAGCCATTCCCTTCCCCAGGGTGTCTTCCCAAACCAGGGATCAAACCCAGGTCTCCCACATTGCAGCAGATTCTTTACCATCTGAGTGTTTATGTATATATATGGGCTTCCCAGGTAGTGCTAGTGGTAAAGAACGCGCCTTCCAATGCAGGAGACATAAGAGATGAGGGTTCAGTCCCTGGCTCTGGAAGATCCCCTGGAGGAGGGCATTAGCCACCCACTCCAGTATTCCTGCCTGGAAAATCCCATGGACAGAGGAGCCTGGCAGGCTACAGTCTATGGGGCTATAAAACATCAAACATGACTGAAGAGAATTAGCACAGCACATCTGTATATATATAGTTATTCTGGCACTTTTTAAATATTGGAATATAATTGCTTTACAATGTTAGTTTCTGCTGTTCAACATCATCAACCAGCTGTGTGTGTGCATTAGTTGCTCAGTCATGTCCAACTTTTTGCGACTCCATGGACTATAGCCCACCAGGTTCCTTTGTTCATGGGATTTTCCAAGCAAGAACACTGGAGCAGGTGCCATTTCCTACTCAAGGGGATCTTCCTGGCCTAGGGATCAAATCTGCGTCTCTTGCATCTCCTGCAGAGGCAGGCAGATTCTCTACAGCTGGGCCACCTGGATTACTTGGTCATAAAAAGGAACAAAATTGAGTCAGTTGAAATACTGTATTAATAGTTGGTCCTAGAGTTAGTCATGGAGAAGGAAATGGCAACCCACTCCAGTGTTCTTGCCTGGAGAATCCCAAGGACGGGGGAGCCTGGTGGGCTGCCATCTATGGGGTTGCACAGAGTTGGACATGACTGAAGCGACTTAGCAGCAGCAGAGTCAGTCACACAGACTGAAGTAAGTCAGAAAGAGAAAAACAAATACCATCTATTTACACATGTATATGGAATATAGAAAAATAGTACTTATGAACCTATTTGCAGAGCAGGAATAGAGATGGAGATGTAAATAAAGGATTATATTATTTATATGTTGTTTTTCGGTCTCTAAGTTGTTTCCGACTCTGCAACTCCATGGACTGCAGCAGGCCAGGCTTTCCTGTCCTTTACGATCTCCCAGAGTTTACTCAAACTCATGTCCATTGAGTTGGCAATGCCATCCAACTATCTCATTCTCTGTTGCCCCCTGCCCGCAATCCTTTACATGTATATTATATATATACAATTTACATAATCATATATAAATTTTTCCCTGGAGAAGGAAATGGCAACCCGCTCCAATATTCTTGCTTGGAGCATTCCATGGATGGAGGAACCTGGCAGGCTATATAGTTCATGGGGTTGCACAGCGTCTGTCATGACTGAGCACACACACATACATATATATCAATTATTCAGAACTTAGACAAGCAAAAGGGTTTTTCCCAGAAAGTATTTTCTCATTAGCTTTGTTTAGAATTGCCCACATAAGCTGATAAGGAAAAAAAGCAGAAGGTTGAAGTCAGCTGTATTGGTTTTAGGCTCTCTAAAGGCTCCACCCTCTGACAGCCCCACTTGGAGTGGACCACACCCATGGCCCCACCCATGGGAGGCAGCTGCACACAAGCAAAAGAAGCCTACAAACAGAAGCCTTCTGAACACACAAAAATGTAAAAGTTCAGACACAGAAGGTTTTGTGTCACCAACATTTGTAGTGAAGGTAAAACAGGACTTTTCAACATCAGCACTACTGACTATTCGGGCTGGATAAGTCTCTGCTGTGGGCATGTCCTGCATGCCATAGGGTGTTTATCTGCATGCCTAGGCCCTACCTTCTGCAGTCACAGACCAGCAATACACTCCCACACCCTCCACCCTAAGAGGTGAGAAAGGTCATCCCCCATCTCTGGACAGCTGAGAGTCCCTGGGGTGGAGGTTAGAAGAACTTGTAACAACACACAGATCAAGCCCAGTGCTCACCCCAGGGAAGGAGACTTTTTTTTTTTTTTTTAATAGCACCCTTTTAATTCTTCACAAGTACATCTATTTCTAATTCAAACACACATATTTAAATACACAAAGAGTATGCGACTGAGAAAAACACAAGCAGCCCTCACAACTTATTTTCCTTTATTTTCAAATATTTCCCTAGTGAACAGAAACAAAACTAGCATCTTCCCAAAAAGGCCATTCAAACCAGTGAAAGATACTCTGTAAACAAGGACATAAATGATTATTTTAAAGAAAGTATTTCTGGATTATCCCTTGGAATCACTTCTTTCACGCTCTAACTTGCTGTGGTTTCTCCAGGTCAAAGCAGCCTGGAAGGAGCCAATCGGAAAGGTGGTGTCAAGGCCAGTGTTGGAGAACCTGGCAGGGAGGCAGCCTGGGTATTACCAAAAGAGCCTAGTTTTGAAACCTGGCTTTGAGTCTCTGTTCTACCTAGCACTTTCTCAACCTGGGGCCCTGCCCAAATCACAACCTCACAAGAAGCCAGCTTTTATTTATGAAATCAAGGGTGATGTATGCTTCTGAGAACTGCCCCGAGAACTAAATCATTTTGTAACAGGAGGGAAGGGGGCAAGGCACCACTTTTGAAAGTACGACATAGTCCAAGGACACAACATAAACCAATTAGAATCAAATGGGTCCAAGATGGTGGACACGTCCACTTTGACGGATCCTCAATCAGCAAGCTAAATGACGCACCCTGAGGCGCCATGACAGTTCCAAGGCACTGTCAAAAGACCAAGGAGTGGGTGGTGGCCCAGTTCCTGGAAATCTCCACCCCTTCTCCAAAACAGATGAAACAATCCTCCCACTGATTAACATATGAAATTACCCAGCCTATAAAGACTAACCACACCACAACTCGCCCTCTGTGATGGCCCAAACTCAGCGTGTGGAGTGTGCTTCTCTCTGAATCTGAATAAATCCATTTCTTAACTATCACTTTGTCTCTTCTGCAATGAGACATCAAGAACCTGAACTTCATTAAGTCCTGAAACCAGGTACAGTGGGTTTTATCTGGGTTTGAGTCCCAGCCATGTGGGTTTGAGTCCCAAACTGGGTTTTGACTGGGTTCGACTCCCAGCCACGTGGGTTTGAGTCCCAATGTGAGGTAAATGGTTTCAGTTTGAACTATGTGGAGGTTTTCATACACATATCAAATATTATTACCTTTATTGTAGAATTATACACATCAGGAATCTCAACCAGAGCTAACTGTTGGCCTTACCAACAGGAGTTTTATCACTGAAAAGAGCTGCTGGGTTGGTTCCAACAGCATCAACAGCAGATTCAGGAGATGGAAAAGAGTAGGAAACAAATATGAACGCAGAGAACACATGGTGAAGGGCAGGGAGCCTGACTGCCTGGGTTCTCATCCCATTGGGTGATGCTCAGCAACCTTCTGGCCTTATGCCACCTTGGTCTCCATCTACGAACTGGGGAAAACAGTGGCACCATGATGGCCATCATTTGAAATCATGATGCTCTATAAAATCTACAAAAATCGTGAACACTGACTTGGCAAATATTAAACCAGTACTCCTAGGGGAAGGGAATATGTGGTTAGGTTTCCATGATCCTCTAATTAGAACATTTTTGTCATCTGATCAGTGCATAATCATCCACTTGGACTTCCCTGGCGGTCCAGTGGTTAAGACTCTGTGCTTACACTGCAGGGGGTGCAGGTTCAATCCCTGGTTGAGGAACTAAGATTCTGTGTGCCCAGTAAATAAAAAATAAAACAAATACTTAATTTCACCTATTAATTTTTCCAAAAAATCAGAAATAAATTATTTAAAAAGTATATCACCGTGTTTTATGTGTTTCTGTTTTAGGACACCTTATTTACTATATATTGTTGGTTCATTAAACTGAAATCGCAGCCAAAAGGGCTAAGCTCATGCTTGAAGCAGCTTATCTAATATACCTGTTTTTTCCCTAAGGCACAGCACAACCTTCTTGCCCTCAGGAACTCTAGATACAGTCCCAGTACTAGGCTTGGGGGCCATTTTAAACAACAAATCACCAGTCAAAAAAAAGAAAACTCAAAACATGCCAAGAGTTGCACTAATTATACCATGAAGAAGAAAGTGAAAGTGAAGTCACTCAGTCGTGCCCAACACTTTGTGACCCCATGGACTGTAGCCTACCAGGCTCCTCAGTCCCTGGAATTTTCCAGGCAAGAGTGGGTTGCAATTTCCTTCTCCATGGGATCTTCCCAATCCAGGAACTGAACCCGGGTCTCCCACATTGCAGGCAGACACTTTACCATCTGAGCCACCATGAAGAGGACACCTACTTAAAGTATAAGACCTGAAACAAAAAGGCAGAAGATCTCCTGAGCTGGGAATGCGCACATCAGTAACTCAAGTTGTCCTCCATTCTGTGTCTGTAAAGAGTTGCACAAGCACTGCACTGATTTGGGTCTTATACACATAAATTTTAACAAGGAAGCAAATATGTACATACAGAATGTGCAAATAATGAGGATCAACTGTACTGAGTTGCTCTGAGTAGGTCTGATGATTCAATGAATGAACACAGATAAAGTGCTAAGAACACTGCCTTCCCTGTGTAGTAAACTGTAAGTTGCTCAGCTGTGTCCTACTCTCTGCGACCCCATGGACTACATAGTCCATGGAATTCTCCAGACCAGAATACTGGAGTGGGTAGCCTTTCCCTTCTCCAGGGGATATTCCCAACCCAGGGATGAAACTCAGGTCTCCTGCATCATAGGCGGATTCTTTACCATCTGAGACACAAAGGAAGCTGTGTATAGTAAGCACTCCACAAATGTTCTCTGTAATTATTAGGGAGTCAAACAAGTCCATAACGTATCACATGGTGTAAAAAGTTGAGCTCTTTCAAATCCTAAAAGATGATGCTATGAAAGTGCTGCACTCAATATGTCAGCAAATTTGGAAAACTCAGCAGTGGACACAGGACCGGAAAAGGTCAGTTTTCATTCCAATCCGAAAGAAAGGCAATGCCAAAGAATGCTCAAACTACCACACAATTGCACTCATCTCACACACCAGTAAAGTAATGCTCAAAATTCTCCAAGCCAGGCTTCAGCAATATGTGAACTGTGAACTTCCAGATGTTCAAGCTGGTTTTAGAAAAGGCAGAGGAACCAGAGATCAAATTGCCAACATTCACTAGATCATCAAAAAAGGAAGAAAGTTCCAGAAAAACATCTATTTCTGCTTCATTGACTATGCCAAAGCCTTTGACTGTGTGGATCACAATAAACTGTGGAAAATTTTGAAAGACATGGGAATATCAGACCACCTGACCTGCCTCTTGAGAAACCTGTACGCAGATCAGAAAGCAACAGTTAGAACTGGACATGGAACATCAGACTGGTTCCAAATAGGAAAAGGAGTACATCAAGACTGTATATTGTCACCCTGCTTATTTAACTTGTATGCAGAGTACATCATGAGAAACGCTGGGCTGGAAGAAGCACAAGCTAGAATCAAGATTGCTGGGAGAAATATCAATAACCTCAGATATGTAGACAACACCACCCTTATGGCAGAAAGTGAAGAACTAAATAAAGAGCCTCTTGATGAAAATGAGAGGAGAGTGAAAAAGTTGGCTTAAAGCTCAACATTCAGAAAAAAAAGATCATGGCTTCTGGTCCCATCACTTCATGGTAAATGGGAAAACAGTGGAAACAGTGTCAGACTTTATTTTGGGGGGCTCCAAAATCACTGCAGATGGTGATTGCAGCCATGAAATTAAAAGACGCTTACTCCTTGGAAGGAAAGTTATGACCAGCCTAGACAGCATATTAAAAAGCAGAGACATTACTTTCTCAACAAAGGTCCATCTAGTCAATGCTATGGTTTTTCCAGTGGTCATGTATGGATGTAAGAGTTGGACTATAAAGAGAGCTGAGCGCCGAAGAATTGATGCTTTTGAACTGTGGTGTTGGAGAAGACTCTTGAGAGTCCCTTGGATTGCAAGGAGATCCAACCAGTCTATCCTGAAGGAGAACAGTCCTGGGTGTTCATTGGAAGGACTGATGTTGAAGCTGAAACTCCAATATACATACTCCAATACTCCATACACATACTGTCTGCTCTCACATACATTCTCTGGACACCTTGTCCTTTTTGCAACATATGGTAGCAAACTCCATTTATCAGTTTATCAAACTCTCCTGCCACCTAGCTTCCACGTAGCCGGGCACCAGCAGCTCTTGGGAAGACAGGAGAGGAAAAAGGCGGGGGTCTCTCACCCCTTTTCCAGCCACCCACCGGCATCTCTGCCAGGGATTCAGTCCTTTCTGGTATCATGGCCAACTCCCATGCCCCCTGCAGCCCCAGGGGTGGGTATCTTCCGGTGGCTGCACACAGTCTCTTTGGTATGTCGTTGTCACCTCTTCCATCACCTACAAACCCAGTTTTCTGTAGAAAGTTCTCTGTTCACAATGCTTAGTCCAGTTATCCTGACATGCCACCACACATGACTCTAGAAGGACAGTAAACCAGGCAAATCTCCTGCCAAGACAGGCCCCACCACACACAGACGCCCCCGTCCCTCCTGCAACCTCACCTCTCACATTTGGAATCTCTGGATTAAAGACAAATAAAGGTCCTTTAGTTTCTCTTTTTTAATTCACTGCTTGCAGGGGGAAAAAAAATGCACTTACAAAACTATTAGAACTAAGCTATGAGAACTATTCTTCAGCTTTTTATCAAGTACATTACCTTCCCCATCTTTCAACATAGGCTCCTGGCTGCCCCTGCATCAAAGGCTTCTCGCTGTATAAGTGCTATTTACTTTAAAAAGATTAAGCAGTACTCTCAACTCCTACACACCTTGATTTTTTTTAAAAAAAAAGATCCAAATGCAGCCAACGGCACATGGCCAATTTACTCTCCTGGTCAGCACTGGCCACTGCTGGCTGCTGACAGTGGCTGGTATAATCAATGTCCATTAATCCTGAGGCAATTTCCAATCTTCTCCTCCCATTGTTTCTTATCCAGGGCATATAAAAATGTAACGCCTGACGATAATCACGTACAAGCATGTAAAGAGAAGTAAAGCAGCTCATGCAGATAAAAGGATGCAAGAATGAATCAGAGAAGCAGGAGGTGGGGGGTGGTGGTGGAGGGGATTGTGGGCAATGCTTGCTATGCACAGAACGCATATTCCTCTTCTCCCTGGACACACAACTGGATGAGGTGTCTCAGCAAGGGGCAGGGGCGGGGGGCCGGTGTCCAGGGGACCTGTATCTGTGCCCCCTTCCACAGGCTAGAATGAGCACTGCAGGGTGATCCTGGAGGACAAGGGTTCACAAAGTCAAGCCCTATCCAGCCTTGGTCACGAAATAGCATTTTTTTTTAGTTGAAGTGTAGTTGATTTACAATATTTTGTTTCAAGTATATAGCAAAGTGATTCAGCCATACATATATATCTATATTCTTATTCTTTTCCATTTTAGGTTACTGTAAGATGTTGTTTCCTGTGCTATACAGTGAGTCCTTGTTGTTTATTTTATATATGGTAAAGGGCTTCCCTGGTGGCTCAGAGATTAAAGTGTCTGCCTCCAATGCGGGAGACCCGGTTTCAATCCCTGGGTTGGGAAGATCCCCTGGAGAAGGAAATGGCAACCCACTCCAGTACTCTTGCCTGGAGAATCCCATGGACGGAGGAGACTGGTAGGCTACAGTCCACAGGGTGGCAAAGAGTCGGACACGACTGAGCGACTTCACTTTCACTTTCAATGTGCATCTGTTAATACCATACTCCCAATTTATCCCTCCCCCTCTTCCCCTTTGGTAACCATAAATGTGTTTCTTTGTCTATGAGTCTGTCTCTGTTTCATATACAAGTTTGTTTGTACTATTTTTTAGATTCCATATAGAAATGATATAATATTTGACTTTCTGACTTACTTCACTTAGTCTGATAATCTCTAGATACATCCATGTTGCTGCCAATGGCACTATTTCATTATTTTCATGGCTGAGTAATATTCCGTTGTATATTTGTACCACATCTTCTTATCCATTCATCTGTGAATGGACATTTAGGTTGTTTCTATGTCTTGACAGTTATAAATAATGCTTCAAAGAACATGAGGTGCATGTATCTTTTCCAATCCAAGTTCTCTCCAGGTATATGCCCGAGAGTGGGATTGCTGGATCAGATGATATCTCTAGTTTTTTTTGAGGGACCTCCATATTATTTTCCTCAGTAGCTGCACCAATTTACATACCCATAAACAGTGTAGGGGGCTTCCCTGGTGGCTCAGAGGTTAAAGCGTCTGCCTGCAATGTGGGAGACCTGGGTTCGATCCCTGGCTCAGGAAGATCCCCTGGAGAAGAAAATGACAACCTACTCCAGTGTTCTTGCCTGGAGAATCTCATGGATGGGGGAGCCTGATGGGCTACAATCCACGGGGTCGCAAAGAGTCAGACACGACTGAGCGACTTCACTTCACTTCAAACAGTGTAGGAGGATTCCCCTTTCTCCAAACCCTCTCCAGAATGTATTATGCTAAATGAATTCTTTAAAAAATTTTTTATTTTTAATTAGAGGATAATTATTTTACAATATTGTGATGGTTTCTGCCATACATCAACATGAATTGGCCAAATGTCCCCTCCCTCTTGAACCCCCCTCCCACCTTCCCTCCCCATCCAACCACTCTGGGTTGTCACAGAGCACAAGCTTTGGGCTCCCTGTGGCAAACTCCCACTGGCTACCTATTTTACATACGGCAATGTATATGTTTCAATGCTATTCTCTCAAATCATCCCACCCTCTTCTTCCCCCACCGTGTCCACAAGTCTGTTCTTTATGGATCCATCTCCTTTGCTGCCCTGCAAGTATGATCATCAGTACTATCTTTCTAGATTCCGTATATACATATTAATATATTTGTCTTTCTCTTTCTGACTTACTTCACTCTGCATAATAGGCTCTAGGTTCATCCATCTCATTAGAATGGACTCAAATGCATTCCTTTTTATAGCTGGGTAATAGTCCATTGTGTATATGAACTACAACTTCCTTATCCATTCATCTATTGATGGTCATCTAAGTTGCTTCCATATCCTAGCTATTGTAAATAGTGCTACAATGAACACTGGGGTACACGTGTCTTTTTCAATTACAGTTTCCTCAGGGTATATGGCCAGTAATGGGATTGTTGGGTCATATGATAGTTTTATTATTAGTTTTAAAAGGAATCTCAATATGTTCTCCATAGTGGCTATATCAATTTACATTTCCACAGCAGTATAAGAAGGTTCCCTTTTCTCCAAACCCTCTAAACGACTTTTTAAAAGGGGTTATTTCCCCATCTCCACCAGCCTAAAACTGTGAACGAGGGAAAAAAGCAAACTGGCACTGGGGGCAAAATGACTGTCCACATTGAAACACACACAGGCACACACACACACGAGGTCTTTCTGTTACAGAAGGTCTTGAATGCATGGATGTGTCCTTTTCAAATGAGCTGGGCAGACACCTGGTCAAAGTGGCCATGGGGGTACATGAAATAATCCCCAGCATGTCCCTTCCAGACAGATCTCCAAAGGGAGAACCACCTGAGTGAGGGTCACAGGAATAAGCACTGTTCCTGGTTCCCCAGCTCCTGTTAGGGAGAACTGTGCCCTGCAGACCAACAACGCTTTTACTGTGTAGTACAAAAAAAACAGGATTCAGAGAGGTCAGGGGGGGCCTTTCAGCAGAAACAAAGCTAAGACCCCCATCTCCCAGGTCAATGCTACTCCAAGCGGGGTGGGGGGCGCATCCACAGAGCAGGGCCAGTCCACAAAGAGTTTCTGGTCTCTGAAGTACCAAAACCGAGGGTAAGTGTTAACTTTTACAGCCAGTGGACAGGGTAATTTTATGTCTTTGAATCTCATAATAAAATTGAAGGCTTGTATTTTAGACTTCTTTTTTTATTTCACTTTTCTAGTAATTTATTTTTATGGTAACAGTCTGTGATTGTTTAGAATTTTAAAAGCTGGTTCTGTTTCTGTCGGTACCCAGAGTCCCCAGACTCTTCTACCAAGATCGCTGCACCCTCTCCCCCAATCCTTCCTACCTCAGGCTCACCCAGGGTCTCCTCCACCCACCCTTCACCCTTCCTTTCCAGGAGGTGCCTCCCCTTAGACAGGTGAACTTTCCTGGAGCCCCTCCAATGAATGCGCTGTGGATACCAATTCCTGTGAGCCATCCTGAGCTCAGGCCAAAAGGAAGTCAAGTGATTAATCAGTCCTCCATCCACACAGCTACAATAACACAGGACTCTGGTCCCAGAAAGGCTTCCCTGGTGGCTCAGTGGTAAAGAATCCATCTGCAATGCAGGAGACCTGGGTTTGATCCCTGGGTCGGGAAGATTCCCTGAAGGAGGATATGGCAACCCTCTCCAGTAGTCTTGCCTGGAGAATCCCATGGACAGAAGAGTCTGGCAGGCTACAGTCCATGGGGTCACGAAGAGTCAGACACGACTTAGCAGTTAAACAACAATGACAACAACTAGTCCCAGAAAGCAGTCACAGTACAAGAAGAAAGGACTGGAAACCTGTCAGTAGCTGTTACCCACATTAATTAACCCAAGAGAGAACCTCAGCATGCCTGACAGATGATGTCTATTCATCATCTCAACCTGGGATGAAAAGTGAAGGAGACTTTGCCTCTCTCCTCCAGGGAGATGGGGATACACGGAGAGATCCCACACTGGCTTGGAGAGAAAGGAGAGATTATTTATAGAGTGAGTCATGTGTGTGAGTGAGTGTGTGTGAGTACGTGAGTGTGCACAAGTGTGTGCGTGCGTGAGTATGCACACATAAGAGCTAGTGTGCATATCAGAGACAGTGTGTCTATGTGTGTGGCATCAGGTATGATGAAGTATTATGGGAAGGGAAGGGGATGTGGAGACCACATTAGCTCTGCCCAACAGGACCCACTGAACAACCCCTTACAAGGAAGCCCGAGCTAGTGGGGAGGAGGACCTGGAGAGAACTATTTAAACACATACATCTCCTTGAAAATGAATGCAGAGAAAACCAGACAAATGGCAATGATGGCCATGACCTAGCAGAAGGAACAAAAGAAACCCCAGGAAACAGCAGAGTCAGACAGCACCACCCGTTCCCAGAGTATGGACACTATGCGGGGCTCAGTGTCTGTCTCGGTTCCAGGGAGACCACACTGTTTCAGAATTTCCAGAGACAAAAGGATAGTAATTTTAATTTTCAGCACCTCTCAGTTATTAAGACATATGTCAACCATGGATCAGAAAGGCAGGGAGTCAAGGGGGATGTAAATGAGCGAGTGTTCTGCTAAGTTGCTGCACTTTTCTGGGTATTTGAAATTTAAAAAATTTTTTTTCAAGTAAACCAGAGAACAGATGCATGACACTGTTTTGAAACTTCTTGCCATGAACAGGGAGCTCTGATTAGAGCCTGTCCAAACTGGGCATGCCTTGGGAAGACAACTGCGCTGCTGTTCCCTGTCTGGTCCAGGGCAAGACAAGGGGTGGCCCCTGCCTTGACCTCCGCCCTGCACCCCCACCTTTCCCTGAGGCCAGCATTGCTAACCCAATGTGGTTATTATCAATGGGCAGCAGCTCTCTAGATACAACATAGGCACCTCATGGGCTTTGACAAGGAGGACTGAGATGGAGTTCCCATGCACGCCACAGGCAGAGGGCCAGGGAGGTGACAACCACCCTCAGCTGATTTTCTTCCCAAAGCCTGTGGCCACCATCAAGCTGGCTCAACAGCCTGTCCTGCCTCACTCCAGGCAGGCCACACACTGGACTCAGCTGCCTAGCATATGGCCAAAGTCAAGCACCGACATTTCCTATGACAACACTCATGTCCCAGGAACCACAGAAAGAAATCTGAGCACAAAGAGTGAAGGCTGTTTCATTTTAATTGCACCCCAGGCGTGCCATCTAAGCACCCTCCTTTCTGTTACACCTCTTCCAGGATTACTCATCTTTGACGCCAACAGGAAAACATCATGAACTTGAAACCCCATCATCTGGATTTGTGGATGATTGTACTTCAGTGCCTGCACTAGCAGGATACAAATAAAATGAAACCAAACTTTTCTACCTAAGACCTGTTTCTCTCCGACATTCGTTGTTTCAGCTCATCCTGAAGCCACATGCCAGGATCTTCACTCCCCACCAGTGATGTGAAGGGAGTAAGGCCAGTCCTCCTGCTCAAGAAATTTACGGTTTACACAGAGCCACAATGAATACAGCGCCTTCCGCTGCCCTCCCGCATCTCCTCTGCTTTCTTTTGCAATGTGTTCATGTGATCTACTGGGGTGGCTATGGTTTTAATTTGTATTTTTTTATCATCAACACTGCATCTTTCAGACATCCCTGGTGGTCCAGCGGTTAGGAGTCCTCCTGTCGATGCAGGGGACACAGGTTCCATCCCAGCCCAGGAAGATTCCACATGCTGCAGAGCAGCTGAGTCTATTCGTCACAACTGTTGAGCCCGCGCTCCACAAGAGAAGCCACTGTAATGAGAAGCCTGCGCCGCAACTAGAGAAGGCCTGCACACAGCAACAGTGACCCAGCACAGTCACAAATAAATACATTTAAAACAAAACACGACATCTTTCTCTTCCAGTCCTATCTCCAGAAACAAAATGGAGATTTTCTTTGAGAAATTAAGGCATAAAAAAACAGGTGTGGGATCTACCAACCTATTTGAGAAACACCCTTTTTTTTTCCCCCTACACGCATTTCTTACCACAGACTCCACGGCAGAGCTCAAGAGTCATTTGTTTGCAGAAGCCAACCACCTCCCTGATCTAAACTAACAGTTTAGATCATACATAAACCCAAGCAGAAAGCTGGGACATCTTTTTCCCAGCTGAGTCAGAAGAGAGATGATGGGTTTACAAACTGGCCAGGGGACAAAGGTAACTGCTTCTTCCACCTTCAGGAAGACCCAACCATTGCCCAAGCCCTGGGCGTTGTCGAAGTGTGGAGAGTGTGCTTTCTATCCTGAACGCTATTTAAAGGATGATAAGAAACGCAAACTCATCTGTGATATGGCTTTCAAGTTATAAATGTCAATGACAGCCAGTCTGCTGCCTTGGGAACTCCTCCAACAGGTTGACAACGGCCCAATTCCACGGCTCTGGAGGAGGCCGACAGACAGCTGCTCTTTCAGCAGTTATTTCGAAAGGAGCCAAGAGGCCCTTCCAAAGGCAGCTAGGTGCTGGCACACTGAAGGGGGAAGGTGATGCCATTCCTGGTGGCAGACAGGCACAGCCCAGGAGTGCCACAAGGTGCCAACATGTCTGCCTGCTCCATGGAGACTGTTAACCCAACAGAGTACAGGGGGCAAAAGATATCACGGGAGAGCCAGAAAGATGCGTATCCTTCCCAGAGCACAGGCCACAGCACCTGGGTACCAGGGACCACAGACCCAGTCCTGAGTCTTCACCATGTCAGCCTGCTATGCCCCCAGCTGCCACACTTGGCAACTCTTGAAGGGCAGTGAACGAACTTCCCTATCTGTCAACACTACACTAGTTTCAGACAGACCCTGGAAGACAGATGGTTTAACTAAACCAGTCTCTGAAATGAAGCTCATTCCCTTTAAGTCATGTGTGTGATGTGGGGGTGGGGAGGGTGTGTAAGATGGATTAAATATGCTTGTTCCATCTCAGACAAAATCCCATATCTTTAGAGATGCAAAATCTTTTTGAGGTTGTGAAGGAGACACTTCTTATTTTCTCTGGTTTCTCCCAGAGGGACAAACTCTCAAGGTGACAGGGAGAAGCCTCTGATAAAAGTCACGCGGTCACATGATTTGAGTTCTAACTAAGGCTTTTATTCACAGACATTCATCTGCTTGTCAGCTGCTGGGGTAGTTTTTCTTCTGTGATGTTGTTAAGGACAAAATTTGTTCAAAGACCACACACATGAAAGAAACACCAATTATGAATGCTTAATGTTTCATTCTGCTGGCCCCATAACCTCAACACCCAAATCTATCAGCCTGTAAAATCCAAAAATTCTGCTCGCAAGTTGAAAGTCTGATTTACCAAGGTGACTCTCAAAGGTAGCTTAGATCATGGTTTTAAGCACTCAGGACTATTCGTACTAGAACAGGAGCGTACTTAGCAAATTGCTTCCTCCATAAAATACGTTCGTAACTGGGGCTAAGGAAAATATACTCTTTTACAACATTCTTTGATACGGACACAGTTCAGAGATCATGCAGTCATCATGAGTCACACTCTCCAGTTCATTGGCTTTGTTATGTTCACACCACGATCCTCTGTGTCTGAAGGGGCCTGCACTTCTATCTAAGAGTATCTGGCCAAGATTCAGTTCGATACAGTTATGTTTGATAACGACTGAATACAGTAATAGATGGCCTTCTGCTCCAGTCACTTTACTAATTCGAAGCAGATAAAACATCCTTGCCCAATTAACCCAAATGATAAATTTCACCAGGTCTTAACCAGATAGCCAGAAACGTACATGCCCTTGGGACTGAGTCGCACTAGAAGAGTGATCCCCTGGCCTTTTGGGTCTTGATGGTTCCAAATGCTCCGACTCAAGTACTCAGTCCTCTCCCTAAGGGCAAATATCCCAGTCTGTGCTTAAATATCTGTTTATCATAGTACTTACATGGCCTGATGGCTCTGCCTCCAAAGTCCACGTTAGAACAGTAATCACTCCTGCAATCACAAAGACAAAGACATCTTTAAGTTTCTCCTCTTTACGGACTTGAGCCACTGCAAACAGGCTGACAAAGCGCTTCTACGAACTATGCCTCACATTTTGGAACCCAACTGCCTTTTAAGATAAACACCTAAAAATAGCTAGATTAGAATTCCCTATCACTCCAACACCCAGAGGCATATCTCTAAAAAATTACATTATCTCACTTGTTAGGATCCAAATCCATCCATTATTAGTTCAGCAGGAATAAGGCTCCATTTGGCAAAGATGGAGCATCTCCACAAAACCACTCTCTTGTTCTAAGTCTCAGAAGGCATTAAACCAAAGCTTTTACCAGTCCTAATGCTTTCCGGACTGGACTACATTAATTCATACACACAGTCTCAAGTATATGCATACACACAATTTTAAAAATACATAGCTCAGTGACAAAAAAACCAAGGACTTTGCAGTACATGATAAAGCAAATTGAATGACAAGCCTGTTCATTTAAGTATAACATTACTTGCAGCTGCTTCACCTTGAAAAAGCAAACCAGAAGAGCAGTAAAAAGCCATTTTAGAAATATATCTACTATGTGCTTGTGATATCACTAATATTTTCCCTAAATAACACTCCTTTTCAGTAAAAGGGGGAAAACAGTCCTTTTACAGATAACATACAGTGTGTTTCTGATATTCATGGAATTTATCAGCAGATAATTATAAAACTGAGAGCTCAGTAGAGAGAGAGGGAAGGAGGGAGAGAAAATAAGGACCATACTGCACAGATCCACCTTCAAGCTGACTATCCAGAAGTTTTTTAAAACTAGCCAACAGGTCTACCTCTTCCATAAGCCCCTCGTGGAAGAACATGTACCATCTTCTGCTGAAAAACATTTGATAAAGTTTTGCTTTTTATTTCCAAGTATGATCTGCAACATATAACTTCCCTTCACAGTACTAACATTTTTGTGTGTGTCAACAATCTCTGAACAATAGCAGAGGGCTGTGCACTGGGGCAACTTATAAGAGCAGATTCAATCTATCACCATTCCAAAACCATGATTTCCATGAAACAGTCTGGCCTCAAATGTTTGCTAAGGAAGGGTAGAAGGCTGGAAGGGTACCAAATTAATGCCAGTGATCACATGACCCTTTTAATACCAGCTATTATCTGAGATAGCTTTGAGGTGAAGGAATGGGTTGTGAAACTGGGTTATCATGATACAGGAAAAGCTACTATCTCCTGTAAGCAGCACCAAGATATATTTAGAGAAAACAATCCTAAGCACCTTCATCAACATTAAAAATACATTCTTTTGTAGTGGTATCAGCTAACAAAATGAACACCTCTGTGGCTCCGACCTGAATAATACCAACTTACTTTCAGTGCTCTTTTCTGTATGTTTTCATAAACATCTAATTTGTTGTATTACATGGTAGTCTGCCTTTGGATAGTGTGATCCAGTGCACAGGCTGTGGTGGCTAATGAATCATACAGTAGTGAGACTGGTATGATTCATAAGTCAAAATGCTCATCATGTGCCAAAAGAGAAAAAAAGTTCATTATCTTTTACCTCCCCCAATGCTTTCAAATCTGGATTTTTTTATTCTTTCATAATACTCATACTAATAAAGAACTCAATCTTGACTTCACCTTAAAAATCAGGCAAACTACTCCCTGAGTCATATGAAAATATACATTAGTAAAATTCATGGTCACCAAGAAGCCCAAAGGCCATTCATTTTTATCCTCAGCAAAACTTTAAAGTTCAGCTAATCTTAAATATCATTTCCTACAGAACCACGTATATAATATTAATGAAAGTTTAGAACTATTTTTAGCTGTGTTTATAGGTAAATGTCTTAGATAAATGTTCTCCATCCCCATTTTCCAAACAGCACCACTCCATAGCTTTCATCAAGATTTTACCCAAAAGTATCTTTTCTGTAAGTTCCCTCAATCTCATCTTGGGTGTATGCTTTGATTTCCCACCTTAATTAAACCTAACTGTGAAAACACTTGTAAATAGATTCTTCAGGCAAGAATACTGGAATAGATATCAGTTCCCTTCTTCAGGGAATCTTCCTGACCCAGGGATTGAACCCGGGTCTCCTACATTGCAGGTGGTTTCTCTACCGTCTGAGCCACCAGGGAAACCCGAAATAGAGATCATGGGAGTGCAACTCAATCTAAAAAGAATAAGACGGCAATCATTGGGGATGGACAGTGAAAGAGTAGTTAGGAAAAACTGGAGCATCATTTTCAGACATTTACCCCTCTCAATCTATAATTTGGATAAAATATATTATGGATGACCCACAAACAAAATAACCTGCTTGATGAGTTCTGCCCTTTAGACTGGCATTCTATTAGAAATCTGCATCTGAGTATCTTGCCTATCGCCCCTTCCCCAGTCAAAGCATCTTGAAAGGGGAGCCATGATAAACCCAGCTTGTTGAAGGACCATCTCTGCAGTATCTACTCAGCATATGATGACACAGGATGACAGAGGCCAATTCCAGGCATGTGGATCTCACACCTCCCTGTCCCTAATGCCTTTCAACACTGTCATCTGTCAGGTTGATCCCTTTTCAGTTTTACACTCAAGAGTCCCTCTTCTTATTTCCTATGGACAGCACCTCTCCAAATGGAGAATCTCAGAATCTTGATGTAACCTCAGATACAACTCCAAGCAGATTTTCCCTCCCCACTTTTCCACAGTCTAAGCAAAGGTGACTCACTGAGAGCACCAAAGCTGTCCCGTATAGATTCATGTGAGCAAACAGTTCAAGGGAGCCTACTGCTCTGCCGAAAATATTTTCATGCCTAGAACAAAGATTTTCAATGATGAGACCACTGAATGGTACACATTAGAAACAAATCATGACCATCACTATACGCCTTACTTTTTTAAATTTTTTCACTTCTTTAAAGAAGTTTTTAAAATTGAAATGTACAACTTCATGTTAGTTTCAGGTGTACAGCACAGCAATTCAGTTCATGCATATGTATATACACAATATACACTTCTTCAAATTTTCTTCCCTTACAGGTTATTACAAAATATTGAGTATACTTCCCTATTGTTTTAAGTCATTCAATCTCCCCTAAAGAACATCAGACAGTCACAGAGGAAAGAAGTCCCATAATGACAATCCTGGCATCGTATGGCTTTCACCTTGGGTTGGGCAGACTGACTAAATGTACTGCAAGTGCAATGCCGCCTAGTAACAAAGATCTAGAGAAGACCTTGACAACAGAACTTGCATAATCTTGACCTTTGTTTGGTTTTGTCTAATCAAGGCTCCACAGAGAGCTCCCCAAAGTAAACTCCAATCTAAATCTGCCCCCCAAGGCTCCCACTGTGGACACAAACGCAAGGCCCAATCTCACAACCAAAGGCTCTATCTTCTTGGGTCTGAGGCAGAGGCAACCTCAGTGTCTCTGTCAGAAATGATGGGGAGACTCACGGACTATCACAGACAAAAAGCGCAGCTGCCACATCAGAGGGGCAGCAAATCCTCTACAAATGTTAGTAATTATTACTATTGTGTTGTTACTGCTATCAGAGGATAATAAACTAATAGGATAATAAAAGGGCAGTTCTAGAACCAGTCAGAAGTCTGGAAGCACAGCCTGGTGGTGCCCAATGCGTTACATCTTCATTTTGCTAACAGCTATTTTGGCAGGTGGTGGCTCAGGAATAAAGAATCGATGCAGGAATGCAATGCAGGAAATACAGGTTCAATCTGTGGGTCAGGAAGATCCCCTGGAGAAGGAAATGGCAATCCACTCCATCATTCTTGCCTGGGAAATCCCATGGACAGAGGAGCCTGGCGGGCTATACTTCATGGGTTTGCAAAGAGTCAGACACAACTTAACGACCACATCACCGCCATTTTATCAGGCAGGTGTGACAATTACAATGATTCAGTGGCTTGGACCCTGGAATACCCTTACTTAACAAGACTGTTACCCTGTAGATGGTTCCCAGGTAAAGTGCTTGATTTACAAATTAGCAAAAAATATTCAAATCTTGCAACGTTTCAATTCATCACTAACTTGAATTAGAGAGAGAATACTTGTAGCCAAAAAAGTTTATCCAAGATTTTATCAAGACACGATGACAGCAGGTCAGGGGACCACTTATGTAGACTTGCAACTATTTTTAACATTGACAGTGTCACAAAAAGCAGATCCCCTTTACAAAACTTGTACATAATCCCAAACAAAACTTGCTATTTTCATAAAAATTATTTTAAGAGGCACAAGGGAAATTCATCTTAAAATTCTGTTTTTGGAACCATCCCCACATTACACCTGTTTCTCTCCCACAGCCCACCAGTTCTCAATGTATAGGCCCAGATCCAGAAACACCAACATCATCTGGGAAGTTGGGGATGCAAAATCTCCGACCCGGCCACCACACACCTACCGAATCAGAAATTCAACTGGGACGCAGCAATCTGTGTGTACAAGCCCCCCAGGAGATGGTGATGTACCCTCAAGTCCAAGAAGTGCTGACACTATGCTATTCACATGTGGCTGGGGACACCACTTCAGGCAGCTCTTTTCCCTAAAAGACGATCTGGCATTTTTCTGTGCCTTAAAAACCCGCTATAAGATGATGTCAACTGTTCCCTTCTATTTTTAATTCCTCATGATGAGGCTGAAGATGATTCATTCGGCACCTTATGTGATCACTTAAATAGTAAGGCTCCCTGTCTCCCACCCCTAATGGAAGGTGACTGCTGCCTGTTAGCGCTGATGTAATTACAAGAACGATTCAGCAACAAAAGCCTGTCCTTTATCAACCTCAGTGAAAGCTGTAATAGAGAGTTATAATTATAATGCTCCATTCTTTTCCATAATGTGTTCATAATAATGTATCCTTTGAAACTGATCATACCACATGTCATAACAAGGAAACACACAACCCGGGATCAAATTTAGTTTATTGTAAATAGAAATGAAAACTGTAAGTGTTTGGGCAAATCCTTTCAACTGACAGGAAACAAGGATGCATTAACCATCTGGCTTGATCTCACTTATCTACATGGAATATGAAAAAAAGAAAGTTGACTTAAGGCTTTCCATGGGGCCCTAAAGTGACCTCAATACTGAATGGTCTTATCACCAGACATCACCCATCATCTGATTATCAAAGCGGGAAGCATTAAGGGGCATTTCTGAAATAATAAATAATCCTTTTCTATACCTTTAATTTGTTGAAGTGTGTATTAATTCGAAGTTAATATCCTACCTGCTGTGAGGCCTCCTGATGGATTGTGACTACCGATGTTATTATTAATTTCCCTTTCCTTTTTGATTAATTTCACACTTAGGCTGGAGAAGAAAGGCGAGATTAATGATGTCTGGAAGACAATGTTTGGTTCTTGTAAGATACTAAATTAACTTCAAGTGTTCAAGTAAACAGAAAACCCAGGTAAGGATATGATAATGGAATCATATCCCAAAGATGTCTGAGGTACCACACAAACACCCACCCATAACCCCAGGGAGGGTGTGAGCCGTGAACTCCAGTTAATACTCTTCTGGGATGTAAGGAGAATGAAAGCTGGAATTCTGAAGATCTCAATACACACTGATAAACTTGTGCCCCTACCAGTGACTGCAGCCATGCGTTTATTTATCATACTATAATTCTCAATTTTGCAAGGGTCCCTCTGTGTATTACTTAGCCTCTTCACACCCTTCTTGTCATCTCTCCAATCTCTCTAGGACAATCTCAGGATGTGAAGAGTCAGATCTCCTTCAGAGGATATACAGAAAAGGAGTATAAACTCAGTTGTGTGATGCACTTTAATAGTCAGGGAACTGTGTGTGTATATGCTAATCCTATTTCCAATAACAATGTCTACATTCTTTGAGAACCTTCTATGTGCCAAGACACTAGAAGCTTGACACTAGCATAAGTCATCTAACGTAACAAAAGCTCTTGGAGGTACTACTGATATTATACACATTTTACAGATCAAGAAACAAAGGCTTAGAAACCTAAATATCTCGCATAGGTAGCCACCATTTTCATATTGATCTGTCAGGCTCCCAAGCCTGAAGTCTTCCATATCATACTGCTTCCCTGGGAGTGCAAAGAAAGAGAACACTTATACCTGCATGGACTTTATTCCAGATGACGTAGAAGCTACAGGCATGCCATTATCCTCTAAGAAACTTTCCTGCCTACTCTAGCTCCACTGACCCAAGTCTTCTTTGAAGTCAAAGATTAAAAAAAATTTTTTTTTATAATACAGCATAGTTGATTAACAATGATGTGTTAGTCACAGGTGTACAGCAAAGTGATTCAGTTACACCCATACAAGTATCCATTCTTTTTCCATTTAGGTTAGTACAGAATATTAAGCTGAATTTCCTATGCTATACAACAGGTCCTTGTTGGTTATCAGTTTTAAATATAGCCATGTGTACATGTCAATCCCAAACTCTTCATCTATCTCTCCTCCTCCCACCCTTTCCTAGTGGTAACCATTAAGTTCATTCTCTAAGTCTGTAAGTGTTCCTGTTTTGTCAATAGTTTTTTTAACTTACAAAGTTCATTTGTATATATATTGTTTGTTGTATATGTATTGTGTATATATATATTTTTAGATCTCTGAAATCTAACATTTAAATAAAATTCAACAATCCTACACTATCTCTTAGACTTTCTCATGTCCATTAGAGTACCCTTATTTTAAGACATCTCCCATCACAAACAAGCCTGCTCAACTAAGAGCTATATTCAAGTGCTAAACACAGCCAGCAGTCATCTCTGGCCACTGTCTAGATCAGGGTTCATCAATATAGTTGTCAGTTACTACATATGGCTATTTAAATTTTAATGACAAGTAAATAACAGTTAAAATTCAGTTCCTTAGCCACACTAGGCACATTTCAAGTGTTCCATAGCTTCATATGGCTAGTGGCTGTCACACTGTACAGCAGAGACACAGAACATCTCCATCACGGCAGAAAGTTCTACTAAACAGCACAGGGGTAGACTTATTTCAGGACAGCACTTTTTCATCTAACATCCTTCCAACACTGTGTAGGAGGACACAGCCTCTTCACAGAACTAATTAAGGGCTTCAGACCTATGAGTTTTCAGATGTCATCTTTTAAGGAATACCACTGAGAAGTTAGGTCACTTAGAAAACTTATAAATAAAGCAAGCAGACCTACCTCATAGCATAGAGAGTGTCAGAAACGAGAGGCGCTAAGAAACAATCATTATAAGGCGCTCCATTCAGGAATAACCGCTGTCATGGAACCACAGGTCACGACTCACCAGAACAACCACACAGACACTTGCACAACCACCCACACACGTTTCTCTAGGCTCGTCCTCACCAAAGCCCTCTCCAGTATTTCTCCTGGGCAAGACAAGAGCCCTACATTTAATCTTTTGTTTCTAATCACCAAGAAAATCATTTTTCAATCAGACTGGTATTTCCCGCCAATCACTCTCAACTGCTTCATTAAAAGTTGGAGAATTAGTAATGAGACAAGCTTTTGGTTTCAGAGACAGTAGGCTCGAAAAGAGAGCCTCAGTCTCTTCAGTGACCCCTGTCCTGGAAGTAGTTACTTAAAAGATTTCCAAGAATTAAAAAATTCGAGAAACTCTGGGTATAGCTAACCTTTGGGGGAGGATCCCAAAATACAGTGTTCGTTACTGTTGGATTAGAACAGCCTTGGGTGGGACTCACTGAGTGACAAAGAGGCAAAGTCACGGGTCTGACCTTTGACTATTACAATCTGCAAATGCCCTGCACGTGGCATTTCTTCTCTCCCTCCATTCTTCATTGCTTTCTCTTTCCTCCTCCCCCACTATCATCAGACCTCTAGGACTGAATGCCATGCCCAAGACAAGCCAACCTTCACGGCTGCTGACATTGGTCCAGAAAGTGGTAGATGGATGACTGAATGCCACCTCCACTGCCAAGAAGGAGAGTTTTCTGAAGAAAATGCAAATCAAGTCATCCTCAGTTAGGAGGAGGTGATGATAAACTAACACGTCCCTTTCTTAGAGCCTATGAAAGTCATCTCTAAACTCCCAACTCAATCACAAGTAAGGCCAACTTCTGCCTCTCCTGTCGGCATTACTCACCTTTGCTTAAGGAGCACAGCCCACTGAATCACTAACTCTAAGGAGAGGCCCAGCATTAACCCTTTCCTCCCCAGTAGCTCACAACAGCATTCTCACCTGGGGGACCTTTCTCCAGCCTCATCCGTCCACCTCCCAATCCATTCCTGACCACCTGCCTGATGAACCTTGGGAAGCACCTCCTAGGCCAGGCCATTCCATGTCAATAAGATAGCCCAAGTGCCACCATTTCGAAGATCAAAACTTAGCCTCTAAGGTTCTCCTGAATTAGGATGGATGGCTCTGCTCAAGCCAACTTGTCTACTTTTTCTCCTTCTTGCCTTCAGGTCTTCCCCGCCCCCAATACAGCCAACTTACCCTCCATAAACATCTGCTCTGGGGAACTCTCACAGGCCCTGAGATGCCCATCACCTCCCATGTGTGGTAAGACCTATAACCAGTCAGCTCCTCAAGAACAGGGCGTGTCCTACACTTTCCCAGTATTTTTGCATAGAATTTCAGACCCAGACTCTTACACACAAATTGATGCTCTGCAAGTATTTGATAATCACTGAAAATAGCTTCTGTCCATGCTTATAAATCCATCATTTCAACAGTGGATTTTCAGACCACTAAGACCCCTTCCATATCCAGTTTGCTCGCTGTGAGCCCAAGGAGGCTCTGGACTCTGTGTTGTGATTCCCACTCCACCATCTTCCAGGAAATGTACTTAACACCTCGGAGTCTCAGCATCCTGTTTTGTGAAACCAAGGCCCTAACAGTAGTAGTAGCTGTAATACCACCACCATCAACACCCCCCACCAGCTGTGGGCTAGAAACAATGGGAAAGCACTTAGCACAGGACCGAGCACACAGCAGGCATTCAGTAACTGTTACCTTTACCTCTTTCTCCTATTATTATTAAGTTTCCTTAAAGGGGCTTCCCTTGCAGCTCAGCTGGTAAAGAATCTGCCTGCAATGCGGCAAACCTGGGTTCAATCCCTGGGTTGGGGAGATCCCCTGGAGAAGGGAATGTCTACCCACTCCAGTATTCTGGCCTGAAGAATTCCATGGACTATATGGTCCACGGAGTCGCAAAGAGTCGGACACGACGGAGCGACTTTCATTCACTCACTTCTTTAAGGGGACACGGAACATAGTTGCTTTAACATGGTCCTGTAATAGCAACCTGTGTTCAGATCCCAACTCAGCTCAGATCCCAGCTGTAGGACCTTGGGGAAATTATTTCACTCAGCTTCAGAATCTTCAGCTGTAAAAGGGGTTAATAATCCACCTTAAAGGGCTAGTTTAAGAATAAGGAAATACACCTAAAGTTCCCAGTACTTAGTCAGCAATTCACTTCATGTCATTTACTAAACATGATTTTACTTCAGTCAAAACACAACTGAAAAGGGAAAAAAAAGAAAAAATCCATGTAACCTCACATCCCTGTCACCCCACCCCCTTTGAGTCACATTAACCCCATACACAAGACTCCGGGCAATCTGAAACTGAGCAGGACGCTGTGGGGGGCTCTCCTGGGTACAAGAGCCTTTCCCAGTGCCCTGTTTCTTCTTTGAGGGAAAAGCTGCGGCCTCCTGAGCTCCAAAAGGGCAAACAGCTACTACTGAGGGAGTAAGGGAATGCAGGAAATAAAGGAAAGGAAGTCAAACAACAGTCCAGGGCCTGATTCTGTGCCTCCTGGGGGACATGGGGAACAATCTGACAGGACTCTGAGCTCCTCTACAAGAACCAGCCTCCCACCCTCCCCGGTGGAAGGAAACGTTCAGGCTGAGCAAAAGCACACAGACCCCAGATTGGCTGGAACCAGAAGGCTGATGACTGAGACCCCTGGACCACCCCTCTGCTCCTCCCCACCAACCAATCAGAGGAGGATCATACACCCTACAGCCCTCACCCCAAATTCGGCCTGTGAAAACTCTGCCCCCAAAACTATCGAGGACTTCAGGTCTTTTGAGCACCAGCTGCCCGTTATCAACATTTACTCCACTCCAAACAACCATGATTCGGTCTGTTTGGCCTCACTGTGTGTTGGGGACTTGAACTCGGGTTTACCAAAAATTTCAGCTGCCAAGCCCCACCTCCGGGGACATCAGCTAGAGTCTTCACATAGTGAATGCCAGAATATTCCATTCAGAGCTGCAAGGAGACCCATTTCCTAAAGGCAAGTATCTGGGTTCTCACTTCCATCACTTTCCCATCTCCAAATATTCATATCTACTCAGATTTACACTGAAAACCAGCAAGGTCCTTCCTGAAAGGAAAATACACTAAGATAACACGCTACTTATCAAAAACAAACCTATAATTGAAGCCATTCTAACCAAACAAGAGCCCCATGTGCTAAGAGAGAAAAATCCACAGGTTTGCATATTCAAACAAGTGGTTGAAATGATACTACCCCAGAAAGGCAGCTCCCAGCCAGAATCACACTCCTATTGAAAAGAAACACTGCTCTTTCAGCTCAATTTGCAAGTTTCTGAAAACTCAGAGTGGGCAGTCAGAGCAAAGAGAAGCCTGGTGCACCCACTTTTGCCTTGTACGAGGCTCCGGGGTTCATGGCTTCCACCTCCTCTCAGCTCAAGGCCAGAGCCCAGAAGGCCCCAGTGCTGAATCCTTGGCTCAGGTTCCTCCAGGGCTGGGGGTGAGAGGAAGGGCAAGAAGCCAGCATTCCAGGGTGACAGTAGTGAGCAGGTAACCAGGTTCCCACCAGAAACATGTGTCTTCCCTGCAATGGTCTTACTCCCCAGAGATGAAAGATGACTTCCTTTACTTCCCCAAGCACCCACCCGGCTACCCCCTTGATGCCCGGGCTCCCTCAGGCTCACAGGCTCTTATCCCAGTCCCGTTCAGTCAGCTGGTACAAGGACAGTCATTCCCCCGATGCAGGCCAAGGAAGGCTTGCCGGCACCCAGGGCAAGGGAGCTGTGCTTCACAAAAGCCCAGGTCTCTAGAGCTGCGGACCCACCGACGGCCCCAGAACCCACTGAGCAGCTCTCTGCCGCACGCTTCCTCACCTCCTTTCACTACCACCTCCTCCTCCACGTGTTGTCAGGTTTTCCCCTCGCCTGAATCTGCCTGGGGTTCGTAAGTGTTCCTCGTTAAACCTATTAAATTAGCTGGATGTTCCCAGCCTGAGGTTCACCGGAAGTAATCAGATACCTTGGTAGAGCAGCAACAGGCATCACGCACTGCTCTCCAACCAGCCATGATCTCCATGACCAGTGACTTTTACAACCACCCTCCTGTTTGCAGATGAAGGAACAGAGGCTCAGAGACTGCAAATAACCAACCCCAAGTCACACAGCTGACAGGTGGCAGCGCCAGGATGTGAACCCAACTACCTAACCACAGAGCTCTCCCTTGTAACCTCTGGACCAGTCTCGTACCTTCCAGCCACTCTCCACCATCTGTCCTCTCACTGTCCTTTCACTGGAGGAACGGATGACCTCTTAATAAGCCCAACTCGCTATCATCAGGGGCTGCATGATGGGTGGAGCTGGCAGGGGGCACTGGCTGTGTCAACCCCCAGCTGCAGGCAACTCCTCATGAGCACCTCTCCTGAGCGACTCAGGCAAGCCAGACAGCGCTTTGCAGAAATGAACACTGGAGGCTTATGCTGCAGGCAGGGCTGCACTGCCCCTTCCCAGTCAAGCAAATGTCAGGCAAATGTGTCCAGTGACTTGTTGGGTGCAAATCAGCCTCATTCCTGGGAAACAGCAGCGTGCAGAGCTCAGAAATCTGCATTTCACTCCCCACATGATTTTGATGCACCCAGGAACCCCTGGACTGCCCCCTCTTCCCCAGAGTGGTAGTTCTCAAGGCAGACTTGGGAAGGGAATGAGAGACACCCACCTCAGGAGCTATTAAAGAGATGTGCCATGACCCCCAACAAAAATGAAACCAAAGAAATAAACCAAGAAATCTGAAATCTTCCAGGGAATAAAGACTTAAGGTGGAAAGATGGGAGACAGTGAATGACTTCCTAGCTTTGTGGCCCAGGATAAAGCACTCGTTGCCTTTTCTACTGAGCAACCTCATCATGCTTGAAAGGATGTAACATTCCCAAAGATTCATTTAGCAGGCTCATTGTAAAAATAGTGAAGAGAAGGGGGGAGGGGGGCGAGAGAGAGAGAGAGAGAGGGAGAGAGAAAGGAAAGAAAGACAAAGGAAGGAAGGAGAGATGCCTTTTACTTGTCACAGTGACAGGAATAACAGGGACACACACACACACGGATTTAGACCAGCACTCACCAAAAGGAAAACAATGCAAGCTGCTGCTGCTGCTGCTGCTAAGTCGCTTCAGTCCTGTCTGACTCTGTGCGACCCCATAGACGGCAGCCCACCAGGCTCCCCTGTCCCTGGGATTCTCCAGGCAAGAACACTGGAGTGGGTTGCCATTTCCTTATCCAATGCATGAAAGTGAAAAGGGAAAGTGAAGTCACTCAGTCATGTCCGACTCTTAGCGACCCCATGGACTGCAGCCTACCAGGCTCCTCCACCCATGGGATTTTCCAGGCAAGAGTACTGGAGTGGGGTGCCATTGCCTTCTCCGAATGCAAGCTACACATGTATTTTAAATAAATGTTCTAGTAGCCACATTGAAAAGTAAAAAGAAACAGGTGAAATTCATTTCAATGCCATTTATTTAACCCAATATAGCTAAAATATTATTGTAAAACATATAATCAGCATCTCGACATCATTAATGAAATCTACATTCTTTGCTTCGTACTAAGTCTCTAAATGTCAGTGTGTATTTACAGCATATCTCAGTTCAGATTAGCGGCACTTCAAGGGCTCAAACAGCTACATGTGGCCAGTGGCTGCCACATTCAAGAGTCTGAATTTAGACAGAGATGGTCAGCTAAAGGGGCTTCCCACATGGCTCAGTGGTAAAGAATTTGCCTGCTAATGCAGGAGATGCAGGTTCTATCCCCGGGTCTGGAAGATCCCCTGGAGAAGGAAATGGCAACCTGCTCCAGTATTATTGCCTGTGAGATCCTGTGGACAGAGGAGCCTGGCAGGCTATAGTCCATGGGTCACAAAAGAGTTGGACACGACTGAGTGATTAAGCATGCACACACAGGCAGGTAAAGAGGAAAAAGAAGGGGTGAAAATAAAGCCTTGAACAAAGAACTAAGGGAGTATGGCACCCAGTAACATCCATGACCCACAGTCAGTGTTTGTAAGGGGTGAGATGTAATTACCTTCAGACTCAACAGTTAGTACGTTAGCACAGTTGCTAACCAAGGGAAAGCTGGTGTCACCTTTTGGGTGCCCAAAGCACCAAGCCCAAAACTGAAGAATCAAAGTCCGTTACCTCAGTAACATGGCACCCAGTTGCACATCACGCACACCTGCTAGACTTCGAACCTCAATGTGAACTCTCCCTCACATAGAGCTCAGGCCTCCAAGGGAAGTAGCTGACAGCTGCCCTCTCAAGTCCTATGGGCACAAGCTCCACCCAAGGCAATCAAACAGCAGGGCCCTCCCATCTACAGGCTGTAAAGGGGAAGAAGAACACAGGCAGATGAAGAAAGGAGAAGATGACTTAGCACTTGCGGTGGGCAAAGTATCGGCCCATGATCATGTCCTTGTCCCAACTGTGAGAACTTGGCAATGTTGCTTTACATGGCAAAAGGGACTTTGCTGATATAATGCAGTTAAGGATCTTGAGATGGGAAGACTAGCCTGGATTATTCAGATGGGCCCAAGGTTTTATAAAAAGTGTTCTTATAAAACAGCAGCAGGAGAGTCAGAATCAGAGAGGTGTGGAATCCCAGAAGCAGAAGTCACAGTAACGTGATCACTTGTTTTGAAGATGGAGGGAGTGTCAAGATCCTCTAGAAGCTGGGCAAGTCCAGGAAACAGAGTCTCCCCTTCCAGAAATAACGCAATCCTGTTGACACCTTGATTTTAGCCAGGTGAAACCTCTACTGGTCTCCAGGACTCTAACGAATCAGTATTAAGTCACCAAGTTTGTATCAACTTGTTGCAGCAGCAGTAGAAAACTAGCATACCATCTGTCGAGTGGTCAGCTAGACACACACATGGGTTATGCCCCTGCAGGGTGTCAGAAGTAGTAACTGCAGCTGTCCTTGTAGTGATGGTAATGGCCACCGTGTGTTGTTTAGGCACTAAGTTGTGTCCAACACTCTTCTGTGACTCCATGGATTGTAGCCTGCCAGGCTCCTCCGTCCATGGGATTTCCAAGGCAAGAATACTGCAGTGGGTTGCCACTTCCTTCTCCAGGGGATCTTCCTAACCCAGGGATTGAACCTGAGTTTCCTGCATTGGCAGGCGGACTCTTTACCACTGAGCCGCCTGGGAAGCCCCCTATCATGTACTGAGGGCTAACTAAATCACAAGCACCCTAATTACTTCACCAACATTTAAAAAAAAAAAAAACTTTTCATTTTGGAATAATTTTCAACTCACTGAAAAGTTTCAAAGATTGTACAGAGTCCCTGTATCTATCTGTTCACCCAGCTTCCTGAATATGCCAACCTCTTAGACAATCGTGAAACATTTGTCAAAACCAAAAAATTAACATCAGCACAACACCATTAACGAAACTACAGACTTGCCTTGGATTCCACCAATTGTCACAAATATTTTATCTCCCGAGAACCCTGTGAGGTGAGTACCATTCTAATCGCCATGTGATAAACGAGGATGCTAAGGCTTAATAAGATCCAGTCACTGACTCATGGTCCTAACAGTGAACACTAGCAAGGCCTTTCAACTTGATGCCACTGTTTGGCTTTTCAACTTAATCCCTATACCATAAGCTCTCCTGGATACCATCATTCCCGTTTGGAGAAGCAAGTTACCCAGAGGCTTGCTACTAGAAGCAGCAGCAAACCTGGGGGTGTCTGACTCCAAAGACAGTCCAGCAACCCCATCTCCCTCCTGGACACCGAGGGATGAGAAGCTGCCAGGGCCCATGAGAGCCTCCTGAAATCATGAAAATATGGTGGCTGTGATGGGAAAGGAGGGGATCAGGCCTCCAGACAAACCTACCTGTCTAGGGCCACTAGTTAACTATGATTCTCAGGCAGCAAATAGAAACCCAAGGGGCCCCCTAGAGAGTCCCTTACAAAGAGCTTTCTTAGAGGATTGGGCAGCAGAAGGAGCTGCCACCAATGACTCTCCTGAATCCAACTTCCATCAGACCTCCAGGATCCTTGCCCTGGGGCCTTTATATGATTATAATGAGCTCCTTGAAAACATTCCTCCCCCAAAGCAATTATATTTCAATTTAAAAAAAAAATTCATTTCCTGGGGGATCCTGTACCTCCCACCTTTTAGCCCTGAGATTCTACCACTTCAGTCCAAAAAAGCAGAAAGAAGAACTTTTCCCACTGTGAAGTCATTAACAAACTCACACACGACACACAAGTGAAACAGGAACCAGTGCAAACTCAGCTGAACTGCCCACAACAAGCCACCTTGTTCATTCTTCCTCAGTCTTTCCTTCTTTGGCAGCATTCCATGATTTACAGGTCTCAGAACACTGTGGCAGGGACTATTTTGCTATCTACACATCTGTCTTAGTGATTCTCAAACCAGCACCCTCACCTGGGAGCTTGTTAGAAATGCAAGTTCTCAGGTCACATTTCAGGCCTAGGGAATCAAACACTGGGGGACTGGACCCAACAATCAGCATGTTAACAAGCCCTGCTGGTGTTTCTGATGCCTGATAGCTTGAGAACCACTAAACTCTATAACCCCTGCGACCCTCCATGGCCGACTTATATAACTTAGGCGTGTTTGCAAAATTCTCTGTCTGCAGGCAAACACGATGTCATACACCAACTGCAGGCCCAGAGCAGGAGGTCACAGCCTGGCTGGGGCAGCAGTATTCATTCATCACATATTACGAAGCAGTGTAAGCCAGGGCAGGCCAGGCCTGTGTCACGTGCTAAGGACCATCCTTGGCTTCAAGAGAAGAGAGCCTCCCTGGTGGCTTTGATGGTAAAGAGTCTGCCTGCAATATGGGAGGCCCGGTACAATCCCTGGGTTGAAAAGATCTCCTAGAGAAGGAAACGGCAACCCACTCAAGTATTCTTGCCAGGAAAATCCCATGGATGGAAGAGCCTAAAGGGTTACAGTCCATGGAGTCACAAAGAGTTGGACACGACCGAGAGACTAACACACACAGACACAAGGGAGGAGAGCTTGAAGGCATCAGTCAAGCAAACCTATAGATGAACAGAAACTATAAACTGGCAAACACTGTGAAAGAAAGAAATGGGAGTGCCATAACACAGAATGACAGGGTTCTCTTCTCACCTCAGTGGTCAAGGGAGGCCTCCCTGAGGAAAAGACACTTACACTAAGACATAGAGGAGGAGCAGGAGTCGGCCAGGCAAAGAGGGAAGGAGGCAAACATTCAAAATATAGAGAAAAGCTTGTGCAAAGGCCCTGCAGCAGGAGAAAGAATGGTGCTTTGGAGATGCTGAGAGAAGCCAGGGTGGGCAGAAAACAGAGAAGGAAGCAGGAGGAGTCCTTGGGAAATAAGAGAAGCTGTCCAGCCTTGTATCCTGCTGCACCTCAGAGGCTTGGTTAGGTGTGTGCGTTGGAGTCTAGACTTGAAAGATCCATGAATTTTAGGTGGAACATTGACAATAAACAATTTATTCAGTTGTGGTCTAAGTGTTCCATGTAAAAAGATAACCCTTACAACAACTCATGAGTAGGTTCTGTTAGCATCATCATCTCCATTTTGCAGATGAGGACAGAATGTAAGTTGCCCCACGTCACCCAGCTAGTGAAGGATTAGAATCCAGTAGGACCAACTTCAGGCTTCCCTGGTGGCTCAGTGGTAAAGAATCCTCCTGCAATGCAGAAAACACTGGAGACACGGGTTTGATCCCTGAATGGGGAAGATCCCTCAAGGAGGACATGGCAACCCACTCCAGTATTCTTTTCTGAAGAACCCCATGGACAGTGGAGACTGGTGGGCTACAGTTCAGAGTTTCACAGAGTTGGACATGACTGAAGTGATTGAGCACACACAGGACCAATTTCAGAATCCAAGCTCTGGATCATCTTGAGACAAGGCCTCTCAGTGGTAGAAGACAGACGGCAGTGATATGGTTTGCATTTCAAAAGCTTGTGGAAGATGCTGTATAGATAGGGAAGAAAAGACAGATGCAGGGGCCACTGCATCTTCCCAGGAAAAAATAGCATGTCTGGGCCTGGGTAGTGGGAGAAAAGATGTTCATCAAGAAAAATATCTGGGTGCAGAGAAAAAGTGGTCTCTCCGAGGGGTTGCTTGCCTAGTTCTCAAGCTTCTGAACAAAAGTCAATGCATCCTAACTCATAAGAGCTGAGAGGGCTCCCTGTCCTGGGAGATAAACCCAAAACACAAGGTTGTCACTGTGACAGAAATAGAACTTGGCTTCTTCAACTGGAGCCACTGTCACTCTTTAAATTTTTTTATGGGTGGCACAGCAGTAAGAATCTGCCTGCTGATGCAGGAGACACAGGAGACTTGGGTTCGATCCCTGGGTCAAGAAGATCCCCCAGAGAAGGAAATGGCAAATTCTCCAGTTTTCTTGCCTGGGAAATCTCATGGACAGAGGAGTCTGGTGGGGTGACAGTCCATGGGGTCTCAAAGAGTCGGCCACGACTTAGTGACTAAACAAATAGTTGATTTACTATGTTGTGTTAGTTTCTGGTGTACAGCAAGGTGATTCATTTATGCATATTTTTTCATATTCTTTTCCATTGTAGTTTATAAGATATTGAATATAGTTCCCTGTGCTAAACAGGACTTGCTGTTTCTATTTTAGTGTGTATATGTTAATCCCAAACCCCTAATTTAGCCCTTCACCCACCTTTGATAACTGTATATCTGTGAGTCTGTTTCTGTTTTCTAAATAAGTTCACTTGTATCTCAGACTTTAGCATTCTGAGGAAAAAGTCTGTTGCTTGTTCAGCATGGATGTCATTTGCCATCAGGAAAGGTCACCAACAGCAACAGGACCACATCAACAAGGAACAGGTTCAAACCTGGAGATAGAGGCTTTCTGCAAGCATCTGAGTGAACAGAGTTTCCCTTAACTTCCTTGACTGCCTCGTAGTTCATCAGGGAAAGTACGACAGCCCATCCCTCAGGGTGGCTGACATTTCCAGAAAAGTCCTGTCTATGGCTTGATGAAATGGTATGGGTCTTGGGGAAGACAGTATTCATCCATTTCCTTGGGTTCCATTTACAGTCCGAGGGGTGTGGTCGGAGTGACCTGACTTTAAAAGGGTAAGCAGGGGTGTGAGGCTTCATTGAATCATCTGACAGAGCCTGAGACCCAAAACCACAGACTGAGAGCTGTGTTGGCAGTGGGGAACCCCACCAGCCACCAGAGCTGCTAGGCTTCCTGTCTTCTGCGGGTCTGGAAGCCGCGGGGCTGCCATTTCCCCATGATGAGCCTGGCTTCAGCCCTCTAACTCACAGATGGGCCAGCTGTGGAGCGTGGCGGACCTCAACAGGAGAGGCGGGGCCTAGATAGGAGAGAGTGGGGACCATTTCCTTATATAAATCAGTCACAGCCTCACTTACTGTAGTTGTGAAAAGGCCCCTTGGATTTCAGAGTTCTGAAGAGCTTTGTCTTTGAAGGCTACAGAAGTGGGCAAGCTGTCCTTCTGAAGCCTCTCTGGCAACCATTCCCCACCCACCATTCTTCTGTCCCATACTCTTCTTAGCACTGCCTGCCTTATTGAGCTGCAATGTCTCTGTCTTATACATTGAAACTGTGAAACCTGGAAAGTGAAAAATGCTACATCTTGCTCTTGTTGACAAAAGCATGAAACTAACTGCCTCTTGTTTTGTAGGGCTCTTGTATCTTTTCCCCTAGATGACAGTGAATCTTAAAAAGAGCTACAGGGACTCCCCTGGTGGTCCAGTGGTTAAGACTCCATGCTTCCAATGCAGGGGGCATTGGAAGCCCCTGGTAGGGGGCTCAATCCCTGGTAGGGGACTTGGCCAAAAAAAAAAAAGAGAGAGAGAGAGAAAGTGGACTTCCCGGTGGTTCAGTGGTTAAGAATCCACCCGCCAGTGCAGACATTGTTTCAATCTCTGGTCTGGGAAGATTCCGCATGTCTCAGAGCAACTAAGTCCAGGAGCCACAACTCCTGAGGTCCAAGGGCCTAGAGCCCATGCTCCGCAACAAGAGATTACCCCCAGTCCTGTGCCTCAACTAGAGAAAGCCCACACACAGCAATGGAGACCCAGTGCAGTCAAAATTAATTCATTGAAAATAAATAAAATATCATCTGTCAACAACAACAACAAAAAAGTGAGAGAGAGAGAAAGCTACAGCCCTGCCCTTGCTCCAGTTGAAGGGGCCAACAGACTTCTAATGATGTAGGAAACATAAAGAGACAGGATGGGAAAGAGCACCCCATCTCTCTGGGCCTGAGCCTCCACAGCATGAGGCCCTGAGGAGCCTCCCTTCCCAAGGAAACATAAGCATCGGTTAAAGCACCACGCAGGGAGCTCTAGGGGAAGTACAGCCATGATCTCGGAGTTGATGGTCCTCCAGTGGCCTGTAAGATGCCGAATGAGTGGCTTAATCACCCAGCAGGGCCTAGTACCAGATACACAAAATTCCTCCGAGACAGCGGGCCTGTAAATGGAAAGCATTATTATTTGTAACAGGATTAATAACAACACAGGCTTGAAACCAATAGACACCACTGGATTATTTTTCCAACCTCTTCAGACAGACCACTGAATTCAAGGGATGGTTTTATTTCTTTGTTTTCAAGCCAGACAGAACTTCCTCCCATAAGACAGCAGGACTGCTGGACTGCCTCCAGGGAATTTACTTCTGATGCATCTGTCCTGCCAATGACAGGCTGCCTGAAGTGCAGGGGTCAAAAAAGCAAAATGAAAAAATACAGTCTGGAAGAAGGTCCAGAAGATTTTTACAATTCTGATTAAAAAAAAAAAAAAGACCAAAGATCTCCAGATCAAGCATCAGTACCTCAAAAATGGCTTAAGGGGAAGCACGGGTGGGGTTTGGGAAATAGGAGGCAGATAGTTAAAAGGTACAAACTTCCAGTTATCAGCTAAGTAAGTACTAGGAATGTAGCATACAGCATGAGAAATACAATTAACATTGCTGTTATACTTGTTATGTTATATTCAGAAGTTGTTAAGACAGTAAATCCTAAGAGTTCACCTCACAAGGAAAAAATGTTTCCATTTGTTTAATGTATCTATATGAGATGATGGATGTTCACGAAACTGATTGTGCTCATCACTTCATGGTGAATGTAAATCATTATGCTGTACAACTGAAACTTATACAGTGCTGTATAAGTATATATCTGTATGTGAAACAAAGTTGTTCAGTTGTGTTCGACTCTTTGCAACTCCAAGGACTTTATGGTGGTGGTGGCTTAGTCACTAAGCCGTGTCCAACTCTTGTGATTCCATGGACAGAGAAGCCTGGCAGGCTACAGTCACTCCAGGCCAGAATACTGGAGTAGGTAACCTTTCCCTTCTCTAGGGGATCTTTCCAACCCAGAGATTGAACCCAGGTCTCCCACATTGTGGGCAGATTCTTTACCAGCTGAGCCACAAGGGAAGCCCATGTATCTGTATGTCTCTCAATAAGACTAGAAGAAAATAAAAACTTAAGAAATGTGGAAGTGTTTCCTAAACTGTGCTTCTTGAACCACCTGGGGTGTTGGCTATAAAGGTGGACCCCGTGTCTTGGGACAGGGTTGCAGGGGCTGAGATCTCCCTTTTTAATAAGCTTCTTCAGTCCTTTCTTATACAACCGAAATAGGTAAACTACTGCCCTATGGACGGCTGAAGTCTGAGACTGATCCCAACTTTTATTAATTTTTTTTCAAGATTTTTTTTATATGGATCATCTTTCAAGTCTTTACTGAATTTGTTACAACACTGCTTCTTCTGTTTTATGTTTTGATTTTGGGGCTGTGAGGCATGTGGGATCTTAGTTCCCTGACCAGGGTTCAAACCTGCAACCCCTGCATTGGAAGGCAAAATATTAAACACTGGACCACTAGGGAAGTCCCCCAACTTTTCTTTTAAAACCATGATAGTCTCAATCATGTCTATGTGTAACTTGGGAGATAAAACAGAGTTCACCATGCTCACCAGCCCAAGTCTCTGGCCCCTAAATCTTTCAACAAACACTTATTATTTAAAAAAATAAAAAAGACATTAATTTTTACATTTTCTTCCTTTGTTTTCCTTTGGTGAAGTTTCTATGCACTAGCCGTGATCTACAAAAGTCAGCATCTGGAGACAGAAAGATGAGGTGTCCCCATGATGGTGAGCTGGTCCACCTTGCTCCATGAGAAGTTCCTGCAAGTCTCCCTTATGTTTTATCAGCCTGACAATTATGCAAAACACAGACATTCTTTCCAAATCTAGGTCTCGGAAGGCATAGAGGGAAGGTGAGTCAAAGCACATAGAACCTGGAGGGATGGGGGTTAAATTTGGCAAAAGCCCAAGTCACAACAGCCTCAGGCCCAGACATCTGGCACTTTCTCCCACTGAGTCACAGAGCCTCACAGAGATACAGCGATGGGGCTGAAGTGGAAGTCATTCATCATGTAACTTTGAACAGATATCCTATTACCAGATCACACCACCCAGAGTGTGCGCTCTCTCCATCATTTTGTAACTCCTCTAATTATCTCGTGGAAAGCATGATTAGGTCATATTATGTTTTCTTGTGTTAAAAACATGTAGTTCTTACATACAACATTTAAGATTCTCTAGGGTGATGTTAATCCTAATACGCATTTTCCCACTTTTCAAATACACTGGGAGGCTCTAAAGATGGAAGCAGCTGGATCTTCTCTTGAGTTCTGAGAGGCTGACCTGCAGAATGGCTGGTGAGGCTGACTGGGCACCAGTCCTAGCTGCCAGAGATGAAATCTACTACTGGAGATCTCCAGGCATGGGTGTCAGGAGAAAGATATGAGGGTGTTTCCAAATTGACATCTTCTCAACTAGGCAGTCATGAACTAGGGAGCAACAAACATTGATAGCTTCTCTACACAGACAGCAAGAGAGCCAGAGCTCAGAAAAATATGACAGATCTTGATTTGAGGGTTTGCTTTTTAATAGGTGAAGGTCTCCCTCCTTTTCTGTCTCCCTGAATAACCTTGCTGGTGTTTAAGACAGGGTTGAACAAGCTGCCATCTAAATCCTAAGATGCCAGGGGAAGGGAACACCATGTACTGGGCTCCATTTAGGTGCTAAGCCCACTGGCGAGCACTTCATTCACTTACTGATGTCTAACAGCCACTGTGTGTGCCGCTTTTCTGTTTATTTTCTGTGGCCACCTCCAAACAGTCCCAGCCCTAGCCTGTGCCCTGACCAGCTGGCACCTGTGGATTACATCACCAGGGCTCCACTGCCTGCTGGCTTCCCAATGGTTGTGCCCAGCAGTAGACTGGAGAATAGAAGAGACAGGGCAAGGTATCTCTTCCCAGCTCCATCGCTTCTTGGATGCCACCATCTTGGAGGTAGATTCTACTTGAATGCTCCTCTCCAGTTCCAGATTCCACTGGGCTCCAATAAGTCTACTTTCTCCCATCCCCCTCACGACTAGCAGACACACTGGCTTCCCACTGTTGTCCATCCTTGCGTGCCTCACAGTACCTGGCTAACGCCTCTGTAACTCCTCCTTTCATTAGTCTTCATTCACACCATCTGCGGTGAATTCTGTTTCTGGTCACATGATCTAATACTGGGTCTCACCCTAAGCATAACTGCTTCTGCAAGTGAGATGAAATACAAAGTCAATAAACTTGGGTAGGGGGGGCAGTTGTCCATTTCTAAGAATATGTTAATCTGGTCTAAGTACTTTCCTGAGAAGGGATAAGGCTAACTCATCATCAGTGTGACCTTGGACCCAACTCCTAAACCAGCCAGATGATAGCAATCCCAAAATGTGGGTTCAGGGCCTCTAGACTGTCTGCAGTGGTTGCACAGGGATTTTTTTTTTTAAACTTACCTCTTGTTTTCTGTGTACTAATTGAAAAAAGAACTCTGAGAGGACCAAGGACTATATCAAGCTCCTTTGGGGAATACAATTTGCAAAGAGAGTCCTGATAATAGCTGGCTACACTTCAGGCAGATTCTTTACCATTTGAGTTACCTGGGAAGCCTCCCTTGATAATAGCTACCTGTCACCAACATTGCACAGATTTCACAGCAGCCCTGAGAAGAAGCCTTCATAGTCCCCATCTGAGCAAACAGATTCAGAGAAGTTTGCAAGGATAAGTGGCTTGCCCCAAGGCCCACACCCCAGATAGGCCTGACCCCAATGCTGTTCTTTCCTGTCCATCCCACTAGTTCTTAAAAGAGGGAAATACAAGACAGCAAAAGAGACACTGATGTATAGAACAGTCTTATGGACTCTATGGGAGAGGGAGAGGGTGGGAAGATTTGGGAGAATGGCATTGAAACATGTAAAATATCATGTATGAAACGAGATGCCAGTCCAGGTTTGATGCACGATACTGGATGCTTGGGGTTGGTGCACTGGGACGACCCAGAGGGATGGTATGGGGAGGGAGGAGAGAGGAGGGTTCAGGATGGGGAACACATGTATACCTGTGGTGGATTCATTTTGATATTTGGCAAAACTAATACAATTATGTAAAGTTTAAAAATAAAATTAAATTAAAAAAAAAAAAAAAAGAGGGAAATAAGAATCCAGTCTTCCACCTACTCCTGAATTGTGCCTAGAGGGATCAGGCTCCCTAGTTGAAGGCAAATCAAAAACAGCAAAGAAAAGGAATTTAATCTCAAGGACCAATTTAGCTCAGAAATTAGTTTTGAAAGCTATGTGAAATAACTTGTATAGTATATCTGCATGGGGTAACATGTACAGTATAATCCCACTGGGGTGTATGTGTGGATGTGTGTGTCTGCAAGGATTAATTATGCAAAAAAATTGTCGGCAACATTTATATCTAGGAAGGTGAGTGAGTTGTGCTCTTTGTACAGTTTGAATTTTCTACCGTAAGCATGAAAATGAAGTTCTAATTAAAGAATCAGAAAGGAGACAGAGGGAGAAGGCAATGGCACTCCACTCCAGTACTCTTGCCTGGAAAATCCCATGGGCGGAGGAGCCTGGTAGGTTACAGTCCATGGGGTCATGAAGAGTTGGACACGACTGAGTGACTTCACTTTCACGTTTCACTTTTCTGCAATGGAGAAGGAAATGGCAACCCACTCCAGTATTCTTGGCTGGAGAATCCCAGGGACAGAGGAGCCTGGTGGGCTGCCGTCTCTGGGGTCACACAGAGTCGGACACGCACGACCACTGTGACTTAGCAGCAGCAGCAGCAACACACTGGGATCACAGGCCTCATGTCCATAAGTTCTAATTTAATTAGTCTGGTAGTCTGGCATTAAGACTCAGGTGGGGCTTTCCAGGTGGCTCTGTGGTAAAGAATCCACCTGGCAATGCAGGAAAACTCAAGAGATGTGGGTTAGATCCCTGGGTCAAGAAGATCCCCTGGAGAAGGAAATGGCAACTCCCTCCAGTATTCATCCCATGGACAGAGTCATGAAGAGTTGGATACGACTGAGTGCGCGCGCGCGCGCGCACACACACACACACACACCCACCCACACACACACCCACACACACCCACACACACACCACACCACCCAGGCACCAGCAATACTTGAAGCTCCCAGGTAATTTGTATAGGCAGCCAGGGTTGAGAGTCACTCTGTTAGTCCCAGTTCCTTGGTATAAAATTTAAATCACAAAGAGGAGGAGCTTAACCTTTTGTATGCCTCAGACCCCAGGGCAATGAGGTGATGCTTCTAGAAGTCTCCTCCATATGATGTTTTTAAATACATAAAACACAAAACATTTCAAAACAAAGGATACTTAGATTTCATCGTCACTATGTGTTAAAACTGTGATACAGTAATATATCAGTGTTTCTTTATTAATACACCAAGTAATAAGATGGAAAAATAGCTCTGGGATCTAGCATTATTTTGAAGTAGTGATGTGTGTGTATAACATCTGGTGGTTTCTGCACAGCTATAATTCAGTACAGACATATGACGACAAAATCAGGATCCTTTTAACACTACTTTGATTTGCTGCCTAGGTTCATAATGGAAGAAAATGCCAAACTTCAGTTAGAATTCATTGTACATAAAGATGGATTTTTTTTCCCATTCAAGCTCACCGATTCCCAGGTACTGAGGGAGGAGGACAGGTCACACCAGCATAAATATTACCACAATAAGCTATGGAATATGATCTTACACTATAAGGTATAAGATCTCAAACAGAAGGACAAGGAAAAAAACAACTTTAACTTTGTTGTTCGGCCACTAAATCATGTCTGATTCTTTGTGACCCCAAGAACTGCAGCATGCCAGGCTTCAAATTTTGAGCAAACTCCAGAAGACAGTGAAGGACAGGAAGTCCTGGTGTGCTGCAGCTCATGGGGCCACAAAGAGTCGGACACAACTGAGCGACTGAACAACAACATGTCCATTGCGTCGGTGATGTCATCCCACCATCTCGTCCTCTGTCATCCCCTTCTCCTGCCCTCAGTCTTTCCCAGCATTTCTCTCCAATGAGTCAGCTCATCACATTAGGTGGACAAAGTATTGGAGCTTCAGCATTAGTCCTTCTAGTGAATCTTCAGAGTTGATTTCCTTTAAGATTAACTTTAACTTTATCATGTGCTAATTTCCAGTAGAAGCTGTCCTCCGACCACAACCAGCCATTTTTTTAAAGTAACTCTGTAAGGCTCCTTCAAGACATGAAAAATGTACATTTCCTGAAAACTAACTACACTGTATGTTTTAATTACAGCAGTATTTTTCAAGTATCACTTCACGTGAAAGGATCCCTGTTCCTTCCACTCAAAAGCCTCCACTGTTTTATCTGCCTCAAGACATCCATCACAGGAGTGCCAATATCTTGGGACTTAAAAGGAGGTTTTTGGAAACTTTCTAAGAGTTTAATCAATAGGTTCTTTTTCATACTGTGCTGTGCTGCCTACATAGAATCTGAATGCTTTTTTTTCCCTTTCATCTGAATTTAAAATGGAATTTACCATGTATTGAGTGACTGTTACACTGCAGGCACAGCGCTGGGCTCTTTTCCTGAATTAGCCCTAATGCTCATATCCACGCTGACTACTATCCCACCTTGTAACACAGAAATAAAAGAATAAGGAGTTTCACAACAGAGCTTGATATTATAAAATCACTCTCTCAGGAAGGAAAAAGGAAAAGGAAAAGAAAGCCCCCCAATACATCAGCATCTATGTTGAAACTCCAGTTTTAAATTAAAAGGTAGTTATTTTCATCTAAACAACAAAATATTTTAAAATATTCTCCTGGGATGGGGAGGGACTACCACACCTAGTATCCTAACAACAGACAGCTGAGTAATTCAAAGGCCTATTTTTTCTTCATATCCATATTTTTCTGAAGAATGACTGTTAAAGCCTCTTCCATCCTTACATTCTCAAAGTATATAGCACTCTGATTAATAAAACCTGGGTCATAGTCAGACCCAGGATACAGACTGTCCAAGCAAGTAGTACCCAGAGATAAGAGAAACCCAGCTTCTAAGACAGGCACCCAGCAAGCCTAGCGTCTGTAACAACAAAAGAGCTTGGGGAGGGTCCCCAGGCCACAAACATTGTCATCATTTTCATATAAGAAGGTTCCTGTTCTGTAACTACAAAACAGCTTTTGAAACAACCCTACTCAAACATTATTTACAATGCTCTCCAAACTCATTTCCTTTGACTTAATATCTGAAATTGGGGTGGCAATGGGCGGTGGGGGTGGGGGGGGAGGTGTGGCGGAAGGGTGTTTGCATTTTTTGTTTTCTGCTTCCTGTGAAATCAGTTCCTCAAGAAGGCATTTCATGAGGTGAGGGAGCCTCATAATTAAGGAGTTCTTTCAACATTAAACACCTTAAGAAAACTCAGGATGCCCCAAACTCTCCTTGAGACAGTATAGAGGCTGGGGAAAGAAACCCACGAAAGAGATCACAAGGCAAAGAACAGCAATGTTAACGATACCTTTAAACCAGCTTAATAGGAAGTCAGCGATTCACCCTTTGTTCTTATCTGGCTCCTCCACCAGGGCAGAAAGATACAGGAGACTGGCGGTGTGGTGAGGGGTTTCCAGGAAGAGAAAAAACTGGCATTTATTGAGCCCTAGCAAGTTTAAGGGGCTTCCACAAGTGTCATTAAGTCCTCTGATCTTTCCCATAACCTTATCAGATAGAAAATCACCTCTCTGATTTTAAAATAAAATCAGTTGTCAGAGAGGGTAAGCGACTTTGCTCAGAAGCACAGAGCTCATAACAGCAGTCAGAATTGGAAGAAAGATTGCCTAGACCCAGGACCCCACTTTCTCCTCCCCTGACTCCTCAAATCTTGAGTTATTTCAGCTCAAATTCCCAGGTTTAGGAAAACATTATCCAGGTTCTTAAAAAATCTGCTCCTAGGTCATAGTCTCTTGGGAGGAGGGGGAACAACATTAATGAATATTCATGAAATCAGAAGAAAAGGGGGGAAAAGGTCCAACTCAAAAAAAAAAAAAGGGGGTTGGGGATGGATTCCAGAAACAACTGATGTTGATTGGTACTCAGGTATTACAAGGAATATCCAGCAAATTGCTGGTGATTAATTTTAAAAGGTAATCCACAGTGCATAATGGGTTTGCACAAAGCCAGTGACTCCACAGAAATTTTATGCCCTTTCTGGAAAATACCCATATCTGGCTAACCAGGCAATGGTGAGAGAGACAGGAGACACAGGGCTTCTCCTTCAGCAAGTCATATGACCTGCTCTCCCATGTGACATTACTCCCAAAGATGTCATCCCAGGCCTGTGAACCTCCCAAACCAGTCACTATCGCAACTATTTTATTTTATTTTAGCATATAGCTGATTTACAATGTTGTACAGAGCAAAGTGATTAAGTTATACATACCCAGGTCTCCTGCACCGCAGGCAGATTCTTTACCATCTGAGCTACCAGGGAAGCCCCTATACATATACAAACATATATTCATTATTTTTCAGATTATTTTCACAAGTAGGTTATTATAGAATATTGAGTATAGTTCCCTGTGCTATACTGTAGGTCCTCGTTGATTATTATAATATAGGAGTGTGTATCTGTTAATCCCACAGATACACAGACATAGACAGTAGGGTACATCTGTTAATCCAAAGATCCGTCTAATCAAAGCTATGGTTTTTCCAGTAGTCATGTATGGATGTGAGAGTTGGACTATAAAGAAAGCTGAGTGCTGAAGAATTGATGCTTTTGAACTGTAGTGTTGGAGAAGACTCTTGAAAGTCCTTTGGACTGCAAGGAGATCAAACCAGTCAATCCTAAAGGAAATCAGTCCTGAATATTCATTGGAAGGACTGATGCTGAAGCTCCAATACTTTGGCCACCTGATGCAAAGAGCCAAGTCATTAGAAAAGACCCTGATGCTGGGAAAGATTGAAGGCAGGAGGAGAAAGGGACAACAGAGGATGAGATGTTGGATGGCATCACCAACTCAATGGACATGAGTTTGAGCAAGTTCCAGGACTTGGTGATGGACAGGGAAGCCTGACAGATCATGGGGTTGCAAAGTATTGGACACGACTGAGCGACTGATCTGTTAATCCCAAACTCCTAATTTATCCCTCCCCCAACCTTTCCCCTTTGGTAACCATAAATTTGTTTTTGAATTCTGTGAGTCTGTTTATCTTTTGTAAATAAATTCCTTACAACCATTTTGACCACACATTCCATTAGTAAAAATGAGCATGCACCCCTAATTTATTTACTTAAAAATAAGAAACATGTAAATATAACTAAAACATAAATCCTTAATTTTCAAGGGAAAAATACAAGTTAAAGTGGATGGTCCTTAGACGGCGGAGGAACAGGATGGGGAGACCACTTTCTCCCCCCAACAAATTCACGGAAAGAATATTTGAACGCTGAGCAAATTCCACAAAACAACCTCTGAACACTGGCAGAGGACACCAGGCACCCAGAAAGGCAGCCCATTGTCTTCAAAAGGAGTGCTGTATGGATGGAGAAGTCTTGAGACTCCTGTAAGAATAAGACTGAAAACCAGAAGCAGGAGGCTTAAGTCCAAAAGCTGAGAACACCAGAGAACTCCTGACTCCAGGGAACATTAATCGATAAGAGCTCATCCAAAAGCCTCCATACCTACACTGAAACCAAGCTCCACCCATGAGCCAACAAGTTCCAGAGCAAGACATCACACAAATTCTCCAGAAATGCAGGAATATAGCCCTGAGCTGTAATATACAGGCTGCCCAAAGTCACACCAAACCCACAGACATCCAGAGAGAAGAAATCCAGCTCCACCCACCAGAACACTGATGCAAGCTACCCTAACCAGGAAACCTTGACAATCCACTCGTCCAACCCCACCCACAGGGAGGAACCGCCACAATAAAGAGGAACCACACACAAACTGCCAGAATACAGAAAGGCCACCCCCAAAACAGCAATCTAAACAAGATGAAAAGGCAGAGAAATACACAGCAGGTAAAGGAACATGATAAATGCCCACCAAACCAAACAAAAAAGGAGGAGACAGGGAGTCTACCTGAAAAAGAATTCAGAATAATGACTGTAAAACTGATCCAAAATCTTGAAAACAAAATGGAGTTACAGATAAATAGCCTGGAGACAAGGATTGAGAAGATTCAAGAAATGTTTAACAAGGACCTAGAAGAAATAAAAAAGAGTCAATCAATAATGAATAATGCAATAAATGAGATCAAAAACACTCTGGAGGGAACCAACAGTAGAATAACGGAGGCAGAAGATAGGATAAGTGAGGTAGAAGATAGAATGGTGGAGATAAATGAAGCAGAAGAGGAAAAAAGAAAAAAGAATTAAAAGAAATGAGGACAACCTCAGAAACCTCTGGGACAATGTCAAACGCCCAAACATTCAAATCATAGGAGTCCCAGAAGAATACAAAAAGAAACACCATGAGAAAATACTTGAGGAGATAATACTTGAAAACTTCCCTAAAACGGGGAAGGAAATTGTCACCCAAGTCCAAGAAACCCAAAGAGTCCCAAAAAGGATAAACCCAAGGTGAAACACCCCAAGAAACGTATTAATCAAATTACAAAAAACAAATATAAAAGCAGCAAGGGAAAAACAACAAATAACACACAAGGGGATTCCCATTAGGATAACAGCTCATCTTTCAACAGAAACTCTTCAGGCCAGAAGGGAATGGCAGGACATACTTAAAGTGATGCAACAGAAAAACCTACAACCCAGATTACTGTACCCAGCAAGGATCTCATTCAAATATGAAGGAGAAATCAAAAGCTTTACAGACAAGCAAAAGCTTAAGAGAATTCAGCATCACCAAACCAGCTCTTCAACAAATGCTAAAGGATTTTCTCTAGACAGGAAACACAGAAAAGGTATATAAACTCGAATCCAAAACAACAAAGTAAAAGGCAACAGGATCATACTTATCAATAATTACCTTAAATGTAAATGGGTTGAATGCCCCAACCAAAAGACAAAGACTGGCTGAATGGATACAAAAACCAGACCCCTATATATGCTGTCTACAAGAGACTCACCTCAAAACAAGGGACACATAGACTGAAAGTGAAGGGCTTAAAAAAGATATTTCATGCAAATGGAGACCAAAAGTAAGCATGAATAGCAACACTCATATCAAATAAAATACACTGTGAAATAAAGGCTGCGAAAAGAGACAAAGAAGGACACTACATAATGATCAATGTGATCATTATGATCACATTGTGATCAATGATCAATTGATCATAATGATCAATCCAAGAAGAAGATATACCAAATATAAATATATATGCACCCAACATAGGAACACCACAGTATGTAAGGCAAATGCTAACAAGTATGAAAGGGAAAATTAACAATAACACAATAATAGTGGGAGACTTTAATATCCCACTCACATCTATGGATAGATCAACTAAACAGAAAATTAACAAGGAAACACAAACTTTAAATGATACAATGGACCAGTTAGACCTAATTGATATCTATAGGACATTTCACCCAAAAACAATGAATTTCACCTTTTTCTCAAGTGCACACGGAACCTTCTCCAGGATAGATCACATCCTGGGCCATAAATCAAGCCTTGGTAAATTCAAAAAAGTTGAAATCATTCCAAGAATCTTTTCTGATCACAATACAGTAAGTTTATATGTCAACTACAGAAAAAAACTATGAAAAATTCCAACATATGGAGGCTAAACAACATGCTTCTGAATAACCAACAAATCACAGAAGAAATCAAAAAGAGGAAATCAAAATATGCATAGAAATGAATGAAAATTAAAACACAACAACCCAAAACCTATGGGACATTGTAAAAGCAGTGCTAAGAGGAAGGTTCATAGCAATACAGGCTTACCTCAAGAAACAAGAGAAAAGTCAAATAAATAACCTAACTCTACACCTAAAGCAACTAGAAAAGGAAGAAATGAAGAAACCCAGAGTTAGTAGAAGGTAAGAAATCATAAAAACTAGGGCAGAAATAAATGCAAAAGAAACAAAAGAGACCACAGCAAAAATCAACAAAGCCAAAAGCTGGTTCTTTGAGAAGATAAATAAAATTGACAAACCATTAGCCAGACTCATCAAGAAACAAAGGGAGAAGAATCAAATCAACAAAATTAGAAATGAAAATGGAGAGATCACAACAGACAACACAGAAATACAAAGGATCATAAGAGACTACTATCAGCAATTATATGCCAATAAAATGGACAACTTGGAAGAAATGGACAAATTCTTAGAAAAGTATAACTTTCCAAAACTGAAACAGAAAGAAATAGAAAATCTTAACAGACCCATCACAAGCATGGAAATCGAAACTAATCAGAAATCTTCCAGCAAACAAAAGCCCAGGTCCAGACAGCTTCACAGCTGAATTCTACCAAAAATTTAGAGAAGAGCTAACACCTATCCTACTCAAACTCTTCCAGAAAATTGCAGAGGAAGGTAAACTTCCAAACTCATTCTATGAGGCCACCATCACCCTAATACCAAAACCCGACAAAGATGCTACAAAAAAAGAAAACTGCAGGCCAGTATCACTGATGAACACAGATGCAAAAATCCTTAACAAAATCCTAGCAAACAGACGGAGAAGGCAATGGCACCCCACTCCAGTACTCTTGTCTGGAAAATCCCATGGACGGAGGAGCCTGGTAGGCTGCAGTCCATGGGGTCGCAAAGAGTCGGACACGACTGAGCGACTTCACTTTCACTTTTCACTTTCATGCATTGGAGAAGGAAATGGCAACCCATTCCAGTGTTCTTGCCTGGAGAATCCCAGGGATGGGGGAGCCTGGTGGGCTGCCGTCTATGGGGTTGCACAGAGTCGGACACGACTGAAGCGACTTAGCAGCAGCAGCAGCAGCAGCAAACAGAATCCAACAACATATTAAAAACATCATACATCATGACCAAGTGGGCTTTATCCCAGGGATGCAAGGATTCTTCAATATCCGCAAATCAATCAATGTAATACACCACATTAACAAACTGAAAGATAAAAACCATATGATTATCTCAATAGACGCCGAGAAAGCCTTTGACAAAATTCAACATCCATTTATGATTAAAAAAAAAAAAAAAAAAAACAACCTTCCAGAAAGCAGGAATAGAAGGAACATACCTCAACATAATAAAAGCTATATATATGACAAACCCACAGCAAACATTATCCTCAGTCGTGAAAAATTGAAAGCATTTCCCCTAAAGTCAGGAACAAGACAAGGGTGTCCACTCTCACCACTACCATTCAACATAGTTTTGGAAGTTTTGGCCGCAGCAATCAGAGAAGAAAAAGAAATAAAAGGAATCCAGATTGGAAAAGAAGAAGTAAAACTCTTGCTGTTTGCAGATGACATGATCCTCTACATAGAAAACCCTAAAGACTCCACCAGAGAATTACTAGAGCTAATCAATGAATATAGTAAAGCTTCAGGATATAAAATTAACACACAGAAATCCCTTGCATTCCTATACACTAACAATGAGAAAACAGAAAGAGAAATTAAGGAAACAATTTCATTCACCACTGCAAAGAAAAGAATAAAATACTTAGGAATAAATCTACCTAAAAAAACAAAAGACCTATATATAGAAAACTATAAAACACTGATGAAAGAAATCAGATGACACAAATAGATGGAGAAATATACCAAATTCATGGATTGGAAGAATCAATATAGTGAAAACGAGTATACTACCCAAAGCAATCTTGTAGATTCAATGCAATCCCTATCAAGCTACCAATGGTATTTTTCACAGAACTAGAACAAATAATCTCACAATTTGTATGGAAATACAAAAAGCCTCGAATAGCCAAAGCAATCTTGAGAAAGAATGGAACTGGAGGAATCAATCTAACTGACTTCAGGCTATACTACAAAGCTATAGTCATCAAGACAGTATGGTACTGGCACAAAGACAGAAATATAGATCAATGGAACAAAATAGAAAGCCCAGAGATAAATCCATGCACCTATGGACATCTTATCTTTAACAAAGGAGGCAAGAACATACAATGGAGAAAAGACTATCTCTTTAACAAATAGTGCTGGGAAAACTGGTCAACCACTTGTAAAAGAAAAACTAGAACACTTTCTAACACCATACACAAAAATACTCAAAATGGATTAAAGATCTAAATGTAAGACCAGAAACTATAAAACTCCTAGAGGAGAACATAGGCAAAACACTCTCTGACATAAATCATAGCAGGATCCTCTATGACCCACCTCCCAGAGTAATGGAAATAAAACCAAAACTAAACAAATGGGACCTAATTAAATTTAAAAGCTTTTGCACAACGAAGGAAACTATAAGCAAGGTGAAAAGACAGCCTTCAGAATGGGAGAAAATAATAGCAAATGAAGTAACTTACAAAGAATTAATTTCAAAAATATACAAGCAGCTCCTGCAGCTCAATTCCAGAAAAATAAATAACCCAATCAAAAAATGGGCCAAAGAACTAAACAGACATTTCTCCAAAGAAGACATACAGATGGCTAACAAACACATGAAAAGATGCTCAACATCATTCATTATCAGAGAAATGCAAATCAAAACCACAATGAGGTACCATCTCATGTCAGTCAGAATGGCTGCAATTCAAAAGTATACAAACAATAAATGCTAGAGAGGGTGTGGAGAAAAGGGAACACTCTTTCACTGTTAGTGGGAATGCAAACTAGTACAACCACTATGGAGAACAGTGTGGAGATTCCTTAAAAAACTGGAAATAGAACTGCCATACGACCCAGCAATCCCACTGCTGGGCATACACACTGAAGAAACCAGAATTGAAAGAGACACGTGCACCCCAATGTTCATCGCAGCACTGTTTATAATAGCCAGGACATGGAAGCAACCTAGATGTCCATCAGCAGACGAATGGATAGGAAAGCTGTGGTACATATACACAATGGAATATTACTCAGCCATTAAAAAGAATACATTTGAATCAGTTCTAATGAGGTGGATGAAACTGGAACTTATTATACAGAGTGAAGTAAGCCGGAAAGAAAAACACCAGTAGAGTATACTAACGCATATATATGGAATTTAGAAAGATGGTAATGATGACCCTATATGTGGGACAGCAAAAGAGACACAGATATATAGAACAGTCTTTTGGACTCTGTGGGAGAGGGAGAGGGTGGGATGATTTGAGAGAATAGCATTGAAACATGTATATTATCATATGTGAAACAGATCGCCAGTCCAGGTTTGATGCATGAGACAGGGTGCTCAGGGCTGGTGCACTGGGATGACCCAGAGGGATGGGATGGGGAGGGAGGTGGGAGGGGGGTTCAGGATGGGGAACACATGTACACCCATCGCTGATTCATGTCAATGTATGGCAAAACCCACTACAATATTGTAAAGTAATTAACCTCCAATTAAAATAAATTAATTTAAAAAATACAAGTTAAAGTTTTCACCTTTTCTTCCCATATCCTTATGGGTTATCCCGAGTACCAAATTTGGGAAATGACTGCCCCAGCAATACTGTGACCACTTGGAGGCCTTCAATGGCTGTCACCTTCACTCCACCTGAGCCACACCCTTACCTCTAGCTCGGGTCAGCTGTCCAGGTCTCCACTCCCAACACCAATGACCTGCTCTTCATGTCTCCGAGTTCGGGGATCATTTGCTTCCATTTTCTCCATGTCCAGAGCTGACCTCTCCAGAATCCCTTACCTCCCTGAACTATTACCACCAATGCCCTCTCTTCCCCCAATTCCTGGTCTTTCCATTGTAATCACCCCACCCCTTGTAGCAGCAAACTCAACCTAATCGGCTGCCTGCTCCTCTGCACTCAGCACTACCAGGAAAAGCATTTGTTACAGGTGCCTTCACACCCTCATCTCCTGCAGGCCACCTTTTACCAACAGGAACCCAGGTTTTTATCCTCAGCTCCATTTCCAGTTATCCTCAGCCAGATTCCAAACCAGCAGCCCCTACCACACTCTACATCCAGAGCCTGTCTGACCTTCCACCCCATCCATCCAGGCCACCATTCTTTCATTCATTCCAACATCTACCGAGTACCACCATGTGCCAGGCGCTGCTCCCGTACTAGACAGGATGGAATCTCACAGCCCTGTCTTACTTTCTAGTAAACAAATTGCCATCAGCTGTTGGGAGATGCTGACAATAAAGCTGTTACATAACAGGGAGCAAGCAGGGGCCAGAGAATCCTGGTCACCGGATGTGACCTACTTTGTATCATTCCCACTTGTCCCCTTCCAATTTTTTTTTAATTGAGGTAAAATTTACATACCTTTGAATTAACCATTAAAAATGTTCAACTCGGTGACATTTAGTACATTCACAATATTGTGCAACCAGCACCTCTGTCCAGTTCCAAAACAATTCTGTCTCCCAAGAAAGAAATCCTGGACCCATTCAGCAGCTCACCCCATTCTACCCCTCCCCCAGGGCCTGGCAACCAGTAACCTGCTTTCTGTCTCTGCAGATTCACCTTCTCTGGATATGTGCATGCTCTGTCACTTCAGTCAGGTCCGACTCTTTGCAACCCCATGATTGTAGCCCACAGGCTGTTCTGTCCATGGGATTCTTCAGGTAAGAATACTACAGTGGGTTGCCATGCCCTCCTTCAGGGGATCTTCCTGACCCAGGGATCAAACCCATATCTCCTGCATCGGCAGGTGGATTCTTTACCACTGAGCCACAGGGGAAGCCCCACCTATTCTGGATATTTCCTATGGAAGGAACCCTAGGATTCCCCTTCAATTCTGACAACAGCTCTGATCTTCCTGCTTTCTTCCCTCCAGCTAGCTCCTCCTCCTCCTCCTCTGTGTTGGCCATCCACCATGTGATACCTGGGTCCTGAGTCCCCAGAGTGACTCCTGCCTCTATCTTCAAAATCTCCTTCTGAGCTGGCTCCTTCTTTCAGAAAACAAACCTTGACCTTACCTCCTCTTGCCCTCAAGACAAGTTCCAACATCCTCCTCTTCTCAAGCTCTGCTTCAAGATTTGCAAAGGTCTGCAGAGATTTCCATACTGACAAGTGAAGTCGATCAGTCGTGTCCGACTCTTTGCGACCCATGGACTGTAGCCTACCAAGCTCCTCTGTCCATGGGACTCTCCAGGCAAGAATACTGGAGTGGGTTGCCATTTCCTTCTCCATCCATACTGACAAAAAAATAGGTGGGGAGGGGTGGGGGGGCGGGGGGCGGGGAGCTCATCTCATCAGGGCAGTCTGGCATGTGATCAGGGCAGTCTGGCAGGGCGAAGCATGTGACCTTGGGTAATTGTGACTAACGCTCTGTTCCTCGCTTTTCTCTTTTGTAAAGTGGGGATGAGTATAACACTTACCTCATAGGGGTTTCATAAAGAACAGTTGAGTGAAAGCACCCTCAGTGCACGTCCATGTGCCAGGCACACTGGAAGGGCTCAAAAAATGCTATCACCTCGGTGATCAGTTCAATAAAACCTGAGCCACCCTGCTCTGTTCCAGCAGGACCAGGCCTCTCTGGCCTTTGCCCTCAGGCTTCTTTTGGGCTCAGCTTCCAGGGATTGGCTCTTTCAAGGTAACACTGTTTGGGGGAAGATGTCATCCACTCTCCTGGCTTTAACCTGCACCTGATGCAGGCACTGCCCAAACCCCCATCTATCCCGTCTTCTCCTCCAGCTCAGCTAGTTTGCATTCACCCAGGAGCATGTGTATGGCACACATCAGCAGCCCAGGACCCTTGAACTCAACACACCCGACATTAAATATGACCTTCCCCTCCTCTCCCTCTAGCCACCCCCGCCCACGCACCCACACTGGCATCCCAAGATCTCTTGCTGGGACCACCACAGTAGCTTCTCCCCCACCCAATCTTGTCCTTGTTCCTTCCTGTCTTTACACTGTAACCGGGAACACCCCCATCTGAAATCCATAGCTGCCCATTTCACTCCCCTGTGTAAACCCTTTTGGGAGTTCTGTCTCTACTGTTCTCAGGGGCAAGCCCAAAGGCCTTCCCCAGGAAGGCTTCTCCTGACCTCACCCCATCTCCATCAGCCCCTGCCTGACCATCTCTGTTCCAGGCATAGCTACCTGGGGCAATGCTACAGTTAGTTCACATGGCTCCTCTGCTTGGCATGCCTCTCCCACCAGATTCTCCCAAATTCTTCTCATCTTTCAAGGATCAGTTCAGGCATCAGCCCCTGAAGGAAGGTGTCTCTGATAACCCAGATTGGACTAAGCACCCTTCCTGCCTGACCATGACTGGCATTGGGTGTTTATGAGTCTGTTTTCCTCCTTAAACTCCCTGGAGACCTTGTTTATCTCATCCATCCATCCATCCATCTGTTCATCTAGCCAGTCAGCCATCTGACCATCCATTCATACATCTATCCAACCATCCATCCATCCAACCATCCATCTATCCATCCATCTAACAAAAATGCCTCAAGAGCCTATGTTCAGCCAGGCACTAGGACTACAACAGTTAACAAGACAAAAGAGGTTGCTGCCCTCAGGCAGCTGACAGTCCAGCAATGTAAACAATATGTAACAACCACCCCGCCCCCAGCCACCACCACACACACACACAGCAGCTGCACAGAGTGAGCTCTAGAGCCAGGCCCACCGGGGATCAAATCCCGACTCCACCAATGGTTAGCTGTGAAACCTGGGACAAATTGCTTCATTTCTCGGTATCTCAAGAATTAGAGCAGTCTGCCTAACTCATAGGGTTGTTGGGAGGATTAAAAGAGCTAATACAGATGTAGATCAATGGAAAGTAACTATAACCCTGCCTGGCATATAACAAAAGCTTCCTAAAAGTTAGTTGTTCTCCTTGCTGATGGGCCAACAGGGGAACTTACGACAGGGCCCCACCCTAGATGTAGGGCCAGGTGATGCATTTGTGCCCCTATGCCTGACATAGAGGTTCACTGGGCCACTCTGGTTAGCCCTGCAAAGATGGTTCAGCATCAAAGACTGAGAGCTGGAAGTCATGTGTGTAACCTCTGACCCAACTTGCCCACTTTTGCAGAAGAAAGTGAACTGGTGGGAGGGAAGCACCAGCCCCCAGATTTCCTGACTTCCCAGCCTCCTGTCCTGTTCCAAGAAGACTCTGGTTACCCGAGACAGCTGCCCTGCATCCTCCACGGGTTCTCATTACCCACAGCAGAAAGGCTGTGGCCACCTCTTTTATCCCCTTGCTTCCCCTCATGCCTCTCGTCCAAGACTGTTTTCTTTTCCTGTCTTGTGACCCATGGTTCTCTTATTTCCAAGGAGAAATCTGGCCCTTCAAAAACAAAAACCCCACCAAGCATTGCGGTCTTCTTCATGGAGCTGCTCAAACAAATCACAAGCAGGTGCAATCCCCGAACCCCCCACTTCCGCTCCTGCTCCCACTAGCTGGAGGAAGCCTTCTCCTCCGTCACCAGAAAGTTTCATTTTGCCTGCTCTGGGAGTCAGTCTTTTTTGGATGCTCCAAGTTTCAGAACGCACATCCCTTAGGGACCTGGGTGTAGAATGAAGCCAAATAACAGCTCTCATTTGAAAGCCAGATCCCGTATTTCCAGCCAGACACATAACTCTTCCCCACCGGGCCAGCTTGCCCTGGTTCCCAGCAGTGGCCTTTGAATGGCATGCCATTCTCTGGCATCGCTGACTTGATGACAAGCGGCAATCCAGCAGATGTTTTTAGAGGCCATGGGATTTACAGCAGTGTTCTGTTAGGAAACTTTCGTTTTCACACCTCAACTTGCCTGGAAGGTGGCAAGAGAATGAGACACAGAGAAAACATAAATCCCGGAGTGCTGTGTAATGTTCTTTATTATCTTCCGTGGTCAGGCTGTACGATCAGTTTCAAGTACCTTGAGTTTTACCTACCTTTGTGCCTGCACTTCTGCTAGTTGTATTCACACAAGCATATCTGAGGCTCACAGAGGCTCGTCACAAGCCAGGGTATCCAATCCTGGGAGTGCAATATATTTAAATGTGAGGACTTTTATCTTAAAATCTCACAGTAATGGTTATACCACACAGATCTGCCTTGTTAATAACAGTCACAGACAGAGTACTAAAGACAAGGGTAGTAAAGGACCTACCCACCTTACCATGGAGAATTCATTACATTACCCTTTATGGCAACAACCACTGACTCTGAAGATGTTTACCCTACATATGGAATTTTATGAGTCTTTCTCTATCTTTCTTGGAAATGTTACAGCAGACCCATTTTTTTCAACAACAACAAAAGGAAAAACCATTTTTCCAGAAGAGAAAAACCATCTGCCTTTCCAACAAAACCTCTTTTACCTTTTTATATGAAAGATCTCTGCTGCTGCTACTGCTAAGTCGCTTCAGTCGTGTCCGACTCTGTGCGATCCCATAGATGGCAGCCTACCAGGCTCCCCTGTCCCTGGGATTCTCCAGGCAAGAACACTGGAGTGGCTTGCCATTTCCTTCTCCAATGCATGAAAGTGAAAGTGAAGTCGCTCAGTCGTGTCCAACTCTTTGCAACCCCATTGACTGCAGCCCACCAGGCTCCTCCGCCCATGGGATTTCCAGGCAAGAGTACTGGAGTGGGTTGCCATTGCCTTTTCCATGAAAGATCTCTAGTTGACCTTTTTCTTGCCAAAGGAAACTTTAACCTAGCCTAAGAGGAATTTCTCTTTGTCTCTCTAACCAGTGCGGAACTCACCTTCAGAAGTTTATTCAATAAGTGCCTTAACAATTTATTTGTAGCAGCCCAATTTAATGCATCTAATTAAATACAGGTGAGCAGACAGGCTCTGGAATCAAATCTGAATTAAACCCCCAATCTGTACCTTCTGTATTAGTAAGGGGGCCACATGTCCCCATTTATGGCTGTTATCCTAGCTTCATCATTAATTTAATAGCACCCCTTTCACTCTCAAGAGTGTTCATGTTTCAAGACTTCCCTGGTGGTCCAGTGGCTAAGACTCTGTACTCCCAATGCAGGGGGCCCTGATTAGATCCTGGCCAGGGAACTAGATTCCACATGCTGCAACTAAGAGTTCGAATGCCTCAACTAAAGATCCCTCCTGCCAAAATGAAGATGAAAGATCCTGAGTGCAACAAGACCTAGTGCAGCCAAATAAGTAATTAAAAAAAAAAAAGACTGCTCAGGTTTGGATGATAAATTATATGATCACCTTATAGTTATGTGAGTCACTCAAGACAGGACATTTAACTTTCCCATACTTTGGTTTCACATTTGTTCAATGAAAACGAAAGATTCTAATTTACAAGGCTGTCATGAGCATGAAATTAGACAGTGTCTTCAAGGCTTGGTTCCCAGGAGGGCCCAGTATTCCTGCAAACACTAGTTACATGCTCAAGAGGTCCACCTTCTGGAAAAGGCGTTATTCTGTGAGATCTTCACCTTTAGATTGTCAGTTTGAAGACAGGACCTGCATTTTCCATTTTTCATTGTGACAAAATCTATACAATGGAACTGGCATCTGTGTCCAGCAGCCACACAATTAATTCTGCCATCTCTGGCCAGCAGGTGAATCACTTATGGACATTTTAGTTCCTATTCTCTAGATCTTCAGGACTTCATTTAATCTCTCCACAAAGGTAGGATTAAGATCAAAATTACCCCCAAACCAAACCTCTGTGAAAAGTAAGCCAAGTGCTTGTGGCTCAAAACAGGAGCAGGGGAGGGATAAGAGATCCTTTTAACTGAGTGAGCTTGGTGAATTTCTTGCTTTCTTGAACCAAAAAACACTGGCCTTACCAATCCAATGATAGGATAGTTTCTCAATAAAAGGATCCAACGTATCTCATTTTAAAAATTAAGCCAAATAGTACCCACAATCTTCCACTTGCATCTGTAATAGCATCATCAGTTCAGGAAGCATGTGTTGTTCCCTTTTTACAAAGAGAGAGAAAGAAAAATGCTATCACTTCAGTGACAGCTTGTTAAAGACACCTATGTTCACATGAGCAGGAACAAGACCTTGTAATGGGGCTGATCTTACTTCAAGGTAGTGGTTTTGATCAATGAGAAATATGATCAACACCTAAACCCAAAGAAGTAGTCCACTGCCCAAGAAATAGGTCATACAATTAATTGGCGGCCCGGGTGTTTTCCTCATTTATGGGGGAAGGACCATTTCCCAGCAAGTAGGGTTTGGGGTGAAGGCTGACAACTTCATAAGGGGTGCCCTTTGTCCTGGGTGCTACCTTACCATTCAGTGAGTCTGCCCTAGAGGGTGCTATGCCCCAGCTGTAACACGCCTTCGTGAAGACGCGACATTTGAAACTATTCGATTCCAGTCTTAAATCATAATATTTTCTGAAACACAAAATGAACAAATACAATTCCATTATGTAATATGGTTGCTCAAGGTATTATTAGTATTGCATGTGTAAAGATCCCTCTTGTGCTCAACTTCTAAAGAAATAGAAAGGAAATTTTCAGCATTTTCAGGCTCTAAATATAGAAGCTGTGGGACAAAAAAGATGTACATAGCAGCACAGCAGTAACTGCGTCTGGAGGACATCGAGGAACAACAGCAGGCTATTCTGAGGTCAAGACAGTTCCTCCCCACTGAAGTTTCTAGTAACAGAAAAAGACTTACACCACTCCCAGAAATCCAGTTACAGCTGGGGCACGGCACCCTCTAGGGCGGACTTGCTGGGCAGCAAGGTAGCACCCAGGACAAAGGGCACCCCTTATGAAGCTGTCTACCTCCACTCCAAACCCTACTTGCTGGGAAATGGTCCTTTTCCCACAAATTAGGAAAACACCAAGGCAGCCAATTGAGTGATCTACTTCTTGAGCAATGGGCTACTTCTTAGAGTCCTGTGATTCTAAACTCTGAAACACACAAAGAGGATAACAGAAGTTAGGCTGTACACAGGGAATTTTCCTGCAGGATGTCTATGGTTTTTCTCCACTTGAAAAGCTCAACCAGAAATCACACTTCTGTTCCAGATTCAGACGATTGATACATTTGGTTTTAAATGCATCTTGTACCTTGTACTGATCAATACAAGCCTTCCCTGAAGACTGTTCCGACAATCTTGCCTCCTCGTGTCTGATAAGAGAATGAGCCAAGGGCAAACCAAGAACCGTTCTTTGACCAGGTCTAGGAAGAAAAAGCCAACTGGAGATAACTCCACGCCCCCTACACACCCATACCTGGCTGTCTTGCGGAAAGGCTGAGTCAGGAGGTAGTCAACTCCCCAGTGAAAGCAAGAGACAAGGCACAGTGTGGGGTTGTAGTGTCTCAAGGACTCCCCAGTTCTACTACACAATTTCTGTACCACCCAGACCTACACAGATTGATGAGGTGGTACTCCTCCAAATGCTTGAAATGCATAAAATACATAGAATTAGAGAAAACTTTTAAAATTGTAACATAGTAACACATTTGCTTCTTTGTTAATACATAGAAGGTTATAGCACCTCACTCCAGTACTCTTGCCTGGAAAATCCCATGGATGGAGGAGCCTGGAAGGTTGCAGTCCATGGGGTCGATGAGGGTCGGACACGACTGAGAGACTTCACTTTCACTTTTCACTTTCATGCATTGGAGAAGGAAATGGCAAGCCACTCCAGTGTTCGTGCCAGGAGAATCCCAGGGACGGGGGAGCCTGGTGGGCTGCCGTCTATGGGGTCGCACAGAGTCGGACACGACTGAAGCAATTTAGCAGCAGGAGCAGCAGCATGTAACAACCACTGTAATTTCTAAGTCATAATGAGCGTGACATTTCAAGGTTATCTGTTAGATACCTAAAATGTGATACAAAAATATCAAATTTCTATTGGTGACAAAGTTGCAAACAATGCCAATATTACTGTGGATCATGACCAATATCCAGAAGTTAAGGGATTGCTCAATTTTGGTCAAAAGGGTGTGAAAATCAAGGTGTGATATTTTTCGATGCAAGCTCACAGATCCCCTTGAATCTCTTGCAAAGAGGCCTGTAGTAGTTCACATGAAAACTCAGGCGATAATCTCATTTCCTCCCCTACTCTTCAGGCTCTTCCAGAATCACTGAGATCTACATTAGAACCTGAACCCAGCAGGAGCCTCAGCTGCTGATAAGGCGGGGGGAGGGGAGGATCTACACCCAGGAGAGTCTCTTGGAAGGAGCAGGATGGGGCCAGCATCCCTATTCTTTTTTTCTCTGTGGGCTCTGTGTTAAGGGTTATTTAACAGGTTGTTGTAGGACAGAACCAATACAACATTGTGAAGCAATTACCTTCCAATTAAAAGTAAATTGTTTCAAATGTGGAGAAACACAGTTATTCAATTCAGTTGACTCATAGGTAGAGGGGAATTTCTTTCCAGATCACTTGACCTAGTGCTGTGGTATAAACTCTATAAGCCCCAAAGCTCAAGGCTTACAGCAAACTTCCACCTCTTTACTTCCTGAAATCAATTCTTAGATAAACTTCCTGAACACATTTTCAAACATATGTATTTACTGCTTTAATAATAAGATCAGATCAGATCAGTTGCTCAGTCGTGTCCAACTCTTTGCGACCCCATGAATCCCAGCACGCCAGGCCTCCCTGTCCATCACCAACTCCCAGAGTTCACTCAGACTCACGTCCATTGAGTCAGTGATGCCATCCAGCCATCTCATCCTCTGTCGTCCCCTTCTCCTCCTGCCCCCAACCCCTCCCAGCATCGAAGTCTTTTCCAATGAGTCACCTCTTCCCATGAGGTGGCCAAAGTACTGGAGTTTCAGCTTTAGCATCATTCCTTCCAAAGAACACCCAGGGCTGATCTCCTTTAGAATGGACTGGTTGGATCTCCTTGTAGTCCAAGGGACTCTCAAGAGTCTTCTCCAACACCACAGTTCAAAAGCATCAATTCTTCAGCGCTCAGCTTTCTTCACTGTCCAACTCTAACATCCATACATGACCACTGGAAAAACCATAGCCTTGACTAGAAGGACCTTTGTTGGCAATGTCTTTGCTTTTGAATATGCTATCTAGGTTGGTCATAACTTTTCTTCCAAGGAGTCAGAGTCTTTTAATTTCATGGCTGCAATCACCATCTGCAGTGATTTTGGAGCCCCAAAAAAATAAAGTCTGATACTGTTTCCACTGTTTCCCCATCTATTTCCCATGAAGTGATGGGACCAGATGCAAATGAGACTAAAAGGAAAATAATTTATAACAAACTAAACCTGTATTTCAATATGCAATTAGTTGGACAAAACCAATCTAGAAGGCTTAAGAAGTTAGATGCTTGTGTCAAAAACCAGGTGAGCTACAAGTGTTGACTAACACACGTGGTGTGGTGATGCCATGTGATTTTCCTCATGGTAAATTTCCCAATAAACAAACCACAATCTTTCTTCACGGACTGGAAAAGTCAACATTTATTTGAAACATGCAAAATACTCCTCATGTGTAAGCTAGGTCTCTAGGTTCAGGTAACAAATGGGTTTTGTATCCAAGATCACCTTGTAACCAAACTGGTCAACCAGACCTGGGCTGGAGTCTTAACCTAGGCAGAGGCCCCTTGTCTCAGCCTAGGTTCTTTTTTTTTTTTAACCAGATTTGCACAGCCAATAATAAAGTCATTGCTGCTTCAATGGCCAAAAAATGAAGCGGGAACCTAGTTCAGAAGTCAATTTAACCCAGTTTGGCCAGAGACATCGAATATATAGGAAGGTGGAGGTAAAAGGATTTGAAAAGGGTGGGAGAAACATTCATGAGTTATCTGAGAACAGGGGTGTGGTTTAGACTTGGAGCTGTGCCAACTTGCTCCTTGAAAGAAAAGCTATAACCAACCTAGACAGCATATTAAAAAGCAGAGACATTACTTTGCCAGCAAAGGTCCATATAGTCAAAGCTATGGTTCTTCCAGCAGTCATGAATGGATGTGAAAGTTGAGAGTTGAAGAACTGATGCTTTTGAACTGTGGTGTTGGAGAAAACTCTTGAGAGTCCCTTGGACTGCAAGAAGATCAAACCAGTCAATCCTAAAGGAAATCAGTCAAATATTCATTGGAAGGACTGATGCTAAAGTTGAAGTTCCAATACTTTGGCCAACTTATGCCAAGAACTGACTCACTGGAAAAGACCCTGATGCTGGGAAAGATTGAAGGCAGGAGGAGAAGGGGACAGCAGAGGATAAGATGGTTGGATGGCATCACCGACTCAATGGGCATGAGTTTGAGCAAGTGTCGGGAGATGGTGATGGACAGGAAGGCCTGGTGTGCTGCAGTCCATGGGGTGGTAAAGAGTCAGACATGACTGAGAAACTGAGCAACAACAAATTTCTCAGTAAAAAAAATATATATATATATATTTTTTTTTCCAAAGTCTTTTCAATTCCATAAGTCCATGATTTGATGTCTCTAAATTTTATTATGCTCAAAAATAATACTAATTCAGAAATGTGACAGTAAGGACTAGGTGCCACAAAGGGGTTCTGAAAGAACCCAAGGTGACTGTTTTCCAACTTTTTCCCACTAATGGACTCCATTATATCACAAAAAGAGGCACTGCTGGAGTCTAATGAATAAATAACTAGCACTTGAATAGAATTTGTGTCCATTTTAAAATTCCAGCTACTTTCCACAAGAAAGCCTCATTTAAATTAGAAAGAAGGGGAGCATGCTTATAATGAAACATTTTCAAAACCCTTTAAAAGTTTCCTATATAAGTCAATCAGGTATAACATTAAATATTAATAGCAAAAACTTAATTGTTGAATCTAAGTGAATAAGAGAGCTTGCGTGTGACACAGGAAAAGCGTTAGTTTTCACGTCTGCTGGATTTGTTTAGTGTAACTTCCAGATGCATTATGGGGAGAGCTAATGGCCCCTTAAACAGTGTGTCTTCTAAATGGAGGATCACAGGTCAGCCATGGGTTACGAAACCAATTCGGAACAGGGGGTCAGAAAACTCTGCCTTCAAGAGCCGAAGTGTAATGATACCTTGGGCTCTGCAGGCCAGATAACCTCTGTTACAACTTCTTGACTCTGTCACTGCAGCTTGAAAGCAGCCATAAACAAATCATGAACAAAGAGGATTGGCTGTGTTCCAACCAGACCTTATTTACAAAATGGGCTGCAGGCCATGGTGCTGACTCCTGACCAGCATTTTTTAAACAAATAAAATATAGCAGAATATATCAGAGGCCATGAGGAGAGAGGATAGGTACTGTCTCATGAAACTTTTCTTGCTGCAACACATTTCAAACTGTAGTGTTGAAGAAGCTTCTTGACAGTCCCTTGGAAGGCAAGGAGATGAAACCAATCAATCCTAAAGGAAATCAGTCCTGAATATTCATTGGAAGGACTGATGCTGAAGCTGAAGCTCCAGTACTTTGGCCATGTGATGTGAAGAGCCAACTAATTGTAAAAGACCCCGATGCTGGGGAAGACTGAAGGCAATAGAAGAAGGGGGTGGCAGAGGATGAGATGGTTGGATGACATCACTGACTCAATGGACACCAGTTTGAGCAAACTCTGGGAGCTAGTGAAGGACAGGGAAGCCTGGTGTGCTCTAGTTCATGGGGTCGCAGAGTCAGACACTACCTAGCAACTGAACAACATACACATCTGTATATGTGAGCTTTTAGTAAATATGTATTTCTTACTGTTGGCTGAGGGTCAAAAGCCACCATATTAGAAACGATAAGAAGAATCTGAAAAGAAAAACACAAGTTTGCTTCTGACTGAAACTGGTAAGAGATTAAAGACTTTCATGTTCCCCCGTCCCCCCAAAAAAAGTAAAGAAAAAAGGGTAGAAATAATGGGCAAGTTCTTGAGTCTAACATATAATCTTAAAAATATTTTTTAAATGTATCAAAATTTTGAAAAAAGAATATGAATTAGTTACAAGTAGTCCAAAATGGTCTTCAAAAGGACATTAAAATCACTACTTATGCTCTGCAAACATCTGATATAAACTATATATCAGTTAGCAAGAGCTGCATAACACACTTCCCCAGAACTCTGTGGCTTAAAATAATCATCAACGCTTTCTGCAACTCTACACATCAGCTAGCTGGTTCTGATGACCTAGGACAGATCTTGGCAAGATAAGCTCTGGAGACTTTGAGCATCTGGTCGTTCACTTGGGAGCCAGCTAGTCCAGAAAGGCCTCAACTGAAACAATTTGGCTCATTCCCCTGCATCTCTCAGTCCCTCCCTTAGACTAGCCCAGGCACACTTTCCCGGGGGTGGCAGGGATCTGAGTGAGCACGCCTAGCTGTGCAAAAGGCAATAGAAATGCGTAGGCTCTTAAACTCTGTTTATGTGGCATCAGCTAACATCCCAGGGGCCAAAGTAGTCATGAGGCCAGTAGTAGGGGAGAGGGATGGGGACTATAAGTTACAAGGCAAAGAGTGTGGACACAAAGAAGGAGGCCACTAATCGGGGCCATTAGAGCAATCACTCTGCCGCAGACACTATTACTGTTTGTCACCACCTTGGCAGAAACAGAGAGATTTTACATTATTTTAGTTTTCCCATTATCATTTCTCATTCTGGTTTTCCATTATCACTCCTAAGGCAGGAAGGCAGAGTGAAAAGAACACAGGCTTTGGAATCAATGAGATCCACTTTCTCAGCCTGGCTCTGCCACTTTTGGCTACCTGACCCTGGGCAAGTCTCCTTTGCACCTCAGTTTCCTCATCACAGCAACTACTAACATAATATGAGCTGGAACACAGAACATGTGTAGGTCAGTGTCTGGTTATCTCAGAACTCAAACCTTAGACACTGTGTGTTTGCGAATAGCTAAGTATATTCAAAAAGATGAGGAATAAGGAGATAGGCAAATTTTCTGGGGAGTAAAGTTTCTTAACAGAAAAGAACAGTTCCTTTACATAATAACTAAAAAGTCATTTCTTTACAAAGAGTTTTGGGGACTGTGGCAGGCAGGAATATGGCCCCAAGGATGTTCACATGCTAAACCCTGGAGCCTGTGAATATGCTACTAACAGGAGAGGTATGATGAAGTTAAGGACCTTCAAATGAGATTATCCGGGATTATCTGGGTGGGCCCAATCTAATCATATAGATCCTTGCTGCTGCTGCTGCTGCTGCTAAATCGCTTCAGTGTGTCTGACTGTGTGACCCCATAGACGGCAGCCCACTAGGCTCCTCTGTCCCTGGGATTCTCCAGGAAAGAACACTGGAGTGGGTTGCCATTTCCTTTCCAATGTATGAAAGTAAAAAGTGAAAGTGAAGTCGCTCAGTGGTGCCTGACTCTTAGTGACCCCATGGACTTCAGCCCACCAGGCTCCTCCGTCCATGGGATTTTCCAGGCAAGAGTACTGGAGTGGGGTGCCATTGCAGTCAAGGAATCTTTCCAAGCTGTGGTCCCAGTTTGATGGCAGAGTGACAAGGAGTCAGCCCAACACTGCTGGTTTTGATGCTGGAGGAACGAGGCACGAGCCTGTGAATGTGAGTGGCTGCTAGAAGCTAAATGAGGCAAGGATAAGGATTCTCCCCTACAGCTTCCAGGAGTGCACACCTTGGTTTTAACCGGTGAGACCCCTGTTGACCTCTGACCCACAGCATAATAAATCAATAGTTTATGTTGCTTTAAGCCATCAAGTCTGTGGTTATTTGTTATAGCAGTGACAGAAAGATGATGTAATCTTGTCATCTTCATAGAGAGGCTGACAGTGAGGAAATAGAAAGTCCCTCAGAGCCCCTGAACCAGGAAAAAGAAACTATGGAATCCAGAAAGCACTAACCAAGCATGGCATAAAAAAGGAAAGCTGCATCTGATTCTGGTTATCAGGGCAATTAAAGAAAAGGCAGTATGACAGAATAAGCAACTCATTATCAGGGAAAACACGTTATTGCAGTCTACAAGGAAGTACAATAAAATCATTACTTATCCACACTATCTCCAAAGATCCCTGGTTATAACTGACAAGCATGTACTAGGAGAAAAAACGTATTTTAAAAATACTTCCACAGAAACTTCCTAAAGGTTTCATTTAACTGAGGGCTGTTTCAGAGATGCAGTTCCAACTCTGATCACATTCATTTCTGTTTGTAGATAATATGACAATAAGGTAACAAGCCGTAGTGGTGTGTGGACATGAACACACACACACAGTCACAATTTATGAGACTTCATGAGCCCACAAATAATGCTCATAAAGAGGGAGAAAAATGTGTACACCCAAATGTACATGATGGATTTAAATGATGGATTTAAAAAACAGAACTCCAAGCCACAGCCAAAGAGGAACTCAAAATCAGAGACTTTTTGGAACTTCCCTGGCAGTCCGGTGATTAAGTCTTCCTGCTTCCATTGCAGGGAGCAAGAGTTCAATCCCCAGTTAAGGAACCAAGATTCTCATGTGGTGCTGGCATGCGAAAAAAAAAAAAAAGGAACACACTTAAGAATACCCTTGATAGATTAAACAGTCTACAGCAGATGAGTATGCTGGGCTCAGCCAACAAGTCAGACTAGTAGAATCCCACAGATGCAGGAGACACTAAAAGATGCCTCACATAACAGATGAGAAACCAGAGTCACAGAGCAGTGAGGTGACCTGCCCAAGGACAGCTGGCTAACTGCACAGAGACCTGCGCTGCCTGAGCAGCAGCTTACCTGTGCTGCCCAGCTGATCACATGACTCTGGGGTCACGCCCTCTGCGAGGCAATGGGGCGTCATGCCTATAGAGCCTGGCTCCTTGCTTAGAAACCCTTGGGGCCAGATGCAATTTTTTAACCAACCCGGGGTGGGGGAGGAGGATGGTGGCGGGAAACTCTCCCTTTCTGGCGCTCCCATCAGAATAGGAAATAAGGAATGGTGGACATATAGAAGAAAGTTGATAATATTTGCCCAAGAAAATTACACTGTCCTGTACTTATCTAGTACAGTGAAAAAGTACCCACATGAAAGTGAAAGTGTTAGTCCCTCAGTCATGTCTGACTCTTTTCGAGTCTGTGGACTGTAGCCCACCAGGCTCCTCTGTCCATGGGATTTCCCAGGCAGGAATACTAGAGTGGTTTGCCATTTGCTTTTCCAGGGGATCTTCCCAACCCAGGGATTGAACTTGGGTCTCCTGCACTGCAGGCAGATTCTTTAACCATCTGAGCCACCAGGGAGGCCCAACATAATGTTGCCTTTAAATCTAGCAAGCACAGCAGTTAGACATGATAGAAGGGGAGGAGGGAGAAACTGACCATCCTTAGCCACTGGAGCTGAGAATTCTGTTAAGGAAGGTAGGCCATTCTGATGGACAGAGGGGCTGGAAGCTAGGCTTGCAAAGATCTCAATTAAGACTGAGGATTCCTCAGTCCATGGGGTTGCAAAAGAGTTGGACACAACTCAGAGACTACACAACAACAACTCCTCATATGATGAACATTACTGGGGAGGGAGATGGAGAAAAATTCTAGGAGATGGGGTGAGAGAAGTATAGCGAACACAAGTACTAAGGGAAAAAAAAGAAGGAAAACAAAAAGATTGTACTTAACAAGAGGTATAGACAGTGCTTTCCTAAACGAGATGCGTGAAAGAAAGAACTGGTCATTGAGAACATTTCTCATTGGAATGTGCTGAGTTGCTCAGTCGTTTCCGACTCTTTGCAACCCCATGGACTGTAGCCCTCCAGGCTCCTCTGTCCATGAGCATTCTCCAGGCAAGAATACTGGAGCGTGTAGCCTATCCCTTCTCCAGGGGATCTTCCCAACCCAGGAGTCGAACCAGGGTCTCCTGCACTGCAGACAGATTCTTTACCAGCTGAGCTACCAGGGAAACTCATTAGAATAAATACTAGTATATGAAAAAATTAAAGTTGAAAATAACAGATGGCCAAAGGAAAAAGGAAAAGCAGCTTCAAGGAGATTGTCGTCAAAGTCTCTATTCTTTCAACATAGTTATTTCACAGGAAAGCAATAATGAAGGTACGTAAACAGACTCTGGCCCAGCTTGTGGCAGTATCAACACTTAGCCGCTTTCTTGAGGGTGCTGAGCTGGGGAACCAGAGAACTCCAGGAGTCTGGTCATCTTCTGCTCTTTGAATCTCAACTTCCCAAGAGGGGAAAAATAGCTTCACTAGGGGAAGCAGGTTATTTTTAGGCTGAGAAGGACCACAACCTTTTATTCTAAACATACAAAAACACATATCCCAAAAGACAGTGAGGGTAGAGGGCTAGATCTTCTTAGGTAAACAGTTCAACTGTCTACTAAAGAGTGTGCCAGCAAAAGCAAAAACAACTTGAGCTTCTCCTCAATCTCTTTTTGTTCAATACCGCTGTTTTATTTCTTTATTCTACACCTCCTTTGCCACATGTGTAGGATTATACGCCGGAGAAGGCAACGGCACCCCACTCCAGTACTCTTGCCTGGAAAATCCCATGGGCAGAGGAGCCTGGTAGGCTGCAGTCCATGGGTTCGCTAAGAGTCGGACTCGACTGAGTGACTTCACTTTCACGCATTGGAGAAGGAAATGGCAACCCACTCTAGTACTCTTGCCTGGAGAGTCCCAGGGACGGGAGAGCCTGGTGGGTTGCTGTCTATGGGGTCGCACAGAGTCGGACATTACTGAAGCGACTTAGCAGCAGCAATAGCAGCAGCAGCAAGATTATATGAAATTTGAGGACTGAACGGAACGCTTGAGTTTGTTCAATCCCCACTTAGTCTCTAATGTAAAAATTAAAGCCCAAAGCAGTCGCATGGGCTGAATGAATGTGTTCTTCATTTGCATATTTGTTTTAACTGAATTTAACTCTTCTGTGTGGGCCCTGCCCAGGCCTAGACTTTAAACTCCATGAACAGCTGCTGCTACTGCTGCTGCTAAGTCGATTCAGTCATGTCTGACTCTGTGCGACCCCATAGACGGCAGCCCACCAGGCTCCCCCGTCCCTGGGATTCTCCAGGCAAGAACACTGGAGTGGGTTGCCATTTCCTTCTCCAATGCATGAAAGTGAAAAGTGAAAGTGAAGTCGCTCAGTCGTGTCTGACTCTTAGCAACCCCATGGACTGCAGCTCACCAGGCTCCTCTGTCCATGAGATTTTCCAGGCAAGAGTACTGGAGTGGGGTGCCATTGCGTTCTCCGCCATGAACAGCTGGGACTATTTATTAACCACAAAAGTTCAGAATCAAGAACAGGTGAGAACAACGACGTGCCTAATGTGAGGCCAGTCAAATATAAGGAATAAAATGAAGAGAAACAGCACTCGATGGTACACTTGATGGAAAAATTCCACGAAATATGAAAATCTCTGTGGTCAAAGGAATATTTTGTGAGACTTCAGCTCTATCTAAGATCCCAGAGACACTGGGGAAACATCCTTACAGGCCTTTCATTGGAAATGTTGGGGCATAGCCCTGACTCATCTGCCAGATTACCTCTGGCCCACCCCATACCCCGAAAGGGTGGAAATCAACACCAAGCAGGGGACTTCCCTGGTGGTCCAGTGGTTAAGAATCCGTCTTCCAATGCAGGGGACGAGTGTTTGATCCCTGGTCCAGATACTAAGATCCCACATGCCACAGGGCAACTAGAGACACCCACATGATACAAAGACCCAGCACAGCCAAAAAAAAAAAAACAACAAAAAACCACAGCCAGGAGCCCTAAGACACAGAGACAGAGAATGAATATTTAAGAATAAAATGTAAAAGCCTTCCCAGACTATATCCCTAAGATGTGAAACTTATAAGGTGACCTAAGCAAGGGAACACCTCATATAAAGGCACTTAAGTTGCTCAGATTCTTCTATTTGGGTATGCACAAAAGACAGGGCCACACGCACCTGCTCCCCACCAGACTGCAGGGTGAGACTGGATGTGAGCACACAGGGTGCTGGGAGTGGGAGGGACAGATGTCAAATAACCATCACATTCTCTTCCTGCGTCATGACTATAAACAAAGTAGGCACACATCTGCTTTTATCACTGTTGTTATCACTGTTCCTAAGAGACCAAGGTCCGGCTTTGCCACTGTCATCAAGCAGGGAGACTTCAAGCAGGTCCTTCTGCTCCTCTACACCTCCAGGACTGCAGCTAGAAAGAGAAGGGGTCCCGGGGGATCTCCTTGAGGTCCCTTCCAACTCAAGTGACTAAGACTCTTCTTGGCCTTGTTGGAAAGAAGGAGCTGGCCAGTACAAGGTGAGCTTGCTAGCCTAAAACTAAGCTAATGTGGACCCTGGACCTAGACCACCCAGGTTCAAATCCTCAGCCAGCTGCTTGCATGACCTTGGCCAGCTTTCATAACCTCCCAAATACCTCAGTCTTCCTACTGTATAAACTGGGAATAACAATAGTCTCCATCTCAGTGTTGTAGCCAGGAGCAAACAAGATACAAATGAAGCCTTTGCCATCACATCAGGTATAGAAGATACATTTTTCATCTCCATCTCTCCAAGTTTCTTGCCCACCTGTTCTGGACATTTTTCCACCCAGATATACAATCACTGCAGATGGTGACTGCAGCCATGAAATTAAAAGACACTTACCTCTTGGAAGAAAAGTTATGACCAACCTAGACAGCGTATTAAAAAGCAGAGACATTACTTTGCCAACAAAGGTCCGCCTAGTCAAAGCTATGGTTTTTCCAGTAGTCATGTATGGATGTAAGAGTTGGACTATTAAAGAAAGCGGAGAGCCAAGGAATTGATGCTTTTGAACTGTGGTGTTGGAGAAAACTCTTGAGAGTCCCTTGGAATGCAAGGAGATCCAACCAGTCCATCCTAAAGGAAATCAGTTCTAAATATTCATTGGAAGAACTGATGCTGAAGCTGAAACTCCAATACTTTGGCCACTTGATCTGAAGAACTAACTCATTTGAAAAGACCCTGATGCTGGGAACGACTGAAGGCAGGAGGAGAAGGGGATGACAGAGGATGAAATGGTTGGATGGCATCACCAACTCGATGGACATGAGTTTGAGTAAACTCCGGGGGCTGGCGATGGACAGGGAGGCCTGGCATGCTGCAGTCCATGGGGTCGCAAAGAGTCAGATATGACTGAGCGACGCAACTGAAGTATACAATCTTTGCTGATCACCAACAGAACACACTCTCATGGGTGGACAGAGACATGAAAGAGATCCAAAACTATTATACTGGAAGACTGTTCCATGTGGGATATTATTTTTTTTTAAAAAAAAAAAGAAAAAGCATCTTACCAGCACACTAGGACTTAGCGCGCTGGGCTGAGAATGCAGCACTAGTGAGCGGAGCTTGAGCAGGACTTGGTGGGCGGGGCTTAGGCCGGATCAGTGGGCGGGGCTTAGGCAGGAGTCGAGGACAGTACACCTTACTTCAAGGACCAGCACCTACCCGCAACCCCTAGGGATGCAAAATCAGTGAGGCTGTTATTCTTCTACAGATAACCTTGAAGTGATGACATTTTTAAACAAAGTAAATCAATTGCAAACAGCAGTACTTAACTCTTGCAGATAAGGAAGTATTTGGGTACATCTGGCTGCTGAGTTCATAGGCGACAAGGTGGGATCAATACTCCTTAGCCATCCTAGGCTGCTGCCCCAGCTGGGGCCAAGGTCCAGCAAGCATTAACACAGGCATGGCAGTGGTGGTGGGGGGGTGGCGTTTAAAGGGAGAACTGCTCCCACAAGACCAGCCACAACAGCTTAACCCCCCTGCCTGTCCAGATTTTTGAGGCTGGACAAAGGCCCTGACAGAAAGGCCCCTGTCCTGTTTCCAGAAGGGTAGGTGCTCAAACAGGAGAACTGTGGGATTCTGAAGAAAAAAAGATTCCTATGACCTTTCTCATGCACACGTACAGCTTTCCAGAGATGACAAAGTCAGGGAAGGACAGACTTAACTATGGTAATGAAAAAAATGAGGAAATGGCAACCCACTCCAGTGTTCTTGCCTAGGAAATCCCATGGATAGAGGAACATGGTGGGATACAGTCCATGGGGTTGCAGAGTCCAACATGACTGAGCGCACACACAAACAAAGTGGGCAAACACAGATCAAGTTCCAACTCTTCTAGCTGAGAACATTGTTACAGGACTAAGGCTCCTGGGACCCATCTTGGCAACTTTCCAAGGGCTATTAGTTTGCCTTAACACAGGGAAAGAGAAAGTCAGATGCATTAAAAGTGAGAAGATAATTTTGAAGGAGGACGTCTTCATACCCAGCACCAGCACCCACCAAACCCGGCTCAAAGTGGCTGCCTGATAAACACTCAGTGAAAACCCTCAGCTGGCACTGAGGTTTACAGCTATGCTCAGACTTTCAGTGTTGACTGTTTAGGGGCATGGCTTAGACTGGCAGCTTTAAGAAGATGGGGTTGGGGAGACCTTAACTCAATCTCAAACAGAAATCTTAAAGTTTAGCCATCTATTCAATATTGTGGAATAAACCATAATGGAAAAGAATATAGAAAAGAATGTATATATGTGTATGACTGAGTCATTTTGCTATACAGCAGAAATTGATACAACATTGTAAATCAACCATACTCTGATTTAAAGAAAAAAAAATTTTTTTAAGTTTAACCATCTTCCAGCCATTAAGAGTGACTCTATACTTCAAAGCAATTATGAACTTTAAAGGCAGCCTAGTAAAACGTGCCCTGGCGAGTACCAAATTTATTTCTCACGTAAGACTCTCAACTGTCACCCACCTGGCACTCTCTCAAAGGTATTACCTCTCTCTTTCTTAAAGTACCTAGATTCTGAAACACACGCATCTTCCTTCAGCCAAAACTGTCTGTTAACAGTTCACCTGACACCAAAACCCTTCCCCCAAATTTGACATCCCCTCTAACAAACCCCCAGAGATCATGCCCCCCACAGTACCAACTTTTCCAAGACCTCCTGTGGTAACATCAGTGCAGAACACCACCCTCAACAGCCACTCCAACCTCCTACAGCTAGGAGGCCAAGACACACGAGGAGGAGAAAAGAAAGAATCCTCTCGGCTCTTTAGGCCTCTAGGGAAGGAGCAGAGCAACTACCTGCCTGGAGGACCAGAGTGCAAAAGGACAAGAACTTCCCAAACAAGGTCTTATTGATGAATGCTCCTGGCAAGTTTCCAGATAGCTCTGCAGGGGACAGTGGTCACCATCTGTCCCCTGCCAAAATCAACCTGAGAGTGACTCTGCAATGACTTAGAGCATTAAGTCTCTGCAATGACTTAAAGCCACAGGAGTATTAAGAGGCTCACTTCATACAGAGGAATCAAAGGCACTCCCTGGGCTAGGATCATGGGGATTCTGGCGCTGCAATGCTTTTGGAGGCCAACTGGGCAAAGGCTGGTTGGTGATGTTTAAACTGAGAAAACTCAACAGGAAGGGAGCAAATTTGAATTCCTGTGATTTCCTAAGGTCCCTTCCAGCCCCAAGCTGCTACCAGAGAACACTGCATATGCACATACATGTGTACATGCTTCTTTATAAAAATGCATGTACGGATGTGTGAATATATATATATATATGAGTACTATATTCACAATTCCAAACACAAAGCACTTGAGATGTGCACACCTGAGGCAATTCAGAGACGCTTGAGCTGCTGGAACACAGATGCCACTAGCAGATCTGAGCACAGCCACCCAGCCCACCTGCCTGTCACTGCAGGCACCTTCAAACCAACCTGCAGCCGCTAGTGTAGGCTCGAACCCTGCAAAGTCCCAAACTGGTACAGTAGACTCCTTTCCCACTGACTCCAGTCACAAGTATCCCAGACTCGAGAAGGTGGGCTGGAACCAAGGAGGGGATGAAAAAATGTAAAGACCAAACCTCTATCCAGAAACCCAGGTCTGCCATTCAGGGGTCCGGCAGAGCAGGGTCCTTCTTCTCCCCTCCCCCCCGGTCCCTAAAAGAGGCAAAAGGTCACCCTCTTCTGCCAATGCCATCACCTCTTCTCAGGGTCTCTCTACTTCAAGTTGACTACACGGATTTCGAGTTAGTAACTGAAGAAACTAAAAAGTCTAGAAAGCGGAGCTTTGCTGTAATCCTAACAGAGCTAACCAAATGTGAGGGTTTCCTATCTCAGCCCTGAACAATAAGAGCAAAAAGAATCTGTGCTGTGTGTGTGTGTGTGTGGGGGGGGGGGGGGGGGAGGGGGAGGTAGGCGGGAGGAATAAAAGTTCATTTATTAAGAAACACCTGTTATGGTTTACCCGTCCGTGAAAAACATTTTGGTGATTTTCTCCAATCAAAATCGAAGAACTTCTAATCCGAGTTAAGGATCAGGATGTAGGTAGCTAAACTGGGGGACGGGTGGAGGGGGGAGGTGGGGGGCGGTGGGTGTGTCTCTCGGAATAAAAACCCACGGAGTCGCTCAGGTCCTGGCAATGAACGGAGGCGGGGCGCACCGGCTTCCCACCCGCCCCTCTTTAGAATGAGATTCCACCTCTAACACTCGGATCCGAGTTGTTTACAGGTGCAGTACTGTCATTCCCTGGGGAACCCCGCACAAACCTCAGCCTTCCCCTCCCAAACTTCACCGCCCCCAAAGTGCCCAGCCGTTCCTAACTGGGCAGTCAGGGCCGGGTGCAGAGGGAGGTGTCCGCCCTGGGCCGGGCCTGGCAGTCAGCGACAGGAGTACCGGGCCCCAGACCTCGACTCGGGCATCTCTGAAAACCCTCTGCATCGCCAGGTTACCTCAGCCCGCAAGCGCCCGGCACCCTGTCTGCGCTCCAAACGCCGCCGGACAATGCAAGCGCCACCTCTTTTCTCTTCCGCGCGGCAGCTACGAAACCACGGCTTTGTGTGTGACAGCAAGTGTGTGCGCGCGAACGTCCCCGGGCTCACACACCCCCTTCCATCCAGTCTGCTCACCGCGCCTGGTCCGCGCGCGCGGCGAGCGCATCCCGAGCGGGTCCTTACATCAGGCGGCCTCACCGCCATGCTTCTGGCCACCCGGCCTCGGACCTGGCCTCGGGAAGCTGGGGGCGACATTCACGCCCCCGTTCTCAGCCGCAGGGACGACCGATGGGAGCAACGCCGGGAGCCGGGCAAAGACGAGGAGGCGAAAGGACCACTGACGCGCGCCGCGCCCCCAAGTTTGGCAGCCGAGGGCCGGGAGGGGGCCGGGAGGGGGCCTGGGCGGCTCGCGACTAGGCAGGAAGTTCCCAAGGCCGCACTGAGCATGCTCTCGGGGATTGTGTGAGCGGGTGTGGGCTCTGCGCTCCCCGCAGCCTCTCCGGCCAGGCAGCCTCCAGAGCGCGCGGGCGGGATCCGCGGCCCGCGAAGGTCCCTTAAGGGTGGGAGGCACCCCCAGGCTTCCCTGGCCCCCTGAACCAGAGCACCCGCCCCCCACATCTCTCTTTCCCAGGGGCCAGGAGCCAGCCTTCCTTCTTTTACTCCCCAGCGGCCGGTGGCTGAGCCCGCCCTGCGCTCCCAGGTCCCGGGCACCCCAGCCCGGCCCACACCCTCAGCGTGACCCCACCAAGCTCCTCCGGGGTCCGAGCGCCCATCTACCATCCCTGGCTGCTCGCCTCCAGTCCGCGCAACTAAAGCCTTCTCCGGACAGTCCCTTGAAAAGCCCACAACCCCCACTTCCCAAGGGCCATGGAGCCCTGCAGTCTCCCCTGGGAAGCGGTTGCCCCGGGCAGGTGGGCGCCTCAAGGCGTATCCCCGGCCGCACTCCCGGGTCTCTCAACCCGGCCAGGGCACCCAGGCAGGCGGCCGGGTAGCGGAGGGCGGAAGACCCCAGACGGGCAACCCACGGTGCAGACTCTTCCCCCACCCCCGCGCCCAGCTCCCCGCGCCCTCAGCGGTCCCTTCTACGTTCATCTCCCCGCGGAGATGGAGAGCTTCGACGCGATCGCCCCGACCCACTGGCTCTCACCTCCTTGTTTGAGCGGTAGCAGCAGCCGGGAGTGCCTGCCAGCCGCTGTCTCCAGGGGAGCCCAAGGCGCGGCGGGGCACGGGGTCGCGGCGCCCCGAGCCTGCGGCGCGGCTACCTGGGCTGGATCGCGCCCGGGGCCGCCGCGGCAGCCGCGGGAGCCGCAGGGCCGCCGCTGAGCGGGCCGCGGCAGGGACAGTCTGCAAACTCTCAGCCCTGGCGGGGCCGCGCACGGCGCGTCCACAGTCGGCCTGGACACTGCAGAGACGTTCCTCCAGGGCTCAGCCGACCAGGGCGGGGGGTCTGTCTGCAATTTCTTCCTTCCCTCCCTTACGGACCCCTCCAACTTCCTTCCAGCTTCTGAGCTCGCAGCTCTCTAAGGCAGGGATTCCGGCCAGGGACGTTCGGCAAACTCCCCGCCCTCCCCGCGGAGCGCTCAGCCAATTCGGAACGCCCCAGCCTCTCAGGGGCCGTCTGCAAACTCCCAACCCTGTCGGAGAGGACTTCTACCAACCCTTCAATTCCGCAGCCCAAAGGGAAAAGGGAGCAAGGGAGACACTTTGCGGCCACAAATAATAATCTAGCAAGGTCAGGGGCAAGTATGCACATACTGATGTGACAGTGCATCCTCCAGAGAGGTGCAGTCCAGGCCACTCAGGACCAGGGACCTTCCTCCAGCAGTGAAACCCAGTGGGGGAAGATTAGGGACTCAACCATCTATAGGTACAGGCTGCTTGAATCAATGCCTTGAGTCTCAATTTCCAACTTTGGGGAACGGGTTACATGAAGCAGTATAAATTTCAGCCTGGTTTTTGTGACCTTGAGCAGGCCACTTAACCATCTGAATTCAATTTCTTTATCTACGAACATAATAAATGGCGTTTCTTGAGGTTATTTTGAAGATGAAATAAAATATACCTAAAGTGCTTAGCAATACGTGGCACATAGTAGGTGTTCAATAAATAAATTCCATTTCTCTTACTCCTTCCCACTCCCACCCCCAGGTTTTATGAACACCCTGGACCGCCTAACCGAATGTTGCACTGTTATAAATTTAAAAAGAGATAAAGCATCCCATGCCCTGAAGGCACCACAGAGAACATTGACTGACATGACATATTAAATCCAACCAAGTCCCAGGAGAGAGAACATTGTACATTTACATCTCTAAGTATTATAGATCCTTGTTAAGCAGTATCTGGAATGGAAGGAGAGTGGCCTGGTGAATTACCTAGGGGTGGAAATGACAATGTTAATAACCCCATCGAGTTCCAAGCCCTTGTCACTGCAAGTTACTGTATGAGGGTTTATGTTCAACTTTCCCTTACCCTCCCTGCAGAATTTCTCCACCCCCATTTTACTGTTCCCCTAGGGTATTCTTTCTTCAACTTAGATCACCCTACTCTGATGCTCACCCTCTTCAGCAAAGGCATTTAAAAACTAAAGATAATGGAGTTCTTAGACCCTAGAAATGACTTAGTCCAAGAGCCTCACATTGTAAGTAAGCTATCGTGGCCACCCAGCTGGTTAGGGAGGTCTCCTGTCTCCAGAATCTTAGTATCCATAGAACACACCCTGTAGCCTCTCTTGCAATGAGCTACTCTAGGCTCTAGGCACATTAGATCGATCAGGCATACTTTTAATTCAAGCTGAAGGAAATGACTCTAACACTTCCTGACCAGATGAGCCCCAAATTATCAGCCACTTAGATCCTCTGCTGTCAGAAACTGTCTGGATAATGACCAAAACCACAAAGAAATCTGTATGGGCAGGATGATTCCTCTTAATGAGACCTTTTGGTAAAATCCCAGGAATGTTGGGAGTCACGTTTTTCTCTCAGTCCCTTGAAAGAAAAACATCTCTCCCTCTCTGGACACTGGGAGGGAAATAGAAGAATGGTGACATCTGGTGGTCAGGACTTTCTGTGCTTTGGATACGGATGGTACAGATTCTGATCCTAATAAATTCACTTTGAAGCCAAGTTCCTGCAGGTGCTTAATAATTGTACCACCTGGTTGCCTAGTGATTTCTGAAAGACATCAATTATTTGAACTCTGAGGACCCACTGCTATAAAGGATATGACAGATGATTATTATTTCAGGATATTTTTTATACAAAACAGTGTTCTTGCCTGGAGAATCCCAGGGACGGGGGAGCCTGTTGGGCTGCCATCAATGGGGTCGCACAGAGTCGGACACGACTGAAGCAACTTAGCAGCATGTGTATATAGAGAAATAAAGTATATTTAGGTGTAATATTCATGTATATATATCATATGCATTTATATAATATATATTTGTATTACATATATTCTATTTGTATGAATAATATACTTCAGTGCTTTTGAGGGAAATTATATTATCTCAATTGTTTTCTTTATAGAGTTAAGGTTGTAACTTATAATAATAATTGCTAAATAACACCACTTATAGATGTAAAGATGCTTACTAGGATGGAGTTGTATGTTTCATCACGTTCTCTCAAGAGAGAATTGATTACAAGTTTAGAGAGGAAGAAAATAAGACAGTGGTATTTCAATAGTGAAAGCTCTGGCAGCTGATGGTCAAGCCCAGGCTTACATGATGAACAGTGATTCATTTTCTGCATTTCACCACTTGTGAACAATGGTGTTAGGTTCAAAGAAGAAAATGTTTGAAATTAATTCACAACAATGCAACAGTGTCTGTTGGTGTTACTAAATGTTCTCCATTTCTTTCCATGTTTGTTCCAGGTACCATCCTTTAGATAATTGCTCAATTATAAACTTAGAAAACACAACTCTGTCCATACAATCAAGTCCATTGTTTCTCAGAATTGCTTATTAAATTCTATGTGAATTATGTTAAGCTCTTTAACAATTTATAGAGTAGATTTTACTGTAGCCATTTTATAGAAAAAGAAGCCAAGACTGAAAAGTTAGCTAATACACTCACCAGAAGGCACTCTTGAGTAGTCAGTCAGGATTAAATGGAAAATTTTCCTGACCCCGGAGCCCTGAATCTTTCTACTATGTTGTGCTGCCCACCCTCAGGAAGAAATGAAGATCAGAAACCACTCTGAAGGGCACACTGAAAACTAAAGGGGATACTTAAGGTACTACAGATAAACCACCTTTCCTGACCTATTCATATTGAAAATTATAAGCCACAACATAACAACTGTACATGTAAACCTTATAAAGCTGAGACTCATGTGATTCTGTCTTTGGAGCAGCTCTCCCAAGTAAAAGAATGTTTTTCCTGCCCAGTACCTGACTTATCTTTAATGGCTTGAGAATTATCCACTATGTAATCCTGAGTGACTCCTAACATTCCCATTAATGATTGTTGTTCCATCACAGGTAATTTTTAACTTTTATACTTGTTTATAATTGCTTATAATGGAAATTTCTGTATTTCAGATCCTATTAGTCTAGTCTACTGTCGCTAAATTGTGTCCGACTTGCCGGGAGCCGGCATATTGCATATTGAGTGCATATTGCATATTGAGTGCAGCATTTTTCAGGATCTGGAATAGCTCAACTGGAATTCTATCACTGCCGGTAGCCAGCGAGAGGAGCTCCGCCCATGACAAAGGTCATGAGGAAGGAGGCTCGGCATACGCAAAGGCGGGATCGAGCCTCAGGAGTCCCCCTGGAAATTCTTGAGCATTTACACCCAAAACCAGAGTCTGCCTACTTTCTGCTTTGTGCTTTCACCTACACCTCTGACTTTACGGGGGCTGTCCCCCACTACCTCTCTGAAAAAAAGAGTTAGCTTACAGCTCCAGTTAATAATTCCTGGGTGTGACAGTGTTTAACCTACAAACTCCTTTGGAAATCCTCTAGCCTGCCTGAATAGGTTTTTCCGGCCACATATGATTGTTCAGAGCCTCCCAACTGTGAGAGGCAGGAGATGTTCTAAACTGTCTAAACACAGATTCTTTTGAGTAGTTAAAAGATTGATTAGAAATTGTATTGGTGAAGGGATTTTCACTTGTTGGGCCAATGTTTGCTGCTAAGTTTCCATATCCCTTACCTGCTGTGTCCCTGGCAGTGTATTGATTAATATAATTGGTGTAAGTAGTAGCTTTAATGTTTGTAACCTGGGACCCTTGAGTTAATTCTTTTTCTTGTTATAGCCCACCACACCTTTGCTCTGTAGGAATGCAACTTTATCTAATGCTTATGGAGGGTGGTGCTTGACTTATCACCTTTAGAGAAAAATAAGTTTTCTGAAGAAAGGGTCTTAAAATGTTAACAGGCCTCTGGGCCAGAAGATGATGCAAATCACCTAAGCTTTTGCATATGATAAGTTTGCAGGAAGAAAGCCTGGCTTGCTGCATGACTCTACCCCTTCCCCCATTATCCTCTATGCATAACTTAAGGTATAAAAACTACTTTGAAAAATAAAGTGTGGGCCTTGTTCACCGAAATTTGGTCTCACCATGTCGTTCTTTCTCTTACCTTCTGGCTGAATTATTCAGCCTCTTTTCTCCACTGAATTTCCTCACTGAGCTATCCTTATTTCAGCCTCTTTTCTCCACTGAATTTCCTCACTGAGCTATCCTCATTCTATTACTCTTTATATCCTTAATTAACGTTTAATTAAGCAGTTGTTTCCTGATCTTCGCCTACGCCATCTCTCCTTCGAATACTCTGGATCAGCCGGGGCTCGTCCCCGGCACCGACTCTTGTAACCTCATGGACTGTAGCCTGCCAGGCTCCTCTATCCATGGGATTCTCCAGGCAAGAATACTGGAGTGGGTTGCCATTTCCTTCTCCAGGGTATCTTCCAGATCCAGGAATCAAACCTGGGACTCCTGCATTGCAGGCCAATTCTTTACTGACAGAGCTACAAGGGAAGCCTTCTCTTGGAAGACAAGTTGGTCCCAGTAGTGATTTGAAGGCAAATTACACTTGAGAATGTCAAATGTTTACAAATTTCATACCTTAAAAATGATAGAGTATATTTTAAAGATAATCATAATGCTTAAGATGACATTATTTGTAAAAACAGGAGAGTTAGGTTTCTTCCTATATATGATTGTATTGATGGTGCTTTATTAGTTTCCAATTGCAAAAGTAACAAATTACCACAAACTTGGTGGCTTAAAATAATGCAAACATATTGTCTCATACAGTTCTGGAGGTTAGAAGTTCTAAATGAGTATCAAGGGGATAAAATCAAGTGTCAGCAGAATTGGTTTCTTCTGGGGGATCTAAGAATTCCTTGCTGCATCTATCTTCTAGAGGTTGCAGCATTCTTCAGCTGCTGGCTACATCACTTCAATCTTCGCTTCTGTCATCACATCACTTTCTCACTACCTCCATCTTATAAGAGCCCTGTGATTATATAGACCACTTGGATAATCCAGGCTGATTGTCCCACCCAAAGATGCTTAACAGTCGTAGCTGCAAAGTCTCTTTTGTCATATAAGGTAATATTCACAGGTTTCAGAAATTAGGTTGTAAACATCTTTGTTGTTGTTGTTCAGTCACTAAGTCATATCCAACTCTTTTTGACACCCTGGACTGCACATGCCAGGCCTCCTTGTTCTTCACTATTTCTTGGAGTTTGCTCAGACTTGTGTCCTTTGAGTATGCGATGCCATCCAACCATCTCATTCTCTGTCCCTCCCTTCCCCTCATGCCCTCAATCTTTCCTAGTATCAGGGTCTTTTCTAGTGAGTCAGCTCTTTGCATCAGGTGGCCAAAGTACTGGAGCTTCAGCATCAGTTCTTACAGTGAGTATTCAGGGTTGATTTCCTTTAGGATTGATTGGTTTGATCTCCTTGCTGTCCAAGGGACTCTCAAGAGTCTTCTTCAGTCCTGGAGGATCCTTCAGCTCACCAGACTGTCTTCTGGCCCCTAAAGATTTACATCCATCTCACATCAAAATATATGACCCTTTTCCAACATCCTCCAAAGTCTCAACTTATTACAACATCAACGTACAGTCTAAAATCTCTTTGCATATTTATCAGTTTGACAGTTCCAAACCACTTTACTAAATCATGGAAATTAAGATTGAGTGAGACTGTGGGTATAATCCATCCTTGGCAAAATTCTTTTCTGTCCCTAGACCTGTGAGACTTGAAAACAAATGATCTGATCCCCCAAATAGAATGGTGAGATAGCCATAGGATAATAGTTAGAGACATTCCCATTCAAAAAGGAATAAAATAGAAGAAGAAGCCACTAGTGCTGAGCAATTTTGAAGTCCAACTATGAAACACTATTTCAGGGCCTATTTTAATCTTCTGTGGCTCTATTGTCTAAACCCAGGAATCCACTCTCAGTCATGCTTCCTTTTTAAAGAAGAGTAGGACCAGTTTTCACCTGAATAGTTTAACCCATCTGTTTCGTGCGTGTGGAATTTTGGGAGTTCAACAGTCTTTTTAAGTTTTGTCCTCTCTCTGTTCCCTTCAAGTTCAAGCTGGCAATATTTCTTCTCATATTACAACATCAAAAACCTCATGGGTCTCCCATGCTTGTCCCAGAGATGTCGTCCATTAGACAACATGCTTCTCCACATATTTTTGGATAGGTCTATGAGATGGCTAAAGAGATTGATGGATCACATGCTTAATTTTTTCAAAGAAATCATTGTACTACAGAATATATATATACACACACACATATATACATATATATATACGTTGTTGTTCAGTTGCCAAGTTGTGTCTGACTCTTTGAAACCCCATGGACTGCAGCATGCCAGGCCTCCCTGTCCCTCACCATCTCCCAGAGATATATATTTGATTCCAGGTACTAGCAAAAGACTGTCCAGCCATATCCTTGGCTTCCCTCTAGAGCATGCTTTCCTAACAGTAAATCTCCAACTTTTAGCCAAAATCTGGATAGGCTGAGAATTTCCAAAATTACTTAGTCCTAGTTCAGTTTGCTTAATAGTACTTTTACCAATTTATCTCTTTCTTCTTGGATTTTACTAAAAGCAACAAGAATAAGCCAGGTTGTACCTTCAATACTTTGCTTGGAAATCTCTTCAGTTAAATATCTAATTTCACGATTGACAAATTCTTCTTTTCATGTAAATGTAGGACACAATTCAGCTAACCTTTCTGCTGCTATATATTAATAGCAAGAATCTTCTTTTTTTCTGGTTTTGAATAACATTTTCCTCATTTCCTCCCAAGCCCTTACCAGCAATCTTTAACAGCCGTATTTCTACTAACTGTGTATTCCAGGCAATCTAGGCTTTTTCTATCATGCTCTTAGAACTTCTTCCAGCGTCTACCACTTATCTGATTCTGAAGTCATGTCCACATTTTTAGATGTTTGTTATAGCAGCACCTCACATCCAGATACGAGAATCTGTAGTGGTTTTCAATTGCTGCTCTAACAAATTACCACAAACACAGTGGCTTGAACAACACCAATTGACTCACTTACAGTTTGGAGGTCAGAAGTCTAGAATCAAGGTGCTGACAGGGCTGCATTTCTTCTGGAGGCTTCAGAGGATATTCTGTTTCCTTGCCCTTTCCAACTTCTGAAAGTTGTTTTCTGTCCTTGGCTCATGATCCCATATGAGATCACCTTTCCTGCCTCTACTACCATTGTCCCAGGTCCTTCTTCTAACTCTAGTCTCTTGCCTCCCTCTTATAAGGACCTTTGTTGTTACATTGAGCAAATCCACAAAATCCAGGATAATTGCTCCATCTCCAAATCCTTAATTTGATCACATCTTAATCACACTCAAAATTTCCAGAGATTAGAGTGTGACAAATTTGTGGTGCTCTTTTCAGCCTACCCTAAGCCCCAGTTCACCACTCCTTGGAACTGTGCCCCTGGTCATGTAACTTTACAGTGCCCTCTTTCTGTGACGGGGGCATCCTCCTCACACTTGGACTCTGAGGTTGGCCCTATGATTTGCTTTGACTCATAGAAAGAGGCAAGTGATGCCCTCAATGGGTCCTTCAGATTTCCTACTGCCTTTGAGCTCTTGCCATTGCCATGAGAAGGAATGTTTCCATCAGTCTAGCCCACTGGTCCCATGAGATAGATGAGGAATGTGTGGGGCACAGTTGCCCCAGAGAAACTCAGTTTAGGGTGGAGCCTCCAGCTGCTCCACAGACAAAATAATAAGTTAGAGCGGATAGGCTCTGCCACTAGACCTCAAATGTGAGAAATAAATGCTTATTGTTGAATGCCATTTACTCCAGGGTGATTCATTAAGCAGAAAGACAATTCTTTTTATCTCCACAATAACTGTAAGGCCTAAGGGAAAATTACCCATGCCCATCCAATTGTTCAAAATACCTACAGTCATGTGAATTTTACCACACATACATACACACACTTCATTTTATGGAATATGAAGCAAACTTTTAATTCTTTATAAAAACTGTTTCCAAAGAAAACATATGGGCTGAAGCAAAGAGGAATCAGAGAAAAACTGGAGAAGGCAGTGATTTAAAAATTTTAAAAAAAAGTTGAAATTATGAGGGAGGATGTTTACTGAAATAGGTTTCCTAAAGACACGAGAAGTCTGTAAAGTACACTTTCAGGTCATGCACACTGACTCTTCCTTGTTTCACAAATTTCGCAAATTAGAGAGTGTTTCCCAAAGTATTCTTTGCAACCCTGGTTTGGCAGTCTTAACTGATGTTGTTGCTGTTGTAGGTGTAGTCATTGTGTCCTGACAGACAACTAACCGTATACATCTCTTTCCAACTCCACCTTCAGCAGTTCAGTGACATTAGGTGACAGCTAGCAATGAACTTTGGTGGAGCATTTACACCACGGAGATCTTGCTTCGGCTCTGGATATACGCACTGAGTCATAATAGCAAGTGTATTTCTTACATTAGGTCATAGTCAGAAGCTCTGAAGGCCGTGGCTCCCATAGTGATTGAGTAAACTTCAACTTCCTGCAGTACTAATGATCTATTTGTGCAAAACATTTTTGCCCCTGGAAGCAAAGCCTGACACAGTAACAAAGCAAATGGTAACATTACCCACATTAATTTGGAAACAGGCATTTTTCTGTGGAAGCTTCTGCCATGGGTGTTTAGGTTTCTGTGTTTCTCTTTGTCCTCTAGCTAGCTGCAGCAGCTGGGGGGCAGAGAGTATGTGTTTGTAGATATTTTATCCTAATGCTTCAGGCTACAAATTACAATTTATGTCAGTAATAAGAAAAGAATGGGTGTTTTCTTTGGCTAACTTCAAAAGATGGCGGTGGTCCCTTCCCCCCTTCTCTCAGACCATGCCATTGCCCCAGCAGCGCTATTCAGAAGTGAGGTGGGGGACAGCACTGACTGAACCATGCTGGTGGCCCTTGTCTGCATCCCGCAGGTCCTTGCCCAGCAATTTGAGAGACTTCATGCTCAAGAATAATTCACCAGCTCACCTGGGCTGGGAACTTGAAGCAAATCCTGTGGAGGTTGGAACAATCTCTGTGTTAACACAACAATGTTAAAAGCTAGTTTTGTGTATTCATCCTGATGAGGAGGCTGAGATGTTGCTCTTCATTGAATTTCCGCATTTGGTGAAACATCATATGTTTTGACAAACATACCCAATATTTTCTCTTGCTTTATGACTTTCTGTGTATCCTGAGTCTCAGACACACTTAAGAGTCCTGGTGCCTCTCTGCCTGTTTTACTGAGGTTCCCACTTTCACTATAGTAGAAATTTAAACAGGGGCACTAGGGATAGATACTCATGTAAAAGGCACCTTCCTGGAGCCATATGGTACTAACCATCTCAAAAACCCTTAGTCAAGTTTATTTCCTACCCCTATACCCTTTACACACACAATGAGGGTGGCATTGGCAGGACTTTCCCACATCCCAATCGCCAAAGCCTCACTGTTTGATCAGTTGACTAGTCACTCTCACCTAAATAGCCATCTGATATCAAGTTAAGCTCTTACCCACCTCCACAACTTTCAACTAGATGGGTGCCACCGAGCAGCTCCTGTAGGGGCACAATGGAGGCCAACTTGTGGCGGCTTTCCCAGAGAGCAACAGTTGACCAAGGAAATCCTAAAAGAATAACAATGGTGGAAGGTCTAGTTGAAACCATAGGTAATTCTACATGCCAGACGTCATTCTTGGGGCTTCACATCTATTTTCAAAGAACAAGGCCCACCATGATCTGGCCCCTTTCTCATCTTCATACCTCTTCTCACACATTTTATGTTTGAGTCAACTGAAATGATCAATATTTGAAGTTCCCCAAGTATGGAATGTTATTTTACCCCATCATGCTTTGACCCAGGCTGAAAAACACACTCACCTAATCTGGCAAATTCTTACCACTTTTCAGGATCCAAGGCAAGTACCCTTTCTAGAAATCTCCCCTCCCTGTGCCTTTCAAGCAAGGAGCCCACTCCCTCCTCCACAATCCCTGGTACTCACTTCCAGTTTTGCACCCACCATGCTATCCTGGAGAGGCTGTCTCCAGTCTGTCTCTGCAGGACATTCCTAGCCCCTTGAAGATGGTGTGTTGTGCATGCTAAGTCACTTCAGTCATGTCCAACTCTTTACAACACAATGGACCATAGCCCACCAGGCTCCTCTGTCCATGGGATTTTCTAGGCAAGGATACTAGGATAGGTTGCCATGCCCTCCTCCAGGGGCTCTTCCAAACCCAGGGATCAATTCCAGGTCTCCCACATTGCAGAGAGATTCTTTATTGTCTGAGCCACCAGGGAAGCCCCTTTGAAGATAGGGTCTTATTTAATTCATGCTTCCCTGGGTCAGAGAGATCTGCTGGAAAAGGGAAAGGCTACCTACTCCAGTATTCTTGGGATTCCCTTGTGGCTCAGTTGGTAAAGAAACCACCTGCTATGCAGGAGACCTGGGTTTGATCCCTGGATTGGGAAGATCCCCTGGAGAAGAGAAAAACTACCCACTCGAGTATTCTGGCCTAGAGAATTCCATGGACTGTACAGTCCATGGGGTCACAAAGAGTCAGACACGACTGAGTGACTTTCACTTTTCACTTTCATTTTCAGCATATAGCTTGGGTCTTCCCAGGTGGCACTAGAGGTGAAGAATCCACCTGCCAATGTAGGAGGTACAGAAGACTCAGGTTTGATCCCTGGGGTGGGAAAATTTCCCTGGATTAGGAAATGGCAACCCACTCCAGTATTCTTGCCTGGAAAATTCCATGGGCAGAAGAGCCTGGCAGGCTACAGTCCATGAGGCCACAAAGAGCCAGACACAACTAAACACCATTGCATTGCAGAATATGGCTTGCAGATAGCTAGTCTCAATAAATACTGGGTTTGTTGAATTAATTTACAACTGATTGAATTAAACTGGGGGTTCAGTTCACATTGATATAGTGAAGAAAGAGAAGGACATAGAAATGGAAAGGGTGGGATGGTCCATCCTGACTTTTTGCCAAGGGCAGGTTCCATGTACCTTTTATAGCCATAATAAGAAAGAAGAGAAAACAAAAAGCTTCAGAGTTAATATCTTGGTGGCAAACTAGGTCATAGTGAAGCTGAGGGTATTTAAATTGGTCTTCTCTCTAGGGAGGCATGCTACATAAATTAATACACTGAACCATGGCCTGAAGGGCCCCAAGGCTTTAATAAATAAAGAGCTGTACTGGGCCAAATAAGAACATTACACTGCCAAACGTCCTGATGTCTCAGTTACAATAACAATGTTTCCTGGGTGTGGGCCAGAGAGCAGCTCAAAGAACATTAAAGAATTTTTGTGCTCCTCTTAAATTCCTCTTTGATTGAAGAGACAACTTTGGCATCTTCCAAAAGCAAAGCGGGCATCTCCAGTCTGCTTAGGCTCCTGCCTGACTCTGGCTTGAAAGGAAAGGCTATCTCTGGAGCCTTTCTGCACTGTTTTCTTCTTTGAGGCTTCTCCATTTGTTTAGGACAAAAAGCCAGCTGATGTTAAAGGGACAGTTCTGCTGGGTATGCTGGGATTTTTTTAACAAGACCTCTTTTACAGAGAAAAAGAGGATACTTCTTGGGATGAATTCCCTCTATCCCACTATATAATATCATGATATTTAAGCGATACAGGATCTTAGAAGTTATTCAATGTCTTATGTTACAGATGAAAAAACTAAGGTCCCAAGGGTGATCAAACACACTCACAGTCACAGAGTAGGGCCAAAATTAGTTCAGGGTTCCAATCTGGTGCTTGATTCATTCAGCACTTCTTATTGTTTGAATATCTCTAACTTTCCATCAAAAGATTGAAAAAAATTTTTTTAAAACAAAGATTGATATTTGGCCATTCATAGCACCATGGATGGACTCAGAGGGTATTGTTGTTGTTTAGTTACTAAGTCATGCTTTTTGTGACCCCATGGACTGAAGCATGCCAGGCTTCCCTGTCCTTTATTATCTCCTGGAGTTTGCTCAAACTCAGGTCCATTGAGAAGGTGCTGCTATCCAACCATCTCATCCTCTGTCGCCCCCTTCTCCTCATGCCCTCAATCTTTCCCAGCATCAGGGTCTTTTCCAGTGAGTCAGCTCTTCATATCAGGTGGCCAAAGTATTGGAGCTTCAGCATCAGTCCTTCCAATGAATATTCAGGGTCAATTTCCTTTAGAATTGAATGGTTTGATCTCCTTGCTGTCCAAGGGACTCTCAAGAGTCTTCTCCACCACCACAGTTTGAAAGCATCAATTCTTCAGTGCTCAGCCTTCTGTATGGTCCAACTCTCACATCCATACATGACTACTGAAAAAGCCATAGCTTTGACTATAAGAACCTTTGTCAGCAAAGTGATGTCTTTGCTTTTTAATACACTGTCTAGGTTTGTCATAGCTATTTTTCCAAGGAGCAAGCATCTTTTAATTTCATAGCTGCAGTCACCATCCTCAGTGATTTTGGAGCCCAAGAAAATAAAATCTGTCACTGTTTCCACTTTTTCCCCTTCTATTTATGCTAAGTAAAATAAGTCAGAGAAATACATATACTGTACAATACTACCTATATGTGGAATCTAGAAAACACAACAAACTAATGAATATAATACAAAAGAAGCAGATACACAGATATAGAGAATAAAGTAGTGGTTACCAGTGGGAGGGGAAAGGCACTCTTAGGGGTAGGGAAGTGGGAGGTACAAACTGCCGAGTGTGAGATAGGCTATATGGTTGTACTCTGCAACATAGAGAATACAGGCAATACTTTGTAATAATTGTAAATGAGGTATAACCTTTGAAATTGTATTTAAAAACTTACTAGGAAATATACACAATAAAATATTGTTTACAAAAAAAGGAAGTTACTGCAGTAAGTAATCCATATGGGAGGTGATGAATCTGCAAAAAGGATGGACAGCAGAAGCGATGAGGCAAAGACAGGGACTTCCCTGGCAGTCTAGTGTTAAGACTCCACTGCAGGGGGTGCAGGTTCAGTTCCTGGTCTGGAAACTAAGAGCCTGCATACCACACGGCCAAAATAGAGGTAAAGACAGATGAGACACGTATACAGGAGGTGGACCCAGAGGGCCGTAGAGACGGATTGAACGAATAGAGAGGGAGTGATCGGTGATCTATGGCCAGCCATAGAGAAATAATCTGCACAGCAAGATTTCTCAAGCTTTCCTCAGCACCATTAGTATTTTTGGCCAGATGATTCTTTGTTAGGAGGAGATGTGCGACTGTCCTAGGCATTTTAGGATGTTTAGCATCATCCCAGGTCTTTACCCACCAGATCCCAGTACCACATCTTGCCTTCCCCCATTTATGACAACCAAGAATGCCTTAAGGTATTGCCAAGGGTCAGGGCAGGATGAGGGAGGGGAGCAAATCATCTCCCAGTAAGGTTTCTCAACAACTGACCTGAACACCAGCAGCTTTGGCATCACAAGAAACCTTGTTAGAAAAGCATTTTCTGGAGCCCCAAACCAGATCTACTAAGCCAGAAACTCTGAGGTGGTACCCAGCAAGCTTTGTTTGAATGAGGCCTCCCAGGGAACTGTGAGAACCAGTGGTACCAGAGGGGAGGAAGGAAGGTGAAGTTGAGGTTAGAGGCTCTGGACTGGATAGGGTACTTCTGACCTGAAGAGGGTGTGTCCTAGAGGAAGATTAGGTGTCTCCTATAACTCTGCTTAAAACAAGGTCAGACCACTTTTTCCTGAAGCCAGCATGTAAGGGGTAGAGAGAGAGCTAGAGGATCATGCAAGGTCCAAGGATGGTGATTTATTTTTTGGACAAAGCTTAAGTATCTGTACAAGTGTAGTCCAAAGAGCCATCTGGGACAGGGTTTAAAAGCTGCAAAGAGAGACATAGAAAATCTAAGAGAGAGTAGTTCAAAAGAAAGTAAAATCTGTAAGTAAACAATGCAAAACATCAAAGAATACAGTGGCAGAATGGTGTGGTTTAGACCACAGTCTCATGGGAGAGGTAGGGGAAAGTTCATTATTCAGGTTCAAAGTTAGCCTTGGGAATGTCCCTGGATCCTGCAAGGGTCTCATTGAAGATTCAATTCTGGTGTATATTCTTGCAAAATACCTATCGTTTCAGGCCAAGGAGAAAGAACTAAGTCCTCAATTATTTGGACATACCAATTAAAAGGGTTTCCTTTATTTAATGAGTTTCATTGCTCAAATTAAGAAGTTCTTTTCCCACCTTATCAATCCATTTATCTTGCTCACAGATCCCACTTCAGTGGCCTGGAAACTTCAGCTTCATAAATCATTGTAGAGTCCTGGACTCTTGGTGTGAGAGGGTACCTTAGAGGTGAGCTGGTCTCTGTTCTCTCTTTGGGCAGGTAAGGCCTATTTATGCTCACCATCATAGGTAATTCAACTGAGCACCCAAAAGAGAATGAGATTTGCTCAAGGAAACAGAGTCACCTTGTCAGTATGTTACACAGTAAATATTAAATGATGTGCTTGATACTGACGGCTCCATGACTGGATGTCTGAGCATTATCAGGGTATAGACCGTAACTGACAATTTCAGAGTGATGAATACAAACCCTGAAACAAATAATGCTTGTTGAGAAGATAGCTAGTTAATGTTACATAACTGGAAAGACCCTATGGACCAAAGAGGTAGATTCTCGGGCCATTTGCAGTACCCACAACTCCCTTAGGGATCTCCTTCCAGTGAGTCATCATGCTGGTTCCCTCTGAGCCTTTTCTCCTCCTAACTGTGGCAAACTGGGAAAGAAGTAGACACTTGATCTAAGTACAACCAGGGTACAGGCTCTGCAAAATCTCTGTTCAAATAGAGACTTCACTGATCAATCAGATTCCCCCTGTCTCTGGACTCTGAACTGCAGTTGAAAGGAGAAAGGCAGTTAGTTGGTATTGTGAGGACAATTGAGAGGGGCTTGGAGAGAAGAGAAAGAAACTGTCACAAAGATAATGGAGCCCTAGGGTGAGGCTCACAATGATCTAGGCACTGGGGTTGCTTTGGATTTGGAGCAAACTCTGAACTCTTGACTAGATTTCCAGGCTCTGGTAAGCCCCATTTGCCCCCAGGATCCTGGTGATGCTACTCCTGGGCTAATAGAACAAGCCTGAAGCTGTGATTCCAACCAAACCAAACCAAATCAAACAACAACAACCAAAAAGCTCTTTCTTCCTTCCTCAAAGAATTTGGAATCTCTGTTGTTTGCAACAAGATACGCCTGGGCTGACAGTCTACTCTAGAACCTCTATTACTGCTGCAGCCGCTGCATGTTGGTAATGTTCATGCTGAGTAGCTTCAGTCATGTCCAGCTCTTTTCCACCCTGTGGGCTGTAGCCTGCCAGGCTCCTCTGTCCATCGGATTCTCCAGGCAAGAATACTGGAGTGGGCTGCCATGCCCTCCTCCAGGGGATCTTCCTAACCCAGGGATCAAACCCGCATCTCTTGCATCTCCTGTATTGGCAGGCAGGTTCTTTACCACTAGTGCCACCTGGGAAGCCCCAGCCCCAGTACATACAAACCTAAAAAGAGGCCAGAGTATCCCAGCAAAAGCCCCATGTGCTAGACCTTAGATAACCTTCTATCAAAGGACTATGTTCAGAGGGAAGGAAGGTCAGCGGATCCACAGTTGTCCTCTGTACTTGCAGTAGGGACAGTGCAGCTAAGGTTAGTGATAATAGTAATGTCTGTGGAGGAGAGGGTAAGAAGCAGTCTAGCCAGCAGAATTCTCAACAAAGGTTTCAGTAACATACTTACCCCTTTTCCTTCCAGCAGTCAGTTTTGGGTGTGCAAGATCTGTTCTCTGCTCTCAAGAAGCTCATTGTTTAGTGGGAAAACAACTATGCAAGCAAGTGAATGTGATACAATGTGACAGGTACTGAGATTGTTGCAAATACAGGGGAAGTGAGAAGATACACTAAAGAGAGAAAGGAGGAACAGGGCATGCTGAAAGAGAGAAGGACATGTGTGAAGCCCTGGAGGCCAGGAAGCATGCGGAGTAGCACCCAGAGTGCAAATAACCCAAGAAATATGGGTTTGATCCCTGGGTCTGGAAGATCCCCTGGAATAGGTAATGGCAACCCACTTCAGTCTTCTTGTCTGGGAAATTCCATGGACAGATGAGCCCAGTGGGTTATAGTCCATGGAATTGCAGAGTCAGACATGACTGAGCGATTGAGCACACACACCCAGAGTGCTATGGATGAGGGAGCCAGGGAGGGTCAGAGATGAGTGAGGCCAAGCCAGGTCAAAATGGGCCTCATCAGAGACCCCCAAACTTGCTCATTTCTCTGCTCTCTTAGTTTGTGAGTTGTTTTTTCATGGTGCCCTGAAGCAAAAAGAAATATATGGAATTAATACAGTTCCATATATTAAATAGTTGGGTTTAAGCAATTAAATGGGTATTTATGTCCTAACGATTATTGCCACTCAAAAAAATGTACATAAACTAAATGAAAAACACATATTACCACTCTGTTCTTAAAAGATCATGATTAATTATGAACAGGACTCCTGTTGGAACCAGCACAGTTTCTCAAACCTTGGAATCAGATTGGACTCTGCCACATCATTTTCTGCTTCAACTTGAATTTTGGGTGATATTTCATTTTCATCATTATGACCACACAAACCCCAGCAAAGATATAGTGTTATTAAAGGAATGAGTTGGGTGGGATGCTGAATTGTGAACTGTCTTAGACTGGTGTCCCTCAATGTTGAGGACTGCTGCATTTCCCTCAAAAATGTAAAATATCCTGGGTTCTCCTGTGAGTTTTCCTCCAGGTACTCTGATGCACTTCAGAGTCCAGTGTGGGAATCCTGGGGCCATGATATGGTTCCTGGTTTCCCAAAGAGAATGAGACCCAATGAGACCACACAACGGAAAACTTGGAGTTAATACTGGGATCCTTAGCAATTATTGGCATTGTTGGTGAAAGATAGAGGAACTCTGGGGACAAAGAAGAGATATATGTATACAAAGAACTGGCTTAAAACTCAACGTTCAAAAAACGAAGATCATGGCATCTGGTCCCATCACTTCATGGCAAATAGATGGGGAAAAAATGGAAACATGACAGACTTTATTTTCTTTGGCTCCAAAATCACTGCAGATGGTGACTGAAGTCACGAAATTAAAAGACACTGGCCCTTGGAATAAAAGCTATGACAAACCTAGACAGCATATTAAAAAGCAGAGACATTACTGACAAAGGTTCATATAGTCAAAGCTATGGTTTTTTCAATAGTCATGTATAGATGTGAGAGTTGGACCATAAAGAAGGCTGAGCACTGAAGAATTGATGCTTTTGAACTGTGGTGTTGGAGAAGACTTGAGAGTCTCTTGGAATGCAAGGATCAAACCAGTCAATCCTAAAGGAAATCAGTCCTGAATATTCATTGGAAGGACTGGTGCTGAAGCTGAAGCTCCAATACTTTGGCCACCTGATGTGAAGAACTAACTCACTGGAAAAGACCCTGATGCTGGGAAAGATTGAAGGAAGGAGGAGAAGGGAATGACAGAAAATGAGATGGTTGGATGGCATCACCGACTGAATGGCCATGAATTTGAGCAAGCTCCAGGATTTGGTGATGGACGGGGAAACCTGGTGTGCTGCAGTCCATGGAGTCACAGAGTCGGACACGACTGAGCAACTGAACTGAACTGAGAGCTGATTCACTTTGCTGGACAGCAGAAACTAACATAACATTGTAAAGCAACTGAACTCCAATACAAAAAATAATAAAAAAATTAAGTTATTTAAATAAAAAGCAAACAAACAAAAAAGAGAAACTCTTTGGACACATGCAATGTAGATGGAGATAAAGGAACAGCGGAAGGTAGAGATGGTAGCCAAGGAGATGCTGTGTACTTGAGAGATTATTATTAAGCCTCTCTAAAGGATTTTGGTTTCTGTTACCCAGTAATAACCCTCAGCCTGGGTGAGAGGAAGAAGGCTGTGAACTTGAATCAGCCAGCCCCTCCAGGGTTTGAACATGGCGGGGTATACTCTGATGACCCCCTACTCCACCCTCTGTCGCTTTGGTGGTTGTGTGCTGTCTGTGTGTAGGCGCTTCATTTCTGTTTCCACCAAACACAAAAACACTGAAATAATTGCTGTGGGCCCTAGGCCTCTTCCATTCTAATCCCCAGTTTTCTGTCCATTGTGAGTGGAATTCCAGGGTTTCCAATGGACTATAGAGGCAACAAATGTCAAAGGAGACAAAAAGATGAAAAAAAAGAAAGAGGAAAAAAAAAAAAAGTCAGCAAGCAGCAAACACAGAACTTAACAGGAATGGAAAGACCCCTTCCGTGAAGGAGATAAAGCAGAGAATGCCTGACCTTTATTCACGGGAGATGAGATACAGTCAAAAGAGCAGATGCCATGAGAAGAAAGGGGCAAGAGAGTCCTGGAGAGACAGAAGCATTTTTCTATCACTTGGACAGTGGTGACATTATTAAGTCCCTGCCCGAGTTGCCTCCTACAGGAATTGTCTCTCTGGGTTGCCTGAGGAATGGGTAGAGACGCTCCTAGGAAGAACAGGCAGCTGGTGGCATGGAATAATTAGAAAGTCACATAAACTCCCCGGCCCTGGACCAAAAATAACCTCCCAACAGGCCTTCTACCAAACCTGGAATGCTCACCATTGTCACACTGCTTTTGAATTGGGGCACTGTGTCTCCAGGGTTCCTCTGTTAAAATAGAAAGGTGTTATTCAGGGAGGATACAGCATTAACCCAACAGTGTTTGCCCAGATTTTAGTTCAGAATGGCTAATGGTTAGCCAATATAATCTAATAAATTATCTACTAATGTACACTTCTGTATCTCACATCACCTATCCCTGTAAGACAGATTATCTCAAAATTAGTGGCTTAAAACAGTAAGAATTTACTCTCATAGTTTGTGTGAGTCAGAAATTTGGGAGTGGCTTTGCTGGCAGTTCTGGCTTAGGACCTCTCAAGAGAATGTGGTTAAGGTTTTGGCTGCAGCTGCAGTTCTCTGAAACCTTGAACACTTTCAGGATGGCTCACTCATTTGGCTCTTAGCAGGCAGCCTCAGAGGCTTACCAAACGTGCCTCTCCAGGGGGCTGTCTGAGCATCCTCACAACATGGCTGCTGGCTTCCCTCAAGAGTGAATGATCTAAGAGCCAGAAGCAGAGAAGGAAGCTACAATGCCATTTATGACCTAGACTCAGAAGTTATGCTCTCTCACTTCTGACACACCCCATTCCTTGGGATAAAATCACTAAGCCCAGGCCATATTCTGGGGGAGAATGATTAAGCTCCATCTCTTGAATGGAAGAGTATCACAGATTTGTAGGCATGTCTGAAACTCGTCACAGCTAATCAACCAATAGCCATAAAGAAATGGGGGATAGTCCAGGTAAGAACTTTTTAAAAAATAGTTTTCCTGTACTATATTTGACATAGCCATACAATCTACCAATTCAAGGTGTACAATTCAGTGGGGTTTAGTACAATCAGGGCTGTACAGCCATCACCAGTAATTCCAGATCATTTACATCACCTCAGAAACAAAGCCTGTATCCATTAATGGTCATTCCCCATTCCTCCCACTCACCAAGCCGCCCTACTACTACTACTAAGTCATTTCAGTCGTGTCCGACTCTGTGCGACCCCATAGATGGCAGCCCACCAGCCTCCCCATCCCTGGGATTCTCCAGGCAAGAACACTGGAGTGGGTTGCCATTTTCTTCTCCAATGCATGAAAGTGAAAAGTGAAAGGGAAGTTGCTCAGTCGTGTCCGACCCTCAGCAACCCCATGGACTGCAGCCTTCCAGGCTCCTCCATCCATGGGATTTTCCAAGCAAGAGTACTGGAGTGGGGTGCCATTGCCTTCTCTGCACCAAGCCCTAGGCAACCACTAATCCACATTGGGGATTAGGTTAATTTTTAAACATTTTTAGTTTAATTTAAATTTTTATTTATTCAAACAATTTTTAAAGGTTACTTTCCATTTATAATTATTACAAAATATTGGCTACATTCCCCTTGTCGTACAATTCTTGAGCCTATTTTTACATCCAATAGTTTCTACCTCCCCCTCCCCCACCCCTATATTGCCCCTGTCCTCCAGGTGGAAACCACCAGATGCTGGTAACCATTATGTTACTTTTGATAGACAGTTAGTAAAAGAGAAAAGATCAGAATAGATTTCTGTTCTGGTCTTCCACCTTGCTGAGGAGGGCATGGCAACCCACTCCAGTGTTCTTGCCTAGAGAATGCCATGGACAGAGGAGCCTGGCCATCTACAGTCCATAGGATCATGCAGAGTTGGACACGACTGAAGTGAGTAAGCAGCAGCAGCTCCCACCTTGCTAAGGCTGGTCAGAGGAGGGCAGTCGGAGGCAGGAACCCAAATATGGCAGTGGCAGAGATATTGCCAGGCCTACCTGTGTGCTACACACAGCAGTCAGAGACCACTCAGGACCTCTTACCTTCAGCAGCCAGAGCAAAGACACTGCCTAGGAAACTGGGTCTGCCTGATGGTCTCTGGTGAGGGCCCTGAGAAGCAGACCAGCAACCTGAGGATTCTGATGCCTTGTAGCAGGGCTCAGGGGCCTGAATGGAGTGCTACAGGTTGAGAGATGCTGGATCTAGAATCTGATACACCTTTGTTAGGATCCCAGCTCTGCTAACTTGTGTCTCTAGTCAAATTGCATGAATTTATTTAAGTAGAGTTTTCCTTGGAGGGTAGTACAAATTCTCTTTTTAATTTTCCTCCTGCCTATTAGTTCCTGAGACTCACCACAGAAGTACCAAACTTGCAATTTAGTTGTAAGTATTAGATAAAATAGATAACTAATGAGAACTTACCATATAGCACAGGGAACTCTACTCAACCCTCTGTGGTGACCTGAATGGGAAGGAAATCCAGAAAAAAAGGGGATATATGTATATGAACAGCTGATTCACTTTGCTGTACAGTAGGAACTAACAACATTGTAAAGCAACTACACTGCAATAAAAATTAATTTTAAAAAAAAGGAGTATATGAATATACTTAGCCTGAGTATGCAATGGCACCCCACTCCAGTACTCTTGCCTGGGAAATCCCATGGACGAAGGTGCCTGCTGCTGCTGCTGCTGCTGCTAAGTCACTTCAGTTGTGTCCGACTCTGTGCGACCCCATAGATGGCAGCCCACCAGGCTCCCCTGTCCATGGGATTCTCCAGGCAAGAACACTGGAGTGGGTTGCCATTTCCTTCTCTGGACGAGGGCGCCTGGTAGGCTGCAATCCATGGGGTCGTGAAGAGTTGGACACGACTGAGTGACTTAACTTTTCACTTTCATGCATTGGAGAAGGAAATGGCAACCCACTCCAGGGTTCTTGCCTGGAGAATCCCAGGGACAGGGGAGCTTGGTGGGCTGCCGTCTATGGGGTCGCACAGAGTTGGACATGACTGATGCGACTTAGCAGCAGTAGCAGCAGACTGAGTATATGCATGCGTGCTCATTTGCTTCAGCCCTGTCTGACTCTTTGTGATCCCATGGATTGTAGCCCGCTAGGCTCCTCTGTCTGTGGGATTCTCCAAGCAAGAATATTGGACTGGTTGCCATGCTCTCCTACAGGGATTCTTCTCAACCCAGTGATCGAACCCACAACTCTGATTCTCCTGCATTGGCAGGTGGTTTCTTTACCACCTGGGAAGCCCCAGTAAAAAAGAAGCATATGGATATACTTAGCCTGAGTACTTTACATATATTATATTTTCAACAGAGGATGGTTATTGCTACTATTATTCACAAGGTTGCCTGGGAATCACTTGCAGTTAGGCTGAGAGCCTGAGCATGTGGAGATAGGAATCCAGGTGAGTCTCCCTTACCTTTCTCCAGCGTGGGACACACCTCTTTTGCCTCCTTTGGGGATGCTCTATGTCTTTCTTTTGAACGGAGGGTGAATTTGAAAAACTATTTTGTTCTCACTGCACTTAGAAACACAGCAAGAGCTTAGAAATACTGCTATGTAAGCTTATACATTTATATAAAAGTTGGTTTCTTCTGTTTTGAATGCACACCATCTCAAAAACACATATGTACACAAATGCACTGCTCTGCCATGTTAGCAGAAAACACAGTTCAAACAACAAACAAACAAGCAGATCAGCCCAGCTGCAGAGGCAGCCAGAGAAAAGGCAGGTAGACGGATGGGCTCCTCCCCAGGGCTCCTGTTTTAGATTTGCCCATGGGCTAGAGCGGTGTTAATATTACCCTCGCTGCCCTGCTTGGCGCCATCAGCCCCGGACATGCCTCATGGCAGAGAAGCGCCAGGAAGAGGACCTGTAATTTGAGAGAAAGGAAAGCAAGCTGCCCCTCTAGCATCCTTCCTCCCCGAGGCTGGCCCTCCCTTGGCACTGGGTGGGCACAGAGGGTTTACTCACAACCTCTACATCTTTACTTCCTTGTGTGATGGGGCACTGGCTCTATAAGGAGCCCCTGAACAGGTCACTTTTCTGATTTCCCATCTTACTTGGGCACCCTCTCCATCCACTCACCATCAGGTCTCCACGTTTTATCCTTTTTTTTGGCCATGCCACATTGGAAGTGTACAGTCTTAGCCACTGGTCTGCCAGGGAAATCCTCCACGTTTTATTTCCTTCATGGCAGTATACATCAGAATCTTTTGTTTGCTTCTTTGTTCACTCTCCCCACACTATATGAACATAAACTCCAATGGTGTCAGGGATTTGCCATCTTTCCATCCAGTTTCCCAGTTCCTGGAACTCTGTGTGATGCATGGCAGACACTGGGCAAATATTGCTGAGAGAATGAATAGAACCATCTAGCACTTAGCATCTTACAAAGCTTACAAAGCATCTTACAATGCGCTTTCATGCATTATTGCGTCTGATGCTTCCCCAAACCCATGAGATAACCATTTTTATTGACTTTATTTTATAGATGAGGAAATGGAGGATTCTAACCCTTAAATGACTTGTCTAAAGTCACACAGCTAGAAAGAAGAGCCAGAATCTGAACCTGCTTCTCCTTTTTTTTTTTCTACCAGCTTCTGATTGCAGATCTTTCATTCTTTTTACCAGATCCTGCAACCATCCTGTGTGCCCCACGATGGTGTCCCCACTTCCAGTCTCCCTCCACCCACACCCCCACCACTGCTCCTGTGTAAGACTGCTGCTGCTGCTGCTGCTAAGTCACTTGAGTTGTGTCCGACTCTGTGGGACTCCATAGACGGCAGCCCACCAGGCTCCCCCATCCATGGGATTCTCCAGGCAAGAGTACTGGAGTGGGGTGCCAACTGGTGAGCTATTAATACCATGTTTTTTTCCCTCAACAGGAACTTTCATCTTCCATGATCATGTCTTGTAAGAAGGCAACCAATAGAAAAGCATACTGGTTGCTAAAAGCTTAGATTCATGATCCTTTTCATACATTAAAAAAAAACTGCCTTTAATTCATTGGAACTGATATGGAGTAATCTCTAAAATAAAAGGAAAAAAGCAAGATGCAGTACACTGTTTATGGAATACTACTGCTTGGGTAAAGAGGGAAGGGAGATCATTTGATCCAGCAAATGGTGTTTACTCAAGTGAGCTGAAACCTTATGTCCACGCAAGGACCTGCACACAGATGTCCATAGCAGCTTTATTCCTAACTGCCAAATTTGGGAGCAACTGAGATGTACTTCAGTAGGTGAACAGATAAACAGACTCTAATATACTCAAACAATGTAATATTACTTAGCACTAAAAAGAAATGAGCTATCAGGTCATGAAAAAAACATGGAGGAATATTAAATGCATAGTACTAAGTGAAAGGAGCCAATCTGAAAAGGTTACAAACCACGGGATTCCCACTATATGACATTCTGAAAAAGGCCAAACTATGGAGTGATGAATAGGAGGAACACAGAGTATTTTTAGAGGGTTTTACTATACGATTGAAATTATGCAATTACTCTATATGATACTATAAAGACAGATACATGATATTAGGCACATATCAAAATCCAGAGACTATATAACACCAAGAGTGAACCCTAATGTAAATGATGGTCTTTGGGTGATAAATGACATGTCAGTACTGGTCCATCAGTTGTAACACATGTACCACTCTGGTGGGGGATGTTGATAATGGGGGAGGCTGTGCATAAGTGGGTGCAGGGGGTATATGGGAAACCTCCATATGTTTCTTTCAAGCTTGCTATGAATCTAAAACTGCTCTAAAATATAGTCTATTTTTTAAAAGCTCAAAAATTTAAAAAGAAAGTTAAAAGGGGAGAGGAGAGAGTACTTAGATATGTTTGCTTATATATGCATTACATATTTCTGGCAGGATAGATAAGAAATTAATTACATCAATTGTTTCCAGGGAAGTAATTAGGTCCCTGGAGTTAGGGATGAGGGGAAGACTTTTCACTGTGTACCCTTTTGTTCCTTTAAAATATTACAGCTTGTGACTATGTAATACTTTCAAAAATAAAATACCTCATACCAACCAACAAGAACCTACTGTATAGCACAGAGAACACTGTCCAATATTCTGTAATAACCTAAGTAGGAAAAGGATTTGAAAAAGAATAGATAAATGTATATGTATAACTGAATCACTTTGCTGTACATCTGAAACCAACACAATATTGTTAATCAACTATGCTTATATAAGAAAAAATAAATACCTAAGTGATAGAACCCCTGACCATTCCCAGTGTCAGCTTTTGTTTAAGTCTAATGACACAGTTGAGTTCTGAATACCCAGTCCGAGTTTCCCTCGACTTTCCACCAAAAAACAAAAAAATAAAATAAAGTAAGAGAAAATAAAAATGGCAGGGCCGCAGGATCCCAGCCGGGGACCAAGGGCAGCTCCAGTGTCAATCTCTCCCACCCAAATCCGCCCACACAAGATGCTGGTCCTGGCAGGAAGTATGGCTCCTGGCGCAGTAAGTGGGTATCCCTCTTGGAGACTCCAAGGCCACATGCCCTGACTCCCCTTTCACCCTCCAGTCCCCAGAAGTAGAGATCGGGGCCGAGGCGGGCATTCTGGGGAGTAGTTGTTTTCCTGAGCACGTTTTCTAAAGTGTTTTTTCAGTATTTTTTCCTGCCAGGTAAGCTGTTGATATGTTAGTTGTTAGAACTAATGATAAAAATTTTTTTTTCACAAGAGAACATATCTGATAGAGTTGGCAAAGGAAGTTGCTGCTCTTTTATTTATTTTAAAAAATTTTTATTGGAGTACAATTGATTTATAATGTTATGTTAGTTTCAGGTGTACAGCAAAATGAATCCACCATCAGTTCAGTTCAGTTCAGTCCTCAGTCATGTCCGACTCTTTGCGACCCCATGAATCGCAGCACGCCAGGCCTCCCTGTCCATCACCATCTCCCGGAGTTCACTCAGACTCACGTCCATCGAGTCAGTGATGCCATCCAGCCATCTCATCCTCTGTCGTCCCCTTCTCCTCCTGCTCCCAATCCCTCCCAGCATCAGAGTCTTTTCCAATGAGTCAACTCTTCGCATGAGGTGGCTAAAGTACTGGAATCCACTATACATATACATATAGCCACTCTTTTTTAGATTCTTTTCCCATATAGGCCATTACAGACCATTGAGTAGAGTCCCTTGTGCTGTACAATAGGTTCTTACTAGTGGGAGTTGCCAATCTTTTCTTTCACCAGTTCCCTCTTCCATCAGCTACCAAGCACATGGCTGGGTCATCCCTAGTACCCTCCTCCCTGTCCCCAAGGTGAGAGCATGTCCATCCCTCTGCTTGGCTCCCACAGCCAGCTTTTCCCTCTTTGAAGACAAAATGGTGAGAATTACACACAAAAACTTAAGATCCTCTTTTCCCTTTCTAGTCTCTCCTAGACAGCTGGCAACACTTCCCTCCCATCCTGGATTTTAACGCCCAGGATTTTAAAGCTTGTACTGCTTTCAGAATTGATGGCAGATAATTTTCTATTCACTACAACTCGCCCACCTCCTCAGGAGCTAAGAGCATGCTTGTGACCTCACTTGCCACAGAAAGACACCAAACATCCCCCAGAGATTCCTTAACCACCCAGAGCCCTATCCACTCAAGTATCCATTAAGTGCAGTGCCTGCTCTCAGGCACCAGTAAGGCAGAAGGTAACAATCAATCTGAAAATATGTACCATTGTCTGCGGAAGTCTTGACTCAAATAGGGGAAGCACACATCATACTTAAAAAAATCTGAACATAATAACAGTGCAGTAGCGACAGAAACATAAGTATGCAACTAATTACAGATAGGAAAGCAGATGGCCTCAGCCTCATGGAAGAGATGAGGAAAACCTCTGCCGAGCAAGGTTAAGTGACAGCTCTGATAGGCCTGTGGCAGATGGAAGAAAGGCAGGCTTTATCTACCGTTTCATCTGTCCTCCCCACTCTTTTCAAGGCTAGAGAAGCTCTCTGTCATTAGCCTGTCAGAGCAACAGTCGTAAATAAAGAGAAGAGCCCCCACCTTTTTGGCAACTTGAAATACGGAGAGGATAAAAGGAGTTGAGAGGAGGAAATGAAATGCTGCTTTGAGCTATTTCCTCTGCCCTTCCTATTTGGAAGCATTCCATCCAGTGACCGTCTCTGACTACATGTATCCCCTAACCAAGCTTGGGAAATGTTGGTCTTGCATATCTTCACCTTGATTTGTGTGGTTGTTACAATCACAGCCCTCAAACAAGTCTCTGTCTTAATCCCAGAAACCTGTGAATCTGATATGCACATGGCAAGGGGGAATGAAGGGAGCCAATAGAATTTAAGGTTGTTAACCAGCTGACTTGAGGAAAGGAGATGATCCTGGGTTGTCCAGGTGGGCCAGTGGTCCTTCCATCACGTGGTCCTTCCATCGCACATAGAAGAAGGATGAAGAAGAGTCAGCATCATGGTGATGCAGCAAGAGGACTCAGACAGCTATGACTGGCTTTGAAGATGGAGGGAGGGGCCACAAACCAAGGACTCTGGGTGGCTTCTGTGTACTCCATCACTTAGTCATGTCCAACTCCTTGCAACTCCATGGACTGTAGCCCACCAGGCTTCTCTGTCCATGGGATTTTCCAGACAAGAATACTAGAGTGGGTTGCCATTTCCCTCCCCAGTGGGTAGCTTCTAGAAGATGGAGAAGGCAACGAGAAGAAGTCTCCCCTAGACTCTCCGGGAAAGAATACAGCCTTGCTGACACCTTGATATTAACCCAATGATATCTGCTTTGCACGTCTGGTCTCCAGAACTACAAAATAAGTTTCCTTTTTCTTTCTTTTCTTTGGCTGTACCATGCAGCATGTGGGATCTTAGCTCCCCAGCCAGGGATGGTACCTGCACCCTTTGCAGTGGAAGCATGGAATCTTAACCGCTTGACGGCCAGCAAAGTCCTAAAATAAGTTTTTGACCACCAAGTTTGTGGTAAGTTGTTACAGCTGCAACAGGAAATGAATAGAATTAGAAAATCAGATCCTACTTGACTCAGGTTGAGGTAGGACCTGCCTCCAAAGCTGTCCTGGAGGGAGTCAGCTCCATCATCGTCATTCACAAATGAAGGTCAAAAGAAAGTGAATTCCACCACTGGCTCTGAGCTAAGGCAGCAGGAAGGCTTGAGAAGGAGTCTCTGACATTTAGTTTCCAATATCTTGGGGAGAACTGAAATTAAATGGTGCCCAGTACTCATAAGAGAAGATGATTGGAGCAATTGTGTAGAGGTGTAGGTACTAAGCGTTTGAGTCAGTCATGGTAAGAAAGCACTGCATGACCTCAGGTGGCAGAAGCAGTCCGGGCTTTGGCCTGAAGGTTGTAAGGATCTAGTGAAATGGAATCAGAGGAGGACACTGTAGCCCGAGGGGTCCCCAGGAACCGTAGCACTCTGGAGAGAGAGGTGATTATTCACTCTTCAGAAAGAACCACCTTGGCCTGGAGGAATCACTGACACACAACACAAGAGTATCTCCTGAAGCTCTGAACTTCTTGCAGGTTCCCAAACCAAATCTTGTGGATTCATCAGAAAGGGGTAATGACCACTGAATGGTGTGACAAGTACAACTTTAAAAAATTCAGGAGAAACTCATTACTAATTCATTCCTAGAATTAGCTTTTAGAAATCCCTATTTTCAGTGCTCAGGAGGTTCAGAATTAAGCTTTACAAGCTGTTTATTTTTCTCCCAAAGGAAACACAACACATAATGAGTCCAAGCTTCTCTTTATTTCTCAACCTTCCCCCAGCTGACTCCACTTTTCATCCCCCAGGAAAACATTGAGGCGGGGGAGCGGCTGTGGAGAGGAAGCAGAAAAGCATGTCTTGGCCATCCTGCTTACTGAAACACGGAGCATGACCCCCAGAGTGGGGGTGGCCTGAGCTGGAACAGGTTGGAGGATGAGGGAAGAGGGCACAATGTGATAACCAGAGCAAGTCTAAGCAACGCACTCTGGGTTCCCTTTAGCTGGAACCCAACTCTTCACGGTGAAAACTCTAGAAGCAGAGCTCATGGCTGTTCACACATTACATCCCACCAGAACCTCTCCATCCCAGTACCAAGTAGAGTGCTGGGCACAGGACATTCCACTAAACCCCAGCTGAATTGCATGGGATTTGAATAGGCAGCTGGGCTTCCCTTGTGGCTCAGCTGGTAAAGAATCCACCTGTAGTGTGGGAGACCTGGGTTCGATCCCTGGGTTGGGAAGATCCCAAGGAGAAGGGAAAGGCTACCCAATCCAATGTTCTGGCCTAGAGAATTCCATGGACTGTATAGTCCATGGGGTTGCAAGAGTCGGACATGACTGAGTGACTTTCACTTTAACTGAAGAGGTAGCCAAGGTCTTCTTTCCCTTCCAGTAGCTGTGACTGATGGGCTCTCTTGCAGCAGATGCCAGGACTCTCTCTGCACCAGGCCACAGGAGTTTAAATGAGACCATGTAGCATTAATGTAAATTGAAGAAGTTGTAAAAATGCCTCCAATTGGAACATTACTGGATGGATAATTTGGGGTGTAATCTAACTTCTTAGGAAAACAAATTTAGGATAACTGAGCTTGTCTCCTGCTCTAACCACAGTCTTCTAGTTTCTGTCCCTCTTCCACAGACTCACTGAATGACTCAGTTCTCTGCAAACACCAGATTCTTTGGGGCTATTCCTCTGCCTGGAATGCTCTCCCTGTTCCCTCTTCCCCATCTATCTGGCAAATTGTCATTCTTAAAACTCAACATTCAAAAAACCAAGATCATGACATTTGGTCCCATCACTTGATGGCAAATAGATGGGGAAAAAGTGAAAACAGTGACAGACTTTATTTTCTTGGGCCCCCAAATCACTGTAGATGGTGACTACAGCCATGAAATTAAAAGACAATTTCTCCTTGAAAGAAAAGCTATGATAAACCTAGACAGTGTATTAAAAAGCAGAGATATCATTTTGCCAACAAAGGTCCCTGTAGTCAAAGCTATGGTTTATAAAGTAGTTATGTATGGATGTGAGAGTTGGACCATTAAGAAGGCTGAACCTGAAGAACTGATGCTTTCAAACTGTGGTGCCAGAGAAGACTCTTGAGAGTCTCCTGGACTGCTAGGAGATCAAACCAGTCAATCCTAAAGGAAATCAACCCTGAATATTCATTGGAAGGATGGATGCAGAAGCTGAAGCTCCAGTACTTTGAACACCTGATGCAAAGAATTGACTCATGGGCAAATATCCTGATGCTGGGAAAGATTGAGGGCAGGAGAAGGGGATGACAGAGGGTGAGATGATTGGATGGCATCACCAACTCAATGGACATGAGTTTGAGCAAGCTGCTGGAGATGGTGAAGGTCAGGGAAGCCTGGTGTGCTGTAGTTCATGGGGTCGCAAAGAGTTGGACATGACTGAATGACTGAACAACAATAATAACAATTCAGGTCTCATCTCTCTCAAGAAACTTTTCCTGATGCTCCAGGTTCAGTTAGGTGCCTCTTCCCCAGGAACTTTTACTGACTGTCACTTGTTTCAAGCATAATTAATACTTGTCACCTTCAAGGGCTGTGTCGTTTATCTTTGTATCATCACACCCTAAAAAAATACCTGGAGTGTAGTAAACTCTCTACAAATGTCTTCTGAATGAATGACCCAGTATTAACAGATTTAACAGATTCTGTTTATTGGGCATATTTTACTCTGGACATCACATTGTTCTAAGCTTTATGTGTATACTATCTCATTTAGTCATTTCAACAGTCATAAATGTCCATCTGCATACGAATGGATAAAGAAGATGTGGTACATATATATAATGAAATATTACTCAGCTATAAACAAGAAAGGTTTTCCAGGTGGTTCTAGTGGTAAAGAACCCACCTGCCAATGCAGGAGACAAAAGAGATGCAGGTTCCATCCCTAGGTTGGGAAGATCCTCTGGAGGAGGGCATGGCAACCCACTCCAGTATTCTTTCCTGGAGAATCCAATGGACAGAGGAGCCTGGTGGGCTACAGTCCATAGGGTCACAAAGAGTCAGACACAACTAAAGTGACTTAGCACACATAAACAAGAATGAAATATTGCCATTTACAGCAATGTAGATGACCTTAGAGATTATCATACTAAGTGAAGTAAGTCAGACAGAGAAAAACAAATAGATGATATCACATATGTGGAATCTAAGAAAATAGCACAAATGAACTTACTGACAAAATAGGAGACTCAGACATAGAAAATGGACTTATGGTTACCAAAGGGGAAGTGAGGGAGGGGATAAACTGGGAGTATGGGATTAACAGATGCACACACGATGTACAAAATAAATAAACACCAAGGGTTTACTGTATAGTGCAGGGAACTATATTCAATACCTGATAATAAACTGTAATGGAAAAGATTTTAATGTATACATCAGTTCAGTTCAGTTCAGTCGCTCAGTCGTGTCCGACTATTTGCGACCCCATGAATCTCAGCACTCCAGGCCTCCCTGTCCATCACCAACTCCCGGAGTTCACCCAAACTCATGTCCATCAAGTCGATGATGCCATCCAGCCATCATCCTCTGTCGTCCCCTTCTCCTCCTGCCCCCAATCTCTCCCAGCATCAGAGTCTTTTCCAATGAGTCAACTCTTCGCATGAGGTGACCAAAGTACTGGAGTTTCAGCTTTAGCATCATTCCTTCCAAAGAAATCCCAGGGCTGATCTCCTTCAGAATGGACTGGTTGGATCTCCTTGCAGTCCAAGGGACTCTCAAGAGTCTTCTCCAACACCACAGTTCAAAAGCATCAATTCTTCGGTGCTCAGCCTTCTTCACAGTCCAACTCTCACATCCATACATGACCACTGGAAAAACCTTAGCCTTGACTAGACGGACCTTTGTTGGCAAAGTAATGTCTCTGCTTTTCAATACGCTATCTAGGTTGGTGATAACTTTTCTTCTAAGGAGTAAGCATCTTTTAATTTCAATGCATGTATAGATACATATATGGGGCTTCCCAGAGTATCAGTGGTAAATTATCTGCCTACCAATGCAGAAGACACAAGAGATGTGGGTTCTATTCCTGGGTTGGGATGATCCCCTGGGGAAGGAAATGTAAACTTGCTCCAGTATTCTTGCCTGGGAAATCCCATGGACAGAGGAGCCTGGCGGTCTATAATCCATGGGGTTGCAAAGAGTCAGACATGACTGAGCACAGCATAGCAGTATATACACACATATATGTATAATCTAATCAGTTTGTTGTACATCTGAAACTAATACAATATTCAACTATACTTCAATATGAAAAAAAAAAGTAGATATGCTCTCCCATTTTATAGATTCAGGAACTTCAGAAGAAGCTGAATAAACTTCCCAAGTTTACTGAGCCAATCATTGGGAAAGCCATCATTCAAATACAGAAGGTTTATCAGATTCTCTCTGGGGTCTTCTAAGGTTCCCAAAAGGGTTATCGACCACTGCTTTAGTTTAAAATAGAAAAGATCAAGATGGTCATCCTGTGTTTCTCATTTGTCCTCTAGTACAACTTCACTTTCACTTTTCACTTTCATGCATTGGAGAAGGAAATGGCAACCCATTCCAGTGTTCTGTCCTTGAGAATCCCAGGGACGGGGGAGCCTGGTGGGCTGCCGTCTAGGGGGTCGCACAGAGTCGGACATGACTGAAGCGATTTAGCAGCAGCAGCAGCAGCACATACCCTTTACCATGTGAGTTTACAGTTCCTACCATGAGAGCAGGAGTTAATTTTTGGCTCCATTGATGTTGGGTTTGGCTGTGTGATTTTCTTTGGCCAAAGGAATGTTAGTGATGGGAAAGGAGGACAGACTTTAAAGCCATCAATGGGATTGGGCTCATTCTTTGTGCTCCTACTTTTCCCCAAGGGAACACCATGCCTCAGGATACCACTGATCAGAGGAGAATGAGGGACAAATTGGGTAGCCCTGGTCCCAACCACAGCTTGATGCCAACTTAGCTGAGGTCAACCTCGATCAGTCAGATCTCTCACAACCCACAAATACCTGATCAAGAAATCAGTGCTTTTGCTAAGCCACTGAGTTTTGAGATTGTGTCTTAGGCAGCATATTTTTGGCACAGCCAACGAAGACAATTAAGAAGTAACTTTAGACACATAAAATATAATAATACATGAATAATATCCTTTCCCAGTGAAGATTAAAAAGGACCTCTAGCTTTTAGATTCATAGGAAAAATAATATGTCAATAGTTACTGTGTTGTCCTAGATTGGTTAATTGGGAAACACAGAAAAATTTTTTCCAGAAGAGCCTCATAAAGAGTCATTTTTCTAGAATAATTTCTTGCAGAGACTCAGATACAGTAATAAGCTAGAAGACCTTTAAAAATCCCTTAAAACCTGGAGATTTTGCTGGCCTGTAATGATTTATAAAAGTCTTTGAAGTCACAAATATGTAACTGAAAAAATTTAAACTGGCAACCTTTTGATTAAGTAGCAAAATGGTGCTATTTACTTTCTGGCAAGGTTGTTCTTGGGAATGGGAGTACTGCTCTGTGGTTAAGGTAGGAATATAAGTTAGAGGCCAAAGAAAAGAAAGGATTTGCATTCAGGAAAAATACGCACACACAGATTTTGAAAGCTTTCAGTATGTTCCCATCACTCACATACTTCCATCAAATTCTCTGCCCTCTAGCAAGTTGCTGCTGAAATCCTCAGTGTGAGAAGCCCTTCTCTGGGCTTTCTGGGGAAGGATGTCAAGCTGAGAGATGAGGTTCATTCCAGGCTCCTCTTCTTGGGGCTCAGTCTTGGCCTTTCTCTGGCACTGTGTCAGCCTCCTGCTCAGACAGCAGGAGGGAGATTGAATGTTTGTGGTCAAGTATGGCAGGCTACTGAACATCCACTGTAGCATAATTGCCTCACCACCCGTCCTCCTTTTGATAATAATTTTCATGTTGATGAACTCATTGTGGGTAGAGATGAGGATCATCAGTCCTTTAGGAGCTTTTCTTTTTCTAGGGTGATTTTTTTCTTTAATTAATTGGATGAGTTCCCCTCCCTCTTAACCCCCAAGTATAGCCAGTGAAAGAATTAAAGAGAATTGTTGAGATTTATAGCAACACAGTCTGACCTACTTTGGAACAAGCACATTCTGGGAAGCCCAGATTTCAACTATCTGTTCTCTTTGTATCTAAATCCTTTGCTCTTTTAGTAAAGAAGGGCCAAAGATAAACATGGTTTCATTGAGATTTAGAGAATTTCATTTTCTGTGGTGGATAGTTGATAATAAGCTTGATTCCGATGCAAGTGAAGGCCATTACGTAAAGGAATGGCCTTCGTAGCTGGGTCAAGAGAGTAATTTTCACTTCAGCTTCATTAAAAACTCAAAACTCAGGGCAAACATCTTAGCACTTGCTAAAGCTGACCAAATTGGAAGGCTAAATGTTTAACTTTTTCTGAAAGTCTTAAAAACAGAAAGAGAAGGTAGAATTTCAAACGAATAAATGTTATTTGACAGTGCTGCTTTAAGTCTTCTAGAGCCATCTCTTAAAAATAGCTATTAAAAAAATTCAGAGAAGACAATGATGGGGAAAAAAAACACTATTTCAAATCCAGAGAATCAGTCAAGTGTGTTTGACTTGTAACTAAATGTTTAAAAGTCAAATCCATGACTTTTAAAATTTAATGATCAAAAAGGCAAAGTCTGATTCAACTGCTTCCCAACCAATAAATATCTGAATATATGATCCCACACCTCATAGAGGCCTCAGAATTCCTCCCAGGACAAGAATTTGGGAATTGATCATAGGGTGACATCAGAGCCAAGGTTTCCCCCTAGGCCTCTTTTCCTTATTCCACTTGTTAGAAGGGTATTCCTTACATATATCTCCACGTGCCAAGTTGTCATGGATCCAACTCACCTATTGCACTATTGCTCTGTCTCCTTTCCACCCTCCCCAGCTTGACATGATAGGCATTTAGTTACAAGAGAATGGTGCACAGCCACAGATAACTAGAATCTCCACGTATTTGGGGAGCAGCCATTATCACAAATAATCTCCACGTACTTGCCACTTAGCTTAGCAGGCAAAGCATAGCAAGATCAGGGGATCTCTGCATGACTGCTCACAGGTGCACCACTGTGATAGTGGAAATGTCCTAAAAATGTTCACAAGCCTAAGGACAGGTAAAAAATATTGTGAAATAGTCATAATATAGATTATTACAGAGAATGAGACATGGGTACAACTGTGGTGTTGGAGAAGACTCTGGAGAGTCCCTTGGACTGCAAGGAGATCCAACCAGTCCATTCTAAAGGAGATCAGCCCTGGGTGTTCTTTGGAAGGAATGATGCTAAAGCTGAAACTCCAGTACTTTGGCCACCTCATGCGAAGAGTTGACTCGTTGGAAAAAACTCTGATACTGGGAGGGATTGGGGGCAGGAGGAGAAGGGGATGACAGAGGATGAGATGGCTGGATGGCATCACTGACTCAATGGACATGAGTCTGAGTGAACTCCGGGAGTTGGTGATGGACAGGGAGGCCTGGCGTGCTGTGATTCATGGGGTCGAAAAGAGTCGGACACGACTGAGTGACTGATCTGATCTGACACTTTAAAAAATGCTGGAAAAAAAATGGTTGCAGAAGGATCCCAAAATATGACAGCAGAAATATAAAGTTTAAAAGACGCAGAAAATATACTATCTATTAGATGATAGTAGGGCTTCCCTGGTGGCTCAGTAGTAAAGAATCTGCCTGCCATGCAGGAGACGCGAGTTCAATAGCTGGGTCAGGGATTGATCCTCTGGAGAAGGAAATGGCAACCCACTCCTGTATTCTTGCCTGGAGAATTCCATGGACAGAGAAGCCTGGCGGGCTACAGTCCATGGGGTCGCAAAAGAGCTGGACATGGCTTAGCGACTAAACAACAACAACAAAGAGAGGATAGTAGTAAAGGCAGGAAGATCTTCATGGGGACAAAGAACAACACATTCAGGGTAGAGGTCACCACTTGGGGGTGAGGTGGGAGGAAGAGCAGGAGTCTTCATTTATATTTCTATTTCTGATGTCAAGTGGTGGCCACAAGATACTTGCCTTATTTTTGCCTTACTTTTTTTGTATGCCTGGAAAAATTCATTATAATAAAAATATGAGAAAGAGAGTGCTATAGACTGAGTGCTTGTATCCCTCCCAAATCTGTGTTGTGTATGTTAAAACCTAAGCCCCAATATGAGGCTGTTGGGAGGTGGGGTCTTTAGGGGATGATCAGGTCATGAATGTGGAGCTCTGATAAGTGCGATTACCACCCTTGTAAAGGAAGCCCCAGGGGACTCCCTCAATCCTTCTGATTTTTGAGGACACAGCAAGAAGATGCCATCTTGAACCAGGAAGAAGGTCCTCACCAGGCACCAAACCTGCTGGTGCCTTTCTCTTGAACGCGCAGCCTCCAGAACCTTGAGAAATGAATGTCTGTTTAGAAGCCAGTGGTATTCACCAGTCCGTGGTATTTTGTTACAGCAGCCAAATGGACTGAGACGGTGAGTAAGCACCCGGGCAGGGCTGGAGTTCTTAGCCCATGGAACTACCCCGCATTTGCTCTCTCAGCCTTGGCTCTTTAGACCTCAGTTTTCTAACCCATGAGCTAGAAAGAGTTGGCCTCCATAATTTAGGATTTTAGATACTTGCCTGCAAAAAAGAAAACACTCTACCTGTCTGCTTGTCAGCATCCTTCTAAGACTGTGTCTGCACAACAGTGAGGGTGAGTGAAAAACTGAAATGATCAACACATGTGCTAGGTCACTTCAGGCGTGTCTGATTCTTTGTGGCCCCATGGACTGTAGCCCACCAGGCTCCTCTGTCCAAGGGATTCTCCAGGCAAGAATACTGGAGTGAAAAAAAAAAAAAAAAGAATACTGGAGTGGGTTGCCATGCCCTCCTCCAGAGGATCATCTTGACCCAGGGATCAAACCACGACTCTTATGTCTCTTGCCTTGACAAGCTGGTTCTTTACCACTGAGCTGCCAGGGAAGCCCTGAAGTGATTAAAGATGACACCAAAAGACTGACATGTCTGACTTTTTAAAAAAATTTCACTGACTTGCTATTTCAGCACCTGCTGAAGGTTCCCTGGCTGGCTGGGTCTCTTCTGTTTTCAAATTTCTTCTTGAGAAAAAAAGATTCTACAGTTTCCTTTGGTAGCACTCCCTAGGTTCTGGCAATCTCTACTAAAGAGTGTAACGCATGAGGAAATAATGCTATAATCATCCTTTCCCCCTTTACCCCTTAGCATTTTTATATTAATAAAATTATAGATTTAGATAAAAATTACATGTTAAAAATGCCACTGTAAGAACTTCCCTGGTGGTCCAGTGGGTAAGACTCTGTGCTGCCAGGGCAGGAGGTATGTGTTTAATCCCTTATTAGGTAACAAAGATTCCACAAGCCAGTGTGGCATGGCCAAAAAAAATGCGCTATAATAATCTTATTTTTTTTTCAGAGAAGACGTAAAGATTTCACAAAATGCCCATGATGTAACGTTCTATAATGGAGGATATATAACTATGTACAGTATGATACCAATTCTGTTAAAAAAAAAAATCACACACACATACACATGACTGGAAGGAGGAGGATGGAAGGAAATGCATCTAGGCAATGCAATTATGAGTGATTTAACATTTTCCTTCATATTAAAATGAATTTTCCAATTTTTCTACAGTAAGTATATATTACTATTATAACAGATTACCTATGTTGTATGCATTACTATATATTTTAAAGCATGGTTTGTTTTCAACTGGAAGCCAGGTTTCTAGCACTACCCTCCTGCCCCCAATCCCTGCAGTGGAGGAACCTGGGGTGGGCTCTGAGTTAGGCAGCCAGGATGGAGCACAAAGCCTTCCTGAGAGTTGCTTGTACACTAAGCCAGGTGTTCCAAAGCCTGGTTTCCTAGAGGCATCTGAAGCTCCATTTGACACATGGCAGAAGAACAAACGCATCGCCAGAGAGGATTCTGATGCTTCCAGAGAGTCATAAAGAGTGGAATGGAGTTGGTTCTCATTGCCAGCATAAAGTCTGCATCTAGGGGGTGATCAAATGCCCCGTTACATCTCCTCAGCCAGCTCAGCTGCCCAAAGTCTAAGTGAGACATCCCCTTAAACCACACAAACATCTCTGTCTTAGTCAGCTTGGGCTGCCATACAAACACCACAGACTGTGTGGCTTAAAGTTTATCTTCTCACAGTTCTGGAGACCGGGAAGTTCAAGATCAAGGTGCTGGCAGTGTTTGAGCTCTGGTGAGACCTCTCTTCCTGGCTCGGTAGACACAACCTCTTGCTGTGTCCTCACATGGCCTTTCTTCCAAGCGTGCATTTGAAGAGAGCAAGAGGGCAAGCTTTCTGCATCTCTTCTTTAAAAAATATATATATATATTTATTCATTTATTTGGCTGTGTTGGGTCTCAGCTGTGGCACACGTGACCTTTATTGTCTTTGTGGTGCATGGGCTCCATAGCTCCAGGGCTCAGTAGCTAAGGTGCAAAGCTCAGCATGTTGGATCTTCCCTGACCTAGGATTGAACTAGAGTCCTCTGCATCGGAAGTGAAGTGAAAGTTGCTCAGTCGTGTCCTACTGGAATGGGTAGCCTTTCCCTTCTCCAGGGGATCTTCCCAACCCAGGGATCAAACCCAGGTCTCCTGCATTGCAGGCAGATTCTTTACCAGCTGAGCCACAAGGGAAAGCCGGGTTCTTAACCACTGGGAAGTCCTAGCATCTCTTTCTAAGGACATTAATCCTATTAGATTAGAGCCCCACCCTTATGACCTCACCTAAATTTGCTGCTACGGCTAAGTCGCTTCAGTTGTGTCCTACTCTTTGCGACCCTGTGGTCTATAGCCTGCCAGGCTCCTCTGTCCATGGGATTCTCCAGGCAAGAATACTGGAATGGGTTGTAATTTCCTCTTCCAGGGGTTCTTTCCAAATCAGGGACTGAGCCCACATCTCTTATGTCTCCTGTATTGGCAGGTGGGTCCTTTACTAGTAACAACACTTGGTAGCCCCATCTAACCTTAGTTACTTCCTAAAGGGCCTCTCTCCAAATACAATCATATTGGGGGTTAGGGCTTCAGCATATGAATTTGAGTGGGGTAGGGGGGTGTGTGTGATGAGGGTGGACACAATTCACTACCTAGCAATCTTCTGAAAGTAAACTTTGGACAGAACCCAGTTTTGTTTTTCTCTTTTGGGTCAACCAGCCAATGCCCTTGAACCTGCATGGACCAGTTCTTTAAAGAACATAATGGAAAGGACACAGGCTGATGTATTGGGTTGGCCAAAATGTTTGTTCAAGTTCCTGAACGAACTTTTTGGCCAACCCAATAGAACTAGGTGGAGAGCAGACAGCAGTGATGGGGGCTACAGGGTGACATCCGGTGAGGGGGAGCACTTGTGAGGAAACCCTACTGGCTTTCTAAACGAACCACCAGCCAATCCTACAAGGTTGGAAATGAAGGGAGACATTTCAAGTGTGCACAAATGGCTGGAATTTGGGACCCAAAGATTTATCCTTCTCTCCAGAAATCTCTCCTTATTGATGACAATCACTATGATGGACTAAAGGATGTCTGTTCTCTCTTATGAATCCCCCTTCCAAGGCTGTCATTGATTTTTCTCTTCTCAGTTCCCTGATGTATATGAACAACCAGAGGGGATCATCTCCCCAGCAGGAGGGTATTTCTTTATGCTCTCTTGGGTACCCAGAGGTGACCTGTTCATCTCAGACTTAGTCATTGAGGACATTCTTTGGTTGACAAATCAGGGTATTTGCTCAATATTACCTCCTACAGTGCTAATCTTAGAAACAGAAATGACTAGATGGCAGAGAGTGATTTTACTTTAGAACAGTTAGTAAGGTAGCTGTGGAATAAGCCTGGGCCCTCAGAGATGCCTGTTACTGTGTCAGGTTCATTTCCAACTTAGGATGGCAGATGAGCCAGGGAGAGGATTTCTTGTTCTTGCGGCAGAATGATGGCATGCTTCAAATGACCTGGCGTTAGTCTAGCACCTGAGCACAGTGTAGGCACTTCAAATATATTTGTTACTGTATACACGAATGAAGTGGCCAGTCAAGGTGTCAAGCATGGCGATGCTCTCATCATCATCTTCATCAACAACAAGTTCATCCTTACTGAGCATTTCCTATGACAGGGGTCCCCAACCCCTAGGCCACAGGCTGGTATAGGAACTGGGCCACACAGCAGGGGGTGAGTGAGCAAAGCTTCATCTGTGTTCACAGCCCTGCCCTATCACTCGCATTACCACCTGAGCTCCGCCTACTGTCAGATCAGTGGGGACATTAGATTCTTACAGGAACACAAACCCTAGTGTGAATTGCAAATGCAAGGGATCTAGGTTGCACGCTCCTTATGAGAATCTAATGCCTGATGATCTGATTCTGCATTATGGTGAGTCGTATAATTATTTCACTATATATGACCCTCTGCCTATGATAATACTGTAAAGGTAACAATGTACTGATTTTTGGATTATATAAATTGAGTGACTACAATAATAGAGGCTTTGTTGAGTCCTTGCTATGTGCTGGGTATTGCTAAGTACTTTGTAGGTATTTGTTTAATTTTCTCGAGAATCCAGAGAAGAAGATGCTGTTATTGCTGTCATTTAATAGATTCAGAAATTGAGTCAACAAGAGATGAAATAACTTGCTTATGGACTCACAGTAGGAGTGTGATAAAGTTAGGATTTTACCTCAAACATTATAGCTTCAGAGTTCATCTCCTAACTAATATATTATTCTGCATCTCAAGATTAAAAAGAATTCATACTGCAGCAACATGAATGGACTTAGAGGGCACTGCTGCTGCTAAGTCGCTTCAGTCGTGTCCGACTCTGTGCCACCCCATAGACGGCAGCCCACCAGGCTCCCCCGTCCCTGGGATTCTCCAGGCAAGAACACTGGAGTGGGTTGCCATTTCCTTCTCCAATGCGTGAAAGTGAAAAGTCAAAGTGAAGTCACTCAGTCATGTCCGACTCTAGCGACCCCATGGACTGCAGCCCACCAGATTCCTCCATCCATGGGATTTTCCAGGCAAGAGTACTGGAGTGGGGTGCCATTGCCTTCTCCTAGAGGGCACTAGGCTAAGTGAAATAAGTCGGACAGAGAAAGACAAATACTGTACGATATCACTTACATATGAAAGCTTAAAAATACAACAAACTAGTGAATATTACAGACACAGCTAATGAACTAGTGGTTGCCAGTGGGAAGAGGGGAAAGAGGCAATTTAGGAGTGGGGAGGGGGAGACACAAGCTATTTGGAATAAAATAGGCTCAAAGATGTATTGTAAAACATGGGGAATATGGCCAATATTTTATAACAACTGCAAATGGAAACTAATCTTTAAAAATTGTATAAAAATTTTAAAAAAGAATTCACATCAAAGCAAAGATGCACAACATTAGTCCTTAGCCTTTTCTGTCTGCTCAACAATTCCTTTTTGCTTGTCACCTTATTTCCCAACCTTTAAGAAATGAAAATTATAGAATCCTCAATGGATTCATTGCAATCTCTGCAGGGACGAATTCGTGGTGAAAGGAATTATTTCTGCTTTGTGGATGAGATGCCTCACAGAGGCTTGTAGGCACAATTCACCATTTCTTATGCAGAAAATGCAGATAAAGTGGGAAATTATATAGGTTTGAGTCCCCAGGCGTGGTTCACCTGAGAGTGTGAGCTGCCTAAGAGTAGAACAAACAGTTGCATGTGCTTGTGTGGTGGGAGGAGGTGAAGTGAGGACTGGCTGTTGAGAGATGAGGCTACAGAGGTATTCAGGGGAGGTGGCCTCAGTGGCCTGGAAACTCTTCAGTTGCTGTGCTTTACATAGAGGCCGCAGAAGAGTTTTAAGAGAGTGAGTGAACAACAGTTAGCCTTGTGTTTTGGAAATATCACTTTCCATGGTAAAGATTGGGATGTAAATTAGTGCAGCCACTATGGAAAACAGTATGGAGGTTCCTCAAAAAAATAAAAACAGCACTACCATATGATCCAGCAATCCCACTCCTGGGCATACATCCAGACAAAATTATAATTCAAAAGACATGCGCACCCTTATGTTTATAACAGCACTATTTACAATAGCCAAGACATGAAAGCAATCTAAATGTCCATCGACTGATGAATGGATAAAGAAGATATCCTTTATCTTCTCTGGATATCCAATATATCCACATATATTATATAGATATAAATTCCTCATATAAACAATGGAATACTACTCAGCTATAAAAAGAATGAAATAAGGCCATCTGCAGCAACATAGATGGACCTAGAGATTATTATACTAAGTGAAGAAAGTCAGAAAGACAAATACCATGTGATATTACTTAGTGGAATCTAATATACAACACAAATGAACATATTTATGAAACAGACTCACAGACAAAGAGAACAGAACATTAGGCAGACTCCTGCCAGGGGAGCAGGAGGGGTAGGGGCATGATGGATTGGGAGTTTGGGACTAGCAGATGCAAATTATTATATATATTGAATAGAATGGATAAACAACAAGGTCTTACTATATAGCACAGGGAAGTATATTCAATAACCTGTGATGAGCCATAATGAAAAAGAGTATGAAAAAGAATGTATATATGTATAACTGAATCACTTTGTTGTAGAGCAGAAATTATTTTTATTTTATTAAAAATTTTTTTGTACAGTAGAAATTAAATACAACACTGCAAATCAACTATACATCAATAAAATTTTTTAAAAAGACAATTGGAGTTGGCTAATCTTGAAAACAGCATAGGAGAGTGGGGGTCAGGGAGTTGAGTTAGGAAGCTGATACAACTTCCCAAGAGAGAGACACTGAAGCTATTTGAGCAATGACAGAGGTGTCTGACCACATTTGTATGCAGTCCCCATGCCTTGAGCTTTCTACATTTCAGTGATGAAAAATACTCTCTAGCATCCCTTAAGCTCTCAGGAAACCCTCCAGTGTTGATTGGCTATAACGGTGGTTGAAGGCTCATGGTGTATGGATGCTTGATTGGAGATTTCAAACTAACTAACCTCTGTCCCTGGGGGCAGCAAAGGATGAAAATTAACATATATAGTTATTACATTGTTGAGACCATATAATTGAAAAGTGAAATACGCAGCTAACAGCAGGACTGAGTAATGGGAGAGTGAATGACAGGGAAGGTGAGTTGGAAGAGATGCTTACCCTTTGGAATTGTTCCATCTAGAAGAAAGATGAAATGATAACAGTGGGCAGGTATTAACTGAAGTTCGGGTGAGACCAAATAAGACAAAGGATCTAAGTGCAGGTCATTAAGAGTGACAAATGTCCTCAAGTTGGCCAGTGGTAAGATGGACTGATCAGGAGTAAACTTAGCTTTTTATTCATTTTGCAGTGATGTGCCAGGCTTTGTGGAAATACATCAGTGAACAAAAGAGATGAAAACATCCCTCACCAATGAGGTTTTACATTTTTGGAAATATTGTTAGAAAAGGTGGGTGGGACTTGAGCTGGCTACAGAAGGAAGCGGAGCCTTGATTGGCAGAGAGCAGACAACATCAGAGAGGGGAATAGTATGAAACTCAGACACATTTACATGGGAGATAACAAGAGGAGGCTTGGGGAGTGGCCAAGGTGACTTTGTACTTGGGGGTGGGGACATCAGGAAATCAAATTGGAGAATGAGGTTGGGACTGGGCTTGAAAACTTGGCAGGGGAGACTGGACTTTATCCTGTAAACATCACAGAGCCCTGGGGATGGGAGTGGAGCTTCAAGTTGAAAGGAGGCGGTAGAGATAGCAGAGCAGATGGTGGGGCTGAAACCTGTGGTCATTTCAGAAATTAATTATTTCTCTCTCTCTGTCTTGTCATTCTCTCCACCCTCTGAGTTTTAAAGATATCTAAAATGTTGTAATTATGTCTGAACACATAAGAAGAGTAGAACCAGGTGGAAACAGCATACAGATCCACTGAAATTATTATGTAAATGACTTAGCAATAATCTAGCCAGTGTTCCCAGAGTGAACACTTAACCATTCTTACACTGGCTACTTAAATATATTGTGAGCTTAAGAATAAATCTAGGAGATTGATGTGCTTGGGTGAAGTGGGTCCCTGGGCAGGGTCATCTGGATATAGTTCCTCTGTTGGAAGTCCCTCATGGAGAATTTAATTTTAAATGGGGGATAATAAAGTGGAGAATTAAGATTCAATGAGAGGGAGGGAAAATGGATAAAGACTCCAAATGCTTCTTTCTCTCTCTCTCTCTCTTATGCATACCACACACTTTATGGAATCTTTCATCATTTTGACACTTGCCTTTTATAGCCCCAGTGTCTTCTCCCAGATTTATTTTACTGTTGAGGAGAAATAAAGCTGCTTATGCAATTCTCTAGCTTGCTCTGCAAAGAGCAGCATCCCTGTGATGATTTCAAGAGTCCGTCATCTCTGGAACTTCTTAGAGCAAAGGTGAGGATCATCTTTACCTTGAAAAGGAATATGGGAGCCTTTCCCTGATCAACCCAGAGGTACCCAAGCTGATGTTACAAATAATCATGGGATGACTGTGGAAACTCAAAGCCTGGGCGCAGAATCCCTCAGTGATCTGAGGGAGTCTCCAGATGTGCCTTGCTTGTGCTCAAGTTCTCCTTCTGCTGCTGGCAAATGTGCAAGAATGCATTCTGCTTGGCACATTGGTCCTTGAAGCCTTAATCACCTGTGTCTTCAGATGACAATGCCACAGGGTGAGCCCTTACATCTTATCGTGGAGACCCCAGAGCATCACTGCTAGTATCCAGTCTCACAAAGTCCTTATGTCTTTCAACTTTGAACTCTTCTGTTCACAGAGCTCAATAACAGGCCATCAGAAATAGGCAGAAGAATGTGTATTGCAGATGTGCTTTAGAATCGAAGGACCGAAAATAAATTGATTTCCCATCGAGAAAAGAAATTGACTGAATATATCATGATATATTCATACTGTGAAATTATAGGTAGACATTAGAGATAATGAACTAGAACTATTTCAGATGACTTGAAAGGATTGAGTTGCAAATAAAAGAGGTAGAAATGTATATGAAATTTGATCCCATTTTTGTACAAAATGGAACCTGTGCAATAGTGTAACCTGTACAAATAGTGTGTATTTGTACAGGTTACATTGTACAGTGTATTATACATTATTTGTACAATAATGTACACTGTCAATCTGTATGTTTTGGTATATGTGCATATGTAAAGGAGTTAATAGGGCATTTATAAGATGCATTAATATTAAGAAACAAGACGTAACTTAGGTTTTTATAAAGGTATCAAATACCTCTTTTGCCTCAACATCTTTTTCAGTTTACCTTTAAAAATTTTTATTTAAAAATTTAAGAAACGTGGTAAAGTGCACACAATCTACAGTTTATCATCTTGACCATTTCTGAGTGTATAGTTCAGTGGCATCATGTATATTCACCTTGTCGTGAATATACTAGTACATCATCACCATCCCTCTCCAGAAAGCTCACATCTTTCCAACTGACACTCCAAACCTATTACCCAATAGCTCACTGTTTCTTCTCCACCAGCTCTGGTAACCACAATTCTACTTTCTGCCTGTGAATTTGACTACTCTAGGTATCATACACAAGAGGAATCATACAGCATTTGTCCTTTTGTGATTGGTTTATTTCATTTAGCATGCCCTCAAGTTTCATCCATGTTGTAGCATGTAGAATTTCATTCCTTTTTCAGGCCAAATGATATTCTATTATCTGTATCGAGCACACTTTCTTCATCCATTTGTCTGTTAATCATCACATGGGTTGCTTCTATCTTTTGGCTATAGCAAATAATGCTGTTCTAAACATGGGTATACCAACACCTGTTTGAGACACTACTTTCAGTTCTTTTGGGTGTATACCCAGTAGTATTGCTACATCATATGATAATTTTAGCTTTAACTTATTGAGAAACCCCACTGTTTTCCACAGAGACTATACCATTTTGTGTTTCCTCTTATAGTACACAAGGTTTCCAGTTTCTTCAAATCCTTGCCAACACTTATTCGTTTTTGTTTTCATTTTTGTTTTTGATAGTAGCCATCCTAATGGCTGTGAGTAACTAATTATGGTTTTGACTTGCATTTCCCTAATATTTAGTGATGCTAGGTATCTTTACATATACTTATTGGCCACTTGTTTATCTTCTTTGCTGAAATGCCTATTCAAGCCCTTTGCCCCTTTTCCCATCTGTTTGTGTGTTTTGTTGTAGCTGTTGAGTTGTAGTTTTTCATATACTCTGGATATTAACTCCTTATCAGATATATGATTTTTAAATATTTTCTTTCATTTTGTGGGCCACCTTTTTACCCCATAGATTACCTTTTCGTTGCACAAATGATTTTACTTTTGATATAGGCCCATTTGTTTATTTTATTCCTTTGTTTCCCGTGCACTGGTTCACCTTCTTTGCCAAACTTTCTAGAGCTCCTAGCTTCAGTAGACATCACTTGACAGCACTCACTTCAACTCCCCTTCTTCCACTCCAGATCTCTGATGCAGCTGGATGCACCCAGCATTCACACCTGCCTACGCAATCTGCAGGTTCCAAGTGGTTAACACTCATGTGGCAAACCTTGACCAATAGGCCTTGGATGTGGTGGATTAATCCTCTCCTCTTTCTCTCCTGAGATGGGCAACTCTGAGGTGCATTTTGTTGAACTCCTCAGATATCTGTGGTCAGTCAAAAAATGACCTGCCCAAAGAGATCCATGTCAAATCTCTAGATCCCTATGAATGTTAGCTTGTTTGGAAAAAGGGTCATTGCAGGTGTGATTAAATTATGGATCTTGAGATTATCTTGGTTTATCTGAGTGGGCTCTAATTTCAATGATAAGTGTCTTTTTCAGAGCAAGGCAGAGGCACACTTGAGACAGAAGAAAAGACAGATACAGGGGAGAAGGTGATGTGAAGACAGAGCAGAGGGAGGTGTGGCCACAAGCCAAGGAATGCCAACAACCCCAGAGGCTGGGGCAAGCAACGAAAGATTCTTCTCTAGAAGCTTCAGAGGGAGAATGGCTCTGCTGACACCTTGATCTCAGATTTTTACCCCATGGAACTGTGAAAAAATACACTTCTATTGTTTGAAGCTGATAAGTTTGAGGTGATTTGTTACTGCAGCCAAGGAAGCTAACAGTCTCCTGGGGGGTTCTAGCCCTAGCTGCCTACAGTTAGGGCAAGCTCAGTAAGTGAAGGACTGGCTTTCTTTCCTTCTCTGTCTCATTCATTCCCGACCACCATTTCTGTTCGCTAGGATCATTTCCCAAAATACATTTCCTGCATGTAAACCCTGGTCTCAGTCTCTGCTTTCTGGGGAAAATCTAGGTGAACAAAGTTAATCACAGCAGTGACCCTAGAAAGCAGAACCTCAGCTGGCATTGTGGGATTGGTTCACTCACTGATCAGACAGTGATAAGGACCCCATTGCTGGTGGGAAGTAGACTGGTAACAACTGCTGGCATCTGGCACACTGGTGATGTGTTTGAGGCCCGTGATGACATGGGAAGTGCAAGGACAGTCCCAACAAGTTGCCAAGGATAACTGATTTTCTTCTTGTACCTCCTATACCAGGTAAGAGACATTACACTTGTACCTCTTTCAATTCTGGAGGTTACATTGAACACATTTGGGAATACAGTTCTTGTCCTTTGATTGGGTCACTCAGAATCCTGTCTGTTTTGAGAAGATTCTCCAGCCTATCTTGGCTTTGGGGCAGGCTGTTCTGCCACTTGAGTCATAAGACTTGGCAAATCCAACAGTATGAGAAGTATCTACAGTAGATAAGAATGCTGTGTGGAGTCCTTGGAAAACCCTTATAGGAAAATCACAGCATAGAACCCTAGGGATGTAGTGCAAAGTCACACCTTCTTCAGCAGAGATTAACTCCGTTTAAAAAGCAAATGTATGCTACTTTGTATTCTGTTAGGCCCTAGTGGACCCTGACCATCTGCCATGAACCATCAAGGGACTATGCGACCTCAGGTGCCAATCAAAATTTGGCATTATGGCCTGCACTAAATCCTGTGATTAGCAGGTACTTGTCCAGAAAGAACGGTAGATTTTTGAACTGCATATGAATAGGCACTGAGGGCACAAGTAAGTGACATGAACAGGCAGCCCTGACTCCCATGTCACCTGCCTCTGTGGTACCATTGCCTCCTCCTCAACTTAATACAGTCAGCCTTGTGGTTGGGAGGGAGGGAGTTATGACCAACTGACATAGGAGGAAAAACCTTGGAGATTGTTCACAGATGGATAAGTTCAGTATGTTGCTGGATCCCTCTGCCCTACAGCCCCACCCAAGGGGGCCCTACGGGATGGTGAGAAGAAAAGTCCTGTTTGCAGGAAGAGCTACAGTAGTACATTGATGATTTAATTTACATGGGGGCAGAGATAATCTGAGATATGTCTTATACACAGATGGCTGGCAGGAGTAAGTGGTTTGGCTGAGTGGCTAAGGGCCCGAGGAACAAGACTGAAAGATGAGAGTTGAGGAAGTTAAGAGATGAGGCATTTGTGTCCATGAAAGTGGGCATGGTGTGTAAGATTTTTGTGTCTCATGTTAATCCTTACCAGAGAGCATTCACCACAGAGGATAGCCCTTTTGTGTAGATAACAGCCAGCTGCTCTCCTTGGTCACCAAGGTCTTCTTCAATGGTCTCTTGAATGCCATAGGAACCAAAATAAATGCTATATAACTAGTCCATCACCTGGAGCTTCTTCTTATTGAGGTTGATCAAGTTATTGCCACTGATGAGCGCCTAGATTTCCAGCCAAAGTAATCATAGAGAAGCTCTTGATGGGATAACATCACTCGATGAGACCAATAAGTCACCTGGTGGTGGGTGAATTTCTTTCAGATTTTTTCACCCTGATAGGGCAGCAGTTTGTTCTTAGAAGAAGTGACATCTACTCTGGATATGAGATTATGATCCCAGTCTGTCAGCATCACCAAGCAAGGGTCAACAGAATGCCTGATTTACCAACATAGAGCCTACAAAACATTGGCTCAAAACCATTTTATAGTGAAAGATGTGTGCCATTGGATGTATGGCTATAGGAATCACTAGAAGTTGACAGCTAAGAAGAAGGATGATGGATTTAGTAAAGATTCCTGTAAGATGTTCTCTTGGGCACAACACTCAGTGGTGTTGGAATGTGACTTTCATGATATGTTATACATGCACTGAATCATGGCCAGAATATGGTTTATGTCCATAATAGCTAGAATACGTGGGTCCTGGTACCAAGGGGTGAAAGAAGATTAGCTACTCTCACCATTACTCCCAGGAATCTACATGAGGAATTTGCACTTCCCACACTGTGGAGTAGAATAGGGGTTGAGAGGCATATTTACTCTACTGGATTTGAAGTTATAACTACTGCCTAGTCATTTTAGCTTTCTTGAGCAAGTGGACTGTAAATAGCTACATTGGTGAGGATAATGAACCCTGATTACTATAAGGAGCTAGAAATGCTGATCACCAATGGAGTAAGAAAGGAACCTGTCTGGAACCCATGGGATACTTGTGCTTCATGTCAATTGGTAAGTAGAAATGGGCCATCACAGAAACCATGACTAAATAGGGGTAAGAGAACTAAGGCCCTGACTCTGCAGAGATGAGGGATGAAAAGTTTGGCCAGGGTGAGGGAAGTCTGGAATGAGCATGGGGGAAAGAAACAATGCACATCAACAGTGGTATTGGGACCGTGTACAGCTGGGAGGACTGCAGCTTGGTCTACAGACTCTCCTGTCTCTTTTGTAGAGACTGCTGCTGGCCATCACATTAAAGCAAACCAGACTCATAAATACAGAGGACAAACCAGTGGTTGCGGGGGTGGGGGTGTGTGGCAGGGGGGCAGATGGAATGGGTGAAAGGAATTATGAGGTACAAACTTCCCGTTATAAAATAAATAAGTCTCAGGGATGTAACGTATACATAGGGAATATAATCAATAATATTGTAACCATTTTGTATGGTGAAGGATGGTAACTGGACTTATTGTTGTGAAAATTTCATAGTGAATAAAAATATTGAGTCACTATGTTGTACACCTGAAACTAATATAATACTATATGTCAAGTATAACAATGAAAAAGGAAAGACTGGGACTGAATAGACTCCAGGAAGGGCTTGAGTGGGTGCAAGTAGCTTAAGGAGTGAAATATATTAGTCAGCTCTCATGCCTCATGCCTTGTATCCCTTCAGCCTACCTTTTGCCATGTCCATTGCTGAAGTGACCAGCTTCGTGCAGGTATGACCTTCCAGCATCTTCCCTGAGCTGAACCTCATTTCTCACTTTCTGCCTGGAGCTCTCTCTGAAGTCACTTGATGAAATGGCTCCTAAACTAGTCTGGCAGCTGCTCACTTGTGCACAATCTAGAAATAAAAGGAAATTAATATTCAGGGGGCAATCCTTGACCAATGAGAGACAGAAATTAGTGAATAAATAAGTGCTTCCATCTTCCCTTCCCACAGGTGGACAATTCTGAGTTGTATTCCAATAGCTCCTTAGCTGGTCCCTGGGGGATTGAGTCCTAATTGCTCATGGCCATGACCAGTTCAATAAAGAGCGCTTGTATTGACTTTCTTTCTTCCTTGCTTTGCTCTTTCCAGCTCTTCATTCCTGTTCCCTGGGTCACTGCCTCAAATAAACTACTTGTGTGCCAATCCTTGTCTCAGGCTCTGCTTTCTGGCTAAGACACAAGCGTTAATTGGGGAAAATGGAGATGGGTATGGGCTGCTGATCGGGATGAGGACAGAGAGAGGCGGGGAAAGGTGTCCACAGGAAAAATGATCATTTACATAAGATCCCATTTTTGTAAAATTACAGAGATATGTGCATATATGCATAAAGAGATGCTTGCAAGAGTGGTCACCAAAATACTAGTCTTTGTTATTTAGGATGGTACCATTTTTATAAAATAAATAATATATAAAATAAACTAATAAAATAAATTTTATAAAATAAACATTCTATTGCATTTTTATATTTTAAAGTATTATATCTTTATAAGTTGTTGGAATTATTTACAATGAATGTGTGATAGTTACATATTGTAATCAGATGACATTGTAAGGAGACAGGTATACATGGTGGGGAAAAACGTAGGTCTTGAAGCCAAGATGGGATTTCTCGGTCCAGATATCTGTGCACAAAACTCTCCCTCCTTCCCGAAGCCAGGAAACAAATCCTCTGTATATATCAACTCAAGGCAAATAGAAATTCCAAGGCATGATGGGACCCCGCTAGCTCTAGAGCAGAGGGTAGACTCTGATTTGAGCTCAACTGGGATTCTTGCTATACACACACAGATGTGTGTATAGCCCCCTCAACCCCAACTTGTAGGGAAAGAAAAAATCCTTCTCATTGAGATTTGATATTTTCTCAAAATGTTCACTTGTGCTAGGCAGCAAAGAAAGCTAAAAGGCTTATAGATTACAGTGGATGAGCTGAACCCTCTGAAAAATGATGCCTTCTATTTATTATTGTCTTTCTTCCTTTAGTCAAAGGTCACCACCTGGAGATCCTAACACCATCTGATGCTAAAGGTCTCCAGGCAGCCCACAGCTTCAAGTGTCTTCTTTAAACAAAACTGTCCTCAGCATGGAGAAGGCGATGGCATCCCACTCCAGTACTCTTGCCTGGAAAATCCCATGGACGGAGGAGCCTGGTGGGCTGTAGTCCATGGGGTTGCTAAGAGTCAGACACGACTGAGCGACTTCACTTTCACTTTTATGCATTGGAGAAGGAAATGGCAACCCACTCCAGTGTTCTTGCCTGGAGAATCCCAGGGACGGGGGAGCCTGGTGGGCTGCCATCTATGGGGGTCGCACAGAGTCGGACATGACTGAAGTGACTTAGCAGCAGCAGCAGCAGTCCTCAGCACAGCTTGGCTTAGTTCATTAGCAAACCAGGCCCTGGGTAAAACACAGGCAGGACACGAGGCTGTGCTTTTGGGAGGTGGATGAAGCTGGGGAACTCTTCTTTCAGACTAGAAATTGGATTTTGGAAGATAGAGGAAAGTTTCTAATTTGAAAAGTGGGTTTTTGCCCCTGACAGAGGAAACCTTCTGGGTAGAAGATTCTAAGTACGAAAGATTTTTAAATGTGACCTAGAAAAAAGAAGGTTGGTGAAATCAGATCTCAAATCCCGGGTTGACAGCAGCTTTATGTTATTAAATCCTGACTTTAGAGTGGAAGGAAATTTCCCACTGGAAAAAAACAGAATCAAAGCTGATACTTGGCACTGGACTTGACAATCAAGGAGAGAGAAAAGACATCTCTCTGTAAACATCAGTTTAGGGATTTAAAGGGAGCAGGAGCATCTTTTTTTCAGCCTCTAGACCAAAGTTTCCACCACTCAGTGGCTATTAAACAAACCTGCAAGCATTATCATTCTTTACTGAAAACTGTAATTTACAAGTCAAGCCTATCAGGTTTCGCTGCTGTTTTTCTCTGGTCCGCCACATTTGAATTTTCCTTAAACCTCACTTTCACTGCCATCCTCATCCAGCTCCCATTCTCCTTTTCCTTGCCTTAAGCAGGGTCCCCATGGGATCGAATGCCTGATGATCTGAGGTGAAGCTGATGTAATAATGATATAAATAAAGTGCACAATAAATGTAGTGCCCTTGGTAGTTCCCTGGTGGTCTAGTGGTTAAGAATCTGTCTGCCAGTGCAGTTGACATGGATTCGATCCTTTGCTGGGGAAGATCCCACATGTCAAGGAGCAACTACACCCACAAGCTGCAACTGCTGAGCCCATGTGCTGAAACTGTCGAAGCCTGAGTGCCTAAAGCCTATGCTCCGAAACAAGAGAAGCCACTGCAGTGAGAAGCCATCGCAATGAGAAGCCCGAGCTCCGCAGCTAGAGAGTAGCCCCTGCCTGCTGCAACAGAGTAAACCCCAGGGCAGCAATGAAGAACCAGCACAGCCAGATTAAAAAAAAAAAAAAAATGTAACGCACTTGAATCATCCCAAAACCATCCCCCTGCCTCAGTCCGTGGAAAACTGTCTTCCACAAAACTGGTCCCTGATGCCAAAGATGTTGGGGATCACTGTCCCTTAAGGTTTCCTTTACTTTGTCAAGAAAATGTTCTCAAGGGCATGGGACTGCTTGGAGAGGTTCTGAAGTTATGTGCCTGAATGTCTTGCAATTGCCTTTAAGAGAAATTTTTCCTCCAATCTCCCCTGGCTACCTCTGGGAGTCTATTACACATCTGGGATAAGCTGGCCACCCAGGCAGAGGGCATAGGAGGCCTCAATTTGCATAATATTTAAATGTCATGTCCATATTTGTGTGCCCTAGGAACACTGTGGTGGTGTTGAAAATGTTCTCTATCTTGGTCAGCATGGTGGCTACCAGATCTATAATATATAACAATTAATCAGCTTTGTACACTTGGTTGTGTATATATTGCAGTTTACAAGTAATTTAAAAAAATGCCTTCAATATGTGCACAGATAAAACCTCACACTGTCCTTCTTATCCCTATGAACATTGAAATATGCACTAGAAACCATGACTATTTTATAGGAAGCCAAACATCTCTAAGATAATATACGTTTTGAATCAACAGCAGTTTTGGTTCATATTTGCATCTTGTAACTGCAAAAACATTTCTTTTCTTGGGAGAAACATCAGAACTCAGAGAAGAAATGGAAATTTTATGGAATGGCATTGTGATGGGAGGCAGTTGTCTTCAGTTAGTTGATTGGTTTCTTTTTCTTTTTAAGGTGACATTTGATTTATACTTGACAGTACCCAGGAATGCAGGTTAGTTTCAAAACTGAAAATCCTCAGTTCTTGAGTGAGTTGTGGACAGCTCCTGCATTCAGGATCCTTCTCCAGGAGACTACCTTGGACAGCCTGCAGGACTGTGTTGCTGGCAGCTCTTGGCTAGAGCCGGTGGGCTGGAAAGGGACCATCCCTGATGTTGTTCCTCTGGGCAGACGAACCAGGCACTCATTTTGTATGTGGCTTCTGCTTCTCCCACACTAGGCTCTTGGAGAGGACAAGACACTCTGCAAACCACAGGCCAGGTGTCTGTTTATAACTTGGAATTTTCTGTTTTTATTCTATGAAATCAGCCACTCTCTGGACAACCTGAGCAAGCTTTTTACTTATCGGGGCTTCCTTTTCTTCGTCTGTAAAATGAAGGAGTTGGTCAGACCCAGTGGATGATAGCCCTCGAGGTGGGGGAGACTGTAAGATTTAACCAGAACAGAAAGCAGGTGCTGTAGCAGACATTTTTCAAGGCTCTGGCTTAAAAAATCCAGATAAGTCTGCAAGGGAGCAGGACCCTGTGGTGCCTTCCCAGGGACAGACCTCTACCCCATATCCTCTCCTGTAGCATACCTCCATATTTCCTGAGTTTTTCAGATGTTCAAAACCACCACCAAATGGAAGAAATTAACTACTTGATGATCATGAGCACGTAGCTCCCAGACGTACTGGCGCCTAAGGATTGATCATATTAACTGCCCTGCTACCTCAATATCAACCAATCAGAGAATTGTGCATGAATTAATCACATACCCTGAGACCCGTCCCCCCTTTTCTTTTAAAGACCTTGCCTTTAAAAAGGTTTTGCTGAAACTCTTTGAGGATTTGGGGGTGTTTGGGGACATGAGCCACCTGTTCTTCTTGCATGGAAATGCAGTAAACCATTCTCTGCTCCAAACTCCCACATTTCTGTATTGTTTAGGCTCACTGCGTATTGGGCACATGACAAATCTGTATTCTGTAACAAGGCCTTAAGTTTTTTAAGTCATGGAGGACATGCTTTTAAAAACACACGCCTGTACTCACAGACATAGAGAACAGACCTGTGATTGCCAAGAAGGGGGGTGTGTGGGAGAGATGGATGGGGAGTTTGGGATCAGCAGACAAAAACTATTCTATATACTGTAGGATAGATAAACAAAACAAGGTCCTATTGTATATCACATAAAATTATAGTCAATATCCTGTGATAAACCATAATGGAAAAGAATGTGAAAAAATTCAGTGTTATATATATAACTGAATCACTTTGTTGAGAGCAGAAATTAAATCAACCATACTTTGATAAAATAAATTAAAAAACACATGTCCATAAATTCAGAGAAAACCCTAATTTGAAAAGATATATGCATCCCAATGTTCATAGTAGCACTATTTGCAATAGCCAAGCCATAGAAGCAACCTAAATCAACAGATGAGTGGATAAAGACGATGTGGCACATCTTTGCAGCAACACGATGGACCTAGAGATTATTTTACTAAGTGAAGTCAGACAGAGAAAGAGGTATCATATGATTTCACTTATATATGGAATCTAACAAAATGATCCAAATGAACTTATTTCCAAAACAGAAGCAGACTTACAAACACAGAAAACAAACTTATGGTCACCAGAGGGGGAAGATGGGGAGTAAGAAATTAGGAGTTTATCCTAATTTCAGGGGTTAAAAGATTCACACAACTATATTTAAAATAAATAAACAATAAGGATCTACCTTATAGCACAGGGAACTATATTCAGTATCTTGTAATAATCTATAATGGAAAGGAATCTGGAAAAGAACATATATATATATGTGTGTGTAAAACTGAATCACATCTATATACCAGATACTAACACAATGCTGCAGAATATCTATACTTCAATTAAACAACAAAAGCAAAAAATGCCTGGTGAAACATTGTCCTCCATCCCACTGAGTGACATTCAGAATGCACTAGCCTTGCAATTAAACATTTTGATTATGTTATAGAATCTGTCCATTCCTCCCTGTTCACGCCACCTCAAGTCATCCCTAAACATTCCCTGTTATGATCAATGAAACTATCATTCAGTTATTATTATTTTTAACTTTTGTCTTTTGAAATAATTTTAACTACAAGATATTGCAAAAAGCATACAGAAAGTTCCTGTTTATCTTTCACCCAACTTCCCCCAAAGACAGCATCTGACATAACCATCCTCACTGGTCATTATTTCATAATATGATTTACATCGTCCCCACTCCTTAACCCAGTGGGCTGCCGTCTATGGGGTCGCACAGAGTTGGACACGACTGAAACGACTTAGCAGCAGCAGCAGCAGCAGCACCCCTTAACCTCAATCAATCTTGGGATATGAAAGAGCCTAATATCAAACAGCAGCATATTTGCAACAAAAGAGTGAGGATCTGAGACAACAACTCGTTTCCTGGTTCCTAATTCAGAGCTTGTGTGTCTTTATGTGATTCGGCTTCACAAGGAGGTTAAAAACAAATCCTCAAACGAAAACCGATAGTTTATGTATTTAAAGTAGATGCAGTGAATAACTCAGGAATTCATGCGTTTGCTTATTAGTCTCCTTTGCGGTGGAGATGGATGGTTAAATCAATTTATCTCTCTGCCTACGTATCTCTTTCCACCAGGCAAGGGAAATGAGATAAGCTGGAGAAGGCAGTGAGGTGTGATAGGAAGAGGACATCCCTGAGACTTGGGAAGCGGAAGATTTAGTCCTGGTTCTGCCGATGGGTCAAACTTGGTAAATAATTTTCTGAGCCTTCATTTTCTTGTTTGTAAAATGAGGGAGGAGACCTGGGTGGAGGTCCCTCAGAGGCTCAAACTGTATGTCTATGAGAATAGGCATGGTAGGCTGGGTTCCCTAAGTACCTGACTTAGAGAAGGGGGTTAGCCTGCAGGATGCTGGTTAAGGAGCATGCGGGAGCAATGTCATAGAAGAAGGAGGCAGAGGGAGAAGGTGAGGCCAAATGAAAGACTTGGCCAATTGCATGGAGAGCTCTGGAGCTGGAGTGCCCTTGGCATAGTGTCAGTAAAGGTGAAAGGGCTGGGTGCTTATACAACATGTCCACCAGGTGGGCTGTCCCAGGGCAGTCTGGCACTCTCTGCAGCTTGAGGCAACTCTCTCCAGTGACATTCCTAACATCTGAGTAATAAAGTCTTCACTGAAGGGTTCTAGGCGGGCTCACCACAATGGGAAAGCATTTGTTGTTGTTGCCATTGTTTAGTTGCTAAGTCGTGTCTGACTTAGCCTCCTTTGCAGCCTCATGAAGTGTAGCCTGCCAGGCTTCTCTGCCCATGGAATATCCCAGGCAGGAATAGTAGAGTGGGTTGCCATTTCATTCGCCAGGGGATCTTATCAACCCAGGGACTGAACCTGGGTCTCCTACATTGGCAGATATATTCTTTACCATTAAGCCACCTGGGAAGCTCTGTGAAAGCACAGGTTGCTATTAATTACTACTATCCTAGGAATGATAGGATGTTAACATACATAGGGATATTAGAAATCATGCAGCTTGGGGCTCATCTGGTGGCTCAGTAAAGAGTGTGCCTGCCAATGCAGGGGACACAGGGGATACAAGTTTGATCCCTGATCCAGGAAGATCCCACATGCCACAGAGCAACTAAGCTCTTGTGCTACAATTATTGAGCCTGTGCTCTTCAACAAGAGAAGCCACCACAGCAAGAAGCCTGTGCACCATAAGTAATGAGTAGCCCCGCTCACTGCAACTAGAGAAAAGCCCTCACAGCAACGAAGACCCAGGACAGCCAAAAATATATAAATAAATAAACAAAACAAGAAAAGAAATCATGTAGCTCAATTTTTTCATTAAACGGAGAAGGAAAATGAAGGGTTCTGTCTTGCCCAAGTGAACCTGGAGAAATGCAACTTGCAGGGCTCTGGGGAGCTCTGGCTCTTCATGTCTTAGCGTAGAAAGAATTCAGCTGGAGTCTATCTTTTCTCCCTGGCTCCTGGTTAAAAGGGGGAAAGTTAAAAATGCATAGTATTGGGACCAGTGGTACAGTTCCTCAATGCCTTCAGCCACATGGAAAATTCTTTAATTCATCATGCAAGGTACCTCAGCTGGTAAAGAATCCGCCTGCAATGCAGGAGACCCCGGTTCATTTCCTGGGATGGGAAGACTGGCTGGAGAAGGGGTAGGCTACCCACTCCAGTATTCTTGGGCTTCTCTTGTGGCTCAGCTGGTAAAGTATCCACCTGCAATGTGGGAGACCTGGGTTCGAACCCTGGGTTGGGAAGATCCCCTGGAGAAGGGAATGCTACCCACTCCAGTATTCTGGCCTGGAGAATTCCATGGACTGTATAGTCCATGGAGAGGCAACGAGTCGGACACGACTGAGAGACTTTCACTTCACAAAGCTCGACTGAACACAGAACAGAGCCAAGCCTGAGAGGATCGGGAACAGGCTTTTTCCCCTAGATTTGCACAATTTCATCCACAAGATGTGCTGGGGCCTGGATTGGAGAGGCCCACATGGCTGGATAATGAACTCTTGGGTCTTGCCGAGAGCTTGCTTGGGTGCCTGGCAGCACTTCGTGAGGTGCCTGCGGGAGTCAAGGGGAAAGAGTGTCAGAAACAGTTACATTTTGTAAGAGACTTGTCTTATCTTGTTCTATTCACAGGGAAAAGAAAACATCAGTTCCAGAGCCAAACCTATTTCTCCAGGTAATCCATCTCTGTACAGCTGCTCCCTGCAAAGCTCTCCTGTGTTATGTTTCCTGGGCTTCAGACTAATTCACACACTGTCTCGGAAATTTAATAAGAGCCCTGTGTGTCTTTTGTGATTCCTGTTTCTGTGTCTTATCTCCACATAATGTGTTAATATGGAAATTAATTTAGTGCTTATCAGATAGTGGAATGAATTGTCAAGGTGTGGGTTTCTTTTGGCTTTGTTGAAAGTTCTCCCTACCCCATTCTCTCACAGCCTAATACTTAATGTTATCCAAACAGGAGGAAATTAACTTGCTACAAACACAGAGAAACTACTTTAGAGATGAAGGGATTCCTCAACTTTTCAAGCCTGGATCATAGCTAGCCTTCCCTGCTCAGTCTGTTTTCCCATCACTCCTACCTGTGTCCCCTCACTTGGGTACCTTTCTAGAAGATTCCTAAATGCTCACACTATTCCAAGTCTCTGTCCCTTAGTATATGCTGGTCCCTCTGCCCAGGTCTGTCTTCCCTCCCTTCTTTACGGAAGAAACACCTACACTTTTTTGGCCGGGGTGGGGGGAGGGGAGGGGCACACTGCATGCATGCGGAATCTTAGTTCCCAGACCAGGGATTGAACCTGTGGTCCCTGCATTAGAAGTCCATTCCCTGGACTGCCAGGGAAGTTCTTCACCTTTTAAGAGTGTTAAAACGTCACTTACTCCAAACGACATGGGTTGGGGTCTTTCCACTCTGAAGGTGTCCTCCGTGGCTGGGGCCAGGGACATGCTTCTGCAGGTGGGCCTATTAGACCTCCCTGGGGAGCTGTGATTCTGATTCTTTGCACACCTCCCTCCACGGAGAGAATTCCTGCAAGGGAGACCAACTCCTGCTTCCTGGGGCTGCGCCCCAGCTGTGGCTTTCAGAGTTCTTGCCTTTGTTTGGCGCCTCCTGGGTAAGTCGTCAACAATTCCCCAGTAGGGACCTGGCCTGCCATTGTTGGTTTCCAGCCTTTAGCAGGCTCAGGAAGGGGGCAGCTAGTAAGAGTCTTTCTTAATGAATACATGAATAAAAGGGGGAAGGCATGAAGTAGAAACAGGAAGTAAATGTGTTTCCAAGGGAAAACAACTGGGGAAGTTTTTTTCCCTCTTATTTACAAGATAACAGCTTTTTTTTTTTTTTTAAGTACCCTTCTCTTTAATAGAGAAAATTTAAAAAAGAAAAAAAAATAGCTATGAGTTAGAAGCCAGAAATAATTTTCACAGTTCTGAGACATGAGAACAGTAAATTCACTCCCCTTGGACCCAAAAGGCATGTGCAAACTGCCTCACCTGGAAGGGTCCCTTTGTCTGAAATATTTGGGAGGAGGAAGCTTGTCTCGAATGTCCTGCCCTGAACTGTTACTCTTTGGAACTGGGGCTCTCCTTTCCACCCCAGCACAGCCACAGGCCTCTTTCCTGACCACATGTCACTTCTGGTAGCCCCTGGACCCCTGCATCCTTACCTGCATCAGTACCACTGCCTTGAGTGTGAAGGCAGGAGCGTGGACAGAGTGCCCTTCTGTTACCTCCCCCACCAACCTCTCACAACCACCTCTCTGAAGGCTGTGTGGGAGGGTCTGATTTCACTGAATGGTGAGGAGAGGTAAGAAGCAATGCAGACACAGGAGGGAAACATTTAAAAAACTGAACTTTATATTGCCACCTACGGTGGCCAAGAGAAGAAAGCAAAGCTAGCCCCTCATAGAGGTGACATGCCCAAGTCCCTAGTCTGCTTCCCTCCCCGCAGATCAGCTTCCTCTGAAAGAGAATCAGGGGCTACCATATACACTTACTTAGAGTGTGGGGGAACCAGTGCCCCCTGGAGTTGTACAATGCAGCAGCCCTGGAGGCTTTCAAGCCTTCACATCCTCGGGAAGGAGACCCCAGAGGGCAGGTCTTATCTAATTTCACTTCCCTCCATCCTCCATGCCCAGCTCCCCCTCCCCTCTGGAGACAGCTAGACACTAGACACAGCAGGACTCTCCTCAGTGAGCCTTGGCAGCTGTGTTGGCCTCTTTGGAGTTCTTCCTGTCAGTGTGAGATTTATTCACATTGCATAATCTTGTTGTCCTGGGGATAAATATTGACACAATTCCCAAAATCATATACAGGCATATTTCAGAGATATTGCAGATTCAGTTCCAGACCACTGCAATAAAGCAAATATCACAATGAAGCAAGTCATGCGAATGTTTTGGTTTTCCAGTTCATACAAAAGTTATGTTTAGACCATACTATAGTCTGTTTAGTGTGCAATAGCGTTATGTCTAAAAAGACTATATATATGTATATATCTTAATTAACAAAACTTTATTGCTAAAAAGTGCTAACCCTCATCTTACAATTCAGATTGCCACAAACCTTCTATCTATGAAAAACTCAATAAACCAAATAGCACTAAAATGAGGTATGCCTGTATTAAGTCTCTCAGATTGTATACTCTGTTTGGTTTTTCAGTTGCTAAGTCATATCCTACTCTTTACTACCCCAAAGACTATAGTCCGTCTGTCAGGGTCTTCTGTCCATGGGATCTTCCAGGCAAGAATACTAGGCTGGGTTGCCATTTCCTTCTCCAGGGGATCTTCCTGACCTAGGGATCGAACCCGTGTCTCCTACGTCTCCTCCATTCGCAGGTGAATTCTTTACCACTGAGCCACCTGGGAAGCCCTGAAGAAACTGAGACATTATATTAATACATAATAAATACATCTGCACAGAGAATTCCACACCTAGGGCCCAGTGAGAGTATAATCACTTGACATGGCTTTGTAGCTCACTAGACCACATGTAGGGCAACCCATGGGCAGAAGGAGACCCTAAGTTGTCAAGGTGAGGTTAACCACTGAGAGGGAGTAGCAGGCCTAAGTGGAAAAAAAATGAGAGAATGATACCAAAGACCAGGGGTCAGACCCAATCCCACTACTTAACAGCCATGTGACCTTTAGCAAGTCCCCCTCAGATTCCCAGTTTCACATTCTCATAGCGGAGCACAGGTTCTTGTGAAAACAAGATAATACAGATAGAAAGTCCTCTGTGAGTTTAAAAGCACAGAGTAAATGTTTGAGTTTAATTATTCAGCTCCATGTTTAAGAAGAAATGTGTGCAGGAAGATTTGAAAAGAGTTCCAGAATGGTAAGGGATGACTCTCAGTTCTTTGAAGATTTCACTTAAGTAAACGTGTGTGGGGTTTCCCAGGTGGCTCAGTGGAAAATGCAGGAGATGTGCATTTGATCCCTGGGGTGAGAAGATCCCCTGGAGGAGAAAATGGAAACCCACACCAGTTTTCTTGCCTGGAAAATTCCATGGACAGGAGAGTTTGGCAGGCTATAGTCCATTGGGTTGCAAAACGCTGGACATGACTGAACAACTGAGTATGCATGCATACGTGATCTACATATCTCTATCTATCTATCTATCCATCTATGAACAGTATGAAAAGGCAAAAAGATATGGCACTGAAAGATGAACTCTCAGGTCAGTAGGTGCCCAAAATGCTACTGGAGAAGAGTGGAGAAATAACTTCAGAAAGAATGAAGAGATAGAGCCAAAGCAAAAAGAACGCCCAGTTGTGGATGTGACTGGTGATGGAAGTAAAATCTGATGCTCTAAAGAACAATATTGCATAGGAACCTGAAAGTTAGGTCCGTGAATCAAGGTAAATTGGAAGTGGTCAAACAGGAGATGGCAAGAGTGAATATCGACATTTTAATAATCAGTGAACTAAAATGAACCAGAATGGGTAAATTTAATTCAGGTGACCATTATATCTACTACTCTGGGCAAGAATCCCTTAGAAGAAATGGAGTAGCCCTCATTGTCAACAAAAGAGTCTGAAATGCAGTACTTGGGTGCAATCTCAAAAATGACAGAATGATCTCTGTTCATTTCCAAGGCAAACCATTCACTATCACAGTAATCCAAGTCTATGCCCCAACCACTAATGCTGAAGTAGCTGAAGTTGAACAGTTCTATGAAGACCTACAAGACCTTCTAGAAATCATACCAAAAAAAAAAAAAAAAAGATGTCCTTTTCAACATAGGGGACTGGAATGCAAAAATAGGAAGTCGATAGATACCTGGAGTAACAGACAAGTTTGGCCTTGGAGTACAAAATGAAGCAGGGCAAAGGTTAACAGAGTTTTGCCAAGAGAATGCATTGGTCATAGCAGATACCCTCTTCCAACAACACAAAAGACTACTCTACACATGGACAATACCAGATGGTGGATATCATCAGATTGATTATATTCTTTGCAGCCAAAGATGGATAAGCTCTATACAGTCAGCAAAAACAAGACCAGGAGCTGACTGTGACTCAGACCCCGAACTCATTGCAAAATTCAGACTTAAATTGAAGAAAGTAGGGAAAACCACTAGACCATTCAGGTGTCAAATGATTAAATCAAATCCCTTATGATTACACAGTGGAAGTGACAAATAGATTTAAGGGATTAGATCTGATAGACAGAGTGCCCAAAGAACTATGGACGGAGGTTTGTGACATTGTACAGGAGGCAGTGATCAAGACCATCCCCAAGAAAGAGAAATGCAAAAAGGAAAAATGGTTGTCTGAGGAGGCCTTACAAATATCTGAGAAAAGAAGAGAAGTGAAAGGCAAAGGAGAAAAGGAAAGATATACCTATCTGAATGCAGAGTTCCAAAGAATGGTAAAGAGAGATCAGAAAACCTTCCTCATTGATCAATGCAAAGAAATAGAGGAAAACAATAGAATGGGAAAGACTATATCTCTTCAATAAAATTAGAGATACCAAGGGAACATTTCATGTAAAGATGGGCTCAATAAAGGATAGAAACGGTATGGATCTCACAGAAGCAGAAGATATTAAGAAGAGGTGGTAAGAATACACAGAAGAACTGTACAAAAATATCTTCATGACCCAGATAACCACAATGGTGTCATCACTTACCTAGAACCAGACATCCTGAAGCGCGAAATCAAGTGGGTCTCAGGAAGCATCCCTATAAACAAAGCTAGTGGAGGTGATGGAATTCCAGTTGAGCTATTTCAAATACTAAAAAATGATGCCAATAAAGTGCTTCACTCAATATGCCAGCAAATTTGGAAAACTCAGCAGTGGTCTCAGGACTGGAAAAGGTCAGTTTTCATTCAAGTCCCAAAGAAAGGCAATGCTAAAGAATGTTCAAACTACCGCACAATTGCACTTATCTTACACGCTAGCAAAGTAATGCTCAAAATTCTCCAAGTCAGGCTTCAACAGTACATGAACTGAGGACTTCCACATGTTCAAGCTGGATTTAAAAGGCAAAGGAACCAGACATCAAATTGTCAACAATAACTGGATCACAGAAAAAGCCAGAGAGTTCCAGAAAAATATATGCTTTATTGACTATGCTAAAGCCTTTGACTGTGTGAATCACAAAAAACTGTGGAAAATTCTTAAAGAGATGGGAATACCAGACCACCTGATCTGTCTCTTGAGAAATTTGTATGCAGGTCAGGAAGCAACAGTTAGAACTGGACATGGAACAACTGACTGGTTCCAAATAGGAAAAGGAGTACGTCAAGGCTGTATATTGTCGCCCTGCTTATTTAACTTATATGCAGAGTACATCATGAGAAATGCTGGGCTGGAAGAAACACAAGCTGAAATCAAGATTGCCGGGAGAAATATCAATAACCTCAGATACGCAGATGACACCACCCTTATGGTAGAAAGTGAACAGGAACTAAAGAGCCCGTTGATGAAAGTGAAAGAGGAGTGTGAAAAAGTCGGCTTAAAACTCAACATTCAAAAATGAAGACCATGGCATCCGTTCCCATCACTTCATGGCAAACAAATGGGGAAACAAAGGAAACAGTGAGAGATTTTATTTTCTTGGGATCCAAAATCACTGCAGATGGTGACTGCAGCCACGAAATTAAGACACTTGCTCCTTGGAAGAAAAGCTATGACCAACCTAGATAGCATATTAAGAAGCAGAGACATTAATATGCTGACAAAGGTCCATCTATCAAAGCTATGGTTTTTCCAGTAGTCATTTATGGATGTGAGAGTTGGACTATAAAGAAAGCTGAGCACCAAAGAATTGATGCTTTTGAACTGTGATGTTGGAAAAGAATCTTGAGAGTCCCTTGGACTGCAAGGAGATCAAACCAGTCAATCTTAAAGGAAATAAGTCCTGAATATTCATTAGAAGGACTGATGATGCTGAAGCTGAAACTCCAATACTTTGGCCACCTGATACAAAGGTGACTCATTGGAAAAGACTCTGATGCTGGGAAAGATTGAAGTCAGGAGAAAGGGATGACAGAGGATGAGATGGTTGGATGGCATCACCAACTGGATGAACACAAGTTTAAGCACACTCCATCAGTTGGTGATGGACAGGGAGGCCTGGCCTGCTGCAGTCTACTGGGTTGCAGAGAGTCAGACACGACTGAGTGACTGAACTGACTGCACCAATCTATCTATCTCTTTATCCATCCACAGAGAGAGAAATGGACAGTTTCACTGATGGTAAAAGCAGAGGTTCTGGAGTCTCTTATGTAAAAGGTGTATGTTCATTCATTCATTGATTTCCTGAGTGTCTACCATGGAGCAGGGGCTTCCCAGGTGGTTGAGTGGAAAAGAATCCACCTGCCAATGTAGGAGATGGGGAATCAATTCCCAGGTTGGGAAGATCCTCTGGAGGAGGAAATTGCAACCCACTTCAGTATTCTTGCCTAGGAAATCTCATGGACAGAGGAGCCTGGCGGGCTATACCCATGGGGTTGCAAAAAAGTCAGATATGACTTAGCGACTGAACAACAACCATGGAGCAGGCCCTAGGCTAGGCACAGGGGATTCAGTGGTAAGAAGAGACCAATATACTCATGTCCATTTTAATCTAGGGAGAGCATTAATAAAATAATCCTACTAAAGAATGTATTTTTAAAAACTGCAATGTTTGTTCTGAATTATGGCCTGGTGGTGCCAGGTTGTCTGGTTTTGAGCCCAGAATTCTGGCAGGGTGAGATTTGGTATGTTACTTAACTCCGCCAGGCTTCAGTTTCCCCGTCTATTAAATGGGGAAATATAACGACATCTCTTAGGGTTGTTGTGACGATTAAATGAGATAATACCGCTAAAGTAGGGATTCCTAGTCTTGGCATGATAGACATTTTGGGCTGGGTAATTCTTCATTGTGGAGGATTGCTCTGTACATTGTAGGAGTTTTCATCCCTGGCCTCTACCTGTTACATGCCAGGAAGCACCTTTTCCCGACACTATGGCAACCAGCCATGTCTCCAGACACTTTCAGATGTCACCAGATTCAGAAGCACTGGTCTACAGCATTTAGAACAGTGTCTGACACATGTTGGATACTCCATATATGTTGGCTTTTATCATTTTCATGAAAGGAGTGTACACAGGAAGACTTGGATTCAAATCATGATACTGTCATTGACTGGTTTGTGGGGTCTAATTTGGGGAAGAGTCAGTTCAGTTCAGTCGCTCAGTCATGTCCGATTCTTTGTGACCCCATAAATCACAGCATGCCAGGCCTCCCTGTCCATCACCAACTCCTAGAGTTTATCCAAACTCATGTCCATCGAGTCGGTGATGCCATCAAGCCATCTCATCCTCTGTCACCCCCTTCTTCTCTTGCCCTCAACCCCTCCCAGCATCAGGGTCTCTTCCAATGAGTCAACTCTTCGCATGAGGTGGCCAAAGTTTTGGAGTTTCAACTTCAACATCAGTCCTTCCAATGAACATCCAGGAATGATCTCCTTTAGGATGGACTGGTTGGATCTCCTTGCAGTCCAAGGGACTCTCAAGAGTCTTCTCCAACACCACAGTTCAAAAGCATCAATTCTTCGGCGCTCAGCTTTCCTCACAGTCCAACTCTCATATCCATACATGACCACTTGAAAAACCATAGCCTTGACTAGATGGACCTTTGTTGGCAAAGTAATGTCTCTGCTTTTCAATATGCTATCTAGGTTGGTCATAACTTTCCTTGCAAGGAGTAAGTGTCTTTTAATTTCATGGCTGCAATCACCCCTGCAGTGATTTTGGAGCCCCCAAAAATAAAGTCTGACACTGTTTCCACTGTTTCCCCATCTATTTGCCATGAAGTGATGGGACCAGATGCCATGATCTCAGTCTCTGAATGTTGAGCTTTAAGCCAACTTTTTCACTCTCCTCTTTCACTTCCATCAAGAACTTTTTAGTTCCTGTTCACTTTCTGCCATAAGGGTTGTGTCATCTGCATATCTGAGATTATTGATATTTCTCCCGGCAATCTTGATTTCAGCTTGTGCTTCTTCCAGCCCAGCGTTTCTCATAATGTTCTCTGCATATAAGACATGTAAGTACCTTGGTTTCTCCATCTCAAAAAAAATGTTGATTATTACACATAGCTTACTTTGTTGATCTTAAATAAACTATGAGTATTACTGTATATGAAACAGATAACTATCAAGGACCTACTGTATAGCACAGGGAACAATACTCAATGCCTCGTAATAACCTATAATGGAAAAGAGTCTAAAAAAGAATATATATGCAAAATATAAATGTATATAAAACCGAATCACTTTGCTATACAGATTTAGTGGATCTTAAATACTATATTAAGCATTAATTTAGCTCAACATGAGTATCTAGAATAATGTTTGCATCTTTAAGGCAAAGGTTGAGAAACAAATCTTGCCTGCTGTCAGTTTTTGTATAGTGCACAAATCAAATGGCTCAATTTTTCTTTTTTTTTTATTGAGTTGAAATGCAGGCAACATAAAATGAACCATTAAACATTTTAAAGTGTACTATTCAGTGACAATGGCTCTTAGGCTTTTTAATGGCTGAAAAAATAAAAAGAAAAATATTCTTTTCCCACATGTGAAAATTATATGAAATTCAAATTTCAGTGTCCACAAATAGTTTTGTTGGAACAGAGCCCCCACTCATTCTATGGCTGGTTTCTCACTGTAACAGCGGGGTTAAGTAGTGATGAAGACTGTATGGCCTAGAAAACCTATTTACTATCTGGCCCTTCACAGAAAAAAGTTTGCTGACCTCTGATTTAAGTGTTAGTAAGATGGAAAAATTAAAGCCCTGGCTTTTAGGAAGTATGTGCTTCCTTCTTTTTTACTCTGCTTGCTGATTTTAATGAATGACAGAGTGTACTTGAAAATAGGAAGCACTGTTATTTTCCCCCATCAATCTGGCATAATAGGCAAGATATGTAGACTTGAGGTCCTGGAGGCCAGTGAAGAGGTTGGTCCCATGAGGATCCAGGGCAGGAAGGTGGCCTCCTGCTATCTGATCTTCAGTTTCTGCTCTTGATTTCCCTTTGCTGTCTGGGGCCAACAAAGCTACCTCTGATCTTGAATGGTTTCATTTTGGAAGGCTATGTCATTTCAATTTTTGGTCATAAAACCAGGCTGCCCTTGTCTTTCTATCCTTTAGTTCAGTTTACTTCAGTTCAGTCGCTCAGTTGTGTCTCGACTCTTTGCGACCCCATGAATCGCAGCATGCCAGGCCTCCCTGTCCATCACCAACTCCTGGAGTTCACTCAAACTCATGTCCATCGAGTCGGTGATGCCATCAAGCCATCTCATCCTCTGTCACCCCCTTCTTCTCCTGCCCCCAACCCCTCCCAGCATCAGAGTCTTTTCCAATGAGTCAACTCTTTGCATGAGGTGGCCCAAGTATTGGAGTTTCAGCTTTAGCATCAGTCCTTCCCATGAACACCCAGGACTGATCTCCTTAAGAATGGACTGGGTGGATCTCCTTGCAGTCCAAGGGACTCGTAAGAGTCTTGTCCAACACCACAGTTCAAAAGCATCAATTCTTCAGCACTCAGCTTTCTTCACAGTCCAACTCTCACATCCATACACGACCACTGGAAAAACAATAGCCTTGACTAGACGGACCTTTGTTGGCAAAGTAATGTCTCTGCTTTTCAATATGCTATCTAGGTTGGTCATAACTTTCCTTGCAAAGAGTAAGCATCTTTTAATTTCATGGCTGCAATCACCACCTGCAGTGATTTTGGAGCCCCCCAAAATAAAGTCTGACACTGTTTCCACTGTTTCCCCATCTATTTGCCATGAAGTGATGGGACCAGATGCCATGATCTTAGTCTCTGAATGTTGAGCTTTAAGCCAACTTTTTCACTCTCCACTTTCACTTTCATCAAGAGGCTTTTTAGTTCCTGTTCACTTTGTGCCATAAGGGTGGTGTCATCTGCATATCTGAGGTTATTGATATTTCTCCCGGCAATCTTGATTCCAGCTTGTTCTTCTTCCAGCCCAGCATTTCTCATGATGTACTCTGCATAGAAGTTAAATAAGCAGGGTGACAATATACAGCTTTGATGTACTCCTTTTCCTATTTGGAACCAGTCTGTTGTTCCATGTCCAGTTCTAACTGTTGCTTCCTGACCTGCATATAGGTTTCTCAAGAGGCAGATCAGGTGGTCTGGTATTCCCATCCCTTTTAGAATTTTCCACAGTTTATTGTGATCCATCCTTGGTGTCACCTATTTCTATCTATGTTATCTTTCCTATGTTGTTTCTTAGTTGCTAAGTCGTGTCTGACTCTTTGTGACCTCGTGCACTGGAGCACCCCAGGTTCTCTGTCCGTGAGAATTCCCAGGCAAGAATGCCGGAGTGTGTAGCCATTTCCTTGTCCAGGGGATCTTCCCCATTCAGGGATTGAACCCACATCTCCCGCATTGGCAAGCAGATTCTCTACCACTGAGCCACTTGGGAATACCCCATAAAATATTTTATTCTTCTGTTTCCATCCCTGGTCTAAATTAGTCGACCATGGAACACTGCTTGGTCCAATGTTTAAAAAGAGATTCCCATTACTGCTTAGTTCACACTAAATCATTAGGCTGTCTGGTCTAAGAAGTTTATTAGAATACGAAACAAGCACAAGAGGGAGAACTTGAAATTATGCTTTCCTTTAAAGGTCATGAGGCTTCCCTGATAGCTCAGTTGGTAAAGAATCCACCTCCAATGCAGGAGACCCTGGTTCGGTTCCTGCGTCAGGAAGATCCACTGGAGAAGGCATACAAGACCCACTCCAGTATTCTTGGGCTTTCCTTGTGGCTCAGCTGGTAAAGAATCTGTCTGCAATGCAGGAGACCTGGATTTGATTCCCTGGGTTGGGAAGATCCCTTGGAGAAGGGAAAGGCTACCCACTCTAGTATTCTGGCCTGGAGAATTCCATGGACTGTGTAGTCCATGGGGTCACAAAGAGTCAGACACAACTGAGCGACTTTCACTTTCACTTTGAAGGTCATAATGTAGGAAAAGCCTGAGGCATATTTAGCTGGAGCAGATAGAGCTAAGATGGAAGCAGGAAGAAAATCTTTTATAAGATACAAAATTCTTGAGTGCCTCTGACACAAGTACTCTAGACGGTGGAAAACTTAAATCAACATTCAAGGAAAAAGGCTTCTCTTGTACCTGGAAAAGCCTTCCTGAGGGTTTATTCCCATAGCCCCACCAGAGTGAGGCCCTAGGATTCTTTCCTGGCTTCTGATAAGAGCTGAAGACCTTCTGGCCATTATTTCCCAGGACCCTTAGAGGATAATATCTAGATAAAATGAACCCGCAATACCAGACTTTTCACCCTAGAAAGCCTTATTTTTCACAGTGATTGATTCAGAGTCCTTCCTTCCTGGGTATATATTATACAGACGTGGAGGCTTCCACTGAATGAATGTTATTTTGATATTGATAATTCTGTAGATCAACTTATACCCTAAGGATACCTTTGTCAAAATTCATCTATAGTCTTGCCCCTAGGATGCTGTGTCTCCCAGGCTGGGTCTGAAGTAGTAGCCATGGAGACAATATCAGAGAGGACTGGGAAGATTCACAACAAAGCTTGAAAGAATTTTTGATGTCGCAGATCTTACTTAGGAGGGGGTCAAGACACTTCTAGCAGTAGTTTAGAGCCTAAAAAACGGTGGATGTTGATTCCCCCTGAGGCCGACCAGCCACATTCTTGTCTCCCAATCTGAAGAAATTTTAGACTCTTAAATTTCCTTAGCTCTGAAAGGCTAGCTTGGAATGAAAAGAATTAATGCATGGCACAAAAGAAGTATGCCCATTAGTTTTATATTAGAATTATTCAAAAATTAATGTAATAAAAATAGAAGTCAGAAAATGCCTTCAGGCTTCTTAAAATCACTTCAGGAAAGTCTCATTTTTCAACCAGGGGACAAAAGACAGTGACAACGACTACGGTAGATGGACAATGTTCGCCATCTCTGTATGACACTGCATGTGTGTGCATATTCAGTCCCTCAGTTGTGTCCGACTTTTTGCAACCCCACGAACTGTAGCCTGCCAGGCTCCTCTGTCCATAGGATTTTCCAGGCAAGAACACTGGAGTGAGTTTGCCACTTCATTTTCCAGGGGATCTTCCTGACCCAGGAACCGAAGCTGCATCCCCTGGTCTCCTGCGTTGGCAGGCAGATTCTTTACCGCTGTGCTACCTGGGAATCCCCTATCTCTATGACGCTAAAAAAGTAATCATTTCAACCTGTATTTTGGGGGCTGTCATATGGACCTTGAACTCTCCTTTAACACTTGATGCAAAATGGAGAAGTGGGACTTTTTAATTTCCTGAAGAAGGGTTTCCCAGGACAGGAGACTTTCAGTGCTAACAGCAGGACAGACATAGGTGAACCAGTTTGGTCGCCATAAACTGATCTCCAAGAGTCCATGTCACTTTACCACCACTTTCTCCTAGATCTTGTTTTGGGTGCTGGAAGCCTAGAATTCCTTGCACAAATGGTCCCAAGACTGGTTCTAGAACCTGTACAGCCACTCTCCTAGATCTACTCTTGATTGTGCCATTGATTTTCATTTGCCTACACCTACAGTGAACGTGTTGGGAGGAGGGGGTATACTCTTTGCAGGTATAAGGAAAAGCTTAGCTAGGTTGCTGGGGTGTTTACATGCATGGTGTAGCAGTTCCTGGAAATATGCAACAGAGCAGGGCTGGGGAGAGTAAGGCTTGGCCTGAGACTGACTCTCTCCATGTCTCCATCTTTGATACAGAACTCTAAATAGTCTAAGAATTTTAACTTGAATATGGGCTTCCAAGTTGTTAGGAAAGTATCTTTTTCTGGCTAGCATAATAGAATATCTTTTCTTTCATAATTTTCTAGCTTGATGTGTAACTTTTAAATATGTGTAGAAATGGTTATGTGAATATCCACTCATACTTTTACCCCTGGAACTGACAAACATTAGGGATGGGTTTTATCTATTTTCCTTGCTTGCTCCTTGGAAGAAAACCTATGACCAACCTAGACAGCATATTAAAAAGAAGAGACATTACTTTGCCGACAAAGGTCCATCTAATCAAAGCTATGCTTTTTCCAGTAGTCATGTATGGATGCGAGAGTTGGACCATGAAGAAAGCCAAGCACTGAAGAATTGATGCTTCTGAACTGTGGTGTTGCAGAAGACTCTTGGACTGCAAGGAGATCAAACCAGTCAATCCTAAAGGAAATCAGTCCTGAATATTCACTGGAAGGACTGATGCTGAAACTCCAATACTTTGGCCACCTGATGCAAAGAGCTGACTCATTTGAAAAGACCCTGATGCTGGGAAAGATTGAAGGCAGGAGGAGAAGGGGATGACAGAGGATGGGATGGTTGGATGACATCACCAACTTAATGGATGTGAGTTTGAGCAAGCTCTGGGAGTTGGTGATGGGCAGGGAGGCCTGGTGTGTTGCAGTCCATGGGGTCACAAAGAGTTGGACACAACTGAGTGACTGAACTGAATTTGCCTGTTTTAGTCTTATTGCTTGAACAGAAATTCTATAGGCAGTTTTGTTTGGTAGAAAATTTTGAAGGTCCTAGGCAGTTATATACAGGTGTGAGAGTTGGACCATAAAGAATACTGAGCACCAAAGAATTGATGCTTTTGAATTGAAGTGCTGGAGAAGACTCTTGAGAGTCCCTTTGACTGCAAGGAGATCAAACCAGTCAATCCTAAAGGAAATCAGTCCTGAATATTTGTTGGAAGGACTGATGCTGAAGCTGAAGCTCTAATACTTTGGTCAGCTGATACGAAGAGCCGACTCTTTTGAAAAGACCTTGATGCTGGGAAAGATGGAAGGCAAGAGGAGAAGGGGGCGACAGAGGATGAGATGATTGGATGGCATCACATACACAATGGACACGAGTCTGAGCAAACTCCAGGAAATAGTGAAGGACAAGGTAGCCTGGCATGCTGCAGTCCACGAGGTTGCAAGAGTCAGACACGACTGAGTGACTGTACAACAACAAAAGGCAGGTTTCACTGAAATTTGTCTTTAAAGGATGAGTTACCTTTAAAAAATGATATTCTGATCCATTTCTTTTGTTTTTTATTTCCATTATCTGGTTGAATGATTATTGCCCCAAGAACTGAAGAAGAGCAATCAGCATCATTTTACTAAATGACTTCAAACCATCTCTCAACCCTTGGTGAATGAACATACCTTCCTCCTTGACCTGTGTGTGTATTGAATTGACATTCACTTTGTAAATTAAAAATAGCAATGTTTATATATATTTTCAAATATAATGCAAAATATAGCATTTTGCACATGGATCAGATTTTCCTATCTGGACAAACTTGAGTGGAAAATACAATGACTAAATCACAAGCACTGTACTTGTGGTTTAGTTTGAGTTTAGTCAGTTTGGGACTGACCTTTGTAGAAGTCCCATCTGTCTGTGGGGAGATACCCTAATGAGATGGGGAATGAGCTTAGAGTACTTCCTGCTAAAGCCAAAGTCAAATTGCCTATGTGGCCACTTTGATGCCCTAAAATCCATGTTCAAAAGAAGCAGAAGTTTTGAGGGCTTCATTAATAACCTCCTTAAACAGGATGTCTTAGTTTTAATCCAGAGTCCACTAGACACTTAGTGAAGAAAGAGGTCGGGGAATTTTAGCTCTGTTGACAGACATGTCTACTGCTTTCCTGAAACCTTTACCACATTCATTTGTATGTCAGCCCAGTTCATTCCACAGTTCCTAATTCTAATACTATCCAGTATCCCAACTCAGGTCTCTATTGTTTTACCTGGCCAATGCATTATTTTTCCTCTCCAGTATATTCCTAACCTCTTACGCTTTCTAACCATGACCAATAGCTTATATCAATTACACAAACGAGATTAGTCGGGGAATTGCTTGAGCTGTTGCAGCCACTGAAGCTGCTTCTCTCAAGGACCATCTATTTCCTCTTGCCACTTACCAACCATAAAACAACTATATGACTTAAAGAATGAGGCCTCTGATTAGAAAAAGGCCATCAGGAAAACAGCAGCTTCCCTCCTTCACCCTTTTTACAACCTGTTTATATCCACACAGTCATCTCATAACTCCTGAGTCCCCTCTGTCAGTTAATACATCAGTTGGAGGGGACATCCAGGAAATTCGAGGGAACAGAACAAATCAGAACTGCCTGTGTGCACCTGCATTACCAACAAAGCAGCTTGTTATTGTGTGTGCTCTTTGCTTACGGCACAGGGCAGCTGGTGCTGGAATCATCCAGGACTTGACTGATAGCTGGATGTCCTCTCTCTACTAGTGAATTAAATGTATCAACAGTCTCCTATCAAGTGATAACCCCAAGTCCTAATTATAATATGCTTATTTTATAGAAGGTTCAAGGATTTTCCCTAGGAGAATAGTTTCCAAACTACTAGAAACAATGAACTATCATAAAGGGAAATAGCAAACTCTCACAAAGAGAAATTAAGGAAACAACTTCATTTACTATCACATCAAAAAGAATTAAATACCTAAGAATAAACCTACCTAAGGAGGCAGAAGATTTGTTTTCAGTAAACTAAAAGAAACTGATGAAAGAAATCGAGGATGACACAAACATGTGGAAAAATATACTGTGTTCTTGGATTGGAAGCATCAACATTGTTAAAAATGACCACAGTAGCCAACACAATCCACAGATTCAATGCAATTCCTATCAAAATACCAAAGACATTTTTCATAGAACTAGAGCAAATTCAAAATTTGTATGGAAACACAAAAGGCCTTGAATAACCAAGAGTACCACATCTTCTTTATCCATTCATCTGTTGATGGACATTTAGGTTGATTCCATGTCTTGGCAATTATAATTAATGCTGCTATGAACATTTGGGGTTCATGAATCACCCAAAATAGGGTGTTGGGAGCAAAAACGGAGTACTGTGCATGCCTCCTACACTAAACACCATCAAAGTGGTGGGCCAACTACTCAAGCCACTCCTCTGGCCTGATCCTTGGGCCTGTCCATACCTTCACTCCATATAAGGAATCAGTTTGCCCCTCCTGGGGAAGTGATCAAGTTAAGCTGTTACTTGTTTTTGCCCCCCTCCTGGAGCTGCAGGGGCCCTTGTTCATAGTAGTGTTATTTACAGTTGCCAACATATGGAAGCAAACAAAGTGTCCATTGACAGATGAATAGATAAAGAAGATGTGGTACATACATACAATGGAATACTACTCAGACATAAAAAGGAATGAAATAATGCCATTTGCAGCAACACTGATGGACTTGAGGGTATTATGCTGCTGCTGCTGCTAAGTCGCTTCAGTCGTGTCCGACTCTGTGCGGCCCCATAGATGGCAGCCCACCAGGCTCCGCCGTCCCTGGGATTCTCCAGGCAAGAACACTGGAGTGGGTTACCATTTCCTTCTCCAATGCAGGAAAGTGAAAAGTGAAAGTGAAGTCGCTCAGTCGTGTCCGACTCTTCGAGACCCCATGGACTGCAGCCTACCAGGCTCCTCCATCCATGGGATTTTCCAGGCAGGAGTACTGGAGTGGGGTGCCATTGCCTTCTCTGGGATATTATGCTAAGTGCAATAAATCAGACAGTGAAAGACAACTACTGTATGATATAACTTATATGTGGAATTTAAAAAGCCCAGCAAATTAGTGAATATAATGAAAAAGAAGCAGACTCACAGATATAGAGAAAAAAACTGATGGTTACCAGTGGTGAGAGGGAAATGGGGAGGAGCAGCATAGTAGCAGGGTAGTAAGAGGTACAAATTCTTGGGTATAAAATAAGCTACAAGGATATATTGTAGCACACAAAGAATATAACCAGTCTTTTATAATGATAGCTATAAATGGACTTATTGTTGTTCAGTTGCTAAGTTGTATCTGACTCCTTTGTGACCCCATGGACTGTACCTCAACAGGCTCCTCTGTCTATGGGATTTCCCAGGCAGTGGGATGCCATTTCCTTCTCCAGGGGATCTTTCCCACTCAGGTATCGAACCCACGTCTTCTGCATTGCAGGTGGATTTTTTACTGCTGAGCCACAAGGGAAGCCCATAAATGGACCATAACCTTTAAAAATTGTAAATCACTATATTGTACATTTATAACATATAATACTGTTCAGCAACTATACTTCAATTAAAAAATACAGGTTTCTGGGCCACACCTCCAGCTCCTCATTCAATAGTACGTGGTAATGCCTAAGAATCTTCATTTCTAAAGAGTTCCCAGGTGCTACTAGTGCTGTCAATCTGGTGACCACACTTGGAGAACCACTGCCCTAGAGGAAAGCAGACATATGACTTTGCCAAAACCTTGCTCCAAAAACACATTCCTCAATGTAGACTCTGATCGAGTTTCTGGTTTTATGGGATAAATTTTCCAATTTTTATGTAAAGCCCCCAGCATTAAATTCTAACCACAGAACCCAGAAGCTTGAAAAGCTTTGACGAGGTAGATTGTGATGTGAAGCAAGAATTAAGTAGACTTTTCAGTGAAGACCTTAAATGGCCTGAGACCTCTCCAGTTATCATAATGAACATGAATTTCTGTAGCCAGAGAACTCACCCCATGTGAATTGTAAGGGGGACGGCTCAGGCTGGTTCCAACTTATGTTCCAGCTGTTTTTCTTTAGAACAGCAGTTGGAAAATTATGGCCCACAGACCAAATCAGGCCTGCCATCTGTTTTTGTATGGCCTGCAAGCTAAGAATGGTTCTTATATTCTTAAGTGGTTAAAAGGAAAAAAAGATAAGAATAACTGTTTCATTGAATGTGAAAATTATATGAGATTCAAATTTCATTGTCCATAAAGTTTTTACTGGAACATAGCCATGGCCAGTTTTGCATGTATTGTCTATGGCAAAGTTGAGAAGTTACAACAAAGACACTATGACCCACAAAACCTATAATTTACTATCTGGTCCTTTACAGAAAACATTTGCTGACCCCTACTCTAGAGGGAAAAAGAGGTTACCTTATGGCATCTACTGAGTGAAGACTATGTGAAACCTACAAAGACATGAAGAACTCTTTGGAACCACAGGCCATGTGAACTCAGATGTTGAGATGTGCATTTGAAAATGCTGAGTTTCCATGTTCCCACAGGATTATTAACCATCTTTATGTTGCTCACCATTGCAGTTGCTATATCTGCTAGGAAGACTTTTCTTCCTGCCATCTTCATTATCTGTGTCCAATACCCCAGCAGAAGGTTTAGAAACCAGTTCCCTAAACCTAGCAGTTGTGTTGGAAAATAAGTCAATGCTAGGCTTGTGTGTGTGCATGTATTCAGTTGCTTCAGTCATGCCTGACTCTTTTTGACCCTATGGACTGGTAGCCCACCAGGCTCCTCAGTCCATGGGATTCTCCAGGCAAGAATAGTGGAGTGGGGTGCCATGCCCTCCTCCAGGGGATCTTCCGGACCTGGGGATCAAACCTGCTTCTCCTGTCTTCTGCATTGGAGGCTGATTCTTTACAGCTGAGCCATGAGGGAAGCCATGTGTATGGCCTCTTAATGATAGTGAGCCTTCTTTTCATAGACTTACTATAAACGTTTCATTTTGGAACAATTTTATGGGTTGAGGGAAGGCTTCCAGATCAAAACAGTTAGAAAAATGCTAGGCAGGAGGCTGCATGGCCACCACTGTGGTCACATACAAGCCTCACAAGCTTCACAAGAGGAACCCATAGCCAATCACTAGGTCAGTGGCATAAGAGCAGCCTCATAATCTCCTGTGCCTGACCACTGATGGAGCATACTAGATCACAGCAAACTCCCCCCAAACATAAACATTCAGCAAAACAAACACAGATATTTTTGAATAACAGTGGTGTTTTGTATTGCAACGTCTCAAGAATGACTGACCCCTTGGAACATTCCTTCTAAGCAAACAATTAAAAAAAACCAAACACTTGACTGAAAGTGTAAAGTTTCCATTGATAAAGCTGTAAGTACTCTGTTTGGAGATTCCCTAAAATCTGTTTTTAGGGATTTATATGTTTTTATAACAAGGAAAAATACGTGAATTTGTTTGTATACAACAAAAAATTATGACTTAAACTGCTTTAAAAACAAAACTCCTATTTTTCCACCACAGTCTTAAGCTCAGAAACTTCTGATCTGTTAGTACGAAAACACAAGCCAAGGAATGAAAAGTCCTAGTTCAAGGAAGCAAATATGTTTTTGTTTTTTGGTGATCTTGTTTTTCTAAAACATATTGTTCAAATATAGACTTTGTATGCTGCTGTTTAAGTGCTAATTTGTGTCTGAATCTTTATGACTCTGTGGACTGTAGCCTACCAGGCTCCTCTGTCCTTGGGATTTCCCAGGCAAGAATACTGGAGTGGGTTGCCATTTCCTTCCTCAAGGGCTATTCTTGACCCAGGGATGGAACCTGCACCTCCTGCACTGGCAGGCGGATTCTTACCACTGAGCCAGCAATTTGTTACTACTTGCCCGGGAAGACTGTTCTCTCACTGCCTGCAACTCCTTGACCTGATAGTTGCCAAGTGACATTTCCTGTGTCATTCATAGCAAACACTGTAAACTTGGTGCAGTAAAATGGAAAGACATCATTTTACAGAAGAAATCTTCCCTCCCTCTTTGTCCCACAACAATAAAGTTGCTGTCACAGAGACTGCTAGTTTAGACCTTGGAAAACAAATAAGAACCTTGTGCTTTAGTTCTACTGAACAAATAGTGTGACCTCTTCCAAAAGTCAGTTAAAAGTATGCTTTAGAACTTGCTAACCCTGGCTCCAGTTTAAGAGAACTGCACAGACCACCTCGCCATGCTGCAATATTTGGCTGAGATCAGTTTGCTTCTTATTTAAAATAATCCATTGTACCTAAAAGAATCCATTGTTTCTTTGGTAGATTTAATTTGTAAGCTGAGAAAGGTCAGTCAAATGATGGGGTGTGAGTGTTGTAGAAACTTTTTGTCGTGTGTGTGTGTGTGTGTGTGTGTGTTTCCCTCATTTCTTCCTGTATAAAGATTTTGGGTTAGTAATAAAGTCTTCTTCAAAGCCTGAAGTCTGAGGACTTACCTTCTACCATAATCAAAATTGCTCTTGAGAAGCCTGTGACATAGTGGCTGAGAACCCAAGACCTTCTTCAATGGAAAAAAACAAAAAAACATAACCTGTGAACTGCTTTCATAGGAAGGTGGGTCTTGTATCTGGAGAGACCCTCACTTTGCTGAGACCTTGACACAGTTGCCCAGGTGAGTTGTTCTGTATAGTTGAGTTGGGTGAGGACTTTGAAGTTTCCCCCATCTAATTGCCATGAAGTGATGGGACCAGATGCCATGATCTTATTGTTTTTAGTATTGAGTTTTAGGCTGGTGTTTTCACTCTCCTTCACCCTCATCAAGAGGCTCTTTAGTTCCTCTTCACTTTCTGCCATTAGAGTAGTATCATCCACATATCTTAGTTTGTTGATATATCTCCCTGCAATCTTGACCCAGCTTGTAACTCATCCAGCCCAGTATTTCACATGATGTGCTCTGCATATAAGTTAAATAAACAGGGTGGCAATAAACAGCCTTGTTGTACACCTTTCTCAATCCTGAATGATAAAAAAAGCAGAGAGCCAAAGAATTGATGCTTTCGAACTGTGGTGCTGGAGAAGACTCTTGAGAGTCCCTTGGAAAGCAAGGAGATCAAATCAGTCAATCCTAGAGGAAATCAACCCTTAATACTCTTTGGAAGTTTGGATGCTAAAACTGAAGCTCCAATATTTTGGCCATCTGATGTGAAGAGCCAACTCATTGGAAAAGATTCTGACGCTGGGAAAGATTGAAGGCAGGAGGAGAAGGGGGCGACAGAAGATGAGATGGTTGGATGGCATCGCCAATTCAATGACCATGAACTTGGGTAAACTCCGGGAGATGATGAGAGACAGGGAAGACTGGAGTGCTGTAGTCCATGGCGTTGCAAAGAGTCAGACGCTACTTGGCAACTGAACAATAACAGCAGCAGCAGCCCATGGCTCTGTTCTGCTCGTGGTGAAGACATGACCTCTGTCTGTCACTTTGTATGTACACAACGCAGGTGGCGAGGAAGAATGCACAATAAACACCTGCTTATAAGAGAAATGCAGTTAAAAAACAGGAAATAAGTAGATTAAATATTTCCCCGAGGTACATTAAGAGCCTTTATTAGGACTGCTGAAAGAGCTTTGTGATTTCTTCCACCTCCTCGTATCTATGTAGCACTTTTAACTTCTCAAAGCATTTCCCTCATCCATTATCTAATTTGTTGTTTACAACTACCCTGGTGTAGGCACTGCAGTTCTTATTCTTTTGCTTCTTCTTCTACAAAGATATATTTAAAACACAAATTTACCAGAATCAGAGCAAAGATTCAAAATGGAATAAACAGTGATATTTCTGAGAAGGATACAATGGCTCCCTCCTTAGAGAGAAAATTCAAACAAAATGAAATATTTAACATATAAATAATTCCTTTCTGCCAAAGCACAGCACTAAGTGCTTATTAAAGGAGAACACATTTTTAGGTCATTTTTTTCCAAGAGAGAAAATGCTTATAAAAAATTCAAACAATATGGCAGTGTTGTAGAGAATACTTAAAATTTTTTGCTCACCTAATATAAAAAAAAATCAGAGAACTTGTGTGAGGCTGAGTCCAGTTAGGAAACAGAAATAATAATAGTTATTTGAATGAAGCAAATTTTATATAAAGAATTGCTAACTAGGTATAAAGTGGTTAACTAGGTAACTAAAAGTGTAAACAGAGAAAAAGGCAGAGGTCTGAAAACTATAATACAACCTGTGGGCCAAATCTGGACAGCTGCCTATCTTTGTAAATAAAGTTTTCTTGGAACACAGCCATGCTCACTTCCTTACAGACTGTTTATGGCCACTTTGTGCTATGATGGTAGAATTAAATAAGCTCAACAGAGACCACATTGCCTGAAAAGCCTAAAATATTTACTATCCAGCTCTTGGCCAGGAAGGTTTGTGGGCCTCTGCTCAGTATCAGTATCAAGGGTTTCCCAGTATTTATCTCAGTGGTAAAGAATTCCCTTGCCAATGCAGGAGCTGCAGGAGACATGGGTTCGATCTCTGAGTCAGGAAGATCCCCTGGAGAAGGAAATGGCAACCCACTCCAGTATTCTTATCAGGATAATCCCATGGAAGCTCCAATACTTTACCTGATGTGAAGAGCCAACTCATTGGAAAAGATTCTAATGCTGGGAAAGATTGAGAGCAAGAGGAGAAGGGGACAACAGAGGATGAGATGGTTGGATGGCATAAATGACTTAATGGATATAAGTTTGAACAAACTCTGGGAGATAGTGAAGGACAGGGAAGCCTGGTGTGCTGCAGTTCATGGGGTCACGAAGAGTCAGACATGACTTAGTGACTAAGCAACAATCCCATGGACAGAGGAACCTGGTGGGCTGCAGTCCATGGGGTCACAGAGTCAGATATGACTGACTGAGCACGCACTCATGTTTAGTTTCAAGGGGGCAGCAATTGCAGGAAGCAACTTTGACCTCTAGAAGGGAGGGAACAAAGAGAAGGAGTTGGAATTATTAACCCTTGGAAGCTCGGAGGAGCCAAAAGCAAGACCACAGAGGAAGGGGTTGCAGTCTGGGTGCTGCTGGAGTTTCAGGGATGGGGCACCATAATGCTGGTTTTCCAAGTGTTGGAAGAACTTTAAACTTTGTCCCTTTGAGCCAAGAAATGAGGCTTACAAGGGTTAAGAGCCTGCCTTCAGACCACACAACCTTAGGAGCAGAACTGTAAGTTCCTCCAGGAAACAATTTTTCAGAATTGCCATAAAAACATTTGAAAGGAGAGAGAGCTTGGTAGGATGGTAATGTTGGAAGAGTTTTCTTAGGGAACAGCTCAAGGTGGGAAATGCAATGCAGGCATTAAGCTTGGGAAAAAAAAATGAAAAGGGTGCCAGATCCTCTGCCCAGGTCGCAGCTCAGACAGGTTAAATCAGGACCTCTAGGCATGGTTCTTGAGCATCAGTGGTTCTGAAAGCCCTGCAAGTGATTCCAATGTGGGGCCAAGGCTGAGACCAAGTGCTTGAATGAGACATGGATGCATTCATGTTCAAAATCATCCTCATACCCACTCCCTGCTTCACTCATGGTATCTTCCACCTTGGAAGGAGTCCATTGTTTTGGGATGGAGGGGATCACTTCTGCATTTGGGGGCAGAGTGGCTGTGGGAGGGAAAAACAGCAGTCCCTTTTAGAGGAACAGCAGTCTCTTATGCCTCACCAAACAGAGACGTAGGTACACGTTGGTACTGCAGCCACAGGGGTGAGCAGCTGTTACCAGACTCTTGGCTTAGAGCAGCTTGGCTCCACCCGCTGTGTTTCTCTTGCAGTCAAGCCCCTTAATCAAGCTTTCATTGAGCGAGGTCATTTTCAGAGCATTAGCACTGGTGTGTTGCAGAGAAAACAAACCCTCATCAAGGAGGAAAACACCCACACAGGAGGAGGCTAGGGCAGGAACCTCCTCACCCCAGAAAACTCTGAGCTGGGCCTTCCTGTGGAAGGTGATACCAGAGGGCCCCAAGGGAGGCATCTTTGCCGAGCAACACATCCCGGGGCCTGATTCTTCTTTAACACTCTTTTCCCACAACAAAAGAAATGCATGTTCATTTTTTTTTTTAATTTGAAAAACCCTGAAAAGCACAAGGTAGAAAATCGTCAGCTGTATTCTACTCCTCAGAGATGATTACAGGTAGAATAATAGGGTAATTGGCCTGGACAAGCCATACATACATAAAATAAAATATAGATAAGAACGAAATTTGGATCATATTGATTGTATATCTTTGTACTGTTTTTTTCAAACTTAATAAATCTTGAGCATTGTCATCTGTAGTGTTATTTTAAAGAGTTCATTGGATTCTATTGCATGGATAGCATAGCTTATTTAAGACTTTTTTTTAGAGTAGTTTTAGGTTCACAGCAAAATTAAGAGGAAAATACAGATTTCTTACATATCTCCTGCCCCCACACATGCATAGCCTCCACCATTATCAAATCACCCATCAGAATGGTACATTTGTTACAGCTGATGAGCCCACACTGAAACATCATAATCACTCACAGTCCATAGATTACATTAGGGTTCTTGGTGTATTTTCCATGGATTTAGACAAATGTATAATGACATGTATCCATCATTATAACATCATATAGACTTTCTTCACTGACCTAAAAATGCTCTATAGCATAATTAATTTTTCCCCTGTTATTGGACCCATGGGTTGTTTTTTATTTTTCATTCTCATAAATATTACTCTAATGATCATTCTTACAGATAAGTCTTGATACTGCTGCTACTGTTTAGTCGCTAAGTCGTGTCCTATTCTTTGCAACCCCGTGGATTGTAGCCTGCCAGGCTCCTCTGTCCATGAGATTTCCCAGGCAAGAATAATTGAATGGGTTGCCATTTCCTTCTTGAGGGGATCTTCCCGGCCCAGGGATCAAACTCACATCTTCTGCATCTCCTGCTTGGCAGACAGATTCTTTACCACTGAGTCACCTGGGAAGCCAAGTCTTGATACATGTATTGATGGTTTTTCATTTCCTCTTAAGTTCTGAGATGTGGGCTTTTATACCCTCTGTTTGTAACACTTCCCTCTCTCTAGGCTCTTAGTTAACTGTGAACCTAAAATATCAATTCCTCCAGGGAGTCTTCCTGATCCCAAGGCTAGGTTAGACCTACTATTATATAACTTGGTAACAACTGTACTTTACTTTCACAGCAATAGGACATTTATTTCTGTCTTGTTTCTCCCAAGCTCCCAGAATTTGAATAGTGTCTGGTCTACAACAGGTATACAAGCATATGCTAATTGAATTTATATGGTCATCAATGCTTCTCAGCAGGGTTTTCAGATATCTTATCATTTTTCAGAGAAATGTTTTAGAAGACTGATTTAACCTCCAGTTCACCCATTGTCCTAAGGCTGCATTGCCCAGGTTGCAGGTAATGAAGTTAAGGTCAGAGTCTGATCATTTTAACTGTTAATCAATTATGTTTGCCTGATGACCATGGTCAGATCCTCCAATCTAGGCCCTAAGAGAACAAATTTATCTTTACTAGAGGAAAACCTACATATCTCTCTAACCAGGCATCTGTCAGCCTGCCCATCCATCCATCCATCTTACTCAGAGTGAACATGTATTATTCCTTCTCTCAAAAATATTTATTGAGTGTCTACCATGTGCCAGGCATGGTTCAAGTTTCAGTGAAAATGATGGCTAACATTTCCTTTTTCTTGGAGATTATAATTCATTTACTATATGGAAAACATTGCACCATCAATTTAGAAAATACTACAGAGAAAGAGACATGGTTCTGATTCCTAAGGAACTTAAGGTCTACTGATGAGTTATGGCAAGCACACAAATAGCCATAATACAAGAAGATATGAGAGCTATTAAAAGAAACTAAGAATTGTCACAAGCATTACCTCCTTCATGATGGAGTTCCCATGTTCCCATATATGGAAGTTCCCATATAATTTCAGCTCTTGGTCCACTGGTGGGATGTCATTCAAACTGATCACTATCCTCTGGTCAAGGTGTAGAGAAGAAATCTGCTTCCTTCCTTGGAATATTTCACATTAAAATCGAGAGTATCCGTTTCTTTCTAAGAGTATACATTTTAAGAGGAAAAGTTCCAAGGAGCTGTAGGCAGCATGTTTCTTGACATGTGGGGAAAAATGGGCTGCAGGGAGAGAGAATGGAGCCTACATGAAGGAGGTGGAGAATCTGGTGCCTTTCATTCACGGTTCCAGCTGTTTCTGCAGACCAGCTGTGATTTTTCGGTCATATTGTCTGTTAACGTCTTCCTTATATTTCAACAGCTGACATATTTACCACCAGTATTTATTGCTTAGGGTTGGGTTTGTATCACTTGCAACTAAAAGAATCCTTTCTAAAACTAAAGACTTTGGAGAAGAGGTGAAATTTGAGCTTGAACAATAAATAGGATTCAAGGTTTTAAGCTTTGACTTTTGCTCCAAGCCTGAGCTACCAGATAAAATGAGTCAAATCACATTTCAACTGTCATTTTGTATTTGGAAAAAAATTGAAATAACTTTTCCCCTGATAATATTAAAAATATGAATATTTCAATAATACAGAAAAAGTTTGTGTTTATCCCTCAGTGTCACTTAATCCCAGCCTCAAGAAATAACCATTGTTAACAATATGGGATGAATACACAGTCTTCTATAATCTACTTTTTTCCTCACTATGGGCTTCTTTTAAAATCATTTTATTTAGAAAGTTTTTTTAAAATTTGGCAATAATTTCAAATTTATAAAAATTTGAAAAGTCAAAACAGTACCGTGAAAAGAAAACAAACCTAGATTCATCTTATCTCATTTACTTTTCTTTTGCTTTCTCTTTTTGAGTCATTTGAAGGTAGATCATATACATCAGGAAATGGCACCCCACTCCAGTACTCTTGCCTGGAAAATCCCGTGGATGGAGGAACATGGTAAGCTGCAGTCCATGGGATCACAAAGAGTCGGACACGACTGAGCGACTAAACTTTCACTTTCATCTCTAAATTCTTTAGTGTATATATGTAAGTATAGGGACATTCTCTTATATGACTATACCTCAGTTGTCAACTTCATAACTTTATACCAATATGACAGTCTTACCTAACCTACAGTCTACAGTCCAGTTTTCCAGTTATCCTAATGATGTCCTTCACAGTCTTCTTCCCTCTCAGGACTGCGTTTAGCTGTCATGTTTCCACAGCTTTATTTAATCTGGAATGTTTCCACAGCCTTCTTTGTCCTTTATGACATTAACATTTTAAAAATAGAAAATGCTTCATTTTGTGTTCATTTGATATTTCCTTGGGGCTTCCCTGGTGGCTAAGCAGTAAAGAATCCTCCTGCCATGCAGGAGACAAGGGTTCGATCCCTGGGTCAGGAAGATCCCCTGAAGAAGGAAATGGCAACCCACTCCAGTACTCTTGCCTAGAAAAATCCCATGAACAGAGGACTAGCAAGCTAGTCCATGGGGTTGCAAAAGAGTGGGACACAACTTAGCTACTAAACACAAACACACACATGCTATTTCCTTGTGATTAGTTTATTTATTCTCCACTAGAATATTGCATAGGTGATATTATAGTCTTTTCAGAGTATTTCATCTAAAGGTGTAAATTATATGCAGAAAAATGCATGAATCCAAAGTGCATAGCTTAATGTATTTTTTAAATTGAAGTATAGTTGATTTATAATATTGTGTTAGTTTCAGCATATGGCAAAGTGATTCAGATATATATGTGCATAAAATATATATGAAAAATATATACATATATATGTATATATATTCTGACTCTTTTTCTTTTCCATTATAGGTTATTACAAGATACTTAGCATAGTTCCTGGTGCTATACAGTAAATCCTTGTTGCTTATCTATTTTATGTGTAGCAGTTTTTAATTTATTATTCCCATACTCCAAATATATTCCTTTCCTCTTCCCTTTCTCCTTTGGTAAACAAAAGTTTGTTTGATAATTTTTCTTTGCATATTTACATACCCATATGACAAGGTCAAAATCTAGAATATTTCCATCCACTCAAAACGTTTTCCTGTGCCCCTTCCCAGTCAATGCCCACTCTTAGCCCACCTGAGAGAACCACTATCCTTCTATCAATATATATTAGTTTTTTGTGTTCTTGGATTGCATATAAATGGAACCATACACATGTTACTCTTCTACATCTTACTTCTCTCATTTAACATAATCTTTTGAGATTCTTTCATATTGTATATATCAGTAGTTTACTCCCCCCCCGCCCCCCCGTAGGCACTCTTTTGTACGAATGAACCACAATTATTTTTATCCATTTTCCTGTTGCTGGAGAATATTTTCACCTTTTGGGTATTGTGAATAAAATTGCTATGAAAAACCTATTTACAAGAATTTGTAGATATTCAGTTTTATATGTCTTGGGTAATTAGCTTGGAGTAGAATTGCTTGAAAAAGCTTATGCTTACATTTATTTTTTTTTTGAAATAGCTAGTTTTCCAAAATAGTTCTATCATTTTAAACTCGTAGCATGAAAATCCTGTGGCCCCACGTTCTCGCCTAGGCTTGCAGTTGTCAATCTTTCATTTTAGCTTATTCTAGTGGTTATACATTAGTTTCTTTTTGTGATTTTCATTTGTATTTCCCTGATGATTAACTATTTTAAGCATCTTTGCGTGGACCTTTGGGTCATTTGGATGTCTTCATTTGTGAAATGCCTTCTTGAGTCTCTTGTTTACTTTTTTTAATTGGACAGTTTGGTTTTTCTTCTTGATTTCTCAGAGTTCTTTGCATATTCCAGATAAGTTATGTCAGATATGTAGATAGTGAATATTTTCTCCCAGCTTCCCCTTAATTCTCTGAATAATGTCTTGTCAATGAGAAAAAGTGTTTTATTTTGACTGAGTCATAATTGCAGCTTTCACATTTCACATATCTATGTATTATTTTTTGCATATGGTGAGAGATAAGAGATAAGGGTCGAAGTGTCATCCAATAGGTGTTACAGGTCCTTGCCTCTAGCGGGACTCTGGACCCCAAGCCCTGGATGCCTAAGCCTCTTTCTCTGCCCTCCAGCTAGGCTCTAGTTTCTCTACCTGCTGTCACTGCATACCCAGCACATGGGATGGGAAGAATTGGTGGACAAGGAGAGTTAGCTCTGCACTGAAAGCTCTAACAGATCCCAGGCTCTCTGGCCAACCCAGAGACTTTCTGAGCTCCACTGGTTTCTCCTTATCCCTATGAAGTCTCTGCCTACAACAGGATGGATTCTCCATACACTTACGTCAAGATTCAGCAGATATCTCAAAGGCAAAAAGCAATCTCTAATCTCCTGTCTTCTGAGGAGACCCCATCCTTTGCTGGTACTTTGTTCCCTTAGACTTCTTTGCTCTCCCAAATTCTGGAGTCCTTTAAAAATGTACATTTTATCTGGCATATCCACTTTTTTTTTAAAGTTATTACAGGGAGTGTGATGAGCCACTACAACTGTCTGTCAGAACTGAAGCTAGAAACAGAGTTTCATGAATTTCAACTTCTATTGTCCGGTTGTTGATTCTCAGCTGTTTATTTTGAGCCAGGATTATGCTAATGAATCCCAGACCTTTATCTTTAGTTATGCTAATATTCTATTACCCTTTGACATTTGCAAAGAGTAATACACCAGCTCCTATCTGGAATTTCCTGTCTTGGTGAATACCATCCCCACCCACCCAGCCACTCAACCCCCAAACTTGATGATTTTTCCTTCTCTTTCTCTACCCTAGCAATGGGTTATAATAATTTCACTGGAGTCTATCTCTGAAATTCTTACAAATCCATTCTCTTGATTCCCCTACCTCTGCTCTACTCAAGGCCTTCAGAATCACTGGCCCAAACTATTATAACAGCTTCCTGACTGAACTCTGGTGCCTCTCTCTGCCTCTCTATTTCTTTTCTAGAAACCACACACACACACGTACACTATTTTACTTATTACTTTAAGAATGATCTTTTAAAACAAATATCATTTCGAAGAGTCAAACATGGTTGAATAGCTCCAAGACTTGGGCTCAGTTACGAGGATCTTTGAATTCTAAAGAGCTTATACTTTCTTCCATGGGAATTAAGAGATCTATCAGGACTAGAGTAGAAATTCTTTAGACCACAAAATCCTTTATTACCTAGCCCAAACCTACCTTTCTAGTCACACGTCTAGTCCTCCCACTTAGATGCTTGTGGACCAACTGCTGTGCAGCTTCTGGGCACCATTCCTGTGGAATTCTATATAAATGGCATCCTATAAAATGTAGTGTTACTCACTGGAGGTTTTGCAGTGAAATAGCTTGAGTATACTGTAGCATCTCTAGATTGTTTTCTGTTCCCCCCTAAATAAAGTACATTTACACCTTTGTATTCTTTCTCATGTTCCCAAGAGACCCCTTCCATAGCTGGCAAAATTCCTCTTCTTACTCCAAGATCCAGCTCAGATGGCTCCTGGCCACCTTAGGTTTTTCTAAAAGCCCCCTCATCCTACACAGAGGAATACATTATTCCATTGTGTTATAGTTGTTTGTTTCTCTCTCGCTCGCTCTCTCTTTCTAAGCAGTCAGATTTGAGGAGAAGCTTATGTGGGTATATGTCCTCATCTACTAGGCTGGGTAATCTTTGCTCTTTTGAGTTAGAAATAATTTAGATGTCTGGGTGTGGCTGTGGTTGAGAGCTTTGAATATCCGTTTGTGGAAGTTGTATTTATCCTGCAGACAATGGAGAGGCATTAGGATTGGAGCTGGGTGAGTGGTAGGTAATAAAATGAGCTCTCCTGTGCTTAACAAAAGAAGTCAGCATCAAACAAAAGAACAATTCAGGTATCCGTGGAGGCAGGAAGGGCAGCTGGGTTGCCTGCCCAACCCACATGAGTCAGTAATAATTTCCTCACACATTACAAACAGTCATGTTGTTGTTGTTATTCAGTCGCCAAGTCATGTCCGACTCTCTGCAACCCCATGGACTGCAGCCCATCAGGCTCCACTGTCCATGGGGTTCTCCCGACAAGAATACAGAGTGGCTTGCCATTTCCTTCTCCACAAGCAGTCACATGAAGGCATTATTTTTGCGGAAGAGAATAATTAGCCAATTTCTGAATTGTCCCCGTTAGCTTTCAATCTGAATGTCCCATTTAATGGTCCAAGTGTTGACTTGTTGAAATCTCCCTGGAAGCATATTCATGTGTATTTCTTGATGGCTTTGGCTAGGCTGTCTCTAGGTATAAGGAGCAGTTTCTTCATTTATGATATGACTGCATATTCTGCTTTCTGCTGGGATATGTGGGGAGAGAACCACTCAGCTCAAGGGCAGGTGTAGGTCCAGTCTCTTCTTCATTCCCTTGTTTGACTGTTTTCCTAATTGGATCCCACTGACTCCTCTAAGCGAGCCTAGGGCCCTTCCTTGCTGGACATACAACATTTTATTTCAAGACAGAATCAAATCATTTTTGCAGTTCCTCCATTTCTCTCTCCTTTCTTTATTTGCTTTCTTTGTTTCTCACTTGGTCTTGATTTTCTATTTCATTAACCTCATTGTATATTTCTGTTGCTGAAAGCCATGTCAAATATACTGTACAAAAGGCAGGCTATAAATAAAACCAAGAAAAAAAATGAAACAATAGCATGCTTTTGAAAAAAGCAATACACATATATTACAGAAATTTTATGACATGTAGACAGGTAAAAAGAAAAAAACTATTTAGAGAATAGCAGTATTAACATTTTGGTATATACCTGTAGACAAAGAATGCTGCCTACCATCAAGCCATCAGCCAATGCCCCACCCCCTGCAGCAAACAGTGTACTTTGAAGGGAATTCAGGATGGAGAAAATAGGATACTAGCCCTAGATATTTAAAATGTGTATTAAAGGAATAATTTCAATGAGCCCAAACTCTTGCATCTTTCCACATATAGAAAAGCACTAACATTGACTTGAAATGTCTATTTTGTGATTAGCAGTAATTTTTTGATGTTCTACTACATATTTTTTTTCAGCAAAAATTCCTAGGTATCCTGGCTCCTTCCTTACCTCTTTGGAACCATTCCTCAGAACTATCTAAGAGGCACTCTCCCAGGCTACAGTCCTCAATAATATCTCCAAATAAAACATAATGCACAATTTTAGGCTGTGAATTTTTTTCAGTTGTCTTGCCCTTACAAATTTTTACATAGAATTTCTACACTATAGTTTTACATATCTATATTTGTGGGCTTCCCTGGTGGCTCACATGGTAAAGGATCTACCTGCAATGCAGGAAACCTGAGTTTGATCCTTGGGTTAGAGAGATCTCTTGGAGAAGAGAATGGTAACCCACTTCAGTATTCTTGTCTAAAGAATTCCATGGACAGAAGAGGCTGCTTCCTCAGTCCTATATACACATATATATCTATATCTTTAGATTTCAATATAGCTACAGATACATACAGAAACATTGACCAAATATATATTTTTATAACAATAAAATGCTTATTTCATAACCTGCCTTTTTATCGATTTGTTTCTCCATGTCAGTCTATATCCATCTAGTTTCCAGATAAGTGTAGTTAAATGAAATTGGAGCTTAGAGTTTATTTCTCTCTCTGTCTAATTAAATAAAAGCAGCAAAAGCAAAAACAAAACCAATGCAACCAAATAAATAAACACAACCTCATCATAACCTAATATTCTTTTTTTTTAAATTTTTATTTATTTTTTGACCTCACTGCATGGCATGTGGGATCTGGGATCTTAGTTTTCTAACCAGGGATTGACCAATGCCTTCTGTATTCGAAGTGCAGAGTCTTAACCACCAGATCACCAGGGAACTCCCTAGCGTTCTGATCAGGAAGACAAATACTTCTTTTTCCAACCCTCAGAAGCAGGTTATTAAAAAAAGAATATCAATCAACAAAGCCCTGAGAATTTTTGCAAATATTTTCTAATATGAAAGGAAAAAAGAATAAAAGTTAAACAGGAAGCTCAGGATCTTTTCTATCGAGGGAAGCAAGAACATCTGCTAGGAAGAGATGAGTGAAAAGAGAAAGTAAACAATAGGAACTGACAATCTCATTTGACATATAGTTTCTAGGGAGTCATACTGAATTAAGCAAATAATCCAAAGTTGAAGTGCAGAACTAATGCTTCCCACTTTATTAAGTGGAGCCCTTTTACAGGACATTTCAACTCACTTGAGTTGAGAGTGAGTTGAGAGGAGTTGAGTTGAGAGGTCAGAGCCAAGTTTTCCAATGAAGATTGCATACAGTACAAGCTGATCACTTCCTCTATCTTCAAGTGAACCAAATTTCATACTTAGTTGATTTGGAGCAGAAGGAAACAGATGTCAAGTGGGAAGGAGTCAAGGATAATTCATTTATCTTCCGTTATAGGACAGAACTTCCCTCTTAAGCATGACCAAGATCAAAAGAAACTACATGGCACTTAGGCCTATGTACTAATAGTATTAATAGAAATAACAACAAAAAGTGAAAGGAACATAGAATGCAGCTGACAGCTGAAGATTCCATTCTGGGAGAAAAAACCTAAGAAACAGAAGAAAACTGTCTGCAAATATTTCATTCTACACAACAATTTAATGAGAATTTGAATGCAATATTTAGAAGAGCTCTGAAATTAGATGATAAAATATCTAAATGAGATGGATATGGAGCTGCAAAACTAAGGGGTGATAATAAATAAACCACTATCACTATAGAAGTTATTACTTAGAATAATTTAGAAATAGGGAGGAATGGAATAAATGTGGTTGGAAATGTAACCATGGAAATTCAGGAAAAGCTAGAGGTAATTTCAACAAATTTAAATGATTTAGGAACAAGCAAAAGGAATTAGAGAAAGAGAAGATAACAACTATAGAAGGGAGATAAGAATGATCAAACATTGATAAAACATGAAGCAGAAAATCCATCAAATAGAATATAACATTTATTAAATTTCGTAAAAGAAAAATGTCCCTGAAAAGAATACTTGAGTTTAATATAGAAGATAATCTGTGCTGTAGAAAATCATTGGTCCAGATAGTAGACTCTGAATTATATCCTTTTAAACTCATTGAAGAAGGGAAAAATAGTATTCTTTAGGTCACCATGAATAAAAAGTCTTTTGAACAAGAATCAGGTTATCTTTAGACTTTCCATAGCGATATTCAATGCAGCAATGCCTACAACTAATACGAGGGAAAGTATGGGAAAAAAAACCACTTAGCAATTAACAAACATTAAAGAATCAGGGAATAAGCACATATGAACCATTCTCGAAGCAAATAACAGTTACTTTGTAATAAAATCGAGTGATCAAGAGATGAATGGAGAGGCCATAGGGAGAAAAACAACAACAAAAGATTAGTGGAACAATTTATGCAAGAGCACAGTGAAATAATGTCTACAAACTTCTCAGGTGAAAAAAGTGTGACTCAAAGGTTTTATAGTCACATAGATTTTATAGCATAAAAGTGAGGACTCCTCTCTACAGCCCCCAACATACACATGTGAGAGTTGGATTTAGTGATTAGACTCAGAAGTCTTGCAAAACAGAGAGTTGAAGCCCTCTGGTGATGAGCAGATCCTCTGTGGAACTTCTACCTTGGACTACTGCTGCCTTTGTGCCATCTCATGTTCTGACCTCAGTATCTCCACCACTTTGACTTCTATCTCCTTCTTGGTCTGCCAATAGAAAGAGGAGATAGGCCTGGGACCTGGAACCCTTTGCTGTAGTGCTGCAATGCTTGCACCTGGATACCCCTCTCCTCGAGCAACAAAATGCAAAAAAAAAAAAAATATATATATATATATATATATAGAACTAAAAATAACTGCATGCACGTGCAGTTGGATCAAATTCTGGACCCTCAAAATTCAGAGAGACCAAAAAATCCAACTGACAGTTTTGAGGAGCCTGGAGCATAAACAGAGTGTTAGGAGCAAAAGCAGGGTACTGCACACACCCCCTGCACTCAACATCACCAAGGGGGTGGGCAGACCATCTAGGCCACCCTTACCCTCACCCCATTTAAGAAACAAGATTGCCCCACCATTAGGGAGTGAGCAAACCAGGGAAATGGGTGTTTGTTCTCACCACCCTCTGCTGCAGCAGAGGTCCCAGTAAAGCCTTGCCTAAATTTCTTGTCTGGCCTCTAGCTAATTTCTATTCATTGGGGAAGGCCAAGAACCCTGTCAGTAACAACAGCATGATACTTAATACAGGGATTCTGAGTTTATATTCATAAATGCTGCTGCTGCTTGAGCTAAAGTGTTACTTTCTCATAATGTCCTTGCTGTTTTTGAATCAAGGTGATTCAACCTTATGAGTTGGTATGTATTTTTTCAATAGTTTGGATAAGATTGGAATTAATTTTCTTTAGTTGTTATGTAATAAGTGTTTTTAGTTGTGAATCTCTATATTACTAGCCTAAGAGTAAAAAAGGATAATCTGATGATACCAGTTGTTTGAAATTTACTGAGATATATCATATGGCCTAGTACAAATACCATTCCCCAATACAAATATCAATGTCATTCTTACAACTGCTTAATGTTTGCTTCATATGTTTTATTTTATTATTGGGTCCAGGATTATATATGTACGATTAGGTCAAAATCGTTTATTATGTTGTTCAAATTGTTTATACTCTTATTTATTTTTTGTTGACTTGAAATCATACAATCACTTCCAATCATGTCCTCTTTCTTTATATGCTGTTTTTGTCATTTATTTTCATTGTAATTTCATTTTATTTTCTTGCCATAGATACTGTTCTTTGATAGTTACTTATTTGGTTTTCATAATACAGCCCATAGTCCAAAAAGTCAAAATACTGAGATAGGTGTGCTAAAATCTCCCACTATGATTGTGAAACATCACAATCTTTTAGCAGTTCTGTCAAATTTTGCTTTGTTTTTTTGAGGCTACATTATTAGAGAAATACTATATTAATTACATCAGTCATATCAAATGCTATGTAATTAAAACTTTGCTTTTAGAAAGTCTTTATATTTTAAAATGGATCTTTAAAGTTTGACAGACTTTGTGTATAAATGAGCAATCTATTTACATATATTATTATTTGTGTATTTAGATTTATTTTCTGCCATCGTATGTTGTGTGTTCTATCTGTTGTGATTTTTCTCACTGTGGTTTTCCTCTCTCCTCTTTTTTTTGAAAGATTAAATATTTTTTCTTTATTCATTTTTTTCTATTCTTTTAGTCATTAACCTAGGATTGTAATATTAGTGCTTAACTTACTACCTTCTAGGGCTTCCCTGATTGCTCAGTGGGTGAAGAATCCGTCTGCAATGCAGGAGACACAGGAGACGCAGGTTCGATCCCTGGGTTGGACCATCCCTTGGAGGAGGAAATGGCACCCAACTCCAGTATTCTTGCCTGGAAAATTCCATGGACAGAGGAGCCTGGCGGGCTATAGTCCATGGAGCCACATGGGCCGCAGTCGAACATGACTGAGCACCTGGCACATCTCCATTCTAAAGTTATACAAGATGTTCGTTTAACATCTTTTAACATCATTTATGAAGGCAATGGTACCCCACTCCAGTACTCTTTCCTGGAGAATCCCAGGGACGGGGGAGCCTGGTGGGCTGCCGTCTATGGGGTCGCTAAGAGTCGGACACGACTGAAGCGACTTAGCAGCAGCAGCAGCAACATCGTTTAACACCAGTTCCAATCATGTCCTCTTTCTTTATATGCTGTTTTTGTCAGTTATTTTCACTGTAATTTTATTTTATTTTCTTGCCATAAGATATTGTTCTTTAATATTTATTTGGTTTTTATAATACAGCCCATAGTTCAAAAAGTCAAAACACAACATTAAAGGGGAAGTTTAATAAAAATTCTTCCTTTGTTTCTGACTACAACCCACTCCTTACCTCTCCAAAGAGATTTTTATAATCTTCTAGTATCTCTTAATATTTGTACAAACAGCTATAAATACAAATTCTCATTTTTTGACTTTCATATATAACTGCCAGCATATTATAAAACGCTTGTGTATTTTGATTTTTAAGTTTAACAGTATACCTTAGAAATGATTCATATTAATACGTGGTTGTCATTTAGTCACTAAGTCATGTTCAACTCTTTGTGACTCTATGGACTGTAGCCTGCCAGGCTCCTCTGTCCATGGGATTTCCCAGGCAAGAATATTGGAGTCCTTCTCCAGGGACTCTTCCTGACACAGGAATTGGACCCAGGTCTCCTACATTACAGGCAGATTCTTTACCACTGAGCCACCTGAGAGGCCCATTAATACATAGAGATTGTCATTATTCATTTTTATAACTGCACAATATTCTACTGTCTGGGTGTACAGTAATTTATTTAACAAGGTCTTTACCATTGGCAACTTGGGCTGTCTCCAATCTTTTCCTAATACAAACAATGAAGCAATAAATACTCTATATGTGAAAACTATCTTTTTATAGGAGAGCAATTAAATCTGTGAAACAAATTCTCAGAATTGTGATTGTCAGGTCATAGGATAAATGTACTTTTCATTGAACAGATCTTTCCAAATTGCCCTGGTAGACTTGGTTTGCTAATATTTTGGTTAAGATTTTTTACATCTTTGTTCATGAGTGAGATGGATTTGCTTTCTTGTCATGTTCTTGGCAGATTGGGGTATTAAGATTATGTTTGTTTCAGAAAACAAACTTGGGATATCCCCTTGTTTTCTTTACTTTGGTAGAGTTTGTATAAGATTGATTTTATTTTTTATTTATTAATTATTTAGTAGAATTTGTCAGGAAAGCCATCTGGGCCTGGAGTTTTCCTTGTGAGGAGGTTTTAAATTACAGCTTCAGAATTTTAATTGAATTATATGGCTTGCCATTACCAGAAAGGAATCTCCCTATGGCCTTATTATCAAAAGAAATCTTCACAGGTAAAAAATTCAGGCTGATATTTGTCTCAGCACAGGGAATTGATTGAATATAGTGGTCAAGGGCATAGTCTCAGAAACAAGGCTAACTTGATTTGAATTTTAACTCTGAAATTTACTAGCTGGGTGAACCCGTTAAGATTCCTGCTTGATGTGGGCTTTCCCTGGTGGCTCACTTGTGAAGAATCTGCCTGCCAATGCAAGACACATGGATTTGATCCCTGTCCCGGGAATACCCCAAATGCCACAGAGTAACTAAGCCCATGTGGCACAACTATCGAGCCTATGCTCTAGAGCCTGGGAGCCACAGCTACTGAAACCCTTGCACCCTAGAGCCCATGCTGCAAAATGAGAGTAGCCCCTGCTCACCACAAGTAGAGAAAAACCTCCACAGCAATGAAGACCCAGCAAAGCCAAAAAAAAAACACCACAGATTCCTGCTTCAGTTTTCTTATGTATAAAATGAGAATAGTATCAGTACCTACCTCCTTCTGATTCTGAGGAGTGAATAAATGGGTTGTGAAAGCAAGAAAAGCCCTTAGAACATTCTTAGGTACAGTACAGGTACCATGGAAGTGCTGATTTCTATGATTCACGATATTATCCTATGATACCGTGGTTTTTCCACGGAGAGGAGACTTAGACTTTAGCTTTTGTTGCTTTGAAATTAACCTGTGTTTTCTTCCTGGCTACTTGTATGATCTGCTTTTTGTTCGTGGTATTTCCCAGTTTGATTATGATGCAGCCCAAGATATATTTCTCTTTATTAATCCCCTTGCTTTTTACAATTTTCTATTTTCTATTGGAGTATAGCCGGTTAACAATGTTGTGATAGCTTCAAGTGCACAGCAAAGTGAATCAGCCATATCCTTTCTTCTTTTTAAATATGTGCATAAGAGTAACACAGCTTTTTGAAAACGTTGAGCACTTATTTCCTCAAAGACTGCTTCTGTCTCATTCTTCTTCCTCTCTTTATGGAGTTCTAACAATACGTATGTTGTACCTTCCTACTTGAACTCCTTTTTGTGGGGGGATGTGTTTTTCCATCTCTTTGTGTCTGCTTAACCTTGGATAATCCCTCCATTTCTCACTGAGTTCACACTGTCTCTTCAGTTGTGACTAATCTGTTTTGTAGCCTATCATCAAAGTTTTAATTCCAATTATTATTATTATTATTATTTTAATTTCTAGAAGTTCTGTTGGGTTCTTCTTGAAATCTGGGTATACTTCATATTTCTAGCTCCTTGTTCATTTTTCAAGTGTCCCCTCAGTTTCTCTAAGCATGATAAACACAGTTTTAAGTTATGTGTCTGATACTAATATCTGAAATATTTCATGTTGCTTTAGCCTTCTCTCTTGCTTTGGCTTACTCTCAGACCTGGTGACTTGTGTTCATGTGTGTTTTATGACGTTGTATTCTACACTGCTCATTTTTCTTGGACTTGATGCATAGGAATCCTCAGGACCTGGGATGAGTGGGCCCTTCAGAGAGGAACTGTGTTTATTTCTTCTCTGTATCTTAAGGCAGTATCATAGTCTGTGATGATTTGAAACTATTTTTGGTTTGAAGATTTTTAGAACATAAGGAAATATGAATTTGGGGGTACAGATTTAAGCAAAATTTAAATTTAAGAAAATCTAAGTAAAATCAAATAAAATTAACTTTAATACTTTGAAAGTAACAGTATCTACCTGTCTGTTGAGGTGTTCATCCATGTGTCCATGGATCTATTTGTCTAGATTTCTTTGCACATATGTGCTTAGAATTGTCTGAAATGACATCCATCTAACAGGAAGAAAGCTTATTCCTCACTGATACAACTTAATGTTTTATTCTTTGGTCTCTGTTCTTTTTTGTATTGCTTAATTTTATGTTATAATGACCACATGTTCATTTCCTAAAACAATGAAGTCATTTTACTTTGAAAGCAAATGAATATGTAAATAATTTTCTATGTATGCATAGTCTATAAACTATTCCCCCTCAGTCTGACCAGGAGGCATCTTATATGGTCTCTCCTTGTGTTTTTGTTCTGTAACAGCATTCCTGCCTAGTGCGCTGGTCCTAAATCTTTTTTGTAACATTGGATGAGAGTCCAGTCTCTGGTTTCTATCCGGCATGTCCGGCTTCACTAGTTGCTGACACACTTTGAGCCTGCCTGCTTGATTTTCCAATCTGGCTGGTGGAGAGAATCTTCCTGCCAAGGCCTGGTGTCCCAGCAGGTCATTCTTGTCAGATCTTGGTGCTGACTGCTGTCTTGGTATCGCATCGGGGGTCTCTGGTCCCGCCCTTAGGATGATATGCTCAATCCAGATCCTCTGGACACCTTCTGCTGGACCTGGGCTTCCCTTGGGGCAAAGGTGCTTGGAGTTGCCACCTGTTTATTCTTTAAATCTTTCCTTCCCTCATTCTTTCTCCATTGCACCTCTTCTCCATTCCTAGTCCCCCTTCCCCTCCTGATCCTATCCCACCCCCTTTTCTTTTCACTCTCCTTCCATCTGCCTTCCCCTTTCCTTCCACCCTCAGCTACCCTCCATCCCCTCTTTTCATCCTTCTACCTCTTTCCTTTTTCTTTTTCCATTTCTTTTCCTCCCCATTTCTTATCTATAAAATGCTTTGTTAGAAGGACTAAACGGGATGATAAAATGTCAGTTTTTAGCATAGTGTCGAATACGTAGTTAACGCCTGTTCTATATGGGCACCGCTATAATTGCTATCTATTTATGAATGAATGAATCTATTTATGAATGAATGCTATCTATTTATGAATGAATCCTTCATTCAGGCAACAAACATGAGTGAACCTACCACACACCAGGCACAGGGCTAGGCATTCACAGTTACAGTGAGGATTCAGATACTTTGTGCTCAAGGAGCTCACAACCAAGAAGGGAGAAAAAACACAGGAAAGGACAGATACTGTGCAGCTAGCTGGCCATTTCTGCTCCTTCTGCTCATTTGTGCACAGAGGCTGGGGATTGTCAGCTCTGGGGCAGAATTCGAGAGAACCACTCCATGACTTGTCACTGTTGCTGCTGAAGGATTTGCTCCTTGAGTGAGGAGGGGAAGGGCAATAGCAAAGATAGATTCTATACCTTAAATAAATGGATCTTTTTGGTCTTCGCAGACCAAAGTCAGCCTGCTTAGTCTCTACATTGGGAAAGCTCTGAAGCAGAGTTTAAGGAATCTATATTTGAGCCACTTTTATTATACAAGCAAGACAGTAAATTGGAAATCAGAGGGAGCGATGATGCTTGCAGGAGGCAAACTCGGTCTCATAAGAACTCAGGTGTCCTTTAAAAAAGAATTACCATGAATTCTGCCATTTTCATTATGAGCCAGATTTGGGCCTCCTGCACCCCTTCTAACACACAAAATTTTGCCTTTGGAAAATAAGATGTCCTAAGACATTCAAAGGACAATTTTCCACAAAGAGTCCAACTGCTTTTCAAACAATCGTGTGTGAAATGTACTATTCCCAGCTGTCTGAGCCATTTGGCCTTTGCAGTAGCCCCCCTGCCAAACTGCTGTGCATGTTAGTTGTCCCAAGGTGGGGCAGTTTAAGCTTGGCCCTGCAGTGAAGCCCAGGCAGGAAGCCCTGTGGCCAGGCTTAATGTTATTTGTGCATGTCAGCCTTAGCGCCTCTTCTCCAAGTCCCCTTCCTGGGTGTGCTCCTGGATATGCACAGCTGCCCACTGTTTCCTCCAGGCTGGGTGGTGTGCCCTGGAACTTTTGGGACTAAATCTGCCAGCAAAATCAATCTGTCACCTGTCTCCTTAGACTCCTGAAGCCTTCTAGTGTTGTTGTTGTTCAGTTGCTAAGTCACATCTGACTGTTTGTAATCACATGGACTACAGCATGCCAGGCTTCCCTGTCCTTCACTATCTCCAGAGTTTGCTCAAATTCATGTCCATTGAGTCGGTGATACTAACCGTCATCTAATTATCTCATCTTCTGTCACCCCTTTCTTTTGCCTTCAGTTTTTCCCAGCAGCAGGGTCTTTTCCAATGAGTCAGCTCTTCACATCAGGTGGCCAAAGTATTGGAGCATCAGCCTCAGCCTCAGTCCTTCCAGTGAATATTCAGGGTTGATTTCCTCTGGGATTGACTGGTTGGCTCTCCTTGCAGTCCAAGGGACTCTCAAGAGTCTTCTCCAGCAACACGATGTGAAAGCATCAATTCCTCAGTGCTCAACCTTCTTTATGGTTCAACTCTTACGTACATATATGACTACTGGAAAAACTATAGCTTTGACTATATGGGCCTTTGTTAGCAAAGTGATGTCTCTGCTTTTTAATACATGTCTAGGTTTATCATAGCTTTCTTTCTAAGGAGCAAGTGTCTTAATTTCATGGCTGCAGTCACCATGTGCGGTGATTTGGAGACCAAGAAAATTAAAATCTGTCACTGCGGGCCTGTGGGATTTGCTTTACCCATTGAATCACACCTACTGGGTGGCTGCTGTCTTTGTCTTTAAAAAGATGCTGTTTTTGTTTGTTCATTTGTTTGTTTTGTTTTTTGCTGTTAAATGTCTATCGCACAAGATTCTGAGAAGGGAAGGGCCAGGCCAGGCCTGGAAGGAAGAGTGAGTGCCCAGCCCTTGGTCATTGTCATTTTCTAGGATTATATTAGAGAGGTCCCAGCCAGCAAGTCTCTTTTGAATAATACTTTTCCTATAAAAGTATCTTTGAATAACATATGTCCTATATATGTATTTTTCAAACTTCAAGAGAAATAAGTGCTTGGTTTAGGTAATTAGAAAAGTTCAGAATGGACAGAGTTAAAAAATACAAATCATCCATAATCTTACAGCCTAGTTATAATCACAACTACCATTTGGTGTACATTGTACTTCTGGTCATAGATAACAGACAGAAAAATGGAGAAGCCTTAACATCATTACATTTAGCTATGTCCAGACCATGATGTTTCTTAACTCTCTAGAAGAGTGGTTCTCAAGATATCATTCCTGAACTAGCAGCATTTTGGGGAAACTTATCAGAAATGCAAATTATGAGGCCCCATGTCAGACTTCCCAGGAGTCCAAAGCTCTGGTGGTGGGTCCAGTACTTTGTAATTTAACCAGCCCTTCTGGTGATTCTAATACACAGGAAAGCCTGAGGACTTCTATATCTGCAACTAATCTGATCCTCTGCGCCATTCTGACCCCTATCACATCCTCCATAACTACACAGGGTTGCTGGAGAAGATCTTCCACTGAGCTTACTGGAGTTGAAACTTAATCCAGACTAATAATTTATATAGTCTCTTTAGGCTTACCTTCATCTTCCTGGGACAATTGTTGAGTCTTTCAGATTCTTACTCAGCTCTTCTCAAAGTAGCATTTGGGAAATATAGGGCTTAAACTTTCATGTCCCCATAGCCAGAGGGACCCCTGGCCCTGTATTGGTGTCCCCCGTGTGCTGACTGCTGATAACGAGAGACAGCTGGCCGAGTCTCATCTTGGACATTCTACTGGCATTTGCCTCTACCGTGTGACTGCTGACATGTGTCCTATTCTTTCTCAGCTTGTTTCGGGGCTGGGAGCCTCCCTCTGCAACCTAGGTCCTTCCATGGCTCCTACAGGTGCTGCAGACCCCTGAGTTTCTGTCGTTTCTTCTTATTTACTCTTGATCAGCTTGATCCACCCGTGCTGTCACCTGTCCACACCTTAATTCAGATGCTACAGCCACGGGGATGCTTGCTCTGCTCAGCTGTGTCTCTCTGCTATGAGTTGTGCACCATGGACTTGTCTTGCACCTTGGCCTTGTCCTCTTCAGGAGGAGACCTGGGTAAGATTCTGTCTCTCCTGAGCTCAGCAGAGACAGCTTCCCCTCTCTGTCTCCATTTTCATTCTCTCTAATCCCTTATGCAAAGCTATTGGCTTCCCAGCTTTCAAACCCATCTCAGGTGTAAAATCCTCTTTTGAATGTCAAAAGCTAAACAGTCATTCTTTCCCTTGGCAGCTGTAATCATGCCTTGCCCCTAGGCAGATGGAAGTAGGAAGACAAAATAGAAAAACACAACAATATGTTTCCAAATCTTACTGTCTTCTCCTAATCGAACATACACACTACTTCCATACAATTTGAATTCTACTGCACGTTCTTTTGGATAGGTCTTTTTTTTTGTCACTTATCCATATGCCATGAACACTGTTTCCATGTCATTAAATACTTTTCTACAACATGACTTTTAATGACTCTGAGGAACTCAATTAAATGTGTGGTGGGAAGGAAAATAAATTGCTATTTTAAAAGCCACTGGTAATTTGTCTTGGTTTCTCTAGGATGTGGTAGCAAAATTCATTTGAGGAAGAATTTTTTTTAATTGATATAAAAGAAACATTTCAATGGGACTTTGATGATGCAAAGTTAAGAACGAATTCCTTCAGTGGAGCCAAAGTTTGAAACAAGGAGGAAATAAGTGGCAGCGAAAAATGCCTCTTTAGTTGTTCTAATAGTTATTGATTTTTGGCTTCCTTTGGGGGTCTGAGGTCAGGGTTACAGGCTTAGGGCACAGAAAGGTGAGAAGAACATGGATATAAGTAAGAGTGGACTTTTGAGGGTGGGGATGGGGAGGGAGTGGTGAGGTAGGGGATGGACCAGGACAAAGAGGTGAGGTCAGCAAGGAGATCCTTGTATTGAGGCACCAAAGATGGATTTATGAATATTAATGTCTGATTTTGAGATTTAAGTTTAGTGTTTTTGGTCTTGAACTCTATGATCTCCCAAGTCAAGATTCACAGTGATGCCTTGAGAAATGAAACAAAGGGGCTATTTCCATGTTTGCAGTAAAGTGGAGAGAGGGTAAGGATACCACCAAAAGATACTAGAAGTCAAGAGATCATGAACCAAAGGGTGAGAGCCACCACCAATTGCTATGGCTACTTCCTAGGACTTGTTAGAAACATTCAGGAGTCCCAGTGTCACAAGGAATAAAAAATCCAGTTGATTCATTTGAGAATTAAATAGCAGGGTGATTACACAGGATTGGAAAGCCTGGCACACTTTAACCATAAGTGTATATAACTTATTTAACCACTTCCTAATTTGGGGCATTTTCCTCTCCATTTTCCACTATCATTCATAACACTGCTATAAGCAGCCTTATAGATAAAGTTTGGGGTATATTATTGATTGCCTCCTTAGAGAAAATGCTAGAAGTGGAATTGTGAGGGTGATGATATGCCCATTTCAAAGGCATGTTATGTAGAGCAATTTTGCTTTTGTCCTTGAACTCCTTAGAAGAACAGCCATCTGTAGGGTCATGTGTCTATCAGAATTGGCATTTTGCCTGTAATCTGTGAACCAGACAGAGGATTCTAGTGTTTGAAGGAAGATCTACATCCTAGGCTCATACTCTGGCACCATACCATGGCCTGGGACACCTGAAGTGAGTCAGATGTCTGAGACTGTTCTCGTTGAAAAATGTTGTATATAAACACATATATGTGGACTCTAGAAAAATGGTATTGTGTGTGTGTATTAAATCATTTCAGTTGTGTCTGACTTTTTGTGACCCTATGGACTGTAGCCTGCCAGGCTCTTTTGTCAATGGAATTCTCCAGGCAAGAATACTGGAGTGGGTTGCCATGCCCTCCTCCAGGGGATTTTTCCCGATCCAGGAATTGAACCCACATCTCTTATGTCTTGTGCATTGACAGGTGGGATCTCAACCACTAGCACCACCTGGGAAACCTATTTCCAGGGGAGGAATAGAGACACAGATGTAGGGAACAGACTTGTGCACACAGCAGGGGAGGGGAGGGTGGAACGAACTGGGAGAGTAGCACTGACACATATACACACTACTGTGTGGAAAATAGCTAGCTAGGGGGAACTTGCTATGAAGCACAGGACTCTCAGCTTAGCGCTCTGTAATGATCTAGATGGCTGGGATGGGGATAAGGGTAGGTTAGGGTGGGAGGGTGGAGAAGGAAATGGCACCCCACTCCAGTATTCTTGCCTGGAAAATCCCATCGAAGGAGGAGCCTGGTGGGCTGCAGTCCATGGGGTCTCGAAGAGTCGGACACGACTGAGCGACTTGACTCTCACTTTTCACTTTCCTGCATTGGAGGAGGAAATGGCAACCCACTCTAGTGTTCTTGCCTGGAGAATCCCAGGGATGGGGGCGCCTGGTGGGTTGCCGTCTATGGGGTCGCAGGGTCGGACATGACTAAAGTGACTTAGCAGCAGCAGCAGTAGCAGCAGGGTGGGAGGGAAGTCCAAGAGGGAGGGGATATATGTATACTCATAACTGATTCACTTCATCGTACAGCAGAAACTAACACAACATCGTAAAGCAATTATACTCCAATTTAAAGAATTTTTTAAAGGGAAAAAGATAAAATGAGGATGATTCCATATGAACTTTATCAATTTGATTTCATGGAAATTACACATAGAAAGTATGTGAAATTTTATGTATACTAAAAAAAACCATAGATATTAAAAGCATTGAATTCTCTGCCATTTTTTTATTTAATAGTGAAAGAAATGAAAATTTCAATGCTTTCATCTCTACAACTCCAGAAAGAAAAGAAAAATAAACCACATAGAACCTGCTTGCTGTGGTGGCCACAGTCAGCCATTAGCCCCAGTAATTAAATTCAAGGATATTTATGACCTACTTTTTGAATCACTGCAGCCCAAGCAGTGCTGTTTCTCATGTTCTCTTGCTAAGAACTCAATGTCCAAGCAGAGGTTGTGTGGTTTTCCGTAAAGAGGTGGGTAGAATTTCTCTGGAAATTCTGGAAACCTTTCCAAGTGTGCAGCACAAGCTACGAGAATGATGGAGACAGGCTGTAATGCAAACTCATGCAAGTCTGCTCTCTCAGTCTTGCAGCCATGAGCCTGGGGGAAGTTCTTGCCTCCATATGTGCTCATCTCTCTGACACTCACTGACAATAATTGGATCCCATTCGGCCAGAAGGATGGGCTCTGACTCTCTCTCAAACACCATTATTTCACTGAAAATTTGTTGTTGAGTCCTTCAGTTGTGTCCGACTCTTTGGACACAGCACTCTTGATGGGATGTGCAACCCCATCGACTGCAGCATGCCTGGCTTCCCTGTCCTTTACCATCTGCTGGAGCTTGCTCAAACTCATGTCCATTGAGTCGATGATGCCATCCAACCATCTCATCCTTTATCATCCCCCTTCTCCTCCTGCCTTCAATCTTTCCCAGCATCAGGGTCTTTTCCAATGAGACAGTTCTTCACATCAGGTGGCCGAAGTATTGGATCTTCAGCTTCAACACCAGTCCTTCCAGTGAACACCCAGGACTGATCTCCTTTATGATAGACTGGTTGAATCTCCTTGCAGTCCAAGGGACTCTCAAGAGTCTTATCCAACACCACAGTTCGAAAATATCAGTTCTTTAGTGCTCAGCCTTCTTTATAGTCCAACTCTCGCATCCATAACTGACTACTGGAAAAACCATAGCTTTGGCTATGGGTTTTTATGGCTGGCTGTTCATGGAGAATGGCCAGCCATATAAAAGGATGAAATTATGCCATTTGCAGCAACATGGATAGACCTAGAGATTATCATACTAAGTGAAGTAAGTCAGAAAGAGAGAGACTAATATCATATGATATTACTTATATCGGGAATTAAAAATAATGCAAATGAACTTCTGTGTACAACAGAACAGACCCAGAGACATAGAAAACAAACTTACGGTTCCCAAAGGAGAAGGAGAGGGTATGGATAAGGTAGGAGCTTGGGATTAAAAGATTCACACTGCTATATATAAAATAGATAATCAACAAGGTCCTACTGTATAGACAAGGAAATATATTCAGTATCTTGTAATAAACCATAATGGAAAAGAAAGAAAAAAAAAAAGAATGGAGTTACGCCAGTATGGACAATGGGTGCAAGAGGGAAAAGAAATATTCTCAACTGTGCTTGTGCCCCTTGACACCTGAGAGGTCAAATCCCAGCCCCATGATAGTTCCTCGCGGGAGGGTGTGCAGTGCAAAGTGGTAGAAGAAATCGTTGAGTGTGTCTTTCTAGTTCCCTGATCTTGTTCTGGAGGCTTTTTACGGAGATGATCTCATCAGGGCTGGGCCTGGGGGAGGTGAATGAAGTGCATTGTGCCAGTGCAGGGGTGGATCCTGTACTTAGAATTTGGAAATTTTGTTCTTTTTTTTTTGCATGAATTTTGCTCTAAGAAATATTGCTGTGGTTGAATAGTGTCCCTTCAAATTCAGAACCTCAGAAGATGACCTTATTTGGAAATCCATAGAGTCTCTGCAGATGTAATTAGTTACAATAAGATCATACTGGATTCGGGTGGATTCCAAGCCCAGTGGCTGGTGTCCTTATGAGAAGGCCACCACGTTTATGTGAGATTCAGAGACACAAAGGGAAGACATCCATTTGGCCTGTAGCTGCATCCCTCCTACCTCTTTTTGCACTATGGTATCACCTGCAAATCCCAAATCCCAGAGTGAAGGCCGAGGTAGGAGGGATGCAGCTATAGGCCAAGGGATGCCAAGACCACCGGCAGCCAGCAGAAGCTAGGAAGAGGCAAGGGAGAAGTTAGGGAGCATGGATCTGCTGACACCTCGACTTCTGTCTTCTCGTGCCCAGAACTGCGACAGGATACATTTCCATTGTTTTGAGCCACTCAGTTTGTAATGCTTTGTTATGGCAGTGCTAGGAAACTAACACAATGGCATTGAAGTGTTTATCTGACTACTGAGGTTTGGTGTGCCCCCTTAAATATTGATTCTAGTCTGCGAGTCTGTTTCTGTTCTGCTCTAAATAAATTCATTTGTATCATTTTTTGGATTCCACATATCAGTGGTATATGATTGATACTAATGTAACTTTATTTGAACCTCTGGTTGGTGAGGTCAACATATCCAAGCTATAGATGTGCCCAGTGGCATTCATTCATTCATTTAACAAATGCTAGATGTGAGCAGTGTCAGAAACTATGCTGAGTGACAACGCTGAAACACACAATCTCTGCAGTGAGAAGGGGATACAAGAGACAGACCCAAGCACCACAGAAAGAGATGGCATAGAGTGGGGTCCACAGTCCCCCAGAGGTTTTCATCTGCAAGGATTCTTCCAGGCCTTTCACAAAACACTCCCTGGACCTCGTCCTCCTCATCCACAGGACAAGAGATGGAGCTGTGGGAGAGTTTCCTTTGCCTTGTTCCCTCCCTCCTGCTTCTGATAGGCGTGGTCCTCCTGGTGGTGTGCCAAAACCTCTCTCTTGGCCAAGGTTGTGAGTGAGGAGGTCAAGCCCATAATGATGTCAAAACAAACTTCCAGAGCCAAGACACCCACGCCAGGGTTCAGAAAGCACATTGTCAAAATAAAACTAGGAATACACATTTCTCTTGGTATGAGGGAGTATGGATAGGGGACCTCAGTGGGGCCACTGAGCATGTGCCAATTGTAAGAGGATAAATCAGATCTCCGTTGGTTTGGAGAGGCAGTTGGACAGGATAGGCAAGAAAGAAGAAACAGGTTGATGGTCCCAGGAGCCTGGGATTTGCAGGTGATACCATAGTGGAAGAAGAACATCAGGGGAAAGAGGGATGGGCAGTGACTCTGGTGCATAATTTTCCCAGCTGGAGAAAACTCAGCCTTCTTGGAAACAGCTGTACATAAAGCCATTTGCCTTAGTGATGCAGGTTAAAAATAGTGGTAATTGCCAGCTGCCTGAGTGTGGCCAATTATTACCATTATTATAGTTGGACTGGAAATTAACCCATTGTGTATGGAACCCACAACATATCCACACTTGTTTCAGGCCAGCTGGTTTGCAAAACACTAGCATTAATGTGGTTGGTGTTTTCTTGGAAGAACTCAAAGCAGGGGAGGAGGGGGTAGGAGGGATGGTACCAGCTGTAGCCCTTGATTTTTCCAAGCTCTGGAGCAGTTCTTTTTTTTTTTTTTTTTTAATTATTTTTTTATTGGAGTATAGTTGCTTTACAATGTTGTGTTAATGTCTGCTGTACAAACAAAGTGAATCAATTATACACATATCCCCCTTCTTTTAGATTTCCTTCCCATTTAGGTCACTACAGAGCACTGAGTAGAGTTCCCTGTGCTCTACAGTAGGTTCTCATTCTTCATCTATTTTATACATAGCAGAGTATCTGTGTCAATCCCAATCCCCCAATTCATCCCATCCCCTGCGAGTTGATCTCTACATCTGTATCTCTATTCCTGCTTTGCAAATAAGTTCATCTATACCATTTTTCTAGATTCCACATGTAAGCAATATTATATGATATTTACTTTTCTCTTTCTGACTTACTTCACTCTGTATGACAGTCTCTGGCTCCATCCATGTCTCTGCAAATGGCACGATCTCATTTTTTAGGGTTGAGTAATATTCCATGATATATATGTACCACATCTTCTTTATCCATTCCTATGTTGATGGACATTGATATTGCATTCTTGTTCTAGCTATTGTAAATAGTGGTGCATATATGGTTCCAAATTAAGATTTTCTCTGATATATGCTCCAAAGTGGGATTGTTGGTTCATATGGTAGTTCTATCTTTTGTTTTTAAGGAACCTCCATATTGTTCTCCATAGTGACTGTACCATTTACATTCCCACCAACAGTGTAGGGGTTCCCTTTTCTGCACACTCTCTCTAGCACTTACTGTTCATAGATTTTTTTTTTTTGATGATGGCTATTCTGCATCATTTCTAAAGTCTAAAGCTAGGAGAAGCTGTGCTAAGGGGCTGAGTGGCTTTGCCCTTCCTGGTGAAGCGGCATTCAGCCTCACCATTGTGGTGTGTTTACCTGCTCTCTAGGGGTGATGGGGACATGGCTGTGATGGTGGGACCTGTGTGTTATAGAGGGTGTGAAGAGATCCGAGGTCTCTGAGAACTCCCAGCTGACTGAAATTCTGAGGCTCACTTAGAAGGGTTGTTCATTTTGGAAAATCAGATCTAATGGGAAGATACTGCCCTGAACAACATGGTGAGGGGGAAATAAGGGCTGGGTGTTTCCACTTGGCAAGTTTAAGATCAAGATGGGATTAGGATTAGGCCTGGAAGTTGCCCGGGTTGCAAAATTTAAGGAGGCTCTCAGTCCCAGGTTCAAACAAGTATACAAGTGCATGAACCTAACAGTAAGAGCCTCCTTAAATTTTGTGCTCTGGTCCCAGTACTGCTATCTGGTGGACCCGCTTTTCCCAGGTTTTTTTTTTTACTTTACAATATTGTATTGGTTTTGCCATACATCAACATGCATCCGCCACAGGTGTACATGTGTTCCCCATCCTGAACCCCGCTCCCACCTCCCTCACCATACCATCCCTCTGGGTCATCCCAGTGCACCAGCCCCAGCTTCCTGTATCCTGCATCGAACCTGGACTGGCGATTCATTTCTTATATGATATTATACATGTTTTAATGCCATTCTCCAAATCATCCCCTCCTCCCTCTCCCACAGAGTCCAAAAGACTGTTCTATACATCTGTGTCTCTTTTGTTGTCTCGCATACAGGGTTATCGTTACCATCTTTCTAAATTCCATATATGCGCGTTAGTATACTGTATTGGTGTTTCTGAGGAGAAACGTGAGCATGATGCCTGTGATGGGAGTGACCTAGAAACGAGCTCAGGAAAATGGGGGCTTTTGTGGCAACAGTTGGTTGCCTCCGTCAAAGTTCATTTCTCCTTCCTTCTTAGGAATAGGAGCCCAATTTTATTTAAGGGGATGAGCAATGAACCTAGTTTAATAAAAGCACACAAAAGATTTCCCTGGTACCCTTATACCTTACAGCTTCGTCATGAAACTGAGTTCTCCTCCTTGAAAGAGAAGAGTAAATGTATGTCATGTGGGCAGCACAGTTTGCTTAAAAGGAGCTGATTAAACCAGACAAGGCTCTTTCTGTCCTCTTTTTTTGCCATTTTGACTTTTCTCCTCCTTCTGTGTATACCTGAAATTAAAAAAAAAAAAAAAATTAAAAAATTTAAAAAAAAAAAAAAAAAAGAAATCTGGGTGCTTAATGCCAGTGTGGAGCTGTTAGTGACGCTGTTATTAAATCTCCTATGAGACAGGTCTTTATAGATAAGGAAGCATGATGCTGGGGGATAAAGTAACAGGCTTCACATCCTTTTCCTAAGAAAGGCCAAAGAGGACTTGAGACTCAGAACCATCTGATTACAAACCTATGTTCTTAGCTGCTACCTCATTCTGCTATGAGCCAAGGGTGCTTGTGGCCAACCTTTGGGAAATAAGTTGTACCGGGGCCTGTTTGGGGTGGGACTAGAGGTCAGCCCCTTCCCTGATACAGCGGGAAGGTTTCTGCCAAGTTCCCCTGAGCGGCTTGTGCTACCCGGACCTGAAGCCTGATCACTGGCTCTGCAGTCCCACGGCTACCTCCACAGGCCGGGCCTAAGGATCAGCTTCCCTGCTGGGACCTTTGAGCTCTCAGCTTCCAGGGAGCCAGCTTCACTGCACTGGTTGACCTGCCCAGCCAGGATGGAAACACTCCCCAGGGCTTCTTTTTCCAACCTCCACATGCTCAGTTAGATTAGGTTTCCATGAAATATGTATGCTTTTTCCTATGGTTCTGGGAAGTCTATGGCTGCCAGCATCAGCTGGGCAGGCTGATAAGTCAGGCTGAGGAGAGCTACTTTTTTATTTAGCTGTTTGTCCTCCACCAACAGTCAGATGGCAAAGAATCTGTCTGCAATGCAGGGGACTCAGGTTTGATCCCTGGGTCGGGAAGATCCCCTGGAGGTGGGCATGGCTAACCCCTCCAGGATTCTTGCCTGGAGAATTCCAAGGACAGGGGAGCCTGGTGGGCTACAGTCCATGGGGTTCCAAAGAGTTGGATACAATTGAGTGACAAACACTTTCACTTCATTAAGGGGCTGGAGTATCTTCATGTTTTGAGGGTAGCTTGGGATCAGAAAGGCTGCCCACAAACTGGTTCTGTGGGTGGCAGGGCAGGTACAGTGGATTGTTCTCAGGCAAATCATTCAGTCGAGAGGCAGGACAGGGCCTATCTGGTGTGACATGAGGCCCCTAGTTCTATCCTGCTGCCCTCAAACTTCCCACTTGTCTCCAACCCCAGAAACTCTACCAATAGCAGAGATGCATATCTTTCATCTTGAAGCCTGTGAGACCTTCAGCGGGTTTCCCAACCCAGTTGAAAACTTGAATTGTGTTTAGGGTTAGGGTTGTTGTGTTTATCTTAGGATTCAGCCTTGCCTAATCAAGTGGAGAGCTGATGGTGGGGTGCCATGAGAGGCCACTGGCGGGGTTCGGGGGTGGGTTGCTGCTTATATGAAAAATAAAGGAGTTTGTGGGGGAGGATCTTAGGGTTAGAGAAGAGAAAGTTAAAGCCATACTTTGGTTCAAGGGGTAAGGAAGGGGATGAAGGTGAGGTGGGGCAAACTCTTTTCCCATCAGAAGAAGCAGCTATGGTAAAGGATTTGGTGCCAGCCACATGAGCTGTGTGTGTCCGTGTGTGTGTGTGTGTGTGTGTGTGTGAGTTGGACCATATAGAAGGCTGAGCACCAAGAATTGATATCTTTGAACTGTGATGCTGGAGAAGACTCTTGAGAGTCCCTTGGACAGCAAGGAGACCAAACCAGTCAATCCTAAAGGAAATCAGTCCTGAATATTCATTGGAAGGACTGATGCTGAAGCTGAAACTCCAATACTTTGGCCACCTGATGTGAAGAGCTGACTCATTGAAAAAGACCTTGATGATGGGAAAGATTGAGGTCAGGAGAAGAAGGGGGAGACAGAGGATGAGGGTTGGATGGCATCAATGACTCAGTAGACATGAGTTTGAGCAAACTCTGGGAGAAAGGACAGGGTAGCCTGGCATGCTGTAGTCTATGGAGCTGCAGAGTCGAACATGACTTAGCGATTGAACAATAACAACTACACACGAGCTGTGTTCCTGCCTGCTTTGTGGAAGCCGCATGCTGCTCTGTATCAGCCCCAGTAGCTCCAGGTGATGCACTGACTGTGAAGTGCGGGCCATGGTGCTGGATATCCCTGGACTCTGTGTACCCTGGTGCTGCTTTAGTGGCATCAGTGGCGGTGTCAGCGCTGGGGGACAACCACCCCAGCAGACATAAGCAGCACAGCTGCCACCTCTGTCGCTAGTGCTGGCTGCTGCTGCTGCTAAGTCGCTTCAGTCGTGTCCGACTCTGTGCGACCCCAGAGACGGCAGCCCACCAGGCTCCCCCGTCCCTGGGATTCTCCAGGCAAGAACACTGGAGTGGGTTGCCATTTCCTTCTCCAATGCATGAAAGTGAAAAGTAAAAATGAAATTGCTCAGTCATGTCCGACTCTTAGCGACGCTGGAGGGGTGCTTAGTTTTAGGTGTCAACTTGTCTAGGCTATGGTGGGAGATTGGAAAAAAAGCAGGTTGCTTTTCTTAATGTGTGTGGGCCTTAGCCAATCAATTGAAGACCTGAATTGAACAAAAAGGCTGACCTACCCATAACTTGAGAGAGAATTCTGCTTCCTGTGCCTTTCAAACTGGGACATCAGCTCTTCCTGGTTCCATGGACTCTGGATTTTGGACTCACTTGTCAGACTCCAGAATTGTGTGTGTCAACTCCTTATAATAACTCTTTTCATCTATATCTATACCTGAAGCTAATCTCCTAATGATGCTTCGAAAAACCGTTAACTGTCCAGAAACATCACCACGGGGGCCCAAAATAAAGGTTTACCTTTAACCTCATCACACCTGTCATGGAGTAGCCAAACCACCTGGGGAGGCTGAGTGAACTGAGAAACACATGTGGAAATTTCTAGAATTATCTGACTAAATCTTTAGAAAGAATGGTTTATTTCCTTAGAGTGAGTGGGCGCTTAGAGGATGTCACCAAAGAGATACACTTGTGAGGCCTTGCGGTAGGCTGAAAAATGGTCCCCTAAGGATGACCATAGGAGAAGGCAATGGCACCCCACTCCATTACTCCTGCCTGGAAACTCCCACGGACGGAGGAGCCTGGTGGGCTGCAGTCCATGGGATCACTGAGAGAGTCGGACATGACTGAGCGACTTCACTTTCACTTTTCAGTTTCATGCATTGGAGGAAGAAATGGCAACCCACTCCAGTGTTCTTGCCTGGAGAATCCCAGGGACATTGGGGCCTGGTGGGCTGCCATCCATGGGGTCGCACACAGTCAGACACGACTGAAGTGACTTAGCAGCAGCAGCAGCAAGGATGACCATAGGCTTCCCGGGTGGCTCAGATGGTAAAGAATCCATCTGAAATAAGGGAAACCTGGGTTCAATCCCTGGGTTGGGAAGATCCCCTGGAGGAGGGCATGGCAACCCACTCCAGTATTCTTGCCTGGAGAATCCCCATGAACAGAGGAACCTGGTGGGCTATAGTCCATGGGGTTGCAAAGAATCAGACACAATTGAGTGACTGAGCACAGCACAGCACAAGGATGACAACGACCTAATCCTCAGAACCTATGACTGTGTTACCTTTCATGGCAATAGGGACTTTGTGGTGAGTAAGTTAAAGATTGTGAAATGAGGAGTTTGTCCTGGATGGTCCAGGCAGGCTCAGTGTAACTGGAATGGTCTTCATAAAGAGGTAGAGAGGATCAGAGAAGAGGGCGGGAGATGTGAAGGTGGTCGTAGCAGTTGCAGCCGTGTGCTTTACAGATGGAGGAAGAGGTCACGAGCCAAAGATGCTGCTGGTCTCCAGAAGATGGAAAAGGCAAGAGAGACAAATAGCTGGAAAACACATTACTGTCCCTGAGTAGGGACAGTAGGGTAGGGCATGAAGACATCAGCTGGGCAGAAGGCAAGCCTGTCTTTACACAAGTAGGGAGGCAGACCCTGAGGACGGCTCCCCAAACTGCACAGACTGATGTACTGACAACACAGAGCAGCTGAACTGATCCTGGAACTAGCTTCCCCCAACTGTCTTACTACACTACAAAAACATATGCACCCTTCCGGGTGAGATCATTGTTTAGGAGGGTTTTCTGGTGTGACAGCCAGGTGTGTCTGAACAGACCCAAATCTTGGCTGAGTTTCCTGGGGGCATCTCAAAATTTTGTGTGGGGGCTGGGCATTTTTTGGAGACACAAAGCTTTGCTATTTATTTCCCTTGTGCATAAGGCGGGTCCATCCCATGGGAGAGAAGGGTGTGGAGACCCTCTTGCTGCCCCAGGATTTTGCTTTGTTTAATGGTTGCACAGTACGAGACAAGGCGGTTTGCTTATCTGATCTGAAGGCTTTGATGTGTGGTGCAGGTGACCTGAGATGGTTTCTACTGGGAAGGAATAGTGGAGGGATAGAGTGCTGCTCAGCCAGCCCACAGCAAGGAGGGGTGTAATTGTTGCTGGGGAGTGAGGCTGTGGTTCTGTTTTTTCTCTCTCTCTCCCATCTTGTAGTTTTTCTAAGTTTGGCTTGGCTGCCCAAATAATCTGATTTTCACATTCTGTCTTTGTGTTTGCTTTAACTATTTTTAGATCCTTAGTTGGCAGCTGTTCTTCCCCCAAATACTTGAAGAACTTCCAATTTCACAGTCAGATGAGGCAAAGTTGAGGTGGCTGGGAAGAAACCCCTTCCCACTGCCGCCTTCCTGAGTCACCAGGACACGGGTGGCCTGGACTCAGCAGGGCGTGCACTGGCCCGCAGTTGGCGTCCTCTGTGGGAAAGCTCCAAAGGAGGCTTTCTCACGCGACCAGAGAGCTCACGTCACCTCCTGTGAATGCAACTCATGGCAACATTTTGAGGGCAGCCCTAGAAGTCCTTTCTTGGGAGAACTTACGCTAGCTCTTCTAAGGTTCTGTTTGCCAGAATGGGCAAAAGTAGGATATCTGATGGCAAACTTATATGGCAAATGCGTGGGTTTTAAACTCAGCTGAGATTTCAATACTACTTTCTGATCCCTCAGTCATTCCCTGGGTATTTCTTCTCTAAATCCTGACATTGCTTGGTGACCACCTGGGTTCAAGTCCTGGCTTTGCCACTTTCCCCCACGTGACCATAACCTCTAAGCCTCAGTTTTCTCTGCTGTAAAATGGATATGATGATAATAGTGTGTCCCTCCTGGAGTTGTGGGGAGGATTAAATGAGTCAATATATATGAAACACTGATGACAGTGCCTGACATATAACACACACTACGGAGGTGTTAGCTATGTTCTCAGGCGACGGCGTTGCTGTGCTGCTGTCTCATGACTGAGGAAATAGAGGCCTCTACTACCAATGATCTCAGCTCTGTTCCATTTCAAAAACTGATATTTCTAGTTCAAATCTTATATTCTGTGTATGTTAATTTTACAATTAGACAAACAACATCAACACTTTGCCTTGGATTGTTTTTAACTGATTGAGTACCCAATAAAACCTGAGTCATCTGAAAAAAAAATAAGTATTTCATGAATTTTTATCCTCTTCTTGTTGATCTCAAAGGACAAACGACTCCTCCTCTTTGTCAGTACTAACCCTTCTGCCTGTGGGCTTGATCACTGCTCTTGTCTTTAAGTCTGGGTCTCGAGGGCTTTCCCGTCTTGGGTTACACCTTTTCTTCATGGCTGTACTTCTTAATTTCAAAGGAAGTCCTGAGTAAAATACTTTCATAGTAGGGTAAAATATAAATAAATTAAAAAAAATCAACCAGAATCTCACTGAACTGGCCCCCTCTCCAACTTTAAGATTATGAGTGGTTCTTCCCACTCAAACCAATTGGTCTTTCTATGTATCTATTTCATCACATCATCCCCCTGCCTCCAAGGGTCTCCACTTTCCACAGAAAAATATTCATCTTCTTCAGGTTGTTGCTGGAGCTCTTTGTCATCCACCTTCCCATCCTTCTCTCCTTCCCAGGTGGCTTTTGTGAGCCCCCAACCTTTGTTCCAACTTGTTTCTCTACCTTGTAAAATTCTACTGGTGATTCAAGCTCCACAGTGAATGTTATCTGTTGGGTAAAGCCTTCCTTTTTTATCCGCAGTCAGCAGCACTGGCTGCCTCTGTACTTGATCACATTGTGTTCAAACTTCTAATGAAGCCCTTATCACACATTACCACCTGTGCAGGTGCATATTTACATGATTCTTTAGATTTATGGCATTTGGCTGTTGTGTGATTCTCTCTCACTCAGCACTCCTGGAGATGGCTGAAATATCAGCAGGGAGTTCTTCCTCAAAGTTGCATGCATAGGCATTTAGCGTACTTTTGGAAGTAGCATGCTACAAATTGTCCTAGATCTCCATTTGCAACTGGAGGAGGGCACTTTAGGGGCTTGTCTTACGAGCACCCCTGTCAGGTGTATCTTTTGTGGTTTCTTCAGGAGACAGGGGTAACTCATCTATGTCAGGTTTTCTGCTGTGCATTTGCCTTCCTGAGTTATTTAGAATCTAGTCCTCACTGAACTTTGAGTCAGGGGTTCTCAATGGCAACCCACTCCAGTATTCTTGCCTGGAGAATCCCAGGGAAGGAGGAACCTGGTGGGCTGCCGTTTATGGGGTCGCACAGAGTTGGACACGACTGAAGCGACTTAGCAGCAGCAGCAGCAGCAGCAGCAGACTTTAGCAGACGTCAGAGTCACTTGGCAGTGGAGGTGAGAGCTGGTCAGAGGCAGGTGAAGACGGGGAAGGGGAAGAAGGATGTGTTAAAATGCAGATGGTGGTGGCCCCACCTCCAGGGTTTATGATTCCCAGAAGGTCCCAGATGGGGAGCTCAAATGTGCATGTCAAGTAAGGCCCCAGGAGAGGCTCATGCTGCTGGTCTGGGGACCATACCTGGAAAACCTGTGTTCTTAGAAGAAGGACAGGCTTAGACCCTGCTTCCCTCCATGGTCACCACCCTACACTTTCCTTCTGTCTCAGTGGCAATGGCCACAGGCTTTTCCTCTGCTTACTACCATCACTTCTTGTGACTTCCACTCACTTTATATCCATTCCTTGCTTTTCCCTGGCCCTCTTTTCTTTCTCCAACATGCCTATTATGAACACCCAAAGGACAAAGATTATGCCAGTGAGGTTTTTATATCCTCATTGTCCACAATGAGTGACATACACTAGATACTTGAATAAACTTGAGAATAATTGAGGTGGATGTCTGGTCCTGGCCCTGCTATTGCACTTTGTTCTTTTGGCAGTGAGTTAAATATTCTCCCATCCATTTCTATTGTTGGTAAAATGAAGGGAATGGTGTTTGACAGTAGATATGCATTAGAGAATTGGGTACAAAAACAAGTCTGCCTAGGAAGAAGGTGAATCAATAACCTGTTAATCAATCAGGTGGAGGCAGTGTCCACTGGTGCCGCTGGGAGTGGTTGTGCTGGGCAGCCGAGAGCCCAGGCGGCCTGCAAAGCTGTTTCCCGGGCAGGCTGCTTCCAAGACTTGTTCCTGAATGTTCTCCACAGGAACACAAGCTACTGCAGCATCCATGAGAAGAATTTTCCCTGAAGAATTTCAGTTTGGGAAAAGAAATAAGGAAATGTGAGCCATTACATAGCTGCTCTGGCCTAACACTTCACAGGATAGTAATATAAAAGTTGACTTTAAAAAATAATGATGTCTACTTTTTTCTGACTTAAAAAATTAATTTACATTTTTTCAGGATACAAAATGTATCCTGAAGGACATAAGTTATCTACAACCTTCATACCCAGAAATTACCTGCATTTACATGTTGAATTATTTTCTTCCTTTCAGTGTCTTTTTTGACCTTGTGCATGTGTGTGTGTGTGTGTGTGTATGTGTGTGTTGGAGGGACAAAATATTTTATGGGGTTTTAGCCTTTATATATTGTATGTCCTACTTTAAAAAACTAACCTTGCATTATAAACATTTCTATTTCATCCATCAATCTTCAAAAACATAATTTTGGGGGATTTCCTTGGCAATCTAGGGGGCATGGGTTTGATCCCTGGTCAAGGAGCTAGGATCTCACATGCCAAATGATGTGACCAAAAAAAAATACACACAATTTTTAATCTTTATTTTTTTATTTAAAAAAAATTATAGTAAGTAAACCCAAGGATTCACAATTATATATAGTAGAAAAGAGAAATTTTCTCTTCTCTAAATTCATTCCCCAAAAGAAATCACTGCCAACAGCTTGAGACTTTTTATTCCAGGCATAGTTAGTAATTTAAAGTTTAAAGAAAATAAACAAATGGGTTTATATCATTCTGCCACTTGCTCTTAAAAAAGATTTAGCATTTTGTAGCCACTTCTTTCATACAAAAAAAAAGTAAAAACGTGATTATTTTCGCTAGCTATTCCAAGATTCTATTATCGAACACTCCCATTGTTTGGCATTTTCAATATTCTAAAGAATGCTGAGAACACCCTAATATAGACGTCTTTATCTGTGGGAGGTAGTGAGTGAGTGAAGGTCACTCAGTCGTGTCCAACTCTGAGACCCCATGGATTATACAGTCCATGGAGTTCTCTAGGCCAGAATACTGGAGTGGATAGCCTTTCCCTTCTCCAGGGGATATTCTCAACCCAGGGATCGAACCTAGGTCTTCCACATTACAGGTGGATTCTTTACCAGCTGAGTCACAAGGGAAGCCCGAAAATACTGGAGTGGGTAGCATATCCCTTCTCCAGTGGATCTTCCTGACCCAGGAATCAAACTGGGGTCTCCTGCATTGCAGGCAGATTCTTTACCAACTGAGCTATGAGGGAAACCCCCATGGGAGGTAGGACATTTTTAATGGCACTTGTATGCTAAGCAAGTCAGTATCAAGGATTCAGTCTTCAAATAGGGCTCTTGACTTTGGTCTCACCTTGACTCCTGACCTCACCCCTCACTCCCACCAATGTCTCAAGGACCTTTGGGGTTGAGTGCTGTCTGCAGGGTGGATCACTGAACTCTGGGTCCCTTACTTGGTCCCTCAGGTCACGCTCAAGGTGGCATTTTCCCAGAGGAAGGAAATGTTTTGAAAAATTCAGAGCAGCATAAATGTCCTGGAGGGTAAGAGGGTTCTTATCATTCATCCCTGTGAACACCCAGGGTCAGGGGGTCTAGGATGAATCCTGCTTCCCCCTTCACCCCCTCAATTGGAAGTCTTCTAGCTCCATCTCTGCTCCTGAAACCCACTAGAACAAACAGCTTTTGTATATGATGCTGAAAACTCAGCTTCTCTGTAGAGCAGTGCCAAATCAAATCTCAGAGACAGAGTCCTGGTTGAGGTAGAAAAAGATAGTTTTATCGCTTTGCCAGGCAAAGGGGGACACAGTGGGCTACTGCCTTCAAAACCATCAGTCCCCACTTTGGAAACATAAGGAGAAGTTTTATAGTAAATGAGGGCATGATCAGTTTCTGGACATTTCTTCTGATGGGTTAGTAGTGAGGTAAGTGGGAGTCAGCATCAACCTTCAAGTCCAACTGGTCTGGGTCTGCATGCTTGTGGACAGGATGCCATTAACTTCTCCCACCTAGGGGGGATTTCAGTATCTGTAAAATAGCTCAAAGATATTGTTGTATGTATTGATGGGGAAACAGGACCTTGCCCTAAGGCTGCTCTTGACTGTTTGTTTCTCCCCAGACTTGCATCACCTCCCTTCCCTAATTAACAACTGTTTGAATCTGCCTATTGGAACTCAGGGAGGGTCATGGAGGACGAAAAAAGGCTGTTTCCTATAATCAAAAAAATGGGGGACATAGAAAGGCCTTTGTGCCCAGGAACCCCACAGGGATCTGCATGGTATCAGATAGAAACTTCTGAAGTTATCAGGATGATTAAATGTGGAGGACAATGTTACTGGTCCTCCCAGAAAGTCAGATTCACTGCTTATGTAGGGGAGGGGTGGGATTTTGACAGAAAGCTCTCAAGACAATGGGTAGCAGAGCTAAAGTCTTTTGAAAGGGAGTGCGTAGACCCTTCTTGGATGAAACCAGAAATACATGCAGTTTTACATGACAGGAATATGTGCTTCTTGGTGAAAGACTGGAGAGGGTTCACAGTTCACTGGGAATGAGCAGGAAATCACCTCCTCCCAAGATGCACAGAGATAAGGGAGGAATCCTGAGTCCTTGAGGAATACAGCTGATGTGTGATTATTCCAGGCCTGGGACACAGTTCAAGGGTCTTGGCAGCCATTTCTCATTTCCTCCAGCATTCTTTCTCTGGAAGCATCTCTGTCATAATCCCCTCCCTGAGATGGTGCAGTAGGGGAAAGGATGAGCCTAGAAAGAAAAGAAGCCATAAAGGCACAAAGACTTCTCCTCCAGACCCAGGGTTGGGAGTTTTATGATGGATGGTTATCGTGCAGACTGGGGGCTCTTCAGAGTCTCACAGGGTGTGTGCCTGGTGGTCACATCTCTGATCCTTTGAGCTAGACCTACCAAGCAGGAACCTATGGGACCTTCCAGGGACAGGACCCACTCTCACCCCTTGACCATCACTCCCCACCCATGATCTGTCTGCTTCTTGTTTCATGAAAAACTTTAGCCTTCTAGGCCTTCCCTGAGTTCCAAAGAACAAATTTAATCAGAGAGATGAGAAAATACAGAAACAAAGGAAAACAGTTAAGCAAGACAAAACAATATAGTTTAGCCATTAAATAAAGTCAAGGACATTTAGTGCCTCCTCATTGGTTCTTGATAATATTCTGAGTCATATCCTTGAGTTGAAATCTCCACGAGGTGGAAGAAATCAACAGCATGCTGACCGCAAGCACATAGACCCCATACTAGATGGAACCAGAAGGTTGATGATGCTGACTCCCGATTACCTTACCACCAACCAATCAGAAGAATGGCCAAGGGCTGATCACACATCCCAAGACCCTTTCCCTCACCCTGTCTTTAAAATATCTTTTTGTAAAAGGGGAAGTTCGGGCCTTTTGAGCATTGGTGGCCCACACTCCTTGCTTGGCCTTGCAATAAATGCTGCACTTCCCTTCACCACAGCCTGGTGTCAGTAGACTGGCTTTATTTCAGCAGGGTGAGTGGACTCAAGTTTGGTTTGGTAACATATGGGTCAGGATTCAATCAGAGAAGCAGAGTCACTGGGAATGAATATCTATACCAGGGACTTCCATGGTGGCACAGTGGATAAGAGTCTGTCTACCAATGCAGGGAAAACAGGTTTGATTCCAGGGAGGATTCCATGTGCTGAGAAGCAGCTACACCCATGCACCACGACTACTGAGCCTGTGCCCTAGAACCCGCTAGCTGCAACTGCTGAAGTCCGTGTTCCTATAGCCTGTGCTCCACAAGAAGAGAAGCTCCCACAATGAGAAGCCCGCAAACCACACCTAGAGAGTAGCCCACACTTGCCACACTTAGAGAAATCTGCACGTAGCTACGAAGACCCAGCGTAGTGAAAAATAAAACAAATTAATAAAAAGGAATATCTATCCTAAATCCCTGCAACAAAGTATTTCTGTGTATTATATATAATATAATGCTTTTATATTATATATTTGCATAGATAGTTCTTACTATTGGTAAGGTCAAATTCCTGCAACAAATCATAGATAGATAGATAGATGTGGTTGGCTAATAATATTATATGTGGGAGACTATTTATTGGTCTCTATTCACACTATTTATTGGTAAGGTCAAACTTCTGAAACACATTATATGCCTATATATGTGACTGTGAAGTAGAAGAGAACAAAGGACAAGCTGGAACCCACAGGATGAGTGGGGTCTCATGAGGATAAACTTAAGCCCATGTCAGTTCTCACTGCCTCTGAACTGGGTGGTATGAGCCACCACCATGAGAAGCTGAGGCTCTTCATCAAGGTGTGAAACACACTCCTGGTCCAGAAACTGCACAAGCTGAAGAGTTCAGGAGAAGGCAGAGCAGTTGCAGCCCTGGCTTCTTCTCGCCAAAGAGATGAGCCAGCAGATAAATGAGCACACGCGTGAGCTTTTCAACACCTGCAGCTTCCCTTCCATCCCCAACTCCAATCTCCCACAAGAATCTCTCTTGTGGCCCATCCTAACCAGAAACACTGAGCCAAAAAAGGAATCTAGCAAATGTAGGGTAGCTTAACCACACTGACACATCACACAGATACTGGAGTCTGCTTCCTGACCGTTTGGCACTCATACACACCCTGAAACCACACTTTTTAATCTCCAAATAAAGACAGTAGCAAAGTCATCCTTCCACCTACCATAATACGACTATTTAGTGTGAAAACAGAAACATTCTAGCCATTTCTCCAAAAAAGAATATAGAATCCTTTCTTTGGTCTTTGGGTAAAGTTTCTTCTTCCCCTAGGAGATTCACACACCCTCTTTTACATCCTCTACTTTAAATATTGAGATTAAAATACCAGGAAGGTAGATAAGGCATTCTGTAGGTTCATAGATGGTAGTTTTGGCAGAAGACCTGCAGGGAGGAAAGGCAAATTTCTACCCAGTGACTACGCTTCCATGATATTCCATAAATATCCCATAAATATCCACTGGGAATATTTCCCTTTTCCACTGTCATTCTGGCTCATCCAAGAGTGAGGCTATAATGAGGCAGTCACCCGCTTTCAGGTACAGAATCAATTGTGAACCATACCCCAAACTTCTTCATTCTTCTCCTCAACCAATTGTCATAGGGAATATCCTATGAAGCCATAGGTGTGGGTTAAAAGAGAGAAAGTGATGAGAAGATAGAGGAGCTGTGGTGGTGATGGTTTAGTCGCTAAGTCATGTCTGACTCTTGCAACCCCAGACTGTAGCCTGCCAGGTTCCTCTGTCCATGGGATTCTCCAGGCAAGAATACTGGAGTGGGTTGCCATTTCCTTCTCCTGGGGATCTTCCTGACCCAGGAATCAAACCCGGGTCTCCGGCATTGCAGGTAGATTTTTACCGACTGAGCTAGAGGGAAGCCCTAGAGGAGCTGTAGGGATCTGATTTACTTCTTTGTGCAACTTGAATCTTTAAACCTGCTTGACTCTGATCTCATATGTACTACTTCCATATGATGATGGAATGCTGTTGTGGGTCAGACATCCCCCCCGGTCCCCCCCCACCCCACCCGTTTACAATGTGTAGCTCAAGTCATATAATAATGTAGTGTCCTATGGTCAGGAGCATTTTGTCTCCATCAGCGCCCAGCAGAAAGCCCAAAGCTGTTGTTGTTTCTCAAAGGAAAGTAGTTATCTGCAGAGGATAGCATGACTTTTCTCCCACATCCTAAGAATCTGCCCTGTGAATCACATACAAGTGCTTTCCAAAGCCTCCAGACATCATGCCTACCAGCCACTTCCACTTCAAGCGTGATTGGACCCGTGGGTTCTGTGGTCCAAGTGTCAGAGCAGCTGGCATGGCAGACCTGCTTTAAAGTCTTCTCTTGTTCTGGGACCCACTCAAAACAGGAAGCTTTTTGAATCACTTGGTGAACGGGTATGTGTTGCTTCCAAAATCCAGAGAACCGCTATGCAGGATGGGGCAAATATAGCAATTTGTCCTTCACATTGGAAGAGATATCACAACATGCCTCAGACAATGAAATTTCATTAAGGTTTTTATGGAATTTATTTCCCTTACCTTACTTAGATGTTACCTCAGTATGCCTGAAGTTTGCTCACCAGGTTCAATTATCATAATATCATCAGTGAAATGGACAAGCCCAGTATCTTATGGGATGGAAAGGTAGTCATGTCCCTATGGACTAGATTGTGGAACAGGACTGGAGGGTTTCTATAGCCCTAAAATAGAACAATGAAGGTATATTACTGGCCTTGCCAGCTGAAAGTAAACTACTTCTAATGATCTTATTAATAGGTATAGAGAAGGAGGCATTTGATAGACCAATAGCTGCATACCAGGTGCCAGAGGATGTGTCGATCTGCTACAACAACAAAGCCACATCTGGAAGAGCAGCTGCAACTAAATATACCACCTGATTAAGTTTAAGGTAATTCAAGTTCCATCTGTTTTCAACACAGGCGAACAATTATAGGCTAGTTGTGTGGCATGTGGTAGTAATCGCCATGCCTGCACCTTTCAAGTCTTCAGTAGTGACAACAGCCCCCACAATGTCTCCTGAAATGTGGTACTGCCTTTGGTTTTTGATTTTCCTGCGTATAGTACTAATGGCTTCCCTTGGTCTTTCCTAGCACGATAGTCCTCATTCTACAGATTAGGGATTCTGCTATGTCTATTCCAACTATGCAGCCCAGATCTGGGCAAGTAACCACAGGATGATTTCAGGAACCCACTGAGCTCCCTATGAAGTGTAACTGTACCAGAATTCCATCAGCCATTTGGTCAATAGAACCCCTGCTCTGACTGGTGGACTACGGTGACATTTTAGACTTTTTAGGAAATCATGCACATCCAGATTCAGTGTTCCAGAATCCTTCCCCAGTGCACAGCCTCTCTGGTAAACAGTCAGAGATCTTTGGAGAGAAGGATGGGAGGGAGTTAAACAAGATATATTTTTGATGCTGGAGAGGTGCAGAGAAAAGGAAACCCTCTTAACACTTTTGGTGGGAATGTATTGAATAAATCAGTGCAGCCACTATAGAGAACAGTATAGAGGTTCCTCAAGAAGCTAAAAATAGAGTTATCATATGATCCTTTAATCCCATTCCTGGACATATATCCAAACAAAACCATAATTCGAAAAGATATATGCACACATATTTTCATAACAGCAGTATTTACAATAACCAAGCCATGGAAGCAACTTCAATGTCCATTGACAGATGAATGGATAAAGAAGATGTGGTGTGTATATATATATTTAATATTCATATTGTGTTATATATAATATAATAGGAATATTGAATGAATATGAATGAATATTATTCAACCATAAAAAGACTGAAATAATACCATTTGCAGCAACATGGATGGACCTAGAGATTATCAAACTAAGTGAATTAAGTCAGAAAGAGAAAAACAAATACCATATAATACCACTTGTATGTGGAACCTAAAATATGACACAAATGAACATATCTATAAACAGAAACAGACTCACAGTCATAGAGAACAGTTGTGTTTGTCAAAGAGGAGGGGGGGAGAGGGAATAATTGGGAGTTTGGGACTAGCAGACACAAACTGTTATATATGGGACAGATAAACAACAAGGTCCTACTGTGTAGCACAGGGAACTATATTCAATATCCTGTGATAAACTATAATGAGAAGAATATGAAAAAGAATGTATATGTGGATACCTGAGTCACAGCAGAAATTACACAACACCGTAAATCAACTATAATTCAATAAAAAAGATACAGTTTTGAGAGTGTGGCAGGCTTCTTCAAGGACCCACTGAGTGGGCTGGTGAACTGGCTTAAGTTTGGAGATGGACTGAAAGGCTAAAACTTTCTAGTTTGGTAGCTTGAGTCAGAATTCTGTTCACTTAACTTCAAGCTTTGATGACTATACAAATAAAATAAGGCTTTAATATACCGTCCAACTATTTTGGTCCTAGGGACAGCAGGATCAGTTATTCAGTGCTAAAGATCTCTGTGAGTCAGACTTTTGATTACTGCCTGGACTCTTCTGTGCCACTCCAGAGTCCTATCATTCTCATCACACTTAGGAATCACAGTTGAGTCACAAGTCACACTATAACATCTGACCTACAGAGAAGAGCAATCACAAAACTCTTCAACAATGCTGGTGGAGGGTATCCTCTAATTAATTTATCACAGCCTTAGTGAAAAGCGTATCCTCTGGATCCCACCCAGAATGGATGAGGTGGTATTATACAATCTCTCCATCCTATCCATCCTAATCTCAGCAAGGAAGTTTTGGCGTCTCATCTTCGTTTACTATAGACCACTTTTGGATACAAATTTCACTCACTCAATCAAGCAAGATGTGAGAGCTATTCCAATTTCCTTGAGCTAAATCCTCAATTATGGAATCTTTACTCAGTGAGCCTGTATTGATTAGAGCTTTCCAGAGAAACAGAACCAATCAGGTGTGTGTGTGTGATTTATTACAGGGAATTGGCTCATATGACCATACAGATTAATTCCAAGATCTGCAAGGTGAGATTTGTGAGGTGAGTCCTAAGTCTGTAGGGTGAGTTGCTAAACTGGAGACCCAGGAGAGTTGATGGGGTGGTTCCAGTGAGAAAGTGGGCAGGCTTGAGATCCAAGAAGAGCTGATGTTTCAGTTCAAGCCAAAGGCCTGAAAAAGTCAATGTCCTAGTTTGAAGGTCATCAAGCAGGAAAGCTCTTCCTTACTTGGGAAAGTTCAGCCTTTCTGTTCTATTCAGATCTTTGACTGCCCACCCACATGAGAGAGAGCAACCTGCTTTACTCAGTCTACAGATAAATGTCCATCTCACCCAAAAACAGCTTCATAGAAATACCCAGTATAATATTTTACCAAACGTCTGGGCACTCTGTGATCAAATTAACACAGAGAATTAACCAATTTAGAGTCCTTATCAATAAGTTTGGATTGATTCAAGTTTATAATTCTTCTGTCTGAACCAACTAAGGCAGGAAAGGAGAGGGAGTGGAGGAGAAAGCTAGGATAGAGAATCTATATGGTATATAATGATCTCACTAGTCACTATTTATTCCATGATGTACAGCCTTTAGAATCCCCAAGAGATTGATAAGGCACACTTCCTAACTAGCAAGGCAGCTAGCTATACCCTTAATTAGCTTATCTTTGTATTTTCAGCCTATTCTTATTGTTTGTATTGAGGTGAATAGACAACAGAACTAGGAAAGGATGCTATTGTCATCTGGATTCTATTCTTGCTCCTTCTTTTTGGAAGAAAAAGTACATAAATTCTAGTTTCTTTCTCTTTGAATGGGGTGTTGCTTTGTGGAAGTTGTGATGATTAGAGACACTGTAAAGACCTGAGTTCTGGCTTCCCAGGTGGCACAGTAGTAAAGAATCCACCTGCCAATGCAGGAGATGCAAGAGACTCCGGTTTGATCCTTGGGTTGGGAAGATCCCCTGACATAGGAAATGGCACCCGACTTGACTATTTTTGCCTGGAAAACTCCATGGACATGAGGAGCCTGCTGGGCTATAGTCCATAGTGTCGCAAAGAGTTGATCATGACTGAGCATGCGCACACTACTGTAAAGAGCTTGGCACAGAGTCAGCATGGAATAAAACACGTGGTGTCAATTCTTATCCTTAGGCCTGAGCATGCAAATAAATTCCATTCCCATCCTTTTTGCATGAATACTTCTGGAGAGCTTTTTTGCTTTTAAATCTTAAATTTTGTGTAATCAGAAAATTATCCCTTTCATGAAAAGTGAAAGTGAAGTTGCTCAGTCGTGTCTGACTCTTTGCGACCCCATGGACTGTAGTCTACCACACTCCTCCATCCATGGGATTTTTTAGGCAAGGGTACTGAAGTGGGTTGCCATTTCCTTCTCCAGAGAATCTTCCCAACTCAGGGATCGAACCCAGGTCTTCTGCATTGTAGGCAGACGCTTTACCATCAAGAAAACTATCCGAAGGACCTGACATCACAGAGATAATGAGAAGGTGCTGTTTCGGAGTATTAGAAGCATACCAATGACTGGTTTATTTTGTGCAAACCTCATTGCAAATGCTGCTTGACCACATGGGGGAAAAAACAGGGTAGTGGAGCGTTTCAAAGCATGTATTCTAGAGCCAGTTGGTGAGGGTTTTAATCCTGGCTAGGCATGGCTTATCAAATCTCTTTGTACCTTGGTTTCTTAAACTGTACAGTGGGGGCTACTGTGCCTACTCCCAAGGTTTGCTCTGATGATTAAAGGTGTAAACACATTAAAGACCCTTAAAACAGCTGCTGGTACACTGTCCTTGTGCTCAGTAAGTATTGCTCTTGAAAGCAGGTCTCTGCAGTGTACTGTGGCTATGTATTAATAATATATGATCTTGGGGGGAAGCAGGGTGAAGGGGTTCATGGAAATAATTTTCACTGTTTTTGTAACATCTTGTGTGTCTTAAATTCTTTCAGAATAAAATGGTATAGAAACAAAAGGGAATCTCCTGACTCCAAAGCCTGTATCCATCCTTAGATGTCTCTTTCTTCATTATTAGGAAAAGGCATTTCTTAAATGTTCCTCTACAGTAGCTGCTCTGGCCTAAGGACTGCAAAGTTAATCAAAGAGTTCTTCAGGGTCCAACTATACATATAGAGAACAGCGTTAACTACTTATGGAGCAACTGATTACACCTAGAAGGAACTGCAAGTAACTTGTAGTTGAGAAGCCCAGAGGTTAAAAGCAATGACAGAAATATCACTCTGTCCAGTTTAACTATGAGTGGAAGACGTTGGCAAAAAATCTTTAGTAGCCTGAGTTCAGGATGTGTGTGCATATACACAACACACACTTGCCTTAGGAACCTCAGAGGTCATCTACTTGTCATGTGTATATGGCTCAGGTGTCTGATAAAGCCCCATTAAGAATGGAGAACATATGTTATAATCTTGTGCATCACATAAAGGAAAAGAAACAGGAGGAAAATACCCAGGAATATAATTTTTAAGACATTAAAAAGAACGACACATCCAAACCCCTACTGATCAGGTGATTTTTGCTACTCTCAGTTCAGTTCAGTTCAGTTGTTCAGTTGTGTCCGATTCTTTGCAACCCCGTGGACTGCAGCACACCAGGCCTCCCTGTCCACCAACTCCCGGAGTTTACTCAAACTCATGTCCATTGAGTCAGTGATGCCATCCAGCCATCTCATCCTCTGCTGTCCCCTTCTCCTCCTGCCTTCAATCTTTCCCAGCATCAGGGTCTTTTTTGCTACTCCAGGGAGGAACATAAAGATTTTTAGAGCCAAGGATGAAGAAGAAACAAAGAATTTTTTGACTCCTCCTACTTGCAAAATTATTCCTCCTTCAGAGGCTCTTGAACTCTAGGAAGTATTCCAGAGAATATATGTTCAGACAAAAGTTCCTAGTTGTAATGTTTCTCTCAGTGTTCTTCAAGGGCAGTGAGAAGGTAGAGTCTCTCAAATGGGAATATGAGTGGTTTGAAACATATTTAAATTGTAATAACATTTATATTTGGAAAACAAACCAAAAAAACCATTTTTGTAATTCTAACTAGAAAAGTAAAACTCAGTATAGTCTTGGCTAGGAAGGCTATGTCAAAAAACAAAACCAAAACAAAACAGACTCTTTTGCACATTAATAATTCTTAGGGTGGTGATGAAAATTTTTAATCAAATGGTAGATGTGTGGTCAGTTGCTCAGTTGTGTCCAACTCTTTGTGACCCCAGGGACTGTAGCTCGCCAGGCTACTCTGTCCATGGGGTTTCCCAGCAAGAATACTTGAGTTCATTGCCATTTCCTACTCCAGGGAATAATCACCATGGTGTGATCACTCACCTAGAGCCAGACATCCTGGAATGTGAAGTCAAGTGGGCCTTAGAAAGCATCACTATGAACAAAGCTAGTGGAGGAGATGGAATTCCAGTGGAGCTATTTCAAATCCTGAAAGATGATGCTGTGAAAGTGCTGCACTCAATATGCCAGCAAATTTGGAAAACTCAGCAGTGGTCACAGGACTGGAAAAGGTCAGTTTTCATTCCGATCCCAAAGAAAGGCAATGCCAAAGAAAGCTCAAACTATCACACAATTGCACTCATCTCACACGCTAGTAAAGTAATGCTCAAAATTCTCCAAGCCAGGCTTCAGCAATACATGAACCATGAACTTCCAGATGTTCAAGCTGGTTTTAGAAAAGGCAGAGGAACCAGAGACCAAATTGCCAACATCTGCTGGATCATTGAAAATGCAAGAGAGTTCCAGAAAAACATCTATTTCTGCTTTATTGACTATGCCAAAGCCTTTGACTGTGTGGATCACAAGAAACTGTGGAAAATTCTTCAAGAGATGGGAATACCAGACCACCTGACCTGCCTCTTGAGAAACGTATATGCAGGTCAGGAAGCAAGAGTTAGAACTGGACATGGAACAACAGACTGGTTCCAAATAGGAAAAGGAGTACGTCAAGGCTGTATATTGTCCCCCTGCTTATTTAACTTATATGCAGAGTACATCATGAGAAATGCTGGGCTGGAAGCAGCACAAGCTGGAATCAAGATTGCCGGGAGAAATATCAATAACCTCAGATATGCAGATGACACCACCCTTATGGCAGAAAGTGAAGAACTAAAAAGCCTCTTGATGAAGGTGAAAGAGGAGAGTGAAAAAGTTGGCTTAATACTCAACATTCAGACAACAAAGATCATAGCATCTGGTACCATCATTTCATGGGAAATAGATGGGGAAACAGTGGAAACAGTGTCAGACTTTATTTTTGGGGGCTCCAAAATCACTGCAGATGGTGATTGCAGCCATGAAATTAAAAGATGCTTACTCCTTGGAAGAAAAGTTATGACCAACCTAGATAGCATATTAAAAAGCAGAGACATTACTTTGCCAACAAAGGTCCATCTGGTCAAGGCTATGGTTTTTCCTGTGGTCATGTATGGATGTGAGAGTTGAACTGTGAAGAAAGCTGAGTGCCAAAGAATTGATGCTTTTGAACTGTGGTGTTGGAGAAGACTCTTGCGAGTCCCTTGGACTGCAAGGAGATCCAACCAGTCCATTCTAAGGAGATCAGTCCTGGGATTTCTTTGGAAGGAATGATGCTAAAGCTGAAACTCCAGTACTTTGGCCACCTCATGCGAAGAGTTGACTCATTGGCAAAAACTCTGATGCTGGGAGGGATTGGGGGCAGGAGGAGAAGGGGACGACATAGGATGAGATGGCTGGATGGCATCACCGACTCGATGGACATGAGTTTGAGTGAACTCCAGGAGTTGGTGATGGACAGGGATGCCTGGCATGCTGCGATTCATGGGTCGCGAAGAGTCAGACATGACTGAGTGACTGAACTGAACGGAACTGAACTCCAGGGAATCTTCTGGACCCAGCGACCAAACCTGTATCTCTTGTGTCTCCTGCACTGGCACAGAGATCTTTACCATGGAGACACCTGGGAAGCCCCTCATCAAATGGTGATATGGGTTAAAAAAAACTATTGACTCAGATAACTACAAATAGAATTAGCATATGATCCAGCAATTCCACTCCTGGGTATATATCTGGACAAAACTATAATTCAAAAAGGTACATGCACGTTTATGTTCAAAGCAGCACTATTCACAATGGCCAATACATGGAAACAGCCTAGATGTCCATCACCGGTTAAATGGGTAAAGATGTGGTGCATATGTACATCAGACTGCTACTCAGCCACGAAAAAGAACAAAATAATGCATTTACAGCAACACAAATGCAACTAGAGATTACCATGACAAGTGTGTCAGAAAGAGAAAGACCAATATCGTATGAAATCACTTAGCTACAGAATCGAAAAGATGACACAAATGGAGCTATTATGAACTAGAAGCAAACTTATGAACATAGAGAGCAGACTTGCAGTTGCCAAGGGGAAGGGATTTGGGGAAGGGATGGATTGAGAGACTGGGGTCAGCAGATGTAAGTAAGCTATTATATATAAATGGATAAACAACAAGGTCCTACTGCATAGCACAGGAAACTATACTCAACATCCTGTGACAAACCATAATGGAAAGAACATTAAAAAAAAATATATATATATATGTATAACTGAATCTGCTGCACAGAAGAAATTAACACAACATTGTAAATCAACTATACTTTAATTAAAAAAAACAATTTATATAGACAACTATTAAATATATATAAATTTATATTTTATATTAAATAACATATATTCATAAACATTTTAATTTATACTTTTAAATAAATGGCAAATGAGCTTATTGAAGGCCGATGATACAGCAGAAGCGGTAGAGTATAAAAATGCACAAAGAATGGTAAATTTGAAGAGAAGTTTTATACTGATGAAGAATAAGTGGTTCTGAAGTCATTATTCAACAAGGGAGATTCTTTACCATTGGAGCCACCTGGGAAGCCCCTTCTTATTTTTAAAATGATAGAACTTTTAAAAGTAGCAATATGGCGTTACATTTGTATTTTCTTACATTGTTTCCAGTCACAATTAAGTCTTAAAAGAAACTAGAAGAAAATCTATTGAAAACTTCTGGACTAGATGGTGCAATTCTCAGGTACCCTACATCTTATTTGCCCCCTCCCCCACTTCTACATCCCTATCTTCCACCATTGGCTAAGACAAACTGGGATGACTGCTAAATATTAGCAGACATTTTTCTACGGGATGATTGAGGACTCAATATTTGGAAGGAGAGTTGGAGAAACATTTTTCCATGGATCTCTGCTCTTTCACTTGTCTTAAAAAGCAGAGTTCTCTGAGCTTTGGAGAACAGATCAAGGTTTATTTTTTCCCACCTGGTTTCCATGAACTACAGACTACACATCAGCACACACCTTCCGTCTGTAGTCCTGCTTGACAAGGCTGACTGCTAGACTTAAATCCTATGTCAACAGCTTAAAAGCTGAACTGTATTGAGTGACACATTTAATCTCTCTGAACCTCCATTTCCTCATCTATAAAGTAAGAAGGATAATAAGAGTACTCCTAAGTTGGTCATTGAAATGCTTAAATGAGATAATGCACTTAAAACCTCCAGCACTTAAAAGGCCCTCAGTAATATTAGCTATCATTATTAATATCTGGGGATAGAATTAATTGATCCTTTGCTCTCCTTCCCCTAAATGCCACCTCCTATGACTTCTCCACACATGTTTTCAGTACTATCATAGGATCTTATATAAATGCCTGGTCATGTTCCAAGTATATATTTGTTGTATACATAAGAAGACAGTCAACTAGAATCAGCATTAGTCTGTAATTTGGACAGTGGTCAAGATGGAACCTGGGTGTAAAAGGCTGAATTCCAGATGCTTCAACCTGGAGCATCTCTCTGGTCAGGAAAGGCCATAGTAAGACCTAATAACAATCCTTGACCTTACCTGTTAAGTTCTTAAAAGTGTTATCCTTCTTGGGCTTTCTTCTGGGAACCTGAAACGTCCCAAGTTGTAGAAAACAGGACCTTGGTCGCCCACTCCCTTTTCACTCAGGAGTGCTTCCAGCTTGTGAGGATCCAGAGTATGGTCCCCATCTTGGTAAGAGATGAGCAGTTTTTCCAGCAGACAATCCAGTGCCTAAGGCGCGTGTGCTCCCTGAACACCCAGCTTGCACTATCCTGGATTTTCTCTCTGTGAGGTGAGTCTCTCCTGAATGGAAGCCAGCTGAACTTTGTGAAAGTGACCTCAGGGTGACTCACATTTACATTTCCAATTTTTTTCCTCTTTGGCATTTTGTTTCTATTTTTTATGCTCCTTTTTTGGTATTTGATATATCATTTTAAGCCATCTGCCATCCTTTCTGGAATGAGATGGCATATAAATACATACATAGATGCATACATAAAATGAAATGCTGAGATTTGAGAGAGACATCAAACACAAATGTATCCCTCTAGGTTATTGATATTCAAGAGAGTGACAAGGGAGGGGAAAGGAAAGGGAGTTCTATTTTTCAAAATGTACATTCTAGTATTTTTTTCTCATCCTTCCCAACCCCCACTCTCCAGCTTCCTAGGTAATATGAAAATCAAGGTGAAGGGTGGATTTGTATTTTGAAAAATTCTTTCAGATGATTTTGATATATCTCTTTGTCTCCCAAAATCCTCTCCCCAGAGCTCAGAGTCATATCTCCAGGTTTTCTCAGCTCTGTCCTTGTGTTTGGTCAGGAAGCAGCTCGTTCTGCCAGACTAGCTCATCTCTCCATGGAAATGCCATCCCAGAGTTATGATGGAGAATTACACCCTTGGCTCTTAAAGTGGGATAACATGAGAAACAAGCAAGATAGTTGAAGGGCATTTCTGAATCATTTGCAAAACCTTAGATGAGGCCACTGTCTGCTATGTGACCAAATGTCACCCAAATAAAGATTTCTCTTCATGATATTCAGTCCCTGAGAAAGATCTGACTCTCCAGGAAAACTTGACTGTCTATAGAGGAGAACTTCAATGCCCATCATTCTGTCATTTCCTCCCCATTATCTTTCAGGGGATTCTATTCAATGCAGCAAATATTGGATGCTGGGTACCATGTTACACAGGTTTATAAAGATCAGCAGGGCCAGTTCTGGGCTCTAGAACATTTATTCAATATAATCTACAGGATGCAGAGTGAAATACATGTTCCATTATAGCTATACTTTCCTAAGATTCTTCTTATAATAATATCTCCATACTTTCTCAGTAGTTTCTATAAAGCTTTGTTATATGAATTTTTAAAAAATATGACAAATGGATAAGAAAGCTATGGTACATATACACAATGGAATATTACTCAGCTATTAAAAAGAATGCATTTGAATAAGTTCTAATGAGGTGGATGAAACTGGAGCCTATTATACAGAATGAAGTAAGTCAGAAAGAAAAACACCAATATGGTATATTAATGCATATATATGGAATTTAGAAAGATGGTAATGATGACCCTATATGCAAGACAGCAAAAGAGACACAGATGTAAAGAACAGACTTTTGGACTCTGTGGGAGAAGGCGAGGGTGGGATGATTTGAGAGAATAGCATTGAAACATGTATATTATCATATGTGAAATAGATTGCCAGTCCAGGTTCAATGCATGAGACAGGGTCCTCAGGGCTGGTGCACTGGGATGACCCTGAGGGATGGGATGGGGAGGGAGGTGTGAGGGGGGTTCAGGATGGGGAACACATGTACACCCATGGTGGATTCATGTCAATGTATGGCAAAAACTACTGCAATATTGTAAAGTAATTAGCCTCCAATTAAAATAAATAAATTAATTTAATAAAACATTTTTATAGTTTTTAAATATTATTTTGCATTTACAGTTATAGAATATGGGTTATATTTCCTGTATTGTACAATATGTTATACATGTACAATGTTGTACATCCTTGAGCCTATCTTACGCCTGACAGTTGTTGTCTGAATTTTTTAATGTCTTGGCTTGGTTTTCCCCCAGTAGAAGGCAGACTTTTGGAGGTGTTTTCTGTTTTGTTTGTTGGGTTTTGGCTGTTTGCTGTCCTGTATTTTCTCTCACCCTATATCCACTACTCAAAATCTCTTTATAAAAGCCTCATGTGCAGTGTAACCCCTCCTCCAGTCCAGGTAAATGGACTGGAGGTGACCACCTGACCCAAGCTGGGCAATAAGGTTTTTCACACTAGGAATTTGAAATTAGAACTCTTAGAAACAAATCAAGTGGTCTTGTGGGCTCAGGTTACCATTTTGAGGTGACTGTGGTGGAAAATGAGATGAGAATGATGATCTTCAGAAAGGAGGAGACTGAATTAAACAGCCAAGAAAAATCTGACACAGAGACCATAAAGAATGAAGGGAAAATGGGTATAAGTCTAAGAGGATGAGAAAAGCAGATGGCAGCACATGAAAGTTCTCTAGATTATTTCTATTTTCTCAGCGAAATGAAAGGTGAGGTCTTCAGCTGAGATGAGTTGTGGGAAGGAGGTGGGCAGCTTGAGAGGAGAGAAGGTGGTGTGAATTACTCATCATGCTATGGGGGAGTGAATTGACTCAGGGAACGTGGTGGGTGTGACAATCAGTGCTACAGACTCACTGGAGTGACTAAGTGGAGACAAGTCATCCTAGTTGTATGCTTTTCTCTGACCACTTTCAGCTGTGTGGATATGGAGCTGTCAAGTGAATATGACAGAACAAGAGAGGAGCAAAGGAGTCGACTATGCCTATGAAGGATTATTCCAATAATGGACCACGGAATCTAATGAGGGAGTGGACAAGTGAAATGATGACAGGGTTCATGATTCCAATGTAGTCAAAGCATCAGTGATACTGGAGTACAGAGGGAATAAGCTTGAGACAAAAGACTGAGGATCAGTTCAGTTCAGTTGCTCAGTCATGTCCAACTCTGCAACCCCATGAACTGCAGCATGCCAGGCTTCCCTGTCCATCACCAACCCCCAGAGCTTGCTCAAACTCATGTCCATCGAGTCAGTGATGCCATCCAGCCATCTCATCCTCCGTTGGCCCCTTCTCCTCCTGCCCTCAATCTTTCCCAGCATCAGGGTCTTTTCCAATGAGTCAGTTCTTCTCATCAGGTGGCCAAAGTATTGGAGCTTCAGCTTCAGCATCAGCCCTTCAAATGAATATTCAGGACTGATTTCCTTTAGGATGGACTACTTGGATCTCTTTGCTGTCCAAGGGACTCTCAAGAGTCTTCTCCAACACCACAGTTCAAAATTGGTGCTCAGCTTCCTTTATAGTCCAACTCTCACATTCATACATGACTACTGGAAAAACAATAGCTTTTACTAGACAGACCTTTGTCAGCAAAGTAATGTGTCTGCTTTTTAATATGCTGTCTAGGCCTAGACTACTGGTTTTTCCAGTAGTCATGTATGGATGTGAGAGTTGGACCATAAGGAAAGCTGAGCACTGAAGAATTGATGCTTTTGTGGTATTGGAGAAGACTCTTGAGAGTCCCTTGGACAGCGAGGAGATCCAACCAGTCCATCCTAAAGGAAATCAGTCCTGAATATTCATTTGAAGGGCCGATGCTGAAGCTCCAATACTTTGGTCACCTGATGAGAAGAACTGACTCATTGGAAAAGACTCTGATGCTGGGAAAGATTGAGGGCGGGAGGAGAAGGGGCTGATGGAGGATGAGATGGTTGGATGGCATCACTGACTCGATGGAAATGAGTTTGAGCAAGCTCTGGGGGTTGGTGATGGACAGGGAAGCCTGGCATGCTGCAGTTCATGGGGTTGCAAAGAGTCAGACACGACTGAATGACTGAACTGAACTGAACTGAACTGAACTAGTTGGGTTATAGCTTTTCTTCCAAGGAGCAAGTGTCTTAATTTCATGGCTGCAGTCACCATCTGCAGTGATTTTGGAGCCCCAAAAAATAAAGTCTGTCACTGTTTCCATTGTTTTCTCATCTGTTTGCCATGAAGTGATGGGGCCAGATGCCATGATCTTAGTTTCCTGAATGTTGAGTTTAAAGCCAGCTTTTTCACTCTCCTCTTTCACCCTCATCAAGAGGCTCTTTAGTTCTTCTTCACTTTCTGCCATAAGGGTGGTGTCATCTGCATATCTGAAGTTATTAATACTTCTCCCAGCAATCTTGATTTCAGCTTGTGCTTCATCCAGCCCAGCATTTCACATGATGTACTCTGCATATAAGTTAAATACGCAGGGTGACAAAATACAGCCTTGACGTACTTCTTTCTTGATTTTGAACTAGTTTGTTGTTCCATGGCCAGTTCTAACTGTTGCTTCTTGACCTGCATATAGATTTCCTAGGAGGCAGGTAAGGTGGTCTGGTATTGGTTTACTTGAAATACAGATTGTGGAAGGGTGTGACAAAGAATAAAGTGGTGGTGAGCAGAGGTAGGGAGGACAAAATAAGTGGAGAAGAGAAGATCAGGAAACTGGGAGGTAAAGTCCTGGAGGTATTATCTATGTGAATACTGAAACTATCAAGTGTTGTACAAGGAGTACTAGAAGGAGAGAGAGGGAAACAAAGACCTTCACATGGCCCTGATAAGATGATACCATACGGTGCACAAACATCATGGAAGCCATGTGTGTCCTTGTTTGTGTGTGTGTACAGGAGGAATGAAGGTCTGAAAGTTGCATTGAAGAGGAAAGAGGATATGTTTCCCACTAATAACCTCAGTGGTTGGAGAGGAGTGAGATAAATCTTGGACTTGAGAGGGCTGCAAGGGTTGGGGAAAGTCCTCAGGGAAGAGTCAGGCTTCAGCCAAGAAGGAAACATTCAGCTGTTAAGGATGGATGGGATTTTACTGATGATGGATCATGAGTTTCAGAATGCACAATGAAAGAGTTATGAATAAATAGGAAATTGGATTTGGTTAGGGGATGTTTCGAAGCTTACGGGGGTGAGAGTCCAGGTGGAAAAGAAAGACCGGAATTGTGGAATCTTGTGGTGACTTAGGGAAACAGGAATGTAGGATTAGATGGGAATGGCATTTATGGTCTCTGACTGGGAGGTGGACAGTTCATTGTAACTGTATCTTTTTTTTGTATCCTCTTCTTAAAAGTAAATTCTCAGGCAGATGGGAACCGTGAAGAGGAAGTCCTGGGGAAGGTTGCTTGTGGTGTTCCTGATGGTGGAGGCATGACTGGATAGGCATGATGGCATAGAACATAGGAGCAGGCATGTGACACATGCAACAAATCACAGACCCCAGCTTCCATCAGAGGTGGTCTCAAACACTAGAAACCAGTATCCAGGTTTTAATGATCTTTTATCCACATCCTTGTAGCTCTACCATCTCTTATCCGTTATTCTGAAATCCTCCTACTTTGAAAATCAAAGTTTTATATTATACATTTATTGGCAAAGTCTGACCTGATCTGAGTTAACGAGAAAATTTACATTAACATCATTATCTTGAAAGTGTGACTCTTCAAACATTTTACCATAAAAGATTGCTTGAGTTGGATGATGGAGTACTGCTCTACACTCCACTGGTAGGGATATGTAATATATACCCTATATTATTCATAAAACCTGAAAAATTATAACACTTATCTGACTCCTAAGGTCTTGGGTAGAGATTTTTGGATTTACATACGTAACCAAGTGTGCAAAAATCTCTCCCAAGCCTCTCGAAGGTGGGGCAGCTTCATGGGACTTGGCCCCACCTGGGAACACTGTGAGAGCTCCCAGGACCTGGGGGTCCTGTGGGCTTGACCTGCTTATTCTCCATTCCTGCTTCTAGTCTTTTCCTCTATAGGCCAAAACAAGATGGGAAGAGAAGCAAAAATACAGCCACAGAAAAGAACAAAATTTTTAAAAAAAGAATGAAATAATGCCATTTGAAGCAACATGGGTGAACTTAGAGATTAATAATATCATAACAGGCGAAGTAAGGCAGAAAGAGAAAGACAAATATACCATATGATATCACTCATATGTGGAATCTAAAAAATTATACAAGTTAACTTATTTACAAAACGGAGATAGACTCACAGACATAGAAAACAAACTTATTGTTACCATAAGAGAAAGAGGTGAAGGGAAGGATAAATTAAGAGTTTGGGATTAGCAGATACAAACTAGCATATATAAAATAGATAAAAATGACCCACTATATAAGCACAGAGAACAATATTCAGTATCTTGTAATAACCTATAATGAAAAAAAATCTGAAAAATATATACATACAGATATATGTACACACACATATATATATGTGCATGGATAACTGAATCACTTTTGCTGTACACCTGAAATTAACATGTTGTAGCCACACATTCCAGGAAACAAACTCCCTCAGAAGGACAATGCAGATAGTGGAGCGCAGCGGTTTATTATACCTGCGGGCCCAAGGCAGAGTCTCCTCTTAGCCAAGGACCCTGACCAATTTTTGTGAAAACCTTACATACCCTAAGTGTATGTGCACAAACCCACCTCCCCAAATTCCCTGACAATCAAAGTTAACCCATGATTTATATGCCTTAAGCCTAGGTAGTTAACAGTGGACAGTTATCAACAGGCCTGTGGTCATACCCCAATAAGCATAATAGAATGTATGGTTTTTTCAGTTACACAGATAATTAGGGTATTCTTTTAGCGAAGGAAGAGTGGGGCTCTTCCTTCTGGGGCCTGGCTTACCAGTTGGTATGTTGTTTCCATAATACTGGGCATATAGCTCAAAGTCCACAGTCCAGCCCAAGATGGAGTCCTGCTTTCAAGATAGGGCCTGTTCTGATTCCTCCTTCAAACACACTATAAATCAATTATGCTTCCATAAAAAAAAAAATTAAAGGAAGCTACAAACCTCTATCCTTCTCCTCTCTTTATTGATAGGAGAAAGAGAAGGAATTTTTATTCAGGTACTGAAATTCATATCCACTAGAGATTCCATGGCTGCTGCTAACCATGGTTCCTGCCCTTAGAAAAAACTTTCTTTAGGGAGTAAAGGTGAAGCCAAGATTTTAAGACAACACTGGTGGAACGCAGGACTAGAAACAGGTCCTAACTATGTTCCAGTCCTGGAATCTATTATTTCTGAGCTCCCAAATCCTCATCTCCTGCTTAAACTGGGTCAAGTATTCTGTTCATATATGACACAGCAGGAATGCTCTTCCAGGCAAGTGGTATAAAGTGACAGAGATCCCTGGACCTGGGGATGTTGGGCATCTTAGAAGACAGGTAGTTATGAGTACCATGGAAATGTGTCAGCCATTAGCAAAGTCTCCATTTCCTGGGCTTCAGGATGGGACTCAAGTCCTGTAGAGAGAGAAGGAGAAGCCAATAATTCCAGAGAAACTAGGGTCTTAAATGAATTCCAAGTCAAAGACTCAGGATCATGAGGCAAATATACACATCTGAGTATTACACATCTCAGCCAAGCAGGATCGAAGATGCTGGACCCAGAAGCTCAGGTGGTACATAGAAATAAGAATGCAGTTTCAGGGGCAGCATCTGGGTTGAAACCCAGTAATAAAAATCAAACAGCTTTTCCTTAGTAGTAGTTGTCATTGGAAAGAGTCTAGCAGAGAGGGTGGATATGGTAACATTTATAGATAGAAGAGACTTGGTGACTGAGCACACACACTCAGAAGAGAAGAGAAGCAGATGAGAGAGAAGATCCTCAAAGAGGAATGAAAGAGAGAGAGTCTGGAGAAATTCCTGAGTTGAAGGAAGGGTAGGTGTGGCTGCTTTTTAAGGGTTATCTGCGGCTTAGGTTTTGAGCACAGAGAAAGCTGCTGAGGTAATAGTTCACTGGAGACAGCAGACACACAATGGTCAGAACTGCGGCACAGGATTGGGTCTGGACAGGACTCTCAGATGAGCCAGACTGTGGTAACTATTATGCTTATGGCCCCTGGGAAGCCATGCGTCTCAGTATTCACACTCTTGTGTGGTCCTTCCCACAGTAGTGACTCTGGGCTCAGCCAGATACCTGGCTTTGGCCAATGAGATGTCAGCAAATCTGATTAATTAGAGATCTGATAAGCACTTGCGCATTGACTTTACACTCTTAGAATTCTCCCTCTTTGAACTCTGAGGCCACCATGGTGTGAGGAAGCCCAAGTTCGCCATGTAGGCTCTCAAAGTGGAGGACAACAAGGAATTCAGCCAAGAACCAAACTCTAGGTCCCCCAGTTGGCCAGTCCCCCATCTGAAGCTTCAGATATCATGGAGCAGAAACGAATCTTCTCCATTGTGTCCTTCCCATTTCCTGCCTCATAGCACTGTGAACAAATCAAGTGATTGTTGCCTCAGGTTACTAAGTTCGGGGCCCTTTGTTATGCAGCAATGGGTAACCAAAACAGGTGACCTCCTATCTACAAAGTTGCCGTCTTAGGTTAGAACTGGCCCTAAAGCTAGTGGGGTCAGGGGTGAGAACAGTGAAGCCTGCAGGTTTGTTAATTAACTGTTGCTGTAGGGGTTTGAAAGGTGGAGACTTGACCCGGGCCTGACACAGTGATCTGTCTGCAGAGGGTGTTGGTGGTTATCTACTATTTTTTATTTCTCTTCCTAACAGTTCTGACCAGGTATAAATCTCTACTCTAGGTGATTTGTAGAAAGGTGACCCAGTCCCCAAGGATAGATACTGGTTATGGAAGGAATATGTGGCTTAGTTTTGGCCAATGAAGCATGAGGGTGATCCTGCAATGGGGATATGTACGGTTTCTTTTTTGTTTTTTTCTGCTTTTTAAACAAGTATAATTGATTTACAATGTTGTATTACTTTCATGTGTACAGTGAAATGATTCAGTTACAGTATATATATATATATATATATATTCTTTTTCAGATTCTTTTCCCTTATAGGTTATTACAAAATATTGAGTATAGTTCTCTGCCTCTATAGTTTCTTGATCCTAACAAAGTCCTTTTCCTCTCAACAGTCATTGCCCACATGACTTGACGACCTATCATCATCTTTCTACAAACCTGTTAATGAAGCCAGCACAGCAGGAATGGAAGGAATGAGAAAGTAACAGAGATGTGGGGCTGGAACTCTAATACAACATGTCTGGCCCCCTCTCTGCCCCTGGCCTTCTTGTTAATGTGTTAATGTGTTAACTTTTTGTGTGAGCTTTTCAGTAAATTCAGTTACTTGTAGCTGAAAGTGCATTAATAATATAGGCTTGGGCTTTGTTGTGTTTTTAATCTTTGGAAGTAAAATTCTTGACATAGGTGTTTATTGCAAGCTGGACATTCTATAAATAAAAATTTTACAAACTACTTCCCATCTTCAGTGGGGAGGCTCTATCACTGTGTCCTTACTTTCGTCCTACCCAATCCCCTCAGGACCAATTTCTAAAATGCACTGGGATGCAGCAAGGAGCTAGGCTGGTAATTTTAGAGGATCACAGCCATGCAGAATTATTATGGGTTATGTGTATTCATTTTGAACTAAGATAGACTTTTTGGTTCCAATTGTCATCTTGTGACCCAAGTGGGCAATACCCATTTATCCTCACTCCAAAGGGCTTTGAGGGGCACACCAAATATAAACACTTCTCTTATCCCTTCTTGCTCAGTGCCTAACACATCTGCTGTCTTTTCCCTCTGGTGCTTGAAACTTTAAAAAGGCAATAAAAGACACACATCAATATGTTAAAACAACTGTATCTTCCAAATATCATATTCTGGTTTTCTGGACATAAAAAAAGTGTACAATAGCCTTCTGTAAAAATAAAAGCACAGCTTATAACACTATTTCCATCTGACATGTTCTCCTGCAAAGAAGACTGTATTATATTTCCTAATGTTTCCCCAACATCTACTTGAGTATCAAACAACTGTAAGATGCTGTTATAGAAATTAGTGGTTATTTATCTGTAATTGTCTTCAGGTTCAACTGTATCTATAATATGTCACTGTGCTGAGGTCATTAAGCTCTAAATAAATCAGAGGATGGGAATGACTCGTTCTATCCCCACTACTGGGTGAAAACTCAAAGCTTGTCCTTATTACTCACTCTGGGGTGTCTTTCTAAAGAGAGAAGAACAAGGCTGAGTTATTTGGAGAAAGCTGAAACCTGTGAATGCAGAGGCACAGCAGTGATCAATGGAGCATCCCCATCATTCATCACTGGGAAAGTCTAGAGAGGGACTATGAGCCCTATTTCCTCTCACTACCCTTAATGGAACACAGTCTCATTGCTCCATCTCTCCCCATAGCCTGTGCAAGAGCAAACAGTTTTGGGATGTGCACACTTCAAAACAACCCCATTAAGTCAGGATGGCAAATGTTGTAAAGAATTTGCCATTCCTCTTTTGGAGAAGTTGGATAAATGTGGCAAGTGGTAAAGCCTTTCCTACATAAAGACTGTGACAGAGCATTAACTAAGTTTAGAAAAATAGGTCAAGGTCCTTTCTCAGAGGAGAACCACCAACTACTTCCACTTGGTGTGGTAGCTATACTAGAAACCTGTGGGTTTGCCCTAAGGCTGTAGCTGGAAGCAGGGCAGTTATTGGGACATTTAGGCCAGAGTTCCATCCTCTGAGCAGTGCTGCTATTCCAGGAAGACTCTAAATGAGGTAACTCAAGTGTTCAATGGGTTCCGTGTTTTAGTCTCCATCACTCCGTTGACACTTGGTCTTATCCTATTTCCATCCCTTTCTTTTTGATCTTATGCCCAGCTGTCTGCAAATTATAGGACTTCTTCCATACCCAACCAGAGGGTATCTGGTCACTACATTTCCACATGCTGCCAGAAGCCAAACAGGACAAGAAATTCTAGCAACTCCTTTTGTCCATGGAAGGGAGATAGATGGTGCAAGGGAATTTCTGTTCAATTCAAGTAAGAATGTATGAAGTACCACATACTGATGAGGCCGTCAGGGGACACAAAGGTGAATGAAGCATGGCCCATCTCAAAGACCTCACTATCTAGAGAAAGGATTGGCAAACTACATCTGAAGGCTGAAGACCGCTGCCTGTTTTTGTAAATAAAGTTTTACTAGAACACAACCATGTTCATTCATTTACACATGGCCTATGGCTACTTTCTCTCTACAGTGGCAGAGCTGAAGAGTTGTAACAAAGATTGTATGACCCACAACGCCTATGACATTTACCATCTGGCTCTTTACAGAAGACGTTGGCCCACCTCTGTATAATTCAGTGATTTTTTTTTATATATTTACAGAATTATTGCACTCATCACCATTACTGAATTTGACAACATTTTCATCACCCCAGGAGAAACCCAGTGTTTATTAGCAGCCAACACCCTAACCCCTGGCAACCAGTGTAATACATATCTCTATGCATTTGTCCATTCCTGACATCTCATATAGGTAGGCTAATATGTGACCTTTTGTTACTGACTTCTTTCATTCACTAAGTATACTATTTTTCAGGTTCATCCATGTTACAGCATGGATCAACACTTTATTTCTTTTTATTGTCAAACAATAGTCAATTGTGTAAATATACCACATTCTTCTTATTTATCAGTTGATGGATATTAAGGTCATCTCCACTTTTTGACTCTTATGGGTAATACTCCTATGAACATTTGCTTTGTATGGTTTAAGTTTTCAGTCCTCTTGAGTATATAACTAGGTGTGGAATAGCTGGGTCACTGAAATTGAAGAAGGTGGAGAAAACCACTAGACCATTCAGGTGCGACCTAAATAAAATCCCTTATGACTATACAGTGGAAGTGAGAAATAGATTTAAGGGACTAGATCTGATAGAGTGCCTGATGAACTGTGGATGGAGGTTCTTGACATTTTACAGAACACAAGGGATCAAGACCATCCCCATGGAAAAGAAATGCAAAAAAGCAAAATAGCTGTCTGAGAAGGCCTTACAAATAGCTGTGAAAAGAAGGGAAGTGAAAAGCAAAAGGAGAAAAGGAAAGATATACCCATATGAAGGCAGAATTTCAAAGAACAGCAAGGAGAGATAAGAAAGACTTCCTCAGTGGTCAATGCAAGGAAACAGAGGAAAACAATAGAATGGGAAAGACTGAAGATCTCTTCAAGAAAATTAGAGATATCAAGGGGACATTTCATGCAAAGATGGGCTCAATAAAGGACAGAAATGGTAGGGACCTAACAGAAGCAGAAGCTATTAAGAAGAGGTGGCAAGAATACACAGAAGAACTGTACAAAAAAGATCTTCACGACCCAGATAATCATGATGGTGTGATCACTCACGTATAGCCAGACATCCTGGAATGTGAAGTCAAGTGGACTTTAGGAAGCATCACTATGAACAAAGCTAGTGGAGGAGATGGAATTCCAGTTGAGCTATTTCAAATCCTGGAAGATGATGCTGTGAAAGTGCTGCACTCAATATGCCAGCAAATTTGGAAAACTCAGCAGTGGCCACAGGACTGGAAAAGGTCAGTTTTCATTCCAACCCCAAAGAAAGGCAATGCCAAACAATGCTCAAACTACTGCACAATTGCACTCATCTCACACGCTAGTAAAGTAATGCTCAAAATTCTCCAAGCCAGGCTTCAGTGATACATGAACCGTGAACTTCCAGATGTTCAAGCTGGTTTTAGAAAAGGCAGAGGAACCAGAGATCAAATTGCCAACATCCACTGGATCATTGAAAAAGCAAGGGAGTTCCAGAAAAACATCTATCTGCTTTATTGACTATGCCAAAGCCTTTGACTGTGTGGATCACAAGAAACTGTGGAAAATTCTGAAAGAGATGGGAATACCAGACCACCTGAACTGCCTCTTGAGAAACCTATATGCAGGTCAGGAAGCAAGAGTTAGAACTGGACATGGAACAACAGACTGGTTCCAAATAGGAAAAGGAGTACGTCAAGGCTGTATATTGTCACCCTGCTTATTTAACTTCTATACAGAGTACATCATGAGAAACACTGGACTGGAAGAAGCACAAGCTGGAGTCAAGATTGCCGGGAGAAATATCAATAACCTCAGATATGCAGATGACACCACCCTTATGGCAGAAAATGAAGAACTAAAGAGCCTCTTGATGAAAGTGAGAGTGGAGAGTGAAAAAGTTGGCTTAAAGCTCAGCATTCAGAAAATGAAGATCATGGCATCTGGTCCCATCACTTCATGGGAAATAGATGGGGAAACAGTGTCAGACTTTATTTTTCTGGGCTCTAAAATCACTGCAGATGGTGACTGCAGCCATGAAATTAAAAGATGCTTACTCCTTGGAAGGAAAGTTATGACCAACCTAGACAGCATATTGAAAAGCAGACATTACTTTGTCAACAAAGGTCCATCCAGTCAAGGCTATGGTTTTTCCAGTGGTCATGTGTGGATGTGAGAATTGGACTATAAAGAAAGCTGAGCGCCAAAGAATTGATGCTTTTGAACTGTGGTGTTGGAGAAGACTCTTGAGAGTCTCTTGGACTGCAAGGAGATCCAACCAGTCATTCCTAAAGGAGATCAGTCCTGGGTGTTCATTGATAGGACTGATGTTGAAGCTGAAACTCCAATACTTTGGCCACATGATGCAAAGAGCTGACTCATTTGAAAAGACCTTAAGGCTGGGAAAGATTGAGGGCAGGAGGAAAAGGGGACGACAGAGGATGAGATGGTTGGATGGCATCACCGACTCAATGGACATGGGTTTGGGTGAACTGTGGGAGTTGGTGATGAACAGGGAGGCCTGGTGTGCTGCGGTTCATAGGGTCACAAATAGTCGGACACGACTGAACGACTGAACTTACTGAACTAAACAGTAAGTATATGTTTAACATTTTGAGGAACTAGCAAACTGTTTCACAAAGCAACCGCACTGTTTTACAAGCTTAGCAGCAATGTCTGAAATTTCCTATTTCTCCAAATCTTGCTAACACTTCTTATTGTCCATCTTTTTTACTCTAGCCACCTAACTGGGTTTGAAGTGGTATATTATTGTGGTTTTGATTTGCATGTCCCTCATGAAGAATAAGGTTGATCTTTTCAAGTGCTTACTGGCCAAATGTATACTCTCTTTGGAGAGATGCAAGGAAAAGCATATGCTTTTTTTTTTGAGAAATATCTATCATATCCTTTGTCCACTTAAAAATTTGAGTTATTTGTCTTTTTATTGTTGAATTGTAAGAGTTCTCTATATACTCTTGATCATAGTCACTTATCAGATATATGATTTGCAAATATGTTCTCTTATTCTGTGGGTTGCTCTTCACTTTTTTGATGATATACTTAGAAGTAAAAAAAAAAAAAAGATGTAATTTTGTCAATGTCTAATTTATGTATATTTTTGTTCACTTATGCTTTTGGTGCCATATCTAAGAAACCATTGCCTAATCCAATATCACAAAGATTTATTCCTATGTTTTTTCCTAAGAGTGTTATGGCTTTAGCTTTTACCTTTAGGTCTATCATCCATTTTAAGTTAATTTTTGTATATAGTGTGAGGTTGAGGCCCAACTTAAAGTTTTTGCATATGATGTTATTTGTTGAAAAGACTATTCTTTCCCCATGAATTGTCTTTACATCTTTGTTGAAAGTCAATAAACTGCAAATATGAGTTTATTCCTTGACTGTGAGTTCTGTTCCATTGATCTATATGTCTATCCTTATGTTTATACCATACTGTCTTCATTACTAAAGTTTTGTAATAAATTTTGTAATTGCGTGAGTCTTCTAACTTTATTCTTCCTTTTCAAGACTGTTTTGGTTATTTTGGATTTTAAGAAGTTTGTTAATTTCTGGGGAAAAAAAAGCCATCTTGGAGTTTTGATTGTTGTTGTTCAGTCACTCAGTCATGTCCGACTCTTTGCAACCCCATGGACTACAACATGCCAAGCTTCCCTGTCCTTCACTATTTCCCAGAGTTGGCTCAAACTCATGTCCATTGAGTCAGTGATGTCATCCAACTTTCTCATCCTCTGTTGTCCCCTTCTCCTCCTTCCCTCAATCTTTCCTGGCCAGCATCAGTGTCTTCCAGTGAGTCAGCTCTTCACATCAGGTGGTCAAAGTACTGGAGCTTTAGCTTCAGCATCAGTCCTTCCAATGAATACTTAGGGTTTATTTCCTTTAGGATTGACTGGTTTGATCTCCTTGCTGTCCAAAGGACTCTCTAGAATCTTCTCCAGCACCACAGATCAAAAGTGCTTCAGTTCAGTTCAGTTCAGTCGCTCAGTCATGTCTGACTCTTTGCGACCCCATGAATCACATCACACCAGGCCTCCCCATCCATCACCAACTCCCGGAGTTCACTCAGACTCACGTCCATCGAGTCAGTGATGCCATCCAGCCATCTCATCCTCTGTCGTCCCCTTCTCCTCCTGCCCCCAATCCCTCCCAGCATCAGAGTCTTTGCCAATGAGTCAACTCTTCGCATGAGGTAGCCAAAGTACTGGAGTTTCAGCTTTAGCATCATTCCTTCCAAAGAAATCCCAGGGCTGATCTCCTTCAGAATGGACTGGTTGGATCTCCTTGCAGTCCAAGGGATTCTCAAGAGTCTTCTCCAACACCACAGTTCAAAAGCATCAATTCTTCGGTGCTCAGCCTTCTTCACAGTCCAACTCTCACATCCATACATGACCACAGGAAAAACCATAGCCTTGACTAGACAGACCTTTGTTGGCAAAGTAATGTCTCTGCTTTTCAATATGCTTTCTAGGTTGCTTAGCCTTCTTTATAGTCCAACTCTCACATCCGTATATGACTACTGGAAAAACCATAGCTTTGACTAGGAAGAGCTTTGTTGGCTAAGTGATATCTCTGCTTTTTAATGTGTTGTCTAGTTTTGTCATAGCTTTTCTTCCAAGGAGCAAGAATCTTTTAATGTCATGGCTGCAGTCACCATTCACAGTGATTTTGGAACCCAACCATTGTTTCATCATCTATTTGCCATGAAGTGATGAGACTGGATGCATGATATTCGTTTTTTGAATGTTGAGTTTCAAGCCAGCTTTTTCACTCTCCTTTTTCACTTTCATCAAGATGCTCTTTTGTTCTTCACTTTCTGCCATTAGGGTGGTGTCATCCACACATCTGAGGTTATTGATATTTGATGGAGATTGTGTTAATCTGCAGATCAGCTTGGGGATAATTCTAGGATCAGTATTCACCCTTTTGTTTACAAAATATGTGGATGGATTGTCTGGGTAACTTTCCTCAATGATGCCCAACAGTTTTGAACATCAAGATCCTTCTATAATACAAAATATTACTTCTGGCTCATCAAAGGGTAAAAATTGTACTTTTTAAATTAATAATAATCATTTATTGCCTAAGTACACAGGAACAAAAACTATTATGAATTTGATAATGCTTTCATGTGAATTTGTATTTTATCAATTCACAGTTGCATCTATATAACATCCAGAAGTCATAAGCCATAACATGGAGAAATGCTAAGTACTCTGTCTTCAGTCATGTGTCGTATATTTATGGCTTTGTTGTAGCATTTGCCCAATGGCTCCCATGCTGAGAACCTCTAGTCAGCATAGAAGTCCTTCTTATGTATTCCATCATAGCATTCCTTCTTTCTGTACAGCATGTCTCAGCCACAGAAGAAGGAAGTTTGGCCAGTATTGGCCCCTGAGAATTAATGCACAATCAGTCCAGTGCTTGTGATAACCTGATTTTCTTGTGGAGAAGGAAATCCCATACTGAGCCACTGCCCTGCCATCTCAGGCCAACCATGCTGATTGTCTCACCTGGCTTAGGAATCCTTGCTCCCAAAATGATCTAACAATTGAGCTAATTGGCAGTAATACTTAGATGAACAAATTAGCCACAGAGATACTGTAACATTTTTTTCTTTGACACCTCCAATTACCAGTCTTTATAAAAATAGAAAACAAGCAAACAAAACTTACAAAACATTCTGATCTTTCCTGCTGCTACCACTTTTCTTTATATTTGAAACAAAGTAAAGAAATGAAAAATTATCATTTTTTTAAATGAGTCAAGGAGCTCTACTGAATAAAAGAATGAAATATGCTGATTGCTTACAACTGCCCAGAGAGATGTTTAGTTTTTTTATCTTCTTTTACTTGAAAAGATCCATTTTGCCACATGTTAATTGAAAGATCACTGATTTTAGCATAAAAATATTTGAGCTCAAGTCTCAAACCCCTGTCTTGCCAGTCCACATTTCTTTATCAGTTATAAAATTAGTAATAGCTAACTTTTGGATATAAGAATTAAGGAGAAACTTGAAGAGAAGTGGTTCAATAATTTAAGTATATTTTTGTCATTAGTGCACCATTTCCACATTAATACTAATGTGGATGTGTTCAGTCATGTCTGACTCTCTGCAACCCCATGGACTGAGCCAACCAGGCTCCTCTGTTCATGAGATTTTCCAGACAAGAGTAATGGAGTGGGTTGGCATTTCCTCCTCTAGAGGATCTTCCCAACCCAGGGGTCAAGCCTACATCTCCCTCATCTCTTGCATTGGCAAGTAGATTCTTTACCACAGAGCCACCTCAGAAGCTCTCTTTAATGCTGCTGCTGCTGCTCCTGCTGCTGCTAAGTTGCTTTAGTCATGTCCGACTCTGTGCGACCCCAGAGACAGCAGCCCACCAGGCTTCCCCGTCCCTGGGATTCTCCAGGCAAGAACACTGGAGTGGGTTGCCATTTCCTTCTCCAATGCATGAAACTGAAAAGTGAAAGTGAAAGTCACTCAGTCGTGTCCGACTCTAGCGACCCCATGGACTACAGCCTACCAGGCTCCTCCATCCATGGGATTTTCTAGGCAAAAGTAATGCTAATGTGCCTGAAACCTAATAAGATCCCCAGACTCTTCTAGAGGGTCATCTGTTTTCAGAGAAGCATGAGTCTATGTGGCTTCCCTTCCTCTGGAACAAGTAGGAGGTGTGCACACTCTCAGAGATGTGCCCAAATCATGGAACGCTCGAGATGCCAGGTCCCAGGAGTTTGTTTCTGGGACAGGAGTTCTTTCTTTCTGATGGCAGGAGTTGCCAAAGGCAATGGACCACAGGCCCACATGAAGTGAGACTGAGACAGCTAGGAGAGAGAGAGGAGCATACAATTTTTCTCTCTCCAACTTCTCACTTGCCCAGGTAACTGACATTGCTTTCATCTCCATGTGCCCTTTGGGTCCTCGGGTCTTCTATTTTCTTTTTCAGTATCAGTATTTTCTAGGCTTCTGGCTTGGTGCAAACTATTTGCCTTTATGGAAAAATAACACTTTTTTTTTTTTTTTAAGATTCACAGAGTTTTAAAAATCCCTCTAGTTTCCCCTTCTTTTCTCTCTTTTCCCCCTTCTGACAAACCAGGTTCCATTTTGTGTTCATTGCTTTAGGAACAGCTTGAAAGGGCAGGCTAGCTTGCTAGTCACTGGCTTTATATTTCTGAACCTTGACCCATGAACAAGAGTTGGTAGCGTGCCTTGGGTAGGATTGGGAGATAATAGGAGAGCATGAAGATGGAGGAAGTGGGAATGCCTCTGAGGACAAATGCCCAAGGTCAACAGAGAAGAGGTTCTTCCCCCTACTCTCCTTTCTCCAGACTAGAAAAGGATCCTCTGGGCTGAGGGTTAGGTTCAGAGGGAAGAGGTAAGAGCAGAAAGTCAACAAGTCAGAGAAGTTGACTTGTGCACCCTACTTCAAAGGCAGGACCTGGGATCCCATGCAGCCACAGAAATTTGGGGGAAGCTGGAGAGCAGGTTTGCAACCTTCCTCCATGGCAATAGTCCAGAGAGGCTGCAAGTGCCTGGATGGATTATGTCTGAGCAGGATGTCTCACAAGATAGGCCACAGGAAACCTGGCTGAGAATCTTGTGTTCTGTTCTGCTCAGAAACTTCACAACGGGTCATAAATAGAAAAGAGAAGTGCAGCCCCAAAGGGGCTACATGAATAAGAATCTTAGGATGTGGACAGGTGACAGAGGAGCAAGTGGGTAAGGCATATTTTGGTTAATACCTGTGACTTAAGGAACAGGAGATACCTTCCCTCTACTCCCACCCTCATGGCCTTGGCACTAAGTAATATCTCTTGAATTTAAAAAAAAAACAAAAAACAAAACACCCTGGGCAAAGAAGTGGATTCCTATCATGTGAGATCACATCTTTGTCATTCTGGCAGGATGAGGGCTCAGAAAAAACAAACTGAGTTATAGGAAACTTTGTACTTTTCACATTCTTTGGTTGGTGGAATGAAAGTCATACCCACCACACGTTTCTTTGTTTATTCCTTGTATATATCCTACTCTCCTTGGTGTGAGACCTTTGGACTGGCTTACTTCCTGTAAAACAATTATAATTGAGGCTACCATTTGCCTAACTCTGTAATAGGTGCTAGGCACACCCATGTGACTGAGATGGATTGCTTGAATGAAGCTTCAAGGAAAACCCAGGTGAGCTCTACCTCCTTGGGCAATTTCCCAGGTCTCTTGGTATTTATGATCTTCTGAATCCTCTCCATTTGGGTATAGGCTGGACCTAGTGACTCACTTTTAGTAAAGAGAATATGGCAAAAGTGATGGAATGCCATTTCTAATATTAGGTTATGATAAGACTACTGAGGAAAGTCAGCTGCCGTGTTGTGAGCCGCCCCATAAATAGATCCATGCAGAAAGGAATTGATGTCTCTTGTCAACATTCAGTGTGTCTTGTCAATAGCCATGTAAGGGAGCTTGATTTCTTCCCATGTTGGACCTTAAGCTTTAGTTGACCCTTGATTACAGCTTTGATTGCAGGAGGTGCCCTGAGACAGATACCCAGAGGAGCCACCTGGATTCCTGACCCTTGGAAACCATGAGATAAAAAATGTTTTCTTTTTGAAGCTGCTAAGTTTTGGGGGGGTGGCATTTGTTATGCAGTGATAGATAACTAGTACGTGGTCCTTCTTCTCCAATAACTTTTGCTCTAGGATGTGAATTTCTTTGGAATGGGCATCCATGATAGTCAATGTGAGCTGGGAAGAATGACATAGGTTCTGTTAATTAGGCTTCAGGTGGTGAGATGGGAAGGAGGGGATACTCAGATTGATGAAGAGGCAATAATGGCTTTTGACATCTGTGATGGACTTCCTCTAGACAAGGCATTCTCTTTAATTTACAAAAGTTCATTTTCTTGAAATGACAATATTTGCATTTTCACTTGGGTGGCAGAAGTTGGAGAAACAGCATCAAATGGTAGAGAAGAAAAATCAGGGCTGTTCTGCTATTGAATTTAGCTCAAACCAACATCTATTTGGGGGGGCATGTTGATGCTATACTCGTGTATGCTTCATATACTCACACACGTTCTGCCCTAGGCCTTTACTGAGGACATCTTTGCTAGGAAGGACTGCCTGTGAGTGATATCCTTAGTCCCCATCTCTTCTGTGATTGGAACACACAGAAGGATGGGAGCTCTGAGTCAGTGATTCTCATCTGCCATCATTTACACTTGTAATCAGTTTTGGAACTACTTTATTGAAAATGGAAGGGGGTGGTGGTGGAAGTGGAGGTAGTCATGAGGGAGAAATCAGACAATCACTGTTTCCCCTAAAAAGTCTCAGCTTAGCCCAAACATTGGAAACAGTACTTTTTTTTTTTTTTGATTCTGCTACCTACAGCTGAGGATCCCTAAACCACCCTCAAGGTAACCTGCCTTTTCATTCCAAATAATGTATTCTAACAAAAGCAGCCCTGGGCATCTAGATCATTTTCCTATCTATTGATTCGTTTTCCCTTGAGTGTCATCATATTGGAACATTATTCCTGAATCTTCACATGAGGAGAGTTCAGAAGAAAAGCTTCAAATTGAAAGATGGCATTGATATCAACTATAAACCCATTAGCTTGAAACAGTTTCCTTGTTCTTTTTTCTTTTTCCCCTTTCTCTTTTGGCAAATCCCCACACATACTGCATTTGGGTGCAATCAAACTGCTCCAGTCTTCTGATAACTGCCTTGAATGTCAGAAGTCACAGGGAGTACCAGCAGTCAGGCACCATTTCTGCAGAAACACCACTGAGTTATATGGAATTATGCGAATTTTATTGGAACAGCTTATGTTTCATCTTGTGAGCCCAATACCTTAGCTTACTGCTTGCTATTTGCAATGTTTGAGAGATAACCAAAGTATTCGCTCCTTTGTCTTCTGTTAATAGCACTGACTTCCTGGGGAGTAGATCCCACTCTTGGTCCGCATGATTGGGTGGGACTGCTCCCATCCTTGGCTCTGGAAGGAGGCACAGGACCCAGGGATGAACCTTCAGAGCACTGTATCTCCTGGACCTAGTAATTGGTTTAAGATGGACTGATTACCCAATCCCGGCCAAGCCATCGAGACGTGATTCCCAGGTGTTTATTAGAAGGGTTGTAAAAGGCATGCTCTGTTTTGGAGTTGGTGATGGCAACCCTCTTCCAATCACAAGGGAAGTGCCTAGAGGCTAGTGGAGACAACATAGAGGAAAAGGGAGCAGAGAGAAAAGAGAGAGAGGAGTTTTGTGAGTTGATATATTTCTCTATATCTTCTTTTTTTTGGTTTCATTTTGTTTAAACAAGTTTAAGCTGGGTTTCTGTAATTTGCAACTTGAAGGGTCTTGGGTAATGTCAGGGAGCAACCTGCATGGGCCCTGCACACTCTTGCTGGATATGCCAAGGACTCAAGGCCCTGACTGATCTTTTTTTGATACACTTTTCAGGACTGTGTTTGCACAAAGCAACTTGAGGGATGAGGTGACTTCTTCCATAAAGAGCACACTTGTTTCCAAGTGCTATAAAGATGGTGAATCTTCCAAGCTCAGTGTTCCTGTGTGCACTGGGGAGCCTGGGAGTGGAAACAGGAGAAGAGACACAAACCAACAGAATGTTCACATTATCCTGTCTGTGACTGCTAAAGACCTTTGTCTCTTACCCAGGAGTCTCATGTCTCCTGCCAACATCCATGAAAAAGTAACAAAGTAATTTACTAGCTTGAAAAGTAAAGCAAAATCATATCCTTCACCCTTGTTGACACTGTATAGTTCCTAGGGCTTCCCTGGGCCATTGTGGGGTGCATGCTATTTCACTAGGGCACATACCAAATAGGAAGACAGACAGTTGATTCTAGGCTCTGCCACTGACTGGCTTTGTGATTATGCTTGCGCTTAATCTTGCGCTTCCCATGTGGCAATAGTGCTAAAGAACCTGCCTGCCAGTGCAGGAGACATAAAAGATGCGGGTTCGATCCCTGGGTTGGGAAGATCCCCTGGAGGAGGGCATGGCAATCCACTCCAGTATCCTTGCCTGGAGAATCCCATGGACAGAGGAGGCTGGCGGGCTATGGTTCATAGCAGTGCAAAGAGTCGGACACGACTGAAGTGACAACACTCATGCACACGTATCTAACCTCGGGCTGTCTGCTTTCTCCTCCATGGAAGGGGGCTACTATTGCTAATCACAGATTTTTTCCATGAGGACTTAAGAAGAAAATGGTTGTAGTGTACCTGACACAGAACCCGGCATAGGGTAAGCTCAGCAAGTGTTAACTATTATCAACTCCTTAGTCGTAGCATTTAGTACATTATATTATTAAAAAAAAATTCTGAAATATTTTCTCATTACAAAAAAGTTTATTGTTGAAAACTTAGGAAATACATATCAAAAAAATAAGAAAAGCTTTTTAGAAGTTATAATTCCATAACCCACACACTTCTTAATATCATTTTGCTCAATATCTAGCTAGAATTTTAGTGTGGATATATATATGTGTGTGTGTGTATGGGTGTATGCTTATCTGGTTCAAGGCAGGGTCATAATGTACACATTGTTTTGTTGTCTCTTTATCCTTACTTAACATATCATGACCAGACTTTCTTTTCAGGTTATACTTCAGTTTATACTTCATATACTTCACTAAAGAATGAGTAAAGCGCGCCGGCTGCAACAGACGGTGCAGAAGCGTGGTCACCCCTCGCCCAAGGTCAGGGGTAGCGGCCAAGAGGAGCCACCCCACGTCCAAGGAGCAGCGGCTGCGCAGGCACAGGAGGGCAGAAAGGAGCTACTCCATGTTCAAGGTCAGGAGGGGCGGCCGTGAGGAGATACCCCTCGTTCAAGGTAAGGAGCAGCGGCTGTGCTTTGCTGGAGCAGCCTTGAAGAGATACTCCATGTCCAAGGTAAGAGAAACCCAAGTAAGATGGTAGGTGCTGCAAGAGGGCATCACAGGGCAGACACACTGAAACCATACTCACAGACAACTAGTCAATCTAATCACACTAGGACCACAGCCTTGTCTTAACTTAATGAAACTAAGCCATGCCGTGTGGGACTACCCAAGACGGGTGAGTCATGGTGGAGAGGTCTGACAGAATGTGGTCCCCTGGAGAAGGGAATGGCAAACCACTTCAGTATTCTTGCCTTGAGAACCCCATGAACAGTATGAAAAGGCAAAATGATAGGATACTGAAAGAGGAACTCCCCAGGTCGGTAGGTGCCCAATATGCTACTGGAGATTAATGGAGAAATAACTCCAGAAAGAATGAAGGGATGGAGCTAATGCAAAAAGAACGCCCAGTTGTGGATGTGACTGGTGATGGAAGTAAAGTCTGATGCTGTAAAGAGCAATATTGCATAGGAACCTGGAATGTTAGGTCCGTGAATCAAGGCAAATTGGAAGTGGTCAAACAGGAGATGGCAAGAGTGAATGTCGACATTTTAGGAATCAGCGAACTAAAATGGACTGGAGTGGGTGAATTTAACTCAGATGACCATTATTTCTGCTATTGTGGGCAGGAATCCCTTAGAAGAAATGGAGTAGCCATTATGGTCAAAAAAAGAGTCCAAAATGCAGTACTTGGATGCAATCTCAAAAACGACAGAATGATCTCTGTTCATTTCCAAGGCAAACCATCCAGTATCACAGTAATCCAAGTCTATGCCCCAACCAGTAACACTGAAGAAGCTGAGTTGAATGGTTCTATGAAAACCTACAAGACCTTTTAGAACCAACACCCCAAAAAGATGTCCTTTTTATTATAGGGGACTGGAATGCAAAAGTAGGAAGTCAAGAAACACCTGGGAAATTTGGCCTTGGAATATTGAATGAAGCAGGGCAAAGGCTAATAGAGTTTTGCCAAGACACTGGTCATAGCAAACACCCTCTTCCAACAACACAAGCAAAGACTCTACACATGGACATGACCAGATGGTCAACATCGAAGTCAGATTGATTATATTCTTTGCAGCCAAAGATGGAGAAGCTCTATACAGTCAGCAAAAACAAGGCTGGGAGCTGACTGTGGCTCAGATCATGAGCTCCTTATTGCCAAATTCAGACTTAAATTGAAGAAAGTAGGGAAAACCACTAGACCATTCAGGTATGACCTAAATCAAATCCCTTATGACTATGAAAGTGAGAAATAGATTTAAGGGACTAGATCTGATAGATAGAGTGCCTGATGAACTATGGACAGAGGTTCATGACACTGTACAAGAGACAGGGATCAAGACCATCCCCATGGAAAAGAAATGCAAAAAAGCAAAATGGCTGTCTGGGGAGGCCTTACAAATAGCTGTGAAAAGAAGAGAAGCGAAAAGCAAAGGAGAAAAGGAAAGATATAAGCATCTGAATGCAGAGTTCCAAAGAATAGCAAGGAGAGATAAGAAAGACTTCCTCAGTGATCAATGCAAAGAAATAGCGGAAAATAACAGAATCGGAAAGACTAGAGATCTCTTCAAGAAAATTAGAGATACCAAGGGAACATTTCATGCAAAGATGGGCTCGATAAAGGACAGAAATGGTATGGACTTAACAGAAGCAGAAGATATTAAGAAGAGGTGGAAAGAATACACAGAAGAACTGTACAAAAAAGTTCTGCATCATCTTCATGACCCAGATTATCATGATGGTGTAATCACTCACCTAGAGCCAGATATCCCGGACTGTGAACTCAAGTGGGCCTTAGGAAGCATCACTACAAATGAAGCTAGTGGAGGTGATGGAATTCCAGTTGAGCTATTTCAAATCCTGAAAGATGATGCTGTGAAAGTGCTGCACTCAATATGCCAGCAAATTTGGAAAACTTAGCAGTGGCCACAGGACAGGAAAAGGTCAGTTTTCCTTCCAATCCCAAAGAAAGGCAATGCCAAAGAAAGCTCAAACTACTGCACAATTGCACTCATCTCACACGCTAGTAAAGTAATGCTCAAAATTCTCCAAGCCAGGTTTCAGCAATACATGAACCATGAACTTCCAGATGTTCAAGCTGGTTTGAGAAAAGGCAGAGGAACCAGAGACCAAATTGCCAACATCTGCTGGATCATCGAAAAAGTAAAAGAGTTTCAGAAAAACATCTATTTCTGCTTTATTGACTATGCCAAAGCCTTTGACTGTGTGGATCACAAGAAACTGTGGAAAATTCTGAAAGAGATGGGACTATCAGACCACCTGACATGCCTCTTGAGAAATCTGTATGCAGGTCAGGAAGCAACAGTTAGAACTGGACATGGAACAACAGACTGGTTCCAAATAGGAAAAGGAGTATGTCAAGGCTGTATATTGTCACCCTGCTTTGCAGAGTACATCCTGAGAAATGCTGGGCTGGAAGCAGCACAAGCTGGAATCAAGATTGCCAGGAGAAATATCAATAACCTCAGATATGCAGATGACACCACCCTTTTGGCAGAAAGGTAAGAGGAACTAAAAAGCCTCTTGATGCAAGTCAAAGAGGAGAGTGAAAAAGTTGGCTTAAAGCTCAACATTCAGAAAACTAAGATCATGGCATCTGGTCCCATCACTTCATGGGGAATAGATGGGGAAACAGTGTCAGACTTTATTTTTGGGGGCTCCAAAATCACTGCAGATGGTGATTGCATCCATGAAATTAAAAGATGCTTACTCCTTGGAAGGAAAGTTATGACCAACCTAGATAGCATATTCAAAAGCAGAGACATTACTTTGCCAACAAAGGTCCGTCTAGTCAAGGCTATGGTTTTTCCTGTGGTCATGTATGGATGTGAGAGTTGGACTGTGAAGAAAGCTGAGCACTGAAGAATTGATGCTTTTAAACTGTGGTGTTGGTGAAGACTCTTGAGAGTCCCTTGGACTGCAAGGAGATCCAACCAGTCCACCCTAGAGGAAATCAGTCCAGGGTGTTCATTGGAAGGACAGATGCTGAAGCTGAAACTCCAATACTTTGGCTACCTCACGCGAAGAGTTGACTCTTTGGAAAAGACTCTGATGCTGGGAGGTATTGGGGGCAGGAGGAGAAGGGTATGACAGAGGATGAGATGGCTGGATGGCATTACCGACTTGATGGACATGAGTTTGAGTGAACTCTGGGAGTTGGTGAAGGACAGGGTGGCCTGGCGTGCTGCGATTCACGGGGTCGCAAAGAGTCGGACACGACTGAGTGACTGAACTGAACTGAACTGAACTGATCTAAAGAATGAGTAGCATAGAAATCATTAAGAGGGATAAAATGAACACCCAGGAGCCTACCATATACCTTAAACAGGAGAATATCCCCACAACTCAGCCTCCTATGTGCCCCTTCCTAATTAGACCATCCTGCCTCATCCCTTTGCTCTCATGATACCACAATCCTGAGTTTCTCTTTATCATTCTCTTATAATTGGCATAGTTTTACCATGCATGTGCATATTAATAAACATTGCATAATTTGGCTTGCTCATAGAACTTAGTAGACATGGCATTATGCTGCGTATGTTTTCTGTGACTTGTTTTTATGCTTGGCATGTGTCTCTGAGATCCAACCATGTTGATATATGCAACTGTTCTTTTGTTTTTCAGGGATGTATAGTTTTCCCATGTAGACACATGACACTATTTAGTCAATGATATTTGGGTAAATTGCCAAGGAGATGGGTTTGGAGAAGGATGTCTTATCTCCCTTGACAGGTGCTTCAGACTCTAGGTGGGAGATGGGAGTCCCACCCCAACCTAAGCTATTTGCTCCCAGGCCACTTAGAGGTTTCCCAGCACTAAACAGACTGACCCAGATAATACACATCCCAGGGGTAATGTGGAGGAGACCCTTACAAGCAGAGGAGAAAAAGGAGGATTGGTGGTTCAAGGCTGTAGATAGAAGACAGTATGGATGCCATAGGTAGATTGCAAATATTGCACTGAGGGAAAACATTTTCCCATAAGAATAAATGGCTGGAAATGTAGTACTGAGTAAGTTAAGATTACTTTGCCTAAGAAAAAGCATGGAAAATGTCATGCCGTTTAAAACAAGCTATGTGGGCTGAGTGTGTGGGTAACTGACACTCTCTAACATTGCTAACAAGAGGATAAATTAGCAAAACCTTCACGGAGGATAATTTGGCCGAATTTACAAAAATGTAGATCTAAAATGTGCCCAAAATGTACCTTTGAGCCAATGATTAAATTTCTAGGAATTTATCTTACAGATGAGTAAAATTACATATGTAATTCGTTAGTTACTGCAGCATTATTTATGATAATAAAACATTGAAACAATTTGAATGTCTTTCTATAGAGAATTAGATAAATTACATTTGTTCCATCCAATGGAAAAAACGTAGCTGTTACAGAGGATGAGGTAAACTCTGAGGTACTAGTAGGGTACAATCCCCAAGTTTTATGAATTAAAAAGGCAGAGTGTAATGGTTTAAAAAAGAAACTGTGTTATGTGTATTTTCTATAAATAGAATATTCTTCGTGGTTGCTTCCATGAATCTGGATTATAGGGAATAAAGATGGGAGAAATACATTATGGCTGCCTTTTGTGCCTTTACAATTTTGTACTGTATAAATGTATCAGTGAGCCAAAGAGTAATAAACATAATTAGAGGTGAGAAGCTGCAGTCAAAGTGAGGGAAGCAGAGGAGTGAAGAAGTTGCAAGTATAAGCTGGAGCTTTGAGGAAAAGCAGAGGGGTTTGTCCTGAAGGAGACTGTCAGAAGATAGGGTGTTAAAGAGGATTTTTGATACATTTTGTAGACTGTTGGAGTAGTTTTGCCAAGATGCCCTTTGCCTGAGGAAATCTTTACTCTCAATGCAGTTTGTGAAGTTGGATTCTTTTTCTTTTATTATTTCCATTTTTTTTCACCTTTAAAGTGAAAGTTGTAACAGTGGTAATAACAATAATAGTAAAATAGAGATAATACTAATATCAACAATGACGATTGGTTACTATTTTGGCATTTTGAATTTGACAGCCATTGACTAAGACTTCACATGCTTGATCTAATTTATTTCTTGTATCAACTGTAGGAAGTCAGTGGCACTATAATTCCCACTTTATAGATGAGGAAACTGAGGCACAAAAATATTAAGTAACATATATTAAGATTACATAGCTAGGAAGTGATAGCACTGAAAAGTGAGCTCACTTTGGTCTACCTTCAAAGACTGCGCTTTTATCCATTTTGCTGTATTCTTTTCCTAATAAATGAGAAATCTGTTAGAAAGTATAGTAGCCAGAAAGCATGCATACACACATACACACCCCTCATCTAACTTCAGATGTTAACTGCTTACAAATGTCTATGGTCCAGCTTTCAGGCAGAGGTGGGATAAGAACAGGGAATTGATGTTATAATCTTGTTCACCCAAGAAAAATCTAGAGATATTAGGACAATAGGCAGGGTAGTCATTTGGGGAGTGTTAGGAGGAAAGATAACTGCAAATCGACAGCCAAGCAGGTGTTGCTACCATTACTATTAGGCTACTGGGGATTCTTAGAATGTGAGGCTGAGGAGGAAATCAAATAAATACTTTGCTGACTCCACTAACTTGCGAAATATTTTCAAAACTCCAAGCAGATTATTGCCCACTGTTCAGGGATTCTCTGACTCTTGGTGATATTTCAGAGATAATGTGTTAAGCCGAAAGCTCTCACAAATCACCCCAGAGCTAAGATGAGCCAAGCTACTTCAGCTCACATGGGGCACGAAGGAGCCACTATTTTCCCTGGAAGACTAGTTCTTTCTTCCTTTCCCTTATTGTTCCAACAAGGCTGATTATTTCAGTAAGTTTTGGAGAATAATTCAAGGCCTATTTTCTCCAAAGGGAGCTGAAGTAACATTAGTATCTTTGTTCCCACCAAAGGAGAAGTGTATTTCCGTATTGTTCCCCACCTTAAGCTTTGATTTATTTGGACAGAAAATTTCTAATCAGGTACTCATATTCCCATCAACACCAAAACTTTTAAACTCTGGTTTCAAAAGACTAGAGTGGATTTGTGCTATCGGAGGCTATAGTCCCGATGGCTCACTGGGTCAAGAATCTGCCTGCAATGCAGGAGACATAGGAGATGCAGGTTTCGGTCACTGTGTTGGAAAGATACCCTGGAGGAGGGAATGGCGACCCACTCCAGTATTCTTGCCTGAAAAATCCCATGGACAAAGGAGCCTGGTGGGCTACAACTCAAAGGGTTGCAAAGAGTCAGACGTGACTGAGCAACTAAGTCCACACGTACACACACATATGCTGTAGTCACTAGTCTGTGTGGCTACTGAGCACTTGAAATGTAGCTAATCTAATCTGAGCAGTTTTGTAAGTTGAGATACATATCGTATTTTGAAGACTTTGTATGAAAAAAGAATGCAATATACCCCAAACTTTTACATTGAGTATTGAAATGATAATATAGGCAGTCCTTGCTTTACAGACAGTGCAAAACCACAAAAGTGACTTAGTAAGCCAAAACTACAGTTAGTAAGCCAAAATGATTGTAATAATCAATGGAGGGAAGTTATGATTATTATGTGATCTTTAGTGCTCACTTTGGCAGTACATATACTAAAATTGGAATGATGCAGAGAAGATCAGCATGGTCCCTGTTCAGGGATGACAAACAAGTTCATGAAGCATTCAGTATTTTTAGCATGAGAAAGGAAACATTCACTCAAGTCCACTTGAAATATTCAGTGAGAGTCCCATATAGGATTACTCCAAGGAGGAACACATCAAGACACATATTAATAAAAATGACAAAGTTAAATACAAAAATATTTAAATCAACAAGGGAAAATCAATAAATAATATACAAGGGAACTCCTAAAAGGTTATCAGCTGATTTTTCAGCAGAAACTCTTCAGGCCAGAAGGGAGTGGCATGATAATGTTTAAAGTGATAAAAGGGAAATACCTACAACCAAGAATACCCCACCCAGCAAGGCTCTCATTCAGATTCAATGGAGAAATCAAAAGCTTTACAGTTAAGCAAACATAGAGAATTCAGCACCACTAATCTAGCTTTATAACAAACAGTAAGGAATTTCTCCAGGCAGAAGGGAAAAAAAAAAAAAAGACCACAACTAGAAACAAGAAAATCATAAATGGGAAAGATCACCAATAAAAGAAAACATACAGTAAAAGTAGGAAAGCATCCACACACAAATATGAAATCAAAACCAGCAAACACAAGAAGAGGAAAATACAAATGCAGTAAGTGGAAGGTGAAATTAAAGAGACAAGCAACTTAAAACAACCTTGCATATAAATAGACTGCTATATCAAAACCGCATGAAAACTGCAAACCAGAAAACTATAACAGACACACACACACAAAAGAAAAAGCAATCCAAACACAATAATAGTCATCAAATCACAAAAGAACTATGGAGGAAGGGAAGAGAAAAGACCTACAAAAACAAATCCAAAACAATTAAGAAAATAGCAATAAGAACATACAAATTGATAACTACCTTAAACGTACACAGACCAAATGCTCCATTCAAAAGACATGGACTGGCTGAATGAATACAAAAACAAGATTCATATATATGCTGTCTATAATAAAACTCACTTCAGACTATAGACTAAAAGTAAGGGGATGAAAAAAGATACTTCATGCAAATGAAATCCAAAAGAAAGTTAGAGTAGCAATACTCATATCAGACAAAACAGACTTTAAAATAAAGATTGTCACAAGAGATAAGGAAGGACACCATATAATGATCAAGGTGTCAATTCAAGAAGATATAACAACTGTAAATATATATGTACCCAATGTAGGAGCACCTCAGTATATAAGGCAAATACTAACAGTCACAAAGAGAAGAAATCAACAGTAACACGGTAAGAGTTGGAGACTTTAACACCCACTTACGCCAATGGACAGATCACCCAGACAGAAAATTTTTCCTTTTTGTCACAACCGCATTCCTCATTTCTTTCAATAAGTTTACCTTCACTAAGTTTCTGAGGCTATTCATCTGGTCTCTTGAACACTAGAATTGTCAGAGTCCCCGCAATTGTTCATCATCACATCTGCTTTCACTTCCAACAGTATCTTTTAAAAATTTCTTTGCTGATCTCTCACTTTATCAGGCAACTCCCTAAATGATTATCCATTTTTATGACGTGTTATATGGGCTTAACAGTGAGCTACAAGAAGGAACACAACTATATGCTTCACTGTCCATGCATGAATTGAATAACAGTTGTGCAGTGAACAATTACCAACAGACTTCGAAAGAAAACAATGTTTTGATTGGTCACTGATAATGATGCTCACTTGTTCAGGTAGTTGTTTGTGGACTGAAAGTCTAGTAGTGAAGTTTGTACAATGCAACTACTCACAGTTATTATATAAGAATAATAGAGATTCAGACCATGTTATTGGAAGATTACTTTTATTAAACTAAATGGTGATAACTGAAATTAATGCATGCCAGAATCATGCAAAGTAAAATCTGCCTGTATTTTGGATACTGGGTCAAATAAATTATATGATTAAAATTAATTACACCTGTTTATTTTTACTTTCTGTGACTAATAGAACATTTTAAATCACATATGTGGCTTGCATTAAATTTCTGTTAGTGCTGCTGTATACCGTATATTAACAAAAATGTTAAAAGAACAAAAAGAAATACTCAGCTAGGAAAGAATCAAACACTGTCACAGTTTCCATGTGAGAAGAGTAGTCACAGCAAAGGAACAGATTCAAATCTACATAAACTGAACATAAGTGTATGGTGAAAAACAGCAAAGCTAAAACTAAAAGACAATAAATTGGGAAAACATTTGCGACAAATATGAGCCAAGGGTGAATTGCTGACATTATAAAATTACCCATTCAAATTTATTCTAAAAGTATCAAGATACCAGTAGGTTGTAAAACAGATGAATAGGCAATTTATATGAGAGGAAATTGAAGTAGTAAGTAAACACCTAGAAAAGTATTTATCTTGTCTAATTATCAAAGATATGAAAATTATTGCAACTTTGAGTTACAATTTAGTATCTGCTTTATTAACAAAACAATTACAACACCCAACACCATGGGGGAATTTTGTGAATTCATGCATGATAACTGGCATTATAATCAGATATAATACTTTTAGTAACCAGCAATGTATAAACAGGAAGAGCCATACAGATAGTCCCAACCCTTTGACCTCATACTGGCACTCCTGAGAATGACTTGAAGGAAGTAATTCAACAAGAACAAAAAGTTATATATATAGTAAGATACATACTGTATCTGTATCATTGCTTATAATGGCAAAAACCTGGAGATATTCTAAAAATTTAATGTAGAAAACTGCATTCAACAATGACAGAATACACAGTGTTTTTCAAATGCATATCAAACATTTACTAGAATTTACCATATGCTGTGTCATAAAGCAACCTGCAATATATTTCAAAGGATTGAAATCATTCAGGGTGTGCTCTCTAAGCATAGTGGAATTTCTCTCAACATCCATAACAAAAGCTAATTAGAAGAGTACCAACTGCTTTTAAAATTGAGCAATAAAATTCTAATCAATCCATGAATCAAATAAGGAAATACATAGAAAGTAGAAAATATTGAGCTAAATGACACTGAAAATATGGCATATTAAAACATCTGGAAAATAGTTACATGATAATCAAGAAAATAACTACCAACCTGTAATTATATAATCATCAAAAGTATCCTTTATCTTCAGATTAACAAAAACTGAGAGAATTTATGCAGTTCTTAGAGAAAAATTTATATTAAGTGTATATATTAGAAAGAAAATAGAATGCTATTCATCCATGATTCAATTTTCTGTCTCAAAACAAAAAGAATGGCACATACGATTAATTAGTACAGAGAAAGTAGAAGGAAAGAAACAATAAAAAATAAAAGCAGAAATAAGATAAACAGAAAACAAAATACAATAAAGAAAATCAACAAAATGAAAACTTTGTTCCTTGAAAAAAAGTAATCAAATTGATAAAACTCTGGAAAGACTGATGTAAAAAGAGAGAGAAACAATATACTAATATCACTAATGAATAAAGAGACATTCATATGGGTCCTATAGATACTTTAAAAATAAGGCTGCAAATAACTTTATGGCAATTTAAATGAAATAAATTCCTTAAAGAATATAGTGTACTGAAGCTGACACAAAAGGAAAGAAAAAACAGAACATCATACATCTACTAAAGAAATTAAATGTTTTATTTTAACCTCTCCACAAAGTATGCTCCTAGCCCAGATGGTTACTTTGGTGAATTCTAGCAAATAGTAAAGAAAGTAGAAGCTTCAATTTTATATATACTCTTCCATGAAATAGAAGAAGAAGCTACCTTTTCCAATATTTCTATGGTATCAGCATAATCTTGATAGCTAAATTGTTACAAAAATTAAAAGAAAGGAAAATTACAGACCAATATGCAGCATGAACATACACATATAAAAATTTAATAGACTAGAAAAGGGAATTCAGTAATATATAAAATGGATAATGCATCGCAATTTAATGAAGTTTATTCTAGGAATGCTAATAATAGTTTACCATTAATAGGACTTCTGGTAAAGAATCTGCCTGCCAGTGTAGGAGATGAAAGAGACATGAGTTCAATCCCTAGTTTGGGAAGATTCCCTCCAGTAGGAAATAGCAATTCACTCTGGTATTTTTGCCTAGAAAATTCCATGGACAGAGGAGGCTGGTGGGCTGTAGTTCATGAAGTTGCAAAGAGTTGGAAACAAGTGAGTGACTGAGCACGCACACACAATAGTCAGTATAATTCAACACATTCACAGAAAAATGGAGATAAATAAAATGATGATCTTAATAACTAGAGAAAAACTTTTGATAAAATATTGATTTATGATGAAGACTCTTAGAAAATAAAAAGGGAAGCTAACTTAATGATCAATTACTGAAACTTTCTTCCTGAGATTAGGAACACTATATGGATTCTACTAATACTACTTCCATTAAAAAAAAAAAAAATAGAACTTAACCAATGCAATGAAGCAATACAAAGAAACAAAAATCATAATATTTAGGAAAATAAAAAATAAAACTATCATTACTCACAGAAAATATAATTGTGTATAGAGAAAAATCTTGAAAAAAATCTAGAGGTAAATATCTAGAATTAACATTTATTATTCAGGTTGTTGGATCTAAGGTCAATGTATGAAATCAATTGCATTTTTACATACCAGCAACAAAAAGTTTGGAAAAGAAATTAAAGTGATAACACTTATAGCAGCATAAAACCCTTTAAGTCCAAAAATATATTTGATGATAGATGATCAGGACCTCTACACTGAAAATTGTAACACTTTGTCAAAAGAAATGGATAAAAGCATAATAAATAGATAAATTATTTTCCCTCATTTTCATGTACTGGAAGAATTTAAAACTGTTAGAATGTAAATTTTTCCTAAATTAATTTTTAGATTAAAAACAATTCTAATTAAAACCCCAATACATCTGTGTAGAAATTGACAAGCTGATTTTAAAATTCATATAAGAATGGAAGAGGGTAAAAACTATCAAGGTGATCATCAATAAATAGAAACCAGCTGGAGGACTTATACAGCCACGTGTCACAACAATTAAAAGCTATTAAAATTAATACAGATTGAAGTTAGTATAAGAATAGACTAAAAAAAAACAATAGAAAAGAGTTCCACATCTCAGGGCTACCTCATATCGGCAGAGGTGGCACTGTGGTGTAGTGTAGAAATAATGCTCTTTTTGACAAATAGTGCTAGGCTATTTGGATTTCCAAGTAGGAACAGTTACTCTTTACTGTCACCCCTCACAAATCAATTCTAGGTGGATTATAGACTTAGATATGCAAAAGTTAAGCAAAGGCTTTTAGAAAACAATTGGACAATATTTTTATTAACTCAAGTAGACAAAGTTTTCTTCAATAAGATACAGAATATTCTAATCATAAAACATTAACTTAAACTATATAACTTCCCTGGTGGCTCAGATGGTTAAGAATCTGCCTGCAATCCAGGAGACCTGGTTTGATTCCTAGTTGGGAAGATCCCCTGGAGGAGGCATGGCAACCCACTCCAGTATTCTTGCCTGGAGAATCCCCATGGACAGAGGAACCTGGTGGGCTACAGTCCATGGGGCTGCAAAGAGTCAAACTCAGCTGAGCAACTAAGCACATATTAAAATTAGGACATTCCTATTCCTCAAATGACATCATTCAGTTCAGTTCAGTTCAGTTCAGTCACTCAGTCATGTCCGACTCCATGAACGCAGCACACCGTGAACCGCAGCACACCAGGCCTCCCTGTCCGCCACCAACTCCCGAGTCTACCCAAACTCATGTCCACTGAGTCAGTGATGCCATCCAACCATCTCATCCTCTGTTGTCCCCTTCTCCTCCTGCCTCCAATCCTTCCCAGCATTAGGTCTTTTCAAACGAGTCAACTTTTTGCATCAGGTGGCCAAGGAAGAGAATCAAGACTCAAGCCACACAACATTGAATATATTGGTAATTCATATAAAAAGACTCATATGCAGGATATATAAACAACTAAACATTCAATATAAAATAGGACAAATGACTTAAATAGTCAAAGAGGATAGCCAAATGGCCAATAAACATATAAAACATGTTTAATTTCATCAATCAAGAAATGCAACTTAAAATGGCAAAGTAATATCATCACACATTCACTGGAATAGCCAAAACAAAGTCAGACACTACCAAATTTTAGCAAGGGAATAGAAGAACTGAACTCTCATTCACTGCTGCCAATTTAAGTGTAAATTCATACAACCACTTTGGAAAAACGTTTGACAGTCTCTTCTAAAGCTGAATGTATATATTTCGTATGAGCCAGTAATTTCTCTCCTAGTGTATTCATTCAATAGAAATAGAAACACAGGGCATCCCAAAACTTACAAGGAAGTTTATTGTACTATTTGAAATAGCTCTGAACTGAAATAATATGTATTTTTCAATAGTTGAATGTATAATTTTTGTATGTTTATACAATAAATACAAATGATAATAATGACCCACTGCTACATGCAACAGAGTGAATCTCTAGGAGTGACATGTGCATCATGGAAGCATAAGCTACCCCTCTTTCTCCTTTTTAAACAACTAATTAGACATCCATGACTGAACAAAAGTGCTTCTGTACATTACACCAAGGCACTCAGCAGGTGTCTAGCCCACCTGTGCATCTGAAAAACAAATGAGCAGAGCCTGAGAAAGAGCTGAGGATTCAAAGGAGTCAGCAAGCCTGTCCCACCCCACTAGCCATGACTGGGAGAAAGGAAACCTGAAGATTGCACATGTGGGCAGATACCCATGGATGAGAGAGAATTTGTGGAAGTGCAACCTGCCTAAGGGGGAGAGTCTAGCAGAGCATTGGAGAGGGATAGGGATGAGTTTGAATGCAGAGGAGAGGGAGGAACTTGCCAAGGTGACAGGCCTCACAAGGGTGACCCTGCAAAGGGTTGGACTTTTGGTGGCAGCAGTGGAGACGTGTCCAACAAAGGAGGAGAAAAGCAGTGACCTTTCCAATGGAGGAGGTGGAGAGCAAAACTGATGAGTAACTGCCCAGCTACCCCAGTTAATGAACAGAAGGAGCTCTTTACCAAAGAGAGTGAAATTAAAACAAACAAACAGAAATTCTGGACCTGAGTAATTCAATGAATGAGATGAATAATACAATAGAGGTCACTGGTAATAGGGCAGACCACATGGAAGAAAGGATAAATGACTTGTAGGATAGAAATACAGAAGTAATTCAATTAGAAGAGGAAAGAGTTCTAAGATTTTTTTTAAGTGAAGAAACCCTACAAAATCTATTGAATTTGATAAGAAAGGTAAATATAAGAATAACTAGCTTATAAGAAGAAGGAAGGAAGAAAAGAAACAGTATATTTAAAGAAATAATAGCGAGAATTTCCCAAACTTGGGGAAAGACTTGGACATAAAATTCCATGAAGCTAATAGAACACCTTATTATTTCAATGCAAAAAGATCTCCAAGACACATTATGGTAAAACTGTTAAAAACTATAATAAAGAATCTTAAAAAAATTATTATTATTATTATTTTTTACTTTACAATATTGTATTGGTTTTGCCATACATCAACATGCATCCACCACGAGTGTACACGTGCTCCCCATCCTGAACCCCCCTCCCACTTCCCTCCCCATACCATCCCTCCGGGTCATCCCAGTGCACCAGCCCCAAGCTTCCTGTATCTGGCATCAAACCTGGACTGGTGACTCGTTTCATATATGATATTATACATGTTTCAATGCCATTCTCCCAAATCATCCCCCACTCCCTCTTCCACAGAGATCAAAAGACTATTCTATACATCTGTGTCTCTTTTGCTGTCTTGCATACAGGGTTATTGTTACCATCTTTCTAAATTCCATATAGATGCGTTAGTATACTGTATTGGTGTTTTGCTTTCTGGCTTACTTCACTCTGTATAATAGACTCCAGTTTCATCCACCTCATTAGAACTGATCCAAATGTATTCTTTTTAATGGCTGAGTAATACTCCATTGTGTATATGTACCACAGCTTTCTTATCCATTTGTCTGCTGATGGACATCTAGGTTGCTTCCATGTCCTGGCTATTATAAACAGTGCTGCGATGAACATTGGGGTACATGTGTCTCTTTCAATTCTGGTTTCCTCGGTGTGTATGCCCAGCAGTGGGATTGCTGGGTCGTATGGCAGTTCTATTTCCAGTTTTTTAAGGCATTTCCACACTGTTCTCCATAGTGGCTGTACTAGTTTGCATCCCCACCAACAGTGCAAGAGGGTTCCCTTTTCTCCACACCCTCTCCAGCATTTATTGCTTGTAGACTTATGGATCGCAGCCATTCTGACTGGTGTGAAATGGTACCTCATTGTGGTTTTGATTTGCATTTCTCTGATAATGAGTGATGTTGAGCATCTTTTCATGTGTTTGTTAGCCATCTGTATGTCTTCTTTGAAGAAATGTCTGTTTAGTTCTTTGGCCCATTTTTGATTGGGTTGTTTATTTTTCTGGCATTGAGCTGCAGGAGTTGCTTGTATATTTTTGAGATTAGTTGTTTGTCAGTTGCTTCATTTGCTATTATTTTCTCCCATTCTGAAGGCTGTCTTTATATAAAGAATCTTAACCTTAGCCAGAGGGATAAAAGAAAGTAACCGCCAAAGAAGCCCTGTTTGGATATCAGTAGATCTCTTAGCTGAAACCCTACAGGATAGTAGAAAACAGAATGATATGTTTGAAGTGTTGAAAGATGAATTTGTCAGGCAAGAGTAATTTCAGCAAAGTTACCCTTCAGTTATGAAGGAAAAATAAAGATTAAAAAAAAACTAACAAAAAATTAGAAAAGAACCAAAAAACTGAGGGAGTTCACCACCACCAGACCTGCCTTGAAGAAACAGTGAAAAAAGTTCTTCAAGCTAAAATGTAAAAAGAGTAACTGGCAACATGAAAATATTGCCAACACAATATTAGGGATACAACACACACTGGTGTAGGCGAAAACAGAATTTAAAAAAATGTAATTCTGTATTGAAATGGTGTGTTAACCACTAACCAGAGTATAAAGATTAAAGGAAAGGAATATTAAAAATAACTATAGGTACAATAATTTGTTGGCCTTCCCTGGTAGCTCAGCTGGTAAAGAATCACCTGCAATGCAGAAGACCCCAGTTCGATTCCTAGGTTAGGAAGATCCCCTGGAAAAGAGATAGGCTACCTGCAGCAGTATTCATGGATTTCCCTGGTGGCTCAGATGGTAAAGAATCTGCCTGCAATGTGGGAGACCTGGGTTCAATCCCTAGTTGGGAAGATCCCCTGGAGGAGGGCATGGCAACCCACTCCAGTATTCTTGCCTGGAGAATCCCCATGGACAGAGAAGCCTGGTGGGCTACGGTCCATGGGGTCACAAAGAGTCAGACACAACTGAGTGACTAAGCACAGCATAGCACTATAATTTGTTAATAAATATACAACGTAAAAAGAGATAAATTGTGACATCAAAGGTATGAAAGGGGATGAGTATAAGAGTGGAGACTTTATAGGTGAACAAAGATAAGTTGTTATCAGTATAAAACCAAATGTTTTGTCTGTAAGATGTTTTATATAAGCCTCAAGATAGCTACAAAGCAAAACTCTATAATAGATTCATGAAACATAAAATAGGGGGGACAGAGCTTACCAGAAGGGGGAAAAAAAAAACAATGGAGACACCTAACAGGAGGCAAACAATACCACGGCAGTAGGAAGTCCTTGCTGCTGTTGTTGTCACTAAGTTGTGTCTGACTCTTTGCAACCTCATGAACTGCAGCACGCCAGGCTTCCCTGTCCTTCACTATTTCCCTGAGTTTGCTCAAATTCATGTCCACTGAATCAGTGATGCCATCCAACCATCTCATCCTCTGTCACCCCCTTTTCCTCCTGCCCTCAATCTTTCCCAGCATCAGGGTCTTTTCCAGGGAGTTGGCTCTTCACATCAGGTGGCCAGAGTGAAAGTCTTTACATGTCACTAATCACTCTAAATGTAAATGGATTAAATTTACCAATCAAAAGGCACAGAAAGGATGGATAGATAAAAAATAAGACAACTATACGCTGCCTATAGGACACTCACTTCAGCTCTAAGGACACACATAGAAACAAAGTGAATAGGATGAAAGAAGATATTTTATGCAAGAGGAAACCAAATGGAAGCAGAGATACTCGTATTTATATGACACAGATTAAACCTTAGGCCAAAAATGGTAACAAGAGGCAAAGAAGGTCACCATGGTTAGAGAACAAGATGTTTGGTTAAAAAAAAGAGGTTACGTGGAATCAATTATTTCTCTATGAAATTGTCAGTGTCTTCACTTTACGGATGTGGCTTCAGTTCAGTTCAGTCACTCAATCGTGTCCGACTCCTTGCGACCCCATGAATCACAGCACACCAGGCCTCCCTGTCCATCACCAACTCCTGGAGTTCACTCAGACTCACGTCCATCGAGTCAGTGATGCCATCCAGCCATCTCATCCTCTGTCATCCTCTTCTCCTCCTGCCCCCAATCCCTCCCAGCATCAGAGTCTTTTCCAATGAGTCATCTCTTTGCATGAGGTGGCCAAAGTACTGGAGTTTCAGCTTTAGCATCATTCCTTCCAAAGAAATCCCAGGGCTGATCTCCTTCAGAATGGACTGGCTGGATCTCCTTGCAGTCCAAGGGACTCTCAAGAGTCTTCTCCAACACCACAGTTCAATTTGTCATTGTCATTGTCATTCTGAGTGAAGTTAGACAGAAACACAAATATTGTATGACATCCCTTATGTGTATATCTAAAAGGAAATGATATAAATGAACTTATTTAAAAAAAAATAGAAACAGACTCACAAACTTAGAGAATGAACTTATGGTTACCCGGCAGGGGGTCGGGGGTGGGGGAAGGTGGCAGAAAGGGATAGATGGGGAATTGGAGCTCAACATGTATACACTGCTATATTTAAAATGAATAACAACTCTGATCAATTTTGAACTGTGGTGTTGGAGAAGACTCTTGAGAGTCCAACCAGTTCAAAAGCTTTTGAACTGTGGCGTTGGATGTGGCTTAGAACTATTAAATAACCTATGACTATACAATCTAGTCAGAGAAGACAATGGCAACCCACTCCAGTACTCTTGCCTGGAAAATCTCATGGACGGAGGAGCCCAGTAGTCTGCAGTCCATAGGGTCACTTAGAGTCGGACACGGCTGAGCGACTTCACTTTCCCTTTTCACTTTCATGCATTGGAGAAGGAAATGGCAACCCACTCCAGGGTTCTTTCCTGGAGAATCCCAGAGATAGGGGAGCCTTGTGGGCTGCCGTCTCTGGGGTCGCACAGAGTCAGACATATGACTTAGCAGCAGCAGCATACAATCTAGTAATTCTCTGGGGTGAGATCTGAATATGGATTTATCCCACTCTAAAGCTTATTTCTTTCATAAAATGTAGCCCATAGCTGTTCACTGTACAAGCAATTCAGTTACAGGAACTCACACAGCAGAGAGAACATTGCAGGCTGGGTTCATCTGGAAGCTGAGTGGAGGGGGATACCCTCTGAGATTGGACTTAAACAGGAGACCCATGGAGAGGAAAGAATCCTGGGTTGAGGGTGGAGGTGGTCAGGAAAGTCCTGGGAGTTTCAGTGGTCAGTAAGCAACTTGTTTGATTGAAGAAGAGGATTTTCAAGTTCCCTGAAGTTAGGGATTGTGTCTGTTGTGAGAACTGAGTTATCCCCAGAGCTTGACACATTTTAAATGCTTGATTGATATCTGTTAAATGAATGAAAGGGTAAATGAATAAAGGTTTCACATCAAAATTGGTTTGAAGCAACCTAAATGTCCATTGACAGAGGCTTGGATAAGGAAGATGTAGCACACATATACAATGGAATATTACTCAGCCATTAAAAAGAAAAAGATAATGCCATTTGTAGCAACATGGATAGACCTAGATTGTCATACTGAGTGAAGTTAGACAGAAACACAAATATTGAATGACATCCCTTATGTGTAGTATCTAAAAGGAAAGGATACAAATGAACTTATTTAAAAAAAAATAGAAACAGACTCACAAACTTAGAGAATGAACTTATGGTTACCGGGCAGGGGGGGCGGGGGTGGGGGAAGGTGGCAGAAAGGGATAGATAGGGAATTGGAGCTCGACATGTATACACTGCTATATTTAAAATGAATAACAAACGAGGACCTACTGTATAGCACAGGCAACTCTGATCAGTGTTATGTGGCAGTCTGGATGGAGGAGAATGGAGACATGTATATGTATGGCTATCTGCTCTGTACCTGAAACTATCACAATATTGTTAACTGGCTATACTCCAACATAAAATAAAAAGTTTTTAAAAATTGGGCTAAAGATAACTGTTTATAGATGGCATAGTTCATTTACTCCATGAATAACACAATTTGACACACCAGTTAAAAAGTACCCAGAAAATAAGATGGTATCAGCCAAATTTATTGAGAAAATATTCAGGGAAATTGAGCTTTCCAAGCATGACTTTGCATTTAGGTGCTGGGGGTATCTTAGAGCACAGGGTGGAAGTGGCTTGGATTAGGCCAGCACATGGACATGTTACCCAAAGCATCTGCTTCGGCCCTTCCATTTGGGGCTTTAGAACCATTGTCCTTCCTGTCAGAACTGCATTTCTTGGAAATTTCTTTCTGAGTTCTCTTTTCACTAGAAATACAATTTGTTGAGATAATGATCTATACAACACTACAAAATATTTCAGGCACCACCTCTGCTTTTAGGGGGAAGACTGGCATTTCAGGTCACTGTTAAAGAATTTCTCTTTTTTGGTGTTGCAGGAACACTGCTTCTCAAACAGTTTCCTCCTGGGGGAGGAGAAGATGATGAATCTCCTAACCTCAGTGTCTCTGACATTTACATCTGTGGGCTTCAGGTAAGACTCATTTCTAAGATATCATGGTTGGTTACTTACAAAAGGTATTGATTAATGGACCCAAGTCAACCTTGAAAAATGTTTCTAATGGATTGCAACAAGGTTCTGTGACTCTATTCATTTTATTATCTACTCGTGAATATATGAATGAAATCCAGACTTCAGACAGACAATTGGAATACATTAGTAATATATGTTGGATGAGAAATTCCAGTAAAAATTTCAGGCTTTAAAGATGTGCTGAAATTCAATCAGTACAAATGATGTCATAGGTTCACAATATCACAAATACAGAATGGGATACATGAGACTATACATCAATTTAAATATAAATGGAAAAGATAGTTTAATTAACTGCTAGTCAAAAAAAGAAACCTGAAACATTGTATTCTCTAGTAAACACTTGCATTTCCATTTGTACCATGACAAGACCTGGTTCCCTGCCCATAGTTAAGGGGTCCAGGAGTGAGCATGTGACTCAAAAATGAGATACCATCGCTTAGTTCTGATTAAATAATTATTAAGTTCATAGTAATTTAAAAAATATGATTATTTTGATATAGAGAATGGTAAGCCAGTCTCCCCTTGAAACCCTAGGTTCTGAAAGGCAAAGCTCTGGATTTGTAGGCAGCCATGTTTTCATCACTGGGCAACAGACGAATCTGCCATGGAGAGAACATCAGCTGAGAGATGAAAAAAGAAACCTCTGTTGAAATTTGGGTTCCTTGGGTCAGTTGTGCCTGTGACTCAGCTCCATTCCTCCTTTCTTGGTATCATTCTATTCTAATAGCCTAATGTGTGTGTGTGTGTGTGTGTGTGTGTGTGTGCATGCACATGTGTGCACATGTGTCTGACTCTTTGCAAACTCATGGACTATAGTCCGCCAAGCTCCTCTGTCCATGGCATTTTCCAGGCGAAGATACTGAAGTGGGTTGCCATTTCCTTCTCCGGGGGATCTCCTCAACCCAGGGATCAAACCCTTGTCTCTTGTGTCTCCTGAACTGGCAGACAGACTTTTTACCACTAGTACCACCTATAACTAAGCAGAACCTGAGAAATTACTTTTTAACTCAAGTTATTTAAGTTTCTGTTATTTATAATACAAAATGTCATAAGTAATAATACACAAACTTAAGCTCCAACTCTAGTGTCTGGAATAAGGGTGGGATAATCATTAAATACTAAATCTCTGCTGCTGCTGCTAAGTTGCTTCAGTTGTGTCCAACTCTGTGCGACCCCATAGACGGCATCCCACCAGGCTCCCCCATCCCTGGGATTCTCCAGGCAAGAACACTGGAGTAGATTGCCATTTCCTTCTCCAATGCATGAAAGTGAAAAGTGAAAGTGAAGTCGCTCAGTCATATCTGACTCTTAGAGACCCCATGGACTGCAGCCTACCAGGCTCCTCCGTCCATGGGATTTTCCAGGCAAGAGTACTGGAGTGGGGTGCCATTGCCTTCTCTGACACTAAATCTCTAGGTAGCTATAATCTCAAGCTCTGTCCTGGCCACACTAGTATGGACTGTTGTGGTCATTTCTGGGTTCAACTTTCTACAGATGCCTGTCAACTGGGAGAAATCTTAGAGGAGGAGGATGCAGCTATGTAGAAAAGTTTAAAGGGCTGCCATGTGGAAGGCAGAGTAGATGTTCTATTTGAGTCAATGGACAAAACTGATCCCAAGAGTAGGAAGTTAGAATGAAGATTTTGACTCAATATAAAGATAGCCTTTTATAAATGGAGACAGTAGCATGGATGCATATACACTAACATATGTAAATAAATAACCAGTGGGAATTTGTATGACTCAGGGAACTCAAATGGGGGCTCTATAATAACACAGAGGGGTGGGAATAGGTGGGAGGTGGAAGGGAGACTCAAGAGGAAGGGGACATATGTACACTTATGATTAATTCATGTTGATGTATGACAGAAATCAAATCAATATTGTAAACCAATTAAAAATAAGTAAATATTAAAAAAATAAAGGTGGCCTTTCTAAACCTTAGAGCTATCCAACAATGGAATGGACGACCTAATGAATGATAAAGGTCTCTATCAATGGGAAGGTTGGCTCTGAACATGGACAGTCACTTATTTGGTAATTTGACAGATAGGTAGCAACTAATAGCTATAATCTGTTGAAGGCTTCCTATATGTAAAGTGCAGTGGTTAATACACGCTTTATATAAATTTACTCATTTAATCTTTATAACAATGAGTGACTATCATACACTAACAATTTTGCAGTACACTTAGGGCTTCCCTGGTGGCTCAGATGGTACAGAATCTGCCTACAATGCAGGAGACCTCAGTTCAACCCCAGTCGGGAAGATCCTTTGGAGAAGGGGATAGCTACCCTTCTTCAGATAGCAAGAATACTGCCTGGAGAATTCCATGGACAGAGGAACCTGGTGGGCTATAGTCCATGGGGTCTCAAAGAGTTGGACATGACTGAGTGGCTAATAAGACAGATAAGACTCATTTAATCTCTATAACGATCAAGCAAAACAGACATTTCATATCCATTTTTTTAAAAGGTACTAAATATTGTACATAGGGCAATATTTCAATAATATTTAAAGGTAAAAAATATGTATAGAATTATACTACAGGTAGTGTCAGTCTTTGTCATAAATACTTGTAATTTTATTATTTCATGGTTATTTAAGTTGATAAATAGTTTTCAACTCACTTCTACAGCAAATGGTAACCTATAAGATTTTTAAATATGGACAAGATAAAGCCCTTTCATCTCCATTATGATTAATTCCGTATGTTTGCCCAACAGCCTCCCTGTAGTGTCTTTAGGACCTAGTGGATAATGGCTTTTCATTTATTCTATAGTAGGAAAATTGACCTTTGTTGTCCTAATATTCACTAGTTGCGAAGCTCAAACACTTTCTTTCATAAGTGGGTAAGATAAGGAGTTAAACTGTCTGCTTTACTATTGCTCATCAACTCTTAAATCTTTAATATTATCTGCTACATGAAAATTCCAAAGACCAACACTGCTTAACATCAGCCTAGAAATGAATCATTTCTTTTGGAGGATAACCTAAATTTGATAACTAACCCAACCTACCATACTCTTTATATAATAAGGAAATCTTATCCATCACACTAACTTCTATATGTATATATATATATACATATAGAAATATATTTTTGAGTTTTAAAATATTTTCTATAGCCATCTGTTCAATTTTGCATTTACTTTTTTTACCAGGTACTGTAACAATTTTGTGACGGCACATCAGTATTGTTTTCCCTTATCTCTTTTCTTAGTTTGCTCCACATTCTTTTTCTTTATAAAATGTCTGTGAAAAGACTAAACATGAACATACAACGATCCCAGCTAAGCCAGATGCAGAGAGACTGAGGGTTAATGCCAGATGCTGGAGGTTCTCTTCAAATTAAATATTCAGCACCAGGTGTTTGAGTTGGCCTAACAAAGGAACATGTGCTTACGAGGGATACAAAGACGGAATTAGAGGGACCAATTCTCATTTGGATAAATTATTTAATCAAAGTATGTAAAGAGGGTTTGAAATCAGAGTAAAAATGAGATTAAGTTAAATCATTCATTCACAGCTATACAAAAGGGTATACAAAAGGGAAATATTGCAATTTGTAAAATTTCTTTTCAAAACTCATACTTAGGACAAATGCTGGTATTTATAATACAGCTAAAGGAAAAACCTCTTTAATTTGCTTTAGTGACAGCATAATATTGTCTGTTTCCAACTCCCTCCAGACTGGTAATATTTAAAATAATCAATTTTTTTTTCATTTGACTTAAAGTAGAAATAGCATTTCTCTCAAAAATGTATTTCTTTACTGAAAGATCTCACAGCTGAAATTCAGGTTGATGCCTTTACAATTGGCTACAGTAAGTGAACTGACCACTCGGTATGACCTCACACAGAAACTAGTGACTTAGCAGCATTCTAAGATGCTTTCTTAACACAAGTAAAGCAAGTCATCACAAATACACTGTGAAATGTGTTTAAGATAGATGTTTACACATGTGTGGATGATGCGGGCAGGTGAATGTTGCTATTGCCAAAGTTGCTACTGTTTCAGAAAGCTATCATGAGGGCAGGATGCTAATTTTACCATGAGATGTATTTATCAAGGTAGCACTGTCATTACTTACATTTATTTCATAAAAGTTACTTTTTAAGAATATAATATAGATGAACAAGAAAGTAGCCTCTTAAAAATATTTCAGACAATATTACAGACAACAAATGCAAATGCATAGCTGTATTGTCAACACACAGGAGTCTCCTTTCTTCTTTGCCAACTATCACCTTGCAGAAATAAGCTGAATACACAGAAGAACTGTACAAAAAAGATATTCATGACCCAGATAATCATGATGGTGTGATCACTCACACTCACCTAGAGCCAGACATCCTGGAATGTGAAGTCAAGTGGGCCTTAGGAAGCATCTCTTTGAACAAAGCTAGTGGAGGTGATGGAATTCCAGTTGAGCTATTTCAAATCCTGGAAGATGATGCTGTGAAAGTGCTGCACTCAATATGCCAGCAAATTTGGAAAACTCAGCAGTGGCCACAGGACAGGAAAAGGTCAGTTTTCATTCCAATCCCAAAGAAAGGCAATGCCAAAGAATGTTCAAACTACTACACAATTGCACTCATCTCACATGCTAGTAAAGTAATGCTCAAAATTCTCCAAGCCAGGCTTCAGCAATACGTGAACCGTGAACTTCCAGATGTTCAAGCTGGGTTTAGAAAAGGCAGAGGAACCAGAGATCAAATTGCCAACATCTGCTGGATCATTGAAAAAGCAAGAGAGTTCCAGAGAAACATCTATTTCTGCTTTATTGACTATGCCAAAGCCTTTAACTGTGTGGATCACAATAAACTCTGGAAAATTTTGAAAGAGATGGGAATACCAGACCACCTGACCTGCCTCTTGAGGAATGTATATGCAGGTCAGGAAGCAACAGTTAGAACTGGACATGGAACAACAGACTGGTTCCAAATAGGAAAAGGAGTACATCAAGGCTGTATATTGTCACCCTGCTTATTTAACTTACATGCAGAGTACATCATGAGAAACGCTGGGCTGGAAGAAGCACAAGCTGGAGTCAAGATTGCCGGGAGAAATATCAATAACCTCAGATATGCAGATGACACCACCCTTATGGCAGAAAGTGAAGAGGAACTAAAAAGCCTCTTGATGAAAGTGAAAGTGGAGAGTGAAAAAGTTGGCTTAAAGCTCCACATTCAGAAAACGAAGATCATGGCATCTGGACCCATCAATTCATGGAAAATAGATGGGGAAACAGTGGGAACAGTGGCTGACTTTATTTTTTGAGGCTCCAAAATCACTGCAGATGGTGATTGCAGCCATGAAATTAAAAGATGCTTACTCCTTGGAAGGAAAGTTATAACCAACCTAGATAGCATATTCAAAAGCAGAGACATTACTTTGTCAACAAAGGTCCGTCTAGTCAAGGCTATGGTTTTTCCAGTAGTCATGTATGGATGTGAGAGTTGGACTATAGAGAAAGCTGAGCACCAAAGAATTGATGCTTTTGGACTGTGGTGTTGGAGAAGACTCTTGCGAGTCCCTTGGACTGCAAGGAGATCCAACCAGTCCATCCTAGAGGAGATCAGTCCTGGGTGTTCATTGGTGGGACTGATGTTAAAGCTGAAACTCTAATACTTTGGCCACCTGATGCGAAGAGCTGACCCATTTGAAAAGACGCTGATGCTGGGAAAGATTGAGGGCAGGAGGAGAAGGGGACGACAGAGCATGAGATGGTTGGATGGCATCACCAACTCAGTGGACATGGGTTTGGGTAGACTCTGGCGGTTGGTGATGGACAGGGAGGCCTGGTGTGCGGCAGTTCATGGGGTCACAAAGAGTCGGATATGACTGAGCATCTGAACTAAACTGAACTGAACTTATCATTCTGGAATGGATTCTTTCAAGTCTTTCAAACAGCAGATTATTTTTATATTAAAAAGGGTAGGAAAAAAGCAAATTTCATGTCTGTTTCTGATACATTGTTGGACTTCCTATGGTTTACAACAAGAAACACTTTAATATGGTTTAAACTTGCTCTAAAATCCATCATTTATGTCCAAAACCTTTAGAACACTGAGATTTATTCCAAAGTCCTCATGTTAGTCATGATCATTAGAGGCTGAACATGGCAGGAATCAAGAGAACATAGGATGCCCCATTAGTCAAATGATAGAACTGCAAATGAAATACCATCACTCTCATGTAAACATCATATATTTCATGATTTCACAAATACGGTGATGCAAATGTGTACGCTTTAAGCATACAACACTGAATATTTAAATGATATGGGATATGCTTAAAATAAAATGAAAAATAGAATAATAGAATAATGTAAATAATAATCTTGTTTGTTACAGAATGGCTGGATAGTAACTGGTTAATTCAGATGTAATATTATGGTAAAATATTGATCTTGCAGTCTAAGGGGCTCTGAAGAGTCTTCTCCAACACCACAGTTCAAAAGCATCAATTCTTTGGCGCTCAGCTTTCTTCATGGTCCAATTCTCACATCCATGCATGCCTAATGGGTAAATCATGGATTCATGGACCTTTCTCGGCAAAGTAATGTCTCTGCTTTTTATAAACTGTCTAGGTTGGTCATAGCTTTTCTTCTAAGGAGCATACCTGTGGCATAACAAGTGGTTTTCACTACCTGTGGCATACCAAGTTGACGATGTCAAAATCTAAGAAACTTAATATTTTTTTAGTATTTTTACCATAATATTACAATATCATTTTAAAAGTTACATGCATTTTTAAAAATAAGACTTGCCATAAAAACATTCAGACCCCTCATCTATGCTAACCCACCACCAACTCCCTCTCTCCTTAAGTAGTTATGTTTAATTTTTCTAGCTATTTCTTCTGGAATTTATTCTGAGTTGGGTTTGTGTGTGTGTGTGTGTTGGGGGGTGGTGGTTGGTATGGATAGTTTTTGTTTTTGCTTTGCTTTTTGGCTGTGCCATATGACTTGTGGGATCTTAGTTCGCTGACCAGGGATTGAACCCAGGCCCATAGCAGTGAGAACGCCAAGTCCTAACCACTGGACCACCAAGGAATTCCCTCTGTATTTTGAAATAACACGTGTGTGCTATACTATTGCTTCCTGAGAGGATGTATTAGTTTTCTGTTGCTTGTGTAACAAATGACCACAAACTTCGTGGCTTAAAAAACACAGACTTACTATCTTACAGTTCTGCAGAAGAGAAGTCCAACACTGGCCAAACTGGGCTAACATTGAGCTGTCAGCTCTGTTTCCTCCTGGATGCCCTAGAGCAGCATCCACTTCCTCACTTTTCCATCTTCTAGAGGCCACCCACATTCATTGGCTCATGGCCCCGTTCACCAGCAACCTTGCATCGCTGTGCTTTTCTTCTGTAGTCACATCGTCCTTTGAGAGACCCTCTGCCTCCCTCTTTCATTTTTAAGGATGCTTATGATTTTCTTGGGCTCACTGAATCATCTAGCATGATCTTCCTGTTGTAAGGTCGGATTATTAGCAATCTTAATTCCATCCAGTAGCTTAATTGCTCTTTACCATGTAATGTAACGTATTCACAGGTTCTGAGGATTAGGATGTGGATATTTTGTGGGGAGGAGTAGGTATTTGTTTCAATTAACAAAGGGGTCATGGGGATGTTGCCATCCAAAAAGAAGAGTTTTGCTCAATTTCCTTGTTTTTACTGCAACAGCCTATCTTGTCTATTCCTGGTGTCTCTGAGTCCCTTGGTTCAATTTTTCATCTAGTCTTTGGCTGTTGTGAAGGAAGATCTGACAACACGCATCTAGAAAGGGAACCTAGGATTTTTTCTGCTTCCTCCACCTTCCCCCATCCCCTTCCCCTACCCTCAGCCAGGCAAGAATACTGGAGTGGGTTGCCATATCCTACTCCAGGGGATCTTCCTGACCCAGGGGTTGAACCTACATCTCTTGTGTCTCCTGCATTGGCAGGAGGATTTTTTTATGCTGCACCAGTCGGAAAGCCCTCCGCAGTGTCATGTCCCCTCCAAATCTTGAAACTCTCTGAGGTTCTTTGTGTTGTGAATCGACTTTTTTCCCTGAAAGAAATTGGCTTCTTTCTGCTTATAAGCATTTTTGCCCATTTTCCCCTCTCTGTTTCTCTTGTTTCTTGTGGGTAAAAAACTTTGCTGCAATTTATTAGAGTTTAAAGAGAGAGTAGAGACAAACATGTGTGTTCCATCAGCCATGTCCAACCAGAAATTTAGGATACTCATTTTACAGAGGAAAAGCAAAGTCCCAAAGCTATCAAATAACTTGCCTATGCTCACAAAGCCAGTTAATTTGGAGCCAGAATTCCTGTCTAGGCTTTTCTGATTCTTGCATTGGGAAGAAGATAAAATGAGATGAACTTTAAGTTCTCTCCCTAATCTAAGACTTTATGGATACAATTAACCACAGTGATTCTCAAGATTTATTGCCTTTCTGATCGGAAAGGCAATTTAAATTTATATACATGCCATATAATGTCTATAAGATGATAATTACCTTGAGAATTTTATATATCTTTTTAACTCATGTGTCATAAACATAATGGTCACCTGATAGAAGAATGAAATAATAAAAAAATTCTTATTTGCTAACAGATTTGATCTTCAGGGTCTCCTAATCTATAATTCTAGAAATGGTTAGTGTCAGAGCTAGAGCTCAAATCCAGCCCTGATATAATGTGAGGGTTACTCTAGAGTAGGGTTTCTGTGCTTTGTGAGTCAGCAGTCTACTCATGTGGTGTTTCCAAGGCTCTTTCAAAAGCACATGTAAGACAAGAGGCCACAGACATCTATGTGGATTATTAGCACTTGGTATATATTGGTACAGGATCAAAATTTTGGATAATTTTTCTTGTTGACACTTTTGGTATTTGGGGCTAGAAGGCATCAATGTTAGCAATAAAATTCTTGCAGTTTCCTATTACCAGACAGAATGGAGATGGTATTAAGCCTGGGCTATAACTTTAAAGGATTTGAGAATTGTAAAATTTATAGTGTCCAGAGAATGAGAAGATAAACCACAGAGTTGGAGAAAATACTGTCAAAATACACATCTGATAAAGAACTGTAATCCAACATATACAAAAAATTAAAACTCAACAGTATGAAAACAAACCAACTACAGTGGGGAAAAGATCTTAGCAGATACCTCACCAAAGAAGATATACAGATGGCAAACAAACATATGAAAAGATATGCCACATCTTGTCATTGCGGAATGCAAGTTAGCACAACAGTGAGTTACCACTACACACCTATCAGAATTGCCAAAATCCAGAACACTGACAATACCAAACGCTGACAAGGATGTGGAACAACAGGAACTCATTCATTGCTGATGGGAGTGTGAGGTGATACAGTCAGTTTGGAAGATAGTCTGATGGTTTCTTACAAAACTAAACATACTCTTACCATACAGTTCAGCAATCATAGAGTCTAACTGTGCAAACTGAGGCAAGTTGTGTTATTTCTCCAAACCTCAGATGCTTCAGTAACATTCACTTTAAAACACCAACCCCTTAACACATACATACTACTATAAATAAAATAGATAACCAAGAAGGATCTATTGTATAGCACAGGGAACTATACTCAATATTTTGTAAAAACTTATAAAGGAAAAGAATCTGAAAAAAAAAAAAAATATATATATGTATAAGTGAATCAATTTGCTGTACACCCAACACAACATTTTAAATCAATATATTTCAATAAAAAAAGAGAAAAAAATTTTTACAAACTCATTTAAAAACTTATTTCATCTTCTATTTGTTTTTTCTACCTGTGCAAATACATGTGTTTAAATGAATAAAATACACTTTCCACAGATGTTTACTTAAAAAATAAAATACCAATCATTTAGGAGGAATGTGAAGGAGAAATGGAAAAATACATTAGGAGTTAGTGCCTGCCAATAGATATCAGTTCCATTCCCCCCTTTCCCATTATAAATAAGGGGATTCTGGTGACAATAATGAAGTACATTTTACTTTAATTTAAAAACTACAAAGCAGTTTCATATACATTCATAGAATGATCAAATATTAGTATTTGAAGATAATTTTAAAATTATCTAATTCTTTATTCCTATCCATGAATAAACTGGGGTCAAGAGACTCTATGTAAAATGTATCCAAGGCCATTCAGTTAGATAAGGGCAAGATTAAGATGAAAAACATGGGTGATACTCTGCTCCTAAACACACCTTTGGGTATATTTTATCTTTATGGATGATGTAGAGTAATATAATGGTAGCTATTATTTATAATCACTTACATACAGAAATCAAAGTGATTACATTCTTTGTAGCCAAAGATGCAGAAGTTGTATACAGTAAGCAAAAAGAAGCCTGGAGCTGACTGTGGCTCAGATCGTCAGCTCCTCATAGCAAAATTCAGGCTTAAACTAAACTGGGAAAAGCACTCGGCCAGCCAGGTATGACTTAAATCAAATCCCATGTGAATTCACAGTAGAAGTAACAATTAGATTCCAGGGGCTAGATCTAGTTAACAGTGTGCCTGAAGAACTATGGGCAAAGGTCTGTGATACTGTGTAGGAGGCGGTGAACAAAACCATCCCAAAGCAAAAGAAAAGCAAGAAGGCGAAGTGGTTATCTGACGAGGCTTTACAAATAGCAGAAGCATGAAGAGAAGTGAAAAACAAGGGAGAGAGGGAAAGGTACATCCAGTCAAATGCAGAGTTTCAAGGGAGAGCTAGGAGAGACAAGAAGGCCTTCTTCAATGAACAGTGTTTAATAATAGAAGAAGACAACAGAAGCGGAAAGACTAGAGAGCTCTTCAGAAAAATTGAAAACATCAAGGGAACATTCCACCCAAAGATGGGCACAATAAAGAATAAAAATGGTCGAGTCCTAGTAGATGCTGAAGAGATCAAGAAGAGATCGAAAGAATATATGGAAGAACTGTATAAAAAAGATCTTAATGAACCAGATTACTATGATGGTGTGGTTAGTCACCCAGAGCCAGACATTGGAGTGTGAAGTCATGTGGGCTTTAAGAAGCACTGCTGTTAATAAAACTAGTGGATGTGATGAAATTCCAGCAGAATTATTCAAATCCCTAAAGGACGATGCCATCAAGGTTTTGCATTCATTATGTCACCAAATCTGGAAGACCGAGCAGTGGCCACAGGACTGAAAAAAGTAAATCCTCATCCCACTTCCCAAGAAGGGTAGTACCAAAGAATGTGCTAACCATCGGACAATTGGACTCATCTCCCATGTTGATAAGGTCATGCTAGGCTTCAGCATTATGTGAACCAAGAACTTCCAGATGTCCAAGCTGGGTTTAGAAAGGGAAGAGGAACTAGAGATCAAATTGCCAACATTTGCTGGATTATAGAGAAAGCAAGGGTATTTCAGAAAAACATCTATCTCTGTTTCATTGACTGCACTAAAGCCTTTGACTGTGTGGATCACGACAAATTGTGGAAAGCTCTTAGAGAGATGGAAATATCTTACCTGTCTCCTGAGAAACCTGTATGCAGGTCATGAAGCAACAGCTAGAACCCTGTATGGAACAACTGACTGGTTCAAGAACAAGAAAGAGAACAACAGGGCTGTCTGCTATCTCCCTGTTTGTTTAATCTGTATGCTGAGCACATCATGAGAAATGCCAGGCTGGATAAGCTGGAATCAAGACAGGTAGGAGAAACATCAACAACCTCAGATATGTGGGTGATACCACTCTAATGGCAGAAGGCGAAGAGGAACAAAAGAGCCTCTTGATGAGGGTGAAGGAGAAGAGTGAAAGAGTCAGCTTAAGACTAAATATTAAAAGAAAACTAAGATTATGGCATCTGGCCCCATTACTGTATGGCAAATAGAAGGGGAAAATGTAGAAGTTGTGATAGATTTCCTCTTCTTGGGCTCCAAAATCACTGCAACAGTGACTGCAGCCATGAAATCAGAAAGTGTTTGCTTCTTGGCAGGAAAGCAATGACAAACCTATACAGTGTGTTGAAAAGCAGAAACATTAAGTCCATATAGTCAACAGACGTACATATAGTCAAGGTTGTGGTCTTCCCTGTGGTCACGTACGGTTGTGAGAGCTGGACTGTAAAGAAGGTAGAACACCAAAGAATTGATGCCTTTGAACTGTAGTGCTGGAGAAGACTCCTCAGAGCGCCCTGGACTGCAAGATCAAACCAGTCAATCTTAAGGGAGATCAACCCTGAGTACTCACTGAAAGGACTGATGCTGAAGCTGAAGTTCCGGTATTATGGTCATCTGATGCGAACGGATGACTCATTGAAAAAGTCCCTGATGCTGGGAAAGGTTGAGCTCAGGAGGACAAGAGGGCATCAGAGGATGAGATGGATGGCATCACCAATGCAATCAACATGAACTTGGGTGAACTCTGGGAGATGGTGAGGGACAGAGAGGCCTGGCATGCTGCAGTCCATGGGGGTTGCAAAGAGTCAGATATGACTGGGTGACTGAACAACAACAATAATCATTTACCAAATTCCAAGATTTTCCCAATACTTTCTCATCTAATTCCTATAACAATATTCCAAGGTGGGTACTATTATTTTCCCATTCAAGGAATTAGGAGTGGAGGCTCAGAGAGGTTGAGGAACATTTATAAGTTCACTCAGCCAACAAGAGACAGTGTAGGAATGGGTCTGACAAATTCCACAAAAGTGTTGTCAAATGGGGTTATTAAAGGACAGTTTGGGTGGAATTAGTTGCACTGTTCAAACCACCTGTATGAGTAACTCCCTGAAACTGGTATTTATTGCTAGGAAACACAGTAGTGAAAAGTCTATCTGCTTTGGAGTTAGGCAGACCTGGGTTGGAGTTGGAACTTCAGAGGATATCTTTTGAGTGGAGTGGTTGAGTATGCACTCTGGTGTCTATCTGACCCCTGTTCCAGGCCTGGCACTGCCACTGAGCAATTATGTAACCTCCAATTATGTGCTACTTGTCCTCTCTAACCTCTTTCTCCCATCTGTGGAATAGGCATAATAATAGTATCAACCTCGCTGGGTTGTTGTCAAGAGGAAATGAGACCAAGAATGTTTAAGCAAACAGTAGAGACACAGCATTTTGCACCATGCTTGTTACCTAGAGGGTGCTTACTGAATGCTAACTCTCATTATTATTGTTTTCAATAATTTCCTAACCTCTCTGAGTCTTGTTTTTTTTATTAGTAAAATGGGAAAATGATATCTGTGTTATAGTATAATCATTAAAGAAATGTATGCAAAGTACCTGGCACCAAATAAATGGCAACTCAAAAGTCCAGAGTGCCCTAGAGACTTTCATCACTGAGTCTCTGCAGATAAATACTGAGCATTCGGAAAAGTGTAGGTAAGTAGTCTCAATGCCAGTAATGCTGTCCCAGATGGGAAGTTGCTTCCTTATACTCATGTTCTTGGAGAGGGAAATGGCAACCCACTCTAGTATTCTTGCTTGGGAAATCCGGAATGGACAGAGGTGCCTGGTGGGCTACAGTCCATGGGGTCACAAGAGTCAGACACAACTTAGTGACTAAACCACTCCCACCGCCCATGTTCTATTTTGTAAAACCAACTATCAGAAGTAAATGAAAAGCTACAGATGAGGAAAGACGTCAGCTTTGCCCAGGACTAATTTTTTTAAACGGCTGAAATGCTCTCAACCCCAAGGTTGAAAAGAAAAATCTGTTGTTCTTTTGCCTTCCTCCAACATTCACTGAGAGCTGAGTTTGCTGAGACATTAGACTTAGCTTATAAGAAAAATGATTTAAACTAGTTAAAATAGCAATAGTTCCAGAAGGCTCTTGAGGAGGGAATAAAATGGTGGGCGTTTCATGGCTTTGCAAAGAGTGTGGAGTGTGATGCCTTTTCTCAAGCGTGCATCTTGTGCCTCATGATTCACACTATGTGGTGAGGTACTGCTCATATCACACCCAAGTGGCTGAGTCTTCTCATGCTCCTTGGCAGGCAGAGAAACGAGTGGTTTTCTGAAGCCAGTGTATGCTTGGGGATGGGGAGGGGCTGCAGGTAGCATGGTAGGTTGGGAGCAGGGGTCCTGGACCAGAAGTTCCCTTGAGTGCACAATGGGTAGGAAAAACTATCCATCCCCAAGATGCTGTCGTGGGTGGTAAGAAGAGAGACCACTCAGGAGAGCCCTGATGGGAATGTGACCTTGCTGGGTGCCTCTGCCTTCAGCCACAGTGCCCTGAGGTCTCCCTGCTGCTGCTGCTGCTGCTGCTAAGTCACTTCAGTCGTGTCCGACTCTGTGCGACCCCATAACCTAAAGAAGGCTTAGTGAGGTTGGTTCCTGACATTGTGGTAGCCCTTCTCCTTCAGATTCCCTCACAGAGGATAGGGTGCACAGGGGCAGAGTGGGATGTCAGAAACCACTGGGAAACAGAGAGGGCATAAGACAAACCCCAGCTTACTTTTTTATCAGCTGGGGACCCCAGGGAAGTAAATAAATCCACACCCCTATGTTGCTCCCTGACTCAACCATCTGTAAAATAAGAACTGTGAAAATAAAACACAGAAATGTGTTTGCTATGATGTATTGTGGGTGCTCCAAAAATGTCTTCAAATATTTAAAAATCATTAATGTTAAATGTTGGAGAAATAGAGAATACATCGTAAACAGCGACAACAAAAATAAAACCAAACCCCTGAATCAAAACCAAACCTGAGCTTTCCAGGCCTCCTGTTCAAAGCATGAAATAACACCCAGTGGATTGTTCTGATGATTACTTCAAGTCTAAATTGGTAGTACTGTTTAAAAAAATAACCATTGATTTATATTTTACTGGCTTAAAACTCCCTTGAAAGATGTTTTCATCAGTGACATACTCTTTCTAAATTAATTTGAGAGATTAAGTCATAGGACTGTTTGAAGGAACTTAAAAACAATTCTTCTTTAACACTTGTTATCTCAATAAATAAATGAATTTCTAACTTTGGTATTTCACATTAAGTAATCGCCTATAGTCTAGAAAAAAGTCTTTATATTTCTGAAAAGCTTCCTACTATCATCTTAATTATGACAAAGTATTTAATTTTGTATGAATATTGCCCTTTTCACAGCTCACATGATTGCACAAAGATCAATTAATGGATTCTGAATCCCTGATTTGCATAGTTTGAGGCCATAACTACGAAGACTCAGAATATTCTTTTTTTTTTTATAAATTAGCTCATTTCCAACTCCAGTACTCTTGCCTGGCAAATCCCATGGACGGAGGAGCCTAGAAGGCTGCAGTCCATGGGGTCGTTGAGCGTCAGACACAACTGAGTGACTTCACTTTCATTTTTCACTTTCATGCATTGGAGAAGGAAATGGCAACCCACTCCAGTGTTCTTGCCTGGAGAATCCCAGGGATTGGGGAGCCTGGTGGGCTCCCATCTATGGGGTCGCACAGAGTTGGACATGACTGAGGTGACTTAGCAGTAGTAGCAGCAGCAGCAGCTCATTTCCAAAGAGCAGCCAAAACTGGATCCCCTGACTATTCCAACCTTTTCTTATAGGAAATAAAGGTACAATAAATACATTTCCCCAAATAGAATTTGTAGGTTTCCATATAGAAAGGCAAAAGCTACACCTCCCCAAAATAATAGTGCCCAAGAAGGAGAGGAAATAGTATTTATTGAGCATCTGCTTTGGAATCTAAAAGCATTAGATGCATGATCTCATTATACTTTCACAGGCTCCATTTCATTTAATCCTTACAGCAACACTGTGACATAGACATTGCTTCCATTTTTCTGCATCCTGCTTCCCAAACCTGTCTCTCTCCCCAGTCATCCTCCCTGCTTAAATTCCAGGTAGACATTGCTTCCCAGCATTTTCATATCTTGGCATACCTGGAAAGGTGTAACATTTGCATGGCACATTGAAACAAACAACAGAGTCCTCTGAAACACTTTAGATAAGTCTTGGTGAAATATACGTATATAAAATAAGAAAAATAAAGCACATATATTATAGAAGATATTAAATATGGAATTTGTACCATCCTTAAAAATTAAAATTTTTTGAGAAACTTAAAGCCTACTTTTGCAAACAATACTTCATTTTTTATTAGAAAAGTTTATTGAGGCTTAACATTCAGTGAAATACACCGATTTTAATACACTTTTGATCATTTTTGACAAGTGGACAAATACCTAGGCCCCAATCAAGATACAGAACATTTTTTCACCCTAAAAAGTTTTTTTTTTGTGTGCTAGCAATCAGTCAATGGCCCAAGAAGCAGCCCCTTGATCTGGTATCTATTACTGTGGAAAAGACTTTGTACAAATGGAATAAATCAGTGTATACTCTTTAGTGTCTGACTCCTTTTATTAAGCTTAATATATTAAAGATTCATTCAGTTTGTTGCATGTATTGGTAATTTGTTACAGGCATACCTCATTTTATTGTGTTTCATTTTATTATGCTTTGGAAATACTGCTGTTTTTTCCCACAAATTAAAGATTTGTGGCAACCTTGTGTTGAGCAATCTATTGGCACCATTTACCATTTTTTCAATAGCATTTGCTTACTGCAGATCTCTGTGTCACATTTTGGTAATTCTCATAGTAGTTCAAACTTTTTCATTATTGTTATAGTTGATATGGTGATCTGTGATCAGTGATCTTTGATGTTACAATTGAAATTTTTTTGAGGCTCCATGAACCATGCTCATATAAGACGGTGAACTTAATAGATAAATTCTGTATGTGTTCTGACTGTTCCATGGATCAGGCTGTTCCCTCATCTTTCTCTCTCTCCTTGGGCGTCCTTATTCCCTGAGAGACAATATTGATATTAAGCCAATTAATAACCCTATTCTGTCAAAGGAAGATTCACATGTCTTTCAATTTAAATCAAAAACTAGAAATGATTAAGCTTAGTGAGGTGGGTGGTGGTGGTTCTCGCTAAGTCATATCCAACTCTTGTGACTCCATGGACTGTAGCCCACCATGTCCCTCTGTCCATGAAATTTCCCAGGCAAGAATACTGGAGTGGGTTGCCATTTCCTTCTCCAAGGGATCTTCCTGACCCAGGGATTGAACCTGGGTTTCCTGCATTGCAGACAGTCTTCTGCACTGCAGGCGATTCTTTTCTGCTGATCCACCAGGGAAGCCCAAGCTTAGTGAGGAAGGCATGTCAAAGCTGAGATAGATTAAAAGCTAGGTGAATGTATGGCAAAAACCACTACAATATTGTAAAGTAATTAGCCTCTAATTAAAATAAATTAATTAATTTACCAAAAAAAAAAAAAAGCTAGGTTTCTTTCACCAAACAGTTAGCCAACTTGTGACTGCAAAGGAAAAGTTCTTTGAAATTAAAAGTTCTACTCCAGTGAATACATGAATGACAAGAAAGCAAAACAGCCTTACTGCTGATATGGAGGAAGTTTTAGTGATCTGGACAGAAAATCAAATTAACCACAACATCTTCTTAGGCAAAAGACTAACCCAGAAGAAGACTCTAACTCTCTTCAGTTCTATGAAGGCTGAAAGAGGTGAGGGAATTGCAGATGAAAAGTTTGAAGCTAGCAGAGGTTGGTTCATAAGATTTAAGGAAAAAAGCCATTTCTGCAATATGAAAGTGTGAGGTGAAGCAGCAAGTGCTGATGTAGAAGTTACCTACAAAATCTAGCTAAGATAGCTATGGAAGGTAGCTACACTAAACAGCAGATTTTCATTGTAGACAAAACAGTCTTGTGTTGGAAGAAGATGCCATCCAGGACCTCCATGGCTAGAGAGAAGTCAGTGCCTGTGTCCAAAGTTTCAAACGACAATGTGATTCTCTTGTTAGGGGCTAATACAGCTGGTGACTATAAATTGAAATAAGTGCTCATTTATCATTCTGAAAACCCTAGGACCCTTCAGAATTGTGCTAGGTCCACTCTGCCTATGCTCTACATGTGGACCAACAAAGCCTAGATGATAGCACGTCTGTTTACAACACAGTTAACTGGATATTTTAAACCCTCTATGAGACCTACTGCTCAGAAAAGTGATTCCTTTAAAAATGTTACAGCTCACGACAATGTACCTGACCACTACAGGCCTCTGATAGAGATGTAAAAATTCATGTTGCTTTCATGCCTGCTAACACAACATCTATTCTAGAACCCATGATCAAGGAGTAATTTTGACTTTCAAGTCTTACTTTAAGTAATACATTTTGTAAGGTTATCATTGCCATAGAGAGTAATGGATTTGGGCAAAGTAAATTTTAAAACTTCTGGAGAGGATTCACAATTCTTGATTCCATTAAGAAGATTTGTGATTCATGGGAAGAAGTCAAAATATCAACGTTAACAAGAGTTTGAAAGAAGTTGACTTTAGCCCTCATGAATGATTTTAAGGGGTTCAAGACTTCACAGGAAGAATTAACTGCAGATGTCATAGAAACAGCCAGAGAACTAAAATTACTAAGTGGAGCCTGAAGATATGAAGATGATAAAACATTAATGGATTCAGTTCAGTTCAGTCGCTCAGATGTATCTGACTCTTTGCGACCCCATGAATTGCAGCACGCCAGGCATCCCTGTCTATCACCAACTTCCGGAGTTTACCCAAACTCATGTCCATTGACTTGGTGATGCCATCCAGCCATCTCATCCTCTGTCGTCCCCTTCTCCTCCTGCCCTCAATCCTTCCCAGCATCAGGATCTTTTCCAATGAGTCAACTCTTCACATGAGGTGGCCAAAGTATTGGAGTTTCAGCTTCAACATCAGTCCTTCCAATGAACACCCAGGACTGATCTCCTTTAGGATGGACTGGTTGGATCTCCTTGCAGTCCAAGGGACTCGCCAAGAGTCTTCTTCAACACCACAGTTCAAAAGCATCAATTCTTCAGCACTCAGCTTTCTTCACAGTCCAACTCTCATATCCATACATGACCACAGGAAAAACCATAGCCTTGACTAGACGAACCTTTGTTGGCAAAGTAATGTCTCTGCTTTTGAATATGCTATCTAGGTTGGTCATAACTTTCCTTCCAAGGAGTAAGCATCTTTTGATTTCATGGCTGCCATTACCATCTGCAGTGATTTTGGAGCCCCCAAAAATAAAATCTGACACTGTTTCCACTGTTTCCTCATCTATTTCCCATGAAGTGATAGGACCAGATGTCATGATTTTAGTTTTCTGAATGTGGAACTTTAAGCCAACTTTTTCACTCCTCTCTTTCACTTTCATCAAGAGGCTTTTTAGTTCCTCTTCACTTTCTGCCATAAGGGTGGTGTCATCTGCATATCTGAGGTTATTGATATTTCTCCCGGCAGTCTTGATTCCAGCTTGTGTTTCTTCCAGCCCAGTGTTTCTCATGATGTACTCTGAATATAAGTTAAATAAGCAGGGTGACAATATACAGCCTTGACGTACTCCTTTTCCTATTTGGAACCAGTCTGTTGTTCCATGTCCAGTTCTAACTGTTGCTTCCTGACCTGCATAGGTTTCTCAAGAGGCACTTCAGGTGGTCTGGTATGCCCATCTCTTTCAGAATTTTCCAGTTTCTTGTGATCCACACAGTCAAAGGCTTTGGCATAGTCAATAAAGCAGAAATAGATGCTTTTCTGGAACTCTCTTGCTTTTTCAATGATCCACCGGATGTTGGCAATTTGATCTCTGGTTCCTCTGCCTTTTCTAAAACCAGCTTGCACATCTGGAAGTTCGTGGTTCACATGGCTTGGAGAATTTTGAACATTACTTTGCTAGCATGTGAGTTTTGCCAAGAGAACACATTGGTCATAGCAAACACCCTCTACCAACAACACAAGAGAAGATGGACATGGACATCACCAGATGGTTAACACCGAAATCAGATTGATTATATTCTTTGCAGCCAAAGATGGAGAAGCTCTATACAGTCAGCAAAAACAAGACTGGGATCTGACTGTGGCTCAAACCATGAACTGGAGAAGGAAATGGCAACCCACTCCAGTGTTCTTGCCTGGAGAATCCCAGGGACAGGGGAGCCTGGTGGGCTGCCATCCATGGGGTCACACAGAGTCGGACATGACTGAAGCGACTTAGCAGCAGCAGCAGCAGCAGACCATGAACTCCTTATTGCCAAATTCAGACTTAAATTGAAGAAAGTAGGGAAAACCACTAGACCATTCAGATATGACCTAAAGCAAATCCCTTATGATTAATGGATTAGGAGTTGCTTTCTTATGAATGAGCAAAGAAAGTGGTTTCTTGAAATGGAATCTACTGGTGAAGATGCTATCAGTTCAGTTCAGTCGCTCAGTCGTGTCTGAATCTCGACCCCATGAATCGCAGCACGCCAGGCCTCCCTGTCCATCACCAACTCCTGGAGTTCACTCAAACTCATGTCCATTGAGTCAGTGATGCCATCCAGCCCTCTCATCCTCTGTCATCCCCTTCTCCTCCTGCCCCCAATCCCTTCCAGCATCAGAGTCTTTTCCAATGAGTCAACCGTTCGCATGAGGTGGCCAAAGTATTGGAGTTTCAGCTTTAGCATCATTCCTTCCAAAGAAATCCCAGGGCTGATCTCCTTCAGATGAAGATGCTATAGGGTTATTGAAATGACAACAAAAAATTTAGCATATGACATAAACTTAGATGATAAAGCAGCAGCAGGGTTGGAGAGGATTGACTCCAGTTTTGAAAGACATTCTATTAATACTGTGCATAAAATGCTATCAACCAGCATTTCACACTACACGGAAATTATCCATGACAGGAAGATGTGGCTTTGCCACAGCCACCCCAAACCTCAACAGCCACTACCCCAATCAGTCAGCAGCCACAAATATCAGGGCAAGGCCAACACCACCAACAAAAGAAATTCCCTCAAAATTCAGATGTCGGTTAGCTTTTTTTTAGCAATTAAGTATTTTTAAACTGGGGTATGTAAACTGTTATTTTTCAGACATGATGGTATTGCACACTCATCATGTAGTGGACTACAGTCTAGTATGAACATAACTTTCATAGGCACTAGGAAACAAAAAAATATTGTGTGACTTGCTTTATTGCAGTATTGCGGTATTTACTTTACTGCATGGTCTGGAACCAAACCTGCAATATCTCTAACATGCCTGTGTATAGATATCCAGTTGTACAGCCATCACGCTTTAATGATACTTTCCTTTACTGTTTGAATTTCTTAGGTGCCCTTGTTGAAAAATCATTTCACTACATATGTGTGGATTGCTCTGTTTTGTTCCAAGAATCTATTTACCTATCTTTTAACCAATATCACACTCTTATGATTAATGTAGCTTTTAAGCAAGTACTGAAATGAAGCTAAGTCCTCCAGACTTGTTTATCCTTTTGAAAATTTGACCCTTGTAGATCCTTCTTGTTTACATATGTTTTATATATATATATAATTTATTTTTCCTTTGGCTCATGGCATGAGGAACTTCCCCGACCAGGCATCAAACATGCATGCCCTGCAGTGGAAGTGCAAAGTCTTAACCCTAGGCCACCAGGGAAGCCCCTTGTTGAAGTTTTAGAATCAACTTGTCAATTTCCATACATAGTCTGCTGTTATTTTGGCTGGGGTAGCACTGATTCTAGAGCATTTGAGTAGAATTCCCATAGTAACACACTGAATCTTCCCACTCAAGAACATGGAATTTTTTTCCCTTTATGTCTTTAATTTCTCTTAGCAATGATGTTTAGTTTTCAGTATAAAAGTGCTGTGTATCTTTTGTTAAATTGATCCTTAAGTGTTCTATATTTTGGGGTGCTTTTCTAGGATGTTATTTTAATTTAGATTTTCAGCTATTTATTGTTAATATACAGAAAAACCATTTGATTTTGTGTATTTTTGTATACTTTGTATTCTGTTGTTTTTGTTGTTTAGTTGATAAATCGTGTCCAACTCTTTTGCAACCCCATGGACTATTACCCACCAGACTCCTCTGTCCGTGGGATTTTCTAGGCAAGAATACTGAAGTCAGTTGACATTTCCCTCTTTAGAGGATCTTCTCTTGACCCAGGGAGTGAACCTGCATCTCATGGTTGGCCAACCTGGGAAGCTCCTTGTATTCTGTACCTCTGTTAAATTTTACTTATTAGTTCTGATAGAGTTTTTGTACATTCCTTAGTATATTCTATACACAAAGTTATTCCGCCTATGGAAAAAACTGCTACTTCTTCTTTTACAAACTTTATTCATTAAAAAAAAAATAAACTTTATTTATTTTTGGTGATCTTACTGTGCTGGGTAGGGCCTCTAGTAAAATCTGTGATAGAAGATAAAGTAGTAGACAAAACATTCTTATCTTGTTTCCAATCTTAGGAGGAAAGCATTTGATATTTCATTGATATTAGTAATAGGTTAATCATAGATGACTCTTACTACATTGGGAATTTTACTTTGATTCCTGCTTTAACATATTTTTGGTTTACGTGAAATAGTGTTGAATTTTGTCAAATGATTTTCTGAATTCATCAGGAGAATCATATAATTTTTTTCCCTTTAATCTGTTAATGTGGTTAACTACATTGATTTTCCAAGGCTGAAACAGACTGGTTCCAAATAGGAAAAGGAGTATGTCAAGGCTGTATATTGTCACCCTGCTTATTTAACTTCTATGCAGAGTACATCATGAGAAATGCTGGGCTGGAAGAAGCACAAGCTGGAATCAAGATTGCTGGGAGAAATATCAATAACCTCAGATACGCAGATGACACCACCCTTATGGCAGAAAGTGAAGAGGAACTAAAGAGCCTCTTGATGAAAGTGAAAGAGGAGAGTGAAAAAGTTGGCTTAAAGCTCAACATTCAGAAAACGAAGATCATGGCATCCGGTCCCATCACTTCTTGGGAAATAGATGGGGAAACATTGGAAACAGTGTCAGACTTGGGGGGGCTCCAAAATCACTGCAGATGGTGATTGCAGCCATGAAATTAAAAGATGCTTACTCCTTGGAAGGAAAGTTATGACCAACCTAGATAGCATATTCAAAAGCAGAGACATTACTTTGCCAACAAAGGTCGGTCTAGTCAAGGCTATGGTTTTTCCTGTGGTCATGTATGGATGTAAGAGTTGGACTGTGAAGAAAGCTGAGTGCTGAAGAATTGATGCTTTTGAACTGTGGTGTTGGAGAAGACTCTTGAGAGTCCCTTGGACTGCAAGGAGATCCACCTAGTCCATTCTAAAGGAGATCAGTCCTAGGTGTTCTTTGGAAGGACTGATGCTAAAGCTGAAACTCCAATACTTGGGCCACCTCATGCGAAGAGTTGATTCGTTGGAAAAGACCCTGATGCTGGGAGGGATTGGGGTCAAGAGGAGAAGGGGACGACAGAGGATGAGATGGCTGGATGGCATCATCGACTCGATGGACTTGAGTTTGGGTGAACTCCAGGAGTTGGTAATGGAAAGGGAGGCCTGGTGTGCTGCAATTCTTGGGGTCACAAAGAGTCGGACATGACTGAGCGAATGAACTGAACTGAACTGAACTGAAACAATCTTATATTCTTCCAATAGAGTCCACTAGTTCAGGATGCATTCTTCTTTATGTTATATATATATGTATATTTCATATTTTTATATGTATCTTTATATTTTATATATACCTGAGTTCAATTTGCCAATATTTTGTTACGAATTTTTGCATTTACATTCATGAGGACTGGGGTTCTTGTAGGCAACTTTTAATTGACAAATTCAATTTCTTTAATGGAGCTAGGAATTTTCTGTTTTTTGTTGTGTCAAAAATCCTTTTCAAGGAATATGTTTATATCATTTGAGTTATCAAATTATTAGAATGAAGCTTCTCCTAATGTTCTTTTATTAGCATTTTAATACCTGGAGGATATAACCTGCTTCCTTCATTATTGATATGGGTATGTGTGCTTTTTTCTTTATGCTAGTTGTTTATTACTCTCCTGGATCTTTTTGAAGACTCTACATTTACTTGTTGATTTTTCTCTATTGTTTCTTTTCTATTTTTTTTGGCTTTGTTGTAATGTTTTCCTTTTATTTATGTAATTTGAATTAACTACGCTACCTTTTTAGCTTCTTAAAGTGGAAGACTGGATCACTGATTTTAGATGTTTACCCTTTCTTAATATAGACATTTAAAACTATGAAATTTCCTCTAAAAACTTTTATCTATATTTCATAGAATTTGAAATTATGTGTTTCACTATGATTCTGTTAAAAATATCTTCTAGTTTATCATGCTGACTTTAAAAACACCATGTGTCATTAGAAATGTGTTGCTTAATTTCCAAATACATGAACATTTTCTACTTTTCTACATTTTTACTATCCAGTACAGTAGCCACTAGCCATATGTGTGTATTTAAATTTTTATTAATGAAAAGAATTAAAATTAAAAATTCAGCTGCTAAGTCACTCTAGTCAAATTTCTAGTGCTCAACAGTTACACATGGAAAGTGACCACCTTATTGAGCAATACAGATACAGAATATTTTCATCATTACAGAAAAATCTATTATAATATTTTATTGTTATCAATTTCTAATTTAATACATTGCAGCCAGAGAATACTCTATATAATTTTGACTTTTTGAAATTTATCGAGATGTGTTTTATGGCCCAGAAAAGAGTCTATCTTGGTGAATTTTTCATGTGCGCTTGAGAAGATTATACAGTCCTTTTCTGTCATTGGGAGTAACTGTCAATTAAGTTGAGTTACATCTTCCATGTCTTGGGTACATATTCTTTTTGTCTAGTTGTCCTATCCATTGCTTAGAGAAAAGTGTTAAATTTTTCAATAATTGTATATCTATATATACTTTTATTTAGCTCTGTTTCATTTAAACCTGTTTTAGTCTTTTTTTCTTTGATGTGGACCATTTTTAAAGTCTTTATTGAATTTGTTACAATATTGCTTCTGTTCTATGTGTGGTTTTTTGGCTATGAGGCATGTGGGATCTTAGGTCCAGGACCAGGGATCGCTGCATTAAAAGGTGAAGTCTTAACCACTGGACCACCAGGGAAGTCCCTGTTACAGCCTCTTGATCACCTATTCCCTTTATCATTGTGAAATGCCTCTCTATCCCAGTAATACTCTTTATCTAGATATCTACTTTTGTTATTAAGTGATGGTAGATTTTTAATGATTAGTATTTGCACAGTATATCCTTTTTCATGTTCCATTATTTTACTTTCAAATTTTCTGTGTCTTTATGTGTCAAGTGTGTTTCTTGTCAACAGATACACTTTAGTCTTGTTTATTTTTAGCCAGTCTGACAATCACTGAGTTTCTTGGCTCTTTAGTCCGTTTTGCAGCTATTGGTGTGTGTGTGTTTGTGTGTGTGTGTTAAGTAGCTTCAGTTGTGTCTGACTCTTTGTGACCCTATGGACTGTAGCCCATCAGGTTCCTCTGTCCATGGGATTTTCTAGGCAAGAGTACTGGAGTGGGTTGCCATGCCCTCCTCCAGGGGAGCTTCCCGACCCAGGGATTAAATGCACACCTTTCCCATCTCCTGCACTGGCAAGCAGGTTCTTCACCGCTAGTGCTGCCTGCGAAGCCCAAGTTACATGAATTTTAATCTAACTTAGCGATCATAGTGATATTTGATTTATGTTGTTCCATCTGCTTTTTTCTTTGATTCCTCCTCTTCTGCCTTTTTTTTGTGTCTGTGTGATTTAATTATTTTAAGTATTCATGTCATTTTTATTTTCCATGCTAGTTATTATCAACAGTTATGTCTCTCCTTGTTAAAATTTTAATGGTTGATCTAGAGATTATCATAGGCATTTCTCACTTGTCACATCTACCATGAAACATTGTTTACTACTTTACAATGTAAGAATCTCAAAATAACATGTTTTAATTACCATCCTCTCACTCTTTGTCCTCTTGTTATATATTTTACTTCTAAATATGCCAGAACCTCACACTACAATGTCATTAGCTTTACTTTAAAAGATTAATAGTCTTTAAAACATGTATTTTTGTGTATGTGGGTTCTAATGTCCTTTATATTTACTGACATGTTTTCTTTTCCCTCCCAAAGAACTGGTTCTCTATCTGGTATTATTTTTATTCAGCTAAAATAATTTTTTGCATTTCTTATAGTAGAGGTCTCTATGAGACAATTTCCTTCACTTTTGTCTGTTTGAAAATATCTTTATTTTGCCTTTTTAATTTAACAATGTCTTTATTTATTATTGGAGGACCCCAGTATCGCTCCTAAGTCTCTATATCTATTTTGGGTAGTCCCCAAGAAATGTCTCTATAAGCTCACAAAACTGACACTAGCCAATTTTCTTATCTCCTGCTTCAATGCTGAGATCTCAGAAACTCAAGAAATTTGCCAAGGCATTAATTTTCCCAAGTTCCCAGAAAAAGGCCTTCAGCTACAGCAAAGGCTGTTGCCTCCTGTGTCTGCTTTTTCTGAGTCTCTTGTGCCAGCCCTAAGAATTTGCTCTGATGCCAGAACTGTGTGTGCGTGCTCAGTCCCTCAGTCGTATCTGACTCTTTGTGACTCCATGGACGTTAGCCTGCAAATCTCTTCTGTCCACGGGATTCTCCAGGCAAGAATACTAGAATGGGTTGCCTTTTCCTACTCCAGAGGATCTTCCTAACCCAGGGATCAAACCCATGTCTCCTGCATACATGTATTTCCTCTTTTTTGGATTTCCTTCCCATTTAGGTCACCACAGAACACTGAGTAGAGTTCCCTGTGCTGTTCAATAAGTTCTTGTTAGTTATCTATTTTATATGTAGTAGTGTATATATGTCAATCCCAGTCTCACAATTTGTCCCACCCTATTTCAGTTTTCTTAATTTTTAGGAAATAATTCCACTAGACCTAGAATTCTAGATTGATTTCTTTTCTCCTTTCCTTAAAGATGTCATTCCATTGTTTTCTCTTCTCCATTGTTGAGAAGCTATAATTTCTATTGTTATTTCCCTAGATGTAATGTATCTTATTTCTTCTGGCAGCTTTTAAGATTTTCTTTTTATGTTTGTTTTTCAGCAGTTTGGTTACAATGCTCTAAAGGTGCTTTTATTATTATTTCTTTGTATTTATCTTTCTTTGGGTTTGCTGAGCCTATTGAATCATGGGTTGATGTCTTTTATGTATTTTATAAAGTTCTAGGCCATTCAAATAATTCTCCAGCAACTCAAATTACATGTTTATTTGGACATTATATATATCCCAGGTATGTGTGTGTGTGTGTGCGCTAATATATAGCTTTAGTGCAAACAGAATTCAAAAGTGAACTGTCTATTTTCAATTTCACCAATTCCTTCTGCTGTGTCCGGTCTGCTAATAAACTCATTGAAATGAATCTTTATCTCTGGTATATTTTTTATGTCTAGCATTTCCACTTGGATATGAAATTGTTTATCTGTTCAAACGTTCACTTTTTCTGTGTTATCATTTTATATATCTATTGTTATATAAAAATGCCTGATAATTCCAGCAGCAATGCTATTATTTACTAGGTCCGGTTCTATTTACTGTTTTCTGTTTAAGGGAAGAGTCATTTTTCCATGTGCCTTGTAACTTGATTTTGACTGAATTCAGACATGATAAATGATCAATGAATAGTAGAGTCTGAAGAAATCAATAGTCAATGGTAGACTTTTTTTTTTTTCTGACCGACCATTAGGGAGAATGTTTGATACAATCCAGTCTGTCCTTGATTCACGTCTGAAAGTTTTGCTGCTGGAGTTAGATTTAGTTCACCATATGCTTCACGTTAATGAGAACCTTTCCTGTAGCAGGGCTTGGAATATGAGTACTTGAGGGTATGTTATCAGCACTTTGCCTTGTGCTCATTGCCACATCTGGGGGTTTCTGTCAATAGCTCTGTTCTGCCCTTGGATTCTAGCTGGCCCTATGCACTTATGTTCAGAGCAAGGTGTCTTCCTCAGCTCACCAGCTCCTCCCCTGGCAGGGACAAGGATGGAATCTGGTAAGGTAAGATCCTTTAGTGTCTGTGGAGTTTCTCTCCCCTCTCCTTGGACTCCAGCAGGCTTCACCCAGCTGCACGTGGGAAAGCTTTCCTCAGCTCTCCAGTTTCTCCCCCAGGAGTAGGCAGTTACTCCTCAAAATCAGCACCAGGATCTTAGAGCTGAGGGAGTTCCCTAAGTTCTCTTGCGCAGACTTCTACAGTCTCCACACACCTGTGCATTGGGGGTCTCTCAGCAATTTTACCATACCCTAGTCTGTCCTGTACACACTCTGTGAAGGCTTGTGGGAAGAGTTGGTGGGGAGGGGCAGACCCCTCTGTGTCTGAGCTCCTGAGGATTTAAACACTTTTAAAATTGCACTAAGTACATGCACCTCAGTATTCATAGCAGCACTATTTACAATAGCCAAGATACAGAAGCAATCTAAATGTCCATTGACAGATGAATGATTAAGGAAGATGTGGCACATCTGTATGTTTTCTTTGGAGAAATGTCTGTTTAGATCTTCTTCCCATTTTTTGATTTTTTTAAAATATTGAGCTGTATGAGAAGTTTGTATAGTTTGGAGATTAATCCCTTGTTGGTTACTTCATTTGCAAATATTTTCTCCAATTCTGTGGGTTGTCTTTTGGTTTTGTTTATGACTTCCTTTACTATGCAAAAGCTTTAAGTTTAATTAGGTCTCATTTGTTTATTTTTTGACCAAAAAACACATGAAAAGATGCTCAACATCACTAATTATGAGAATGCAAATTAAAACCACAGTGAGATATTCCCTCATATTACATATGAGATATTCCCTCATATTACATATACATATCTCATATTATAAGATATTACACCAGTCAGGATGGTCATTATCTAAAAATCTATAAAAACAATAAGTGCTGGAGAGTATGGAGAAAGGTGAACACTCCTATACAGTTGGTGATCATGTAATTGGTCCAGCCACTTTCTTTCTCATGAAAGTTCCTAAAAAACTAAAAATAGAGCTACCATATGATCTCACAATCAGATTTCTGGGCATATATCCCAGAGAAAACCATAATTCAGAAAGATACATGCACCCCAATGTTCATTGCAGAACTATTTACAACAGCCAGGAAATGGAAGCAACCTACTTGTCTATTGGCAGATGAATGGATAAAAAAGATGTGATAACATATATACAATGGTATATTACTCAGCCATAAAAAGAATGAAATAATGCCATTTGCCGTGACATGGATGCACCTTGAGATTGTCATAGTGAATGAACTATGTCAGACAGAGAAATACAGTTATCAATGATATAGCTTATATGTGGAATCTTAAAAATGGTACAAATGAACCTATTTACAAAACATAAATAGAGTCACAGTTGTAGAAAACAAACTTATGGTTATCAGAGAGGAAAAGTGGGGTGGGGGCAGATAAATTGGGAGATTGGGATTGACATATACACACTACTGTATATAAAATACATAACTTATAAGGGCTTACTAGATAGCACAATGGAGAAGGAAATGGCACCCCACTCCAGTACTCTTGCCTGGAAAATCCCATGGATGGAGGAGCCTGGTAGGCTGCAGTCCATGGGGTCACTAAGGATTGGACACTATTGAGTGACTTCACTTTCACTTTTCATTCTCATGAATTGGAGAAGGAAATGGCAACCCACTCCAGTGTTCTTGCTTGGAGAATCCCAGGGATGGGGGAGTCTGGTGGGCTGCCATCTATGGGGTCGCACAGAGTCGGACACGACTGAAGTGACTTAGCATAGCATAGCATAGCATGTATATGCATAACCAATTAACTTTGCTGTACAGCAGAAACTAACACGTTGTAAATCAACTATATTCCAATAAAAAGTAAAAAAGATAGATAATGGAATATTGCTTAACCACAAAAAGAGAATGAAATAATGCCATTTATAGCAACATGGATGGACCTAGAGATTATCATACCAAGTGTCAATTAGTCAGACAGGGAAAGACAAATATCTTATGCAGTCACTTACAGGTGGAATCTAAAAAAATAAAACAAATGAACTTATTTACAAAACAAACTTATGGTTACCAAAGGGGGAAGCAGGGGAGGGAGGGATAAATTAGGAATTTGGGATTAGCAGATATAAACCACTATACATAAACAATAAGGTGCTACTAAATAGCACAGGGAACTATACTCAATATCTTGTAATAACCTATATGGGAAAAGAATCTGAAAAAGAATATATGTGTGTGTGTGTATATATATATATATATGAATCATTTTTTGTACTCTTGAAATTAATAGAACATTATAAATCAACTGTACTTCAATAAGAAACATTGCACTCAAGATTCAGCTTTTTTCTTATCAGCTTCCTCTCACATTAACAGTGCTGCCAAGGATAGAAGAAGCTCTCAAGAAGGATGTTGTTACTTTTTGGACTTGGGTTCATTAGGTTTCTTTATACTCATATCAGCTTTCAAAAGTTATGACTTTGTAGATTATCTGGCTTGTTCTTATTGTTAGGGTGAGAGCAATGTTCTCCTGTGACTTTCCATATCTCAAGTAGAAAGGGAAGTCAACATAGCTTTTTCTATCAAGTTATATTTTGAAATTGTTATAAGCAAATCCTAATAGGCTTTTTAATGTGTTCTTGTCAAATCCTCATCATCACCATTGAAAACAGAGTTTCATGTAGAGGTGATGAAATACTTGAAAACATTTTTTACAATCATTCAAACAGTTGCAAGAGCCAAAGCTCATTTAAAACCCTCAATAGTGCTTCCCTTTCTTGTATGGACAAAGTTATGTTAAATTTTGTTTTGTAATAATGCAACCAGAGTTCAAATGCAAGCTATTTTGGCATATCAAGAATTTGAAAATAATAATGAGGCTTTAATTTACAGAACATACATAGCAAAGCCTTTACCAGGAAGATATTTGGATTGCTAGTAAGAACACTTCAGCCACAAAGCAACACTTTCTAATCTGTGTTAAAGAGATTTGGAACTACACTATCCAGTCTTCTAGGGCCCCTGGCCAACAAGTTGCCCCCTGGCCTATAAGCCCTGTTCTGTGGGCATTTGGAATACCCCTGGCCACCTTCACTGAAACAAACTATACCTTGACCTATGACCCCTGTTATGCAGGCACTTAGAATATGAACCTTAGTGGGTCCATGAGTCCCATGGCTGTGATGGGCAGCTGAGTGCCTTACAACTGGCTGCTGATATAGAGGTCCACCTGGAACAATCTAGATGCTACCTGAGGAAACCAGGGGCCCACCATTAGACCTCATCATGCCTTCATCACTCTTCAAAAAGCCCTAGAAGAGACTTCTATGGCTACAAGTGCCTGGCCTTGTGTTTACCTTCAGCCACTGGCACACACCAATTAGGGAACTCAGGGATAGAAGTGGCCTCACACTGCTTCCAGGCCCCCCGGCCTCCCTTGCTCTTCCCTCACTTAACCCTGTGTTCTGAGCTTGGTTCTCACTTGTAAGGTTGCCAAGTGAAATGCTGGAAAAAAAATCAGGTAAACATAGATAACATTTTCATATGTCTCAAACATTGCAGGAAACATACTTTTACTTAACATTATTTTCTATCTGAAATTATAATTTTACTGGGAGTCCTGTATTTTTATTTGCTAAATCTGGAAAGGCTACTCACTTGGAGATGGGCCTATTACTGGCTATCTCTTGGAGATATTTTATTTTAGTCTTTGATTAGCTATAATGAGTTGGCCAACACACTCAACCTCTGTACTCTAATTAGCTACACCATCGAACAGGGTTGGGTAAGATTAGATAACACATGTGAGTGCTATTGGTGTATTATGAACTTCTCTGCAGAAGTGAGGCAGCATAATGATTACAGAAATGATAAAATCTAGTTAAATGACTAATTGCAACAGAGAACAAACCTGACGCCATAGTGGATCCATTCCTTTAGCTCTGACCCTTGTGCTTTGTTGCCTGTGCTTAGTCATGCTGGCCCTGCACTTTTGTAAAAGAATGTCGCCCATAGCTTGAAATATCTCAGTGCTCTGCCTTTCAGTCTTAGCCTTTCAAGGTATAACAATTTTCCATTCTTACAGAGACAAAAAATCGCAGAACAGAAATAACAATTGTTTTGGAAGATTATAGGAACCTTGTGACCAGACTTAGCAGGACAGTTGCAAGAACAAAGGATTCCAGAACCAAGAAATTTGCAACAACTAGCCACACCTCCTCCCCTTTCTGTAGAAAAGAAGCCTGAATTCTAATTCTGGTAATATAGTTCTATGGGACACTAGTCTACCATCTTCTCAGACTGCTGGTTTTCTGAACAAAATTGCTTTTCCTTGCTCCAACACTTTGTCTTTTGATTTATTACCCTGTCATGCAGAGAGCAATACAAGCCTGGACTCTGTAACACAGCCATTTTAAAAAGTCTTTTTACACTGTTCTCATTTTAGGCCACACGTCTGTCCGTGGGGGAGACAGGATAGCGAAGTCGGGGAGTTCTAAACTTGAGGCCTCAGTTTGAATCCTGACTCTTCCAATTAACTGGCTGTGGGATGTTGGACAAACAATCTGTTATGTCTGTGCCCCAGACGCCTAGAGATCCTGTTAGTACAGAGCCCCCAGGGTACTGTGTAATCACATTTAGAATAGCATCAGCAAGTAGCAAGTGCTCAGTGTGTGAGCAGACCCTCCCTCTTTTGCATCCAACAGGAGACTGCCTCCTCTACCTTTGTACAAGCATTTTCTTATGATATTAATAGATGTTCTGAGGGAAAAAAGTACATGTGATTAAGTTTGGGAAGTGCTACACATTATAAGCCCCTTTGAAGCTTCATAGCATATATTTGCATATCAAAGCTACTGAGATGATCTACTACTGTAAAGAAACTTATTCTATTTATTGATCTAGGATTTCTAAAACTTTTTTATACATAAAACACCGTTTTAAAAAATGCTTCATCTATTAACAGTCTGTGAAACTATGTTCATCTGTCAACATTCCCATTAAAAGTCCTTCCAATGCAAGGCAGAAAGTCAAGAGGAACAAGACATAATGCTGTGGAATATATCACTCAAAGTGACAAAAATAATCCATAGAGGAAGTACAAACAGTGATAGACCTTTACTGAAGTTAGGAATTGGGATGATTTTTATAGTTGAGCTAAATCTTCGTCTACTAAAGAGGGTCAGGAGATCTCTCAAATTATCACACAAAGCAAGAGTGATAGAAACATAAGTTTTTCTAGGCAAGATAGGAACAACCCAAACAACTGAAAACAGGGCTGGGGGGTGGACAGGGGCAGAAATGCTTTCTTTTATTACCAATTCCTCGGTAAAAGCCTGACTTTTTAAAGAATATATGCTTGTACTATTTGGATAAACATTTTAAATAAGAAGAAAAACTTTGAATCTTCAAAGTTTTCAGGCTTGGGTAACTCTAAGTGGGGCCTATATCTTATGAAAAGGGAATTTCTTGCGACTAAGACCACCCCCCACCCCCTGCCCCCCCTCACCTCCACCACTTTGATAACAAACAGAGCTGTGATCAATCAACACCAGCCAGTTGGAACTTCATGCACGGCTTTCTACTTGCTCCCTTTCAATTTTGTGCTTGCTCTAATACTCTTCCCTCCCTCCCTTCTCTCTTTTTCACATTTCACGCCATCCTGCAGTTCTATATTGTGGGGTAAGATTAAAAAGAAACTAATAAGCCCAGGGCAACTGGCTGATTGGTGAATTCAGCTACCATACTATTTAGACAATATTATGACTATTTTTCCTCCAGCAACTCCACATATGCCTGCTCCTTTATGGCTTTTTTTTTTTTTTTTTAGCAAAAAGATGCTGAAAAGTCTTAGTAATCCTAAGATAAGAAGACTTTCAAGATGCAGCAAACTTTAGAAATGGCATCCAGATGCATTGTTTAAGCCCCCTGACATCACCAAAGTAGCCTACCTGACTGATTAAATGATTAATTCTGCCTGGATTTAATTTCTGGCTCTCTTAGAATTCCGCTGTGGTCTAGATTAAAGCATTAGTCTTTTATGAATTTGGTTTACATGTGCAGCTCCCATTAGGAACTAGTTCTCATCCATCAAATCTCAGCTCATAATTCATCTCCTTTCTCAACTCCATTTCCCTCCTCCTCCTCTGATTTTACTCCTAATTGCCTATAGGTCTCATATGCACCTTTTGTGCCAACACCTCCTGTGCTATATTACAACCTTTTTACCTGTTTATCCTCACCTTACTTACTACAAGGTATATTTTAGACACAAGATGGTATATAAATGGAGGTGTATGGCCCCCTCCCCCTGAGTGTAGGCAGGGCCTGTGAATCTGACATCTTATCACTCTGTTGACCTGGTTACTTTACAGGGCAAAGGTGATGGGAGAGTCCCTCTGTGATTACCTTATGTTATGTGAGACTCACAGCAGATAGCAGGGACCTGCAATGCTAATGCCTTGGTTTCAGCCCACTGAGAAAGATATTTGGACTCTGATCTTCAGAAGTATAAAATAATAAATGTGTGCTATTTTAAGCCACTAAGTATGTGGTAATTTGTTACAGTAGCAACAGGAAATTGATAGAGATTTCAACCCCACCACCATCCTATATTCTCTTGGTGACTATCAGTCACTGTGCTTACCCTGCTTCCTCTCCAAAGAGAAGACAGGATTCAGATTTCCTATCCTGGAATATGAATTTTAAATGAACTGAAACAAGGATCAGAATGGAAGCCTTCTGGAGCTAAATCATTCCAGGGCAACACCCAGAATAAGGCTCTTAAATTCCAGTTGCTGAGATCCCTATAGGTGCATCGTTCTCAAGGTTGATAGTTTCGATTACACTTTGAGCCAGTTAGTGCCCCAGCATCTTTATAAATTCCTCTTTTTTTTTTTTTTTTTTTTCTGGCTTAAGCTAGCCAAATGCAATTTCTTTCACTTGCAGCCAAAAAAAAAAAAAAAAAAAGCCCTAACCAACAAACAAAACCCTACCAGCTATCACATGGTCAGCACTTTTCTCTTTTTCCTCAAATATTCTCACCAGCTTGACTTTCCCTCCCAGGTATTGTGCTTTGTCCTTAATTGTATTTTAACTCTATTACAATGAGGGCAGGAGGAGAAGGGGACGACAGAGGATGAAACTGTTGGATGGCATCACTCACGCAATGGACATGGGTTTGGGTGGACTCTGGGAATTGATGATGGACAGGGAGGCCTGGCGTGCTGCTGTTCATGGGGTCGCAAAGAGTCAGACACGACTGAGTGACTGAACTGAACTGAACAATGATTAACTCTTTATAGTAACTCTTATAATAACTTTAGGATTAGCTATTCTTAGTCATTTCACTGACGGGAAACAGACACAAAGGATTAACTTGCTCAGTGCCACATGGCTATTTCATGGCAGCACCTGAATTCAAACATGGATCTCTTATTCCAAAGGTCCATTTGCCCAGCCATGAAGCTATATTGCTTTAAAATAAATGATGTTTGTTGAAGAAAGATGAAAGAGGCACTCCTCAGAGGGAACAGAAGAATCTAAGGTTGAGGGCAAGGAATAGCCTATGTAGATGTTGTAGATACAGAAGCTAACGTGAAGTAAAAGTTGCTCAGTCGTATCCAGCTCTTTGTGACCCCATGGACTATACAGTCTATGGAATTCTCCAGGGGAAGTCTATTTTCAAAGGGCAGGAAAACTGGTTAGAGGATGAATCTATCAACCGATGTAGGCTGTTCCTCTCAGTATTGTGTTCGGTGCTGTGATATTTGGGCCCCATATTGAGCAAAAGAATTATGAGAAACAGAAGGCATAGTTTCTGTTCCCATGAATATCAGTAATCTACTTTTAATGATAAAAACCAGTGGTAGCAAGGGAAAGGGCTGTTGGAGAGAGCAGATTACAGGAGATAATGCAAGGAAATCTCTCAGCAAGGTGTTTGGCCAGTATTGAGGCTAAATAAATATTTGCTCTAATTCTAGGACTTCGAAGCCCTCTGTTAAGGAAGAGAGTTTTCCTTTAGATATGGTAGTGCCTCCACCTGAGATTTGCCACAGCTTACAGCCCTGATCCAGTGTTGGTTGCTTCCTATTTGTGTGTCTGAAGGCTATTTTATTTTTTTCCTATTTCAGTTCCTCAGAGGACTTTTCACTTTGGGTTCTCACACATTGTTACCATTGCCTATAGGATAATGTGGCAGGGTGAAGCTTTTTCCTTTCACCCAAGGCTCTCCCATCCTCTCCTTTCCCCAACTGTGTGGCCAGAAGACCATCTTTTATGGGACAAAAAAATATGAACATAGCAATGCATCAGAGCTATCCTTCTAGCAATATTAGAAAGGTTGGTTGTCTTTGAAGATTCCCACTTACACTGGATTATTCAAACTAATATCCTCCAGAAAGAGTGAAAGTGAGTGTTAGTTGCTCAGTAATGTCTGACTCTTTGTAACATTATGGACGGTAGCCTGCCAGGCTCCTCTGTCCATTGAATTCTCCAGGCAAGAATACTAGAGTGGATTGCCATTCTGTTTTCTAGGAGATCTTCCCAACCCATGGATCCAGCCCAGATATCCTGAATTTCAGGCAGATTCTTTACCATCTGAGCTACCAGGGAAGCCCTAAAGAGTAGAAGGATCTAAAACCATTTCCAGCACTCCCTAGGGGAAACTATTGCAGAGTTGGGGTCTAGAGGAAGAGATGAAGAATGGGGGAAGAGCAGAGATAAAAAGACTGAAAAAACAAAGAAGAGAACTGGGTAGAACAGAGAGGAAGTGGAATGAGAGACAAGAGGGACAGGTACACTCCATTCATGCTATGAATATTTGGGGGGGTCTACTACATTTCAGGGAATGTGAGCATGGCAAAAGAAGGCCCCAGACCTCAAGGAATTCACATGACAGTGGGCAATAAACTAGTTAACAATGGATGAACTAGATGATTACCAAGACTGGTAAATCCTAAGACTAATATACAAGAGAATGATATTGTGGAGAGCACCTAGGGATGAGAGGCAAGGGAGTGATATTGGTTTGGGGGCCTGGGAAGGCCTCTGAATAAGTGGTGGGTGAGCTAAGATCTAAATGATGAGCAGGCAGCATGTAAAGATGAAAAGAAAGTGTTCCAGGCAAAACCAAAACTGCAAGTCAACACGGAGGTGCAGAGAAAGACTGATCCAAATAAGAGAAGGACTGTAAGTCTCAGTGGTCATGGACCTGCTGTGGTCAAGCAACAGGAAACAGACTTCAAGCAGAGGATCTCCTGCTCCTTCTCTGGGAGCACAGGTACAGGTAGCATGGTCCATGGTGAGAGCTTTCTGTAGTGGACTCCTCTCCACTTTCTCAGATAGTACCCATCCAAATATTCAGGGGAAGCACAGGGATAATGATGTACTTTTTAACAGATGAGGAAACCTAGGCACAAAGTGAAGATGACACCCCCAGAGAAACAGAGAAAATGAGTGGCTGAGCCAAGGGTTCAAAGGTATCACAGCCACATGATGTATCCCTTAAGCCACGCAGATGTTCCCTGGATTCAGCTATTGGGTTCCCTGCTTCTAAAAAATAAACTTCTCTCTTTTCACTAACATCCTGTCTGCTGTGGATGTTACAGTTTCTTTATTTGGCTGCATCAAGTCTCTTAGTTACATTAAGTAACCAATAGGTAAACTTCCTTTTTCAAAAATTTTATTTTAAAATTATTTATTTATTTTTATTGGGGTGTAATTACTTTACAGGGCTTCCCTTGTAGCTCAGATGGTTAAGAATCCACCTGTAATGAAAGAGACCTGGGTTCAGTCCCTGGGTTGGGAAGATCCCCTGGAGAACGGAATGGCAACCCACTCCAGTATTCTTGCCTGGAGAATTCCATGAACAGAGGAGCCTGGCAAGCTACAATTCACAGGGTCGCAAAAAGTCAGATGCGACTGAGCAACTTTCACACACACACAATTGCCTTACAATGTTGTGTTAGTTTCTGCTATACAATGAAGTGAATCAGCTGCATGCATACATATACCCCCACCCTCTTGGACTTCCCTCCCATCCCAACCCCCATGCCACCCATCTAGGTCATCACAGAGCACCAAGCTGAGCTCCCTGTGCTTTAGAGAATTTTCTAAGTGTATTCTTGAATATCTCTTGAAATCTGACAGGTATCGTATCACTTGGGTCAGATAGCTCTAGTACTTCCTGGCTGGGCTTCGGCTCTGAGACCCTAGGGGAAAAAGTATGGAAGGCTGTGACCCTGGTGTCAAGTGTCCACCCTCTCTTGGGGGCCAAGTAGTTCTTCCCTCTGTCCCACCTGGCATTGTTATTCTGGAGGCCTCAAAAGAGCTAACTAGGGAAATAAGAATTCCTCTCCTTACCCATTAGGGAACCACTCAGGAATCTGAATTTAATGTAAGTTACTTTAAAGAATTCTGACCTCGGTGGTTCTTGGACTAGCTTCCAGTAACACTTCCTTAGGGAATATACTCTGGATTCATTTGTTCTTTCATTCTTTTTATTCTTTCCTTCATTGATTCACAAGTGTTTTCTGACCCCCACTCTGTTCCGGGTGCTGTTTTAGACACCGAAGAAGGAGCAGTGATCAAAGCAGGCAGAAGTCCTGCCCTCGTGGAATTTCATATTTCTCTGTTGTTAGGCAGGCAATAAACAAATTAACAAAGAAATATACATAGCATAGTGTTAGGCAGTGATGGAGAGAGGGATGCTGGGAAAAGGGAAGAGGGGCAGGGGTGCTTCTTTGAAAAGGGTGATCAGGTCTCCTGGAGAAGATGTCACCTGGGCAAGGCCTGGGGGCAGTGAGGCTGTTCTCCAGGGAAGAGAGTCCTGAGCAAAGACCAGCATAGGTCCGAGTCCGGGGTGAGCCAGTGTCTCTGTGGGAAGCCAGGTAGGACAGCTGGAGCAGGAAGAGCAGGATGAGGGGGCAAGAGGAGGAGGACCGAATTACACGGCCGGGCAAGGCCACTCAGGAGGACCCTGGGGCCTTGTTGGGGGGATTCAGATTTTTACTGGATTTCAAAGGATGGACCTCTTTGGATGCTGGGGATGATCATAAGAGTGCATGGTGCTGGTGCCCTGCCTGGAGCCTCTGGGACTTCCTTTCCTTGCTCTGTGTGTCCATGCCCCAGCTTCTGTGAGCGTTCAGAGGACTGCCCAAGCACCCTGTAGCCATGACCCCAGGGAGATTGGGAAGGGCTACAAGAGTTTGAAAGCTTACAGCCTGCCTGAGAGCCGTGGCCCCAAACCAGTGCTGACTGCTGTGGTTAACAAAAGCCCGCCTCCTCCCCTTCCCTAGCATGCTGCCTGCCCCCACTCTCTCACTGGTGCTTTGTCGCTTGTACTAAATCTTTGGTTGAAGTTCTGCTTCTGGGATTAAGTTCCGCCATGACAACCTCCGGGTAGGCTGCTACTCAGTGAGCCCTCTCTTTGTCAGACCAAGTCCCTCATCCCCTGTGGCAAGCAGGCTGGCAGCCTCCAGCAGTGACTCTGTGTAATTCTCACTTGCCTCCTATTCGTTTGGCTTTATCTTCCTGATCCTTTCGATTTTCAACATCTTCCTGTGACTAAGAGTTCAAAGTGTAATTCTGGGACTGCAGACTTTCCCATCCAAGAGAGTTTCGGTCTTGGCTCTGACACCTGCTGCCTGTGTGGCCTGTGCCATCTGAGTTGCGGTTTTCTCTTATGGAAAGTGGTGACAATCAAGCCACCTGGCCAGGTGGTTGTACAAGTTAAATGCCACAAAGCATGTGAAGTGCCTTGTTCCCAGGGTTTGCTCAGCAAATGCTGTAACTTTCCTCTCCTCTCCTACCCTTACAGCTTAAACTCTCCTCTCCTCCGTCTCCTCAAGGAGCTGAAGAAGGCTTTTGAAAATGATTACCCAATAGCAAACGTATTTGCATATTGACTAACATCCCAGAAGAGTGTTAAACACTTTGCACATGGTTTCTCTCTGAGCTCTCTTGTGTTAACTGTGATTTACTTGAAACTTTTGAACCAAAGTATTCTTGTGTGTATGTGCGATTGCAGTTAACCAGTTGCCTGGGTGCAGCTGGCATTCTAATGTGGGCTTAATGGCCAGAAGTGGTCCGTAAGCACTCTACCCAAGAGGCCTCTCCAAGGACCAATGCAGGCTTTTGTATCTGCATCTCCATCAAGCTCAGATGTGTTGCCTATTAGCTCAGAGAATGTCAGAAATGTTTCCTTACTGGTGAAATTAATGGCTTGTTAAGTAACATAGCAAGGGCTTCCCTGGTAGCTCATACAGTAAAGAATCTGCTTATCATAAAGGAGACTTGGGTTCAATCCCTGGGTTGGGAAGATCCCCTGGAGAAGGGAATAGCAACCCACCCCTATATTCTTGCCTGGAAAATCCCATGGACAAAGGAGCCTGGTAGGCTACAGTCCAGGGATGGCAAAGAGTTGGACACGACTGAGCAACTAACACTTCACTTCAAATAACATGGAAACTGTTAGACATGTATTTCAATGGGGAAGGAAAAATCTTCAAGATGGTTGGGCTGGATAAAACATCTTAGAAATGCTCTACAGCCTGACTCCTTAGAAATAACTCACAAGGGCTAAATCTCCAATCTGTCTGATGCCAGCGTAAGCAAGGAAGAGTCTGGTGCCTGGTGCCAATTAGAACATAAACTGAGTCCCTGCCTCAGCAGTCACCGTGTGTCTGCCCTGAAGGAATCTCCCAAGCAGACAGAGGTGGAAACACAGAGGGGCCGAGAACTTCATGGAGCTTACAGACAAGCACCCACTATGAATTCTTTTGGGTTTGCTTTCTAATAACTGTGTGGCAGAATTGTAAAATCTCCTTCCTTATTAACCTGGTTAGCTTGTAGAGGAGGAGTTGGCCAACTCTTCTCTACCTCAACCCTCTTTGTTACCCACATCTACCAAAAGGAACCCAAGAAGTGTGCAAGATCATACTCCATTAAAAGTTATTACAAGAAAATGGCTGTAATTCCCTGTGCCATAAAATATATCCTTGTTGCTTCTTGTGTTTTATACACAGTAGCTTGTATCTCTTAATCCCCATACTCCTAATGTGCCCTTCCCCAGTCCCTCTCTCCTTTGGTAGCCACTAGTTTGCTTTCTACATCTCTGAGTCTACTTCTGTTTTATATATACATTTGATTTTACGATCAGACTGTTTCAGCTGAAGCTGGCTGAGATGCCTTCTGCCTATTCCTTTAGGAACAGAGGCTGCCTCAGTGAAACTCTGCCAGTTCAGCCATTGGCCTGTTCCTTTGGAATAGGGGCTGCTTTCTGGAAACTGGCTGATAAAGCTTTTGGTCCAGCTCCTCCCAGACCAAGCTGTCTCCTTAGAACTGGCTGGCAAGTTGCTTGAATTGAGTTGTTTTGTACTGTAAGCTGTTTGAACATGATTCTTCTACTCTAGAGGGAAAAACCTCTGAGAAATGGGATCCCAGTTATCTAATATTTAAGTGAATATGCCCACCAGGGACTCTGGCTGATTTTATGTTTAAAAACCATGATTATTCTTCATGCATATTTCTAACTAATTGGATTGACCTAAACAAAGGCCACTGGGCTTCCCTGGTGGTTCAGATGGTAAAGAATCTGCTTGCAATGAAAAACACCTAGATTCAATCCCTGGGTTTGGAAGATCCCCTGGAGAAGGGAACAGCTACCCACTCCAGTATTCTTGCCTGGAGAAATCCATGGGCAGAGGAGGCTGGCAGGCTATAGTCCATGAGGTTGCAAAGAGTTGGACATGACTGAGCAACTTTCACTTCACTTCCCAGTAATAAACAATATTATTATCCTTCAGGCTTCCTAGGTGGTGCAGCGATAAAGAATCCGCCTGCCAGTGCAGGAGACACATGAGACATGGGTTCGATCCCTAGGTCGGGAACATCCCCTGGAGTAGGAAATGGCAACCCACTTCAGTATTCTTGCCTGGAAAATTCCATGGAGAGAAGAGCTTGGCAGGTTGCAGTCCATGGGGTCACAAAGATTCAGACATGCCTGAGCATGCATGCACACACACACACATTATCCTTTAACACTCTTTTGCTTCTAATCCTCATATATTACCAACATCCATTCTCACCAGAAATAAATTTGTTACTATAATTGATTTACATGGTGCATTTTTTAGTATTGCAGTTGATGAAGCCAGTCAATACCTTTTGGCTTTCACTTGGGAAGAAAATAATTCACCTGGCCAGTAATGCCTCAGGGTTTTACTCAGTCCTTCTTGTTTCTTGCAGATTCTAAAGGCTGATGTGGATGATATAACGTTCCCTAGAGGTTCTACTTTTTTGTAATATCTGGGTGATTTGCTTCTTTTCTCTCCTTCTCAAGCCTCCTCAGAGGAAGACAGCAACTAATTGCTATAGCTTTTAGCCTTAAAGAGACATAAGGTCACCAAAGGACTTTGCAGATCCATAGAGACTTCACAGTGTCCTAAGTTTCCCCAAACCCAAAACTAAGTGCCAACTGCAAGATTTTCTCAGGCTAGTTGGTGCTGCTGAAACTGGATCCCAAACTTCTCTTTTGACTAAACCTCTATATGTTTTACTCAACGATAACAAGCCAAAAGCAATGTTATGGGAAGACCAGGATGATATTGCCTTTAAAATCTTAAAGGGAGAATTTGATGAACTCATCTACCTTTGGGCATCCAAATGATCAGATTTCCTTCCTCCTTTCTGTACATGAAAAAGAAGGGAATGCCCTTGGACTACTCACTCCAAAAGACAGGGATGACCATTGACCCAGAGGCTGTTATAGACAGAAACTGGACCCTGTTATATGGGGATGCACTCCTTGCCTTAGAGTCATTACTGCCCTTTTGGTTAAGGCCACGGAGAAAATTACTGTGGGCTCTCCTTTAACCATTACTTGTGCCATATGCGGTAGAAGTTCTTCTGAATTCACATCACATTCAACATTTCTCAGCCAGTCACCTCACCTTCGAGGTAGTCCTTTTGTTAAGTATTCTTCACATAACTCCTTTATATTGCAGTAACCTTAAAGATGCTTACTCCTTGGAAGGAAAGTTATGACCAACCTAGGTAGCATATTCAAAAGCAGAGACATTACTTTGCCAACAAAGGTTCGTCTAGTCAAGGCTATGGTTTTTCCTGTGGTCATGTATGGATGTGAGAGTTGGACTGTGAAGAAGGCTGAGCGCCGAAGAATTGATGCTTTTGAACTGTGATGTTGGAGAAGACTCTTGAGAGTCCCTTGGACTGCAAGGAGATCCAATCAGTCCATTCTGAAGGAGATCAGCCCTGGGATTTCTTTGGAAGGAATGATGCTAAAGCTGAAACTCCAGTACTTTGGCCACCTGATGGGAAGAGTTGACTCATTGGAAAAGACTCTGATGCTGGGAGGGATTGGGGGCAGGAGGAGAAGAGGACGACAGAGGATGAGATGGCTGGATGGCATCACTGACTCGATGGACGTGAGTCTGAGTGAACTCCGGGAGTTGGTGATGGACAGGGAGGCCTGGCGTGCTGTGATTCATGGGGTCACAAAGAGTCGGACACGACTGAGTAACTGAACTGAACTGAACTTTAAAGCCTGCTACTCTTCTCCCCTCCCTCACTGACAAAGTCTCTCATGACTGCTTAATGCTGACGGACCACCTCCTGACGCTGTGATGATCTACATGAAATTTTTTGGGGGTAGTTTTGACTTCTCATGGATTGTCGATAGTTCTTAATTAGAAGGTGACAATGGTCCAACTGTGTTGGACATGCTATTTTTGCTATTGTTGATGCTGTAGCTTTACATATGGCTATTTCAGCCCAACCAGTTGAATTATTTGCTCTTACTTGGGCTTGTACTTTAAGCAAGGACAAAACTGGCAATTCTTATACTAATAGTAGTATACTTTTGGAATAGCTAATGATGTTGAAATATTGTAGAAGCAACATGACTTCCTTACTTCCAGAAGAAATAAATTTAAAAAAAAATGTCTGTTTAGGTCTTTCTCCCACTTTTGGATTGGGTCATTTGTTTTTCTGGTATTGACTTGTAGCAGGCTGCTTATATATTTTGGAAATTAATCCTTTGTCAGTTGTTTCATTTGCTCTTATTTTCTCCCATTCTGAGGGTTGTCTTTTCACCTTGTTTATAGTTTCCTTTGTTGTGCAAAAGCTTTTAAGTTTAATTAGGTCCCTCTTGTTTTTATTTCCATTACTCAGGAGATAGGTCATTGAGGATCTTGCTGTGATTTATGTCATAGAGTGTTCTGCCTATGTTTTCCTCTAAGGTTTTTACAGTTTCTGGTCTTACATTTAGGTCTTTAATCTATTTTGAGTTTATCTTTGTGTATGGTGTTAGGAAGTGTTCTAATTTTATTGTTTTATATGTAGCTGTCCAGTTTCCCCAGTACTACTTACTGAAGAGGCTATCTTTGCCTCTTTTGTCAAATTGTTTGTCAAACAATTGCCTCGTTTGTCAAAAATAAGGTCCCCATAGGTGTATGGATAAATCTCTAGACTTTTTATCTAGTTCCATTGGTCTATATTTCTGTTTTGGTGCCAGTACCATATTGTCTTGATGACTATAGCTTTGTAGTGTAGTCTGAAGTCAGGAAGGCTGATTCCTCCAGCTCCATTCTTCTTTCTCAAGATTGCCTTGGTTATGTGGTGTCTTTTGTGTTTCCATATGATTTGTGATATTTTTTTGTTCTAGTTCTGTGAAAAATGCCATTGATAATTTAATAGGGATCACACTGAATCTGTAGATCACATTTGGTAGTATAGTCATTTTCACAATACTGATTCTTCTAACCCAGGAACATGGACTATCTCTACATCTATTTATGTCGTCTTTCATTTCTTTCATCAGTGTCTTACAGCTTTCTGTATATAGCCCTTTTGTCTCCTTAGGTAGATTTATTCCTAGATATTTTATTCTTTCTGTTGCAATGATGAATGGGATTGATTCCTTAATTTCTCTTTCTGATTTTTCAGTGTTAGTATATGGGAATGCAAGTGTATTGATTTCTGTGTATTGATTTTGTATCCTGAAACTTTGCTAAATTCAGTGATTAGCTCTAGTAATTTTCTGATAGTATTTTTAGGGTTTTTTTTTTTTTTTGTGTATAGTATCATGTCCCCTGCATACAGTGAGAATTTTACTTCTTTTCCAACCTGGATTCCTTTTTTTCCCCTCTGATTGCTGTAGCTAGGATTTACAAAACTGTGTTGAATAATATTGGTGAGAGTGGGCACCCTTGTCTTGTTCCTGATCTTAGAGAGAATGCTTTCAGTTTTTCACCATTGAGAATAATGTTTGCTATAGGTTTATCATATATGGCCTTTACTGTGTTGAGGTAGGTTCCTTCTATGCCCATTTTTTGAAGAGTTTTTTTTTTTTAAATCATAAATGGGTGCTGAATTTTGTCCAAGGGTTTTTATGCATCTATTGACACATACAGATGGCTAATAAACACATGAAAAAATGTTCAACATTACACATTATTTGAGAAATGCAAATCAAAATTACAATGAGATATCACCTCACACCTATCAGAATGGCCATCATCAAAAAGTCTACAAACAATAAATGCTGGAGAGAGTGTGGAGAAAAGGGAGCCCTCTGGCACTGCTGGTGGCAATGTAAACTGATACAGCCACTAAGGGAGACAATATGGAGATTCCTTGAAAAACTAGGAATAAAACCACCATATGACCCAGCAATCCCACTACTAGGCATATACCCTGAGGAAACCAAAATTGAAAAAGATCCATGTACCCTAATGTTCATTGCAATATTATTTACAATAGCTAGGACATGGAAGCAACCTAAATGTCCATCGATAGATGACTGTATAAAGAAGCTGTGGTACATACATACAATGGAATATTACTCAGCCATTAAAAGGAACACATTTGAGTCAGTCCTAATGAGGTGAATGAACCTAGAGCCTATTATACAGAGTGAAGTAATGGACATGACTGGGTAGGGGATGAAGGAGAGGGTGGGAGTTATGGAGAGAGTAACATGGAAACATACATTACCATATGTGGGAATTTGCTGTATGATTTAGGGAACTCAAACTGTGCCTCGGTAACAATTTAGAGGGGTGGGATGGGGAGGGAGGGGGGTGGGATGCTCAAGTGGGAGGGGACATGAGTAAACCTATGGCTGATTCATGTTGATGTTTGGCAGAAACCAACACAATATTGTAAGCCAATTATCCTTTGATTAAAAATAAATACATTAAAAACAAAAACAAAAAGAACTAAGATCATGGCATTTGGTCCCATCACTTCATAGCAAATAGAAGGGGAAAAAGTGGAAGAAGTGACAGATTTTCTTTTCTTGGGCTTCAAAATCACTGCAGATGGTGACTGCAGCCATAATATTAAAAGACATTTGCTCCTTGGAAGGAAAGCTATGGCAAACCTAGGAAGCATATTAAAAAGCAGAGACGTCCTCTTTGCCAACAAAGATCCATCTAGTCAAAGCTATTGTTTTTCCAGTAGTCATGTCCAAACATGAAAGTTGGCCCATGAAGAAGATTGAGTGCCAAAGAGTTGATGCTTTTGAATTGTGGTGCTGGAGAAAATATTGAGATTCTCTTGGACTTCAAGGAGATCAAACCAGTGAATTTGAAATAAAAAATGGTCTCTATGTTCACACTGACTCAATGGATATAAATTTGAGCAAACTATGGAAGATAGTGAAAGACAGGGAAGCCTGGTGTGCTACAGTCCACGGGGTCACAAAGAGTTGGATACGACTTAGCAACTGAACAACAACGAAGTTCACAAATTATAGGATGCAATACTTTTACCTGATGATTTATCTGTTAAGATTCTCAAGTACTCTAAACTTCACTCTCTAGATGCTAAGGGAAATTAACTTGCTGTTATTTCTGCAAAGAATGCTGCTCTTAAAAAGACCACCTTCAGCCAAAATGCTACCATGGTCCAAAGGCATATTTTCTCAAATGATAACTTAGAAAAACTGGCTACAGAAGCCCAACAATTGACCTCTGAAAGGGAAAAACAAGATTGGAAATCCAACAATTGTTGGTTGATAAAAAGAGAACGCTCTGGTTTGGACCAAATAACAACCCAGTCCTAAAATCCCCACTCCTCACCACTGTACAAGCACTAAACCAAAGATCTACTGACACAATGATAGCCTTCATGAATCAATATTGGTGGAGAAACATAAACAAGACTGTAAAAGTGCTGCCACACTTGTTCCAGTTGTCTGAAGTATAACCCAGGGACGACTGTTCTTACTGCTCCCAGATGTTTTAAACTGCCTAATGGCCCATGAAAGTTCTGGAAAATAAATTTCATACAACTTTCTCCATCTTGTGGATATAAATATGTTTTAGTCATGATCTGTATGTTTTCACACTGGACTGAAGCCTTCCCTTGCAGGCAGGGTACTGCCTGTTCTGAGACTAAAGTCCTTTTAGAAAAGATTATCTCTACATGTGGACCTCCCCTCGAACTTCATGGTGATCAAGGGACCCGCTTCACTAGGCAACTTCAGCAAGTTGTGCTGTTTGGCCAGTTTTACAACACTTTCACTGCTCTGGTTTAGTCAAATGCACTCACTAATGGCATTGTTAAAACTAAGCTGACAAAATTTGTACAGGCGTTCTAAATGCTTTGACCAAAAGCATTGTTGTTGATCTTTCTAAATCTTAAATTCACACTCTTAAAATCTCACTTGATAGTCACAGGGCACCCAATGGACTTTGCTCCTGCCTTTTTTTTTTTTTTAAACCTAAAGCTGATAAAAAAAAAAAAAGAGCTATTCCAATATTATATACAGAAGTGAAAGTCCCTCAGTCTTGTCCGACTCTTTGCGGCCCCAAGGACTATATAGTCTTTGGAATTCTCCAGGCCAAAATACTGGAGTGGGTAGCCTTTCCTTCTCTAGGGGATCTTTCCAAACCAGGGACCAAACCCAGGTCTCCCACATTGAGGGTGGATTCTTCACCAGCTGAGCCACAGGGAAAGCCCAATATTGCAAAAACCTAATTGTTTTTATTGAAATTAACCATATTTTGATAGAGCACTCTTCATAGTGTGTTCTCAGGAGATGAAGACCTGAAGCATCACATCTTGCAACCTGGAGGTTTTGTCTTTTGGAAAACATACCTCCAAAAGTGTTCTCTTCCACCTCACTTGAGTGGCCACTTTCAGGTACTGCTAACCTATCCTTGGGTCACCAAACTCCAAGAAACAGACTGATGGATTCACAAGACACACCTAAAGAAAGCACTGGATCCTGACTGGACCTGCATGCCATCTGGTGATTTAAAAGTGAATTATTTCCTGGAGTTGAAGCAGGTAACATCTGTTAAGATAGTCTTCCCTGGAGATCAGAACCAGACCTGTTGGAAGTTTATCCCCACATCTTTGATGATGACATATTGTTTCAGATGATCTCCAACATCTATGATTTTGAAAACACATGGACGTTAGACTAAAAAGCGCCTGAGAATTCTTCCTTGTACCCCTCCTTTTAACTCAAATGTGACCTTAGTACGTTTCCAATCTGTTTATTTTCCCTTTGACATGGACGCTAACCTAGAAAGATCCCTTCTGACACTGAGGGACAAAAAGCTGCTGAAACTGCAAAACCTAACTCTTGATCAGTGATGCTTTCAGAGAAAAATCTTAATCAGGAGGGAGAAATGTAAAAAACTAATAAACGGAAACCTCAATTAAACAGAGTTGGGAGGCCAGAAGGGACACCTCTTATGCCCTGCAATGGTAACAGAGCCCAACTGAAAGTACAAAGACTCCTCTTCTTTTCTGGCAACAACTTGGCCAGTGAAAAGTCATGGAATCTTTGTTTACTATCGCACTCTCAAATTCCTTTCTCCCCTCTATAAAAGAGTTCTGCTTCTCTTGTAGCATGAAGGCTTGCATGTGGCTCACCACAGTTGTAGACCTTAAACTGCAATTCTCTGCAAATCCCAAATAAACCCATCTTTGCTGGAGAAACACCTTACAGTCTATTTGTCTTAGGCCAACAGTACAAACAGGGCTCAATTTTCAAAAGCTTTCTAAATAGATGAAAGATATTATTTGCAGAGACAGAGATAAAAAAGAAAGATAGGAAGATAGATAGATACTGAGAAAGAGGTATAAAAACCATCTGAGTGTTCACAATCTCGCCACAGCGGTCTTATTTTATATTCTCACAACCACTATGTAAAGTATATGCTATTAGCCTGATGTCCCTTTCACGGATCACTACCTTGTCATGGTGAAGGGGTTTGCATAACTCCATGAAGCTATTAGCCATGCCATGCAGGGCCATCCAAGACAGATGAGTCATAGTGAAGAGTTCTGACAAAATGTGATCCTCTGGTGGAGGGAATGGCAAACCACCCCAGTATATTTGCTGTGAGAACCCCACGAACTACCTAAAAAGAGAAAGAGATGTGACGCTGAAAGATGAGCCCCCTGGGTTGGAAGGAGTCCAATATGCTCCTGCAGAAGAGCAGAGGACAACTACCAATAGCTCCAGAAAGAATGAAGTGGCGGGGCCAAAGTGGAAGCAACACTCAGTTTCAGATGTGCCTGGTGATGAAAGTAAAACCCAGTGCTGTAAAGAACAGTATTGCATAGGAACCTGATGTTAGGTCCATGGGTCAAGATAAACTGGACATGGTCAAGCAGGAGATGGCAAGAGTGAACATCAACATCTTAGGATTCAGTGAACTAAAATGGATGGGAATGAGTGAATTTAACTCAGATGACATTATATCTACTGCTGTGGGAAAGAATCCCACAGAAGAAATGGAGTAGCCCTCATCATCAACAAAAGAGTTCGAAATGTAGTACTTGGGTACAACCTCAAAAATGAGAGAATGATCTCAGTTTGCTTCCAAGGCAAACCATTCAACATCACAGTAATCTAAGTCTATGCCCCAGCCACCAATCCCAAAGAAGCTAAAGTTGATTAGTTCTATGAAGACCTAGAAGATGTCCTAGAACTATAGAAGGTTCTATAGGACCTCCTAATACCAAAAAAAGATGTCCTATTCATCATAGGGGATTGGAATACAAAAGTAGGAAGTCAAGACATACCTGGAGTAACAGGCAAGTTTGGCCTTGGAGTACAAAATGAAGCAGGGCAAAGGTTAATATAATTAGAGAGAATGCAGTGGTCATTGCAAACACCCTTTTTTCAACAACACAGGAGATGACTTTACACATGGACATCACCAAATGGTCAATATCAAAATCAGATTGATTACATTCTTTGTAGTTGAAGATGCAGAAGCTGTATACAGTCAGCAAAAAGCAAGACCTGGAGCTGACTGTGGCTCAGATCATCAGCTCCTCATAGCAAAACTCAGGCTTAAACTAAAGAAAATGGGGAAAACCACTAGGCCAGTCAGGTACTACTTAAATCAAATCCCCTATAAATATACAGTGGAGGTGATGAATAGATTAAAGGGATTAGATCTAGTAAACAGAGTGCCTAAGAACTATGGACAGAAGTTCATAATATTGTATAGGAGGCAGCGAACAAAACCATACCAAAGAAAAAGAATGCAAGAAGGCAAAGTGGTTGTCTGAGAAGGCTTTACAAATAACTGAGGAAAGAAGGGAAGTGTAAAAGAAGGGAGAGAGAGAAAGATACACCCAACTAAATGCAGAGTTCCAGAGAATAACAAAGAGAGACAAGAAGGCTTTCTTCAGTGAATAATGCAGAGAAGTAGAGGAAGACAATAGAAAGGGAAAGACTAAGAGATCTCTTCAAGAAAATAGAAAATATCAAAGGAAAGTTTCATCCAAAGATGGGCACAATAAAGGACAGAAATGGTAAAGACCTAATAAAAGCAGACAAGATCAAGAAGCAATGGCAAGAACACTCAGAAGAACTACACTGAAAGATTTTAATGACCCAGATAACCATGATAGTGTGGTCACTCACCCAGAGCCAGACTTTCTGGAGTGTGAAGTCAAGTGGCCTTTAGGAAGCACTGCTGCCAATAAAACTAGTGGAGGTGATAGAATTCCAGCAGAGCTATTTCAAATTCTAAAACATGATGCTATTAAAGTGCTGCACTCAATCTGTCTGCAAATTTGGAAAACCCAGCCATGGCCACAGGACTGGAAAAGATCAATCCTCATCCCAGTTCCCAAGAAGGACAGCACTAAAGGATATTCAAACTACCAGACAATTGAACTCATCTCCCATGCTAGTAAGGTTATGCTCAAAATCCTTCAAGCTAGGCTTCAGCATTACATGAACTGAGAACTTCCAGATGTTCAAGCTGGGTTTAGAAAAAGCAGAGGAACAAGAGATCATATTGCCAACATTTGCTGGATCATAGACAAAGCAAGGGAATTCCAGAAAAGCATCTACCTCTGTTTCATTGACTGTGCTAAAGCCTTTGACTGTGTGGATCACAACAAACTGTAGAAAACTCTTAAAGAGATGGGAATACCAGACCATGTTATCTGTCTCCTGAGAAACCTGTATATGGGTCAAGAAGCAACAGTTAGAACCTTGTATGGAAGAACTGACTGGTTCAGAATTGAGAAAGGAGTACGATAAGGCTGTTTATTGTCACCTTCTTTATCTTATACACAGAGCGCATCATGTGAAATGCCAGGATGGATAAGTTACAAGCTGGAATCAAGACTTCTGGGAGATATATCAACAACCTCAGATATGCGGATGATACCACTCTAATGGCAGAAAGTGAAGAGGAACTAAAGAGCCTCTTGATGAGGGTGAAGGAGGAGAGTGAAAAAGCCAGCTTAAAACTCAATATTTAAAAAACCAAGATCATGCCATCCAGTCCCATCACTTCATGGCAAATAGAATGGGAGAAGGTAGAAGCAGTGACCACCTTCCTCTTCTTGGGCTCTAAAATCACTGTGGATGGTGACTGTAGCCATGGAATTAGAAGATGATTGCTTCTTGTCAGGAAAGCTATGACAATCCCAGACAGTGCTTTAAAAAGCAAAGACATCACTTTGCCAGTGAAAGTGCATATAGTCAAGGCTATAGCCTTCTAGTAGTCATGTATGGATGTGAGAGCTGGACAATAAAGAAGACAGACTGCTGAAGAATTGATGCTTTCAAACCGTGGTGCTGGAGAAGACTCTTGAGAGTCCCTTGGACAGCAAGAAGGTCAAATCAGTCAATCCTAAAGGAAATTAACCCACCCTGAATATTCATTAGAAGGACTGATGCTGAAGCTGAAGATCCAAATCTTTGGCTACTTGGCACAAAGAGCTGACTCACTGGAGAAGTGAGTCTAATTTCCCTAATTCTGGGAAAGATTAAGCAGAAGGAGAAGAGGGTGACAGAGAATGAGATGGTTGGATGGCATCACTGATTCAATGGACATGAACTTGGGCAAACCATGGGAGATGGTGAGGGACAGGGAAGCCTGGCATGTTGCAGTCCATGGAGTCATGAAGAGTCGGACATGACTTGGTGACTGAACAACAACAAGCCTTATTCTAGTACTAAGGAAACGAAAGATCCAAAAGTTTAGGTAATGTTCCTAATGCTACATAGCTGATAATAGAGGAGATTGAAGTCTAGTACTCTGCAACTTTAAAGGCCATGCCCTAAAACACCACCTAGCAGACTTTGACTCCCAGTGCTGGGGCACTAGGTTAATAGGGCAGGAGATATCTGCCTTGGGACAATGTTTCTCAAACAATCTACAATGGGGGCCAGTCTGTTTCAGATCAATAAGTTGTTTATCGCACAGGACCCAATCACATCTCATGCCAGAAATGACTTACTAGCAAGTGAGTAACATCATGACTATTCCAAACCTGTTCAATGGATCACAGCCTGGGATGTTACAGCAAGGTCAAATCACCTTACCGGTTTCTAATGCTCACTCTCACCCTCTGTTTTTACCTTCTTGTGACTTGGTAGCAAACCATTCACAGAAAAGAAGCACTTTGCGAACCACACTCAGTATCAGTGGTGCAGGGCCCAGCTCTTGCAGGGAATCCAGGCCTCCAGCAGGGCCCTGAGGTCAGGGAAGAGACGCTGCCCAAGGAGCTATCATTCTTCCTGCTAGCCACGTAGTAGCAATCTCTAGGCATTTTACAACTCAGCGGATGCACAGCTGGCTCTAGATAAATAATTTGACAATGTCCTCATTCATGGGGAAGAATATCTATGACTCCTTTGAGATGCTAAATGAAATATTTTCAAAGTTTCCTTTGCTCTCCGTGTGATGTTAATTATAGTGTATTTATGGCTGTTGCTATGCGTTTTTGCCTAGGAGGCAGTTGAATCATTTAAGAGCTGCCATTTCAACAAGGACTTGTTAAGGTGTTTGGACATCCTCACTGTTGGTGATTGTGCCTATAATTTTTCTTTTCTTGGAGCACCCACAGGGATTTCTGTGTGCTCCTGGTAAACACGTGTATTTAAATAGTCTGCTTCTCTCAGGATTATGATTTTTCACTGGCATACAAACATTAGGATTTGCTGCTATCTTTTTCTGTCATCAGTCAACACCTGAGGAAACGTGTTTTCCAATCTGCTTCTTGGACCCTTGGCTTATTTCCTTCTGGGTGGCTTTGCCTCCCTGTTTGCATATGGTTCACCTCCACAAACACCTCAGAGCAGAAGACCACTGTACTTGCTGGCTTTTGTCTCAGATGTGCTTTTTTGGTGCCACCTAGTGGCCAGTTGGAGAAGGCAATGGCAACCTACTCCAGTACTCTTGCCTGGAAAATCCCATGGACGGAGGAGCCTGGTGGGCTGCAGTCCATGGGGTTGCTAAGAGTTGGACACGACTGAGCAACTTCACTTTCACGCATTGGAGAAGGAAATGGCAACCCACTCCAGTGTTCTTGCCTGGAGAATTCCAGGGATGGCGGAGCCTGGTGGGCTGCTGTCTATGGGGTCACATAGAGTTGGACACGACTGAAACGACTTAGCAGCCAGCAGCAGCAGCAGCAGAAGTGGCCAGTTAGGTTGATTTCAGGTCTTGGAATTGTGACTGGTGAACTTGGCCTCGCATTGTTTAAGGAACACCTCAAATGTTTGAAAAATGGATGTCTAGAATTGTTTGGGTTTTTTTTTTTTTTCCCCCAAAAGGCCCTACTGAAAGCAGAGTTTTGAGAACCTGAAACTCATAGTTTTGAGTCAGGTTTGGGTTTGAACACTGACTGAGACTTGCTACCTGGGTGACACTGATCACATTACTTAACCTCTTTGGTCCTGGCTTACTCAACATGCTGGTGAGGATTAAATAAATATTTCTGGAATAAACAGTGCTTGGAAGAACAGTCAGACCTGCACCCAGGAGAAGCCTGGAAACATTTGGTAGATGACACAGATGACAGCCCTGCTGTCAGAGCTTCAGTCCAATCTAAGAGCAGAGCATCTCTGCCCAGGTAACCTCTGGCTCAGTGCATTCAGGTATATAGGGGTTTGTACGCACGTCTTCATAAATTCAGGACAGATGCAGAAAAAGGAAGGGCATGGAATTAACTTTCCACACCTGCCTTCAAACTTACCTATTCAATTCCTGGGCAGTGGGGAGGTCAAAGGCAAGGAGGACTCTGCCTACAGATTTAATAAGTTAAGAAAGGGCTGGGCATTTCACAGAAGCATCAAGAGAGGTACTTTGGTCTCCCCCACCCCCAGTCCTGATCTTCTCTCTACTTGAGGGGTTCATGTGACCAGAGGAAGGGGCAACTCTGCCCTAACCCAGGCTCTCCATGCCTCCTCCAAAGGTTCCAAGAATGCATAGGAACAGAAGTCTGTTATACCTGACACTGTGGGTTCCTCTGCAAGGAGAAGGGTGTCTGCAGGCACCAGAGGGGAAGACTCAGGTCTCATTCCAGGAGCTGCTCTGAGGGTTCCTCTTCCATCTCATTAAAAACAAAGTGTGACTTCAGATGTGATGCTATGGGGCGGGGAGTGTACAGTTTCTTGCGTGGCAGAAGCTGCACTTTAAGGAAAGGACACATGAAACTGGAGATAAATTAAGGACTGGCTCTTCGCCCTATGAAAGGGTGCTTTGATGTAGAAAGAAGATTTGTCATGAAATTTAAGATACTGGATATATGACCTGAGCTACAAAATCTCAATTTGTATGTAACATTACAAGAACACGTGTCTTTTTTATCTAAAGCTCATCTAAATATTGGAAGCTGAAGAATAAGAGGCTATTAACATAAAATAATAGAAACTGAGTCCAGATAGGGAAAAGTCATGGACTTCGGGTCATGCAGACAAGGTACTGAACCCTGTCTCTGCCCTTTACTCTGAGTCACGTGGTCTTAGAGAGGATGCACATCTAAATTTGTTCAGTGGGCAGGAAACCACACACCTCAGGGGTCTCATAAGGAGTCCATAGGCATGTAGCTTTAAACTGGCACTGAGCAGGCTCTTAGCAAAAGTTTATTTTTTTCCTGTTCCCCAAGGAGTCGATCAGGATGGTATTCTCACTGCGTTTGTGTCTGTGTATGTGACTGTGTATTAGAGTCTGTGTATGTGTCTCTAGACAGACTTGTCTGGTTTCAGAGGGAGCAGGGTAACAGGCTGGGATTTGGTCTATAAGAATCTCCTGTCTTTATTTTACAGCTGAGTGAGGTCAAAGTGAAGGCAATGGCTAAAATTCCCTGCCAGTCCAGTGGTTAGGGCTCCATGCTTCTATAGCAGGGGGCACAGATTTAATCCCTGGTCAGGGAACTAAGATCCCACATGCTGCACAGCAAAATAAATAAATAAATGAAATAAAAAGTGAAGGCAATGACTTGGGTTGCTCTTCAGTTGCCTCTAGAAGGGCCCCAAGTTTCTCCCTCTCATGATGTTAGAGAAAAAGTACTATACACAAGGTAAAAACATTAGTAGGTTGGCAAGTCCCTAATATTTAGTTACCAGAAATCATGTGAGATTGTACTTTATCCACAAAGTTGACCAGGAAAGCTCCCGTGTTCTAGCCAGGTGGGTGGGAGAGGAAGGGGTCCTAGAAGCAGCATAGCCTTCTACTGCTTCCTTGTCCAGGATCCTGGAGACCTTGACCTCATCTGACCACATCCATCTGTGAATCTGTGCCATAATGTCGTGTCCGACTCTTTGTGACCCGAGGGGCAGTAGCCACCAGGTGCCTCTGGAATTTCTGTCCATGGAATTTCTCAGGCAACAATACTGGAGTGAGTTGCCATTTCCTACTGCAGGGTATCTTCCTGACCCAGGGATCAAACCCACATTTCTTGAGTTTCCTGCATTGGCAGGTGGATTCTTTATCACTCCACCACCTGGAAAGTCCACATTCATGCTTCCCTAGGAAAAAAGGCTGGGAAACCAGCAGCAGAGTTCTGAACACTTAAATATCATTCTCTGCTAAAGATGCACGAATATGCTTTATTTTCCACCTCCTCTTCTTTAATTTTTTAACAAATATTATTATTCCTTTTGAAGATTTTAAAAATATTTCAGATATGAATGCACTGATTTATCTTGTCTTCCCTTAGTACCTCTCTGTTCCTGTTCTGTCTCTTTGGGGGACTGACTTGCTCACTCGTGAATTGTGGAGGCCCCTCTCTTTCCCCTTCACACTTTCTCTTCTCTCCCCAGGCAATATGACCTTCACCTGCAGTTTCAGGAGATGCCACCTCAAGCCTCCTAAATTCAAATTTCTGTATGAAACTCATGTCCAGTTACCCAATGGGTGTCCTTATGGCATTGTCCCACTGACATCTTAAGGTCACCATGCCTTAGGCTGACCTTATTTCCTACATGGATCAGAAAGTTACTCAAGCCAGAGACCTGCATGTCCAATTTTACTGCTTTCTCTCCATCAACCCTCATAGAGAGTCAATGGCTGTATCCTTGCTTCTGTCCCTTCTTATGGTCAGTTCAGGCTAGATCAGGCCCCTGCATCATCTTCCTAACGGGTCTTTCACCTTCCATTTTGACCTGCTCCAATGTGTTCTCCAAAGAACCACCAAGTGTCTTTTTTAAGAATGCAGGTTGGGATATTTCTTTACTTAGAAACTTGCAGTGGCTCCCACGCCCCATAGAAGAAGCCTCACTCTTCCTAGTAAGCCAGGAAGGGGCTCTGAGGTCTGGTCCATCTCCCTACTCTGCCTTCATCTCCCTCCACCACCATGCTGTATCAGCATCAGTGGTCTTGCAGCTCACAAGCTCATCATGCTGCTTCCAAGCTGTGTTCTGTTTCTGGAAAGCCTTTTTTTCTGCTGTACACTTGGTGGACCCAAATGCATCCTTAGATGTTAATTTTTCCTCTATAGAGTTGTCTCTGCCTTTCAAAACTGAATTAATCACTCCCCCCTCTGGGCAACTGCTGTAACTCACACCAATGTACCTCTATTGTTGCACTTGAAATTGCTTTTGATGAGTTCATTTTTCCCACTAGACTGTGAGTGCTTGAGGGCAGGAACTGAGTCATATTCATCTTTGTGTCATCAACTTCTGGCCCGAGGTCATATTGTCAATATTAAATAGATCTCATGGTTCAGACCTCAAGTGTTTCACAGGAGGTTTTCTGTGCATTTAGTAGGAAGAGGCACAGGAAAACCATCTGTTCAGCCCTTGTGGCCCTTCCTGCACAGCTCCAAGAATTGCCTTGATATCTGAGAGCTGTTCCCTGGCCTCCCCACAGCATTTTTCTCTGGTCTATAAACTTTCTGAACTATTTTTTCTTCTGAAACTGTGTTCTATTTTGCTTTCCAATATGATGGATAAGCTAACCTGGTCTAATTTTCACAAAGGTACCGATGGCTGATAATGACATAAATACCAACTATAGGCAGTATTTGTTGTTGTTTAGTTGCTAAATTGTGTCCAACTCTTTGCAACCCCAGGGATTGTAGCCCGCCAGGCTCCTCTGTCCATGGGATTTCCCAGGTAAGAACACTGGAGTGGGTTGCCACTTCCTTTTCCAGGGGATCATCCTGACCCAGGGATCAAACCCACATCCCTTGCATTGGCAGGCAGATTCTTTACCACTGAACTGCCAGGGAAGCCCCATAGGCAGTATGAATTTACATAATGTAACTGCTCCTTGGGTTATTTATGCTTTAGTAGAGATGGAAACCTTATTATTATTTTTTTTAAGAAAGTTGGTTTTGTATGCATATTATGTCTCCTGCATTGCAGGCAAATTCTTTACTGGCTGAGCCACCAGTGAAGTCCTAATATAGTATTATGGTATGCATATTACTGGGCTTCCCAGGTGGCTCAGTGGTAAAGAATCTGCCTGCCAATAAAGGAGATGTGAGAGATGTAGGTTCAGCCCCTGGGTTGAGAAGATCCCCTGGAGTAGGAAATGACAAACCGTTCCGATATTCTTGCTTGGAAAATCCCATGGACAGAGGAGCCTGGTGGGCTGTAATTCACGGGACAGCAAAGAGTTGGAGTGACTGAGTGACTGAACACAAAGTATAGATATCAATACGAATATAGAAAAAGAATCTCAAATAATTGCTGAACTTTAGCTAAAAGATTTTTTCTAGCATAAGAGAGAGCAGTTTTTAAAAAACTTAAATATTAAAATATTCATAAAGAAAGTTATTACATAATGTCAGGAATTAGAGTCAGTATATTTGTTTAATCACCCATTTCAAATTCAGGCAGTGTCTACTGAGTCCCTTCTTTCTTGCTATAATTTTGTTTAGGTCTCACCCTTTTGAAGTGAAAGTGAAAGTTAGTCACTCAGTTGTGTCCAACTCTATTTGATACCATGGACTGTAGAGCCCGCCAGGCTCCTCTGTCCATGGAATTCTCCAGACAAGAATACTGGAATGGGTAGCCATTCCTTTTTCCAGGAAATTTTCCCAACCCAGGGACAGAACTCAGGTCTCCTGCATGCAGGCAGATTCTTCATCATATGAGCCACCAAAACTCACCCTCTTACATGTCCTAATTAATTTGTGCCCATCATGATAGTTCCATTCACCTTGTTAGAGAATGAATGAGGACTCAGTTCTGGCAATGAAATGAGGAAGGGGGTCTGCAGGAAAGTCCTGAAAAAAATTTTGCCTTTTTACTCTTCTTTTGGAGACGATCACATCTACATGGATATTTGTAGATATGCCAATCATGGAGAGGGGGAAAGTGAGGGCCACCCCAAGATGAAGATCACAGGGTGGACACGTGGAAGTTATCTAGATCCTTCATGACATCACAGCTGCTGAATTAACCTACTTGGAGCCTCTCTACATGGGAAGTTTTGCAATGTGAGCAAGTAAATCTTCCTTCTTGCTTACTACAGTGGTTCTTTGAAAAGATCAACAAAATTGACAAACATTTAGCTTGACAGATGAAGAAAATGAGAGAGAAGAATTAAATTAATACAATCAGGAATGAAAGAGGGAGCTCCATTATTGACCTTACAGAAAGAAAAAGGATTATAAGGCCATCAACAATGGCATGCCAACAAATTAGAAAACCATGATGAAGTGGGCAAATTCCTACAAAGAAAAAAACTATCAAAAGTGACTCAAGAAGAAATAGAACACCTGAGTAAACCTATATCAAACAATAAGGTTGAATTAGTAATCAAAAAATTCCCCCAAAGAAAATTCCAGGACCAGGCTTCACTGGTGAATTCTACCAAACACTTAAAAGAGAATTAAAGCCAATTTCCACAAAGTCTTCCAAAAAATAGAAGAAGAAATACTTCTCAATTCATCCTAAAACAAGACAAAGACAACATAAAACCCATAGATTAGTATTCCTTATCAATACAGACTAAAAATCCTCCACAAAATACTATCACACTGATACAGCAATATAAAAAAGATTATACACCATGACCAATTGGGAAGTTTCCCAAAAATGTAAGGTTTGTTCAAGATACAAAATTTAATCAATACAATATTAATAGAATAATGGACAAAAATACATAATCCTCTCAATAGATACAGAAAAAACATCTGACAAAATCAACACTCCTTTACGTTAAAAACACTCAATAAACTAGGTATGCAATGGAACTTTTTCAACCTGAAGAAGGGCATCTAGGAAAAACTTACAGCCAATATCATACCTCATGTTTAAAAACTGAAATCATTCCCCCTGAGATAAAGAACAAGACAAGGATGTCTGCTGTCACCATTTCTATTCAACATTGTACTGAAGGTTCTAATCAGGGCAATTAGACAAGAAATATAGGGCATCCAGATTAGAAAGAGGAAAAAAAACAACCTATCTTTTTGCAGATAATATGATTATATATATGAAATCTTAAGAAATTCACACCAAAAAAATCATTAGAGCTAATTCATTCAGAAAAGCTGTGGGATAGATGATTGCTATTCAAAAGTCAATTGTATCAATAATCCTACATACTGGCAATGAACAACCCCAAAATGAAGTTAAGAAAACAATTTTATCTACAATAGCATCAAAAAATAAGTAAATAAAAAAGCATCATAAATCAAATACTTAGGAATAGATTTAGCAAAAGCAATGTAAACATCATACACTGACAACTACAAAATTTCATTGAAATGGATTTAAAGGCTTAAGTAAATGGGACGGTATCTCAGAAACTGGAAAACTTAGTACTGTTAAGATGACAAATCTTCCCAAATTGATCTACAGATTCAGTGTAACCCCTATCAATATCACAAGCAAATTTTTCTTCAAAAACTGATAAGATAATCATAACGTTTGTTTGGAAATGCAAGGGACTCAGAATAGCCAAAACAAATAAAAAAGTTGCAAGAGTTACATCTCCCAATTTCAAAACGTAGGCCAAAGCAACAGTAATCAAGACTGTGGAGTACAAGTGTAAAAGGGACATGCTGTTACCGTTGTTGTTTAGTTGCTAAGTTATATCCAACTCTTTTGCAACCCCATGGACTGTAGCCTCTGTCCATGGGATTTTACAGGCAAGAATACTGGATTGGGTTGCCATTTTCATCTACACTAGATGCATACATTAATGTAAAACAACTGAGAGTCCAGAAATAAACCTTACATTAATGGTCAGTTGATTTTTGACAAGGATACCAAGATATTTTAATGAGAATAGTCTTTGTAACAAATAGTGCTGGGACAACTGGATAGCCACATATAAAAGAATGAATCTTGGCCCCTCTGTCATACTACATACAAAAATTAACTCAAAATAGATTATAGACCTAGGTGCAGGAGCAAAAACTATAAAACTCGTAGAAAAAAATATAGGAATAAATCTTTGTGAGTTTGAATGAAATAATGATTTCTTAAATATGACACAAAACACAGAAACAAAAGAAAAAATAATAAATGGAATTTCATCAAAATTAAAACCTTTTACATTTCAAAGGTTTCCAGCAAGAAGTTAAAACAACCCACAGAATAGGAGAACATATTTGCCAATCATACTTCTGATGATGGACTTATGTACAGAATATACAAAGAAATTTTGTAGCTCAAAAATAAAAAGATAAAATTAAAGACAAAATAAAAATTAAAAATGGGCAAAGAATTTGAATAGTCATTTCTCTAAAGAAGATATTGTAATAATCGATAAACACATGAAAAAATGTTGAACATCTTTAGTCATTAGAGAAATGTCTACAAAACCACAATGAGATACCATTTCACACAAACTACGATGGCTAGAATAAAAAAGACCAACATTAACACATGTTAGCTAGGATGTGGAAAAACTGGAACCCTCAGACATTTCTGCTGGGAATTTAAAATGGTGCAGCCTTTTGGAAAGAATTGGGCAGCTTTTCAAACTGCTAAATGTAAAGTTGTCATATGAGCCAGCAGTTCAACTCCTAAGTATGTACCCAAGAGAATTCAAGCATATATCCACATGTAAACTATTCATAGCAGCATTATATGTAATAGACAAAAAGCTGAAACAACTCAGATATCAACTGGTGAACAAAAAAATGCAGTATATATCCATACAATAGAATATTTTCAAACCATAAAAAGGATCAAGTACGATTCATGCTACAACATCAATGAATTTGAAAAGAGTGTATTAAGTGAAAGACACCAGTCACCAAAGGTCACATAATGTATGAATTCATTCATATGTAATGTCCTGAGTAGGCACATCTGAAGAGACAGAAGATAGATTAGTGGTTGTCAAGGGCTAGAGGTAAGCATAATAGAATGTGACCAATAATGAACACAGGCTTTCTTTTTGGGGTGAAGAAAATGTTCTGGAATTAGATAGTGTGATGGTCACACAATTTTATGAATGTACAAAAAGTCACTGAATTATATACTTTAAAAAGGTGGATTTTTAAGGATATATCAATATACCTTAATAATTTATATTAAATGTAGAGAGAATAGGGATAGTTTATTGGAAGTGTTTCTGTTTCATATTCCTCTCTCCTAGCCCTTCTTGGAGAAGGCAATGGCAAGCCACTCCAGTACTCTTGCCTAGAAAATCCCATGGATGGAGGAACCTGGTGGGCTACAGTCCATGGAGTTGCCACGAGTCGGTCACGACTGAGAGACTTCACTTTCACTTTTCACTTTCACGCATTAGAGGAGGAAATGGCAACCCACTCCAGTGTTCTTGCCTGGAGAATCCCAGGGACGGCAGAGCCTGGTGGGCTGCTGTCTATGGGGTCACACAGAGTCGGACACGACTGAAGCGACTTAGCAGCAGTAGCAGCAGCAGCCCTTCTAAAGAACTAAAATCTGTCTTAATAGAGATGCCCTCTGCCTGTTCTATGACTGGCTTTGATCTTGAAGCTTTAATTAAAGTATTAATGGATTTAATGTCATGGACATTGGCTACTGCTTTTATGGTAGTAAACTATTTTATTTACCAAAGTATAACACACTCAGAAAATTGCACCAACCATAAGTACACAAAGTGAACATATTTGTTTAACTGTGAACCAGCTCAAGAGAAAGAGTATTTCCAGGATCCTAAAAGTACAATTTGTATATCTGCCCATTCCATAACCTTTCTATTTTCCCTAAACATAACCACCTGACTTCTAACACCATAGATAAGTTTCATTCATTTTTGAAATTTTATAAGTGGAATTACACATTATATACTCTTTTCTTCCTGACTTCTTTTGCACAGCTCCATGTATGTGAGATTCATCCATGTAGCTTGTTGTATACAACTATAGTTAAGCGTTTTTTGCTGTACTGACTTCGTTGCTTGTATAAATAAAAGAGTTTTTAAATTTTTCTGCTGTGATGAACATTTGGCTTACTACCATTTGGAGGGCTATTGTGAATAATGATGCTGTGACCTTTGCTGCATATAACTTTTGGTGCACACGGGCATGAATTTCTCTTTCTATAACTTTAAAAGATTTTTAAAAATTAAATAATTTCCTGGACACATATATAGGAATTTATGGGTTATTGACCATGTATATATTTAAATTTAGTGGCTACTGTCATACAATTTCCTAAAGCATTTATACAAATGTATATTCCTATCAGCAGTAAGTGAGAGTTTCAGTTGCCTTACATATTTGTTGAACTTAGTTTTGTCAGGCTTTTAAATTGAGGCATCTTAAAAATTATGCACTGGTATCTTACTATAGTTTTAATATGTATTTCTTTTAATGAGTCTGGGCACATTTTCCTTTCTTAAAAAACTGTGGTAAGAACAATGAGATCTACCCTTAATTTTGTTTTTCTTTTATTTTTTTGGAGGACAGATGCTCTATAATATTGGGTTGGTTTCTGCCACACATCAACACAGATCAGCCACAGGTTACCCTCAATTTTTTAAAATGTAGACTACACTATTGTTAACTATAAGCATAATGTTGTAAAGAAGATTTCTAGAACTTCTTTATCTTGGGTAATGGGAGACGTTATACTTATTGAACAGCAACTCCCCAACCTCCTCCCCCAACCAGACCCTGGCAATCACCATGGTATTCTCTGTTCCTAAGAGTTTGACAATTTTAAATACAAAAGTGGAGTCAGGCAATATTGGCCCTTCTATGACTGGCTCACTTCACTAAATATAATGTTCTGAATGTCTAATTCATGTTGCTACATATGGCAGGATTTCCTTCTTTTTAAAGACTGAATAAAATTTTATTGTATCATATGCCATGTTTTCTTTCTTTATCCACTCATCTGTCAATGGACATCTAGATCGCATCTACGTCTTGGCTATTAGGAATAATACTGCAATGAACACGGGAGTGAAAATATCTCTTTGAGATACTGATTTTAATTTTTTGGGTAAGTAAACAGAAGTGGAATTGCTGCATTTTACTTTTAATTTTTTTAGGAACTTCTATTTTTAATTTTTTAAGGAACTTCCATATTATTTCTGTAGTGGTTGCATTTTGTACATACATCCATGTATATTTAATATATATACACACAAAAATATATATACATACATAATGTACACACATCAAACCCCATTGAATTATACACACACTATGTATGTATATATACATATTGGCTTCCCAGGTGGCGCCAGTGGTAAAGAACCCAACTACCAGTGCAGGAGACATAAAAGATGAGGGTTCGATCCCTAGGTTGGGAAGATACCCTGGAGAAAGGCACAGCAATCCACTCCGGTATTCTTGCCTGGAGAATCTCACGGACAGAGGGGCCTGGTGGGCTACAGTCCATATGGTCGCAGAGTCAGACACTACTGAAGCAACTTCACACACACACACATAATGGCCATCCTAACAGGTGTGGTTTTAATTTGCATTTCCCTAGTGATCAGTGATTTTGAACATCTTTTTATGTACCAAAGAAGATATACAAATGGGAACATTTTCATCGCTTGTTGGCCATTTAAATACCATTTTTGTGACTCATTCAAATATTTTGTCTATTTCTAAACATATTAAATTGATGGGATTTAAAAACTCATTGGTAGTATTTCTTAATATAGTCTGGATATGTGTCCCTTTTAGTGACATACAGTGTATAAAATCTCCCATTTTGTGGCTTGTCTTCTTACACTCATAGCAAAGTCTTTTCATGAACAGTTATTTTTACCTTGCTCTAATTTGTTATCTTTTCCTTTATGGTTAATAGATTTTGTGTTCTTTTCAGAAATCTTTGACTACTCCAAGGTCGTAAAAATATTCTATTTTTTCTTGTAGATCATTTTATATTTTGCATTTATGTAAACAATTCATCCGAAATTGATTCAAAGTAGCGATTGGGTTTCGCTTCTTTATGTACAGATATCTAACTGATCAGCAAGACTTAATGACAGAATTGTCTTTTCCCTGCTGCTTTCCATGCCATACTTGTCATAAATCAAGTGTAATACTGTATGGGTCTCTTTCTTGGCTTTCTGTCCAGTTCCATTTTCCTATTTGTGTTTTCTTGCACCAATACCATACTGACTTAATTACTACAACCTTATTACAAGTTCTGGCATCTTTTAGACATCTTTGAATTTATCTTGAATATTCTTGGTATTTTACATTGCCATATCAATTTTAAAGGGAATTTATCAAATTATATACACTATCACACACACACCATATCCTGCTGAGATGTCTGGGATTGTGTTGAATCTAGAGATCAATTTGAAGAGAACTGACACATTTACAGTATTAAAACTTCCAATTCAGGGACATGGTGTGTGTATGTGTGTATATATATATATATATATATAAATTTATTGTCTTGTTTAACTTCTCTCAATAATGCTTTAGAATTTTCTGTGTAGCCATCTTGTACATCCTTTCTCAGATTTATTTCCTAGGCATTTGATTTTTTAATGTTATTATAAATAGTATAAACATTTTCCCAGCATAGTTGCTAAGCCCATTTCTTAATAATTTATCTATAGTTTGTGTTTCTAGTTACACAACTATCTCTTATGAAAATTATGACAGTTTTCCTTATTTTAAATTTTTTCCCCTTGCTTTGTTAGACTGACTAGGACTTCCAGTACAATGTTAATTAGAAATTAATAAGTTTCATTATTGTTTCATTTCCAATTTAGAGGGAAGGTGTCCACATTTCACTAGTAAGCATGACATATGCTTTTAGATTACTGAAGATCCCATTTATCAGTTAGGAACTTCACTTCTATTCCTAGTGTTCTAAGATTTTATCATAAATAAATGTTAAATTTTATCAATCTTTTTTCCATGCCTATTGAATAAAATCAAGTACTTTTTCTTTTTTGTAAATGGAATGAATAACTTTGAGCTTCAAAACTTAAACCTCCCTTGTACTTCTGGAATTAACTTTTTCACCATTTATTATCTTTCTCATATATTACTTGATTCTTTTTGATAATACTTTGTTTAGTATTGTTGAATCCTGGTATTGTTTTTGGGATTCATGTGTTTGAATCATGAATTCATGTTTGGTATGAATTCCTGTTTGGTATGTAACTTTCCCTTCTTGTAACATCCTGTATCAGGTTTTGGTACTAACGTTATCCTAGCATCAAAAAATGACTTAGGGCACACTCTCCATCAAAAAAAAAAAAGTCTCTGAAAGGGTTTATAGACAAGTAATAGACCTTCTTTCCTAGTGACACTTGACTTTGGGAAAATCTGAATCTTCCAAGAAGTCCGAGGTAGATGCATTGACCCTCACCACATTCCCTCAACCAGACTCAGATCTTGTAGTGCTTGATTTACTTAAGCTTTGTGCACACATTTGTTTCCTTACTTTATTATTAGTGTTTGGTGGTTTCCTTCTCTCTCTCTTTTTTTTTTGGAATATAATTGCTTTACAATGTTGAGTTAGTTTCTGCTGTACAACGGAGTGAATCAGTTTTATGTATACATACATCTTCTCCCTCTTGGACCTCCCTCCTACCCCTCCTTACTTTATTTAAAGTAGTGTTATTTCTCTATCTTTTGTCTAACTTTTCAGTTTTAATTAATTTTTACAGAGAGACTCCAGCAAAAACAATGGTATTTTTATACCTCTCAGTGAAAAATCTTCTCCTCTATTTTAATATGGGAATCCTTGCTTTAAGACAAAGAAATGAATATGTCTCTTCTAGACATCTAAGATGGGAGAATGGAGGGACTGTATTTGGAGAAGCGAGGCTCTTAAGAGAAAGACCACAACATACAGGAGGAACACTGGATCAGGAGTTAGCAGGCCTGGGTATTTGACTATGTTTCCTCTCTTATTATTTGCATGAAGCACTAAACTTCTTTGAGCTTTAGTTTCTTTTCCTATAAACCACAGAGAATAACACCAGCCTTACAAAATTCAGAGGATTAATGGGAGGATCAATATTATTATCAATAATATTGGAGTAAACAATATTATTCTATTTGCAAAATGCTATAGAAATACAGTATGTTATTTTCATGCCTTCACAGTGAACACTCTGGAAAACTGTCAGGGAACACGAAACAAAAGAATGTCATAGCTCCTGTTGCCTTTTTATTCCATTTTAATGAATATCCCCCAGCTAATCTGTAGTCACAAAGGAGTCACATTAATATGGAACTTATATAAATCATAAACTGATACAGCAGCCTGGAAAGGCTTTAATCAGTTGCCTTCACTCCAAATTATTTTAAAACTTCAATAATGGCCAAATGAGCTGCATGGCAGTTTAATTAATTTGCATTAAGCCCAGAGGTCCTGAAAGAGTAGTGAGTTTATGAACACAACGCCTAAGGGTTCGGCAGGAGTATGTCAAGCCTGAATGGGTATCTGGGCTGGTTCCCTTCCATTTCTCCCAAGTCAAGCTGTGTGTCTGTGTATGTTGTATTCACACGATTTGTCTCCCTGTTTATTATATTAGAATTGGCCTTGAAGCCTCTGAAAATGAGCTCGCTTGCTGTCACTTGCTAAAGAAAAGCTTCGGAATTGTCTGTGAATTCCAATTGCCTCTGCTCTCATTGCTCCAGTTTCTATGGTTAATAGCGAGCTGGCTGCATGCCATTTTTATTTTTGTAGAGGAGAATTGATGCCTTTTATTCCCTGCCCATCACACTGGCTTGGTCATTAGTATGTTACAATGCAAAAATCCCACTGGGTGATAGTGGCATTCCTGAACTCTTTCAGTCTGAGCCAGATGCTGCACTGAGTTGGCCCTGCTCATTCTCAACCTGGAGGCTGTCTTCTCAGGCATGAGTCTGGGCAGGAGTTATCACCCACATTACCATCTGTCTGAGTTTGGAGTCATACCCATTCCATCAAGAGACATTTATAGCCAAATGGTCAGGAGGGCAAAGAGGAAGAAAAACAAAGTAGGTAAGTAGAGTCCTTTATCTGATTCATTGTATTGGTCTTCTATTTTTATATCAAATGCAGCCACCAAATGTGTGATATTTTGCAATGGCAGCACTAGCAAACTAGTTCAAGGGACAATAATGTATTAATACTACATATATCCCAAATTGTGAAGATTTAATGATGCACAGTCTGTGAAGCAGGTCCAATAGAATCTGGTGTGTAGTAAAAAGAGTGGATGTTTACTGAACATTTCCTATCTAAGTGTAAGTCCTCTTGCTGAGATGACTTATCACCCTGGTATGTGTTCAAACTCTTTGTGACCCCATGGACTGTAGCCCACCAGGCTTCTCTGCCCATGGAATTCTCCAGGCAAAAATACTGGAGTGGGTTGCCATGCCCTTCTCCAGGGGATCTTTTCCCACCTAGGGATCGAACCTGGGTCTCCTGAATTATAGACAGATTCTTTACTATCTGAGTCGCCAGGGAGAATGAAGTCACTCAGTCGTGTCTGACTCTTTGCGACCCCATGAAGCCTGGCAGATTCCTCCATCCATGGGATTTTCTAGGCAAGAATACTGGAGTGGGTTGCCATTTCCTTTTCCAGGGGAACTTCTTAACCCAGGTATCGACCTGAAGTCTACCGCACTGCAGGCAGACTCTTTACCATCTGAGCCACCAGGGAAGCCACACTTACTGAACATTTCCTATCTAAGTGCAAGTCCTCTTGCTGAGATGACTTTTCATCTTGGTACTTGTTCAAAGAACCTAGGGTAGTGCTGTTACTTAGATCTTTCTGTATTGATACGAATGTAACATACCACTGTTCAACATGATGCCATGGGCCACATGTGTCTCAAGCATTTGAAGTGTGACTAGTGAGACTGGGAAACTTAATTTTTATTGAATGTAAGTGTAAATAGCCATAGCTACTGTATGGGAAAGTACAGATCTAGACCTCACTAGAAGAGGCCCATTTAAACTTGAAATAGTTACAATACGATCTCATCCATCAGCATGGGGTATCACATTCCTTGCAGTCCTCTAAGATAGTCTAGAGTGCCATCAATGTCACTGTCACGAAGAATCACAGTAAATCCCCTATATATGAACATCTAAGTTGAGAACTTTAAAAGATGTGAATGTGGGTCTGGTTTCAGCCCTTCCTGGAACCTGTCCCATCAATGTCAGACATGAATGAAATTGCGGCTTGCCCTCCATCTCCTATTGTTGATGATCCTTCAGCTCTACCATCTCCCACTTCTTCTCTTTCCTCCAGTCAATAACTCTTCTTGCCTGTTTACTCAACACTAGCCCCTATATGCCAGCTGTTGTACTGTACTACTGTACTTTTCAAGATAATACTGTAAGATTAAAAATGTTTTATTATTTGTTTGTGTTTTTTTATGTGTTACTTGTATGGAAAATATTACAGTACAGAACTATACAATATTACATGCGTGCATGCTCAGTTGCTGAGTTGTGTTCGACTCTTTGTGACCCCATGGACTGTAGCACACTAGGCTCCTCCATCCATGGAATTTTCTAAGCAGAAATACTGGAGTGAGTTGCCATTTCCTCCTTCGGGAGGTCTTTCTGACCCAGGGATCGAACCCAAGTCTCCTGGGTCTTCTGCATTGGCAGGTAGATTCTTTACCTCTTCACCACTTACAGTACTGTACTATATATAGCTGATTGTGTTAGTTGGGTTCCTAGGTTAACTTTGTTGGACTCACGAACAAATTGAACTTAAGAATGCATTCTCAGAATGAAATACTCGTTCATATGCAGGGTACTTACTATACACAATGTCAGATCTTAAGTACCCGGCACATAATTTAATTGAATGTGTTGCTATTTCCATCCAAACATGTTAAAATCTCCATTGTTGCACATTCTAGTGGTAGAAAATAATATTTAAAGAATGGCCTGAAAGAACCATAAAAGGCTTTTATTTGGCTATTTGAGGGAATTTTCATCTCTGCTCAGGTTTGGATGGATCTCTGTGGTGTAAGAAGGAAAAGTTGAACGTGGTAAGGAGTTTTCTGAACAGGATGGAGGCATGAAAGTGAGGCGGAGATGGTGAAATGTGGTTTAGAGGTGAGTAAGGATCTGGATTCTCATTCTTTGCTTTCAAGGGAGAGCCTGATGGAGAAGCCTCTGCTTTTACCTTAGTGGAAAACCATTACCCCATAGCTTCAACATATTCTGTTGTGTCAGAAACACAAGTCCAGCAGGAAGAGCTGATGGTAGGAAGAGGAGGAGGTCTTTCCTAGTTAAGTCAGTATCTATCACGTGGGTATCAATCCTCTAGGCAGAGAATCAGAGAAGGCAATGGCACCCCACTCCAGTACTCTTGCCTGGAAAATCCCATGGACGGAGGAGCCTGGTAGGCTGCAGTCCATGGGGTCGCTAAGAGTTGGACACAACTGAGCGACTTCACTTTCACTTTTCACTTTCATGCATTGGAGAAGGAAATGGCAACCCACTCCAGTGTTCTTGCTTGGAGAATCCCAGGGACGGGGGAGCCTGTTGGGCTGCCGTCTATGGGGTTGCAAAGAGTCAGACATGACTGAAGAGACTTAGCAGCAGGCAGGGAATATAGTGAGCAAAAGTTGATGCTGTCCTTGCCCTCATGGCACTAGCAGGCTAGTGATACAGACAAACATGATTACATAGTGACTCAAAAAGCCATGAAAGTGAAAGTCACTCAGTTGTGTCCGACTCTTTGTGACCCCATGGACTGTCCATGGACTTTTCCAGGCCAGAATACTGGAGTGGGTAGCCTTTCCCTTCTCCAGGGGATCTTTCCAACTTAGGGATCAAACCTAGGTCTCTCGCATTGCAGGTGGATTCTTCACCAGCTGAACCACAAGGGAAGCCCCCCAAAACTGTAGTGACAGGCAAAAAAATTTGCTGAGGAAGGAAGGTCTGGGCTGAATTCTACAGGATGAGTCCTGGCTTAGGGAGTGCCTCCTGTGACTGATGATGAAAGAGCAGAAGATTATAATACTTTTCACCCAATACCTTAGTATTTGAGGTACTACATTAGCTACTAGTAGAAGATGTAAATGTGACTAAGATGATTTCTTCCTTTGAAGACCAGGGGAAGACTTGGAATGGGGTAAACTGGAGGAGTAAGTGTGAACAAAATAGATGCCAAGGCAAATGTTAGAATGCAGTCAACGTCAAATGGTGGGGGAGGTCAAGAGATGGGGTTCAGAAGAGGCAAAGATCTGTCCTGATGGCAACATTGGGAAGGCCTTGTTGACAATGGGCTTTAGACTGGACTTTGGAAAAAGACAGGAGGGGGTGGAGTCCCCTGCTTCAACTTAACCAAGTGGGCTTGAGAAGTGAACACCATAGCTGACACCACCCTTCTCAAATGACAAGACCATTTTCCTTTTAAACTCAATATTGTTTCACGGTGGTGGTGGGAGGGCAGATGTGAGAAAGAAGCTCACCAGTGGCTGAAATTTAATGTTTCTCCTGCTAGGCAATAGAGATTAGAACTAATTTAAGTTGATACAGAAGAAGAAAGAAGTGATCTTTGCTGTACCTTCAGTTCGGTTCAGTCGCTCAGTTGTGCCCGACTCTTTGCGACACCATGAATCACAGCACGCCAGGCCTCCCTGTGGGTCTGCAATGAAAATCAAACTTTTTTCATACACTGCATGGAAGTGCATGATTCCTACCCTCAGAGAGCTTACTGTCAGGAGGATGGGTGGATAAAAAAATGTGTTACTATTTTCCACAATGTACTTAGTGCCATAGATGAGGCATCTTACAGGACTTTCAGAAGAAGGAAAGGCCACATGGTAGAACAAAAAAAGCTTTAGAATATGAAACGATATTGGTAATAGCTCAAAGAGAACAGTGAGATTTCATAGAGGGGTGGGAATGGAACTCCAGTAGGGAAAAGTGCTTGAACAAAGACTTGTGAAATGTCCTTGTTCTAGGGGTAGAGATGAATTTAATCCTTCTAGGGAAGATTGGCAGAAACACCTTGCCTTCCCCTATCTCAGGGTCTGACCACTCTTTACTGGGACAAATTCCCGCTGAAAATCAGTATGTTTTTCTTGTATTCCCCAGATCAGGGATATTTTATTAAGATGTACTTCATGCAGTTTGTATTTAAAAAATGATACAAATATTATTTGAAATACAGTGTAATATTGGACACGCTTTTTATAAGATACAAAGGACCTTTAAGGGCCCTCCCTTTAGACTCTGACTCATTGTCAATCTTCCTCCTCATTTGAAAATCATCAGAGTTTACTTGGGGTTAAGATATGTGTATGGGGAGCTGTGAGAGTTAATATTGGGAAGCTTTGGTCAGACTTGGCAGTTAGTACTGAGTGGACACAGAAGAAAAGGATAAGATCAGAGGACTCTGATCAGAGGAGGATGGACTTAATCAAGGAAGACATCTTGGGAATGGTGCCATGAACCAGGCATTGATGGGCAAAAAGAAAAGACGGTGAAAGGATAGTAGGGTAGGGGGAAGGAACACCCATGTAGTGCTGCATTGCAGAATAAGCAGTTAATGATTAAATGAATGAATTACTGCAGGTGATATGAAATTATTCAAGATCCTATGGATAGAATGAGCCACTGAGAGAGAGTTTCTTCAAAGATGAATGAGTCAAAAAAATGCATGGCTCATATTTGGAACTCTGTATGTTGACAGCAGATAAAGAAAAAAAATAGTATTGCTACTATCACATGAGAAGAAAAGGTGTCCTTGGGGCTAATTGAAATTGAGTGCTACCACCAGACTGGTTACATGGAGTCAGCGGGAGCAGCTGTTTGACTGAGGGGTAACCTGGGAATTTTATCTACTCTCAGCTAAAAATCAGAGAGGTCTTCTTTTCATGTGAAATAACCCCTAAAAAATCTCCTGGGTCTTCAGTAGATTAACTGGGAGCAAAATTCAGGCAGAAAATAGAGGCAACAGGCTGATGGGCAGGCTGTGGTATTGGCTGTTGAATCCAGGGTGTGGAGTTGGATTTAATTCAGCAGAAAATTATTTTCAGGGTGAGCAGTCCACCCAGTTGGACTCCCAAGACTGAAGCAAGAGTTAGTAATTTTGGTGGCCTCCCCGCAGTGGGGAGGAGGATGGAGGAACAAGTGCACTAGTATTTAGAGGGAGGAGAAGCTTGTTTTATCTGAGATGTAGGGCCTCCTGCCTAAAAGTCAGTCACATAGAGTTCAACTTAGGCTGGCCTTTACTGTGGGGATGTGGCCAGAGAACACTTTGTAGGTGGCTCTTGCACCAGAGTTCTACTACATTTTAAAAGAGAGGGGAAAGCACAGTAATTTTCTAGAAGGTTTGAAACCTGGTCAGCTCCCTTTCTCTGTCCAGGTCCTGAATGATTTGAGAAGACAAAAGAGAAGCGGATAGAAGCCAGGATGGTGGATATGGCTCTGGGTCTGTCAATGCCTCCAGAGTTAGGCATGCTCCTCCCTCTCCTCACAAGCTGGAGAGGGAAACATGTTCTGGAGGAGTTCCAGAAGCCACCTGCTCCCCAAGGGCAGCTTATTCCCCAGAGGAGAGAAGAGGGGCTGAGATAAGCAGATCCAGTGGCTCTCAAACTTATCAGTCTGGCCCATGATGGTGTGTGGTGCCAGCAGCAGGAGGAAATAAGACTGTCCTCCAGGATCTGGCTGAACCAAGTGGTTTTCCTGATTCATTTAGAAACTGACTCAGGACTCAGAAGATGGCAGCTCCCTTCACTCTTCCCTTCCCCATCTCTTATAGATCTACTATGGACTTTGAAATCAACTGGATTCTCTGGGGACTATACAGCAAAGGCAGCTTCCTTCTGTGCTATAGTTCCTTACTATAAAGGGACTGGAATGAAGTGCCAGTTTCCTTGAAAAGGTATCTAAAAGTGTTTCAGAGGTTGAAAGTGAAAGTGTTAGTCGCTCAGTTGTGTCTGACTCTTTGTGACCCTATGGACTGTAGCCCACTAGGCTCTTTTGTAATGGAATTCTCCAGGCAAGAATACTGGAGTGGGTTACCATTCCCCTTCTCCAGGGGGTCTTCCCGACCAAGGGATTGAACTCGGGTCTTCTGCATTGCAGGCATTCTTTACCATCTGATCCATCAGGGAAGGTTAAGTTTATTCAGTTCAGTGAACTTCTCTCAGATCTACTAGAGAAATTTTGGATTCTGGATACTGGGAGCTGATGATAAACCTGTACTCAGAATTGGCTATGTAATTTGAAAGGCCTACCATGAAGGGAAAAGCGGGTCCCTGGTTCAAAAGTTATTAAGAATTGTAGGATGGCGACAGCATAGCACGGATCCATGTTTGGGACCTTATCTATACAAGGTCTGGTGCAACTGCAAAGCTCCCACACCATGTGAAGTTAGCCCTTGATGCTCCTGGATGTTATCTGTGGTCTGTAGAATAGTTTCTTCCCTGTCTGCTCTCCAGCCAGGAGCATCTCTTTCTCTCTCTGTCTTCATTTTACACATATACACACACAGACTTTAAATGTAATTTATGTTTAGCATGTATAAGAGAAATTTTACTTATCAGTAGTGTACAGCTTGATTGATCTTTCACAAAATAATCACATCAATGTACTCACACCAGTTCACAGAACATTACCAAAATCTCAGAAATCCCTTTATGTTTCTTTCTAACCATTACCTGTCTTTTGTGATTGGCTCTCTCAGTCAGTTCTCTTTTTGAGATTTATCTGTGTTGCTGTACGTGGCTGAGTCAGTTCATTTACTTTGCTGTGTTTTAAGTCATTGTACTTATTCACTGATGTATTTATTCCTTCTATGGTTGATGAACATTTGGGTGGTTTCTGCTGCTGCTAAGTCACTTCAGTCGTATCCGACTCTGTGCAACCCCATAGATGGCAGCCCACCAGGCTCCGCCGTCCCTGGGATTCTCCAGGCAAGAACACTGGAGTGGGTTGCCATTTCCTTCTCCAATGCATGAATGTGAAAAGTGAAAGTGAAGTCGCTCAGTCGTGTCCGACCCTCAGCGACCCCATGGACTGCAGCCTTCCAGGCTCCTCCGTCCATGGGATTTGCCAGGCAAGAGTACTGAAGTGGGGTGCCATTGCCCTCTCCGATAGTATTTGGTTATTACACTTAGCACAGCTGTGAACATTCCAGTGAATCTCTCCTGGAGCATACATGCATTCATTTTGTTGGAGTTGCTGGCTCATGGAGTAACCTTATGCTCAACCATAGTGGCTACTGGTATTTCCCCAAAGTGGCTGACTAATTTACCCTCCTATTAGGCTCAGACAGTAAAGAATCTGCCTGCAATGCAGGAGACCCCGATTCAATCCCTGGGTCAGGAAGATTCCCTGGAGAAGGGAATGGCTACCCACTCCAGTATTTTTGCCTAGGAAATCCCATGAACAGAGGAACCTGGCGGGCCACAGTCTATAGGGTTACAAAAAGTGGGACACGACCGAGCAACTAACATTTTAAAATATATGAGAGTTCCGTTTGCTTAATATTTAATACTCTTGCCAACATTGGTTTGTCTTCTTATAAAACTGTTTTTATTTTGACCATTTTGATTAGAAGGGTATATAAAATTGATTCATGTCTCCATTGTCTAATTCAGAAAGGATGGAAAATTTCTTATACTTGTGCATAAAACACACCTCCTAGCTAAGCTTCTCTCTGTCCAGTGGCTTTACTTTTGAATCATTTTTTTTTTTCTCCACCTAGTGGCAAACAGAGCCACAGCAAATTTTTATTGCTGTCAGAATTTGGGAAAAGAGAAACCTATGGACTAAAGGAGTCAAGGGAGACTTTGTGGAAGTTATGAGATTTGAGTTAGATTTCTAAGAACATCAACAAGGTGGTGGGTTGGCAGGGAGGGATTCTTAGGTGGATTAAGGTGGAGAGAGTGGTCACATCAAACCTGCTCTGGCTGCAACGGCAGATTCTGCTTGGGAGCAGTAGTCAGTATGGCTGAGGGGCTGTAGGGCTAGAGTGCATGCAATGACTCCCCATGGCTGAGAAGCTTGGTTGCTATCCCTGGTTTGCTCATGTCTGGTTTAGGAAAATTAACCTGACCAAGGTCCATTCAAGGGAACCCAATGGAAGGGCTGGAAGCTGGCTAGGACAAGAGGAAAGGATGATGGGTGTGGGGGTCTGGATTAGGGTTTCCAGTAGTGCCAGAAGACCAAAAAGGAGTTGGATATATTTGGAAGGAAGGATGGATGGTCCTTCATATTCCTTGTTCCTATGCCAACATCATAGGAACAAGGATCATCAGAGGATGCTCATGGAGAGGCACCATGCTATCTTCTTGTCTGGGTCCTTCCCTCCCTGCCTCCAGTACAGAGCAACAAAATATAGATACGCATATTAGGTACATCTCATGAAATCCTTATCTAACTAACAAAATTGTGGCAGTGCCTCTTGGCTCTGAATTTAGAAGAATATTACAGAGCTACCTGAAATCATACATTTCAACTGATTTCATGATTTTTCATTAAGGAAAGGAAGGACTGTTTTTGTTTTTTAATTTTGTAAGGATATAAAGATTGTTTTGGTAGTTGGAAGTCCCAAATATATGTTGAATATATTTGCATGCAGGACATGATATAGGCTATTTTGTGCAGTTCTTTTTCTCCATGGTTGCAAATGATGTCTTCCTGCCAGTTTCGCTGGAAAAGGTAAAAGTTACTGCTTCAGTTTCTTTCACACTTCAATACTTGCCTACCATGCTATTTGTATATGAAGTTGATTGCCTCTCTATAGGGGTGTATGCGGTTCTTTTAAATATTTAAAACAATATTTTCCCTAAAGACTCCACACAAAACTACTAGAACCGATAAACAGACTCAGCAAAGTAGCAGGATATAAGATTAACACACAGAAATTGTTTGCATTTCTTTACATGAACAATGAAATATCAGAAGGGGAATGTTAAAATTGCATCAAAATGTTAGGAATAAAATGGTATTTCATTCTACCTCATTCCCAAATGCCTATTTTAGGATGCAGGAGATATGTACTTAGCTCTCTTTTGTGTCCAGAAGGCATGAACTCATATACAGAATGAACTTTCAGTGGCTTGTGCTGAAGGGAGGTGGTGGTGGTAGGTGAGTTACCAGGGGTCTCTTTCTTTGCCAGGATCTCCAGTCTTTCTCACTTAAAGCCAAATGGTTGTTGTTGATGCATGTGGGTTTCTGTACATGTGGGCATCTTCAAAATAATCTGTGGTGGGTAAGAATTTGCAGAGTAGTATCCCGAATGAGGGCTCCAATTAGTCAATGACTAGGAATGGCTGTATATTTCTTGAGTGATGGTTTCCTGGCCTTTTTCCCACCATAAATGTTCATAAGCTTTAGGACCTCCTTGGTGGCCCAGAGGCTAAGATTCTGTACTCCCAATGCAGGGAACCTGGGTTCAATCCCTGATCAGGGAACTAGATCCTGCGTGCCACAGCTAGAGATCCCACATGCCACAGTTAAGACCAAGAACAGCCAAATAAGTAAATAGTAAAGTGAAAGTCGCTCAGTTGTGTCCAACTCTGCAACCCCATGGACTATAGTCCATGGAATTCTCCTGACCAGAATACTGGAGTGGGTAGCCATTCCCTTCTCCAGGGGATCGTCCAAACCCAATGATTGAACCCGAGTCTCCCACATTGCAGGCGGATTCTTTACCAGCTGAGCCACCAGGGAAGATTTTTTAAAAAACTGTCCAGAAGCCTCAAGACAACGACCTGCACTCACTGGACCTCAGTTTCCAACTGTTTAGGTTGAAGTTAAGGTCATTTGTCCTACTTTTCTCTTAGCTGTATTGTAAGCACCCCATACAAGGTATTGTAAGCAAGGTATATGGGAGGCTTACATAAAGGATTTTTGTTATTAACCAAATAAACACTTCAGAAATCCTTCAGAGATTCCCCTGTGAGACATTTAGACTTCGAGCATTTGACTTTATAGAGTTAGAAAGACAGGAAGAGAGAATATTTATTACCAATTCTTATTTACATAGAGTTTGCTTATCCTGTTTATCTAAAATAAGAGGCAACAATCTGGAATGGTTTTGATTGGATCTAAATATTTCTCCATATTTGAATGGACTCCAAGGGTATATTTCAGCATTTGGGCCAAGAGATCTGCACGTTCTGCAGGGGAGCAAGGTTGTCTGTGTGCGCAGTGGTCCTGCTCTGGCTGCACAGAGGCGATGATGTCATGTCCTCGCTACCCTAGCTGTCACCATCACCTGCCTCCTCCTGCTCTAAGCTGATGGTGGGCTAGGATCCCTGGAATTATGAGAAGCAAGCTTCTGCTTTTCGCAACTCAGGACACTCTGGACATTTTAACTCTGAGAAACTGGCCTTTGTTCAGGTACTGTTCATACTTTGGGAGAGAAGAATTATCATAGCTAATATTTATTGAAAATTTATGTACCAGGTATAATTCTAAACATGGTCCTTTTGCTGACTCATTTAATCTTCCTAACACTTGAGGTAGGCAGTGTTACTGTTCCTAGTTTATAGATGAGGAAACTGAGGTGTTTGGTTCAGTTCAGTTGCTCAGTCGTGTCTGACTCTTTGCGACTCCATGAACCGCAGTATGCCATGCTGCGGACATGGCCTCCCTGTCCATCACCAACTCCCAGAGTACACCCAAACCCATGTCCATTGAGTTGGTGATGCCATCCAGCCATCTCATCCTCTGTTGTCCCCTTCTCCTCCTGCTCTCAATCTTTCCCAGCATCAGGGTCTTTTCAAATGAGTCAACTCTTCACATCAGGTGTCCAAAGTATTGGAGTTTCAGCTTCAACATCAGTCCTTCCAATGAACACCCAGGACTGATCTCCTTTAGGATGGACTGGTTGGATCTCCTTGCAATCCAAGGGACTCTCAAGAGTCTTCTCCAACACCACAGTTCAAAAGCATCAATTCTTCGGCGCTCAGCCTTCTTCACAGTCCAACTCTCACACCCATACATGATTACTGGAAAAACCATAGGCTTGACTAGATGGACCTTTGTTGACAAAGTAATGTCTCTGCTTTTTAATATGCTGTCTAGGTTGGTCATAACTTTCCTTCCAAGGAGTAAGTGTCTTTTAATTTCATGGCTGAAATCACCATCTGCAGTGATTTTGGAGCCCAGAAAAATAGTCAGCTACTGTTTCCAATGTTTCCCCATCTATTTGCCATGAAGTGATGGGACCAGATGCCATGATCTTAGTTTTCTGAATGTTGAGCTTTAAGCCAACTTTTTCACTCTCCTCTTTCACGTTCATCAAGAGGCTCTTTAGTTCTTCTTTACTTTCTGCCATAAGGGTGGTGTCATCTGCATATCTGCATTACTGAGGTGTAGAAAGGCTTAATATCTTCAGTCCACCCTGTAGTAAGGGACAACATGGGTGATATTCAAAAGCTGTAATGAGTAGGATGATCCAGACATTGGCCAATCAGAGGCAAGACTGTGACCTCAGAACAGATGCTACATATAAGCAAAGGTGGCATGGCTACATAGGTCCTATTGGCTGAGCATCACTCCAAGTGGGGATTCAGACCTGGGCAGTCCAGCTACAGGGTCCACATTCTTGCCACTGCCCTGTAACATCTCTTTGCTCTGGGAAGATGTTCCATCAACAGTGGGCAAAAGTAAGGTGCTATGATCCAAGTGCTCCCTTGCAGGGGGTGGGGGGAGTTCTGTTTTTTCTGTCTCCTGCCCCTCCTCTTGGCATTTATAACACCCAAAGCATGATTGTGCTCTTGTGGCACCATTCATAAGTGATCTTCTGGTTTCTGCTCCATGGTACTCTTTCTCTCTCCTTGTCAAGATCCAGGGTTCACTAACCTGCTTTCAGTCTCTCCACAAACAAACAACCCTTTACTCTACATGTCAACACATCCAACAGTTATGCTTTTGCTCTTTTGTTCTATGCCATATGATGGCTTCCCTAAAGGCATTGAGAGTCTGTGGTTTTCAAGAGGTGGCCTAGGCTGGTCTTAGAAAATGTAGGGCAGGAAGAAGAGGCTCACACAAGGTTTAATGACCAGCCTCAGTAAGCCCTTCAAGTTCCCAAGTGTCTTTTAGGGAAAGAAATAGAATATATAGACTGGAATTTCTCCATAGACAGAAAACTGACACAGAGCGCTTCTCTGTTTGCTTGGTGGTAAAGAATTCACCTGTCAATGCAGGAGACACAGGTTTGATCCCTGGTCTGGGAAGATCCTGAGAGGGTAACAGGCAGGAAGGCCAGGGGTCTCCAAATAGAGGAAATAGCCTGCAAGTGTCAGACATTTTTATCTCTCTTAAGCGGCAAGAGGAAACAAACTAGCAATATTTTTTCCTTCTCTATACAAATTTAAAGAGAGGTTTCTCTTAAAATACTGTGTTGCCATAATGACACCCGGCTTCGCCTGAAGTTAGCTATTCTCGAGTCTAGAGATAACCAATGCCTTTTTCTTATGGAAATGTTTGTCTTAAGCTATGCTAATGTACTATGCCTTTACCCCAAACTCTGTCTCCAAGTCGGTTCTGCCTCTTGGCCCAGAACCTACTTGACAAACCAGTATGGATATTGTTCCCCTAATCTATGTAAATGAAACTATTTGTATGGTGGTCTGCCCTTCTTCAAGATTTAAGTTAATCATTTTATGGCCCAAGATAAACCATTTGGTGCCGAGATTATCCCAAAATGCATCTTATGGGTGAGGGGCCTGGTGCCATTCTGAATTTTAAGATATTCCTTTCTTTCATTAACAGACTGCTAGTGACTATATAACATCCAGCTAAAGACCAGCAGGGGGGTACTCTTTCTGCCCCCTTCTGATGCCTATGTCAGAAGCTTTCTCTATCTCCTTTATACTTCAATAAAACTTTATTACACAAAAGCTCTGAGCGATCAAGCCTCGTCTCTGGCCCCGGATTGAATTCTTCTCCTCCGGGGCCAAGAATCCCGGTGTATTCGCGTGATTCAACAACAACCTTTCAATCCCACATGCTGTGGAGCAACTAGGCCTGTACTCTAGAACCTGGAAGCTTCAACTACTGAGCCCACATGCTGAAACTACTGAAGTCCACAAGCCTAGAGCCCATGCTCCACAACAAGAGAATTCACTGCAGTGAGAAGCCCTTGCACTGCAACTAGAGAGAGCAGCTCCTGCTTGCCAAGACTAGAGAAAAGCCTGAGCAGCAACAAAGACCCAGCATGGCATAAATACATAAGTAAAACTATATATATATTTAGAAAGCTGACACAGACTTTCTGATTCAGTAGGTCTGGAGGGAATCCTGAGAATCTGCATTTCTAATAAATTTTCCAGGTGATGCTGCTATTGCTGGTCTGGGTACCACACCTTGAGATCATAGCACATTATTCCTCTGTCTTTAGAGCCAGCCCACCTTCCTAGTGATTGATTTCACCTAGGGAAGGCCTCCTGGTTCAAGGCTCAGGGCTTGTTCTAGTCATTTCTCAGTAGCATTGGCCGCATCCTCATTAAGGGCACTTGTGTGAAGAGTTTATCCTGACCCATGTCCAATACCTGGGCCTTGCTGGCCTGAAACCAAGGGCTGCTCTGAGTATGGTGTGGTATGGAGGTAGTCATGGGCAATCAAGAATGCTTGTGATCAGTGTCCATTAGGCAGCCATCAATCTCCAATTCCACATGCTTGCTACTGTCCCATTGGGATCCTGATGTCGAAAGGCACAAAAGGGTGCCTAGTGCAAATTCCCCCTCATACCGCTCCCCAACCCCTACTCCCAAGTTTTCCTCCTTAGAACAGTCTTACCTCTTTTCTGCAATCTTATCATTCCTCTGCAGCTTTCACTTCTGGGATTCCTGAGCACTCCTTCCCATCAGTTTTATGCCACTGATTTAGACTGTGAGCAGCTGGAGGGCGTGTCTCACTGCCTTGTTGATCCTTGTCAAAGTGCAGAGCACACTGTAGGCACTCTCTGAATGTTTGATTATTGTTGTTGTTCAGCCGCTCAGTCATTTCTGACTCTTTGTAAACCCATGGACTGCAGCACGCCAGGCTTCCCTGTCCTTCACTATCAGAGTTTGTTTGAACTCATGTCCATTAAGTCGGTGATGCCATCCAACCATCTCATCCTCTGTCATCCCCTTCTCCTCATGCCCCCAATTTTTTCTAGCACCAGGGTCTTTTCCTATGAGTCGGCTCTTCACATCATGTGGCCAAAGTACTAGAACTTCAGCTTTGGCATCAGCCCTTCCAATGAATATTCAGGGTTGATTTCCTTTAGGAATGTTTGATAAATGAAACAAAGGCACCAACTAGGAAGATAACATAACACAACAGAGGTAAGGTAGTCTGACTCTGGAGTCATCTGACCTTAGTGTAGGTTTCAGTTTTGTCATTTGTTAATTGCAAAACCCTGTATAGGAATTACTCAACTTTGTTCTCAGTTTTCTAATCTGCAAAGTGGATACAACAGTATCTTCCTCATAGAGCTGTTGTATTAAGATAATACTTATAAAGCTTTTATCACTGGGCACAGAATAGATTCTCAGACAATGATATTTATTAGCAAAAGAACCACTTGCTAAACATATGGGGGTGGGCACACAAAGAGGAATCTTGGGACCTTTATGTTTCAGGCTTTCACCCAATATCATATTTTAGCTTGATCTGAAGGCAATGGCACCCCACTCCAGTACTCTTGCCTGGAAAATCCCATGGACAGAGGAGCCTAGTAGGCTGCAGTCCATGGGGTCGCTAAAAGTCAGACACAACTGAGCGACTTCACTTGCACTTTTCACTTTCATGCATTGGAGAAGGAAATAGCAACCCACTCCAGAGTTCTTGCCTGGAGAATCCCAGGGATGGCAGAGCCTGGTGGGCTGCCGTCTATGGGGTCTCACAGAGTTGGACACGACTGAAGCGACTTAGCAGCAGCAGAAGCAGCAGCATTGAAGTGGGATAAAGCAAGAGACTCTACAGGGTAGATGTGTCATGTCTGAAGAGACAGAACAAGGAGAGTGCAAAGAGACAAGAAGACAGACCCAGCAGGCACTTCACAGCCTGTCTGGCCTTTGTTTTCATTTCTGTGTTTGTTTCTAATGGTGTTAATTCTCTGTCTGCTCTCTTTCACAGACACACTTTTTGTCTGTATTCATCAACAGATACAATAAAACCTGAATCACCCTGTGCTGAGAACTAGGACACCAGAGCTCTGTGTTTAATAGGTGTTTGGGAATGCCACTGCTTATTAGTATACACGATATGTCAGGGCTGTTAAAAACACAGCTTGTTCAGTCCTCCAGGCTACGCTTGGCTCTTGCATTAGCTGACTTCCCTTTGGTGCTGTGGAGAGGCACACCACGTAACATGGTAGACATCCTGGGTGCCAACGTCACACTAGTGTCATGTCCAGTTTTCCTTCCCTTCCAGGCATGTGGACAACAGGCCCCCTGCAGTTGAGCAGGACCCTGAGCCTGCTCCTGGGTAGCTTGTGAGCAGAGGCAGTGAAAACCCCCCACAGCTCTCTTGCTGAGGGCATGCGATCCTACAGGAGGCCTCATTTTAGGGGCAGAGCTTCAAGATTAAAACAACCTGGACCCTGAGCTGCACCAGGAGGAAAGCTGCCTTAAAGAGGTACTTTCATCATCCCAAATCATTTGATGCATGAAGGCATTGAAATTTTGAGGTTGTTTGTGACTGTCAGATACCCTGGCTCATTCTAATTTTTAAAAATCTATAAGAAAATATTACAAGTCTTTCCACACTTTTTCCATCATCAGTAGGTTATCTGCTTGTGCTTTTCCTATAGTAGCCCAGGCATATCAGTTTATAATGTTCTTGATAATTCTGTTTTTGGCCAGGAGCCTTTCTTCATTCTCCACTACCCACTCCACCCCCCAATTTTGTAGACCAGGTGGCACTAGTGGTAAATAACCTGCCTGCAGTGCAAGAGACATCAGAGATGCAGATTCAGTTCCTGGGTTGGGAAGATCCCCTGGAGAAGGAAATGGCAACCCACTCTAGTATCCCTGCCTAGAGAATCCCATGGACAGAGGAGCCTGGTAGGCTGCAGTCCACAGAGTCGCCAAAAGTCGGACATGACTGAAGTGATTTAGCCTGCACATAGCACACATATTTGCCAAAACTCTGCAAGAAAGATCTAGATGCCATCCTGGTTGGATCAAACCTATCCCTCTCCTGCTGAAAATTATTTATATTTTACTTGTGGTGAGAAAAGAGTGCCAGCTGCTTTGTAAACAGAAGCAGATCTCCAGATGGATCTTTTAGGGATAAAGTCTAGAGAAATACATGAACCAATAATTTACTTTATTTTTGTTTCTTGTGTGTGTGACCCCAAGTAAGAAGTAGCGTAGTGTGGATATCTAGATGAGGGACTGTGAAACTGGGTTTATGGAGGAGACTTGACTGGAATCAGCATTGTGGTTGAATGTAATTTATGTCCTGGGTCCCTGCTCATGGGCCTGAAAGACACTTCCTATTGTGTGTGATAGAACTGGGGCCTCTGGGCTCAAGGAACACAGGTGGACTGCACAGCATGGCAGGCCCTGAATATGTCCCATCTACTTCTCCGTTTCCTCACTGTGGAATGGGACTGTTACATATTTCCCAGGCCTTTGGAAAAGACACAATGCTTGGTACTTTACTGTATAGCTTTGCTTCTTCTATTTTAATATGGGTAAATTTCTTAAAAAAATCCACAAACAAAAAGGATTTCCAAAGAACCTAGGATCAGAAACATGGATGAAATAAAAATTCTGACTGATTAAACTATATAAAACTCTCAGGGGTATATCAAGAGAGAGTAGGTTGAAGGGCTAGCCTACTCTCCCTAACTCCCATCCTGGGACCAGATCTGGACTCCTGATTACTTCTGTAAATAAAGTCTCACTAAAACACAGTCAGGGTTTCCCAGGTGGCTCAGTGGCAAAGAATCTGTGTGCCAATGAGGGAAACACAGGAGACACAGGTTTGGTCCCTGGTCAGGAAGATTCTCTGGAGGAGGGCATGGTTACCCACTCCAGTATTCTGGTCTGGAAAATCCCATGGACAGAGGAGCCTGGTGGGTTACAGTCCAGGAGGTCGCAAAGAGTCGAGCATGACTGAGTACGCACTCTCACACAAAAACAAACTCAAGCTCATCCACCTTACACAATGTTCATGGCTGTTTTCATAGTACAATGGCAGAGGTAAATAGTTGTGACAGGAATTTATGGCTCACAAAGTTTAACATATGTAGGATTTGGTCCCTTCTAGCCAAGACTACAACAGTGGTTCTCAAACTTGAGCAAGCATCTTAGAATCACACGATGGACTTATTAAAATACAGATTTCTGAGCCCTACCTCTAGTTCAGTAGGTCTGGGGTAGGGCTCATGAATCTGTATCTATCAAGGTCCCATCCAGGTGATGCTGATGTTGCTTGTCTGGGGACCACATTTTGAGCACCATAGGACTAGAGATTATAGCTGGCAAGCTCTAATGATGAGACAAATTCTAATAGAACAGAATGGGCACCAGCTGTGTTTGGGACACTTCTCCAGTTTCCAGAACAGAGTCGAGGAAGAAGGGGGTGCCTCTTTCTCTAGGACTCCTGGACTGATTATTGTTGCTTGGCTTCATCTCACAAAGGCTACTTCCAAAGGCTCAGAAGTTGACACCCATCAGAAAGAAGTGATACTGGATGAACAAACAAACAAAATGGGATATTCCAGGGCTGCAGAGAAGTTACTGTGCATGTATTTGGGGAACTCCATGAATAAGGCTGTCTATAAAACAACTCATTTATTTGTGGGTGTGTGGGAATCCTGTAGATCTGCAGAGCCTGAGGCAAAATGCTTCTTATGTACAATCAGCAGGTACCAACTTGTAGCTATATAATTATTGAATTCCAGATGAACATGTCGAAATTCACCTGGTATCACTTCTTTCTGAGGGTTGTCAACTGCTGAGCTCTGGGAAGTAGCCTTTGGGATATGAAGTCAAGCAGTGATAATCAGGCTTTTTAAAATATTTACTTATCTTTGCCCCCATACCCGCTTTGGAACATTAGTTCATTGGTATAGGGATTGAGAGGAAGCCACTTGGTATAAAAACGGAAGATAGAAAGTGAAGTTGCTCAGTCATGCCCGACTCTTTGCGACCCCATGGATAGTAGCCTGCACCAAGCTCCTCCGTCCATGGGATTTTCAAGGCAAGAGTACTGGAGTGGGTTGAGGCAAAGTCAGTCCCAGAATAGGAAATGAAATGGAGGTTGCCAACAACAATTCTTGTGTTGGAAATTCCGCTGTAAAAGAAGAAGGCTAGAGTCTTCTTACCGTGAGGATTCAGAAATGAGATCCTGTTTTTATCACTTGCTTCTGAAAATTCTCTCCACACAGCCATGCAGCAAGGAGGATGAAGAAGAGGGAGGTTTATGGTCCCCAGTGTCCCATACAAATAGGACTTAATTGCCTTTCAGGCTGGGCTAGGGTTCTTTGGGAGGGAGCACTCAGAGACAGCAGAGGAAAGCTGGAATTCACCCAGAGCTGCCTCTGCCCATCCCCTCCACACGCTGCTGCTTGCCTCTTCATCTCTTTAACGTTGGGCCCTCCAGGTGCAGAGAGAACACAGCTGTTGTGATGGCCCCACATGGAATCACCGTGGCAGCCCCACTGCAGGTGGTTTAAATTAGCCCAATCTTGATGGTCCCGAACGGAGCACGATGGCAGTTAGGAGCCTGGCTGACCATTTACCCAGGGGCTGATGAATTAGGTATCAGGTTTGCAAAGCAAAACTCCCAAGTACACCTTTTGCAGCCCAGCCAAGGGGCACTTCTTGTTCTGGGGCTTGTCTCTTCCATGCAGGCTCAGAAGACACCAGACCAATTAAGAAGGGCAACTGAGATGCATGAATATTCCAGGGCCTCTGCATCCTCCTTTGTCTCCCTGGAGGCCTCCTTCTCACCCTGTAGATTCAGTGGTGGGATCACCCTTCAGTCCTGCAGAAGCAGGCTGGCTTTCCGCTTGTGCTAATTCTCCACAAAGGCACACTCTTGCACAGGGAGTAATGTGCACAGTAATGTGCACAGGGAGCAGGCCATGGGGTGAGGGGTTTGTGGGTAAGGCATGCCGAGTGTTGGGATGCCTACAGGTGAGGCACCCCCAGTGGCTCACGAGAGGCCTTTCAGTGGAGTCTCTGATGTGGTTAGTAGGATCTGTGTTCCTTTGATGAATTCTGTTCTGAGCCCGGGCTGCTATTCTTTTAGTTGCTCACCACTCCCTGGCATGCGACTGGCAATTCAGCATTCTGAGGGGAAAGTGAAAGCAAAAGTCGCTCTGTCGTGTCCCACCCTGTGGGAGTCCATGGACTATACAGACCTTGGAGTTCTCCAGGCCAGAATACTGGAGTGGGTAGCCTTCCTCTTCTCAGGGAATCTTTGCAACCCAGGGATTGAACCCAGGTATCCCACATTGCAGGCAGATTCTTTACCAGCTGAGCCACAAGGGAAGCCCAAGAATACTGGAGTGGGTAGCCTATCCCTTCTTCAGCAGATCTTTTCAACCCAGGAATCAAACCGGGGTCTCCTGCATTGCAGGCATATTCTTTACCAACTGAGCTATCTGGGAAGCCTATTCTGAGTGGGGTGAGAGGCAAATGTCATTCTTTGGCAGTGACCAGCATAGTTGTAGAAGCAGGGAGTTTACTTACACACTCTCACTCTCCCCATGGGAAGAATCATGGGCTGATTCCTTGTCCAGTGATCTGTCTTGTCACTGAGCTGTGCCATCTTGGGGGAAGGGGTTAACACAGGTAAAGTGAAACTATTCCTTTCATCCTCTTCAGTGTGTAAAATCTTGGATTTTTTGTTTTTGTTTTTGTTTGTTTGTTTCTGCTTTTGCTCCAGCAGTGTGCTGGAACTTCTCTGCTGGAATCCCAGGCTTCTGCAACGCCCTTCTTGTCCATTGGTGACATTGTCAACATTGTCAACATTGGTATTCTTTGAGGGGAAGGTGGTAGAAAACTTGTATTTTGCCATGTTGATGATATCACTTTCCTCATTTAATCTTCATAATAACACTGTGAAGTAGGTATTATTATTATGCTCATTTTATAGATGAGAAGACTGAGGCAGAAGGAGGTTATAATTGCTCATGATCACACATCTCATAAGTGACAGAGCTGGTATTCATAACTAGGCAGTCTGACTCTGGAGTCTTAATTACAGTGCTATGCCACTTCCCCTTATGGGAACCGTTTATTCTTTTTTTCATCCTTTATTTCTAGTTTCTAACACCGAGCCAGGAATAAGGAAAACCTAACAAGTGTTTTTGAAAAAAATAATAGAGCACTTATTTGCTAGGAAGACAGAGGACTGAATATTTTTTTGGAATCAATACATACATATCCCATTAATGGAATCCACACTGTGGTAGTTTATTATGTTATTTGTCTCTGGAATTATTTTCCTAACAAAAATATGTATGTGTGTGTATGAAAAATCCCTTGTAGATTTCTGTTACATATTTTCCACAATGTGCCTTTGTATATTTTCATATTAAAAAAAGTGAGAGTGCAAACATAGAAAATAAATAGACTTGTGGTTGCCAAGGGGGAGGCAGAAGAGGAGGGGGGAGGGGAGAGGCCTGTACTGAGAGTTTGGGATTAGCAGATGTAAACTATTCTACATAGAATGGATAAACAACAAGATGTTACTGTATAACAGGGAACTACATTCCGTATCCTGTGATAAATCATAATGGAAACGAATAAGAAACATAATATGTGTATATATATATATAACTGAATCACTTTGCTATATAGCAGAAATTATCACAACATTATAAATCAACTATTGTTGTTGTTTAGTTGCTAAATCACTTCTGCCTCTATGCTACACTTCAATAAAATAAATTTAAAAAAGGCAAGAGTGGAAACTGTCCTGGACACTCTTAAATAATGAGTATTGGCATCCTCTGATGACAACCCTCTATGCCAGTGAACCCTCTACCCTCATTCTTTTTCTTTTTTTGGGGGGCGGGTGCTGTTGCATGCTTGTGGGATCTCAGTTCCCTGACCAGGGATTGAATCCAGGCCATAGTAGTGAAAGCCTGGAATCCTAACCACTAGGCAACCAGGGGATTCTTATGCCTTTATTCTCTTGAGTATATTCCATAAAGAGGGCTGTTAATGCCACTGTAACCTCTCTTTCTGCTGTGTATTTTGCACCCCAGTTGCTGCTGCTGTTAAGTCGCTTCAGTCGTGTCCGACTCTGTGTGACCCCATAGACAGCAGCCCACCAGGCTCCCCCGTCCCTGGGATTCTCCAGGCAAGAACACTGGAGTGGGCTGCCATTTCCTTCTCCAATGCACGAAAGTGAAAAGGGAAAGTGAAGTCACTCAGTTGTGTTCAACTCTTAGCGACCCCATGGACTGCAGCCTACCAGGCTCCTCTGTCCATGGGATTCTCCAGGCAAGAGTACTGGAGTGGGGTGCCAGCATCCCAGTAGATTATTTTAATCTATAGTTACTGACCAAGGAAATGTGTAAATTAAGGGTCTGAGCCTGTATCAAAGAAACAGGCAGAGGATCAAGTTGGATCTTAAAAGACAGGCAAGGTTGTTATCTAGATCTGGCAAAGTTGACCACTAGCACAGCTCTGAAGTGTAATATTTCATAAGCAGCTCTTCATCCAAGGGAAATCAGAGAACCTCTTCAATCACTTCTAAAGTGCAAAGCAAAGAGCCATGAACAAAAATATCTGGAGGCAGACCTAGATGACGGGACAGATTCAAACACTGTAGAAACCTACAAGGGTAAAATGTTTAAGGAGGGAGCCAGTATTGACCAGCAAGCTGCATTTGGATTCTCTAGCACTCCAAGGACTTCACAAGACTGATATTAACCCTCCCATCCTGTCTTCATTGTGGATAAACCTTGCCTTTATTGGAAGCATGTGTTAATAAGTCACTTGACTCTTGAGAAAAGAGCAATGCGTTAGATTGTAAAGTCACCAAAGATAACTTCTCATTCTTGCTGGGGACCATGCTTTGACAGAGTCTAATCTGAGCTCCATGACCGTCCATTATTAAATGAGAGCAAACACTTTGTCTTCATGTGGCTGCATTTGTTATACTGGGGCTGTGCTGTTACCAGACATGTGCATAACTTCCTGAATATCATTTTCTTTTATTCATATGCATTTTTTAATATACAACATTTAAATTAATCTGCTTATTACTTGTACTACAGTTTAAATAATCAAGCCCATGATTCTTAGTAATAAAGAGTTTGGGTAGTAGGAACACATCTCTATTGGGACTATTATAAAATGTACCTTTACTAAGCATTTAGTCAAGGCTCAAGTTTTCAGAAGCATTTACAGTACCAAATGCTATGTGCCATGTTCTGTGCTAAGCTTTTTACACATTTTATCTCATTCAGTAGTCAAGATACAAACTTAGGAACTGCAAGGTTGAAATTGCAACCAGGTAATAAAATGCAGATATTATCCAAACTCATTAACTCCTTTGTGTGCGTTTGTGAATTGGTAGGCAGAAATTGAGTGCCTCTTTAGTACTGAACCCTCTTACTGAGCACCTGCAATTATACTAATTAACAAAAACATCTTTCCTTCCTTCATGACTAAGTAGGCAGTTGCTTATCCAATAATAATTGTTCTGTATCACTTAGGGCTTACATTCAGCAGCTAATATCGATGTTAAAGAATAGTGACTCATTCCAATGAAGAGTTTTATTTTTCTAATTCTAAGTATGGATATAGTCAGTTCAGGACTGGAAGGGCAACTCCATAATGTAATCAGAGACCCAGTAGATTCTAAAATCTTTCTGCTCCATCATCTTTAGTACATGCTTGTCTCATGGCCACAAAATGACTGCCATCCTCCAGCCAGCTTATTTGCATTCTTGGCAGGAAAAAGACAATGGGCAGGGGTTAAAAGGAACATGCCAGCTGAGTCAGCTTTCCTTTAATTTGGCTTTCCCAGATTTCTTATCTGTGAACTTCCTCTTGCTTCTCATTGGCCAGCTTTGTGTCTCATATTCACTCCTAAATGAAAAGGTGGCTGAGAAAATTAGTTACCTTTTTGAAAGGGACATATAAACCTGCCACGCATCTTTGAGCTTTGGTTTACTGTTTCCAGCTTATGTAGGGACAGGGTGGGTACAGACACAAGCAGACTCACAGCCACCTACATGGTGTGGATTAAGGAACACTGGGTAGGCTCAGAGGCCAAGTCATATTGTCAGATAGTGACAGAAGCTGGAACCAGCATCTTTGAGCCTCTCATGACCTTGCCAGTCTTATTCTTCACCTGAGAACTCAAATTCCTGTAAACTGACAGCCCACTGAGTAGCTGAGTGAATGGCTCCAGGCAATAAACGTTCTTTCTAAGCCATGTGACCTCCATGTGGCCAGTAGGACATTTACAACCCTAGGGCATCAGTTAAGACTGGAAAATGTCCAGATGGTGCTCTTTACTTCCCAGCCTCTGGGCAAAAGCAAAAGAGGATGGATAATTCTAGAGACAATTGAGCCATTATCTGTCTTTACTACAATCATAGATTGAGCTTGGAATACAGGAGGAGGGGAAATTCTTTATATTGTAAAGACACAATTACAGGACAGAAAAAAAAAGTGAACTACATACGTGGTTAAAGTCATTTTTGAAATGTTAGTGTTGCAGGGAGGCGGACCCCTTCCAGGGCCCAAAACTGGGCTCTTGTCTAACACTCAGAAGTGAATTGTCTGAGGAGACACATGTGGTGACAAAGCAAGAGATTTTATTGGGAAAGGGCACCCAGGTGGAGAGCAGTAGAGTAAGGGAACCCAGGAGAACTGCTCTGCCGAGTGGCTCTCAGTCTTGGGTTTTATGATGATGAGATTAGTTTCCGGGTGGTCTTCGGCCGATCATTCTAATTCAGAATCTTTCTGGTGGTGCATGCATCGCTCAGCCAAGATGGATGCTAGCGAGAGGGATTCTGGGAAGTGGACGGACACGTGGTGTCTCCTTTCGACCTTTCCTGAACTCTTCTGGTTGATGTGGTGGCTTATTAGTTCTGTATTCCTTATCAGGATCTCCCGTCATAAAACAACTCATGCAAATGGTTACTACGGTGCCTGGCCAGGGTGGGCAGTTTCAATCAGTGTGCTTCCCCTAACAGTAGGAGCCTCATAGTAGCCAGATTTTAGACAGAATTTAATAAAATCATGGATGACACAGTCATATAATTGATTTTCTCCCATCTTTGGGGCCAACTACATCCAGGAGCTCTATACTCATTAACACATTTAATCCAGGTAACACTTCTCGAAGCAGCTGGTTATCACCCTTGCACAACTGAGAGGACTCTAGGTTTAGCTGGTGAGCAGCTTGCCCTGGGACATATACAGTGGCTGGGCTCAATCTAGCTGTTCCTAATCTTGTGTTCTTCTCACCACCCTGTGCAAACCTTACAAGGCACTGCTAACATTTTCCATGCAAAAGGAATAGATTTCTTTTCTCAAGTATCACAGTGTTTATTGATAGATACACATCTATAAATCAGGGCATGAACATGACTTGATACATTAAGCAGACTTAATTTCAATATAATAACAAGAGAGACAAGTGGAGCCCTGTACCAAGATCACAGGATAAAAGTCTCTGGAACTGACCAAGCCCATACCAACTGTTGCCATGAGCCTCTGGATCTAAACCGGCCAGTTTCCTGACCCCATGTTAGGTAAAATACCCACCCTATAGCATCCTAACCAATCACCTAATGCCACCATTCCGGTGGGAATTTTCTCTGTCTTGAAACTATAAAAATTGGCTACTGGCCTGAGAAAGAGGTCAGCTCTCCCTTGAGCTGCCCTGCTGTTGTAACAGCATCTCCTACTCTAATAAACTGTATTCACCTCCCTTCTGCCTCATGTCTGGAAATTCTTTTCCAACCCATGCAGGGACGACGACAGGACACATTCAATTTCTCACCAACTGTTTTATGTCTATGAAAGCCACTTTAAAGGCATTAACCATTTCTCAAAACTCATCAGTTTTGTGCAAGTAAATCATGTTTCTTCTAAAAAGACTTGTGTACCTGCCCAGGCTCAAGGATATTAAGTATTAGGAGATTGGAATTAACACATACACACTAATATATATAAAACAGATAACAACCAAGGACCTACTGCATAGTACAGGGGAATAAAAATAAATATCTGAATCACTTTGCTGTATACTTGTGAGACAGGAGGGAAGGGGGCAAGGCACAACCTTTAAAAGAATCACATGGGTGAAGGACATGACAAAAACTGGTTAGAACCAAGGCAGATACCACTTCCACTAGACCTTGAACTTCATTATACACTCATTATAATACATTGTTGTTGCTGTTTAGTTGCTAAGTCATATCCAACTCTTTGTGACTCCATGGACTGTAGCCCACCATGCTTCTCTGTCCACGGGATTTCTCAGGTAAGAATACTAGAGTGAGTTGCCATTTCCTTCTCCAGGAGATCTTCCCAACTGAGGGATGTACTGCATTGCAGGCAGATTTGTTGCAGGAAGGGGGACCCCTTCCAGGGCCTGAAACTGGGCTCTTGACTATCAGTAGGAAATGAGTTGTCTGAGGAGACACATGTGGTAACACAGCAAGAGATTTTATTGGGAAAGGGTGCCTTGGTGGAGACCAGTAGGGTAAGGGAACCCAGGAGAACTGCTCTGCAGTCTCGGGTTTTATGGTGATGGGATTGTCTTTAGCCAATCATTCTGACTCAGAGTCCTTCCTGGTGGTGCACACCTTGTTTAGCCAAGATGGATGCCAGCGAGGATTCTGGGAGGTGGTCGGATATGTGGTGTCTCTTTTTGACCTTTCTCGAACTCTTCTGGTTGGTGGTGGCTTATTAGTTCCGTGTTCCTTACCAGGATCTCCTGTCATAAAACAACTCATGAAAATGGTTACTATGGTGCCTGGCCAGGGTGGGCAGTTTCAGTCAGTGTGCTTCTCCTAACAGATTTCTTTAGGATTGAGCCACCAGAGAGGCCCTATAATACATTCAGTTCAGTTCAGTTCAGTCACTCAGTCGTATCCGACTCTTTGCAACCCCATGAATTGCAGCACGCCAGGCCTCCCTGTCCATCACCAACTCCCGGAGTTCACTCAGACTCACGTCCATCGAGTCAGTGATGCCATCCAGCCATCTCATCCTCTGTCGTCCCCTTCTCCTCCTGCCCCCAATCCCTCCCAGCATCAGAGTCTTTTCCAATGAGTCACCTCTTTGCATAAGGTGGCCAAAGTACTGGAGTTTCAGCTTTAGCATCATTCCTTCCAAAGAAATCCCAGGGCTGATCTCCTTCAGAATGGACTGGTTGGATCTCCTTGCAGTCCAAGGGACTCTCAAGAGTCTTCTCCAACACCACAGTTCAAAAGCATCAATTCTTCGGCACTCAGCCTTCTTCACAGTCCAACTCTCACATCCATACATGACCACAGGAAAAACCATAGCCTCGACTAGACAGACCTTTGTTGGCAAAATAATGTCTCTGCTTTTGAATATGCTATCTAGGTTGGTCATAACTTTCCTTCCAAGGAGTAAGCATCTTTTAATTTCATGGCTGCAGTCACCATCTGCAGTGATTCTGGAGCCCAAAAAAATAAAGTCTGACACTGTTTCCACTGTTTCCCCATCTATTTCCCGTAAAGCGATGGGACCAGATGCCATGATCTTCGTTTTCTGAATGTTGAGCTTTAAGCCAACTTTTTCACTCTCCACTTTCACTTTCATCAAGAGGCTTTTTAGTTCCTTTTCACTTTCTGCCATAAGGGTGGTGTCATCTGCATATCTGAGGTTATTGATATTTCTCCTGGTAATCTTGACTCCAGCTTGTGCTTCTTCCAGCCTAGCGTTTCTCATGATGTACTCTGCATATAAGTTAAATAAGCAGGGTGACCATATACAGCCTTGACATACTCCTTTTCCTATTTGGAACCAGTCTGTTGTTCCATGTCCAGTTCTAACTGTTGCTTCCTGACCTGCATACAGAATTCTCAAGAGGCAGGTCAGGTGGTCAGGTATTCCCATCTCTTGAAGAATTTTCCACAGTTTATTGTGATCCATGCAGTCAAAGGCTCTGGCATAGTCAATAAAGCAGAAGTAGACGTTTTTCTGGAACTCTCTTGCTTTTTCCATGATCCAGCGGATGTTGGCAATTTGATCTCTGGTTCCTCTGCCTTTTCTAAAACCAGCTTGAACATCAGGAAGTTCACGGTTCATGTATTGCTGAATGACACACCCACCAGCACCATGACAGTTCTGAAGTAACCATAAATAACCCAAAAGTGGGTGGTGGCCCAATTCCTAAAAATCCTTGCCTTTTCCCCTGAAACATTTGGAATAATCCTTCCACTCCCCAGCCTATGAAATTACTCAGCCCATAAAAATTAACCACCCCATATATTGGCCCTCTCTCTAAGAGGCAACTTGTGCCTTTTGAGGGCCCACACTCTGCCAGTGGAGTGTGTTTCTCTCTAAATACATCCACTTCTTACCTATCACTTCGTCTCTGAATTCTTTCTTGACAAAGCGAGACCTAGAATTCACCAGAAGCATATTGGCAAAGCCAGCCAGAAGAATTCAGGATGCCTCAGCCTCTCGGCTCCCTTGTGTTTCAATCGCTGCCTCACCTTCCGCCATTACTCTCCCGCTGTCTGTTGCTTCCTTCCTACCTCACTCTTACTTTCCACTCTTATCTCTTACTCTGCTGGAAAATGGGGAAAAGAAGCCTTCCAGGCATTTTCCACCCTTCCTGCCAAGTCTTCCCCTTCTTACTGTACATGCACACAGGGAATGTCAGGGAAAGTTTCCAGCTGTCCTCACAGGCAGCTTGAGACATGAACCATAGGCTCTTTGCCCTCTGGGTTTGCCTTATCTACCATTTAATTAACTGTTAACAGGTCGAGCTGTGTAAAAACATGAAATACAGCTTTACTTAGAGTCTATGCCACTGTTAAGGTGGCGACAGCAGTCCCTTCTGGAGAGCTCTTGAATCGCAGGCAGGCAGTCTGCTCGCGCATGCTCCCAGGTGTTAGGAGTCGTGGATGGTCCTGCGCCACATGGTTGGCACTTCCGGTGGTGGGGCCATCAATCCCAACGTGCTGGTTGTGGCCAGCCCTTGCAGGGTCTGCCCTGATCCTACCTCCACTCCCTCCCTCTTAGGGCGGGACTGGCTACTCAAGCTGGGTGGGAGGTACACTTGGCACAGCCCTGGAGATATACTCCTGGGCAATGATTCACATTTGCCGTGCTTACCTCCTCCGGGTCGTACGATTGGGAGTGTCTTTCCGAGGTCCTGGGGTCCTCCATCTCCGTAACTGCAGTCACAGTGCCTCCTCCTGGGCTGCCATATCTGCCTCTGAACCCAGCCCCACTGGCCAGAGCACGTGTGGGGAGAGGGAAGAGAGAGGATGACAACAAGGTCCCAGGGGTGCCTTCCACAAAAGGGAAAGGAAAAAGAAAGATTTTTTTTTCCCCCCACAAACTCTCTTCCTAATAGCCAGTGCCTGATATTTGAAACTTACCACCTTTTAAGAGAAAAAGACTGGGGCTTAAATAGGTCTCAGAACAATGTGGATGTCTGTTCCAGGGGAACATATCCTGGAACACAAGGATTAATCTATAGAATCTGTAGAAAAACCTTCAGGAAGATCATCACGCATCATGGGTACCTCAGTTAGTCAGTTCAGTCGCTCAGTTGTGTCCAACTCTGTGCACCCCATGGACTGCAGCACACCAGGCTTCCCTGTCCATCAGCAACTCCTGGAGCTTGCTCAAACTCATTTCCATAAAGTCCGTGAAGCCATCCAACCATCTCATCCTCTGTCAACCCCTTCTCCTCCTGCCTTCAATCTTTCCCTGCATCAGGGTCTTTTCAAATGACTCAGTTCTTCACATCAGGTGGGCAAAGTATTGGAGTTTCGGCTTCAGCATCAGTCCTTCCAATGGCTACTCAGGACTGATCTCCTGTAGGACTGACTGGTTTGATCTTGCAATCCAAGAGACTCTCAAGAGTCTTCTCCAACACCACAGGTCAAAAGCATCAATTCTTCGGTGCTCAGCTTTCTTTATAGTCCAACTCTCACATCCATACATGACTACTGGAAAAACCATAGCTTTGACTAGATGGACCTTTGTTGGCAAAATAATGGCTCTGTTTTTTAATATACTGTCTAGGTTGGTCATAAATTTTCTTTCAAGAGCACAAGTCGGACACAACTGAGCGACTGAATAACAACAACAAATACTTCAATTAAAAAATAGCACATAAATCTCACTCTTATAAGTGGAAGTAGAAGGACTATAATACTGCAACAACAATCATCAAATGAGCTGGATATTCTCTTCTTCAACGGGACTCGTGGGGAAATCTTTCCTTCTCCATGTTTACAGTTCTCCAGCAGATGGCACCAGATAGCTTAGAATCAGTTGCAGAGAGCGTTAAACTGAACCTAGCAGACGGCTCAGGTGCCTGTCGGAGGGGAGGAATCTCAGTACAGACTTGGTACCGCCAGCATTTAAGCATTCTCCATCTATTCAGGGAACTCTGGGCTGTTTCTGAGGTGTTTGAGACACGCAGCTCTCCGAGAATCAGGATGATTCATACATGAAAGGTGTTTGGGAGGAGGGCAGACTACCTGAAGGTGAGGCTGGCTTCTGAAAATGGGGATGTTGACTTCTGTGTAATTGGAAAGAAACAACAGAACAACCAACTTCATTCTGTAAGGAAATGGATCACTCGGTGAAATCTCCCCAGGGATCTCATCATGTTACCTAAATATTTATTCTGTACAAAGAGGAATGGGTTGTCTAGGAACTACAGAAGGTGGTGCTAGTGGTAAAGAACCCATCTGCCAATGCAGGAGATGCAAGAGTCGTGGGTTCAATCCTTGGGTTGGGACGATCCCCTGAAGAAAAGCACGATAACCTGCTCTAGTATTCTTGCCTGGAGAATCCCATGCACAGAGGTGTCTGACAGGCTACAGTCTATGGGGTCGCAAAGAATTGGACACAACTAAAGTGACTTAGCATGCCCACACAGAAGCCATAGGACAGGAAACAAGTATTGCCTCCAAGGGGTTTTCTTCTTGAGGCAAAACTGGAGGAAAAAAGAGAGGAAAACCAAAACCCAAACCCAACCCCAAACATTTTTTTGGGTCCAATTCCATGAAGGTTTGTCCACTAAAATGGCTATCTGCAAAAATACAGGTGACCCCCTCACCATTTCCCCTCGTTGCCATTAAGTTGAGAGCAGCCAGCTACACGCAGCACAAGGTAGGCCTGTGTCAGCCCTGAGGTGGGCTTCTCTGAGCTGCAAGGTGATGTCAGTCGCCTGCCCTTATCTCTGGAGCCCTTTCAGGTTCAATTTCACATCCACAAGTCAATCTCACCTGCAGCCTAGAGTCTCTAGGGATTTACCTGGGGGTCCAAAATGAACGTTCTCTCCTTCTGATGTTTCTATCTTTCCCTATTAAATGCATTTTGAATTTGCCATGGGTATAAAAATTTTTTTATAACAGGCATTTATAAATATTATAAAAGTGTTAACACCTTGAAGCCATCTGGAGACAGAGACCTTGAAAGCAATCCAATTCAGAAACAGACCAACAGAGCACATTTTGAGGGTCTCCCCTTACCCTGCTGTTGTTTGCCTTAGAGAGCCCACGTGTGAATACATGCACTGGAAGCTCAGAGTTGTATATTTCCTTCGTCCCTGCTACTTGAAATGTAGTTCATGGACAAGTAGTACGGACATCGTCAGGGAGCTAGTTAGACACGCACCCTTTTGGAATCCAGTTGCATCAGAAACTGCATTTTAACAAGATCTCTAGGATTTTGTATGTTTTTTAGAGTCTGAGAAATGCAGCCCTATGATACTCTTTTTAAAACTAGGAGCTAATAAGTCCAACAGGGTTGGGGAGGATCCCAGAGCTGGGCTCTGCCTCCTGGGGTGGATGTACTGTATTATTATTAATCGCCAGGTACTGTATTTTCTTCCTCACTGTCCTCTTTGAGGAAAGAGGGCTGATTGATAGGTATCAGCACATTGCGTTAGATAATAATAGGCAGGGGCTACATATCTATGCCATTTCCGGGCATGGGACATAGATAAGTGATACACAGAGAAAGACTGCTCTTCTGATGAGCAAGTGATGGGCATGGAGTGTCATGGAGGGAGAGGTGTCAGGAAGCGGCCAGAAAACAATGAAATCTCAGCACAGACATGCTCATTCAGGCTGCCAAAGATTACCTGGAATCATAAGGCGTCTCCTGAGATGAGAGTGGGGTGGGCAGTCTGAGCTGGAAGACTTCAACCTTCTCAGGCAACACCCACAAAGACCAAGAGATTTTCCATGGCCAAAGGATTCCTGGTCTTGTCTCAGACTGTGCCCGGGGACTGTCCCCAGCAAACTCTGTGCTAAATGAGACGATTTGACTGTCTGGTTAGGTGGCAGATGGAGATAGGGTAGAGGTGCACAGCTCTCATAGTTAAGAGATTTTTGTGCCCATTAAATAAGAATATTAGTGGCCCAAAGGGGCCATTCCAATTCTTTTCCTGACTATCACAACTGCCTGTCGTGTGGCAGAGATCAGATCAATATCTGTGTCTATGCAAGTATTACAAGTACTTTAAAATAGGATCTAACTTTTGCCTGGGATGAAGATAAACTCTTTCTATGATATTCTCAGACTAGTGGATATAATCTAATCTGATTTTTCTTTTAAAATGAAAACAATATTAACTGCCACTGTTAAGGGGATAACTGGAGTGAGAAAGGAGGTGTTACCCACCAGAGAGGCAGATTCACCTAGATTGTTTGGGGAAGGGAAGTGAAGGGGAGTGCTGGTGAGTGTTGGAGGGTGGAAGCAATGCCCTACTCCTTTTTCATATCTGCAAATGTCATTAGAAAGTCAAGCTGCCCTTTCAGAGCATGCTTCGTGTCTGACCTACTCTTGAATCTCCAAGGCCACCCAAGTGTTTGGAATTTCATCTTGAGAAGAAGTAATATTTCTCTCTCTCATTGGCTTGTTTTTCCCCCTTGGGGGCCTCAGTTACTCATCAGGCTTTAGTTTCTATCTACAGAATATTACCCAGAGAGAAATACAACCCAGAGGGAAAACGGCAGCAGGTCACATGGGGCCTCTGCTTGGCATGTTGGGCCTTGAAATTTGGTCAGAATCCCAAATCTATAAGTTAAGGTCCCTGGCAGGCTGAAGTCTCCTCTGTGTGCCTCTGAGTTTCCTAGGCACAACCTGACACTTCAGAAGCAGTCAGCCATCGTTTCTGGTTTCCTCTCGCCTGGAATGTTGGTCCCTGTAGGCCTGGAACTTGGTAATGACTTTGACCCTGCAGCCTGATGGGTTGGTTCAGCTTGTTCTCTGGGGGCATCTGAACCATTGATGGTTGGGGCCGGCCAACTGTGTTAAGTGTGTCTTTTTATTCTGATATTTGGACATCTGGTATCTTGCAGACTCTGGAGAGACAGCCTTCCAATGTTAGCTAATTCTTAGAGACACTAAACCACCTTCCTGGAAGTGCATTCTTCATATGCAAATCAGCCAACCCAGAACCCACACCCACCACCCTCTGCATCCGGCTTTTGGCTTTTATGACAACTGGAGACAGTCTCACAGCCTGCCCAAAATATTCAAATTAGCCGATCCTTGGCTGTTTACCTGCTTCACCAAGGCCTTCCCATGAAAACCACAATGAAGCCTTTTGCCAACATCTTTTCACTCTCTCTGCCTCCTGCCTGACCCTGGTGCTGTCCTGTGTGGCACTGCCTAGCACGCTCTGCCTCCTGTTTCTAGAGAACTTTGAGTATAAAAGCTTCTTCCTCCATGACAACCACTTGCATGTCTCACCAAACCTAATTAAAACAAATCTGGAGAACGTTTCAAACACCATCCCTCCTACCCCTAGATTGAGATTGGGGCCTGCATGGTGTTTCCTGTACTGGATGGGTCTACCTCCTGCCTTTCTGACTTCCAACGTGAAATTATTTCCTTCCACATACATTTTGTAATTTTTTATTGTCACTTTATTTGATAGCCTAGGGCCAGCAACATCTGGAAAGTAGGAATATGACTATCATGCATACCTCAAACACTGTACCTGACCCACTGAAATGCATTTTCCCAAACTGGTGCTGTTATTTCTGTGGAATGGATTCCAGGAGTAAAACTTCTGGGCTGGGGGATATGTTAATAGTCAATTTTGATAGGTGTTTCCAGATTGCGTTATAAAAACAAAGCTGTCAAAATTTATATTTCCACCAGCAAGAGATGAAATGAACCCGTTCCCAGAAGCTCCTTGAGATTCCTAGAATCTAGCCCCTCAGCATCCCAGGTGGTAAACACTCTCTGCTGCCCAAGAGGGTGGGGCTCCCAAGGGAGTGGGTGAGGCTGTTGGCAGCTCACAGATGTTAAAGCCACTTAAGGACCTGGGCTGATTGGTGAAGGCAGGGGTGCCTCCCACTGGCCTGCCCATAGTGGGTACTGCTTCTCTGAACTGAGATCATGCAGGCGACATTGTTTATGGTCCCCTTCCTTTCAACTGGGACCCCCAGGCTCAGATCACTCTGCAGGAGAGTCTGTTATTGCTTTTTAGTATCGATTTAAGGGACTAAGAGAGAAGCTTCCTCTCAAATAGCTCTTGCCAAATTTGCTTTCATAATTATTGAATATCAAGGACTTTATGGTTCCTGGTTTGATTTTTTTTTTTTTTTAATCTTTTTCAAACCATTTTGACTTCCAAGTCAGGACTGATTTTAGTGGCAATTATCTGCTGGGGTGGTGGGATTTCCTGGACACAGGGCTTGCTACTTATCTTCAAGACCACCCTAGTGACTCCCTCTTTTTATGCTCTAGGGCTCCCTATTAGGAATGTATTTTGCCTTTTTAGAAAATTGCACGATTGTTATTTTATAGGAGAAAAACAATAAACAGATAAAATATTATTTAAATATGACTAACCAGAACAAACTGTGGAAAATTCTTTAAGAGATGGAAATACCAGACCACCTTACATGCCTCCTGAGAAATCTGTATGTAGGTCAAGAAGCAATAGTTAGAACCAGAAAGGGAACAATGAACTGGTTCCAAATTGGGAAAGGAGTATGTCAAGGCTGTATATTGTCACCAGCTTATTTAAATTATATTCAGAGTACATTATGCAAAATGCCGGGCTGGATGAAGCACAAGCTGGAATCAAGATTGCTGGGAGAAATATCAATAACCTCAGATATGCAAATGACACCACCATTGTGGCAGAAAGCAAAGAGGAATTAAAGAGCTTCTTAATGAAAGTGAAAGAAGAGAGTGAAAAAGTTGGCTTAAAATATTCTTTGCAGCCAAAGATGGAGAAGCTCTATACAGTCAGCAAAAATAAGACTGGGAGCTGATTGTGGCTCAGATCATGAACTCTTTATTGGCAAATTCAGACTTAAATTGAAGAAAGTAGGGAAAACCATTAGATCATTCAGGTATGACCTAAATAAAATCCCTTATGATTATACAGTGGAAGTGAGAAATAGATTCAAGGGATTAGATCTGATAGATAGAGTCTTTGATGAACTGTGTACGGAGGTTCATGACATTGTGTAGGAGTCAGGGATCAAGATCATCCACAAGAAAAAGAAATGCAAAAAGGAAAAATGGTTTTTTTGAGGAGACCTTACAAATAGATGTGAAAAGAAGAGAAGTGAAAGGCAAAGGAGAAAAGGAAAGATATACCCATTTGAACGCAGAGTTTCAAAGAATAGCAAGGAGAGATAAGAAGCCTTCCTCAGTGATCACTGCAAAGAAAGAGAGGAAAACAATAGAATGGGAAAGACTAGAGATCTCTTCAAGAAAATTGGAGATACCAAGGGAACGTTTCATGCAAAGATGGGCACAATAAAGGACAGAAGATATTAAGAAGAGGTGGCAAGAACACACAGAAAAACTGTACAAAAAAGATCTTCACGACCCAGATAATCACAATGGTGTGATCACTCACCTAGAGCCAGACATTCTGGAGTGTGAAGTCGAGTAGGCTTTAGAAATCATCACTACAAACAAGCTCGTGGAGGTGATGGAACTCCAGTTGAACTATTTCAGATCCTAAAAGATGATGCTGTGAAAGTGCTGCACTCAATATGCCAGCAAATTTGGAAAACTCAGCAATGGCCACAGGACTGGAAAAGGTCAGTTTTCATTCCAATGCTGAAGAAAGGCAATGCCAAAGAATGCTCAAAATACTGCACAATTGCACTCATCTCACACACTAGTAAAGTAATACTCAAAATTCTCCAAGCCAGGCTTCCACAGTACGTGAACAGAGAACTTCCAGATGTTCAAGGTGGATTTAGAAAAGGCAGAGGAACAAGAGGTCAAATTGCCAACATCCGATGGATTATTGAAAAAGCAAGAGAGTTCCAGAAAAACACCTACTTTTGCTTTACTGACTATGCCAAAGCCTTTTACTGGGTGGATCACAACAAACTGTGGAAAATTCCTAGAGATGGGAATATCAGACCACCTGACCTGCCTCCTGAGAAATCTGTATGCAGGTCAAGAAGCAACGGTTAGAACTGGACGTGGAACAAAGGACTGGTTCCAAATTGGGAAAGGAATACATCAAGGCTGCATATTATCACCCTGCTTATTTAGCTTATATGCAGAGTACATCATGTGAAATGCCAGACTGGATGAAGCTCAAGCTGGAATCAAGATTGCCACAAGGAATATCAATACCTCATATATGCAAATGACACCATCGTTATGGCAGAAAGTGAAGAAGAACTAAAGAGCCTCTTGATGAAAGTGAAAGATGAGAGTGAAAATCTTGGCTTAAAACTCAACATTCAGAAAACTCAGATCATGATAACTGGTCCACCGCTTCACGGCAAATAGATGTGTAAACAGTGAGATATTTTATTTTTGGGGGTTCCTAAATCACTGCAGATGGTGACTGTAGCCATGAAATTAAAAGATGCTTGCTCCTTGGAAGATAAGTTATGACCAACTTAGACAGCATATTATAAAGCAGAGACATTACTTTGCCAACAAAGGTCCGTCTAGTCAAAGCTATGGTATTTACAGTAGTCATGTATGGATGGGAGAGTTGGACTATAAAGAAAGCTGAGCACCAAAGAATTGATGCTTTTGAACTGTGGTGTTGGAGAAGACTTTTGAGAGTCCCTTGGACTGCAAGGAGATCAAACCAGTCAATCCTACAGGAGATCAGTCCTGAATAGCCATTGAAAGGACTGATGCTGAAGCCGAAACTCCAATACTTTGGCCACTTGATGTGAAGAACTGAGTCATTTGAAAAGACCCTGATGCAGGGAAAGATTGAAGGCAGGAGGAGAAGGGGTCGACAGAGGGTGAGATGGTTGGATGGCATCACCGACTCTATGGAAATGAGCTTGAGCAAGCTCCAGGAGTTGCTGATGGACAGGGAGGCCTGGTGTGCTGCCCTCCATGGGGTTGCAAAGAGTCGGACACGACTGTGGGACTGAACTGAAAGCTCAACATTCAAAATACTAAGATCATGGCATCTGGTCCCATCACTTAATGGCAAATAGTTGAGGAAACAATGGAAATGGTGAGAGACTTTATTTTCTTGGCCTCCAAAATCACTGCAGATGGTGACTGCAGCCATGAAATTAACAGACGCTTGCTCCTTGGAAGAAAAGTTATGACAAAACTAGACAGCATATTAAAAAGCAGAGACAGTACTTGAACAACAAAGTTCCATCTAGTCAAAGGTATGGTTTTTCCAGTAGTCATGTATGGATGTGAGAGGTGGACTATAAAGAAAGCTGACTGCCAAAGAATTGATGCTTTTGAACTGTGGTGTTGGAGAAGACTCTTGAGAGTCCCTTGGACTGCAAGGAGATCAAACCAATCAATCCTACAGATGAGTCCTGAATATTCATTGGAGACACTGTTACTGAAACTGAAGCTCCAAATCTTTGGCCACCTGATGTGAAGCGCCGACTCATTGGAAAAGTCCCTGATGCTGGGAAAGAGTGAAGGCAGGAGGAGAAGAGGTCGACAGAGGATGGATGGTTGGATGGCATCACCGACTCTATGGAAATGAGTTTGAGCAAGTTCCGGGATTTGTTGATGGACAGGGAAGCCTGGTGTGCTGCAGTCCATGGGGTTGTCAACAGTCAGACATGACTGAGCGATTGAACTGACCGAACCAGAAATAACTGTTACTAACATTTTGGGTAGATTGTTTTCCAGACTTCTTTCATGAAAAGATTATTATTTTCACTCTGTCACCTGCATAGGACAACCTAAAAAATCATATGCATCATTCTTTGTCAGTATATTGGTTTGCGACAGCACTTTCCATGGATGCACGGGTATTTTGTCATGCCTTATATTGTTTAAACAATTCTGTATTGTTTGATTTTCTCAGATTTTTGGTATTGTAATAACTTCTATAATAGACAGCTTTGCACATATGCCTGTATAATTGCCCAATTATATTCTTAGGCAAAATGCCTAGAAGTGAGATTACAGAATTAAAGCATAGCTACTTTTTAACAGCTTTGAGCTGAATTGTATGCTAGAAATTGTGTACCAATTTACTTTCTCCCAAGAGGTATTTGAGTAACTATTTCCCCGAACTCTCCTCAATAGTTAAGATTTGTAAAAAAATTTTGGCCAATTGTTAGGTACATTGGATATATTTACCAGTAAAGGCAATAACCCCCTATCCTCAATTCTAATAAAGCCTTATCCTTTACCACCTCACCATCTAACATGAAAGGCTAAGAACTTGGGGTCTGCAGTCAGAAAGACCATATTTTTATGACCCTGGGTTAGTCACTTAATTCTTACGTTTCAGTTTCCTCAACTCTAAAATGGTGTAATAAAAAAACTTTATATCACTGATTATTGAGTGTTTAAGTGAAGTAATGTAGAAACAGTGCTTACCCGTGCTTGACACAACATGTACTTTTAATAAATATCTTTTTAGAGAATCCTCACAAATATCCCATGGAGGATGCTGGAGGAAGAACCTTGGCTACTTGGCTGCACACACAGAGGAGTAGTGAATGAGGACACATGTCTGCGTGCTGTCTTTCAATGCACGAAGAAGGGTAGGGAAGAGAGAGATTTTATACGGCTTGTTTTTTATTTTGGCCATGCCTTGTGGCATGCAGGATCTTGGTTCCCCAACTAGGGGTTGAACCTGTACCCCCTGCAGTGTAAGTGCAGAATCCTAGCCACTGGACTGCCAGGGAAATCCCTAATACAGCTTCTCTGAAGGAAGTTCTGCCAATCTGATAGGGTCAGATGAATTGATCAAATGTCTTATCTCCCTTCTTGTCACTTCAACTCCAGTATCAGCTCAGGAAGATGATTCCCCCTGAAAACCTTGAATCCAAATGTGCGAGTGAGATGACAGCGTCACTAGCGCCCCTGCACAGGAGCTCCTCATAGGAGGACATCTGTCAGCACTAAGACCAATTTCACAAGACCCTTTTGGGTGACTGCGAATGGACACCCCCTCAGGGTCCAGCCTGAATGTGACATCGGCTCTCCTGGCCTCCACTCCATCATCCCAGTCTCTCCCTTCCCTCTGGACACCCTGTGAGACCCAAGCAGGTCTGGAACCCTCAACACAACCTCAGAACATTTCTCAGAATCTTTTGATTTGCAGTTTATTCTAGCAACTTTAGTTATCAGACTCAGCCAGTAACAGATGAAAACAAAGAATTGTAAAGCAGAACAGAAGGTATCCAGAAGGAAAATGGATAGTCGACAAGAAGGCAGAAGAAAGACCACTGACACACTTTGGGACTGAGTCATAGACTGTGTGCACCCAGCTAAGAGGCTGCCCGGAGCCCCTTGGACGGGCTGTCAGTGTGAGCCCACCTGTCATTGAAGACTCTGTTCTAGCAGGAGTGGGGTGCCTGTTACCCAGGCAGGTGCCTGGTGGTGCGCTTGACTAAGAGGCGCATGGAGCTTAGACTTGCATCCCATGTCTGGCACCGATGAATCAGATTCCTTATGGTGAGGAGATGTCTATCAGCCCCTCTGTGTCTGGTGGACGCCATTTGGAAACCAAACACAATGCCAGGTACATATTAGGCCTTTTGGCTCCCTTTCTCCCAGCCTGAGTTTGTTGAGGGTGGAGTTTGGACCTGGGGCAAGAGGAGCTAGGTTGTATACTGAAAAGTTTTAGTTTCATAGCTGCTCACTTCTATTTCTTAAGATCCATTGGAAGATGCACCTACATTTTGGAGATGTTAAAAAGGAAAAACATATGTATCTTAGAATTGATGACATGTATTATTGGTTTGGGAAATTCTTGCCTTTGGGAGATTTAGCCAGCTTATCAATGTGGTAACAGCTCCAGAAGTCCTGGACTAAAGGCACTTGCTTAACTTTGAGTTCTCAGAGAATCCTCTCTGTATGGCTCCAATCAGCATTCTTTGGAACTTGCACTTCATGGGACATATCTTAAGTTGCCTTAAGTCACTTAGAAAAGTTTAAAGTTTATTCAGTATACCTTCTTCATTGACCTTAGTTCTGTGATATGATACATTTTAGGAAGATTTTTGTTAAACATGCTTAAAGACATGTCAATTTTAGCTACAGATTTGCATAAGTGCTTCAGGGAGCTTGGGACACTTGTGGCTTGCTCCAGGGGCTGATTTGTATAACGTACTCTAGGTTTGGGGGAAATTGCTGGCCAGGCCTCCCTACATTTAGGTTAAGACTGTTCCCTCCAAAAGGGGTGATATAGAACATGTGGCCATCCCAGGACCACCAAAAGCCAGAAGTACCTTCTGTCCCAGTGTCTTCCCATAGCTAGTGACTGGTGCTCAGCTGTAAAAAGCCTTGTCTGACAGTGAAACAGTGAAATAGCCACATTAGATCACCCTACAGAATCAGGCTTAGGCTGTGATTTTGCCTCAAGTTCCCACCTTGCCAAAATTTTCTCTTCCCCTTCTTCTTCCCTGATTCACTTGCCAGGTTTTCCTGGTGTCATCTCTTTGATAAAGCACTGGCATGTAAGTTTTGTCTCAGAGTTTGCATCCACGGATCCTAAACCCAGACAGGCCCTAAAAATGTAATACTTCTTAAGCATTTAACACATTCAATTTGCATAAAATTTTCACCAGTGTTTCACTTATTTCTTTTACTAGTTTGCTTTTTGCATCAGACTCCAAATATGATCCACATATATCAATAGGGAGACTTTTAAAATCCCTTTTAGTCTCTAGGTTCCCTTTATTTTCTTTCCCATTGCAGTTGTTTTAAAAATTTGTTTTGTTTTTGAGAAATGATCCTGTTTTCCTGAGAGTTTTCCACAGACTGGATTTGAGTGCTGGCATTCTCTTGGTCTTATTTAACATTTTCCCCTGTCTTTGCTTTTCCTATTAATTGGAAGTCACCTCTACAAGCGGGATTTGATTCAGATTTTATTTTTGACAAGACTCTTTCTTAAGAAGTAGTGTACTCTTCCATCAGAAGGTATCTAATTTATGGTTGTTCTTCTCTTTGTGATGTTGGTATCATCACAATTGAATACTGATGCTCTATACTCAGATATATTAATTCTTTGGGGGTTGCCAAATGGTGATATTCAGATTCTAATATCTCTTCTTAATTAGCACAAATATCTTGAGAAACTTTCCTTTATCAACTATTTGGTTATGTTGAAGTATAGTTTGTACAGGGAATTTGAAGAAGAAATATTTGATTTTTATCCTTTAATAGCCTATTTTCAAAGATAATGAGTTGGTCTCCTAGCATGCTTGAAAGTTTTCTTACCTTACTAGATTTCCTTTTGTATCATGATGTGCTCAGGGATTTATCCATAGAGCGTGTTTTTCAATCCACTGTAGCGGTATGAATTTTCAGAAGAAAGTGTTATCTTGCTGTATATTTCACTTTATAATTTCCATTTAAAAGCCTTTGAAGTACAACTGGCAGATCTTTTCAGGCTTGTGTGAAGATCTACGTCATTCTTTTCATTGCTACTGAGTGTGACACTATATACATGTCTTAAGGTTTACATTAGAGTGTTCCGTACTAGGCTGAGCCTTTTGTGTGCATTATTTCATATAGTCTTTAAGACACCCTATGATAGAAGTATGTTTTGGATGTGGAAGTGGAGTTCAAGGTCATCTAGCTTTGAAGAGGTAACCTGGGATTTGAGCCCAAATCTGCTTGAATTTGGAAGCCCTCTTCTTGACCACCGAGTCTCCGGCTGGTCCAAGTGAAGATGCTTTTCTTTTCCAAGAGAGTTCTTCACATGACCCCTTCTTTGTCTGAGTCCAATCCTCCTCTGGGTGGAACCTCCAACCTCCTTAGGAATCCTGCTTTAATCAGTTATCCCTCTGGGTACACACATCTGCCTCTCAAGTGGAATCTTTCCCTCAGTAGTAAAACAGGCTCCATCCTAAGAAGACAACCTGCTCACCCCTTGACACTGTGCCCTTTGACACAGCCCACCTCTCTCTCCCACAGCTGCTGTTTATTTGATCAAGTCGGTTGAGAGTAGGGTGGTCTGTGAACTGGCTTTTTGTCTGCTCCCTGAGTGATCTTTGGGCCTTTGTACCTGTCTTGGAGGGACTATCTCAGCCCACCCACCGCAGTTAGCTCAGTCTCTGTAGAAACCCCTACTATTGCTCCTACCTGCACTCCCCTGGCTCAAGCCTGAAGAGCGCGTAAATTTTGGAAAATCAAACATGGCCTTTGCGCTTCTGGCTTGGAGATGTTGGGAAAATTGCAAGAGAAAAATCTTATCTTAAAGAAGAGTATTCTTTTCATAGCCAGGAAATATGTTTCCACAACCTGGATATTCATTCTTTCTTGATGAATTTTTCCTTGATGTGCTCAGCCTTCATTAATATGTCTTTTTCTGTCCAATTATTTACAATTTTCTGCATATTTGGGTTTCCCTGGTGGCTCAGACAGTGAAGAATCTGCCTTCAATGTGGGAGGCCCAGGTTTGATGTCTGGGTTGGGAAGATCCTCTGGAGAAGTAAATGGCTACCCACTCCAGTATTCTTGCCTGGAGAAATTCCATGGACAGAGAAGCCTGGCGGGCTTGTTTGTAGGGTTGCAAAGAGTCAGGCATGACTGAGTGTCTAACACTTTCACTTTTTCACTTTTCTTTGCATATTCTGCTTTGCATTGTTAGCCAGGTTAGAATAAACATAAATCTTTGAGGGCTGGTATGTCTCCTATTCCCTTAAAATTACCTAACCCACTAATTACCCTCCACATGATGGGCACTCAGAGTTGTTGGAAGATGGTTTAATTTATTGTTCTTACCAGCCTTTGGGGAATAAATGAAGTATAACAGACAACCCAGACAAACCAGGCTTTAGAAGTTATCTACTGATTTAAGGGATCAGACTGTGGTGACATTCCTGGGTAATGTCTTGCATGAGCTCCCCCTAAAAGCCTATTTCTGACACCATTATTGTCTGAGATATCTGTTTTAGAATTTTCTGCTATTTCTGTGAGCTCTTCAGAGAGCCTCATTGTTCCTACCATAGCTGAATTATGGGGTTTCCTGGTGTCCAATCTTTTTAACATTAAGTAATAGGACTGGGATGGTATTCCTTTTGCCTGGCAAGAATCCCTTATGCCTTTTAAGAATGTATTTTCCTTGAAAGACCACCCTGCACCTGTAATCAGTTCTCATAGTTGGGGTAGGCCTGATTTTCCCTCTTCTTGCCCCAGTTCTGGGTATGTGCAGATCACATGACCCAAGTCAGGCAAATGAAGCTCAATTTTGGGGGCATGACCAAGAAAGACCCTGTCTGCTGGACTTACCAAAGTGGAATTAAGAAGCTTCCACGAAGACAGAGACTTTCTGAGAGAGATGCAAACACACAGTGGAATCAGAGCAATCAAGACAGAGCCAGGACCGATGACACTGTGTGAGCTTCTGGATCCATCCATGCCTGAAGCCTGAATGCTCCCTGCATTGACAATATTGAAACAACCGGTTCCTCATTTTGCTCAAACCAGCCTGTGTACATTTTCCATCACTTTAAACCTAAAGAGCCCAGTGAGCTTAATCGCTCAGTTGTGTCCAACTTTGTGTAACCCCAGTGACTGTAGCCCACAAAGCTCCTCTGTTTATGGGATTCTCCAGGCAAGAATACTGGAGTGGGTAGCCATTCCTTTCTCCAGGGGATCTTCCTCACCCAGAGATCTCACCCAAGTCTCCTGCATTGCAGGCGGACTCTTTGCCATCTGAGCCAACAGGGAAGCCCATAGGGCCCTAACTCATAGCATATCTTCCACATTTAAGTTAGATTGTTAGAAGAGTACAGTGTTTACAGGGGAGGAGCTCTGTTAACTTTGGTTTTTCCCATGGGTTCCCTATTTTCCTAAATGTTTTGACAGTGGTCTAGTGGGGAAAGGGAGCAAATCAAAGCAACAGACTCATGTTGTATGAGAACCTCCTTCTCCATCCAAGGAAGGGGATGTATCACTGGGGTACATCAGTTATAAATATGTTTGGCTTTAGGTAGTAGAAAATTCCAACAGAGACTTAAACCAATAGGCATGTAATTTTGTCATGTAACAAGAATTCTGTAGGTAGGTGGTTGGTGTAGATGAGGAGAGTAATCATGTCTGCCAGTCCTGTGGTGTTTATTGTTCTTCCTTCATACTGTTGCCTCATAGTCATAAAGTGGCTGCTGCCACCCCAGACATCACATGCACATTTAAGACAAAGTGAAGATGGAACAGAGAAGGGTGTTACTACCTCCATGGCTCCCCTTCCATTTGAAAACTGGAAGCTCCCTGAATCTCTGGGAAGATTTCTGTTTTCATCTAATGTTCCAGAACTTAGTAACATGATCAGTCCTACATTCAAGGAAAGCTGAGGGAAAAAAACTTTAAGCTAAATGTATTGATTTATAACCCTTACAATTATACAGTACAAGTGACAAATAGATTCAAGGGGTTAGATCTTATAGACAGAGTGCCTGAAGAACTATGGATGGAGGTTCATGATATTGTACAGGAGGCAGTGATCAAGACTATCCCCAAGAAAAATAAATGCTAAAAGGCAAGATAGTTGTCTGAGGAGGCCTTACAAATAGCTGAGAAAAGAAGAGATGCTAAAGGCAAAGGAGAAAAGGAAAGATATACTCATTTGGTTACAGAGTTCCGAAGAATAGCAAGGAGAGATAAGAGAGCCTTCCTCAGTGATCAGTGCAAAGAAATAGAGGAATACAATAGAATGGGAAAGACTAGAGATCTTGTCAAGAGAATTAGAGATACCAAGGGAATATTTCAGGCAAAGATGGGCACAATAAAGGACAGAAATGGTGTGGACCTAATAGAAGCAGAAGATACTAAAAAGAAGTGACAAGAATACATGGAAGAACTATACAAAAAAAGATCTTCATGACCCAGATAACCACTATGGTGTGATCACTCACCTAGAGCCAGACATTCTGGAGTGTGAAGTCGAGTGGGTTAGAAATCACCATTACAAACAAAGCTTGTGGAGATGATGGAATTCCAGTTGAGCTATTTCAAATCCTAAAAGATGATGCTGTGAAAATGCAGCATTCAATATGGCAGCAAATTTGGAAAACTTAGCAGTGGCCACAGGACTAGAAAATGTCAGTTTTCATTCCAATCCCAAAGAAAGGCAATGCCAAAGAATGTTCTAATTACTGCACAATTGCACTTATCTCACACACTAGCAAAGTAATGCTCAAAATTCTTCAAGCCAGGCTTCAACAGTACGTGAAAAGAGAACTTCCAGATGTTCAAAATGGATTTAGAAAAGGCAGAGGAACCAGAGCTCAAATTGCCAACATCTACTGGGTCATCAAAAAAGCAAGACCGTTCCAAAAAAACACCTACTTCTGCTTTATTGACTACGCTAAAGCCTTTAACTGTGTGGATTGCAACAAACTGGAAAATTCTCAAAGAGATGGGAATATCAGACCACCTGACCTGTCTTTTGAGAAATCTGTATGCAGGTCAAGAAGCAACAGTTAGAACTGGACATGGAACAAAGGACTGGTTCCAAATTGGGAAAGGAATACATCAAGGCTTCATATTGTCACCCTGCTTATTTAGCCTATATGCAGAGTATATCATGCGAAATGCCAGGCTGGATGAAGCTCAAGCTGGAATCAAGATTGCCAGGAGGAATATCAATAACCTCAGATATGCAAATGACACCACCCTTATGGCAGAAAGTGAAGAACTAAAGAGCCTCCCATGAATCGCAGCATGCCAGGCCTCCCTGTCCATCACCAACTCCCGGAGTTCACCCAGACTCACGTCCATCGAGTCAATGATGTCATCCAGCCATCTCATCCTCTGTCGTCCCCTTCTCCTCCTGCCCCCAATCCCTCCCAGCATCAGAGTCTTTTCCAATGAGTCAACTCTTCTCATGAGGTGGACAAAGTACTGGAGTTTCAGCTTTAGCATCATTCCTTCCAAAGAAATCCCAGGGCTGATCTCCTTCAGAATGGACTGGTTGGATCTCCTTGCAGTCCAAGGGACTCTCAAGAGTCTTCTCCAACACCACAGTTCAAAAGCATCAATTCTTTGGTGCTCAGCCTCTTCACAGTCCAACTCTCACATCCATACATGACCACAGGAAAAACCATAGCCTTGACTAGACAGACCTTTGTTGGCAAAGTAATGTCTCTGCTTTTCAATATGCTATCTAGGTTGGTCATAACTTTCCTTCCAAGGAGTAAGCGTCTTTTAACTTCATGGCTGCAGTCACCATCTGTAGTGATTTTGGAGCCCCGAAAAATAAAGTCTGACACTGTTTCCACTGTTTCCCCATCTATTTCCCATAAAGTGATGGGACCAGATGCCATGATCTTCATTTTCTGAATGTTGAGCTTTAAGCCAACTTTTTCACTCTCCACTTTCACTTTCATCAAGAGGCTTTTTAGTTCCTTTTCACTTTCTGCCATAAGAGTGGTGTCATCTGCATATCTGAGGTAATTGATATTTCTCCCAGCAATCTTGATTCCAGCTTGTGTTTCTTCCAGTCCAGCGTTTCTCATGATGTACTCTGCATATAAGTTAAATAAACAGGGTGACAATATACAGCCTTGATGAACTCCTTTTCCTATTTAGAACCAGTCTGTTGTTCCATGTCCAGTTCTAACTGTTGCTTCCTGACCTGGACACGACTGAGTGACTGATCTGATCTGATCTGATGAAAGTGAAAGATGAGAGTGAAAATCTTGGCTTAAAACTCAACATTCGGAAAACTAAGATCATGGCATCCAGTCCCAACACTTCATGGGAAATAGACTGCAGAAACAATGGAAAGAGTGAGAGACTTTATTTTTGGGGGTTCCTAAATCACTGTAGATGGTGACTGTAGCCATGAAATTAAAAGACACTTGCTCCTTGGAAGAAAAGCTATGAGCAACCTAGACAGCATATTAAAAAGCAGAGACATTACTTTGCCAACAAAGGTCTGTCTAGTCAAAGCTAGTGGTATTTCCAGTAGTCACATATGGTTGTGAAAGTTGGACTATAAAGAAAGCTGAGTGCTGAAGAATTGATGCTTTTGAACTGTGGTGTTGGAGAAGACTCTTGAGAGTCCTTTGGACTGCAAGGAGATCCAACCAGTCAATCCTAAATGAAACGAGTCCTGAATATTCATTGGAAGGACTGATGCTGAAACTGAAACTCTTAATACTTTTGCCACTTGATGCGATGAACTGACTCATTTGAAAATACCCTGATGCTGGGGAAGATTGAAGGCAGAAAGAGAAGGGGATGACAGAGGATGAGATGGTTAGATGGCATCACCATCTCGATGGACATGAGTAAGCTCGGGGAGTTGTTGGAAAGGGAAGCCTGGCATGCTGCAGTCCATGGGATCGCAAAGAATCGGACATGACTGAGTGACTGAACTGAACTGACCAATGCTTGTGTTTCTTTAAAAGAAGGTGAAGAATGGATCTTAGTTACTTAGCAAACACATGTCTGTTCTCTCTCAACTCCCTTATTGTGACTTCTCTACCAGGAGGCTCCTCAGACTTATTACAGAAAGACTCCAGCAGGTATCCCTTGCCAGGCTGTCAGATCTGAATCCCAGCTAAAAGTCATTCTCATTCCCCTCTATGTTTGATAAAAGTGGATTCTTCTGAGAAAATCGAAGGCTAAATTATAAGTACTAGTGTTCTAACTTGCTGTGTAGAAAGGTTATAATAAAAATTCTGCAAACAGTATCATAAAAGACATAAAGTGCCTAATACAGTGTCCAGCATATGGTTGGCACAAAATGAGTATTAATTTCCTTCTCCCTCTCTCTTTCCTGTCAGTGTCCACCTCCTCCCTTTACCCCCTTACGTCAGTAAGAAAGGTCATTGCAACATGCACTGGGCACTTCAGCTTTTTGGTTTATAACCCAGAACACTCAGAACTTATCAGTTTCAAAGAACTTATCAGTCTCCAAGATCAAAGGAAGTAAAGCAATTATCCTTCAATTAAAAATAAATAAAAAATTTAAAAAGACCCAAAGAAGCCACAAATGTCACATACCTTTGTTTTAATTCAATTCACAAGTTGTTCACCCAGAAAACATGAATCTATAGCATACCACACCCAATTCGTTCTGGTGCTTGCTTCATGGATCTGCTCATTATCCTGTAACGATGTAATCAATACTGCGCACTTGGCATGGAGTAGAGGTTCCACAAGATGCAGAGACACGAGAGGCTATCCAGGTTGCAGCATGACAGAGAGAACTTATCCTAGTGTTTTGCAGCAGAATCGGTTCTGCACAGAGGCAGGAAAGATGGTCTCCTATGTCACACAAGATCAAAGCAAGGACTTCTCCCCTGCCTTTATTTTTCTCTTTTTGCGAGATCCTGTGCTGAAGTAGAAGGACCACCCGAATGACAGTCCCAGTATGAGTTTGAAATTTGGATCCACCACCGACTAACTATATGATCCTAGGCAAATCATTCAGCCCCTCTAATCCTCCATCCTCCCTAGCCAAATGGGCTGTTGTGAAAATTAAAGAAGAAGACTTCCGTGAGAGGATATGGTACATGGTAGGTGCCAATTACTGCCTGTTGCTTCTCCTTCCAAAACAATAAGAGCATCTACTATGAACCAGATATTTTCAATATGTTAGATCATTGATTGTCATTATAAAATGAAGTATGGATAGAATTTCCAGTTACAGATGAGAGAGAGCTCTGAAGTCCTGAAAGTCTAAATAACTTGTCCTAAATCACACACTGGGTACATGAGGGAGCCAACATTTGTTCCTAGGATGGTTCTATTCCCTATTTTTCTATCCATGCACATACTGCTTATCAGAGAGTCTTTTGACTATTCCTGGCCTAAAATCTTATGACTTTACCTATTACATTTTCATTCTCATAGGGAGTACAGTTTAGACTAAATGGAAATCCTTCATAATGGCATCCCAGGCACCCGAAATTAAGCCACCAACCAAAGTAAACTTGATCTAAAAGACTGAACTCTGAGACTTCAGCACTAACCTATCTAATTTGGATAAGGGCTTCCCTGATAGCTCAGTTGGAAAAGAATCTGCCTGCAATGCAGGAGACCCCAGTTCGATTCCTGGGTTGGGAAGATCCCCTGGAGAAGGGATGCTAAGTCACTTCAGTCGTGTCCGACTCTGTGCGACCCCATAGACGGCAGCCCACCAGGCTCCCCCATCCCTGGGACTCTCCAGGCAAAAACACTGGAGTGGGCTGCCATTTCCTTCTCCAGTGCATGAAAGTGAAAGTGAAAGTGAAGTTGCTTAGTCGTGTCTGACTTCTAGCGACCCCATGGACTGCAGCCTACCAGGCTCCTCCATCCATGGGATTCTCCAGGCAAGAGTACTGGAGTGGGGTGCCATTGCCTTCTCCGGAGAAGGGATAGACTACCCAATATAGTATTCTTGGTCTTCCCTTGTGGCTTAGCTGGTAAAGAATCTTCCTGCAATGCAGAAGACCTGGGTTTGATCCCTGGGTTGGGAAGATCCCCTGGAGAAGGGAAAGGTACCCACTCCAGTATTCTGCCCTGGAGAATTCCATGGACTGGATAGTCCATGGGGTCACAAAGAGTCAGACACTACTGAGCGACTTTAAAAAAAAAATTTGGATAAGCCCCCTTTCAAGACTCAAGACCCTAGTAAACCCACAGAGCTGAAAGCGAATGAGTGTTTCTAGAATCTGTCAGGGCAGAGTGATGTAGAAGGGCACTTTTACCCTAGTATGTGATTTGACTGACACTGGACCATACTAGCTTGAGATTTTCCCCCAAGAGAATTGGGTGAAAGCCACTTTATTATATGTGCATATTTCTATTTTCTTTTCTTTTTAAACTTTACATAATTGTATTAGTTAACGAACCATACCACATTACAGAAAAGCATCTATACCTTGTTTTTTTCACTAAACAGTACATCTTGGAGATGTTTTATATCAATGCATGTAAATCTATCTCACTTGCTTTAACAATTTTATAGTATTCTATTGTATGGAAGAACCATATTTTATTAGATGTTTAAGAATACATTTGAATCAGTTCTAATGAGGTGGATGAAACTGGAGCCTATTATACAGAGTGAAGTAAGCCAGAAAGAAAAACACTAATACAGTATACTAACGCATATATATGGAATTTAGAAAGATGGTAACTATAACCCTGTATGCGAGACAGCAAAAGAGACACAGATGTATAGAACAGTCTTTTGGACTCTGTGGGAGAGGGAGAGGGTGGCATGATTTGGGAGAATGGCATTGAAACATGTATAATATCATATATGAAATGAATTGCCAGTCCAGGTTCGATGCAGGATACAGGATGCTTGGGGCTGGTGCACTGGGATGATCCAGAGGGATGGTATGGGGAGGGAGGTGGGAGAGGGGTTCAGGATGGGGAACACGTGTACACCCGTGGCAGATTCATGTTGAGGTATGGCAAAACCAATACGATATTGTAAAGTAATTAGCCTCCAATTAAAATAAATAAATTTAAATTAAAAAAAGATATTTTCTATGTTTTGCTATTACACAATACTTGTAGTAAAAAAAAAAGAAAAAGATGCTGCTGGACACTATGGCAAACCCTCTCTGCCCAGAGATGGATCATGAGGATTTACGAGCTCCCCTGTCCCCTCAGGCCTTTCTGGGAGGTCCATTCCTCTTTTCTCTTGTAGATCCTGGCACAAGGCTATCCTCCTTTATGAAATCCCAGCAGAGAAGGGCAGCATTTTTCTTTATCTCCCATCTGTTGCCTTCCAAACAGTACAGAGTCCCTATTGATTTTTTTATGCCACAGGGAAACAGCAAAGTGTGAATAAAAAGATGAACTACTTGATAAATTATGTAATGTTAGGAAAATTCATGAAGCTATGATGGGCATTATCCTTGCAGACGTGTAAATGTTGCTGGTCTCAGTTCTCCAGTCCCCTTGCCAGCCATACTCTCATCTCCTCCTTGGGAATATCCAGCTTGGTTTACATTCTGTTTATCCTCTGCCTTCTCCTCTTCTCTGGAAGAGTAATTTTCAACTTCACCGACATCATTCCAGGTCTGGCATCCAATAAACCTGCTTTGAATCTTAGCTCTACCCCTTGTCTGACTTTGGATATTTCATCCCTCTGAGACTCAGTCTCCCCCTTCTCCAGTGGCATCTCCTCAAGGTGTTGTTATTAAGATTAGATAGGAACACACAGGGCTTCCCAGGTGGCGCTAGTGGTAAAAAACCTGCCTGCCAATGCAGGAGATGTAAGAGACCCACGTTCAATCTCTGGGTCAGGAAGATTCCCCTGGAGGAGGGCACAGCAGCCCACTCCAGTAATCTTGCCTGGAGAATCCCATGGACAGAGGAGCCTGGCGGGCTATGGTCTATAGGGTAGCACAGAGTCGGACATGACTGAAGCGACTTAGCAGCAGCAGGAACATACAAGAATGTGCTAAGCCCAGTGCTAGCACATGGTAAACAATTAATAAGTGTTAACCAGTCATAAGAATCATTATCCTGTAAGAAAATCCAAATGAAGTCTTCATTTTGGTTTTTTTCCCCATTGGATTTTTTTCCTCTTCTGGGGAACTACAACAACAACAAAAAAAGAACTGTCCAACCCAGACGCCAGAGTTCAGAATCAATCGTTGTTCTGTATCTTTGTGACAAGGGGAAAGAATCATATTTAAAAAGATAAGTCATTCCGTTCATGGAAGAAACACACACGAGTCATAGATGGAATGATTGGAGGACTAAAAGAGAGTCTGTGAAGAGACTGAGGACATAATACATTGCCACGATGTCGTTGGGTAATTTTTTTTTTTTTTTAAGGAAGTCAGTAGACAATGGAGTGAAAGATTTGTCTGGATTTTTTCCTCTGCTTTTCCTCTTTGATCTGAGATCAACTGGGTTGTTCTTTGAAGAGCTGGTTTCCGAGGCTTCTGATGAGTTGCAGGTGGCTTTCCAAACCATCATGTGATCATTCATCAATCTCCATGACATATTTGCCAACACCCAGGTGGAAGTTTTGAAATCTTTTTGGCTGATTTATGTATGCAAAATATGACAGGTACATTTTAGGCCTTTATTTAGGGTCAAAGGATGGCCCTGCCTGCTTTAAGCATGAACCCACACAGATAGCTATCAAAACATTCAGGGTTGCTAATGGGGACGGTGTCTGCAGACCACTCCAGAGGTCACTCAAACACTGTGAATCATTAACAAATGAACAACTGTAGTCTCTACATAAAGCGACTGTGTGGGTAGAGGCAAAAAAGCATATATTCTCAAAATTTTCCTGGTGAGTGGGATGTTATTTTTGTGATTCTTGTAAACCACTCAGAGCATGATTTTCCCCCATATCTGTCATACATGTTAGTAGGAAAGAATCAAGGAAAATCAGTGAAATAACTTTTATTATTTTGTGGAAATCTTAAGTACTATCTGAATTTGCTAACACATGAATTCTTGCCTTGATATTTCTTAGGAAAATCTTTTGGATGAATAATTCAGTAACTTAAAATGTTTACTTTGAGATTTTTCAGATTAAAATTGCTTTCATAATTTCCCAATTCAAAATCCCCATAGTCTTTGAGCCCAAACTGATAGTTATGGGGTCTCCATCACCTGTTAAGCGGTTTGTTTTTTTGTTTTTTTTGATCAGCGCATCCAATAGAACTTTCTCTGGTGATTTTTGGTTTAACTTTAATTATTAAAATTTTAATTTCAGTAGCATATATGACTGGTCCCTTCTTTATTTGACAGAGCAGGGTCGGAGCATTCTGAGAGGGATGTCAGGGGACCTGCGTTTTCTGAGCCTGACTGAGGTCAAGGAGAAGAGCCTCATGGCCTCTCTGGGTCAGGAAAGAGAGGCAGCATTGCAATGTGTCCTCTGGTTCCCATCTCTCCAGCCCCACTCAAGTCTCCCCTGAAAGCCCTAACAAGATGCTCCTCCTTTTGGTACCTTGTAAATCACCATCTCTGCCCCTCTCTTGGTCCTCTGTGAGGCTACTTTGTGTAACAAGGTTTCGTCCTGTAGGTCAACCCTCTGTGTCCCCCAAGACTGTAAGAGCACTGAAAGTCCTATCCCAGCATAGGGAGAAGAACTAATCCAGGCAAAAACTAAGCAGTAAGACCACAGGCCAGGGCTTGTGAAATTCATCCCGAACTCACCTTGACCTGCTTTGCAACCTCCCCCTCCCCACACCACCCTTATTTTCCCTTGCTTTTCAGAAACTCATTTTTCCCCCCTCTCCATCATCCTCTTTCTCCTATTTATGTCTTCTGTCTTTGACCCTCCCACTTGGTTCCCACCCTAGCACCTCTCTCTAGTTTCCAGCACCTTGTGAATTTTCCACTGTGTTTCCTGGTACCTGACCTCTTTGGATGAACACAGGTGTCCTCCTGAGGTTAGAGCCAGGGCAGATCCTGCCAAAGGTGCCTGGGGTTCTGGGGTTGTCTGCCTCCTTCTTTAGTTATCACGCTAATGCTTAGTCGTTAAGTCTGTCTGACTCTTTGTAACCCTATTGACTGTAGCTTGCCAGGCTCCTCTGTCCATGGAATTCTCCAGGCAAGAATACTGGAGTGGGTTGCCATTTCCTTCTCTGGAGGATCTTCCTGATCCAGGGATCGAACCACATCTCTTTTATGTCTCCTGTCTTTTGCATTGGCTTGTGGATTCTTAACCACTAGCACCACCTGGGAAGCCCCTTCCATTAGGTATGCTGTTGTTCAGTCGCTCAGTCATGTCCAACTCTTTGTGACCCCATGGACTGCAGCACACCAGGCTTCCCTATCTTTCACCATCTCCCAGAGTTTGCTCAAACTCATATCCATTGAGTCAGTGACGCCATCCAACCATCTGGTCCTCTATTGTCCCCTTCTCCTCCTGCCTTCAATCTTTCCCAGAATCAGTATCTTTTCTAATGAGTTAGCTCTTTGCATCAGGTGGCCAAAGTATTGGAATTTCAGCTTCAGCATCAGTCCTTCCAATGAATATTCAGAGTTGATTTCCTTAATAATTGATTGGTTTGATGTCCTTGCAATCCAAGGGACTCTGAGTGTCCAACAGCATAGTTTAAAAGCATCAGTTCTTCATCGTTCAGCCATCTTTATGTCCAACTCTCACATCCATACATGACTACTGGAAAAACCATAGCTTTGACTAGACAGACCTTTGCTAGCAAAAGAACATCTCTGCTTTTTAATATGCTGTCTAGGTTTGTCATAGCTTTTCTTCCAAGGAGTAAGCATCTTTAAATTTCATGACTCCCGTCACCACCATCTGCAGTGATTTTGGAATCCAAGAAAATAAAGTCTGTCACTGTTTCCATTGTTTCCCCATTCATTAGGCATAGGGGCCTAAAAATACTTGTTGAGAACTTAAAAAACAAAAGTCTTTTTTTAAAAAAACATTTCTGTTTTGTTTTGAATTGCTTCTCAGTGGTAAAATACATGCAATTGCTTTCAAAAAGCAAAACCAAAATGGGGGCCATAAGGGGGGATCTAATCACCCAGTTCGATTTCTCCTTTTTGTTATTACTGACCTGCAGCAGGTTCATAAGCCATCATGTGTCTGTTTCCAGCAGTACTGTGGGGTGTTGTGGGAAAGGTAAGCCGCAAGTAGGATAAGGGTCCCATTCATGTATCTTCAGTGTACGAGCAGGATAGCCCCAAAGGAATGAGATTTTCCCCTGTGAAGGGGTGGGGAGGATTTCACAGAGATGAGAGGGGCAGTGTTGCCTGGTTGGAAGGGTGAGTGTATCCTCGGGCTGTAGTTTGTTAGACATGTGACCAGATGGTAAATGCTTTGGACATAAATGGAAAAGTGCTATCATAGGCTTTTTTTTAATCAGGGCAATTTTTAATCAGGAGAAAATTTTTCTAAAATTTAGGCAGCATTTAATCCCTCTGTCGAGTGAGATGCCCATCTTGTAAGGCACTAGATAGTTTTATATAAAATATATGCATACACAGACACACACATAGATGCATGTACTCATAAAGAGCTCTAGTGGAGACATGGACAACTCATCACACTCAGCTGTGCAGAAAAATGTGTTTTCCTTAATCTGCCTGTTACTGACATGATTTTCCTATGAGGTCCCTTCCTATGGGAGGGAGTAGCCCAGAAGGTACTTAATTTAGTCTAATCTGGCAGTCTTAGTCTGAGCCTATAGTTTGAATAGACTCTCCAGGTAATTTTGTTTCTTTGGGGGTAAATTTTGCCTTTCCTTTTCTGCCCCTCCCCACCTTCTTTCTTTCCCTTCCTTGGACAGATGGGGAGAGGGGTGTGGCTTAGGTGACCTGAGCAGTGGAGGGAAAATGGGGACTCTTGCATACACAGGGCATCTTCTGGGCGCTCCCTGAGTTCTTGTACAATGAGGCAGGACTGGCACGTGTGGGACTGGTACCACTGACCTGGCACTGATGAAATTGTCCAGATGGTCCGACGGGCTGGTATTTATGCTGCAGACATTAGCTTCCACATTTCACATCCAATTTCAAAGTTCCAAACTATCTTGAAGGTCCCTAGCCTTCTGCTGGGCCATATGGCCTTTAAGCATTTCCAAGACCCCAATTAGGGCCTTTCAGACCCTACCTGTCACACCAGGGGGACATACAAAGCCAACTCCTGCTGCTAGTGCTGGGACAGCCCATCCAACCATGGTCCGAGGGGCTGCTTGGAGGTGTCTTGATTACCCTGGGCTTCCATAACAGGATTCCTCATACTGAGTGGCTTAAATATCAGGAATTTATTTCTGGAGGCTGGAAGTCCAAGATGAAGGAGCTGGTAGGGTTGGTTTCTGGTGAGACCTTTCTTCTTGGCTTGCAGATGGCCACCTTCTCACTGCATCCACATATGACATCTTTTCTGTGTGTGTACCTCCCTAAGGTCTCTTCCTCTTCTTTAAGGACACTGGGAATAACTTTAATCACATCCTTAAAGTTCCTAATTCTAAAGAGTGTCCCATGGAGGTTAGGGCTTAACATACGTATTTATGGGGAGGACACATGTGAGACCATTCAGGGGACATCTTCTGGATGCTTCTTCCACTGTACCTGTGGGAGCTGCCACTGGCTGTCAGGTCTTGTTCCCTGCCTCCTCCGTACTCATCTGGATGCTTCTAGACTACCTGTGCTTTCCAGAAGTGTACCAAAAATGAAGACTTCACAATCCTTGTCTCTACCCCTCTTCCTTCCCACAACTCCTGAAGAAATTCTGTTGTCTGGGTCTTCCCATCTTCATGCCTGATAGGTTGAAAGCATCTTAGATGTGACTTTCTTTCTAAATAATGCTGGGTTTTCCAACTACTTGTCAAAACAACATCCATTGTGATTTTGCTCTGCTTGGGAGCTAATCCCACCCTGAAACACTGATTGAGACCCACGGTCTCAAAGCCCCAGGGACAAAGAGGGTCACAGAGTGAGAAATATCTCTGAAAATGCCTTAAAAACTTCACATACCTACAGTATATGTTTATGCACAAACACAGAGGTACCGTTGATGCTCTATCTTTTGCTTCTCTCAAATTCAATGGAATTATTTATGTAAATATTAATCACTGTCAGTATATATCAATGATTAGTGGTATTTTAGTTACATTTAATATTAATATAGTTAATAATTTAAGAATGTCATTCATATCCATGGATGGACTAGGGGGTATAATGCTTAGTGAAACAAGTCAGACAGAGAAAGACAAATCCTTTCACATAATGTGGAATCTAGAAAATTTAAAAAGAAAAGAGTCATTATAACAAAACAGAAATAGACTCACAGATGCAGAGCAAAAACTCATGGTTAAAGAAGAAAGCAGGGTGGGGGAGGGACAAAATAGGGAAAGGGGATTAAGAGGTACAAACTGTTAGGATAAAATCAGTAAGTGACAAGGTTTTCGTGTACAATACAGGGAATATAGTCAATAGTTTATAATAATGGTGTGGGGTTAAGTCTATAAAAATATAGAATTGCTATGTTATATACCTGAAAGTAATATAATTTTGTAAGTTAGCTACACTTCAATTAAAACAAAAAAGAATGTCATGTTCTGGAAGTATAATATTCCAAATCCCTAGCAATGGGGTGGCCTAAACGAATTTGTTCCAGTCATGTCTGACTCTTCGACATCCCATAGACTGTAGCCCGCCAGATTCCTCTTTTCCATGGGATTTCCCCAGGCAAGAATACTGGGGTTGCCATTTCCTTCTCCAGGGGATCTTCCTGACCCAACAAAGGAATTTGTTACATTTGCTTTTAGCCCTCACTGTCTGTCAGCCTCCTTGAAGTAAACTGGGACCATGGTAGGCAGGCATCTTTCAAGGTTCTGATGTGTGAGAACGTGAGGTCTCAGGAGAACACAGCATCTCATACTGTCAGCCTTCAGGGCTCCCCTGCCTCTACTGATGCTGTTCTCATGCCCAGACCCACTGATGCTTCCACCTCTAGATCTGACATTAAAAACAAAAAAAAAGGTTGTGTCTTAAATGGTACCATGTGTTGTATGAAAGGAGAGAAGGTTAGCGCTCCCCTTGACAAGGATGGAAGAAACTCTGGAGCCCGACAGCATGCATATGGTCAAGGCATTGCCACCTACTTCATGGCATCTAACCATGGGGCTTTCCTGATGGCTCAGCAGGTAAAGAATCTGCCTGCAATGCAGGAGACATAAGAGATGCAGTTTTGATCCCTGGGTTGAGAAGATCTGGAGAAGGAAATGGCAACCCACTCCAGTATTCTTGCTTCAGAAATCCCATGAACAGAGAAGCCTGGTGGGCTACAGGCCAAAGGGTTGCAAAGAGTTGGACACTGCTCCACAAATTTCACCCAGCCTCCATCCCCCATCGTCCCACCCTACCCCAAATAGGTAACCATTTTTATTGTTTTGTAGTGTGGGGGTGTGGTGTGGGGGTGTGGTAGGGTGAGGGGGAGGAGTGGGGAGGGGGTGGGAGGATTTGAAAAGCAAAAGAAGAAAATACAAATACAGATTTCTGTCTTCCTTACTCTCACATTGAAAAGGTAACATACTGTACTGACTGTTTTGTACACTGGTTTTTTTTAATTTCATTTTTTGAGAAAAATTTCCATGTTAGTATATAGAAAGCACCACGTTTTCCTTCTTTTTAAAAGAAATCCTTTCAGAGTATGCAGTCTTAACGTACAGTGATGAGAAACTATTATTTTATAATCTTTTCATTAAAAGCTTGACTGGAAAAAAAAAAAAAAGTTGCCTAGGGACTTCCCTGGCAGTTCAGTGCTTAAGAATCTGCCTTCTAATGCAGGGGACACAGATTCAACCCCTGGTCCAGGAACCAAGATCCCACATGACCTGGGGCAACTAAACCTGCATGACTCAAATACTGAGTCCTTGTGCTCAGGAGCTCCAGAGTCACCATTGCAGCCACGCATTCCAGAAAACAAACTCAGTAAGAAGTACAATGCAGATAGTGGAGTGCAGTTTATTGCACCGGTGGGCCCAAGGCAGAGTCTCCTCTTAGCCAAGGACCCCAACCAGTTTTTGTGAAAACCTTATATACCCTAAGTGCATGTGCCCAAACCCACCTCCCCAAATTCCCTGAAACTAGTCTGAACAAAGGAAAAGAAAGATACGGTCAAAGTTAACCTGTGATTCATATGCCTTAGGCCTAGGTAGTAAACAGTGGACAATTATCAATCGGCCTGTGGTCATACCCCAATAAGCATAGCAGAATTTATGATTCTATTTGGTTACTCAGACAATTAGGGTATTCTTTTAGGCAAGGGAGAGTCTAGGTATGAGCCCTGGGGCTCTTCCATGGTGGGGTGGGGGGGGCGGGGTGTGTGTGGGGGTGAGGTGGGGGATGGGAGTGAGGTGATGGGGTGGGGAGATGGGCTGGGGGGTGGGGTGGGGTCTGGTTTTCCAGTTGGTTTGTTGTTTCCATAGATACCGGATATACAGCTGAAAGTCCACAGTCAGGCCCAAGATGGAGTCCTGATTTCAAGATGGAACCTGTTCTGTTTCCTCCATCACAACTAGAGAAGTCCCTGGGTGCCACAACGAAGACCCAACACAGAAAAAAAAAAAGTGTTTGCCCAGTATTCCATTCTTTGGTTGTTTAAACCATTTAACTAGTCATTAGCTATTTAAATGATTTAACTGTAAACTATTTAACTAGTCTTCTCTTAAGAAACACTCAATTATTTCCAATCTTTGATATAAGCAAAACTGCACTGAATAAACTTATATACATGTCATCTTGTACCCATCTTGCAGGTGTGTCTATAAGATAAATTCCAAGAAGTAGGATCGATGGGGCAAGTCTATGTTCTTTAGTGGATTTGCTAGCTATGAACAACTTGCTGTTTTCTGAGGATGTTCCCAGGTGGTTCAGTGGTAAAGAATCCACCAGCAATGCAGGAGACGTGGGTTCAATCCCTGGGTTGGGAAGATCCCCTCGAGAAGGAAATGACAACCCACTCCAGTATTCTTGCCTGGAGAATCCCCATGGACAGAGGAGCCTGACGGGCTATAGTCCATGGGGTCACAAAGAAAGAGTCAGACAAAACTGAGCACGCACGCATGCACAAGGCTGTACCAATGTGTGCACAGTAGTGTACTATGACCACTGAGAGGCAGACTTGATTCAATCATGCATTTCTTAAATATCTTGGATTATGAATCTTCAGTGTGACAGGCAGTGTTTAACTGCAGTAAATTACAGTTGGCACCTCTGGCTTACCTTAGTGTCTCACTTCTCAGTAATGTCCCAGCATTTTCGTGTCCTTGGGCCAGGACCCGCTACCAGACTGGACACAGGGTGCTTGCTCTCATGCAGGCCTGGTTTCCCCAAGATGCTGCTTAATTTTATTGGCTTGAAATAACTTTTTCAGAATAATGCTCTCTTCTATAAAGTCTTGACTGCTTTTAAGGTCATCAGATTGTTACTAAACACAACTTGGATCTGCTTGCCCACAAGCAGTAAGGTCACTCTACTGACACCAGGTTGTGGTAAGGGCAAGTGCAACATTTACTGCGGGCACCAAGCCGGAGCCTAGAGCAGTTAGTGCTTAAAAGGCCTGAACTCCCTGAAAGCTTTCGGGGAAATGTTTATAAAGACATAGTGAGGGAAGGGAGTTGTGGGCTGTGGGATCCACTCACAAATATTCTTCTGATTGGTTGGTGGTGAGGTAATTGGGAGTCAACATCATCAACCTTCTGGTTCCAACCCATCTGGAATCTACATAGGCAGCAGCATACGATTAACTTCTTCTACCTGATGGGGGTTCCAGTATCTAAAACAACTCAAAGGACATGGCTCAGAATAGTATCCATTGTCCTTGAAGAAGAACTAAAAATGGCTTTGACTTTGTTTAATGGCTAAGCTATTATTATTTTGTTTTCCTTTCTCTCTGCATTTTTTCACTTCTCTGATTATATTTACTCTTTGGAACTCAGGGAAGGCCCAGGAAGCCACACTTTTTCTACAGACAAAAGGTAGGCAGAGGACAAGGAAGGGGAGAGGGGTCTTTTCCAACAAGGCCCCAAAGGGTCTTGCTTGGTTACAAAAATCACAGTTAAAACTTGTGACTTCCAGGAGTGTGTACCTGGGAAAGCCCAGTACTCCAGCCACCCCTACATATATCTGTTTGCTTTGAGGCTTGGTTTTTCCTCTTGAGGGTATACAAAGGGTTTCTCTTTTTTGCATTCATGAATATACAAAGACTGCTTCTCAGAGGTACAAACGACACCATCTTACAAGTCTCTGGTCATATTAACCACTGCTTTCAGAAGCTGAAGCAGTCTTGTCTACGGTCATAGCCTCATCTTGGTTCTTTCTAGAAGAGTCTTCAGATGAACCCTTTGCTTGATTCTGCCTCTCCTCTTAGTTCCTCTCTTGAGCAGCATTTCCTTTTATTCTGGGAGGGAGAGCCCAGTAATGGAAACAGTATATTGATTCTGCAGCCTTTGTTGTCTCTCCAAGCCTCAGATTCCTCAGCTGTAAAATGGGATCATTAATAGCATCCTCTAAGCTTCACAGAGCAGTAGTGAGAATGCTCTGTGCACTGAAAAGTGCTGATTATACAGAGTGAAGTAAGCTAGAAGAAAAACACCAATATAGTATACTAATGCATGTATATGGAATTTAGAAAGATGGTAACGATAACCCTGTATGTGAGACAGCAAAAGAGTCACAGATGTATAGAACAGTCTTTTGGACTCTGTGGGAGAGGGAGGGGGGGCATGATTTGGGATAATGGCATTGAAACATGTATAATATCATATAAGAAACGAATCGCCAGTCCAGGTTTGATGCAGGATACGGGATGCTTGGGGCTGGCATACTGGGATGACCCAGAGGGATGGTATGCGGAGGGAGGTGGGAGGGGGGTTCAGGATTGGGAACACGTGTATACCCGTGGTGGATTCATGTTGATGTATGGCAAAACCAATACAATATTGTAAAGTAATTAGCCTCTAATTAAAATAAATAAATTTAAATTTAAAAAAAGAGTATATTTTTTCTAACTTTAAATTAAAAAATTTTATATCAGACTGTAATTACTTTATAATGCTTTGCTAGTTTCTTCTGCCCAATGAAGTGAATTTGCTCTATGTATACATATATTCTCTCCCTCTTAGACCTCCCTCTGACTCACCCATTCTACACATCTGCAAAAAGGAAACATTGAAGACATAAAAAGGGGTCTGAATATTGTGTATTAAAGCATATGTATGAAATCTAGAGAAATGGTACTGATGAACCTATTTGCAGGGGAAGTAGAGAGACACAGACACAGAGAACAGATGTGCTGACTCAGCAGGGGAGGGGAGACTGTGGGACTAATTGACAGAGTACCCTTGAGACAGATATATTACCAAATGTAAAATAGATAGTATTGGGAAGTTGCTGTATAACACCGGGAGCTCAACTGGGTGCTCTGTGACAACCCAGAGGGGTGGGATGGGGTGGGGAGTGGGAGTGAGGTTCAAGAGGGAGGGGGGATATGTTTACTTTTGGCTGATTCACAGTGTTGTTGGGCAGAAACCAACACAGCATTGTAAAGCACTTATCTTCCAATTAAAAGAAAAAAAGTCCACAGTCTAGCTATGCTAATCCCCGCAATTGCTATTTTCCGGTATTTTGTATTCTCTTCCCATCCTTATCCCCACAAAAACAATCAGATACGATCCTGAGCTGAATCACCACTCCCTCCAGGCTGCTCTCTGCCCTTCTGTTCTCCAGCCCATGGGAAGGGAGCAGAACCGAACCCCCTTCAGGAGGATGCAGGGTGAACGATTTATCTCTGAGTGTTTTGAAAGAGATCAGACATTTTATGCAGCATGATCAGGCTGATGTAGAGTTTGCCTAACACCAAACAGATATACACAGACAAAAAAAAAAAAAAAAAAAAAACACTCAAAAGAGACTTTGTAGCAGCGATGACCTATTTTTCCAAGTATCTCATAGTTTTGAAAGGGTCTTTATATGTATTAACTCACTCTAACCTTTTAACAGTGCAGGGAGGTAGGTAGGACAGAACTCATTTATTTATTTTTGTTTTCTGGTTGAGGACAAGAAGCCCAAAGAGGCTGAATAATTTGTTCAAGGTTGTGGTTAGTTTGTGCTAGGGTTGGACTTGGAACCCAGATTTGATAGATTCTTTTCTCGATCTTCAAGTTTTTGTTAATTTAATCCTTCATTATAATCTCTGTGCTTGGTGGCTATGTACTAGTATTGCTTTTGTACCCATCTCTCCATGGTATCTCTCAATATACACTCAACTGATAATTTGATTAGTAAAGTAAGCTTGGAAGCTACATATTTGGTTATCTGAAAATCAACAATTGTCAGATATAACTTACTATAACCCTTTCTAATGAACCCTGCTGCTGCTGCTGCTAAGTTGCTTCAGTCGTGTCCGACTCTGTGCGATCCCATAGACAGCAGCCCACCAGGCTCCCCTGTCCCTGGGATTCTCCAGGCAAGAACACTGGAGTGGGTTGCCATGTCCTTCTCTAATGCAGGAAAGTGAAAAGTGAAAGTGAAGTCGTTCAGTCGTATCCGACTCTTCATGACCCCATGGACTGTAGCCTACCAGGCTCCTCCGTCCACGGGATTTTCCAGGCAAGAGTACTGGAGTGGGGTGCCATCGCCTTCTCCTAATGAACCCTACTGAACTACAAATCTGGTGGCTTTGCATTTACTTGGAAGAAAAGGGTTACAGACTTGAGATCTAATAATTCAGATCTAATAGGACCCGACTTTGTATGTTATTAATACTGTAAAGTTTTCCAATCACTTTTATATATTTTATTACATACAGTTCTCACTGCGTCTCTGAGGCAGTTATGACAGCTTTGAAACCCTGATGCATCTGAGTCTGCCACCCTCTGGGGTCACATTTCACTTGAACATGCAGATATGAAGACTCACGTCTCCCTTCTGTGTGGTTCAGAAGGGAGCATTCAATGGTTCTGTGTATTTCCGGGGGAGACAAGCTTGGGGTGGAGAATGGAGAGATGAGTTCTGTTCTGCTTCAGAGGGGCCCTTATGAGGGAAGTTTGCAGCCCCCTGGTCAGTGTCAGCCTACCCTGCTGCCATCTGCTGGCAGGATGCTGTCTGATCCTCATGAGTGCTGTACCCCGCCTGACTGTCACCCTATGGACAGCCTTTCTTCATCCTGACAATTCACTATTCATATCAGATTGCTCTGTATTGCAGACTTTTTTGAAGTTTGGGGGAAAATGGAAGATAATTACACTGCAGGTAGAAAACGACCTTAACTGCCATTCAGATGTTCTTGTTCATAGAAATCTACTAAGCACTTTTCACCGCAGGGAACTTCTTATTCACCTGCTGCCATTTTGTCCAGCCTTCTCACTGCCAACAAGGTCTCCATCTTCCTTTCCGACAACTCTCCACCCTTTTATTCTGGGCCTAAATTTTCTCTTACTTTGGTTTGCAGAGCAATTCCTTTCTTCAGCTTGTTTTTAACCTTATCTTTTCAGACCATGACTCTGGAAGTTCTTACCTTTGATTCTCAATACTTTGATAAAGTATTTTCCTAAATAAAGAGCTATTAGATTTGAATTCCTAGCTATACCAAAGTGACTACAGCTGGTTCTTATATTAAGTATTGATTTTTCTTTCCTTTTCATGAATAATTCTTTCCATTTAGCAGATGAGGAAACTGAGGCTCCAAGTCTATAATTAAATGAGCACCAGAGCTAGTAAGTGGTGGTGCTGAGACCTTATTTTTCCACTCTGTTCTGTTTTTCAAGAGACTTTAATGACACCTTCATTGTTTAATGTTGTCATGATATCAAGCTGTATCTTAATTTATTTTTCTCCATTAGAACTGATTACCTCAAAGAACACTTTTCATTGACTTTCCACTGCTCAGAATGCAAGGAACAAAATCTCCACCCTAAGGAGCGATGGATGTCATAGCTGCTGTTCACATAGCTGAGTCAGGCTGTTTATATTCCTTGTAAAAGTAATTGTCTCATTAATCTTCACCTCAATCACCTAGTCCTGTGCCAAGGTCAAAGATGCAGGTGAATTGCAAATGTGTCCCCATGCACGTGGAACACAGCGCCTATGTCAGTTTGGTTTGACATGGCAATGAATGTTGAGGAGTCAGAAGCTGGAGGTGAAAGAGATGGAGGCCCACCTTTTGCAAATGTGCACAGTGTCTCTACTTTTAGTAACACCAGAAATAAGTATGTTAACCAGGCATGGAAAAATCCTGTTCAGCAAGGGAGGGCTAATTTCCCTAAATTCTACCATTGTTGCAGAAACCAGTACTTGAGAAACCACGCACCACACTTGGAGAGTTGGAGAACTTAGGTATATTATGCCGGTGGCCCCAGAGGAGTTAACACTCCAAGCTCTGACCTCCCAACAAAGGGGTTACAGAGTTTTTATATATGGACAGGCGTGATTGAGCAGGTTTGTGGGTTTGTAGGGGCTCGAATGATTGCAAAGAGTGGGACAAGGGTGGGTGAGATAAGATCCAGTTCCTAGTATTGTGAGTCCCCACTTTCTGAGACCTACATGATCTAGACTTTGCAAGGAGCAAGCTGAGTTACAGAGCCAGAAGGAGAAGGAGGTTATAGAAAAATTTTCATTTTTCCTCTTCACCATAAAAAAGGCTCAGCACTGAAGAATTGATGCTTTCAAATTGTGGTGCTGGAAAAGACTCTTGAGAGTCCCTTGGATGGCAAGGAGATCAAACCAGTCAATCCTAAAGGAAATCAACCCTGAATATTCATTGGAAAGACTTATACTAAGGCTGAAGCTCCAATACTTTGGCCACCTGATGCAAAGAGTTGACTCATTAGAAAAGACCGTGATGCTGGGAAAGATTGAAGGCAGGAGGAAAAGAGAGTGACAGAGGATAAGATGATTGGATGGCATCATCGACTCAATGAACTTGAGTTTGAGCAAACTCTAGGAGACATTGAAAGACAGGTAAGTCTGGCGTGCTGCAGTCTATGGGTCACAAAGAGTTGGACATGACTGAGTGACTGAATAACAACAGCAACACATTTACTCATTTACTCAGTATTGAATTAAATGGTAAACTTTTACTCCATTCTTAGGCCTTCGTTTGTTTTTTACTCATCATCCTGCTGTCACAGAGGCAATGACTTAAGTGCAGAAACACCCATACAGACAAGAGTTTTCACATCAATGCTCAAGTTACATCACTGGGCAATCACTGGAAAAGAACTATATCACAGCAGGTCACTGATTTGTGGGCTAAGCTTAGGAGAAAGAAATAAGGGAAAGGATCCTTAGAGATGGATTATATATCTTTTAGGAGAGAGAATCAAGTGTGTGCTTTTTAATTTGATTTTCTTATTCGACAGTTATTCACTGGGCCAGGTACAGTGTTAAATACAGGAAAAGCAATACATAAGATGCTGAGCCTGTTGTCAGAAGCTGAGGGTAAACAGGTGATTATGTTATGACTGCGCAGATGAGCTGACAGGTGATGGGAGAGAGGTAAAAATCCAGGGTGCTGTGAGACCCTAGAGCAGCACAGTCTTGGTGGGCAGAGAGAGCTTCTTTGAGGAAGTGTCACCTAGAAGAACCCTACGGGGCCTTCTTGGAACAGATTCCCCACCCCCATGTCCTCCACCTACCACTTGTCTGTAGAAAACTTCAGCCTCTTAGAACTTCTCACTTCTCTGAATTCCAAAGACTAAATTTAATCAGAGAAGTGAAAAAATGCAGAAAGAAAGGAAAACAGACAAGCAAGACAAAATAATAGCCCAGCCATTAAACAAAGTCAAGGACTTTTAGTTCAAGGACTATGAATAATATTCTGAGCCGTGTCCTTTGAGCTATTGTGCAGATGCTGAAACCCCCGGCAGGTGGGAGAAGTTAACTGTGTGCTCCCCACAAGCACGGAGACCTCCAGACTGGTTGGAACTAGAAGGTTGATGATGTCACCTCCCAGTTACCCCACCACTAACCAATCAGAAGAATGTTTACATGCTGATCCCGCACCCCACAATCCCCTCCCTCCTCCTGTTTTTAAAACATTTCCCTGAAAGCGATCAAGGATCAGTCTTTTAAGTACAACTGTCTTGACTCCTTCCCTGAAAGTGTTAGTCACTCAGTTGTGTTCGACTCTTTGCAACCCCATGGACTATATATTCTGCCATCTCCTCTGTCCATAGGATTCTCCAGGTAAGAATACTGGAGTGGGTAGCCAGTCCCTTCTGCAGGGGATTTTCCAGACCCAGGGATCGAACCCAGGTCTCCTGCATTGCAGGCAGCTTCTTTACCATCTGAGCCACCAGGGAAGCTGGTTCCTTGCAATAAAGGATGCACTTTCCTTCATCAAACCCAGAGTCAGTAGATTGGCTTTACTGTGTGCCAGCAAATAGAACCAAGTTTGGATTGCTAAATGGAAGTAAGCTGGTATCTGAAGGATGAGAAGGAGTTTGTTAGGCAAAAAGAGAGGTGCAAGTGGATGTTCTAAACAAATGGGACAGCAAAGTTCAGAGGTTGGAAGAAGAATTGTGAGAGCAACTGCTGCTGCTGCTGCTAAATCGCTTCAGTCGTGTCCGACTCTGTGCGACCCCATAGATGGCAGCCCACCAGGCTCTCCCGTCCCTGGGATTTTCCAGGCAAGAACACTGGAGTGGGTTGCCATTTCCTTCTCCAATGCAGGAAAGTGAAAAGTGAAAGTGAAGTCGTTCAGTCGTGTCCGATTCTTAGCGACCCCATGGACTGCAGCCTACCAGGCTCCTCCATCCATGGGGTTTTCCAGGCAAGAGTACTGGAGTGGGGTGCCATTGCCTTCTCCGGTGAGAGCAACTAGGTGTGGTCAAAGGGGAAGAAAGAAAATAAGGATTAGTTTTGGACTCAGTGAGGTTGAGATACTTTAGAAGCATCTAAGTAAAGATGCTCAAGAGAAAAATGGAGCAGACACTTGGGGAATGAGCACTGCATGATCTCAGGAAAACCTTCTAGGGGACTGGTCCAGGAGATGTCACAAGTCAGGCAGAGCTGGTGGGATGTGGCACATGGTAAATGTGGCATGTCTGCCGGCCAGATTCAGCTTCAGGATGGCCACTTTGAGACCCTGAAAAGAAATCAATTCATTGCATTTGCAGATGAAGAAACTTGACAACCATGGTTCAGTGACTTGCCCGGTGACTCATCTTTGGTTATTGTCAAAGCAGAGAGAAAACACACATGAGTCCTGAGTGCTTTCCCATGCTCCACCCTGCTTCAGTTTAGAATAGGCATTCACAACCCCCAGTTTGGTGCCAGGTTTCAGGTGAGGTGAGGAAGACCGGATACTCATTTATCTGCCAGGATAAAGTCATGAAAATTCTCCATGCTGTAACTGATCCACTTTGCTTATGCCTGAAACTAACACAACATTGTAAATCAACTATACCCCAATAATTTTTTTTTTTTTTAGTAGAGAATACAATTCACATGAGCCTATCTAGGAAGCAGAAACAGACTCACAGACATAGAGAACAGACTTGTGGTTGCTAAGGGGGAGGAAAGGTTGGGGAGGGATGAAGTGGGGATTTGGGGTTAGCAGATGCAAACTATTGTGTATAGAATGGATAAACAACAAGGTCCTATTATATAGCACAGGGATCTATATTCAATATCCTGTGATAAGCCATAACAAAAAGGAACCAGGAAAAGAGTATATATATATATATATATATATATATATATATATATATTGAGTCACTTTTCTGTACAGCAGAAATTAAACACAACTTTGTAAATCACCTAAACTTCGATAGAATTAAAAAAATAAAACCCACTCTCCATGCTGTACAGAAGAAATAAGGCTTTTCATGCACTTTTTTCTCTTTCTTTTGTGAACAGAGGACAGTGTGTGTGCTTTTCCTCCACTTGGTACAAATGGTATACTCATACCCCTGATTCACAGAACATTCCAGAGTCTCCCAGAAACCTCTGGAATCCTTTGATAACACAGACCTCACATTAGAGAGTAACATTCCCACTCAACTCAGCTAGCACTTTTGGGGCTGCTGCTGCTGCTGCTGCTAAGTTGATTCAGTTGTGTCCGATTCTGTGCAACCCCATAGATGTCAGCCCACCAGGCTCCCCTGTCCCTGGGATTCTCCAGGCAAGAGCACTGGAGTGGGTTGCATTTCCTTCTCCAATGTGTGAAAGTGAAAAGTGAAAGTGAAGTCTCTCAGTCGTGTCCGACTCTTTGCGACTCCATGGACTGCAGCCTACCAGGCTCCTCCGCCCATGGGATTTTCCAGGTAAGAGTACTGGAGTGGGTTGCCATTGCCTTCTCCTACTTTGGGGGCTAGCACTGGGCAAATGGGCTTCCCAGATGGTGCTAGTGGTAAAGAATCCATCTACCAATGCAGGAGACTTAAAAGATGTGGGTTCGATCCCTGGGTCTGGAAGGTCCCCTGGCGAAGGGCATGGCAACCCACTCTAGGATTCTTGCCTGGAGAGTCCCTTGGACAGAGGAGCCTGGTAGGCTACAGTCCATAGGGTCACAAATAGTCGGACACGACTGAAGCAACTTGGCACGCACACACTCTGCAAAAACTGTTTTTAGTTTCTTTTCATTGGGAATGTAAGAAGTTGAGGGTGACTGGCTGCTTCATATTAGGGCACAAATAATACCAAACTTGTCTTTTACATCTTGAGGAACATCTTAAAACTCTTCACAAGCCACCAAAGCTTTGGGGGAAAACAACAAACAGTTTTCTCTCAAAGCTTGCCAAGCATAGCCGGGCCCCTTGCGTCCTCCGAGGCGGGGGCAGGCCTCCAGAGCTTTGAGGGCCTAGAGAAACATGAATGGACACAGTAAATTCCTTCATTCTTTCATGTTTTGAATAACAAAGATTTTACTGTATGGCGTTGCCAGATCTGGTTCTCCTTTAAAAAATTCTTTAAACTGAATTTCCTTTTGGCCTCAGGCAGGACAAGCCCATTTCATTCACTGCCTTGGGCACAGGAAGTGACACACCTTTGTCTCTTTTTGAGTACTCTGTGCAGAGAGGCCAATACTAGGATAGCGTTTGGAGAAAAGAGTTTCACTCAGAGATCAATCAGAAAGAAGACAGTAGGTAAAGCCCTCAAGTCTGTCTCCTGGATCCAGGGTGCAGTGTGAGATGTAAGGAGTTGGGGGGAATTTCAAACTTGGAAGCTGGTTGCTGGTCTTGAATTAGTCCACACAAGCTATTCCTGCTGCTGGAGTCAAATTTTCCTTACTGAAGAACTTCTTGTTTGCTATGGAGAAGGAAATGGCAACCCACTCCAGTGTTCTTGCCTGGAGAATCCCAGGGACAGGGGAGCCTGGTGGGCTGCCGTCTCTGGGGTCGCACAGAGTCGGACACGACTGAAGCGACTTAGCAGCAGCAGCAGCAAGGGGTTCTGGAGGCAGCATTTCTATTCTTTAGGCTCTGCAGATGGAGGGTTCTTGGTTCCAGGTCATCCTGGCAGCATGGGTTCCCTTCGTGCATGTGCGCAATGCTGTCTCTAAAAACCATTCAAGGTTTGATTAATCAGCCTAAGGAGGCAAAACCAGTTAAAACTGGCCAGTGTTTTACACATTAATTTACTGCCCTGCTTCCCTTTCCTTGCTTTTTTCCCCTCTTCTTGTTTCTATTTCTAGCTTCCCCTTTCTTGCTTTTTTCCCACTTTCTTATCTTGCTTCTTGACTCTTTTTCTTTAAAAATTTTTTATTGTAATATTATGAATTTACAATATTATATTAATTTCAGCTGTACAACATTGTGATTCCATATTTTAAAAGATTTATACTCCATAGAGATCTCTTCAAGAAAATTAGAGATACCAAGGGAACATTTCATGCAAAGATGGGCACAATAAAGGACAGAAATGGTATAGACCTAACAGAAGCAGAAGATATTAAGAAGAGGTGGCAAGAATACACAGAAGAGCTGTACAGAAAAGATCTTCACGACCCAGAAAATCACGATGATGTGATCACTCACCTAGAGCCAGACATCCTGGAATGTGAAGTCAAGTGGGCCTTAGGAAGCATCACTTTGAACAAAGCTAGTGGGGGTGATAGAATTCCAGTTGAGCTATTTCAAATCCTGAAAGATGATGTTGTGAAAGTGCTGCACTCAATATGCCAGCAAATTTGGAAAACTCAGCAGTGGCCACAGGACTGGAAAAGGTCAGTTTTCATTCCAATCCCAAAGAAAGGCAATGCCAAAGAATGCTCAAACTACCGCACAATTGCACTCATCTCACATGCTAGTAAAGTAAGGCTCAAAATTCTCCAAGCCAGGCTTCAGCAATATGTGAATCGTGAACTTCCTGATGTTCAAGCTGGTTTTCAAAAAGGCAGAGGAACCAGAGATCAAATTGCCAACATCCACTGGATCATCAAAAAAGCCAGGGAGTTCCAGAAAAACATCTATTTCTGCTTTATTGACTATGGCAAAGCCTTTGACTGTGTGGATCACAATAAACTGTGGAAAATTCTGAAAGAGATGGGAGTACCAGACCACCTGACCTGCCTCTTGAGAAACCTGTTTGCAAATCAGGAAGCAACAGTTAGAACTGGACATGGAACAACAGACTGGTTCCAAATAGGAAAAGGAGTACATCAAGGCTGTATATTGTCACCCTTCTTATTTAACTTATATGCAGAGTACATCATGAGAAACACTGGGCTGGAGGAAGCACAAGCTGGAACCAAGATTGCCAGGAGAAATATCAATAACCTCAGATATGCAGATGACACCACCCTTATGGCAGAAAGTGAAGAAGAACTAAAGAGCCTCTTGATGAAAGTGAAAGAGGAGAGTGAAAAGTTGGCTTAAAGCTCAACATTCAGAAAACTAAGATCATGGCATCTGGTCCTATCACTTCATGGGAAATAGATGGGGAAACAGTGGAAACAGTGGCTGACTTTATTTTGGGGGGCTCCAAAATCATTGCAGATGGTGATTGCTGCCATGAAATTAAAAGACGCTTCCTCCTTGGAAGGAAAGTTATGACCAACCTAGATAGCATATTCAAAAGCAGAGACATTACTTTGCCAACAAAGGTCCGTCTCTTCAAGGCTATGGTTTTTCCAGTAGTCATGTATGGATGTGAGAGTTGGACTGTGAAGAAAGCTGAGCACCAAAGAATTGATGCTTTTGAACTGTGGTATTGGAGAAGACTCTTGAGAGTCCCTTGGACTGCAAGGAGATCCAATCAGTCCATCCTAAAGGAGATCAGTCCTGAGTGTTCATTGGAAGGACTGATGTTGAAGCTGAAACTCCAATAGTTTGGCCACCTGATGTGAAGAGCTGACTCACTTGAAAAGACCCTAATGCTGGGAAAGATTGAGGGCAGGAGGAGAAGGGGATGACAGAGAATGAGATGGTTGGATGGCATCACTGACTTGATGGACATGGGTTTGGGTGTACTCTGGGAGTTGGTGATGGACAGGGAGGCCTGGCGTGCTGTGGTTCATGGGGCCACAAAGAGTCGGACACGACTGAGCGACTGAACTGAACTGAACTGATACTCCATTTAAAGTTACTATAAAATATTGGCTATATTCCCTGTGCTGTACCATATACCCTTGTTGCTTATTTATTTTATACATAGTAGTTTGTACCTATTTATCCCCTGCCACATGCTGCCCCACCTCACTTTCCTCTCCACACTAGTAAACACTAGTTTATTCTCTTTATTCCTGGAAAACTGGGGCTCAGAATTTCCTGTCTAAAATAGGAAATTCTTCATATTTCAGCCCGGAAACTTGGGGCACAGATAAAAATATGGGAAATACATTTACACAGTTAACACATTTTGAATTGTTTTTGAAGAAATCATCAAAATTTTTATATGTCTTATGGTACTCATTATCAGAGTACTCCTTATGAGAACGAGTATCAGAGGTACTCACTATCAGAACGTGGACTTGGTAAAACGTGACTTTCGCATGGCTTTCTTGTCCATATTTATCTTGTTGGTAGATTCATTGGCTTCTTTTGACTAATTAGTTCTTTCTGAAGCAAAGATTAAAATGGTATATCTAGTTCATGTGGTTTTTAATAATTTCATGCAAAGTAATTTATCAGTTGATGTTTCTATTGTATATAATTTCCCATTTTCATTTTGTCACTTTTTTCTTCTTGTTGTTTGTAGCTATACATCAAATTTTTTTTAAATTGCAGTAGAGTCTGTATTTGTGTTGCAATACAACATAGTGATTCAATATTTTTATGGCATAGGGTTTATTTAAATATTACCAAGTTGTGAGCTGTTTGGAGATGAATTGCTTGTGGGTATCTTGGTTTGCAAATATTTCTTTGCTTTCTGGGTTGCTTTCTTTCATTCCTTAAGGCCCTTCTTTTGGGCACCTGCTTTGAAACTGAAGTAGGTCATGTTTTCCTGGTTTTGGGTTTATTTCCCATTGCTCTATGAGATTGATTCAAAAAGACCTTGCAATAATGTCATCCAAACTCAAAAAGACCTTGTAGTTTATATCATCACATGTCCTACCTATGTTTTCCTTAAGACTTTCATAGACCCCCTCCTGACCTTTAGAAATTTATTAATTGGAGTTAATTCTGTGTATGGTGTTAGAATGTTCTAACCTCATTCTCATTTTCTTTGTTTTAATAACCCTCACAAGATCCTTCAGAGTGTCTCTTACCAATGTATATCCCCAGCATCAGGAGAGGAATATTCCCTTTTCTCCACACCTTCTCCATCAGTTAGTGTTTGTGAAGTTTCTGACAATGGCCATTCTGAGTGCTGTGAGGTGATTTCTGCTGAAACTTCCTGTGGTTTCAATTTGCACTTCTAATATTTAGCGAAATTGACCTCTTTTCATGTGGTTTATTTTCAAGGGTGAGTTCATGTTACGTCTCGAGGAGGCGTCTTATAACTCAGCCCTGTTTTGAATTCTTTTCTCATAACCACCCCTAGGACGTTTGTTGAGATCAGCTGTTTTTGACTTACAGACCCTTTGGCCTTGAGAATACTCAGTGCCCGTCAGCACACTTGCTCCTTGGAAGAAAAGCTATGACCAACCTAGACAGCATATTAAAAAGCAGAAATATTACCTTGCCAACAAAGGTCCATCTAGTCAAGGCTATGGTTTTCCAGTGGTCATGTATGGATGTGAGAGTTGGACTGTGAAGAAAGCTGAGCACCAAAGAACTGATGCTTTTGAAATGTGGTGTTGGAGAAGACTCTTGAGAGTCCTTTGGACTGCAAAGAGATCCAACCAGTTCATCTAAAGGAAATCAGTCCTGAATATTCATTGGAAGGACTGATGTTGAAGCTGAACCTCCAATACTTTGGCCACTTGATGAGAAGAGCTGACTCACTGAAAAAGACCCTGATGCTGGGAAAGATTGAAGGCAGGAGTAAGGAGTGACAGAGGATGAGATGGTTGGATGGCATCACCGACTCGAGGGATATGAGTTTGAGTAGGCTCCGGGAGTTGCTGATGGACAGGGAAGCCTGGTGTGCTGCAGTCCATGGGGCCGAAAAGAGTTGGATACCACTGAGCAACTGAACTGAACTGAACTGGATCAGCACAGCTTTTCAAGATGTCATTACAGAAAATGGCCACAAAGCAGCAGCATTATTTAACCTGATACATTCCCCTCCCCCCACCCACCCCCCGACCCTCCATCGCCCGTCATTTCTGTGTGCTTTTACATTGGAATAGAGGTGATTTCTTTCTTTCTTTCTTTTTTTTTTTTTCCCATGGGGATGGTCTGCTGGTAGGGATTGGGGGTAGGAGGAGAAGGGGATGACAGAGGATGAGATGGCTGGATGGCATCACCGACTTGACAGACTCGAGTTTGAGTGAACTCCGGGAGTTGGTGATGGACAGGGAGGCCTGCTGCTGCTGCTGCTGCTGCTGCTAAGTCGCTTCAGTTGTGTCTGACTCTGTGTGACCCCATAGATGGCAGCCCACCAGGATCTGCCTGGCGTGTTGCAATTATTCATAGGGTCACACAGAGTCGGACACGACTGAGTGACTGAACTGAACTGAACTGAGAGGTGATTTCTGATTTTATGTGTGTTTCAGGTGTACATGAACTTGATTCATTAATGCATGAACAATTATCTATTCTCTTTCAAGTTCTTGTTCCCATCTAGGTGATTACAGTGTGTTCAGTAAACTTCTACCTGCTATTCAGTAGGTCGTTTTCCATCACCTATTAGATACATGTATGTGTGTCTACGTGAATTCAAATCTCTTAATTTACTTTGCCTGTATCTAGAGATTGATGGAGAAGGCAATGGCACACCACTCCAGTACTCTTGCCTGGAAAATCCCATGGATGGAGGAGCCTGGTGGGCTGTAGTCCATGGGGTCGCTAAGAGTCGGACACGACTGAGCGACTTCACTTTCACTTTTCACTTTCATGCATTGGAGAAGGAAATGGCAACCCACTCCAGTGTTCTTGCCTGGAGAATCCCAGGGATAGGGGAGCCTGGTGGGCTGCCGTCTATGGGGTCGCGCAGAGTTGGGCACGACTGAAGTGACTTAGCAGCAGCAGCAGCAGAGATTGAGGGCTCCTGCAGAGGGCAAGAGGCACTCCAGAAACATCGTGAGGTCACACTGCCTGCCACATCCTCCCAGGACTCTGAGCCCCACAACAATCCAGCCTTGGGGGACCCAGGCCTGCGGTCTCCAGAGATGTGATTCCAGTCAAAGTAACCATGGGATGAGGGGAATAGAGTCAGCATATGTTCTATACTTATTGTGTTTATACAGTTATTTGAACTTGAGTATATACGGGGGAGCCTGGTGGGCTGCCGTCTATGGGGTCGCACAGAGTTGGACATGACTGAAGCGACTTAGCAGCAGCAGCAGCATATAGGTGAATTACAAGGCAGTGGGTGTTTTGTTTTTTGCTTTTTTCAATTCATAGCCACTCCATTCACTTACACATAGATGTGTATATGCTGTATTTCAGGCACTGTTCCTGTATTGATTATTACAGAAATTGGAGTATCATTCCTAGTGTTACCCAGTGGGTCCTTGTGATTTGTTTTCTAAATAGTAGTATGCACATGTTAGTCAAGTAGCTCATTTTCATGTGCCCAACACCTTTTTTCTCTGCTAACAGTAAGTGAGAAGAGTTTTTCCCAAGTCTGTGAACTATTAATCTTGGCTTAAGGAGCTCATATGTATCCATTTTTAGGTTCCACCTAGAAGTGACGTCATATTTGTCGCTGCCTGTCTCTTACGCCACTTGCTATGATCATCTCTGTCTTCTTGCCTGTGCCTGAGCTTGACATTGTTTCATTGCTCCTTATGGCTGATTAATCTACCATTGTGTGTATAGAACCCATTTTCTTTATTCATTTATGTGTCCTTGTACACTTAATTTGCAGCCATGTCCTTGCTATGGAAACTGGTCTGGCAGGGATGGCATGGCTACCCTTTGTCTTTGAAAATGTTGCTTTTCCCTGACTGTATGCCCAGGCATGTGAATGCTATTTCCTAAGGCACTTCCATGTTTTGTTTCTAACCATCCTCCATGTTGTTCTTTCTAGTGAGTGAAACAATGGACATTTTTAGTAATCCCATTCAAATTAATCTCTTGATGGGAATTCTGTTCCTGAAACTTCCCCATTTTTATTTTGCTAACCTTCATTCTTGATTATTGCTTTTGTTTGTAGGTATCCATCACTCCTTTTCAACTGGGGTACAGTTGATTCACATTACTGTATTTGCTTTGGGATACAACAGAATGATTCAATATTTTAATGGAATGCAAATGCCAAGTTGTTTCAGTTGTGTCCAACTCTTTGCAGCCCCATGGGTGGTAGTCCACCAGGCTCCTCTGTCTATGGGATTTTCCAGGCAAGAATACTGGAGTGGGTTTCCATTTCCTTCTCCATTTAATGGAATATCTACCATTTAAAGCTATATGTCAAGGCTGTATATTGTCACTCTGCTTATTTAACTTATATGCAAAGTACATCAGGAAAAATGCCAGCTTGGATGAAGCACAAGCTGGCATCAAGATTGCCAGAAGAAATATCAATAACCTCAGATATGTAGATGAAACCACCCTTATGGCTGAAAGTGAAGAAGAACTAAGAGCCTCTTGATTAAAGTGAAAGAGGAGAGTGAAAAAGTTGGCTTAAAATTCAACATTCAGAAAAGTAAGATCATGGTATCCGGTCCCATAGCAAATAGATGGGAAAACAATGGAAACAATGAGAGACTTTATTTTTGGGGGCTCCAAAATCATTGCAGATGGTGACTGCAGCCATGAAATTAAAAGACACTTGCTCCTTGGAAGAAAAGCTGTGACCAACCTAGACAGCATATTAAAAAGCAGAGACATTATTTTACCAACAAAGGTCTATCTAGTCGAAGCTGTGGTTTTTCCAGTAGTCATGTATGGATGTGATAGTTGGACTATAAAGAAAGCCGAGCACCAAAGAATTGATGCTTTTGAACTGTGGTATTGGAGAAGACTCTTGAGAGTCCCTTGGACTGCAAGGAGATCAAACCAGTCAATCCTAAAAGAAATGAGTCCTGAATATTTATTGGAAGGACTGATGCTGAAGCTGAAACTCCAGTACTTTGGCCACCTGATGCAAAGAACTGACTCCTTGGAAAAGACCCTGATGCTGGGAAAGATTGAAGGCAGAAGTAAGGAGTGGCAGAGGATGAGATGGTTGGATGGCGTCACTGACGTGATGGACTTGAGTTTGAATAGGCAGGCTCCGGGAGTTGGTAATGGACGGGGAAGCCTGGTGTGCTGCAGTCCATGGGCTTGTAAAAGTCAGACATGACTGAGCAACTGAACTGAACTGAAAGATGTTATAACATCTTGGCTATATTTCTCTCTGATGCATACTATATCCTATTTTCTTCTTACATTATACATAGTAATCTTTGTCTCAATTTTTACTTCAATCTGGCAACACCCACAACCAAATCCCCACAGGCATCCATTTTCTGGATTTGTGAGTCTCTTTCTGCTTCATAGATAAGTCCATTTATGTCTTATTTTAGATGGAACTTAAATGTGATTTCTTATGGCAATTTTCTCTGTGTTTCTGACAACCTAGCCTTAGATGAGAATATGTAAATATATTTTTCTGAGAAGAGTGTAATTTTGGGGAATAGTATAATGTCAAATAGAAGTTTATTCTCTAGATCTATGAGTCTGTTTCTGTTTTGTTATATTATTTATATTATAATATTTGTTTGTTTTACTTTTTCAATTCCACATATGAATGATAAGGTACAGGTTTGTTTTTCTCTGTCTGACTTTTATTTCACTAAGCATAATACCCTGTATGTCTATCCATGTTGCTGAAAATGACATTATTTCATTCTTCTTAATTGCTGAGTAATATTCCATTATATGTATACACACACACACACACACACACACACACACACTCATCTTTATCCATTCATCTGTCCATGAACACTTAGATTGTTTCCATACTTTGGTTTTTGTAAGTAATGCTGCTATGAACATTGGGGTGCATGCATCTTTTCAAATTAGTGTTTGCTTCTCTAGTCTTGCTTCTTTTTCTTGGTTCCTTTTCCCCTCCTTTTCTGTATCACTTTTCTCATTTCTCTTTTGTTGTTTCCGATGATGGCTGGGCAACTTCAGTGGCCATTACACTGCTTTCCCTGGTGCTTACCCATCCTACAGCAGTCTGGGGTTCTCTGCTCTGTTATATCAAGAAAGAAAAGCTATGACCATGAAGGTAGGGGCTGGCGAATGTGTTTCTGGCTGAAAATCTGTCAAGGAAAAAGGCCTTTTTGGTATGTGAAGAGGGGGCTGGAGATGTACATCAAGGGATCATCTCATGATTGAAAAGTGAGTTTGGTCCTCTCAGTCCGACGCCTCTAACTTCACAGCGATGAAGTCACTTTATTCTCAATGACATTCTCAGGCTGTGGTTCTTTCCTCTTCTCGAGGCAGAATTAATTGCTTCTTCATCTTTGATGCCTTTGCTTTCATGTATTCTTGTGTTGGGGCACTATCACCTCGGAATAGAATTGGTTGTCTGGGGTCTGCTTCTTCCCTTCCACAGTTGAGCATGTATACATTCGCCCACAACACACATACACACACACACACACACACACACACACACACACACACACACTCTTCTTTGAAGCCTTTGTTCATCTCTATTTTTCCTTACTTGGTGCCTGGAACATAATAAGACATCAGTAAATGTTTGCTGCATGAATAAGTGACTGAATGAGAGTTGTTCCACCTAGGATTGCCTCCCTCTCTGTCCACGAGTTCTTACCTGTGTGTTCCCTGTAATGAAAACACACATATACGTTTCAATGTTTTTTCAAGGTCCTGCTGGGACCTTGGACTGGCTCAGACATTTGATTTTCCAAACCATGGCAATGCAAGAGTGAATACAATGGGTTATGTGTTTCCCTGCACTGGTGTTATAGATAAGTGTCTTCTCATCTTAATCTATACAGAATGATTTCCCCATGTGCCCTCTTCAGCAATCCAGTTATTTTGTAGTGTTTCTGATCAAGTGTGCTTGTACTTCTCTCCTAAGTGACATGTCTCCATTGGCCGCCTGTGTTGCCTAATTATAGTGCAACCTTGGGTTAACTCCTCCTCAAGCTGACTGTCCATCTTACCTTTTCCTCCACTGTTTTTTATCCCTGCAATAATTTCTAAGCCATGGCAGCTACCCGGGACATGGTCATTTTGTACTGAGCTTCCCTTCTTGTAGCTGAGTGAGTGGCAGGTCGGGGCGGGGGGTGGCGGCGTGGGGGCAGGGTGCTGTTTCCTACCTTCCTGAAGATATTGAAGGGAGTCTCCTGGCATCTCTAAAGGTGGTGTGAAACAGATTCATGTGTATTTGTGCCTGTGTATTAAGCCTGTGAGTGCGTGTGTGCTCAGTTGTGTCTGACTCTTCGGAATCTGGTGGACTGTAGCCTGCCAGGCTCCTCTGTCTGTGGGATTCTCCAGGCAAGGATTCGAGTGGGTTGCCATGACCTCCTCCAGGGGATCTTCCTGACCCAGAGATTGATCCTGGGTCTTCTGCATTGCAGGTGAACTCTTTACCGCTGAGCCACTGGGGAAGCACATGTATTAAGCCTAAACTACTCATATTATAAAAATCTGATTGTGGTCAAAGGAGTGAGTTCAGCACACAGAAATCAAAATTTTTTTTAAAAAATGAGTGCTTTCCTTTCTAAAGTGGTATCAATGTTGGTGTCTACCCAGATCGGAGTCATTTTGCAGATGTCTGGGCTCTCCTAGTTCACCAGCATTCTGCCATCTGACAGCTGATAATTCAGAATTTGCTGATTCAGAGGCTGCTTATGGCTACAGAAATTTTAATCCACTTACTGTCTATAACTGATAGCTCCTCTGGTTATGTATAATCCCCCATAGGAGCGCTGAGCCTTGCATATGCCAGGTTTTTGACAAGTGATTTTTGCACATATAGGATTAAATTATTTCACAGGGGAGAAAAAAGAACAAGGAATGGGAACATTGAAGGCTCCAGAAAAGGGGAGAGCAAGGTCACAGTAGCTCTTTTTTCTCAGATCCTACAGGAATCTCTGTAAGTTTTCTGGCTTAGGGAAATGACTCTGATATATCAGAATATTTTCCTAAGATTGCCCTTTTCAAAGACCACAAGCCTAAAGGTTTGAACCCAAAAGGAACAGTTCAGAGTCAGGGCTCTAGAAAACTCTTCAGTCATAGAAATCTTTGTAGATACCCTTCCTCTTATTTTTGCAATACCTTATTTGCTGAAGCACCTGGTATGTTTATTATTTTGACTGTTAGTGGTGTCCTTTAGATGAATGTAGCCACTATGAAGAACAGTATGGAGGTTTCTTAAAAAACTCATAATAAAACTGTCATATGACCCAGAAATCCCGTTCCTGGGCACACTCCCGGAGAAAACCATAATTCAAGGAGGCACATGTACCTCAATGTTCATTGCAGCACTATTTACTATAGCCAGGACGTGGAAACAACCTATATGTCCATCAACAGAGGAATGGAGAAAGAAGATGTGGTACATATATACAATGGAATATTACTTAGCCATGAAAAGGAATGGAACAGTGCCACTTGCAGAGATGTGGCTAGACCTAGAGACTGTCAGACAGAGTAAAGTTAAGTCAGAAAGAGATAATCTCTAGGTTTCTTAATGACAGGGATTTGACTTCATTCATTATGGTAACTGTGCCTGTTATATACCAAGTATTCAAAGTCCTTAGCTATGAATGTTGTGATAAAATGTGGCAATCAGAGAACTGACAAACCAGCATTTTTCAGGTCCTCTTCTAATACAAAAGAGAGATAGAGATAAAGTTACAGTGACAGTGTAGCAGAGAGAAATGCCACAGGAGAAGGGGAGTCTGGGCCACCGAAGTGTTTACATGTAGAGGAACCAGTGTGTAGCTGAGGCCAGTAGACCTTGGCAGGCTGTGCTGGGGTGGTGTCATGCTTTAGAAGCTTGGTGATCGGGGGATCATACAGCAAAGCAAGCTGTAATCCTAACATAAGCCAGGAGGATCACCTTGGTGCTCAGAACATGGTCAAGGTGTCCAAAAGCATCACTCAAAGCATATCACCACTGACCTCAATGGGACCAGTGTTGATTCTGTGATTACATTTGGAGTGATGGTGCCAGTGGTCAAATTGAACCTTACAGTTCTCTCTCTACTTGGCATTTGGAAGTCACATGGACTCTGGGTCTGAAAAAGGGTCTAGAATATCAAAGAATCACAGTAAATGTGGGTCTTGAGAAGGAGCATCTGGACTTTCTATTGGTAAGAACAGTTTAGTGCACCAGTGATTAACTGGAAAAACAAAAAGAAGTTTTTTTTTTTTGGTCCTAGGTTGAGGTGACCAGACATAAAGTTTCAAATGTAAAATCTGAAACATCTATGAAATATCAAGGTGGAGGTTCCAGAAGGCACATATGAGCCTATAAACAAGGACAGGATGGGGGTGGAAATAAAAGCTTGAAAATCATCAGCAGATAGATAAGACAGTCTTGTATTTAGCTTAATATCCCAGTACCTATAGAGGAGGGGTGAAAAATCAGCCTTTGTTGAATGAACAACTTGATGAATAAGTGAATGAGTCATGTTCCAACGACAAAGTAGAATAATTAGTTTTTTCAAGCAAATATATTAGGAATTTTCATCTAGATTTTTCTCTACTTCAAAGTAATCATCTTGGATGTATTCCTGCAATATCTTTATTGCTCAAGGCAGTTTCGAGCTCCTGTAGGAATTAATTGCATTCAGAGCACATGTTTTTACTTATCTTCAGTGGTGACGACTTTTTATCCTTTGAGGAGGATTGTGATTTTTGGAAACAACTGAAAGCAATTCATAGCCATATTTGGTGAATGATTTGGGAAACAGGAGAGAGAACACAATTTTGGTCATTAACAGTTTTAAATTTTAAAGTGAAAGAGCTTAGTTCCTAGTTCTGAAGTCAGTTTTAAAATAGGAGCACGAAAACCACAGCCTCCCAAGGTGATTACTTTGAAGCCCATATTGTATTTATTTTAGTATAAAGACCTAAAACAAAAGAACATTTATTTTTAAAAATATTTATTTAAAAATTTCATTAAGTATAATGTGAAGATCTTCAGCGTGGACCAAAAGTATGCTTCCTCAACTTTCTGTTCTTCCTCATTGGAATTCACCTTCTCTTTCTTTTTTGTTCCAATCCATATATCATTCCTTGAGTCATAACAGCTGGGTTGTTTAAAATGCCCTATGAGTAGACATAAGTACTGCTAACGATAGGACAGACTCTGGCAAATGGCAGGAGATGGGGTTGATACCTCACTACACTTTGATTCTTGTGTCTTTCGTTACATTGTGCATGCATGCCTGCATGCTAAGCTGCTTCAGCCATGTCTGACTCTTTGTGACCCTATGGGCTGTAGCCTCTCAGCCTCCTCTGTCCATGGGATTCTCCAGGCAATAATACTGGAGTGGATTGCCTTCCCATACTCCAGGTGATCTTCCCAACCCAGCGATTGAACCTGCATTTCTTATGTCTCCTGCTTTGGCAGTTGGGTTCTTTACACTAGCATCACCTGGAAAGTTCCTATTGCGGGGATGGTAGGAAAAAACCCAATGGTAAGCTCAGAAGACCTGGGTTCCAGTTCTGCCAACATTAAAAATGTTATTACTTTTCCTTCTACTATTACTGCTGCTGCTATGATTACTAGTGTGTCTGTATTTTAGGTTTACACAAAATTATGTATATTTTGTCCAATTAATCTTCACAATAGTCCTGTGAAATAGGAAGACATCAGTGGATCCATTTTCAGATAAGTAAAATGAGTACAAAGTAAACTTTCAATATTCAATCAAGAACAACATTGGACATCTTAGTTTAGATCTTGGAGCTAGACCCTGTAAGACTCATTTTATACTCTTTTCTTTTAATAGGGTGCAATATGTCATTATGTTATCACAGTATAGCTCTATATTTCATGAATTCCTCAGAAATGGGATCCTAGGGAAATACTCTCTCCTGGTAAGAGTTATAATACGTGCAACAAACAAGTTACATAAAGTCAAATACTTAAGGAAAAGATTAAGTCATGCAAGTGTTTGGAGCATATTGTAGTCTTCCTACTTTCCCCTCTACGTTGGGTAGAACCACTACTCTTAGCGGAGAAGTTGCTATGGAAACCAATTTGCACTGTCTCCCTTTGCCATGGTATTTTTCTTAGGCACGCTCTATCTCTCAAGAATCTTAACAGCAGTGAAACAGACATTCAACCTCAGAGGATTAAAAAATAGGATTTGTATTTCTTCTCTCCAGCCTCACCCTCCTCCCTTCAAAGGTATGTCTATTGACAAATTGGTGGCTCACAAACTCCAACAATGGTCTACTTTCCCCTCAGACAGATGCTGACAGAGGGGCTGCTGCCTTGGTGAAGGGAAGGCTGTGACTGCCAGTCTGTGACTCTCCTGCTGACTACAGTCCCACCTTCGGTGGACACAGGCGCTCTGTCCTGGTTTGAAGGATGAGAGCCATTCATCGTACTGGGAGGAACATAGGAAGCACAGAATTATTGTTCATCAACATCAAAATGATCAAGCTGGAGCAGAAAGAGGGGTGAGAATGAGGCTAGTTTTATTTTTAGGGTTCTGAAGGCACTGACCAAATAGGCACTGGGGAAACTTGGAAAGAATCTGGAAACACTGTGTTTGTGGGGTTCTTAATCTTGTAGGAGAGTTTTCAAGGGTTCCACTGCATGTCTAAAAATGGTCTCAAAACTTAGTGATGTAAACTGGCAGCCATTTTACTTTGCTCACCAAACTGTGAGTCAGAAATTCAAGATATTTCTGGCTTAGAAGCTCTCACTTAGAACCTCTTATGTGGTTGTCTACAAAGGTTGCCTGAAGTTACTGTCATCTGATGGCTCAACTGGGCGGGATGCTCAGGATGACTCAGTCACAGGGTGGCATTTAATACTGTCCTTGGGTTAGTCATTCAGCCATGGCTGTTTATCGACACCCTACATGTGATATCGGAATGACGGTTCATGATAGCTGTATTTCTTGCACGGTGGCCGACTTTCCCTGGAGTGAGCATTCCAAGAAAAGTAGGTAAAAGGTACATGAGCTTTGATGACCCAACCCAAGTCTTGAAGCATCATTTCTGCCATACTGAATTCGTGGAAGCAGTTATGAGCCTGGGAAGACATAGGAGAGAGGGATGTAGACCCTAACTTTTGCTGATAAGGCTGTCAAAGAGCTCATGGTCATTTAAAAAACCTTCTAATTAGATGAATTTTCTGGAAACCTGCTGAAGACTTAATGTACAAAACTGCAAATTCTTTCTGGATATCTCAGATCTCCATTAAGAGCATTTGTTAATGCACTGTCTGAAGTAAGTATTATCCCTAGGGCATATTGAATAGAATAATTTTCTTTTTAAAAAACTGCCTTTTACTGAGTGCTTCCTCTGTTCCAAGTGTTTTACATGTTTTATATCAGTTAATATCTGTAATACTCTGATGGTAGATAGATAGTGTTAGCTGCATTTTAAAGCTGAGGATTAAAGACAAATTGCCCAAAGACACGTAGTTAATAGGCCTCAGAAGTAGGTGGCTAAGTTTGAAGTGCCAGATTGTAAAACCCAGATTTTTTTTTTTTTGGTGGGGGAGTGATGGTGTTCTTAGTACTCTTGCCTGGAGAATCCAATGGACGGAGGAGCCTGGGAGGCTGCAGTCCATGGGGTCGTGAAGGGTCGGACCCAACTGAGCGACTTCACTTTGACTTTTCACTTTCATGCATTGGAGAAGGAAATGGTAACCCACTCCAGTGTTCTTGCCTGGAGAATCCCAGGGACGGCGGAGCCTGGTGGGCTGCCATCTATGGGGTTGCAGGAAGTCAGACACGACTGAAGTGACTTAGCAGCAGCAGCATAGTTGATTTATAATGTTGTGTTAGTTTCAGGTGTACAGCACAGTGATTCAGTTATATATATATATGTTAGATTCTTTTCCCTGATAGGTTGTTACAAACTATGGAGTGTAGCTCCCTGTGCTATAGGATAGGTCCTTGTTGTTCATCCATTCTATATATAGTAGTATGTATATGTTAGACCCAAACTCCTAGTTTATCCCTCCCAACCCTCCCCCCTTTGGTAACTATAAGCTTGTTTTCTATGTCTGTGGTCTATTTCTGTTTTGAAAATAAGTTCATTTGTGTCATATTTTAGATTCCACATATGAGTGATATCATGTAATATTTGTCTTTCTCTGTCTAGCTCCCTTCACTTAGTATGACAATCTCTAGATCCATTCATGTTGCTGCAAATGGCCTTATCTCATTCTCTTTATGGCTGAGCAATATTCCATTGTATATGTGCACCACATTTTCCATTCATCTTTTGATAGACATTTATGTTGCTTCTATGTCTTGGCTATTGTAAATAGTGGTGCAATGAACACTGGGGTACATGTATTTTCAAATTTTGTTTTTCTCTGGATATATGCCCATGAGTTGGATTGCTGGATCATACGGTGGCTCTATTTTTAGTTTTCTAAGGAATCTTCATACACTTCTCCATAATGGTTGTACCAATTTACATTCCTACCAACTGTGTAAGAGGGGTCCCTTTTCTCCTCAGTGAGGATATTTTTTTTAAAAAACACTTCCTCTTGAAGGAAATAGGGGCCTTCTCAGGCCCAGCGTCTTCTTCACGTTCTCTTTTTTGTCTTGAGGACAGCCACTTTCCACTCTTTTGTGATGAAGCCCCTTCTTTACCTACATTTTTGAGTCCTTTTCCCTGATAAAATGATTGACAGAGAGCTCTGTCTCCTTGATTTTCCCTCTAGCTTATTTTACTGCCCCCCCAAAAAACTAAGAAACACTTTGTGCTTAAAGAGTTTACTGCTGATCCTCATAGAAAAGACAGACAGAAGGCAACAGAAATTTCACTTTTGCAAGCTGAGTAAGAGTCCACATAGCTTTAGTCTCTGGCCTAAAGTTCTTGACAATATTTTTGCTGTAACTGGTAGGTCTGGGACTCCCAGTGCTTGCTTCTAAACAAGGTTAGGTTTGTACTCATTATACTCAGATGGAGACTGACCTCCAGCTTGCCTCTCCCCAGCCTATTATTGGAAACCCTTCCTGGTGTTGTCTCAGGGGACCTTGTTACTAGATCACTGCCAGCTTGTGTCTTCCACTCCGGCCTCCTCATTCTGCTATCTGGCCATGTCTCTGCTGGTGACCCTTGCTGGTGCCCTCTGCTGCCACCACCAGTCCTGCCTCAGATGGGGGCAGTGGGCAGAGAGAAGTCATTACCTCCGTGTTACCATGGCTTTCCAAGTGTGTAAGAGATCTTTCTCTGGATTTCCCACTGCACAGCCAACACCAGGCTCCTTTTGATCACAAGCTGGAGATTCAGTTATACTAGGTGGAGGAGAGTGAAAAAGTTGGCTTAAAACTCAACATCCAGAAAATGAAGATCATGGCATCTGGTCCCATCACTTCATGGGAAATAGATGGGCAAACAGTGGAAACAGTGTCAGACTTTATTTTTGGGGGCTCCAAAATCACTGCAGATGGTGACTGCAGCCATGAAATTAAAAGACGCTTACTCCTTGGAAGTGTTATGACCTTACTAGATAGCATGTTGAAAAGCAGAAACATTACTTTGCCAACAAAGATCTGTCTAGTCAAGGCTGTGGTTTTTCCAGTGGTCATGTATGGATGTGATAGTTGGACTGTGAAGAAAGCTGAGCACCAAAGAATTGATGCTTTTGAACTGTGGTGTTGGAGAAGACTCTTGAGAGTCCCTTGGACTGCAAGGAGATCCAACCAGTCCATTCTGAAGGAGATCAGCCCTGGGATTTCTTTGGAAGGAATGATGCTAAAGCTGAAACTCCAATACTTTAGCCACCTCATGCAAAGAGTTGACTCTTTGGAAAAGACTCTGATGCTGGGAGGGATTGAGGGCAAGAGGAGAAGGGGACGACAGAGGATGAGATGGCTGGATGGCGTCACTGACTTGATGGACGTGAGTCTGGGTGAACTCTGGGAGTTGGTGATGGACAGGGAGGCCTGGCATGCTGCAATTCATGGGGTCAAAAACAATCGGATACAACTGAGCGACTGAACTGAACTGAACTGAGGTGGGTCACGTACCTCAGCAGGAAATAGTAGCTCTTACCAGACGAGCACCACCCGAAGGGTCCCTGAACGTGAACTTCTTTTCCCACAAAGGAGCAGAGCCCTTCTCCACCTGGATGCTGGCCGCCACCTACACTAGTAGGTAGTTCTGGTCTCAGTAGCCCTGAAAACCAGAAACAGAAAAGACATCTCCTTCCCTGAATTGAAGTCCCATCCAGGACTCTTCATTTCCTGCCTTAAGGCTGACTTCTTTCTAGGAAGCTTGAGGGTAGGAATATTCACTTCCTTAGGGGAAAACCACCCGTCCTCAATGGTGTATTTTTCTGGCTTCTCCTGTCCTTTTTTTTTTTTTTTTTTGGCCAACTTCTGAGGTTTGGAGAGTGGCAATTTGGGGATGAGAGGTATCCACATCACTGAGATGATGAAATGAGGATCAGCCACTAGTTCATCACCCACCTCCAAGCTCTGCAAGGGGAGCTGGGACTTCACAAGGAGGGAGCAGGCCATATGTCTTGTGTGTTGTCTGCATCTTGACTGGGGAGGGAAGGAGGGCAGGCTGGGTGGGTGTGGAGATTTCCTTCAACCTAGGTCCAACTTTAAGAAAAATAATTAGAGAGCTTTTTATTCATCTCTTGGAAGTAGGGGATGTGAGGCCATCTAACTTATATAATGTATGAGGCATCTAACTCCTACCCAGTAAAACTTAGAGTTGTATCATGTGGTGTAAAAGTCAAGCTGGTCTTGGAAACGCCCTGCAGTCTAGGGGGTGCAGCGCACTCTGTAGGTATGTACTTCCTGTGGGTCTAATGTGAATTCTTTGAAAAAGAATCAGGCATCTGTCTTCTTTATTTATTGATTGGTTGTTCTGTGTCTTCATTACTGCGCATGCTTTTCTCTAGTTTCGGTGCCTGGGCTTCTCATTTTCACTGGGGTGGCTTCTCTTGTTGCACAGCACAGGCCCTAGGGTACTCGGGCTTCAGTAGTTTCAGCACGTGGGCTCAGTAGTTGCAGCTCCCAGGCTTAGTTGCTCCGTGGCATGTGGGATTCCTCCCAGATTAGGGACTGAACTTGCATCTCCCATTTGGCAGGCAGATTCTTTACCACTGAGTCACCAGGGAAGCCCCGGCATCTGTTTTCTTATCCTACACAAGGGGACCCTCTGGAAGGGAGAGATAATTCCCAACAAGAAGAAGAACCCTAGAAAGCCAGGAGCTGAGGGAGCATCAGAAGTGAATAGCTAGGAGAGATGTCATTTGTGGCAGGGGAGCTGCAGGTAGGAGGACCCCAGCCTCCAGCATGGAACACGTTCTCCCAGTGCCTCATGGGAGATTTGGCACTTTTGCAATGGCACACATCCAGAAGGCTCATGGCCTTCCACAAGTGTGCTGGCCAGAGATGACTGTGTTCCCTCCTTTTCTCCCAAGCCCAGGCCAACCCAAGAGTGGCCAAATAGCTCTGCTAGTGGAGAAGGCAATGGCACCCCACTCCAGCACTCTTGCCTGGAAAATCCCATGGACGGAGGAGCCTGGTGGGCTGCAGTCCATGGGGTTGCTAAGAGTGGGACACAACTGAGTGACTTCACTTTCACTTTTCACTTTCACACATTGGAGAAGGAAATGGCAACCCACTCCAGTGTTTTTGCCTGGAGAATCCCAGGGATGGGGGAGCCTGGTGGGCTGCCGTCTATAGGGTTGCACAGAGTCGGACACAACTGAAGTGACTTAGCAGCAGCAGCAGCAGCAGTGAGTAAGGAAAATTACAGGGAGAATAGTACACTTCTTATCAAGTCTGTGCTCCCTACTGCTGGCTCCTCAGTCTGGAGCAGAAGACAAGGCAATCCAGGAAGGCAAAGAGTGTCTATTTTACGTGTTTAAGTACTCTGTATGATATTGTAATATTGGATATGACATTGTGCATTTGTCAAAACCCAAAGAAATTTATGGAACAATGAGTGAATCTTAATGCACACAAATTTAAAACCAGTTCAGAATGTCAGAGGATTTCAGGAAAGAATGTATCCTATAATAAAAGAATCTAATTGTATCACAAATGTATGAAACAGCCCACTGAAGGAGTTTCAGGGGGAAGGTGTTGAACTAAGTCACTTTGGAAATTAATGGAGTCTGTAAAACTAAAGGCAAAAGGAATTGCCCATAAGAGATATATTTTAGTTAATAAAGCCAGTTTTCCACAGGGTACAGGTTAACAATTCTGATACTGCTATATATGTATAGTGGAGTGGACCAATTAAGCAAATGGATGGTGGATGGTGGGATCAAGTTTTCTCATTGTAGAAGTGGGAATTTATAGATAAGCAAGAGTAGGGGATGTTAGAATCCATGTGGGGTGGTCCAAAGGTACAAACTTCTAGTTATAAAGAAATAAATTCTGGGGATATAATGTATGGTGTGGTAATTGTAGTTAACACTATTGTATTTTGTATTTGAAAGTTGTTAATAGAGTATATCTCAAAAATTCTCATCACAAGAAAATAATTGTAACTAGTTGTGGTCATGTATGTTAACTAAATTTATTGTGCTGATCATTCCACAATATAAACAAATAACAAATCATTATGTAGTATAGGAAAAGGAGTCCGTCAAGGCTGTATATGGTCACCTTGCTTATTTAACTTATATGAAGAGTACATCATGAGAAACTCTGGGCTGGATGAAGCACAAGCTGGAATCAAGATTGCTGGGAGAAATATCAATAACCTCAGATATGCAGATGACACCACCTTTATGGCAGAAAGTGAGGAAGAACTAAAGAGCCTCTTGATGAAAGTGAAATAGGAGAGTGAAAAAGTTGGCTTAAAGCTCAACATTCAGAAAACGAAGATCATGGCATCCGGTCCCATCACTTCATGGCAAATATATGGGGAAACAGTGGAAACAGTGGCTGAGTTTATTTTTTGGGGGGCTCCAAAATCACTGCAGATGGTGATTGCAGCCATGAAATTAAAAGATGCTTACTCCTTGGAAGGAAAGTTATGACCAACCTAGACAGCATATTAAAAAGCAGAAACATTACTTTGTCCACAAAAGTCCATCTAGTCAAAGCTATGGTTTTTCCAGTAGTCATGTATGGATGTGAGAGTTGGACTGTGAAGAAGGCTGAGCACTGAAGAATTGATGCTTTTGAACTGTGGTGTTGGAAAAGACTCTTGAGAGTCCCTTGGACTGCAAGGAGATCCAACCAGTCCATCATAAAGGCGATCAGTCCTGGGTGTTCACTGGAAGGACTGATGATGAAGCTGAAACTCCAATACTTTGGCCACCTGATGTGAAGATCTGACTCATTGGAAAAGACCCTGATGCTGGGAACGATTGAGGGCAGGAGGAGAAGGGGACAACAGAGGATGAGATGGCTGGATGGCATCACTGACTCAATGGACATGAGTTTGTGTCAACTCTATTAGTTGATGATGGATAGGGAGGCCTGGAGTGCCATGGTTCATGGGGTTGCAAAGAATTGGATGACTGAGCGACTGAACTGAATGTAGTATACCTGAAACTAAGACAATGTTATCTGTCAGTTATATCTCAACAAAAATCGTAAAAGAAGAAAGATTCATGTGGACTAGAGATAGAGACATCAGTTAGAATTAATGTTAACTTAAAGGAGCCATAGGTAGTTACATATAGAAATGTTTATACAAAGTCACATATACACATATATTTGTTCTGCCCACTGAGAAGGCCAGTAATTAATGAGCACAACTAGCGTCCAGATTTTGGTTTCTAATATCTTTCTCTAAGAGTAACCAGGGCTCCTTGAAGACATGGCTGATTCTAGGATTGGGGCAGGAGATATGCAAATGAACCAGAAGCATCTTGTAGAGCCAGAAAATAAGGAAGTCAATAAACAAAAACAAAACAAAATGATGACTCATTGGTGGGGTATCATTTGTCCGGTATGTCAAAGGGACACAGGAGTGAACTGAAAGAACCCCCAGTGGCTAAAGCTGGAACAATCTGAGTGACAAATTAAAGTAACATTGGGTCATAACCCAAAGTTCCCTTTTCCAGGGGATCTTCCCAACCCAGGGCTGGAGTCTCCAGCACTGCAGCAGACCCTTTACCATCTGAGCCACCAGGGCAGCCTTATACATAAATATATATATCCAGGAGCCTCCAGATCACAATGCATTAATAAATGGGAGAAGAAGCCATTTTCCTGTGCACAAGAATTCCAAATAAATTATGTACATATTCCACCCTACAGGAGCATAACTCCCCATACCTTAAATGTGCATAGTAATTTCCTTCCAAAGAATACAGTATGGAAAGATGGGAGGGAAAAGAAATAACTTTACTGATAAATACTACCTCAGCCAGATGATCACGGTCAACATCAACTGTATAAATCATGTTGATAGTGTGCACACTTGATACAGTGTGCTGAAAATGGCATTTTATGTCTGTGATCTTTCTCCCCCAAACCCATTACCTCAGTCTAATCATGAGAAAGCACCAGACTGGTTCTTATAAAGGGGCATTCCACAAAATCCCTGACCAGCTCTAGTAAAATTGTCAAAGTCATCTAAAACAAGGAAAGTCTGAGAAACTGTCAGTGTAAAGGAGCCTCAGGAGATATGACGACTAAATGTAATGTGGTGTCCTAGATGGGATCCAGGCGTAGATAAAGGACAGTAGGTAAAGCTAAAGAATTTGAGCAAAGTATGGACTTTAGGTAATAATAACAATGTATTATTCTTAGCGCATTAGTTGTGGCACGTGTAACATCCTAATGTAAGATGCTAATAATATGGGGAAACTGGATGTGGGAGGTAGTTGGGAACTTTCAGTACTATCTGATCAATTCCTCTGTAAATCTAAAACTGTTCTGAAAAATAAGCTCTGTCAATTAAAAATTAAACCAATGGATTCTATATCTAACCATGATCTTATCCAGGCTATAGGAAAGAACAAGTTGACATGGCTTCAAGTTAGAAGACTGTGGAGTTCAAGTCTTCTTTGCCATTAACTCTCCTGTGACCTTGTAATGGTCATTTGATCTCTCTAGATCTCAGTCGATTTATTTATAAATGGTAGTAATATTATTGTATTCACCAAGGTTCTTCAGAGAAAGAGAACCAATAGAATGTATTATATACACGTATCTATAGAACTGCTGCTGCTGCTCAGTCGCTCAGTCATGTCTGACTCTTTTCGACCCTATGTACTATAACCCACCAGGCTTTTCTGTCCATGGGATTTTCCTGGCAAGAATAACAAAGTGGGTTGCCATTTCCTCCAGGGGATCTTCCTGACCCAGAGATTGAACCTGAGTCTCCTTCATTTCATTCATTGCCAGGGGATTCTTAACCACTGAGCCACTGGGGAAGTCCTCCATACAGATACAGATACACATACACATACACATACATATACACATACACACACACATACACACAGTACATCCTATTGGCTGTATACATGTCATATTGTAAGGAATTGGCTTACATAATTATGGAGGCTGTCAAGTTCCAAGGTCTTTAGATTGAGACCCAGGTAGAGACCCAGGAGAGCTGATGGTGTAGTTTCATTCTGAAGCCCAGCAGGCTCAAACCCAGGAAGAACCAATGTTTCAGTTCAAATCTGGAGGCAGGAAAAAGCTGATGTCTCACTTTGAAAGCAGTTAGACTGGAGGCATGCCCTCTTATTCAGGGTAAGATTTTCCTTCTATTCAGGCCTTCAACTGATTGGCTGAGGTCTACCCACATTAGGGGAGAACAATCTGCTTTACTTAGTCTACTGATTTAAATGTTCATCTCAGACAAAATCACCCTACTTTGAAAGAGACATCAAAATAATGTTTGACCAAATATCTGGGCACTATTCTTGCCTAGGAAATCCCACAGACAAAGGAGACTGGTGGCTACAGTCCATGGGGTTGCACAAGAGTTGGACATAACTTAGTGACTAAACAACAACATGCAAAGAGCACTCTGATGTACTCATGAATTACAAGGCCTTTGGCCCTGCCTGCCCTGTCTAATTGCCTATGTCTCTCTCTGCTTCTGGTCACATTGCTTTCTTTTCAGATTTTGTTCTTTCCAGTTCAAACCCTGTATTTTGCTCTTAAGTTCCTGCTTGTTCATGGCCTTGGTGCATCAGGACTGACATCAGCTTACCCACTTTGTGGCTATTCACACAGTCCATGGACTAGGTTCTTAGCCACTCTCTGGGTCCCCTGACTCCCTGCCCAGTTCATGTTTATTTCATGTGGTCCCATCTCTGACCAGTACCCTCCTAGCCAATATTTTGTCAGGCTCCTTGTTCCTTGAACATCCACACCTGCCCTTTTTATTTTGCCAGGAGTCCATCGTGCCCTTTTCCCCCTGGAGGGCAGACTGGAGGAAAAGGAAGGAAATGAAACATGGGATCAGTTGGCCTCACTGTAGCAATTCGTCTGTGATGCTGGTGTCTCAGGTCACTCATTCCCTCAGGACCCTCTGTAGCAGAGTACACAGAACTCACTCTGATGTCTGATGTCCTGGCTGGACGTGCAGGTGAGGGAGCTGCTCCTGTTTCCAAATCTGAAGCCTGCACATAGCTGTTCTCATTACAAAATAATTCCCTTCCCACTGGCTGCTCTGTTTTTCAAGTAGGAAAAAATTGTCCCCCTAAATGGCTGACATTTGTTACTCTCCCTCTCAGATTGCATGCTTAGCTATGTCCTCAGCTCAGCTTCATTTGGGTCTCAGCAGGATCCTGGAACCAGTGGAGATTAACAGTGTGACTAATGTTGGTGTCTAATCAGTGACTAGCTTCCCAGTGGCCATGCCTCCAAGTCTTCCCTTGAAGCTTGTGAGTCCAGCTCATTTTAGACCCCAGCCAGCTGCTCGCATCTCTCCTAGCAGCTGCTGAGCATGCAAATGAGAGCTTTTTCGGGAAAATAGTTCTATGACTACTATGGACCTCCACTCTTATCGCAGAGAGGAAATGCTTATCTCTGAGTCATAATTCAAATGAGAGAGCTGCATAATGTCTCACTCCTTTAAACTACAGGGAATCAGTGTCTGTCCTTCTGAAAGTTCCGCTCTTCTGCCTGAACGTAAATGATGCCAAAGTAGGGAATGTCTAATGATGCTTGTCACTAACAGGACACTAACAGGATGCTCAGCATCCTCACCAGGCAGGGCGGCCAGTAGGCTCCTCAGATATTTCAGATACTGTTGTCCCTTGAGATCTCCTTGAGGTTCCCTACATTAATTAGTCTATTCCTGACATTCACATCAGATAAATATCAGGAGGGAACACTCGGGTAAAAGAGGGTTTTGAAACTGTCTCCCATGAATGAGAAAATTAGGGTGAAAATGCCCACCTGCTATCTTTTGTGGGTGAACTGGACTCTTTATGCAAAGATTATAAGGATGGCTGCTTTTCTGCAGAATATTTTTCAGCCTGAAGGCTAGATAGCAATTTGCAGGGATTTGAAAAACCTATGATTATGGCTAGTTTGCTGATCTGTTTTTTTTTTTTTTTTCTGTGCCTTTCAGAAGTATTGTGACTGCCTATACTTGGAAAACAATAGTTCTCAGGAAACTCTACACTACTCCAATTGTTTTATGTATGAATGTCGGTTTAAAAGTGAAGTTATACACAACCATGTGTCAAATAGAGAGCTAGTGGGAAGCTGCTGTATAGCACAGGGAGCTCAGCTCACGGCTCTGTGATGACCTAGAGAGGTGGGATGGAGGGATGGGAAGGAGGTCTAAGAGGGAGGGGATATATGAATATCTATAACTGATTCACGTGCAGCAGAAATTAACACAACAACATAGTAAAGCAATTATATGCCAATTTAAAAATAAACAAAAAGTGAAGTTATGACTCATGTTTGGGGGCGATGGGGCCAAATTTTATTATTTCAAGTCACTGCTACAAGCTTTTATATGGAATGTCACTATCAGTGATGACCCATTTCCAAGAGCGCCATCATGGAGAGGGGCTGTGATATGGGTTAAGAACAAATTCCAAGTTCAGGGATGTGTATGAAGGTATTTCTCTTGGGGAAGAACTTTTAGGAGGAGGAGGAGAAAAATGGAAAGCTATATAAAATGATGAGGGACAAAACTTTATTTTTAGAAATTGAGATATAATTGACATGTAAAATTGTATTAGTTTCATGTATACAGCATGATGATTTGGTATTTCTACATACTGTGAAATGATCGCCACAGTCCATCTAGTTCTCATCCATCTGCACACATAGCTATCGTTTTTTCTTATGATGAAAACTTTTAAGGTTGACTTCCTTAAGCAAATGCATTTTTGGAATTCTCTTCCTGGGGTGCATTCTGAAGTCGTTGGAAAGCTGAAAGTGAACTTACCATTGGAAAGTTGAAAACGAACTGGGGTAGGGTCTAGGGGTAAGCAGCCATGGAGTAGCCTGTAGTTCAGGTGAACCAACCCCTTCTCATACCCTATTTGCATAGGCAGCTTACCAGGTAAAGGTGACTCTGAACTTTGGTCCCAAAGCCTTAGCAAGTGTTTACAAAGCAGGGATTTCTCCTGGTTGCCTCAGACCTTTAGAGAGAAGTTGCCTCTGGCCATGGTAGGTGATAAATGAAACCTTAGAAACATCAGGATCTTGGGCCTCAGCCAGTGGAGGCTTACTATTTTTTTTTTTTTAATTGAAGGATAATTGCTTTACAGAATTGTGTTGTTTTCTCTCAAACCACAACATGAATCAGCCATAGGTATACATATGTCCCCTCCCTCTTAAACCTCTCTCCTATCCTCCTCCCTATCCAACACCTCTAGGTCCTAACCCTGTTTCTATTTAACATCTCCTAATAAAGTAGATACATGTGCCAAGTTACAGGATAAGGTTCTGATGCTAAGAACCTTGAAACTAACACAATATAGTACATTACAATTCAATAAAAATTTTTATTTACATTTACTGGTTTTCCACTTAACCAAGCATCCTTCCTTACTGTCTTCCTGCCTGAACCTTTGACCTCTTAATACAGTGAATGGACATGCTTGATCTACATACCTCGACAGGTTGACAAAACAGTTTTCATATTTAAAACTCGTGAAGTATTACACACTTTGTCTACATGTCATATTTAGGAGCTCAGCTATTTTCAATGAAAGGTGTACTTAGCTGTGGGCTGAGACCTACAGTCTACCCTGTGGAGTGGCTGCAAGTCACCTAATGTTATATTGGGTTCACTAGTGTATTAATGACCGTGTACTATTATTTAATTCAATCCCAAGTTTCATGTCATTAAGGAATGAGAGACAGGGAAACAAATTTGTGGAACTAATTATTTAAAAGGTACACATGTTGAAAATAATTTATTGAAAACAAAAACTTTTCAATTAAAGCATAATGTATGATGTGTTAGTTTTAAGTGTACAGCAAAGTGTTAGATATATATGCTGCTAAGTCGCTTCACTCGTGTCCGACTCTGTGCGACCCCATAGACGGCAGCCCACCAGGCTCCGCCGTCCCTGGGATTCTCCAGGCAAGAACCCTGGAGTGGGCTGCCATTTCCTACCAGGCTCCTCTGTCCATGGGATTTGCCAGGCTTAGGAGTCGGACACGACTGAGCGACTTCACTTTCACTTTTCACCTTTATGCACTGGAGAAGGAAATGGCAACCCACTCCAGGGTTCTTGCCTGGAGGATCCCAAGGACGGTGGAGCCTGGTGGGCTGCCGTCTACGGGGTTGCACAGAGTCGGACACAACTGAAGCGACTTAGCAGCAGCAGCATATATATCAGATCAGATCAGATCAGATCAGTCGCTCAGTTGTGTCCGACTCTTTGCAACCCCATGAATTGCAACACGCCAGGCCTCCCTGTCCATCACCAACTCCTGGAGTTCACTCAGACTCACGTCCATCGAGTCAGTGATGCCATCCAGCCGTCTCATCCTCTGTCATCCCCTTCTCCTCCTGCCCCCAATCCCTCCCAGCATCAGAGTCTTTTCCAGTGAGTCAACTCTTCACATGAGGTGGCCAAAGTACTGGAGTTTCAGCTTTAGCATCATTCCTTCCAAAGAAATCCCAGGGCTGATCTCCTTCAGAATGGACTGGTTGGATCTCCTTGCAGTCCAAGGGACTCTCAAGAGTCTTCTCCAACACCACAGTTCAAAAGCATCAATTCTTCAGCGCTCAGCCTTCTTCACAGTCCTACACATATATACACACCTTCAGTTCAGTTCAGTTCAGTTCAGTCGATCAGTCGTGTCCGACTCTTTGTGACCCCGTGAACTGCAGCACGCCAGGCCTCCCTATCCATCACCAACTCCCGGAGTCCATCCAAACCCAAGTCCATTGAGTCGGTGATGCCATCCAACCATTTCATCCTCTGTCATCCCCTCCTCCTCCCATCCTCAATCTTTCCCAGCATCAAGGTCTTTTCAAATGAGTCAGCTCTTCACATCAGGTGGCCAAGTATTGGAGTTTCAGCTTCAACATCAGTCCCTCCAATGAACACCCAGGACTGATCTCCTTTAGAATGGACTGGTTGGATCTCCTTGCAGTCCAAGGGATTCTCAAGAGTCTTCTCCAACACCACAGTTCAAAAACATCAATTCTTCTCTAGTTGCTCAGAGATCCAGGTTCAGTCCCTGAGTTAGGAAGATCCCCTGGAGAAAGGAATGCCTACCCACTCCCATGTACTTGCCAGGAGAATTCCATGGACAGAGGAGCCTGGCGGACTACAGACAAAGTGTTGCAAACAGTCCGACATGAGTGAGTGACTAACATACAGTCACACACACACACACACACGTTTCTTTTTTTCAGATTCTTTTCCAAAATATAAAATATTATAAGATAATAATTCCCTGGGCTATACAGTAGGTCTCTGTTGGTTAAAATAAAAAAAAAATAATTTTTTGAAGTTTTGGATATAGAAAATGGAGTCTTAGATGATTGACTCATGGCTTGATGTAGTTGTGAAGAGCATTTGGGAGGAGAAGGTTATCAACAACATATCTGCCATGTTCCTTTAAAATGTTCTATGGATCCTTTCTTGTGCAGGATGGGTCACAGGTCTGACCATTTTATTTTTTATTTTGAGTCTTAATGATGTACTTAGTTAAGAAGACATCTTAACTAGAAGACATGCTGAGGTGACATTCTCGAGTGCTCTTTTGGACAAACTCACCAGCTCTTCCTTCGTAGTTCTTACACCTAACCTACTGATTAATTTGGGTCTTGTTCTTTTCCATGGCCTTGGAGGAGGTGCTGGTAATAAGTGTGACTCTCTAGAAGAGCAACAGAACAGGGGAGGAGGAGAAAGAACCAGATATTAGATGATTTACTCCCAGATGCTTCAAAATATTGACAGTATATTGCATTCCTGTCCTTTGCCAAGATAGAAATGAGCCTGACTTCACTGACGCAAGCCTCAGTAAATCTTCCTCATGCTCAGGCAGCCATCATTAAGCACTTCTGGTCTGCCATAGGCTTTGAAGACCCACTTCCAGCCAGAGCAAGGAGACACTGGGTTTTATCCTACTCCTAAAGTCCACAGGGAAGCCTGATGGGCTGCTGTCTATGGGGTCGCACAGAGTCGGACACGACTGAAGTGACTTAGCAGCAGCAGCAGCAAAGTCCATGAGCCATTTGACCTCAGTTGTTTCTGTTACTTTCTAAGCTCGTTTCTCATTCAGATGCTAACCAGCTGTCTACCAGGACTATTCTTGGTGTCACTTGTCCTGACATCTGGATGATGGAATTCTTCATCAGCTCAGCCATGTGTGTTCTCAAATGTGGACTGGTTGAGTCGGCTGCTCTAGGAACTGGTCACAGGCTGGTCCTCATTTCAGGGTTTCTGGGCTCTGTTTGAGGCCATTTCCCACTGCTCTATTTTCAGAGATTGGCGTGAAGACATGGTAGATTTGGAAGACTTGGTTGCTTTAGAATTTCAATTTTCACTTTTTAATGAGGTGGCACAGCTGTGGAGTTAGATTAGCTATTGGAATTTTATGGTGTGTGAGATTTGAGATGTCAAGGGAAGGGAGGAGGAAACACAAAATAATTAGTTACAAATTCATCCTCTTAACTTTGTCCTCAGAGGATCTGTAAAGTTCACACTGGCAGCTACCTTCAGTGCTGTGGGAACTAGGTTCCATCCAGCTGCTGTCCCTGTCTTGGGGTGGGCCTCTGGCCGGCCAGTTGTCATCTTTGAGTCTTCATTTTCTACTAATGGGGATTTTGAGCTTAGGAACATTAGGATTTTAGCTTAGGTAACCCTTGCCTAGGAGCTTGTTGAACCCACTAAAATTAGATATATAAGTATGGATGTTGGATGAATTTTTTTGGAGGAAGAGTATCCAAAACCTTCATCTAATTCTAAAGGATCTGTGACTGGAATAATATTATGAGAGACTGTATTGGATGGTTTCCATAGCCCATTCTAACCTGGATGTCCCTGGATTCTGGAATGCTTTATAACAAAAAGAAGTGGACGTCAGGCTCAGTTCCTGCCCACTGCCTGTGACGGAGCATCATCTAACTACTTTCATCCATGCTGAACTCTGCTTATCTCCTATAGGCTTTAATTAAATCATTCAATTATTCATTCATCCACTCATTCATTAAATATCTACTAGAAAGCCAATTAACAAATATTGATTGAGCACCTTCTCCATGTCAGGCAGTGTCAAAATGAAGCCCAACTGCTCAAATCAGGCATAATGAGCCTGAAAGCATTTTTGGAATCCCTCCTATACTTCCAGTACTACTGAAACTGGTGGGTTTTAATTTTGGCTGAATATTGGGGATCATTAAAGCTCTTACATCTTAGCCTTAGCCTAGACCCATTAAATCAGAATTCCTACGGGTTAGAGCTCAGGCAGTAGGGTTTTTAAAAAGTTGCCCCCATGGTCCAGTTGATTCCAAAGTGTAGCCAAGGTTGAGAACTGGTAATTGGGCTGGTGTTCCCTGGCCTGGAAATGACGTGAGTGGGCTAAGAAAGACCAGTAGCATGATTGTTTATAATTGTCAAATTGATTGGCATAAACTCCAAACCATGGTTTCAAGTCCTTAGAAAATCTGGCCCCTCTCCACATTTTTTCATTCATTCCACAAGAATTACTGTATGTCCAAGTTGTGCCAACCAATGATCTAGGCAGTCAGGATAGAATGAGGATAAGTCAGATAAGTTCTTTACTGTCTGGAATTTACATTCCAATGAAAGAGGCAAACCATTAGCATGTAAACACATTTATTGATAAGAGAGTCTCAGTGGTGGTGGTTATTGTTTAGTCACTAAGTTGTGAGTGACTCTTTTTGACCCCATGAACATAAAACAGTTATAAAACTTGTGTAGGAAACACGTTAGGTTAGTGGTCCCAAGAGTGATAGGATGGTGGAAGGTTAATTTAGGTTGACATGTCAGGAAAGGGCTCTCTGGAGACATAAACTTGAAGCTGAGGTTTCAATGCTTAAAAGGAGTAAGCTTTATGAAAACTAGGGGAGGAAGGACTCTAGGCAGTGATAAAAGCATGTGCGAAGCTCTTGGGGTAGTAAAAATGGAGATGAAATCTGAAGGTGGTCTTTTGCCCTGGTGATTTAGAGCCTTGCAAGCATGGTTTGGGTTTCCTTTGAAATGCCCTGAAGAGAACTTGCCCTGAGGCCCCACTTTAGAATTGGGCATTTATTAAGTATTATTAGGTACAGGCAGTCCTCATATTATACAGTACTACATGGTCAAATCTCAGTTCCCACTGAATCCTGCAAAGCAAGGACAAGATTCCTATGTGTACAAGCTCCACGTAACATGGTACCATGCAAAGTGAGGACAACTGTATCATGCATAATCCTATAATTATTTTTATGCTAGTCTTGTTTTCTTAATTTAATTGAGAGATCATTTGGCAAGGTGATGAGCCATTGAGCTGGTGGATTATTGCTCCCAGCTATTCACTCCCTTTGTGTGATTAGCTTACACCTTCCATGGGAGAAGTAGAAAGCCTTGCCTAATTTACTTTGGGCTTGGTCACATGACTTACCTTGGCCAGTGGGATAAGTAGACTGGACATTTGCTATGTTCAAGCAGAGTCAGTAAATGTGTGTTCTGCTTAGCCTCCCTCTACTGCTTTGCAATTCCTGCCCACTGCATGTCCCAGGAGGAGCTCCTCATTCATCTTCGTCCTACAGGGAGGAGATACACATGGCTGAGCTAAGTGGAGCTGAGGCAAGCCCAGCAGAATCAATCAGAGTTGTAGTCAACCCACAGCCCTTAAGTAACATGAGCAAGAAATAAACATTCAACACAGTAAGCTGCTAGTAAGTGGGAGGTGTCTGTTTCTGAAGTGAAAACTGACTAATATAGCCTAGGTGGTACTGAAAACGCAGGACTCATGAAACAGTCCTGAAATATTTAATGACTGATTTAATGCAATCAGGAGCATGGTTCCTGAAGTCAGATTGCTTGGGTTTAAATACCAGCTCTGACACACAATCTGTGAGATAATGAGCAAGTTACTCAACGTCACTATGCCTCAGTTTCTCCATCTGTAAAATTGAGATAATAGTAGTACCAACCACAAAGGTTTTTGTAATGATTAAATTAGTTCATATATGAAGTGAAGTGAAGTGAAGTCGCTCAGTCGTGTCCGACTCTTTGGGACCCCATGGACTGTAACCTACCAGGTTCCTCTGTCCATGGAATTTTCCAGGCAAGAGTACTGGACTGCGTTGCAATTTCCTTCTCCAGGGGATCTTCCCAACTGAGGGATCGAACCCAGGTCTCCCGCATTGTAGGCAGATGCTTTACCATCTGAGCCACCAGAGAAGTCCATATATATGACCGTACATATATGTCTAAAGTGCTAGTGCTTTTTAACATACATGAAGGACTTAGACAAAAACACTGATTTTAAAAGATACACGCACCCTGATGTGCACAGAAGCATTATTTGTAATTGCCAAAATATGTAAACAACCTAAGTATCCATCAACATATGACTGGATTAAGAAGATGGGGTATGTATATATGTGTACACACACACACACACAATGGAGTACTATTTGACCATAAAAAATAATGAAATTTTGCTATTTTCAGAAACATGGATGGACTTGGAGGGCATTATGCTTAGTGAAATAAGTCAGACAGAGAAAGACAGATGCTGTCTGATATCACTTCTGCTGCTGCTGCTGCTAAATCCCTTTAGTCTTGTCCAACTCTGTGTGACCCCATAGATGGCAGCCACCAGGCTCCCCCATCCCTGGGATTCTCCAGGCAAGAACCCACTCCAGGCAAGGAATGGGTTGCCATTTCCTTCTCCAATGCAGGAAAGTGAAAAGTGAAAGTGAAGTCACTCAGTGGAATCTAAAAACTACTTTGAATATAACAAAGAAGCTGACTCACAGATTCAGAGAACAAACTAGTGTTTACCAGTGGGGAAAAAAAGGGAGGAGGGGCAACACAGAGGTAGGGGAATAATTGGTACAAACTATTAGATATAAAATGTGCTACAAGGATGTATTGTACAACATGGGGAATATAGACCATATTTTGTAACAACTATAAATGGACTATAATCCTAAAAATTGTTATTACTATATTGCGCATCTGTAACATATAAAATTGTACAACTATGCCTCAATTACAAAAAAAAAGGGAATTAAAAAATATGTACATGAAGTGCTTAAAATTGTGCCATGGTACATAGTATTTGCTGCTATTGTTATTATTCAATATTTAGCCTAGCTTAATTTTGACAATACAGTCATCTTTATTATACATTTAAGTTTTTTCTTTCATTATATGCATTATTTAAAGTGACTTCTTACCAACCACAGTTCATTTTATTAAGTTGATTTTGTGTTGAGTATCTAAGAACTTCTCTGTGAATATAATATTCCCCTGTATTCAGTGAACCTGTTTTTATTCTCATTTCAGGTCAAAGATGGAAAGTTTCAGCAGAACCACATTTTATACATAATACATGTCTTCTACATGATGCTTTAGCAAGTGAGAAAGGATTTTTATTAAGTAGAAAATAATTAATTAAAAAGAAACACAGAGTGAAATGAATGTCAAGCAATGGAGGAGATTCCAATATTGGAAACGGGAATCATGACAGAGGAAGAGATGCTCATATTTAATAAAAGTGATGGACATGTGCTTAAAGCCAAAGAGCAAAAACAAGAATCAAACTTGCAATTTCATTTCAGAGAAAAGTCAAAAGCTTGTAAATCATGAAGTCTGTCAGTACAAAATTTACTTCAATTTCTCTTTCTTGCTTTATTGGTGATGCCTATTCACTCAAGCTTCTATTGTATAATGTACCCCTTTTTGTACAGCTCGCTGTGCCTCAGTTAAGCTTTACTAGCCAGCCCACCCTGAAGCCTAATGCAAGCTAAAGGTTTTTCTTTTATTCCTTTATCTTTATTGGACACCAAACTTAAGCCATCTATCAGGACTTTATACTCAGTTCCTGAATAGGCATTTGTTACCTGAAACTCTTCCCCAGTTTCCCAGAGTGTTCAAAATATTCACTGCCCCTTGAAATACTTTTACATCCAAAAATACAGACCTTTCAGCCAGAACTGATACTGCCACAATATAACTATTGATTGCCTGAGTTTTTATTTTTGAAACATCATCAGACAGTGGATGTGAACAGAAATAGGAAAGTCATCCAACTTAACCAGGTTTATCTCTGTGATAAGGATGTTCAGCAGCAGAGAATTGTCCCTGGGCATCAGAAGCCCTGAGAACAGAGGGAGAGTCATTGCTGAGGTTTTATTGCTACAGATCATCTTTGGGTGAGCTGGTGATGATAAAGAAATAATAATAAAACTAGAAACAAAATTTAGAGTTATTGGGAGACAGTCTGATGGACTGGAAACCTCATGGACTTGAGCAGCAGGTTATCTGTGATCTGATGTCACATCTTAGAATAAGTGCATCTTTCCATAAGTATTTTAGGTCTCATTTTCCTCATCCATGAGTCCAAAGCATCCTTTGAGCAAAGAGAAAAAAACGTTTTTTCGTTCAGGAACCGACTGCCTTGTCCCACACTATTTTATCACCAACAACTCACAAGACATAAACCTCCTATGGGCCGGGATATTGCCTGATTTGTTCATCCCTATTTTCAGTGCCTAGTACAGTACCTGACACACAGTAGACACTCAGGTTAGTTCAAAGAAAGGGGTGTCTTTGTACCGATGAGCTGGTCTCATGGGAGTTCAAGTTCAGGAACAGTTTCTGGCTGGACTTCACGAAGGTGAAATGCCATGAAAATTAAGAATCTGAGGCAGGATTGGGGAGCAGTCCCTTTCACTCTCAGCTAATCTATGCCTCTCTGTGCATTTGCTAATTTCTCTCCTTTCTTTGCATCGCTGCCTCCTAACGTATATTTGCATATGGCCGTAAATATTTCCCCAAGCTTGCCTCCTGACTCTCATTGGTGGCTGCCCTGTTGTCTCTGTCTCTCAGTTCTCAGTTCCTAAGAGAAGAATCTGCTTAGCTGAGTTCATCTGTTGAACTCAGATATGGTAACCTGCAAACCTGCAATAGGATCTTCTGTTGGGTGACCAGGCTTGGTCTGGTCAGCTGTGGCTAGGGCGAGCAGAAAATGCACACAGGACAATGCATGGCTTTTAGGGGTATGGATGGTTACACAGAGCAGTTTCCCTTGAGTGCGGAGTGAGCCAGTAAGCAGACAAGTAATGAATGGGGTGTACATCAGGGCCCAGCAAGAAAAATGGCAGCAATCCAAGAGAGTTTCATAAAGGGAGTTTTTCAAAGGTATGAGCTGGGTGTAGGAAAACCATAGTGGGTATCACAGTACCTGGGGCTAGAATGCCTGAAGGAGAGGTACCAGCAGCTACCAGAGCTCAGAGACAGAGGGCCTCCCAAGATGCTACCCTCTGTAGGTGGTGGTGGGATCTGTGACTCTTATGGGCAAGAGCAGGGAAGTAGTGAGTTACCCTGATCTTTCTCCCTCTTCCTGCTCTGCTCTCCTGCCATGGCTTCCATTAGCCAGACCCAGCTAGAAGCCAGAGAGCAAGGAAACCATTTAGCAGGGAAAATGGTAGAGATGTGGAGAACAGATATGATGGGCACACTGAGATATCCAGCATGAAGGGCATCACCAGTCTGAGAGGACAGAAAAAGGCAAGGATGCTAAGACAAGGGATTTTCATAACACTTCCCAGAGGCAGGATTCACACCAGAACTCAAGTCTCTTACTAAGCAGGGACTTTTTGAAAAGCCTCAGGGGACTATTTTGTGGGAAAAAAGGTCTCTGATTTATATCTCTGTTAATAATTTATCCTCACTTGGATTATTAGAGATATAACTAAAGTGATTTTAGATATATATAGTCAAATGTTAAGTAGATTTTCAGACACCTGAAGTTATACCCACACTTTTGATTTAAAGCAAAAAAAAAAAAAAAAAATTCTTTCATAAAAGGGAATGTATGTGTGTGTGTACATATGTGTGTTTTTGAATGCATATGTGAAATATATATATATAGATATAGATAGATAGATAGATCTGTGATTTGTGTCTATGTATGGATTTGTGTATGGGTTTCCCTGGTGGCTCTGTGGTAAAGAATCTGCCTACCAGTGCAGGAGACACAGGTTCAGTCCCTGGGTTGAGAAGATCCCCTGGAGGAGGAAATGGGAATCCACTCCAGTATTCTTGCCTGAGAAATCCCATGAGCAGAGAAGCCTGGCAGGCTACAGTCCATGGGGTCCTAAAGAGTCAGGTAAGACTTAGCAACTAAACAACAACAACAACAACAACAACAACAATGTGTGTTGTTATATGTGTGTATAAACAAACATGGATTAGCCAAGAATATCTTTAAAAGTTTTTATTTGGCATATTTAAAATATTTGTTGACATATAATTGATTTACCATATTGTTTTAGCCATGGATAACTTAATGAGTTGATTTAACATTCCTAGTAGATGAAAATGTCCCAAGAAAACTGAACATGAGACAGGGCAAGGAGGGCAGTGGTGGAGAGACATAACAGGAGTCTTCTGAGGCATTGTACATGGAGGGAGGGCCCGCCAGAGGCACGGAGGTAATGTCAACAGCAGGCTCCCTTTAGAATTCTGCTTTGGTGTGGCGCAGTGGCAAAGAATCTGCTTGCCAGTGGAGATGCAAGAGACGCAGTTTTGATCCCTGGGTCAGGAAGATCCCCTGGAGGAGAAAATGGCAACACATTCCAGTATTCTTGCCTGAAAAATCCCATGGACAGAGAAGCCTGGCGGGCCACAGTCCATGAAGTCAGAAAGAGCTGGACATGACTGAGCAGGCGTGCACAGGGGCTATTCCCGCAGGAACCTTTACGAAAACAGCTGGGTATTTCACAGCCCCAGTTCAATGTTCTGCTGACCCAGCTCTACATCTTCAACCAGGTTGTCCCAATCTAAGCAGCATTTCATTTTTCTTTCCTTGTCCAAAGCCTACCGATCTGTGGGCACAGCTCAAACCCACTGCCAGGGATCCCCACTACTCCAAGCCCCTCAGATTCACATAAATCCCCCCTATATTTTCAACAGTAGCACTGCTTTCTTGGGCAGTTATTCCATGCCAGCCACTGTGCTGAATACACGAATAAGTATTGCCTTTCATCCTCAGAAGTCTCCTATGAGGAAGGGATTCATATTCATATTCATAATAGTTCTGTGCTTTAAATAAGGAAGGTGGGGCCAGTCCCAGCCAGCGAGTGGTAGAGAGATACACAGCCCTGGGCTTTGAGGTTCCACGCCCAGACACCCAATGTCATGCCACCTGACTTATTAGTGTTCATAGAAAGTAAGTTCCTTTTACTTATGTTACTAGTTTATAAACAAACACTTTGAGGATAAGAATGACATTCTTTTCTTGGGTATTTCTCTAGGCACATAGCTTGTTGCTAAGCCTAGTGAAGTGAAGTGAAACTGTTAGTTGCTCAGTTCTGTCCTACTCTTTGCAACCCCATGGACTGTAGCCCACCAGACTCCTCTGTCCATGGGATTCTCCAAGCAAGAACACTGCAGGGATTCTTGTATTGGCAGGCAGAGTCTTTACCACTGAGCCACCTGTGTCTGCCTACTCCTTCAGTAACCCAATCAGTTCATGGATAGGAAGATTACCTGTAGTCCAGATGTCAGCTCTTCCCAGCTTGATCTATAGATGCAATGCAATCCCAATAAAAGGCCCAGCAAGTTATTTTGTGGATAGTAACACAGGGATTCTAAAGTTTATATGATGAGATCCCAAAAAGATCTGTTGATAAAATACCCCCAAAACTAACATCAAATTGAAGGAGAGGAACAAAATTAGAGGACTGACAGTATCTGACTCCAAGTTGTGCTAGAAATCCAATCAGATTGGTTTTGGTTCCCAGTTCCTGTCCTGTGCTTTCTTGCATCCTTTGGGTTTGCTTTTGTATAGTGGGCTGAATGGTGTCCTCACCCTGGGCGGGGGGAGGTGGAAAGATATGTCCATCTCCTAATCCCTAGAACCTGCACATGCTACCTAATTTTAGAGAACAGACTTCTCAGACGTAATTAAGTTCATGCTCATGAGATGAAGAAATCATCCTGTATTATCTGGTGGGCCCTGAATCCAGTAAGTGTCCTTTTTAAAGCTAAGTCCAGGGTGATTTGACAAACAGGAGGGGAGAAGGCACAGAGGGAGATATTCAAGTGATGTGACCAGAAGTCCAGAGGAGCTGACAGTCACCGGAAGCTGAAAAGGGCAAAGAACTGCAGAGGGAGTAGGGCTGTGCTAACACCTTGACTTCAGACTTCTGGCCTCTGGGACAATGAGAGGTAAATTTCTATTGTCTTAAGCCACCATTCCATGCTAAGTTGCTTCAGTCACGTCTGATCTTGGTGACCCTATGGACTGTAGCCCGCCAGGCTTCTCAGGCCATGGGATTCTCCAGGCAAGAATACTGGAGTGGGTAGCCATTTCCTTCTCCAGGGGATCTTTGCAGCCCGGGGATCCAACCTGAATCTCTTGCGTCTCCTGCATTGGCAGGTGGGTTCTTTACCACTAGCACCACCTTAAGCCACCCAGTTTTTGCTAATTTGTTATTGCAGCCACAGGATACTAATACATTGAGCCCCCTTCACTGTCTGAAATCTTATTTACCATTAACAGCCCAGCTTACATGTGCACTCACTTATGCAGCCTTCCCTGATCTCTCAAGCTAATGCTAATAGTTATCTCCTCTTTATTTCCCTGTTATAATCTATGCCTCTCTCATTGGGTTGAAGACATCAGTCTTGACATCCAACATAGCTGGATGGTTTGTTGTTGTTATTTAGTCACTAAGTCGTGTCTGACTCTTTGAGTTCCCATGGACTGTAGCCTGCCAGCCTTCTCTGTCCTTGAGATTTCCCAGGCAAGAATACTGGAGTGGGTTGCCATTCTCTTCTCCAGGGGATCTTCCTGACCCAGGGATCAAACCCACATCCCCTACACTGGCAGGTAGATTCTTTCCCGCTGAGCAACCCAGGACACCCAGCTGGATGGTTAGAGGTAGGTTAAAAATCGTACCTCTGCTTCTTGCTACCTGTCAATAGATGAATGGAAGCAACTTAACCTCTTTGAGACTGTTTGCTCATCTACAAAATGGGTATGATAATAATGCCATTGTTTTTTACCCTTATCAGTGCTGTAATGTATGTAACATGCTTGGCATAGAGTGAACATTCAACATTGGTAGTTATTATTATTAATTATTATTATTAACATGGCCTTTTGTATATCCTTCTATGCATTATAGCATTATTTCAGTTCAGTTCAGTAGCTCAGTTGTGTCTGACTCTTTGCGACCCCATGAACTGCAGCACGCCAGGCCTTCCTGTCCATCACCAACCCCCGGAGTTTACCCAAACTCATGTCCATTGAGTCAGTGATACCATCTAACCATCTCATCCTCTGTCACCCTCTTCTCCTCCTGCCTTCAATTTTTCCCAACATCAGGGTCTTTTCAAATGAGTCAGCTCTTCGCACCAGGTGGCCAAAATATTGGAGTTTCAGCTTCAACATCAGTCCTTCCAATGAACACCCAGGACTGATCTCCTTTAGGATAGACTGGTTGGATCTCCTTGCAGTCCAAGGGATTCTCAAGAGTCTTCTCCAAAACCACAGTTTAAAAGCATCAATTCTTTGGTGCTCAGCTTTCTTCACAGTCCAACTCTCACATCCATACATGACCACTGGAAAAACCATAGCCTTGACTAGACGGACATTTGTTGGCAAAGTAATGTCTCTGCTTTTGAATATGCTATCTAGGTTGGTCATAACTTTCCTTCCAAGGAGAAAGCATCTTTTAATTTCATGGCTGCAATCACCATCTGCAGTGATTTTGGAGCCCCCAAAAATAAAGTCAGCCACTGTTTCCACTGTTTAATAACAATATTTAATAATTATATAACAATTCTATTATATAATAACATATATATATGTATATAAAATAACTCTCTTCTCTCCTAAGGAACCACATTTTTCTTGATGGCAAAGGTCAGGATTGGTTCATCTCTGCCCTCCCCCACCAAATGATTGTTGGGAGAGCTTGTAGGTGATCAGTCTTCAATACATATTGAAAAATTTGGTTTTGCAAAAATAGCCATATCTCTTGTTTTGTCATCTGTAAAATGGAGATCAAATCATACCAAAGTCACCTTCAAGACCTCTTTCATTTCCAACAGCATCAGTCCATGAGCTCAGATGCCAGCATCAAGTCAGCTCCATTGGTCATGGTACCACATGACTGTGTGTGTGTGTGTGTGTGTGTGTGTGTGTGTGTGGTGGGTGGGGGGATACAATAAAATCTCCAGAAGTACCCTGTAGCCCTTGATTGCTGCTGGCTGGGCTTTCTGTTGTGACTTTGAAGATGGCATGTTACTTTAGGAAGTAATTCTTTTCCCTGAATTTGAAAATTAATACTTTCCTTGAACATCATTAATAAGGGCATGTACCCTGGATTTAAATTGCTTGCATTCAAATCCCACATCTGCCTCTTATTCTTTGTGTGGCTCCGGGAAAAATGACTTCGTTGCTCTCTGCCTCTGTTTCCTCAAGAGTGAAATGGGATGGCCAGGGTCATTGGGTGGATTTAGTAAGTTATTAGAGGTACTTCGGATTTGGCTCATGGTTAGCGTTCGATAAATATTAGCCAGCACCTTCGTCACCACCACCATCACCGCCATCATCACCATCATCACTCTGAAGTCATGTTTGCTAAGAACTAAGCAAGTTAACATTGTTTTCGTGTTCATAAATTTCCTATATCTTATTGTGAGGGCCTGGTTTCTTCTTCCTCCTTTCTTAATTGTCCATTTCTAAGCCACTTCCAGCCTATACTGTTAGGACTTATCTCTAATGGAGAGAAAACCTTAATAGTGGGTGGGTTAATAGGAGAGATTCTTGTCTTTAAGAATTTTCTGTTTATTAGAGGTCCTAATAATATTGTACATCTTAATGGAAGAGAACAGTTACATTTTTATGCTTCTTGGCTGAGCTGCAGATAGAACTGGTCTCAAAAGCCATTTGTGAGGTGACCTGATTCAAAGTTCCTTCCCTGGGGGTTTCCCTGGTAGCTCAGATGGTAAAGAATCTGTCTGCCAATGCAGGAGACATGGGTTCAATCCATGGGTCAGGAAGATCCCCTGGAGAAGGGAATGGCAACCCACTCTAGTTTCCTTGCTTGGAGAATTCCACGGATAGAGGAACCTGGAGGGCTACAGTCCATGGGGTTGCAAAGAGTTGGACACGACTGAGCCACTAACATTTTCGCTAACACTTTCCCTGGAGGCTTAGACGATTAAGAATTTGTCTGCAATGTGGGAGACCTGGGTCGATTCCTGGGTCTGGAAGATCCTCTGGAGAAGGCAATCCACTCCAGTATTCTTCCCTGGAGAATTCCATGAACACAGGAGCCTGCTGCTGCTGCTAAGTCACTTCAGTCATGTCCTGGCAGGCTACAATCCATGGGGTTGCAGAGTCCCAGACAACTGAGCAACTAACACTTTCACTTTCTATCCATTCCCACCACTAGATAGCACTGTGCCCGTAGTTTTAGTGTCTTCTTTATTGGTTTAGAAAAATGAAACCAGTTCACAAAACATACAAAGAAGTTTCTCAACACGATTACTTGGTGTGAAAAGGTACCTCCCAGGATTAAATTAAGAGCTTTTAGAAACAGTTGGTGGATGGAACAATTTAAATCTCTTTTTGTGTTTTCTTAATTCCTGGTAAGATGATTAGCCAGCAAGCAGAAAATTGGTGAAATTCCTCTGAAAAGGGTAAAGTTGCTGCAATAGTTCTCTTAATGAAACAGCAGTCACTTTCTTTGCCCACCTTTCCTGTCCCGTCTTTAATCCTGAAATATAATCTTCCCACCTGTGCAAATGGAACTTTGAATTTACTTTTAAAGATGGATATTAAGTGATACCAACAAAATAGTGAGGATTAGATTAATACCCAAAGAGCTGGAATGAATTAAGCAATTAAAGATACTTTCCCTCATGAGTGCCCTTTTGGATACAGGCATTTTTAGCTACAGGGCTTCCCCGGTGGCTCAGGCATGAAGAACCTGCCTGCCAATGCAGGAGATCTGGTTTGATCCCTGGTTCGAGAAAATCCCCTGGAGAAAGAAATGACAACCCACTCCAGTAGTCTTGCCTGGGAAATCCCATGGACAGAGGAGCCTGGTTGGCTACAGAACATGGAGTCGCAAAAGAGTCAGACACAACTTAGCAACTAAACAACATTTTAGTTAGAGTGCCTGCAATTTGAATATATGTGAAAGTAATTTATAAAACCCAAAGTATAAACTATTAATACTACCTTTAATTACATATGTCTCATTGAACACAGGGGAATCGTTTATTGGATTGTGATTTTTTGATAGTGGCCAGGGAAAATTATGTTTTGGTAAGAAAATAATCACACTGAGAGAAAGAGATGAGAGAATGCTTCAATAGTATTGTGAAATGAATTAGACATATGGTAGCAGAGAAATGAGAAAGCGGAGACAAAGAAAGAATGCATCTCTCATTTCTGCCTTTGAGAATTTTAAGTGTAAGGGGAGAAATAAAACATTAGCATCTATGAAGAGTCATTTTGTGAGATAAACAAAGCAAATATCAATTGGTTTAGGGCAGGGTATAGCATGCTTTAACTGCTAGGAGGCGGCCTGTTGACCTAATAAGAAGGCAAGAGGCTTATGATGGAAGGTTTCATAGTATGAATGGATTTCAAAATGAAAGAGAGGGACATGGCTTGGTGAGGCCTGTGAAAATGGCATTTGGGATGAATTTGTGTGTTGGGGAGAGATAGGGCACCTCTGAAGCTTCAGTGATGAAGACAGATGGGAAGAGAACCTGTTTAAATTATTGAGTATCCACAGTAGATTCCAACATCAGGGTGAAAATTATATTTCTCTAAGCGTGCTGATTCACCTGTAGAATTAGGAGCATTGCTCCTGCTGGTTTTCAGCTCTCTCATTGATCCTACCTCTCTCTCTCTTCTCAGAAACATAGGGCACTCATTTGAAATGGAGTTGATTGGTGGAGAGCTCAGTGACTTTTCGTAAAATAGGTTTTCTTTAGAAACAAGATTCAAGGTAATTTTTTTTTCAAATTCCCTTCTCTTCAGGTGGTTTCCATTTAGGGAATCAGTATGAAGCTGTGTCTCCACACAACTGGGAACCAGGGGTAGAGGCACTTGAAGGCAAGTGTAGGAAGGAAGCTGTCATGGCAGCGGGATGTCTATTTCAGAAACTATGAGACCATCATGCCGCCTCTCCTTTGGGCCTTGGTTTCTTCATCTGTGAAGTGGAAGGAATACTGCCTGCTGTCTCTGACCACATGGTTGTTAAGTGGTAAACGGATGTGAAAACTCTGAAAAGCGGTAAAGAGGATACAAAACAAGGCCAAATATCATATTGATAAAAAGCTGTGACAAATATGAGCAATGCCTTCCTTTCAATGCCTCCTCACAACATCGATAGGCAAAATGCTCATCTTAGCATTGAGTCAAATGTTGTGTTTTTATATCCTTTGGATCCATAACCTTATAAAATTTGTACTTATTAAGCATTTATTGTGCACAGCTCAAGGCTCCTTTCTTTTCCCAAGGAGCAGAAGAAATGCAAAGATCCTCGAATAAGCTCCCTGAACTTTTTATTGCTACATGATTACTTTGTTTTTCCTTTTTTTCCTTTTTTAGTGGTGGGGAAAGAGAAATCTAGAAAATTGGTCGTTAAGAAAGGCATGATTGTAAAATTTTTTAAAAAGTGTGTTTGGGTGCTCATTAAAGGTATCCAATTACATCACGGCAAGTGAGTCAGCTCATAACTGCCGCGTGTTTCCTACAGCATCTCAAGGCTGCATGTGGTCCTTCATTGGCCTCTGGGGTGCTGTCTGGGGCCTATCTCCTGAAGCTGGCAGTGCCCAGTGGAGTCTTCAGAGGCAGTGGTGGCGGGGACTGCTGCTTTACATTTGGCTGCTGTTTTGAATGTGGCTGCTGGTGGATTTTAAGGGTTCTAATTAACTTCACTTTTTAATTGTGCAAGTTTTCAGGATTTCTGAAATGAAGAGCCCTTGTTTTGGAAAAGGAACATCAACCACTGTCTGTTCAGCTCTGTGGGGTTTTGTCTGGTTTTAGGGGGTGCTCAGGGAAGTGATCTGACTCCTCACTTCTGAGCTGCAGTGGGGAGGGCATTGAAATGAAGATATTGCTAATATCTATCACAACTTTTTATAAATATGATATCCATTTTTGTGGTATAGCTGGGGATCAAGAACAAAAGACTGAATAATCAAACACACAAGCAGCTTAGAAGTAGGGCCTGGGGGATATTGAGAATGCTGGAGTTGATGATTTGGCGGGGAGCATGTTGGAAGGCAGAAGTGGGGTCAGGCCTCTAGAGGTCAGCACCTGGGGAAGCTCACAGCCCAGATCCAGGGGCCAGAGCAGCCTGGGGACCTAGAATCGGATCAGCTGACAGAGGGTCCTGATGGACTGCCAATATCTGCTGGACCTTGTCCCCTAGGTTGGCAAGTCAACTCCCACTTTTGGCTTCCTTCCAAACTGCCACCCCCACTGACCACTCTTCATGGAGGTGGAGGCTCACAGAGATAGAGGAGGCTGAAAGCAAAATGTACTTTCATATGCTCAAGGCTTGCTGTTGATATTCTCTGCCATGCTTGCCCAATGCTTACCAGTGATCCTGGACTTAGTTGCCATGTTTCCTCTTCCAGGAAACTTCCCTGGGTTGGTCCCTAGCCTTGGTGCGTCTTGGAGGCCATGGTACATTCCTTTGTAATGCTTCACTTTCCTCACCACCCCTAGACTCTGAACTCCTTGAAGGCAGATGCCCCCTGACCTGAGTGGTGCTTGGAGCAGAGGCTGGAGCTTGGTCCTCACTCCAAAGTTTCCTGAGAACATGCCAAGTGTCTAGATCAGGGTTTTCAAAACTGCATTTATTTTGATGCCTCCTTCGCAATTTTTGCCATGCCCACAGGACCCTTTGTAATTTAACTTAATCTTTTCCTCAAATAAATTTGAAATCAAATCATCCTTATAAAACTAGCTTTGTTGTAAGCGCTAATACCTGTGAAATGACAGGTTTGCTAAGCTGGCAATAATTTTTTCTAATGTACATGTAAATGAATATATAAAAATTAAAGCAAAAGTTCTATCTTTATACTCATCTCGCATGCCACTTATGCTGAGTCCATGTGCACTGGGGTGCTTACACTAATCCTGAGTGACTGAATCCCCTGCTACTGCCCCACTTTGAGCATCACCATCACTCTGCTACAGCCACTAGTGCTAGGGGCACCGCTGCTGCCCACCTGCTTGCTCTAGATGCCCTTGGTCACACAGGACTCCCCCCATCTTTTTTTTTTTGTATTTTTCCTCTTTCTTTTTATTGGGGTATAGTTTTTCTTTTATTTTTCAAACTTAAAAAATTTTAAATTAGAATATAACTGCTTTACAATGTTGTGTTAGTTCCCACTGTACAACAAAGTCAATCAGCTACAGGTATATATATATCGCCTCCTTCTTGGACCTCCGCCCCATTCTGCCTCTCTAGGTCATCACAGAGCACTGAGCTGAGCTCCCTGTTCTATGGAGCAACTTTCCATGAGCTATCTGTTGTTATACACATGGTAGTACATATATCTCAATGCTGCTGCTGCTGCTAAGTCACTTCAGTCGTGTCCGACTCTGTGCGATCCCATGGACGGCAGCCCACCAGGCTCCCCGGTCCCTGGGATTCTCCAGGCAAGAACACTGGAGTGGGTTGCCATTTCCTTCTCCAATGCATGAAAGTGAAAAGTGAAAGTGAAGTCGATCAGTCGTGTCCGACTCTTAGCGACCCCATGGACTGCAGCCTACCAGGCTCCTCCATCCATGGGATTTTCCAGGCAAGAGTACTGGAGTGGGGTGCCATTGCTCTTTGTCTAAAATAAATCTCACCAGCTTCTTATGCTTGAGTGGTCTTGCTTTTACTTGTGAATGGTGGATTTTAATCTGTAACAAGGTATTAAAAGCTATTAAGATGATACAAATGAATGGCAACTATGGGCTACAGGGAATGGAATTTTTAGTCAAGAGTGGCAGATTCTTTAAGGAATAAATTTGCAGTGGAGGGACATTTGGGGCAACTCTCATAACCTCTGTGGGACTTCCCTGGTGTTTCAGTGGTTAAGAATCTGCCTTGCAATGCAAGGGAAACAAGTTCAGTCCCTGGTTTGGAAACTAAGATCTCACATGCCATGGAGCAACTGGTGCCACAACTAGAGAGCCTGTGTGCTGAAACAAAAGATCCTGCATATCGCAACTAAGACCCAATGTAGCCAAATAAATAGAAACAAAAACCCAAAAAACTATACTCCAGTAAAAAGAAAGAGAAAAAATACAAAACAAACGAACAAAGACAGGAAAAAAGAAATGCAAAAAGGCAAAATGGTTGTCTGAGGAGGCCTTAGGAATAGCTGAGAAAAGAGACTCAAAAGGCAAAGGAGAGAAGGAAAGATATACCCATCTGAATGCAGAGTTCCAAAGAATAGCAAGGAGAGATAAGAAAGCCTTCCTCAGTGATCAATGCAAAGAAATAAAGGAAAATATTAGAATGGGAAAGACTAGAGATCTTTTCAAGAAAATTAGAGATACCAAGGGAACAATTCATGAAAAGCTGGGCATAATAAAGGACAGAAATGGTATGTTCCTAACAGAAGCAGAAGATATTAAGAAAAGGTGGCAAGAATACATGGAAGAACTGTACAAAAAGGATCATCACGACCCAGATAACCACAATGGTGTTATCACTCACCTACAGCCAGACATCCTGGAGTGCGAAGTCAAGTGAACCTTAGGAAGAATCACTACAAGCAAAGCTAGTGGAGATAGTATAATTCCAGCTGAGCTATTTCAAATCCTAACAGATGATGCTGTTAAAGTGTTGCACTCAATGTGCCAGCAAATTTGGAAAGCTCAGCAGTGACCACAGGACTGAAAAAGGTCAGTTTTCATTCCAATCCCAAAGAGAGACAGTGCCAAAGAATGTTCAAACTACCATACAATTGCATTCATTTCACATGCTAGCAAAGTAATGCTCAAAATTCTCCAAGCTAGGCTTCAACTGTATCTGAACCAAAAACTTTCAGATGTTTGAGCTGGATTTAGAAAAGACAGAGGAACCAGAGATCAAATTGCCCACATCTGTTGTATCATAGGAAAAGCAAGAGAATTCCAGAAAAACATCTACTTCTGCTTCATTGGCTATGCTAAAGCCTTTGATTGTGTGGAACACAACAAACTGTATAAAATTCTTAGAGAGATGGGAATACCAGACCATCTCACCTGCCTCCTGAGAAACCTGTATGCAAGTCAAGAAGCAATAATTAGAACCGGACATGGAACAACATACAGGTTCAAAATTGGGAAAGGAGTACATCAAGGCTATATGTTGTCACCCTGCTTATTTAACTCATATGTACATCATGTGAAATGCCAGGCTGGAATCAAGATTGCCGGGGGAAATATTAATAACCTCAGATATGTAGATGTCACAACCTTTATGGCAGAAAGTGAAGAGGAAACTAAAGAGCCTCTTGATGAAAGTGAAAGAGGAGAGTGAAAAAACTGGTTTAAAACTCAACATTCAAAAACTAAGATCATGGCATCCAGTCCATCACTTCATGGCAAATAGATGGGGAAGCAATGGAAACAGTAACATACTTTATTTTCTTGGGCTCCAAAATCACTGCAGATGGTGACTGTAGCTATGAAATTAAAAGACACTTGCTTCTTGGAAGAAAAGCTATAACCAACCTCGGTTCGGTTCAGTTCAGTTCAGTTGCTCAGTCATGTCCGACTCTTTGCGACCCCATGAATAGCAGCACGCCAGGCCTCCCTGTCCATCACCAACTCCCGGAGTTCACTCAGACTCACGTCCATCGAGTCAGTGATGCCATCCAGCCATCTCATCCTCTGTCGTCCCCTTCTCCTCCTGCCCCCAATCCCTCCCAGCATCAGAGTCTTTGCCAATGAGTCAACTCTTCGCATGAGGTGGCCAAAGTACTGGAGTTTCAGCTTTAGCACCATTCCTTCCAAAGAAATCCCAGGGCTGATCTCCTTCAGAATGGACTGATTGGAACTCCTTGCAGTCCAAGGGACTCTCAAGAGTCTTCTCCAACACCACAGTTCAAAAGCATCAATTCTTTGGTGCTCAGCTTTCTTCACAGTCCAACTCTCACATCCATACATGACCACTGGAAAAACCATAGCCTTGACTAGATGGACCAAAAGCAGAAACATTACTTTGCCGACAAAGTTCTGTGTATTCAAAGCTATGGTTTTTCCTGTAGTCAAGTACGGATGTGAGAGTTGGACCATAAAGAAGGCTGAGCACCGAAGAATTGATGCTTTTGAACTGTGGTTTTGGACAAGACTCTCCTGAGTCCCTTGGACTACATGGAGATCAAACCAGTGAAATCTTAAAGGAAATCAACCCTGATTATTCATTGGAAGGACTTATGCTGAAGCTGAAGGTCCAATACTTTGGCCACTTGATATGATGAGCCAAATCATTAGAAAAGACCCTGATGTTGGGAAAGATTGAAGGCAGAAGGAGAAGGGGATGATAGAGGATGGGATGGTTGGATGACATCACTGACTCAGTGGACATGAGTTTAAGCAAGCTCTGGGAGATGGTGAAGGACAGGGAAGCTGGCATGCTGCAGTCCATGGGGTCACAGAGTTGGACACACTGAGTGACTGAACAACATCTCATAACTTCTACACCATCACCCTTAGGTTAGAAATATCTGTAGTCTTTACATGCACCCCAATGTTCATTGCAGCACTGTTCACAATAGCCAGGGCTTGGAAGTAACCTAAATGTCCATCAACAGAGAAATGGATAAAGAAGATGTGGTTCATATCTACAATGGAATATTACTCAGCTATAAAGAGGAAGGAAACTGGGTCATTTGTAGAGATGCAGATGGACCTAGAATCTGTCATACAAATGAAATATGTCAGAAAGTGAAAAACAAGTATCATATATTGATGGATGTATGTGGAATCTAGAAAAATGGTACAGATGAACCTATTTGAAGGGCAGAAATAGAGATGCAAATGTAGGGAATGGACATGTGGACTTGGTAGGGGAGGGGAGTGGGATGGGTTGGGAGATTGGGATTGACATATGCGCACTGCCATGTGTAAAACACACAACTAGTGGGCACCTACTGTATAGCGCAGGGAGCTCAGCTTGGTGCTCTGTGATGGCCTAGACGGATTCGATGGGGTGGGGGTGGGAGGGAGTTTAGAGGGAGGGGATGTATGTATAGACATAGCTGAATCACTTCACTGTACAGCAGAAACTAACGCAGAATTGTAAAAGAATTCTTCTACAATTTTTAAAGTTGTAAAAGAATTTTACAATTTCAACTTTAAAAAATTATAAAAGTTTTTTATTTTTTTAGATTTTTTTCTTGAACTTTTCTTTTTTTTTTAAATTTAATTTTATTTTTTAACTTTACAGTATTGTATTGGTTTTGCCATATATCAACATGAATCCACCACATGTATGCATGTGTTCCCCATCCTGAACCCTCCTCCCTCCTCCCTCCCCATACCATCCCTCTGGGTCATCCCAGTGCACCAGCCCCAAGCATCCAGTATCGTGCATCGAACCTGGACTGGCGACTCATTTCATATATGATATTATACATGTTTCAATGCCATTCTCCCAAATCATCCCACCCTCTCCCTCTCCCACAGAGTCCAAAAGACTGTTCTATACATCAGTGTCTCTTTTGCTGTCTCGTATACTTGGTTATCGTTACCATCTTTCTAAATTCCATATATATGCGTTAGTACACTGTATTGGTGTTTTTCTTTCTGGCTTACTTCACTCTGTATAATAGGTTCCAGTTTCATCCACCTCATTAGAACTGATTCAAATGTATTAAAAAAGAACATTATTGATTATTATTACATGACTGTAACATTTTCTATTTCAGGATTAAACAATCCTAGCTTCCCTAACTTTTGGCCTACTAGTTATTTTGTATCTGCACACACACCTTCCCCCCCGCCTTTTTTTTCTGAATTCCCCTCTTTTTTTTTCCCTGAATTTTTCCTCATAGACTGGAGGCAGCAATTTAATTAGTGACTTCTGAGGAAATTAAGGACTCAGTGCCTGGGTTTATGAGTATAATTGTGCCCTGTTTCCTAAACACATGTCTGTGTATAAGAAACAAATGCTTTATAAACCTGAGTGCCACAGCAGCTAATGGGAGGAGCATTCCTCTGGGGTCACAAGAGCAGGTCCTAACCCTGCCTTTGTGAGTCTGAACTCTGTGATTGTGAGTCAACCACTGATCTTTTCTTTCTTAGCTTCTCATCTGTAAAAGAGGGAAAGTGATATTTTCCACATCCTATTCACCCAAAGTTATGCTTACGGTGAGGAAGCAAACAGAGTATGCTGTCCTGTACCTGCCAGCATCATCTCAGAGCACCTGACACAACGTATGCCTGGTTGTGCTGGACATGTTGGCTGGCCGAGCTGAGGGCCACCTGCCTCTCCTCTGTAAGAGAGGATGTCCAGCTGACAGTGTCAGTGCTGCTGAAGATGCTCCAGACACTGTGGGAAACCCAGGGGAAGCTGTGAAAGATTCTGAAACACCCTACACCTTTTGAGTCATTGTACATCACATGTGGAGGCCACGCGGTTGACACTGACTATAATATCTCTCTTATCCTTTATATTGGGTGAACTGAGCCCACAGTGTTTAGCCATTGCATTCTACGGTCTCCTTGTTTTTGTTCCATTGCTTTAAGGAGACTGTAGGGCCGTCTCTGAGCCAAGTTGAGGGCAGTGGCTGCCAGGATTGTCTGAGAGCCAAGTGTGAGCCTTCTGTAAGCCCAAGGGGGCCACAACACCTCATATCCAGCAGGGAGGGAAACTCATGGCTCATAAAACTCAGCGCAGGAGAACAAAAAGAGACATTCAAGTCGGTCTAACTCAAAGGATGTTTCAATGGAGTCTGGTTGATAGAGGCTCAGATTCTGGACTCTTCGGTCAGATGGTTGCCTCTGGGGTGACACTGCTAGGTCGTTGGTGACCTCATTTTTGCTCTGGAGAGACATGGATAGGTATCACAAGACTCTCGTCTGACCAGGGCTGAATGGCGGCCTCTGTTTAAAGACAGATGTCTGACAGGACCGGCCTGGCTGATGGAGGATGTCAGGAGAGCCCTGACAAAGACAGGGGTGGGTGGGGGCAGTCAAACAGTGTTTCCCTCTGTACCGGCTGGAACCAGTCCGAGGTCCCTGGAGGCTCTTTTCACGAGCCTCTTCTTCCTCCTCCTCGCCTCCCACCCCAAGCCAAATGATGTAATTGTGATAAATAACCTCAGTGAGCATCCTGGCCGGCATAAATTCATCCTTGTTAATTTGTGCTTAGCTTGAAACCTTTGTCATCACAGATCACGCCTAATCCAAATACATGCCTAAACTTAGTTCTGGACCTGCAGTGTTATTAGTGAATTATGTGGGTTTGGATGAGGGTAGGATATTGTTAGCAGGCTAGTCAGCTGGAGGAGGGAGCTCTGGGTGTTCCCACAGGATCTGAATGAAAACACGATGTCTAATATTTCAGCAAGCACTCCCCCCGCCGCTTCCAGAACCATTGCAAAACCCAGCCATTAAGGCTGCTACTGGAATCTTGGCACATTCTTTCTGCCTCGTTGCTGGGAATCATTTGTAAAGTTATGTTGTGGCAATGTACTTGAATGATACTAATCACGTCCAGCTCTGTTATTTCTTTCACATGAGGGACTGTGTGTTAGTAACCAACTCAGAGCTTATTCCCACAAATCCATTTATTTCTCTCTGCGAATTGAGGATGGAATTTCTTCTTTAAAAATCACATATGTTGATTACAGTTGACCTTTCTATTGTCTAGAGATGAACACCAGAAACCATCAGTTTGAAAGGTATTTCCAAGATCATGTTTTGGGATTGAGTTTATCTTTGTAGAAAGAATCAAATGAGTAGGGAGTATAGAAGGAGTGTGCTTTGAAGCAGCATTGAATCTGATTTCATGCAAGTGGTTTAATTATATTATATGGCTATTGTCTTTCTCTAATTAAAAAATTGGAGAGTGGTTGCAGATAGCTCTTGAACTTTGTGAAAACTTCAAATAGTACCAAAAGATATACAGAGTGAAAGTGAAGTTCCCAATTCTGACACTCAGTGCTGCAGTACACCTGCGCCACCAGCAGCTGTTACCTGTTCTTTGTTGCCATTGCTGAGATGGTCTATGCATATAAAATACAGTAGAGAGCGAGTTCTGTGACCTGCATTTTGTCTTGCTCACTGCTCTATTTCCAGCTTCCAAAATAGTACTGGGCACATAGCAGGATCTCAACAAATATTTGTTGAGATATTTTGAAATGAATATTGAAATGAATAAGCAGGGATGTAAGCACAAGAACACACACCCAGTTCGTATTATACTATTTACACTGCTCTGCACATTTCACATTTTTTATAGTTATACCTGTAGATTTGCCTCATTGTGTTAACAGGTGCCTTGTATTAATACATTGTAGGAATGTGCTTGGTTTACCAAGCCACTAATAATGGGTATTTAGGATACGTCCATTTTTTCTCTATAGAAAAAAAAAGTTGCAGCACTATCTGTGTATCTTTGGCTTCATGCACATTTTGAAATCTCATCCATAAGATAAATTTCTGGTTAGGCTCTGAGATATCTGTAGAATAAAAATTTGGTAATGACTTGATTGAAGTATATGCATATGACATGGCTACTTTCTAAGTAACTAGCCCTTGCAAACTCTAAGGAGGGTTTCCCGTATTCATCAGTAAATGCAAAACTTTTCTTCATTGTTTCCTTTTCCTGAAACTCTCTTCTCATGCTCTTTAATTGGAGAATTCCTAGTTAGCTTTTCTGAACCATTCAAATGTTACTATGTCTATGAAAATCTTCATATCACATTAAATTATTATTTGTTTATGCACTTATTTCTTTAGATGGACTGAAAATTCCCTGGTAACCAGGGCTGTGTGTTATTTAATCTCTATATCACCAATGACTGGCATAATGACTGCTATATTGTAAGTACTGATGAAGATTTATTTAATGGTGAACATGTCAGTGAATTTTAGAAAGTCAGTGTGGAAAACAAAAGTATAAGTACTCCTCAATGTTGAGACTTTGGCAGTGGAGGCAAGAAGAAACATTTGAATTAGCACTGTGAGATTCAAGAACAGGACCAGAAAGCTAGGTAGGCTTGGATCCAGCCAAGCTGGATCTAGCTGGTCAGGTTAGATGGGACTTGAAAGTCAAGGGCATAGCCTGTCAGTAGGTTAATGCTGAGCATCAGGCCTGGAACCACATGGATGGAGATACAAGAAGAAAACAAGATGAGTCTAAAGCCAGTTATTTGAACAGAACTGACGGGATGAAAATTGGGTTAGGAATTAAGGTCAGCTATCTCCAAGGAGAGTTTTCTTCAAGGACCAAATGCAGTGTCTTCAGTTCAGGTATGGGCTTTTTAGCCAGAAGAAGCAAAGTCATATGCAAACTACTTCAAAGAAGTGGGTGCTTTTTGAAAAGAAGCTTATAAGGTAATACATGGACAGATATCTCTCAGGAACTAAGAAAGGCTATTAATTATCTATTGCTCTATAACAAATTACTCCAAGACTTAGTAGTTTAAAATAACAAACATTTATATCTCATAGTTTGTAGGGGCCAGAAATCCAAGAGCAGCCTAACTGTGTGGTTCTGGCTCAAGGTCTCTTATAAAGTTGCAGTTCAGCAGTCATCTCAAGGTAGGTTTTGCTTCCAAGTTGACTCACATGCTTTTTGGCAATTCCTCACTGGCTGTTGGCTGAAAACTCCTGTTCTTCTAGGCAAGCTCTCCATGGGCTGCCTGAGTGTCCTCATGATGGCAGCTGGCTTCCCTCAGAATGAGTGATCCAAGACAGAGCCCAAGACAGAAGTCACAGTCTTTAATACCTAATCCCAACCTTAAAACCTAGTAGTCTTGAGGGGAGTTCCAATAAGGCAGAGTAGAAAGACCCTCAGCTCACTTCCTTTCACAGGCGTACCAGCATTACAACTATTTGCAGAATCGCTATTGATGAAAAAGCCTGGAACCCAACAGAAAAAAATCTTGTACAACTAAAGATATAAAGAAGGAAACACAACGAGAGGGGTAGAGTTGTGATACGTTCAAGACCCACACCCCTGGGTGTGTGATCCACAAATGGGAGAATGATTAAAATGGCAAAGGTTCTCCCCAAGGAGTGAGGAGTTGGAGCCCCATATCAGGCACCTGGAGGGGAAGAAGAAAGAAAGTCATGCTTTCAAGGCCAGTGGGTTTCCTTTCAGGAGACCCAGAGGATGATGGGAAATAGAGACTCTGCTCATAAAGGGCACACACAAAACCTCATACATTCTAGGACCCAGGGCAGAAGCAGTAATTGAAAGGAGCCTGGGCCAGACCTACTTGCTGATCTTGAAAAGTCTCCTGGAGGGGCAGGAGGCAGCTGGGGCTCACTCTGGGGACATAGACACCAGTGGCAGCCATTTGAGGGATTTTGTTCTACCACACGGATGCTGGTACCATTTTGGAATGCACTTGGTACTTTTGGAATGCACTTGGTACATTTGGAATGCAAGCACCATTTTGGAATCCACTCTCAAACTCATTAGCCTCAGACCCCAGCTCTGTCTTGGCCACAAGCCTGTGGGCATCACTAGTGGAAGACCTCAAGCCAAGCAATTAACTGGCCAGGGATGCAGCACCACCCACCAGCAGACAGGCTGTCTTAAGACCTGAGCCCACAGCCATCCTTGGACATGGCCTTGTCCACTGGAGGACCAAGAATCTGGCCCCAGACACCAGTGTGCAGGCGCTGTAATTGGGACCCACAGGACACTATGGCCAGAGACCCGAGGACCAAAATCCATACACCAGTGGGCAGGCACCAGACTCAGAATCACCTGAGCCCCAGACCTTCACCCCAGCAAGCCTACTGTAGCTATGACCAGCTTCATCCTCCAGCAAGCCAGCACCAGCACTGGGACTGGTGGCCCTAGATTCATCCACCAGCAGGCCAACACAAGTTTCAGAATACCTCAGACCCTGCAGCCAGGTGAGTCAGGAACTGGTCCTACCCACCAGTGGCCTGACACCAGCCCTGGAAGCCTAGAACCCAGTCATGCATGTCAGTCATCCAGAACTAGACCCAGGAACCGGGATTGTCCTCTAGTGGATCTGTCTCCTGAGCAAAAAAAAAAAAAAAAAAAACAAAAAAAAACCTCAGAAGCAAAAATAAACAAATGGGACCTAATTAAACTTAAAAGCACATGCCTGATAAAGGAAATCATGGTCAAAACAAAAAGACAACCTACTGAATGGGATAAGTGAGTGAAGTCGCTTAGTTATGTCCAACTCTTTGCTACCCCATGGACTGTGGCCTACCAGGTTCCAACATCCATGGGATTTTCCAGGCAAGAATACTGGAGTGGGTTGCTATTTTCTTCTCTAGGAGATCTTCCCAACCCAGGGATTGAAGCCGGGTCTCCAGCATTGTAGGCAGATGCTTTACTGTTTGAGCCACCAGGGAAGTATGGGATAAAATATTTGCAAATGATATGACTGATAAGGGGTTAATATCCAAAATATATAAACAGTTCATACAAATCACTATCAAAAGGCAACCTAGTTACAAAGTGGGAAGAAGATCTGAATAGACGTTTTTTTCAAAGAAGACATACAATTGGCCAAAAGGCACATGCAAAGATGCTCAACATTATTAATCATCAGAGAAATGCAATTAAAGCCATAATGAAATATTATAGCACACCTGTCGGAATCAGATCAGATCAGTCGTTCAGTCGTGTCTGACTCTTTGCGACTCCATGAATCGCAGCACACCAGGCCTCCCTGTCCATCACCAACTCCCGGAGTTCACTCAGACTCACGTCCATTGAGTCAGTGATGCCATCCAGCCATCTCATCCTCTGTCGTCCCCTTCTCCTCCTGCCCCCAATCCCTCCCAGCATCAGGGTCTTTTCCAATGAGTCAGCTCTTCGCATGAGGTGGCCAAAGTACTGGCTATCATCAAAAAGAACACAAATAACAAATGTTGGTGAGGTTGTGGGGAAAAGATCCCTTGTACACTGTTGGTAGAAATGTAAATTGGTGCAGCCACTGTGGAAAATAGTATGGAGTTTATTCAAAAAACTAAAAATAGAACTACCACATGATCCAGCAATTCCACTTCTGCATATATATCTGAAAAATGAAAACACTAATTTAAAATGATACATGCACTCCAGTGTTTATAGCAGTGTTGTTTACAATTATTAAGCTATGGAAACAACCTACATATCCAAACAGAGGAATGGATAAAGAAGATGTGATGCCTATATATACAATGGAATACTACTCAGACATAAAAGAAATGAATTTTCTCAATTTGCAACAATGTAGAATGACCTAGAGAGTATTATGCTTTAGTGAAATAAGTCAGAGAAAGAAATACTGTATGTTATCACTTATATGTGGAATTTGAAAAATAAAATGAACTTATGAATATAAGAAAGAAAGAAACAGATTCAGAGATCTGGAGAACAAACTAATGGTTACCAGAGGGGAGAGGAAGGGGGAGGGGGGCAGGATCAGGGTAGGGGATTAAGAGGTACAAACTACTATGTATAAAATAAATAAGCTGCAAGGATATATGGCACAGCACAGGGAAATAGATAACATTTTACTATAAGTGCAGTATAATCAGTGAAACATGTGAATCACTGTTGTACCCCTGGAACTAATACAATATTGTAAATCAACTGTACTTCAATAAAGAGTCTTTCAAAATCTAATCCCAGAAGTAATATACTATTACTTCTGCCATATTCTATTATTAAATACACCAGCTCTGGAGAGGGCTCCATGAGGGTGTGAATACTAGGAAGTGAAATACATGGGGTGCCATCTTCGCTAGTGACTATTAGACAAATGAACTATACCACATCAGACCTCACTGCAACTAGGGCAGGAAGACTTATAGGTACCAAGTCTACTTTTCATTGACTCTTTTAGAAGCTGTTTAGCCTTTTCCTCATAGCATTACTGCTACTTTATGCCCATCTTCTGCCCATTCATTCCACCCTCCACTAGTTTTACTCATTGACTTCCTCTCCTTATTCATCATTCATTGGCTGACACATGGTTCTACCAGGGCTCGCTGGTCCAGCCCTGCTCATATGTCTTTATTTCCTCTTCCTAACTGCTTGATGCCTTGATCACCCAATTCTAAATTTATACAAGATAAATCTGATTGTTCAGGCTCATCTTTTTACATCAAACCATAGGTAGTGGGTCAGCCTCTAGTGGAATAACACCTGGGATAAATGCCCACGTGCCAGCATTCAGTTATTGTTAGGGGCTTGCTCTGGATGGTACCCAACAGGAACCCTGAAACACGAATACCTATGGTAGGAGGTAAGTCTCCTAGAAACTTTGTGGACAAGGTAAATACTGATGGAAAGCTGGAGCTTTCCAAAGTAGGGCCTGAATCTTGGTCTGTAATTTACTAGCCATGTTTCCTTAGGGAAGGTGTCTATGCCATCTCTGTAAAATAGACATAATAATAAGAGTATAGTTTTGTGTTTTCATGAAAATTAAAGGACATTATACATTGGCACAGTGCTGGGAACATAATAAACTTCAATAAATGCTAGCTGTCATTTCTATTGAAATGACAAAACAGGTTTTGATGATGTTTTGGAGGTCAGCGGATGGAAGAGAAAATGTGTCTCTGTCAGTTTTAGCCATTCATTCATTCATTCATTCATGAAACAAGTACTTATTGATAGGTCTTCTTCCTTTCTCTTGGAATTTGCTTTTTGTTTATAGTATAGGCATTGAAATTATACATATGATTGATTCATTATCATGTGATTCACAAAATCTCTTTCAAGCCTTTTTATTTTTAAAAGTTCTCTACAGATGCCCAGCTCTCCTGGAACCTTTTCTCACTTTTCATGGATAACATCTTGTCTGCTTTCCTGAGAAGAGGTAATAGTAGGTAATGGAAAAAATCCTGAACTTGGCACAGGAAGATGTGAATTTGAGTCTTGGCTTTGCCTCTGATGGGTTAGCAAGTTACTTGTCTTCACTGAACTGACTTTCTCCTCTATAAAAGGGTTATAGTATGACTTACCTCACCCTCACCTAAGAAGCCATAGGGTGTGGTGGTTAAGAACAGTCTCTGAAGCCAGATCATTAGGTTCAAATTCCAGGTCTCCCTCTCACAAGCTGACCCTGCTCAAGTTACCTAACCTTTTAGTGCCTTGGACTCTTCATCTATAAAATGAGATGATGATACCAGGACCATGTCCATAGAGTTGAGTTGGGAGGGTTCAATGAGCTGAGAATAACCTGGCAATCATAATTGACACATAAATGTTACCTCTATCTACCTTTGCTCCTGGCTCTGAGAACCAATAAAAACAACATTTTAGTGTCTTCATTAGACACAAAATACAACAAGAACAAACATTTAGAAGTTGGAAGTCAGGAGTTACTTCTGTCTCTCCCAGGGATGCTTTGCATCATAGCCTCTTCTTTGTTGCAATGTCCTTCTATGCTGTTTCTACCAGTTTCTATCACCAGCTTCATGAAAAGGGAAACACAGTTCCCAGTTACATTTTTGTTTTCAATAACTTCTGTCTCCACTGACCCTCCAGTCTGGTTTCTAGCCTCCTGCCTATCTTCAGACTCCTGAGAGTCCCTTGGACTGCGTGGAGATCAAACCAGTCCATCCTAAAGGAAATTAGTCCTGAATATTCATTGGAAGGACTGATGCTGAAGGTGAAACTCCAATACTTTGGCCACCTGACACGAAGAACTGACTCATTTGAAAAGACCCTGATGCTGGGAAAGAATGAAGGTGGGAGGAGAAGGGGATGACAGAAGATGAGATGGTTGGATGGCATCACCGACTCAATGGGCATGAGTTTGAGTAAACTCCAGGAGTTGGTGATGGACAGGGAGGCCTGGCGTGATGCAGTCCATGGGGTCACAAAGAGTCGGACATAACTGAGGGACTGAACTGAACTGAACCTGTCTTCATTCACTCCTGCTCTTTACCAGAGTCACTTCCTTGACAGTCACTCAGGGCCTCCTCTTCTGGCATCGTTCTGTCTGCCTTCAGGGCTTCATCCTTCTGAGCATCCACCTGGAATTCTGTTCTATGTGCCACCTCCTTTTAAAAAACTTTGGATCATACTTTTTCTTTTTAATGTGCTTTTCATTTGTTTTATCCTCAATTTCCAAGTTTGTCATCAACAGCCTTCTCATCAAATAATCCTCTTGCTTTACAAGTCAATCTTCTCCAATGACTTATTCTCATCTCTGTGAAGAAGGCTTCCGAAGTGTAGTGCTGAGTCCAACTTGCCTTTCTGAGTTCAAGTTCTTTGGGTTTTATATTCAAAATGTCTGAAACAAAATTCATCCTCCAATCTAACTTCTCATGTCTCCTTACCTCTATAAATTGCATCTCCCTTGCCCTGATCACCTAAAGTTCAGAGTCATCCACTCATGGCTCATTCAATTCTTTCAACATCTATTGTGTAACAAGTATTTTGCTGGGTGTCAGAGTGCAAAGATGCATCTGACACAGTCCTTGGGCTAGGGAGAGAGAAACGTGGTGATGGGAGAGTTTGGTGAGTGTGAACAGGGCTCCTTCAAGTGCTCAATATGCCTGGTGGGACTCACGAAAGGATACAAGGAGGAGGTGTGGGTTGATCAGAATATCACAGGTAAGAACGTTTTCAAAAAGAGCTGGGAAAACCCAAACAGAGAGTCTGAGCCAAAACAAGAGAAGAGAAACAGTCAAGAGCTGTCATGACATGAGCACCTGCCCAGCCAGGCACTCTGGCTGGGTTTCCCGGCAGACCCAGAGAGATATGTCTCTGCTATTTGTCTTTGCCTCTCTCTCCCCAGTTCCTTATTCAGTCCTCCATCTTTATTATTGGTTTGACTTTACTATTATCCTTTTCTTATGAAATGTTTAAAACACATACAGAAATAGATGCTATCATAACTTCCCATACACCTATCACAGCTTCAACAGTAATCAACTCTATATTTCCACCTAGCCCTTCCCGTCTGTATTGTAATGAAGAGTCTCACACATTATCTCAGTTTATCCACAGCATTCCTGAAAGATGAGTGCTAAATAAACATAGCCACAACATACTATTTACAGCTCAATAAAGAAATTAATAGTTATTTCTTATCATATACTCAAGTCTCAGACATGGCTTTATTTTTCATAGTTTGTTTCTATCAGAATCCATATAAAGTCCACTTTTGTGGTTGGTTGATCACTTAAAAAATTTTCTTTTAATCTATAGGTTCTGCATCCATTTATTTCTTTCTCTTGCAATTTATATGTTGAAGAACCAAGTCTTTTGTCTTTAGGTTTTCCTATGGTCTGGATCTTGCTAATTGTATCCCTGTGTTGTCACTAGAAATATTCTTCTATCTGTTGAATTTCTTATGAATTGATTGGTAGACCTACACATTTGATCTACAGATTAAACCAAGAGCCTCATAGTGGCATGGGATGGACATAGTTTCTGCTTGTCTCTCTTTTAACATTACTGATGCTCAGGACCATTCATTCGTAAGAAGTGGCAAAATAGTGATATTCTAAATTCTATCTTTCCTTATTCATTTATTAGTGTAAATATTATATAAGAGTAAACTTTCTTCATTTAACATGTGGGTTCCCAGTGGTACATTATTTCATGGAGGAAAGACAAGATCAATGCTTGATTCTTTCCCTTACTTACTGGTTGGTTTCCCAGTGTCTTCGAATAGAGAACAATTAATGTTTTTCTTTTAAATACTGTTATGATATTGTAGATTTAACATCTGTGATGTGTTTTCATACCCTTAAGTTATGATTCTAATTGGATGCTCAAATTGCTCTGTTTTTGGTCTTTGGTCACTTCTCCAAGTTGTCTCTGAGTTCTTTTTATACAACCCAGTGGTCTTTGATAGCTTCTCTGTTATTTGACATAAGGTACTCCAGATTCATCTTGTAAATCTTCTGGCCCAGACTTGGGACCAGCCATATCTCTGAGGACTTCCTGATTTCTTGTGGTGGGAAGTGTATTCCAAGACTACAGTTTGGGTACTAGGGGTCTCCATTACTTTTAATTTCAGCTGCTATAGTGAACTTGACCCACTAGTTTCTGATTACTATATACTTCACAATTATACTGCATCTCTGCTGCCAGATCCTCCTGAATCCCAGAACTAGTCATGTCTTTCTTCCATGTAGCCATTTCATGAGCCTCCCTGACCCATCAGATCCACTACTAGCTGGGCATTCTAACATGTTTCCCAGTCTGTCCAACCTGATTTCCCAGGTGTGACCCTGCTTCTCCCCTGTGTACCCTGCCATGTACCAACCAAACTGATCCACCAGCTGTTTCATATTCTGCCTCCTACTTTCCCATCTCTGTGACATGGTTCATGCTATATATTCACCTGGGCCTTTGGATTTTAGATGTCCTCTGAACCTGTGCTTTTAGATGTCCTTGGAGATATGGCTGATTCCAAGTCTGGGACAGGAAATGCACAAGCCCTCCCTTAAATGTCCCTCTGCTTTGGGGGCTGGATTGATTGCATCATAATGAAAGTTCTCCTGTTTTTGAATTCCTGTGACTCTGTCTCATGGCATCAGACATACACATATCCCCTGTGGGACTATGAATTCCTAGAAGGCTGAGATCCTGGCTTATTTATTCTTTAAATTCCCAGGGCTAAGCATTTTCCCTGACACATAGCAGATACTCAGATACATGTTTTTTTAATGAAAGACTGTTTCGATGACTAAACAGTTACTTATAGTCTGCCTAGTGTTATGGCTATTAGGTCGCAGTCCAGCTCTCATCTATTCAGTCTCACTGGATGACAGTCTCCTTGAAGGTGGAGGGAGGGATGGAACTTCCTCACTTTTGTCTTTTCACTCCTAACAATGCTAGCTAAACTTAGAGTAGCTACTGACTGTATATTGGTTGAGTTGAATTTATGGCAAAAAGAGAGGAATTTAAATCCAGAGACTCACTCTTTTGCCTCAGCCAACAAAGGTCTGAGCTTTTGACCCATTCTCTTCTGCATCAGTGACAGAAAATTTCAGAAGCAAAGGAAGGCACAATTCAATTTTCTTTTTTGCCACTTTTCTTTTTATGCATTTCCGGATAGGCCAGCTTAATATTGCAATTCTTCCTTTTTTCTCTTCTTGCTTCTTTTCCTTCTCTCTGAGGCATCTTGTGTGATTGAGGCTCTTCTAAGCTCACTGTAGAGGCTCAGCATGGCAGTAAAAAGCTTCCCAGAAAGCAGTCGAAGAACAAACAACCAGTGACCCTGGGGATGACAGCACAAAAATGCTATTGACAAAAGATGGGCAGAGAGCGGTTGCCTTTATTTGGACAGCGTGAGGAAAAGAACTCGCACTGAGTCTGTTAGCCAAGCACACCCTGGGTGTTCTATTGCTCTTTTGGGGAGAGTCGCATGCCTGCAATATCTGAAGCTAGGGAAAGGATCCAAGACTCTCAGCGGCTGCCCAAGGGCCTTCTGATGGCAGTGTGGAGATGGGTGATGTGAGCTGGACCACCAAATCACCCAGCCTGGTGTCTAGAGTTGGGACTTGGACCCCGTGGGCTGAATGTTTAGGGCAGGTTCTTTCTGCCATGCCAATCTCTATTTTGTAAAGAAGCCCAGGGTTGGTTTTATTTCCTGAGGAAATGCAGAAGCCAGCAAAATATCATGGAAGCTGGGTGTCCTAAGACCTGCTTTTTAATTCTTGTTCTTTCAGTAACTAGCAGCGAGACACTAGTTCTCTGGTCTAATTTTCCTCATTCTCTTTATATACCTAATATCTGGTTTAAGTTATCCTCAAAGTCCTTTCCAGTTTTAAATATTTTTAAATTAAATTTACTGCTATTGGAAATTCTGCTGATTAAAGTAATTTTTAAACGGGCCTTTAGAATACTGTGGCTGATGATTTTAAAGAAATCATCAACACTGGAATTCTCAACTCTGCTATTCAGGATTGTTCTTAAATCATAGAATTTTAAACACAAAGGGCGGATTTCCCAAACAGCAATGCATTGACTTGTGCCCTTGGTCTCCTGGCAAGCCTATGAGAATCCTGCCTGCTAGCATCCTACTTGACAGAAATGGAGCTCGCTCATGTTGAGGGTGTTCCAGTTGCCTAAGGAAGAGAAAGATGCCTGACCACCCAGGACTAATATGAACAATGAAGTTCTTTTCTGAACTCTTGGAATACGCATGTCAGCTGACTGAGGCTGTTATTACTTTGGGAAGGCTGGGAATTTCCAGTTCCTAAACGCCTCCCCTGTGCTGGGCATGGGACTCAGTGCTTTATGTAGAGTCTCCAAATTAACTCTCACAACAGTTCTGTGAAGCAGTTATTATTTTCCTCAATTTCCTCATGAACTGAGTAGAGAGAGGGGGCTTACTGAAGTGTTATTATGAAGAAGGGAAAGAAGAGCGGGGAAAGGAGGAAAAACAGAAAAATTATTTGCTCAAAACCACACTGAATAATGTACTCTGAAACCAGGTGTGTCCCATTCCAAATCTGGTGTTTATTATTTCTTCCTAATTGTTATGGTTAAAGAAGCCTATGAACACTTCCCTTCTTCCACTTAGCGTTTTCTGGGTTAAGTCATTGAAGGGCTGTGTGCAAATACAGGTATTTCTTTTGAGAGGAAGAGACTGGAAGACTCTGTCCATCTTTCCTGTCTTGGGTGGGATTCCTTGGTCAGGCTCACTTCACCTTCCACCAGGGTTGGAGGCAGAGGCACTTAGCACAGGCAAGTTTTAACCATGGATCTGAATAAAGAGAGGGAGCTCAGGCATGTGAAGGCACCCAGTAGAGTAATCATCTCATCCTTGTAGGGACAGAGTCCTGAAAAGAAGCACAAATGGGTCCATGTCCTTTCTGCTTGCCTCTCTCTCACTTCAGAGTGATGTGTACTATCTCAGTCTGTGCTGGTCATGAGTGGATCAGGCTCATCTCTGTCACATGACCAAACCTAACTACTCATTAGAGAATTAGGCTTTTGATTTACACAGCTGAACCTTGTTCTAGGCATTGCTGCCCCTCTGTTCACTAGGGACAAATAAGCAACCTGGTTTTTACCCAAGTGCCCCAAGAATAGGTAGACACAATCATGGAGAGAAGGAAGGGCCCCTTAAGCCGCTGTTGCTCCATGGTGTGGACCAGCATTTGTGGGCTCCATTTTGATGTGACTCAGTCAACATTGCTTTCTTGACTTTTGACTCTCCTTTCAACCCTGACCAGCCAGCTTACAACACCAAGAAGTAGATCTGGGACCAAAATGCTAATGACTCAACACGGCTCTTTGTCTCCATGGTAAAGTCATGTATTTCACACGCTCCCCAGACAGAGACTCACCACCCCACATTCCTCCTGCTCTGAGAAAGAAATGCTTTATTTCTTAAAGAGGAAACTATGATGGCCCAGGAGGAAGTTGAGGGGCTGCCTCAAATTATCTCTCCTCCCTTCCCAGTGCCATTTCCTCACTGGCTTCACCTTGGGCAGGGCAAGGAGGTAGTACTACTTTCTGTTGAGTGCTTTAGCTAAAATGTATGAACAAAACCCTTTTCACTTCAGACGTTTTCATGCAGCTGAAACAAGAAGATTGTCAATCATGTGACCAGAAGTCCAAGGACAACTAAAGACCATGTCCATTGTGTTTCCAGCAGCATTGCATCCTCAAGGAACCTCTTCCTGGTGTGGATTCAGGCAGTGGAAGGAGCTCCATTTTAGCAGCTCTGACTTTGCCTACACTCTGTTCAGCTGATGATTCCATTCTGAACTTCCTGCTGCCATGTCCCCTCGGTTGGTTTACCAGCAATGATATATCCTAATTCCTTGGGTTTTATCTGCCCCAGGCCTGCCTCAGAAGTAGATTTCTAGTTCATTTTAATGATATGGTGTCCTCTGAAATGGCACCAGCCTTCAACTCTGGCTCTGGTGTGACCTTCTCAAATTAGATTCACTTACGGTCTCATGTTTCCACTCACCTTTGTGTTCCTCTGCTTCAACTTCAGGTAACTCATTTTCCCTCCCCTGCAGTCTCTACAAAGGAGAGTTGATGGGGCCAGCCTGCTGGCCAGCTCTGCAAGGTTGATTGAAAAGTGAGAGGACCCTTTGCCTACAACTGTGTCATGTTGGATCAGAACCGAAGGTCAAAATCAGGGTTGTAAGAGCAAGGAGATCAGATGCAAATTTCAGAAACTACAGTTTATTGGATTGGGTTGGTATCTCAGAGTTCTATAATAGCCTATCTGAGAAAAGAATGTGAGAAAGAATGGATACATGTATATCTATAACTGAGCCACTTTGCTGTACACCTGAAAATAACACAACATTGTAAGTCAACTATACTCCAACATGAATAAAAATTAAATTAAAAAAAGATGAAAATGAGAAACAATGAGCAGGAATGAACTGGTGGCATAAGCCCTAAGCAATATTCCCTCAGCACTGGATTTTGCACAGTTCCTTCCCAGAGTTTGTGTAGATGCAGCAGCTCCATTCACAAAGACTGGACAGGTTGTGTCTCTAGCATATAAACCTATACTTTGGGGTCAGGTCACTGCTGAACTTGGATTAGACATTGTGGTTTAGTAACAAGAAGAGTGAAATCACAATGAAAACACAGGCAACCACATATAATATCTTTTTTCTTATTCTGGGGACTTCAAAGAATTGAATAGAAAGAATATCTTTTCTTCCTTTTCTAGATGCCAAAAGTCTGACTCTAGTTTTCTTTAGCAGTTGACTTTGTCAAGCTTATTCCAATATAACAGCCTTTTGTATATTTTTTTCCCGCCAAATCCCCTTGGCCTCTGAACCAAAGCAAACTCCACTGAATGTTATTGCTGAATAGCTGGTGGCATGTTTACAATATGTATGACTTTCTCTGGCTGACCTCATGGAATGGGGTTGTTGCCTGGCCAGGGACCCATTTAGAGTGGCAGAGGATGAGAAATTATAGACTGTCCAGCCTAACCTTAGAGGTGGGCAGATCCAAGAGACATTAAGGAGGAATGAGCTCACAAAACCTCTGGAGAAATATGAACTGACAAAAACTAGCCATTGTGGTTTTGTAAGGGTAAATCTTCTTTGACAAATATGGTGGGACAAAAAGAGAGAGAGAAAGAGGGAATAAAGAAGAAAATGTGGAAAGCAGAAGGTTTTGAGGCAACAGACATCAACTATTAGAACATCCAAAGGACTGTGGATAAGGTATTGTTGAATAGGGGCACACATTGGGTGGTACCTCTAGGCTTTCTAAAGGAGTGCACTTCAATCATTGCAGTAAAGAGCTCAAGTCAAGCTGTAATTATCCCCTTTCTTTTCCTAAGGGTACTGTCTTAGATTCAGTTATTACACATGTGGGTGGTGAGACTAGAGCCAAGTAAAGCTGTGGAGTTTAAGACCTCCAACTTTCTCTGCAAGGTGGTTAAAATCATCAGTTGGCTTGGGTGTGCATACACAAATTATTTAGGAAAGACAACTGAATCTCTTGAGGAGGACCATCAAGACATCAATGAAACAGATTTTTTGTTCAGTGGTCAGCCAACTACAACCCACAAGCTAAATCCACCTGTGTTTGTAAATAAAGTTTTACTGGAACACAGCTATATCCATTCATTTACATATTATGGATGGCTGCTTTGATGCTCTGATGGCAGATTTGAATAGTTGCCATGATATGGTCCATAAAGCCTAAAATATTGACTGTTTGGCAATTTACAGAAAAAGTTACCAATCCCTGTTCTAGTTTATCTGCAACCCACTCTGATCAATCATTTTATATAGTCCCTTGGTGAATCTATCACTTCATTTTCTTTTACTTTCTCATAGCACATGTCATTCTTTAAACCATCCTGTTGAGTTTATACTTTTGAGTTTACACTTATACTTTGACTATTTCCTCCAAACAGAAAGAAATTTCCTTGAAAACAGAGATCTTGCCTATTCTGTTCATCATGATACATCCTCAGGTCCTGGCACATAGAAGTAGTTCATCACCTGTTATTGTATGAATGAATGAGTGAATGAATAAATGCAGGTGAGAAAACATGGTGAGAAAAATGAGAGTAAGAATGAAATGATGACAATGCTTAGTGACTGATAAAACAGAATAATCATATATTCCTATTTTCTGCTTAACTGACCAGATAACATTAGTTTTAAATTAGTTAGATGAAGCATCCACATTGATCTACCTACTCTGTTATGTCAAATTTTATAATCCACTCTAAGTTGTCCAGTGAATGGTTTATAAACATTTTCAGGAATGGATGTGGCATGTTTACCAGGAAGTCCTAGTGCCTTTCTAGTTCTCCTGTGATTGTCTCATTGCTGAGTCCCTGACATCTGGGCCATGTCCCTGAAATGGGAAGACTGCTCACGGTGAGATGGAAGGAGGCAAAGACGAGTCAAGACCTTGGGATCCTCTCAACTAAGTCTGTTTGCCATTTGGAACTTGGGTGTTACCTACATTATATTTGATTATATATAAACTTCTAGAAGGAATAGTCTTCCCTTTTGGCTCAGACAGTAAAGAAAGAGTCTACCTGCAGTGCAGGAGACCCGGGTTGATCCCTGGGTTGGGAAGATACCCTGGAGAAGGGAATGGCAGCCCACTCCAGTATTCTTGCCTGGAAAATCCCATTCACGGGGATTTTCAAAGCCCCAATCCATGGGGTCACAAAGAGTCGGACATGACTGAGCAATTAATACACTCACTAGAAGGTATCACTACACAATTGGCCATTGCAGTTATATACACTTGTACTCTAATCATCAAGTCAAATAGAGCTTTGTGGTTTCCAGAAAACAATAATGTAAGCCTCTTAACAGTTAATCTGGTGGCTCAGATGATAAAGCGTCTGCCTACAATGCGGGAGACTGGGGTTCAGTCCCTGGGTCGGGAAGATCTCCTGGAGAAGGAAATGGCAACCTACTCCAGTATTCTTGCCTGGAAAATTCCATGGATGGAGGAACCTGGTAGGCCATAGTCCATGGGGTCGCAAAGAGTTGGACATGACTGAGCGACTTCACTTTCACTTAACAGTTAATAATAATAACAAAATCCCTAATATTTCTTGAGTGCTTGGAGAAAAGTCTGCAAGATAAAAGGACTTGGCTCTAGACTTTGAATCCCTGCCTTTTTCCTGAATCTCTGAAGCAAGTGTAGTTCAGTGGGTGTGTGTGTGTGCTAAGATGCTTTAGTCATATCTGACTGTTTGTGACCCTATGGACTGTAGCTCACCAGGCTCCTCTATGCATGGGATTTTCCAGACAGGAATATTGGAGTTTCTATTTCTTCCTCCAAGGGATCTTCCTGACCCAGGGATCAAACCTGCATCTCTTATGTCTCCTCCATTGGCAGGCGAGTTCTTTACCACTAGCTCTACCTGGGAAGTCACATTTTGTTAGATAGGCTGCCATCTGTGATAGAAGAGCAGTGCTTATCTGCATAAAAATTCTCTTTATTCTGTGGATGTTTTAATTTGTCTTAAGATGACTGTCATGGGCTACTAGGGTCAAACAAAAATGACTCTAGTGCCAACTTTAACCAGGCTCCACTGGTCAAAGATGAAACAATTTGAGTATCAAAAAAAGAAATTAACTGCATTGGATTGATATTCATCAAATATAGTGAAATCCATGAGTTCAAAATGGCATTAGGAAAAAAAAGAAAATGAATTGCTCACTGTTGAAGGATACTAGGGAGCCAGTTCATTATTATGAACTCTAAAGGAAAATTATTAAATATTTTTGTTGTCTGTCCTATATAAACTGTACCACTGAATAGCTAAAATACATAGTAGTTGTGCGCATGCATGATAAGCTACTTAGTCATATCTGACTCTTTGCAATCCCATGGACTGTAGCCTGCCAGGCTCCTCTGTCCATGGGATTCTCTAGGCAAGAATAATGGAGTGGGTTGCCATGCCCTCCTTCAGGGGATCTTGCCGATCTAGGGATAAAACCTGTATCTTTTATGTCTCCTGCATTGGCAGGCAGGTTCTTTACCACTAGTGCCACTTGGGAAACCCATATAATAGATAATGGGAAATTCATAGATGTAGCCAGGTGGGAAGTAAAGAAAAGATGGCAGCATTGGAATGTCACAATGATGGAACCACTAATGAGATAGTGGATCGTGGCACTGAGCATGAGTGACTGCTAATAAAAAGACAATCACACATTGTGACTCTCCTGAAAAACACACCACTGCCTTTGAAACACTCTTACCAACAGATAAAACTTGAATCTGATCAAGCCTCTAGATACAATAACAATTTGCAGGAAATGCAGAAGACAGATGATCAGTGTAGTAGACACTGCATGAATGCAGTTGGCAAAACCCAGATTGGTAAGCTCTGAAAATAAGTGATCTTGTTCCTTTAATAAATAAATTGTAAGAAAGAGAAGATGAAGGGGAACTATGGATTGAAAGAAAGTTAAAAAGCATCATTCAGTCATAATTAATGGGTCTTATTTGCAACCTGATTATATAAGCAAAATATAATAAATGGTTAACATTTATATTTCAATTGAACAGTGAGTAAATATTTTATAGTAATGAATTATTGTTAATTTTTAGGTGTGATATAGATATTATACTTTTTTTAAAGAGTCCTTTTAGAGACACTGAAATATTTTAGATGAAATGATAACAATGCTTGAGATTTGTTTTAAAGTAATAGAGGGTATAGAATTAGGTGAAAATATTAGATGAAGCAAAGCCAGTTGTGAGCTGAAAATTGTCAGGTTCATTGAGTTCGTGGGGTTCATTATACTCTTCTCTCTGCTTTTATGGATGACTGACACATCCATTACACAAGAATTTTTTAAATGACTATCTTGGCAGAAAGAACAGCAGTTGTTCAACTAGTTCTTTTAGTGGCAGACAGAGAAGGTGACATATGACTATAAATCATTCACTGTGAGACTTATCTATGGGAACATAGGCTATATATTAATAAATAAATATTTTGTGTATAATGTAATGTTTTTTTCCCATTATTATAATATATATAGTTATCACCAGGTGATCTCAGTGACTTGTAAATATTTAAGTAGTCATTTAAAAGATTTATTTAACATAATGCATATTACTATTTCATTACTGGGTAACTATTAGACGAGGACAGTTACAATGGGGGAAATACAAACCTTATTGATTAATTTCTTCATTTTTTTGAAGACCGTTTCCCAAGAGTCTACTATTAATATATGCCAGCACTAGGCTAGGTTCTGAGGATAAAACTCACCCAAGTCCTGTTCCTTCCCTGGAGAAATTCATTTTCTAGTGGGTGAAACAGACAAGTGGATACCACGCAACTACAAAATAGCAGCCAAGGAAGCCATGGCTCATTTACCAAGGGAACGCAGTCAACCTGTCCTGAAGAGAAGGATGCCGGCTAGCAGGCTAAACCTTCGGTAGGTAGGAGGCAGGGGAGGGACAGAGAAGGTGGAAAGGCAGTGATGGCAGCAAGGCACCCTGGGAGGACGTTCACCTGCCTTTTGCTCTATATTGCAGGATTGTTGTGTGCAAGGGGAAGAATGAGAACAGATGAGACTGGTCAGGGAACATTTAGTGCTCCGTATTTCAGAGGAGGTGGAATAAGCAAAAGGCACACTGCTCCACGCACGGTCCATAGCATCTCATCCCACTGAGTTCCTGTCCTGCTCTTGACCATGACAGCTGACATGAAGCAAAGCCTCTGTTGCTCAGGAGCTGCTCCTCAAGTCCCCATCTACACACTCCCTTCTTGCCAAGCCTTCCCTCTGCAGCCTTTCCTTCCTAACTTCCTGGTCTGTCCTCTCTCCCAGCCCTGGCTTCTTTTTCTTGCTTTTCGGTCCAAATCTCAAGAGGACAAAGGCTCTGTCTTTCTTTGCACTGCATTTAGCTTCACTTGCCTGCATTGGTGTTTCCCAGGGATCCACATAGCCTTTTTTTCCATTTAAGTTTGTCAACTAGAAAAGACTTTGGGAATGAAACAATTTGATTTTTTTAACTTGAAGAATGATCTTAAAGAGGTAGCTTGTTTTATGTGATCACTTATCTCTATTGCTTTGGTTTAATTTACCCCTTTAAAGCAAGGGGGAGAAAAAACTTGAGTTGTCCAATGAGGGTAATTCCTTGTCATTTATTGAGAGATTTTTCTTGGTCAAAGAAAACATTAGCATTCTTAGCTGTTCACTTATTTATACTACAGGAAACCAACAGTTATGCAAAGTCATTGCCAACATAATCACGAGCTGCTGTGTGGAGTCTTAAGTACCTCATGGAAAAATAACTCTGAATTGGAATTCTTCCCAAAAGTAGACTTCATTAATGCTTTGACAACTGAGGTAGGCAAAAGAAAAAAAAGAAAAGGAATCTAGAAAGCAGTTATAAACATGAATGGCTGTTAAACTTTTCAGCAGGGTGATTTAGTATAAAAATGTAAGATATTAGCACAAATGTTCTTGCAAGAGTACCACGACTGTGTCATGTCTTTAATTTACCTAGAATTAATTATAGGTTTAAAGTGCTTTATAGTTTAATGAACAAACAGAACACAGCCTCAAGCATGTTTATTTACCTGGTTGTACCTTGTATTTTAAAGAGTCTGAAAATGTGGGAGACAAGGGATGTGTGTGTGTGTGTGTGTGTACAAAAACACAGAAGCAGTGTGGAACACAGTGGATATTAGGGCAGAGGGTGTGATTTGTTGACAAAGTCATTATCAAAACCGTACATTTCACTCACATTGCAATTAAGTCTTGGACGAGTACATTCTGGGCCCTTGTCTTTAAAAGGAGTTTCTGGGTTTTTTGGTTGTTGTTCTTTTTATTTGTTGAATAGACTTTGCCATGAGCATTTGCTGAATGCGTATTTTTTCCTTATAAGTGAAAGGTTGGGGCTATGAATAAGAGTAAGAACTTTGGAAATGAGGGATTTCTAAGGTTATTGGGTACTTTACATCCTTACTGAGCAAACAGGGGGCAATGGCAGACACCACCTTTTGGAACAAAAGTCGTCCTTTAATCTGAGAGATGATGGGTAGAGATTTCTAGGACATAAATGCCTGGAACACTTCAGAGGGTAATCACTGTGTTTGTAGGTCAAGCCTTTTCCAACTTTAAAAATTGTCATTTGCCATCTGCCTCTACAAAGATTAAGTCCCAAGCTGTTGCAGCTGCTGACCTTAAACACACCTTGAAAAGAGTTCAGGGTGGAGATCAGGAATGAGGCACTTTGTGCTTTAGGAAAAACTGGCAGAACAGGCCTTCAGGTAATTAGAAATTTTCAGAAGATTGTGTGAGCCCATTTCTTGCATCTCCTTATTCCTGGTAGATTTGAGATTCTTGCTTTGTCACAAAAAAATTCAGAGATGAAGCAATAGGTAGGAAGTGGATTTATTTAGAGAGAAACATACTCCACAGACATTGTGCAGGCCATATCAGAAGGCAAGATTCCAATTAGTTTGGGGGAATGGGCAGGGATTTCCAGAAATCGAGCAGCCATCTTTTATGGTTGGCCTCAAAACTATCATGGCACTGGTAGATGTATCATTTAGCAGGCTATTGTATTACAATAAGCATATGATGAGACTCAAGGTCTATTGGAAGTCAATTCTTCTGCCATCTCAGACCCAGTTGGTTCAAACCAGTCTTTTCATGTCCTACAGACAAGTCATTCTTTTAAAGGTTGTGCCCTGCCCCCTTCTCTCCTGTTTCATTCCCTCAGAGATTTTGCTCCCGTATTTTTATGGGAAGAAGAAGGGTGATGGTAGGTCTGTCTTCTGTAACTGCTTCAAGACTGAGTAGGGGCATTAACCCTGCCTGTCAGGGAGTAAAAATATCTGGGTGCTTGATCTAGGGGCCACAGAGGCAGGACAGCTCCTTGTGTTAAGTTGGTCTGGGATCCTTGCATATTGGAACTGTTGTAATTGCTTCCATAGCCTTCCTATGAATCTCCTTGATGATTAAGTGCTTTTTGTAACAGCATCAGAGTACAAAAATGTCTAAAAATGATGAAAGACTTAAAAGGCATGGTTATAGTATAATGGATAAAGAAACTTGGTTACAATAACCAGAATTACAAATGATTATATTTAACTTATATCAAATAATCCTAGTTAAATATTTCTCTTTGAGATACCTCAGGGACTCTCTAGGTATCCCAAAGTTAGCTGGAAATCAAAAGAAGTTTAACTGAAATTTGATATTTAGGAAGTTTGTTCAGAAATCTTAAAACACTTGGTCAAATAAGATCATGGGCATTGTGATAAGACAATACTTATTCCTTAACCAAAGTGACAATAAAAGATTTCAAAGTCAAATACAGAACAGGTCACTTACAAGCAAAGAAACTTAAACCTGTTATCATAGGCAGTTCAACATTTTAAGAAAACGCGTCCTTTTAACAGAGAGAAAGCCTAAACTCTGGTTTGTACCAGCTTACTTTCAAAATTCATTTACTCAGTAAAGTTTATTCTAAACTTATTCAATCTTAACCATGCAAAAAATCCTTTTCTCAGGGTCTACTTTCCATAAACCTTCCACCACTTTCTTTATCTATCACTTAATTTGCTTTCCATCCAGAAACAACCAGAAGACAGATTTACCTTCTTTCCCCTTAGTAAAATGCAATTCCAATCCTCATACCTTCTTTACTGAAAACAGACATCCTACTTGACGTTTGAAAATCCCTTTCCAGTGACGGGCTGGGTCATTCAAGCATGACAAGAAACTTGTTAGTAATGAGAGCCTTTTCCTTTTCTTTTAAAAATACCACATTTTAATATAAAAAGCTACTGTTGTTGTTTAGTCGTTGTGTCCAACTCTTCAAGACCCCTTGGACTGTAGCCTGCCAGGCTCCTCTGTCCATGGGATTTCCCAGGCAAGAATATTGGAGTTGTTTCTCATTTCCTTCGCCAATAAAAAATTATACTATATATAATTTAAAAAGCTATACTATATATTTTTCAAAAAACATGCTATAAATTACTACGTAGTTATTGAGTAAACTCAATGCTCTAAAAAAATACCACCTTGGAAAACCACATCAGAATTTCAAATTTGCAGGACCTGAATTTCACAGCAAACTCTGTACAGTGGTATTTGCAACATGGAAGAATGTGTGTGCTGTATCTTTGCAGGTGCTTTGGCACCTTCTAAGTCAATTTTTCTAGGCTGGTTCAGTGAGGTTCACAAATATATTGTTTTGCTTTTGTTTATAGTTCCAAGTCAACTGACTTTTCTGATTAGTGATAAGATAAATTGATGCTAAGCTAAAAAGTTATCTTGCTAGGAAAGAGATCTTGTAAAGGCACTATTAATAATATTTCCATAACCCAAACTCCAGCTACTTACATTTCTAGGGGAAAAAATACAAAACAAAAACTAACTTACTAATCACCTAAAACTGACTATTTTAAGTGCAAGTTAGAGGGGTGGTGAAATATTTCAGTTTTGGCTTTCTTTTGATCCCAACAATAGAGCAGGTTTCAGTGGTGAGGGATCCAGAAAGTTAGAAGCCAGGACACAGTAAGTGGCTCTTGGGTCCACCAGAAACTAGACAAGCTTACCTCCCAGGTCAGTGTCACCTATGGCTCCTCCCTTGTAATGATGACTGCCTTTTGGGGAGTCTCAGAGGTTCCAAGGTCCCATCAATCACCCATTGCCATGACTGGTGTGGGGAGTTTCCTCTCTTCCTTAGGAGCTGGGAGCTTTCCCTCTTTTAGCAGCCCATCTTCTTGGAGAGCAGGCATGACTTTTGGGGTGTAGGCTGGGACTTGCTTCCTGAGCATCCCTTGCTCCAGTGTTCAGGACTCCCACAGCTGAAACCGGCTCCTTTACCTGGCGGAGGTCCTCTGGGAGTACTTTTAGGGTGACCAGGAGAGGGGTTTAGGTCTTGTCATGACAGCTGCCGAAAGTCTGGTGTGCCATTGTTCCTTCCTTAAGTCGTGCTGTTCCTTTTTTTCCTCCTCATCCTGGTCCCTGTTGTTAAAAAACTGAAGGCTGTGTCCATAAGAAGGTTGCCAGGGGTTTAGGACCCCATGGCAAGCCTTTGGTCTGGAATTCTTCAGTGAACGCATTAGGGTCCTCTGAGAATCTGCCTGAGTTGGTGAGGCATTGGTTAAGTTCAGGCAAGGAAAAAGGGTTGTGGACTCTGGTAATTGCCTGAGGTTCACCTATTCCTGAAGGGGTCAAAGAGGCTCTAGCTGTATTTCTGGTAAGGAAGGGTAAAGAGGTGGAAGAGAGGCTGAAGATGGTAGAAGAGTGTTGGGACTTGGGTCTTCTGTCTGGGGTACCTCCAGGGCTGCCACTGTAGAGGGTTTTTCTGTAGGCTGAATGAATCCCAGCCAGCAAGGTTCCCTAACATAGGACTTACATAGCTCCAGGTTTTCTCTTAGGTCTATAAAAGCCTGTACATAAAGAACTTTTGTCCATTTCCCCTGCCTTTTGCAAAAGATGTTTATCTGTAGGATGGCATTATAATGAAGGATCCCATTTTCTGTCCAGGCTTCATCATCCTCAAGTTTATACTGGGACCAGACTTCGTTCCAAAAGCAAATGAACTTTTTTGCATTTTAAAGAATCTAGAAAAAACATACCCCAGTGACTCAGAATGTACCCAAGCGGTGAGTCCTTGGGGATGGAGGAGGTGTTCCCCATCATTCCTCAGGGAGAAGGTGCTTCCATACCAGAGAGGAGCACTAGTTAGGTTCCACGTGTCCCTGTCCACCTGCTCTTATCGACTTCATTCACCGCGGAGGTCAGCTACTCCCCCATGTGGCCGTCCTGTTGGTCTCAGGGTCCTGGGGACTGTGTTCTATTCTGGCACCCGAGGTACCCAGGATGAGTGATGACCTTCCTGAAGGTTTTTCTACAGATTCTAGATTAATCCCTGTGTTCCAGGATACATTCCCCAGGAACAGACATCCTCATGGTCTGAGACCTATTTAAGTCCCAGTCTTTTTCGTAAAGGATAGTAAGTTTCTGAAAACAGGCACTGGCCATTAAAGAAGATGGTTTGTGAAAAGGAAAAAAGCCTCTCGTTTCCTTTCCCTTTTGTGGGAGGCATCCCTGGGGCCTTGGTGTCATTCTCCCCCACATCCCTGTCCACATGTTCTCTGGCCAGCAGGCAGTGGGGCTGGGTGCAGGGGTGAATATGGCAGCCAGTGGAGAAACCATAACTTCAATTAGCGGAATGGAGGGCAGTCCCAATCCTGTGACCCTGGGGAAGTAAGCACGGCCAGTGCAGGTCATTGCCTTGGGGCATATTTCCCTTTGGCTTCCCAGGTGGCACTACTACTACAACTAAGTCATTTCATTTGTGTCTAACTCTTTGCAACTCCATGGACTATAGGCCACCAGGGTCCTCTGTCCTCTGTCTCCAGGCGAGAATACTGGAGTGAGTTTCCATGCCCGCCACCAGGGGATCTTCCTGACCCAGGGATAGATCCAGAGATCGAACCCGTGTCTCTTATGTCTATGACATTGCAGGCGAGTTTTCATGCCTGCAAATGCAGGAGATACAAGAGATATAGTTTTGATCTCTGGATTGGGAAGATCCTCTGGAGAAGGAAATACTCCAGTATTCTTGCCTGGAGAATCCCATGGACAGAGGAGCCTGGAGGGCTACAGTGCATTGGGTTGCAAAGAAACGGACACAACTGAAGCACTTAGCATATTTCCCTAGGTTGGAGCCAAGTCCGAGAGCCACCCAACTTGAGTAGTCTGCCCCACCCTAACAGGGAGGGGTGGGCGTGAGGTCAAGGTGGACCCTGGAGTGAGTGAAAGTGAAAGTCCCTTAGTTCAGTTCAGTTCAGTTCAGTCGCTCAGACGTATCTGACTCTTTGAGACCCCGTGAATCACAGCACGCCAGGCCTCCTTGTCCATCACCAACTCCCGGAGTTCACTCAGACTCATGTCCATCGAGTCAGTAATGCCATCCAGCCATCTCATCCTCTGTCGTCCCCTTCTCCTCTTGACCCCAATCCCTCCCAGCATTAGAGTCTTTTCCAATGAGTCAACTCTTTGCATGAGGTGGCCAAAGTACTGGAGTTTCAGCTTTAGCATCATTCCTTCCAAAGAAATCCCAGGGCTGATCTCCTTCAGAATGGACTGGTTGGATCTCTTTGCAGTCCAAGGGACTCTCAAGAGTCTTCTCCAACACCACAGTTCAAAAGCATCAATTCTTCAGCGCTCAGCCTTCTTCACAGTCCAACTCTCACATCCATACATGACCACAGGAAAAACCATAGCCTGGACTAGACGGACCTTTGTTGGCAAAGTAATGTCTCTGCTTTTGAATATGCTGTCTAGGTTGGACATAACTTTCCTTCCAAGGAGTAAGCAACTTTTAATTTCATGGCTGCAGTCACCATCTGCAGTGATTTTGGAGCCCCAAAAAATAAAGTCTGACACTGTTTCCACTGTTTCCCCATCTATTTCCCATGAAGTGATGGGACCGGATGCCATGATCTTCGTTTTCTGAATGTTGAGCTTTAAGCCAACTTTTTCACTCTTCACTTTCACTTTCATCAAGAGGCTTTTTAGTTCCTCTTCACTTTCTGCCATAAGGGTGGTGTCATCTGCATATCTGAGGTTATTGATATTTCTCCCCTCAATCTTGATTCCAGCTTGTGTTTCTTCCAGTCCATCGTTTCTCATGATAAGTTTCTCATCAAAGTCCCTCAGTCGTGTCCAACTCTTTGCGACCCCACAGACTATACAGTCCATGGAATTCTCTAAGCCAGAATACTGGAGCCTTTCCCTTTTCCAGGGGATCTTCCCCACTCAGGAATCGAACCAGGGTCTCCTGCATTCAGACAGATTGTTTACCACCTGAGCTATCAGGGACCCTGGAGGGGGCGGGGCAAACACCAGGAGGAGCGCGGTGAATGATGGTCCCACCGTCCCCTTCTCCTCACACCTGGCGGTAAGCACACTAACTATGAGCAAGGACGCTCCTGCAGGAATTGCGGCCGCTATAACCATTGCACAGACTCTAAGTAAGGCCGTATTTCATGTTTTTACACAACTGGACCTGTTAACAGTTAATTAAATGGTGGATAAGGCAAACCCAGAGGGCAAAGAGCCTGTGTTTCGGGTCCTGAGCTGCTGTGAGGATGGCTGGAAACTTTTCCTGACATTCACAGTAAGAAGCTGAAGACCTGGCGGCAAGGGTGGAAAATGCCTGGAAGGCTTCTTTTCACCCCTTTCCAGCAGAGTGAGAGATAAGAGTGGCAAGAGTGAGCTACGGAGGGAGCAAGAGAGAGTGCAAGAGAAATGGTGGAAAGTGAGACAGCGCCTCCAGCACAACGGAGTGGAGAGGCTGAGGCTTCCTGAATTCTTCTGGCTGGCTTCGCCAACCGGTAAATTTGAGGTTCTTACTTCGTCTAGAAAGAATTCAGAGATGAAGTGATAGGTAAAAAGTGGATTTATTTAAAGAGAAACACACTCCACAGGCAGAGTTGGGGCCTCCTCAGAAGATGAGAGAGAGACCTGAAGTAGGGCGTGGTTGGTATTTTTGGGCTGGGTAATTTCATAGGCTAATGGTGGGAGGATTATTCCAAGAATTGAGGGCATTTCTAGGAATTGGGCCATCACTCACTTTCTGGTCTTTTATGGTTGGCTTCAGAACAGTCATGGCATCGGTGGGTGTGCCATTTAGCATGTGCTAATATATAATAATGAGTGTATAAAGAGGCTCAAGGTGTACTGGAAGTCGAATCTTTCACCGTCTTGGACCCAGTTGGTTCTGATCAGTCTTTGTGATGTCCTATGGCCATGTCATTCTTTTAAAGGTTGTGCTCTGCCTTTTTTCCCTCTTATTTCATCCTCATATCTAGAAAAGTATTAAAATTATTAATGGAGGTGTCTGCTTTTCATTACTAGCAGTAACCTTCATGAACAACCTTCTGCAAAAATGTGTGCTTCATTGCACACACACCCCTTCACCAGAATCATGTATATCCTGACCTTCCCCCCTACCTCTTCAGAGCAGTATTCAGAGCTATCTGAAATGCTGTCTCCTGGGATATATTCTTCATTTGTAGTTAAAACCTAACTCACATTTCTTACATTGTGCTTTTTTTTTTTTAACCTGTCGCCATTTTACAATTTCTGTCAGTAGTTACTTAGTCATAGATACTTACACCCTCTTTGCAGCATACCAACTTCATTGTCCTGGTCTCTTGGCTGCTTCAGATGATTTTATCAATTTGTAAACTTAATTCCAAATTGGCAGGAGAAGGTGTGAGAGTTCAGTGTGATGTGGCAATGATGACTGTGGTAGCTGGTGTTGGTTCAAACTAACAAGGCACCAGGCATTGCACAAAACACTGGACCAGTCATTATTCCCTTTATGCAGGTGAGGAAACCAAAGCTTAGTGTGGCCAAATTAAGGACAAAGATACATGTGTGGAAAACTGGGTAGCTAATGCTAGAGCTTGGCTTTCATCTAGTGTGCTCTTGGGTGCCTCTCATCTGAAACCAGAGGACTCCATTCAGCTTCCACCTTTGCCAGGAAACAAGTGGTTTCTCTCCAGATTGCTGGGTACACGTGAAATTTCCAAGATGTCCATGAATCCCACTCACATTCTTTTCAGTTTTAAAATAAAAAGCAGTATTTCTAAACCTGTTGGAGAAAAAGAGAATGTTTTCCCAGATTAGAGTATTTTAGTGCAAAGGTTATGCTTATTATATTGAATAAAAATTTAAACATTATAAAATTAATGTTTAAAAATTTTAAGCATTATAAAATTATAAAAATGAAACTTTTATTTCGTGTTTGCTTTTTAGTTTAAACTCATCACATTCTTCATCATCCAATCAACTCTAAGCCCAGTTCCATTCACCAGATATAACCAAGGTTAAGAATTTGAAATCCATCTTTATCTCTGTCTCCATCTCAGTCTCTTTCTTTCTGTCCTATTCACTGCCCCTAGTGCGCACACTACTTGACAGTGTTAGTGGACAGACTCCGAGGCTAGACTCCCTATATTAAAATCCTGATTCTGCCATTTATTAGCCAAGTGATTTTGTGCTAGCAGTCTCTCTGTGCTTAATTTTCCTTATCTGTTAAATAGAGTTAATATTACCTACATCATACATCATAGATTTATGTGAAGATGACATATATATGTATGTGTGTATATATATATATATAGAGAGAGAGAGAGAGTGAGAGAGAGTGAATATATAAAGCAGTTAGAACAGAGATCAGCACAGATAAACCCTTAATAAGTTTTCTAACTGTGTGTGTGTATATATATGTGTGTGTATTTAACACACATGGAGATGATAATGTATAAATTATTTTATATCTTTTACTTTTGGTAATGTTATTTTTAGTAATATAAAACTTTAAAAAACTAATTTGCAATATTCCGTTGCATACATATAACCTGTTAGTAGATGTTTAACTATGTCTGTTTTTCACTCTGAATAAACAATGCTGTGATAAACTTCTAGGTACATAAAGCTCTACAGGGCAGTTGTAGGATAAATTTTTAGAAATTAAATTGATGATAAAATTGTATGCACATTTAAAATTTTGGTTGAAACTTCCAGAATGCCCTCCCTAAAGGCCATATCAATTTGCAATTCAGAACATAAATTTTGGATATTTCTTCACAACCCTGTCAATTATAATTATGAGAGTATTTTTTAATCCTTACCAGACTGATAGGTGAAAATCTTACTGCTGTTTTAATTACATTTCTTTGATTACTAGTAAGGTTTAGCTTTTTTAATGAGTACAAATGACTGTTCATAGTAGTCTTTGTGAAATGACTGTCCTTATTTTTCTACTGGGGTGTCTTTTAAACTGATTTTTAAAATGCTTATATATTAAGAATATTTATCTTTTATCAGTCACATATATTAAAAACTTCCTGCGTATTTGTTGGTCTCTTTTTAAACATTTTTTTACTTCATAGAAATTTGAAATGTATACAGAGACAAATCTGTGCATCTTGTTCTCTCTGAATTAGAAAGTTTTTGGCATCTCAAGTTTATATAATTCTTCTATATTTTCTTTTGGCAGTTTTTGGGTTTTTTAATATTGAAATATGTGCCAAATAAGATAAGGTTTATGAGTGCTATGGTATGAGGTGGGGAATTTAACTTCATTTATCCCTAAACAACGGAGAAGGCAATGGCACCCCACCCCAGTACTCTTGCCTGGAAAATCCCATGGACAGAGGAGCCTGGTGGGATGCAGTCCATGGGGTTGCTAAGAGTTGGACACGACTGAGCGACTTCACTTTCACTTTTCACTTTCCTGCATTGGAGAAGGAAATGGCAACGCATTCCAGTATTCTTGCCTGGGGAATCCCATGGACGGAGAAGCCTGGTAGGCTGCAGTCCATGGAGTTGCACAGAGTCGGACATGACTGAAGCGACTTAACATCCCTAAACAAATGGGCGATTTTTATAAAAGTTGAAGAAAGAAGGAAACGTATATTTGGAAAACTATAGCACATATTTATTCATTCATTTAGCCAATTAATGAACACATATTTCTTGAATATTTATCCTATGACATGTACTATATAGGTCAACACCAGCTGATACAACTTTCTCTGATGATGAAAATAGTCTTTGTTTGTACTACTAAATACAGCAGCAACTAGCCACATGTGGGTATTGAAATATAGCTAACATGATCAAAGAATTTTAAACTTAAATTTTAAGATTTAAATTTATTTAAATTTAAAGTAGAAAGCTACTTTTGGCTATTGGTTATCATAATATAGAACAGTGAGGCTATAGATGATGGTAAAACAACAGAAGTGTATGTGTGTGTGTGTGTATGTGTGTGTTGAAAGAGAAAAAGACAATGTTTGTAAGAATACAAAAAGCATAGCCAAATGCTTTCTGTTAGAAATTGTAAAATTTAAGAAAAAAGTCCAATTTTGGTATCTCTTGATTTAAGGATAGGAAATTGAGGAAGTTTAGACAAAAGATAGGATACATTTTTGGCCTTAAGATTCCTGGCTCCTTACGTAGGCAAGAAGGAGTCTGCCCTTCTTTTTAAGCACTTAAACTGCATCTCTGCCTCAGTTCCACAGACCCCCATCTGTTTTCTACATTGCATACATACATCTATTTTTCGAGAAGGCTGTGGCAAACCTACAAACCCAACAACCTATCTCCATATTAGATTCTGCCTTCTGGGGATAATGATAAACTTCCTTTAAGAAATGAGCCAAGAAGATGGATATCAAATACAGAACATTCTGGATATGGATTTTGAAATTTCTTTGCTCTTTTCTGTAGGATCCCCTTGGTGTTTCAAGAGTTAGAGGTCATGGCTCTTAATTCACTTGCTACTGAATTGTTCAGAGAGTCATAGGGAATATTCATTTGATGATATCACCATGTCGATGTATTTGAGTGGTGGAAAGTCCTGCAGATTTTAGGCAGTGAAACTTTTATTTCCATTTTGCTAAAGAAAATAGATCTATTCCTCTGTTGTGAAGACAAGCTGGTGAGAATTACAACAAAGTTATTCTTGTGGCTTTGGGAGCCTATGGTTGTACATGGAGGAGGAGGTTGTTTGTGTGTGACAGGAGGAGGGGGAAACACAAGCCTGGGTCCCGCAGCTTGAATCTGCAGGTGACCAGAGCCATGTGCAGGCTGTCAGGCCTCCGGCCACCAGATTTATTACCAAGGTAAAAGGCATAGATTATGTGCAGAGACAGCTGGTCACCTGTCAGGTGGAGAGCTGAGGCTGAAAGCAAGCTGTTCAACATGGAGGAGATAACTGCTTTATGGGGAATCAGCAACAGGGGTGTTAAAGGAAAAAACAAAATCCTATCCTTCAAGGTACACCTGCATCATTTTTTGTGTGATAAACCTGGAGGATGAGAAAACAAAAGCAAGTGCTGTGGAAGTGTTAGACCTTGAGGTTTAGAGAATGTTTGATGTGGCACCTCATAAAACTTTAATCATGAAATTCATTCAAATTCATTGAGATGAGCAGGATGATAGGAACTGACATGTGGCAGAAGCCGTCTTAGTGTGCGGTGGTGATTTATGGGGAAGCAGAGCTCAAGATACTGCTGGCTTCCCCCTCCACTCTCTCTTAACAACTTCATTAATAACCCAGATAAACAAGCCGTCTCCTTCATGAATAGCATCTGATATTAAATTGAGAGGCGTTGGGAATAAAAAGGAAATCCTTAGCAGACTGTGGGCCCACATGGAGAAAAACAGAGGCTACTGACTAAAAGTAAGTAGGATTCTATTTGACTATGGGAGATATAGATGTTTATTTCTGGTCATCTCCAGACACATTTGAGAAAATAATGGAAATGCTTCAAGTAATAATTAGTAATTATTGAGTACCTATTCCAAATGCTCTCACTGATTCTTCACACCAACCTTAGGATGTTGACTTTATTATCCTTTTTTTTTTTTTTTAATGCTGTAAATGCAGAGTTGGGAAGCAAAAGTAATTCATGCAGGTAATAAATACTATAGCTGTAATTGGATATCTAGGTCTCTTAGCCTTGGAAAACTAATGCTCTTTCTTCTGTATTCATGCTACTCAAAGTGTGGTCCACATGCCAGCAGCATCAGCATCATGTTGGAGTATGCTAGAAATGCAGACTCTCAAGCTCGTTCCTTGATCCCTTGGAAAGAGAATCTGCAGTTTTAGTAGGCTCCCTAGATGATTTCTATGCATGTTAAAGGACAGAAATGGTATGGACCTAACAGAAGCAGAAGATATTAAGAAGAGGTGGCAAGAATACACAGAAGAACTGTACAAAAAAGATCTTAACAACCCAGATAATCACGATGGTGTGATCACTCACCTAGAGCCAGACATCCTGGAATGCGAAGTCAAGTGGACCTTAGGAAGCATCACTATGAACAAAGCTAATGGAGGTGATGGAATTTCAGTTGAGCTATTTCAAATCCTGAAAGATGATGCTGTGAAAGTGCTGCACTCAATATACCAGCAAATTTGGCAAACTCAGCAGTGGCCACAGGACTGGAAAAGATCAGTTTTCTTTCCAATCCCAAAGAAAGGCAATGCCAAAGAATGCTCAAACTACTGCACAATTGCATTCATCTCACACGCTAGTAAAGTAATGCTTAAAATTCTCCAAGCCAGGCTTCAGCAATATATGAACTGTGAACTTCCAGATATTCAAGCTGGTTTTAGAAAAGGCAGAGGAACCAGAGATTAAATTTCCAACATCCACTGGATCATTGAAAAAGTGAAAGAGTTCCAGAAAAACATCAATTTCTGCTTTATTGACTATGCCAAAGCCTTTGACTATGTGGATCATGATAAACTATTGGAAAATTCTTAAAGAGATGGGAATACCAGACCACCTGATCTCCCTCTTGAGAAACCTATATGCAGGTCAGGAAGCAACAGTTAGAACTGGACGTGGAACAACAGACTGGTTCCAAATAGGAAAAGGAGTACATCAAGGCTGTATATTGTCACCCTGCTTATTTAACTTATATGCAGAGTCCATCATGAGAAACACTGGGCTGGAAGAAGCACAAGCTGGAACCAAGATTGCCAGGAGAAATATCAATAACCTGAGATATGCAGATGACACCACCCTTATGGAAGAAAGTGAAGAAGAACTAAAGAGCCTCTTGATGAAAGTGAAAGAGGAGAGTGAAAAAGTTGGCTTAAAGCTCAACATTCAGAAAACTAACATCATGGCATCCAATCCCATCACTTCATGGCAAATAGATGGGGAAACAGTGGAAACAGTGGCTGACTCTTTTGAGGGGGGGGCTCCAGAATCACTGCAGATGGTGATTGCAGCCATGAAATTAAAAGACGCTTCCTTCTTGGAAGGAAAGTTATGACCAACCTAGACAGCGTATTAAAAAGCAGAGACATTACTTTGCCAACAAAAGTCCATCTAGTCAAGGCTATGGTTTTTCCAATAGTCATGTATGGATGTGAGAGTTGGACTGTGAAGAAAGCTGAGCACCAAAGAATTGATGCTTTTAAACTGTGGTGTTGGAGAAGACTCTTGAGAGTCCCTTGGACTGCAAGGAGATCCAACCAGTCCATCCTGGGGGAGATCAGTCCTGGGTGTTCATTGGAAGGACTGATGTTGAAGCTGAAACTCCAATACTTTGGCCACCTGATGCGAAGAGCTGACTCATTTGAAAAGACCCTGATGCTGGGAAAGATTGAGGGCAGGAGGAGAGGGGGACGACAGAGGATGAGATTGTTGGATGGCATCACCGACCCAATCACATGAGTTTGTGTAGGCTCTGGGAGTTGGTGATGGACAGGGAGGCCTGGCGTGCTGTGGTTCATGGGGTCGCTGAGAGTTGGACACAACTGAGCAACTGAGCTGAACTGAAAGTTTGAAAGGCCCTGCCCTATAGTTGGTGGATGGGAGAGCAAAGTCTTCATGTTGATAGCTCCCTGTAACCTTCTCATTCCTGCCCTGGGGTCATCCTCATGCCATCTACTTCTCAGTCAGTGTTATCATTGCTCTCACATAGTCACTGGTGCCCATAGTCTCACATGCAGCCCTGTCCATTTAGGAAGTAAAGGGAAGTTTCCTGGCAAATAACTCTAACCTTTGCTGCATTCATAACCTGTGTTTCCTACAAACACAGCACTCAGTGGGCTGAACTGGAGTTGTTAGTGTAATTGTTGTTAATTTCCCATTAGCCTCTTAAGTCTTGGAGAGCAAGGGATTGTCTTTACCCATCTTTGCATCCCTAACAGCTGGTACAGAGCCTCTCCTGGCCCAGTGAAGATGCCCAATACATGCTACTGACAGACTGTGAATGAATGAATGAACACTGCAAAGATTTTATTTCAACCTGGGCTCCATCTCATGGATGACTTACCCTAGATGCTTGAAAACATCTGGAAAGCTCTGGAATTCCTGCCCCACATTAACCACAGGTGTATTTTCCTTGTAGACCCAAGCAGATGTTCTTTTCTGGCAAAAACTAAAGAAGGGAAATCTTCACTATCCTCTTGACAGTGAATTTAGAAATAAAAACCAGTTGTAAATAAGAAAAATTCTTTCACAGATGGACTTTTTATGTTCTCATTTCTGCTGCATGTTGCAATTTACAGTGAAAGGCACAGATCAGGATACATTTATTCACTGATTTGACAAATATTTATGAAGACCTTTTAAGGCATCAAATGTTGAAGATATTCAGATAATCAGATATATATCTTACCTACTCTTGTGGAGCATAGAGATTGACAACTAAGATAAGACTTTAAGTTGGAATAACTAATTCAAAATAATACATGAAGTTCAATGAACTGGAGTCCCAGCTGTGCACTGTGCCAGCTGCTGAGAGACAAAGATGCTTCAAACAAAATCTCTGACTCAAAATAGATCACAACGCAGGGAGACCAGCTCATAAAAAGATCATCTCTCTGCTGTGATGGGGCAGAGATGGAGGGATACTCAAAATGCTAAAGGAGCATGACGCAGGGTGGGGCAAAGCGAGGTGGGAATTAGAAGAATTCTCAAAGGATGAGATACCCAAGCTGAGTTCTTAAATAAGAGTAGGGGTTTGCCAGGCAAGAAGGGGATGAATAAGGAGTCAAAATTTCTGTGACTCAATTGAAGGATCAAAACAGCTAAGGGCCGGAATATAGGAATACTGAAGAGCTCTGGGAATTCTGAGGACGGAGAGATCAGTTGCACCTCAGAGATAGGTGGGACCTCATGAAGGTTAAGTAGGATTTGCAGCATTGAGACAGGACATCCTATGCTAATGGAAAGTGTCTGAGCAGACATACAAGTGGTTTCCTGTCTCTCTTTCTCTTCCAGTCTTGGTCTTTCTTGCTCTCTGAATGCTCATCTTTTGAAATATCTTGTTCATCAAAAAATTCAGGTATTAAAAATTATATGTTTTTAAAGTCAAAATTAAAACTATTTAAATACAAAGGATAATCGAGATTTATTTCATGTATCAATTTTTTGTTCACTAAAGTTGGTTGGTGTTGTCCAAGTAGTGGGCAAGGGATTAAAGATGTGTGATGCTCATCTTCACTTACCAATGTCATTCATGTATTTCTGTAATTAACTGCATGAACAGGTTCTTTTGAGGATGGCTTCCAAAGTCTAGATTTGAAAACCCCTTGAGAATGTAATGCTTGGCCCAAATGGTTCTTCTGTCCCAGCTTCAGACTATGGTAGATATTTTCCCTTTAATTTCAGAAAGTATTTGCTGAGGATGTCATGGGTGTACTTTATGGTTTGGTGGGGACATCTCGGTTCTAGTGTACACATTAGCCCTCTGGCTGTTCCCTCTATGTTCTATCATGTTAGGCTTCCACTTGGGGACAGAGCTTAATCCAGCCTCCAGGACCTTCCAATGAGAGCAGAAAGCTCTTCACTGCCCTAATCCCTGGGTGGGACCCAGATGTGAAATTTGTTCATCTTACAAATCAATAATAAAATACTAGGAAAAGATTGGTGCCTTCCTAAGATGCTGATGGAGAAACTCAATTGGAAATTCCAAGGCACTTTAGAGCAGTAAAGCTCTCAAATGAACTGATATGAAAGGGAACACCAGTGCTTTTGTGTGTATTGTCCTCCTGTTCCCTGGTGAGCTCAAAGATTTCTCTTAATTTTTGTTGTGTTTTTAAAATAGAGTTCTTCTGTACTCTGGAGCTCTCCTCTTTGGTATCTAAGAGGAGAATTACAGGTAACATTGAGGGTCTCAGAGGGTCTGTGTGACTAACCACTGCTCATAAATATGAGTGAGGTCAGAAACCCCTGTGGTGATTCCTCATGGCCTCTCCCTAAATCACAGCCAAATTTTTCATGGGAGGATCTTCAGGAAAGCCAAAGGTTATGTTCTCTGCTCTCTTTTTTAAATATGTCACATTACATTGGACCTAGAGACTTGGGGTCCCTCACAGCTAGTGGTACAGTCATAGCTGTGGTCTTCATTAAGATTTAAATCACTTAAAGTCCCATAACTCTTTCCCTGACCTCCAATGTAAAGAAGATGTACAATACCAAAAGGGTTTTCTGTGAGTCTATGATTTATTTTTAAAGTTAAAACACTGTTGACATAATAATGTGTAATTCTTTAGGTTACAAAATCTATGCCACATATAATTTTTTTTCGAGTAAGCTCAGATGGTCAATTTTTTAAAAATATAACAATGACTCCCTATTGTGGCATTTTTCATATTTAGTTCAAATGATATGTAATAGAGGATATGTTAGGTGATTTACTTTCACAAAATCAAGTGTAGTTGTCTAGGTAATAGTAATAATGGTAGTAGTTGTGGAAATAGTGCCTTCATAGTGGAGTGGAATATGGATAATTTTCATGTCATTACTGTATAAAACCCATAATTCTTAGCAGCAAATCCATTTACACATAGCTTTAAGGGCCAAAAAAACTTGAGCAGATATCCAAAGCTGGCTCTCATATTACCTAGCTTTCATGAATTAGACATATTTACTATGGAGTAGTATCATAAATACTTAAAATTAAACTACAACTGTCAAGATGAAGAAAATATACTTTATGATTCAGAATGTCTCCTTTTATGGCTATATTTAGTAGCCTCTCATCCCTCAATTTCATTAATCCATAAAACATTTCCTGTTCAATAATACAAAATAAGAAAATGCCATATTTTGGCTTTTAATGTAATTTTTAAAGCAAAATTATTCTCTGTGTTTGTGATAATTTTGGCAAAGGAAGGATAATTATTATTTTTAATCCTCAAGATTATACAATAAAGTAATAAATAATAAGTGCCCTTCATCTTGTGAGTGTATTCTTTTTCTTTTTTTTCAGAGATGCACTGTTTGTCATGAATATGGCATTTGTTTGTTTGAAACTTATTGTGGAATCATATTTGGGCTAAAGTTTAGGCTACTGTGTAGTCTTAGGCAAATCAGTTAACCTCTTTGAGCCTCAGTCTTTTCATCTGTAGAATGGGGATAATATCTAAATCTTGGGCTTTTTTGTAAGGATTAGTGATATTGCACGTATGTTGTATAGTGCCTAGCTTCAAGTTGGTGCTAAAAAAATGCAGCTATGATATGAAAATAAATTATTATATAACAAATACATGCAAAAAATAAATGATAAGTAAATGTATCTATTGTATACTAGGTACTGTGTTATCTACTGGAAATTTTTTGAAAAAGGACATTTTAGCTTCTATTCTCAAAAGGCTTTTGATTTGGGGAGACAGGAGGGCAAGAGAGATGCACACAGAAAATTATAAAATGAGCCAGACCATGTTTAGATTTCTACACATGGGATTATGGACAGTGCTTGGGAGCCCAAAGGTGGGAGTAATTCATTTTGGCTAGGGTAAGGGAAAGGAAGGAGTCAATGAGATATTAGGGAAAACTTTATTTTTAAAAAATCATATTTGAGTACCTTGAAGAATAAACAGAATTTGGATCAGTGGAAGAAGAAAGAACATCTCAGTAGGAGCAGATACCATTAGAAAAGGCACAGTGGCATAGGACATGCCCACAGAGCTTGAACTGTAACTTGGCTCTTCCCAGGTCTCCAGACTCCTGGCCCAACCTGCAGGTTTTGGGGTTGCCAGCTTCCACATTTGCATGAGCCAGTTCCTTATATCAATCTCTTTCTCTTGTAGATAGATAGAGGTAGAGATGCATAGATATATGTGTGTATATATGTATTTATTTACGCAAACATCCTATTATATATACACACACATCCTGTATATATACATCCCGTATATATCCTATGTACGTGTGTGTGCATGTATATGTATATACACATACATTATTTCTGTTTCTCTGGAGACTCTAATATAGATAGAAAACTCATATTTAAGAGTTTATGGAAAATCGAAAGAACTTGCTTCTATTTAGATATGAATAATGGCCATAAGCAGTGTCAAGATACACTATTAGTTTCAGAGTCCCTCAGAAGCGACTCAATTCCTTTACTGAAGTCATTCTCTGTTTTTATCAACTCACTGTTTCTTGGGTTTTTAGTCCCCCACTTACTACATGGCCCTCCGCCAGCAGCATTTTGGATATGATGGGGTTAAGGTGTGCTGCCAGGGCACCGTTCTCTGGAAGCTGCCTGAAATGATTGCATCTGTTGGGCTCCCTTTTCACTTTCCCCGCTTCAGGAGTCAGAGAGAATAAGGCACATGTTATCTTGTCATGTTTTCTGCATGGCTGTCTGAATTCCTTAACACCTAGAGGCACATTACCAGATTCCAAGGTTTGCAACCACTTGAACTGACTTATTCTTAAATGAAAACTGTAAAAAATCATATCTTTCCATGCTCTGCAAAAGCTGATGCGTGCTGCATTAAAAAAATCAGGGGCCAGGAGTGGCCCCATCTTACTGATGCTTTTATTATAATAATAACATCTCATATTTGACGGCTGCTTCATTTACTGCTTCATTTACTTTTATAAGTGTTATCTTATTTGATCTTCACAAATATTGGATCGGGAAGGAGTTCTTATCCTAATTTTATGTACAGACGCTTATGGAAACCTTGAGAAGTCAGGTGGATATAAACACAAAAGTGTGAAAGTATTAGTTACCCAGTTGTGTCTTACTCTTTATGACCCATGGACTGTAGCCTGCTAGTCTCTTCTGTGTATGGAATTTTCTAGGCAAGAATACTGGAGTAGGTTGCCATGCCCTTCTCCAAGGTATCTCACTGACCCAGGGACCCAGGTCTCCTGCATTGTAGGTGGATTCTTTACTCTCTGAGCTACCAGGGAAACCCATAAACACACAATCTGATGATAACTGGGGGAGTTGGAATCTCCGTCTTCATCTTCCAATTCTAAATCTCAGGTTTCCTCTCTCCTCTTAGCCTCCCACCTCTTAATCCATCCTTCAACAACACTTATTTATTAATTTTTATGTCAGATGTTGTCTCAGGTATTGGAGATACAGTGGCCAATGAGACAGACCTCTTCATGGACCATTTCCATGGACCGTCTTTATGGAGCTTGGAGTCTAATATAGAAAATGGGCATTAAAGAATGTAAGTAATTAATATCAGTTGTGAGAAGTGCTATGGAAGAAAAATATAGGAGGGGTTTATAGTGTATAAATATGCTCATTTATCCAGCCTTGTCTCAGAATAAAATGTTGCCTATAAGCAAATATTCCAGATAACTGAGACTGGCCCCTTCAAACGTAACACTTTCATTTTGGATGAAAGTGTTTTGAAAATATATTAGAATCTTCTCTGCCTTCTTAGGGGCATGTGGGATATATGTTTTCCTTACCCTCTGGATCAAAGAAGGACCTATGGTTTTAGAACTGTATGGAATTCATATTCATCAGGAAACAAATAGCATACTCAAAAAAGGTAATTGGGGAGGAATTAAATGGAATCCTTACAAAGGTGTGCTGTGCTTAGTCTCTCAGTTGTGTCTGACTCTTTGCAACCCTGTAGACTATAGCCCCGGAGAAGGCAATGGCAACCCACTCCAGTACTCTTGCCTGGAAAATCCCATGGACGGAGGGGCCTGGTGCGCTGCAGTCCATGGGGTCGCTAGGAGTCAGACACGACTGAGCGACTTCACTTTATTTTTTCACTTTCATACATTGGAGAAGGAAATGACAACCCACTCCAGTGTTCTTGCCTGGAGAATCCCAGGGACAGGGCAGCCTGGTGGGCTGCTGTCTATGGGGTCGCACAGAGTCGGACACGACTGAAACGACTTAGCAGCAGCAGCAGACTATAGCCCATCAGGCTCCTCTGTGCATGGGGACTCTCTAGGCAAGAATACTGGAGTGGGTTGCCATACCCTCCTCCAGGGGATCTTCCCAACCCAGAGATTGAACCCAGGCCTCCCACATTGCAGGCAGATTCTTTACTGTCTGAGCCACCAGGGAAGCCCTACAAAGGTGTACGTAAGTCCAAAAGAAAGAGAGGGAAAAGTTTCCAGAACCAAAGTTGTGTAGCTGTAGGAGAGGGCTGTTCCCTTCAGCCAAATACGCACCAACCTCATTCTCCTCCTGCCCACTCTGGTCTGCTGAGCCAGCGTGCATTCAGAGGGCAAAGGTGTCCCTCCAGCTACCCTCTGTAGGGCAGGTGAGAAGAGTGTGGAGGGTCTGGACTGGCAAATGAATGAATGGTAGATGAATAATAGCCTCTTCTGATCCTTGCTAGCTCATCTGATTCTCACAGACTTCTCTGCCACTGCCACTATTTTTAACTCCAATTGCCATATGAATGGTCTCCCTGCTTGCACGCATAGTTGGCCCTTATAGCAAAATCCACTCTTCAGCCCCCAGAAGCCAAAGTGATTTTAGAAAAAGCCCATGAAGCAGATAATGTGCTCCCTGCCTCTACCCCACTGCTTACAACAGGCCAAATGCTTCCCATTGCCCCTAGATGAAAATCCAGACTCTTCCCTAAACTCGGGGCCCTACCTTAGCAGCCCAGCCTCCCTTCCTAGCTTCTCTGGGTACCTTTCCCTTCTTTGTGTGTGCCTGTTGCCTGTGATGCCAATTTGTTCTTGCATCAGGAGCTTCATACTTTCTGTTCCCCCTGCTTGCTGGTCTCTCAAACCTGGCAGTTTAATTTTTCCATTTCTTCTTCCTTTTCCTCTGCCCCCTTTTCCTTGTTCTCCAAAGCAACTTACTTTTTTTTTTTTTGAGGTATAATATCATACATTAATAAAATTATAAGTGTGCACACCTCAGTGAATTTTCACACACATACACACACACATACACATATATCTACCTCTCTCTCATCTATATATATAGATATAAGGCATTTCCAGGTACCCTGGTGCTCCTTCCAGTCAATATCTGCCCCCTTTCCTCAAGATATAAAAGTATTTTGAGCTCTGTCACCACAGGCCAGTTGTGCCTGCTTTTGAACTTCATATAAATGCAATGGTACATTTGGGTCAGTCTTCTGCTTAAGAATGTCTATGAGATTTTTCCATGTTGTTCCTTATACCAGCAGTTGGTTGCTTTTGCTACATAGTATTGCAGTGCATGAATGAACTAGAGTTTATTTATCCATTCTACTGGCTGAAAGACATTTGTTTCTAGTTGCTGTTTCTGGTTTCCTGTTGCTATTATGGGGAATACTGCTATAGGTATTCTGTTGGGTATATATGCTCTGGAGTGGAATTATTGGGCCACAGAAAAGGGTTTATTTTAGCATCTCCAACTCTGTCCCACACCACAAAGTCCCACTACTTCCTCCACCTCCACAAACTTCCAACTACTCCTCAGATTTCGAGGTATACCCACCTTTGGAGCGATTCACCACATGGGACAGACCCTAGAGTCAGGCTTGGGCTATGTGGGCAGGTCAGTGGGGTTCTCAAGCCCCTGAAGTGCAGGCTAGAAGGGAGGGTGGGTTCAGGCTACAAAGTGGGTGAGTTCTCAAGGCCTACAGAATTCCCCTGATCCTTCCTCTCCACCTACCATGGGGTGGTCCAGGGCTTTGAAAGCCAGAGCAAGGCTGAGGGTGGTGGGCCTTCTTGAGCATGTCCCTCCCCTATACAAGTGTTTCCTTGTCATTCTTCTGACTCTGAAGTTATCTTGTTTATTTATTCTTTCCTTGTTTATTATCAGTCTTCCCTACTAAAACTGATGCTGCAGAAAGGCAAGGGTCTCGACTCTCTTATTCACTACCATATCCCCTGGGCATAGACTCATACCTGGAACATAAGTGAGAAAACAGACATCTGGACTTGTTAAAAAATGCCCCCTAAATGACTGTCACAGACATTGAGATTAAGGGCCCAAAGGGTGAACGGAGGAGCAGTGACCCTTTTTGTTTGCTCTCTGGTTTTGGTTGAGAGGCCTAGGATTACTAACCCATCTGAGACTTTCTTGGTTGTAACAATAAATTTCAATAAACAATAAATTTATTAACAATAAATTTCTGCCTCCTGACAGCCTGAGTCCTGGGCAAATGGAGACCCCTGATTGATCTCCCCATCAGGTATGGTCAGAAAACTGATTCAGGAAGAGTTGAATTTCTCTGATAGTTGAAGGGCCAGCTTGGTCTTCTTAGCACCTCCTTACAGTGTTAAGAAAAAGAGCACTTCTCAGAATTGAGTGAAGATGAAACATGTATGTTGTATTCTGATCAGAATTGGATTAAACATCATGTGATTAGAGACAGCCATTTTCAAAAGTTTGTCATATCCAGGCTGAAAATGTGAATCATAAAGAGGATGTAATTGGGATGACATCTCGTTTTCAGCAGCTTTCTCTTCATTACTTTCTGAATGATGTTTAGGTTCTGTTCTTCCTCCATTTATTTAAATATTTTATGAAAATGCACTATTTGATGACATTTTGGGCACTGCTAATGATGAAGACTTATTGTCCAAGATGCTAAGTTGAAGAGAACAGAAATTACAGTGTCTGAGGAAGGTCTGGCAGCAACAACACAGGGCCCAACACAGCCAGAAGTTCCAGTGAAAGGGGTAGAGGGTACATACACAGTACTGTCCCAGGAGGGTGCCCAGTCCCAAAGTGAGTTCTTGCTAAAGCAGAACGTTTAGCTGCTGAGACACCCCTCTCCGTGAGGTACTCTTTGGATTTCTTTCTGCTGAGAGTTACAGGGACCTGAATAAGATTGCTAAACTTTGTGAAGGGGTTAATGTCTACCATGTAGATTGAAGTCAAAAGATAGCCAGTTCAGGACTTCAGCTCCATTGTGCCAGCAGGGACTAGTTGCTAATTTTCTGTTTAGCCATTTTTACCTTGTGGTTTTTGTCCTAATGCTTATTTTATGATTCCAAGATGGTTGCTTTACCACCTATATTTGTCTCTGTTCCAGTCAAGGAGGAAGGGAAGAGTGAAAGGCAAAATGTGAGTGTCAGGGAATTAAAAGAGTTTTCAAAGAGGCATCGTCTAGCATTTCCTATTTGTATCTCATTAGCTAGAGCTGTGTCACATGGCCACCTATCCATCTCATTGGTGAGGACTTTATCAAGTGGCCACCTATCCATCTCATTTTGTTGTTGTTGTTCAGTCTCTAAGGCGTGTCCAACTCTTTGTAATTCCATGGACTGCAGTAGGCCAGTCTGTCTTCTACTATGGAGTTTGCTCAAATTCATGTCCATCGAGTCCATAATATTATCCAACAATCTCATCCTCGGCTGCCCCCTTCTCTTTTTGCCTTCAGTCTTTCCCAGGATAAGAATCTTTTCCAATGAGTCAACACTTCAGGTTGCTGAAGGATTGGAGCTTCAGCTTCAGCATCAGTCCTTTCAGTGAATATCCATGTCATTGACTAGAGCTGTGTCACATGGCCGCTAGTCCATCTCATTGGTGAGGGCTGTGTCACATGTCTCCTATAGCTGCAAGGGATGAGGAGGTAGTCCTTTTAGCTGGAAACATCACTGTTTTCCATCCTACCTCTATTTCAAATCAGAGTCCTATTAGTAGGGAAAAGGAAGAGCTATGGGGTAGGCACTTAGCAGTGTTAGTCACAAGAAAAGGGTCTCTCCATCACCTTTTCCAAGATTAGAAATCTATGTCTTATCAGGGTGTATGCTTAGTTGGAGGGAGTGTATAAAATACAATAGAAACTCCAGGCAATGTATTACACAAAGTCCCTTGGTGAAATGAAGTACCAAATAAATAGGAATAAGCAGTAGGAAGACTTCAGAAAATGTCATTTGAGTGTGGTGCAAGGGAAAAAAATCTCCAAACTTAACTTTATTTAGAAGAAATGAGAAATACTTTATAATCAAATTAATCCAGCACATGGTTCATACAGCAACTAAACTTATGATTTAACACTGTGCTATTGATTTGAGAGATAATGCTAATTGCTACTTTTGTCTTTTTAAATGATCATATTTTCACTGGTGATATAGGACTAATACATGGAAAGTTAAATAAGAACCAACTGAATAACTTCCCAATAAGAGATGGAGAGGTCACTGGGCTGAAGTGGTCAGGAAAGCCTTCATTGAGAAAGGGAGGCTTGAATGGGGATAGGGGATTGTATTTGTGCAACTGGAGAAATGGTGCAGGAGTCCCAGGGTTATTGAAGTTATAAACTTGGGATAAGTTGTTCTGCATGAGGATATATGAGAAAACCATCTTAAGGGTAAGTGTGCAGGGACTGCTAGAGGCCTACATATTACTATCCTCTCCCCTTTCCTTCATTGGAAAATCCCTACTTTCATTGGAATATTCTCTTCTTCATTGGGTATAGAAATATGTCCATTTATAAAAATACACTTCATAGCATGTCTTGCAGCAAAAATGGCACATGATGTATAACTGTAAATCTTTGGGGGAGAGTAATACTCCCAGGTCAGATCTTTAAAAGGTCCTGATACAATTGTAAGCATGCACTTTTTGTTATTTTGTCCCTCTCTTCTGCTGCCTAAAACATTGATGTGATGGCTGCAGCTACAGTGGCCATTTTATGACCATGAGGTCATCTTGAAATTTGCAACTATAAGGTAAATATTACAGAGCAAAAAGGTATGCAGTGCCTGTTGTTCTTTGGTGCTAACAATACACGAGAAGATTTCAGTGGTTATCTGACCCAGGGTTCAGATAATATGCTCAAGAAAAAATGTGGTAAGGAGTGAGATATACTTACTGTTAAGCATTGGGCCATAATCCCCAAATCTGGCCACTTAAAAGTCTTGCCCAGAAAGGAGAATCAGGACCTACCTGTTGTATGGGATCTAGTGAATGGGCTCCTTGGATCTCTCAAGGGCCTTCCAGGAACATCCCCTGTCCTCTTCTAATGATCCCTCTTCCTTCCTAAGTCTTTGGATCCTCCATAAAGCCCATGCTGAGACTGAGTTAGGGGCACCAGAGACTGAGGCAAGGGGGCAGGGAAGGGGAAGAGGTAATATCTAAGAAACACGGAGAAGCAAGAAGATGGCACAGAGAGAGATGACCAACCTCAGCCAAGGCAACGGAGGGCTTTGGAACATAGATGCCCATGAGAGGGGTCCTGCTTTGGGCAGAAATGGTCAGATACTCTTGCTGTCCCTTGCTGATGGATGCCCAGGAAGGGTGTGGCCTCTGCAAAAGAGTTGAGAGAAGACCTGAAGGTGCTAACAGATGGAGGCCATTAGCTAACTGCTTTTCTAGCTGGACAGCAGTTCTTCTTGAAAGGATCTTAGCAACACCTCCATGGCTGTCACAGCCCTCTTTCCACATTCCTCTCCATTTAACTCTCCTTCCCCAGAGCTCCCTACCAGACTTCTGAGACTATCTACCCCATCTCAGAGACCTGCAAGATCTGAGTCCTCTCTTGCATCTGGCATATTTCTCCACCTTGGATATCCACTTACTGCTGAGGCATCTCTCCCCTGCCCTTTCTGCTGCCATGTGATGTGGACAACAACGTACTGTTTTAGGGTCTCCCAGCTTGGAGACTGGGAGGGAAGAGAGTGAGCACTGGCTGTCTGGTGGTTGGGGAGGGCTGCAAAGAGAACTTCCATGCTGGCTGCAGCTTGTTCTTGGCTAACATATTTAAAATGCAACAAACCTCACAGCTCAAAGATGACTGTCTTCCACAGACCCCCATGTACATAGTTTGAACACTATTTCCTAAGACCTGTACACTCAGATCGTGTTATGCTAAGAATGCATCTGCTTCTTTCCGAGAGCAGCATGTGTTTCCTGGACCCCAAAGGGAGCTAGGCTCAGTTCCCTATAGTCCAGGTGACCTTCCCTGAGGAGAAGGAGACTCACTCAGGTCCACTCTGACATTCCACAGTGATCCCATTCCATCCCCATAGTCACCACGCAATGCATTATGTTCATTACTTGTTATTCCAGGCAGTCAAGATGCCATGTGTTGAGGCAATTGAAAAGAGGGAATGAGGACATGGATGCAGGTCCCCAAGGCAGCCAAGTCCCTTCACTGTCTGATGACCCGTGCTCACTATGAGAGTCTGGACTGTATGGATCCATCCATTCCTTTGTTCAGTATCAGGCAGTTCTGTGAGCCAGCTGGTCCCTGATTCAGGTTAACTGTGTTTTATTTTTTTAAAATAATGTTATTTTAATTAATTAATTTATCTTTGGCTGTGCTGGATCTTCATTGCTCCATGGGCTTTTCTCTAGTTGTGGTGCTCAGGCTTTTCCCTGTGGTCGTTTCTTTTGTTTTGGAGCACAGACTCGAGGTGCGTGGGCCTCAGTAGTTGCAGCACATGGGCTCAGTAGTTGAGGCTTCTGGGCTCTAGAGCACAAGCGCAGTAGTGGTGGCGCTGCTCCACAGGCTACCTGCTCCACAGCCTGTGGAATCCAGCTGGATCAGAGATCAAACCCGTGTTTCCTGCATTGCCAGGTGGATTCTTTATCACTGAGCCACCAGGTAAGACCTGGGTAACTGTGTTTTAAAGGAGGCACAGACACTAATGTCATTTATAACCTTAGCCAATATGGACCAAACATTGCCAGACTCAGGCTGAGCCCTTCTCCTGTGCTTTCTTCTCATAGCACCCCGTGAAGAAGTTGGAGATATTTTCCATCTGTGCTATGCTGCTGCTGAAGCTTTGGTTTAGCAACATAGAGCAGTTTGCTCAAGATCACATAGCAGGTAAGTGGCAGCGTTCTGACACCAGGGTTCAGATCCTCTGTTGCTAGGCTGTGTGGCTGCTTTCTTAGGAAATGAGGAGACATTGGAGGTCTTTAAAGCAAAGCATGGACTGCTAAAATTCACATGTGGGAGGGACTACAGGGCAATGTGCTGCTGGGCCAGGTTGCCACCAAAGGCACCAGAAGAGCCAGCATGCTGGGACCCAGATAGTCTTGAGAGATGTAGCTGGAATGATCAAGGGATTTTCCCCTTAGGACCGATTTTTGAAAATAATCTGCAGTTAAGAAAGATTAAAGATGACCTTGGAATATAATTCCAAGTCCATAAAAGCAACCACTGGTTATAGACGATGTGAACACAGACTTATTCTTTTAAATCCAGAAGATGAGAAACAGGTGGCCCCTCTTGTTCTAGGACAAAAAGAGAGGCTTGTTGCTTCCCACAGCTGGCGGTGTGTGTGAGCACTGGGGGCTCTATGTAGATCAGAAAGAGCAAGTACTTTGTCCTCCCTCAGGCCATTGCTGAGGGAATGTGTGGTGTCCAAAGGTCTTACAGATAAATGTGGAGCTTTTGTTCAGATGACATTTTGTGAGACAAATACAAGATGTGCTGCTGTTGGGGAGTGGAGGCCTCCCAGTTTATAGCAGCTTCACAGAACAGGACTGAAAACCATAGGGAGAATTCGGATTCCATGTCTGCATGCAACCAGCATTTCTGAATCTTGTGATACAATAACACTTCTGGGGCATCAGGCGGCATAAGAACCTTTTGAGGTCATCAAGTAGTAAGAGAGTGAATAATAGACCTGGGAACAAGAAAGTTAAGAAGGAACAGCACGCAAGAGGTGGTATCTGTAAAACCTGGGAGAAAGGCCTGCAAAGACGCTGCCCTGGGCACAACCAGCCTGGTAGATGGAATTAGAAGAGATGATGGTGGGGTTGTGGATTTAAGCACACACATCTGCTTCCTTAGGGTGTTTGCTTGGGGAATTAAAGGAAAAATCCCTGTTATCAGTTCAGCCTGAAATTGTACAATGCTTGTGATTTGTAAGAGTGGGATGTACAATCCAAGCATCTGGTCTGAGATGTGCTCATATCCAGTCATAAATTAGGATATGGCTGGGGGTAAGGTTTTCATCCAGTTATAAGATTTGTGGTGCTTATTTTTATGTTTTTGGTTTGGAAGTCAGAAGAGAAGTGCAAACCACATTTGGACTGACTTTCACTTTTGGAATGAGATAGTAGCTTTCAAACAATTTTTTCAGTTGCTTCCAAATATTTTTTTAAGGAGCAGAATTGTTTTCAAATGAAATCTTACTTAGGATTCCATGATATTGAATAGACAATGCAGTAGTTTATCAGCATAAATTTATTCTTTAAGTCTAAATGTGTAATATTTCTTTTAAATAAAGTTTACCAGGGAGAAAAATGGATGTGTTTTGATGATCAATGATATTTTAAATTAGAACTTAACATCACAGTTTTTATTAGTTTCCCAATCCAATTTGTTCCATGTGTTTTTTCATTGTTACCACAGATTTGAGAAAACAATGGTGTACACATATAAAGGGCAGTAAAAGCTATGACTTGTAAGTAACTTGCTGTTTCAGTTCAGTTCAGTCACTCAGTCATGTCCAATGGACTGCAGCACTACAGTCCAACCCCCTGGACTGCAGCACGCCAGGCTTCCCTGTCCTTCACCAACTCCTGGAGCCTATTCAAACTCAAACTCAAACTCATGTCCATCGCGTCGGTGATGCCATCCAACCATCTCATCCTCTGTCGTCCCCCTCTCCTCCCGCCTTCAATCTTTCCCAGCATCAGGGTCTTTTCCAGTGAGCCGGTCCTTTGCAATTTGCTGTTTAGTCCCACAGAATTTTCTTTAATTAACCACAAGTAGAAAAAGTATTTTATCCTAAGTTTTCCCTCAGAATAAGTTTCATTGGCACATCAGTCAGTATACTAGTTTTTTCCCATTAACTAAATTTTTTAAAATTGAAGTTTAAAAATAGACACTTTGGCTAGTTGTAGTTGTGGTACCTAGTGATATTTCTTCCTGCTATTTTCCTGTTTCAAATTACACCTGTTCTTGGGTAGTTCCAGAATCTTCTGGGACAACCTGGGTGCCATTGGTGGTCCATCATTTTAGTGGTTTTTAATCTGAGTTCCAGGAATTCCTTGGAGGTCCAGTGGTTAGGATGGTGCGCTTTCATTGCTGGGGCCCTGGGTTCAATCCTTGGTCAGGGAACTAAGATCTCACAAGCCAAGGGGCTTGGCCAAAATAATAATAATAACAATCTGAGTTCTGTGTAACTCAGGAGTTTGATGATTTGATTTCATTTAAAAATATATTACCTATTTTCAAAATGTCATCTTAAAAAAACACACATATCTTGTCACATCAGAGACATCTGATGCACTGACTTTACTGTGTATCACCCTAACTTCTTTGGACAGATTTTGCATAAAGCATATTCTGTTATCTTTGGTTAATGGAAGAGTGTACCAAGATTAATCAAGGACTTATCTTCTATGTATCAGAGATTTCTAATTACTTTTACAATACCCACTTTATACTTCTTTCTAAAAATGGAACCCACAACAGTGTACCCAGCTAGAAGACATTTCCCAGTCTTCTTTGCAATAAGATGAGGTGGTATGACCTAGTTCTAGTCAATGATGTATAAACAGAGTATTGTATTGCACTTTCAGGACATCCCTTATGGAAGATTCAGTTCTAGGGTATTCTCCTTTATTGTCCTTCCACACTTTCACTTTCCTTTGTCCTGGAATGTGAATGTGAAGGCTGGGGTTTCAGCAACCACTTTGGACCATGAAGTGATCTTGAGGATGGCAACTTACAGATGATAATTTGCTTGATAGAAGAAACCTGAGTTTACTATGACTGTAGAGCCATTATACTAGCTCTGGAATTCCTACCTCTACCTCTTTCACTCCATGTTTAAACTGTACTTATATATGCCTACATGCATGTTCAGTTGCTCAACCATGTCCAGCTCTTTGCAACCCCATGGACTGTAGCCTGCTAATAGTCAAACCTAATTTCGATGCTATCAGAAAACTCTGTCAAGAAGGAAACTATGAATCTTCAGGTTGGTAGATGTTCCAGTTGACATCCTTTTGATTTCATGCTATGGACACTCAAGTAATGGTGGATTAAATAATACAGTTATTTTATATAATGGAAAGTCAGAAGATAGGTGGTTACAAAGTTGGCTCAGCAACTTGGTAATCTCACAGTGGATCCAGGCTCTTGCCCTTTTTCTGCTTTTCCAACCTCTGCATTTAAGAAATATCTACCCCCTCAGTCTCAAAATATCTATACAAATTCACACTTGAAAAATAGAGCAAGGAGGATGACCTATCTTTGAGCATCCCTATATATATATATTATTTTTTTTAATCAAGAAGAATATATTTCCAATATACCCTCAAGTATACTTTGCCTTATTTGCCAGACCCAGAAATTTTGCCCACCAGTCGACCGTTCACTGACAATGAAATGGATTACCATGATTGACTTAAAAGCAAATACAAGTTATCCCTTGAGATTGTGCACTTTGCAATATAAACAAAACTGAGATTCTATAAACCAGAGGAGAAGAATTAAATGACTCCTGGATCAGTAACATAATAGACTTTCCTAAGAGATTTTTAAAATTGCATTAGCAGGTCAGCTAAAGAGCAGTGAGCCTAATGGAACCGATCAGTATGCAGGGCCTCCTGGGACTCACCTCTGTCCATAAGAGAGGGTAGAGGTAACTCCTAGGCTGGCCATGTGGAAGCCAGAGAAGTCTATCAGGCAGGACATTCTTGAGAAATATTGTGGTTCTGTGGTGATCGGGTGAAGCTGCAAGGGACCTGCTGTCTGCAAAATCCATGCCCACAAGTCTCAATTCATCTGCAATTGCTGGGAAATGAGGTTGACTACATTAACAAAATGTGTCTAAAGTGTTAAATCATTTTTCCTGTAGGCTGTGCTGTGTTCAGTCATGTTGACCCTATGGACTGTAGTTTGCCAGGATCCTCTGTCCATGGAATTTTCCAGTCAAGACTACTGGAGTAGGTTGCCATTTCCTACTCCAAAATCATTTTTCCTAAAATGTTTATTATTCAGCTTTCTTTGCTAAAATATATGAATTTTTTTTTTTAACCACTCCATGCGGCTTGTGGGATCTTATTTCCCTGACTAGAGATCAAATCAGCAACCCCTGCATTGGCAGCATGGACTCTTAATCAGTGGACTGCCAAGGAAGTCCAGTATGAAATATTTTTAAGCATTTTTTGGTAGATCACAGTCATCTTCTTAACAGCTTTGTTAAGATATAATTTACAGGCCGTAAGATTAATAACCTGTTTAAGTGCTCAGTTCAATGATTTTGGGGCTTCCCGGTTAGCTCAGCTGGTAAAGAATCTGCCTGCAGTACAGGAGACCCCATTTCGATTCCTGGGTCTGGAAGTTACCCAGTGATTTTTAGTATGTTTGAAGTTGTATACCCTTCACCACTATGTAATTTTAGAACATTTTAACCACTCCAAAAAGAAACCCTGCACTTAGCAATCACTCCCTGCTATCAGTCTCCTACACACCTTCACGCATCCCTCTCCCAGCCCCAGCCATACGCAACCCCTCATCTGGTATTTGTCCCCATGAATTTGCTTACTCTTGGTGTTTCGGGTGAAAGGGGTCACATAGTCTTTATGTATGACTTCATCCACTGAGAATGTTTTTGAAGTTAATTCACATTGCAGCATGTATCAGTACTTCATTTTTATTGCCCAATAGCATTCCATAGTATGGATATACCACATTTTGTATATCAGTGGATGGACGGTTGCACTGTTTTCACTTTTTGGCTATTATTCATTATATTGTCATGAACATGTATATTTGTGGTTTTGTGTGGACATAAGTTTTCATTTCTAAGAGTATCAATTTTTATAGTGTTTTGTGGAAGAAGATGATGTTAAATAATAATAAAGAGGCATAAAGGCTTATAATATAAGGTAGAGTGTGACTTCTCTCCCGTATTATTTGTGTGGCAATAGTGATACTGTTTAGAGCCATTGAGAAAGGTTCAGAGAGGGCAGAATTCCAGTGAGGGAAGAGGGGCAGTGAGAGGTGTGTATGTGCGTGTGTGTGAGAGAGAGACTGTGTATATACACATTCATATGTGTATCTTGCTTTAAGCCTTAGTGTCATTTACTAATCAGTCTTCTCCCACTGACTTACATCATAGTATCAACTCATTTTAGCAACAGCCATTGAACCCTGCCTGTACAAGGCATTGAGCATCTCTATATTCACTGTGGCTACTAACACTTTCTCTAATGTCTGTCAGCTTCTCACTGTTCTCTGGCAGCTGCCTCCTGGTTAGTAAAGGAATATTTGGTAGGCTGGAGTATAGATGTAGGCAGCATAATTTCAGAATTTTAAAATATATTTATTTGTTTGGCTGTGCCAGGTCTTAATTGTAGCATGCACAATCTTTTGTTGTGGCATGAGAACTCTTAGTTGAAGCATGTGGGATCTAATTCCCTGACCAGGGATGGAACCTGGACTCCTGCATTGGGAACTCAGAGTCTTAGCCACTGGACCACCAGGGAAGTCCCCTGAATGTTTTTCTAAAGTGCTTAATCTTTTTATAAATCAGATAACTTTTTCTTTCTTTCTTTCTTTTTTTTTTTGTAGGTTTGGATATGTGTGAATATAGATGAAGAGTAAAAATAACTGCCTTTTAATGAGTTATCTTTATTGCTAGGCAAGAGTTTTTTCACCCTTGCTGCACATTAAAATCATGTGAAGGAGCTTTGAAAATGTCCTGGCCCCACTCCTAGAGATTACTGATGTAATTGGTCTGGGATGAGACAGAGGCATTAGTTTTATTAAAATATCTCCAGGTAATCCTCAGCTACATCCTGGCTTGTGAGCCACTTACACCAAACAGCGTCACGGGACGGTGCTTTTCATGCATTATCTTTTCATGCAAATCTTCTTCATAGCCTGTGTGGTGGATGTCAGTATGACCTAGTATAGATTTTAGAAACATTTCTTGAGTACTTACTAGGCGGTAAGCACTTTGAAACGTTGTACTTGCGTCGACTCATTGAATAATGACAATGACCCTGTGGAGTAGATGCTATTATCACCTGCATTTTATAGATGAAGAAGCCGAGTCTCATAACATTTGAGTAACTTGCTCAACATTGTGTAACTAATAAATGGAGGAGGTGGAGGAGTTAGAATTGGAGTTCCATGGTCTTAATGCTCAAGCTCTATTGCAGAAGAGGAAATGAAATTCCAATTTGTTCTAGGAAAATAAGTTATTCACAAAGCTAGTTTGGAAACCAGGCCTTCTGACTTCAAATAATAGTAATACTTCTTTAATACTAGACATAATTACCACTAGTAGTTATAACACTACTACTACTAAAGAAATGATTATTTCTACATTTTGCTCCCATTTATTGAAGACTTTCATGATTCAGATGTTGTGCAAAGGATTTTGTTTCATTTAATTCTTGTACCAACTTACTGAAGCAGCTCCTATTATCTGCATTTTTTTTTTTTTTTCTGGTCTGGTAATTGAAACTTAGAAGGGTTAATAATGGTACCTGAGGTTCTTGTTGGAGCTGGGATTCAAACCCAGGTCTGGCTGACTACAAACTCCCACTATTTCCATGGCACACTGTGCATATAAACATGAATGCATGCACACAGGAATGTTACTACTCTGTTCAGCCCTTCCAACGACTCCTTCTTAGGGGCAATCAGATTCCAAATTTTTTTTTAAAGTCACCAAAGACAGTTATTCTTATTTGAATAAGTGATTCTGAATGAATATTGACACATGTAGGAAGAAAAAAAGATAAAGGGTATATTCAGGGGAAAGTGGAAAAAGTTATAAAAATTTAGTCTGGGCTTCTGGGGTCAAAAATAAGTTTCCGTCATGGGTGTATGAACCATTTCCAAGGCTTGGGTGTGCTGTAGAAGCAGGCGAACTCTAGGAGGGAGGAGGCACAGTTGAGGAGGAGGGAGAGATTGTCCTACCAAAAGAATGAGGGAAGACTGGAAGAGGCCTTGTGGGACCATCTGACCCAGTCTGCATAACTGATACTTAGTCCTGGTGCAGGGAGGACTGATGGGCAGTTAACACAGAGGAAGACTTATGACTTCATAGGATGAGGGTGTAATCAGTTCATGTCCTGGAAACAGGCACTGTGTGCTCAGTTGCTCAGTCGTGTCTCTTTGCAACTTTATGAACTGTAGCCCATCAGGCTCCTGTGTCCATGGAACTTTCCAGGCAAGAATACTGGAGTGGGTTGCCATTTCCTCCTTTAGTGGATCTTACCAACCCAGGGACTGAACCCACATCTCTTGCATTGCCTGCATCTCTTCCTCTTTAACACTGAGTGACCTGGGAAGCCCTGGAAACAGGCAGTCTGGAGGTCTAAAAGACATGCAAACAAAGAAAGGAATGGCATTGGCTCATAGCTCATGATGGCAATTCCAAATACAGGTGAATGGGAAGTAGGGGTCACACCTTTCATTTTTCAGTAACAAGAAAAACTGGGGAGAATTGATGAAACTAATGCTTCATGAGCATTTCTAGGCAACATTCTGGACAAAGTGTATGCTTAAAAAGGCTTCAAGGTACATGCTTTGGGTCAAACTGACAAAACAGAACAGATATTGAAATGTTAGGTCACTGACTCCTTCGCCTGCAATAGAACCATAATCTTTCACTTATGAAAGGTGAGTTTAACCTGGTTGAGAAAGGGTATAGCATTCAATTCTGATGTCCTTCATCAAGGGGCCCCTGGAGACTCTCAGCCTCCAGTGGGCTACTCAGGACCATGTGGTATCCCTGACCACTTCTAAGTTTGGGAGTTTTTGGCAGCAGAGTTGAATTCCATGGACTTCCACCCAGAGGTGATGAATTTATTGAACAAATACGTTCTATCTAGAGAACAGGTCAATTCACAGTCTGTCTCGCGTAGCCTCTGAAAGCCAGTGTTGTTATTTTTCCCCGGGTGTGTGTGTGTGTGTGTGTGGGCACACATGTGTGAAGTTGTAGGTGGGAGCTGGAGGTGGGGAAAAGGGTGAAGGTCAATATTTATGAGTGGGTTTCTAAGATTTTATTTTATTTTTCTTATTTCATTTCCATGATCAACATATGCCTTCTGGTGTCTAAGACCCCGTGATTTTGCATTTATAAGTGACTCAGAACAAAACCTTATTATAGGAAATTAGATTCTTTTGCTTTAGCTTATTTTTCATTTTTGACTTCATAAAAATGGAAAGAAATTCTATTACCAGAGAGAGGGCTTTCACTTAGAATGCTATTAAAACAAATACCTCAAATGCCTGTGATCCAGACTGGACTCTTTCTGTAAAATTGCAAATATTAATATATTCAGCACATTGGCTGAGTTTTCTGCACACCTCTCTCTAGGCCCAGCCCATATAACATGCCTTTTCTCTCCTCTCCAGGCTGCAGGTCCCTTCTTGATTTCTTCCTTCTTTTAATTCCTTGCTGTCAGTATGAGGTACTTCTCCTCTTTACACATGACTAAACTTTGCCTGGAACCGCTCAGATTTCACTGGGGGCAATCTCATACCCATAGGCCTTCAGTTCTAATTATTTAAACCACATGACTAATCTATGGAAAATCCCCAGGTTTTAGCCATTTTCAGACATTCTGGCATCTTTGCAACAAAGATGTGATTTTTCCAAAAGACTGAGTTTCTTATTTGTTGTTGTTGTTCATTTACACCATTCACAGAGTCTTTCCTGATGAATCCTGTTGCCCTTGCCAAAGTGATGACCTATTTTTCCAGTGTCCGGTGTGAGTGGGGATGTTGTTTTTGCCTGAATATTGAATGCAGAGCAGCAGCGTTTATCGAACGCCTACTGTGCACTTAATACTGAGACTGGCAGCTGCAAGCGAGTTGCAAAGAAAGCGCTGACACTGTCTTTGCCCTCAAGGAACTCACTCCCTAATGGGGAAATGGGGTGAAAGACAAACATAGAAGAAAACAATTTAAAAAGAGAAAGAATCAAATAGCAATGACCTCGAGTGCCCAGCTTTGGCTGTCTGCCCATGATGGGACCCACCCCCCCCCACCCCAGGAGCTGAACCTGAGTGGGAGAACAGGGAACAGGATGGAGGGCCACATCTTAGGGACATGCTCTCCCTAACTCAAATAACTTGAGTTATTTGGGGGCTATCACAATTGCTGCTATGTCCATGTCATCATAATTTTTAAACATTTTACTCACTTTTTAAAGGTTATATTTATTTTTAAAAAAATTATTTAAAAATTAGGAGGGAATATTACTATCAGTATTATTACCCTGAATGTAAATAGGTGATAATAAAGCACATATGCCTTTGTATCCATTGTATAAGTACAATGAAAACAAAACAACATCATGACTTTTAGCCAGCTCTCGCTGTCTAAGCTTGAGACTGGTTGTCTTGTTACACAGGGGAGACAGTAACAGTGGTGGAGACTTAACACAGCAGCATGGAGCTGAGACTGCTTCTCTGATGTAAGAAGGGGTGGGAAGAGAAGTGAAAGGGAAATGATGTTCCTGATGTTGTCTCTGTGCTGTGGTTACAACCTGAAGGAACCTGATGTCTGGCCTGGGAGGGGTCACACTGCAGAAAGGCCCTATCTGTCTAGGGACAGCACCCTAGTGAACGAGTCACAATTAGCAGTCTGTTGCTGCTGAGGGTGGCCAGGTACAGTGGCCAATGTGGTTCAGTTGTACTTTAGCAAAACCACTGCTGGATGGTCAATTTCATGGGTGGAGCCAGGCTTTCCTGGTGGATGGGAGCAATTCAAAAGTCACCCAGGCTGTGATGGTCCATGCTGACAGCTCTCTCCTCAGGTCCAAATGTGTACCTGTGAACAGTATGGAGGAGGCAGATCCAACCTGGGGAGAGGGATGAAGCAGAGATAATTGGCTGCACGGGTACTCACTCGAACCTGGGGACCACTTCTGGTTCACCACTTTCCAGTTTTCTCCACCTCTCTGCCCAGCCCCTTGACACCTGCCTTTCCTGCTCTGCCTATAACTTGATCTGCCCCTTGTTGGTTATTTCCTGGCTCCTTGCTGTGCCACCCACACAACCCATGAGACTAAGATTCTCATAAAAAGGTGTTAAAGGAAGCAGAATAAAACACGACTACAGCACTGATGGTCAGACTTTGAGAAGAAGGTATTGAAAGGGTGGTGCCTTCAGGGGCTGGCCCCACTTGCAAACAAGTTTCTACGTTCCATCCTGCTAAAGGATTCAAATGAGAGCTCGCCCCTCCTGAGGTTCAGAACTGTCATGCCAAGGAATTCCACTTTCCCTTCATGCCCCGCCCCACTGGACCACCAGAGTTCTCAGTGTCTGTGTCTGTCCCCATGGCCATGGCTTGTCTGTGACACGATGGAAGTCCAAGTCCCAGCCCTGAATAACAGCAAGATAGACAGAGGGAAGGACATGGGGGCCCAACAGTTGAGGCTGCTCTTCATCCCTGGGCTGTGGGATTTTTGAGCCCCACTAAGTGACAGCTTTGTACTAACAGCATCCCAGACTTAAGGGGTGGGTGGTAGCTTCTGTCTATGCGTGGCAGAGGGTCTGAGGATGGTGAAGTCAGTGTCCATTGCCTAGGTACAGAGGGGCATGCACCTTCCCAAGCAGGCTCTCCCTTCCTTCTGCCCTGTAGCACTCAGATCTGTTTGTATGTCACTTCACAGCTCTGATCATTGCATACCATTGACGGGCTTGAGCCTATTCCCATCCAGGCCATGGAATCTTGGAGGCTGCATTCATATCTTATTTGTCTTTGCATCTGCATTCTTACTGTGGCATTTAGCAAAGTGTGGACATAGCAGCCCGCATTCTTAGCTGGTAGCAGCTGAGCCTCCTTTACTTACAGCAGAAAATGTACGAATGAAATATATGAGTTCACGTGTTCATAGAGTCTGTGCAAGGACTGGTATGAGGCTTGGAACAATGCCCACCCCATCCCCCCATCTCATGAGGGTTGTGAGTAAAGACCTTGAAAAAGAATGTGTGTGTATTAATAATAATAATAATACCTCACTTCTGCCACTGGGCACAAACACCTCAGATCCCAGCTTGACAAGGGCACTGTCAGTGCTGCTGCTTCTCAGCATTGCTTCTCCACCACCACCCACTGGAAAAGCATTCCTCCTGGTTCAGCCTCCTTAGCTTCCCTTTACATCACCATCTCTTGTGAGCATCTCTGATTTTTGACATCCAAGACTGAGAAAGATATGGATCTCTAGTTTCTACTAGGGAAAGTCAGGGCTCTTAAGGAAGCAAATTCTCCAAATATAGGAAGGCTATCTAAAGGATGATGGAGGCCATGAAGCTTGATAAAGTCCCAATGGTAAATATATGTTGAAGGAATGAAATAGAATACCTCATTTATTTTTTCAAAAATTCTTTAAAATGGACCCAAACTGTTGTTTTACATTCATGCCCATCTTGCAGGAGAATCTACATAGAGGGGGATTCCTGCAGCTGCTGGAGTGACTAAAATTTTCAAAAGCATCTTCTGGGTATTTGAGGACAGAGTGACCAGAAGCACCATTCAGTTTTCAGAGTGTAATCAACAGATATTTATTAAGCACCAACTATGTGCCAGGTTGAGCTTTGGACGGATTCCCACCAGCTTACTTAAACTCTGAGCCACATACTGACAATTTTCCACACCATGAACGAACAAATGTGAAAACCCGAGAGAAATTACAGGGGTTTTCATCTGCATTGCATTGTGATGTGGGAGTTAGTCCCCTGGTTATATGGCAAGTCAACTGGAAAATTACTCCAGGCTGACCTGTCTCAGGAAATATTCTAATTTACATCAGTTCTGCAAAAAGGCAGAAGCTGTCTGCTTCTCTGTGGCTGTGTTGGAGGGCTTGTACCACATCTAGACAGAATTGAGTCTTTTTTAAAGCATCACTTCTGTTAAGAGGTGGTTTTGCCTCTATTGGCTTAGCCAGGTTTACTTAAACTGGACACCAGAATATCAAACAGTTCGCTCTGATACCCTGAGCTCAGAAACTTGTGTGCAACTCTGCAGGGCTCTGTAACACTGAGACTTATGGAGATGACAAAAGAATTTGTTGAGAGTGACTGAGACCAAATTCCAAAAAGAGAATAGCTTTTATCAGTCACATAGTGTGGGGTGGGGAGGGGAGAGGTACAAATAACCTAGTTTCTTCCCCTAGTTTATAATATTCCTCTTCTACTCTCCCCTTGCCCTTATCAAAATGGAACATCACAACACTAGAACAAAATTTTAAAAGTATTTGCCAGGAATCTCAGAAACCATGAAGCACAATAATGAATGAAATCAGCTACACAAATTTTGAAACTTAATTTTTGGTTTGAATTTTTTCAGGCACATAGTACATTTTCCGAATTTCCCATGATAGTGGTAACAAAAAGCAGGGTAAACTATTTTCCACACATCAAGGGAAGCCTCCACCACTGCCATGCCAGCTTATGCCTCTTCTGTTACAAATCTGTTATCTCTGATGTGGGGAAGGCAGGTTGGGTATGTCTATAATTTAACTTATTACATATATGATTAATGAAACAACACAGTACGAGCCTGTGGACACCATACTGCTAAGTTAAGACAAATGGAAGGTAGCCAAGCAAGCTGTTAAACAGCTCTCCATATGCCTTTCTCACTCCTGCTTCTGCTCTGCTGTGTCATCCTTGTTTGAACACCTGAGCCCTTACCTGGTTCTTTGTGCTTCAGCTCCTACCTTGAAAGACAATTCCTGTCTCCTGTTGCAGTCTCATTTCCCTCTGTCTGGCTGGTATCCTGTCTGGTGTTCAGATTTCCCAAGACCTGGGAATGTACCTTGTTTTCAAGTGGATACGGAATGTGGATCTTTATATCTGGTGTGACTGCTTTGGCAAGACCCTTCTATCTGGTCCAGGCCATGTGCCAGCCCAGATGTCTGCAGTCACAGCTGCCAGACCCCCCTCAGCTACAGACTGTCTGTCTGGTATCTAGTCCTTGCCCTAGCAAATCCTGCCCAGTCAATTTCTGACTAGCTGGTTCTGATAGTAGATTAATGTAAGTGATGGAGAAATTCGGCAGTGTCATCTCAGAATGCAGGTTGATATCTAGTCAAGGAGGATTTTGAATGTTTATAAAAGGATTCGGAGTTCATTGTGGAGATCATGGAGAGTGACTGTTCTCTGAGCAAGGTAAGGAAGGACAGGGTCTTAGCTGTGGAAGGAAGTGATGCCAGACCTATTTCTAGGAGAGAGAGGATGGGACATCATGGCAACTATACAGATGGGGTATTACAAAGGCCTGAAATAGGGTGGAGGGTACCGGAGTGGAGATGGAGGAAGGTGATTGAAGAGTGACAAAAGAAATTTTTACAGGGACTTCCCTGGTAGTCCAGTGGTTAAGACTTCGCCTTCCAATGCAGAGGGCGCGGATTTGATCCTTGGCCGGAGAGCTAAGATCCCACCTCCTTTGCCCCAAAACCAAAACATAAAACAGATGTGATATTGTAACAAATTCAACAAAGACTTTTTAAAAACAGTCCATACCAAAAAATCTTTTTTTTTTAAAGAAATTTTTACATATTGAGATATAGGGAAATCATTCTGTCTTATACATGAGTTAAGTTGAATGTTATGCTAATTAAAACAGCCTGTTGTGGCCTATCCAGATTTCTTGGAGAAGGAAATGGCAATTCACTCCAGTATTCTTGCCTGGAAGATCCCATGGACAGAGGAGCCTGGTGGGCTACAGTCCGTGGGGTCACAAAGAGTCAGATAAAACTAAGTACATGCATGCCACATATACATTGTATATCTGCTTTAATTATTAAAGAAAAGGGCACACTTACCAGAAGTAAAGAATGTGTATGTTAAAAATAAAGATGAAATGCTCCTCTTCCTGGGATACCAGTGCTGGTCCTCCTTTGATGATAAGACACTGTTCCCAGGCATCAAGGTCATACTGAACCTGCTGGATGTGTACATGCTGGTCTTTTTTTTTTTTTTCATTTTGAAGAAGTGACTCCCTGACATGTTTAATATTCTTTGTTCTGACAAGGTATAAAACTGTGTTAAAAGCCTGCTTCTCCAGAGTAGTTTCTCTGAGGTATCTGGGAAGCAGTTTTCCAAGCTAGCCCTCAGTTTGGCTCAAATGAAACTCTTTTCTATTGTTATTATTGTTTATTGATTATTTTCATCAACCAGAGAAAGGCATGGTGATGAGTTTCCACCTGAGTGATTGGGTGGGGCTGACTCATGGGATATGCTGATTGGGTTGGTAGGGAGGGGAGAGAGGATGAGGTGCTTTTGGATTTTCACATGGAAACTTTGAGTAGAGAAGGGGCATCTGTGAGGACTGATCCAGAATCACTCAGATGAAGGCATGGAGCCTGGTAGGAGGAGTGTGTGTCAATGTGGAGGTTTCTGACATGACACTGCTCAGGTGCTCTGGGCTGAAAAGTCTTTGTACTCCGTGTAAACCTGAACTTGAGCTCCAGGACAGCCTCAGGGACTCTGGAGCCTGACACAGATGACACACACACAGACAAAGGAGTACAGGCTATCAGGCAGAAGGACTAAATTCCGACATAGCTCACCTGCTTAGGAGCTGCGTGATGTGGGGCAGGTCACTTAACACCTGTGAGTCCCCTCATGTGTGAAATGAGATTAGTGAGAATGCAATGGAGCAGGGTTGGGAGGCTCCGTGACACATGCTTTCAGTGCTTCCGTGTTTCCTGCCATAAAGTAGGTCCATAGTAAACTGGGGCTATTATAATTCCTGACTTGAGTGTCACAAATGATTATGATATTTTGTGAAGTCATTAAATGAGTCCCCCCTTATTTATATACTTTCTCACATTAGCTTTATTTAAATTTATTTATTAATTTAGCATTTTAACTGATGTGCAGTTTATGTATATGTTACAAGTGTACAATATAGTGAGTGATTCACAATTTAAAAGGTTATACTCCATTTACAGGTATTATAAAATATTTGCTATATTCCTCATGTACAGTATATCCTAGTAGTTTATTTTATACCTAATAGTTTCTACCTCTTAATCTCCTTCCTGTATTGCCCCTCCCCACCAACAAATGGGACTTAATTAGGCTTAAAAGTTTTTGAACAGTAAAGGAAACCATCAATAAAACAAAAAACCTACTGAAAGGGAGAAAATATTTGCAAATGATTTGATCGATAAGGAGTTAATACCCCCCAATATACAAATAGCTTGTGCTATCAATATAAAAAAAACAAACAGCCTAATTAAAAAGTGTGTAGAAGTGAATACACATTTTTCCAGAGAGGAAATGTAGATGGTCAACAAGGGCATGTGAAGATGCTCAACATTGCTAATCATCAGGGAAATTCAAATCAAAACCACAATGAAATATAACCTCACACTTGTCAGAATGGCTATCAGCAAAAAGAACACAAATAATAAACACTGGTGAGGATGTGGGAAAAAGGGAACCCTCCTACTCTGTTGGTAGGATTGTAGATTGGTACAGCTGCTGTACAGAACACTATGAAGGCTGCTCAAGAAAACTAAAAATAGAACTACTACGTGACTGAGAAATTCTAATCCTGGTCTATATTTGAATAAAACAAAAACACTAATTTGAAAAGATACATGTGCCCCAGTGTTCATAGCAGCTTTATTTACAATCGTCAAGACCTGGAAGCAACCTAAGTGTCCATCAACGGATGAATGGATAAAGAAGATATGGTAATTTTTTTAAATTTAAAATTAAAGGTTTAATTCCATTAAAAATTTTAAGATAAATGTTGTATATTTTAATGTCTACACCATGATAATTATGTGTGTGTGTGTGTGTGTATTTAGTCGCTCAGTCATGTCTGACTCTTTGTGACCCAATTGTGTGTGTATATATATACACACAAAGGGTGAAATAATTATTACAATTAAGCTCATTAACATAGTCATATCTTCACGTTACTTTTTTATTTTGTAGTGAGAATACCTGAAATTACTCTCTCAGCAAATTTCTAGTGTGCAGTATAGTATTGTTAACTATAGTCATCTTGCTATGCGTTAAATCTCTAGAACATATAAATTCTTTACACCTTTGATCACTGTCTCCTCATTTCTCCCAAACAGAGATCTTAAGCTGTAGAGGCTTCTTTATTATACTTTGATTCTGTCTTTATTTTTGAAGGTTCTGATCTATACCTAGCATATCAGAAAAAAATATTTCAACAAAGCATCCTGTTGTAAATTAAGAGTCCCAGCCATCATCTGATGGTTTTATTTCTTGTCCCACTCATAACTAAAAGTTACTATTTTGAAACGTTATATGTTTGTTTTGTAGTATTTTTAAAGATTTTATTTATTTATGTATAGCTGCCCTGGGTCTTTATTGCTGCTTATGGACTTTCTCTAGTTGCAGCAAGTGGGGGCTATTTTCTTGTGGTGGTGGGCAGGCTTCTCAGTGAAGTGGCTTCTCTTGTCGTGGAGCACAGGCTCTAGAGCTTGGGCTCAGTATTTGTGAAGCACAGATTCCTCTGCATGTGGAATCTCCCCAGACCAGGGATCAAATCTGTGAGCCCTGCATTGACAGGCAGATTCTTTACCACTGGACCACCAGAGAAGCCCAATGTTTGTTTTAAATTCAAAGTCTTTGGTAAAAGTCACATGTTAAGGATGACTGAAATAATTCCAAGGGAGCCATGTTGGAGTAGTTATAGACAATGTATTTGAATTAATGTGATATAAAACTACAATAAAATGGAAATTTCATGTACTTGCCAAAATTCTCAGTTTGTAAAATAACCTTCATCTCTTTGGCATCAAATGATGACATTAATAATAATAAAATAAGATATGGACATTTTCCATTGTTGTTCAGTCACCAAGTTGTGTCCATCTCTTTGTGACCCCATGGACTGCAGCACACCAGGCTTCCCTGTCTCTCACCATCTCCTGGAGTTTGCCCAAGTTAATGTCCATTGAATCGGTGAGGCCATCCAACTATCTCATCCTTTGACATTTTCCATAAAACATGACAAAACAAAACAAAACAGGAAATACTCTACTGTTTCTGTGAATTCAATATTTTTAGATTCCACATAGAAGTGAGGTCACAAAGTATTTTTCTTTTTCTACTGCATGTTTAAGTTCACATGTTTCAGTAAGGCTCTCATGACTAGGCAGGGTAGGAAGGACTGAAATGTTTTATGGATGAGGATCCTGAGGCCAGAGTGGGTGAGGCATGTAGTGACAACATGGGCTCAGGCCTGCCCTTCACACCCACAGTTGTGAGAGGAATATGCTACATTTCACCAGATTCTTAGAACTTCCCTCTTACTGCTTTGAATTGGAAAATACCCCTGGGAACACAGATTAATTATATGCCTTAAGTAACCACCTGGATGTAATTGCTTACTTGCTGTCCTCTTCAGAGAAAAACAAGTGCCCACCCCCATCCCCCAGCTCTTCAGCTTTCTGTGCAATTGATTTGTGCTAATCCTGGAATGAATTTGCAGACTGGAAGCCTTGTCCTCCAGAGTCCAGGATTCCACTTCCAGCCCTGTCACCATCTGGCCAGACTGTGTGGAAATGGAGGGGAGGGGGATAACAGCAGGCAGCAGGCCCTTGGCAGGAGTAAGAGTGCTGGGCTTTAACTTGCAGAGGGCCAGGGCATCCCTGCCATGTGCACCAGCATACAGGTCAGTGGGGCAGGTCAAAGGAGAGAGTGTAGGAACCTGGGAACAAAAACCTGTCTCTCATGGCCGTTCATTGTTGCCAGTGGAAGCCATCCATCATACTGCTTTTCCAAGCAGCTGGATGCGCCAGAGCTGCCTCCCGCGGGATCTTTTCTTTCTCTTGCCTGTCCCAGGAGCACTTGATGGCTCTTTTCAAAGTTATAAGACCCTTATGCACAACGTTTTGAATGGTGTGAGGCCAGTCGCATTTTGGACTCTTTTGAAGTTTTTGCGTTGTGATGGGTAGGGGAATACAAACCAGGGATCAACTTGGCTGATCCCTCAGAAGTTTTTCACAACAAAATGGGGGGAGCCTTGAAGTCAGGCTTTTGTGCAAAGATCTGTGATGCTTTGGAGTTCCCCCTTGTCATGATCAAGTAGGAAGAGCAAATTGCATGCATCAGGCTGCCTGTTGCTTGCATGAATCAAGTGGTTCTGCCTTTTTTCCTTGACTGATGTGATAATATGAACGCTGGACTTCCAGTGAATCTTTTATTTCGCGTACGCATCACCCAGTCCTTGTTAAAATGTTATTACAGAACTTTTCCCAGAGTAACGAGTGAAATCTGGTTACAATTCAGTTTTGATGGAAACTCGCTGCATGTGTGTTGCAAGGTAACAGATTAGATTTAGTGACTCAATGAGCTTAGATTTAATAGGACTGTAATTGTACAGCAAATTTTAAATGCCCTTTTGATTATTGCATCAGGGTTATATTGAAATACATACTTGTCATTATATCTTGACATTTTAAAAACAATTACATCAAATCTAATGAGAGGGAACCCAGTAAAAAAAACTCAATTACCTCTCAAGGGTGCCAGGTTTTCCATTTCAGCTCTGTGGTTTTCACTGACCTTGGCGTTTTTCTCCCAGTGGTGATAGAAAGATAATAAATTTGGTTGGTATAATTAGTCATTATTCTTATCATAGTGTTTTCTAATAAGCACTCCAAATTATCCAGTATGCATTTTTCTCCTTCAGGCTGCTTCCAACACCCTACATTTGTTTTTGTCTTCAAAAACAAAGGCTGGTGAAGATATACCATGGTTCCTGGGATAAATGTGCTCTTTAGATTAATTCAACAATTTGAGTGCCTGCAACATGCCAGGTTTTAAACAAGATGTAGAGATACAAAAATGAATTCAGACATTATTTTGTTGTCAATAAACTTTCTCTTTTTGTCCTCCTCCTCTTCTTCCTCTTTCGTCATCATAGTAGTCTTTGTCCTTCTTGCATCTATTGAAATTTTACCCTAAAGGAGTCACTGTGTTCATTTCTTATCTCATGTCTCATCTTCTAACAACTGCGTGATTAGGTGCCATTATTTCCCTTTGCAGATGAAGAAATCAAGACTTAAGTTAAATACCTTGCAGAGAAGCTGAGTTCAAGGTGAGGTCTGTATGACTGCAGTTTCCACCCTGAGAACCATAAATGAATATTACTTTTCATGTCATTCTATTGTTCTCAACACTTGGAACAACTTTCCAGAACCTGCTGCATAGGGTGAAATTCTTAGGGTGCTTCATAATGGAGCCTCAGTTACCTTTCCGAGCTCCAGCTCCACTTCTGTTCTCTGTGAGTTAACGTAGTAGGTGGAACCTACTGTACTCAATTTTATCCTTCAGTGTCCTCACCCACTCTCCAGACCCCTGTGCACATGGCTTCCTTCGTCAGCAGTGCCAGCAATGCCTTTTTATTCCTTTCTCTACCTGTCAAAACCCTTCCTACTCTTCAAGGTGGCTCCAGAAGTGGTCTCTTCAAGGTGGTCTCCCTGAAGCTCCCTCTTATCCTCTAATGATTACTATCTTCCTTCATGATGAAAGATCTTGGTAGTCCTTCTCCTGCTGTTTGTAGCTCATTCTGCTTCGTTAACTGTTAACTTTTCACACCTGAAATCCTTAACCACTCTGCCTGTTCCTTAAATGGACCTTCTCCATCTTGCTAGCTCCATGACACCCAGTACAATGTCTTAGGAGTTTTAAGAAAATACTTGCTGAATTGAATATTTATTTATCTGCAGGAGATGCATCATGCAATTTCGGATGGCATATGTTAGGGGAAATGTATTCTGTACTGCCAAACTATAGTTTCTGAAATTCTCCATTCAAAAGTTCTTTATCAGAGTACTGTCATACAGGGAGGACTAATGTATGGCAGAAACCAACACAATATTATAAAATAATTATCCTTCAATTAAAAATAAAAAAGAATGCTTTTTAAGAAACAGATCACTAACTACTAAAATTCTAAACAATCACGGAAAGATAAAGCTATTGTTTCATACTAACTTGAGGCTACTAATGGAAAGCAAGTTTAATATTTTTCCATTTATTTAAACTAAAAATAAAATGAAACAAAACAGTATATTCATTTCTCTTACCCCTATTCCCTTCTGGCAACCACTAATCTATGTATCTATGAGCTTAGTAATTTTTTTTTTTTACATTCCATATGTTAAAGAAATCATATAGTATTTGTGTTTTTATGTCAGACTTATTTCACTTAGCATAATGCTCTCAAAGTCCATCCTTTTTTGTTACTCATAAATGGAAGGTTTCTTTTTTGTGTCTGAATAATATTCCAGGGAATATATATACCACATCTTTTTTGTCCATCCATCCACTGATGGACACTTAGATTGCTTCCATAGCTTGGTTATTGTAAATAATCCTGCAAAGAATATGAGGATGCATATATGTCTTCAAATTGGCATTTTTATTTTCTCTGGATAAATATCCAGAAGCAGAATTCTTAGATCATATGGTCATTCTATATATTTTTAATTTTGGGGGGAACTCCATACTGTTTGCATTCCCACCAACAGAGTACAAGTGTTTCCTTTTATCCACATCCTTGCCAACACTTGTTTCTTACCTTTTTGATAATAGCCATTCTGACAGATGTAAGGTGATGTCTCATTGTGGTTTTAATATGCACGTTCTCAAATGGCAACCTACTCCGGTATTCTTGCCTGGAAAATCTCATGGATGGGGGAGCCTGGCAGGCTACAGTCCATGGAATTGCAAACAGTCGGACATGATTGAGCGATTTCACTTTCATGTTCATGATTAATGATGTCCAGCAGCTTTTCAAGGCTTCCTTGGTAGCTGAGCAGCAAAGAATCTGTCTGCAATGCAGGAGATGCAGGTTTGATCCCTGAGTCAGGGAGATCCCCTGGAGGAAAGCATGGCAACTCACTCCACATTCTTGCCTGAAGAATCCCATGGACAGAGGAGCCTGGCTGGCTACAGTCCATAGGGTTGCAAAGAGTTGGACGTGACTGAAGTGACTTAGTATGGAGCTTTTCATATACTTGTTAGCAATCTTTATGTCTTCTTTAGAAAATTTTCTATTCAGATCTTTTGCTCATTTTTTAATTGATTTTTTTTTGCTAGAGTAACATGAGTTCTCTATTATTATCATATATATGCTGTATAAATATTTTCCCACACTCAGTAAGTTACCTTTCATTTTGTTGATGATTTTCTTTTCTGTGTAGAAGTCTTTAGTTTGATGATTGCTTATTTTTCCTTCTGTTGCTTTTACTTTTGGTGTCAGACTCAAAGAACCAATGCTAAGACCTAGTCAAAGAGCTTATCTATGTTTTCTTCTAGGAGTTTTATGGTTTCAGGTCTTATGTTCAGGTCTTTGATCCATTTTGAATGACGCTTTGTGTATGCTGTAAGATAGAGGTCCAGTTCCAATCTTTTGTCTGTGGCTTTCCAGTTTTTCCAACACCATTTATTGAACAGACTGTCCTTTCCCCATTGCATTATCAGTTCTTTTGCAATAAAATAACTGAATGTGCTTGCATGCTCAGTCACTCAGTTGTGTCTGAGTCTTTGTGACCCCCATGGACTATAGCCCACTAAGCTCCTCTGTCCATGGAATTTTCCAGGCAAGAATACTGGAATGAGTGCCATTTCTTTCTCCAGAGGATCTTCCCGACCCAGGGAAGTAAACTCCTGTCTCTTGTGTCTCTGGCACTGGCAGCTGGATTCTTTACCACTGTGCCTCCTGGGAAGCCCAGAGTAATTGTGTGTCAATTCTTTACAAATTTATCATTTTCTTATCTAAAAGATATAAATATTGCTTGCTTTGGTTACTTCTTTGAGTCTCATTTGAGTCCCATATGTACAAAATTAATTTTTTTAAGTTCTCCTGTTATTCTTTCTTTTGTCAATTTAATTATTAGACCAACCAAGAATCTAGAATGGAGAAAGGAAAATGCTTTCCTTCCCCTACAGAAATAGCATGATCGTGAAAGAAACAACTAAGCATAGTTAGGTATAGCTTACCCCATCTGACCTTTGGATTTAAAATAATGGAAAGGAATTAGTGTGGATTTGTAAATTCAACTATGTTGGGTGTAAGACTAGGCTTATATTCTGCATTCAAGTCCAACGTGGGGGAGAAGGTGGTTTCTTCACACCAATAAATTCTTGGATACCAATCTGGTGTCCTATAATACCACTCAATTCTGATACTATCTATTAATACATGGAGATAGCATTAGATCCCACAGGTTAAGGACTCAGTCCTACAGGACTGTGCCCCTCCCTTCAGGTGCCAATTGTATGTCCAGGTTGTCACATGTGCTTCTGACTGATAGGCTCTAGATGAGAGGTTCCAATGACCCCTTTTTCTTGGGTTTGATTATTCTGCAAGAACAACTCAAAGAACTCAGAGAAATATTTTACTTACTGGATTACTGGTTTCTTATAAAAGGCTATAACCAGAAATAGCCAGATGGAAGAAATGCATAGGGCAGGGCATGAGGAAAGGGCACAGAGCTTTCATGCTCTCGCTGAACATAGCACTCTCCTAAAATCTCCATGTGTTCACTAACCCAGAAATTCTCCAAACTCCCACCTTTTGATTTATATGGAGGCTTTATTGCATAGTCATGATTGTTAAATTATCAGCCACTGGTCATTGATTCAACCTCCAGCTCCCATCCCCTCCCCAGGGGTCAGTAATCCCCGGTGTACTCTAATAACATGGTTGTCTCTGGAAATCAGCCCCTATCCTTAGGTGCTTTCCAAAAGTCACCTCGTTATGTAACAATACACCTTTATGGTCCTCATCTCTTAGGAAATGCCAAGGGTTTTAGGAACTCTGTGCTAAGAATGTGAAAGAAGACCAAATATATATTTCATATTATTAATTACAATACCACAAGTCTTGACTTTAGGATTTGGTAGTCCCTCTTCTGTGCCACATGCCCTAAGTTCATGTCTCTTGATGCATTTACTGTATATAAATTCTTTGTATCCCCTATTAAATGATGAGTTTGCTGAGCCATTGCTCAGTGGTATGTGCTTAAAGAAATAGTTGTTGAAGTGAGATTTTAATCCATTACAATAAATAAAATTACTTACCTGTAAAGCAAGACCATACAGTACTAATCACACTCTTTCTTTTGTAAATAGCTCTTAGACTTTTATGTAGACCATCTTAATGTTTGGAAACTGATGATAACTAACACTGATTATATGTATACAGTGCACAAGATTCTAAGTGCTTCTATTCTAAGCTTCTATTATTATCCTCTTTTACATATCATGAAACAGGCATGGATTTTAACTAACTTGCTCATGGTTACACATCTAGTAAGAGGTGGACTTTAACCAGACCTAAATCAAATCCCTTATGATTATACAGTGGAAGTGAGAAATAAGATTTAAGGGACTAGATCTGATAGATAGACTGCCTGATGAACTATGGACTGAGGCTCATGACATTGTATAGGAGACAGGGATCAAGACCATCCCCATGGAAAAGAAATGCAAAAAGGCAAAATGGCTGTCTGGGGAGGCCTTACAAATAGCTGTGAAAAGAAGAGAAGCGAAAAGCAAAGGAGAAAAGGAAAGATATAAGCATCTGAATGCAGAGTTCCAAAGAACAGCAAGAAGAGATAAGAAAGCCTTCCTCAGCGTTCAATGCAAAGAAATAGAGGAAAACAACAGAATGGGAAAGACTAGAGATCTCTTCAAGAAAATTAAAGATACCATGCAAAGAAAAAAAATAAAGATTTCATGCAAAGATGGGCTTGATAAAGGACAGAAATGGTATGGACCTAACAGAAGCAGAAGATATTAAGAAGAGGTGGCAAGAATACACAGAAGACCTGTAGAGAAAAGATCTTCATGACCAAGATAATCACGATGGTGTGGTCACTCACCTAGAGCCAGACATCCTGGAATGTGAAGTCAAGTGGGCCTTAGGAAGCATCACTACGAACAAAGCTAGTGGGGGTGATGGAATTCCAGTTGAGCTATTTCAAATCCTGAAAGATGATGCTGTGAAAGTGCTGCACTCAATATGCCAGCAAATTTGGAAAACTCAGCAGTGGCCACAGGACTGGAAAAGGTCAATTTTCATTCCAATCCCAAAGAAAGGCAATGCCAAAGAACACTCAAACTACCTCACAATTGCACTCATCTAGCATGCTAGTAAAGTAATGCTCAAAATTCTCCAAGCCAGGCTTCAGCAATACATGAACCGTGAACTTTCAGATGTTCAAGCTGGTTTTAGAAAAGGCAGAGGAACCAGAGATCAAATTACCAACATCTGCTGGATCATGGAAAACACAAGAGAGTTCCAGAAAAACATCTATTTCTGCTTTATTGACTATGCCAAAGCCTTTGACTGTGTGGATCACAATAAACTGTGGAAAATTCTGAAAGAGATGGGAATACCAGGCCACCGGACCTGCCTCTTGAGAAACATGTATGCGGGTCAGGAAGCCACAGTTAGAACTGGACGTGGAACAACAGACTGGTTCCAAATAGGAAAAGGAGTACATCAAGGCTGTATATTGTCAGGCTGCTTATTTAACTTATATTCAGAGTACATCATGAGAAATGCTGGGCTGGAAGAAGCACAAGATGGAATCAAGATTGCTGGGAGAAATATCAATAACCTCAGATATACAGATGACACCACCCGTATGGCAGAAACTGAAGAGGAACTAAAAAGACTCTTGATGAAAGTGAAAGAGGAGAGTGAAAAAGTTGGCTTAAAGCTCAACATTCAGAAAATGAAGATCATGGCATCTGGTCCCATCACTTCATGGGAAATAGATGGGGAAACAGTGGAAACAGTGTCAGACTTTATTTTTCTGGGCTTCAAAATCACTACAGATGGTGACTGCAGACATGAAATTAAAAGATGCTTACTCCTTGGAAGGAAAGTTATGACCAACCTAGATAGCATATTCAAAAGCAGAGACATTACTTGGCCAACAAAGGTCTGTCTAGTCAAGGCTATGGTTTTTCCAGTGGTCATGTATGGATGTGAGAGTTGGACTGTGAAGAAAGCTGAGCACCGAAGAATTGATGCTTTTGAACTGTGGTGTTGGAGAAGACTCTTGAGAGTCCCTTGGACTGCAAGGAGATCCAACCAGTCCATCCTAAAGGAGATCAGTCCTAGATGTTCATTGGAAGGATTGATGCTGAAGCTGAAACTCCAATAGTTTCTTGAAGTTTATTGAAGTTCAGTACTTTATTGAAACTCTAATACTTATTGGCCACCTGATGTGAAGAGCTGACTAATTTGAAAAGACCCTGATGCTGGGAAAGGTTGAGGGCAGGAGGAAAAGGGGACGGCAGAGGATGAGATGTTTGGATGGTATCACCGACTCAATGGACATGGATTTGGGTGGACTCCAGGAGTTGGTGATGGACAGGGAGGCCTGGCGTGCTGCGGTTCATGAGGTCGCAAAGAGTCAGACTGAGCCACTGAACTGAACTGAGGAATGATGTCAGTGTGGCAATGTGGCCTCTTACATTTCTGACATAGTTATTAAATATGGTGATGTTAGGCAAGGCACGTCATCTCTCTGAGATCAACTGAATGGTAGGGTTGGGATTAAATAATCATCAAAAGCTCTAATACACTTTTCATCAACAGCATATAGTGAATGTGCAATGTGTTCCATATCTCACAAGGTAGGTGACAGAACAAGGCTAAATCCCTAGAGTTAAACAGCTAGTTGCTTAGAAAGGGGCACTCCCTTACAGCTGACACAAAGCCCTTTTAGTTTTAGATGGAAAATGAGGAGTTTTACTTGTGTCTTTTGATTCAAAACTTAATAAAATTCATATCTAAAATGGATATCTCATTCCCTTAGTTTGGTTGCTATGTATAGGTATACGGGCTTTGCACTGTACAAGTCCAGGGGGCACTGCTCACATAAATTGTGATGAATATGACACCCCTGGAACTGGACAGTGTAGTGACCCGATTCTTGACAACTCCATTTCCCGTAAAAGCAGACCCTATGACATTACTGACATTATTTCTATGTTAGGGCAAAATTCCATATTGTATAATAAGAAATTAACATAATGAGACTGCCTCTGCACATCTGTGTGGTACAATGGATACACATTTCCAATCCTGTAGATCTTTTTTACTTTGTGTAGGCTCTAAAATCTTCATGTGGTCTCATATGGCCAGTGTTGCCTCTTTCCCTATGAGTACATGAAAGAAAACAAAACTGAGCCACTGATAGAGTTGCAAGAAGAATACAAATCTGGGAGGAGATCCTGAGGGAATGCAGCAAGTTTACTAGACTTGCACAAGGGATGAAGAGGGAGGTAGGACTGAAACTAGGCATGAAGACAGAGTCCAGGGATGAAGAATATTTGGCAGATTCAGCCTGAGAGGGAAAAAACAGTGAGGAAGGATCAGGACTTACATTTGTTTTAGTGGGTTAGTTTTTCAATCCATAATCAAAGATTCCAAGAGGTCCTCATCTTTCTCTTGAAGGCATCCAATCACTTCTTTAGTAGTAATTACTCTGAGGGGCCTGAAGACTGGCTGTATCCTACTTATCCTAGAGGTTTTTTAAATATAGGCCTAGATATGATAGTAGAAGGTGGTAAGTGAATTTTAAGTGATAGTAAAGACATTTTGGGAACAGGACATTTCTTGGAATGTCCCAAATCAGACAACCCCCTGCCCATGCTTATGAAGCTCATCGTGGTCTAAGGAGGTCTAAGCACAAGAATACCTGAAATACTTGGTCCTCAAAGAAATAAATGTTTCCTTAAAACTAAGAAATGTTTTCCTTTTCACTTCAGTTCAGTTCAGTCACTCAGTCGTGTCTGATTTTGTGACCCCATGAATTGCAGCCTGCCAGCGAAGGCTGGATGGCATCACTGACTCAATGGACGTGAGTCTGGGTGAACTCCAGGAGTTGGTGATGGACAGGGAGGCCTGGCGTGCTGCGATTCATGGGGTCTCAAAGAGTCAGACACGACTGAGCGACTGAACTGAACTGAGGCTTCCCTGTCCATCACCAACTCCTAGACTGCTCAAACTCATGTCCATTTAGTAAGTGATGCCATCCAAGCATAATAACTAATACATAGTCTGTATGTTATTGATTCCTTTGTGTCATCTTTTAAAAACATTTTTGTTTTCAACATTTAGATATTATCAGTTACTATTTAGAGTCTGGAGGACAGGCAAAAATAAAAAAATTTTCCTGACTCTCCTCAAGTGCCTTAATGGCTGTGTATCAGTTGAAATGAGAGCACCTAATTGTTACTCAATTCAAGGTAATTGTCCATATCACTCATCTAAGTAGTTACAGAATGTTCTAGCTCCCTGGAAAATACCATCAATTAGAAAATACCAAACTCTCTGCAATTCTTTGGTGGTGGTGGTTTAGTCGCTAGGTTGTGTCCGACTCTTGCGACCCCATGGACTGTAGTATGCCAGGCTCCTCTGTCCATGGGATTTTCCAGGCAAGCATACTGGAGGGGATTGCCATTTTCTTCTCCAGGGGATCTTCCCGACCCAGGAATTGAACCCAGGTCTCCTGCATTGCAGGCAGATTCTTTACCGAGTGAGCTATGAGGGAAGTTTCAGATAATCTATTCTCTCTTTCTGTCATTTCAAATACATACTCCTCACATTTTTGACTTATGACATCCACTGACCTCTGGTATAGTTTTTAAATAAATGCTTATATTATATTCCTTATTTACACTTTAAAGTATACTACCCAAAATAAGCTTCTTACTTCTGAGGAAATGCATACAAGTTTTGAATATTTTATTTTCTAAAAGACCTGAGGTATTTTACATTCATGGAATCCTCAGTTCTGCTCTGCTCAGTTGCCTTTTTTTTTTTTTTAATTAATTTATTTTTGACTACACAGACTCTTTGTTGTTGCACATAGATCTTCTCTAGTTGCAGTGAGTGGGGGTTAAGTTCTAATTGTGGCGCCCAGGATTCTCATCGTGGTAGCTTCTCATTGCAGAGAATGGGCTCTAGGGTACACAGGCTTCAGTAGTGGTGACGCATAGGCTCAGTAGTTGCAGCTTGTAGCTTGCGGGCTCTAGAGGATAGGTTCAGTAGTCATGGCCTTTCGGCTTACTTGTCCCATGGGATGTAGAATCTGCCCGGACCAGGGATCAAACCCGTGTCCCCGGCACTGGTAGGTGATTCTTAACCACTGGACCACCAGGGAAGTCCTCTGCTCCGTTCTGATGTATTGTAGAACGCATCGCTATTATTATTCAAGAAGGGATTAGAATCCTAACTTTTCCATTCTAGGCACCCTTTGATAGAATGCCCTTTTGCATTCATGTATCGGCCATCCCCTCTGCCTTTCTAGTACTGACTGGGAGGATTCTATAGTCCTCAAGCTCTCCAGGAGCCTGTACTGCGGCACTCTTCCTCTACGCCTTCTCCTTGGACTAAGGGCAGTGCTCCACGCTCCGCAGTTCTCTCCCGTGTCATAACACCTTTATACCCTGTAGTATAAGTATATATATATATATATACACACACACACACACACACACATATATGTATTATTCTTTTTTTTCTTTCTGCTCAGTTCCTGGCACAGAGTTCCTAAAACCCTTGGAATTTCCTAAGTGATAAAAATGTCTCTTTTATGCTAATAAGATTATTTATGGTGTGAAGTCAGGGGGGTTGGGATGTAAGAGGGCGAAAGTTGGGGGCTAAGTAGTCATGATTAGAAGGTTGAAATTTCTGGTTCCACCCCTGGACCTCCAGGAAGAGGAAAGGGATTGGAGAGTGAACTCAGCAGCTAATAGCCAATGATTTAATCATTCATGTTTACCCAACAAAACCTCTATAAAAACCCCTAGTCAATGGGTTTCAGGAAGTTTCAAAGTATGTGAACATATCCACATGCTGTAGGTGGGAGAGTGCTTCCTGGGGACTGAGGCTGTTGCCCTTGGAACCTTTCTGAACCTTGCCCTATGTACCTATTCATCTGGCTGTTTATTTGTATCCTTTATAATAAACTGTGATAGTAAATATAGCACCTTACTACATTCTGTGAGTTGTTCTGGGGAATTATTAAACCTTAAAGAGAGGGTCATGGGGAACTCTCAAATTCGTAGTCCACTTGGCAGAAGTGTTGGTAGCTACTGAGCACCTCATTGATGGCTGGCATCTTAGTTGGAAGCAGTTTTGTGAGACTGAGCATTTAACCTGGGTGTATTTCCTAAAGGTTCTAGTTCTCTGGGTAAATCCTGACTGGTACCTAAGCCTTGATGCCCTCTTCTCCATTTCAAAACAACTACTATCTTAGAATATGCCACCGGCCTCTTATTGCTTTCCATTCTGGCCTCCTATCATTCATTCTCTACCCAGCAATTACAGTGATCTTTTTATGATATGAAAGTAATCATATCACTTCCCTAAATCAAAAACCCTTCAAGGCTTACTTTTATACTTAAGAACAGAATCCATACATGTCATTCCAGGACTACTTGACTGGCCCATTCACTTCTTCCATTTCCATCTCCACTTTCTGCCACACTCCCTTCTCATTTACTGTCTTATGCACATGGGGTCCCTTCCACCTTTCTCTTCCAGAGGCAGCCTAGAAACATAGGTGAGGAAGGAGAACTTTAAGGAAGGTTAGCCCCCAAACCATGAAAACAAGCTTGTGATAAGCCAAATATGATGGAACCAGAATTTAAAATATTTTGGATCATGATCCACAGTAAGAAAATCCACTTGACATTGCAACCTAGCATAGGCACACACGCACACAACAGTCATTTCATTACACAGTATAATATGGCATTTATGTGGTCTACACTCTGATTCTTCCTATTCTAGGCTATTCCCTCCTCTTCCCTTCCCTGAGAAAAATGCTGGGGACTTCCCTGGGGGTCCAGCGGTTAAGAATCTGCCTGCCAATGCAGGAGACACAGGTTTGATCCCTGATCTGAAAGGATCCCACATGCCACAGAGCAACTAAGCCCATGTACCACAACTACTGGGCCTGTGCTCTAGAGCCCTCGAACCACAACTAGTAGAGCCCAAGTGCTGCAATTGCTGAAGCCTGTGTGCACCTAGAGCCCATGCTCCACACAAGAGAAGCCACTGCAGTGAGAAGCCCATGCACGGCCACTAGAGAGTAGCCTCCACTTACTGCAACTGGAGAAAACCTGTGCGCAGCAACAAAGCCTCAGTGCAGCCAAAAATAAAGAAATAAAATGCTCATAAAAAGATTAAAAAATGTTGGCATTGAACCATAAATTAATTTCATGACCCACCAATGGGCCTTAACTTGCCATTTGAAGTGCACTGGATACAATAAAGAGGTTTTGGGGTGGTGGATTAGGGCTTTGAGGACTCTGGATCCTGAGAACCACTAGAGAATAAGAAAAATTGGCTCGTGTGAGATCGTGACTTTTGGGTCAGCCTCTGTCATCTCTGGTTTGCTCTTCTGAAAAGGAATCAAGACCTGGGCTATAGGTTCTGATTGCTTTCTCTGTTCTGTGTTAAAATCTAAGTCTCATAAAGGTCTATGTTATCTTGTTTACTTTCTAAGTGTCAGTGTCCTCATCTTAAAATAAGAATGATAATAATTCCAACTTTATGTAGTCATTGGGAAGATTGTATGAGGGAATGTACCAAAAGGACTTAGCACATGACTGCATGTAATAAATAGCCAATAAGTGGTAAGGTGTGAGCTAGGCAGTCCCTAAAAGGCAGGTGCTACTAGCATCATTTTGTGGTATAGAAACAGAGATTCATTAAGTCAAAGTAAATTTGCCCCAGATTCAGCGATTTTTCAGTGTTTCATTTTCCTGACCCAGTTTGAACCACTTAGAGACAAACAAAGAAGCTAGTCAGATAGAGATTGAAATATCTATGACACTTGTCTTAGGTATGTGACAAGAATGGGTGCATCTCTGAGGCAGGCACCTCTGAGCACCCATGGGTCTCCCCAGTAGTGTAACTGACCTAAATGCAAATGTGTGTTGCTGTTCACATTGTTTTCATGGTTAATTATGAACTTTTTATGTATTAGAGTTTAAATTGATCTTTCATAAAATCCTTCTCAAGAATTGGAAATTTTCTCTGACAAGTTGCATTGATATCATTGGCTTTTTCTTTATGATTGTGTTATATAAATTAAAACATTTTTGTTCTGAAATATTAAAGGTTAAATGTGTGAGAATTAAATTAGTTCATTACCAATGTACTTGACAAAAAGATTTTGAAAATTTCTAGAAAACAGTAAATTAATATTTTTACTCAGACTCCTTCCTGTTCATATCTTTTTGCTACGGATCTTTAAAAATTTTTTTTTTTTACATTATCACAGATTTAAACAGTCTAGAATATTAACATAGTATCTACCATGCCACTGGAGAAGGCAATGGCACCCCACTCCAGTACTCTTGCCTGGAAAATCCCATGGACGGAGGAGCCTGGTAGACTGCAGTCCATGGGGTCGCTGAGGGTCAGACATGACTGAGCGACTTCACTTTCACGTTTCACTTTCATGCATTGGAGAAGGAAATGGCAACCCACTCCAGTGATCTTGCCTGGAGAATCCCATGGACGGAGGAGCCTGGAAGGCTGCAGTCCACGGGGTCGCTGAGGGTCGGACACGACTGAGCGACTTCATTTCACTTTCACTTACCATGCCACGAAGTGTTTACAACTCTGCTTTAAGCTGACATCTGCCAGAGTCCAGCTCCAGCAGCCAGAGAATCATCCTGAAGGGATGAGTGGTGTTGGCAGGAAATGATGTAGCCTCTGACTCAAGGTACAGGACTACATGTTTATTTCAAGCATCAGGTCTTCTTTTATACTCTGACAAAAGCATTAGGTCAGTGGTTTTACATTTTCAGTTCCCCCTCACCCAGATTTATGGTCTCATTGTTGTCCTTCAAACAGAGTTCCTGCTTCAGCGATTCTCTTAGAATCATGTTTACTTGTGATTACATTGTAACTCATGCTTATGTCTTGGCTGCATACCACATTCCTCAGTTTATTTCTTATCTTTCTAAATCCTGCTTGTCCCTAGTATCTTAAGCTCACTATCTCCTAAAAAGGCTTCTAGCTATTCTTAATTATTCCTAAACCCTAAGCTCAGCAAACTTCCTTTGCCATAAACATTTCTCTCACAAACAGGTCTCAGATAACAATCCTTCCCATGGCCTCAAGCTGTGCCTGCCTCCTCATCCTGGAACATTCTTTGTAAAGATCCTTGAACATATGTCAATGGTTACTTTATAGATTATTTTCTGGGCACAACTGCAGAAGGCTTTGTGCTTTCTCATGCTTTTCTCAAGAACAATAAGCACCTTAACATTCTTTCCAGCCAACTCAACCAAAGAAAGGAAAGACAAGTCAGAATCACAAAACTTAACTCCATCCCAGGACCGTGCCTGCGGAATGAGGAGAGGGAGTTGGGGCCATGCCTCCATTTTGTCAGTAATACCTAACCTGGCTCCCGACAGACATCCATTATAAGTAGCATATTACTTACATCAATGTTTAAAAAACAAACTTTTTATGTGACAAAGATAGCACCTGTATCACAAAGGCAAATAGTATGAATTATCGCTTTTGAATGAAAGCTTGTCTCTGAGCCCAGTGGTGTATATGTGTGTGTGTGCTCAGTAGCTTCAGTCGTGTCTGACTCTTTGCTACTCTATGGATTGCAGCTGCCAGGCTCCTCTGTCCATAGGATAGAGGTCCAGTTCCATTCTTTTGTATATGGCTGTACAATTTTCCCAACACCATTTATTGAAGAGACTGTTCTTTCCCCATTAGTTCTTTTGCTGTAAAGGAATTGGATGTGCGTGCATGCTCAGTCACTCAGTCATGTCCAACTCTTCGCAACTCCCCTGGACTGTAGCCTGCCAGGATCCTCTGCCTGTGGATTTTTCAAGGCAAGAATACTAGAGCAGATTGCCATGCTCTCCTACAGGGGATCTTTCCAACCCAGGTATCATTGCATTGCAGGTGGATTCTTCATCTGAGCCACCTGGGAAGCCTCCAATGATATATGCTAAATAATAATGATAATAAAAATTTACCTACTAGCATTGCAGACCAAAATAAAAATATCTTGCTAAAATATTTTCTGTTCAGGAAAATACATCTCTTGGGTAGATTTTTCTTTTCTGGTCTGCAAGATAATTGGAGGTTACTGGTTTGGTCTGATAAATTGCTTGGCATATAAAAATAGGGTTTAACAAATTATTTCTTGGCTGACATATTTTAGAAAATCCTGCAGGTATTTGAACTACAGAAGGGAATATTTTACCATGACAAATACAATTCTGATCAATAAAATCTGAACAAGATATGTATACTTAGTTGCTCAGTCGTGTCTGACTCTTTGCGACCCCATGAACCATAGCCTGCCAGCCTTCTCTGTCTGTGGGATTTCAAGGCAAGAATACTGGAAGGGTTGCCACTTCCTTCTCAGGGTTCCTGACCCAGGGATCAAACCGAGGTTTCCTGCATTTCAGGCAGATTCTTTACCATCTGAGCCACCAGGGAAAACCAAAATCTGACCAACAGGGCTTTTAAATTTTTTCCTCAAAAGATCATTGGTTCATAAAGCCTCCTATATGGCTTAACTTTTGGAAATGCTAAGACGTGATGCTGGGAAAGATTGAGTGCAGGAGGAGAAGGGGTGACAGAGGATGATCAGAGGTTGGATGGCATCGTCAACTCAATGGACATGAGTTTGAACAAACTCCAGGAGATAGTGAAGGAGAGGGAAGCCTGGCGTGCTACCGTCCAGGGGTCTCAAAGAGTCAGACATGATTGAGTGACTAAACAACAATAACAAAGACATTTCGAAAAGGTTTCAAACAGTTCTTTGTGCTTTGCAGACTCCTGGAAAAATAGGAAGCCAGGAATACCCTAGGGGGTGAGAGTCATTCACAGGATGGCTCCACCGTCAGTTTCTTCCCCAGTACCAGTAACAAATGTGGCATTTCCTCCTCCTGCCTTAACACTTGGCAGAGGATGCCTCACTTCAGTCTGTGAGGCATCCTCTGCCTGACTTCTCAGAGGAAGTAGTTTTCTTTTCCTTTGTTTTCAACCTAAGTCTTCCATGACTCCCCCTTCCTACTTCCCAGTTTACTTAACTTCATATTATCAAATTTTTCCCCTCTCCTTACTCTGGGGGTTTTGAGGAATGATAATTGTGAACCATATGAGGAAAAGACAGACATAGGATAAGATGTCAAATACCCATTTATTGTTATTGTTGCTGTTGGTAAACCACAGTTGAAGATTGTGGCTGTGATCTAAAACTGAACAACAAAAGGCTGTTTCCCTCGACCTCTCCGATGTGTGAGATTCTAACCTGCTAAGTTACTTTGCTATTTAGAAGAGGAAAAAGCAGGGAGGGTGGGGAAGAAAGATGGTCTTTGGGTTCACAGGTTCCAAGGGAGAGAGCCAAAGAGAGCTTCAGACAAGCGTGGATAATGACCCATTTTACCAAGGTCACCAGTGAAATAAATCCTTCTTTCCTTGGGAAGGACAGAGTGAAGGGGTCAAAGAGAAACAGAATTTCTCTGTTATTTAAAATTATTGATTCCTCAACAAATTAAAAGCAGAACTACCATATGATCCAGCAATTCTACTTTTGGGTATATACATCCAAGGAAATGAAATCACTACATTGAAGAGACAGCTGCACTGCCATGTTCCTTACAGAATTTACAGTAACCAAGACATGGATTTAACCTAAGTGTCCATCAACAGACGAATGAATAAAGAAAATGTGATACACACACACACAATGCAGAATACTATTCAACCATATAAAGGAAATTCTGACAACCTGGATGGAACTTGAGGGCATTATGTCAAGTGAAATAAAACATAGAAAGACAACTACTATATGATCTCACTTATATGTGAAATATATTTTAAAAAGAAAGAAAGAAACAAACAAAAAGACTTAAAAAACAGAGATGAAATTTCCTAAGAAGAAAATGAATCTGCCCTCTGTCTTGGAGGTAGACTCTGTCTCTGTCTTTCAGGCTTTTTTTTTTTAATTATACAAACATTCTTGAAAAGATAGTTTGAGACAATAGCTTTTACAAAATGTGTAGAAACATAAAGGAGAATTACTTCCCAACACAAAGAACAGATGAGACAAATAGAAAGCAGCAAGATGGTAGATTTTAATCCATGTCAATAATCACATTAAATGTGATCAGATTAAATAAGCCATTTAAAAGACAAAGATTGTCAGGTTGAATAAGAAAGCAAGACCTAACTATACTGTCTACCAGAAACTCACTTTAACTATAAAAACATCAATAAATTAAAAATAATAGAATTTAAAAATATATGCCATGTAAATATGAACCATAAAAAAGTTGGAGTGAAAGTGAAAAGAAAGAAAGTGAAAGTCACTCAGTCATTTCCGACTCTTTGTGACCCCCATGGACTATACCGTCCATGGAATTCTCCAGGTGAGAATACTGGAGTGGATAGCCTTTCCCTTCTCCAGTGGATCTTCCCAACTCAGGGATCGAACTCAGGTCTCCGGCATTGTGGATGGTTTATTTACCAGCTGAGCCACAAGTAGCTATATTGAACAGTAGATTTCAGACAAGGAATATTATCACAGATAATCAGGGATATTGCAAAAAGATTAAAAGGGTGACCATCCAGGAAGACAGAATAGTCATAAATGTGTATATATCTAGCCACAGAGCTTTAAAATAAATGAAGCAAAAACTGATAGAACTGAAGGGAGAAGTGGACAAATTTATAATAATAACTAGAGATTTCAATACTCTGAGTATCTAATAGAGCAAACAGACAGAAAGGCAGTAAGAATGTAAAATCTGAATAACCACCCACCTTGACCTAATTGACATTTATAGAATATTCCACCCAATAACACTAGACCACAATTCTTTTCAAGTGCACATAAAAGATTCACCAATATAGACCACATCTGAGGTCACAAAATAACCCCCCTTACCAAATTTAAAAAGAATAGAAATCATGAAAGTATGTTCTTGAATCATTCCAGAATTAAACTAGAAATTAATAGCAGAAAGGTATCTTACAAATTCTTATATGCTTGGAACATTAACACATTTCTGAATGATAAATGTATTAAAGAGGAAATCTCAATAGAAATTTTAAGGTAATTTGAAATAAAATAAAAATCCAACATATAAAAACTTCTGGGATAGAGCTAAATCATACTTAGAGGAAAATTTATAGCATTGCAGGCTTATCTTAGAAAAGGACAAAAGTCTCAAATTGGTACTCTAAACTTCTATTTTAGGAAATTAGAGAAGAAGAACAAAATAAACCAAAAGCAAGCAGAAGGAAGGAAATAATAAATGCAAGAGGAGAAATTGATAAAATTGAAAGCACATAAACCACAGAAAGGGCTTCTCAGGTACCGCTAGTGTTATGGAACCTGACCGCCAGTGCAGGAGCTGTAAGAGACATGGGTTCTATCCCTGGGTTGGGAACATTCTCCTGGAGGAGGGCACAGCAACCCACTCTAATATTCTTGTTTGGAGAATTCCATGGACAGAGGAGTCTGGTAGGCTGTGGTCTGTAGGATCGCACAGAGTCAGACGTGACTGAAGCAACTTAGAGGGCAAACAATAGGAAAAAAAAAAAAATGAAACACACAGCTGGTTCTTTGGGGGAAAACAACAGCATCAAAGACAGTAAAATTGAATTGGTAAACTACTAGGCAGACTGACTAAGAAACAAGAGAAGACAAATTAGTTTTTCAGATTTTCTGTAAATGTAAAGTTATATCAAATGATAATATTTTAAATGATATAGGGCTATTCTCTCACCATAAAATATGGCTGTATTATATACTCAGTAAACATTTGCTGAAATAAATTGAACTCAATATCCTAGTAGCATAGGGCAGAGATTAAGATCTAATAATTAATGGTTTACAGGCATACTCAGTTACTCAGTTGTGTCCTACTCTACAACCCTACGGACTATAGTCTGCCAGGCCCTTCTGTCCATGGGATTCTCCAGGCAAGAATACCAGAGTGTGTTGCCATTTCCTTCTCCAGGGGATCTTCCTGGTCCAGGGATCAAACCCATGTCTGCTGCATTAGCAGATGGATTCTTTACTGCTGAGCCACCTGGGAAGGCCCCAATTAATGGTTTGCCAAATATGTTACCTCAAAGTTTAAGTACTATTGTGAACTGAGATTTCTACCTGCAATTTAGTTTGTGAAAGTCAATGTTTGGATTACTTACAACAATTTTTAAGTCACTTCATAAAAATGTTAGAATTGTGTATTTGAATTTTGATTATGATCTTTTTACCAGAAAATCTAGTCAAGAGTCTAACCTCAGTTCAGTTCAGTTGCTCAGTCATGTCTGACTATGTAACCCCATAAATCACATCACACCAGGCCTCCCTGTCTATCACCAATTCCCGGAGTTCACTCAAACTCACGTCCATCGAGTCGGTGATGCCATCCAGCCATCTCATCCTCTGTCACCCCTTTTCCTCCTGCCCCCAATCCCTCCCAGCATCAGAGTCTTTTCCAATGAGTCAACTCTTTGCATGAGGTGGCCAAAGTACTGGAGTTTCAGCTTTAGCATCATTCCTTCCAAAGAAATCCCAGGGCTGATCTCCTTCAGAATGGACTGGTTGGATCTCCTTGTAGTCCAAGGGACTCTCAAGAGTCCTCTCCAACACCACAGTTCAAAAGCATCAATTCTATTCGAGGTTAGCCAAAGCAATCTTGAGAAAGAAAAATGGAACTGGAGGAATCAACCTGCCTAACTTCAGGCTCTACTACAAAGCCACAGTCATCAAGACAGTATGGTACTGGCACAAAGACAGAAATATAGATCAATGGAACAAAATAGAAAGCCCAGAGATAAATCCACGCACATATGGACACCTTATCTTTGACAAAGGAGGCAAGAATATACAATGGATTAAAGATAATCTCTTTAACAAGTGGTGCTGGAAAAACTGGTCAACCACTTGTAAAAGAATGAAACTAGAACACTTTCTAACACCATACACAAAAATAAACTCAAAATGGATTAAAGATCTAAACATAAGACCAGAAACTATAAAACTCCTAGAGGAGAACATAGGCAAAACACTGTCTGACATACATCACAGCAGGATCCCATCCCAGAATATGGGAAATACAAGCAAAAATAAACAAATGGGACCTAATTAAACTTAAAAGCTTTTGCACAACAAAGGAAACTATAAGCAAGGTGAAAAGACAGCCAAGAAAATAGCAAATGAAGCAACTGACAAACAACTAATCTCAAAAATATACAAGCAACTCCTACAGCTCAATTCCAGAAAAATAAATGACCCAATCAAAAAATAGGCCAAAGAACTAAATAGACATTTCTCCAAAGAAGACATACAGATGGCTAACAAACACATGAAAAGATGCTCAACATCACTCATTATCAGAGAAATGCAAATCAAAACCACTATGAGGTACCATTTCATGCCAGTCAGAATGGCTGCAACCCAAAAGTCTACAAGCAATAAATGCTGGAGAGGGTGTGGAGAAAAGGGAACCCTCTTACACTGTTGGTGGGAATGCAAACTAGTACAGCCACTATGGAGAACAGTGTGGAGATTCCTTAAAAAACTGGAAATAGAACTGCCTTATGATCCAGCAATCCCACTGCTGGGCATACACACTGAGGAAACCAGAATTGAAAGAGACACATGTACCCCAGTGTTCATGGCAGCACTGTTTATAATAGCCAGGACATGGAAGCAACCTAGATGTCCATCAGCAGACAAATGGATAAGAAAGCTGTGGTACATATACACAATGGAGTATTACTCAGCCATTAAAAAGAATACATTTGAATCAGTTCTAATGAGGTGGATGAAACTGGAGCCTATTATACAGAGTGAAGTAAGCCAGAAAGAAAAACACCAATACAGTATGCTGCTGCTGCTAAGTCGCTTCAGTCGTGTCTGACTCCGTGCGACCCCATGGACTGGAGCCCACCAGGCTCCTCCGTCCATGGGATTTTCCAGGCAAGAGTACTGGAGTGGGATGCCATTGCCTTCTCCCAATACAGTATACTAACGCATATATATGGAATTTAGAAAGATGGTAACAGTAACCCTGTATACGAGACAGCAAAAGAGACACTGATGTATAGAACAGTCTTTTGGACTCTGTGGGAGAGGGAGAGGGTGGGATGATTTGGGAGAATGGCATTGAAACATGTATAATATCATATATGAAACAAGTCACCAGTCCAGGTTCTATGCAGGATACTAGATGCTTGGGGCTGGTGCAATGGGACGACCCAGAGGGATGGTATGGGGAGGGAGGAGGGAGGAGGGTTCAGAATGGGGAACACATGTATACCTGTGACAGATTCATTTTGATACATGGCAAAACCAATACAATATTGTAAAGTTAAAAAAAAAAAGTATCAATTCTTCAGCGCTCAGCTTTCTTCACAGTCCAACTCTCACATCCATACATGACTACTGGAAAAACCACAACCTTGACTAGACGGACCTTTGTGAGTCTAACCTGCTGCTGCTGCTAAGTCGCTTCAGTTGTGTCCAACTCTGTGCGACTCCATAGATGTCAGCCCACCAGGCTCCCCCGTCCCTTGGATTCTCCAGGCAAGAACACTGGAGTGGGTTGCCATTTCCTTCTCCAATGCATGACAGTGAAAAGTGAAAGTGAAGTCACTCAGTCGTGTCCGACTTTGCGACCCCATGGACTGCAGCCTACCAGGCTCCTCCTTCCATGGGATTTTCCAGGCAAGAGTTCTGGAGTGGGTTGCCATTGCCTTCTCCGTGTGAGTCTAACCTAGGGATTCCTAAAAATTTGTTGCACGTGCACTTCAGTAAATGAGTTCTGGTGTATCATTTGAAACTCAGTGCATTTAGTGAGCTTTGCCAAATTTTCTTTTGACTTGGGGTTGGCTGGGTGTCTATCTTGGATGAATATCTAGATAAAGTTCCTATTTTATTACCTAGAATTTACATAGCTCTGACCTAGTAAATACCACTCTTCATATTGCCTTTATACATTATAATTGCTTACATGGCTGTCATAGTTATGGCTATATTCATCATTAATTCACCCATCAAAGTGAAATTATTGCTTGCAAAGAATTCTATTCCCAGTTCCTACCAGGTCCTTCTGTACAGAACAGGTGCAGGCAAATATAAAACCCTGGTCTTGTGCAGTGTTTTTTGTATTTGAGTTTTACTGAGAGGAGCTGTGTTATTTTAACCTTTTCTTACTGTGCTTAGCTTGAAGGATTCTTTGGAGCTGGTCTGAACGTGTTTTGTTCCTCACTGTGGGGTCTCTTTCTCCCACAGCTTCTGTTCTCCCATCCCTTTGGGGGTTGCTCTTGCATGCATTTTTCTCTTCCTCTATTCACTCCCATGCTTTATCATTTTACTTTTGACTTTGGCTTTGTTCCTTCAAACTTTTTGCTTTCATTTGACAAGCCCTCCAGGGGTAAGAACAAAATGATCCAGGAAAGTAGCGATTGAAGATAAATGTTAAATCCTCAGTATTGCTCTGCTATATTAATTTGTGTTGAAATTTTGGGTGATGAGGGGGAAAAAACCCTGTATTTTGAAAAGAAACATCTCAAGCTGTATATAATACTATTTTGCCTTCAAAACATTTGTTTCTACAACCTTAAGTAGAAATTTCCATACAAAGTTTCTCCATTGGCAGTCTGTGAGTTAGTTTCACTTGTCTTTAGTTAGCTTTAATACACTCTCTAGCTAGACAAACAAAAGATCTTTGAGCCAATATAGTCCTGGATTGATAGAAATCCAAAGACTCATGTAGATTCAGCTTTAATGTGTTTTGCTCTGCTATCTGGAGTAATACCAGCTTTATGGGAAGAGGGTAAAGGGCTTGGGAGGCAGAAAGACAGAAGGAAAGAAGCCAGTCAGTAGGAAGATAAAAGACAGTGAAGTGCTATTCTAACACTCTTTAGAATGTCCCACATCACCTGAAACCCTTTCAGTTTAGTTCAGTTCAGTTCACTTCAGTTCAGTCGATCAGTCGTGTCCTATTCTTTGTGACCCCATGAATCGCAGCACGCCAGGCCTCCCTGTCCATCACCATCTCCCGGAGTTCACTCAAACTCATGTCCATTGAGTCGGTGATGCCATCCAGCCATCTCATCCTCTGTCATCCCCTTTTCCTCCTGCCCCCAATCCCTCCCAGTATCAGAGTCTTTTCCAATGAGTCAACTCTTCACATGAGGTGGCCAAAGTACTGGAGTTTCAGCTTTAGCATCAGTCCTTCCAAAGAATACCCAGGGCTGATCTCCTTTAGAATAGACTGGTTGGATCTCCTTGCAGTCCAAGGGACTCTCAAGAGTCTTCTCCAACACCACAGTTCAAAAGCATCAATTTGGATGCTTTTTGTATGTTTTATACCCCAGCCCACAGTCAAAACATACAAATGCACATACATTCACAGGCAGATATGAGATATATGAAACACAATTTCAAAAAACAATATCTTACCTTATACCTGACAAATGCTAATGTTTTTTATTCTATGTCCCTTGTAATTGTTGGTCACAGATGACTAGTTAATTTCATGACCCTTTAGTATGTGGCAACCTGTGGTTTGCATAGCACTGCAGTGGCACCCCACTCCAATACTCTTGCCTGGAAAATCCCATGGATGGCGGAGCCTGGTGGGCTGCAGTCCATGGGGTCGCTGGGAGTTGGGCACGACTGAGCGACTTCACTTTCACTTTTCACTTTCATGCACTGGAGAAGGAAATGGCAACCCACTCCAGTGTTCTTGCCTGGAGAATCCCAGGGACGGGGGAGCCTGGTGGGCTGCCGTCTGTGGGGTCGCACAGAGTGGGACACGACTGGAGCGACTTAGCAGCAGCAACAGCAGCAGCTGAAGAGATTGCAACTCTTCCTTTCTGAGGATATATTCTCACATTTTCTTATTTTTCAGTAAATGTCTTTATCATCTTTTCTCATCTCAAGCACTGAGCGGTACTATTTGTTGAATGCAAAGTGACTTTTTCTGACCTGGTTAAAGGCTTAGAGATGTAAATAAAGGGAAGATTGAAGCCCTGAAAACCCAGGGTTTAAATGTCAGGAAAGTAAATTCACAGACCAAACCTGTTGGGAACAAACAGGAGATTACGTGACAAAGAAAAGAAAGGGATAAAGAAAACCCGTTAATCACAACCAGAATCTGAGAGTTTTATGTAATCAAAGACCACATTCTGTTCAGCAAAATTCATGAGTTTACAGATAAATAAATATTCAGATTTCATCCAAAATTGGTACATTGTATAGAAGGAGATATTAGTAACCCTTCCCTCAGTGTTAGAATAAGATCCTCGTAAGAATTTAATTGAATCCACCCATGGAACAACAGGGATAAATGCTATTAAAGGTTAATGTCAGTCCTGAATGATAGCCCCACCCCCACTCCAATCAAAAAAGCAATGAGATTCTATTTTACATAACGGGGGGCTGCTGACTCACTTAGGGGAGGCTTTAGCTCATTACTTTCTGGAGAAAGAATTTTGTCATTTGTGCAAAAGCACCTATGCTGAGTGTTCCTTCACTATGGGGTGTATATAGAATCACTGGTAAGCTTTTTATAAATTCTGATCCAGATGAGCCATCAGGATGAGTACAATTGAAGTGAAAGGAAATAAATACTAGGAAACACCAAAAAGGAAATCTGAGCTGAGGACTCAAAACTGACCTCACAACTGATTTTGCCCTCCTTCCCACCCATTTCCACTTCAGCTATTCTGATAGGCTTGGGATGCAAAGGGCATCAGACTTTCCATCTGGGAAAGTCCATACCCTTTCTACTCAAGTGTGGTTCACACACCAGCATATCAGCATCACCTGGGAGCTGGTTAGAGCCGGTGGAGGAAGTGACAACAGCCCCGGATGTTGCTAAGGGAAGAATGGAAAGACCCCTTATGCTACAGGTGTGTTTTCAAATAGAGAGACTCAAGAAAGAGGATAACTCCTACACTGTTTGTGGGAGTGTAAGTTGGTGCAGCCATTGTGGAGAACAGTGTGGAGGTGTCTCAAAAAACTAAAAATAGAATTGCCATATGATCCAGCAATCCCACTCGTAGGCATATATCTGAACAAAACTATAATTCAAAAACATACATGCACCCCAATATTCATAATAGTATTTACAATAGCCAGGACATGAAAACAACCTAAATATCTGTCAACAGATAAATAAAGAAGATGTGGTATACATATACAGAGGACTATTAGCCATAAAAAAGAATGAAAATAATACTATTTACAGCAACATGCATGGACCTAGAGATTCTCATACTAAATGAAGTAAGCCAGAGGAAGAAAGACAAATACCATATGATGCCACTTTTGTGTGGACTGTAAAACATGACACAAATGAACTTATCTAAGACACAGAAACAGGCTCACAGACACAGAGAACACACTTGTGGTTGCCTTGCGGAGGGATGGATTGGTAGTTTGGGATTAGATGCAAACAATTACGTATGGGATGGATAAACAATGAGGGCCTATTGTATAGCACAAGGACCTATATTCAATATCCTGTGTTAAACCATAATGGAAAAGAATATGAAACGAAAAATAAAAAAGAAAGAAGGTAAGACAGTTCCTTTTACTCTTCCATGTATGACTGAGGGGAAGAGAAGTTGTCCAACATTTGGCTTTCTAAAATACTTCCCACTGTAAACACAACTGATAATGAAATTTCTGGATCACATGAAATGAAAAGTCAGAGGATTACTTGCTTCCTGTAATACAATGTAGGCACCATAAGATCAGGAAATTTTGTCTATTTTATTTCTTGTTATAATAACATCTGGATCAATCTTCGTTTCCCCTACCCTCATACAGACACACACTCTCATACACAGAAGCAAGCTGTATATATTGCTTTGGTTGGGATAGGCTGTATTGTAGTAACAAACAAAAAGGCTTCTCATTCATATGCAAGGTCAGTATAGTTCATCAGAGGAGCTTTGCTCATAGTGTTAGTGAGGCAATGGAGGCTGCATCGCAACGTGTGTTTCTAGAGGTAAATCAGCTTTCAAAGGCTTCAACCCTAAGTGACCTAACACTTTCACTCAAATTTCTTTGGATGAAGCAAGTCACATGGTCATACCAAATCTTGAGAAGGCAGGAGAGTGAAACAATACCATGCATCCAGAATGAAGAGAAGGAGAAATATCTGATGAACCACACCAATGACTACTGGGAACTAAATAAAGCTGATGAATCAAGTTCTATCTAAATACAGATGTTGTTGTTGCTTGGTCATGTCTGACTCTTTGCGACCCTGTGGACTGTAGCATGCCAGGCTTCCCTGTCTTTCACTGTCTTCCAGAGTTGGCTCAAATTCTTGTCCATTGAGTCAGTGATGCCATCCAACCATCTCATCCTCTGTCATCCCTTTCTCCTCCTGCCTTCAATCTTTCCCAGAATCAGGGTCTTTTCCAGTGAGTCAACTCTTCCCATCAGGTGGCCAAAGTACTGGGGCTTCAGCTTCAGCATCAGTCCTTTCAATGACTATTTAGGACTGATTTCCTTTAGGATGGACTGGTTTGATTTCCTCACTGACCAAGGGACTCTCAAGACTCTTCTCCAGCACCACAGATTGAAAGCATCAATTCTTTGGTACTCAGCCTTCTTTATGGTGTAACTGTCACATCTGTACATAACTACTGTAAAACCATAACTTTGAGTATATGGAGGTTTGTTGGCAAAGTGATATCTCTGCTTTTTAACATGCTGTTGAGGTTTGTCATAGCTTTCCTTTCAAGGAGCAAGTGTCTTTTAATTTCATGGCTGCAGTCAACATTGGCAGTGATTTTGGAGCCCAAGAAAATAAAGTCTGTCAGTGTTTCCATTTTTTACCATTCTGTTTGCCATGAAGTGATGGGACCAGATGACATGATCTTCATTTTTGAATGTTGAGTTTTAAGCCAGCTTTTTCACTCCCCTCTTTCACCTTCATCAAGAGGCTCCTTTAGTTCCTCTTTGCTTTCTGACATTAGCGTGGTGTCATCTGCATATCTGAAGTTATTGATATTTCTCCCAGCAGTCTTGATTCCAGCTTGAGCTACATCAAGCCTGGAATTTTGCATGATGTGCTCTGCATATAAGTTAAATAAGCAGGGTGACAGTATACAACCTTGATGTGTTCCTTTCCCAGTTTGAACCAGTCTGTTGTTCTGTGTTTGGTTCTAACTGTTGCTTCCTGACCTGTATACACGTTTCTCAGGAGGCAGGTAAGGTGATATGGTAGTCCCATCTCGAAGAATTTTCCACGGTTTGTTGTGATCCACACAGTCAAATGCTTTAGTGTAGTCAACGAAGCAGAAGTAGATGTTTTCTGGAATTTCCTTGCTTTTTCTACAATCTAGTGGATGGTGGCAATTTGGTCTCTGGTTTCTCTGCCTTTTCTAAATCCAGCTTGTACACCTGGAAATTCTCGGTTCATGTACTGTTGAAACCTGCTTGAAGGATTTTGAGCATTACCTTGGTGGCACGTGAAATAGTGTGATTGTATGGTAATTTGAACATTCTCTGGCTTTGCCCTTCTTCGGGATTGGAATGAAAGCTGACCTTTTTCGGTCCTGTGGCCACTGCTGAGTTTTCCAAGTTTGCTGGCATACTGAATGCAGCACCATAACAACATTATCTTTTAGGATTTGAAATAGCTCAGCTGGAATTCCATCACCTCCACTAGCTTTGTTCATAGTAATGCTTCCTAAGGCCCACTTGACTTCACACTCCAAGATGTCTGGCTCTAGGTGAGTGATCACACCATCATGGTTATCTGGGTCATTAAGATCTTTTTTGTATAGTTCTTCTGTGTATTCTTGCCACCATTTTTTTATTCTCTTCTGCTTCTGTTAAGTCCACACCGCTTCTGCCCTTTATTGTGCCCATCTTTGCATGAAATATTCCCTCGGTATCTCTAACTTTCTTGAAGAGATCTCTAGTCTTTCCCATTCTATTGTTTTCCTCTATTTCTTATTGTAAGGGATTTGATTTAGGTTATACCTGAATGGCCTAGTGGATTTCCCTACTTTCATCAGTTTAAGCCTGAATTTTTCAATAAGGAGTTCTTGATCTGAGCCACAGTCAACTCATGGTCTTGTTTTTGCTGACTGTATAGAGCTTCTGCATCTTCAGCTGCAAAGAATACAATCAGTCTGATTTCGGTATTGACCATCTGGTGATGTCCATGTATACAGTCGTCTCTTGTATTGTTGGAAGAGGGTGTTTGCTGTGACCAATGCGTTCTCTTGGCAGAACTTAGTTAATCTTTGTCCTGCTTCATTTTGTTCTCCAAGGCCAAACTTCCCTGTTACTCCAGGTATCTCTTGACTTCCTACTTTTGCATTCCAGTCCCCTATGATGAAAAAGACATCTTTTTTTGGTGTAAGTTCTAGATGGGTCTTATATGTCTTCATAGAATCATTCAACTTCAACTTCTTTGGCATTAGTGGTTGGGGCATAGACTTGAATTACTGTGATACTGAATGGTTGGCCTTGGAAACGAACCAAGATTTTTCTTCTGTTTTTGAGACTGCATCTAAGTACTGCATTTTGGACTCTTTTGTTTAATATGAGGGCTACTCCATTTCTTCTAAGGGATTCTTGTCCACAGTAGTAGATATAATGGTCATCTGAATTAAATTTGCCCATTTCTGTCCATTTTAGTTCACTGATTATTAAAATGTCGATGTTCACTCTTACCATCTCCTATTTGACCACTTCCAGTTTACCTTGATTCATGCACCTAACATTTCTGAAAATAAATGATACAACTCTAACACACTTCCAAATGTTGACCTGTTCAAAGAAATTGGAATTGTTTTTTTTTTTTTTTACATAGACTCATATCAATGCAAGAAAATATTCTTAATGCAAAAAATATTCTCCACTTTTATAAATCTTATGTTTCTCTGCTCTTTTCCTCATTTTATTCCCCCCCACCCCCACCCCGAATGGGATGTTTCCTTCTTCATTTTTCTTTAGGCATTTGATAGATTCTTGTGATACCAGTATAGAAATGTGGGCTGGAGCCTATAATGTTGATAGATTTATAGCTGATGAATGATTTGAGGTTGTTTGGATGAAGATCTTCAGTAGTCTGCCAAAGTTTTCTCTCTCCTTTGACAATTTTTATCATAGATTTGAATTAAGACACGAAAAGCATAATATACCACATTTTCAGATGACATGACATTGGGTGTGGGAGAGTTAGGTCATGTTATTTATAAAAAATCAGAATCCAAAAAAATGTCATAACAAATGTATGGAAAAACCACAGGATAAATTTCATGATAGGCAAATGAAATCCTTACTTCCAAGTTAAAAAAAAAATGTTTAAATACTTTATACAATTATAAAAATACTACATATCATTTTGTTCCAATATAGAGATATAGTAATTTTTAACAATATTTGGAATTACATAAGATCATCTAAATTAGAAGTTGATGAGAGAGAATAAAGAAAATGAAAGTTGGGGCAAAGAAGGAACCAAAAAAGGAGGTTAAAAGTCCCTCTAGTGATGATGTATGAGGTATGGGAAAGTGTATGAGAACAAGATTAACAGATACAATGTTCAAGATGACTGGACAAAACAGCATTCAACATGGCTCAGGGTGGAGTCAAGGCAAGGCTGACAAGAAGAGGTCAGCTAATATTTCAATTCTAATTGATTGGTAAGTGGATTCTTAGAGCAGCATAAGAGGAGGGCTTCGGAGACTGGGTTTAGCAGGAACGGACGTGGTCATACAGCAGTCATGAGTGGAAATGGGGTGGAGCACCATTTGTGTTGGATCTTTGGCAATCCTAGGTGAAATCTCTCCATTTTATGCTAGCAAATGTATACACTCAGGGAGGCAGATGTCAAAAAAAATGGTCAGGGGTGAGGAAATTAGATAAGGTTAAGTGGCAAGTCCAGTGGTGGGCTCATTAAAACCAATGCCAACTCTCTCTTAGTGCAAGGAAACTGCTTGGACCATGTTTTATAGGGCCTGACGCCTCCTTCATAGGTAGGGAGGGATTTTGGTGGATGCTAGAATGTATTCGAAACATTTGACTTGGGAAAGTCAGATCTTGATATGCGTGCCTTTTACTTTGGAATTCCCCATACCATCAGAGAGTCTTTATTTTTATTACGTTGCCTTTTGCTCCCATTTTCCATCCTGGAGTCCCTAGTCTCCCATCTATTCTATCATGGGTGTTGTTTAAGACAGAGTGGAGGATGATCTCTTCTGAAAGTTGCCAAGTCATATCTCTCCACTTTCCACCTACAACTGTCACCCTAGGAGTATAAAAGAGAGAGAAGTTTCTTGTACTGTGAATTCTGAGTTTAACTTACACAAGTTCTGGGTGTTGGTTTCCTTCCCCAAAGGGTGGAACTTGAAGAGAGATTTACATGGAGCAGATCACATAGGATGAAGGTTTACCAATTCAGTTCAATTCAGTTCAGTTCAGTCACACAGTCGTGTCCGACTCTTTGCGACCCCATGTATCACATCACACCAGGCCTCCCTGTCCATCACCAACTCCCAGAGTTTACTCAAACTCATGTCCATCGAGTTGGTGATGCCATCCAGCCATCTCATCCTCTGTTGTCCCCTTCTCCTGCTGCCCCCAATCCCTCCCAGCATCAGGGTCTTTTCCAATGAGTCAACTCTTCGCATCAGGTGGCCAAAGTACTGGAGTTTCAGCTTTAGCATCAGTCCTTCCAATGAACACCCAGGGCTGATCTCCTTCAGAATGGACTGGTTGGATCTCCTTGCAGTCCAAGGGACTCTCAAGAGTCTTCTCCAACACCACAGTTCAAAAGCATCAATTCTTTGGCACTCAGCTTTCTTCACAGTCCAACTCTCACATCCATACATGACCACTGGAAAAACCATAGCCTTGACCAGATGGACCTTTGTTGCAAAGTAATGTCTCTGCTTTTTAATATGGTATCTAGGTTGGTCATAACTTTCTTTCTAAGGAGTAAGCGTCTTTTAATTTCATGGCTGCAGTCACCATCTGCAGTGATTTTGGAGCCCCAAAAAACAAAGTCTGACACTGTTTTCACTGTTTCCCCATCTATTTGCCATGAAATGATGGGACCAGATGCCATGATCTTAGTTTTCTAAATGTTGAGCTTTACGCCAACTTTTTCAATCTCCTCTTTCACTTTCATCAAGAGGCTTTTTAGTTCTTCTTCACTTTCTGCCATAAGGGTGGTGTCATCTGCATATCTGATGTTATTGATATTTCTCCCAGCAATCTTGATTCCAGCTTGTGCTTCTTTTACCAATTAGCTTTTGTTATATAAGACATCACCAAAATTCAATATCTTAATAACTTTTCTTATTTCTCATAATTTTGTGCATTGGGTGGCCATTTCTTCTGGTCAACTGATTTCTACTGCCCACTGGTGACTTACCTGTGACTGAGTTGGCTAGATCAACTCTCTCACCTATCTGTTTGTTGGCTTTATGTCATTTGGGTGAGTATTGGCCTTGCAGTGTTCCCAAGAGCAAGAGAGAGCAAGTCCAAAGGCCCAAGTACTTTGCATGTCTTTGCTTGTGCACATTTACTGTTGTACCGTTGGCCAAAAATAACCATGGTGGTGTGATCACTAACCTAAAGCCAGATATCTTGGAGTCCAAAGTCAAGTGGGCCTTAGGAAGCATCACTGTGAACAAAGCTAGTGGAGTTGATGGAATTCCAGCTGAGCTATTTCAAATCCTAAAAGATCATGCTGTGAAAGTCCACACTCAATATGCCAGCAAATTTGAAAAACTCAGCAGTAGCCACAGGATTAGAAAAGATCAGTTTTCATTCTGATCCCAAAGGAAGGCAATGCTAAAGAATGTTCAAACTACTGCACAATTGCACTCATCTCACACGCTAGCAAAGTAATGCTCAAAATTCTCCAAGTAAGGCTTCAGCAGCACGTGAACTGAGAACTTCCAGATGATCAACCTGGATTTAGAAAAGGCAAGGGAAGCAGAGATCAAACTGCCAACATCCATTGGATCATAGAAAAAGCGAGAGGATTCCAGAAAAACATCTACTCTGGTTTATTGACTACACCAAAGCCTTTGACTATGTGGATCACAACAAACTGTGGAAAATTCTCAAAGAGATGGGAATACCAGACCACATTACCTGCCCACTGAGAAATCTGTATGCAAGTCAAGAAGCAACAGTTAGAACTGGACATAGAGCAATGGACTGGTTCCAAATTGGGAAAGGAGTACGTCAAGGGTATATATTGTCACCTTGCTTATTTAACTTATATGCAGAGTACATCATGAGAAATGTTGGGCTGGATGAAGCCCAAGTTGGAATCAAGATTGCTGGGAGAAATGTCAACAATCTCAGATATGCAGATGACACCACCCTTATGGCAGAAATTGAAGAGAAACTGAAGAGACTCTTGATGAAAGTGAAAGAGGAGAGTGAAAATGCTGGCTTAAACATCAACATTCGAAAAAACAAAGATCATGGCATCTGGTTCCATCACTTCATGGCAAATAGATGAGGAAACAGTGGAAACAGTGACAGAGTTTATTTTTTGGGGATCCAAAATCACTGTGAATGGTGACTGCAGCTGTGAAATTAAAAGACACTTTCCCCTTGGAAGAAAAGCTGTTCCAAGCCTGGACAGCATGTTAAAAAGCAGAGACATTACTTTGCCAACAAAGGTCCATCTAGTCAAAGCTATGGTTTTTCCAGTAGTCATGTATGAAGGTGAGAGTTGGAACATAAAGAAAGCTGAGCACTGAAGAATTGATGCTTTTGAACTGTGGTGTTGGAGAAGACTCTTGAGAGTTCATTGGACTGCAAGGAGATCCAGCCAGCTAAAGGAAATCAGTCTAAATTCCTAAATTTCCTAAAGGAAATCAGTCCTGAATATTCATTGGAAGGACTGATGCTGAAGCTGAAACTGCAATAAATACTTTGGCCACCTGAAGCGAAGAACTGACTCTCTGGAAAAGACCCTGATGGTTGGAAAGATTGAAGGCAGGAGGAGAAAGGGACAACAGAGGATGAGATGGTTGGATGGCATTACTGACTAGATGGACATGAGTTTAAGCAAGCTTTGGGAGTTTGTGATAGAAGCCTGGAGTGCTGCAGTCCATGGGATCATAAATAGTTGGACACGACTGAGCAACTGAACTGAACTGATTTACCAAAGCAAGTCACGATGACTACACTTGAACTGAAGAGGTAAAAATATATTCACTGCCACTGGATCAAGGAGGGATATAGCGATTCTATACCTCCACTTTAAAAGAATTTGCTAAGTCAGATTACAAAGAGGTGTGTGTAGGAATGAGAGGTCTCTGTGGTCATTTTTGTAGCCTGCCACAGAAGAGGGCACCTGCTTACCCACACTGAACAGTCAAATCAGTCATTGCAGATTGTCCTCCCATCACTGTGTTTAAAATTGGAACTGGAATCCTACTTTCCCAGTGAAACACTTTCAAAGATGCTTATTCCTTGATATTGGACCACCACTATATGATCACATTCGAAATCTAGTTCTAAGTGTTCAACTTTAAAATAACCTTTGAAAATACAACCCATTTCTAATTTGAGGTCTACCTGTATTGTTGACTGAAACAGAGTTGCAGAAAAGGACTAGTGCCTTTCTTAAAAAAAAAAAAAAATCATTCTGTACTCTGACAGTAAGAACTGCTTTCTGAGGTAGATACAGATGATAACCTCTTGGTCTGAGTTTGAAGTTTGCTATTTCATTTTTTGGCTAGTTATAGTCAGAACTGCTATTTTCACTGTAGAGCCAAATGATTATTTATACTTCTCCTGGATCATTCTTTATGTGCCATTAGCAATGACATGCAAAGCACAAGGGATTGAATATTTACATCCAAAATTCTGAAGTGAATATTCTCTCTTTGGCAGATACAATTGCTCAGGGTTGTAAGGCCCAGTAATAAAGAACCATATGTCATTTATGGATTGGATGCCGCTGTAGCAATGGCTTTCAAGCAGCTGAAGCTCTAAATTTCCCTGCTTTTCACTCTGTGTCTGAGTGTGGCTGAGTGTTGCTTTGGTGTTGCCTGTTAAAGAAATGTGGAAGATGATGAAGATATCTTTCTTTGAATTTTCCTAATGACTAATCCCTCAGGATTGTTGTTTTTTAAATAAATGGAGTATTATAATTACAGCATGGGAGGATTAAGGGTTCAATGCAAAAAGTATTTCTTAGGCATTTAGGGAGATTCTGAACTTGAGGTTGCTCTGATGATGTATGGAGCAAAAGGCATGTTTCTTGGCCTCAGCCAGCTTATGTACTAATCAGATTGTAAGAGAGGAACATAAATAATTCCAGCAGTGTCCAGAATACGCTGAGTCCCAAAAAGAATGCAAAGAAGGGAGTATGAAGTTCAAAGAAAGGAAGGAGCAATATGATTCAACTTACATTCATAGCAATGAGGCATGGCTTTTAATCATCGATTTTCTTGTCCTCTTGATGGCAGAAGCTTAGACTTCCCTGGGTTTTATCATCCCTATTGCCTTTCAAAGTGCCTTCCACACAGTGGCAGAATAGATGTCAATGAATTTATGCAAAATGAATGAATGGATGGATGGATGGATTCACTTTGCAGGAGGAAGAAAAACTGTGGATGTGCAAAAAGTTGCCAGGTTCTTAGAAGAATTGGCAGACAGCAGAGGATTAGAGAGTGGAAGTGTTTGTGATGGAGGGCACAGACTGAGCAAAGATTTGAAACAAGGAAAGTACAAAACAATTAGGAGAAAAATAATCCAGTTTGGCTGCAGTGTGGGAGGATGCATTTATGTCCTAGAACTTTTGGTGTAAACTTCATCAAGCCATGAATGGTGCTTCTTAGCTCCTGTCCTCTTTCCCTTAAGGGATGAACATCAACTCATCCATTGTGTTCTTGATTCCAACTGCAGATTTGGGCAGAGTGAAGCAGAGCAATAACAGGGAGAAGAGCTAGCAGTGACATCAATGGTTCCTGAGCCCCTAGACAAGGAACCACCATAATAATAATAATAATGACAATAATGGCTCCAAACTTATGGACTCATACTAATTGTCAGGCACTGTGTTAACTACTTAACATGACCATCTTATTTTATTCTTCCAACAGCCCCAATTTTTCCTTTGACAAAGAAAAACAACACATTCTGCATAGAGATATTTGAATGTATAAGGTAGTCACATTTTTTAAAAGACTAATTTTATCTTCATAAAACTAAGATCATTGCACCTGGTCCCAACACTTCATGGCAAATAGATGGGCAAACAATGGAAACAGTGACAGACTTTATTTTTGGGGGGATCCAAAATCACTGCAGTTGGTGACTGCAGCCATGAAATTAAAAGACGCTTGCTCCTTGGAAGAAAAGTTATGACCAACCCAGACAGCATATTAAAAAGCAGAGACATTACTTTGCCAACAAAGGTCCATCTAGTCAAGGCTATGGTTTTTCCAGTAGTCATGTATGGATGTGATAGTTGGACTATAAAGAAAGCTGAGCACAGAAGAATTGATGCTTTTGAACTGTGGTGTTGGAGAAGACTCTTGAGAGTCCCTTGGACTGCAAGGAGATCCAACCAGTCCATCCTAAAGGAAATCAGTCCTGAATATTCATTAGAAGGACTGATGTTGAAGCTGAAACTCCAATACTTTGGCCAGCTGATAGGAAGAACTGACTCATTTGAAAGACCCTGATGATGGGAAAGATTGAAGGCAGGAGGAGAAGGGGACAACAGAGGATGAAATGGTTGGATGACATCACTGACTCAATGGACATGAGTTTGAGTAAACTCCGGGAGTTGTTGATGGACAGGGAAGCGTGGTGTGTTGCAGTCCATGGGGTCACAAAGAGTTGGACACGACTCAGCGACTGAACTGAACTGAATTTTATTTTCCCTTTATGTGCATGCATGCTCAGTCACTCAGTCATGTCCGAGTCTTTGTGATTGTAGACTATACCCCTTCAGGCTCCTCTGTCCATGGGATTTCCCAGGCAGGAATACTAGAGTGGGTTGCCATTTCCTACTCCAGGGGATCTTCTTGAGCCAGGTATCGAACCTACGTCTCTTGTGTCTCCTGCATTGGCAGCCAGATTCTTTACCACTGGGCTACCTGGGAAGTCCTTATCTTCCCTTTATAGTCCCCAGTAACTTTCACATATTATTTATTCTTATTAAATTCATACTGATAGCATATATTAGTTTTTATGATAGAAGTGAGGAGCTCAGCACAGTTTTTAAGAACATGGACTCTGCAAGTATATTTACTACCTAGATTAAAATTCTGGCTTAGGCACATTCTGTATCTGTGACTGTGGGCAGGAAATATATCCTCCCTGTATCTTAGTTTCCTAATCTGTAAAGTGTAAATAATAACAGAAGACCCTATTTCATAGTGTTGCTATGATAATTAAGTATATCATTATTTGCAAAAGACTTCAGGAACACTCTATGATGGTTGGCTATTATAACTATTACAATGTTCATTTTACAAATGGGGAGACCAAGGCACAGGAAGGCAAAGAAACTTGCCCTGCAGTAGTTAGCAAGCAGTGGGACCCAGCATACTGAGTTCAGGGTACCACCTCCAAGACATGAAGGAACTAACTCTCTCATGGGCCTTTGATTGTCCATCAGAGCTGCATCTTTTATGGTTACATATTTGACACAGTCTCAGTGGACTGACCCAGGCAAATAATCTTAAGTGAACTTTCTATTTCTTCCTGTTGGAAGAGTTTTTAAACTTACTGATAGATGCTTATGCTGAAGCTCCAATACTTTGGCCACCTGATGCTAAGAACTGACTCATTGGAAAAGACTTGGATGCTGGGAAAGATTGAAGGCAGAAGAAGAAGGGGATGACAGAGGACAAGATGGCTAGATAGTATCACCGATTCAATGGACATGAGTTTGAGCAAGCAGCTGCTGGAGATGATGAAGGACGGGGTAGTCTGGCATGCTGCAGCCCATGGGGTCACAAAGAGTCAGACATGACTGAGTGACTGAACAACAGTGTTAGAAAAAGCATGAACCTTGGTCTTCAGAGTGCTATTGATTACTTTCTCTGCACAAGGCATGGAAGTCAGAGTTCTAGAGAAACACCTGGCAACACTCTGTAGCTCGAAGATCTTACAAAGTTATAAATAGATGAAATGTATTCATGAGAAAATTCCAGAATAAGGCATATACCACTTACATAAAAAGAGAGATCAATCCCTATTCCACTATGGGCTGAAAAGATTAGGAATGGAGACTCCTTTGGAGGGTAGGAGTTACCTTGAGTTTTGGAAGAAACAGCCAAGAATTATATCCCTAGGGGCACAGGTACAGGTAGATGTGGGAGGGGGTGGGGTGTGTGTGTGTTGTGTATAGAGGACATGTCCACAATGTTATAGGAAGAATATGTAGAGCAGATCCAGAGGACAAATGTGATGACAGGCAGATTAGGATGAGGAAACAAAACAAGGAAACAAACAGTAGCCTGAGGACCAATATCTAAGCTTGAAAGAATGTAGGAAATTGTGGTCGTAGGTCTAAGATGAACCCCTCTGCTTCATCTGGCACTTCAGAGCACAGGTACCTTAATATTTCAATCTTGTTTTTTTCCTTAAATGGCCTTAATTTTTACATAGGTTAACAGAAATAGGAACGTTGCAATATTTGGGATGAAAGGTTTATATTTTCTATTTTCCTATTGTTCATTACTAAGGTATCCTATCAGTATAAAAGTAGAAAGTGTGTTTAGGTCAGTGTTCTTCTAAAGGCAAAGAATAGAGGAATTAAACTCTAGAAGAATATCATCTAATTATTACCACACTGTTCTGATCTTAAGCTTTGAAGTAAATGGCTTCTCTTTTGGTCATTTATTGATTTCCTCTTTGAAAGTTTTTTGTTCCCATATATCATCATTTTGCATACATCTTGCTATATCTCTCTAGTTGACTGCTATTATAAATTTTACCTTATTTTCTTACATGGTTCAAGCCAGTTTTTTTTTTTTTTTGAGTTAAAACACATGAATAAGTAATAAATAATTACATTATTGATCTCTTCTAGACATCTTTGCTGGATGTGAAACTACCATTTCCTAAACTTATCATATTTGTGGAGTAAAAAATTTTCTGTAGCTTTACCGGTCTTGTATTAAAATTCTTTTCTATGACATTCCCTGCCTTCTTTTCTTAAATGCCTTTCCTATAATTTAATGAAAAAGGACAAAAGTAGAACAGAGGAAAGACACTGACAAATGGCAATGGAGAAGATAAGAAAGATGCTCTTTAAATATACTGACGATAAAACATTAACTTTTTCAAGTGTAACCATATTTATAAAAGTTAGTTTTTTTGCTACTTTTTAAAATGTAGGATATAATATGTCTTTGAAATGATTTTTAAGGCTATTAATTAATTTTAAGTGCTCTTATCATTAAGTTGTTTTAAAGGTTTATCAGACTGGTTAAATCTGATGAGCAAACTAGCTTGTGAGCCCATATATTTTCTGGTTTCTTCCAAATGTGATTAGAATTCAGTAATAGTTTGGAAGCCCGACAGAATAATTCGATGATATTGTTCACCATTTCAGATATTTACCATTATAAGGCCTTTCTTAGCAACTGATTTTGCTTATGCAGCTAATGTCATTAGGAGCCTCAGTGCTTGGTTATCATATTTTTTAAGTCCAGAGTACTTGAGGTCCATGAGTGAGAATGTTCCAACTGTCTTCATGTTAATAGTTTTAGCCTGGGGATGAAAGTTTACATGAATTAGGGTCTGCTGATAAACTGGACATTTTCACATTTTGTACTGTGAAATACATTGAAAAATACAATATATTGTGAGTACATTCTGTATACTCCTTACAAAGTCATATTGTCATCCCTCCTTTGAGATGAAGACTCTGAGACACAGAGAGGTTAAGATATCTCCCCAAGTTCACAGGAATAGTAAATGACAGAGAAGAAGTTGACCTTAGATGAGTCTAACAATGAGGACTGCCATCTTTCTGGGGGATCTATTGCCTCTGCCTGAATAAGAGGAGTTTCTTTCTGTAAAGAAGCAGTATATAATGCAGAGATGGGTTTGGGCAACTGGTGAACCTGGAAACAAGGCTTGAGAGAAGTTCAGGTCCAGAATCCTTCCCTTCTCTCTTCCTCCTCCCTTGCATGGCCACCTTTCTCCAGTCTATCACTTTCCTTTACCTACACTCCAGTCTCTGAGGAGGATTAGCATGATAGTGAAGAACCCAGGTAGATTCTGTAGGCAACAAGTGCCCATGAGAAAATCTATAAATCCAAGACAAAGAGCACCAGTTTGATTTTGAAGGTACTGAGCCTTGGCAGAAAACTGTCAGTTTGCACAACATGCTTTAGGGAAACATCTTTCCAGGCAAAATAAAAACAAAAGCAAAATTTAAGTTGTCTGTAAACCTGGGCATCTATAGACATCTATGTGGGGGATGGATGCAGAAAAGACACCCTGACTGTTGGAGATAGTAGTAAAGACCAGACATAGCAATAAAATCAGTCCAGATGAAACTGGGGCTCTGTGCACAACTGCTCTATCTCTAAAGGCCAGGATAGTGTGCTGCCAAAAGGGCCAGGATGGTCAGTGGTTTAGGAATGAGATTTTCTCATTCAAATCAGAACTTTCCCACTTACATCATGTCAAGTGAAGACAACTCTGTCTCAACTTTTCCATCTGTAAAGTGGGAGGAATAATGTCACCTACTTTGCAGACCTATATTACTGGAGTTTAGTATATACTTGGAACGAGACCTGGTACATAGAAAGCCCCATGCGTGGATTGACTCTCGAACCTGCTACTGAATTGCCTTTTCATGTAATCAGTCAATGAAGCCCTGAAAATATAAGAACTCCTTATAATCCTACATGTGACAAAAATTAGGAAGGGTCACTTGTACCAAAAAAAATGCATTTATAAACCCCATAGCAATGATATTACTTCTCACTCACTACTTTGATGAATTCTTCAGTGGGCAAGATAAAATGGAAATTGGCATTGTATACTTGCCTGCAGCAACCACTATCAAATGTGGTCCATCATCTGTGACTTACCAAAATATGGTTGAATCGATTCACTCCTAATCTTCTGACAGTTCTTTCAATATTAGTTCTTTAAAGTGCAGTCAGTGAAGACAAATGCAATTCAGCATATTTCTCTCTCCTCTCTCGCTGCCTCTCCCTCCCAGCTATAAATCGTTATCTATTCACTGGATAAACAACATCTAAATTCCCTGGTGCCCAACAGCCCACTGATTTCACTCAAAGGTTGTCTCATCCAGCTCTGAATCTGGAGTCTGGTGTCTGAATGGCCAGCAGGATTTATTTTCCCTGGTGGTTAGAGCCGATCTATTTTACCCAGGCAAACCACTTTCAACATGAGGTGAAATTATTTGCATAAAATAAGTGTACCCCATCAATGAACTGCATTTATTTTTTTATCAGAGAACTAGCTGCCTGCTAGCCCTGCCCATCAGCAGATGGCCTCTCTGACCTTTCTGACTTCAGTTCACAGTGGATTGCACTTTTCACTAGTAGTAGCCTAGATACTCAAATCAATGTCATGGTTTCATACCCAGAGCCTCTGACACCCTAGGCACCAGACTTGTGGGAATAAGGAGACCCCATTAGAGGCACTATTTCAACTAACATGAGCTTCCCACTTGCTTCCTGTTGCTTCATTTAGAGTTGGCAGGCAGTGTGGCTTTAGGAAAGCATAAAGAAAGCTGGGATTATATCTTGGCTCTGCCAATTTCAGATGGTGACAATGTCAGCAGAAGTTTTGACATATCTGAGCTTCAGTTTCTGAATCTGTAAAATGAAGATAAATACTATTTTATTCAGCATTTTTTGAAGATTAATAGAAGGGCTGGAAGTTGTGTCTAGCATAATACCTGCCACCTAACAGGTACTGGTCAAATGTTTCCTATCTCGTTTTTCTCCTTCCTGTCCTCCTTTCCCCCTCCCTTCCTTTTTTGTTCCCCCCATCCTTCCATCTCTTTCTTCCTCACATATAATTTTCAATTTGCCTGGGGCTCTTTTTGTGATTCTAGGTGATCACTTCTGAGGTAATTGTCACTTTTGGGGGCCTGAGATGTGGCCCCTAAAGCCTGAACATCAATCTAAATCTTGCCCACCAGCCTTCAGCCTCCCTTCCCACCCATGGGACACTCCCCTGCAGAGATCAAGTCTCTAAGTCTGATTTTCTCCAAAACTTAATAATCAGTTTACTTCACCCCTAAGATGACTCTTGTTATCTCTTAGACAAAAATTAAGTAGATGTTTAAAAAGTGCTTGATAAATTGGACCTACGATAGCCAAGCTACAGGTGCGCATGGAGTATGAGATACAGATTCTGGGCACTAAGTGTTTTGTAGTCCTGATCAAATGTGTCCACAAGCCTGCTTCTGGAAAAACAGCTAGGTGTCAGGTGAAGAGCTTGGGTTCTAGAATCACACTGGCTTTCTCTGTGTCCTCCAACAAATCCCTTAATTTCTCTAAATCTGAATTTTCCCATCTGTTAATAGGTTAATTGGTGCTTTCCTGGTGGCTCAGATGGTAAAGTGTCTGCCTGCAATGCAGGAGACCCGAGTTCGATCCCTGGATCAGGAAGATCCCCTGGAGAAGGTAATGGCAATCCACTCCAGTACTCTTGCCTGGAAAATTCCAAGGATGGAGGAGCCTGGTGGGCTACAGTCCATGGGGTCGCAAAGAGTCAGACACGACTGAGTGACTTCACTTCAAGGTGGTTTTGGAGCAAATAAGAAATGACCCCTAACGTACTTAGCACAGAGTCAGTTGGCTCATGGGAGAAACAGACAATGGCTAGTCCTGAGATACTCTGAAAGAGATCTGTTACGGCCCTAGCCCTAACCTGAATCATATATTGAAGTGTAACCCCTTGTGACTGTAATAGTTTTTAGAGAGGTGATTAAGTTAAAATAAGGTAATTACGGTGAGACCTAATCCAATATGAATTGTGTCCTTAGAAGATAGGATTAGGGCATAGATACAAACAAAGGAAAGGAAGAAGGAAATGGCAACCCACTCCAGCACCCTTGCCTGGAAAATTCCATGGATGGAGGAGCCTGGTGGGCTATAGTCCACGGGGTCGCAAAGAGTCAGACATGAGTGAGCAACTTCACTTTCACATACAAAGGAAAGACCATATGCAGGCACAGGGAGAAGCCAGCCATCTGCAAGCCAAAGAGAAGGGGTCTCTGAAGAAACCAACCCTACCACCTGAATCTTAGATTTCCAGCCTCCAGAAATGTATGAAAATAAATTACTGTTGTTTAAGCTCCCCAGTTTGTGGTATGTCATTATGGCAACCCTAGCACCATCCCTCAAAATGCCAGGCTGGATGAATCACAAGCAGGAATCAGGATTGCTGGGACAAGTATCAGCAACCTCAGATATGCAGATGATACCACTCTAATGGCAGGAAGTGAAGAGGAACTAAAGAGCTCATTGATGAGGTTGAAAGAAAAAAGTGAAAAAGCTGGCTTGAAACTCAACATTCAAAAAACTAAGATCATGGCATCTGGTCCCATTACTTTATGGCAAATAGAAGGGGAAAAAGTGGAGGCCATGACAGATTTTATTTTCTTGGGCTATGGATGGTGGATGGTCCAAAATCACTTTGGATGGTGACTGCGGCCATGAAATTGAAAGACCCTTACTCCATAGAAGGAAAGCTATGACAAACCTAAATAATGTATTGAAAAGCAGAGACATCACTTTGCTGCCAAAGGTATGTATAGTCCAAGCTATGGTTTTTCCAGTGCATGTGTGTCCAGCTGTTCACTTGCATCCGATTCTTTGCAATGCTATGGACTGTAGCCTGCCAAGCTTCTCTCTCCATGGGATTTTCCCAGCAAGAACACTGGAATAGATTGCCATTTCCTCCTACAGGAGATCTTCCCAAACCCAGAGATCAAACCCGCATCTCTTGCATCTCCTGCATTGGCAAGCAGATTCTTTACCACTGAGCCATCTGGGAAGTCCATGATTTTTCTAGTAGTCATGTATGGATGTGTGAATTGGATCATAAAGAAGGCTGAGTGCCAAAGAATTGATGCTTTAAAAATTGTGAAGCTGGAAAAGACTCTTGAGAGACCCTTGTGCTGCAAGGAGATCAAACCAGTCAGTCCTAAAGGAAATCCTCTCTGAATATTCTTGCTGAAGCTGAAGTTCCAACACTTTGGCCACCTGATGTGAAGAGGCAACTCATTGGAAAAGACCCTGACCCTGGGAATGACTGAAGACAATAGGAGAAGGGGTAGCAGAAGATGAGATGGTTAGATAGCATCACTGACTCAATGGACATAAATTTGTACAAACTCCAGTAGATAGTGGAGGACAGAGGAGCCTGGCGAGCTGCAGTCCATGGGGTTGAAAAGAGCCAGACATGATTTAGTGACTGAACAACACCAACAAAAAGCCCCACCCTACACCAGGGCTGTTTCCCCCCAGCCCTGTGATCCTGAAGAGAACTCTGCACTCAGCCTGGGCTCAATCAATAATGATATGTTTGAATTTAACAAACTGAATGTTTTTCTGTTTCCTCTTGGAGTTTTACTCCCTGGTGACTAACATCTCCCAGTCATAGGCTGGCCATGTTTCAGACTAAGCTCCTGCTTTGCATGTGGAAGCCCCTTTTGAGCATCTTTTCAACACCAGTATCTTAATCCATTTACTGTTTGCCTTGGTTTGCCCCTTTATTTCTTTATGAACCAAGAAAACAGAGCTTTGATTGTTTTCTCAACAATTTGGCCATCTACCTGTGTGAGTGTTCCGGTTTGCCAGAAATAGGGACCTAGTTGCTCCGTCTATGTTCTTGGATTCTGACCCACTGCCACATCTGACCTAGGTTTTCCATGTGGGCCCTGAGTACTTTCTAAGTTTCAGTGGCTCCAGCGCCTATATAATTGAGGAATGGGAAAAGCACACACGTTCTAACATTGATTTGAGTGGTGAGTGTAGTTAGTATAGCTGTGTCATGCTACCCATGGACATGTGAAGAAATTGAGGCCCAGTCAGGGTCAGTACCTACATGGTCAGTATCACACTTCAGTTTGCTTCTCAATAGCACCAAGACCTTCCTGTTCCTGCACAGAACCTTTCACTTTGCCTTCCTGCCTCTGACCCTTGACTTTGCTATGACCTCCACAGTCTGCCTGGCTCAGCTGATAAAGAATCTGCCTGCAATGCAGGAGACCTGGGTTCAACCCCTGCATTGGGAAGATCCCCTGGAGAAGGGAACAGCTACCGACTCCAGTATTCTGGCTTGGAGAATTCCATGGACTATACAGTCCATGGGGTCGCAAAGAGTTGGACACGACTGAGTGACTTTCACACAAACACCACAATCTACCAGATCATTCTAATAATTAATTGTTTGACATTCCCAAAACAGTTTCTAGCTTTGTGTCCATGTTTCAATATATGCCTCTATGTGGTTTCATAAAGATCAGCTACAGTCCAATGCAAAGGTCCCCAACCTCTGGGATCTAATGCCTGATGATCTAAGGTGGAGCTGATGTAATAATAATAATGAAATAAAGTGCACAATAAATGTAATGCATTTGAATCATCTGGAAACCACTCCCCCCACCCTCCAACCCCAGTACATGGAAAAATTTCTTTCTACCAAACTGGTTCCTAGTGCCAAAAAAGTTGGAAACTACTGGTTTAAGGAATCTCTGACCCTGAAGCTATACCTCTGAGTATGGATAAAGAAGATCAGCATTTGCTGACGAGATCTGGAAGTGACTTAAAACAGAATTGTTTTGCTACTCCTTGGACACTGAGCTTCTCAAACTTGCCTCTAGTAGTAAGATTACCAGGATACATAATAAGCTCTATAAATGGCAGAGAGGAATTTATGTCATGAGATCTAAAAATTCCTAGGTGGCCTTTTTCTATGATGACTATGCCATATGTCTTGTGTGAGATCGGATTTCCTTAGAGATGCAACATGGTCATTGCATGAAAGTGATTCATAAGAGGAAGGCAAGGAGTCAGAATTTGAGCACTTGAAATAAATCTGGAGGCACAAAAGCAGACTAGATCTAGGAAAATTCTAGGAGTCAGTAGGCAAGTCAGAATGGGGAACCATTTGGGCAGTCTGATATAGGAACAGGCATAGAAAAAGGAAGTATGTGACTTAGACACATTATTTTGTGAACTTTCTGTGAAGTCATTAATTGTTTCTTTCCTCAGTAAATCCTCTTTAAAAAAATAATAGGTTGGACAAGTTGTTCTCTAAGTTCTATTCTATTTCCCCGACACTAATCTGTTTTATTTGTTAAGTACCACTGTCAGAGCACATTAGCAGTACAGCTAACAGATATAAGATACCAGCACTATTAAGTATTTGACATCTGAGACCAACTTCTCTTCTAGAAGAAAAATTATTTTATGTATGGTTTTTACTAAGGCTAGAGCAGGTCAAAATCCAGGTGTAAGGGTTGGTTTTGGAGAACACTTCTGAGAGCAGAAGGTGACCCATCGGTACTCATTTCACATCTCTAGTAACTTGTGAGCTATTTGGCCCCATGGCAGTGGGTTGGCAGTGCTTTTGAGGGTTTGGCACTGAATTTGACTTTGTCAGACCATGAATCAAGGCTCAGGAGGATTTAAAAACAGATGACAGCTACACGTGGAGCTTTCTGTCCACAGAATGACAGTGGGGGAGAGGGGTTTGACTACACTGGAAGCAAAATCTTTCTGAACCAATAAGATGAAGTGTTACAAACAGTGAACCATTAGTTCAGGGTGAACCAGTTAGAACCCACCCCCACACCCACCCCAGATCACTCTTTCTGCCCTTGTGTTTACTGGAGAGATTCTTCTTCCTAGGTCACCCTCCTTAATCCTTGCATTTGCTTCAAAACGTGTTAGAACATTGGGCAAGACAAAAGTAAGGTGATATCTACACCCTCAATATGATAGTCCCAGCACTTTTCAGCTTTGACTATGTGTTAATCAGATTTATGCTATCTTTCTCAGGACCAGCTACATAATTTCCTGAGCCCAATGCAAGATGAAAATACGGGGCTCCTAGATAGCTCAGTCAGTAAAGAATCTACCTGCAATGCAGGAGACCCGGATTTGATCCTGGGCTTGGGAAGATACCCTGGAGAAGGAAATGGCAACCCACTTCGTATTTTTGCCTGGGAAATCCCATGGACAAGAGGAGCCTTGCAAGCAACAGTCACAAGTGTCAGAAGTGACTTAGAGATTAAGCCACCACCACCAGTTCAAAAGTGAAGAACTTAAAGATGGTGCTGGCACAGGATTAGTCCAAGTACAGATTTCTTCTGAGCATGAGATTCTGTGTGACTGTACAGGCTGGATGTCTGTGGAGCTGACACTCATCCTGTCTCCCAGTCTTCTGTTCCTGTAAAGGAGCCTGTTCAAGTAGGGTGCTGGTTTTCATCTCTGAGCTGTTGGACAAATCCACTCAAGCGAGCTTGTGCATACCATTCTCTGTCTTGTACTGTCTTGTTAGGAACCACAGACAATTTTGCTGAAGTGAGGAAAAGGCATCAGAACAAATTTGACAATGTTTTCTGGTTCACATTTTCCATTGAGAGGCATCCTCAGGTTGCCAAGATGTTCCTACATATGCTGCCTCTAAACCAGGGGTTCTTAATGAAGGGTGAAAATCAGAATTACTAGGGATGCTTCTTCAAAAAATACTCCTCAGAGATTCTAAATCTGCCAACATAGTTTACGTAGGGTATTGAAAAGTCTTTGAGCAAAATATTGGTAAAGAACTACTTGAAAATTATTCCATGTATTTGTTGTTTTTGAGGAACTTATGTTTATATTATCTGTATATTCTACCTTCTTCCTTGATGTTAGAATCTGTTGAAACTGACATTTTTTTTTTTTTCCAGAGTGCTTTAACCTTTACTTCAGTAAGTAGATTCTAGGTGGTGATGATTATCCACTTTGACACAGAGTGAATTTATTTGTGACCTGCTTTCACGGAGTTCACAAACTAGTTATTGCAACCAACCAAGAAAAGAATAAGAGAAATGAAGAAATGCCACAAGTATTGGCAATATTTACTGCAGCATATGGCTAATGTGTAAAGAGGTAACAGAATGACGTATCTCAGGGGATCATTCAAAAGGAAAATTACTTAAATTAACTTCTCAGGCAAACCAAATTATGCACCATGCCCCCTCCTGTAATGCTATACAAAGTCAATGTTTGTGGAGAGTAGAACTGAGGACTATCAATCAAGTCTTTCATAAGAATGGTTGTGTCTGCAGGGATTTATTTTTTTCTTTGCATTTTTGGCTTTTAGATGAATGAAGAATTTTTCTCAGCAAATTATTAATTACTCCTACTTGCCTGTCGAATTGAGTTCACTGTAGTTATGTAGGAGTCAATGGTATTCAAACTGCAGCTTTTGATGAAGTAATCGGCTGCTTCTGGGGCCTCTTTCAGCTGCCCTGGGCGTGCTTCACATGTAAACGACTGCCAAATGGATTCTTTCGACATTCCAGCCAATTAAAATACATTTAAAGTGCAGCTGGTGGAGAGGAAAGCCGGGTGATTGTGTGGAGAACTTCAGGGCAGAGAGACAGAAAACAAACTTTGTGGAACCCAGTTCGGGCAGCCTAGCCAGGGGTTTGGGGGCAATGGAGAAAGTCCCCCAAAGAGGGTATTTTTAGTTGCTGTCATCATCAAAGATGACACTTTGAGCACCACCTTAAAAGACACAAAAGAGGGAAGCATGTTTGTTAGGGTGTCAGTTTTCTCCCCTTGCCTCTTGAAACTCTGTGTTGGCTGGTTGCCCAATGCGGTGCTGCATACAAATATTGACAGAACACAGCGGTGTTTGTTAAACCCGGCCTGGGGAAGCCAGTGATTAAAACTCTTGAAGGAAGATCCGAAAACCCCAGGAACTCGCCTCAATAGCCTTAGAACACTGACCGAATGCAAGAGAAAGCGCTGAGTGGGCTAAAGTGAACATATTCACCGTCCCTGCTATGCCTTTTCGGTAAGGTCAGAATTTTCTTTTCTCTCTCTTTTTTCTTTAATGTTTCTGTTGGTGTGGAGGTGAGAGCTTCCGACATGCTAAGTAAGTGCTCTGCTTCAGACCTCTGAATTGCAGAGCATAAGGTTTGCCTGTGATTTTTCTGGAGGGCTTGAGGGGATTGCAAGGTGTAAATAGACACAGGACATCACCCAGCACACACATGGAGTCCACCAGTGCTTTTCCAGAATTCAGGATACATTTTCTGTTGATCTATCCCAGTATTTGCTGCCTGTGTCCAAATGTCCTGAGGTTGGTTACAAACACATTCCTCCTTTGAACCAATAGGTATGCTGTACGTGCTTGTTTCGATTTTCATCATCAATGTCTTGTGCATTCTGCCACCAGCCCCTTGCCTATGCATGCAGAAAGTGTATTTTTCCTTCTGGGTTAATATTCAATCAGACACAAGTGTTCTGTCTTACTCAAGCAAATCCCAAATGTTTGGAAATGCCTTGCTTTATCTCAACTTTCCTTGGAGAAGCTGATAACTTGGGAATTTGTTCTGAATCACTCTTATGCTGGAAGAGGGCAGCTGCGGTTGCACTATCTCTATGGTTCTGCAAGCTCAGTAAATACCCGGCTCTGGGGGTTGGACTCCCAGGCCCATCTTAAATTCCTGAGAATGTTTAGGAAGAGTAGGGCTGAGCAGGGGTATTGATTGCTATCTATCAACTGACCAATGAAAGACACACAAAGTTCCCGATTGTTTCCGATCCTAGCTTGTCAGTTGGCCCTTTTTGGCTTTGGTTTTGTTCATTGCAAACAAAGAATCTTGCACATTTCATGGTGAAGGATCACGTTGCAGTGTCCTGAACTCAGTTCAATGCTCTTTATTAATCTTTAATGTGCCAGTAGCTCTGAGGCTATGCCAAGCTGAGACTTTCCAAAACTCTTCAAGCTACCTGCTGCCAAGATAAACGGTGGTAGGCTCAGAAGGAATATTTTAAGGAAACTTGCAAGAGCAAAGTTTTAGCTATTAAATTTGTTATGGGTCAATGAAAGAAATCTTAAATAAAAGAGATTTCAGAAAGGGCTGCTTCAGCTCTGCCCTCCATGTGAGAGACCTGCTGTTGGAGTGCATGTTCTCACACACAGTGGTCTATGTTCTGTGTGTGGAGAATATAAGGTGACCTACTGTATGGGTGTTGGGTTGGGTTTATGAAGTGGGTGCTGTGTGAATGGAGGCATGCAAATGCAGAAGGCCTTTCTGCTCATGACAGTGTTGGAGTCCAGGGGTAAACATGGCTACACATGTGGTCGCTGCTTGTCCCATACAACCATTTCAGACACAAAAAATGAGCCAGTGATGGACAGTGCTCACAAGAGTACCTGTGCACAGAAATGTAACTATGTACAAAAGAAAAATGGCATGGTATACCTCAAAATCTTGGGCCCTGGAGGTGATTTCAGAACTCAGATGAAATGGAAACTTACTGTGAGGCCTTGGAAAATGGAAGGCAGTGGCCTCTTGGGTCTGTCGGTTGCTCACCAGGCTAATGCAAGGTCAATGGTGTCATCATCATTTCTTGGGGATGCAGGTAAGAGTCAAATGGATCCTGCCTGTAGACACCAGTTCTGTAAGCAGAGGCTCCATCTGTCATGGTTGCTATGAGAAGAACAGTGAATTGAAGTGAGAGGAGCTTCAAAGTCCTTTCTTATTTAGAGTCAATGATGTAAAGACTTTACACACATACATGTAGACAGTGATGAGAAAGGGGCAAGGGTGAGGGAATCCTTCATTAAATGGGTTTTGTTGATTTTAGAGTCAAGCCCAGTCTTCTTCCTGTGGCCTAGAATAGGGCTGACAGACCTAGGCATCACAGGCTAAATCTGATCACCATGACTTTTTTTTACAGATGAATTTTTATTAGACCCAACCAAACCCCTTTGCTGATATATGGTCCACAACTGCTTTTGTGCTATCATAACAGAATTGAATAGTTGCAACAGAGACCCTATGACCCCACAAAGCCTAAAACAGTTAGTGCCTGGCTCTTTACAGAAAAAGTTTGAGAGATTGGAAATGGAGGACAATGCTTCTTAAACTATCTCATAGATCAGTTTTGTTTTTAATTTCCAGTCTGTTTTGGACTGGAAATAATTTTATTAAGTGTGGCAAAATGTTGCTTCAATGTTGTGGCAATACCAGATTGCTACAATATTTCTAAACATTTACTCTTAAATTTTGTACTTATCATGGATCCTTTATTTTAATTAATTTATTTATTTGGCCAAGTGGCTTGTGGTATCTTAGTTTCCCAATCAGGAATGAAACCTGGGCCCTCAGCAGCAAAAGCTTGGAGTCCTAACCACTGGACCATTAGAGAATTCCCTATCATGTATCCTAAGCAAACAGTTTGCAGACCAGTACCAGTCCTGGGACCACACTTTGAGAAGCTGTAATCCCTGCTAAATTTTTGAGTTTTGTCTTGTGACATTTGCCCCACATCTGTAATCATACTACTCTTCTTTCTGAAGACTGGATGCAATAAACTCTTTTCCACATTTGGGCCTGTGTCATGACTATTTGCTGGTCCTGGAACTGTCTAAATCTTGCCTTAGCTTTTTCTTTGTATGAGGGGTCTGCTTTGGTTCATTTCATCAAGAAGACCTTTTGACCACTCTGTCTGAAAAATCTTTCCTCACCTTACATCACTCTGTCTTTATCTTGTATATTACAATCAATGCTTGTGTTGTTTATGTTCCTATTATTTGTTTCCCTCCATTGGTCTGGATTCAGTAATGACCCATTTCAGCTGGTTCAAGCAGAAATGGATTTCATATTTGTTTTAGATGGCATGTGAAATCTTGCAGGTGCTGGGGAGCCAACAGAGCTTCTGAGATAATGCTCAGAACAACAGAACAAAATTTACCATTACATCTCTGTCACAATACAAAGCTAGGATTCAGGAAGCTGATGCCACCATTGCCAGCTTCAGGATCACATTACCTCTTCCACCAAAATAAGCAACTCTGTTTCTTGAAAACACATAAATCTACGGGATCTTTTCTAAACAGATTTCAGAATACCCCAAACCTCTGGCAGGAACAGCAGAAATATCGCATCTACCACATGATCTTCACTCTGATTTTCAAATCCCACTGAATGGGAGGTAAAATCTGGATCACTGCAGAATTTGAGCTGTGAGAGCATCAAGGAAATGTCATATTAGGTTTTTTAGTCTTTAATGCTGTAATAGAATCACCAGAACCTGCCTTCATCCCCTGTTGGAATTTCATCTCTATGATGGTAGGGACCCATCTGCTCATTCATCACCCTTCACCATTAATTAATGCCTGATATGTGCCCAGTGAATGTTGATAGTAAGAATGCATGTGAATGGCATGCTCCCCAGAAGTCCATGATTTATATAGGAGGATAGCGTGGGAAATGTGTCTGTGGGAGATGCAAGATTACCTATAGGTGACAGTCTCATTTTTGAAACATACCTTGTTTTTTAAAGCTGAAATATATTTATGTAGCTGTAGTTAATCTTCTTAGGACTTGGATTATTCTAGTTACTACCTATTATCATTTTTTGAGGATATTCAATGAGGATATTTAATAATATCATTTGCTGAGTAACACAGTACATTAAGTGTTATGTATAATTAGCTCATTTAATCTGCAAAATATCTTGATGAAGTGACATTATTTCCACTTACAAAGAAAGCAGAGGTTTTGAGTAGAAGAGTATCTTCTCAAGTCACAGAGCTGGCGAGTGGTACATTTTGACAAGTCACTCAGTCGTGTCCAACTCTCTGCTACCCTATGGACTGTAGCCTACTAGGCTCCTCTGTCCATGGGATTTTCCAGGCAAGAGTACTGGAGTGGGTTGCCATTTCCTTCTCCAGGGGATCTTCCTGACCCAGGGGCGAGTGGTACAGTCAGATTTTATCCCATGACTTTTGAAACCTAAGTTTATACCCTTCACCTCTAGTTATAACACTCTATATAATTTATCTTTGTGGTTGCTCTCTCTTCACTTAAGACTCCCTAGTTTTGTTTCCATCCTAGTAAATGGTTAATTTACTGCATTATCTACTTTGTGCCTTAGCAAGGTAAATACAGTCATCAGGACTGAAATATCAGTACAGGTTTCTGGTTATCATATTCATGCTGACTATCAGCAATGAATCTGTGGGTCTATAGATGATGATATAAAAGTAGGTAGGAGAGAACTAAATAAGTAGTGATCAAGATACAAAAAGTTGCACTTAGGACAAAAATCCTAGAAGGTGGGTTATTTCTCTTGTAATTGTACAAACTTCCAGCCCCATAGAATTAACAATTTTAGGTCTTTTTCAGTGTTGTGGAATGAGATTTCTATTGGAACTTTCAAAAGCTCACATATTCCTGGATATGTAAAAGGCATGCACATGCATAGAGGTATGCATTTTCTCAGGAAAGACCTGAGAAAGCCCCAGTTGCTCACCTATTACTGACATTGAGCCTCTGCACAAGCAGGGAGTGAAAATTAAGAATTGTAAACAGCTGGCAAATTGAAGGTGTGCCCTCTATACACAGAAATCCCCTCAGCAAAGCCTGGAACTTACTGGCTGAGGGCATTATTATTATTATTTTAAAAGAAGTTTTCAGCCATTAGCTGGCCACTAAGCTAACCACACATGACAAAGAATGCAGACTCTATGGTTAGGAAAGTCACTAAACAAATAGGAAGAATAATTACAGCAACAAAAAACTGAAACAACAAACCATAGTTGGGGGAGTGATATGATTTCAAGAATTAATGTTTTATATTATTTTAAATGTCCAGTTTTCAAAAAAAGTAATGAGACATGCAAAGAAACTGGAAAGTGTGTTCTATTCACAAGGAAGAAAAGGCAGTCAATAGAAATAATCTTTGAGGAAGCCCAGATATTGGATTTACTAGAGCAAGACTTTAAATCAGTGACCATAAAAATATTCACTGCTGCTAAGTCGCTTCAGTTGTGTCCGACTCTGTGCGACCTCATGGACTGCAGCCTAGTAGGCTTGTCCGTCCATGGGATTCTCCAGGCAAGAACACTGGAGTGCATTGCCATTTCCTTCTCCAATGCATGAAAGTGGAGAGTGAAAGTGAAGTCACTCAGTCGTGTCTGACTCTTAGCGACCCCATGGACTGCAGCCTACCAGGCTCCTCCATCCATGGGATTTTCTGGGCAACAGTACTGGAGTAGGGTGCCATTGCCTTTTCCCAAAAATGTTCACAGAACTAAAAGAAATCATGTCTAAAGGAATAAAGGAAAATAATGAGAACAATATATCACCAGAGAATATCAATAAAGGGATAAAATTTGTAAAACACAGCCAAATATAAATTTGAGAGCTGAAAAGTATAATAACTAAAAAAAATCACTATTGGGTTCAACAGCAGGTTTAAGTAGACAGAAGAAAGAATCAGAAAATTTGAAGAGAGGTCAAATGCAGAGTACATAACGACAAACGCTGGGCTGGAGGAAGCACAAGCTGGAATCAAGACTGCCGGGAGAAATATCAATAACCTCAGATATGCAGATGACACCATCCTTATGGCAGAAAGTGAAGAACTAAAGAGCCTCTTGATGAAAGTGAAAGAGAGTGAAAAAGTTGGCTTAAAGTTCAACATTCAGAAAACTAAGATCACGGCATCCAGTCCCAACACTTTATGGCAAATAGATGGGGAAACAGTGGAAACAGTGGCTGACTTTATTTCTGGGGGCTCCAAAATAACTGCAGATGGTGATTGCAGCCATGAAATTAAAAGATGCTTGCTCCTTGGAAGAAAAGTTATGACCAACCTAGAGAGCATATTAAAATGCAGAGACATTACTTTGTCAACAAAGGTCAAGTCTATGGTTTTTCCAGTAGTCATGTATGGATGTGAAAGTTGGACTATAAAGAAAGCTGAGCACCGAAGAATTGATGCTTTTGAACTGTGGTGTTGGAGAAGACTCTTGAGAGTCCCTTGGACTGCAAGGTGATCCAACCAGTCCATCCTAAAGGAGGTCAGTCCTGGGTATTCTTTGGAAGGACTGATGTTGAAGCTGAAACTCCACTACTTTGGCCACCTGATGCGAAGAGCTGACTCATTGGAAAAGACTCTGATGCTGGGAACGATTGAGGACAGAAGAAGGGGATGACAGAGGATGAGATGATTGGATGGCATCACCGACTCAATGGACATGAGTTTGGGTAAACTCATGTTGGTGATGGATAGGGAGTTGGTGATGGACAGGGAGGCCTGGCATGCTGCAGTCCATGGGGTCTCAAAGAGTCAGACATGACTGAGTGACTGAACTGAACAAATGAGATTATTCAATCTGAAAAGAGAAAGTAGAAAAAGAAGAAAAATTAGCAGAACTTTGATGAGACAGTATCAAGTATACCAATATACACATAATGAGAATCTGAGAAAGAAAGGAGAAGCAGAAAGGGACAGAAAGACTATTTGAAGAAAAAATGGCTGAAGACTTTCCATATTTGATGGAACATGGGAATCTATATATTCAAGAATCTCAATGAATTTCAAGTAGAATAGATTCAAAGAGGTTCACTTTGAAACAAATTATAGTCAAATTGTAAAATATCAGAATCTTGAAAGCAGCAAGAGAAAATCATCATGTTATGTATAAGGGAGTCTCATTTATATTAATAGGTAGTTTCTCATCAGAAACCATGGAGGCCAAAAAGCAGTGGAATAACGTAAAGTACTGAAAGAAAATGACTGTCAACTTAGAATTCTATATCCAGCAAAACTGTTCTTCAAAACTAAGGATAAATTAAGACATCACCTGGAGAAGGAAATGGCAACCCACTCCAGTACTCTTGCCTGAGGAATCCTCTGGACAGAGGAACCTGGTGGGCTACAGTCCATGGGGTCAGAGTCAGACACAAGTGACACACACACAAGATATTACCAGGTTAAAAATCTGAGAGAATCTATCACTGACAGACCTTTCCTTCCTTAAATTACTAAAGGAAGTCCTTTAGACTGAAATAAAAGGAACTAGACAGTAACTTGAATTTGCACCAAAAAATAAAGAGCACTGCTAAAATATAAAAGGCAGTTTATGCGTATTTTTTGTTTATACTTCCTTTCTTTTCCTCCTGCTTGATTTAAAAGACATGTGCAAGCTATAAGCATAAAACTATATTGATGAGCTTATAATATATAAAGATGTAATGTGTATTACAATAAGAGGACAAAGGAGACTAGCTCTATAGAAGTGAAGTTTTTGTACAATGTTGAAATAAACTAGATATTAATTCAACTAGACTAATATATTAGATAATCTAGATAAAATAGAAAAATTCCTAGACACAAAATACTGGAACTGACTCAACAAAACTTGAACAGACTTTTAACAATAAAAATATTGAATTAGTTATCAACAGACTTACCACAAAGAAGAGCCCAGGCCAGGTAGCTACCTGTTGTATTCTAGCAAAAAGAAGAATTAACACTAATTTTTCACAAATGCTTCCAAAAAATAAAACAGAAACACTTTCCAGCTCAGTCTATGAAGAGGGTATTATTGCCCTGTTACTAGGGAAGTAAGAAACAGGAACTATAGCCTGATATGTCTTATTAATGTGGACACTATAATTGCCAACAAAATACTAGCAAACCAAATTAAGCAACATATAAAAAGGATCATACTACATGACTAAGTAAGATTTATTCCAGGAATGAAAGACTGGTTATGCATATGAAAAAAATCAATGTAACACAACAACATATTAATGAAATAAAGGGAAAAAACATATGATTATTTCAATAGATGTATAAAAAGCACATGACAATAGCCAACACTTTTTAATGGTAAAAGTCTCAACAAACTAGAAATAGAACTGTCTCAACCTGATAAAGGGCACCTACAAAAATCTTACAGCTAATATTATATCCCAAAGAAAGGCAATACCAAAGAATGCTCAAACTACCACACAATTGCACTCATCTTACACGCTAGTAAAGTGATTCTTAAAATTCTTCAAGCCAGGCTTCAGCAATACGTGAACTGTGAACTTCCTGATGTTCAAGCTGGTTTTAGAAAAGGCAGAGGAACCAGAGATCAAATTGCCAACATCCTCTGGATCATGGAAAAAGCAAGAGTGTTCCAGAAAAACATTTATTTCTGCTTTATGGACTGTACCAAAGCCTTTGACTGTGTGGATCACAAGAAACTGTGGAAAATTCTGAAAGAGATGGGAATACCAGACCACCTGACCTGCCTCTTGAGAAACCTGTATGCAGGTCAGGAAGCCACAGTTAGAACTGGACATGGAGCAACAGACTGGTTCCAAATAGGAAAAGGAGTATGTCAAGGCTGTTTATTGTCACCCTGCTTATTTAACGTATATACAGAGTACATTATGAGAAATGCTGGGCTGAAAGAAGCACAAGCTGGAATCAAGATAGCCGGGAGAAATATCAATAACCTCAGATATGCAGATGACACCACCCTTATGGCAGAAAGTGAAGAAGAACTAAAGAGCCTCTTGATGAAAGTGAAAGAGGAGATTGAAAAAGTTGGTGTAAAGCTCAACATTCAGAACACTAAATCATGGCATCCAGTCCCATCATTTCATGGGAAATAGATGGGGAAACAGTGGAAACAGTGGCTGACTTTATTTTTGGGGGATCCAAAATCACTGTAGATGGTGATTGTAGCCGTGAAATTAAAAGACTCTTACTCCTTGGAAGTAACGTTATGACCAACCTAGACAGTGTATTAAAAAGCAGAAACATTACTTTGTCAACAAAGGTCCGTCTAGTCAAGGCTATTGTTTCTCCAGTGGTCATGTATGGATGTGAGAGTTGGACTATAAAGAAACTGAACGCAGAAGAATTGATGCTTTTGAACTGTGGTGTTGGAGAAGACTCTTGAGAGTCCCTTGGACTGCAAGGAGATCCAACCAGTCCATCCTAAAGGAAATCAGTCCTGGGTGTCCATTGGAAGGACTTATGTTGAAGCTGAAATTCCAATACTTTGGCCACCTGATGGGAAGAGCTGACTCATTTGAAAAGACCCTGATGCTGGGAAAGATTGAGGGCAGGAGGGGAAGGGGATGACAGAGGATGAGATGGTTGGATGGCATCACCGACTCAATGGACATGGGTTTGGGTGAACTCTGGGAATTGGTGATGGACAGGGAGGCCTGGCGTGCTGTGGTTCATGGGATCACAAAGAGTCGGACATGACTGAGTGACTGAACTGAATATTATACTTAATAGTAAGAGACCTTCCTCCCTACAATCAAGAAAAGATAAAATTCTTCTATCATTATTTCTATTCAATATTGTATGTAGTTCTATCCAGAGAAATTAGATAAGAAAAATAAATCCAAAGGCACCCAGATTGGAATAAAGAAGGAAAACTATGTTTATTTGCTGATGACATATTTTGTGTGTATAAAATCCTAAAGAATCCATTTAAAATAGAATTAATAAACAAATTAATGCTACAGAGTACAGGACAATATACAAAAATCAATTGCGTGTCTATACAATAGCAGTGAGCAATTGAAAAATGAAATTTAAAATAGCAATTCAATTTATAATAGCATCAGAAAGAAAATGTTTAGAAAGAATTTTAACAGAAATGTAGGACTTGTAATACTTGTAATACTAAGTATTGCTAATGAAATTAAAGAAGGCCAAAATAAATGGAAAGATATCCCATGTACATATCTTGAGTGACTTAATATTTTTAAGATGACGATACTCCCCATATTTATCTAGAAATAGAACACAATTGTTATCAAAATCTAAGCTGCTGTTTTTTTCAGAAATGACAAGCTGATAGAAAGATTTGTAAAATGGAAATTACATGGGGCTTCCCTGGTGGTCTCATAGTTGAGACTCTGCCTGCCAATCTGGTTTGATCCCTGGTCTGGGAAATTCCCATATGCAGAGCAAGTAAGCTCCATGCACCTCAACTACTGCTCTAGAACCTATGAACCACAATCACTGAGCCCCTGCACTGCAACTACAGAAGCCCACATGCCTACAGCTTGTGTCCTGTCTGCGCATCACAGTAAAGAGTAGCCCCTGCTAGCCACAAATAGAGAAAGCTTGCATGCAGCAATGAAGACCCAGCACAACCAAAAATTAATAAATAAATCTTAAAAAAATGAAAATTACCAAGGAAGTCAAAACAATCTTTAGACCAAAGTTGTAACTGACAGTTCTTGATTTCAAGTTACTGCAAAGCAACAGTACTAAGAAAAAAAAAAAGTATGTTATTAGTATAAACCTATATATATAGAGAGGAGAAGGCAATGGCACCCCACTCTAGTACTTTTGCCTAGAAAATCCCATGCATAGAGGAGCCTGGTAGGATGCAGTCCATGGGGTTGCTAGAGTCGGACAGGACTGAGCGATTTCACTTTCACTTTTCACTTTCATGCATTGGAGAAGGAAACGGCAACCCACTCTAGTGTTCTTGCTTGGAGAATCCCAGGGACGGGGAAGCCTGGTGGGCTTCCGTCTATGGGGTTGCACAGAGTCAGACACGACTGAAGCGACTTAGCAGCAGCAGCAGCATATATATAGAGATCAATGAAATTAAATTGAGAGTTCAGAAATAAACCCTTACATTTAAGGCCAATTGATTTTTTTACAGTGGTGCCAAGACAATTCAATGGGGAGAAAGAATAATCTTTTTAACAGATGGTGCTGGGAAAGGTGGATGTCCACATATAAAAGAATAAATTTGGAACTCTAACTCCCAACTCAAGCAAATATTAATTTAAAATGAATCACAGAGCTAAATATAAGAACTAAAACTATAAAACTCTTGGAAGAAAACATAGGAGTAAATTTTCATGATTTTGGATGAGGTAAAGTTTTCTCGGATATAACACGAAAAGCAAGAGTGACAAAAGGAAAAATAAAGACTTTATCAACATTAAATCTTTTCAAAGGACATCATTTAAGAAAGTGGAAAGATAGCCCACCCAAAGGAAGAAAATATTTGCAAATCATAAATTTAATAAGGGACTTGTATCCCATATAATGGTGTATTCAACCAGAAAAAGAATTCTTTTAAAAAATGGGTAGAGGATTCAGAGTAATTTTCTTCTAACAATATGTACAAATTGCCAGTAAGCACATGAAAAAGGGTTTGAGATCATTAGTTATTGCAAATAAAAAATTTGCAATAACTAATGCAAATCAAAAGCAGGAGAAATACCACTTTTCCCCTATTACAATGACTATAATGAGAAAGATGAACAATAACAAATGCTGGCAAAGATGTAGAGAAATGGGAACTCTCATGTATTGCTGGTAGGAATGTAAAATGGTATAGCCATTTTAGATAAGATTTGACAATTGTCAAAATGCTAAACATAGAGTTCCCATATGATCCAGAAATTCCTCTCAAGTATATACCCAAGAGAATCGTAAATGTGTGTCCATACAAAAACTTGTACACAAATGTTCTTAGCAGTATTATGCATAATTAACAAAAAGTATGTGATATATCCATACTATCAAGTCATATAAAGGAATTAAATACTGATACCTGCTAAAATATGGATGAATCTTGGAAATATTATGCTAATAGGAGAAGACACAAAAGGCCACATATTGAATATATATATTCTATTATATGAAATGTTCGAAATAGGCAAATCTATAGAGACAAGGGGAGAAACCAGAGTAGTTGGACACCTCAGAGTCAAGTCCACCTTTCTAATTTTTGAGTATAAGACAAGAGTGCAAATAGAGGTTCACATACCATAAGTTAAATATTTTAAAATTATAAATCAAGCAAACACCATCTTAAATATTTCTATTCTCCTACTTTGACAAGTATACCTTTGTCCAAAAACAGCCTTGTACTATTGGCTATGGGAAGTCAGTAAAAACTTTAAGAAGAACAGTAATGTAATTATATTATCATTTCTGAAACAACCTGCTGGCAAACTTGTCCATGTGTGAATAAAAAGTGTCTGGGGATTGCAACTGTAGATTCTACAAGACACTGGGGAGTACTTAAACCAATGTCCTAAATATGGAGAGAGTGTTACAGATAAAACAGAGATTCTAAAACCTGGATCAGCAGAAATGAATGAGGAAGGAAAAGGAAGGAGGAGAGAAAAGAGAGAGGCCAGCTGACCTTTAGTGCATGAGTGATTCAGGCTGGTGACATCGTTACCTAAGAGGAAAAACAAGCAGTTTGGTTTTTTTTTTTTTGCTAGTCACTGATTTTTTTATTTTTTAAATTTCTCTCTCTCTCTTTTTTTAACTTTACAATATTGTATTGGTTTTGCCATACATCAACATGAATCCACCACCGGTGTACACGTGTTCCCCATCCTGAACCCCCCTCCCACTTCCTTCTCCATACCATCCCTCTGGGTCATGCCAGTGCACCAGCCCCAAGCTTCCTGTATCCTGCATCGAACTTGGACTGGCGATTCGTTTTTTATATGATATTATACATGTTTTAATGCCATTCTCCCAAATCATCCCCCCCTCCCTCTCCCACAGAGTCCAAAAAAAACAAGCAGTTTTAATGGGAGTGGAGGAGTCTTGCCAGCCGGTCTTTGAGTATGAGAGGCTGAGCTATCTAAGGGACCTCTGGTGAAATTGGCCAATTAGCATTAGGAAGCATATGCGTGTAGCTTGGAAAAGAGGCCTGAGTTAATAAAATGATTTAGAAGTCATCAAAATTATAAAAAAAATCCCAGGAGGGAGTAAGATTTCATAAGGGGAGAATAAATAAAGACTAAGAACCAAATGGAAAGAGACACAAAAGAGCAGTATCATTAATAATCAGACTTGAGAGACTTCCTTGGTAGAAGGGAAGGGAAGTGGGTGCAGATATGATCCTTGGTCAGGGAACTAAGAACCCACAAGCTGCTTGGTGTGGCCTAGAAAAATTAGACTTGAATTGTTTGCTAAAAATAAATGACAAATATAACAGCATTTTTATAATAGAGTTTTAATCACAAGGCAAGCTTGATTCTATTGATTAGAAAATGGTGATTATGATATGATCCATAACTAGCAGCAGTTGGGAAGAATAACCCAAATCAGCTGAATCATATATGGAAAAACATATAACTAGCTTTTAATACATATAACTGCTTTTATATAAATACCAGTCTCCTCCGTCCATGGGATTTTCCAGGCAAGAGTACTGGAGTGGGGTGCCATTGCCTTCTCCATTTAAAACTAAAGATGTATGTGTAACTGGCTTTAGTTTGTTAGGGTTGTTTTTGTGTGATCACCTATGTTTGAAAGAAGAAAAACAGGCTGTTAATTGCCTTAACTGGATGATGATGGTACTATTTAATATTATTATAGGATTTTATACCTTGAAAGCACTTCAGAACCATTAATTAGGCACTCCTTATCAACTCTCTGCACTAGACATTACCGTCCTGCTTGTGTTCTTTCTGCTACTGCCTTTCCTCCACATGCTGTAATTTATGATAGGGTATGTGATTGGAGTTCGTGGGAAAAGATCTTAGAACCGAGAAATTGCTTAGTTTTTGTTTCTTTGAAATAGCATTGATTTGAGTTTGAAACCTTGGGTTTGCAAAGTATTTTTGTTTGTTTACTTACTGAATGAGTAAAATTTGCACGTTTTCAAAGGCTTAAGCTGCTGTCTGAAGCACTCTTCTGTCCTTTGATTGACAAAATGCAGGGCTACGACTACATCTTGTCACCCAAGCCTAGTCTTAGGAGTCACTGTTTTTACATTATCACCAGGAAATAGCCGGCAGTGTTCTTTTTCCTTGATTTCACTGGGATTTAGCATTTCTAAGAGAAGCAGGTAATTTTGTACAATAAGTAATTGAACTTAGTGGAATATAGGAAAGTAAGAAGTTAAATGAGTTAATTAGGCTTTTAGTTTTAAATTAGCAGCAGTCACCCATTTTCAAGAAACCACGAAGGAGCTTGTTTTGGGGAAATCTTTACAAGAGATAAAGATTTCATACATACCTCTCCATGTTGATTCTACCAAGGCAATGCAATCCTCTTCTGCCCTGGCTTCTAGAAATTCCACAGCAGGATTGACTGTCTTCTCCCTCTGTGACTTGTATGCTATGCTCTTTATGTCTTTATCTCTCTGCATCCTGTTTTATTACTATGATTGGCTATAAAATGGGTTGCTATGAGGTAGGTGATCTCATAATCTGATAGCTGAAGTGTAAATTGGTGTGGCTTTTATGGAAAGCATTTTAACAATGTATGTTAAAGTATTTTAATCTATTCTAATTTAATCTATTCAAAAGAGATAATGTGTGATATATAAATATCAGCTTACAAAATTATTCATTACTATATTAATGCTAAAATGAAGAAAACAACTACCCATTAACAGGAGAGCTGTCAAATAAATTACGGACTAGAGAGCTCTTACAAATCAATAAGAAAAGATCACTATCCCAATAGAAAATTGTTAAAGGAAATGAAATGCGATTTTCCAAGGAGCAATATAAATTGCCAAGAAGCATTTGAACAGATGTTCAGCCTCATTACAAATTAACAGGATATAAATGAAAATAATGAGGTATTATTATGTTACCTATTATTAGCAGTGATTAAACCATCCTCGTTGGTGAAAAAGGAGAAATCGGGTATTCTCGTTTACTCTCAGTGGGAATGTAATTGGGATGAATAAGGGGGCAGTTTGGTTGGGAGAAAGGATAATTTTTGACTCAGCAATGCACTGCTGCTGCTGCTGCTGCTATGTCGCTCCAGTCGTGTTTGACTCTGTGTGACCCCACAGCTAAGAGTATTATTTTAAATAATCAAAGTCTATAAAGAGTACGTATAGGGTATTTATTACAGTAACATTTATGCTAGTGAAAACTGAATAGTCCAAAATCCATAGGTAGGTGGTTGTTAAATAAATTGTAGTACAACCACAGAGTGGGACACTATACAGCCATTAAATACTGGTATAGATCTAGTAGATAGGAATGATGCCTATGAGATATTAACAGTAAGTGAAAAATGTAGGCTAAAAGTGTGTATTATAAAGTCATTTCTAGAAAATGTTTTTATTCACATGTATGTGTCTGCATACAAACAAAATTTGAAAGTACTTCCACTAAAATGAGAAGATAGTTTACTTTGTTGTACATTTTTGTTTTGCTGAGTTTGTTTTCAATTCACATATATTAATACCATAATCAGTAAAATGCAGCCTCACCGTTGTAATCAAAGAAATAAAATGTTACACCCATAAGATGATATATTATATAGAAAGTTATAACAGGAATTTTGAAAAAGTAGTCAATTAAATGATGCTAAAGAAAAAATAACCTCAGAGAAGAAAGATTGGAAGGAAATGTATCAAATGTTAGCAGTTAATCTACAATAAATACAAAAAGAATTACAGCCATAACCAAATTATTTGTAATAAATATCTATTAATTTCATATTTGGAAAAAGTTTTAAAAACAATTTAAAAGAGTTATTAGTATTGTGACCAGGTTCTCTATAGTCTCTCTTTTTTAGGTGTCACAGATCAGAATGCCATAGTTATACCTATGAAACACTCACATTAAAAAGTAAATGTTGCACATAGGAGATATATGTCATAAGTCAATTAAAAAATTGTATGTAGAAGCTTTGTATGTAGAAGCTTCTGTAATAGTGGATACTGTAGGCATTGTGGCAGACAGATTTTTAGCTGGCGAGTCTTCTGGAAAATTAGGGAGAAGGGTCATATACACACAAAACATTTCTGCATGTTTAGTAGACAATCCAAGACTTGGGTAAATGGTAAAAACAAACTTGAAACAGGACTTCCCTGGTGGTCCAGTGGTTAAGACTCTGCACTTCACCTGCAGGGTTATGGGTTAGTCCCTGGTTGGTGAACTAAGATCCCACATGCCACAGGAGGTGTGGCCAATAACTAACTAAAATATAAATATAAAACAAATTCTGAAGTATATTATACTATTTGCTATTTCAGATAGAGAATTTGGAAAATTGGGTAAAATATATTTTTCACCAACCATCTAAAATGCTTTAATAATTTATACCCCCACGCCCCATCAAATTATCTTAAATTGATTTATTCTTATGAATCTTCTTTTAGTTTTGTCACCTTCTTAAAATATTTTTTATCTTCACAACAATCTTGTGAAGCAGGAAGGACAAATATTTACAATTCACTGCTAAGAAACGAGGTTCAGAAAGGTTAAAACCATTGCTCAAGATCTCAAACTAGAAAACTGAGGAGCTAGGATCTGAACCTACATTTTCCTGATAATACAGGTTAGTTCCAGTTATTACTGGGACTTGAGTCTGAGTTTACTGACTCAAAATCCGGTTATACCATACCATTCTATTCTTCTTCCAGAAGTTTAAGATGCCTAGGATTGAACCTGGATCTGTCTTTTAACAAAGCAGCAGTGAGCAAAAGAAAAGGAAAATTCCTGGTAGAGGAATGATTGTGGTAAGGCAGTTGTCAAGGGAAGGGGTTTGGATGTAGGAGCAAAGTAGGGAGAGTCTCAAACCCAACATCTGCAAAGGATCTACAGGTGATATAAACAATGTAAGCCTGCCAGGAGTAAGAAAAACAAAATCATGATAATAAATGGGAATACCACTGGATTTCATTATGGTAGAGACAGCAGGGATTCATGAGGAAGGAAGTGAATTGGAGAGCATGTCTTGTGAATGTCTAAAGGATATAGGTGTTACACAACACCAGTAATTGCTGCCAAAAAAGAGCTAGCTCTGTATTTTAATTTTTTAAAAATTATTTAAAAGAAGCTGGAAATCTGTTTTTTAGGTCAAACCATCCCATTTTTAAATGCTAGCATTAATTTAAAAATAATATTGTGTAGGCTGACTAAAATATTGGGTTGGCCAAAAAGTTCATTTGGGTCTTTATACCATATTTACGGATATACTCAAATGAACTTTTTGGCCAACTCAATACATCCAAAGGCCATCAAAGCCCTAGCCAGGACATGGAAGCAACCTAGATGTCCATCAGCAGATGAATGGATAAGAAAGCTGTGGTACATATACACAATGGAGTATTACTCAGCCATTAAAAAGAACACATTTGAATCAGTTCTAATGAGGTGGATGAAACTGGAGCCTATTTTACAGAGTGAAGTAAGCCAGAAAGAAAAACACCAATACAGTATACTAACGCATATATATGGAATTTAGAAAGATGCTAACAATAACCCTGTGTACAAGACAGCAAAAGAGACACTGATGTATAGAACAGTCTTATGGACTCTGTGGGAGAGGGAGAGGGTGGGAAGATTTGGGAGAATGGCATTGAAACATGTATAATATCATGTATGAAACGAGTTGCCAGTCCAGGTTCGATGCATGATACTGGATGCTTGGGGCTAGTGCACTGGGACGACCCAGAGGGATGGTATGGGGAGGGAGGAGGGAGGAGGGTTCAGGATGAGGAACACATGTATACCTGTGGCGGATTCATTTTGATATTTGGCAAAACTAATACAATTTGTAAAGTTTAAAAATAAAATAAAATTAAAAAAAAAAAAAAAGCCCTTCGAGTTGCCTCAGTTTGTGATTTCTGGGATATTTTCTGTTTTAAGATACTTCTTACTGATCAAATTCAGTTGTTTCCTTGATGTCTTAATTACATCACTGTGATTCTTGACATTTGTCCTTACACATTTAGGAAAGCATCCCAGTTTCATCTTCTTCACACTTACCTAAACCAGCCTCCCCTATCCTGGTTCTTTCTCAGCCTCTATCTAAGAGGTTGGAAGAGGAGGTTGCTCCTGAAAGGATTTCCCCATTGTATCCCCAGAACAGTCTGTGTAAACACCGCTTTATGTGAGTGCCAAGGAATGACCCTCAGGGCTTGGGAAAGATGTGCATTAATTAAGTTATGTTTCTGACTTAAATTATTGCCTAGACCAGAACTTTTTCCAAGACTGTAAATGTATGGGTGGTGGCTTGGTGATACAAATCACTTGGGTTTTCTTTATCTAGGAAATATCCCACCAAGAGGGGAAAGTTCAAGAGACATATGAGCAATGATGCAAATCACCATGTTAAATCCGCAGACTGGATTAAACATTTGACTGCAGTCTTGATCTGAAATTGGCAAAGACAAATGTCCTCCTAATCCCACAGGAAGCACCACAACAAAGGCGAAATGTACACATATCTGACTCTCTCTTTCTTTTTCACACACACATTTAGTTTAGTGAACATTCTGATGTATCTTTGGGACCATCTTCACTTGGGAGATAACCATCTTAGGGCTAGTTTATAATATTTAAGTATGTAATTTTTAATTTATAGTGTGTCTTTAATAATGTTTCATTATAGAACATTTGGAAGATACCACAAATTATGTGGAAGAAGTTAAAAAATTACATATAATCCCATCATTACCCAGAGACACTCACTCTTAGAATTCTGGCATATGCTCTTCTAACCTCTTGGCTATACTAGTATGAAAAAACAGACAAAACAAATAAATAATGACAATAACAACAACAATAGCAAAAAACCCAAAACCAAACTCTTGACTTTATATGGAGAATTTGAATATCAAATAATACATTTTGTGGTAAATTCATTCAAGATAAGTAAACAGTGTGGAAAAGTGCTGAGAGGTGAGGCTTCATCAAGTCAGAATCTAACCCCTAAGTAGAGAGAATGCTTCCTCAGAAACATGTTTTGACTGAAGGGGTAAAGGTCAAGGAGGACAGAACTACCTGGGGTATTGGATACACTTATGGCAAATGAAACACATGTGAACACAACTTAGAGCTCCTGATAGAAATATACAGGATTCTTACTAAAAAAGACATCAGTTTAATGGTTTTGGGTGGGAAGAGTTCTTATCCTAATCTAGCCTGAATTCTCTTTCATTAGTCATTCTATTTCTAGTACTTTCTGCCCATCATAAATAAAAGCTACAAAAATCTACATTTTCAACACTTATTACATGTATACTTGTATGTAAAGTTTCATTGTGTATATTTTATATATGTACTCTATTATGTGTACACTGTGTCATTTAATTTTTTGGTAACTCCATTGAGATATCGTTTATATGCCACTTAGAGTATGTAACAGTGATTTTTAGTATCTTCACAGATTGTGCAATTATCACTACTATGTAGTTTTTTTTTAATTTATTTTATTGAAGTATAGTTGCTTATAATGCTATGTTAGTTTCTGGTGTACAGCAAAGTAGTTCAGTTTCATAAATAAATGTATATATATATATATATATATATGTATACATGCTATATGAATGCATGCATGCTAAGTTGCTTCAGTCAAGTTTAACTCTGTGTGATCCTATGGACTGTAGCTTGCCAGGCTTGTCTGTCCATGTGATTTTCCAGGCAAGAATACTGAAGTGGATTGCCATGCCCTCCTCCAGGATGTATACTATATATATGTGTGTGTGTGTGTGTGTATGTATATATATATGGACTTCCCCAGATGGTAAAGAATCTGCCTGCAATGCAGGAGACCTGGGTTTGATCCCTAGGTCAGGAAGATCCCCTGGAGAAGGGAATGGCAACCCACATGCACACGTGTGCCAATGCATGTGCACACACACACACACACTTTTTCAGATTCTTTTTCATTTTGTATTATTACAGTGTATGGAATACAGTTCCCTGTGCTATAAGTAGAACGTTATTCATTCATTCTGTGTGTAATAGTTTGCATCTGTTAATCCCAAACTCCTGGTCCACCCTTCTCTCCACCCACAAAAGGAACCAATTGCTGTTACCAATTGTTCTCATTCACTGTAAACAAATCCAGTACATTCTGGTACTGGACCCTTATCTGATGTCTGATTTGCAAATAGCTTCTTCCATTCTATGGCTTGTGTTTTCATTTTTTGATAGTATCCTTTGATCCTCAGAAGTTGTGTGTGTGTGTGCTATAAGTATTATGCTTTAATGAACTCCTTAAGTAGAAATGTCATGACAAAAATATACAATTGGAAGAGATAGGGTATTCTGTATATACTCCATACCCATAGAAAACTATAAAGGAAGAAGTAGAAATTGGAATTAAAGAAGCAACAAGAGGAGGTGAGAAGGAGGTCTGTAGCCCATCTTGTTGGCACTGATAAACAATAGAACTGATTCTCACAGTTTACCAGTGCAATATTCAAAATTTCCATCTGAAAGGAATGGAATTGCCCTGAAAAAAAGAGGCAGTTGTTCTGGATTGTTTTTGTTTCTTAATTCTTCAAATGACAAGAAATTATTTAAACCACACAAGGCGGAGTAAGAGCTGGATAAGGTTAGCACCACTCATCTGCAATGGAACCTTAAGTCAGTGGTCTTGTTTACGGGTTGGTGTATGAAAGTTGAGGCAGTAAGACCATATAAAAAAAAACCGAAGATAAGAAAAACAAAACTCTTCCTCACCCCAGACCACCCTCTGCCCTGCCCATGAGAAAGCCAGCAATTTCACCAGGATTGGGAGAGAATGGTATTTGGATTTCTTTCCTTGGAGTGATCCTCAGGAGATATTCGGGGTGTCTATTTGCTTACTAACTCCTGAAGATGGGATAGCTCATCCTGGAGGCCAGAGACTGTGGGAGCTGAGAGGCCCATCTGCACATCAGGCCTTCCCTTCAGGTAGCAGCATCTTCAGAACCTGATCTGGGTCACAAACATTCAGGCAGTAACAGCCCTGGGGGTAAAGGGCAAGTTCCCCAATGTGAGGGGAGCCCCTAATCCTGATCAGCCAGGCTTTCAGAAGAGATTGTAGGTTGAGGGAGCCACTGAGAAGAGACTGGCGGCAGGGAGGGACTGTCCCACCAAGGACAAATTCAGGGGTGTTAGAGCCCCTCTAGAGAAGAGCCACACAGAACTGGGGAGCCCAGGAACCATGAAGCTTGGCTGCTGTCTAGGGAGCCAGGAATCTGGGCAGTGTTCTGGGTCATAGCCTCGATTATGAAACTGTAGTATTTGTTTACTGCTGTAGCATAAATTCCAGTCCCAAACAGATAGATGTGGGTTAATAGAGTTCCCAGCCAAGGGCTGGGAGTATCAGCAGTATAGATTTGTGTATAGTTTTTGAACTCACTTTTCATATTCAAGACTCCAGAGGTTTTTAATTTTGATAAGTCCAATTTATCTTTTTTTGCTTGTTCTTTTTTATTTCTAAAAATTCACTGCTTAATCCAAGGTCATGAAGATATACTTCCATATTTCTTCTAAGAATTTTATAGTTTTAGTTCTTACATTTTTGTTTGTGATCCACTTTTAGTTAATCTTTGTATATAATATGAGGTAGGAAGGCATCAACTTCATTTTTCTAAAGTGCATACCCAATTGTTTCAGTGCCAAATATTGAAAAGACTATTATCGCCCAATTTAATGTCTCATTTAATTTGCACACTAGTCCAGTGAAGTAGAATTATTGCCCCTGTTTCCAGAAGAGGAAACTGAGACTTAGAATGGTTAGTGCCTTGTCTGAAGCCCTGAAGAATTCCAAGTAAGAAGAAAAATTTAACTGGGCTCCAAGGGCAGGGTTCTTTCAACAATACCAAAATGGGCATTTATGTCATGCCAGCTGATGGTAAAAGAAAAACATACAAAAAAGAAATTGAACAAATTTTTTTTTTCAGTTAAATACAGTCTTCCTGAGGAGCCATGTGTATCGAGAGCTCCAGGACTAGGAAAGATAAATAAGCATAGTTCTTATTTTTAAAAGCTGACAACAATACAGTAAAAATAAGGGATTCCCTATGGATGGAGGAGCCTCATATGTAGGCTGCAGTCCATGGGAATGCAAGAAGTCGGACACGATTGAGTGACTTCACTTTACTTTTTACTTTAGGGTGGCTGCAGAAGTCATAGTTTGGGTCACAGCAACAGAAAGCAGCTTACAGAGCCACAGTCAGAGTCAGCAGAAACCTGGAGAACCGGCAAACAGGCCAGAACTGAGGCAGGTCCAGTCACTCAGAAGCAGGGAGCCAGGGGCTGCCTTGGGCAAGCCATAGGACCAGGACATCACAGCCATTGCGGAATCCCACTGTGGACACTATAAGTGAGCTTCTTTGTCTCCAAGTCTTTACGTCAATAGATTTAGATCCAGAAAAAGGTAGGGGAATGAGTGGCTGGTTGAGCCTGAGATGTGTTGTCCTGCTGTGTGGGCAAGAGGCCAAGGGGCACTCCATCCAGTCCTTAGTACACACAGTAAAGTATCTTCCAAAATAAGTGGAGGATGCTGGAAATGAAGGGCTTCCCTAGTGACTCAGTGGTAAAGAATCTGACTGCTAATGCAGGAGACACAGTTTCAGTCCCTGGGTCGGGAAGATCCTCTGGAGAAGGAAATGGCAACCCACTCCCAATATTTTTGCCTAGAAAATCCCATGGACAGAGTAACCTGGTAGGCTATAGTCCGTGGGGTCACAAAGTGTTGGACACAGCTTAGCCCCTAACAATAAGAACATGCTGGAAATGCCCCACCCAAACAGGGGAGAAATCACTCTTCCCTCTGCTATTCCAGTTGTTTTCGTTGTATCAGTAGTTACAGAACCAGTCTCTCTTATTTTTAGTTCTCAATACTTCACATGACCCATTTTCTAAGGAGAATATAATTTCTTAGTGGTTAGGACCTACTAGTATTTTACATGCCACTACTTTGCATCTCTCATTGTACTCTAAATATAGGTTCACAGGATATATTTTCAAATGACTGATGATTCCTAGCCTACCCCAGGGACCACAATCCAGTCTTCAAAATCCACATCTGGATTCTCTATAAGCCAGTTTCTAATCTTAAGTCTGATTTTCCTTCCTACTCCATATGATCCTGAGGACCCCACCTCTACCATTGGTTGAGGATATACATTTGCCTGGGCTCTGTTAGAGCAGATTCTGGACCAAATCATAGCTTTCACCTAGCACAAACATTTCTACTAATACTACCTTTGTTTTTGAATGCTCAAATTCTTTAAGGTAGTTCTTTTTAGGGCTTCTTTCATCCATCAACATTCTGTGGAGTTTTGGGTTCTTTCCCTTATTTATCATCGGGGCCAGAACTGTTTGTCTTTTCTGCTTTACTAATCTCAAGGGATGTGAGTGGAATCCCCCAAATAGCTGAGCTCTGACTCAGAGCTTTGAGGACCTTCTGCCTCACCCTCTCCTCACTCCCTTCATCACTTTCCAAAGCCCTAAGTTCATGTGATCCACTCACAATAAAAGTATCTTGACTGCATGGCAAAGTAACATCAGGTTCTTATTTTACTCATACACATTTAGGGTGAAGGCTGCTGCTGCTGCTGCTAAGTCGCTTCAGTCGTGTCCGACTCTGTGTGACCCCATAGACGACAGCCCATCAGGCTCCCCTGTCCCTGGGATTCTCCAGGCAAGAACACTGGAGTGGGTTGCCATTTCCTTCTCCAATGCATGAAAGTGGAAAGTGAAAGTGAAGTCGCTCAGTCGTGTCCGACTCTTAGCGACCCCATGGACTGCAGCCCACCAGCCTCCTCCATCCATGGGATTTCCCAGGCAAGAGTACTGGAGTGGGTGCCATTGGTGAAGGCTGCTAGATAACATGAAAAGCGTTCATTTGTTGTTGTGTCATGTCTTGCTATAGTTCTTCTTGTCCTTGGAGCTACAGGCTATAATGTCACTTGACTTTTTTGAGAAAGTAGATGCCCACCATTAGCCTTTGGAAAGAACATGCAATTTTCCTGAGGGACAGAAGGATGGAAGGCCAAAGTCAGGGAAGATGAATACATGCAGTCATTAAGTTTTAAGAAGTTCACCAAAGGTTGTGTGCTAAGAGAGTATTTTTATCTTGGGCAGCAATGGTTCCCCCTGATGGAGTGAAAACACATTAAATGAGATTCAGTGGTTTGAACTATCAATATCATTCATTAATGGATGGATAATACGTGTAGCCAGCCACCTCCTCTTTTCCCTTAGAACATGCACTCTTGATCAGCAGTTGTATTGTTCTTGTTCTCAGTTATTGAGAGGCCTGCAGAAGGTGGTGGGGGGAAGCTGGTCAGGACACACAATGAGGTGTGTTTAATGTTATAGGGAGACAAAGTTATTCTGTGATGGTGGTGGTGGTGAAGGGAGAATTGGTTGGAGGGAAAACATCTCTTGTTTACTAGCCTTTGAATCAAAGGAGAAATAAAAAGACATCTCCAATTGTGAAACTTTAAGTAAAATACTATTTGTATTTAGAGTCCAGACTGTTGAAGACAATCACACACTTGACAACTTTTAATTTGTACTTGGATTGTTGATAATTCTTTACTCCATTAAGACAAGATCCTTTCCAGTACCATGTGTATCTAGAAAGAAACAGAATTCTGAAGCAAGGGAGTTATGAGAAGGAGGGGAGGGGTGAAGATTTATCTTTATTATTTCCCATGATTATTTTAGGTTTCTCTCTCCTGTCTTGGAGGTTACACTCCAGACCTTATGTACCAGGCAACTGTCCCTGTCCCATTGTTCAGATCTGCTATAAGAATCCTAATGATAGGATTCCATTAATACTTTCTCACTGAGCACCTACTGTGTACCAGACCCTATTCTAACAACTAACCATAACAATAGCTACTGTATTAATAATTATCATGTGGCAAGTGCTTTGTGTATCTCACCTCACTTCCTCCTCAAAAGATGACTATGTTGCAGATGGGGCACTTGAGACTCAGTGAAGTTGATTTGTCCAAATCAAATAGCTAATGGGGGCTTTCCTGGTGGCTCAAATGGTAAGGAATCTGCCTGCAACACAGGAGATGGGTTCAGTCTGGGAAATCCTATGGACAGAGGAACCTGGTGGGCTCCAGTCCAGCAAATAGCTAATGGGTGGTAGAATCAATATTTGAACTCAGGTCTGTTTGACTATAGAAACCATATGCATTTTTTTGACTAACTTTTAATAAGCGCCTTTTTCCTGTTTTTAAGGTGAACATTGCAATTGAATAGGGGAAGGGAGATACATTAAAACCTTTGAAAACTTCTGAGGTCGAATGCCTAACAACAGATCTGACAGAGTAGAGCAGGTTCAGCAGCCAAGGGACCCCTTGTGGATGCTATAATCTCTGATGCTTTTGGTTACTAAGCTCTGTTCTCTATGGCCTCATCCCTCTAACCTTGAATATACAGGCAGAATGTCTCCAATCTCTTCTGGCTCCCTGTATCTTTGGGACCCCCATCTGCTCAAATGGACACCAGAACCATGTTGCTTCACAAATGGAATCTCTGAATTCCTGCTGGGGCTCTGTTCTCTCTTGACATACATATTGTTCCCAGGTCCTTGGCTAGTGTTTTCATTGTAATGTAAGACCATATTAGACAAGAGAAACTTAAGATTAGAAATGAATTCTCACTGTGGGCATGATGGTTTATATTAATGAAATATAATTTCACCTCTAGAAAAAAATGTGCACCTCATGTTACCTTAATTGATTACAGTGGTAAGTTAAAACTAGGTATTTGTGTAAAAACTTGAAGAAAAGAAAAGGTGAATAATTTCACAGTAGAATGGAATCACCGGTAAGATATGGGGGATGTCACTGCAGTTGGGAGAGTATTTCTTCATAAGGTTGCCATGATCTGTTTAGCTGTAAGAGTAAATAATTTCCCTTTATTTCCTCATTTATAAATGCCAGAGTTGAGCCCAAAGAAAGAATTAAATGATTGAGTGAATGATGGTCAATGTCTACAGTTAAAAGTTCGCAGATGAAGGCAGCTTTGGTTGAGTTGGAGTTGTAACTCAGTTGAATTGCCAGGCCTCATGCTTCTGCTATATGATGCATGAATCTGCCCCAAGACTCCAGTTGAAGGTTATGAAACTTCCAAAATACTGAGAAGAGCCTAAGTAGGAACCTCTGTGATGGTAAAGAAGATGGAAAATATGGCATTGATTCCTCCACCAATCTCACTGATCAAACTACTTGTGAAAGCTCAGCACCGGGGAGGAATACCTTATTCATTCAGAAACTATTTAGAAACTACCATGTGTTTGGTATTGTGCCAGGCACTGGAATGATTTTGTGAATATGAAACAATTGCTGTCTTCAAAAATGTACCATCAGTTGGACATAAGGAAAAGATAAGACATGAGCCCACATAGGCCAGAATCTACAGAGAAGGGGCTGCCCAGGGAGAGCCAAAAGGATGGAAATGGAGCCTTTGGTGGCACAAGCAGGAAATTTTTGCTCCTGATGCAGGACTGGGAAGAGATTGGGGTGAGTGCTACTATTTAATCTCAGTCATCTTGTCATCCTGAGTTTAGAAATTTGAGGAATTTTTTTTTTTGAGGAATTTTTAACTTGCATATGATGAATCAAAAAGAATGCCAGACCCAAAGGCCAGAGAACTTTATGTCTAATCACCAAGAAAACCATGACAACTGCCCCCTACCCCAACATTTACTTTGGAAAAATGATCAGAAAACTCAGGGTCTTAATTATTTGATAAGTAAAATGGTAGTAATGATAGATTCTTCCCTAAAGGTAGAAGTCTGAACCTCCTGATTTTGTTAATTTTCTTTCAGTTCTCAGGTCTGTGATCTTATGACTACTCAGTAGATAAAGATAACACAAAGGTTGAGTTTTTGCAGAAGTGTGTTATTTGCTTGACCAAACACAGTACTTACCCTTGAAAATGTGAACAACAGCCATAGAAACTGTTTCTAGCTTAAGTTTCTATAGAAAGTAGTCCTAGATGTTGTTGAATTCATTTCAATCAAGGCTAGAATAGTTTGCAGCTTTAAGAACAAGACAATTTGTAGAAATTTCTGCATACTATTTAACCATCTACATTTCTTGATGAATTAAAGATAAGTGCAATAGTGTTATCTTTAAAGGACCTTTTAAGGTCAGGCACTCATAAAAATGTGTTTGATAAATGAGATAGACTCATGTTTGTTTATGGAAAATTCTCTGATTTGTTTCATAAAATAGTGGGTTAGCAAGTATCTAATGAGTGCCTACTATGTATAAAAAACCAAACTGGGCTTTCTTGTATAGGAGTAGAGGAGTAGAAAACATTATTTTTATTTTTAAAAACTGTACCATTTATTTGAAATGAGGCATGCATCTGAGAATAATTATAGAGCAGCCTAGCAATACATTCTGTAATATGCTTTGAATCAAAGACACTCTTTACAATTGTTGGCAGAGTAAAGGAAAGAATAGAAAAGGAAAGATTACATTGAGTTTTGAGTCTTGAAGGAGCTGATAAAATGCTTTCCCTAGGCTATGTCTAATATTAAAATTCATTTAACAGCCTTCAAACCAGAGCTGGACACAGGTGGTAGCCAGAAGACAGACCATGGACTAATCCCTAATATTGGGAACATAGGATGCATTAGAACAAGAAAGAACAAGTGAGGAAACTTCCCCTGGCAAAGCCTGATTGTGAACCAGGTACTTAAAACTTATTACTGTGATAATTCCATGTGATAATGTTCCCCCATTACTGATTAGGAGACTGAAGTCAAGAGGGGCAAGGTTTGGGCTTGTCTCTACATCTACCAGGATGAAAAAAATCTGTGTGAAAGGTGACAAATGATGCAAAGAAAATTGAATGCAGTTCATCGATTTATTCTCATACAGTCAACTAAACTAATTGATAACAGTAATTGGCTGAGATCACTAGCCACTCCAACTGTACTGGAAATTTAGATAGAAACTGGGCAGACAATGGATTGCAAGCCTGAGAGACAACGTGTCTGTGCTTCTTATTCCCTTAGTAGGTTTTATAAAGTTCGCTGGCCAAAAGGAAACTGCAGAGCAACTCGAAAGCTATATAAAGCAAATGTGTAATGCTGTTGGCAGTGTTCTGAAGGGAGCTACCAAGAATGCATACTACAGGGAGGAATAAAGAACTGATTTCTGGCTGAAATTCATTTTGGATGAAAAACTTTAATGGACAAATTCCCCATCAATATGTTGCTGCTTTCCATTTAATTGTCATCATTCACTATTTGATTTTTAAATCTTTCTGCATGTACATACATGACTCCATAGGGAGGTTGTGGAAATTATGTTTTTGAACTATGTGTTCTCCTTCCTTAGAAAGTAAACAACTGTCTGACTCAACACTGTATCCTCTTCTCTTGCCTTGTGATTATTATTGGCTTTATTTAATATTCAATATAGAGCTTGGTTTGGTGTTCCACCTTACATGCTTCCTGAGGAACCTGCATACAGGTCAAGAAGCAACAGTTAGAACTGGACATAGAAGAATAGACTGGTTCAAAATCAGGAAAAGAATATGTGAAAGCTGTATATTGTCATCCTGCTTATTTAACTTATATACAGAGTACATCATGCAAAATACTGGAATGGATGAAGCACAAACTGGAACCAAGACTGCCAGGAGAAATATCAACAATGTTAGATATGCAGATGATACCACCCCAATGTTAGAAAGTGAAGAGGAACTAAAGAGCCTCTTGATGGAGGTGAAAGAGGAGAGTGAAAAAGCCGGCTTAAAACTCAGCATTCAAAAACTAAGATCATGGCATCCAGTCCCATCACTTCATGGGAAATAGATGGGGATATTGGGCTCCAAAATCACTGCAGATGGTGATTGCAGCCATGAAATTAAAAGATACTTGCTCCTTGGAAGAAAAGCTATGACAAAACTAGACAGTGTATTAAAAAGCAGAGACATTGCTTTGCTGGCAAAGGTCCATCTAGGCAAAGCTGTGGTTTTTTCAGTAGTCATGAGTGGATGTGAGAGTTGGACCACAAAGAAAGCTGAGCACCAAAGAACTGATTCTTTCGAGCTGTGGTGTTGGAGAAGACTCTTGAGAATCTCTAGTACAGCAAGGAGATCAAAGCAGTCAATTCTAAAGGAAATCAACCTTGAATTTTCATTGGAGGGACTGATGCTGAAACTGAAACTCCAATACTCTGGCCACCTGATACTAAGCAATGACTATTTGGAAAAGACCCTGATGCTGGGAAAGACTGAAGGCAGGAGGAAAAGGGGACAATAGAGGATGAGATGGTTGCATGACATCACTGACTCAATGGACATGAATTTGAGCAAACTATGGGAGATTGTGAAGGACAGGGAAGCCTGGCGTGCTGCACTCCATGGGGTCGCAAAGAGTCAGACATAACTTTAGCAACTGAACAAGAACCAAAGATGTTTCTCTATTAAAATTTGAGAACTTGATTTTCCCTCTTCTGTATTTCCTCATTAGGAATCACATGGGTGAATCAGTCCTTCTACTTTAATATGTAAATATGGGAACTAAAGTTTATGTGCTTATCAAGTGCCTTTCATAGCTTTTATAAGGTGGTGAGTCACTAAGCCATTCCTGAGTAGTCTTGCAGATCATGTCAGATCAAGAGATCATCCCACTCAGATTTTTTGTTGTTGTTGGTTTCTGGGGATGTCTCCAGTGATTGTTCTTGCCAATAGGCCATGAACTCTACGAATGGGAAGGAAATGCTGGGTTATTGCAAAGGGTGTATAAATTCATATCTAACCCAAGCAGCAATACATGTACTACTATTTTTCAAAAGCATATAGTAGTAGGGGGAAAGAGTGGGATGGGATAAATTGGGAGATTGGCATTGACATATATATACTATTGATACTATGTATAAAATAGATAATTAAAGAGAACCTACCGTATAGCAAAGGGAACTCTACTTAATGCTTTGTGGTGACCTGCTGCTACTGCTGCTGCTGCTAAGTCACTTCAGTCATGTCCGACTCTGTGCGACCCCAGAGATGGCAGCCCACCAGGCTCCCCCATCCCTGGGATTCTCCAGGCAAGAACACTGGAGTGGGTTGCCATTTCTTTCTCCAATGCATAAAAGTGAAAACTGAAAGTGAAGTCTCTCAGTCGTGTCCGACTCTTAGCGACTCCACGGACTGCAGCCTACCAGGCTCCTCCATCCATGGGATTTTTCCAGGCAAGAGTACTAAGTGGAAAGCAAATCCAAAAAATAGGGGTTATATGTATAAATATAACTGATTATTTTGCTGTACAGTAGAAACTAACACAACATTGTAAAGCTACTCTCTGTGTGTATGTTAGCTGTTCAGTTGTGTCCGACTCTTTGCAACCCCATGGACTGTAGCCTGCCAGGCTCCTTTGTCCATGGAATTCTCCAGGCAAGAATACTAGAGTGGGTTGCCATTTCCTATACTCCAATAAAAACTTTTTAAAAGTATGTAATATATATGTGTGTATACATAATACAGTACCATGAATTAATGGATTAAAATACCCTTTAAACATGTTGAAGTTTACTGAACTCATAGTAGGTTTAAATTATAATCTATTTTTGAATCAGCACATGCAAAAAAAATTGACATGTAGAAGGTCATGGAAGTTTTTGAGGTTAAAATAGGAAACTTTATAACAACAAAAAAAGAAAGTATGATCTTATGCTCTACCTCAATTCAAACCTGTTTAAAGCACTTACATCATTCATGACCTGGAGTATGGGCATAACAAACTTGGTCTATTTATTTTCCTTCACTTTGGGAAGCAAAGAAAGAAAATCCTGAAAAGGCTAATTTCCTTCCAATATTCATATATTTCCTTTCTTTCTTTTTCTATTCTCATTGTGTCAACTCAAAATGTTTTGTCATTGCCTCTGATACAAAGAGGAAGGATGGTCATATTTTATTATTTAATATATTTAGCAGTTGGTTTTGGGTAGAACCTCTTTCCTGTATTATGGAAGTATGCTTCTATTCTTGATTTACTTTTTTTTTTTTAATAAGCAAAAATCAGGAATAAATGTTGAATTTCACAAACATAATTTCAGCTTTCTATAAATGTGTATAAACTTGGCTACTTGATCTAGTATTGTAATAGATTATATCATAGCAAACCATTCTTGTTTGTGATACTTTCTTCCTTTTCAAACTGCCGATCTTGATTACTCTTTTATTTGAGACATTATAAATGAGTCTGGCTTGTAGTTTTCCATTTTTATTAGTTACTAGCTTTATCAAGATTGCTATCAGGTTTATTCAAGTTCACAAAATGAATTTGGAAGATGTTCATCTTTTTCTGTGTTTTAGAAACACAGAAACTGTCTATGTAGATAAGGCAATGTAGATAAGGCACATAGCCTTTGTGCCCATGGTCTTTGGGGATATACACAGATGTCTGTATGATTCTAGGCTGTTCACTTGGAAGTTTCATAAAATTGGGCTAGTTATTCATCTTGTCTAAATATCATTTTTGTTACCTATAAAATGTAAACACAAGTACCTATCCTAAAAGGTTTTGTGTAGTTAAATAGGCAAAGCCCTTATTATAGTTCCTGGCTCATTGTGAGCCTTAAATGGATGTGGCTTCTGTTGAGATAATGATGATGAAGATGATTATAATGATGCTGATTACATTGTTATCATTGCATGGAAATTATCTTTCCCTTGAAATCAGTCGTGTTCAACAAGGCAACAGTTTTCTAAAAAAAGAATTAGGGACAATTTCCCTCAAGTTCTTCTTTAACTTGTCCAGTTTTCCTATTTTATTTCAGTTAATTTTAATAATTTTTTTTCAAGAGAAACTTGTCTTTAGACTATGGAGCTCTTCAAAATTGTTAGGCCAAGTAAAATGTGTTTTATGAACGATTCCTCTCTTTCTTTATCTCTCTCTCTATAAGTTTATATGTATACATATTTCTATATTTATTCAATGAAATTACGAGCCATGCCAGGTAGGGCTGCCCAAGATGGACAGGTCATGGTGGAGAGTTCTGACAAAATATGGTCCACTGAGAAAGGAATAGCAAACCACATCAGTAGTCTTGCTTTGAGAACCACACGAACGGTATGAAAAGGCAAAAAGATACGACACTAAAATAATTCCCCAGGTTGGTAGGTGCCCAATATGCTACTGGAGAAGAGCAGAGAAATAGCTCCAGAGGAATGAAGAGGCTGAGCCAGAGTGGAAACAACACCCAGTCGGGGATGTGTCTGGTGGTGAAAGTAAAGTCTGATGCTGTAAATAACAGTATTACATAGGAACCTGGAATGTTAGGTCCATAAATAAAGGTAAATTGGAAGTGGTGAAATAGGAGATGGCAAGAGTGAAAATCAGCATTTTAGGAATCAGTGAATTTAAATGGACTGGAATGTGCGAATTTAATTCAGATGACCCTTGAATCTACTATTGTGGGCAAGAATCCCTTAGAAGAAATGGAGTAGCTCTCATAGTCAACAGAGAGTCCAATATGCAGTACTTGGATGCAGTCTCAAAAATGAAAGAATGATCTCTGTTCATTTCAAAGGTAAACCATTCAATATCACAGTTCTGTTCAGTACAGTCGCTCAGTTGTGTCCCACTCTTTGCGATCCCATGGAATGCAGCACACCAGCATTCCCAATCCATCAACAACTCACAGAGCTTGCTTAAAATTATGTTCACTGAGTCAGTGATGCCATCCAACCATCGATCCTCTGTCATCCCCTTCTCGTCCTGCCTTCAGTGTTTCCCAGCATCAGGGCTGGGAGTCAGTTCTTTCTAATAAGTCAGTTCTTCACATCAGGTGGTCAAAGTATTGGAGCTTCAGCTTCAACATCAGTCCTTCCAATGAATATTCAGGACTGACTTTCTTTATGGATAGATTTGTTTGATCTACTTGTAGACCAAGGGACTCTCAGGAGTCTTCCCCAACACCATGGTTCAAAAGCATCAATTCTGCAGTACTCAGCTTTTTTTATGGTCCAACTCTTACATCCATACATGACTACTGGAAAAAACATAGCTTTGACTACACAGATTTTGCCAGCAAAGTAATACCTCTGCTTTTTAATATGCTTTCTAGGTTTGTCATAGCTTTCTTCCAAGGAGCAAGTCTTTTAATTTCGTGGCTGAGGTCGCCATCTCCAGTGATTTTGGAGCCCAAGAAAATAAAGTCTGTCACTATATCCATTGTTTCCCCATCTATTTGCCATGAAGTGATGGGACCGGATACCATGAACTTTGTATTTGAATGTTTAAGCCAGCTTTTTCACTCTCCTTTTTCACTATCTTCAAGAGACTCTTCAGTTCCTCTTCACTTTCTGCCATAAGGATGGTATCATCTGCATATCTGAGGTTATTGATATTTTATCCAGCAGTCTTAATTCCAGCTTGTGCTTCATTCAGCCTGGCATTTTGCGTGATGTGCTCTGTATATAAGTTAAATAAGCAGGTGACAATACACAACTTTGAAGTACTCCTTTCCAATTTGGAACCATTCCATTGTTCCATGTCTGGTCCTAACTGTTGCTTCTTGACTTGCATACAGATTTCTCAGGAGGCAGGTAAGGGGGTCTGGTAGTCCCAACTCTTTTAGAATTTCCCACAGTTTGTTGTGATCCACACAATCAAAGTATAGTATAGTATTAGTATAGTCAATGAAGCAGAAGTAGATGTTTTTTCTGGAATTCTCTTGCTTTTTCTATGATCCAGTGGATGTTGGCAATTTGATCTCTGGTTCCTCTGCCTTTATAAATCCAGCTTGAACATCTGGAAGTTCTTGATTCACATACTGTTGAAGCCTGGCTTGGAGAATTTTGAGCATTACATTGCTAGCATGTGAGATGTGTACAACTGTGTAGTAGTTTGAGCATTCTTTGGCATTGCCCTTCTTTGGGATTGGAATGAAAATTGACCTTTTCCAGTCCTGTGGCCTCTGCTGAGTTTTCCAAATTTGCTGGCATATTGAGTGTGGCACTTTCACAGAATCATCTTTTAGGATTTCAAACAGATCAGCTGGAATTCCATCACCTCCACTAGCTTTGTTCATAGTGATGCTTCCTAAGGCCCACTTGACTTCACACTCCAGAATGTCTGTCTCTAGGTGAGGGATCTTATCATTGTGATTATCTGGGTCATGAAGATTTTTTTTGTACAGTTCTTCTGTGTATTCTTTTCACCTCTTCTTAATATTTTCTGCTTCTGTTTGGTCCATACCATTTCTGTCCTTAACTGTGCCCTTCTTTGCATGAAATGTTCCCTTGGTATCTCTGATTTTTTTGAAGAGCTCTCTAGTCTTACCCATTTTATTGTTTTCCTCTATTTCTTTGCATTGATCCCTGAGGAAGGCTTTCTTATCTCTTCTTGCTATTCTTTGGAACTCTGCATTCAGATGGGTATGTCTTTCATTTTCTCCTTTGCCTTTTGCTTCTCTTCTTTTCTCAGCTATTTGTAAGGCTTCCTCAGACAACCACTTTGATTTTTTGCATTTATTTTTCCTGGGGATATTTGTGATCACTGCCTCCTGTACAATGTCATGAACCTCCATCCATAGTTCTTCAGACAATCTGTCTATCAGATCTAATCCCTTGAATCTATTTGTTCCTTCCACTGTATAGTCACAAGGGATTTGATTTAGGTCATACCTAAATGGGCTAGTGGTTTTCCCTACTTTCTTCAATGTAAGTCTGAATTTTGCAATACGGTGTTCATGATCTGAGCCACAGTCACCTCCCAGTCTTGTTTTGCTGACTGTATAGAGATTGTCCATCTTTGACTGCAGAAAGTATACTCAATCTGATTTTGGCTAGATGTTGATTATCTGGTGATGTCTATGTGTAGAGTCATCTCTAGTGTTGTTGGAAGAGGGTGTTTGCTATGACCAGTATGTTCTCTTGGCAAAACTCCGTTAGCCTTTGTTCTGCTTAATTTTGTACTCAAAGGCCAAACATGTCTGTTACTCCAGGTATCTCTTGACTTCCTACTTTTGCATTCCATTCCCTTCTGATGAAAAGGACATGTTCTTTTTGATGTTAGTTCTAGGTCTTTTAAGTCTTCATAGAGCCATTCAACTTCAGATTCTTCAGCATTAGTGGTTGGGGCATAGACTTGGATTACTATAATATTGAATGGTTTGCCTTAGAAATGAACAGTGATCATTCTTTTGTTTTTGAGGTTGCACCCAAGAACTGCATTTCAAACTCTCTTGTTGACTGTGAAGCCTACGCCATTTCTTCTAAGGGATTATTGCCCACAGCAGTAGGTATAGTGGTCTTATGAATTAAATTCACCCATTTCTGGGCATGTTAGTTCACTGATTCCTGAAATGTCAATGTTCACTCTTGTCATCTCCTTTTGACAACTTCGAATTTACCTTGATTCATGGACTTAACATTCTAGATTTTTATGCAATATCGTTCCTTACAGCAATAGACTTTGCTTCCATCAACAGTCACATTCATAACTGGCTATTGTTTTTGCTTTGGCTCAGCTTCTTCATTCTTTCTGGAGCTATTTCTCCACTCTTCTCCAGTAGTATATCAGGGGCACCTACCGACATGGGGAGTTCATCTTTCAGTGTCCTATCCTTTTGCCTTTTCTTATTGTTCATGGGGTTCTCAAGGCAAGAATTCTGAAATGGTTTGCCATTTCCTTCTCCAGTGGACCAAGTTTTGTCAGAACTCTCCACCATGACCTGTCTGTCTTGTGTGGCCCTACATGGCTTGGCTCATAGTTTCATTGAGTTAGACAAGGCTGTGATCCATGTGATCAGTTTGTTTGTTTTCCCATGACTAACCCTTTCTCCTGGGTCCTGCTGTGCTCAAGATTTTTTTGGTGCCCTCCAGGAGTCTGTTTCCCCAGTCCTGTTTAAGCTCTGTAATCAAATCCCACTCATCTTCAAAGTCAAATTCCCTGGGGGTTCTCAGTTCCTTTGTGGATACCCAGGTTGGGAAATCTGTTGTAGGTCTTAGAACTTTTGCAATAGTATGAGAATTTATTTGGCATAATTGTTCTTCAGTTTTTGAATCATCTGCTCAGTGGCTCTATGATGGCGCTATGGGCGACCTCTTCCAAGAGTACTTATGCCATATGTTGCACCTCCCAGGTCTGCTGCAGCAAGAACCCCTGTCCCTGTGGCAGGCCACTACTGACCTGTGCCTCCACTGGAAACACTTAAGCACTCAAAGGCAGGTCTGGCTCAGTTCTGGTGGGGTACCTGGGTCCTGGTGTCCACAAGATTGTGTTTGAGCCCTCCAGGCATCTATGGAGGGTAAGAGGTTTGATTCTAAATGCAATTTCCCACCCTCCACTGTCTTGTTGGGTCTTCTCCTTTGCCCTTGGATGTGGGGTATCTTTTTTTGGTGGGATCCAACATTCTCCCATTGATGGTTGTTCAGTGAGTGGTTAGTTGCAATTTTGGAGTTCTCTCAGGAGAAGATGAACGCATGTCCTTCTATTCTGCCATCTTGAAGAGACCAATATCACAGTAATCCTAGTCTATGCCCCTACCACTAATGCTAAAGAAGCTGAAGTTGAATGGTTCTATGAAGACATACAAGACCTAGAACTAACATCAAAAAATAGATGTTCTTTTCATCATATGGGAATGGAATGAAAAAGTAGGAAGTCAGGAGATACCTGGAGTAACAGACAAGTTTGGTCTTTGAGTACAAAATGAAGCAGAGCAAAGGCTAACAGAATTTTGCCAAGAGAACACACTGGTCATAGCAAATGTCCTCTTTCAACAATACAAGAGATGACTCTACACATAGACATCACCAGAATAGAATCAGATTATATTCTTTGCAGCTGAAGATGGGGAATCTCTATACAGTCAGCAAAAACAAGGCTGGGAGTTCCTGTGGCTGAGATCATGAACACCATATTGCAAGATTCAGACTCACATTGAAGAAAGTAGGGAAAAACTACTAGCCCATTTAGGTATGACCTAAATCAAATCCCTTGTGATTACACAGTGGAAGGGACAAATAGATTCAAGGGATTAGATCTGATAGACAGACTGCCTGAAAAACTATGGATGGAGGTTCATGACACTGTACAGGAGGCAGTGATCACAAACATCCCCAGGAAAAATAAATGTAAAAAATCAAAGTGGTTGTCTGAGGAAGCCTTACAAATAGCTGAGAAAAGAAGAGAAGCAAAAGGCAAAGGAGAAAATGAAAGATATACCCATCTGAATGCAGAGTTCCAAAGAATAGCAAGAAGAGATAAGAAAGCCTTCCTCAGGGATCAATGCAAAGAAATAGAGGAAAACAATAGACTAGAAATAGAGGAAAGCAATACAGAACAATAGAATAGGAAAGATAGAGAGCTCTTCAAAAAAATCAGAGATACCAAGGGAACATTTCATGCAAAGAAGGGCACAGTTAAGGACAGAAATGGTATGGACCAAACAGAAGCAGAAAATATTAAGAAGAGGTGAAAAGAATATACAGAAGGACTGTACAAAAAAATCTTAATGACAATGGTAAGATAATCACAATGGTAAGATCCCTCACCTAGAGACAGACATTCTGGAGTGTGAAGTCAAGTGGGCCTTAGGAAGCATCACTATGAACAAAGCTAGTGGAGGTGATGGAATTCCAGCTGATCTGTTTGAAATCCTAAAAGATGATTCTGTGAAAGTGCCACACTCAATATGCCAGCACATTTGGAAAACTCAGCAGAGGCCACAGGACTGGAAAAGGTCAATTTTCATTCCAATCCCAAAGAAGGGCAATGCCAAAGAATGCTCAAACTACTACACAGTTGTACACATCTCACATGCTAGCAATGTAATGCTCAAAATTCTCCAAGCCAGGCTTCAACAGTATGTGAATCAAGAACTTCCAGATGTTCAAGCTGGATTTATAAAGGCAGAGGAACCAGAGATCAAATTGCCAACATCCACTGGATCATAGAAAAAGCAAGAGAATTCCAGAAAAAACATCTACTTCTGCTTCATTGACTATACTAATACTATACTATACTTTGATTGTGTGGATCACAACAAACTGTGGGAAATTCTAAGAGTTGGGAATACCAGATCCCCTTACGTGCCTCCTGAGAAATCTGTATGCAAGTCAGGATGGGGAACACATGTATACCTGTGTCGGATTCATTTTGATATTTGGCAAAACTAATACAATTATGTAAAGTTTAAAAAAAAAAAAAAAAAAAAAAAAAACACAGAAGCAACAGTTAGGACTGGACATGGAACAATGGAATGGTTCCAAATTGGAAAGGAGTACTTCAAAGTTGTGTATTGTCACCTGCTTATTTAATGTATATGCAGAGCACATCATGCAAAATGCCAGCCTGAATGAAGTACAAGCTGAAATCAAGACTGCTGGAAGAAATATCAATAACCTCAGATATGCAGATGATACCACCCTTATGGCAGAAAGCAAAGAGGAACTAAAGAGCTTGATGAAAAGTTAAAAGAGTTAAAACGTTGGCTTTAAAACTCAGCATTCCAAAACTAAGATCGTGGCATCCAGTCCCATCACTTCATGGCAAATAGAAGGGGAAACAATGGATATAGTGACAGACTTTATTTTTGGGGGCTCCTAAATCACAATGGATGGTGACTGCAGCTGTGAAATTAAAAGATGCTTGCTCCTTTGGAGGAAAGCTATGACCAACTTAGCATATTAAAAAGCAGAGGTATTATATTACTGGCAAAATCTGTGTAGTCAAAGCTATCATTCTTCCAGTAGTCATGTATGGATGTGAGAGTTGGACCATAAAGGAAGCTGAGTGCTGAAGAATTAGTGCTTTTGAACTTAGATGTTGGAGGAGATTCTTGAGTGTCCCTTAAACTGCAGTGGGATCAAACAGTCAATCCTAAATGAAATTAACCCTGATTATTCACTGGAAGGACTGATGTTGAAGCTGAAGCTCCAATACTTTGGCCACCTGATGCAAAGCATCAGAATCAACCTTGATGCTGGGAAGGATTGAAGGCAGGAAGAGAAGGGGACAGCAGAGGATGAGATGGTTGGATGGCATCACTGACTCAATGGGTATGAGTTTAAGCAAGCTCTGGATGCTGGTGAAGGACAGGGAAGGCTGGCGTGCTGCATTCCATGTATTCACAAAGAGTCAGACATGACTGAGGGACTGAACAAGAACAACATGTATTTGTATATCTATATATTTTAATATATACATATATAGAGAGAGAGGGAGAGAGAGGGAGAGATCCATTATCTCTATGTATTCTCATATTCACTTTATAATTTTTATTTGTGAATCTTTGTAAATTTTCTTTTTTCATCATAGTATTATCACGGGTTTATTTTTGTCCTTGTGAAAATTAGACATTAAGTTTATTTTCAAGCTTTTTATATTTTGTTTTTAAAATCCTTTCTACTTCAATCCATATTAATCTTTCTATGCTTTTCTAAGTTTATATCTCAATATTTTTGAAGATTAAGATTTGGTAATTTATTATTTACTCTTTTTTTTTGAATGTTGAAATCATTAAAAAATGTTGGTTTACCTATGAATACAATTTTCCCTGTATCTCACAAGTTTTTCTACATTATTCCATAAGTTTAATTTTTATGTTGTCTTTGATCTGAGAGCTCTTTAGCTGAACCAATACATATAAATAAATAATAATATAAATAAACAATAAATAAATGTAACTTTTCAGGTTTTTGTTTGCTACTATTTATTAGTTTATTTCTAAGTTTTTTCTCATAGATGTCATAGAACAATGCCTATCTTTTGCTTTAGGAATTGTGATTTTTATTTCATAATGTTCAAATTTGGTAAATATTCCATGAGTAATGGAAGAGGAAGCATATTATTTTGTAGATCGTAGAGTTTGAAGACTACATAAAAATGTGTATGTGTACATATATTATGCATGCATGCTAAGTCACTCCAGTTGTCTCCGACTCTTTGCCACCCCTTGAAATTTAGCCCGCCAGACTCCTCTGTCCATGGGATCCTCCAGGTAAGAATACTGGAGTGAGTTGCCATGCCCTTCTCCAGGAGATCTTCTGTACCCAGGGATTGAACCTGTGTCTCTATGTCTCCTGCATTGGCAGTCATGCTGTTTACCACTAGCGCCACCTGGGAAGCCAGGACATATATGCATATACACAAACAAAACAACACAGAGGGTCAGTCAGTATTGTTTAGATCTTGTTACCTTTTTTGGGGTCACTTTTTGCTTTGAGAACAACAGAAAAACTGGTAAAACTTAATCATTTTTTCTTATGATTTTATGAAGTTTCTTGTATTTACAGTATTTTTCTTTATATACTTTAATGCTATGTTATCTGTAGTATTAATATCAATAACAATTATATCTTGCTAATACTACTATTACTGAAACAGATACTATAAAAACAGCTATTAGTTTCTGAGCATGTACTGTGTGGCAAGTATTGAGTTTGGTGTTTTAGATGAATTTTCTTATTTAATACTTATGACACATTTATAATAAGGTGGCTATATCTATCACTTCTAGTGGGGATCCTTGTGGATTTTATTCTTCATTAACAGACATGCAAATAAAAAACAAATATTTTTACATAAACACTTTTTGCTTTACCACTGCTTCTTTAATGTTAACATTGTGATTCTTGTTTTCTTTTTGTCTGCATTTGCCATGTATACCTGTCTCTCTTAACATGTAAATTTTTTGTCACTGGGCTTCCCTGGTGGCTCAGTGGTAAAGAATCCACTTGCAATGCAGGAGACACAGGAGATGCAAGTTCGATCCTTTCATGGGAAGATCCCCTGGAGGGGGGCTTGGCAACCCATTCGAGTATTCTTGCCAGGAAAATCCCGTGGACAGAGGAGCCTGGCAGGCTATAGGCCATGGGATCTCAAAGAGTCAGACATGACTGAAGCGACTGATCACGTAGTCACTTAGCGTGATATTGGTATACAGGGGATATCCTACAAAAATGTCTGTAGGATGAACAGACCTTTTGGAGTCATTTTGTTTAATTTGTATCTCTTCTAGGAGGCATATAATTGGATTTTGTTTATGATGCAGTGTGAGATGCTTATTAGGGCCTTATTAGGGGAATTTAACCCACTTATTGTGTTAATGATATGTTTGTTTTACTTCTAACATTTAGTGTTTTGTATTATTTTTTACCGTTTCCTTTATTTTTCTTTTACCCTTGCCATATGGCTGTGAGCTCTTGATTAAATATACATACAAGTTGGTGCAGAGAGTGTACATCTTGTTTTCATTTCACTTTTGACTGACATCTGGCTTGTCCTACAGCTGAGTACATTCACACTCTTGGCATGATAGTTAAGAGTTTCCATTGCAGCTGCTGCTTTGCTAGGCTTTACATTCATGTGCCAGTCTACAGTAAATTATGTTTATGGTCCTGAATTTCTCATTTTGTTTATGATCTCATCTGAAATAATTTATTCATTTGAAAATGAAACATATTTGTTACATTGTGTAGTCTTTATTTGTTAGTTTTATCCTCATCATATAACAAACATTAAAGGATATGTACTGGTTATCTCTTATGTACATTGTGGCAAACTGTGTGAGCTCAGAGAAGAAAGAAGAGGAATGCAGAGTAGTTCTGTTCCTGTTTTTAAGTTGCTTAAAGTAACTTGGACCAAGTTATTTTAAGCATGGCTCCTGCTATGGACCAAGCAATTGACAGGAGACTAGATGTATATCTATAAAAAAGTTAATAACTCAAAAGTTAAAATAGAAATGATGTCACTGGCACTGTGTAGAAATAAATATCAAATGAGAAACATACGCAAAATGTACCATGAATTCAGAGGTCAGAATTATTGCCTAGGGTTGAAATGTTCAGAGAAATCTTTAAGGAAGAGGGAAACCATCCCAAGATGAATGAATAGTGTGAGCACAGGTGTGGAGATGGGCATATACAGGGTGTGTTCATGAGATGACAAGCAATGATCATGGACACATCAGAGGTTTCATGCAATTGGAGATGTTTGTTAGGGTAAATGATTCATTCCACATATCTTAAACACATAGTACCCAGAGAGAGTACAGAGGACAGTTAAGCCAAGGTGTAGGGGCAGAGATGTGTCTGGGAAGGCTTCCATGTGAAAGCCCTAAAGGACAAATAGGTGTTCAACAGGAAAAAGTTTCAGGGAGGGGTGGGGAAGCTGGGAAAAGAATAGGGGAAGCTAAAGATTTGAAAGCTTATAGGTAAGAGAGAACTTGGTGCTTTCAAGAGCTGTAGCTGTTTTCCTGTGGTTGGTCTATGAAATGTGAATGGGGGAACTGGGTAAAGAGTTTGGAGGGAGAAAAACTAACCCAGGTTATGACGGATTTGGGGTACCATAATGGCTTTTGGACTGTATTACAAGACTTGGGGAGCCTCAAAATGACTAGGATAAGGAGTTGGACTGTAGACAGGAAGGTCAAAGGTGGGGAGATTGATTGGGAAGATATTGGATTAATTCAGGTGAAAGATACCTAGGGACAGAACACAGGGGTTGTGTGGGTAGCAATGGGGATATAATTGAGGACAATTAAATGTTAGGAGCAACAGTTTCTAGGTCATGGAGTAGTTGTGGGGTAGGTTGAGATAATTTCATATAAATGTGTGTGTGTGTGTGTATATATATATATATATATATATATATATATATATATGAATTTCACATTCTTTGTGGCATTTTCCTACTGAGTTTAGAATGCTAAGTCATTTCAGTCGTGTCTGACTCTGTGTGACCCCATAGATGGCAGCCCACCAGGCTCCCCCGTCCCTGGGATTCTCCAGGCAAGAACACTAGAGTGGTTTGTCATTTCCTTCTCCGATGCATGAAAAGTGAAAAGTGAAAGTGAAGTTGCTCAGTAGTGTCCGACTCTTAGCTACCCCATGGACTGCAGCCTACCAGGCTCCTCCATCTATGGGACTCTACAGGCAAGAGTACTGGAGTGGATTGCCATTGCCTTCTCTGGAGCTTAGAATAATAGGGTTTTAAATGGAAGCATTGCCTTAAGACTGTCATGGGTGTATAGTATTGGTAAAATTACTAGGTCAATAAAGTGTGTATAAATGTACAGACTTGTTGATTAAACAAACTTTTATTTAGCTCCCAATCCCATAAATGGCCAAATAGTTAACAATGATAAAGTTTGTTTCAGTAACAAAGCCTCCCAAAGAAAGGGAGATTTGGATGCCTTTCAACAAAATAAATTCCTTTCTTCTCAGATGACATGTAAACTGATGTCATTTCTCATTCCATAAAAAAAAAAATAGAGAGAGAGAAAGATGAAACTTGCTATGGTTTGCAGTATTCCAACGATGACATTCTTCCTCAAAGCAATCTAAAAAAAGACATTGTGAGCAAACTTGTGCTTCCCCTGCCAGAAATGCATGCCTGGCTATAATGCAAGTCTTTCTTGTTTAGCCATTTAGATAATGGTTTCTACATGAACTTTCATAACATTTATTTACTGCCATAAATTAATGGACCAAGCTCTGTTAGAAGCCAGGAATCCAGTTCCTCAGCAGTTGGATTTCTCACTACTTTATCTCAACATTATAAAGAGTGCTCTGAAAGTGGTCTTTCCTGTCAATAATTCAGAGGCAATGTGGAATGTATGAATATCTCAATTTTGCACTTTTACAGTTTTGCTTGCTTGTGAAATATTTTAGCTTCACTCTATGAAGACTATGCTCTAGTTATAAATATTTCAGCTCCCCACCCCCACTCTTCAGGGTGTATCAAGCACATTTTCTTTCCCCTCCCCTCTGACTGACTGATTCATACATTCTCTGAGTTGTTGCTACAAGAAAAATTAATATAGGCAGAGGCCGCCTGATTCTAAGACAAGTCTTTCTATATATTCATCTTGATAAAATGGTAAAATATTACTTGGGCTGATCTGCTAATGAGAGTTTAACCAGGATAGATGTGTTAATCACTGAATGGAGAAAAGCGTCTTGCTATAATAGGTTTTCCATTTACATGGTAGAGGTGATGGATGATGATTCTCCTTGAAAGAATTTGAATTCAAGATAACTCTGCTAAGCAGATGTCTGACTTGTTGAAGTCCCACTACCTCCTCTGGTCCCTACATGCTGAGGCGTGGGGTTCCCTCAGGTTGAGCTGGTTAAACTGGACAAACCACAGTCTCCCAGAGCAGGCTCTGAGTCCATGGCCTCGGGGCTGGCTCCTGCTCTGGCAGGAAGCTGTGCCCACGTGCTTGCCTTCATCATCTCCCACTCTGTTAGCTCCAAGCTCAGCCAGGCAGGAGCAGGGGATGGCCATGCACAGGGCAGTCAGTGTCTGACTTTAGTCTGCTCTAGAAACATTATTCCAGAGTGCGCCCAGATCTTGGCTGACATCCTGCAGTGGACTAGGATTAGAGATCAAATTTCAGGAACCTCTCACTCTTGGTGGCCAGAAAACAGAACCAGATGTAGCTGTGGAGGAAGATGGTGGAGAAAGGTAAAAATAATTGATCTTTTAAAATAAAATTAGGGTTTATTTTTAAATGCGGTATTTATAAGATATTTTAATACAACAGTCTTCTATGTTTTCTTTCATAAAGTAATAGGATTGCTTGAAGGCATGGGTAAGGGAGAACCTCAATAAGACAGGTAGAAGGAAAGAAAACAATTAGAACATTTTACTGTGGGAAAGCAGAGAAATATCTAGTTGCTAACATTTGCAGCTCTTATAGCTATTAAGAAATCTCGGCTGTCCACATGAACAGAGATGCACATAAGTGCATAAGATCCTCAAATACCAGAGAGCCTCCAAAGAACTTGTATTTGACTCTACAATTTAACTGTCGAATTTATCCACTGTATCTATGCCTAATTGCTGAGGAAGGATAAAGAGAAATGGAGCAAAATCCATGTTTTCACAAAGGGTGCAGGAGAATGGGGGAGTCATTACCTTGAGAGGTATGAGTGTTATGGTGCAAATACGGTGTAGATTCTTAGGAAGCAGTTTAACTGTCTTCACCTCCCCACTGTCTAATACAGGGCTTAACTGGTGGTGTGGAACTTCATATTAGTTGAAAGTTGTACTTTGGTTGCAGTCAGCATTAATTTGAATCTTTTCACCACACACTAATTCTTTAAGTGGTTTTCACTCATTCTATTTATTCATCCATTCACTGGGAAAATACTTAGAGAGAACTACCATACCAGACCAGATGTATTTATATATGTATAATGTACGTATATATATATATGTATAAGTATGTATATATATATATGTATATATATAAGTATGTATATATATATAATAAATATCAGTGCAATTCCAGACTAAATTTTGACATTTGCGTAAGTAATCTAGAAACTTTTTTTTGCAAGTGAAGTGATATTGTGTATAGAGGTTGTTTAGTAGTGGGTTGGCCAAAAAAGTTCATTTAGATTTTTCCATAAGGTGTACAGAAAATCCCAAATGGAACTTTTGGGTCAACCCAGTATGTTGAAAGATTGGTAAAATGGATTACTTGTTGAAGAAGATTGCTTCATTATTTAAATATATATATTAATTATATAATTCCTAGGCCAGTGCAGATATTTTATTTATAATCATCTCAGTGCTGTAAAATGATTCCAGAATATTCTGAAGAATGTCTCCTTTTCGATTCCCCTTCAAGTGATCTCCTAGAGATTCTGCATCTCCCTAACCTAGGAGAAACCTTCTTCAATCTTTATGAATTTCCTCCTTTATAAGAGTGATATGTTCTAACTCTACTTCTTTACTTCATACCCATTCATTCAAAATATTTATTATGAAATATTTCAGAAACATTATATGAAATATTATGAAATATTTCATAAAGACCCATGTTTTACCACTCAGGCTAAGAAATAAAACATTACCAATAAAATTGACGTTCCTGTCCCCTTGCATCTTACTTCCTTCAAATGTGCAATTGTGCAACAACTATCTCAAATTTGGATTTGATACTTATCATTTCTGTGTCATTCTTTACAGTCATACTAGATATGCATGCATCCCTAATCATTACATCATATTGTTTTCTATATTTTTAAACTTTACACGATGGTATTAGGTGTATGTATTATTCTATCATTTGGTATCTTGGTACTTTCATTCATTATTGTGTTGGTAAGGTTCATCCATGATGATGGTCTTCCTTTGTACGAACTTCCATAATTTGTTTCCACTCTCTCCTGTGGATGGATATTTAGTTTGCCTGCAACTACTGTGTCAAGGGGTCAGGACAGATATCATTAATATCACTTGGTGTAAAAAGGGACTCATTAGCAGGAAAGTGGTCAGAGTCTCATCATCCTTTTCAGCGGTGTGCTTGAGCTCCAGGGCATTGGGATGCACTGTGGAATGGGTCTCCTGCAGACAGAGTCCACCAGTGGGATGTTCCCCCTCTTGCTACTCTCTCTTTCTGTGAATTGAATAGGAGAAGAGCCTTGTAAGATTTGGGGGCAGACTCCTTTGGTGTCAGTATGAAGGTGAAGTGTGAACTGTTTGCAGTCTTTGGGGACATTAGCTACCTCACACTGGAGGTTTAAGGGGGATGCCTGTAATGCACTTAGTTTCTTACCAGGCAATATGGAGGGAGCACCTTATGGATTGTCATTTGTCACTACAAATCAGTTTTTTCTTGTTTCAAATACTGTTGCCATGGTCATATCCCCTCGTGTACATGTACAAGAGTTGTGAAGGATATGTGACTAGGAGTAGAATTACTGAACTGTGGGGATTGTACCTTGTCAAACTTCCTGGAGGTTGCCATTTGTTCTTTAAATCATTGAACTAATTTATACTCCCACAAGTCATATGCTAAGAGTAATACATTGGTCCACATCCTCTCTGACAACTAATAATGTCCAAATGTATTAACTTCTTCTAATTTGACAGCAGGTATGATAGTACCTCAGAGAGGTCTTTTGCTTATAATTAAGATTGAGCAGGTTGAGGGGGTAGGAGGAAGGCTCAACAGGGAGGGAATATATGTATCAGTTCAGTTCAGTTGCTCAGTCGTGTCTGACTTTTTGCTACCCCATGGAATGCAGCACGCCAGGCCTCCCTGTCCATCATCACCTCTCAGAGCTTGCTCAAACTCACGTCCATCAAGTCGGTGATGCTATCCAACCATCTCTTCCTCTGTCGTCCCCTTCACCTCCTGCCTTCAATTTTTCCCAGCATCAGGGTCTTTTCCAGTGAGTCAGTTCTTTGCATCAGGTGGCCAAAGTATTGGAGCTTCAGCTTCAACATCAGTCCTTCCAGTGAATATTCAGGACTGGTTTCCTTTAGGATTGACTGGTTTGATCTCCTTGCTGTCCAAGGGACTCTCAAGAGTCTTCTCCAATATCACAGTTCAAAAGCATCAATTCTCTGGTTCTCAGCTTTCTTTACGATCCAACTCTCACATTTATATATGACTACTGGAAAAACCATATCTTTGACTAGACAGACCTTTGTCGACAAAGTAATGTCTCTGCTTTTTAAATATGCTAAGTTGATCACAGCTTTTCTTCCAAGGAGCAAGTGTCTTTGAATTTCATGGTTGTAGTCACCATCTGCAGTGATTTTGGAGCCCAAGAAAATATACTTATAGCTTATTCACAGTGTTGTACAGCAGAATAATTTTTAATTTCAATAATTATATATCTATTTTACATCAATGATTGTATTTTAATTTCTGTAAGTCTAATTTGGCTTTTTAAGATTTCTTATTTGTATTTTGTATCTTTCACAAACTTTAATATACTAACTTCTGGGAAGTCTACTTTTGAAGGTTTTATTTCTACAAATGCTTTCCCCTAGTGGCCTGTTAACTTAGATATGTTTTTTGAATAATCTCTTTTTTAATTGAAGTATAGTTGATTTACAGTATTATATTAGTTTCAGGTGTACAATATAGTGAGTCATCATTTTTTTAAGTTATTTTATATTGAGAACTTATATCTGACTGCTCTTTACCTGTGAGAATCCTGAGAGCTCTGGGTGAGTGTGTATTTCTTTGCATTTACTTCTACCACACATCTTGGAATGCTGAGCAATTAGAACATCATTCAGTTACCATTTTGGTTTGTTGGTTTCCAAACTCTGGTGTTTGTGTAAATTTGAGCCCTAAGCTCACGTGGAATAGGCCTATATTTAATAACTTTTGGTTGTGGGGAAGGAGTGGGAAAGTCAATAAATTTATCAGGAAACAAAATATTTTTTTCATCTAGTTAAATTTGATTTTCAGGTAGATAATAAGCACTTTTTTTTTTTAGTTTTAATTTTTTATCTGGCTACTTTTGGCCAGTGGGTGGAGAAATTTTGTTTTCCTAAGAAGAGCTGAAACTGTATGAGAAATTTACATATTGTCTTCATTTGTAGGTGAAGAGAATCTTTTTCTAATCTATCATTTCACGGAGTATCTAGTCTTTCAAAGTTCTTGGGTTTTCATCTAAGTCCCAACTCCCCACCTTGTGGAAGCTTTGTGCCCTGTTCCCCAAGTTCCAGGTCCCTGGAGTGGGGAAATTCTATCAGCATAGTTACTGATCCAGCATTTGCTTTCCTTTCTGGTTTTCTGTTTCCTTTTTTGTTTGGTCATTTGGTATTTTTAGTGCTTAGGATTTTTCCCTTTCTTTCAAGTGAGATATGCATTTTAAAGCACATTTGCTATATTTTCATCAGTTACATTACTGGAAGCAGAAACACTTCTATTCACTCCTAACCAAGCCTTCGCCTCTACCACTGTTCTCAAATCACTCCTAACCAAGCCTTCGCCTCTACCACTGCTCTCAAATTGCCCTTTGCTAAATCCACTGTCACTTCTTGAGAGCTGCCTACTTGAAAGCTTTCATTCTTTGACTATCCTTTCTCGTTCACTGACTTTCATGACTCCAGTTTTTCATATTTTCTGCCTCTCTGACCAGCCATCGTCAGTCTTCTTTAATGGGTCTCTTTCCCTCTGCTTTTCCTTTGGTATAAATATGCCTTTTGGATAACCAGTTTACTCCTAAACTAGTGTCCTGATCTCTAAACTCTGCAGACTTGTTACAAATTGTTTTCTGTGAAAACCTTTTTTAAAAACAGATCTTATGAGTATTCTTGCCTTTGAAAATCTTTGATAGCTTTTAACTGCCAAAATATATCATTTTAGCCTTAAAATTCCTCCATAATGTGACTCTTAAGCTATACCTTATCCAGCTTTCTCAGCTACCAAGTTCTCTACTCATTGCACTGCTCTGTGCTTCTTGGACCATGTTGCTATTTCACTCCTTCTTTGTTCATAACCCTAGAGAAGCTGATGTTTGTTGTCTTATGAAATCAGACCCTTTCTTCAAGGTTAGGGTCAGATTTCCCCTTGGTGAAGGTGGAATACATTCCCACCTACAGCTGGCTGTTCATCTGTGCTTTATTCATGCTTTTGCTATTAATACAACATATGTATTTTGTGCTATCATTGTTATTTTTGTATCTCTCTCGCATTTCGGGGGTACAAACTATTGTTTATTCATCCTGTCACTTTAATTTTGAGCACAATACTGTCTATTTGGTAGCCTTCAACAAATTTGTTTTTAATCAAGGTGCTTTCCTATAGTGTTTATGAGGACATATTAGATAGGCTTATAAAATCATACCAGGTTTTATTCAAAAACTGAAGATCAGCTTAGAAAAATTGCATAGAAAATCTTCATTTTCAGTTTGGAAGAGTATTTCCCTTGATCTCCTATATTATCAGAGGGTTCAACTTCTATGTTGTATTTTCATGCAGACTGATGGTCACAAGTCTAGAATCTCATGAAAAGGTCTCCTGGAAAATGTCCACCCTCCGTGGCCTTTGTCTGTTCATTCATTTCTCCAGATTCCTTTTTTTCTTCCCCTACTTTAAAATCGTCACACTGTGTAAATTAAAGGTAGGCAGTTTATGCCTGTTTAGCACATTTATTCTAAAAGATTGCACTGTTATATCACCTTCAAATATCTGTAACACCTGGGAATCTTTTCCTCCTTCCTTTTTCTCTGTCTAGAGTTGCCAGATTTTTCAAATCAAAGACATCAGCAAAACTTGATTTTCAGATAAACAATGCACACATTTTTTTAGTATATATTTCAGTGTCACATGGGACATCCAATTTAAAAAGTCATTACTTATCTGAAATTCAAATTTAACTGGGCATCTTGTATTTTATCTGGCGACCCTATGTCTTTACCACTTCCAATTCTGGTTGCTTGTCATTGAATCATCTAAAAATACACAAAGGCTCTCCATATTCAGAAACAAGGTTTCCCTAAAAGTGATTCTTCCTGGAAAACTCTCAAAGATTTCCTAGCTTGCAAATTTTAAGTGTGGAGAAGAATGTTAACATGGCAACAGTGTAATTAATTCTAAAATGAGGTGGTGAGAAAATAGTACCATAGTGAAAAACTGGTCTCAGCTATGGGAGTTGATTAACATAAATATGTCTCTGATCATTTTTCCAATACAATTAATGTATTGTGGCAAGCACATCTGGGTGACACACATTCTGTAACTCAGTAAAAATGCTTGGGAGAAAGCATGCGTGTGTGCATGTGTTGAGTTAAACAGCCTTTTGTTATGAAGGAGTGGAAAAGGGCCATGAACATTGGGCTGAAATGCAAGCTAATTGATGGATAGTATAATCACCACCTTAGTTAGCACCCCGGGACTCTTTTCATACCAGTAAGCTGTAAATTTAAATGGAAACCAAAAGGCTAGTACTCAGCCCATAACTCTGCATTCCATTACTTCATGTATGAAATATTCAGTGAGTAAGAAAGAGGCTTAACAGATAATAGCTAGAGAGGAGCTGCATGGTGATTAAGGTAAGACTGAAGTGATTGGTAAATATCTCCATCTAACCATGTACAGATAAGAGCTTCTGTTTGAGGGATTAAACTGTATTCTTTGCTCAGAATGTACTTATGAGTGCTGAACAACCCAGCGATGTCTTCTATTCAGCCCTAGTCCAAGACAGTATGTTCTTTTTGAGATTATATGATTTTGGATAAGAGGGCTCTATTCATGAGCCCAGTCAATCATGGTATATTTATTTTTCAGAGGCCTGCTATTTAGTGTCATTGAAAGTACCTGAATTTTCTACTCAGACTGCATGTGTGGGTGCATGCTAAGTTGCTTCAGTAGTATCTGACTCTGCAATGCTGTGGACTGTAGCCCACCATGCTCCTCTGTCTATGGGATTCTCCAGGAAAGAATACTGGAATAGGTTGCCATGCCCTCCTCCAGAGGATCTTCCTCACCCAGGAATCTTTTCTGTCTGCTGCATTGGCAAGTGGGTTCTTTACCACCAGTGCCACATGGGAAGCTCCTAATCAGACTGATTTGGATTCAGATCCCACCCAGCTCTACCCCTTGAATCATAATACAAACTTTCTACACCCTTTTGATATTCATCTATAAAATGAAGTTGATACCATCCATCTCTCAGGATTGGGATGTGGATTAACCAGGTTTATTACACGCAAACTGGATTTTGTTCATTACATCATGAAAGGTAGGCTTGTCCTTCTCCATCTGTATGCTTTCTTGCATTCTTCTCTTTGCTTAAGCTTGATGGCAGGGATGCTGCTTTCTAATCTCATACACTTCCTGCTTGCATTTCTCATTTTTTTGGAGACACCTTAATTTGAAGGTGTGTTACTGAGCACAAGTCAGGTGAGGCAAAACAAACCTAAATGCCAGAGTTTGGAGCAATGAAAGGTTTATTGAAGAGCCAAGCAAGGATAATGGGTGGCTTATGTTCAAAAACCAGAACTCCCTGCTTATTCGGGGTGAGAAGTTTTTATGGGCAAAATTTAGGATGAGGTCTACAGGGTATGTGACTTCTGATTGGTTGGTGGTGAGGTAACAGGGTAGTGCTCTAGGAATCTTGTGCTCAGCCTGAAGTTACCATCCTTCACCTGCATGGAGGCATTGGTCCCTACAGAAGAACTCAAAGATATATATCTATATATGTATACATATACATATATTCCTTGAAGAGGAATCAGGACCCTGCCCCATAGTTATTCTGTTGTTTTCTTCACTGCTCCTCCTTTGTTTTTGCATCCCCTCCCTTCCTTGGTAAGCAAGGAAGGAGTTTGTTTGAATTTGCCCTTTGGAACTCAGGGAATGTAGAGTGCCTGAATGAAGCCTATTTTCTACAAATAAAAAATGAGGGATGCAGAAAGGATTTGTTTCCAGGAGGGCCCCATACAGCCCTGCTCCATTTCAGGGGCACCACGGGTGAGGGAGAACATTTACTCTAGGTTGAAAATGGCAGAAGACTGTTCTTTCCCAGGCTGACTCCCATCAGTGGACTCTGGGCACTGGCTGCCCACCACAGTGTGTTGGGTAAGATCATGAGACTGCCTGGGAATGCTGAGAGATAGCCCCTGGCTGACTGATGAAGGCTTCCATTTGCACAGGGAGGGGAGAGCTGTGTGGTTGTTGATGAGGCGCCCCTTGGTCAGGTTACGAAGCAGACAGCTGGCCTTCAGGAACATTACCATTCCCACTTCCACTCTTTTATCCACTTTTTGTGACACCTTCCTAGGTTCACTAGTGCTCATAAACTGGCTATGGGAAAGAAAATGAAGGACAAACTCATTCAGTTCTTCTAGGATCTGGGTACTTGGCAATCACTTCTTTCTGCAGAGTGCCCTGAAGGGAAAGCCAGTGTGCTCTGGGTCAACCTTAGCTGACAGTTTCCCCAGACACAAACTGGTGGTCCTTAGCTTGTATTTGTGGCTACTGCATGGCAGCCCTATGCATGACTATGGAGGAAAGGAAGTCCTTCAAATCATCCATCAGGTCATTTGAGGTTCTAATCTCTGAAAAAAGGTCCAAGGAATCTTGCTGTATATGCAAATAAGTTTAAAAAGAAAATTCAATTATCCAGGGGCCTGTAGGGATAATTTCTTAGTTTCTGGGAAAGGCCAAACAATCCAAAATACCTTTCTGGCTTTTGGCTATTGACTAGATTCTCACTGAGGATTGCTGCATTTCTTTAACTTACACCTCTGTTAAAATTTAAATTTTCCTGAAGAAAACCTAGGGTGGCAGCATTGAATAGAATATTTTACGATAGATTGAAGAATGAGAAAGAGAAATTATATCACTGTGAATGCAAAATATAGACTTGCCAGGAGGAGATGGAGACTCTCTGAAGCAGGTAGGGTAAGATAGAAGAGTTCTGGGGGAGCTTCAGCCTTTCACACAGCTATACATTATTCTTTTTCTTAAATTGGATGATAATTACTTTACAATGTTGTGATGGTTTCTTGCCATACATCAACATGAATTGGCCATAGGCATACATGTGTCCCCTCCTTCCTGAACCCCCTTCCCACCTGCCTCTCCACTCCATCCCTCCAAGTTGTCACAGTATAATATTCTTAAAGAAGGCTATCTGATCAGTTTTTTTTTTAAGTAGCATTTTTTTTCCTGATTATTATGGTAGAAATTTTGCAAAAATATGGAAATAATACAAAAGAAAATAAAAATTTCTGATAACCCCACAGCAAGGATTGACCCAGTTGGGTAACATTCTGGTGCATTTCCTTCCAGTCTGTTTTCCTGCATAGACATTTATGTATTTGCACATAAACTATCAACCCCAGCAGTACTTGTTTCCCTGAGATTACAAAATAAGGTGACCTTGTTAGTTTTCTTTAAACTTCATTAAAAAAAAATAACAGTAAACGTTTATTGTCTCACAGTTTTTATGGCTCAGGAATTCAGCAGCGCCTTAGCTGGGTGGTTCTAATTCAGTCTTTCACGAAATTGCAATCAAGATGTCAGTAGACTGTAATCTGAATGCTTGACCAGGGCTAGAGGACCTGCTTTCACAAAGGCCCACCCCCACAGCTGCTGGCTGGAGTCCCAGGTCCTCACCATGTGTCTCTCCATAAGGTGGCTTGCATGGCCTCCCAATGTAGCTACTGGCTTCCTCAGAGTGATGATTCTCAAAATGGCAAGGAGGGAGTCCTAGTGTCCTGGTCTTGGAAGTTACACACTGTTACTCGCATCTTGTTCTGTTTATTAGAAGAAAGTTGGGAAGCCCACTAAGTGACCTTGTAGTACCTTGGACTTGGTCTTGTGGCCTGCTTGCTTTAACCATCATTTTTAATGTCCAGTTATGCTAATTTGTGTTCCAACAATGGAGTTGCGAGCCAGTGTTCCTCAGCAGCTTCTGAGAGTTTTTCAGAGGCTTAGCCTCATAAAAGCTTAAAAATAGACTTGTTCTGCTCTGGCCTCTACTGTATACAGCCATGCTATGGCAGCTGCTGACCATGTGACTTGATCAGTTAGGTGTTTCTTCTCCTGGTCCTCTCTGATGACTGCTAGTGATATGGCCACTCCACGTTTTAGAACAGGACACAGCTCAGTCTGTGGTCTTTCCCATCAATTCTTGGGACAGCCCTTCCCTAATTCCCTGATGCACAGCTGAGGAAGTGGGGCATTTTCCAGAAGAGTTTACTGAAGTTTAGGGGATACCGAAAGAAATCTGACATAGAGAACAGCTTAAAACTGCTTCTAGAAATGCCTACTCATAAAACTGGCCACAATTTTGAATGGAATGGAAATCCACCCACTCCAGTAGAGTCCAAGAGCAGCCTTCTAGACTCTGTATTGAATGCCTCTGTGTTAACCCTTTTACAGAATGATTAAAAGTAGGGACTTTCATTCCCTTCAGAGAATAGAAGACCCCAGCCCCACCCACAGGGAGATGATCTGTCTGACCACTGGGGCAGATGACTCACTTGTACCACCCTTAGAGAATATTTCCCAAAGTCAAAATTATTGATGCATGAAGCCCGACGTGGACCCTAATTTCCAGATATCCTCCAATGTCACATGAACAGAAGATCAAATCTTTCCGTCTTTGAGCTATACCTCACAGAACAACAGCACATCTCTCTTTAAGGACAAGCAATGATTTGATGGTATATTGCCATCTAAGTCCAAGTTTAAAGAAAAAATACTCTCTAAAGGAACTGATCTTCAGAGATATAATTTTAAAATGCAGCTGTTTTACATTTATTAAACAGAACATCTCAGTCAGAACCTTCTGCTTGTAGATTGCTTCAACACATTTACATATTCACTCTTCCTTTAGGTTGTATAACTTCAAGGGACCACACAGAAGTCAGGAGTAATCTCCCTAAAGACAAAGTGAGATCTTGCATGAAAATTTGAAAACAGTAATTTTTTAAAATAAATCTCCATCTGTGATACAACACACATATTTGCATAATTGGAAATCATATTTTACATATAATTATAATCAGTTGTAATCAATTTTCTCTTGTAAATATTTTAATATCATTAAATATTTTATCATTGACCAAACCATCAATGATAAAATATCATTACATTTTGAAAATACGATTTTTAATGATTTATGATCTCAGATCTGTAGTTATTATTAACCTAATTCTTTCTTGTTGGACACTTATATTGTTTCCAATTTATTAGTATAGATGATATTAAAATGAACATCTTTGTACATGTAATTGCCCATTTTTTCTGATTACTTTTCAATAATTTAGCTTTTATTAAGAGACCACTTCAAACTTAATGACTTAAACCTACAAACATTTATTATTTTTCATGATTCTGTTGATTGACAGAACATGTTTTTCTGGTCTGGGTTGGTTCTGCCAGGACTGAGTGGTCTAGGATGGTCTAACTCATGTGTCTGGGATGACTGGCATTGCTGTCATCCCAGACACATGAGACTCTCATCCTCCGGGAATCTAGCCCAGACTTATTCATGATGGCAAAAGGGTCCCCAACAGCAGGAGAGGGCATACTGCATGCTAAGTCACTTTATTCATGTCCAACTCTTTGCACTGCTAGGGACCGTAGCCCACGAGGCTTCTCTGTCCATGGGATTCTCCAGGCAAGAATACTGGAGTGGGTTGCCATGCCCTCCTCCAGGGGATCTTCCCAACCCAGAAATCGAGCCTGTGTCTCCTGCATTGCAGGCAGATTCTTTACCTACTGAGGCATCAGGGAAGGCATCAGGCATCCTTGAATTTCTGAAAGTATTGGGTTGGCCAAAAAATTGCTTTGGGTTTTTCCATTAGATCAAATGGAAAAAAACAAATGAACATTTTGGCCAACCCAACAGAATGCCTCAGAAAATATAAATATTTGTTTATAAATGTTTCTTACTATATATTGACATACTTACCCTATAGAAAATTTCTCCTGGTTTGCATTTTTAACAGCAGTCTATTATAGTGCCTATAGAAAACATTTATGGCAGCATTAAATATTTAAAATTTTAAGTATGTAAATTGTACATATTATTTATTTTGCATGCATTTCCTTAATTACCCATGGAGACTGATATTTTCATAAATATTATCCATTATATTCTCTGCTTTGTGAATTTTCTTTTTGTGCCCATTTTCTCTGAGGTCCTTGTATTTTTCTCATTGATTTGTTCATGGCTTTTATGAAGGAATAATATTAACCATTATTCTGTCAGAGTTTATACAAATATTTTATCCAGGTTTTTTTTTGTTGTTGTTTGTTTTTAAGACATAGGAATTTTAAGCTTTTATGTAGTCCATATATTTTCCTCTGTGATTATTTCATTGCTTTTAAGATGGGAAATTTATTACTGCCAATGTAAAAATATTTATTCATCTATATAGCCTTTACTTTTTGTGTGATATCCTTTTTTAAACATTTAACTAATTCATCTGAAATTTATTTTGGCATGTGATATTACATAAACTATTTTTTTCCTTAAAAGCTACTTCTCTTCAATTTCTTTTTAAATATATACACCTTTTTGAAAGACTTATCCTGAGTAATTTCAAACATATATAAACTTAGAATAGTATAGTAAATCTCTATGTATGTATTTCCCAGATTAAAAAATTATCTATAAATACCCAAAATTAGTTTATCTGTTCTTATTTCCTCGCAATTTTCAGATTATTTGTGTCAATGAAAAACTTAATCAATAGTCTAAGAAAGAAATGGAAAATTTTATTCAAGACAACCTGAGGATTATAAGCTGGAACACAGTCTTTCAGAAAACTATTCCAAAGAGGTAAAAGGGGAGGTCAGTATATACATGATTTTTGGTAAAGGGTTACGTGCAATCAAATACATCTTAGTAGAAGGTTGCTACAATTTGGGAGGAGCAGATATCTTGGTTAATGGTTTTAGTGCTTTTCTAAGTATAGGAAGATGCAAGAAACTGGGTTCACAAAATTTTCTTCTGAAATATCTAACTATCTGAAGGTCAGTTGTGTCAGTTTTCTGAGAGCACAAAATGCCTCATCCTGCTCTTAGCTCTGAATTCTTTTCAGAGTGTACTATAGGTCAGTGACTGCAGTAGCTAATGACTTGATTCTTGTAGAACTGGATAGTGAGCAACATTCTTCATTTTACAATGCCTTCCATTTTGGTCTTAATTTTGACCAAGATTTGAGAAACATTTCACGACCGATTTGTCCCTGGGAATGCTCACTCCCAGGTCAGGAGAGGATTTTGATAAGCTATTCAATGTACTATTACTGGACTAGACCTTTTAACAGTAACCAAAAGCCTCTAAATTGCCTGTTTTACTAGTCTGGAGCTTCCCAGCTGGTGCAGTTGGTAAAAAATGTGCCTGTCAATGCAGGAGATGCTAGAGACGTGAATTCAGTCCCTGGTTGGGAAGATTCCCTGGAGCAGGAAATGTCAACCACTCCAGTATTCTTGCCTGGAAAATTCCATGCACAGAGGAGCCTGGTGGGCTGCAGTCCATGGAGTCACAGAGTTGGACATGACTGAATATGCACACATACACACAAACTTCTGTTATGGTCTGGGCAATGTTTCCCTCTTATATAGGCTTCTTCCTGTATCTAGAGTTAGACACTATTACAATCAGGGATCTTATAGGGCTATATATTTGATCAGTCTCTTTAAGTTGATCAGTAATCATCATTTTAATTGGAGGCTCAGTCACATATTTGCTAATGCAAGACACAATGATCTTACAAAATAGGCAGAATAATGAGTAATATAACTACCAAAATTAATAAGGGCATAAGTGAATATTTCAGCTAAGAACTTCCAATGGATGCTGCCCAGTATCTCCCCAGACTGTCTGACTAGTTTGCTCTGCACCAACCCCTGTCTTTAAGGGACACGATATATTAGCATCATACATAAAGTTCACCAAAGATGGCTGCACATACAAGGTAAGTAGTGGGTCATTAAGGATTGAGAAAGGTGTGTTATCTTGTAAGGATTTACATGGGTGACACCAGAAGGAGAAATGTAGATCTTTATAGTTGAGCAGGTATTTCTGCCATTGGGGAGTTCAGGTTAATGCAAGATGCAGATGAGAGGAGGAGGGAGGAGGCCGAAGGGCGGTGAAAACATTTTACACTTTCCTGTCCTGCTTTCAAATATGAATTTTTATTCGATTGACAGGCATTCTATCATTTCAACATCTATTTCTGAAAGATAAAGACCTTTTAAAAGCATGGTAATGTCATTATTATACCCCAGGTATTAATAATTCTTTAATACAAAATTTTCACAATTGTGTCATAATTTCTTTACACTTCAATAGGAGTCTAAGTAAATACACTGTGATTGGCTGCTATGTCTCTTAATTCTCTTTAAGCTGCTAAGACTCTCTTTTATTTCCCTTGCAATGTGTTTGTTGAAGAAAATAGATTGTCCTATAAAGTCTTTCCTTTTCTAGATTTTGCTGTTTGAATCTCATGGTGTTATTTACCATATTTCTCTATGCTTACATTTCCTTTAACTTGGTATTTAGATCTAGAAGCTTGATTAAATTCATTTTACTTTATTTTTGAGCCAGAATATGTTCTAGATGATATCGTTATATATTTCCTTCAGTAATCACGAATGATTATTACCTAGATCCATTAATTCTTTATGAATCTAGGGAGCAATATTCTAATTGTATCCCTTGATCCTCATTTACTAGCAGAATAATTTGATAAAAGGAAACTTTCCCTCACCTACATGTTACCTGTGGTACAATTTATAAAGGAGAACCTTGATTCTTTGCTTTTGTTTAATAGCTTTCAAAGTGATAAGTTAGCTCTTTAGCATCCTCCTATGGTGACTAAGCATTTACAAATACTATTATGTACTTTAACATTTAAAAACACATTATGTTTTAAACCATTGCAATAAGGCTCATTTTTTTCTCATTTTGGTCAGCAGGAGCCTCCTCTTCAAACTGGTGCCTGAATCTTTTTGGCATGAACTTAGAGGTCTTTGGAAGCTTCCTTGCTCTCTGATATGACAAGATATTTCAGTCTTTCTGTGTCTACCTCCTGCCTCTTAATGGGATCTTAATGAGAAACCCTGGTTCATTCTGGTGGAAATTGGTATTTGGAAAGCCTGATTTGATTTCTTGGAGGACTCATTGCTAGAGGGTTGGTCATTGTTTCCAGTTGTTTTTTTCATCATTCAGAGCTAAGAAAATGTATACTGTAATTATATAATTTTATAAAGATAAAGTATATCATGGATTTAAATGCAGATTTTTCTGATTCATATTCAAGACCACAGCATTTTAACTAAACCATTTGACCTTACACCTGTATTTCTTTTTCCAGGGGCTGAATATCACTTTACAGTGATATCAACATAATTACTAATTTGGTTTATTTATTTATTTATTTTTTAATTTGGTTTATTTTACAGTGCATTTGCAACAGTCTGGGAATAAGCAGCAAATGTATCCCAACAATAGATTGCTGAAAAAAAGTTTAAGCCCTTTGTTAGTTGTTTACTGTAGTTGTGTGTGTGTGTGTGTGTCCCCTCTTGGCGTGTATTAAGATGTTTAGTGGAAGTCATTGAGTGGTTCCCCTCTATACATTGTGCCGACAACTCAGACACAGATTATTTCATTTTGCTTTCAGTTTTTAGGGTTTGCTACATTTTATCAATCCGTAAACTTTTTTTAAAATCTAAAATTTTCCTCTTAGAGCTGTCTCTTGTAGTTGGAACATTAAATGAAAACTGTCATTAAAAGTATGATATGTATTAAATGGCATCCAAAATCATCACATATGTACTGAAACATGCCAGGGTTCTGAATCTTGAGTCCATAAAGAGATTTTAGGACAGGAAATGGCTCTACTCAAATAGCATCATAATGTTGAAGAGACACTAAATGAATAGTCTGATAACTGACAGCTTTTACATGCTCTGAAAAACATCATGTAGCAATTGTGCTATAATTATTGCTAACTTGTTTACTGTTGTTTTGAGCCTTTTCATCCCTTCAACTGTGCTGCCAAGATTCTAGTGTCTGAAAGGGTGCCTTTAACATAAACCACAGATGGAGGAGGTGGATAGAGCATTGCTGGTCCATGGTGGTCTTGCTCCAGGAGCCTGGAACAACATAGTACATCTGTACCAGGGTTTTGTTGTAGCAGGACCTGAGAAATTTATGGGGATGACCCTTGGGGGACAGAACTTGCTTCATTGACAATGGATGATGGGAGAGACTGCTTCAGAAAATTCTTGGACTGCTCTCTTCAAGAGCTCATGTAAGAGCGACGAGAAAGAAGCTGTAAGAAACTAAAAAGAATGCTTTCTTTTTCTTTTAACACTCTAAGAACACAACCAATTCCAGTTTTATAGCCCCAGTATAGTCATGTGCTATACAATGATTTCCCACTTCAGTAAAGGGAATGCTGGACCATCCATAATACAGGGAAGAGAATGAAGAGGGAGGTCTTGGAACAAAGTGGAGCCAGTCTCCATATGGAACAGAAGCAGCTGTATAGGACATTAACTTAGTGAATTTGAGGAAACAACATAGACAACTCTGTAGCAGGGAGGAGAGTAGCGACTGGGGCCACATCACAGCCAAAGGATTGGGTTAGAAGGAATCTCTAACTCTGTTTCATATCCTTGATTATTCTACTTTCAGGCTAATGTTAAACACATTCTTCCTTGTTCTGAATAACTGAATAGTGGCTAAAATTTCTTGGTGAGCAGTAGAGCTAGATAAATGTTACGCAGCTACTATTATTACAACCTTAATTTTAGTCCTGGGCTGGTATTATTGCAGGATAGTCTTCAGGGAGTAAATCATTCTCCATAATCATAGCAGTGGGCATCTGTATAAATCTTTTCCCTTACAAAGTAGTTTTGTATCCACTGAACATAAGAGAGGTGGAATACCCTACCCCCCCACCTCATATTGTGAACTTTCAGTTAGGGAAATAATTCTATCAAAAGTCATAGAGGTGTTACTAAGGGAATGTCTACATGGGGGCCTAGGATTTGACTCTACTGTTCTATGATCTTTGTAAAGGTTGTTTTAGCTTTTATTTATTTTTGGCCACATCAGGTGGCTTGTGGGACCTTAGTGCCCTGACTAGGGATCAAACCTGGCCACCTGGCAATGAAAGTGTGGAATCTTAACCACTAGACTGCCAGGGAAATCCCTATTCTAAGATTTTTCTCTATGATTCATGGAGAAGTAAGGAGGAAATGCTTTTGAGGTGGGACTTTGGATATTTAAATTTAGCTTTACTTCAGCTCTAGGGATGCTCTCTACCTAGCCCTTCACAACTGTTTGTTCTCACTATTTTCTTTCTTAACATTCTAAGTTTCCTTCATGGAAATCTATTTTGTAGCATCCATTCGGATGGATTCCTTCTCAGTACCTGCTATTTATCAATGCTGTATAGTAGGTACTCAGTACAAGTTCCTAAAGGGCTGGGTGATTGAACAGCAAAAATCCTCTTAAGGACAGCATTGCAGAAGGCTTTACCACTACTATATATGAAATAAATAACAAGGACCTGCATATGGTACAGGGAGCTGTACTCAATATTTGTATGGTAACTCACTCCAGTGCTCTCGCTTGGAAAATCCCATGGGCCGAGGAGCCTGGTAGGCTGCAGTCCATGGGGTCGCGAAGAGTCGGACACGACTGAGTGACTTCACTTTCACTTTTCACTTTCATGCATTGGAGAAGGCAATGGCAACCCACTCCAGTGTTCTTGCCTGGAGAATCCCAGGGATGGGGGAGTCTGGTGGGCTGCTGTCTATGGGGTTGCACAGAGTCGAACACGACTGAAGCAACTTAGCAGCATCAGGGAAAACACTCTGAAAATATAGATAGATAGATAACGGAATCACTTTGCTGTGCACCTGATACTAACACAACATTGTAAATCAACTACACTCAAAAAAATAAAAGAAAAGAAGGCTTTACATCTATTCAATCTTTCTTAAATGTCAGGCAGACAAAGCTAAGTATTTCTTGGCATTAATTGAGGCCATCTCCCCATTCTTAACACACTACTATGTTGTGGCAAATACAGGAATGAGAAACTTGTGTCTCCACTTTTCTTAGCATTTTTTGGTGCCAGCATATTAATGATGAGGAGCTTCCCAGGTGATGCTAGTGGTAAAGAACTCGCCTGCCAATGCGGGAGATGCAAGGGACGAGGGTTCAATCCCTGGGTTGGGAAAGTCCACTGGAGGATGGCATGGCAACCCACTCCAGTATTCTTGTCTGGGAAATCCCATGGACAGAAGAGCCTGGTGGGCTATAGTCCATAGGGTCACCAAGAGATAGACATGAAGTGACTTAGCACACACACAATAACAAAGAAGCAAGAAGAAATGAAGTTCCTCTGCAGAGAGTATTTACATTGATCATAAACCAAGAGCTTATAACCAGAAGAATAAACTGCTAGTCTAAAGATCATGATATCTTACACTTACTCATCATTTTGCAGTTTAAAAAGTACTTCGATGTGTATTATCTGGGAGGCCAATAAGGGTGATTGATCGTGTGATGAAGTACCATCCTTTTAAATGGTCTAGCTAAAAACAACACTGAGTGTATTTGAGATGGAAGATCAGGAAAGGATAAAGATGTGCTTTTTCAACCCAGATGCTCTTAGCGGTTTCCGGTTTTTCTCTGTCCTGTGAGAATCCATCAATTGTATCATTTGTTGTGAGACTCAATGCAGATATTCTGCCAACGCCTACCTCTCCTTTTCAAGATAATATCTTATTTCCGTAATGAAGCTTGGGATATTGCTCTAGAAACCTTTCTGGCATTTTCTGGTTTCATATTTCCTTCTTATCTTCCCTGTGAATTCAAAAGTTTATTGATGGTGTTGGAATTTTCAAAAATATGGAATGTTCATTATGCCCTATGAGTGGCAGCCAGGTGCAGTAGTGAGCTATCCATGAAGAAAAAGTTTACTGTTAGTCTGTATGAAAAATTAATAATGTGTATATTGTGAACATAACAGAATGTTGAAATGCCTCTCTTGATGTCCAAAAATTTTGGTTGACATGTCAAAGCTGAAATCTGTGGGTGCTAAGTACACCCACATTCTATAGGGTACTGCCAAATACTTCTATACAGGATGCCTGTGTGCGTGCTAAGTTGGTTCAGTCATGTCCAACTCTTAGAGACTCTATGGACTATAACCCACCAGGTTCCTCTGTCTATGGGATTCTCCAGGCAAGAATGCTGGAGTGGGTTGCCATGCCCTCCTCCAGGGGATCTTCCCAATCCAAGGATTGAACCCTCGTCTCTTATATCTCCTGCATAGGTAGGCAGCTTCTTTACAACTAGCACCACTTGGGAAATCCCTATATAGGATGTGTTATAGCAAATTAGGTAAAAACCTCCGTCCTGCTTAGTCTGTAAAAGAGAAGGTTGGAAGTTTGAAAACAAGGATATTTGAAGGGGGTTTGATAGAAGAAAGGATGTTTTAACATTTCTCTTTTAGAAGGAAGTTAGAGGTCTCTAATACCCTGCAGGAGCCCATGGGGAGAGCCTGTTAGTTGCCACATTCCCCTCCCCCAGCCTTTTCATCTTGGGTAGAATAATTTAAAGTGAACCTCAGACATCATGTCATTTCATGGGGTGCAAGGAGTCTTGCTATATTATTGAAGATAAAAGACAAACCAACAAAATAACACAAGAACCCTTTTTGACTGGAGAATTCCTTTTGTCTTTGACTGACAGGCAAGAAACATAGACCCTTTGGGGAATGGAGGATCCCACGAACCATATCCATCCTGACAGATAGTGCAAAGAAAGCAATAAAGTGAAAAGATGAATTCTTGCCAAATGATCACCTGCCTGGTTTTGGCTGCAGTCTGGGTCCCACCTTGCAAGACTGTGGCTGCTCTTACTTGGAGGGGAGGGGAAGGGGACAAGAAATTTTTTTACAGCTGCCAGAGGTGGAAGAATGCAACAATCCATTTCTTGCAAGTGATCTGATGGATGCATCACACATCAAAAAAGAACAGAGAAACATTTTACCTCCTGTTCTTGAATGCAGTGCCCCTTTTCAGGCATTTAGCCTGTGCTAGTATTTCAAATTTAAATCCAAGGTCATTTCTCTGGGCAGGGGGTCATTCTCACATTTCTAAGAAGAGAAAAGAAAAAAGTACAAAAGCCCCAGAGAGCCCTGAAAACAAAGACTGTATTCTGCCCTTCCTATTGAAACACCTTGTTAACCCCACTGTCCCCTCTGACCAATACAGATGGCATTTTCATGGAAATCTTGGTCAGTGGGAAAGAGCTGCTTGTTGAAGGCAGAAGATTTTCTGATATAATTGCACTCTTATTTTAAAAAGAAAGCAAGTTTACTGTAGAAAATAGAGATACACAGAAAGAAGAAAGACAAAATAACCCATATACTATCACTCAAGAGCAAGACTATCAATGTCTTATTTTCTTTTGGTCTATTTTTTTCCATCTTTAAGGCTTTTATTCCATAGCTTTTTAAAATTTTATTTTATATTAAAATATAGTTGATTTACAGTGTTGTGTTAGTTTTAGGTGTACGGCAAAGTGATTCAATTGTACACATACATATATCCACTGGGGGTGAGTATGTGTGTGTGCTTATTAATTTTAACCAGTGGAATAATTCCAGACTGTTTGGTGGCTTTCATTTTTCACCTGAGCCACAAGGAAAGCCTGAAGAAAAGACTATTTGCCCTTCTTCTGGATATGGGGTTGCCTGGAACTTTTCAGCACCCCTCCTGCTCTCCACGTTTAGGCTGGCATGTTGAGAGGGAAGAAGAAAATGCCCCTCTTTGGGCACACCTTGTTCTGTTGGGTAGCAATGCAGAGATCAGAGAGGCCAGCACAGTAATGTGAGGGGCTCTGAGAACACTGGTCCTTTAGCCCAGAGTGGAGAAGTTATCTCCTCCAGCTTCTCTCTTCCCCAGCATACAAATATATCTCTAATTCATCTTCTTCTAAATACAATTTATTACCTCCTCCATCTCTTTCATTAATCCTTTGTACTTTGGGGTACTTGGAAGGTTGCTATCCTACAAGAAATATACCCTTTATAGCCATCAGGGCACAACTTCATATAGAAATCACCCCATTGTATGTATTTCTCTTCATGGTGGAAAGGAGGAAAGAGATGATCTAAGACCAAAAGCCCATATTCAGTGTGAGTTCTGGATAGAAAATCAAGCTACTTATTGACAATGAGGAAGAAAGGAGACCCAAGAAAGCAGGAAGGTACACTGTCGTCTCAAGATCTTTGCCTCCTACTGGGATTAAGTGGGTTTCTGATGGTTAAAAAAATATCACATTTCTCTAGAATGAAGCTGATCCAGGAATTTAAATTAAAATTCCTAAGGGACTACTCTATGTGGGTGGTGCCCTCTTTTCTGCTAATTGCCTTACTTATTATTGCTATGTATTATGAGTAACTCTTGACACACCCTTTCCAAATGTTTGAGCTTTATCATTCTGGAAAATATTTCTGAAATGTGTGATGGATATTTGTTATGTATCTCTAGCTTCCTTGTTCATTATCTAGATAATGTTTGGGGTATAAAATCCAGTTCTGATGAGTTAGCTTGATACAGAAGGCTAAGCTATCCAATAGGGATTATCCTGGATGTGAGCTTAGAAGCCTGGTTGTCTTTAGGGAGTACAAATCTGGAAGATGGGCCACAGTCCCACCTTGGCTCCTCTCATGGCTCAGAGCTAGTAACCAAGGTGGAGAGAGAGAAGAAAGTATTGAATGACTGTGATTTATCAAGATGGTAGTAAATAAGGTTCAAAGCCTTCACATGCATGAATTATAACCACTCATTTCTAGAATAAAAAATGGCAGAAATTGTCCTTCATCCTTTCAGAGTTTTTGAGGTACCTGGATATCAAAACCATATAAATTTCAAGCTGAATAAAACATAGTTTATTCATTCAACAAGCATTTGACAAGTGGTTTCTATGTACTAGCATGGAGATAAAGAGATGAAGAGTGAACAATTTCTTCTCTCAAATAACTTCTAATTTAGTTGTAAAGTAATAAAAAAAAATCCCAGGAAGCAGGCTGAAATGAGCACTATGTTAGAAATACACACAAAGTACCATTATAGGGAAAATAAAATAATACAGTTCTGATGCCTGGCACATAAAAGACACTCCAAAATAATTGAATGAGTGAATGTTATCAGGAAAAGTGTCTTTAAGGGAATGTTACATTTGAATTGATCATTGAGGAGAGGTAGAATTTCATCATGAGCTAACTAGACAGTTTGTGCAAAGATCCAGATATGAGAGCATGTGAAATGTTTAAAAGTGTGGTTGGTTTGTGGAAACACAGAGAGAAATAGAGAAGCACATGACTATGAAGGATATTGCGTGCTATTGAATTTTACTCTCTATATTATGGGCGACCAAGAGTCTCTGAAGAGAAAAGCTGCATGATTTGACTTCTTTTAGGAACAGAATTCTGAGGGCAGCTCAAGAAAACTTGCAAAGGCAAAAGTGGCGTTATGCAACTATACTATCTTGTGCTCACCTCTATTACTGACTCTTGAATCTCAAATGAAAGCCTTGAGGCAGTCAGATTCTGACTGTGATCCTCATTTTCCTTAGAGGAGAATACACTTGGATAGGGGGGAAGTTTTGCCCAGGGTGGCACACTGAGTGACACAGAAATGCTCCAAGAAGCCTGGTCTCTTCGTTCTATTCCTGGTAATGCCAACACTCTTTTCTTTTCTTGAAAGAAAGAGGCAATGTGATACCAGGATCTCCTCATTATGACTGTGTGTCTGCCTCTAAGCTACTTGCTTTCATTCTCAATTAATACTAAAGGAATATCAGGACTGTGGGACATAAAGTTTTTGATCACAGGAGCAATGCTACTATTATTATTATTCAAATTTGATAGGCAAAATTTGTTACTATGAATCATGAAACTCATTCTGGACTCTTGTGCCCTTTATTTTCACCAAATATGTATGTGATTCTTCTTTCTTTGGCTATTACCTGCCATCTGGATATCTCTGTAGCTGGGATTTACTTGTTAATAAAATGTCTTATTCTTGCTGTTCAGTCGCTAACTTGTGTCCAACTCTTTGCGATTCCATGAACTAAGCACGCGAGGCTTCCCTGTTCTTCACTATCTCCTGGAATTAGCTCAAACTCATGTCCATTGAGTCAGTGATGCTTTCTAAATTATCTCATCCACTGCTGCCCACTTCTCCTCTTGGCCTTAATCTTTGCCAGCATCAAGGTTTTTTCCACTAGGTTGGCTCTTTGCATCAAGTGGCCAAAGTATTGGAGCTTCAGCTTCAGCATCAATCCTTCCAATGAATATTCAGGGTTGATTTCCTTTAGGACTGACTGGTTTGATCTCCTTGCTGTCCAAGGGACTCTCAAGAGTCTTCTCCAGCCCCACAATTCAAAAGCATCAATTCTTCAGCATTCAGCCTTCTTTATGGTCCAACTCTTACATCTGTACATGACTACTGGAAAAACCATAGCTTTGACTATGCAGATGCTTGTCAGCAATGTGATGTCATTGCTTTTTAATATGCTGTCTAGGTTTGTCATAAGAGCTATTAGCTAATTTGGAGATTAGTCTTTTAAACTAATAAATAAATAGTTAATATATTGATTCCATACAATCCTATAAACTTACTCCCACAAAGTCAATGAAGAATATTTGAAAATGGCTGAGACACACCTTCATAGAGCAAGGAATCTTTGATCATGAAAATCAAGGGGCTATTAATGAGAATTTCAGTAAGAAGAATTAGAGCGATAGAACTTTATTTCAGTTGAGGTGTTGTATGTGACTAAAAGCTGTTTTTTAGGAGTTCCATCAAATGAAATAAATAATTTTATCCTGAAAACAGACATAATGTTAAAATCAGGTCCATATTATGTATTCATCAGAGCTGTAGATTTTGTTTTTTTTAAATCACGCTCCTTTCTCCAAAAAAATCACTGAAACTTGATACTGGAACAGGAATTTTCTGAGAAGATGTGAGTTAATATCAGTAAGTTGTTATTGAGTTTCATCAGCATTAAACTATCATGTTAAAAGCTGAAGCCCGTGACCATGATACAGTCATTAAAATGAGTCCCAGACTCACTCTGCAAGAAAATACATGTAGGGATTTCCTTGTGGCTCCTTGGGTGGGATAGGAATGTCAAAAGTGATGGCAGGATTTGAATCATACTTGTCTGAGATTTGTGGCCTTTCTAAGCAAGTGCTTAGAAATTTCAGCCTTTCCTTTAGTAAATCTAAGGTTGAAATTTTAAAATTATGGATGCTTTCTTTTTTTCCTTCTGTCACATTTTAACTTCGGAAGCTTTGAAAATACCCTTAGGCATGTTCAAATGAATTTCATAATGCACAGAATCTGTTATTCCCAGGTGAGCGTCTTCAAAGAGTCTCCTTTTCTCAGTCCCTTTCAACTGCCCTCGCTTCCCAATCTTAATCCAGTGTTGTTTCAGTTCGTTGGATTTTGGCAAAATTACAGATCTAACCGACTCAATAATAATAATTGAAAAGTGAAAGTGTTAGCCACTCAGTCGTGTCCAACTCTTTGCGATCCCGTGGACTGTAGACTACCAGGCTCCTATGTCCATGGAATTTTCCAGGCAAGAGTACTGGAGAGGGTAGCTATTCCCTTCTCCAGCAAAATGTCCCAATCCAGGGATAGAACCCAGGTCTCCTGCATTGCAGGCAGATTCTTTAACCATCTGAGCCATCAGGGAAGCCCAGATCTTCAATGATAAATGAAGAAATGCCATTTTATCCATCCAAATGGGCATACCCCACCCACGTATCTCTCATGTCTGGCTTGGGAAGGGAGTAGAGAGCTCTCTTCTTTGACTCAGAGGTAATTAATGATGTGCTCAGGTAATTTCTGTGGAAAGGCTACCTAGAAACAGCCTTTTGGCATTTTTTTCTCAAGTCGAAATTATTAAAATTACAAATAAACAAGCCAGAAATTATGAAAGTTTTCTGTTACATGGAATAGGTATTGACCTCATAAACTATAAAAGTTTGTTAAAAAATGGTAGATTTTATTTTTTTTAATTAAAAATTTTTTTTTGATGTGGACCATTTTTTTAAAGTCTTTATTGAATATGTTACAATATTGCTTCTGTATTATGTTTTGGATTTTTGACTGAGAGGTATTTGGGATCTTAGCTTCCTGATCAGGGATTGAACCCACATCGCCTGCATTGGAAAGCAAAGTCTTAACCACTAGACCACCAGGGAAGTCCTATGATGGTAGATTTTAGTATATTTCAGGCTCAGTTTTAGAGACGCAAAAAGTAAAAATAAAAAGGATTAATAATGAATTCATGGACATGAGCTTTTGTCCCTCATTTAGAATTTCTCACAGCTACTTTTATATCATCTAGTGTCAGTGGTGGAGTACTTACTGATTAGGAAAGGAATTTTGGAGACCAACTGAGTTGTACCTTGTCACTCTTTCCATTTTATTCTCTTTATTCCCTGATGGACTGTATCTAGAGAAACAAACAGTATACTACCTAGAATGTCATGAGATATTAGTGGTGTTGTAACCTAAGCTGGATAGATGGTGGACACACAGCAAACACTTTTGGATTCAGTATTCTGACAAGCTCTTAGGCCTGGCCCCAACCACCCCTCTCTTGGGCTTCTCTCTACTTCTGGACTGGCTTTTAAAGCAGCGATTCTCAAACATGCTGAGCATCACAATTATTGGGGACAAGCTGGTAACAGTTCAGAGGCTCAGGCCCTGTTTTCCCTCAACAAGCACAGGATTCTGTACTTTTTCATAAGTTCTACTGGTGATTCTGATACAACCCAGAGTTTGAGAACCATTCTTTTAGAGGCTTAGCAGTAAAGAATCCACCTGCAATGCAGGAGACACGGTTTTGATCCCTGGATTGGATTTCCATGATCAAATGGAATCCCATGGGTTGGATCCCCAGAATTTTTTTGCCTGAAAAAAATGGGCTCCAGTTCATGGAGTCAAAGAAAGTCAGACACAGCTGAGCACGCAGGCACGCATAGCTGCTTTACAATGTTTTGTTAGTTCTCTCTGTACAATGAAGTGAATCAGCTCTAAGTTTATGTATACGCCCTCCCTCTTGGGTCTCCCTCCCACGTCCACCTCCATCCCACCCCCATCCCACCCATCTAGGTCACAAAGCTGAGCTTCCTGTACTTTATAGCAGGTTCCCACTAGCTATCTATTATATAATGACCGTATATATGTCAGTCCTAATTTCCTAATTCATCCCACTCCTCCTTCACCCTACTGTGTCCATACATTTGTGTTTCTATTCCTGCCCTACAAATAAGTTCATCTGTACCTTTTTCCTAGATTCCATGTATACGTGTTAATATACAACATTTGTTTTTCTCATAGTTTCTTCTTTAGGAAATTGTACTTTAAAGGATTTTTGAAGCTCTATCAGAATTTGATTTGAGCTATGTTTGGTCACTACTAGCAAGGCCAAGGTGAGGACTAACGCATGTAAAAATAGCATTTGTAAAATTAATCTGCTGATGCAATTATGTCACAGGCAAAGAGATAGCCTCAATTTTAGTTATTGTATTCCTTGGTACTTTTTAACATTTTATTATGGTTCTTTGGCTCATGGAATCTCCTGCTGTCTTTTTTACTTCATTTACCCAGGTCATTGCAGCTTGGTTAAGACGTGTGCTAAAGTAGCAAGGAATTAAATTTTAAATACGCCCGAAGAGCTGAGAAGTGTTTGTAACACTTTGTTCTGAGTTTTCTCAAGAAATAAGATGCCCACACAGGAACAAACCAAATCAACAAAAGCAAAGCATGGAGCTAGGGAAAACCCTGATGCAAATTATTTATATTGATATATCCTAGATAAAACAAGATTTTACAAATCGATGAGCAGATTTATTTCTTGCAACAGTTTCTAAGTAGGACCCTATGACTAATTCAGGGATCATGCTTTCAGGCTATTCTACCCAGTTATCAAATCCATCCATATCCTCCAGCCCTGCTCCTTCTGCACTCTGAATCCCTCCCTCATGCCTTCAGCCACTCCATGAGTTTCTCAGAAACACAGCCAGGAGGTCAGGGACTATAGCATCGCCTGTCAGAGTCACTTCAGGATTGAGCCCCAGCCTTGTGCCCAGACCACACAAACATCCCTACCTCCCCTCGCCCAAGGCAAGGATCAAGGATTTTCACACTTAATTGCACCAGGCAGAGGATAAACTTAAATTCACACAGGCCAGCCAACCAATTTAAAGAGAGCAAGGAGGCTGTTATATGAGATGAGGGGGCAGTGGCTGAGAGAATTGGGTTGAAAGATCCAGAGACCAGCTTATTTGGTGAGAACACAGTGCCTGTCTGCTAAGAAGCTTAAGGCACTGGGTAGGGATTAATTCTACAAACAGCCCTGGGAGGTAGATAAATCTGTATTAATTAAAACTGCAAAATGTTCTCTACCTGCCTAGTTTCAGTCTTGTGAAAGAAAATATCTTTCCCAAAAGGCATGGGAAGAAAGGAGATGATGATGGCTGTAAGATTGGTTCAATTTTCACCTACATTCTCAGTGAGAGAAAGAGAAAGGGTCAGTCCTTGGTGCTGGGCAGGGGGACTCCTTGGACCTCCAGCCACTTCTTCCATGTCCTTTAAGTTAGTCCCCAGGATAAGCAGAACAGGAAAACGCAGAGGAGAGCACTGACATAGGACATAGGATGACACAGGTCTGAGCCCTGCACAGAGACTGACCGTCTAATGCCTGTGACGGTCCATGCAGTGGGCTCTGTTATTACCTACCCCTCTTGCAGAGGGAGAAAACTGAGGTCCAGAAAGGGGAAGTGGCATGATCCAGACAACGTGAGATTCAAACCTGATTGCTACGGCAAGTCCTCTTTCTGTATTACTGAACTCTGTTGCCTCTCACTGATAACCAGGGACAGTAAGACTAGAGGAAAAAAAGGCAAGACTCAAAATCATCCTGTGTGTTCTAATATGAATTATGCAATGTCCTAAAGACTGTTCTTATTTCTTGGGGAGCCTGCTCCTTGCTGTCATTAGCTGATTTTCATGTTTCTCTCCTCACCTAGACATTTCTCACCTGCCTTCCCTGCCCTTCTGAACCCTCTTTTTCCCAGGAAGCATTCCCAGACACTGCAATAAGCTGTCCCTCCCAGATCCTTGGTATCTCTTGACTCTCCCATGACTTAACAGTAAATATTGCACCACATGGTCTGTCATGGTCCTTCAGTGTCTAGTCCAAGGTTAAAGAGTTGGCAAGTACTCAGGAAACAGGTGCTGCCAAATTGCCAGAGGACCAGCATAATATGTGGGAGAAGCTAGGCAGTGGATGAAATCCCTGAGGTCATCAGCACCACCAGCCCACTTCTAGGGGTGAAATGCTCTTCTGGGAGTCCCCGAGAAGGCTGTGTCATCCTGCAGTTCTCTAATCATTCTTTTGCAACTGACTCCATGTTCTGTATTTTTGGCTGTCTAATAAACATAGATGTGTCTTCTCTTTGTCTTCTTCTCTTTGCATGCATGTGTGTGAGTACATGTGTAAGTCTCCAGCTTAAATCACCCCCCATCCTTTGCTTGCTCTTCATTTTGGCTAAGGAATAAAGCCCTTCTGCCTGTTACTATTACTAGAAGTTTTTGAATCACCCTCTGCCCTTCTGTACTTCCACTCTGCCCCCTGCCTCCCTTGACAGTTTGCACAATGCCTCTCAAATCTGTGTCCTCACTTCCATGTTTGATCTTGCTCAGTCCTCCGCATCTTCTGTAGGGCCAGCTAACTTCTCTCCTTTCTCTAATCCAGGGGCTGGCAAACTACAGCCAGCAAGCCAAATCCTGCCCAAGGCCTATTTTTGTAAGTTACATTTGACTGTAACAAAGCCACACCCTTTGTTTCTATATTTGTCTGGGGCACAGTGTTGAGTAGTTGCAAAACAAAACTTACAGCCTGTGAAGCCTAAAATATCCACTCTCTGGTCCTGTGTAGACAAAGTTTGCAGACCTCTGCTCTACTCTCTTCTCAGAGCTTGTCCTCCCCACTGCAACCATGACTTCTGTGCTCTCGCTTCCCTCCTGAGAAAGCCCCCTCCCTCACTCATGACATAGAAGACTGATATTTTTGCCCAGCATTGAGGCCCTCACCACCTGGTACTCAACGGCCTTCCTGACCTCAACTCCTTCTACCTCCCTTTCTACACCCAGTCTCCAAAATCACATCACTGTTCAGCATCCCAGAACAAACCCTGTTCATTCCTCTGCTCCTTGCTGTACCCAGATCTCTCAGGCTTGACTCAAACGCTGCCTCCTCAGTCATCCCCACACTAGGAGACGCTTTGATTCTCTGGGTCTGGACGTTCTCTTCCTTGGATTCCCAGCAGTTTTCCAAAGGCACTTCCTATGATGGCCCACACTAAATAGATGGTCCTATAATAGCTCTTCATTGGTTTCCTTTTCTACTCTTACTCTCTTGCAATCTGTTTTCCACAGAGCAGGTACATGAATATTTTTTATTTATTTTGACTTTTTGGCACTGCCCTGTGGCATGTAGGATCTCATCAATTTTGACCAGGGGTTGAACTTAACCCTCAGCTTTGGAAGGGTGAAGTCTTAACCCCTGGACCACCAGGGAGAGTGAAAGTGAAAGTCACTCAGTCGTGTCCAACTCTTCAAGACTCTATAGACTGTTGCCTGCCAGGCTCCTCTGTCCATGGAATTCTGCAGGCAAGAATACTGCTCTTCCCAACCCTCAGGTCAAACCCAGGTTTCCCACATTGCAGTGCAGATGAATTCTTTACCATCTGAGCCACAGGGGAAGCCCAAGGATACTGGAGTAGGTAGCCTATCCTTTCTCCAGGGTATCATCCCAACTCAGGAATCGAACTGGGGTCTCCTGCATTGCAGGTGGATTCTTTACTAGTTGAGCTACCAGGGAAGCCCTGGACCACCAGAGAAGACCCTGTTATTCAGATGACTTCACTTCCTGTTCCTCTGAGTTCTATTTAACCTCACCTCCCGCTGGCCCCTGACTGTGCTGTACTCTGACCACACTCATCTTCTTTCTGCTCCCAAACATGCCACACTTTGTCTCTATCTCAGGACTTTTTCCCCTGCAAAAAAGGAGTTTAAAAAACCCGTCAAGGTAGGAATTAAACAAACAAAAATCTTGATGCCCATTGTATTCCAAGGTTCCAAAAGCCTTTTGTTGGTGCCAAGAAATATTTGCTGAATAAATGATTAAGCGGGTGAGTCTTCCTGGTCCCCCAATCTGGCAATGGTCACTGAATCAACACATTTCCTGATTTATTCATTCAGAGACCAGCAGACAAGGCTGGCTGCTTTATATTTCAAAGGTCTAGTTTCATTATACTAGTACCTCTGCTGACAGTTCGTGGCAGACAGCTCATTTCACCCTCCCATTCTTCCACCTGGCCATTCAGACTCTGTGGACCATGAATGGGCTCTGCTGGGAGGGTCTGGGGTTTACACCAGGTGGGCTGAGGCTGTATGAAGAAGCTAAATACATCATTCTCAGAAAGAGTGGCCATGGTGAAGGCTGGAAAGGTGGTGGCCAGGTGAGAGGTGATGTGGAAACTTTTGAAGTCAGAGGTAGAGATCAGGAAGGCACCAGGATGCATGTGAGGAACAGGTGTGAGAAAGCAGCTCCCCATGTGCCTGCTGGAAGGGGCTAGATTCTACTTTCAGCTTGGGATAGCAGTGCTGGGGGCTCGACTCACAGGAAAGGAGCCCTCCAGGTGAGTCAGGTGGGCCTTAGTGACCGCTTCAGAGCAGGATTCCCCTGTCATGGTCCAGTCACCCCCGTGGGAGTGGGTGCAGTGCTCACATATGAGGACCTGTCCGTCTGACGGCTGCTATCAGGGGTCTGGCTGTCAGGAAGGATTCACTTGTAAAGAACTTTCTCCACTGCTTCCCAGGGATGAGACCTTTTCTCAAATTGAGAGTGAAGGTACCACACATCAAGAGTGAGAGGTGCCAGCCAGGCCTCCCATTCAGGGAATTGATAATGGAACTTCATTTTCCACCAATTTGCAGACAACTCCTGGGCTCCTGGCTTGTAACTCGGTCAGCTCTGCTTCAGTGGACACGTGAGCGGTTCTCAAAGACGCCCCTACAGCTCATTGTTCCAGCTCTGGCCTTGGAACAAAAAGGGTTTTGTGTGCTTGCTGTAGTGTGTGCCAGGACTAAAGTGTTTCTCTCTTTCCCTAGAGGCTAACTTCTTTCTCTCTTTCTCTCTTGTTCTCTCTCTCTCTCCCTCTCACTTTGAATTCTTGTCTTGAGAAACTGGAAGAAAAATCTTCTATCAGGCAAATGCCCATGAGATCAAATCCATTTCATTGGAAGACTCAGGCCCCTTGGATATGTGCAAGAGGACAATTGATTCTTGCATGGAATGAAGATCCTGGACCATCTGTTATTAAATGATGGCAAAACCACACTCACTTCATTTCAGGGTGGCCTTTTGGGTGCTGGCTCCCTACCATCTTTTGCGATGAATTTATCCTCTTGATAAACAGGGCTTGATATCAGGGCTTCCCTGATAGTTCAGTTGGTAAGGAATCCGCCTGCAATGCAGGAGATCCTGGTTCTATCCCTGGGTTGGGAAAATCCCCTGGAGAAGGGATAGGCTACCCACTCCAGTATTCTGGCCTGGAGAATTAGAGTTGCAGCTAGAGTTGCAACTAGAGTTGCAAAGAGTCAAACATGACTGAGTGACTGACTTTCACTTTCACTACCCTCTTGAAAGCCCTATTTCCAGACATACCCTATAATGTGTCCCTTAAGCCATTCCCACCTCATTGGAGACACGAATAAGCAGGGTGCCATTGTTTAGACTGGGTGGTGGGCAAACCCAGCAAAGCTGAACCTCAGCCAGTGGATCTGACAGGAGGCAGCTGCCACTCTGGCCCTCAGAAATCTTTCCGTGAGCCTTAAATCTCACTGTGGGGTGTGTGACGGATTGGCTTTCACACTGTTGCTAAGGCATGGATAAGCTGATTGGGGTCATCCCAGGAGGCAGTGGGAAAGCCCTTCTTCCCTCCTTGATCTGATTTCATGGCCTCTGGGGGCAGTGACAGAGTTTCCAGCTGAAGCATGTGGAAGTGGTCCTGACTCCAAGCATCTCACCCAGTGTTCCAGATGTGGAGGGCATGTGCTTACCAGCCCTGCTACCCCCACGTGCCTGCCCTCGCCCTCTCTTCTCCCAGTCTCTTCTCTTTCTCAGGCAGCATAGTCAAGGTTGAAATCAAGGCTGAGCATGCCTTGAGGCTGATGAAGTGCATCTTATATGCTAGGTAATGTCTACACATCTAAACATTGAGTACACCTAGTACTTACAAAGGACTGTGTTCCATGCTTCTTTCCAGCCAGAGCCCAGGCCTCCTTCTGCCAGGCCATATCCCCAGTCCCCTACTTGGACATTCCCTTTGGACATTTTGCATCCCGGTACTTTCTCTGTTCTCTGCCTCCAGGAGGCAAGAAGCTGGCAGAAGAGCAGGCGGGGGAGCCCTCTCACTGCTCCAGGCAGGCGTGACCTCAGTGACTCATTCCCAGGCTCCTTTCTGCCGAGACTCCTGACCACCTCCAATCCTCACACAGCCTTGCACACAGGCTGCTTTCAACAGCTCTGAGTTTGCACTCGAGACGAAACATCTGCCATCTGTTGTGAATTGAATTGTGCCCCCCAAAAGAAATATTGAAGTCCTAACCAGAGGTATATTTGTGAATGGGGCCTTATATGGAAGTAGGGTCTTTCACATGAAATCAAGTTAAGATGATGTCATGCTGGATTGTCATTGTTCAATGGCTCAGTTTCATCTGACTCTTTGTGACCCCATGGACTGCAGCATGCCAGACTTCCCTGTCCACTATCTCCCAGAGTTTGCACAAACTCATGTCCTTTCCAGAGAAGGCCATGGCACCCCACTCCAGTACTCTTGCCTGGAAAGTCCCATGGACAGAGGAGCATGGTAGGCTGCAGTCCACGGGGTCGCTAAGGGTTGGACACGGCTGAGCGACTTCACTTTCACTTTTCACTTACATACATTGGAGAAGGAAATGGCAACCCACTCCAGCGTTCTTGCCTGGAGAATCCCAGGGACGGGGGAGCCTGGTGGGCTGCTGTCTATGGGGTCGCACAGAGTCGGACATGACTGGGGTAACTTGGTGACTTGGCAGCATGTCCTTTCAGTTGGTGATGCCATCCAACTGTCTCATCCTCTGTCGCCCCCTTCTCCTCCTGCCCTCAATCTTTCCCAGCATCAGAGTCTTTTCCAATGAGTTGGCTCTTCACATCAGGTGGTCAAAGTGTTGGATTTTCAACTTCAGCACCAGTCTTGAATGCTGGATTAGGATGGCCCTAAGACCAATGATTGGTATCCTTATAAAGAGAGGGAGATTCAGGGATACTGACACACAGGGAGAAGTTGCAGTGATGCAGCTACATAAGCCAAGAAACAACAAGAATGGTTGGAAAATACCAGATTCTAGGAAGCATTGAGGAAGGATTCTTCCCTAAGCTTTCAGAGGGAGCAGGGTCCTGTTGACGTCTCAGTTTTGGACTTAAAGCCTTCAGAATTGTAAGAGAATAAGTTTCTGTAGTTTCAGCCTAAATTGTAGTAATTTGTGACAGCAGCCCTAGGAAACACAAACCGTCTTTGCTGTCTGCATTTCCACCCTGGTCAGCATCCTAGGCCTCTGGTACAATACTCTGACTCCCTGTTTTGGAGATTTCAGCCTCATCCACTTTGAGAGGGTTGGTGGAGATTCAAGGGAGAGGAGACCCCCAGGATAGCTTAGTGCACCTGAGTTCTTGTCAAGGAGGAAGGCTCCGTCAGTGGACTCATTGGACCCCTGGAGAGGTAAGAGCCCCGGGACTAAGGTGACACTGTGAGTCTTATGGAAAGAACCACTAGGCCTGCTTCAAAATAGTCCTTTGAATTAGAGAAGAAGTAAAGGAAAATTCTCAGAGATGTGTGCTTGAGCCTGGTTCATGAATGTAGGGCATTGTACAGGATTTGGGAGACAAGGCCTAAACTTGCCAGGAAGAGGATGCCGAACTGAATTTTGGAGACAGAGTGTTGGGTGAAGTAGAAGAAAATAGCTTTATTACAAGGTGCCAGGTGAAGAGTCTAGGACAATTAGTGTTTAAAAGACCCAAACTTCCTTAAAGCTTTCAGGGAAAGGTTTATAAAGACAGGGTGAGGGTGTGGAACAACTGAATAAACCAGAGCAGTGAGGAGGGGGTGAGCAGGGGAATGTCAAAGGTCATGGCAAGGACAGCAGCAGCTACCTCTTTTAGGTCATTGGTTTTTAAACTTGAGTATCCATCAGAATCACCTGGAGGGCCTGTTAAACCACGGACTAATAGGCCCATCTCCAGAGTTTCAGTAGGTTTGGGGGATCAGGCCCAGGAATCTGCATCCTCTCAAGTCTCCAGGTGATGCTGATGCTGTTTGTCTGAGTACCACATTTTGAGAATCATTATTTGAGGTTAATTCCCACTCTCCAGGATGCTATGATAGGCTCCTAGGTAATCATAGAGACCATAAGACCATGTCTAATTTTCCTGAAGAGATCTCTAGTCTTTCCAATTCTGTTGTTTTCCTCTATTTCTTTGCATTGATCCCTGAGGAAGGCTTTCTTATCTCTTTGCCATTCTTTGGAACTCTGCATTCAGATGCTTATATCTTTCCTTTTCTTCTTTGCTTTTCACTTCTCTTGTTTTCACAGCTATTTGTAAGGCCTCCCCAAACAGCCATTTTGCTTTTTTGCATTTCTTTTCCATGGGGATGGTCTTGATCCCTGTCTCCTGTACAATGTCTTGAACCTCTGTCCATAGTTCATCAGGCACTCTATCTACCAGATCTAGTCCCTTAAATATATTTCTCACTTCCACTGTATAATCATTAGGGATTTTATTTAGGTCATACCTGAATGGTCTAGTGGTTTTCCCTACTTTCTTCAATTTAAGTCTGAGTTTGGCAATAAGGAGTTCATGATCTGAGCCACAGTCAGCTTTTGGTCTTGTTTTTGCTGACTATATAGGGCTTCTCCATCTTTGGCTGCAAAGAATATAATCAACCTGATCTTGGTGTTGACCACTGGGTGATGTCCATGTGTAGAGTCTTCTCTTGTGTTGTTGAAAGAGGGTGTTTGCTATGACCAGTGCGTTCTCTTGGCAAAACTCTATTAGCCTTTGCCCTGCTTCATTCCATATTCCAAGGCCAAACTTGCCTGTTACCCCAGGTGTTTCTTGACTTCCTATTTTTGCATTCTAGTCCCCTATAATGAAAAGGACATCTTTTTTGGGTGTTAGTTCTTAGAACTTAGTTCTTAGTTAGGTCTTGTAGGTCTTCTTAGAACCATTCAACTTCAGCTTCTTCAGCATTACTGGACAGAAGTGGTATGGACCTAACTGAAGCAGAAGATATTAAGAAGTGGTGGCAAGAATACACAGAAGAACTGTACAAAAAAGATCTTCACGACCAAGATAATCACGATGGTGTGATCACTCACCTACAGCCAGACATCCTGGAATGTGAAGTCAAGTGGGCCTTAGAAAGCATCACTACGAACAAAGCTAGTGGAGGTGAAGGAATTCCAGTTGAGCTATTTCAAATCCTGAAAGATGATGCTGTGAAAGTGCTGCACTCAATATGCCAGCAAATTTGGAAAACTCAGCAGTGGCCACAGGATGGGAAAAGATCAGTTTTCATTCCAATCCCAAAGAAAGGCAATGCCAAAGAATGCTCAAACTACCCCACAACTGCACTCACCTCACATGCTAGTAAAGTAATGCTCAAAATTCTCCAAGCTAGGCTTCAGCAATATGTGAACCATGAACTTCCAGATGTTCAAGCTGGTTTTAGAAAAGGCAGAGGAACCAGAGATCAAATTGCCAACATCTGCTGGATCATGGAAAAAGCAAGGGAGTTCCAGAAAAACATCTATTTCTGCTTTATTGACTATGCCAAATTTATCATGGATCACAATAAATTGTGGAAAATTCTGAAAGAGATGGAAATATCAGACCACCTGACCTAACTCTTCAGAAACCTATATGCAGGTTAGGAAGCAACAGTTAAAACTGGACATGGAACAACAGACTGGTTCCAAATAGTAAAAGGAGTACATCAAGGCTGTATATTGTCAGGCTGCTTATTTAACTTATATGCAGAGTACATCATGAGAAACGCTGGGTTGGAAGAAACACAAGCTGGAATCAAGATAGCCAGGAGAAATATCAATAACCTCAGATATGCAGATGACACCACCCTTATGGCAGAAAGTGAAGAGGAACTAAAAAGCCTCTTGATGAAATTGAAAGTGGAGAGTGAAAAAGTTGGCTTAAAGCTCAACATTCAGAAAACTAAGATCATAGCAACTGGTTCCATTACTTCATGGGAAATAGCTAGGGAAACAGTGGAAACAGACTTTATTTTTCTGGGCTCCAAAATCACTGCAGATGGTGATTGCAGCCATTAAATTAAAAGATGGTTACTCCTTGGAAGGAAATTTATGACCAACCTAGATAGCATATCGAAAAGCAGAGACATTACTTTGCCAACAAAGGTCCATCTAGTCAAGGCTATGGTTTTTCCAGTGGTCATGTATGGATGTGAGAGTTGGACTGTAAAGAAAGCTGAGCACCAAAGAATTGATGCTTTTAAACTGTGGTGTTCGAGAAGACTCTTGCGAGTCCCTTAGACTGCAAGGAGATCCAACCAGTCCATTCTAAAGGAAATCGGTCCTGGGTGTTCTTTGGAAGGACTGATGCTAAAGTTGAATCTTCAGTACTTTGGCTACCTCATGCATAGAGTTGACTCATTGGAAAAGACTCTGATGCTGGGAGGGATTAGGGGCAGGAGGAGAAGGGGATGGCTGGATGGCATCACCGACTCGATGGACATGAGTTTGAGTAAACTTTGGGAGTTGGTGATGGACAGGGACGCCTGGCGTGCTGCAATTCATGGGGTCGCAGAGTCGGACAAGACTGAGCGACTGAACTGAACTGAACTGATAAGACCATGTACTAAGATCTTCAACATTTTTCTTTCTCCCAATTACTATTGGCAACTTTCAGAGGAGCAAATTTGTCATGCAGCAATTTTCATGAAGATGAGTAAACTTAAGAGCTTTACAGTGTTCATCCACGGGCGTTATTTGTCAGTGGGCCTCCATCTCTGCTGCAGCAAATTGAGAGGAAATTAGCATGTTTTGCATGGAGGATGCAGTTTATACTGCCTGCTGTTGCTGTTGTTCAGTTGCTAAGTTGTTTCCGACTCTTTGTGACCCCATTGACTGCAGCACGCCAGGCTTCCCTGTCCTTGACTATCTCCCTGAGTTTGCTCAAACTCATGTCCGTTGAGTCAGTGATGCCATCCAACTATCTCATCCTCTAATGCCCCCTTCTCCTCCTGCCCTCAATCTTTCCCAGCATCAGGGTCTTTTCCAGTAAATTGGCTCTTTGCCTCATGTGGCCAAAGTATTGGAGCTTCAGCTTAAGCATCAGTCCTTCCAATTAATATTCAGGATTGATTTCATTAAGGATTGACTGGTTTGATCTGCTTGCAGTCCAAAGCACTCTGAAAAGTCGTCTCCAGCACCACAATTAGAAAGCATCAATTCTTCAGCACTCAGCCTTCTTTATGGTCCAACTCTCACATCTGTATGTGACTACTGGAAAAGAAGGAAGAATTCTCATTGGTCTGGGATGATTTAATTCTGAATTTCTCTTGAGGTGGAAAGGTCAACAGGATTCCTCCTTCCTGCCCCTCTATCCCCAGAGTCTGTGATGATATAAGCCACGCGTATTCTTTATAACAGTTCCAGTCACTGCCAGGGCCTTACTCCACCCACATACCCTGTAAGTTCCCAAGGTGACTGCATGTCTGAAGGAAAACTTTATGTTTGCATTCCTGAACCCAATTTTGGTCTCTCTCAGTTCATAGCAACATCTTGTTCACTCATCCATGCTGGAAACCTGCAGGTCATCCTTGACTCATCTGTCTATCATCTCTCCCACTTCCATGATCACAGTTCCTCCAATCTGATTCTCTGCCCCTTTTCCATGCCAGGCTCAGAAGCATCTTTTTTTTTTTTTTTTTGGTCACCTCTCACCTGGGCCATTGCAATGGCCACCTAAGTGGTGCTTCTGCTTTTAGTCCTGTCATCTTGCCTTCATCTTCATCACTCTCCCACAATGATCCATCTAAAATAGGGGCTGGTAAACTAATTCCTGGTCATGTTTGGCTCATCTAGTTTTGGATAACTCATGAGCTAAGATGGCTTGTACATTTTTTAATGGTTAAAAACATTGAAAGAAGAATAGTGTTTTATGATGTGAAAATTCTATGCAATTCAAGTTTCAATGTTCAGGTGTAAAGTCTTGCTGTACAACATGCCCGTGGTCATTCATGTACATATTGTCTGTGGCCACTTTCATGTCTGCAACCACAGAGCTATGTACTTGTAACAGAAACTGTATGACCCACAAGTCTAAAATATTTACTTCCTGGCCCTTTATGAAAAAGATTTCGTTACCCCTGATCTGCAAAGAAAATCTGACCAGGTCTATCCTCTGCCTTGAAACCTTCGTGGGATACTTCAGAGGCCTCACTCAGGGTGAAGTTCGAGCTCCACCAAGTTCTTGGTTCAAGTTTAAGTGAAGCACATGGCCCACCAAGACCTCTGTGACCCAAACTCTGCCTACCTCTTTGGTTCCCAGCTTTGCCAACTTAAATGCCATCAAGGGCCAGGCTGGCAATAGTTAAAAAAAAAAAAAAAAAAAACAACAGCAAATAAGATTGATAAAATGGAGGCCACTGGTGAACTGGAGTGTTCATGCCCCACAAAAACATTCATTCAGTTCAGTCAGTTCAGTCGCTCAGTCATGTCCGACTCTTTGCAACCCTGTGAATCGCAGCACGCCAGGCCTCCCTGTCCATCACCAGCTCCCGGAGTTCACTCAGACTCATGTCCATCGAGTCAGTGATGCCATCCAACCATCTCATCCTCTGTCGTCCCCTTCTCCTCCTGCCCCCAATCCCTCCCAGCATCAGAGTCTTTTCCAATGAGTCAACTCTTCACATGAGGTGGCCTAAGTACTGGAGTTTCAGCTTTAGCATCATTCCTTCCAAAGAAATCCCAGCGCTGATCTCCTTCAGAATGGACTGGTTGGATCTCCTTGCAGTCCAAGGGACTCTCAAGAGTCTTCTCCAACACCACAGTTCAAAAGCATCAATTCTTCGGCGCTCAGCTTTCTTCACAGTCCAACTCTCACATCCATACATGACCACAGAAAAACCATAGCCTTGACTAGACGGACCTTTGTTGGCAAAGTAATGTCTCTGCTTTTGAAAACATTCATTAAAATAAAGCAAAACAATACAAGATGAAAGCAATATCAACCACAGAGCAACTGTTTGAATCTACACTTTGACAGTCAGGGAAGGTCATGGAAGCTGAATGAAGCTTCTTTTCTGCAAATAAGAAACAGGGGACATAGAAAGGCTTTTGTGCCTAGGAGCCCCAGGGGGTCCTAGTGAATAGTGAAGTCGCTCAGTTGTGTCCAACTCTTTGTGACCCCACGGACTGTAGCCTACCAGGCTTCTCCATCCATGGGATTCTCCAGGCAAGAATACTGGAGTGAGTTACCATTTCCTTCTCCAGGGGATCTTCCGGACTGAGGGATCGAACCCAAGTCTCCTGCATTGGAGGCAGACGCTTTAACCTCTGAGCCACCAGGGAAGCCCCACAGGGTCCTACTCAGTGTCAATACCGTTGGTCCCAAGGTATATGCTGCTGCTGCTGCTGCTGCTAAGTCACTTCAGTCGTGTCCGAGTCTGTGCAACCCCATAGACGGCAGCCCACCAGGCTCCCCCGTCCCTGGGATTCTCCAGGCAAGAACACTGGAGTGGGTTGCCATTTCCTTCTCCAATACCTGAAAGTGAATAGTGAAAGTGAAATCACTCAGTCGTGTCTGACTCTTCACGACCCCATGGACTGCAGCCTACCAGGCTCCTCCATCCATGGGATTTTCCAGGCAAGAGTACTGGAGTGGGGTGCCATCGCCTTCTCCGAAGGATCTGACAGAGGAATGGAAAAAGAGTCCAAAGTCCAGTTGATGAGAACAGCGTTCAGGAAGAAGAGGTCTGAGTGTGAAGGTTTTAGGCCTTATTTGACACTTGGTGTTGTGTAAATAAAGAAATACCTACACATATAAATAACTTTAATTTTGCCTGAGGCTGGCCTGGAAAACTCATTCTCTGACTAGAGCAATATAGTTTTTTAGCAAGAGAGCCTGGTATGTACAGCAAGGTATTTGGGTTTAAAACCATCTAAACATTCATCAGCAAGGAGCTAATTACATAAACCAGGGTGCACTGACTCAAGCAATTCTGTGTATTAATGGATGGTATACATGGGCTTCCCCGGTAATGCTAATGGTAAAGAATCCACCTGCCAGTGCAGGAGACATAAGAGACATGGGTTCTATCCTTGGGTCAGGAAGATACCCTGGAGGAGGGGACAGAAAACCACTCCAGTATTCTTGCCTGAAGAATCCCATGGACAGAGTCCATAGGGTCCCAAAGAGTTGGACATGACTGAAGAGACTTAGCATGCACATACATTGATATACAGATACATTGTCAAATGAAAGTGTTTTCTATTCATATGTATGTGTGTAAAACAATCATATATATTTTGGGAATACAAGACATAGTTACCAGTAGATAATTATCTTTAAGGACTGATTAATCTCAGCTTTGTGTGCCTAACACACAGTGAGGCCAGACAACACTGAAACACCTGAGTTTGGAGCAGAGAGAGGTTTACTGCAGGGCCATGCAAGGAGACGGGGGACTCTTCCTCCAAAAAGCTCAAACTCCCTGAAGGCTTTCAGCAAAGCACCTTTAAAGGCCAGGTGAGGGAGTGGCATGTTTGGTTCTTGCATACTTCTTGGTATAGGAATTGTTCGTTCTTGCAGCTGTCCACATAGGTCAAGTCACTATGATCCTGTAACCCTCCAGCAAGACAAATGTTCTCTGTTCTGCAACTTTTTATCTGTATATAAATGGAAAGTGTTATGCCTTTAAAGACTGGAGCTTTGAGAATGGACTGTTGTGTACATTTCAGCCTGTAGGGCAATATTCTTAACTGGAAGCAAAAGCAAAAGAATAGAGAGGTCAAGTCAAAGAAATAGATTGAATATGGAATCAGATTTGTTCTTCCCTTATTACACTAGGAATGAACAATTTTTTTCCTACTTTTTGCCTTATACTCTTCTGTACAGTTTGGGAAAAAAAACCATCATAAGCATGCATTACTTTTATGATAAATATTAAGAAAATTAAAGGCTTTAGGCTCATTTCTGAGATTGCTTCTGTAAAACTAAGTTTTCTGAGCTTCAGTTTCATTTTCAGGGTTAAGAGAAACAAAGAGAATGACCCATATAAAAGTCCTCTGCACACTCTAAAGTAGTGTCCAGGTGTTTTCACCCCTTTTTTTCAAATGGAGCCCAGGAGCCCTCGCTTGGAGTGGACAGTTATAGTAAAGTTGGAGGGACAGTTATAGTAAAGTTTTCTCCAAGCTATTTAGAAGGCCAGGATTTTCAGACAGTATTTGCCCCGCAGCCTCTGACAACTGCCAGGATCCCACAGCGCTCTCCCCCTCCTTCCTGGAGACACGTGGCTCTGTGTTCCCAGTACAGTGGGAGATGCCTGTGTTATCTGGAAAGGGCAAGGGACAGCAGCAATTCCCCTGGCAGCAGAATGGGGCAGCTGTTTTCTGAGACACATGACTTCATGCAACCTCGATTGGCAAACGTATCACCTCATCAGGAAGGAAAACTCAGCCATTCAAATGCTTTTTGAGGCCCCAACTTAGCTCACACTGTTTATTTGGGCTCTTAGTTGAATGTTGATCGCTAGGATCTCAATAGTGATTCATGGCCTCACCTGACTTGCAGCCCCATTTTATCTTCCAGGCAGGGAGGAAGTTCCCGCCAAGTGGATCTTGGCTTTATTACAGCTTCTCTGCAGTCTGAGCCCCAGCACAGGTGTGATATAGATTTAGAGAGGTAGAAACACACACAGACTCACATGCACCCACACATGCAGCAGTCCCTCACACACTAAAAACACACACCACTCACACACACATACATACAGCACACATCACTCACACACTCAGACCTACACACATGCATTCACACACAGATTCACACATATATATCACTCACACACATTCACAGTACTGGCAGCACTCACACACATTCACACACATACTGCTCACATACTCACACACATTTGTATACAACACATACTACTCATGCAACATATTATTGGGTTCGCCAAAACGTTCATTCGTATTTTTCCAAAGGATCATGCAGAAAACCCCAAACAAACTTTTTGGCCAACGCAGTATACCCTCACACACACCATACACGCACTATAGCATTTCTATGAACGAACACTCTGAAATATGAGAAAACATACAGAAAACTGCTTATCAAAATAAGTGAATCTTCTGCTCCAGGGCTTGGCAGAAAGAGCAATTTTTCCTTCTAGATATCTACGAGGGGCCACTGTAAACAAAAACAATGCCTTAGGCAATGGTATTTAAAGACACAGGATAATTCACTACAATGAGGCTTGACCAGTTATGCCTGCTTATGGGGCTGCTGCTAGTCTTGTTTGACTTTGTGGTTTGCTGTAGCTGTCAGGATCCCTTTTCACCCACTGCCAATCACAATGCTTTTCCCTAAAAGTTTTGAAAGAAGGATACTCAGGATGGAGAGTTGGGGAGATCACTGTGTTCACCAGATCCAGCTGGGCTGATGCTTCTTGGGAGAATGTCCTGGAGTTCTGGGAAGAAAGGCAGAGCAGGCTGAGGGTGGGTCATTGGAGAAGGAAGGCAGGAAAGGGGTCTTGGAGGATGGGGGTGGGGCTCCTGTGGAGATGGGCTTCTGCCCTAGCCCACGGAGGGTGCTTGACTGTGCACAGCCTCCTGGTTGAGTTTGCTTTCAGGCAGCAGAGAGAGACCTGATGAAAGTTCTTCTGCCTGTGGAAACCACATCACTTTGAGTTTCATGTTCATTAGCAAGTCTCTTCTTCTCCTTCAAGACTGAATGTTTTTGCATCTCCTCTTCACTTTAAGGTTGTCAATGCCTGGCACCAGCAGGCAGTCAATCACTGTTTATTGCAAGAAGGAAGGGCAGCTTCCCTGATGCTGCAGTCCAGATATTTCTGTACAGTCCCCTACATACATATAAAGGGGCTTTGGCCATCTGGTGGGCATGAAGACGGTTATAAAGTGCTTGAACATTACCTCACTGTCTGAATATCTTTTCTTCTTTATTTATGTGTACTTCCTTGGTGATCTCATCCAGCCTCATGGCTTTAAATACTAGTTATATACTGACAACTCCCAAATCTATACCTCCATCCCAGATCTCTTTTCTGAATCCCAGGCTCCTTATACCCAGAGGCTTACTGGGCATCTCCTATTAGATACTTAATAGGCATCCAGCCTTAACATGTTCAGAATGACTCTTCATTTCTTCCTGAAACCTATTTCTCCTGTAGGTTTCCCCTTCTCAGGAAAGGCAACTTCATCTTTTTGGTTTCTCAGACACAGTCCTTGGATTTATTCTTACCTTTTAAAATTTCTTTCACACTCATATTTACCTCATCAGTGTGTCAAATCTACATTCAAGCACATTCTAACACCTCCACTGCTATCTTTCTGGCCAGAGTCACCCACCACGTTACTCCTTGGATAACAAGTTGTCCTAGCTGGTGTCCCCATGTCCTCTCTTTACTTCTCTCCAGTTCATCTTTCCCTTAGTGTTCTTTTAGAAATGCTGGTGAGGTCAGATCAGCCCTCTGCTCCAAAAACAGTAGTGGGTCTGCATCGTGCTTCAAGTGCAAGCCAGAGTCCTAGTCTTGTCCATCACCCCATCTCATTTGCCACCCACTTGTCCCCTCATTCCTGCCTCCAAATCACACTGGATTCCTGGCATTCTTCCCAATCCCAAGCAGATTATCATCTCAAGGCCTCTGCTCCACTGGTCTCTTTGCCTGGAACTCCCTTTGCCTAAATATTGTTATGGCTTTCAGTAGGCTCTCAATGTATTTGTGATGAATGGAAGAAGGGAGGGAGGGAAGAAGAGAGAGAGAAAGAAAGAAAAGAACCATGAGTTCTCTTAAGCCAGCACCCAAACACATCAGACTATGGGGCATTAAAGCAGTATTTCTTAAACCATTTCAATCATGGACCTTCAGTAAGAAATTCATTTTATATTAGGACATAATTGACAGATAAAGATGTAGATATATATATATATATATATATATATATATATATATATATAGTTCAATGCTTATAGTCTATTTTCTATTCCTTTTAATTCTATTTTAACATTTTCTATTTTATTTTCACAACAAAATACTGGTCTGGACTCATTAAGCTGATTTAACCACCAATAGGTTATGAACCATGATTTGAAAAATGCTGTACTATAGTGACTAGAAAGTCTTGATGGGGGATAAAGGTTAAAATGCAAATAAAGTAAGCAATCATTACACTATCTTGTAATTTAGAAAACCAAACTGCTTTCTTTGGAAAAGTCTGGCATCTTTGTTAGAGTCATGGAGAAAAAGACGATTTTCTAGTATGGGTGATTTGTGGAGAGACAAGCATAAGTTGGATGCTGATGGCAACGTGTTTTCAAATTAAGAGGATGTTAAGAGAGGCTAGGGGAGGGACTTCCCTGGTGGTCCAGTGGTTAAGACTCAAGCTTCCAAGGCAGCAGTCGCAGGTTCAATCCCTAGTTGGGGAACTAAGCTCCCACATGTTGCAGGGTGTGGTCAAAAACAAACAGAAAATCAAGAGAGGCTAGAGGAGAGGCAGGTGCCAGGAAAAGCTCATCCTCACAGTACAGGGAAGTTGATGTGCGCTAACTCGTTCCCTGTACCATCCATACTTCAGACTGGGACAAACCCAGTTTCAAACCCCACCTACCTCTCCTCTGCCACACTGAGGATTTTTCCCATCCTTCCCTTCAGATGGAGTCTGTGTGTACAACATGTACCCCCTCTTCTGTCATCCACATCAGGTCTTTCCCAGGAAGATGTAATTAGTTCCAGATTTTTCCATTCCAGTGTTCCCTGCCAAACTGAAAGATGACTGAGTATGCCATCCTCAGGTTATCTTCTCCAAAGCAGACATGAGACATTTCAGTTGGTCATGCGATGATTGTTATCTGACAATGAGTCTTTATTATGTGCCAGACATTGTTCTAAGTAATTATAGCAGCTCTATGAAGTGGTGGTGCCATTAGTCTTTACATTTTACAGATCTGAGCCTGATTAAGTAAGTTCCTCAGGGTTCCCTAGCTAGCAAATGGTGGACTAGGATTCAAACCCAGGTCCCCTGGCTCTCCAGTTCTTGTTCTCACTCACCACTTGTTCTTGCAATACATGATGACTGATATGATGGTGAAATTGGTGCCAGCGCATTGCTTCATGCAGGGAAATGAGGAGAACTTCAGTGGCATCAGAGGTGGCCTGTGAGATTAGGGCCAGGACCCACCTCTAGGACAAATCCCATTATTCTATCTTTATCTGAAATCAACTTTTTGATAGACGTGCAATTAATCCAGGCTAAAAGATGGATTGTCCAATATAGAGATCATGAATTTGCTGCACACCTCTTTTGTTTGGTCCGCTAAGTACTTAAAAAGCTGTAGATCTTTTGCTGGCCCTGAACTTTGCTGCTCATCACAGTCTCCACCATTCCTTACTGTCCCCACTCTGCTATTCTCTTAGGTCACTGCCTTGTTCCTGAAGGTAATGTGTGTGTGTGTGTGTGTGTGTGCGCGTGCGTAAACGCGTGCATGCATGTGTGTGTGTTGCTGTCTCAAATGGGATCAGGTGCCAACTGACTTTACCCCCTATCTCTTAACATGATCTTGTTAGTGTTAATCTGCTCATAACCCTACTCTGAGAATTAAGAGAAGGCAAACTGGGCATGAACTTAGCTAGTATTCTTTTTGCATCTAAAGGAACATGCATGATTCTCATTAGTTAGAGGAATACCCACTGATAGCACCAGACCTTAAGAATCATCTGGTACCTCTTTTCCTGAAGTTGACACTGTTAAATGTGATCCAATAACAAGTGAGAGACTACTGAGGGAGGAAGTTAAGGTGATGGTAAATCAGCCACTCAAAGCATCAGGGTTCAAGAGTGAGTGAGGGCAAGAAGCTAATTCCCTGGGTCAAGTACACAGGTGTTCAGGAACTGGTCAGGAATTACAAGCAGAAGGGAAGGACGTGATGGGGGATTCAGTGAGAATATTATTGGCCAGGCGGTCACATGGCACTTGTGTTCTGAGACACAGGTTTTTACAAACATAGAGAAAGTTTGGCTTCAATTGGTCATTAACATTTAAGTATTTAATGGTGCCCTACTAAGGGTCTGAGTTCATTGTAGCTGAGTGAACTTTTACTATTGAAGATATAGGCTCTTAATGATCTCTGCGCTGAAGATGCTAAGGATAAAATACCAGATCTGCCTATTATCTCTAATATCGGCTCATGCTTAATCCCAGGCTCTTACTTTTTCTTTTTTAATGATTAGCACTATGCCAAGATCTTATTTATGCCAAAACACAGAAACTTGATGCCAGCACAAGAAGTGGGAGGAGTTGGAGGAATCTTTTTCTCTAGAAATATTTCAGAATGGAGAAATTCAGAGCAGCATAGATTTTTCTGTAGTCCAACAGATGGTTTGAATTCTGGAGTTGATACTTTCTACCTGCATGTACTGGGCAGACTCTTCAACCCTCTCAGTCTCAGTTTTCTCATTTGCAAAATAAGGTGATTAGTACCTAGAATGTTACAGTATACAAAACATTATAATATATACACACACACACACGTATGTAGTATATACAACTTTAGAGCATATTGAACTTGTTGTAAACAGAAATAACATATAAAATGATTAATATAAGCCTAAAATGTATTATGAATTCAATGATTTTAATTTTTATTCTCAGTTTTTCTTGAAATACTTGGAGGAAATCTAGATGGAGGTGGTCTCTGACCTATGACAAAATGTTACTTTGTACGTTCCTTTCAGTAAAACAGAAAGAAAAGTTAGAAACCCTAGTTGGCATTCCTAACTCTAACCAATATACGTCAGACCACTTAAGCTATGAAAAGTAGTAGACAATAGAGTCTGCAATGCATGAGCTTTGATCCAGACAAACTTGACCTTGATCTCTATTTATTAAGTGATTTTGGATAGTCAAGCATATGTGTATGGATCTTTTCCCAGTTTGGTATAATAAAATACTGTGTGTGCTTAGTTACTCAGTCATGTTCGACTCTTTGTGATCCCATGGACTGTAGCCTGCTAGGCTCCTCTGTTCACGGGATTCTCCAGTTAGAAGTACTGGAGTAGGTAGCCATTCCCTTCACCAGGGGATCTTCCTGACCCAGGGATTGAACTTGGGTCTCCTGCATTGCAGCAGATTCTTATTATCTGAGCCACCAGGGCAGCCCAATAAAATCCTGTAACCATTCCAAACACATCAGTCATTTCTATCCGGTTGTTTTCAGTGTCTATCCCTGTGTGTTCCCATGAACATAGGTACTATGTGTTAACTTCCAGTTAAGAAAAAATAGGATCTCACTGTTTATAAAATTTTGCATCCTGTGTTTTCACTAAACTTTATCTTGTGATTATTTTTTAATAAATTGTGCTCAAGAATCAATTTATAATTGACTGCTTTATAGTCCATCTTGTAGAAGAACTAGCTTATTTAACCTTGTATTATTTGAAATGTAGATTGTTTCCCCTTTTTTCATTTTAAAAAATATGGTTAGAGAGAAATTTCTTATATATTAATCATTTTTTCCATCTCTGGGCAATTTCCTTTTGGTCAGTTCCAAGAAGTGTAATTACTAAATCAAATGATATGCCAAACTTTTTCCCAGAAAGGTTGTACCAGTTTACAACTCCTGTTGGCATTGTGTGAAGATGCCTGTTTCACCATGACCTCAGCAACAGTAGGCATCATCCCAAATTCTGTTCTGTAAGATAATTTTATCTATGAAAATTTTTAATTAGTTGTCTGGAGACATCTTGAATAGATAACAGTGTATCCCTATCCCAGCCTCTTACCTGGTCAAGGCTGAGTGAGGCTTAGAGAATGCCTTAGGAGTTCAGATCTCAAGATTGACTGGACCATGAGAATGGAAACATGCCATTCATTAGAACAAAGGGTAAACCCAGATCTATTTTTATAGTCTTAATTGAAAGATCACTAGCCACTTCGATTACCACCATCTATAAAATGGGGACTTTTATGTCTGTCCCATGGAGGAATTTTGAGTAGAATTTCTTGGTGACCTGATACATCTGGATGTCTGCAGAGCTGCACATGTTACAGCTAATTACTAATATGTGCATGGGGAAGGGGGGTATAATTGTGTGGGAGCAGGGAATTAGACAGCTACTACTAGAAGCACCTTTTATGAGAAAGTAGGAAAGCGTGGATTAGATGTAGCTGAAGCAGGAGTGGATCATGATGGATGATTTAGAGAGCATGTGTAACCCTCTAGAGCAGCAGTCCCCAACCTTTTTGGCACCTGGGACCAGTTTCATGGAAGACAATTTTTCCACAGACTGGGGACGAGTCGGGGAAGGTGGTTTCAGAATGATTCAAGTGCATTACATTTGTTTCGTGCATACTAAGTCAGTTTAGTCATGTCCAACTCTGCGACCCAAGAGGCCAAGCTCTTCTGTCCATGGGATTCTCCACAGGTGAATACTGGAGTGGGTTGCCATGCTGTCCTCCAGGAGATCTTCTTGACCTAGGGATTGAGCCCACATCTCTTTTGTCTCCTGCATTGACAGGCAGATTCTTTACCACAAGCCACCTGGAAAGCCCCATTATATTTGTTATGCCTCCATAGTCTGACAAGAGGTGGAGGTCTGGCAGAAATGCAAGCATTTGGGAGTGGCTGTAAATGCAGAAGCTTAGCTCACTCGCCTGCCTGCCTGCCACTTACCTCTTGATGTGTGGCCCGGTGCACAACAGGCCATGGACCAGTACCAGTCCCCTGGTACTGGGGACTGGGGACCCCTGCTCTAGAGTAGGCCTCACACTTCCTCAATTAGACCATATCAAGTTGTAGCTTCACCTAGAATGTAGTTATCAAAACTTTTCTTGCAACAGAATCACTTGGGGGGTTACTTTTCAATTATTTTGTATTGAAATATAGTTGATTTACAATGATTCAGATGTACAGCAAAATGATACAGATATATATGCAACAAAAGATATATATATATATATATATGTATGTATGTATATGGGCCTCCTTGGTGGCTCAGAGGGTAAAGCGTCTGCCCGCAGTGCAGGAGACCTGGGTTTGATCCCTGGGTTGGGAAGATCCCCTGGAGAAGGAAATGGCAACCCACTCCAGTACTCTTGCCTGGAAAACTCCACGGATGGAGGAGCCTGGTAGGACTACAGTCCATGGGGTCTCAAAAAGTTGCACACGACTGAGGAACTTCATTTCTCTCATATATATATATTCTTTTTCAGATTCTTTTCCATTGTAGGTTATTATAAGATATTGACTGTAGTTCCCTGTGCTGTACAGTAGGTCCTTCTTATTTATCTCTTTCATATACAGTAGTGTGTATCTGTTAATCCCAGATTAACAGATTTGTGGCAAGGGACGGGGAGGGGTTTGTTGAGACATTGTTGAGTCCCACTCATAGAGTTTCTGATTAAGTAGGTGAGGTTGGACCTGAGAATTTGCATTCCTAATAGGCTCCCTGGTGACACTGATGCTGTGTTCAAGGGACCACTCTTTAAAAACCACTGGTCGAACTGCTGTAGTGGTTCAGTGGTTAAGACTCTGTGCTTCCACTGCGGGGGTGCAGATTTGATCCCTGGTTGTGGAACTCAGATCCCACATGCCTTGAGGAATGGCAAAAAAAAAAAAAAAAAAAAACCCAAAAAACAAAACAAAAAACCCTACTAGTCTACAATATCCCTTTAGCAGTTTATCATTCTATCATGAAATTAAACCACCACGTGCTGTGGATTTGTGTTTTTTCAGTAGGAGGTAACCTAAATTTACATAATAGCAGTATTCAGTTCAGTTCATTTCAGTTGCTCAGTCGTGTCTGACTCTTTTTGATCCCATGAATCGCAGCACGCCAGGCCTCCCTGTCCATCACCAACTCCCGGAGTTCACTCAAACTCATGTCCATCGAGTCGGTGATGCCATCCATCCATCTCATCCTCTGTCCTCCCCTTCTCCTCCTGCCCCCAATCCCTCCCAGCATCAGAGTCTTTTCCAATGAGTCAACTCTTTGCATGAGGTGGCCAAAGTATTGGAGTTTCAGCTTTAGCATCATTCCTTCCAATGAACACCCAGGACTGATCTCCTTTAGAATGGACTGGTTGGATCTCCTTGCAGTCCAAGGGACTCTCAAGAGTCTTCTCCAACACCACAGTTCAAAAGCATCAATTCTTCGGCGCTCAGCTTTCTTCACAGTCCAACTCTCACATCCATACACGACCACAGGAAAAACCATAGCCTTGACTAGACGGACCTTTGTTGGCAAAGTAATATCTCTGCTTTTCAATATGCTATCGAAGTTGGTCATAACTTTCCTTCCAAGGAGTAAGCATGTTTTAATTTCATGGCTGCAATCACCATCTGCAGTGATTTTGGAGCCCAGAAAAATAAAGTCTGACACTGTTTCCACTGTTTCCCCATCTATTTCCCATGAAGTGATGGGACCGGATGCCATGATTTTCATTTTCTGAATGTTGAGCTTTAAGCCAACTTTTTCACTCTCCTCTTTCACCTTCATCAAGAGGCTTTTTAGTTCCTCTTCACTTTCTGCCATAAGGATGGTGTTATCTGCATATCTGAAGTTATTGATATTTCTCCCGGCAATCTTGATTCCAACTTGTGCTTCTTCCAGCTCAGCGTTTCTCATGATGTACTCTGAATAAGTTAAATAAGCAGGGTGACAATATACAGCCTTGACGTACTCCTTTACCTATTTGGAATCAGTCTGTTGTTCCATGTCCAGTTCTAACTGTTGCTTCCTGACCTGCATATAGGTTTCTGAAGAGACAGGTCAGGTGGTCTGGTATTCCTATCTCTTTCAGGATTTTCCACAGTTTATTGTGATCCACACAGTCAAAGGCTTTGGCAGAGTCAGTAAAGCAGAAATAGATGTTTTTCTGGAACTCTCTTGCTTTTACTATGATCTAGCGGATGTTGGCAATTTGATCTCTGGTTCCTCTGCCTTTTCTAAAACCTGCTTGAACATCTGGAAGTTCATGGTTCACGTATTGCTGAAGCCTGGCTTAGAGAATTTTAAGCATTACTTTACTAGCATGTGAGATGAGTACAATTGGGTGATAATTTGAGCATTCTTTGGCATTGCCTTTCTTTGGGATTGGAATGAAAACTGACCTTTGCCAGTCCTGTGGCCACTGCTGAGTTTTCCAAATTTGCTGGCATATTGAGTGCAGCACTTTCACAGCATCATCTTTCAGGATTTGGAATAGCTCAACTGGAATTCCATCACCTCCACTAGCTTTGTTCATAGTGATGCTTTCTAAGGCCCACTTGACTTCACATTCCAGGATGTCTGGCTCTATGTGAGTGATCACACCATCGTGATTATCATGGTCATAAAGATCTTTTTTGTACCGTTCTTCTGTGTATTCTTGCCATCTCTTCTTAATATCTTCTGCTTCTGTTAGGTCCATACCATTTCTGTCCTTTATCGAGCATTAAGCTTCACCAAAAAGCAATCTTCTAATTATTTCTCCGGGACATGGTGTTGTGTCTTTGGAAAACGTAAATACATTAAGTTTATCTCTGCATGATCCATATCTTCATCTGGTGTACACATGTAGTTGAATGTGTATTACATGGGAATTCCCAATATTGCAAAAAAGGAATATATTCTAGCCAATGTTAGCATTATCTCCTGCTTTTCAAGCAGAGCTCTTGAATTTAACAGTGATTTACAATGAAAAGTGAAATTCCAGCCTCATTTCAGGCAAGTGGAAGATCTCCTATCTCCAAATGCATGTCTGTGAGAACCCTGGGTCTGAGTGGCCTGGGAAAGATAACGGGATATTTCATAATTTCAGAGGGGACCTCAGCCCATAGACACTGAGCTGTAGTCAGTGAGTGGACAGCCCTGTTTGGTTCTGCCCTCTTCCAGGGAAATGGATTCAATCCAAACACATGAGCAGGCCAGAAAGCAGGATTATGTAATCACCTGGAAGCTCAGCCTGCCACTGAAGTTGTTGGAGGAACCTGTCACAGTCGGCTTGCCAAGGTCCCAGGGCCAGATGCCTTCTCTAGGAGGATCATTCCCAAGTTGACACCTGGGCTTCTGGATAGCCAATGAGGTTCCACCAAGTGGAACAGAGGGCCCCAAGTTAGCCAGTGTGTTCCAATCAGAAAGAGTCACTCTCCATAGGAGAGGAAAAATCCCACACAACAGGAAGTGGCAGGGAAAAGAAAGAGACGCAGACGTCCTATTAGATAACCATCTCCAAACATGACTTATTAAGCATGCAGCATTTTGATGCTGTTCTCTGGGAACCCAGATGCATCTGAGACATTTCCTTCCCGAGTTTACTTTAAAAATTTTTTAAACGCTTTTTGAAGGGAGGGAAACAAATGTCCTCATTCAATAGAGATTTATTTTAGCAGCAATGGAGGATTAACTTGTGATGAGGTCATTCCGTGTGAAACAGTTCTGAAAAAGAGTGAGTGCTAGTGCCTAATTTAGATATGATTACATTCTTCTTGACTTAAATCATATGAGAAGGATGGACAAGAAGACAGGAAAGAGGAAGGCGATTGGAAGAAAAGGGAAGAAACAGGGTATCAGTTGAGCTTTTCAATAAGTGATTGCAAATAATTATTGAGTTTGGAACTACTTTGTTCCAAAACTCTATGTGTGTGTGGGGGTGGGGAGACTTTATACTGATTACACATTCTGGGTGGGTCATGTATCCCTGTATTTGCACAAATGCCTGAGATATGGTCTTAAAAACAATGACTAATGTTTTAAAAAATGGTATTTTTATGTATTCAGGATGGAAGCATCACACACAAAAGGATAGTCCATCCACAATGTTCCCTTACCTCTGAGGGTGTGTGCATTGAATGTTCTAAGGTACCAGGAGGTGATTAAAGCTTGTGGGGAAGTGCTGAATCTGTCTTGGAAATAAACCATGCTGATTTGTTCTAAGTGAGTAAGAGGCTTCCCTGAGCCTTCAAGAGACAGTCTGTATTAGACAGTCTGATTTATGCTGCACCATGACTACATTACACTGGCTGAGGTAGAGGGAGCCATCACCCCAAGTTATTAAAGCTGTTCATTTCTCCGTAGTGCTCTGTGGTACCTAGGATTTCCATGTAAAAGAGAAAATAGCTGTTTTCCTTTCTACGTATTTAGCCTGGGATTCAACTTCTACATCCATCTGAGTAGTACACAGAGCTCAGAGAAACAGAGGCACTGAAATGTAGATCCTGTTTGACTAAAGACTTGGAATATGAATAATCTGCAACATAGGATTTTTTAAAATTTATTTATCTTCAACTTTTTCTATTTTCTGCTACCAAGAAGCAGAAGGTAGGATGTGGTTTAAAATTTCATCTTCAAGAAGCAGAAGTGACCTGGGTTATCTCAGTTCAGCAGTAACACATGGGCGAGCTGACAATTCACAAAGGAAAATAGGCGCCTTGGGCTTCCTGAGTATGAGGGAAGGAATCCAAGGCTCACCCCTGTACCCTTGGATTGATGGGTTGGTTCATTGGTTTGTCTAGTTTCTCTGCAGCATCCTGGTTGGATAAAAGGAAAAGAAAAAATTTCATATCTATTATTTGTGTTATGTACTGAAGCCAAAGTTACTCACGGTGTGTTCTTTGTCTATCCTGCTGCTGCTGCTGCTGCTGCTGCTGCTGCTAAGTCGCTTCAGTCGTGTCCGACTCTGTGCAATCCTATAGACGGCAGCCCACCAGGCTCCCCCATCCCTGGGACTCTCCAGGCAAGAACACTGCAGTGGGTTGCCATTTCCTTCTCCAATGCATGAAAGGAAAAGTGAAAGTGAAGTCTCTTGGCCATGTCCGACTCTTAGTGACCCCATGGACTGCAGCCTACCAGGGTCTGCCATCCATGGGATTTTCCAGGCAAGAGTACTGGAGTGGGGTGCCATTGCCTTCTCCGTTATCTATCCTATTTGCTGGGAATTAAAGGAATTGCATTTTTATGGTGGAATCAAGATAGGGATAGAAAGGTACCTAAATGATACCCACAAGTTTGAAAATGGGCCTGGCTGTATCTCAGTTTAATACAGAGGATTTCCTTATCCAGGGAGAAAGGAGGGCCATCAAAATATTTATGTGGTCTATTGATGCTAGAGGGTGATGTTTATTGCCATGGGATGAGGTTATTAACCTTATCACTTGTTTCCCTTCCACTGAGTCAAGTTTACTTCCTATTTCTATCAAGATTTGTCTTTATTCCTGCATTTCTCTGTCCGGGTACCTTCATTTATCTGCCTTCACATGCAGACCTAGGCAGATCAACCCTGAATTAGGGTTGATCTAATTGGGTTGATCTAATAGGGTTGATCTCTTGTGATATAAGCAAAAGATGGAAGTGAGGCAAGAATCCTGCTATAGAATCAAGATCTCTGCTGTGATGGGCTATTCTCATGTCCCATCTGACCCGTCCCTTTGAGTTCTGTGTGTCTTCAGGTTCCTTACCACATGATTTCTCACTACCATTCGCCCTCTTCTCTAGTTTGATTGTAGATACATGGAGTACACGTATTATATTCACATCATGTAGAATAAGAGATTGGGGGAGTCCTTGGGGCCAGCTGTTTAGTTAAAATCCTAGCTCTTCCCACACTTTGGCTGTTCAACTTTGAGCACTTACGCCATCTACGTGTGCCTCAGTTTCCTCACCACAAAATGAGAATAACGGAAGGACCTAATGCACTATTGTGATGCTACCTAACTGAGCTAAGACACAAAGCGCTGTGAAAGGCACTGGGCACATACTAAGTGCTATATAAGTGCTTATGGTCGTTAGTTTCCACTACGACTATTTGACCTTATGCATCTTATTTGATGATTAAAGCTGCTGTTGTGCGTTCACCTTGTGTTTCTTTCAGGTCATCTGCTCAGTTGTTTCCACCTTGCAGCATGTGCTGTGGTTTTTCAGATTGCAATTTCTCATCCTGATTCGGTATCCTGGTTATCTAAGAAAACAGACTTTGCTGATTACTCTGGAGAAACTGTACTTTCCCCTTTTTTAATGTAACGTTCTCAATGTTGGAGGCTACAATATAGGTTTGGTTCTCTGAAAGCAGGAAGTAAGTCTTATATCGAGTGATTTAGGCTATTGTGGGATGTTGTTGTGAGATGCACACCTGCATAAGGGAGGGGAAGAATTTGGACAGGACACAAGGAGAAGGTGATTGATGATGCAGGCCCAACAGAGCCCCAGCCAACCCTGCAGGCAGCTGGGGAATGCATATGGCCTTGGAGTGACCCAAGTCAACTCTGAATTTCTTGACCTTCATATTCCTACATGGATCAGTAACTGAAGATGAACCACTTTGGAAAGGATGGGCCACTGGGTGAGGCAAATCCTGAGGAACTGGCTGATGGAGGCTCTCTGCTGCTTGTAGAGGGATCTAGCAGTGCAAGCACACAGGTTAAATTCTCACTAAAAGATGCAGCCTTTCCAGGAAGACGTACCACAATATCTCTTGTAAAGACTTCACAGCTTACTCAAACACCTGTTACTGAAATAGGGTGGGGAAGAAAAGGAGGTCACCCGAGGACCTGAAGGAAGGAAGGATGGCAGGGAAGAGGGATACATGGAATAGAACAGAGGTTTATGTTATTGTAAGAAGTGGGGCTCAGTGGGAAAAAGAGGAAACCAAGTAGAATCTTCACATGAGAGGGGCTGATGGCAATCTGGTAAGTGTTAAGGGACTTGTGTAGAAACATGCCATTCCACTTGCATTTGTTTTTTGAGGCTTTCAGAAGTGTTAGTCATTTAGTCATGTCTGACTCTTTGTGCAAAGAGTTTGTGCAAAGAGTTCCAAAGAATAGCAAGAAGAGATAAGAAAGCCTTCTTCAGTGATCAATGCAAAGAAATAGAGGAAAACAACAGAATAGGAAAGACTAGGGATCTCTTCAAGAAAATCAGAGATATCAAAGGAATATTTCATGCAAAGATGGGCTCGATAAAGGACAGAAATGGTATGGACTTAACAGAAGCAGAAGATATTAAGAAGAGATGGCAAGAATACACAGAAGAACTGTACAAAAAAGATCTTTATGACCCAGATAATCACGATGGTGTGATCACTGACCTAGAGCCAGACATCCTGGAATGTGAAGTCAAGTGGGCCTTAGAAAGCATCACTATGAACAAAGCTAGTGGAGGTGATGGAATTCCAGTTGAGCTATTCCAAATCCTGAAAGATGATGCTGTGAAAGTGCTGCACTCAATATGCCAGCAAATTTGGAAAACTCAGCAGTGGCCACAGGACTGGCAAAGGTCAGTTTTCATTCCAATCCCAAAGAAAGGCAATGCCAAAGAATGCTCAAACTACAGCACAATTGTACTCATCTCATACGCTAGTAAAGTAATGCTCAAAATTCTCCAAGCCAGGCTTCAGCAGTATGTGAACCGTGAACTTGCTGATGTTCAAGCTGGTTTTAGAAAAGGCAGAGGAACCAGAGATCAAATTGCCAACATCTGCTGGATCATGGAAAAAGCAAGAGAGTTCCAGAAGAGCATCTATTTCTGCTTTATTGACTATGCCAAAGCCTTTGACTGTGTGGATCACAATAAACTGTGGAAAATTCTGAAAGAGATGGGAATACCAGACCACCTGATCTGCCTCTTGAGAAACCTATATGCAGGTCAGGAAGCAACAGTTAGAACTGGACATGGAACAACAGACTGGTTTCAAATAGGAAAAGGAGTTCGTCAAGGCTGTATATTGTCACCCTGTTTATTTAACTTATATGCAGAGTACATCATGAGAAACGCTGAGCTGGAAGAAGCACAAGCTGGAATCAAGATTGCTGGGAGAAATATCAATAACCTCAGATGTGCAGATGACACCACCCTTATGGCAGAAAGTGAAGAGGAACTCAAAAGCCTCTTGATGAAAGTGAAAGTGGAGAGTGAAAAAGTTGGCTTAAAGCTCAACATTCAGAAAATGAAAATCATGGCATCCGGTCCCATCACTTCATGGGAAATAGATGGGGAAACAGTGGAAACAGTGTCAGACTTTATTTTTCTGGGCTCCAAAATCACTGCAGATGGTGATTGCAGCCATGAAATTAAAAAACACTTACTCCTTGGAAGGAAAGTTATGACCAACCTAGATAGCATATTCAAAAGCAGAGACATTACTTTGCCAACAAAGGTTCATCTGGTCAAGGCTATGGTTTTTCCTGTGGTCTTGTATGGATGTGAGAGTTGGACTGTGAAGAAGGCTGAGCGCCGAAGAATTGATGCTTTTGAACTGTGGTGTTGGAGAAGACTCTTGAGGTTGGACTGCAAAGAGATCCAACCAGTCCATTCTGAAGGAGATCAGCGCTGGGATTTCTTTGGAAGGAATGATGCTAAAGCTGAAACTCCAGTACTTTGGCCACCTCATGGAAGAGTTGACTCATTGGAAAAGACTCTGATGCTGGGAGGGATTGAGGGTAAGAGGAGAAGGGGACGACAGAGGATGAGATGGCTGGATGGCATCACTGACTCGATGGACATGAGTCTCAGTGAACTCCGGGAGTTGGTGATGGACAGGGAGGCCTGGCATGCTGCGATTCATGGGGTCGCAAAGAGTCAGACACGACTGAGCGACTGATCTGACTCTTTGTGGCCCACTAGGTGGGCTCCTCTGCCATGGGATTTTCCAGGCAAGAATATAGGAGTGGGTTGGCATTCCCTTTTACAGGGATCTTCCCGACCCAGGAATCAAACCCAGATCTCCTGCACTGCAGAGAGATTCTTTACCATCTGAGCTACCAGGGAAGCTTGGGAAGCCACCAGGGAAGTTGCTAATAGAAACTGGTGGGTTTACAGTAATCAATCCTCTTTTGCCTGGACTAAGGGGTTTCCCAGGATGCTTGTCTTTTAGTATTAAACTTTTGTCCTAAGTGGGTTGATACCAGCTGTTTTCCAAACTACCTCATGGAGTTAAAACTGAAGCCATGGAATAACGCAAGGGCAGAGGGTTGGGAAACCATGGGAAAGCATTTTTCTGTTTAGAGTGACAGGGAACAGACACATTATTGATGGTTCTTACAGTGCCTCACGTGGACTTGGCAGCTCATAAATACAGATCAAGAGGAAATGGAACATGAGGGCAATGAATTAAAAGAGAAAATGATTTGGAACAAACTGCTGAGGACTGGGAAAGAATAGTAAAATAGGGAATAAATCTAAAATGCAAACCAGAGCTAAGTGTCATAATGCACCGAGATACTTACAGTGTCAGAGGGTTCGGGCTAGGTCCTAAGCCAGTGTCTTTGGTTCAGATCAGGGTGCTCCTGTGCCCATGTGTATCATGGAACACCCCTCTCTCTGCACTTGTCCTCACCTCACATATTCTGGAATATCCTTTCCTTCTTTCCTCCTACTCGCTCACCAGAGGGGTGATATGTTATTCAAAGTTAGTGACAAGCCCACTTCTACCCTCTGACATATCCATACTTCTCCCCTCCAGAAGGAGTGAGTTTCTCCTAGGACTGGATGTGTTGTAGGGGTGGTTTGGAAGTTTGGGTGTGGGAGTGGGGGTGGGGCATGCTTTTACCTGCTTTGGAGAGTACATTTGTAGGGGTTGCTTCCAAGACCCAAAAAGTTTGCTGGAAGCATGTTGTCTCTGCATTGAAATGAGAGCAAGACCTACTTACTTTGTTTCCAAACTATGTAATGTGTTCCAGGAAAGACTGATAAGCTGTTATGCTTCACTAATTGTGACCTTTGGACTTTCTGACCTCATACAGACCATAGTTCACACTCAGTCAACAATTACATCTTCAGTGAAGAACTGGGCTCCCCCAGGAACTAGTTCTTTGTATCCAGAAGCTGGTACATCATGCTCCCCTCCCTGTATTTTATTGTCGGGTTGCCTTCACTTCTCTAACACACAATCTCAGTTATTCTCTCTGGGCCTTAGAGCAGTGCCTCTACAGGTTGATTTTATTTTTATGAAAATAGGGATTGAAATATCTTTTTAAGTGTATTTTTCCATTATATCTCCCAATCAGTAGAAATCCAAGGAATGTTCTATGAGTGTTCATAGCTGCTCAGATTCCAAAATAAAATAGAGCCTGGAATTCAGGAGGTGCTCAATGAAGATTTGCTGTGTACACTGTAAACTGCTTCATGTAATGTTTTGTGAATGACTCAATGGGTGAATGAGCAAATACAATTGCAAATTAAAAGATAGTGATTTTGAAGATTAGTGCTTCCATGTAGCCCTCAAGTTCATATGACATTTGTTAGACGATAATGTATTATTTTCTCTGGACTTTCAACATATTGTTCACCATTATTAAGTGATGCTGATTGCATCTTGGGGAAATAGGTGGAAATGATCATATGCATCTGACATATGATTTTGAAGAGGGTGTTGAAGAAGGAAAAGGAAGAAGACAAAGAAGAAAGACAGTCAGGTTTCCTTATCTGAGACTCTGATGCCCACATCCCCGCCACCCCACCTCCCATTCAAGCCTGTCACTAGCATCCCAAGTTGGATCAATCTTCCTACCTGCTAACTTTTAGGCCTCCAGTGACTTTAAGTCTCCTTCTCTAACTGGAACAAACAGCTTGTGCATGCCTAGTACCAGGCTGGCACAGAGCGAACTACTGACACATAGAAACATGGTCTCTGCATCAGGATGACGACAATCTGCTTGGGAGCTAAGAGCTTCCTGCAGAAGGCAAATGTGAACACACAGGTCCTTGCTGTGCATCATTAAGTGCCAAACTGGGTGATGCCGAGGGTACGGGGCTAAGGAGCTCAGAGGCCAAAGGTCCAATATAGGATGAAGTAAACGGGGAAAGCATGATTTCATTTAGCTCAATTCATCCAGCCCCACCTGTAAAATGTATGTCTTCTCTCTTCTCTTTTCTGCAGGTGGGAGTTGGGAAGGCTGGCAGGATGGGCTGTAGGACCTCTCCAGGGACACTACGCTCTGAACTGTTGTATGTCACTAAATTCTGCCCAAGATTTCATTTCAAAAGTGTCCTATTGCTAAAATAACATTCCCAAGGCTCCTTATTATATTGACTACACTCGTCTTAGAAAACAAAGAATTTATCTTTTTATTGAAGTATAGTTAATTTGCAATGTTGTGTTAGGTTCAAATGTACAGAAAAATGATTCATGCAATATTTATTCATATTTATACATATACATATGTGTGTGTATTATACACACACACACACATATATATATACATACACACATATGTTCTTTTTTCACTTTTCCGTTATAAGTTATAAGATATTAAGTGTAGTTCCCTGTGCTTTTCAATAGGTCAGTAACATCATTTTTATATTTATTCCAAAGGCATTAGCTATATTCTTAGGTGGTTTCTAACCTAACAATAGCATCTCGTGACCTTGATCAATAGGATTGGCATTACTACAATTTGTCAAAATAATAAGTGATAACCAATAAATGGAATCGTTATTCTCCTTTGTTAATAGCCTCTGCTTTAAAATAATTTCCTCACCAGCAGATTTTTAGGTTTCAAAATAGATTATTGTACCTGGAAAAGGCTTAATCTGTTTTAAATCAGTTCCCCTGGATTTACATAAGGTGTAAAATCTAAAAGAGCAGTGATGACAGAGCTGAGGGCTTTACTGCCTCCAAAGGTCTTAGAGCTTAGAGTTCAGTCCCTTAGCCTTTCTGACTTCTCCGGAGAATTATGGAGGCTTTTAACATTTAATTTAATTTTTTTTTTTTTTTTTTTGGCCACGCTGCTTGCAGAATCTTAGTTCCCTGATCGGGGATTGAACCCTGGCCCTTGTCACTGAAAGTGCGGCATTCCAACCACTGGGCCACTGGGGAATTCCCTACATAGGCTTTTAATACCACAGTTTCCTGAACAAAAGGTCATATCTCCACACCACAGTAAGCTTTGTCTGGGCATGTGAGGAAAGAAGAGGCACCGACTTTTGGCAGCGAAGAGGGTGGTGAAGAGGCCAAATGTGCACCCTGGCTGCTTGCATGATGACCACTGCTTCCCAGGTCTGTCCTGGACCTGGCCATGCTGCCTGGGGCCCAGCCTGTTCGCCGCATCCCCTGCAGTGTGGGCCTGGGTTTCCACAGGTGTTCTTCACACCTGAGCTTGTTGCTCTCTTGTGCCCCCACCCCTGAGTCTCTGCCCTTGCTGTTGACTTCCCAGGACTGTTTAGTTGGGGACACGCTACACAGATGGCTGCCTCTCTCGTTGATCTGTAAGGCATGCTTTCTAATGGGCCTTTGAGGAATATTTGCCACAAAAATAAGGTGTTTCTGGGGCCTAAAATATTAGGCTACCAGAAAAAAGAACTCCTGGCTGTGTATGTGTGTGTGTGCACTTCCAAAGGAAACTAAAAGGAGGAAAGAAGAGGCATACCCCTCCTCCAGTCCTCCCCTCCAGCACACCCCTGAACCCACTTTCCCTACCACGGTCCCCTCTTTTGTCTTTTCAACGTAAGAGGCTTCATCAGCATGAAAGGAGGAACGCTGGGGCCTCTTGAGCTGGCCCAAGCAATCCAGGGCTCTGCTGACATTTTGGGCAAAAGTAGGCAGGGATTTCCAAGCCTGGGCATTGTCCCCTGGGGACCCACGTTACCTCTCCTCTGGGGCACCTTCTTCCTGGGCATCCTAGCTGTTAACAGCCTTTCCTCTAGGCCTTGTGTCCCATCCCTGGCTAATGTCCAGGGCTGGTAAGATGAGATGGGAGCAGGGCTAGTATGTGCCAGAGCCCCAGGTTTCAGGAACCACAGGGATCTTACTGTCAATGCCATTCAGGGCAGGTTTTATCAAAGACATTAATCACCCAGTAATCCTGGTGGCAGACATCGAGCTGGGAAAGCCAGTGGCTGTCCCCATCCCCTTCCTTTCCTGAGAGCTTATCTCTGATTGTAATGGCCTCTCCATAGCTGGTGAAAATTGAACTCAGGGCCTTTTTCTTTAGACAATAACCACAGACCACAAAATCCTCTCACTTTACAGACAGTTGTGTCCCTGAGGCCTCCCGTGGGTTCTGGTTTCATAAAGACTCAGTTCTCAGGTTAGAAGGAATGCAATGTGCATCTCCCAGTTTACTGAATCTACACAAATCTCTGAAGCAGCACCGCTGCACATGGCTTGCAATTGCAGACTTTAATGCTGTGCACTGATTTGTATAACATCAAGGTTGGGGAGGGTTATGGCCCCCTCCTTACCCTCACAGACTCTCACCCAGCCCTTTTTATCTGGGTCCTGCAAAGTAGTTGAAAATGTCAGACTCACAGTATGCACTGTCAACATCACAGTGAAGAAGCTGAAATCAAATCCTTCAGCTTCTGAGGTGGTACTTTACGCTTACACACAGGCCTTTCATCAGAGCCTCCAGCACCTTAGGGAGCATTAACCCTTGCTGTACCTCCTGGGCTTGGGCCTGGAGCACGAGCTGGTGAAGGCACATGTATTGGGGGAGGGGAGTAGCACCCCATTTCCACGGCGAGCCCCAGGTCAATTGTCACAGATGCTCAATTTTTTTTAATCTCTTCCCTCTACCTCCTCTTTCAAGGGGCATCTACCCTATCACATGCAAAGGCTCCTGGTGTCCCAAGGGTGTCAACAACCTAATAAATAGGCTGCCTATGTGTTGAGAGCACCGGCAAGCGGCCCCCTCTCTCCCATTGAAAAAGGAAAAAAAGCATTTCTAGGCTTGAAAAGTGATCTATCACGAATGCATCTAAGCTTCCGTTATGGGAGTAACCTGAACTTTGTTGGACTTCACACTTTATGGTTTACTCTTGTTTTTGTTGGATTTATGTATGGGGGATGGTGGTGACATCAGCAGTGAGAAAAGCCTGTGAATGACTTTATCCAATGACATGTCGGGGACCATCCCTGTGACACCTGCTGTGTGTTTTCCAAGTTGCCCATGGTCCCCCAACTTTGTGTAAGGTGTGATCTATTGTTGGTGAGAGTTACCAGGAATTTACTGTTTGATCCCAGTGCTCATTCTGGGGAAACATGGCCCTGATCTTTATCAATGTCTGATCTTAGATGAAAGGGTCATATATTTACTTCTCTTGGTATAAACAGTGTTTCTTAAAATACAATCGGAGGTCCACATGCATGAGAATGATGTGGATCACTTTCTAAATATGCTGATTTTCAGGCCCCCAGGGACTTATACTCTTCAAAACCATGGTTATTTGTTTAGGAAATGCTGGAGTGTTCCTGTGTTACTCCTCCTCACATCTCTGCTTCCTATTTCTGATCCTGTTAACTTTTATAGGGCAGACTCGCTGGCCACAGGCTGTTTCTTAAGCTCTGGTAGAACCATTACCACCACCATAAGCAAAGGAACCAGAGTTACTGAAGGTTCTCAGCATGAAGGGAAACAGGCTGTAAACATGATGAAATGCCTGCCTCCAATATTTTCTCCTTCCTGTATCTGGATCTTGTGCATCTCCAAGGGCATGGAACACTTACTCCATCATGATACTGTGGGACTAAGCCCTGGGAAATGAGTCCTATGGTCTTTGAGGCCTATAATACATCTCCTCTAAGAGGCAAGCAGAGGGCCTGGGCTATAGAAAGCAGCAGTAGTCACACTAGTTCAAGACTGAAGTCTGAAGGTCACTGCCATCTATCTGTGTATAGAATTCAGAACTGAGTAATGAAGGCTCTGAGTGTGTGCATGCTAAGTGGCTCAGTCGTATGAACTGTTTACAACCCTATGGACTGTAGCCTGGCAGGCTCCTCTGTACATGGGGATTTGCCAGGCAAGAGTGCTGGAGTGGATTGCCATGCCCTCCTCCAAGGGATCTTCCTGACCCAGGGATCAAACCCATATCTCTTATGTCCCCTGCATTGGCGGGCGGGTTCTTTACCACTAGTGCCACCTGGGAAGCCCATAATGATGACTACATGCTTTTAATCCAAGTTGCCATTATTCATATTGGTTTAACAACTCTCTTTTCAATGTTTATAATCCTCAGAGGGATCTAGGGATTCTAGGCATTCCCCAGGACACTGGAAGGTCAGGCAGAGTTGAAATGGTGGAAATTATTATCTGTGTGATTAGAGTCAAATCACTTCAGTAACATCTCTCTCTGAGCCTCAGTTTCCTTGGTTGTAAAAGGGAACAGGTAATGAAAGTATGTAACTCACTAGGATATTTTAAACTGGATGATGTATTTAAAGTAAATGGCACATATCCATCCTTAATAAATGGCAGTAGTTATACGTGTTTATCAGGATGAGAAGGGTAGATGCATGTGTGCTCAGTTGTGTCTGACCTTTGCAACCTTATGGTCTGTAGCCCACCATGGAATTTCCCAGGCAAGAGGACCAGAGTGAGTTGCCATTTTATTCTTCAGGGGATCTTCCAGACCCAGGGATCAAACCCACATCTCCTGCATTGACAGGCAGATTCTTTACTACTGAGCCACCAGGGAAGCCCAAGGTAGAGGGGGGATTAGATCCTGGAGGTAGAAACTGTATCTGAGGACAGTCTTGATAGTTGCCATCACCAGCAAGCACCTCCAAAGCAGGTCTTGGCTATGATTCACATCTTGCAGATATGATTACCATCTCCGACTTTCCAGTTTAAGACAGAAAACACTTAAACGTGAAGAATACAGCATAACACTTTAAAATAATGAACAGGTGAAGAGACACATATATACCTGTTGTAACTGCCCAGCCGTTCCCCACCAGGGAGAGCAGCCTGATGGAGAGAGAGGAAATTGCCTGAATGAAGAACTAGAAGGCACTGGAAGGGGAGCCGGGCCAAGCATCTCAGCAGGTGGAAGTAATTTTGGCAGCAGTGTTAATGATCACCTGGTCAAGGTGGGGAAGCAAGCCCTGCCCACTCCCTTTTCCCTTATTTGTTTTTATCCTGAATTGTGAAAGTGTTAGTCGCTCAGTTGTGTCCGACTCTACAACCCCATGGACTGTAGCCTGCTAGGCTCCTCTGTTCATGGGATTCTCCAGGCAAAAATACTGGAGTGGGTTGCCATTCCCTTCTCCAGGAGATATTCCTGGCCCAGGAGTCAAACCCAGGTCTTCTGCATTGTGGGATGGATTCTCTACTGTCTGAGCTACCAGGGAAGACTGGTACAATTACAATTCAGGGAATCCTGAATTGTAAGTCAAGTTAAATGCTTGTTTTTAACTCTCAGTTGGGAAAGTGTGACCCTATCACACTCAAGGGGCTCCAAATGTGCTTTTAAGTAGAATCAGCCCTCAGAATCCTAAGATATGTGGATGAATAGATCATAAAAAACAAGCATGAAATATGGCTGTGCTTTCATTTTTTTCTTGAAATGATTACAGACATAAGGCATCTTCTCACTAGAAAGTAAGATAAGGCTCCAGTATGTTTTCTCTAGAGGAATGGAAATAGTGCTTTGGGAAATCTATCTTACCTTGGAGGAAATCTTCAGTGATTTTTTTACTGGTATTTTTTTCCTTAAAGAAAAATGTAGTATCTAATATATAGCTTATCTTTGTTACATTCTACTATGGAGGCCTGGAGGCTGTATGTAGGGGAGACAGAGCTGTGTTGGGCATCATAACTCCTGACCACTGACTTTTTCAAAGTCCCGAGCCCCCTTGTAATAAAGCCCCGAAGACTGTGTACATTAGACTTTCCTAACCTCCCTCACTGGAGAGTTCCTTAATGTTACACCAGCCATGACAAGGATCTGGGTAAACCTGTGTCCTTACCAGGTTCCTGAGTTTCACTCCAGAGCTTGCTGGCAATCAGTGAACTGAACCAAAGCGGTTCTTGCTTGTCTTACCTTAAAACTCCAGTTGTCAAACAACAGTTGCACAACGGAAAGGTCAGCACTTTATGCTCTGAGCACTTAACTTTAATCATTTCTTAAAGTGGACAGAGTCCAAGAGGTTTTCAAATTAGTCCTTAAATGTAAAGGAAAGGAGGTCGGGCATTCCATCAAGAATAAAAGCCCAGTGCCTGTTCTCCTTTGTTACCCCAATCCATCCCCCATACTGCTGTATCCTAATAGACATGTCACAGGTCTGCAACCGATCACTAGATCTTTATTAAACACCTACTATATGCCAGACATTTGTTGAAGGAATAGCTAGGTTTTTCTTTATGATTTATTTTGAAAATTGCACAATCATATATTTACTTTTATTATTTTTTAAGTAACAAAAGTGGAACACATTCATTTTTTAAAAAAAGTTAAACGACACAGAAAAATTCCCCAGAGATAACCACTGCTGATAATGTGCATAATTCTTCCTATCATATGCAATGATTTTCTGTATTCAGTCAATAAGCTACCTACTTCTTTCCATGTCAGTATATGCGCTGTTAGCTCAATTTTTTCAACCTCTTCTAAGTTTTTTTTTTCCTACTATACATGTACCACAATTTGTGTGACTTATCTTTTCTCATATTAATGAATATTTATGGTGTCTCTACTTTATTGGCTTACAAAGAATGTTGCAAAGAACATTATTGAGCTTATATCCTTAGGCTCTTTTGTGAGCATATGTGCGGGGTCACTTTGGAAAAGAGGAATTGTTGGGTGTCAGTGTTTGTACTTAAAAAACTTTAGGTACTTCTAATTTGCTTTCCATAAATAGAGTTTATTTAAACCTGTAAGTAGCATATAAAATAGGTACTATCTTTAACCGATTCCTACATGAAAGTGAACTATTTGGGGACCTTAATACCGTACCAAATCAATAATAATCAGTGCTCTTTGAAAAAACAGTTTTTGGAAGTGGCAAAGAGCATCCACTCACATGGTAACAGGGGGGTGCAAGTTAATTATTTTCCAAGGGCAGGGAGAGTGCTTATCTAAACATACATCCCATTCCATGGGCTCTGCTAACCTTGTTCCTGCCTTGGCCCTCAAAGTCCTCCTCCCCCCATTTCTGCTTAAGATTCATGATGGCAGGAGGTATGGGTATAAACAAATAACACAATGGCTGCCCTCAAAGACCTTTCAAAGTGACTTGGGGAGACAGAAACACAGATGGCAAAAAACAAGCTAAAAATATATCAGTATATAAAAAGCAGCAAATAAATATAAATAGTCAGCATCATTATAAGCAGTTCAGAGGAAGGAAGGAAAACAGTGGGCTAGGGTGTCCCAGCTTCATGGCAGGGATGTGATATAGGGTTTGTGGATTTCTCAGGTTGGGGTTGGGGGAGAAAAACCATAGAAACCACCAGTAAGAATCAGTTCACAGAAGAAGGGAGATTCCTTGAGAGAGCAAATAGCAGGGGAGGCACCCATTTTTATCTTGCAAATTGGAAGTGGGTGGGGCTTATAGTACTTCTTGAGATAATTAGAGATACTTGGCAGAGATGATTTTTTGATTTGATTTTTGGTGTGATGAGAGTGGTGTAGGAAGGTGATTAGGAATCTGAAGAAGCCTTTCTCAGAATAGAATGCCCTGATTTGCATATACATAATTTGGGGTACATTTCAGGGAGTCCTACCCCCAAGTTGAAAAACTTTATAGTATACCTGAAGAGTTTCATCTTTGCTAGGACAAGCCATCTAGGAAAAAAAAGTCAGCCAGGTACACACACACACACACACACACACACGTATCACTCAAGGAGGTGTATATATATATATATATGCATATATGCATATATACATACGTATATATGTCACAGTAAAAGTTGTTAGGCAATATAAGATATAAGTAATCATTATGTTGTTGTTACACAGTTAGGCAATATAAGACGTAACTAATATTCATTTACTCATGAATCATCAAACTCTGAAGCTGACTGGAAACAGGTGGGTAACAACTTGTCAGGGGCCCACTGGCTCCCTCATGGCTTCAGCTTAGCCAGCGTCAGTCGGAGGAGGTGATTCTCTGCCTTTCTCAGAAGAAAGGATCTGACCTGAGGGAAACCAGGCTCCTGAAAATTTGAATCAATGGAATTATTTACGCTTGCATCACCGGAATCCGCTCCGAGATGCCGATTTTGTTGCAGAAAAGATACTCTTGCTCCCCACCCCCTCCTTTCTTTTTGACAGTCAGTTAATAAAGACTCAACAATAAGCAGCTGCCAGTGATGTCATGTGGGACTTTGTCCACGGAGCTTGTATTTACAAGCTCAGAGCAACCACGGAGCCGCAGCCGGGGGAGCAGCCGACTCTCGGCAAACTTGCTCTGAATTCGCGGTAGCAACTTTTGCTGCTGCTTTGGCTGTTCAGGAAAACTGGCGTGTTCTCTGCGCCCAGCCTTTTCAGGCTTCACAAATAAACAGAGGATCAACTCGGGAGGAAATGTTTAACTGGAGAGAGTTGCAGTTCCTGTGTTTGTCTCCAGGGCTGTGAGATGTGTTGACTGCAGAGCTGACGACAAGTAAGACTGTTGGAATTGTTTTAAAACTCTTGTAACAGTTTTTCGTATTTATATGGCTTGCTTTGCTTTTAAAGTGAGATGATGAGGTGTTTGTATTTCTCTGGGCTCTCTCGCTGCCACAACAAGAATGCATTTGTTTCAAGTAGTAATTACAGTGCACTGAAGTTGATGGGGTAGGTGCAGAGAACTTGCACGTAGCTGATAACAAGATACCGAGTTCCTGATACTCATTTGCCTCTGCAGGGAGGTTGTAATTTTTTTTTTTTTTTTTTTAATGAGAAGCAACCAACCATACAGAAAACTATTAGCTTGACCTAGGAATTTTAGTAGAAAACTGTAAAGACTGATTTTTAATTAACTGTTTGTGTTGGAAAGGAAAACACACTCTTGTTTTTATTCTCTGATTCTTTCTGTGGTTTATAGATTTTAATGTGTGTGTGTTCAATGTCTACTTCTCTTCTTGATTACACCCTCCTTCCAAACACGCACAAACTCATTCATTCTGAGGGAATATGAACCTCTAGACAAATGTTTTGCAATGGAAACCATTTCTATCTGGATTTCTTCCCTTTAGGTATCTGGAGAAATGTTCGCTGTTCTGACTTGCCCTCAGAGATGGGAACCTGAATGAAGGTGCTACTGAAAAAGTCAAACTTTGACACTCAGCTCTGTGGGGATGGGAGACCCACATCCTTGCTTTCACTTTCTTCCAACTCTTTCAAACTCTCTGAACACATTCTTTGGGGAATTGGAAGGGTGGGCTCTGTGTACCGCCAGCCTGGACCAGAGCTCCCTCTCATTACGGCTGCCAGGCGCTGCCTGGAAGCACTGCATCAGAGCCACGTGGATTTGTCTTTCGGCTGCATGCTTCCAGATGCAGGGCTTGCACCTGAGCGCCTGCGGTTCAGCTGCTTGTAATCAGTAGCACATTCTGGCCGATGCCTGCCATCCAGTCCTGACAGCCCTGCCACATGGATTGGCAAGTGGCTGTTAGCCTGTTACCTCCTGCACGTGAGCCCCATGACTTGATCCAGGAGACCTGGCTGGTCCTCAGTTCAGCAGCTCTGTCACCAGCCCACAAGAGCAGTGACAGCCTTTCCCTTTTTCTCTGGTCTCAGAATTGAAAAAGTCAGTGCCCAAAAGCTCCTAAAATATCCTACAGTTTTCAGTGGAATTCTGATATGGGCAGCCTCCTCGTGCATGTTTGTCAGCTCCAGTTTTTTCCATCAGAGCACACTCTCTTGGACATGTTTTTTTTTTTTTTAATTTTATTGAAGTGTATTTGATTTATAATGTTAATTTCTGCTATATAGCAAAGTGACTCAGTTATATATATATATATATATATATACACACACACACACACACATAATTTTTCTTTTTTTTTTTGACTGTGTTACACAGTATGTGGGATCCTAGTTCCATATCCAGGGCTTGAACCCCCACTCCCTGCTTTGGAAGCACAGAGTTTTAACCAATGAACTACCAGGGAAGTCTGGTTTATCACAGGATATTGAATATAATTCCCTGCACTTAGACAGTAGAACCCTGTTGTTTATCCATCCTGTATCTACTAGTTAGTACTGGATATGTTTTATGTATTAAAACTCAATGCTTTCTGTGAATTTTTACTTAAAAAAGGGGATGTGCTACTAAAATAGTTTCCAAACCATTAGTCAAAGCTTATCATTTGTAGAAGAAAACCTGAGGCATGAGGAGGGGAAGTGATTGGTCCAGAGTCACCTAGCAAGACACTGGCAGAGCTCCAACCAGAAAACCATGCTCATCCTGGCATGCATTTCACATTTCAGTTCTTCCAGGATGTAGAAGAAATAGGACCCATGTGTGGTTACTAGCCTTCTTGCAGGAGCTGGCTGAGTGAAGGTGTATAGATGAAGGTGGTCTGGTAAAGAGAGAACATTCCTGTTTTGTCTTTTTCTCTGGGTATGTTTCTTAACAACTCTGCTCCTCATTAGTTTGGCTAGAGAACCGAAGAGCACTTTGTGATTACTTGACAGTTGCTGACCTAAAGTTAAGTGAGACATTTCAGGTGGTGGAATCGTACATAAGGCAGTTTGCATCAGGTGCAGGTTGAGAGACCAAAGCTGGTTTTCAGCTCAGATATTTTGTGCTTCTGCTTTACTTACATCTCTCAAATTTGTTTTATTGACCACACCCTTATCTGTCTTTCTCCTCTCTCCCAGCCTCATTTTCTCACTGCAGCCTGGACCTCTGATGCTAACACTCAACTTGATTCCACTAATGCCCTGTGTTCCTCTTTTCTCCGGAGCCTTCCTTGCCCCTGACACTTCTGCCTATTGGATGCCTCCATGGATTCTTCAAGTTGAAATGATGATTTTCTTCTTTGGACCCTCATGGTATCCTGTGCTGATTTTTGCTGTGGGATCTGAAGCTCTTTGCCACACAGTTAAATACATCTTTCCATCAAAAGCCAGGGCTATGGTTCAGTACTTCTATATCCACAGCACTGTTACAGAGTGGTGGTTAAATATATAATAGTAAAGAAGTGAAGGACTGAATTGCTAATCTTAAGTATCCCTTTTCCTAAACCAAACAGGCATGCCTCTACACATGGCTGACAAAAATATGTAAGTGTGCTGTGTGGCTTGACATGCATCTTCAACGAATGAAGGCCCCCAATACTGGACTCCCAAGCGTGCACACAGGGCTATTCCTGAAGCGATTGTCTCCAACCTCCCCAGCCTCGTTTCTCTCCACTCCCTCCCATGTACTCTGTGTCTGTCCTGGAGATTCCTGACCTGACAATTCATCTGTGTCTTCTGTCAGGGGTTGAAGAACAGCATGGTAGAGCCATTCAGGATTTGGGTTCTGGAACCAGACTGCCCAGCTCAAGTCCTCCTTTCATCACTGGCCAGCTTTATGATCTTGGTTAATTCACTTGAGTTTTCTCTTTCGCTTTTTGTCTTTAAAATGTGGCCAATGAGAGTGCCTACCTCATACAAGTATTGTTGTTCAGTCGATAAGTTGTGTCCACTCTTTGCAACTCTATGGACTGGAAGCACACCAGGCTTCCCCGTCCTTCGGTGTCTCCTGGAGTTTGCTCAAATTCATGTCCACTGAGTCAGTGATGCTATCTAACCATCTCATCCTCTGCCACTACCTTCTCATTTTGCCTTCTGTCTTTCCCATCACCAGAGTCTTTTCCAGTAAGTGGGCTCTTTACATCAGGTGGCTGAAGTATTGGAGCTTCAGCTTCAGCATCAGTCCTTCCAGTGAATACTCAGAATTGGTTTTCTTTAGGATTGACTGTTGTGATCACTATTGGCCTGACCAGTGCTCATGTTCCACCCTAGACTTAATGAATCAGCATCTCCAAGGTGGGATTCAGATTGAGGCATAGTTAAAAAGTTCCTCAGATGATTCGGTTTGGAATTCCTGTGTTACCTACCCGGAGGTGCTTTCTGTTACCTACACGTGCTGGGCTTGTATGTTCTCTAGCACCTCAATACCTTTATACTCTTGCCTGTGGCACCTCCCCATCCACCTAGTTTATCCTCCAGGTTGTGGCCAGATTTGTAATCTCATACCTAACTAAGCACCTGGCACTGAGTGAGTTCCCAAGAGATGATGAAAAATAAAAGTGTATGAATGCATATTTGATAGGTACTCTAAGAGAAGATTTAAACTTTCTTCCCCATAGTCAGTACCACGTTTCTAAACTCTTCACAAGTGCTATCTCATTATGATCATTTTGCTCATTTTCTAGGTAAAGATACTTAGATCCAAAGAGGTGAGGTAATGTGCAAAGGTCACATGGGCAGTAAAAGAGGCAGAGACAGGACCTGAACCCTGACCCCATACTCTTGACCTTTCACAGTAAGACTCTCCAGACATATGGAAGGCAATCTTCCTTGTGAGCTTTACCAGTGGTGGAACTTTGATTTTTCTTGTCTTTCCATACACTGATTGTACTGGAGAGCTACACATCAGATGAACACCTCTAGGTGCCAGCTGGCTGAAGGGATGATTCACATTCTCTAGCTTTGCAGAAGGGTCAAAGCCCATGCCCAGTCCTTTGGTATTTTTGTTTTTCCTTTAATCTCAGGCATGAATCCCCTTGCAGGTTGGCCCAAGTTTATGGCTCAACATCAAGATTATTTGCATTCTTGGTGGAGACGTTGGTAGGCTGGGTTCAGCTTGGTCAAGAGTATGATTCAGGGGAGTTAGGTTAAAAAAAAAATTGGAATTGATCTTTGGCCATTCAGCTGGTCTCTGAAAAGTTTACCAGGGGAAGTGGTAGTATTTTGTTTAAATAGCCAGAATGGTTGAGGTTGAACACTGGCAAGTCATGGAACCAGTTACACGCAAGATACCTTATAGCCTTATTTTTCTCTAGTTCTCTAATTCTACAAAGTTTAATGCCTTTGGAATTTTAGATTCCCAACTGTGCTTTTTTTTAAAGATGAAATAATAAATCTCTCAGATACATAAGAACATTACCCACAGCAGTTACTATGCCTGAATACATACTTGTCTAATGAAGTGTGTCCTGTCCTTTTGGAAGCCTCCATTACACAAGGTACTTCCCAGTAGTTACATAAATTAATCTGGTATTTTCAGGGCAAGAAATCAGATCTCTCCTTTTAGAAATAAACTTTCTGGATTAGTGATTCCTTTGAGTAGAATTTGGATGCACTATAAGAAACCAATGGACTGAGTTCAAGAAGAAAGTCTCAAACCCATTTTGGAACTTAAGCTTGGATAATAATATGATAGATACATATTATAATGTTGAAAGAAAAACTGTTATTTCTAAAACACGGGAACGAGTATTACTGTCAAGATGTGTGTCTGACAAACTATTCCAAGAAGGGTCCTTGCTTCATTTGACAAACTGAATATGGAAACATAGACCCCTGATCCAGGCCAATCCAAAAGATATATCCTAAGTGGGTTCCATTGCCAGGGCTGACCTGTTCTTAGAAACTTTTTTTAAAAAAAATCAAAGTAATACATGTTCATAATTTAGAAAACCAAATAGTACAAAAATGTCTATATAAATAACTATATTCACATATGTCACTTGGTATATATTAAATGGTAGTCCTAAAATTGAGGTGGACACCACTGAGCAACTGAGCATGCATGTTCTAAAATGTTTACATATATATATATAAACAGTGCTTGTATATATGACAAGATACGTGTGTGTGTGTGTTTATATGTATGTGTGTATGTGTGTATGTATATATATATATATATATATATATGACAGTCCTGAGTGACCTCCAAACCCCATTCCTCAGTCCTGCTTTTCAGAGGGTTTTCTTTTAGCTGTTTTTTCTATAATATTTTTAAATAATGCTTTTTATATCTAGTTATAATATAAAATTGTTTACCTTCTATTATGATAGATTACAATATATATTTGTTACACTTCCAATTCCTCTCCTGTTCTCCAGTGTAATTATATCACAATTTTGGTTAAAGGTATATTCAGTGCTTATTTTTATCATGACTATAAATAGTATTTACTGTTGAGTCAAATAATTATTGAATTTCCTTTCTGTTAAAAACATTCTTTCTAAAGTTATAATTGCCTCATTTAAAACACTAACTTGGTTTTCTAGGAATACGTAGTTAAAATTTTCAACAGCCTTTTGATGAATGTGCCAAAGATAACTTAATTTTAAAACATTATTCTATGGATAAGTTCTTAAGTCACCATATACTCTTTTCTTTTCTTTTTGGTTAGTTGTCAAGCAGGAGAAGTTAATTATTATTTGTGTCATATCAGAATCAGTTTAAAAGGCCTGCCTTCAGCATTTTTTTTTTGTTCTAATTATAGTCAGTTACTCATATGTGAATAAATAGACTGAAATAATCTGGTTTATTGTAGTTTGTAAATAACATTCATAATTTAGTTTTATGGTTGCATGAATATTAATACATTTCAGTGCAAGAAAGAGCCTTTGTTTCTGAGTACCTTTGATATATAGAATAACTTTATCAGAGGAAAGCAAATGATACTTCATGTAATGTTATTTTATGAATAGCTAAATGAATGGCCCACTTAAAATGACATTTATTTCTTCCCTTTCTCATTTTCTTCTCATTCTTTTCAGCCCAGATTTGCACAATCAGGAATGTGAGATGCTTTATTATTGGGAGTACTAGTTAAAATAGTTTACTTAAAATAATTTGAAAGAGACTGTGTTTTTGGAGATTGCCAGTAGAGGGCCTTATTAAACTGAATAAAACTTCTCATACAGACCAGTTGCAACAGGTACCATGAAAGAAACCATTGTTTTTGGGACACCTGATTAACAGCAGTAAAACCACCAAGGTAATTGTTTAAAATGCCTGTATTTCTTCCAGTCTGGAGAAATTAGAAGTCTTAGCTCTTCCATTGTTAGAGAAAATTGGAGCATTCAGATCATTTATATAGCTCATCTATCAAACCAGGACTTTGGATGCCAAGCCATAAAATACGTACGACCAGTCTTTTGGAGTTGGAGCACTGGTCCCTGAGCCTTTTGGGGAAACTGATATTAGCTGCTGAGTATGGAGGGAAAAAACGATGGTTTTCCTGTCCTAGGAATGTGTCTAGTTTATATGTTTCCTATATCTGAGTGAGCCCACTCTCAACAAAACGGGTTTTCTGTTTCCTGCACCCGGACTAGAATCTTCCCACTCTGTAGCGTATCCTTGATTCAGACACAGGGAAAGAGAATCTAGAGAAATCATGAATGCTGGAGAGCATTATTAAGTTCTCACATTGCCATGTTGCAGTGAAGGAAAGAGCTGTGGGGACTTGAGCTGACTTGTCTAGAGTCATTTGTTGGGTTAGCACAGAGCTCTTCTCTTCCTACTCACCAAAATACCTCTTTCTGAGGAAGGCTGCCTCTCCCTCCCCAGCCTCACTGAGACAGTTCCTGCTCAGCCTAGATGGCCTTTCCTCAGGAAAGTTTTCCCCATCTGTTATAGATCTGGAGAGCTTCAGGTCCTCGCTTTGCATAGCATGTGTCACCAGAGGAATTAAACACATGGTCAGCTATTGGATTCAGAAGGTCTCCCCATACCGTTTCTTGCTCCATGGAGGCAGAACCTGTGTCTATCACATCTAATATTGTAGCCTGAGCATCAAAAGCAGTGGCTGATAAATGGTAGATGCCCAACAGATATTTGGTGCATGGGCAGATACAAGCAAATTTTCAGACTTTAGTGCTTTCTTCTCTCCATTCTTATACTTTTGAAAAAATACCTTTTTATAACTCAACTGATGACATTTAACATTCCTGTGGACACAGAGAACAAAGGCAAGACATTTCTTTTTACCCAACTTTCAATGAGTGAGTGAGTGCCTGTTTAATTTCAGTAGTGTAAGTATCAATATTCACTGCATTCATCAATGGGGGCTCTATAGATATGAAAGTAAATGAAGAAGAGGATGGACAGGATTTCTTTTCTTCCTTCATTGTTGAAGACAAGGGAGTGGGAAGAGAAAGATGTCTTGAGCTACTTGTGCCCTTTTACGTTTTCCAACTTGGGCTGGCAACTTTCTGGATACCCTTTCCCTGAGAGGTTGCCTTATACACTAGAAAGATCAGGATTCTTTGGAGTCCATTAATAGAGAAACAAAACAAGTAGTTAAAGCTCAGGCCCATGTGGCTTTAATCCCTAGATACCTAGGGATTGAAACCTAGAGGGTTCCAGCCTCTGACCTGATGTCTGTCGACTTTGAGAGAACTATTTAATTTCCTTGAGCTCAGTTTCCTTGTCCATAAGATGTAGTAACATCAACAATGATTAAGTGCTTGTAGTATGTCTAGCCCTGTTATGCTTTATATTTATATTGTCTCATTTAATCCTCAAAATAGCCCTCTGAGATAGAGATTCCTATTAATTCTATTTCATAGATGAGAAGACCAAGGTCCCAAAAGGTTAATTTGTTCACAATTGCACAGTTAGACTTTGACCCAGATATTTGGATTATATTACCTCCTTATCACTGTAAGGATTAAATGAGATAAAGTATGTCCAGCTCCCGCACAAAACTAGACTCATAGTATGTGGTGACTGTTAACATTGTTATTGGCTCCTTATCACTGAAGACATTATGGGCCCTTATAAGCAGGTGATAGTTGAAGGGAAGGGCTTCCCTGGTAGCTCAGACAGTAAAGCGTCTGCCTGCAATGCTGAAGACCTGGGTTCAATCCCTGGGTTGGGAAGATCCCCTGGAGAAGGTAATGGCAACCCATTCCAGTACTCTTGCCTGGAAAATTCCATGGATGGAGGAGCCTGGTAGGCTACAATCCATGGGATTGCAGAGTCAGACACGACTGAGCGACTTCACTGGTTCACTGGTTTCAGGGAAATGAGAGGCTGATGTGAGCACCACATGTCTGGTCATAAGGACTTGTTATTTCATCTCAACATCAAATGTCAAGAACTCCATTTACTCGGCATTTTGGAACCTACCAGTATCTGCAGCCCCCAGGAGCTACCGAGGAGCCTGTCCACCTCTATGCCTGCTGGGCCATGAATACATGTGTTATGTTCTCATTATTTGGCCAGATTTTTCATTGCTCAATACCTTTATGTGTCTGTTTATGTGATGCCCTTGGCTTTATCATTTCTGCATTTTGGTTGGCAAAACTCAAACCCTGTGGACTTTTGTATGGGTAGAACTGCTTATTTGAAGTACAGTAGAGTCAGGTTTCGGAGAAGGCAATGGCACCCCACTCCAGTACTCTTGCCTGGAAAATCCCATGGACGGAGGAGCCTGGTAGGCTGCAGTCCATGGGGTCGCTGAGGGTCGGACACGATTGAGCGACTTCACTTTCACTTTTCACTTTCATGTATTGGAGAAGGAAATGGCAGCCCACTCCAGTGTTCTTGCCTGGAGAATCCCAGGGACGGGGGAGCCTGGTGGGCTGCCATCTATGGGGTCGCAAAGAGTTGGACATGACTGAAGTGACTTAGCTTAGCAGTAGCAGAGTCAGATTTGGAGAAGGAAATGGCAACCCACTCCAGTGTTCTTGCCTGGAGAATCCCAGGGATGGGGGAGCCTGGTGGGCTGTCATCTATGGGGTTGCACAGAGTCAGACACGACTGAAGCGACTTAGCAGCAGCAACAGCAGCAGACTCAGGTTATGAGGTTGGATGGATATAAAGTGTGCTCAGCTCCTTTTGGTCAGATCTTAATTTGATGTGCTTTTCCTACGTCCCTGGACCATCTTTCCTAGCTGTTCCTGCCCCTCTCTCCCTCTTTCCCCCTCTCTCTCTTTACCCCACCTTATTACTCTATTCTTGTCTCTCTTAATCATCTCTCTTCCCATCTCTCCCTCTTTTTTCATTCTTTTTGTTTTTCTCCTTCCTTATCTTAATTTACCTCCTCTTTCTCACCTACTCCCCAGAAAGCCGAGTAGAGAAGCAATAGTGGCCATTGTTTCTCACTGGTGATGGACTGGGCAATGGAGAAGGGAATCATTTCAGTTTTCTACCTCTCCATAAACTTCAGATGTCCCAGGGCCTCATTATAATGCTGATCCTATTAAACAGAGAACACATCCAAGTTCCAAGCCAAAGCAAGGGAGAAACCAAAAGAGCAAGCAGCATGGTGAAATCTAGATGGAGACTTGAACAACCCTGCTGGTAAGATTGTCCCACAGCCAGCTGTAGGACATGGGATCAAGTGGCCCCATCTGCAAAGTGAAAGGTGGGGATCATCAGATAGTCATAAGGCCATTTCTGATGCTGTGAACCTATTATTCCTTAACATACAGTGACTTGCATCTGACTCCTAGTCCAGATAATCCAGCACAGCACTTGGGAGCAAGCCCCTCCCCTCCCCGCCCCCAGGACAGCGGGGGCAGGTCTGGGCTGCAAGCACAAAGACCCTCGCAGCCCCTGAGATCTCGAGAAGCCTGGTTTTTCCAAAGTGCTGAAGTGATTTTGTCACTGCATAGTGCTGTGGGCCTTCACAACAGATGTTGAAGGATCACTCTTGAAAGGGTGTTTCTCCAGAGCATTTAATTATAACCTCCAAAGAAGATTAACAGATGTTATAATTGTCTTTACTCTTTGATTAAATAGTTTCTGCATGAGTAGCCTTCTTAGATTTTCCTTCTCTGTTTTGTATGTTCTTTAAAAAGAACTGACATGTGTCTGCAATTTTCTAGAGATAGCTCCTCAACAGGCTTGGTAGGAATCTTTCCAGATTTATAAGTTCGTTCTTTCTCTTTTCCTTATCTAGCTGTCTATCTCTCGTTGTTTCTCTCTCTCTCTGCCATCTTTCTCTGTCATCTCTCTCATCTCTGTCTCCTCTTTCTCTCTGTCTCCTCTCTGTCTCTGCTGTCTCTCTCTGTGTGTATCATCTATATATCTATCAAACAATCAGTTAAACCTGGGCCAAGGCAAGATGTTCTTCTATAGATGGAACCATTGGTTATAAAGGCAGCTGGGTGACAGGAATATGAATGTGGCTAGGAAACTGGCCATTCTTTTTACCATTTGTCCAGGAAAGTGACTGATGCCCATAAATATTCTTTTTGGAAAAAACTGCAAGTGGGAACAAAAAGTTGTGCAAACCTCATGCAGCAACCAACCATGCCAGGTGCCAAGTGTGCAAATGAGTGTGTGAGTGTTCACTATGTAAATGTCTGCAGATTTCCTTGGCAGTATTTTCTCTGGGAAGATAAGTTACCAGCCAGAATCCTTATTGACATCAAAAGCATTGTTGCCATTCCATTATTGAGAACCCAGGAGTCTTCCTTTCCATCAGATATGTGGTTTGTGTTCTAGGGCTCATTTATCTCACCTTCTACTTAGCCCAGCAAGAAGGAGGATGCCACTAACTTTACATGAATAAGAATGCTTCTTTATCATCATCCAATGTTTTTTCCTTGAGAAGAAAAAACTATAAGGAAGGGGTTCAGACATAAGGTCAATTTACGGTTGATGATAAGAGAAATAAGTACTGAATCCATGTTTTATAGGGGTCTGCCTAGTGATTGTTCCCACCTCACCATGTGGGAACATCTGAAAAGGGCTCATAAATCAGGGCAAAGATCAATCCTTAGATGAGCTTGAAGGAAGAGAGCAATCATTGACTTCACTGGATAAGTTAGTATTAAACATTTCATTGGGGGAAAAAGGGAAGAAAATACTTAGGTTGTAAATTTGATCTATTTTATCCATACTTGCTAAGGAAGAGGAGGGAAAAAGAGTATTTTCTGAGCATGCAAGGGATTTTTGAATATATGTGCTACTAGAAAATCAAAAGGGAAAAATGTCTGTCTATATGGGGTTTAACTTATATGCAGAGTACATCATGAGAAACGCTGGGCTGGAAGAAGCACAAGCTAGAATCAACATTGCTGGGAGAAATATCAATAACCTCAGATATGTAGATAATACCACCCTTATGGCAGGAAGTGGAGACGAACTAAAGAGCCTCTTGATGAAAGTGAAAGAGGAGAGTGAAAAAGTTGGCTTAAAGCTCAACATTCAGAAAACGAAGATCATGGCATCTGGTCCCATCACTTCATGAGAAATAGATGGGGAAACAGTGGCTGACTGTATTTTCTGGGGCTGCAAAATCACTGCAGATGGTGATTGCAGCCATGAAATTAAAAGACGCTTACTCCTTGGAAGGGAAGTTATAACCAACCTAGACAGCATATTAAAAAGCAGAGACATTACTTTGTCAACAAAGGTCCATCTAGTCAAGGCTAGAAAAACTATTGGTTTTTCCAGTAGTCATGTATGGATGTGAGAGTTGGACTATAAAGAAAGCCAAGTGCAGAAGAATTGATGCTTTTGAACTGTGGTGTAGGAGAAGATTCTTGAGAATCCCTTGGACTGCAAGGAGATCCAACCAGTCCATTCTAAAGGAGATCAGTCCTGGGTGTTCTTTGGAAGGACTTATGTTGAAGCTGAAACTCCAATACTTTGGCCACCTGATGTGAAGAGCTGACTCATTTGAAAAGACCCTGATGCTGGGAAAGATTGAGGGCAGGAGGAGAAGGGGGCGACAGAGGATGAGATGGCTGGATGCCATCACTGACTCGAAGGACGTGAGTCTGGGTGAACTCTGGGAGTTGGTGATGGACAGGGAGGCCTGGCATGCTATGATTTATGGGGTTGCAGGGAGTCGGACATGACTGAGTGACTGCGCTGAACTGAACTGATGGAGTTTACAACATATTGGAGGAAAGGAGTTAATCTCATAGGGACATTCACAGAATGTTTAAAACCAACAAATATGATTAAATTCCAAATGAATGATCAGAGCTTTGCCAAATTAAAAGGTTTTATAAGTTGGTGACCAGGATCTTGAACATTCTATAACCCATATGTAAAAGAAATGGCTAAAGAAATTTGATTTACTCAGGTGATTTGGAAGAAGAAGAGGATTTTAAAAGTATACTGCTTGACATACTTTTATGAAGTGAATACACCTCAGAGTTGTTCAAAATTGAGAAAGGAGTACATCAAGACTGTATATTGTTACCTTGCTTATTTAACTTCTATGCAGAATATATCATGTGAAATGCTGGGTGGATGACTCATAGCTGGAATAAAGATTGCTGGGAGAAATATCAACAACTTCAGATATGTAGATGATACCACTCTAATGGCTGAAAGTTAAGAGGAACTAATGTGCTTCGTAATGAGGGTTAAAGAAGACAATGAAAAAAGTGGGCTTAAAACTCAACATTCAAAAAACCAAGATCGTGACATCCAGTCTCATCACTTCATGGCAAATAGATGGGGAAACAGTGATAGACTTTATTTTCCTGGGTTCCAAAATCAAGATGGTGACTTCAGCCATGAAATTGAAAGACGGTTGCTCCTTGGAAGTAAAGCTATGACCAACCTAGACAGCATATTAAAAAGCAGAGACATCACTTAGCTGACAAAGTCCCTAAATTCAAAGCTATGGTCTTTCCAGTAGTCATGTACAGATGTGAGAGTTGGACCATAAAAGACTGAGTGCCAAAGAATTGATGCCTTTGAATTGTGATGCTGGAAAACACTCTTGAGAGTCTCTAGGACTGCAAGGAGATCAAGCCAGTCAATCCTAAAGGAAATCAGCTCTAAATATTTGTTGGAAGGACTGATGCTGAAGCTCCCATACTTTGGCCACCTGATGGGAAGAGCTGATTCATTGGAAAAGAGCCTGATGCTGGGAAAGATTGAGGGCATGAGGAAAAGGGGGCGAAAAGGATGAAATGATTGGATGGCCTCACTGACTCAATGGACAAGAGTTTGAGCAAACTCTGGGAGATAGTGAAGTACAGGGAAGCCTGGTGTGCTTCAGCTTATGGGGTCGTAAGGAGTTGGACATGACTTAGTGACTGAACAACACCACTACCACAACCTGGATTACCAGTTCTTAGACCAAAAATATCACCCACACTTCACTAACACCCTTCTCAAGTTCCCTTCTAGTCACATCCCTCAGGTAATCAGTGTGAGGGCTTCCAGTAACATAGATTAATTTTGTCTGTTTTTACACTTTATATAAATAGAACCCCACAGTATGTATAATTTTCTTTCGTTCAAATTGTATTTTTGTGATTCAGCCACATTGCTGTGCTTAGTCATAGAGTTTTCATGCTCATTGTTTTATAGTATTCCACTGTGTGACTATATCATGATATATTGTTTCTACCGTTGATGGGAATTTGAATAGTTTCTAGTTTGAAACCATGACAAATATGCCGCTATGAATAGTCTAGTACATATACCTCAGTGAACAAACACACACATTTTAGTATCTGTTAAGTGTGTTTGTGTGTGTAATTATTGCATCACAGGGAATCTAGGAGACACTGCTCAATAGTTTTCCGAGGCTGTTGTACCAATTTATATTCCCACCAATAATATGTGGAGATTATGTGATGTTTGAATTTACTCAAGAGAATACTACTTAACTTCCACTACTACTTAAGGGTAGAAGTTAAAGAGAAGCAAGTGTGGCCTAAATGTTAGGCAGAAATTTTGGTCATTTGGAAATTCACAAACAGAAACTGGGACAGTGAAAAATAGTTTCTTGTCTCTAGAGGTGCTAGACCGTGATGGGATGGATGGTTTTTATTGGAAAGGAAGGTGAGCTGGAGGATTCCAAGTCCGCTTCCTTCTATGGACTTTTTAGATCACAATTAGTAAACTATGGAAACTGAAAGATGCAGGAGGTTAAAAGTGGTCATTGGCATGGACCAGATAGTCAGATGGTAGGAGACCAGATGTGAGTCACCAGGAATGACTACAAAGACAGTGCTGACTGTGAATGAAGGCAGAAGCCACTCAATAAAGGGAGACAGGTACTTGGAACTGAATAGGATGTAGTGGAGTTGAATGGGGTCATAAAAAGAAATAATATACTAGTAGATGGAAGAAAAAGGAGTGGTTTAGTTGCAGCCACAGGTTTATTTTAGAGTGTGTATGGAACACAGGTTGACTCAGTTCAGTGCTGGATGCTTAGAACCAATCGGAAGCATCCTAAAGGAAAGTGGAGAATTTGATCATCTCTATCAGAGGTCAAAGGATGCCTGAAAAATGCCCTGGAGGAGAGTTATTCCATAGGGTCCTGGCCAGATAACACTCCCCAGGGCATAAGAACATGGCAACATTTCTGCAAAACTGATTGGAGACTATGCTTCTATACCTGTCTCCTTTACACTTCAACCTCTAGGAAGCTTAGAATCAAACTTAAATGTTTAATTGCAAGTAGTCTGTTGGCTTATATCCTACATATTTGCAATTTTCCATCCTCTTATCTTTGAAGCTTGTGGTAGACAGAATTCTGTGATAGGCCATAAGAAGCCATTCCCTTGAATAATCCTCCCCTCTGCTTTGTGTGGGCAGAGCCTAATCACTCTCATGATTAGGTTACATGATATGGCAAAGGTGGATTTTTGCAAATGTAATTAAAGTCCCTAATCAGTTTACTTTGAGTTAATAAAAAGAGATTTTCTTTGGTGAGCCTGACCTAATCAGACAAGTCCCTTAGAGCAAGTCTGGAGATTAGAAATTTGAAGCTTAGGTTTTCCTGCTGAGCTTAGAAAAGCAAGCTATCATGAGTTCTACAGATATAAAAAAATGAATTCTGCCAACGGCCACATGAGTTCACAAGACGACTCTAAGGCTCAGATGAGACCTGAACAAGGTCCCAGATAGGTTGTTGTCAGATTCCTGAGTCGTGGAAGCTGTGAGATAATAAATGTTTTTAAGCTGCTCAATTTGTTACACAGCAATGCTAAGTCGCTTCAGTCGTGTCCGACTCTGTGTGACCCCATAGACGGCAGCCCCCCAGGCTCCGCTGTCCCTGGGATTCTCCAGGCAAGAACACTGGAGTGGGTTGCCATTTCCTTCTCCAATGCATGAAAGTGAAAAGTAAAAGTTAAGGCACTCAGTCATGTCCGACTCTTAGCGACCCCATGGACTGCAGCCAACCAGGCTCCTCTATCCATGGGATTTTCCAGGCAAGAGTATTGGAGTGGGGTGCCATTGCCTTCTCTGTACACAGCAATAGATAAGTAATGTTAATATATACATTTTCACTCATCTCTATCTCAGTTTTATCCTTTATTTGTTGTGTAGATGGCCTCTTTATTTTCTTTGTAATTTGAGTAAAACTGAATGAATTAAGGAATCAATAGTGTCCTAGGACCCCTGACACCTACTCCAGAGTGACAGGGGTGATGCTGTCCCCTCCCTCACATTGGGCTCCCTCCCACCTCTGTGACTTGCATTTATCTCTACTTCTTCAAACTTCATCCTAACTTAGAGGCTCAGCTTGAGTTCTCCGTCCTCCATAATTCTTACAATCTGAGTTTTTGGAGGTTTGTTTTCTGTTTTTCTTTCTAAAATCCCTACAGCAGGGGTTTCTAGTCTGAGGGCTGATGGCATCATAATTACTTCAGGGAGGTTTTAAAAATGCAGCATTCTCTCCCTCTCTGCCTTTTCTAGAAATTCTGGTTCATTACTGAACTTCTGAAAACCTTCCCAGGTTATATCACTGGGCATCGAGGTTTGGTAACAGTTGCCCTGTCATTCTTAACACAATGTTGGCTCTGTATATAGTGTCCTGTGTGACTTACTGCCTGGTCTTGAGGCTTTCAAAACTTTAATCCAAATATGTAAATTACCTGTAGCCTGGACAGCATATTGTGCATTTCTTTAATATTAACCTTGGTTTTATTATGTTTATACTAGTAGCTTCCCTTTGGCTTTCCTTCCTCAATTATTTGATAATTTTCTTTTTGTGTATATTTTTGTATTAATAAGTAATCACAAATCTTTGTTGGGTGGGGTGAGATTGGGGATGAATAAATAGAAAACCAGTGTCCTCATCCCTAATATTTTAATATATGTGAATCTTGTTTCCTTGGCAACAGTAAAATTTTCTAAACCACAAACTCTGACTTATCCTCTTTCATGCCCTCATTATACCTTGCACATTTTGAGCATATAGGAATGGTGTTCAGAAAACTAAAGACTGATGCTTGGACTGATAAGCTTCTTGCTTTATACAAAGAGTATTCCTTCCTCTCCTTTCCGCTCCCACCTTGTCTCCTTCCTCACCTGCTTCTCCTATCTTTTGAAGCATTGAACAAAGAATTACTCTTTTCCCTGGACTCAATCATTCGAGGCTGGCACAATGCAGAGATAAGGCTTTAGAATTCATAGGAGGACTCTTTGTCTCTTTCAGGGGGTTTCATCTGCCTGAAATGGCTTTACCTGAGGTATATATTTTTTTAACCTCCTGGTTCTGTGAACAGGCACAGTTTAGACCCAAGACTGGAGGTATGAGCAGGAAAGAGCAGGAGGAATAATCACTGGATGCTGCCCTTTCCCATTATAAAGCCTCATTAAATGGGCTGCATTCGAGACAGCAACTACGCCCTTTTATGCCAAAGCACACCTCTGTGGTACCACTGGAAATGGTCTTGTGCAAGCTATATTATATTTGGTGAGTGGAACATTATTGCGTGGGGAGGCTGGTTTATCATATAGAGCTGAGGAATGTTCCAGGAAGTTCTACAGAGACAGTCATTGTGGAAAAACTGATAAATTGTACTCCTCTAAATACTCCTTTGAAGCCTTTTCAACTGTTCTGAAAATGTATACTCTCTTGGGCAGTGAGGAGTCTCCTGTATCTCTCTACTTGTCCTTTCTGTAAATCTCTTTTTACTTCGATTCTCCTCAATGGGCGACTGTTTTTTTTTTTTTTTTTTTGCCATTGACTTTTTCTTGAATGTATTTGTATCCAAAGATCTGAACTGGCCAGGTGGGCATGATAAAATATGCTGTGTATTTATGTGTGTGTACACATGTGCATATATGCATATAAGCATATGCATTTGAGTTTTGGGGTTCCTGTTTTTTTTTTTTTTTTGCCATTTCCATTAGACAAAATCAGAATGCTATTTCATACATCCTCCAATTTCCAAATTAAACTAATTGAATTTAGAAGGCACTCTATCAGAAACTCAAATAATCCCAGGGCATTTTAAATAGTGGCATTTATCATTTTCTACTAAAATAAAAAAGCACTTTCTGCTTGATGGAAAGGTTTTTGTGCCATTTTCTCCAATATAGTGGGATTACACTTAAACCATTATAAATCTTATCAAAGGTAAGTGTTTGGGCTATTAAATTCTGCCTCTTTCCTACTTCCATCACCCTATGTACTTGTAAGGATATAGAATTTTCACACATGACTCAGAATGTTTCAGTTTTGTTTCTTAGATACATATTTAGTGAGAGCTCATGGAAGCATTATACATTGTGGGTTCTCCGAGCCAACATCTTGGATGTAGAGGAGATCTGTGTAGTAGTGACTGAAGCTGACTAGACTTGGAGTCAACCCAGCCCGAAATGCTGGGCTGGATGAAGCTCAAGCTGGAATCAAAATTGCTGGGAGAATAACCTCAGATATACAGATAACACCACCTTTATGGCAGAAGTGAAGAGGAACTAAAGAGCCTCTTGATGAAGGTGAAAGAGGAGAGTGTAAAAAGCTGGCTTAAAACTTAAAATTCAAAAAATGAACATCATAGCATCTGGTCCCATCACTTCATGGCAAATAGATGGGAAAACAATGGATACAGTGACAGACTTTATTTTCTTGGGCTCCAAAATCACTGTGGATGGTGACTGAAGCCATGAAATTAAAAGATGCTCCTAGGAAGAAAAGCTATGACAAGGCTAGACAGTGTGTTAAAAAGCAGAGATATCACTTTGCCAACAAAGGTCCATATAGTCGAAGCTATGGTTTTCCAGTAGTCATGTATGGATGTGAGAGTTGGACCATTAGAGAAGGCTGAGCACCGAAGAATTGATGCTTTTGAACTGTGGTGTTGGAGAAGGCTCTTGTGAGTCCCTTGGACAGCAAGGAGATCAAACCAGTCAATCCTAGAGGTAATCAACCCTGAATATTCATTGGAAGGACTGATACTGAAGCTCCAATACTTTGGCCACCTGATGCGAATAATTGACTCATTAGAAAAGACCCTGATGCTGGGAAAGATTCAAGGCGAGAGGAGAAGCGGGTGACGGGACGAGATGATTGGATGGCATGCATCATCGATTCAATGGACCTGAGTTTGAGCAAACTCTGGGAGATAGGTTTCCCTGGTGGCTCAGACGGTAAAGCGTCTCTCTGCAATGCAGGAGACCCAGGTTCAATCCCTGGGTTGGGAAGATCCCCTGGAGAAAGAAATGGCAACCCACCCCAATACTCTTGCCTAGAAAATCCCATGGATGGAGGAACCTGGTAGGCTACAGTCCGTGGAATCGCAGAGTTGGACATGACTGAGCAACTTCACTTTCTTTCCGGGAGATAGTGAAGGACTGGGAAACCTGGTCTACTGAAATTCATGGGGTCTCAAAGAGTCCAACACAACTGAGAGACTAGACAACAATAACGCCGTAAGGAGCAACAGAGCCTGTAGGCAGTTGTGTGTCTGTGTGCGCGTGCGTATGCCTGCTCAGTCATGTCCCACTCCTTGCGACCCTATGAACTGTAGCCTGCCATGCTTCTCTGTCCATGGGATTCTCCAGGCAAGAATACTAGAGTGAATTGCCATTGATAGGTGGATTCTTTACCAACAGCACCACCTGGGAAGCCCTTAGGCAGCCATGCAGCACATCAAATACCATCAAATGCTAAACCATGATGGTCCTCAGTTGAAAAAAACCCACATATGTTTAGAGATCCTACATGCCTTACAGTTTCCTTCACCACCTTCATTCTCTGCCTTGGCCTCCAGCTTATGCTGATCACAGGCAGAGAGACGTGGAGAACTAAGTGTGTTGGTCAGTTTCCTTGATAAAGCAGCTCTGGGTGCAGAGTCCCACTCTAGGAGCCACCTTTCAAATTCAGCAACCTAACTTGGCTATTTCTGTATCTCCTGCCACATTGACTTCAAACAGGAACAAGCAGAAAATTTCGCCAAGGATAGCTTAAGCAAAAAGTTCAGTGTTGTTATGACAGATAATTAAGAAAATTGGATGAAGGAAAAAAAAAAGTTTAGCTTCAAGTTCTCTGCACCAGCTGCCTTCAATATTTGGTTCCATGTCTGTCTCCATATTTTTGTGTGTGTATGTGATGGGGGGAAGTGTCCTTTTTGAAACCTGATGAGGACTTTGCATAAGCCGTTCTTGCCCAGGCTTCCAAAGGAGTTATGCCTTCCTTAATCAGACTTACAGAACTATCAAGAATTATGCTTACAGGGAGGTTGTGGTTAGCAGAGCACTGAAAACTGAGTGCACAGGAGTTCTGGGTTAATGACACAGAATTACTTGAAAGTGAATTATTGTACAGGCATGGGATACTTTAAGGGGAATGTGAATTTGATTCTGAGGTTGATAGTTAAATTTCTGGGAGCTGATAGGCATCATTCTCTGCCTTTCTGAATCAAAAATATAAGCAATCATTGGGGCAAAAGAGGAAGCAGTTAATGGTTTAGATAAGTAAGAATTTGGATGTGTTCAAAAGTGGAGGGGACTTTAGCTATTCATCCTAGAAAATAGTTCATCTGTATGCTTGAAGTGGTATGTGCAAGGGTAAACATTGTAGCATTACTTGTAATTCTGCTCAGTTATCACAGTCTAAATGCCCATCAGAAGAGGAAGAATAAAACAAATAACCCTCCATTTATACTACAGAGCCCATGTAGCATTAAAAGAACAGAGGAGACCTATATGTATCCTCACATTAGAAGACCTCTTGGACAAAATAATGAAAACAAACTGTCAAAAACATGTAGAACAGGGTACTGTTTCTGTTTCCAAAATCTTCTAAAATTGTTCATACAGATAATATATGTAAATGGACTGAAAATGTTCTAGAAAGGTAACAAATCATTAATTGTTTTTTCCCCTCTAATTGAGAGGATATCATTGGGAGTACATAAAAAGAAAACTTTTGCTATTCTTCATATTGGTTTCTATATAATTTTTAAACATTTTGAGAATATGTTCATGTTTTAAGAATGATCTACATGTGTGTATGTGTGTATAACTGCATTATTTGTTTATATATACTTTAATAAGGGGATATTCTGAAAGAATATGTCATAGGATTATGAGAAAGGGAGTTATTTTTTCCCAGATAAGTAATCTGAGGTAACCAAAGGTAATACAGAAGAGGAACAGAATCTCAGCTGTCCTCTGGTTGGGTTACAGTTTCCAGACATGGTAATGTCAAATGTGAGATACAAACAAAAGCTGTTAAGATAGCAATCACCAGCTATTTCTCCGTACACATGAAGCAGCATAAGTTATTTGCGAAGAAATCCATTACTCAGGAGTTTAATTTCATTTCAAACAAGTTGAGCTTGTCCCAAACATTCAGTCTTGGGACTGGGGATAACTTGATAAGTGAGCTACAGTCTTGGTCCTAGAGGGTAAACAGCTGTGGGAAGGACAGGCATGTAAGCACTTATCATTTATTTACAAGTCCCCACTCCAGTAGAAGCCTAAGTGAAGGACTCAAGGGAAGGACAGGCTGTGGGCATGCAAAGAGAAAAACAAATATTGATTGTTTTCAGGGAAATAAGAAATCTATTTTCATGAAGAAGCATATGAAGCATATCCTAGGGTCTAGGATGGACACAGAGGGAATAAAGATGGGACAGGGCTGATGGCTTGGGAACCTGATGATGGTTCAAAGACTAGAGGTTTTGATGCTGATGAAAGTTCATTTCTGGAAGTTAACAGTGATAATAATTAGTTGAAACAATAATATTGGATGTGAACCTTCCAGGGACCTGAACAAAGGCAACTTTATATGGCTAACAGGTGACATATCCTTTTTTTATTGAAGTATAGTTGACTTATAATATTATGTTAGTTTCAGGTGTATAGCAAAAGGATTAACTTTTATGTATGTATATATATGTATGTGTGTATATATGCTATTTTACATATTCTTTTCCATTATAGGTTATTACAAGATATTGAGCATAGTTCCCTGTGCTATACAGTAGCTGTATAATAGCTGACATTTTTTGATCATTTTGTTCTTGTTGTTCAGTCACCCAGTCGTGTCTAACTCTTTGTGACCCCATGGACTGCAGCATGCCAGGCCTCCCTGTTCCTCACCATCTCCCGAAGTTTGCCCAAGTTCATGTCCTTTGCATGGGTGATGCCATCCAGCCATCTCATTCTCTAATACCCACTTTTCCTTCTGCCTTCAATCTTTCCCAGCATCAGGGACTTTTCCAATGAGTCAGCTGTTCACATCAAGTGACCCAAATACTGGAGCTTCTGCTTCAGCATCAGTCCTTCCAATGAGTATTCACAGTTGATCTCCCTTATGATTGATTGGTTTGATCTCCCTGTAGCCCAAGAGACTATCAGAAGTCTTCTCCAGCATCACAATTCAAAGGCATCAATTCTTTGGTGATCTGCCTTCTTTACAGTCCAGCTCTCACAACTGTACATGACACTGGGAAGACCATAGCCTTAACTGTATGGACCTTTGTTGACAGAGTAATGGCTCTGCTTTTCAACACTGTCTGGGATTGTCAGAGCTTTCCTGCTGAGAAGAAGTCATCTTCTGATTTTGTGGCTGCAGTCACCGTCTGCAGTGATTTTAGAGCCCAAGAAAGGGAAATCTGTCACTGCTACCACCTTTCCCCCTTCTATTTGCCATAAAGTAACTGGGCCGGATGCCATGATCTTAGTTTTTTTAATATTCAGTTTTAAGCCAACTCCTTCATTCTCCTCCTTCACTCTCATCAAGAGGCTCTTTATTTCCTCTTTGCTTTCTGCCATTAGAGTAGTATCACCCATATATCTGAGGTAGTTGACATTTCTCCCATCTGTCTTGATTTCAGCTTGTAATTCATCCAGCCTGGCTTTTCTCATGATGTGCTCCATGCATAGGTTAAATAAACAGGTTGACACCAGACAGCCCTGTGGTACTCTTTTCTCAGTCCTGAATCAATCAGTTCTTCCATGCATGGTTCTAACTGTTGCTTCTTGATCTGCTTACAAGTTTCTCAGGAGACAGATAAGATGGTCTGTTATTCCCATTTCTGTAAGAGCTTTCCGCAGTTTATTATGATTCATATAATCAAAGGCTTTGGCATAGTTGATTAAACAGAGGTAGATGTTTTTCTGGAATTCCTTTGATTTCTCTGTGATCCAGTGAATGTTGGCAATTTTATCTCTGGTTCCTCTGTCTTTTCTAAACCCAGCTTGGACATCTGGAAATCCTTGGTTCACTTAATGCTGAATCCTAGCGTGCAAGATCTTAAGCATGGCTTTACTAGCATGCAATTGTCTGATGGTTTGAATGTTCTTTATTACTACCCTTCTTGGGAATTGGGCTGAGGATTGACCTTTTCCAGTCCTGTGGCCACTGCTAGGTCTTCCAGATTGCTGACATATTGAGTGCAATACTTTGATAGCATCATCCTTTAGGGTTTTGAATAGCTCTACTGGAATTTCATCACATCCACTAGCTTTATTGACAACAGTGCTTCCTAAGTCCCACTTGACTTTGCATTCCAGAATGTCTGGCTCTGGGTGACTGACCACACCATCATAGTTATCTGGTTCCTTAATATCTGTTCTTGTATCTCTTCTTGAACTCTTCTGCATCTACAAGGTCTCTACCATTTCTATTCTTTATTGTGCCCATCTTTGGATGAAATGTTCCCTTGATAATTCCACTTTTCTTGAAGAAATCTCTAGTCTTTCCCCTTCTGTTGTTTCCCTGTATTTCTATGCACTGTTCACTGAAGAAGGCCTTCTTGTCTCTCTTTGCTATTCTTTGGAACTCTGTGTTTAGTTAGATGTGTCCTTCCCTTTCTCCCTTGATTTTTGCTTCTCTTCTTTCTTCAGCTATTTGTAAGGCCGCCTCAGATAACCACTTTGCCTTCTTACTTTTCTTTTTCTTTGGGGTGGTTTTGTTCACTGCCTCCTGTACAATATTATGGACCTCCATCCACAGTTGCTCTGTTTACTACATCTAATCCCTTGAATCTATTCATTACCTCCATAATAGCTGACATTTTTTGATTGCTTTACCTGTTGTTATAGCTGACATTTCTTGAACACTTTACTATGTTCTTGGTACTCTGCTAAGTATATTAGGTGAGTTATCTTACTGAATCCCTAAAAGTAATCCCATGATGTAAATAGCATTGTAATCCTACCTATGGTGTGGTAATGTTGTGATTTCCATTTTATAAATAAGCCATGTTAAGACTCAAAGAAACTTACTTATAACACCAGATATAAATAGCTCCAAACCTCTGATTTTATTTATGCGGATATGGCCCCCAGAAATAGACAAGCTCAAGTTTTTCTTGTAAAGGGAATAACTGGTAAGTATAGTTTCCAGAGGTCAAGTACCTTCAGTAGATAAGAACATAACACATGGCTATCCTAAAGGACTGTTAAAATGGTGACAGGATGAAAATCACATCATAAAATACGTCCAGGAAATCCATATGAAGGTTGGCTCCACCTCTGGTTATGGTAGTAAACAAGGAGGAAAGGAAAACTGAACAGAAGCTAAAGCTCCCCAAAATGGCAGCATGTCTGAAGCTCGTTAGTTGTAGACAGTACAACTAGTTAGTTGTAGACTTTGTGAGAGAAATCATTTTTGAAATGAGTAATGCATGCAAACCATTCCTGTGCAAAGCTTTTCATTTTACTAAATGGGTGATGGCAAGAATATTGGGCATTGAGTTTGGGGTTCAGGGGGAAGCTGGGTTTGGAGGAAACAGCAGCAGCTTCCTCATCAGCCCAATTCTTTAATGTAATTTTGGGTTTGTAGCTAGCAGTTTAGCCTTGAATCTAGTTCCCAGCCCTCCCAACCATTTTGCGAGTCACTCATCAAGTTTTTAAAAATAATTTGCTTCTGAATCAATCAGTATCAGTTCCAAAGTAGAGTTGATGCTAGTCTTTTGGTAGTGCTGTTTTTCTTGGTTTTGTACAAACATTCTTTCAACAGAAAATTATCAGTTACTTACTATTTGCTGAGTACTTACCCAGGTATTAAAGATAAAAATACTTGATGATGCTTTTTCTATTTCTAGTCCATGTATTATATATACAGTCAGGAAAGTTTCTTTAAACAATTTTAAATAATTTCTTTAAATCTAAGGATTTTTCTGTAAGATATATGGGGATATTAATATCTTAGAGGACTGTAATGCAATTTAGCATATATTGCATAAAGCTTGTTTAAAATGTTTTATTGTAATCAACTCTGAATTAATTTCTATTGTTAAATTAGCCTATTTCCTCTTTGGCTGTTGCTCTCATCTTTTGTCCTCATTTACATAATTCTCTATTTCAGTTAATTTCTCTTTTTTCTTTTTAAGAAAAGTAACTTGATTGTTAAATTTGCTCTATTATTACCTCTTCTTTGTAATTAAAAGGTATAGCAAAGTTTAAAAAAAGACTAATAAAAAAATCATACCTTTGTCTTCAGAATATCCTTCAGTGCATTTTCACTGAGGGTCAGGGGAAGGTAAATTTTTTGTTTTAGTAAGTCTGAAGAGTTTGTTTGTTTATATCTTTTTCTCATGCTTGGGTTGTATTTTGTAGCTCAATTTGGAATTCTAGGTTTATAGTTATTACCCCTCAGCATTTTGAAGACATTATTCTCTTGTGTTCAGGGACTTACTTTTGCCAACTAGAAATATGTTGTCAGGCTAGCTATTCTAACAGGCTTTCATTTGTATGTCACTGTAAAAATGATCTCTATTAAGTATTAAGATTTTCTCTTTAGCTTGATGTTTGTATAGTTTTAATATTATACATGTTGATAGGAATTTACTTTTATTTATACTGTACTTCCATCAGAAAAACACATGTTCAGTTTTGGAAACATTTTAGCCATTATTTTTTAGAATATTTGTTCTATGTTATCTTATTTTCTTTTTGTTTTTTAGGGGGGATTCTGTAGATACATTTTAGAACATTTCAATCAATTTTCCCCATCTACAACTTTTTATTTGTGCTTCATTCAAAGTGAATTCATTAGTACAATTTTTAAATTCTTAATGCTCTCTTTGATTGTCAGGTTTTATCTGCTTATGGTGTTTTATTTCAGACCATGGTTTTCTCTTCTAGATGTATAATCCTTCTTCACACTGACTTGTTTATGTTTTTTACTTGCCTGTTCTATATCACAATTTCTCATTCCTTTTATTAATACTATTCCATTTTATATTTTGATTTTTACTTGTTCTTTTCTTCAGCTCTATTGAGGTATACTTGACAAAAATGGCATATTTTAAAGCATTCTGTATGATGATAAAGCTGAAACTCCAGTACTTTGGCCACCTCACGCGAAGAGTTGACTCATTGGAAAAGACTCTGATGCTGGGAGGGATTGGGGGCAGGAGGAGAAGGGGACGACAGAGGATGAGATGGCTGGATGGCATCACTGACTTGATGGACGTGAGTCTGAATGAACTCCAGGAGTTGGTGATGGACAGGGAAGCCTGGCGTGCTGCGATTCATGGGGTCACAAAGAGTCGGACACTACTGAGCAACTGAACTGAACTGATGATGTTTTGGTATAGATATACATTGTAAAATGAGTACCACAATCAAGCTAATTAACAATAACATCACCTCATATAGTTATGATTTTGTGTATGTGTGTTTGGTGAGACACTCAAAATCAAATCTAATAAATTTCAAGTACACAATATAGTATTACTAATTATACCACCCTGCTATACATTGTATCTCCAGAATTTATTCATCCTGCCGCTGAGCCTTGGTACCCTTTAACAAACATGTTCCCGTTTCCCTCATCCCCCACAGCCCTGGATAGCACTAGTCTACTCTCTCCTTTTATGAGTTAAACTACTTTTGGATTTCTCACTTAGGTTATTTCTATATCCTGGCCATTATGAATAGTGCTGCAATGAATACAGAATCATAGATGTCTCTTTGATACAGTGATTTTGTTTCCTTTGGCTATACACCTGGGAGTGGGATTGCTGGGTCATATGGTAGTTCTATTTTTAATGTTTTGAGGAATCTCCATATTGTTTTCTAGAGTGGCTGTGGCAATGTGTGGTCTAGCCAACAGTGTGAAAGTTTCCCTTTATTCCGTATCCTTGTGAACACTTGTTATTTTTTGCCTTTTTGATAATACATATTTTGGGGAGGACAAGGGGAAACTACTTTATTTATTTTTCTTTTATTGAGGTGTAGTTGTTGTACATATTATATAAGTTACAGGTATACAGTATAGTAGGGCTTCCCTGGTGGCTCAGTGGTAAAGAATCTGCCTGCCAGTGCCTACCAGTGCAGAAGATGTGGGTTCAATTTCTGGGTCAGGAAGATCCCCTGCAGAAGGAAATGGCAGCCCACTGCTGTAATCTTGCCTGGAAAATCCCATGGACAGAGGAGCCTGGCAAGGTACAGGGCATGGGGTCACAAAGAGTTGGACACGGCTTAGTGACTCAGATGACATTATACCTACTACTGTAGGGCAAGAATCCCTTAGAAGAAATGGAGTAGCCATTATAGTCAAGAAAAGAATCTGAAAAGCAGTACTTGGATGCAATCTCAAAAATGACAGAATGATCTCTGTTTGTTTCCAAGACAAACAATTCAATATCATGTAATCCAAGTCTATGCCCTGACCAGTAATGCTGAAGAAGCTGAAGTTGAATGGTTCTATGAAGACCTACAAGACCTTTTAGAACTAACACCCAAAAAAGATGTCTTTTTCATTATAGGGGACTGGAATGCAAAAGTAGGAAGTCAAGAAACACCTGGGGTAACAGGCAAATTTGGCCTTGGAGTACAAAATGAAGTAGGGCAAAGGCTAATAGAGTTTTGCCAAGAGAACACAATGGTCATAGCAAACACCTTCTTCCAACAACAAGAGAAGACTCTACACATGGACCTCACCAGATGATCAACACTGAAATCAGATTGATTATATTCTTTGCAGCCAAAGATGGAGAAGATGTATACAGTCAGCAAAAACAAGACCAAGAGCTGACTGTGGCTCAGATCATGAACCCCTTATTGCCAAATTCAGACTTAAATTGAAGAAAGTGGGGAAAACCACTGGACCATTCAGGTATGACCTAAATCAAATCCCTTATGATTATGCAGTGGAAGTGAGAAATAGATTTAAGGGACTAGATCTGATAGACTGCCAGATGAACTATGGATTGAGGTTCATGACATTGTATAGGAGACAGGGATCAAGACCATCCCCAAGAAAAAGAAATGCAAAAAAGCAAAATGGTTGTCTGAGGAGGCCTTACAAATAGTTGTGAAAAGAAGGGAAGCAAAAAGCAAAGGAGAAAAGGAAAGATATACCCATTTGAATGCAGAGTTCCAAAGAATAGCAAGGAGAGATAAGAAAGCCTTCCTCAGTGATCAGTGCAAAGAAATAGAGGAAAAGAATAGAATGGGAATGACTAGAGATCTCTTCAAGAAAATTAGAGATACCAAGGGATTATTTCTTGCAAAGATGGGCTAAATAAAGGACAGAAACTGTATGGACCTAAAAGAAGCAGAAGATATTAAGAAGAGGTGAGAAGAATACACAGAAGAATTGTACAAAAAAGATCTTCATGAACCAGATAATCACGATGGTGTGATCACTCACCTAGAGCCAGACATCCTGGAATGCAAAATCAAGGGGGCCTTAGGAAGCATCACTATGAACAAAGCTAGTGGAGGTGATGGAATTCCAGTGGAGCTGTTTCAAATCCTAAAAGTGCTGTGAATCCTAAATAGTGCTGTGAAAGTGCTGCACTCAATATGCCAGCAAATGTAGAAAACTCAGCAGTGGCCCCAGGACTGAAAAAGGTCAGTTTTCATTCCAGTCCCTAAGAAAGGCAATGCCAAAGCATGATCAAACTACCACACAATTGCACTCATCTCACACACATTTGTAAAATAATGCTCAAAATTCTACAAGCCAGGCTTCAAAAACATGTGAACTGTGAACTTCCAGATATTCAAGCTGGTTTTAGAGAAGGCAGAGGAACCAGAGATCAAATTGCCAACATCCACTGGATCATGAAAAAAGCAAGAGAGTTCCAGAAAAACATCTATTTTTGCTTTATTGACTATGCCAAAGCCTTTGACTGTGTGGATCACAATAAACTGTGGAAAATTCTGAAAGAGATGGGAATACCAGACCACCTGACCTCCCTCTTGAGAAACCTATATGCAGGTCAGGAAGCAATAGTTAGAACTGGACATGAAACAGCTGGCTCATTCCAAATTGGGAAAGGAGTATGTCAAGGCTGTATATTGTCACCCTGCTTATTTAACTTATATGCAGAGTACATCATGAGAAACACTGGGCTGGAAGAAGCACAAGCTGGAATCAAGATTGCTGGGAGAAATATCAATAACCTCAGATATGCAGATGACACAACCCTTATGGCAGAAAGCGAAGAAGAACTAAAGAGCCTCTTGATGAAAGTGAAAGAGGAGAGTGAAAAAGTTGGCTTAACACTCAGCATTTGGAAAACTAAGATCATGGCATCTGGTCCCATCACTTCATGGCAAATAGATGGGGAAACAGTGGAAACAGTGTCGGACTTTATTTTTCTGGGCTCCAAAATCACTGCAGATGGTGACTGCACTCATGAAATTAAAATATGCTTACTCCTTGGAAGAAATGTTATGACCAATCTGGACAGCATATTAAAAAGCAGAAACATTACTTTGTCAACAAAGGTCTGTTTAGTAAAAGCTATGGTTTTTCCAGTAGTCATGTATGGATTTGAGGGTTGGACTATAAAGAAAGCTGAGTGCCAAAGAATTGATTCTTTTGCTTTTTTTTTTAATATAAATTTATTTATTTTAATTGCAGGTTAATTACTTTACAATATTGTATTGGTTTTGCCATACATCAACATGAATCTGCCACGGGTATACACATGTTCCCCATCCCGAATCCCCCCCTCTCCTCCCTCCCCATACCATCCCTCTGGGTCATCTCAGTGCACCAGCCCCAAGCATCCAGTATCATGCATTGAATCTGGACTGGCGATTCGTTTCATATATGATATTATACATGTTTCAATGCCATTCTCCCAAATCATCCCACCCTCTCCCTCTCCCACAGAGTCCAAAAGACCGTTCTATACATCTGTGTCTCTTTTGCTGTCTCGCATACAGGGTTATCGTTACCATCTTTCTAAATTCCATACATATGCGTTAGTATACTATATTGGTGTTTTTCTTTCTGGCTTATTCTTTTGAACTGTGGCATTTGAGAAGGCTCTTGAGAGTCCCTTGGAGTGCAAGGAGATCCAACCAGTCCCTCCTAAAGGAAATCAGTCCTGAATATTTTTTGGAAGGCCTGATGTTGAAACTGAAACTCCAATACCTGACGCAAAAGAGCTGACTCATTTGAAAAGACCCTGATTCTGGGAAATATTGAATGTGGGAGGGAAGGAGATGACAGAGGATGAGATTGTTGGATGGTATCACTGACTTAATGGACAAGATTTTGAGTAAACTTCAGGAGTTGGTGATGGGCAGGGAGGCCTTGTGTGCTGCAGTCCATGGGGTCGCAAAGAGTTGGACACGACTGAGCAACTGAACTGAACTGAGCACCTTTTCATGTACTTGTTGGCCATATATGTGTATCTTCTTTTGTTGTCAGTTTTAGTTTTTTGTTTGTTTTTGTTTTTTGTTTTTTTTTGTCAATGAATTCTCTGAATTAAAAATTTTTTTTCTCTACTCAGTTTCCATGTACTTTGTTTTCCATTTCATCTTGAGTGTAGACTTTCCCCCATTTTCTCTGTATGCTTCTCTATCTAGAGGATTAGTGGATACCTCTGGAAGACTTAAAAAATACCCAATCCAAAATCAGGGTTTATGTGAGTGACTTGCTGCATCTATCCAGTAATATAAAATCGGGCACATATCATATAAAGCTGAGCAAATAAATGACTTGGTTAAACTTTTATCTTTGAGACAGCCTGTCCTCCTATTGTACAGATCAGCAAACTCTATTATCTGAAGTCTAGGATAGCAATTTGTACCATCCTTCTTTTAAGTTTGAGAAACTCTTTTTTCTGAAGGTAACATGCTGCGTTTTGGCTTCAAACTTAATAGAAATTTATTTTTATGTTTTATTCTTTTAATTAGAAGATAATTACTTTACAATATTGTGATGATTTTTGCTATACATCAACATGAATAGGCATTAGGTATACATAGGTCCCCTCCTTGACCCACCTCTACCTCCTTCCCCATTATTTGTTCTAGTTCTGTGAAAAATACCATTGATAGTTTGATAGGGATTGCAGTGAATATATAGATTGCTGTGAGTGGTACAGTCGTTTTCACATTATTGATTCTTCCAATCCAAGAACATGGTTTATCTCTACATATGTTTGTGTGATCAATGATTACTTTTCAATGTCTTAGAGTTTTCTGCATACAAGTCTTTTGTCTCTTTCAGTAAATTTATTCCTAAGAATTTTATTCTTTTTGTTGCAATGATGAATGAAATTTTTTTCTTTAATTTATCTTTCTGATTTTTCATTGTTAGTGTATAGGAATGCAAAAGATTTCTGTGTATTAAATTTATATCCTGCGACTTTACTATATTCATTGATTTGTTGTTGTTTAGTTGCTTAGTCGTGTCTGACTCTTTGTGACCTCATGTCTCCCGGAGTTTGCTCACACTCATGTCCATTGAGTTGGTGATGCCATCCAATCATCTCATCCTCTGTCATCCCCTTCTCCTTCTGCCTTCAATCTTTCCCAGCATCAGGTTTTTTCCCTAATGAATCAGCTCTTTGCATCAGGTGGCCTAAGTATTGAAGCTTCAGCTTTAGCACCAGTCCTTTCAATGAATATTCAGGACTGATTTCCTTTAGGATTGACTGGTTTGATCTCCTTGTAGTCCAAAGGACTCTCAAGAGTCTTCTCCAACACTACAGTTCAAAAATATGAATTCTTTGTTGCTCAGCCTTCATCATGGTCCAATACTCATATCCATACATGACTACTGGAAATATCATAGCTTTGACTGGATGGACCTTTGTCACCAAAGTAATGTCTCTGCTTTTTAATATGCTGTCTAGCTTTGTCATAGTAGATAGTTTTTCTGGAATTCTCTTGCTTTTTCTATGATCCAGTGGATGTTGGCAATTTGATCTCTGGTTCCTCTGCCTTTTCTAAATCCAGGTTGTATATCTGAAAGTTCTCGGTTCACATACTGTTGAAGCCTAACTTGAAGGATTTTGAGCATTACTTTGCTAGCATGTGAAATAAGTACAATTGTGCAGTCATTTGAACATTCTTTGGCATTGTAGTTCTTTAGTATTGGAATGAAAACTGACCTTTTCTAGCCCTATGGCTACTGCTGAGTTTTCTAAATTTGCTAGCATATTGAGCACACCACTTTCACAGCAGCATCTTTTAGGATTTGAATTAGCTCAACTGGAATTCCATCACCTCCACTAGCTTTGTGGATAGTAATGCTTTCTAAGGCCCACTTGACTTCACATTCCAAGATGTCTGGCTCTAGGTGAGTGATCACACCATTATGGTTACCTGAGTCATTAAGATCTTTTTTGTTTAGTTCTGTGTATTCTTCTCACCTCTTCTTAGTATCTTCTGCTTCTGTTAGGTCTATACAGTTTCTGTCCTTTATTGTGCCCACGTTTGCATGAAATAGTCCCTTGGTATCTCTAATATTCTTGAAGAGATCTCTAGTCATCCCCATTCTATTGTTTTTCTCTATTTCTTTTCATTGTTCACTTAGAAAGGCTTTCTTATCTCTCCTTGCTGTTCTTTGGAAATCTGCATTCAGATGGGTGTATCTTTCCTTTTCTCCTTTGTCTTTTTCTTTTCTTCTTTTCTCGGCTATTTTAAGGCCTCCTCAGACAACCATTTTGCCTTTTTGCATTTCTTTTTCTTGGGGATGGTCTTGATCACTGCCCTATATACAGTGTTACAAACCTGCATCCATAGTTCTTCAGGCACTCTGTCCATCAGATCTAATCCCTTGAATCTATTTGTCACTTCCACTGTATAATACTAAGAGATTTGATTTAGGTCATATCTAAATGGCCTAGTGGTTTTCCGACTTTTTTTAAATTTAAGTCTGAATTTTGCAAATCTGAGTTCATGATCTGAACCAGAGTCAGCTCCTGGTCTTGTTTAGCTGACTATATAGAGCTTCTCCATCTTTATCTGATAAGAATATAATCAATCTGATTTTGGTAATGACCATCTGATGGGGTTCGTGAGTACAGTCATCTCCTGTGTTGTTGGAAGAGGGTGATAGGACCAGTGCATTCTCTTGGCAAAACTCTGTTAGCCTTTGCTCTACTTCATTTTGTATTCTAAGTCCAAACTTGCCTGTCACTCCAGGTATCTCTTGACTTCCTTCTTTTGCATTCCAGTTCCCTATGTGCTTCCCATATTCCCTTGGTGCTTCCCAAGACCTGGGGATGGATCAAGACCATCCCCATGGAAAATAAATGCAAAAAAGCAAAACGGCTGTCTGGGGAGGCCTTACAAATAGCTGTGAAAAGAAGAGAAGCAAAAAGCAAAGGAGAAAAGGAAAGATATAAGCATCTGAATGCAGAGTTCCAAAGAATAGCAAGGAAAGATAAGAAAGCCTTCTTCAGCGTTCAATGCAAAGAAATAGAGGAAAACAACAGAATGGGAAAGACTAGAGATCTCTTCAAGAAAATTAGACATACCAAGGGAACATTTCATGCAAAGTTGGGCTCGATAAAGCATAGAAATGGTATGGACCTAACAGAAGCAGAAGATATTAAGAAGAGATGGCAAGAATACATAGAACTGTACAAAAAAGATCTTTATGACCCAGATAATCACAATGGTGTGATCACTGACCTAGAGCCAGACATCCTGGAATGTGAAGTCAAGTGGGCCTTAGAAAGCATCACTATGAACAAAGCTAGTGGAGGTGATGGAATTCCAATTGAGCTATTCCAAATCCTGAAAGATGATGCTATGAAAGTGCTGCACTCAATATGCCAGCAAATTTGGAAAACTCAGCAGTGGCCACAGGACTGGAAAAGGTCAGTTTTCATTCCAATCCCAAAGAAAGGCAATGCCAAAGAATGCTCAAATTACCACCCAATTGTACTCATCTCACATGCTAGTAAAGTAATGCTCAAAATTCTCCAAGCCAGGCTTCAGCAATATGTGAACTGTGGACTTGCTGATGTTCAAGCTGGTTTTAGAAAAGGCAGAGGAACCAGAGATCAAATTGCCAACATCCGCTGGATCATAGAAAAAGCAAGGGAGTTCCAGAAAAACATCTATTTCTGCTTTATTGACTATGCCAAAGCCTTTGACTGTGTGGATCACAATAAACTGTGGAAAATTCTGAAAGAGATGGGAATATCAGACCGCCTGATCTGCCTCTTGAGAAATTTGTATGCAGGTCAGGAAGCAACAGTTAGAATTGGACATGGAACAACAGACTGGTCCCAAATAGAAAAAGGAGTACGTCAATGCTGTGTATTGTCACCCTGCTTATTTAACTTCTATGCAGAGTACATCATGAGAAACACTGGACTGGAAGACGCACAAGCTGGAATCAAGGTTGCCAGGAGAAATATCAATAACCTCAGATATGCAGATGACACCACCCTTATGGCAGTACGTGAAGAGGAACTCAAAAGCCTCTTGATGAAAGTGAAAGTGGAGAGTGAAAAAGTTGGCTTAAAGCTCAACATTCAGGAAATGAAGATCATGGCATCCGGTCCCATCACTTCATGGGAACTAGATGGGGAAACAGTGTCAGACTTTATTTTGCGGGGCTCCAAAATCACTGCAGATGGTGACTTCAGCCATGAAATTAAAAGACGCTTACTCCTTGGAAGGAAAGTTATGACCAACCTAGATAGCATATTCAAAAGCAGAGACATTACTTTGCCAACAAAGGTTCATCTAGTCAAGGCTATGGTTTTTCCTGTGGTCATGTATGGATGTGAGAGTTGGACTGTGAAGAAGGCTGAATGCCAAAGAATTGATGCTTTTGAACTGTGGTGTTGGAGAAGACTCTTGAGAGTCCCTTGGACTGCAAGGAGATCCAACCAGTCCATTCTGAAGGAGATCAGCGCTGGGATTTCTTTGGAAGGAATGATGCTAAAGCTGAAACTCCAGTACTTTGGCCACCTCATGCGAAGAGTTGACTCATTGGAAAAGAGTCTGATGCTGGGAGGGATTGGGGGCAGGAGGAGAAGGGGACGACAGAGGATGAGATGGCTGGATGGCATCACTGACTCGAAGGACGTGAGTCTGAGTGAACTCCGGGAGTTGGTGATGGACAGGGAGGCCTGGCGTGCTGCGATTCATGGGGTTGCAAAGAGTCAGACATGACTGAGGGATTGAACTGAATTGATGGTGCTTCCCAGATGATTCAATGATAAAGAATCAGCCTACCAATGAAGGAAGCACAGGCGATGGAGGTTTGATCTCTGAGTCCAAAAGGTCCCCTGGACAAGGAAATAGCAACCAACTCCAGAATCCTTGCCTGGAAACTTTGTGGACAGAGGAGGCTAGTGAGCTGCAGTCCATAGGGTCACAAAGAGTTGGACACCATAAAGCAACTTAGCACACATGTACTCCTATGTTGAAAATGACATCTAATTTGGATGTTATTTCTAGAAGGCCTTTAGGTCTTCATAGAATCGTTCAACTTCATCCTCTTTGGCATAGATTGGGGCATAGACCTGGATTACCATGATATTGAGTGGGTTGCCTTGGAAATGAACAGATTATACTGTCATTTTTGAGATTACACACAAGTACTGTATTTTGGACCCTTTTGTTGACTATAAGAGGTACTCCATTTCTTCCAATGGATTCTTGCCCACAGTAGTAGATATAATGGTCATCTGAATTAAATTTACCCATTCCGGTCCATTTTAGTTCACTGATTCCTAAAATGTCAATGTTCACTCTTGCCATCTCCTGTTTGACCACTTCTGATTTACCTTGATTTATGGACCTAACATTTCAGGTTCCTACGCAATATTGTTCTTTGTAGAATTGGGCTTTACTTTCACCACCAGACACATCCACAACTGGGCCTTGTTTCCACTTTGACTCAGCGTCTTCATTCTTTCTGGAGCTATTTCTCTGCTCTTCTCCTGTATCATATTGGGTACTTATTGACTTGGGGAGTTCATCTTTCAGTATCATATCTTTTTATACTTTCCTATTGTTCATGAGGTTCTCAAGGCAAAAATACTGAAGTGGTTTGCCATTCTCTTCTTCAGTGGACCACATTTTGTCAGAACTCTCCACCATGTCCATTTTATAATACACAATTTTGTACTGAAGAGTTTTTTAAAAAAGATAACCTATGTACACGCAGTTATTTTACCTCAAAGTACTTAAAATACAGTGTAAACATTTAAGAGGCACAACAAATTCCACTGTGGTTCAAATATTCATTGATTGGGTAATTTTCTGATAGCATCTTTAGGATTGTCTATGTAGAGAATCATGTTATCTGCAAACAGAGTTTTACTTTTTCTTTTCCAGTCTGAATCCCTGCTATTTCTTTCTATTCTCTGATTACCATGGCTAGGACTTCCAAAACTATGTTGAAGAATAGTGGCGAGAGTGGGCTTCCTTGTATTGTTCTTGAATTTAGAAGAAATGCTTTCAGTTTTTCACCATTGAAGATGTTTGCTGTGGGTTTGTCATATATGGCCTTTATTATGTTGAGATATGTTCCTTCTATGACTATTTTCTGGAATTTTTTTTTTTTATCGTAAGTGGGTGTTGAATTTTGTCACAGGCTTTCTCTGCATCTGTTGGTGATGTTTTTATCTTTCAATTTGCTAATATGGTGAATCACACTGATTAATTTGTATATATTGAGGAATCCTTGCCTTTTTGGGTTAAAGCCCACTTGATTATGTTGTATGATTTTTTTAATGTGTAGTTGGATTCTGTTTGCTGGAATTTTGTTGAGGATTTTTGCATCTATGTTCATCAGTGATATTGGCCTGTAATTTTCTTTCTTTTTTTTTTTTTATTATGGCTTCTTTGTCTGGTTTTGCCATTAGTATGATTGTTACCTTGTAGAATAAGTTTGGGAGTTTTCCTTCCTCTGCAATTTTCTGGAAGAGTTTGAGCAGGATAGGTTTTAGCTCTTCTCTAAACTTTTGGTAGAGTTCACCTATGAAGCCATGTGGCCCTGGACTTTTGTTTGTTGGAAGATGTTTGATTATAGTTTTGATTCCTGTGCTTGTGATTGGTCTGTTCATATTTTCTATTTCTTTCTGGTTCAGTTTTGGAAGGTTACACTTGTCTAAGAATGTCTCTATTTCTTCCAAGTTGTCCATGTTATTGACATACAGTTGCTCAGAGTTTTCTCTTATGATCCTTTGTATTTCTGTGCTGTCTGTTGTAACTGTTATTACATTTCTAATTTTATTGATTTGAGTCTTCTTTTTTTTCTCTTGATGAGTCTGGCTAACAGTTTGTCAATTTGATTATCTCCTCAAAGAATCAGCTTTTAGTTTTTATTGATCTTTGCTATTCTGCTTTATTGACTATGCCAAAGCCTTTGACTGTGTGGATCACAATAAACTGTGGAAAATTCTGAAAGAGATGGGAATACCAGACCACCTGACCTGCCTCTTGAGAAACGTATATGCAGGTCAGGAAGCAACAGTTAGAACTGGACATAGAACAACAGACTGGTTCCAAATAGGAAAAGGAGTACGTCAAGGCTGTATATTGTTACCCTGCTTATTTAACTTATATGCAGAGTACATCATGAGGAACGCTGGGCTGGAAGAAGCACAAGCTGGAATCAAGACTGCCAGGAGAAATATCAATAACCTCAGATATGCAGATGACACCACCCTTATGGCAGAAAGTGAAGAAGAACTAAAAAGCCTCTTTATGAAAGTGAAACAAGAGAGTGAAAAAGTTGGCTTAAAGCTCAACATTCAGAAAACGAAGATCATGGCATCTGGTCCCATTACTTCATGGGAAATAGATGGGGAAACAGTGGAAACAGTGTCAGGCTTTATTTTTCTGGGCTCCAAAATCACTGCAGATGTTGATTGCAGCCATGAAATTAAAAGATGCTTACTCCTTAGAAGGAAAGTTATATCCAACCTGGACAGCATATTCAAAAGCAGAGACATTACTTTGCCAACAAAGGTCCATCTAGTCAAGGCTATGGTTTTTCCAGTGGTCATGTATGGATGTGAGAGTTGGACTGTGAAGAAGGCTGAGCACCAAAGAATTGATGCTTTTGAACTGTGGTGTTGGAGAAGACTCTTGAGAGTCCCTTGGACTGCAAGGAGATCCAACCAGTCCATCCTAAAGGAGATCAGCCCTGAGATTTCTTTGGAAGGACTGACGCTGAAGCTGAAACTCCAATAGTTTGGCCACCTCATGCGAAGAGTTGACTCATTGGAAAAGACTCTGATGCTGGGAGGGATTGGGGCGTGAAGAGAAGGGAACGATAGAGGATGAGATGGCTGGACAGCATCACTGACTCGATGGATATGAGTCCGGGTGAACTCTGGAAGTTGGTGATGGACAGGGAGGCCTGGCGTGCTGCAATTCATGGGGTCGCAAAGAGTCGGACATGACTGACTGACTGAACAGAACTGATAATCTCTTTCATTTCTTCTTCATTTATTTCTGCTCTGATCTTTATGGTTTCTTTCCTTCTACTAGCTTTGGGTGTATTTTGTTCTTCTTTTAGTTGCTTAGGTATAACATTAGGTTGTTTATTTGATGTGTCCCTTGCATATTAGGTATCAACCTCTTTTTCATTTTTGTATGCTTTTACACCCAGAACTCAGGCCCAGGATGTTAGTACATTTTCTGAGCTCAGTTTCTGGTTCATAGAGATGTTTATCTTGTTTATAGATAATATAAAATAGAGGATGTATAAACCTACAAAAATTATGTATCTTTCCCAGCTATTAATTAATGGGAAGCTCTTACTTTGAGGTCCATTTATCTATCCATGATTGGGCTGCAGATTACCATAAATCCTTAGAATTGTGCAAAAAATTGTACGCATAGTAAATGTTTGTATTTTTCCAAGGTGTTGTATATTTAACTTCCTCTGATCCTTTAAGTTTTCAAGAGCCACTGACCTAATTTGACTCTTTCAATCTAAATACATGTTATATTTGCCAGGAAAAGACACAGTAATCAGAATTTATCTTATTATTCCTCCAAGATGTATAATTATATATTTTTTTAACCTTGAACAACATTAGGATAATTTTAAAAAGCAGTGGTACGGCAGCAACTTTGGAAAGGTTTGAATGGAATCCCCCAACATAAAGCTGAAATTCAGCTTCATGGTACAATTTTATTTTTTCTTTTGGCAGTCAAAGGAAATGCTTTCTTTAATGGGAAAATATAAATATTTAAAGCAGCAAGATGGGAAATGAAGAGGGTATTTATTATATGTTAGTCTCTTAACAACTGCTTTTATGACATTATGGAAGTTAAATGCAGTTTGCTTGGTAGATAGAGAAAAATGTGTGAGCAGCAGATGTGGGAACTAAGACAATGTCACTGCTTGTACATTCAGTAAGGAGTCGATGTGTACTAGTGCAGGATGCCGGAGTCTATTGCCATTTATTCTAAATGATTCAGTAGCCAGGCATTCAGCTTAACTTCAGTTCACATAATGAATATATTATGCAGAACTAAAATAAAAATGAGTGCATCATTTAAAGCAACACACACAAAAAAAGTTAGAATGAAGTATGACCTAATTTTTCATCCTGAAGCTTAAAAGGGATAAGTGCAATGAACAATCCAAAATTCTAATCAAGGAAACAATCTCATACATAATACCAACCAAAAGAATATGCCATCTAGGAATAAATTTGGCAAAACATTGTTAAGACTTACACACCAAAATTTATAAAATATTGTTAAAAAAATTTTAAAGGTCTAAACAAATAGAAAGGCATCCTATTCTCATGGATCAGAAAACTTAGCATTGTTAGGATGGAAATACTCTACAGGTTGATCTACAGACTCAATGCAATCTGTATCAAAACTCCAGCTGGCTTTTTTCAGAAATTTATAAGCTGATGCTAAAATTCATATGAAAATACAGGCATATTCATATGGAAAATAGCCAACATCATCTTGAAAATGAAGACTAAAGTTCAAAGACTCACACTCCCAATTCAGAACTGACTATAAAGCTATACTAATCAAAATACTGTGGTTCTGACATAGTTCAGTTCAGTTCACTCACTCAGTCATGTCCGACTCTTCGCGACCCCATGAATCACAGCACGCCAGGCCTCCCTGTCCATCATCAACTCCCGGAATTCACCCAGACTCACGTCCTTCGAGTCGGTGATGTCATCCAGCCATCTCATCCTCTGTCGTCCCCTTCTCCTCCTGCCCCCAATCCCTCCCAGCATCAGAGTCTTTTCCAATGAATCAACTCTTTGCATGAGGAGGCCAAAGTACTGGAGTTTCAGCTTTAGCATCATTCCTTCCAAAGAAATCCCAGCGCTGATCTCCTTCAGAATGGACTGGTTGGATCTCCTTGCAGTCCAAGGGACTTTCAAGAGTCTTCTCCAACACCACAGTTCAAAAGTATCAATTCTTCGGCGCTCAGCTTTCTTCACAGTCCAGCTCTCACATCCATACATGACCACAGGAAAAACCATAACTTTGACTAGATGAACCTTTGTTGGCAAAGTAATGTCTCTGCTTTTGAACATGCTATCTAGGTTGGTCATAACCTTCCTTCCGAGGAGCAAGCGTCTTTTAATTTCATGGCTGCAGTCACCATCTGCAGTGATTTTGGAGCCTCCCCAAAATAAAGTCTGACACTGTTTCCACTGTTTCCCCATCTATTTCCCATGAAGTGATGGGACCGGATGCCATGATCTTCGTTTTCTGAATGTTGAGCTTTAAGCCAACTTTTTCACTCTCCTCTTTCACTTTCATCAAGAGGCTTTTTAGTTCCTCTTCAGTTTCTGCCATAAAGGTGGTGTCATCTGCATATCTGAGGTTATTGATATTTCTCCTGGCAATCTTGAGTCCAGCTTGTGCTTCTTCCAGCCTAGCGTTTCTCATGATGTACTCTGCATAGAAGTTAAATAAGCAGGGTGACAATATACAGCCTTAACATACTCCTTTTCCTATTTGGAACCAGTCTGTTGTTCCATGTCCAGTTCTAACTGTTGCTTATAGTCTAGACATAAATTTCAGGTGAATAGAATTGAGAACATAGAAATAAACTGTCATACATATGGTCAATTATTTTTGACAAGGGTACCAAGACAATTCTCAGGGTGAAAGAATAGTTTCTTCAATGAATATTACTAGAACAGTTGGGTGTGCTGTGCTTAGTCACTGAGTCATGTCCAACTCTTTGTGAACTCATGGACTGTAGCACTCATGGACTTCTATCCATGGGGATTCTCCAGGCCAGAATACTGGAGTAGGTTACCATGCTCTCCTCCAAAGAATCTTCCCAACCCAGGAATTCAACCCAGATCTCCCACATTGCAGGTGGATTCTTTACTGTCTGAGCCACCAGGGAGCCCAAGAATACTGAATTGGGTAGACTGTCCCTTCCCCGGGGGATCTTCTGGACCCAGGAATTGAACCATGGCCTCCTGCATTGCAGGCAGATTCTTTACCAGCTGGGCTACCAGGGAAGCCCAAACAGTTGGATATCCATATGTAAAAGAATGAATTTGGACCTCTACCTCACATCATACACAAAAGTTAACTCAAATCACAGACCTGAGTGTAAAATATAAGATCATAAAAATTTCTATGTTTCAGGGCTTCCCTGGTGGCTCAGACAGTGAAGAATCTGCCTGCAATGCAAAAGACCTGGGTTTGATCCCTTGGTTTGGAAGATCCCCTGGAGAAAGGAATGGCAACCCACTCTAGTATTCTTGCCTGGAGAATTCAATGGATAGAGGAGCTTGGCAAGCTATAGTCGATGGGGTCGCAGAGTCAGACTCAACTGAGCTACTAACACACACAAATGATAGGAGTAAATCTTCACAACTTTGGAGTAGGCCAGAGTTTCTTAGAAATGACACCAAAAGCATTAGCAACAAAACAAAAAACACAGATAGCTTGGATGTCAATAAAATTAAAAATATTTGTGCATCAAGGGACATTGTCATAAAAATAAAATGATCACCCCCAAAATGAGAGAAATATTTGCAAGTAGTATATCTGACAAGGGACTTGTAACCAGAATAAAGAAAGAACTCTTACAACTGAACAATAAAATGAGAGATCATCCAATTAAAAAATGGGCAAATGTCTGTATAGATATTTCTCCAAACAAAATAAACACATGAAAAGATGCTAAACATTGGTTATTAAGGGAATGGAAGTCAAAACTATGATGAAAGATCACTTGAAATCCACTGAAGTGATTACAATAAATATAGACAATACCAAATGTAGGCAAAGGTGTGGAGAAATTAGAACGTTAATACGTTGCTGGTGAGAATATAAAATGGTATAACCACTTTGGAAAATAATTTGGCAGTTTCTCAAAATGCTAAACTGAGAGTTTCCATTTAACCCAACAATTCTACTTTTAGGTATATTTCCAAGAGAAATGAAAACATATATCCATATGAAGAATTGTTAATGAATGCTCAAAGTAAAAATGCAGAAACAATCCCTATGTCCAATGGCTGATAAATAGATAAAATACAGTAATTCATATAATGGGTTATTATTCAACTATAAAAGGGAATAAAATACTTATGCATGCTATAGCATGAGTGGTTCTCAAAAGCTTTATATTATGTGAAAGAAGACTGTCACAAAGACCATTCATCATGGTTCCGCTTGTATGAAATGTCCAGAATAAACAAATCCATGGAGCCAGAGTGTAGACTTAGAGGTTGTCTGCAGATAGGCAGAGGAGAGAGCATGGGGAAGCACCACAAATGTCTATGGGTTTTCTTTCTGGAATGTTGAAAATTTTGTAAAATTAGATTGTGCTGATAATTGCACAGTTCTGTGAACTAACTAGAAACTGCTGAGCTGTACACTTTCAATGAGTCAATATTATATGAATTGTATCTCAACAAAGCTGAAAATTAAGAGATGCAATTAATTTAAAAACCAAAGGTTTTTATGTATATAAATTACAGTTAAACATATTTTGGGGTCAAAAGAAATCTTAAAGATCACTTACTTTATTTTTCTTTATATGTGAGATGAAGCTGAGGTCTAGATATTTTGGTTAATTTGTTGAAGATAATATAAGTAGTTAGTAACAGAACCGGATATATAAAGCCTATATTTGAATTTCTAAAATGTATTGAGATTTGCTAAACCCAACAGAGACCAGCTACACAACAAAATATGAGGTAATAATATGGTCATAATTCAGATAATTAGTGTGACCAATCAAAATATCCACATGACAATTATTTTTTGTGTAGATGAGACAGAAATACTAATACTAAATACCAATATTAAGGGAGAAAAAACATAAAGGCAACCAAGAGATTACAGAAATATATATTCATATACCTTGGATAATCTATTAAATTAAGGAAATATATAAAATTGTCTTTGAAGGAAAGACTTTTAAATCTCATGCTATAAAGAATAGTGGAGTGAGTTGCCATTCCCTTCTCCAGGGGAACTTCCCAATCCAAGGATTGAACCCAGGTTTCCTGCAGTGCAGGCAGATTCTTTACCATCTGAGCCAACAGGGAAACCATAAAATTGCATACATGAATATCTAAAAATTATTCAGTAACCCAAGTAATACTTTAATTTTAAAGTAAGGAGAAAAAACCTTTATGCTCTCAGAACTTATTCTATGACTTAAGGTAATTGCTTCCACGTTTTGACTTCATGTGAAAGGATAATATATTATCTTTGAACAGAAAATTTGGAATTTTTTTTTGCATAGACAGGTGGTGGGAAATTAAATTGCACCTCCCCCCCAACAATTGCTGTTCTTAGTTTTTAGCACTAGTGTTTAAGATTATAATTTTATTCAAGTTTAACATTCACTCAAAATTTTCAAAATAACTATCAAGTTTTAGAGGAAGAAGGAGGTTTGTAAGAATTCCTGTAGTCAAAATTTGCAAGTTTGTAGCTTTTAGACTGCACACTTCTCAGAGATGAATTTTATTGGGCTTGTGCCATATATTTTAAAAATCTAAACAGTGTTTAAAAATGGAGAGATTTTGTATAAATACGTGAACTTTGGGCTTCTCTTGAAAAATGGAATGGCTTGATAAAATGAACTTTCATTCCTGCATGGTATTTTTGGCTGCATTTGAGTGGCAGCTTCCTTTTTGGAAAAGATGTATGCTACCCAGGTGGGCACAGTCCCCCCAGGGCCAGTTTCCCTCACGTACATTACACTCCTGATATATTACCCTTTTTGGTTGGTAACTGCTAACTATGCCCAATCGTCTCTCCTACCCTACATTTCGCATAAGGCACTTTATCAAATGACTGTGCACCCAGTGAAATACCTCAGAACTCATGGTCACTCTAGCACCTTCTCTTGGTCAGAAGAGTCGTAGGTCTTGCTGGCTATGTAAGAGAATCAAGTTGACTTTCCCCAGAAAAGGAAATTGAGAATCCTGAACATATTTCATATCCTTAGAGAGGAATGTTCTCAACAGGGACAAAAATTGCTAACTGGAGCAAAAAATTTAGAAATCGGAATGTGCCACGGTACTTCATGGGACCACATTACATTAATAGATATACAGTGTATCTGTGATAATAGTTTCATGGGAGAAGGGGAGCAATTAGAAGAAAAAAAATTAATGAAGATTTAAACATTATAAATAAAAGAAATAAAAATTTAAAAATGTAGGAAAAGCGATGCAAAATTGAAAAAAAAAATCCACTGAAAAAAGGAGGACTCAAGACTCAGAAAGGTTAATTCCTGGTCTAGCGTGTTCTTGTTGGTTGTGGTTCCTTCCTATAAGAACCTCAAGTAAATGTGTAAAGAAAGTTGTAATCAAGTAGAGTAAATGCACTGCCTTCAATTCAACTGCTCAGGAGTCTGTCTAATCTATTCACAAAAATAACCAAGGATTTCATTTCTCCCCACCCCCCAAGCTTTACTGAAATATAATTACATAAAGTATAAGTTTATAGTATACAGTGTGATGACTTGATACATGTATATATTCAAAATAATGACCACAATAAAGTTAGTTAATACCTTTATCACTTTATGTAATTATAATTGTGTGTGTGTGTGTATGGTGAGCACATTTCATATATATTATCTAGCAGCTTTCAAGTATACATTATTAACTATAGTCACCATACTGTACTTGCACACACATACACACAGACATACATTGTGAGTATATCCAATGGAATACTATTCAGCCATAAAAAAGAAGGCAATTCAGCCATTTGTGACAACAGGTAGATACCTTGAGGGCAGTGTGCTAAAGAAGTCAGAGAAAGACTGTGATTTCACTTACATGTGGAATCTAAAAAAGCTAAACTCACAGAAGCAGAGAGTACAATGATGGTTGCCATGGCCTGGGGGGTGGGGAATGGGAAGATGTTGGCCAAAGTGTACAAGCTTTTAGTTATAAGATGAGTAAGTTCTGGGGATCTAATGTACAGCATGGTGACTAGGAAAAGAACCACGTACACAATGAACTTTGTTGTTATTAGGAAGCATTTCAAACCAGTGGGAGGAAACTTTAATCACAGAACTAGTGAATATCTTTAAAAAGCAAAATTAAAACTATGCTTTACACCATGGATACAAGTACATTCAGATGTGACCATAAAAATGTGAAGAGAACATAATTGAAAATGTTCTTTCAGTTTTGCAAGTTTAAAGGCAAAGATTGATGCATTTGACTACTACTGTTACAGTATTCTATACAATAATGAACAAAGAACCAAAAGACAAACATGAAAGAAATATTTGTAACACCCCTTAATGATGAATAGATATTCGGAATGTATTAATAGGGAAGTAATTTAATAAGCAGTGCAGACAAAAATAATTCATTTGACCAACAAACATGCAAAGATGTCCAACCTCACTAATAATCATGGTATGTAAAGTAAAACCGTGAAAACTACCTTTCTGCCTTTCTTCCCTCCCTTCCTCTTTTTTTCCTTCTTTCTCTCTCTTTCTCCCTTCCTTTCCTTCTCCCTTCCTTCCTTCCTGCCCTCCCTTCTATCTTCCCTCTTTCCCAACCACCTTGGAAAAGTTTAAAGATTGATTCTATTCAGCAACGAGAATCATGTGAAAAATAGGTAGTCTCATATACTGCTAGTGATAATGTACAATCTTAAAATATTTTCAAAGGCTATTAGCAATTTCAATCAAAAGTTAAAATTTTTTACACTATGCTGTGTGCTTAGTTTCTCAGTCATGTCTGACTCTGCAACTCCAACAGGGAGGCCGTTTTTACACTATAATTATACCTTTAAAGATGTATACTTTATAAAGGAACTTCCAAACGCACAAAAGAAGCATACATAATGCTCATGGCAGTACCATCTAGAATCAGAAAATATCAATGTCCATCTAAATTTCTATTCATAAATTAATAAGCAATTTATTGCTCATTCATCCTGTAAGTAATACAAAACTATAAGAAGGATGAATTAGGCCATTGAATCTACCAGGATTAACAAATGTCACAGAACAATAGATGCTTATCCTATTTATAGAAAATGGAAAAAAAGCAATGTTAATAAATGTACATGTTTCTGCTGCTGCTGCTAAGTCGCTTCAGTCGTGTCCGACTCTGTGAGACCCCATAGACGGCAGCCCACCAGGCTCCTGTCCCTGGGATTCTCCAGGCAAGAACACTGGAGTGGGTTGCCATTTCCTTCTCCAACGCATGAAAGTGAAAAGTGAAAGTGAAGTTGCTCAGTCGTGTCTGACTCTTCGTGACCCCATGGACTGCAGCCTACCAGGCTCCTCCACCCATGGGATTTTCCAGGCAAGTGTACTGGAGTGGGGTGCCATCGCCTTCTCCGGTACATGTCTCTACAGGTAAAGAAATAGAAAAGCTATTTAAAATGATTATTTCTAGGGAAAGGAGTTGAATAGGGGGGCAGTGAAAATATACAGTTTTACATTACAATGTCTATACATTTTTTTTTTACAGCTTTTATCTTTTACAAAGAGAATAAATGCACATATTATGATGTAATTTTTTTTTTAAAGAACTAGAATAAAAGACATTATGTCACGGCATTTCATCTAGTTCTAGCAAGTACTAGAGATAGTGACAAAGAGGGTAAGGTCTGTAGCAACTTTCTCCTAAGAGAAAATGTTGAAAAAGAAGCTGTGGGTATTTTGCTTGAGTAAAATAAAACTTTTTTTTGCTCCAGGGAAAAGAGATGATGCCCAGTGGGTGAAAATTCAAGAGACAGATTGAAATGTTCTAACCATGCGAGAACTGCAAATGTGAAATGGGATGCTGCGAAAGGCAGTGTGAGCTTTATTCCTGGTTTATGGGAATACATGTGTGCTAAGTCTCTTCAGCCATGTCTGACTCTTTGCAACCCTAGGACTGTAGCCTGCCAGGCTCCTCTGTCCATGGGTTTCTCCAAGCAAGAATACTGGAGTGGGTTGCCATGCCCTCCTCCAAAGGAGCTTCCCAACCCAAGGATCGAACCAGAGTCTCTCACTTCTCCTGCATTGGCAGGAGGACTCTTTACCACTGGTGTTTGTCCTGGTAGATTCAAGTAATTACCAAAATTTACCAAATATACTTGTTAGGTTTATTTTAGAAGCAATGACTGCTCTGGTGGGTAAATGAAGCGAGATCCCAGAAGAAAGCATTTAAACCTCAGGATCTGTAATTGCAAGTATGAATAGAAGCTAGCACAAGAATTATTGTACATAATGAGCTAAACTGTATAGTCAGTGAAGGATCTTAAGTTATGTCAAGAACTACATCATCAGAACATCTAGCTAGATGAGCACAGCTTTATGAGAAAATTCTCAGAATTTCACTCTTCTATGTATACAGATACATTTTCTAAGTTTCAGATCCTTTATTATCAAAGTGCAGTCCACAGACTAGGAACATCAGCTTATTAGAAATGAAGAATCTCAGGCTTTACCAAGACCCAATGAATCAGAATCAGTGTTTTAATGAGCTCCACCAGTGAGTCCTGTTCTTGAATTTGAGAAGCACTGGTTTATCCAGGTATCCATAGGACTTCTCTTATTCTTGAGCCTTCAAAGCCCAAATGAAATGAATCAACCCATCACATGAAAAAAAAAAAGCTCAAATAATGAGAAGTTTTGATTGTTATTGTCTATAACTTGGGAGAAATAAGAGAAAAAAATGACCATATATACATACATATATGTATATGTGTACACATATTTATATGTGCTATGTAAATATATGTACATATGTGGATAGAACATATACATATACTTATATTGAACATATAACTATGTGCATATACACACAAAAACAAAACTTAAGTCTTTCTAGCTGTCAGTTTAAGTGGGTGGTCAACTGTTTTACCTTTTAAAGAGATTTTAGCTCATTTTCCTCCCCACAAATGAATAGCACTCAATTTAATTAAACACTGAATTAAGAAGGTAAACATCTTTGAGACATTTTATATACCTTTCATTTTGACAGCTACTAAGAACATCTTTGGAAGGAAAGTTATGACCAACCTAGATAGCATATTTAAAAGCAGAGACATTACTTTGCCAACAAAGGTTCATCTAGTCAAGGCTATGGTTTTTCCTGTGGTCATGTATGGATATGAGAGTTGGACTGTGAAGAAGGCTGAGCGCCCAAGAATTGATACTTTTGAACTATGGTGTTGGAGAAGACTCTTGAGAGTCCCTTGGACTGCAAGGAGATCCAACCAGTCCATTCTGAAGGAGATCAGCCCTGGGATTTCTTTGGAAGGAATGATGCTAAAGCTGAAACTCCAGTACTTTGGCCACCTCATGCGAAGAGTTGACTCATTGGAAGAGTCTGATGCTAGGAGGGATTGGGGGCAGGAGGAGAAGGGGACGACAGAGGATGAGATGGCTGGATGGCATCACTGACTCGATGGACGTGAGTCTGAGTAAACTCTGGGAGTTGGTGATGGACAGGGAGGCCTGGAGTGCTGCGATCCATGGGGTCGCAAAGAGTTGGACACGACTGAATGATCTGATCTGATCTGAAGAACATCTTTAATGTCACTTTTGGTTTATTAAGAATTCTTTCTGTGGCTTTCAGCATATTGATGGGTTAATATCCCTTAATTTTGATTTACTAGGATTCTAATATTTTTTTTTGCATCAAGATTATTTGGGGCAAGGGAATTGTGTGAGGAGATTACTATAAAAAAGACTGGATAAAGTGAAAAAAGTAAAAAAAAAAAAAAAAGCTTCCAAGTAGGGAGACATATTCTAATTACCAGCTAAATCCTTGACAAAAATGTACTGGCTTTCAATTGATTTTACTATATCCATTTCCTGAATCATTTTGATTTTTCATTTGTGTGCAAAGACATTTAATGAGCAATAATGAATTCAGCAATGTATGGGAATGTCATGGTAAAATCTTTTGCTGGATTTTTAAAACTGATGCTTTTTATAAACTGTTTCCTTAACAAGTCATGTTGCCTCTCAGCTGTCTTTACAGAGTTTAAAGCATACTCTCCCCAACTGGCCCCAGATGGAAAATACTCTCTTGAAATTGAATGGTTTTTTTTTTTTTTTTTAAGTGTAGCTCTGCATGGCCTTCTTAAAGGAAAAAAATTAAGTTTGAACAGAATGCGTTTGGTAGTGGGTCTGTAATTCCCCCAGCATGCCACATATTTGGATTTTTCGCTTTTGGCAGTGGAATTTTTCTAATTTAATTAAATCATTAGCGTTAGCAGATGACAGCATGAAAATTCTTTTCCCTAGTCACTTATCTAAATATTCTTCCAGTCCACTGGGGTTATGTGCACACTTTATCTATTTTGAAAATGCATCTATTTGTTTCATTTCTACACTGATTTTCCCATTCAGAGTTTATGGGCAATGTGTAGACATTTCCCATAATGATCTGCAAGCTTTTTTTCAAGCAATAAATGGAGAAGAGGCCAAGGAGGGAACTAGACAGTGGAGAAAATCTTTACAAAGAAAGACTGGGAGAGAAACAGCAGATGGTTCCGGAAGAGCAGCCAGAGCTGAAATGCTTATCCTGGTCCAAGCCCCTGCCATTCTGTCTTTTGCTTTGTAGCTCATACACTGTAAAAATGTGACAATGGTTTGTGTCTAGAAATTAGCTGTCAATACTTCAAGTGAAAATAAAGGCAAGTTTTTCAGGATTATCTGAACCAAAAGTGAATCTTTGCACTGAAACCTTTCACTCATTCATTCACACTTTTAAACCTTACTTTTTACTATTGATATATACATCTTTCCTTCTTAGATTTTAAACTTCCTTGAAATTTGAGGATATATACTTTATATCTTCCTTCTTTCCTTCTTTTTTTCTTCTCTTTCTCTGCCCCCATTTCCCCCCGCCCCCCCCTCCCCACCACCCTGCTCAAGATCCTCCCTTTTCTCTCCTCCACCTCTTTTCCTTCTCTTTGTCTTCTTTCACTTTTTAGGGCCTAACTCAGGGCCTGGGACATAATACATATTGAATAAACAAATATTACTGAATTCTGAGCAATGGAATTCTATTGCATCATTCCTAGCAGTTACTGAATATCTACTGAAATATTTTAAGACAGGCATCATTTTAATCCTGAGAACAGTCTTGTTAAGATGATTGCTGTCATCATTATCTTAATTTTGTCCATGAGGACATAGGGGCCAAGAGATATTAAATAAATTGCTCATAGTCACAGAACTCTTCAGTTAGAGAATTTGAACTCAGAATAGTCATGGATGCTCAAAAGGATGGTGACACTAGGGAGTTAGGATTGACGAAGCTCAAGCAATGATGAGGGATTTTCTTTGCATTTCTATAGCATATCTCCAGTTTCTGTCACAAATAAGTCAGTTTTGGGTGGTAGAAAGGGTTGACTCTGAATTGCACACTTTAAAAAAGTAAATTGTATGGTATGTAAATTAGATATCAATTTTAAAAGATTTAAATAATACGGATTGGAAATGAATGACTTTTGGATATTTTAGATGTTCTGAGAGCTTTCCCATCCTTTGTTCCTTTAGGATCTTAGTTCACATTAACATCAATTCTTTAACTGTTCAAATTCCTGAAGCCACATGTTGAAGCAATATCCAAAATTTTCAGGCCCAGATTTTACTGTACCCTTAGTTCCCTGTGTTCGAGGCACCATTTATCTGAGGAGGGGATCATGGAACAGTGATTCCTAGGAGTCTGTCCAGAATTTAAATCATTAGCTATAAGCCACTGATTAGCTTCTAGGTTGAGAAGTTTAATAAATATGGGCTCATGAAACTATTATGAAATAAGTCAGAAAGACAAATACTCTATGTTATCATTTATATATGAAATCTAAAAAATAAAAGAAACTAGTGATTATAATAAAAAATAGACTCACAGAGAGAAAATAAACTAGTGGTTACCAGTGGGGAGAAGAAAGTGGGGAGGGACAAGATGGGTTTGGAGATTAAGAGGTACAAACTACTATGTATAAAATAATAAGCTACAAGGATATAATAGACAATACAGAATATACCCAATGTTTTATAATAGCTATAAATGGAAGATAATCAGATTTTTTAATCACTCTGTTGTACCCCTGAAACTAATATAATATTGTAAATCAACTATTCCTCCATTTAAAAAATTAGAAAAAACAGTTTTCATCATGATGCACAATCTTCCTCCACTTCACATAAAAAAAAAAAAAAAAGAAAAAAGCCTGTTGTCATATCCCTCAGAGAGTGTTTCCAGACACTAATGTTTCTGGCAGGGATGAGATATCACATTTGGAAAGTCTGTTTTCATTCAGTCTTCTTCTAAATCCATTTCAGGGTGCTGTTACAATTTAGATAGATGTTCCCTGGTGAGTCAGATGGTAAAGAATCTGCCTATAATGCGGGAGACTCAGGTTTGATCCCTGGGTCAGGAAGATCTCCTGGGGAAGGAAGTGGCAATGCACTCCAGTATTCTTGCCTGGACAGTTCCATGGACAGAGGAGCCTGGTGGGCTACAGTTCATGGGGTCACAAAGAGTCAGACATGACTGAGTGACTATAGGTGAAAGTTACATAATCTGGTATTTTTTAACACTTATGTCCAGAATGGAGATAGCAGTTTTTTGTTTAGTTGCATGTGCACACACACACATGACCTCACACACACATGCATACACATATACAACCACACACATACACAAGCATATGTACACGTGCACACATACATGCATATGGCTCATGAATGGATGGTATCATAGCAGAAAGTTGTTGTTATTTAGTCACTAAGTCATGTCCAACTCTTTTGTGACCCCATGGACTGTAACCTGCTAGGCTCCTCTGTCCGTGAGATTTTCCAGGCAAAAATACTGGAGAGGGTTGCTATTTCCTTCTCCAGGGGATCTTCCCCACCCAGGGATTGAACTCGCATCTCATCTCCTGCATTGACAGGCAGATTCTCTACCACTGAGCTTCCAGGAAAGCCCCAGAAGAAAGTTATTGAGCCAATACATCTTCTGAAAGGAAACTGTAGTATGTATATATTTAAAGTATAAGTGAAGTGAAGTTGCTCAGTTGTCCAACTCTTTGTGACCCCATGGACTGTAGTCTACCAGGCTCCTCCATCCATAGTATTTTCCAGGCAAGAATATTGGAGTGGGTTGCCATTTCCTTCTCCAGGGGATCTTCCCTGCTCAAGGACTGAACCCAGGTCTCCTGCATTGCAGACAGATGCTTTACCATATGAGCCACCAGGGAAGCCCACTTAGAGTATAAGGAAAACCAATTGCTTTCCTTTATGTGGACTTAATCAGAATGTAAAGATTTCAATACAAACCTGACAGGAGTTTCAAATGTTCTGTTTGATAGCTATATGAAAATATGAGAGATTCATAACTCCCCCCCCCACCCTGCTATTCACTCTTTGAAATGAGAGCAGAATGCTTGTGGGGAACAGGAGGGAGAGAGGCGGGAGTGGGATTGGGAGCATTTGCATCAAGATTTTTTAGTCTTGTCCTGGGTAGAGGAAGTTCTTTCCTTCCTTTTCTAAGTGATGCAGTAGCCTCACCCTGAGTTCCTATGATATTTGCTTGTTAATTTGGAATCTAGATTTGATATTTCTGCCTTTAATAAACTTTATTACCTCCATAAAGCCAAAGACCAGTTTAAGCAAGATGGTTAGAGAGTGGGATGGGAGGAAGGTGTAGGTCCAAATTGTTTATTTCTAATGTTTCTCTTCTTTGGGGTCAGAGTTTGCAAATTAGGAATTGCTGGTTGCAATGACTAAAGAAAGGCAGTTGCTGCTGTCAACAACTTTGTTTCTCAGCCCTTGAGAAAAGGAAGGAGATCAAGGAAGAGTACCTAAAATATATTGCAGTGATTTATGTCAAAGAGTGTTCTTCCTCTGCTTTCCTCTAAGTATTTTATACTGGCACATACCCTGAGAAAACCATAATTCAAAAAGACACATGTACCCCAATGTTCATAGCAGCACTATTTATAATAATCAGAACATGAAAGCAATCTAAATGCCCATCAACAGATGGATGGATAAAGAAGATGTACATATACAATGGAATCTTAGCCATAAAAAGAAATGAAATTGTATCATTTGTAGAGATATGGATGGACCTAGAGAGTGACATACAGAGTGAAGTAGGTCAGAAAGAGAAAAACAAATGTCATATATTAACACATGTATATGGAATCTAGAAAAATGGTACAGGTGAACCTATTTGAGGGGTAAGAATAGACATAGGGAATGGACATGTGGACTTGAAGGGGAGAGGTGGGATGAATTGGGAGATCGCAATTGACATATGTGCCCTGCCATGTGTAAAACAGATAGCTGGTGGATACCTACTCTATAGTACAGGGAGCTCAGCTAGGTGCTCTGTGATGACCTAGATGGGATGGAGGAAGAATAGGGGGGAGATCCAACATGGAGAGGATATATATATATATATATACACACACATACATATACACACACACACATGGAGGTGATTCACTTCATTTTATAGCAGAAACTAGCTGGAAAATCCCATGGACGGAGGAGCCTGGTAGGCTGCAGTCCATGGGGTCGCTAGGAGTCTGACACAACTGAGCAACTTCATTTTCACTTTTCACTTTCATGCAATGGAGAAGGAAATGGCAACCCACTCCAGTGTTCTTGCCTGGAGAATCCCAGGGACAGGGGAGCCTGGTGGGCTGCTGTCTTTGGGGTTGCACAGAGTTGGACACGACTGAAGCAATTTAGCAGCAGCAGAAGCACATTATAAAGCAACTATGTAAGCATGTGTGCTCTGTCATGCCTAACTCTTTGCGACCCTATGGACTGTAACCCACCAGGCTCCTCTGTCCATGAAATTTTCCAGGCAAGAATACTGGAGTAGGTTGCCATTTCCTACTCCATGGGATCTTCCCAACCTAGGATTCAAACTGGTTTCTCTTGCGTGTACTGAGTTGGCAAGCGGATTCTTTACCATTGCACCACCAACTCTACACCAATGAAAAAATAAGGCAGGGTGCATACTGTCACCTCTTCAAACTGTGTTCCATTGGCTGTGTGTTGGAGTCATTCAGGTATCTTAAAAGGATGAGAAGTTTCTACCTTTAGCGATCCAGTCCTGATTTATTCGGTCTGGGGATGGGTTTTGGTGATTCCCCAGTGAAACTAACATGCAACAAAAACTGAAAGCCATCACTCTCACCAGCGGTTGCCATACTGGCTGCTGTCCCCATACTCTGGGTTGGGTGCCATGCCATGCCCCAAGAGACTTGGTGATCTGGGATGGGGCCTGGGCATTGGTATATTTTATAAGCTCCCCAGGGGTTCCTAAGGAACAGCCAGGAAGGAGATCTTCTGAGCTGCCTGGTCAGCAGATTTTATCTTTGTCCTTGTTGTATTCAACTCTGAAATTACTTTGTAGGGTTTGTATCATGTAGGAGCCAGTGTGTTGGGTGCTCAAAGGAGGTGCCAATGAGTGACACAGTGTCTGTTCTCTGGATGCTATTAGGCTGTGCACAGTCATAATATTTTGTGTTTGTTGGTTAATGAAGCTGATTGAAAACTACCTTAAATCTAGATGTAGAAGGCTTTTTCTTGCATTATTTCTTCCAAACCCAGCCATCTCTTGAGGAGAGCAGATTATAAGAAGTAAATTCATAGAAGTTAGGAAACATGTTCACATTTACATGGCAAAGAGCGCTGGGAACCAAACCTTCAAAAGACTTTGGCTCTACCATTTCCCCCCATGTCTTCTGGCACAACCATCCATGAATATTTTAAAGCAGGGGTGGGGAGTGGAGGAATCAGAGAGGCAGAAATTGAGATGGAGAAAACTGTTTTCAGAATGTTTGTGAGAATATGAGTGTGTATATATGTGTGTGTGTATATATTTGAGAGTGTGTGTCTGCATGTGTGTGACCCTTGCATGTGAGAAAATATGCCTTTGGGGTTCTATTCAATGGTATTGTTCTTGTCCCTTGAAAATTATACAGTCTTTTAAAGTCTACAAGAAAAAAAAAGAAATTACTGACATCTTTAGGAATATTAAAGTGTCTGTCTGACACTGAAAGGCCATTACTATCTGTGAGGAGAATTAAAGAGAGTTTATTAAGGCCAACTCAGATTTCTACTGATATCAAGAAATAGTATTTTAATCAGCTAGAAAGAGATGTATGTGAGGGCAGATCGCTATCAATGACCATCAGTCACCAGAAGATGCTTAATATCCTGTCTTCCTAAACACTGACCATTTTCCTCCTCATACAGGGAGGGAGAGACATCCAACCCATCACTCAGAGGCAGGTATGTGCTCTTTATAACCAAAGTTGTAAGGAGCCATGGAAGAGAAACGAACATGACTGGATTATGGTGCTTTGTAGGTGCAGTCAGGGCCCAAGCAGTAATGTTTAGGTTGACAGTGGCTTTAAAATCATGATAAAATATTGTCTTTGAGGCTTGGATATGTCTGTGTGTTTCTCTAAGAAAGTAATTTCAGTGTTATGAATGTCCATGGCCTTTCTTTGCTTTAACAATGTTATATTGCTTCCCAGCTCTTTATGTGTTCATGAAGATATCCATAAACATTCAGGCATTCATTTATCCATGCAAACAACAAATGCTCATTGAGGGTCTGCCATGTTGCTATGCATCAAGCATTTACTACCTAGGATAACATAGGGTATAAAACAGTTTTCCTGCTCTACAAGAGCTAAGTGCCTAGTAGAATTTTTAATTTCCATGCTGGTATTTCAGAGTGTATTAAAAAGCAGAGATATCACTTGCCAACAAAGATCTGTGTAGTTAAAGCTATGGTTTTTCCAGTAGTCATGTACAGGTGTGAGAGTTGGACTGTAAAGAAGACTGAGCACTGAAGAATTGATGCCTTCAAATTGTGGTGCTGGAGAAGACTCTTGAGAATCCCTTGGACTACAAAGAGATCAAACCAGTCAATCCTAAAGGAAATTAACCCTGAATATTCAGTGGAAGGACTGATGCTGAAGCTGAAGCTCCAATACTTTGGCCACCTAATGGAAAGACCTGACTCATTGGAAAAGACCCTGATGCTGGGAAAGATTGAAGGCAAAAGGAGAATATAGTGGCAGAGAATGAGATGGTTAAATAGTATCAGTGATTCAATGGATATGCACTTAGACAAACTCTGGGAGATGGTGGAGGACAGAGGAGCCTGGCATGCTGCTGTCCATGGGGTCACAAAGAGTTGCATAAGACTTAGTGACTGAGCGAAAACAACAAGTTTCAGAAGGTTCACAAGAAAGAAGCCAGGGATTACTCAAGGAAGATCAGCTGCCTGGTCCAAAGGCATTTCTATCTTGACCTCAATCATGGTCAAACCTGGGAAAAAGAAACTACTTATTTCAAGCAGAGAGGGATTTAATGCAAGGAATCAGTTATGAAGCTGTTGGAAGGACTGGTGGGGTAAAAGACATAATAAGGTCATGGTACTCAAGGCTGGGCAGCTGCTCCCGCCCTTTCTTAGGATGAACAGTTGGAGGAATCATGGAAGTTACTGGACCTGGTAGTCCCTGCTTTTAATCCTGCCCATCTAGAGATGGAAGCAGAGTGGCTTCTCCCTTCCTATTGTCTTCTGATCTCTCATTACCACCTATTGGTGGCATCCAACTTGACCAACCAGCCAAGAAGTCTTGATAATGTAGTTTGTACCTCTAGACCTGTAATACAGAGAAGAAGTTATAGCAGTGCAAGGCAAATGCAGGTGATGGTGGTCATGAATCCAGTAATCAAATAACTACTAGAGAGAGGTGGGGTCTGGGAGTAGTCACTGATACCCAGAGTTTTCCTGACTTGGTACAATGAGATGTGACCAGGCTTTGAAATCTGACTGAAACTAACTATTATGGACTGAAATGTATTCTCCCACCCAAATTCATATGTTGAAGCCTTAACCTCAAATGTGCCTCTATTTGGAGATAGAGCATTTTAGGAGACATTAAGGTTAAATGAAACCATAAGAGTCGAGGTCTCATTCAATCTGTGTGTTAGTTGCTCAGTCGTGTCCAACTCTTTGCAACCCCATGGACTGTACTCACCAGGCTCCTCTGTCCATGGAATTCTCCAGGCAAGAATACTGGAGTGAGTTACCATTCCAGGTGATCTTCCTGACCTAGTGATTGAACCCAGGTCTCCTGCATTGGCAGGCATATTCTTTACTGTCTGAGCCACCAGGGAAGGCCTCAGACGGGTGTCCTAATAAGAAAAGGAAGAAACACCAGAGGCATGTGTACAAAGAAAAGCCACGTGAGGATGCACAGAGAAAGCAGCCAAATGCAAGTTAAGGAGACATGCCTCACCAGAAACCAACCTTGCGAGCACCTTGATCTTGAACTTTGGGCTTCCAGAACCATGAGAAAATAAATTTCTATTGTTTAAGCCGCCCAGTCTGTGGTATTCTGTTTTGGCCACACAAGCTGACTAATACATTAAGGAAATGTTTAAGTGATGAATATAAATAGTCAAATGTCAAACTGCAAATTTTTACTAAAAATGTGACTTTCTAAAATATTGCCTACTTATATTTGCTGGACAGAATGTTCTTCTACAACTAAAACTACATGGTGGGGGCCTTCTCTGGTGGTCTGTGCTTGAGAAACCGTCTTCTAGTGCTGGGGACATGGGTGTGGTCCCTGGTCAGGGAACAAATGTCCTACATGCTGCAGGGCAACTTAAGCATGCTAGAACTGCAGAGCCCATAAGCTCTGGGACCTGTGAGCTACAACTAGAGACAAGCCTGTGCACTGCATGGAATAGTGTACATGCCACAATGAAAGATTCCTTATGCTACAATGAAGATCCTTTGTGCAACTAAGACCTGACACAGCCAAAAAAAACCCTACATGGTAATCAGAGAAAATTAGGAGGTTGTTTGATGACAGTCTCTGATCAGCGGAGTTTGTTGAAAGATATGAATAGCCAGTGTCATAACAAAATGTCCTCTGTCTGTGGAATTCTCCAGGCAAGAATGCTGGAGTGGGTAGCGATTCCCTTCATCAGGGGATCTTCCCAACCCAGGGATAGAATCCAGGTGTCTTGCATTGTGGGTGGATTCTTAAGGTCTGAGCCACCAGGGAAGCCCCAAAGTGCCTTTCAAGTCTGACATACCCACTTTTCCTCTAGACCCACAGTCCTTGTTGGGTTTATATACACGAGGGCACTCCACCCCCATGGTGCTGAGGGCAGAGTGTATCAGCCTTTCTGATGTTCCCTTTGTGGCTTCCTCCTCTTTTCATACTCACACATCCTGGCTGCCATTTTGTTTCTTTGGGGTGGTCTTGCATTGACCCTTTTGGATAACTCACTTTGATCCTTTGCATGTGTTTTATTGTCTGATTTACGAATTTTCAATTCTTAGGGCAGAGGCAGTACACACTCAGGCTGGCAACTGCCCAGGATACACTGCTAGAGCTGTACTGCTTGCTGCCTTTGTTCCCTTCTGATCCATCAATACTTGTGCCGTCTCAGTCACTAAATGTTTTGAATGTCAGTCTTTGCCTGTGTAATTAGCACCATAAAGTGTGAAAATAAATTGATCAGGTTAAGCTGTTCAATTAGCCTTCCATATAGCAGACTAGACTATTTGAGAACTGTCAAAAAGGTTTCCATTTCCAAAAATAACAGCTTCATCAGCCTATCTCAGAGCATAAAATCCAGCCACTAGAGTTGCTCCTTAATAAATTTAATCTTATTTACCAGAAGGGATAATAAATATGTCTAACATTTAAAACTAACCTACTATGTCATCTTTATTTATTTAATTAAATTTTTTCTTTGCGGGGAGGAGCAGAGAGATGTTTATTGCAGGGCCAAGCAAGCTTAAAAAACTCCAAACTCCCTAACAGTTTTTGGGAAAAAGATTTCATGGGCAAGATTTGGGGTGAGGGTAGCAGTGTGTAGCTTTCTTCTGATTGGTTGGTGGTGAGGTAACAGAGTGATGTCCCAGAAAGTGGTGTCCTGGGAATCCTGTGCTCATCCTGAAGTTATCATTCTTCACCTGCGTAAGTGCCTTAGTTCCTGCAAAAGAGATAAAAGATATTGTTATGTATAGTCTTTGAGGAGGAATCAGGCTCCAGGTATTCCTTGGCGCCTGCCCCAAGGCTGCACTACTGTTTCTTGGCCGCTGCTTCCTAGTGTCTTCATCCCCTCCCTTCCCTGATCAGTGCCTGATTGAATATGCCCTTTAGAACTCAGGGAATCTCATGGAGGCTGAATGAAGTCAGTTTCCTACAAACAAGAAATGGGGAACACGGAAAGGATTTGTACCCAGGAGCCCCACAGGATCCTGCTTGGTTTCACTCCCCCCTTTTACCTGATACTTCTCAGCCTTGAGGAGAACAGGTGTTGGACAAGAAAGAGCATAATGTTTTGGATAGTTACTGTTGTTTAGTCTCTAAGTCATGTCTGACTCTTTTGTGAGCCTATAGCCAACCAGGGTCTGCTGTCCTTGGGATTTTCCAGGCAAGAATACTGGAGCAGGTTTTCCTTCTCCAACGGGTCTGCCTGACCCAGGGATACTAGAGTAGGTTTTCCTTCTCCAAGGGATCTGCCTGACCCAGGGATCAAACCAGCTTCTTCTGCATTGGCAGGCAGGTTCTTTACCACTGAGCCACCAGGGAAGCCCCAACATTTTGGATAGAGACATTAGTCATAAACTCAGCAGAAGAACTCAGTTTTAGGGGGACTCAGTTTAAATTCTACTATGTGATCTTTAAATGGATCATCTCATTCATCATCACAACAATCCTACTAGGAAGAAAGAAGTGAAAGTGTTAATCGCTCAGTCATGTCAACTCTGTGATCCCGTGGACTATAGCCTGTCATGCTCCTCTGTCCATGGGATTTTCCAAGCAAGAGTACTGGAGTAGATTGCCATTTCCTTCTCCAGGGTATCTTCCTGACCCAGGGATTGAACCCTGGTCTCCTGCATTGTTGGCAGATTCTTTACCACCTGAGCCACCAGGGAAGTCCATTACTAAGAAGAAGGTCATGTTATTAGTGTCCTTTCATCGATGAATCAACTGGAGTTTCAATAGGTTAAATAATTTGTTAGGACTTCTCTGGCAATCCAGTGGTTAAGTCTTCACCTTCCAATGCAGAGGATGTGGGTTCCATCCTTGGTCAGGAAGCTAATATCCCACATGCCTGGTAGCCAAAAATCAAAAACATAAGCAATATTATAGCAAACTCAATAAAGATTTTTAAATGGTCCTTGCTTAAACTCAATATTCAAAAAACTAAGATCACGGCATCCGGTCTCATCACTTCATGACAAATAGATGGGGAAACAATGGAAACAGTGACAGACTTTATCTTCTTCGCCTGCAAAATCACTGCAGATGGTGACTGCAGCCTTGAAACTAAAAGACACTTGCTCTTTGCAAGAAAAGTTATGACCAACCTAGCCAATCCCAAAGAAAGGCAATGCCAAAGAATGCTCAAACTACCACACAATTGCACTCATCTCACACGCTAGTACAGTAATGCTCAAAATTCTCCAAGCCAGGCTTCAGTAATACGAGAACCACGAACTTCCAGATGTTCAAGCTGGTTTTAGAAAAGGCAAAGGAACCAGAGATCAAATTGCCAACATCAGCTGGATCATTGAAAAAGCAAGAGAGTTCCAGAAAAACATCTATGTCTGCTTTATTGACTGTGCCAAAGCCTTTGACGGTGTGGATCACAATAAACTGTGGAAAATTCTAAAAGAGATGGGAATACCAGATTACCTGACCTGCCTCTTGAGAAACCTATATGCAGGTCAGGAAGCAACAGTTAGAACTGGACATGGAACAACAGACTGGTTCCAAATAGGAAAAGGAGTATGTCAAGGCTGTATATTGTCACCCTGCTTATTTAACTTCTATGCAGAGTACATCATGAGAAACGCTGGGCTGGAAGAAGCACAAGCTGGAATCAATATTGCTGGGAGAAATATCAATAACCTCAGATATGCAGATGATACCACTCTTATGGCAGAAAGTGAAGAAGAACTAAAAAGCCTCTTGATAAAGTGAAAGAGGAGAGTGAAAAAGTTGGCTTAAAGCTCAACATTCAGAAAACAAAGATCATGGCATCTGGTCCCATCAATTCATGGGAAATAGATGGGGAAACAGTGGAAATAGTGTCAGACTTTATTTTTTTGGGCTCCAAAATCACTGCAGATGGTGATTGCAGCCATGAAATTAAAAGACGCTTACTCCTTGGAAGAAAAGTTATGACCAGCCTAGATAGCATATTGAAAAGCAGAGACATTACTTTGCCAACAAACGTCCATCTAGTCAAGGCTATGGTTTTTCCTGTGGTCATGTATGGATGTGAGAGTTGGACTGTGAAGAAAGCTGAGCACCAAAGAATTAATGCTTTTGAACTGTGGTGTTGGAGAAGACTCTTGAGAGTCCCTTGGACTGCAAGGAGATCCAACCAGTCCATTCTGAAGGAGATCAGCCCTGGGTGTTCTTTGGAAGGACTGATGTTGAAGCTGAAACTCCAGTACTTTGGCCGCCTCATGCAAAGAGTTGACTCATTGGAAAAGATTCTGAAGCTGGGAGGGATTGGGGGCAGGAGGAGAAGGGGACAACAGAGGATGAGATGGTTGGATGGCATCACAGACTCGATGGATATGAGTTTGAGTGAACTCTGGGTGTTGGTGATGGACAGGGAGGCCTGGTGTGCTGCAATTCATGGGGTTGCAAAGAGTCGGACCCAACTGAGTGATTGAACTGAACTGAACTGAGACAGCATATTAAAAAGCAGAGACATTACTTTTCTGACAAAGGTCTGTATAGTCAAAGCTATGTTTTTTCCAGTAGTCATGTGTGGATGTGAGAGTTGGACCATAAAGAAAGCTGAGCACCAAAGAATTGATGCTGTTGAACTGTGATGTTGAAGAAGACTCCTGAGATATCCTTGGATGGCGTGGAGATCAAATCAGTCAGTCCTAAAGGAAATCAGTCCTGACTAGTCATTTAAAAGACTGATGCTAAAGCTGATGCTCCAATACTTTGGCCACCTTATGCAAAGAACTGACTCATTGGAAAAGCCCCTGATGCTGGGAATGATTGAAGGCAGTAGGAGAAGGGGACAATAGAGGATGAGATGGTTGGATGGGATCACCAACTTGATGAACATTGAGCAAGCTCTAGGAGTTGGTGATGGACAGTGAAGACTGGTATGCCGCAGTCCATGGGATCACAAAGAGCTGGACATGACTGAGTGACTGGACTGAACTGAACTGAACTGAACTGATGTCACAAACAGAAGAACAATAGTAATTTAACATGATCAATTGGTAAAGAGTAGAGAATCAAATCCAAAGATTAACCATTGTGTTTAGAACAAACAAGTCACCTAGACCTACCAGATCCTGTGTGATCTAGTTGTTACATTTTAGAGCTTTTTTCAGACTCTTCCTAACTTGCTTTATTCCTAAGAAAATGGTCCCAGGTTCTGGGGCACACAAACCTTTTCCCCAGCTATTTCCCAGCAGAAAGACTGACCCCTCTACAGGGAAAGCTCTTTACCCATGTTTTTATATGTCTAGCTCCTCCCCTTGCCATTCTATCTAAAATTTGTTCTCTTTTCATATACTTGACCCTATGTTATACCAACTACTGGTGCTTATTTCCTCACAGTGAAACCAGTCTAGGCCCTATGGGGCTCCCAGACACAGAGGGCTTTTTTTCCCCCGCCTCTGTTTCTTAAAGGCAAGACCACCCCCGACGACCTTCCCTGAGTTCCAAAGGGCAGATTTGAACAGTTTCTAATGAAGGGAGGAGCAGTCATAAAACTATGGAAGGCAAGATTGAAGAGACCAGAGAAGCTCATCAAGTTTGGGAGAACTGACCATCTGAGGCAAGGTTAAGGGAGTGCAGGCCCTACACACACCCTAGTCTTGTCAGAGACCCCACCTTTGAACCATTGTTATAAAGCCCCTCATCAAGTCCTCTGAGGTTGGGACACAAAGTTTTCAAGGGCAGGAGCTCACTGTGTCCCGCTTTGCCTGGCAAAGCAATAAAGTTATCCTTTTCTACTTCACCCAAAAGTCTGTTTCTGAGATTCAGTTCTTCAGCTGTATAGAGAGGCCAAGCTTGGCATCAGCAGCAGGTATCTATCATAATTTGGAATTGTTTACTTATTTGTTTTCTGTATCATCCCACTGGTCTTCCCAGGTGGCTCAGTGGTAAAGAGCTCACCTGCCAATGCAGGAGATACAAGAAACGTGGGTTTGATCCCTGGGTCAGAAACATCACCTGAAGTAGGAAATGGCAACCTGCTCCAGTATTCTTGCCTGGAGAATCCCATGGACAGAGGAGCCTGGTGGGCTACAGTCCACGGGCTGGCAAAGAGTTGGACGTGACTGAGTACACACACACACACACAAATACGCACATACTACACAAATACGCACACACACACAGAGTCCTCCCACTAGTTTTCATGAAGGCAAGGGCTTGATCTCTGTTGTATGTGGCTGTGTTGCAAATACAACACAACAGAAATATTGAGTCCTCCATTTATTAGGCACTTAACAACTTATTGACCAGAGATGTATTAATACATCTTTTGTTATCCGAATGTTATAGAGTGGAAACTTATCAATATTCACTTAAATAACAAAGTGCCAAACACACATATTAGTTTCTACAAAAATCCTCCGATCAATAATGTTCATAAATATGAGCTAAATGCCAAAGTATCATCTATTGTGATCTATTAAACCCCACAGTTCTTGGGAATAAGACTCAGGATAGTATGCTTTTGTTGGACAGGGACTTCTCAGGGCCTGAGTGGTCTCTGTAGCTGGACTGATCATCACAGAGAATATTCTGAGTCACCAGTGCATAAAGTCACAGAGATGAGGGGGTGGCTGCAAAACGGTTGGGGACAGCTGAAAGCAGGAAAGACAAGCTCCCAAATAAATTTCAGTTGACTCATGTGCTCAATCACCTCCAACTCTTTGTGACCCCATGGATGGTAGCCCTCCAGACTCCTCTGTTCCTGGGATTCTCCAGGAAAGAATCTGGAATGGGTTGCCATGCCCTCCTCCAGGGAATCTTACAGACCCAGGGATCAAACCCACATCTCTTACATCTACCCACTTTGCCAAGCAGGTTTTTACCACTAGCACCACCTGGGAAACCCTCTTAGTGTGTTTGGGGATTGTAAAAGACTGGTTGGCAGGAACTAGATCTTGAACATGATGTTGAAAATTTTGGATTTTGTCCTTGTTAGAGTGGACTCCTAGGAGTTTCTGAGTGGACTGCTGCTAAGTCGCTTCAGTTGTGTCCGACTCTTTGTGACCCCATAGACTGCAGCCCACCAGGCTCCCCCGTCCCTGGGATTCTCCAGGCAAGAACACTGGAGTGGGTTACCATTGCCTTCTCCAATACATGAAAGTGAAAAGTGAAAGTGAAGTTGCTCAGTCATGTCCAACTCTTCGCGACCCCATGGACTGCAGCCTACCAGGCTCCTCCGTCCATGGGATTTTCCAGGCAAGAGTACTGGAGTAGGGTGCCATTTCCTTCTCCATCTGAGTGGACTAGTAATGAATTCAAATGAATGTTTCTGAAAGTGAGAGATGGAATGATTAAGATGGAGGAGGGAATGTGTACTGGAAAAGGAGCCCATCAGTTTCTGACAAATTGACTATAATGTGGGCAAACCCTGCCTGGGGCACAGCTGTCTCAACTCTTTTCCTGGCAGAGGAAACCAAGGGAAAGAGGCCACATACTGTGTATGGGCTGTGCAGTCTCATCTGTTGTATCCTTGTTGAACTTGGAGCAGTTGGAATAATTCTAAAAGATATTTCTTCTCAATTCTATTAGAAACTGATTGGTATGGTATTTTGTAAATCTCAGCTCTTCCTACATTGGCAGTACAATGATTGATATAAAAAGTGTTTTCTGCAGATGATGAGCAATTTCTGTACCTCAGAGTACCTTCTGAATTATCAAAGATATATTAAATTATGTTGACTTGTATTTAAGATTAACTGGTTTTTAACATAATCTTTGCGTAATTAGAACTTAAATATAAGTTGTCATTTAAACCATTTTTATATACATCATTTGATGGCCATTTGTTATCTGTTGTTGCAGTGGAGAAAGATTAGCTTCAGAGAATCTCGGTGTTTTGTACAAGGTCACTTGGCTAGTAGGTAGAAATGCCTGGGTTTAAACCTTTCTTTCTAGCATTTTATATCTTGGTAAAAACTGGAAGCTAGTGTTTAATACATATAATGCATCCTTACTAAAAAGAATTCTGAATCATTATAGAACAAGCAACTCAGTGGAGTGCAGGGGTTGACGCTATCTGATATGATGTAATTCAGTGGGTGTTCAAATCACTCAGTAACGATAATGATGTCATCACCATTCATTCTGATTCAACCCATCCCAAAGTGCATGTATCTTATAATGTTCCTCAAATAGGTTTAAATTAAGTATTTTTTAATTAAATATTGACAGTAATGTTCAGGCTTCAGTTTCCCCTCATTGGGTTTTGGACTCAGCACTCTAGGATATGGAGTATGGCTTTGTTCATTTGCTCTCCTGGAATTTGCAGACAGCAGCTATGTACTTGGCAACAGGTTGATGCTGGCGGAGAGAGGACGGGTATGAAACAAGTGTGGCATGAAACTGTTTGCTTTTCTCCACCACAGTCTGCTGATTCGACCTGCAAACCCATTCCCCAACTCGGTTAGCAGAACCTGTGAAAACATAGGGGCCTCCATGAAGACGACTCTGATCTTGGCAGCTGGAGAGAGCTTCTGAGTCCAGTTCTAAACTTATGATTTGGGCCTGGGTATTTTTGGATTCAACACTTGCCCTTGGTTAGAAAGTGAAAAACAAGGGTCTAAACACTATTCACTTGGATAGTAAAACACATGTTCACTTTTTGCAGTGACCCTGGCAACAGAAGGGGAATTCTTATAAATCACAAAGGAAAATAAATCACTTCACCCATGGAGGGCAAGAGACAGCTTGAGAAAAGGGACTTTGGAAAAAGGCTGTCTTTAGATAGCAGTCTCGTGGTAAGTACTAAATATTCATTACACTCTATATGTTTTGGCTTGAAATGCATTATTCTTTGTGATTTCTTGAACCCCATGCTTTCAAAAGCCTCTATTCCAGTTACCCTGTTAGCAATATCCCCTGGGATTTTTGTTTCACTTATTTTTTTTACAAAGTCAAAAGCCAGCAAGTTATTGGAATGTTTGTATAGTGTCCTAATAGGCAAATGTCATAATCTGTCAGCATTACATGTAATTATATTAACTCCAGCTGAAGTAGACTTTAACCCATACAAAAACACTACTGTACAGCTAATGCCAAATGCCAAGCCTATTTATAGTTCTTCTATCACCCACTTATCTTAACTTTGGGGTAAGTTGAACAAGAATTCAGTAGGGTTTCTAATACTGAAGAGAAGAGAAAATCTCTGAGATCTTAGGTATAGAAATTAGTTCATTGGTCCATAAACTTTATAAAGTTTCAACGCTGATGATCATCATTCTTAAATTGGCTGGGTTTCATGTATGAGAATCTGGTTAGTTCAAAGAAATAGACTATATCAGTGATTTCTGAATGTTGGCACTTCTTTCAGTCTGAACTAAGATGTCTTGGTCACTTACTCAAGTAGGCATCTGAATAGAATAAGAAACCAAATGGGCCAAGTCACTCCTTTCTCTTTTGGTCATTTACTCGCATGAAAATTTAGCTTAGTTCCTTCTTTGGCATGTTGTTGAGGAATGTGGTTTATTCATTTTGTGTCTTCCCGGTTCCTGGCCTGGAATTGGGGTCAGAGTAAATGTCCAATAAAAGATTTGTTGAATTGATTTATCAGTTGCCCGTTTCCAATCTCTGACTGCTAAGGTTTCACATCACAAACTGTTCATAGATGTGAGTTTATCAGTTGTCCGTTTCCAATCTCTGACTGCTAAGGTTTCACATCACAAACTGTTCATAGATGTGAGTTTCTGGGAATTGAGAAAAGGATTGCATTAAACTTTTGTGTCTAGTTCTTCGGTTATTAACATCAACTTCTCTGTCTCTGTGACTGAGGTAGGCACTGAGCAGCATACCTTCAGAGGCAAAGAACTCTTATAGGATTTTAAGTTCTCCTCCCAATGGATGCACCTTCTTCTCATCTCTGAGGTTTTTCTGTCTCTAGGTAGAGTGTGGTGAAAATAGTGTGTATGTCTGTCTGTGTGTTGTGTGTGTTTCTGTCTATACCCTTTGAAACTTCTAGGGAAATTTAGAATAAAAAGATAATTTCTCAGCCTCCCCTTTTTCTCTTTGCCAAAGGAAACACTTCTTACATATCATTCTGCCAGTAGGGTCTGTCTTATGCCTAACCAGGCACTCACATTGTATATATAATATGAGTAGTAAAAGAAAGTTTCTCTTAACCCAGAAGCATCATCCTTGCTGATTACTCCCTAAAGCTCATAATTCTGCCTTAGGGCCCAAAGAAGCTAAGCTAAGCTATTGTCTTTTTTTGATTGGGGCGGGGGGTGTTATACTATTTTATTCACATTTAAATTTCACCAAGAGTTCAGGAATATGCTAGCCTGATTTTCAGATTTTTGAAATGAAGGTAAAATGGACTAACAGCTTTAAGGGTACAATGAATTCATATTTAACACTGCACAATATTAACAAACTAGACAATCTAGGGGATGGTATAACTATATGCTTTGGAGCACAATATAAGGACAAGCCCTGGAATTGAAGGAAAAAGCCACCATTCAGGACTGAACAGAGGTCTTTGGTTGCTGATAGAATCTCCCCTTGACTTCAGACTTGAGACAAACTGTGAGAGTTTGTCAGTATACAAGAACCCTTGAATTCAGGACAAACAGTAACAGGATAGATTGACCAGAGCCCTTTAGACTGTGGTGACCTTTCTGAAGCTAGCAGGAGTGGCTGGAGGCTGGAAACGTTGCGGCTGAGGTCTGGGATCCCTAGATGAGAGCAGCTATCTTCGAAAATTCGCTGATGTCCATACAAGTTCCTAAGATGTTTCTCCCAAACAGTGTAAGCTATTGTCTTTTAATCATTCACAGGAGCACTCATTAATAAAAGGTCTTGGATCATTCTTAGATCCATGAGTAGAATTTTGTTGAGGTTATTGGTAAAGAAACACATGCAGAGCATGGAGTCCTGGTGTGCAGGACTGGGTTGGGGCACGGAGGAAAGGGGACGTAGATTATCACAAGGGTATGAGGAATCTGAAAATAAGAGAAGGTGTTTCAATGAAGTTTTGCCCACATTTAAATTTTCCTTAGGGCAGACTTGACTGTGAGCATAAATCAAAGCCCTTCATATTACCTGTGCTGGCTGAAATCCCCAAGCTGAGCTTGCATTCCCATTGGCATGTGGCTCTAGCCTGAGTCTTGTGGGGGCTGTGAATCTGTTTCTTTACTTACAGTGTAAGAGAGCACTGTGAAAAGAATGTGTTGCTTGGTACCACTGAAATCATCATCCTGTTAAATCTCCCTAAATGATAATTGGAAGGGTTTTTGCACTAATGAAATATCTTCCTTGTTTCCTGGAGGCAGATTGAGTGTGACATTTGCACGAGCATGTTGGAAAAATCCTGAAAGAGTGTGTGGGTATGCTCTCCTATGACTCTGTGGCTCCATGTACAGGAAAGCTTGAATACCGTTAATCATTATACGATACAGGCCATATGACTGATTTTTGTCTTCTATTTCACTGTTATGTTCTTTCCTCACAGAGGATGACACTGCTGGAACAATGACAGCAAGATGATTCTTGTCAGGTTGGTTTTTAGGGTGTGAGACCCATTGAATGGCCCTTAAGTGAATTTTATTGTGACTCTAAGAGAAACAGATGAGGGAGATTAAAGCTGACTGGCCTGTAAAAGACTTGAACCCAAGACTGTGTCCTCTTCTTGGCTCCATGCCAAAACCACACAACTCACTAGGCAAGAAGCACACAAGGATGATTCTAGACCAGGGTTTCTGGGAAATACAAGGAAAAAAAAAAAAAAGAAACACCTGGTATTCTATCACACACACTTCATTCCCAAGGCACCTTTACTTTGTGTCATTCTTTCCCACTCTGTTCTATTCTATGCTATTTTTAAATTGTCGAATGCAATTTGAGAATGGGTTACCTAGTCCCCCCACTTTACAGAAAAAGTATTGGGTTGGTCAAAAAACTCATTCATATTTTTTTCAGTAAATGTTATGGAAAAACCCAAACAAACTTTTTGGCCAACCTGATGGTTAATAATCAGCAGGGTTAAATGCTTTCCCTGAGGCTACACAACTGGATACAACCAAGAGTAGAAACAAAGTTTCCAACCTGAGGATTCACTTCTTTGCTTTTTGTTCTCTAATAATAACCCAGTAAGAGAAGATCCTTTTGGAAAACTGAGCAGAGGAAAGAGAAACATACTGAACTCTAAGTCTTGACATTCCACTGCAGTAATCGTTATGAGCCATATTTTTGAGAATTAGAGGGCCCAGAGGTAATTTCCACTTACAGATTTTTGCAGGCAAAAAATTCCTTAGAATGTACTGCAAGGATAAGGGACTATTAACTTCATTACACTTTTTATTTTTCATAATCAAATCGTGAAGTGTTGAGTAGAAATTATTGCCCCCCTGCAACAGTTTTTAAAATTTTATGCTGAAGGAACCACAGAATAAAAAAAATCTCACAGTCGAGATACTGAAGAAAAGCTCCAAATGAGGGAATATGAGTTTATGGTCCTTGGTCACAATTTTTCTTTCAGGATGCGACACAGGGAGGGGATGTGTGTGTCTGCACACATGCTCACTCTAGTAAGGACTGAGTATTCTTTGATGTTGATGATTTTTTACTTGATAAATCATTCTTTCAAAGACAAAAGTGGCAGGGAAGTGAAACTGAAATGAAAAATATGTTTCCATGTCAGGGGTAAAGACCCTGAGAGAAAGACAGGTGATGGCACATTTGCCTCCCCCCAGTAGGAGTGGGCCAAGTAGCCACATATCCATGGCAAGCACAGTCTTCTCTATGATAACAATAAAAATCACCCCAGAAATTGGGGCCTCTTCTTGACCCAAAGCTCTTCAGCCCACACCCCAGGATGTTTTCTGATCAGAAAAATTCAGCATTTCATAATGTGCTTTATTTGTAAGAATCATCCCCAGGCTATGTGTTTAGCTATTTGACACTTATAGCTGTGATAGCATTTAGCTGATGAGCAAGTCAGGGAGTGAATTATCATTTTTACCAGCTTGCATTTCAAGAGCAAAGATTCTCTTTTAATTTTGGGAAGAATGTTTTTTGCTTTTAAGCACAGATAGGAGTAACAGTTTCTCTTATGAATGATGAATTGTAGTTGGTACCCCAATCCTTTCTCCCTCACCAAAAGGAAGACAAAACGTACTAGATCCTTACACCTAACCTCAGCACAGTTTTGATAGATTTGTGGCAGCAGGAAAGGCCCTATGCATGACCTTCAGTTCATCCTTCAACCTCTTTAATGGTTTGCATCCAAATCATGAGAGTAATTAGGCCTTCCACAGGCTACATTAACTTTGTTGATCAACAAGCACCACTGAAAACCTGCTTTATATTTAAGATGCTTTAGTAGCCATGAGATGTGCTGGATAGTTGCCATTCCCCCACCCCACCCCACTCCAGATACACTCCATCCTTCTCTACCTGGCTGTCCTTCCCTGCAGGATGTACCACATGGACCTTGTCAAAAGAATTCCTGGCCTTCTGGCAGCTCGTTCAGTTTGGCCAATGGGATGACCTAGCAGGACGTCATTGGTTGGGAGGAGAGAGAGGTCAAGGTAATTGTTTTCCTGCTGTCTTCCTGCCTGGCTGTGGACCACAGTGACTGGGCTACTCTTCCCAACGCCATGGCTTTTGTTGGGCAATCCTATCCCACAACTGTAGCTGCAGTTATAATCACAGCTCTCTGTGTTCTGGCACTTTCTCTCTCTCCAGGTTCCTACAAACATTATGGTAGTGATGATTCCTGGATGTTGCCAGTCCATCTCACATTGGTTTGTTTTCGGTCTGCCCACACTTCCTTAATGAGGTGGTTTGAGTGTGTTATCTTTTTCCTGCGGGGTGCCTCTGCCTGATACAAGGTAACACTCCTTCTCAAAGGGTTTATAGTTTATCTGTAGAACCTAACCTATTAAAGAGGAAAAATGACATAACACAGAGAAGGTAAATCAGGTGTGACATTGACAGTGATAGGAGTTGAGATGCTTCTGGGAGGATGTAAGGAGACACCACACAGGAGCTACAGTTAGAGCTGTGCTTTGAAGCAATGGAGAGAATTTAGGAAGTGAAGACTGGGATAGAAGAGAAGAAAGAGGCAACCCACGGATATTGTGCTATGCCCCTTGGTGACAACTCACTTCATTGCTGAATTATTTTTTTCCCAGGAAAGCTTCTTCCTTGTATCAAATTGTGATGGTTAATTTTATATTCACTTCAACTGGGCTAAGGGATGCCAAGATAGCTGGCAAAACATTATTTCTGGGTGTGTCTTGCTAGTGTTTCCATCAGAGATTAGGATTTGCATTGGTAGGCTGAACACAGAAGACTGCTTTAGTCAATCAGGATGGATATTGTCTGATCTGTTGAGTGCCTATATAGAACAAAAAGCCAGACAGTGGGTGAATTCATCTTCTGTCCTCAGACAAGGGTGTTCCTGGTTGTTAGGCCTTTGTATTCAGACTGAGACGTGTATCATTGGCTCCCTGATTCCCAGGCCTTGGGGTTTGGAATCAACTATACCACCAGCTTTCCTGGGCCTCCAGCTCCCAGAGAGTGATGGGACTTCTCAGCCTCCATAATCATAAGTGTAATCTCTCATGATAAATCTTTTTATTCACACACACACACACACACACACACACATCACACACACAGAGCTCTGACTAACACACAGAATTAAACCTTTCTGCTGTTTTATCTTCAGTTATATCCCCATGTTTAGTGACTGGAAGCTATTCAAACTAGGGGTCAGCAAACTCTGTAAACAGCCAGAGAGTGACAGGTTGAGTCTTTGCAGGCCCAAGGAGGAGTCATGACGACTCAACTGTGTCGTTGTAGCCTGAGGGCAGACACAGACCAGACAGGAATCAGTGGGCGGGACTTGTGTGCCAATAACACTTTATTTACAAAGACAGGCAGCAGGCTGGATTCCATAGGGTATATGCACACATTACAGAAACGGGAAACTTGAGAGTCCAGGTTGGATTTTTCCTGAGTGCTGCCTTTCTGAGTAGTGACTTGTGTTTCCCCTCAGGATACACAATACACCAAGGCAGGCAAAGGGGTAGGCTGAGGCTATTAACATAAAAATGAAGATCTTCAAGTGGCCAGAAGTTGAGCAAAGGGAAAGATTTTAGAAAGTTCCTGACTCACTGAGACTTTTTTTAAACAGGAAGTAAGGTCATGGTTAGTGTGGCTCAGAGTAGCCATTGGATTGTGAATACTCAGGAAAAAATCTGCACCTTGGAATGCTCCAGGCATTTCTTTAGCCTTCTCTACTCTTTTGGTATTACAGTTAGACCACCCCTCACTGGAGGGATGCTGTGCAGAAACTACCAGTTTGCAGGAGAAGGTTTCTAGCTACTCAAATCCTAACTACCCTTGACCCGTTCTACTATTGGAAGCAAATGTAAAGGATGGTTTACTCAGTGCTGTGACCACTGGGCAAAGGCCAAGCTGTCCCCTGGGAAGCCTGACCTTTGTTCTCTGGTGTCAAGATTGTTGAGATTTCCCAAGTGAGCATCAAGTGGAGGAGGGTCAAGGAATGCGAGGGAGCTTCTTATTTCCCAACCGCATTATTCCCTCTAATGGGGCTATTCTCTTAGCCATCTGTTAGATGTCCTAAGAACAGACCATGCATTGGAGCCTAGAGTTGGAGGGTATGGTTTGATGTCTGAGGATTCAGCCAGTCTTTTTTAAAGAAAAAGCAACAATGGAGAATAGATCAGCTTTTATCTAGGTTAGTCACCTTTCTGAAGTGGCTTGCTGAATCTGACTGCTCTCCTTGAAAGTGGGAAATGGTAGAATTTGAGAAGTGTCAGATCTTTATATGGATATTTACCTAGTGAATCTGCCTACTACCGTAACCCAGCATCTTGACCATCATGGCAGGTCAAGAGAAGACTGGAGAAATACCCTGTCCAGCTGCTATCTAGCAACACAGATCCTTGGGGACTATGGATAGATTCAGGGCAGATTCAGCAGATTCTTGAGGACTATGGATAGATTCATGGGGACTATGGATAGATTCAGGGCAGATTCGGGGGTGTGGGTGGAGGGTGGGGAAGACAGGAGAGGCTTGGCCAAGTGGGCACAGCCCACAATACCTGGTTGCTAAGGGTTGAAAAGGGGCTCCAGACAAACAGAAAGAGATGAGAAAAGTGGTGGAAGGGAGGTTAAAGAACTGAGCAATGCTACTGCTGGGGACAGAGTCTGAACGGAGAGTAAGAACAGAGGACCATGTGTAGACCACGCCCAAGCCAAGGGGCTTAGAGTGTCAGCAGCGGGGCTGGTGGAGTCTAAAACAGAAGCCACCTTAGCAGACATCTCAGCATATTTAGGCAGAGAGTTATGCATTGAATCTCAACCAGGAGGGCTTTCTTCCCTTAGTAATAATAGAGGCAATTTGTTGAGGCTTACTATGTGCCAGGCACTCTGCTCAGTGCTTTAGGTGGAAACTGAAACTGTCATTTAATACTCATGAAGCCCTTTAAAGTAGGAACTCTTTATTCCTATTTTATAATTTTTTATTCCTATTTTATAAATGAGAAATCTGAGGCTTAATGAGCTCATCAACTTCCTCAAGGCTAGAGGACTGCAAGGGGAATTAGAGTGAGTGATGAGCTGGTATTTCAACTCAGATCTGGCTACCTCTAGACTACTCTCTGCTGTGCAGCTTGGAAGCAGAAAACTTTTTTTCTGCCAGTGACTGGGAGCTCCTCACATGTTTGCTTCCCAACCATAGAGAGTCCCAGACTCAACAGGGCTAGAGGTTTACATGTGCTTTGGCTCATCTGCCATATCTTTGCCTTCTGATGACAGAGGGCTGGTCCTGATTTTGACAAAAGAATTGTCAAGGGGCAGAGGTTGGAGGCAGAGGGTTATAAAGAATAAAAAAACGCATGTGTTGAAACTTGGTCTAGACCTAATCTGGTCTTGTGTTTTTTCATATGAACCAGGTCTTGGAACCAACTTCTACAAAGATTAAACTTTGTAATACACACACAATGTGTATATGATAAATACATATTTATAATATATAATTTATCTGTAAGTTAATGTTTTTAGCCATATGAGGAATGATTGTGGTGTGTACATGTACAAGGTGAAATTATTTACTAGACAGGAGTAGAGTTGGGAGAAACTGGTGAATGATGGGGTTCATCAAAAATACAGGTGTCCCCCAGTAAGAAGCAGGGTGTATGACTTGAGCGATGCCTACCAAATGGCTGGACCTCCTTTTGACTGGGCCACTGCCTGATGGAGATGGATATGGAGCCAGCATCATTTCCCATGAGGAGATTCCCAAAATATGTCATGTGTTTGCCCACTCCTTGCAATTGGAGCCCCTTCCTCCGATGTCACCCATAGGAGGGTCTATCTTTATTATGGTGATGGCTCCCCTTCAATGACTCTTCTCTCTCTTCTATTCTTCATCTCATTATTGAAAATCAGACAGATGTAAATAAATAGAGTTCTTATTAAAATGTCCTTTCCTAAGGTGCTGTAATAGTCACTTCTGATCTTTATCTCCACACGTACCGCTTGAGCACAAGTTTGTCTACTGAAGAACCTCAACCAAGGCACTCCTAACATTTTGGACCCTGTATTTCTTTGTTGTGAGGGCTGTCCTGTGCACTGTAGAATATTTAGCAGCATCGCTGGCTTCTGCCTACTGGATGTCAATAGCACTCTTTCTTCAGTTGCGATGACCAAAACAGCCTCCGGACATGGCTGAATGTCCCTAGGGGAGCACAATCAGCTCTGACTGAACTGAATGCCCCTTGAGGACATGAGCCTTTTCATACTCATATTTGCATCCCTAGAGTCTGATGCATAGAAAACTTTCCATGAAATGAATGAGTGAGTGAATGTACCAGTGAGTAGCTGTTTATGGCATGTACCAACCAGTGGGAAACACTGGGTATTGGGGGAGATGCAACTACTTGGAAAACACTGAATGCTGATTGGGAGGGTCAATGATATTCTGCTTCTTCTGTTTTGCCCAGGGATGAGTCTAATGTGTGGCTAAAGTTTTTATTATTATATATCAGAAATTTTACCATATCTGGATCCTGAGTCCCAAGGTACTTGATAGGGTACATTTATGACAAGATTCCAGAGGTTTAAATTTTCTGAAATATATTAGATTTTATGTGTATATGCTTAAGTGTATTTTTATGAGGGGTGGGTCCACAGGAATAATCAGATTCTCAAGGGCATCTGACTCAAGAATGGTTAGGTGGCTCTACCTGCTGTTAGCCTAGCAAGTCCAGCCTGTGACACCTGCACACAGATGGCTTCCCTTCCCCAGGTCACAGAGCAGGTCTCAACAGCACCTGCTTCCATCACCTGTGCTCAGCTGCTGCTGTGAGTGCTGTCTGTCTGCTGTGTATACATAGTGTCTCACAGATCACCAAATCAAACCAGGAACTGGGAACATTTTGAAAGCTCTTTGCAAACACTGTGTTATGAATAGATGATGAAATGAAACTACCTCTACACAAGAAATAAGTACAAATGGGCAGAGACGTTTGCTTGGCGTGTTCTGTGTTGTTTTAAGACTCAGAGATCTGCTTGTCATTCTCCTGGTGTCTCTCCATCTTTCAACAGTGGGAATCATCAGGTCACACAAGTTTCCATGGCAACTGAGTTTTCTGCATCATTCCCTGGCAGCCTAATATCATTCCTGCAGCAGACTCTCTCTAGTACTTTGTCCCTAACAAGGGGTAGAGTTTTCATTGATCGCCTTAAAAGCAGGTCCTCAAACCCAAAAGGTAGCTGGGGTCTCCTCTCCGATAGGTGCTTGCTTTCCTTTCTAGAGTTTCTAATGAATCAGCACAGACACTGAGCATCTAGCAGGTCTGAAGCACTGTAAGGTGAGTGCTAAGAAATGCACGGCATGATTTCTGCTTTACAAAGCTTAAGAAATCTAATCACATGTACAGGAATCATAGTAATACCAGCAGGTAGGCAATGGTGCAAGCAAGCAGGCTGGGATTTAGAAAGGAGAGGTCGCTCTCTGGCTATATTGATCAGGGAGGGGGGCCTCTCAAGAAGGAAAGCTTTCATATCCCCCTCTAGAAAATTGGTCCACGTTAATCAATGGTGTCTCTGAGTTCCCGGAAGCAGAAATTGATTGAGAAAGCCACAGAGTCTTAAAAGAACAGACCAGGACTCCGAGGTGCCTGGTTTATACTTGTGGAATTGCTGAGACCCTAAGAAAGCTCTATTGTGATCCTGAATTATCATCTTAACTCTCCTCCTGTCCCCTCTAGCCACCCCTCCCCACCCTTTTATTAATATTCTCTTACCCATACATCCTGGTGCCAGGCAAAATGCACCTCACAGATAAATCACTTTTATTTTCCTTTCTTCTCATTCATTTATCAGTGTGTACCCACTGTATATATATTAGCTGCATTTCAGCAGCCTAACTGTCTCACAGTAATTTACCACCCTGTACTCTAGTTCATTATTATCAATTAATATTTATTAAATATCCACAGGGTTCATGCTATGAATTCAACAGTGTTTTTATTACTTTCTGTTGCCTTGCCATGTTCTGTTGACTTGGCTCAGCTTACCAAGTATTTATGATCCTCTTGCCAGTTTTCTATTCATGTGACAGCCCTCATATTCATCCCAATTTCAATTAATATTTCAAAAGCAAATCCAGGAGCCATCGTATTAAAACGCTTCACTTAACACCAGATGCACTGCCTCGACTCTTGTCCCTTTCATGTACTAATTTTGCAGTTTTCGCCTAACACAGAATCCCATTTGTCTGGGCTGTTCTCTACAAGCCCAAACAGTGGTTCCTTCTGGTTCCTTTGCATTCCAGGCAGCTCCAGATGTTTCCTCCTCATAAATTTCAGTCCCTTAACTAGGCTTAATGGATCATAATTGTCCATTTCCAAAGATGCCTCTGAGGTTTGCTTGCCTTCTGTCTTTCAGCACCTTTTCGGTTCTTAGTTTGAAGCAGTTGTCTTCAGCTTGGTAGGTTTCCTAATATAATTAATCCATTGACTGCTCTCATGCATGTGTTGAGGGAAATAAAATCATTTGGTCTAGTGAATTCTGGGATCCATCTGTCAGGGCCAGCAGAGAAGCAGGCTCAGCGGCTGTTAGCCTTTTTGTGAGGTGGAGCTATGGTCAGAGGCCTGCCACCCCTAGAATGGCGAGGCCTTGAAGGCTGACAGGAGTTGGTGTCCGTGGGTACAACCTGAGCTGACATTCTTGAAGGCATCCACTAGATATGACTGGGATGTAGGGGGTACTGTCTGTCATTCCTTCCTCCCTGGTTGGAATCCTAGCTAGATGGTGGTAGGGGGAGCTATTTGGTGATCTCCTGGGCCAAGTTTGGAGCTCTGCAGAATACCTGACTTCATTCCTGTTTCGCGAGGTGCAGTAAGGAGGAAGTGAGGTGACGAGAGAGTCAGGTGTCCTATGGTTAGCATTTGCCATCCTCTTCAGTTCAGTTCACTTCAGTTGCTCAGTTGTGTCCGACTCATTGGGAAATTACCACCACAAATTGCATTTTGGAAATTCAATTCAATTTAAAATGCATTAAAGTCTATTTCAAGAAACCTAGGGAGTCCTTTGTTATATGACGAATCTCTGTGGAAAGAGGAAAAAAGCAACCCCCCCTCCAGGTATCTTTTGTGCAAACCTCAGTTCATTTCAGTCGCTCAGTCGTGTCCGACTCTTTGCGACTCCATGGATCGCAGCACGCCAGGCCTCCCTGTCCAGCACCAACTCCTGGAGTTCACTCAGACTCACGTCCATCGAGTCAGTGATGCCATCCAGCCATCTCATCCTCTGTCATCCCCTTTTCCTCCTGCCCCCAATCCCTCCCAGCATCAGAGTCTTTTCCAATGAGTCAACTCTTCGCATGAGGTGGCCAAAGTACTGGAGTTTCAGCTTTAGCATCAGTCCTTCCAAAGAACACTCAGGGCTGATCTCCTTCAGAATGGACTGGTTGGATCTCCTTGCAGTCCAAGGGACTCTCAAGAGTCTTCTCCAACACCACAGTTCAAAAGCATCAGTTCTTCAGTGCTCAGATTTCTTCACAGTCTAACTCTCACATCCATACATGACCACTGGGAAACCCATAGCCTTGACTAGACGGACCTTTGTTGGCAAAGTAATGTCTCTGCTTTTGAATATGCTATTTAGGTTGGTCATAACTTTCCTTCCAAGGAGTAAGCGTCTTTAAATTTCATGGCTGCAGTCACCATCTGTAGTGATTTTGGAGCCCCCAAAAATAAAGTCTGACACTGTTTCCACTGTTTCCCCAGCTATTTCCCATGAAGTGATGGGACCAGATGCCATGATCTTCGTTTTCTGAATATTGAGCTTTAAGGAGGGCCTAAATAAGGGTCCATAGTTTTGCCTACAAAGATGGTTCATCAACAATCTTGTTTTCTTATTTATTGCATCCATTGAGGTTCTCAAAACAAACAGATGGCACACTGACCCAGAGGAGGGTTTAGTAAAGAACCTCTTTACTAAGAGGTGATGGAATTCAGGGAAACTTATATGATCGTAGTACAGTGCCCAAGGTTGGAAAGAGTGGGACGCCATTGTGACACTAGGCCTGAAAGGACTGGCAGGGGGAGGAGGTAACCCGAAAACCATGTGGCTGTAGGCAGGGAGCCACTTTGTGGGAGGTGTCATCTTAGATGGAAGGATGCAGACCACCAGCAGGGAGGTGATCAGGACATGAAAACTCTCACTGGGGTCCCCTCTCACTCTCCAGGCTTCTGCTGGCAACTCCCATTTGTCAAACCCAATTGAAAGCCAGAGAGAAAGGGGCCCTCAGAGGATCTGGGGACTGGCGCAGTGCAGAGAAGGATGGAGAGTGGGTGTGTAGGGGCACACAGGGCATATTCAGTGCATGTATCCCATATAAATATATGCCCTACCTCAGTCCCTCTCTTCTGACATTTCTGGGATGAGAAGATAATACTATCCTAAGTCTGACTAGTTTATTATTTATATACTAGAAATGGGTTCTTGCCTGTTAGATTCGCCAACTTAATTTGACTTGAGCAATATGATGTCACATCTTCAGAAGATAAGTTCCACGTGACCAGAGGCATGGTCTTCTCTTCCAGAATCCTCATAAAGATGCCCAGTGCAGGGCTGTGTATGTGTTGTGCAGTGGCTGGGGTTCAAAGAGTGTGATCTAGTGGGTTAATCACTGTATTAGAACTCGAAGTCCGTAGATTTAAACTTGAAGTGCACCCTTTAGTAGATGTATGGGCTTCAGCAAGTCTTTGAAACTCTCTGAATCTCTGTGTTCTCAGTAGTGGGGATGCCAATGCGGCAAAATTAAATAAAGAATAAGAAGTTATTACACTAAGTGAAGTCATACAGGGAAAGATGGGTATCGTGTGATCTCACTTGTAAGTTGAATCTAAAAAAGTGATGCTAATGAACTTATTTACAAAACAGAAATTTACTCACAGACTTAGAAAAGAGCCTAGCCAAAGGGGAATGAGGTGGAGGGAGGAATAAATTAGTAGTTTGGGATTAACATATATGCATGTCTATCTTCTATATATAAAAGAGAGAAACAGCGAGGACCTATTGTATAGAACAGGGAACTATACTCAGTATCTTATAATAACCTATAATGCAAAAGAAGTTGAAAAATAATATATATTTACATGTATTATATACATATATGTATAAAACTGAATCAGTCTGCTGTATACTTGAAACTAACATAATGTTTAAATCAACTGTACTTCAATTAAAAAAAAATTAGTGATGAAGACAGACAGTCTGTGACTCCACATAATTTATGTGCATAATAAAGTCACCATTGGCATTGAACAAAACAAGAACAAGAGGTTGTTCTGGAGGCTGTAGGATGCTTTGTAAATGAAACATCTTGCTGTCATGGCCCTGCTGCAGCTCCTACCTGCTAAACTTCAGTGGATCAAAAATACACATAGCAGTGGCAGCTTTAGGAAGAAATACGTACTCAGAGCCTCCTATGGACAGAATACTCCTTTCAAAGGCTACAACAGAAACCAGTGTCACGTCATGTAGTGGAAAGAGCATGGGCTGGCTGGAGAATCAGCCTGAACTGGATTTGAATCTCAGCCTGCCCAGTTCTGCCTACCTGTGTGAGGTTGGCCATGCTCTTTACCTCCTCTGAGACTCCGTGCTCTCATCTGTAGGAAGAGGTGCTAATCTCCTCCTCGAAGGGATGTTGAGAGAATGAACAGAAAGGATTCAAGCAGAGCACACAGCCTGGTGCTTGGTGAGTGGGCTCCTCTGTGCTGAAAATCTGTGGAGCTGGCTGCTGTGGGGCCTCCAGATGGCAGTTTTCTTTGTCTACAGATGGAAGGGGGCATTCAGAAAAGATGTTTTCTTAATGTGTGGTTTGCATATATTCCTATATGATGTTTAAAAGCTGAATGGCATCTCTGTGATGTTATTAATATTAGCTAAAATGCTCACCCAGGTGTTAACTCCAGGTTGTGCCTGACCAAACCTTGGATTCCTTTCTTCTTTGTCCAGTGGCTCAGTTGGTCTTCGCCTATTAATGAGCTGACTCCAGACCTTCTTATATGGAGCATTATATTTTTTCTGGAACCTTTGGCCTACTGCTGTCACCCTTGAAGCCCAGCCAATGTCTATTTATAACAGGCAATTGTATTCGAAAGGCTTCCAGAAGTGCCCATAGTTTTCCAAGCAACTGTACAATGACCCCCTGTGCACAGGGGCCCGCTGGGTCTTGGGCCCCAGGCCTTGTGCCCCTGATAAAATCAGGCAGGAGGACTGGGCACCAGAGCTCTCTTTCATCTGCCTGATGCCGTCACTTGCTTTGAGTTGTGCCAGCTCAGAGCAGTGGGAGATGAGATTTGGGGAAGGGGCTGGGGACCATTTCCCATGTGACTCCCTCTCTTTATTGCAATGGGGCGGGGTGGTCAGGGGAAGACTTGGAGGGGTCGGAGTGGGAAAGATTTTCCACTACATAAAGAGAACGAGAAAGGAAACAGGAGCCCGGTGGCCTCTTGCCAGGCCCCAGGAATGCACCAGTCCTGGGAATTGGCCCCTGGCCAGCCTCCTCAGAGGCTGCTGACTTGGGAAAACAGGCTCCCTAGCCACTGCCAAGAATGCAGACAATGGTCTTTTGGATATTTCACTTTTGAAAGTTAGGCTTTTTGTTTTATTATCACCAAAGGTAACATTTATTGGGCACCTATGTATGCCTGCCAAGAGATAAAGCGCATGATTGGAAGTCATGTTTAAGTGTAACTTAAACCGAGCAGAAACACTAGGGCCCTCATATAATATTTACAATCTGCTTCTAATTAGGGTCTAATCCTTTGCTTGGGTACTTTGCTACCTTAAATGTGAGTGCTGAGTGGTACTGTAATTTTAGACTTAAAATTCATTTGTAAGTGCTCAAGTGACTCATATTATGTCACCTGAAAGGGAATCAGCTTGTCCAATTGTCATTTGGCTGGGAAAGGATTTTGAGAGAATGAAGCACAAAACTAGTGTGTTCTGTTGGAGGAAAAGAGGACAAGATCCAGCTATTGGTTCAGGATGGAGTAGCTCCAACATATAGGATGTGAATTCTGAGATGGAAAGAGGGGGACCAGTTACACACGTCCCTCAATGTGGGGGTGTGTGTAATTTCACTAATGTGAAATGATGATGATGGTGTTATGGAAAAATCAGATGACCTTAAATTATTCTTTATGATTTTTAATTCCCATCTGAATAAGTGGCATTGATAATAATAGCAGCTAACATTACAGAGCATTTGCAGTATCCTGAGTGCTGAACTTAAATATTTTATTTATATTCAATTCATTTAATGTTCATAACAACTCTACAGGGAGGGACTGTAATATCCCCATTGAACAGATGAAGAAACTGAGGCTCAGAAATTAAATGAGTTGAGTGCTCCAAGATCACTCGACTAATAAACTCCAAGGTCAGTCTTACCAAAAAGCTCATGCTGTTTGTAATGCCTGCACTGTCCATGTGTATCTTGAATGCATTTTAGAGTTGAGAGGAGCTTGCCTCTCTGGGTTTGACTGGGGGCTTTCTGGCTTCCCTTTCCCATGGTGATTGGCTGGTGTACTTACATGATATTGTCTTCTGGAGGGTTCTCAGCTATAGCTTCAATAGCCATTTGACAGTGGTTCTTCTCAAAGCAGTTTTCCTGTTGGTTTGAAGGCCTTTACATCTGATATCAGTGTAGCATCCTTCATGTTTAGAAACCTTCCTCTGTTTTGTGATGAGAGGTCCTACCAGGATTTTCAGCAGGCGGAAGGATGGAACAAGCTGCTGTGAAATTCCAGGAACTTCACCACTTTGCAAGTGAGGCTGTGCTCACACCTTGGTTTAAGAAAGTTCTACTTAAATGACTCCACTGTGTGGATCACAATAAACTATGGAAAATTCTGAAGGAGATGGGAATACCAGACCACCTGACCTGCCTCTTGAGAAACCTATACGCAGGTCAGGAAGCAACAGTTAGAACTGGACATGGAATAACAGACTGGTTCCAAATAGGAAAAGGAGTACGTCAAGGCTGTATGTTATCACCCTGCTTATTTAACTTATATACAGAGTGCATCATGAGAAACGCTGGGCTGGAAGAAGCACAAGCTGGAATCAAGACTGCCGGGAGAAATATCAATAACCTCAGCTATGCAGATGACACCACCCTTATGGTAGAAGTGAAGAGGAACTAAAAAGCCTCTTTATGAAAGTGAAACAAGAGAGTGAAAAAGTTGGCTTAAAGCTCAACATTCAGAACACTAAGATCATGGCATCTGATCCCATCATTTCATGGCAAATAGATGGGGAAACAGCATCAGACTTTATATTTTGGGGCTCCAAAATCACTGCAGATGGTGATTGCAGCCATGAAATTAAAAGACGCTTACTCCTTGGAAGGAAAGTTATGACCAACCTAGATAGCATATTAAAAAGCAGAGACATTACTTTGCCAACAAAGGTCCGTCTAGTCAAGGCTATGGTTTTTCCAGTGGTCATGTATGGATGTGAGAGTTGGACTGTGAAGAAAGCTGGGCGCCAAAGAATTGATGCTTTTGAACTGTGGTGTTGGAGAAGACTCTTGAGAGTCCCTTGGATTGCAAGGAGATCCACCCAGTCTATCCTAAAGGAGATCAGTCCTGGGTGTTCATTGGAAGGACTGATGCTGAAGCTGAAGCTCCAGTACTTAGGCCACCTCATGTGAAGAGTTGACTCATTGGAAAAGACCCTGATACTGGGAAGGATTGAGGGCAGGAGGAGAAGGGGATGACAGATGATTAGATGGCTGGATGACATCACCGACTCGATGGACATGAGTTTGAGTGAACTCTGGGAGCTGGTGATGGACAGGGAGGCCTGGCGTGCTGCGATTCATGGGGTCGCAAAGAGTCGGACACGACTGAGCGACTGAAATGAACTGAGGTTTGCACAAAAGATGCCTGGAGGGGGTGCTTGTTTCCTCTTTCCACAGAGATTCGTCATATAACAAAGGACTCCCCAGAAGGTTTCTTGAAATAGACTTTAATGCATTTTAAATTGAATTGAATTTCCAAAATGCAATTTGTGGTGGTAATTTCCCATGGAGCTAAACACCCAAAATCAGACTTTTTTTTTAATTTTCCTATGATGGAAAACAGATCATACATGGTATTTGGGGTCAGAGCTCTTTCCCCAGGAGCCCTTAAGGGGCTAAGAGCCTGTGACTCACAGTTCAGTTCAGTTGCTCAGTCGTGTCCAACTCTTTGTGACCCCACGGAATGCAGCATGCCAGTCTTTCCTGTCCACCACCAACTCCCGGAGCTTACTCAGACTCGTGTCTATTGAGTCGGTGATACCATCCAACCATCTTATCCTCTGACTTCCACTCCTCCTCGTGCCTTCAATCTTGCCCAGCATCAGGGTCTTTTCTAGTGAGTCAGTTCTTTGCATCAGGTGGCCTAAGTATTGGAGTTTCAGCTTTAGCATCAGTCCTTCCAATGAATATTCAGGACTGATTTCCTTTAGGATGGACTAGTTGGATCTCCTTGCTGTCCAAGGGACTCTCAAGAGTCTTCTTCAACACCACAGTTCAAAAACATCAATTCTTTGGCACTCAGCTTTCTTTATAGTCCAACTCTCACATCCATACATGACTACTGGAAAAACCATAGCTTTGACTAGACAGACCTTTGTTGCAAAGTAATGTCTCTACTTTTTAATATGGTGTCTAAGTTGATCATAGCTTTCCTTCAGAGGAGCAAACGTCTTTTAATTTCATGGCTGCAGACACCATCTACATTGATTTTAGAACCCCCCCAAAAATAAAGTCTGTGACTGTTTCCATTGTTTCCCCATCTATTTGCCATGAAATGATGGGACCAGATGCCATGATCTTTGTTTTCTGAATGTTGAGTGTTAAGCCAATTTTTTCACTCTCCACTTTCACTTTCATCAAGAGGCTCTTTAGTTCTTCTTCACTTTCTGCCATAAGGGTGGTGTCATCTGCATATCTGAGGCTATTGATATTTCTCCCGGCAATCTTGATTTCAGCTTGTGCTTCATCCAGCCCAGCGTGTCTTGTGATGTACTCTGCATATAAGTTAAATAAGCAGGGTGACAATATACAGCCTTGACGTACCCCTTTCCCAATTTGGACCCCGTCTGTTGTCCCATGTTCAGTTCTAACTGTGGCTTCTTGACCTGCATATAGATTTCTCAGGAGCTTGGAGGTAATTTTCACTCAGGACAATAAGGGGAGGATCACCACCAGGACTCTTAAGCTTGGCTCTTCCTGGGCAGAGTCATTTTATTTCATTCTTTTTGTTTGTTTTTTAAATTTTTTGGCTTCACCACACAGCATGTGGGATCCTCGTTCCTCAACCAGGGATTGAAACTGCATCCCCTTTGTTGGAAGTGCAGAGTCTTAACCACTGCACCATCAGGGAGGCCCCTCCTTTCCTCACTCTTGACAGGTCTGGTGGGGCTCATGGGCAGTGCTCTCTGTCATGAAGAATGGGTGGCAACCTACAGTTAATCCAAGCAACTCAGACATCTTCACAACCCTCTTGCATGTCTTTGGAAGACTTTCCTGGTAGTTTTTTCTATAAAACATTTTTTAAAGAACTTTTTTATATAAAAGTTCTTCCCTCCTTGCCAGTTATACCCGTTAAACATTTATTTGTACAGATCCCATGGAGCCCAATCCTCTGAATAAATGAAAGAAAACATCAAAATGGAAGACATTGGCTTGGAATTAGATTATGACTCATTGGGGATACTGTACTGATCCAGGTTACATATTTTAATCAATCCTTTAACAAATATTTATTGTGCTTGATTCTTTAATGAATTCTGTGGTTAAACAAGCCAGATACTGGCCTTCTCTAATGGAGCTTATATTCCAGTAAGTTTTCTCAACAGTCTGTGAAGCGCATATCATGCTTTCCATTTTAGAGATGTGGAAACTGAGGCTAAGAAAGGTTCAATCACTTGCCCCAGACAGATCATCCAAATTAGTAAGCGGTGGCATTTGTTTCAGAACCAGAACCAAGCTCAACCAAAAGTCATTGCTTGGTTTTTTTATACCCTGCACTAAATATTTGAAACACTTAATTAATGATCAAATCTATATTTCTTTTATATTTATTTGATAATTGGAGATTATCTGGAAGACACAGCAAAAACAACAACAACAAAAAAACCCCTGGTTTTAAGTGAGGAATTAACCAGGATGAGTCTTAGTAGAATAGGACCAGAAAGATAGTTAATCCTTTTCCCTATGTGGTTACCATCTTCCCAGCGGGAAGTTGGAAAAGTGTTTATAGTGGTTATTAGTGAAAGCACAGCTTTGCAAGTCACACATTTGGTATTTAAAGTCCTTTTGCCCAGAGAGGATTGACTGTCCCTGTTGATAAGCACATTGCTGCGGGGCTCCTTTAGAAAGGAAAAGGGGACAGGCTGGTAGAAATGACGTGTAACTCTCAGTGTCACAAAATGAGACCCAGCTCTGCTGCTGCCTGGCTGTGTGCCCTTTAACCTTTTCTGAGCCTCTGTTTTCTTCAGGACTTATATTAGAATCAAGTGACATGAGAGGGAAAAAAAAATTGAGAGAGTTAAAAATTATACCCCAGTAAACAAAATAAAATAAAAAGTATACCCCAGTAACAAATGAGAACAGTAACAATATGGTTTGGGATAAGGAATAAGGGTTTTGACTGTGTACGGTGAGACCCCCAGTACCTGGTGGAGGGCCGCTTTCCAAGATGGTCCATGAATGGCTGAGCAAAAGAAAATGAAGAATAATGGTTGCACTAATGAAATAAAAACAAAGTGTCATTGGCTTTGTTCTTTTTATGTGTCCCTACAGCCACTACATAAAGCTCTATTGAGTACAGAGAGTGAGCCACACAGGTTCTTTTATTTTTAAAATTTTAATTGAAGTATAATTGATTTACAATTTGTGTTAGTTTCAGGTATATAGCACAGTGATTCAGTTATACATACATACATACACACACACCCACACCCCCCCCCCCCACACACACACACTTATTATCAGTGAATCACTGTACTGAAACTAACACAACACTGGGTTGAGAAGATCTCCTGGAGAAGGAAATGGCTATCCATTCCAAATGAAGATTTCTATGTCTACAGCTTTTGTATACATAGCTAAATAATAAATTGACTAACTAAATGAATAAACTAAAATTCTCTTGGTTGGAGAAGTCCATGGACAGAGGAGCCTGGCAGGCTATAGTCCATGGAGCTGCAAAGAGTCAAACACAACTGAGCAACTAACACACACACACATATATGTATATACACACATATATATTCTATTTTGGATTCTTTCCCCTTATTTCTTAATTAAATAAAAAAGTGACAACTTGTCCCTGAGAGTGGAAGGTGCATCTGGCCACTCTCAGATGCCCAGGAAGCAGTTCACACAACTTGATGTGATCTAAGAAAGATCATGGTGGATACCTGCCCTTACTGGAGCAAGGAAAAGGGGCCGCCTCCATCCAAGGCCCCACCTCCTGAAAGAGCTTCAGCTTTTCCCAGACACATTTTGTAGGCTTACCAGTTAGTCTTCCATTTACCACATGTTCATTGACTACCTTCCGTGCAAGGCACTCTCCTCCTAGTAAAATCTTTTAAAAAATGTAGCTCTCTTAAAAATTTACTTTTTCTTTCTCTCTGGATTTCTGCCATGCATCCTTCAGAGCTGTGATGAGGGCCCTCTTGGGAAGCTGCACAGATGGGAGTCACAGAAGCTTGTAACATGTGCTGTGAAGAGCTGCATTCAAAAGCGTTGTCTTTCTCTGCAGTGGTCCTTTATGAATGTCGAAAGGGAAGTGGATGGGTGACACACAGGGGAAAGAAGGCAGAGAACTGAGTCAGTCCTGAGGCTGGAATGACTCTCTAGAGATAAGCTAGTGACTTTTGGGCTAAAGGAAAATGAGAGACTAGAAAAACGATCACATCACACACACACACACATAGATGCAACAATGACGCACATACGCACACACAGACACAACAGATATCCAATAATTGGATCCAGTTTCTTCTCTGCTCCCTCACTTCTCAGATATGAGCCAGCATTTATGTGATATCCCAGGGTAGGTAAGGACCCTGGTTCATACTGTCTGCATGTGTGAAGGGAAGCAAAGGCCCCTGAAATGACATAGCTCAAGCATTATACATTTTTGCCCATCTCCAAAATGAGATAAAGTTAGTACATTTAGGAGAAGACACACATCAGCCAGATAAAGAAAATGTGCAAATAGACCAGACAGAACCACACATGGAGTTCTGAGATGTTGGGGAAACCCAAGGCCAGAGCCAGACACCAAAGTAGTAGGCATCACAGTTACCACAAGTACATGAAGGAATGGGAACTCAGAAATCTAGGGAACCTCCATGCTCTCATGAAGCAAGGGCTGCGTGTCAAGTGTTGGAAGTTAATACTCTTGCCCTTTTGAGCTCTGTGATTCATATCCTGGTCCCATGGTTCAGACAGTCCCAAGAGGACTAGAAATTGATAATGTACCACATTGTGATATTTCTTAAAACTAATTATCTGAGAGAGTTCATGGAAAATTGAATGGAGTAAGGGTTCACACTTGACTAAGATTCACTATCATGCATGACAACGTACAAATTGATTCTTTAGGAAAGTTAATAACTTAGCCAATGTTAATAGTAACCAGTTAGATCTGAACATCAGAATTAATCAAGATTTCTATGTCTACAGTCTTTGTATACACACCTGAATAATAAATTGACTAACTAAATGAATAAACACAACTTTAATTCTGAGTATATAATTAAAGAGCTTGAGCTCTCTCTTCACAGTCTATAAATGCAATTTTTTTTTTAAATTAGTAAAGTTAAAAGCACATCTGTGGGCTCTAAGTTCTAGTACTTCTTTATGGGTGCAACATTCTAAGGATATGAGTTTTATATCTCACTTATTAAGTTCATTAGATAAATTCACAAAGGTTAAGAACTAACTTCTATGTTTACAGGTAGGCAGGTAGATTCATTGTGACAACTGGGTTTTGAGTCTGGCTAACTTCTATATGAAAAGGCACTTGTAATCCTTTCCTGGCCTAGCCCACAGAGGGCTCAGTAAAGGCTTGGGAGGTTGATGCCAAAACTTGCCCTCTGTGCATCAGTGCTGAGTTGAATCTCAGAGGAGAGTTTTGGGTGAAGTAGAAAAGCAAAGCTTTATTGCTTTGCTAGGCAAAGGGGGACACACGGGGTTTGTGCCCTCAAAAGTTGTGTATCCCAGCCTGGGGGGATGTTGGTGAGGAGTTTTATAGCAATGGTTCAAGGGTGGGGTTGCTGATAAGGATCAGGGTGTGTGAAGGGCCTGCACTCCTTTAATCCAGCCTCCTGTGGTCTCCTGACAAGCTTCTGTGGTTCTGAGGTTATCAAACTGTGACCCTCTATCTAGAATGAAGAATGCTTCATCAGATAATTAACATCTTCCATTTGTTGGGGGTTTTAGTTCTGTAAAGAGCTCACAGACACTGTTATGTACATCCCTTGAGTTGGAACCAGGCTTCCGTCCTAAGAGCACTATTGTTTTTTGGCTGCTTCTCCCTTGTCTCTGCATCCTCTCTCTTCCCTCATCAGCAAATATTTGAACCTGCCCTTTGGAACAAAGGAAAGTGCAAGAAGTGAGGAACTCAGAAAGGCTTCCATGTCCAGGAACCCCACAGGGTCCTGCTCAGTTTCACAGTGAGTTGCCAAGTGCCTGCACATGCCACACTTCTGGACCCAGCTTTGTCTCTAATGAGCTGAGTCACTATGGACAATTTTCCTTTTTCTTTTGAGTTTAACTTCACCTTTTTGTCTTTGTGATCAGAAGACAGGGCCCAGTGACCTGTTAGGTTCCTTGGGCCCCAACAATTCTATGATATTAAGTGCCTAACATATCGTGAGGAATGCCAAAGAGGGGGAAAACCAGATTCCAGCTACCACAGTGTTCCCAGAACAGCTCTGGAGATGGAGTTTTGGTCACAGAGAAGCTGTAGCAGGCCTTTCCTCTGGGTTACATTTAAATATGTGATAAAGGGAGGAATGTCTAATGATGGAATTGCAGGGAGAGGACAGAGAGACTAAAGGGAAAGAAATATGTGTCACAAATATATCACTATCATAAGAAACTCACTTGTAAGGTTCTGAGGAAAATTCAGTAGGAGATAATTTGTACTATCTGAAAGTTATTTGCTTAGATTCCTTTCAAATGCATAAAGATAACCTTATTTGTTTATTTTTATTAATTTTTAAAATATTTCTTTATGTTATCATTATTTATTTGGCTGTGCTGAGGCTTAGCTGTGGCCCAGGGGATCTTGGATCTTTGATCCTGCATGTGTGATCCTTAGTTGTGGCGTGAGGGAACTTTTCTAGTTGTGGCATGCAAACTCTTAGTTATGGCGTGTGGGATCTGGTTCCCTGACCAGGGATTGAACCTGGGCCCCCTGCATTGGCATTGCTGAGTCTTTTAGCCACTGGACCACCAGGGAAGTCCCAAGATAGCCTTTTTTTTAAAAAAAAAGTCAGTTTACAATCCCATCTTAATGCTTTAATTTCTCACTTTGTCCAAAGCCATCTTGTGTGATTTACAGTGAATTTAAGGATTCTATTTTGCCCAGTACACTGTTGCTTCAATGAGATATGGCCAATTGGTAGTATATTTGAGAGACATTATTCCTATGTCTGGTTTGCATATTTCCCACTAGAATTGTCTCTCTTCTGCTTTCCAAAGTTATACTTCAGAAAAACACATGTCAGTGGGGCAATGTCTTTGACCTGATAAACATGCTTAAGTTGTAAATTATACAGAAAAGTCTTGTCACAAGTCACACTTTTGTGGACTTCAGAGGGGTTGAGTAAATGGTCAGGCCTCACTGATTTGGAGGCTTTGGAGTTGATTGTCTGTGTGACTGAATATTTTTTGAAAGACTGACAGTTAAGGCATTTCAAATTTATAGTTGAATTAACAGTGAATAGAATTTTTTCACTCTGTTTGAAAGATGAATAAATAAGTTATGATTGGCATCACTTTGCCAAACATCCACATCCCTCTCCTCCTCTTCTTCCTCCTCCTCCTCCTCCTTTTTGAAGAAACCCTTGCTTGGAAGAGGAAAAGGAGGGGAGAAATGAAGAGACGGAAGCATTTGAAGAAAGTATAAATAAAATTGCAGTGGGGTAAATAAGAAAACAAGCTCCCCTGGCTCAAAGTCTCGTGGACAAGCCCGTAGAAGGGTCTGGACTAAGACTGTTAGGATAGGGACTGCTTTTGCCTTTATATCCTTTGAGAATGAAAGAGCACCCAGCCCATTAGATGCCAGTTGAATGAATGAATGATATTGTAATGAAGAAATACTGCAAAATGGCTCTGAGGTTCTAGTATAAGGACCCAAAGCCAGCAAAGCCCCAGGAAACAGAGGTTGGCCTCTGACTGATAACTCCCACTTGGTACCAGTTCTGAACTTGAGAACTTTGTCAGTCAGGTGAGTGTGAGGCATCAAGTTATTATCCTCAGCACAGGGAAGATATAATATCTATTGAATGAATGAATGCAGAAACAGGCATCCATGTTCCAAAAAGCAATGTGTCCCTTTCACAAAATTCCATGTTTTTCTGTAAGTTGATATAGACTCCGTAGATTTCAGATGGAATAATCTTACATATCCAGGTAGTCAACTCAAAACTCATGAATGTTTACAGTGTTTGCTCTTCTAAATCCTTGTGACCAATCAGAGAAACTATTTGAAAAATATCTTTGGGTCACAAATTGGGATCCATTTTTTACCTCTGAAAAATCAGAAATCCAAAAAATAAGAACATCTGGGCTTTGTGTCACTTTTCCTTGGCATCAAATTGTGGGGGTTTTTATCTGTAAATATTTTCAGTAAATATTGTATTTATCAGTAAATATTTTCATGTGCATTTATAAAAAAATTCCTGGTTGGTTTTTGATGATGTGACAAGGTATCTGCCTGGCATGGGTTATAGCCTATGACCCTTGAAAATGTGGTTCTTCCACTTAGTTCATGTGTTTTTAGGACCCAGAGATGATTGAGACAGAAAGATAGACGTGTTCCACCCTCTTGGGATAGTAGTTTAACTTGCAAATAAGCTTTTGGAGTTAAGTATTTATCTCATGTCCAGATAATATAAAACTTTTCTGTTTAAAGACTGGTTCATTTTTATCAATTTGGTACTGGGTTGCAAACCAAAAATAGCTTGTAATTCTTCAGTAGAAGTCCTTATGACTTTGATCAAATCTGCAAAAGTTGCAAGCAAAAAGATAAAGCTATGGACACCTGGCCATTCCAATTTAGTAACTGGAATGTAACCAATGACTTCCCAGTTAGTTTTAAAAGGCTACCTTCTCCCCACACAAAGAAAGCAATGTTGACTTGCCAACCTGTATTAGAACTCAAATAAAATGTCAGCCAGCAAGTTCCTTGAATCAAGAGGTCACAGACCTGGGCATGACCGCTACATTTCAGATAGGCCCGGGTTATTCTTGGAGCAATAAAACAACTGTATGTGTGGAAGCTGAAATAATGAACTATCCAAGCTTGTGAGATAATCATGTCAAGCTTGGGGATTTGAGTTGATCACCTCTTGAAGAGGACAAGCTCTCTTATCTCCTTCTAGACCTTCAGGTCAGCGCAGCCAAAATCACTTCCATCTTTTCTTACAAGTGTTTTTGCTGCCTTTTCTTTTCTTTTTGTTTTGCCAGCTCTTCCCTTCATCCCTTCCATTTCTTCCCTCTATCCCTTCCATTTCTTCCCTCACACACATTCTGCCTAAAATTACATGTCAATGTAAATATCCTGAAAGGAATCCATGAATTCATCTGGACCATCGACTCAGGGCCTTGTTCAGCAGATTTGCTTATCAACAATAAACTCTTACCTTACCTTCCAAAATATGAAACTCTGAAAACTACCTCTAGCCCTTGAAAATGTGAGGCACAGCTCTCAGATGCTGAGCATTTACAAACACAACCTCCAATTAGCAGCATATTTGCTTATGGGCTTTTTTTTTTCCTTGACAAAAACCTCAATCACTGAAACCTGGAATGAAATTTCAAAGACTTTGTCCCTATGAGAAGCTACAAGATCAGAAAAGTGGAGAGTTTTAAATCTGGGGTCTTAGATATTTGAATAGATATTGAATATAAGCCCAGCTGTGCGGGTTGCATTTGTTCATTTTGAACATCCTGGTTTGTGTTACCTGAGGTTCTCTGTGTCTGTCTGAGGATGCAGAGACAGAATCCCCTACGGGTCTCTAATTTTTACTGGATACAAAGGCCTATGTGAGAGCAGAGTTAGCCGTGATTTGAACTTGTTTGCTTTCTTCCCAGTTGGTCACAGTCATATATAAAATTTGAAAATGCCAAAATTGCCCAAGGAACAAACAAATCTTTCAGAGGTCTAAAGCAATTTCTCCCTGGTTTTCCATACTCAGGAATGGCAGATAGCAGATCTACTGTTATTAAAAGCAGACTTCATTATACAGCAGATGTGTCCTATGTGATAAGGTCATTAGTGAGGACCAGGGAAGGAATGCCAGAAAGAGTGGACAGAGGCTGGATCACTCTTAGTGCTTTGTTACTTCCCGGTGATCTTCCTGGTGGGATGCCTTACGGCAGGGGCGTGGGCTAGGAAACCCTATCTGTGAGCATCTTATTCAGCCCATTCATAGCTCACTCGTGACTGAAACTTGGCATGCTGGAGTCCAGGCAGGAGGCCATGGCAACCCATTTAATACCAATGTTCAGAACAATCTCCTTGTAATGAGGGCAGTATTAAGAAAAAGACTTTCTGCCTCATTCTGGCCAGAGCTTAAAGATGCTAGGCTGTGTTGTAGTAGAGCTTTTCTTTTCTCTTAAGTCAAATTTTGATCATCCTTTATCCTCAAATATAGATGAGCCATGTTTGATATTTGGAAAATAAATTTGTGATATCAAATTTTCAATGCTAATCTTTTAAAATTGGCAATTGCCTTAGCTCAATTATATGTTCTCTAACTCTATCAATCTGTATAGTACTTGGTTTCCATGGGAATAAGCTTTGCACGTTCATTCATTCAGCCCAGAACCTGAATTAATTCAGGAGGCTGTGGTTGCCTTGACACTCAGTGCTAAGCAGTTCTCCTGATAATTAGAAATATCATCTGTGTTGCTACATTAGACAAGCATTTTTCTGTTTTGTATGTGTTTTTAAAAATTTTTTCATATCAGTAATCTTACTGTGCCTACTTTCTGCAAGAAGTAGTTCTTTGCCAAGATAATTGGAAGTTTTTTGTTTTTTAACTTCTTCAAATCCATCATAAGAACCTCAATCTTTCCTTTTTCTCATAAGCTAATCAAATTGTCCAAATTGATGCTGATTTGTAGTTATAGGACCATAATTCTCCAGTTTGAGATAAAAGTCAAAATCACACAGAAGGCTCAATAAAACACAGATTACCGGTCCCACCCCAAGAGTTTCTGATTCAGTAGGCCTGGGTAGGGCCATGAATTTCCATGTCTAACAATTTCCCAGGAGATGCTGATTCTGGTGCTGATGGACTGGGATGTACACCTTGAGGCCCATGAGGTTTGTCAATATTAAGTTGTCACAAAAGAACCACAAGGCTGAGAGAGAATTTCTGGAGAAGTTGCTATATGCTTGGTTAGCATGTTGTAAATTTTGTCAGATGTATTTTTTTACTATCTTGACTTTGTGTAAATTACATGCAAATTCAAGAAGGGTACACAGTGAAACCTATAAATAGAGAAGGAAAGAGAATGGATATGAAGTGGAGGACACAAAGTAGACTTTGAAGAAAATATTAGACTAGAGCTGACCACGAAGCAAGTGAAAAATGTAATTTTCATAAAGCAGATAATTGTTTTTTCTTTTTTTTTTTATAGGCAGGAAACTCCTTAGTTGATTTATTGTTTAAATTATAGAAAAGCAGTTCAGTTATAGGATATGTTCTTGCCTTTAAAATGTCAGTTTTTCCGTATAATGGCTCTGTAATTTATGTTAAGAAGTAGATTCCAGTTCCAAAGAGTGATCATGCTTTTGAAATTGTGTTTTCAACTAGCTCTATAGGTATTTCAATGGATCTAAACTTAAGTTATTGTCAAAGTTTTAGAAGCAAATCTTAATTTTTTTTTTTTTTTAAATATAGTTGATTTATAATGTGTCAGTTCCAGGGGTACAGCATAGTGATTCAGTTCTACAAGTATATGTATTCATTCTTTCAGGTTATTTTCCCATGTAAGTTATTACAGAATATTGGTTAGTGTTGCCTGTGCTATATAGTAGATCCTTGTTGGTTATCTATTTTATATATAGTGTTGTGTATATGTTAATCCCAAGCTCCTAATTTATCCCTCCCCTCAACTAAAACAGATGGTTTTCTCTTATTTTTTAAAATTTATTTATTTATGGGTCTCCTGGGTCTTCGTTGCTGTGTGGGCTTTTCTCTAGTTGCGGTGAGCAGGGGCTACTGTCTAGCTTCGGTGCTCAGACTTCTCACTGTGGCGGCTTTTCTTGTTGCAGAGTGCAGGCTCTAGAGTGTTCAGGCTTCAGGAGCTGTCGTTCCCGGGCTCTCAAGCACAGTCGCAGTAGTTGTGGAGCATAGGCTTAGTTGTCCCACAGTACATGGGATCTTCTTGGACCATGTGTCTTGCATTAGCAGGCCCATTCTTTACCACTGAGCCAACAGGGAAGCCCTAAGGCTGGTACTTTTTCAATCAGCAATTAACAAGTAGCACAGACTTGGGTTCAAGAGATGCCTCATGTGTCACCCGTAAGGTTAACTGTTGCATGTGTAAGCAGGATTTCCACTTTACAAACAGAGATTCAACAATGATTCAACAATGGCTGCTTTTTAAATGTCTCCTTGTCTATAAATAATGTCCAAAGTTGACTTGTTCACTAATATCATCTCCAAAAGGATTTTGTTAGATATATTTGACTGAACCACTGGTAAAAAAACGACAAAAACCACATTTTTTAACCTTGAGTATTGTTGGATTTTGTACACACTCCTGGTTTTAATGAACTTCTGAACAGACATACGATGATCTGTCAAAGCAAGTACTTATTTCATTTAATTGAGACTTTGAGATATTGTGACATTCTATGAGGAGGACATAAAATTTTGCCTGAGAATAACCAGTAAGGAAATGTTTTACTGCTTATTTATTTTAAATGTAATCATTACCTAATATTTCCTTGTCTAGTATTTATACTACACAGATGCATTAGCGGGTTTATTCCTAAGTGAGACTAACTGACCCCCCCACTTCCCCACCCCCTCCATACCCATGTCCCTGGATTGAATCCTTCTATGATATCCTGAGGTCTTTCTGTGCACATGTAACCACAGCCCTTCAGAATCAGACTGGCGTGAAACAGCAGTTTCAATATTAAAGAAGAACTAAAGAAGATGCTCTGGCTTTGGAATCTGCAAATCTCACAGGAGTTTAAATCATACTAGCTCTTGGCAGTGGAGAAGGCAATGGCACCCCACTCCAGTACTCTTGCCTGGAAAATCCCATGGATGGAGGAGCCTGGTGGGCTGCAGTCCATGAGGTCGATAAGAGTCAGACATGACTGAGTGCCTTCACTTTCACTTTTCACTTTCATGCATTGGAGAAGGAAATGGCAACCCACTCCAGTGTTCTTGCCTGGAGAATCCCAGGGATGGGGGAGCCTGGTGGGCTGCCGTCTATGGGGTTGCACAGAGTCGGACACGACTGAAGCAACTTAGCAGCAGCAGCTCTTGGCAGGTAATGGCGGGTTGTCAGCTCATCCTGAGTGTGAATCTGTGCATGTGTTGCTTGGTCAAGTTGCCATGTTAGTGTGTTCCTGGTATGCACACCTCTAGTTCTTCATATGCTGGATGACAAGGCATTCTATCACAGAAGTCTGCCAGAGATCACATTTTCAGTTTCTCCTTGCAAATATAGTCACTGGATTGTTGTACTCTCCTTCCCACGGACCAGGAGTCTTGTCTGAGACTGGTAGGATTTTCTATTCCCTTAACTTCCCAAGTGGTGTTAGCAGTACACTTGATTGTTTTGTGGCTGTCTTCTGACCTCTGGGAAATCAGCAACTACATTATTAGCAGGAAGAACAGGAAGGGCAGATCTAAGAGACAGAGATGAATATATTTATTCATTAGGTTGGCAACCACTTAGTGAGCATTAGATGTATCCTCTATGTATATATGTATGTGTGTGTTCATATAAATGATGCATAATCTTCAGCCTTGGGGAGAGGTGATTAAATAGTTTATGATCTAGCACTATGGTTACTATGATAGAAAGAGAAGATGCTAGGAACACACAAAGGTGAGTGGTTGGATGGCTGCCTAATAGAATTAGGGAAATCTCCAGTAGGTTTTAAAAAGAGAGGAGATTGGAAGGAAGATGACAGGAGGATGTTTTGGACAGAGAAATGTAGAACAAGTACGATAGTATGAGAGAGCTAGTGTGCTTCAGGAATGGCAGGTGGATGGGCAGAGTTGGAAGGTAGAGTGTCACCAGAGAAGTTGGACATGAACCTGGAGAGGGTAACAGGAGCCAGGTCATGAAGAGTGTTATATCCTGTGCTAAGGAATTGGATTTCAGTACAGTGATATATGATGAGTACTGCCTTTTCAACTCACACCTGGGATGAAAATATTGAAAATGGATTCAAGGGGCATATGACTTGAAGCCCAGAGACTGGTTAGAAAATATTTCTGTTAGTTTAAGAAAAACCCAAGAATAAGTTGAGCTAGGGTCATGGCAGTGGGAATGCAGAGAAGGCTATTATGAGAAAGAGGATTGGGAAATTTTGGTGGACAGGAAGAAGGGCTAAGTGAAAGCCTGAGGTTTCAGGTTGGGGCCAGATAGGAGTTAATCTCTATTAACAAATTTGTTAGATAGCCTCTTTGGCTTTTGGTGTGGTGAGGATGAACAGTAAAGGCACAGAGAAGAGTCAGTCTTGAGCTAAAGAGGCAAACCTACATCTCTCCATTGGTAAAAAGAAATAGAAAAGGGGCCCTTTGTGGGCCTTGTAATACCACCCCATAGGCTGCATTATGGTCCATAGCATCATCTCTGAACAGGAAGGTCTGCCGAAGAATGCATATTCATGTAGAACAAGCTAAAGGACCACCAACCTATTCTCATAAATCCTTTCTTCCCTGACGTTACAATGAGTTCTTGGGTAAGTAAGAAAAATTGACCTCTCTCTCTTTGTTCTATTGCCTCCCAGAAAGTGAGCAGTCTTCAGGTGGTGGAGCACAGGGCAACTGGCTGATCTCAGACCTTCCAAGTCCTCCCTTTTGTCAACATCTCTTGGTTGCATCATCTCTTCAGTCTGCTCACTTTTTTTTTTTTTTCTTTTGATGGTGCTACACATTCTAATATATTACTCTTCTCTGTACAGCAAGCAAATGGAAAAGTTAGCTCTATAAAAAAAATTAATGGCAAGTTTTTAATTGTGTAAGAGGATGATGACTTCATAACATTCTACAGTGGAACTTGAAAAACTAATTCACAACTAGTGAGTGGAAGGGCTGGAATTAGAATTCACATTTTTCCTGATCCCATTTTTACTGAGGGCTTCCACAGAGATGACATGGATGTACATGCAAAATAAAAACAAATCCAGATCCTGAATCCTGCATCAGGTGCTTGTGGGGCAGGTATTATGAAGAGCAGTAAGTAGACTCGAAAGAAGAGTTAGGTCAAAGAAAGGAGCAAGCATTCTGGCTGGACTAGCTGGGAAGGCCTTCCAGAAAGCCTACGAAAAAAATGGAAGTTCATGGGGGAAGTCACACACACAGAATGGAAAAATAATCCTCCTCCAATAAAAGCAAGAAAAATATATGAAAGAGACTGAAGCACATTCATCTCTCTTTTCTCTGCCATCCTCTGTGCAGTTGCATTTGCTCCTCGCCAAGTCTTCTCCCAAGACTTTCAAGATTAAGTGATTTTTTGCCAAAAACAAAAGCAGGATCATCTCATTCCCCCATGGTTTTGCATTAAAACTGGTAATAAAATCAAGTACAATAAAATGGTTTCAATTCCTTGTTCTCCTGATGCCCACATATTGGGTTTTTACAAAATATTTTTGTAGTATCCATATTATCACCAGATTTAATAAGCTTGCCAAAATTATGGTGAGGATACTGTAATATCCTTGAACAAGAATGATATGGAGACATTTAGTCATTGGTTAAAGATACTTATTACTTTCAGCTATGTTTTCCTTTTCCTATGCCCAATCTGGATTATTCCTGCCCTATGGACTTATACTGGCATTCGTGCCTGTATTATTTTTCGACTACTGTACACCTGGCTCTGCCTTCCATACTTTGAAGTGTTTCAGCCAAATGTAAATCCTGTCAAGGTCAGAGTGTCCTTTAGAATTGCAAAAAAGTTGCTGGGCATGTCCATTTGGGCACTGTGACCTATCTCCACCCAACTTTGCCCTGCAATTTGGTGAGATATTTATAACACCACATGACTGCTTCAGATAGAGGGACTTAAGCTGAAATAAACACAAAGCGATTTGTCAGATTTACCAGTGCAGAGTCCATTAATGACCTTCACCTTGGAAAGAAATATGTGGGGGGTTCTGATAACCCTGAGCTGAGTCACATGTACCTTAACAATGGCCTTCTCCTTGTGACTTCTGTTCTGTGCAACATCAGAATGACTCTCACTACTCCCTGGTCTTCTAGTCCAGGAAGGAGTTGTCAGAGAGAAGTACTTAGTCTATGAATTTCTTTCTAAAGGAATTACAGCTTCACATAACTGAATTTTGTATTAAATCAACAAGAATTAAGGAGTTAAGAGCCATAGAATCAGAGGTTTTAGAACAGGAAATGCTTTCCTTTTTCTATATATTATCTGGTAGATTATATCCAATATCCCTGTGAGGTTAGCATGATTATTCCTATTTTGTAGATGAGGAATTTGAGGCTCAGAGGAGTTACATGACCTTTATTCTTGGTCATATAACTAGAAAGTGACAGAACCTGAAAGGAATCTGTCTCTGATAATTCTAAACCCAGTGCTTTCTGGAGCATGTAACACTATCTTCAAAGACCATTGATAGGAAACATAATGTGCTATAAAAAAAAAAAAGTGGAAACAGTGAGATATTTTATCTTCTTGGGCTTCACAATCACTGCAGACAGTGACTGTAGCCATGAAATTAAAAGAAGTTTGCTCCTTGGAAGTAAAGCTATGACAAACCTAGATAGCACGTTACAAGCAGAGACATCACTTTGTCGACAAAGGTCCATATAGTCAAAGCTATGGTTTTTCCAGAAGTCATGTATGGATTTGAGAGTTGGACTATAAAGAAGGCTGAGCGCCAAAGAATCAATGCTTTTAAACTGTGGTGCTGGAGAAGACTCTTGAGAGTTCCTTGGATAGCAAGGAGATCAAATAAGTAAATCCTAAAGGAAAACCATGAATATTCATTGGAAGGACTGATGCTGAAGCTGAAGCTTCAAAACTTTGGCCACCTGATGGGAAGAGCTGACTCTTTGGAAAAGACCCTGATGCTGGAAAAGATAGAAGGCAAACAGAGAAGAGGACAGCAGAGGATGAGATGATTAGATAGCATCACCGACTCAATGGACATGAGTTTGAGCTATCACATGATAGCTCAGGACAGGAAGCCTGGCATGCTGCAGTCCAAGGGGTCACAAAGAGTCAGACACGACTTAGCAACTGAACGACAACCAAGTGTTATAGGTATCGTGGGACGTAACTGAATATCAAAGGCATAGCCCCTTATTACAGAAATCCGTAGCCCTGCTGACATCTGTTCCCATGCCCAAACACCCGTTTATACTGTTCCTTCTTTACAAACATGCTGTGGGTACTAGTGCTCACATTCTATTTTACAGAGGAGTTTGAAAAACTAGTTTACAACCAGTGACTGGAAGGGCTGGAATTAGAAGTCACATTTTTTTCTGACTCCATTTTTACTGAGGGCTTGTCCAGAGATGACATAGAAGTACATGCAAAACAAAAAGAAACCTAAATCCTACATCCTACATTGGGTGCTGGTGGGGCAGGTATTATGCAGTTCAGTAGACTTCCCTGAAGGCTCAGCAGGTAAAAAATCTTCCTAAAATTCAGTATACCCAGAAGTCATGGGTTCGATCTTAGATTCAGAAAGATCCCCTGGAGGAGGAAATGGCAACCCACTCCGGTATTCTTCCCTGGGAAATCCCATGGACAGAGGAGCCTGGTGGGCTATAGTCTATGGGATGGCAAAGAGTCAATCACAATAGCACACACATACACACAGACTCCAAAGAAGAGGTGGGTCAGAAAAAGGAGCAAACATTTGGGCTGGACTAGCTGGGAAGGCCTTCCAGAAAGCCTTCAAACAAATGGGAGCTCCTTGGGGAAGTCATACAGAGAAGATATGGAAAAATAACCCTCTTCCAATAAGAGCAAGAAAAATGCATGAAGGAGATTGAAATGCATTCATCTCTCCTGTATTCTCTGCCATCCTCTGTGCAGTTGAATTTGCTCCTTGCCATGTCTTCTCCAAGACTTTCAAGATTAAGCAATTCTTAGCCAAGAAACAAAAGCAGGATCATCTCATTCCCCAGTGGATTTTCATGAAAACAGGTAATAAAATCAGGTACAGTTTCAAGAGAAGAATCAAGCTGAGTCTATGAGGAGTCCCGCACATGAGCACTTGAAGTGGCACACATATTTATGCTGTGTCCAGATCTCTTGCATCTCACTACATCACTCTGAGAACATCACTACTCTCTGAACAGCTGGATGTGTTTTATTGGAAAAATAATTTGTCTCTTTGTGTCAGTGTTTCTACTCCAGTGCTTTGGCTCAATAATAAATATGTGAGACCTTTTGTTGAAAAAGGAAAGAAATATAAACACCTTTACAAAGAAATGCATTAAACTTTCACATGCATTTATGAATGGACATAAAGACATTGCAGACTTGTATGCATGGTCCTCATCTGACAGGCTCTGCAGGGAGGCTGTGACTAAGTGGTCTCCTATTTCTACCTTAGCCTGTGCCAGTGGCTTTAGCTGACCTGCTCATCTTGAGGTCCTTAAACTATGTTCACATCTCAGCGCAAAGGCTAGCTAACCCTTCACATCTTGTCAAAATTCCTTCCCTCACATCATAGGGACCCCTGTTCAGAGAGCCATCCCTGACTACCTTATCTAAATTAGCTCATGCCAGGTTCTCAAGAACTCCAATTCCTCCTATATTTTCATTCAGGGCAATTGTCATTACCTAGTTTAAATAACAAACTGGCTTATGTGTGTTTTGTCCATCACCCATGCCAGATAGCAAATTCCACAGGAGTAGCTTTTTATTAACCTTTTTTTCTAGTGCTTAAAACAGGACCTAGCATGTCAAAATGTCCAGTAATTATTGAATGAATTAATTGATTAATATTCAGTGCTGTCGATAAGAATCTTAGGTGGACATGAGATGATTTTGCAAATTCCTAGTGTTCTCTTTCTCTCAATATCAGTTATCTTCTTTTCCCACTTCTAACTGAGCATTTCCCTGACATCTCTTCTGGTTCTTTTTGGAAAATAAGCATACCTACTTTTTTTTTTAAAGGACCTCTCCTTGAGGGAAAATCACAGTTCTTCACAGAATAGATTATGAACTCAGTAAATACAAAGCAAATAGACAGTGCTTGAGTCTCTGATGACTTGGCTAAAAAGGAGCATTGCCTTGAGCATTAGCACCAGAAACTCAGTTGTTAACTGTGTCAGTGGTGTTTTCCTAGGCCTAGCAGCCTGGGTCTGACAGGTTATGTCCACAGGTATTAAAAATACTGACATAAAGCTGAATGATGATGCATGAGGTGCTCTCTTTTCTCGTCCCTTCACTTGACTTTGCATTCGAACAGACCCTAAGTCTCTTGGCTCCGGACCTTGTCTTCCTTATGCTGATGGTGTAGAACATGCTCTGTGCAATGGAGATCGTGCTTAAGTTTTAGGTGGGATCTTTTTTGCATTTGCCCTACACCATTCTTTCTCATTCCCATCTGGCTTCAGTTGCTTCAGTTCAGGTCAGTTCAGTTCAGTCACTCAGTTGTGTCTGACTCTTTTCGACCCCATGAATCGCAGCACGCCAGGCCTCCATGTGCATCACCAACTCCCAGAGTTCACTCAAACTCACGTCCATTGAGTCAGTGATGCCATCCAGCCATCTCATCCTCTGTCATCCCCTTCTCCTCTGCCCCCAACCCCTCCAGGCATCAGAGTCTTTTCCAGTGAGTCAACTCTTCGCATGAGGTGGCCAAAGTACTGGAGTTTCAGCTTTAGCATCAGTCCTTCCAAAGAACACCCAGGACTGATCTCCTTTAGAATGGACTGGTTGGATCTCCTTGTAGTCCAAGTCTTTTCCAACACCACGGTTCAAAAGCATCAATTCTTCAGTGCTCAGCTTTCTTCACAGTCCAACTCTCACATCCATACATGACTACTGGAAAAACCATAGCCTTGAGTAGATGGACCTTTGTTGGCAAAGCAATGTCTCTGCTTTTGAATATGCTATCTAGGTTGGTCAAAACTTTCCTTCCAAGGAATAAGCGTCTCTTAATTTCATGGCTGCAGTCACCATCTGCAGTGATTTTGGAGCCCCCCAAAATAAAGTCTGAAACTATTTCCACTGTTTCCCCATCTATTTGTCATGAAGTGACGGGGCCAGATGTCATGATCTTAGTTTTCTGAATGTTGAGCTTTAAGCCAACTTTTTCACTCTCCTCTTTCACTTTCATCAAGAGGGTTTTGAGTTCCTCTTCACTTTCTGCTATAAGGGTGGTGTCATCTGCATATCTGAGGTTATCGATATTTCTCCCGGCAATCTTGATTCCAGCTTGTGCTTCTTCCAGCCCAGTGCTTCTCATGATGTACTCTGCATATAAGTTAAATAAGCACGGTGACAATATACAGCCTTGATGTACTCCTTTTCCTATTTGGACCCAGTGTGTTGTTTCTTGTCCAGTTCTAACTGTTGCTTCCTGACCTGCATATAGGTTTCTCAGGAGGTGGGTCGGGTTGTCTGGTATTCCCATCTCTTTCAGAATTTTCCACAGTATATTGTGATCTACACAGTCAAAGGCTTTGGCATAGTCAATAAAGCAGAAATAGATGTTTTTTTCTGGAACTCTCTTACTTTTTTGATGATCCAGCGGATGTTGGCAATTTGATCTCTGGTTCCTCTGCCTTTTCTAAAACCAGCTTGAACATTTGAAATTTCATGGTTCACATATTGCTGAAGCCTGGCTTGGAGAATTTTGAGCATTACTTTACTAGTGTGTGAGATGAGTGGAATTGTGCAGTAGTTTGAGCATTCTTTGGCATTGCCTTTCTTTGGGATAGGAATGAAAACTGACCTTTTCCAGAGGCTCCTGGCTTCCGCGCGGCCGAGCATGCTTTATGGACCAAATGCTGCTATGTATGCCTGAAGTACTTGAAATGCAAATTTGGAGAGATTTTGCCATCTAAATGCTTGGCTGGATTAAACGCCTAATTAGGATGATTTTTCAACAGGTTGGAAGCATGCAATCGGTTCTTTGGTCTGGGAAGCCATATGGGTCATCTCGGAGTATTGTAAGGAAAATTGGTACCAATTTATCTCTGATCCAGTGTCCAAGAGTTCAGTTTCAGCTGACCAGCCCTACAACAGAATGGAGCTCTAGCCCCTCGGGAGAGGATGCAGTGGTGTCTTTTGCTGATGTGGGATGGGTAGCTGAAGAAGAAGGAGAGTGTTCAACAAGACAAAGGATAGAGGTCCGGTCAAGGCCAACCCTTCAGGATGATCTTCCTTTCTTTGAGAAGCCCCACAGCAGGCAGCCATCCTCACCCACCCTGTCTCCAGAAGAGCCTCCGCTGCAGACCTCGACGCTGGCCAATGAGGAAGCGCTGCAGAAGATCTGTGCCCTTGAAAGTGAGCTTGCTGCCCTCAGAGCTCAGATTGCCAAGATCGTGACCCTCCAGGAACAGCAGAACCTCAGTGCAGGTGACTTAGAATCCACCAGGCCTGCCGCCACAGTAGCACCCTCCGTCCCGCCAGCGCCCCCACTGCCGCCCCCTCCGCCGCCGCCTCCCCTCCCCTCACCCGGGCTCCAGCAGAACACTTCTGCTATTGATCTGATAAAAGAGCGAAGACGGAGAAACGCCTCTGCTGGGAAGACCCCGGTCAAGAACAGTCCAAAGAAAACAGACCTGCCCAACATGCTGGAGATCCTAAAAGACATGAACAGCGTGAAACTGCGATCAGTAAAAAGGTCAGAACAAGACACAAAGCCCAAGCCGGCAGATGCTGCTGACCCTGCTGCCCTCATAGCAGAGGCGCTGAAAAAGAAGTTTGCTTATCGGTATCGAAGCGATAGTCAAGGTGAAGCTGAGAAAGGAATCCAAAAGTCTGAATCAGAGGCCACCTCCGAGAGAGTGTTGTTTGGTCCACACATGTTGAAGTCTACTGGAAAAATGAAGGCTTTAATTGAAAATGCTTCAACTTCCTAATAGACAAAGAGCTGAGAAAGACTATCTGAAGTTCAGCTATTCGTTTATTAGGGCTGTTCAGCTAGTAGATATCAACACTGTTTGTTTGGTAAATACCTGAATTTAGAACTTAGTGGTCTCCTTTTAGGTCTCATTAGAGGATGATGCTGTAACAAAAGCACTCTAGGTTTGTTTGCTTTTAAGAGAAGGTCAGTTCTGAAGTTTCCATAGCGTATGTACATTCCAGCATGTTTTTAATGTGTAGCCAAGATGTTTAGGTTTCCAGTCTGGAAAACAAGTATATAGATTTCAGAACAAAGGAAGGACATTTTATAGACGTGAGTTTTTAATTAACACTAATTTATCTGTACACATATTTTATGTGCATGTATTTGGATATACAACAGGATATTAGATTTAGCGATGGCAGTGACAAGGCTGCTGATAATCATTCCTACCCAGCGATGGAGCAGCTGGTATATCCAAATTGTTGGAGTAAAATGTTTGCGTTTGGAATTTCTTCTTGCCTTGAATAGAACTTTTAGATTCTCTCTCACGTTTTCTTGGAGATGGGGTTTGAGTAGAAACCAGATGATGTTCGCTGCTGAAATTCCGTAGTACTTTCCTTTAAGGGGAAGTCAAGGATCATGAAAACTTTCCACCTCAGTGCTGCCCAGTTCTGAGGAAGAAAATGTAGTTTTCAATAGTGAGCAATCAAACTATTGAATTAAATCTCTTTTAAAGTAAAAGTAGAATGTACCATCTTTTTCTTTCAGTTTAATAAAATGGCATATCATAAAGATGACTTGTTGCTAAGTTAACACTTCTGGAAATGTCAGCATAATGGAGTTAAAAATTTTTTTTTAATACTGGTCTATTAAACACTGAATAGGCGACAGAATTTCCTGTAAGTTGCTTATCATGGGTCAGTCAGACCGCTGTTCTGCTGAGTTCCACCATGTAGCAGCATAACCCGTAGGTGCTGTTATGAAGTGGAGACCCTCCTTTCTCATCTAGGACTTCAAAGGAAGTCATCATTTCTAAATGCTTCATGTATCTTCATGATTTTCTATATTTCTGTTAAACTCAGCTATAGTTATCCAGAATCTCCTACCATGAGTAAATAGTTGGACTTATTATTTAAATCTAGTCGGGGAAAAAGTTCCACCTCCCAGGGCAATTAGGAGATATGAAGAAGATACATTCATTTTTAAGTTATTGAAATGATGTGCAATGTTCTAAACGATAGCAGCTAATACTAGTTGAGGTAATTTTCATGGTTTGGCTGTTTAGCTTAAATTTGAACTGTGGCTTAATTTTACACATGTCGTTGACATACATTGTTTCTAATTGTTTTCTATGGTTTAAAAATTCTGCCTTTAAAATAAATTCAGGAAATTCACCTGATATACTTATTTTGACCTCCTAAGAAATATTTATATTTGTATCAGTAATTGAATTTTTAGCCAGTGCTCCAAAATAAGGAAGTTACTGTTTTGAAATAAAGCAACTTTTCTTTTCCTTGGACCATCATGCCTATATAAAAAAAAAAAAAAGAAAACTGACCTTTTCCAGTCCTGTGGCCACTGCTGAGTTTTCCAAATTTGCTGGCATATTGAGTGCAGCACTTTTACAGCATCATCTTTCAGGATTTGAAATAGCTCAACTGGAATTCCATCACCTCCACTAGCTTTGTTCGTAGTGATGCTTTCTAAGGCCTACTTGACTTCACATTCCAGGATGTATGGCTCTAGGTGAGTGATCACACCATCGTGATTATCTGGGTCATGAATATCTTTTTTGTACAGTTCTTCTGTGTATTTTGTACAGTTCTGTGTATTTTGTACAGTTCTTCTGTGTATTCAGTTGCTTAGAGATGCTTTTTGATTCAGACATAACCTTGGTGATTCTCTTGGACTTTTCTGCACACACCATTATTGCCATAAAGCAAGTGTTAACTGCTCACTCTGCAGGCCTGAGGAATCTGGAAACAGTGTTGAGGGGGGTCACTTGTGTTGCTTTCTGGACCAGCTTGGAATCGCCTTAGAATAAATGCTCCTTTAGGGCTCTAGAGAAACTGGCGTCATCATAACTACTCTCAGTGGCCCATTCTTGGCCTCGCTGGGGACCTGTGTCCTAGACTTCACTCAGGATGTGGGAGTAAGGGTAGTTGCAAGACCAGGGCTGCATCTAGCTCCAGGGTGTTGATCACTGATGCTGGCACAGCCAGCATGTAATGAGTCCTCCCAGCACTCATGTCATGAATTCTCCTAACTTGGACATTTGGGAAATTATGTCAGAAATCATAAGATTGCCAAGAGGAGGTCCTTGACCCTTTATAGCACTGGTGCTCTGTCTCTGAGACCCCTGGGTCCCTGTTCTGCCAGCATCATAAGCCTATTTTCTGTCAACCTCTTCCATAGCCACCTTTGCTTAGCACACTGGAAATTCCCTGCCTAGATCTCTGTGTGTAATAGAATCCGTAGGTTAACAGAGTTGATTATCACAATTTCCACCACTCAGATTGAATCTTGGGTGTCTGGGTATTCTACCTGTTCCTGAGGCATCTTTCTGAGTTGCCCCCATAGCTCCAGTTCACATCTGAAGATTCAGCTAACCTCAGACTGTGTAGTATGATAGCATTCAGCCATGAAAAAACTCGCATAGAAGGGGAAAACTCACGCAGTTCAAGCCAGTGTTGTTTAAAGCTCAGCTGTAGTTACCTGGGAAAGTAAAAGGAAGATATTCAACTAAAGATTTTGTTTGGTTTCTTTCTTGCTACTTTAAAATTCTCTGATTCTACTTTGCTGTAGAATGACCATGTCAATGTGAGTCAGAAGTGAAGATGACTAAAAATACAGCACTACCAAAGCCTTGCTTTCATATGAGAACTTCCATGAGTCCTTCTGGATGGATGATTGTTTTTTTCCTCCCACATCTCCCCATAAAGATCCCCTTTGTAACCCATTTTTAATTTTTTATCTCCCTGAACACAGACTAATTTCTCAGAATGTCTTTCATGTAAGATGATTTGTCCTTTGAGAGCCATTTCAGATGATCTAACCTCATATCTGCAGAAAAAGTAGACATAAACATTAGGATCCTGACTTTAGATGAGCATTATACCTATAGTTTCCATATATTATTGACTGATTTCTTGGCACATTTCACAGAAGCAGAAGTAGTAGAGGAAATATCCCATCTGATGACACTCCCAACATACAGGTGTATGTTCCTTTTCATGATGAGAGGGGTGAGAGGTAAGAGAAACACTTTACATATCTAGGTGGATAGAAAAATGTGCATTTGTTGCCCTAGGGAAATCTAACCATAAACTTGGAGTCCCCATTTCAAATGTTTAGATTTACTTACCAAGTGGACCAGGGCTTCCCAGGTATCGCTAGTGGTAAAGAACCCGCCTGCCAGTGCAGGAGACATAAGAGACTTGGGTTCCAATTCCTTGGTTTAGGAAGATCCCGTGGAGGAAGGCTTGGCAATCCACTCCAGTATTCTTGCTGGGAGAATACCATGGACAGAGGAGCCTGGTGGGCTACAATACAAAGGGTTGCAAAGAGTCGAGCATGACTGAAGTGACTTAGCTAGCACTAAGTGGTCCACATTAGGGACTTACAACCTGATTTTTGCCTGCTTAATAGAGCTCTAGTCAATGTGCAGTCAACTGCTGCTTGACCATCCGGTGCTAGAAGACTTTCTTTTTCCCATGGAAGATGTTAGGGTGATTCAGGAGGTCAAAAGTCCTGGGAAAACAGACCAAAAAAAAAAAAAATTTCTTCAAGCTAAATAAGTAAAATACTCTGTAAAAATAATGTTAACAAATATTAGAAGATAATGTCTATTGAGTGTTTAACCCTGTGTTGTACACTTGATAGCTACATTTAAAGCTTATAACTGCATTTCTGTCTCCATTTTGGAAAATTAAAAGGAGCAACAACAATAGTTAAGGTCAGAGAAATATTAAGCAATTTACCAAAGGTCATGGATCTGGTACTTGGCAGAGTAGAGAGTTCGGATTTGTCTGAGCCCAGCACCTGTGCTCTTTACCCACAAGCCGTGTGGCCTCTAGTCAAAGGGTGTGCATTCTGCCATATTGAATTTGTGAGCCCTGGGGAGGAACATTCATTTGGGCACCACAGAAGATAGAAGGAAATTTTATGGTTATGGATCTCTGAGAATTAGACTGTGGGCTCCCTTGGTGCTGCTGCTGTAGCCAGGAGGTTGAGGACAGCTTTTTTATCATCCATTTAAGTAGCCATCCTAGGAGGGGCAAAGCAATGACCATGAACCTGGATGTGCTTCAGTCTGCCTCATCTTCAAATCCCTTAATACCCTTCCCAAGGGGACTGGAACTTACATATTTGGCAGGTGAATCCAGAATTCCTTCTAGCTCCTCCCCCCACTAGCCAACATCTCTATAGTTTCATACAGTATAACATTTTTGGAATTAGAGGGAATTCTTACAGGCTGTCCAGCTCTGTCTCCCCTCTGCCCATTTTATGGAAGAGACCTGGGGATGTTTGGGGGCATGCCCCAAAATGAGGGCATGACTAATTCCCATCAGCACCAACAAAAGCCTTAATTTTTCTAATTTCTGCTACAGTGCCCTTTTCATATCACTTTTGAGAGGCAACCTTTACAAATCCTGCCCTTTTTGTCTTGCCTTCCTGTTTAAATTTCTCATTATTTAAAAGTATCTCCTCTCTACTCTCTCTACTCCTCCTAAGTTTTCCTCATTTTTCCCTTCATTGTGTCTATGACTCTTCCTGTGCTATTTTTGAAGGCACATTAATGTTGAATAATGTCCATTCCTTCATCCAGTTTTAGTTTGTATTTTCTTTGTGGCAGGGAGGGAAGTATGAAAGAAATGTGTGCTATGAACAGCTGTTACTGAGTTCTCCAAACAGGAAAGTGCCCTGGGCTATTTATAAGCCCTGCTTTCAAAGATGCAGGTCGGGGCACTGCCTTTTACCCCTGCAGTGTGCCGGGCTGTGTTTTCCAGGGTCCAGTTGATAAAAGCTGTGGTTATTGTTTCTTCAAGCGTTTGTCTTCCTCGAAATGGGACCAAGTCAATGACCGCACTTGTGAAAAAGTGTGGGAAGACTGAATTACAGGAAACACAATGACCTATTGAATGAACTGGTGTCCATCAATGATTCTCGTGAATAGATTATGAATTGTTCTTACCAGAACCAAAATAAGTTATTCATAATGCCTGACCCTATTTAACTACATCAAGGATTGGGCTTTTTGTGTAGTTGCTGAGAGGAAAAGATATTTTTAAAAGTTCACTACTCAAGCTGTTATAGAATAAAAAATTATGTTAACCTAGTGAGGTCAATTCAGCTGATTGAATCTGAGTTCTATATTAACATGTGTTGAATGCTAACCCATATGTAGTCTCTGATTCTCTGATGGTATGTTTAAAAGCATTCGAACATTAAATTACAGGTAAGCATATGAAGGATTGCCAAGAATATACCTCAGGTGACAGACAAGTGTTTATCATCATTATCACATGTTATTGCAGTTTGAGTTTCCCTTCCAAAAGAGTAAAAAAAAAAAAAATCATGGTAATGATTCTGCTGCTTATAGCAATGACAATAATAATGAAAGATTTCAAATGAAATTAGACCAAGGACTGAGGGATCTGCCCTAAGATCTTTTTCTTGAAAAGCATCTATTCCATTCCATGTATCTTCTGTGTAATCTAGTCTATGTGTTTTCTTCCACGTCATCTGTTGTTTTTGGACTTCATCACTATTAGTGTCTATGTGGACTTCCCAAGTGGCTCTAGTGGTAAAGAACCTGCCTGCCAAAGCAGGAGATGTAAGAGACTTGAGTTTGATCCCTGGGTGGAACGATCCCTGGAGGAGCACATGGCAACCCACTCCGATATTCTTGCCTGGAGAATCCTATGGACAGAGGAGCCTGGTGGACTGTCCATAGTGTCACAAAGAGTCGGACATGACTGAAGCAGCCTAGCACAGTGTCTACATAGCAGCCTTTTGACATAGAGACATATGGTGTCTCTATGTGTGTGTATGGACACATATGTCTGCACATTTGCCAATTAGCTACATAACTTGCAAGTGATTCAATCACATCTTTAGCCCATGGTTTTCTTCTTTCAGATCACCCCATTTACTGCACATAGTTGTGAGGGTATATCTTATGTGGCAGCTGACTTAAAGACATCATTGAGGTTACAAATGTGATCTGGTGTAAACTAATGTCTTGTTAATGGAATTTATTAAGTTTGGGTTAACCCTACCACCCCAGTATTTAGCAAGTAGGATACCACAGTAGATGTTTTCCATGACTGGAGATAAATTTCACCAAGCTTTCCATATGCTCTTGGGTTCCTTTACAATCATCTCATGTTTGGGAGAAGAGCCAATGTTAGTAGTTTATTTTGTGGCCATGAAACATTTTTTCTAAGTGAAGTTAATGGGCCTTAGTTTATGACTTTGACCTTGCCGTTAGTTCCTAGCCAAGGGATAATGTTGACACTGAGGTCACATCTTTTGAATTTAAAGTTTGGAGACCCTGTTGGTTTTCTTAGAAGATATTTACATAGCTACATAGCCCTGCAAGCAAAGTGTGAATACTTCCTTACAAAGTATATGTCTACAGTTATCTAGAAGCTGCCAAAATCTGGTAAGACTGATCGGTTTCATTCTCATGGGTAAATCAGTTCATTTGGAGAGTTCCTGGAATGCACAGCCATCTGCCTTTCCACACTTCAGTGATTTAAAGGGCCAGGTGTGTTGTCTAGGGTAGGAAAGATTCCAGCCTAAATAGTTCCTGTAGAGTGCCTCTCCATCTTTCTTTTCCTCCTCAGAAATAGTATCAATGTAATTACATAGTCACTGTTTGTTCATTATTTCTGTTTTCCTTATGACTATAAACTGTTTGTGGTCAGGGAGCATGTTTGTCTTATTTCCTGCTTTTACCCCGTATGTAGCCATTAAGTGGTACACTGAAGGCCTCCATGAGGGATTAAATAAGTGATGACCTGATAGACATGTACAACATCAAGCCAGAAAGGGTTTAATTCCTTCAATTTGAAGATGGAGAAATGAAAACATAAGGGTATTTATGATTAGCCTGACTTGGCTATTTTTGTTAGTGGCAATGTTGGGACTTCTATCTCGATATCCTGATTCAGTCTATGGTTCTCTTTATGGTGTCATGCTTATGTTTGGATTATAATCCATCCTTTCATATTATTTTAAGTGTAGTGTTTTGGTTCCAGGGGATACATTAGGGAGAGGTTAGGGAAAAATCATCTTTTACTGTTCATTTGGGGTGGGGACATGCCAGCTTCCTAGCTGCACCCAGTGGCCCTAGGGAAGAATTTATTCACTGTTGAGATGCGGAACACAAGATGTGAACTCTCCCTGCCTTGAAATTCCTAGAAGCAAATCACAACCACATGAATACAGGGACAACGCCAGATGGTCTGTCCTCGTCCTTTCCAGCTTTCTGACTCAATCCCAATGATTCAGCCAGGTTGGAAATAACTTCACATCTTCCCCCTCCCCTGGGGCCTGTCCCCCACAGAAGAGCTATCAGAACTACAGTAATTAAGGATCAAATTATCATTGAAAGTCTTTATTTAAACTTTTCGAAGGGCTTTTTCAAAATGGAGGATTTGGACACAATAATGGTCCAGTGATTTCCCATCCAGGTTTTTCTTCCAAAACATAAATCCAAAGGAAATTAATAGAATAAAGTTATAATCACAGGCACCAAAATTTTAACTGCTAAGGCAATATTTAATGTTCAGTCTCGAGACTCTAGGCATGCATGGTTTTCAAACCTGGCTGAATATCAGAATCACCAGGGAAACTTGGTCCTACCTGCCAGAGATTCTGCTTCAGTAGGTTTACTGTGGGACCCTGGAATCTTCTTCTTCTTCTGTGTTTAAATTGACAGCCCCGCTGAGTGAGTTTAATGATGGGCTGCATTTGGAAGCCACTGTTCTAGAAAATCTTAAGAAACTTTCCAAATGGCAAGTTCTATTTTTAAAGCATTGTTTAAAAGCAAACCCCTTGTTCAGGATTCTATTTTAGGAGATAAAAGGCCCATTACTGTGTGGAGTATTAACAGAGTTCTCAAACAGTTATTCATCTTTGGTTAAGCGTTGGATTTTTCTTAGCATTTTTTTTCTTTTTATAAATTCAGCAGAGTGTAAAACACACCTCATCCCATCCCTGAGCAGGGGGAGGGGCATCTTGGACTCACTTGCAAGTTTCTTAGTCAGTGGATTTTTATGATCTCCTTGGCATCCGGTCAGCTAGACTTAAACTGCTCCTGTATGGAGGAGTGCTGTGAGTCCAGGAGTCTCAACTCTGTTTCAACAGTTCTTTAGTGTAGTTTATGTAATATATTAACTTATGAGTTAGACTCACACATCTGGAGAAATCATGACAATAAAAGATACAACAGATTATGAATTAACAAGTACCAGATGCGCCAGAGTAATGTAGATTGTTCTATTTGCAGTTTCAGATGCAGATTTTAGAAAAATGGCCACTTTTCAGGACTGTACATGTGTATTTGGAATCACTTAGTAGTTAGGTAGAAGACAGATGATAGGAAGAAAGTAGGATGATAGCTAGATAACTGAATGGATGATACATATACTTGGACTTAATAGGAATCTAGCCTGTTTATTTCAAGTGGCACTGGAAAGCTGTATGATTTAGTGGATAAAAAGAGTCCTGGGAAACCATGTATTTGAATCTTGCATCTGTTCTCCAGTTCCTTACCTGGAAAAGTAAAAAGCAATTTGTGTTTTCCTCCAAAGATTACTCTATCACAGGAGTGGTCCTTAAGTGAGAAACAACAGAAGGTAATGATTTCAGAGAATGGTGGGTGAGCTAATAGAGAAGGCATAAAATCATATGGAGTCTTAGTTTAGATGCCCAGGCAGTCATCAGGGAAATGCTGGATTTCAGCACTTCAACATGCCAGGTGTGGGCATTGGCAGAAACACCATGAATCATTTGCCAGATGACTGTACAGCTCAGCCATAATGTTTGTTTTTTAAGAGCAACTTAATAATGCTGTCAGATGTTTCAGAATTTCTTGCCATCATAACTACACTGATCACCAGCAAGATTTGTATGTTTGTATATATGTACAACTTTCCTCCTATTATTCAAAGGTATGATATGGGTCCACTTGAAATAAACTTATAAATATATACAAGTTATTTGGTGGTAAGGAACAGAAATGGATGCCAGCTGCAATATACAAGTGGAGCAAGAATGTTATTGGATGAGTGGAGGATAGATTGGGGCTTCCCAGGTGGTGTGGTTAAAGAATCCGCCTGCCAATGCAGGAGACATAAGCGACATCTTCCCCCTGGGTTGAGAAGATCCCCTGGAGTAGAAAATGCAATCCACTCCAGTATCCTTGCCTGGAAAATTCCATGGACAGAGGAGCATGGCAGGCTACAGACCATGCGGTTGCAAAGAGTTGGACATGACTGAGAGACTAATACACACAGAGGATAAATTAGTAACACAGTGAAAGTTGCATAATCTCGCCTTGGGAGGGATGGGCAGAGAGCAGTTTCAGCATCTCAGTATGAAGAACTGTCTTCACTTGGGTTTTCTCCAAGGCAGAGCATAAATAAGAACTAGTAACAGGCAGCTTATTTGGGAAGTGTTTCCAGGGAGTAGCAGTAGGGGGGACAAGCAAGGGTGAGTCAGAGGAGCAGACAACCATGCAAAGGTGTGTTCATGAACTGGCCATCATTGTGAGCTACGGGTGGTCCATCTGTCTGGTGCCTTCTGAAGAGCAGTGTTGTCTACTCAAGGCGTAGAAGGTACACCAGTAGCCCTGTGTTGCCTCTGGGGGTTGACTCCCTTTCACTTCCTAGATCAGCATATCTGAGCATGCCCTTGGCAGAGGGCTCTTGCTACAGTGTTAATGAAGCTCCAGAGAAGAATAATGACAGGTCCATTCTGCAGAGGAAAGACCATGAAAGGGTGATGTTACCAAAAGATGGGGAAACAATGAGGCAAGCAAAACCAACAGACATTCCTTAATTGAAGCCTGAGGATGTTCATGTATGTGAGAGAGAGAGAGAGAGAATGAGGGGGAGAGAGAGACTTGATTTAGGATATTAGGACCTGGTAAGTAATTCATATACACCCTGGCTTTCATTCATGCTGTTCCTTCTACTTCTCCTCCATTCATCCAAATCTTAACAACCCAAGGCTCCAATCCTCCTGTATGTCTTGAGAGTATCGTATTTCTCATCATTGTATTCTTTCGTTCTTTTCTCTAAAGCCTCATCACAGTGTCTCCACCACTGAATTTAAACTTCAGTTATCCCCTAGGACTTTAATGTTTGATTCAGTTCCTTCCCATGGTAGAAATACTTGAGTTTTTACAATACCCAGAATGAAGCTAAAATTATTATTCTGCCACTAACTGGTTAATGCCATGTTCTCTTGGGCAAGTCACTCCTTGTACCTTAAGGTTAACTTATCAGTAGAGTGAGTGTGATAGTAACCACTTGGTAAGTTCATAAAGATTATATTAAAGAAAACTATTTACTTTTGCAAAGTGAATGTTAGGTGCTTAATAATTATTAGTTCCTCTGCTTTGATAACAAGGACTAGGCCTTATGCTTCTTTTGAATATTCCCTTAAAATATTAGTTCAGAATGAGTTCTTACTAGAGTTTAGAGTTATTTCTTGGTTATCCATGCAAACTCGGTTGTTGAAAGCCTTGCAACAGAGATTGCAAACTCTTGTGATCCATGGGGCAAATCTATCAATGATGAATTTGACCATTATACATTTAATAACTGAATGAAAGGCCAACAATAAAAACTCTAGGTATTTTGCTTATAGAAATATGGATTGCTCCTTTTCTTAAAATATTTGGCTTACCTTTCTGTGTGGTACAATTAACTGGACCCGGTGCCAGTGCCACACCTTAGGAAGACATGGACTCTCCAGCTTGCTACAGTCCTCAGCACACCTTACATAATCTTATGCTAGGTCTTTGTTTTACATTTTTGGTGTCTCCCTGATCCTTCTGCATTTGTGTTTAAAACTCCAGCTTATTCATGAGGATAGAAAAAGATGAAAACTTAAAATGCAATTTAGTTGACCATGGTCAGAGTGGTGAAACCACTGTCTTATATGACTTATCTTAAATATTTGCTAGTTTGTGAGACAGTAGTACTTACTCAGATGATTTTTAGAGCATCTGTGTGAGCCCTGGTGGTTTGAAAAGTGGCCTGGCAGATTATACTTTATGGGACTGTCACCCATAATCCTGGCTTTTGAGGTGACAGGACAAGTGGAATGATCATCCCATTTAATGACAAGAAACCAGCCTCTGTGGGATTATAAAAGTATCAAGGTCCTAATACTAGTAAATGGTGGAATTACTGACTCTAAATCCAGGATTGTGCTGATGCCTGGTGAAGGAAATTTTAAAGAAAGCAAAGGTCATTGACCTCAAGGAGTTCATTATCAAATGATATTTCTAGAAAACTGCAAAGAAATGTGTCAGGAATATTTATTGGAAATACATATAATGGTACAAAATGAGCTACTGGTACGAACAAACTGCAGAGGACTTGCTGGCATGATTAGGGTCAAGTGATTCATGATTCATCGTGATAGACAAGAAAGAAAAAGTTTGAAGCCACATCCTGAAGATTTGGTTCTTTTTGCACAGGCTTAACTTTTCCCTTTATGTTTTAAAGTTATAATGTAGATCCATGTGAAACTGAGTAATAGGAGAGTGTCTATGGGAAAACACTGTCATGTCATTAAAAACTCAGTATTTAATTGGAGAATGTATAAAAGCACCAACAGCAACTTGGTCTTCCTGAAATAGATAGAATAGAATGTCTAAACTGAAATAAAAATAAATCATCAAGAAGATTTTATCAAAGGGAGAAGGTACAGCTCTTCAATTGCGTGCTAAGAGCAATAGCCAGAGCTCCTTGACCTTGAGATTATAACAGGAGCAGTCACCTAGTCAGGCTGCTGGGTCAGGACACCTGGGCTCACGGCCAATGTTCCTCTCTCTTTTCCTCTTCTGAGGAAGTAAAATTAGGGTCATACTGCTCAACAGCTTTGGGAAAAAAAATATACAGAGTAGTTAAAATTAACCTTAAATTTTCTCCATAAGGGAGAAATCATGATTAAAAACATGCTTCAGGAGCATATTGAAACTGACCAATAGAAAAAGAGAAGAGAAAGGAAAACAGGTTGTACAGAGCAAGACTGGGTAGCTTCTTTTGTGGTTGTGGCAATTTCAAATAGGGAACCATGATATGAATTCCAATTCCATGTCTAGCTCATGATGGGAAGGTGTTCAGAAAGAGAAGAGGTAATTGTAACATCCTCAGCCACTACCTTTTTTCTTTAAGCACTTAATAGTGGAGGATCTGGGAAATCAGATGTATTTTCCTAAAGAAAATCTTCATCCATAATGTAAAAATCAATGTGCTATATATGAGCATGAAGGATAGTCAATGTGAATGGGAAAAGGTGAACTAAAGATGGATGACCCTATCTAAACACTTTAAAATATAATTTTACCTGGTAATTTATTTTTTCTTCTTTTATATTGATTAATATAATTGGCTCTAGGGGAAGAATGTATGAAGAGTAAGCTAAAACAGTAGAGATTAACTCCTCTATTAAAATGTAAAGGCACAGAAGGCAGGATATAGGGCTATCATATGTTGCTTGATTACTTGATAAGTGTTCTGGAAACTGAAGGATGCTGTCAGCAGAATCAGAAGTTTTAATTACGCAGGTGTGAAACTTTCCAGTGTGAGGGCAGCCTGATTAGAATGGATGGACCTTGGCTAATAAAAGCCTTACAGGTTATGAAGTTACACTTTATAATTAAAGAAAATCACTGTTATCTTAAAGTGTTTTTTATTTCTCCATGGTTTAACGCTTGGTCAAGATGAAAGAGAAACCTGACTTTGCATTCCTCTCTGCAATGAGTTTTATTTACACTGAAAGTATGAATCAAAGGGCACCATTGGCAATACCTTTTCCTTATTAGGAAAAGCCTTCAGGGCTCAAGAAACCAGTTAAATTCAATTTTAGTTTTATATTTGATGATTGTCAAGACATGCATAGGCCTAGGAAATAGACAACTCCAGAACCAAAGGATGCTAAAGAAAAAACTTTCTGGTTTGACTTCCTTTCTGTCAGGCATACTACAGAGTGGTTTTTTTTTTTTTTCCTTGTTGTTTTTGTTTGGGAAAATTTTTTAAAATTATTAAATAGATAGGAGACAGCTGGCTCTTGGGTTGATGCATAAATCTTCCCGTTTCCAAACACTGTGATTAATTGCATGCTTGTGAAAGATTACCTGGAGTTATGATAAGGGAATACTGATGCCTTTAGTCATTGTCATGAATCACACCCATCATTTCCCTCTTGAAAGACACACCAAGATAATGCTGCTTGATCCAAATACATCCAGTATTTATATTAGATGACTTAGACCAACATTTTTCTGTACATCTGTTGAAAGTGTGGCTGAACTCTTGGTGTTTCATTGTGAGAAATCTAACATGTCACTGAGAAAGTCCAAAAAGGGCAGTTATGGTATGTGAAGCAAAATGCTGTTTGCCATGTCATAAAACAGTTTATATTTAGTTGTTCATTCAGTCTGTCTTGTTTATTTCTGTATGAAGAGACAAGAGCACCTTCACACCTGTTTCTTAGGTACACTGCATTTGGAAATAAGAATAAAGTGTAAGATCTAGTTTCTGTTCTTGAGCTGCTTTGTAGTGAAGACTAATACCTGTACAAACATTTTAATTGAAATAAATGCTTTCATATAAATTTTAACCAAGTGTCATAAGATCAGAAAGGACAGCATCACTAAGGCTGTATGTGGCGTCCATGTGTGTGCTGTGTGCACATTGAAAGTATGGTTGTGGGTAGCATGCATACTAGGGAAGCTGCATTGACGAACTGGCATTGATCTTCCCTTTGAGAAGAACATGTTACAACTCTGTGTTGCAAACTTATGGGCCTTGGGCTGAGTTTAGCCATCATATGGTTTCATTGTTGAAAATTTTTAGAATCCATTGCATATATCTAAGTATCTGGAGATTTTGCTTAGAAATCTGGATTTCTGGCTTCTTTTGAAAAACATCAGAAGTCATAACAATAGTATCCTGAGGATAATAACAGTGAAGAGCTGCCGAGAGGCTGAACCTTTAAATAGAACTCTCTTCATGTTGTCATTCTCTTGTTTCATGCATTCTTTTTTTTGTTTGTTTGTTTCATGCATTCTTGACTTCCTACTTGGTCTACATGCATATTTGAGTTTGTGATTTCATTTAGTTATTTGCCAATAGAAAAAGAAAACTTGTGCTAACTGGGTTCAAGGTGGTGGAATACAAGAACATGCACTCATCTCCTCCTGTGAGAGCACCAAAATTGCAACTAGCTGGTGAACAACCATTGACAGGAGTATGCGAGACACCACCAAAAAAAGATACCCCACACCTAAAAATAAAGAAGAAGCTGCAACAGGATGGTTAGGAAGGGCATAATCACAACAAAATCAAATCCCTTACCTGTTGGGTGGGAGACCTCCAAACTGGAGAATAATAATACCAAAGAAGTTCTCCCACTTTTGTGAAGGTTCTGAGCCCCACACCAGGCTTCCCAGCCTTGGGATCCAAAAAAGGGCCTGGGAATTCCCAGGGAATCTTACTTTGAAAACCAGTGGCATTTGATTGCAGGACTTCCACAGTACTGGGAGAAACACTCTTAGAGGGCACAAACAAAATCTTGTGTGCACCAGAACCCAGGGGAAAGGAGCAGTGACTTCACAGGAGAGTGAACCAGACCTACTTGCTAGTGTTGGAGGTTCTCTTTCAGAAGCGTGGGTCAGCAGTGGCTCACCATGGGGATAGGAGCACTGGCAGCAGCAATCCTGGGAGGTGGCCCTTGGTGTAAGCCCTCTTGGAGGTTGCCATTAGCCCTACCATAGACTCCAGAGTTAGGTTGCTTCAGGTCAAATAACCAACAGGGAAGGAGCACAGCCCTACCCATCACCAGACAATCAGATTACAGTCTTACTGAGCATGGACCTGCCCACCAGAGACAGTGCCACTTTTGCCCACTGCCAGTCCCTCCCATCAGGAAGCTTGTGTAAGCCTCTTAGCCTCATCCACCAGAGGGCAGGTAGAAGAAGCAAGAGGAACTACAATCCCATGGCCTCCAGAACTGAAAACCAGAATCATAGAAAGTTACTCAAAATGAAAAGGCAGAGGATTATATCCCAGTTGAAGGAACAAGATAAAACCCCAGGAAAACAGCTAAATGAAGTGGAGATAGGCAACCTTTCAGAAACAGAATTAAGAATAATGATAGGAAGATGATCCAGGATCTCAGAAAAAGAATAGAGAAGATGCACAAAATGTTTACCAAAGACCTAGAAGAACCAAAGAACAAATAAACAGAGATGAACAGTATACTTAAAGGAATCAATAGAGGAATAACTGAGGCAGAGGAATGGATAAGTGACCTGGAATACAAAATGGTAGAAATCACTGCCAAAACAAAATATAGGCAAAAAGGATGAAAAGAAAAGAAGACAGCCTAAGAGACCTCATCCTAGCTGGCACAGTGATAAAGAATCTCCCTGTCAGTGCAAGCGATGCAGGTTTGACTCCTGGGTTGGGAAGATCCCCTAGAGGAGGCATGGCAACCTACTCCAGTATTCTTGCCTGGACAGTCCCATGGACAGAGGAGCCTGGCAGAGTGCAGTCCATAGTGTCGCAAAGAGCCAGACATGACTGAAGTGACTTAGTGTGCACACACACAGGAGACCTCTGGGACAACATTAAACACAATATAGGGGTCTCAGAAGGAAAAGAGAGAGAGAAAGGACCCCAAAAATTATTTGAAGAGATAATACTGAAAACTTGCCTAAACTGGGAAAGGAAATAGTCAGCCAAATCAAGGAAGCACAGAGAGTCCCAGGCAGGATAAACTCAAGGAGAAACACACTGAGACACATAGTAATCAAACCGACAAAAATTAAAGACAAAGATAAAATATGAAAAGTAACAAGGGAAAACAACAAATAACATACAGGAATTCCCTTAAGGTCATCAGCTGGTTTCTCAACAGAAAAATAAGGCTTGGATACAAGGGCTACTCTGGCATCCATATACAAGGAGGGGCAATTCTGAAAGCAGTTAGGAGATGAGCATAGTTGGTAATTTTAGCAGGCAGGAAAGTAATTTTCACTGGTCAGCTCTACAAAGTAAAGCTGGATGAGTAAACTGAGTCCAAATTTTAAAATGTACACAATTAGATTGTCAGTTATTAGATTATCAATATTATTTTACAGACTAGCAGATTTCAATGAGTCGTCCCCAGACTAGCAGCTTTGGCATCCCCTAGGAACTTCTTAAAAACACAGATTCTCTGGCCTGACCCCAGATCTACTAAAGCAAAAATTCTGGAGGGTGGGACCCAGAAAACTGGTTTAACAAGTCCTGCAGGTAATTCTGATACATGCTGAAGTTGGACAATGATACAACCAAGAGAAAAAACTAATAAAATACTTAATTGGACAAACTTTGCTTAAGATCAGATGGGTTACAGTGGTAAATTGTCAGCATGGAAACCAATTGCAGACAATTATTATATAAGTAAAAGATGATAAAGACCTAGAACAAAGCAGTGACCATGAGGGAGCCAGTAAGAGAAGCACTCCAAGATGTGAAAGAGACTTCTAAGACAGTGCTAAGGAGGACTTGAGACCTATTGGATATGGAGGAGTGAGAGAGAAGAGATTCCTAGTGTAGTTGCCAACCTCAGAGATTGGATGAATCTTGGTGCCTTAACCTGGGTGCCATTACATGTCCATCTGGAAAGTAGACTAATTTCTAGAAGTTAGTGTTTACTGCTTGTGAAAATACTTGAGGTTTTGGTGGGTATATGTTTGCTGGCTAACAGACGTAGGTCTGGGGCCTTGGAGAAAGTAAGGCCTTGATTGTGAATGATTTCACCGAGAAGAGAAGAAGTGCAGAGAGAATTATTCATGAAACCCAAGAGAACCATGACTGTTGAAGAGTGGATGATGGAGGCAGAACTTATAAAAGAGATGGAGAAGGAATAATAATCAATCCTGACAAAATAACCAAAGTTTGGAAAATCTATATGTGCAAAGATATCCCTCACAGAATTGTTTAAATGGGAAAAATAAAAAGCCACATTAATGTTTGATAGCAAGATTAATTATAAGTAATCTAAAGAAAGATTACATAGGCATTAGAAATGATTATTATAAAGCCTATAGTATGGTATAAAAATGAATATTTACAACATGAAACCAAGCAAAATTTTAAAGTACACACCATTTCATGTAAATATGATTTCAGTTATGTAAAATTACATATAAAATGTTGTTTGGTGCATGAACATGGTAGCAGTAAGAGAGTGAGATGGTAAAATTATGGGTGAATTTATCTTTGCTCTCAGAATTTTTTTCTTTTTTAAATTAATTTTTAATTGAAGGATAATTGCTTTACAGTTTTCATTGATTTCTATGCATAGGTTTACCCATGTCCCCTCCCACTTGAATATCCCTCCCACCTGTCTCCCCATCCCACCCCATTAGGTTGTTATTGAGCCTCAGTTTGAGTTCCCTGAGTCATACAGCAAATTCCCATTGGTTATCTATTTCACATAAGGAAATGTATGTTTCCATGTTAGTCTTTACATACCTCCCACCCTCTCCTTTTCCCCCAGCCCCAGCCATGTCCATAAGTTTGTTCTCAATGTCTGTGTCTCCATGCTGCTCTGCAAATAGGTTCATCAGTACTGTCTTTCTAGATTTCACACACACATATATATATATATATATATATATATCAGTATATAATAATTGTTTTCTTCTTTCTGACTTACTTTTTATTATCTATTTTTTTATTTTTTATTTTTTAACTTTACAATATTGTATTGGTTTTGCCATATATCAACATGAATCCACCACAGGTATACACATGTTCCCCATCCTGAACCCTCCTCCCTCCTCCCTTCCCGTACCATCCCTCTGGGTCGTCCCAGTGCACCAGCCCCAAGCATCCAGTATCGTGCATCGAACCTAGACTGGCGACTCGTTTCATATATGATATTATACATGTTTCAATGCCATTCTCCCAAATCATCCCACCCTCTCCCTCTCCCACAGGGTCCAAAGGACTGTTCTACACATCAGTGTCTCTTTTGCTGTCTCGTATACAGGGTTATTGTTACCATCTTTCTAAATTCCATATATATATGCGTTAGTGTACTGTATTGGTGTTTTGTTTTCTGGCTTATTTCACTCTGTATAATAGGCCCCAGTTTCATCCACCTCATTAGAACTGATTCAAATGTATTCTTTTTAATGGCTGAGTAATACGCCATTGTGTATATGTACCACAGCTTTCTTATCCATTCATCTGCTGATGGACATCTAGGTTGCTTCCATGTCCTGGCTATTATAAACAGTGCTGCAATGAACATTGGGGTACACGTGTCTCTTTCAATTCTGGTTTCCTCAGTGTGTATGCCTAGCGGTGACTTACTTTATTCTGTATAATAGGCTCTAGGTTCATCTGCCTCATTAAGACTGACTCAAATGTGTCCCTTTTTATGGCTGATTAATATTCCATTGTATATATGTATGACAACTTCTTTATCCATTCATCTGTTGATGGACATCTAGGTTGCTTCCATGTCCTAACTATTGTAACTAGATCTGTAATGAATATTGGGTTAAATGTGTCTTTTTCAATTTTGGTTTCCTCAGGGTATATGCCTAGTAGTGGGATTGCTGGGTCATATGGTGGTTTTATTCCTAGTGTTTTAAGGAATCTCCGTACTGTCTTCCATAGTGGCTGTATCAATTTGCATTCCCACCAACAGCACAAAAGGGTTCCCTTTTCTCCACAACCTTTCCAACATTTATTGTTTGTAGATTTTTTGACGATGGCCATTTGGACCCGTGTAAGGTGATATCTCGTTGTTGTTTTGATTTTCATTTCTCTAATAATGAGCAATGCTGAGCATCTTTTTATGTGTTTATTAGCCATCTGTATATCTTCTTTGGAGAAATGTCTGTTTAGATATTTTGCCCATTTTTTGATTAGGTTGTTTGTTTTTCTGGTATTGTACGAGCTGCTTGTATATTTTTTAATTAATCCTTTGACAGTTATTTTATTTGCTATTATTTTTCCTATTCTGAGGTTGTCTTAAAATACCTAGGAATAAGCCTACCCAAGGAGACAAAACAGCAATATACAGAAAAGACACTGATGAAAGAAATCAGAGACAACATAAGCAGATAGGGACATATTCCATGTTCCTGGGTTTGAAAAATCAATATTGTGAAAATGACTATACTACCAAATGTAATCTACAGATTCAATGTAATACCTATAAAATTACCAATGGCATTTTTCACAAAACTAGAACAAAAAAGTCTTCATATGGAAACACAAAAGACTTGAATAGCCAAAGCAATCTTGAGAAAGTAGAATGGAGCTGGAGGAATCAACCTTTGTAACTTCAGACTATACTACAAAGCTGTAGTCATCAAGACAGTATGGTACTGGCACAAAAAAACAGAAATGTAGACCAATGGAACAAGATTGAAAGCCCAGAGATACACCCACGCACCTATGGATACCTTATTTTTGACAAAAGAGGCAAGAATATGCAATCATCAGGCAAAGATAAGTGCTTATTGAAGCAGCACTTCAATTATTGCTGCTGGGAAAGCTGGACAACTGCATGTAAAAGAATGAAATTAGAACACTTTCTAGCACCATATACAAAGATAAACTAAAAATGAATTAAAAGCTTAAATGTAAGACCAGAAATTATAAAACTCCTAGAGGAAAACATAGAACACTCTATGACATAAATCACAGCAAGATCCTCTATGACCCACCTCCTAAAGTAATGAAAATAAAAACAAAAATAAACAAGTGGGACCAATCAAACCTAAAAGCTTTTGGACAGCAGAATTTTTTTTTTTTTTTTAATGTTGTTTTGTTACAGTTGGGCTTCCTTGGTGGCTCAGTGGTAAAGAATCTGCCTGCCAATGCAGAAGATGTGGATTTGACCCCTATGTTGGGAAGATTCCCTGGAGAAGGAAATAGCGACCCACTCCAATATTCTTGTCTGGGAAGTCCCATGGACAGAGCAGCCTGGTGGGCTGCAGCCCATGGGGTCACAAAAATGTCGGACATGACTTAGTAACTAAACAACAACAACAGCATATTATAATTACTTCTAAAAGTTTACTCAATTAAGATTATGCATAATGAACACTAAGTTGAAATAAAGAGGAAAAAATAAACAAAAATTTATTAGCAACTACTGTTTCAAACTAAAGCATAATTTATGGTATTGAAAGTTTGAGACTTAAGAAGAGTGCTTTGAAGGGGTTGTAAGCAAGGTTTGCATCATTTTCTGGGTATTGCAGAGGGAGCCCTGAGTAGGCAAGGAATAGGACATCAATGTCTATGGGCAAGGCAAGAGAAGTGTTATCTTGTCAATTGTCCCTTGGGAAAAAAGTTTAAAAAGGAGTTTAACCTGTGATGAAAAACATCCGTGGAAGCTATGTTTTATTTACACTTGAAACACCAGTGGTCCAGATAAAACACTGTCAGAAGGTCATCAAAGTTGCCCTCTTTCTGAATGGTTATGCCCAACAACCACAACTTTAATCTGTTCCTGCGTGGTCATTTTTCTCCTCCATCCCAGATTTTCATTTCCCCTGATTTTAGAACCTGGAAATAGTTCTATCATTAGGCGCCTTGCAAAGGCAGACAAAATTTAAAATAACGAGATAACTAGAGAGAAATGTCATTGCTTCTTCCTTGGGTTAAGGGTTGACAAGATAAAAGCTGGTCCAGTAGACAAGGGTGTTCATGAAGGACACTTTATTTTTTTCATCCTTTTCTGAATGAGTACCACTGGCTAACATGAATGCAAAGCTTGTGGGCACTTTGGTAACTATAACTATTCTAATAGTACATAAAAGCCCTTTGTCAAACAGGGAAAAGATGTGCTGAAAGTCTGAGAGATTATCATTGCAATGAATATACCTATTGAATATACAGCATAAAATAAACACTAATACAAATTATTGGTTAGAAGGGAGGTATAAGATTTTACAACTGGATTCTTAGGCAAAACTATGGTAAGATTAAATATCCTGTGAAAGAGAATCCTCAAAATCACTGTGTTATGTTGATCTTGGGAAATTTGGAGAAGGATAAGGCAGAGATGGTGGTGTATTTGGCTATTACTAATAGGATTCCAAAACCATGCAGTGCTATAGGCCATCTTGATGTATTAGCATGTGCCTGGAAGATACCGTGGAAGGAAACATTGAAACTGTATTGAAATCTCTAGGGAAGACAGCCCAGTTTGGGGCCAGCTTTGCCCCAAAAGTGTTGTTGGATATCCAAGCAACATGGTGAGGAAGGAATAGCCTTGGTAAGAACCAACAGACTTGAGTCTGTGTTCTAAGTCAGTGACCCCACATCTCTGTGACTCTGTTTCTTCATCAACAAAATCTTCATCATCATAGTGCCTGCTTTTATATTAATAGTTAAGATGAAATAGAATATTGAGGAAAACTGTGTTTCAAACTACAAAGTATTATACAAAAGCTTATTCACACTTTTCAGAGTTATCTACTGTGGATTTAACTTTAGTATATTATATATGGTCTCTCAGTTTATTGTGTTTCTGTCTTTCTACTCAGAATATCTATTTGCTGAACCTTTGAGATATCCCCAGAAACCCCAAATGTCTCATATAAATTGCCAAGGCAGCAGACAGAAGTCTGGTATGACCCAGAGCTCATTGATGAGACATTGGGAAATGCAGATTCAATAGTGCTATTTGCAATCATTCCACGTGAAGATGCTAACCTGAAATCCCCAAGCTGGGTCCAATGGGATGCTTGCTGAAATATATGGTTAATAGGAGAAAGAGATTGGATTACAAATCTTTGGAAGTAAGACTTTCTGAGATAACATCTGATGCTGGAACCTCAAGAGAACCTAAATTCTTTAATCGATTGAAAACCTGCCTTGCAAAAGCTTTTAAACATTTAAACACCATGATATAAATCAAGTCAGAAACATCCCACCAAGGAATAAAGGGGTCCTTGCCATGTAAAATATTAATTCATCCTTTCAAGGCAGAACAAACCCTTCATCTAGAGGAACATTGGCTAGGAAGTGGTGGAGGAAGCAGAAAATGTAGAGTAAACTCATTGTATTCACTTTGGATGCCCTCTTAAATGTCTCAGATCTTTGGGCTTTTACTTATACTGATAAGTGAAGATCGTTTAGTGCTTTGTTCTAGAGTATTTTGCTCAAAGTTGTTCTCATGTCTTTGATCTCATGTTGCACATTAGTTGTTCCCAACTGTTTATTAATAAATGATCTGCAATTCAACAGTTGATTTCAGCCTAGAATTTAACAGATAGGCTCCTGGAATGGCAAAGGAATATTTGCAGTGGCACTAGATTTTAAAACACAATTGCTCTACAAAAACAACTATGAATGAATCACAAAAGGGAAAACATCAACCACATGGCCATTACTTCATTTGCTACAATATACATGCATCAGGAGTAACACAAGCCAGCCTGGAAGACGACCAGAAAGGAAACTATATGATTAGCAAAGTTAAAATCTGATTTGCATCTAAAAAATTTAGGGTATGCTCATTTATGTGCACATGTAATGGAAAAAGGCTGTAGGTAAAGTGACTAACGCCTAAACAAAATAAACACTTAATTTTCTTTTATTGTACCCTGTGACTATTAATAATATTATGGTACCAAGTCAGAAACATTAAGCCAAGCAGGGGAGCAATAAATGTTTCTAGACTGTGCACCACTGTTGATACTAGCAACTAACCACTCCAGAGTTCACATAAAATTCAGATGGGAGTACAAGGAAGATATTTGATGAAGTCAGCAGTGGCAGAAACCATTCATGGTGAAACCAATAACTAGAGGGCTGGCTCAGCAGGGGCAGGCCCTGGGGAAGAGATCAAGAAAGGCTTCGAGAATCATTGGTTTTGAACGTGTCTGTACCTATTGACATATGGATGTTCTTAAGTTCATAAGTTTCTTGATCTTAATCTCAACTGACAATATTATTTGAGAATTTGCAAAATTCTTTTTTTAAAAATTTTTTAAAAATGTATTTTAATTGGAGGCTAATTACTTTACAATATTGTATTGGTATTGCCATACATCAACATGAATCCGCCACAGGTATACATGTGTTCCCCATCCCGAACCCTCCTCCCTCCTCCCTCCCCATACCATCCCTCTGCGTTGTCCCAGAGCACCAGCCCCAAGCAACCAGTATCATGCATTGAACTTGGACTGGCAATTTGTTTCATATATGATATTATACATGTTTCAATGCCATTCTCCCAATCATCCCACCCTCTCCCTCTCCCACAGAGTCCAAAAGACTGTTCTATACATCTGTGTCTCTTTTGCTGTCTTGCATACAGGGTTATCATTACCATCTTTCTAAATTCCTTATCAGTTGATCATTATCATAACTTGATGAGACGTGTATGATGACTCTGGTTCTTCCCATCCTTGTGTGCATGCTAGCGAGCTCAGTCATATCCAACTCTTTGCCACCTCATGGACTATAGCCCATCAGGCTCCTCTGTTCATGGAATTTTCCAGGCAACAGTACTGGAGTGGGTTGCCATTTCCTACTCCAAGGCATATTCCTGACGCGGGGATTGAACCCACATCTCCTGCATTGGTAGGCAGATTCTTTACCACTGTACCACCTGTCTTCCCATGAGCAAGAAATCAGAGTTGTGAGTATGGTCTGTTGACAGAAAAAATTCAGGAGTAAAACTCTAAGCTTATGATTCCAGCTCTCTTGTTCTTTTGATGATATTCCTTATATAATTATATATGCATATAAGAGTCGGACATGACTGAGTGACTGATCTGATCTAATAACATATATATTTATATATATAATTTATGTAAGTGTGCATGTCATTATAATTTATGTAAGCATGTGTGTCATGTAACATGGTATTCGGGGCTTTCATCTCTGATGTGTCTTAGACAGAAAACCCCACACCCAAGAAGAAAATTAAAATGCTGGTTAAAGGGTAAAACAAACAAATAAATAAACCTCATAATTTTAAGTGTATTGCCAAGCTGAAACAAAAGTAAGGATTCCAGAGAGGCCAGAATTTAAATAGCAACAAGAATTAAGGAGGGAAGTGGGCACCAAGAAACTAAAGGGTATCTGCCAGTCCATTAACTGCCATTCTGATGGCTTCATAGCATGATGTAATGTGAAGTAAAAGCTCAGGGCCACTCAAGGTGAGACCTAAAAGGACTGTGATCTCAGAGTGGTGACAGCTGGAAATACGTCCAATGCCCTGAAAAGATCCACAGGGAAACTTGTCAGTGAGGGCTAACAGAAATTAAATCAATTTAACATTGTTTAGGATTGGTAAAGGCAAATGTATTTGCTCCCTGGAAGAATGAAACTTCAACCCAAGCCTCAAAACATTCCCACAGGAATGCAAACTAGTACAGCCACTGTGGAGAACAGTGTGGAGATTCCTTTAAAAACTGGAAATAGAACTGCCATATGACCCAGCAATCCCACTGCTGGGCATACACACCGAGGAAACCAGAATTGAAAGAGACATGTGTACCCCAATGTTCATCACAGCACTGTTTATAATAGCCAGGACATGGAAGCAACCTAGATGTCCATCAGCAGATGAATGGATAAGAAAGCTGTGGTACATATACACAATGGAGTATTATTCAACCATTAAAAAGAATATATTTGAATCAGTTCTAATGAGGTGGATGAAACTGGAGCCTATTATACAGAGTGAAATAAGCCAGAAAGCAAAACACCAATACAGTATACTAACACATATATATGGAATTTAGAAAGATGGTGACAATAACCCTATATGTGAGACAGCAAAAGAGACACAGATGTATAGAACAGTCTATTGGCCTTGGCGGGAGAGGGCAAGGTTGGGATGATTTGGGATAATAGTATTGAAACATGTATATTATTATATGTGAAATGAATCACCAGTCCAGGTTTGATGCATGACACAGGATGCTTGGGGCTGGTGCACTTGGATGACCCAGAGGGATAGGATGGGGAGGGAGGTGGGGTGTTCAGAATGGGGAACACATGTACACCCATGGTGGATTCATGTCAATGTATGGCAAAACCACTACAATATTGTAATTAACCTCCAATTAAAATAAATTTATATTAAAAAAGAAAAATAATTCCCACAAAAGATGTTCCACAGAAGATAAACTCACAGTCACAAATCACAAAAAACAAAGGACAATATGACATGATAAGTAAAAAACAGAAAACAGCAGATTCAGACTTCCACAGGCTTTGATAGTGGATGTATTAAGCACATCATATAGCATCTTTATGTTTCATGTTGTTGCACTCATTTCACATGCCAGCAAGATTAAGCTCAAAATTCTTCAAGCTAGGCTTCAGCAGTACATGAACTTCCAAATGTACAATCTGGATTTAGAAAAGGCAGAGGTACCAGAGCCCAAATTGCCAACATATGCTGGATCATAGAAAAAGCAAAGGGATTAAAAAAAAAAAAAAAAACAAACCATCTACTGCTTCATTGACTATGCCAAAGCCTTTGACTGTATGGATCAAAACAAACTGTGGAGAATTCTTAAAGAGATGGGAATACCAGACCACCTGACCTGCCTCCTGAGAAACCTGTATGCAGGACAAGAAGCAACAGTTAGAACCAGACATGGGAAAATGGACTGGTTCAAAACTGGGAAAAGAGCACATCAAGGCTGTATATTGTCATGCTGCTTATTTAACTTATGCAGAGTACATCATGAGAAATGCCAGGCTGGATGAATCACAAGCTGGACTCAAGGTTGCTGGGAGAAATATCAACAACCTCAGATATGCAGATGATACCACTTTAATGGAAAAAGTGAAGAGGAAATAAAGAGCTTCTTGATGAAGATGAAAGAGGAGAGTGAAAAACCTGACTTAAAACTCAACATTCAAAAAACGAAGATCATGGCATCTGGTCCTATCACTTCATGGTGAATAGATGGGGAAAAGGTGTCAGATTTCATTTTCTTGGTCTCCAAAATCAATTCAGGCAGTAACTGCAGCCACAAAATTAAAAGACACTTGCTCCTTGGAAGGAAAGCTATGGCAAACCTGGACAGCATATTAAAAAGCAGAGACATCACTTTGCCAACAAAGGTCCAAATGGTCAAAGCTATGGTTTTTCCAGTAGTCGTGTATGGATGTGAACGTTAGACCATAAAGAAGGCTGAGTGCCAAAGAAGTGATGCTTTCAAACTGTGATGCTGGAGAAGACTCTTGAGAGTCCCTTAAACAGCAAGGAGATCAAACCAGTCAATTCTAAAGGAAATTAACCCTGAATATTCATTGGAAGGACTGATGATGAAGCTGAAGCTCCCATGCTTTGGCCACCTGATTCAAAGAGAAGACTCATTGGAAAAGACCCTGATTTGGGGCAAGATTGAGAACAAGAGGAGAAGAGGGTGACAGAGGATGATGGTGGGATGGCATTACTGAGTTTGAGCAAACTCAGGGAGTGAAGGACAGGGAGCCTGGTGTGCTGCAATTCACAGGGTTGCAAAGAGTCAGACACAACTTAGCAACTGAACAAGAACAAAGATGTTTCATAAAATAGATTTTCACCTATTCCATAGTAATAGTAGAGGATATACTGCTGCCTAGTTTGACTGCATTCCCCTATTCCCTTTGGAATCAGATGTGCAATCATAATTAGGTTCTCACAAATAGAATGTGTGTGAAAGTGATGTGTATCACGGCCACCTCTTGCCGCTTCATACTTGAATGAAGCCCAGAAAAGTCAAAACCAAGCTTTCACTATGTCCATGTTGACAGTGTTTTAGGAGGTGGAAGAACAGTGTGTCTCTGAATGAACATAGAAAGATCTAGGTCATTCAGACTCAGACCAGGTGAAAGAGATGTAAACCTCTGAGTTATTTAAGTCTCTGTATTAAGAAATAGAGGAAAACAACAGAATGGGAAAGACTAGGGATCTCTTCAAGAAAATCAGAGATACTAAGGGAACATTTCATGCAAAGATGGGCTCGATAAAGGACAGAAATGGGATGGACTTAACAGAAGCAGAAGATATTAAGAAGAGATGGCAAGAATACACAGAACTGTACAAAAAAGATCTTCACGACCCAGATAATCATGATGGTGTGATCACTCACCTAGAGACAGACATCCTGGAATGTGAAGTCAAGTGGGCCTTAGAAAGCATCACTACGAACAAAGCTAGTGGAGGTGATGGAATTCCAGTTGAGCTATTCCAAATCCTGAAAGATGATGCTGTGAAAGTGCTGCACTCAATATGCCAGCAAATTTGGAACACTCAGCAGTGGCCACAGGACTGGAAAAGGTCAGTTTTCATTCCAATCCCAAAGAAAGGCAATGCCAACGAATGCTCAAACTACTGCACAATTGCACTCATCTCACACGCTAGTAAAGTAATACTCAAAATTCTCCAAGCCAGGCTTCAGCAATATGTGAACCGTGGACTTCCTGATGTTCAAGCTGGTTTTCGAAAAGACAGAGGAACCAGAGATCAAATTGCCAACATCCACTGGATCATGGAAAAAGCAAGAGAGTTCAGGAAAAACATCTATTTCTGCTTTATTGACTATGCCAAAGCCTTTGACTGTGTGGATCACAATAAACTGTGGAAAATTCTGAAAGAGATGGGAATACCAGACCACCTGATCTGCCTCTTAAGAAATCTATGTGCAGGTCAGGAAGCAACACTTAGAACTGGACATGGAACAAAAGACTGGTTCCAAATAGGAAAAGGAGTTCGTCAAGGCTGTATATTGTCACCCTGTTTATTTAACTTCTATGCAGAGTACATCATGAGAAATGCTGGACTGGAAGAAACACAAGCTGGAATCAAGATTGCTGGGAGAAATATCAATAACCTCAGATATGCAGATGACACCACCCTTATGGCAGAAAGTGAAGAGCAACTAAAAAGCCTCTTAATGAAAGTGAAAGTGGAGAGTAAAAACGTTGGCTTAAAGCTCAACATTCAGAAAACAATCATGGCATCCGGTCCCATCACTTCATGGGAAATAGTTGGGGAAACAGTGGAAACAGTGTCAGACTTTATTTTTCTGGGCTCCAAAATCAGTACAGATGGTGACTGCAGCCATGAAATTAAAAGACGCTTATTCCTTGGAAGGAAAGTTATGACCAACCTAGATAGCATATTCAAAAGCAGAGACATTACTTTGCCAACAAAGGTTCATCTAGTCAAGGCTATGGTTTTTCCTGTGGTCATGTATGGATGTGAGAGTTGGACTATGAAGAAGGCTGAGCGCCAAAGAATTGATGCTTTTGAACTGTGGTGTTGGAGAAGACTCTTGCGAGTCTCTTGGACTGCAAGGAGATCCAACCAGTCCATTCTGAAGGAGATCAGCGCTGGGATTTCTTTGGAAGGAATGATGCTAAAGCTGAAACTCCAGTACTTTGGCCACCTCATGTGAAGAGTTGACTCAATGGAAAAGACTCTGATGCTGGGAGGGATTGGGGGCAGGAGGAAAAGGGGACGACAGAGGATGAGATGGCTGGATGGCATCACTGACTCGATGGACGTGAGTCTGAGTGAACTCCGGGAGTTGGTGATGGACAGGGAGGCCTGGCGTGCTGCGATTCATGGGGTCGCAAAGAGTCGGACACAAGTGAGCGACTGATCTGATCTGATCTGATCTGATTATATTGTTAAAACTCTAGCTTTGCCCTTGATAATATATATATCTGCTTTTGAAAAATAGTGAAGAAGCTTGAACATATAAGCAAAAAACCACCAAATTAATGGATCAATAAAAAGATCAAGGAGGGAGATTTGAAAAAGAGTGAAGTAGAACTTTCAGAAAAAAAATTTTTCATTCAATTTAGACAACTTACAAAATATAAGAAAACATAAGGAAATAGAAAAGGTTATCCATATTTCCAAGGACAGTGTTTACATTCAGAGGTTCTTCCTCCAGTGAAGATTGCCAAAGACCAGGGTGCATTCTCCTGCAGCCCTCTGTTCACTGGCCCATCCCATCTCCATTTGGCTGCTTTGTGTTGCTTGGGTATAAAGAACATCATTTAGATTTTCTGTGGACTAACAGAAGACTCACTTAAGCTACTTCTTAAAACTCATTTAGAAAAATAGGCTTTTTTTTTTTTTTTTACTTTAATAAAAGAGATAGGTTTGTTTTTCTCTAAAAATTGTAAGTAATGTACTGATCCTCTGATTTTTCTTAAATATTGTAAATTCTATACTTTGCCTTAATTTTGAAAAGTTTTTGAGACTTTAAATATTAACTATTTTGTAAGGGAGCTATTTTAAGTAGAAAAATACAAGAAAGTTTGGTTTATTTTTCTTAGCAAAAATATTATTTTTCTCAAGATGAAATTTCTTAGCTATTATTAATTTCTTTGGGTGCTACTTCTGTGGGGAAGTTAAAGGAAAAACATTTATGTTGCAATTTATGGTTTGCACATAACAATTCTAGTTAAACTACTTTTCTTCCACGCTTTTACAATGGTCATACGTACCTGGTTATGTTAAGTGTTATTCTAGCAAAGGAGCTACACTTATTATATTCTCAAAAGCTTAAATTTTAATTTCATTTAAAGTTGTTATATGAAGTAAATTGGTGGATGTTTCTAAACTTCTTTTGATCCTTAGTAGTAATAATACACTTACAGCAAAACCAGTGTTAAGAATATATTGCTTAAATTGGTAATATTCATAATATGAAAATATATTGACCTTCCTTTTAAGTTTATCCTACCGTTAATCCTAAAATCAGGTAGCTCTAAGTAGACCTCCAGCAATACAATGATTCATTACTGGGTCTATTTCAGCCCTGCATCTGATTCAGCTCAGTAAGTGAGCAATTTAGAATTTTGCCGAGTATCAACGTGTAAAACTAGGAATGGAACCATTTTGGGTGATAAATATGTGTGAGGTAATTTCCCCTGTTCGTTTTGGAAGGATAAAAAGAGGAAAATGTAGTTACTGGGCAGTTTTTTATCCCTCCAGTGAGGACGGAGTATAATATAAAATCATAAAACTAGGCCTTAGCCAAAAATAGCAGTCTTCTTCTATTTGCTGATTGACTAGTAAAAAGATAACTGAATTAATGCAAGGTTTTCTTTCCCTCCCTTTCCATGTGTCTTATTCTCTCATGTACCTATAATCATTTTACTATTCAAACAGATATAATACTGAACTTGATATTTGTTTTTCAGTTTCTTTTTTTCTTATTTGAAGTATAGTTAATTTACAGTGTTGAGTTAGTTTCAGGTATACAACAAAATAATTCAGTTATCCATATACATTCTTTTTCATATTCTTTTCCATTATGGTTTATCACAGGATATTTAATATAGTTCCCAGTGCTATACAGTAGGACCTTGTTGTTTATCCATTCTATATATAATAGTTTACATCTGCTAATCCCGAACTCCCAATTCACCCCTCTCCCAATCCCCCTCCTCCTTGGCAACCACAGGTCTGTTATATATGTTTGTGAGTCTGTTTCTATTTAGTAGATAAGCTGAACTTTATATTTGAAACATAGAAACCTTTGTTCCCTGTGGACATATACACATTTGAGTAACATTTCATGTACCAATGACAGCAAGGAGATCAAACCAGTCAGTCCTAAAGGAAATCGATCCTGAATATTCATTCATGATGCTGAAGCTGAAGCTCCAATACTTTGGCCATCTGATGTAAAGAGTTGATTCATGGGAAAAGACCCTGATGCTGGGAAAGATTGAGGGCAAGAGGAGAAGGGGGCAACAGAGGATGAGATGGTTGGATGGTATCACTGACTCAATGCACATGAATTTGAGCAAATTCCAGGAGATAGTGAACAACAGGGGAGCCTGGGGTGCTGCAGTCCGTGGGGTCTCAAAGAGTCAGCCATGACTTGGTGACTGAGCAACAACAGTGCTCCCTAAGGGAAGTGTTAGCTTCTCATTCCTGACCAGATACGTACAACGCTCATCATTACATATTTGTAGAACTTTACAGGCATTTAGTAGGTCAGGAGAGTCTGGCCCATTCCCAGTTTTCAGAATGCCAGTCTATTAAAAAAATTACAAATGCTAATCAGTTAGGAAAATGGATGAATTTTAAATGTTCCCATTGAACAACTGAAGTGAAATCATCCATGTGGAAATCTTTCAATCCTTACAGTGTAACTCTCCACACATAGGCATAATTTCAATTGGAGAAACCCAGAAGTTTAAATTTGAAACTATTGGTAAAGAGGAGGCCTGGCCTAAGTGGCCCCTCAACTCCTCCTAGGATAGGCCCCAGAAAAATCCTACAGAAATGTATTCACAGAAGCCAGAGAGACAAATTGTTAGTCCCTGATGCCTTGAAGCTTTGCTCAGGCTCACATCCCAGTATGGGAGAAATGTACAAACATCCTGGAATCTGGTTTTGTGATGAAAAATTCCAAGAAAATCCTTTTTCAGCCAAGTGCTCAGTGTTTCAGCTGTTACAGATCCAGCCTTTGTGCTAGTTCTTCTTCTCATGAGCTTAGCTCTAGAGAGAAAACAGCACAAGCCTACATAAAGTTGAAGTAAAGCTAACACAGCTGGTAACAAACCAGAAATGGAATACATGCATATCTAGATTTTACAAGGCAGGAAGTCACCCAAGAGTCCTCCTTCAGGCAAGTTTATGATAATCATCAGAAGCCATTTTAAGGATTTTCTAAGTTAACATTTGTGAAGATGAAATTCTCTGTAGGCCAGTCAGTGATGTTCCCATCTCAATTTGATAGCATCTCAATTTGATAGTATTGATGACCTGCCTATTTAAATACCTGTTTTCTCAAATCCTAAGATTCTTACCAGCTTCCTCTTCACCCCTCAATCCTTCCCCTCACTGTCCTGTTGTACCCAGGAGTGATTTCTTCATAAATGTTCTGAAGTAGTGAACCCAACAATGAAAAAGATTCTATTCCCTTTGTTAAGGGCTTATTTTTTCCCTGCAGGAGCCTTCTAAAAGGTGACAATCAGAATCTAAAGACTTGATATTTGCTTTTCAGTTTCTTTTTTAAAAAATATATTTGATTTACAATGCTGTGTTAGTTTCAGATGTACAGCAATACACACACACACACACACACATATATATATATTTTTCATTTTCTATAATGTCACATAGTCAATTTAGAAGGAAGGTGTGGCATGTGGATAGGGAACAATCCACTTCCAATCCCATGCTTCCTCTGTTCTGATCAGATGGTAGCCAGGATATTGCAGTGTTCCCTCAAGTTTTTCCTGGCTCTGCACATTTGAAACATCTAAATGCCTAATACATAATGTTGCTGATGTTTTTAAATTGTCCTGATTCTTAGGATATGGTCTTTTAAGATTGGGTTTGGGGGACAGAGAAAAGATGGAAATCTTCATGGGAGGTGGGAACATTGTTTTTATTGTTAAAGGAGTTTCATCTGCCCAAGTACACCATGAAGAATACCAGCCCCCATCCTCTTCCCTGACAAACAGTAGATTTTAATTAATCCTATAAATGTGATTCAAGTTACTACTAGTCAGCACCTAGTCCAGTGGCAATGGATGGGCCTATTGCAAATGCAACTGTGTTCTCTTTAACTGCTTATGTAGCTTAAACTGAACACATCTTTATGAATGCTCCTGGAACTCAGAATTTTTTTATGTAGCCACCAGGCATGGTTGCACATGCCAGCTGAGCTCATAACGGATTTATTGGCTGCAATATGAGGTAACAGAGGCCTGACATCAAGGCTGAACACAGGAAGTGGTGAAAAGAGGCATGCATGTTTATGTACTAGTCTAAGTAAAGGAAAAGGGAAAAATCATGTTTAATCTTTGTCCTAGTATAACTGTCTGAAATTTCAAAGTATATAATTTTCCTTTTATTACCAGTCATTATGTATAGCCTGAAGAACATTTAAAAAAGAATTAGGAGTTACTCACACTCTTAGTTTAAAGGAAAAAAAAAGAGGGAGAAACTAGCCCTTTAAGAAGAGATTTTTGCATTTCCCTGTTCAGATTATACAAATGAAGATTATTAGGTAGACTTGTCTGTATAGTCAATGTTATGATATTTTACAGTAGTCATGTATGGATGTGAGCATTGGACCATAAAGAAGGCTGAGCACTGTAGAACTGATGCTTTTGAACATCATTGTGGTTCTGGAGAAGACTGTTGAGAGTCCCTTGGACTGAAAGGAGATCAAACCAGTCAATCCTAAAGGAAATCAATCCTGAATATTCATTGAAGGACTGATGCTGAAGCTGAAGCTCCCATGCATTGGCCACCTGATTCGAAGGGTCAATTCATTAGAAAAGACCCTGATGCTGGGAAAGATTGAAGGCAGGAGGAGAAGGGGACAACAGAGGGGGAGATGGTTGGGTGGCATCACCAACTCTATGGACAAGAATTTGAAGCAAGCTCCGGGAGATGGTGAGGGACAGGGAAGCCCAGCGTGGCTGTAGTCCATGGCATTGCAAAGAGTCAGACATGACTGAGCAACTGAACAACAAAAAGTAGACTTTATTGAGTTGGCCTTACACCTCATCCCACTTGGCAACTCATAAATGTTATTTTTGATGTGGATTATTGATTGTTCTGAATGAAATAGTTTCCATGAGATTTTTTTCCCTTCAGGCTATCAAAAAATATTTATTTTAAAATTTATCTTCCCATCTTAAATATTTTACTTTTGTTCTTGAGCCAGCTCTACGCTATTTAGAAAGTATCCTATTTTGAAATATGAAGATGCAGTCTGTATTATCACTCTACCTTGGACATGGTATTAATGTAAGTGCTTCTTTGAACATCTTTGTCTCCACATCAAATGGGAAAGAATTCACGGTGGCAGTATTTGATATGTAACCAAGGGAAGGATTGACTCTTTGAGGTCAGATTGTAGTTTTGGCTCTACAAACCCTAGAAGCCATTATCTTAAAATGATATAAATTCAGTTACAAAATGGAAAGATGATCACATGATTAATGGAAGTTAATAAAAATCATTGAAATCTTAGCCTGGATGAGGCCATCGGAAACTATTGAATCCAATTTTCTTTGGCTCCAGGCAGGCCACCTGGGAACCCCTTTGTCAGATGGAATCTCTCTCCTCATCACATACCTCTCTGGGGAATTCAAGTCCCTTTTTAATATGAAATATTATACATTTTAAGTATATTTTTACCTGGGACTTCTTTGCTACCAGTGTTTCTCGCTAGAAATTAAGCTCTTGGCTGTGGACTAATAAAAGGAATTGGTTGGACAGTATGGGAACTGAAATACAAAGCTCTCCCTCCACTAATGACATATCCAACTGTCCCAAGAACTTTAGTAAGCATTTACATGGCTGCTGAGAGTACGACGGTTAGATTTATATGGTTGACACCCTATTTGTTGTCCAGTCATGTCCAACTCTTTGCAACTCCATGGACTGCAGCACTCCAGGCTTCCCTGTCCTTCACTGTCTCCCAGAGTTTGCTCAGACTCACGTACATTGAATCAGTGATGCCAGCCAACCATCTCATCCTCTGTCGTCCCCTTCTCCTCCTGCCTTCAATCTTTCCCAGCATCAGGGTCTTTTCCAATGAACTGACCCTTCAAATCAGGTGGCCAGTGCATGGGAGCTTCAGCTTCAGCATCAGTCCTTCCAATGAATATTCAGGATTGATTTCCTTTAGGATTGACTGGTTTGATCTCCTTGCCGTTTAAGGGACTCTCAACAGTCTTCTCCGGCATCACAGTTTGAAGGCATCAGTTCTTCAGTGCTCAGTCTTCTTCACAGTCCAACTCTCACATCTGTACATGACCACTGGAAGAACCATAGCTTTGACTAGATGGACTTTGTTGGCAAGGTGATGTCTCTGCTTTTTAGTATGCTGTCTGGGTTGACAAAGGACACCCACAGGGTACATCTGACAGTGCTTGAGTTCAAAATATATAGGAAATACTAATTCAGTTTAAAAAAAGAAAAACAAAAAAGGCCAATTTGAAAAAAAAAAAGTTGTATTTGCTCTATCTAACCTATTCTCACTAATGGAAAAATAACGATTAATGTATTACTGACTTGGGGTCAGCAGCCTTCTTCAAATTCACTAAGAATAAGACTATTACATCAGTTAGAAGTTAAGTACACCTGCAAATAAGAGATATGAAATATCATGAAAATATCTTAAGAAGGGATTTTTTTCCTCTGCAGCATGAATCTTGGAGAAGGCAATCCAGAGCTGATATTTGTGACTCCTGGATGTCATCAGGGAACTGTACTCCTTTTTTCGGCTATCCCACCATTCTTGCTATCTAGTGTCCATTATCAAGGTTTCGTCAAGGTTACCTCAGGTCACAATGTTACTGAAGGAAGGAGGAAGAGGGAGATAGGAGGGCAAAGGGGCAACTGCCAACTCGGACACCTTTGAACAGTGTCCCTGGGAGCTCTGGCACAACAACAGTGACTTTAGCTTACATTTCAGTTGCTACCCCTGTCCTCCAAGGAGCCTACAAAATGCCCTTTTCAGTTGGTGCAATGCTACCCTTGCAATACTGAGGTGTTAGTGAAGTATAAAAGGAATAAGGAAACCTTCCCAGGAAACCGCCAGTCTCTGCATCAGGTTCTATCCTTAATTTTTGCTTGTGTGGGCTTTCACCTGGGATCACAAAGGGATGATTTCATTGCTCATAAAACAATAAAAGTTCAGAGAATCAAACAAGATATGGTACACAATCACTCCATAGATTCAGAGCCCAGATGTCTTTCCATTTTGATAGTGTTTGATTTAGTGAATTTCAGCTTACTCTTCTTCTCAACTGTGGTTGGGAAAATAAGTTACGGGTGTTTTTACCTTTGTACTTTTATCAGTGGATTTATTTGTATCTCAACATTGCTGATGTAAGACTTAATGCCTGCAAGGTTTTACCTTGGCAGCTATTTGATTGTTAGGATTTCAAACCCTAAAGAGTTCTATGTTCTATTTTTCTATAATGAAAAAAAATTGTCTGGGTTTTTCAATTGCAAGGACTTTTTCATAGATAATCCTTTATGCTCCCATTTCTTATTGTCTTCATGTTTTGTTTTGTTTTTTCAGAGAGGAGGGGTGGGGTAGAAGTGGTATAAAGTGCATTTGGATTTGAACGTATCTTAGCTTCTGATCAGAATTTGAACAAGCAGAAAAGCCTAAGATAGAACAAGTAGAAACATTGTAAATTAGAGTAAATGAAGAATGATCATCATATAGTGCAGTCTAGATATGATTACTCTGTTAGGTAGGAATTCCTGAGAAATGGATTTGATATGTAGAGCCCAGTGACACAAGTGTGCAAGAGTGGATTTGGAGTAATAATACATTAGAATATTTGTCCCACAAATGACTAGAGCCACTAACCTATGATAAAGCATGGAAGGGGGAAAAGCCATAATTCTAATATTCATAAAGCCATATCAAATGACTGACCTTGAATTTAGACAGGGAGGAAATAGATGTGAACTGCATCTCCATGTGGCATTTTAGATTTTATGAAAAGAATCTGAATTGTTAAGACTTTAAGATTTTATAATCATACCAAAAAAAATTGCAGAGTCTTTCTTTTTGGACTATATAAAGAATATGCTGTTGTTTTGTTGTTGTTGTTGTATTACCTGAAACACATCCAGGCTTGATTAAACTTTTGTGGCTTTTAGAAAGCTATACTTTACCCAGTATTTGGATAAAGACTCTGACCAATCATCATGAAGTATATTTTGAAAACTGAGTCATAGGGTTTGGTTCATTTCATCTGTGAAATGTATTGGTTATAAAATAACCACTGTTACGTCTTCAAGGGTGCAGTGAAGCTGTGGATCTGAGATTGTTTTTGTGGCTCAGTACTTCCTTTGACTGCTCTAAGGATAGTCAGTCTCCTGACCTGGTGCAGTTCAGGGGACGCAAATATCTTATTAGTCATGTTTGTCCAAGAAAATATACTGGGTCAGCCAAAAAGGTCATTTGAGGTTTTCCTTAACATCTTATGGAAAAACCAGAACAAACTTTTTGGCTAATCCAATACTTAGCACCTTCCTCTCTGAACGCCCTAAGAAAGACTCTTTTGAAAATTACTATTTGTCCTTCCTATCAGTTCCAAGTGGAAACTTCATTGTATTTTAATCTGAAGGAATCAAAGAATCATCAGCTATGTTAAAAAAAATGTTTTCACTCAAGCTGCTTGTAATCTACCAATGCTGAATATCATGCCACATATTTGCTCAATTTATACACTTTGGATAAAGTATGTGATCATTGGTCCAAATTCTCTCTGTGTGATAGGTAACATCCCAATTGTTTTCATTTTGGATTGATTACCAGAACTGAAAGTATCTTGGATTGTGCAAATAATAGGGTAAAATATTTCAACGTATTTAAAAAAGTTAGAGAAAAAGTCCCTGAAAGGAGGTAAGCCCCACAAGCTGTTTATGCAAACAGTTTTGAAAATTGAAACCATCTATAGAATGCAGACATGTTTATACTTAGCTGGGCTTTCTAGGTATGATTATTTTGAAAATCTCAGCTACGTCCAAAGCACTGCAGTTCTTACAGAAGCTGACATCTAAAATAATAAACAGATTCTTTCTTGGTGGAGAGAGGGTTTTGAGTTTACTGGTATATTGTATGATCGAAAATGTTGATAGCCATTATTGATGCAAATGATTGTTTGATAACTACTACATGGTTTGATCTGAGTATTAAAGAGATACTCATCTCAAAGGCACAGAGCACTGTTACAGATTTCTGAAATGTTTCTACATTTTCTTGTATTTAATGAACTGACTCAGGTAACAGACATAATATTTATCAAAATCTTTAGTATGTTGAAGTATAATTCTGTAGGAAATTATTTCACTGTAAGTTACAGAGTTCAAAGTAAGTCAGCCATGCTTTACATGTGGTAATCACTGGAATCACCAGCTTATCCCATTTCAATTGTATTGTCCAGCTTGCATACCCTGAAAGCTCTTTTGCTAATACTGTTTAAAAGAAGAGTTTGAACAATATTAGCTTTATTTCTAATCATAAGTGCCTAGTTTCTTAGCTTCTACTCATATTATTGAAAATGAATATGTACTATCCCTTTTACTGATTTGCAACTGCTGACTGACAGCAAGATAACTCAATTAAGAACCACTGTTGCCCTTTTTAAGATAATTATTAAAGTAAATTCAAAATATGTGACAAATTCTTATATGTAAGTAACAGGCTTGAAAGTGCTTAGAAGTAGTTTTAAAACCTGACTCTCCTATGTCACTTCTTATTTTCAACTTCTGTTTTTCAATAATGTATAATTGACATAATATATTAGTTTCAGGTGTATTACATAACGATTTGGTGTTTGTATATACTGTGAAATGGTCATTCACAATCAGGCATCTGAGTGGCACAAGAGTGGACGGAGGAGGAAGTAGGGGGAAGGTGATACATTTCCTGCCTGAATAGAATCTTCCCAAATGGCCCCTGCTTAACAATTTCTAAAATAGAAGATGTCAACATGACAGAAAGACCATCAGAGGAAGCAGTGTGAAACCAACCTGTCTACCATTCAGCTCTAGTTAATATCCATCACTATTTATAGTTACACATTGTTTCTTGTGTTGAAAGCTTTTAAGATCTACTCTTAGCAATTTTCATTATGTAATACAACATTATTGATTATAGTCATCATGCTGTGTATTAAATCCTCATGATATTCATTTTCTAACTGAATGTTTGTACCTTTTGACCCCCTCAAGTCATTTTGCCACCTCCCCAATTCCCTATGTCTAGAAACCAACTTTATAGAAAAAATAGAACTTGAAGTATTTATTATCTTTATCAGTTCAGTTCAGTCGCTCAGTCATGTTCAACTCTTGCGACCCCATGAATCACAGCACGCCAGGCCTCCCTGTCCATCACCAACTCCTGGAGTTCACTCAGACTCACGTCCATCAAGTTGGTGATGCAATCCAGCCATCTCATCCTCTGTCGTCCCCTTTTCCTCCTGCCCCCAATCCCTCCCAGCATCAGGGTCTTTTCCAATGAGCCAACTCTTCGCATGAGGTAGCCAAAGTACTGTAGTTTCAGCTTTAGCATCATTCCTTCCAATGCACACCCAGGACTGATCTCCTTTAGGATGGACTGGTTAGATCTCCTTGCAGTCCAAGGGACTCTCAAGAGTCTTCTCCAACACCACAGTTCAAAAGCATCAATTCTTCGGCGCTCAGCTTTCTTCACAGTCCAACTCTCACATCCATACATGACCACTGGAAAAACCACAGCCTTGACTAGACAGAACTTCAAGTTCTATTTTTTCTATAAAGTTGAACCTATTGTTTGATATATTACTGAATGATTTATTTGGAGATTTTTAAATATCTCCTGCCTTGTATATAAATTCACTTATTTAGCAATGACTTTATGTATGTAGCAATGCAAAGAACAGGAGGAAAAACATGAAGAGGAGAGGCTCCCTCAGGGAGTTCAGTATCTAGTGATGTGAAGACATATACTAGATTAGACTTCCCTGGTGGTGCAGTGGGTCAGAATCTGCCTGTCAGTACAGGGGACATGGGTTCGATCCCCAGTCCAGGAAGATGCCATATGCCACAGAGCAACTAAGCCTGAGGACCACAACCACTGAGTTTGTGCTCTAGAGCCTGTGCTCTGAAAGAAGAGGATCCACCACAGTGGGAAGCCGAGCACTGCAACAGAGAGTAGGCCCCTTTCGCCACAACAAGAGAAAGCCCGCACAAAGCAATGAAGTGCCAGTGCAGTCAAAAATAAATTATTTTTTTAAAATATACTAAATTCCAGTAAGTTGAAGTGTGGCAACTTCTAATAGCAGAGAATACAGCAGAGGCAAGGTGCCCCCTGGCCTTCTACAGGTAGGGCTTTTGGGCTGCACAATTACGTGTAAAAACATACCTCACTTTGGTGACAACTTTTTCTTTTTTTGGCTTCTACATGTGACTTGCAGGATCTTAGTTCCCTAACCAGCAATTGAACCTGGGTCCTAGCAGCGCAATTGCGGAGTCTTAACCAATGGACCACCAGGGAATCCCCAGTGACATCCTTTTCTTGCATGTTTCTCAATCTAACTCCTGAATCTTGTCCTGAATGGATTTACAGGTTGGTTTCACACTGCTTCTTCTGATGGCCTTTCTGTCATGTTGGCATCTTCTGTTTTAGAAATTGTTAAGCAGGGGCCATTTGGGAAGATTCTATCCAGGCAGGAAATGTATCACCTGCCCCCTACTTCCTTATCCCTCCACTCTTGTGCCACTCAGATGCATGACTGTGAATGACATTTTCTGGTGAGGTTCAGTGACAGTTTCTCTATCCCATGTTATCAGCCTTAGGTCTAAATTGATAAACTATTGATATTTTTATTGATAAACTTATTGATAAAATTATTGATAAACTATTCTCCTCCAGTGAATTTTCTTCTTGGGCACATGTTCCTTGTAATCAGGGCTTCCCCTGGTCCCATATTCCTCATCTCATGGACTGCTCCAGAACTACTGGTTATTTTCCTAATCATGGAGTCTCTCCTAGTAGGCTGTGTTTCACACTTTGGTTCTTCAAGTGGTCCCATGTCCTGAGAACATGGATGCCCTACAGTGTGCACTGAACTTGCATAAATGAGAAATAGTTCTCTCAAGGAGAGGAGGTTGCTTTTAACATAGTGCTGTTTTTGAGTCAAACATTATTATTTTTGGCCAGTTGGCAGTTTTCTTCTTCATCTCAGAGAATTGAAATATGTAGTGAAATGAGCTGGGTAACTGTTTCAGGAAACTCATTTACCAGGTCACCTGTCCTAAAGAAGACTAATGAAATCCTTTATTTGTGAAGTTTCCTCTCCTCTGAATAGGCTTGTGTGGTGTACACATAGACCTGGTTACTCAGTATGTGTGTGTAATTGAGTGTGGGGTAAGACCATCCACAACTGTATTTTAGAAGAGAGTGTTTGAAGCTCCCATCACTTCTTTTCTGCCCAGTAGGACCTATTAGTATGAATCGGCAAAGCTACACTGGGGCTTTAGCTCAGAAAGAGTAAAGTCTCATAATTCACTCTTAGGTCTCGGTCTCTGGGACTGCGGAATTACCTGGCATCAGACAGCACTAGGGATGCAGGTCATCTGGCTGATAGACACTGGTATTGTCACTCTCTCTGCCTTGCTATGGAAACAGAAGGTTTAGCTCAAAAATCAGTGAAGTGGATCTGTTACCCTGGCAGAAAAACCAGTGCGGTACTTTTGTGTGATTTTTACATGGCTGTGTGTGGCATTCCAGGGAAAAGATCCTTTAAAAGACAGACAAGATCTCACAACTCACGTTTCAGCAGACTTGGTTTTCACCGATCAAGTTGATTACTGGAAAGGATACTCATGAGTCCTTGGGCTATAAGCTTTCTGATATCTGCATATGAATAGACACCAGTCCAGTTCCCTGAAATGTGGGCCTTCAATTTCTTTTTTTTTTTTAAGTTTTATTTTGTATTGGGGCTTCCCTGGTGGCTCAGACGTTAAAATGTCTGCCTGCAATGCTGGTTCAATCCCTGGGTCAGGAAGATCCCCTGGAGAAGGAAATGGTAACCCACTCCAGTATTCTTGCCTGGAAAATCCCATGGATGGAGGAGGCTGGTAGGCTACAGTCCATGGGGTCACAAAGAGCTGGACACGACTGAGCGACTTCACATAGTCATTAACAATGTTGTGATAGTTTCAGGTTAACAACAAAGGGACTTGGCCATACATTCACATGTATTCATTCTCTCCTAGGCACTCATCCCATCCAGACTGTGATATATAGCATTGAGCAGAGTTCCATGTGCTGTTCAGTAGGTCCTTGTTGGTTATGCCTTCAGTTTCTTTGCAAAATGAAAGATGAAGGGAGGTGAGGTGAGAGCTGGTTTCCAGGGAACTTGCATTGCATTTAGTGGATGATGCTGAAGAACAGGAAGTAGTGAGATACATGACCACAACATCAGGGTCAAGAATGGCCTCTGATTCTCACTTAAACATCTCTGATTAGACTCTACAGATGGCAAGATTTCCCCCCGTGCTTATAGAATTTCCCCATGATATTGAATGATCTACAAAAAGCATATTCATATTACAGATCAATTGTATAATTGAGCATTCATGTATCATAGGTTAAAAGGTAATTAACATGAGGACAATATAAAAGACCAAGAAGAAGGAAAAAAGAAACAATATACTGCATAGGAGATTCTCTCTACGGAGAAGGCAATGGCACCCCACTCCAGTACTCTTGCCTGGAAAATCCCATGGACGGAGGAGCCTGGTAGGCTGCAGTCCATGGGGTCGCTGAGAGTCGGACACGACTGAGTGACTTCACTTTCACTTTTCACTTTCATGCATTGGAGAAGGAAATGGCAACCCACTCCAGTGTTCTTGCCTGGAGAATCCCAGGGACAGGGGAGCCTGGTGGGCTGCTGTCTATGGGGTCACACAGAGTCAGACACGACTGAAGTGACTTAGCATAGCATAGCATAGCATATTCTCTCTAAGTGGAAAGGTTAATTTTAAAATTTAGTTTAAATTCCTTAAAATATTATAACTTCATATTTCCTATTGACATATTATAACATGTTCTTTAAAGTGTTATAGTGTCTCATTCAGGCTGTTTCGGTTCAGTTCAGTCTTTCAATCATGGCCAACTCTTTGAAACACCATGGACTCCAGCACACCATGCTTCCCTGTCCATCACCAACTCCGGGAGCTTGCTCAAACTCATGTCCATTGAGTTGGTGATGCTATCCAACCATCTCCTCTGTTGACCCCTTCTCCTCCTGCCCTCAATCCCTCCCAGCATCAGAGTCTTTTCCAATGAGTCAGTTCCTCGAATCAGGTGGCCAAAGTACTGGAGCTTCAGCTTCAGCATCAGTCCTTCCAATGAATATTCAGGACTGATTTTCTTTAGGATTGACTGGTTGGATCTCCTTGCAGTCCAAGGGACTCTCAAGAGTCTTCTCCAACACCACAGTTCAAAAGCATCAGTTCTTCAACATTCAGTTTTCTTTATGGTCCAGCTGTCACATCCATACATGACTACTGGAAAAGCCATAGCTTTGACTAGACGGACATTTGTTGGCAAACTAGACATGCTGTTTACCAGGATAAACTATTCCAACTTAGTTCAAATGAATTATTTGCTTTTTGAGGCTTATTCTTCTAATAATCATTTGTTGGAATGTTTTGTGTATGTGTGTTCATGCATGTGGTATTGTGTACACCAGCAATGGACACAGTTGAAGTTTGGTGCTATAGTGGTTACAAAAAGAATATTATATAACCTTCCCTCAGTAAGGTTATAATATAATTGGAAGTATAAGAGTACCATTCAAGAAATAATTGTAGAACATGACAATGTATGTTACTAGGTGGTAAGTTCTGTAGTTCTCCTTTTAATGACTAAGTAGTGAAAAGAAGGTAGAGATGAATATGGAATTGCAGTAAATGGGGCAGGGGACATACTTGGTTTGCTCATATGATTTGGGCAGGTTGAAGGCAGAAGCCTTGTGCTCTCCATATGATACATAATATATACATTTCTCCCTATGATACAGTGCATTAGTATCCAAGAGCTAGTGGGAACAAATCATACTCACTGTGTGGCTTGAAAAAAAAATTATTTTCTCATAGTTTTAGAGACTAGGAGTCTGAATCCAGGGTCCGCCTGACTGTGTACCCTCTGAAGGCTCTAAGGAAAAATCCTCCTTTTCCTCTTAGCTTCTGGCGGTTGCCAGCAATGCTCAGGCATAACTTCATTCACTGTATTCTAGTACACACAGCCATCTTCCCTCTGTGTCTGTATCTGTGTCCACATGACTGTTTCCTTATACGGGTACTCATCCTTGCACAGAGCCCTATATGACATCATCTTAAATTAATTTCATGTGCAAAGACCCTGTCTCCAAATAAGGTCACAAACTACTCAGTGAATATGAATTGAGGGAGGAGGGAACACTATTTAACCCAGTACACACAGTTTGAGAAATACAGTAATAAATTTTTCTCCATCTTATTTTTGGCAGAGCATTCTTTTAGTTTTATCTTGTGGAAACTTTTCCCAAGATTTCTCATTTTCCCTTGTGGAAAATGTGGAGAAATGTGGTCTGGATGCAAATACTATATGGTGGATTAGATCTTTGTTGAGTGATTGCCCCCAAAGAGAGATTGTTGTCAGTCAAAAGAAGGTTTTTGTGGCATACTCCACAGTGCTTTTCATGGCCTTGGATATGTTCAAATTTTTAGTCAATTATGTGAATGAAGGTAATGAAAACATTGTCTATCTCATTTGAAGATAGCACATAGTTAAATTTTTTAGTTTCAGCCAAATAATGATGTTAAAGGATAAATAGAGCTGGAAAAAGGATATTTTAAAAAATAAATGTAAATTTGGATATGGTTCTAAAATCAAGTGTGCGTTAGAGCATCCAAGGGCTATTGTCTTAGTGACCATATGTATTTAAATAGCCAACATTAATCTCAATATGAATGGCTCCCAAAATAGTAATGTGTAAACCAGAAACTGTCCTAATGGAATGAGAGAGGCCATCATCTTCCTCTGCTTTAGGCTGGTCAAATTATATTGCTAGTAACGATGTCCAGGGGAGGTTACCAAATATTAAAAGAAATCTGATGGAGATTTGAGAATGTATTCAGAGAACAATGGCCAAGGGAGTAAATGACTCAAGATGACATTACTTGAGGGATAGGTAAAACTTGAAATGTTAGCTTGAAAAATGAATGGGAAGAACCAGGCTGAACAAGTCAGCTTTAAAAAAAATTTTTTTTCAAGGCTGTTTGTATGTATGTTTGCTTGGAAAAGGGATTCTATTTTATCCTGTGTTACCCTAAGAGGCCACATTTGGACACATCAATGCATGGTTCTGGAAGGTATATCTTTGATACTTTGTAACCTCTTTTCTGAGGTCCAGGGATTGCCTAGGGGACAGTGAGTTCCAAGAACTCCTGGAGGTACACAAGCAAAAATGCATGGCCATTTGACAAAAGAGTTTGTCATGACAATTCAGTCAATGGTAACAGTGCTATTTGGCCTCTAAGAGGCCTTATACCTCTGAGTTTTATAACTTCTTTTGAAAGAATATGCTGTAAAACTCTGTGAGGTTTGGATGGGCTGTAATGCTGTTAATTATATATTATCCTCCCTTTATGGTTCAAATTGATACAGCATGTAAAAGAGAAATGGTAATAAAGTCAGGATGATACAATCTATGATCTCAGCTTTGACATGAAATTCACTTCAGATTGGCCTGCAGTCTTGGAAAGGGAGCATTTTGGAAGTTGAAGAGTCATATTATTAAAAAGAACTGCTGTGCTTGGGGCAAACTGTTCTATTTCCTTGTTCAAAGAATTCTTTAGGTTGGAAGGGACCTAAAAGTATACCTATTTCAGAGGTATTTGGGTCTAGTATTTCTGTCTTCAGAAAGAAGATATATTCCCTGTATATCTATACAATGTCATTTACAATTATCAATACATTCTATATAATGCCATTTACCTATTTTGATAATTTCTCATTATTCTAATATATTTTAAAATTCTTTAAATCTTCTCAGTATAAAATAGATGACTTAGAACTGCTTTTGCCTAAGGCACTGTATCTTTCAGCTAAAGTTGAAGAAAAAAAGAACAAAAGCTAGGGTCAGAAATTCAGTTTTTTCTAACATATATGAGAGTTGATAATAGTTTAGGGAATATTTTTTCATTCAGCCATTTACTGACCCACCAAAGATTATGGCACAGCTACTCTGATAGGAAACAGAAATGTAAAGTGGATAGAAACTATCCTTAATCTTGTACTTACAGTCTAGGAGGGAGAGATAGCTTTATATAGTATGAGAAGTGCTCTTATGGAGGAATATTCAGAGTGCCTGAAAGTTTCAAAGAGCATCAAATCCACGGGGCAGGAAAAAAACCCACCAAGCACAGCCTATATATAAAATGGATAATCAACAAGGATTTACTTTTTAGCACAGAGTATAGCCATCATTTTGTAATAAGCTATAATTGACTAAAATCTGCAAAAATACTGAATCACTATACTGTACATCTAAAGTTAATAGAATATTATAAATTAAGTATACTTCAATTTTAAAGTAATAAATACATTTTAGAAAACAATAGACTCACTTGAATAAATGTAGCTTCATAGATAACTCAAAAAAAAAAAGAACAGCCTATATCTTTGCTCATGTGTGCACCTTGAGAATATCTGTGTAAACATAGCCTCTTACCTACCTATGTTATTTTACAGAAAGGAGAAAGATGGTTAGAAAGTTTAAGCAGCAGATAGACTAAAATGCTAAAATAGCCATAGAAGTCAGGGTTCCTCTCTTATCAATAAGGTTTTTTAAAGGGGAAAAATAAATTATGGAAAAGCTGCCCAAACACATACTTCTAGGTAGAGTTCACTTTGCAGCCTTTAGAGAAATCTTGAAGAATACCAAATCAAGCATTTACATGTACTGCTTTGTTTTAAGATTTAGCAAGTCTTTCCTCTTGACTGCTCAGGATAAACAATTGGATTGCTTGACATGATTCTACACAGAATGGATTAAATTTGTTCCTCCCAAGTCAATGAAATGTATGAACTTCCTCATGCCAGAATGGTTCAGAAGTTTGATTTATGGTGAAGAGTTTCCAGGAGCTTACAAATTGTAAAAATTGTGCCTTTTTTTTTTTTTCAGAATAAATATCAACTGCTTATTGGAATGAATGCTGACAAAGGGGAGAATACATTCAATAGGAGAATAAGTCTTGCCTCTATTTCAGGGTTAACATAATCGAAATACTATGGGAAGAGTAAATTAGAAGTAGAAATTTTAAGTATATGGATTTAGGACACTGATCTGCTGATTCATCTCTAGTCTGTTGCTATGTCTGTTGCTTCACGTGTGTCTATTTATAATATAGTTAATAGGTGTGTTTGCTTTAGTCTGCAGAGAGGGCAATGGCACCCCACTCCAGTGATCTTGCCTGGAGAATCCCACGGATGGAGGAGCCTGGTAGGCTGCAGTCCATGGGGTCGCTAAGAATCGGACACGATTGAGCGACTTCACTTTCACTTTTCACTTTTATGCACTGGAGAAGGAAATGGCAACCCACTCCAGTGTTCTTGCCTAGAGAATCCCAGGGACGGGGGAGCCTGGTGGGCTGCTGTCTATGGGGTCGCACAGAGTCGGACACGACTGAGGCGACTTAGCAGCAGCAGCAGTAGCTTTAGTCTGATCAGTATTCTCAGCAGTGCCCTTAATGCTGTACAAGCCACAAGCCCAGGCATGTGGACAGAACTACTGGAAATACCATTTGTGGAGCTCTGTCTCAGCAGGCTAGACACACCAGCTACCCTTTAGAGCATCAAGATGAGGCCACAGAGAGAAGTGCAATATGATGGTGCCTCAAGACTGAGTTTTCCTCCATTTAAAATAAATAAACAGACATTGAAAATAAGTTGTTAAACAGATTAACTTTGAGTTTATTACTTACCTAAAAAGACTATTTTACTTTAAGAATGAGTTCAGGGACCTTGCCATTGACCTCCAAATTCTACATGTCACTAGGTAGAAGATGCAGATGGAGTTTCCTCTTAAATATGAAACCTCTCTTGGGTTTACAGTGATTTGTTTCTGGTTTTCTCCTGGCTTTGTTGAGGAGAGGGTGGGAATGGCTGGTGGGGAAAGTTGGAGTTGGGAGTTGCAGTCATTTGTGTTAGTGTTACTCACCATCACCCATCAGAATCACCAGCTCAGCTGTACCAATGGCCTTGCTTGCTTTGTTCCTTGCTTAACTGACCTTCCCCATTTAGTTTTAATGGGCTTATGCTTGGAACATACTTGCAGATCTTCCTTTGGTGACTGTAAGCCTTTGGTCTCTTTCTCTAGTTCTTCTTCTTTCTCACCTACTGTGTGTATATTTCTAAGTTGCATTCTTCATCTTCCCTCCCCTCTCTGCTCTTCCTTCCCCTCACTTCTCATTGCTTCTCCCTGCCCTTCCCCTCTCCCCCAGGACCAGCTCATCCTCTTCGTAAGTGCAGTTGACAGCTCTGCACAGATGCCCTCCAGAAGTGCACTTTTATCTTCCGTTACTTTTATACTTCATCCTTGACTTTGACCTGCTTCTTTGCATGTTTATCTAGTTGATCCAGGGCATAAGAAGTGATTGCTCCTAAAAGAACCAAATACTACCTTGTGTTCACTCCCCTGAGGGACATTGATTGCTGTAAACCGAAGTTCTGAGCCTTGTGTAGTGAGAAGGATTTGGAGTTTGAAGGAAGGGGATCTGGAATTTTAATCCAAGGTCTGCCAAAGTCAGTCTCCATATTTTTGCTTACATAACTGTAGTAATAATAATAGCCAAATCAGATTTTTTTTATGAGAATTAAGTTAGATATGTATGAAAAGTATTTTAAAACTAGTACTTTTTAAAAATCCTAGTTTTATTTAACAACTAGTTGCTTTGCATTTCATTTTTAATATATTCCCCACATTCCTTATGTATTGTAACCTATTTAGGATTGGTGTTGAATAATTATTTTTGACTGAAGCTGTAAGATTCAACTTGTAAAACTTTCTAACCACAACTTCCTTCTTTTAAATAACCCATCTCTCCTATTAGAGTTTCCCAGGTGGTGCTAGTGGTAAAACGAAAAACCCGCCAGCCAATGCAGGAGACATAAGAGACTTGAATTCAATCCCTGGGTTGGGAAGATCACTGTAGGAGAAAATGGCAACCCACTCTAGTATTCTTGCCTGGAGAATCCCATGAGTAGAGGAGCCTGACGAGCTACAGTCCATAGGGTTGCAAAGAGTTGGATGCAACTGAAGCAACTTATGCATATTAGTTGAGATCTACCTAAAATATAGGGGCTGTGTCAAGGTGGTGAAACATGAGAGAAAAAGTTCACATTATCTAATACTTTTGTAACTTGCCCTTTCATATAAGGAAAATGACCTTTTGATAAATTATTTCATTTCTTAAATGAATCAGTCACAAGAGAATGTTTAGCAATGTTTAACATCCTCTTATTGGAGAAGGCAGTGGCACCCCACTCCAGTACTCTTGCCTGGAAAATCTCATGGGTGGAGGAGCTTGGTAAGCTGCAGTCCATGGGGTTGCTGAGGGTTGGACACGACTGAGCGACTTCACTTTCACTTTTCATTTTCATGCATTGGAGAAGGAAATGGCAACCCACTCCAGTGTTCTTGCCTGAAGAATCCCAGGGATGGGGGAGCCTGGTGGGCTGCCATCTATGGGGTCACACAGAATCGGACACGACTGAAGCGACTTAGCAGCAGCAGCAGCAGCAGCAGCAGCAGCAGCAGCATCTTCTTATAAGATAAACAAAATGATCTAAGAAATCACTTCTTATTAACAACTAACATCTCTCCTCGCCCCTTGAGATTTTAAAAGGCAAAGTATTAAAACAGTTCTTCGCATGGAGAGCGCAATCCATGGGAAAATCATATTGGGTAAAGGTTCAAAACGTTAGCTGAGGAGGGAACATTTAGAGACTGCTGCTGCTGCTGCTAAGTCGCTTCAGTCGTGTCTGACTCTTAGCGACCCCATGGACTGCCGCCTACCAGGCTCCTCCGTCCATGGGATTTTCCAGGCAAGAGTACCGGAGTGGGGTGCCATTGCCTTCTCTGATTTAGAGACTAGGTGGATTCAAAGAAGCAAGGAGGCCACTGTCTGGCCTGGTGTCAGGTCTTAGGTTAAGAGGGGCTAGCAGTCAAGTGAGGAGTGAACTCTTGTTCTGCTTGAGCCAATAAGTGGGAAACCAATGATGAGGGTGTGAGGCGGGAAAACACGGGCACCTGGCAGTGCCCACAGGTAACACACAGAGAGACTTCTCATCATCTCCTGACTAGAGATTGATGTCTTACATCTGTTATCTCACTTTATCCTTGTAACACCCCTCTGGGATAAGGAGAACAAGGTTCATTATCCTCCTGTTTGACAAGAGAGAGAGAGGTGGGTCTCTCTCATAGACTATATCAAGAAGGTATTTTTTAGGCAATACCAGAAAATGGATAGCTCTAAAAAAAAAACAAATCCTTCCAGTTTTTGTCTTTAAATGTTCTTTATAGTTTGGAAGGTTTCTGAGGTTGGGCTGCCATCTCTGGGGTCGCACAGAGTCGGACATGACTGAATCGACTTAGCAGCAGCAGCATGGCCTTATGTTATTTGTTCCATTGTACTTAAACAGCCCTAAGATGCTGTGGGCACTTTTCTAGATTGTGTTCCCAAAACTTGAGCACATCAGTCTTTCATTCTTTCTGATCTCTTTCGTCATCTGGAGAATGGGACAAAATGTTGGCGGCCTGGACACCTACCAGCTTTATTTAAAGGCCTCGTGTATGTCAGTCGTGAGAAAGGGAATTTTGGACAATGAAGTAGACTAAAAAAAATAATAAACCATGGGCCATATTTAAAAGTACTCACCAGGAATTAAAATTTTTCAAAATTTTACACTTGCCAGGTTTTTCTTGTACATTGATTAAGCATCTTGCATGTAATTAGGAAGGAGCAGCCAGTTGCCCTGGGCAGTGGTGTGAAATTGTCTGAAACATATCAGTTAAAAAGCTTGTTGGAATCTTGACTTCTAGTTTCAAATGTCAGCCCTTAAGTTCAAACACAGGAAAGATCACCAGGAGAATGAAAATGTACTCAACTGGTCCCTTTACTCATCTTTCCCCCACTCCCTTTTTCCAGCAGAGAAACAGCACTGAAGAGGAAACATCATATATGAAAAGGGATGAGCTGGGGCAGCAATTGATGGAAGCCTACTTGAAGCTTGAAAGTCACAAGAAAGTGTGACTGTCCATGACTGTGGCCTGGCTAAATATAGAGCAGCTGCCTTGCGGCACATGCCCTAGGCTATGTGGCACAGTGGGAATGGTATGCTGATTCATGCCAGAGAGGCTAAAGTCAGCTCAAAGTTCTCAGAAAGTTCCTGCAAGTAGAATTGCAATTTTCCTGCAAGTAAAATTGAGCTATAGAAAGGAAGGTCCATGGAGGAACATCAGAAGGAAATAGGAAGGTTCCTACTAGGGATGGGCTGAACCTCAGTGCTTTGCCATGCCATGTAATCTGAGTGGTGTTATGGGATCCTGCAGACCAATCAGTGGCCATCACTGAGGAGCATGAATGTTTGCTTTTGTTAAATTCCAGGAAGAAGAGGCAAGGTTAGAGCAAAGGCCAGCACTGAACAGAAAGAGCAGGACAAGAGAAGACCTCTTCTCCCTCCCCTGTAGGAGTCTGTGAGGTTCAGATTGTGACATCCCTTAAGCCTGCATCTCTGGAGACACTGGCGTGAGAAAACTCTGGAGTGACTAGTTTAAGATTCTATTTTTGTTTTTTTTAAAGCCATCTAAGAGGATAAGTACAGAAAGAAAAGCTACATTTTGTTAAATATGTGTTTGGAATAATGCAATTGATTATCACTTAAAAATAACATCGTCTATGGGGTCGCACAGAGTCGGACACGACTGAAGTGACTTAGCAGCAGCAGCCTCAAATTAGAAATCAATATTCAGAAACTTACATGCAGCAGTCCAGTGTGGCAACAACTTTGGAGGTACCAATTATAAAGCAGTAGAATAAGAGAGCCACACTCGAGGCCCAGCATGGTGTGGACCTTAGGAGGGCTTTATGGCAGAGGTGATGCTGGCCACATCAACCTGGGTTAGTGATTTGTGCTTTTCCCTGGCCAACCAGAATGGAGAGAAGATACAACAAAAGTGGAGTAGGGAAGAGGGTGAAGAAGAGGAAAAGAGGGAGCCAGAGGTTGTCTATGTTATTTCTGCTCTGCTAAAGCTTCACAAAGCCCAGGTACATTGCAGTCATTGCCATGGGAAGGACTAGTAGAAACTCAGCAGCATCCTGAGGCAGGGTGATGCATTTTTTCCTGGCTTGGACAGCTTTGGGACATTTCTCTAAATTATATGTAAAAGCATCATTTAAAATGCCCATCTTTCATTGTTTTCCTTTGTCGACTAATGGAAATGATGCTGCAGCCTAGCCCTTACTTCTCACCCCTTGATCAAATAGAAATGGTGCTTTTTGCCATGCCATTCTGTGCCCAGCGAGATTTGCCATTAATGCTGCCCAAAGGCAACTAATCTCCTTCAGCCTTGTCTCACAGAAAAATAGACACATCTTGTCTTTTCTCTTCTCCCCTCATTCACACACTGCCTACCACTTGCAAGGCCCTGTGCCCAGCATACTGGGCAATGGCATGAAGTATCATGTGGTCCATGTTCCAAAAATACTTAAAGGAGCACAGAGACTCAATGCATATACCCAGTAAATGGAGCTAAAGTTCAAGGCCATGAGGATTTGGGGCCAGATAGCAGTGATGCAGAGCAGCATTTTTCAACCACTGTGTGGCTGTTGTGTGGCTGTCCTGTGCATGGTAGGATGTTCAGTGGCCTCCCTGTTGTTTGCCACTAGAGATAGCATCCTCCCAGTTGTGACCAGCAAAAATGTCTCTAGACATTGGCAGTGTCCCCTGTGGGGGCAAAAATCACCCCCAGTTGACAAGCACTGGTACCAAGAGTAAGTACATCAGATGTCAGAGGGGAGTTGCTAGGTGCCTTGGAATCATTACAGGGATGTGAATCTCTGCAGTGACTCTGAGATGAGGAAGGTTTCTGTAGGCACAGTGGAGTAGGGATGTCTTTCCAGAGGATGGTTCTCTTTGTCATTACCACCCTAGCTCCTCTATTTGTATAACTGTCTAGAGTCATTTATTCAGCTCAATCACTGCAACTCTATTCTATTTCCTCTTCCCCTTCCTTCCTGCCTTGATGTATGTCCCTGACTCTTTCTACCACTGGATAGAGCTTCATTGTGAGACAATAGCTGCTCTTTCAGAGCACCAGAATAGCCTCCTTTATGTCTGACGCCTCTCCCAAGAACTCGGATTTCATTAGACATCTACCTGATGTTCCCGTGAAGGGCTGCAGGTAACTGGTAATCTGCCTTCCTCTATACTTAAGATTTTCCTTTGAAATCACATTGTCTGTTTCTTCATTTGGTCTTTTTAGTCGTTACATTCTGTTCCATCTGAAAGCCATGTGGGCACAATTCTCATTGTTTCCCTGATTTGAAATGCATCTGAATCCTATTTGGGTAGAAGAAAAAGAACAATACTTGGCAGAGTTTCTATGACAGAAGGACAAAAAGAACAAGATTGATACAGAGAAGACTGGTATAAGTATATACATGAAAATCATGGTAATGATATGAGTTTTTCCTGAGCTGTTTTGGGAAATCTCTAAAGGACAACTGGAGTGTCCTATGAAGGTCATTGTAAACGACTGGTGACTAGAGAAGAGGAGGCAGCAAGGCCAGTAGCAAAGAAGGTGTGTGGGATGGTGGTCCGTAGCAGAGGGCTGTTTCAAAGAACTTAAATATTGAATAAGTCACAGAACTAGTTTATTATCTTAGCTCATTGTTCATCTTGATGCTGAGCTTACTGTGTTACCTTTCTTGGAGTCCCCAGATCATTTTGCATATTCACTGATGTGCAGCTGTGTGGATAATTTGTACCCACTCTTGGAAAGTGTTTTGTATCCCCATCCTCTGAAGACTTCCAGCCAGTTCTATAATGCACTTTGTGCTGACACAGCCAATCTGTTGAAAGAGGCTTCATATTTAGACATTGATGAACTTCATTCAATGTTTCCCTGAAAGTTCATCTTAATGCTGGGCTCTGAGTCCAGACCTTTGCTCTTCAAGCATCTATTTTAGATAAGGCACTTCTGGCTCACCAAAAAGACCATGGCTAGAGAAGACATATTCTGAAAAACAGTCTTCAAGTTGAATATTGGATTTGAGTCCAGGTCTCTCTTTCAAGCCAGCTTCCTAGCTGGTTATGACAGATCATAAATTTGTGGGCCTTTAGATACTGCAGGTAGCAGATGAATGAGTTGTGACAGAGTAAGGAAAAAGATGAAACTCTAATATGTGTGTGTAGACATTGGGGACTGTATCAGTATGTATGTTATGTTATTTTATTTGTGGGGCTTTAAAGGAAAGAGTATATATGTTTTCTTTGCAGAACTATATATCCAGAGTTTCAAAGACCTTAAAATAAACTAAGTTCATTTGTGTGTCTTAGGTAGGGTCATCCTTAGTAATACTAAAGCCACATACTTGTCTGTTTCAGCACTCATAAGGGATGTACAGGTGTTAACTCATGTAACCCTAACTCTCTAGGGACATGGATACTGGTAGTATCCATATTTCACAGGTGAGGACACTAAGATGTACAAATGTTAAGCAGTTTGCCCCAGATTCCACAGCCAGAAGGTTTAGGATTGGGGTTTGAATTTAGGCAGTCTGGCTCCAATGTCCTTGCTCATGAGTACTGCCCTCCAGTCCTCGTATCCCAAATCTTTATTGGGTCAGAGTTTTTGTTCAACAAGGGAATGACTATGAATTGAACTTCTACTGTACACCAGACACTGCACAAATGTCATATAACATCATCACAACGTGGGCATCATTATGGGTTATTATGCCCATTCTGCAGATATGGAAACTGATTCAGGCTCACGCAGATGTCAAAGGTCAGGGATGGGATGAAAATTCCAAATTCTGGCTCCCAAACTAGTACCACTTCCTCCCCTCAAACACACACACACACACACACACACACATGCACGCGTGCGCGCGCGTGTACATACACCAACTGCATTTAGAGAAATAGTAATTAAGTTCCTACTGTATGCTTTGTACTATGGTCACCTAAGAACAGAAGAGTCAGTCAGTCTGCCCTAGAAGCACTCACACCACTGCCATGGGTATACTATACAAATCGAGATATAAGTCTATTATCTGTTAAAATGCCAGTGTTTAAGATATAGAAGAAAAAATATCCCAGAAAAGTTTACAGAAGTAAGAGTTTTATGGAGATGGTAATTATAGAGATTGCACTCTTCGACAGTTCCAGTTTTTAAATATTTGAATGTGCTTGTCAGATATCATATCACAATTATTAGTTCATAAAATGTGCGTCTGTGGTTACTAGAACCTTGTGGAAGACGACAGTCTTAAAACTGAGCTGAGGTGGCTGGGAAACAGGTGGGTGGGCTGAGAAGGGAGCATGATGGGTGTCTCTTGGGTCAACAACTGCCAGGATCATGGTGTATCTGGTGGGTAGTTAGGAGAGGGGACAGGTCAGAATCATATGTCCTGATTACACTTTGAGGCATTTATAAGTTTATTTTTCCCCTCAAAGGTGATGCTCAGTATCCTACAATTTTCCACTCAGTTCTTGAGCTGATGAAAAACAATGGCCCAGCCTGTTCCAAAAATCACATAAACATATGGCATTGAAATAGGTCTTTGCTCTTACATATGCCTGGCCCTTTAAGTGTTGAATTGACGCCGTTGCCCCCTACATCTTTTTCTAGCTTTGTTAATTTTATTTTCAACCTCTGCTAATATCAGTATGTCTACGTATAATCATTAATTGAATATGATTCAATCTAGTCCCATCTTTAATAAGAAACCAAAGAAGGAAATTCAATTAGGCTCACCCTTTCCATTTCAAAAGATCAAGTCCTCCCCTTTCACAGTTAAAATTATGAAAGATTATCTTCTTAGTGGTAGGCTACAGGAAAATTTGGATTCCTGTCAAATATTTAGTGTAATAGCCCAAGATCTGGATTAATACAGCTTTTCAGCAGCTTGCTCTGAATTTCTGTCGATGTAATCTCTCTTCTGAAAGCCTTTGAATAAAAGGCATTCTGGACCCTTGTGTGACTCAAAGTATTCAGCAGAAATGATAACAAGATCAAACAGTTTTAGGACAAGTTATCTTGCCTTCTGGTCATAAAAATACAGATACCTCAATCTCATTCTCATAGCTTGGTGTGATCCGCTAACTCCTTGGAGAATATTGAAATGATTGTAGTCTATGTGAATATTTGGGGATTGGTCTAAAAATCACAAACAACAGCAGCAGGAAAAAATAACATAGGATAAGATGAAAAATAAACCTAATCATTTTTGCTGGAATTTTGTAAAATAATATTATTAATAATCACCAATGCAACATTGTAAATCAAGTATACTCCAATATAAAATAAAATTTTTTAATAATTACTACTATTATTACTATCAGAGTTAAGGCTTATTGCATCTATTTTAGGTTCTTGATACTCAAAATGCTTTATTTTCTCAAACATGTGTCTGACTTCAAAGACATCTGCTGTAATCCCTAGACTGTAACCCCCAAATTCCATTGCTTTTTAACCCTATTGATAGTCCCCTTTTCCAAGAATGAAATATCTCCTATTATATTTTATGCAAAGTTATCCATGAATCTGCTTTGGGAAAAAGACTTATATATAAATAACTGGGACTATTTTGTCCTCCCAAGCTTTATTTTGCAGTCTGATGCCATGATGTATTACAAATATAATCATAAAAGAGTTGATTTATGCAAAGCTTTCCATGTCATTTCAGTGAGTTCTACCTCAAAGCTCTGTTCAAACAGAAACCCTAGTGTCCCCTGGTATTCCAGCTAAAAAGGTAAATATTTGCAATAGGTATATTGCAGTCATATTCTCAACACTGGCAAGAGCATTCATTTCTTTCTATGCCATGCTGCTAGAAGCTGGCACCAATCAGCACCTGTGGCTTGCTCTGAAATTTAAGTCATGGGTCACTGGTTTTTATTTTATTTTATTTTTTGCCACTAACATGTTCTAGGGAGCAGGCAAGGCATGGGCTTGAGTCTCTGAATTGCAGAGGCAAGGAGTAACACTGGCTCCATCAGCCACTCAAGTTACAAAGATCCCAAGGGAGAGTCAGATTGAAATCTCTATAGTCAAACATTTCTATCACCGTGCTTTCACAAAGTATTTCTTTTTAACGCAAGCAAATCCCTTCTTCAAGTGAAATATTATTTTAAGTCCAATAAGTAAAATAGGTAAAAGCATAAGGGTGACTGTTTCTCTGGGGCTTTCTCTGTGACAGGCATCATGATAATCTCCCTGCATAGTTTTCCTCGTTTAATTCTCTGTGATTGTGTGAGTAGGTACATTATTCCCCATTATAAAGCTGAATTAGAGGGTTTATATAAACTTACCCAAGTCATGTGCCCTGCCAGTGGAAGAACACAATGCAAATGCAAGTAGCCTGACACGAGAGCCCAAATCTTTGGCCACAAAAAGCGTTCTTGCCCTTTTGAGAACAGACACAGGCTGGGATCATTCCCAGGAATCATCTAGATTTTGGTCCTTACCCACCTGATGACTTGTCCACATCCCTATGGTCCAGAGGACGCCCAGAAGTATGCAAAGTGACGGTAGGCTGAGAAAACTACAGTTGACACTCTATAGTCATAGTTTTGAGGAGCAATTGCAGTTTGTTTCTGTGTTTGATGGTAATGATTTAGTCTCTGAGTTGTGTCCAACCCTTGCGACTGCATGGACTATAGCCCACCATGCTCCTCTGTCCATGGGATTTTCCAAGCAAAAATACCAGAGTGGGTTTCCAGTTCCTTCTCCAGGGGATCTTCCAGACCCAGAGATTGAACCCACGTCTCCTGCACTGCAGGCAGATTCTTTACCACTGAGCCACCAGGGAAGCCCTGTTTCTTTGTTGTTTTCTGTAAATGTAATCACCTCTCTGTCTTTTCCCAGATGTACTGCGATACGATTGACAAATGAAAATTGTGTATGTTTGCAGTGTACAACATGGTGTTTTGATATTTGCGTGCATTGTGAAAGATTAGCAAAATTGAGCTAATTAACACATTTGGCACAGCACTTGGTTATCTTTTTTGTGTATGTGGTAAGAACATTTACTTCCTTAGCAAATATCAGGTCTATAATGCAGTGCTATTATCTGTAGTCACCAAGATAGTATTAGGTTTCCAGAACTGAAACATATTGAAAAACTAAAACTTTGTGCTCTCTGACCAGATCTCCCCATTTCCCTCATCTTTTAGCCCTAGAAGTCACCATTCTGCTCTCTGGTTCTTTGAGTTTCACTGTTTAAAATTCTAAGTACAAGTGAGACTGTTCAGTATTTGTCTTTATGTGTCTGACTTAATGAACTTGGCTTAATGAACTTAGCATAATGTCCTCCAGTATCATCCAAGTCACAAAAGACAGGATTTTCTTCTTTTGTAAGAGCAAATAACATTCCTGTATGTATATATGTCTGTATGTGTGTGTGTACATGTATGTACACATATCTCACATGTTTGCTATCCATTCATCTGTCGATGAACACAAGTTAACCCTGTATCTTGGCAAATGTGAATAATGCCGTAGTGAACATAGGAGTGCAGACATTCCTTTGAGATAAAATTTGATTTAGATTTTTCAATAGGTTTTCCTAAAGGTTGCTTCTGAAGAGGATAAGATTGCTTGCCAGTTACATAATACCTTTCTTCCTTCCTTCATTTTTTGAGCATATAAACATATACCAAGTTTTAGGAATTGTATTAGGCATGGAGATTAGAGCAAAGGATAGAACTGGGTTACTGGCCTCTGTGATCTCACAGGTAGGATGACTATCAATTTCCCATCCATGTTAAGACATCCTTGGGACTAAAATGGGGCACTGTTACTAACGAAAAGGGGACAACAGGCACGGGGCATGAGTATCCTGAGAAAATCAGCTCATAGGGAAGTGGACGATTCATGTGTATGTGCCCAATTTTATGACGGCTTACAAATGCGCTGATAGAGATATGCACAGTGTGTGCCACACACAGAGCAGTGGTACACAAGCAAGTTAGAATGAAAAAAAAGTTCTTAGAAAAAGTGAGGCTTTAAGGGTGAATAGGCACTCAGTCAGTAAAGAATCTGCCTGCAATGCAAGAGACCCAGGTTTGATTCCTGGGTCGGGAAGATTCCCTGGGGAAGGAAATGGCAGACCACTCCAGTATTCTTGCCTGGGAAATCCCATGGACAGAGGAGCCTGGCGACAGAGGACCTGGGGGTCACAAGAGTCAGACATGACTGAGTGACTAAACCAAATCAGGTGCTCACCAGGTGAAGAATAGGGATCAACATGGTGAATAAAGAAGAGACAATGAGCCCAGGGCTGAAGTAAGTGGAACAAAAGATGTGAGGCAGCGTCAGGGCATAAGTAGAGAGGCCACAGAAAGTTAAGGAATTTGGGATTCACTTTCTAGACATTGGGCAATCACAGAAGAGATTTAGGCAGAATGGGTAGATGAACATTATATGGAGCATCCTGGTACTCCTTCAGGGTGTGGTTGTAGGGGGACAAAACCAGAGCCAGAGATAAGAACAAGAAGAGTGACTCTGAAGTCTGACTCCACTAAAGTCACATTCTGTTCAGTTCAGCTCAGTTCAGTCGCTCAGTCATGTCTGACTTTTTGCAACCCCATGGACTGCAGCACACCAGGGCTTCCTGTCCATCACCAACTCCCGGAGTTTACCCAAACTCATGTCCATTGAGTCAGTGATACCATCCAACCATCTCATTCTCTGTCATCTGCCTCTCCTCCTGCCCTCAATCTTTCCCAGCATCAGGGGCTTTTCCAATGAGTCAGCTCTTCGCTGACTCATTTGGCCAAAGTATTAGAGTTTCAGCTTCAGCATCAGTCCTTCCAATGAACACCCAGGACTGATCTCCTTTAGGATGGATTTGTTGGATCTCCTTGCAGTCCAAGGGACTCTCAAGAGTTCTTCTCCAACACCACAGTTCAAAAGCATCGATTCTTTGGCGCTCAGCTCTCTTTATAGTCCAACTCTCACATCCATACATGACTACTGGAAATGGAGCCCCAAAAGATAAAGTCAGCCACTGTTTCCACTGTTTCCCCATCAAGTTGCCATGATGTGATGGACTGGATGCCGTGATCTTAGTTTTCTGAATGTTGAGCTTTAAGCCAACTTTTCACTCTCCTCTTTCACTTTAATCAAGAGGCTCTTTTGTTCTTTACTTCCTGCCATAAGGGTGGTTTCATCTGCATATGTGAGGTTATTGATATTTCTCCCGGAAATCTTGATTCCAGTTTGTGCTTCATCCAGCAGTGCCGAGGCCCTGCCCCATCCTGAAGAAAACCACATCTCTTGGAGTGGATTCAAGCCCTGGTCATGTTTTCAATTCCCCATGTGATTCTAACATACAGCCATAAGCGAGAATCCCTGAGCTAGAAGAATATTGGTTAAAATACAAGAAATAATTGATAATTTAGAGTGTACAGTCATAGTTGTGATGTAGGGAATGGACTTTAAGAAATGTTTTTTGAAAGGGAAATATCAGTGTAGGAAGAATTGATAACCAATTGGATGGGGTTAGGGAGAGAGAATGGTTCCTGCTTGGGAAACTAAGTGGAGGATAGTGCCAGTGATCAAAGTAACAAACTAATGAAGAGTAGCTGTTTTACTGGAGAAGACAAAGGGTTAGATTTTGGCAATGTAGAATGTCCGGTATCCCAAAAACAGTTGTAGAAGGTATACAGAGTCACATAAGCAGGAGTCAGTGAGGCATCCCAATAGGTACGTAGCAGATTTTTTAAAAAAGAAAAACATTGTGAAGGAGACAGAGAAGAATAGAGATGTCAAGGGGATTCACCTAGGCTTCACCATCCAATATGGTAGCCACTAACCACAAGCTGATACCCAAAATGAAATCCGTTCTTGACAAGATTTGATGAATGGGAAAAGTCCTGACTCTTTCACCTAAAATCTTTTATAGGTCAGTACCTTCTCTAATTTCATTGTATGTGTTCATTCAATCATACATTCATTATCTCACTCACTTCCTTGCCCACTCTTTTGCCCCATTGTGTCTAAGGTGAAAATGGTGATGCCACACCCAGATCATAATAAACACTGTAGAGGCTGGCTATGTTCCACCTTGGTAAAGCCAGTCTGTCTCCATTTTGAATGATGTGAGCTGTGTGTCTAGCCATCCTATTATCTTGCGGTTCCTAGGAAATACATTGCTCTTTCTAATTCCAAAAATAAGAATTGCATTTTAGTGGTGAGTGATGTGACTACTAAGTACATGGATTAAAAAAAAAAAGTTAAAAATGACTCTGGGATTTTCCAGGATAAGAAGTCGTTGCCGACATTGTGTTGTTTCAGATGTCTTGGAGATTAAATAGGCCTACATCAGCTCCTGAGCATTTTATTAGTGAATCTGTGTCATTTGAAAAATCCTTCCCTGAAACTTTCCTACCCACTCTCCAACCCCCACTTGAATGAAGAAATAATTAAGGATGAGATCAGAATCTCCACTTCATCTTGACCCGTTCCAGATGGTGTAATAGTCATGGCTTTATCAGTAAAGAGTAGAAAGGCAGGCCTGGGCTATGCCAAGAAAATTGTACTCGCATTAATTCAGCCATTTGGATTCGCGTTAAGACTCTTCCTTGTCTTTTATCTGATACTGTTCATCACTCTCTCATTATTCATTCTATTGCTGCATTCAGGTACATGCACCCTGCACCCTGGAATTGTTTCTGAAGGTACCTGTATTGTCAGTCCTGTGTTGCACTGTCATACTTTGAAGACACAAGGAAATTTTGTCCTTTCAAGAAATCCTAGTGGAAAAGTCTTTATAGTCATCCTTTTATTCAGCAATTATTTATGAATCACCTACTATGTACCCTGGTGATGTTGGTTCTAAAGAGTACACTTATATACTATTCACAAGATATTAATAATCTCATATGGAGAATACTTGGTGTTATGTGCTGGACACTGTTCAAAGTGTTCTTACATATTTAACTCACTTCATTATCACAACACTGTGAGGTTGATAACAACCCCATTTTGCAGATGAGGAAATTGAGGAACATGGAATTTAGCAACACATCCCAAATTGTACAGCTAATAAAGGCTGAGCTGGTATTGGACTAAGGCTGTCCATCTCCAGTCTCTGTTCTTAACCACTGTACTTTATCTCCTCTCCTCCACTCAGCTATGGTCTCCAGTGGAGACAAAACTCCTCTTGAAATGAATTTTTTATAGAACACGGTTGTTGACTTTTCTGTGGTTGACATTTAGCTCTTTATATATTAATGATTCTTGAAAAGGAACATTTAAAAAATACTCTGTCTCTTCTTATTAAGCATTGCTCAGCCAAATAGAAATGAGAGAAGAAGTAAACATTTAGTTCACCATGCACACCTTGGGTTATCATTAAGAATGTTTGACCTTTCAAATCTAAAGTATTTTTATAAGTATTCTTGGGCTTTTACTTCATTCCAAGCATTTAAGCAATGAATATCTAGAACAATGAGAATGCCTTGTTTTGGAAGTCACATATAAACATTTATACAATAATACCAACCTCTGAGCTTCACTAACCAGATTCCACCTTGGGCCCTGTTGCAAATTGCCTAGATTCTCTCCACATTCCTGAATGGGTCTATTCCCAAAACCAAAAATACTTGAGCTGTATGAACATAAAGAAGTTAGATAGACCAGTAGTCCCAAAGCACTTACAGAGCAATTTGATCAGGACTTGGGTTTCTGGGAAGGCTTTATTTTATCACTCCACTATTATCTTGAATCTGCCATTCACTCAAAGGTTTCTGTTGGCCTTAATTCAATCCTCTACCTTCTGGGCTATCAGTGTGTTGCTGAGCACTTTTCTCTGCAGACAGATAACAGGATTTGGTGATAGCTGTCAATTGTATTAACACTGAAACTTTGGTAGGTATAGGGTTTCTTTGTATGGGCTGGTCCCTGACTGTGACTTACTTCAGCTATCATTTATGGCTCATAAAACTGGCCTGACTCTACCAAATAACTTACTAATTCTGCCAGAATGAAAACCTCCAAAGGTATTTATCAACACACATGTAAATAATCTTAGGGGCCCTGGTCTATCATATAAGTCCATTGAGTAAAGAGATTCTTGGCAATAGAAGTATTAAGATCACCTAAACTTTAGCTTTCAAGGCTCCTGTTGTACTTTTGAGAAGGAATATCAAAGGAACCAAACTGTCGAAAAAGTTATGGTACCGAAGTTTAATGAAGTATCTGGGAAAGGCTCCCATACACAGAATGGGTGTAGTTCTTCAGTTGATGGACCAAAAAAAAAAGAAACTATAAATAAACAGAAAAAACTATTCAATTTACAAAATAATTCCATTCAAATTACAACAAAATATTATTAGCATTTCATTCTCCCCTCAAATTATCCACTCTTTTAAAAGCCTTTAATAGCTAATCTTCATGACAAGTGGTAAAATTTATTTTTTTCTTGTTTACTTATGACACTGTCCATGTAAGTCATTTGGCAAGAATCTTAAAAATGTTCTGATTCTTTGGCCAATTAATTCTCCTTTTGAGAACTCAAAATATGGAAAAATCCTATGAGTAAAGTATTAATCCCAGCAATGTTTAATATGGTAGTAAAAGAAGAAACAGAAAGCAGAAGTAGTTAATGAAATTATAATATCCTCATTTTACAGATAGACAAAGTTCAAAGATTCTTATAGGCTCCATTCAACATAAGTATGTATTATCTTCTATGTGCCAGGTAGGGCTTGCCAGGTGGCTCAGTGGTAAAGACTCTGTCTGTTCATGCAGGAGCTATAGGAAATGTAGGTTCAATCCCTGGGTCAGAAAGGTCCCCCTGCAGGAAGAAATGGCAATCCACTCCAGTATTCTTGCCTGGAGAATCCCATGGATGGAGGAGCCCAGTGGGCTACAGTCCACGGGATCACAAAGAGTCAGACACAACTGAGCATGCATGCATGCATGGTCTAAATACTGCTCCAGGTTCTGAGACTATCATGATGAATAAAATACTTACCATTTACTACTGAGCTGTCAGGGGAGTTAGATAATAGTGAAATTAACACACCACCTTCGTGAGCAGGTATGTGGCAGGGCTAGTTTGATGGTTAAAAGATTGGCCTTAATATGCTACCTGACAGATTGCATTTGGAGCTGACTTTGTGCACAGGATGGTAATCTTGATAGTATGTTTATCCCTGGCTTAGAAGTGACAACAGGCAATGGGAACATCTGAGCAGCCTGTGGGAAGGGCAGGGTGGAACTCTTAAAGTGCTCAAGTGATCAGTGCTGTTATGAGGTCTGAAATCCAATGTTTTGAAGCTCCACTGAGTCTTCTGTTGACAAAACGACATGTTTAGGGTAACAACACTTCTGTTTCTCTTGTATACGTATTTTTAGGTCCTGTATACTAGAAACAAAATATGAATAATTAATAAACAATTTTTATTGTATCTCATGAAACTATAATGATGCTAAGCTTGTTGCATGGTACAGTTAATGCAGTAGTATTAGCTGTGCAGTTTGACTGTAAATGGTGATATTCCCTCTTCACAGTTTAATGAGCTCTTGCTGTGGGCAACATTAGGCACTTATAGAAAAGTCATTTTTCAACTTACCTTGCTAAGGTTAAGGAATGATGTAGTGATAGATTCCATGACTTGGATATTTATCTGATTCAAGTGTTTGGCAAAATGTGTATGTTTCAGAGGGAAACATATTTATTTCTTCTCAATAGGACCTCTCTTAGAGGGACAATTTTACTCAAAAGTTATGCTCACTAACAACTCTTGGGTTCTTGGGTTGTGCTTTCTTAATTTTTATTTTCCCATAAATAGATTTGATTCTTCTTCTCATTTGCATGGAAAACTTACTCCTTGTTCTTGCTTTCATGATAAAGGAAATTGTTTTCTCACCTCTCACTTTCTTTTTATTAGCATCACTTCCACTCTGCATCCCCCTGTTTGATATTGGTAATAGGAAGAAATCTTTACTTTTGAGTTTTAGGTGTAATTGCTAAAAAGTAAAATAAAAAGAATCCTCTCCTTTATGTACAAAACACAAACCTTGTTCTGCTATAGAAAGCACAACTCACTTAAGCAGGTTACCCTGGTTCTCTGTGCTTCTGGGTTGATGCAGGCAGGCACTGTAAAGAGATGTATTATTGCTGACCACTGCAGGGATTTCAGATGATCTTTGCAACAACTTCAGCATGTTTTCTCTGAGGATGAGTCAGTGAAACCAAAAGGCCACATCAAAGAGACAGCCTTCAGGCCTTCCAAGCTGTGTACCTTGGAAATGGCTTTCTCTCTCCTCTTCAAGCTGAAAGCCCAGAGGTGGGAGTGGGAGGTGGTTAACATATCTCATCAACACACAGTAATTAATTCTATGCTGGGAACAGATTATACATCTGAAGACAACTAGAAACAGCCAGTTTAAACATAGGAAACACGGGCAGTAGGACCGATTAGCTTGGCAGAATAGCTGAGTTCTGTTGATGTTTGCCTTCTAGGGAATTATTATTTCAATATTCTGAAGTTCTGTCAAATGCAGTACTGGTTTCTTTTATGTCTCATTGGTACTTCATCATCTCAGCAGAATTGGATACATGAATTTCAGTTCAGTTCAGTTCAGTCGCTCAGTCGTGTCCGACTCTTTGTGGCCCCATGAATCGCAGCACGCCAGGCCTCCCTGTCCATCACCAACTCCCGGAGTTCACTCAGACTCACGTCCATCGAGTCAGTGATGCCATCCAGCCATCTCATCCTCTGTCGTTCCCTTCTCCTCCCGCCCCCAATCCCTCCCAGCATCAGGGGCTTTTCCAATGAGTCAACTCTTCACATGAGGTGGCCAAAGTATTGGAGTTTCAGCTTTAGCATCAGTCCTTCCAAAAAACACCCAGGACTGATCTCCTTCAAAATGGACTGGTTGGATCTCCTTGCAGTCCAAGGGACTCTCAAGAATCTTCTCCAACACCACAGTTCACAAGCATCAATTCTTCGGCACTCAGCTTTCTTCACAGTCCAACTCTCACATCCATACCTGACCACAGGAAAAACCATAGCCTTGACTAGACGGACCTTTGTTGGCAAAGTAATGTCTCTGCTTTTGAATGTGCTATCTAGGTTGGTTATAACTTTCCTAAAAAATAAAACTATTTCCATGATGCAGCAAAACTTTATTTAGCCAGATATTTCTCTCTCTCAAAAATAAAAAAAAAATAGTTTTGAGATTTTTATTTTCTTTCCTGTTACTGTGTAGTATAGATAGCATTACTGTTTGTTTGTCTTTATCTTATTTCTCAGTTGCCTTAATATAGTCTCTGAACTTTTTAAAAGATTGTGCTGTGTATCTTGAATGTTCTATATATCTATATGCACAATTTAATGAATAATTATTGTTTTATAAAGTATTTCCCAGTATTTATATATATATTTCATTTTCACATCTTATTACATCTGCTAGCTGCTCTAAAGTGATGAAAAGTACAGCAATGAGGGAGATATTTATGACTTTAATATGAATATAGTTTGTTTTGGTTTCTAGTAAACAGTTTCTCATGCTTACAAAGCTTCCAGTGGTATTTCTTTTACTTAAAGTCAAGATTCTTGCAAAAGTGTTGTAAGTGATTTCAGCATCTAATGATATAATTACATATTTTTGTTTTGTTAATATAAATTCAATGAATAGAAATACTGATTCACCCTTATATAACTAAAATAAACTATACTTGGTCATAGTTTATTATAAGGCTGAAAACAATTTACTAACATTCTATTTAATACATTTAACTTTTTAAATAAAATTGGAATTTGTCTATGCCAGGTTTATCAGGCTTCAGTATTAAGATATACTGGCTTAACAAAGTTAATTATAAAACGTGTTTTCTTTTCTCTGACATAATTTGAATTATATATGAATTGTCTATTGCTTAAAATTTTACAGGGCTTCCCTGGTGGCTCAGATGGTAAAGAATCTGCCTGCAATGCAGGAGATGTGGGTTTGATCCTTGAGTTGGGAAAATCCCTTGGAGGAGGAAATGGCTACCCACTCCACTATTCTTTCCTGGAGAATTCCATGGACTGTTTATTTGCTTACTTTTAAACAACAGATCTGCAGCAATATTTTAAATTTATTTTATTTTATTCTATTTTCTTCAGCCTTATTACTTTTAGTCATCTGTATGTTACTTAAAAAAAATTCAGTTCCCAATGCAATGTCAGTGAATTGCACATAATCTTTTCATTTCTCAATATACATCAATATCTTATTTCTTAGTCTTTGCATTATATACTTTTATCTTTTTTCATTAATCAGGATGCCAGAGAGTTGCTTATTTTGTCTTCCTGAATAACCAGCTTTCAATTTAATTGCTCCTTTGCTTTTTTATTTTGATGTTGTCCCTCTCTCTGGAACATCTCCCCTCAGATTTCTCCCTGAGCTCTCCCTCCTTCATTATGGGAGTCTTAGCTCAAATGCCGCAGAGGAAATTTTGCTGATCACCCTTCCCAGCCATCCTCCCATCCCAGGACATCCTGTTATATTACCCTATCTCACATTCTTTGTAACTTTGCTTTCCTGGTGGCTCAAATGGTAAAGAATCCACCTGCAATGCGTGAGACATGGGTTTGATTTCAGGGTTGGGAAGATCCCCTGGAGAAGGAAATAGCAACCCACTCCAGTATTCTTGCCTGGAGAATCCCCATGGACAGGGAAGCCTGACAGGGCTACAGTACATGGTCACAAAGAGTCAGACACAAATGAGCAATTGAGCACAGCACACAGCACATCACTATCTGAAGTCACACACTTATTTTTAAAATTTCAAATAGACTTTGTTAGAACGTTTTTAAGGTTACAGAAAAGCATGACCAGCTAGGGCAGAGAATTCTATATCAGTTCAGCTCAGTTGCTCTGCCATGTCCAACTCTTTGCAACCCCATGAACTGCAGCATGCCAGGCCTCCCTGTCCATCACCAACTCCCGGAGTTCACCCAAACCCATGTCCACTGAGTAGGTAATGCCATCCAGCCATCTCATCCTCTGTCGTCCCCTTCTCCTCCTGCCCTCAATCATTCCCAGCATCAGGGTCTTTTCCAGTGAGTCAGCTCTTTGCATCAGGTGGCCAAAGTATTGGAGTTTCAGCTTCTACATTGGTCCTTCCAAAGAACACCCAGGACTGATCTCCTTTAGGATGGACTGGTTGGATCTCCTTGCAGTCCAAGGGACTCTCAAGAGTCTTCTCCAACACCACAGTTCAGAAGCATTGATTCTTTGGCACTAAGCTTTCTTTATAGTCCAACTCTCACATCCATACATGACCACAGGAAAAACCATAGCCTTGACTAGATGGACCTTTGTTGGCAAAGTAATGTCCCATATACTCTGTATCTAGTTTCCTCTGTTATTAGCATCTTACATAATGATGCTCTGTTGGTCACAATTAATGATACATTATTATTTTTATTAACTTACCATCATCATACTTTATTTGAATTTCCTTATTTTTTTGTTTTTCTTTTTTGACTCTTCCACATGCTTGCAGGGTCTTAGTTTCTCAACCAGGGATTGAACCTGTGCCCCCAGCAGTGAAACTGCTTAACTGCTTAACCACTGTCTTAACCACTGGACCACCAGGGAATCCCTTAATTCCCTTAGTTTTACTTACTGCTCTTTTTCTGTTCCAAGATCCTATCCAGGATACCACACTGACATTTGGTTGCCCTGTCTCTTCAGGTTCCTCTTAGCTACCACAGTGTCTCAGTGTTTCCTTGTTTTTCATAACCTTGACAGTTTTGAAAAGTACTGTTCAGGCAATTTGTAGGATGCTCTTCTCTTGAAACGTGTCTGATTTTTCTTTCATGATTACACTGGGGTTATGGGGCTTGAGGAGGAAGTCCACGGTGATAAAGTGCCATTGTCATCACATCGTATCAAAGGTACATACTGCAAACAGAATATATCACAGTGGATGTTTATCTTGATCACCTGGCTGATTAATGTTTTTCTGGTTTCTCTACAGTAAAGTTACTATTCCCCCACCTCCTTTCCATATTATACTTGGAGAGTAGGGAGTTATGCTCCTTCTCACTGAAGGTGGAATATCTACATCAATTATTCATCCATCATTTTTTGTTCATCTATTTGGTAATGGTTTTCCTTCACTGCTGTATTCACTGAGTCTAGAAAAGTAGGAAAAAGCAAACAACAACAAAGACAACTCCTAGGCACTATTCAATAAATATTTGTTGAATCAGCTAATGTATAAATTGATTACTAGCCAATTTATTTCATGTTTTTTTCTATCCTTTTTTAAGTTCATTTTATTTCATTAGGTCCCTTAATTCCTTTGGGAATTTTGAGATATTAATTTAATTATATTCAATTAAAAAATAAAACTATTTAAAGCTATATATTTTCTTCGCATTCAGATGCATCTGAGTTTTGATAAGAATGAACTATTCTTGATTGTTGTGCTTATATCTAAATAACTTGTACTTTGTATTTTTATTGCCTTTTTGACACTTGGTTTAGTTAGGAGACTATTTTTTCATTGAAAACCACTTAAATTTTCTTCTTTTGTCCTTTCCTCATTCACTTCAAGGAATCTTAGTGTCTTCTTTGTGTCCATATGCCTAATCCCTTCCTGTAAATTTATGACCCATGGGCAAAAAGAAGGCTTTATGTTTCCTATTCATAAATGTCCATGCATACACATACAAATAAAACTTTGTACTCAGTCTTCTGGCTCTCCCATTTGAAATATTTAGAATTTTGGATTCGGACTTCTATTGTATTTGCTGTTACATCTGTTTTAGGAAGCAAAGCCTTTAAACCTTTATATTATTTCAATTTACCATGTTATGGTCATCCATTTAGATTTCACTTTCAGTTACTTTTTAAAAAAACATTTTTTTAACACCAAAAACATTTTGTATTGGGGTATAGCCAAATAACAATGTTGTGATAGTCTCAGGTGAACAGTGAAGGGACTCAGCCATATATGTGCGTGTATCCATTCTCCCCCAAAATCCCTTCCCATCCAGGCTGGCACATAACATTGAGCAGCGTTCCATGTGCTATGAAATACGTTTTTGTTGGTTATCCATTTTAAATATAGCAGTATGTACATGACCTTCCCAAATTCGTTAACTGTCCCTTCCCCCCAGCAACATGGATGGACCTGTTGCTGCTGCTAAGTCGCTTCAGTCGTGTCCGATTCTGTGCAACTCCACAGACGGCAGCCCACCAGGCTCTCCTGTCCCTGGGATTCTCCAGGCAAGAACACTGGAGTGGGTTGCCATTTCCTTCTCCAATACTACCTTGTTGTACTACCTTGCTGCTGCTGCTGCTAAGTCGCTTCAGTCGTGTCCGATTCTGTGCGACCCCACAGACGGCAGCCCACCAGGCTCCCCCGTCCCTGGGATTCTCCAGGCAAGAACACTGGAGTGGGTTGCCATTTCCTTCTCCAATGCATGAAAGTGAAAAGTGAAAGGGAAGTCGCTCAGTCGTGTCCGACTCTTAGCGACCCCATGGACTGCAGCCTACCAGGCTCCTCCATCCATGGGGTTTTCCAGGCAAGAGTACTGGAGCGGGGTGCCACTGCCTTTTCCATGGATGGACCCAGAGAGCATCATGCTGCTGCTAAGTTGCTTCAGTTGTGTCCGACTCTGTGCGACCCCATGGACTGCAGCCTACCAGGTTCCTCCGTCCATGGGATTTTCAGGCAAGAGTACTGGAGTGGGTTGCCATTGCCTTCTCCTAGAGAGCATCATACAGAGTGAAATAAGTCAGTTAGAGGAGAAATATCATATGACATCCCTTATATATGGAATCTAAAAAGAAATGATACAAATGAACTTACTTACAAAGCAGAGACACAGATTTAGAAAACTTTCAGTTACTTTTTGCTTATCACCCTTTTTGGTTTTGCTTTGCTTTCCTTTTTCCTTTTGCCAAAGGGTATTTGTGCTGTCCTCTAGGCCTGGAATGAATGCTGTCTTCTATAAAATCCTTTATTCCTTTGTTATCCGGTACAGTCCCTATGCTGACAGCTCCCCAGATCATTTTACAAAAGGAAATCATGTACATACCCCTTTGGAACTTGCTTAGTCCCAGACTAGTATGTCCAAATACCAAATTGACCTACACATGTGTGTTTATTGGCCCCTCAAATCTCCCATTCCAAAATAGACTTCTCCACATATGTCAGAAATTTGCTTTTTCTCATTTAGACTTGAATTACATTTTATATCCTCCTTGACTATGAAACTAGAATTCACAAGGCACAACAACATAAATTACAATAATGTCTTTCATTTTCTTGGTCAAAAAGCTTTGATTTCCAGGAATGTTTTTATTTTTATAACTCTATTAAATGATTTTATGGAGGTTTGTTCCCTCTTTACGCCAGGTTGGGTAATAGTGCTCCTCAAACTGTCATGGCTTTGGACACCCAGCAGTCTTCCAGAAATGCAGATTCTGATGCAGGTCTGGGGTGGGATAGGTTTGTCCATTTCTAACAAGTTATGGTGATACCAATATTGCTAGTCCTGTGGATGCACTTTGAACAGCAAGGCTATAAAATCCTTCTGGATTTAAAACAAAATTTTTTTAAATTTAGTTTCAGTTCAGTTCAGTAGCTCAGTCATGTCGGACTCTTTGCGACCCCATGAATCGCAGCACGCCAGGCCTGCTTGTCCATCACCAACTCCTGGAGTTCACTCAGACTCACGTCCAATGAGTCAGTGATGCCATCCAGCCATCTCATCCTCTGTCGTCCCCTTCCCCTCCTGCCCCCAGTCCCTCCCAGCATCAGAGTCTTTTCCAATGAATCAACTCTTCGAATCAGGTGGCCAAAGTACTGGAGTTTCATCTTTAGCATCATTCCTTCCAAAGAAATCCCAGGGCTGATCTCCTTCAGAATGGACTGGTTGGATCTCCTTGCAGTCGAAGGGACTCTCAAGAGTCTTTTCCAACACCACAGTTCAAAAGCATCAATTCTTTGGCACTCAGCTTTCTTCACAGTCCAACTCTCACATCCATACATGACCACTGGAAAAACCATAGCCTTGACTAGACAGACCTTTGTTGGCAAAGTAATGTCTCTGCTTTTGAATATGCTATCTAGGTTGGTCATAACTTTCCTTCCAAGGAGTGAGTGTCTTTTAATTTCATGGCTGCAGTCACTATCTGCAGTGATTTTGGAGCCCAGAAAAATAAAGTCTGACACTGTTTCCACTGTTTCCCCATCTATTTCCCATGAAGTGATGGGCCCAGATGCCATGATCTTCGTTTTCTGAATGTTGAGTTTTAAGCCAACTTTTTCACTCTCCTCTTTCACCTTCATCAAGAAGCTTTTTAGTTTCTCTTCACTTTCTGCCATAAGGGTGGTGTCATCTACATATCTGAGGTTATTGATATTTCTCCCGGCAATCTTGATTCCAGCTTGTGTTTCTTCCAATCCAGCATTTCTCATGATGTACTCTGCATAGAAGTTAAATAAGCAGGGGGACAATATACAGCCTTGACGTACTCCTTTTCCTATTTGGAACCAGTCTGTTGTTCCATATCCAGTTCTAACTGTTGCTTCCTGACCTGCATACAGATTTCTTAAGAGGCAGGTCAGGTGGTCTGGTATTCCCATCTCTTTCAGAATTTTCCACAGTTTATTGTGATCCACACAGTCAAAGGCTTTGGCATAGTCAATAAAGCAGAAATAGATGTTTTTCTGGAACTCTCTTGCTTTTTCAATGATCCAGCAGATGTTGGCCATTTGATCTCTGGTTCCTCTGCCTTTTCTAAAACCAACTTGAACATCTGGAATTTCATGGTTCATGTATTGCTGAAGCCTGGCTTGGAGAATTTTGAGCATTACTTTACTAGCGTGTGAGATGAGTGCAATTGTGTGGTAGTTTGAGCATTCTTTGGCACTGCCTTTCTTTGGGATTGGAATGAAAACTGACCAGTTTCAGAACCTCTCAAAAAAGAAAACTCTATACCTGACGAACACAAACTTTTCACCCACCTTGAAAATCCATTGTCGGGGGTGAGGGGGTGGCTCTGAATTCTGAAGAATCAAAATTTGTTGGCTCAAAAAGATATAAATAATTGATCATATACTATGTTGACTAAAAAGATGCACAGTGTGAAAGTTACAAGTTAAGTTTTATTTGGGGCAAAATGAGGACTGCAGCCCAGGAGATAGCACTTCAGGTAACTCTGAGAGACTGCTCCAAAAAGGCAGTGGTGGTAGGTCAATAGTAAGATTTTGGTGAAGGGGGAGTTCAGTACAATCAAGCGCTTACTTGCAAAAGGTCCTGTGTTAGTCATGACATGAGGAGCTGATGTCACCATGAAGGGATTTAGTTCTTTTCTAGATATGAGGCCTTACAAGGATTAGGATCATGAAATCAGTTCCCCAAAATATCTAACTATCTGTAGACCTGTTCCGTCAGTTTCCCTGGAGAACAGAGTGCCTCACTCTCCACCCTGAATTCCCTTCAGGGGATGTCGAAGGTCAGCAGCTGCAGCAGCACAAGCAGATGACAAATGCCCTTGCTATTGTTGTTCAGTCACTGGCAAATTCTCTTGGCAAGTGTCAATTTGTACTTGACCGGTGAGTGCCAATTTGTGGCTGACAACTATACAGTCCGTTCCCAGCACAGAGTTCTAACATGAGCCAAGTAATAGGAAGTTCAGTGGCCAACCCATAGACTGCCCCAGACCTTGCTGGTGTTAGCACTCATCATCATGCTTGTTGGGAGTCCTGCCCCCAGTCCTGGGCAAACTGGGACAGTTAATAGCAACCTGAGAAGGACTCTGTACCTTGAACATGTCTTATGCTCTCAAAGTGACTGTTTTAAAAGGCTCAGAATTCCCTGCCCCACAGGAGTGCTGTGTACTTTCAATAATCATCACTTATCCTTGATTATTCCTCATAAGAGGTGGGCAGGCCTAGCTACCTCATCTCAGGGATGAAGTGCCTTGCTCAGGTTCACATAATATCATAATATTGACTGAGGCTTCAAGTTCTCTGTGTATATTCATTATGAGTATGTAATGCCACTTCCTTTCTGAAAAAGACTATTTAATTGGCTTTTGGGCAATTTGTTTTATTTTGGAAATTTTCTTTAAGATAACTTATTAAAAACAAGCAAACAAGCAAAACACCCCAAACCCTCTTTCTTCTATTTTGTAAAGCTGAGTACACAAGAGATAAGCAGGGTATATTTGAAATATTCTGTATTTTGAAAGAGGCTTCCCAGGTGGCATAGTGGTAAAGAATCTGCCTACCAATGCAGGAGACATGAGAGAGGCAGATTTGATCCATGGGTGGGGAAGACCCCCTGGAGTAGGAAATGGCAACCCACTTCAGTATTCTTGCCTAGAAAATAACATGGACAGAGGAGCCTGGCGGGCCACAGTCCATGGGGTTGCAAAGATTTGGACACAATTGAGGATGCATGCATATCTTTTGAAAACAGAAATTCTTCATAATTGACATCTGGATAAGTCAGTTGCATTTGCTTATTATTTTCCGTGGGATCATAGTTATCTCACCACCTCTGATATTAATTGTATTATTTGAAAAGAGTCCCTCACCTTGCTATAGTTTACTAAAATTGCCTTTAAAAACAAACAAAGGTCATATAGTACCATGTCCCTCTAGTGGGATTGCAAGATAAATGGCACAAATCCACTCTAATTGGATCCAGAAATCCCTAGGCATTGGGCAATTAGAAGTAACAATTGTTCCATTAATAATGTATAGTACCCCCCATGCCAAATGTGTTATGTGTTATCAAGAAAAGAGATTATGAAAACATCTTGTTTTTTTTTTTTTTTTAAAGAGCAAGCTTGAGTGTGATAAAGCTTCAGTTTTGCAATGATTTAACATGCACTGTGGATTTATTAAAGGCTGAAATTAAACCATGTTTCCAGGATGTGAAAGAGGCATTTGGGGCAGGATTCTGCTGAACATTACTGACCGATTAAAAAATGTCTTTGGCCACAACCAAGTCATCAGCATTAGTTCCAGGTCACCAGTTTTCACTGGAATGGTGGCAATGTCAGTTAGTATTTGTCAAAACCTTAAATACCTTGTAGTAAAATATGGAAACAGACTATAAACGTTCACTTTAGAAACAGTTGGGGAAATGGATGTGTGGAGTTGGGAAATGGCCTGAGAAACTGACTGTGAGAGATACTTCCATGCAGAGATGCTCTTGAGCTTGGAACATGTCCCAGATTAGATGTGTTGAGGTCCTCAGGCTGCGGTTTGCAATTCAAATATCCCAACACTTTATGTGGCAGTCTCTTATGCTCCTAATGGTGGGGTCCTTTGAATGTTCACACATAAATGGGGAGCTTTGTTCTCTGCAGCATGAAATTGAAATCAGTTTTGGTAGAAAAGAGATTATATGGGCATATGTGAGGGCTGTGCTGGGTGGTAGATGCAAACTTTGAAAAAAATCCTAAAGTGAGTAGCTTTTGAGCCTTCCTGATCACAGATGAAAGGCCACAGTTTAATATTGCCCAGTGGCTCTGTAAATCTGTATATATTGTTATTTTAAATTAATTAACTTACTTTTGGCTGAGCTGGGTCTTTATTGCAGCTTGGGCTTTCTCTAGCTGTGGCAAGTGGGGGCTACTCTGTAGTTGCGGTGCTCAGGCTTCTCATTGCAGTGGCTTCTCTTGTTGCATGGGCCCTCGGGCACACAGGCTTCAGTAGCTGTGACACATGGGCTCTCGAGCACAAGCTCAATAATTGTGGTGCATGTGCTGGTAGGCTACAGTCCATGGGGTCTCGAAGAGTTGGGCACAACTGAGTGACTTCATTTTCGCTTTTCACTTTCATGTATTGGAGAAGGAAATGGCAACCTACTCCAGTGTTCTTGGCTAGAGAATCCCAGGAATGGTGGAACCTGGTGGGCTGCCATCTATGGGGTTGCACAGAGTTGGACACAACTGAAGTGACTTAGCAGCAGCAGCAGCATGGGCTTAGTTGCTTCACAGCATGTGGGATATTGCTGGATCAGGGATGGAACCCTTATCTCCTCCCTTCACAGGTGGATTCTTCACCACTGAGTCACCAGGGAAGCCCCTGTCTATCTTATTTGAAAGAGTCATCATTTGTTTATTAAGTGTCAGAATTTTTGTATTTTTGCTTTGGAATAGTCATGAAGAGATTAGAAGGGTATTTGGCAGATCCCTGTTTACCTATAGCCAAGTAATGTTGTCCCAGATTAATTCCTTTGATCAGGGAAGAATGATACTCTGTTATGCAAACTTTTTTCCCTGATCTTGAAAATGGGTCCCAGGTAATCTTCTTTACTCTCTAGGTTTATCTGCTATTTGAAAGATCTGAGGAGTCATCCATATTTGTAACACTAAGGGACCAATAGACTTCAGTCAGTTTTCCCTGTTGAGACATCTGTGTTCAAATATTCAGTCTTAGAAATAGCTGGAGAGAACAGATGTTGTTTAAAAGTACAAACATGCAATGAGAGACAAATATGTCCTAGAGATCTAATGTACACTCAAGTGAATATAGGAAGGAATATTGTACTATAATCATCAAACTTGCTAAGAGGATTAGATTTTAATGTTTACAACCACCAAAAATAAATGGTAACTATGTGCTGTGATAGAAGTGCTAACAACACTATAGTGGTAATCATTATAACATAAATGTATCAAATTAACATGTTGTAACCTAGATAGCATATTGAAAAGCAGAGACATTACTTTGCCAACAAAGGTCCGTCTAGTCAAGGCTATGGGTTTTCCAGTGGTCATGTATGGATGTAAGAGTTGGGCTGTGAAGAAAGCTGCGCATTGAAGAATTGATGCTTTTGAACTGTGGTGTTGGAGAAGACTCTTGAGAGTCCCTTGGACTGCAAGGAGATCCAACCAGTCCATTCTGAAGGAGATCAGCCCTGGGAATTCTTTGGAAGGAATGATGCTAAAGATGAAACTCCAGTACTTTGGCCACCTGATTCGAAGAGTTGACTCATTGGAAAAGACTCTGATGCTGGGAGGGATTGGGGGCAGGAGGAGAAGGGGACGACAGAGGATGAGATGGCTGGATGGCATCACTGACTCGATGGATGTGAGTCTGAGTGAACTCCGGGAGATGCTGATGGACAGGGAGGCCTGGCGTGCTGCGATTCATAGGGTCACAAAGAGTCGGAAATGACTGAATGACTGAACTGAACTGAACTGATGAACTGAACACCTTAATATACACATGTTATATCACAAATAAAATTCAATAAAAAAGAGAAATAGCTGATAATCCAACTCATCAAGAAAAAGTGAGAAATGACTGCCCTCTCTCAATACTTTGCCTGTGGTACTTACGTATGTAATCCTGCTATTCTGTAGACTGATAGAGTTCCCTGTGTTGAGTTTCAGCTCCTTGAGGATAGAGGCCATGCATTTATCCTCCTGTGTTTTTCTGGATCTAGCTTGGCCCATGAGGGTGTAATTCTGAGTGTCCCCATCTTTGGAAAATTCTCTGGTCTCACTTATATCATCTCTTTGCAGCCGCCTGTCATGGGAGATGTCCTACCCTGTGTGGCCCAGCATCCTAACACATAACACACTGTCTTGACTGCCCAAGGATGAGATCTTAATTTCTGTATCCCATTGCAAATTCAGTAGGTGCTCAATGCATGCTGAAAGAACTGAAAGAATGAATGCATGGAAGGCACTTGATAAAAGTTCAGTTCAGTACAGGTCAGTTGCTCAGTCGAGTCTAGCTCTTTTCAACCCCATGAACCGCAGCATGCCAGGCCTCCCTGTCCATCATCAACTCCTGGAGTTTACCCAAATTCATGTCCACTGAGTCAGTGATGCCATCCAATCATCTCATCCTCTGTCATCCCCTTCTCCTCCTGCCCTCAATCTTTCCCAGCATCAGAGTCTTTTCAAATGAGTCAGCTCTTTGCTGACTCATTTGGCCAAAGTATTGGAGTTTCAGCTTCAACATCAGTCCTTCCAATGAACACCCAGGACTGATCTCCTTTAGGATGGACTGGTTGGATCTCCTTGCAGTCCAAGGGACTCTCAAGAGTCTTCTCCAACACCACAGTTCAGAAGCATTGATTCTTTGGCACTAAGCTTTCTTTATAGTCCAACTCTCACATCCATACATGACTACTGGAAAAACCATAGCCTTGACTAGATGGACCTTTGTTGGCAAAGTAATGTCCCATATACTCTGTATCTAGTTTCCTCTGTTATTAGCATCTTACATAAGGATGCTATGTTGGTGACAATTAATGATACATTATTATTATTTGCCATGAAGTGATGGGACCATGATCTAAGATGCCATGTTCTTAGATTTCTGAATATTGAGCTTTAAGCCAACTTTTTCACTCTCCCCTTTGATTTTCATCAAGAGGCTTTTTAGTTCTTCTTTACTTTCTGCCAAAAGGGTGGTATCATCTGCATATCTGAGGTTATTGATATTTCTCCTAACAGTATTGATTCTAGCAATCTTGATTCTTCCAGCCTAGCATTTCTCATGATGTACTCTGCATGTAAGTTAAGTAAGCAGGGTGACAGTATACAGCCTTGATGTACTCCTTTTCCTATTTAGAACTAGTCTTTTGTTCCATGTCCAGTTCTAACTGTTGCTTCCTGATCTGCATACAGGTTTCTCAAGAGGCAGGTCAGGTGGTCGTATTCCCATCTCTTTCAGAATTTTCCACAGTTTATTGTGATCCCCACACTCAAAGGCTTTGACATAGTTAATAAAGCAGAAATAGATGTTTTACTGGAACTCTCTTGCTTTTTCGATGATCCAGCGGATGTTGGCAATTTGATCTCTGGTTCCTCTGCCTTTTCTAAAACCAACTTGCACATCAGGAAGTTCACAGTTCACATATTGCTGAAGCCTGGCTTGGAGAATTTTGAGCATTACTTTACTAGCGTGTGAGATGAGTACAATTGTGCGGTAGTTTGAGCATTCTTTGGCATTGCCTTTCTTTGGGATTGGAATGAACACTGACCTTTTCCAGTCCTGTGGCCACTGCTGAGTTTTCCAAATTTGCTGACATATTAAGTGCAGCACTTTCACAGCATCATCTTTCAGAATTTGAAATAGCTCAATGGGAATTCTGTCACCTCCACTAGCTTTGTTTGTAGTGATACTTCCTAAGGCCCACTTGACTTCACATTCCAGGATGTCTGGCTCTAGGTAAGTTATCACACCATCGTGATTATCTGGGTTGTGAAGATCTTTTCTGTACAGTTCTTCTGTGTGTTCTTGCCACCTCTTCTTAATATCTTCTATTTCTCTTAGGTCCATACCATTTCTGTCCTTTATTGAGCCCATCTTTGCATGAAATAATCCCTTGGTATCTCAAATTTTTGTAAAGAGATCTCTAGTTTTCTCATTCTATTGTTTTCCTCTATTCCTTTGTAGTGATCACTGAGGAAGGCTTTCTTATCTTTCCTTGCTCTTCTTTTGTACTCTGCATTCAAACGGGTGTATCTTTCCTTTTCTCCTTTGCTTTTCACTTCTTTTCTCTTTACAGTTATTTGTAAGGCCTCCTCAGACAACCATTTTGCTTTTTTGCATTTCTTTTTCTTGGGGATGGTCTTGATCCCTGTCTCCTGTACAATGTCACAAACCTCTGTCCATAGTTCATCAGGCAGTCTATCAGATCTAGTCCCTTAACCCTATTTCTCACTTCCACTGCATAATCATAAGGGATTTGATTTAGGTCATACCTGAAGATCTAGTGGTTTTCCCCACTTTCTTCAATTTAAGTCTCAATTTGTCAAAAAGAGTTCATGATCTGAGTCACAGTCAGCTCCCAGTCTTGTTTGTGTTGACTGTATAGAGCTTCTCCATCTTTGGCTGCAAAGAATATAATCAGTCTGATTTCGGTGTTGACCATCTAGTGATGTCCATGTGTAGAGTCTTCACTTGTGTTGTTGGAAGAGGGTCTTTGCTATGACCAGTGTGTTCTCTTGGCCTAACTCTATTAGCCTTTGCCCTGCTTCATTCTGTACTCCAAGGCCAAATTTGCCTGGTACTCCAGGTTTTTCTTGACTTCCTCCTTTTGCACTCCAATCTCCTATAATGAAAAGGACATCTTTTTTGGGCCTTACTTCTAAAAGTCTTGTAGGTCTTCATAAAACCGTTCAACTTCAGCTTCTTCAGCATTACTGATCAGGGCATAGACTTGGATTACCGTGATATTGCATGGCTTGCCTTGGAAACGAACAGAGATCATTCTGTCATTTTTGAGATTGCATCTAAGTACCGCATTTCAGACTCTCTTGTTGACTGTGATGATTACTTCATTTCTTCTAAGGGATTCCTGCCCACAGTAGTAGATACAATGTTAGTTGAGTGGAATTGAATAGAGCAGGCACACCCTCTAGCTATCGCTGGAGTGGGATTTAGTGCAGGTGATGTAATGTAACTTGACGTAGTAGTTAAATATTGACAAGCAGGAGGAAACATACTGGTCCTGTTAGAAAGAGGAAAGAAAGATCTGGCTGTCAGATCAGGGAACTGAGGCTCTAAGGGGCCAAACTGAGAAGCTGCAGTGATCCTGATGACCCAGTGAGGTCACTCCCTGGTGAAGACTTCTGCTTCAGTAGAGGTAAGGACTGGAGCCCAGTTGGGACGCTAATGGCTTGTAATGTGAGTCAGTGCAGATTCTGAGCCTGTGGCATGGAGATGATTGGCATCTCTGCTGGCTGCCCCTTTGTATACAGCTCAGGCTGGCCCTCATTTAATGCAAGGCATTTGAGTTCTATTTTAGTCTGTCCTCCCCTGACTGCACCTTACTGCCCTCTCCCAGGTGATTTATGCTTTAACATAACCTCCTGAAGTGTGTGGGGTTGGATATAGGTGCATGTGTTCTGAATGCTTACTTGAGGAGCTTGTCTACACGGATTCACGTGTAGATGTTCTTTGATGGTGACAATGAGAGATACACATGCAATAGAATGAGGACGTCATAAACAAGTTCAGTGCTATCTATATGTTGTTTTATGTATTCAGGGATAAGGTGAGAGGTACATTAGGCAGTGCTTTTAGCTCTAATATTTAATGAGGAAGAAAGCTGAGGTATGTTCAAGGAGAATATTGGGTAAGTGAGAAAATGTCAACAGACAGCAGACAGAGAAGTGGTTTAGGCAGGTCTAGTTCTGCATTTAGAAAAGGACACGTTACCCTGAGAGAAAAAGGCCCCATTTGGCTTTAGAAAGACTGGCATATTGCATGCAAGTTAGCTTTTAAAAAAAAAAAAAACTGCTTTCCTGTTCATAATTAAGTAGTCAACTTGCAGCAGTAAGAAACAGCCAAGGGAAATTGTTTCTATTTAGTTTCATGTCTTTGAGAGGAGGAAATGCTGCATGACTGATGTGGGTTCACATATCAGCTTAGCAAGTAACTAATTCTTGCCTGGAGAATCCCAGGGATGGGGGAGCCTGGTGGGCTACCATCTATGGGGTCACACAGAGTCAGACACGACTGAAGCGACTTAGCAGCAGCAGCAGCAGTTAAGGAGGCCTAATCTCTGAGAGCCTTTATTTGCTCATCTATGAAATGGTCAAAATGAAATCAATTGGCAGGTTGCTGTGAGGCTTGAATAAAATCACACACACTCTCTCACACACACACACACACACCCACACACACACACACACAGGCTGAGTCTGCCTGGCCCATAGCAGATCCTTTCAAAATATTAGTTCCCCTTTCCCAATTACAAAAGGCTTATCGGTTTTTAACTTTCTTTAAATAAGAGCTTTACTTAGCTGTAATTCACATACCATAATATCCACCCATTTATAGCATCCTATTCAATGATTTTAGTATATTCACAGACATGTACAACCATCACCACAATCAGTTTGGGGACATTTTTATCTCCTCCAAAAAGAAACCTCATCCCCACTAGTAGTCATTCCTGCTTCCCCCCAGACTCGCCAGTGGTGGGCAACACTAATCTACTTGCTTTCTCTATCAGATCAGATCAGATCAGATCAGTCACTCAGTCATGTCCGACTCTTTGCAACCCCATGAGTCACAGCACGCCAGGCCTCCCTGTCCATCACCAACTCCCGGAGTTCACTCAGACTCATGTCCATCAAGTCAGTGATGCCATCCAGCCATCTCATCCTCTGTCGTCCCCTTCTCCTCCTGCCCCCAGTCCCTCCCAGCATCAGAGTCTTTTCCAATGAGTCAACTCTTCGAATCAGGTGGCCAAAGTACTGGAGTTTCAGCTTTAGCATCATTCCTTCCAAAGAAATCCCAGGGCTGATCTCCTTCAGAATGGACTGGTTGGATCTCCTTGCAGTCCAAGGGACTCTCAAGAGTCTTCTCCAACACCACAGTTCAAAAGCATCAATTCTTCGGCGTTCAGCCTTCTTCACAGTCCAACTCTCACATGCATACATGACCACAGGAAAAACCATAGCCTTGACTAGACGAACCTTTGTTGACAAAGTAATGTCTATGCTTTTGAATATGCTATCTAGATTGGTCATAACTTTCCTTCCAAGGAGTAAGCGTCTTTTAATTTTATGGCTGCAGTCATCTGCAGTGATTTTGGAGCCCAGAAAAATAAAGTCTGACACTGTTTCCACTGTTTCCCCATCTATTTCCCATGAAGTGGTGGGACTGGATGCCATGATCTTCGTTTTCTGAATATGGAGCTTTAAGCCAACTTTTTTACTCTTCACTTTCACTTTCATCAAGAGGCTTTTTAGTTCCTCTTCACTTTCTGTCATAAGGGTGGTGTCATCTGCATATCTGAGGTTATTGATATTTCTCCCAGCAATCTTGATTCCAGTTTGTATTTCTTCCATTCCAGCATTTCTCATGATGTACTCTGCATATAATTTAAATAAGCAGGGTGACAATATACAGCCTTGACGAACTCTTTTTCCTATTTGGAACCAGTCTGTTGTTCCATGTCCAGTTCTAACTGTTGCTTCCTGACCTGCATACAAATTTCTCAAGAGGCAGATCATGTGGTCTGGTATTCCCATAGGTTTTAACTATTCTAGACACTTCATATAAATGAAATTATACATTGTTATACTTTGGAATGGCCTCTTTCACTCACCATACCATTTTCAACGTTCATTCCTGTTGTAGTATGTATCAATACTTCATTTTTTAAAAATTAGCAAATAATAATGTTTTATTGTATAGATGTAAAGTATTGTAATTATCCACTCATCAGTTGTTTCAAAATTAGATTGTTTCTACCATGGGGCTATTATGAATAATACTGCTATGAAATTCATTGTGTGGACATATGGGTCTAGCTTATCTTTTTAATATAGATATAAAACTAGATTCTCCCCCTGCCCCATCTTCCTGAGAAGTTACATAGGAGCACAGTAGAAAAGACTAGGGAGGCTACATCTTACCCAGTGGAAAATGAGAAAAATGGCAAAATGGTCATCATTCTCCTTCAGAATATTGTGATACAAGTAGGACTTTATCAGTATTTAAAGTCTATGTGAGAAGGCAGTGGCAACCCACTCCAGTACTCTTGCTTGGAAAATCCCATGGACGGAGGAGCCTGGTAGGCTGCAGTCCATGGGGTCACTAAGAGTCGGACACGACTGAGGGACTTCACTTTCATTTTTCACTTTCACACAGTGGAGAAGGAAATGGCAACCCACTCCAGTGTTCTTGCCTGGAGAATCCCAGGGACAGGGGAGCCTGGTGGGCTGCTGTCTATGGGGTTGCACAGAGTCGGACACGACTGAGCGACTCAGCAGCAGCAGCAACAGCAAAGTCTATGTACACATGGATATAATAAACAGGCCTCCTGTACTAGCTTATGTGAATGCACATGCCTTGTGTTCCCTAAATACATAATCACCATAGGATCAAGATTGTGCCATGTAAACTTCCCTGGTGGTAGAGTGGATAAAACTTCACCTGCCAGTACAGGGGACATAGGTTTGATCCCTGATCTGGGAGGATTCCCCATGCCTTGAAACAACTAAGCCCATATGCCACAGCTACTGAGACTGAGCTCTAGAGTCCTCGAGCTGCAGCTACTGAGCCTGCGTGCTGCAACTTCTGAAGCCCCTGAGCCTAGAGCCCTTGCTCAGCAACTAGAACAGTCTCTGCAGTGAGAAGAAGCCCGTGCACTGCGATGAAGAACAGCCCCTCACTCATCTGCACTAGAGAAAGTCTGCGAGCAGCAACAATGACCCAGTACAGCCAAAAATCAATCAACCAATCAATCAATCAGGAAAGAAAAGTTTAAAAAAAAAAGTGTGTCATCCATACAGGTAGACATTAAGTTTCTTGTTTGTTAGTTCTTTGCAAAAATTATCATGATTACTATTTAGGAAAATAGAAACAACATAGGGAACAGAAGGGATTGCAAAATCAAATGTTCCCATGGCCCATGAAAATAAGATGGATGAATGAAATGAATAGTTAAGATAAGCAACTGTACAAGTATGATGATTCATTCTGAATCCCCTGTGACCTAATGTCATGGTGACATTAGGGAGTGGGGTGACTATGGCAAACTAGAGAGTACATGTCACATCTAAAGGGGACAGAAAACATGAAACGCTGGCTGATTGTGCTCAGATAGGTATATGAGCTCACCTGACAATGCCTTCTAAATTTTCAAGGCAATTAATTTTGAATTAAAAAAATTGACTTTGTGGGCCAAATAAAATATAACTATGAATCCTATTTACCTCACTGAAGATCAGTTTGTGGCCTTTCAAATGGAGCAAATCATATGACTTAGTGACCACAACATTTTCCCTGTGGCGCTTATTGGGGATCATTCCAGTGTTGTCCTCCTCCTAATTGTATTATTTTTAGTTTGTCTCTATTTCTCTAACCTTCTATTTCCTGTTTGGAAAATACGGATATTTGCTGAAATATACTTGCTTGGTCTTTTTGCCTCTAACATTTGAGAGCTGCATAAAGACTACCCAGTTCAGAGTTCTGATTCTGACAGCAGTAACACAGACCACATAATGAACAGAAGCGATGTTCCAGCCCATGACAGACCTAAAAAGGCAAGGGTGCATTCCACTTCTTGGGGAAAACTTAGATCTGCTTGGGACAAAGTCTCTCATCTTTTGGCTGAAAAGGTACTTTAATTTCCCTTCATTTTCAAAGGCTCTTTTCTCCTTAGCTAGAATTCTGGATGGACAGGTTTTATTTTCTTACCTGGTAACTGAATATGTCTTCAGCCTGAATTTGCTCTAGGGGTAAAAATTTCCATCACTTTATGACTATGCTAAAACACTTGGCATTCCAGTATTCTTGCCTGGAAAATCCCATGGACAGAGGAGCCTGTCAGGCTACAGTCCGTGGGGTCACAAAGAGTCAGACGCGACTAGGCGAATAACACACATACACAAAACACTTACATTTATTTGTCAATTTTGTATTTATTTAAAACATACCTGTAACAAGTACCAAAGTCAGTAGAGTTCTCTAGTTCTGATATTTGAGGATTTCGTGGTGGAGTGTTTCCAGTCAAAATGTCCAAACACTGTGGAGACCACAGCCTGGTTACAACACCTTGTGTGTTTGCTTTGCACTGGTCTAGGCCTCCTGCTACGGAGAAGGCAATGGCGCCCCACTCCAGTACTCTTGCCTGGAAAATCCCATGGACGGAGGAGCCTGGTAGGCTGCAGTCCATGGGGTCGCACAGAGTCAGACACGACTAAAGCGACTTAGCGGTAGCAGTAGCGGGCCTCCTGGTTGTGCCCAATGTTGGGCTGCAGATCTGGGAAAGACAAGAAGGAAACAGCAGCCTGGACACCAGCATCACTTTGATCTTGAGTTCTCTGTCCTGCTGACCCTTCTTTTTTCTCACACTGAGGCTGGGTAGGAGGAGCTCATTAGAATAATACTAAGGAAGCCTGGTATTTTACTATTTGGGAGTAGCCTTGGGGTCTGAACAGTCTAATTACTACATACTTGGGTTCACTGTGCTGTTCATTCCTTTTATAATGTCTCTCCAAGCAGTCCTCCAAGGGACAACACAGCAATCATCCCCACGTGACAGTTAAGGAAATTGAGGTTCAGTGCTTGTTTGAAGTCTGAGAGTTGATTAACAGCACAGTTGACATCAGGATGCCCGTCATCCAAGGTCTTGATCTGTCACTTGGCCACAAAGACAAGTCTCATCTCAGCTAAGTAAGTTATTAAAGCAAGGTTTAGGGAATCCTGCATGGCAACATCAAATATTATCATTTTTTAAAATTTTTAATTGGAATATAGTTGCTTTACAATGCTGTTAGTATGTTTGTTGTTGTTCGTTGTTCAGTTGCTAAGTAATGTCTGACTCTGTGACCCCATGGACTTCAGCACGCTAAGCTTCCCTGTCTTTCACTATCTCCCAGAGTTTGCTCAAACTTATGTCCATTGAGTCAGCAATGCCATCTAGCCATCTCAGTCTCTGTCACCTGCTTCTCCTCCCACCCTCAATCTTTCCCAGTATCAAGGTCTTTTCCAATGAATTGACTCTTCGCATCACGTGGCCAAAGTATTGGAGCTTCAACTTCAGCCTCAGTCCTTCCAATGAATATTCAGTGTTGATTTTTTTAGGATTAACTGGTTTGATCTCCTTGCTGTCCAATTGATTCTCAAGAGTCTTCTCTAGCACCGTGGTTCAAAAGAATCAATTCTTCAGTGCTCAGCCTTCTTTATAGTATCTACTATATAGTAAAATGAATCAGCCATACATATACATATATCCTCTCCCTTTTGGACTTCCTTCCCATTCAAAGAGACGTCAGTCATAAGGAGCAGTGGTGAAGGCCCAAATTCTGTTTCGCACATGAAAGGCAATGCCAAAGAATGCTCAAACTACCACACAATTGCACTCATCTCACACGCTAGTAAAGTAATACTCAAAATTCTCCAAGCCAGGCTTCAGCAACATGTGAACCATGAACTTCCTGATGTTCAAGCTGGTTTTCGAAAAGGCAGAGGAACCAGAGATCAAATTGCCAACATCCGCTGGATCATCAAAAAAGCAAGAGAGTTCCAGAAAAACATCTATTTCTACTTTATTGACTATGCCAAAGCCTTTGACTATGTGGATCACAATAAACTGCGGAAAATTCTGAAAGAGATGGGAATACCAGACCACCTGATCTGCCTCTTGAGAAACCTATATGCAGGTCAGGAAGCAACAGTTAGAACTGGACATGGAACAACAGACTGGTTCCAAATAGGAAAAGGAGTACGTCAAGGCTGTATATTGTCACCCTGTTTATTTAACTTCTATGCAGAGTACATCATGAGAAACGCTGGACTGGAAGAAACACAAGCTGGAGTCAAGATTGCTGGGAGAAATATCAATAACCTCAGATATGCAGATGACACCACCCTTATGACAGAAAGTGAAGAGGAACTAAAAAGCCTCTTGACGAAAGTGAAAGTGGAGAGTGGAAAAGTTGGCTTAAAACTCAACATTCAGAAAATGAAGATCATGGTATCCGGTCCCATCACTTCATGGGAAATAGATGGGGAAACAGTGGAAACAGTGTCAGACTTTATTTTTCTGGGCTCCAAAATCACTGCAGATGGTGACTGCAGCCATGAAATTAAAAGATGCTTACTCCTTGGAAGGAAAGTTATGACCAACCTAGATAGCATATTAAAAAGCATAGACATTACTTTGTCAACAAAGGTTCGTCTAGTCAAGGCTATGGTTTTTCCTGTGGTCATGTATGCATGTGAGAGTTGAACTGTGAAAAAGGCTGAGTGCCAAAGAATTGATGCTTTTGAACTGTGGTGTTGGAGAAGACTCTTGAGAGTCCCTTGGACTGCAAGGAGATCCAACCAGTCCATTCTGAAGGAGATCAGCCCTGGGATTTCTTTGGAAGGAATGATGCTAAAGCTGAAACTCAAGGACTTTGGCCACCTCATGCGAAGAGTTGACTCATTGGAAAAGACTCTGATGCTGGGAGGGATTGGGGGCAGGAGGAGAAGAGGACGACAGAGGATGAGATGGCTGGATGGCATCACTGACTCAATGGACGTGAGTCTGAGTGAACTCCGGGAGTTGGTGATGGACAGGGAGGCCTGGTGTGCTGCGATTCATGGGGTCGCAAAGAGTGGGACACGACTGAGCGACTGAACTGAAGTGAACTGAACTGAAGGGGACTCAAATGACCCCTGTCTTCTCCCTGCATCCCCACAAGTTTGCTTTTAAAACTCAACTGAGAAAATCTGAATTTTAAAACACAAAATGTATTCCTGTCACCAGTGTTAGTATTTAACAGCCCTTACTATTGGAAATTGCAAACAAGAATTTCCCCATCCCAGTCTACATTCATTTTCTCCTTCTGCTTTTCTTCTCACACAGAATGTTGAACAGTTGGCCATGTCGACAACATAATAGCCCCAATACCATCCTGGCCTCAAAACCCCCTCCAGTTCCAGCTTTTCTTCCCCTCGGCAAAATACTACCCAGGGCCTGGACCCTTTGCTTGGAGGTCCTCCTCTGCCATCCTTTGATCCCCATCGTGGCTCTCCTCTGAATCTCCTGTTGGAGGCCAACAGGACATTAGCTCCATCTCATAAAAAGTGCACCAAGGCCTCTCAAATGAGAGGCCACAGAGCCTGGGGCTCCCATCACCACCCTGAATATTAGCATATTTCCCACATCCACATCAGGGGAGCTCTCTGCCAGGCAGGACACCTGCCATCACTCAGGCAGTTGGCTGACTTGTTGACAGCGTGACTTCCCACGATCATAAAATCAACCTGGGAAAGTGAGGCGAAGGTTGATTGCATGCTGTGACATCTGTAGGTTCACCTTATGGGACAGAAGTGCCTGCCTTCAGAGGGAGAAGCAATCAGAGGTTAATGGGAAATCACCATTTGGGGTTATCACAAATCATGCAATACTGGGAGAGCTAACCTCTCTGGATCCTCCAGGGCTGATGGGAGCAAAGTGCCAACTGTCAGGACCAATAATTGGAAAAAATTAGATGAGTCAGATAGAAGAGAATGTGGTTTTTAATAGAAACAAACAAAAAAAATGCTTTCTTTTTATTCTAAAGAAATAGATTGGGGCAAAAAAGAAAGATATTCCTATTATTCACATAAAAGTGCGAGAAGAAAAGTGTTTCTCATTTGAAGCAACATTTTGAAAGCAGGGGTATCTGGCAATGCTTTTATTGAAACTTGGGTTTCTCATTCTCTTTCTAAGCATGGCCGCTCCCTTCAGTGCATGCAAAACCAAATGTTTGGCAGGGAGAGGAGTTTTGTATAGAAAGATGCTGCCCTTGGAGGCCTCTTTTTTTTTTTTTTTTCTTAAGCTTGAGAAGTTGCATGTTACTTCAGAACTGGCGTTTTCTCCATGATGGTCCAGGAGATGAGATGCTTCTCACACAAAGCTTAGAATGATGAACCTGGGCTGAGTTGAAATCCTACTGAGAGATAAAAATAGAAAAACAGGCTGTAAAAATCCTGTAGGATATAGTTATTCCAATATGATACCAAACTAACTTTTTTAGATGATGCCAGAGGAAATCACTTTCATTGTCAAGTTGGGCATAAGCCCCTTTCCCTGCAAATCCACACATGTAATAAGGAGATAGGGAACCCACCCAATCTCTCAGATGTAGTTGGGCATTCTCAAGAAGCCTGTGCTTTGTTTGCTGTGATCCTTGTCATCAAGAAGATGGCTTCTTAACTGAAACAAATATGTAATTCAACACTTTACTAAAATTGATACACACTCAAATTTCCTACTCTTTTTTTTTTTTTTCAATAAAATGCTACAAGAGTGAAGGGGATCAAAAAAAAAAAAAAAAAGAATACAGCTTCTTTTCTTTTCTGAAGATACCCCATTCTCAGAAATTCTGAGCCTTTTTGCAAATGTGAAAAAGTTGTTCCAGAATATATGTTTTTTATTTTTTTCCCCCTCTATAGTCTAATAGGTGATTTCTGAAAAAACAATTCTAAAGGGATTTTTTATTGAGCCTATGTGGGAAATTTCCCATATCTTGGATTTGGAAAACAGAACATATGTGTTTGCTAGGAAAGAGTAACTAGAGAAATTTCTGCTCATTTCAGCCTGTGAAAGAAAGGACCTCATCTGTCTTGTTCCCCATGAGACCCAGAGTCCCACATGGCACTGGGTACAGAGGAGGATGTTCTTTAGATATCTGTTTAATCATGATAACATGCCACATCATGAAGAGGGCAGGGAGGCCTGAGGTTTATCAGGGACAAACAGAAACCTGAGATCGCTTAGTAGCAGAGAGATCTGGCACTAAATGATAACAGGAATATTTTATTCAATGAGACTGTTGATTTGACTCCTCAAAATCAAACCAAGTTGCTTTCAATCCACCACTCACAATGATGTTTTACTTTTTCTCCAATAAACTCATCTCTGGGAAGCAAAACCACATTTGATTGTTATCTTTACCGCTACCTATTACTATAAATCTATTCAGAATAAGTACATCATTTCAAAAAAGGAGTCAATCATTTTTTCAAAAGTCTCAGCAAGAGAGCCTTTGTATACAGAGAGAGGATCCATGGTTGCAAAAAATATTTGAGTAAGAAATACAAGTACCATTTGGAAGCGAAGCTCTAGATTGGGGATTGGAGTTTACTTTAACTAGGGAAGCTGCAAATTATTTGCCTGATTTGTTGCCTGATGGTCAGTGGAACCCCTGGTGACCGAACACACTTGTTCAAAGTAAGAGCCAAAGCCCCTTTGACCTTTTGATGCATTGTCTGCAGGATGGATGGTCAGCTGGCTCCATAAGTGAGCCGGGCCAGCAGCTGCACCGCCAGCTGGCCGTCACACACACGCAGCAGCACACGTGGAGGGGCCTCATGGCCTCACCAGATGCCGTATAGCAGGGTCCAGCTGATGCCACATGCAGTGCACCACCAGTTTTACGTTACAAATAAAATTTCTTGGTTTAGATGTCACCGACATTACTTTGAATTCAGCAGAACCAGCATCTCATGCTTGTAATCTAGTTTCCCAAATGTACGAGCTGTGGTCTGATCTGTAGCTGCTGGTGACAGCCAGATCACAGGCTCTAAGCATTTTGAAAGGAATTCCAGATACGCACGCTCTTTGGCAGTGACACAGTGCAAATAGTAACATTAATAACTCCCTTCTACCAGTGTGAACTGAGGCAGCATCTGTGGGGACTAGAGGGTTGATTTAACCTGTGTAGCCAAACTGAATAAATCTGAGGACGTAATGAACAGAAGCAGCTTGGTTTGTGTATTTACCAATTTGGAAAACAGCTAAGCGGAAAGGGAACATATTGTGGGTCAAAGTTCAGCACCAGGGAGGATGAGAGAATCCTATCAGTGAATCCTTGACCTAACAGGCCACATGAGGGACCATTAGCCAGGACCTCCATCTGCCCCTGAATTTTAAATGCAATCTATTTATTTTAAATTTTTTATTTCATATTGAAGTATATTTGATTTCCAATGTTGTGTTACTTTCAGGTGTATAGCAAAGTGATTCAGTTTTACATATACATATATTCATGCTTATTCAGGTTCTTTTCTCATATAGGTTATTATAGAATGTTGAATAGAGTGCCCTGTGCTATATAGTAGGTCCTTGTTGATTATTTTATATATAGTAGTGTGTATATGTTTTAAATGCAATTTAACTCTCTTGATAAGCTAACTTATATGTGAAAAAATATGTAAAAAAATCATACTTTCTCCTCACTATATGGTTGTGTGCTATAATATTCCAACTCTAATAGACTTATTATGGGGCAAATCTGATTTTCTTGGCTAAAATTATGAGAAAACATCACTATTAGAATGGCATAACCAGGAAAAACTATGTCTGAGCATGCCACATATAGTTAAGAGATGCTAATAGAGGAGATGGACCATACGTTGAGTAGGCCAAGGATCATAGAAAACATCTTTTAATAAACATAAAGATGGAGTTAAATATGTGAGTCAATTTCATGCCTTTTTGGTGTAGCAAGGAATGAATGACCTCAATTCATCCTTCCTGTCTTTACCCCATTGGTGTTTTTGCCCTTTGCTGCTTAGTAATAATGGGAACATTGCATTGCCTTTGGGGTAAATGATTCCACTTGAACAATTTACCATGTGGAAACCAAAGGGAACAGGTTTTTAATGTGGAAAATATTTAATCTCAGAAAACTAAAAGGCAGACTCCATTTGGAATGACACCCTGTCTTTGAATCCTAGTGTGTATGTATATGAGAGCTCCAATTAAATCATGTGTCTATGTATTTTCAACTTTGATTAATTAGGCCTTACCTGATTCTTGTTTCATTAATAATTTCAGAGCATTTGTGACTTTAGGAACTCCCTATATTTTATATGACTCCTGAGTTGTGACAGTTATAATAGCATGACTTTAGTATGTCATTGATTTTTCTTGGAACCCATACTAAGTGGTTCAGTGACTATAGAAGAATACTATAATGGTACCTTTTATGTTCACAACCCCAGGGGGACAGAGATAGTGAGGTGTCCTTGTATTCTCATTTATGATGCAGTGTTAAACCTGAGACAGACTGTGCAAACTCAGATGACTTCTTGGGCAACCTAGCTTTCATCTTCATAATTCTTTATAGAAGGATGGGATGAAGCTAGTGTCTGTGGGGACCAGACAAATAACATACATAAGTGTGGCAGGCTGGGTAGTGAATGTGGCAAAGTGAAGATTTTAAGGCCTGTCTTTAAGAATCAGATGCTATTCCCCTTCCTCCAGTTGTTATGATGGGATACCATGCTACTGTGGGAACAAGGTATAAGGCTGCTATTGTCAAATCTTCCAGTTTTTCAAGAACAGCTGGAAAATAAAATGTTTATATGAAATCTTCTGGTTTATAAAGGTTAACTCATTTTCTTGAGTTAAAGTTTAAACCATTTTTTTGCTTTGAATAATTATAAATTTTCAAGCAGTGGCAAGAAATAATACAGAGAAATCCCATACACCTTTCTCCTTATTTCCCCTGGTGTTAACATCTTGCATACTACAGAATATCACAATCAGGAAATTGATGTTAATATAATGCAAGACCTTATTGGCTCATTCTTTTCCAACTCGGTACATATCCACCAAATTATAGCTGTGGGGCAGAGTTAGCTTGCTTTACTATTTCTACTTGCAACCGGTGTCTCTTATAATCTTGTTAGAATCAGAGAACCAGTCCATGGCTCTGGGTCCTCATTGCTGAAGATAGAGAAGCCTGTTTAGAACCTGGCTAGAAGATGGACCCCTCCTATCTTTCCCTTTCTGAATGCCTTTCTGTTCTTCTGATCCCATTTGCGTCTTGTCTGTTAGTGAGAGCCCAGCAATGGTCGTGCTCTGACACCAACCCCTTCTCTCCCCACTGTGTAGCTCCATATTCTGGCCTTGCTTTCCACTGAAGCTTGGTCAGCTCTGCATGCGTCCTTCAGGTGAGCCTGTCCCTGCAGGCTCTGGCCTTGGACATGCCGTCTGGGCTCACAGGCATCTCAGACTTGCTTACTTCACATTCCTTCCTAACTTCTCCTTCTCTCTCCCTCCCCAATGAAGGCAAATACTTGAACGTGGTGGATATCCAAAGTATTTATTTGTTTGTACTGGAATTTTGAAATCTCAAATATTTATTTAAAAGAAGTGAGCTGTAATTTGGAGATTACAGTTATGGACTTGTTTTGCGTTTATACCATCTGTCATAAAAAATCAATTTTCTACTGTAAATGGCTTTAAGACCCCCATGATATCAAAAAGAAAAAGCCAATAGAGTCTTAGAGTATTGAGGGCAGTAATACACTTCTAGACTTCCTTCTGCTCTAAGGGAAAAGTCTTCCTTGAATGTTTGTTGACTGTTCTCATAGACCTCAGTGCCTTTTCCAGCCTGAGTGTGGGAATGGTTCCTATGCCCCAGTGTTGTCATTCCAGGTTATCATGACAGAGGTAATAGCAGGCATTCTTGGAATAAAAAACACTTTAATCAGCGACCTGAGATTTCTGAGTACCAATCAAGGTCAAAATAAGGGGTTCAGAATTGGAAAGAATGTGCCAGAGAGGAAAAGAGGGGGCAGACCTAGTGACCAGCACATGGGGACCACGATGACCCATGATGGGTTGAGGTCTAGAGCCAGCTGCTTTCTTCCCAATATTGTGTGTAAACAGTAGTTGGAGGCAGAAGCCATGAAGCTTAGTTTGAAGCTTCTTCTCAGATGATGGTGAACCATCCTCACCCAGCAGAGCTAGTGATTCAGAAGTTGTGTCTCTCATGGAGAAGAAGCAGAGGAAGATGAGGATAGAGATACTGGATTCAATAAACCCAAAGTTGAATTTTCCTGGAGTTAACTACTTCATTTCTGGGCTCCCATTGTTTTGAGCTAATGAACTTGTGTCTTCCTTACCAAGCAAGATAAAATGGTTATAGAAGGAGAAATGAGCTACATTGTCCCTGGGTCCCCCGTCCATCTTTTCCAGCCTGACCAGAGTGCACACAGATATTCACCCCACTCTGTTTTGGACTAACGCCTCACTCTCCAAGCCCTTCCATGTTGATTTGGAAATCAAAATCTCCATGGATCCCAGCCAACACTGACTGCCCCTCTACTGGCCCCTGTGGAAACAGTGTCTCCATCCTTGCGCACACCCACCAGTCACCCTTCCTGATGCTGCTCCTCATCTTGCCCCACTCATCTCCCACCAAGTCCTGTGAGACCCACAGTCCCCTTTCTAGATGTTACATTTTCCAGTGAATACCTAGCAGCTCTGCTTTTTGGCATTTAAGCCAAAAATACTCTAAGGTTTACCAATGCCTTCTCTATCACCCCCAGGTATTTCTCCTCCCCTCACCGAGACACATGACTCTCCAGCAGAGAGAACCCAGCAAAGGCTGGTCCTGGTCTTCCTTCTATTACTGTGGGTAACGCTACAAGTGAAAAAGACATTACAATTCAGTTTTCACATCTGAAAATATAAATATGTGGTAGGGATTGTTACTGTTTCTGTTTTGTAAGTGAAGATGCTGAGGCTAAAAGAAGTGGACGAAACTTCCCCAGTGTCACATAGCTACTAAGTGGTGTGGCAGGTCTGCATCCAGAGGGGACGACCGCACGTTGATGGGTCTTCAAGTATCCATCACAGCCTGAAGAAAGGGAGAAAAATGGACTTCCCTGGGCTTCAGAATAAATAATTTAAATCACTGGGGGTCCTTCTAATAACTATCAATGCCTGGGGTTCTGATTTAGTCTAAGGTAGATTGGAGTATCAACTGTGTTTAAAAGCATCCAAGGTGATTTTAATGCTAAGCTGTGATTGCAGTTCACTTCTCTACATCAGCAATTCTTCAGTGAAACATCTATCAGAATTGTGCAGAGTGCTTGGTAACATACTCTCACTGGGGTCCATTCCTAGAATTTCTGGATTCTCTTTGTCTGGGGTGGGCCTGAGAATTTGCATTTCTAACAAGTTCCTTGTGATGCTGCTGCTGCACATCATAATTGAGGACCACAACTTCACACACACCTAAATGGAAGACTGGGATGGGGCTACATCTTAGCCTTTATTGCATACATGCTAGGTACTAGGCAGAATGATTATGTTATATGACTTGTCACAATCTTCCCACAGACCTTTTGATTTAGGTTGGATTATTCCTATTTAATATATGGAGGAAACTGAACCTCAGGGAGGTTAAATTTGTGCTTCTCAAACTGGGATCTCTGGGGATATAGCAGAAATTATGAAAACAACACAATGGATAACATGTAACTTCTTGGACCATGAATTTTATTAGTATCAGATGAACTCTTTGCTGAACAGGCTTGAACTATTTGAGAGGGAAATGTCCCTATTACCTGTACATTGATTATCTTAACTGTGATGTATATTCTAGGCCAGTAGTAGAGAGTCAAGTCATGGCTGTAAATTTTCCCCATTCTACTTCATCCTTGACGTGAGAAGACAAATGGAGATTGAAATGAGGCTTGGGAATTATTACTATTACCCTGTACACATAGTCACGTCTCAGAGAACCTTGAGCCCTTGCTTTACTGCATCTGTGATTGACTGTTGTAATGGAGAGGATGAAGTTTCCCTCATTGCAATGTGTCAAGTACCATTTTTATTAGTCATTAGTTCAGTTATAAGAACATTTCTTAAATAAGCTCTTACCTCATTGAAGTTGTTATGTTTAAGGGTTTTTGGGTCATTTTGATAAAAAGTCTGTTTTTTGTATGGTCTACAGTTTGATCTTCTATAGCAAAGTCTGAGTAAATGCACTTATTATATAGTCATACAAGTCATACAATAAGTCATATATAGGTTTCCCAATTGAACACACATTTTTCATCCTTTCTGAGTCAAGGGCTCTTTCAGAAATCTGATGAACAATAAGATTCAGCACAGAACAGTACACACACATGTATATACATGCATACATAGCCTTGCTTTCTGGAGCATTTACAGACCACTGAAACCCATCCATGAATCCTAGCCGCAGGCCCCAGATTAAGACCTCCTGCCCAAGCTTGAAAGCTTCTCTGTGGCAAGGTTTGTGACTTGTCTGAAATGGAGTCTCTGGTGTCTAGTGCAGTGGCTGGCTGGAAGGGCCCTCAGTCAGTGTCAAAGAATGAATGATTTCTCCTGGGGTGATGAAGTAGGAAATGAGCTTGAGCACTTGTGGTTATTGTGCCATAGGTGTTGTGTTTGTAGCAGTGTGTCAGGACTTTACAGGTGTGATGAGATACTCTGGGCCTCTATTGGCTGCCCAGCAGGGGTTACAGGGAACATTCCATCTGAATCCAGTGTGAGTACAATGTCAGTGTCCTCTGCTCTCACACCAAGGCTTTGATATCTGACTTCCTGCCTGGTATTTCCTCTGCTGGATTTAGGGCCACAAACCCTTGCAATTTTTGTTTAAATAATCAGAACGGCCTCCTAAAGTTGCTTCTTGTTTTTTTTTTTCCTTCGCTGAAGTCCTGGCTGGAGGTGTGAGTCCCCAAGCTGATTTTTCCACAGTAAACCTGTCACAGGCAGGAAAGACTCTCACCCTAGGTATGGCAGGCTGGGTATTTCTGTAGGGTGAAGCAGAGGCAATAATTTCTGTGTCATGGTGTCTGTAATTTACTTCAAAATACCTTGGACTAGTGTGATCTTATGTATGTGCTAACTAGTTTAATTTTCAAATTAGGTTACAGATTTCTAATTCCAAATCCCCATTCCAGGGCCGGACAATCACACTCCAGAGCCAGCTTCTACAAGCATTTCAGCCAGCCACCTGAGGTTTTGTGAATGTCAGACATTGCTTTTATTTGTGAAATTAGTAAATTAGTTTGATAAATGTTAGGAATGGTCTTATTAGTGAAGTTCAAGGTATTACATATTTGATATATATTAATTAGTTTTAGATATATGGGGTTCACTGGTGGCTCAGACAGTAAAGAATCTGCCTGCAGTGCAGGAGACTCTGGTTCGATCCTTGGCTCAGGAAGATCCCCTGGAGAAAGGAATGAATATGCACTCTGGTGTTCTTGCATGGAGAATTCCATGGACAGAGGAGCCTGATGGGCTACAGTCCATGGGGTCACAAAGAGTCAAACACAACTGAGAGACTAACAATTTTTTTTCACACAGTTTTAGATACATAGATAGAGAATAGAGAGATTTTGTCTGTCTCACAAAGCCTATAGGTTTACTATGGAACAGGCATAAAGCAGGGATGAAAGCCTGACAACTGAGTCTTGACTTCTAGAAGTCCTTTTGCCCAGGCCTCGTTACACAGAGTAATAGTTGCTTGCTGCCTATTAAAAGGTATGCTGCCTCTGGTATGTTTGGTGTCAGCTTCTAGAAAGCATTTCATGACGGGGTGAGATGAGCATCAAAGGACAGAGCTCTGGCACTTTCTTGAACTTGCGCAACAGGTTCTAAGGACCATTTTTTTTTTTTTCCCCTAAGGACCATTTTTATGCCTGCTGGCTAAGCCATGTTTATTTAATCAGTGTTTACATTTGTGGAATGACATCTGATCTGAGATTTGCTTCCATTGTAACTTAGCAGCAAGGTCAGGCTTCTTCGGGAAATGTCATTATCTACCAGAAAGAACCTCAGTGTTTTCTGTGATCTAATTGGCTGAGAGCAGTTCACAGCACTTCAGCTCTATGGTGGATTTGCTTTTCGGAGAGATTCCACATATTAAATCGTGTGGTAACAACCCAGGAAAAAACACATTGGCTGCAGTAACCAACATCCGTTTCTCATTCATGGCTCTTTGGGTTAGCTATGGAGCTGCTGGGTCCTTGCCTGGCTTGGCTGTGCTTGGGCAGCCAGATGAGTTGGGTCTGCTCCTCCTATCTTATTCCAGATCCCAGACTCAAGGAGCAGCCCCACTTCCCACTCAGGAGCATGTTTTCCTCACAGGGTAGATAGGAACACAAGAGGGGGAGGCAGAGAGGCTCTGTTTAAAACTGGTACAGGGTGACTTCTGCCCATGCCTCACTGGTCAAAGCCCGTTCCTTGGCAAATCTCAAAATCAGAGGTGATAGGAGGTGTTTTTTAGTTCTCCCTGAACAGGAATGGTAGAAAAAGGAGAATTACAAATAGATAGTACAATTTGTCACCGTCCAAGTTAAATGATAAAGCTTTCAACGTCCCCTTAGTCACCCAGCAGGCAGTCCGTTCCAGTCAGTTCCTTAAACATTACCAAGTTAGTGTTAATTGCCATACACTTGTAGTATGGGAATGAGCCAGAGATGTGAAAGGCATAGACCTTGGCCTTGAGGAGCTTTAAGTCTCAGAGAGGAGAGATTTTGTCTGTCTCACAAAGCCTATAGGTTTACTATGGAACAGCATTCTAGAAGAATTAAAAAAATACAGATGTGTGATCAGGTCACCCAAGATGACTGTTCTCTTGCTGTTTGACAAGGTCCTGCTTCACTTACACCCTGTCAATATGACTGACCTTCCCTCTTCATCATAGAGCCCAATCAGTAAATGCCCAGGTACTTCCCTCTGGCCCCAGCTAGGGATTGTTCTGATCTCTAGATCAGAATGACTCCTCAGTGATAGTTTATTAAAGGGGGAAATTCCTCCTATAACTGGTAACACACCCCCCTCCTACTGCCTACCACCTCAGTGAAGCCTGCCGCCATATTCTGTCCACCTTCTGCTGTACACAGTGGGGTGTCACTCCAGGACCTCACTTCAGACATGTAAGGTCCTCCATCCGTTAAACCACTGATCTCTCTTTTGTTGCCTCTGGGTTTTTTTCTTCAGTTTGGCGGCTGGGCAGGTACAGGGCTTGCAGACCTACAAGGTGCAGCTGAATAACACACTACACATGAAAAGAACACAAAATGTGTGCCAGCCCAAAAAACATTGTTAGAGTAGTAATTGTAGGTCTAGCATACCATTTTAGCACCAGCTGTCCATTCTAAAGCAGACCAGTCCTGGGAGCTCTTTGGAAGGAATGATGCTAAAGCTGACACTCCAATACTTTGGCCACCTCATGCGAAGACTTGACTCATTGGGAAAGTCTCTGATGCTGGGAGAGATTGGGGGCAGAATGAGAAGGGGACGACAGAGGATGAGATGGCTGGATGGCATCACCGACTCGATGGACATGAGACTGAGTGAACTCCAAGAGTTGGTGATGGACAGGGAGGCCTGGCATGCTGCGATTCATGGGGTCGCAAAGAGTCGGACACGACTGAGCAACTGAACTGAACTGAACTGTGCTTCACACCATTAGGAGACCAAGGGTTCTGGGATCTCCTCTTTGTAGTAAACTGCAATCAGATCTTCTTGGCCAACTCAGCAGCAGGAAGAAGAAAGGAAAATATGCCAAAAGGCCAGACCCCAGTCCTAGCTTCCCACTGGGATGTGCAACTCTAGCAAACTCCTTGAGTTTTCAGGGCTCTCAGACTTCTAGGGCTTCCCAGGTGGCTCAGTGGTAAAGAATCTGCCTGCTAATGCAGGAGATGCAAGAGACATGGGTTTGGTACCTGAGTCAGGAAGATCCCGTGGAGTAGGAAATGGCAACCCACTCCAGTATTCTTGTCTGGAAAATTCCATGGACAGAGGAACCTGGTGGGCTACAGTCCATGGGGTCACAAAGAGCTGGACACAACTGAGGGACTGAGCACCTCAGATTTCTCATTTACAAAGTAGAGCCTGGAGACTAGCTCATGAAGTCTAAGATCCTGAAAAGTCAGGTGTGATCTGCCTGCGGTTTCCTTCGGTCTCTATCCCCTCCCGTCGGGGCACCCAAGGGTTGTGAGGCTGTTTCCTCCTATCCTGTTGCTGGTTAATCTTGATCCTCTCTATTCCTCTAATATTTCTTCCCTCCCCAAACACCAACTGTAGATGAAGTTCATTTGTATATATTGTTGAAAAACACAATTCAAATGAGTAAATTTATTAGCTTTCTTCAATGATTCGTGAATCAGGCAGTATTCCATCTAGCAGATAGAAACGAGCTCTGAGAAACTGTACAAAATGGAAGACTTTATAGACAGAAGGGGGAGGAACAGGAAGTTATTATCAAAGAGTAGATTGTTTGTCACATTCCATTAGGGGACAACAGGAGTCTATCAGGCAGATGGATAACTGACTGGTGCTGGTCAGGTAACTTCAGATTGACTGGTTTAAGATTCTATCCTGGGAGAGCCTGAAAAGTGTAATTAAGTTAGATATTAAGCCTTGGTTTGCTGACATGCATTTATCACAAGTGACCTCATTTTGGGTCAGCTGGCTCTTTTTAAAACATCCGTAAACTTGTTATTTATAGTCCAACACTAGATGTTCTTCTCTTCACTCTTAGAAGAATTAAAGGTTAAGAAATTGTTGCATTTTAGTTGTGATATTTCTGTGTTTTATATGCTCAGGGATGGCATATGTTTGTTATCTTTGCTTGGGATAGTCACAGCATGATGTAGATTCCAAAGGAGTCCACTTGGGAACATGAGGGACACTTGTTTGCAACCCTGTCTTCTAAAAATCCCCAGCGGGTATCCCAGAATTGCCTGCCCCTGCCGGGAAGAGGCGCCACTTGCAATTGCAGGTGCCTGTGCTAGGGGCAAAAATAAAAAAAAATAAAAAATAAAAAAATAAATAAAAATCCCCAGACTCAGCTTGTTAAGTGGATGGCCCAGTCACCTCTCCCTGTGAAAGGGCACAGCAAACATGATTTGCCATCTCCCAGCATCTTCACTGCCCCCACACCCCAATCAGTCCCACTGAGTGTTAGCTTTCCTCCTAGACTTGCTCAATTGTTTTGACTGCTGTGGTAAATGGATTATTCTTAAATGGAAGCCTGGGCAAATCTGGTTTGGACTGGAAACCACTCAAGGTTTTAAAAGAAGCCAACAGGAGGGACTAGGATTAGTTTGGTTTCTCTGTTTTCATGGTGTACTGACAAGCCCTAAAAGAAAAGAACATAGTTATCCTGAGAGCAAACACTTGTGTTTCTAAGAAAACTTGAAAATCAACACTGATCAGCCCCTGAACAATAGACTCTCCTTACTTGCAAGTTAAGGCGAAATTCTTGGAGCCCTTATTTCATCTTTCATACTTGGCAGATAAACATTCCTTATCTCAGGACTCTGGCTCCTGTACTTTTCAGATGCTATTATATGAGTTCAGTTCTTTGGCAAAACAGATATGCCTAGAGAGTCAAGTATGAGCTTGGGGCACAGAGACACTCCCATTTGAGGGAGAGCTTGCTCTCTGTGCTCTTCCTGTTGGATCTGAGACATAGGAAGGCTCAAAAGGGCTGTCAGAATTGTTGGATTCATGTTGAAAACACTACTAAAGGCTCCTGCCCTCCCCACCCTCAACCCCCAGTAGAAGAGAGAAGAGTTTGGATTTGCCATCATGAAAATCCCCTGGAGGGCAGAGCCAGGTGGAACTTACTATGGAGTTTGATTTTTGCTGGGAGGTTAAGGAACTCCAGGGTGGCCTGAATCGTGTTTCTTGAATGCAACAATGCACTCCCTATCTTCTCTTGTCTGTGAGTTTACTCATCAGAAAGCTGTATGTGCATTCCCACCACAAAGAGCATCCCAACTTGATTAATTAATCATTAAACTAATTTTCTCATTAAACTCTTTTTTTCTAACTGGTTTTCAGTTTCTGTCTCTCCTGCCCTTCTTTTTCTCTCTCTTCCTTCCTTCCATCTTTATTAAGAGTTTTCTTGGGACTTCTCTGGTTGTCCAGTGGTTAAGATGCTGGTACTTCCACTACAGGTTTATGGGTTCAATCCCTGGCATGGGGACTAAGAGCCAAAAAAAAAAGTAAAATAATTTTTCTTTCTTTCGTCCTTCCTTCCTTCCTTCTTTCTTTTTTCTAAACAAATTGGGGTCATACCAAGAGAGAATAAGGCAAGCCCAACCTCACGCAACACTGTGAAACAGAGGTTTGATTTTGAAGGCCTCACACCTCCCTTCCTTTCCTCCTTGTTATGTTTTGTATCCCTTCTCACCTCCAGGAGTCCATTGCCTTCATGCTGAATCTAGTTCTCCAAAGCAGCCCTTTCCTTCTGCATATCTTTTTTCACATTTTGCCTTTCTCCCAAATCACTACCCAAAGCTCATCAAAATGCTTCTCTTGGCTTAGTTAAGAAATCAGCTTAGTTAAGTGAAAGGAAATTGTTTTCATTCATCTGAGAGATAAGAGAATAACAAATCTATATCAGTACTCAGGTGAAACTGTCCAAAATCCCCTCTTCTCTCAACAATTTAGTACTGTTTCTAATTTGAGAGGCTGCTTTTGACTTATTGATGACATGTATGATTAAATAAAATCCCAGCATAATAGGAAAAGATTATAGGCTGGAACTTCATAGAGGGTGCTTTTTAAAAGTAGTGGATCTTCAAGTTGGGGATTTTTTAGACCTGTAAAGTAGTCCCCTAAAATTTGGATACTGTCAAAGATGGCCTATGTATTCTGTTTTGCCAAGAAAGCACATCTTATGAAAACAGTTGTCACTAATTAATTCATTAATTTGACAAATATCTATTGAATACTTAGTATATTGAGTTCTAGTGTATAACTGGGGATACAGTGGTAAAGAAAGGAGACAAGCTATAAATTTTGGAGGTTATACTTCTAATATTGTTGCTGTCTAAAAGGAGAGACAGCAACAATATAAGAACATGTGATAGAGGTGGTTCCTAGAAAGAAAATTAACCAAGGCATGAGATCAGGTGGGACCAAGTAGGAACTGGTATTTGTATAGGGAGGTTAGTTAAGACCTGTAGTGTAAGGAAGACAATAAAGATACTAATATAATAAGGAGCCAGGCCTCCCAAGATCTGGGGGAGGCACAATCCAGGTGAAGAGAACAGCAGTGCAAAGGCCCAGAGATAGGAGTGAGCTTGCGCTGACTTAGAAATGTGGAGATCAGTGGTGGTTGTTGTTCAGTTGCTAAGTCATGTCTGAATTTTTGCTACCTTGGAGTGAAACAAACAAAAGTATTGAAAGGAGATGAGGTTAGGAATGTAGGAGGTATCAGGCTGTATTTGACTTTACAGTTCGTATAGAGCATTTGAATCTGACCTAACTGAAGTGGGAAGCTGGGGACTGAGGGTGATCCCTCAAGTGATCTCATTCATAAAATCTAACTGATCATTTAAATGCTGGTGGAGAATTGACAGAAGAGAAACAAATTGAAAGACCTGTAGTCTAGGAGTAAAAAATGTTAGCTGAAAAAAGGAAGGCACACCAGCATTTAATAAAAGACAGTCACTTGCAAGAAAGAACAAGTGACAAATGTCCCCTGATATAATACAAACAGAAGAGTAGTGTTTCTGCTTTTAAAGTGAGAACTATAGCAAAGTTTTGCTTCATAATGTTGCTTTGCATATTATTGTGCTTTATGTTGCTCAATTTGGGGCTGTATTACAATTGTTCAATGGGATAGGGAAGCCAAATGACCATTGTCTTTCCAGTCATGGTCACAGTGTAGTTTTGTTACTGAACCAACCTTGGGCCCAATTGTCCATGTGCAGTAAAGCCAATCTACTGACACAGCTGGGTTGTGGTGATGCAGGGTGCCAAACAAGGAGTCCAGTCAGCTAGTGTTAAAAGACCTAAACTCCCTGAAGGCTTTCAGGGAAAAGTTTATAAAGACAAAGTGAGGGAGGGGATTTGTAGGTGTGTGATCAACTCATAGAAATTCTTCTGGTTGGTTGGCAGTGAGGTAATTGGGAGTCAGCACCATCGAACTTCTGGTTACAACCAGTTTGGGGTCTCCAAGCTTGTGGGCAGCATAAGGTTAACTTCTTCCACCTCGTAGGGGTTTTTATATGTAAACAGCTCAAAGGGTGGCCCAGGATATTATCCATAGTCCTTGCTGCTGCTGCTGCTGCTAAGTCGCTTCAGTCGTGTCCGACTCTATGCGACCCCAGAGACGGCAGCCCACCAGGCTCCCTTGTCCCTGGGATTCTCCAGGCAAGAACACTGGAGTGGGTTCCCATTTCCTTCTCCAATGCATGGAAGTGAAAAGTGAAAGTGAAGTTGCTCAGTCGTGTCCAACTCCTAGCGACACCATGGACTACAGCCTACCAGGCTCCTCCACCCATGGGATTTTCCAGGCAAGAGTACTGGAGTGGATTGCCACTGCCTTCTCCATAGTCCTTGAGGAGGAACTAAAAATCCTTGACTTTGTTTCACAGCTATACTATTATTATTTTGTCTTGCTTGACTGCTTTCCTTTCTTTCTGCATTTTGTCACTTCTCTGATTAAACTTATTCTTTGAAGCTCAGGGAAGGCCTAAGAGGCTAATGTTTTCTACAGACAAAGGAAGGTGGAGGACATGGGAGGGATCTGTCCTGGGAAAAGCCCTATGGGGGCTTTGGTTGGTTATACTTTCAATGAAGTATGTTGACAAAACTGGAAAGTAGGCTCCTAATTCATTCAATTCAGAATACTTGGGAGACAGAGAGGAAAGCTGAGGCACAATAGCTGTGGTACCTGAGCCTCTGGGAAAAACCAGGCTGTAGGCTGTGTGGGTATACAGAGCAAGCCTGGGAGCCCTGGACCTGAGAAGTAGGCTTTCACAGGGCAGTCAACAGGCTCAGAACTGATTGGGAAAAACTCACCTCTCCATATATCCCTCCTAGCCTGGCTCCTGGCCAGCTGTGGGAACCCTAAGATTGAATGCATTGGTTAAGTGCTTTCATTTCCTGCACCCTCTGAAAGGTTGGATGAGGATGGACTGAAATGATGTGAATCCTCTTTGTTCCATTTTACCTAAAAAAGGAAGTTGAGGCTGGTGGAGGTGAGATGGACGACTACTTGAAGCATTATAAAGAATGTGCCCAGAGGAGCATGTTCTATAGGACAGCATTTTGCGAAGGAGGTGATAGGAAGGGCCACAGTGACAAAAGTAGTTTGCATCATCTACTGTTAAAGCTAATGTCAGCCTCAAGTTATTCAAATTACATCAATAGATGGGCTTTCCTGAAAATCAAATATGTTTCACATGGATGTGAAATGCAGTCATTTTGAACCAAGAGTCTTATGTTAAATGCTAGACATTCAGATTTTTAAAAACTCAATAAAACATTGTTGGCTAGACTAAATACTTTGAGTAATACATAGAAGAAATAACTTACAACACCATGTGGTCATACATATCCACCACAGGCCATTTACTTTACTCTTATAAGGTGCTGGCTAAAGTAAATTTAATTAAATCAATTTCTGTATTTTTTTTTAACACTGTGGAAATACCAGTTGTCACTAAATAATCAGTGGTGCATGGCATTTGAATTATCCATTAGTCATTTCCTTTATAAAATAAAAGCCTCCATCTTAATGAATTTGGCTTTGCATTATTTGTTTTAGAAATGAACTTTTGTGGTCCTACTTTATTAGTCATGACCTAGGACTTTCTTAGCTGTTTGGAGCATAATCCACGAATCACAGTGCTATCTGGTTTCTGTGGTATAATTTCTTCTTTTCAAAGCTATTCAGAGATCTGTGCTTATGCCATTTTGGGTCTGGAAATCTTTCTCCACAGGGATATAAAACTTAACCCTGGTCAATTATTTCCACAACTGAAACAATCTTTCTGTTCCTTAGAACTCACTGGGAAATGTAAACAGTAAATAAAGATATATTGCTATGTCTTACATTTTACATTGCTATTAAATTTTTATTGCTGGTGACCTCTGGGCGTGCATGCTCAGTCATGTATGACTCTGAGACCTCATGGACTGTAGCCCACCAGGTTCCTCTGTCCACTGAATTCTCCAGGCAAGAATACTGGAGTGGATAACCATTCCCTTCTCCAGGGGATCTTCCTGACCCAGGGATTGAACTTGTATCTCTTGCATCTCCTGCATAGCAGGTGGATTCTTTACCACTGTGCCACCTGGAAGCCCATGGGGGACCTCAAACTCTTCTCTTATTTTGCAGCTGCCATATCTCTATGACCTAAAGAGAAATGTTTTCTCCATCAAATCTAGCATCCCAAACCAAATCCCCCACTTCCCATCTAAGCTCCTTTCTCATCTCTTCCTCACATCCAGATGACCAGTCATTGGGAGCCTCATTCTAATGAGGACTTTCTAGATGGATCTATGTTCCATGTCATCAGAAGGCTGAGTGCACACAGTGCCAGTCAGACAAAACTGCAAGTTGAGCTATTCTTTAGCATTGGAGGCCTCCTATGGCTTTGCCTTTTCCCCTATTTATCCATCAAAAATAACTTTCCGAATTGAATCATAAATACAGTGTGCATAGATTATTAATTTGAAAGACACCAGGCTCCTCTGTCCATTCTCTGGGCCAGAATACTGGAGTGAGTAGCTGTTCCCTTCTCCAGGGACTCTTCCCAATGCAGGGATCAAACCCAGGTCTCCACCATTGCAGGCAAATTCTTTACCGTCTGAGTCACCAGGGACAGCCCAAAACTTTATAGCATCCCTGATGAAGCTGTATAGGCTACGATGGTGACTGACAGGATGGTGTCCCTGAAAGGACATAAAGGATTTCACAATCTCATTCCTTGAGCTGATTTTTAAGAAGTCAGGGAAGGCAGGTTTGGAAACCACAGGTAGATTAGAGTAGTGCAGTTGGTCCAAGAAGAGAGTACAGGGAGAGAGAAACTTGGAGAGGTAGGTAAGAGCCAGGCATTCTTGCCATGCTAAGGAGTTTAGTAAAACAGTATGACTCAGAATTACCAGGTAATGCACTGAAGCTAAGGGATCTCCTAAAACCAGACATTGTACTCTGAACTTAATAGAAATTAGCCAATTTATTTACATGTCTATCCCAATAGTAGGGTAAATGCACCTTGACAAAGGGATATGATCTTTATATGCCTAGAACAATGCCTGAGACACACCAAGATCTGCTGTAATTGAACTACTCCTTAATTCTGGTACAAAAGCATGGATGTCATTATGTGTTATGCTCTTTACTGGCTTCATTTGGTGCTTACCTTGCAGAATATATCTTGCAGTATAGTTGTGATTTTTCCTCATGGGTTATAGATTTTATTCAGTTGTTGTGGTAACTAGCAACATTAAATCATAAAGCATATAAATGTTTAAACACTATTGCCATTTAAAAGTGTTTTGTGACATTTTAAAAATAAAGAGCATTTAGAGATAAATTTTACCTTAGCTTCTAGTTTTATTACTAGTGCTTTATTATAATATACTTGCATATGTGAGTGCTTAGTAATTCAGTTGTGTCCAACTCTTGTGGCCTCATAGGCTGTACGTAGCCTGCCAGGCTCCACTGTCCATGTGATTCTCCAATTAAGAACACTGGAGTGGGTAGCCATTCCTTTCTCCAGGGGATCTTCCTGACCTAGGGATCAAACCCGGGTCTCCTGTATTGCTGGCAGATTCTTTACTATCTGAGCCACCAGGGAAGCCCATAAGATACTTATTTTTAATCATTTTAGAGATAACAGTGGTAAAAAAAATCAGCATTTTATGTATGTCATGACTTTAATGAAAAGCAAATAAAAATAAATGGGTATCATTTAATCATGGTGACAAATTACCATCCACATGGTGGTTTAAAACAACAGAAAATGTTCTCTCACAGTTCTGGAAGCCAGGCATCACAAATCAGATTGGGTTATGCTCCCTCTAACGTCTCTAAAGGAGAGCTTTTCCTAGTTTCTTCCAGCTTCCTGTGGCTCCAGTCACTGCCTGGCTTGTGACTTCATTACTCCAATCTCTGCTTGCATCTTCACATGATCATCTTTTTCTTTTCTTCCTTCTCTATCTCTTAGTGTCTCTTTTTTTAAAAAAAAATTAATTTGTTTATTGATGGCTGTGCTGGGGTCTTCATTGCAACTTGAGGGCTTTCTCTAGTTGCAGCAAGTGGGGGCTATTCTCTAGTTTCAGCGCACAGGCTTCTCATTATGGTGGGTTCTCTTGTGAAGCATGGGCTTCAGTAGTTGTGGTGTATGGGCTCAGCTGCCTCAGGGCATGTGGAATCTTCCCAGATCATGGATTGAACCCATGTCCCCTGAACTGGCAAGCAGACTCTTAACCACTGGATCACCAAGGAAGTCCCTCTTAGAGTCTCTTCTAAAGAAATTTTCCCTCAGATGTAGAGCCCACCAGATAATACAGAATGATCTGAGCTGGGAATCCTCAGTCTTCCCTGGTAGCTCAGTTGCTAAAGAATCTGCCTGCAATGCCAGAGACCACAGTGGGTCAATTCCTGGGTCAGGAAGATCCACTGGAGAAGGGATAGGCTACCTACTCCAGTATTCTTGGGCTTCCCTAGTGGCTCATCTGGTAAAGAATCTTCCTGCAATGCCAGAGACTACAGTGGGTCAATTCCTGGGTCAGGAAGATCCACTGGAGAAGGGATAGGCTACCTACTCCAGTATTCTTGGGCTTCCCTAGTGGCTCATCTGGTAAAGAATCTTCCTGCAATGCAGGAAACCTGGGTTCCATCCCTGGGTTGGGAAGACCCCCTGGTGAAGGGAAAGGCTACCCACTCCAGTATTCTGGCCTGGAGAACTCCATGGACTGTATAGTCCATGGGTTAGCTTACCTATCTTCAGAGATCTTTTTCCAATAAGATCACATCCCACGGTTTAGGGTATGGGCATATCTTTTGGGTAGACCACAATTCAACCTACTATGATCTTGACTAATAACATTACACTTCTGATATTTCTGCTCTGACAACTAGAAACTGGGCTTTGAGAGACTGAAAATGACAATCTTCATTAATATAAAACTATTTTATGTGTAAGTATATAAAAGAAAAGGATAGATCTGCCCTCTACCCTCTATCCTCCAGAAAAGTGTATGTGGAAGATAGGGGGTAGAGAGCAGATAAGATACTTAAGAATTCAAATTAATTTAAAAATATTTAAGAATACTGTGTAAGGAAGATTAAGATTAAAAATGGAAAAACTTTTGTTTGCCAAAAACATGTTTTTGCAGACATCTAGTATTACAGACCTGCTTTATATATTTATGTAGCAATTTAATAGGAGCCAAAAATGTGGTCAATATCAGTGGAACGTTTCTGTTTTAACTTGGCACACCATTATGTGTAAACTGACTGATTTTTACAGTTACTTAAGCATATTTAAATTGGGAGAACTACTGAGACCCCTGAATCCCCCTTTTTTTTCATTATTTTTAATACACAAAAGTCTATCTGTACTGTGCTGTGTGGTCAGAAATGGAATCCGCACCAGTTACTTGAAAATGTGAGGAAGGAATCAAGTTAGTCCTCCTACATAGATTTCTAAATATTATTGAAGTTTCCACACTGTCTCTCTTAATAATTTGCAAAAAGTATTCTTATTGAAAGGGATTTGTCTTCAGTGGAAATTTTAGGAGGAGGGGAATAAAACCTCATATAAAATGCTGGAAAAAAAAAAAAAATCCTGAAGTGAGCTTTTCCAAACCTCAATTTTTGCCTGTCAACATGGACAGAATCTTAAGAAAACTCTGGGCTACTGCTGCCCCTCCCCCACCAGCTCTGTAAAGATAGCTAGTCTTTTAATCTTAGGGTCAGTTCCTTATCTGTGAGCTTTATTTGGCTGCAGAGACCTCCCTAATCTTATTGCTTCTTTCTCCTTTTACTTGACACTTGTGCAGCTTTTGTTACAAAACGGTGACTGTAAGGAGCAGAAACTCACTGAGGCTAGCGCAGATAAAGAATTAGGGTGTTTCGTTGCACGGTACAATGTGCTAAAAGGAAGCACACTCAACAGGAATTGAACTTAGGATCCAGGAAGCCATCAGCAGGCTGGGAGGCTGTCCCTTTTTTGATACTTCTTTGGTTTTCTGTTATCTTCACTTGGCTCCTCTTTTCTCAAATTTATTTATTTATTTGCCCTTACATTTTGGAAAAGTGGCCTCTCTAGGCAATCTTGGTTTATGTCACTTTTGACACCATTATCTGTGATGCCAATTTTCAGACCAACTCCGTGTTAGAAACTTTCACCTGCTGTTTCTTGCTCCCTGCTTCCTGATGCTTTTGATTGGCATCAGGAAGTCAGGTGATCAAAACTTATCCAATCACACCCACCCAATGGGCCCCAGCCCTCTCTCCGTTCTCCTTTCCCTATATCTCCATCCTCTGGGGCTTTGCTGCCAGTCACCCCATACATCCCTCTCCAAATACATCACTATTGATGTATCCACACTTTTGTCCCCCTGAAAATTTATCGCTGCTATTTTTCCTACTCTCCAGTTAGAAGGTGTATTTATTTAAAATGGACATTTTTTTTTTTTTTTTTTTTTTACTCCATACGTTCATTGTATTGAAAAAAATATGGTTCAGAGTGATTCTATTGACTCTCCTTATTGGTCAGATTGCTATTTTGTACGGAGACAATTAGGATAATTCAATAAAACTTTCCTTTGGATGTATTAAAATGCACTAAATCAAGATCTTTATCACATATCAGGATATTTCTACAAAATATTACCTTATTTCAGTTGCTTCTCATCTTGAGAGTTTCTTATTGTTGAGTTTGTTTCTTGTTCAGAAGAATCAACTGTGATGAGTGAAGATGACAGGGTGGCTAAGTCTCTGCTCTCACATAGGAACCAGAGGGTAGAACATTTGCCAGGAAGAAATTCATACTTCAGTATCTTCATTTCTCCAATGCTGGCAGAATCACCACTCACCCACGAGCCCTTCCTCAGTAAAATTGTTCTTCCTGAGCTGATGCTGAGGGGGAGGCTGTCCCTGACATAGGACTCATCAGAAGATTTTCCCCATATTAACTTTTCCCATGATGCTAGAAATGGCACAGACTTTCTTCCTTTGGCTTAGCTCTCCTTGCCTGAGAATCTCCTGAGAGAGTGATGTGTAATCACTGGCAGCAGGAACAAGAGTGGCCTTTGCATCCCCTTCATGCAAATTAGAAAAAGCATCCCTTCTCGTACAGATTAGAAAAGTGTTATAACATTTAGATTTATACTAGAGCAAGGCCTTGTAAATGTTTGCTCAAGAATTGTCATAATAATTATAACAGTTTACACTCTTGTCTACAAACTGCTCCAAACTACTCAACAACTTCAGAATAATTTACTACTCAGTCCCCCAAAATGCATCTATGTTTTTTTGCTGCAAGTAAATTTTAAGAATAAGGAAAGAAGAGACAACACAAATACTCCCAATATACAGTGAATATCAAGGTTAGTGAGAAAGAACAGACTGGGAAACAAAGGTAACTTTCACAGTTGCACAACTTTCCCATTGAATTACATAGAGAAGGTAGTTAACAAAAAGGCTATCTTTGAAAATATTTTCAGATATCATTGAATGCACTGTTCTTCCATTCCAAGAGATTGCAATCAAGTGATTAGATGGACTCAAATATGAAAAGACAAGAAGGATCCTTTTAGATTTCTTTCTATAGACTTGAGTAAACAGCCATAAATAAAAACCTGTATTTATTATGAGGAAAGAATATTTAGAGTCTTAGGGGTAAACAAAGATATTTGAGTGATTTTTTTTGAATTGTTTTTAAGATGTTTCCTTTTTTGGAACAGAGGAAGAAGCTTGATTTTGCTGTGTTATTTTTGTTTTATGAAAAGAATGAGCTGACCTGATGTGGGTTAATTTACCTGGGTGTAACTATTTATTGGTGACCTATAATGTACAATTAACATTCCCAGGTGGCTCACTGTGGCAACCTACTCCAGTATTCCTGCCCAGAAAATCCCATATACAGAGGAGCCTGGCAGGCTACAGTCCATGAGGTCTCAAAGAGTCGGACACAACTGAGCAACCGTGCACACACGCAATGTACAAAGACTTCTTTATACAAGCTGCTCTCCCTGCCTTGGCTTCACACCATCCTTGCAGGATAGAGATGTTATCTGTATGTCATATAGTAGGGACCCTCAGAGGTGAATTTCAGCCTAAGTCCATCAAGCTGCAAGCTTGCGCCTTTCCCATTGTAATTGCTGCTCCACAAACTCAGTTGAATAATAATAATGGTAACGATATTAACATGTGTCATGGGTTGAACTATATCACACAACAATTTATATTATTTAAAAGAATTTCTGTTTATTTCTATTATTAATTGAAGTTCTAACTCCCAGTACTTCAGAATGTGACCTTGTGTGGAGACACACAAGTAATCAACTTAAAATGATCTTTACACAAGTAATCAACTTAAAATGAGGTCATCAGGATGGGCCCTGGTCCAATATAAGTTGTATTGTAAGGAAAAAGAGAAATTTGCACAGACACACACAGGAGAATATCATGTGAAGATCAAGGCAGAAATTGGGTGATGTTAGCAAACCACCAGAAGCTAGGAGCAAGGCCTGGAACAGATGCTCTCTCAGAAGGACCCAACCCTGCCAGCACCTTTGATCTCAGACTTGTAGCTTCCAGAAATGGGAGAAAGTAAATGTCTGTTGTTTCAGCCATTTGTCTGTGGTACTCTGCTACTGATGTCCTAGCAGACTAATACACTGTTTGCCTGAACTCAGATACCATCTGAGTTAAGCATAGACCCTGAATCTCATTTTGGTTGCCTTCCTATGATGCAAGAAGCTTGGAGGAACCAGCTGCTATGAGTTTTGAGAGAGGAAAGGACCAGAGTGGGTTTAGTGATTCTCTTTTGGTGAGAATCAGCTAGGGTTATCTTGGCGGCAAGAGCTGAGGTGTATAAATAGGAATTCCTGCAAATTTTAAAAGCCCTTGCAACCACATTGTTCATTTTTGAGGGTTTTGCCTCATGCTTCCCAATTTTGTTTCTACCTCTTGTTGTAGTAGACAAAGTTCATTGACCTTTATATACTTTGATTAAATTCCAAGCAGAATTTTTATAACATCCCTCAGCTTGCCAACACTGCTGGCCGTATTCCTTGGACTTTATATATCTTGGTGATTCAATGACTCTTCCATGATATTCTCTTGGGCAATGGATAGGAGAGTTGAAAAAAGGAGTATGGGAGAGATGAGGGTAGATAGATTTATAAAAATGGTGCTGGATAGGGAGATGATTTATCCTCGTTATATATATGACAGTTTGTGTCCTAAGAAAAATGGGTTTTTGGATGAAAATAGGATAATTTTCCATTTCTACACACAGCTAATAATTAGTAGAAGGGCAGCTCTCTCCTGCTTGTAAACCACAAGATCACTTGATAACCAATACCATTCATTCAACATGAAAGCTATATTTGGTCTGACCCAAACAAACTTTGTATATATTGTTTTCAAGGAAATCTTCAGCCCAGCCATTAAATATCAGCAAAAGAGTCTTCTTCTTTAGTGTTGAAGAGTATGTCTGTGAACAGAAGTCTGTGCAGTATGTTGAGTTCATTACCTAATCCTTCTAGCTCATCCATCTCTCCTAGGTGGACAGCTCCATGGGAACAGAAACTGAAAGATGAGGCAGGGATGCTCCTCACACACCCCACCCTTGGCTTCTGGGGTTCCCTTTTTATTGTTGTTCAGTCCCTAAATCATGTCTGATTCTTAGTGACCCCATGGACTGCAACACATCAGGTTCCTCTGTCCTCCACTGTCTCCTGGAGTTTGCTCAAATCCATGTCCATTGAGTTGATGATGCTATCTAACCATCTCATCCTCTGCTGCCCTCTTCTCCATCTGCCTTCAGTCTTTCCCAGCATCAATGTCTTTCCCAATGAGTCGGCTATTCGTATAAGGTGGCCAAAGTGTTGGAACTTCAGCTTCAGCATCAGTCCTTCCAGTGAATATTCAGGGTTAATTTTCTTTAGGATTGACTGGTTTGATCTCTTTGCTGCCCAAGGGACTTTCAGGGTCTTCTCCAGCACTACAATTCAAAAGCATCAATTGTTTAGCAATCAGTCTTCTTTATGGGTTCTCTTTCAGTTAAGTTCAGTTCAGTCCCTCAGTCATGTCCAACTCTTTGCAACCCCATGAACTGCAGCATGCCTTGCTCAAACTTGTTTCCATTGAGTCAGTGATGCCATCCAGCCATTTCATCCCCTATCACCCCCTTCTCCTGCTTTCAGTCTTTCCCAGTATCAGGGTCTTTTCCAATGAGTCAGTTCTTTGCATCAGGTGGCCAAAGTATTGGAACTTCAGCATCAGTCCTTCTAATGAATATTCAGGACTGATTTCCTTTAGGATTGACTGGTTTGATCTCCTTGCAGCCCAAGGGACTCTCAAGAGTTTTCTCCAACTCCACAGGTCAAAAGCATCAATTTACCAGTGCAGAGCTTTCTTTACCATCCAACTGTCATATCCATACATGGCTACTGGAAAAACCATAGCTTTGACTAGATGGACCTCTGTTGGCAAAGTAATGTCTCTGCTTTTTAATAGGCTGTCTAGATTTGTCATAGTTTTTCTTCCAAGGAGTAAGAATCTTTTAATTTCATGGCTGCAGTCACCATAGGCAGTGATTTTGGAGTCCGAGAAAATAAAGTCTGTCACTGTTTCCATTGTTTCCCAGTCTATTTGCTAAGAAGTAATGGGACTGGATGCCATGATCTTAGTTTTTTGAATGTTGAGTTTTAAGCCAGCTTTTTCACTCTTCTTTCATTTTCATCAAGAGACTTTTTAGTTCCACTTTGCTTTCTGCCATAAGGGTGGTGTCATCTGTATATCTGAGGTTATTGATATTTTTCCCGGCAATCTTGATTCCAGCTTGTGCTTCATTCATCCAGCCCAGCATTTTGCATGATGTACTCTGAATATTAGTTACATAAGCAGGGTGACAATATATAGCCTTGATGTACTCCTTTCCTAATTTGGAACCAGTCTGTTGTTCCATGTCCAGTTCTAACTGTTGCTTCCTGACCTGCATATAGGTTTCTCAAGAGGCAGGTCAGGTGGTCTGGTATTCCCATCTCTTTAAGAATTTTCCACAGTTTATTGTGATCCACACAGTCAAAGGCTTTAGCATAGTCAGTGAAGCAGAAGTAGATGTCTTTCTGGAATTCTCTTGCTTTTTCTATGATCCAACAGGTGTTGGAAATTTGATCTCTGGTTCCTTTGCCTTTTCAAAATCCAGTTTGAACATCCGGAATTTCCCAGTTCATGCACTGTTGAAGCCTCACTTGGAGAATTTAGAGCATTACTTTGCTACTGTATGAAATGAGTGCAATTGTGTGGTAGTTTGAACATTCTTTGGCATTGCATTTCTTTGGGATTAGAATGAAAACTGACCTTTTCCAGTCCTGTGGCCACTTCTGAGTTTTCCAAATTTGCTGACATATTCAGTGCAGGACTTTCACAGCATCATCTTTTAGAATTTGAAATAGCTCAGCTGAAATTCCATCACCTCTACTAGCTTTGTTCGTAGTGATACTTCATAAGGCCCACTTGATTTCACACTCTAAGGAAATCGAGTCTGGCTATAGGTGAGTGATCACACCATGTGGTTCATCGTGGATCATTAAAATCTTTTTTGGATAGTTCTTCTGTATGTTATTCCCATATCTTTTTAGCATCTTCTGCTTCTGTTAGATCCATACCATTTCTGTCCTTAATTGTGTCCATCTTTGCATGAAATGTTCCCTTAGTATCTCTGATTTTCTTGAAGTGATCCCTAGTCTTTCTCATTCTATTGTTTTCCTTTGAAAACTTTAATATGAATTATTTGCTTCTTAAGAGATGCTTTTCCTATCTAGATCAATGTATCACATATATTATGAACTGATCATAGATGATGATAACACTAATAACAACAATAGTACCTGACATGTAGGTAACATTTTCTATTGGCAGATGTATTGCTAAATATTTTATTTATCTCATTCCTTAATTCAGAGGGAATAATCCCCTTGGTTATTTCAAAACCAGGTAACTAAATTTGCCTTTTAATTTTTCTGTCCACTGAATTTTTCTATCCTTTTAATTTTCTGCTCAGAGCCTGAGTTAGATATGGTTTAAAGTGTTGTTCCCATCTCCTTGGGTCTATCTCTGAGGCTATGGAGTCATAGTCTTTTTGGTCTGCTTCCTCCTCATGCCTTCCTGGTGACTTCTTTGATTAATTGGATTGCATCTCCCCTCGTATGATCCAATTCTCTAATATGTTTTTCGAGGGTCCCTCCTCCAAAATGACACCTGGAATTTCTGTTAGGAAGCATCACTACTTATTCTTTGGATTCATTTGCAAGATCAGCATAATCATTTCCAAAGCCTGTACTAGAGGATCTAATATCTCTGGTACCTTTTGCTACATAAAACCTTCCTGGAATGAACATTGTAGTCATCCTAACTCTAGTCTTAAAACCAACACAGTGTGTCTGTGTTCTTATTGGTTTGCAAGTCCCATGGCCTGCAGCTTCCTTAGCCTATATTCTCTACATCCACCTCTTTCATCATTTTTAGCTCTGCCTTGAATGGCCCATCTCCTTAGAGACTTTTCCTGGAAACCTGTGTTCTGAGTTTGGAACCCTTGCTACATGTTTCTATGCATTTAACCTACCAGATACCTAGCTCATTGTTTTGTGATTGTGTATTTACCGTCTGGAGCTTCCCAGGTAGTGTTAGCGGTCTAAAGAATCCACCTGCCAATGCAGGAGTTGGAGGAGATGTGGGTTTGATCCCTGGGTCAAGAAGATCCCCTGGAGTAGGATATGGCAACTGGCCCCAGTATTCTTGCCTGGAAAAATTCCATGGACAAAGGAGTCTGGTGGGTTATATTCCATGGAGCTACAAAGAGTTGGACACAACTGAGCAACTGAATATACTCACATTTATTGTCTGAACATCTGTGACAAACAATTGACTTGATTTGGTTCTCTGGTACTTAATACAGTATCTGACATCTAAAAGTCAAGCCAGATTATTTATTGAAAGAGTGACAGAAAAAGACTTGTCTCTTTCCTCACTTTTACCAAACTATGTGACTTCTTATGTAAATTGTCCATTATACAGAAAATATCTTTGAGAAGACAATATCTTCCTAAATGGTCTTTGTGTGCTGAGTGCTCAGTAAGGAAGCCAGGTCATAGATAGGTGCCAAATGAAGAAATAAGCAAGTGGGGACCAAGATCTCTAATAAGAATCTCTTACATCATCTTGCATCATGTTTTTGGCAGTGAGAATTCAGAAAGAAGGAGAAACTCTGATTTGCTTCTTAATTTTTCTCTACCACTAATGACTCTCAGACAAAGCACAGCAGTTTTCCTTCCAATTATTTATAGCACCAAGGTTCTTAGTAGTGCTTTGTTTTTCCTTCATAGATATGAAGGTGACTTAGGAAAGAGCCCCATGATGGGAAGGGTGAAGGAACTTGTTATTTATCACTTTCTATTTGTTTTGGATGCTGGGTTACCTAGAATTCCAGAAACAAGTGTTAGAACTAATATTTCTATAAATATGAAAACCTGCTGGCTTTATATCAATCTGTAATGCTGCACTAACTTAGAATGAGAGATGAATATAATTTATGTGTGGTTATAAACAGTAGCCATTCCCTGGATATTTCAGATCCATTTTATAGAGTTGAAACATGCTTGGTTTTTGTTTGTAATTAAAACTGCAACAATTTTTTATTAACTATTGCTCACAGTTCAGTGATTCTCTGAATATTTCTAGGGGCTCTGGTGATGACTGCTAGGCAGGTGCAGATGAACGTGAAATAATGTGCATATATAAGCACATTTTTGATAACTGAAAGCTTTCATGTGCTCAACTAAAGTTCAAACAACTTGGAACGAAGAGGCGGAACCAACAAGTTTTCAAAACGCTGCTGGATGTTGGATTTTGACAAGGTCAAACTGAGTTTATTACTCAATGGCTCAGTAGTTTCCACTCAAATCTCTAATAAAATAAGCATCCTGTATAATTCCTCCTTTGGAAAGCTCTGTTCCACTCATGCACACCTTTGGTGTAACGTCTGAAAGTCTAGTTTCCAAAGAGATTTGGTTGATTTGGATGTGGGACGGGCGGACCAGTCAGTGGCTCTTGATTCAGCAGTTGTTGCTGTTGTTCAGTCACTCTGTCCTGTCTGACTCTGCAATCCATGGACTGCAGCACACCAGACTCAGCAGACCAGCCTCCTTATTTGTCTGATTCTATAGTTTGGCTTCTGTAATGAGATAATTTGAGTCTGTTTTCTGCTGAGAACTTTTTCTGAAAAGCAATAAAATTATGGAAAGTTACAAGGTCAGTTTTAGGCTCTGTTGTTTGCTAAGAGTGTCATTTTTCATTAGTATTAATAATATACATGACCTCTCTATATCCTTCAAAAGGTATAGTAAGCTAAATTCTCCCAGTGTTGAATTAAATTGTCTTATTTATGTTGGGCTTCCCTGATAGCTTAGTTGGTAAAGAATCCACCTGCAATGCAGGAGACCCTGGTTCAATTCTTGGGTTGGGAAGATCTTGAAAAGGGATAGGCTACCCACTCCAGTATTCTTGGGCTCTTCTGGTAAAGAATCTGCCCGCAATGTGGGAGACCTAGGTTCAATCCCTGAGTTGGGAAGAGCCCCTGGGGAAGGGAAAGGCTACCACTCTAGTATTCTGGCCTGGGGAATTCCATGGACTGGTCCATGGGGTTGTAGAGTCAGACACGACTGAGTGACTTTCACTTTTTTGTGTACTGAGTATAATGGACCTTTGGGGTACATGTTAAGAGTTTGGGAGGAGAAAAAGCTATTTCTGGACTTTGATAGGTGAACATAAAATCTTTAAAAAGTGTATTAGATTTTAAGCTTTTTAAGGGAATGTATTCTAGGAAAGATAGAAGGCAGAAGAAGAGGGTGACAGAGGATGAGATGGCTGGATGGCATCACCAACTCAATGGACATGAGTTTGAGCAAACTCTGGGAGATGGTGAAGGACAGGGAGGCCTGGTGTGCTGCAGTCCATGGCGTCGCAAAGAGTTGTACAAAACTGGGCGACTGAACAACAGCAACAACAACAAAGGGGAGGCAGCAGTCATCATTTTATAAGTAGCTACTGAGTACTTGAGATGACTCAGTCATTGTGCTAGATTTTGAAAATGTAAAGGAAGAAAAAAACAGTAACTTTACAGTCATAGTTACTGTCTTTAGGGAGTTCACCAATGGGGAAGATAGAAACAAAGACAGCTAATTACACTGTTGTTTTTTTTTTAAACTGGTATGCTTGAGATTATGCACTCAGTATAATGACAAATCAATTGATCATGAAGTGTGTGTATGATGGGAGTGAGTTTTTCAGACAGAGGTGCCTGAGCAATGCCATGGTGGTACAAGTGAGAAAGACCCTAGGTGGCCAAGGGAAGCTGCAAACCATTTTATGTTGTAGATTTATCATGGATTAGCAATACATTCTAGTTGAGGCTGGACAATTAGGTAGTGTCAGATTTTGGAGGGGATCACATGCCTGGTTAAGGACCTTAAATTTTACTTTTGAGCAAAGAAAAGCAGTGACATGAATCACATTTATCTTTAGGTGGTTTATCCTGGAGATTCTGGTGAAGAGGGGACTGTAATTAGCAAAATAAATTAAGGGACACCCATCAGCAGCCTTATTTTGTAGTTAGCAAAATAAATTAAGGGACATCCATCAGAGAAAGGATGAAGGCCTGAATCAGGGCACTGGGCACTGGGGACTGGCTATGTGAATGAACATAACTTCTTGGAGACAACAAGAGATTTAGAAGATGAGGGGAGGGAGTGCCCGGGAGAGGGAGGATAAACAAGACTCTCAGGTTTGAACTTCAGTGACCAGACGGATGATGGGTCTGCCAACTAAGAGGATGCAGAAGAAGTAGGTCCAGTGGGAAGCCAAAGCATTTTTTTTTGACACCTTGAATTTGACTTGTCCATGGGATCCACCAAAGCAGATGTCCATGATGTAGTTATGTACACTAGTCTGAATATCCGGGTGGATATCTGGATTGAATATTTCAACTTGGAGACTCTCAGAAAATAAATGATAATTGGATGGAGGCTGAGAGTTTTTTGGAGGGAGAAGAGAGTTCAGAAGAATAGGGAGGCTGAGGATGGGAATACTCAGAATGTCAACACAAAAGAAGGATGTATCTGTATATTTAGGCAGGCTCAGGGCCCAACACAGGTGCATGTAAAAATTTAATAAATATAAAATGACTAGATTATTCATGAATACATTCTGAATGAGTAAATTAAAGTTAAAAGGTACATTTAGGTAAAGAAGTTTTTGGTAGTGACTCTCATCCCTGAGTATACAATGAATCATGGAAGATCCTTTAGAAATGATCAGTGAGGAAGTCTTACTCCCTAGCTGCTGCTGCTGCTGCTAAGTCGCTTCAGTCATGTCCGACTCTGTGCAGCCCCATAGACGGCAGCCCATCAGGCTCCTCTGTCCCTGGGATTCTCCAGGCAAGAATACTGGAGTGGGTTGCCATTTCCTTCTCCCCTTGCTCTAGGGTAGGGCTGAGACAGAGACACAGGCTCCTGTGTGTAGATTTTTAAGTCTCCATGTGATCCCAGTGTGAAGCCAAGGAGAAGAACTACTGCTCTAGAGGAAATAAGAATGAACTGGGAGGGTAAAGTGAAGGTAACACCCTGGCTGGGGAATGGGAAATGAGGCAAGAAAAAAATCAAGTGATGCAGTTTTAGGAAACAGGGAAAATTAGGATTAGAAAGAACATATTCCATAAGAAACCAGGCAAAGATCTTTTCCTAAGAAAAATTGACTGAAAGAATTGGGTTAAAGAGCAGAACAAGTCTGGAAATAGGTGCATGCCCTCCAGGCACTGGGCATGTGTGTGTTGCTCTGCATTCTGTCTGGTAGGCACACCACGGGTACATTAAACTGGAAAATCAAGAAGTTAATCATCACTGACTGATACCCAGAACATTCTGAGGGGCTAAAATAGTCTCCACTGGAAGCAGTCCTGTCCATCCTGGGGTCTGGAGGGTTCAAAGCACAGGGATGTCCTGTGAAGGAACGGTATGTGCACTCAGGTATTGACACCAGTGGGCCTGGTTGCCAGGAATTGCCCAGTTTTACTGATAGACAGCTGTCATTATGGGCATGTTACCTCCCATTCTTAGTTGTGGGTGTAAGTTGGGATAAAGTGGAAGGCATTTTTGGCACTGAGGATTTGATCGAGACATCTCAGGCATGAGTGTGTTGCCTCAGTCATGTCTGACTCTTTGTGACCCTATGGACTGTAGCCTGGTAAACTCCTCTGTAGGGCTTTCCAGTCAAGAATACTGAAGTGGGTTGCCATGTCCTTCTCCAGAGGATATTTCCAACCCAGAGATTGAACTCACATTTACTGCATCTCCTACATTTACCACTGAACCACCTGGGAAGCCCTAGAGATGCTTCAAGTATTCTCCAAACAGGGATACTGGTCTAATCAAGCTATCACTTAGGTGGCCTGGAAGCCAAAGCTTCTGAAGGTTAATTTCAGTTTCAAGATTCTATTGTTAAAAGAACAAGCCACTGGATGTTCATTCTAAAGATGAGAGGTCATTTTGTATGAAAAGAATGTAATTGTTGCTCAACGTTGGAGTTCTCTGACAAATAAGAACAGAGAAAGAGAAAGTGAGAGAGGGAGGAAGAATAAGTAAGGGCAGGAGTATGAGGGGATTGGGGAAGAGAGACCCTGCAACCAGGACAATATATGAGCAAGCACAGGGCCATACATTCTAATTGTTGTAAACCCCGTGATCCAGTTGGCTGTGGCACATCTTAGAAACATGTGGGGTTGTTCAGTATAATTATTGGCTTTGGATGTTAGAGACTTCTTCCATTCTGTGATGCAGAGCAGGAGGACCTTATGTTCACTGTTGCCTTCCATGCTGAATCTCTAATAAATACAAGCATGTTAGGAACTGTCCTCTGGTAGGCTTTGTTGCTGACAGTGCACAGGTTAGTCCTTGTCCCATACCTGGGACTTACCTGGGTGCTCATGTATTTCGTGGCTTCTCTGCCCCAATGTATGAGGCTGACACCTGGGTGGGGGAATCAGTCAGAAATGATAAGAAATAAGACATCATGGTGTCATGTCTGAACCTAGAGGTATGGTTTGACTAGGGTCTTTTGGATACACATGGCTTCCAAGAATAGGCCATTTTGCAGAAATATGCTGGTGAGATTTATGAGCCACTGGTACAGCTAAAGAGCTACTTCCCCTCAGAAATCCTAGAAAGCATTACTCTCATATGTACCTAGAAGCTGCAAATTATTACTAGCTGCTTCATAAGCAATGGCATAAATTTCAACTAACTTCTTTCCTTCCTTCTTTCTCCTTTCCTTCTTCCTTCATTTCTTCCCTCCCTCTATCTCCCTTCCTCCCTTCCTTCATTCTTTCTCTTTTTCTCTCTGTCCTTCCCTCCTTTTCTCCCTCCCTTCTTCCCTCCCTTCCCTGTATAGTGTGTGTCTACTATGTGTCAGCTGTGGGTTAGGCACTGAGGATAAAATGGTGAGCTATCAAGGACACAGTCTTGTTCTCATGGAGTTTGCAGACTAGTGAGGACAGGGTGGTGGGTGAGGAGGCAGGCATAAATCAAGAATGTCCTAATGAATGTAGGGTTATATACTCAGGGAAGTTCTCCTAAGGAAACACATACATAAGAGCATATTACTGAGCAGTGACTACACTGATGAATCTGAAAAGGCTTCTTAGTGGAAGTGGGTTTAAAGCTGAGATTGGGAAGAATTAAGGGCTGAGGCAGGAGCGATGGATGGGGTCAGAACATGTAAGAAATTGAGGATTGTATTAAACCTATGAGAAGTTATTGAATGGCTTTAAGTGGAGGTGAGTGATATAGATATTTGAAAAAAATTACTCTGGCCACTGTCTGGTGGACACATGGGGAAGAAGGACAAAATAAAAGTGAGAAGACCAGTTAATAAGTTACTGTATAAGTCTAGGCAAGAAAGGACAGTGTGTATGACTATCATCGTTATGGGGAAAGTATAGACATGTGGGGAATTCCAGGCTCTCTAGGGATATAATTTATGGTGCTGCTGATCAGATTTGAGGGTTGTTTTTTTTGTTTTTTTTTTTTGGCTGCACCATGTAACATGTGGGCCTCACTCATGGTTCAGATGGTAAAGAATCTGCCTGCAATGCAGGAGACCTGGGATTGATCCCTGGCTTGAAAAGATCCACTGGAGAAGGGAATGGCAACCCACTCCAGTACTCTTGCCTGGAGAATTCCATGGACAGAGGAGCCTGGTGGGCTACAATACATAGGGTTGCAAAGAGTCAGACACAGCTAAGCAACTGATGCATGTGACATGAAAGATCTTAGTTTCCTAACCAGAGATTGAACCTGCTTCCCCTGCATTAGAATCATGGAGTCTTAACCACTGGACCACCAGGGAAGTCCTGGATTTTGGACTGAGGAAGAAGGAGGGATGGCCTCTGGTCTTCAGTCTTGCAAAATCAAAAGAGGAAGAACAGGTTTTCTGTTGCTTTGGCATGGGTGTACAGAACAAACCATGAGTTAATTTTCAGTGTCTTGAGTATTCTGGGAGAGACCTAAGAACAGATGTTCAGCAAATACAGCCTCAGACCTGACCTTTGAAATTCCTTCTTGATACCCTTGCATACAACACTCCCAAGAGTACCTGTGCATCACCCCTTGGAGGAATTTTCCATTTTGTTGTTTATCTTTACTCTATTTGATGGCTGGCTACACAGCCTTACCAAGAAGCATGGGCCACCATTACATGAGTTTGATTTACTCCCACAACTAGGGGATGATGTGGTTCTCTATCGCTAAACTCATATGCATGGGCCCAGTTTATCCTTGCAGTGGCTGTCATGGTTTTAGGAGTCATCTGACATAGCAGGAAAAATGCTAGTTAGATACAGTCGATCCCCAGTTGGGCTCAGCCATGACTAGCAATGTGACTTGCCCACTGTGATTTCCCTAGATCAATAATCCCTCCTGAGAGAGAGAGAAGCAGTTGAGCTAGATAATCAATGAGACCATCTGGCTCTAAAATCTCATTTATTCTAATTTCTAATCTCAATCTGTACTAATCAAGTCTCTTGGGGAATAGAGATAAATATGTTTCTAGATGTAGGGAGTAATATTTGGCCATTTCAGAATCTCTCATGTTTGGTTTGCTCAGTGGAGCCTCAAATTACCCATTTTTCATTTATCATCACTTAATCTTGTTACTTATCATTTTTGCTGCTGCTGCTACTGCTAAGTCGCTTCAGTCGTGTCCAACTCTGTGTGACCCCATAGACGGCAGCCCACCAGGCTCCCCCGTCCCTGGGATTCTCCAGGCAAGAACACTGGAGTGGGTTGCTGTTTCCTTCTCCAATACATGAAAGTGAAAAGTGAAAGTGAAGTTGCTCAGTAAGTGTCCGACTCTTCATGACCCCATGAACTGCAGCTTACCAGGCTCCTCTGTCCATGGGATTTTCCAGGCAAGAGTACTGGAGTGGGTTGCTATTGCCTTCTCCAACTTATCATTTCTAGCAACTTTTAAATAGGGATAAAGAATGTAAGACAAATGCTAACAAGTAGGAAAGGGGAAATTAACAATAACACAATAATAGTGGGAGACTTTAGTACCCCACTCACACCTATGGATAGATCAACTAAATAGAAAATTAACAAGGAAACACAAACTTTAAATGATGCAATAGACCAGTTAGACCTAATTGCTATCTGTAGGACATTTCACCCAAAAACAATAAATTTCACCTTTTTCTCAAGCACACACGGAACCTTCTCCAGGATAGATCACATCCTGGGCCATAAATCTAGCCCTGGTAAATTCAAAAAAATTGAAATCATTCCAAGCATCTTTTCTGACCACAGCGCAGTAAGATTAGATCTCAATTACAGGAGAAAAATTATTAAAAATTCCAACATATGGAGGCTGAACAACACGCTACTGGATAACCAAAAATCACAGAAGAAATCAAAATATGCATAGAAACGAATGAAAATGAAAACAACCCAAAACCTGTGGGACACTAAAAGCAGTGCTAAGGGGACGGTTCATAGCAATACAGGCATACCTCAAGAAACAAGAAAAAATTCAAATGAATAACCTAACTCTACACCTAAAGCAGCTAGAAAAGGAAGAAATGAAGAACCCTAGGGTTAGTAGAAGGAAAGAAATCTTAAAAATTAGGGCAGAAATAAATGTAAAAGAAACAAAAGAGAGCATAGCAAAAATCAACAAAGCCAAAAGCTGGTTCTTTGAGAGGATAAATAAAATTGACAAACCATTAGCCAGACTCATCAAGAAACAAAGGGAGAAAAATCAAATCAATAAAATTAGAAATGAAAATGGAGAGATCACAACAGACAACACAGAAATACAAAGGATCATAAGAGACTACTATCAGCAATTATATGCCAATAAAATGGACAACTTGGAAGAAATGGACAAATTCTTTGAAAAGTACAACTTTCCAAAACTGAACCAGGAAAAACTAGAAAATCTTAACAGACCTATCACAAGCACGAAAATTGAAACTGTAATCAGAAATCTTCCAGCAAACAAAAGCCCAGGTCCAGATGGCTTCACAGCTGAATTCTACCCAAAATTTAGAGAACAGCCAACACCTATCCTACTCAAACTCTTCCAGAAAATTGCAGAGGAAGGTAGACTTCCAAACTCATTCTATGAGGCCACCATCACCCTAATACCCAAACCTGACAAAGATGCCAAAAAAAAAAAAAAAGAAAACTATAGGCCAATAGCACTGATGAACATAGATGCAAAAATCCTTAACAAAATTCTAGCAAACAGAATCCAACAACACATTAAAAAGATCATACATCATGACCAAGTGGGCTTTATCCCAGGGATGCAAGGATTCTTGAATATCTGCAAATCAATTAATGTAATACACCACATTAACACATTGAAAAATAAAAACCATATGATTATCTCAATAGATGAAGAGAAAGCCTTTGACAAAATTCAACATCCATTTATGATAGAAACCCTCCAGGAAGCAGGAATAGAAGGAACATACCTCAACATAATAAAAGCTATATATGAAAAACACACAGCAAACTATCCTCAATGGTGAAAAATTGAAAGCATTTCCCCTAAAGTCAGGAACAAGACAAGGGTGCCCAATTTCACTACTACTATTCAACATAGTTTTCAAAATTTTGGCCACAGCAATCAGAGCAGAAAAAGAAATAAAAGGATTCCAAATTGGAAAAGAAGAAGTAAAACTCTCACTGTTTGCAGATGACATGATCCTCTATATAGAAAACCCTAAAGACTCCACCAGAAAATTACTAGAGCTAATCAATGAATATAGTAAAGTTGCAGGATATAAAATCAACATACAGAAATCCCTTGCATTCTTATACACTAATAATGAGAAGATAGAGAAATTAAGGAAACAATTCCATTCACCACTGCAATGAAAAGAATAAAATACTTAGAAATATATCTACCTAAAAAAACAAAAGACCTATATATAGAAAACTATAAAACACTGGTGAAAGAAATCAAAGAAGACACTAATAGATGGAGAAATATACCGTGTTCATGGATCAGAAGAATCAATATAGTGAAAATGAGTATTCTACTCAAAGCAATCTATAGATTCAATGCAATCTCTATCAAGCTACCAATGGTATTTTTCAGAGCTAGAACAAATAATTTCACAATTTGTATGGGAATACAAAAAACCTCAAATAGCCAAAGCAATCTTGAGAAAGAAGAATGGAACTGGAGGAATCAAGCTGCCTGACTTCAGGCTCTACTACAAAGCCACAGTTATCAAGACAGTATGGTACTGGCACAAAGACAGAAATATAGATCAATGGAGCAAAATAGAAAGCCCAGAGATAAACCCACGCACCTAAGGACACCTTATCTTTGACAGAGGAAGCAAGAATATACAATGGAGAAAAGACAATCTCTTTAACAAGTGTTGCTGGGAAAACTGGTCAACCACTTGTAAAAGAATGAAACTAGAACACTTTATAACACTATACACAAAAATAAACTCAAAATGGATTAAAGATCTAAACATAAGACCAGAAACCAAAAAACTCCTAGAGGGGAACTTAGGCAAAACACTCTCCGACATAAATCACAGCAGGATCTGTTATGACCCACCTCCCAGAATATTGGAAATAAAAGCAAAAATAAATAAATGGGACCTCATTAAACTTAAAAGCTTCTGCACAACAAAGGAAACTTTAAGCAAGGTGAAAAGACAGCCTTCAGAATGGGAGAAAATAATAGCAAATGAAGCAACTGACAAAGAATGAATCTCAAAAATATACAAGCAACTCCTGCAGCTCAACTCCAGAAAAATAAATGACCCAATCAAAAAATGGGCCAAAGAACTAAACAGACATTTCTCCAAAAAAGACATACAGATGGCTAACAAACACATGAAAAGATGCTCAACATCACTCATTATCAGAGAAATGCAAATCAAAACCACAATGAGGTACCATTTCATGCCAGTCAGAATGGCTGTGATCCAAAAGTCTACAAGCAATAAATGCTGGAGAGGGTGTGGAGAAAAGGGAACCCTCTTACACTGTTGGTGGGAATGCAAACTAGTACAGCCACTATGGAGAACAGTGTGGAGATTCCTTAAAAAACTGGAAATAGAACTGCCTTATGACCCAGCAAGCCCACTCCTGGGCATACACACTGAGGAAACCAGAATTGAAAGAGACATGTGTACCCCAATGTTCATCGCAGCACTGTTTATAATAGCCAGGACATGGAAGCAACCTAGATGTCCGTGAGCAGACAAATGGATAAGAAAGCTGTGGTACATATACACAATGGAGTATTACTCAGCCATTAAAAAGAATACATTTGAATCAGTTCTAATGAGGTGGATGAAACTGGAGCCTATTATACAGAGTGAATTAAGCCAGAAAGAAAAACACCAATACAGTATACTAACGGATATATATGGAATTTAGAAAGATGGTAATGATAACCCTGTATGCGAGACAGCAAAAGAGACACAGATATATAGAACAGTCTTTTGGACTCTGAGGGAGACAGCGAGGGTGGGATGATTTGGGAGAATGACATTGAAACATGTATAAGATCATATGTGAAATGAATCACCAGTCCAAGTTCGATGCATGATACAGGAAGCTTGGGGCTGGTGCACTGGGATGACCCAGAGGGATGGTATGGGGAGGTTCAGGGTGGGGAACATGTGTACACCCGTGGCAGATTCATGTTGATGTATGGCAAAACCAATACAATATTGTAAAGTAATTAGCCTCCAATTAAAAGAAATAAATTTATTTTTAAAAATAAAATAAAAAATAAAAATAAAGAAACATGTATATCATATGTGAAACGAATCTCCAGTCCAGGTTTGATGCATGATACAGGATGCTCGGGGCTGGTGCACTGGGATGACCCAGAGGGATGGTATGGGGAGGGAGGTGGGAGGGGGGGTTCAGGATGGGGAACACGTGTACACCTGTGGCAGATTCATGTTGATGTATGGCAAAACCAATACAATATTGTAAAGTAATTAGTCTCCAATTTAAATAAATTTATATTAAAAAATAAGTAGGAATAAAGAAACATTTTTGTAATGCTAATTTTGATTCATGGGCCATGGTTGACCTCTGGTTCTCTATTAAGAAGGATTCTGGTTCAGCTGGGAGGAGAAAGAGCCATGATTGATTGGAAATGTCAGTCTTTCATATGGGATGAGAAGTGGTTGCATCTTGAATGTCGTGTCTTGCCATCCCTGGGTTGGGAAGATCCCCTGAAGCAGAGCATGGCAACCCACAACAGTATTCTTGCCTGGAGAATTCTAGGGAGAGAAGAGCCTGGTGGGCTATAGTCCATGGAGGTCACAAAAAGTTGGATATGACTGAGCAACTAACATTTTCACTTTCACTTGCCATCTCAGTTCTGAAATCTGGATCTCATATTTGCCCTGCCGATACATGAGCACTATCTGGTGGTTAAAAAAAGTAATTGCAGGATTATACTTTCCCAAACTTGTTCTGGAGCTGAAATTTTCCACTATCCTTTTTATTTTGTTGTGTTGAATTCTAATGCCATTTCCAGCTATCTGATGGGGTAATGCTGGGGGTGGGGGGAGGGGCAGTGTGACTATGTGTCTGGTTCACTTTGTTTACTAGTTAGCACAGTTTTGCACTTCCTACAGAAAGTAGAAAATGATCTACTTTTCCGTTTCCAAAAGGAAAATCTATTGAAATAAATCCATCTTTCTTTGTAGGTTGAAAATCATGCAGGATCTCAGGGTTAGCCTTCCAAACTAGTACCTTTCAGTTTTCATGTGCATATATATCAGTTAAAATCCAGATTCCTAGAGTCTAATCCCAGAGATTCTGATTCAGTAGGTCTGGGTGAAGCCTTTGATTCTGGCAACCTGCTTGTCTGGGACTGTACATAAAGGAGCAAATGTCTCAACAGTACTAATAATTGTGTACCAACAAAGATACAGGTAGATTACTTAGAAGAGCTGAATGGTTGGTAGTGAGACAATCCCCTAAAAACACTTAATTTTGATAAACAATACTGCTTTCTAAATTCTTGATATGAATTGGTTTTTATATGATATGCTTCTTACTAAGAATAAAACAAAGGAAAACATGCTAGTCGATTATATTCTGGACAAAGTGTGATTGAGCACCTAAAACACCCACTATGTATACCACAAAGTGTGGTTACATAATTGTTATTTTATTTTTTTAATTGTTTCACTCAACTACAAAAAATGATCCTTGCCCACCATATGAAATTCAGACAGTGCAGAAAGGCATAAAATAGAAAGTGAAGACATATCCTCTCCCAAACCCTACCTCTCAGATTTAATAATGTCATTACAGCTTTTGAAGAGTTTGTTGTGAACTTTTAGGCTTTTTCCTGTGCTTATGTAAATCTTATCTCTGTATTCACATAAATAATTTAGAGGGAAAAAAAATCAATATCTTTTTTCTTTCTAAAAGGGAAATTATATTTTCAGTCCTACAGGATGAGTTTCAAAGGGGCCAAAAGTAGATTTTCTTTCTCTCATATTTCTGCACTTGGCTTATTGACACTTAAGATGCAAAATTTTAAACACCTTTCCAAATAAGTGCACACCCTTATTTGTTTCCCACTATTTTCCTTGTGTTAGTTAGTCTGGTTCCCATCATCTGATTATAGACCCTAATTTTTATTCTTTCGTATCTCACAAAATACCTTATGTGAGATCCCTGATATTAATAAATATATAACTGACACATTTTATTGCACTTTGAAGTATTCTGACATCACCATGGATCACCCTCTCAGATCTGGGATGTAATATTAATAATGCTTATTCGTTGATTCCATAAGCATTTCTTGAGCTCCCTACTATGTGCCAGGTGTTAAGTATATACCTGTGCCAGACACTGGGGATACAAACGTGAATAAGTGAGAAGGCGATAGCTCCTGCCCATGTCATATTGACAAGGCAAGGAAAGACAAAACCCTGGGGTGTTTTGCTGCAGTTTAATTTTATAACGATGGAACTTGGTATTTGGGAGATTTTTAATGAGAATGGGCTTCCCTGGTAGCTCAGCTAGTAAAGAATCCACCTGCAAAGCAGGAGACCCTGGTTTGATTCCTGGGTCAGGAAGATCCCCTGAAGAAGGGATAGGCTACCCACTCCAGTATTCTGGCCTGGAGAATCCCATGGACTGTATGGGGTCCATGCGGTCACAAAGAGTTAGACACTACTGAGCAACTTTCACTCACTTTAATGAGAACAAGAAAATCCTGGTAACTTTCCTCCCTTCACTTGATATGAAAGGATGAAATCATCACTAGCATTGAGATTACTTCCCCAGCTTTGGCCAGAACCCAGTTTGGTGAAATACATCTGGAGGTCACATGCAGAGTGGGGTAGTCCAGAAAATAATTCTCTCTCCATGAATGTATCGAAGGATACGCAAGGGCAAGACTGAGAAGATATTATTTTGTACTGAGAGAGGTATGCACATCGGGACTTACAGGAAAAGTGATGAGCTTTATTAATTTATTGCTTAGGGCAATGGAGTGTGTAATAATGTTTTTTGACCAATGCAAAGGTGGGATATGAATTCTTGCTACCAAGTTGACTCATGCTTTATATAACCCCTGTTTTGCATTAGGCACCATTGGCGTATTGTATAGAGTTAGATCATTATATAAAGACTATCGTTGCTGACAAGTCAGCTCTTAATAGCATGGTTGTGTTATCTGGATATTGAGAACGCTAGGATTTGTTCTTCGGTGGCATAAGTTACTTTATTATTAGGATATCTTAGGAAGCTCACTGATTGAAATAATTAGAAGCAAATTGCTCATATCCACATTGGTTAGGATAAGCTTCTTAGCAAATCACCACTTCACAATCATCCCAGATTGGGCTTCTGGAAAAAAAACCCTTATGCACTTTTATTAGCAAGTGTAAAGACTGTATGTATATAGGTTTTAAATTTAATACTTGATAATCTTCTGCCAACAGTTGAGCAGCACTTAATGAGCTTAGCCTCTTTGCAATTAAGATGCTCTGAATCTGGGTGAGATGGGATGGAGGGAGGTCTTGGTTGTTTCAGTTAATTTCCTAGGTGGCACATGCTGCTTTCCCTTTGATACCCTTTCCTGGCTATGGGCTGCTCGCTATGCTGAGAGGAGGAGGCTTGGGAAGGAAGGTCTGGTCTGACAGGTTAATTATACCTGTCTCTCACCTGCTGCTCAGCAGCCTCATCCCCTGTGTCTGTAATGGCAGGCTTTGCAGGGAAGTCAGCCCTTCTTGTCTGATTACTGTCAATGAGATGGGGGAAAAAAAAAAAAAAAGGCAGAATTGAATGTACAAAAAACATTACAGATAGAAACTAAGAAGTTGGATTTAGACCTACCTCACTGGTTATTCTGTGAAAATTTGAGAGTTTACACAAGAACTCAGATTATTTTGTGTCTGTAATTTATCTAACAAGTAGGGGGAAAATAACCTCTCCAAGAATATCATTTTAATGTTAGCACTAGATATTTTTTTTCTGATGTGCCTTATCTTATCTTATTGGTTAAATTCAGATTTTTTTCAAACTTTAGTCATTTGATATAAGCTTCACAATTTTCCATATCCCAGGAAGACCTGTGGTATCATTTACTTATATCCCAGGAAGACCTGTGGTATCATTTACTTATAATTTTTCTTCATATCGACTCTTTTTTAACTTATGTGACCCTGAGAAAGAATATTAATAAATCACAAGGTTAGTTTTATTATAAAACAACTATACATCATTAGTCTTATTTTTAATTTTCTTTTAATATATACTCAAATAAACTCATGGCTATGAAGATGTAAGTATGTTTTTCTGTGAGCTGCTATAATTCTTCTACATATAACATAGCACATAACACATAACACACCTGGAGAAACCCTGCTTTTGTCCAAGCTTGTCCTCCCTGTGATCATTGATGTTGATGTTAACGTAGATCCAGGCACCTGCTAGCTGCCCAGTTAGAACTTCTACTTGATTCCAGACATCAAGGCCACTTCGGGGCTTGCACTAGGCTGGCTCTATCACAGGCCCAGCCTAGCTCTCACCTCCATCTTCCCAGTATTGTGCCTTCTGTCTTTCTGTAGATCATTTGCTCTCACACATCACATGCTCTTTAGAACATTAAGCCTGCTGCCCTTGCTTTCAACCTCACACTGCTTTGCACACACGAGGTGGCCTGTGAATCATTTCCAGGTAACTCAGGGGAGCACTGGACGCCTCACCAGGTAGGAATCGAAAAGTGCTACTTAAACCCATTTTCTACACTTCCCTTCGCTCTGTCTCAAGGCTCTTTACACAAAATGCTTTTGTTGAGTGTTTTTTCTCTTCCTTTTCCTCCCACTTTTGATCCAGGCAAGAGGTAGTGTGGGAAATAATGTATTTTCCCCTACTTGCTTAGTGAATTTTCAATAGTGTAGGTGGGTGGCAAAATCTTTGCTGCAGCATTCACCAAGAATTTTATAGTGGTGTTATAATATTTTTACTGTGCTTATTGAAGCTTGTATGTTTTTCAGAATGCATCAATATACTTAATAATTTGAAACTTTGGCAAATCTCAAATAACTTATATTTGGCTTTGGAAATTATAGTCATGTTGGGTTTTGTAACAGGCTTTCTTTTCTGGTTATGTATGATTTTGGCAATATTCAGCTAAAATAAGAAATAATAGAGATTGATATGTTTCCAATGGATGGCTTTAGGTGAATGAGAAATAGAGAATATAGGAACAGATTTTGATGTCTCAGAAAAACAGGACAAGACATTCATCTGTAGGATGATTTTTTTAAGTTTTTATGCAATTTCTAAAGGTTACTTTCCATTTACAGTTATTACAAAACATTGGCTATATTTCCCATGTTGTACAGTACATCTTTGTGGCCTATCTTACCCTAATAATTTGTATAATACCTCCTATTCCCCCACTCCTATGTTACCCGCCTCCCCACTCAGGATTCTTTGTTAATTTCCTTGATACCGTTTATTCAGGGAACTTCCAAACATAATGTCTGGTATCTCAGGCATTTCTGCCCACACTGCTAGATGAACACAGTACCAGAATTGAATTCAGGACTCTTTACAGATCTATGTATTGTGTGTGGTTGTCAAAAAAAAAAAAGAATCCAAGTTCCCTACAGGAACAGAGTATGTCAGCAACAATATTGACTTTATTTCATTTGGGAATCCCCAGGAATACTTAGTGCTGCTATAGACCAGCTCTTACAGTGATGATCTTTTACCTTTTCTATTTGTTGTAAATGACAATAGAAGAGATTGGAAAGCTTTGTCAGGCCTAGACGCCTGGCTTGATTCTGTAGACAGAGGAAAGCCACCGGCAGGCTTGAAGCAGGAGAGTCTGGTGATGAAATCTATGTTTTAGAAAGATCACTGCAGCTGAAATTTGTTGTGGAGGGCAGGGGGATAAGGCAAGCAGCTTGGTTAGGAAGTCTCTGCAATGTTCTCACTGAGGCTTGATAAAGACAGAAATTTAGTCATAGTGGCCATGAGGATGGGGACCAAGGGAAATATTTCAAGTTTATTGAGAATGTTAATGTAATAGAACTTGGTGGCATGGGACTCTGGCAAATAGAGAAGGGGGCTTGAAGATGACTCCCAAACCCCTGGTCTGTGTGACTGGGTGACCAATGATGTGACATCTTACGCAGTCTTAGTCACGTGTGAACATACTGAAATTCAGGTATCAGTCACCATTTATTAAAAATTTTTCCCAGTTTCTAACACCATTGCTTTTATGTTGGGTTGGTCAAAAAGTTCTTTCAGAGTTTTCCATGGGATGTTACAGAAAAACCCAAACTTTTTGTCCTACCTAATAAATAATTTATTTTTATTAGGTGTGAGTATACTGAATTTGAGATCTCAGCTATCATGTATTGGAGATAATTTATCATTTCTGTTGCCTTCAGTTCATTCACTCAGTCATGTCTGACTCTTTGCGACCCCATGAACCATAGCATGCCAGGCCTCCCTGTCCATCACCAACTCCCAGAGTTCACCCAAACTCATGTCCATTGACTCGGTGATGCCATCCAACCATCTCATCCTCTTTCGTCCCCTTCTTCTCTTGCCCTCAATCTTTCCTGGCATCAGGGTCTTTTCAAATGAGTCTGCTCTTCACATCAGGTGGCCAAAGTATTAGAGTTTCAGCTTCAGCATCAGTCCTTCCAATGAATATTCAGGACTGATTTCCTTTAGGATGAACTGGTTGGATCCCCTTGTGCTTCAAGGGACTCTCAAGAGTCTTCTCCAACACTACAATTCAAAAGCATCAATTCTTCTGCACTCAGCTTTCTTTATAGTCCAACTCTCACATCCATACATGACTACTGGAAAAACCATAGCTGTGTCTAGACAGACCTTTGTCAGTAAAGTAATGTCTCTGCTTTTTAATATGCTGTCTGGGTTGGTCATAACTTTCCTTCCAAGGAGCAAGCATCTTTAATTTCATGGCTGCAGTCACCATCTGCAGTGATTTTGGAGCCCCCCGAAATAAAGTCAGCCACTGTTTCTACTGTTTCCCCATCTATTTGCCATGAAGTGATGGGACCAGATGCCATGATCTTAGTTTTCTGAATGTTGAGTTTTAAGCCAACCTTTTTACTCTCCTCTTTCACTTTCATCAAGAGGCTCTTTAGTTTTTATTCACTTCCTGCCATAAGGGTTGTGACATCTACATATCTGAGATTATTGGTATTTCTCCCAGCAATCTTGATTCTAGCTTGTGTTTCTTCCAGCCCAGCATTTCTCATGATGTACTCTGCATATAAGTTAAATAAGCAGGGTGACAATATACAGCCTTGATGTACTCCTTTTTCTATTAGGAACTAGTCTGTTGGTCCATGTCCAGTTCTAACTGTTGCTTCCGGATGTGCATACAGGTTTCACAAGATGCAGGTCAGGTGGTCTGGTATTCCCATCTCTTTCAGAATTTTCCACAGTTCGTTGTGATCCACACAGTCAAAGGCTTTGGTGTAGTCAATAAAGCAGACATAGATATTTTTCTGGAACTCTGTTGCTTTTTTGATGATCCAGCAGATATTGGCAATTTGATCTCTGGTTCCTCTGCCTTTTCTAAAACCAGCTTGAACATCTGGAATTTCATGGTTCATGTATTGCTGAAGCCTGGCTTGGAGAATTTTAAGCATTACTTTACTAGCATGTGAGATGAGTGTAATTGTGCGGTAGTTTGAGCATTCTTTAGCATGGCCTTTCTTTGGGATTGGAATGAAAACTGACCTTTTCTAGTCCTGTGGCCACTGCTGAGTTGTCCAAATTTGCTGACATATTGAGTGCAGCACTTTCACAGCATCATCTTTCAGGATTTGAAATAACTCAACTGGAATTCTATCACCTGCACTAGCTTTGTTCGTAGTGATGCTTCCTAAGGCCCACTTGACTTCACATTCCAGGATGTCTGGCTCTAGGTGAGTGATCATACTATCGTGATCATCTGGGTGCCTACCTCTTTTTAAATTTGTGCATTCGTTCATTCATCAGATGGATATTGGGTGTTTATTGAGACTATGTGCCAGACTTGTGCAGACAGCAGTACTCTGACACATTCTATTCATTTCTGTTGTGGTTCAGTCACTAAATTGTGACCTACTCTTGTGACCCCATGGAATGTAGCCCACTGGGCTCCTATGTCCATGGGATTTCCCAAGCAAGAATACTAGAGCAGATTGCCATTTCCTACTCCAGGGAATCTTCCTAACCCAGGGATTGAAACTACATTTCTGGCATTGCAAGCAGTCTCCAGCATTCCAGGTGGATTTTTTTTTTTTAATTGAAGGATAATTGCTTTACAATATTGTGTTGATTTCTGCCATATATCAACATGAGTCAACCATAGGTATACATATGTCCACTCCCTCTAGAACCTCCCTCCCACTTCCCACCCTATCCCACCCCTCTAGGTTGTCACAGAACCCCAGGTTGAGTTCCCTGAGTCACACAGCAAATTCCCACTGGCAGATTCTTTATTGCTGAACCACCAGGGATTCCCTCATTTCCATTGTACCTGTGCCTGATTCCATTGCCCAGCCCTTGTTGGTGGAAATCACCATACTTCTCTGAACACCTAGCCAGGCCTTTGGTGCTGGAGAGCCAGCTTCCCTGACTGGACTCAATGGCCGCCTTCTGAAGCCCTTTCTTTCCTGCTTGAGCTGGTCTTTCAGACATTAGACCCATTTCCCTTTTTAGATTCCTGTAATCATTGGCATCATTGATGAGCCTGCTCTTAAAAATAGTGGCTTTCAGATTGCTATCCTTTTTCTTTTTTCCCCCAGATATTTAACTGCATGCCAGATTCACTTCATCTGGCTCATTTCTCAGTGCGGACTACTGCTGGCCTACTTTTATCTTCTTAAAACTTGACCCACACTCTAGAAAGATAGCAATATAATCACATTTTGGAAACATAATAAGTTACAATGGGTAAACTCTAAAATGCCAAAGACAGCATAAGATTATGGAAGCAGAATGTTTCCAAATGAGTATCTACACTTCAGTCTCATTAATAGAAGTTGGAACAGGGGGATTTTCCACTTGAAAAGGGGTCCTCTTAGGGATTCATTTCATTGCCAGATAAGCACTATTTCACTCCACTGCCCACAAAGCTGTGGCGATACAACAACCCTGACACCCACACTTGCTCCCTCCCTCCAACTGAAAGAAGAGCACAGGAATAGAGGGAACTGTATTTATAAATTTGGGGTTGTCCCACTTAGGGAGTTTGAAATCCAGTTGTTGGAGTGCCCTTTGGCTTTGGGGTGGGGATGTCCATCTTTAATGGAATTTCAGGAGCCATCTGGGTATTTCTGAGCAGGGCAAAATTAATTTGGCCTTAGGAAGAAAATGTAATGAGTGTTTTCCTGAGACTGATTACTTCTCTAGTTGTGTGGCTGTTATTGTAATGTACATTGGAGATGCTTCTTTCCCTAAAGACCAACAGCATAGAGAAAAGTAGATTTCATGTTTATTTCATGATTGATTTACCATCTGTGTGACCTGATGGCTGGGGGTAGAGCTGGAATGTAGATGGCTGGAGGGTTTAGGAGAGGGAATGTGAAAGAAGAAAAGAAAGAAAGCCATTCTCAATCACTGGAAGGCAATGGGAGTGTGCTCAGTTAAAGAAGATTTGAGAAAGTAGAAAAACTAAGGAAAAGACTTTATCCAGTTAGAAGGGGCCTAAGAAGGACCAGTTGGTGACAGAATTATAGGACTGACTCTAGATGAAAGTGCACATCTAGAAGAAAAGTGTACTGTTAAAAAGAAAATTTCTTCCAGGAGCAAATGTGGCAGCGTAGGTGGATCTAAGCCCAACTTGTCCTCCCCCAGGTCTAGGGAGGGAGCTGCCTCTGGAAGTGCTCAGAGATTCGAAGGCGAGACTCCGTGGGTCCCTCCTAGCAACATTCACAGCTGGCTGGAATACCCATGGTAATTCATCAGCCTGGGCATGGGTTATGCTAAGCCCTAAGGCAATCCTCAGTACCGCTGAGTGGAAAGATTTACTAAAGGGAGGAGGATGACACAAGAGAAAGGAAGAGTCATTATTAAGGGTAGAGTCTAGGAAGGAAAATCCCCCTTTCTTGGAAAGGGAGTGAACAGTGATGAAAACCAGGGAATCTCCCTATTCACTCATAGGGTACAGACAGAGAAGGAGCAAAACTTCAAATCAGCTTAAATGACAGATTTAGTTAATTCCAAATCTACGGTCAGGATCATGTCTCTTTGGTGATGGAGAAGCATGGAAGTGAGAGGACCAAGGTTTCCAAAGAAAGGCACCAACCCAGCCAGCACTGTTGGGGAGCTGGTGCTGTACTTGCTGAGAATAAAGGCTCAGAACCACTTGCTCTGGACTTGTGACCAGTGAGGTAAGCTGGGAGATGATTGTCAGGAAGCTGTCAGCCTCTTGCATAAGCCAGGCTTTGTGAAAAGGGAGAGGCCAGGCTTCCAGGTACATGTGGGTGAGTCACCTCTGTGGCATCCAGAATTCCTCCTAGGGATGACGAACCCAAAGAAGTACTGGGCATTGACCCTGCCCTCAGGGATCCCACCTGAATCCTCACTTTCCTCAACCTAGGAAACTAAGGTTGAATTAGTTGTAGAAATTTGTTTACACACATAATCTAACAGGTCCAGGATCAGAGCATTTTCCTCTATAAGCGAATCTTTGTCATTATACTTCTAACGATGGCCATCTTGTTTGCTAATCCCTGAGATCTCTACATAAAGCATGTGGAGGAATAAACTGAGTTGATGGTATAAATGAAGAGGAAGGAGAGAGAGACTTACTTTGTTCCACGGAGATACAAGAAAATTTGTTACTAAGTTTGAATTTTGTTTTTTGGAAACAAGTTTTTTTTTTTTAAACTAAGTGATTAGTATTAGGCAGTACTGACTTTTTTTTTTTTTTTAAGTTTGCATTTTATTTTATTTTTTGGCTGTGCCCCAGCCAGGGATAGAATCTGTGTCCCTGCATTGGAAGCATGGAGTTTCAACCACTGAACCACCAGGGAAGTCCTTAGAAATAACAGGTTTGCTTAATTAGTTTTAACTATTACATTTCACCACTTATCTCTTTTATTTTCTAGAAGTGAACTATTTGTTATGTTTGAAAAGGGGATGCTAGTTGATAAATAGAGTGTGACTTTTAGTTTGCTTACTTTTCTACAATGCAAAAAGAGTGGTTTTCCATACAGCTTTTGAATGTAAATGTTATGAAGCTCTTTCCTCATGCTGGTGCTCTCAGGGGAAGTTGTCTATGATATGTGTATCTATCTTTAGTCTTCCATATGATTTAATTCCTTAACAGTAAGAATATGTTAATGGTATTGTCAAATACATAACTAAATTTTGTGACTCCTGAAATAACTTTTTTTTAATTAAAAAAATATTTTTCTTCTGAGAAAGTGAAGAAACTTAATGTGAAGTTCAGAAGAGTCTGGGAGAATCTAAAGTGGTCCTCACTTTGAAGTATGTGTCCTCTCAGCCTGTCTGCACACATCTTTCTCAGATAAAAATCTTAGAAAGCAAATCTGGCTCACACAAGTCATGCCCAAGGCAAGGCTGGGCTTGCTCCAAATTATGACATTGGCTGGGTCACATATCCATTCCCTTTTCCCCTTTGCCATCTTTACATCATTTGACCCTTAACAGTATTCCCTCCCCCTACCCTTTTTTTTTTCTGGATTAAGACTTATTTTAATATACAAACTGTATAGTACTTCATGGGCTTCCCAAGTGGCACAAGTACTAAAGAACCCCCCTGCCAATGCAGGAGACATGAGACAAGACAAAGTTTTGATCCCTGGATCAGGAAGATCCCCTGGAGGAGGACATGGCAACCCACTCCAGTATCCTTGCCTAGAGAATCCCATGGGCAGAGGAGCCTAGCAGGCTACAATCCATAGAGTTGCAAAGAGTCAGACACAACTGAAGTGACTTCACTTCAGTCAGACACAACTAAAGTCAGACACAACTGAAGCTCAGCACAGCACTGCACATGGTACTTCATATAATTTATTAATGTCATTTTCTATAGAACACTGTAGTAAACTGAGTGACATCAATATTGACCTCATACAGACAAAGCTGGATTTTCATACAGGAAAGCTGGGTTTTCTTGTGTATCAAAGACAAAACATGTGCTGAAGAGTTATCCCACACAACAGTTTTAAGATCGGCTTGAAGGATGACTCACGTTCACAGTAGTTGCTGCACCTGGGTTTCCCTCAAGACTTGCAGACTCTTCGCAATATCCCACAAGTTATGCTCCCTTTGGTGTTCTGCATCTGTACTTCTTTTCTACCTTTTCATTCAACATCCTGAGTAAGGACTGGACGAATGCCTTTCCACTAAATCTTAAGCATAAAAGCATAACAGAATAATAATATCTAACATTAATATTTACCATGTGTCAGGTATTTTGACATACACATTAAATATGTACTTTATAATTGGCACATTATGTACATTATATCAACAGTATTACATTCTGGGTAGTATTTTTGTCATTCCCACTTTATAGAGGAAGAAATTGAGACTTGGAAAGGTTATAAAACATAACCAAAATCCCATAAAGTCAGCAGAAGAATTAGGACTGGTACCCAAGAGAATCTGATGCTAGAAACTTCCCTTTTATAGCATACTTATATATATAAAGAGTTTTGGGGAATGTAACATATATAAAGACAGAAAATCTCAAGTTAGCTAAAAGAATATCTAATGTTGGAGCTTTGAGCTGAAACCAATCATGGTTAGAGACACCTTAGATGCCATGGTGAGGGGTGCTGAGTTGGGGTGGGTGAAGAGGAAACTTCTGAAATCATATCATGGCTGCTCCTCATGTTGCCAACTTGTCACATTCCCGAAACTCAGCTGTGGAAAACACCCACAGAGAAGGCTGTCTCAGGAGCTATCTTTGTTGAGGAGTTGCTTAGACAGTGGCTTATCTAAGGGGCAGGGGTTACTGCCAAGGACTTGTAGCATGGCCTGTGTCCATGTAGACTGGCTGAGTCATCAGACCCTGATTTGAGCTCACACAAAATTTGTTTGAGTGAGCTGCCTTTCCAGCATACTGGGGAAGGGTTTATGTCATCAGAATTTCCACCACCTAAATATCTGGGCACCACTCAACTACAATTATGTTGGTTTCCCTGAGCCCAGGTTGAATTCTACAAAGAAGATATGGGTATTAAAAGGAAAGGTGCAATCCAGAAGGTTCCTATGGTAGTAGGTCAAAGGGGAGGAAATCCTGAGTTACAGAGATTGTTGTAGGTTTAAAGGGAAATGAGAAAGTTGAGAGATGTTTGGAAGAAAGCATAATAACAATTAAGCATCATATCATATCATATAATAGGTAGTAGTCTGGGTCCCCAAGTTGTCTGGATTCACTTGTTCTGGGACAGGGTTTAGGAATTTGTACTTATTTAAAGCCCCCAAGGTGATTTTGGTCAGTCTTCAACTAATGTTGAAGCCAGTGACAAACATCAAAAATACTTCCAAGGGTATCAGTCTTTGAACCAGAGAGGAATGTTTGTTGTCACTGACATAAATGGCTGGTCCAGTGGACGTGGAGAAAATAAATATGAGTTCTGGAACAAGCAAGCAGTGATGAGATATTGAGAAAGTATCCTATAGCCAGTAGGAGATAGGAAACAGATCATTGATTGTGTTTTCCACACTTAAAATCTCACATAGTTCCTTCTTTCCTAAGGGATAAAATCCCATTCCTTAAATTAGGCATTTGAAGGTCTCCAGACCATGGACGGAGGAGCCTGGTAGGCTGCAGTCCATGGGGTCGCAAAGAGTTGGACACGACTGAGCGACTTCACTTTCGCTTTTCACTTTCATGCATTGGAGAAGGAAATGGCAACCCACTCCAGTGTTCTTACCTGGAGAATCCCAGGGATGGTGGAGCCTGATGGGCTGCTGTCTGTGGGGTCACACAGAGTCGGACACGACTGAAGTAACTTAGCAGCAGCAGAGTGAGTCAATCTGCCTGGCCCATCCTCTCCCCCGATATTCCTATAATGAAACCCTCATGGCAGACACAGCAGTATCCTCACTGACCCAAACCAGTCACACACTTTTCCATCCCCACCATCTTTGCTCATAAGAGTTGACCCTTCTAATATTCCCACCCCCCTCAACTGCCCTTATATAAATCCCACTCATCCTTCAAGGGCCAACTCAAATCTCATCTCCTTTGCCAATGATGATACAACTCTCTTCTCTAATTATGGTTCTTCTGGGTTTGCCAACTCACTTGTCCTTACAATCATTATTTAACCTTGGATGTGTTGTTCACTTACTATACTATTATAAACACAGAAGATAGAGACCTTAGATTAATTCCACTTTTCATCCATTAAAAAATCTAGTCTATTGCTAAGCTCGTAAATGTTGAAGGACATGGTTGCATAGCAACATTTGTTGAAGCCCTGAAACTCAATAAATTTGTAAGAAAATGTAAAAGGGAATGAACAGGAATGGGACAGCAATAAGTGATGGAAGGAAGCCTGATAAAGAAATATTCAGAGTTCTGGAGGCAGAACCAGGAGAAACCAGCACATCAGCAGCCCAGGAAAGACAGATGTCTGAGAAGGTGAGATTGGCTCTGGGTCTTTATTGATTCAGAGTTTGAAGCAGATGTGCATGAGAACATATGTTATTTTTACAGTAAAATAGAGGATGTAGAAACTTTATGTAGCAGATTGTATATAAAAGAACTCAATCTTCCATTCAGATTTGAAGAAATACTTATTGGGTGCTTATTGGGTGTCAGACACTGCATATTATCTTGTAGTATTATAAACAGGGTTGTTCCTAACTTCATAGTGGACATCATTGCAGGCAAGCCCCATGGCCCTTGATGCTATTTGAAAACCATGAGTTCTGTTATTTTATGTTACGTTAAGGAGCATGTGGCATTTGTTTTTTGGGAAATCTAACTAAGCACAGATGTCTGATTCTGCCTTCTCACCTGGGAATTTAACTGCAAAACAGGGCTACCTTTTTCCCCATGTCCCCAAGTGCTTTGATTATACACATGAGTATTGAGATTCTTTTTAAAATAATGGCTTAAAAGAATCCTCATGGTGAGGAGTGAGAATCTAATTTCTAATTCATGACTGATGGTATATTGTACAAATAATTGTAATGCAAAACCAGCAAGTTTTCTCTTGCTTAAGACCAAGGGTCTTAGGTGATGAGCGACAACCACTTCTATTTGGAACCACACATAGATGTTTTCATACCCCACTTCTTGTTTCCTACCTATGATTATATTGAGAGGCAAAAGATTATGTTTCCCCAGTCTAATGACTGAGAAGTGTGCCTTCCTGTGCTCTCCATTTGGTTAGGAGGCATATTATGAGGCTTGGCAAATTCACTTGAATGAATCCCATTTGTTACTTTCAGGTCAATAAGCATCGTAAGCATACTGGGGCTGGCAACACTCTTTTTGTCATATCCCATAACTTCTAAACAGGGCTCTCCCTGGAGAAGTGTTAGCCAAAAGAAATGTAATCCTTTAAGTCTTACATAGGACATACTTGAGTTTAAAAAAAAAAAAACAAAAACTAAAGAATGAATCCATTTTCATGATGAGGCATTTTCTTATAAATGGTAAAAATACATTAGGCAAACTTTTCTAATTGACTTCATTAACTTCTTAAAATTACATATACATTAATAGGATTTTTATTAATTCTTCTAATTTGTTTATAGAAGGCTTTGAAAGGGATCTTATTATTATTTTTTTTTTTTTCCTTTGAGCCTAGCTTTGCTTTGATGAGACTCATTAAACATAATGGAATCTGGCAATTTATCACCCAGATTAAAAGCCCTTTCCCTGTAACCTCCATTTACCCTTCATATTTAGAGGCACCTCTTTGGCATCAATCAAGGGCTTGGTATGATTTCCCAGATTTCTCAGTAACAGAATCTCTGCATAGCTAGGCATGTCTTTCCTATTCTGCCCTGCCCTTCCTCCCACCCACATTACTTGAATACTCAATTCTTTTCAGTCAAGCAGAATTGTAGAAAGTACACAGAGTTAAGTTGTTTGAGTAAATGCAATCTTGCCTTTTCTATCATTTCTTTCCCAAGCCTTTTCTGGTCATATTTCTTCACTTGAGCCGTGTTCTGCAGGGAACTATCAGAAATCAATGCCCTTTACAAATGTTAAATGTCTCTTTCTTGTTATGAATGGAACGTTAGCCACCTAAGGTCTCCTGTCTTCCCCTGTGGTGACTAATGGGATTGTAATTTCATCAAGGTCTCTGATGACATCAAAACCCCTACCAGTGAAACGTTAAGTGGATTTGGATGTCACCTGATCTCAGAGATGAAATTCGAAGCAGTATCTATTTAAAGGTTCAGAGGCAGTGAGGTCTCAGCTCAGCCGGCCACTGTGACCCAATCGAGATGTCCCTTATGGGGCAGCCTGGATGATGATAATAAATCATTTCTTAAGAAACACTTTAAACCAAATATAGGAGACCTAAGCAGACATAAGGAAGACAGGATGACTTGTATTTTAGTCTATCCTTTGCATTTATAATCTCTTTTTTCTCCTTTACAGATAAATGAAAAGGAAGTATTCAGCTGCTCTTTAAGCCATATAAAACACTATTCCAACATGCAAAGAAAGTGCTATTGATCTAGAGGTCATATTTTCAGGATTTTTCTTATTAATTTTTTTTATTAATTGTTGTTTTCTCTTGGTATTGCCTTACCGCTCTTCTGTATTTTTATCCTAGCCCTGCATTTGTGATAGCTGCATGAAATAAAAATAACACAGCTTAAGATTCAAAACAAAACAAAACTATATTGCAAATCAGAAGTTTGAATCTAGTCTCATGGCCTTAGTGCACAAATCTACAAAGCCAAATAGTTACAGTATAATTTTATTTTTTTTAATTTTATTTTATTTTTAAACTTTACAAATTGTATTAGTTTTGCCAAATATCAAAATGAATCCACCATAGGTATACATGTGTTCCCCATCCTGAATCCTCCTCCCTCCTCCCTCCCCATACCATCCCTCTGGTTACAGTATAATTTTAAAAAACAGGAACATGAATGCTTCTTTTCTCTTTGCTTTCCCTTCTAAGATAGTGAGCCTCATCTTAACTATCTGTCACTGTCAAGGGATCACTGTTTTCAGAGACATTCATTTAGAACCTTGAGATCTTTGTGACTCAACTTCCCCCTTCATCCCCATTCCCGCACATCTGATCTCTTGTTGATTTACACAGCCTATCCTCACTTCCCTAGCCCTGGCATCTTGGACTCAGTCCTCCCCTTGCCAACCCATACTATACACTGCTGGAAGATTCATGCCAATTAAATGACTTTGGCCACATGATATTCTTGACAAAATTTGCCCACGGCCTCCATTTCTTTCTACATCAAATCTAAACCAGTCTTGCCTTGGCTTTCAAAGCTTCCTCAGTCTGTCTCCACTCTGCCTTTCCAGTCGTATTCCCATCATGTGCAGTCATATTTCTACCATCCGTTATCAGTCATGCTGTCTGGTTATTTCTTTGTGGAAATGTCCTCCCTGATCTAGCCTTTTCAAAGCATATTCATCTTGGACCCATGAAGCCTTCTCTGGTACTTCTGTCTTATCTTGTTCTCCTCCATATTCGTGGGGATTTGTGATGTGTGTGATGTAACGTTATACTTTATTCTCTCTTATTTGAAGTTTATATGTACTCTCCATCCCCACAACACACACACAGCACATTTCTTAAAGTATCTGTAGCAGTTACTTAAGTAGATAGCATCTTATAATATTTGATCAATGCTTCCTACTTATATTTCTTATCTCCTCCCTTCAGACATCAGCTCTCAAGATAGGGACCATACCTCATGTTTCACTGTCACGAAAAAACACAGAGAAGATCAGAACTAGAAGTCAAAGGATTTAAATTCAAATATAATTTTGCTACAAATTAACACTGTGACTTTGGTGAATTGTTTGAACACTGAGGAACTAAATTATATATAATTTGTTAATGATTGCATTTTCCACCAAGGGTTGAGCTCTTTTCCCCCACAAAAGATAATGCTTTCTCATTATAAAATATTCAAATAATACAGAAATGCTTAAAAAAGAAATTTAAAAGTCAATTGAAAATATACTACCTTGAGATAGACGCTGTATTAACATTTTGGGATTTATCATTTCACATTTCTTATCCATGTACACACATAGGTAAGAGATCAATCTATCTACCTATCTATCCATCTATCTACCTATTTAATAATAGCAAGATATTTCTTGGCAGCTTTTCTCACTTAACACTATAAGATAGATATTATTTCACATCACACAATCACTGTGCCATTGTATGGATATTAAAGCATATATATAGTCTCTTCTTGACAATGTATTTTAGACAATGAAGTAGGAATAGACATATATACTGACTGCTGAAAAGGATCTATAATCTCCAATTGACTATCTTTGGTGAGATATTCCTGACTTTTGTACAGAACTTTTCACTGAACTTCATCATTGAACTTTTGTTTGCTTCTTGCTGGCCTCAGTTCAGTGGATTGGGCTGAAGTCTCCACTTCTGGCTTCTGAGAAGCTCCAACTTCGCTTCCACCACATAGATGCACAGTCCTTTGGCCACAGTCCCAACATCCAGAAAGCCCTAAGAGTCAAAAGTTTATTTTTTTAGAAGTTTTGGCCCAGCTCAATTGGCACAAAAAAAAAAAAAAAAAAAGATGTAAATTGCTGTGAGGAAACCTGTAGCTTTTTATGTAATCCATTTGCTGCAAACACTTATGTGTTTTGCTTCCAATATATGAATGTATTTAACTATGAGTTGCTGCCCTAAGTCCTTCCTGGGAGCAATACATAATATGGAAGATATGTTCTCTATTAACTAGCTCATAAATACAAACTATTCTGAGTTCCAAAACATAGCTGGAACAAAGAGTTTTGAATAACAGACTGTAGCCTAAATTTATGAGATCTACAATCCCTGTGACTAAAATCAGCACTTTATTTTTTCTGGTTTGGGCTCATTAAAAAAAATCAATAAATGAAAATGTCGGGTGTTATAGCAATGTTTTTCAAACTTGTATTTTCTTTTGGGGCTTCAGAAAACATCTTCAAAGAAAATTTTACCTAGAAAACCAACCTGTAGCTAAAGTACAGGTCAAGTCCTTCCCCCTGGAGGGGAAGCCCAGAAGTTGAAGTCTGCTGGGATCCTCCTCCATCCACCCCAAGGTCACCTCTGCTCTGGTCTGGTGAAATTGGCTGCAGTGATGGTTGACAGTTTCTCAGGGTCTGTGATACCAGGTAGGGCAGGACTGCAGCCACAGTGGCCTAAGACACTGACTGGGCAGATTGTGCCACCGCTCCGTGGCTGGGAAGGGTTTGTTGTGGATATTTCTTTTGTTTTATTCTGATAAACAGGAGTTCACACTTAGCATTTAAGAAGAATCCTTAAGAAGGAGATTCCATTACAGCTCACGTTGTTTAGAGGTAGAACGTACATATGGGAGTTGAAGACCATTTGTCTTCAGATTTATTAACCGATCCCTATTTGAGTTACTCATTTTCACTGTTTTTGTATGATGAGTAAGGTCATGGGGAACATAAGTGCACATACACCAGTGCATGTTTCTGTTACAATATCCTTATGATAAATTCTGAGAGTAAAACTGTTTCATATGCACTTTAAATCTTTTGTATATAGTGTCAAGATTGTATTCCAGAAAGAGCAAAACAATTTATATCCTGTACACCCTAAATGTCCCTTCAAGTCCTGATTTAGAAAGACTTATTACATCAATAGTCAGTGTTTAACAATGCTTCCTCACTCTTTTCATTTTATTTTTGGACTATAATAATTTTTAGTGTCATACAAATTTAATAAGCACTGAAAAGGAGTTACATCAAAACAACTATTTATTTAGTTGTTAGTATTTAATTAAAATATTTATTTACATCCAAATGATCCATATTATTTTTAAAATCTCTAATAAATTTGTGACTTTATTGTCTTTTCTTTTTACTAATGATGAGATTTATAAGGAAAGATCTCAGAATGGTCATTATTCCTTAAAATTATTATAAAAAAAACTCCAAACACTAAAATTTCAAAAAAATTGTACACTAGACAATTTGTCTCACTTCTGCAGGTTTTTTACTTTTAAGGTAATTGCTGCTGCTAAGTTGCTTCAGTCGTGTCCGACTCCGTGCGACCCCATAGACAGCAGCCCACCAGGCTCCCCTGTCCCTGGGATTCTCCAGGCAAGATCACTGGAGTAGATTGCCATTTCCTTCTCCAATGCATGAAAGTGAAAAGTGAAAGGGAAGTCTCTCAGTCCTGTCCGACTCTGAGCGACCCCATGGACTGCAGCCTACCGGGCTCCTCCGTCCATGGGATTTTCCAGGCAAGAACACTGGAGCGGGGTGCCAAATCTCTTTTTTCTCTGTCCTTTTAAACGTATCAAGAAAGTGTCTCTAACTGAAATAATAAAAGCACATTGTTGAATAGGGCATTTTCTGGAGAAACCTTGACAACCAACATCTGACAACAATGTTTTAGTGTCAGCAGGGCATACCTCTGCTACTTTAAATACTAAAGGTTTTTTTTTTTTTTCTCACTGTCACTGAATTGTAGAATGAACACATTTCAGATTGAATGAGACTATAGTTTTCAGAGGAGATGAATCTAACAAAAAAAAATGAGACAAAATGTGTTGAAATCCAAGAAATTTTAGAAATCAAGTCAATAAATAAATGAGGACTCTCCTAATAGGTTCACAATGTGCCTGTGTGAGCAGTGATGTGTCTTTAGTGTCTCCATAGCAAGCTCTTTTCATTATCAGTTGCAGTTTTGAAGTTAGCTGGGTGGCTGAACAAGATGTGAGAAAATAAAGTCCTCTTGCCTTCATGGGACCTACATGTTTTCATATAAATATAGAATCAATGTGTGTATTTTTTTTCTATTTGGCCAAGTATAATGATGAGATTCTAGAAGACTCCCCCACCATCCAATAAGCCTGGCTCATAGGTGAGGCAGGAAAACTGGGGCTGGTCTGACACATGCAATGAATGAATATTTGGAGCATGACCCAAACTGCTCTGGTCTTTGGAATTCAGAGACACACATGTTAAGAGTTCATTTCTGTCATTCAACATGCTTCACCAGCTAGCACGCAAATGGTGAAAAATAGGAAGTAAACTTGGGATGCTCACAGCCCAGTGCTTGTTCCAGTAATCTAGTCATTGTTGAAAAAAGGTAGAACTGATACTCATACTGTTTGTGGTTCTCAACAGTTTCTGAATTGGAACTGTCATGAGATTTTGTGTGTATGTGTACACACATAAGTGTTAATGACTAAGCTACACGTCAGCTTACTGAGCTTGTAGTCCATTAAATAAAAAGTCACACTGACATTTGAAATACCATGGTATAAGGCATGGGGACAACAGCATTTCTGTGCTATTCTTGTCAAAACAGCATCAGTCTAGCAGGAGAGGAAAAAATCAGACAAACCCAAATTGAGAGACATTCAACAAAAAGCTAATCAATATTTTTCCAAAGTGTCAAGAAAGTTAAAGACAGGCAAAGACTGAGAAAGTATCACTGATTAGAAGAGACTAAAAAGCAATAGCAACCAGATGCAAAGCAGGATCCCAGATAGCATCCTGGCACAGAAAAAAGACATTAATGAAAAAACTGGTGACATTTTAGTAAGATCTTTAGTTGAGTATTGTGCCAGTGTTAATTTCCTGACTGTCATTGTGCTGTATTTATTTACTTATTTTTAATTTGGCTGTGCCACACAGCATGTTGGGTCTTAGTTCCCAGACCAGGGATTGAACTGATAACTCCTGCATCAGAAGTGTGAAGTCTCAACTACTGGACCACCAGGGAGGTCCCTGTGCTGTATTTAATAATAGGTTAACATTGGGAAAAACTGAGTGAGGAATAGAATGGGAATTCTGTACTATTTTTGTAATTTTTCTGTCTAAAATTTGTTGAAAATAGAAACACTTTAAAAAAATATATCTTTCATAGGATCTTTTCATAGGTCCCTTCAAACAAATTTTCATCTTTCTAATAAGACTTTACATTTATCCTGAATAAAATCAGGCTTATTCATGTGTATAAGTTGCCCCAGCATATGATAGTTAGAAGATCAGAGTCAGGAAGACAAGGTTTTGAATTTCAGCTCTGTCACTTACCTGAAACTTGACTTTGGGAAGTTATTTAGTTTCTCTGAGCCTCAATTTTCTCATCCATAAATACTGTAATGAGGGTGAGGATGGTGATGATACTAACATCTTGTGAAGAGATTGAAAGAGTTAAATGGAATAACATTTAATAAATAGGTAGCATGATGGTTAGGATGTAATAACTGCTTTATAAAAGAGGTGGCAAGAATACACAGAAGAACTGTACAAAAAAAGATCTTCACGACCAAGATAAACACGATGGTGTGATCACTCACCTGGAGCCAGATATCCTGGAATGTGAAGTCAAGTGGGCCTTAGAAAGCATCACTATGAACAAAGCTAGTGGAGGTGATGGAACTCCTGTTGAGCTATTTCAAATCCTGAAAGATGATGCTTTGAAAGTGCTGCTCTCAATATGCCAGCAAATTTGGAAAACTCAGCAGTGGGCACAGGATGGGAAAAGTTCGGTTTTCATTCCAATCCCAAAGAAAGGCAATGCCAAAAAATGCTCAAACTGCCGCACAATTGCACTCATCTCACACGCTAGTAAAGTAATGGTCAAAATTCTCCAAGCCAGGCTTCAGCAATACGTGAACTGTGAACTTCCAGATGTTCAAGCTGGTTTTCGAAAAGGCAGAGGAACCAGAGATCAAATTGCCAATATCTGCTGGATCATGGAAAAAGCAAGAGAGTTCCAGAAAAACATCTATGTCTGTTTTATTGACTATGCCAAAGCCTTTGACTGTGTGGATCACAATAACTGTGGAAAATTCTGAAAGAGATGGAAATACCAGACCACCTGACCTGCATCTTGAGAAACCTGTATGCAGGTCAGGAAGCAACAGTTAGAACTGGACATGGAACAACAGACTGGTTCCAAAGGGGAAATGGAGTACGTCAAGGCTGTATATTGTCACCCTGGTTATTTAACTTATATGCAGAGTACATCATGAGAAATGCTGGGCTGGAAGAAGCACAAGCTGGAATCAAGATTGCTGGGAGAAATATCAATAACCTCAGATATGCAGATGACACCACCCTTATGGCAGAAAGTGAAGAGGAACTAAAGAGCCTCTTGATGAAAGTGAAAGTGGAGAGTGAAAAAGTTGGCTTAAAGCTCAACATTCAGAAAATGAAGATCATGGCATCTGGTCCCATCACTTCATGGGAAATAGATGGGGAAACAGTGGAAACAGTGTCAGACTTTATTTTGGGGGGCTCCAAAATCACTGCAGATGGTGACTGCAGTCATGAAATTAAAAGACGCTTACTCCTTGGAAGGAAAGTTATGAACAACCTAGATAGCATATTAAAAAGCAGAGACATTACTTTTCCAACAAAGGTCCGTCTAGTCAAGGCTATGGTTTTTCCTGTGGTCATGTATGGATGTGAGAGTTGGACTCTGAAGAAAGCTGAGCGCCAAAGAATTGATGCTTTTGAACTGTGGCGTTGGAGAAGACTCTTGAGAGTCCCTTGGACTGCAAGGAGATCCAACCAGTCCATTCTAAAGGAGATCAGTCCTGGGTGTTCATTGGAAGGACTGATGCTGAAGCTGAAACTCCAATACTTTGGCCACCTCATGCAAAGAGTTGAGTCATTGGAAAAGACTCTGATGCTGGGAGGGGTTGGGGGCAGGAGGAGAGGGGGACGACAGAGGATGAGATGGCTGGATGGCATCACCGACTCGATGGACATGAGTTTGAGTGAACTCTGGGTGTTGGTTATGGACAGGGAGGCCTGGTGTGCTGTGATTCATGGGGTTGCAAACAGTCAGACATGACTGAGTGACTGAACTGACTGACTAGTGGTATTATTGTCTCTTTTTCTCTATTCAGAAGTGAAATATAAACTATATCCCATTTCTACTATAAGGATAAAATAAGCTATTATATCTAAAACATTATATGTCTCTGGCACACAATTGCTGCTGAGTAAGGTATGGTTAACTGCTATCATCCATCCATCCATCCAGTACTTTTGAGGGTCTCCTGTGTACTTGAGCTTGGCTTGTTTTTAATGTGAAAAGCAATTAATCTTTGAACAGGTACAGTGATCATAATAAGCTATGCTGTACATGTGCAGAGCACTTAAAATCCACACGGAGCTTTCTCATGCATTATTTCATTAGATACCTTGTGAAGCATTTGCTGTAGTTGTCAATTTCTAAAATGTGGGTGATGACGAGTGTCAGAGAGGCTGTGATACAACTTAGCTTATGTGACTCGTCAGGGGGTTGACAGACGTTTTCTGTAAAGGGCTCAGCAGTAAGTGTTTTAGCTTTGTGGGCCATGTGGTATCTGCACAGCTACTCAATTCTGCCACTGGAGCCCAAAAGCAGTCGTAGATGACAGGTGAGCAAATGCGTGTGCTGTGTTCCAATAAAACCCGATTCACAAAAATGAGCAGTGGGTCAGATGTGTGGGCCCCTGAACTAGTCAGTGGTGAAGCAGAGACTCAATTTGAAAATCCTGACTCCAAGCCCAGGCCTGTTACTATCCTCTGTTGCATCATTTCAGCACAGTTGTTAGGCAGAGAACACTACCGTACACCTCTGCAATACTTAACTAAAATGCGCTTCTAGGCCCTGTTTCCATATCCTACTTCTTGGCTTATTTTATTAAACACTCAGTAAAAGTCCAGATTCACTTTACCTCTCAGTCTTGTTACTTTTATTCAAGACTTATGAACATGAATTGTTCTTAGGAAGGCCCTGTGACTATTGATGTGTTCTCTCATTCTCATATACCCTCTTTTAAAACATTTAATTCTAGAAATACTTTGTTTTCCCTTTTTTGAGGAGAGATGGGGAGAGGGGAGAGAAGCAAACTAAAAAATGATTTATAGCTCTTAAATGCAGCTTTTGCCTTTGATATTGAAAATTTAAAAATTCTGAAATGTCCTTAAAAGAAAACACATTTTCCTCCTTCTAACATAGGCTCCTCTCTGATGCACGATGATTTCCCAAAGATTAGCAACAATGCTTCCGCAGTCCCACCTGAAGTCCTTCCATTACCCGGGGTGTAGTTGGTCGGTGAGGGTTAGATTTATTCAAAATAGCTTGCTGATCTCCAGAGGGATTTCTTCACTTATCTTGGGCTTCATGTGTTCCTCTTCTTTTCAATATGGAGATTATTTGCTTTGATAGCAAATGTTGAAGCAAAGTAGGAATTGAATGATTCTGCCTTTTCCTTACCTTCTATTAGCATTATACCATCAGCATCAAACAGTAAGTCAGACCCATCCTTGTTCTCATCTGACTCTAAACACAGTCCTAAGCTGACATTTTTGTAGATCTCATCAGGTTTTGTAAGCCATGGCTTACCCTGGACTTTTTGACACTGTTTTTTTTTTTTCCAGATTTAATTTTCTCTTTGCTAGTTATTTGTCCTTCCTTCCACACATCCTAATCTTTTTATTCTCATTTAATTACAGAACAAAAATAAATTTATAAGTGAAAACTATAAAAGCAATAAAATTGAAATATATGACGTGGATTTAATATGCCAGATAGTGCTGTTTTGCTGAAATATTTCCCAAACCTACAACTTGATTGTGGTCTTCTATGATCCCCTCCACGAGCAGTAGGTTCTTTTGAGTTTGGCTGCCATTTATAGTCTCGTGATGGATGTTAGCCCAATAGGCTTCCCAATTTTCACCCTTCAAACTATACAATATTTGTTAGTTTAATATGTGTGTATATCACTTTTGCCTTTCCTTCTGGCAGGGATATGCCATTATTCATTGTCTACCTCTGTTCTCTTTTGATTAGCTTTTTTCAAGAGCAACATGGACAAAAGTAGAAAGAAGACACTAGACCATGACAGTATTCGTTCAGAAGTTGTTTATTAGTGCATTCAGAATATATTTACTATTCATTCTTATGTCACTGAAACAAGATTAAAAGTTTAAAGGTATTTATTGAGATTTTGTGGATCTATTAAATATGACTTTGGATACAGAGGAAATCCCTGAATCTGTTTAATCTATATTTGCAACTCTGTTCAAGGAATATTGACTGAGACAACCAAACACTTTGGGTTTTTCCTAAACATTCAGCTGTTTACTCTCCCAGTTCTCTTCCTTCCTCTTCTGGCCATTTTTGAACTGGATACCTCTACTTAAGCTCTCAAGTTATTTAGTATTCTCTGGAGAATTTCAAAACCACTGAAGATCTGACTACAAGTTTCTCTGCTCTATCTGAATGAATAGCAGGGTATGTTTGTTAGTTGTGTAGTGGGTGAGGCTCTCCCTGGCATCTCAGATGCATTGCTCCAAAAAAAAGACCCAAATCCCTAGTTAGCAATTTGAGATGAGTCCATGGCTGCCTCTAAAGGCTTCAGGGAGAGCTCTCCAGTCACCAGCGAGAAGGTCCTTGTTTCTCTCTTCAGGTTGCCCACTGCTATCTCTGACCATTGCTATCTCACACATTTTATGTTTAACAGTTATGAATTCTTCCTCTGAACTGGTATTTTTCTTCCTTCTATGAGAAGACCCTCAAACCATTTATTGATTCCAGTTTCTTTCCAGCTTAGCAAATGGTCTTCTATCAAATGATCATCTATTGTTTCTGGAAATGCTTTTCCCTTTTAATCAGTTGGGACATGGAGAAAAATCCACAAGATCCCACCTGCTCTGATACTTGTCAGACACTAACTGACATGTCCTATATTGATGATTCTCAGACTCTGGGAAGAAGGCATTTCATTGCATTACCATCAGGATAATGAAAGGGCTCTCTTGCTATCGGGACTTACCGATATTCAAATGAACTGGAATCCTTTTTCAGTCTGCCTAAAAGTCCTAGAGGATCCCTGATATACAGACTTTCTTGCCAAGTCTGTTGATGACTTTAATTTTTAAAAGTTTTGGCTGTGCTTGGTCTTCGCTGCTGCACATGGTCTTTCTCTAGTTGGGGCTAGTGGGAGCTCCTGTCTAGTAGCGGTGTGTGGGCTTCTCATTTGAAACCTTCCTTTGTCACAGCCTGGAAATGGGCATTTCCTTGATGTCTACTCTCTCCTCTTTCTTCCTCCCACTCTTTCCTGTTCTTTGCCTCCCTCTTTTATGGGCCGCTCATCAGTCCTGACTTATACAATATAACACTAGCTCTGCTTTTAGGAGAAATACGCAGATGTTGGCTTTCTGTTTAGAGCATCCACTCAGTCCCTTCAGCTTGATTCACCTTCCCTCTCTTCCCTTTACTTCTTATCTTTGCTCCTATTGGATTTCTATCTGGGATCCTGTGGTATAAAATCATCCTATGTGAAAACCATACACTTTTCAGAATTGGTTGTTTGGGGAATTAGTAACTCGACTGTTTCCAAGCAAAGCGTTGTTTAGGATTTTGTTGAAATTTGACTTCAAATTCTATAACTATTCTCTGGATGCCACTCTCCTGATGGCAAATGGCTGGATTCATCGAAATTCTTTCTCACCTACACCTGACTTAGAAATGTTTCTCTCCAAAGATCAATCATGATTCCGAAATCAATTCTGTAAATCTGGTAATCATAACAGTGGTCCATGTGAGCTGTCTAGTGATAATTAGTGTCATATTTCACATTCTAGGATGGCAGTGGTACAGTCAGACAAGAAAGATATAAGATCATATTCTTATTGAGTGGTGTGAAGTTTCAGCACACAGTCTTCAGTTTAGACTGCCTTTGACTAATGTCAGATGATCACTTTCATCATACCTCCCAACTTGAAATGGTCTGTGCCATAGAAGAAGAACAAATCAGTAATTTTAATGAGGTTGTTACAGTTTCCCTTAATTTCACACTATTGTAAAGCACATTAGCCAAAATTGCATTTCCTAAGTTATGCCATAGCCAAAATACATATAATATAGTTAATGATGGGGTTTTATTTATGGGGTTTTAATTGTGGAAGAACTTCTTTGGGGTCACTTCCCAAAGGATTCAGGGAAGAATTCAACTGGTTCCAAAAAGTAACGTTTTAGAAGTTCTTTCTATATTCTGAGAGCCTGACTGGTTTCAGTGATGTGCTTCATCTTCATGGTGAATTCAGTAACTTTTCTGGTTGCATTATTTATATAATGACTTTTGCTTATAGATATTCAAATATATGCAGTTGGTTATAATCCCAGAGAAAATAAGGGGGAGGAGGTGGGAAATAGATTCCTGAGTCATTAGTATGGAGAATGATCTCAAACACAATAGATTTTCCTCATGACAAATCACATAAAATCTCCATAGCAACTTCACATAATTATGCATAAGATTTCAGTGTAGTAACAAAACAAAGCCCAGAAGAAATTGTGAAGAATAGTGATATAGGGTGAGAGAGACGTGGGTGTAGGTAGCACATAGGAAGATCGAAGGGGAACAGTTCTAAGATGTGAAAGGTGCACAAAGGACAAAAGCGATTGCCTATTTTGTGCTTTGGGGAGTACTGATTAAGTCCTTGCATTGCACAGTCTACTGATGATACTGAGAAGGCTGCTAGAACCACCATTATTCAAGGAGTGTCAGCATTTCTATTATAAATTCTCCTGAATTTATAACAACCATGAGAAAAATCTCTCTAGGCAATACATTGAAATACTGGATTGAAATAGAGAAATGATTTTATAACTATTTTTTGAATTTATGAAACTTGAGTTCTTAGATTGAAAAATAAAAAATCTATAGAAGCACTCCCAATATGCAAATAATATCAAATTTAGTTACTGTGAAACAGAACTGAGATGGTATAATAGAAATGTTGCTTTCAACTTAAGTGATTATATTTTGCAAGTGTTAGCACATTAAGCAAACTCATGCTTGGGTATTTTTCTCACCTGAGTCTCCAGTATAAAGTTGCTTACTAATATATCAGTGTCAGCAATATGGCTTTTGTTAACACACATTTATGAAGAGTGTTGTTGCCCTATTATTATGAAGGACATTAGTAGCTTAATTCACTGATTCATGTAAGAAAAAAAAGAATGATAATTTCTGGAAGCTCCCAGATCACAACAGAACGTTGAGAAATTAGGTAATATTGATGGTAAGAAAACAAGATAATGTTAGTCAACTTGGTTCAATACATATTAATTCCATTGGTACTGTGATTCTGATTTCAGAATGAGTGCTGGAAATATTAAGATTACTGATATAGTTGTGAAATGAGAATACCTAGAGTGCAGAGTTGGATATCGACATGTAACTGGTTAATTTCAATGTAACATAGCAAATACTGAGATACGCTCAGGTATATATGGGACTATAACAGAGGAACATATAACCAAATATCTCTAGGAAAATACCCCATTAAGCCTAAAGGGAGAAAGTATCAACAAGGTGAAGACAAGTGAGGATAGCACTTTAGACAAAGGAAAGCACACAAAGGCACAGAGGTGTGTAAATGAATGTGGTGTGTTCAGAAAGGTGGTAGTAACTATTTCTTTAGAATTTCCAGAGCTAAGGCAAAGAGCAAAGGGAATTGGGATTGAATATGTAGAAGGAGCATAGTTCAAGTCAGGACTTACCCACCCCTCACCCTGCCAGAAAACAAAAACAAAAACAAAACATTGCTCTTAAAAAGATAGGGGCTACTGAACAGGCTCATGAAAAGATATTCATCTTTGTTAATCATCAGAAAAATGCAAGTCAAAACCAGATGAAGATACCGCCTCACACCTATTAGAATCAGTTCAGTTCAATTCAGTCGCTCAGTCATGTCCAACTCCTTGCGACTCCATGGACTGCAGCATGCCAGGCCTCCCTGTCCATCACCTACTCCCAGAGTTTACTCAAACTCATGTCCATTGAGTGATGCCATCCAACTGGTGATGCCATCCAACCATCTCATCCTCTGTCATCCCCTTCTCCTCCCACCTTCAATCTTTCCCAGCATCAGGGTCTTCTCAAATGAATCAGTTCTTCGAATCAAGTGGCCAAAGTATTGGAGTTTCAGCTTCAGCATTAGTCCTTCCAGTGAATATTCAGGGATGATTTCCTTTAGGATGGATAGCCTATTAGAGTGGCTATTAGCAAAAAGATCACAAATAGTAAATGTTGGCAAAGATGTGGAGAAAAGGGAACCCTCCTACACTGTTAGTGGGAATGTTAACTGGTACAACCACTATGGAAAACAGTATGGAGGCTGCTAAAAACACAAAAAATACAAAATTAAAAGAAAAATAGAACTATCATATAATCCAGCAATTGTATTTCTGCATATGTATCCAGCAAAAAAACCAAACAACACTGTAATGAAAAAATATTCACCCCAACATTCATAGCAGCAGTATTTACTATAGCCAGGCCATGGAAGCAACCTAAATGTCCATCAATGCATGAATGGTTAAATAAGATGTAATATTTTTATACACACGCGCGCACACACACACACACACACACACAATGGAATGCTTGTTCTTTAGTTGCTAAGTTGCATCTGACTCTTTTGTGACCTCATGGATGGTAGCCTGGCAGGCTCCTCTGTCCATGGGATTTCCCAGGCAACAGTACTGGAGTGGGTTGCTGTTTCCTTCTCCAGGGAAAATTTCTCAGCCCAGGGATCAAGCCTGCATCTCCTGCATTGGCAGGCAGATTCTTTACCTCTTTACCACTGAGTGACCAGGAAGTCCACAGTGGAATACTGTTGCTGTTGTTCAGTGGCTAAGTCATGTCTGACCCTTTTCAAGTCCATGGACTGCAGCACACCAGGCTCCTTTGTCCTCTAATATCTCCAGAGTTTGCTCAAAATCATGTGCATTGAGTCAGTGATGGTATCTAACCATCTCTTCCTCTGCTGCTCTCTCCTTTTGCCTTCAATCTTTCCCAGCATCAGGGTCTTTTCCAATGAGTCAGCTATTATATCAGGTGGCCAAAGCATTGGAGCGTCAGCTTCAGCATCAGTCTTTCCAATGAATATTCAGGATTGATTTCCTTTAGAATTGACTGGTTTGATCTCCTTGCTGTCCAAGGGACTCTCAAGTGTCTTCTCTAGTACCACAGTTTGAAAGTATCTGTTCATTGGCAGTCAGCCTTCTTTATTGTTCAACTCTCACATCCATAAATGATTACTGGAAAAGCCATAGCCTTGACTATATGGACCTTTGTTGACAAAGTGATGTCTTTGTTTTTTAATATACTGTCTAGATTTGTCATAGACAAACCTAGGAAGCAAACCTTGCTCCTTTCCTTCCAAGGAGCAAGTGTCTTAATTTCATGGCTGCAATCACTGTCTGTGGTGATTTTGGAGTCCAAGAAAATCCATCACTGCTTCCACTTTCCCCCCATCTATTCGCCATGAAGTGATGTGACTGGATGCCGTGATTTTAGTTTTTTGAATGTTGAGTTTCAAGCCAGCTTTTTCACTCTCCTCTTTTACTCTCATCAAGAGGCTCTATAGTTCCTCTTCACTTTCTGCCGTTAGAGTGGTATCATCTGTATATCTGAGGTTGTCGATATTTTTCCCAGGAATCTTGATTCTTGTTTGTGACTCATCTAGCCTAACATTGGAATACTACTCAGCCATTAAAAGGAATGAATACATTTGCAACTACATGGATAGACCTAAAGAATATTATGCTTAGTGAAATAAGTCAGAGAAAGAGAAATACTGTATGATATAACGTACACATGGAATCTAAAAAATAAAACAAATGAATATAATAAAACAAAAACAGTCACAGATCTGAAAAACAGTAGTTAGCAGTGGAAAGGGGAAGGGGAGAGAGGCAAGATGGACAATAGGGGATTAAGAGGTACAAATAGGTACAAATTATACTATTATAATAGTATACCTATTATACTAGGTATAAAAATAAATTAGCTACAAGGGCATGTTGTACAGCACAGGGAATATAGCCAATATTTCATAATAACCTTAAATGGAGTATCATCTATAAAAATATTGAATCACTATGTTGTATACCTGAAACTAATAAGATATTATAAATAACTGTACTTTAATAAAAATAAATGAACAAATACATAAAAGAAATCATAAAAAAAAATTGGGGGATATCTTTTAGAGCTCCTAGCACCATTCTCATTTTTAAATTTAGTAGATTCCAAATAATATTTTTTTCTTTTCTTTTTTTTTGGCCACCTGCTAGCTTTGCAGGATCTTAGTTCTCCAACCAGGGATTGAATTCTGACCCTTGACAGTGAAAGCACAGAGTCCTGACCATTAGACCACTAGGGAATTCCCTGTCTTTTAAATATTAAAATGACTTTAATTAGATATTTTAAAAGAAGATGGAGACTACTGAAATACTGAAGTGCTTAAAGCAAGATAGCAACATGATAGGATTTACATTTTAAATAGGTACCTTGACTTCATTTTGGAGAGTGGAATTAGCAAGGTAAGATTAAAGCCAAAGAGATTGATGATTTGAAGCACAAACCTTTCCAGTAACTTGTCTCCTTTGTCCCAAGTATCAGGGGCTAAGTACAGGTCCCATGCAAGCTTATTAATGCCCCCTCTAACCATGAGAATCTTTATTTAAAATCATTATTTTCAAGGTGATCTTACTGATGCCCTCTTACAATTAAAATGTTAATTGGTTTAATTTTGTATTGTGGAAACCAGTCTCATTTTTAGGACAGATTTAGTCAATTTCTTTGCTTTTAATCAGAACATCTGAATGATTATGGAAACATAAGGATTTATTGTATTTTAAAGGCTATAAGAAAAAGTCTATTTTCACATTAGTCTGTGTGTGTGTGTTTGAATATGTGTGTGAGTATCACCCAACTGATAGGAGTAAGTGTTGGGTGACTACAGTTTTTGTTGTTGTTGTTGTTGTTTTTTAGAAATAGAACATTATCTAGGGTTGGGAAAGCATGCATTCATTCATTTATCAATCTGTCCATCAAATATTTTTGAACCCCTAACAGGTGACAAGGACTATGGAATGAAGCAATCGTTTTCAAAACAGATATGAGCCTTGCCCTTGTGGAAATTACAGTCTAGCAAGGATGACAAATGTTAATCAAATAAATGCATTTGCCTTTAAACATTAATGCAGTTCTATCTCACAATACCATTTATCCAAGTCTTCAAATTGGTCAAGAATGTCAGTTCCTTGGTATTTTCCAGCTCTCCATCAGCTGGCTTTGAATTGTTGGAGGAGGAATATTGATACTGAACATGGTTCCCTGACTTCCCAGGGAAAATAGCGTAAAGGCCTTCCCATCTTTTTCATATATGCAAATACCAGTTGTATGATTTCTCCTATTATCCCTAAATCCTAATTAAAAATATCATAGTCAGAATTTAACTTCAACAGCAAAATTGTAGGTATTTCTCAAGGTGTAAGTATTTAGTTACAACTCCTAGATGAATGAATGACTATCTAATTTGTGGGGTGTAAGCTTTCTTCAAATTTTATCATAAGTAAATAAATTCCCAAATGTGCAGTAATATCTTGATTGGGTAGATACAGCCCTCAGTTTATCTTACTTACATCCTGTCCTTTAGTCTCCATTCAATTGTGTGACCCTTTAACTCTAGGGAGTTAGATGTATTGGCCAGAAAATCAAATTTCAGTCCCTAACACTGATGCTGTTGGACTCTGCTCTCTTCTTTTGGATGCTGCAGGGAGAGTGGTGAAAATGGTCATTAAATGCTTTACTTTGAGGACTTCCCTGGAGGTCCAGTGGTTAAGACACCAAACTACCACTGCAGGGGGTGTGGGTTCGATCCCTGGCCTGGGAACTAAGATCCTGCATGCCACATGGTACAGCCAAAATATTTCTTAAAAAAAAAAAAATTAATGCTTTACTTTGTTCCCTTAAATAGTAAGTATTTATCTTGCATTGCTAACTCAGCATGCTGCTGCTGCTGCTGCTTCTAAGTTGCTTCAATTGTGTCTGACTCTGCGACCACATAGACGGCAGCTCACCAGGCTCCTCCGTCCCTGGGATTCTCCAGGCAAGAACACTGGAGTGGGTTGCCATTTCCTTCTCCAATGCATGAAAGTGAAAAGTGAAAGTGAAGTCACTCAGTCGTGTCCAACTCTTAGTGACCCCATGGACTGCAGCCCACCAGGCTCCTCCGTCCATGGGATTTTCCAGTCAAGAGTATTGGAGTGGGGTGCCATTGCCTTCTCTGGCTAACTCAGCATAGATAGTGGTAAATACGCATAATATTTTTAAATCATGGTCCCACAGGACCATTAGAGGCGGTTAATAAAAATACAAGGCACAGGTGTGAGTTGAGATTTGTGCTGTAGGACATTGTTTCTTCAAATGTGAAAAGCAGAATCATGGGTTTTAATATGACACTTTTGCACAAATCTAATTCAAAGAACCTAGATTTTTTAAAAAAATGCAGATATGTGACTTGAAGTGCTTATATGCCATGTATCGTGTTTGTAGAATCTCTCTGCTTTGCTGGTTGAATCCCTGGTGGATCAGACAGTAAAGAATCTGCCTGCAATGCAGGAGACCTGGGTTTACTAGGTTGAAATTAAGAAGCCTTCTTGGGAAAGCTGAACTCTGAGGCATCTTTTGCAGTAGACTATCTGGGAAGTTGATTTTTCCTGGTGAGAAAAAGACTGAAGGCTAGGCAAGGTCATGAAAAAGAAATACTTTCATAATCACAATATTGAAAAATCTTTTGACTCAAAGTAACACTGAGGCTCCAGTTCCAAATGTGCTGTAGCTGTGAGGAAAGTAAATATTTCCAACTTTACCTGAACATTTTAAAGACAAAAAAATCAAGGAAAGAATTAACTCTTGTGTATGATATTAGCATCTCATTTCTGGAGAGGTTCTGTCTGTTAATATGAATCATAATAAGATGATTTGTCAGTAGATATATGCAGAACTTTTTATTCAAACCTCAGTATGTTTTATTTGCATATAAAGTGGCACATTTATACTGAACAATAACTAGCCCTGAAGGAGTGATATTTAATAGGAGAATACAATTATCCCAAGCAGGCCATAAACATTTTCTTTAGAGCAATGGCTACAGTTTAAGATCAGCTCATAATCACTCATGTAAAGTACCAGGCTATTACAAAACTGAGCTAGAGAAAAATTTAACCAAGAAAAATATTGTGGTTTCATTTGAATAAAATATCTATTTTCACTTATCTACCATTTTAGGAGTTATAAAGGTCAATGAGCTATTAAATTTTTATTTCAGATTCTCTGTGATGATCTCAAACAATTATTTTAAGTACAAATGTTAAGAAGTGTAAGTATTTTATTCTATACCATGTTAACCATCCAGAATAACTTTGTTTTTCAGCTAAGATGATGGCATTATATGAAAACTAGTTAGAATATATCTAGTTAATGACTCGAGTCTTTTGAAGTGGCCTCTTCAGGATGTCTTATCACATGCCTTATGTATCAATACCTTGGCACTATTTTTTTATTTTTGCATTTTTTTCTGATTAACTTTTTCCCCTTAATCTTTTAAGGAAATTATAGTTGATTTACAATGATATGTTAGTTTCAGGTGTACAACAAATTTATATATATATGTGTGTGTGTATGTATGTATGTGTGTGTGTATATATATGTGTGTGTGTGTATGTGTATATATATATATATATATATAAAATCTTTTTACATAAAGTGTATATATACATATATAGGTTTTTTCCAGTATAAGTTATTACAAGATATTGAACATAGTTCCCTGTACTATACTCTAGGTCCTTGTTGGTTATCTATTTTATACATGGTAATGTGCATATGCTCCTGATTTATCCTTCCCCCTGACATTGTTGCTCTTTCTACTGAGCATTTTTTTCTGAGATTTTTGGATGTTTTCTAAATAGCTATCATGTCTCAATATGTTACAAGTTATACATGGTCTTGCAAACAAACTAGAAAAAATAGAAGCTAACTTATTTTACCCCATCCTCCTCATTTTGGTAGAGGTATTATTTTATTAGGAATCAGAAGGCTTGGGTTATTAATTTGGCTTCTATCATTAATAAGATGGAAGACAATTCAATTCTCTTCTGTAGAACATTTTTTTAATATATTAGTTGATGCATTTGACCATTACTGAGCATTCCCCAGGCCAAGATTGCTAGAGACCTTGTCCCTTAACCCAAGATGGTGTGTGGTAATAACATCAAGGAAGTGTGTAGGCGAGAAGCGGAGAAGTGAGGACACTGAGGTGGAGAAGGGAGTCTGAACAAGTAATGAAGGGGCCTGGAGTCAGTCTTACAGAGGATAAGGAAGGACTGAGTCATTGATGAGATGTGAGAACAGTCACAGCCAATGCCTTGAGGTTACCTTGTCTGCTGGCTTTCAGAGAGAACTGTACTGAGAAGCCCAGGGAAGGGATGCTAAGTCACTTCAGTTGTGTCCGACTCTGTGCGTCCCCGTAGACAGCAGCCCACCAGGCTCCACCGTCCCTGGGATTCTCCAGGCAAGAACACTGGAGTGGGTTGCCATTTCCTTCTCCAATGCATGAAAGTGAAAAGTGAAAGTGAAGTCGCTCAGTCATGTCCGACTGTCAGCGACCCCATGGACTGCAGCCCACCAGGCTCCTCCGTCCATGGATTTTCCAGGCAAGAGTACTGGAGTGGGGTGCCATTGGGAAATCTAGACTGGATGGTGTGTAAGATGCCTTCAAGCCATGAAAATTGTAGGAATGTCTTCTCTCTTAAGGCTGTTAGATAATAATCCAACTTGTTTACTCTGCAAATGCTTCATGTCTATTGGTAACAACAGGACAGAATTTAGGTTTTAGATTTTCATTTAGGCCTGATTTTATGAGGCCTAAATACTAATGCTCTTTTTCTTTTCTTCCTTATCAAAGTTCACTTCCTTTATGTTTGTAAATAACTGCATTCTAATTGAGAATTCAGTGTCCTCTGCTCAGTCCAAGTTTGTTTGAATAAGGCCCAAAGTTTCTTTCATTGCTGGTCTACTCAGAGCCTTGGTATGGCCTTCAGTTTCTAACAAGATAAACTTGTTTGTTTGGCAAAAAGCTATGGAGTCACAAGACAGGCAGCCGACTATAAATGTTTCTTTTTGGTTTTTCTTTGGCCAACATCTGGACAACTCATTTTGAGCCAGTTTCTCAGCATATGTTCTGGAAATTCAATTTCAGTTGACAATGGGAAGTGAATTTGGCTAGTCTAAAAACGGCCTCGTTTTGGCCCCCAAGCCAGCGGGATTTCTGGCCAGAGTCTTCTGCTGCAGGCATGTCCCTAAGTTTTGGCAGTCCATGTCAGTCACTGGCAGGTCCATCTGATCAGATCATTCTCTGAAGGGGAATGGATGCCCTTCTTTGCCTGTGCAGAGAGCAACCATCCTTGTCCTTTTACACACAGCCAATCAGCAGTCCCAGAGTCATGAGGCTGGCATTGCCACCACCTGGGTGCTACCAGTGTCCCTGCCATACTGATGTGGCCACAGTCAGGAAGCCAGTCATCAGCATGTGCTTGGGTACACCCTAACCTTTCCTCCTTCTCTGGGGCCTCTGCCTCACACTCACTTGAAACAGGTTTGCTGCTTGTCTGTGCCTTGTAACCTATATCAAATTGTGTTTGGGACAGCTCTTGCCTTGGGAGTGGTGATGCCTCATCCATGTATCCATCCATCTATCCATCCACCCATCCCTCCCTCTCTGCCATCCATGTATTGAGTCGAGATGTATTTACTGAGCACCTGCTGTGTATCAGATACACATCAGATACTCCCTAGTGTTCAATATTAGGGAGACAGCAGGGACAGAACAAATATACATCACTGCCCTCTGGGTGCTTCCTTTCTAGTGTAGAAAACAGATTATAAAGAAAATGTGTAGAAGGTGGTGAGTGTTGAGAGATATGAAAGCAAAAGCAGGGAGAAGATACAGTGTGCTTACCTTGTGGAGTAGGGAAGGCTCTCCTTGGAGGAAAGATCTGAAGGGGAGGAGATGTGCCAGACAGAATCCAAGAAAAAGGGCAGGTTGTGGAGTGCTATCTCCACTCCAGAAGTGTGTCGTGTGTTACCCTGTGGATTACGGGAAGGCTTGGAGGAGTTTGAGCAGGAGAGTGACCTGATATGATTTACATTTTAACAACATCATTCTGGCTGTTCACAAAGGCAGGGGCAGAAGCAGGAGACCCATTTGGAGCCTGATGTAATAATATGGGTGGATCAGAATGTAGTAGTCGATATGGTGGGGAGTGGCAGGATTCTGAACATATTTTGAAGAGAAAGCAGACAAACTTTCATGATGGATGTGATGTAGGGGGAGAAAGGGAAGAGTCCAAGAAGATGCCAGGTCTGACCTGGGTCATGGCCAGGAGAGCATTGCCTGTCTGATGTGGAGAGGTTGAGGGGAGCAGGTGGAGGAGGCTGTGTCAGGTGTAGAGCACTAAGTCCTCACTGTGTGTCTTCCATGAAGCAAGACAATCATCTTAGACACGGGATATAGCTTTAGCTATAATATAAAGAATGTATTTATATTCTTTATATTAATATATATAAATATAAAGAAACAGCTTTAGCCAAATAGTATTGATGTTAAGAGTTAACATTCACCCAATGATGCCCTCACATGAATTTTATAGGATGGATGATTTTTTTGATCATTATTATAATAAATAATTATTATAGATTTAATTAATACTTTTATAATTATTATAACGATATAGTTATACTTAGCTAATTAACTTTATAGTTATAATAATAATTAGCTATAATTGTTATAATGGTTATAATTGTTATTATATGTAGATGAGTTTATTATTATCAGTATTATAGCTACTATTACTACTTATAGAAGAAAACAAAAGTAAGACTCAAAGAAGTTAAATTACTAGCATAAAGTTCCTCAGTTAATGGGTACCAAGTTTTAAAGTTGGGACTTTCTCTCACTCACTAAAGCTGGGTTTTAAGTGGTTAAATGAGCCACACAGGCAGCAGCCTACAAAAGAAATGCAAGTGACTTTCATTTTTATTTTTATTCCTAAAGCCATCAAGCACTTGCTTTTGTTGCCCCTGGAGCTGTCAGCTGAGCTTTTTTCTGTTCAATCCATAGCTTTGAAATAATTGTCTTCTGTGTAGCAAGTTTCATGCTGGTTCTGGGGATTGCTGTTGCGTAAACACGAATATGCCCCCTGCCTTCTTACAGGTTACTCTTTACTTATAGAAACAAAGATGAAATTACAACTGTGATAAGTGATTCAGCGGAGAGGTCCGGGGAGTGGTGAGGACATTTAATGGAGGAATGTGACAGTCTGGGAAGGAGTGATGATTTAGCTGAACCAAGGCAAGTAGGAGCTAACTAGGCAAAGGGGGGTGGGAAGGGGGAGTCATTCCAGGCAGAAAGGACATGTGCAGGAAGAAACATTGCACATCCTGCGTCCCATCCCAGGATCTTAAAGAAAGTCTTGCCAATGGCTAACAAACATGTGAAAAGATGCTCAACATCACTCATTATCAGAAAAATGCAAATCAAAACAATGAGGTACCATCTCAGACTGGTCAGAATGGCTGCTATCAAAAAGTCTACACACAATAAATGCTGGAGAGGGTGAGGATAAAAGGGAACCCTCTTACACTGTTGGTGGGAATGTAAACTAGTACAGCCACTATGGAGAACAGTGTGGAGATTCCTTAAAAAACTGGAAATAGAACTGCCATACGACCCAGCAATCCCACTGCTGGGCATACACACTGAGGAAACCAGAATTGAAAGAGACACGTGTACCCCAATGTTCATCGCAGCACTGTTTACAATAGCCAGGACGTGGAAGCAACCTAGATGTGCATCAGCAGACGAATGGATAAGAAAGCTGTGGTACATATACACAATGGAGTATTACTTAGCTATTAAAAAGAATGCATTTGAATCATTTCTAATGAGGTGGATGAAACTGGAGCCTATTATACAGAGTGAAGTAAGTCAGAAAGAAAAACACCAATATAGGTATTAATGCATATATATGGAATTTAGAAAGATGGTAACGATGATCCTATATGCAAGATAGCAAAAGAGACACAGATGTAAAGAACAGACTTTTGGACTCTGTGGGAGAAGGTGAGGGTGGGATGATTTGAGAGAATAGCATTGAAACATGTATATTATCATATGTGAAATAGATCGCCAGTCCAGGTTTGATGCATGAAACAGGGTGCTCAGGGCTGGTGCACTGGGATGACCCTGAGGGATGGGATAGGGAGGGAGGTGGGAGGGGGATTCAGGATGTGGAACACATGTACACCCATGGCCGATTCATGTCAATGTATGGCAAAAACCACTACAATATTGTAAAGTAATTAGCCTCCAATTAAAATAAATTAATTTTTTTTAAAAAAGAAAAATCACAGATGGGTTTCTAAGTTAAAAATTCTCTTTCCTAAAAGAACTACAAGGGACAATAAAGTGGTGACTATTTTCTAGGTAGAGCAGCCATTTGATTTGGGTTGAGATACCTTTCTTTTCCTTTGGAATGTAATCTCAAGGGGAAAAACAATGCCTGACTGCAGGTCAACAAAGATGCACAAGAGTGGCTTCCAAACCCACTCATCGCCCAGGACCTTACAGAAAAATATTCCTGAGTCGATAAAATGTGGAAAAAATTATGACGCTTATGATGCTATTGGAAATTTGAACACTGACTGCATATTTGATAGTATTAAGTAATTATTGTTGTTTTAAGAAGAACAGTGATACTGTGATAAACTTTTTAAAAGATCCATACTGAAATATTGCAGATTCAGTCATATCTGGGATTTGCTTTATATTACTGGGGAGAAGAAAATGTAATGGGAGGAAAATAAATGAAACAAGATTGGCCATGAGTCAACAGCTAACAATAATAATAATAAAATAAAATCGAGAGAGATTAAAAAAAATTAGTAATAGATTAGTAAATATAACAAAGTTGCTTTATATGTTTTAAAGCTATACATAAGGGTTTAATGTATTAGTATTATTTTGAGCTTAGTAACAACCAACACTAGTTTTTAAAATTTGTCCTTTCTGCTTTGCTTTTTTCTTACTGCTATGTAGCAGTCCATTATTAAGTGTGTACATGTAAAATACATATATTTCATTGTTTAAAAAGAAAGAAAGTCTGTGCCACAGGGCCTCAATAGCAAGGAGTGGAGTGATGCAAAACAAAGGTTAGAGGTCACTAGGCAGGGTCAGACATGGAGAGCTCATTGTGGGTGACCAAGTAATTTGTCATCCAAACTGCGGCTCTTTTGAGAGTACTCAAATGTTAAATGGGGTAGTTCATTGGCACTCTGTGTGAGAACAAGGTCTGTTCTGGCCAAACTAGACTGATAGACACACTATTTATGAGCCAGCTTAAGGATTTTAGTCCTGTTGTAAGAGTTGATGGGAAGTAATGAACAGGTTTAGCAAAATGGAAAAGGTTGGCATAGTCAGATTTGCGTTGTAAACGATCACTCTGAGTTTAGTGAATAGCATTGTACCAGCATAGATTTCCTAGATGTTATGTTTGTGGTTATGTAAAATGTTATAGTAGGAAAGCTAAGTAAAGGGTACAGGAAACTCTGTGTTTTAATTTTGTAACTTCTTTTGAGTCTAAAGTTATACCTACTCTATAGCAGAGGGAATTCTACTCAATACTCTGTAATGGCTTACATGGGAAAAGAATTTAAACAAGAGTGGATATATGTATATGTATAACCGATCCACTTTGCTGTACTCCTGAAATTAACACAGTATTGTAAATCAACTATACAGCAATAAGAATCTCTTAAAAACAATTCAGTATATAAAGGGCAAAAGAAAAAAAAATCAAAATGAAAAAATAAATATTTAACTTTGCTTTCAGAGAGCAGATAAGAGATGGGCCAGTTGGAAACACAAAATTCAGAGATGAGGCTAGTTCTATAGGCTAGGCAGGAGTTGAGGACAAAGCAGTGTGGTGATGTTGAAGAGATAGTTAACATACAGAGCTAAAGATCTAAATGTAAGACCAGAAACTATAAAACTCCTAGAGGAGAACATAGGCAAAACACTCTCTGACATACATCACAGCAGGATCCTTTATGACCCACCTCCCAGAACATTGGAAATAAAAGCAAAAATAAACAAATGGGACCTAATTAAACTTAAAAGCTTCTGCACAACAAAGGAAACTATTAGCAAGGTGAAAAGATAGCCTTCAGAATGGGAGAAAATAATAGCAAATGAAGCAACTGACAAAGAATTGATCTCAAAAATACACAAGCAACACCTACAGCTCAATTCCAGAAAAATAAATGACCCAATCAAAAAATGGGCCAAAGAACTAAATAGACATTTCTCCAAAAAAGACATACAGATGGCTAACAAACACATGAAAAGATGCTCAACGTCACTCATTATCAGAAAAATGAAAATCAAAACCACAATGAGGTACATTTCACACCAGTCAGAATGGCTGCGATCCAAAAGTCTACACACAATAAATGCTGGAGAGGGTGTGGAGAAAAGGGAACCCTCTTACACTGTTGGTGGGAATGCAAACTAGTACAGCCACTATGGAGAATAGTGTGGAGATTCCTTAAAAAACTGGAAATAGAACTGCCTTATGACCCAGCAAGCCCAGTGCTGGGCATACACACTAAGGAAACCAGAATTGAAAGATACACGTGTACCCCAATGTTCATCGCAGCACTGTTTATAACAGCCAGGACATGGAAGCAACCTAGATGCCCATCAGCAGATGAATGGATAAGAAAGCTGTGGTACATATACACAATGGAGTATTACTCAGCCATTAAAAAGAATACATTTGAATCAGTTCTAATGAGGTGGATGAAACTGGAGCCTATTATACAGAGTGAAGTAAGCCAGAAAGAAAAACACCAATATAGTATATTAACGCATGCTGCTAAGTCACTTCAGTAGTGTCCGACTCTGTGCGACCCCATAGATGGCAGCTCACCAGGCTCCCCCGTCCCTGGGATTCTCCAGGCAAGAACACTGGAGTGGGTTGCCATTTCCTTCTCCAATGCATGAAAGTGAAAAGAGAAAGTGAAGTCGTTCAGTCATGTCCGACTCTTAGCGACCCCATGGACTGCAGCCTATCAGGCTCCTCCATCCATGAGATTCTCCAGGCAAGAGTACTGGAGTGGGGTTCCATTGCCTTCTCTGATACTAATGCATATATATGGAATTTAGAAAGATGGTAACAATAACCCTGTATACAAGACAGCAAAAGAGACACTGATGTATAGAACAGTCTTTTGGACCCTATGAGAGAGGGAGAGGGTGGGATGATTTGGGAGAATGGCATTGAAACATGTATAACATCATATATGAAACGAGTCGCCAGTCCAGGTTCAATGCACGATACTGGATTCTTGGGGCTGGTGCACTGGGACGACCCAGAGGGATGGTACAGGGAGGGAGGCGGGAGGAGGGCTCAGGATGGGGTACACATGTATACCTGTGGCAGATTCATGTTGATATATGGCAAAACCAATACAATATTGTAAAGTTAAAAAATTAAAAAAAGATACAGAGCCAACAGTCTCCTCTGGACACCGCAGTTCTTTATGCTCTCTGAGATGTCCCACCAAAGAGGATCCCTGGAAGAGAAGACGGGGGCACTGGGACTCCCCTTCTAACACACAGCTTCCCTCCTGTTAACTGCAAACTCTCCTCTTCTCAGGATGTCCCTGAAGTGGCAGGGAAAGGCAAATTCATTCATTCATACTAACATTATCTCTTCTTTATAGGGAAACAAAATGATGTTTCCCTAAACTGAAGGCCACAGAATAGGAATTGTAATGTTTGAACTTACCACAAACAAATAATTAAAATATACTCCCCTTTCTTTTTGTGGACAGAGAGAAGGCAGTAAAAAGGAAAGAGTTGACAGGACATTTTTAAATTAAGGCGAGGTCAAGAAGGATGTGTGCTCAAAATAAACTGCTTTTAGGGGGGAAAAAGTGCTTAAGAGTTATTTTTGGGAGAGAATATTTTTTTATTACTCCAATACCAGAAGACTTCTAAAAAGAAATATGTTAGTATTCACTTAATTTTCCATATTTGCTTGCATGGCTTTGGGGGTTTTCTAAACTGCAGTTCCTCTTTGCTATGTCTTCTTACTTCTTGTAACTCCTTCCCAACTAGGCAGAAGCTTACAGTCTTGATAAATTGCGTTTATTGGACATTGAACCTCGTTCATTCATCAGGAGGAAATTGTTTTCAATAGCATGGGTGGCAGGAATCAGGAAGAAAAGGAGATTCCTGTGTTTTAGCAGAGTTAGAAACTGTATTTCTTGTGATCAAGAGCATACAAGTTGCAGTATGATATTTACGTGCCGGTTAGTGGTACCTCAGTGCCAGTGATGGGCATCTGGGGGGTGTAGGGAGGTGATGATACTGGCATGGCATCACTGTAACATCGCCTTTATAGTTTCCAAGAAGTATTTCCACCTAAAAAATAAGATGCAGATTTTGTGTTTTGTTATACTAGATAGATGAGTAAAATAAATGGATAGAAGTTTAAATATTGGAATGATCTGTAAACAATATTGTCCAAATAAAACTTTATGTAAGAATAGCCACTTGCTTGCAAGCTAGGTCGCTTCAGTTGTGTCTGACTCTTTGTGCCTGTATGGACTGTAGCCCGCCAGGCTCCTCTGTCCATGGGATTCTCCAGGCAAGAATGCTGAAGTGGGTTGCCATGCCCTTCTCCAGGGGATCTTCCCAATTCAGGGATCAAACCCACATCTGTTATGTCTCCTGCATTGGCAGGTGGGTTCTTTACCATTAGCACCACCTGGGAAGCCCTAGCCTCTTGCTTATTAAATGATTGTATTCTAAAAGTCACTTATTTGAAACATGGGATTTTTTTTTCAGCTTTATTGAGGTATAACTGGCAAAGCAAAATTGTATATGTGTATTTATTTTGGTGAGAACACAGGATTTATCATCTTAGCAAATTTTAGGGAAATCCTGTCATTTGCAACAACATGGATGAACCGGGAGGACAATATGCTAAGTGAAATAAACCAGACACAGAAAGACAAACACTGCGTGATTCCACTTATATGGGGAACTTGAAAAAAAAGTCAACCTCACATTCTAAACAAACTTCCCCAGGATTTTCCAGCACCCTGGCTGACTCCACTTACTTCACTTCCTTGATTCCAGGTCATGGTTTGCTTTACTCCATCTCAGCTCCTACGTCACATCCTGAACCACCTTCAAAGTCACAGCGCAAGCATCCCACTCCCTGACCACAACCCCTCCCTTCTCAGATGACTTTGGCAAGTACCCTCTGCTTTATCAAGGCCTTCAGGTCTCTGATTCTCTCACTGCCTTTCCTGTCTTTTTTCCCCTTAATTTAATTCCTTTCAAAATAAATCCATACCTTCACCAAACAAATCAGAATGGCTTCAGGGTGTGGTCGTTTGGGGGTGTGGTTTGGGTGTTAGTATTTTTCAAAACTCCTTGGTGATTAGAATCTGTAGCCGGGTTGAGAACCGTTGCTCCCCCTCTGAATATCAAAACATTCAGTTTTCTAGTTAAGTTATGGATAAAGCTCTTTTAGTTCATTGATAAGTATTAAGGTGAACTTTATAACAGGATTATTTTGGAAGTAGCTACTCTTGCCTAGAAAATTCCATGGATGGAGGAGCCTGGTGGGCTATAGTCCATGGGTTTGCAAAGAGTTGGACACGACTGAGCAACTTCATAGCTTCAGAAACATGGAGAGATTAACAGGGGACTTCCAAATTTGTATTTTCATTCCTGACCTTCCCCAAGCTGTAGACTTTTATATATCCTGCTATCTACCTGATATCTCCATTTTCATGTCATAACTCTCACCTAAAATGACCTAAACTGAACTCCTGATTTTCCCCTCTACACTTGCTCTTGCCTCAGTATTCTCCATCCAAGCTATGGTGCCACCTAGTAGCTAATTCACTTATTCATCTAAGAGCTAAGCTTAACTAAAACATTCTTGAGATTACCTTTGATTCATCACTTACCCTCTCCCATCCAGTCCATCAGGGACTCCTGGTAGGTCTCCTTGTCAATTATATTCCAAACCTGAACATGTCTCATCACCCCCACCTCTGCCTCTCCAGATCACTTTCATCTCTTGTGGAAATTACCTCTGTGCCCTCCTGGTCAGTCATCATGTTTTCACCTTAGAAGAGAGCACATTCACTACAGTGCTGTTTCCTACTGTTTCTTCAGCAGCCTGACTGCTTCTTTAAAAATGTATTGGGTTAGCCAAAAAATTAATTTGGATTTTTAAAACAAGCTAACTTTTTGGCCAACCCAATAAATCGGGTCACAGCTCTGACCTTCTCAGAATTCTTTATTGACTCCCCATCTTATGCATACACGATTCAGATTCCTTCCAGTGCCCACAAAGTCCATGTGATCTAGCCCTTGCCTACCTCTCTTCTCACACTGGCCTTTCTGTTCCACAGACAGAAAAGATATTTCCTGCCTTAGGTCCCTGTACTGACTTTTTCTTCCTGACCCATCCCCAACTTCCTACTTCATGGCTTATTTTCTCTTCATTCGCATCTCTGCTTAAATGTCATTGGCTTAAGAATTTTGATCACCTTCCTAAAAGATCCACCATTCCATGCAGTACCTGGCCCCTTAACCATGCTTTGCTTCTTCATATCATATCCAGGCATGAGTTGGACCTGCCTTGCACTGTTCTACAGAGCTGACTGTATACAACATGTTGTCACACTGAATGTGACATCACCTTGGTAGTTTGAGGTTACCCAGAGTGGGAGTATTTATACTGTGGCAAAAAGTTACTAGCTTCCCTGATGGCTCAGTGGGTAAAGAATCTGTGCAATGCAGGAGACACAGGAGATGCGTCTTTGATCCCTAGGTCTGGAAGATCACCTGGAAAGGAAATGGCAAGCCACTCTAGTATTGTTGCCTGCGAAATTCCATGGACAGAGGAGCTACATCAAGTGCTCCCTCCCTGAAGCTTTTTGTGAAACATTTATACCACTGCTTCTGACTACCTGAATTCAGATCATAGACTTTGTGTGTTTGGTCTGACTCCTTCAGTAGAATTTAAGCTCCATGAGCACAGGGGCTTATGTTGGACTGCACCCCCAAGGCCTGTAAGCCCTATACTTGCCCACCCCACTGTGTGAGGCAGAAGGCAAGCAGGACATGGCAGCCTCACTGAGGGTGGGCTTGGGGGGATGGGAGTGTTACTAGTTATAGGGCAAATTGACCTCAGGTTGGTTTATTAGTTACTAGGGAAACCAGCAGAGGAGCAAGTCCCTTTGATAAACTATCAGAACAATCACTAGCTGGGGCCTGGGGCAAGTATATAGGTACATACTGAATAGGTTCTGTGCTTATGGAGGAAGATCAGTCATGTGAGTAGGGTGTAGGTAAAGCAAGGATGGGTCAAGCAGGGGGTGCACAGAGAGCAAGAGATATCCATCTTGGGTGGCCTGATCATATAACTTAGAGTACCTTTGGCCTATGGTCCTATTTAACTGTCTGTGAGAGTCCCTGGACACAGTTGGCATTTAATTAATCTTCATCAGCTGGATGGATGAGTGAAAGTCATATTTTGGTGGTCTCATCCCAATTTTCAGAAATGAATTTTTCAAAGGGTAGAATTTTTTATTTTCACTCCCTTATATTTTTCTTAAACTATTGATCTTTGCAATACTTCTCTGAGCACAGGTAGCATAGGTTCTTTTTCTTTTCTTTTTTTTTTACATATGATTTTCTTTTGCAAATGTATTTGTCATTTCCTACTAATACGATTTTTCTCTTTTATGTATCTGTCTAAATTAAACATGTCAGTTTTAGTAGGGGTGGGCTATTCTTCAGGGTCACCATAGATTCTGGAAACCCAGGAAAATGTACATAATGAATAGTATGTGGATGTGGATAAGACATCAGCCAGCATGTTTGGTGACATAACAAGTTGAATGCATTGTCCCCTATGAATAGCACTTAGTTCAATTCAATGGTCTGTGCCAAGGGGAAGGAGGATGGTCATTAACACAGCATGTCCGTCAATCACCACACCTGCATCTGTGATGCCTCACCTCGGAGGATTTGTGTCTCTAATTTTCACTGAATGAACCTTTGCATTTGTACCTGGGAAGAAGGAATCAAGAGAGTTTAGACCTGGTGAGCCTGCAGCCCATGTTCCAGGGTCACTTTCTCCCATCTTGCTTTGGAGATGATCTTCTCACCCATCTCTCATTGTTCTGACATGAAGAGGTTGTGTACCAGCCTGTGGGAACTGCTCTGGTAACCTCCTAGCTTGTCAAAAGCAGACACTGATTAATCACAAAATGGTGACATCTGTCCAAATGTCCCCTATATTTTCAGGCTCTGAAGTTACCTGAACCAATAACACAGTGACCTCTGGGTGTTTTGGGGTCTGAACACATTAGAGAACCCTTTTCCTAAAAGAAGTACACCGAGATGCAGGAGTGAAAGGATCCTCCCTGGCATGCATGGGGCAGACTTGGTGGGAGAGTGGGCAACATTGTTGAGCAATAGTCCTCAAACTTCTAGGGACTTCTCAAAGGACAAATTATCTTTGCAAAAAGCGTATGATCATAAGGCTGAATGAAGACAGACATCCAGAGTATCCAGGGCCTCCTGAGTGTGGCTCACACAGCCAGTTCTGGGAAGGATGAGGATTCCCATGGAAAGGAGTAGTTGGGAGGCAGGCTTGTCTCTTGTCTCCTCCTCATTGACCAAAGCACATTCTCCTCCCTTTGGGTCATCAAGGGTGACATTTGTCACAGTGTGGTCATGCATCTTCTGCATAACATCGTCTGTGATACTAGTTATACTGGGTTATACTAGGTTATACTAGGTTAATACTATACCAGGTTATACCTAGTTATACTAGGTTCCTGGGTCCCACCCTAGACCTACTGCATCAAAATCTCAGTAATGTTAGTTTTCTTCTCTTCTCCATTTCTTTTCCTGGAAGTCCTTTTAAAAAATAAGCTTAGACTCCTCTATTCTTCCATTCACCAATCATTGCTTCTAGTTACTAGATTGAATCTTATGAAGTTGCCAGTGTGGCTACATTTGAGCAGCAAAACTAGCAATTGAATGTAATCCTCAATCATGCTAAATTCCAGGCCCTGTCCCAGGTGCTGGAATGCAAAAACAAAGAAAATAATCCTTGACCTCAAAGCAATGATCCCCCAACTTTTTGGCAGGGGATCAGTTTTGTGGAAGACAATTTTTTCCTGTATAAAGGATATGGTTTGGGGTTTCACCTGCCTCTCGCCTCCTGCTGTGCTGTAAGGCTCATAGACTTCACTTTGTGGGTAGAGAAGCACATAGATGAGATAATCTAGTGTAGTTACGTGTGCAGATGCTGTTCTACTTAGCTGTTGGTAATTTTAAAATGACACTTAAGTACATGTATTCTGAAATATAGATAACTTTTAAATTATTTAGGTAGAGTCTCAGATGAGAGATTGAGAATAGGTTATTAAGGCAAGTTAGCATGGTACTCATTGCATTTGATGTTAAGAAGAAATCCCCATCCAAGAGAAGGATAATTTTCTGTGATAGGAACCCAATGATGGGGAGGATAAGAATATCAAGATCATCTGAGGGTCTTGTCTAGAGTTAAATATTTCTCATCTCATGACAGCGTGTGCTATTTTCCTCTAAGAAAGAGATCCCATTCCTCCACCCCTCTTAGAAGTACTGCCTGAGGGAATTGGTGAGGAGTGAGTCATAGCCTTCAGGTCTGTGCATACAGAGAAAAATATTGAGAACAACTCTCACTTACAGAGTGACAAGTTAGAGGTTAGTGTTGGATTTGACCTAGTTGGTCATTATTTCTTGTGTTGTTATAGTTTGACATTTTTACCACGAAATATAGATTCTAATAAATGCCTTTTTTATGTAATAAATGAACATGGTTATAGGAGATAACCAGAAATAGATTTGAGCCAGTGATCTTCGTAATTTCATCTAGAAGTGGATAGCAATTAATGGAGTTGACAAGAGTTTGGGGAGGGGGGACTGTGAATATTTAGAGTGGTTTCGATGAAGTACGAGACATGAACACGTCTAAATAAAACTACTTTGACAATGTTCCTCGGGAAGTCTAGAACAGTGATGCCCCTGAGGAGGTGTGTTAACTGAGTCATGAAGCAAATAGGAATGCACTGAGGCATAAGCAATGGAAAATGTAGGTGTTAGAATGCCTTCTTCTCCAAATGTACTTTAAGATCCAGATTTATCCCATTCTTCTGAAAAGCAATCTGTCTACTCCAGCACACTATCTCTGAATTCTTAGACCCTTCACCATTTTACATCACTCAAGTGATGTTTATTAAGGTCATTGTTATGGACCAGCTACTTCCTCTTTCTTGGCTTGTCAGATAGATTGTGAAGCTCTTCTTTTCCCACACTTTGTCAAGGAATATCCAAAGTCACTTTCGTTAAGTGAAAGAATTAGATTACATAGAATCCAACTTAATGCAAAATAAAATCTTAATAAATACTTGTAGAATATAGAGAGAAGAGGAAGTAAAGAAGTGGGCTAGGACTCCCAATGTCTAAAATCCCATGAGTTTTTTTGGTAAAACTTAGTTTGGCTAGAGAAAAAGACTTTTGAGGGTCACATGAGGTCTTTGAACCTTCTTTAAGATGAAGAGAATAAGAACTGTTTTTCATTCCCAAAGTGACAGCTAGAATATATTGTCCTCAGTTTTTTTTAAAAGGCACTTACCACCAAACTATTAAAAAAATTGCTTGTCAGCTTCACACAGTTGTGAGTAAGTTGGTATTACTGTGATTTGGTCTATTTTCAAACACTTGTTCTTTTCATGAAAAGCCAGATTTTGTCTGTGTGTATGTGTGTGTGTGTGTCTGTCAGCTGATATAATTAAAAAATACAATAATTTGTTGACCAGGGAATATGTATGTTAGGGGGTACAAATTGGCTTTCGAACCGCAGGAAGCTAAAATAACTAGAAAAATGTTCAGCAGTGGAAATTGGATTTGTTGTTAAAACCAAACATTTAAAATTAAAGAGATTCCCAGAATCATAGCTGGTATACACTGACACTCTTCATTTTTTTTTTCTTCAAATTGTATGGCCTACTTATGGACAGAAGTACAAGTATTGGTGAAAGAAAATGAGATTAGTATTTTAAACGACAAGCTATTCATCCCCAAATTTGATATGTGTAACACTTTATCAATTGCTAATTACAAACTGAAGAATCACGTTGTCAAGAGTATCTTCTCCGCTCTGGCTCTAGATTTTCTTAATTATCCCCTCCCCTCTGACACACACACATTATTGAGTGGAAGTCTATCTGTCTTGGTAAAAAGAAATGAACGGCTGCCTTTGAGCATGCTATGATGTTTGGTTAAAATATGGTTACTCCAGCTGTGGTCCTAACAGTCCAGCCCACTTGTCCAATTAGTTCCCCTTCACACACATAAACATTCTTAAATGTCAAAAGTTAAGGAATTCTTAGTTCCTTCTTATTCTAAAGTCCAGGCCTTCAAAGACCAAAGCAACTCACTGTTTATATGCCTTATTAAAAATAGCTCTGGGGCATGAATTCACAGCCCAGGGGACCTGTTTCATAGAATTTTTTTTTCAATGACTTAACCTTGTGTTCTTTTTTAAGATCAAAAGAGGAAAAGTTCCACAAAATTCTCATTATTTCTAGGAGATTCTCTTTTGTGGCAGAGTTATTTTTAAAAATATACACAACTTAGAGTTTCTCTCTGTTGCTAAAGAGACTTGAGGGGGGAGAAAGAAACAAAGATGGGTAGTTCAGTTCTTAAGAATTTATATTATATTAGTGACTTCAGTTTTTTCCCCTGCATATAATGATAGCCGGAACAGACAGAAAGGGAAAAGTGTCCTTGTGTGTTAAAGAAGCTTATGTGTCAGAGCACCTTTGCTTGCAAAGAAGGAATACACTGAAGTAATGTAGGAATTCATGGGTTCTTGTCTTGATGGCACCACTAAACACTAAATAAATCTTGTGGTTTAGCAAAGCAGTTATTGTCTGTGTTTCCTCACATATCAAACAGTACTCATTTGTATTACCTTTGCTGAAGACCGAAAAGAATTAATCAGTCATATAGTAATAGGATTTAATGTCTCAGGATGAGAGCTGCATATGAGACTGAGGTGCATTATCCAGGTTGCTAGCATTTGAGTCAAGACCTGCTTATGTAGCTTACTCTATTATTAACGAGCTGGAATACAATGACATTCCATGTGTATGCATTTTTCTCCAGGCAGAATTTCATTCTCATTAGCAAGAACTGGTATGTCTTTGTCTTTGAACATGTATTGGTATCTGTAGAGAAGAATACGCTATCACTTTGTGCAGACTTCCCTGCGCTGTTTCACATCATTCACACCAAGTGCCTGTGAGGAAAAATTGCTACATTTTTTTTTAACCAAATTGTTCAATTTAGAAATTTGATTAAAACCAACAAAAGATTCAATAAACCCATGTAATTCAGTTTTCCTTCCATCATGCCCTTTATATGTTCCAAGAATTTTTACTATACCTTGCTAATATTAAAATCTAGACTTCTTGAAAATTTGGTTGAAACATTTGGGCTGGATGGAATAGAACATGTTTAAACATATGAGTGTAACATATATCAGTGTTTGTTTATAGTCTAGAATATATGTTACCAACTTTGAGGGTAAGATTTTCTAAGGATGTACATTCTCTGCGCTAACATGAAATTCTTCCTGAAAATGGTTCATCCTACCCAAGGATGTTGATTAGTGGAATAATGAGTATAATAGGGACTTCCCTGATGGTCTAGTCGTTAAGACAGTACACTTCCACTGCAGGGGCACAGGTTCAATCCCTGGTTGGGGAACTAAGATCTCACATGCCCTATGGCATGACCAAAAAAATAGAAAAAAAAAAATACTGTATTTGTTTGTCCAGGCTGCCATTACAAAGGTCCACAGACTGAATGGCTTAAGCAACAGAAATAGGTTTTCTCACAGTTCTAGGGGCTGAAGTCAAGGTGTTGGCATAGTTGTTTTCTTCTGAGGTTTCTCTCTCTGGTTTGCAAATGGCTGCCTTCTGGCTCTGAGCTCTTGCTGTTGTCTTCTGTGTGTACATGTGTCTGATGTCTCTCTCTCTCTCTCTGTCTCCAAATCTCTTCTTCTGATAAGGACACCAATCACATTGGATTAGGGGCCACTCAAAAGATTTTGTTTTCACCCAGTCACCTCTTTGAGGGCCCAGTGATATCTAGATACTGGGAGTAGGTGTGAATTTTGGTGGGACACAATTCAGCTCAAAACAATGAGGAAAATTCTTTCTACATCAGTCTTCTTTGAATCCATTCCTGTAACAGAGACACTGAGCAGAGTATTAATGCAGACCTCCAGTTTACCAACTATCTCTTCCATAAACCTGTATCTTAAACTAAGCTGCCTTGAATGTGAAACATCAAGGAGATGAAAAATCTCAGGTTGATGAAGCCTCCTAAGGCCAGAGTAGTTTAGATCAAGTTCACAGAACACAGCTAAACAATGGCAGAGCCAGGCTTAAAACGCAGGTATGCTGAACATGAACTGAATATGTGAAAATCGCTCAGTTGTGTCTGACTCTTTGTGATCCCATGGACTGAGGCCTGCCAGGCTCCTCTGTTCTTGGAATTCTCTAGGCAAGAATACTGGAGTGGGTAGCCATTCCCTTCTCCACAGGATCTTCTGAACCCAGGGATCGAACCCAGGTCTCCCACTTTGCAGGTGGATTCTTGACCATCTGAATCACCAGGGAAGCCCTTGGACTGAATATGCTGCATGGAAAATAAAAACTGTCCATCATGTTGACATAAGATGCATCCCTTACAATAAGGAAATAAAGAAGATTGGGTGTAGGAGAGGGGAGCAGAGAGCACAGTTGAAAAGAGGCCTGGCTTCAAGTACAGTCACAGAAGTTTGATGGCTTATGACAAGAACCTCTAAAGGCTCTGACAGTTTTAGTTGTTTGGTATTTATGATAACAATGCCACTCATGCTTCTCTAATAGACACCTGGGGTCACGGGGACAAATCAGGTGATGCTGTTTAATGAACGCCTCCTCTGCTCCTCGAGCTGAGAGACCCAGGGGGACTGTGCTCTGCCTGATGGAGGCCCACTGCCTGTCACTTTTAGAGGTGGAGTCAGTTTTATCAGCTCTTCCTGAGGCAAAACAGAAGTTGTTAACCTGAGCAGCATAACCCTTCATTCCACAAATGAGGTATTTCAAGGCCAGAGTGATGGGGAACTTATTCAAATCTCCCAGCTCATCATTAGCTGATCTGAAATTAGGATTCTCACCCTGTCCCACTGAGTGGTTCTCTCTTTCACTTCAATTCACTAGCTCCATTAATATATATGAAACTGTTGTATGTCTCTTTTCTTCAAACACATCTTTCATTCTGTATTTTTTTTTTTTTTTTACATTTTCCTCTACAACTCACTATGGTGTAAAAACCAGGGGAGGGCATTCACTTGGTTTGAAACATTGCTAAGATGATCGTGCCAAAGGGCACAATTATCGTGGAGCTCAATCCTTGTGTTAAAATGTATTTATGTAAACTGTTTGCATTTAGGGGGTTAATGGACAGAAGAAAATGTGAACTTTTGAACCAACAGATCTGAGTTTGAATCTCAACTCAGCCACTGACAACTATCTGATTGATAGAGCACAAATCACTTTCCTTCTCTGAGCCTGTTTCCTTATCTGAATAGTAACTACCTAGCCAGATAACTATAAGGAACAGAAAAAATAAAAAAAAAAAAAAAGAAAAAATATATATGTTTTACTGAGTTTCTTAAAGTATTCTTTAACTCGTTTATTTCTTTATTTATTTTTGGCTGCTCTGGGTCTTCGTTGCTGTGTGCAGGCTTTCTCTAGCTGTGGTGAACAGAGGCTACGCTCTGTTGTGGTCCACAGGCTTTGTGGTGGTTCTCTTGTGGAGGATAGGCTCTAGGCATGCAGGCTTCAGCAGTTGCAGCTCACGAACTCTAGAGCATGTGGGCTTCAGTAGTTGTAGCACATGGGCTTAGTTGCTCCGGAGCACATGGAATCTTCCCAGACCAGGGATTGAATCCATGTCCCCTCTATTGGCAGGTGGATTCTTAACCATTGGACCATGAGGAAAGTCCTATTTTATTGAGCTTAATGCCAGGTACACCCAAGACATTCAGTAAATGGGACCTGTCTCTTCCCTACTTTCTCATCAAACTCTAAGAAATAATGGCTGGATTAGTAAAAACAAGATACTGACTTTCCAACCCTCTGTGTTGATTGAAGGCCTACACCTCTTCATTCCTGAGAATGTCAGATACCTAAGACTATAAAATGGAGGAATTTCTACCTCCTTGAGTGCTAACAGATATAATAATCAGCAATGTTGTCTCAAGAGGAAAATGTCTTGACAAACACCAAATACTATATAAGGCATCTAACCTGAAGCCTGACCAGCCATTCATTTTGCTTTAAGAAATTTATACCTCAACTTTTCTACTCTGATTAGCTTCTAAAATCAATTTTTTTTGGAATAGAAATGGAAAATAAAATATCGGTTCTAATTACTTCACTTAGCAAAGTAATTCGTAAAGATAGTAATAATTTTCATAATTTGCAATTGATTACAATAATAATGGGAAAAGTGAATAATTATTTAAACTCAGCTTTTAAGGGATCTTTTTACTACAACACAGAATATGCAAAAATGAAGATATGTATGCACAATCAATATATCATTAGGCTAAAATTGTTATTTAAGTTTTTTATGGCTCCTTGTTCTGTGCATTTTTATAGAGCAAGTGACAGATTTAAAATAAAGCAGATTTATAGTACAGGTAAAATATATATAGGATTAAGGGGCTTTGTGTAATTGCTTTCCTTTCAGTGACACACCCAGGTCCCAAGTGCCAAACTGATTTCCAGTTCTTTCCGTACGTGAATTATAATAATTATAATATTTACAGTGTGTGTTCTTCCAACTAAAGAAGGAAGAGGTGTAATGGTCCCAGCTAGAGCACCAACTAGTGGTGAATAGGAAGAACTGCTAGCAATTTAGGAGCTAGTGCTGGAGGAGCCTGGTAGGCTGTAGTCCATGGGGTCGCTAAGAGTTGGACACGACTGAGTGACTTCACTTTCACTTTTCACTTTCATGCATTGGAGAAGGAAATGGCAACCCACTCCAGTGTTCTTGCCTGGAGAATCCCAGGGACGGGGAAGCCTGGTGGGCCGCCGTCTATGGGGTCGCACAGAGTCGGACACGACTGAAGCGACTTAGCAGCAGCAGCAGCAGCAGCTGTGCTTAGTGGCGCAGTTGAGTCCGACTCTGTGATCTCATGGACTATAGCTGCCAGGCTCCTCTGTCCATGGGGATTCTCCAGGCAAGAATACTGGAGTGGGTTGCTATGGCCTCCTCCAGGGGATCTTCCCAACCCGGGGATTGAACCCATATCTCCTGCATTTTAAGTGGATTTGGGTTATATTTCTGTTGGGAAAGTTAATCTCTTTGAAGTAATTTTTTTTTTTTAGCTTTAAGAGTAAGACAGGAAGAAAACTATAACACAGTGATTATAACTCAGAAAACATATTGCCTACATTTGAATCCTAGCTCCGTTGAAGTATTCCACAGATACCATAGGTTGGGCCAGTTACTCTACCACCCCGTCCCTTGGTTTGGGCACTTGTAAAATGAGGATGACACCAATACTTACACCATTCAGCCACATGAAACTTAAGGAACAGACTTTTGGGAAAACACTTAGCATAATGCATGTCACATAATTAGCACCCAGCAAGTGTTTGCCATTATTATAGAAGACAGTGAGCAACTACAAGGTAATGAACATGTGTTTGGGTTTTTCTCTACATCTTTGATTAACTGCAGAGACCCCTTTCAGCCAGGGCTGAAAGAAGCTGTTCTTTCCTACCAATATGAAAAATCTAATATCAGGAAGCTATTTCCTGCACTTACCAGTGTGAGGGGCACCCTAATTCAAGAGTTTTGCTAATTACTTTCTGGCAAAGCATCTGGTGCTCCATGCTTGAATTAATGTACACAACAGCCCTCTTGAACAGAACAGTATGAATGGGGAACAACTTGATAACAAAGTCAGTTCTCTGTGGCTTTGTACAGGGAGAATTTCCTTCCTACAATTGAAGTAATTTTATTTTTATGTACAATAATGTGGAGAAATTATAAAAGGCAATGTGAAGTGACAGAAGAAGCGTGGACTTGGGAACTAGACAGTTGTGGGATTGAATCTCCACTCAGCCATTCATTACCTTGTGACCTCAAATAAGTCATTAAATACTTGTGAGCAATCACTTTAAAATGGGGGTAGTAAGAGCTACGTGCTGGGAAGATTCAATAAAATAAATGATGAACATAAGGTGTCTGGCATCTATCACATGGCATGCCCTTCATGACAAATAATTCTCACCACCACCACCGAGAGCACTGCTGTGTCAATTCAGTCCTCAAAGGGAATGGCTAATCCTTACATAATGTCAGCTTTACAAGTATTAATTTGTATGATTTTCTTGAAATCCATATGAAATAAGAATCATCATTTGGTATTATACCCATTTTGCAGATAAGGAAATTGATGCACAGAGTGCTGAGGACTTAACCAAGGTCAAAGATACCAGTGAGTTGTAGAACCAGACTTTGAACCAAAGCAAGATAATGCTAGCATCCATACTCATAACCACTAAAATAAACTAACTTTCAAGGGATTGGTCACTGACTTTCCTCCCCTGCATCTCCTTTGAATCCCTTCTATAAGACTGGTCATGCTATGGGGTACCTGGTTCATATATGTATATGCCTGTCTGCCTGGGAGGCTACAAGTCTCGTCTTGTGCCTCTGTCATATTCAGTTCCTCAAGGCACCCAGTTAGTCCCTCACTATGTATGATGACCAACGAATAGTATAAAAATTGAGGCAAAGAAGATTTTTAAAACTTTCAAAATTTGTCTACAGTTTTAAAGTTTATTTTCCATTTACAGTTACTGCAAAATATTGACTATATTCCCTGTGTTGTATAATATGACCTTGAGCCTCTTATACTGAATAGTCTGTGCCTTCCCTCCCCCACTGCACTGTCCCTTCTCTTTTCCCTCTTTCCACTGGTAACCACTGGTTTGTTCTCTATGAGTATGCTTCCTTTTTGTTACATCCACTAGTTTGTTGTATTTTTGAGATTCCACACACAAGTGATATCATACGGTATTTTTCTTTCTTTCTTAATTATTTCACTTAGCATAATGCTCTCCTAGTCCATCTATGTTGCTGCAAATGGCAAAATTTCATTATTTTTTATGGCCAAGTAGTATTTCAGTGTGTGTGTGTGTGTGTGTGTGTGTGTATACCATACCTTTATCCTTTCATCTGTTGATGGACACTTAGATTGATTCCATGTTTTGGCAATTATGAATAATGCTTCTGTGAACATTCAAATCAGATCAGATCAGTTGCTCAGTCGTGTCCAACTCTTTGCAACCCCATGAATCGCAGCACGCCAGGCCGCCCTGTCCATCACCAACTCCCGGAGTTCACTCAGACTCACGTCCATCGAGTCAGTGATGCCATCCAGCCATCTCATCCTCTGTCGTCCCCTTCTCCTCTTGCCCCCAATCCCTCCCAGCATCAGAGTCTTTTCCAGTGAGTCAACTCTTCGCATGAGGTGGCCAAAGTACTGGAGTTTCAGCTTTAGCGTCATTCCTTCCAAAGAACACCCAGGGCTGATCTCCTTCAGAATGGGCTGGTTGGATCTCCTTGCAGTCCAAGGGACTCTCAAGAGTCTTCTCCAACACCACAGTTCAAAAGCATCAATTCTTCAGCGCTCAGCCTTCTTCACAGTCCAACTCTCACATCCATACATGACCACTGGAAAAACCATAGCCTTGACTAGACGAACCTTGGTTGGCAAAGTAATGTCTCTGCTTTTGAATATGCTATCTAGTTTGGTTATAACTTTCCTTCCAAGGAGTAAGTGTCTTTTAATTTCATGGCTGCAGTCACCATCTGCAGTGATTTTGGAGCCCAGAAAAGTAAAGTCTGACACTGTTTCCACTGTTTCCCCATCTATTTCCCATGAAGTGATGGGACCAGATGCCATGATCTTCGTTTTCTGAATGTTGAGCTTTAAGCCAACTTTTTCACTCTCCTCTTTCACTTTCATCAAGAGACTTTGCATGTATCTTTTCAATGGAATTTCCGGGTCCAGTGGTAATTCTAGTTTTAGGTTTTTTGAAATGGCTCCCTACTGTTTTCTCCAGTGTCTGAGGCAAAGGAGATTTGAGAAGATCTATCTCTCTGGGCACTCTTGTCTCATGGTATTGAGCAATGCAGCCTGATTGACTCTGAGAACTGTTTGAGACAATTTATGGAAGGTCTCGAAGGAAAATGGTGCATTGCCACCATTCCTGACTCTACCGCTAATTCAGTGGTGTGGGCAAAGTGACAGTGTGTGGCTAAGATAGAGAACTGTTGTGGACAGGAATGATCATGTGTGACTTCGCTTGATTTCTGTGTGACTTCACTTCCATACTATTATTTGTTGAGTTCCACAGGGTCATGGCTATGCCTAGTTATGGGAGGAAGGAGAGAACATTGACATTCATGGTAATGCCTTAAGGGCAAAGGGAGCTTCAAACTCAAGCCAAGAGACTCCAGTGCTTGTGCTCTTCCAATGTACCATGTGCTCATCGATAAACTCTACAAACCCCAGGAGCCAGGTTTTATCTAAAACAGAAAAGATAAATATTTGGATCTATATATTGCCAGGAGAAATATCAATAACCTCAGATATGCAGATGACACCACCCTTATGGCAGAAAGTGAAGAGGAACTAAAAAGCCTCTTGATGAAAGTGAAAGAGGAGAGTGAAAAAGTTGGCTTAAAGCTCAACATTCATAAAACTAACATCATGGCATCTGATCCCATCACTTCATGACAAATAGATGGGGAAACAGTGGAAACACTGTCAGGCTTTATTTTTGGGGGCTCCAAAATCACTGCAGATGGTGATTGAAGCCATGAAATTAAAAGACAATTACTCCTTGGAAGGAAAGTTATGACCAACCTAGATAGCATATTGAAAAGCAGAGACATTACTTTGCCAACCAAGGTTTGTCTAGTCAAGGCTATGGTTTTTCCAGTGGTCATGTATGGATGTGAGAGTTGGACTGTGAAGAAAGCTGCGCACTGAAGAATTGATGCTTTTGAACTGTGGTGTTGGAGAAGACTCTTGAGAGTCCCTTGGACTGCAAGGAGATCCAACCAGTCCATTCTAAAGATCAATCCTGGGTGTTCTTTGAAAGGGCTGATGCTAAAGCTGAAACTCCAATACTTTGCCCACCTCATGTGAAGAGTTGACTCATTGGAAAAGACTCTGATGCTGAGAGGGATTGGGGGCAGGAGGAGAAGGGGACGACAGAGGATGAGATGGCTGGATGGCATCACCGACTCGATGGACATGAGTTTGAGTGAACTCTGCGAGTTGGTGATGGACAGGGATGCCTGGCGTGCTGCGATTCATGGGGTTGCAAAGAGTCGGACACGACTGAGTGACTGAACTGAACTGAACTGAACTGATACATTATCACCCCTTGCTTTTTTGTCTCAAGCAATTCTGAAATGAATTAACCACCTTTCACCTATAAAACTTGGAACTGCTAGAATAATAGAATTTTTACTTACAGAACTAGCTCTGGGAAGACTGAAATGTAGAGGCTTTGTGTTCATTCTTCTAGTGACCAATTAGGGAAAATTCAGAGATCAATGGCAAATTTTAGGCTCCTAATTAATTATTCTGCAGAGAGTTGGCAAGGAGTCCCATTGATGGTAATATTGGGCTGTTACCCAATTTTACCTCTTCAGAAAAAACCCAAATGAACTTTTTAGTCAATCCAATAGAAACTCCATTTTTTGTTTTTTTAGTTTTGTTCTTACCAGAATTTTCTCTCAAAGGAGAACCATTTAGAGAAGTGTTGTCAAGTGGTCCACCTATATAGTGATGGGTTCCCTCATGAAATGCTCAGCCCACAGCCCAGGGGTCTATCCCTGAATTGGGTATTGACATGCTGTCTAATTCTGAGCAGGTCATGGAACCTTCCACCTCAGGGCTCCATCTGTAAAGTGAGAGAAAGATTACAGTCTTCCCTCAGAAGGAAAAAAAAAAAATTAACATAGTAAAAGAAGCACTTCAATTTTGACTCTGGAATTCTAGAGGCCAAGAGTATATGCATGAATATAAATTTCTTTTTACCTTAATCATTAACCTCATAGTCCCTAAAACTTTTTAAAGTTATGTACAGTGGAGACATTTTCTAAAATGTTCAATTCTTAAGCATAAACACGCCCATATCTTTGTATGATAACTGTATGATTATTGCCCAAGGGTCGTGTGAAAATTTATTCTTTTAAAAAATATTTTATTGAAGTGTAGTTGGTTTACAATGTTTAATTTCTACTGCACAGCAAGATGTACAGTTATACATATATATGTATATTCTTTTTCACATTCTTTTCCATTATGGTTTGTCCCAGGATGTTGAACATAGTTCCCTGTGCTGTACAGCAAGACATTGTTGTTTATCCATCCTAATAATTTCCATTTGCTAATCCCAAACTTCCATCCATTGCTCCTCCGCCTCTTTCCCCCCTGGGCAATCACAAGTCTGTTCTCTACGTCTGTGAGTCTGTTTTGTAGATACGTTCATTTGTGTCATATTTTAGGTTTGACATATAAGTGCTATCATGCAGTATCATGTCTTTCTCTTTCTGACTTACTTTGTTTAGTATGACAACTTCTAAGTCTATCCACAGTGAAACTGTGAAAGCTGTTCAGTTGTGTCTGACTCTTTGCAACTCCATGGACTATAGCCTGCCAGGCTCCTCTGTCCATGGAATTCTCCAGGCAAGAATACTGGAATGGGTAGCCATTCCCTTCTCCAGGAGATCTTCCCAACCCAGGGATCGAACCAGGATCTCCTGCATTGCAGGCAGATTCTTTACCAGCTGAGCTTGCAGGGAAGCCACAAGGTCTATCTATCTTTGTTGCTGTAAATGGCATTTTTCATTCTATTTAATGGATGAGTAATATTCCATTCTCTGTATATGCCACGTCTTATTCATCCACATATCTGTTGAGAGATGTTTAGACTGTTTCCATGTCTTGGCTGTTGTGAATAGGGCTGCTGGGAACATAGGGGTGCCTGTACATTTTCAAGTTATAGCTTTGTCTGAGTATACACCAGGAAAGGATCTGCTGGATCATATGGCAACTCTATAAAAACCCTTTCTTTATATAAGAAGCTAGATAGAGGCTGAACCACTGAGATTACTGACTCCAGAAAAAACAATGAATTTTGTTTCTTTAGCTGAAATGGGAATATGCTCTTGAACATCTTATTCTCTCTTCTAAAAATGAGGTAATAAAACTGATTCTGGTTAGTTGGGTACATCAGTTCCATTGGATTCTGGTTAATATAGACTTGGTGCATTTATTTAGAATGAAATGCTTCACTTGGTTCTTGGTAGTGTTTACAAGGCAATTTCTCTAGCACAGAGAGGCAAAGGTGCGTTAAAAAATAACTCAGGTGAAAATGGTATATTGAGCGTGTTTTGCTGGAGCACTTGACCCTCAAGCTTAGAAACTCAGATGCTCCATTAGGTGCAAAGTCCAAGGTAACACTCTGAAGTTTCCCTGAAGACACATGTCTTATTATCACCCAGAACCTCCTTCAGGACTGTTCAGATATAGAGGAGTTAGACAGGGGTCCACACATGTGACACATATATGAGCTTTTAAACAAAACTGCCTGTAAAAGGAAGAGATGTTGTTCCTGACAGCATCTGCTCCCAACAGCTGGGAACAGCCCAACCTCTTCTCCAGGGCTGCTGTCCTCAAACTAAATGAGCAGGAAAGGAAAGTCAGTATGTTATCGTCCCAGTCATTGTGCGTCGCTTTGTGCGTGGGAATGCAGTGTGTTCCCTGGAGGGACGATTGTAGTACTTACTGGAAGGGCAGTGTCTGCTGGCAGCTTTCCACACCCTTAATGGGCACCACAGGTGACATCAACCTGCCGCCCAGATGCCATTGCGAAGGCTAAGCCACTTAAAACCTGGGTTGGCTGTTTATGCACTTCAGTGGGAAAGCAGTGCCCAAGCTGTCCCCAAGATTTAACGAGGACACAGTAATTGCTTTCCTTTCAACGACCAGCAATGCATTTGCCACTGTGGAGTAAAGCACATGGCTGCTCGTAGTCATAACAGGAGCGGCAGGAGAGAAACGCAGGAGGAAATAGAAAATGTCAAAGAGCTCAGGGCTGAAAATTGCATTTTGCAGATACTATTAGGTGCTGCCAGGAGAGAAAATGAAAATGCTAATTGATAGATTTAGTTATGTTTTGTTGTCTTCAAGTTTCTGAGTAAGTCATCAGGTGATTTTAATCAGGTGAAATTTAATCATTAATATAAAACTTTTGAGAAATCCATCAATTGTTTGTGATTCATCATTTATCCTCTCCACAAAGATGTCTTAAATGACTGTACCCTGCCGGCAAGAAAAGGAGAAAGAGAATAAATATTTCTATTAAGAGCAAGAACTGATAATAAAAGTTAATATGTACAACACAAGAATATTTGTAAAAATTTTTGTATCAATTTTGAAGACACTATCCTTAGGATATATTTTATATTTTACTTAAAACTATAGCCACATACATAGACACACACTTATGCAAACATATTTATCCAGGGTCTCTTAATTTGTAAAATGAATATAATAATAGTACATGCCCAACTGGGCTGTATGTGTGTATCTGTGTGTTTGCACGGCTTAAATAATATCTGTGTATAATATAGAGTATAATGTTTAACTGCCACATGGTGTAGAAAGCAATACATCAAAATAAAGTTATAAGTAAGAGACTTTCAATGTATTTTTTCTTTTTGTTATGACATAAAACATGTCCTTTAAAAAATATGGATTGATGTATTTAGAAAGGAAAAAAATATAGCTGTTTTCTTGCCCATATTCCCTTCCAAGGTTGGAGAATAATGCCAGTATATTATTGTACTCTCTGTATTTTTCATAGCATCTTAGACACTGCCCTTTCAGGTCAAATGTTAGGTGCTCAGGGTTAAAGGAAGCCCTTTACACAACACAGATTCCTCAGATTTATTTCAGACCCATGCATTAGAAGAGCAGGATCCATATTTTGAGACTCCACAAGTGATGCATGACACTGGACAGAGCACCCACAGGCAGTTGTGGATGGTCACTCCCTTCCTGCACATTCAGAGAACGATGTGTGGGAACTGGATTAGTCTAGGCCACCATTATGTGTGTGCGTGCTCAGTCATGTCCAGCTCTTTGTGACCCCATGGACTATAACCTGCCAGGTTCGTCTCTGTCCGTGGGATTTCTCAGACAAGAAGACCTGAGTGAGTTGCCACTTCCTTCTCCAGGGGATCTCCCCAACCCAAGGATTGAACCCACGTCTATTGCATCGCCTTCATTGACAGACACGTTCTTTACCACTAACGCCACCTGGGAAGCCATTACAAAGTACCAAGTACCACAGGCTGAGTGGCTTCAACAACAGGGATTTATTTTCTTACAGTTCTGGAGGCTAGAAGTCCAAGGTCAAGGTGTGGGCAATGTAGGTTTCATTCTGAGGCCGTTCTCCTTGACTTGTAGACAGTGGTCTTTCCCTGATGTCTCCACATGGCCTTCCCTGTGTGTGTGCTCTAACCTCTTCTTACAAGGATGCCAGTCATATTGGATTAGACCCATGCTAATAACCTTTTTTTGATATTAATCACCTTTTAAGGGCCCTATCTTCAAATACAGTCGCATTCTGAGGTACTGGGAGTTAGGATGTCAAGATATGAAATTGGGGGTGCACAATTCAGCCCATAACGGGATTCTACCCAGCTCCCTGTGTCTTTTTTAGTGTTTCCAAAATTCCAGAGCACTTAAGGGTTACAAAAATGCACATGATCTATTCCAGCATTAGCTCTGGTGAATAAATTAATAGAGTAACCATTTAATGTGTCATGGTACAAATATCTTTCCTATTATCTAACCCAAATTTTGACAATTCAGGTGAATTGATGTTATGCCAATTGTTAAGCCTGTCTTCTCCTCCCATTGCTCTCCAAATGCTTTACTCATCCACCACCTGTCTTTTGTCAGATTTGCTCTTTTTCTCTTTTTTTAAGCTTGACTCTTCCTTATTAAAGGATGGTGTTTGGGGTAGGTAAATTCTACCTCAAGCTCCTCTGCTTGCTTCTCTATTATTTTCCCCTTTTTCTAAGGCAACTGGAAAACTGTGACATTTATGGGAAGTCATATCTGGTACACCCTCTTCTTTTTATGGGCCGTTTCCAGCCTCCCCCTCCCTTGCCCAGTGGCCACTTGGCTCCTCTTGCTTGCTCTGTATGCCCTCACAGGCCTGTAGACTGTACAGTGGGAATAGCTAATGAGGCAAGACAGGGAGGTGGAACCAGTCCTGATGGTTCAAGTGTTTCCCTTCTCCTGTTTCTTCAATAACTTGGCAGAAAGCTCAATTCCACTTTCAGAAAGTTTAAAAGAGAAAATTAAAACACGTGGTACATGTATATAATGGCATACTACTCAGCCATAAAAAGGAATGAAATAATTCTCTTTGCATTGGATTGGAAATAATGCCATTGCATGGATGCAACTAGAGATTATCACATTAATTAAAGTCAGACAGAGAAAGATAAATATCATATGATGCCACTGATATATGGAATTTAAAATAGCACACAGATGAACCTATCTATGTAACAGAAAAATAATCATGGACATAGATGATAGACTAGTGGTTACTATAGTGGGGGTGGGGGGAAGGTGTTGGAAGAAGGATGGAGAGGGAGGTTGGAGTTAGTGGATGTAAGCTTTTATATATAGAAAGGATAAACAATAAGGTCCTACTGCAGAGCACAGAGGACTATATTCTATATCCTATGATAAACCATAATGAAAAAATGATTTTTTAAAAAGAATATATATGTATGTACAACTAGATCACTTTGCTCTATAGCAGAAATTAACAAAACGTATACTCCCATCAAGTATACTTCAGTTAAAAAAGAAATAAATAAGAAAAAATTTAATATATATGTAGGCCACTACATTTGGGTAAAGGAAACAGTGAAACTCTAAATGCTTCCTTAAAACAAATTCCTTTTTAATGTCTTACTTTTCCTTATAATACAATAGTCATAGTTACTACAGGGCATTTCCATATAAAGGGACGTACTTAATCATTTGTCCTAGGATTATAAACACCTGAGAAGAATAACATTCTAATATTTTGATTGCTGTAAATTTTTGCTTTCAGGAAAGTTTCCAGCATTTAATGATATTTCAGTAGTGCTTATATGAGTTTGAAAATGCAAGTTCATTTTAAATTAAACATAAGGCATGCATCTAGTCTATTCTTCAAATAAAACTTGTATATATTTTTCCATTTGTAGATATATCTGTAGACCTTACTGGATTGGCTGGTTGCTTTCAATCCTGATTACCAACACGTCATAATGGAGTTCATAGTGTCTGACTTTTTCCCAGGTTTCTATTATGTGTTCATCATTTAATGCTCTTAAATATTTAAAACATTGGCTGTCAAAGAATGTCAAGGCCATCAAGACTCCAGGAGCTGTATAGTATAGGGTGGCAGAAGAAGTCAGAAAGTATTAATTAGTTTCAACCTACCTGTCATTCTGTCTCTGTTGTTGAGTCTCGGTTTTTTTCTCTCTTTAAATAGATTGTTTTAAATATCTTGATTCATGTAAGAGCTCAGTTTAAAACAAGATAGAGAAAAATCTTCATCTATGTCCAAGCTACTATATTGTGTTAACTCCATTCTCCCATGATCTTTATCTCCTACCTGAAACTTATATAATGAGAGCGAATGTTCAGTGAATTTGAAAATCAGTATAGAATTTGCAGTTTGCAGGACCTCCTATAAATCAACAAAGGAAGATTAAGGTAGTCTGCCCAGAAAGGGGAGGCAGCATGTTGGAATGGGAAGGACACAGCTTTAGAGGTAAGAGACATTGGTTCAAATCTTGGTTCTACTGAGTAGGTACCCTTGCGCCAAATGGCGGCAGGTAGAGAGCAGGTTAATTGTCATTAATGGAGCTCTGAGGATGTGGACAGTCTCTGGTTTGGTCTACATCAGAATTTCTCAACCTCAACCCTATTGACACTTTAGCTAGTTCTTGATTGTAGGAGCTTCTCTGAACAAATGTTGCTTAGAAGTTTCCTTGGATTCTGCTCACCAGCTGCCACCCCTCCTTTCCCAGGTCTGAGACCAGAAATGTTTCCTTGGGTACAAAGTCGCCACCTGGTGAGAATACAGGTCTGCACGTTCACCTCTGGGCCCTGCATCTTCACAGGAGCCCTTTAGGTGTCCATATCTCTAGTGTCTTATTAAAAATCCAAAGCTATAGAAGGGAAAATATTTAAGGACTTTTCAAAGACCCTAAGAATTTGAGGCAATTGTATTAAATATATTTGCCAGCTTTAAAAAGATCTAGAAAACATAACAAACACTGTTTTCCTAGATCCTAGAGAGAGGGTTATCATTTCTATCCATTTTTTTCCATGATAACAACTGTTCTTGCATTTTGTGAGTCCTCCAAATAAACTAGTTACTCAGACCAGTGTCTACAATACCATGTCTACAACCTGCAGAACAATGAGAGTCAAGAATCTACATTTTGTTTTTGAAACACTAAGAATATTAAACAGTGCCATTGGGTCATAACTATTAACATTTCTTGCCTAGGATTGGGATGTAAATACTTCAGAGGTCTTTTCTCACTTAATGATATAGAGAAAAGGTAAAAAAACAACTTCAGATGCTAAAGATGCAGCATTTGGTAGCAAGCCTTCAGGAAAAAAAAAAGAAAAAAGAAATAGCTCAATGGGGAACACTAGTGTGTTTCCAGCTGCTGACCCCCAAATTTAGGCAGGACAAGAGCTAGGAGCTGAAGGCACAGCCTGGAACTTGAAATTCAATTCCCATTTTTCTGTCCTTCTGAAAATCACCTGGGTTGCCTGGTAAATATCCAAGTTTCTTTTCTGGAGATTCTGAATCTGAAGGTTTGAGGTTGTGCCCAGAAATTGCATTTTTAGGAAGCTCCCTGTGTGAATTTTATGATCAAGTAGGATTAGAAAACACTGAGGTCTAAACCCTTGCTGCTCAGAATGTGGTCCACAGGCCAGCAGCAGCAGCATTCATGGGCCAGCAGCTGCAACCCCAGGCAAGCAGCAGCATCCCTGGGCAAGCAGCAGCAGCAGCAACTTGAGAGCTTGTTACAATTGGATTCACAGCCCACAGGTCTGAGGTGGGGCCCAGGATTCTGCATGCCTAACCAGCATCAAACAGATGCTGAGGCTTCAGGTTAGTGCACTTCACTTTAAGCAGAAAGGATCCTGGAAACTTTTAAGTAGGAAGTAGGGAGAAGAATGAGTCATCACTAAGTCCCACTCTGTGGTTCATGATAGATCTCACAGGTCATCAGAGATAGGGGAGAGGCCCCTGGAGATGTGAGTGCAGAATGATAAGGTTTTCCATGTTAATGAACAGAGTGCTCAGAATTCCATGTTTCTGTAAAGTTTTTTCAAATAAGGAGATGGAAAATGTCTCCAAGGGAAGGTGGAACTGTTATGTGCTATTTCAGGACCCCTCCTTCAGTGTCCCATTTTACACGTCTCGTGGCAACTTTTCTTGTACTTTCATCAGTGGTATCCTAAGTTACAGCTCTTTGTCTGCCAGAAATGCTGAGCATATTGTCCCTAAAGTGGTCCATCCTCCAGAATGAGTGAAAGGAGAGCCTGCCTGCTTATGCTGCTGCTGTTAAGTCACTTCAGTTGTGCCTGACTCTGTGTGACCCATTGACGGCAGCCCACCAGGCTCTTCTGTCCATGGAATTCTCCAGGCAAGAATACTGGAGTGGGTTGTCATTTCCTTCTCCGGTGCATGCATGCACGCCAAGTGGCTTCAGTCGTGTCTGACTCTGCGTGCTTATACAGTTAATCTGTTCCTTGTAACTACCAGAAGGCAGCATTGTTAGTGGACCCTAATGACATCTTTTGGATGGTTTCCCCTTTAACTGAGTCCAGCACACACACCATCGGCAGCTTTGGAGGAAATTGGGTAAAAGTGAACATTTCAGCTGTATTGAAGAGGGAAAAGGTAGCCAAAAGGTCACATGTATCGGACCCAGAGGATGGTGATGGCTCCAACCAATGCAGAAGCTGGTAGTCTCAAGACTGGAAGGGAAAAGGAGATGCCATTCACGCTTTAGTTCCAGCAAAACCTCATTGGCTCTAGTTGGGTCCAATGCCTATCTGTGAACCAGTCAGCATCTCTGGGGAATGTGATTGCTGTTTGCCTTTCGTTCAGGTCACAGGCTCCATCCTGGGAGCAGGGATAGAGAGCCACTGGGTAAAAGAGGAGTGAGTCCCCCAAAGAAGGGGGCTTCATGCTCTCCAAAGTCACCAATGTCTGCTCTGTGCACCCACCAATAACTGAGAAATGCAATGCCCCATAGAGAGTAGTGCTGTGGAAACTAAGGATGTGAGCACTGAGGGAGAGCTGGGACTGAAGTCATAAAAATGAGTCACAGTGTATGCAGATCCCTCAGGAAACATCATCCCCAAAGGCCCCATACTAAAAAGAGTAGCTGGTAGAAGTGTCCCCTATTGTTAGGCTTATGTGGACAGAGGGTTGTATAAATGTGATCTTTGCAAGATGCAGTGATCTGGTTTTCATACAGTATTTGGACCCATCCCTTCCCAAAGGTCAGAGCACACCCTTTGGAGACACAAAATCCTGGCTACAATTTCCCTGATGCTCCCTCACTTGCTGGGAACAGTTGGGAAAGGGGCTTAATGTGGTAGAGCTATAGGGCTTCTTTTATAAAGTGAGACACCACTGCTTAGTTCCTCTCTCGCTTCCTCCCTCCCAGATAGTTGTAAAGATTATATATGGCATTGATGCAGGGGACTTTATTTTTTATCACCATTGTACCCAACAGCTCCTAGCACTACATATAGCAGATATCAGCAACGTTTGTTGAGTGAATAAATAAATAAATGCTTTTAAAAGTACTTGGCCTATAGGAGGTGCTTTAAAATATTTATTATTTTCTTACTTGATTATAACTGATGCTTAGGTATGCCTCTACAACAGATTTCTTCTATTTGGCTAAAAGCAGGCCTTTGTGAAGGCTAAGTGAAATTTTTTCTTGTTTTTAGGATCTTCTATGTGCCAGGTATTTTCTTCTTTCTTTGTAAAAACTTCTTATTGGAGTATAGTTGCCTTTACAACGCTGTGTTAGTTTCTGCTGTACAGCAAAAATTAGTCACCCATGTGTATACATTGTCCTTGTTTAGCCTATAAGTCATGTCTGACTCTTTGCGATTGCATGGATTATAGCTCGCCAGGCTCCTCTACCCATGGGATTTCCCAGACAAGAATACTGGAGTGGGTTTCCATTTCCTCCTCCAGGGGGTCTTCCTGACCCAGGGGTTGAACCCCACATCTCTTGACATCTCCTGCATTGACAGGCTGTTTCTTTTTTTGTGTGTGTGTGTGTGTGTGTGGTTTTTTTTTTTTTTTTATTCCTTTATTTCTCATGTGTTCCCCATCCTGAACCCTCCTCCCTCCTCCCTCCCCATACCATCCCTCTGGGTCGTCCCAGTGCACCAGCCCCAAGCATCCAGCATCATACATTGAACCTGGACTGGCATCTTGTTTCATACATGACATTTCACATGTTTCAATGCCATTCTCCCAAATCTTCCCACCCTCTCCCTCTCCCACAGAGTCCATAAGCCTGTTCTATACATCAGTGTCTCTTTTGCTGTCTCGTATACAGGGTTATCGTTACCATCTTTCTAAATTCCATATATATGCGTTAGTATACTGTATTGGTGTTTTTCCTTCTGGCTTACTTCACTCTGTATAATAGGCTCCAGTTTCATCCACCTCATTAGAACTGATTCAAATGTATTCTTTTTAATGGCTGAGTAATACTCCATTGTGTATATGTACCACTGCTTTCTTATCCATTCATCTGCTGATGGACATCTAGGTTGCTTCCATGTCCTGGCTATTATAAACTGTGCTGCGATGAACATTGGGGTACACGTGTCTCTTTCCCTTCTGGTTTCCTCAGTGTGTATGCCTAGCAGTGGGATTGCTGGATCATAAGGCAGTTCTATTTCCAGTTTTTTAAGGAATCTCCACACTGTTCTCCATAGTGGCTGTACTAGTTTGCATTCCCACCAACAGTGTAAGAGGGTTCCCTTTTCTCCACATCCTCTCCAGCATTTATTATTTGAAAGCCCAGAGATAAATCCATGCACATATGGACACCTTATCTTTGACAAAGGAGGCAAGAATATACAATAGATTAAAGACAATCTCTTTAACAAGTGGTGCTGGGAAATCTGGTCAACCACTTGTAAAAGAATGAAACTAGAACACTTTCTAACACCATATACAAAAATAAACTCAAAATGGATTAAAGATCTCAACGTAAGACCAGAAACTATAAAACTCCTAGAGGAGAACATAGGCAAAACACTCTCTGACATACATCACAGCAGGATCCTCTATGATCCACCTCCCAGAATATTGGAAATAAAAGCAAAAATAAACAAATGGGACCTAATTAAACTTAAAAGCTTCTGCACATCAAAGGAAACTATTAGCAAGGTGAAAAGACAGCCTTCAGAATGGGAGAAAATAATAGCAAATGAAGCAACCGACAAACAACTAATCTCAAAAATATACAAGCAACTCCTACAGCTCAACTCCAGAAAAATAAATGACCCAATCAAAAAATGGGCCAAAGATCTAAATAGACATTTCTCCAAAGAAGACATACAGATGGCTAACAAACACATGAAAAGATGCTCAACATCACTCATTATCAGAGAAATGCAAATCAAAACCACTATGAGATACCTTTTCACACCAGTCAGAATGGCTGCGATCCAAAAGTCTACAAATAATGACAGGCTGTTTCTTTACCGCCGAGCCACCAGGGAAGCCAGTACATTTATGTATATCCCCTCTTTCCTTCCCATTCAGGTCACCACAGAGCGTTGAGCAGAGTTCTCTATGCTATACAGTAGATTCTCATTAATCATCTATTTTACACATACGGATGGTGATGGTGGTCTAGTCTCTAAGGCATGTCTAACTCTTGTGACCCAATGGACTGTAGCCTGCCAGGCTTCTCTGTGCATGGGATTTTCCAGGCAAGAATACTGGAGTGGATTGCCATTTCCTTCTCCATTTATACAGAGTATCAGTAATGTAATATGTTGGTCAGAATCTCCCAATTCATCCGAGTGAACTCTTCAAAGAAGTTCTGGGACTTTCTCTTTGTGCCTTGGTTTCAGAAGCATATCTCCAGGCCTTGCAACCAAGAAGCTACAGCATAGCTGAAAGTTTCCAGTTTTTCGGGCAGTTTAGTCTGACTCACGGAGAAGGCAATGGCACCCCACTCCAGTACTCTTGCCTGGAGAATCCCATGGATGGAGGAGCCTAGAAGGCTGCGGTCCATGGGGTCGCTGAGGGTCTGACACGACTGAGCAACTTCACTTTCACTTTTCACTTTCATGCATTGGAGAAGGAAATGGCAACCCACTCCAGTGTTCTTGCCTAGAGAATCCCAGGGACGGGGGAGCCTGGTGGGCTGTCATCTCTGGGGTTGCACAGAGTCGGACACGACTGAAGTGACTTAGCAGCAGCAGTCTGACTCAGCCACAGACTTCCTACTTCTGACAAAATCCTTTAAAATATTTTTTAGTGTCATTCCAAGGAAATGTTTTTCAAAGATTTTCTCAGTGAGTCAGTTTTGCTGTCACAGATAAGCTCAGAGAAACCGAAATGCCATTCAGGCCTCTATACTCTCAAAATACAGAGTCTCTTGTTCCCTTGAACCATCCCTGGAGGTGGATTAATCTGTTGACCCAGAAGGCAGGATTGATCACTCACCCACTTCTTTGTACAGGGATAAGTGTACATGATTGCTAAGTCACTTCAGTCTTGTCCAACTGTATGCTACCCGCCAGGTTCCTCTGTCCATTGGATTATCCAGGTAAGAATACTGGAGTGGGTGGCCATGCCCTCCTCCAGGGAATCTTCCTGACCCAGGGATCAAACCTGTGTCTTCTATGTCTCCTGCATTCGCAGACAGGTTCTTTACCTCAAGTACTGTCTGGGAAGAGGGATGGGCAAGTTAAACTTAATACCGTCCAGCCTTCAAACCTTACTTAGGCCTTGGAAACCTAATGGGCAGGAGTGGGGAGGGAAGATCAAAGAATATAGGCAAAGACAGGTATATTTAGAAGCCAAATCTGTAAATGAAGACTTCTGTCTGGAGCTCAGGATCTATCTCACACAGTGAGGGTGATTTAGTGCCACTTTCAGAAAAATCTCTGGGAGTTTCTTTGGGCATCATTTCAAATTGTTGATGCCAGGTCCTGGATAGGACCAACTGTCATCACAGTGAGGAGCTGAGGTTGACTGGTTTCTGTCTTAGAGAAAAGTATTGGGCATGTTTGTTGTTGTTACTGTTTTTATGATTATTTCTAAACATGTGTCTATAGAACCTTAGTCCCATAAAAATGTGCTTCAGGCTGGGACAGTAATTATATTGAATTTACCTCCCTGTCAGATTTCCCAGACAATTGTGCTAAGGCTGCTCATTTATTTTGCTGCCAACCCTGCACTCCCTGAAGTGTATGCCAGGAAGTGAGGTGAATTTCAGGAAATGCATGCCCTCATTAGTGGCACAGTTGGCACTAATGAGAGCTGATTCACACTGTGCAGACAAGGGATTTTGGTCTCCATCAGGTAATGCACTGTGTTAGGAGTCAATTATACACTTTGCATGTAATCGTCCTCCCTTCTCTTTAACCCCAATTCTCCCTTTCTCAGCCTGGTCTCCATGTGGTCTTTGCTTTCCTAAGCTTCTCCAGAGAAGGACAGGGAGGAAACTCAAAAATGCTGAAATAGGAGAGAGATGCCTGCGGTTATAGTGCGGGGTCCTTCACTGTGGTATGGAGGCTTAGTTGCCCTTGCCCCGCAGATTGTGGTATCTTTGTTCTCTGGCCAAGGATAGAACACCCATTCCCTACTTTGGAAGGGATCCAGGACCCCTTAACCACTGGACTGCCAGGGAAGTGTTAGTCACTCAGTCATGTCTGATTCTCTGGGAACCTTTGGACTGTATCCCATCAGGCTCTTCTGTCCATGGAATTCAACACTGGAGTGGGTTGTCATTTCCTTCCCCAGGGGATCTTCCTGACCCAGGGATCAAACCCAGGTTTCCTGCATTGCAGGCAGATTCTTTACTGTCTGAGGCAGGATCTTAGTTCCCCAGACAGTGATGGAATCCTCGTTTCCTGCATTGGGAGGCAGATCTTAACCACTGGACTACCAGAGAAGTCCCTGTGTTTTATTATCTATTTACTAAATCATCTTCCCTACTTTTATCCAAACTGGGGACAAATGGAAAACATACTGGTAATAAACATTCAACAAATGTTTTTGAATTAGTGGATGGATGATGTTGGACATATGAAGACGTAACTGTCAGCTGGTCCAGATGTAAGACCGTTAATTAAGTTTTTTCATACTCAAAACTGCAGCATCGTAAAAATAGTAAAAATATATCTAGGACTTTCTCTGTTGTTGTTGTGGGCAGTGTGGGGTCAGTTCATTTTTGGATAGTTTCTTGGTCCGGCTTATATTTCTCGAGATCTATAGGCCCCTTCCTATGTAAGGTGGGAGCGGGGTTCAGGATGAGGAACACGTGTACACCCGTGGTGGATGCATGTTGATGTATGGCAAAACCAATACGATATTGTAAAGTAATATAATAATAATAATAAAAAATAACAACAACAAAAAAGTAAACCTGTAGCAGCCTTAGCGCCTTGATCTGAGATATAGTTCAGTGGTTCTCCAACTGTGTTCTGAGCCCAGCAGCATCAGCATCACCTGGGAACTTATTAGAAATACAGATTCTCAGGTCTTGCTCCTGCCATCTTTGTTTTAACAAGCTCTCCAGTTGATTCTGATGCCTTGTGAAGTTTGCCAACTACTGATCTGGCCCCACCCTCTTAAAAGTAAGGCTGCAGAGAAGCAGAGGTATCAGAGTCTATATGGGTTGTAGGTATCCTTCATCTGATCCAGGGAAGATTCTGATATGCAGTTTTTAGAAGGATATTTTGAATGGACAGTAACAAATTGTATGACACTGTATTAAATATAAGGAATTATGTAAAATATGATTTTTATACATAAATTATTTTCCTGCATGCTCCCACAAGCCTTGATCTTACATGCTGCTGGATCTCAATCATAGTTAGAATGGTACCCTTTTTATGTAAAATATGTCCATATGATTAAGTGTGTGTAACTTTCCTACATCTATGCAATGTTACATTCTCAGAGGCTAATGGTCTTGTCTGTAGCAGAACAGAATTTGCATAGTGAGTACTAAAATATTTACTGATTTAACTACTGATATTTTAATATATATGTTTAATCAAATCTACTGATTTTCTGCTAAGCAACTCTAGTATATATAAAATACACTTTACAAACGTGATGAACTGAGGGATGATACTCACTTTATAAAATGATTCAGTGTATGAAAATTAGGTCTACATACAATTCTTACAGAAACATACTTTTGGGTAAAGTAAATGCACAGGCACAATTTAAGATTTAGCTAATTAAGTTTAAAAGCAAGCTAAGACAAGGCATAGTTAAAGTTGAGAAGGCTTTTAGCCTAAATTGGAGTGAATTAAATAACTATTGCTCTGGAGTTGGGCTTAATCTGGGTATTGTCCTTTTTTTTTTTTTTTTTAGGTGAAGTGGAATAGAGGATAAAAGAGTCAAACACATTGTATGTGGATAGGGACTATTTCATTTCAAGCTTGGGGTGTAGCAAGGAGGTAGATAGCAAGCTCTTGAAACCAAAAAAGTCAAGTGCTTTTTAACAGCCAGGCTCAATAGGAAGCTGGATGTCTCCATGTGTCAGCGGCCAGGCAAAGCCCTTTTATCATTCATTTCCCCCTTTTGTTTTTACAAATTATCTCTACCATGTCCATCTTTTATCAAATCTAAGGAATGGCTGCAGCTTTCAAATTCTGGAGTTTCTTTCTAAATTTAGTAGAGCTTTGGCTTCTACTTTCAGCCAAAAACATGCTACTAAAAATCTGTTTCTCTCATTATACAAGCCAGCCTTGGAGATACTGTGGGCTCAGTTCCAGATCACTGCAATAAAGCAGATATTGCAATAGAGCAAGTCATAAGAATTTTTTGGTTTCAATGTGCATATAAAAGTTATGTCTACACTATATGGTAGCCTATTTTGTGTACAGTAGCATTATGTTAAAAAATGTTCATCCTTTAATTAAAAAATACTTTATTTATAAAATAAAGTAAAAAAAAAAACTAAAAAAATGCTAACTATGATTTGAACCTTCAGTGGGTCCTGATGTAACATCAAAGATCATGATTGGAGATCACCATAACAAATAAAATGATAACAATGAAATAGTTTGAAATAGTGCAGGAATTACCAAAATGTGACACAAGGACATGAAATGAGCAAATGTTGTTGGAAAAATGGTGCCAGTAGACTAGCTCGAGGCAGGGTTGCCATAAACCTTCAATTTGTAAAAAATGTCTCTGCAAAGCACAATAAAGTGAAGAACAATAAAATGAAGTATGCTGCTGCTGCTAAGTCACTTCAGTCGTGTCCGACTCTGTGCGACCCCATAGACGGCAGCCCCCCAGGCTCCCCCGTCCCTGGGATTCTCTAGGCAAGAACACTGGAGTGGGTTGCCATTTCCTTCTCCAATGCATGAAAGTGAAAAGTGAAAGTGAAGTTGCTCAGTAGTGTCCCGACTAGTGACCCCAAGGACTGAGTATTGGGTTAAAATGAAGTATAACCCAATACTAATATAGTAAAGCACTATATTAAACAGAGCAACAGTATTATGTCCAGTGCTTTGTGATCCTTTTGAGGAAAGACAACATGAATGTTCAAGAAGTACAGTATTCACTTCTAGTATGAGACAGAAAAGTATATTTTAAGAAGTAAAACTGAGATATCAATAATAATCCAGTGTGGACTAACTAGAAACCGAGAATATAACTGAGTCCAGACTGGTTGAAGGGCTGGCCCCACTGAAGTGTCCTGAGTAGTAATAGATGTCACACACAGGGTCTAGGGTGGAGGCATGGCTGTGATGCAAACTGATCTATCTTGGGGGCTTTAACCTGGGGGTGATGTTGAGGGCATGGGCCCTCTGAGAGTGAGTTCCCTGTAAGAGAACAAGCCTTTGATTCCAGAGCAGTCCACGTGGGATAATGCAAGACCTGGGACAGTGATTGGACTCATCACTGTCCACCTCTTTAGTAGATGGTGGATGAGCAAAAGCACCCCCTAGAGTTAAGTCAGGTCAGTTGCAATAAAGTTTAGGGATGAATCCATTTCCAGAAAGGAACTTAGAGCATTTTTTAGAAAAACTGAAGCCCAGTAGTGAGAAACTGTTACCAAGTCAAACTTGGGCTCCTTTGCCCATTCACAGTAATGCCAGTCTACTGACAGAAGGTTGTGGTGAAGGAAAGTGCAGTGTTTATTGCAGGATGCCAAAGCAAGGCGTCCAGGTGGATGGTGCTCAAAAGTCCTGAACTCTGAAAGGCTTTCAGAGAAAAGGTTTTAAAGACAGGATGAGGGAAAGGGTTGCAGTGCGTGTGATCAGCTCATGGACGTTCTTCTGATTGGTTGATGATGAGGTAACCAGGAGTCAACATCATCAACCTTCTGGTTCCAGCAGGTCTGGAGGCTACATGCTTATGGGCAACACACAATTAACTTCTTCCACCTGGTAGGGGTTTCCGTGTCCACAAAACAGCTCAAAGGATATGGCTCAGAATATTATCTACAGCCCTTGAAGAGGAACTAAAGGTCCTTGACTTTGTTTAATGGCTAAACTATTATATTTTGTCTTGCTTGACTGTTTTCCTTTCTTTCAGCATTTTCTCACTCTTTGGTTAAATTTACACTTTGGAACTCAGAGAAAGCCTAGGAGGCTAAAGTTTTTCTACGAATAAGAGGCAGGTGGAGGACCTAGAAGAAGGTGTGTCCTGGGAAGACCCCTGAGGGTCCTGCTTGGTTATAGAATGGGCAAAGAGGCTGAGAGTTAAGAGTTGTGATTATGGTAGAGTGACCACCTTGACCCAGTTTGTCCAAGACTTCCCTGGTGTTAGCCCTGAAAGTCTCATACCCTGAGAAGCCTCAGTCCTATGCAAATGAAGATGACCTATAACTCAAGTGCCCAGAAGGTGTATGTGTGTGTGTGTGTGTGTGTATGTGCATGTGTTAAGTCACTTCAATCATGTCTGACTCTTTGCAACCCTATGGACTGTGGTGCACTGGGCTCCTCTGTCCATGGGATTCTCTAGGCAAGAATACTGGAGTGCGTTGCCATGCCCTTCTCCAGGAGATTTTCCCAACTCAGAGATTGAACCCACATCTCTTATGTCTCCTGCATTGACAGGTGAGATCTTTACCACTAGTGCCAGGCCAGGAGGCACTTAAAGCCTAATTTCGAGATTTTCCAGCAAAGTCATAAGACAAGAACCTGTCCAACAAAAGGAGGTCCAGAGCCCTCTTGTTAGTGCGAGTGTTTATAGAGTAAAGAAGGGAGAATCAATATGCTAGAAGGCTAAATTCTCTCCAGCCTATCAGCCTAGGGCAGGAAGGAATGGAGCAGTACTAAGATTTTAGAGAGATTCCAAAATAGAAGTTTGGTTTTGTTTTTCTGATATTATTAAATGATAGTGCTGAGTCCTTCCAAAATAATTAGAGGCTAAAAGACACATTGCTTCCAATGCTTTTGATTCTTGCATCCAGACAAGTGGTGCTAGAGTCTGCCGAATCCTCCCACCTCTCACTCCAGTTGGTTTTGTTTGAACTGAGTGAATAACAGTACTGGAGACTGCAATGAGATTCACCTGCAGTTTACTCTCAATTTGCAGCCTTTCAGTCATAAAAATGAGGGTCCCTCTCATGTTAACTAGTCTTATTCTTGACTGTGATTCGTTATTATAGCAAATTTAATTTTCCATGAAAAGCAGGATAACTAATTATGTGGCATTTGCATACTCAGAACAAATTCTCAAAAATATTTGCATAAATTTCCTGATGTTCTTTTTGACTCATTAACAACCTCATCATGGTAAATTGCCTTTCTAAACTGACTTAACACATCTGCCTTGTCTAAATATGGTTTATTTTCATCAAAAATAAGGATTAGGATAGCTAAATTACTATCCACTGGTAAGTGACCTGTCTGTGTCTCAAGCCCAGATATGTATTTTTTTAATGGAGTTCTTGTCTTGGGTGATTGTCCTGGTACAAAGAGCTCATGACTCTTCAAGTCTCAAATGTTGCCCAGTCTGTTCACTGAATGGTCTTGGCTACTTAAGGCTTTCAGAGGAAATACTTAAAAAAAACAAATTAGAGGAACAGCACAGGTGTACCTCCTACCATTTTACTTATCATGGTTACTGACCCCATGCTGATTTTTTTAAATGGCACCTTCATCATTAGTATGAAAACTGGCTTCACAGCAGCACAGCTATTTTGCACTATTTTAAATGGAGTTTTCACCAGATGCGATGAAGCAAGTCCCTTAATGATTCTCTAGTCCCCTACCCTCAAAATGAGATTTAAAAAAAAAAGAAAAGAAAAAACTTAGAATCTTTACTCAATGCTGAGAGCAACTCAAACTAATTATGGACTTTTGAGATTAGTCACTTTTGAAAATTCTAGGGGTGGGACACATGTGGGTAATGAATGTAATAAGGAGGGGCTGATTAACTTATTAACCATTTATTGAGGATGGTTCTCAAAGTAAAGTGAGATCATAAACACCTGGGGGTCTTGGTAAAAACAGATTGGTGGGCCCTGCCTATAAAGGTTCTGCTTCAGTTGGTTTCAGGAAAGACCCGAGAATCTGCATTTCTACCAAGTTTGCAGGTGAAGCTACTGCTGGCAGGAGACCACACAGGAATAAAAGCTGAATTAGATCCTAATTTTAAGAAGAATGTACTTTTGTGAAGTACTACAGGTATTTGTGCTGTGTGCTAAGTTGCTTCAGTTGTGTCTGGCTCTTTGTGGCCCTGTGGACTGTAGCCCACCAGGTTTCTCTGTCCATGGGAATCTCCAGGCAAGAATACTGGAATGGGTTGCCATGTGCTCCTCCAGGGGATTGAACCTGTGTCTCTTATGTCTCCTGCATTAGTAGGCAGGCTCTTTACCACTATTGAATGGGTTGCCATGCGCTCCTCCAGGGGATTGAACCTGTGTCTCTTATGTCTCCTGTATTAGTAGGCAGGCTCTTTACCACTACTGCTACCTGGGAAGCCCCATAATAGGTATTCAGCTAAAGCTAAAGGACCATTTTGGTCAGACCTGGCAGAGCTGAGAGGAGAATGAATGTAAGCAGGGCTCAGGTGATGTGAAGTTATGAGATGCTGTGTTCTGATCCTGCTTCACTTCCAGTGATGAATGGGTGCCGAGAAATGGTGACCCTGGGTACAAAGTCTCTCTCTAAATTAAGAGGTGCTGTGTGTTACAACATTTCTCTTTAGATTTGCCAATGAAAGCATTCAAGACTCCTATAACCACATTCTAACATCTACTTGATTTTCCTTGCCCTTCAAGAGAAAGAAATTTCTTTTTTCCTGAATCAGAGAGAGTTGCCATTGTCAGGACAAAATGGTTTTCTAATTACCTTTTCAACAAGAGACAGTGCCATTTCCTTCAGCTGTATCAGCCCTCTAATTACCTCTAATAAGAGTATGTTTTAACCAGAGTGGTAGTCATGTTATACTATAAGACATTTGGGGCACTTTGGAGAATAAACTCAAATTTCTTCCTATATATCACACTGTAGCATTGAGAGTGGAAACAATGGTATTTAATCCAGTCTCTTTGAGAAAGGGCTTCTCTGGTGGCTCAGCTGGTACAGAAGCTGCCTGCAATGAGGGAGACCTGGGCTCCATCCCTGGGTTGGGAAGATCCCCCGGAGAAGGGAAAGGTTACCCACTCCAGTATTCTGGCCTGGAGAATTCCATGACTGTATAGTCCATGGGGTCGCAAAAAGTCAGTCACAACTGAGTGACTTTCACTTTGAGAAAAATGGAAAGTTCACTACTGAATTGTTATTGGGTTTTATTTATTTTTATTTTTATCTTCTACTTCCTAATTCCTTTCTCTGCATCTTCCAACACTATGCTAAAATCTTCCTAATGATTGGCAGTCATGCCATGGGCCTGATTCTGGGGGAAACTGGTATTAAAGAATCCACTAGGCTGGAAGCTCAGGGTCTCTGGAGGCAAAGTTGAAGAAGAAAATTGTTCTGTCATTTCAGAGGAGGGCATGTTTTCCCACTGTGCCCTTTCTCTTTTAAAAAAATATTTGTTTTTCTTTATTTGGCTGTGTTGGGTCTTCCAGCTCTTGGGATCTTTCACTGCAGCACATGGAGTCTCTAGCTGCATGTGGGCTCAGCAGTTGCATCATGCAGGCTCCAGAGCATACAGGCTTCAGTAGCTGCAACTTACCTGCTTACTTGCTCTGCAGCCTGTGGGATCTTAGTTCCTTGACTAGGGATGGAACCCATTCCCCTGCATTGCAAGACAGATTCTTAACCACTGGACCACGATGGAAGTCCCCCACTGTGCCCTTTTTCTGCCTTGGCAGAGTTGCAAACTAGAAAGAGGGGCTGCCTCATGAAAATATAGACAGCCCCTGGATGCAGTGTGTTTGTCTTCAGGAGGCAGGGATCCATTGGCAGAAGGGAGTCCTCACTTTCAACCTCCTACTGTTTAGTACCCAGCTGATATTTTCCTGGTCATATTTAAAGATCTGAAAATGAAGAGTGGCAGCCAGACATGTCCTGCTTTGCCTTAATGCCTATTATATCAATACTGATCCTGGCTTAGGGAACCATATTGAAATACCATTGAACTGGCCTTCAAGGAGCTAAGTTTCCGTCTGTAGAGTTGGCCTCTTCCTGGAGGATGTTGGACAAGTTCAAGGGTCTACCATCGATCAGTTCAGTTCAGTTGCTCACTCATGTCCAACTCTTTGCAACCCCATGAATCGCAGCACGCCAGGCCTCCCTGTCCATCACCAGCTCCCAGAGTTCACTCAGACTCACGTCCATCAAGTCAGTGATGCCATCCAGCCATCTCATCCTCTGTCGTCCCCTTCTCCTCCTGCCCCCAATCAGTTTCAGCATCAAAGTCTTTTCCAATGAGTCAACTCTTCGCATGAGGTGGCCAAAGAACTGGAGTTTCAGCATTACTATCATTCCTTCCAAAGAAATCCCAGGGCTGATCTCCTTCAGAATGGACTGGTTGGATCTCCTTCTAGTCCAAGGGACTCTTAAGAGTCTTCTCCAACACCACAGTTCAAAAGCATCAATTCTTCAGCGCTCAGCCTTCTTCACAGTCCAACTCTCACATCCATACATGACCACTGGAAAAACCATAGCCTTGACTAGACGGACCTTTGTTGGTAAAGTAATGTCTCTGCTTTTGAACATGCTATCTAGGTTGTTCATAACTTTCCTTCCAAGGAGTAAGCGTCTTTTAATTTCATGGTGCAGTCACCATCTGCAGTGATTTTGGAGCCCCCAAAAATAAAGTCAGCCACTGTTTCCACTGTTTCCCCATCTATTTCCCATGAAGTGATGAGACCAGATGCCATGATCTTCGTTTTTTGAATGTTGAGCTTTAAGCCAACTTTTTCACTCTCCACTTTCACTTTCATCAAGAGGCTTTTTAGTTCCTCTTCACTTTCTGCCATAAGGGTGGTGTCATCTGCATATCTGAGGTTATTGATATTTCTCCTGGCAATCTTGATTCCAGCTTATGCTTCTTCCAGCCCAGCATTTCTCATGATGTACTCTGCATATAAGTTGAATAAGCGGAGTGACAATATACAGCCTTGACGTACTCCTTTTCCTATTTGGAACCAGTCTGTTGTTCCATGTCCAGTTCTAACTGTTGCTTCCTGACCTGCATATAGGTTTCTCAAGAGGCAGGTCAGGTGGTCTGGTATTCCCATCTCTTTCAGAATTTTCCACAGTTTATTGTGATCCACACAGTCAAAGGCTTTGGCATAGTCAGTAAAGCAGAAATAGATGTTTTTATGGAACTCTCTTGCTTTTTTGATGATCCAGCGGATGTTGGCAATTTGATCTCTGGTTCTTCTACCTTTTCTAAAACCAGCTTGAACATCTGGAAATTCACAGTTCATGTATTGCTGAAGCCTGGCTTGGAAAATTTTGAGCATTACTTTACTAGCATGTGAGATGAATGCAATTGTGTGGTAGTTTGAGCATTCTTTGGCATTGCCTTTCTTTGGGATTGGAATGAACACTGACCTTTGCCAGTCCTGTGGCCACTGCTGAGTTTTCCAAATTTGCTGGCATATTGAGTGCAGCACTTTCACAGCATCATCTTTCAGGATTTGGAATAGCTCAACTGGAATTCGATCACCTCCACTAGCTTTGTACATAGTGATGCTTCCTAAGGCCCACTTGACTTCACATTCCAGGATGTCTGGCTCTAGGTCAGTGATCACACCATCGTGATTATCTTGGTCCTGAAGATCTTTTTTGTGCAGTTCTTTTGTGTATTCCTGCCACCTCTTCTTAATATCTTCTGCTTCTGTTAGGTCCATCCCATTTCTGTCCTTTATCGAGCGCATCTTTGCATGAAAGTTTCCTTTGGTATCTCTAATTTTCTTGAAGAGATCTCTAGTCTTTCCCATTCTGTTGTTTTCCTCTATTTCTTTGCATTGATCACTGAAGAAGGCTTTCTTATCTTTTCTTGCTATTCTTTGGAACTTTGCATTCAGATGTTTATATCTTTCCTTTTCTCCTTTGCTTTTCGCTTCTCTTGTTTTCACAGCAATATGTAAGGCCTCCCCAGACAGCCATTTTGCTTTTTTGCATTTCTTTTCCATGGGGATGATCTTGATCCCTGTCTCCTGTACAATGTCACAAACCTCCATCCATAGTTCATCAGGCACTCTATCTATCAGATCTAGTCCTTAAATCTATTTCTCACTTCCACTGTATTATCATAAGGGATTTGATTTAGGTCATACCTGAATAGTCTAGTGGTTTTCCCTACTTTCTTCAATTTCAGTCTGAATTTGGCAATAAGGAGTTCATGATCTGAGCCACAATCAGCTCTTGGTCTTGTTTTTGTTGATTGTATAGAGCTTCTCCATCTCTGGCTGCAAAGAATATAATCAACCTGATTTTGGTGTTGACCATCTGGTGATGTCTATGTGTAGAGTCTTCTCTTGTGTTGTTGGAAGAAGGTGTTTGCTATGACCAGTGCATTTTCTTGGCAAAACTCTATTAGTCTTTGCCCTGCTTCATTCCGTAGATAGCCACAGCTAAAGAAGCAACCTAGAGCTCTCCATGATTCATTGAGGTCTTGCAGGCTGACAGCTCTGACTGGCAGGGTTCTACTAGTATCTCTTGCAGAGGCACCAGTGGATACCAGCTCCTTTTTATTTCTTTCTTAGGCCCCCAAGCCACACCGAATCCAATCTTCAAATGCCACCCTAACACTGTGGCCCAGTCTGTCCAGGGATGAAATTAATCCTCAGTAGAGGACAATTCTTTTTTCTTTCTTTGCTTAAAAACTGAAGTAGACTTGATTTACAATGTTGTGTTAATTACTGCTGTACAACAAAGTGACTCAGTTATACATATGTGCAAATGTGCCTACTAAATCGCTCCAGTTGTATCTAACTCTGTGTGACCCTATGGACTGCAGCCCATCAGGCCTCTCTGTCCATGGGATTCTCTAAGCAAGAGTACTGGAGTGGCTTGTCGTGCCCTCCTCTAGGGGATCTTCTGACCCAGGGATCCAACCTGAGTCTCTTACGTTTCCTGCATTAGCAGGCGGGTTCTTTACCACTAGCACCACTATACATTCTTTTTCATATTCTTTTCCATTATGGCTTGTTACAGGATATTGAATATAGTTCCCTGTGCTATACAGCGGGACCTTATTGTTTATCCATCCTATATACAGTAGTTTGTATCTACTAACCCCAAACTCCCAGTCCATCCCTCTCCTACCCCCTCCCTCTTGGCAACCGCCAGTCTAGTCTCTATGAGGACAGTTCTTTTCAATCCTGAGATCAAACTTCCTTGCTTCCCTTTGGTGTGTGCAAGAAGGGAGATGGCCACAGAATAGTTCATTTGAATAAATCACACAGACTATTATGGAGGAAACCCTTTCTATTCTTTTTCTGTTCCATCCGAGCTTGGAGTTTTTCTGGTGCAGCCAGAAACTATTCATGATTGTTTGTTCTTATTTTGGACTGTGCCCTTATAGCTTTTGTCAATTACATTAAAATTTTTGAGTTCTAGAATTTTTCATAACTTTTTAGCCCTCTTTCCTATTTTGCATTGATAATACAGATTTATACTATATGTGTGTGCACACACACACATGTATGCCGTGCAGAATATTATATTAGAGAAGGTTGTTGAGAGATGGCATATCTCTTCAGCACCACCATCCTTTATTTCCCAAGATGTGTGTTAGGGGGGCACCTGTGGTCTCCCATTATACATCATTTGATATAATATGGACACCAGATTGAAGGGTAAGAGGAAGAACATGGTCAATGGTGGTCATTCAGATGTTCTGCCTTTTCTTGTCTTAGGAAATACAAGAGAGAGCTAGTGTTTCTTTTCACTCAAACAAGTCTGAATGTTTAAATACTTACAACAATAGCCTCCAGCCACAGGAGAGTGAGAAAAACTCAAGCTTGGGTCCATTACCTTCATTTTTTTTTTATGATGAAAATCATATTTTTATGATGAAAATATTTTATCATATTTTTATGATGAAAATATAGACATCAATGAGACCTGATTCTGTACACCATCCACCTGGACCCAGAGGCAATAGAGAGGGAGTCTTTGAAACCTCTCGCTCCAGGAGGAATGTTTTTTTCCAGCATGATTGATGTACAGTGCCCACAAGTGAGAAATGCAGTTTAACAGGCAATGTACTCAAATCCTTGAATCCACAAATGCTTTCAGGCTCAGAAAATAAAATCCAAACAAGGTTTCTGTGTTAATACATAAATGCATCATCTTATCACCCAGTAGGAAGTAGCCCGTTTCTTAGAGACTATCTCTTACCAAGCATGAATATGAAAACAAAAAACATTTTAAAATATTTTTACCGCTTTTTTGTGTGGCAAGGGCATCTTCCTAGGATAGGCAACCCAAGCTTTCCTAGAAGAGTTCCTGGCTCCAACATGGATAGAATGATATACTGGTTTTCTCAAACATCTTTGTGTTCCCAGTTTTCTTTAAAAATGTAGGAGTGTCAATTGACCCCAACACCCTGACTCATGGAGATAGAACAAGAGATAGAACAAGTGTTGTGAGTAGGTCAGCAAAAGGTTCAATTAGTTGATTGCTTGTTGGTGATTGGTTGGTTGGGTTTGATGCATTAGACACTCAAAAATGACTGAAACCTCCATGTAGCCGACGTTCTCCAAAAGTGCCCCCAGAAAACTAACAATATTTTCTTCTCTATTCCTGTTAAAATTAGATCTCTGGGGCTTCCTGACTCCCGGATTTACAGAACCAGAATCTTTGGTCTGGGACCTGGAATCTGCCATTTTTATCTCAGGAGCATTGACCTTTAAGACACATGATATTTTCTAGAAAGCTCTGTTCACACTTTTTCTCCAACCTGGCATCAAACTTTCCTTGACTCTCCCCAGCAAGGACTCTGGAGAGCCCGATCCATGAAAACCGCTTCCATCAGACCACTGAGGGCTCCGTACTGGCAAAGGCCAAGGTCAACTTTGGGGCCTGTCTTAAGTGATCCTTGATTGTATTTGACCTTCTCTTTTTGAAACACTTTGGGAAATTCGTCCCTCTTTCTCTCTCACTGACTTCTCCTTCACTTATTGGCTTGTTTTCCTTCTCCCAACCTTTGACTATGGGATCCTTTCATCTTCAGTGTTGTTCCTTCCTCAGGTGACCTCACGTCTGTATTGTGGCTCAAAATGTTATCTGTGTCCTTGTCAGTATCTCCTCCCCCACATGCAATAGGCATCTTATACTCACCTGTCCAGAGGAGGATAGTTTATTCAAGATCCCCTGGATAAGGGAACTTATCCACTCCAGTAGACAGAGGAGCCTGGTTGGCTACAGTCCTTGGGATCACAAACAGCCAGACATGCCTGAATGACTAACACTACTGCTACTATACTGGTCTCTTAAAAAGCCTAATTGTGGATGACACTGGTGAAACTTAACTTGGCATCTACCTTTCTGCAGTCCTGTGCTAGGTGCTGGAATCGCAGAGAGCTTATATCTAGTTTATTATATTTTCAGGAAAAGTGAGGAGCCTGGAAACACGAGTCCCAGGACAGCTTTGGGGGAATAATAGGAGATAAAATTAGAATATAACTAGCCAGATTTTGAATAGTGTTGTAGGCTCAGGGAGCTATGGCACACTGTAATCATGCAGTAGTATTCTGTGATCTGATCTAAGTGGAAGGAAATGTGAAAAGTTCAGTATATTAATGGAATGGATCCATCAGTCAATTCCTGATGTGTTTTGATGTGATACTAGAATTTGGAATAGTCCTTGAACTTTCTGTGGCCAAACTCTTCTACTTACAGTAGCTAGTGACCTCATTGAGGCTTTCCACTTATGTAAGGCTCTGTCAGCGTCTCTCCATCAAAACAGGAATCAAGGTTGAAATGAGGACTCTGTTAACTATGTCATTTATATTTTTATGGTGACCAATTTTTTCTTGAACTGTATATATATATAATCTACTGCCTTGCTGACAAATGATATGTTACTGACTCGCACAGTTTTAGGATTGATTGAATTATTTTTCATTTCCACTTCAGGAAAAAATAAAAAGAAAAATTAAAAGTAAGTTATTTTCCCATTTAAATGAGTTCCTTATTTGACCAATATATACTTATCTCCCAAACTGCTATAAAACAATAAGTATGAAAATAATAATAAGCAACTTAGAAATGCAGCAACACTTCTCTTTTTCACTTAAAACCAAGTATAACTCTTATGTCTTTTCCTCAGATAGTATTTAGGTATCTGTAATAGCATCTTTTGTCAAATGTGATAAAAATTAAAATGTATTGTGTTTGAATTCATTCCATTTCTTAGAGTGCTAAATATGAGACTCCTAATTTAACTTCTGCCCTCGGCCTTATCAAAGCAAAACCAAAGTCAAACTTACACAACATGTACCATTAGTATGAATTTGGAGGTTTGTTCCTGACTTTGTTTATGACTGCATCTCTCCAGATCCCCCTAAGTGAGGGACTGGGGGAGTCATTGCCCCTCTAGTCTCCATCTTTCAGCAATGAATCTTCTTTGAGGGCAGTTAGCCCACAGGGAAGGACATTCTCCCACTTCACTTTGGCCTAGGGCAATGAGAAATGTACTAGACTGAGTGATTGTCTTAAGTCTGTCATTGTTTGACCCCAAACAAATCATCTAACCATAATCTGAGCCATAGTCTTCTAAATTGAAATGGTGACCATGACTTAAAGGTATTGTGAGGATTAAATGAGAATGGATGCCAAAGTGCTTTGGAAAATGACGACAAAGTGTATCAATCAATCAAGAAATATGCAGATGTGAAGTTGGTTGTTTAGTACCATATTTTACTTTGTCTGTTAATTTTGAAAGAATTATCTTTTGAACAGAGTATTTATTCTATTACTTATGGTATAGGCCAAGTCGTGTGACAGTGAGATCCCAAAATGTGTTTCATCTAAGATGGAAACTTACTTCTTTTTCACAAGGTGGGCAGACAGCTGCTTTACAATCAATCAGTTTTGCCCTTCTGTTTTTGAGTCCAAGGTTGTTACTGTTCCCTCCCAAGGGGAGAATGTGTAATGGGCAAGCAACTTGCCATTTTTTTTAAAATGGAATTTGAAGGTAGTTTGTTAGGATTTTTTTTAAGGCCATGCCGTGTAGCATGTGGGATCTTGGTTCCCTGATACCTGATTGGGGATTGAACCTGTGCCCCCTATATTGGGAGCACTAAATTTTAATCACTAGGCTGCCAGGGAAGTCCCCAAGCAACTTGTCTTTAGGTTGAAGATTCCTTGGATAGTGCAAGTACCATTTTTGCTCCATGTTATTGACTTGAACTTAGTCACATGTTCACACCTAACATGCTGGGAAATAGAAACTCCAGCTCAGGAACCAAGTGCTCAGCTGAAACTGGGGAGGAGTGGAAGCTATCTTTATTTTTTTATTGAAGCATAGAGAAGGCAATGGCACCCCACTCCAGTACTCTTGCCTGGAAAATCCCATGGGCGGAGGAGCCTGGTAGGCTGCAGTTCATGGGGTCACTAAGAGTTGGACACGACTGAGAGACTTCACTTTCACTTTTCACTTTCATGCATTGGAGAAGCAAATGGCAATCTACTCCAGTGTTCTTGACTGGAGAATCCCAGGGACTGGGGAGCCTGGTGGGCTGCCGTCTATGGGGTCGCACAGTCAGACACGACTGAAGTGACTTAGCAGTAGCAGTAGCAGCAGTGATTTATAATATATAAATTAATATTTCTCTGTATAGCAAAGTGATTCAGACATATATGTATGTGCACATGTGTATATGTGTATGTTTTTTTTTCATATTCTTTTCCTTTATGGTTTATCTCAGGATATTGAATATAGTTGCCTTGTTTTTTGTCAGTTACCTTTAAAATAAATATACAATGGGGGACAATTTAGTGGTCTCCAACAAATTGATATATATTGTACTACAGTGTCCTGTTAAACTGTACTCATAGTTTGATTTGCATTAATTGCATTGCCTTGGTACCAAATAGCAGGCAATGAAACTTTTTGAGGACCACATGTACTATTTGTCTATACTCTGTCACTATTAATTTATATTAATGAAATTCTCATATGTGACAGAGATTAAGAGATGTTTTCACCCTGTGGGGTTTACTATTCATTTTGCTATCCATTATCCTTCTATTTGACAACAAACTTTGGCTATGACTTTTTTTTTTTTTGTATTATGTTGAAATCTTTGACAGCCTGTATGACTCACTAGCATAGATAAGCAGTGTAGCTAAATCTTCCTCAGGAGGAAGGATTAGGAGATCAGCGGAACACAATGATTTTGGAAAACTGTCCATAGGTTATTTTTCAGATTTCATTTCTGGTTTGTACTAATAGAGTAAAAGTGAGCATACAGTGATTTTGGAAACCTGCCTAATGTCTCTATGACCACTGTAACCTTTTTCAGTTAAAAAATAGCCCTGTAAGGTCAAATTAATGCACTTATAATTTCAGATTCTCTTTTATTAGACTGACTACATCTAGCTGATTAACTAATTTACTTATTCGTTTATTTATCACACATCTGTGATGCTCCAAGTGCTCAGCTAAGTATTGGAGGGTACAAAAATGAAGGAATAGGTGCTTTGAAGATCTGTGGCACATTCAAAGGGACCTGTTTGGTAAATAGCCAGATACACCAGATTAGACCTCAAGAGAGTGATCTGCATGCTCAGTTGCTACGTCGTGTTCAACTCTTTGCAACCCCATGGACTGCAGCCCACCAGGCTCCTCTGTCCATGGAATTTCCAGGCAAGAATACTGGAGTGGGTTGCCATTTACTCCTCCAGGGAATCTTCCTGACCCAGGGATTGAACCCACGTCTCCTGTATTGGCAGGTGGATTCTTTAACTCTGAGCCATCTGAGAAGCCCAAAAGGGTGATCTAGCTTACAGGTAAATATTTGGGAGTTTCTGGATTTTGGGTGATATTTGAAGACCTAGTAGTCTATAGGATTTTCCAGTAGAAAAGGGGCCTGTGATAGAATCTTACTTTTAATACATAAGGGGCTGGAAGAGGAAGAAGGAAGGAAAAACAAACAAACAAACAAACAAAGATCTCAGAGTGATAGCATGCAGGAAACACTTTCATAGAATACCAAAAAGGGAGAAAGTATGATTTCACATGTCTTGCTATAGGAACTGTTCATACAATAAGGATCAAAGCAATACTCTGAGATTCCACCTGTGGAGGCCATCAGTCACTCTAGTGGAGCAGTCCCACTGAAGAATTTGCAGTACAAGTGAGGTTTAAAGAATGATTGGAAAAGAAAAATTAGAGGTGGCTAGTGGAGAGATAATTGCAGTGAGATGAATTTGTCACAGCTAGTATTCCTGAATTTATTTGTTTGTGTTGTTTAACATTTTAAAATATTTTATTGGAAGAACTTATGTTGGCACAGATGCTAATCAAGTATGAGGTACCTTTCTTGTCTGTTACCTTGCTATGTCCTTTCCAAAGTGAATATGTTTTAATATTTTATATTTACTGAATAGATGTACCTTTCTGTTAAGGTGACAAAATAACTTTTGAGGACAGCATCACTTGTTATAGTAGTTAGTCATTTCCTAGGTGTGAAAAATCCTGTAACTAATGCTAGCTAGGTTGATTAGAACAGCTGGCCTAGTTCATACAGCTTTGCCTGCAGGTGGATTTGGAATCCTACGTAAGTAGTATAAAACTGCTGACAGGATTTCACAAGCTCCAACATAAATTATGGTGATTATAACATAACGATTATTTTCAGGGGTTTTGGATCTCTGTAAGCTTTGAAATAGTATTATATTTTAAACTCCACTTGAAGTGAATGAAAAACAAGATCCTCTCATCATTGGAATTCATTTATAATGGGCTTTGCTCAGAACCAACACAGATCAGACAATACCAGGCTCACATTAAGTGGGCTTATACTACACAGATATGCAGTGTTCCATTTATCTGTAAACCTAATTACTTTAAATGTTTCATACTCACTGTCCTGAAGCATGTTCATTAAAGAAGTAAAAGGCAAATTCCCTGAAATATACCTCCAAAATTATTCTAATTTGCATAAGTTAGATTCCTTTGCACAAGGAACAGATGCCATACCTTTGTAAAAATTTTAAAACATATCATACAGCTATGTCATGGTGTAACTTGGGGTTCCTCGCCTGTCTTCACTTGGGTGAAATGCTTTTAGCAGAACATTGGCAAGAACAAGTGAAAAAAGGCTTCATTGTTTCAAATACTAGCTTAGCTCTAGGATAATATAAATGATTTTGTTTTATTGTGGTATTTTAGATCCAGCTTTCTAAAATTTAATTATAATTAAATTTTTGGACATTATTTTCTTGGCCTGTATTTTTCTAAATAATATTCATCACTTTTAATATTTATTTAGTAAATAAATTAATTTAGTCCATAATGTTACCATGTATTATTTGCTTTATTCTCTTTTGATCTTGTATATATTTTCAGAACTGTGCTATATCAGATTATACAGTTTTATATCATACTTCTTTCACCTAATATTATACTGTTATCCATTTTATTAATGTTCTTTACAAATTTAAGAAACTGTATAATTCTTCAAATGGATAAAGTGTGCTAACCCTTTATTTTTGGAACCTAATACATCAAATTTTTTATATTTCTATAAATAATACTTTAAACATCATTTGTTTTGAGTTTTTACTCAGGGTGATTCCTAGACATGAAATTTCTGGATCAAATGAACATGAATGTTTTAATTTTCATGACGTATTACTAAGTTGCTTTTCCCAACTGTTAAATAAATAGGCAAAGCACAGGCTTGTACTTAAGCTTTTCTGATGTTCAAGTCAAATAGAAAATAACTTTATATCTATGTCCTCAGATGCTCAGTTACGTCTGAGTGTTTGTGACCCCATGGACTGTAGCCCACCAGGCTCCTCTGTCCATGAGATTCTCCTGGCAAGAATACCGGAGTGGGGTGCCATATCCTCCTCCAGGGAATTTTCCTGACCCAGGTATCAAACCTACGTCTATTACATCTCCTGCACTAGAAGGTGGATTCTTTGCCACTGGTGCCACCGCAGAGATAGGGAAGCCCTGCATCCTCCTGCTTCCCCCTTTCTCTTCCTCCTCCCTCTGTCTACCACAAAGATGCATAATTTACATCCTACATCTTCTTTCTAGGATGTTTAATTTTATAAATGTAGTTGAATTTTTAGACATTAAATCTGTTTGAATTATTTTGAATCTTCCTTTTATATTGTGAATTCCATATTTTTCACTTAAGGTTCGGTATAGAATGTATGTGTATATACACACATGCACATACGGGCATATATACATATACATATCTGGTACATACTTTTTACTCACCTATTTGATATTTGTATATGTTTGTGTGTGTGTATTTAGTCACACACATGTCCAAGTCATGTCCAACTCTTTTGTGACTCCATGGACCAGCCCGCCAGGCTTCTCAGTCCCTGGGATTTCCCAGACAAGAATACTGGAGTGGATTGCCATTTCCTTTTCCATGGGATCTTCCAAATCCAGGGATCAAACCCACATCTCCTGCATTGCAGGTGGATTCTTTACCACTGAGCCACCAGGGAATGAATACAAATATGCATGTGTGTATGTATGTGTGTATATATATATATTTTTTTTTTTTTTCATCAGTTCAGTTCAGTCGCTCAGTCGTGTCTGACTCTTTGCAACCCCATGAATCACAGCACTCCAGGCCTCCCTGTCCAACACCAACTCCCAGAGTTCACCCAGACTCATGTCCATCGAGTCAGTGATGCCATCCAGCCATCTCATCCTCTGTCATCCCCTTCTCCTCCTGCCCCCAATCCCTCCCAGCATCAGAGTCTTTTCCAATGAGTCAACTCTTCACATGAGGTGGCCAAAGTACTGGAGTTTCAGCTTCAGCATCATTCCTTCCAAAGAAATCCCAGGGCTGATCTCCTTCAGAATGGACTGGTTGGATCTCCTTGCAGTCCAAGGGACTCTCAAGAGTCTTCTCCAACACCACAGTTCAAAAGCATCAATTCTTCAGTGCTCAGCTTTCTTCACAGTCCAACTCTCACATCCATACATGACCACTGGAAAAACCATAGGCTTAACTAGATGGACATGTATGTATATATGTGTATATTTACATATTTATAAGATTATGCAGTTTTACCTCATAGTTCTTTCACTTGACATTATACAGTTTTATGTATGGGTCAGGGAGATTCCTCTGGAGGATGGCATGGCAGCCTACTCCAATATTCTTGCCTGGAGAATCCCATGGACAGAGGAGCTTGGTGGGCTACAGTTGATACAGTTGCACAGAGTCAGACATGACTGAATTGATTTAGCATGCATACACCAAAAAAGTGGAATTACTAGCTCATATGGTATTTCCATTTTTAATTTTGGGGGAAGCTCCATGCTGTTTTCCAAATTGGCTGTACCAATTTACATTCCCACCTACAGTGCATGGGAGTGCCCGCTTCTCCACATCCTTGTCAAGATACATCGTTTTTCATAATAGCTATTCTAACAGGTGTGAGGCATTTTTCATTGTAGTTTTGATTCACATTTCCCTGATGATTAGTGATATTGAACATCTTTTCATGTATCTGTTGACTATTCATTTGCATCTTTAGAAAAATGTCTGCTCATTAAAAAATCAGATTGTTTAGATTTTTTGCCACTGAGTTAGTATGAGTTTTATATTTCAAATATTAACCCATTACAGGTATATGATTTGCAAATATATTCTCTCTATTCAGAAGGTTGTCTCTACCTTTTGTTGATGGTTAACTTTGCATCAGAGATAAGATGGCAGGATGGCATCACGGATGCAATGGACCTGAACTTGGGCCAACTTCAGGAGATGGTAAGCGACAGGGAGGCCTGGCATGCTGCAGTCTATGAGACTGCAAAGAGTCAGACATGACTGGGTGACCAAGCAACAACTTTGCTATGCAGAAATTTTTGTTTATGTTTAATGTAGTCCCACTTCATTATTTTTGCATTTTTGGTCTTTGTTTTTGGAATCAGATTTAAAAACTCATCACAGAACACTCATATCAAGGAGTCTGCCATCTATTTTATCTTTTTTTTTTTTTAAACTTTACATAATTGTATTAGTTTTGCCAAATATCAAAATGAATCCGCCACAGGTATACATGTGTTCCCCATCCTGAACCCTCCTCCCTCCTCCCTCCCCATACCATCCCTCTGGGTCGTCCCAGTGCACTAGCCCCAAGCAATCCCACTGCTGGGCATACACACTGAGGAAACCAGAAGGGAAAGAGACACGTGTACCCCAATGTTCATCGCAGCACTGTTTATAATACCCAGGACATGGAAGCAACCTAGATGTCCATCAGCAGATGAATGGATAAGAAAGCTATGGTACATATACACAATGGAGTATTACTCAGCCATTAAAAAGAAAACATTTGAATCAGTTCTAATGAGGTGGATGAAACTGGAGCCTATTATACAGAGTGAAGTAAGCCAGAAGGAAAAACACCAATACAGTATACTAACGCATATACATGGAATTTAGAAAGATGGTAGCAATAACCCTGTGTACGAGACAGCAAAAGAGACACTGATGTATAGAACAGTCTATTTTATCTTTTAAGAATTTCAAATTCAGGTCTTACATTCAAATCTTTAATCCATTTAGAGTTAATTTGGGTAAGATAGTAAGATAGTGGTCTGGTTTCATTCTTTTGCATGTGGCTGTCCAGTTTTCCCAACACCATTTATTGAAGAGATAATCCTTTTTAAATTACATATTCTTGACTCCTTTGTCACTAATTAACTGACCATATAATAAATATGGATTTATTTTGGATTCCTTGCTCTGTTCCATTGGTTTGTGTTGCTGTTTTCATGTCAATGCCACATTGTTTTGATTACTCTAGCTTTAAAATATAGTTTGAAATTGAGGAGCATGATGCTTTGTTCGTCTTTCTCAAGATTGCTTTGGCTATTCATAGTCTTTTGTGTTTCCATGCAACTATTAGAATCATTTGTTCTGTTTCTGTGAGATAATGTTGGAGTTTGATAAGTATTGCATTGAATCTATAGATTGCTTTGAGTAACATGGACATTTAACAATACTAACTATTCCAGTCCATGAGCATGAAATATCTTTCATTTCTTTGTGTTTTCAATTTCTTTTATCAGTGTCTTAGAGTTTTCTGAGTACAGGTTTTTCAACTTTTTGGTAAAATTAATTTTAGGTATTTTATTCTTTTTGATGCAATTGTAAATGGGACTGTTTTCTTAATTTCTCCTAGTATATAGACATGCAACCAACTTCTGTATATTGATTTTATGCCTTGTCATTTCACTGAATTTGGTTATTAGTTCTAACATTCTTTTGGAGAAAAGTTTAGGGTTTTCTACATATAAAATAATGTCATCTGTTTATAGTGACAGTTTTACTATTTTCTTTCCAACTTGGATGCCTTTTATTTTTCTTGCATGATTTCTTTGGCATGGATTTCCAATATTATGCTGAATAAAAGTGGGGAAAATAGACATTCTTGTCTTATTCTTCATCTTAGAGGAAACATTTTTAGCTTTTCACTGTTGAGTATAATGTTATCTGTGTGCTTCTCATATATGACCTTCATTATGGTGAGGTATATTCCTTCTGTACTGACATTGTTGAAAGTTTAGTATAAATGGATATTGAATTTTGTCAGAAGTGTTTTTATACATTTATTGAGATGATCAAATGACTTGTTTTCTTCATTTGGTTAATGTAGTGTATCATATTACTTTGCAGATGTTGATATTGAACCATCCTTACATCCCTTGAGTAAATCCCACTTGATCATAGTATATGATTCTTTTAATGTATTGTTGAATTTGAACTTCTAATATTTTGTTGAGAATTTTTGCATCTGTGTTCATTGGGGATATTGGCCTATAATTTTCATTTTTTGTGACATTTTTGGTTTTTGTGTTTGTCTGGGATTTGGTATAACAATAATGCTACTAGCCACATCAAATGAGCTTTGAAGAATTTCCTCCTGTTCAACTTTTGAAAGAGTTTTAGAAGGATAGGTATTAACTCTTCTTTAAATGTTTAATAAAATTCACTAGAAAAGCCGTCTGGTCCGAAACTTCTGTTTGATCAATAATCAAAAGCCTCCCACAATCTCTTTATATGTTTCGGTCTGTTCAGATTTTCTATTTCTTCCTAATTCAGTCTCTAAAGATTCTGTGATTCTAAGAATGTATTCATTACTACTATGTAGCCCAATGAGTTGGCAAGTAATTGTTTAGGGTAGTCTTTTAAGATCCTTGCTTCCCTGATAGCTCAGTTGCTAAAGAATCCATCTGCAATGCAGGAGACCCTGGTTCGATTCCTGGATCAGGAAGATCCTCTGGAGAATGGATAGACTACCGACTCCAGTATTCTTGGTCTTCCCTTGTGGCTCAGCTGGTAAAGAATCTGCCCAACCTGGGTTTGATCCCTGGGTTGGGAAGATCCCCTGGAGAAGGGAAAGGCTACCCACTCCAGTATTCTGACCTGGAGAATTCTATGGACTGTATAGTCCATGGGGTCACAAACAGTCGGACACGACTGAGTAACTTTCACTTACTTACTTACTTTAAGATCCTTTGTATTTCTGTAGTATCAGTTATAACATCTCCTCTTCAATTTCTGATTTTATTTCAGGCCTCTTTTTTTCCTTGGTTAGTCTGGCTAAGGGTTTGTCAATTTTGTTTCTTTTCAAAGAATCAGCTCTTAGTTTTACTGATTTTTTCTGTTGTCCTTTTAGTCTCTATTTTATTTCTATCTGATTTTTATTATTTACTTTCTTTTGCTGACTTTGTACTTTGTTTCATCTTTGTCTTCTAGCTTCTTTAGATGTAAACTTGTTTTTTTTTTTTAAATTGTTCTTGTTTCTTGAAGTAGGCTGATATTTCTTCGAGCTTCCCTTTTAGAACCACTTTTGCTCCATAGGTTTTGGTATGTTGTATTTCCTTTGTCTCAAAGTATGTTTTTATTTCTCTATTGATATTTTTCATTGACCCAGTGGTTGTTTAGTAGTCTGTTGTTAAATATTCACATATTTGTGATTTTTACAGTTTTCTTCTAGTAATTGATTTCAAGTTTCATTCCATTGTGGTTTGAAGAAATGCTTGATATGATTTCAGTCTCCTTAAAATTGAAATTTGTTTTATGGCTTAATGTATGATATGTCCTAGAGAATGTTCCATGTGCACTTGAAAAGAATATGTCCTGCAGCTTTTGGATGGAATATTTTGTGCATGCTAAGTTGCTTCAGTTCTGTCTGTTTGTGACCTTATGGACTGTAGACCACCAGGATCCTCTGTCCATGGGATCCTCCAAGCAAGAATACTGGAATGGGTTGCCATGCCCTGCCCAGGGGATCTTCCCAACCCAAGGACTGAACCTGGGCTCTTATGTCTCTTGCACTGGCAGACAGGTTCTTTACCACTAGTGTCACCTGGGAAGTGGGAATATTCTGGGAATATTCTGCCACCCAGAATATTCTGTAGATGTCTATTAAGTAGATCTGATGTAAGTTGTCACTAAGGCCAATGTTTTCTTATGAGTTTCTGTCTGAATGTCATCTTATTTGGAGTTCTCTGGGCTTCTGAGACCTGGATGTCTGTTTCCTTTCCTAGGTTAGGGAAATTTTCAGCCATTATTTCTTCAAATAAGTTCTGCCCCTTTCTTTTTTCTTCTCCTGAGACCATCATAACGTGAATGTTAGTTCTCTTGATGTTTTCCCACCGATCCCCTAAGATCTCTTCACTTTAATTTCACTTGTATTATTATTATTGTTGTTGCTGCTTAGTGTAGATGAGTTTCCTTGCTTTGTCTTTTAAATCATTGGTTCTTTCTACCACTTTATCTAGTCTACTAGTGAATTCTTTTAGTGCATTTTTTAGTTCAGTTATTGTGTTCTCAGCTGTGTGTACTTTGTTATATTTTCTATCTCTTTGCTGAAGTTCTCACTGTGTTCATATATTCATCTGTGTTCAGTGAGTAGTTTTATGATTATTGCTTTTAATTCTTTATTAGGTAGATTCAGTTCAGTTCAGTTCAGTCGCTCAGTTGTGTCCGACTCTTTGCGACCCCATGAATCGCAGCACACCAGGCCTCCCTGTTCATCACCAACTCCCGGAGTTCACTCAAACTCACATCCATCGAGTCGGTGATGCCATCCAGCCATCTCATCCTCTGTCCTCCCCTTCTCCTCCTGCCCCCAATCCCTCCCAGCATCAAAGTCTTTTCCAATGAGTCAGCTCTTCGCATGAGGTGGCCAAAGAACTAGAGTTTCAGCTTTAGCATCATTCCTTCCAAAGAACACCCAGGGCTGATCTCCTTTAGAATGGACTGGTTGGATCTCCTTGCAGTCCAAGGGACTCTCAAGAGTCTTCTCCAACACCACAGTTCAAAAGCATCAGTTCTTCAGCGCTCAGCTTTCTTCACAGTCCAACTTTCGCATCCATACATGACCTCTGGAAAACCCAGAGCCTTGACTAGACGGACCTTTGTTGGCAAAGTAATGTCTCTGCTTTTCAATATGCTATCTAGGTTGGTCATAACTTTCTTTCCAAGGAGTAAGCATCTTTTTCATGGCTTCAATCACCATCTGCAGTGATTTGGGAGCCCAAAAAAACAAAGTCTGACACTGTTTCCACTGTTTCCCCATCTATTTCCCATGAAGTGATGGGACCAGATGCCATAATCTTCATTTTCTGAATGTTGAGCTTTAAGCCAACTTTTTCACTCTTCTCTTTCACTTTCTTCAAGAGGCTTTTTAGTTCCTCTTCACTTTCTGCCATAAGGGTGGTGTCATCTGCATATCTGAGGTTATTGATATTTCTCCCAGCAATCTTGATTCCAGCTTGTGCTTCTTCCAGCCCAGCATTTCTCATGATGGACTCTGCATATAAGTTAAATAAGCAGGGTGACAGTACACAGCCTTGATGTACTCCTTTTCCTATTTGGAACCAGTCTGTTGTTCCATGTCTGGTTCTAACTGTTGCTTTCTGACCTGCATATAGGTTTCTCAGAGGCAGGTCAGGTAGTTTGGTATCCTTCCCCTTGCAATATGGAAAAGTCTTGACACACCTTCAACAACAGGAACCTGTCAAGAATAAATCAGGCTGTAGGACAATCACAAAGGTTCAAAATACAACCAACCGCAAGGGTAAGGTTGAATTATAAAGTTCCTCACATACACAAAGCCAGTACTTCAAGACACAGAGAGGTCACCATCTCACCTAATACTTAGGAACAGAGCATCAAACAGAATGACAAAACAGAAATATGTGCCAAAAGAAGAACAAGTCTTGGCACATATTTCTGTTTTGTCATTCTGTTTGATGCTCTGTTCCTATGTATTAATCCAGCTTCCCTGGTGGCTCAGAGGTTAAAGCGTCTGCCTGTAATGCGGGAGACCTGGGTTCAATCCCTGGGTCAGGAAGATCCTCTGGAGAAGGAAATGGCAACCCACTCCAGTATTCTTGCCTGGAGAATCCCATGGATGGAGGAGCCTGGTGGGCTATAGTCCATGGGGTCGCAAATAGTCGGACACAACTGAGCAACTTAACTTTAACTTTCCTATGTATTAGGTGAGATGGTGACCTCTCTGTGTCTTGAAGTACTGGCTTTGTGTATGTGAGGAACTTTATAATTCAAACTTGTCCTGGTGGTTGGTTGTCTTTTGAACCTTTGTGATTGTCCTACAGCCTGATTTATTCTTGACAGGTTCCTGTTGTTGAAGGTGTGTCAAGACTTTTCCATATTGCAAGGGGAAGGATCTCACTTTGTACTTAGCTTTAGGCTATTTGAAAGCCGGATACTTGGGGAACAGGTTTTGAAGTATGCAAATATATAGTCCTGTGGACCATATTCATAAGCCCTGCTGGCCTTCAGACCAGGAAATCTGGAGGTGACCCTTGAGTAGCATTTCCGTAAATCAGACCTCTAGACAAGTCTATAAGCTCCTTTCTGGGATGTATCAGTGAGCTCAGGGAGGTCAAGGGAGTATGTAAGAATGGTGTCTTACATTTCCCAAGAATGCCTCTGTACTCTCTAGATGTGTGCAGACCTGAAGCCTGTCCCTCAAGCTGAATCTCCAGGACAAGTAAATTGTCCTTTTCAACAAGACTGGAGGTGTGTTTCAGTCTACTACCTGTACAGTGCCCTGGATGTGGCATCCTGTCAAGACTATCTTTCCCATTGTTATAGTTCCATGGGGCCCAGGAATGCAAATCCCCTTGCCCACCAGGGCCAGATGATCAAGGGGGCATAGTCTGTCCGTCTGGGTTGCTTGATCTTGCTGGCTCTAGAAAGGCATCTGGAATGCATGGGGGTGGGACATGCTCCTTGGCTTCAGCATGACATCAGGAAAAATCCTTGTCTGTGTGCCCCTGCCAACTTCAGCAAGGGAGTGGGAGAGTGTCATGATTTCACACTAGCTGGTACCAGCCAAGGTGTGAGGGAATGCCATACCCACTCGTCCCTGCCTGTCTTACCAAGACAGTGGGAGAGTGCCCTATCTGCATACCTGCCTGTGCTAACAAGGTAGGAGAGTGTAAAATGGCATCTGCCAGCATTCCAGTCTCCAGAAAGAGCTCCAACCGTCCTGACCTCCCCCAGCAGATGCTTGAAGATTAGTGTATGAATCTGCTTCATGTTCCAGGCACTTTTCAAACTGCTGGTTTTGCAGTGGGTTCTAGGGCCAATGAGGCTTCCCTGGTGACTCAGATGGTAAAGAATCTGCCTGCAATGCAGGAGACCTGGGTTTGATCCCAGGGTCAGGAAGATATCCTGGACAAAGGAATGGCTACCCACTCTAGTATTCTTGCCTGGAGAATTCCGTTGAGAGAGAAGCCTGGCAGGCTACATTCTATGGACTTCCAAATAGTTAGACAACTGAGCAACTAACACTTTAACTTGTTTCTAGGGCAAATGAGACCCCATGCAAGCCTTTTTAAAAGGGAATCTCAAGTCACCTCAACTGTTAACTAAAAAAAAATCACATCCTAAAAGTTTAGAGTTATGTTTTAGTCAGTGGACAATACTGGGACTTAAGGCAGAGACACAGCATCTCAAATAACTCTGAAAGACTGCTCCCAAGAGGCAAGGGAGGGAGCCAGGCTATATAGGAATTTTTGCAACAAAGGCCAGGTAGTCAGATACTCAAAAGATTACTGTTAATTAAGGAAAACCAGATATTTCAAGTTAAGGAATTTGGCACTTTTCTATATATGCAAAGATGCAAAGTCTGGGCTCACTGAAATTAGCCCAGAATCATTCCTTTGATATGCACCTCAGGTCAGTGTCCTGTGCTTCTTATCCTAGTCTCCTCAGAAATACCATCAGAGGTAGCTGTAAGCAGCTGGCTGATACATGTGGGACAGATCCTGCCTCCATCCTGAGTTCTCCCAGGGCTCACCATTAGGACAGCTGTAATGTGATGGCTGGATGTCAGCAACATACTTTGTTTACTTATGTGGCAGGTGGCATTTTTAGTTCACACAGACTTTTGGATTCCTTGAACATAAGCTCTGCTGGTTTCTAAGCCAGACGTTTGGGGGGCTCATTTCTTTGCTGTAGGTTCCAGGGCTGGGCTGGCTGATGTGGGGAACAAATTCATCATCCTGGGGAGAAGCTCTCTGTTTGTGAGATCCCGCCCTGTTGTGGGACTCTGCACCAGGGATGGAATTTTTGGTGAGCTTGCATCTCTGCATTTTCTACCAATCTCAGTGTGGTCCTTTGATCATGTGTTGTGGAGGAGCAGTTCAGCTAATTTTCAGTTCTTTTTTGAAGAATATTGTCCCATATATAGCTGTAGAGTTGGTGTGTCCATGGGGCAAGGTGAGTTCTTGATCTTCCTGAGTCTCCACCTTGGAACACCTCTCCCTGCCCCACCCACCCCCACCCCTGCCATGCACATGTATTTTTAATTAAGGGAGGTGCTTTACTTTCTGAATTCATGTAAACCTGGGAATGTCTTTCGGTTGCTTTGTTACAAAGAATCTATTTTATTGGGATTGTTTATGGATTAAGACTCAAAGGTTTCAATGGACATCTGGACTTGCCAGAAGCTATGCAGTTAGCCTTTTTAAAATCCTTGGTAGGAGACCCATTTGTCTGGGTGCATGCAGTCTTCCAGCCACCACCCCAAACATACACAGTTTTTTTTCCAGCCCTTAGGTGGGTGGAAGTGTGGATGATTTTCTGTAAAATCTACCTGGAGTGTGAGGAAACTTTTTGATGTGTAAAATCAAGTGTTTTTCTTATTCTCAATTTTATGCTGAAAGGTCTCTTTCATTATCCCTTTGATCATTGTTTACCTTACAAATCTTGCCAAATACTCAAAAGCTATAATTAATAGACACACCTACATTTTCTGACCTAATATTCATCATGTCTCTATTCATTTTCATCTTTATCCTTTATTTAATTTATCTAGATTGTTTGTCCTTCACAGGACTGTGTGTTTTTATTGTCACTTCTACTGTAAAATCTAATGTGTGTTTGTCATAAGGAAAATGAGTAGAATACAATGTTCATCATGTTAATAACTATATTTGAATATAGTTTTTATGCTGAGTGACATGAGAAGTATCTTCTAGGCAAAGCAAGCCTGATGAAACTGGCATTTTTTCATGGATAATGTTACAATGAACATTGACACCAAGGACAATGGGAATATGGTATATGTTTTTCTTCTAGCTTGCATGCACGTGTGCTAAGTTGCTTCAGAAATCTTTTCTCCAAGGTCTCCCAATGTCCAGTCCCTGAGGCACATTGGAGAGCTGTGTTATACTGAGGTAAACTTTTGCCATTCCCTTTCTTTGATACTCTGGAATATTGGAGCTTGTGTTAAGAACATTCAGTATGTGCTTTATACTCAAGCTGGCACCGTAGGCACCGTTGCTACAGCATTGTACTTGCTGTGACTGTAATTCCAGTGTGCACCACTGCCAGCCCCACTGTGATCCTCCTCCATTGTTTCCTGGGAATTAATCTCCAAATGTAAATGATTCCCAGTAGAATAATTCTATTTTATTCTTACAGAATGATAGGTGTTTATTATTAGTTAACAAATCTTTCCAATTTAGGAGCCAGAATTGATAAATGCATGAGGTGCTGCCTAAATTCTCTTGGGCAGGGGAAAACATTTCATTTAACAGAAAGCACATGTAAGCATTATCTTTTCTTCTTTCAATTCATTTAAGTTAGTGTCTCTTTGTGTGTGTGTGTATACATAGGGGTGGGGTATAGGCAATACCCAATAAATATGCAAGAAACAGAAACTGGGTATTAGAAGTAAGCATGCCATGGAGAAAAATTAAGCTGAAAAGAAGGGTGAAGAATTCTTGGTTCTAGTTTTCCATTGTTTGTGGTTTAAGATGTCATTATATTATAGCTATTTTTATGGACAATTTGGTAAAAATACCTTAAATGGAAGCACCCTATCTGTATTTGTTATTTGAAATAGCATTTATAGTTTAAATCATAATCCAGATATACCTAATAAATGGTTGAAAAGCTGTATTATTACTGTTAATCTCTAACTACCTGTTCTAAAATCCAACTATAATTGAAGAAGCATTGACTTACAAACCTTGAAGCTGAGTAAGAGAAGAGAAAATGCATATAACCTTCACCTTGTAAAGTGGTTTGCCTTTTGAGAAGAGGTTTGATCCTATGGAACTGGCTCTGTTCACTGCTTGCCTTGTGTTATATGCTTAAACTGTTTTATTTAATCCTTACTATACCTCTTCAATTATTTATCTGTATGAAAAAAAAGTAAGGTTTAGAGAGATTAAATGACTTGCCTGAGGGGGCACAGCTAGTAAGTACCAAAACCAGGATTTGAACCTAAATCTCTTTGATCTAAAGATTATATTTGTAATCACCTTTTAGAGTCCACCTCTGACTTGAGCTAAGCAGAATAAGCAGAACACAGATCTCTTGGTTACTAGAACTTGCACATGGTTTGGCCCCTGCCTTCCTGTCCAGGGAGGGCTTCCCTGGTGGCTCAGATGGTAAAGAATCTGCCTGCAATTCAGGAGACCTGGATTTGATCCCTGGGTCAGGAAGATCCCCTGGAGAAGGGAATGGCTACCCACTCCAGTATTCTTGTCTGGAGAATTCCAAGGACAGAGGAGCCTAATGGGTTACAGTCCATGGGGTCCCAAAGAGTCTGACATGACTGAGTGCTTAATACTCACTTCTTGTCCAACTTCTTTTTAGACTACACACCTCAGGCTCTGTTCGCTGGCCCCACTGGCTTCCTTTCTGTTCCTAAATACCACATTTGGGGGTCTTTGCTTATGCTGTTTCCTTTGCCTGTGCTGTTCTTCCCCCTCTTCCTCTCTCTATATGCTTGCCTATTCTCTACCAGGCCCCAGACCCAGAATTCATTTGCTCAGAATCCTCTTCCAGCCATGGCATATAAAGGAGGTGCCCTCCCCATTTAAAGTCCTTCCTATCATCTGTTATTTCTTTCCTAGCAGGTAACCAATCAGAAATCAATCTGATCACTTCTTTGTTATGTATCTCTCTACAGAACATAAGCTCTCTGAGGGGAGGAATTTTCTTCCTCTTCAGTTCAGTTCAGTTCAGTTCAGTCGCTCAGTCACGTCCGACTCTTTGCGACCCTATGAATCGCAGCACGCCAGGCCTCCCTGTCCATCACCAGCTCCCGGAGTTCACCCAGACTCACATCCATCGAGTCAGTGATGCCATCCAGCCATCTCATCCTCTGCCGTCCCCTTCTCTTCCTGCCCCCAATCCCTTCCAGCATCAGAGTCTTTTCCAATGAGTCAACTCTTTGCATGAGGTGGCCAAAGTACTTTTCAGCTTTAGCATCATTCCTTCCAAAGAAATCCCAGGGTTGATCTCTTTCAGAATGGACTGGTTGGATCTCCTTGCAGTCCAAGGGACTCTCAAGAGTCTTCTCCAACACCACAGTTCAAAAGCATCAATTCTTCGGTGCTCAGCCTTCTTCACAGTCCAACTCTCACATCCATACATGACCACAGGAAAAACCATAACCTTGACTAGACGGACCTTGGTTGCCAAAGTAATGTCTCTGCTTTTGAATATGCTATCTAGGTTGGTCATAACTTTCCTTCCAAGGAGTAAGCATCTTTTAATTTCATGGCTGCAGGAGAAGGCAGTGGCACCCCACTGCAGTACTCTTGCCTGGAAAATTCCATGGACAGAATAGCCTGGTAGGCTGCAGCCTATGGGGTCGCTCAGAGTCGGAAACGACTGAGCGACTTCACTTTCACTTTTCACTTTCATGCACTGGAGAAGGAAGTGGCAACCCAGTCCAGTGTTCTTGCCTGGAGAATCCCAGGGTGGGGGAGCCTGGTGGGCTGCCATCTCAGGGGTGGCACAGAGTCGGACATGACTGAAGCGACTTAGCAGCAGCAGCAGGAGCAGTCACCATCTGCAGTGATTTTGGAGCCCCAAAAAATAAAGTCTGACACTGTTTCCACTGTTTCCCCACCTATTTCCTATGAAGTGATGGGACCACATGCCATGATCTTCGTTTTCTGAATGTTGAGCTTTACGCCAACTTTTTCACTCTGCACTTTCACTTTCATCAAGAGGCTTTTTATTTATTTATTTTTTTATTTTTAAAAATTTATTTATTTTGTTATTTTTTTAAATTTTATTTTATTTTTAAACTTTACATAATTGTATTAGTTTTGCCAAATATCAAAATGAATCCGCCACAGGTATACAGGCTTTTTAGTTCCTCTTCACTTTCTGCCATAAGGGTGGTGTCATCTGCATATCTGAGGTTATTGATATTTCTCCCGGCAATCTTGATTCCAGCTTGTGCTTCTTCCAGTCCAGCATTTCTCATGATGTACTCTGCATATAAGTTAAATAAGCAGGGTGACAATATACAGCCTTGACGTACTCCTTTTCCTATTTGGAACCAGTCTGTTGTTCCATGTCCAGTTCTAACTATTGCTTCCTGACCTGCATACACATTTCTCAAGAGGCAGATCAGGTGGTCTGATATTCCCATCTCTTTCAGGATTTTCCACAGTTTATTGTGATACACACAGTCAAAGGCTTTGGCATAGTCAATAAAGCAGAAATAGATGTTTTTCTGGAACTCTCTTGCTTTTTCCATGATCCAGCAGATGTTGGCAATTTGATCTCTGGTTCCTCTGCCTTTTCTAAAACCAGCTTGAATATCAGGAAGTTCACGGTTCACGTATTGCTGAAGCCTGGCTTGGAGAATTTTGAACATTACTCTACTGGCATGTGAGATGAGTGTAATTATGCTGTAGTTTGAGAATTCTTTGGCATTGCCTTTCTTTGGGATTGGAATGAAAACTGACCTTTTCCAGTTCTGTAGCCACTGCTGAGTTTTCCAAATTTGCTGGCATATTGAGTGCAGCACTTTCACAGCATCATCTTTCAGGATTTGAAATAGCTCCACTGGAATTCCATCACCTCCACTAGCTTTGTTCATAGTGATGCTTCCTAAGGCCCACTTGACTTCACATTCCAGGATGTCTGGCTCTAGGTCAGTGATCATACCATCGTGATTATCTGGGTCATGAAGATCTTTTTTGTACAGTTCTTCTGTGTATTCTTGACACCTCTTCTTAATATCTTCTGCTTCTATTAGGTCCATACCATTTCTGTCCTTTATCGAGCCCATCTTTGCATGAAATGTTCCCTTGGTATCTTTAATTTTCTTGAAGAGATCTCTAGTCTTTCCCATTCTGTTGTTTTCCTCTATTTTTTTGCATTGATCTCTGAGGAAGGCTTTCTTATCTCTTCTTGTTATTCTTTGGAACTCTGCATTCAGATGCTTATATATTTCCTTTTCTCCTTTGCTTTTCGCTTCTCTTGTTTTCACAGCAATTTGTAAGGCCTCCGCAGACAGCCATTTTGCTTTTTTGCATTTCTTTTCCATGGGGATGGTCTTGATCCCTGTCTCCTGTACAATGTCACGAACCTCCGTCCTTAGTTCATCAGGCACTCTATCTATCAGATCTAGGCCCTTCAATCTATTTCTCACTTCCACTGTATAATCATAAGGAATTTGATTTAGGTCATACCCGAATGGTCTAGTGGTTTTCCCTACTTTCTTCAATTTAAGTCTGAATTTGGCAATAAGTAGTTCATGATCTGAGCCACAGTCAGCTCCTGGTCTTGTTTTTGCTGACTGTATAGGGCTTCTCCATCTTTGGCTGCAAAGAACATAATCAATCTGATTTCGGTGTTGACCATCTGGTGATGTCCATGTATAGAGTCTTCTCTTGTGTTGTCTGAAGAGGATGTTTGCTATGACCAGTGCATTTTCTTGGCAAAACTCTATTAGTCTTTGCCCTGCTTCATTCTGTATTCTAAGGCCAAATTTGCCTGTTACTCCAGGTGTTTCTTGACTTCCTACTTTTGCATTCTAGAAGTTAGAACAGCACATGACATATAATAAGTGTTGGAAAAAATTGAATGAAGACTGGATGGGTGACCTTGAAGTTTATATATTTGCCTCTACTTAGAAACACTGTCTTTAATATTTTTTCAAACAATGTATTTGAAAATATCTTTAAGAAATTTGAGTGTTCCTGTCATGTTTAAACCTTGATCAAGATACTTAATAGCGTTACCACAAACCATTGCAACTTCCTGCAGTAACAGATTTATGCTTTGCTTTTCATGTCAATGATCTTGTTTAAATAACTCACCTGAACATGCATATTAATAAGAATAAGACTCTTTGGCTAATTTTCTGTAATAGAATTATGGAAAACTATTAGAATAGTGTTGTTAGATAACAACTTGGGATGCCCTCCTGTCTAACTGAAATATTGTAGAAAGGTGAAAAGGCTTCTCCAAGGCTACCCAGGTCCAAAAACTTGAACAGAGCCCTTCCTGTTACATAAGGCCAGCTCTTACTGTGTGTCTTCTACTCCCCCACCCATTATAGTCAATATTTTATAGAAACAACTGATTTTATATAGTATTCCATCAAAATAAAAATGTTTTAAAAAGGTATCAATATTAATCTGAATTCCTAGTTTATCTTAAATCAATAAGATATAAAATGGTAACTTTCATGGGTACCTTAATACTGAAATCACTGCACACTCTTCTGTCTAAGGCTGCTGTGATGTAGACACAGAGGCCTGTGGGCTCCTCAAAGAGAAAGGGAAAGAAGTACTAGGTTCAGGATGAAATAAATGATACAAGTTTTCATTGTTGTCATTGTTGTTGTTGTATTTTTATACGTAGTTAGCAATTAAAATGATTGTATGTGAACCTCATATTCAGGAATCACAAATTTTAAAATAATTAGGTTCAGTAACCTACAGTTATTGCTATGAGCAGTTCTCATGCAATGAAGGAATCCCTTATTTTTTGGAGATGTTTTTGAAAACCTAATTTGATTTACACAAATTTATGAGTATTTCTAAACAAGAAAAGGTTGCCTTTATATCTTCTTAGAAGCTAAATATTGGTTTTCTAAGGAAATAAATATGATAAAAAGAAAAAAAAGGAAAACCAAGGACAAATTGCATTGTTCATATAAGGAAATGAAGGAAAAATAAACATGTGACTCATCAATATAAACGATATGCCCAGTGAAGGAGGGCAATGAATATGTAGTTTCTATGTAGCTCAAAAATAGTGTTTTTGCTGGAAAGTGATTTGTGTAAAATCGGTATAATCAAGACCTGCACTGTCTACTTTTTTCCTCCTTTTCTAAGTTTGGCTCAATTCGCATCCCCCCACAACCCCATACTTTTATGTGGCAAAACATATAAAACATGGCTTCCCAGGGGGTGCAGTGGTAAAGAATATGCCTGCCAATGCAGGAGATGGAAAAGATATGGATTCCATCCCTGGGTCAGGAAGATCCCCTGGAGTAGGAAATGACAATCTGCTCCAATATTCTCACCTGGAAAATACCATGGACATGGGAGCTTGGTGGGCTACAGTTCATGGGGTCTTAAAGAGTCAGACACAATTGAGCGACTGAGCACACAGCACACATACACATAACATATTGTGTAAATGACTATGAAATTTGGCTTTTCTCTGTGATTAAGAGGATTTTTATGTTGACTTGATAGAACTCCAGTTCTCCTCCATTTTTTCATTCATGGAACCATGGTAGGGTATGGAGAAAAATTTATTTGTCCCCAAATGACAATGCATATAAGTCATAGAAGCATCTATTCCTACAAATGAGACGGACCAAGGGAATTATCTTGTCCAAAATTTTCCTGTAGAGATAAAGATGATCTTAGAATCCTGATGCCTATGGTAAAGAGGTTTTGTCTTTGCCTTTGTCTTTGGTGTAATGCAGCTTTATTTTTCTATGCACAGGAATACATGGACTCCAACAAATACATTGAACATCTGTTAAATCAACTTGAGGAGCAACACAGAAGTCTCTGGAGGTGAGTTAAATCTACTTCTTAACTTAATAGCTGCATCTATAGCTTTAATCTTGATCACAGAAGCATGGAGTTGGCAAAAGGTCTCTTCTTCTACTTGGTTGCCAAAAGCACCTTTGGGGGCAAAAATCAGCAGAGGCTACCTGAAGAGTTCCATTCCTTTAATTAAAGTAAAACAGTGGTGTCAAAAGTTGTCCTTGAGTGAAGGACCCGCTCAGAGATTGGAGGATGGTAGAAAGCATAACACTTGCCAAGGTCAAGGAATGCATTTGTCCATGGCCATGCAACAAACTTATATTGTAGAAAAGAAAGTGAAGTCGCTCAGTTGTGTCTAACTCTTTGCAACCCCATGGACTGTAGCCTACCAGGCTCCTCAGTCCATGGGATTTTGCAGGAAAGAATACTTGTATTCTTGTAGAAACTAGAACCCAAATCCTCTGGCCTTTGCCTGCCTAAATATTATTTATGTTTTTCTATAATTGAAAGGCTGAGAACACTTCGGCTTAAAATTTCTGCTTCTCTTTATATTAAAAAATACATATTTCAAGAATGCTGTTGTATAGGTCCTCCATGTTTGGTTTGGTTTTTGTTTTATGTGATGGATTCTAACTCTAGGTGTGAAAACATCTGCAGGTAAATTGGAAAAAGAGGAGAGTATTATATAAGTATTATATAGGTTTTCCCAAGTAACTCATTCCCTGAGGCTTCTAGGGAATGGAGATCATTGTGATAGGATTATCCAGATCTTTAAAGTCCATGTGGCCATGTTTTTGCCAGTGCTAGTATGGACTCTGAATTCCACTTAATAAATTCCTGTAGTTCTTGTTATCTGGAATAAATATGCTAGTGCTCAGTTACATGATACCTTACACTGCATCAGAATTATTGACTATAATTAGCTTCTTCTCTAAGGTGTCAATAAGCCCCTAAAGTCCTTTATGTCTTATCTCCTCATGGCACGGAGGCCAGTTCCCCCTCTGTGAAGAAGTGAAGTGAAGTCGCTCAGTCGTGTCCGACTCTTTGTGACTCTATGGACTGTAGCTTACAAGGTTCCTCTGTCCATGGAATTTTCCAAGCAAGTGTACTGGAGTGGGTTGCCATTTCCTTCTCCAGGGGATCTTCCCGACCCAGGGATTGAACCCAGGTCTCCCGCATTGCAGGCAGACACTTTACCCGCTGAGCTACCAGGGAAGCCTCCCTTTGTACACAAAGACCTAACCCTGTGGCTTTCTTGCCCAACCTCATCCAAATCCATTTTACTCATTTGTTCTGCTCTGCTGTTAGTTTTCCTACTAGGAAACATGTTGTTCAGTCTCTAAGTCATGTCCGACTCATTGTGAAACTAGAAAACATATCTGTGGTTATAGTAATAGACAGTATTCTATTTTTCTACCTAGAAAAAAATTGCTAATAGGATACAACAAAACTGTACAATTTTTAAGTCCACTTGTCACTAAAAGACACATCAGTTAACTTTATATAACTTGATGCAATATTTGTTAGATTTGATTTTGAGATCTATAACTTGCTGATACAGTTTTCTTTTGAGAACCAGTGTGTACCAATAGCAATGTATTTATGGCTATATGCCTTTTAAATTATATTTTCCATAGATGTACTGCAAAGTATATTTAACTGAGTTGTAACATTTTCTTTAAACTATTTGTATAAAATAACTTCCCCCATCTTTCCAAAGAAAAATATATGAATGATGAATACCATCTGATGAATAAATTATACTTTATTAATAATTTGATCAGTGTGTTTTATATACATTTTTGAAGAGGAATAATAGTTTCACACATTTTTGAATCAAACCTGCATGGAAAAGGATATTTTCCTGCTTTCTTAAGGAAGTTAATAAAAACCTTTGGTTTTCTATGATATGATTAAATTAAAATCTCATTTCAGGCACAGACATCACCTAACTTAAAGTAAGACCTCAGATTTTTGTGGGCAATTCCATCCATTTTCCTTCAGAAATAGAATTATTGCTAGTAAAGAAGCAAAGGCTTACCTATAGCATCACAAGATCTAATAGAAAAGCTTTATTTAAATAATAATAAAGGGCAATAATGATATTTGAATAGTCAGAATAACAGTGAGGAAATGGAAATGGTAGTATTGAAATGAAAATGAAAACCAATAATAGTAGATTTACTATTTATTGAATCATGAAATTATACTTGATTATATTTTGCAAACAGATCCTGACTGACTTATAGTGATAGGCTTTCTGATGCTTATTACAATATCACAAATTCAACTACAGCCAAATAGTTTATGGTGAACGATTTATGAGTGACAGTGAGCAGTGGGGGACTTTTTTTTCTGTTTATGATTGAATAATTAAAATGCTTTCTTGAGTTAAGGTAGACTCTATGATATGCCAAGGACCATATACACAAACACAAGCACAGCTAAAGTGTCTGAAGTCAAACAAACATTCCCATAACTCAGTATATATGTTTTCTGATTTTTATTGTGCATTTGATTTGTAGCTGTTACAACTTTCATTGATGTTGATATTAACTAATGGTCTTCCATTTATACTTAACCTATAACTTAAAAATTCTGAATATTTTTAAAAGATTATTTTGATGTGAACCATTTTTAAAGTCTTTATTGAATTAGTTACAATGTTGCTTTTAAAAAAAAATGTTTTGGTTTTTTGGCTACATTGCATGTGGGATTTTAGCTCCCTGACTAGGGATCAAACCCACACCCCCTACATTGGAAGGGGATGTCTTAACCACTGGACCACCAGGGAAGTACCAACTTTGAATATTTTGATCTTCCAACAATAATAGTGGTCAGCATTAATTTATGGCCATAGTCTTTGAGGACTGATCAAAAGCAGAGAAGATATATGTCATACTGTTATTGCCTGTTGCTTAATGATAAAAGAATTGGACAAATGGTAGAAGATTGGATATAAGAATGAAAAGTCTTATTTTTGTGAAGGAATCTCATAGTCTTTAACAGGCTTTAGTCATTTTTTATAGCATAACCATGTGCTGTGACACAAATATATTGTTGTAATCATACTCTCAAGATAACTGGTTATTTTGGGGTCCTGTTTAGTACTGTGCTGAAATAGACCTATAATATACTCTAGGTTTTCAAATTGTTAAGGAATTTGTGGAGTGCAAATATAGCTGTCTGGCAAAGAGCATTTAGCTCAATTAATGTTTTGATACCAGCAGAAGAAAACTTCTGTGAATGTATCTGAAGAAGAGGGTGGATTTGGGATCTAGAACCTAGTCTAAGACTTGAGTACAAATCTGGGTGCATTTCAATTGCTCTGCCTCTCCCTGCCTGATAAGAAAAAATAAACATACCCAGCAACAGCTTATTTATAAGTTGATATTGAAATGTGATCATATATTTTTGTACGTTTATTTGTTTTAATGAGGAAAGTTAAGATTAGGAGAAAAAGGCTCTTTTGTACTTAATGATTTTTATATCATCTGTTACTATTTCTGATTTGACTAAATATATCTGTGACTGACAAGAAGGAGTGTGAGAAAACAACTGCTGAGACTTTCTCCTGATATTTGACAGAAATCTTTATCCATTTGCAGCCTTAGATTAAGAGTTTAGAACAAACACAAACAGTTGGAAAATACAAATGGGATTCATGAATATTTATGGTGTTAATTACTCTTTCATGTCACATATGTGAAATTATGTATGACAAATAGAGGCAGCATAACACTCTAGAAATGGAAATAAGACTGGATTGGAGGTTTTAGAGACATAGACTCTGGTCCTGGTCTGTCCAAAGTGATTATTGGATAACATCTCTGAGACAGAGTTTCCTTAGGTATAAAAAGAACGTATCAATATAGCTAGTATTTAAGATAACTGAGCACTGAGATTGTATGAAGCATATAATATCTAAAATAGCATTACCTATATATAACATGCACTGATATGTATAATCTTTTTTCTCTAATACTTATACAGCTGGATCATGTAGAATTTAATACATGTCATAAAAGGCTTCAAAGAATCTGTGTAGAAATGCCTAATATAATAGATCCCTAATGGCTTGTGGGGCTTCCCAGGTGGCTCAGTGGTAAAGAATCCACCTGCAATGCAGGAGATGTGGGTTTGATCCCAGGTCCAGAAGATCCCCAGAGAAGGAAATGGCAACCCACTCCAGTATTCTTGCCTGGGAAATCCATGGACAGAGGAGCCTGGTGGGCTATAGTTCATGGGTTGCAAAAAAGTCAGACACGACTTAGTGACTAAACAACAACAGCTTGCCAGTGACGGAACCAGATAATGTCAAAGCATTCATTTCAGATTTTCAGAGTTTGAGTTAGAGTTATCAATAGCCTGTAAGTAAGTGAAGAATAAGTAGGTTTCAAGGCCAAAATTAAATGACAAGATCTGGTGAATGCACAGTGCCAATTTCCAACCAACAGATGCCAAATCGAAGTCTCATTTGAACAAGCTATATTTAGGCTAGAGTTTCTCAATTAAGGCACTCTTGACATTTGTGGACAAGGCACTCCACTACAGGGGGCACAGGCTCAGTCCCTGGTCAGGGACCTAAGATCTGTCATGCTGCATGGTGTAGACAAAAAATAGAAAAAAAGAAAAGATTTTAGTTGTAGAATTACTCAGAGCCATTTTATTGCTAATGTGTTATGCATATCAAGTATAGACTATAAAATATAATTTTGACTTCTTAAAAAATATTCCCAAATCCTATTTTCTTAGAGCATCTACTCTGACTAAAGGTCTAAGGAATATATTTTGCGAAATGGTGACTTATCTAGGTTGGTAGCCAAATATACAAAAACATAGTTGTACCTCTTTCTTCATCTTTCTCCCCTTACTTCACAGGTACAGGATGGGTACCTGTGAATGGTAGTTTGTAAAAAGAAGCAAATAGTGTGAAGAGTCTGGGCTGTTGATAAAAGAGGAAAGTCAACCCCAAGTTCTGAGGGGCAGTCAAAGTATCAATACTACCAGATTCCAAGAATGTGAAGAACCATTGATCACAAGCAGTGTTTGCCCTGGTAAAGCACGGAACTTGTGCTTCCCCGGAGGAATAAATGTTGGTTGCCTACACCACCAAGAGGAAGAAAACACTTCACTGAAAAGCATGTAGAGATCTCTGGGTGCAATAAGAGTCCCTAAGATCCATCCTTCCAGCAATAAAATGATAGTTTCAGTGTATCCAAAATCCTTTAAAGTAGACTTTTGCATTCTGCCTTATTTGTGATTCTTAATATAAGGGAAGAGATAGAAAAAAATATTGGGGAAGAGCTTTGTTTTCATTCCCACCATGATTCAACATGCTACCTACCTAAGCAGAGTGAAGACTGCCATGAAATGATGCACATCCCAAATAGTCTTCAGGTTCTCCATAATTTTGACATATTTATACATTTTGGAGTGAAGGTAATTGGCCCCAGTGCCTAAAATTTCCTTTAGCAGTAATCCCTGTTTCTGTAAAATGTAAGTGACATTAAAGTTGCTTACTGAGAGGCTACATGCTATCATTCTGTCTCTAGGAAAAGATCATCCTTTGCTAACATGTTATACAGAAATTGTCTTGTAGCTGTAAAATAGAGTTAAGAAGCAAAAGCACACACAGCCTGAGAAAAGTCAAGCCCAGAACTTGTTGGAGATTTGCCTTCTGTGTATTTTGGTTCTTAGAATCGAATTATCCAGGCATCTTAAGAATTAGCACGTCTCTATCCTCAAGGGGTTAATTTATGTAGACCAAAGTAATTCCAAGTATTACACAGGTTGCCTTTGGTATAATCATAGACTTCCACTGGGAGAGCTTAATTGGGAACAAGTAAAATTGCTCTGCATGAATTCTTAATGGTGGACACCAAATAAAATAAGAACTGTGATTTGTTTTTTAAAATCCCTTCAAGAGAAAAGGAGGCTACCTCTGGGGAATAGACTGTGTAGCAAACAAAGAACTCAGCGCTCTCTGCTAGCAATAAAAGCAAAAGCTCATGCTAAGCCCACAGAATAATAGTGTACGCTTTCCCAGCTCTGCATCTTTCTCTCTGCTGAGGTCAAAGGAGACCAGGACTAGCAAGCTTTACAGTTTCTTCCCCTCCTCTCTGCCCTTGGGCTGGATTTCTAGCATATATCTGCATCCTCGGGGCAAGTGCAAGCATCAGGCCACCCTGGGAACCCATCAATGTCACTTCTCAATTACCCACCAGGGGTTGTTCCAGAGATGCAGACAGTCTCAGACCCCTGCCAAGATAAGAGTCTTGCCTTTAAGTCATGCCCTCTGCCCAGCACAAGGGAGAATAAATCAGGAAATTGGGTATTGTCACATGCTTCAGTGGTTATGTCATCCCTGGACGGTGGTGGGGAAGGCTGTGGGCTAAGACGTATCCCCAAGGACTCTTATTATAGACTGATGGTGCTGCTTTAGGTAAACAAGGGAGCATGTAGGCTTCTTCTCAGAGCTTTGAGACTCTGGCTGAACTAACAGCTTTATCTTTAAGGTGACTTTTGTTCAGTAACAGAAGGGGCTAATAGAACTAAATCCAGAAAGGTATCCGATTGATTGGAAGATCGCCCAGGTTCATCATGCTTCATGCTTTGCTGCTCAGTTGTGTCTGTCTCTTTGCAACCCCATGGACTGCAGCCAACCAGGCTCCTCTGTTCATGGGATTCTCAAGGCAAGAATACTGAAGTGGGTAGCCATTCCCTTCTCCAAGGCATCTTCCCAACCTAGGGATTGAGCCTGGGTCTCCTGCATTGCAGGCCTGATTCTTTACCCCATAAGTCCCCAAGGAATCCCACCCAGGTTCATATTTGATTGATCACCATTATTGTTGATTTAGGTGGCCGGTGTATGGTCTGCCTGTTTGTCTACTGTAAGAGTTGCCTAGTATTTGAATCCAAGTTATCCAAGGCAGAGATTACCAAAAATGCCAGAGTGAAACTCTATATTAACTTTATATATACATGATTTACTTATTAAACTTGTCCACCCTTAAAAGGGCTGTGCTAATCCATCAGAGAATATATTTAGGTCTCAATTGAATAAATTTATAAAATATAAACTATTTAAAACCATATGGGTTTTATCTTTGCCTATTCACTACAAATCTTGTTTGAGAGAAAAATTCACATCCATTTATCAAGACTGTTCCACCTCAGGCTAAGTGGAGGACTCTGTAAAACGCATTTTATGAAACCGTCCTTCAAAAGACCAAAGGTTTCCCCAAGGAGCTGATGGTTTGATCTGAGTCCTGAGTAGGAGCAGGTCTGGTAGCATGAGGACAGATGAAGAATTAGTTATTGAATAGATTGAATTTGGGCTGCCTTTAAGACCTTTGAGTATAACTATATGTAAGATCTTTGATGAGGGATTCAGGTCTAGAGCTCTTTATAGTTAATACGTAAAACACAATATAGATAGAGGCATTTGATTAACCTACAAAGACATAAAACTGCCCTCTGCTGTAACTGGGGACACATCCCCACCTTAAAGATGGATTTATTGCAGCCATGGGAAGCTTGAGTTGAATAATATTGTACAAGCAGGTCTGTAGAGGATCTGAAAATTATTCTACTTCTAGTTTAAATAGGTTTGTGCTCTTCAAGAAACACTCTTAAAGTGCCAAAGAATATTTCAACATCAATAAGATTCAGGGGTGACCCAGAGAAATTTAGCACTATGTAATCTGAAAACATTTGACTTAAAAACACATTTGTTATTTTTAGATCCATGCTTATCTTAATATGACAGCCAGGAACCTAATGTGATTTATTTATGTGAAATTAAAATAAAAAGCCTCAAGCAAAAGGCATTTTGTAGATTTATTGGGGGTAATAAAGATCACAAATATTCCCTACTAAGTTGAAAGAAGAAAAACTCCAGCAGGCAAGGACATAAATGACCTACTCGACATAAATGCATGTGTTGAAGCTGACATGCACCCACAGTAAAGAATGACAAAGTGCCTTTTTTTTTTTCTGGAAGGAGGAATAAAATGGGTAATTTACCATGGCCTCCTATTTAATTTTAATTTTAATGGAAAAAGAATCACCAACTTGTTAGTGTATGAGCATACTTGTGACTTCCCCCACCCCCAAAGAGATTGATTGTTAGGCTATAACTCTACATATCTCTCTACATGTGTAACTCTGGAGTTTAAAGAGTAAATTATTTGTTTTTGCTTACCCTCAATTCTTTTAGTGCCTTCTGTATTCAGAGGCCTGGAAGGGAGTTCTAGAACTCATCTCCATCCTTCAGTTCTAGGGAGGGATGTTAGAGCTTCTATGAGAAGAGAAAACACAAACTGCACATCTCAATTCTATGCTGCTCCATTAGCCAGATTTTACTAGTAGAGGACATCACTCACGTAGACCCAAGGGAGGCACTGGTTCTTGCTCCATCCCTTTACTCCTCCCCCCAGTTAATGAGAAAGACACTTCAACAAAATAATCCAAAATGTAACATTGGCTCTATCCACACCTTAAATGACTTCTATACCAGTTCCAAGCATGAAGCTCTTAGTCACACACTGTCATTTTTTCATGCATGCTCATGCTCAGTAGCTCAATCATGTCTGACTCTTTGTGACTCCATGGACTGTAGCCTACCAGGCTCCTCTGTCCATGGAATTTTCCAAGCAGGAATACTGGAGCAGGTTGCCATTTCCTGCTCCAGGGATCTTTCCAACCCAGGGATCAAACCTGCATCTCCTGTATCTCCTGCATTGGCAGGCAGATTCTTTACCACTGAGCCACCTTATTCCCCTAAGGTCTTTGGCTTGTAGAACCAACTCTTCAGGTATCTCATCTCTCTCACAGCGCTTATCATAAGACATCCAACTTCAGACCTAACACTTCACTTACCCTGAAAGCAGAGAGACAATTGGTTGTATGTTCTAATCATCTTTGTACCTAAGAGACTTAGCATGTGATAGGTCCTCAAAACACTTTTCTTAAGCCATTGAAAGAATTGATGTTGATTCAAGAAGAGAAATTATTAATGGTTCATGTGTTTATTAGGGATGAGTCTGCCTTTATTGGTGAGTCCATTGCAAGGAAAAGATCAGGCAAGCATAGCAAAAAGTCCTTTGTTTCAGTGCCGTACCAGTGCTAAAAGTGACCTGTAGTTTCAAGATAGTTCCTCTTAGCAAGATAAAGATGGGATACTTCATGAAGATGTGAACATATTGCTTTTGATATATAAAGCTAGGAAGAATGCTTGCTTCACCAGACTTTTATTTTATGCTTTTAAAAAATTCAATCATAAAATAAATTTGGAGACATGTCCTGTCTGCCTGTTGTGTCACTGGGCATTATAGGAAAGGTTCCAACCAGTAACAATAATCAAGTGTGTATTTCTGTCCATAATTTTATTCCCATTATCTACCAATTGTATCTTGGGCTACAAACAACATTTTCAATAGACACAATGAAAGAATTTCTCATAATTTTTAAAGAAAAGGACAACTAATACAATTATGTAAAGTTTAAAAATAAAATAAAATTAAAAAAAAAAAAAAGAAAAGGACTAAGAGACTATGAGAGGTTAAAAAAAAAATTCCATGGTAAAAATCTAGGCCTTTGATAATTTATCACCTTGAATAAAATGAAAAAAAAATTGTAGAAAAATTGTAGACAATAGATTAAGTTACTTTTAAAGATAGAATTGATAAGATACACACTGCTGTACATAAAATATATAAACAATAATGAGCTTCTGTATAGCACAGGGAACTATATTCAATATCTTGTAATATCCTATAATGGAAAAGAATCTGTAAAAGTGTGTGTGTGTGTGTATGTATGTGTATATGCCTGGAAAATCCCATGGACGGAGGAGCCTGGTAGGCTGCAGTCCATGGGGTCGCAAAGAGTCGGACACGACTGAGCGACTTCACTTTCACGTTTCACTTTCATGCATTGGAGAAGGAAATGGCAACCCACTCTAGTGTTCTTGCCTAGAGAATCCCAGGGACGGTGGGGCCTAGTGGGCTGCCGTCTCTGGGGTCGCACAGAGTCGGACACGACTGAAGCGCCTTAGCAGCAGCAGCAGCAGCAGCATATATATATATAGGTTTCCCAGGTGGCACTAGTGGTAAAGAACCCACCTGCCAATGCAGGATCCATAAGAAACATGGGTTCTATCACTGGGTCGGGAAGATCCCCTGGAGGAGGTAACCCATTCCAGTATTCTTTCCAGGGAAATCTCATGGATAGAGGAGCCTGGCAGGCTACAGTCCATAGGGTTGCAAAGAGTCGGACATGACTGAAGCAACTTAGCGCACACGCACACACACATACAAACATATATATATATATATACACATACATATATAACTTTTATATATATATAAAAGCACACATTCATATATATATAACTGTATAATATATATAATACATATATTAAAAGTATATATATATAATAGATATGTACATATATATATTAAAAAACTGAATCACTTTATTGTACACCAGAAACTAATACCACATCATAAACCAACTAATACTTCAATTAAAAAAAAAATAAAAATAGAATTGGGGCTTGGCCTGAAAGTCTATAAAGTGGTACTGGCAGAGAAGACCTTAGAATTTTGTTAAGATGGACACACACTTGAAGTCAAGGTCATTCAGCATAGATAACAATGACATGGGCTGCCAAACAGAGGGCACGTTTTCAAAGAATTAGTGGCATTAGTAGAAAATAAACAGATGAAAAAAGAGAGCAACTAACAGCCAAAAGTAAATTTCATTTTTATTCGTTAAGTGCTTTAGATAACAAATAAGGGGCACTTTTTATCTCCTAAAATGTTACCTCCAATCTAGTCCACCTGGGGTGGTATTTGGTGGCACACTGCTGCAATCAGGGTCTCTGTTCTGACTGCTTGGGGAATGTGCTGTCCTGTTGAGAACTTTTTCAAATACTCTCTGGTTCCTTCTCTACAATGTGAAGTTCATGTCCTGATTCTGACACTTACAGTGTGGTTTCTGGAAAAGCCCTTTAGACATCCAGGGCCTTGGTTTCCCACTGATAACAAGACAGGGTTAATCAGTGATTTCAGCAGTCTTTTCTTTAAGGTTAACAGTCTGTAATTATTACCAATTACCTTGTAGGCCAGCTGAAGGGTTGAGTGATGAAGACAGAAAAGAAATGATAGATCCATAGAATTACTAAAAGTTGAAAGTGATAGAAAGTGACAGTTTTCCTTCTTGAAAGAAGGCAGCAAAGTATTTTTATATACCTGGTCTTCTTTCAGCTCTAACTCTTGGACTGTGTCTTGGCACTGAATCTTCCAAAGGTAGTAAAACAGCATGCTGGCAGACCTAGGGCACCAGAATAGAGTCAGAGTCTGTGACCACTTTCAAAAGGCTTTGCAGGAAATTGTTCTATTGAATAATGTTTAAGTTTCCACAGAAGCTATGAGCACAGCATGGTGGAAAATAAAATGTTATTTGCTCATTATATATTGAATGATGCTCATTACATATTGAAAAAATATGCCACTCTGAGGTTATGGTCCCTATTAAGGGAAACTGCACTGTCTTATGATGTCTCTTCAGTGCTCCCTAGAGATTCACAAAGTCATTGGCTAATTGAAAGCCAAAATGTGTATTTACCTGGATTTATTCATTTTTATTATCTAACTGATTTTCCTGTGTCTTGGCTTTGGAAATACATATCTGAGTGGGGTCAATTACAGATGGCCACTCTAAAGAGAAATTCTTTGGGTCAGATTCATAATTTAGGACTGTGGCCTTTGGAATCATTTGTTACCAAGATGACATAATTTAAACTGTACCAAAAGTTGCATCTATCCAAAAATATCTCTCCCACAGGACTGCCTGGAATTCTTATGCTTGAAATAAAAGAAATTGGGTGTCCAAAAAATCACCTCTGAAATCTGTACTTGCCACCTGAGGGGAGTTCTAGGTTTACTCTCTTAGCTCCTGGTAGTACTCACCAAGGATTAGTTTGCCAATTAGAGACCTGTGGATATCTGAGTCCTGGCTTTTTTTTTTTTTTTTTTTTTAGCAAAGTTAAGCTCAGCATATTTAGAATTGAAGAAAGTCCTAGTAGACATGTTAAGAGTACAAATCTAAGTATTTCTATTTCTAGCTATACATGTCCCTACCAACGCTGACCTTCTTTATTACTGATTATTCCTACACACACACACTCCCTACTGTGGCTACCAGCTGGGGTGAGGAAGCGGGGAGGGGCAAGATACGGGTGGAAGATTAAGAAGTATAAACTATGATGTATAAAATAAACTACAAGGATATTGTATGCTACAGGAAATACAGTGAATATTTTACAATAACTCTACACGAAGTGTAATATTTAAAAACTATGAATCACCATATTGTATACCTGTACTTCATATAATATTATACTTCAATTATACTTCAATAAAAAACAACTGCAGTGAGTTATCTTGTGGAGAAGGGATCAGCAGTATCCTAGGATATTCAGGAGGGCAGGTACTAGTTAACCAGTTGCCTATGTTAGAACCTGAGGGATGGCAACTCAGGGCTAAAAAGAAATGTTCTGATACATTCTGTTCTCTAACACAAAGGAGGGTGTTTGGGATAGTGAGCTGTGTGCCAGTACAAGTGTCCAGGCAGAGCCTGGGTGACCGTCTTTCAGAGGTCGTGTCCAGGGGATTCTCCTTCAGTGGATGGGGAGAGGTCAGGTGCCTTTCGTGTTGGATAACTCATCATGCAGCTTTTACTCTCTGGCCCCAATACCACCATCAGCGTCTCTATTTGTAATGACTATTTCCTCATCAGCCCTTTAAAATATTGACAGTTTGATCTGTTTGACCTCAGTCTTCACTTTTCCAAAGGAAGCAGATTTGGTTCTTGCATTGCTCCTCATACAACTTACATTTCAGACCCCTCTTACACGTGGCCACCTATGTGATTTATTTTAGTTTGTCAATATTCCTCTGAATGTGTGGGCCTCTAATATAAACATAATATATTTGATTATGAACAGATTACAAGTTCAATTTCAGTCATCCTTTGAGAGAGGGTTATTATTCTAACTGTATGATTTTTACCCCAGTGGTACTAATTGTTAATAACCTTTAGGCAAAATACCTAAAATTCCAGCATTGCATCACACATATCCAATTACTCTCTTGTGGACTCAAAGAATATAAATCATTATTTGAAGAAAGGACAAGGAGTGTTTTAAATTTAGAAAATCCGTTCTCTTTTTCTCCACTGTTCCATTACTCCCTGACTTTTGAAAATTGCCTTGTCCTGTTTCACATCTTCTTCTTCTTTTTTTTTTTCAATGCCAAGGCTTTATTTATGGTTAAAGGGTCAGAGAAGAATTAATAATAACAAATAAATTAGGTCATTTCTGACCTTGGTAGAACTTTTATTGGATGATTACTCTGGTCTTCAGAGGGAAGAAGGGAATGAGGTTCAGATTATCAGTGAAATGAATAATTATTAATTTAACATTTACAATCCCAAGGTTAAGGAACATTAGGAAGGATAATGCTAGGAAGATTAAACAAAACTCAGGAGAAAGTATTTCAGAGCATAGCCAAAGTGAATGGAACTACTGGATACTTTGCTTATGACAGAGATGGAAGTTGAGCATTGTAGATGTTGTCTGGGTTCAAATTTTGATTTTCCCAATTTCAGCCATATTATGACAATGCTGTGTGCATTTTAGGACTTCTCTGGTAGCTCAGTGGTAAAGAATCCACCTGTCAATTCAGGAGACACAGATTCGATCTCTGGGTCAGGAGGATCCCCCTGCAGAAGGAAATGGCAACCCATTCCAGTGTTCTTACCTGGGAAATACCATGGACAGAGGAGCCTGGCCGGCTACAGTGCCTGGGGTCGCAAGAGAGTCAGACACGCCTTAGCGACCAACCAATAGCAACAGCAGTGTGCATTTTACAGAGGCAGATATCGCTCCCCCCACTACCCATGGCCAGAGGGATGGGGATAAGGAAAGACATCACTTTTTGAAGATACATTATCCTGTGAGTTTCAGATCGTTTATTTTGGAAATCCAATTCCACTGCCCAGTCTTTGTGTGTGACCCCACCCTGAGGTTTATTTCTGGCCCATTTATGATTGTAGCAGGAGAGTTTATTTTTTCTGGCTTGATGCTACACTATCATTATAGAGATTCCATTTCCAGGCCATTTTAAAGTAGAACTATTATCTCCTTCCTCCTAATTTTAAAGCCAACATTTGAAAATCACTTTCAGCTCTGGATAACAGCTGAAAAATGGCTGTGTGAAGCTCACATTCATCTTTGTCAGAGTGGTAGAGATTTTGCCATAAATACAATGTAGATTATTTTTCCTGTCAAAAGGCTGCTAGTCATTGGAGTAAATTAATTAGCTGGGACTGTTGTCAGATGTGGATGTCCTGATACTGTCACAGAGAAGGAATGAGCTGAGGTTGGCTAAAAGGCAAAAAGCTGATTCACATGCTATAGCAGGACACATTCTGAAGGAGTCACTTAGGGTAGCCTGGGAACATCATCTTGGAAACCCGATAGGTTTATGTGATAATGGATTTCTGACATTTCTGAGCCAATGACACCTTCTTTTTCCCAAGAAACATGCAAGTAAATTCATTCAATAGTGGGTTGGAAACAGTAGTGTTCTAGATATAGGTCTAAAACAAGGGCCATGCTATAATGTGGTGAGATTTTTTAATTGATGCATGGATGCTTGTGTATGTTGATGGGAAAAACCACAAAAGGGTCAGAGGTTCAGGATGTCTGGAATGTTTCCTGCTTTGCAGTTGAGGAAACCAAAGAAGAAAGTGTGGATAAATCCTTATGAAAACTTTCTCATGGGATTTCCAAGACCTGATTCTTCATGTAAAGTCAGAATGTAGAAATATCCTTTATACTCCTGTTTGGGAACAAGATATTTTAGATAGAGTTGTCGTGGTTAATATATAGTCAAAAATTGGTTCCTTGAATGTCCATCTTCTGTTCAGAAACCCAGTAGCCTAGCAACTTCACATGGCATCAAAAATGAGGCATCTGGACACTTCATGAATGGAAGCAAGGATTGTCATGGTGCATCAAGGTTCTGTGCTGCCTCTGTCTTTGGCAGAGTTGGCAAAGCAGCACTTCTCTGATGTTCATTTTCAACACTGATAACATGATACAGACATTGCGTTTTTTATTATGAACTGTGATGGGCCCCTTGTTACTTGACATGAGGCATTCAGAATTTATCTGTATTTCTGACTTCCTCTACCTTGTGTTTAAGTTCCATAAATATAATGCCTACCTTGTGCAGTAGGGCTTCCTTTTACATGGCTGAGACACACATAGATTTCAAGTAGTGACTCCTCCATTAGACATTTTGAATTTAATGAATAATTCCATGTTTACTCTATTCATATTACTTACATTCTTATAGACATAAATCACTTAGGTTCTGATACAGAACATTCCCTGAGAAGCCACAAGAGTAGCTCTGGACTCACGTTTGTTTTCTTGATTCTTTCATCTTTTAAAGCAGCTGGTACATTCAGTATTATAACAGTTCTAGTGTTGAGTCTGGCACTCTTTGTAAATATGAGTAAGTCATTTGGTTACTGGACCTTCCATCTTTGAAGCAGAAATTTGGACTGTAATTTCTTTTCAGCTCTATGATCTTTTGAACTTGTGACCATCTAGGGAAAAGACTACAGAAATAAAATTCAAATCAAATAGCCACTTTTATATTGTAATTATTGTTTTGGGGAATGAATAGCAAGGAATTTTATAAATATAAATTGATTATGAAATGAGAACTTCTTAAGGTGCCTCTGAATTATTACCTGTGGGTAAAAAAAAGAGCTCCTTTTACTTTTTAAAATTTGTTTCTCCTCTACTCTCTTCAAGTGGTCACTCTGACCCATTTCATGGTCATTCGTGATATTTCATTAGCTTGGTATTCATTACAGGCTTTGACTTTCATTCCTCTTCTCCTTTAAAACCTCAGTTAAAATGTTCAGATCAGATCAGATCAGTCACTCAGTCGTGTCCGACTCTTTGCGACCCCATGAATCGCAGCACACCAGGCCTCCCTGTCCATCACCAACTCCCGGAGTTCACTCAGACTAACGTCCATCGAGTCAGTGATGCCATCCAGCCATCTCATCCTCTGTTGTCCCCTTCTCCTCTGGCCCCCTATCCCTCCCAGCATCAGAGTCTTTTCCAATGAGTCAACTCTTCTCATGAGGTGGCCAAAGTACTGGAGTTTCAGCTTTAGCATCATTCCCTCCAAAGAAATCCCAGGGCTGATCTCCTTCAGAATGGACTGGTTGGATCTCCTTGCAGTCCAAGGAACTCTCAAGAGTCTTCTCCAACACCACAGTTCAAAAGCATCAATTCTTCGGTGCTCAGCTTTCTTCACAGTCCAACTCTCACATCCATACATGACCACAGGAAAAACCATAGCCTTGACTAGACGGACCTTTGTCTGCTTTTGAATATGCTATCTAGGTTGGTCATAACTTTCCTTCCAAGGAGTAAGCGTCTTTTAATTTCATGGCTGCAGGCACCATCTGTAGTGATTTTGGAGCCCAGAAACATAAAGTCTGACACTGTTTCCATGGTTGCCCCATCTATTTCCCATGAAGTGGTGGGACCGGATGCCATGACCTTCGTTTTCTGAATGTCGAGTTTTAAGCCAACTTTTTCACTCTCCACTTTCACTTTCATCAAGAGGATTTTTAGTTCCTCTTCACTTTCTGCCATAAGGGTGGTGTCATCTGCATATCTGAGGTTATTGATATTTCTCCTGGCAATCTTGATTCCAGCTTGTGCTTCTTCCAGTCCAGCGTTTCTCATGATGTACTCTGCATATAAATTAAATAACCAGGGTGACAGTATATAGCCTTGACGTATTCCTTTTCCTATTTGGAACCAGTCTGTTGTTCCATGTCCAGTTCTAACTTTTGCTTCCTGACCTGCATACAAATTTTTCAAGAGGCAGATCAGGTGGTCTGGTCTTCCCATCTCTTTCAGAATTTTGCACAGTTGATTGTGATCCACACAGTCAAAGGCTTTGGCATAGTCCATAAAGCAGAAATAGATGTTTTTCTGGTACTCTCTTGCTTGTTCCATGATCCAGTGGATGTTGGCAATTTGATCTCTGATTCCTCTGACTTTTCTAAAACCAGCTTGCACATCAGGAAGTTCATGGTTCACATATTGCTGAAGACTGGCTTGGAGAATTTTGAGCATTACTTTACTAGTGTGTGAGATGAGTGCAATTGTGCGGTAGTTTGAGCATTCTTTGGCATTGCCTTTCTTTGGGATTGGAATGAAAACTGACCTTTTCCAGTCCTGTGGCCACTGCTGAGTTTTCTAAATTTGCTGGCATATTGAGTGCAGCACTTTCACAGCATCATCTTTCAGGATTTGGAATAGCTCAACTGGAATTCCATCACCTCCGCTAGCTTTGTTCATAGTGATGCTTTCTAAGGCCCACTTGACTTCACATTCCAGGATGTCTGGCTCTAGGTGAGTGATCACACCATCGTGATTATCTGGGTCGTGAAGCTCTTTTTTGTACAGTTCTTCTGTGTATTCTTTCCATCTCTTCTTAATATCTTCTGCTTCTGTTAGGTCCATACCATTTCTGTCCTTTATCGAGCCCATCTTTGCATGAAATGTTCCTTTGGTATCTCTGATTTTCTTGAAGAGATCCCTAGTCTTTCCCATTCTGTTATTTTTCTCTATTTCTTTGCATTGATCTCTAAAGAAGGCTTTCTTATCTCCTCTTGCTATTCTTTGGAACTCTGCATTCAGATGCTTATATCTTTCCTTTTCTCCTTTGCTTTTTGCCCCTCTTCTTTTCACAGCTATTTGTAAGACCTCCCCAGACAGCCATTTTGCTTTTTTGCATTTCTTTTCCATGGGGATGGTCTTGATCCCTGTCTCCTGTACAGTGTCATGGAACCTCATTCCATAGTTCATCAGGCACTCTATCTATCAGATCTAGGCCCTTCAATCTATTTCTCACTTCCACTATATAATGATAAAGGATTTGACTTAGGTCATACCTGAATGGTCTAGTGGTTTTCCCTGCTTTCTTCAATTTCAGTCTGAATTTGGCAATAAGGAGTTCATGGTCTGAGCCACAGTCAGCTTCTGGTCTTGTTTTTGCTGACTGTATAGAGCTTCTCCATCTTTGGCTGCAAAGAATATAATCAATCTGATTTCGGTGTTGACCATCTGGTGATGTCCATGTATAGAGTCTTCTCTTGTGTTGTTGGCAGAGGGTGTTTGCTATGACCAGTGCATTTTCTTGGCAAAACTCTATTCATCTTTGCCCTGCTTCATTCCATATTCCAAGGCCAAATTTGCCTGTTACTCCAGGTTTTTCTTGACTTCCTACTTTTGCATTCCAGTCCCCTATAATGAAAAGGACATCTTTTTTGGGTGTTAGTTCTAAAAGGTCTTGTAGGTCTTCATAGAACCGTTCAACTTCAGCTTCTTCAGTGTTACTGGTTGGGGCATAGACTTGGATTACTCTGATATTGAATGGTTTGCCTTGGAAACGAACAGAGATCATTCTGTCGCTTTTGAGATTGCATCCAAGTACTGCATTTCAGACTCTTTTGTTGACCATGATGGCCACTTCATTTCTTCTGAGGGATTCCTGCCCGCCGTAGTAGATATAATGGTCATCTGAGTTAAATTCACCCATTCCAGTCCGTTTCAGTTCGCTGATTCCTAGAATGTCGACATTCACTCTTGCCATCTTTTGTTTGACCACTTCCAATTTGCCTTGATTCATGGACCTGAGATTCCAGGTTCCTATGCAATATTGCTCTTTACAGCATCGGACCTTGCTTCTATCACCAGTCACATCCACAGCTGGGTATTGTTTTTGCTTTAGCTCCATCCCTTCATTCTTTCTGGAGTTATTTCTCCACTGATCTCCAGTAGCATATTGGGCACCTACTGACCTGGGGAGTTCCTCTTTCAGTATCCTATCATTTTGCCTTTTCATACTGTTCATGGGGTTCTCAAGGCAAGAATACTGAAGTGGTTTGCCATTCTCTTCTCCAGTGGACCACATTTTGTCAAATCTCTCCACCATGACCCGCCCGTCTTGGGTTGCCCCACGGGCATGGCTTAGTTTCATTGAGTTAGACAAGGCTGTGGTCCTAGTGTGATTAGATTGACTAGTTTTCTGTGAGTATGGTTTCAGTGTGTTTGCCCTCTGGTGCCCTCTTGCAACACCTACCATCTTACTTGGGTTTCTCTTACCTTGGACGTGGGGTATCTCTTCACGGCTGCTCCAGCAAAGCGCAGCCAATGCTCCTTACCTTGGATGAGGGGTATCTCCTCACCACCGCCCTTCCCGACCTTCAGTGTGGGATAGCTCCTCTAGGCCCTCCTGCGCCCGTGCAGCCACAGCTCTGGGTAACTCCTATCGTCGCCGCCCCTGGCCTCCGGCGTGGGTTGCTCCTCCCGGCAGCCACCCCTGGCCTCGGGCATGGGGGCGTGGGTTAGCCGCCCAGTTCCTCCAAAAAGTATTCCCTAAATATCTCCTGAAAATGGACCTTTCCTCCTTCTGTGTTCTCTTAAAATTTGGCATGTACGTGCAGTACAGAATTTTTTTCATTCTGATTTATGCTATGCATGGGTTAGTAACTTTTCTGTCTCTTTTATTATTAGCTTCTGCAAAAGGAAATTGTGTCTGCTCTTCTCCTCATCTGGTGCCTAACAGTCCAGAATCGTTGGGCTATGTGTTGATGCATGGGTGGTCACGGGTGGATGGTCAGGGGTGGATATCTGGTCATGGATTCAGAGCAGTTGTACTGCTGTGTACTGTACCAGTGCTGAGTCAACAGTTCTTATAGGAATTGAACAATGCCATAAAGCCACCATTTGCTATGTTCTACATAGGATGGGAGCTGACTGCACATCCTGGACACTGGTTCTTAGCTCACTGTCTCTTTCTTCCCATTTCTCTTCTTTTGGTATTACCTTGGCTCTTTCTAATGGGACTCAACCCCTGTGGCTCAAATGGTAAAGAATCTGCCTGCAATGCAGGAGACCCGGGTTTGGGTCTCCCTGATCCCTGGATCAGGGAAGATCCCTAGGAGAAGGGAATGGCAACCCATTACAGTATTCTTGCATGGAGAATTCCATGGACTGAGGAGTCTGGAGTCTATCCCCAGACTATCCCCATCCATGGGGTTGCAAAGAGTAGATACAACTGAGCAACTAACTTTCATTTTTTTTTTTTTTAATGGGAGTCTTCTACTTTAATGCTTATATTTAGTCTGATACAAACCTCATAAGCCACTTATTAGAAGGGATTCATTCATATACTGTATTACCCAAATGTGTATACTATTAATATATTCTAGTCCTACCCAGCATATGCCACTTACTTTGTCCATGTTTTATGTTCACATCCTAAATTCATTCTCTGACATTCATATTTCATAAGACCTATTGTAGTTTGATGTTTTTATCCCCCTGATGCTCCAGCTTCTCTTGAACTAACTGGCTACCCCTTTAATGGCATGTCTCCTGCCTCTTGGATCAATATTACTTAGAAGGAAAACCTAGCATTTTGATTTCTTTCATTTAGTCATGGACCTTTCCTCATACTTCTCATAGGCATCTCTGCTAGGCCCAGGTCAACATTCCTAAGGCTGCCCTACTCTCTTTTTGACTCTAAAGAGCAGTGTGGCAAGTACATCACTTGGAATGAAACAACAACAACACATTTTACTGTACTCCAATACTCTTCTAAATACTGCATAAGTTTTAACTCATTTAATTCCTACATTTCTATGAGGTTTAGTATTTTCATTGTACAGATGAGGAAAGTGAAGTACAGACAATTAACTAGCTTGGTCTGAGGGTTAAGTCCTTAATCATTAACCTAAACATTCAATGAGTTGTTAGTAAATAATTCTACTTTATCCCTTATGAGTACATAAGTGAAAGTGAAGTCGCTCAGTCATGTCCGACTCTTTGCGACCCCATGGACTGTAGCCCACCAGGCTCCTCCGTCCACGGGATTTTCCAGGCAAGAATACTGGAATGGGTTGCCATTTCCTTCTCCAGGAGATCTTCCCAACCCAGGGATTGAACCCCAGTCTCCCGCATTGTAGGCGGGCACTTTACTGTCTGAGCCACCAGGGAAGACATAATAGGATTACAATTCCTGTTCCCTTGCGGTTGTGCAGGGTCATGTGACTATTCTGGCCAATGAGTCCTTAGCAAAAGGGATAGTCCAAGTGGAACATGGTGCACATACAACCCTCCAGTGTGCTCTTTTGTTCTGGCATGACAACAAGCAATGCTCAAGATGGTGTTTTATCTAAAGCTTGGGACATAGAATGACTACCATTAGCAGAGGTCTCTGCCAACATGTAGCATGAGAAATATGCTTTTGTGTCAAGTTATGGATATCTGGGGGTGATTTATTACCATAACCTAGTCTTTCCTGACTCCAAACACAGACCAAACAGAATAAAGGCAGAACAGATTCTCTGTGGTGCCTAGAAAATATTTCCTAAAAATTAATAATTTATTATGGTGCTACCTTACTTCAATCCCTTATATGCCAATTTCCACTTTAGACTTTTTATTTTATCCCCAGTATATCTGAATAATATGTTTCAAAATTCATTCCTTTTATAAGCAACTCTGGAATCCATTTTTCTTAATATTCCTTTAAATTTACTGTAATTGAAAAAGAATAGATACACACACGCACACACACATATATAACTGAATCACATTGTTAATCAACTATACTCCAATATAAAATAAAAATTAAAAAAATATTTTTTTAATTGTAATTGAGTAATAATTGTAATTGCTCAAATAGTAACTATAGTTTCAAGATTTTATAGTGTAACATAGAAACTTGATAAATGTTGTATTCCTAATACATAAAAATAGATTGAAAAAATTTCATGTTTGTACGTTGGGAAAATACAATAATCTTGAGTGTGCAAAGAACAAAATGAAACCATAAAAGCAACTATAACTGTCTTTGTAAAGAAAGTTACAGTAGATATCCATTCATTAGGAACACTGTGTTTTAATTATTGGGAAGTATTCTTAGCTGTAGTTATTGCAGGCTATAAAATGTTAATTTAGGTTTAATTTTAAAAGTTAATTAGCTAAAATTACTCCTATTAAAAATGGAATGTTTCAGATTCTGCAGAAGTGTATATGCTGTAGAACAACTTATATCAGAAACTTGAGGGCTCATTAGACTCTATAACATGCATTTAATTACCATGGTTGTTTCCAAGTGTAGCTAAGTGTTTTAAAGTATAGTTATTAATGTGTCTATTATAGCTTGTAAGAAAGCAATATTTTCTATAGTGGGGGTGAACAAATTTTTCTGTTAAGGGCCAGACGACAAATATTTTTGGCTTTACTGGCTGTATCCTTATGGTCACTGTTGCAACTACTCAAATCTGTAGCTGGAGCTTTAAAACAGTCACAGATAAGTGAATGGGTATGACTGTGTCCCCTCAAAATTTTATTTGGTACAGTAGCTAAGATTTTGCCTGTGGCTGCCAATTCTTGATCTAGAATGTGTTTTTAAAAAAACATGTTTGTGTTGTTTTGAAACTATCTACATACCAACTTCTGTATAAGTAAAGAAGTATTATTGGTCAACATAATTATGATTTTGTGTCTCTATGTCTTTCTAAGGCATCTTTTGGAGCTGCTCTGCTAAGCCCTGGGGCACTTAAAGGTCCACAGATCTGGTGGCTAGGGTTCTGAACAGTGGATGTGGAAACCTCCTAGCCAACACTCAATTCTCTCTATAAATCCCTTGTGTGGTCCTAAATATAATGTAAGCACAATTTCCCTATCTATAGAGCAAGCAGAAAGAGTGATTCTAGGCTCTTTTCAATAATCATATTCTTTCATATGTGTCTATTATGAGAAACATTAAAAATGGAAATCCAAAAATCATCAGGTAAAATTAATTAAAAAAACTAATATATGTAACACACACACTAATTTTAGGAGACATTCTAAGACAAGATCTGAATACAACACAAAATATTCAGAAAATCAGCTGTTAAAATTTGAAATCATGAAACTTTTTTGGCTCACTTTTGAATTTAAAAACCTGTATCTGAGTAATAGTTGCTTAATAAATGATAGTTGAATAAATAACTATGTTAATGAAAGAATGCGCTTCCCTGGTGGCTCACATGGTAAAGAATCTGCCTGTAATGCAGGAGACTCGGGTTTGATCCCTGGGTTGGGAAGATCCCCTGGAGATCTAGTATTCTTGCCTGGAGAATTCCAGGGACAGAGGAGCCTGGCAGGCTATAGTCTATTGGGTCGCAAAGAATCTGACATGACTGAGTGACTAAGTACAATGAAAGAACACGAATCTTTAAGCTTCAAAAAATAGAACAATCGGTAGAACATGGATGTGTATTTATCTGTTTTTTTTTTTTTTTTCCACCAAGGCCCAGAAGAATAACCAGGTACTACTTAAGTGCATTCCATTTATAAATTTCTTTAAAGACAATAATGCTATCCTAGAATGATGATCTGCTCAATTGTGACTGCAAAAGTGTAGCAAGTCCAGTGGAATCTTCTCTAAGTGTATGTGCTGAATTCAGCCTTGTACCCTAGCCTCAGAGGTTTAATTATTGAAGAAATCAAATTTCCCAATTAACAAAAAGTTCATAGGAACCATGAAAAACATATAGTAGACAACAATCTTGGATAAATCCAAAATTAGTAAGCCATATTGTGTTAGTTATATGAAAGCTTTATTTCAAACTAAAATTTCTTATAACGAATGATTGTTTAGCCCTAATAATTTTCAAATCAATAAACATTTATTCAGTGCTACCACATAGAAAATAGTGTAGAAATTGTTCATAAAGGATTACAAAATTAAATAATAGTTTTTAATCCAGTCCAAAAGATAAATCATAAGGATAAAGACAAAATGTAGGGTAAGAATACGTTAAATATATTTTAAACAACAGTTTAAAAATTTAGAAAGATGGTAATGATAACCCTGTATGCAACACAGCAAAAGAGACACAGATGTATAGAACAGTCTTTTGGACTCTGTGGGAGAGGGCAAGGGTGGGATGATTTGGGAGAATGGCATTGAAACATGTATATTATCATATGTGAAATGAATCGCCAGTCCAGGTTTGATGCATGATACAGGATGCTCAGAGCTGGTGCACCAGGATGACCCAGAGGGATGGTGTGGGAAGGGAGGTGGGAGGGGGGTTCAGGATGGGGAACATGTGTATACCTGTGGCGGATTGATGTTGATGTATGGCAAAACCAATACGATATTGTAAAGTAATTAGCCTCCAATTAAAATAAATTTATATTTAAAAAAATAAAAAAAATTACAAACAATTTAGCATTGAATAATCATGTGCCTGTGTATTTTTGTATTGTTGGAAGTATACTTTCATTCAGGAAAACTTCCAAAAAGTGAAAATGCTCACTCCAATTGTAAATATACATGGAATTTTGTTAGAGATGTTGCCAAATTTTACTTCAAGAAGGCTGCAACAGGATCTTTGATCTTTGCTGAGGCATGTGGGATCTTTAGTTTGACGTGGGAACTCTTAATTGTGGCATGTGGACTCTAGTTCCCCAACCAGGGATTGAACCCAGGCCCCCTGCCTTGTGAGTGGGAAGTCCCAGGCACTGGACCACCAGGGAAGTCCTTAAGCTTTTACGCTTTTAAATTTGTTGATAATTTATTGTTCTACTGCATTTTACCCACAAACCTTTGTCATATTTCAACCTTATGGAACTTACTGATATTTATTATGAGACTGAATATACCCCACTAGTTTTACTGAGATATAATTGACATGCAGTACTATGTAAGTTTAAGATATATAGCATGAGTTGACTTACATCATGAAATGATTACTGCAGTAAGCTAGTGAACATTCATTATTTCATATAGATACAAAATAAAAAGAAAAAAAAATTCCTAGTGATGAGAACTCTTAGGATTTACTCTTTACAACTTTCACATATAAGGTAGAGCACTGTTAATTATATCAATTGCATTGTACATTATATCCCTAGTGCTTATTTATCTTATAACTAGAACACATACCTTTTGAAGGTTAAGAAGGCAGACACAGTGTGAGTGGCGGCAGCCTTCTGATGGGCAAGGCCAACTCCCGTTAGCTGGACTTGGCGCAGGCAGACCAGGGGGCCTCAGTTTGGTGGCAGACCAGTGTCGCTTCTGTTTTTATCCCCCACTTTCCTCTCCTGAGACTGGCCTCCACCTATCCTCTCTGGCTGGGCCCATGGGCAGCTGCAGCCTGCCCTGGATGGAACTTTTAGGATCTGATGCTCTCAGGAGTCAGCTGGCCCCTCACCCTGGCTTTCCCAGCACATCCCACACCAATGGTTGGTCCCATGATTCTCCCAGTGCTGTGATGGGTGTGGGTGGAGAAGCATTTGTTATTAAATGGCTGGAGTTTTACAGCCAAGTAAACAACAACAAAATAATGCAATTTGTATGTTCCATGTGTGCTTGTATATATATGTGTGAGACTTGCCCTCTTGCAGGTACACAGATATGGGGCAGCCATGTTTTAGACAAGGAGAGCTTTTACCTTTCCAGCATAGATCTAAGCGTCTCTGCCTGACATGTGTCAGAGTTTTGTTTTCCATGAAGCCCCACCAAAACATACTGTAATCAAAATGATTATTGTTTTCCTATCATGATAGGCCTGAAATAGTATTAGTGTTATTTTAATTTGTATTACCCCAGGAATGAGATTGAGCACTTTATTTATTGCCATTCAAGTATCTTCTTTTGTGAACTGCCTATTAATATATTTTATTTATAAAAATTATTTTCTACTATACTTGTGAAGTGGAAGTCTCTCAGTCGTGTCCAACTCTTTGCGACCCCATGGACTACACAGTCCAAGGAATGCTCCAGATCAAAATACTGGAGTGGGTAGCCTATCCCTTCTCTAGCAGATCTTCCCAACCCAGGAATCAAACTGAAGTCTCCTGCATTGCAGGCGGATTCTTTACCAGCTGAGCCACCAGGGAAGTGTTTTTCTTTATCAAGTTGGGATAGTGATTCTCCTTAGGTTACGTGTATGTGCTCAGTTGTGTCCAACTCTTTGCGACCTCATGGACAGTAGCCTGCCAGGTTCCTCTCTCCATGGAATTTTCCAGGCAAGAATACTGAATTAGGTTGCCATTTCCTTTATCAGGGGATCTTCCTGACCCAGTGATTGACTCCACATCTCCAGCATTGGCAGGTGGATTCTTTATAACTGTGCCACCTAGGAAGCCTCTTAGTTATATATGTTTCAAAAATATTCTTCTAGTCTGTGCCTTAACTTTTCATTTTCTTTATGGTAATTTTTTTCTTTTCACAGTGGTTCAAAATATGATGCAGTAAAATACTTCTTTATCCTTCCCAGCCTGATGATATAACATATTCTTCAAAAGGTTTTATAGACTTGCTTTTCGTGTGTGTTTTCTTTTCAGACTTAATTTTTTAAGAACAGGTATAGGTTTACAAAAAATTGAGAGGAAGATACAGAGATTTCCAATATACCCTCTGCCTCCACATGTGCATAGCACCCCAGCTCCATTATTGACAGCACTCACCAAATGGTACACTTTTACCAACCGTGAACTTATGTTGACACACCATAATCACCCAAGTGTATAGTTTACCTTAAGGTTCACTCTTGGTGGTGTACATTCTATGGGTTTGAACAAATTGATGACATATATCCATCATTATAGTGTCATGCAGAGTATTTTCACTGCCCTAAAAATCCTCTGTGTTCTTTCTATTCATGTCCAGCTCTCCTCCGATATCTAAGAATCATGGGTATTTTTATTGTATGCCTTTTTGAGAATGCCGTATAGTTGGAATTATACAGTATGTAGCCTTCTCAGATTGGCTTCTTTCTCTTAGTAATATGCATTTATGGTTCCTCCCTATTTCTTCATGGCTTGATAGTTCATTTGTTTTTCTTGTTCATTCCCTAAGTTGTGTCTGTCTCTTTGCAACCCCATTGGAGACTACAGTACACCAGGCTTTCCTGTCCATTACTGTCTCCCAGAGTTTGCTCAGACTCATGTCCATTGAGTCATTGGTGATGCCAGCCAACTATCTCATCCTCTGTCATCCCCTTCTTCTCCTGCTCTCAATCTTTCCTAGCATCAGGGTCTTTTCCAATGAGTCAGTTCTTTGCATCTGGTGGTCAAAGTATTGGAGCTTCATCTTCAGCATCAGTCCTTCCAATGAATATTCAGGGTTGATTTCATTTAGGATTGACTGGTTTGATCTCCTTGCTGTACAAAGGATTCTCAAGAGTCTTCTCCAGCACCACGGTTCAAAAGCATCAATTCTTCAGTGCTCAGCTTTTTTTATGGTCCAATTCTCACATCCATATATGACTACTAGAAAAACCATAGCTTTCACTAGACAGACCTTGTTGACAAAATGATGTCTTTGCTTTTTAATGTTCTGTCTAGGTTGTCATAACTCTATTTCTAAGTAGCAAACCTCTTTTAATTTCATGGCTACAGTCACTGTCCACAGTGATTTTGAAGCCCAAGAAAATAGTCTCTCACTTTTTCCTCATCTGTTTGCCATGGTGATGGGACCAGATGCCATGGTCTTCGTTTTTTGAATGTTGAGTTTTAACCCAGCTTCTTTGCTGACTAATATTCTATTGTCTGGAGGCACCATAGTGCATTTAACTACTGAAGGACCTCTTGGTTGCTTCCATGTTTGGGCATTTATGAATAAAGCTACTGTAAATATGTGTATGCAAGTTTTTATGTGGATATGAGTTTTCTTTTTTAATTTTATTGAAGTATAGCTGATTTATGATGTTATGTTTAATTTCTGCTGTACAGCAGTGGCTCAATTATACATATATACATATATACATATTTTTATATTCTTTTCCAATATGATTTATCACAGGATATTGAATATAGTTCCCTGTGCTCTATGGTAGGACTTTGTTTACCCATTTTACATGTAATAGTATATATCTGCTAATCCCAAACTCCCAATCCTTCCCTCCTCCATACCACTTGGATATGAGTTTTCAACTCCTTTGAATAAATACCAAAGAACATGATTGCTGGATCATATGGTACAAGTATGTTTAGTTTTTTAAGAAACTCCAAACTGTTTTTAAACTGGCTCTACCATTTTGCACTCCCACCAACAATGTATGAGAGAGCCTGTTGTTCCACATCCTCACATTATTGGGTGTTATCACCGAATCTTACCCATTCTAACAGGTATCAGTGGTATCTCATTAGTATTGTTTTAGCTTGTATTTCCTCGATGACATGGTGTAGAGTATCCTTTCATACACTTATTTGCTGGGTGAGGTGCCTATTAAGGTTTGTGGCCCATTTCTAAAATCAGGTAGTTTTCTTATTGTTGAGTTTCAAGACTTGTCTATAAATTATAGACAATAGTACTTTATTAGATATGTCCTTTGCAAATATTTTCTCCCAGTCTGTGGCTTGTCTTCTCATTCTCTTGATACTGTATCTCATTGAGCAGACGTTTTAAATTTTAATGAGGTCCAGCCTATCACTTATTTCTTTCATGGATTATTTCTTTAATGTTATATCTAAAAAGGCATCACTGTACCCAAGGTCATCTAGATGTTCTCTGATGTTATCTTCTAGGAGTTTTATGGTTTTGTGTTTTACCCTTACATCCATTTTGATCCATTTTGAGTAATTTGTATGAAGGGTGTAAAGTCTGAGTCTAGATTTTCTTTTTTTTTTTTTTTGCATGTGGGTTTCCAGATATTCCAGGACCATTTGTTGAAGAGACTGTCTTTATTCTATTGTCTCTTCTCCTTTGTCAAAGATAAGTTGGCTGTATTTATGAGGTTCTATTTCTGGTCTCTCCATTAATATATCTGTCCTTTCTCAAATATCATGCTCTCTTGATTACTATGCCTTTATTTAAGTTTTGAAATTGCGTAGCGTTAAGTCTTGAAATTAGAGGTAAAAAGTCCTCTAAATTGTTCTTCTCCTTTACACATTCAGTGTTTAATCTTAGTTTGTTTTTTGTGAATGGTCTGAGTTCTTTATTCAGATAGAAAGTGGATTTGTTGCCATTGTTTCAGTCAATTCTTTCTCCACTAATTAATGACATCATTTCTTTTTTTTTTTAATTTTAATGTGGACCATTTTTAAAGACTTTCATTGAATTTTTTATAATACTACTTTTGTTTTATGTTTTGTTTCATTGGCCACAAGTCACATGGGATCTTAGCTCCATGACCAGGGAGCAAACCCACACCCTCTGCATCAGAGAAGTCCCAATGATACCATTTCTGATCAACATCTTTATTCAATAGATGTACGTCTATGTCTAGGCTCTCTTACTATTTCATTGATGCAATTGCCTACCTCACTTACCTGTTTAATTACCTACCTTTATAGCAAGGTTCCTGATTCATTTCTGGATGTTAGTGGAGTCACCATTCTTAAAGATTAGTTGTGCATTTTTTTGTTTTATTTGGAAGTTTTAGGACATTCATTAGCTTTCCTGTATAATACATGTTTACTTTTAGTATCGAGGTCATTCTAGATGACTCAAAAAATTGTTCCTCTCACCTTTTTCTCCCCTTTCTCTTTAATCTTTCTCCCCTCCCCGCCTTATTTTACTAGAACTTTTGCTGCAAGATTTGAATATTAGAGTTTTTGTATTGTTTTCAAGCATTGTAAAACTTGCCTTAAAAAAACTGGACCCACAATTCAACAATAAAATGACAAATAACCCAATATAAAAATGGGCATAGGAACTGAAATGAAATTTATCCAATGATATCTCTCCATAGAATGACATATTATTTGGCAACAGGAAGAAATGAAATACTGATATGTGCTATAGCAGGATGGGTATTGAAAGCATCATGCTAAGTGAAAGAAGACAAACCCAAAAGATCACATAGTGTACGAATGCGTTTATATGAAATATCCAGAATAAGCAAATTTTATAGAGATAGAAAGTGCATTGTTGGTTACCTCTGGCTGGAGAATGAAGAGTGACTATGAATGGGTACTGGGGGATTTTGGGGGGAGGGGTTATGAAAGTTCTTCTAAACTTAAATGATGGTGATGGTTTATACACCTTAAATGGGTGAATTTTATAGAATATGGATTATACCTCAATAAAGATGTTTTTAAAATCTAGGCCTATTGGTTATGCAGGGGTAAATTTTTATTTTCAACTATTGAGTTGATGTATTGTTCATGATTCTGTTGATTCTAGCATTTTATGGACAGATTTTTTAAAAATTTAGGACATTGATGATTTTATCTGTATTTTAAAATGTAGTACTATAAAGTTCTCATAGTGAAGCTGTCCTATTATTTTAAATCTCCCGTATCCTTATTTATGCAGCTTTTTTTACTCCAAAACTTAGTGATTTATGTCTCCTCTGTTTTTCATTGATCTAAGCAGTCACTGTTTTATTGATCCTGTATTAATGCTTTGTGTTATACCTTATTAGACTTTGATTTTATCTTTACTAATTATTTTATTCTACTTGTTTATTGCTATGTTTGCCTCTTTACTTGGATGCTTTACACATTAACTTTCCAATTTTTTTCATTTCCAGAATATGCACTAAAATTATTAATTTCTCTTTATATACCGCTTTAGTTTTTTTCATCTTAAAGTTTTGATAGTGTTTTAAGACATCAAATTCTATTTTTTCTAATTCCTTTATATTTAACTATTGGGTTTTAAGAGTATGTATTTTTTCATTTTTTGTTATGAAGAAATTCAATGGATAGAAAAAAGTAAAAGACCAGAGCAATGAAATATTCATTTATCCATAGCTTGGCATTGTGCTCAGTCATGTCTGACTCTTTGCAGCCCCATGCACTAGCCCACCAGGCTCCTCTGTCTGTGGGATTTCCTAGACAAAAATACTGGAGTCGGTTACCATTTCCTACTCCAGGTGATCTTCTTGACCTGGGAATTGAACCAGCATCTCTTGTGTCTCCTACATTAGCAGGCAGATACTTCACCACTCAGTTCAGTTCAGTCAGTTCAGGCGCTCAGTTGTGTCCGACTCTGTGCAACCCCATGAATCACAGCATGCCAGGCCTCCTTCTCCATCACCAACTCCTGGAGTTCACCCAAACTCATGTGCATTGAGTCGGTAATGCCATCCAGCCATCTCATCCTCTGTCGTCCCTTTTTCCTCCTGCCCCCAATCCCTCCCAGCATCAGGGTCTTTTGCAACGAGTCAGCTCTTCGCATGAGGTGGCCAAAGTATTGGAGTTTCAGCCTTAGCATCAGTCCTTCCAATGAACACCCAGGACTGGTCTCCTTTAGGATGGACTGGTTGGACCTCCTTGCAGTCCAAGGGACTCTCAAGAGTCTTCTCCAACACCACAGTTCAAAAGCATCAATTCTTTGGTGCTCAGCCTTCTTCACAGTCCAACTCTCACATCCATACATGACCACAGGAAAAACCATAGCCTTGACTAGACGGACCTTTGTTGGCAAAGTAATGTCTCTCTGCTTTTTAATATGCTATCTAGGTTGGTCATAACTTTTCTTCCAAGGAGTAAGCGTCTTTTTATTTCATGGCTGCAGTCACCATCTGCAGTGATTTTGGAGCCCCCAGAAATAAAGTCTGACAGTGTTTCCACTGTTTCCCCATCTATTTCCCATGAAGTGATGGGACCTGATGCCATGATCTTAGTTTTCTGAATGTTGAGCTTTAAGCCATCTTTTTCACTCTCCTCTTTTACTTTCATCAAGAGGCTCTTTAGTTCCTCTTCACTTTCTGCCATAAGGGTGGTGTCATCTGCATATCTGAGGTTATTGATATTTCTCCCAGCAATCTTGATTCCAGCTTATGCTTCTTCCAGCCCAGCGTTTCTCGTGATGTACTCTGCATATAAGTTCAATACTAGCGCCACCTAAATGTTAATATTTTGTTTCATATATAATTTTTCCAAAGTGAGTGGTAAACACAATGATACTTCACCCTGAATACTTTAACATGTGTCTTTTAAAATCAAGGACTACTGCCTTTATAAACACAGTATCATTTTCGTCATTAGGAAAAGTAGTAAAACTTCTCTTATCCTATTCAATGCCAACCTTATTTGAATTTCTCTAATTTCCAGAGTATCTTTCATTTTTTTAATATTTGTTTTATTAAAACAGGTGTTGTGGCATCATGGGTTCTAGTGTGGCATATGGAATCTAATGGTATATGGAATCCCTGACCAGGGATTGAACCCAGGCCCCCTGAATTGGGAGCATGGAGTCTTAGCCACTGGACCACCAGGGAAGTCCCTCTGAAGTCTCTTAAAGCTTTTATATTGGACCAAGATCTAACCCCATTAGTTTCATTTAGTTCTGTCATTTAATCTATTTTTATTCCTTCTACTTCCTTCTATTCAGACATTAAGCGCTGCAGAGCACCCTGTATTTTGCATATGCCTCATTGTTTCTTTGTAGTGTCATTTATCTTCCTTACTTCCTATAAGCTGGAAATTATGTCAAAGTCCTTGCTTAGATTCAGGTTAAACATGGTTTTTCCAAGACTACTGCATAGGTGATGTGGTTCTTTTCTCACATAGCATCATATAAGCAGGAACGTTTCAGGGATTCTCTCTCTTGTATAATATAACTTTTCCCTTAATAATTAGCAGAAAATCACAAGGTGATACCTGATACTGGATTAGTGTTTTACTTCCCATCAATCCTTTATCTGATAGCTTTGGTACGTGTGTGATAAGTTGCTACATTCTTGTCCAATTCTTTGCTACTCTATGGACTCTAACCTGCCAGGATCCTCTGTCCATGGGATTCTTCATGAAAGAATACTGACATGGGTTGCCATGCCCTTCTCCAGGGGATTTCCCAACACAGTGATTAAACCCTGGTCTCTGGCATTGCAGGCAGATTCTTCACCATCTGAGTAGTTATCTATCTTATACACAGTAGTGTATGTATCTAAATTCCAATCTCCCAATTCACCCCACCCTCTCCTTCCTCCTTTGGTATCCATAAGTTTGTTCTCTACATGTGTCTCTATTTCTGCTTTGCAAATAATTTTACCATTTTTTAAGATTCCACATATAAAGTGATATTAAAGTAGAGAAAACCACTAGACCATTCAGATATGACCTAAATCAAATCCCCTATGATTATACAGTGGAAGTGAGAAATAGATTTAAGGGCCTAGATCTGATAGAGTGCCTGATGAACTATGGAATGAGGTTTGTGACATTGTACAGGAGACAGGGATCAAGACCATCCCCATGGAAAAGAAATGCAAAAAAGCAAAATGGCTGTCTGGGGAGGCCTTACAAATAGCTGTGAAAACAAGAGAACCGAAAAGCAAAGGAGAAAAGGAAAGATATAAGCATCTGAATGCAGAGTTCCAAAGAATAGCAAGAAGAGATAAGAAAGCCTTCTTCAGCGATCAATGCAAAGAAATAGAGGAAAACAACAGAATGGGAAAGACTAGAGATCTCTTCAAGAAAATTAGAGATATCAAGGGAACCTTTCGTGCAAAGATGGGCTCGATAAAGGACAGAAATGGTATGGACCTAACAGAAGCAGAAGATATTAAGAAGAGATGGCAAGAATACACAGAAGCACTGTACAAAAAAGATCTTCATGACCCAGATAATCACGATGGTGTGATCACTCACCTAGAGCCAGACATCCTGGAATGTGAAGTCAAGTGGGCCTTAGAAAGCATCACTACGAACAAAGCTAGTGGAGGTGATGGAATTCCAGTTGAGCTATTCCAAATCCTGAAAGATGATGCTGTGAAAGTGCTGCACTCAACATGCCAGCAAATTTGGAAAACTCAGCAGTGGCCACAGGACTGGAAAAGGTCAGTTTTCATTCCAATCCCAAAGAAAGGCAATGCCAAAGAATGCTCAAACTACCGCACAATTGCACTCATCTCACATGCTAGTAAAGTAATGCTCAAAATTCTCCAAGCCAGTCTTCAGCAATATGTGAACCGTGAACTTCCTGATGTGCAAGCTGGTTTTTGAAAAGGCAGAGGAACAAGAGATCAAATTGCCAACATCCGCTGGATCATGGGAAAAGCAAGAGGGTTCCAGAAAAACATCTATTTCTGCTTTATTGACTATGCCAAAGCCTTTTACTGTGTGGATCACAATAAACTGTGGAAAATTCTGAAAGAGATGGAAATACCAGACCACCTGATCTGCTTCTTGAGAAACATGTATGCAGGTCAGAAAGCAACAGTTAGAACTGGACATGGAACAACAGACTGGTTCCAAATAGGAAAAGGAGTACATCAAGGCTGTATATTGTCCCCCTGCTTATTTAACTTATATGCAGAGTACATCATGAGAAACACTGGACTGGAAGAAGCACAAGCTGGGATCAAGATTGCTGGGAGAAATATCAATAACCTCAGATATGCAGATGACACCACCCTTATGGCAGAAAGTGAAGAGGAACTAAAGAGCCTCTTGATGAAAGTGAAAGTGGAGAGTGAAAAAGTTGGCTTAAAGCTCAACATTCAGAAAACTAAGATCATGGCATCCGGTCTCATCACCTCATGGGAAATAGATGGGGAAACAGTGGAAACAGTGTCAGACTTTATTTTTCTGGGCTCCAAAATCACTGCAGATGGTGACTGCAGCCATGAAATTAAAAAACACTTACTCCTTGGAAGGAAAGTTATGAACAACCTGGATAGCATATTCAAAAGCAGAGACATTACTTTGCCAACAAAGGTTCATCTAGTCAAGGCTATGGTTTTTCCTGTGGTCATGTATGGATGTGAGAGTTGGACTGTGAAGAAGGCTGAGCGCTGAAGAATTGATGCTTTTGAACTGTGGTGTTGGAGAAGATTCTTGAGAGTCCCTTGGACTGCAAGAAGATCCAACCAGTCCATTCTGAAGGAGATCAGCCCTGGGATTTCTTTGGAAGGAATGATGCTGAAGCTGAAACTCCAGTACTTTGGCCACCTCATGCGAAGAATTGACTCATTGGAAAAGACTCTGATGCTTGGAGGGATTGGGGGCAGGAGGAGAAAGGCACGACAGAGGATGAGATGGCTGGATGGCATCACTGACTCGATGGACATGAATCTGGGGGAACTCTGGGAGTTGGTGATGGACAGGGAGGCCCGGCGTGCTGCACTTCATGGGGTCACAAAGAGTCGGACACGACTGAGCAACTGAACTGAACTGAACTGAACTGATATAGTATTTGTTTTTCTCTTTTTGACTTACTTCACTCAGTATGACAATCCCTAGGTCTATCCATGTCTCTGCAAATGGCACTATTTCATTTGTTTTTATGGCTGAGTAATACTCCATTGGTATATGTACCACATCTTCTTAATCCATTCCAGACTTTTAGGTTGCTTCCAGTCCTGTCTATTATAAATAGTGCTGCAGTGAACATTGGGATACATTTATCTTTTCTGTGTTTAACATTTTGAGAAACTGTCAACTGGTTTTCCAAACTTCCTATATACCCTTCTGCATTTCCATCAGCTATGTATGAGAATTTAAGTTGCTCTACATCCTTGCCAACACTTGATATTGTTAATATTTTTAACTTTGTTGATTCTTGTAGGTGTGAGTAAATGTAACTAAGATTTTAACTTGCTTTCCTCTAGTGACTCATGATGATGATCATCTTTTCATGCAGTGATTTACCATTTTTATATCTTCTTTGATAAGGTTGTATTTAAATCTTCTGCACATTTAAATTGGGTTGTTGTCTTAAGTTTAAAATTACTTACAGAAGTATATTTTTAAACTTCCATATGTCCGCAAGTTGTTTCTTTGTTACTACTTTACAATTTATTGAACATCATCTGAGAAAACATCCTATATGAAACTTGTGGGCTAGAAATCTTTGGTCTATTGACATTGGTTAATGAAAGGGAAACATATCTATTCCCTCTCAGAAGCTTTGTTCTACATCAATATTTCTTGAATTCAAGAATAGGCGACCCCTCCAAAATTACCCATAGATAAGCTAAGAAATGTTTTTCAGCATTAGGCATTTGATCCTTCACTGATTCATTACCTGCCTCAGCACACAATGAATATCTCTCAGGCCCCTGACCTTTACATAAGTGGTGGGACATCCTGAAAGTTGCACTGTAAACAGACAATAGATAATTAAGTTTTCTAGTAACCTCGGTTAACTCTCTCATAGCCTTCCTATGTGTTCTTTTGGGTTCTCTATGGAGACGATCATACCAGGATCCTCTGATTATGAGATCACATCTTCCTTGATATACCTTGATTACTAGGTTCCTGAGGGAGTCTGCTCTCCTACTTTACTTTCTCCCTCTTGGGTTGCCATTTGGGGCCATCTCCTTTGCTGGTTCCTCTTTATCTTCTTGACTTTTTAAAGTTGAAATGGCTTATGGGATTTAATCTTGAAACATCTTCTCTTTTCTAACTGTGTTCTCAGCCTTAATGGCCCACCTGATATGACGATAAATTTAATTTAACCATCTATGGTGGCTCAGAAGGTAAAGTGTCTGCCTGCAATGCAGGAGACCTGGGTTCAATCCCTGGGTTGGGAAGATCCCCTGGAGAAGGAAATGGCAACCCACTCCAGTACTCTTGCCTGGAAAATTCCATGGTCTGAGGAGCCTGGTAGGCTACAGTCCATGGAATCACAAAGAGTCAGACATGACTGAGCGACTTCACTTCACTGTATACAATTCCCAAACATACACCTCCATCCTGGACTTGTGCCCTGAACACAATACTTTAATATTTATTCAACTGCCTTCCCAATACCTCATTTTGGTTGGCAAATATCAATAATTACAATAACAGCCATCAAATCATACTAACTAACACAAGCTCCACCACCACAAATATTTACATGGTCCTTAGCAAAAGCCAGGAACTATTTGAAGGGCTTTATTTACATAGCTATTTAAAAACATAACTTAATAGGCATCCTAATCTTAACACATCTAACACTAAACTTCATATTCTTCCACTAAAATTTGCTTTACTCATTGTCTTCTGCATTTCAATTAATAGCAACTCCATCCTTTTGCCTGCTAAGTCCAAACACTTATTATTTTTCTTGTTATGGTCCTGCCCAAGTCACTCTGTCTTACCTGGATTTTTGCAGTAGCCTAATAACAGATCTTCCCCCTTATCATCTTCCTTTTTCTTCTGTAATTAGTTTGCAATATGGGACTTCCCATGTGGCATCAGTGGTAAAGAATAAGCCTGCCAATGCAGGAGACGTAAGACACCTGGGTTTGACCCCTGGGTTGGGAAGATCCTTTGGAGAAGGGCATGGTAATCCACTGCAGTATTCTTGCCTGGAGAATTCTATGGCCAGGGGAGCCTGGCAGGCTACAGTCCATGGGGTCACAAAGAGTCGGATACAACTGAAGCGACTTAGCATGCAGGCAACCAGAATAATCTATTAAATACAAGTCAGATCATGGAATTCCTCTGCTCAAAACTCTTTGGGGGATTCGCTGGTGGTCCAGTGGTTTGAACTCTGCACTTTGATTGATAAGGGAGTGGATTTAATCCCTGGTTGGGGAACTAAGATTTCACAAACTGTACAGGGTGACAGAAAACAAACAAAATACCGCCCCCCGCCGCAAAACCTCTCTGTATCCCTGCCCTCCCACATCACTTAAGAGTAAAGCCACCATAAATCAAACTTGATGTTTTAGGAAGATCACCATACTGTGTCAGTCTCCTTGGGCTGCAGTAACGAAGCCCTACAAACTGGGTGTTTTATTTTTATTTCTTTTTTCTTTTTATTTTTTTTTTCTAATTTTATTTTATTTTTAAACTTTACATAATTGTATTAGTTTTGCCAAATATCAAAATGAATCCGCCACAGGTATACATGTGTTCCCCATCCTGAACCCTCCTCCCTCCTCCCTCCCCATACCATCCCTCTGGGCCGTCCCAGTGCACCAGCCCCAAGCATCCAGCATCGTGCATCGAACCTGGACTGGCAACTCGTTTCCTACATGATATTTTACATGTTTCATTGCCATTCTCCCAAATCTTCCCACCCTCTCCCTCTCCCACAGAGTCCATAAGACTGTTCTATACATCAGTGTCTCTTTTGCTGTCTCGTACACCAGGTTATTGTTACCATCTTTCTAAATTCCATATATATGCGTTAGTATACTGTATTTATGTTTTTCCTTCTGGCTTACTTCACTCTGTATAATAGGCTCCAGTTTCATTCACCTCATTAGAACTGATTCAAATGTATTCTTTTTAATGGCTGAGTAATATTCCATTGTGTATATGTACGACAGCTTTCTTATCCATTCATCTGCTGGTGGACATCTAGGTTGCTTCCATGTCTTGGCTCCTATGGCACGAAGGCTAGAGCTCAAGTGCCTTTTTATCCCTGCAACATCTTCTCCAATCACTACCCACACCAACCACCCTGAAGTCCAGCCAGAACCAGACTCACACATCTGAGCCTTTGGCCTGCAAATGGTCACCGTGCCCCGACTTCATCAAACCCCATCATTCTGGGCCACGTTTCATTCATCTCCTCCCACTTTTCCTTTGGTGAACTTGGCTCCAGCCACACTGATCTGCTTTCTCCTCTTTGAACTTGCCACATGGATTCCAGACCTCTTAGAAGATATTCTGGCGTGAGTCTTGGGCTGAGTTCCATGCATTCAGCCAGTGTTATCCAGCCTGCCAGTCACTGTCCAGCTCTGTCTCCAGCTCTTTCCCAGCTGTCTTCTTCTCATCCTCAGGGAAATAGCTCACCATAAAGAAAGCTGAGCACCGAAGAATTGATGCTTTTGAACTGTGGTGTTGGAGAAGACTCTTGAGAGTCCTTTGGACTGCAAGGAGATCCAACCAGTCCATCCTAAAGGAAATAAGTCCTGGGTGTTCATTGGAAGGACTGATGCTGAAGCTGAAACTCCAGTACTTTGGCCACCTGATATGAAGAGCTGACTCATTTGAAAAGACCCCGATATTGATATACTAACACATATATATGGAATTTAGAAAGATGGTAACAATAACCGTGTATACGAGACAGCAAAAGAGACACTGATGTATATATAGAACAGTCTTTTGGACTCTGTGGGAGAGGGAGAGGGTGGGATGATTTGGGAGATTGGCATTGAAACATGTATAATATCATATATGAAACGAGTCGCCAGTCCAGGTTCGATACATGATACTGGATGCTTGGGGCTGGTGCACTGGGACGACCCAGAGGGATGGTATGGGGAGGGAGGAGGGAGGAGGGTTCAGGATGGAGAACACATGTATACCTGTGGCGGATTCATTTTGATATATGGCAAAACCAATACAATATTGTAAAGTTAAAAAATAAAATTAAATTAAGTTAAAAAAAAAAAAAGAGTAAAGCCAGTCCTTCATTTCAGTTCAGTCGCTCAGTTGTATCCGACTCTTTGCGACCCCATGGACTGCAGCACGCCAGCCTTCCCTGTCCATCACCAACTCCCGGAGCTTGCTCAAACTCATGTCCATCATGTCGATGCTGCCATCCAACCATCTCCTCTGTTGTCCCCTTCTCCTCCTGCTCTCAATCTTTCCCAACATCAGGGTCTTTTCCAGTGAGTCAGTTCTTCACATCAGGTGGCCAAAGTATTGGAGTTTCAGCTTCAACATGAGTCCTTCCAATGAATACCCAGGACTGATCTCCTTTAGGACTAAGAATCTTCTCCAATACCACAGTTCAAAAGCATCAATTTTTTTTGATGCAAAGCTTTCTTTATAGGCCAACTCTCACATCCATACATGACTACTGGAAAAACCACAGCTTTGACTAGTTGGACCTTTGTCAGTAAAGTAATGTATCTGCTTTTTAATATGCTGTCTAGGTTGGTCATAGTTTTTCTTCCAAGGAGCAAGAGTCTTTTACTTTCATGGCTACAGTCACCATCTTCCCTGATTTTGGAGGCCCCCAAAATATAGTCTGTCTGTTTCCCCTGTTTCCCCATTTGCCATGGTGATGGGACCAGATGCCATGGTCTTAGTTTTTTGAATATTGAGTTTTAAGCCAACTTTTTCAGTCTCCTCTTTCACTTTCATCAAGAGGCTCTTTAGTTCTTTGCTTTCTGCCATTAGGGTGGTGTCATCTGCGTATCTGAGGTTATTGATATTTCTCCTGGCAGTCTTGATTGCAGCTTGTGCTTCATCCAGCCCAGCATTTCACATGATGTACTCTGCATATATGTTAAATAAGCAGGGTGATGATATACAGCCTTGACCTACTCCTTTCCCAATTTGGAATCAGTCTGTTCTGTGTTCAGTTCTAACTGTTGCTTCTTGACCTGCAAACAGATTTCTCAGGAGGCAAGTAAGGTGGTCTGATATTCCCATCTTTTTAAGAATTTTCCACAGTTTGTTGTGATCTACACAGTCAAAAGCTTTGATGTAGTCAATAAGGCAGAAGTACATATTTTTATGGAATTCTCTTGCTTTTTCTATGATCCAATGGATGTTGGCAATCTGATCTCTAGTTCCTCTGCCTTTTCTAAATCCAGCTTGAACATCTGTAAGTTCTCGGTTCACGTCCTGTTGAAGCCTAGCTTGGAGAATTTTGAGCATTACTTTGCTAGCGCGTGAGATGAGTACAGTTTTGTCATAGTTTGAACATTCTTTGGCATTGCCTTTCTTTGGGATTGCAATGAAAACTGACCTTTTCCAGGTCTGTGGCCACTGCTGAGTTTTCCAAATTTGCTGGCATATTGAATACAGCACTTTCATAGTATCATCTTTTGGAATTTGAAATAACTCAGCTGAAATTCCTTTGCCTCCACTAGCTTTGTTCATAGTGATGCTTCCTAAGGCCCACTTGACTTCTTACTCCAGGATGTCTGGGTCTAGCTCAGTGGTCACACCAACATGGTTATTTGGGTCATTAAACTCTTTTTTATATAGTTCTTCTGTGTATTCTTGCCACCTCTTTTAATATCTTGTGCTTCTGCTAGGTCCATACCATTTCTGTCCTTTATTGTGCCTATCTTTGCATGAAATATTCCCTTGGTATCTCTAATTTTCTTGAAGAGATCTCTAGTCTTTCCCATTCTATTGTTTTCCTCTATTTCTTTGCATTGATCACTGAGGAAGGCTTTCTTATCTCTCCTTGCTATTCTTTGAAACTCTGCATTCAAATGGCCTGTTATGTCCCACCCAATGATCTGCCCTCTCAGACCATCCCCGTAACTCTCGCACCTCACTCTTTCCATCCCTACTGCCTCACTGCTGTTCTCAGACCTCTCCCAGCACACTCTTCTCTAAGGGCCACTGCACCTGCTCTTTCTGCTTCCCAGGACTATCTGCCCTCAGATACCTACATGGCTCACTGCTTCTTTGCCTCTTGTATTTACTTACTGCAGCCATGAAATTAAAAGACGCTTACTCCTTGGAAAGAAAGTTATGACCAACCTAGATAGCATATTCAAAAGCAGAGACATTACTTTGCCAACCAAGGTTCGTCTAGTCAAGGCTATGGTTTTTCCTGTGGTCATGTATGGATGTAAGAGTTGGACTGTGAAGAAAGCTGAGCACCAAAGAATTGATGCTTTTGAACTGTGGTGTTGGAGAAGACTCTTGAGAGTCCCTTGGACTGCAAGGAGATCCAACCAGTCCATTCTGAAGGAGATCAGCCCTGGGATTTCTTTGGAAGGAATGATGCTAAAGCTGAAACTCCAGTACTCTGGCCACCTCATGTGAAGAGTTGACTCATTGGAAAAGACTCTGATGCTTGGAGGGATTGGGGGCAAGAGGAGAAGGGGATGACAGAGGATGAGATGGCTGGATGGCATCACTGACTCGATGGACGTGAGTCTCAGTGAACTCCGGGAGTTGGTGATGGACAGGGAGGCCTGGCATGCTGCGATTCAAGGGGTGGCAAAGAGTTGGACACGACTGAACGACTGATCTGATCTGATCTGATTTACTTACTCACAGTTGGCATTTTCAGTGGGATTATCACTGAGAATTTTGCTTAAACTTGAATACCACCCAACCTTCCCTGCTTTATTCTTCTCCTTAGCACTGATGATTTTCTAACAAAAAGTATTATTTCCTTATTTTTTTCTAATGTCTGTCTTCTCCTGCAGAATGTAAGTTCCACAAGATCAAAATGTTTTTTTCTGAATTTATACTCATTTATATTTTCCAGCACTGAAACACAGCAAGCACTCAATACATAACTGAGAAGTAAATAATTGAGACAACTAGACAGGATATATTTTGAATTTAGAACCAAAGACTTGATGGATTGGAGGTGGGGCCATCAATTTAGCCTCTCACTTACATGGGCCTGATACAATTAAAACTACCAACTTGCAGAGGAAAAAACACAGCAGAACATAACAGTAAGGTGCCTGTAGCCCAGGGTCTGACTTGCCACTCAACTCTTGTCTACTTGGACACCGATTTCCTGGACATTGTCCCTTAAATTATTCACCAGCATCATACTTTATTCTGGTGGGGAGGACCTTTTTGGAAATATTTACTTCTTGGTACCATCAATCTTTTAACAGAATTTTTAATATTAAACAAACTGGCAATGAAAAATTGCAAACTGTTAGACATTATAAAAACATCTTAACATTGGATCTGTAGCTGTCCTTTACTTATATTATTTACTTATGAGGGAAAGTAACACTGGAACTTCATTTTAGGTCACCTGTCCAGCCACAGTAATGTATATGATTTTAATTTACAGGTCACTGTAAATTATTTACATTTACAGTGACCTGTAAATTAAAACTTCAAACCATCAGTATTCATGGAGTGCCCATTACTGCATATTCCTGTTGTAAATACTACTGGGCTGTAAATAAGTAGAAGACACAGTCTCTGGTTGGATCAGTGGGGGACTTACTGTGACTTGCCTGCATTTCTCAACTATAGCATCAAGCAAAAGAATGATTTGAGCACTATTTTAAAGCTCTATTCAGTTTTCACAGTATAGTTATTTTTTTACCTGATTTTTACATCTATCTGAATAAATGACTTAAAGTTTTTCCTCTTCAACTTTTCAACTGGTGATCTGTTTATCCAACAAATTATTTCGCCAACAAACACTGTCACTCAGGGTAACTGAACATTTCCAGCACTTGCAAAGAATGTATGAAAGCAGGCATAATCCCATTGGTTGTATTCTTTATACTTTAAGATTTATGTATATCTAGGACTGCTGTTATTTTCATTTCAAAATTTTTGCCATAATCCCCATAAGCCTATAACCGGTAGAAATATATGTGATTATATTGCAGTGGCATATTAAAATAGTTCAAAGTATATTATAGACAGGAGCAGAAGAAGAAACTTATTTCATCTGCAGAAGAAACTATTTTAGTTGGGAAAAAAAATATGTTTCAGAAGTCATGATTTTATAATAAAATAGCATTTCTTTAAAAAGAACATTCCCATTAAAATGTGAGAGAAAATATGATAATCCTTTTAACTCAGGCTGGGGCTAACCTGAGTCCAGCATTTTCTTGCCTGAAGCAGATTTTCCTTTTATCTTTCAAAATGTCAACAGGAGGCATTGGGCCCAGCTTCATCGCGAATTACAGGGTGGTTCTCTCTCCATAAACTTGATTCTCAAATGTACTTGGGAACTAACTTCTGACTGCAGACAAATGACTGTTAGTTCTAGCTTTTACCTCCCAATTACAATATCTTACTTTGAATATCCCTGTCGGTTTCTGGATCAGGCTGATGATAAGATTCCAGGACCTGTTTGTTCAGTTCCTTAGCATTCGTTCCACCCAGAGAGAGCAAGCAGAGGTTTGGGATGCGGGTAAGGGGATGGATATGTCTACCAGGATAGATTGATTTTTCTTATCGGAAACTGGGAGAGGAAACCATTATTTCCCCATTGGGATCCCCATTTCCCCTTTCACTTCCTCTGTTTGGGGCAGACAATAGAAGCCTCCAGGCCCCGCTCTCCCCGCGCTGTTCCCGGTAGCCCCCTCGCCCCCTCGCCCCCTCCTCCCCTCCGCGCCCACGCCCCGCACCCACCGGCTCCCCCAACTCCGGCTCCAGGCAGAGATTTGTCAGAACCGTTGGGTTGAGACTGATTATGATTGCAGCAGATGGGCTGGATTTGACAGCCTGATTCTAAGCAGCTTCTGATGGGGGGGCCGCGGAGGGGCGGGGAGGGGAGAAGGTGGGGGGCGGGAATCTACAGGCCGGAGCCGCCTGCTAGGAGCGCACCGCGCGGCCCCGCCAGGCGCAACGGGGCAGCTGTTTAACGCGCGTCTCCGGGAGGAAAGTGGCACGCGGATCCCAGGGGCCTCCCAGAAGGCCGGGGAAACGTCCCATTGCCGAAAGGGCACCCAGCACCCCGAGGCAGGCTCAGGAAGACCAACCCAACACAACAAAGCGGAAGAGCGCCCGGGAGCGCACGGAGGAGGCTCGGCTGCCGGCCGCGGTAGGCGGCGGGGCGCGTCTGGCCCCAGCTGCCTCCGCGAGCCCGGGGCATGGCAAGTTTATCAACTGCGGGCTCCGCGGCCAGCGCCTTGCTGGCCCCGAAGTGACAGCATTGCAGGGTCTGCCCATCCCGGCCCCGACCCATTGCAAGATGCTCCACCACCGGCCAGGTAAGGAGATGCCAGCCTGTTCCCCTCCCGGGCGCGCCTCCCGCTCACGCCGCCCGCGCTCTCCAGCCTGACCCTTCGGCCCCTTTGCTTCCACTAGTCCGCGTGGACTCTTTGCTTCTGTGCCTCCCTCTGTGGTCTCCTCGGTCCATCTCTGCCCTCTACCGCCCTCCCTCACTGTCGCCCTTCTTTTTCCACCTTACCGGATCCCAACGGCAGGGGGATAAGTTCGGAGGTGGCGTGAGGTTCCGGCTCTCTTCCCCAAGCGCCTGCACCCGGACCCGCCTAGCAGGCTGTGGGTGGGAGCCGCGATGTGTGCTTTCTTCCCCTTTCCCGCTCCCACGCAGTCCGAGCCTCGCACAACACACACACACCCTCCTTTCCACCTGTGGGGCCTTGTTTTTGTGCTGGAAGCGCAAATGAAAACAAGCACACGTGCAGACACAATTCCACGTTGGCATCCTCCAGAGACTCCTGAAGGGAGAGGGGTGGCGGGGAAGGGACTGATCTTGAGAACTCCGACTCATCCAAGTGCAGGACCAGTGCTTCTTCCTGCTCCTTGGCCTTGATTCTGTGTCCTGGGCTAGCAGACAGAGCCTGGCCCCTCCAGGGGGGTCGGGAGACTACTGTACTTGGCACTGGCAATGCTGTGCCACCAGAAACCCTTCAACCTCCCCCCCCTCCCCACCCCCCATCCCCAGGGGCCAGCGGCCTGGGACCACTTCTGGCCCCTGGGGCCTGCCTCCATCCCGGTACCCCCAGGCCCATCACCAGTGGTCTCTGACCTTGTCTACCCAGCTCAGGTTGTCTGGCCCTGGCAGCCCCTCACTGGTTGCTGTCTCCCCAGCTCACCAGGAGCTACTAGTATGTGCCCTGTTGCTACTGGCAACTGCCTGTGCTGAAAGCTCAGCCCCCAAAGCCGCTTAATGCTGATTGATGGGCAGAAACGTGATATTTTCTGGAGCTTAGCAGCCAGGCTAGTGCAGGGGCCCTCCACGCCACTGGAGCCCTGCAGACCTCCTGCTACTCTAGGCCCTACCCCACCCTACCCCACCCCACCCCACCTCACCTCACCCCACCCCACCCCACCCCACCTCACCTCACCCCACCCCACCTTACCCCTTAGTCAAAAGGGACTGTTTGAATCACCTTAGCCCCTGGGCATAAATTTGGTGTCTGCATTTGCTTTCCTGAGTCACTAGCAGTCTCGCTGGAGTTTCCTTTCTTGATTCTGTTGAGATGGCTTGTGTTGAGAAGGATAAACAAGGCAACATTTTCTGGTCACTGTGGTCTTCCTTTCCACTGCCAGCCCCCACCTCCTCACACAGAGGTGGACTTCAGATAGATCATATCATGACCTGAACTGTGCCTACAAATGCTGCGGAAAACATTTTCCAAAAATAATTCATTTCCTCTCAGCACCTCTTCCTTAGCAGACTCCTCTCCTCCCACTGCACTGCCTCTTCCCTCCTCCCATAGGAGCTGGTCCTCTGCAGTCCAAGGAGACACAACCCCGGAAATAAGCCTGAGCTTGGGATGCTCTGTGCTGGGCCAGCCTATACCACCTCTGTGTTTTTGCACATTAGCCATCCAAAATCATTACCCCTTCCCTTCTCTGGGATGGCAACCTCCTCCTCTAAGCTATTGTGAACTAAAAGAAATTTTTGCAGGCTCATAGAAATTCCTGCACCTGTCTGTCCCCCTTCTCTTCTTCTCCAATACTGAACGCAAAGGACCAGCTTTGATTATCAGTGAAATTTTCTTCAAAGTAAGTTTTGGTTCTACAGTTTTTTCCTGAGCACCTTAGTGTTTTGGGCAGAATATTTTCACTATCTAAATAGTCTAGCTTCATTTTACATGTGGATATTAATTTGGAAAACGATGTGATGTTTTAAGCCATTCATTTGTTCATGCCAACCAAGCTTTTTTGTGAGCTCTCCTGTGTTGGACACCAACCAAGGACATGGATTGGAAATGGAGCAGACGAGGCCCAAATGGCTGTGGTCATTTTAAAGTCTCCATTAAAGCTGGACTGTGGTTATTGCCATGATGGTTAATATTACAACAGCACACTACGTTCGACCAGGACTTTACAGTTTATAAAAGGCTTTCACAGGCATTATCTCCTTTAATCCCAGCAGTGGGAATTTTCAATAGTAGGGATTCCACCAAAAGGCCCAATAAGGCTCGCCAATCCCGCTTAACCAAAAATAAAAAGAATCTCGCCGATCATCCCAACAGCTGACAGAGCTTTAAAACACAGAGTAAACAATTCAGAAGAAGCTTATGAAGCTTAGTTACTGGAATGTAGCTTGAGGAAGATAAGTGAAATGCATGGAACATGGGCATTAGCAGAAACGCATCTTGGGAAGAGGCTCCATCCTGAAAGGGCTGGCCGCTCGAGGTGGCTTTCTGGGCTCTGGACCTTTGCCTTATGCCAAGATCTAAAATAGGATGAAAGTGTTAGCACAAAGTTGCTGAGAGACTAGCAAATTAAGCAAAATGAGTAGGCAATGATGTTACTTTCTTTAGCTACAAGGCATTCTTGAGATATCCGCAAGTTTCTGGCATATATTTACTTTAGAAATGAAGCAATTTTCTGTATTTAGAGCATAAAACTTAAGAGTTTTTGTGCCTTGTCTGAGCCATATGAAGACAATCAGGGTTTTATTTTCCACGCACTACTTGGAAAACTAGGGTTATATTTGGAAACAGGTGGATAAATAGAAATTTCTCTGTTTTATCATTTATAGGGAAAACGTGCAGAAGGTCTTCATGTCGATTTGTTCCTTTTTTCTTATTCTTCAACATGGAGGGCAGCTGTTTCTCATGTCTCAGCTGTGAATATCATTCATGACTTCCCTCCAAAGACGATGTCAAGAATGCCAACTGGTAGAAAATTTGGTTGGCATTTCAGACATCATGTGAGGCCTCTTGTTTGTCATTTTGAAAAGTTTTATTCAAAGAAGATTTACAAGCAAGATGGTATATCATAAGGAGCTAATTATGGCCAGAGGCTGGCTGTGGGTACCACTAACTAGATAACAGATAAGCCAAGAAAGTAATCACAGAGTAAGGTCTGTTGTTAGGAAAGAATGAGATACCCAAGGAAGCTTTTTCTTGTTTGGTATCATAAGGGCTTTGTGGAAAACTTTTGATGTGTAGGTATTTTGGTTTTAAGTTTTGTGTGTGTGTGTGTGTGTGTGGAGAATCTGTTTTCTCAACCCTGATACTCTGGCATTCCTTGTATTATTTTTAATTCTTAGATGTTAAAACATTAAGATTAGAGTTGAACTTACATGCTTAGGTTGACTGTATGTCAATGAAAAACATATACCATATATATATATATGAAGTTTGATTGGATCTAGTGGACCCTCCTCTAACAGGGGGACTTCTGTAGCTTTAGTTGGGTGCTTGAGGTTTCAAGTGAAGTTTACAGAGAGGTATGATTGATTCCAACCCTAGGCATCCTCCTCTGATTTTCCTGTTTAATGTGAGAGACATGAGTGGAGGAAAGTTGTGGGCACTGTGATGATGGCTAACATCACCCTGCTGCAGGGTTGTCAGGCTTCCCCATGACTCTCTAACCTAAACCCTGATTATTGATTTGCTTGTTCAATAAATATTTGTTGAGCATTTTTAGAGACCAGGCTCTGTGGCCCAAGCCTCTTTGCTTTTTCTGCAGAGCTCTGCCATTTCATCTAGTCCATTAGCTGTGTTCCTTTCAAATATCTGATGGTTTTGCCCTTCGGGGTTCCTGTAGCTGCGGTTTAGAGGACACAGAATGTGGTGCTTGAGAGGCTTTCTTGCTGCAGTGAAGTCCTATAGTATTGCTGCCGAAGGCTGCTGCCTCTGACCGTTGTTTCTTCCTAAATATTACTCTCTTCCAACCTTGATTCTCCCAGTAACTCTGTTCAAATGTCTCCTCCTGCTTAGACTTCTTAGATGGCAGTGAATTAAGTAAGCAGTCCCTGTGAATTCATTGCTCATCTCAAAGAGCATGGCTGTTTCGTGTTACTCGATGTTAACTTAGCACACAAATATATTAAGGGAGTTTCTGGTTCTGAACCCAGATTCTCAGGTTCTCTGACAGCTAGGGAGGGTTGAAATAAAGGGAAGGAAGTGAATCATCATATGCTGAGTTGAAAGATGTCGAAAATAGGTCATGGCACTTACGGTTGCAGGTAAGACTGTGACTCCTAAATGGATTGTGGGTTCAGAGTGTTGCTATAACTGCAAGTTACCTGGCAGATGGTTAAGAGATTAAGCCTAGGAGTCTTGTAGACTTGGACTCAGATCCTGATACCATCATTTACTACTGATGTGATTTGAGGCAAAGTTGTTAATCTCTATAACCTCAGCTTGGTTTCCTTATTAATGAAAGAGAAAACAACAAAGCATTAAGTATAAATTCTAACATATACATTCTAAGTATACATTCATGGGTTTAGGACAACATCTAATATGCAAGAAGATTAGTGTATGTTCTCTGATGTGGCCTTTTAATGTTTTTCCATTGCGTTGGAACTCAATAGGACTGGTTTTTCACATCTATATCATCTTTGAACTGTCTCCCAGCACCGTACAGAGAGTCACCATTATAGGAGAGTTATAGTTTAAGGCCATTGCAGTTACTTTCCGAAGGAGCACATGCCTTTTGCAAGTATGATGGGAGATGGTACCTGTTTCTCTCTTTGAGCACAAACAGTTTAGTTTCCAGGGTTCCAAGGTAAACCTAGAAACTTTCAGTTAACATTCAGTTCATCCTGTGAAAGGCACTGTGCTGGGCTGCAAGGGATGCAAAGAGATAAAAACAGTTTGTTCTTAGCTTTCAAGGTGGGAGAGAGGATATGTTGATGTGAAAAAAAATTACAGCATAATAGTAAGAAACTTCATCATAATGAAGACACCTGTCGCTTAGTAAGCCCTGGTGTGTGTCAGACACATCCTTTATTAAAATCAGAATATGATATCTGTGAGAGATGTTATTTTAGATGTTATTTATTTTATCATATCTCTATCCATTATAGAGATAGGATAAAGGTAAACTTAAGTTTCATAGTGATATTATTAACAAAATACTATTGGTTGCAAAGGAGAGTGTCAGCCTTATCAGAGAAGCGTTCCTCAGGTGGTTTTTGCTGGTGTTTGAATGAGTTGTCTGGAAATATTGAAAGTGATTTATTTCATAACCACATTATCCAGGGTTGTATTGGGGTTCAACAATCTCTTGATCCCCTGTGATCTGTTCATAGCATTATAGAAAAGAGAGAAAGAAAAGACTGGACGTTGTTAAGCAGCCATTGAGGAATTCATTCTCTTCTCTTTCTCAAGTCTTTGTTCATTTTCGTTGTACATACCCCCATGGAAAATATCTTACTCACTTCCCTTGAAATGTTCTTCCTTATTCTAAGGACCACATTATCATCAATGATTTTTTTGAATTTATTTGTTATTCTATTGCTTAACATTAAAGTGACCAAGTTTTTCTGTAGTGTAGTTCATATCAAGTTTATGAACACACATGGATGTGTGCCAAATGGTAAGTGTGGCATTCTAAAATAGCATGGATTGTTGACTACCGGCATCAGAGTCAAATCCAAGATTCAACACACATTTCATGTGATGCAAATTCTGATACGTTGACTTCTCCCAAACGGTTCCTCTTTTGTTTTTCCTTTTAGTCACGTCTTGTCTTTTCACCTAAACATGTTAATATTCTAATATTGTAATGCTTTTCTTCCCACCTCCTCCCAAGTGACAAATGTCCAAACTCAACTGTCACTCTCCATTTTTTCCTATTAAGACTGTATAAAATGAACTGTCTTCTCAGATTTTTGGAGTGGTGTTTTTATCTTAGGAATCCTAAATTTGCCTGAATCACTGTAACATGAAGAGAATCCCATAGGCTATCTAAATATTTGGGCATATGAATTTTAATCATTCATAATGATATTTTAAAGGAGACAGGTAGTCTCTTGAGAAAGCATAGGTTGATCTTTGCAGCTCATCATCCGCTGTGCCCAATTTAAAGAAATTTCAGCATAAAAAGAATGGTAGCCAAACACAGAATTTCTGTGCATTGCCAGAAGTCTTTCTTGCCTGCCATCTTTCATTCACTTGTTTATTCATTAATTTAGTCAACAGACTGGGATTAAATACCTGCCATGTGTCAGGCAACATGTCAGGCTTAAGAGTCACTGCAACCAGTGTCCATTCTTCAACAGAAAGTCATTAATTCTCAAAAGAAACAAGTGCACACATTTGCCATTGCACATTTCTGCCCATTTCCTGCTTTGTGACTTATTTCAGGTGATCTCATTCTTATTGCATTAATACACTATTTCACATTGATTTTCTTTTTATTTCACCGAAACATTTATTCAGAAAATAGAAGCTTTTGCTCTTCTAAAAGTTTCTATCTAGACTCTAGTCTATCTCAGAATCTACACTGGTTTTCCTGATATATTTTCACTTGTCTTTTTTGCTCAGTTCTCGATGTCCAGTAGGCTTTTCATAAATATTTGTTAACTAGACAGCAGGAAGGAAAGGAAGACCTGAGGAAGCTTAGGAATTTCTTAAGGTGTTCAATTCAGTTCAGTCGCTCAGTCATGTCTGACTCTTTGAGACCCCATGAACTGCAGCATGCCAGGCCTCCCTGTCCATCACCAACTCCTAGAGCCTACCCAAACTCATGTCCATTGAGTCCGTAATGCCATTCAACCATCTCATCCTCTGTCATCCCCTTCTCCTCCTGCCCTCAATCTTTCCCAGCATTAGGGTCTTTTCAAATGAGTCAGCTCTTTGCATCAGGTGGCCAAAGTTATTGGAGTTTCAGCTTCAACATCAGTCCTTCCAATGAACACCCAGGACCAATCTCCTTTAGGATGGACTAGTTGGATCTCCTTGCAGTCCAAGGGACTCTCAAGAATTTTCTCCAGCACCACAGTTCAAAAGCATCGATTCTTCGGAGCTCAGCTTTCTTTATAGTTCAACTCTCACATCCATACATGACTACTGGAAAAACCATAGCCTTGACTAGACGGACCTTTGTTGACAAAGTAATGTCTCTGCTTTTTAATATGCTGTCTAGGTTGGTCATAAACATTAAAGTGTGAGGAATTAGTAAATTCTATGATTTGGGGGTTAACATACTCCAAAATGACAGTCATCGTTCTTCCTGCACATCATCATGTCTGCCTCAGATCATATGAGGGAATGTATCCTCTTTTTCATTGGACAGTCCATTTTAGGTTTTGGTGTACACAGCCTTATGTCTGTGTTTTCACCTTAGACATTTTGGTACTGGTGATGATTTTCCAGAACTGTTGGAACCCTGATGCTGCTTTGTGGACACCCTTCACCCACTCTGCTAAATTCTAATTACTCTGAAAGTTGCATTCTGTCTCAATATGACCTCTCTCTTCCTCTTCCTACAATGGCATATTTGGAGACATCCACTTTATTTCCATTCAAAGAGACCATGTGTAACACTTGTCCTGCACAAGACCTTGCCCCCGATTTCATGAATTTGTAGTGAGTTGTTAAAAAAAATGTCATTAGTTATAAAATTAGTTTTAAGATGCAGATGTACCAGAGGAGCTTATTATATAGATGGAATAGGAAATATACCTGTAAGATAACAAAAACGTTTAGTGAAGGAAATCAGTGTAACAGAAGTGGAAAGATGAAATGGTAGATGAGGACCAGGTGGATGGGATAGGCTTCTAGGTTTGGGGGCAGGGAAGGAGGGTGAAGGAGAACATAGTTGACCCTATAAGCTGATTGAAAAGAGGGAGAAGATCTAGGCAGGAGAGGGCTTGCTCTTTGGCTCTGAGACAGGCACTTGAAGCAGCCCCAGAAGAGAAGGGGTGCTGAAGATGGAAGAGCAGTGGGGACCCAGGATTAAGGGTTGCCACATGGGTGCTAAGCCATCTGGGCTCAATCCTCTGGGCTAACTTTACCCAAAATACATCTCCCTGGAATGGTGGGTCTGCTGGGTGTTGTAGATGTGTTAGTCCAAACAAGTCCCCATGGTTGAAAAGTAAACAAAACAGATTTTCTTTCCTGCAGATGTTCTCAGGGGCTTTAATACGCTAATCTTCATTGTTCATTTCTTAAGAGTTTCCCAAAATATTTTTGATTGCTGAATCCATTTTTTATGGGGATCCTGTTTCAGGAAATGCTGTTGGAGGCCATTGATGATTTGGAGTCATGTGGGTGGAAGATGTTAGGAGCAGGAACCTGAAGACTGTGCATAGTGGGTGGGATATGAGGGAGAAACACAGGATATGAGGAGACCGGCAGGTCAGGATGAAGGCCTGGATTGGGGAGTGCTATGAGAATGGGAAAGAAGAGAGAGATTTTGTGAGATTTTAGTGATTAAGAACCTCCATTCTTTTTTTTTTTTTTTTTTCAGTGACCAAATGGAAAAGATTTGCCAAGATAGGGAATCAGGGATGGCCCCAAACTTTTAGATTCTTATGCATTAGGAACCTTATCTAGCAATTTCTATTTCTAAACTTCTGTTATCTTCCAGGTGGTAGTCAAAAGCAATGAAACTTGATGAAACGGGTATCTTTGCAGGCATGTACCTTTTTGGGGTGGATGCCCAATAGTCCAAATACTTCCTCAGTAAAACGAACTTAACACAGTCCTGCTATTTCAAATCATGTGTCTGGTATAACATTGTCATAAATGACCCAACACAGCTATTAGAGCTTCCTGAATTGGAAGTGGCTTGTTTTTGCTGAGGGAGTGAAGACACCACACCCTGCTGTTGGGAATCTGGCTAAAGGGCACTTGAGTTGGTTTTCCTCAACATGGGGAGCTTTATTGGAAATGACAGTGGGCACAGTATAGAAGTCACACCGATTTTGGTGCCAGTCTCTTGAGTTTATTCATCCCTGGAGAGGCAGAGATTTCGGCTTACAGAGTTGAGTCCCATCATTTGTCTGTTTGGTCTCCAAGGACCAGACTCCAGGTCTGTTCCTCGTCTGCATATACTGTTTAATTTGTGTGCAAGAAATTGTGCACCTGGCTTTTGGCTGTTTGCATAAGATTACACAGAATAATGATTTTTCTTTTTCTGTGATTATTTTCTATTTTTGAGAAATGTTCTTGATACCTTTTTCCCCCCAAATAGGCAGCAGAATCATGCAGTGGTATAAAATGAAAAGCTTTGCTGCTTTTTCTCTAAAATTGTTCATGGGAACAATTAGTTATAAGATTCCCAGTTTTCTTACGTACTTATGAATACAAATACATTTAACTGCTTGATAACTCATTCATTCCCTATATTTACTTCTTTCCATTGCTATACCTATTGTAACTCTGTTCATGTATTTGAAAGCTTGCAAATGATTCAAAGTAGTTGTGAATATTCAGTACTTCTGAATGTTTTTCTCTTTTATTGTTTGGAATTGCAAAAAGTGTCTGAATCCTTTTGGTTCTCCACTTACATTGCTTATTTGCACTGCTCATGGCCTTGAAAACCCTGAGTTACGCTTTTTTGAAAAAATTGTATTGGAGTACAGTTGATTTACAGTATTATGTTGGTTTCTGCTGTACAGAAAAATGAAATCATTTATACATGTACATTTATCCACTTTTTTTAGAGTCTTTTCTCGTGTAGGTCATTGCAGAGTTCCCTATCAGTAGACCCTTATTAGTTATCTATTTTATATAGAGTATATATGTCAATCCCATTATCCCAGCTTATCCCTCCTCTCACAACCCCAATAAGCATGTTTGTTTTCTACATATGTGACTCTTTATGTTTTGTAAATAAGTTTATTTGTACCATTTTTTTTCGATTCCACATATAAATGATATTATATGTGTCTTCTCTATACTTCTTACTTGACAGATCTCTGTCCATTGGTGCCTCACTTTGAAATTAACTTGTATTCTGTAAATAAACCAGTGTCCTTGAGCCTATCAACTCCTTCAGGCTATAGACTTTTATGTTGTTGCCTGATTTCTTTATTTGGCTGTCACTATTGGCTAAATTACTATATAATTGCAAAATCAGTCTTTTCCTTTTTTGTTTGTTTTTGTTCTGTTTTGTTTTTAGTGCTCTACTTCTGTGGCTATTTTAGTAATTGTCCCCAGCTCTTCTGCTACTCAGAGCCCACCCAACCCCGACTCAGTCCATTCCTTTGGTGAGCACTGTGTATTCTCCACCAGTGTGTCATAGACAATGGCTATAAAGGGCAAAGATGCAACTCTTATTATGACTCGCTATTGTTTGGTTGGTTAGGATTCGCTGACTTTCTGTTGCTACGTGATTGTAGGAGAGAAGGAAGGGAGGATAAAGGAAACAAATAGAGAAGGCACACCTTAGAAGGAGATACCTACCTGGAAACAGTTGTCAGTGAATGGCCTCTAGTGTGCTAGATTTCAACAGAAAGTTTTGCTGTTTCTTTTCAACTACATGATATAGTTTTCTTCCATTTCATATATTGTAGATAATAATCCAGGCCAAATGTCTTGACTAGCTTGTGTGGCCACATTAATTTCCTAAGTAGATGGTTATAATATCCTCACGACTTTTATCTTTGTCATTCTTTCTCTAAACCACAATTTTAATATGCTTGTGAGAATATTGACCTGCCTTTTTACATGCAAATTTAAGAGAAAGTTTCAGAGTCTCTTGAATGTTCTTTGATAAAAAGAAAAGCAAACATGAACAAGGTATTATTAATATTCATAATAAAAAAACAATTTGAGGAAGGTTAGAACAAAGACATGCTGAATCAACCATAATCAATCTATACTGGTTGTATTTTGTGGGCACAACTTTTCCTAATGGGATTGTTAATTTTAATGAAGGATTTAGTCTCACTGCCTACTCACAGCTTCTATTTCTGTGCAGTTAGATTTAAGAAGAGTGGGTAGCGTTCCATTTTGTTTAATGAACAGATAAGAATATATCACATAAATATAAGCAAACACATGTATATATTATACACATTTTATTAGCATAATATGATATGAGTACCATTATTCAGAAAATAAGCTGCGTATTTGAAATCAGACTGATCAGATTATATTTCCAACGTTATTCTTGGTTTATTTAAACATTTTTATGTTTAAGCATTAAAACATAAACAGATTGTTTTATTTAGTTTTAGTCTACCATTGTTCCTTCCACTCTTCAGTAGAAGCCATGATATTTTGTTTGTTCACATACTAGAAAATATATATGCTTTGAGGCCTTTGGAAAAGAATAATCTTAAATCTTTAATAAGAGAAGCATCTTCCTTACCACCCATCATCTCATACTCAGGAGCTGGCACATAATTTGTTCATGAATAAAAATCTTATTTTTAACTCTATAATATAAGCTTTGCTGCTGCTGCTGCTAAGTCGCTTCAGTCATGTCCAACTCTGTGCGACCCCATGGACTGCAGCCTACCAGGCTTCTCCGTCCATGGGATTCTCCAGGCAAGAACACTGGAGTGGGTTGCCATTTCCTTCTCCAATGCATGAAAGTGGAAAGTGAAAGTGAAGTCGCTCAGTCGTGTCTGACTCTTAGCGACCCCATGGACTGCAGCCTACCAGGCTCCTCCATCCATAGGATTTTCTGGGCAACAGTACTGGAGTTGGGTGTCATTGCCTTCTCCAGTATAAGCTTTAGGCATGTACTATCTTATTGTGGTACTACGTTTTATTTCCAATGAAAGAAGTCCCATAAATTGTTGAGACTACCAGTGACACCATTTGGTTTCCAAAACAAAAACTGCTAGAAGAATTCTAGGCAATGACTTCAGAGGATATTGTAATGCCCTTAGCTGCCACTGCCCACCCAAGGAGCAGAGAGTTTCTTTCTCTTTATGATAATTCTTATATCTGATTTCATTTAATAGAGCAGATAACTTCATATACACATTTGCTTTTTCCCAGACAGAATCTGTAGCCATCATCTCTTTCACACTTCTTTTCTGGTATCCAGTACCAGGAGGAGACCTCTTTTTGCCCGTGTCAGGATTGTGAGTATTCTCATTGCACTTTGCCTAAAGCTACTGCTCCTGCCCTCCTCCCCCAGGAACAAAACTCCTATAAATCAGTGGACCAAAGGGATGTGGAATATAGACATTCACTAGAAGTCAAAAGGTTTCTGCTTTTTACAACTTTGCCTCCAAAAATATTAATAAAAAGTGATGTATTATAGTTATCTTTGAGTTTATTCCCCATTTTTAAAAAGGGGTGTGTCCCAAAGCTCTGGAAACAGAACAGTAATTATATGAACATTTATCTTGGAAGGAGGAAATAAAACAGTTTGAAACTGGGAATGTCTCTGATGACTATGGAATAGAGAAATGTCAACTTAATTCAACAATTCTTCACATTTGTATTGGACTTTTTTTTTCCTTTTTGGCTTGCAGAAGTTCTTTATATTAAGCATATCATTTTGATCCCACAACCACCACAAAAATCTAAGACATTATTTTCATTTTTCATAAAAGGAACCTTTTGGTAGTCAAATTGTGTGTTCATTTTTATATAGCTGGTGATTAAGTCAGAAGTCAAGTTCAAGTTTCCAGGCCCCTAGTTGAAAAGCTATTTTCACTATAACACATGGGCTCCATTTAGATTATTTAAAATAAGTATCTAATAATTAGCAACATTTTCTGTTAACCCAATTTTCCAATGATTCATCAAAGACCAGTAATTTTATCATATGTTTTGTGAAAAATATGACACAGTTATTAAGAAAATGGGCTTTGTGGTCAGAGCTGGGTTTCAAATCCATGTCTTCTTGACCTTAGATAACTTACCTCACCCAACTTCATGTGTGAATTGGTACCATAAACCCTGTGTTAGTGAAGGTTAGATAAGGTGTATAGCGATGGTTCAGATGAAGGTAGCTCTCCCTCTCCTCTTCCTTCTCCACTGTTACTGTTTTCTTTACTACCTGATAAACAACTCCTGAACTTAGGGTTTAGAAGAACTTTCATTGTACTTCCTCTTACAGTTCTATGTTGATTGAGCTTGGCTGGGTGGTTCTTTTGCTCCTTTTGGCTGGGGCTACCATCCTCTGGGCACTCCACTGGCCTGTAGTATCCAGGATGACTCACCCACATGTCTGGAGCTTCCATGGGATGGCTAGAAGGCTATGCTCAGCAGGGATGCTGAGATGGCTGGCTGTGTTTTCCTCCACTTGGTCTTTCCAATAGGACTTCTTACATGGTGTCTCAGGGCAAAACTAGAAGTTTCTAGACCTTCTTAAGGCTAAGTTCTATAAGTGGCAGATTGTTAACTCTGCCATGTTCTGTGGGTTATAGGTATTCACAGGACCAACCTGTTTTCAGTGATGGAGGGGACTGTGCCTAAGGGTGGTCATCTTTGGAGATGACCAACTGTCATAGTTATTCCAGTTGTTCAAAGCATTTAACGGTGTCTTTCCCATGCTTTTGCTGTGGTGTCATGAATAAGACAACTCCAGTCCATGAGCAGAGGACTTGTGTCTGTCTCTGCCACTCCATGAGTTAATAGAGGGTAACCTGGTTGCTCTTCTAAAGAACTTGTTAGTGTCCACTCTTCTCTCTCATGTTGAGCTTCATGTGGTAGAGGAGCTGGTGGAACATGTCTGGGTAGGGTTTTGTGGTAATGATGCCTCACATTTGAGTTTTTAACTTTAAACCACTTTTGCATATATTTTTTCTCTTCTCTCTGAAATACACATAGTTTTGACCTATATACCCATTCTACAGATAGAGAAACTGAGTCTAGGACTTTAAATAACCTTTGCAATGGCATGAAGCTTGAAAAAAAGTAGAAATAGAGTCTCATTGCAGGGGCTCTGCAACTGAGATATTGCCTCCCCATCTTGCTTCCATTCTAGAGATAAATGTGGTGAAATGGAATGGGAGTGGGGATGGTGGGAGCAGAAGGGAAGAGTAATGAGTGGAGGGTGTTAAGGGGAAGCGTGGCATGATAGACAGGACCTGAGCTCTCCCTGTTTCCTAATTCTGCTACTTTCTACTTTGTGAACTTCAACCTTTAACTTCTCTACTCTTCAGCCTTCATTGGCTTTATTTGGGGAATATACTATCTATTCCATGAAAAAGAGGAGAATCATACTTGCCTTAATGACTTCATAGGCTTATCATGAATGTTAAATTAAGTAATCATAGGGCCCAGAAGAGGACCTGGCATACAGAAGATGTTCAAAACATGTTAATTCTTTTTTCCTCTTTCCTTATATTTCTGAAGGGATCTTCTTTCTTCAGCACAGAGCTGAACACTTACTCTATTTTTTTTAAATTTAATTTTATTCACATAAAATTGATATACAATGAAATGTGTTAATTTTCAATGTTGTGTTAATATGTGATTCAGTTATACATGAATTGTGCTTAGTTGCTCAGTTCTGTCTGACTCTTTGCAACCCCGTGGAATGTAGCCCGCCAGGCTCCTCTGTTCATGGGGATTCTCCAGGCAAGAATACTGGAGTGGGTTGCCATGCCCTCCTCCCCGGGATCTTCCCAACCCAGGGATTGAACCCAAGTCTCCCACATGACAGGTGGATTCCTTACTGTCTGAGCCACCATGGAAGCCCATACATAGATTAGATTGGCCAAAAATTGTTTCAGGTCTTTCTGTAACATGGAAAAACTCAAACTTTTTTGCCAACCCAATATATATATATATATATATATATATATATAATTTTTCATGTTCTTTTCCATTATGCCTTATCACAGGATGTTGAATATAGTTCCCTGTGCCATACGGTGGGACCTTGCTTTTTATCCATTCTATATGTATTCATTTGCATCTGCTAATCCCAAACTCCCACTTTATCCCTCCTCCTCCCCCTGCGTCCCCTTAAAACCACAAGTCTGTTCTCTCTGAGTCAGTTTTTGTTTCATAGATAGATGCGTTTTTATCGTATTTGATTCCACATATGAGGGACAGCATATGGTATTTGTCTTTCTCTTTCTGACTTACTTAGTACAGTAATCTCTAGTTGCATCCATGTTGCTGCAAATGGGATTGTTTAGTTATTTTTTATGGCTTAGTAGTATTTCACTGTTTATATGAACCACATCTTCTTTACTCATTCATTTATTGGTGGACATTTAGGTTGCTTCCATGTCTTGCTAACAGTGCTGCAGTGAACATAGGGATGTATATGTCTTTTTAATTTTTTGTTAATAAAAATTTATAAAATATTTATTATATCATCAAATGCATTGAGGATTATCATTGTGCTTTGTGTTATCATAAATGAGTGGAAAAGTTGAGGGTTACTTGCGTGGTTTCCCATCAGGGATTCTTTTATGGTTGCCCACTTCAGAGAAATGCAACTTGGGAAAAGTTGACATCTTTTCCCTTGAAACACAGAACCAGTTATTCCTTAACAGGAGTGGTGATGTGAATGAATCCCTCTGTCCAGAAGGTAGCCGACAGAGTCTTTACCACACATACCACAAAAACCGTAGTTGGCAGACCCGCCAGGATTCTCCACCTACCTCAGGAGGATGGGAAAGGACCATGGCTTACTTTTATAAATGGCTGCTTCAGAAGATTATTCTAAGCATTGGGGTAGATTCTACCAGGCTCACATCAGTCCCAAATTTAAAATTGTAGACTTTATATACTAGAACTTTCTAAGCCTTCTGGCCCCTCCTTTTGGCTGGCATCGAAGAGAAGCTTTCTTCATTTGCATTTGGTACTGCTCTCTGGCAGCCTGACTCTGGCCTCAGAAACTTCTGTTCCAGAAAAGGGAAGGTTGGACTCACTCCCACAAGGATATAGGAAAATGTTAGAGCATCTTCTTTGCCTAAATCAAGTCAGGACAGCTGAAATGTGACCTTGGAATTGAACAGTGACTCTTCCCTGGCAGCAGTGCTCTGCTCACAGATCTTTTGTGTTCTGATCTGATGGTGTCTGGTGGTTCTGAAGCAGGGCTCAGCTTCCGCCAGTGATGGAGTATCTGTGAGTTGTGGTATTATTGGGAGGTTGGGCTTTTGTGTGTGTGAACAGAAAGAGAGCTCTGGGGTGAGAATGAGAGTTCAGAGAGTCTCTTATCAACCACTTCTAGGCATGGTTATGTCAAAACCAACTTGAGCAGATATATTTATTTTTTCCTTTTTGAAAGCCTCTGGAAAAAAATTATAGCTTTTCTAAGTAACCTTTCCTGCCAAGAACTCTGTCCTCATTGCTAATAAATATATCTCCAGTCTAAAAACCAGGCTTCTGTTCTCTTGTTTGTTTAATCAGGAGATGTGGGGATTGGACTGAACAGTGATGCTTCAGGTATTGGAAAGTACTGGATGGATGATATTAGCTCACGGCAACTACCTTCCCCATGTTATGGAGTCCCAATTCTTGAACTCAGGGTCTGTGAAATCATTTTTTCCTAGAGAAATTAAAAATAATATTTTAGTGGGTTATGGCCAAGGTCAAACACGAGGAGACTTCCTCCTCATTTCAGGGCCTAAGCCCTCCATTTCAGAGAACCAGTGGAATAAACAAAATGAGGTTAAACATTCATGGGGCAGAAATAGAAATTTGTATCATGTCTCTGTTTCATTGCTCTTAAAAGAAATAAGTCTGTGAAAATAAATGTTATGAGTGCATGTTTCTTTATATGCACTGATTTCATTTGTATTTTCTAAACTTAACATTAAAAATTCCCAATTCCTAATGGGTAGCGAACTTGCTTTAGGTTAAAGTTGCATACTTAAAGTGCCTTGCACAGTCGATAATGAATGATTGTATGTAGTTTTTGGCAATTGGTATGTGCTGGATGCTGTATTTAGTGTTATTATCCCCCTTAAAACCTCTGTGCCTGGTAAGTCCATAGCCATGTCACAAAATAATGACTGGCACATTAATGCAAAGCCTGACCTGTCCTGGGAAGGCCTGGCCTGGCCTTGGGGGAGCTCAGTGGCAGTTTTAGGGTCTGGGTCAACATCTATACAGTTGTCTATTTTCTGTTTCACTGCTGTGACTGTGGGCTTCCAAGCTGGCAGATATATTTATCCTCCTGCCAATGCAGGAGACACAAGAGATGAGGGTTCGATCTCTGGGTCACGAAGCTCCCCTGGAGTAGGAAATGGCAAGCCACTCTAGTATTCTTGCCTGGAAAATTCCATGGACAGAGGAGCCTGGTGAGCTACAGTCTATGGGGTCTCAAAGAGTTGGACCTGCCTGAGTGACCGAGCATATGTGCAATACACTCTGACTGTGACTAGCAGCAGATACTTGCTTTAAAGGCAAATAAAAGTAAATTGGAGAGAATTTGTTTCCGATATGGGTTCTTTTCCACTGAGGAATTAGCAGGCATTGAGATGCCCAGGACGGCAGAGCCTGCCTCAGAGGCAGTTGGCCTCATGCTCCTCACCGCCTCAAAGTTTTGGGAGGCATGTCTGGCACGGTTGCTCAGCACCCTTGAAGGGTGGCATCTCTTCTGTGAGGTTGTGAACTCAGACAAGGACAACATCATGTCCATTCCTGTGCTGGAGGCCAAGGCTCAGCCCTCTGGGGTTCCAACTAGGAGTGAAACGAAAAGTGGGCCACCCTCCTCCACCTGCCCTGCTCACATGGGGTCTGGGCTTCTCTCCAGGGGGTCACCCAAGGTCCAAGTTCTGGGAGCTTGCCCCAAGCAGGGGCTGTCCTGAATGCGCGCTTCCCCTCTTCTCCTAGGCATGTTTTCTTCCTTATTCCATGTCCTTGGGGCACTGCTCTGTGGCCAGCTCACCAAAAGATGGATTGTTTCTGATAAAGGTTTATCCCAAAGCTGTGGGTTAAGAGGTACTCTGCCTGGGAAACATTTGCACATTTCATCAAAACCACAAAGAAAAATCCGATGTTTTCCTGTGCTCTGGAGTCTGTGCTCTGATTTCATCTCAGGAATCTGATATTTGCAGATATCCTGTAATTCCTCTGTTTAAAACCCCTCTCCTTAGATCGAAGTTAAAGCAAAAGCAAAACAAAACAAAAAAAAAAAGCAGTCTTTGCCATGGCATAGTAGTTGGATCTGATAGGGTCTCCCTTCTCCTCTGGCTTCCTTTTTCACAACCTGCTCCAACCTTTCCTCTGCTTGCAAAGCTCATTGCTGGCTGCTCATCTCCCATCTCCAGGATAAAGCCTCCTCTTCTTTCAGGTCTTATCTTAAGCCTCCTTCCTCCAGAGATGGAGTCAGCCCCCACAATGTGCTCCCATGGGAATGTCTTAGTTACCTGGGGCTGCTGTAACAAATATCACAGACTGGGTGGCTTAAACCACAGGTGGTCATTTCTCATAATTCCAAAATCAAGATGCCTGGCATTTCAGTGTCTGGTGAGGAATCTCTTCCTGGCTTGCAAACTGCCAATTTCTTGCTATGTCCTCTCCTGTGTCTTTCTTTATAAGGTTGCAAATTCCATTCATGAGAGCTATAAGCTTATGCCTTCATTACCTCCCAAAGTCCCCACCTCCAAACACCTTGACATTGGAGGTTAGAGCTTCAACTTATGAATTTTGGGGATAACACAAACATCCAGTCCATGGAGAACATTATTTGCCTCCTTTGTAGCTTTCGTGTCATTTGCTGTTATTGACTTTGGGTCTGATCATTGGCTTCATACATGTGGATAGTGTGTTCATGCTATTCTGTATGGAGCAGTATGGAGCACAGAGCTGTTCTGTATGGAGCACAGAGCTGGCACATAGAAGGTGGTCAGTAAACATGCCCTGGGTAAAAGCAGGAAAACAAAGGAAAGGTGCTGGGATCTGGTCAGACTGGGGATAGTGGTACCTAGAGCAGTCTTGGAGAGTGTATTAGTCTCCTAATGCTGGCTCTAACAATTTGCCATGTATTCAGTGGCTTGCAGCAACATACATTTATGGTCTTTACAGTTCTGGAGGTAAGCAGTCTGAAATGGACAATAGTTCAAAGGTCAAGGTGTCAGCAGTACTGATTCCTTCTGGAGGCCCTTGTGGACAATCCATTTCCCTGTCTTTTCTAGCTTCTAAGGACCACCTGCATTCCTTGGCTCATGGCACCCTTCCAGCAATTGGGTCACTCTGACTCCTGCTTCCATTGCCACATCTCCTCCTCTGGTACTGATCTTCCTTGCCTCCCTCTTACAGAGATCCATGTGATAAAATTGGATCCACTTGGGTGACCCAGGATCATCCCCTGTCCCCATCTCAAGACCCCTGACTTGGTCATACCTTCAACATCCCTTTTGCCATGTAAGGTAACATTCTCCGAGGTTTCAGGGACTAGGCTGTGGACAGCTTAATCATGATGGGGAACACTATCTGACTAATCAGAGAGAGTTCTGGGGACATGGAAAGATTGTGTCACATCTCAATTAGAACCAGAAGGGTCAGGGCATAATGGGGCATAATGGCGGTCAGAAGTGTCATAACAAGTTGGGGGGGGCACATTTATGTTGGGTTAAGTTGTTCTGGGGTTGAAGTAAGAGGTATGACCCAGCAGGTCCTTTTAATGTGGATGTAAGGAGGCATCATTCTATAACCAACTCCCTACGTTGTGGGCTACAGTCCATAGGGTCGCAGAGTCGGACATGACTTCACTTTCCCTTTCACTTTTTACTTTCATGCATTGGAGGTAGAAATGGCAACCCACTCCAGTATTGTTGCCTGGAGAATCCCAAGGACGGAGGAGCCTGGTGGGCTGCCATCTATGAGGTCGCACAGAGTCTGACACGACTGATGCACCTTAGCAGCAGCAGCAGTATGTGCTTCATCTGTCCACTTGGAGACTGTCTGACTGCTACATTCGCATGTGGGTGATCGAGTTTCTTCCACAACTACTTAAATGGGGATATCAAGATGTCAGGAGTGGATTCAGATTGTGGGCTGGGGGAAGACTAAAGGGATATCCATAGTCCAGGATAAATGAATTTAGAGTTATCTTCCTTGGCAGACTCAGAGGAAGGAAATAAAAATGAGAAAGTAAGATAGAAACATACAAGGGTAATGGCCATCAAAAACTCTGTAGTGGGGAGAGCATTATTTCTCTCTGACTATTACCTTATTGGTTGGAATTGAGGAAGGAAGAAGTAGGTTTTCCAGGGACCAGGACTGGATCTGTTGATCCAGTAGGGGAATAAGCAGAAGCAAGTCAAATGTTCTGTGGGTGCTCTGGTTGGTCTGAGCAAACGATGCCACTGTAAACCTGTCAGTCATGCTGCTGCATGTGCTGTGCACGCTCGCTCAGTTGTGTCCGACTCTGCAGCCCCTTGGACTGTAGCCCACTGCCAGCCTCCTCTTGTCCATGGAATTTTCCAGGGTTGAAATTTCCTTCTCCATATAAAAGAAAATTTTAAAGTTGAACTGCGTTCAACATTGTCTTGCCCCTGCATTTTATAACTTAGAAAACTAAGGCCTAGAAAGTTCAAGTGGGTTGTCCAAAGACACATGGCCAGGTGGTGTCAGAATTTAGACTAGAAACCAGGGCTCTTGACTTCAGTCCTGAAATGGTCTCATGTATTAGTGTCCCATATACTGTTGAATGCCTGTTGTAGAGAAGCGTGGGGCTAGGACACATGTCCACTGTCTCCATCACAAAAACACAGATTGCTTTTGGTTTGATGGAGCCCTGAGTGGTTTTGTTTGAGAAACCGATGGACAAAAAGAAGCTTTATATGAGTAGCATAGGCAGGAGGTGGGACATGCATACCCGCTGTGTGATTGGGTGTAGATTCAAAAATAGCTAGTCCTAAACAATAGCAATGCAGTTAAACTCACCCACTTGTCAATATAGCATTGTGATTACACCATCTTCTAAATGTGGCTGTCATGAAATCAAGGGAGGTCATATGACTGGCTGATAGGAAGGCAGCTGCACAGGGTCAAGTTCATTATTATTCCCCTTTCAGCATGGAGTCCATTTTCTTCCCTGGCAGTAAGAGAATAGTTTCTCTAGAATATCCATGCAGCTTTTGGGGTTGAATTCCTAAACTGCTTTGAACACTTCATCAGTAATGTGATGGGTCAATTAGTAAGCAATGAACACATGGCTTTATTGACAGAACAACTGCAGATACCCAGATAGGACTCTGAAAGTTTCAATTACCTTTTCCTAATATAGTAACATATCTGAAAGGATTTTAGAGTAATTCTGGAGCAAGTAACATGAGATGAACATGACTTCAAGTAGCCTTAGCAGAAAATAGGATGTGATGGGGGGGAACTGCAGAACCGTAGAGTATGGGGAAAAGCAGATCTTTGCAGAAGAGGAAGTGAATATACACTTGAGATATTCTGTGACTGCCTACTTCCAGGTCGCCAAGTTTCAGAATGAATGAAGGCCTTCTTCACTCCCAGTATAAGCTTATATAAAGAAAACATATACTCAGATATTTCAGTGGGCCTTTAACTATTCATGGATATTATCCCACAATAAATGCTTTGTGTAGCTGATTGGAATGCTTTTGCTGTCTAAAGACCTTGGGTTCCTAGTGAGTTTTCTTTTTTAATTTAAAGTGATGACGGTGGGGGCATGGGTGGAGGCTGCTTATTGGATTTTAATTTAATGCTATAAAATTTGAAGGGGTTGGGAAATTTTTATGTTCTTTTAATTGAAGTCTGCATAATTTAAAGGAGATAGGAAATTAACATAGAATAAAATTACTCTATGTAAAAAATTATTTTTAACATTCGTCACAGTTTTTAATGTCAACATCATTAATGGCATGATCATAAAACAGCCATTAGCTTTGCCGATGCTGGATTTATTTAGTGAAAATGATGTAGAGACATAACTAATGAGGTAAGTTAAAGAAAAGACAGTTTGCAACCTCACCTCAAATTGCCAGTTATTTGACCCTTCTTAGGCAGCGCTAGGTGTATTAGGTGTTCCAAATGGAATGCAGTTTAGAATTTACAAGGCAGAAACAGAATTACAGATACTTAAAACAAGCTTATGGTTATCAAAGGGGAAATGTGTGTGGGGGGGAAATAAATCAGGAGCTTGGGATTAACACATACACATTACTATATATAAGATAGATAACCAACAAGGATCTACCGTATAGTACAGGGAACTCTACTCAGTTTTCTATGAGAACCTGTATGGGAAGAAGAGTCTGAAAAAGAATGGATATACGTATATATTAAAATCAAATCACTTTGTGCTATGAAACTAACACAACATTGTAAATCAACTATAATCCAATAAATTGTTTTAAAAATACAAAAGAACATAGGAAATCATTAAATTCCAGCACCATTTGATATTATTGAAAAGAGTGCTAAATTGAAGACCCTTGGGAAAGAGGATATTTAGGGAGAAACAAATAACCCTAAGGTTTAAGCAAGAACTTGGGAAGGTCTGAATGTCATCTTACTGTAGACTTTTGCTCTAGACTCTTATTGTAGAATCTACACTGGCTGTTCTTTCATCTACTAAGTATCTCTGTCATTCAGTGTTCTTTGGCAAACATTCAAGCCTTTCTTTGTTCAAATTCATTCTACAGAACTTTACTTTCAGAGTCATGTTTTCCCAATTTTTTTGACTGCCAACCACAGTAAGAAATATACTTTATATTTCAACTTAGTGCATGTATACGTGTGAATATATACACATAGAGAACACATACACAAAACAAATTTTTTAAAAACAATGCTATACCACCAGATGAGATGAAGACAAGCTCGATGAGTCAGCCATTACATATATTCCTCATATTCCCTCCATCAGGTATCCCCAACCCTGCCACAATTCCATCCTGGATCAGTTGCAATATGTATATTCTTGCTAAGCATCTGTGGAATGTACTGTGGTATTTTCTTTCTTTTTAAGTTGATTTTTATTGGAATATAGTTGCTTTACAATGTTGTGTGAATTTCTACTGTATAACAAAGTGAATCAGCCATTCATATACATATGTCCTCTCTCTTTTGGATTTTCTTCCCATTTAAGTCACTATAGAGCACTGAGTCGGGCCCCCTAGTTATCAGTAGGTTCTCATTAGTTAACTAATTTGTACATAGTAGTGTATATATGTCAAGCCCAATCTCCCAATTCATCCCACCCTCACATCTTGGTGTCTGTACGTTTGTTCTCTGTGTCTGTGTCTCAATTTCTGTTCTGCAAATAAGATCATCTGTATCATTTTTCCACTGTGGTGTTTTCTAGTCTACCCTCTTCTTAAGGAATATCAGTTTTAGAAAAATTGTTTTGGATAATTGCAGTTCAGTTCAGTCACTCAGTCGGGTCTGACTCTTTGCAACCCCATGAACCGCAGCACGCCAGGCCTCCCTGTCCCATCACCAACTCCCGGAGTTCACTCAAACTCACATCCATCGAGTCGGTGATGCCATCCAGCCATCTCATCCTCTGTCGTCCCCTTCTCCTCCTGCCCCCAATCCCTCCCAGCATCAGGATCTTTTCAAATGAGGCAGCTCTTCGCATCAGGTGGCCAAAGTATTGGAGTTTTAGCTTCAACATCAGTCCTTCCAATGAACAGCCAGGACTGATCCCTTTAGGATGGACTGGTTGGATCTCCTTGCAGTCCAAGGGACTCTCAAGAGTCTTCTCCAACACCACAGTTCAAAAGCATCAATTCTTTGGTGCTCAGCTTTCTTTATAGTCCAACTCTCACATCCATACATGACTACTGGGAAAACCATAGCCTTGACTAGACAGACCTTTGTTGACAAAGTAATGTCTCTGCTTTATAATATGCTATTGGTCATAGGTTGGTCATAACTTTAATAGGTTAGTCATAACTTTCCTTCCAAGGAGTAAGTGTCTTTTAATTTCATGGTGGCAATCACCATCTGCAGTGATTTTGGAGCCCAGAAAAATAAAGTCAGCCACTGTTTTCACTGTTTCCCCATCTATTTGCCATGAAGTGACGGGACCAGATGCCATGATCTTAGTTTTCTGAATGTTGAGCTTTAAGCCAACTTTTTCACTCTCCTCTTTCACTTTCATCAAGAGGCTCTTTAGTTCTTCTTTACTTTCTGCCATAAGGGTGGTCTCAAAATAATTTTAATCCTCAACTAATATATCACTTCCCACAATTTGAAAAAATTTCCAGAAAATGGCAGTAAATGTAGTTGGATGAATTAAGATACCTCTTTCACAAGCTTCTTCTCATGCCATTGTTCTATCTAAAGGATCTAAGAGTGGACAATGATTTTTTTTTCCATTAGAATAGAGCTTGGTGTTCAGTGTTATCTTCTCCAGCAGCTTGTCTTTACAGACCTCACAGTGGAAATTCAGTCTGTTTACAATCACCACCCATCTCTCCCTGCATTCTCCCTCTCTCTGGAATTTTTCTTAGCACTCTCTCCTAAGACTGCAAATTCAGTGTTGTATTTGTCTCCACTTCAGGCTCACATCCCCTTCTTCCACCAGGTATATCTAGATAGATTCAATCCTCCACCATTATCCTTTCTCAGACCTCCCTACAGCACAGCTGTGGGAAAATATGGTCATTGCTGGTGCCAGCACTATAATCATTGAGTGTCTGGCACCACTCTTTTTTTTTTTTTTTTTTGATAAAATTAAATCATAAAGTTATGAGAATTCCATATTCTCTACGTCTTTGCCAACAAACCCTTGGTATTCTCTTTTTTTTTTAAAACTTAACCTCTCTTGTGGGTGGGCTTCCCTGGTGACTCAGCAGTAAAGCATCTGCCTGAAATGGATTTGATGCGGGTTTGATCCTTAGGTCAAGAAGATCCCCTGGAGAAGGAAATGGCAACCCACTCCAGTGTTCTTGCCTGGGAAATTCTGTGGACAGAGGAGCCTGGTGGGTACAGTCTATCGGGTCACAAAAGAGTCAGACATGACTTAGCAAATAAACCACCACCACTCTGGTGGATGGTAGCAGTATTGAACTGTGGTTTTGTTTGCATTTCCCTGATGACTAATGAAACTGATATGCAGTTGTTTATTTGCCATTTAAATATTCTCTTTTTTGATATGGTCTGTTCAAGTCATTTGCCCATTTTTCCAATGGGTTATATCTCTTTGTTCTTATTTATTTGTAGAATTCTTTATATATTATGGATCCAAGTCTAAATTGGATATAGGAATTGTGTTGCAGGAAAGGGGACCCCTTCCAGGGCCTGCAACTGGGCTCTTGTGTAACACTCAGAAATGAATTGTCTGAGGAGACACATGTGCTGACAAAGCAAGAGGTTTTATTGGGAAAGGGCACCCAGGTGGAGAGCAGTAGGGTAAGGGAACCCAGGAGAACTTGTCTGTCACATGGCTTGCAGTCTCAGGTTTTATGGTGATGGGATTAGTTGTCTTTAGCCAGTAATTCTGACTCAGAGTCCTTCCTGGTGGTGCATAAATGGATGCCGGAGAAAAGGATTCTGGGAGGTGGTCCAACATGTGGTGTCACCTTTTGACCTTTCCCAAACTCTAAGGCTTGGTGGAGGCTTATTAGTTCCGTGTTCCTTACTGGGACCTCCTGTCGTAAAACAACTTATGCAAATAGTTACTATGGTGCCTGGCCAGGGTAGACAGTTTCAATCAGTGTGCTTCCCCTAACAATTGCAAATATATTTTCCTACCCTGAAACTTAATCTCTTCATTCTCTTTAATGTGTCTTTTGAGAATAAAGCTGAGTTTTCAGCATTTCCCCTTAATGCTTAGCTGAGTCCACTTTAAGAATCCTTTACCTATTCCAAATTATGAAGATACATGTTCCTATGTTTTTAAAGTAGATACTTTGTTGTCTTTTATATTTATGTTTGAAGTCCCTCAGAAGTTGATTTTGGTTTATGATTTGAGTAAAGACTCAAGAGTCATTTTACCCCCAGTAGATACCCAGATTAGATCAGATCAGATCAGTTGCTCAGTCGTGTCCGACTCTCTGCGACCCCTAGGCATCCCTGTCCAACACCAACTCCCGGAGTTCACTGAGACTCACGTCGATCGAGTCAGTGATGTCATCCAGCTATCTCATCCTCTGTTGTCGCCTTCTCCTCTGGCCCCCAATCCCTCCCAGCATCAGAGTCTTTTCCAATGAGTCAACTCTTCGCATGAGGTGGCCAAAGTACTGGAGTTTCAGCTTTAGCATCATTCCTTCCAAAGAAATCCCAGGGCTGATCTCCTTCAGAATGGACTGGTTGGATCTCCTTGTAGTCCAAGGGGCTCTCAAGAGTCTTCTCCCACACCACAGTTCAAAAGCATCAATTCTTCGGCACTCAGCCTTCTTCACAGTCCAACTCTCACATCCATACATGACTACGGGAAAAACCATAGCCTTGACTAGACGAACCTTTGCTGGCAAAGTAATGTCTCTGCTTTTGAATATGCTATCCAGGTTGGTCATAACTCTCCTTCCAAGGAGTAAGTGTCTTTTAATTTCATGGCTGCAGTCACCATCTGCAGTGATTTTGGAGCCCCCCAAAATAAAGTCTGACACTGTTTCCACTGTTTCCCCATCTATTTCCCAGGAAGTGATGGGACCAACGCCATGATCTTCGTTTTCTGAATGTTGAGCTTTACGCCAACTTTTTCACTCTCCACTTTCACTTTCATCAAGAGGATTTTTAGTTCCTCTTCACTTTCTGCAATGAGGGTGGTATCATCTGCATATCTGAGGTTATTGATATTTCTCCCGGCAATCTTGATTCCAACTTGTGTTTCTTCCAGTTCAGTGTTTCTCATGATGTACTCGGCATAGAAGTTAAATAAACAGGGTGACAATATACAGCCTTGACGTACTCCTTTTCCTATTTGGAACCAGTCTGTTGTTCCATGTCCAGTTCTAACTTTTGCTTCCTGACCTGCATACAAATTTTTCAAGAGGCAGATCAGGTGGTCTGGTCTTCCCATCTCTTTCAGAATTTTGCACAGTTGATTGTGATCCACACAGTCAAAGGCTTTGGCATAGTCCATAAAGCAGAAATAGATGTTTTTCTGGTACTCTCTTGCTTGTTCCATGATCCAGTGGATGTTGGCAATTTGATCTCTGATTCCTCTGACTTTTCTAAAACCAGCTTGCACATCAGGAAGTTCATGGTTCACATATTGCTGAAGCCTGGCTTGGAGAATTTTGAGCATTACTTTACTAGTGTGTGAGATGAGTGCAATTGTGCGGTAGTTTGAGCATTCTTTGGCATTGCCTTTCTTTGGGATTGGAATGAAAACTGACCTTTTCCAGTCCTGTGGCCACTGCTGAGTTTTCTAAATTTGCTGGCATATTGAGTGCAGCACTTTCACAGCATCATCTTTCAGGATTTGGAATAGCTCAACTGGAATTCCATCACCTCCGCTAGCTTTGTTCATAGTGATGCTTTCTAAGGCCCACTTGACTTCACATTCCAGGATGTCTGGCTCTAGGTGAGTGATCACACCATCATGATTATCTGGGTTGTGAAGCTCTTTTTTGTACAGTTCTTCTGTGTATTCTTGCCATCTCTTCTTAATATCTTCTGCTTCTGTTAGGTCCATACCATTTCTGTCCTTTATCGAGCCCATCTTTGCATGAAATGTTCCTTTGGTATCTCTGATTTTCTTGAAGAGATCTGTAGTCTTTCCCATTCTGTTGTTTTCCTGTATTTCTTTGCATTGATCGCTGAGGAAGGCTTTCTTATCTCTTCTTGCTATTCTTTGGAACTCTGCATTCAGATGCTTATATCTTTCCTTTTCTCCTGTGCTTTTCACTTCTCTTCTCTTCACAGCTCTTTGTAAGGCCTCCCCAGACAGCCATTTTGCTTTTTTGCATTTCTTTTCCATGGGGATGGTCTTGATCCCTGTCTCCTGTACAATATCACGAACCTCATTCCATAGTTCATCAGGCACTCTATCAGATCTATTTCTCTAATCTTAAATCTATTTCTCACTTCCACTGTATAATCATAAGGGATTTGACTTAGGTCATACCTGAATGATCTAGTGATTTTCCCTACTTTCTTCTATTTAAGTCTGAATTTGGCAATAAGGAGTTCATGGTCTGAGCCACAGTCAGCTCCTGGTCTTGTTTTTGCTGACTGTATAGAGCTTCTCCATCTTTGGTTGCAAAGAATATAATCAATCTGATTTCGGTGTTGACCATCTGGTGATGTCCATGTTTGGAGTCTTCTCTTGTGTTGTTGGAAGAAGGTGTTTCTTATGACCAGTGCATTTTCTTGGCAAAACTCTATTCGTCTTTGACCTGCTTCATTCCGTATTCCCAGGCCAAATTTGCCTGTTACTCCAGGTGTTTCTTGACTTCCTACTTTTGCATTCCAGTCTCCTATAATGAAAAGGACATCTCTTTTGGGTGTTAGTTCTAAAAGGTCTTGTAGGTCTTCATAGAACCGTTCAACTTCAGCTTCTTCAGCGTTACTGGTTGGGGCATAGACTTGGATTACTGTGATACTGAATGGTTTGCCTTGGAAACGCACAGAGATCATTCTGTCGTTTTTAGATTGCATCCAAGTACTGCATTTCAGACTCTTTTGTTGACCTTGATGGCTACTCCATTTCTTCTGAGGGATTCCTGCCCACAGTAGTAAATATAATGGTCATCTGAGTTAAATTCACCCATTCCAGTCCATTTCAGTTCGCTGATTCCTAGAATGTCGACATTCAGTCTTGCCATTTCTTGTTTGACCACTTCCAATTTGCCTTGATTCATGGACCTGACATTCCAGGTTCGTATGCAATATTGCTCTTTACAGCATCGGACCTTGCTCCTATCACCAGTCACAGCCACAGCTGGGTATTGGTTTTGCTTTGGCTCCATCCCTTCATTCTTTCTGGAGTTATTCCTCCACTGATCTCCAGTAGCATATTGGGCACCTACTGACCTGGGGAGTTTCTCTTTCAGTATCCTATCATTTTGCCTTTGCATACTGTTCATAGGGTTCTCAAGGCAAGAATACTGAAGTGGTTTGCCATTTCCTTCTCCAGTGGACCACATTCTGTCAGATCTCTCCACCATGACCCGCCCATCTTGGGTTGCCCCATGGGCATGGCTTAGTTTCATTGAGTTAGACAAGGTTGTGGTCCTAGTGTGATTAGATTGACTAGTTTTCTGTGAGTATGGTTTCGGTGTGTTTGCCCTCTGATGCCGTCTTGCAACACCTACTGTCTTACTTGGGTTTCTCTTACCTTGGGCATTGGGTATCTCTTCATGGCTGCTCCAGCAAAGCGCAGCCATTGCTCCTTACCTTGGACGAGGGGTATCTCCTCACCGCCACCCTTCCTGATTGTCAATGTGGGATAGCTCCTCTAGGCCCTCCTGCGCCCGCGCAGCCACGGCTCCTTTCCAAATCACAGAGTGAAAAGACCACTCTTTCCCAAATACTTTTACCTGTTATCTTTGTTATATATGAAGTGATTCTCTATTTCTGACATGCCTATTTTATATATACATACATACATACATATATATATATATATATATATATGTCTGTTTCAGTCTCCATTGTGTTCCGTTGGTCTATTTGTTTATTTTTTGCTTCCAACAGCCTCCAGTCTCCAACTTTATAGAGACTCGGATGGTAAAACATCTGCCTTCAGTGCTGGAGACATGGGTTTGATGCCTGGGCCAGGAAGATACCCTGGAGAACAGTATGGAACCCACTCCAGTATTCCTACCTGGAGAATTCCATGGACAGAGGAGCCTGGAAGGCTACAGTCCATGGGGTTGCAAAGAGTCAGACATGACTGAGTGACTAACACTTTGACTTTAACATAATAGAAGTCCTCTAGCTTTGTTGTTCTGTAGGATTGTCTTGGGCATTTTTTAAGTGTCATGCTAACAATATAGGATTATTCAAATGGGCTGTAAACACATTTTATGTAAGAGGAAGATGACAAAATCATGACAAAGTCAATGAGAGAAATTTATACATGTTGTAAGATAATAGTTACTCAATTTTGATTTTGCAAATTTCACAATTGGGGTTGCTGATAAGAGATGATTGTATACAGAGAAACATTCTGAGGGGATTTGACTGAGGAAAATAAGAGACAATAAAGATGAATTAAAGTGGTGTTTAGGAGAGTGAGCACAAAGAATATCTGTCTTCATCAAATCTTGTACCAAAAGCAATACTTAAGTATAATTAAGATATAACATGGTGAACCTCAATAAATTAGAGTGACTGCATCTAGAAATACATTTCTGAAGAGAGTTCCATTTTGAATGGATTGTGATTAAAATTCACATAGGAAAAAATAAAAAAGACCACAGATTTGCTGTATATTTTAGTTTGTCTACCATTTCCCTCTTGAAGGAGCCACAAAAGAAAAATCCTAAATAGAAGGAACCTCTTCACTCTGAGGCTACTCAGCCTATGGTGTATGTACAGCTGCAGGAAAAACTCATGGGCTGATGACATTACAAGTGATGGGAATGTACATGCTTTCTTACCTCTGGAGAAGAGGAGAAATAGAGAAATGTAAAGAAGCAAACACTGTATTTCTTGGAGCATATCAAGCAGATTTAACAAATGTTTACTCCTCGTTGTCTGGGCATTAGGACTCCTTGCTGCCTTAGTTAGCAACACCTTCATGGGTTTTCTAATTTAAATCCATCGTATCGATCAAATATGATGGCTTTAGCTCGCAAATACCTAGAGCTGGAGAGGGCTTAGCTAAGTTAAACGTGTTGAAAAATGAAGCCTCCAGACATGGAATCCATGGAGGGTGAGAAATAGTTTTATTTTATATGGTTTGCAGGGAAGGAGACCAATTGGACTTTAAAAGATTGTTTCCATAGCTACTGGGCTGAATCAAAAGAAAATGCTGTCACAGCATTTTTCCCCTTGCTACCTTAACTGCTAGATGGTAGCTGCCAGGCCAGGTCTTTTTTAGGAAATGAATTATTCCATAGATGAAATGCTTCAATCTAGGATTTGCTGGAAGCAAACTTGCTTTGTTGTGAGAATGCCATTACCTATCCTAGATTTGACTAGAACTGCCTTTCTGTTCAAAAACGTCTTTAGAAAGGTTCTCTCCAGGTAGAGTTCTGTTGAGCAGCTCCCTACCAATTGAAAATATATTTCATGATTTAATAAATGGGGGCTACACTTAAATTATAGAAGAGTCCGGGCTTTTACTGCGCTTGACCTTTTTTCTTAAAAGTGAAAGTGAAAAGTGAAGTCGCTCAGTCGTGTCTGATTCTTTGCGACCCCATGGACTGTAGCCTACCAGGCTCCTCTGTCCATGGGATTTTCTGGACAAGAATACTGGAGTGGGTTGCCATTTCCTTCCCCAGGAGATCTTCCCGACCCAGGGATTGAACCTCGGTCTCCCGCATTGTAGGCAGACGCTTTACCGTCTGAGCCACCAGGGAAGACATCTTCTTAAGAGATGGGTACAAAGAATGATTTCTCAAAGAACCCTAAAATTGATTGCTTTGACATTCATTATAAGTTCAGCCAAAAACAGTATAAACTTAAAATCCAAAGCAGTATTGCTGCTGCTGCTGCTAAGTCACTTCAGTCGTCTCCAACTCTGTGTGACCCCATAGACGGCAGCCTACCAGGCTCCACCATCCCTGGGATTCTCCAGGCAAGAACACTGGAGTGGGTTGCCATTTCCTTCTCCAATGTGTGAAAGTGAAAAGTGAAAGTGAAGTCACTCAGTCGTGTCTGACTCTTTGTGACCCCATGGACTGCAGCCCACCAGGCTCCTCCATCCATGGGATTTCCAGGCAAAGGTACTTGAGTAGGTTGCCATTGCCTTCTCCAAAAAAAATATTAGGACCAAGTTTTCTTTTTTTTTTTTTTTAATTTTGGATACAAGCTACACATTATATATCATGTTACTCTAGTTTTATACTCATCTGATATTTGTGCCACAGTGATCTTGATCTTTTGTATAAAGTCCTCTGTAGTATGGGTCTTTTATTAAAATGCCTTCCCAATAATAATTTGTAATGAATGAGAGGAGGACGAATAGACATTCACTTTTGCTTTAATGCTCATGTGTCTCCCAACTGAGAATTGTATAGTCTTTGAGTACCTCTATTGTTTTTTTTCCAAAGATGCTTGTCTAATCATTTATATTTCTTTTAAGGCTGATAGATCCAAGCTGACTTCTAAGAAGGGTCCTACTGATTTTGCATACAGTAGCTGTATTCTTTCTGAGGAGTTACCAAAGTTTGCATTGACATAGTTAATGGTGGCATTTCCTTTAGCCATTCACTCAGCCACTTTTATAAACCCACAGTCCATTTAAGAAGTATGAGCTATGCGTCAAACTCCCAATTCATCCCACACCTCCTTTCCCTGCCTTAGTATCCTTACATTTGTTTTCTACAGTCTCTGTCTCTAATTCTGCTTTGCAAACAGGTTCATCTGAACCGTTTTTCTAGGTCCTACATCTGTGTGTTAATATATGGTATTTGATTTACTATTTCTGACTTACCTTCACTGTATAAAATAGGTAACTAATGAGAACCTACTGTATAGCATGGGGAACTCTACTCAGTGCTTTGTGGTGACCTAAGTGGGAAGGAAATACAAAAAATAGGGGATATATGTATACGTATGATTGATTCACTTTGCTCTATAATAGCAGAGAAGGCGATAGCACCCCACTCCAGTACTCTTACCTGGAAAATTCCATGAACGGAGGAGCCTGGTAGGCTGCAGTCCATGGGGTCGTGAAGAGTCAGACACGACTGAGCAACTGCACTTTAACTTTTCACTTTCATGCATTGGAGAAGGAAATGGCAACCCACTCCAGCGTTCTTGCCTGGAGAATCCCAGGGACGGGGGAGCCTGGTGGGCTGCCGTCTATGGGGTCGCAGAGTTGGACACAACTGAAGCGACTTAGCAGCAGCAGCTCTATAATAGAAAATGGCACAACTTTGGAAAGCAACTATATTCCAATAAAAATTAAAAAAAAAAATAAAAAAGAAGTATGAGCTTGCTCTCCAAATAGAGCTTCAAGGCAAATACACTGCCTCCTCATTCTGACCCAATTGCTCCTTTGAAACCCCATCTAGAAATTCTGGAGCCACCACTATTTGTCTCTGTATGTCCCCTCCGTGAGCTTCCCTGATGGCTCAGTGGGTAAAGAATCTGTCGGCAATGCAAGAGACACAGGAGATGTGGCTTCAATCCCTGGGTCAGGAAGATCCCCTGGAGGAGGGCATGACAACCCGTTCCAGTATTCTTGCCTGGAAAATCCCATGGACGGAGAAGCCTGGTGGACTATAGTCCATGGGGTCACAAAGAGTTAGACATGACTGAGTAGCAGCAGCAGCAGTCTGCTCCATGATAGAGCCAGTTTCTTGTTTTTAAAGTACATTCACTTTTTTTTTTTTTTTTGATGCAGGGGTGTCTCCCTTTCTTTAGAATAGACTGTGATTCCAGGAATAAGTCAAAGTTAATTTTTCTGAATGCACTATCAGTTGTTTTTGTGGTTTGAAAAAAGAAAAAGGAAGCAGGGTATTTGTATATTCAATGCTGAGAGCATTGGTTATTTTCAGGAATTGGATGAGTAATTCCAAATAGAGATTGAGCTCTTTTGTCTTGATCATGTTTATTTTTAATGCACCAGATATCCCTGTAATCCATATCACTCATCTCATCCTGAGATTCAGCTATCTAGGAGACAACCTTGGGGGTAGGCCAATTGGGCAAAAACACATTCCTGGGATATCTGAAAGGAGGAGGGTTATTAGCCCTCTGCAGATATGGGGGAGGAACAGAGAGCTATGTGGTAGAGTAGATAAAAACTAGGAGAGAAAAAGCCATTTACTCCTCAAAATGAGGAGAAAGGATCTCCTTAGACAGGCCTATCTCACATCTCTGGGAACTTCTGCTGGAAACAAATGATGGCTCCAGGCTATGACTTGTTGCATCCATTGCAGAGTGCTAGAATATACCTCTGTTTATAAATACAAATTGTATTTTGCAAACATGATGTAAATAAATCTTCTTGGAAAGATCCAAAAGTCAGATTTCAGGGCTTGAAATCGCCATTGATTTTGGTAATGTTTGAGCTCCTCAGCAACAGTATGAAATGTTCATGGATATTTACATGGGAATTTTTGTTTATGACTGGTGAGTAGAACTGCTGATTCTGAACTAAAACCCCAGAAAGGGAAGGGAAGGGAGTTCTTTGACCTCTGAAAACAAACAGTTTCTGGGATGAAATTCCAGAAAATATCAAGAGTTGTTTAGAAGCATGGCGTGGGAATGTTGCACCAGGGCAAAGCCTATGAGCTTTGCTAAAACTTTTAACTTGGTCTTAAAAAGCCAGTTTTCTTTGCCTGTTAGTCCCGGATGAGAAATAGAAAGTGAAGTCCATGTTGAGGACTGCATTGTAGAATAAGAAAACGTACAGGAAGAAAGCTTAGAAACTCAAGGTTATTTCTAGATACACCAAAATATTAGCAGCTGATCATGTTGGGAGAGTGGATGCAAGGGAGCAACATGTCCTCAAATGCTTTCATTTGAAATAAGATTAATCTTCTATCCTGAATGAAAATAGAGGCAAACAGCAGCCATCCAGTGTGAGCTTTGTAAATCACATTATTAGGGCTTGCTTACAGCATTCACCTAGTATTCTATTGATATATGGAGTTGGTTGGTGGGGCCGCCATATGCTGGCTTGGGCCTGAGCCAGGGAAGCACACAAGAAGGCTTTTGCATTCCAGCCATCCACTCCTGCCTGGCAAAAGGCACTTTTTGTGCGTGGCATAAGTGGCCAAGTTATTTGTACACAATGGGAAGCTGAAATTTCATTTTCACGTGAAATTAGTGAATAATGGGTTTCAAGACTCACTGATAAGCATGCCCAAGACACAGTCAGCATTTTAAGTCTGTCTACAGGACGCCAGCCATCTGGATGAGAAATAAATCAGTTATGCAGTTACTTTGGGGGCCTCGGAGGTGGGACATGGGGAAGGCAAAATGAATGGGTGCTGTACCAAAGCTTTTGCTTTTCACTGAGGCTTTGGTGCAGTGAAGGTTTGTCACTCTGTGATTCCATGTCACTTTTCTACTGACCTGATGTACCAAGCCACAGACATTCACGCCTTGATGTGCACTTGTGTTATTTACTGTGTATCTGTTTAATGCTTTTTATCAGTTTTATTGTTTTTTTTATCTTTTTGAAATATACCTACACATGAATTTTGGATTTTAGACTCCAAGAGAATAGATATTCTATTTGCCTAAAGAAGTTAAAAACTGTAGAATATACAGTTATACCATTATGCAATTCTAGGAATGATACTTTCCCCAAATGGTGTGATGATAAGATCTCCTTTTCTGCTAATTTAAAGATTGTTAAAATACCACTTTCTGAAAAAATCTGATTTCATTTTTGGTAGATTATGATTTGAAAAAATGAGAACAGGGTTATTTATTTTGAGACAGTAAGATCTTGGTAATTTATGTATAATAATTAAAGCAAAGCGTGAAAACTAAAATGAGAGAAGCAGATGGAACATCCCCTAGGTCAGTATGAACATTTGTTCTAAAAAATGGAACAAGTGGCAGCAAGGTGTATAATTATTTTCTTTCAATTACACCTGATTTTGATTTTTTAAAAATGTTGGCAAAGCAGGGTTTCAGCTTTACTTACCTTGCTTTGGTTTCCTTCAAAAATGCTTTGGAATTTAGCACATGAACAGGATATAAGTGAAAAATATAGATATTTGAAGGTAATCAATTAATGGGCTATAAAATAATTCCTTGGCTTGATAATTTTGGGGGTAAAATCAGAATCTAGCTAATGCATTCAGATACTCCAATTTTCCTATATTGGTTCTATATATAAAAGGTTAACAGTTTATAGGAAAAAATGAAGGATCAATAAGGTTTCTTTAATTTGCTAGAATTCCATGGTATAGTACTTCATAGAATATATTATTCAATATATACATTGAGAACAGAACTATTTGTTTCATGCTCCTGTAATTTTGTTGATTCACATACTGCTCTAAAGAAATGGGTCATCAGCTGGAGTTTCACTGTCCTTTGCAATTTGAGCTATGCACTGAAATATATTACTTATAATGGGATTTGGCTCGTAACTTTATCATGTGAGCTATACACATTAATTAATTTCAAGGCAGCTGCTTATTACAAATTCCTTCTGGTAAACATAACAAGTGAACATATTTTGGAAGATGCCACCACATGATGTATTAAATGGATTTGATAAAGGCATTTGGCTGATTTGACTGGCAGGTATAAAACATTTCATGTTTATGGGAATCCAGCCTGAGTAACTGTAAAATGGTATTTTTAAACTAGTTTTTACGTTATGGATTTTAGGTATGCCACATGTGTGGTGTCCGACTCTTTGTGACCCCATGGACTGTAACCCGCCAGGCTTCTTTGTCCATGAGAATTCTCCAGGCAAGAATACTGCAGTGGGTTGCCATGCCCTCCTCCAGGGGATCTTCCCAACCCAGGGATCAATCCCAGGTCTCCCGTGTTGCAGGCAGTTTCTTTACTGACCTAATAAAGTAATTGGGTTGGTTATTAACTTGGAATAGGTGATATATTACAAAATACCAGGCAGATTAATATGAAATGAAAGGGGATTTACTAATCCTCTTTTATCTTCTCCTCTTGCTTTGTCATGGGAAAACTGAGACCAAAGAAGCGGTAATTTATCTGAAACCATATAAATGGTAGAAGAATGGAAGCTTGAGCTCAGCCTCTTGACACTTTAAATGCTCTCTCATGAATCATGAATTCATGGAACCCTGTCTAGGTAAGAATGAGATTAAATGAGAAGTTACCATAGATCCAATTCACTTGGAAAGAAGAAAGAATGTTTTGCTTTGGAGGGTACACACTTGAGGCTGCCTAGAAAAGCTGTGGAGAAAGATGGTAATGGTAACCCTCTATGCGAGACAGCAAAAGAGACACCGATGCATAGAACAGTCTTTTGGACTCTGTGGGAGAGGGTGAGGGTGGGATGATTTGGGAGAATGGCACTGAAACATGTATATTACCATACATGAAACGAATCACCAGTCCAGGTTCGATGCATGATACAGGGTGCTCGGGGCTGGTGCACTGGGATGACCCAGAGGGATAGGGTGGGGAGGGAGGTGGGAGGGGGGCTCAGGATGGGGAACACATGTATACCCGTGGTGGGTTCTTGTCAGTGTATGGCAAAACCAATACAATACAATACAATATTGTAAAGTAATTAGCCTCCAATTAAAATAAAATAATTTATATTAAAAAAAGAAAAGGCTAGAGAAGTATAAGTACTGAATGGTAGAGGTATTAACCTAATGAAAGTATGAAAAGAGTTGTTTTTTTTTTTTTTTTTAAGCTGGCAGCACGTGAACACTTGACTGAGGCATGTAAGATCTACTTCCCCAATCAGGGATCTAACTTAGGACCCCTGCATTGGGAACATGGAGTCTTAGCCACAGGACCACCAGAGAAGTTCAACAAGAAGAGTTCTTTAGCTGCTTCTGAGAGCTGGGATTTCCTCATCTCTTCCTGTGGTCTACCTTTTCCATCCAATGGAATTATTCCTATTAAATTATGCATTAAATTCACCCTCTTTGAAACCTGTGCTAAAAAACAGGTTTCAGTGTTCCTTTGGGATGCTAGGCCCTCCAAACCTATTTCTACATTTATTTCCTTAGTCTTAAGAAAAGGTATCCTCTGAATCATGATAGTGTAAACCATGCTGGAGAAATCATTTGGGTCATAACTTTTGATGTCTACCTTCTTTTCATTATACTCAGTATTTTATCTATGTTTGTTTGGAAGCTGTATTCTTTGACTTTGGATTTGGAATAATGGTCCCATAGTCTGCATACATTTAGAAGACTTAAGAAGGTGAGTCAGTTTCTTTCAGGGGTGGCATATGCCCACTTGGGCATTTTCCTCTCAGAACTGTGTTGAACAAAGTCTTCTCAAATAAATGTGGTTCTTGCCTTGTGTCTAGAATCCTCATATATGTCTGAGTCTCTGCCTTCTTTCTGGTTCCTATCAGCATTGCCCCAGTAGATCAGATCCTTTTCCTGGTGGCATCAAGGAAGGATTAGCAATGGAGGCCAAGGTGACTAATTCCAGCCTGGTTGGTAAGAGTGGGCAAAGATGCTTCCTGCTCAGCAGCAAGGCCCCTGAGCTCTTGGCTCTTGAAAGTCATTTAGTGTGTGTGGGCTTCTTTGGAGATGACCTACCTGGGGGATTGAGAGTTATTTCAACTGATCCTTTTCCTCTTCAGTAGCCTCAAACAGATAAACTATCCATATTCAGAACTTAAGTCTAGGAAAGGACATCCATCACATTCGTGTTGTGTTAAAAGTAGGGGGAGATGAGAAAGGGATAAAAGAGGTACTAATAAAATTGAGGTGTCAGTTTGTGGAGGGAAACTAAGGTGTGTCAACTTTCCATCACTTGGCCAAGCTAACTAACATCAGGGTAATGAAAATTGTGTACTCTCTCTTTCATGAGAGCGCATATATTTTCAGTGGCAAGAGTCAGGGTGTTCTCCTTCTAATGACTCTCCCAGCCAGAAATAACACTGGTGGGATCCAGTATCTCCACCTTCCAGCTAACTTGCTTTCAACTTGTTGTGGTGTGGACAGCAAAAGTGACTTGACAGTGAAGGTGAGAGTTGCCCATCCAAACTAGTCTGAGTTTGTGAGGTTTCCCTCCCTCCCATATGGAGTTAGAGTTGCATTATTTCTCAAGTGTTCCTATTAGAGCACAGCTGATTGGTACCATGGCCCCTACAGAAACCGTACTTTAATGTGGAGATGAGGCCACCCCTTGCAGGGTTATTTTTCAAAGCATCAGCCTCAGCTCCGTGGGCTTCTCTGGTAGCTCAGATGGTAAGGAATCTGCCTGTAGTGCGGGAGACCTGGGTTCAGTCCCCGGGTTGGGAAGATCCCCTGGTGGAGGGCATGGCAACCCCCTCTAGTATTCTTGCCTGGAGAATCCCCATGGACAGAGGAGCTTAGTGGACTACAGTCCATGGGGTTGCAAAGAGTCGGACATAACTGAGCGACTAAGCACAGCACAGCACAGCTCAGTAATGTTTTTCTCCTTTTGTGGTTCCATCTTCCATGGTATTTATCACCTTGTGATGCCTTTGTTGACAACGTTTGCTCACCTACTAGATTGTGAGCTTCCGGAAGGCTATTCTGTATCTTGTTCTCCTGGGGGTGTCTCTGATGGCCAGCCCAGAAAGGAACTCAATAAATGTGTGTGGAATTAATGCATCTTGAATGAATAAATAAATAAGTTGTATGAAAACAGATGCTTTCAAAATCTTGAAAAGCTTTAAAAAAAATTCTTAGTACAGTATTCTAAAACTTAAGTCTCCTTTAATATCATTTAGTGTGTTTTTACCTGTCAAATGTTTTTATAGAACAAAGCAATACCTGCCTAGACTCTTGATTCTGAGTTAGTGAAATCTGAATTAAAATGATCTTTACTAAGAAAGGGTTACTTTGTTATACTTTTACACACATACAAAGTCTATCTCTGCTTAGGAGTGCATTAATTTGTTTTTCATAATTAATCAAGGCAGAGTTTTTAAAACAATACTCTTGTTTCCTAAAGTACATTCTCTGTATTCATTAAATAGGAGCAGTTCGTATTGGTGAGTTTCTGCTTTATGTTGAAACCCTGGAATTTTTTTACAATGAGGACAACTTTGTAATTTCAAACTATTGTCACTGACATACTCAAGTCTGATTTGCCATTTTAATTGGATTTGTTTGAAGGGTTTATGCATAAAAGGCTATGATTTTCTAAGTAGCAGGGTTAATAGCCTATTCCAGTAGGCTATATTTACTTGACCTGGAACTCAGATGCCTTTTGATTGATTATAGATAATCTTAGTATTTCCAGCTTCTACTAGTATACTAACTTCAGGGATATATTTAAATGCAATTTCATGTTTTCATACCCTCTTCTGTGGAATACAAGGAGTCAGAGGTAGATGTTTTACACTGTGTTGCTTGCACATACCTGAGAAGACACTGGCTTTACCTTTAGATGGGTCAGATTCCTTAAGCGCCTACTTGTGCTGGTCACTTCACCAGCATTTTCCAAACCTACTTTTTCTCAGATCTAAAACACACTGATTGAATAAGGACAGTCACTGCTTATAATTCATGGCAGTGATGTTCCAGAAGCTTGCTACAAACATTGATTTGATGTATAATGAATCATCACTCCTAAGGGAAATACAGAGTTCGGTTTCTACTAGCCTGTGGTGATAATGTTTTCATCATGCAATCAGCACTTTATCTTCATGTATGTTCTATGTATGTTTTTTTTAAATACCTTATTTAATACAGTTGATACCTTAACATTGAACTCATGGCTAACAGCATTGTAACTCATACCTGAATGAAACTGATCTAACTATATGTTTTATATGTAAGATACATCATAGGTTTTTTTCAGTTAGGGGCAATATATGACATTTCAGCACTACATTTGAGGGCCAAAACAGCAAAAACACAGAAGTGTAAAAAAAACATGGCACTAAGTAGAGCATGGAAAGGATACTTGTTTACGGTATGAGAGCTACAGAGTATTGCCCTGTTCAACCTCAACTAGCAATGTGGGCATTGATGACTCACATTTTCTGCTGCTCTATTCATGTTTGCAAATGATCACGAAAACACCTCCAGTATTGATTTTGGGGTTGCAAATACATTTTACTGAGTAGGCAAACTTGCAAATATGTAATGTACAAATAATGAGAAATGATTACATTATCATGTGTGCGTGCTCAGTCGCTAAGTCGTGTCCGATTCTGTGCAACTATGTGGACTGTGGCCTGCCAGGATCCTCTGTCCATGGTATTTCCCAGGCAAGAATACTAGAGTAGGTTGCCATTTCCTTCTCCAGGGGATCTTCTGGACCCAGGGATTGAACCCAGGGATCAAACCCACGTCTCCTGCATTGGCAGGCAGATTATTTACCACTGAGCCACCAGGAAAGCCCCTGATTACGTTATCACTTGAGTTTAAAGATGGAGACTCTGAGACTTAGATGTTAGAAAAATTCAGTTCAGTAATCATCTACCAAGGCCTACTGGTCATTGAGCATGATACTTAGGGAGACATGGTCCATGATTCTAGGCTTGGCCCCTAGTTGTCAACTGGCCTAATGACTCATGTCTATATTTGTATAGACTTAAGAATGTCTTAAGTAGACTTACTTAAATAGACTTACTCTGTCTGAATAATTATTTTATTAAAATAATAATATTTATTTTTTAGTTCTTGCTTTAACATTGGCTGTTCTTATAGAAAGCAAAACCAATCTTTAAAACTTTATATAAATATTTTAAAAGTAAGATTTGATGTCACACTTTCCATTATCTTTCTCTGAAAATTAGAACGAATGCACAGAATTTAGCTCATGGTGAAGGGCTAAAAATCAAAAGGAAAAGTCAACAAAACTGCAGGCTAGTCTAGATTTTGTTCTTGACAGATTTCTCCAGATGTGAGCAATGTGTCAAGAAATCCATGATGGTCAGTACTGGATTTAATGTTCCTAAGGCTGGCTTCTCCATCATGGTATATTGGTGCCAGAGAGAGCTAGATTCACCATTTCTCAAAATGAACCTATCAGTGTCCAGAAAACTAACTAATTAATACTAAATTAATACTACTAACTAAACTAATACTAATACTAAGTCCCCTGCATATGAACCTTCAAGTTGCAAACTTTCGAAGATGCAAATATGCCCCTTTGCCAGCTGTTGTGCTGCTGTACTTTTCAAGATACTGTACTGTAAGATTAAAAATGTTTTATTTTTTGTGTTTATTTATTATTTGTGTGAGAAGTATTACAAACCTATTATAGTACAGTACTATATAGTTGACTGTGTTAGTTGGGGAACTAGGCTAACTTTGTTGGACTTAATGAACAAATTGGCCTTGTGAATGTGTTTTCCAAACAGAACTCATTCAGGGACTTATTGTGGTCCCAACAGTTTGAACAGAAGAGTGAACTACTACATTTTACTTAATTTGTTTAAAAGTGTTAATGGAGAGTAAATTTAAAAGAATCAGATCAGATCAGATCAGTCACTCAGTCATGTCCAACTCTTTGCGACCCCATGAATCACAGCACACCAGCCCTCCCTGTCCATCACCAACTCCTGGAGTTCGCTGAGACTCACGTCCATCGAGTCGGTGATGCCATCCAGCCATTTCATCCTCTGTTGTCCCTTTCTCCTCTTGCCCCCAATCCCTCCCAGCATCAGAGTCTTTTCCAGTGAGTCAACTCTTCGCATGAGGTGGCCAAAGTACTGGAGTTTCAGCTTTAGCATCATTCCTTCCAAAGAAATCCCAGGGCTGATCTCCTTCAGAATGGACTGGTTGGATCTCCTTGCAATCCAAGGGACTCTCAAGAGTCTTCTCCAACACCATAGTTCAAAAGCATCATTCTTCGGCGCTCAGCCTTCTTCACAGTCCAACTCTCACATCCATACATGACCACAGGAAAAACCATAGCCTTGACTAGACGAACCTTTGTTGGCAAAGTAACATCTCTGCTTTTGAATATGCTATCTAGGTTGATCATAACGTTCCTTCCAAGGAGTAAGTGTCTTTTAATTTCATGGCTGCAGTCACCATCTGCAGAGATTTTGGAGCCCCCAAAAATAAAGTCTGACACTGTTTCCACTGTTTCCCCATCTATTTCCCAGGAAGTGATGGGACCGGATGCCATGATCTTCGTTTTCTGAATGTTGAGCTTTACGCCAACTTTTTCACTCTCCACTTTCATTTTCATCAAGAGGCTTTTTAGTTCCGCTTCACTTTCTGCCATAAGGGTGGTATCATCTGCATATCTGAGGTTATTGATATGTCTCCTGGCAATCTTGATTCCAGCTTGTTTCTCATGGTGTACTCTGCATATAAGTTAAATAAGCAGGGTGACAATATACAGCCTTGACGTACTCCTTTTCCTATTTGGAACCAGTCTGTTGTTCCATGTGCAGTTCTAACTGTTGCTTCCTGACCTGCATACAGATTTCTCAAGAGGCAGATCAGGTGGTCTGGTCTTCCCATCTCTTTCAGGATTTTCCAGTTTATTGTGATCCACACAGTCAAAGGCTTTGGCATAGTCAATAAAGCAGAAATAGATGTTTTTCTGGAACTGTCTTGCTTTTTCCATGATCCAGCGGATGTTGGCAATTTGATCTCTGGTTCCTCTGCCTTTTCTAAAACCAGCTTGAACATCAGGAAGTTCACGCTTCACATTTTGCTGAAGCCTGGCTTGGAGAACTTTGAGCATTATTCTACTAGCATGTGAGATTAGTGCAATTGTGCTGTAGTTTGAGAATTCTTTGGCATTGCCTTTCTTTGGGATTGGAATGAAAACTGACCTTTTCCAGTCCTGTGGCCACTGCTGAATTTTCTAAATTTGCTGGCATATTGAGTGCAGCACTTTCACAGCATCATCTTTCAGGATTTGGAATAGCTCAACTGGAATTCTATCACCTCCACTAGCTTTGTTCATAGTGATGCTTTCTTTTATTTATTTATTTATTTATTTTTTAATTTAATTTTATTTTTTAACTTTACAATATTGTATTGGTTTTGCCATATATTGAAATGAATCTGCCACAGGTATACATGTGTTCCCCATCCTGAACCCTCCTCCCTCCTCCCTCCGCATACCATCCCTCTGGGTCGTCCCATTGCACCAGCCCCAAGCATCCAGTATCATGCATCGAACCTGGACTGGTGACTTGTTTCATATATAATATTATATATATTTCAATGCCATTCTCCCAAATCATCCCACCCTCTCCCTCTCCCACAGAGTCCAAAAGACTGTTTTATACATCAGTGTTTCTTTTGCTGTCTCGTATACAGGGTTATTGTTACCATCTTTCTAAATTCCATATATATGCATTAGTATACTGTATTGGTGTTTTTCTTTCTGGCTTACTTTACTCTGTATGATAGGCTCCAGTTTCATCCACCTCATTAGAACTGATTCAAATGTATTCTTTTTAATGGCTGAGTAATACTCCATTGTGTATATGTACCACTGCTTTCTTATCCATTCATCTGCCGATGGACATCTAGGTTGCTTCCATGTCCTGGCTATTATAAACAGTGCTGCAATGAACATTGGGGTACACGTGTCTCTTTCCCTTCTGGTTTCCTCAGTGTGTATGCCCAGCAGTGGGATTGCTGGATCATAAGGCAGTTCTATTTCCAGTTTTTTAAGGAATCTCCACACTGTTCTCCATAGTGGCTGTACTAGTTTGCATTCCCACCAACAGTGTAAGAGGGTTCCCTTTTCTCCACACCCTCTCCAGCATTTATTGCTTGTAGACTTTTAGGTCGCAGCCATTCTGACTGGCGTGAAATGGTACCTCATAGTGGTTTTGATTTGCATTTCTCTGATAATGAGTGATGTTGAGCATCTTTTCATGTGTTTGTTAGCCATCTGTATGTCTTCTTTGGAGAAATGTCTATTTAGTTCTTTGGCCCATTTTTTGATTGGGTCATTTATTTTTCTGGAATTGAGCTGTAGGAGTTGCTTGTATATTTTTGAGATTAGTTGTTTGTCAGTTGCTTCATTTGCTATTATTTTCTCCCATTCTGAAGGCTGTCTTTTCACCTTGCTTATAGTTTCCTTTGTTGTGCAGAAACTTTAAGTTTAATTAGGTCCCATTTGTGTATTTTTGCTTTTATTTCCAATATTCTTGGAGGTGGTTCATAGAGGATCCTGCTGTGATATATGTCGGAGAGTGTTTTGCCTGTGTTCTCCTCTAGGAGTTTTATAGTTTCTGGTCTTACATTTAGATCTTTAATCCATTTTGAGTTTATTTTTGTGTATGGTGTTAGAAAGTGCTCTAGTTTCATTCTTTTACAAGTGGTTGACCAGTTTTCCCAACACCACTTGTTAAAGAGATTGTCTTTAATCCATTGTATATTCTTGCCTCCTTTGTCAAAGATAAGGTGTCCATATGTGCGTGGATTTATCTCTGGACTTTCTATTTTGTTCCATCGATCTATATTTCTGTCTTTGTGCCAGTACCATACTGTCTTGATGACTGTGGCTTTGTAGTAGAGCCTGAAGTCAGGCAGGTTGATTCTTCCAGTTCCATTCTTCTTTGTCAAGATAGCTTTGGCTATTTGAGGTTTTTTGTATTTTCATACAAATTGTGAAATTATTTGTTCTAGCTCTGTGAAGACGGAGAAGGCAATGGCACCCCACTCCAGAACTCTTGCCTGGAAAATCCCATGGACGGAAGAGCCTGGTAGGCTGCAGTCCATGGGGTCGCGAAGAGTCGGACATGACTGAGCGACTTCACTTTCACTTTTCACTTTCATGCTTTGGAGAAGGAAATGGCAACCCACTCCAGTGTTCTTGCCTGGAGATTCCCAGGGATGGGGGATCCTGGTGGGCTGCCGGCTATGGGGTCGCACAGAGTCGGACACGACTGAAGCGACTTAGCAGTAGCAGCAGCTCTGTGAAGAATACCGTTTGTAGCTTGATAGGGATTGCATTGAATCTATAAATTGCTTTGGGTAGTATACTCATTTTCACTATATTGATTCTTCCAATCCATGAACATGGTATATTTCTCCATCTATTAGTGTCCTCTTTGATTTCTTTCACCAGTGTTTTATAGTTTTCTATATATAGGTCTTTAGTTTCTTTAGGTAGATATATTCCTAAGTATTTTATTCTTTCCGTTGCAATGGTGAATGGAATTGTTTCCTTAATTTCTCTTTCTGTTTTCTCATTATTAGTGTATAGGAATGCAAGGGATTTCTGTGTGTTGATTTTATATCCTGCAACTTTACTATAGTCATTGATTAGTTCTAGTAATTTTCTGGTGGAGTCTTTAGGGTTTTCTATGTAGAGGATCATGTCATTTGCAAATAGTGAGAGTTTTACTTCTTCTTTTCCAATTTGAATTCCTTTTATTTCTTTTTCTGCTCTGATTGCTGTGGCCAAAACTTCCAAAACTATGTTGAATAGTAATGGTGAAAGTTGGCACCCTTGTCTTGTTCCTGACTTTAGAGGAAATGCTTTCAATTTTTTACCATTGAGGATAATGTTTGCTGTGGGTTTGTCATAAATACTTTTATTATGTTGAGGTATGTTCCTTCTATTCCTGCTTTCTGGGGAGTTTTTATCATAAATGGATGTTGAATTTTGTCAAAGGCTTTCTCTGCATCTATTGAGATAATCATATGGTTTTTATTTTTCAATTTGTTAATGTGGTGTATTACACCAATTGATTTGCCGATATTGAAGAATCCTTGCATCCCTGGGATAAAGCCCACTTGATCATGGTGTATGATCTTTTTAATGTGTTGTTGCATTCTGATTGCTAGAATTTTGTTAAGAATTTTTGCATCTATGTTCATCAGTAATATTGGCCTGTAGTTTTCTTTTTTTTTGTGGGATCTTTGTCAGGTTTTGGTATTAGGGTGATGGTGGCCTCATAGAATGAGTTTGGAAGTCTACCTTCCTCTGCAATTTTCTGGAAGAGTTTGAGTAGGATAGGTGTTGGCTGTTCTCTAAATTTTTGGTAGAATTCAGCTGTGAAGCCGTCTGGACCTGGGGTTTTGTTTGCTGGAAGATTTTTTATTACAGTTTCAATTTCCGTGCTTGTGATGGGTCTGTTAAGATTTTCTACTTCTTCCTTGTCCAGTTTTGGAAAGTTGTACTTTTCAAAGAATTTGTCCATTTCTTCCCTGTTGTCCATTTTCTTGGCATATAATTGCTGATAGTAGTCTCTTATGATCCTTTGTATTTCTGTGATGTCTGTTGTGATCTCTCTGTTTTCGTTTCTAATTTTATTGATTTGATTTTTCTCCCTTTGTTTCTTGATGCGTCTGGCTAATGGTTTGTCAATTTTATGTATCCTTTTAAAGAACCAGCTTTTGGCTTTGTTGATTTTTGCTATGGTCTCTTTTGTTTCTTTTGCATTTATTTCTGCCCTAATTTGTAACATTTCTTTCCTTCTACTAACCCTGGGGTTCTTCATTTCTTCATTTTCTAGTTGCTTTAGGTGTAGAGTTAGGTTATTTAGTTGACTTTTTTCTTGTTTCTTGGGGTATGCCTGTATTGCTATGAACTTTTCCCTTAGGACTGCTTTTACAGTGTCCCACAGGTTTTGGGTTGTTATGTTTTCATTTTCATTCCTTTCTATGCATATTTTGATTTCTTTTTTGATTTCTTCTGTGATTTGTTGGTTATTCAGCAGTGTGTTGTTCAGCCTCCATATGTTGGAATTTTAGTAGTTTTTCTCCTGTAATTGAGATCTAATCTTACTGCATTGTGGTCAGAAAAGATGCTTGGAATGATTTCAATTTTTTTGAATTTACCAAGGCTAGCTTTATGGCCCAGGATGTGATCTCTCCTGGAGAAGGTTCCGTGTGTGCTTAAGAATAAGGTGAAATTCATTGGTTTGGGGTGAAATGTCCTATAGATATTAATTAGGTCTAACTGGTCTATTGTATCGTTTAAAGTTTGTGTTTCCTTGTTAATTTTCTGTTTAGTTGATCTATCCATAGGTGTGAGTAGGGTATTAAAGTCTCCCACTATTATTTTATTATTGTTAATTTCTCCTTTCCTACTTGTTAGCATTTGTCTTACATATTGCGGTACTCCCATGTTGGATGCATATAGATTTATAATTGTTATATCTTCTTCTTAGATTGATCCTTTGGTCATTATGTAGTGATCGTCTTTGTCTCTTTTCACAGCCTTTGTTTTAAAGTCTATTTTATCTGATATGAGTATTGCTACTCCTGCTTTCTTTTGGTCCCTATTTGCATGGAAAATCTTTTTCCAGCCCTTCACTTTCAGTCTGTCTGTGTCCCCTGTTTTGAGGTGGGTCTCTTGTAGACAACATATGTAGGGGTCTTGTTTTTGTATCCATTCAGCCAGTCTTTGTCTTTTGTTTGGGGCATTCAACCCATTTACATTTAAGGTAATTACTGATAAGTATGATCCCATTGCCATTTACTTTATTATTTTGGGTTCGAATTTATACACCCTTTTTGTGTTTCCTGTCTAGAGAATATCCTTTAGTATTTGTTGGAGAGCTGGTTTGGTGGTGCTGAATTCTCTCAGCTTTTGCTTGTCTGTAAAGCTTTTGATTTCTCCTTCATATTTGAATGAGATCCTTGCTGGCTACAATAATCTGGGCTGTAGGTTATTTTCTTTCATCACTTTAAGTATGGCTTGCCATTCCCTCCTGGCTTGAAGAGTTTCTGTTGAAAGATCAGCTGTTATCCTTATGGGAATTCCCTTGTGTGTTATTTGTTGTTTTTCCCTTGCTGCTTTTAATATTTGTTCTTTGTGTTTGATCTTTGTTAATTTGATTAATATATGTCTTGGGGTGTTTCGCCTTAGGTTTATCCTGTTTGGGACTCTCTGGGTTTCTTGGACTTGAATGATTATTTCCTTCCCCATTTTAGGGAAGTTTTCAACTATTATCTCCTCAAGTATTTTCTCATGGTCTTTCTTTTTGTCTTCTTCTTCTGGGACCCCTATGATTCGAATGTTGTAGCGTTTAATATTGTCCTGGAGGTCTCTGAGATTGTCCTCATTTCTTTTAATTTGTTTTTCTTTTTTCCTCTCTGATTCATTTATTTCTACCATTCTATCTTCTAATTCACTAATCCTATCTTCTGCCTCTGTTATTCTACTATTTGTTGCCTCCAGAGTGTTTTTGATCTCATTTATTGCATTATTCATTATATATTGACTCTTTTATTTCTTCTAGGTCCTTGTTAAACCTTTCTTGCATCTTCTCAATCCTTGTCTCCAAGCTGTTTATCTGTGATTCCATTTTGATTTCAAGGTTTTGGATCAATTTCACTATCATTATTTGGAATTCTTTATCAGGTAGATTCCCTATCTCTTCCTCTTTTGTTTGGTTTGGTGGGCATTTATCCTGTTCCTTTACCGGCTGGGTATTCCTCTGTCTCTTCATTTTGCTTAAATTGCTGAGTTTGGGGTGTCCTTTCTGTATTCTGGCAGTTTGTGGAGTTCTCTTTATTGTGGCGTTTCCTCGCTGTGTGTGGGTTTGTACAGGTGGTTTGTCAAGGTTTCTTGGTTAGGGAAGCTTGTGTCGGTGTTCTGGTGGGTGGAGCTGGATTTCTTCTCTCTGGAGTGCAATGAAGTGTCCAGTAATGAGTTATGAGATGTCTATGGTTTTGGGGTGACTTTGGGCAGCCTGTATCTTGAAGCTCAGGGCTGTGTTCCTGTGTTGCTGGAGAATTTGCTTGGTATGTCTTGCCCTGGAACTTGTTGGCCCTTGTATGGTGCTTGGTTTCAGTGTAGGTATGGAGGCATTTGATGAGCTCCTGTCAATTAATGTTCCCTGGAGTCAGGAGTTCCCTGGCGTCAGGGTTTGGACTTAAGCCTCCTGCTTCCAGTTATCGGTCTTATTTTTACAGTAGTTTCAAAACTTCTCCTTCTATACAGCACCATTGATAAAACATCTAGGTTAAAGATGAAAAGTTTCTCCACTGTGAGGGTCACCCAGAGAGGTTCACAGCGTTACATGGAGAAGAGAAGAGGGAAGAGGGAGTTAGAGGTGACCCGAATGAGATGAGGTGGAATCAATAGAGGAGAGAGAGGGCTAGCCAATAATCACTTCCTTATGTGCACTCCACAACTGGACTGCTCAGAGATATTCACAGAGTTATACAGAGAAGTTATACAGAGAAGAAGTTATACAGTTATACAGAGAAGTATAACTTCGTGTATACACGAAGTTATACAGTTATACAGATGGAGGAAGGAGACAGAGGTGGGCAGAAGGATAAAAGAGGGGAATGAAAAGGAGGGAGACAGATCCAGCTAGTAATCAGTTCCCTAAGTGTTCTCCACCGTCTGGAACACACAGAAATTCACAGAGTTGGGTAGAGTAGAGAGGGGTTAGGGAGGAGACACAGGCGACCTGGTGGAGAAAAAGGAGAGTCCAAAGGGGGAGACAGCAGTCAAGCCAGTAATCTTGCTCCCTAGTAAAAAATGGGTACTGAAGATTGGGTTCTTAAAGGTACAAAATTGGTAACAAATACATAAAAGCAAAAATTAAAAATCTAGAGTAGAGTTTGGAATTTCAAAAATACAATGTTAAAGAAAAGAAGAATGAAAAGAGAGAAAAAGAAAAAAAAAATTATAAAGAAAATATAGGTACAAAATTGATAACAAATACCAAAAAGCAAAAGCTAAAAATCTAGAGTAGAGTTTGGAATTTCAAAAATACAATGTTAAAGAAAAGAAGAAGAAAGAGAAAGAGAGATAAACAAAAACAAAGTCACAAAAATTATAAAAAAAATATAGGTACAAAATTGATAACAAATACCAAAAAGCTAAAATTAAAAATCTAGAGTAGAGTTTGGAATTTCAAAAATACAATGTTAAAGAAAAGAAGAAGAAGAAAAAAAAAAACAAGGTCACAAAATTTATAAAAATATATATATGAAGTTTGCTTATTAAAAAAAATAGGGTGTTTTTTTTTTTTGCAAAGTACTAGTAGGTTATAAAAGTGAAAATTAAAGGAGTAATAGAGGACTTTAAATTTTTTAAAAAATTAAAAAAAAAGAAAATAATCGTAAAAATAATAAAAATATGTCTAGAACTTTCTCTGGTGTTATTGTGGGTATTGTGGGGTCAGTTCGTTTTCGGCTAGTTCCTTGGTCCGGCTTATATTTCTCAAGATCTATAGGCCCCTTCCTATGTAGTCGGTACTAACCACAGGGTTTTAATCTATTGCCTGTAGCTTCCAAGGTGGTTCCCTCTGTTATAGCTTCTTCTGTTTGGTGGTCTCTTCAGTGTCTGATTTCCGCCCTGACACAAAGGGGATGGTGGTGGATACTTTTTTTTTTTTTTTTTTTAGGCTCACTTGTTCAGTTGTGCTGTGGGGAGGGAGGGACGCTGCAAACAAACAACACTGGCATGTGCCTCATGGCTCGTGTAGCCTCCCTGCCCACACTGCTGAGGCTCTAGGTTGCTCTGCCAGGAACCATCCACAGCCGGCCCTGGGCTGCTTCCATCTCCCAGGTCTAAGCCGCTCAGGTGCAGGCACTCAGGTAGCCCTCAGAGGTGCAGACTCAGTTGGGCCTGCGTTTTGTGCCCTTCCCAGGTCCGAGCAGCTCAGGTGATGAGGTGTTTGGTGAGCGCGGTTGCTGAGACTTATCGCCTCCCCGCCACTCTGTTATCTAGGTGTACAACCGTCGCACTTTCTCAGGCGGATGTTGACCGTCCAGAACCCCAAGAAGTTTTAGTTAGCAAAGAAGCCTGCTTACAGTTTTGTAGATAATGTCTCTCTGGGGCTGTGATTGCCCCCTTCCGGCTCTGGCTGCCTGTCATCGGAGGGGGATGGTCTGCAGCCGGCTATCTCTGTTCAGTCCTTTGTTCCTTATGCGGGTCTGGCGGTGTCTTAGGTTAGGGCTGGCTTTTCGCGTGGTAGATATCCCACAGTATGGTTTGTTAGCCCAAATTATTTCACTCAGATAGGGCTTGGGGTATTCAGGCCAGATCCTTACTCTAAGCACTGCAGCCCGCGCCGCACCTCCCTGCCCAGCCCCCGCTTGCTAGTGATGTGTGCAGGTGTCTGTGCTGCTTCTCCGCTGGGGGAGTTACCATAGGGCTCCTAATCTGCAGGTTTTAATTGTTTACTTATTTTTTCTCCCTGTTATGTTGCCCTCTGTGCTTCCAAGGCTCGGCACAGATTCGGCGGTGAGAATGTTTCCTGGTATTTGGAAACTTCTCTCTTTTTAAGACTCCCTTCCTGGGACGGAGCTCCGTCCATCCCTCTTTTGTCTCTTTTTTTGTCTTTTATATATTTTCCTACCTCCTTTCGAAGACAATGGGTTGCTTTTCTGGGTGCCTGATGTCCTCTGCTGGCATTCAGAAGTTGTTTTGTGGAATTTACTCGGCGTTTAAATGTCCTTTTGATGAATTTGTGGGGGAGAAAGTGTTCTCCCAGTCCTATTCCTCTGCCATCTTAGCTCCTCCCCGCCTAGCGATGCTTTCTAAGGCCCACTTGACTTCACGTTCCAGGATGTCTGGCTCTAGGTCAGTGATCACACCATCGTGATTATCTGGGTCGTGAAGCTCTTTTTTGTACAGTTCTTCTGTGTATTCTTGCCATCTCTTCTTAATATCTTCTGCTTCTGTTAGGTCCATACCATTTCTGTTCTTTATCGAGCCCATCTTTGCATGAAATGTTCCTTTGGTATCTCTGATTTTCTTGAAGAGATCTGTAGTCTTTCCCATTCTGTTGTTTTCCTGTATTTCTTTGCATTGATCGCTGAAGAAGGCTTTCTTATCTCTTTTTGCTATTCTTTGGAACTCCTTATTGCCAAATTCAGACTTAAATTGAAGAAAGTAGGGAAAACCACTAGACCATTCAGGTATGACCTAAATCAAATCCCTTATGATTATACAGTGGAAGTGAGAAATAGATTTAAGGGCCTAGATCTGATAGATAGAGTGCCTGATGAACTATGGAATGAGGTTCGTGACATTGTACAGGAGACAGGGATCAAGACCATCCCCATGGAAAAGAAATGCAAAAAAGCAAAATGGCTGTCTGGGGAGGCCTTACAAATAGCTGTGAAAAGAAGAGAAGTGAAAAGCAAAGGAGAAAAGGAAAGATATAAACATCTGAATGCAGAGTTCCAAAGAATAGCAAGAAGAGATAAGAAAGCCTTCTTCAGCGATTTAAAAGCATATGTTTGTATATCAGATTATCCTTGTTTCTGATTTGACCTATTCTGAGTAGATCCCTTGAAATTTTGCCCTATGCTTCTGCTGATCTAAGACTGTTTATCACATTGCTATCATCCCTTGTAGGAACTAGAATTCTGTCCTTGAAACTTAAACTCCCAGCTGACCGCTAGCTTTGAAATCCCCTTCATAGAACCTGGCTTTTGTGAAACATTCTGGACTTTTCCAAATCTAGACCTTTCCCCATACCTGTCAGAAGGTGCTTCTCTGAACTATGTGCCTGAATTTCCTATTTTGAACTCTTAGGCCTGCTCCTAAGGGTAGGAGCAGGGGTGGCTCAAAGGCCCTTGCCCTGCCATGTGGCACTTCTGGTTATAGACTCTGCTGGGGAATTATTGTTGGAATCATCCTTAGTTTGATCATGTTTCAAAAGCAGGGTAAAATTCCATTCATAACCAACAACAAATTAGGTTCCACAGAATCTCTTCTAGAGGTGTGTGGCTTGAAGGAGTTTAGTGCAATGGTTTAAAACTCAAATGACTGTTCATTTAGAAGGTCTTTTACTCATCTGTAAGAAGGATAGATTTGTGAGGATTCAATAAGATAATAGAGGTAGCAGCATATAAGACAGTGGTTGTCACATTTAATGGCTCAATAAGTACTATCTAATTGTATTATGGATTTTTTTTTACTCTTCTCCAACTCCAGCAAATTATCAGCATCATCTGTGAAATACCTGATCAGATTGTGCTTCATATATAAGATAGTTGGTGTTCAAATGTAGTTAGGTGTACATATCATGCATATAAAGTTATGAAATAGGAAACATCATATTCAATAGATTGTTCATAAACTTGGACTTCTGAAAATATGCATTCTATTTTGATTTTTTATTTCAATATAGTAGAAATGTACTTTGCAGCAAAAATATATTAATATGGGGATGCTGGCCAGAATATGAAAATAACTTTACTTACAGAGTTGAAAATTCTGTTTATACTTGCAAGAAATGAGCGTTGGTAAAATCAGAGACCAAAGTAGTAGTTTATAAGTTCTAGCTTTTGGAGGACAGGGGCCATTGTGGATGTGTATACTTTTCAAAACCCTGTGTCTTTCATATTGACTTAAATATAACAGGTGAAGATATATAATGTATACAGAATTAGAGCTTGTATTGTCACCCTTTCCTCTGTTTCTCTTTAGACTTTCTTTTTTTCTTTAATGATTTCCTCCCTCAACCCCCGACCATAGACTGGCGTTTTGACAGCACTGCAGGTTTTCCCAGTGAGGAGCAGTTATCCCTTCTTGGGTTCACACAACAGAAAAGCTGGTTGGTTGAATAGATTCAGTGTGGTTCCTTCTGTAAGTGCTTATCTTGTTCACTGGTCGCTTTGTAATTGTTATTACTTTGAAAAGGCATTTCTTTTTCATCTGGACACTCAGATTATATAGAAGGAGACTTTTTCCTATTGAGGTATATTCTTATCAGGATGTTTTTCTTCTATTTTATAAATAATAGTATTATTAGACATAGGATGAGGCTCTCTTGTAGTTAGTGCCAAAAGAAACAATACAATAGGGTATGTGCGGTAGGGGGTGAGCCAGATAGAGCAGCTATCTTGTTTTCCTTGCCTGCCTTTAATCAATGCACGTATTCTCTAAAAATGTTCTTATCCATCTTCTGTGGGCACTGTTTTGTGAATTTCCTTCCTTTCTTCCTTTTCTTTTGTGACAGTGTTTCTGTTTCTTTAATTTATCAAGGTGTCACACACAACAGACTTATTGTATTGTACTAAAGACATTCTCCATTTGCAAGAAAATCTGTCTGTTGCTAGGTTTGCTTTTCTTTTGGACTAACTTGGACATTGCTATTTTGCCTTTGATCTTAAGAATGTATTTCAGCTCCAGACTTTGTCTATCGATAATTTAAAAAAAAATGAATTGAGCCCTTCACCACAGCAAGTATATTGTCCTTCTTTAATGGAATTCCCATCTATGATGGTCTGTTTTTATTGTGACTTTCAAGGACTGAACCTTTCTTGTATGTGGATGCCTGCAGAATCCTTTTCTAGTTTTGTTTTCATTTTTGTCTTTTAGACATGAGAGTGTAGCCAAGGAGCAAAGAAAATAAGAAAGCATTTGTGACCAAGAATGTTTTTAGCTACAAATCTCAGGTTTATCATTATCCACTAAAAAAGTACATCCTTTCTTTACCTGTTTAGTTGTAGGGGAGATGATTACACAGAAGCCATACAAAACTTGAGTGAATGTCTTTTTTGAGCTTGAGAAAATGGCTAGAATCAAAAGGAAGTCAACCCCTTAGTAGTTTACACATTCTATTTGCTTTTATGTAAAATTTATTAATCTCTAGTACATTTCTTTTGGAGAAGCAAATTTAGAAATCATTGAAGTGATGAATGCTCGAAATAACTTTGTCTTTTATTTGCTACAGTCAAAAGCAGCTACCTTTAGTATATTTATTTTTTGAAGATTGATCCCATTTATTGCCTGTTTCAGTTTTTGTTGGATGTGATAGACATTGTAATCATTTTATTTCAGAGCAAAAAGCTGATGAGTTACTTATCTAGCAAGTAACTGCTTTTGATGTAATAAAACAATTGCTCTCTGTTTTATATCTTAATTTAGTTAAGCCGTGATACTGACTTGGTCCTACATCACATATGAGCATAGTAAAATGGGGCTGTGTTACTGTATTTTTCTTAGTAAGTTGAATTGCTCACCCGCTTGCTTCAGTTGTGTCCAACTCTTTGTGAACCTACGGACTGTAGCCTGCCAGGCTTCTCTGTCCATGAAGATTCTCCAGTCAAGAATACTGGAGTGGGTTGCTATGCCCTCCTCCAGGGGATCTTCCTGACCCAGGGATTGAACCCACATCTCTTTACATCTCCTGCATTGGCAGGTGGGTTCTTTACTACCAGCACCACCCAGAAAGCCCCAATAAGCTGAATGCTGCTGCTGCTGCTAAGTCTCTTCAGTCGTGTCCGACTCTGTGTGACCCCAGAGACGGCAGCCCACCAGGCTCCCCCTTCCCTGGGATTCTCCAGGCAAGAATACTGGAGTGGGCCACCATTTCCTTCTCCAATGCATGAAAGTGAAAAGTGGAAGTGAAGTAGGTCAGATTAAAACCCAATAAGATGCACAGTAATATGGAGACAGTGAATTTGTTAAGTATTTAGCATGTTTTGTAGTTTGTACAGATGTGTTCATGTCATCAAATATTTTTCTTATAAACACAATTAGCCTAGAAGGAGCACTGGTTTGATTCCTATAGATAATGACTCTGTTCTTGCTCAGACTTTAATTTTTCTCAACAAGGTAGTCAGCTTCTTTGACACTCCATTTTCTCCTCTCTAAAATAAGAGTGGTACTGTGAAAGATCTCTATGGGCTCCCATATTAGTGACCTGTGATCTTTAAGATAGATTAGAAGCACCAAACAGTTACTTTCTCTTTCTCAGTATCTGTCGCAACTTACAGAGTTGTCATCGGCAGCATCCCCTGGAAGCAGGTTGGGTGGAACATTCATTGTGAAACAGGAGCTTTTACATAAAATATTGTACATTAGGAAACTAAAGCTGGTCAAAAGTCATGAAGCAAAAAACTTGTCAAAGTTATGTAATCCTTCACCCTTAGAAACAGAGATAGCAGCGGCTGCTGTGATCGTACTCAAATTGTGTTCCATCAATGGAAAAACTGATGTTCAACTCTATTTCCAAAATGACAGCTGAAGGAAATGAAATAGGTGCATCTTCAAGGGCAAAATAATTGACTAGATCATGTAGAAGGGAAACTAGAGACTTCATGTCTTTAATATTAAAGACCTGGATTGTCAATAAATGAAAAAGATTACTGGGAACATTGAAGAGAAGTGTGCAAAAAGCCCAAAAGGCAACCAGTAGAACATTAGGACTGAGTTGAAAGAATCTGGGAATTAGAGAAGCATTGGATTTGATTAGTACCAGAAATGTTTCCTCTAGCAATTTTTTCTCTCCTTGTACTTTTTTCCATGTGAGTGTCTGGCTCATTAATACTTATCTCCTACCAGTTATAGATGAAAAAGGTTATAAGCATGAACACTTCCATACAGCTTGCCAGCCACTGTTCTACACACTTCATAAAAATAATGCATTAATTCCTATAGCAACCCTAAAAGGAGGTGTAGGACATTGAAGCACAGAGAGTGTATGAGACAAGACAGCCAGTATGTGACAAGCAGCCCCTGAATTATAGTGGGTTATAAACGCAGTGGTATATTTCTTACTCCAGCAGGAGACTGTGGTGCATCTGCTGCTTGGCTTCAAGGCTGCCTCACTCCAGGACCCAGGCCAGCCTGTTTCTCAAACAATGCTGATCACAATGAGAAAGATAATAATGGCAGATTTTGTCCTAGCTCTACAAGTTTCTGCCCCAAAGTTACACATGTTTCTTCTACTCAACATTTCATTACCAAAGTGGGTCTCCTGCCAAGCCTGGTATCAGTGAGGTGGGGAAGTCAAAATGTTTCCCCAGAAAAGGGGCAGTCTGTATTTGTAAGTAATAGTACATTCTGTCTCAGGAGGGTAAGTAACTTCCCCTCAGTCAGTGAGTTGGTTGGTGAGTGAGCTTGGATTCTGAACCCATGCAGTCTGGTTGTAGAGTCTGTTGTGTTAACCACACCTCTGTTCTGCCTCTTCAGTTGCTTGACTCTCAGAGGGAAAGAAAATGGATTTTGAGAGTTTCTTGTGAAATTCACACAGATCTTTAGTGTCTGTATTACTGAACAACAATGCACCAAGTAAAATTGTTAACTCCAGCTAGAATTATACCTGTCCAGGTGGCACAGTGGTAAAGACTTTGCCTGTCAATGAAGGAGATGCAAGAGACATGAATTTGATCCCTGGGTTGGGAAGATCCCCTAGAGTAGGAAATGGCACCCCACTCTGGTATTCTTGCTTGGAGAATTTCGTGGACAGAGGAGCCTGGTGGGCTGTAGTCCTTGGGGTCACAAAGAGTCGGCCACAATTGAGCACACATTCACACACAATAGAATTACATGGATAGCACCCCATTCAGATGAGAATGGGGCTTTGAGACCAAGAGTGTCTGCCTGCAAATCCTGACATCATCAATCACTACCTCCAAGACCTTTAAGCAGATGAATAATCTTTTTCTGCCTTATTTTCCTTATCTGTAGAATGGGGATAACAATAGTGCCTACTTTTTGGTTAGGATGAAGATTAAATGAATTAATAACATGCTTGGAATATAATCACAATGTGAGTGTTAATTATTGTTGTTATTACTCTTATTATCTAGTTTCTTAAATGTAACCAAAATTTGTTAAAAAATGATTCCTCACTTCTTCAACCACCTTCTGACTTGAGGATGATGAGTGCCTGTCATTCTTCAGAAAATGGCTTTTTGTTGAATTCAAACTACTCACTACCTGACTTTCTCTTCTCTTGTTTTAAGATACAAAAGATGCCTTCATTTTTCAAATGTTTCTCTTTCTCGCTGTGATAATAAAACAGGTAATTTAAATGCTTAGATTTAATTACCTATAAACGGAAAGTTTACAGTAACCTGTTTTGACAGAATTAATTTTGTTGCCTGGTTGTTGTGCTATTATTATTCTTCAAAAACATCTGCTGTTGTTTGCATATGAGTTGTTTTCCTTTTTTCTAAAACACTTTTACTTCTTTTTTTTAAATTTTATTTTATTTTTAAACTTTACATAATTGTATTAGTTTTGCCAAATATCAAAATGAATCCATCACAGGTATACATGTGCTCCCCATCCTGAAGCCTCCTCCCTCCTCCCTCCCCATACCATCCCTCTGGGTTGTCCCAGTGCACTAGCCCCAAGCATCCAGTATCGTGCATTGAACCTGGACTGGCATCTTGTTTCATACATGACATTTTACATGTTTCAATGCCATTCTCCTGAATCTTCCCACCCTCTCCCTCTCCCACAGACTCCATAAGACTGTTCCATACATCAGTGTCTCTTTTGCTGTCTCGTACACAGGGTTATTGTTATCATCTTTCTAAATTCCATATATATGCGTTAGTATACTGTATTGGTGTTTTTCCTTCTGGCTTACTTCACTCTGTATAATAGGCTCCAGTTTCATCCACCACATTAGAACTGATTCAAATGTTTTCTTTTTAGTGGCTGAGTAATACTCCATTGTGTATATGTACCACAGCTTTCTTATCCATTCATCTGCTGATGGACATCTAGGTTGCTTCCATGTCCTGGCTATTATAAACAGTGCTGCGATGAACATTGGGGTACACGTGTCTCTTTCCCTTCTGGTTTCCTCAGCAAAACACTTTTACTTCTGTTGAGAGTATCCTATGTGGACTTATATCTGAGAATTTTTTCCCCCCACTAGGGTCATACCTTGGAGAAGGCAATGGCACCCCACTCCAGTACTTTTGCCTGGAAAATCCCATGGATGGAGGAGCCTGGTGGGCTGCAATCCATGGGGTCACTAAGAGTCAGACACAACTTCATTTTCACTTTTCACTTACATGCATTGGAGAAGGAAATGGCAACCCACTCCAGTGTTCTTGCTTGGAGAATCCCAGGGATGGGGGAGCCTGGTGGGCTGCCGTCTATGGGGTCGCACAGAGTTGGACATGACTGAAGTGACTTAGCAGCAAGGTCTTACCTGGTGTCACATATATTACATGATTTCACAGATTGGTTTCTCAGACATTAGATTCTATTTTTTCACCCATGTATTCTCTTTTCCCTCTAAAATTTCCCATTGTTGACTTTTTGGTGCCTACTCAGTTCAGATACTAATTGGATAGTATATGTAGTTGGCCACAGTTAGGTTGTGTACAAAGAATATAGGGAAATATGAGCTTTTATTTTCTAGCTTTCCTACATTGGCATTCCTTTAAATGTGCCTTTCAAAGATGCAAATTGTCTTGAAATGTTATTGTTGGTGTTTTGAATAGATTTGCTGATAATGGTGTAAGAGGCAGGAGCTAGAGGATGAGGATACACCCTGATTTTTTCATATCTTCTGGGAGTCTTCTCTCTAGTTTTAATATTATGTGTACTGTATGAACAAGTACAGAATGCTTCATAGTTGATAGTATTTCTAGGAATGTGCTCAACGTAAATTAAGTAACGCTGACAGTGGGGCTAGTAAGGCAATGTATAGAAAGCATATATGGACTAAAACTAGTTAGAAAGAAATGAGAAATGTGCTCAATATAAATTTTTAAGTCACAGAGATAGTGGAAGGGTCAAGAGAATATGAAGAAAGCAAGGTATAGGTTCCATTCTAGCCCAGTATTTTAAAAGGACTCCTCAAAAGGAGTTAGTCCAATTAAAATGAATGCAAAAATTATTAAATTAAGAAAAAGTATGATATCTGGTTGTTTATTTTTGCTACAGGTCCAAGTAAAGATTAATTAGGAAATATATAGAAACCATTTTCCAAAGAGAAGACAACACATATTGTCAAGCCATAAGATAGACTGTTTTCTTCCCCCAGCCTGTATTAGTGAGGAGTATGTCTAAGACTGCTGTGTGGCCTTGACCTCCAGGCCAAAGCCCTCAACTCAGAAGGTGTGCCCTACTTAAGCTGTGCCAATCAGGATCTTATTCCAGGGTATTTAAAATATGAAACTGGTGAGAAATACAAACCAGAAGTTCCCAGAACTGAGCTCAAGCATTATAGCCGCACCTAAGGAGAAGGTAAATCAATTCTGGACATGCTCCGGGTCCTGCCCTTTCTAAGGTTTGGTGGTACAGTTGCTCCTAAAATAAAATAATCTGTTCAGTAAAAAGCTTCATCTTTCCTATGCTAGCTGGAGTTTGTTTCTGTTACAACCAGGAAAAATCAGACTCATACATTCCCTATGAAAAGATAGAGGGAAAAAAAAAAAAAAAGAATCAGGTTACAAAGCTCAATAATGAAAATTCTGAAAGTAAAGTAAGTGAGCTAGGTTCTGATAGATTATGGACTCATTAATATGAACTGGCAAATGATCAAAGCTTCCAAAATTATTCTTCCTGAATGCTTCAGGAAAGGTTATTAAGTTGGATGGTTTATAATAATCAGAAAATTAATAGTGGTTCTAAGGTTCAATAATGGCTTGTTGGGAGATACTTATGTTAGTGGGAGCCTGGTCATGGATTCTGTCTCTAGACAGACCAGTTCCAGGACTACACATGACTCCTAACTCCTTATTATCTGCCAGTGACCAGTGCACATCCCTATAATGAGGATGGTGGCCAGAGAGTGAGTTAAGTGTAGTTACAAGTGAGAAGGTGGCAGCCAGAGTAAATATGTTTGCAAATCATCCCCACTCTGAAAGACCAACTAAGTCAGTATTCTTATAGTAGCACAGGAGGCAGCACTTTGTCTTATACTAGATATCACAGTAGCCTTTCAGTTCAGTTCAGTCACTCAGTCACGTCTGACTTTTTGCAACCCCATGGACTGCAGCATGCCAGGCTTCCCTGTCCTTCACTATAGCCCGGAGCTTGCTCAGACTCATGTCCATTGAGTTGGTAATGCCATCCAACCATATCATCCTCTGTCACAGTAGCCTTAGTAAAAGCAATACAAAGAGGAAAGGACTAAAAATATCTTTGTGGCTAAGATAATGTATATTTTTAGAAGTTTAGATATGAAGTGGGCCATTTGAGTCATGCGTATAGACTTCTTGAACTTTCTTGAGAAGTGGCATGGTAAAAGAAGTGAGTTTATTGGATGAGAAACAATAGGAACAACTTTGCAATAAATACTTTATAGTCCTATAGTCATAAATTCCTAGGTTTGCCTTCTGACTTATGTAGCTCTTAACTTGTCTAAATGTGACTACCATTTCCTCTATAAAGACATCCTTGATTCTCTTGGTCAGAAGTACATACTCCTACTAAAACTATATGACACTTGCTTGGGGCAGCCATTATATTTTACTAAGCTATTTGTATATTTGCTTGTAGAGAGAGGGACTATGTCCAAACACATATACTTCATAGATTTTATGTTAAAATTTAAGTGTATCTGAATATATTCATTTGTTAGGGCTGCCCTAACAACGTACCACAAACTCGCTGGCTTAAATAACAGAAATGTTTTGTCTCACGGTATTGGAGGCTACAGATAGAAGATCAAGGTGTTGGCACAGTTGCTTCCTCTGAGGGTATCTGTTCCATGCCTTTGCCTAGCTTCTGGTTTGCTGGTAGTTCTTTGATTTATAGAAGAATCTTCACAATCTCCTTCTTTGTCTTCACGTGGTATACTCTCTGTTTATACCCATCTTCAAATTTACCTGCCTTTTTAAAGGACTCCAGTCATATTGGATTAGGGCTCACTCTAATAACTACATTTTAACTTGATTACCTCTGTAAAAACACTGCCTCCAATAAGGTCACATTCTGAGGTACTGGGAGCTGGGACTTCAACATATACAGTCATTCAAATTTTTATGGGGATACAGTTTAACTCATAACACTGGCTATAGACTGTTTTCTGAGACATGATGCTTCCTGACTACAGGGATTAAGCCTTACTTGTCATTGTATCTGAGACTAGCAAAGTGCTTCCAGCATAGTATGTGAGTGCTTAGTTGCTCAGTCATGTCCAACTCTTTGCGACCCCATAGACTGTAGCCCACCAGGCTTCTCTGTCCATGGAATTTTCCAGGCAAGAATATTGGAGCAGGTTGCCATTTCCTTCTCCAGGGTACCTTCTCAACTCAGGTATTGAACTTGGGTCTTCTGCGTCTCCTGCTTTGGCATGTGGATTCTTTACCACTGAACTACCTGGGAAGCCCCATCCAGAACAGTAGACAGGACAATATTTGTGGGACAGATTTATGGCATTGCTAATCCATTCTAAATGGCCACCATGTTGTTGAGCCAAATTCACCTTGGATGTGTAGCTCATTCCACAAGTGAAGAAGGAGTACTTAGAGGATAAACTGTGTTCTATGTTGCAGTCTTACCATGGCTTTCTTCATTATCTCCTTCAACTTAATTCCAGTAGGAACTCCAAAGCCTTATTTTTCTTGGTCTAGACAGATGGCTTGAATCTACTCACAGATACTGTCTTCATGAAAATAGAGACAGACTGAGATTTCAGGGCTATTGATAATTGAAAGCCATGAAAACCAAATTAATTGTTATACGAAGGCTTTTGTCTCACATACCCACAGGTATGTAATGCTCCTTAGGAGATAGTTAATGTGTGTTTTCTTTAAGAATTCTCTTTGCATATTAAATGACACTACAGCTCCTTCCTTTTGAATGTTACTGAAATTCCAGTGGTCATGTATGGATGTGAGAGTTGGACTGTGAAGAAAGCTGAGTGCCGAAGAATTGATGCTTTTGAACTGTGGTGTTGGAGAAGACTCTTGAGAGTCCCTTGGACTGCAAGGAGATCCAACCAGTCCATTCTAAAGGAGATCAGCCCTGCGTGTTCATTGGAAGGACTGATGCTAAAGCTGAAACTCCAATACTTTGGCCACCTCATGCAAAGAGTTGACTCATTGGAAAAGACTCTGATGCTGGGAGGGATCGAGGGCAGGAGGTGAAGGGGATGACAGAGGATGAGATGGCTGGATGGCATCACCGACTCGATACATATGAGTTTGGGTGAACTCCAGGAGTAGATGATGGACAGGGAGGCCTGGCACTCTGCAGTTCATGGGGTCACAAAGAGTCAGACACCACTGAGTGACTGAATTGAACTGAACTGAAAATTGATGGAAGAAAATCAAACATTATTAATGAAGTTCTATTGTTTTTCCATTGTTTTCCTTAATCGACAGGCATAAAACAAACCTAGATGTATCTTTTTTAGTGGACTTTTAATATTAAAGGAAGACCTATGGGTGCAGAATATGAGAACATACAAAATTTCACATTTCTTAGAAAACTTAGAAGCCTAAGGAATCCTCACTCAGAAATCTAGGTTTTTCAGAAGTGTAAGTTAAGTTTAAAAACATTAAACAGCTCTTCAATGACTCATAAAGTGTGTCTCAAGAAGATCTTTTTTAAAGTCCTTAAACTTTGCTTAACATTCAAGAATGAAATTATAGCAAGAGTTAAGACTCAAATTTCTGTATTAAATGGGAGGAGTTTTTTGTTGTAATATATATTTTAAATACACATTAGGTAGAAGACCTTTGGGATTTTCTTCTGCCCCACAAAAAAGAAGAGAAGAAAATGGGGTTGTTCTAACTCAGTGTTGTGTTCAATAGTTAGTAGACCCTGTGTTTATAAAACATGTTGTGATGAAAGCATGTCTTCTTCTAGTGAAAGCTAATAATTCTAAGTATTAGAAATACAGGAGAGAAACCCCAGAAATATTTCTTCACTAGTTTATTTATTTGCTAACAAGATTCCATGGTTCATCTAAAATGAGCAGAGTTCTGCAAGTGTGTTGGTAGTAGTAGGATTTACTATTGGCACATTTTGTTAAGCTCTGGGGCATGGGACTAACCTCTGATACTCAGAATAGAGTTAGATACTCAGAAGACAGCCTGTGGTCTTGCCTCAAGTCCATAGGTTGTCTTTGCCCTGAAGCATGATCTTTCATTCACTGAGGATGTGTCTGTGCCTGTGGCACACAAAGACCGTGAAGTCCTACTTGCCTGGGTCTTAACGGCCCAGTAGAGGTGAGAAACCGGTAAGCAATTAGGATACAGTGGGTGGAACAAGTGGCTGTATGGATGAATTAGTGAACCACTAAATGAACATGCGGGTATCATTTGAGACACCATTTTTGAGAGTGGAAGAACGTTCCTTGTAGAACAGTTTTTTTAATCTTTATATTATAGTTGATTAACAGTGTTGTGTTAGCTTCAGGTGTACATCAAAGTGATTTAGTAATACATATACATGTATCTATTCTTTTTCAAAGTCTGAAATACTTATGTGACGTCTTATTTAGAGAACTTTTAGAAAATTCTCAAGAAATTTAGAAAATTGGAAAAAAATATTGATAGCACATCAGAAAGCACCATGAGGAACAGTATGTGGATAGAAGACCTTCAGGAATTCAGGAAAATGAGATTAGAGTGTGCATTTGTTTTTACTTATGATCTCTGTATTCCAATATACTGAATTCTCTAAAAAGTTTGTGTTAATTTTTTTTTGGTAGAAAGGGAATTTGGTTAACTAGCACAACACACTGTTACTACACTGCGTCTGTCTCTCTCGCAAAGTCAGTGGGTGTGTATGCTGCCTTAAGTTTTGCTGCCCCAGATCGTTTAAGGTCACCAATTTGGAACCACTCTCAACTTACTGCCTTTTATGCATAGTGGATTTTAATTGAGTCCTCTGAAATATGGAATAAGAGGGTGATTTTTGGTATGTAAAAGTGTTGGGGTGAACACTGACATTATGCATTGGAAAGAGTTGTACAAACATTTCTTTCATTTGGGTTATAGCTCCCGAAGTTTCTCTTAAGTCTCCTCTCACTCTGAATATCCAAGTGGATGAGTAATTAAATGATCTGTTTCGGAAGGCTAATTAATTTAACCATTATTCAGGGCCTGTTGCCACTGATCTCCCCATCTGCCCACTCCACAGGCACACCTGGCACTCGGCATTGTCCTGCCTCTGTGGCCGCCGCCTCCCTAGGACGCCTGTGTGTGTGCAGAGAATGGTTCGAGGCCTCCTGGGGGAGCAGACCTGCTCTCCTCTCTCTCACACACACATGCTCTTATCCGTGGGGCCCATTTAGAAATGGGAAGGTGGATAACTTATTGAAACTTCTCTAAGAATTTAGAGTGTGACTCTGTGCCCCAAGGTATAAATAATAGGAATCATTTATCTCATTTCCCTTTGGGCACTTGGTGAGATCTTTGTAGGGAAAAAATGGGGGTGGGGAGTGTTAACTGAAACAAAATGTGTGCCTGAACTAAGGTTTATATGGGGAATATCATTCGTATTTTTCTTCCACTCTGCCAGAAATGTAGGTTCATAGTTCTTGGAATTCAGTATGTCCTTGAAAAGTTTGATCAGAAATTTTCCTATTGATTGCCCTTCAAATAGTGAAGAAAAGTTTTATCCTTAAAGACCCTCATTATTTCTCGCATTATTGTGACATTGACAAGGGTTCTTGGCCTCCTTAATCAATAGAAATTGATGAGAGGTCAGACAGGAAATTCAGGCAAAGCGTTATGGGGGCCAGAGCTTCGAGAAGCAACAGGTTCTCTTTCTAATCACTCCCAGATCAGGGAGGTAAGCCTTATATTTGGTGAAGGCAGAGGTGTGTCCAGGAGTCCAGTGGAGGGGTGGCTTAGGTGGTTTACCCACTGCTTTGTTGGTGGAATGTTCAGGGGGCATGCAGTGACCTGCTTTTGCTCCCTGCTCCTCAGAAGTGGTGGTTGGGTTTTTTGGTCTCTTTGTATCTTGTCCATGATTTGCTTCAGTTGCACATGCACACAGTTATTTTTAGTCCCTTATAGTTTCTTTGTATTTGTTGCTGGAGGAGATGTTTTTCCAGCAAGCCTTTCAGCAAAGGGTCTCAGGTCCAGCCTGTTTCAATTGGTGATTCCTTTTCTAGCAGTAGAGGCAGTATTTTATAGCTGATGGTAAATACAGAGGCACAAGTTCTAGCAAATATAAATATTCATTGGTATTTTGCAAATATAGAAATACCTATGTGGTTGTATTTGAACTTAACAGCAAGGGCACAGTGGGCATGTTTTCCAGACTACTTGAGCCTCGGGTTGCCCAGGGAAGGTAGGTGTCACCATGCATCAAGAGCACTCAGACTGTGGACTGGGGGGTTTCCAGGGACCCTACAACTTTTTCAAGAATTCAGAGTTCAAAACTGTTTTTATAAGAATACTAATATGTTATTTGTATTTTTCACTCTCATGGGTGTACAGTGGTTTGCCAGAGGCTACTCAGTAGCCTGAACTATAGCCTGCAGCCTATAACACTGCAACATGCTGAATACAGAAGTAGTTATGGGAATCCAGATGTCGTTTTTTGTTAGGCAGACATGGAAGGCATTAGCAAAACTATAAAACACTGCCATTCTTTTTACTAATTTTAGTTTTGTATATAGTTGTATTTCATAATTACATATTGTTTATCTACAATGACATTATTTTTTCAAATAGATTAGTATCATATTATACTATAAATTAATATATATTTAAAGCCTGTTTTAATTTTGAATATGGGAAACACTGGTAGGTATAACCTACATATATTAAAGCTCTTTGGAGTCCTCACATTTTTTTCAGAGTGTAAAAAATTTCTAAAAAAATTGAGAATCATTGCTCTGTGTCCTGTTTATGATAGTAATACCTAACTCATGGGATTGAAGTTGCAATATTTTATGTATTTAGAACTGTGCTTGACATACTAACTGTTCAATAAATATTAACTTAATATTATTTTTTATAATTGTGATATGGTATATTGGAATGGAAAAGGCTGAAGAAGTCAATTGAGTTTCTCTGGAAAAAAAAAAAAAAATAACCTGGATAACATCATTGTCTAAAGGGGCAAAACTTGGAACTGAAGTTCAGTACCATCACCTGCAAAACTTAAGGAATTTAATAGTGCAATCAAGTTCTGTAATAGACATTCTTAATAACTAAAATACTCATGGAAACAGTATTTTATATTTTTCTATATGACTTGCTGCTAAAAAAGCATGACATTTGGAAAATAATTTTCTTAGAGATAGGAGAATGCACCTATTCATTTAAAGGCAGATACATTTCTATTTTTTGAAAAATCATTACCTAACATTTATTTTAAAAACCAACTTTTAAGTAAGCAACACTTTGTAATACCTGGCACTCCTGTTATGCTCATGCACCCTATGACACAGGAGTGCCTAGATATGCTCTCTGTCTGTTACACCCTAGCTCTCTATTTCCCAGTGCCTAGTATCAGGCCAGGCCTAGAGTAAACTCACATTAAATGTTTGCTGAGTGAATTACTATTTCCATCATTGGATTGCTATATATAATCAGCAGAACATTCCAAATAAAATAGGGATAGATATATACATTATATAATATATAAAATAACTGAGTTTAAATACTTTAAAATATAGGAGTTTATCCTCACAACCAAAACGAACATGAAGGTACAGTTTGGTGGGATATTAGAAGATTCTTAAATATCACAGTATCTTTCCTACAGTAAAGGAAATGGACTTTAGGTTTGTAAGCTGCTCAGTACTATTTTTTTTTAATACATATGTGAACATGCTTAGTTGTTATGCTTTATTTTTCTAGAAGAGTCAAATAGAAATAACAGATTAGCTGGCAATTTGGTGAAAACACATAGAGTACTTACTGTATTGATAGCTTGCTGGATGTGCATTTCGATCTGCACCTTTCAAATGTGTTGTGTATATCGCCAGTTTGGGTGTGATGAGACTTAAAATAAGTAGAAGTAATTCTCCACACTCACACTGAGTGTCAACCAGTGCTGCCCCTTCCTTCAGCGCAGTGTCACAGGGGTACCATCTGCTTGGTGGAGAGCAAGCCTGAACAGTGGCATCATTCCTACACATTCAGGATGGATGCCGGGCTTCCTTGCAAATGGCAGCAGAACACCACCGACAGGGCTGCCTGCCCCACTCCTGCAACAGATGGCTGTTCCCTGCCCTGAAGTTTGAGGGCTCCACACATCAAAAACTGAATACAGTCCCGCTTTGCAAGCTGCTTTCTCCTTGGGGAACATTTTCTAAACATCCAAACCTTGCAGGTCTTTTCTGGCTTTTACAAATGCCAACATCCTGTTGATACTGATATCATTGTAGACAGTCTTTCTGTGGTTTAACTTGTAGGTGTATCAGTGGTATTCTGAAGGTCTGTGGTTCACGTAAATAATTTTGTTGTTGTTTGTTACAGTCTTTAGATGAGATTGTCTGGGGCTGTAATGAAGGATTTAGAAACCTGGGACTGATTCAGTATTTGGGTATAAACTTGAATAAAAATGTAGCTCTGTTTTGTCCTTCTTGGAAAGAAAAGTTCTCTTTGCATTTAACTGAAGGAGAAATGAGTGTTGTGATTTTTTTGTTTTATTGTTTGTTTATTTTTTATATCCTTCTTTTATCCCTGTTCTATAAATAAGGGGCCATAGCTCTTGATAAAATAACTCTGAACATTTGTCTTGCAATCATAAAGTCAATATCCTCTTCCTAATGAGTTACTGGCTTTGCTACAAACACAAAACAAAACAGAGATGTATTGTAAAAGCACAGTTGTCAATTTTTAGCAGATAAGCTAAAGCCTTCAAATAGGAACCAGAATATTTAGAAGTGTGTTTAATTTGCCTTGGGTAGCCTGCAAGTTAAGGATTCTTTATTTCTTATACAAAGCTGTTTTTAAGAACCCTGAATTTACTTGAAAAAGATGCTGGTCCCAGTTGGTTCCATACATATACTGGGACCACGGGAATTTGAAGATACGGCTTACCAAGAGGCAACTACACCAAGGGCAAATGAGAGTAGAGTTTTCAAAAAAAGACCAATTTAAGTTTTAATACTTTAAGTTCATAATTTGAGCCCAGAAATATTAACATCTAGAAATCCTAAGAATTTTATCATAGATCATTTTACCCATTCAACAACTCCATTACTTTCTTAATTTTAATAATAAAAAAAAAGGCAATCCTTCTTTCATACACACACAAAAATACAATTCCTGCTGGGAAAAACTCCTGCTGACATAAAGTGTACGTACATGAAATACGAAAAGCCTGAAAGATTTAGGGAATACAAAAATGTGGACCCTCAAGACCCTTTTTGGTGAGTTTTAGCCTTGAAACACCCTTTTCAAAGGAAATATGATTCAGAGCCTTACTATATGAGATAGCTCCTAGGACATAAAATTGGGGTCCCCTTGCTGTAGTGTGATTTAGCTGCCACTGGTCTTGCCAACCCACCCCATAGAGGACACTGGGCTTTTATTGGGATCCCTTAGTAATTGTTCTAAGGCATTATATATATTGTGTTTCCTAAACAAATGATTTAGGGCATTACAGAGCATGGGCCCAAAGAGGCACTTGTATTTGTTTTTCATGAAAATTTTCCTTCACCACCAGGCTGCTTTGAATGAGAGTAGTTCCCATAAACTAGACTAAAGTGAGTTTCCAACTTGTAAATGAAGACAAGCAGGGAGCAGGGCTAGGGATGGGAATTGTCTTTCCTGTGACTCAGACTACTTGGAAATTCTCTATGTTTGCGTCACACAATTCCACATGGCTGTTCGAAAGTGGGCATATCTCTTTACATGTTGTTCACTTGTCAAATCATGTTCAACTCAATGACACAGTAGACTGCAGCACACCAGGCTTTCGTATCCGTCAGTAACTCCCGGAGCTTGCTCAAACTAATGTCCGTTGAGTCAGTGGTGCCATCCAACCATCTCATCCTCTGTAGTCTCCTTCTCCTGCCTTCAATCTTTTCCAGCATCAGGGTCTTTTCCAATGAGTCAGTTCTCATCAGTAGTCAAAGTATTGGAGCTTCAACATCAGTCCTTCCCATGAATATTCAGGACTGATTTTCTTTAGGATTGACTGGTTTGATCTCCTTGCAGTCCAGGGATTCTCAAGAGTCTTCTCCAACTCCACAGTTCAAAAGCATCAATTTTTTGGTGCTGATCTTTCTTTATAGTCCAACTCTCACATCTATACATGTCTACTGGAAAAAACCATAGCTTTGACTAGACAGAGTTTTCTCGGTTAAGTAATGTTTTTGCTCTTTAATATGCTGTCGAGGTTCAGTTCAGTTCAGTTCAGTCGCTCAGTCGTGTCCGACTCTTTGCAAGCCCATGAATTACAGCACACCAGGCCTCCCTGTCCATCACCAACTCCCAGAGTTCACTCAAACTCACATCCATCGAGGCGGTGATGCCATCTAGCCATCTCATCCTCTGTCATCCCCTTCTCCTCCTGCCCCCAATCTCTCCCAGCATCAGGGTCTTTTCCAGTGAGTCAACTCTTCACATGAGGTGGCCAAAGTATTGGAGTTTCAGCTTTAGCATCATTCCTTCCAAAGAAATCCCAGGGCTGATCGCCTTCAGAATAGACTGGTTGGATCTCCTTGCAGTCCAAGGATTCTCAAGAGTCTTCTCCAACACCACCATTCAAAAGCAGCAATTCTTCAGTGCTCAGCTTTCTTCACAGTCCAACTCTCACATCCATACATGACTACTGGAAAAACCATAGCCTTGACTAGACAGACCTTGTTGGCAAAGTAATGTCTCTGCTTTTGAATATGCTGTCTAGGTTGAGTCGTAGCTTTTCTTCCAGGAAGCAGTTTAGTTCAGTCACTCAGTCATGTCCGACTCTTTGCAACCCCATGAATCGCAGCACGCCAGGCCTCCCTGTCCATCACCAACTCCCAGAGTTCACCCAGACTCAGGTCCATTGAGTCACTGATGCCATCCAGCCATCTCATCCTCTGTCGTCCCCTTCTCCTCTTGCCCCCAGTCCCTCCCAGCATCAGAGTCTTTTCCAATGAGTCAACTCTTCACATGAGGTGGCCAAAGTACTGGAGTTTCAGCTTTAGCATCATTCCTTCCTAAGAAATCCCAGGGCTGATCTCCTTCAGAATGGACTGGTTGGATCTCCTTGCAGTCCAAGAGACTCTCAAGAGTCTTCTTCAAAACCACCGTTCAAAAGGATCAATTCTTTGGCACTCAGCTTAGCAATCATCTTTTAATTTCATGGCTGCAGTCACCATCTACAGTGATTTGAGCCTAAGAAAATAAAGTCTGTCACTGTTTCCATTGTTTCCCCATCTATTTGTCATGAAGTGATGGGACTGAATGCCATGATCTTTGTTTTTTGACTGTTGAGTTTTAAGCCAGCTTTTTCACTCTCTTCTTTCACTTTCATCAAGAGGCTCTTTAGTTCCAATTCAATTTCTGACATAAGGGTGGTGTCATATGCATGTCTGAGGTTGTTGATATTTCTCTTGGCAATCTTGATTCCAGCTTGTGTTTCATCCAGCCCAGCATTTTGCATGATGTACCCTGCATATAAGTTAAGTAAGCAGGGTGACAGTATACAGCCTTAACTACTTCTTTCCCAGTTTGCAACCAGTCCAGTTTTCCATGTCCGGTCCTAACTGTTGCTTCTTGATGTGCATACAGATTTCTCAGGAGGCAGGTTAGGTGGTCTGGTATTCGCATCTCTTTCAGAATTTTCTACAGTTTGTTGTGATCTACACAGTCAAAGGCTTTAGCATAGTCAATAAAGCAGAAATAGATGTTTTTCTGGAACTCTCTTGTTTTTTCGATGATCCAGCGGATGTTGGCAATTTGATCTCTGGTTCCTCTGCCTTTTCTAAATCCAGCTTCAACATATGGAAGTTCTCAGTTCAAGTATTGTTGAAGCCTAGCTTGGAGAATTTTGAGCATTACTTTGCTAACGTGTGAGATGAGTACAATCATGCAGTAGTTTTATCATTCTTTGTGATTGCCTTTCTTTGGGATTGGAATGAATACTGTCCTTTTCCATTCCTGTGGCCACTGCTGTTTTCCAAAATTTGTTGGCATATTGAATGCAGCACTTTCATAGCATCATCTTTTAGAATTTGAAATAACTCAGCTGAAATTCCATCACCTCCACTAAATTTGTTCGTAGTGATGCTTCCTAAGGCCTACTTGACTTCTCACTCCAGGATGTCTGGCTCTAGGTGAGTGATCACACCATTGTGATTATCTTGGTCATGAAGATCTTTTTTGTACAGTTCTTCTGTGTATTCTTGCCACCTCTTCTTTGCTATGTATTCTTGTGTATTCTTGAAGTGGCTGTGTATTCTTGCCACTTCTTCTCTGCTATCCTCTGCTTCTAGGTCCATACCATTTCTGTCCTTTATTGTGCCCATCTTTGTATGAAATTTTCCCTTGGTATCTCTAATTTTCTTGAAGAGATCTCTAGTCTTTCCCATTCTATTGTTTTTCTGTATTTCTTTGCATTGATCACTTAGGAAGGTTTTCTTATTTAGAGGAAAAGATATACTTAAGTAACAATCAAGGGAAATATAATACAGTATAGAGTGTAGACTAGAAGTTAAATGTTTCTGAAAAAGCAATAAATTCAGGTACTGTTATATTAACTTAATTATCATCATAAGCATCAGAGTAGCTTCTGGATTCTCTTTTTTTTTTTTGTCTCCTCACGTTTATTTTTTATTTTTTTTTTTCCTCTAATTTTATTTTATTTTTAAACTTTACATAATTGTATTAGTTTTGCCAAATATCAAAATGAATCCGCCACAGGTATACATGTGTTCCCCATCCCGAACCCTCCTCCCTCCTCCCTCCCCATACCATCCCTCTGGGCTGTCCCAGTGCACCAGCCCCAAGCATCCAGCATCATGCATCGAACCTGGACTGGCAACTCGTTTCCTACATGATATTTAACATGTTTCATTGCCATTCTCCCAAATCTTCCCACCCTCTCCCTCTCCCACAGAGTCCATAAGACTGTTCTATACATCAGTGTCTCTTTTGCTGTCTCGTACACCGGGTTATTGTTACCATCTTTCTAAATTCCATATATATGCGTTAGTATACTGTATTTATGTTTTTCCTTCTGGCTTACTTCACTCTGTATAATAGGCTCCAGTTTCATCCACCTCATTAGAACTGATTCAAATGTATTCTTTTTAATGGCTGAGTAATACTCCATTGTGTATATGTACCACAGCTTTCTTATCCATTCATCTGCTGATGGACATCTAGGTTGCTTCCATGTCTTGGCTATTATAAACAGTGCTGCGATGAACATTGGGGTACACGTGTCTCTTTCCCTTCTGGTTTCCTCAGTGTGTATGCCCAGCAGTGGGGTTGCTGGATCATAAGGCAGTTCTATTTCCAGTTTTTTAAGGAATCTCCACACTGTTCTCCATAGTGGCTGTACCAGTTTGCATTCCCACCAACAGTGTAAAAGGGTTCCCTTTTCTCCACACCCTCTCCAGCATTTATTATTTGTAGACTTTTGGATCGCAGCCATTCTGACTGGTGTGAAATGGTACCTCATAGTGGTTTTGATTTGCATTTCTCTGATAATGAGTGATGTTGAGCATCTTTTCATGTGTTTGTTAGCCATCTGTATGTCTTTTTTGGAGAAATGTCTATTTAGTTCTTTGGCCCATTTTTTGATTGGGTCGTTTATTTTTCTGGAGTTGAGCTGTAGGAGTTGCTTGTATATTTTTGAGATTAGTTGTTTGTCGGTTGCTTCATTTGCTATTATTTTCTCCCATTCTGAAGGGTGTCTTTTCACCTTGCTAATAGTTTCCTTTGATGTGCAGAAGCTTTTAAGGTTAATTAGGTCCCATTTGTGTATTTTTGCTTTTATTTCCAATATTCTAGGAGGTGGGTCATAGAGGATCCTGCTGTGATGTATGTCGGAGAGTGTTTTGCTTATGTTCTCCTCTAGGAGTTTTATAGTTTCTGGTCTTACGTTTAGATCTTTAATCCATTTTGAGTTTATTTTTGTGTATGGTGTTAGAAAGTGGTCCAGTTTCATTCTTTTACAAGTGGTTGACCAGATTTCCCAGCACCACTTGTTAAGAGATTGTCTTTAATCCATTGTATATTCTTGCCTCCTTTGTCGAAGATAAGGTGTCCATATGTGCGTGGATTTATCTCTGGGCTTTCTATTTTATTCCATTGATCAATATTTCTGTCTTTGTGCCAGTACCATACTGTCTTGATAACTGTGGCTTTGTAGTAGAGCCTGAAGTCAGGTAGGTTGATTCCTCCAGTTCCATTCTTCTTTCTCAAGATCGCTTTGGCTATTCGAGGTTTTTTGTATTTCCATACAAATTGTGAAATTATTTGTTCTAGCTCTGTGAAGAATACTGTTGGTAGCTTGATAGGGATTGCGTTGAATCTATAAATTGCTTTGGGTAGTATACTCATTTTCACTATATTGATTCTTCCAATCCATGAACATGGTATATTTCTCCATCTATTAGTGTCCTCTTTGATTTCTTTCACCAGTGTTTTATAGTTTTCTATATATAGGTCTTTAGTTTCTTTAGGTAGATATATTCCTAAGTATTTTATTCTTTCCGTTGCAATGGTGAATGGAATTGTTTCCTTAATTTCTCTTTCTGTTTTCTCATTATTAGTGTATAGGAATGCAAGGGATTTCTGTGTGTTGATTTTATATCCTGCAACTTTACTGTAGTCATTGATTATTTCTAGTAATTTTCTGGTGGATTCTTTAGGGTTTTCTATGTAGAGGATCATGTCATCTGCAAATAGTGAGAGTTTTACTTCTTCTTTTCCAATTTGGATTCCTTTTATTTCTTTTTCTGCTCTGATTGCTGTGGCCAAAACTTCCAAAACTATGTTGAATAGTAATGGTGAAAGTGGGCACCCTTGTCTTGTTCCTGACTTTAGAGGGAATGCTTTCAATTTTTCACCATTGAGGATAATGTTTGCTGTGGGTTTGTCATATATAGCTTTTATTATGTTGAGGTATCTTCCTTCTATTCCTGCTTTCTGGAGAGTTTTTATCATAAATGGATGTTGAATTTTGTCAAAGGCTTTCTCTGCATCTATTGAGATAATCATATGGTTTTTATTTTTCAATTTGTTAATGTGGTGTATTACATTGATTGATTTGCGGATATTGAAGAATCCTTGCATCCCTGGGATAAAGCCCACTTGATCATGGTGTATGATCTTTTTAATGTGTTGTTGCATTCTGATTGCTAGAATTTTGTTAAGGATTTTTGCATCTATGTTCATCAGTGATATTGGCCTGTAGTTTTCTTTTTTTGTGGGATCTTTGTCAGGTTTTGGTATTAGGGTGATGGTGGCCTCATAGAATGAGTTTGGAAGTTTACCTTCCTCTGCAATTTTCTGGAAGAGTTTGAGCAGGATAGGTGTCAGCTCTTCTCTAAATTTTTGGTAGAATTCAGCTATGAAGCCGTCTGGACTGGGGCTTTTGTTTGCTGGAAGATTTTTGATTACAGTTTCAATTTCCATGCTTGTGATGGGTCTGTTAAGATTTTCTATTTCTTCCTGGTCCAGTTTTGGAAAATTGTACTTTTCTAAGAATTTGTCCATTTCTTCCACGTTGTCCATTTTATTGGCATATAATTGTTGATAGTAGTCTCTTATGATCCTTTGTATTTCTGTGTTGTCTGTTGTGATCTCTCCATTTTCGTTTCTAATTTTGTTGATTTGATTTTTCTCCCTTTGTTTCTTGATGAGTCTGGCTAATGGTTTGTCAATTTTATTTATCCTTTCAAAGAACCAGCTTTTGGTTTTGTTGATTTTTGCTATGGTCTCTTTTGTTTCTTTTGCATTTATTTCTGCTCTAATTTTTAAGATTTCTTTCCTTCTACTAACCCTGGGGTTCTTCATTTCTTCCTTTTCTAGTTGCTTTAGGTGTAGAGTTAGGTTATTTATTTGCCTTTTTTCTTGTTTCTTGAGGTGTGCCTGTATTGCTATGAACTTTCCCCTTAGGACTGCTTTTACCGTGTCCCACAGGTTTTGGGTTGTTGTGTTTTCATTTTCATTCGTTTCTATGCAAATTTTGATTTCTTTTTTGATTTCTTCTGTGATTTGTTGGTTATTCAGCAGCGTGTTGTTCAGCCTCCATATGTTGGAATTTTTAATAGTTTTTCTCCTGTAATTGAGATCTAATCTTACTGCATTGTGGTCAGAAAAAATGCTTGGAATGATTTCTATTTTTTTGAATTTACCAAGGCTAGCTTTATGGCCCAGCATGTGATCTATCCTGGAGAAGGTTCCATGTGCGCTTGAGAAAAAGGTGAAATTCATTGTTTTGGGATGAAATGATCTATAGATATCAATTAGGTCTAACTGGTCTATTGTATCGTTTAAAGTTTGTGTTTCCTTGTTAATTTTCTGTTTAGTTGATCTATCCATAGGTGTAAGTGGGGTATTAAAGTCTCCCACTATTATTGTGTTATTGTTAATTTCTCCTTTCATACTTGTTAGCATTTGTCTTACGTACTGTGGTGCTCCCGTGTTGGGTGCATATATATTTATAATTGTTATATCTTCTTCTTGGATTGATCCTTTGATCATTATGTAGTGACCTGCTTTGTCTTTTTTCACAGCCTTTGTTTTAAAGTCTATTTTATCTGATATGAGTATTGCTACTCCTGCTTTCTTTTGGTCCCTATTTGCATGGAAAATCTTTTTCCAGCCCTTCAGTTTCAGTCTATATGTGTCCCCTGTTTTGAGGTGGGTCTCTTGTAGACAACATATGTAGTGGTCTTGTTTTTGTATCCATTCAGCCAGTCTTTGTCTTTTGGTTGGGGCATTCAACCCATTTACATTTAAGGTAATTACTGATAAGTATGTTCCCATTGCCATTTACTTTATTGTTTTGGGTTCGAGTTTATACACCGTTTTTGTGTTTCCTGTCTAGAGAATATCCTTCAGTATTTGTTGGAGAGCTGGTTTGGTGGTGCAGAATTCTCTCAGCTTTTGCTTGTCTGAAAAGCTTTTGATTTCTCCTTCATACTTGAATGAGATCCTTGCTGGGTACAATAATCTGGGCTGTAGGTTATTTTCTTTCATCATTTTAAGTATGTCTTGCCATTCCCTCCTGGCTTGAAGAGTTTCTGTTGAAAGATCAGCTGTTATCCTTATGGGAATTCCCTTGTGTGTTATTTGTTGTTTTTCCCTTGCTGCTTTTAATATTTGTTCTTAGTGTTTGATCTTTGTTAATTTGATTAATATGTGTCTTGGGGTGTTTCTTCTTGGGTTTATCCTGTTTGGTACTCTCTGGGTTTCTTGGACTTGGGTGATTATTTCCTTCCCCATTTTAGGGAAGTTTTCCACTATTATCTCCTCAAGTATTTTCTCATGGTCTTTCTTTTTGTCTTCTTCTTCTGGAACCCCTATGATTCGAATGTTGTAGCGTTTAATATTGTCCTGGAGGTCTCTGAGATTGTCCTCATTTCTTTTAATTCGTTTTTCTTTTATCCTCTCTGATTCATTTATTTCTACCATTTTATCTTCTAATTCACTAATCCTGTCTTCTGCCTCTGTTATTCTACTATTTGTTGCCTCCAGAGTGTTTTTAATTTCACTTATTGCATTATTCATTATATATTGACTCTTTTTTATTTCTTCTAGGTCCTTGTTAAACCTTTCTTGCATCTTCTCAATCCTTGTCTCCAGGCTATTTATCTGTGATTCCATTTTAGTTTCAAGATTTTGGATCAATTTCACTATCATTATTCGGAATTCTTTATCAGGTAGATTCCCTATCTCTTCCTCTTTTGTTTGGTTTGGTGGGCATTTATCCTGTTCCTTTATCTGCTGAGTATTCCTCTGTCTCTTCATCTTGTTTAAATTGCTGAGTTTGGGGTGTCCTTTCTGTATTCTGGCAGTTTGTGGAGTTCTCTTTATTGTGGCGTTTCCTCACTGTGTGTGGGTTTGTACAGGTGGCTTGTCAAGGTTTCCTGGTTAGGGAAGCTTGTGTCGGTGTTCTGGTGGGTGGAGCTGTATTTCTTCTCTCTGGAGTGCAATGAAATGTCCAGTAATGAGTTATGAGATGTCTATAGTTTTGGGGTGACTTTGGGCAGCCTGTATCTTGAAGCTCAGGGCTGTGTTCCTTTGTTGCTGGAGAATTTGCTTGGTATGTCTTGCCCTGGAACTTATTGGCCCTTGTGTGGTGCTTGGTTTCAGTGTCGGTATGGAGGCATTTGATGAGCTCCTGTCAATGAATGTTCCTTGGAGTCAGGAGTTCCCTGGAGTCAGGGTTTGGACTTAAGTCTCCTGCTTCCGATTATCGGTCTTATTTTTACAGTAGTTTCAAAACGTCTCCTTCTATACAACACCATTGATAAAACATCTACATTAAAGATGATAAGTTTCTCTACAGTGGGGGTCACTCAGAGAGGTTCACAGGGTTACATGGAAAAGAGAAGAGGGAGGAGGGAGTTAGAGGTGACCCAAATGAGATGAGGTGAATCAATAGTGGAGAGAGTGGGCTAGCCAGTAGTCACTTCCTTATGTGCACTCCACAACTGGACCACTCAGAGATGTTCACGGGGTTATACAGAGAAGAGAAGAAGGAGGAAGGTAACAGAGGTGGCCAGAAGGATAAAAGGGGGGAATGAAAAGGAGGGAGACAGATCCAGCCAGTAATCGGTTCCCTAAGTGTTCTCCACCGTCTGGAACACACAGAAATTCACAGAGTTGGGTAGAGTAGAGAGGGGTTAGGGAGGAGACACAGGCGACCTGGTGGAGAAAAAGGAGGGTCCAAAGGGAGAGAGAGCAGTCAAGCCAGTAATCTCACTCCCTAGTGAAAAATGGGTCCTGAAGATTGGGTCCTTAAAGGTACAAAATTGGTGACAAATACATAAAAGCAAAAATTAAAAATCTAGAGTAGAGTTTGGAATTTCAAAAATACGACGTTAAAGAAAAGAAGAAGGAAAAGAAAGAGAGAAAGAACGAACAAACAAAAACAAACAAGGTCGCGAAAATTATAAAGAAAGTACAGTACACAATTGATAACTAATACCAGAAAGCGAAAATTAAAAATCTAGAGTAGAGTTTGGAATTTCAAAAATACGATGTTAAAGAAGAGAAGAAGGAAAAGAAAGAGAGAAAAAACGAACAAACAAAAACAAACAAGGTCGCGAAAATTATAAAGAAAGTACAGGTACAAAATTGATAACTAATACCAGAAAGCAAAAATTAAAAATCTAGAGTAGAGTTTGGAATTTCAAAAATACAATGTTAAAAAAAAAAAAAAAGAAGAAGAAAAATAAAGAGAGAAAACAAACAAATACGAACAATGTCACAAAAATTATAAAGAAAATACAGGTACAAAATTGATATCAAATACCAAAAAGCATAAATTAAAAATCTAGAGTAAAGTTTGGAATTTCAGATATACAATGTTATATAAAAGAAGAAGAGAAAGAAACAGAGAAGAAGAAAAAAAAAAAAAGTCACAGAAATTATATTAAAAAAAACTATAGGTACAAAATTGATAACATATACCAAAAAGCGAAAATTAAAAATCTAGAGTAGAGTTTGGAATTTCAAAAATACAATGCTAAAGAAAAGAAGAAAAAAACAAAAACAAAACAAAAAAAAACCAAGGTCAAAAAATTATAAAATATATATATATGAAGTTTGCTGAAGAAGAAAAAAATAGGGTCTTTTTTTTTTTTTTTGCAAAGTAATAGGTTATAAAAGTGAAAATTAAAGGAACAATAGAGGACTTAAAAAAAATTTTTTTTAATTAAAAAAAAATAGAAAGAATGATCGTAAAAATAATAAAAATATATCTAGGACTTTTTTTTTTTTTTTTTTTTTTTGTGAGTGTTGTGGGTTCAGTTCATTTTTGGCTAGTTCCTTGGTCAGATTTCTATTTCTCAAGATCTATAGGCCCCTTCCTATGTAGTCCGTAGTAACCACAGGGTTTTGATCTATTGCCTGTAGCTTCCAAGGCGTTTCCCTCTGTTATATCTTCTTCTGTTTGCTAGTCTCTTCAGTATCTGGTTTCCGCCCTGACTCAAAGGGCACGGTGGAGGACACTTTTTTTTTTTTTTTTTTAGGCTTGTTCAGTCGCGCTGTGTGGAGGGAGGGAGGAATGCTCCTTTCGAAGAGTTGGGTTGCTTTTCTGGGTGCCTGATGTCCTCTGCCGGCATTCAGAAGTTGTTTTTGTGGAATTTACTCGACGTTTAAATGCTCTTTTGATGAATTTGTGGGGGAGAAAGTGTTCTCCCCGTCCTACTCCTCCGCCATCTTGGCTCCTCCCCTCTGGATTCTCTTTATTTAGTTTCATCATGTTATATATTCCAGTGAGAAATAATTTATTGATTATTTTGGTAAAAATTTTGAGTGTGATATTAAGTTTTTGTGTCACATAAATGAGGTGTGTGTCATATAAAATCTCATTTAATTGCTGTACACAGTGTTTTGTAGTGTAGCAGTCTTTTATTACATTTATTCCCTAAGTATTTTATCTTATTATAAATTCTTTAAATTTGATTTTCCAATTGTGTGATGCTTGTACATAAAAACACAATTGACTTTTGTATATTCACTTGTATCCTGTGACTTTGCTAAACTTTTTATTGTTTTGTAAATTCCTTGGGATTTTCTGTTTGGAACATTATATTGTCTTTGAATACTGCCAATTTTTACCTCTTCCTATTTGATAAAAGTGGAAAAGCAATGGAAGCAGTGACAGCTTTTATTTTCTTGGATTCTGAAATCACTGAGGATGGTACCGCAACCATGAAATTAAAAGATGCTTGCTCCTTAGAAAGAAAACTGTGATGAACCTAGACAACGTATTATAAAGCAGAGAGATCATTTCCCAACAAATGTCCATACAGTCAAAGCTATGTTTTTTCCAGTCTTCATGTATGGATGTGAGAGTTGGACCATAAAGAAGGCTGAGTGCTAAAGAATTGATGCTTTCTAATTGTGGTGCTGGAGAAGACTCTTGAGAGTCCCTCAGACAACAATGAGATCAAACCAGTCAATCCTAAAGGAAATCAATGCTAAATATTCATTGGAAGAACTGTTGCTGAAGCTCCAGTACTTTGGCCACGTGATACAAAGAGCCTGACTCATTGGAAAGGACCCTGATGCTGGGAAAGAGCTAAAGCAAAAAGAGAAGGGGGCAACAAAGCATGAGATGGTTAAATAGTATCACCAAATCAATGGATAGGAATTTGAGCAAACTCCAGCAGATAATGGAGGACAGAGGAGCCTCCATTAGTCCATGGTTTGCAAAGAGTGAGACACTACTTAGCGACTAAACAGCAAAACCAAATTTGATAATTGTATCTTTAATTTCTTTTTCTTACTTTATCAAACAGGTAGAGTTATGCCATCTTTGAACTTCAATAAATGAAATAAATTAGCTGTATATTCATCTACATTTTATTCTTTTACCCATTACTATTGTGTTGAAGTCTTGATTGTTCCTTCTTAGTACTTTATGACATTTTAATGTATAACTATGTTCAGGTTTATCCATTCTACTGTTAATGGGTGTGTGCATTTTCAGTTTAATGGTGTTATGAGTAGTCCTTCTATGAACAATATAGTACAATGTCTTTTAGTGAACATATATATATATATATATACACACACACACACACACACACACTTCTGTTGAGTTTATACCTCAGAGTGGACTTACTGAGTCATAGACTACTAATGTAATCTTCTCCATTCTTTTGGGCTCATGAATACTTACCAAGTGTTTAATTTTCTTATTAAACCAGAAATCTGTCATAGTCTTCTCTTTCAATTCTCTGCTCCTGCTCATCTGGACTTGGATCAGAAAACACGTGTGGGCTCTTTGCCCGGCTAACCCCAAAAAGGGATACATGACCCCATCTCTTTCTGGCTTCTTTCCACCTACTTTGTTGCCATCTCATAGATTATAAGCACAGGTGCTGCCCTTGGCTCCCAAAACTTTATCCCTCAAAAGTCTCCTGATTCTACTTTTCCTCCTTCTAGTTTGTGTCTTTAGGTGTTTATTCAGAGAGAGAAATATTCCTACTACAAAGTCAGTCTACTTTGTGTGAAAGTGGAAGTGTTAGTTGCTCAGCTGTGTCCGATTCTTTTGCCATCTCATGGACTATATCCTGCCAGGCTCCTCTGTCTATGGAATTCTACAGGCAAGAAAACTGGAGTGGGTAGCCATTCATTTCTGCAGGGGATCTTCCAACCCAGATATTGAACCTGGGTCTCCCATACTGTAGGCAGATTCTTTACCATATGAGCCACCAGGGAAGCCCATAACCAAACTAAAATGCATGCCTTCTTGACAGTCTTGAGCATTTCAAATACATAAATGGTTAGAGAGGGAGAAATCCTCACCCTAATCTTGGATTCAGGTTGCTTCCTTGCTGTTTGCATGTAGCTGATCCTGTGTAGAGGGAAAGCAGAGGGCTGAAATAGCTTTCAAATTGAAGGCAGTAGAGGATTTCAGGGAAGATCCTTGCCAGAACTAAGACTTGAGAATTACTGGAAGAGTTCATTACCCCTACTTCATCTATTAACTTTTTAAGAATAATTGAAAAGTTGGCCAAAATGAAGATATCTGTCACCTTACAAAAGTGTCTTTAAAATTTTGGTGACTATTATATTTTTAAAAGTGAAATCAGAATTCCAATTATAAAGTATACAAAGCTCTTAGAAATAGTTCCCTGTTGTGAACTAAAAAATACTTAAATAATCTGATTTTCAATTTCACATTTTCATATTTCATAGATCCTGAAAAATGATATGTAGAATTTTTAAGTAGGTTTTGAACTAAGGAAGACCTAAAATTTGGTTGTGATATTACTATTTACCAGCTGGGGGCTTCATATATTATTTAGCCTCTTAGCCTCATTTCTATATGTATGAAATGGAGATAATAAAGCCTATTAATATTATAGAGTTGTTGTCAGTCTCATATGAAGCCTATTAATATTATAGAGTTGTTGTCAGTCTCATATGAGATCAGGTAAAATGGCCAGCACTGTTCCTGTTATATATCAAGCCTGCCAAGGATTTTCTGTTTTTATTTCAAGAATGGTACCAGGTTACATTTTGTTTGCTTTTCAAATTCAATTATCTACATAGGGCAACAAAAGAAATAAAAATAGTTAAAACTATTTATGAGCAAAGTTGATAACAGAAAGGAAAACTGAAATATTTTAGCCATGGAACATTTATAAGTGATACATGTTCATGAACTTAAAGGGAAGCTTTGAGTTGGGATATAGCATTTATTTGGCTATTACAAAAATATCTCTTTCATGACACGCAGTGAAAACAATGCACTCGTGACCAATCACTTTAAATATTTATAGAAAGTTTAGTGGAGGAAGTGAGCTAAACCAAGGAGGGGGTTTTCCTGGAGACGGCAAAAGGATGTTTCGAAGCCATGCCAGTGTCCCTCTGCCCTGAGAAGGATGGTCAGCTAATCATGTACTTTTGCTTCTCCAGGGAGAAGTTGGCTGTGGCCCGACTGCAGAGAGAAGTTGCCCAGAGAAGAAGTGAAGGGGCCATGGTAAGTCCTGGCTGGTCTGTTCCAATTCCCAACCTCCCTTCCAGAGGTCTCTGGCTTGAAAGGCATTTTGTCTCATTAAGGATTTCAAAGGAAAATATTTGCTTGCAGCAAACTGAATGCTACATTGGTAAATAATATGTTTATAATGCAGTTTAAACAGATCTGCCATTTGCTGAGAGAGCAGGAAAGATTAATTGGGAAAAATAACTCTTTGAGGGCTTTAAGGAGGATGTTAAAATGTTCAAAAGTCGTTGGCTTTATTTCCTAAAGGTCTATTAAATGCCTAGGCTTCCAGCTGGGAGCACAGTACCCCTAAAGGAGCAATCTCAGATTCTCAGATAAGGAGAGTGCAGTTTAATTCAAGCCTCTCAGTGCTACAAACCTGGAAAAAAAAAAAACAAAACAAAAAACAACAACCTCAGAAACAAAAGAAAAGAACAGATGTTTGCTAATGTAATTGTCTTTTACCCTCTTCTTTCTCTGAACTCTTTGCGGTGTATTTCTCCCTGTCCATTTCAGTATGTGCTACTTAGGAAACTGATGTTTCCTTGTGTTTTGAATTGTACTAAAAATCAATATAGGTGTTTTGGTCCAGGCAGCTTCATTTTATAGACTTTCTTTGCCAAAGTAGCTGCCTGTGTGTCCCTCTAAAATCAGAGACAACTGTTGGGGGACCTGGAAAATGGACTTATGTGGATTAACTGCTGCTGTTACCTCTGAGAATAGAAATCTGACACCAGATTTTTTCCCCACACTGATAACAAAACAGTGGCATGTGTTCAATTTCTCAGCCAATGGTTTTTTTTAAAAAAAGAGAAGCCACACATTTTTAAACCCTGAAAGCTGCTTCCATTTGATTTCATGAGAGTTAATTGGCAATTCATTTGCTGAAAAGAGTAAGAAACTTGTAAAATAAACTGGCCTTGAACTTCTCTCCAGAGGGCAGGCAAAGGTCTTGAACAAGAGGCTGAATGTTCAGTGGGTTCTGGAAGTTTTGGTGGCCCTTGAACATACTAAAATACTCAGGGAGGTGATCACATTGCTTGCTCTGGTAGTGATCTCAAGGCAAAGAGAATCTTGACTGTTCAAACAATATGATCTCTGAACAATGATACAGGAATGAGTTGGAGAAAATGAAAATTTAGTTACATGGTGAATTGAAAACGTTCAATCTGGACTTACGCTGCATTGCACAATGTTTCTCAGCTAGGTCATTCTGTAATAGTTCCATCTTTGTTCAGGCTGGCTCCTGTTCAGCACTTCTTCAGCTATGTTCAAAGTGAAGGTGAAGCAGTGACAGCTTTTCTAGGCCTGTTTCTTCATCTTTAAAATGAGGAGGCTGGGATTGTACGATTCCATTAGCTTAGTGAATCATGTGAATGAGCATTTGCTCATGTGAAGTTTTTGTAATGAGAAGGTTTTTCTGGTATATTATTTAAGCTCATAACATCAGACACCTAAAGAATTTATCTTTCTGAATCTGACAGTGAATGAACCTGGGTTGAAATTGTCTCAGATAACTGTCTAGTTTTTTTGTAAAACTAAGACCCCTTTTAAAACATTATAGAGGTTATTCTTCAGTGTAGGAAATACCCAGAGAATGAGTTCAGTTCAATCACTCAGTCGTGTCCGACTCTTTGCGACCCCATGGATTGTAGCACGCCACGCTTCCCTGTCCATCACCAACTCCCGGAGCTTACTCAGACTCATGTCTGTTGAGTCGGTGATGCCATCCAACCATCTCATCTTCTGTCATCCCCTTCTCCTCCTGCCTTCAATCTATCGCAGTATCAGGGTTTTTTTCCAGTTCTTCGCATCAGGTGGCCAAAGTATTGGAGCTTCAGCTTCAGCATCAGTCCATCCAATGAATATTCAGTACTGATTTCCTTTAGGATTGACTGGTTTGATCTTCCTGCAGTCTGAGGGACTCTCAAGAGTCTTCTCCAACACCACAGTTGAAAAGCATCAATTCTTCAGTGCTCAACTTTCTTTATAGTCCATCTCTCACATCCATACATAACTACTGGAAAAATCATAGCTTTGACTAGACGAGCCTTTGTTGCCAAAGTAATGTCTCTGCTTTTTAATATGCTGTCTAGATTGGTCATAGCTTTTCTTCCAAGGAGCAAGCGTCTTTTAATTTTAAGGCTTCAGTCACCACCTGCAGTGGTTTTGGAGCCCAACAAATAAAAGATTACTCTGGTTGCTCAAAAGGCAACTTTAAAGAAGTTACCTGTGATTTATTACTCTTATTTAAATAATATTATTGAAAAATCACATTTATGTATTGATTGATGTAGCCAATAAATTATGGAGCACCTAACCCTTATCCTACCCAGCTCTATTATAGGCCCTGGGGAAGTATTGGTGGGAAAACAAGCAAATAGGTACATATCTGAGAGCATACATTCTAGTAGTTGGAGAACAGCAGTTTAATGGAATTACTGATAGATGGTGGAAGCAGCTATGAAAAAACAAGATCAGGGTAGAGAAAAGTAGCATGCCAGAGGATCAGTATGAGTGTTCTTAGTGGTGTATCACTGAAAAGTTAGCATGTGAGCAACATTTGAGGAGGGAAAGGAGTGAACCATGGTGGTATCTGCTGGGGGAGAATGTTCCTAGTGGGTACGTGAGTGAGTACAAAGGCCTGGATTGCTTGAAGAACAGCATGGAGGAGCAGGGTGTCTAGAGGGCAGTGAGGGAGAGGCTGATGGTAGAACAGGAATCAGAGAAGTGATGGAGGCAGAGGGGTACATCCTGAGCATTCCCAGAGATCTCTGGCTCATGCCCTGAGTGATGGGACCCATTGGCAGGCTTTGAGTGAGTGCCTTATCCAATCTGATTTACTACTATTCATGTGATATTTCCCCTATTCCATAGTTTGTCACATCTCAATGCTTTAGAGACACCTAAACCCTGATTTTTATTAATGTTCTTTATTTCGCTTTTTCTCAGTATTTCCCCCCCTCTCCTTACCTAGTCAACCTCCTCTGAGTTTTCGACTTAATTACATGCTTCAGCTTTTTTGCTCCTAGGATTCATTTATTTCTGAAGTCCTGATTCTCTCAGTATCTGACAGCTCCTAAAACCAGGCAGTTCTATTAATCCTCTAAATTTAATTCTTGCTGTTAAAGTCCAGAACTTTTGTCACTTCTGTAGCAGAAATGAAGACAGTTCATTACAGCCAGATCACCTTACGTTTTTAAAGAATAATACTTACGATATTCTGTAAGTATTCTGTAAGTATGAAAGGAAAAATGTTATTAAAAAAGTTACATAAGTTGTATTTTCAAAAAATAGTATAATCAAGGCTAATAATTGTTTTTAAAATCATCAGTGAACCTCTAAAAATCAAAGCAAACCTGTGAACTAGTTATAATGCAAAACATGCCCTTTTAAAAATTTGACTATGCAATAAATCTTTTTCCTTATGAGTTTTAAGGTGGTAACAAAGGCATCATTTTTGAGAGTTTGCTTCTATTTTTTAACACACTATTTATTTCGGCATAATTTTAGACTTCCAAGATGTTGCACACCTACAGGCCCTTCAACCAGGTTTCTAGTGTTAATACTTACATGACTATAGGATAATGATCAAAACTGAGACATTAACACTGACATGTTACTACTAAGTTCCAGATTCTATTGGAATTTTACCAGTTTTTCCAATAATGTCCCCTTTCTGATTTAGGATTCATTTCAAGGTATTACATTGCATGTAGAAAGATTTTTTTTCTGATGGCTGATTGACACATATGTGGAAATCAGAGGAATATAAACATGGGAATAAGGCAGGTCTGGATTCAAAGTACAGTTCCACCAGTAGTTAACTATGTAACTTGGACATATTTATTTATGGGTTTTTAACAATTCTGTCTGTGCTTTTGTTCTGTTAACTCAGGTCTTTATTTGGCAAAGCTGTCTTTCAGCATATTAGACACTTCCTGTTTGTTTCTTTGTTCTTTATTCATTCTTCCATAAAATAACTATTGCAATTGTTTTCATACCTACCTTTCATCGTTTTTTCACAAACTACTATAAGGTCATGTTCCTCTTTATTCTGGGGAGTTGTGTTTCAGCCTGTGTTCCCTATCTCTGACTCAATTTACTGCCAGATCGATTCTGTCTGTAAGACTTTGATGTCATCTTAAATGTTGTTATATGTAAGAAAGCTCTTTCCATTCCAAGAATTTAAAAATATTCATCCCATTCTCTTCTTGAATGTACATAGTTTTTATTTTTCTGTATGTAAATCTTTGCATATGCTAGGTGGAATTACATTGTTGTGAGGTAGGGATCAAAATGAGTGTTTTTCCAGATTAATTGTTCAGTAAATGATGTTGGGAAATTAGGCAGTATCGAAACTCCAGTACTTTGGCCACCTCATGCGAAGAGTTGACTCATTGGAAAAGACTCTGATGCTGGGAGGGATTGGGGGCAGGAGGAGAAGGGGACGACAGAGGGTGAGATGGCTGGATGGCATCACTGACTCGATGGACGTGAGTCTGGGTGAACTCCAGGAGTTGGTGATGGACAGGGAGGCCTGGCGTGCTGCGATTCATGTGGTTGCAGAGTCGGACACGACTGAGCAACTAAACTGAACTGAACTGCACTTTTGCTGTCATATTTATTATTTTCCAAATCCAGTCTCAATCTATCTGCATCAATTACTGTACCATTTATTTTTTCTATTAACCTTTGTCTAGTCTTCAGTTCAGTTGCTTAGTCCTGTCTGACTCTTTGTGACCCCATCGACTGCAGCACGCCAGGCCTCCCTGTCCATCACCAGCTGTCAGAGTTTACTCAAACTTATGTCCATTGAGTTGGTGATACCATCCAACCATCTAATCCTCTGTCATCCCCTTCTTCTCCCACCTTCAGTCTTTCCCAGCATCAGGGTTTTTTCCAATGAGTCAGTTCTTTGCATCAGGTGGCCAAAGTATTGGAGTTTCAGCTTCAGTATCAGTCCTTCCAGTGAATATTCAGGACTGATTTCCTTTAGGATGGACTGGTTGGTTCTTCTTGCAGTCCACGGGACTCTCAAGAATCTTCTCCAACACCACAGTTCAAAAACATCAATTCTTTGGCACTCAGCTTTCTTTATAGTACAACTCTCACATCCATACATGACTACTGGAAAAACCATAGCCTTTACTAGATGGACCTTACACTAGCCTAAATTTTTTTTTCTAAATAGTTTTAATTACTAGAAATTTATAGTCTAATATTTTATAGACTGAGTTGTTTCTGATTAATTTTTTTCTCCAAGTTTATAAAATATAACTTTATTTATTGAATAACAGTTCGGGTTCATGAGTTAAAAATAAGTGTTTGGATTTTTTAAAAATAGCAAAATTGTTTGTATACATGCTTATGACAGAATAACATCTTAAAGACTTTTTCAAAATGACATGAAAAAAGCTTAATATGTTCATTTTCTACATTTATGTTAAAGAGTTTTAAAAGAATATCTCTTCTATCAATGAGTTTGTTTTTTATTAATATCTGTAGAACACTAATATTCTACCAAATATAATTTTAAAAATGCTTGGGTTAGTTATGCAAAGTTATCCACACTGTATGGCTCCTTTTCATCCCATTGAGTAATTTCTAATTGGAGAAAAAGAAAAATACCAGTTTTTGATTACTCATCTCAAGACACTAAGGAAACATTGTATCCCCATTTACCCTGTTGCTCATCGCTCTTTTTCTTTCATCTACATGGATATTCAAACACTGACTGGGTGTCCGTTGTGTACCATCAGCTGAATTTGAAACCATATCCCCTTGTTTTTTGCATAATTAACATCTAAGGAATAACTATCAGTGATTAGGATATTTTCAGTCATCTCAGGAATTTAAGAAAAAGGAAAGTTGGGGGCGATAGGGAGGTCAGAATCCTTGGCCCCTCTGTGACATCCTTGCTGGAGGATGAGGCAAATTTAAGTCGGCAGAAACCCTCACCAGATCTTATTCAGTGCCACAGTATGAGGCACTAGCTGTGGTGCTGATACTGGAATTGGCTGAATTCACTGATACAAAAACACATAAAAGAAACTTCGTGCCTGTGGATTCACAGTTTCTAGGGGTTTTTTGTTTATAGATAAATAAAGGGATCTGCAGGGATCTCTTTTTTAAATATCTACATGGTTTTTGAGAGCTTTAGTGCTAGTCTTATTTTTAACATGTCGATTCCCTGCCCTCTACAGTGTGTGAGTTTACTTTGCCTCTTAGTTATTCACAGAAAGCAAAAATCACAGTGTTAAATAACTGTGACTTAAACAAGAAGAGATCATTTCTTTAAAAAAAAAAAAAACTTTTTCTTTTATATTGGAGTATAGCTGATTAACAATGTTGTGATGGTTACAGGTGGATAGCAAGGGACTCAGATGTGCATATACCTGTATCCATTCTCCCCCCAAATCTCCTCCCATCCAGGCTGCCACATAACATTGAGCAGGGAAGAGATAATTTCTTTTAATTTAAGAGTCATATGTAAAAATAGGAACATTGCACACAACCCAGGTGAACAGTGCTTTGATGAATGGCCAGGACTGCGACCAGTGCATCTTTCATCTTTCCCTGCCTGCCCAGCAGTATTGTCTGGCTTCTGATAGACAAGAGGGCAGCCAAGAGTTTGGAAACCCAGAAGGAAGAGGGCCTGGAGCTGTAGTACTAAAATGTCAATTCCTGCTGCTAGACTTCTTGGGGTCAGGTGTTTGGTTTTGGTGTTTGTGTTGCTGTTCACAACACAGTGGATAATATAACTGATTTTCTAACTGCTAGTAGTCAAATAGCAGTGGGCTTCCCTGATAACTCAGTTGGTAAAGAATCTGCCTGCAAAGCGGGAGACCCTGGTTTGATTCCTGGGTCAGGACAATCTGCTGGAGAAGGGATTGGCTACCCACTCCAGTATTCTTGGGCTTCCCTGGTGGCTCAGCTGGTAAAGAATCTGCCCACAATGCGGAAGACCTGGGTTTGATCCCTGGGTTGAGAAGATCCCCTGGAGAAGGGAAAGACTACCCACTCCAGTATTCTGGCCTGGGAATTCCATGGACTATACAGTCCATGGGTTTCAAAGAGTCAGAAACAACTGAGCAGCTTTCACTTTCACATCAAGTCAAACAAGAGGGGTTAAGATTATAGGGTGAATTAACTTTCTTGTGTTTCTTTTTTTTTTTTTTTTTTTAGACAAAACTGACATACATCATTGTATTAGTTTGAGGTATCCACCATAATGGTTCAATATATGAATTTACCAGTTTCCCCTGCTGTCTGAAAGTCGATAATTCCTATGAAATCCTTGGTAAGCTGAATGGTGTAAAACTAGAAGCAATTACCTTTTTTGTAATAGTGAAAGTCCTCTATGAATTTCTTTTGGTTGGCAAAAACGGTATAAATATAGGTCTTTCATAAAAGTGAAGTCATGCAAAGTAAACTTTCAAAAAGTGGTTTCTACCTATATATTGCAGTATGATCACCTCAATAAGTCTAGTTAATATTCATCATTACAGAGTTACAAATTGTTTTTCTTGTGATGAAAACTTTTAAGGCATACTCTCATAGCAAGTATAAAATACAGTATTATTAACTATAGTTGGCATGCAGTCTGTTACATCCTCAGGACTCATTCTAGAACTGGAGGTTTGTACCTTTTGGCTTCCTTTACCCATTTGCCTACCTCTTCCCATCTCCCTGCCTCTATTTTTGTATCTGTGAGTTTTGCTTATTTGTTTTTGAGGATTCCACAATTGTGTGGTATGTGTCTTTCTCTGTCTTATTTCACTTTAGTATAATGCCCTCAGAGTCCATCCACATTGTTATAAATGGCAACATTTCCTTCTTTTTATGACCAAATAGTATTCCATTATATGTATTATATACTACATTCTCTTTACCCATTCATCCATCAAAGGACACTTAGACTGTTTATATGTCTTCAGTTCAGTTCAGTCGCTCAGTCGTGTCCGACTCTTCGTGACCCCTTGAATCGCAGCACGCCAGGCCTCCCTGTCTATCACCAACTCCCGGAGTTCATTCAGACTCATGTCCATCGAGTCAGTGATGCCATCCAGCCATCCCTATGTCTTAGTTATTGTAAAAAATGTGGAAATGAGCATGGTGGTACACTTGTCCTTTAAAGATAGTGATTTTATTTCTTTTGGATAAATACCCAGAAATGGAATTCCTGGTTCATATGGTACACTTGTCCTTTAAAGATAGTGATTTTATTTCCTTTGGATAAATACCCAGAAATGGAATTCCTGGTTCATATGGTAGTTCTATTTTTAATTTTTTAAGAAACCTCCATATTATTTTTCATAGAAGCTTTACCAATTTCTCCCATCAATGGTACACAAGCCTTCCCTTTTCTCCACATCCTAGCCAAAACTTTTGTTTTTTATCTTTTCATTAATAGTCATTCTGACAGGGGTGAGATGATATCTTATTGTGATTTTGATTTGCATCTGCCTGGTTATTAGTTATGTTGAGTACCTTTTCATGTACCCATTTCCCATCTGTTTGTCCTCTTTGGAAAAATGTCTATAGGCATACCTTGGAGATATTGCTGGTTTGGTTCCAGACCATTGCAATAAAGCAAATATCACAATAAAGTGAATCACATGAATTTTTTGGTTTCCCAGGGCATCTAAAAGTTATGTTTACACTGCACTGTAGTCTGTTAAGTGTGCAATAGCATTATGTATAAAAAAAGTACATGCCTTAATTAAAAATACATTATTACTAAAAATGTTTACCATAATTTGATAACACAGAATTTCCACAGACCTTCTGTTTATAAAAAATCACAAGCATGAAGCCCTATAAAGTAAGCACATAAAACAAGATGTGACTGTATTCAGATCCTCTGCCTGTTTCTGAATTGGATGTTTGTTTTGCTACTGATACATATGACTTCTTTATGTATTTTGGATATTAACCCCTTAACATATGTGACTGCAAATGTTTTCTTCCATTTAGTAGGTTGCCTTTTAATTCTGTTGATAGTTTCCTTTGCTGGGCAGAAGCTGTTTAGTTTTATATAGTCCCCTTTGTTTATTTTTGCCTTTGTAGTCTTTGCTTTCAGTGTCAAATCCAAAAAAATCATTGCCAAGATTGATCTCAAGACACTCCCTATGTTTTCTTCTAAGAGTTTTCTGGTTTCGGGTCTGTGTTCAAGTCTTTAAAACATTTTTGAGTTAATTTTTGTGGATAGAGTAAGATAGTGGTCCAGTTTCATCTTTTTGCATATTGCTGGTCCAGTTTCCCCAACACCATTTATCAAAGAAACTGTTTTTTCCTCGTTGTATATTCTTGACTCCTTCATCATAAATTAGGTGACCATACATGTGGGGCTATATTTCTATGCTCTCTATTCTGTTCCACTGAACTATGTATCTGTTTTTATGGCAGTACCATACCTTTTTTATTACTGTAGCTTTGTAATATCGTTTGAAATCAGGGAACATGATGTATCCAGTTTTGTTCTTCTTTCTCAAGATTCCTTTGGCTATTCAGTTTAGTGTGTGTGTGGTGTTTCATATGTGTTTTAGGATTGTTTGTTCTATTTCTGTGAAAAATGCCATTGGAATTTTAATGGAAATTGCATTGAATGTGTAGATTGCTTTAAGTAGTATGTACATTTTAACACTATCAACTCTTTCAAGCCATGAGCACAGAATATATTTCCATTTATTTGTGTCTTCAATTTCTTTCATCAGTGTCTTAGAGTTAAATTTGGTTAAATATGTTCCTAGCTATTTTATTGGGTAAATTTGTTCCTAGGTATTTTACTCTTTTTGATGAAATTATAAATTAGATTATTTTCTTAATTTATCTTTCTTATAGTTTGTTATTAATATATAGAAATTAACTGATTTTGGAAAAACTTAGTTATAGTCTCATGGGAAGTTTTGACCTGTTTGTGTTAATATATTGATGTTAGCAGCGGTCACAGCAGTTGAATTTAAAGTGTCATCCAAGAAAAGTGTCTTGGGCAATACATCATTCACAGTGTTTATCACTGGCTAAAATATATCCATAATATATCTCTGGAAAAAGAACCAGTTTTTTTTGTTTTCTTTTTCTTTTTCACAGCAGCAATTTAATAAGTTGAAAAATCAAGTAGACGTGTTTTCCTAAGAGTATAGAATGGTAGGTGGCAAACTTCAGGACATGTTTCTGTGTATGTGCTAAATTTTGGAAATAGACCCTGCATATTATTGTATTCATTTATCTATTCAACTTATTCAGCAGAGAATAAAATGAAGTACTTGCTTTCATAAAATTTATAATATAAAATACTTATTGTACAAATACATCAGTGTCATACTTTTCATGATATTTGTTCACAGTTACACCAGAAATCAATAACATCCCCTCAAAACTGCATCTCTGGAAATTTTAGTAAAATAATTTAGATTATTCACTTAAAAATTTTTTAAAGTGGAGTTAATTTACAATATTGTGTTAGTTTTAGGTATACAACAAAGTGATTTAGTTATACATGCACACACATATATATACACAAATGTCTTTTCCACTTTTTAGAAAATAAATTATAAGAGAATTTAAAATATTTAAGCTGAATGAAAATGAAAACACTCTATGTACACAAACAGGCAATATAATTAAATCAAAAGTTATGGTGAGATGTTTACCTTTAAACGTATGTAATAGGAAAAGATTTTAAATTAATAATTTAACTCAAGAAGTAATGAGGAATAATATATGTAAAGAGGAAATAAATAATGAAGTAAAAAACAGAAGCCAGTGAAGTACAAAATGAAGAAATAGCAGAAAATTTTCAGCATCACTATCAGATATGCATAAAAATTATAAGATAATTATACTTGTGACCACTGACTATTTGATATTAAGAATTATTGTGTGTATATGTACATATATATATGTAAACATATATATGTACATATATATATATGTAAACTTGAAATTATGGTTCTGTGTTTCAAAAGAGTTCTTATGTTTAGAGATACACACAGAAATATTTACCCTTAAAATGCTGTGATATCTGGGTTTACTTCAAAATAATACTGGAAGAGGGAAATAGCTGAAGTTTAGATAAATTAAAATTGGCCATATTTCAGAGAAAGACGTATGCTGTATAATATCAGTTATACATGGTATCTAAAAAAATAAGACAAGCTGGTGGACAGAATAGAAACAGACTCACCAGCACGGAGGACAAATGAGTGGTTACCAGTTGGGAGAGGGAAGGAAGGAGGGGCAAGAGAAGGGTAGAGGATTAAGAGGTACAAACTACTATAAAATAAGTAAGCTACAAGAATATAATTACAGCAAAGGGAATATATCCTATATTTTATAATAAGGATAAATAGAGTATAACTTTTGAATCACTATGTTGTACACCTGAGACACAGTATTTTAAATCAACTGTACCTCAAAAGATTAAATTGTTTAAAAAAATTGGCCATATTTGATAACTGTAGAAGTTTGAGTGTTGCTTCCCTGGTGGCTCAGACAGTTAAGAATCTGCCTGCAATGTGGGAGGTGTGGGTTTAGTCCCTGGGCTGGAGAGATCCACTGGAGAAGGGCACAGCAACCCACTCCAGTAGTCTTGCCTAGAGAATCCCATGGACAGAGAAGCCTGGCAGGCTACAGTCCATGGGGTCGCAGAGTCAGACATGTCTGAGTGACTAAGCACAGCACATACTTTTACAAATATTTAAAACTTTTCATGATAAAAGTTTTTAACCATGCCCAACCCCTCCCCCCCACTCCCCAGAAAACTGCCAGGTCTAATGATTTTACAGAGTTCAACCAAACCTGGAGTGAAAGAGAGAATATTTTATATAGACTGATGTGAAAGAAGATGAAAAAAATATACCCAACTCACTGTTTACAAAAATAAAAGCCAAACTTTTCGGATGAGAAGTTATATATTTACCAAAAAATTGCAAAGATACTACAGAGATTTCCAATATGTCTCATAGCCAGTTTCCCAATTATTAACCTCTTATATTAATATGGTACGTTTGTCACAGCTAAGGAACAGTGTTGATTTGTTATTAGTAACTTAAGTCCATTCATTATTCCTATTTCCATAGTTTTCCCTAATGTCCTTGTTTCACGATACTATCCAGGATTCGTATGACATTTACTCACCTTGCCTCCTTACGCTCTTCTTGGCTATGGCAGATGCTCAGACTTTCCTTGATTTTGCTGACCTTGACAGTTTGAGGAGCCCTGGTTAGCTGCTTTGGGAGATTTGTCTCAAGGAGATTTGTCTGCTGTTTTTCTTATAGTTAGATGGGGATAGATTTGGGGGAGGTATTTAAAACACAAGTTAAAAGTGCCATTTTTATCACATTGTATCAAGATTGCATAATATCCATATAACTTGCCATTATTTTGGTGAACCTTCGTCATGTGGCTCAGATAACGTTTGTCAGGTTTGCACTGTGAGGCTTCTCTCTCCACCCCCGCTTCTGTGCTGTTCCCCTTGAAAGAAAATCACCCTTCATGGTCCGCACTTACAGAGTGTGCTGTTGTATTCCTCCTCCTCCTGCTGCTGCTGCTGCTGCTGCTGCTGCTGAGTCACTTCAGTCCTTTCCGACTCTGCGTGACCCCATAGATGGCAGCCCACCAGGCTCGCCTATCCCTGGGATTCTCCAGGCAAGAACACTGGAGTGGGTTGCCATTTCCTTCTCCAGTGCATGAAAGTGAAAAGTGAAATTGAAGTCGCTCAGTTGTGTCCGACTCTTAGCGACCCCATGGACTGCAGCCTACCAGGCTCCTACGTCCATGGGATATTCCAGGCAAGAGTATTGGAGTGGGTGGCCATTGCCTTCTCCTGAGGGTGGAGTATTTTTGTAATCCTTCCACATGGGAGATTTGTCTGTTCTTTGCTGTTTATTTGCTCAATCATCTATATTACTATGGATGCATCGGTATCTGCATTTATACTTTGGGTTGTAAACCAACATGAACTACATAATTTTGTTGGTATTTTGTTCACCATTGTCCATTAGCAGCCCTTTCAGTTGGTTCTCTTGTTGCTCCGACACTGTCATCATTATTTTTGTTTGTTTTCCTTTCCTTTTCCTTTCTTTTCTTCGTGTGTTTGTGTGTGTGTGTGCATACGTGCGTGCTCAGTAGCTCAGTTGTGTCCGACTCTTTGTGACCCCATGGACTGCAGTCTACCAGGCTCCTCTGTCCATGGAATTTTCCAGGCAAAAATATTGGAGTGGGTTATACTTTACTCCTCCAAGTGATCTTCTGGACCCAGGGACTGAAACTGCATCTCTTGTGTCTCCTGCATTGGCAGATGGATTCTTTACCACTGCACTTTCTTACTTTTTTGGTTTTACAAGGAGCTTCAGGCTTATATTGTATATTTCCTGCCACAGTCTTCAAATCAGCTATTTATCTAATGAGCACTGGTTTTATTTGAAGACAAGGGTATTTGAAACCAAGATCTGGTTGCTAGGTGTCAACTCACTTTTCTGAGGCTTATTTAAAATGGGGTTTATTCCAGAAATGCAGTGATTTCTTAACATTAGGAGATCAATTAAAATAATTAATCACAGCTATAGATTAAATACAGAGAACAAAGGCTCGACACATACAAAATAAAACATTTGATAAAATTCAATGGCAATTCACAGTAATTTTAAAAAATGTAGTCACCAAGAACAAAAGGATGTTTTCTTAAGTTGATAAAAGGTGCTCACAGAAGATCTTCAGTGAGAATCGTACTTAAAGGTGAAAAACTGGAAGTGTTCTTTTTAAAATCCATAACCAGACCAGGATTCCACCAGTCAGCACGGCTATTTGTTTTTACACTTCTGGACCTAACTAACATATGAAATTAAGTGATATATGGGTTAGGAAGAAAGAACAGTTTTTATTATTTGTAAATAATTGTCTAAGTAGAAAATCCAGGAGATTCTTTAGACACACTTTTAGAAGTTTGCTGAATATTACAGAAGCTACTGAATATTACAAAGTTTGCTGAATATTACAAAAGTGAATAGAAATCCTGCATTTCCATTGTTGTTATTGTGTTGTTCAGTTGTGTTTGACTCTTTGAGTCCCCATGGACATGCTAGGCTCCTCTGTCCTCCACTGTCTCCCAGAATTCTCTCAAATTCATGTCCATTGAGTCAGTGATGCTATCTAACCATTTCACCCTCTGCTGCCCTCTTCTCCTCTTGTTGTCAATCTTTCCCAGCATCAGAGTCTTTTCCAAAGAGTTGGCTCTTTGCATCAGGTGGCCAGAGTATTGGAACTTCAACTTCAGCGTTAGTCCTTCCAGTGAATATTCAGGATTGTTTTTCTTTTGGATTGACTGGTTTGATCTATCCATTATCAACTCTTAAAGTAATTTTAAAAAACAGTACTTAAAATAGTTTTTTAAAGGGCATTTAGGAATAAATCTAAAAAGGAAGGAATATGTGAGATATTGATGGAGAAATAAAGTATTAAAAAAGGGACAAAGGTTGGTGGAGAGATGGATCATAGATTTTTGGAGGGGAAGACTCAATGGTGTAAAGATACTAATTTACTCTAAAGTGGTTTATACATTTCATGTCATTCCAATCAGAATCCCAGAAAGATTTTCACAGAATACAAAAAGCTGTTGTTGTTCATTCTCTTAAGTCTTGTCTGACTCTAGGCGACCCCGTGGACTAGCACACCAGGCTCCTCTGTCCTTCACCATCTCTGAGTTTGCCCAGATTCACACCCCTTGCGTCGGTGATGCTATCTAACCATCTCATCCAAAAACCAGACAAAAAGCTAATCTAATATTAAAAATGTAGGTTTACATATAGATGATATGATTTTAAAGAAAGATAATAGGAAATGCTGTATCCTCTCACACATGGAGATTTATTCTAAAGCTTAAGCAGTTGTATCTGTGTAGTGTTGGGCAAAAATACCCCAATAAACCAGGAGAACAGAACAGAGGGCCTTGAATAGACCCATATGTATATAGGAATATATAATGGAAGTGGAATTACAATTCAATGAGGAAAGAACGGACAATTTAAAAAGACCACTGTGACAATTTATAGAGTAAACTACACAGTTTTATTGCTACCAAGTACAGTGCACAGAAGTAAATTTTGAATGAGTCCAAATCTTAAAGCAAGGTTTTTAAAATTTTTAGAAGTAAATATAAGGAAATATCTTTATAGTATTGAAATAAGAGGACAATTTTTAATGAAGATAATGTGTACAATTAACAAAGAGAAAGATTAATAAATTCTTAATACATTAGGAGTAAAAATACTTGTTTAAAAAAAAAAAAGAGAGATTATTAGCCAAGTAGAAGAGTGAGCTCCTGGCTGATATAGGAGATCTGCAAAATGAACCAATAAAAAAGTGCCATCCATAAACATTTAAAGTTTTCTTGTTCAGAAAAATGCATATATAGGCTAAAAGATCACATAGCATCTTATGCCCATCTATTTTGGAACCATTTTAGGAGTCTGAAAATGCCCATAGGCAAGCATATGTGGAAACTGGAACTCTTCTGTATTGTTGGTAGGAGTGTAACTGATGTAAACATTTAAGAAACTCATTTTGTGTTACCTAAAAAGATGAATGTACAACACAGCCTGCAATCTAGCAATTCTACTTCTGTGCTTTGAACCTAGAGAAACTCTAACATATATGCAAAGGGATTCATATAAAGAGATGTACTTTTTTTCTGATGATGAAAAAGTCAAAATGGTCTCAAAGTCCCACAGTAGGAGATGAATTGAACCAGCTGATTTCTTCAAAAAGTAAATTAATCTGTAACAATTAAAATGAACTATATCTGCATGTATCAACATGGACCAGTCTCAAAAACATTGCATTGATTATTGATATGCAAGTAGAAGAAATCTAATAAATGTAGGAACAACACACACTGAGTTGAGCATAATGAATACTTCTGGGGAGGGGGAAGGTCTTAGTTATGTCCACCCATTTAATTTTTTCAATAAAGCAAGTATCCTAAAATGTTTAAAAATTTTGGGTAAAGCCAAGTGACATCTTGTGTTTCTGAAATATTTTCTGAATTTTAAAAATATTTTACCATTAACAATATTAAGTTAAACGTAAAGAAAATACTGAAATTAAAAAAGAAACATAGGGTAGAGGAGTAAGATATACCAAACTGCCAAGTGTAAAACAAGCTACAAGGATATATTGTACAAGATAGTGAATATAAGCCAGTATTTTATAATATCTAATAAATAAAGTGTAATCTTTAAAAATGTGAATCATTATATTGTACACCTGTTGGTTATTTGCTATTGTATAGCAGCTGTACTTCAGTAAAAAAATAAAGTTAGCTATGTGAGGTGATGGATGGGTTCATTATCTTGATCTCATATAATGTAAACATGTATCAAATGTATGTGTTTAGTTTCTCAGTTTTGTCCAGCTCTTTGTGACCCCATGGACTGTAGCCCACCTGTGGCTCCTCTGTCCATGGGGATTTTTCAGGCAAGAATACCAGAATGGGTTGCCATGCATTCTTCTGGGGGATCTTCTAGGAGATTTTGCCAACCCAGGGATTGAACCCAGTCTCTCACATTGCAGGTGGATTCTTTACCAGCTGAGCTACCAGGGAAGCCCATATCACATGTATATGTATGAAAAATAATCAGATTGTACAGATTAAACAGATACTGATTATTCCTCAGTGAAGTTTCAAAAATTACAAAAATAAAAATAAATTAAAAAAATAAAGCTGTAATAACCATCAGCAGAGAAGATAGGAGACATCAGAAGAAAATATTAGACTTCTCAGAGGAAATGATAAAATATACATTGTTTTTATGATCAGGGCATAGTTAAGTCATGTCTCTGCATGATACCTCGCTTGTAGCATGCAGGGCCATAAACTGTGAGGGTAAATGATGGAGAAATGGTATAGACCTAACAGAAGCAGAAGATATTAAGAAGAGGTGGCAAGAATACACAGAAGAACTATATAAAAAAGATCTTCGTGACCCAGATAATCCCGATGGTGTGATCACTCACACTCACCTAGAGCCAGACATCCTGGAATGTGAAGTCAAGTGGACCTTAGGAAGCATCACTACGAACAAAACTAGTGGAGGTGATGGAATTCCAATTGAGCAATTCCAAATCCTAAAAGTTGATGCTATGAAAGTGCTGCACTCTTTATGTCAGCAAATTTGGAAAACTCAGCAGTGGCCACAGGACTAGAAAAGGTCAGTTTTCATTCCAATCCCAAAGAAAGCCCATGCCAAAGAATGCTCAAACTACTGCACAATTACACTCATCTCACACACTAGTAAAGTAATGCTCAAAATTCTCCAAGCCAGGCTTCAGCAGTACATGAACCGTGAACTTCTAGATGTTCAAGCTGGTTTCAGAAAAGGCAGAGGAACCAGAGATCAAATTGCCAACATCCGCTGGATCATGGAAAAAGCAAGAGAGTTCCAGAAAAACATCTATTTCTGCTTTATTGACTATGCCAAAGCCTTTGACTGTGTGGATCACAATAAACTGTGGAAAATTCTGAAAGAGATGGGAATACCAGACCACCTGACCTGCCTCTTGAGAAACATGTATGCAGGTTAGGAAGCAACAGTTAGAACTGGACATGGAACAACAGACTGGTTCCAAATAGGAAAAGGAGTACATCAAGGCTGTATATTGTCCCCCTGCTTATTTAACTTATATGCAGGGTACATCATGAGAAATGCTGGGCTGGAAGAAGCACAAGCTGGAATCAAGATTGCTGGGACAAATATCAATAACCTCAGATATACAGATGACACTACCCTTATGGCAGAAAGTGAAAAAGAACTAAAGAGCCTTTGGATGAAAGTGAAAGAGAAGAGTGAAAAAGTTGGCTTAAAGCTCAACATTCAGAAAACAAAGATCATGGCATGTGGTCCCATCCCTTCATGGGAAATAGATGGGAAAACAGTAGAAACAGTGGCTGACTTTATTTTGGGGGGCTCCAAAATCACTGCCGATGGTGATTGCAGCCATGAAATTAAAAGACACTTACTCCTTGGAAAGAATGTTATGACCAACCTAGACACCATATTAAAAAGAAGAGACATTACTTTGTCAACAAAGGTCCATCTAGTCAAGGCTATGGTTTTTCCAGTAGTCATGTATGGATGTGAGAGTTGGAGTACAAAGAAAGCTGATTACCGAAGAACTGATGCTTTTGAACTGTGGTGCTGGAGAAGACTTTTGAGAATCCTTTGGACTGCAAGGAGGTCCAACCAATCCATCCTAAAGGAGATCAGTCCTGAGTGTTCATTGCAAGGACTGATTTTGAAGCTGAAACTCCAATACTTTGGCCACCTGTTGCAAAGAGCTGACTCATTTGAAAAGACCCTGATGCTGGGAAAGATTGAAGGCAGGAAGAGAAGGGGACCACAGAAGATGAGATGGTTGGATGGCATCACCGACTCAATGGACATGAGTAAACTCCGGGAGTTGGTGTTGGGGTTGCCAAGAGTCAAACACGACTGAGCAACTGAACTGAACTGAACCGATAGATTGCATGCTTGTTTTTGTTCAGTGGCTAAGTTGTGTCATACTCTTTGTGACTCCATGAGCTAAAGCCCACCACACTCCTCTGTCCATGGGATTTCTGAAGCAAGAATTCTAGAGTGGGTTGCCATTTCCTTCTCCAGTAGATTACGTAGCTATGTTTTAAAAGTTAGATCAGTCTAGAGCCTCTAAGATTTTCCTAGAACACTTTCAAGTCGAAATAGTGTTCCCTGAAGCGGGTATATTCTTATTCATCTGTTCACCTCTTGCTAACCAGGTCTAGCCCACAGAAGAGTTAAGTGAAAATCTCCATTTTCCTTTTAATGCAAGTTTGATACTGGAGATAGATACTGTATTCTATCAGGAAGCTTGTGAAGTATTCTGAGTGTGTTTTCAAATAAAGCAGGACTTTTAGAAGACTGCGTACTTACATGCAGAGTCCCTTTGCCTCTGTGTTCTGTATTTGAAAAGGGTACAGCGAGGTAAAGGACACCATGAAGCATGGTGCTCCCCCTTCTTGTCCTTAAAACATTTGAAGTGAAATTCACAATAGTGAAATGCATATATCAAAATTCTCCAATTTGATACACTTGTGTAAATGTATTCCCCTGTAAAAGCAACACTCCATATATGAAAATATAGAGTATTTTAAAAAAGGTTCCTTCTTAACTTTTCTCCGTCACCCCCCCAAGTTCTGCAGAAACAACTATTGATACATCTCAGATAATCCATGTATTATTTGCCTGTTCCTGAATTTTATATACATGCTTTCATACCGTATGTATTCTTTTGTGTCTGGCTTCTTTCCTTCAATGTAATGTTTTTGAGATTCTTCATATATTGTCTGTTTTAGTTTTTTCAGGTTTTCCTTGTTATTTTCTTCAACTATTGAATAGTATTTCATTGTATGAATTTCATACTTTGTTTATCCAGTTTCCTTTTGACAGATAATGGTTTATTTTAACTTGGTCTATTACAAATAAGGCAGCTATGAAATTCTCGTATAGTTCTTGTGGACCTGTCAGCCCGTTATCAGGTACATGATTTCAAGTGCTTTCTCCGATTCTGCTAGGTTCTTTCACTTTCTTTGTGCACAGTGCCCTTTAAAACACAAAGTGGTTTTTTTTTTTTTTTTTAAGAACTCTAATTTATTTCCTTTTTCTCTTTTGTCACCTTTGATGTCTCATCTAAGAAGGTCTTGCCTAACCCAAGGCCATGAAGATTTTCTTCTAAGAGTTTCATAGTTCTAGGTCTTACATTTATGTCTGTGTTCCACTTGGATAGTTTTTTTGGTTTGTGTTGTTTGAGGAAGGGGTCCAGCTTAATTCTTTTGCATGTGGCTATCCTGCTGTCATAGCATCATTTGTTGAAAAGACTGTTCTATCCCACATTGAATTGTCTTGCACTCTTGTTGAAAATCATTAGAGATGAATGTGGAGGTTCGTTTTTGGACTTCCATTTCTTTTTTAATATATTTTAAATAATATCTTTATTGACATATAATTCATATACCATGAAATTCACCCTTTTAAAGTATACAACTCAGTGTTTTAAAGTGTACAACTCAGATGGTCCAGACATCAACCCTATCTGAATTTTGTAAAAAAAAAATTTATTGAGGTATAATTGATTTACAATGCTTGTTAGTTTCAGGTTTCATCCCCCAAAGAAACCCTATACCAGTTAGCGTGGACTTTCAGTTCTGTTACACTGATCTATATGTCTGTCCTTCTGCCAGAACAATGCTGTCTGAATTACTGGAGTAGTCAAGTAATACAAGAGCTATGGTGTAGCATAAGTTTTCAAATAGGGAATTGTGCATCCTACAACCTCATTCTTCTTTTTCAAGATTGCTTTGATTAGTTTAGGCCTTTTGCATTTTGATGTGAATTTTAGGATCAATTTGTTAATTTTTGCAACAAAAAAAGCAACTGGGATTTTAAAAGGGATTACATTGAATTTGTCAGATTAGTTTTGCTGGTTATGAACTTCTTATGAATGAGTCTAAGAGTACACATTACCATGTACTCTTACCATGTCTAGATTCTTTTAGGATATGTTTTTGAGAGTCATTCATGTCTTTGTATGTATTAACAGTTCATTCCTTTACCTTGGTGGGTAGTAGTTCATTGTGTAAATACATCCATTTTGTTTATCTCCTGTTGTATACTTTTGGGTAGTTTCTAGTTTTTAGCTATTATGAAGTAGCTACTCTATACATTCATGTGCCATTATTATGGGCATATGCTTTTATTTGTCTTGAATAAATATATAGGAGTGGAATTGTTGTACCTTATGGTAGATGCATATATATTTAATTTTGTAAGAAAATGCCACTGTGTTTTCCAAAGTAGTTGTTCTATTTTGTATTTCCACCCAGTGATATTTGAGAGTTTTGGTCCACTGACGTCCTTGCCAATATTTGAAATTGTTAGTCTTTTGAATTTTAGCTCTTGTAATGAATATGTGGTGGTATCTCATTGTATTTTTTGACTGAAGTACACTTGATTTACAATATTATGTTTCAGGTATACAGCATAGTGGTTCAATATTTTTGGTTTATATTCCATTTAAAGTTGCTGTAAAATAATGGCCGTATTTCTCTGTGATGTACAATATATCCTTGTTGCTTATTTATTTTATAGTAATGCATAGTAGTGGAGAAGGAAATGGCAGCCTGCTCCATTATTCTTGCTTGGAGAATCCTGTGGCTGGAGGATCCTGGTGGGCTGCTGTCCATAGTGTCGCACAGAGTTGGACACGACTGAGGCGACTTAGCATGCATGCATGCATTGGAGAATGAACTGGCAACCCACTCCAGTATTCTTGCCTAGAGAATCACAGGGACGGAGGAGCCTGGTGGGCTGCCGTCTATGGAGTCGCATGGAATCAGACACTGAAGAGACTTAGCAGCAGCAGCAGCAGTAGTGCATAATAGCTTATCCCTCTTAATCTCATACCCATATCTTGCCCCTCCCTCATCCCTTCTCCCCATTAGTAACCACTAGTTTATTCTCTATATCTGTCAGTCTGTTTCTGTTTTGTTATTACTTTTGTTTGGTTTTGGATTCCACATATAAGTGATTTCATACAGAATTTATCTTTTTCTGACTTGTTTTACTAAGCATAATACTCCTTAGGTCCATCCATGTTGTTGCAAATTGAAAAATGTCATTGCTTTTTATGGCATTCTGAAGGAGATCAGCCCTGGGATTTCTTTGGAAGGAATGATGCTAAAGCTGAAACTCCAGTACTTTGGCCACTTCATGCGAAGAGTTGACTCATTGGAAAAGACTCTGATGCTGGGAGGGATTGGGGGCAGGAGGAGAAGGGGACGACAGAGGATGAGATGGCTGGATGGCATCACTGACTTGATAGATGTGAGTCTGAGTGAACTCCGGGAGTTGGTGATGGACAGGGAGGCGTGGCGTGCTGTGATTCATGGGGTTGCAAGGAGTCGGACATGACTGAGTGACTGAACTGAACTGAACTGAATATTCCATTGTATAATATACCACACCGTCTTTATCCGTTCATCCATCACTGGACACTTCGATTGTTTCCAAATTTGACTGTTGTAAATAATGCTGCTGTAAATATTGAAGTGCTTGTATCTTTTTGAATTAGTATTTTCATTTTCTTTGGGTATATATCCAGGAGTGGAATGGCTGGATCATATGGTAGTTCTACTTTTAGTTTTTTGAGGAACCTCTGTACTGTTTTCCAAAGTGATTGCACCAGTTTACATTTCCACCGACAGTGTACAGTGGTTTCCTAAAGGAAGAAGTAAATTGTTGCTGTTTGCAGATGACATAGTACTATATATAGAAAACCCTTAAGTCTCCACCAAAAAACTATTAGAACAAATAAATGAATTCAATAAAGCTGAAGGATACAAAATTAATATAATGCAATCTATTGGTTTTTTTTACATCAGGAAACTATCAGAAAGAGAAAGCAAGAAAGCAGTTCTGTTTAAAGAATAAAATAACTAGGAATAAATTTAACCAAGAGGTGAAATATTCATTGTGATTTTATCTGCATTTCCTTGATGATGAAAGATGTGGAGAACTTTTCATCTACCTATTGTTCATTTATGTCTGTTAAATTCTTTTGTCTAATTGAGAGAAGTAGCTAGTTTTCTTATTGAGTTGCATTATATATTTTGAATACAGGTCTCTTGTCAAAGTATGTATTACAAATTTTCCATTGTTGGTTTGCCTAATCATTTTGAATAATGTCTTTTGATAAGAAGAAATATTATTGATGAAATTGTGTTTATTTTTTCACAGTTAGTGCTTTCTGCATTCTAAAAGTCTCCGCCTACCCTATATTGACAAAAACATTATTTCCTCCAGAGCTTTCTTTTTTATGCTTAGATCCATGATGCATTGACACTTAATTCTTTTCTGTGGTGTGAGTTAGATGTTAAGATTTGTTTTTTAAAATATAGATATCTGCATATTTTGTTATCATTTTTTGAAATGAGTTTACTTCCTTTATTGAATTGCTTTGTTGCCTTTGCTGGATGTCATTTGACTTTATATGTACAGATTTATTCCTGAAGTCACTTTGTTTGTTCATATACATTTCTCTGTCCTTTGCAAATACTACATTGCCTGAATATGGTGAATTTGTAGTAAGCTCTAAAATAATACAGTGCAACTCTTACAACTTTGTTTTTCCGCTACTACCAGGGGCTAGGGAAGGAGAGAAAGGGAAATAGAAAACAACTAAATACTTCCCCTCCTGCCCTGTAGACTTTCTTTTCCTTATGGACTCCCTTTCCTGTTCCTTAGGCCAGAAAGAGAGCTATTCCTGGAGTTCTTTCTGTCCACACCTGCTGTGTACTTCTGAGTTTTGGGGCTGTCACTGAGTCCAGGCCAAGTGGTATCAGAGGGGAAAAATAGTAAACTCACTACTTTCAGTAAAACTTCTAATCTCCTTCTCCAATATGCCTGTTACCCTTCACTTTTCAGAGTCCTTTGGTTATAATTCTGTGCCTCCAGGATTTATTGCATTAAGTGAGAGGTGCTGGAGTGTGCTTGCCCTATCTTAGCTGGAAGCAGAGCCAAGGGATTTTTAGGTCAGAATTAATACCTTCCCTTCATCTTGGCTTAGACTCTGAGCACTTCAGGGGCCTTGGAGATTTCCTTTGCTTTATTCCAAGTGCCAATATTTGGAAATATGGCTGACCTCAGATGTCTTGCCCTGCAGCCCAGCTGATAGCACTTTGAGTCACTGGAAGAGGTCTTTGCCTCCTTGTGCTACTCTTAGCTTTTCCATGCCTTACATGTTATCCTCTACTCTTCTTCCCTGCCCTTAGCCTTAGAAGGCTGTTGTACATTCAGTGAGGGTTTGGAGAGCCTGTGTGCATCTTGGTTCTCTTGCTTTTAGTCACAGTTTAGGAAACCCGTACATATGATAAACCTGTACATACCCTCCTCAGGTCTTTCCCAGCTGTCTGTGGCCCTTCACCAGCAGCTAGCTGTCTATGTCTAGTACTTGTTGAAAGCCAAGACTGTATCAAGGGCTGTGCCCTTATCTTTAGTGTTTCCTGCTGCTCATATAATTCAGGGGAATTCTCTCTCAACTCTCTTCATCTGACCCAGTACTTACAGGTGGTGATTCAGTGAAGAGTCACGACAAAAAGTTAACAGGTGGTATGTCAATCCCTGGGGGCTTCTAGGGTTTCTGAACAATCACACCAGCATACCCAACCTTTTAAATTTTATAAAAAGTTTATCTGGTTTCTCCTAATTCCCATCAGTGGCAGGCTTCTCCTCTATCATTGTCCAGGGTAAAAGCAGTCATGGGTCTCTTCATTGCTTGGAGAAGGAGCTCATCAGTTTCTGGATTTTAGTTCATTTATGTTTCTTAATATCTTTAGTTCTCCAATGGGTTGAAAATTTAGAAGCTCGATTTCTATGATTCAGGAAGCTCAGTGAACCTCAACAAGACAATTTCAAAGATATTTATGCCCAGGTACATCAGATTTGTTTTCAATTTTATGGTAGAAATAATATTATCTTGTGATTTTCTATATCCTAAGCTAAGTTTGACATTTTGAAAATTATTTTCTGGTACCATTTTTTGAACAGACATCCTTTCTGTATTGAATTGTCTTGTAACGTTATAAAAAAAATTCTGTATTTTCTAATTATCTTTAAAATTTAATGTCAAAACTTTTGATTTTCATGATACTTTCAAGGAGTTTATAAAGATGCCATGATGAGGTCCCCTTTCAACTGTAGTTCTCTTGGGTTTCAGTACTGGTTAATTCTCACCATCACTTTAACCAATTTTCAGTGGCCCAAAATAAGGAAAATATTCTCTTGAGTATCTATGGGGAATTTTCATCCAAATGCTTTTTCTAGTGATTGATAGTGATTTAAATATAGATACCAACCCATATAGAAGCTTTTAACCTCACTGTGTTCTGATTTTGTACTCATCTGATCATTCATGTCATCCTAGTGTACAACTCTACAGAGAGAAATCTTGAGGATTTAGATAAGTAGCTTCTTACTCTTAGCCACTGCTTCTAAAATTAGCATTCAGCTCTTAGCAACTGGAGTGTGTAGTGTGAAAAGCAAGGGTTCAAATAAACTTTAGAAACTCAACAACTCATACTCCTCTACTAGTGATTCAGTAGTAGTATAATATATATAATTATATTAAATTATATAATTTAATATATATTCAATTCTACATATGATTATATTAAAAGCCCCAAGGAGTCTTGCCAAATAGTGTTTAATTTTGCTTCCCAAATGGTGTAAGTGGTAAAAAAATCCACCTGATAATGCAGAGACTCAAGAGATGGCTTTGATCCCTGGGTCCTCAGGAAGATTCCCCTGGAGGAGGGCCAGGCAACCCACTGCAGTATTTCTTGCCTGGAAAATTCCATGGACAGAAGAGCCTGGTGGGCTACAGTCCATGAGGTCACAAAGAGTCAGACACAACAGAGCATGCACACGCTAGACCAGTGCTACACTAAATGGAGTTAGAATATATTTTTTCAAATATCCCGTTGTTAACAGTTGTCTAGTAGTTGTCTATACTCCAGTGATTTATTTTATCTAGCAAGAGAATTATCCCTTCATCATTATCTGAGTCTTAAGATGGCAGGGATGTGAGTGCATTCTTTTTTTATTTTTTTAATTCACTTCACATTAGAAGCACCAGCATTATTATAAATATATTTTAGTAATATATTTGGTAATAATTGTAAAAATGAGCAAGATTCAGGATGCAGAGAATGAGAAATCATAGGTGGATAATTCTCAGAAATAGGGAACACAGGAAAGAAAGTGAAAGTGAAGTTGCTCAGTCGTGCTCGACTCTTTGCAACCCCATGGATAGTAGCCTGCACCAAGCTCCTCCATCCATGGGATTTTCCAGGCAAGAGTGCTGGAGTGGATTGCCATTTCCTTCTCCAGGGGATTTTCCCGACTGAGGAATTGAACCCAGGTCTCCCGCAGTGCAAGGCAGACGCTTTACCGTCCGGCTTTCCCTGGCTTCACCAGGGAAGCAAGGATAGGTAATACTTAGTGACACAATAGAAAAGTTAACCTGGCAGTCCTAGACATAGTGACCTTAACGTCGGTGTCCTTGGCAAGACTCCTGTACTTGCTGGTATCTCGGGAAAGGTGAGGCTGGTGTGTGCATATCCTATGTGTAATACAAAACAAGAGGTCAGGAAGCCAGAGACTGACTTATAGGTCTATGATGCTAAATAATTACCCACATATTATGTGTGGAATAAGATGCATTTCAAAGTCTTTGTCTGGAGGAAGATGTTTGCTTAGTTATTGGATAAACATTTTACTCCATTAGAATGAGTCTTATGTTTGCTGAGCAAGCACTCTGTTAGTGGATAATATATAAACTAAGGATTTTGGGGGGCTCCAAAATCACTGCAGATGGTGATCGCAGCCATGAAATTAAAAGACACTTACTCCTTGGAAGAAAAGTTATGACCAACCTAGATAGCATATTGAAAAGCAGAGACATTATTTTGCCAACAAGGGTCTGCCTAGTCAAGGCTGTGGTTTTTCCAGTGGTCATGTATGGATGTGAGAGTTGGACTGTGAAGAAAGCTGAGTGCCAAAGAATTGATGCTTTTGAACTGTGGTGTTGGAGAAGACTCTTGAGAGTCCCTTGGACTGCAAGGAGATCCAATCAGTCCATTCTAAAGGAGATCAGCCCTGGGATTTCTTTGGAAGGAATGATGCTAAAGCTGAAACTCCAGTACTTTGGCCACCTCATGCGAAGAGTTGACTCATTGGAAAAGACTCTGATGCTGGGAGGGATTGGGGGCAGGAGGAAAAGGGGACGACAGAGAATGAGATGGCTGGATGGCATCACTGACTTGGTGGACGTGAGTCTGAGTGAACTCCGGGAGTTGGTGATGGACAGGGAGGCCTGGCGTGCTGTGATTCATGGGGCCGCAAAGAGTCGGACACGACTGAGTGACTGAACTGAACTGAAGGTACCTAGACTTAAATAACTGATCAATTTCAGGTACAGAATCAGTTCAGTTCAGTAGCATCCAACTCTTTGCCACCCCATGGACTGCAGCATGCCAGGCTTCCCTGTCTGGTACAGAATGAAGAAGTGACATGAAGTGAAGTCGCTCAGTCGTGTCCAACTCCTTGCGACCCCATGGACTGTAGCCTACCAGGCTTCTCCGTCCATGGGATTCTCCAGGCAAGAATACTGGAGCGGGTTGCCATTTCCTTCTCCATGGGATCTTCCCGATCCAGGGATCGAACCCGGCTCTTCCGCATTGCGGGCAGACGCTTTAACCTCTGAGCCAAAGAATAGTCACTGTCAAACCCTTCTCAGAGACAGTGTCTCGTCTAGCTCTCATGAGTTTAAAAAAACATGAGTCTTAAAATTCTCCTTTTTAAAGCTTATATATAATATATGTTCAGTTCAGTTCAGTCTGAGTCGTGTCCGACTCTTTGCGACCCCATGAATCGCAGCACGCCAGGCCTCCCTATTCATCACCATCTCCCGGAGTTCACTCAAACTCACGTCCATCGACTCGGTAATGCCATCCAGCCATCTCATTCTCTGTCGTCCCCTTTTCCTCCTGCCCCCAGTCCCTCCCAGCATCAGAGTCTTTTCCAATGAGTCAACTCTTCGCATGCGGTGGCCAAAGTACTGGAGTTTCATGTATATATAATAATAATATATATAATAAATGTATGTATTATATGTAATGCATTACACTTAAAAACGGTGAATTTAGTCTCAGGTTCCCTTTATCAGTTGTAACCCAGTCCCCAATCCACTTTGTAAGTAGGAAATTTTCAGTATGCTTAGTTTTCTACTAAAATATAACTGTATTTTGTGGAAACTTGTCTTTTTAAATGTAATTTAGAATTAAATCAGACATTTGCTTTTTACAATCAAAAGATAAAATGCCATGTGACTCAGAGGCTACAAGTAACTGATTAGCTTTTATGTATTTACTTCTCTTTACAAATTTAATCAAACCTTAGTTGGTATTCACAAATATACACTGACTTCAGGGCATTTGAAAAGAAGCAAAAGTATCTCCATACGGAAATTAATAATTTCTGTTTTTTAACTTTTTTTTGTATCTAGAGAACTATACATTCATATGAAGTTGTATTAAAATAATATAGATTCCAGTGTGCTTTTTACCCAGTTTCCCCCAATGATATCATCTTGTAAATAAATGGTATAAAAATCGCAGTATCAATCGACACTTATACTGTCAAGACACAAAACGTTTCTTTCACTGTATGGATCCCTCATATTGTTTTATGGCCACATCCATTTCCCTCTTTTTCCTACCGGCTCTTTAACCCCTGACAACCACTAATGTGTTCTCCATTTTTTTAATGTTGTCTTTTCAAGAATGTTATACTAATCAAGACTTTCCTGGAAGTGTAATGGTTAAGGCTCTGCACTTCCACTGAAGGGGGCATCGGTTCAATCCCTGGTCAGGGAACTAAGATCCTACATCCTGCTGGAAGCCTTGTGGCTTAGCCAAAAAGGAAAAAAAAAAGAATGTTCTGGAATGGAATGGAATCATACAATATGTGACCTTTTAAGATTGGCCCTTTTCACTCAGAATAGTTCTCTAGAGACTTATCCAGGTAGCTGTGTATATGAAGAGTTCATGCATTTTTATTGCTAAATAGTATTCCATGGTCTGGATGCATCACAACCGGTTTAATCATTCACCTGTTGAACGACATCTGGGTTGTTTCCGGTTTTAAGCTGTTATAAATAAATATGACTTTGATTTATTGATGATTTTTTATCTCTTTGAATAGCTCTTCTAATCATTCCTCTGATTATTACAATGTAAACATAACTTATTAGTTACTGATGTTGTCATTTTACCTAGTGAAGTGCAGAAATCTTACATTCCTTTAAATCCCTTTACTGGTCCCCATTTAAATATAAATGCCTTAAAACTTTCTTCTACCAACATTTAAAATCACATTACCCTTTTCTATTGTTTCTTTTTGTATTATTTCTTTTTTTTTTTTTTAGAAAATTTTAGATATTCTTTTAAGGTAGGTCTACTATCAACAATTTATCTTTACTTTTCCTTCAATTGAGAATGTTTTAATTCCCCTTTCATTTCTGAGGGATGTTTTAACTCAACCTAGAGAATTCTGGGTTGACAGAATTCTGGGCTGAAAGAAATTCCAACATTTTCTGAAAAATACTAGGCCGTTGACTTCTGGCTGCCATAGCTTTTGATGAGAAATCTATTCTAATAATCTTTGTATTTCATTTTCATAAATTCGACTATAATGTGTCTTGAGGTGGATTTCTTTGGGCTTTTATGTATGGGATTTACTCAGTTTCTTAAATTTGTATGTGTTGGGTCAAGTTGAGAATTTTTTACACCTTATTATTATTTTTTGTAATGCTTTGTCAGTCCTACCCTCTTTATCTTCTCTTTCCAGAACTCTGGGAACATAAAAGATAGGCCCTTTGTTAGTGTCCACACATCCTTGGGGTTCTGTTTAATACTTTTCTTCAGTGTCATTTCTCCCTGTTGTTCAGATTGTGTATTTCCTATCATTGAATTCTTTCCTCTGGCCTCCCTGCTGCAGTTGAGCCCATTCACTGGCTTCTTCGTGTTGGTTATTGAATTTTTCAGTTCTAACATTTCCATTCGGAGAAGGCAATGGCACCCCACTCCAGTACTCTTGCCTGGAAAATCCCATGGATGGAGGAGCCTGGTAGGCTGCCGTCCATGGGGTTGCAAGGAGTCGGGCATGACTGAGCGACTTCCCTTCACTTTTCACTTTCATGCATTGGAGAAGGAAATGGCAACCCACTCCAGTGTTCTTGCCTGGAGAATCCCAGGGACAGGGGAGCCTGGTGGGCTTCCAGACGTCTATGGGGTCGCACAGAGTTGGACACGACTGAAGCGACTTAGCAGCAGCAGCAGCAGCAGCAACATTTCCATTTGGTTCTTGTTTATATCTTTTATTTCCTTGCTCAGACTTTTCTATTTCTTTACTAAAGGCAAATAACCTAATTCTAGTTTTCATTTGTTTCAAACATGTTTATGGCTATTCAGTTAAGCATGTCTTTCATGGCCATTTTAAGATCCTTGTCAGATAGTTCTAACAGCTCTGTCTTCTTGGGGTTGGCATCTTTTGAGTGTCTTTTTTTTTTTTTCTGTTTGAGATTTTGATTATTTTTTAATTTATTTATTTTAATTGGAGGCTAATTACTTTACAATATTGTAGTGGTTTTTTGATATTTTGATTATTTTTAAGAGTGATTTTTGCAATGACATCTGGACCTTTGTGTTATGTTATGACTCTTCACCTTATTGGAACCTTCTGCTTTGCCTGGTTTTCATTGCCACTGCCCGTCAGAAGAAGGGAGAGGTACCTTGTTACTGCGAGGTTAGTGAGGAAGTTCGTCGGCCTCCGTTGACATCTAAGTGGGTGCTTCTCATTGCGCTGGGAAGGGATGGGAGTTCCGGTTTTCTCCTTGGCCCCTACCAATAATATCCTTTCTGGATGAGGGAAGGGTGGGAGTGTCTTGTTACTGTTTCCACATGATCTTCTCTGGCAGTAGGGGTGCTCAGCCTCCTTACTACCCAGTGATGGTAAATGCTTTGACCACCTGATGTGAAGACCTAGCTCATCAGAAAAGACCTTGATGCTGGTAAAGACTGAAGGCAGGAGGAGAAGCAGATGACGGAGGACGAGATAGTTGGATGACATCACTGACTCAATGGACATGAGTTTGAGCAAGCTCCAGGAGATGGTGAAGGACAGGGAAGCCTGGCGTGCTGCAGTCCATGGGGCCACAGAGAGTCAGGCGTGACAGCAACTGAATGACAGCAAATGATAAACATGTCATCTCTCCACTAGGCCCCCACTGATACCACTGCAGTGGGACATGGGGTAGGGGTGAGGATCTCATTACTGTTAGGTAGAGGTGGAAGTCGAGGCTGACTTGCCAGGGGGCCTCCACTTACATGGTGGGGGTCATGACCACATGATGGGGATGAACGTCCTCGTTTCCAGTGGCTGCCTCTCACTTCCCCGCGGGTGTGCTGAGGTGCTTCATTACAGCTTCACAGGTATGGGATACAAACTAGGAAATACCAGAGGTAGAAGTGGAGGCTCGAACACAGACCCCTCTTTCACAAACTTGCCATATGAAAACAGCTCAAGGTTAAATTGCTAGCTGGGGGGAAATATGGGATCGAGGATGAGTTGTTCTTTTTGTTTTGTCCTAAATTATTGACACCATGTGTGTTTGCATTATGAGAACATCTGTGTGGTTCAAGAGGGTAAAGCAAGGCTGAGGAAGCTGCACAGAGATGCCTTGGGCTTGCATTCTGGATTCCCACTTCCTCTCTCTCTAATTTTTCTTCACAGTGTAGAGGTGCGGAGGGGGCCCAGAGAATGCCTGAAGTCCTGCTCTTGGGCTCACAGTGTTCCTCCTTTCTCTTTTCTGTACTTGGCAAAGAACTCTGAAGGGTCTGAATCACTGCTAGCCTAACCAAATACTGTGAGCATGGATAGGTGGAAAGCATGGACTGCATGGATGCTTTTTAATATGTACAGGGAAAAAAATGTGTCACCAAAATCCGTTCAGTGTTGACTCCATTCTTTCCAGACTTAAATCATCTGCAACCTGGGTTATTTAGCTTAAACCCACAGTATCTTTTGAGATGTTATATTTACAGTGGGACTTTTGGCATTCATATCTTAAAAATACTGATTTCCCACCATTTTGGAGGAGTAGAGAGTTGATGTGATAATAAAGTTTCAGCTCAAAGAGGAATACACTATAGGATATTATTTATATAGATTTGAATATACTTGCTTCTAGTATGAGTTTCAGATGCCTGTGGTTGGGGAAGGAGAAGTGGGGTCTAAACAGGCTGGAGGACAAAGAAATTACTACAAAAAGAAAGAGACTGTAAATCCATATTGAAACTAGTTTTTAAAATAGATTTTAAAAACACAGTCTGTTTTCCCATACACACACACACACACACACACACACACACACTCACTCATATTTTTCATATAGACGTAGGGATTATTGTACCTGGTGAAATATAAAATCATTTAAAAGTGAATCCATGGTTGCTTTCTTTCATTAAGTGTTTTCTAATCAAGTGACACAAAAGAAACAAAACTATCACTTGGAAGTGTTTGAGGTTGAGAATCATTGGCACACACTTGATTTAAAAATACAAATCCCATGTTTTAGGAAAGGAATATGAGTAACATTCTATCCAAAGGACAGAAAAGAAGCGTAAACCTTAAAGCAAGAATATTTAATAGGGGGCACTAGCAATTTCAAAGGTTCCTAGAATGATGTTTGGTCCATGAAGAAAAAAGAAAAAAAAAAAAAAAAAAAACAGTGATTCCATCTGTTACTTCTATTCCTAACAAAAGGAAATAAAAGGAGATCATTTTGATCAATGTCCTTTTAATTCCTGGACTTGGTATAAAATAAATCACAGTGTTGTGGCAGTTCATTTATAGCGGTTAAAGCAATGTGATGTGGCTTTCATGGTAACATGGGTTTCACTTGCTGAGCGCCTGGGACTTTGATTTGCCACATTACCTGCTGTGGTGTAAGTGATGCAAAATAATTATTGGGACTTCCTTGTCACAGTGGCCTATTCCACACCTGCACCCTTTTGTTGGGAGCCCGACAGGGATGCTGGATTTGAGTCTCCACTGAATAGCTGTCCTCTCTGTGTAGTCCTTCTCCACTGGATTGATTTATGGATGCATCAGGCTCTTTGTTAGCATGTAAACCTCTAATTAATTTAAAGCCCTCTGTAAAGAAATTAAACTCCTAGTTAAGATTTTTAACAGACTCAGATGGCTAATAATGGGGAGCAAGTCCTATTAATGGATTTGCCATGGTCCCTGGCATTCGTCCTTCACAATGAGGGTGGGTATATGGAGCTTGGAGTGTATTCTGCAATAAAGAAAATCATTCCGTTGTTGCCTCTAAACCCAATTAGGCTTATCGTTAGAGTTCTAGCTTCCCATCTGTGGGGTGAGAGAGGGAGACACAGCCAGAGACAGACATGGAACAGAAGAGACAGGATAGGGAAAGAAGAAAAACCGGACTGCATAAAGCTTCAGATGTTTCTCTTCAACTTATGACTCCAAGCTAAATATCTACACTGGAGTTAGCCTTAGTTTAGGTCAGAGTAGAAACATCAAGGCATTCTCAGAATGGTCTGAGAATAATTGAGTAAAAGGGCTTAATTTACCATCAAAAAAAACCTTATTTCTTTAGATTATTGTAAAACAATGATTTCTGAATGGATTAGTGACTTAAATGTAACATGAAACTCTGTAACTACTAAGATGAAGAAAACCCAGATTAATTTTTCTTTAATGTTGGTTTAGCAAAAGGCTTTCTAATTATGACTCAAACTCTAGATGCAGTAGAAGGCATCTATTTCACATAAATGCCTGATGTATTTCACATAAAGATTAAACATATTTGCATGACTAAAAGGAGAAGGCAATGGCACCCCACTCCAGTACTCTTGCCTGGCAAGTCCCATGGACGGAGGAGCCTGGTGGGCCACAGTCCATGGGGTCGCGAGGAGTTGGACATGACTGAGCAACTTCCCGTCACTTTTCACTTTCATGCATTGGGGAAGGAAATGGCAACCCACTCCAGTGTTCTTGCCTGGAGAATCCCAGGGACGGGGGAGCCTGGTGGGCTCCGTCTCACACAGAGTTGGACACGACTGAAGTGACTTAGCAGCAGCAGCAGCATGACCAAAAACACTGTAATCAAAGTCAAAAGACAAGTGACAAGCTGAGGTAAAATGTTATATATAATCTCACAACAAACAGCTAATATACCTAACATTAAAAACAATCCTTTAAAAGTTGAGAGTCACAGGACCAAAAACTTAATAGAAAAAAAATGGGGAAAAGACATGTACATGTAATCCACAAAAATGATATAAAAATGACCTATAGGCATATGAAAAAAATGATCAAGCTCAGTTCTAATTAGAGACATGCAAAATATAACAACATTGAGATACTATTTCTTACCTATGAAAGTGGTAAAAACTAGACAATATCACAGCACATTGTGTTGAGAGGATGTGTTGGGAATGAACATTGTATTGTCATCCATTTTTAGTGGAAATGCAAATAGGTGTTTTCCTTCTGAAGGGAAATTTGATAACATTTAACAGAATTGCATATATACTTAGATTCAGACCTAGCGATCCTACTTCTAGGAATACTTAGGATTCCTACTTCTAGGATTCCTACTTCTAGGAATCCTTATGATACATCTGCAACATGCACAAGGTTATTCATTTAAGATGCTTTGTAATTACGAGATACTGGAAACAACCTAAATGCCAATAGATAGGAGATTTATTAGATGATCTAATGCATAGTTACCCAATAGAATACTATGGAGCTGTGAACAAAACAACAAGAAAGATCTCTATGAATTGGTCTGGAGTGATTTCATATTTGTGTGTGCTTATATATGTGTATGTATATATACACACATATATTTTTCACATCTACACACATTCAGACATATACATTGTACATGCTTAACAGTCTATATACCCACACACACACACAATATGTGCAACAGTGTGGTATAAACAAAAATATAGATGTATACAACTGCATAGGTTACCATATACATGTATTTCCCAGCCCACTGAAGGGACTTAAAGCGGTGGCACTCTGGTCACAGTGAGCATATCTAGAGCCCAGATCTTGATTTCTGAACACCATTCACTAAAAAACTGAACTGAGACTCTTTGGAAGAGTGATTTACTCCAGAGCTTGGGCAGCAAAAACACAAGATAAACTTGAAATATGTTGTATTCCTGTAAAGCATAGAAATGCCCCCAAAATGGATGGGAATTTCTCAGAAGAACATGGGATCTACCTGTAGCAGCTCCTAATAGCCAAAGCAGAGAAATATGAGTAGCAAAATAAATAATATCAATAACCCCAGAATTGAATTTTAACCTATAGAACAGATTTCCATGAGTTCATATGGAGGATTCTAAAATTAGTGGGTATAAGTTTGAGGAAAAATCAAATTTACATATTCTCAGAGTAGCTCATCCGAGTTGCCAGCTTCCCTTTGTATTTAATATAAATATATTATGTGCATTTACATTAACATTTATGTGCTATATGATAAATATATTAGTATATAATATAATATATACATATTATAATAATATAAATATAATAAATACAAAGCAAAGTTGGCAACTTTACAACAGGGAGACCTCAACTAATGAGCAAAGTCAATATCACCTGTAGTAAGACAGTAGCATCACAAACTCTTGGTGTGATGCACTGAGAACATTTTTTGTGGTCATACTTTCCTACAAATATATACCCTCATTCCAGTCATTTAAAAACCAGAAAAACTCAGATTGAGGCACATTCTACACAGTAACTGATTTGTACTCTTTGTGATTCTCAAGGTTATGAATGTCAAGGACAAAACTGAAGAGCTATTATAAACTGGATGAGACCAAGGAGACATGTCAATAAATGCAACATGGGATCCTGGATAGGATACTGGAACAGAGGAAGGATATTGTTAAAAAAATAATTGATGATGTTCAAATATGCTCCTTGGTTAATGGTGTTATACCAATGTGAATTGCATCCATTTATATCATTGAAAAAAATGTAGTACATATTTTCCTATATCTCTTTGTTTTTTTTTTTTTAATCTGTGTTTCTGGTTTCCATATCTCTAATAAATCTATCGTATGTGCTAATTCACTTCAGTCGTGTCTGACTCTTTGCGACCCTGTGGACTGTAGCCTGCCAGGCTCCTCTGTCCATGGGATTCTCCATGCAAGAATACTACAATAGGTTGCTATTCTCTTCACCAGGGGATCTTTCTGACTCAGGGATCAAACCCATGTCTATTACGTCTCCTGCATTGGCAGATGGATGCTTTTCCACTAGCACCACCTGGGAAGCCTGTGTATCTATATTTGGGTATAAATGATGCTTGATATTTCCATATCCATTTCCTTTCTTCCAACTCCCCTCAGAGTTGCAACGTGCCTCTTTTTTTATAGGAAAGAACAAGAATAAGTATATCTATCCAAGTTGTCTTTGGCAATACCCCACACCCGACCTCCTGTCATTTCCTAAAATAGGGAGTTTACTTAATCTTCACTGAGAGTTGGTGGAGACATCCTCAGAGGCCAAACACAAGATCACCCGGGTCTTCACTGGTCACATTTGGTATGAGGCTGGAGCCCTCTGCCTTCTTCAACTTGAACTTTCTGCATGGAAGCACAGTGCATTGCTCCCAGCACTGAACTGCTTTCATAAAGATAAGATAAATCTGGGCTATAGCTCCTAGCAAGTGGCAGGATTTGTGATCCAGAAACATTGGGATCATTCAGGAGTGAATATAATTTAGCAATCAACCAAGTGTTCGGAGACAGAATGTGGGGGTCTAAACAGGCTCTTCTGTTAGGACTGTGAGCATTTTTGTTTTGTTGTGCTTTGTGTTTAACTATTCCTTGGCCTCTGTCGTGCTCAGCCTAGTAGGAGTCCTTCTGGAAGCAGCGTGTTTGTGCATCACCATTCCGTAATTTTATGTGGCTGTTGAAATTCACATATGCATAGCTATTTGGCACCACACTATGGTTGTCTACATTTTTGGCTTAATGATACAAAATTATCTAATGGGGGCCCAAGTCTTAATTTCTAATAAACAAAAGACTCTTTTTCAAAGCCTCCCTTCATAAAAATTCCTTGTATGTGATGGAGGGTACTTTTAATGCTGTGTATTTGACCTCATGAAGAATCAAGATGTCAAATAGGCATATTGACATATTGACTTGGTCCCAGAAGAATTCTGTTAATAATAGTTTTTCAAAGCAGTAGTTCATCAGTCCCTATATCAATTCACATCTTTGTAGGTACGGCTCTTCTTTAAGAGACCCAAGGATCAGGAGACTTGTTTCTTACTATTTCTTATTATTTGGAGGAAAACTTAGTTATTTTAACCCCAGATATTTTCTTTAAACAGCCCTTGACAATACCTTTGTCAGTGTCTCATTTTTCTCTACTCAAAATGGGACTTCTTTTTTCCCTTTCTTGTCAGTGTATTTCAGTTATGGCTCTCTTCACCGTATTAGTATTGGTATCAGGAAACACTGTAAGAATTTTGGAGGGGCTGACACTGTCTGATGCACTTCTTGGGGCTTTTGTGTTGACATCTGTTTCTGGAACTGAGAGGAAGGTAGGCTTCTCAGAGTCTCTTATTGATTCAGGCTTTCCACCAGAAGAGGGAGCCACATCCATTTAAAATCCATGTTGAGTTCTTTATTAGGCAAGTTCTGGATGGAGTGCATGGGGCAGGATGCTCTGAGCATCCTGGGCCCAGATCTCGCCTTTGGAGTGGGAGGGAGACATGCTCAGAGACCAGCACCAGAGGCTGATGGCATGAGGGTACTTTCAGCCCTGGGATGAGTAGATAGATCTTAATGTGTTTTATATTAAAACAGTAGTAGCAAAAATAAATAAATGAAGAAAGGCAACAACAAAAATTAAAAAGCTGCTTGCTTTTTCTCCAAAGTCCACATTTCTACTCAGCTGGGAAATCACACCTCCGTTGGATTAAAAGGATTGGATCTCTAATTAAGTGTATAATAGCCTACTTTTCCTTATCATTCCACGAAAACAACTCTCTCTCTTCTTTTGTGAAATTGATGCCACAGTATGAAAAATAGGTTGTAGCCTTTGTAACAGTTTGAAATAGGCCTTCAAAAGGATCCTGCCCCAAAATTCTCTCTACCTACCAGTTCTAGAGTCTAAAATTGCAGTGTGAAAAATGAATTCATTTGGATTATTACATTTTACTTCAGTGAGTCTTAGAACTGTAAATATCTCCAGCATGGTAATATATTCATCTATCAGGAGCCATTTAACTGTGTATACTGGATTAGTTTATTAGACTTAAGAAGCTTGCCATCTGAGTAACCGAAACAGGAGATGGTTATGCAGTTTTATTTTTAATTTAATTTTACTAATAATTCTTAACATGAGATCTACCTTCTTAATAAAATTTTAAATGGCAGTAACTGCTATTGACAACAGTGTTGTACAGCAGATCTCTGGGACTTACTTATCTTCTTAAACTAAAACTTTATGCCTGTTCATTAACAAATCCCGATTCCCCCACCCCATCTCACCTCCCCCGCCTCCAACCAAGGCCCCTGACAACCACCATTCTACTCTCTACTGCTATGAATTTGACTGTGTTGAATATCTCATATAAATGGCTGCTCACTTCAGTCGTGTCCAACCCTGTGTAACCCCATAGATGGCAGCCCACCAGTCTCTGCCATCCCTGGGACTCTCCAGGCAAGAACACTGCATTCCTTCTCCAATGCATGAAAGTGAAAGTGAAGTCACTTAGTCATGTCCGACTCTTAGTGACCCCGTGGACTGCAGCCTACCAGGCTCCTCCGTCCATGGGACTTTCCAGGCAAGAGTACTGGAGTGGGGTGCCAGTGCCTTCTCTGCATATAAATGGAATCATGCATTATTTGTCTTAATGTGACTGGTTTAGTTCACTGAGATATAATGTCCTCAATGTTCATTCTATATTGTAGTTCATTTTTTAAGGCTGAATAATATTCCACTGTGTTTGTATAACACATTTTCTTTATCTATTTATCTGTAGATGAAAATATAAGTTGTTTCCATGTCTGGATGTTGTGGATAGCCCTGAAATGAGCATGGCACTGCTACTGGGCTGATTATGTTTTGAAGGGTACTGGAGAGAGGTTATTCCTGTGTTGAGAAGTGACTCAGGGCCCAAACAAAAACATAAGTAAAATGAGACCTCAAAAAAGACGTTATGGAAAGGAAATTTAGAAAAGAGGAATACACGTGTCTGAAGATAATTCATCCACGGCACCATGGCCCTGGTTGAGTCTTGTCAACAACCTCTGAAAAATAAGCTGTGCTCATTTGATCATGATTGCCAGAACATGGGTGGAGTTTCTCAGTAGAATCAGGCAATAGCTATTTCTTCTATTTTTTCCTCACCTACTACAACAATATGAATACAGAGCTGACTATCAAAGTCACAAAGGTAGGGTTGATACCACTGAGTAGAATCCCTTTTTATAGCAGTTGCAGAGTTATCTGAGAACTCACACGGACAGCAACTCCAGTCTATATTGGTTAATGGTTGCAAGGACTTCTATTTGGGGGACACCTTTTCTGCTGAAGCTGTTTACAACAACCTGTGAAAGTGACTCCTCTTAATACCGCATTGTACTAGTTCAGAGAAGTTAAATAACTTGCCCAACTCCCATAGCTAGGAAGTTGCAAAGCTGGGTTTTGAACTCTGTGTGACCCCAAAGTCCAAGTTCCCAACCGTATGCTTTCCATTTTACAGGAAGTCCCCAGAGGCAATGAAATTATACTTTTCTCCTAATATTTTCACTTTTGACATGCCTGTCTTTCCAGCCATTTTAAAAAGAATTGCTTTTGCATGAATCACTAAGACTTATTTAGAATATAATATACCCTGACTAAAATTATTTAAAAAGTCATCCAAGGGGAAACATGTACTAAAAGTCAGTGTCTGATTATTGCAGTTTCTGTTAACTGTACATTAGGAATACAGTGTATTTTTTGCATCGATGGACTTGTTTATTGCTTTACAAACAAACCTATGATGCACAGTGGTGCCTTATGCTCGGTAACCCTTAATTCTTTACTCTTGCAGCCAAACTAGGTATTTGCTATTACTTCTAAACTCTGCCAGGTCTACTTCATAATATTCGTTTTTCAACTGCACAAAAGCCATCCTGTTTTGTTTCTGGAAACAGACGAAACCCACTGCTCCAGGTAGCACTCTTGGGGAACTGGCCGGATGTATGTGCAGGTGTGAACTCGCCACACACATACTAATAACTTTAGTGGAAACCACTTTAATGTAAAAGCGTTGGGCTCCGCAATCCTGAAAAACTCTCGTCAGACATCCCTGCAGGCAGCGAGCAGAGGCTGGATGCTTATAGCAGCAATCCTGGGTTAATATTGTCACAAAAGGGAAGCTGTGTATAACCGCTGATAAAAGATGACAAAGTCGTTCTTCAAGAGGAAAGGATAGATGACAAACCATCTAGTTGTTCTGTCAGTAAAACTTGCCAATCCTCCGAGTGAGCCTTCTTAAAAGACAAACAGTTGCACTACTTTATCTGCACAATTGGACCTAATTGGGAATGAAAAGATTTTCCATCTTGATTAGTGTGAGTGAGATGTCCTGTCACATATCTCACTGGAGATTTCTACAAACAGAACAGCAGTTAGAACGTTTGATCTATTGCTCTTTTGTTTACTAGAGTGAACTTTGGCATTTCAGGGTCAGGGTAGTAAGATAAGATTGTTGAGAATTGTTCTGAAGTCTTTGTCCCAACCTGATAAGGTTTACTTTATTGTATGCATCTGCTGCTGCTGACAAGTGCTGGTTTGTTTTTCTGATGCTGGGACCCTGGGTCCAGGACTGGATTCTACAGCATTACAAGGGTATTGATAAAGAATGGAAAAATTGACTAACGTGGTCCCTTAATGTCAGGGCTGCTGGGAGAGAGGGGTAGCTTTTCTGATTGCCTGGCTGTGCTTAGAATATAGGGGTGCTGTCCATGGTGCAAAAAGGATGTACAGGGATGGATAGACTCTTGGCTGGAATAGAAAATGGCAACCCACTCCAGTATTCTTGTCTGGAAAATCCCATGGACAGAGGAACCTGATGGGCTACAGTCCATGGGGTTGCAAAGAGTTGGATACCACTGAACATACACACACAGACTCTTGGACTCTTTATCTGAGAAGTAGTCTTGGTCTTTTTGCTATGAAAGAAATCTGCACCATTCATATAAACAGTAAGTTTGACCTTTACAAAAATGCAAGAAAATTTCTCAGTGAATATTAAACATAGGTAATAAAAATATGTATATGGTATTTTGTTTTTTCTTCCTGGGGTGAAAGAAGAGCAAACTATTTTGGGGTCTTAGTGTCCAGTCTTAAGAGTTCTTCTTGAGAGTCAATGAAGTTGCAGCAAACTGAACTCAGTGATTCTCTACTGACCCAAAGAAGGAAGTGAGTTTTCTAGCAAGTCCAACAGGTGAGGCAGAGGAAGGGAGCCAGGCAGAGGGGAGGATTTGGTCTGAAGGCTCTAACCTGCAATAGATCTATCCCATTGAGCCATTGCTCAACAACTCCTTTTGTTTGGGGAGACCCTATGATGAAAGAGTTCCCTGAAATGGTACAGACATCTCCATCAACAATGGACAGGAATCCATCCACTAGGAAAAAACTGGTTGTGGGATTTTTACATGGTAATATGGTATTTTTCTAGACAAGGTAGATTTAAGCAAGGTCTGTGGTCAGGAAATGTATGTCAGTTGGAGTCCACCTTTGAAGACTATTTTGACAAAATATTAAGTCAAGAACTGTGGCTTCATAAAGTGGTTGTTAAGCACATTGGGCTCCAGAATTATATTGTCTGACTTTGAATCTTGACTGAAGCTTTGTGACCTTGAAAATACAACTTTACCTCTGCCAGGTCTGAGTTTCTAACTGTAAAGTGGAAATAGTGATTTTACCTAGTTCTAGGATCATCATAAGGATGAAATGAGTTGTTATATAAAATACTTAAAATTGTGCCTTATACATAGTAAGCACACAATTAAAATTAGCTATTTATATTCTGTTATTTCTATTCTATTTCTACTCTATTCTTTTTCATATTACAGTTATGACACTGAACTTGACTTATGAATCAGATCATATATATATAAACTTGGCATGGGCTGGAGTGTAACTGGTGATGAGGGGAGCGGGAATGTGTATTGGGAAAATGATTTTTCTCATGTAAATAAAACAAAAATTTGTTCATAGAAAATTGAATTTTCAGCCTTAGAAGTCATGTTGATCAAACGTTATCCTATCACAAATAAAGACACTAGACCCAATGTTACTTGACTTGCACAAGGGAAAATGGCTAGTTCATGCCAAAAGTTCAACTAGAAATTAATTCCTGTTCAGTATTGCTTTGATCCTGGTAGCATAGTGCAGAACAGTTGATTTGGAATCAGGATATCAGCGTTCATTGCTTTACTTCATTATATACGACTTCAGGCAGATCTGTTAACCTACAAAGGAATCATTTTCTCATCTACAAAATAACAGGGCTTTCTGTCCTATAAACCCTTCAGAGTGGGAGGGTCAAATATATGATTATGATTTATGAACTCTAAAGAACTCTGCGAATAATAAGCTCTAATTATGCTTGCATCATTCACCATGCAGTTTAGAAATGATCCACACGGGAATTATTCTTAATGATGGCAAAGATATGGTGCATTCCAGTGATTTATTTTAGATCTCTCAATGATAGCTCAATCTTTCCTTGTGATACTTTCCACCTCTTACTGACATTTAAATCACTGGCCCAAAGCAGGCCAGGTGATAGTTTTTCAGGTTGTCACCTGTCATCCCAATACTGAGTAAATTTGTATCACCACAAAAAGACTTGAATTTTTATCACATGCCGACTATTGACTGTATGTAAATGGTTTCTGTAACATGGGGGAATTTCTCGATAGACCACAACCTGTTAAGTTCAGGACCCAAAATGGGTTGGAGCCACTGGAAAGCATTTGCACTGAAATTTTGAATTTACTTGTGAAAATTTAAATTTTAACTTTGAATTTGCTTAATGAGGAAGGGGTGGAGGCCATTTGGGGATGGAAAATTGTTACCAGTCAAAGGTCTTACAGAATCCCAGGAAGGAGCCACTCCTCTGATATCAGGGTGCTCAGCTTTGGGAAGCTTGGAACCAGCAAGTGCAGAGAAAAATATGATAAACCATTGACACTGACTTGCTCCAAGATGGTGGAGTAGAAGAATTTATGTTCATTTACTCCTGTGAGAACTCCAAAATTACAACTTGCTGCTGAACAGCCATCAACAGGAGAATGTTGGATCCCACCAAAAAATATACCCTACGTCCAAAGGCAAAGGAGAAGCCCCAGCAGGACAGTAGGAGGGGCAAAATCATGTTTAGAATCAAACCTCATACCCACCAGAGATGCTCAGAGGGCTCAAACAAAACCTTGTATGCACCAGGAGACCCCACAGAGACTAAGCCAAATCTGCCTTTGAGTGTTTGAGTGTCTCCTGCAGAGGTATGGGTCAGCAGTGGCCTGCCACAGGGGCACGGGCTCTGGGTACAGCAGACAGGGGTGTGGCATAAGCCCTCTTAGAGGAAGTCACCATTAACCCCACCATAGAGCTGCCAGAATTTACACCGGATTAGGAAAACAGACTCTTGGAGGGCACAAACAAAACCTTGCATGCACCAGGACCCAGGAGACAGGAGCAGTGACCCCACAAGAGACTGATCCCGACTTGCCCATGAATGTCCAGGAGTCTCCAGTAGAGGCGTGGGTCAGCGGTGGCCTGCTGCAGGGTTGGAGGCACTGAGTGCACGCACAGGACATTTTAAAGGAGATCGCCCTTTTCTTTATTACCTCCAGCATAGTTTGGTCTCAGGTCAAACAACAGGGAGGGAACACAACCCCACCCATTGACAGAAAATTGGATTAAAGATTTATTGAGCATGGCCCTGCCCATGAGAATAAGACCCAGTTTCCCCCTCAGTCAGTCTCTTCCATAAGGAAGCTTCCATAAGCCTCTTATCAGAATGACAACCACAATCACAGAAAACTAATGAAACTGATCACATGGCCCACAGCCTTCTCTAACTCAATGAAATTATGAGCCATGAAGGAGAGTTCTGACAAAATGTGGTCCACTGTAGAAAGGAATGGCAAACCACTTCAGTACTCTTACCTTGAGAACCCTATGAACAGTATGAAAAGGCAAAAAGATTAACTCCCCAGGGCAGTAGGTGTCCAATATGCTACTGAAGAAGAGTGGAAAAATGACTCCAGAAAGAATGAAAAGACAGAGCCAAAGCAAAAACAATGCCCAGATGTTGATGTGACCAGTCATGTAAGTAAAGTCTGATGTTGTAAAGAACAATGTTGCATAGGAACCTGGAATGTTAGGTCCATGAATCAAGGTAAATTTGAAGTGGTCGAACAGGAGATGGCAAGAGTAAATATGGACATTTTAGAAATCAGCAAACTAAAATGGACTGGAATGGGTGAGTTTCACTAAGATGATCATTATATCTACTTCTGTGGACAAGAATCCCTTAGAAGAAATAGAGTAACCCTCATAGTCAACAAAAGAGTTTGAAATACAGTTCTCAGATGCAAGCTAAAAAACAACAGAATGATCTCTGTTCGTTTCCAAGGCAAGCCATTCAATATCACAGTAATCCAAGTCTATGCCCCAACCAGTAATGCTGAAGAAGCTAAAGTTGAATGGTTCTATGAAGACCTATAAACCTTCTAGAACTAACACCCCAAAAGATGTCCTTTTCATTATAGGGGACTGGAATGTAAAAGTAGGAAGTCAAGAGATACCTGGAAGTGAAGTCATTCAGTCATGTCCAACTCTTTGCAACCTCATGGACTGTAGCCTACCAGGCTCCTCCGTCCATGGAATTTTCCAGGCAAGAACACTGGAATGGGTTGCCATTTCTCCAGGAAATCTTCCCAACCCAGGGATTGAACCCGAGTCTCCCACATTGTAGGCAGATGCTTTGCCGTCTGAGCCACCTGGGAAATCCGGGGAAGAGATGCCTGGAATAACAGGCAAATTTGGCCTTGGAGTACAAAATGAAGCAGGGCAAAGGCTAACAGAGTTTTGCCAAGAGAACGCACTGGTCATAGTAAATACCCTCTTCCAACAACACAAGAGAAGACTCTACACATGGCCATCACCAGATGGTCAATACAGAAATCAGACTGATTATATTCTTTGCAGCCAAAGATGGAGAAGCTGTATACAGTCAGCAAAAAGAAGACAGAGAGCTGACTGTGGCTCAGATCATGAACTCCTTATTGCCAAATTCAGACTTAAATTGAGAAAGTGGGGAAAACCACTAGACCATTCAGGTATGACCTAAATCAAATCCCTTATGATTATACAGTGGAAGTGAAAGGGATTCGATTCAAGGGATTAGATCTGATAGACAGAGTCCCTGAAGAACTATGGATGGAGGTTTGTGACATTGTACAGCAGGCAGAGATCAAGACCATCCCCAAGAAAAAGAAATGCAAAAAGGCAAAATGGTTGTCTGAGGCCATCTTACAGATAGCTGAGAAAAGAAGAGAAGTGAAGGGCAAAAGAGAAAAGGAAAGAAATACCCATTTGAATGCAGAGTCCCAAAGAATAGCAAGGAGAGATAAGAAAGCCTTACTCAGTGATTCAGTGCAAAGAAATAGAGGAAAACAGTAGAATGGAAAAGAAACTAGAGATCTCTTTAAGAAAATCAGAGCCACCAAGGGAACATTTCATACAAAGATGGGCAATAAAGGACAGAAATGGTATGGACCTAACAGGAGTAGAAGATATTAAGAAGAGGTGGCAAAAATACACAGAACTATACAAAAAAGATCTTCATTTCCGAGATAATCACGATGGTGTGATCACTCAGCTTAGAGACAGACATCCTGGAATGTGAAGTCAAGTGGGCCTTAGGAAGCATCACTATGAACAAAGCTAGTGGTGGTGATAGAATTCCTGCTGAGCTATTTCAAATCCTGAAAGAGGATGCTTTGAAAGTGCTACACTCAGTATGCCAGCAAATTTGGAAAACTCTTAAGTGGCCACAAGACTGGAAAAGGTCAATTTTCATTCCAGTCCCAAAGAAGGGCAATGTCAAAGAATGTTCAAACTCCTGCACAATTGCACTCATCACACATGCTAGCAAAGTAATTCTCAAATTTCTCCAAGCCAGGTTTCAACAGTACACGAACTGTGAACTTCCAGATGTACAAGCTTGGTTTAGAAAAGGCAGAGGATCCAGATATCAAATTACCAGCATCTGCTGGATCATAAAAAATGCAAGAGAGTTCCAGAAAAAACATCTACTTCTGCTTTATTGATTATACCAAAGCCTTTGACTGTGTGGATCACAACAAACTGTGGAAAATTCTGAAACAGATGGGACCACCTTACCTGCCTCCTGAGAAATCTGTATGTAGATCAAGAAGCAACAATTAGAACTGGACATGGAACAACAGAGTGGTTCCAAATTGGGAAAGGAGTACATCAAGCCTGTATATTTATCACCCTGCTTATTTAACTTATATGTGGAGTACATCATGTGAAATGCCAGGCTGGATGAAGCACAAGCTGGAATCAAGATTGCTGGGAGAAATTTCCATAACTTCAGATATGCAGATGACACCACCCTTATGGCAGAGAGCGAAGAAGAACTAAAGAGCCTCTTGATGAAAGTGAAGGAGGAGAGTGAAAAAGTTGGCTTAAAGCTCAACATTCAGAAAACTAAGTTCATGAATCCGGTCCCATCACTTCATGGGTACTAGGTAGGCAAACAGTGGAAACTGTGAGAGACTTTATTTTGAGGGGGCTCAAAAATCCTTGCAGATGGTGACTGCAGCCATGAAATTAAAAGATGCTTGCTCCTTGGAAGAAAAGCAATGACCAACCTCGACAGCATATTAAAAAGCAGAGACAATACTTTGCCTACAAGGGTCCATCTTGTCAAAGCTATGATTTTTCCAGCAGTGTTGTATGGATGTGAGAGTTGGACTATAAAGAAAGCTGAGCACTGAAGAATTTTTGCTTTTAAACTGTGGTATAGGAGAAGACTCTTCAGAGTCCCTTGGGAGATCAAACCAGTCAATCCTAAAAGAAATCATCCCTGAATATTCATTGGAAGGACTGATGCTGAAGCTAAAACTCCAATACTATGGCCACCTGATTTGAAGAACCTGGAAAAGACCCTGATGCTGGTAATGATTGAAGGCAGGAGGAGAAGGGGACGACAGAGGATGAGATGGTGGGATGGCATCACCAACTTGATGGACATGAGTTTGAGTAAGCTCTGGGAGTTGGTGAAGGACAGGGAAGCCTGGCAAGTTGCAGTCCATGGGGTCACAAAGAGTTGGACACGACTGAGTAACTGAATTTAACTGAGCTGACTGAATTCAAAGACAATCACAGGTAATCTCATCATATATAATGTGTCTTGGTGATTGTTAGCCATCTTCAAGAAGAAATATATAAGGTTGATATGCTAGAGACTAAAAAGAGGAAACAGATATTTTAAATCATAACTTGGAGAAATGTCAGCCTCCTAAAATCAGACTTTAGTTTTTAAATCTTTCTGTAACTGTAGTTCAGTTCTTCAATTTACATATGTGATGAATTTACAGAGAATTCGGGACTATACTGAAATTAAAGACATATCTTGGATAATGTGAGCTATTCTCTAAACACTTGAGGATTTGAAATATAAAACAAATTAAGATGAATCAGGAATGAAACATTCTTCATTATCATATCATGTATGCTGCTGCTGCTGCTGCTAAGTTGCTTCAGTCGTGTCTGACTCTGTGCGACCCCGTAGACGGCAGCCCACTAGGCTCCCCTGTCCCTGGGATTCTCCAGGCAAGAACACTGAAGTGGGTTGCCATTTCCTTCTCCAATGCATGAAAGTAAAAAGTGAAAGTGAAGTCACTCAGTCGTGCCCAACTCTTAGCGACCCCATGGACTGCAGCCTACCAGGCTCCTCCATCCATGGGATTTTCCAGGCAAGAGTACCAGAGTGGGGTGCCATTGCCTATCATGTATATCTGTGTTTAAATTTAGGATAGGAGAAACTATCCTAGAGCAATAATGCAAAAGTCATAAGGAAAAATTATGTAAAGAAAAAAACTATATTTCAGCACTCTTCAGAAGGGCAAAGAATTATAAGTAATATAAATGACTTAAAAGAAAGACAGTGATTAAGTAAATGGTGGCATAGCCCTCTGTGATATATCATGCAGCCATTTAAATTTTTATGAAGGCTGTGTGGCAACACCAAAAACATATTCACTGATACAGTATTAAACAAGATACTAAACTGCATCATGTAAATTATGCCTACATCTCTGTAAAATAAGAACTAGGTAAAATGACAAATATAAAGTTACATTGGAGTAAAATAAATATTCTCATGCTTTCTTATCTTCTCAAACTTCAGAGTTCTTTTCCTCTGGAATGTTCTTCTGATGGTTCTTTGCATAGCTGACTCTGTTCCATCCTTCTTTTGTCTGTGGATGCGGGATGCTCAGACAGAGCTTCTACCCTAGTATCCCACTTGATACTGCTGCCAGAGCCCGATCCTCAGTTTGTCTGGCATCCCTGGGGAGCAGAGGTCACATCTCCTTCACCCACATTGTTTGTATAGCACCAAACACAGCATCCTGTTCTATAGTAGGCTTCTGAACATCTGTTGACTAATGAATGCTAGTGGGGTTAACAAAGAAATAATAAAACTTTTTATATAAATTACAGTGAAAAGATAATGACTCAATCAGAGCCCCGTTTAATACTTTTTATTATTTTTTTTGCCTTCAAAAGAGGAGAAGACTTGGAATTCCTACCAGGGCCCTGCCTCTTTGGGCCCCAAGATACCTAAGGAGCTAATTAATCATCAGAAGGTGACTGGGGAGAGTGACGTTCAGTGCCAGGGATGGGAGATGACGTGAAGGCATGACCCTGGATCTTGGTGACACCAGAGGAGCACCCTTGTTTTGCACACCAAGGCTTAGAACCAGAACCAAATGTCTCTGTTGTCTGCCCTGGACCCCCTGCTCTTTATGTTTCCCCAGCTCTTTTTTCTGCAGTTCCCTTCTGCTGAGGAGTCAGTTCATCTCTCTGTCTGTCTCTCTGTCTGTCTCTTTCTCAAGGCATGTAGCTGTAGTCCATGTTCACAGCTCTATAGTTTAACACTGTATGGATATCGACTGAAAAAAATGCACATCCTAAAAGTTGAGAGTTAAGTTTTATTCAGCAAACATTCCAAGGACTTCAAGCCTGGAAGATAGGACTCAAGTCATTTTGAGGGACTGCTCCATAGAAACTAGGAGGCGAGCCAGGTTACATAGGAGTTTTTTCACCAAAGTAATTACTATTAATTAAAGAAAACCAGATATCTCAAGTTAATACACTTTTCTGTGCATGGGAAGATGTAAGAGTCTGGGCTCACTGAAATCATTCTTTTGACATGCACCGCAGCTCTCTGGGGCCAGCATCCTGTGCTTTTTCATCCTGAGTCTTCTCAGGGTACACCATTGTGGGTGGCTTCAGTGACTGCCTGCGTGACGGTGGGCATCCTGTTTGCATCCTGAGTTTTCCCAGGGCTCACCATCAGGGTGGCGGTAATGTGATGGCTTGATGGCTGCAACATTATTTGCTTACTGATATGGCAGGCAGCATTTCTCTTTCACATGGATATACCACAAGGTATCTATTCTTCTACTAATAGAATTGTAGACTGTTTCTGCAAACAACAGTGAATAGGGCTCTTTCAAGAGTTTCTTGAAGGTACTGCCTAGTAGAATCTTTGGGTCATAGGCTATGAGCATCTTGAAAATGACCATAGAATGCTAGCTTGTTTTCAAGGGGCAGGGAGCAGTTTGCAGTCCCATCGCAGCACATGAGAGTTATGTCTGTTCTTCATCAGTGTATCACTCTCAGTGCTGCTGCCATTTGGGACCAGTGATTGTTTCCTGGGAAGGCTGAGCGGGGGCTGTCTGTGGGCTATTAGATGGTTAGCAGATTTCCTGACTCTATCTACTAGATACCAGTAGCATTATTCCTGCAGTGTGACTACCAAAATTGTCTACAGACATAGGCAGATGTCCCCCGAAGTGGGGGGTGGGGTGTGGAGCAAGGCAAAAACCTCCCTCTTTGAGAACCACAGCTCTATATCTTGCCAACACTTAGAATTTTCTGGGCTCTTTTCACACTACTTAACACCAAGGTCTGGGCAGGCTATGCCTCAGAGGAGGAATCTTTTTAGGCATCCAAGCTTAGCTTATTGCTCTATGTTAACCTATTTTCCCACAGTTTTGGGTGAAGAATAGTGACTCATTGGAAAAGACCCTGATGCTGGGAAGGATAGAAGGCAGAGGGAGAAGAAGGTGACAGAGGATGAGATAGTAGGATGGCATCACCAATTCAATGGCCATGAACTTAGGCAAACTCCAAGAGATGGTGAGGGACAGGGAAGCCTGGCATGCTGCAATCCATGGGGTTGCGAAGAGTTGGACACAACCTGATGACTGAACAACAACAAAATTTGGGTGAAGAACTTTTTACACTACTTGGCATCATAGTTAATATTATGGATGAGCCAGCATAGACTGTTGAAAGGGATTAGTTTATCCATCATGAAAAAAATGTTTACCTGCCTCCATGGAGAGTGTCTTCATACGTTGCATTCCCATAGTAGGGCTCTGTACACAGTGAACCATTAGAAATTGTGTTTTTTCCTGAGGGCTTGGAATTGTTCTCTCATCGTTTGCCATGACTAACTTCCTTTATATTGTCTGTTTTCTTAGCCATTGCTGTGCTTAAAATAAATATTCACTTGATGCTTGTTTTGTTCAGTTGAGATATGCCCATATTTAAGATATTGAAGTTTTGAAAATCCATACTTACAAAACAGATAAATTATTCAGGCTAGATGCACAAGAAAAGGTTATTACCTAGTTTAAAATGCTGCCTCCAAATAACAGTGTTCTTTGAATTGGAATTCATCTAATGCAATTACTACTTGACAGAGAAACTAAAAGTTAAGATGTTAAGGCAACCAAGAAATAAAACTAAAAATTCCCTTGAAATGAGAATAGAGTGAGACATGGAGCATTTCCTGCCATATCAGTAAACAAGGATGTCATAGTCATCAGCGATTCTAGCCCTCCAGGGCATTCAGGAAGGAGAAGACTACCTGTGATCTGGCAGCATGAGGCTGCAGCCACTCCCTATGGTGAGCACAGAGGAACTCAGGATGTGAAGAATCACAGGATACTGGCCCCAGATAGCTGAGACGCCTATGAAAGGAATGATTTTCAGTGAGCCCAGACTCTTGCATCTTCCCATATGTAGAAAAGCACTAAATTCCTTGAGATATACGATTTTCTTTAATTCACAAAAATACTTTTGATATTCAGACTACCTGCCCTTTGTTACCAACTTCTGTATAACCTGAGCACTCCCCACACCTCCTCAGAGCAGTTCTCTCAGGGTCACATGAGATGCTGTCTCTTGGGCTTGAAGTCCTAAAAATTCCCACCAAATAAAACATAATTCTCAACTTTTAGGTTGTGACTATTTTTTAAGTGGACAAGAGGTCAATAGGAAAAATGAAAAAAATGTTTAAATAAACAAACAACAACAAAAACTCTACTGCTCACTAAACCTTTTCAAGAATACATGGGTAAAGACCATCTCAGCATCTCTGAATTGTTAAATTCTTTGGACAGAAGCTATGCATTTTAGAGTTCCAGTGCCAAATTATTTTTATTCTGAAGTTTTACTCCAGCAAAAAATATAAAGCTGGCCTGACTTAGTGTTGACTAATAACTATCAGTGGTAGGGAGATGTGATGGTAAGTGTTTTCAAATATCTGAGAACATTTGGCAAGTAAAATATCTGTCCCCATTTTCCTCGGGGCCTCTGTTATTGAATGTTTCAGTTCAGGAACCCAAGAATGCTTGCATTCCCATGACATCAGGCTTTTCTGAGCAGCTGATAAATCAGGACTCAGTGCCCTTGTACCTCTACAAATAGAGGCAATGAAGTTAAAGCACAAGAAAGAACTATGTTCAAGAACAGCAGTGTATATGGGGCCTTCAGGACCAATCATACGGGCAGAAGCAGGGCAGCCCAAATGGTAGGATGTGGTCATCTGAAGGGCGGGCTCTTTAGTTCCCCTCAAGGTTTCCAAAGTGCTATTGGAGGCATTTTCTTTTTTACTTTTGCATTTCTTGAAACTTAGTCTTCCATCTTTTTTAAAAACATAAAGGTAGAACATTTTTTGCCTCTTTTGAGGTATGGCATAACACCTGTTTCCTTGGACAGTTCTCTTTAAAACTTCTCCTTTTTTGGAACTGAAAACACCAGCCTAGTCCTCTAGTGCCATCTTTATGTCACTGATCCTTCACAATAATGCACTTAGTTATGTGGCAAGCAATAACCTATGGCTGTTTAGGGGATCCTACTCTTGAAAAACACTTGGTTTACAAACCCAGTTATTTTAACTGCAGAAAGTAATTTAGGAGGAGTCACAAGTGGCTTTGAAGGCTCTCAATTTCCTGGCTTGTCTTCTTAAAAGACTATGTATTTGTGAAGGTGTAAATACTTGAATGAAACCTTTCCTAAATTTAGAATGTTTATATAGATAAATATTATCAAGAAAGTCAAGTCAGTGTTTCTGTAGGGGAAAAAAAAGTTTCCCCTTCCTTCCTTCCAGATTCTTTGGCTGCTCTAATAATTATATTAACATAAGACAGATTGACATGAGAAAAAATGACTTTAATTTTATATGTAAGAGAGTTGCATGAAGACATGAGTGAAGTTGCTCAGTGGTGTCTGACTCTTTGCGACCCCATAGATTGTAGCCTACCAGGGTCCTCTGTCCATGGTATTTTCCAGGCAAGAATACTGAAGTGAGTTGCCATTTCCTTCTCCAGGGGATCTCCCCAATGCAGCGATGGAAGCCGGTCTCCCACATTGCAGGCAGACCCTTTACCATCTGAGCCACCAGGGAGCACAAAGACATGAGACACTTCCAAATGTCAGGCCGTTGAGGCTTGTATGTGATATTGAGCTAAGGAGAATGGGTTAGGAGCCAGAGACTTTACAGGGGAGAAAGAGGATTCACAGAAAGTTGGGAAGAGCTAATGTTTGGTAAACAAATGTTTGCCATATCCTGCAGATCAGTCTTCCATGATATAAAAATTTATTTCTGGGAAAAGGCTCTGGTGTTGGGAGGGATTGGGGGCAGGAGGAAAAGGGGACGACAGAGGATGAGATGGCTGGATGGTATCACCAACTCGACAGATGTGAGTCTGAGTGAACTCCGGGAGTTGGTGATGGACAGGGAGGCCTGGCGTGCTGCGATTCATGGGGTTGCAAAGAGTCGGACACGACTGAGTAACTAAACTGAACTGAACTGAACTGAATAACTCTCTTCCTGGTGGAGCTCCCTACCCCCATCTAAATTCTTTCCTGCAGTTAATGGAGAAGTAAAATCTCTTTGGGTTTCTTGGGCCTTGATTGTCTTCAGCTTGAAATAATTCACAGGCCAAAGCAGTGCATTCTGGAGTGACCTGTCTAAACCTCATCATTTCCTTAAGAGTCAAAATGGGGCATCCAATGTGGAGGTTGTTTAGTAAGTCAGAGTCCCAAGGGTGTTCAAGAAAGAATTTAGGGCTTCTATAGATCACTTTGATTTTTCCCCCTCTCATATAACACTGTATTTATAGGAATAAGTAAATGTGGTACTTCCTTTTACAAAAATAAATATGACACTGCAGCTTGAAGTATTGTATTTGTACTTTTCTTTTCCATAGAGCAATCTCTTTCTGATTTAAGATGCTATAACTCTAATACATGTGGGTACAGTCCTTTTTTAATTCAACATGTTTTTCTATGCAGATCTTTACTCTTTAGTACAGTGCTTTATGTGAATTTTAAATGCAGTAATTAAATTTCTTACCAAAAAAAGTCTCTGCTAACAGTATTCCTTGACTGTGATAGAAATTATCTAAAACTTAAAAACAAATCTTTCTTCGTGGCCTTTTGTCTATTTATGTAGAGTATGTTTTCTGAGGTTAGTGGTATGGTTGTGGAAAACATGCTTTCAAGCGTGATGAACGCCTAATTATAGGCTCTGTATATGAACTCTGCAAGAGGGCATGGAGTAAGACCAAGAAGGAGCAAGTGCAACTCGGATCCTTGAGGGTGGGGAAGGCAGACTCATGTGAAGTCTCTAGAATCTGAACCTACGTTTCAAGGGCTTTCCAAGAAATTAAGGCAGATGTATACTTTTCACCTTGGCCGTATATCCCTTGTGCTGGTAGAAGAAAATGCCTTTGTGCATAACTCTGGGGTGTCCCGCTTTCCTATTGGCATGAAAAATAAAATAAATATTTCTTGGAAATCCTGAGCTTTGGGGGTGCAATTACTTTTCAAAACTTGGGTCTCACTTGAGAGCCTCTGAGACTTAATTTTAAAATAGGTTTCTGTCTTTATCTTTTCACTTGAGAAATGCGCTCGTTGCCAGAGACCACAGTGCTTTGCTCAGTCCTCTGTTGACATGTAATGTTGACATTGGAGCACTAGGTGGCGCTTTTCCAGCTCTGGTTGGAAGGCTGAATCTTCAGCGCAGTAACTGTAGTTACAAGAGCTATGTGTACATGTGTATCGCTCAGACACAAGGTAATATTTGCCAAAGTGCTTGGCACACTGAAGGACCCATATGCTTGCATTACAAATTGGCCAGGAGCATATTTCTATGGGACAGAGTCTACATTTAGCTTTGAATTCCGTTTTTGGATACATTTTTTGGATATTTAAATATATTTTCAGATATACTAATTTTAATGAAAATGTATGGGGTTCATGCTGCACATAGAACAAGGCTTTAGGTAGGGGGGGCGGTTAAAATGAGTCAGGGGTCTTGGCTCCTGTTTCAAAGAGGATATCAAGGCAGTAAGTACTAAGCAAGTTGATCAACAAGCATAAGATAGTATATTACTATATAATTAGTAATACAATGAGTAAAACAATATCCTCCCTAGAAATAGTTTTTCACTTGGATTTTTCCAAGTGATAAAGGAGAAAACTGTGGACTTTAACGTTGGCACTGTGTATAGAAAGTTCTCAGGGAGGGAAGAGGTAATAAGTAGGAGGAAGAGTGAGTAAATTGCTTGCCTGAAAGTTTCAATTTGGACACACTGGAAGGTAAGTTATTGGTTGGGGGGCTTCAGATGCTGGTCAGAGTTGTTATTTGATACATATAGCTCTCAAAGCTTATTTTAGCCATTGTAATGGGTTGAGCTACGCCCTCTCCCTCCAGAATTCATATGTTGAAGTCCTAAACACAATTCCCAGAAGGTGACTTTATTTGAAAACAGAGTCACTGAAGATGAAATCAGTTAAGATAAGAGTTTAATGCAATAGTATGAACTCCTGATCTAGTGCCTGATGTCTTTAGAAAAAGGGAATTTGGACACAGACATGCACATAGGGAAAACATCACGTGAAGGCTGAATGTAACATCACCACAAGCTAAAGATCCAGCTGAAGCTAGAAGAGAGGCCTGGAATAGGTCCTTCCCTACCTTCAGAAGGAATTTGGCTCTGATGACACCTTGATTTCAGACTCTGCCCTGCAGGGCTGTGAGAGAATAAATTTCTCTTGTTCTCTGTCTCTTTTGTGGTCCTCTGTTACTGCAGCCCTGGTAAACTAACAGCCACGGAACCTTTTTTGCAAATGTAGTCGTACCCAGAGATTCAATATGTGAAAACTATCAACATAGAGCTGCTATGACTGAAGGAAGGTGGAAAGCAGGGCTCAGTTACCCACATCATGGAGCCTGCACACTCCTCTTTGCTTTGCTCTACATCCTAACTTTGGCCTAGGGTACCCCTTTGAACAATTAAACCATTGTTTAACTCATAAGCCTTATGATCCATGCTAACCAATGAAGTTTACCCTTCCAGTTGAGCTGTTCTTTTCACAGTTATCCCAACTTGCTTGTTCCTGCCACTACCATGTCTTTTCACTTGTTTGAAATACTTATTTTATTTACATTTTACTTTCTAATATTTATTTATTCTTGCTGTTCTGGTTCTTCATGGCTGTGCACAGGCTTTCTCTGGTTGTGGAGTAGGGGCTGCTCTCTCCTGTGGTATGTGGGCTTCTCGTTGTGCTGGCTTCCCTTGTTGTGGAGCACAGGCTCGAGGGCATGTAGGCCTACAGGCTGTGGCATGTGGGCTCAGTAGTTGTGGTGGAAAAGCCTAGTTGCACCATGGCATGTGGAATCTTCCCAGATCAGGGTTGGAACCCATGTCCCCTTTATTAGCAGGTGGATTCTTTACCACTGGACCTCCAGGGAAGTTCCCTACTTCTTTATGTAGCACTTTGCTTTATTCCCCTCTGGTGGCTTAGACGGTAAAGAATCCACTTGCAGTGTGGGAGACCTGGGTTCATTTCCTGGGTTGGGAAGATCCCCTGGAGAAGGGAATGGCAACCCACTCTAGTATTCTTACCCAGAGAATTACATGGACAGAGGAGCTTGGCAGGCTACAGTCCATGGGGTCGCAAAGAGTTGGACACAACTGAGAAACTTTCACTTTTCTTTATTCAGACAACTCAAGCTCTATTTCCTGCACAAAGCCTTCTGTGACTTCTACAAATCTCACTGACTTTTCTCTCCTCCAGATCTTTTCAAAACTTAATTTTTTTTTCCTTAATTGGAAGAAAATTCCTTTACAATGTTTTGTTAGTTTCCGCTGTACAACAATGTGAATCAGTCATAATTATACATATATCCCCTGCTTCTAGAGCCTCCCTTCCCTATCCTCACCATACCCCTCTAGGTTGTCACAGATCACCAGACTGGACTCTGTGTGTTATATAGCTACTTCCCACTAGCTAGCTATTTTACGTGTATATGTCACTGTGCCAGTGGTTCTCACCAGACTCTGCATCTTCTACTTAATTATGAAATGTGTTGCTTTATAAAGTAGTGCTACCCTGCATATAAATCATTCATAGATTCTTTGTATTAGTCTTTAGTTGTTTCCATACATTATGTACATTTAGCAGATTATAGTGGCTAGGTATATTTTATATAGGTTCAGAAATCTGGGACGGTTTGACTGGTTTCTGTGTTACTGGTCTCACAGGTCCAAATTGAGGAGTTGGTCGGCTGGGCTCTTATTTGGAGATTCTGGGAAGAATCTACTTCCATGTTGATTCAGGTTGTTGGCAGGATCTGGTTCCTTGTGACTGTGGGACAGAGGTCTTCATTTTTCTCAACGGGGAGCCACTGCTGACTCCTGGAAGCCTTCTTCTAGTGCTAGCACTTGAGCCGGCCCCTGTGTCTCAGAGCTAGAGCATGCAATCCTTTTCTTACTTGAAAGCTCTCTGACTTTTCCTTCTGCCTCATCTCTCTGCATAAAGCAAGAAAAATTCTCTGTTAAAGACTCATGGGATTAGATTAGCTCCATCCTTGTAATCCAGGATAATATCCCTGTTTGAAGTGTGTAACCTTAATTATATCTTCAGAATCCCTTCTGATTAATTTATAGATTCCAGGGATTAGAGCAAGGACATTTTAGGGGAGGAGGGACATTATCCAATCTTCCACAGTCTTTAAGAGCCAAAGTTCTGTGTTATATTTCTTTTGTATTCCTTCTCCCCTCGATGTCTACTCACCTCCAGTGCCTAGAGTAATATAATTGTAGGTTCTCAGTAACTTTAGATGTTGATGGATTAATTGAATCATTGATAATCACTGAGGTACCATTTTGTGTTATTAATCTAGTAGCCAATGATCTAAATGACATTTGGCAAGACTGTTTTGTTGATTGAATATAAGGTGGTTTGAGATCCCAAATACTAAAGGTATACAGACAAGCAAGTGGTAGAACTAATCTAGAAATGAGGTAATAGAGGCTGTTGGGGAAATGAAGACTAGAGAAACTCTGTTCTTCAGAGATGTGATTAGGATCCTTGATATGGCCCCTTATCTACATGTCTGGCACAAAATCTCAATGATATTTTTTGAACGAGCCAATGAATGAATACAGCAATTTCAGTTCAGTTCAGTCACTCAGTTGTGTCCGACTCTTGGCGACCCCATGAACCATAGCACACCAGGCTTCCCTGTCCATCACAACTCCTGGAGTTTACCGAAACTCATGTCCATTGAGTCGGTGATGCCATCCAACCATCTCATCCTCTGTCATCCCCTTCTCCTCCTGCCCTCAATCTTTCCCAGCATCAGGGTCTTTTCAAATGAGTCAGCTCTTCTCATCAGATGACCAAAGTATTGGAGTTTCAATTTCAACACCAGTCCTTCCAATGAACACCCAGGACTGATCTCCTTTAGGATGGACTGGTTGGATCTCCTTGTAGTCCAAGGGACTCTCAAGAGTCTTCTCCAACACCACAAGAGTCTTCTCCAACACCACAGTTCAAAAGCATCAATTATTCAGCGCTCAGCTTTCTTTATAGTCCAACTCTCACATCCATACATAACCACTGGAAAAACCATAGCCTTGACTAGATGGACCTTTGTTGACAAAGTAATATCTCTACTTTTTAATATAGTGTCTAGGTTGGTCATAACTTTCCTTCCAAGGAGTAAGAGTCTTAATTTCATGGCGGCAATTACCATCTGCAGTGATTTTGGAGCCCCCCAAAATAAAGTCAGTCACTGTTTCCCCATCTATTTGCCATGAAGTGATGGGACTGGATGCTATAATCTTAGTTTTCTCAATGTTGAGCTTTAAGCCAACTTTTTCACTCTCCTCTTTCACTTTCATCAATACAGTACTTTGAATTTTCTTAACTCAGAATTCAAAGTGAGTTCAGAAGGTAAAACTTTCATTCTGAAGATTGAAGTGTCTGTTTCTATTCATGTTCTTGAAATTAAATGGAGCAAAATTGGTAATCATCTTGGATTTCCCTCACAGCCCAGAAAAATATTATCTGCAGGCAGCAGTGTGTTTTCTTCGTATTTACCCACATTGCCTGTTTCTATAGCAGAATCCAGTATACTGAGATCAAAGAACACAGTGATAGCAAATATATTCAGCACTTGCTTCAAATAGGTTCCAATGAAAGCCTCCCAAACTGAGAGCAAACAGAAAGGAGAAATGGAATGTTTTGAATTTTCTTAAGGATAATTGTCTGATTTTTGCCTAGCTTAATATGTATAGGGATTGACACTCCTCTCTGGATACCCATGGCCTCTTTCATTTAGAAGAATCCACCCTATAGTTGAATTGAATGAAATGTTTTATGTCATATAGCTGCCATGTTAGTACCCGTCAGTGCTTCATGAGGTTAAGAATTAGCTAGTATACCTTTGTTATATGAAGGGATTTATAAGGCAAATAGAGAATCATTTTCTCAGTTGGCAAATACCTTCATTCATTGTATTATGTGGATTTTTTAATGGAAAAAATTAATCGAATAAAAGTTTCTGTTAATAGGACTTGTTTAATAGTGTTCTTTACAACTGCTCCATCAATAGCATGAAATCTCTGTTTCTTTTCCATGCATTTTCTTCTTTTATACACTATTCTAGCCTGGAAAATCCCATGGATGGAGGAGCCTCATAGGCTGCAGTCCATGGGGTGGCTAAGAGTCGGACACGACTGAATGACTTCACTTTCACTCTTCACTTTCCTGCATTGGAGAAGGAAATGGCAACCCACTCCAGTATTCTTGCCTGGAGAATCCCAGGGATGGGGGAGCCTGGTGGGCTGCTGTCTATGGGGTCGCACAGAGTTGGACACAACTGAAGCGACTTAGCAGCAGCAGCAGTGTTTGTCAAAGTGAGGGTCAAATACAAAACCACCAGCATTTTGAATAGCTAAAAGTCCTCATTATTAAGGAAATTCCTGGACCACATTTACATCTTTTGAGTTATAGTCTCTGGAAGTACATCTTGAAAAGCCTCTTTTAAAAAAATAAATGTGAAAACCAGGAATCAAAGCATACACTGTAGTTGCTCTTTCAAAACAAACACTCAATAAAATTAGCTACATGTAGAGTCATCTTCTTCTTTCTGTAAAACACAAGCAGATGGGAGTCCTTTCCTGTATGTTTTTATTGCCTCAAAGTAGGAGCATAGTCAGTATAGGTTCTTTAGAAGCATAGTTTTTCACCAGCAATAAGGAAACACACTGAAGAAGGATGTGTTGAATGCTATTCCTGTGCTATGACAACAACTCTGCTTGAGGTTTGGTGGATACAAGAAAGTAGAACACCATTAATGGGCCCTTTGGTTATACAGCCTAATTTGAGAGTTGAGATATACCTACTTACTTTTTATAAATATTTACTTTATATTGGAGTTTGGTTGATTTATAATGTTGAATTAGTTTCAAGTTTATAGCAAAATGGTTCAGTTTTATGTGTGAATATATCAATTCTTTTTTAGATTCTTTTCCCATGTAGGTTATTACGGAATGTTGGGCAGAGTTCTCTGTTTGATGCAGTAGGTCCTTGTTGAATATCTATTTTATATATAATAGCGTGTTTATGTTAATTCAGAACCCTTATCCTTCCTGCCACCTTTCCCCTTTCATAATGATGTTTGTTTTCTAAGTTTGTAGATCTGTTTCTGTGATAAAAGTAAGTTCGTTTGTATCATTTATTTTAGATTCCTCATCTAAGTGATATCATATGATATTTGTCTTTTTCTGACTGACTTCACACATTATGATAAGCTTTAGGTCCTTCCATGTTGCTCTAACTGGCATTATTTCATTCTTTTTCATGGTGGAATAATACTTCATTGTATATATGTACCACTTCTCTTTTATCCATTCATCTGTTTATGGACATTTAGGGTGCTTTCCAGATGGACATCACCAGAAGGCCAACACCAAAATGAGATTGATTATATTCTTTGCAGCCAAAGATGGAGAAGCTCTATACAGTCAGCAAAAACAAGACTGGGAACTGACTGTGGCTCAGATCATGAACTCTATATTGCCAAATTCAGGCTTAAATTGAAGAAAGTGGGGAAAACCACTAGACCATTCAGGTATGACCTAAATCAAATCCCTTGCGATTATACAGTAGAAGTGAGAAATAGATTGAAGGGACTAGGTCTAATAGACAGAGTACCTGATTAACTATCGACAGAGGTTCATGACATTGTACACAAGACAGGGATCAAGACCATCCCCAAGAAAAAATGGCTGTCTTGGAGGCCGTACAAATAGCTGTGCAAAGAAGAGAAGTGAAACGCAAAGGAGAAAAGAAAAGATATACACATTTGAATGAAGAGTTCCAAAGAGTAGCAAGGACAGATAAGAAAGCCTTCTTCAGTGATCAGTGCAATAGAATGGGGAAGACTAGAGATCTCTTCAAGGAAATTAGAGAAGCAAGGGAAAATTTCGTGCAAAGATGGGCTCAATAAAGGACAGAAATGGTATGGACCTAACAGAAGCAGAAGATATTAAGAAGAGGGGGCAAGAATACACAGAACTATACAAAAAGATCTTCACGACCCAGATAATCAAGATGGAGTGATCACTGACCTAGAGCCAGACATTCTGGAATGTGAAGTCAAGTGGGTCTTAAGAAGGATCATTACAAGCAAATTTAGTGGAGGTGATGGAATTCCAGTTGAGCTATTTCAAATTCTAAAAGATGATGCTGTGAAAGTGCTGCACTCAATATGCCAGCAAATTTGGAAAACTCAGCAGTGGCCACAGAACTGGAAAAGGTCAGTTTTCATTCCAATACCAAAGAAAGGCAATGACAAAGAATGCTCAAACTACCACACAATTGCACTCATCTCACATGCTAGTAAAGTAATGCTCAAAATTCTCCAAGCCAGGCTTCAGCAATACGTGAACAGTGAACTTCCAGATGTTCAAGCTGGTTTTAGAAAAGGCAGAGGAACCAGAGATCAAATTGCCAACATCTGCTGGATCATGGAAAAAGCAAGAGAGTTCCAGAAAAACATCTATTTCTGCTTTATTGACTATGCCAAAGCCTTTGACTGTGTGGATCACAATAAACTGTGGAAAATCCTGAAAGAGATGGGAATACCAGACCACCTGACCTGCCTCTTGAGAAACCTGTATGCAGGTCAGGAAGCAACAGTTAGAACGGACATGGAACAACAGACTGGTTCCAAATAGGGAAAGGAGTACATCAAGGTTGTATATTGTCACCCCGCTTATTTAACTTACATGCAGAGTACATCATGAGAAATACTAGGGTGGAAGAAGCACAAGCTAGAATCAAGATTGCTGGGAGAAATATCAATAACCTCAGATATGCAGATGACACAACCCTTATGGCAGAAAGTGAAGAAGAACTAAAGAGCCTCTTTATGAAAGTGAAAGAAGAGAGTGAAAAAGTTGGCTTAAAACTCAACATTCAAAAAACTTAACATTATGGAATCTGGTCCTATCACTTCATGGCAAATAGATGGGAAACAGTGGCTGACTTTACATTTTTGGACTCCAGAATCACTGCAGATGGTGACTGCAGCCATGAAATTAAAAGACACTTATTCCTTTGAAGGAAAGTTATGACCAACCTAGACACATATTAAAAAGCAGAGACATTACTTTGCCAACAAAAGTCCATCTAGTCAAGGCTATGGTTTTTCCAGTAGTCATGTATGGATGTGAGAGTTGATCTATAAAGAAAGGTGAGCGCCAAAGAATTGATGCTTTTGAACTGTGGTATTGGAGAAGACTCTTGAGAGTCCCTTGGACTTCAAGGAGATCCAACCAGTCTATCCTAAAGGAGATAAGTCCTGAGTGTTCATTGCAAGGACTGGTGTTGAAACTGAAACTCCAATACTTTGGCCACCTGATGCAAAGAGCTGACTCATTTGAAAAGACCCTAATGCTCAGAAAGATAGAAGGCAGGAAGAGAGAGGGACGACAGAGGATGAAATTGTTGGATGGCATCACCGTCTTAATTGAGATGAGTTTGAGTAGACTCTGGGAGTTGGTGATGGACAGGGAGGCCTGGTGTGCAGTGGTCCATGGGGTTGCAAAGAGTTGGACCAAGCTGAGTGATTGAACTGAACTGAGGGTGCTTTCTTGTCTTGCCTTCTGTAAATAGTGCTGTAATGAACATTTGTGTGCATGTATCTTTTCAGATGATGGTTTTATCTGGATATACGCCCAGGAATGGGATTGCTGGATCATATGATGTTAGTAGATTTCAAATGTGACATGTAGGCAGTAACAACTGAAAGTGTTTGAGGAAATGAAAGGCCAGTGTAGGTGGCATAGTAACAGTAACAGGATGTGTGTGTGTGTGTGCATGCTCAGTCGTGTCTGACTCTGTGACCCCATGGATTGTAGCCTGTTGGGCTCCTCTGACCATGAGATTTCCCAGGCAAGAATACTGGAGTGGATTGTCATTTTCTGCTCCAAGGGGGCTTCCCAACTTAGGAATCAAACCTGCATCTCCTATGTCTCCTGCATTGGCAGGAGGATTCTTTACCACTGTGCCACCTGGGAAGCTCCAACAACAGGCTTGTAACTGGGTTTTAGCAGATGCATATGAAAATGAATAGCCGACGGTTTAAAGCAAAGGATATAGTATGACACAGAGCTAGAGATGCTCAGAATGTGTACAAAATCCAGGTAAACAGCACGTGGAGTAGAATATTAGCTTAAAGAATTGGCAAGACTGATATGAGAATTAGCATGGGACTAGCTTGTGAAGAATCTTGCATGTAATAACTAAGAAGTTTGTGTTGTGTTAGTTTGCTAATAGAATGCCATCACACTAGGAAAAGTTATGATCAGAAATTTAAGATGTAAAGTAGAAAGCGAGACTGGAGGCAAGGAAACAATTTAAAAGTTTGTTTAATTATTTGGGTCACCAATAACAGAATCATAAAGCAGAGTTGTGGAAATGAGAATGGAGAAATGATAGATAGAGATATAATTGTGGAAGAAGGACCAATACCCAATATGTTAATAGTGAATCTTTGCTTATCGGAGCAAAGTGTTCCAGAAAGAAAATGATATTTGGAGTCTGGAAGCAATGTATATGAAAGGCATATGCAATCTATAAGGATTTATAGAATTTTAATGTATTCATTTTTTAACTCATAGTTTGGGAACACTTGGAAGATGCCCGGTACATGCTGTGTTTGACTCCACTGATGCAAAAGCCCAAAATGACATGCTACTTGCTAAAGGGCTTCCAGAATTGTAGAGAACCCAGAAAGTTGAACCAACAATTCCGTAAAGTCAGGAAATGATACTGAGCTTTCAAGTCTAGGTGCCTGGGAGGAAGCACAGCAAGGAGCCGCAGGCTTAGAAAGAATGAAGGTGAGTTGGCTTTTCCATTCATGGAATTTAGGATGCATTATACCAGTTGCTATCCCAACAGAAAACAGATGACACATTTGAAATAGGATAATTCAAGAAGGGTTGATTACATAGGGACTTTTTCTAGAAGTGTGGAAATAGGGATGCCACAAGAGACAGTGCATGTACCAGAGACCTTAAGCCGTCAGTGTTATCAGCTTGTCTGCAGAAACATGTGGGACACAGATTCCCATGCAGGGAACAGTTCTAGAACCTAGAGGAACTAGGTCCTTGTGTTAGTCAGACTTCTCCAGAGAACGAGGGTTAACAGGATGTGTGTGTGTGTGTTTGTGTGTGCATGCACACATACACACATGCATGAATCTATCTACCTACCTATCCATGTCTATCTATATGACTGTCTGTGGAGAGATTTGTTTTAAGGAATTGACTTACACGATTATGGAGGCTTAGCAAGTACAAAATCTTCAGGGTAGGTTGGCAGACTGGAGATCCATGGAAAAGTTGTGGTTTAAGTCCAAAGGCGTTCTGCTGGCAGAATGCCTTCTTATTCTGGGGAGACTGAAAAGTGTGAAAGTGTTACTCGTGTCTGACTCTTTGCGACCCCGTGGACTATTGCCCGCCAGGCTCTTCTGTCCATGGAATTCCCCAGGCAAGAATAGTGGAGTGAGTTGCCATCCCCTTCTTCAGAGGATCTTCCCAACACAGGGATCAAACTCAGGTCTCCTGCATTGCAGGCAGGTTCTTTACTGTCTGAGGCACCAGTGAAGCCCTCTGGGAAGGTTGCTGTTTTTCAAATAAGACCTTCAAATGATTGGATGAGGCCCACCCACATTATGGGGGATAGTCTGTTTACTCAGAGTCCACTGACTTAAATATTAATTTAATCAAAAATATACCTTCACAGCAATATCTCAGATAATGCTTGACCAAATATCTGGATACTAAGGCCTAGTCAAGTTGACACAAAAAATTAACCATCACAGTCATGTAGAATGAGTTACTTTGAGAGGAGCAGTCACTTTTAGTGGAAGGACGTTAGAAGTATTCAGAAGTTCCATTTCAGGGAGGGAGCTTGGCAGTTGTTCTCAAGGTGGTATTCTGAACAGCAGCAGCAGCATCTCCTGGGAGCCTATTTAGAAATGTACATTCTCAGGCCCCATCCCAGGGGGCCTGAAGCAGATATGCTAACAATGTTAACATTGTTAACAATCTGGGTGTTAACAAGCCCTGTTCTGTGGGATTTTGATGCTCTCTAAATAGGAACAGTTTACTTAGGTAAAAGAATCCACCTCCCTCTCTGCTTCCTCCTGATTTCTTGCTGGGCCAGACCTCACAGGAAGCCAGAGTACAAAACCTATGGATGAGGACCAGACAGGGTAGTCCCCCAGGACAGGGATCAATGTGGAAAAGGATAAGAATCTAATAGCCACAGGGTGTTATTGAAATATAATTTTTCTCTCTGAAAATGATTTTTACCAAATATCTCCTAAGTTAGACTAATTTGCTTGCAAATAAGTAGATTCTGTAAATGTGGCCTGGTTATTTACATAAGTATAGTGGTAATAGTGATTTATCATGTATCTGCTTTGCTGGATTTTTTAATAAGGAATCTCCAGATTAAGCTTTAAGTAGATAGCATATTCAAAAGCAGAGACACTACTTTGCCAACAAAGGTCCGTCTAGTCAAGGCTACTGTTTTTCCAGTAGTCATGTATGGATGTGAGAGTTGGACTGTGAAGAAAACTGAGCACTGAAGAATTGATGCTTTTGAACTGTGGTGTTGGATAAGACTCTTGAGAGTCCCTTGGACTGCAAGGAGATCCAACCAGTCCATTCTAAAGGAGATCAGTCCTGGCTGTTCTTTGGAAGGAATGATGCTAAAGCTGAAACTCCAGTACTTTGGCCACCTAATGCGAAGAGTTGACTCACTGGAAAAGACTCTGATGCTGGGAGGGATTGGGGGCAGGAGGAGAAGGGGACGACAGAGGATGAGATGGCTGGATGGCATCACTGACTCGATGGACATGAGTTTGAGTGAACTCCTGGAGTTGGTGATGGACAGGGAGGCCTGGCGTGCTGTGATTCATGGGGTCACAAAGAGTCGGACATGACTGAGTGACTGAATTGAACTGAGCCTTTCAAAGCTGAAAAACTGTGCTGGACACTTGCCATCAGACTCTGCCTGCAATACCTATAGATTTGGGTAAATTCTTCTCTTTTCTAAGATTCTCAGAATATCCTAAGGTTCCTGGACCTGCCAGGAAGTAACTTTTCTTTTTCATTAGTAAAGTTGCTGGAAGTCCTATAAGTAAGATACCAGTGCAATTTTTTTCGGGGGCATTATGGATTTTTTAAAGCTGTCAGGTCATATCTGAGTTTATATATGTCTCTCTCAAAAATGACATGCTAGTCAAAGTTTTGGTAACGTAATCAATGTTTCCAATCGTGTCCTATTATAAGGAGAGAAAATTTTTATTGAACTTATACAAATAACTATATTATCAAGAAATTAAGAATACTCTAAGAGTTTCAAACTCTGGAAGGATTGGGTAAGGAGAAAAATATTTCAATTCTACTTACAAAGTATCATTTAAAAATGTGCTCTAAGTCATAATTAGGTTAAGAGGAAAGGTTTTCTAATATCTGAAAAACAAAAATTAAAGAATCAGCAATATTTTAAATAAAAAGTCATTAAAAATTATAATTATCCTCAGCAGTTCATTCAGCCCCATGTAATTATTCTTGTTCTGCTTGATCTTTTGTTAGAAGTTTTATGAAGCTGTCAATTTCTCCATTAAGGATCTGTAAATTTTAGTTCAGTGGTATAATTTTTAAAGTTATCAGAAACTTGCATTTTAGTGAAAGTGAAGGTTGCTCAGTTGTGTCTGACTCTTTGCGACCCCATTGAATTCCATGGAATTCTCCAGGCCAGAATTTTGGAGTGGGTAGCCTTTCCCTTCTCCAGGGGATCTTCCCAACCCAGCGATCAAACCCAGGTCTCCTGCATTGCAGGCAGATTCTTTACCAGCTGAGCCACAGGGGAAGCCCAAGAATACCGGAGTGGGTAGCCTATCTCTTCTCCAGTGGAACTTCCCTACCCAGGAATCAAACCAGAGTCTCCTGCTTTGCAGTCGGATTCTTTACCAACTGAGCTATCAGGAAAGCCCCTTGGCAGGCATGGGTAGGTGGATTCTTTACCAACTGAGCTAGTTGTTAGATTCCTCTCCATGAACTTCTCTAAAGGTGAAATACATTTGCCAGAAGCTTTTGTAAAAATGTCTGAGCAAAACAATAACTTGGTAAATGATAGAAGACTTTCAAATGGCCGTGGTTAAAGATCTTGATGAGGCTTCATTCCAATGCAATTGGCAAGGAAATCTGGTTATTTCTGTGACAAACATTATGATAATAACTAGAATTACAAGTAATAAACTTATACCAGGACTTATCAGAATTTTATGAATTTTGTATGATTTTTAAAACACGTATATTCATAACATTTACCCATACAGTATAACCTAGTAAGGTTTATCATCACTTATTTAACAGTGCTTCCCATGTAATTTAATATACCAAACTGGCCTAATTAGTTTACTATTTCCATTTCATAAGGAGGGAAAACTAATCTTTTGTGGTATTCCTAGGCCCTCTGGAAAACTCAAAGGTCATTTCCAAGTCAGTAAGATTTCACATAGAACTTGATTTTTGGGGAAGTTTGATAAAATTATCATAAGATTTTAAAACACTTGGGGAAATACGATCATAGGTCACTGTGAAACAATACTTAGTTATCCATTTAACTATAGTGAAAATTAAAGACTTCACAGGCAAATACAGAACACTGAATAGTTGTAAGTAAAACTTAGTTGTTTTTTTTTTAATCACAAGGACTCACAGTTTTTTTTTTTTAACATCCAACACCTGATAGAAACAATATGAAGGCGAGGAAATCATTTTGGTAAGACACAAAGTATTTGTTTTCTAGGCTGATTATTTTAAAAGTAAAGAACATCTTTTACAACCTGTTATCAGGAGAAGAGCTGATGAAAATCTGTCCTTTTAGCAGATGCAGCTTTATACAAGTACACTACTGACAGTAAAGTTTGTTTTTCAAACAAAACTTTTTGTCTGCTTTTGAAATTAATTCAGTCTTATCCAGCTTGAGCGCATATAAAATTACATTCCATGAACCTTCAAAAACTTTTTAACTCAGCTTATGAATTTTGTATGGTTTTTAAAACACTTGTATTAGTAACATTTACCCATACAGTACAACCTAGTAAGGTTTATCCTGTGTTTTCCTGTTTTATTCTGGAAGTCATTTTACTTTAGGACAAAGTACTTTCTTTTCCATCAACAAATGTAATTCATGTTTCATACCTTATCCAGAAGTACATTTTTCTTTTCATGCAAACAGAATTATTGCCCTTATTAATTCTAGTGACCTTAATCACAGAAACTAATTAAAAACCTTAATTTTTAGTGACAACTAAGAAGTGTCTGATTGTGAACTGCCTGCTATACCTGCATTCTTTTAACTTTTTGAACATATTTTATAATTTTTAGAAACATATATTTCCTCATAGCATAATAATTTAAAGTGGCACAAAGCATATTTGCAAATAAATCCAAACATCTTTATTTCCTGTGAAATAAGAGGTTAAACACAAGTGAACTTAAATTTGTTTAGAAATTAATGTTTTGGTATTTTATCTTATTTGGAAATCCAGTATTCAGTGAGTTTTCATCATTTAATTTAACTTAGCAAAACTCTAAGGTTTTAAATTACCAAAAAGAATTTAGAAGGTAACATTTAAGAACACGTATCATAACATAATTGCTGTTAAAAATTGATTTAAAACCTTTTTATCTATTTGCATCTATTTAATTATTATTCTCAACAGTTAGATTACTCACAAAAACTTTATGAAACATTAGACAAAGTGAGTCATTATCTCAAGCTGATTTTCTTGCTGACACATTTTGTAACAGAAATAATGTAGACTGTCTTGACTTTTAGTAAAACCGGGTAGAATAAAAGTATTATACCTAATGTTGGTAATTGTAAGAACTTGTCTGTTTTAACTAAACCAAAAACTTAAATTAGACTTTATTTACCAAAAATTTTTCCCAGATCACATAAACTTGACAAGTACTTGGCTTAGTTTCCATTATATTTGAATTTATATAAACATTTGCTTGTTTTTAAGTGATTAAATTGAACTCTTTTACAAATTAACTTTGGTAATGCCATCTGAAGGTAGAAAAATACCATTTAATGTACATATGTAGACATCAGTTCAGTTCACTTCAGTCGCTCAGTCATGTCTGTCTCTTCGCGACCCCATAAGTTGTAGCACACCAGGCTTCCCTGTCCATCACCAACTCGCAGAGTTTACCCAAACCCATTTCCATCGAGTTGGTGATGCCATCCAGCCATCTCATCCTCTGTCATACCCTTCTCCTGTCCCCAGTCCCTCCCAGCATCAGGGTCTTTTCCAATGAACCAACTCTTCGCATGAGGTGGCCAAAGTATTGGAATTTCAGCTTCAGCATCAGTGCTTCCAATGAACATAGATACAGACATAAACAGAGGTCTCTTTGCCTTCATTTTAAAACTATACCTATAAATATGATACAATACAGAATATAAACAGCAGTTGGAAAGAATTGTTTATTTGCTCAGATGGCTAAAGTCTTCTACTACTTTTGGTGAAGACTTTTAAGATTTGTATTTGCTCTTGACAAACACTGTTATGGTGGCTGTTGTTTAGAGTTTGGACAAGAGAGCTTTCTTAGTTGTATTTAAAAAGGCCTCTTTCCTGTTTTGTTTTTTTTTTCTTTTAGTTTCAAGTTTTTCTCAGTTATCTCCTGAAGTGTTTACATTTCAAAGACATGGTAAGATTTACATGTTCAAGGGATAGAGATAGAAAAGGTACCTTTTTCCACAAGAGTTTTAGAGTATATTTGTCTTATTACCAGAAGTCTTGGGCTTCCCTGGTGGTGTTAGAGGTAAAGAAGCCGCCTGTCAAGGCGAGAGACATAAGAGACGTGGGTTAGATCCCTGGGTCCGGAAGATACCCTGGAGAAGGAAATGGCAACCCACTCCAGTATTCTTGCCTGGAGAATTCCATAACAAAGGAGCCTGGCATGCTTCTTTGTAGTCCATGGGGTCACAAAGATTCCAACATTACTGAAGCGACTTGGCATGCATGCATTAGAAGCCTTAGGGTAATCACTATATAGTTTTTGTTTTGTTGTTGTTTTTTTTTCCCCTTAAGTACAGGATCCTTTTGTTTCTGATATCTTGACCTTTTATAATATCTACAGGCATTTTGAAAGAAACAGACAATGTTTGGGGATGGTAATGATAGGTGGGCCTTGACTTGCTTCTAGATTTGTATTTCTGGTTTTATAGCAATTTGCAAGACAAAGATGGTTACTTCTATTAGCCCTTGAATATTGGTTTCCAAGTGATCCATTTCCTGATTATTTGTAGGAGGACCAGGGGAGTTGAGGACATAAGATGCTTTTTTTAAGGAGAACTTACAATTAATTTTTAAAAAAATCTAATTTCTCTCATCTTTTTAGGGCATCCCTAAAGTCCTTAAAACACTTTCTAGGTTTTATTTGTTTTATCATGTTTTGATTTGTTTTTAAAATGAGAGCTCTCTAATTTTTTTTTTTTTTTTTTAAGTACAGCCAACTTAAAGGATTTGTTGTCTGGCGGTTGATAAGTAGGATCTTATATTAATCTCAAATAGTGACTCTAAACAATAAGCCTTTGCATGGCTTAACCCAAGATGAAAGAGAAATCTCACAGAAGAGTAAGCAGCCCTTAACAGATCTAAAAAATTTACTTCCAACTTAGTCTAAGAAAGTGAAAGCCTTCCGTGGCTCTGGGTGGTAAGAATCGTGACATGAAATAGTGTCTCTGGGTTCCACAAGACTGTGGGACGCCTCCAGTCAGAGACCTGCTGTGTGCCACCAGGCAGGCACAATTGGAATGGCATCTTTCCAGCACCACTACTACTACTAAGTCGCTTCAGTCATGTCCGACTCTGTGTGACCCCATGGACTGCAGCCTACCAGGCTTCTCCATTCATGGGATTCTCCAGGCAAGAACACTGGAGGGGGTTGCCATTGCCTTCTCCAATGCATGAAAGTGGAAAGTGAAAGTGAAGTCGCTCAGTCGTATCCGACTCTTAGCAACCCCATGGACTGCAGCCTACCAGGCTCCTCCATCCATGGGATTTTCCGGGCAACAGTACTGGAGTGGGGTGCCATTGCTAGCACTAAAAAAAGCATGAAAATTAAAATGGCAAATGCCCCTTTATGAACTGACACCCCTTATGACAAATTCACCTGAGAGCTGACAAAACTGGACGAAGAGAGTGTGGTTTGTAACTCTGTGTTTCAGAACTTCATTTTATTTGACTGGTCATAAGAGGCACCACAGTAAGGGTACCTTCTGGATGGCACAGACCAGAAAGAATATTCTCATTGGTCGTAAAGCCAAGATCTCAAGACATCAGTTCAGTTCAGTTCAGTGCTCAGTTGTGTCCCACTCTTTGTGACCCCATGAATCGAAACACGCCAGGTCTCCCTGTCCATCACCAACTCCCAGAGTTCACTCAGGCTCACGTCCATCGAGTCAGTGATGCCATCCAGCCATCTCATCCTCTGTCGTCCCCTTCTCCTCCTGCCCCCAATCCCTCCCAGCATCAGAGTCTTTTCCAATGAGTCAACTCTTCGCATGAGGTGGCAAAAGTACTGGAGTTTCAGCTTTAGCATCATTCCTTCCAAAGAAATGCCAGGGCTGATCTCCTTCAGAATGGACTGGTTGGATCTCCTTGCAGTCCAAGGGACTCTCAAGAGTCTTCTCCAACACCACGGTTCAAAAGCATCAATTCTTCAGCGCTCAGCCTTCTTCACAGTCCAACTCTCACATCCATACATGACCACAGGAAAAACCATAGCCTTGACTAGACGGACCTTTGTTGGCAAAGTAATGTCTCTGCTTTTCACTATGATATCTAGGTTGGACATAACTTTCCTTCCAAGGAGTAAGCGTCTTTTAATTTCATGGCTGCGATGACCATCTGCAGTGATTTTGGAGCCCCTCAAAAAATAAAGTGTGACACTGTTTCCACTGTTTCCCCATCTATTTCCCATGAAGTGATGGGACCAGATGCCATGATCTTCATTTTCTGAATGTTGAGCTTTAAGCCAACTTTTTCACTCTCCTCTTTCACTTTCATCAAGAGGCTCTTTAGGCCTTCTTCACTTTCTGCCATAAGGGTGGTGTCATCTGCATATCTGAGGTTATTGATATTTCTCCCGGCAGTCTTGATTCCAGCTTGTGTTTCTTCCAGTCCAGCATTTCTCATGATGTACTCTGCATATAAGTTAAATAAGCAGGATGACAATATACAGCCTTGATGTACTCCTTTTCCTATTTGGAACCAGTCTATTGTTCCATGTCCAGTTCTAATTGTTACTTCCTGACCTGCATACAAATTTCTCAAGGGGCAGGTCAGGTGGTCTGGTATTCCCATCTCTTTCAGGATTTTCCACAGTTTTTTGTGATCCACACAGTCAAAGGCTTTGGCATAGTCAATAAAGCAGAAATAGATGTTTTTCTGGAACTCTCTTGCTTTTTCCATGATCCAGCGAATGTTGGCAATTTGATCTCTGGTTCCTCTGCCTTTTCTAAAACCAGCTTGAACATCTGGAAGTTCACAGTTCACATATTGCTGAAGCCTGGCTTGGAGAATTTTGAGCATTACTTGACTAGCATGTGAGATGAGTGCAATTGTGCAGTAGTTTGAGCATTCTTTGGCATTGCCTTTCTTTGGGATCAGAATGAAAACTGACCTTTTCCCGTCCTGTGGCCTCTGCTGAGTTTTCCAAATTTGCTAGCATATTGAGTGCAGCACTTTCACAGCATCATCTTTCAGGAATTGAAATAGCTCCACTGGAATTCCATCACCTCCCCTAGCTTTGTTCATGGTGATACTTTCTAAGGCCTATTTGACTTCACATTCCAGGATGTCTGGCTCTAGGTCAGGGATCACACCATCATGATTATCTTGGTCATGAAGATCTTTTTTGTACAGTTCTTCTGTATATTCTTGCCACCTCTTTTTGATATCTTCTGCTTCTGTTAGGTCCATACCATTTCTGTCCTTTATCGAGCCCATCTTTGCATGAAATGTTCCCTTGGTATCTCTAATTTTCTTGAAGAGATCTCTAGTCTTTCCCATTCTGTTGTTTTCCTCTATTTCTTTGCATTGATCGCTGAGCAAGGCTTTCTTATCTCTTCTTACTATTCTTTGGAACTCTGCAATCAGATGCTTATATCTTTCCCTTTCTCCTTTGCTTTTCGCTTCTCTTCTTTTCACAGCTATTTGTAAGGCCTCCCAGACAGCCATTTTGCTTTTTTGCATTTCTTTCCCTGTCTCCTGTACAATGTCACGAACCTCATTCCATAGCTCGTCAGGCACTCTATCAGATCTAGGACCTTAAATCTTTTCTCACTTCCACTGTATAATCATAAGGGATTTGATTTAGGTCATATCTGAATGATCTAGTGGTTTTCCCTACTTTCTTCAATTTAAGTCTGAATTTGGCAATAAGGAGTCATGATCTGAGCCACAGTCAGCTCCTGGTCTTGTTTTTGTTGACTGTATAGAGCTTCTCCATCTTTGGCTGTAAAGAATATAATCAGTCTGATTTCAGTGTTGACCATCTGGTGATGTCCATGTGTAGAATCTTCTCTTGTATTGTTGGAAGTGGGTTTTTGCTATGACCAGTGTGTTCTCTTGGCAAAACTCTGTTAGCCTTTGCCCTGCTTCATTCTGTATTCCAAGGCCAAATTTGCCTGTTCCTCCAGGTATTTCTTGACTTCCTATTTTTGCATTCCAGTCCCTTATGATGAAAAGGACATCCTTTTTGGGTGTTAGTTCTAAAAGGTCTTGTAGGTCTTCATAGAACCATTCAGCTTCTTCAGCGTTACTGGTTGGGGCATAGACTTGGATTACTGTGATATTGAATGGTTTTCCTTGGAAACAAACAGAGATCATTCTGTCGTTTTTGAGATTGCATCTAAGTGCTGCATTTCAGACTCTTTTGTTGACCATGATGGCTACTCCATTTCTTCTGGGGGATTCCTGCCCACAGTAGTAGATATAATGGTCATCTGTGTTAAATTCACCCATTCCAGTCCATTTGAGTTCACTGATTCCTAGAATGTCGACATTCACTCTTGCCATCTCCTGTTTGCCCACTTCTAATTTGCCTGTGCCTGACTCGCCTGTGCCTGACTCTCTTTATATCTCATTTTCAGGAGGAAAGAAGGGAGTCAGAGTGTTTTTCCTGGCATTGTTCATTTGAGCAAATTTTTGTGAAACAAAAATAATCAGTATGCCATATTTGGCATATTTTAGGAGCAGATTGCCCTGACTGTTTATATGTCATATCTCAAGACATAGAACAAGCCAAAAAGAAAAATTTCCTTCAGTTTTTACATAGAGGACCCATGGTAGAGTTTGCCGATCTGGTGAGAACCATTAATTTTACAGTCTGTGAGTCCAGCTTAAGTAGCAGGCTTATAGGGGTTTTGTCTGCATTTTGCCCTATGGTTTTCCTTCCTTGTAACAAATGATGGAAAAGACAAAAACAAAAACAGTGATGATCTTTGGGAGGGAAAGAATCAATACTTATTACCAAATTTGCCAGAGCTGCTATGTCCAGGAAGCTCTTCCCACACACATTTTCTCCTGATAATCTAAGTTTAGAAAGAAAAAAGGTTCACTACTTTTATTTCCATCAGATCCTGCAGCCAGAGATCTGGGAGGCTGACAAGTAGTCTCACCTGTCGCTGGCTGTCATGAGGAGAGGTCCTAGGATATCTGTGCCTCAAGGTGGGAGTGGACAGGGAAGTGAGATCCAGTGAGTATCTTACAGTCCATGACAACTGTTGGGGAGAGGAAAAATTCACCCCCTAAATCCATTTAGTTCTTCTTGATGGTCTAATACTTGAATTGCCATTGACGTATTACAGGAGAAAAAAAACAAAAAAAACAAAAGGCTGAAAGGACTTCCCTTGTGGTCCATTGGCTAAGAAAGACTCTGTGCTCCCAATGCTGGGGACTCAGGTTTGATCCTTGACCATGGAACTAGATCCTACATGCTGCAACTAAAAAGATCCTGAGTGTTGCAACTAATACTCAATGCAGCCAAATAAATAAATAAGTTTTAAAAATTTAATTCGTACATATGAAAGTGTCATAGAAATGGGATCTCCAAGGTGACCAAAGCAGGCTTTGTTTATATAGTGTTTTGTTTACAAGGCTGTCTGGTGGCTCAGATGGTAAAGAATCTACCTGCAATGTGGGAGACCCAGGTTTGATCCCTGGGTTGGGAAGATCCCCTGAAGTAGGAAATGACAACCTACTCCAGTATTCTTGCCTGGAAAATCCCATGGAAAGAGGAGCTGGGAGGACTACAGTCCACAGGGTCACAGAGAGTCAGACACAACTGAGCAGCTAACACTTTCACTTGACATTTTACAAAATTTAATTCATACATATGAAAATGTCATAGAAATGGGATCTCCATTTAAGGGGAAAAATACTTCTTGACCACCAGGGTGATAAAGTGCTGAAATACAGAAGAAAAGTCTGGATATTTTTCCCCCTTGGGGACCATTAAGAAATGGAGAGGTAATGATCAGTTCTGAGCAACTGAAGTGCTTCCCTGCCTCTTAACAGGACCAGGGTGAGGCGGTCGCTGATGGGCCCCAAGTGCCCTTTTCACTTTAAGAAGAGGCAAAAGTAAAAGAGAAAATTAAACATTAAGTTCGGCAATACCCAAGTTGAACTGAAGACATGCTGACATTTAATTAAATAACAAACTCCTTAAAGACCCTAATGAAAGAGCTTTATAGGATGCCTGTTACATTTGCATAAGCACCGTGATGCCCTTCAGATTGGTTATCAGTCAATAAAAACTGATATGATCCAGTGGAAATGACTTCCCCATTACCCATTACCCTATAAGCCATTGGCTTCTGCTGGCAATGGAGGCTTCTCTGCAGACTCCAGAACACCGCTTTCAGAGGCAAATTCTATCATCCTGATGGCATTTTCTAGTTTTATTTGATCTTGAAAAACATTTCATTATGTTTAATTTAGGGAAATGAGATTTCTTTAATTACTATCAGTAGCAGCTATTAGGAGCTCAATTACATTTGCAAATTCATTTTTAAAAGCTTTATGGTTTTCAGATAAAAAATTCAAGTTCTAACTGCACCCATTAAAAGTTACTGTTCCTCCCTTTGGTTCCCATGCTTCCGAGAGAGAGGATAGGTTTTGTAGTGGAAAGTAAATAAGGCTGGAAGCTGAGGATTAGCCTGAATAGGACAGAATTACTCATTTGAATAAATTAGATATTTCATGCAATAAATTGGTTGATCAAGTGTGTTTATAGATTCTCTTCCCTTTGGGGGTTTCCCGTACGCCGTGCTCTACAATGTGAAAGGTAAGGGTGGACGCATGCAAGGAGAGGCAGCTGACTGGCTGGGAATACAGATGTTTCTCATCTGTGTGCCTGCCTTTCCCTGGTTATAGTCCTACAGTGAACTGTGTAATACATCTCCACTATCAGGTCTGCTACAGTATCTCCGTGAAGGATTGTAAAAGGGGGCCCACATAACCTCCACTTTATTGGTCTCTTGAATACTATCAGTGGTTTAAGAAGCGACTCCAATTTTATGTGTTCAGAAGCTTCTTGCTCATGCAATTAAACAGTTACTGGCAGTAAGAAAACTTTCCCCAAGCTAGGTATTACCCTTGTTCTCAGGCACAGTAGCAGTAATTGGTTATTTTTTCCCTTATAGATTATAAAGATATAAATTTGTGTGTGTATGTGTGTGTATTAAGAGATAAATGCAATTTATATATATCTAGAAAATTGTGGTACCATAATTGGACTTTGGTCTTCTCCCTCATAATCAAAATGTATTTAATCTGTAGCATCTGGGAGAATAACAAATGCTGGTGGATGGGATTTGTTCAACTGTCCTCAGATCAGAAGCAGCTGTTTGCTGTACAGCTATAAGCAAACTGGTGTTTGTCTATCCACTTGGTGGCAATTTTGAGCTGAGGTATAGAGGAACAAGTGCTGAGGCATCTTGGAACAAGAAGGAGAAAGTATGTTCTGAAAAACCTTGGAGTTGGTTCACTGAATTGCTTCACTGTAATGCAAAACCATCTCTGTTGGCAGTAAATATCAATGGTTGCTAATAAAAATTGTAAATGCCTTTGTTGCTGTTTGTCACGGATAAACACATGCAGGGTTCATATGATTTAAAATCATTGTTCCTTGGGTTCTTTTTTTTTTTGCTAATAAACAGGAAGGCAAGCAAATGCCATAACCGATTTAAGGTGTGTGCATTGGAAGTGCTTGTTTGTGCGCTGTTGTACTTGGAAGTGCTTGGTGTTATTCTTCCCAACTTCATTTAGCTCTCACCCAGACCACTGGCTACTTATTGCCAGTTATGTGCTTTAGGAATTTGGTGTTTGAGTGAATTAGTCTTGGAGGGAGAGAGTTACACATGGTGCATGTTGATGGCAATCTTATGTGTTGCTGGCTGTTCACGCCTCACATCTACCATGATTCTCACCAGAAGTTGCATTAAAGAGTATCCTTTGACAAACAAACTAATTGGAAATCAAGTGCTTACAAAAGCCAGGAATGTACAACTTTGAGTGTACAGGATTAAAATCCCACATAAAAGCATGCCTTGCATTTAGGGTCAAAAAAGTGTGATGATTTCTTTTTTGAAAAACTTACAGTTAGTTTGATGATACACAAAGTCATCACATTTCGTAACCTCATTTTATCTAGCTACTGTTCTTTAATGACTTTGCCACCAAAGATATAAAAAGGAACATGAGCAGTGTGCTTGCAATAGTTTGAAACAGTAATAAAGGCTAAAGGCACATTAATTGTTATTCTCAGAAAGTTTATTACTCAATAGCTGTCTAATTTAATAAAGTCTTGTTACAGTGGAATGATTCAGCTGTAAGAAACTTGTAAAAATTGTAATAAGTGCTGGAGTCAATGCGATCTTTACAAATTCTAGGGAGCAGTCGTTTTTCACGCCGTCCACTCTCAGGCGGGCTGCAGTGTGCTGCGTGGTTGCTGTTTGTCAATGCCTGGGTTTATTTTTGTAAGAAACTATTGATTACAGAGTGAAAAACATTTAGTTTAACAGCAATCAATGATCACAGACAAAGGACATTTGAAGTTTTGAAGTCTTTAGACTCTGAACTAAATGCACAATCTGGGGAGTTAAATTTTTGGTGAAAGCAGCATGACCCAAGGGCTACACAAATTCTCGTTTGTAAACTTTTTCTTTCTCTCCTGAGACAACTCAGACATTATAAAATAGGGGGCTTAACTATTGACCACAAACGAAAGTCAACTTATTTAGCACATAGTAAATACAAAACTTTTGGTAGAGCGAGGGAAAAATACTTTTTCTGCTGTAACCTGCAATCTATACACTCAAGGGTCTTATTGTATACTCTGAGTTGTTTGATCTTAGTGTTAGACTTAAGATTTTACTTTTGCATCTGAGAATATATAATCAGATCAGATCAGATCAGATCAGTCGCTCAGTCATGTCCGACTCTTTGCGACCCCATGAATCGCAGCACACCAGGCCTCCCTGTCCATCACCAACTCCCGGAGTTCACTCAGACTCACGTCCATCGAGTCAGTGATGCCATCCAGCCATCTCATCCTCTGTCATCCCCTTCTCCTCTTGCCTCCAATCCCTCCCAGCATCAGAGTCTTTTCCAGTGAGTCAACTCTTCGCATGAGGTGGCCAAAGTACTGGAGTTTCAGCTTTAGCATCATTCCTTCCAAAGAAATCCCAGGGCTGATCTCCTTCAGAATGGACTGGTTGGATCTCCTTGCAGTCCAAGGGACTCTCAAGAGTCTTCTCCAACACCACAGTTCAAAAGCATCAATTCTTCAGCGCTCAGCCTTCTTCACAGTCCAACTCTCACATCCATACATGACCACAGGAAAAACAATAGCCTTGACTAGACGAACCTTTGTTGGCAAAGTAATGTCTCTGCTTTTGAATATGCTATCTAGGTTGGTCATAACTTTCCTTCTAAGGAGTAAGCGTCTTTTAATTTCATGGCTGCAGTCACCATCTGTAGTGATTTTGGAGCCCAGAAAAATAAAGTCTGAAGATGTCATATCCTGCCAACATTAAATCCTATAGCCTCTTGGAGAATTAGAGAAAAACAAGATGTTTATCTGTGTGACTAAATAATCTTTTATCTATCCATATTTTATGACTAATATTCAGAATTATCTAATATTGAGATTAGCTTGACATGAAGTAGGTCCTTTGTAAATTGTTGCCGATTGAAAGTAACTTGAATAATCTCTAACACTAAACAACTCTGGCAGCAAATGACTATATAGACTATTATTTTTAGGGGGAGAGGTGAATATCTATTTCTTTTTTTTTTTTTTTTGAATATCTATTTCTAAATAAGAATAAGAAGAGACTTTGGCTAATGGTGCAACATCAAATGATAAAATGTAATTCAGTGTGTCGCATAAAGCTGGTGGCTTTGTACAAAGATGGCCACACAGGAATGGATGAGAGATTTGTCCCCAGCACACTGACCAGCACAAACATTGCATGATTTCCAGAAGTACCAGAAGGTTTGTCCTTTGTTGGAAATCACAAAACTAACTTCTTGCTTGTTGATAGAGGCTGAAATTTCACTAAGTTTGGGAATATAAGTTTGTATAAAATTGTGTTTGTTCCTCAATAATAATAAGACTGTTCCTAACCTTGTGGCTTCTGGGGAGCTTATAGATTTAGGATAAAAGAAATACCACTTCCTGGAAAAGAAACGATTGTGATTCATTCCTTTTCATGAGATGTTAGCTGGTCATCTTGTTAAAGGGTCTGCAAACTGTGGCTGAGCTGTCCCCCTCCCCACATGTTTTTGGGAATAGATTATTGGAACACATCCGCACCCATTCATTCATTTATTGTCTTGGCTGACTTTCGTGCTACTCGGGCAGACCTAAACAGTTGCAACAGAGACTGTGAGGCTCATAAAGCTTAAAATATTTATCATCTGGTCTCATGCAGAAAAATTTCACCTGCTATAGGTACTCATGTTCTGCCATCCAGTTGTTTGATGTGTGATTATTATAATACTCTTAATAGCAAAAGACTGTCTCTTCTTTTTTTTTAAGACCACCTGTTAAATCTATTTTATACCCCCCACAGTCTAACAGGTCATGGAAAGGGAGAGGCTTATTGACAGTTGGTCCAGTGGTTGAGATGGAAGTTCACTCAACCAGGACAAAAACTATTTGGTACTTGTAAGGAGAGGCAGTCAAGCTCTGCAACCTTAAAATCGGGTTGCCTAGGCTCAGACTGGCTCTGCTACACCAGTTCCTGTAGCCTTAGTTTCATAATCAGAAATGAAAATTGTCTTGGAAATAGTGCCTGCAGTCCAGTGTGTTGTGAGATTCAGTGGATAATTCATGAAAAGTACTTAGAACACTCAGTCTGGAATCATCATTAATATCGTTCTTATTTGTGATATAGGAATATTCATTTTTTCCCCATCTTTTATTCTCACTAACTTGATATGTCCTGGATTTGGTTTCGTAATTTCTTTTGTAATTTTGAGTATACATTTTTTTTTACTTTATTTTTAAGAATTTTTGAAGTATTTATTTTTATTTATTTGACTGCACTGGGGCTTAGTTGCTGCACACACAGGGATCAAATGCAGGTCTCCTGCATTGGGAGTACAGAATCTTAGCTATTGCACCATCAGGGAAGCCCTAACACAGGCACTCTTTAAATGGCATGCACACCGAGGAAACCAGAATTGAAAGAGACACGTGTACCCCAATGTTCATCGCAGCACTGTTTATAATAGCCAGGACATGGAAGCAACCTAGATGTCCATCAGCAGACGAATGGATAAGAAAGCTCTGGTACATATACACAATGGACTATTACTCAGCCTTTAAAAAGAATACATTTGAATCAGTTCTAATGAGGTGGATGAAATTGGAGCCTATTATACAGAGTGAAGTAAGCCAGAAAGAAAAACACCAATACAGTATACTAATGCATATATATGGAATTTAGAACGATGGTAACGACAACCCTGTATACAAGACAGCAAAAGAGACACAGATGTATAGGAGAGTCTTTTGGACTCAGTAGGAGAGGGAAGGGGGGATGATTTGGGAGAATGGCATTAAAACATGTATAATATTATATAAGAAACGAATCACCAGTCCAGGTTTGATGCAGGATACAGGAAACTTGGGACTGGTGCACTGGAATGACTCAGAGGGATGGTATGGGGAGGGAGGTGGGAGGAGGGTTCAGGATGGGGAACGCGTGTACACCCATGGTGGATGCATGTTGATGTATGGAAAAACCAATATAATATTGTAAAGTAAAAAATAATAAGTAAATAAATGAAATGGAAAAATAAATAAATAAATGTACATATGTCCTTGCCCTGCACATCAGTGGGGCTGCTGCCACCAACCATGGTCATACTGAATACCAGTGGCCACCATCTTGTTCATTAGATGGATCCTTTTGGATCCTTTTTTAAACAAAAAGGAAAATAAAATAAAGCTTCAGAGGCCCAGTATTATAGTAGTTGTGGTTTTATATATGCAATAACACCTCATAAGTAATGTTCAGTATACTGAGTCCTTTGTAAATTGTGCGCTGTGTGTAGTTCTTCCTGGTCTGCTGCTGTTCTAGGCATTTGGATGTGATGAATGCCATGCCTGTGTTCTAATACCCATGTTTTTCTTGACCATAGCAATTAATAGCAGTTATGTCTCACTCATTTTCTTTGTACCCGTTGAATCCATTTCTTTGATCAAAAACTTTTGAGAGTCCTAGCTTGTATAGAAATTTACACAGTTCACCAATATTCTATACCTGTAAAACTGAAGGAACCATATTTCATAACATTTAAGGCTTGGCCAAAAGAACAAAAAGCAAAACTTAGCATTTAACATGGTTGTTTTCTGAGGCATTTTAGGAGGCATTTTAAAGATTGTTCTTGTTGTTGTTTGGTTGCTCAGTTGTGTCCAACTCTTTTGTGACCTCATGGACTGTAGCCTCCCAGGCTCCTCTGTCCATGGGATTTCCCAGTCAAGAATACTGGAGTGGGTTGCCATTTCCTTCTCCAGGGGATTTTTCTGAACCAGGAATTGAACCCATGTCTTCTGCATTGCAGGTGGATTCTTTACTGCTGAGCCACCTGGGAAGACTGCTTTTAAAGATACTAATATAATGATGATTGAAATGTTTTATGGTCTTGCCAGTTGCTTTTCTATCATCATGTAGGAGTTTTATTTTGATCTTAAATTGCAAAATAATTGATAAATGTAGATAAAAGTTTTACATGTAAATCCTAATATTCCAGAAGCACAATTCCACCAACCTCCTGAAAATTTGCTTTTCACTCAGTTATCTTGGGGAGAGAGACTTTGAAGAGGAGGTTTGCTCTGCTCTGCACTGAGACAAAGACTTGGGGTGGGCTGGATCCCCCTGGACAGTTAGCACCCTTTAGGACCTCGGTTAGACTTGGTGATCTAAAGTGCCTTTCCAAGTGTAAAGACTTCCATTTACTTTTTGTTTGTTTTTTATGAAAGTTGAAAGTTAGTAGCACAGTTGTGTCTACCTCTTTGCGATTGCATGGATTGCAGCCTGTTCTGCTCCTCTGTCCATGGAATTCTCCAGGCAAGAGTACTGTAGTGGGTTGCCGTTTCCTTCTCCAGTTTGTTTTTTAATTGGAGGATAATTACTTTACAATATTGTTATGGTTTTTGCCATACATCAATATGAGTTGGCCATAAGCATACATGTGTCCCCTCACTCCTGAATCTTCCTCCCACCTCCCTCCCCAACCCATTCCTCCAGGTTGTCACAGCACCCACAGAGCACAGTCTTTGGGTGCCCTTAATCATACATCAGATTCCCACTGGCTATCTGTTTTACATATGTTAATGTATATATTTCAGTGCTATTCTCTCAAATCATCCCACCCTCTCCTTCTCCCACTGAGTCCAAAGATTTTTCTTTGTGTCTGTGTCTCCTTTGCTACCCTGCATGTAGAATCATCAGTATCCTCTTTCTAAATTCCATATATATATATATATATATATATGCATTGATAAATGATGTTTGTCTTTCTCTTTCTGACTTAGTTCACTCTATATAATAGTCTTGAGGTTCATCCACCTTTACTTTTGATTATAAGATCTATAGAGGATCCATAGGTTTCTAGCAGAAACCTAGTTGAATAGCTTGGTTGTGTTCATTCAAGTCTGATTAAGCCATTCAGGAGAGATCACTTCCGAATGAGAGATGGCTAAACATTCAGCCAGGAGTGGAAACTGGGGAGAAGCCAGGGTATCAGCAAAAAAAAAACAAAACAAAAAACCACACTTGAGAAACATAATTTCTTTTTTTTAATTAATTTTATTTTATTTTTAAACTTTACATAATTGTATTAGTTTTGCCAAATATCAAAATGAATCCGCCACAGGTATACATGTGTTCCCCATCCTGAACCCTCCTCCCTCCCCATACCATCCCTCTGGGTCGTCCCAGTACACCCCAAGCATCCAGTATCGTGCATCGAACCTGGACTGGCATCTCATTTCATACATGATATTTTACATGTTTCAATGCCATTCTCCCAAATCTTCCCACCCTCTCCCTCTCCCACAGAGTCCATAAGACTGTTCTATACATCAGTGTCTCTTTTGCTGTCTCGTACACAGGGTTATTGTTACCATCTTTCTAAATTCCATATATATGTACCCACTGTATTTCTTCTCTCTGAAGTGCAATGAAATGTCCAGTAATGAGTTATGAGATGTCTGTGGTATTGGGGTGACTTTGGGCAGCTTGTATTTTGAATCGCAGGGCTGTGTTCCTGTGTTGCTAGAGAATTTGCTTGGTATGTCTTGCCCTGGAACTCGTTGGCCTGTGTGGTGCTTGGTTTCAGTGTTGGTATGGAGGTGTTTGATGAGCTCCTGTCAATTAATGTTCCTTGGAGTCAGGAGTTCCCTGGAGTCAGGGTTTGGACTTAAGCCTCCTGCTTCCAGTTATTGGTCTTATTTTTACAGAAGTTTCAAAACTTCTCCTTCTATACAGCACCATTGATAAAACATCTACGTTAAAAATGAAACGTTTCTCTACTGTGAGGGTCACTCAGAGAGGTTCACAGCATTACATGGAGAATAGAAGTGGGAGGAGGGAGTTAGAGGTGACCCAAATGAGATGAGGTGGAATCAATAGTGGAGAGAGTGGGGTAGCAGTAGTCACTTCCTTATGCGAACTCCACAACTGGACCACTCAGAGATGTTCACGGAGTTATACAGAGAAGAGAAGAAAGAGGAAGGAGACAGAGGTGGCCAGAAGGATAAAAGGGGGGAATGAAAAGGAGGGAGACAGATCCAGCCAGTAATCAGTTCCCTAAGTGTTCTCCACCGTCTGGAACACACAGAAATTCACAGAGTTGGGTAGAGTAGAGAGGGGTTAGGGAGGAGACACAGGCGACCTGGTGGAGAAAAAGGAGAGTCCAAAGGGAGAGAAAGCAGTCAAGCCAGTAATCTCACTCCCTAGTGAAAAATGGGTCCTGAAGATTGGGTTCTTAAAGGTACAAAATTGGTAACAAATACATAAAAGCAAAAATTAAAAATCTAGAGTAGAGTTTGGAATTTCAAAAATACGATGTTAAAGAAAAGAAGAAGGAAAAGAAAGAGAGAAAAAATGAACAAAGAAAAACAAACAAGGTCGCGAAAATTATAAAGAAAATATAGGTACAAAATTGATAACTAATACCAAAAAGCAAAAATTAAAAATCTAGAGTAGAGTTTGGAATTTCAAAAATATAATGTTAAAAAAAAGGAAGAAGAAGCATAAAGAGAGAAAACAAACAAACAAACAAAAACAAACAATGTCACAAAAATCATAAAGAAAATACAGGTACAAAATTGATATCAAATACCAAAAAGCATAAATTAAAAATCTAGAGTAGAGTTTGGAATTTCAGATATACAATGTTATATAAAAGAAGAAGAGAAAGAAACAGAAAAAAAAAAAGTCACAGAAATTATAAAAAAAACTATAGGTACAAATTGATAACATATACCAAAAAGCTAAAATTGAAAAACTAGAGTAGAGTTTGAAATTTCAAAAATACAATGTTAAAGAAAAGAAGGAAAAAAAAAAAAAAACAAGGTCAAAAAATTATAAAATATATATATATGAAGTTTGCTGAAGAAGAAAAAAATAGGGTCTTTTTTTTTTTTGCAAAGTAATAGGTTATAAAAGTGAAAATTAAAGGAACAGTAGAGGACTTAAATTTTTTTTTTTAATTAAAAAGAAAGAAAGAATGATCGTAAAAATAGTAAAAATATATCTAGGACTTTTTCTGGTTTTGTTGTGAGTATTGTGGGTTCAGTTCATTTTTGGCTAGTTCCTTGGTCCAACTTATATTTCTCAAGATCTATAGGCCCCTTCCTATGTAGTCCATAGTAACCACAGGGTTTTCATCTATTGCCTGTAGCTTCCAGGGCGTTTCCCTCTGTCATAGCTTCTTCTGTTTGCTGGTCTCTTCAGTGTCTGGTTTCCGCCCTGACACAAAGGGGACAGTGGAGGAAACTTTTTTTTTTTTTTTAGGCTCACTTGTTCAGTCGTGCTGTGGGGAGGGAGGGAGGGATGCTGCAAACAAATAACACTGGCGTGCGCTCGCAGTGCCTCAGCCACACTGGGTCTGCTCCCTCTCACGGCGCGTGTAGCCTCCCTGCCCACACTGCTCAGGCTCTAGGTTTTTCCGCCAGGAACAATCCGAGGCCGGCCCTGGGCTGCATGTACCTCCCAGGTCCAAGCCGCTCAGGTTCAGGCACTCGGGTAGTCCTCAGAGGCGCAGACTCAGTTGGGGCTGCGTTTTGTGCTCTTCCCAGGTCCGAGCAGCTCAGGTGATGAGGTGTTTGGCGAGCGCCAATGCTGCGACTTATTGCCTCCCCGCCACTCGCTTATCTGGGTGTAAAACCGGCGCACCTTGTCAGGCAGATGTTAACCGTCCAGACCCCCAAGAAGTTTTAGTTAGCAAAGAAGCCTGCTTACAGTTTTATAGATAATGTCTCTCTGGGGCTGCGATTGCCCCCTTCCAGCTCTGGCTGCCTGTCACCGGAGGGGGAAGGTCTGCAGCTGGCTATCTCTGTTCAGTTCTTTGTTCCGTGCGCAGGCCTGGCGATGTCTTAGGTTGGGGCTGGCTTTTCGCGTGGTAGATATCCCACAGTCTGGTTTGCTAGCCCAAATTATTCCGCTTAGATAGCGCTCAGGGTATTCAGGCCAGATTCTTACTCTAAGCGATGCAGCCCGCACTGCGCCTCCCTGCCCAGCCCCCGCTTGCTAATGGCATGTGCAGGCGTCTGCACTGCTTCTCCACTGGGGGAGTTACCGTAGGACTCGAAATCTGCGAGTTTTAATTGTTTATCTATTTTTTCTCCCTGTTATGTTGCCCTCTGTGCTTCCAAAGCTCGGCACAGATTCAGCAGTGAGAAGGTTTCCTGGTGTTTGGAAACTTCTCTCTTTTTAAGACTCCCTTCCCTGGACGGAACTCCGTCCCTCCCTCTTTTGTCTCTTTTTTTGTCTTTTATATTTTTTCCTACCTCCTTTCGAAGACTTGGGTTGCTTTTCTGAGTGCCTGATGTCCTCTGCTGGCATTCAGAAGTTGTTTTGTGGAATTTACTGGGCGTTTAAATGTCCTTTTGATAAATTTGTGGGGGAGAAAGTGTTCTCCCCGTCCTACTCCTCCGCCATCTTGGCTCCTCTCCCCGAAACATAATTTCTGATACTCACTTAAATTGTATAACAACAACCTATAGTCATAATGTAGAAATGTCTACTATGAGGTTTTCTCAGCAGTGTGACAGACAGACATTTTGTAAGTGGTAACTATCGTCTACTTTGACCTCTTTTTCATGATGTTATGTACCATATGGGGCAATGTTTTCTATTAGATTTCACTTGCAACTGTTTACCACCACTCAGTGTATGTTGGTTGCTCTGTTGTGTCTGACTCTTTGTGATCCCATGGACTGTAGCCCGCCAGACTCCTCTGTCCATGGAATTCTCCAGGCAAGAATATTAGAGTGGGTTGCCATTACCTCCTCCAGGGTATCTTCCCAACCCAGGTTGGGTTCCCAAGGCCAGGGATTGAACCCAGGTCTCCTGCATTGCAGACAGATTCTCTACCATCTGAGCCACCAGGGAAGCCCATCACTCAGGAACTGAAATTTTTATCATAGTCTTCTCTTTCATTTATGTGATTAACCAAGGGTTAAGTACACCTTTCTAAGACATGCTCAGATTGTGTTTTCATAACACACATTTTCCCTTTCTATAGATTCACGGTTCATTTATATGTCTTTAATGATTTCCCCATAAAAATGGTATTTCTGTTTAACCTTACCTCTCAAAAGTAACATAAACTGTAATTATTTAATGCATAATATTTTCATTTTCTTCTAGCTTTGGTAATTGTATGAAATGAAATGCTAAAGCATTGAACCAAAACTTGTGATTAGTTCCACATTGATCTTTTAAATATTATAGCTGACCTTTTAATGGAATGATAGAATATGTAAGTTTGCATTTGCTAACAAGGATAAGAGGCACTGCTAAAAATCATGTTGTTTTAAAATTTTATGTGTCTAAAATAGTCTAGTATCATAAAATAATGGAAGCTGGCTATGTAAAAGCCTATCCAGATGTTCTCAGGGCCTAGCTTAAAAAAATATTCAGAGTTTTCTACCATAAAATTGGAAGTATGAAGGCATTCTAATATGTTTTCCAAATGAAAAATCTATTTGTGAGAAATTAATATTAATTACTGAGGTCCCAGACGCCATTTCTCTGACAAATTTTAAAGTAAAGCTCTGGTAATACCTTGTACAGTCTGTTGCTGACATTATAATTATTCTCCTGTTTGAGAGGAGTGAATAATTATCACAGCAAATACTCTAATTTCCCATACACATAATTACACCCATTCACTGAAGAAAGGCAGGAATATAAGGATTCCAATCATAGGGAAACAATAATTCTTTGTCTGAATAGTTTTTTTCCTCCTACAATTCTGTAAAATCTAGTAGGGTGAACAAAAGAACAGTAAAATGCACTATCCTAAAAAATGTAATGAAATTAGACATGCTTTTTCAAAAGGCCACAACAAATGCTCTAAAAAGAAAATTTTTGACTTAAGAGTTGAGAAATGAAAGTGACTAATGAAATAAGAGATTTCATTCTGAAGTTTGAGATTACAATCTATGGGCAGTTAGGAGAGGGCAAAAAACAAGACCAGACAAAAGCAATGGTCAGGGAAATAAAATGACAAACAGGGTGAGATGTATCTTGAGGGTTTTTAAACCAAAGAAAAAAATCTCATTACATTGTCCTTAAAGCAAAGACTGAAAGTTGTCATGGATACAAACTCTGCGATCCTAGAACTAGCTGCCAAGTAAGGGAGAGTATGTAGTGGGGGGTCAGTAGGATTTGGGTGAACTCAACAAGAGTGTATGGAACACTTTTAGAATGCTTGCTGCTGCTGCTAAGTCGCTTCAGTCGTGTCCGACTCTGTGCGACCCCATAGACGGCAGCCCACCAAGGCTCCCTCGTCCCTGGGATTCTCCAGGCAAGAACACTGGAGTGGGTTGCCATTTCCTTCTCCAATGCATGAAAGTGAAAAGTGAAGTCGCTCAGTCATTCCCGACTCTTAGCTACCCCATGGACTGCAGCCTATCAGGCTCCTCCGTCCATGGGATTTTCCAGGCAAGAGTACTGGAATGGGGTGCCATTGCCTTCTCCATTAAAATGCTTAGTGATATGCTCACCTTCCACAGGGTTTTATTACCAAGTGCGAAGCTCAGTCTCTGCCTGAAGAAAAGGATGCTCTTGAGGAGATAGGGGATAATAATTATATAGGAAATGCTTGGCAAATAATGTGACATCATGTAATTTTTTTAAAAAGCTAAGTTAAATATTAAGGACATCAATGTAGGAGATAAACAAGAAATTAGGTAGGCAATGAAGTAAGAGAGACAGGGTAGAGAAGGCAGAGCAACTGTTAACTTTTATAGTCCATAGAGCTGAAGTTAAAGAGGGCAGTGTAGAAGGGACACTGCATGGAGCTCAGCTGGTGCTCTGTGATGACCTAGAGGAGTGGGAAGGAGTGAAGTGAGAGATAGGCTCAGGAAGGAGGGGATATATGTCTACATATAGCCGATCTACCTTGTTGTACAGCAGAGAATAATTATACTCCAAGAGAAAATAAAAGATCTTGGAATTCTCTACAATAAGGAATGAGGAGAGAAATGTAGTGACTCAAAGTTTGCAGTGGAAACTGAGTGCTGAAGAAATCCAGTCATTCTTCACCAGTCACTGTGGGGTACAGATAGAAAAGGAATGGAGTGGGGTGAAATGGAGAAAAAGTAAATCTAGGGCCATATGGATTGGTGCCAGCCTGGAAGCAAAAGTTCCCTGAAGAACTGAAATTCTCCCACTTCTACCCACAAAACAGAAAAGAAGACTTAAGATTTCAGTCAAGTTGGAAGGCACTTAATAAATAAAATTGACTTTTGAGAACCCCCAGAGGGATAGAATAATTAATAGCGACTGTTAATGGTGATCAATTAACATGACAACAGAGAAAGATCTGTGACCAGAGAAGGAGAAGGAGTCATTGACTTCTTATAAAAGAGCCTCATGGCTGTATAGATGAAGCTTTTTTATAAGTAAACTTGAAAATTGGGCCTATAGACCAAGTTTACTCAAGGAAATGATAGAGGTGTCTGGATTGGCATTTGACAGTGGAAGCCAAGCATCTGTTCACTTCATTACTCGACATTTTGCTTTCATTGGTCAGCCTCCATAATCATCAGATATTCAAAGGCTTGGGAGAAAATGGTTTTCTGAGAAGCTTGTTGAAGTCAGAAAGTCAGTGAGCCAGAAAATCCTAAGGAAAGCCTTTTCCAACTCAAGGTACCATTGCTAATGATTGACAGTAATTAAGAAGCAGCCACTTCTGATTCTTAGTACAGTTGCCTTTCACTTCTGGGTACACTCTGAGGAAGAATCATCTTGCTCAAACATTTAGATTCTGTCACTCTCAAAGTCTACTGAGACTTGCAATTGCTTGGGAACCTATCGAAAACCTGTGCCTCTGGGGTCAAAGTTTCACCACTTCTCTTCCCAGTTGTGTAATGCCCAATGTTAGTTACCATTTTAATATTGCCTGGCCTGTTTTACGAGCTTCCTTGGTGGCTCAGTTTGTAAAGAAACTGCCTGCAATGCAGGAGACCAAGGTTTGATTCCTGGGTTGGGAAGATCCCCTGGAGAAGGGAATGGCAACCCATTCCAGTATTCTTGCCTGGAGAATCCCATGGACAGAGGAGCCTGGTGGGCTACAGTCCATGGGGTGGCAAAGAGTAGGACACAACTGAATGACTAACACGTTCACTTCACTTTGCCTATTTTACACTAGCCAGTAAAATAATATCCTTATCCTCTTAAATCCACAGCTTCACCTACCTCATTGTCCACTCAGGGATGTCAGTCACCTTCATCCACACGTAGGATGAAATCCATGCTATAATTAACCCCACATATATATACCCCCATGTCTTATAGATACCATGTTTCATCTCATTATACTCTTTGTGCCATTAGTATTTATCTTCTAGAGATTGTTTTCTACCATTTTTTGGCCTCCACCTGGGCCTAAGAATTAAAATGATATAAAACAGGTTAACAGAAGAAAAACAAATGCATTTTATTCATTTTTTAAAATTTATTTTATTGAAGTATAGTTGAGTTACAAAGTGTTAATTTCTGCTGTGCAGCAAAGTGATTCAGTTATACACACACATGAATATATTCTTTTACATAGAGATGACCAACCTAGATAGCATATTTAAAAGCAGAGACATTACTTTGCCAACAAAGATCTGTCTAGTCAAGGCTATGGTTTTTCCAGTAGTCATGTATGCATGTGAGAGTTGGATGGTGAAGAAAGCTGAGCGCCGAAGAATTGAGGCTTTTGAAGTGTGGTATTGGAGAAGACTCTTGCGAGTCCTTTGGACTGCAAGGAGATCCAACCAGTCCATCCTAACGGAGATCAGTCCTGGGTTTTCATTGGAAGGACTGATGTTGAAGCTGAAACTCCAATACTTTGGCTACCTCATGCAAAGAGTTGACTCATTGGAAAAGACCCTAATGCTGGGAAGAATTGGGGGCAGGAGGAGAAGGGGACGACAGAGGAAGAGATGGCTGGATGGCATCACTGACTCGATGGACATGGGTTTGGGTAGACTCTGGGAGTTGGTGATGGACAGGGAGGCCTGGCGTGCTGTGGTTCATGGGGTTGCAAAGAGTCGGACATGACTGAGAGACTGACCTGAACTTAACTGAACTGATATACATATACATTTTTTTCATAATCTTTTCCATTGTGGTTTATTATAAGATATTGAATATAGTTCTCTGTCCTTTCCATTAGGACCTTATTGTTTACATTGTATTGAATTTTATGTGTCCATAACAGCCTTCACAAGAAAATGACCAGAACAGGAAGCTTTTAGATTAAAAAAAAAAAGGAACCAATTTGTGAAGAATTAACAGGACAGTGGGGTATGGGCTAGGGGTAGTAAGTGGTGAAGAATATTAGTAAGATGAGTTAGTTTAACAAGGTTTGTTTGTGTGAATTTCTTGGCCTGAAATTCTCTATCTCCTGGGTAGAGGAAGGACATCTCTCATATGAGAGTTTATGACCTGTTGCCGGGAAGAAGGTGAAGGAGTTGGGGAAGGTCAGAGCGACCTTAATTCTTCTGCGTCTTGTTTCCTCAAGCTGCTTCAGGTTAAGACATTCAGTCTGCCACGGTGCCATATTTAAGGGTAACTTGTCCCAAACCCCATCACTGTGATTGTGGCAGATTTCATGGATGTCTATATGAGCATTGAAGAACCTTAGCATTTTAGAGCGGGGTCCAAAAAGGTCGGTGTATTTCCCAATGTTGCATAGTGAATTCATGGGAGAACAAAAAAGACAATAACCCAGTGGACTGGCGTTCCCTGTGGTGCCTTCACAGAAGTCCTAACCGCGAAGTTCTTAGCACTGTAAATGGATGAAAACTGTGGGGTGTGGATCAGTGTATAACTTTCTGTTCTTTTATTTTTTTAGCTATATGGTGATAATAAAGTCAAAACTGCATTACTTTATATCATGAGTGCCATATCACTACTTTATTCTTTCTGTAGCCCTATTTGATAAATAATAAAGATCAGTGATGATAAGCAAAAGACAACTTAATTTGCTCTCTTTGGTGGATACCATGATTTGTCGAAATCTGTTCCCACATCTTTTTATAATCCACATCAATCTTGACATTCCCAACCTTCGTTTTATCATGCTTCTGTGCATAACCCACCCTGAAAATACTCCTCCCATAAAGTGCACATTGGTATCTTCTTGATAAGTATTAAATATATAGATGATCTTTGCCTAAGAAAATGTAATTGTGTGGCGTGATTCACCTGTGGCCACTTATCTTTTTAGAGCTCCCGTCTAGCATTGAGGACATTTTTAAGCTCCTCCTAAGAGTAGATCTGTCTTCTTTACCCTTGAAATCCCTGCCCCCCAACACACACACCTTTCCTTTATTTGTCTTGCTTATTACCCTTTCCTCTGTCCTCTCGATTTTTTTTTTTTTTAAACTGAGCTCTGTATATTTTTGTTAGAATAAAAGCTTTGTCTCTCTTGGGCGATGTTATCAGCTCTGTAGATGTGTATTGGGCCACTTCTATCCTAGCATCTCAAAATCTGATTCTGATACTTCTGTTACAGGCAACAGCACAGGCTTAAAAAAAATCAATTCTAAAGTTCCTTATCTGTTTCTCTGCTTCTAGGGTAACAGAATCTTTCATAACTAATGGGGATATTGAATTCAGGGAGCCTTACAGGGAAAATATATTGCAATTTGTGTAAAAAGCAAAAATGAGGCTGCAATTAGAGGTAATAAGTATAGCTTAATTTAGACCCATTTTTACAGCGGCTTGATAGAAATTGGTTAATGCAGAGTTTTCCCATTAAAAACAGTTTTCGTGAAAACATAACAGTTTCACTTTGTTGCTGATGTGTATTTAGTTTATGGACTTCGGAAGAAAAAGAGTCACTTGTCAATTTTGGATTCTCAGTAGGTAGCAAGAGAAATAGAAAGATTATTTTGGGTCTCCCAGTTCAATTCAGTTGCTCACTCGTGTCCGACTCTTTGTGACCCCATGAACCACAGCACGCCAGGCCTCCCTGTCCATCACCAACTCCCAGAGTCTACGCAAACCCATGTCCATTGTGTCGGTGATGCCATCCAACCATCTCATCCTCTGTCGTCCCCTTCTCCTCCTGCCCTCAATCTTTCCCAGCATCAGGGTCTTTTCAAATGAGTCAGCTCTCCGCATGAGGTGGCCAAGGTATTGGAGTTTCAGCTTCAACATCAGTCCCTACAGTGAACACCCAGGACTGATCTTTAGAATGGACTGGTTGGATCTCCTTGCAGTCCAAGGGACTCTCAAGAGTCTTTTCCAACACCACAATTCCAAAGCGTCAATTCTTCAGTGCTCAGCTTTCTTTATAGTTCAATTCTTAATCCATACATGACAACTGGAAAAACCATAGCCTTGACTAGATGGACCTTTGTTAGCAAAGTAATGCCTCTGCTTTTTAATATGCTGTCTAGGTTGGTCATAACTTTCTTTCCCAGGAGTAAGCGTCTTTTAATTTCATGGCTGCAATTACCATCCGCAGTGATTTTGGAGCCCAGAAAAATAAAGTCTGACACTATTTGCACTGTTTCCCCATCTATTTGCCATGAACTGATGGGACCAGATGCCATGATCTTCATTGTCTGAATGTTGAGCTTTAAGCCAACTTTTTCACTCTCTTCTTTCACTTTCATAAAGAGACTCTTTAGTTCTTCTTTATTTTCTGCCATAAGGGTGGTGTCATCTGCATATCTGAGGTTATTGATATTTCTCCCTGCAATCTTGATTCCAGCTTGTGTTTTCTCCAGCCCAGTGATTCTCATGATGTACTCTGCATACAAGTTAAATAAGCAGGGTGACGGTATACAGCCTTGACATACTCCTTTTCCTATTTGGAACCGGTCTGTTGTTTTATGTCCAGTTCTAACTGTAGCTTCCTGACCGGTATACAGGTTAGGTTTCTCAAGAGGCAGGTCAGGTGGTCTGGTGTTCCCATCTCTTTCAGAATTTTCCACAGTGATCCACACAGTCAAAGGCTTTGGCATGGTCAATAGAGCAGAAATAGATGTTTTTCTGGAACTCTCTTGCTTTTTTGATGATCCAGCAGATGTTGGCAATTTGATCTCTGGTTCCTCTGCCTTTTCTAAAATCAGTTTGAACATCAGGAAGTTCACAGTTCACATATTGCTGAAGATTTTTGAGCATTACTTTACTAGCATGTGATATGAGTGCAGTTGTGCAGTAGTTTGAGCATTCTTTGGCATTGCCTTTCTTTGGGATTGGAATGAAAACTGACCTTTTCCAGTCCTGTGGCCACTGCTGAGTTTTCCAAATTTGCTGGCATATTGAGTGCAGCACTTTCACAGCATCATCTTTCAGGATTTGAAATAGCTCAACAGGAATTCCATCACCTCCACTAGCTTTGTTTGTAGTGATGCTTCCTAAGGCCTACCTGAGTTCATATACCAGGATGTCCGGCTCTAGGTGAGTGTGAGTGATCACACCTTTGTGATTTTCTGGTTGTGAAAATCTTTTTTGTACATTTCTGTGCATTTTTGCCACCTCTTCTTAATGTCTTCTGCCTCTGTTGGATCCATACCATTTCTGTCCTTTATTAAGCTCATCTTTCCATGAAATGTTCCCTTGGTATCTCTAATTTTCTTGAAGAGATCTCTAGTCTTCCCATTCTATTTTTTTCCTCTATTTCTTTGCACTGATCGCTGAGGAAGGCTTTCTTATCTCTCCTTCCTATTCTTTGGAACTCTGTACTCTGGGTAGTCTTAAAACATTTCAGTATACATCGGATGTTGATTGGTGAACACATGGCAATATCTGTGATTGTCTGGATACCAATTAATAAGCAAATCTAAGCAGTTTTGATTATTGGGTTTTACTGCCATGCTTTATGTGTATGTTATTGAATCAAATGTACTTTTCTAATAGTCTATTTACTTAAAATCTCATTGGCACAATATATAGCTTGTTTGCCAGAGTCCACATTTCTTGAATGAGTTCATGTATTTTTTTTAGTAAATACTCAAGAATATTTAATCCCAGGGGCCTTCTCTAATGGCCTTTTGTTCATTTCTCAGTATCTTTTAGAATCTTTCACCAAACAAGAGTGTTAATATTTTTCCTATAACTCTTTGGTTGTAAAATATTATTCAAAAACAATATTATATTTTGAATACATTTCAAGGAATCTTTTGAAATGGAAACATAATGAATGCTTTTCTATATAATATCATGTGCCAATGAGCATCATATCAGTGCAGAATACCTCTAGATGACAAGAGGCCTCATGTCACTCACTAAGCAGGACTTACATGGAATGCCTGGAGCATATGTGGGAGGTGCCTCTCTGACTCCCACGCATCTTCACCTAGCACATGACCATATGTGATGGCACTAGAACTCTCACAGCAAGTAAACTCCCCCTTTTTAAAAATTTATTTATTTTTAATTGAAGGATAATTGCTTTACCTATTGGTTTGATTTCTGTCATACATCACCATGAATTAGCCATAGGTGTGTATATGTCTCCTCTCTCTTGAACTTCCCTCCCGCCTCCTACCCCTTCCCAGCCCTCTAGATTGTTATAGAGCCCTGGTGTGAGTTTCCTGAGTCAAAGAGCAAATTTCCGTTGGCTATCTATTTTACATTTGGTAATGCATATGCTTCCATGCTACTTTCTCCATTCATCTTACCCTCTCCTTCCTCCCCTCAAATGCTTGTCTATAAGTCTGTCCTCTGTGTCTGTGTCTCCTTTGCTGCCCTGCAAATAGGTTCATTAGTACCATCTTTCTAGTTTCCGTATATATGCATTACTATACTGTGACTCTTCTGTAACTAAGTTTGCCAGTAGTATCACCCACGCATGTAACTAGAATCACTAAATATAATCAGACCTTGGATAGAGGTATTTCTTCGGTTTCTGTATTTGCAATCAAGTGTTAACATCTTAATATTAACTCCTAGCATTTTGGCACCTCACAGATCAGGCCACCTAATTAAGATCATACTAGGTAATGAAACTGAAAAATAATGTCTTTCAGGAAGTGCAAACACAGGGTTATATGCATTCTAGTTAACATTTGTGATAAAGTTGGTCTCTTGGTTCTTACATTAAAATACAATTTAAACGGTAGTTCCCGTCAGAATTAATATTTGATCTGCTTTAAAAAAATACATTTTTGAGCCTTTAAAGAGAAATATGTAATTGTGATATTTATTTAATATGTAGTGATCATTAAAGATTAAAATGCCAATCTGTTCAGTTGCTCAGGCGTGTCCGACTCTTTGCGACCCCATGAATCACAGCACTCCAGGCCTCCCTGTCCAACACCAACTCCTAGAGCCTACTCAAACTCATGTCTATCGAGTCAGTGATGCCATCCAGCCATCTCATCCTCTGTCGTCCCCTTCTCCTGCCCCCAATCCCTCCCAGTATCAGAGTCTTTTCCAATAAGTCAACTCTTCGCATGAGGTGGCCAAAGTACTGGAGTTTCAGCTTCAGCATCAGTCCTTCCAATGAACACCCAGGACTGATCTCCTTTAGAATGGACTGGTTGGATCTCCTTGCAGTCCAAGGGACTGTCAAGAGTCTTCAACACCATAGTTCAAAAACATCAAGTCTTCGGTGTTCAGCTTTCTTCACAGTACAACTCTCACATCCATACATGACCACTGGAAAAACCATAGCCTTGACTAGACGGACCTTGGTTGCCAAAGTAATGCCTCTGCTTTTTAATATGCCATCTAGGTTGGTGATAACTTTCCTTCCAAGGAGTAAGCGTCTTCTAATTTCATGGCTGCAGTCACCATCCTCAGTGATTTTGGAGCCCAAAAAATTAAAGTCTGACACTGTTTCCACTGTTTTCCCTCTATTTCCCATGAAGTGATGGGACCAGATGCCATGATCTTCGTTTTCTGAATGTTGAGCTTTAAGCCAACTTTTTCACTCTCCTCTTTCACTTTCATCAAGAGGCTCTTTAGGCCTTCTTCACTTTCTGCCATAAGGGTGGTGTCATCTGCATATCTGAGGTTATTGATATTTCTCCCGGCAGTCTTGATTCCAGCTTGTGCTTCCAGTCCAGTGTTTCTCAAGATGTACTCTGCATATAAATTAAATAAGCAGGGTGACAATATACAGCCTTGACGTACTCCTTTTCCTATTTGGAACCAGTCTTTTGTTCCATGTCCAGTTCTAACTGTTGCTTCCTGACCTGCATATAGGTTTCTCAAGAGGCAGGTCAGGTGGTCTGGTATTCCCATTTCTTTCAGAATTTTCCACAGTTTATTGTGATCCACACACTCAAAGGCTTTGGCATAGTCAATGAAGCAGAAATAGATGTTTTTCTGGAACTCTCTTGCTTTTTTGATCATCCAGCAGATGTTGGCAATTTGATCTCTGGTTCCTCTGCCTTTTCTAAACCCAGCTTGAACATCTGGAAGTTCCCAGTTCACGTATTGCTGAAGCCTGGCTTGGAGAATTTTGAGCATTACTTTACTAGCGTGTGAGATGAGTGCAGTTGTGCGATATGGACCTAACAGAAGCAGAAGATATTAAGAAGAGGTGGCAAGAATACACAGAAGAGCTGTACAAAAAATATCTTCATGATCAAGATAATCACGATGGCATGATTACTCACCTAGAGCCAGACATCCTGGAATGTGAAGTCAAGTGGGCCTTAGAAAGCATCACTGTGAACAAAGCAAGTGGAGGTGATGCAATTCCAGTTGAGCTACTTCAAATCCTGAAAGATAATGCTGTGAAAGTGCTGCACTCAATATGCCAGAAAATTTGGAAAACTCAGCAGTGGCCACAGGACTGGGAAAGGTCAGTTTTCATTCCAATCCCAAAGAAAGGCAATGCCAAAGAATGCTCAAACTACTGCAGAATTGCACTCATCTCACATGCTAGTAAAGCAATGCTCAAAATGCCTATAGAATTTATCAGAAGTAACTCTATTAGATAATGTAAGCTGTATAGTTCCTCTTAGCCATATCTTATTTTTATTTGGGACTTTCAAGATTTTTCAGTGCTTCTCTATACATTATTTAATGATTCCTCACAGTGATATTGTGAAGTTGGGTTGGGCGATTTTACTTTCCCAAAAATGCAGGAGAAGCAAGCTTAAAACAGTTATAGTTCAAGTTAAATCTGCTGTCCAAACCTTCTGGACTAGCAAGTGGTACAGTTTAAACCAGTAGCTGGTAGCATTCACCATTCTCTATTTAAATATCTTCCCATTCTGTTATTCAGCCTCTTAGTTCAGTTTTTTATCCACACAGTCATCAGGTGATCTTTGCAAAATCTTTATTAGATCCTATCATTCACTTGATTAAAATGTGGTAAATAGTTACTGCTGTACTCTAGATATAATCTCACATTTTAATATGACTGTCTTGTTCCCCTGTCTCCTTCCACCTGTGTCATATGTCACTCTGTCTCCTTGCTCACCAGGCTCCAGGCACACTGAACTTCTCTTTGTTCTTTTCACATGTAACTAAAGACTTTCTACTTGCTACTCATTCTGCCTATAGAACTGATCCCTTTTCTTTACCAAGTAACTCCCAGTCATCACAGAGGCCTCAGTTTGTATATTAATTCCTCAGAGAAGCCTTTCCCTAACACACTGGGCAAAATCGGTTCCTCTGGCTGTCATCTTTCAGCAAACCCTTAATTATCCATCAGTTTGTATTGATATATTTGTCTGTGTGATAGTTCATGTAGTACCTGCCACGTCCACTAGAGACTAAGTCTACTGCAGCCAGGAATAGTGTCTTTTGGATTCTTGGCTTGTCTCTTCTAGTGTCTGGCACATAGTACCTGTGCGGTAAACATTTGTGGTGTAAGTGAATTAATATGTCCATGAGCGTGTGTGTATAGCTCTTTTTCTAAGAAGAGTTGTATTAAATTAGGAAATAATGACAGTACCTATAGATTTTTCTCCGTTTCCTGGTAACATATAGTTAGGAGGCTTTTTTGATACTCAAAACAATGTAAGCAACTCAGGAAAATTAGCAAAATAAGAGTTAAAAAAAATAAAATGAGTTATCCAGGGGAATGGTGGTATCTCCTTTGCTAGAGGTTTAGTTAGAGGATAATGATTGAGGAAATTTAAGACTATGTGAAGGCTATGAGCTAAAGATGTGATCAAAAGACTTGGAATTAAGAGAGTTTTCTTGGGACTTCCCTGGAAGTCCAGTGTTTTAGACTTTGCCTCCCAATGCAGGGGATGGTGGGTTTGATTCCCGGTCCCAGAGCTAAGATCCCATGGCCTTGTGGCCAAAAAACCATAGCATAAAACAAAAGCAATATTGTAACAAATTCAATAAAGATTTTTAAGAAAATGGTCCACATCAAAACAAAAACTTAAAAAAAGTATGTAAAACACTTTTTTTTGGTTTTTATGCTTGATTCTATGTTGAAGGTCCAACTATTTTCTTATGCCCAAAGAAGGAAAGGAGAAGGAAATGGCAACCAGCTCCGGTATTCTTGCCTAGAGAATTCCATGGACAGAGTAACCTAGTGGGCTATATACAGTCCATGGGTTGCAAAAGCTGGACACGGCTGAGAGACTAATACTTACTTAAAGAGGAAAGAGCTTTGGAATCCTCCTCTTGATTCAGAGTTCTTTTTCTCCACCATGATATATAGCTCTGCTGTAATATGACATATCTGTTTCTAAAAATCATTGCACAGGGCTTGTAGGAAAAATGGAAACAGGGACACAATACTGAAAAACTGTAAGTGACACTTTAAAAAAATAGGCATCAAATAAAAATGGCAGCTAAGTTTTACAGTGTTAAATGGTTAAGATATACAGAAATAACACAAGAAATATGGCACTTGACCTTGAAAGGACGTGCAGTTTGCTTGTGGGAGTGATCATGGGAAGGGCTGCAGCTTGTGAGTTATTGTAAAGCAGTGGAAAGAAGGCTGTGTGAGATCAGAGGGCAAGTGTTACCGTCAAACGTGGATGGGGTGACTCACGACACACATGGCGGGCTGAGTGTGGACTGAATATTTCTAACTGGGTTCATTCAGGTGCAGTTTCTGTGTTCACTTATGTTTCTCATGAATGAAATTGGGTCTAAGAGAGTAGCGTCATTCTCAGACTGTCTGTCCATTGTGCTGGGATAAATTTGTCTTTTTAAACTAAGTGTTAAAAGGTGATCTAAGATGGTAATGTAGGAAGATGCTGGACTCACCTCCTCCCACAGACACTCCAAAACTAGGCTACGTATGGAACAATTCCCTCTGAAAAAGACTCTCAGACTAGCTTAACTTTTTCATCATATCAAGTGAGAAAAAGGCCCCATCAAGGTGGGTAGAAGCAGATACCTGACCCTGCCTTAAACCCCACACCCTGGCGTGGTGACCCACAACTGGGAGGGAACTCATAAATCCTGAACTTCTTCCTCAGGAATGGGAAGTCTGTACCCCACATCGGGTACCCCAACTCAGGACTTGCGCCTGAGAGACGAGCCCCCAAATCATCAGACTTTGAAAGCCAGTGGGGCTCATGATCATGAGACCCAAAGAGCTATAGTGAACTGGAAAACTGCGCTTAAAGGACTCATTCACCCCAGGGCACAGCACAGAGGTGGCAGTTAGAAAAGCACCCAGACTGTGTGTTAAGATTTGTTTGCTGATCGTTAAATGTTTAAGTGCCTGCCAGAGGGGAAGGGGCCTATTCGAATTCTGACTAGGAATGGAGGCACTGGCCAGTGGCATCCTTGTACTCTTCCTCTGACTCACTAAAGCCTGCAGGCACCATCTCTTCTTTTCTTCTTGGAAGGTGGCATCTATGTGGTCTCTCCCTGCCAGCTCCTCAGTGCCAATGTCTCAAGGTGGGAGCTGTCACACACAGCTGGTGTCCTGGATTTTTATGTCTGGTATACAGTTTTCTGGCAGCAACCCAGGGGACCGCCCTTGGGCACCTGGCTCTAACAGCTTGCTTTCTTGGGTTCATGGGAGTGTAACAGTCAGAGACAGTTCTTAGCAGGCTGCCACCCCCAGGGCACAGATAGCAGATTGTAACACCCCTGGTCTTTCTGAGGAGGCCCATTTCCTTGCCCAGAAGCTCCTGGCCTGGCACACTCCTCGCGACCCAGGGAAAGGCTCTCGGGATGAAAGCTGGTGGACACAGTCTTCATCCTCTCACTCTCCCTCACTCTAGCTTTCTGGTATCTCCCAGAAAAAGAGCTTGTACCCTTGTCTGGTACCCTCATTTCTGCAGCAGCCACAAAGGGACACCGGTATATCACCTGGCTCTAGAAGTCAGCAGGGCTTACACTTGTGGGTCTCACAGAATGATAACCACTGGAGAAAGCATTTTTAAATAGCTACCACCTGAGGGCACAGCAAGAGGCAACAGACCCAGGAACTCAATCTTTCTGTGAAAGACTTATCAGCATAGCTGCAGTATGAGGGGCATTCTTCTAATTAAACACACATCAGAGGACTGACTTCAGATCTTTCAAAGACCTTAGAGGGCAGATGCTCTCTTCACACTCTGTACTGTGCCTCAGAATGCCAGTGTCTCTTGGAAGATAGCTCTAACCTGTGTCTGGTGCCCCAGTTTTTGTGGGCATAGGGGAAGCTCCTTGACTGCCTGGCTTTGGTAGCCAGAGGGGCTTGCATTGTGAAGTCCCACAGATCTGTAACAATCAGAGGCAATTCTCAGGACACTGCACAAACACTAGAGTGAAATACATTTATTTAGTCTTTCTGTGAAAGAGGCCTATTTACTTATCCTGGAGCCTCAGCCTGAGGGACAGCTTCAGGTTTACCACTCGTCTAGAGGCTGTGGCGGTAGTCTTGGGAACAGACACTGCTGCTGCTGCTAAGTCGCTTCAGTCGTGTCCAACTCTGTGCGACCCCATAGATGGCAGCCCACCAGGCTCCCCCATCCCTGGGATTCTCCAGGCAAGAACACTGGAGTGGGTTGCCATTTCCTTCTCCAATGCACAAAAGTGAAAAGTGAAAGTGAAGTCGCTCAGTCGTGTCCAACTCCTAGCGACCCCATGGACTGCAGCCTACCAGGTTCCTCCGTCCATGGGATTTTCCAGGCAAGAGTACTGGAGTGGGTTGCCATTGCCTTCTCCAGGGAACAGACAGTAGTGACTTCCAAATACATTCATCTAGAGCCCTGAATATTGCAACTGTTGCCAAGAGGATGTATCTAGAGTGCCTGGTCTGGAGCCAGCAGGGTTTACAATTGCATTCCCAAAGGAACTTGAACATTTGCATATGTCAAAAGCTACTGCCTGAGGGGTCTGGCTTCCAAGCACCCTGAAACTAGGTGCTGACTGAGATCTTTCCCTTTATAACATTGACAGTTCTTGGCACACCACCGCCACCTGCGAGCCACTAAAAAATAATAAGGCAGACTACCTGGCCAATTACAGAGTTTCATGAGAAAGCCAAGATCTAGGGAAAGAAGGCCACTCCTTCAAGGTGGGTAGAGGCAAGAGTTTCACTTAATACACAGAAACGATCATAAAGAGTCAAGCAAAATAAGGAAACAGAAAAATATTTTCCAAATGAAAGAATAAGGTAAGACCTCAGAAAAAACCTAAATGAAGTGGAGATGAGTAATTTACCCAATAAAGGATTCAAAGTAGTGGTCATAAAGGTGCTAACCAAACTTGGGAGAAGACTAGATGAACAGAGTAAGAACATTGATGGAGATAGAAAAAAATAAGAAATTACCAAACAGAAATCAGAGAGCTGAGGATCAAAGTAACAAATGAAAAATACACTAGATGAGTTCATCAGCAGACTAGATGAAGCAGAAGAAGGGATCAGTGATCTTGAATACAGGGCAAAGGAATTCATCTAAGCAGATCAGAAGAAAAAAAGAATTTGAAAAAAGGAAGAGAGCTTAAGGGACTTATTAGACAACATCAAGCAGACTAACATGTCTACTTCAAGAAAAAAGAAATATCTCAAATAAACAACCTAACTTTATATCTTAAGGAACTAAAAAAAGATAAACCAACTAAGCTTAAAGTTCATAGCTGGAAAGATGTAACAAAGATCAGAGTGGAGATAAATGATATCTAAAAGTTTCTAAACTAAAAAATGTTGACTAAAAAGACAACGGAAAATATCAATGAAACTAAGAGCTGATTCTTTGAAAATAATTATTGACAAACCTTTAGCTAGACTTACCAAGTAAAAAAGAGAGGACTAAATTAAGTAAACATCAAAAATGAAAGAGGAGACATTACAATTCATACCACAGAGATACAAAATATATTGACAGATGACTGTGAAGAATTATATGTCAACAGATTGGACAATCTAGAAGAAATTGATAAATTCTAGAGACATATGACCTTCCAAGATTGAATCACAAAGAAACAGAAAAGCTAAATAGAGTGCTTACCAGGAAGAAACTGGATGAATAATCAACAACTTCCCAAAGAACAAAAATTCAAAACTGAATCCTACCAAACATTCAAGGAAGAATGAATACCAATCCTTCTCAAACTTAAAAAAAAAATAGAATAGGAGGTAACATTTCCAAATTCATTTTAAAAGACCGGTATTACCATGATACTAAAACCAGGCAAAAAAAGAAAAGAAAATTACAGGGCTTTAATGAACATAGATGCAAAAATCCTCAACAAAATCTTAGTAAACTGAATACAACAATGCACTAAAAAGGTCATTCACCATGATCAAGTGAGATTTATTCCAGAGGTGCAAATTTAGTTCAGCATCTACAAATGAGTCAACATGATACACCATGTTATCAAGCTGAAGAATAAAAATCATATGATCATTTGAATATCCATAGAAAAAGCATTTAACAAAATTCAGCATGTATTTATAATAAATACTTTTAATGGTGTAGATGGAGCATGCCTCAGCATAATAAAAGGCTGTAAATGACAAGCCTGTGATAATAACTAATATTAATACTCAACAGTGAAAAGCTGAAAGTTTCTCCTCTGATAATCAGAGCAGCACGAAGATGTCCACTCTTGCCACTTTTATTTGGCATATTATTGAAAGTTTCAGCCAGAACAGTTAAAAAAGAAGGAGAAATAAAAGACATCCAAATTGGAAAGGAAAAGAACCCTGTCACTATTTGAAGAAGACATCATTTTATATATCAAAAATTCCAAAAACTACCAAAAAAAAACAACAAAAAAAAACCCAAACTGTTACAAGTAATAAATTCAGTAAAGTTTCAGGATACAAATCAGTATACAGAATTCCAGTGCATTCTTCTACACTAACAATAGACTATCAGAAATAGAAATTAAGGAAATAATCCCATTTACAATTACATAAAAAATAGTAAAATACCTAGGGAATAATTTAACCAAGGAGTTGAAAGGCATATATATTGAAAACTATAAGACACTAATGAATGTAACTGAAGACACAAGTAATGGCAAATATACTAATTCTCATGGATTGGAAGAATTAATATTAAAATGTCTATAATACCAAAAACAGTCTACAGATTCAATGCAATCCCTATTAAAATTCCAGTGACATTTTTCACAGAAATAGAACAAGCAATCCTAAAATTTGTATGAAACTGCAAAGGCCCTGAATAGCTAAAGCAATCTTGAGAAAGGAGATTAAAGCTGGAGGCATCATGCTAAAATTATATTGCAAAGCTATAGTAATTAAAACAGTATGGTATTGGCATAAACACAGACACATAGATTAATGGAGTTGAATAGAGAGCCCAGAAATATAGCCACACATGCTGTTGCTGCTAAGTCGCTTCAGTCGTGTCTGATTATGTGAGACCCCAAAGACAGCAGCCCACCAGGCTCCGCCATCCCTGGGATTCTCCAGGCAAAAACACTGGAGTGGGTTTTCATTTCCTTCTCCAAAGCATGAAAGTGAAAAGTGAAAGTGAAGTCGCTCAGTCGTGTCCAACTTGTTGCGTCCCCATGGACTGCAGCCTACCAGGCTCCTCCATCCATGGGATTTTCCAGGCAAGAGTACTGGAATGGGTTGCCATTGCCTTCTCCGATAGCCACACATACATGGTCAATAAAAAGCAGAGACATTACTTTGCTGATAAAGGTCATAGAGTCAAAGTTATGGTTTTCCAGTAGTCATTTATGGATGTGAGAGTTGGACCATAAAGAAAGCTGAGCACCAAAGAATTGATGCTTTTGAGCTGTGGTGTTGGAGAAGACTTTTGAGAGTTCCTCTGACAGCAAGGAGATCCAATCAGTCAATCCTAAAGGAAATCAATCCTGAATATTCATTGGAAGGACTGATGCTGAAGCTGAAACTCCAATAATATGACCACCTAATGTGAAGAGCCAGCTCATTAGAAAACACCCTGATTTTGGGAAAGATTGAAGGCAGGAGGAGAAGGGGACAATAGAGGGATGCGACAGTTGGATGGCATCACCAACTTGATGGACATGAGTTTGAGCAAGCTCTGGGAGATGATGAAGGAGAAGGAAGCCTGGTGTGCTGCAGTCCATGGGGTCGCAAAGAGTTGGATGCAGCTGAGCAACTGAACAACAACAGCATGGTAAATAAATTTATGACAAGCTAAGACCAAAATGGGGAGAGAATCTCTTTAATAAATGGTTTTGGAGGAAACGAATATTCACATGCAAAAGAATGAAACTAGACTACTCTTTTATAACACACACAAAAATTAACTCAAAAAGTGTTAAAGGCTTAATGGAATGTAAATCCTGAAACCATAGAATTCCTCAAAGTGGAAAGCTCCTTGACATTGGTCTTGGTGATGATCTTTTGAATCTGTTACCAAAAGCAGAAACACACAAGTGGGACTACATCAAACTAAAGAGCTTCTGCACAGTAAAAGAAGCCATCAACAAAATAAAAAGCAATCCAATAGGAGAAACTATTTGCAAGTCATCTATCTGGAAAAGGGTTGATATCCAAAATACATAAAACTGAGTCTGGAAGGAACCCTGGGCTTTGAATTTTTGTTATTGTTGTATGTGCACTCATTCGCTACAGTCCTGTCTGACTCTTTGAGACCCTATGAACTTTACCCTGTCAGTTTCCTCTGTCAATGGGATTCTCCAGAAAAATGTTATGGAGTGGGTTGCCATGCCCTTCTCCAGAGGATCTTCCAGGCACAGAGATCAAACCAACGTCTCCTGCATCTCCTGCACTGCTGATGCATTCTTTACCACTGAGCCACCTGGGAAGCCCCTTTGTTGTTTTTGTTTGGTCATTAAATCATGTCTGACTCTTACCACATGGTAGCCCGCCAGTCTCCTCTGTCCTTGAGATTTCCCGGAAAAGAGTACTGAAATGGGTAGCCATTTTCTCAAAGGGATCTTCCCAGTCCATTCAATTCAGTTCGGTTGCTCAGTCTTGTGTGACTCTTTGCAACCCCATGGACTGCAGCAGGCCAGGCCTCCCTGTCCATCACCAACCCCCAGAGTTTACTCAAACTCATGTCCATTGAGTCGGTGATGTCATCCAACCATCTCATCCTCTGCCGTATCCTTCTCCTCCCACCTTCAGTCTTTCCCAGCATCAGGTCTTTATAGATGAGTCAGTTCATCAAATCAGGTGGCCAAAGTATTGGAGTTTCAGCTTTAACATCAGTCCTTTCAATGAATATTCAGGACTGATTTCCTTTAGGATGGACTGGTTGGATCTTCTTGTAGTCCAAGAGACCCTCAAGAGTCTTCTCCAACTCCACAGTTCAAAAGCATCAATTCTTTGGCGCTCAGCTTTCCTAAAAGTCCAACTCTCACATCCATACATGACTACTGGAAAAACCATAGCTTTGACTAGATGGACCTTTGTTGGCAAAGGAATGTCTCTGCTTTTTAATATGCTGTCTAGGTGGGTCGTAGCTTTTCTTCCAAGGATCAAGTGTCTTTTAATTTCATGGCTGCAGTCACCATCTGCAGTGATTTTGGAGCCCCCCCAAAATAAGATCTGTCACTGTTTCCATTGTTTCCCCATCTATTTGCCATGAAGTGATGGGGCCGGATGCCATGATCTTTGTTTTCTGAATGTTGAATATTAAACCAACTTTTTCACTCTCCTCTTTCACTCTCATCATGAGGCTCTTTAGTTCTTCACTTTCTGCCATAAGTGTGGTGTCATCCACATATCTAAGGTTACTGATATTTCTCCTGGCCATCTTGATTCCAGCTTGTACTTCATACAGCCCAGAGTTTCTCATGATGTACTCTGCATATGTTAAATAAGCAGGATGACAATAAACAGCCTTGATGTACTCTTTTCCCAATTTGGAACCAGTCTGTTGTTCCGTGTCTTTTTCTAACTGTTGCTTCATGACCTGCATACATGACCTGCATACAGTTTTCTCAGGAGGCAAGTCATGTGGTCTGGTAGTCCCATCTCTTTAAGAATTTTCCAGTTTGTTGTGGTCACTCAGTCAAATGATTTGGCATCATCAATAAAACAGAAGTAGATGTTTTTCTGGAACTCTCTTGCTTTTTTGATGATCCAGCAGATGTTGGCAATTTGACCTCTGGTTCTTCTGCCTCTTCTAAATCCAGCTTGAACATCTGGAATTTCATGATTCACATACTGTTGAAGCCTGGCTTGGAGAATTTTGAGCATTACTTTTCTAGCATGTGAGATGAGTGCAATTGTGCAGTAGTTTCAGCATTCTTTCTCATTGCCCTTCTATGGGATTGAAATGAAAACTGACCTTTTCCAGTCCTGTGGCCACTGCTGAGTTTTCCAAATTTCCTGGCATATTGAATGCAGCACTTTAACAGCATCGTCTTTGAGGATTTGAAATAGCTCAATAGGAATTCCATCACCTCCACTTGCTTTGTTCGTAGTGATGCTTCCTAAGGCCCTCTTGACTTCGAATTCCAGATTGTCTGGCTCTAGGTGAGTGATCATACCATCATGATTATCTAGGTTGTGAAGATCTTTTTTGTATAGTTCTTCTGTGTACTCTTGCCACCTCTTCTTAATATCTTCTGCTTCTGTTGGTCCATACCATTTCTGTCCTTTACTGTGCCCATCTTTGCATAAAATGTTCCCTTGGTATCTCTAATTTTCTTGTGGAGATCTCTAGTCTTTCCCATTCTATTGTTTTCCTCTATTTCTTTTTTTTTTTAATTTTATTTTTAAACTTTACATAATTGTATTAGTTTTGCCAAATATCAAAATGAATCCGCCACAGGTATACATGTGTTCCCCATCCTGAACCCTCCTCCCTCCTCCCTCCCCATACCATCCCTCTGGGTCGTCCCAGTGCACTAGCCCCAAGCATCCAGTATCGTGTATCGATTTCTTTGCACTGATACTGAAGGCTTTCTTATCTCTCCTTGCTACTCCTTGGAACTCTGCATTCAAGTGTGTATATCTTTTCTTTCCTCATTTGCTTTTCGCTTCTCTTCTTTGCACAGCTATTTATAAAGCCTCCTCAGACAACCACTTTGCCTTTTTGCATTTCTTTTTCTTGGGGATAGTCTTGATCCCTGTCTCCTGTAAAGGGTCACAAACCTCCGTCCATAGTTCATCAGGCACTCTGCCTATCAGATGTAATGCCTTGAATCTATTTCTCAGTTCCACTGCATAATGATAAGGGATTTGATTTGGGTCATACATGAGTGGTCTAGTGGTTTTCTCTCTTTTCTTCAATTTAAGTCTGAATTTGGCAATAAGGATTCATGATCTGAACCACAGTCACCTCCTGGTCTTGTTTTTGCTGACTGTATAGAGTTTCTCCATCTTTAATTGCAAAAAATACAATCAATCTGATTTCAGTATTGAGCATATGGTGATGTCCATGTGTAGAGTCTTCTCTTTTGTTGTTGGAAGAGGGTGTTTGCAATGACCAGTGCATTCTCTTGGCAAAACTCTATTAGCCTTTGCCCTGCTTCATTCTATACACCAAGGCCAAATTTGCCTGTTACTCCAGGTATTTCTTGAATTCTTACTTTTACATTCCAGTCCTCTATAATGAAAAGGACATCTTTTTTGGGTGTTAGTTCTAGAAGGTCTTATTGGTCTTCATAGAACCATTCAAGTTCAGCTTCTTCAGCATTATTGGTTGGGGCATAGACTTGGATTACTATGATATTGAATGGTTTGCTTTGGAAACGAACAGAGATCATTCTGTCATTTTTGAGATTACATCCAAGTACTGCATTTTGGACTCTTTTGTTCACTGTGAGGGCTACTCCATTTCTTCTAAGGGATTCTTGCCCACAGTAATAGATATAATGGTCATTTGAGTTAAATTCTCCCATTCCAGTCCATTTTAGTTCACTGATTCATAAAATGTTGATGTTCACTCTTGCTATCTCCTGTTTGACCACTTCCAATTTACCTTGATTCACGAACCTAACATTCCAGGTTCCTATTGCAATATTGCTCTTTACAGCATCGGACTTTACTTTCATCATCAGTCACATCCACAACTGGATGTTGTTTTTGCTTTGGCTCCATCTTTTCATTCCTTCTGGAGTTATTTCTCCACTGATCTCCAGTAGCACATTGGGCACCTACTGACCTGGGTAGTTCAGCTTTCATTGTCATATCTTCTTGCCTTTGCATACTGTTCATGGGATTCTCAAGGCAATACTGAAGTGGTTTGCCATTCTCTTCTCCAGTAGATCACATTTTGTCAGAACTCTCCACCATGATTCATTCATCTTGGGTGATCCTACAGGGCATGGCTCATAGTTTCACTGAGTTAGACAAGACTGTGTGGTCCATGTGATCAGATTGGTTAGTTTTCTGTGATTATGGTTTTAGTCTCTCTGCCCTCTGATTGGGAAGGATAAGAGGCTTATAGCAGCTTCCTGATGGGAAAGTCTGACTGAGGGGGAAACTGGGTTTTGTTCTGATGTGTGGGGCCATACTCAGTAAAACTTTAATCCAATTTTGTGCTGATGGTAGGGCTGTGTTCCCTCCCTGTAATTTACCTGGGGCCACCTAGACAGCTTATGAAAAAGCAGAGACATTTCTTTGCCAACAAAGATCCATCTAGTCCAAGCTATGGTTTTTCCAGTAGTCATGTATGGATGTGAGAGTTGGACTTTTAGGGAAGCTGAGCGCCAAAGAATTGATGCTTTTGAACTGTAGTGTTGGATAAGACTCTTGAGAGAGTCCCTTGGACTGCAAGGAGATCCAACCAGTCCATCCTAAATGAAATCAGTCCTGAATATTCATTGGGAGGACTGATGCTGAAACTGAAACTCCAGTAGTTTGGCTATCTGATTGGAAGAACTGACTCATTTGAAAAGACCCTGATGCTGGGAAAGATTGAAGGTGGGAGGAGAAGGATACGGCAGAGGATGACATGGTTGGATGGCATCACCAACTCAATGGACATGAGTTTGAGTAAACTCTGGGAGTTGGTGATGGACAGGGATGCCTGGCTTGCTACAGTCCATGGGGTCACAAAGAGTCGGGGACAAATGAGTGACTAAACTGAACTGAAACTGTGAAGATAATGGCGACCTCCTTCAAAAGGCTCATGCATGCACTGCTACACTAGTGCCCCCACCCTTGCAGCAGGCCACCACCGACCCATGCCTCCACTGGAGACTCCTGGACACTCACAGATGAGTCTGGGTCAGTGTCTTGTGGGGTCACTTCTTCTTTCTCCTGGGTCCTGGTGCTCACAAGGTTCTGTTTGTGACCTCCATGCATCTGTTTCCCCAGTCCTGTGTAAGTTCTGGCGGCTCTGTGGTGGGGTTAATGGCAATGTCCTCCAAGAAGACTTATGATGCACTCTGGTCTACTACACTCAGAGCCTTTGCCCCTGTGGCAGTCTACTGCTGACCCATACCTCCACAAGAGACACTTAAACACAGTTCTGTCTTAGTCTCTGTGGGGTCTCTGGGTCCTGGTGTACACATGGTTTGTTTGACCCCTATAAGTCTCTCTGGCGTGTATGTGGTTTGATTCTAAATGCAATTTACCCCCTCTTACCATCTTACTGGGAGAAGGCAATGGCACCCCACTCCAATACTCTTGCCTGGAAAATCCCATGGATGGAGGAGCCTGGTAGGCTGCAGTCCATGGGGTCGCTAAGAATCGGACACGACTGAGCGACTTCACTTTCTCTTTTCACTTTCATGCATTGGAGAAGGAAATGGCAACCCACTCCAGTGTTCTTGCCTGGAGAATCCCATGGATGGAGAAGCCTGGTAGGCTGCAGTCCATGGGGTCGCACAAAGTCAGACATGACTGAAGCGACTTAGCAGCAGCAACCATCTTACTGGGGCTTCTCCTTTGCCACTGGGTGTGGGGTATCTCCTCAAAATCTCTCCAGCACCACACAGCTGATGCTCCTGACCCAATAGAGCAGGCTTTTTATGCAGGAGAGAGAATATAGTCAAAGTTGCCGATGCACAGAGTGTGAAGTATTTTTAGAAGACCTTGATTTTTTTTTCCAGAAATGGTCTGTTTCATTCATGGCCCTCAGAAGAATTTTTTATTCCATGAATGATACAGTGGATCAGGTTTCATCTAGGTAATTCAATGTACAGAGTCATAGTGTTTGATTTATTTAGAGATTCAAGTCTCTGCTTCCATTCTTTCCCTTGAAGAATGTTGGTCCCTGATAATCAGGCATTGTCTTTGATTATCATTGTTGATTATATATGCTATACACAAAGTACTTAATTTAGTAATATCTATAACCATAATAGCATGACATGCTTTAAAAAAAGAAAAGGCAGCAACAACAGCAAAACAAAAACAAAAAAAGTTGTTAGTTTTAGCTGAGTCCATAATGTCAGGATCTGAGCATGTGTGCTTTTTACCTGTTCCTGAAGTGGGATTTTGCTGAACCATTTATCCTGGGTCATCCAGTCCCTCTTTTTAACACCTGATGTCCATTTATGAGAAGCTCATTTTCTGGGATTACAAATAAACCACTTTATTTGTAATTTATAAATTACAAATTTATACATTGTAATCACTGGTTTGTGATTTAACCAGTTTCTATCTGTGAAAATCTATTTGGGCAAATACAAAATAGTTCTTTAACCTTATCCTCATCAGCTCCATGGTATAATTAAGTTGTAATGTCTGTATATAATACAGAAATGTTCCCTTTAAAGTATTACCAGAGATTGAAGAGATGAAATCATTCTCAACAGCCAACAATAAACTTACTCGTTACTACTCAAAATGGTATGCATTTGCTAGTATGGCATTATTCAGTCATCGGTCTTCATCTCTGCCTAGGAAGCCACCTGATTTGGTGGAAATCATTCAGGCATTGGAGTCAAATCGGCCAGGATTGAATACTTGTTACCTTATTTGTTTTTATGACAAACTACTTTGATGTCTTGGATCCTTGGTTTCCTAGATAACAAGAGATTAATACTAGAACCTACTTCATGAGGTTGCAATGAGGACGAAATTAATTAATATATAAAGTCCAAGGTAGGATTTAGTAACCAAAAGTGACTACTAATTATTTTTTAGTAATATTTAAGAAACACCTTCTTAAAAGCCATCCCCTGTGTGCCTTTTACAGCATGAGAAGCTGATACATGAATTGGAAGAGGAGAGACACTTGCGTCTTCAGAGTGAGAAGCGCTTGCAGGAGGTGACACTAGAGTCTGAGCGCAACAGAATTCAGATGCGAGGCCTGCAGCAGCAGTTCTCCAGGTACTGTTCTGTCCAGAGCATCTTGCTTCCTGAGGTGCATTGCTCCCCATACCAGTTACACCTTTGCTTGAATTTCCACTGTGCAAGCTCGTGTTATATTTGAGAAGCTAATGACCAACAGTTTAGCTTCTAGCCAGGCCATCCAATTGCATTTGGACCAGTCTTCTGGAACTTTCCATGTGTACCTCAGACTTGAATTTGTTGAATTTAGTTATCTTTTCTTCCCTAATGGCTCTTCAAAGTATCTTTCCAAAGTAAGATGAGTGGGCTGTGTGGCCTACAGGTGTGATCTGGGAAAGCCCAGCCAGGAGGATGCAGTTTTACTGGGCTTATTGTCCGATTCTCAGGTAGAGAGAGTGTGAATCTTCCAGTAAACTCTTACTCTTTATTTAGAGAAATTTTTAGAATCTGTTAAAATTATAATCAGCGTTTTCCTTTAAAAAACATAACTTGAATTCAAAACAATTTGGATAAAGTAACTCTTTGGTTTAATGTCAGCACAGTAAAAATCTTTCAACTTTCAAATATGGTTAATATGAGGCCAGGTAAAGTTCCAACCTATTATTTAAAATCTCTTCAGTTTCACAGAAGAAACACAAACTTGTGTGATTACAGTCCTAGAATCGGATCTAGGCACCCTATGAGGGACTTTGCTTTCATTTTTGTGTTTTACTTCACTTTGCAAAAACCAGGAAAATAATTTTTAACTCTTTTCTCCCTCATAAGGCGGTCTCAGATTCAAATTTTAAAAGTTGCCCTAAGATTTTCTTCAGCAAGCTCTGTCTTGCCTTGGATTTACCATTGGGATTTGGATAAAATTGGTGATGGATAATTTTGCTTCCTCATCATGAGGCTTTTCTATTGGTAACAGTTTTATCTGTGTGGCAGGAAGAATTTGAGCCTTTGGATGATTTATCTCATGGTGGCTCATACCATGAATGTGTGCGATTTTGGTTTAGAGGCATCTTGGAGGAATAGGGTAGAAAGGATGGATGACTCCTATGTGTTCAGAATCATAATTTAACACCCTGTTCAACTCTTGGAGCCCATGATAATACAGGTGCTGTAGAAAAGCACCAGTCAATACTTTAACAAATGCATGTCCCACCCCTCACAGGCTATTACTTATGCAGCCTTGTGCTCAATTTTTCATTGTGTTTGATGGCAACTCTCACTTTGTGTCTCCCACCTTGAAATAATAGCTCTTCCCCCACCCCCTGAAGCAACTTTGAAACAAGTACCGCTTTGTAATCCTTGCCATTTTAATGCTATAAGAAAGGAGGGTGCAGATCCTGCTACCCTTGTACCATCTAATTGAGATGTCTCTGTATTCAAGCTATTGATTTACAGAACGTGAGGCATCAGCACAGTAAATTATTTTCCTATGATGCCAGGCCATCTGCTGTAAATCAGATGACAATCCCATACAGATTTGAGTTGTACAAGAGTGGATGCTACATCCTAGGCTGAAAAAGAAGATAATTATTTGTAAAACAAATAGTGGTTTGTTTTACGTACTGCTTTTGTGAAGATTTTTTTTCCCCTCAACATAATCAGTTTTCTTGGTAAGCTTCTTTGACACTGAAAGTTCAAGGCCAGTTACAGCCAGACAACTAATATAAATCAGCAAAAGATGGGGGAGAAAGCATATGTAACAGAGAAGATAATTACAGAATAATTCAAGTAGACACACTAAACCGCTACTGATGGCCTTTCACATTTTAAACTTTGGTTTGTAAGATGTCTCTAGTTAGGCTTATTTAAACAGTCCTGTTGCTGTACTCTAAGTCTTTATAAATTCCTCACTACTACAAAACATGTCTACAGCATATCACCCTGAGACATTTGTTGCTGTTGTTCAGTTGCTAAGTCGTGTCCAACTCTTTGTGACCCCATAAACTGCATGTACCAACCTGGGGCATGGTCAGTATCTAAATGGTCATGTAAATAAGTTCTATAATTCAAATAATTGTATTGAATTTAAAACTTTTATAGTCAACAAGTCTTTTTATTTTTAGTACATGATATCTGAGGTGTACTGTAGACATACTTTGGGTATTTTTAAAAATAATGTAATAGTCTATCTTTTCAAAGGACATGATGTGACTTACAATAAAAGGCAGTTTTACAATAAGACTATTAAAATAAAAACAGAAAATGAAGACCACGAAAGGGAAGCATGCTTTCTGAGAGTGGGCACTTAATTTAGCTCTAGATTCATGGCAGACATGATTAAAAGGAAAACGCAAGAGGACATGTAATTATTACCTCAGAGACAAAGGCTACTACTCTTTTGAAACATTGTCTTTCGCAGTAAACTCATAGTGGAATGCACTTCATAGACCCCTCCAGAGATGGCATTGAAGGATATGATAGACAATGGTCCAAGATAGTGCAAATTATGATTAATTCATAAAAGTATTACTGTGTCTGCTATGTCACTTATGTCTATGAAGTTAAGCAGCTTCACACTACATGAATTAGGAATGTTTGGTCCATGTCTGTGTGAAAACAAGTAAAATAGGCAGAACTTCACTGCTCAGTGTTCTCAAGCATTATATCTCAATTTCATGGGGACAAGTAAGTATACATGTGTTGTATCTTTCTAATACTCTTTTATGAACCTAGAGCACAGAGGTATGGGATATTGAGGCCTGGGCTGAGTTGAATGAGGTATTTTTAAGGTATTTTTGATCATACTGTATCCATGGGAGAATCTAAACAGTAGTCAAGGAGATTCTGAGGCTCAGGTTCAGGAATGACATGAGGCATTAAAGGGAAAAAATGAATAATGAAGTTAGAAGATAGGACAATTAGGTACATGTGTGAAGAGAGTTCAGGTGTCAGAATGAACGATTCAGAATGATTTGGAGGCTTGATTTTATACAATTTCATTTAGATGATGGGCTTGGTGGCTTAGAAGCACTGGGCAAACCTGGTTGTGATTATCTGTGGTAATGAGTAACGAGATCACTTAGGTGCTAAAAATCTATTAAAGTGTTAAAGGACTAGTTCTCTTTTATGTCACCACCAAACCTTCATCTATAAGCCCTTCCTCCCTCTTGACCTCTGATTAGGGTATAATGATTAGCAGGAGTCCAGAATTTGGGCAATTAAAAAAAAAAAAAATGTGGCCAGAGGTTACATAATTATCTATAAGCTCATAAATCAGAAATTGCCTTCACTGACGGTGATTCAGGCAGCCATAACAAACTTGATGTAGACCATTTACCTTCTTTAATGTAAATTCAGAGAAGAAAAGGGATGCTGTCAAATTTAGCCTTCCCCATAGATGAAGGCATAAATCAAGCCAGATGCAATAAGAAGTACTTAAAGGCAGGTGGCGGTGTCATTAGGGCTACCCCTTCCTTCTCTTATTATTTAGTGATTAAATCAAAGATGCTTTCCAGATGTCAGAGTGATTGTTTAACCCATTGTCTGTGTTGTATACATGTCTGGACATATTTTATGTGGGGTTAGCTTTGTGATTCTTCCCTATAATTCTATAATTTTCTTTGCACTGTTTGAACTGTGATTGTCAAGCCAGCCAAGGTCAATGGTGCAAACTGAGGCTATGGCACTTCCTTCCTTCCTGTGTAAAGAGAATTAGTGTTTGAACCCCAGTTTCATTACTCCTGCAATGGCTCAGTAGGTAAAGAATCCTCCTGCAATTCAGGAGACATGGGTTCAGTCCGTGGGTCAGAAGGATCCCCTGGAGGAGGAAATAGCAATCCACTCTAGTATTCTTGCCTGGGAAATCCCTGGCAGGCTACAGTCCAAAGGGTTGCAAAGAGTCGGACATGACTGAGTGAGCGAGCACAACTCATTACTCCACCTTGAGTGAATGAAGTGGCATTGACCAGGTGGGGTGTATTGAAGTGGAGTAATGGCCACAGGACTGGAAAAGGTCAGTTTTCATTCCAATTCCAAAGAAGGGAAATGCCAAAGAATGCTCAAACTACTGCACAATTGCACTCATCTCACACTAGCAAAGTAATGCTCAAAATTCTCCAAGCCAGGCTTCAACAGTATGTGAATTATGAAGTTCCAGATGTTCAAGCTGGATTTAGAAAAGGCACAGGAACCAGAGGTCAAATTGCCAACATCCGTTGGATCATGAAAAAAGCAAGAGAGATCCAGAAAAACATGTACTTCTGCTTTATGGACTATGCCAAAGCCTTTGAGTGTGTGGATCACAACAGACCGTGAAAAATTCTTCAAGAGATGGGAATACCAGAGCACCTGGCCTGCCTCCTGAGAAATCTGTATGCAAGTCAGGAAGCAATAGTTACAACTGGACGTGGAACAACAGACTGGTTCCAAATAGGAAAAGGAGTATGTCAAGGCTTTATATTGTCACCCTGCTTATTTAACTTATATGCAGAGTACATCATGTGCAATGCCAGGCTGGATGAAGCACAAGGTGGAATCAAGACTGCCAGGAGAAATATCAATAACCTCAGATACGCAGATGACACCACCCTTATGGCAGAAAGTGAGGAAGAACTAAAGAGCCTCTTGATGAAAGAGGAGAGTGAAAAAGTTGGCTTAAAACTCAACATTCAGATAACTAAGATCATGTCATCCGGTCCCATCACTTCATGGCAAATAGATGGGGAAACAATGGAAACAGTGACAGACTTTATTTTGGGGGGCTCCAGAATCACTACAGGTGGTGACTGCAGCCATGAAATTAAAAGATGCTTACTCCTTGGAAGAAAAGTTATGACCCACCTAGACAGCATATTAAAAAACAGAGACATTCCTTTGCCAACGAAGGTCCATCTAGTCAAATCTATGGTTTTTCCAGTAGTCATGTATGGATGTGAGAGTTGGATTTTTAGGAAAGCTGCTCACCAAAGAATTGATGCTTTTGAACTGTGGAGTTGGAGAAGACTCTTGAGAGTCCTTTGGACTGCAAGGAGATCCAACCAGTCCATTCTAAAGGAAATCAGTCCTGAATATTCATTGGAAGAACTGATGCTGAATCTGAAACTCCAGTACTTTGGCCACCTGATTGGAAGAACTGACTGATATATAAAGACTCTGACGCTGGGAAAGATTGAAGGCCAGAGGAGAAGGGTACAACAACAGAGGATGAGATGGTTGTATGGCATCACTGACTCAATGGACATGAGTTTGAGTAAACTCTGGGAGTTGGTGATGGACAGGGAGGCTTGGCTTGCTGCAGTCCATGGGGTTGCAGAGAGTCGGACACGACTGAGTGACTGAACTGAACTAATCATTAATTTCTAAAAAACAGACTTGTGAAGATATAAGCAAGTCTGCTGCTGCTGCTGCTAAGTCGCTTCAGTCGTGTCTGACTCTGTGCGACCCCATAGACGGCAGCCCACCAGGCTCCCCCGTCCCTGGGATTCTCCAGGCAAGAACACTGGAGTGGGTTGCCATTTCCTTCTCCAATGCATGAAAGTGAAAAGGGAAAGCGAAGTCGCTCAGTCTTGTCCGACTTAGCGACCCCATGGACTGCAGCCTACCAGGCTCCTCCGTCCATGGGATTTTCCAGGCAAGAGTGCTGGAGTGGGGTGCCATTGCCTTCTCCAATAAGCAAGTCTACAGAGTACTAATTTCATACAAAGCATGCATGATTTGCACAAGTATTTGTGTTGGTCTCTTAGGAAACAATCTAATCAGTGCGTAGGTTATTACTGAAAGCTGCTATTCATATTAGACAATCAAGTACTTTTATTGTATGCACAATAAGATAGAATACAGTGAAAGTGAAAATCACTCAGCTGTGTCTGACTCTTTGTGAACTGGAGTGGGTAGCCTTTCCTTTCTCAAAGGGATCTTCCCAACCCAGGGATTGAACCCAGGTCTCCCACATTGCAGGTGGATTCTTTACCAGCTGACTCACAAGGGAAGTCCAGAATCCAGTATGTGTCCTCAAAACTATAAACTCCAGGTGGAGAAGCTATATGTACATCTAAGAATCCAACAACACATTTTAAGTTTAGCTGTAAATGAAGGGACATTTGTCTAAATTCTGGACAGCCATACTTCATATTTACTAATGTATGTTTTCATGCAAAGACATGAGTCAAATCAAAAGAAATAAATAATTGAGTAGTGAAACTAGCAGTAAAAACATATGTGATCATCATGTGGAAACTCTATGCTGCAATATATATCTGAAACTTTAAATTAGAATCAACCTGGTAGACTCACCATCAGGCAGACATGTTTTGTAAGCGATCTGCAGTTAGCAAATCACATCACACCCAAAGCATCAGAAATCAGTGTTTTTCTGCGGCCATGAAATATTCCAGGCCTGTGGGTATGTGTGTGTGGGTGTGTGTGTGTTTATGCCATGCAGTGGAAATTTCAGTAACAGGAACAATTAAACTTTGTCACTCATAATTGACTAAGATACTTAAAAATCACCCAAATGGAATCCAAGCTGGCACTCTATCTCCAGAATTTCTCAGCACCTGTTTTGACCTTCTCTTGCACTGTTATCTGCTGCCTTGAAGCTGAAGCAATTTCTTTGCTTGCTGTAAGGGGATTTGGCCTCTCACAGTTGATTGCTGTGCTTAAGTGCAGTCTGCTGCTTGCTGAACTTCAAGGAGACATACATGGAGCTGGTTTTACCACTTAACTCCTTCACTGGCTGCTGTTCACATTATCATATGTCAGAGACTTTATGGAATCCTAGGGTTTATTTTCTGTTGCTCATTTGGAAGCTGTAGGCACCTGACATAGAAGTGTGTGTTGAAGAAAGTAATCAGTTCAGTTGAGTTGCTAAGTCGTGTCTGACTGTTTGCGACCCCATGAACCACAGCACACCAGGCCTCTCTATCCATCACCAACTGCCAAAGTCTACCCAAACCCATGTCCATTGAGTCGGTGATGCAATCCAACCAGCTCATCCTCCGTTGTCCCCTTCTCCTCCAGCCCGCAATCTTTCCCAGCATCAAGATCTTTTCAAGTAAGTCATCTCTTCGCATCACATGGCCAAAGTATTGGAGTTTCAGCTTCAACATCAGTCCTTCCAATGAACACCCAGGACTGATATCACTTAGGATGGACTGGTTGGATCTCCTTGCAGTCCAAAGGACTCTCAAGAGTCTTCTCCAACACCACAGTTCGAAAGCATCAAGTCTTCAGCACTCAGCTTTCTTCACAGTCCAACTCTCACATCCATACATGACTCCTGGAAAAACCATAGCCTTGACTAGATGGACCTTTGTTGACAAAGTAATGCCTCTGCTTTTTAATATGCTATCTAGGTTGGTCATAACTTTTCTTCCAAGGAGTAAGCGTTTTTTAATTTCATGGCTGCAATCACCATCTGCAGTGATTTTGAAGCCCGAAAAAGAAAGTCAGCCACTGTTTCCCCATCTATTTCCCAGAAAGTGATGGAACCAGATGTCATGATCTTAGTTTTCTGAATGTTGAGCTTTAAGCCAACTTTTTCACTCTCCTCTTTCAGTTTCATCAAGAGGCTCTTTAGTTCTTTCTCACTTTCTGCCATAAGGGTGGTGAAAGTAATACACCTTTCATTGTTCTGCCCATATATTCCTTTCTATGTCTGTATCTGTCTGGTGCATTAAAAGAACATTTTCTCTACATCTTTAGAAGGAGTGAAACATAAGAAGATGAGAAGACCTGTCAGCTGACCTTTGGGCAGTCAGCAGCACAGGGCTCTTCTGCTCCTATTTTCCATTTGCTCGTTTCCCAGAATGTTTGTCAACTTTAACCTGTCACTGAGGCTGGCTCTCCTGAGTGCCTTGTTCTCCTGATGAATGTAGAGGGTGCTTTCCTATTGATTTGGAGTTACTGGTTCCACATGATCAGCAGTATTTCTGGCTGAGACTTGTCATAAAAATGGAGGCTTCTCACTTGCTCCTCTGGGTAAATCTACCAGAAGTTTAAAATGACGTGGGACTTCCCTGGTGGTCCAGTGGCTAAGACTGTGCTCCCACTGCAGGGTCATGGAACTAGATCCCACATTCCACAGGCCACAACTAAAAAGTAAAAATGTCAAAACAACATTAGTCAAATAACTTCTCTTCAAATCTCAACAGATGGAATAAATGGCATGGCATCTTTTTAAATGCTTGGTTAACATGATAAGAATCATACTTTGATGTCAGAAATGTGTATCTTAGTGATATAGTGAATAAGTCCTCACCTGAACAAAGCAGAGACGGTCTGAAATGAATTATACAGACAATGGAAAGAAAGGAGGCCTTTTATAGCTCCCTGAGCAGCTTCTAACTTAATGTGAAACATTCCTTGATTCCCTTGTAGTTCTGCCTCTGCAAAATATGTGATGATCTCGTCAAAATTAAAAAAAAATTTTAACAGAGGTATATGTTGTTGAGTAGGCAGTGTGAAAGTTATATTGCCCGTTATTCATGTCTGATAGAAAAAACTGTATTAACATAGAATACAGTTCCAATTTCATTTCAAGGAGACCAGTCCTATGGAATATGAGGCTTTCTAATACCTCATTCTAGCCCTACTCCTAACTAGCTTAATAACTGTGGTTAAATAGTTTGACCTTTCTGGATCTCATTTCACTCATTTGTAAAATGAGGAAGTTGAATTGCATTATAGTTTTATAATGCTTTTTAGGCTTTTGAAAAGGCCATGTTTTAGAACTGAAATGCATTTCTTGAGTGAAGTTATAATTACACTATTATAAGCAGGGCTCCCTGAAGTCCTAACCACCAGGTTTCATATTGAGAACTTGAAGTGGATCATCTTATTCTCCACGTTGTGACGACAATGACGTTTTTTGGAACGGTTTCACCGTGTCCATTTTGGTTACTTGACTCTGGAGAAGTCAAGATGAGAAAACTGCCAAGCCTAGATGAAATATTTCTGTTGAGGATAGTCAGATTGAATCCTGAGAAATCTGGCTGGTAAAAGGAAGCAAAGATCCTCTGCTATGAACATAACCATTATTGCTCTCAGCTCTGATATTGTCTGCTTTAGGATTTATTTGAAATAGTTTGGGGGAAAGCTGGAACAGAGAGAACTTTATGACAACCAGAATTGTTCCCACTTCTAAACAATTTCTCTGAAGGCATAGTCCTCAGTAAAAATACTAGTGATTTAGTCCCTCCTCCAAACTTTTTTTTTTCAATTATCGATTATGACTCAATGTACTATACCCACCCAACACACTTTTTCTTTTAAGAAAGTAAATGCAAGATACGGGAGAATAGATTTTATTTTAAAATTGAAAACTAAATTCATTCCTGCTCTAAATAATAAGTGCTTTTTGGTTCAAGTTTCAGAAAATCCATTTTTAAATGTATAGTTAGATCAGTTTTGACAAGCATATGTCATATGACTACTACTACAGTCAAGATACAGAATATGTCCATGCCCTTGAAAAGTTCCTTCATTTCCCTTTATTGTCTGTTCCCTCTCCACACCCTAAGACCCTGTCAATGACTGATCTGATTTCTGTCTTTGTAGTTTTGCCTTTTCCAGAAATTCTTCTTGTTTAAGTTATAAAGCATTTACCTTTTCTGCGTATCTGGCTGCTTTCACTTAGCAGGTCTTTTGAGATGCAGCCCGCTGTTGCCTGTGTCCGTGCCTCTTCCCCTTTCTTTGCTTAGTCGTATTCCCTTGTATAGAGATAATGGTACCACCGTTTGTCCACTCGTCTGTTGAAGGGTTTCTTCCATATTTGGTGATTATAAAGGTTGCTCTAAACACACAGCTTTCCTACCCGAGTCTTAGTGTGCTTTCGTTTCTCCTAGACAAATTCCTAAAAACGGGATAGCTGAGTCATGTCGTAAGCCTGTGCTCAACTTTACAAGAAACTGCCAAGCTGTGTTCCAAAGTCACTTTGACATTTTGCATTTCCACTGGCAGTGTGTAGGGGTTCTCATTGTTCCATGTTGATAAATGCTTCTTGAAAAACAAAACACAAATACATAAGATCACCAAAACAAATGTTTGGCTTAATGAATTATATTAAGAAGAATATCTTTATAACCAACATCAAATCAAGAAACAGAATTCTGCCAGACCCCCTAGAATCTCTTCCACGTGCCTCTTCCAAGAAGTAACTATTGTTATCTTCCTCCAATAAGTAACTATTATCTTGGTCTTAGAGCAGTAAATGCCTTGTGTTTTTAATAGTTTTAAAAAAAGTTTTATTGAACTATAGCTAATTTACAATGATGTGTTAATCTGTATAGCAAAGTGATTCAGTTATACAGATATATTATATATATATATGTATACATTCTTTTAATAGTCTCTTCCATTATAGGTTTTTGCAAGATATTGAATGTAGTTCCCTGTGCTATATTTATCCTTGTTTATCTGTTTTTATATGACTTCCCTGGTGGCTCAGACGGTTAAGAGTCTGTCCACAATGTGGGAGACCTGGGTTCAATCCCTGGGTTGGGAAGATCCCCTGGAGAAGGAAATGGCAATCCACTCCAGTACTATTGCCTGGAAAATCCCATGGACAGAGGAGCCTGGTAGGCTGCAGTCCATGGGGTCGCAAAGAGTCAGACACGCCTGAGCGACTTCACTCAATCACACTCACATCTGTTTTATATATAGTAGCAGGTAGCTGTTAGTTTCAAACTCCTAATTTATCCCTAGCCCCCACATTTGGTAGTCATAAAATTGTTTTTTATGTCTGTGATTCTGTTTTAGTTTTGTAAATAAGTGCATTTGTATCATTTTTTAGAGTCCATATGTAAGTGATGTCTTTCTCTTTATTTGACTTACTTTGCTTAGTATGATAATCTCTAGGTCCATCCATATTGCTGAAAATGGCATTATTTTGTTCTTTTTACAGCTGAGTTATTTTATATATATATATATAATATTATATTTAATGGAATATATACATATATGCATACACACACACACACACATATATACACAGAGATATACATACACATACCACATCTTCTTTATCCATTCATCTCTAGATGGTTTAACAGGTTTTTTTTTGTTTTTCATTTAATGTACATCTACATACTTTATCTTGTCTGTTTGTTATAAAACTGAATATATCTTTTAGGTTTCTTTTAACCAGCAGATTACTCTCCATCACTTGCTTTTTCTTCAGATTTATCTATTGAAAAACCTAGAGCATTTGACCAATCGAGTTTCTCAGATAGATTATAAATTTATTAGTTATTGTTCTTGGGACAATTCAATGTGTCCCCCCGGTCCTCCATATTTTCCACAAAAGAGTAGCTGTTTCTATACATTGCTCTTAATAATGATTCAAATAAAGAGTTAAAGGTTGTTTATGCCTATTCAGGGGAGCAGAGAATATTTCTCATATCCCCATATACCTTTTATACTATTACCTATGACCTTTACCATGATGCTCATTCAAAAACAATTTTGTTTGAATTGGGTTAAAACATGAATGAATGAATACAAGAATGAATGAGTACTTTCACTGAAGCAGAAAGGTGCAGTCAGCATTGCATTGCTACTATGAAAGACTTAGGTTAAACATATGGAAGAATTTTAAAGATGGTGTGTTTATGATAGAAATTTGCTGTCAAGAGAGATTTTACAATGGCCATTTCTAGGGATCTTTAAAATTTGGAACATAATCATCATTCTTAGAGTTATAAACCAGGATGGCCTGGGAGGATGAGGAGCCCATTTTCCATTCCTGGGTTTCTATGATAGAGTGCTTACCTATAAAAGATGAGTTTTCTGTTTCAGAATATTCTTTTCAGAATTCCTGTCTGCAGGGCACAAAATGGAATTTGGTGCATTGAATGTTTGCTTCCCATAGGGTAAAGTTTACTTTCAGAGAGTGTTTTATGACCCTCAGATGATGTTTATACCGGTCTGTCTAGGGTAGGGAGTGGGATGAATGCAACAGCAGCAGTCTGAGTAGCAAGGACTGTTGTTCTCATTACCTTTTAGGTCCATAGGCAGTGCATTTAATGAATGGTATTCCCGCAGAGTGTATCTCTGCATGCTGATTGTAAACATTTGAAACTGTTCTTTGGGATCCTTTGTTTAATTTGTGAAAAATAATTCAGTGAAGATGGTCTTTGTTTATAAATGTCTACATCTGTTGGTAACAAACAGCCTCAAGCTTTTAAGAAGGTTCCCAGAGAATAAAGTAGTGAATTAGTTATGCTGAAGCTATGGGATTCTGACAAAAGAAACGTGTTGTAGTTTTCATAAACTTGTGTTTCAAGATTCTTTTTCACGTTTATCCTGACCGAAGGTTTTTTACTTGTTGTTTGGAGGAGCAGCAAGTGACGGGATGCATTTTCTCAAGACCCCAATATGAGCTTCATTTTGCATAGTCTCTATAACATTTCAAGCTGTTAGGTTTTATAGTAAGCATTTTTATTAATATTGATATCAACATGGCCACAGAAATTTCTGATGACATTTTACACTTTTATTTTTCAGTGTTTACAAAACCATTCCCTACATTATTTCATTTAATTCTCACATAATGTATGTATATACATTCTTTTTCGTATTCTTTTCCATTATGGTTTATCACAGGATGTTGAATATACTTCCCTGTGCTATACAGTAGGACCTTGTTTATCCATCCTATAAATAATAGTTTGCATTTGCTAATTCCAAACTCCTAATCCACCCATCCCCCATCCCTCTTCCCATTGGCAACCACAAGTCTGTCTCTGTTTCATAGGTAAATTCATCTGTGTCTTATTTTAGATTCCACATATAAGTAATATTATATGTTTTTTGTTTTTATTTTTTACTTACTTCACTTAGTATAACAATCTCGGGTCTATCCACATGACTGCAAATGGCATTATTTCATTCATTTTTAATGGCCGAGTAGCTTCCATTGTGTATATATACCACATTTTCTTTATCCATTCATCTGGAGATGGACATTTATGTTGTTTCCATGTCTTGGCTATTGTAAATAGTGCTGCAATGGACATTGGGGTGCATGTATCTTTTTGAATTGTAGTTCTTTCTGGATACATACCCAGGAGGGGTATTCCTGGATCACACGGCAACTCAAATAAATACAGTATTGAAACTTGAAAAATGAAGTAACTTGTTCATGGTCACAAGGTGTGGTAGATACCAATTGAGATACTAGAACTGGTGATTTCTGGTCAGATACCCTTTCTCTTCTCATGCTCATTCATTTTGTAGTTTACAATCCATGGTAGAAAATAAAATTTCAGATGATATCAGAAGTAATTGTAGATCATAAATTTATGCCTTCTGCCACTGATGGTGTTTTTAAACTTGATTATAATCACCTGAAACTGTACCCAAGAGAAACATGGGCTAGAGGGATAAATGACATTATACCAGCCTAAATGGAAAACTTGGTATCTATCTTTTTCTTATTTCAGAATTCATAAGGAAAGTCCACTTGTATTTTTAGTGCCTCTTTTATAGTCCACATTATCAAGTTAACTCAGCTGATGTCTTTGTAGTGCTTTATCAGATTAGCTAGGCTGATGATAAAGTTAGCATTTCCAAACATCCAGGCTACCATCAAATTACAGTTCCATTTATTACATGGACTGTCTGGTCATTGAATTTAACTGAATTGACTCAGATTTTCCCGCTGCAGTTGGCTTGGACAGTATGTGTTTGGTTAACAAAGCCCAGATCCAGATTCACTTTCTCCTGATGCTGTTTATAGCATTCCACTTGCTCATCTAATTATGATACAGACCTTAAGCACATAATTACATATTTTTCTTGCTAGCATTTTTGGACCCCTATATGATGTATTTCTTCTCATAGACTATAATCTTCTTATGGTTCTAGATTGATATATAGTAGATGCTCAGTAAAATAAATGAATCAAGTAGCGTTTCCAGCAGGCCCTGTTATTGTTTTAGCTACCACATAGTAAGATCTCACTGTGGGTGACTGAGACATCTGGCCATTCTGTTGCATCATGTTTACTAAATAATTTTCAAGATGTCTTATTAATTTTAATTTTACTTTTATATTATTACATTTTTTTTATTTCCATTGAGGCAGTATTAAGTCTTTCCATTCAGTTGCATTAAGAGTTAGCAGGCACTTTTGAGATCCAAGTGTAACAATTTTTTTTTTTAATGACAACATTGATTTGACTCTGTGTTAAGTGAGGGAAGGAACATGCATTAAGTCACTTCTGTTCCCTGTCCCTCAGGATTTTATGGGAAAGTCACACTTGCAGGGGGGAAAAAAAAAAAAAAACAGCAAAAAAAAACCCCTGAGGTTAGATGAAATCAAATTTTTGCTGCAAGAAAGGGAGAGAAAAATGACCTGAGAAAAATTCTGCTAGTCAGAGACTCGTTTGAGATGAGAATTAAAGCACTGAGGGTGAGGAGGATTTAGTTGAAAACTGAAGAAGGGGGATTTTAGGTTAAGAGAACAGAAGACAAAGGTGTGCCTAAAGGTGTGAGTATTCCCAGTGGGTCTCAGAAGCAGCTGACAGTCCTGTGTGGCTGGGGTTCACTTCCTATCAGGCTCTTATTTAATCACACCAGTCCTTTGAATTACGCCTTCGGCATTGCCTTGCATCTTGAATCTAGTGAAAGAATGCCTGGCCTATCTTTGCAGTGTTGATGTTAAGTACATCTCAATCACTCAAGTCAATCTTACTTTGAACCCTTTCCCTGAAGCCCAACGGTCACCTTTCATGTCAGAAATACTTTAAGGATTGATTTCTGTTCCCTCAGCAATTCACATTATTGTCAAGAGAGTTCCCAGTGAAATAGTAATATATTTAGTATACTTCCAATATGCATGACACATATAACACTTACAAGTCTATTGCCTTTTCAGAAACAATCACCAAAGCACACAATATGTTATCAAGAAATACCCTACAGGTCTTTGTAATGGATTTGAATAGCTTCAAGATGTTGCAGACCAAGACTTTCTCAACATTCTCTCTTGAGTAAAGAATCTAATAGTGGAGTAGTAAGGTTGGGGAAACTGTTTCAGTATACCTAAAGCTTGATTTAGGAAAGGCCAGGACAGTTCATGAGGTCACAGAGTCGGACACAACTGAGTGACTAAATAACAACAAGGACCTTGGAGGTTACAGTGATGGTGAGAACATCCATCATTTAATATAGCCTGGAAAGGCAAAAGACTAAAGTCACAAGGAGATAATTCCTTAGATGTGGTTAATGACAAAGCTGCATACTTGAAACTTCTATGATGATCCTTCTATGATGCATATGTTTAACTCATTTAGCTTTTATTGGCAGTTAAGGGGAACAAACCATGTGCTGGATTCTTTTCTCAGTATCAATATCAGTTCAGTCGCTCAGTCATGTCTGACTCTTTGCGACCCTGCAGCACGCCAGGCTTCCTTGTACATCATCAACTCCTGGGAGCTTACACAAACTCATGTCCATCAAGTCAGTGATGCCATCCAACCAACTGATACTCTGCTGTCCCCTTCTTCTCTTGTCTTCAATCTTTCCCAGCATCAGGGTGTTTTCCAGTGAGTCAGTTCTTCACATCAGGTGGCCAAAGTATTCATCTTCAGCATCAGTCCTTCGAAAGAATATTCAGGACTGATTTCCTTTAGGATAGACTGATTGGATCTCCTTGAAGTCCAAGGGACTCTCAAGAGTCTTCTCCAACACCACAGTTCAAAAGCATTAATTCTTCAGTTCTCAACTTTCTTTATAATCCAACTCTCACATCCGTACATAACTACTGCAAAACCACAGCTTTGACTAGACGGGCCTTTGTCAGCAAAGTAATGTCTTTGCTTTTTAATATGCTGTCTAGGTTGGTCAGAGCTTTTCTTACAAGGAACAAGCATCTTTTAATTTCATGGCTGCAGTCACCATCTGTGGTGATTTTGGAGCCCAGGAAAATAAAGTCTGTCACTGTTTCCATTGTTTACCCATATTGTTTCTCATGAGGTGATGGGACTGGATGCCATGATGTTAGTTTTCTGAATGTTGAGTTTTAAGCCAACTTTTTTACTCTCCTCTTTCACTTTCATCAAGAGCCTCTTTTAGTTCTTCTTTGCTTATCTACCAGAAAAAAAAAAAATCTACCTCTGCTTTATTGACTATGCCAAAGCCTTTGACTGTGTGGATCACAGCAAACTGTGGAAAATTCTGAAAGAGATGGGTATACCAGACCACCTAACCTGCCTCCTGAGAAGTCTGTACGCAGGTCAGGAAGCAACAGTTAGAACTGGATGTGGAACAACAGACTGGTTCCAAATCAGGAAAAGAGTACATCAAGGCTGCATATTGTCACCCTGCTTATCTAACTTATATGCAGAGTACATCATGCGAAATGCCAGGCTGGATGAAGCACAAGGTGGAATCAAGATTGCTGGGAGAAACATCATTAATGTCAGATATGCAGAAGACACCACCCTTATGGATTCTCTTCTAGGTGCCAGGAATACAGTAGTGAAACAAAATGGAAAAATGTCCCTTCTTCATGAAGGAAACATAATACTACATGCAATTTAATTCTTAAAACAACTCTCCTTAGAAAATATTCCTACTATGTCTGTTTTATAGATGAGGAAATTGAAGCTCATAAGGGTTGAATAACATAACCATCATCACACAGTTTGAATATATTGTAGCTAGGATTTGAACTCAGATAGCCTGACTCTTAACCATCACTGTAGACAATTTTCTATTACCTATGAAAGAGCAAGTGAGCTGATATTTACTATTAACCTTGTATCAGTAACTTTTGAGACTGCTTTAAGCATGGAATCTTATTGCTTGTAATCCTGTGAAGAAGTATTAGTATCCATATTTAATAGACAAGAAAAATAAGGCTCAGAGAGGTTAAGTAATTTACAAGAGGTTACCCAGCCACTAAACAGCTGAGCCAGGATTCAGCTCGGGTCCATCCCTTAAAATATATTTTCTTCCTGTTGTACACTACAATTAGTAATAGATGTTAAGCATCTCAAAACTTCAGTATTTGGTTCAATGCAATTTTTATATTTGGAGCAAGTAAATATAGTTAGTGTTTTGGATATATATCAGTTTACTGAAATTTTTTCTTCCAGTGTTTTCAGGAAGCAATGTGTATCTACTCATCGCCTGTCCTATGTTCTGAATGATTGACAAGTTTTATCATTTTTCATAGGACATAAAACATTGTTTCAGGTATATATTTTCAAGCCAACTCACCCTAAAAGTTATAATAATTAAATTCAAATATTATTGCATCCTATTTCAGAATTACATATTTAAGTAACCTTTAGCAATTTGAGAAACTCATCTTTAGTAAAATTTGAAGTAAATATTGCATATAAATACAATGGCATATGAAGTCCAATATTATTACTATTGTACTCCTTCTCAAAATAGTATCTCATCCACGTTTCCTCCTTATTTCCAACGTTGTAATCAACACTTTTCTCTTTGGTTTAATATAATCATCAAATCATCAGAAATAGAAAAAATACCAGTAGTAAAAGGTGGATAAATATTATGCTGCAATTTATCTAAGAAAGAAATGAGATTTGCTCACATCTAAACACATATATGGAAAGAGGTGTATTTAGAAGGATAACACTTTAAAGATGGTTAGTTATAGATAGGGGAGAAGGCAATGGCACCCCACTCCAGTACTCTTGCCTGGGAAATCCCATGGATGGAGGAGCCTGGTGGGCTACAGTCCATGGGGTCACTAAGAGTCGGACACGACTGAGCAAGTTATAGATAGAGGATGAGACAAGAATAAAAACTAAATTTCTTTGAATAAACTTTTTTTTAGGATTTGACTTTTAAAGTACATGAATGTTCAATATAATTGGAGCCTATCATCTAATTTAAAAATTCTGAAAATTGAAAGCACAATAAAACAAATATATCTAACTGTAAATTGAGTTGATGACAAAACTACACAGAATAGAATCCTTAGAAGTAACTTTAAGACAGAGAAGTTTATCCATTTATAGAGGGATATATGTTGAAGACAAAAAGAAATATACATTATGCTGTACACCTAAAACTGTTACAGTGTTATATGTCAAATATATAAGTAAAAATAAAAATGAATAAAATAATAAATTCAACTGTCTGAAAAAATAAAGACAAAAAAATGTAATTGTTTTTAGTAGACATATTTTTGGAGGTCATGTTGCTATTGTTATTCTGAGACTTGTTTTTAAAAAGACAAGCCAATTTGAAAAAACTTCTACCCATCAAAAATGTCTCAATTTGTGCATCAGTAAGAATAATAACAGTAGTATATTGAAATGCATCTGCCATGGATAAATCCTTTTGTTCTTAATGATACAAAACAACCTTTAGAGGATGCTAAGAAATCAACTCATTATTTTCAAAACCAATATCAAAAGATTCAAGCATTTATTGTGTCTTTCCTTTAAGAACTATAACACACTGTTGAGGGATGTTTCTCTTTATAGGATATTTCAGCTGATAAATGAGGAAAAAATGATACAATTAGAATATATTTTACAACTCTTAATGAAACAATGGATCTAGGCAATGATCATCTTTGGCTACTAGCATCACAGAAAAGACGATTGTCTGTATGTACCTCCTGGTAGAAATACACACTGCCACCTATGCAAGCTTCTTACCAAACCTTGAACCTGAATGCAATCAAGCCTGCAGATCTGATGACCAGTTTACCGGAGACATCATGAAAATAGGTTGGGCAGAATTCAAACTGCAGGAACCTCTATAGGACAAATAACCTGGTTTCTTCAACAGGTAAACTGCAAGGAAGAAAAAAGGTAGAGAGAAAATCTATAGATTACTCAAGAGACATCATGTGGACCTTATTTGTCCTGATTTGAACGAACAATAAAAAGAAAACAAATGAGATACTGGAATGTATGACATGTTTGGAAGATGTGTATCTTTCCTAGATATTTTATACAGTTCCTGTTTTTTTTTTTTTTTTTTTTTTACTGTGGTAATGTATGATTGCATTTTTAAAAAGAGTCTATATTCTAAATATACATACTGACACAAATATGTGATTTGCTTTAAACCACCTGGAAGAAGGATGGGGAGTAAATGTGAAACCTTATTGGCCATGTTGTTATTGTTCAGTCGTGTCTGATATTTTTGCAACTCCATGGACTGTAACTCGCCAGACTTCTCTGTCCACAGGACATCCCAGGCAAGAATATTGGAGTGGGTTGTCATTTCCTCCTCCAAGGCATCTTCTTGACCTAGGGTTCAAACTCATGTCTCCTGCATTGCAGGTGGATTCTTTACCACTGAACCACCTGGGAAGCCCCTTGTTGACCATGAGTTGATTATAATTAATCTGTGTGATAAACACATGAGAATTTCTTATCCTGTAAACCTCTACTTTTGTAGATGTTTTCAATTTTCACTAAAAGAAAAGAATATCTCAGAAACATGCTCTTTCTTATTGTGGTTTATGAGCCGTCTATGGGGTCGCACAGAGTCGGACATGACTGAAGCCACTTAGCAGCAGCAGTAGCAGCTGTAATCTTAGTGCTAAAGAAATTAGCAGAATTTAATACAATTACTCTTTCATTTGTAGGCCTGTTATTTTCCTAAAATTAACTTACATAGACTACTGCTAACATTTACAGGAGCCTTGAGCGGGAACTCCAGTGCTTTGGCCACCTCATGCGAAGAGTTGACTCATTGGAAAAGACTCTGATGCTGGGAGGGATTGGGGGCAGGAGGAGAAGGGGACGCCAGAGGATGAGATGGCTGGATGGCATCACTGACCCGATGGACGTGAGTCTCAGTGAACTCCGGGAGTTGGTGATGGACAGGGAGGCCTGGCGTGCTGCAATTCATGGGGTCGCGAAGAGTCGGACACGACTGAGCGACTGATCTGATCTGAGTGAAAGTAAAGTGGTACCCATGTTCTTTGTGTCCAATATATAAGTCACAAGTCAGGCTAGTGAACTGCCAAATGAAATACGTTCTATTCCCTTATCTAGATGAGTACACCTTCATCATGTCCTGGAAAACCAAATCTGAGTTGAAAATTCTCAGTTTCCTTTCTGTGTTTTGTACTAGACCTCCAGTTTCTAACCCCTGGCCTGCAGCCCAGTCCTTTGGTCACCTTGCTTTTTATTCCCATTCCCCATATTTGTTTACTTTGTTGTTCAGTCACTAAGTCATGTCCAGTTCTTTGCGACCCCATGGAATGCCCCATGGAATGCAGCATGCCAGGATTCCCTGTCCTTCACTGTCTCCTGGAGCTGGCTCAAACTCATGCCCATTGAGTCAATGATACCTTCCAGCTATCTCATCCTCTGTCGTCCCCTTCTCCTGCCCTAGTCCTTCTTAGCATCAGGGCCTTTTCCAGTGAGTTGGCTCTTTGCATCGGGTGGCCAAAAATTGGAGCTTCAGCTTCAGCATCAGTCCTTCCAATGAATATTCAAGGTTGATTTCTAGGATTGACTGGTTTGATCTCCTTCTTGTCCTAGAGACTCTCCAGAGTCTCCTCCAGCACCACAATTCAAAAGCATCAATCCTTCAGCGCTCAGCCTTCTTTATGGTCCAACTCTCACATCTGTACATGACTACTGGAAAAATCATAGCTTTGACTGTATGGACCTTTGTCAGCAAAGTGATGTGTCTGCTTTTTAATACACTGTCTAGGTTGGTCATAGCTTTTCTTCCAAGGAGCAAGTGTCTTTTAATTTCATGGCTGCAGTCATCATCTGCAGTGATTTTGGAGCCAAAGGAAATTACAAGGAGCCTCAGTATACCTATGTGTACAACCCAGCTTTCCTGTTTACACCCTTTCACACACCCTGTATGCTGCCACTCCTTGGGCCTTGAGTATATACAGAGGCCTGTACAGGTCCTCGAAGCAGACTTAGGGCCTTTTGGAGGAAAATTCCTGATTTTAAAGTACCCAGAGCATCCTGAGGCTAAGGAGAGGTACAGATTCTTCAAGGGATATATCCTCTTAATCCTGAGGAGTCCTCACCTGGTGGAAATTGGTGATTGCTGGAGGGTCAGAACAGAGCCCTCTAAAGCTCAGGGCCCAGAGCTTGACATATTGTGCCTGGGGCCAAGGGAGGTAGGTCTCTGTTAGGTTGAATTCTACAATTCTTGTAAGAAACCCTTAATTTGGCTCACACTGTTTGACATGTCTCATTCCTTTTGACATTCAGCTTTTGCAAATATTGACAACAATTTAGCTAAAAGACAAGCTGAACATTCATCTTCTCTAAAAATTTTGTTTTGCTATCAAGTATATTTAGCAACTTCAGAGGATTTAGCTGTCCATTCACTTGGTAGAATTAACACCAGTTTAGATTGTATTCAAGGGGGAAAAAAAAAAAGTCTAAACCATCCTTAAAGGAAGAGTTGGTTGTTGTTTGTATAACATCCAAGGCAGGGGTCCTGGTCCACCTAGAGACTACAGCACACATGCTACTGTGAGCAGAGCAAGAGCGAGAGACAGAGAAAGACTGTTTCGATCAATTGGCAGAAAACTTTCCCAGAACAGGGGAGGATAATCCCATGGAGCATCTGGAAGCAGAATTCAGTAAGGATAACTGCCCTGGTTGCTCTCTGGTCAGTCATCTGGGGACAAATTCCATTCTAAAAATTGCTGAAAATTATAAGCCAGCAGTCGATGCCATGCAAACATCTGGCCCTGGATCAGCTGTGATAGAAAGAAGGCAGTCAGCTCTAGGACAGTGGACTCCACCATGGTGACCTTGGGCCCAATTTAGTGGCATCTGGACATTTGTAAAAGGCAAATGATAGGGTAGTACTGACCATAATTTTCTATTAAGCCAAATGGCTGCTGCTCATCTGTCTACACAGAGGCATGGAAAGGATTCCAATCTTCTCACTGCAGATGGCATTGCCATTATTGTGGCTGATAGTTTCAGCTCAAAGTTAGCAGCAGAAGTATAGCTACTAATTATACTGTTAATGTATTCCTTTAGCAGATTTTTATGAGTGGTTTTACTGTGTGTATCAGGCATTGTTACAGACATTGTGTGTGTGTGTGCGCATTCATTTAATCCTTGCAGTTAACCAGTGAAATGAATAGCATCATAACTATTTAAAGATGAGTAAACTGAAACTCAGAGAGCTAGGCATAAAATTAGTAAGGACTTCTGTATAGTATTTGATACACTGCTTTCAACTTCCAAAGTTTTAGGCTCTATCTTCTGTGCTGCCTTTATCTTCCCATTTTCTTCTCTGGAGAATTTTGTGCTTCTATATCTCAGCCAGAATTTGGTTTCAATATCTTCCCATATACTCCCTTAATTCACCTGGAAACTTAGTGTATATTTTTGAGGTGTTCTTCCACTCATACTCCGTTATGTCTCTCTTCCTAGAATTAAAATGTTATATGGTATTCCACTAATTTATCTTTTCCTCTATGGTCATTTTTCTGTATTTTTCATTTAAGCATCCTGTTGACCAAGTGTTCAGCATAGTTCGATATGAATGAGACTCAAGTGAATTTGGAACTGATTACAATGAACAGTTTCATCAACATCACCCCTCTATGCAGCAAAAGTTCCAGGGCTCAGTCTGCTTTGGGTCATGTTACTGTAATGGGGAATATTCTTGTTTGAATGGAAATCGTGGAAGAGAGGTATAAGGAGGTGGTCATCACAGTAGTATTTGTAGAGTGGTGTTTCTACCTGTGAAAATTCCATATGGCTCTCATGCAGACTCGGGTCCACAGTGATTAAATAGAAGTGAATTGATGTATTCACAGACTGATTCATAAGTATACTCTGTTTCCCTCCAAACTATGTGGACCTTATACTTCTTGGTTATCTCCTTGGTCTGGGAATACATTTGGCATATAATAAGTATTTACTGGTTGGTAAGTTGGGTACGCTAGGAGTCGGACACGACTGAGAGACTTCACTTTCACTATTCACTTTCATGCATTGGAGAAGGAAATGGCAACCCACTCCAGTGTTCTTGCCTGGAGAATCCCAAGGACTAGAAGCCTGGTGGGCTGCCATCTATGAGGTCGCACAGAGTCAGACATGACTGAAGCGACTTAGAAAAAAAAAAAAAGTTGGGTACACAGTAGCAGTGATGAGGTGTGGTTTTAGCCAAGGTGGCCCAGGTCTCAGTGAGATCCTGCTCAGAATGAGTCCATAGACAGGTGATTATGAAGTTGTAATCTTTAAAAGTGCTCATTGCCTATAGTTCTACGTTCACCTTAAGTTAGTTGGAGTAAAGAATGTATGGAAGCAAGCCTCTCTTTCTCTCACTTGCTGTGTATTTTGGACTAAATTGTGTCCCCTCAAAATTCAAAGGTTCACACCCACAATGTGACTATATTTAACCATAGACCTTTTAGGGTGATTATTAAAGTTAAATGAGGTCATAAGTACAGCACCCTAGTCCAATAGGACTCATTCCCTTATAAGGAGAAGATACACCAGAGCTAGTCTCTGTCCATGTGCCCACAGAAGAAAGGCCTTGTGAACACAAAGTGAGAAGGTGGCCGTCTGCAAGCCAGAAAGAGAGTCTTAGCAGAAACCAGCCCTGGTGACTGCTTGGGCTTCCAGCCTCCAGAAGTAAATTTCTGTTGTTTAAGCTTCCCGGTCTGTGTTATTACATTGTGGCAACCCTAGCAGAATAATATAGTGCATGAGACTAGAAGGGCAGAGTCATAACCCTTCTTTCCTATATTTATATGTGGCAGACTTCCCTGGGTCCGCAGGTGAAAAAACCCATAGGCTAAATATAATTTCCAGCCTTTCCCCTTAGCTGTTCAAGAAAATATAGTAGGAAATGTGTGAATAAAGCTAATATGATAATCAAAAATGATATTCACTTTTTTCTCACCCTAACAGACAGATGTACTGGGTTGTTAAAATGCCAGGGTGCTTCCCTCCTAGTTGATAAAAGCTTAGGTTTCTTAAGCCTCCCTCCTTCCAGTGCCCTCTGTACTGACACATTTCTTCTCTAGCCCTCTGGTCCACCCCATCATTCAGCACCTGGGACAGTGGCAACCACTCAGGCCAGCAAGTTTGACAGTCCTCCATGCCTTACTACTTACACATAGTTTATCACCCCTGCTGGCAATGGCACCCCACTCCAGTACTCTTGCCTGGAAAATCCCATGGATGGAGGAGCCTGGTAGGCTGCAGTCCATGGGGTCAAGAAGAGTTGGACATGACTGAGTGACTTCACTTTCTCTTTTCCCTTTCATGCATTGGAGAAGGAAATGGCAACCCACTCCAGTGTTCTCGCCTGGAGAATCCCAGGGATGGTGGAGCCTGGTGGGCTGCCGTCTATGGGGTCGCACAGAGTCGGACATGACTGAAGTGACTTAGGACTTAGCAGTACCTTAGAAATAAATCTGAACTAGCTTTTTGAAGTAAGTCATTTGCAAACTTTAATATTCTATATTTAGTTGCTCAGCTCACTTCAGTCACTCAGTCGTGTCCGACTCTTTGAGACCCCATGAACCACAGCACGCCAGGCCTTCCTGTCCATCACCAACTCCCAGAGTCTACCCAAACCCATGTCCATTGAGTTGGTGATGCCATCCCACCATCTCATCTTCTGTCTTCCCCTTCTCCTCCTGCCCTCAATCTTTCCCAGCATCAGGGTCTTTTCAAATGAGTCAGCTCTTCACATCAGGTAGCCAAAGTTTAGTTGCTCATTCATGTCCAACTCTCTGCAACCCCATGAACTGTAGCCCACCATACTCCTCTGTCCATGGGATTAGTAACAAGTGACTAGAGGCACTTGGCAATTGGATGCAAGTCACAAAGCGACCATTGAGAACTACTGTAGGAGCTCACAAAAGGAAGGCAAGTCTATGAATGAGATCATTTAAGCATGTTAAGGACTGGCTTATGAACCTCTCCTGTAAGTCTGTGGGGGAGGTGGGATGATAGTAAACCCTAGTTATCACAAGGCTTGCAAATAATGAGTAATGTACTTTTTATTTTTTGTCTTTTTAATTGCATTTCTTCTTTTGGTCTGAAGCCTTCTTATATCAAGTCCAAGGAAGGGAGTAATTTGTGTCAACTAGGAACAAACTCAGGATAATTACTTGACTTGAATGATCGTATTTCTGCATGTTTCTGTGGATACTTGGTTCAATAATTCAAGTTATATTGCTGTTATTTTTTTGAGCTTCATTTTTTAATACTCCATAACATATTCACATGGAAATATTTTAATATTTGGTTTCACATTTTTCAGAAACTCTTGATTATTTCAAAAATACCTGATGGAATCAATTCTTGATAAATATTTTTAATCTTAATTATTTGAATTCAAGAAAATGCTTCATTTGGAAAGTTCTTTAAAACTATCAAACTCAAAATTACAATAGCCTATATTTTGTAGCACACAGATATGCTTAAATGAAGTTTAGGCTTTTTGAGACCCTACATAATATGGAAGAAATTTTTTTAAAAAATAGACTAAAATCATGAATTTAACACCTCTAGTATTTTATTTTCTATGCCCATAACTGTTAACTATTTATTAATAATAGTTTACATTTGCAGGCACACAGGAGATATAATTCTCATAATTCTCCAAAGAAATTATTACTGTTCAGTGGCCAAGAACTGTTGATGAGAATAATTTTTAGTATTTTGATTTCCAGTAGCATATGTTATTATTTCCAAATTGCTTTGTAGAATTTTGTTTCTATAGATTCTGCAGTATAAATCACCTCATCTGAGTTTAAAGGTCTGTCTATGTGGCTCTTAGATACATTATAGCCAAGAAAATAATATCTGAATTCTATAAAGTACTTTTATGCTGAGATGCTCAGGGAACTTGCATTGTTTCAATTAACATATGTGTAATTCGAGACATTAATGATACATGATCAGGGACTTTTTATCCACTCTCAAGAAGGATTTGGTGGAATTGCTTCTTTTACAAGTCAGTGCAGGAGTGAATGATTGGACCTTAACAAGATGTGAACGAAGCCACAAGAAAATGAATGTAGACTCGAGAAAAGTTATAAGTGTTAGTTGCTCAGTTGTGTCCAACTCTTTGCAACTCCATGAACTATGGTCTGCCAGGCTCCTCAGTCCATGGAGTTCTCCAGGCAAGAATACTGGAGTGGGTTGCCATTTCCTTCTCTGGGGGATCTTCCCAATCCATGGAATGAACTTGGATCTTCTGCACTGGAGGCAGATTCTTTACCGTCTGAGCCACCAGAGAAGTTTGATAAAAATTATATGCCATGACCTTATTTCCCTCAAATATTAAACATATATTTACATAAGGAAGAGTTCAGTTCAGTGACTCAGTCGTGTCCGACTTTTTGTGACCCCATGAATCGCAGCACGCCAGGCCTCCCTGTCCATCACCAGCTCCCGGAGTTCACTCAAACTCATGTCCATCGCGTCAGTGATGCCATCCAGCCATCTCATCCTCTGTCGTCCCCTTCTCCTCCTGCCCCCAGTCCTTCCCAGCATCAGGGTCTTTTCCAGTGAGTCAACTCTTTGCATGAGGTGGCCAAAGTATTGGAGTTTCAGCTTCAGCCTCAGTCCTTCCATTGAACACCCAGGACTGATCTCCTTTAGGATAGACTGATTGGATCTCCTTGCAGTCCAAAGAACTCTCAAGAGTCTTCTCCAACACTGCAGTTCAAAAGCATCAATTATTCGGAGCTCAGCTTTCTTCACAGTCCAACTGTCACATCCATACATGACCACTGGAAAAACCATAGCCTTGACTAGATGGACCTTTGTTGGCAAAGTAATATCTCTGCTTTTCAATATGCTATTTAGGTTGGTCATAACTTTCCTTCCAAGGAGTAAGCGTCTCTTAATTTCATGGCTGCAATCACCATCTGCTGTGATTTTGGAGCCCCCAAAAAATAAAGTCTGACACTGTTTTCACTGTTTCCCCATCTATCTGCCATGAAGTGATGGGACCAGATGCCATGATCTTAGTTTTCTGAATGTTGAGCTTTAAGCCAACTTTTTCACTCTCTTCTTTTACTTTCATTAACAGGCTTTTTAGTTCCTCTTGCCATAAGGGTGGTGTCATCTGCATATCTGAGGTTATTGATATTTCTCCTGGCAATCTTGATTCCAGCTTGTGCTTCCTCCAGTCCAGCGTTTCTCATGATGTACTCTGCATACAAGTTAAATAAGCAGGGTGACAATATACAGCCTTGACATACTCCTTTTCCTATTTGGAACCAGTCTGTTATTCCATGTCCAGTTCTAACTGTTGCTTCCTGACCTGTATATAGGTTTCTCAAAAGGCAGGTCAGGTGGTCTGGTATTCCCATCTCTTTTAGAATTTTCCACAGTTTATTGTGGTCCACATAGTCAAAGGCTTTGGCATAGTCAATAAAGCAGAAATAGATGTTTTTCTGGAACTCTCTTACTTTTTCCATGATCCAGCGGATGTTGGCAATTTGATCTCTGGTTCCTCTGCCTTTTCTAAAACCAGCTTGAACATCTGGAAGTTCACTGTTCATGTATTGCTGAAGCCTGGCTTGGAGAATTTTGAGCATTACTTTACTAGCATGTGAGATGAGTGCAATTGTGCAGTAGTTTGAGCATTCTTTGGCATTGCCTTTCTTTGGTATTGGAATGAAAACTGACCTTTTCTAGTCCTGTGGCCACTGCTGAGTTTTCCAAATTTGCTGGCATGTTGAGTGCAGCACTTTCACAGAATCATCTTTCAGGATTTGAAATAGCTCAACTGGAAATCCATCACCTCCACTAGTGAGAGTTAATGGAGGTCATTATGCTGCTGCTGCTGCTGCTAAGTCACTTCAGTCATGTCCGACTCTGTGTGACCCCAATAGACGGCAGCCCACCAGGCTTCCCATCCCTGGGATTCTCCAGGCAAGAACACTGGAGTGGGTTGCCATTTCCTTCTCCAATCCATGAAGGTGAAAAGTGAAAGTGAAGTCGCTCAGTCGTGTCAGACTCTTAGCGACCTCATGGACTGCAGCCTAGCAGGCTCCTCCATACATAGGGTTTTCCAGGCAAGAGCACTGGATTGGGGTGCCATTGCCTTCTCCGTGAGGTCATTATAGTGAGAGTGGAAACCCTCTGTTTTCTTTCCTTCATTCATTTAAGTTTATTGAAGGCCTGCAGCATGCTAGTGAATGTATGTGATCCTAGGTCAAGAAAAAGATCTAAAGAGGTCTAAGAGCATGGTTCTTAGTCTCTCAAAGGGCTCCCTGGAAGACTGTTATTAAAAAGAAGAGTGCCCTCCTGTTGTGATGATTAAAAAGAAGGGTGCTCTCCTGGTGTACTGGCATGTAAACACAGACAGTATCTTCAAGCATCTCTTTCTCTCTCATTCCATGGGGGGTCTGGTCATGCCCTCACCAGGACACTGCTTGTGTTGGCAAATGTTTCTGCTTGTCAGCTTTGCACAGTTTTCAGGCTTTCCTGATTAGGGCAGGCACAGAGGAGAATGATGCATACTACCTACTGACATAAATCAAACCTATGGATTCCAGAAAACAAGCAACTAAAATGGTCTTCAAGTTACGTTAATGGGATGATTAAAATGTTCAGCATCTTCTGAGTCCATAAAGAAGAGAAGAGAACTTGAGTTACAACATGAAGAATATAGGCTAGAGGTAATGTAACTATGTCCTAAAAGTAAAGATGGCTAACTGTTAAAGAGACTATTGGAAAGAGGTTCATTTTTTTTTTTTAATGGTAGATGTGGTTAAATCTTATTCTTGCCGAAGGCCAGGGAGATGGACTAAATAATTTTAAAGGTTACTTTCTACCTTAAAGGATATGCCTTCTAGATGGACAAAAATGAGACAGTGAAATTATTCTCAACAAAACCATTTAGATGATGCCCTAACGTATATTTTAAGGGTCTTTTTCTCCTACCAGACTAGACCTTCCCAGTGTTGAGGGCTCTGTTTATATCTGTACCATGGAACATAGCCAGGTCCTGCCTTGTAATGGCCACCCAAGAAATGTCTGACTGGAAATGCTTCCATCACTGATGGTGGGCGGTGAGGTATCAAGGGCATTTTCTCCACTGCATGCAGACGGGCCACTCTTATACAAAGCTCTAAATATGAAAATTCAGCAAACGAACATATGGCTTGACTAACGTTAAATTAACACATGTTATTTACATTTTTGTGCAGTTTTAAGGCAAAATGTCTTTAAATAGCAAGTTCCTCTGCTGCTTTTGACCTAGAATTCAAATATACGAAGAATTTGCACTGTGTCCTACAGCTTTGCAGAAATATAGCTTCTATGCAAAGCAAAATATATGAGTGCAGAATCCGCAATTGAACTTACAGCCACAGTCATGACCCATAGAACATGCCAGAGCCATCAGCGCCCTTTCTGGTTGGAAAGTAAGGTGATGACAGGGAGCTTGTCATGGTCCTTCCTGCCCCATGGGACTCTGTAGAGTAGAGAATAGAGGGTTTGCTATAGGTTTACCTGGAGGCAGCAAGAACTTTCAGATGACCCCTTCTGACCTAAAATTTTAGAAGCTTTGGTGATTTAAAAGTGACTTTTTCACACTGTACTATTTTGGATTCAGGCAGCAGTGGGGCAGGCTAAAAAATGCTCCCGTCTAAGGCCAGGTTAACAAAAAGATTGACTTTTGAAAAGAAAACAGTGAGACAATGTCATATACTGGAAAACTCACCAGACTGGTTTTCACTTTGGTTCCAACCTCACGAATAAGATGCTGAATGACCTTGAGCAATTCCCTTAATTTTCTGGGGCCCCAGTTTCCTCATTTCTAACATAAATTCTTGGGTTCTTTCTCACTCTAACATTTTATGAGTCAATAAAAATTTTCAAACTTCCAGAGCAGCTGTTTTCAACAATTCTGTTCCCTCTTTCAATAGTCTGGGCGAACCATATTTTTTAAAACTGCTATATCTGAGGTCACACAAGTTCTGCCTCACCACTTCCCAACAGCATTTAAGGAAAGAAAGCAAAAAGAATGACATTATGTAGAAATAAGTGAACTCAAATACTATTCTTCACATGTTTTCTGAAACAGGTGACCTTTATTCAGCATCAGTGTGAATGGGAAGAAAGCATTTGTCTCCCCTCTGGGAGTAAAAATAGCACCTGAGCAGGTGCCTAATAAGTGTGCCTCAAATAATTGCCCACTAAGTAGACATTGCTGGTTCTGATGCCTAAAAGATGTGCTGATGTGGCCCCCTTTTCTTTCTTTTTTTACCTTTTTTATTTTATATTGGAGTATAGCTGATTAACAATGTTGTGGTAGTTTCAGATGGACAGCAAAGGGACTCAGCCATACATATCCATGCATCCAATCTCCCACAAACTCTCCTTCCATTCAGGGTGAGTGATCTCCTCTTTTTGATAGCCCCTAAAAGTTATCCGTAGGATAGCCCACGCTGTCTTCTCTGATACAATCAGCTTCCTGTGTTTTTAACTTTCTTCACAGGGAAGACAGCTGCCAAGGGAGGAAAGGAATAAAGTATGAGGTGGGTGGGTAGGTGAGAAGAGTCCATATGGTAGGATTTTGGCTTGAGTGAACAGGATTTATGTTTTATTTCTATGACTGTGAAAACTGAATATCAACATGTTGAGAAAGGGGGAAAAAAATGTTAAAGCTAAGAACATAAGCAGGAAGTTTAAATATAGTAACAACCAAAACATTTTTAAAAAATAACTGTTATATAGCTCTTTCCTTCAGACCCTCTGTCCATTTGCCTCTGTGATAATCAAGGCATGTGTTTGAATACCATTTGGGACTCACTGGATTTAACCATGGAAATCAGCATGTCTTCTGAGAGTTTGGTATCCCACTGGTCAGCATGGTAGGATGCCCAGTGAATTGATACTGTGCCTGAGTTGTCTGAATGAAGAGCCTATTAATGCAAGTATTGGGTGGACCAAAAAGTTTGTTTGGGTTTCCCCATAAGATCTTACAGAAAAACCTGAATGACCTTTTTGGCCAGTCCAATAAAATGAGCAAAGCAGACAGAACTTGATTTTGAGACGTAGGGGATGAAGAGACACAGAGCTCAAAGGACTAGATGGAGGGAATACTCTCAAGTAGCATGATAAAGTCAGATGGATAGATTAAGATGAAAATTAGTATTTTATCCTCTTAAAGATGAGAACAATTAGAATTCTTCAAATTAAAACCAGTGGAAAAAACAGTTGTTAAGTCTATGTATTTATTGTCCTTCTAAACCACCATCAAGTAAACAGGAAAAGTAATATACCTTAGCCAGTCTAGGATGGAATGGTACTAAGCGTCTGTGTTAACTAGTTGAAGGTTAAAAATAAAGTATACATCCAATGAAGACATATATGTTTGTGTACAATTTGTAATGAAGAGATAAATATTTTAGGTATGGTTGGTAGGAAGAATCTAAAGATAGGTCTAAAAGTATGAATGACTGAAATATAGAGAAAAAAATATAAGAAGACACAATGTGATTTTCCTAGAAAATGAGGTGAACAGAGTATAGCTGCATGTGTCCACAAGACATAAGAGAATTCTCCCAGAGGAGGATACCTGCCACTTATTAGAAAGAGAGAAGGGCAGGAACATTGCAGGAAGACCCTGAAGTCATTACCAGCTCTTCTGTTCAGCCATCACTACAGAGGTTAATAGTTAAAGGATACTAATATAGTAATATTCATGAGGAAGTCAGTGAGTTCTCATCTGGAGCAGATTAAGACACACTTTAGTAACTGAATGTATTGAAGTCATTGAGGTTTGATTAAATACACTTAAGAATCCTAAAGGAAATGGAATAAGTGAAATGATCTCCAAATATTTAGGGACAGGTGTGAATGAAAAATGGTAAGTTTGCTGTTGCATAACGAGATGGACCTATAAGAAGCTATAGGAAAGGGTAGATTAGAACAGTGATATAAGGCATCAGGGCCCACATCCTGAAGGGAATCAAAGAACAAAAGCAGAAATGAGATCTACATGGAAAGCATGGCCATCTCACCGCTGCCTCCAACAGATCCCTGACACCAATGTCAGTTCCGTGTGTGGTTTTGCGCACTGATGATTCTGAAACATACATGGTCATTTGGTTTAATTAATTATTAAACTCATTGATTATTAAGCAGAAAGTACCTTGATTCTCTAAATGGGTGGAATTGTTTCTCTTTATCTAGCCTTCTTTAGTTTTCATTTGAATAATTCTATTGAATTAGTGTTCTGGCTCATTGTGGAAATGAGGAGGCGTCAGAAACATTAATAACAGGTAACCCCCCAACAGTAATTTAAAGAGTGTTGATTATACACCTGTCATCTGGTGCATCTGAACGTGCTTTCTCTCCTGTAAGTCTCACGATGACTGACAAGTTTGGTACTATTACAGTGCTCATTTTATAAATAAGAATACTTAGCCATATTAAGTGACCTGTCCAGTGTTTCACCTTGGTCAAGTGACTTCAAACCCAGGCAGTCTAAACCCAAGCCTTGACTCCTAACTGCCACCCTACATGATTTTTAGGAAATAGTATTCAAAAAGTAGCCATAAAAGAAAATAGTGAAAAATGAAGGTAGAACTTTCAAAGATGAAGAGAACTTATGCCATTCATTCATGTGGAAAAGTGATGGAAGGAAAACATAATAACCAACAAATATGTAAAAATATGTAATGAGATTGCTAAGGGGAAAGCTATCAATCATTCTCACCGGGGAAAATGAAAAGAAATGAGCTTTTAGTACCATAGAAATAGGGTGAAGTAGCAGACATGACTCATGGATGATAAAATATCAGAGCTGAAAAGAATATCCTCAGATACAGACCCACTGTTTTTCAAAAGGGGAGATTGAAACTCGAAGAGGAAAGGTGACATTTCCAGTGTAACTTTTTTTTTCTTTTGACTGTGCTGTGTTGCTTACGGGATCTTAGTTCCCCAACCAGGGATTGAACCTGTGCCCCCTGCAGTGAAAGCACAGAGCCCTAACTACTGGACCACCAGGGAGTTCCCCAAAGTTGCAGATGAAGTGCCATGATGGAACTTGAAACTGGTTCTTCAGGAACTCAGTCCCAAATGTGTACCACTCTAAAATCTTATAATTATTAGTGTAAAGGACTTATGGGACCAATGTGTTTGTATACATCCATGGGTGTGTGTTTATACACTTGTCTGAACTATCGATTAAAAATGATAACAGTTGGCAATGCCAGAGCCAAAGATGTGTTTGTGGAGGCAATGGAAGATATGAATAAATAGTGGTGGCAAATGCAGTTTGAACTTGAATGTTGAAATGTAGATCCTAAAGAAAGAGTTGAATGAAGTTTCTTACATGAATAACCGTGTATCAAACACATATAGGAAATTAATTAACAAAACAGCACTCTTTTTTCCTTCCTTTATTCTTTGACATGTCATTTCCCATAGTTAAGGAACCAATATATAAAAAGAAAAAAAGTCAGTTTAGAATATTTCATTCAGTGATCTCATGCTCCTTACTACAGTCTTTGCATTTTTGCTAAGATTTTACAAAATCTTTAAGATCACTTTTTCGTTTTATAAAATATATATATTTTTTCCCTCAGAAACTCCTGTTTCTCCCCAGTTTTTAGAATCTGGATGTGCTTTGAGGAGCCTGGCTGACATGCCATTGAGGATGTTAGTGACTGATTCGAAAGCCATGTGAGAAATAGATTCCGCTTCAGCACGTTGCATCTTTCACTGTGTTCTGCAACCTAGCATCCCTGGGGGAGTCTTGACTTCTTAACAGGTTTCCTACTTAGCCCAACATATGCCTCATGTGAGACTTGACGCCTCAGTGGAGCAGTCTTCCAATTATATCCAGAAACATCCTTTGATATCAGGGGCTTGCCTTTGCACATGCCTCAGACATTGCTTTTAGTATTATTTTTTGAAAGGAGAAATATAATTTTCCTTATGTTTTCTCTCCTTTTGTTTTCACTCCTTATGTTTTCTCTCATCTCTTCCATTAGTTTATAATATCCATATAACACAAAACACTGTTAAGAATATGAGCGTCAACAAAATATTTTCAAATGATAACTTTAATCTCATATCTGTACTGGGAAAATAATTGTAAAGAAGCATTTTAAGAGGATGGAACTTTATTTTTCCAAGCCACATAAAAGAGTTCATTTGAACTGCTTAAATAGAAAGTATTACGGCTAATTTGATCCTAAGAGAAATACCATTTGAGAATATCATTTATAAGGGGTTTAAAATAAGTGAGATGCTTTTTGCAGGGTTTTGCAAGTTTTCTGTAAGCAATAAGAATGTCTTATACTGTTGCTACAATCCAGTTTCTAGTCTTTTTAATTTGAGTGCCTGCCGTTCAGGAATATTTGGGGAGCAGAAATTTAAATTACTTCAGAGTCAGCACACTGTCATGCCTGGACCATGGAGTCCCACTGCCTGTGTTCAATTCCAGTTAAGCTTTTTTTCCCAATTATGCATCCTTGGAGAAGTGCTTTTAACTCTGTAAACTTCAGTTTGTTATTTGTAAAATGGATGTATATTTTACATATACATAGGATTATGTATATTACATATATTACAAATACATATATTTCAGCTATGTTTATTTATTTGGGAGACTAAATAATGTATGAAGAGGAACTGAGGAGCCTCTTCATGAAAGTGAAAAAGGAGAGTGAAAAAAGCTGGCTTAAAACTCAACATTCAAAAAACTAAGATCATGGCATCCAGTCCCATCACTTCATGGCAAATAGATGGGGAAATAATGGAACAGTGACAGACTTTTTTTTTCTTCGGCTCCAAAATCACTACAGATGGTGACTGCAGCCATGAAATTAAAAGACGCTCTTTGGAAGAAAAGCTATGATCAACCTTGACATCAAGCAGAGACATTACTTTACCAACAGAGGTCCGTCTAGTCAAAGCTATGTTTTTTCCAGTAGTCATCTATAGACATGAGAATTGGACCATAAAGAAGGCTGAGCGCTGAACAATTGATGCTTTTGATTTGTGGTGTTGAAGAAGAGTCCCTTGGACTGCAAGGAGATCAAACCAGTCAATCCTAAGGAAAATCCGTCCTGAATATTCATTGAAAGGACTGACTCTGAAGGTGAAGCTCCAATACTTTGGCCACTTGATGTGAAGAACTGACTCACTGGAAAGGACCCTGTTGCTGGGAAAGACTGAAGACAGGAGGAGAAGGGGACAACAGAGGATGAGATGGTTAGATGGCATCACTGACTCGATGGACATGAGTTTGAGCAAGCTCTGGGAATTGGTAATGGACAGGGAAGCCTGGCGTGCTTCTTGTCCTAGGAGTCAGACACGACTGAGAGACTGAACTGAACTAAACTGAAATGATGTATGTAAAGTATCTGATGCAGAGTAACAAGAGAGCTTAGGAAAACTGAATGGGTAATATCTAATTATCAGATGATTAATAATCAGTATCTGACACTAAAATGATGATCCATCCCACCTAGAAGATCACCTAGGTGACCATGTGTCACTTGAGTGCCTCCCCCTTTGGGAGTTTATGGCTGGGAGTGGGATTATGGCTAATTTGCTTGAAGTGCTTATTTCAAGTGGATTGTTGGAAGAAAGTTATTGCCATACGCCCATGGTTCATCATGATAATTCCCCACCCACATGTTAACTTCCATCTTAGACATTTCCAGCTGCTTTCAGATGAGGATCAGAAGATTCTATTGTACACAAGCACTGAGGATCCGTTTTCTAATGTAAACTCATCCTGTTAAGGGCCAGATCATAAATGCTTAAGGCTTTTTATGCTAGGTAGTCATTGTCACAGCTACTTTGCTTTTGTAGTGCAAACATAGGCACTGGTTATATTTGCAAGAAAAGCTGAATTTTAGTCCAACTTTATTTGCAAAAGCAGGGAGCAGCACAGAATTGGCTTGCAGATCCTAGTTGTCCACCGCCACCCCCCCCACCCCGTGTCCCCCCCCCCCTGCCCCGGGACCGCCCGCCACACACACACACTCTAGGGACTTACATAAGGAAAGAGGGGTGGGGGTTACAGTGAAGAAAAAGTGAGATCATACATTAGGTGAATGTAAGATGAAGACCAGCAGAAACTTTGAGCCCCAACAAGTGAAAAGGGTTTTATGAGAATGCACTGTATTGTCTCCCTAAGCTTTTAATAGGCATTGTTGGGAATATAAAAATAAAGATATTTGAGACACAGTATGTGTTTCTTAGAGGTTACAATTGACTTGGGGCAAATTTAGCAGAGACCAGTAGCTAGTTAGTGGCAGTGACCCCCAGGATTACCTGCTTAAATTTCTTGCCATTGTCTAAGTGAAGATGGAGGCAGGATTTCTAACTCTAGTGATAAACACTGGAGGAAATCAATTAGCTTTATTCTGAAGAGCTCAATATGTTCTCTCAGCATTATTTAATTTACCTTTTTTATATTGTTTTGAACTGGGAGACCAAGTCAGAAAAATACAGAGTCTGTATACATGAGGCAAATTCCAAAGAGATGGGTAAAGTAGAGATAAATTCAAAATTTGAACCCATGGAAGTTTTCATACCAGTTCAAAGATATTCTTTCCACATATGCTTACTCTCTTAATAGCATTTGCATTTTTCAGTCATTTACAAAGTTACTCTTGGGGCTGAGAAAAGCTTGTTCTAAGAACCACAGAATCTTGTACAATATTATACTTATCTTTGCAACTAGCATCCAATCATACTCAAACAGTAGGAAAAAATAAATCATTTTCCATAAGTGTTTGTTTAATGTCCATTTTCAAGTACATGATTACTTTACTAAGACACTGCTAAGTCTGGGTCTGATGAATTGCTACCAGGTTTTCTCCTGAGAAGTGCTTGAAAGTGTTTTATAACCTAAGCATCTTCTGTAAACAATTAAACACCAATTTATGCTTTTACTCTTCATAATTTCTTAATATGTTACAAAAAAAAAATCTAACAGTAAAATAACATGTACTCCTCCAAAATAGGCAATGCATTTCCTTTCTGTAGCTCAACACGCATATAGAGCCTGCATTGCATGAATTATTTTGAAAGAGAATTAATATCAAGGTTTTAATTGTTGCCAAATATCTTTAATTACATAGCTATATTGTTCAAATATGTCTAATGTGTTAAACACATCATCTGGTATTAATTATTTAAAGTGGATAGTTCAGCTAATTTTTTTCAAATTTTAATATTTACTCATTAATAAGGTTGACCTTTTGAGGAATATTTGTCTCTGCATTTAACGAAGTAACCATTAGCAATAAGTTTAATTGGAAAGTTTTCATGAAACATAACTCTAAAATTGTAGGAAAATGTCAACACTTTAGAATAAGTGGCTAATCATTTTAATTCTCTTGGTATTCACTGCAGTATCACTAATCATGATAGAGGTATTTGATTCTAATATGGATGTAATATCTAATTCTGTAGAGATTCAGCTGTAATTTAGTAAGAATTACTGTCCACTTATTATAAACTGATGCCAAAAACCCTAATGCAATTATTTTAATGCATTTTGGTCACATTATACAATAGGATTCAAGTTTGTGGATGTTGCAAAAAAACTTTAGATGGATGTATTTGATTAAAAACACATTACGTTGGAAAGTTTTGTACTTGAGGTGTTTATGCTGGTATTTCAGAAAGCGCTTCTCATTCCATTTTTGGAATAGTTCTAATTTACTTCACTGCTTCTCTTGGATTTTCTTCTGTGTATGGGCTTTGGGGAAAGCAAATTGTTGCATGTTCTAAACACATGCAACTTTTGAAGAGGGTACTTTTCATGTGCCCTGCCAGCATGGAGCTTGTTCCCTGGGACAAGAAAGCGTCAGCTGTTTTCCTGGGTAACAGGGTTCACCCAGATGTAGAAGATGCACATGTTAGGAAACAGGGATCTCCAACAACTCTAGCTCTGATAGGTCCTCTGAGGAGTTAACGCCAGTCACCATGTGCTTCACAGCATGTGTTCTTTTAATCTTCATTTCATAGCACATTGCCAGTCACCGAGGGCAAAAGGTGGCTTTGTGGTTCTGCTGTGCCTCTGTGCGGTCAGACGTGTGTAGTCAAACTGTGAAGGAGGGATTGATTATTATTACGTTCTTTGTGGTTTTGGCCCCCTCTGTCTTAAGAGAGAGTTCCCACACCATTGTAACCACTCACCAAATGAATTCCCATTTTCCTTCTCTTTTATCAAATCCTGTTCCCAGTGAAGGATTTGATAATCAAGTAAGAGAGGAAGTGTGATCAGGTAGCCAGGTATATTTGCATCACTACCATTGACTAGAAAAAAGTGCACAATGTGAGAGTTGTAAGTTAACTTTTATTTGGCGATAAAAGGAGGGAAAAAAAGCATCTCAGCTCTGAGGAGCTGCTTCAAGGAGGGAAGGTCAGTATTACATATGATTTTAGTGAAGGAGAGAATGTACAATCAAGTACATATTTTGGCAGAAGCTTGGTGCTAATCACAGGAAGGTTGCTGTTGGTCAAGAGGAGCAGATATCTCCAGTTATGATTTTAGTGATTTTCTAGATATGAGAAGATGGATGAGTTTGGGCTCGTAAATGTCCCGAAATCTTTTAACTCTCTGAAGCCTGGTTCTGCCAGTTTTTCCCAAGGCACCGAGCATCTCATCCCTGATCTCCAGCTGGAACTGCTTTCGGGGTGTGTTGAAGGTCAGCAGCTGAGTGGCTACTAACCTAATACTTGTAGAGGCAGCTGGCAAGTGACCGTTTTTATCTGATGCTACAGAAGTGAAAGTGAAAGTAGCTCAGTTGTGTCTGACTCTTTGCAGCCCCATGGACTACACAGTCCATGGAATTCTCCAGGCCAGAATACTGGAGTGGGTAGCCTTTCCCTTCTCCAGGGGATCTTCCCAATCCAGGAATCAAACTGGGGTCTCCTGCATTGCAGGCGGATTCTTTACCAGCTGAGGCACAAGGGAAGCCCAAGAATACTGGAGTGGGTAGCCTATCCCTTCTCCAAGATTCTTTACCAACTGAGCTATGAGGGAAGTCCGTGCTACAGAAGAAAAGAGTTTATATCAGGGAGACAAGTATAATCTGCCACATATAAATACTGTTCAGGAAGAGTCTATGTCTCTGCCTTAACACACATTTAGTAATTTACTTCTTAATAAACACGTTCTAGATATCAATTAACATAAGCCCCCCAGCTATCAACCGTGATAGCAGTATCAATATTAACTCTGATATTGGCACTGGGATGGATAACCCTGTGTGTTGTGCATGGAGCAGGGCATCTTTCTGTATTTTCATCTGTTGAAACTATGTCACCTCCTAGGCTGGGGCATCCTCCCACTGCTACCCCCAGCACTTACGTGACATCTACTCATGGATCATTAACTCAACTTATATTCATTTAACTATTCCACAAATAGGAAGATCTATCTTAGAATAGTCACCTACAATATAATATTAAAATTCAAGTCAGAATGGCTTATAGGGTGTCAGGAATCTTGCATCAGATTTGCCAACACTTTTTGAATTTTAAATTGGTTCATATTAGGGTGGCTGCATCTTGAGTCCTGGGTAACTATTTTTACTATAATGGAATTCTAGAAATATATGAATCAAGGAATATAGGATAGCATTATACACTGATAGTAGAGCATAAATTGGTAGTCACTGTAGCAGGTAATTTTGCAACATCTGCTAAATGTAAAGTGCACCTGTCCTACAACTAAACAGTCTTGCTGTCTGGTACTCACTCCTCAGTGACACCTCCCACCGTGTACACAAACGGGCACATGAAAAAGGAGTTCTAGCAGCTTCATGGGAGAAGGCAATGGCAACCCACTCTAGTACTCTTGCCTGGAAAAGCCCATGGACAGAGGAGCCCGGTAGGCTGCAGTCCATGGGGTCGCTAAGAGTTGGGCACGACTGAGCGACTTCACTTTCACTTCACTTCCATGCATTGGAGAAGGAAATGGCAACCCACTCCAGTGTTCTTGCCTGGAGAATCCCAAGGATAGGGGAGCCTGGTGGGCTGCCGTCTATGGGGTCGCACAGAGTCGGACACGACTGAAGTGACTTAGCAGCAGCAGCAGCAGCAGCTTCATGTGTAGCATTGAGCATCATGAAATTGCTGATTTTTGACCAATTTTGACTTATAAAAGTGGGATTTTCATACGGTTCAATTTAATAAAGACAAAAATGTTCATCAGCAGGAAAATGGATAAGTAAACTTTAATATTTATAATTTATCCATTTATGTATGATGTATCCACTCATGATATATCTATTAAAATGTCGTCTATTATTATAACAAACTATTTTATTATTGAACCTCATGAAATGGTTAATATTTTACCAACTTTGACATAGAAATGGTACTTTCATATGGTTCAATTTAATAACATGAAAAACAATGTTCATCAGTGTAAGAATGAACTGCAATCATCATGATTTGTCTATTACAATGTTGTTTATTATTGCATAGCAAATTACCATATTCATTAGTGACTGAGTATTTCTCACAACTCTTTGGACTGTCTAGGCTTAGCTGAGTGGTTCTTCTGTTCTACGTACAGTCTTTTCAGTATTACATGGGGCTTGTGGGGCCCTAATTTCTCTCCTTGTCTCTCTCTCCCTCCCCATCTCCATACTCCCTTCCTTCTTTCACCTGTTTCATGACCCCTCACTTTTGTGGTTTACTTTGAACTTTTATTCATGCAGTTTGGATCCCAGAAGGGTGAAAGCTTCAGGGTCTCTCAAGACCTGAACTCAGAATTTCTAGAACATTATCTCCAGTAAATTTTATCAAACACATCATAAGGCCAGACCGGATTCAAAGAGAAGGGAAAGAGCAAAGTGCTAGATCTGAACAGTCATGGCAGGAATTGCTAAGTAGCCATTTTAGGCAATTTTGTACCACACATACGGTGAAAGATGGTAGAGAAGTTCAAAAGAATGAATTAATATGCTTAGATTTATAACACATATTCTCGAATAAAAAATAAACCACACAGTGGCATGTGGTATCAGTTTTCTGCTACCGTGTAATCAATTACCACAAATTTTGTGGCTCAAAACAAAACCCATTTACTTAGGTGTTGGTCTTAGCTGGGTTCTCTTCTTAGAGTCTCCCAAGACTGAAATCAAGTTGGAGGCAGACTGGACTCTTACCTAGAGGCTCTGGAGAAGAATTGGCATCTGAGCTTATACAAGTGGTTGGCAGGATTCAGTTCCTTGCAGATATAGAATGAGGTCCCACTTCCTTGCTGGCTTCAGTGGAGGTGACTTTCAGCTTCTAGTGGCCATCGACATTCCTCAGCATGTGACTGTTCCATTTTCAAAGCCACAAATGGTACATCAAATTAATTTCATGCTTTGTATCTTTCTGAATTCCCTTTGGCTACTACCTAGAGAAAACTATGCTTTTAAAGGGCGTGTGTGATTAGATTAAACCCACTTGAATAATCTCTCTTAATTAACTCTAAGTCAATTCATTAGTAACCTTAATTATATTTTCCAAATTCCTTTTGCCACATAACAGAATCAGAGTATGATACTTCATCATATTCATAGTTCTGGGGAATAGACAGGAAATTTTAGGGGAGCATTTTACAGTTCTGCTTATCACACTGTAAACACACAGATAGCACCCTTGACAATACCTAATGCATGTGAATACACATAGAGAGGTATCTGAAATGATGTTATTAAATTAGCAACAGTAGTTACCTCTGGGGAGTAGACAAAATTTGGAAGGCAGGTGGTATATATTTAGTTTTAATAGGAATGCTTTAATTTTTTAACAAGGAAATTTTGTTCCTGCATTAATGTAATTATAAAGTAAAATGTCTTAAAAAAATTTGAGGGATCAAACAGTCGCCTCTGTGACTCTCTAGAACTAACTCTGCCAGCACCGATACACATGGTATCCTTGGCCGTCTCTCTGCAACCATCTTCCGTTACATGATTGCCCCAGGATTGACCTACTGTCATTGTGCCAATCTAATTCATTATAGTCTTGTCCAGGGCGAATATTTACCAGTCCATGCCTTTACAGCCACAAAGTTATTATACTATTAAAACATTTTCATGTTGGTAGGCAAATTGTCCCTGCCCCAAGCTCTCTTGAGTGTCCTGCAACTAAATGAGATGTCCTCACATCCTAAGACTTGGAACACCCTGCCATTCCCTGAGATGCTCAGACCACCTGCAGTCCAGGTAGTAAATGGCTAAAAAGAAAGGGAACGTGAAAGTGTTTGTCAGTCATGTCCAACTCTTTGTGACCCCATGAACAGGAGCCTGACAGGTTCTTCTGTCCATGGAATTTTCCAGGCAAGAATACTGGAGTGGGTAGCCGTTCCCTTCTCCAGGGGATCTTCCCAACTGAGGCACGGAACCCCGGTCTCTATTTTTTACAGTCTGAGCCACCAGGGAAGTAAATGGCTAACACTTAGTAAGCAGGGCTCCCCCGCCCACACCAGGCTCCATATTGTGATGATCACTGTGTGCCTGGTCTCAATTTTAGAAGTGTGGATTCATAAGGTAGCACCCCTCAGGTGCATCTGTACCCTTTCCTCTATCAGACTGTACAGGAACAGGAACTATAGCTGTTTTCTTTGCAAACTTCACAGTAACTGGTTTGTGTTCTGCTTACTCTGAGTAGCTGTACCAGAAACCACTGCAGAGAAATGTATACACCCTCTCCTCTACCATTTAGAAGGAAGAGAGCATGTCCTGCGTCTCCATTATAAATCAACTTTGTACATTAGATAGGGAGAAGACGTTGAGCATGTTTCTAGATGTCAAGATGTGTAACTATTAAACACTTTATAAACAGATGGGTGTGTTTCCCTGTCTCCACAGTAAGGAACATAATGTTTTACTGACTTTGAGCTTCACTCAGAAATCATTTGCTGGATGCCAAGCTTCCTAAATAGTAACTTGGACAAGTTCAGGTGAGTGAAATTGGTGTTCAGGCATTGCAATTTCAAAATGGAATGCTTTTTGTATTTAAAGGTATTCCAAGAAGTCACACTCCTGAATTATCTGCAAGGGAAAGAAGAAATAAGGTCCTCCGTCATGTAGTGTTAGTTGCTCAGTCGTGTCCGACTCTTTGTGACCCCATGGACTGTAGCCTGCCAGACTCCTCTGTCTGTGGACTTCTCCAGGCAAGAATAGTGGAGTGGGTTGCCATTTTTTTATCCAAGGTCCTCTGTACACATTATCAGTTTTAGTTATATCATAGTTACCACATAGGGCTTTTTTTAAAATTAAGCGATGATTTCTCTTTAGCCTCCACTAAAGCCAGTATTAACAATAGTAAGGGCTAATATTTATTGAGCAATTTTCATGTCTTAGGTACTGTCCTAAGCATTTTGCATGCAGCAAGAACTCAATGAGGAAAGGATGATTATTATTTTTTGACAGATGAAGAAATTAAGGCACAGGGCTCTTAAGTATATTAACCAAGGTCATGGAACTTCTACTACATGAGACAGGAACAGCAGTAAAAAAAAACCCTCTGGCACCTGGGCCTCTCTGTTCAGTACTTTCTCAGATCACACTAGTGTACAGTCTGTTCCCAGAGCTGAGTCCCCCAATTCCCATAATTCTGGGTTTGCATCTTATTATCCAATGTCTGGAAGCAGATGCTAGTAATGGAGTTATTAATACTATGACAATACCCAGTGAGGTGACTCTGTAAAATATACAGGCAAAACTATAAAATATACCAGTGGTTACTGGCTCTACTAGTTTTCCAACCCTGCCAAAAAAAAAAAACAAGTTACCACAGACTACTTTAAGGGTGGCATAGAGCAAGCAAAATTTATTCTCTCACAGTTTAAGAAGGTAAAAGTCTGAAATTTAGGTATCAGCAGGGTTGTGTTGGAGAAGGACATGGCAACCCACTCCAGTACTCTTGCCTGGAAAATCCCATGGACAGAGGGGCCTGGTGGGCTGCAGTCCATGAGGTCGCTAAGAGTCGGACACGACTGGGCGACTTCACTTTCACTTTTCTCTTCCATGCATTGGAGCAGGAAATGGCAACTCACTCCAGCATTCTTGCCTGGAGACAGAGGACAGAGGAGCTGGTGGGCTGCCGTCTATGGGGTCACACAGAGTCAAACACGACTGAATCGACTTAGCAGCAGCAGCAGGGTTGTGTTTCTTCAAAAGGCTCCAAGGAAGAATCCTTCCTCGTTTTTTTCCTAGCTTCTGGGGATTGCTAGCAGTCCTTTGGCATGTCTTGACCCATAGATGCAACTCTCCAGTGTCTGCCTCTCCGGCCATCTTTTCTATGTGTATCTCCTCTGAGTCCTCTGGGTTCCCATGTGTTCACGTCTCCCTCTCTTTTTCATTTTTTATTGAAGTATAGTTGATTTATAATGTTATATTAGTTTCTGGTGTACAATAAAATGATTAAGATAAAACGCACACATATATATGTATAGTCTTTTTCATAGTCTTTTCTATTCTGGTTTATTATAGGATATTGAATGTATTAATAGTTCCTGTATTAATAGTGCTATATAGTGGGACCTCATTGTTTATCTCCCTTTTTAGAAGGACACCAATCACTGGATTTCAGGCCCACCCAAATTCACTGTGACCTCATTTTAATATGACTACAGCTATGAAGATCTTATTTCCCAATAACGTCACATTCATCTGTTCTGCATGGGTGTGAATTTTTATGGGCACACAATTCAACCTACAAAACTGGCCATGAGCTAATTGTATTCAAACATTGAATCAGAGATTGGGATGATTAGACACCTGAAATAAGACATTTTAAATACAGTATGTATAAGAATCTATTCCTTAAAATACTTCTTTATTCTGGAAAAACACATGTTGCTGCTGCTGTGAACCCTAATGACAAGGGCTTTTTAAAATTTTAATCAGAACATCTGTAAATAGTTGTATACAAATATTCACTCGTAAAATACTTATAAATACATTTCTCTACACTGGGCATCATGCCAGGCTGTAGAAAAAATAGTGGTGATGAAATATACCCAAAAGTTCTTCTCTCAGGGAACTTGTGCTCTTGTGAGGAAACCAGTATTTGCCAGAGAATCATAGGCATGAATGTTTAGCTTGAAAAGGAGGTGGATGCTCTGCAGAATGGAAAACAGTTCTATGCCAACTTATTTAAAGAATATAAATGTTTCCAGCGGGAAGAAAATCTTGCACTGAGATTCATCACCTAAAGGGAATGGGGAGGTGGGGGGAGGTGCTGAGTGGAGTGTTCAAAAGAGAGAAATTCATTTTGTTGTTTCTCCCTAGTGTCCAGCCTTGTCTGGGGAATACAAAAGCCTTAGAGAAAAATAAACACAGAGACAAAGTAATTGTGTATTAAACTTCTGCCCTGGCTGGTGACTGACTCACCTGGTATATTAATTTCCTTTGGTTACTGTAACAAATTAACACAGACTTGGTATCTTAAAACAACAGAAGGTTATACAGTTGTGTAGGTCAGAAATTCAAAATCAAGGTATGCACAGGGCTGTCCTTCCTTCTGCTCCATAGGGGAAAATCTGCTATTTGCCCCTTCCAGCTTCTGGCTGCCAACAATCTCTGGCTCGTGGCCACAGCCCTTCAACCTCAGCCTCCATGGTCACATTGCCTCGTCCTTTTCTTTGTGTTTTCTCTTCTTTGTATCAAACCAGTCTTTCTTTTATAAGCACACTTGCTATTGGATTTAGGGCCCACCTGAATAAGCTAGGATGATCTGTTTCAGTATCTTTAACCTCATCACAGCCACAAAGCATGTTTTGTTTTGTTTTGTTCTCCCCCAAAATAAGCTGACATTCACAGGGTTCTAGAGATTTGATTTAGATATCTTTTCCACTCTACCATTCCTGGGGTCACTGATAGCAAGCATGTTGAACACAGCTTAGAAGATTCAAAGCACTAGGGGAGAACTAGAAGACAGAAAAAGAAAGCATCCTAAAAAGCCGTGATTTTGATTAGGAAAGTACTGCCCATTAAGTGATCTTTTGTGGGGGTTGTGTTTTTATCCCTGTTATCATAGGTGGTGTTGTTCAGTTGCTCAGTTGTGTCCAACTCTTTGCGACCCAATGGACTACAGCATGCCAGGCTTCCCTGTCCTTGACTATTTCCCTGAGCTTCTTCAAACTCACGTGCATTGAGTCAGTGATGCCGTCCAATCATCTCATCTCCTGTCACCCCCTTCTGCTCTTGCCCTCAATCTTTTCCAGCCTCAGAGTCTTTTTCAATTAGTCAGCTCTTCGCATCAGGTGGCAAAGTATTGGAGCTTCAGCTTCAGCATCAGTCCTTCCAATGAATATTCTGGGTTGATTTCCTTTAGGATTGACTGGTTTGATCTCCTTGCTGTCCAAGGGACTCTCAAGAATTTTCTCCAGCACCACAGTTCGAAGGCATCAATTCTTCGGCACTCAGCCTTTTATTATTGTCCAGCTCTCACATCCATACATGACTACTGGAAAAACCATAGCTTTGACAATGCAGACCTTTGTAGTGCTATTGGCTTTTAACATATAGGAGTCAGGAAAGCTCAGTGTCCTTTAACATGCAATCAAGATTCCCAAACAAAGAAATGCCCCTGGTTCTGCCGGACATTTGTGGTCATACAGACAATAGAGATAAATGCCTGGAACCAGACTCCGTCTTATGTATACACAGAATATGCTTTTGCCTGCTTTCCCAAAGTGCATCTGTTTTGTACAATAAGGGTACTTTATTTTATTTAAAACTTAAGTTTTTCACCATTTTGGTAAGCTGTCACACACAGGATCATTTGTACCATTGAGTTAATAAGTAAACACTCCTGCTTTTAACCATCAATCTACAGTTATAGTTGCCATATACAAATATGTAATAGCGAAGATGAGTGACTTTGATTAAGATCCTTAAAATCAAACATTATAAAATTAGTGGAGAAGTGAAACTCAATAGACCTCACTGAATTTTATTATTAATGCTTAATTTAGAATATTTCTGCCTTTATGCACACACTCACAAAAAAAATCATTTATATATAAATGCATTGCATTTGTATGTGTGTACATGTGAGTATGTGAATAAGAAACCTGTGGGTTATAAAACTTCTTAACCATGTTAAGAAACCTGTAGGTTATAAAACTTCCGTATTAAAAATATTGACTTTCCTGCATTTTTCATCTTATTCTGATTCTATCTTAAGAGGTCAACACAGTTGTTTTTCAGCCTCTGGAATTATTCTTTCACTTTCACATTCATCCTTTATTTTTCATGACCTGTGGAAGAGTGTGCGGTCCAAAGTGTTTTAAGCTAAAGATGAAATGCATGCTTCAGCAGGTGGTGGAATTTTAGGATAAGAGACATTGTCCATGGTATTTATCAACCGTGTTGCATGTCATTACTCGAAGGAAAGTGTTGACACTTCACTTGTAAATAAGGCTCAGGTCATTTGTGAGAATATCAGACTTCTCCATCATACATGTCTCCATTTTGGCAGTCTGTAATTTGTCTCTGCAGGTTCTCTCTAATTAAAGCTGTTTCCTTCTATTTATCATGTATAAATAAGTATGATCTGTTATTATTTAAGCAAACTTTAGTTTTTATTTTAGCATCAACTTCTGTTCTTTAACATTCTTGTACTTCTTCTATGGAACTTAATTTTTTTGTTTGTTTCTTTAAATCCAAAATTACCCATTATAATTATAGGTAGGTGCAAGTTTCTGCTTAATTCAATATGTATTCTAAGATACCCTTTCTCAGTACATATTATTTTATTCCGAACAACTTCCCTTTTATTTCTTTGTTAGGGCATCATATTGATTTTTTTTTTTTAAATAATGTTGTAGGAAAGTTATATTATCTGTTAATTTTATTTCAGGATAGTAAAGGGAGCATTGCATAATATTTGTTATAAAATGGAACATTGCATCTGATAGGGTTGAAAACTGTTACTGTAAATAATATGTGTATTAAGCAAAAAGCAGAAGCAGTGGTCTCTCTGGGGTGGTGAAAGGAGGTGGAGGGGTGAGGAAGGTGAGAAGAGAATCAAGAGAAGGTGATAGATGTGGGGAGTATGTGTAGACTGGCTTTCTAGGGGAGAGAGACCTCAAGCTTCTTTTAAAAAGAAGAGACGGTCTTGGGTAGAAAAGAGCACTTCTGCTCCATGTTTGAGGGGCAGATGAGGCAAGGCTGGAAGACAGAAGAATGAGGACTAAATGCCCATAAGATTTTTGCAGAATTGTGAGTGGTGTGATTTATAGGCAGATTACATTGTGTTCATGTCTCCATGAGTCAGAGTTGACATCACTTTGATACAGTTACCAAGAAGGTAGTATAGGATCTGCTGCTGCTGCTGCTGCTGCTGCTGCTGCTAAGTCGCTTCAGTCGTGTCCGACTCTAGGCGACCCCATAGGTGGCAGCCCACCAGGCTCCCCTGTCCCTGGGATTCTCCAGGCAAGAACACTGGAGTGGGTTGCCATTTCCTTCTCCAATGCAGGACAGTGAAAAGTGAAAGTGAAGTCGCTCAGTCATGTCCGACTCTTCGAGACCCATGGACTGCATGCAGCCCACCAGGCTCCTCCCCCCGTGGGATTTTCCAGGCAAGAGTACTGGAGTGGGGTGCCATTGCCTTCTCCAGTATAGGATCTAGCAACAGGCTATGTTTAGGTTCTGTGCTATAAGCATGGATTATAATTATCTTCATTTCAGGCTGCATATATGGAATTCTAGAAATCAAGGACTTAATGTTTCCATAGCAGATCAAGACAAAGGATCTATTGTTAACCTTTGTCTTGGGGAAGAAAAATAAGGAAGCAAGACTTTCACTCAAACAAATGAATAGAACTGGGCTTTTGACAGTGAAATGGCAATGAAGGGTGGGTGTGCTTAAGGGAGATTATGGTGAAGAAAAAGCCCTTGTCATATCTGTCCCGATTTCTGAACATACATTTATTTGTTTGTTAAATTCAATGGTATCTGTCTCAGAATGGCAATTCCATGAAAAAAAGGACCATGTCTGTTTTATTAAAAATATGTACAAACCCCACAGTGCCCAAAACAGAGTAGTTGCTCAATTAATATTTGTTGGCAGAAAGAATGAAGGAATGATTTGGCTAGGAGTTCTTGAACATCTACATTAAACATCTGTGTAGTACCATTCTGTATTTTAATGATCTTCTGTTGCTGAAGAATTATTAATGTGGAAAATAATGAGATTAGTTTTAGTCGTGTGGTATTTCCATTGTATAATGTTGGCAGAGCTATTAATAGCCAAGATGTGCATCAAGTTCCAGTGTCAAAATAAATAGCTAGCCCGTTACCAAGCATCAATGTTTAGGGGAAATAGCCAAGCAAAATGTTTGTGTAGCAGAGCTTTCCATCCTCTAAGAATACAGATTAGATCATTAAGAAGCAACACATTTCATCCACTTACCAGTGTTTGCATACAGTGAAGTCTATTAATTGAATGAGTTTGTAGAACACTGATATACCATCTCACTCCATCAGAGGGTTACTTCTGTTTTTATCAATAAATTCTGCCTTTAATCCCGAGAATTGATTGAAAAGAGAAATAGCAATTTTTTTTTTAAGACTGTTCTTCTTGGTCTTTGAATTTCTCTGTCACTGGTTTTATAAATTTCACTAGTAACTGAGTTTAGTTATAAAATGCCCCACGAGGCCACACATTAGATCTGAACTCATTTACAAGAGTAAATGAAAGTAAATAGGTAAGAAAGTTCCAGCAGTTTCTCTTGATATCAGAAGAAAAGTCAGAAGAAACTGGACATCAGATAAAACAGCCGTTTGTTCATTCAGACTTTTAATTAAACTCAGAGATTAATAGATCTCAGAATGAGCTGTTTTAACAAATTATGCAGCTGAGAATTCTCCTTGGTTCTACCTTTTATGCTCTCTATTCTTGAAAAGTCACTTTCTATTTGTTTTTTTTTTTTTTTTCCCTAATGTAATCAAGTGACATGATAATACTCTTAACTCATAAATAAATTCCTATATCACAGATATGCTTGGAAACACAAAACATTCACGTCTAGAATCATGTCAGAGCTCTTTCTTTCTCCTCATGCTCCCAGTTCAGTTCAGTTCAGTTCAGTCGCTCAGTTGTGTCCAACTCCTTGCGACCCCATGAATCGCAGCACGCCAGGCCTCCCTGTTCATCACCAACTCCTGGAGTTCACTCAGACTCATGTCCATCGAGTCAGTGATGCCATCCAGCCATCTCATCCTCTGACGTCCCCTTATCCTCCTGCCCCCAATCCCTCCCAGCATCAGAGTCTTTTCCAATGAGTCAACTCTTCGCATTAGGTGGCCAAAATGCTGGAGTTTCAGCTTTAGCATCATTCCTTCCAAAGAAATCCCAGGGCTGATCTCCTTTAGAATGGACTGGTTGGATCTCCTTGCAGTCCAAGGGACTCTCGAGAGTCTTCTCCAACACCACAGTTCAAAAGAATCAATTCTTTGGCGATCAGCTTTCTTCACAGTCCAACTGTCACATCCATACATGACCACTGGAAAAACCATAGCCTTGACTAGACGAACCTTTGTTGGCAAAGTAATGTCTCTGCTTTTGAATATGCTATCTAGGTTGGTCATAACTTTTCTTCCAAGGAGTAAGCGTCTTTTAATTGCATGGCTGCAGTCACCATCTGCAGTGATTTTGGAGCCCAAAAAAAAAAGTCTGCTCCTCATGCTCCCAACTCTTCCACAAACCCAGTTTCCTTTTTAGAAATCACTGCCCAGGCTGACATATACATAATAAGTTGATTATTATTTAAAGTTATTATTACTTTAAATAATCAACTTATTATTATAAGTTGATTATTATTATTATCAGATTTTTTCCATATGTATTCTTACATTATGGAAAAAATGTGATCTCTTTGTTATTTTTGAGAAAGACTTAAGAAAAACAAGGTAAAGAATGGATTTCAAATTATTTCAATGTAGTATTTCACTTGACTTCAAAAGAAAAAATAGAATAGATCTGGGCATCAAATAAAAAGAGTTTGTTTATTCAAATGCTCTCTTCACTAGAAGTATTTCAAGTACTAAGAGTTTCTCTTGACACTGTATACCCAATGAGTGGGCATCACCTAGCATGTTAGGGGCCTCAGGAAGGGACAAAGAAAGGTCCAATTGACTGTAGGAGACCTTCTACTATAGCTCCTGCAACTGCAGATAAAGACCCTGAATCAGGGCTGTGAAGTCATTGATCTAAAGTTACACAGAAGTGACAGTTCTCTAACTAGAAACGGAAAAAAGGCTCTGGTAGCAGGTGTTGCTTGTTTAGTCACTTGGGAGTTTGTGTGTTTCCTGGTTGATTGTTATCTGTAGTGTATGTTGGGGACACTCATTACTGATGGAGTACCACTCCTGGGTTCTTCTGCCCTCCCTCATGTTCTTCTCCAAAAGAAACAAAGGGGGCGATGTCTGCTTGATTCTCATTTGGGGTTTGTTTAGTCTAGTCCTCCCTCCGTCTAAGATGAAGTAGGGGTCCTGCCCCTATAGGGGAGGACTACAGCTGTTCAACGATGGGTTGGTTGTTGTTCAAGTCGCTTAGTCATATCTGACTCTTTGTGACCCCATGGACTGTAACACACCAGGCTCCTCCATCCTTCATATATATATATATATATATATATATATTATTTTTCAAATTCTTTTCTCTTATAGGTCATTACAAAATATTGAGTACACTAGGCCCTTGTTGGTTATATGTTTTATGTATAGCAGTGTGTGTATGTTAATCCCAAACTCCTGGTTTATCCTTCCACCTCCATTTCTCCGTTAATATGACATTCAAGGTCATTCCCTGGAATGCGGTACTTCCCTTACCACTTCACTCTCCGCACTTCTTTTTCTTTTATGCAGTGACCCGGGGTCACATGCAGTTTCCCAAACGTGCTATATTCTGCAGGCTTCCATGTATTATTAAATGTGGCTCCCTCTGCCAGGGAGGCCGTTTCCAGTCTCTGGGCTCAGGAACTCCTATTCATCCTTCAAATATCATAGCAAATGTCACCTCCACTTAAACATGTCTGACTCCTTCAGACAGTTACACAAAATTCTCTAAACTCATAGAAATTGTTCGTGTATATATATGTATATTTATGTATACATTTACATATATACATACATACATACATATATATCTTGGTCAGTCATAGAAAACATTAGAAAAGACCCTGATGCTGGGAAAGATTGAGGGCACGAGAAGGGAATGACAGAGGATGAGACGGTTGGATGGCATCACCAACTCAGTGGACATGAGTTTGAGTAAGCTCTGGGAGATGGTGAAGGACAGGGACGCCTGGAGTGCTGTAGTCCATGGGGTTGCAAAGAGTTGGACACAACTGAGTGACTGAACAGCAACAACATTTGAATCAGTAGACTTTTAATAAAGAATATCCATCTGCCCTCACCAATGTATGTGTAAATCATTCAATCTATTGAGGGCCCAGAAGAACAAAAAATGGAGGAAGGGTGAATTCACTCTCTTCCTGACCTGGGATGCCCATGTTCTTATACTCTTGGACATAGGAGCTCCTAGTTTCTGACCTTTGATCTCTTATACCAGCAGCACCCCCTACCAGCTTCTTAGGCCTTCAGACTCAGACTCAGACTGAATTGTAACACTGGCTTTCCTGGTTGTTCAGCTTGCAGATGACAAATGGTGGGACTTATTGACCTCTGAAACCATATGAGCTGATTTCTATAATTAATCGCCTGTAATATATATTGTTGTTGTTTTTGTTCAGTCACTTAGTGGTGTCTGACTCTTTACAACCCCATGGCCTCCAGCATGCCAGACTTCTCTGTTCTTCACCATCTCCCAGAGTTTGCTCAAACTCATGTCCATTGAGTTAATGATGCCATCCAACCATCTTATCCTCTGTTGTCCCCTTCTCTTCCTGCCGTCAATTTTTCCCAGCATCAGGGTCTTTGCCAATGAGTCAGCTCTTCCCATCAGGTGGCCAGAGTATTGGAGCTTCAGCTTCAGCATCAGTCTTTCTAGTCAATATTCATGGTTGATTTCCTTTTGGTTATGTTTTCCTGGAGAACTATGACTCCAGGAAAATACAGTGTGAATTTTTTTCCCTGTCTTATATGCTAGTGATCATAAAAAGAAAGTCCTGTCATCCTCTTGTAAGAGAATCTGAGCAATTATCAAGTAGTTTTTTAAAACATTGATGACTGGGCTTTCTTAACACAGGATCAATGAGACACAAAACCTGGAAGTGTTCTGAAACAGCCCTCAAGATGCTCTCTTTTCTCAGCTCTACAACCTCTGCAGCAACTCTGCTGATCCCCATCTGCCTTTCTTGGTTTCTGGTGAGGAACCAGTGGCCCCAGAGCAGGATACAGCATAAAAAGGATAACTCAGTGCACCCAAGCTCATATAAATATTGCAGCGTTTTAAATTTTCATAAACTATAATCTGTAATGGCTCCCATAGCACCAACTATTTTCTCTCCACCACATATCATGCATTTTTAACTGTCTATAATTATACAATTAAACAGTAGGCTATTGAAGCTCACAGGGCCATTATCTCAAAATGTTTCGACTTGACAACCAGCACCAGGGAGAGTTCTTGGCTGGGGGATGGTGGGTCTGTTCAGCCAGGTGCCCAGAGCAGGAGAGCCCTACTCTCAGGAGTAGAACTCTTAATTGAACTTGAACATGGCAGAAGGGAATAGGAAAGATGGAAGCCCCAGCACCAGACCGGGAGTGGGAGGAGATGGAGAGAGTGAACTGGGCACCTTTTCTCCATCCCCATCATCCCTACCAGGAAATGTTCTTTCCATGAAAAAGCTCCAGAGATGTCCTGCTTTGGCACACTTGGTATGCTATGATACTTTCTATTAAAAGTCTTCAGTCTTCTGCTTGTGGCTTCTGTGATTCAAATCTGCATCAGGGTGTCTTATTTTAACACATCACATAGGTCAGATATGGGCTTTCCTGGTGGCTCAGTGGTAAAGAATCGCCTGCGAAGTAGGGGACTCAGGTTTGATCCCTGAGTCAGGAAGATGCCTGGAGAAAAAAATGACAACCCGCTCCAGTATTCTTGCCTGTGAAATCCTATGGACAGAGGATTCTGGAGGGCTACAGTCTATTGGGTCACAAAAGAGTCAGACACGATTTGCGACTAAACAACAATAATAGGTCAGTTGTCTGTGAACATCTGAACAGTGTGTGCTGAGAATAACACCTACACTATTTTATATCGGGAATCAGAAACTCGATGCATTCATTCAGTAACCCGTCCTTCATTTAAAACTGCTATGAAACCTTTTCTCTAAAAAATTTCTCCTGAAAGGTCATCACCTTACCCCTGTGCTTTCACATACAAAGCATTGATAAAGAAAATAGATTTAGTGTTATATTCATCTCTGCTTACCCATACCATGTAAGAGTGTGCTCTGCAGTGAAGATTTGTTGATTAATAATGACCATACTGTAAATATATCTTTCTTTGCAAATTTTAAAAGACATTTGGAGTCTCAAAATTTATAAACAACAAAACTAGAGGACTTAGTTTTACAATGAAATCTGTGTTAGCCTGGATCAAAGGGAATAGAAGATAAGCAGATACTCTATTTTTGGCATATTCAGAAAAATGCAGTGTTAAACAGGGAGCTTTGACAAATGGTAAGTGATGAGATCAGTTTGCCTGTTCTTTTGTATTTTGGTGTATTGTATTCAAATCCTATTTTTCTCCAGTCTTTCTAATGTTTCAGTGCAGTTTTGCATTCATATTCAGATTACTGGAGAAATAAACTATCTGTTAGATTTGGAAAAGGGGATGAAAATTGGACATCATGAACTATAGGGAAGGACTGTATAATAAAAATTTACTTCATAAAAGTATTCTTTGCTTAAGTAAAAGGTATATTCTGGGTTCCTTTAACAGAAAATGTATGCCTTTGACATATAATATGGGTAAAATAGGTTTTACTTTCAGACCCTACGGTAGAATAGGTTTTCTAATATATTCTCCACCTGCATTCTGGACAGAGTCCCTCCTCATGGCTCCCTGCTGTGCATCCCACTTCTCTGCTTTTTTTGTGATGCTGCTGATTCCAGAACATTCTTCTCTTCTGCTTTCCTGCCCCAAGATCTTCTTCATTCACCATCTAACTCAAGTTCTGCCTCTAAGTGATATTTTTGCCTTTGTTTTCCCCGATCCCAGCTCTTCTCTCCCTTTTCTGAAATCCTTTAGTACTTTTATCTTTCTTCCAGTACTGTCTCCAAATGTGGAAATGTTTTTTTTTTAATTCTAATTTTTATATATCTTTTTGTCTCCATGAGTATATTTTAAGTTCCTTGAGACTAGATAGCATGTCCCACAGTGTTCAGTAAATGCTTGCTAACTGATTTTTTGTCATGGGTGTACCATTAGTTTCTATCATTGAATATTATTCAGCCATAAAAAAGAACAAAACTTTGCCACAGGCAGCAATATTGGTAGACTTGGAGGGCATTATGCTAAGTGAAATAAGTCAGACAGAGAGAGACAGCTACTGTATGATATCACTTATATATGGAATCTAAAAAATAAACAAAGTACTGAATGTAACAAAGGAGAAGGAGACTCACAGATATAAACTAGTGGCTGACAGTGGGGTGGGCCAGTGAGGGGCCATATAGGGGTGGGAAGTAGGAGGTGTGTATTATTGGGTCTAAGATAGGCTCAAGGATGTATTGTACAACATGAGGAATATAGCTAATATGTTGTAATAATTGTAAAATAATCTCTGAAAATTGTATAAAAATAAAAAATTAAAAACAACAACAAAACATAAAACATCAAATGCTCAGTTAGAAATTTATAGAAGGGTTTAACATTTCCTGTAGCCTTCCCAGATGACATTAATGATAAAGAACCTGTCTGCCAGTGCAGGAGAGATAAGAGACCTGGGTTCAGTCCCTGGGTCAGGAAGATCCCCTGGAGGCGGAAATGGCAACTGACTCCATTATTTTTGCCTGGAGAATCCCATGGACAGAGAAACCTGTGGACTTGAGTCCATAGGGTTGCAGGAGTCAAATAGGACTGAAGTGACTTAGCACACACATTTCCTGTAAAGCAGAGGTCCCCAACCACTGGGTTTCGGACTGGTACTTGCTATTAGATCAGCAGAGGCATTAGATTAGAAATAAATGTAATGTGTTTGAATCATTCCCAAACCATCTCCTCCCAACCCCTGGTCCATGGAAAAATTGTGTTGGGGACCACTTCTATAAAAGGGTCAACTAGTAACTATTTTAGGCTTTACAGACCTTACTAATCTGTTGCAACTACCGAGCTTTGCAATGGTAGCACAGAAGCAGTTGTAGGTAATATGTAAGCCCGTGGGTGTGGCTGTGCTCCAATCAGATTTTATTTACAAAACAGACAGCAGGTGGGAGTTTGGCAGGCCCTGATTTAAGGCGAACAAACACCTCTCTTATAGAATACTCCTTTTGATTTTAGGGTAACTAATGTAGAGAGGACACTATAAATCATATAGGACATCTTTCACATTCACAAGTTCCAGGAAAGAACATCTTGTCAGTTTCTCTGAAATGTTCCAAAACCCCCAGTAATGTTTTGTTGGTTACTCAGAATGTGAAAATCAACTGATGACTTTTGTTTGTTTTTTTAAATTAATATTTATTCTGGGCACACTCACACGGCTGTCAAGAGTATAAATTGTTCTAGCATTTCCAGAAGCACTTTGATATTTTATATCACAAATATATTCATAGTCTTGTATCTGCTAATTCTCTTCTGGAAACTATGCTGAAGAAATCATTAATTCTTTCAATCTATAATTGTTGTTGTTGTTCAGTCGCTCAGTTGTGTCTGTCTCTTTATGATCCCAAGGATTGCAGCATGCCAGGCTTCCCTGTCCTTCACCATCTACCTGAGCTTGCTCAAACTCATGTCCATTGAATCAGTGATGCCACCTAACCTCTCTGTCATCCCCTTCTCCTCCTGCCTTCAGTCTTTCCCAGAATCAGGGTCTTTGCTAATGAGTCTGCTGTTCACATCAGGAGGCCAAAGTATTAGAAGTTTCAGTGTCAGTCCTTCCAATGAATATTCAGGGTTGATTTCCTTTAGGATTGACTGGTTTAATCTCCTTGCAGTCCAAGGGGCTCTCAAGAATCTTCTCCAACATTGCAGTTCAAAAGCATCAAATCTTTGGTGCTCAGCCTTCTCTATGGTCCAGCTCTCACATTCGTACATGACTACTGGAAAAACCATAGCTTTGACTATATGGACCTTTGTTTGCAAAGTAATTTCTCTGCTTTTTAATACACATATTTTTATATTTACAGAATGCCTACAATGTGGCAGGTACTTTGCTAGGTATTGCATCATTGTGGAAGTGAACCAGAATTGAGCTATCAGTTGTTAATTACAAGATTGTTTGCCAGAAATAAAAATCAGTACCAAGTCTTATATCCAACAATCGGGAGAGGTAAGCTCTGCTATACCCTATGATGGATTATTTTACAAACATTATAGATCATATTATAGAAGAATTTTAATTGCATGGAAAGATTCAAATACTCATAAGAAGTGGAAAAGAGGTTAAATGTATTTATAGAAATCTTTTTAAAAATTTTAAAGTATATAAGTAGGCTTAGATGAAAAAATCATGATAATGATAGTCACCAAATATTAACAATGACTTTCTCTTGATAGCGAAGTTCTCAGAGATCTTTCTCATACTTTGTTTCATATTTCATAGTTATTTTTTTAAACATGTATCATTTATCAGAAAGCCAAAAGAAATCTAAAAGATGTTTTTAATTGTACAGAATGGCTAACAATAAAACATGGTATCCACAAAATGAAGTTTAGAGTGACTTTCTGCTGGGCAAGAATAGAAAATCTTCTTCTGGTTAAATTGTTGCTGAGTTGTGTATGAGATTATAAATGTTCATCTTTATGCAAATGCTTAAATCTTTAAATCAATTCAAATATTTGAATCTTTTTCCATCCACCAACATATTATGTAGAATTGGGTCTTTTTTTTTTTTTCTTTTGACTTACTAAGGGTTAACCAGAAAATCCTTTGTTGCAACCTTTCTCGATCTCCAAGTCCCCTTTGCTGCTGGGGCCCATCCAGTCTTAAGAATATAATTGAATCTCCCTTTGATGATTCAGTGTGTTGCAGGACCTGAGGGCTGTGATGCTGACCATCAGTTATCATTTTATAGGACAAAAGATATAGATGTGGAAGATACAGAATATTGAGCTGAATGTGAAATGATTCTAGGATAGCCTCTGGAAATTGCTTCGCTGAATAAATCCCCAGTGTCAGTGAGTTTTTGTTGTGTGTCTTTTTTCTTCTAAAAGCTTTAGTTCAAGGAAAGACAAAAGAAAGATCCAGCGATTTGAACTTTCTAGATATTAAGAGCCTGCTTACCGCAGATTATTATTCCATGCCTTCCATCTCCTTTTTTCTCATATAAAATAGGAAATGCCTGTTCTTTCTAACCTGTCATCTATGTCTCTCCATGAGTACTGAGTGTTTAACCTTGACTGGAGCAGACCAGAACTGTGTCTTGGGGTCAGGGGGCCCAAAACCTCTCATAGTGTTTTTTTCATCAGCCAAAATCCTTACACAGGTTGAAGTGAACAAACAGCAAAGGCTGTTTACAGGGAAGGGAAGTTGTAAAGGGCTTTCAGGGATCTACATCTGTGTTCAAGGGATATTGTTCTCTAGGGTTCTTTTCTGTCTCCATCTGGTTTGGGTATTAGCATGATGAGTTATGAGTGGGAGAGTGAACACATGAGAGGCCCATCTCATCCCCTTTGTCTTCCTGAGGGTCACTGGTCTTTCCATCTGGCTCACATTGGTTTGAATCTCTTCAGCTCTTACGATGACCACATTTCTCAACCTCCTCCTCCCCAACTCACCATCTGTCAGCAGAGGCCCTGAGGGAATGGTCCCACCCAGGGCTGACTCTGACAAAGACCAGCAAATTCCTTAAACATTTCAAGCAGCAACTTCTCCATTTATACAATAGTGATAAAACTGAGTTTTTATGAGGAAAGAAAAGAGATAATCCATGTAAGAGATAATCTATGTAACATTCTCACCATGATAGCTGGTATAATAGTAAGTATGTAATAATTATTACCATTACTGTTGTTGTCATCATTAAAGCCCTTTACCATGAGGCATATCTGTTCTTCAATGCATTTGTTAATTATAGAAAATAATTATACCTTTTAAATATAGCAAACCTTATTGTGAAAAATAACTGCAGTGAAAATCTCTTTTCATGTATCAGGTTGAACCATGTAGAACTATCATTTTATAGATCAAAAATGGTCAAATATCAACAATTTCGAATGGTTCAACTTAATATATAGGTATTTACCCATTTACAGGGGATTCCTTAGTGGCTCAGACAATAAAGCCTCTACCTGCAATGTGGGAGACCCATTTAGAGTCCTAGATCTTACCAGTAAATAAGAAAATCTTAAAATAAGATTTTAACAATTTGCTGTTGTTTAGTTGCTAAGTCGTGTCAGACTCTTTTGCATCCCCATGGACTGTAGCCTTCCAGGCTCCTCTGTCCATGAAATTTCCCAGGCAAGAATACTGGAGTGGGTTGCCATTTCCTTCTCCGGGGGATCTTCCTGACCCAGGAATGGAACCCAGGTCTCCTGCATTGCTGGCAGATTCTTTACCCTGTGAGCCACAAGGGAAGCCCCCCAATTTTTCTGGCCACACCATGTGGCATGTAGGACCTTAGTTACCTGCCCAGGAATCAAACCTGCCTCCTCTGTATTGGAGGTATAGCATCTTAACTACTGGACCATGAGGGTTACATTTAGGCATTAGCTTCCCAATTTTCTGTGTACAACCTGGAATTACACATGTGCTGAGACCCTGATTCCCTGAAGCCCTCAGGACCCCAGGAAGCCTCTTCCATATATGCCAGAGTAGAATGCTGATACAGTTGGTACTTTGTGTCTGCATATTCTATTCAAAGGGGTCTTAGAGCCCATTTTCCACAGATATCTTTGTGTACTATATGTATCACAGCTTGAAAGGTTGGAACACGCTGATCATGTTTCCCTAAAGATGATCGAGGAACGTTTCTTGCTGCAAGATAAAATATCTGATAAAGTTCAGGGTCAAATATATGTTTGGGTCAATAAGTGCTCTCTCTAGTCTAAAACAACTCTCTCATTTTATAGCTAAGAAACCTGAACCTAGATGTCATAGTTAGCTGGGGACAGAGTTGGTACCAGCACGTTGGTTTCTTATCTCATTTTTCAGTCCCCTCTCTCCTGCGCAAGCAGTTTAAGAGACTTTGGTGAAGACTGGTTTCTCAAATATAAAAGCATTGCACGGTTAGTGGGAATGTACTGTCCAGGGAGTCAGACCTGGGTTCATGCTCTGCTTCTGCCTCTTACACAAGTCACTATATTCTAGTTTTCATTCTACAGATGAATAAATTAAAGATTCTTCTACAGTGTGCAAAAGCTGATCCAGAGTAGCAGAAACTAAGAGGAAACAACTTGGACAAGGTTTAATAGCTGGTTAGTGGAAAGCTCAGCCTTCAATAGAGCTTTCAGCCCTTGAGCATCTCTGCCCCCCCACGCCCCACCTCCAACCCTCCCCCACCGCCACTTGTGTTTTCTACACCACTGCATTTCAAAGGACATAATTACATTAAGAGAAAACATTCTGTCCCATAGTGTTTTTGTGTTGGCAGGAAATAAAATACTAACAGCAGTTAAATGGTGTGAAGTTTCTTTTTCTGGCTTTTACCAGAAAAGAGATTCTTTCTCAAGAGTCTCCATCTGGAACATGTGAAGTTGTAAAATGACCTTTCATCACCATGTGTATCCAAGCTTCTGCAACAGGGTCTGCAGGCAGAATCCTCATGTGGAGAAGTGAGGATCAGTCGAAAAACACATATTTTTGTTTCTTGTTTTCTGGTCCAAAAAGAAGGGGAATAAACATCCATGGTTAGTTCGATTTGGATTTAGCTCAAATTAAAATTGAAACCCTGAAGATAAAATGATTCTTTAATTTTGAGGAGTGGAATGTCTGTCAGTATATATTCAAACAACTGTGTTTGTAATAATTGCTATATCATTCTGCCTTTCAGAGATATAACAGATATAGCTCTAGTTTTATAAATATGTGAATGGAATTCTTTGTTCTCCATTCTTTTTTCCTTGTTCAGTTCCACTGACTTGAATTACTTTTATAAAATAAGATTCTGCAAACAGCTAATACAAATTTGTGAATTATTGTCTAAATAGTTAGACTGGTCTTTGCCTGCCAATAGTCATTCTTCTCTTTCTTCTCCTTGCTGCTGGTGCTAAGTCACTTCAGTCGTGTCCGACTCTGTGCGACCCCATAGACGGCAGCCCACCAGGTTCCCCCGTCCCTGGGATTCTCCAGGCAAGAACACTGGAGTGGGTAGCTTTCTCTAGGTGATCTTCCCAACCCAGATATTGAACCCAGCTCTCCCACATTGCAGACGGATTCTTTACCAGCTGAGCCACCAGGGAAACCCAAGAATACTGGAGTGGGTAGCCTATCCGTTCTCCAGCAGATCTTCCTGATCCAGGAATCAAACTGGGGTCTCCTGCATTGCAGGTGGATTCTTGACCAACTGAGCTATCAGGAACCTTGAGGGTAGAAGCGATTATATTCTAAAGATTACAAAACAGACCAGTAAAGAAAAAAGCCTGAAACACTGATGATATTGTATACCCACTATCATCCAGGTAGTTCAAACAATATTGGACTGCCTACCTTTTAGGTAAATGCAAAATAATCTCAATTTATATAAACCGTTAATTTGGCTCTCTGTTACAAGCAACTGAACACTCTTCCTAATTAAGACAATAATCATTCAGATAGAGTTGCGATATTAAACTTATAATTTACAGTCAGCTTTTTTCTTTCCCACTATGTAGGGCTGATCATCATGTGGTTATAAAATATGTCATCTAGAAAGTTCATGTTTTGGATTATAAAGTGTATAATGTACATGCATGTTTGGGTGCTAAGTTGCTCAGTTGTATCCAACTTTTTGGGATCCTGTGGACTGTAGCCCACCAGGCTCCTCTGTCCTGGGATTCTCCAGGCAAGAATACCAGAGTATTTGCCATTTCCTACTCCAGGGAACCTTCCCAACCCAGAGATCAAACCCATGTCTCCTGCAGCTCCTGCATTGCAGGCAGATCTTTTACCACTGAGCCATCAGGGAGGCCCATAAAGTACACAGAAGTAAATTAAGAACACTGAATTCTAAAGAGGGGATAATTTTTAAAATTTGCACACATAAATCTACTTTTTAATGTACAGCTTTGTTTTTATGATAAATACATAAAATTATGCAAACATAACCACAATTGAGACATAGGAAAGTTCTGCACTCCAAAAGAGTTATTTTATGCTATCCTTTTGTGGTCATTTGTTTGTATGGCTTTATTTTTCAGACTGTATTCTCTTTTGTTGATCTGTAAGTCTATCTCATTGCCATTGCTGTACTTGCTTATCGTAACTGTTAAAATTAGAAGTAACTCTTTATAGTAACTCTTAAAATTAGGCAGGATGCATTATCCATTATTGCCAATTAAAAAAAAAAAATCAGCTGTTCAAATACTTTTCCCTCTATATATAAATTTTAGAATCACCTTATTGATTCTATTCCACTTTTTAGAGTCACTGTAAATTATACTGTTCTTTAAATGTCAGTTTCCAATTGTACATTGCTAATATATAGAAGCACAACTAATTTTTATATATGAGTCTTATTTCTGCAACTTTGTGCTTATTAATTCTAAGGAATTTTTTTTGGTAGATCCTTTGGGATTGTCTACATAAACAATAAGGTTGTCTGAACAAAGATGGTTTTATTTTTTCCAATCTGGATTCGTTCCAATCTGGCCAATAAGGACTCGCCTTATTTCTATGTGAGTTCACTATGATATTTAACAGGGGTGATGAGAACAGTCATCCTTCCTGGTTCCCAGTCTTAGGAAGAAAGCATACAGTTTTACACCACTAAGAATGATGCAACCTGTAGATTTTTGTAGAAGTTCCTGTGTATTCTTAATTTACTGAGAATTTTTATCATTAATAAATATTAATTTTTTCAAATGTCTTTTTATAAAATATGATCCTATGTTTTTATATTTCAGGTGGTTACTATGGTAAATTACTTTGAGTTTTGAATGTTGGATCAGTCTTTCATTTTTGTGATGAACTCCATTTGATTAGAATATATTATCCTTTTTATATATTTCTAGAATACATAATATATATAAAATATATTCTAGAATGCATTTGCTAATATTTTCATAAGAATTTTTACATTTGTTTTTGAGTTTTATATTATCTGTAGTTCTATAGTTTCTCTTGTCTGATTTGAACATCAGGTACAATGCTAGCCTCATCAAATAAGATGAAAAATGTTAGCTCTTTTATATTTTTGGGAGAGATTATATGAGAATTAATATTAATTCTTCCTTCACTGTTTGGTATAACTCACCAGTGAAACCACGTTAGTCAAGAGTATTCTATGTTGGAAGGTTTTTAACTACAAATTCAATTCTTTAAATATATATGACTATTCAGGTTGTTTGTGTATCCTTGAATGAATTTTGGTAGTTTGTGTCATTCAAGGAATTGGTTTATTTCATCAAAGTTGATGAATTTATTAAAATATATTTGTTTATAGTATTCCTTTAGAATTATTTTAATAAGTCTGTAGAAATGCTCCCTCTTTTGCTCCTGATATTATTAAATTGCATCTTCTTTCTTCTTCTTTTTTTCTTTCCTTGGTTAGTAAAGACCAAGAGGCTTAATCAATTTTATTGATGCTTTCTGAGAAACATTTTCAGGTTTCCTATGTTTTTCTTTTTCAATTTTATTGATTTCTTCTCTAATTTTTATTATTTCTTTCGGTTTGCTTCAGGTTCAGTTTGTTCTTCCTTTTCAACTTTCTTGTGATAGAAACTTAGATGACTACTTTCGGGACTTTCTTTTGTAGTAATGTAAGTGTTTGATGCTATAGTTCCTGTCTAGAAACCTTTTTATAACTCCATCTCACAAATTTTGATATGTTGTATTTTCATTTTTATTCCATATAAAAGGTTTTCTAATCTTCATTGAAATGACACTCTCTTTGACCCATGGATTACTTAGAAACGTATTGTTCATTTTTAAAGTATTTGGAAATTTTCCAGTTATATTTTTGTAACTAGTTTCTACTTTAGTTTTTGTTATCATCAGAAAACATACTTGTTAGGATTTTAGCTTTTTAAAGTAATTAAAGATTATTTTACAGCCAAGGTATGTGTCATCTTAGTGATTGTTCCATGTATACTTGAGACAAGTATATATTTTACCTTTGTTGGTTAGAGTAGTCTATAAATGCCAACTGGTTGATAGTGATGTTCAGATCTTCTGTATCTCAAGGATTTTCTGTTTATCAATTAGAAATGTTGCAGTTTCCAACTATAATTATGAATTTATCTATTTCTCCTTTCTGTTCTATCAGTTCTTGCTTCATGTATTTTAAAGTTTTGTTCTTAGGTACATGTGCATTTAGAATAGTTGTATCTTCTTATGAATTGGTATTGTAATCATTATGTAATATTTCTCTTTATCTCTGGTAGTTTTTCTTGGTCATAAATCTAGATTGTCATATTAAACTCTGTCCATGTTTCTTTTGATTAGTGTTTACACTGTGTTTCTTTTTTACCATTCAGACCTGTCCAGCATTGTGCCAGGCTGACACCCATCTGGGACTTGGGCAGTAATCTATATTCTAGTTTAATTCTCAAAAGTTCTTGGGTAGTAATCTACATTCTAGTTTAATTCTCAAAGCTCTGGAGCAGTAGTCTACATTCTAGTTTAATACACAAAACCCTTGATGTGCTGTTTCAGGATAATTCCAAAAATGTGTATCTTGGGAGTAAGTCAAGCACTTTATACCCAGGACTAGGGAATCCAGCCTTGCAGCTTCTTTTTCTCTGTAATTTACCTCACACTTTCCAGCTTTCTGGGAGTCCCTTTTCCTGGTTTGGGCTACAAAGCTGGATTTTAAGCAATCTACACTATTTCTGCTTTCCACAAATACGTCTACCTTTGTCACAAAATAGAAAGAGAAAAGGGGAAAAAAATCATAAGAATTCTTTCCATACTCTTCTGACCATAGAGAGCTCCTTTTCCAATTCCTCTGGTCAGAAAGAAAGATTTTCTCTTAGAGTTCTAGGTATCAGAATGTTTGCTGCCCCCAGTAGGAGTATATCCTCCCTACCAGTGCTCTACTCAGGACAAGGCAGGGAAATGAAAAGAGAAAAAGGAGAGAGGAGGGGAGGGAAATTTCCATACACACTTCTCACTAACCCACAGAGTCTCCCTTCTTTTTCCCATGGCCTAAAATTAATGTCTTCTCTTGGGTATTTCCTGGTTCATACCTGCTCTACAGTTTGAAAATCTGGTCCATCCTCAAATCTAAGAGAGGGAGGAACAAAGAAACAAATTCACTGCCTTATGAGTCATTCTTTGAGTTCTCACTCTTCTTAAACTATGTGTTACTTTGTAAATTTTCAGAGTTCTCGAATAGTTGAGATATATCTTTTGTTCAGATGTTTTTCATTGTAATCAGCAGAATAGGCAGAATGTGCTTCTTGCATCTTAGAATTAGAAGCCCTACTGGGTTTTTCAGTAAATATGATGAGATTCATTTCTATATTCTTTTTTGATGTTTCTTATGATGATTCAGTTTTTACGATGATTCTTAAAATACCATAGACATAATGGGTTTTGAACATGACTTGATAGTCTAGTTTTTTTCACAAGCAAAAAAATATTACATTTGAAACACCATTGATTGCTATATTAGTTTGCTGTTGGAATGTTTTTAATCATAAGCTGCTTGTAGTCAAGGACATTGTCTGACATTATATCCCATCTCCTAGAACAGTCCTGGTACACAGTTGCTCAATAAATATTTGCAAGTGAATTGAAAATGGCATTTAGCATGCCATAATTAACAACTTGGGTCTTCCCTGATGGCTCAGTGATAAAGAATCTGCCTGCCAATGCAGGAGATGCAGGTTTGAACCATGTGTCAGGAAGGTCTCCTGGAGAAGGAAATGGCAACCCACTCCAGTATTTTTGCCTGAGAAGTCCCATAGAAAGAGGAGCCTGCTCGGCTACAGTCCATGGGGTCTCAAAAGATCTGAACATGACTTAGCAACTAAACAACAATTAAAAACCTAATAATTTTGAATGGGATTCATGAAAAGCAAAACTGTTTTTAAGGTGTCCATTTATAATAATGACATCATCTTTTCAAGAAAAAAAATATATTACTATTGCTCAGTATACCTCCTTGAACTTAAGACTTCAAGTAAAAGCTTGGCTAGGTTATTGACTTGTGGCCAAGTGGAAAAATCACAGACCTGTAATCGCTGGAAGGGACTTGAGCAAACATCCAGTCTCTTCCACTGGGTGTGCCTCTTGGCAAGGGGAGCATCTATCAGTAAATAAGCACACCAAGAAGAAGGTGGTTCTCAAATTGAACCTGCATCAGAATCCCCTGGAGCACCTGCTAAACAGGTTGCTCTATCCCAGAGTTTCTGAATCAGTAGTTCTGGGGTGGTGACAAGTGATTTGTATTTGTAACAGATTCCCACATCATGCTGATGCTGCCGCTCCAGGAGCTGCACTTTGAGGATGACTGTTCTAAAGATGATATTTAGTTGGCACATGTAAAAGCAGGCTAATAATTGACACCAAGCTTGTTTGATGATTCACTTGTCATTCAAAACCTAGATACACTTTTGTAAATGAGTCTCTCATTAAATCCGTAAGATACATCCATATGGAACGTAAGCTCAGGAAAAAATTGCGAACTGTGGATTCAGACAGATTTTGGTTCAAATCTGGGATTCTGCTTTTACTAATTTTGTGTTCTTTGAATCTTCACCTCACTCAATATTGTGTTATTCATGTATATCTAGTACAAAATAGGAGTAACAGTGTTCCCATTTTGTAAGGTTTTCATATGGATTCAGTGAAGGGGCATACTAGTCTAATAAGTGTAGAATCCTCGTACGTATCTAGGACTGGACTAGACCCTGGGGGTGGAATGGGTGCTCTCAAGTTGCCTCCAGTGAGGCAAACGGTAGCAGGACATGGTGAAATGGGAGTGGGGGCTCCTGTTCTAGCCTGGAGAGGTCAGGCAATGTTTCCTAGACAAGGTGAGATGTTGGGGAGAAACAGTAAGGGAAGGCAGGAGGGAAAAGGATAGGGGGTTGAGATGAGTCTAGATAAACAAAAGAGCATGGCAACTAACTGAGACCAGGGAGACCATGAAACATGTCAGAAAGGGCCTTGCACAGAGTAACGAAACAATAGCTAACTTTTAATGAGCACTTACCGTGCTCTGCAGTGATATTAATTCATATAATAAACACAAGACCCTGTGACACAGCCTGTGAATGGCAGAGGTGAGCCCTGGAATCGGCAGTCTGGCTCTAAGCATCTGCATTTACCCACTGTGCCATTCTGTCTTTATATAGGAAGCTCTCAGGAAATGTTAATTCTCTGCTTCCCTCTCCCTTTCAAAGCATATGGTATCCTGAAGGCATTGATACTTTTTTCTGGATTTCAAAACTCAACAAGTGTATCTTTAAGATCATTGGCAAGAAAATTGAATTTTATTTTCTGCTTAAAATACTATTCTATTTTCTGCTTAAAGACTCCAAAAGAATAAGACCCTTCCCGTGGTTCTGTCTTTAGAACATTCTCAGTAAAGCAGAGTACTGCCCAGCTTCATTAACTTTAGCTGGTTTCTATTAAGTGGCATTTGATTGGGAAGGATAGTATAAAGACTGGAAGTTTCTCCTATATGGACATTCCACCAATCCTGGTACATGGGACACTGTAATTTTATTGTAGGTCTTGTTTGCTCTTGCTCTTCCTGTTCCTATTTTACCCTAAGAGTGCCTTCTTTTTCTCAGATTCAGATCTTTTATTCAGTGCTCCCTGCCAATATGATTGATTAACAGTTAAAACTTTCTGGAAATGAATAGTTGTGTTCCTTTGCTTCTTTAGTGCCATCTTTTGTCTCCCTTTTGGAGAAGGAAATGGCAACCCACTCCAGTATTCTTGCCTGGAGAATCCCATGGACAGAGGAGCTTGGTGGGCTACAGTCCACGGGTCGGAAAGAGCTGGACACGACTGAGCAACTTCACTTTCACTTTGTGTCCCTTATGCTAAAAGATATTTCATTAATTTTCTCCAAAGTAATTGATGCATGTGTGAACAACTCTTCTAGAATTATTATTAGCTGGAGTGACCTTTCATGTACATCTAAGCCACTAAATTATTAAGATGAATAAATATTTCTAGGATTGGATACTCCCATAATTTCTGCAAAAATGAGCTATATATATACTTACAGAATATATATTAGGTTGGACAAAAAGTTGAACTTGGAGTTAGAAGGCAGGGATACAGTGGTGAACATTTCTAACTCCTTGGGAGGCTGAGCCTCTCTAGGAAACTGGAACTTAGAAATCAGTCCTTAGGTAGCCTGGAGAGATCATGCAGGAAATTTTTCCTTGTCCTTTTCTCTTGGCTACAGACGGATTGATGTATAGGTGCCTCTCATAGCAAGTGGATACCAAACTTGGTTCCTTGTGACTACCTCTACCTAAAAATTGATCCAGAGTTGGGATGAAAAGAATCTGCTGGTCTAGTGGTCACAGCATATCTCATTAACCATATCATCCCATCTTAATTTACTCTGTCTTTAATTTCCATTCATTATCTTTACATAGTAATTCTCCTCGCAGCCTTGAAAACTAATTGTATTTTTCGTTATGTAAGGAGACAGTGTTCTCATTCTACGTTTTACAAAAGGAAAATCATAAACTGACACTAAAGTGACACTTCATGTTCATCAGCAAACTCCACATGTGATATTAATCTCAGAGTTTACCAAGTTGATTTAACTCTAGTTCTGGTAATTGTCATATATGTGAGGTGATATTAAGTGCATTGCGAAGGTTTCTCTGGCCAAATATGCTTTCCCACATACCTGCCTTAGCTGTTTAAATTTCTGCCATAAATTATAACTTTGGAATACATAATTAAAGATACTTACTGAAAAGCAACTACTAGATTCTGAATGTAGTATATATCTGTTGAATGAATCAATGACATTTATAAATATTTCTGAGTGATTTCTATAATTATTAGGTACTCGGGGTTTGTTCGTCACTTTACTCAGCTAACCTATTATTTTTTATAAGCCTCCTGTGCTTTTTTTCCTTACTGTTTCATTCAGTCACTCACTTTCAACAGCTACCTTGTGTGCTATTCTCATTTTGCCTAGCCGCACCAACCCTACCATCTAATGAGGCAGGGAGGAAACGGCAGACTTTACTCTGATACTGTCCTTTTTTTCATCTTTTAAATGAATCAATAGGAATTAAAGGGAAGTATCTGTCTATAGCTGGGATGGGCAACCCACTAAGTAACAATAGCCATCAATGTCTTAATTTCTATGTTTTCATCATTTGCCTATTAGGGAAGAATTCCTTGGGGGAATGAGAAAATAATTTTGATTGGACAGCAGAGGAAAAATTCTGGGATGTTGCCCATATCAGCATGTTATCTCTTTTAGTGGTGATTTCTAGGCAACTGGGGAACAGAGTTGATTCTGGTGATTCTAAGAGTGATTCTAGTGATTCTAGAGCAGAGTGATTCTAAGCTTCTGAGGAACAGAGTCTCAAAGGGGTTCATGATACCCCCAAGAAGGAAAAGATTTAAGAAAGGAGTTTAGAAAGGTGTTAGAAAAACAACAACAATAACAAAATTTTATTTCCAAGTGCTTTCCATTTTTATATTACTTTCTATCAATACTTAGGCTAGAAAGGATCTGTAGGAAGATCTTAAGGCATCTAATTTTCAAATTCTTCAATGAATCACAAGTACCTCACTATGTAATGTTGGTTCCCTAAATCTCTATCACTTAACTCCTCGGGCTGCAATTTTGTGCCATCCTATCACAGTTTGCATTCTCTATCCAATCCAGTAAGCGAAGGAAAGTGAGAGTCCAGAATTATAAAATTCCTGATTTCAAACTTGGAGTGTAACGATTGCGGAAATCCTTGTTTTTATGTTTAGTTTCATCCCTAACGGGCTTTTAAGTTAACACATGATGCATCATTTTGCTAGTTACAAGTTTGTTAGTTGAATCTTAAGGATAGAATCTTCCCTGGTTATCTATATTCTGAAATCCCTACCTAAGGGTGAAGTTAGTTTCAGACATCTTGGGATACTAGACAGATCACCAGTGAGCAAGCAGACCTAGTGTTATGTTTCAGATGCCTCTGTGGAGCCCACTGTTTCAGGCCTGACCCAGACAGCAGTGACTTGGCTAGAGTCAGATGATTCCTTAAGGAATGATTTTACCTCTTTCCTAATTTTGTTATTGGTTCTTTAGACCCAGAGTTGAGTTATTGTTCTAATAGTCCCAGCTTTGATCAGGGAATCTATCTCTGGTATAGAGTCTGGAAAGAGTCCCTTGATAAGTTTGCCTGGTGTCCTGAAATTGAGCACAGTGGCTTTGTTCATTGCCATGCACTGCCCTTTCTTCATGCCTCCAGTAGTCTACTCAGGCCATCTTATTACTACTACTGTCACTAGAAGAATATAGATGGTATCAGACCATTGATAATCCGAAGAGCATGAGGATTTATATTAGAGCAGTATCTGAGTGACTCTGAGGGGAATCTGTCTTGCTGGTACCAAAGCCTGGTACCTTGTATATCTGAGTGAGCCCTTGGCCTGCAAAGATTCAGGCAGTCCTAAACCCACCTTTGCCATTAGGCTTTATCCTAAGTTGCCTGCTGCACACCTGCTGTGGCTTCTATGATGCTACTCTCCAGACTATCTATGATGTACTGTCCAGACCTTTCCCCTCAGGACTTCCTTTCCTTTCCTCCAGCAACTAGGGGTTTGGATAGAAGATAGATCTCTGCTGAGTCCCTCTCTGGATATCTCCACCAGGTGAAGAACAACATCTTGCCCAAGTTCCTTATTCTTCTCAGGGTCAGGCTTGCATCCAGTGACTACTTCATGAGGGGCATAACAGACTGGGTGCACTCCCCCTGTTCGTAGCAATTCTCTGGGCCCATCCTAGCTCCAGAGTGACTTTCACCCCATCCTCCCTTTACATTTCATTCATGCTAATACTTGTTTCAGAGTCTTATTTTCCAGTGAGACAGTCTGCACCTGCTCTTCCATGAATAGAGCCCAGCCTCTCATCCTGTAAAGTAGCCTGGCCCACTCAGGCTGACCCTACCTAGCCTCTTCTCTGGCTGAAACTTGTCCTAACACTCTCAGCTGCTGGGGGGCATTCTTCTTTGCATTCATATGTCACCTCCCTCCTGACTGAGTATTCCCTGGTGCTTGGGCCTCCCGTCCTCTATACTGGATTCCCCAGGCCACCAGCATCTCTTGAAACCACAGGCTAGAGTTAGCCCTCTGGCTCCCTTGCTCAGGTCAGCTCTAAAACCTAATCATTTATGTCCACTCCCATTTGTATTTGTTCGTCATTCCTTTTCTTCATCTCTTCAAAGCTAGATTCCAGCAAACTTCATTCCTAAATAATCCAAATTTTATTTGCCTATTTTCGTGAAGGCAGACTAAGGAACAGTATTTTCTGTCTTAAGCATAGGTTTAGATGACATCAGAATATCTTAGCTGAGATATCTGATAGACTATTGAAGATAGAGAATGAGAGCTTACATGAGAGATGACAAAATCTCAGAATATGGATGGAGAACTTAACTCTTAACAAAATGCCAGTGTCACCATTCTGAAAATCCTGTTGAATAGTAGCCATGAAAATGGTATGTAAATTCCTCCATTCTGCTTTAATTTAGGTTATCTGTTCCCTCAGGGTCTCAGGAAAAGTTTTAACTGAAGTAACCGCTAATTCAGATATGGTTTAAAATTAAAACTTGCCACTGTTCCACCTAAATTCAAGTAATCTCTCTGAACAAATCTAGATTCCGCAAGAGTGCTCTGTCACAAGGAGAGGTCTTTAATGTTAAAGAATCTGATTTTAGTATTTCCTTTTCTCTCCCATCCTCTTCACTTCTATACAACCATTGCACAATTTTTTTTGGTCAGATTTGTTATGCTAATGTTTCTGAGACCAGAATACAAATAAGACAGGGTTTTTTCATGTGGGAGGGTAGACAACATTTCCTTTTAATTGCAAGGAAATGAGTTTGGTCTTATTCAGTTTATGGAAAATATAGCACTCAAAATTCCAGTGTTTGCAGTGTTTTTCATAGATGAGTATGTGTATGTAAGTGAACATGTGAGTAAGTGAGAGGGAGGGAAGAAGGGAGGGAGCCAGAGAGAAAGTGTATAGGCCTGAATGGCTTGGAAACACATATAATTTCCCTACTTTGATGGATTATCTTTAATGAGTTGCATTGCCAATATCTAGCTTACAATTCTAATTTATCTGGAGAACCTAGTTTATAGTTTTTGTGATAGATTTGAGTTTAATTGTGGAGTTGTAAGAAGCCTTGTAGACAAAGAAGACCGTTTTCTGGATAATAAGAAGAGGAGCACTTATTGAAAACACAAAGAAATATGATGACGAGGCTGTTTCAATTGTGGGCTCTTCTAACAAGAATCATAATTTTTAAATAGCTTCTACAGTTTGGTAATTAAGCCTTAAATTTGTCTTTTATCATGTTGATGTAGTAGAGCTCCAGATTTCTCTTGCTTTATTTCTACTAAATTTTCTAGTCATCAATTATGGTTCCTTCCGTTCTAATTATCTTAATAAAGCATATGAGGGAAACACATGCATATGTTAAGTATGTATACAAATGCACATGTGCACACAGATACACACACACGTGAGCCACACATTCCTTAGCCTTTTATATGAACATTTGACATGAAGGGTGAATAGAGGTAGCAGTTCACATTAAGATGAATGAAAAGGACATCAAATCATAGTGTCTATGTAAATTGTGTGTTACATTGTTATAAACAATTTTCCACCAAACATTCATAATTTCATGCAGTATCTCACATGGTTATCTGAATGCAAGTGCAACACCAACCAGTCCTCTCCTGCAGCTCCAGACCTCCTGAGCGCTCCGTGACTTCGCCAAGGTCACCAGACCACCAGATGCACTGACTTTCTGCCAGTAGCCTCTTGCCTGTACTATTCTCCCTGTGAGTTACATTTTTATATCCCTCCTTATGATAAACTTACTTAGGAGAGAGAACAATTTATATTAAAGACGAAAAAAACAAAAATGGCTTTTTCTCACAGCTGTTTTTTTACCACTTGAGCTTTTAGAAAATTACAAGTATGGTTATTAGATTGTGGATTTTTGAGATGTTTCCCTTTTGCTTACTCTGGAGGCTGCAAATGAGAGAACCTTCTTCTCATAACTTTTAGGCAATCAACTCTTTAAACAAGAGGGCAAGACTAAATGACTCTGTTCATAGCTCCGATCACTTTAATCCAGTTTGGCTGTTGGGCACTCTGTAAAAATATTGCTTCCAGAACCTCTTGGAGCTCTCTGATTTTAGTCACATGCTAAGGAGGCTGTTTGTACCAGCATCTCCTCAGATGGACTGGTCCATTTACTTTAATGAACTTTTACGTTCTTGCAGAATTTGAAATAAAATAAACAAATGCTGTGACTGTGCTTACTAAATGGTTATGCTCAGGGAGACAGATTAAAAGACAGACTTCTGTAAACAATATTGTGTTTGGATTATCATCATAGTTATTAGGATTTTCTTTTTCCTTCTAGCATCTGAGTATTCCTTATGCAAAGCGTACCTGTCCCAGAGCAGTGATGGGCAGTATCATTTATTTTCATGTGAGCCATAATTTAAAATTTCATTACTTGCCAAGCTTTCTTTGGCTTTTTCAACATTTTGTAATCATTCTTTGAGTTTATCTCTTCCTTGAAATGGTTTTGCTATAGTAGAAGTAAAACTCCTTAACAGTTTTCCTTAATCTGTTTTTTTCATTTGTGTAATTGTGGGAAAGTGACATTATCTGCTTAGAAGTAACTTTCGTTTTCAGCTCAGCATTCTTTCTGGCACATATGTTGTTTTTATGTTGTTAGAAAACCCTTTTAGAAAGACTTTTTCTCATAGGCAAAGCTTTGCTCAAACTAAACGTTACACTTAGTATATCAGGGTGCTTCCCTGGTGGCTCAGACGGTAAGGAATCAGTCTGCAGTGCGAGAGACCTGGATTCAATCACTGGGTTGGGAAGATCCCCTTCAGGAGGGCATGGCAACCCACTCCAGTATTCTTGCCTGGAGAATCCCGATAGATGGAGGAGCCTGGCGGGCTACAGTGTGTGGGGTTGCAAAGAATCGGGCATAACTAAGCACAGCACAACGCAGCAGTGTATTCTTCCCATTGTGATCACTTTTACTTGGGAAGGGGGAAAAGCTTTAAAAGCAACTTTATAAAGCACTGCAAATTTGTTTGCAACCAGTGAAGTTCCCTGATGATGTTTTATAGCTAGCGATGAGAAGCCAGCTAAGATGAAGACTTGAGATAGGGCAGCATCTGTTGATCTCAGCATCTTTTGCCTGTCTTTCCTCGGTTTCCCTATTAAAAAAGAAATGGAATAGGGATCTTGACTCATGAGTCATTGAGGCTGAGTTGGATTTGATGCCTGATGCCACACAAAGGAGGTTTTCATGGTGTGTGGTCACCATGGACAGTTCCAGAAGGAGGGAGGGGTTTGGTTGGGTACTTCTAGTTCCTGTACTACTTTTAATCTGTCATATAGCAGATCTTAAAGGGTTTTTCCCTCCTCTTACTCTCAAATGTCAGCATTTTCCCCTCACAAAATATATGTTAGGTGGTTTAAGTTTTCCTACTTTTAAACAAATTGAAAACCTATCTTAGGCAGGAGAGTCAAAAGTTGGTAGCAACTTGCTTTGCTCAGGTTTTCTTGGATATGATGGGAGCCACGAGTAGAGAGAAAGATAAGCTGCTGAGGCCTTCCTGGGTATAAGGACAAATGTGAATTAAAATGCTGAAAAGCACCTGAAATTATAGTTGTACATTCTAGAACAAAGAAGCAAGCAATTGATGGGAGGGGGGAAAAAAGTCATGATAGGTTTTCCTTTGTGCTAGTCACAGAGCTCCTCAAATCTTGGTCACATAAAAGCTTTAGAGGAAACTCATATTCAGTTATCAGAAATTGCTTCCCCTTGATTTATGATCTGGTCAGGCTCCTTGGTAAGCTATATGAACTCTCCCGAACAGAAAAAGAGAAACTGCAGATGGATTCGGCACATATAAATGCATGTTGGCAGTGGATATATAACTTCAGACAGTTCAGAGATAATAAATTGAGTTCCCTGTCAATGCCAGCTGAATAAACACATTTGTTGTAAATGATCTGACAATAGCATTATTGATTATAAATCCACAATTTGACATTCGGAATCACATCTCCCATTTTACTCCTAAGGAAGGGAGCGACTTGGTCCTTTTGATAGGGGCGACTTAGCAACATCTCTGGCAACTCAGCTTCTTCCCGCTGTGATTAATTAACCCTGAGTCCCTCTGATGTCTCTCTCAGGGGGATTGCATTAACCTTGCTTTGCTTATCTGGAATAATATGTATGGCTAGTGCCTTTCAACAGGAGCTTGGTTTTGCCTGCCTGTTTTAGTGTTTTCTACTTTGAAGTTAGAGAGAGGAGCACACTCAGGAGAGATCGGACCACTTACTGTGCGTCTGACATATTCAAATCCTTATTCTGTTATTTAGACATAAACATACTGATAAAACAATCTTGTTATTTGTTTCTCCATGTGAGTCAGTTTATGGGTACTTTTTACTGAATCTGCTTTGGTTTTATAAAGGTTTCTATATAAACCTTGTAAGCAATTGAACTATAAAGATTGATCACCAAGAAAATGATTTCACAGAGCATTTTTGTTCATCTAACTTTATAGAACATTAATCTCACCAGAAATAAAATTAAATGTGAACTATCTTTTAAATATATTTTAAAATCTGTAACCCTGCTGTTAAAATGATCTCCAGCCACCCACCAGATCACATACCTAATAAGTACCTCTTGAAAGAGGAGGGGGATGTTTCATTCATTTCTATCTGAAGGATTTGCTTTGTTTTTCATGATGATTGAGTGGATCATTTGAAGGACAGACAAGTGTTTATTTCTTCACAACAATGCTGAATTTTCATATTTCAAGTTGTGCTTTTGTACTTTTCTCTGTGATAACTTAGCCATAACCATTGTCTTGTTCTTTTGAAAATGCTGCTCAGCATCTGTGCTGCAGATCTGCGTAATGCAGTTCAGTGACCCTCCGAACATTGCACCAGATTATTGCCTCGTCTCTCATCTAATGGGAGGTGTGGGGCCAGGCCTCATACAGTGATACCATAACTTTTTTTTTTTTTTAAACCAGAGTTCAAAATAACACCACATGTAAACTTAATTGGGCTTTTTGTCTTGGCCAGAGATGTAGAAGTTGAACATTCAATTTGATTTTAAAGATTTTTCCCCAACCACTATAATTCCTTACAAAACATAGTACCTGAGGTTCTTTTATAACACTTGTTGTTCCATCTCTAAGATTGTTTACCTTTTATCTTTAGTACTTGTCAGAAAAGTTAAGAAAACAGGAGTACAGCAAGACTGAAATGAGTGGCATTGAGTTAAGATATATATATTTTTTTCACATGAAATGACTGAAGAATCAGTGGGCATGATATAAGAATATGTTGGTTTTCAGTAATGCAGAATGTTTGGAAGACAGAGAAAGATGTTTAGATGGTGAGGGGCTTATCATTGTTTCCTTAAGATGGAATAGCCCTAGCGACCCAGCAGACAACAAGGATTAATTAAATAAAGGCTCAGTCCTATAAGAGAAGTAGGACTTTGATCAATTATGAGCTTTTTTTTTTAAATTTCTATTTATTCCTCTGAGAACTCATATGTCTTTTTCTCCTCTTTCATTTAATTTTCCCTGACATATTCAAAGAAGAGGTTTGATAGTTCCAGTAGACGATGAGTTCCTGTAATTCTGTTCCCTGTCCTTACTTCAAACCTGAGTCCAGAGCCTGGCTTTCTGCTCTTCACCTGGTTCTGTGATTTGGGCAGGATGAGTTACTTCTCTGAACTTCAGTGTCTTAACTATGAAGTGGAGAGAAAAATCTCTCTTAAGAAGGTTTTAAAGATTCCATGAGATATTACTGATGAATGATTCAAGTATAGTGCTTGACATAGGGCCTAAATACAGTGACTGAATTTGAATCTAATGTGAAATCCAGTTTTTTTACCGTCTATGAATGAAACAAAATTTTTAAAAGACTGAACAGTTTTCTTGAGTATTCTAGCATTTGTGGGCATGGAAACTAGTTTTGCTTTTCTCTTTTCAGTAGCTGTTGCCAATGCAGTTCCTCTGTGTACTGAGTTGTAGCTTTATAGACAAGCATGCAGGAAGTCTCTATAGTATTCTGATGATAGGTTAGTCATCAGGCTTATTATAGTCCCTAAATCCAGCAAGGAGAGCAGAGAGAAGCCTGGATGATGAAGTCACTAGGGGAAGAAAATGGTATGGAAGAAATGATAAGATATTCAGAAGGCTGCTCAAATGCTGCCTCCTAATAAATTGTCAATTCCTCCCAAAGAGAGTGATGTCTTTTTATGCTGATGTGCGTTATGTGCAGAGCTTATATTCCTTACTCCCGTGTGCACGTTTGTCTTCATAGGTCATAAGAAAGGAAAATTGTCTCACGTTTGACATCTCCATTCGATTTTACTACTTTAGCATCTTGATGGCTTTTAAATAAAAATGGGGAAAGGATTATAGTTGGCAGCAAAGTGAATTTCAGGGACAGCTAGAAAATAGGAGGGAAGACAGCCTCTTATATTTTGATTAATCTAGTTCATGAAAACATATCCATAAACATACAGCTATAAAATATATTGACACAGTACACTTTTCCTTTGTGGTGTTTATACATGGTGATATCTGGAATTTTTAATACGCTGTTTTTTTGCTCAGTAGAAACCTGTCACGGTAGGTATATTCTTGGGAACTTTTTCAGGATAACACCTTTCCCTTTGAAATCACCTCTTCCCTAAATGGCCTTCCATGAAAGTTTGATATTTTTGGTCCCCAGAACATACCCACCACCTGCAAGAATTTGTTCATGTGAAATTTTTAGTTATAAAAAAAGTACTTATTATATATGTAAGATATTACAGTCATATCACAACTGTGATTTTTTAAAAAATGCTAAGTGTAATTCACTTAAATAGCTTAAAGTTTAGCTCTTGGGATGGTTTTGTTTTCTTAGTCTAATTGAGGTCTTAGAAAAAATAAATATGCTTTTTTATGCATTTATATAGGGATTGTGGGCAGATTCTTTACCGTCTGCAAAGAATCCGCCTGCAATGAGGGAGACCTGGGTTCAAACCCTGAGTTGGGAAGAGCCCATGGAGAAGGGATCCACTCCAGTATTCTTGCCTGGAAAATCCCATGGACAAAGGAACCTGGCAGGCTACAGTCCATGGTGTCGCAAAGAGTCGGACACAACTGAACGACTTGACTTCACTTCGTTTGGGGTTAACTTAATTTGGGTCCTGGGAGGGTGGGGTTCTCTGACTGAAATATCTGTTGGTTATCCTGGAGTCATCAGATTAATTCAGCTGGTTGGACTGGTGAGGGGACTATCCACTTCCTCCCTTATTATCTTATACTTGAGAAGATACATATTTGATCAAAGTAAAACAGCTGTTCCTTATATTCTTCATCTTTGGAGCCACATATTTCTAAGCACACAGATTTTCAAACAAAATTGCCTGAAAGATGTTTCTTTTAAAAAAAGTTATGCTGTTGTCAAATGTGCAAAATCATCTTGTATCTGTAAAAAAAAAAGAACATGGGAAAGATTTCCCGCTTGTCATCAATAGTACACATTTAGTAAATGCTTGTTGACTTGAAGAATAACAGAAGTCCATATGTCTTTATCTACTCTGGTTATATTTAGCACAATTCTCATATCTAGAGCTTTTTAGCATTTGATATGTAATTGGTACAAACCTTCACTGAAAATGAAAAGCAACATGGATAAACACTTTAACGTTTAGCATTTAAGAGAAAACCATATTTTTTTTTTTACCAAGCCCTTAATTTACTAAAGAAAGGGACATTTTAGAATTTATCTATCAATAAGTATTATTGATAATTCTCCTTTGTGCCCAGGACGGTATATAATACCATACATAATACAATACTATCCTGGGCGCAATGGAGAGTTAGAAAAGAAGATGGAACTGCATAATAGGGACCATTTGAAACTAATATATGGTAGGTTATCATAAAGAACAGAGTTGCTAGACTAGGGATGATGAGTGTTGGTATTCAGAGAGGAGATGCTGCCTTTGAGGAAGTTGTCATGAAGAGGCTAGAATTGAGCTAGTCACAAAGAGACAGAGGTTCTGGATTGGTATAAGCAAAAAAATAATTTCAAGTGATAATATCACAGATACAGATAAAAGATAGGTACAATAAAAGAATCTACATCATATAGAGAATTCAGCCGTGTAATTCTCCTGTCTAGAACACAGGTTAACACTAGGATTCAAGAGTAACTTGATTAAATATGTAAAACAAGAAAGTAAGGAAAGGAGTGACAGTTGAAGAATGAGTAGAGGAATTTGTTCCTATCTCTCTATCTATCATATAGGGGTCTCTTAATAACTGTTGCAAGTAATCTTAAGAAGAAAGCATTTTCTGTCCCCATAATTAAAGCTCATGGTGAAATGGACACCCTCTAAGGGAAGCAGGCAAACCTCAAGCAGTTTGGCCAGGTGGAAAATTCAGAGATCTCACCAAAAAGAACAGTTATACTTTCAAATCTCTCACCAAAAGGATAGGTGCCGTTGCTGGGAGTTATGTTTTCTTGCAGTGCTGTTAGTGGCTATTTAATGAAATCTAGAGAGACAATGCTCTTGCCTATAAAATTCCATGGACGGAGGAGCCTGGTAGGCTGCAATCCATGGGGTCGCTAGAGTCGGACACGACTGAGCGACTTCACTTTCACTTTTTACTTTCATGCATTGGAGAAGGCAATGGCAACCCACTCCAGTGTTCTTGCCTGGAGAATCCCAGGGATGGGGGAGCCTGGTAGGCTGCCGTCTATAGGATCACACAGAGTCTGTGACTTAGCAGCAGCAGCAGAGAGACAATAACTTATAGATAGACTAAATAATGCAGTAAATGTCACCCAACAGCATTTCATTGTCTGCACACACATCTCAGAGCTTAAATTCACTACAGCCAGTATATCTGTGTTGTTTTATTTTGACATTAACAATTTTTATTTGGATTGATATAAAGTGGCATCATTATTTTTTAAATAGTCTGATATCTTGTAGCATATACTATCCTTGGCCTTTTCAATGTGGCTTTCTACTTGGTTCCATATCTTAAGATAAAAGTGAACTGTTCTACATTATTTGCTGTTATTTCAAACTAGGCCCAACTTTCTGTTTTTTGCCCTTTGAATCTTCTTTCTTGTCTGTTTTCCGCTCTTTTGGTTGGATGACTCATTCAGAGTTTCCTTTCTTGGCTGATTGGACTGCCATTCTCCTTCACCCTTGATCAGTGTCTTCCCTGATGTTAATATCACCTGTGGAGTCTAAAATGGAACTGCCTTCCTCTAACTTGGTCCTTTGTGGTAACACCACTCCTTATTCCTGTATCCCCACTTACTTCTCTGAATTAATAATAGTTGACTTCAGTAAAAGCAATGTTTTATAAATGGACTTCACAGGTACATCTGTGAAGATGATTATAATGCCTCTTACAAAAATGTGTAAATTTAAGATTTTAGGTGAAATGTTTTATTGGGACTTTTCATCAGGTTTTTAATTTTCTAGGATGAAATGAAAGTGATCGTTATAAGGGACTTCCCTGGCAGTCCAGTGGTTAAGACTTCACATTTCCACTGCAGGGGGCACAGATTAGATCCCTGGTCGGGGAACTAAGATTCCACATGCCATGCAGCGTGGCCAAAAAAAAAAGCTCTGGTTAGAGACCAAAGCCTTGCATGCCATACTGTACCAAGTCACTTCAGCTGTGTCCGTCTCTTTGCGACCCTAGGGACAATAGCCTGCCAGGCTTATCTGTCCATGCGATTCTCCAGGCAGGAATACTGCAGTGGGTCACAAGTGCCATTATGTGACTCATTAATTTGATGAATGGTGAATCCTGGTGGTCTGGTAGACATCTAATTCCTGAGCAAATCCCAAATCAGATTTGACAAGAGTGAAAGTATATCATTCTACCTTGTGAAGAGAAGTTTGCTTTTTTAGTTTTGAATTCCTCTCTGAACTATTTCTATTTCCAGCCCCACTACAATCTGCCCATCATCACTGCATTTAGTTCAAAACTCAGATTCCTTGGCCTGTTTGTGAATTCACTCTATCCACCTCCCCCAGGAGGACACTGGTTAACTTAACAGCATGTAAATTCTCAGCATCATGCTCAGTGCTTGAACTGTTCCTTGGAATGTATGTTCACTTCTCACAGCCACCATCTTGGCTTATTCCACTGGTAAGAGGGCTGGCACAAACATTTCATTTATGTGAGGGCTTCCCTGCATACGTCAGCCAGCAATAAACTGCTCCTGTCCATCTCTCATAGCACATCATGCCTTTCTTTAGCCCTTTAGCATATTTTACTTTGTTCTGTGTTTTTTTCTGTATATGTTCTTTCGCCACTGGGGCGGAGATGTAACACGTCATTGAACTACAATATTTTATTGAACAAGGCACGATCTCAGTCAATGTTTGTTGAAGGAATAATTGGTTTTCTGAGTATACATTTTGGAACAAAGCATTTTAGAATTAATGCATGATTAAATACTGCCTGCATTTCCTTGCAAACTTCTTAAATTTTGTACCAGCCTGTGACTTACCTGTGCTGTCTTCCTTTATCTGATAAACGCTACAGGATCATTATATAGGTACTGGCTTATCTATCGTATACTACCTCTATTCACCCATTTACCCTATATAAGTACTTGAATTTGAATTTCTAATGACAATTAATATGAAATTTTAAGGGTAAATTAATACACAGGCTTTTAAAAATAAATTGGCTTGCAAGCTATGTGTTTTATGGAATGCTTTCATAGTATTTGCTTTTGCAGTTTAAATGGATTACTTAAGAATTAGGAGAATGAGGAATTAAAGGATTTACAGTATAGCATAGCAAAGACGTGTTTCCTTAGTAACAAAAACCAAGGTTACATGAAGACACCAGGAAATGGAGCTTGCTTTGAAATCTTACCCTGTAAGCAACTTATACTTGAAAAAATTAAATGGAAATCTGCCAAAGAGTGTAGAAATCATAAGGGAAACAGATTAGACTAGTGCCGATTTACGTGGCTACACATGGCACAATAGGATTTAAAAAGTAAAGAAAGTTAACCTCTAAATTTTAAAGGTCACTTTGCACATTTGTCTAATTAAAAATTTATTTCTATAGTCAAGATTTGTTTCAGAAAGGAAATTTTGACTGTAAAATCAAGAGTATGAAAGTAGGGTTGTGATTAAGCTAGTTGGCAAGTAGGTAGCAAGCACCTTTCTAGAATATGCGTTGACCAAAGCATCTGACTTTTTTTTTTTTGAGGATCTTGGATCACTGGACTAGAAATGGCAAATTTCCAGTCAGGAGAAAAATTTCAACTCAAGCAGATAACATGTTGCTTTCTGAACAGTGTTACTTTTGTCATTAGGACTATAGCTCAAAAAAAAAAAAAAAAAGGAATGAGCTGTTACACCTAGCCACTTTAGAATAAAACCTCTCCTAGGATTGAAGTAGAGAAAGAGCTGTTTACCAGCTAACCCAGTGAAGGCACAGGCAACAGGCAGTTGTTAGTTTAGTTTATCACTCTGAAAATTAAAGCTCTGGTGAATAGGAACTAAAATTTATCTCCAGATTAACGTGCTTTTTTCATCTCCCTCTTTTCTTTTTTCTTCTACATTTTTGTTCTCCCCCTGTCTCTCACTCCCTGTCCCAGGAAGCAAACCAAAAAAACAGTTGTAGTAGTGTGATTTTGATCGTATTGCTCCCTGATGTTTAATCATTGCCTTCTTGTGACTTTTCTTCCACTCCTTCAAGGAGGCTTAACATAATTGTACTGAATGTTTTTCATTAATTATTCCTCATTTTAAAGAAGATAACAGATTTTATTTTCTTGTTAATGCTTTTTGCCAGAAACCCTCCATTTTCCAGTTTTTTTGCCCATCCCTTGTCTCCACGTTAACATTCTTTTCTAGAAAGGTAGAAAACCAACCTTTTGTCCCCATGCCCATTGCCCATCATCAAAGAAGAAGCTGACTTGATTTACTGATCCGATTATTTTGTAATTGTTGAAACGGAAAAGCAAGATTTTCTGAGCTTCTGACTTGTGTACCTGGAAATTTCACTTACACTGCTGATGGAAACCAATGATAAATATAATGTTGCAAACTCTCTAAGGGAATGTGCTCATTTGCATAGGAAAATAGCAGTTTTGTTCATCTCTATAACCCTAGATTTCTTGACACATAGTGGGCCTTCAGTGAAGGTATATTGAAAAAATACATGTATGAACTTGGGTATTTCATTTAAACTCTCTAGACCTCACCTTTCTCATCTACACAGTGAGGATGGTGAATGAGGTTAGCAAATGATTTTTAGTTTTCTCATTTTTTCATTCATTAATGTATACTCATCCAGGCAGCAGTCTGCAAATGTGCTCTGAAAGCCTATCATTTTCTCGGTCCCCGTTTTAAACACAGTTAGATTATATCAGGGGGAAGAGAGGACTTAATTCTTTCCTGTATTCAGTTCAGTTCAATTCAGTCGCTCAGTCGTGTCCGACTCTTTGCGACCACATGAATCACAGCACGCCAGGCCTCCCTGTATATCACCGACTCCCGGAGTTCACCCAGACTCACATCCGTTGAGTCATTGATGCCATCAAACCATCTCATCCTCTGTCGTCCCCTTCTCCTCCTGCCCCCAATCCCTCCCAGCATCAGAGTCTTTTCCAATGAGTCAACTCTTTGCATGAGGTGGGCAAAGTACTGGAGTTTCAGCTTTAGCATCATTCCTTCCAAAGAAATCCCAGGGCTGATCTCCTTCAGAATGGACTGGTTGGATCTCCTTGCAGTCCAAGGGACTCTCAAGAGTCTTCTCCAACACCACAGTTCAAAAGCATCAATTCTTCGGCACTCAGCCTTCTTCACAGTCCAACTCTCACATCCATACATGACCACAGGAAAAACCATAGCCTTGTCTAGATGAACCTTTGGTGGCAAAGTAATGTCTCTGCTTTTGAATATGCTATCTAGGTTGGTCATAACTTTCCTTCCAAGGAGTAAGCATCTTTTAATTTCATGGCTGCAGTCACCATCTGCAGTGATTTGGGAGCCCAGAAAAATAAAGTCTGACACTGTTTCCACTGTTTCCCCATCTATTTCCCATGAAGTGATGGGACCAGATGCCATGATCTTTGTTTTCTGAATGTTGAGCTTTAAGCCAACTTTTTCACTCTCTTCTTTTACTTTCATCAACAGGCTTTTTAGTTCCTCTTCACTTTCTGCCATAAGGGTGGTGTCATCTGCATATCTGAGGTTATTGATATTTCTCCCAGCAATCTTGATTCCAGCTTGTGTTTTTTTCCAGCCCAGCGTTTCTCATGATGTACTCTGCATAGAAGTTAAATAAGCAGGGTGACAATATACAGCCTTGACATACTCCCTTTCCTATTTGGAACCAGTCTGTTGTTCCATGTCCAGTTCTAACTCTTGCTTCCTGACCTGCATACAGATTTCTCAAGAGGCAGGTCAGGTGGTCTGGTATTCCCATCTGTTTCAGAATTTTCCACAGTTTATTGTGATCCACACAGTCAAAGGCTTTGGCATAGTCAATAAAGCAGAAATAGATGTTTTTCTGGAACTCTCTTGCTTGTTCCATGATCCAGCAGATGTTGGCAATTTGATCTCTGGTTCCTCTGCCTTTTCTAAAACCAGCTTGGACATCACACTGTGCATTATAATATAGTGGATTAACAACTTTGTCATGGGTTTAATCCATGTGTCTGGTCTCTTCTAATGCTTTGAGTTGCTCAGGGTAAGGACTTACTTCAGATCTGGTTAGGCATGCTATGAGTACTAGCAAAGTACCCGCCCCATGGACCTCAGGCCTTACAGAGTCCAGCACCTGTTCAAATTTTGGCCAGTGTAGTTTGGGAACTATTCCAACTACTTTTGTTTCCCCTTCCCCTCTCTCCTTTAACTAAATGGCTTCATCTGATAAAAGTAATTTCTTAAAACTTTTTTTGGTCATCACTCACCCACCTTGTGTTATATATCAGACAATTATAGGGAAGCCATTTGTCTATAAGTAAGGTTTTTAGGGCTGCTTAATTAAAGAAAAAGAGTGTAATTAGTTAAAGAATAACTTTAACCCCAGATCAGCTGTAGTCTCAGAGGAACATGCAGAGGGAATAATTAGGAAGCTGACTTATTTCTCTACCAAGTCTCAAGTCAGTTTTTTTCAATAGAGAAGTGGAAAACTTCTGATCTTGAATAACCCAGACTCCTGACAAGAGTAACTAAGGAAAAAAAAAAATCCATTAATCTGATTACTTTACCTCTACAGTATTAAAGGATTCAAATTCCCAAGGTTCACTAAAATTTAATGATTCTAATAGTGTTTCCATCTGAGAATCTAAAAGAGTTTCACAAATGTGTGCAGCTGCATATATATTTCAAGGCAAGCACTGTTATTCCTCTTTATTTTTAGTGATAAAACTGAGACAAAGGTTAACAAATATTTTGAACTATCAAAGGCTGTTTGGTGATAAATGTAGCCATCTTTTGTTTAGTTCTCCACTCAAATAATTAACATTTTACAGAACTGGTGGCACCCAGTCCCCCTGAGAATGTATGTATGAATCTTAAGAGAGACAGTTTAATATTAAAAAGTAGAATAATATTCCTGGACTAATGTTTCAGAAAATAAATAGCAGCAGAAAATAAATGTGCTCTGAATTATAATTTTGTACATTTTATATATTCCAGGCTGAATTTAGCTAATGGAGAAAATTTTGTTGTTCCTTCTTTAAATAGATTTAGTACAAAGTGTGTTATCATCTTTGCATGGTTTTCATTTTACAAATAGGAAAGATTACTTTCTATTAGCCAGTAGAATGCAGATTTCAAATGGTTCAAAGATTGTTCATTTATTTATTTCCTACCGAAAAAAACTCCCCCGCATTAAACCATTTCTCTTTTCCTTTACCAGCATACTACTCTTATGCCTTCTTCTGAAAAGAAGCTCTGCTTTCTCCCAGCTTTTTAAAAAATCATTTCCACCCATTGACTCTTCTATATACAATTAATTAATGTGTCTCTACTGAACTCTGATGTTGTAACCAAGACTATGCCAAGTACTATGGGAAGCGTCTAGAAGAGTGACACCCAGGTTGCTTCCTTCAAGTGACTTATACCCCAGTGAAGAGCTGTAAAAAAATCCTTGGAGAAGCTAAACAACCCTGCAGGTGCTAAATTGTCAATTACCAGTAAGAGCCAGGGGTGATCAGAAGAGGTAATGACCAGATCCCCTCAATTCAATGAAATGTATTATCTGTATTTTCTTAGCAGATTTTAGCATATCAGACTGAAATGACAGTTACCTATTGATGACTATTTCCTCCATTCTCTTGAAACTTTGGGGGCCAGTTTATTTATTTATTTTTAATTGAAGAATTGCTTTACAATAGTGCATTGGCTTCTGCCATACACCAACATGAATCAGCCATAAGTATACATATGTCCCCTCCCTCTTGAACCTCCCTCTTACCTCCGACCCCATCCCACCCCTCTAGGTTATCACAGAGCACCAGATGTGAGCTCCCTGTGTCATACAACAAATTCCCACTGGCTATCTCTTTTACATATGGTAATATATATGTTTCAATGCTACTCTCTCAGTTCATCCTACCCTTTCCTTCCCCCACTGTGTCCAAAAGTCAGTTCTCTATGTCTGTGGCTCCATTGCTAGAAGGGCCAGTTTTATATCTGTACAACTTTTGTCTTTGGCACTGGTCCTGGGCATGATGGTGATTCATTGGTGAGGTTGCTTTGAGTCAGACCCTAAAAGATGACCTGGGATTTAGGTTGACTGACCAAAGCATGCTGAAGCCCTGGAGCTCTGGAGCAAAAGCACAAAGCTTGGTGATGGAGCTGAGCAGAATGGGAATCTCCAACAAGGAGGGGAGCGTCCTGGCCAGGGTGCACTGTGTCCATTTATTCCACAGGGAAGTGAAACCAGTTAGTCTTTTCCGTAGCTTACGATCCATGGCCACTGATTGCTTAGGGGCACTGTGTAAAAATCTGTCTGTGGTCAAAATCTACAGGGGTCACTGTGAGAACAAGCTGAAAACAATGAATCTTAAAATTGTTTTAGAAATTTAAAAGTCCTTTTTCGATCTGGGTAGTAATAATGATTATTGTTATTATCCTGTTTCTTGCCAAGTATCTGCAGGAAATGCCAAAATTCCAATAATAGATGAAAACAGATCTGGTTAAATGTGACAGTGAGAGTGTTTTATCACCAGGTGGGATTTTAATTTGCCTAATAAATATGTCCATTCAAGCCTCCTAATATTGCCCAGAGAATTTGTGATATAGGATATTTTATTAATCTTATAAATTAATACACATAGCCTTCATTCACTAATTATTATAATTATCATTATCAAATAAACCAATGATGATGGTTTCTGAAACTTATAGTTTTTGAAGTTAAAACATATTTAGACACTAATCGCCAAAATGTTAGTCACTGTGGACTAGGTAACTAGGTTAACTAGGTTAACCCTTAATTTCAACATTTTTAGCACCACAAACTATATGTATTGTCTGCCTTCTGTATGTCAGGCACGTTAAATTCTTCTTAAAACTCTGTGAGGTAGCTGTTCATGTTTGGATTATTTTAAGAAGGCAGACTCAGAGAGGCTAGAAGACACCCAGATAGAGTTGAGTCAGGTGCCCCCAGGAGTAATACAGCCCCCTTTCCACTGCTACACCGCAGAGCACTTCCTTCTAAACGTGTCTGTGCAAGGGCTGAGGTTTGCCATCCCTTGAGCACTGAGAGCCTCACATTCTGGTGAGGCCCTGGGACTGAGGGCCTCAGTCTTAAATCTTAAAGTAAAAGAGACTTAAACCCATATTGGTAGAGACCTGAATGGGCTTAATCATCCGGTTGTGTCCGACTCCTTGTGATCCTGTGGACTATAGCCCTCCAGGCTCCTCTCTCCATGGGATTTTTCAGGCTAGAATACCAGAGTGGATTGCCCTTTCCTCCTCCAGGGGATCTTCCTGACCCAGTGATCAAACCTGAATGTCCTGGGTCTCCTGCACTGCAGAAGGATTATTTACCCTCTGAGCCATCAGGAAAGCCAGGGATTCTAAGATGTCTGTTTCACCAATATTTTTTCTTTTACATATTTTTATTTTATATTGTACTATATTTCATTTACAGTGTTGTGTTTGTTTCAGGTGTATAGCAAAGTGATGCAGTTATATATATATATATATATATATATACACATATATATGTATATATATATATTTCAGATTCTTTTCCCATTTAGGTTATTGCAGAATATTAAATAGAATTTCTTGTGCTCTATAATAGGTCTGTTGTTGATTATTTATTTTATATAATGTGTATATGTTAATCCCAATCTCCTAATTTATTCTCCCTCCGAAACCTTCCCCTTTGGTAAACATATGTTAGTTTTCTAAATCTGTGAGTCTGTTCTGTTTTGATGTGGAATCACCAATATTTTTAAATGCATGCACTTTGTGAGAGTCTTTTTGTTTATTCTCCAAAGTTCATACAGGCCAAAGTTCTTCTGGCTATTTTTGAATTTGGGAGTTTATTTATATCCTCAACTTTACAAATCCTTTTTTAAAAGTTGTAACAGGCTTTGCCAATGCTGCACACCCCCAAAGAGTAGGATTACTGGTTACTCAGAAAGCTTAGTGTGAGTAAATGGATATTATAATGTAAATCATTTGTAAATGCTTACTTCTTGGTCCCTCTTGCATACAAGCTGGCTCGTCTAGTTTAATGAGGTTTTCCTGAAGTGTTTACAAATTTTAAATAATTAAAATTAAATTGAATTGACACCCTTTGTAATTATAACTGCAATTACACCATTATCATCCAGGCAATTGCAAGGGGGTGGGGGTGGGGGCAGAAGCTTTCTTTTGTATTTAAAGTCAAAATAAGTATGTTGAAAAATGATACCTGATATTTTGTAAAGTTTCACATTTCAGTTAACCATGGAAAAAATACTTTGAGAATTCATAATCCAGCACATTTTTAAATGGTCTTTCTCAAACATAACACATATTGGATTCACTTCATAGGAAGGTTTTTAGGGTTCAACATTGATCTTGGCCGCCTTAAGTATTAAAAGCAATGGTTTGGGCACGAGCAGGTACTAGATTTCACAGGAATGCAGTGCAGGGGGCTGCTAAGACTATGTGGGGGGTGTGGGTGTGTGCTGTTGTGTCCAGCTCTCTTCGACCCTATGGAGTATAGCCCACCACGCTCTATACTGAGTGGGTTGTGATTTCCTCCTCCAGGAGATCTTCATGACCCAGGGATCAGCAGGTGGATTCTTTACCACTGAGTCACATGGGAAGTCCACTGAGCCTGTCTACAAAGAAGTTTTTTGAAAAGTGCTTAACAGCGCTGCTTATAACTTAGTCCTTAATAAAGAACTTTGGATGGAAAAAAACAAAGCCTACCCATCATGTTCACATTGCAGGCATGAAAATTAGCCTGGAAGATGAGGGCACAGTACAATTTGCAATCATTGTGGCCCAAAGATAAAGTAACCAGAAACAAATGTAATTGAATTTGCTGAGAACAAGTGCAGGCTATTACACTTTAAGTAGGTCTCTGTGGCCCAAGAGGGGGACAAGGGCAAACCACTCGGACTTTTTTCCTTGGCATGAGTTACTTTGATAAGCTATCCTATTAATTTACTGGGATTGTGGAGATGGAGCCAACAACACAGTTTGGCAATACCAATTGCAACAGAAAGAACAACAAACTCTCTGGACCCTTCATGTTTCTTCCCTTCTGGAGAAAACTCATGCTAATATATCCATTTCCAGAAAGTATTTCTCTTTCTGAAATCGTGTAAATAATTTTCAGTACCTTCCCAGTTGTCCTGTGTAGTTTTTAAACTATTTCTGAGGGCTGGGTAAGTTTTTCTATCTTGAGTGAAGTATAAAAATTCATTGAAGGGTCTCTACTTTCTTTTAAAGAAATTTAAATCTTTAGAAAAATTATTTAAGAAAATATATTCGATTTTTTCATTTATATATTTTTTAAAATTAAATAATATTTTGGTTCAAAATTGGAGAATGGTATAATAAACACATATTCTCAATAAGCACATTAAGAAATAGAATATTACAAATAGAGTTATGGTCATCTTTGTTTCTCCTACTTTTCATCACAAAGTTAACCTAACCTTAAATTCAGTGCCTATTAGTCCCATTCATACTTTTTACTTTTACTACATATATGTGGATCCCAAGTCCATATATATTACTGCTTTTCATTTACTTTTTTCCATATGAAGAGAATTGCCAAACAACATCAAATACACAAAAGTAATGAAAAGAAATTAACCTGTTATTGGAAATAATATCAACATTTCAGTTCAGTTCAGTTCAGTCACTCAGTCATGTCCGACTCTTTGTGACCCCATGAATCGCAGCACGCCAGGCCTCCCTGTCCATCACCAACTCCCGGAGTTTACTCAAACTCACGTCCATTGAGTCAGTGATGCCATCCAGCCATCTCAACTTCTGTTGTCCCCTTGTCCTCCTGCCCCCAGTCCCTCCCAGCATCAGAGTCTTTTCCAATGCGTCAACTCTTCCCATGAGGTAGCCAACGTACTAGAGTTTCAGCTTTAGCATCAGTCCTTCCAATGAACATTTAGTTCTCCCTAAATCAGTTTATAAATTTAATGCTGCTGCTGCTAAGTCGCTTCAGTCATGTCCGACTCTGTGTGACCCCATAGACGGCAGCCCACCAGGCTCTCCCGTCCCTGGGATTCTCCAGGTAAGAACACTGGAGTGGGTTGCTATTTCCTTCTCCAATGCATGAAAGTGAAAAGTGAAAGTGAAGTCGCTCAGTCATGTCTGACTCTTAGTGACCCCATGGACTGCAGCCTACCAGGCTCCTTCGTCCATGGGATTTTCCAGGCGAGAGTACTGGAGTGGGTTGCCATTGGTTTCTTAGGGATAGACAAATAAATTTAGATACATATACATGTATGTGTTAGTATCCATACTTACATTTTCTAGCTCTGTCTGCAAAAAAAGGCCTAGAAGCAGTGACACCCTAGAAGCAAGAAACAAATTGATAGCCCAAGTCTTGGTTTCTAAATGCCATTTTATCGTAAAGGGAATCAGGAGCACTTGGGGAAATGGTTGAGTCCAGAACTGATGCTAAGAAAATAGAAAATGAGTCTGAAATGTCCTGTGGTGCCAAAAAGTAAGGCAGTGCTTAAAATCTGATGGGACACATTGAAGGAACAGGAGCCACTTGAAGGAGCTCCTAATGGCAAAATCTGGGACAACTTGAGCAATAAAATAAATGGCAATATTGGATTACAGCCCTCAGAATAAAATTAATATCCATGAACCCATGCTGATATTAAAAATCAAAGATAAATGGCTTTTTGACTAAAACCAACGGTAGCATCTGGTCTTATTAGTTTTCCATTTATAAAACATTATACAAGGCCAGGGACTACTTGAGAAGTCTCTATACCCTCTGATCAATAGTGCTATGACCCTAACCCTTTAAAAATGAAAAAAAAAATAGTGTATAATATACTATATAATATTATTATAATATACATTATGTATAATATATAATGGGCTTATATATTATATTATATAATGTATAATATAAAATATGGGCTTCCCTGCTGGCTCAGCGGTAAAGAATCTGCCTGCAATGTCGGAGACACAGGTTCAATGCCTATGTCAGGAAGATCCCCTGGAGGAGGGCATGGCAACCCACTCCAGTATTCTTACCTGGAGAATCCCATGGACAGAGGAGCCTGGTGGGCTAGTCCATGGGGTCACAAAGAGTCAGACACGACTGAAGTGACTGAGTATGCACACACTGTGTGTTTTCTGCAATTTTCTCTTTTTGATTCACCATTTTATTTGTGAGGTGTATCCATGTTGGTGAAAGTGTTAGTCACTCAGTCATGTCCAGCTCTTTGTGACTCCATGGACTGTAGCCACCAGGCTCCTCTGTCCATGGGATTTTCCAGACAAGAATACTCAAGTGAGTAGTCATTCCCTTCTCCATGGGATCTTCCCAACCAGGGATTGAACCCATGTCTCCTGCATTGCAGGTGGATTCTTTACCTTCTGTGCCACCAATATGCCTGTTTTCTCTACTGTATAGTATTTCATTACATGAATGAATTTTTAATGATTTTTATTTCCTTTGTGGCGCATAAAAAAAATGCTGCTCTGAATTTTCTTTGAGCGTGTGTGCAGGAGCTTCTCTGGGGGCATATAAATAGGTAGGAGTGAAATTTCTGGGTTGTTTGGTATGCTCGTTCTTAACTTTACTAGATCTTGCCAAACTTCTGTCCAGAATTGTGGCACTAATTTACATTCCCACTGGGATACTTTACATTCCCAGAGCTCCTACATCCTGCCAAGTTTTGGGTTTGTCAGGCAATATTTTTGGTCAATTTTATGTTTGTGAAATAATATCCATTGTGGCTTTAATTTCAGTTTACCTGTTACTAATGGAACTGAACATCATTTTACACATTTATGGGCCATTTATATAAAATTTGTCTTCTGCAAAGTTCCTGTTCAGTATTTTGCTTAAATTTCTATTGAGTTGTCTTCTTCTCTTTGATGTATGGAATACCAGTCTTTTTCTGACTATATACATAGCAAATTCCTCTTTTACTCTGTGGCTTACCTTTTCAATTTTTTATTTATGTCCTTTGATAAGCAGAATATTTTATTTCAATGCAGTGATGTTTATCACATTTTTCTTCACTGTTTGCATTTCTAGGTTCCTGCTTAAGGAATGTTTCCTACATCAGATTCATAAAATATTATACTTTAAATATTGATCTTTAGATATGGTATTAGGTAAATGTCTAATTATGGATAAAAAGTTTCCCAGTACCATTAATTGAATAACCTATTTTCTTTCCATGTTAGTCTGCAGTGGAGATTCCCTGGAGAAGGAAATGGCAACCTGTTCCAGTATTCTTGCTAGGAAAATCTCACAAACAGAGGAGCCTGGTGGGCTACAGTCCATGGGGTCACAAAGAGTGGGACGTGACTGAGCACTCATGCATGCAAATAGATATCCATATGGTGGAAAGTGAATCCTGATCCCTACAATCTTGACCCCTGCAGAGACTGCTGCTGCTGCTAAGTCGCTTCAGTCATGTCTGACTCTGTGCGACCCCATAGACGGCAGCCCACCAGGCTTCCCCATCCCTGGGATTCTCCAGGCAAGAACACTGGAGTGGGTTGCTATTTCCTTCTCCAGTGCATGAAAGTGAAAAGTGAAAGTGAAGTCGCTCAGTCATGTCTGACTCTAGCGACCCCGTGGACTGCAGCCTACCAGGCTCCTCCACCCCTGGGATTTTCCAGGCAAAAGTACTGGAGTGGGGTGCCATTGCCTTCTCCGCCTGCAGAGACAGTTCTGTCCAATACCAAATTTTCCTATTTATGTGGATCTGTTTCTGGGCTCTGCCATTAAGCTTTTGAATCCTTAACATTTTTATATATTATTTCAAGCATACTAATAGATATCATTGAATCAGCCTATCATCCAGCCAGTCAAAAAAGCTAGCACAGAATTCTCAATTATGTGCTCAGCATTGAGATGGAAAGAATACAAGAAAATACAGAGGGGAATAAAATATGAGATAATGTCTTTGCCTTCAAAGACAAATAGGAAAAGGAAGGGACAAGCATATTTTCTGTGTCCACTCTGAGCTGAGTGTGGTGTGAGAAGCTCTGGGTAGTTTAACAGTCTTTCTTGGTATACAGTGTTATTTCTTTCACAACAGTTAGGTAGTACATCCAGACAAACTTTGTGTTAAATTGTACTTTTTGGTTTGTAAATGTTAGAAACATTCCAGGAAGTTTTTGATGTGTAGTTTATTTATTCATAAAGAAGCAAACATGATTATGTGATGGATTAACAGGAGGATAAATACCTAGCATTGATTAAAACTGGGTCTTTTGTTTAAATCTCCTCTAGTCTGTCTGTCAAAAGTTAAATTAGTTCCTTGGCAAACATTCCTAACTCTTCTTTACAAACTAATATGTGACACAAAATAGAAAACCCCCAAAGAGAAACCTTATCATGGTTCACTGGGATTCTCCATCCAATCCAGATGGAACTCAGGTGGGAAGCCCTGGCCACCGGAAGGCCAGCCTTTCCGTATAGTGGCTGTAGCAGTCAGTTTCAGGTTCTCTCACCACTCATCGTGATGCCTAGAGCATAAGTCTGGATCTCACTACTGAAATTCCTAAAGGTCTTTCTTTAATGTAGGAGTGCCTTGTCTCTCATGTTTAAGCGTATTCCTCAAATGATGTTGTGTTTAATTATCCAATTAAATGGTGTCTTAGATTGTCCCTGGGATTTGTTTTCATCAAATATGATAAGATGCAAAAACACAGAAATGAATGTTATGAAAAGAAGAACTTTGTTTACCCAGGGATTCCCTAGAAATAGGTGCCATGCAGGAAGCACTGGGCTTCATTAAGAGGCAAAAGGAGAGTGAGGGAAAAGCATGGGTAGGGGCTTCCTTGTGATATCCTCAGCAGCTTCCCAGGTGGCTCAGTAGTAAAGTAATCCACCTGCAATGCAGGAGACCCAAGAGACACCGATTTGACCCCTGGGTCAGGAAGATCCCCTGGAGGAGGAAGTGCAACTCACTCCAGTATTCTTACCTGGGAAATCCCATGGAAAAGAAGCCTGGCAGGCTACAGTCCATGGGATTGCAAAGGGTTGGACACAACTGAGTGAGCAAGCGAGCAGGAAAGGCAGGACAGGGTAAGCATGTTTAAAACTGACTTCTTTTGATCATTTCAATGAGCTGTGCTGTAGGGGCTATCTCTAGCTGTCTGGTACCTGGCCCTGGGTGATTAGGGCAGAGAACCATTACCTCCTGGAGTACAGGAACCAGAAAAGAGGAGGTGGTTCTGTGTATGGGGTGTGGATTGGTTGGCTTGCATAAGAAAGGCACATTCCAAAGGGGCCTTAGATACCTGGAGAGGGAAAGTCTCTTCTAGGTCAGTAAGGACTCAGGTACCTGAACACCAGCAATACAAAATATAAGAAAAAAAGACATTTAATACAAATGGCCATAATCTTATTTTATATTAATATACTGTTATTTTTATTTTTTCAGAAATATTAACCTGGAACCTGTCAGAAATCAAATACAATTCTTCAGAATTTTTTGACATATTTAATGATCCTATAAAATTATTTGTATTGAAATAAAATCCGGGAACGGTCCAAAGAGCACAGTGACACTGAGATGAATTAGGTAGACTAGGCCTCTCTGAATGAAAGGCTGATTTTCATTCATTTATTTAATTGTGGTTAAATTATACTAATGAAAATCATCCCATTATAATTGAATCTGTAAAATTCAGCATATTTTTAATTAATATTAAGGCTTAATTATGGAAGATAGGAAAAACACATGTTTACACTTACACACAAATCATCTAGACTAGTTTACAGAGTAGTTTTTGTTGTTCAGTTGCTCAGTCGTGTCCCACACTTTGTGACCCCATGGACTGCAGAATGCCAGGCTTCTCTGTCCTTCACCATCTCCCAGAGTTTGCTCAAACTCATGTCCATGCCATCCAACCGTCTTGTCCACTGTCGTCCCCTTCTCATCCTGCCTTCAGTATTTCCCAGCATCAAGATCTTTTCTAGTAAGTTGACTCTTCACATCATGTGGCCAAAGTATCAGAGCATCAGCTTCAGCATCAGTCCTTTCAATGAATATTCAGAGTTGATTTCCTTTAGGATTGACTGGTTTGATCTCCTTGCCATTCAATGGTCTCTTAGGAGTCTTCTCCAACAACACAGTTTGAAAGCATCAATTCTTTGGTGCTCAGCCTTCTTTATGGTGGGCTTCCTTGGTGGCTCAGACATTAAAAGCGTCTGCCTGCAATGCAGGAGACCCGGGTTCAATCCCTGGGTTGGGAAGATCCCCTGGAGAAGGAAATGGCAACTCACTCCAGTACTCTTGCCTGGAAAATTCCATGGACTGAGGAGCCTGGTAGGCTACAGTCCATGGGGTCACAAAGAGTTGGATATGACTGAGCAACTTCACTTTCTTTTTCTTTCTTCTTTATGGTCCAACTCTCACATCCATACATGACTACTGGAAACACCATAGCTTTGACTATATAGACCTTTGTTGGCCAAGTACTATCTCTGCTTAATAGAGTAGTTACACTATTCCTATTATACATCTGAATTTTAGTGTGTAAATACAAGCAGTTCTGAAAGAAGGATAAATTTGTCAGATCCAATTACCTATCGGAAGTATGTTAAATACCTATTGCATTTACTTCATTTTTCACTAAATAAGCCTTTGGTTTCATGTGGAAATTATATTACTGTCAGCTCACCTTCCTTTCGGAAGAGCATCTTAACCAATTAATACGTGGGCTGAGAAAGAAATCTACCACCTGCTTGTGTGACTTCTTCCCACCTGCCACTTACTTTCCATTATACATCAGCAGCTCCTTAATGATGCACCAGCTAATTACTAAAAACTCACTCTATTTGTCAGATATTGGGCTAGATGCTTTCTATACCTTACCATCCTGTTGCTGGCCTGTTGAATACATATAAAAACGTGAAAATCAATGGGAAAACACCTTATAAACTTAGACTGTATGTATAAAAAACTAAGCCAAATCCACGCATAATAAAAATCAACTACTTTTAATTATCAGATAATCTTTTGATCAAATCATCAAGCATATCCTAAAAATAGAGGCAAATCAGTGAAGTAAATGGTATTTAGTGTGTTTGTCATTCATAAAATATAAACTGCACTGAGAATAGTGTTAAATGAGAATTTTTGTTAGAAAAAAGTTTTCTTATAAAACCTAATTTCTTATTTTATTTTGCAAAGAATATGCATAAGAGCATCATTTATTTCTCTCTTGTTAAGGCTGAAAATGTACTATTTAGAAGAGTCAATGTTTGCAGTTTTAATCAGTACAGAGCAAAGGACTTATATAAGTTCACTGCTGAATACTTTGGTTATATATCTCGCCTCGTGTATTTTTATTGAAGTTTATTTAGCAGATGAAGCAAGGCAGCCTGTTTTCAAATGGAACTGAGTTAAACCTTAACTTCAATAAGACAGTTCCAGTCTGTACACCTCAGAATAATGGCCAATTCAATGCAATATAAATATATATATATATATAAAATCTCTCTTGCATAAGTGTATCATTTTGAGTATCTGTCTGCTGAACAGGTGTGGGTGATAGGAAAAAATTCCTCACATGAATATTCTTAAACTGCATGCAATAAATGAAAACTACTTGTGAAATTCAAGCTTTTAACATTTTCATCATCAGAATTTTAACTGAAGTAATCATTGTCAGTTCTTATCATCAAAATGGATGATCATTCCCATGATAGTCGCTGGTTTTGTGGTTTCTGCTACTATGATTTGTTAGATGGAGAATTCACAATTTTTCCAGTTCCAGGTCAAGTGTGTGTAAAAGTTATCATGCTGTGCCCTCAGCACTCCTTACGCAGTTTGCTTTTGCTTTATCCAGCTTTAGTTCCAGAGCAGCTCAGAGAGAGGTAAAGAGCATCTCCTTTGCAGAATTTCACAGTTGCTATGAGTGGAATGTGCATTTGTAGTCCACCACAGAGTCTGAAATATGCAAAACTCCTTTGGGGTATTTTACAAAATCATCACTATTCTTAGGCTGTTACTTTTGCATAAGTTAACATTTGTCATTGAACTTGAGTCATTCCAAACCTTTTATCTACTCCAAATTTGAGTGCATAGCCTACAAATAATCCAGGAGAAAATTCAATACCTTTTAATTAATTTTGTGTGGCCTGGAGAAATAGAAAAATTGCATGTAACCAGTAGTGTTACCCATGTAGTATGAGTCTGAAAGATAGCCCAGCCCAACTCTTCACAGGTGTATCCAAACCAGTTCCCTTTTGTAAAGGAACTCATGCTGTCTGGTTACACCCAGATACCTCAGATGGGATGGCTTTCTTTATTCAGTTCAGTTCAGTTCAGTTCAGTTGCTTAGTCGTGTCCAACTCTTTGTGACCCCATGAACTGCAGCATGCCAGGCTTCCCTGTCCATCACCAACTCCCTGAGGATGGACAGGGGGCCTGGCGTGCTGCAGTTCATGGGGTCGCAAAGAGTCGGACACGACTGAGTGACTGAACTGAACTGAACTGAATAAAGAAAGCCATCCCATCTGAGGTATCTGGGTGTAACCAGAACATTGTGTGTATATATATATATATTTTTTCCCCCTTTTTCTTTAGAAAACAGTTTATTTCAAGAACCAAATTGGTAGACTTAAAAAGATTTTTTAAAATATACTTGTATAACCATATAATGAAGTATGGAATTACAATCATATAATGAACTTTGAAATTATTAAGACCATACATGCTTTCCATTTAACTTAACTCAATAAACTTTTATTTATACCAGCTTTGTTCACAGCTGCTTTCTAAGGGCATACACAAGGATGGAAAATACCATGGTCCTGAAACCAAAAGATGTTGTCCAGTGGCCTTCACAAATAAATCCATCATCGTGTAGGATGTAAGAGATATGAGAGGAGAAGTGTAAACCCATAAGAACTAGCTAGAGGATCAGGAAAAGCCTGTAGTATGTGCCTTATCGTATAGATTCTTTATTAGACAGAAATGAAAGATTGAAGAATATATAGCACACTTCCATTAATTCTCAGTTCTGTTAAGGTATGCTGGATATGCTTCTGAATGAATACAGAAGTTTAGTTTTCTTCTATAAATGTTTAGTGTATTAGGGATATGTGCATGCTCAGTTGTGTCCAACTCTTTGCAACCCCACAGTCTAACCTGCCAGGCTCCTTGGTCCATGGGATTTTCCAATAATACTGGAGTGGGTTGCCTTATCTTTCTCCAGAGGATCTTCCAGACCCGGGGATTAAATCTGTGTCTCCTGCATGTCCTGCATTGGCAGGCGGATTCTTTACCACTGGTGCCACCTGGGAAGCCCTAATTCTAGGTAAAAGGGATCTGGGATTTAAAATCAGTGTTTAAAAGAAGTAAAATTAAATGAAGGATCCTCCAAATTAAGAATAAGTTTTAAATAAATTAAAAACATGGTTAGAATCCCTGAGCTAATGCATATGATCAACAACTTCAGTTTATTGTACATTAATATGTAATATGTCCCATTCTGAGTAGGTTTTTTTTTCTCCAAATAATTCTTATTTGCACTTGTCTGTGAGCAGTTTCACTTCCACTTACCAAGTGTGGTTCCTCGACCACCTAGAGCAGAATTATTTGGCAGGTGCTTATTGAATCAGAATAAATAAGCTCTGGAGCTCGAGCCCTGGTGTCTTTATTTTAACAGTGTCCTACCCCAGATAGACTTTATGTCTGCCAGAGTTCAATACCATGGTCTCAGATTATATAAAGTGTTCAGAAAAGGAATAGAATTGTATTTGTTTTCATATCTCCCTTAAGAAACAGTTTCACATACTTCTCCATTATTTCCATTTGGAATTTTATTGGCATGTTCTATTTTTCTCTTAATATCTGTTTATTAAATGTTGAATACATTGTGTAGACATCATTGAATACTTTTTCATTGGAAAAAAAAAAAAAAGAAAACAAACAAATCAAGACAAAGCTGTCCATGGGACAACTTTCCATCTTGACCACTCTTCCTAAAGAGTGTGGCATTGTACGTTCTTCTGGTCTTGCAAACTTTGTGACTTGTGGTGCTAGTATTCAGAGCTGGCTGGTGGCTTCCAGTTACCAGGACCCATGCCAAAACTGGTCTTTCTGATAACTGCCTGGCTCTGGACTCCACACTTCTTGCTCCAGAGCTGGCCCTGGAGGGGTGGCTCTTCTAATCCCACTGGGTTATAATCTCAAATATAAAAGTGTTGTGTGTTACATACCCATAATGGAATGGTGTGTTCCTGATCTCTTAGCATCTGAACTCCGTAGTCAGGGCTAAACCTTGCCATGCAATTGTGTGTGTGGAATTGTATTAGAATTTAGTTGTGAATCATCTTGGAGCAGTGAGACTGTTGTCTGTGGTTCAAGATCAGGGGCTTGATCCTAAATGAAAAATAGAGCCATGTGGATGTACTGAAGATTGTTTGCAAATGACTTAAATATCCATTTACTTTTCTTTTTTGCTATCAAAAATTTTTATATACTTGTTTTCCCCCATCTATATTTTTAGTACCAGTTTTAAAAGTTACACTCCCTTTACAGTTATTACAGAATATCGGCTATATTCCCCATGGTATGCAGTACATTTGTGTAGCTTGCTTTGCACCAAACACTTTGTACCTCCCACTCCCCAACCCCTATGTTGTTCCTCCCACTGCCACGGGTAACCACTCGTTTGTTCACTATATCTGTGAGTCTTATTTTTGGTTATGTTTCACTAATTTGTTGTATTTTTTAGTTCCATGTATAAGTGCTATACACACACACACGTGTGTATGTATACAATGGGTGTATACAAACACAGACACCACATCCTCTTTATTCATTTGTTGATGGACATTTAGGTTATTTCCATATATTCCCTATTGTGAATAGTGCTGCAATGACATTGGGTGGATGTATCTTTTCAAATTCGTGTTTTTGTTTTTTGGATATATACCAAGGAGTGAAATTGCTGGGCCATATGGTAGTTCTTTTTTTAGTTTTATGAGAATCCTCCATACTGTTTTCCATAGTGGCTGCCACCAATTTACATTCCCACCAACAGTTTCCTTTTCTCCAGTTTGTTATTTGTGTTGTTTTTGATGGTGGCCATTCTGATAGGTGTCTTTCGTGTTTCCATACAAATTTTAAAATCGTTTGTTCGAGTTCTGTGAAGAATGCCAGACACTGTGGTTTTGATTTACACTTCTCTAATGGGGTCACTCACTTGGAGAAGGTGATGGCACCTCACTCCAGTACTCTTGCCTGGAAAATCCCATGGATGGAGGAGCCTGGTGGGCTGCAGTCCATGGGGTCGCAAAGAGTCAGACACGACTGAGCGACTTCACTTTCACTTTTTACTTTCATGCATTGGAGAAGGAAATGGCAACCCACTCCAGTGTTCTTGCCTGGAGAATCCCAGAGATGGCGGAGCCTGGTGGGCTGCTGTCTATGGGGTCGCACAGAGTCAGACACGACTGAAGTGACTTAGCAGCAGCAGCAGCAATGATTAGCTATGTTGAACATCTTTTCATTGGCTGTTGTCCGTCTGCATTTTAAAAGTTAACTGATAAAGTAAGCTAGAACCTCTTGTCTTTATTTACTCTACAGAATTTCAGCATCCAAAGTATTCCCTGGCATGGGGAAATTGCTGAGGTTTATATTGAGTGAGTGAAGTTGCTCAGTCATGTCCGACTCTTTGCGACCCCATGGACTGTAGCCTAACCAGGTTCCTCCGTCCAAAGAATTTTCCAGGCAAGAATACTGGAGTGGGTTGCCATTGCCTTCTCCAGCAGTTATCAGTGTCACCTGCATTTGTCCATTTGCCACCTGGCAGGTAAGCTGATCTGAAACCTGCTGCTCTTCTACAAATGCATGGCCAGGGACTCCTCTGACCCTTTTGAACATGTCTCATCAATTACCCATATCCTCTCCTCCAGTAGCTGTTACTTGGGTTCCCTCATTTCAGTGACCACATCCTGGCCTGGTCTACTTAAATTCATGTATTGAAATCTTGTAAGGTTCTTGAGGTTTCCCAGAACTGATCCTGCGATGCACTCTAGGTTCCTGGTAGAACTTTTTTGTCTGTTTTGTTTTTTTTTAAATTTTAATTGGAGGATAATTGCTTTACATTTTATGTTGGTTTCTGCCATACAACAACATGAGTCAGCCATAAGTATACATATGTGCCCTCCCTCTTGAACCTTCCTCTGACCCTCCAACCCACCCCATCCCTCTAGGTTATTATTACAGAGCACTAGGTCGAGCTCTTTGTGTTAAACACCAACTTCCCACTATCTATTTTACATATGGTAATATATGTGTTTCACTGCTACTCACTCAGTTTATCCCACCCTCTCTTTCAGATCTTTTGCAATCTCTGCTACCTGCCCCAACTCCCTGCTCATAGGAGTTGAATTGTGATACCCCAAAATACATTCCCATGCCCTATATCCGGAACTTGTGAATATCACCTTATGTAAAGGAAAAACTTAGTTTCTTCCCTCCTATCTAGAGAAAAACCCAGTTCTTCCCTACCATCTATTTCTTCTCTTTATGTCTCACACTCCTGGTTACCAAATGTGTGAGAGAGTTTTTCCATACTAAGCAATTCTCTGTGACACCAGCTGGGTGTCTTACAGTCCAACTCAAGTCTAGCACCATCTTTCTGGAGAGAGTGTCAGAGTCCATGAGCTAAGAACTGAGTCCCATAAGACTGCTTCTCTCCTACTTCAGAAGCCGGTCACAAATAGTAGGTTCCAATGTTACCCACATGGGAACATTTGGCTGCAAATCTAAGATTCCCATAACCTCTCCTTAGGTTTGATTGGGGATTCCCTGGTATCTCAGCTGATAAAAGAATCCACCTGCAATGCAGGAGACCCCGGTTTGATTCCTGGGTCAGGAAAGATCCCCTGGATAAGGGATAGGCTACCCACTTGAGGATTCTTGGGCTTCCCTAGTGACTCAGATGGTAAAGAATCTGCTTGATATGTGGGAGACCTGGCTTCAGTCCCTGGGCTGGGAAGATCCCCTGGAGAAGGGAAAGGCTACCCACTCCAATTTTCTGACCCAAAGAATTCCATGGACAGAGGAGCCTGATGGGCTATGGTCCATGGGGTCTCAAAGAGCAAAGAGTCAGACATGACTGAGCGGCTTTCACTTTAGTTTTGATTGATTTACTTCACCAGCTCACAGACCTCAGGAAAACACTTACTTGCATTTATCAGTTTATTAAAGGGTGTGGTAAAGGATATAGATGAACAGCCAGATGAAGAGGTATGTAAGACCAAGTCTGGGAGGGTCCTGAGCACAGGAGCTTCTGGTGCTCTGAAGTTCGGGTGCGTCAACCACCTTCCTGGTATGGATGTGTTTTGCTAACATGGAAGCTGTCTGAAACCTATACTTTTGGGGATTTTTATGGAGACCTCCTCATATAGGTGTGATGAATTATTAACTCTATTTCCAGCCCTTCTCTGGAAGATGCAATGTGGGGCTGAAAGGTCCACGTTTATCATCATGGCTTGGTCTTTCTGGTGACCAGCCCCATCTAGGAGCCATCCAGAGTCACCTCATTACAACAAAAGATGTTCCTAGAGCTCTTATCACTTAAGAATTTACAAAGGTTTTAGGAGCCCTGCAGCAGAGATGAGGTGAAAGGCAAATAACAGAATAAGAGATGATCCTAGTATTCTAGTTGCTTAGGAATTTATAAAGGTTTTAGAAGGTTTGTGCCAGGAATAGGAGGCAGAGACAAATACATATTTTCTGTTATCTCACATCTTATATGGCAAAAGTGTGAATATTACTGTATATGGAAGATGTGATATGTTGATCATCTTGAGAGAAAGCACTTATTCTGAGTTATCTAGGTGGGCCCTGAATGGAGTCCCAGTTATCCCTATCAGAGAGATGCTCAGAAGAGAAGATAGGCAAGAAGTCAGTGGGAAGACAGAGCAGAGAGACATGTGGCCGTAGACAAGGATGCCAGTAGTTTTCGGAAGCTGGAGGAGGTGAGGAACAGATTTTTAGTTAGAGCTGAGAGATTGTGGCCCTGCTGACACCTTGATTTTGGGCTTCTGGACTGCAGAACTGTGAGCAGTTAAATTTATGTTGCTTAGTGTCTTTGTGGTCCAAAATGATCATTGGAAACTAATACATCACCTGTTTTGCCCACTCTCCCACTGGCCGAGACATTCACTGACGCCTTCTGCCATGCTCTGAAAACTGCCATCCACTGAACTGGACTTGGCCCAGCCACTGGCTGTGGAGACATGCCACTCATAGCCCTGGGGCATTCAATGTGGTAGTTTTATTGAGAGAAGAAGCATTTGGAAAGTGCTTGTTATCCTGTGCCATCCAAATGGCCACATCAAATGTAAAAGCAGAGTTTGGTGTTTTAGGGTGAGGGTTAGCACAAAACACATGTGGCTTCTATCCTTGACTCCTTTTCTATCCTCAAGGCTCACCCTGTGTCTGAGTGTCTACTGTACTAATGAATTTATTGTAAGCAGTATCGAATGCTCAATAGCTTAGGTTTCTACATCTCATCAGGATTTCCACGTCAGCCTGCTTCATCCAAATGACTAAGCAGAATATTCTGTACTGATATTGAGTCATCTGCTTGTCTTCTGGGTCAGAGATGAAGCTGAACGCATTCTCGAGGGCTTCAGCAGCCCATAGACTCCATCCTCATTTTAAAATATAAAGATACTGGAACTTCCCTGGTTGTACAGTGGTTGAGAAGCTACCTCCCAATGTGAGTAACATGAGTTCTATCCCTGGTCTGGGAAGACCCCATGCCGTGGAGCAGTTAAGCCTGTGTGCCACAACTGCTGTGCCCATGCTCTGGAGCCTGTGCTCCACAAGAAAAACCACCTCAGTGAGAAACCCGGGCACCACCATGAAAAGTAGCCCCTGCTTGTTGCAACTGAAGAGTTCCCATGTGCAGTAAGGAAGACCCAAGGCAGTCAAAAGTACAAATAAGTAAAAATTATTTTAAAATAAGTAAAATATGAATATCTGTAAAATTTAGTTGTATGTCTTCCCTGCAGAATTGGATGCGTTTTGACACAGAATGACCGCCCCCCCCCAACCCCACAGCAGGCATGATCAGGGGGCCGTGGAGCCAGACTGCTCCCTGGCTGGTCCCTTGACTTGCTGTGCCTGCTGGACCCTCGCAGACACTGAGCGTGAGACCCTGGTCTGGAAATCCAGTGTCTACATGCTCCCTCATCACCCTGAGAATAACCCACACCCTTACGCTCTATCATTAGCCATCCCTCTGTAACCTCAAGATTATTCCCTTCTCAAAATCAATTCTTTGACATTGTGGTTTAATGCGAAAACATCTCTCAGTGATCAAACTTCACACGTTCTTCCTTGAAACTTAATCTGCACAAAAGAACACATGTCTGCATGTGTATACCTGGAAACACGTCTCTGAAACATGCTGTTTTGTGCAGGAGGGGGATTTGGCTAACAGCTTCTGCTGGTACCTGTTTGCATTGACAGCTGTGTACATAACTAACAGGCACTTCATGATTTGGGCAGCCAGTCTCACTGGGACCTGAGGGATATTTTCATTTCTAACGGGTTTAGGTATATATCCAGAAAAATCCTTGTCAAACATTGCTTTTAGTTTAATGGGTTTCCAAAGTCGATTATGGCTTATCTGAAGCAGGAAAACAAATAGGAGTGGACAGCTGGTGAGTGTTTTTCTGACAGTGTATATACTTCCTCACTTTCCTGTCTGCTTCTGCTTCCCTTTGAACAGTGTACCCTGGGGGCACCTGTTAGCCTGTACCATTAGATGGGACAAGTACCACTCATTTCAAGGTCCTGAGATGCTATTTATTATTGAAATCCATATGGTAGATACTCAGTAAATGTTGACTGATTCAGTCTTATCAGTGTAAGACCATACTACATTGGGTACCGTTTCTACCTTTAGATACAAACCATTTTTTGAAAAGCCTGTTCTATAGATTGAGAGTTTGTGTTATCCCAGAATTCAGTGCTGAAGCCTAATCCCCAATGTAATGGTGTTTGGCAGTGGGGCTTTTCAGCGGTGATTAGGTCCTGAGGGTACAGCCCTCATAAATGGGAATATGTTCTTGTAAAAAGGCCTCCTTCTGCTACATAGGACACCATGAAAAGATGGCTATCTATGAACCAGGAAGCCAGTCCTCACTAGATTCCAAATCTCTTGGTGTCTTGATCTGGGACTTGCCAGTTTCCAGAACTGGCTTTCAGTCTATAGTTTTTGTTTCAGCCTAGCTGACTACAACAGCCTAGAAAAGATGGATTGGATCTATAGTTATGTTGTATCCAGTGGTAACTTTTTCTTCCCTGAATCTCTCCCATCTCCGCACACAGTTCAGGTAATGGTTATTGTTATTCTGGGTTTGAATTCTTGCTCCAGTACATTTTAAATAGTCTGGGGCAAGTGACTTTACTCTGTGAGCTTTACATGATAGTCTGCAAATCAGGACAGTAGGTGGCAAATGAAATGTCCTGATATACGTACCGTACAGTATATGGCATTAAATACCCTTCAGCATCATTAATAGTTAATGCTACTGAGAGGGTAACAGGCAGGAAGGCCAGGGTTCTCCAAATGGAGGAAATAGGCTGCAAGAGTCAGACATTTTTATCTTTTTGTCTCCTGTCCTCCATCTCATCCTGTATTTCACCCTTAGTTTTTGCTGTCTGAGCTTCTCTTACTTCGATTGTCTGAGTTTCTATTGAAACCAGAGTAGTCTGAGGTTGTACTGAGACAGGGGTTGTTTGGACTTCTACTTGGGCAGTTTGAACCTCAGTTTGGGTTTTTACCGAGACCAAGGCAACCCTTCCTAAGAGGGTTCTCTGACTTTCAGTTTGCTCAGTTTGGAGCCCAGAGTACGGGGGAAAAGTAGGAGGACAGGAGGGAGCTGAAGGTTTCATACCCAAAACTATACCCTTAGGACATAAGTCTGACATGCCTCTCAGAGAGAAAAAGGGCAACACATATGCTACTTCTACCCATCTCCCTTGTCTTCTACAGAACTGGTCTAATTGTAAAACAGTATTATAATTAAGAGACACTCTAACCGGCCATCGTTTGCTGTCCTCCAGTGGATACCGTGGCCATGCAGTATCACATAGGAAGATCAGGCATGTCTTCTTTAAGCTCTAGGGATGAGATCTATCCCAGTTTTTTGGGATACAGTTCAAAGGAGTGAGGCTGGAATTCTTAGCTCCCATCTGTAAGAGAGAAAAAAGTCACAGAACCATCTTTCTACTGGAGGTGTCTCTCCCTGCTCTAGATGGGGGTGTTGACAGACTTCACACCGAATCTTTCCTTCCCTGGTCAGACTAGTCTGTCCCTTAGCAATGCAGGTGCCATACTCATCCCTCCTGGCTCTACCACCGAGGCGGGGTGGAGATGCACCAGGGGTAGACCTGATGGCATCCCAGACTAGTGTCCAGTACCTCACCATTCAAACCTTGCTTGCCTCCGATGCCACCCGGGCTGCAATCAGAGTAACCTTCCGGAATGCCTCCCAAGCTAAGACCGCTGGGGGAAACATCATCATCTGAGTGTCTGTGCACGACCCTGAGTATATCCCTGACCATAATGAGACTGGTACAAACATAAAACCGATATATTCCTTCCGAGTGTCACCACACCAGTATAAGCGATAGCAAAAGAGATGGTGAAGGGCTGGCCAGTGAGGAAAAAGTGATATTTGTCCTCAAGTTATTACGGCCAGTTCTTCAGTTCATTCCCACAGATTCCCCAGAAAGAATATATGAGGAGTTGGGACAAAAGTTACTGGAGAGCCTCCCCTAGTCCACTGAGAGCTAGTTTTACCAAAGGAAGAAGCCTGCTGTCCTTCCTATCTGAGTAACCTTTAATCTGAGAGATGCTCTTGAAGCTAGAGCTCCACCTAGCTTCCGAACTTTCAATTCTTAGGGAGGCCAGGCACTTTCTGACTACCAATCCATGTTTGAGACCTAAGTAACAGTACACAGTAACAGCATAGGTCACAAGTCCCATCAAAGTCTATGATCCAACAGATTAAGTTAGTAATTCCCAAGAAGTTATGAAATGGTCAAAGAGATTGGAAAGTTTGACTGAGAAAGGAGAGTTCAGTCCACACACTCTGGCCATTCCCTGAAGGAGACATTGGTTGCCTCTTGACATTAGCAGGTCGGCATAATCCCCCAACAGGGTTTCTGCCATAAGCCTTATGAGGTCACCCCAGAACCTCAGAGCAGGGCTCCTCATTTGCTTCATGCAGGGTGTGTCATTCATTCACACAAACACACCATAGAGTTAGTAAAGTAGAGCAGAAAATGTGTTTGCTAGGAGAGCAAAGAACTAGAGCTCCAAGCATCCTTACCTTGTCCTGAAGGATCCTGGATGAGCCCCCAAGAGGAAAGTTGTTGCTGAACCACGAAAGATGCTGGGATTCTTGGCCACCTGAGGAGAATTCATCCGAGGCCAGTGATGAGGCTTGATCGCTCAGAGATTTTATGTAATCAAGTTTTATTAAAGTATAAAAGAGATAGAGAAAGCTTCTGACATTGACATCAGAAGGGGGTAGAAAGAGTGACCCTCTGCTAGTCTTTAGCCAGATGTTATATAGCCACTAGCAAGCTGTTAATTATAGAAAGGAGATGTCTCAAAACTCAGAGTGGCACCAGGCCCCTCACCACAACATGCATTTTGAGATAACATTGGCACCAGGTGAGTCATCCTGGGCCATAAAATGATTGACATGAATCTTGAAGAAAGGCAGATTTCCAAGCAAATACAAGTCTCATTAACATAATTTAACAGAATGTTTGCATGAGTAAAACATACTGGTTTGTCCAGTGGGTTCTGAGTCTTAGGCAGAACCAACTTGAAGAAAGACAGAGTCTAGGGTAAATATGTAGATCATTAACATAGCTTAAGACAAACACTTTGAAAAGACCCTGATGCTGGGAAAGATTGAAGGCGGGAGAAGAAGGGGATGACGGAGGATAAGATGATTGGATGGCACCACAGACTCAATGGACATGAGTTTGAGTAAACTCCCAGGAGCTGGTGATAGACAGGGAGGCCTGGCATCCTGCAGTCCATGGGGTCGCAGAGTCAAACACAACTGAGCAACTGAACCGAACAGACTGAAGACAAACATTTCCTTAAGAAAAACGCATTGTGGTTAGCTCAAGTTTGAGATAAGTTAAGTTCAGGTGGAGCCAGGTGTTGTCATGGCAGCACAGAATTTTAAGAGAAGCCTTTTAAATTTATATAGAGAAGAGGATAAAATCTAACACTTGTTTGTTTCCTCCTGCCCCTTAAGAGAGAGAGAAAAATGTCTCGCACTTGCAGCCTATTTCCTCTGTTTGGAGTCCCCTGGCCTTCCTGCCTCTCAGTACAACTGTTGATATGGCTGTAAAATGTGTATGAAGTTTACTTACATGATGAGTTCAACTTCCTAGAACACAGCTGAGAGTATAAAAGGAATGAAAAGAAAAAATGTGTGTGTGGTAGTGAAAACAAGTGCCTCAGACTCTATATACTGAATTGCACTCTATTTATTCATTCATTGGGAGAGTGCTATGCTTCTCACTCATAATTGGTTTATTTCTGTTTTAGGCACACTGTTAATCAATTTGGTTATATAGTTTCTTAAGTTCATAGCAATCAGTGGGGAAAATATGATATGGATATAGGTAATTGTTAGAGGCAAGTATCATAATAACAGTGGCAGACAAATGACAAATTGAGAAAGGAACAGGAAAATTATATATGCTCAACAATTGATAGCTACAGTGACTATTCTAAACGGTCCTGGAAAAGTTAAATTATGTTCAGATCATGCCCATAAAACTTAAAAGTATGTGATCCATTTTAGGAAAACGATTACCAAAAGATTTTTTTAATTGAATAAGTAATTAATAGTTATCTGAAAAATTCATTTGTTTGTAATATTTTGTTTTTATTCCTCTGAGAATAAAAATGTTGGGAATAATAGTAATTTATATTATTAAATTGCCTGGGTCATGAGAAAATATATTTTGAGGTACGTTAAATGATTCTCTTTAGGAATTTTATTCTGAGATCATAAAATTTAATGCACCAGTAGAGATTCAGTGTAATGCTATGCATATAATATTTTGTAAAAGCATATAGAACGGCAAAAATTGAATAACTAAGACCTTGAGTAAAAATTAAATAATGGAATAATTTTTAATTATTATATGTATAAATGTACTTTAGCATATAATGTGCATTTTTGAAGATCATTGTTTATGTAAAAAAAGAACAAACAAACCATCTCTAAAACTCATAGATTTCTTAGAAACACAAAAATTTCAAACTGCAAGGAATTAAAGATTTTTAGTCCAATGTCCCTTTCAACACAGGCGTCACCAGTACAAGTTCCTTATATGACAGATGCAGATATGTGAAGCAATTTGGATACTGAATATTAGAGCCAGATTCCCTGAGTGCATATCCCACTTTACCACTAACTGGCTGATGTGACCTTGAGTTCATCACTTGTCTGTCTCATTTCCTTCATCTAATTACAGGGGATGAGAGACAGTAGTAATAGTTACTCATAGAGATTATCTTGAACATTATATGGTTTAAAACATGCAAAGTGCTTAGAACAGGGTCTAGAGTATAAGTGATAGTAAGTTGTTGTGTTTAGTGACTTAAAATCTACCATCCTTTAAATTATGAGTTGCACCAAACGAAAAAGAATCTAAAAAAAAATGGTACTGAACCTATATGCAGGACAGGAATAGAGACGCAGATGTGGAGAATGGACTTGTGGACGCGGGCAGGGAAGCAGAGGGTGGGAAAAATTGAGAGAGCAGCAATGACGCAAATGCACTACCATGTGCAAAATAGGAAGCTAGTGGGAAGCTGCTGAATAACACAGGGAGCTCAGCTCAGTGCTCTGCGATGACATGGAGGGGGGCGATGGAGGTGGGTGGGAGAGAGGTTCAAGAGAAAAGAGATATATGTATGCATATAGTGGATTCACTTTGTTGTACAGCAGAAACTTACACCATCTTACATAGTAAACTAATACGACATTTTATTGGAACAATTATACTCCAATTAAAAAAGAAATTAAAAGAAAAGAAACTCAAGCATGTTTGCCATGTAGTTCATAGATGCTACCTGCAAGGTGATGTGTATGAACTTGTCTGAGTAGAACCGTTAGATCTTAAATCTTGTGATAGTTTTGATGTCCCAAGTCATTTTCCTGGCTATAATATCCTGATACTGGGAAAGATTGGAGAAGGAAATGACAACCCACTCCAGTACTCTTGCCTGGAAAAGTCCATGGATGGAGGACCCTGGTTGGCTACAGTCCATGGGGTCACAAAAAGTCGGACACAACTGAGCAACTTCACTTTCTTTCTTTCTATAGTTCCTTTTGGAGAAGGAAATGGCAACCCACTCCAGTGTTCTTGCCTAGAGAATCCCGTGGACAGAGGGGCCTGGTGGGCTGCGGTCTATGGGGTTGCAAAGAGTTGGACATGACTAAGCAACTGACACACAAACACACACACACACACACACACACACACACACTGGGAAAGATTGAGGGCAGGAGGAGAAAGAGGCAAGAGAGGATGAGATGGTTGAATGGCATCACCGACTCAATAGATGTGAGTTTGAGGAAACTGGGAGATAGTGAAAGACAGCGAAGCCTGGCCTGCTGAAGTCCAGTCCCTGCTGCTGGGATCACAAAGAGTCAGACATGATTGAGCTATTGAACTACAACAAGTAGCTCAAGGGAGAAGTAGACATAGGGAGGCACCATTATTATTGGAAAGAAGAGTCATGCTGGCCTGTCCCTGAATGTCTTGCCTTCCCAAATGCATTTAGTTTCAGGGAAATATGTCTCTTACCCCTCCTCACCATCATGAGTCACTGCTACCAGTTAGGATACAGGGGAATGAACTGTCCTGGAAGGTAGCCTGGGTGAGATCAGAAGGAATAGGACAGGGCCAAGGAGACAGGACTGAGTCAGATATGATGCTAACAGATATGGCTACTAGATTGCTGACTGGGATGTAGCTAAAAATATTTGTTAAAGTGGCAGTATCACTAATAAGCACAATGGACTGCAGTGATGAGGATTTTGTCTGTGGAAAGTTGGGAATCTAACAGGCAAGAGAGTGGCAGAGGAATTTGAATTCAGCACCATGGATGGTTCCCTGGGAGCCTTCTGCAGCACTGGCCTCCTCAAAGTCAGTTCAGCCTCTAAGATGAGCTTTCCTTTGATTTAAAGTGCCTGAAGTCATAAAAGTGAAATCCAGTGAATCAAGTTTATGTGTGTGCTGTGTTGTTCAGTTGAGTCAAGCTTTTCCATGGATTGTCCATGGACTGTAGCCCCCCAGACTTCTCTGTCCATGGAATTTTTCAGGCAAGAATACTGGAGTGGGCTGCCATTTCATACTCCAGAAGATCTTTCCTGACCCAGGGATCGATCCCCTGTCTTTTGCATCTCCTGCTTCTCCTGCATTGGCAGGAGGATTCTTTCCTACTATGCCACCTGGGAAGCCCCCCAAAAAATGCCTTTTAAAAAAGCTACATCTTTTTCTCCCAAGAAGTCTTCATAGTTCTTTTCTCAGCATAGCAATAAACCACCCTTTAGGTGCAAAGGGAGTTTTCTGAATTTTTTAAAACTTTTTCACTATTATTTTTTGCTGGAATCCCTCTTCTCTTTCTCAAGTCAGAGAAGTTTCTGAAAAGTAAGTCCACGATGATTCCCTACAAATGTGTTCTTTAAAAAAAATTAGAAGAATGTAGTTTTCTATGACTTTTGATTGCCAGGATAAGAAAATGTGCTATCCTCATTGAACAGACCCACAATGATCACCATCCCTGGAGCTCAAGAATGAACGTGGGTCCTTTGTAGCTCCAGTGGAAATATTTCTGATAGACTGTGCTAGGAAATCCTCTGTTTCCATTAATCCAGGGCTATAGTTGCTCAGGAAGTTCTCCATCCACTCCTCTTGGTCTTATCTTTGCTCCTTGCTGACATTTAGTGGGGTGTTGTTGCCACAATTAGCACAGTGTCAGGTTTTCTTTATAACTCACCTCTACCCACAGCACGCAGGGGTGTCTGCTGAATAGATATCACGTCTCTCACAGACACTGAGGCACTCAGAAATTAGAAGTAATACTCTGTTCACCACCCTACACATATTGCTTCTTCTTAGAGTTAGGTTTCATTAAATGGCATGATCTTAGTTTTCTAGAAGCATGCAAAGTAGAACCCCGTGCTTTCTCAAAAATCATAATCTCAAGAGGCAAAATAAAGGCAAATCATAGATCAGATATATCATATGCTGGCTGATTCATTCTATAGATACCAGCCAACATTTAGTTATCTTCAGAAATACAGGCACTGGGAACTGTTTTTCCTAATGTAAGAAAATGTTTTGGATATTTGCCTGTTTTTAAACTTTCTTGCTACACCGTATTTGAACTGCAGAAGTCAGTGGGAGGAATACGTTGGAGAAAATTGGATGCTAATAAGGATGGTAAAGTGAAGGGAGAAAACTCATTTCTTTGTCTGTTTCTCCAGGGTAGTAATTGGACTAATTCATCTAGTATTATCATTCTTTGCAAAATACCTAAAAGCATAGTCAGAAATACCAAGCAAGGATAAGACTTCGTTATCTTTTCAGACCCATCATCATATTTTCTATGGCATGTCGTCAAATGCATTATCACTCCAGGAAGGTAAGCTGGATCTCTTTGTAACATGGTAGGTATGGCTAGGCATACACAGTAAGCACCTGTTCCAGGCAGTGGGGAATGAGTTCCAAAATCCAAGAGATTTGTCATAAAATGTTCTCCCATAAATGAACCAAGCTCTTATTCATGTACAGTTAATACATAAGAGGAGAAGATTGAGAAAACAGGTTTTTTTAAGAGTGTAAGCAAGGAAGCCACTCAGTTTTGGTTCTGTATTTCCAAATAGCATCTAATGATAGAATGATTATATAGTAAATCATGTTAATTACTTTCTTCCACAGCTGTTGTTTTCAACATGCGGAAATTATAATTGTTTAAAATAAGTGCATAACTTTCTCCCACATTTAGTGTACTAAATACAAATAAATGAGGTTTTCAATGTCTTTTTAAAATGTTTTGTTAGTGCAAGATAAGTTAAGTATAAATTTTCAGAATTAAATAAAGTACCATAGTCTACATTTGCTTATTAAAGGCCTACTATTTTCTTGCATAATGAGCAGTATATTTTAGATAATTCTTTGAGGTATGTGTATAACTTCCCTTGGCATTATTCCATTTTGATACCTTGTGACGTTCTCAGGGCTAACATCCTTAGCTTATATTCTACTCAAACATATGTAGTTTGTCTTTATATGACTTACTGATTTTAAATTTATGTCGGAAGTGAAGATATTAATTTCTGTATTTTGAGTTATTTCTAAAAGTTCTTTGAATGCTCTATGAAAGAGCTTGTACTGTATTTGCAAAATTAACCCTAAATCTACATGAAGGGCTGTGAAATACAAGCAGTTCTTTGTGGGTCACAGATCTTCAGAGTCTGTGATTAGATGTCCTTCATGCTTTTACATAGTTTACAGTTATATCAGCAAGAAGCAATTAATGCATTCATGTCTGTGTCAAGTGTAAAGACTGTACATTGAGTATATCAAGGAAGCTAGTTCTTGATACAAGTTCTTTATCAGAAAGAAGTTCCTCATTGATTATGAAGAAGGTGGTAGGTTTGCAGCCAAGCCGTTCTTAAGGAAGAAGCAAAGAAAGGCTGGAACTGGATGTTGTTCAGTCACCCAGTCGTGTTCAACTCTTTGTGACCCCATGGACTACAGCATGCCAGGATTCCCTGTCCTTCACTATCTCCCAAAGTGTGCCCAAATTCATGTGCATTGAATGAACAGAATGAAGAGATATAAATAAATTACAATAGAATATATGTTAAAAAAAAATAAGGTCTAGAAGACAATATGAAAAGGTGCTGGCAGTAGTTAACTTGGGAGAAACTTTACAATTTTCCTTGTTTGAATGGAGAGGATATGTTTTAGTGTTTGGCTTTTATGTCAGTTATCTATTGTCCTGTAAGAGGCTACCCCAAACCGTACCTTAAAACAATGCAAATATCTGTTTCGTTGCCTCATTATTTTTTGGAGCCCAGCATCTGGGCCTGACTTGGCTACATTCTTTGTGCTGCAGTCTCTTAACAGCTACATTCAATGTGTCTGCTGATACCTCCACCCTTGGGGAAGGACTAGCTTTCAAGCTTCTTGCTGTTGCCCGGATTCACTTCCTTGATGGAAGCTGGACATTGGCAGTTCATCAGTTCCTGACCACATAGGCTTTTCCCACGTGGAAGCTTACTTCATCAAGGCATGCAAGCAGAGAAGGCAGTATAGAGTTTGCTAGTGAGATAGAAGTCACAGACTTGTAATCACCAAACTGACATCCCATCCAATTGGCTGTATGTTGTTGGTTAGAAACAAGTCACTATGTCTTGTCTGTCCTCTTGCAAAACACACCTCATAATTCTCAGGAGTATGATATAGCAGGAGACAGGGATGGGGATCAACTCAGAAGTATGCACACCGTTGTCCTTTACCTTGCTCAGCTGCAAACATAACCCATAAATTAAGTATTGTGTACATGCGTGCATGTACATATGCATATGCACAAATGTGTATAGATGAATATACACACAAAAACATTCATAAATAAAATATACTGGAAGACTTTCATCAAGGTTTTTTTTTTTTTCCTTTTTTTTTCTTTTTTTTTAAATTTTATTTAATTTTTAAACTTTACATAATTGTATTAGTTTTGCCAAATATCAAAATGAATCCACCACAGGTATACATGTGTTCCCCATCCTGAACCCTCCTCCCTCCTCCCTCCCCATATCATCCCTCTGGGTCGTCCCAGTGCACTAGCCCCAGGCGTCCAGTACCGTGCATCATCGAACCTGGACTGGCATCTTGTTTCATACATGATATTTTACATGTTTCAATGCCATTCTCCCAATATAAACATTCTAACATATATTTGACCCCAGGAAAAATCTAAAGTAGATGAAAAGAATATCTTTCTTCCTTTCCCACTTCCCCTTCTAGGGACCCCTTTGTTCATTTTTGAGTTTCCCTTGCCTCTAGCCCCATTACATCAGATTTCTGCCTGCTGATCCCCAGACTCACTCCCTGCTAGAGAACCTGGATTTCTAGGCACCAAATATGTCCATGCTTCTTTCTAATAAGATCTCCGCATCCTGTGACCAGTTTTTCCTCTAAGGACAGTATTTTCCAAAATGTTAAAATGTATAATTCATCAAAAATATTTGTTCCTAGCACAGCTAGCTGATCTGTTCCTCTCACAAGTAGCAGAAGGCTGGTCTAAACTGTTCATTTCACCAAGACTTTCTTAAAAGGTGTGTTTTTCCTAGTGTGTGCTCTCGTGGATGGGGAAGTTATTTTGGCATTTGTGTCATTATCACGAGGGAGTAGCTGTTGACGTGGCCTGTCCTGGCACAGTAGAAATGGTTTTCTAATGTTCTTCACTGGCTCTACCATTTTCTACACTTTGTCTCTGCATGTGCTGCTGTCTCTCCCTGATGTAGCCTTCCTCCCATTGACTGTTTGGCAGATGCCTCTCCACCTTGACCTCGCTGGGATTATATCTTCTGCTGGTGTCCCTGGCCCCTTGGGGCAGATTTATTCACACCACCTTTCTTCTACCTAACCCCTATCTTGAATTGAATGTAGTTTACCACATTGTATTTATTTTGAATAAGTGCTACTCTTCTGGACTTTTAGACCCTAAAGGTCAGAATGCTTTTAATAGAATGAAATGAAATTGGAAAACAAAACCACACTGTCTTAGCCTCCAGCCAGCTTCCATTCTTAACATCCTCTGCAGGTGCAACTATGGAACCTCATTCAGCATCATCCAGTCCTTCTGGCTTCCCTTCACCTTTACTCGTTCCTGTGGTGGTCTCTGCATCCTGCCAACTCTTGAAAATGTCTCTGACATTTCCCATCTCCCATTTCTACCATGTCTCCAACTAACTCATCCTCATCTGAATTGAGTGGCTCCTGCTTAAAGCTGACTGTGGGACTCAGCCCCTACAAACGTGCTTTTGTTTCATAGTTTACTTCTGTAAAGCTCTCATTGTTTCTCATCTAATGCTAGGATCAAGTTCCAACTCCATTGCTTATTATTTAATGTTCTTTATGCTGTATTTCTTAACAACTTTCTGTTTAAAAAAAAAAACAAAATTTGACTGAGTAAATTATAAATATCCAATTGTTTTCATTCAGTATATCATGGCTTTTCCAGTAGTCATATATGGATGTGAGAGTTGGACCAGAAAGAAAACTGAGCACCAAAGAATTGATGCTTTCAAATTGTGGTGCTGGAGAAGACTCTTGAGAGTCCCTTGGACTGTAAGGAGATCAAACCAGTCAGTCCTAAAGTATACCAACACTGCATATTCACTGCAAGGACTAATGCTGAAGCTGAAGCTCCAGTACTTTGGCCACCTGATGCAAAGAGCAACTGATTCATTGGAAAAGACTCTGATGCTGGGAAAGATTGAAGGCAAGAGGAGAAGGGGATGACAGAGAATGAGATGCTTAAATAGCATCACTGGATCAATGGACATGAATCTCAGCAAACTCCAGGAGATAGTCAAGGGCAGGAAAGCCTGGTGTGCTGCTGTCCATGGGGTCGCAGAGTTGGACATGACTTAACAACAACAAAGATGTATCATAATTCAGGCTGCATCCCATCTAGCAAATAGGAGCTCCAAAAAGCTGTAGAAAATGGAAGACTTAGTGGCAGAAAGAAGCGGGACAAGAAGTCACTAGCAAAAAATAAATTGTTTCAGGCAAGGCCACCTTCCTTTTTGGGGATGGCAGGTGTCTTATCAGGTGGATTATGTCACTAGTGCTGACCAGGTAATTTTAGAGTGACTGGTTAAGATTACATTCCTGGGAGAGGCTGAAACTGCTATTAGGATAAGTATTAAGTCTTGCTTTTCTGAACTGGAGCTTAGCACAAGGGACTCCATTTTAGGTCTGTTGACTTTTTTTTTTTTTTTTTAAACAATTCCTCCCTTTTGATCAACTGAGAGATGTGATCAAAATTCAAGGTATTAGCACCGCTCCCAGCCACTGCTCTAAAATTGTCACAGGTTTTGCTGATCCTCAGCATGGTGTTCACAGATCATGACATTATTTGCTGAATCTCTATGGTATTCACAGGTCATAACTTCAGGTTCACATTATTTTACTCATTTATTGCCTATGTTCCTTCTTTGATGTTCCAGTCTTAGGAAAAGAATTTGCTTGATGGTTAGTGGCTATGAACATTCATTTAAAGCTTCTGAGAGAATACAGTGTACCAGGGAGACTATTATGATTGTTATAAGCAGGATAATTTCCACTGTCTGGAGTATACTTCAGGGCAATGGTCCTTGATCTGAGTGAATCTAAATCTGAGTGATCTGAGTGAATCTAAATCAAATAAGTCAAAGAAAGACCCCTTCGAAGGAGTTACTTTCTTAAGCCAAGTGGCTTTGCTCAGTGATCTTATGTAGCTAAGTTCCACCTTCTTGAGAAATGTTAATCTAGGTGCAGCAAGTGGTGTTGGCCATAGCACAGACACCTCCTTCTTTAGCTAAAAGATAATCAAGGGCTGTCCTCTTATTAAAAACAACTTTGGCCTTGCAAAGATGAATCCTGCTGGTGAGATCTTTTTGTGAGCACATCTTATTTAGATAATCATAAGAATGTGGAGATGCAAATAGTTCACCGATTTATAAATATTTATGTCAAATAGGGAAAATACAGTTATACTCTGAGAAACGTAAAGGCAAAGCATTGGATGCTCTGGCCATAAAAGTTGGACTCTCCAAGTGACTTCTAAGGAGAGTTGATTGTAATTTATAGTGACATTGGGAATAGAAGAAAAATGGGGAGAACTAGGAATCACCAATATTGTGAACAGATTGGAATTTTTGATGACAAGCCCAGCATCATGAAAGATAACCTCCATTGGCAATGGCCCTGGGAGATAATGATGGTGTTATCTTTCTAGTAGCCCACAAGTTTCCTCTGTCCACGGAATTCTCCCAGCAAGAATACTGGAATGGGATGCCCTTTCTTCCTCCAGGGTATCTTCCCAACTCAGGGATCAGATCTAACTCTAGTCCCTTGCATCTCCAGCATTGGGAGGTGGATTCTTTACCACTAGCGCCACCTGGGAAGCCCAAAGGAAAGACAGAGAAGAAGGAAAGATTTCATGTTTGAAGTATGAAGTCTTGATTTGGCATCTTGGGTGGAAGCAGTCTGCCCCTGATGTCAGCTATTTCTCTGCATGTGTGTGTGTGTGTGTGTGTGTGTGTATTCCATAGCTTCTTTATCTATTCATCTTTTGGTGGACAATTAAGTTGTTTCTGTATCTTGACTCTTGTAAATAATTCTGCAATTAACATAGGAGTTCATTTATGTTTTTGAATTAATGCTTTCTTTTTCTTTGGACAAATACCCAGTTGTGTACTTCCTATATTGTATAGTAAATCTATTTTTAATTTTTCAGAAATCTTCCTAGTGTTTTTCTACATTGGTGACACCAGTTAACATTCCATCCAGCAGTGCACAAAGGTTTGCTTTTGTACACATCCTTGCCAACATTTGTTACTTGTTGTCTTTTTGATAATACCCATCCTGACAGATATGAGATGGTATCTAATTGTGGTTTTATTTGAATTTCCTTGATAATTAGTGATATTGAGCGTCTTTAAGGTGTCTGTTATCTGTCTGTATGTCTTCTTTAGAAAAATGTCTATTCAGAGCTTCTGTCCATTTTTTTATTGGGTTGTTTTTTATTTTTGATGCTGAATTATATGAATTCTTTGTGTATTTTGGATATTAATACCTTATCAAATATATAATTTGTAACTATCACCCCCCTATCCCATAGGTGGCCTTTTCATTGTGTTGATATTAATAGTTCCGTTCCCTGTGCAAAAGCTTTTTAGTTTGATGTAGTCACATTTGTTTATTTTTGCTTTTGTTTTCCTTGCCTGAGAAGACATAGTCAAGACATTATTGCCAAGACTGATGTCAAAGAGTATACTACCTGTGTTTTCTTCTAGAAGTTTTATGGTTTCAGGTCTTACATTTAAGTCTTTAATCCTCTTCTTAAGTTATAAAATATCTTATAAACACAACATGAAACACAGGAAATTATTTTGACGACACAAAATCATTGCTCTCTAGGCAGATTACTTAATTGGTAAAGATAAAACTTTTATAATAAACTCTTACCAAGAATTAATCAATAGCTCAGTTAAACTTTGTTCTTTTAACAGAGAGTAAATCAAGTTTTGTTATTGTACCAGTTTATTTTTTAATTAAACTTATTATTTTAAATAAATAAAAATGAATAAATGTTTATTAAATAAACATTTAATAAATAAACCTATTATTTTTTTAATGAAACTCATTTTTTTTCACCAAAATAAATTCATTTTAATCTTGATCATGGAGAAAATTCTTTCCTCAAGATTTCTTTTCCAGAAACCTCCCACAGCTTTATTTTTCCATTCAGATTTTGTCCTGTGTGTTTTCTCTTTCTCATTCTAAAATAACCTAACACTTCGCTTTAGGACGAAAGTACTTCTTTTTCACCTCAACAAAATATGTTTCTGATCTTGATACCATCTCTTACCAAAAACACACATTCTGTTTTCTTATTATTTCTAGTAGCTTTAATTACACGTTAGAATTTTTAACCCTTAAAAGCCTCAATCTTTAGTGATAATAAGTAAATGATAGTTGGCTGTCTTTAGCATTAGCATTCTATGATTTGGTAAATTTATAAATACATTTTATATTTTTTAGAAACATGTACTTTCTCACAGTAAATTTTTCAGTGTGACATAAAATGTGTTTTCCATAGACTCAAATATCATTTAATTTCTCAGTAAAAGGAAGCCAAAACTGGATAAACCTTTGTTTAGTAATTAATGTTTCACTCTTTTATCTTATTTGTAAATGATCTAGGTAATCAATGAAATCAACTTAACTCATTATTTAATTTAACTTAATAAAACTTTAAAGTTTCAAGTAACCAAAAGTATTTTAGAAATTACTTTCTGTAAAGTAGGCATACCATAAAACATAATTATTATTGAAGAGTTTACCTAGAAAACTTTTATCCCACTTACATTTTTTAATTTCCTTATCTTTAACAATTATGTTTAAATTACTCATGAATATTTCTTGAGAATGAGACAAAGTCAGCTATTAGTTCAATCTATTTTTCTTGCTAATAAATTTTGTAAGAGTAATATGAACTTATTTGGTTTTCAACAAATCTAGGTAAAATAAAAAATGTTATATTTAATGCTGAAAACTAAAAACATGCCTGTTTTTATTAAATGAAAATAAGTTTAATTTGAGTTTTTAAAAATACAAAAGCTTTATCTGACATTTAAAGATTATCTGAGATCACTTGAACTTGAAAAATATTTGGGTTCATTTCTATTATATTTCTGAGAGTTGTAGTAATAATTTATATTAGTACTTAATTTTCTTTGTGTTCTGGGTGTTTTCTTTGTGTTTCTGGGTGTTCACTGGAAGGACTGATGTTAAAACTAAAACTCTAATACTTTGGCCACCTGATGCAAAGAGTTGACTCATTTGAAAAGACCCTGATGCCGGTAAAGATTGAGGGCAGGAGGAGAAGGGGACAAGAGAGGATGAGATGGTTGGATGGCATCACTGACTCAGTGGACATGAGTTTGGGTAAACTCTGGGAGTCGGTGATGGACAGGGAGGCTTGGTGTGCTGTGGTTCAGGGGGTCGCAGAGAGTCAGACATGACTGAGTAACTGAACTGAACTGAACTGAACTTAGTTAATCTTTTGACCAAGGAGTGAAAAGATACCCAAAGAGGATTGCCTGTAGCTTCGGGTCATCTTTTTAAAAGATAACTCCTTCAGACTCTTTGAGTGTCTTCAGAATGCAAATACAATTAAGACATAGGATTTCTAAAATGACTATGCAAATAAAGGAGGATAGAGGGGGAGCAGAAGGAGTTACATCTGTTACAGCCTTTTGTTTTAGGTGTCTCATATCTTTAAGGTTTAGTTAGCCTCTTGTAATGAATTTTTCAATGAAGTTACATGAGAGTGTTGAAGCCTTTTGAAAGTGTGTGCATACCAATTAAAATAGGTATCCTATTCTATTAATTTGGCTTGGAAACACTTGCTTTCAAGTGCACTTTTAAAATAAACTATGTTGTCTAATTGGAATGTTCCCCAAATGGCCATCTTAATGCTAGGGTGTCTTTAGTAAGATTTTGCTATTTTTGTAGATATTTATAGCTTCTAGGACCATAGTTCTTAGTCATAAAATTAGCAGGTACCAGGAGGTCATATGCTGGACTCTTTGGAACTTAAAGTTCTCATTTCTTTAGCTACGACTTTGCGTTTTTCAGAGTCGAACTAACACTGAAGGGGGCTGTACCACTGGGTTGAGGGTTGTATGTTGTTCTACAGTGTACCTCATTGCATGGAAATTTTCCTGAGTTTGGCAGGTGACCAAGTGTTAATCTAACCCATTCTGCAACCAACTTATGCTAACATGGGATTCTTAGAGAAAGATGGTGAGCATTCTAAAAACCTTTCAGTGTTTAGTCTGTGCCCACAAATTTTGTGACTTTTGGCTTCTGAGATTCCCATTAGTAACAGCTTTTACCTCATGTGGACCTTCACACACCAGCAGTAACCAAAGAGATGTTACTGTAGACTGGACACAAGGCCATGGGCACAGCTCCAGTAAATCACATTGTGAAACTAGGAAAGGGGGAAAGGGTTGAACCAACAGAATTCAACACAAGGGGACTGTGGACTGGGATTCCAATCAAATGGGTAACTGGAGACCCAATCAAGGGCTAGGGGCTTGGGTTCTGGGTAAAACTTGTCTGCTAGCTTAAGCTAACTGTCCCTGGACTAGAAAGCTAGTTAGACCAGGAACTCAATACAAAGAGAACAGAGCTCAGAACTAAGAGGAAGGAACTTATCACCATGCTCAGAAATGGTGAGCAAGGGAACTCAAAAGGTTTGTGGGTACCAGGACTTGCATTTCTTATTTTTAAAATATAAATATATTTATTTGACTGCATCAGGTCTTAGTTGTGGCACAGAGGATCTTCAGTCTCCATGCAGTATGTGGGATCTTTAGTTGCAGCATGTGAACTCTTAGTTGCGTTATGTGGGATCTAGTTCCCTAACCAGGGATTAAACCTGTGCCCCCTGAATTGGAAGCATGGAGTCTTAGCCACTGAACCATAAGGGAAGTCCCAGGATAAGTATTTATCATTGTCCCTGAAACCACAAGAAGTCTCCTTCGATCCCTTAGCTGCCACCGGATGTTTTTTAAAAAAAAATTCAACTGAGTAAATGTTATAGATCTTACTGGCTTTATTCAGCAATTCCATCTAGCAAATAGAAAGGAGCTCCACCAAGCTGTGCAATAGGGAAGGGTCTTATAGGCAGAAAGAGTCAAGACAAAGGTGTCACTAGAAAAAAATGAATTGTTTCAGGCAAGGTCACCTGCCTTTGGGGGACAGTCACTGCAGATGGTGACTGCAGCCATGAAATTAAAAGATGCTTACTCCTTGGAAGGAAAGTTATGACCAACCTAGATAGCGTATTCAAAAGCAGACATTACTTTGCCACCAAAGGTCCATCTAGTCAAGGCTATCGTTTTTCCTGTGGTCATGTATGGATGTGAGAGTTGGACTGTGAAGAAGGCTGAGCGCCAAAGAATTGATGCTTTTGAACTGTGGTGTTGGAGAAGACTCTTGAGAGTCCCTTGGACTGCAAGGAGATCCAATCAGTCTATTCTGAAGGAGATCAGACCTGGGATTTATTTGGAGTGAATGATGCTAAAGCTGAAACTCCAGTACTTTGGCCACCTCATGCGAAGAGTTGACTCATTGGAAAAGACTCTGATGCTGGGAGGGATTAGGGGCAGGAGGAGAAGTGGATGACAGAGGATGAGATGGCTGGATGGCATCATCGACTCGATAGACATAAGTCTGAGTAGGCTCTGGGAGTTGGTGATGGACAGGGAGGCCTGGCGTGCTGTGATTCATGGAGTTGCAAAGAGTCGGACACGACTGAGTGAGTGAACTGAACTGAACTGAACTGAGGGGTCTCTCAGGTAGATTACATTTCTAGTGCTGACCAGGCAATTTTAGACTGACTAGTAAAGATTGCATTCCTTGGAGAGGCTGAAACTGCAGTTAGGTATGACGTCTCAGTCTGGTTAAGTGGGCTTATCAAGAGACTTAACAGTTTGGTTAAGTGGGCTTACAAGTGACTCCATTTGGGGCCTGATATCTCTTTTATCAGGGCTTCTCAGGTGGCTCAGTGGGTAAAGAATCCATCTGCATTGCAGGAGACACAGGAGACATGGGTTCGATTCCTGGGTCAGGAATATCCCCTGGAGGAGGAAATGGCAAGAGAAGACTGATGGGCTGTAGTCCATTGGATCACAAAAAATTGGACATGACTGAAGCAACTGAGCACACACACATGCACACATATCTTTTTTATAATACTTGTCACCTTCAGTTGAACCAAGGTGGATTCACTCAGAGTTTTCTTCGATTGCTTCAATGTCTAGGGCAGTGCTAAATACGTGGTAGATACCAAATAAATCAGTAACTTTAGTTATAATTTGCTATGTGTGTCATTTATAGAACCGTTCTTATATGACAGGCAAATTTTACTCCTAAGTAAACTGAGATAGAGGGAGATAATAATTGACTCAAGGTCACACAGCTCGTCACTGACAGGGCACAAGAAGAAGGCAGACAGCCACTGCCAGCTCCGCCTCTTTGGCAGTTTGCAGGGTTTTGACCCAGGCGTGTATTTCCGAATTGCACACGGAAAAAGTGTAAATAGGAGACATAAGTGGAGGATTTGTTTTTGAGAGTGATTATCACACATTTCAGAGATGATTACATTTTTATCCTTATTCCATTGTGTGTTTATTTACAATTAGCTGTATTTTCAAGTAATAAACTTCTTTTTTGGGAGTTTTGTTAGTCTGGGCAGCTTTCCTGACTTTTCAAGTGTAATTAGGCATGTGGAGTGAGTCTAGTGTTCCTGTCGAACATGAGGGACAAGTGAAATGCCTCCTGCTCAGTCTTGTGTGACTTTATCATGTTTTCCAGGAATGCAAGGTCAAGGAATAATCAGAGTTCACAGTGAAGTTTTTGAAGGACTCTAGCACAGAACTTAATTAAGGAATTTTAATTAGGTGTAAAACGGTGTGAAGGGAGAGACAAAGTCATACACAGGTCAGGCCCCAGGATTCTGAGCAGGTGAAGCATGCTTTAGGTTTAGTTGTCCTCTGCTTTTACCACCCTCCTGCCTCTGTGGTTCTTCCAAACACTGGTAGTGACCCCTTCCTTGCTTCTGTATCCTCCATCAAAATAGGGGAGCAAAAATAATTTTCTCTCTGCCTGTTTGAGTTCTTATTTAAGACCCCAGTAATAAAAGACAGGTCACCAAGAAAAAAAATGAATGGAAATTTGTTAACATGTGTGCCTCTTGCCTACATGGGAGATGCCTAGGAAAAACAAATTACTCAAAAGGTGACTTTAGGATTTAGGATTAGAGCTCATCTTCATAGGGAAAACGGGGGAGGGTGAAGGCCTCTTAGAGGAGAGTAAATGATTATTGGGAAAGATAAATGGGTCCTTAGAGAATGGATGAAAGATGTGATCATTTGTGGCAAAGTTTGTCTGGGTGTGGTGCCAAGGTCTAGTCTTCTTTCCTGTGACAAGTCAATTTTTCCTGGTTGATGACATTCCTGGGAAGGGGATGGATGACAATGGAGTTTCTTTTGGAGGATCTGTCTTTAGGCAGAAGAGGGGCGTTAAAGGAAAACTTTTCCCTACACTTGCTGCTTTTTTCAAGTGTCTGCAGCTCAAAATAATCACAGTGTCAAAGCAGTATATTTTGGGATGGTGTGTCCTGAACTCCTACAGTCATATTTTGGGGTAGTGTATTCTGCTATCTTCACTGTCCATGAATTTTTGCTTCAGAAAAATCTGATAAACCCTTCTCAGTGATTTAAAATGATAAAAAATGAAAAGGAAACTGCAACATATCAAGTGCCTCCTGAGCACCAGGCACTCTACTATATGGTTTCCTTGAATTCTATTATCTCCTCTCCAAGTAACAGCTCAGTGAGGTATCCCTGGTTTTAGTTGCTAAAAGGGGAGTAAATTTCTCAGTATGATACTGTACAATTGAAAACATTAACAAATAAGATTCCATTCATCCTATGGCCAGGCCTATTTCCTTCATTAATGTTTTCCCTCCAAGAGCTTTTTATTTATTTATTATCATAAAAACTGTAACACCGAAATTGTTCTTTCTATCACCATACAGTTGATCCCCTTTAACCATTTCACCCTCCCCCGATCCCTTCCTCTCTGGAAACTGCTAATTTGTTCTTTTGTCTATATGTTTGTTTTTGTTTAGATTTGTGTGTTCACTTGTTTTGTATTTGTTCATTTGTACCTTATTAGTTTTTTTTTTATGTGCCACTTATGAGTAAAATAATATGGAACTTGTCTTTCTCCATCTAACTTATGTCACTTAACATAATGCCCTCAAGGTCCGTCCTTGTTGTCACATAATAGTAGGCTTTCATCTTTTTTCTGGCTGAGTTACTCCACTGTATGTAAATACCATATCTTCTTTGTCCATTCTTCAATTGATGAATACTCAGGTGGTTTCCATATCTTGGTTTATTGAAATATTAATGCCACTATGAACCTGGGGGTGCAGATATCTTTTTAAATGAGTGTTTTCATATTCTTTGTATGAATACCCAGAATTAGGATAGCTAGATAATACTGTAGGTCTATTCTTAATTTTATGAGAATTCTCCATGAGATGCCATGATCTTAGTTTTCTAAATGCTGAGTTTTAAGCCAGCTTTTTCATTCTCATCTTTCACTTTTCATCAAGAAGCTCTTTAGTTCTTCTTTGCTTTCTGCCATAAGGGTGGTGTCATCAGCATATCTGAGGTTACTGACATACCTCCCAGCAGTCTTGATTCCAGCTTGTGCTTCACCCAACCCAACATTTCACATGATGTACTCTGCATTTAAGTTCAATAAGCAAGTTGACAATATGCAGCCTTAATGTATTCCTTTCTTGATTTGGAACTAGTGTGTTGTTCCATGTCCAGTTCTAACTGTTCCTTCCTGACCTGCATACAGATTTCTCAGGAGGCTGATAAGATGGTCTGGTGTTCCCTTCTCTTTAAGAATTTTCCACAGTCTGCTGTGATCCACACAGTCAAAGGCTTTGGCGTAGCCAATAAAGCAGAAGTAGGTGTTTTTCTGGAACTCTCTCACTTTTTCGATGATCCAGCAGATGTTGGCAATTTGATCTCTGGTTCCTCTGTCTTTTCTAAATCCAGCTTGAACATCTTGAAGTTCACGGTTCACGTACTGTTGAAGCCTGGCTTGGAGAATTTTGAGGATTACTTTGCTAGCGTGTAAGATGAGTGCAGTTGTGCAGTAGTTTGAGCATTCTTCCCCTGGAGAAGGAAATGGCAACCCACTCCAAGACTCTTGCCTGGAAAATCCCATGGACAGGAGGAGGACAGGAGGAGCCTGGCAGGCTACAGTCCATGGGGTCACAGAGAGTCAGACACGACTGAGTGACTTCACCTTGAGCATTCTTTAGCATTGCCTTTCTTTGGGATTGGAATGAAAACTAACATTTTGCAGTCCTGTGGCCACTGCTGAGTTTTCCAAATTTGCTGGCATATTGAGTGCAGCACTTTCACAGCATCATCTTTTAGGATTTGAAATAGCTCAATGGGAATTCCATCACCTCCATTAACTTTGTTCATAGTGATGCTTCCTAAGGCCCACTTGACTTCTCAATCCAGGATATCTAGCTCTAGGTGAGTGATCACACCATCATGGTTATCTGGGTCATGAAGATCTTTTTGTACAATTCGTCTGTGTATTCTTGCCACCTCTTCTTAATATCTTCTGCTTCTGTTAGGTCTATACAATTTCTGTTCTTTATTGTGCCCATCTTTGCATGAAATGTTCCCTTGGTATCTCTAATTTTCTTGAAGAGATCTCTAGTCTTTCTCATTCTTTTGTTTTCCTCTATTTCTTTGCATTGGTCACTGAGGAAGACTTTCTTATCTCTCCTTGCTATTCTTTGGAAGTCTGCATTCAGATGGATATATCTCCTTTTCTCCTTTGCCTTTTGCTTCTCTTTTTTTCTCAGCTATTTGTAAGGTCTCCTCAGACAACCATTTTGCCTTTCCGCGTTTCTTTTTCTTGGGGATGGTTTGATCACTATCTCCTGTACAATGTTATGAACCTCCATCCATAGTTCTTCAGGCACTCTGTCTATCAGATCTAATCCCTTAAATCTATTTCTCACTTCCACTGTATAATCATAAGGGATTTGATAGGTCATACCTGAATGGTCTAGTGGTTTTTCCTTACTTTCTTCAATTTAAGTCAGTATTTTGCAATAAGGAGTTCATGTTCTAAGCCACAGTCAGCTCCCAGTCTTGTTTTTGCTGACTGTATAGAGCTTCTCCATATTTGACTGCAAAAAATATAATCAGTTTGATTTCGGTATTGACCATCTGGTGACATCCATGTGTAGAGTCATCTCTTGTGTTGCTGGGAGAGGGTGTTTGCTATGACCAGTGCATTCTGTTGGCAAAACTCTGTTAGCCTTTGACCTGCCTCATTTTGTATTCCAAGGCCAAACTTGCCTGTTACTCCAGATATCTCTTGACTTCCTCCTTTTGCATTCCAGTCCCCTATAATAAAAAGAACATCTTTTTTGGGTGTTAGTTCTAGAAGATTCTGTAGGTCTTCACAGAACCATTCAGCTTCTTCAGCATTACCGGTTGGAGCATAGACTTGGATTACTGTGATATAGAATGGTTTGCCTTGGAAATGAACAGAGATCATCCTGTCATTTTTGAGATTGCACCCAAGTACTGCATTTCAGACTCTTTTGTTTACTATGATGGCTACTTCATTTCTTCTAAAGGATTCTTACCCACAGTAGTAGAAGTAATGGTCATCTGAGTTAAATTCACCCGTTCCAGTCCATTTTAGTTCATTGATTGCTAAAATGCCGATGTTCACTCTTGCCATCTCCTGTTTGACCACTTCCAATTTACCAATCCTTGTTATTTCTTGCCTTTTTGATGATAGACATTCTGACAGTTGTGAGATGGTATCTCACTGTGATTTGCATATCCCTAATAATTAGTAGGAAATAGTTTAAACTAAAGAAATTAACCTTTACCGATTAACTTTCAAATATCAACCAGGCTAGAGGGTTGGAAGTCTTTTAGGCATTCTCCACTCATCATACCCTGTAGGCTTGCTCTATGACTTTGTATAATTCCAACCACGAACTTGTTTATTTTTAAGACAAAATTTTTCTTGAATTAGTGTAGCTGAAAATTTGTACACCTCCTGTCCCTGAGTACCCAAAAAAAGGAAAGTGGAAAAACTCCTTGAGAGCCCATCTTTCAAGGGATTTTGTTAATTATTTTGTACCCCTGAGCAAATGATGACTGTACATTTATTGAGCATGGGAGCAACAGGAACACTTGTGTATAATTCTAAGTGCTTTAAATCTTTTAAACGTATGTGCCCATCATACCTTGTGTAAGATGTGATAAATGTGCTTTTCCCTGTTTTAGGGGTAAGGACACTGTAGCCCAGAGATATTAAATCTTGAAAAAGTAGAACTCAAGCTTTCTGGAACCAAAACTCATAGTCTTAATCATTTTGCCCCCTTCCTTTTTGTTGTGATCTTCATGCAAATAATGTAGTGTCTCCTGGGGCATAACTCCATGAACCACACAACATAAGAGTTGTGAGTTTCAATATTATTTGGAGACCGTACTGAGGGCTATAGCCCAGGAGACAGCCCCTCTTTTATCTCTCAGGAACTGCTATGGCGAGGTAGGGGAGATGCCAGTAACATGTGATTTTGGCTATGGTGTGCATGTGATCCAGTACATATCTCTGTAGAAGGTTGTCGCTAGTGACAACTAGCCCTCTGGTCCATTAGGAAAAGAAAGGTATATTACAATTCTAAATTCTAACCTGGCTTTGTTTTTAGGAATTTCCATAATGAATCTGAATACCCAGGGGTTTCCCAAAGAATGTGAAATGCCTCAAAGGTGGCCAGGATCAATTTAATGGGAAATGATAACCTTCAGAACTTATAGGAAGGAAGAAAATAAAATAATATAAATAGATTTTGGCATGAGTCATTAGCAGATGGTTTTAGATAGGCACAGCAGTATTGTCTTAGCACTTTGCTAATAAAAATGCTGCAGACATTGTTCTTATTATGTTTGTCAGGAAATGATCATATAAATAAAAATAGAAGATTGGTATGGAAAGAATATAAATTTGAACACCTTTCACGCTGCATCTCAATCAGTTAACAACAGGGTAGTTTCCTTGCCCTTTGCCATTATTCAATGCAAATTTAGGAAATGTAGAAGGTGTGTTATAAATTTGTTGTGTCATTCAATTACATATTAAAAAGTGGTTTCATTTGAGTTGCAGTCCATAAATATTGCATTGCCGTATATCTCCTGGTTTTCTGTCAAAATTACATTTTCTAGTTAGGTAAGCAGATGTCTTCTCCATAAGGCTGATCACTTTGGAGATGGCCATTAACTCTGTTCTGTTAGCCAGACACACTTATCTCTTCCTGAACCTTTCAGACACAAACTTTTAAAAAATATACTTAAATCCTCCCTTACACTGAATGTCTTTAACAATGTGTCCAGACTTAGAAAACCTCCTCTTGTTTTATTATGATTTATTTTGGAAACAGTCCCTGTTTTCTTCTCTAGTATTAATACTGCTTAATTAAGGATTCCAAAAGACCAGTTTCCTTGTCTTATTTTGTATTTAGACAAAGAGCATACCAGCTCTGGGGAAGGCAGCTAAATTATTTCTTAATACAGAAGGCCTGTGAAGATTTGTTTCCATCAGATTTTGGTGAAATGCACATCTGTTCAGCTAAAGAACTACAATTACCAAAGCAGGTAGAACCTTCTTTATTTTCATCAGCCTTTTGTACCCATGGGACTACATTTTCAACTTTCCAAAATTTATTATAAATCAACAGACTTTGTGAGATGGTGACTCCTTTTCTTCTTACATTCCAGGCTCTCTTTTGTGGGTGATTCTGGGCATTAGGGTCATTGCCATTAGTCTGGCCACTGAGCAGTAGCTCTGAATTCATCTGGTTGTGTTGGTTGGTACGGGGCAGCTGCTTTATCTTCATTGAAACTTCCCCAAAATCAAAGGCAAATTTCACTAGTTTCCTTTTTTTAAAAAACTGTTTTCCTTTTTCTTTCAGTTTTCCTTTCCAAGTTCCTTTCCCTTTCCTATTTCTCTCCTCTACTTGCTTGCTTATTTCTATCCCTAAGCCATATCAAACACTCACAATGATTTGAGTATCTCAGGCTCTTTTATGTCTGTGCACAAGCTGTTTTTTATTTCTGAGTATCCTTTTCTCATGTTTTTTAGATGGCTAATTGACTCACCTTTCTAGCTTCACCTCAATAATATCAGGCTTTTAAAAACCACTGCTGGGTGCCCCACTTTTATGCTCTCCGCACATTCAGGCTTACCTCTCATCATACATAATGTGGACTGTTGTTGTTTGTGCTGTCACACTTTTTTGTGCCCCACTCACCAGTAGTAAGTTCCTTTTGAGTAGAGACTAGGTCTTTTATTTTAGTGTTCTTTGCAGCCAGCAATGTTAACATCCAGTAATTGTTGGATGGATGGATGGATAGATGGATGGATTGTGTTTAGGTGAAAATAAAGTATCTGTTCCTTGGTCTTGGAAATGAAACACATTGCACATGTTTATACTAATGTCTTACTGAAGTTTTACAACTTAATTGAGAAATTTCCACATATACAGAGCTATGAAAAGAGGCAACATATGCTAAGTCCAACCAAAGGGGAAGGAGAGAGAAAGGACTGTGTAGTTCATAGTGCACATAGACCAGAGCCCCAGCAGCCAAGGGAGGCTGTGAGGAGGAGGTGGCATTTAGGCTCTTCCTTGGATTATATTTCTCTTCATTCTTCTTCCTGGCATTGCCTGGAGGAACCAAGGGATCTGAAACACTCCAGGAGAAAGAGATAATTTTCTTTTATGTGGCCAAATGTAGCAACTGCAGAATAAGTCTTCCTTCAGATTCTTCATTGCTTACTAGCTCAGTGATCTTGGGAAGATTCCTTAACCATTTCAACCAGCAGTTTCTCCATTTATCCAATAGTGATTAAAACTTAAGTTTTTATGAGGAAAGAAAAGATATCATCTATGTAAGAGATTATCTATGTAACATTCTCACCATGATAGCTGGTATAATAGTAAGTATGCAATAAGTATCACTATTACTGTTGTCATCATTAAAGCCCTTTACCATGAGGTATATCTGTTCTTTAGTATATTTGTTAATTATGTCTTTTACATATAGCAAACCTTATTGTGAAAAATAACTGCAATGAGAATCTCTTTCCATGTATTTATTAGGCTGAACCATGTAGAACTATCATTTTATCAATCAAAAATGGTCAAATACCAACAATTCCACATGATTCAACTTAATGTATATGTGTTTACCCACTTAGAGTCCTAGATCTTACCTATAAAAAAGAAAATCTTAAAAAATTATATATGAGAAACTTTGAGATCTCATGATTCACTAAATTTAAGCAATAGTCTGTATAAAACTATGGCTTGGCAGAGATTGGGAAGTTAGCTGGGGTACCTCATTAACAATTGAATAGGTGAACCCTTAGTGCTCAGATCTCAGTCAGGTTAGGGTCTAGCTTGGATTGCAGACATGGCAAGTGAACTTAGTACTATGTTTCCTGGTTTTCACAATTTTCCAAACCAAAGACTGAAGCCAAGCATAGAGAATTTGCTATTATTGTTTAGTTGCTAAGTCTTGTCAGACTCCTTTACAATCCCATGGATTGTAGCCCCCCAGGCTCCTCTGTCCATGAGATTTCCAGGCAAGAATACTGGAGTGGGTTGTCATTTCCTTCTCCAGGGTGTTTTCCCAACTCAGAGATCAAACCCACGTCTCCTGTATTGGCAGGTGTGTTCTTTACCAGTGAGCTATCTGGGAAGCCCACATAGAGAATACAGTTTAAGTAAAAGTTATGTGGCTCCCATGTTGGGTCACAGGGTCAGCACAGCTATTGAGATGTAGGAAGCGACTAGATGGACGTGAGTTTGAGTAATCTCTGGGAGTTGGTGATGGACAGGGAGGACTGGTATGCTGCGATTCATGGGGTTGCAAAGAGTTGGACACAACTGAGCAACTGAACTGAACTGAAGCACATAAAGGTCAGGTTCAGAATGCTGCAGGAATCTAGCCAGATGTGGGGAGTCCCAGTGACAATTGAGTTGATTCTTAAAGGATTTGAGACCTCCATGGGGGGTGGAGGAAAGTCACATTGTAAATGGGAAAATGATGAGAAGTAGGTGTGGGGTCCAGAAAGCAAATGTTCTTTGTAAGAGTGAATTCCAACTGGCTATGATTGACTGGACATATGCTATGGGATGAGGGAAGGAGCGGGATATAATAAGGCCATAGGAAGAAGGGAAATATTGCACATACCCTGCTATGTGGTTCACTCTTTGTCCTGTGGGCAGGGAATATGGGCTCGTGTAATGTTTGTAACCAAATTCTTGAAAGCATGATCATTATTGTTTGAAGGATAGTGACCTGATGGTGGTTGAGGATTTGATGAAGAGGCTTACTAGTTATGGGAACTAGCTAGAAACTTTTAGTGTTGTTCAGTGGCAAGAAATAGAGAGCCTCACCAAAGTAGAGACACTGATCAAGGAAAGAGGAGGACACTGAAAGGGAAGAGTTGGCAGTGCTTGGGAAGTGGTAGGACTTGGGTGGCAAAAAGGGTGCAGTTCAAAAAGATGCTGCAGACCTTTCATCCTGAGCGACTGGGAAAGGAGTGGGCTCGGGACCGGTCAGGAAAAGAGTAGTTGCAGCCTAGAGGGATTCCATCCAGCGGAGTACATGCCCGCAACAAAAACAGGAAAGATTCAAGGAGCATACTTAAGGGGACTGCTGCTGTCAAGTTCAAGCTGAGCTGTGGTCCACAGTTATAGGGTTTGTTGCCACTTCCAAAGATGCAGAAACTGTGAGAACAGTAGTCACAGCAGCCCTGCAGTCCCAAGACTGCTAACAGGCAAGGAAGTGCAAGTCCAGCCAACTGTGGCAAAACTTGACATTCTGGAAGCCCACATGATTTGCACCACTATTCAGTTCAGTTCAGTCGCTCAGTCATGTCCTACTCTTTGCGACCCCATGAATTGCAGCACGCCAGGCCTCCCTGTCCATCACCAACTCCCGGAGTTCACTCAGACTCACGTCTATCGAGTCGGTGATGCCACCACTATTGGAAGAGGAGAAAAACATATGCTTCTTTTCAACCTTCAAAATATTGTTCGTGCACCTCATTGGAGGAACTTTAAACCAGGTAATGGTGTCTGAGGAAGTACAATTCCCAGGCTTTCTGCTCCTGAGCCATCAGGGAAAGTATGGGAGTGGCAGGGAGTCTGCCAAGGGCAATTAAACAGTACCAGACCCAACAGGGAAAAGAAAGCAGATTATCTGGTGAAGATGTTGCTGGTGAGTGTGTATATGCTGAGTATGAAGTTCTGGCATGGCATCAAGTTGAGCACTGAGTAAGTCACTGGAAAGCCAGATCTGGGCTTGGAGATTTAGCTTTGGAAATACAGAGCACAAGAGGTAATAAATGAGATTGGAGAAAAAGACAAGTAGAGATAGAGCTAGCAGAAAGAGAGAACAGAAGACTGAGACCTTGGCCATGAGTTGTGTTCATCTCTAGGTGAGGGGAGAAGGAGACCTCAGTAGGAAATACAAACATGTTTAGATAGGAAGGAGGAATATGTGGAGAATGTAGCCATGAAAGCAAGAGAGAGGAAAACTTCAATAAGGAAGGGGTGACCAAGATAGGCGGATGCTTTAAGTCAAAAGACTTAGGACAAATTAGTGAGTGTGGTGATTTTAGGTCTACTGATGATAAGAAACTAGTCTCAGCATAGACATCAGGGCAGAAGTTGGGTGAAAAGTAGTTGTTGAGATTAATTTGGTGGGGAAAAATGTAAAAACAGAACATAGAAACTGTTCTTTAGTATAGATGGTGGGGAAGGAGAGAAAAGAGGAATACATTGCAAAGGGGGAATGGGGCAAAGGAAGATTCCATTAGGGTAAAGTTGATGTTAACTTGTTTGACATCTGATTTAAAATTTTTTAAAAAAGCTTATGGAGGTAGAGAGACCAGCAAAGGGGCAGGTATGAGAGCAAAGGTCCAGAAGAGACGGAAGAGGACAGAATCCAGGGGTCCAGTAGTAACCATGGCAGAGGGGCTCAGGGAAAACTGTCAGTGTTCTAATTGGTGTTGTCACTGAGATGATACGAATGTGTTGGATTTCCTCCCAGAGAGTAGGGTGTCAAAGCAAGGACCACAGGAACATGTCTTGCAGAGTGAAAATTATCCAATATATCCAAGCAGAAAAATCTGGAAATGACCACCAGTCAGTGTGGATACAAATGCCCTCTTCTGTATACTTATTGACTGCTGAGTGGTAATGACAGCTCCTTGTTACAGGCTGTGCTTACTGCCAGTACTCACCCATAAGAAGTACATTGGCACTAGATTTACTCAGCTTCATCAATCAATTTCTTGGCTGTAGAAAAACTGCAATATCATTTTAGAGTCCTTTATAGCCTAACAAGAGGTAGATAATTAGGTCCTAGGGGATCTGTGTTCTAATAGGTTATTGTGGAGTGACCCTCTCCCTCCCCTTTCCAATCTAGAACAAGTCTCTGTACTTTATGATTAAATGTGTTCTTCTTCATTTGGAGGAAGGTAAGGATGACTGGAAGAAAGTTGAACGTTCTGCTTATTACTTGGTTTTGGATATTTGTATGGTATGCATGAGTGTGTGCTAAGTCACTTTAGCTGTCACTTCAGTCATGTCTTACTCTTTGTGATCCCGTGGCACAATCTGTGATCCAGGCAGCAATACTGAAGTGGGTTGCCATGCCCTCCTCCAGGGGATCTTCCCAACTCAGGGACTGAATCCACATCTCTTACATCTCCTGCATTGGCGGGCAGTTTCTTTACCACTAGTGCCACCTGGGAAGCCCTTTGTATAGTGTAGGTGTGTAGAATTTACCAATATTGCAATAATCCTGCATGAATGGACAGATGACAGAGTCTGCCTAGTTTCTCATGTTTACAGGGAGAGGGAAGGGAGAAAAGGACTTCTGACCATGGATCTGGAAGTCCTAAAATAGCATAGCTTTAACATTAAAAGCAGTTAATGTTGTATGTATCTATGCATGCTGCCATGATAATTTCTAGCAATTCAATCAGCATAGCATATTCTCACTCATCATTTACATTTTAAAAATCCTGACACTTGGCAGATTTTGAGTGTTTATCAGTACTTAGTGTCTCATTTTTTTTTTTTTTCTTTTGTGATAAGTCTGAAAACTGGTTTCTCTGGTGCTTTTACATATTAAAATTTTTTTTCAAGTTAGTGCAGAGGTCCTCTGCCCTTTCCCCCAACTATCCTTGCTTCTTTCTTTCTGAAGCATTGAGAATTCAAGGATAAAGGGGCACTCTTTTCACCAAAAGTCACCCTATTTCCAGCCTCTATTTCACTGGGCAGAAATGTGCAATAAAAGTGCTATGTAAAAGCTTGTATTCCACAATAAGAAATAATTGAAAACAATCCACTGTTGTTTATCTTAACCTTCTGGTTGGGAAATTTTGCAGTTATTGGTACTAGTTTTATCATACTATTTCTTAGCAACAGATATTCTGATGTGGTTATTCTTTATTTTCTCATAGACATTCAAAGTCAGGAAGAACAGAATCTAAATAGTGGAGGAAAGCTGAACATCCCAAGTTGCGGGGAATAAATATATATGTGCATGAAATGTAATGAGACCAGTGCTCCATTTAGGAATATGTATCAGTTGGGGAGCAGTAACTAGAGGCTCTGTTTGACACTGTTTGAAATGTAGTTATAAATTTCCATTAAACTGTGAACATAACTTTAAATGTATCTAATTCAGTTGGAAGAGTCTTAACTAGTTTAGCTAACAATGATGGACAAATGCTTTGCATTTGATTAAAATGTCTATACAATACTGCTGCTGCTGCTAAGTCACTTCAGTCATGTCTGACTCTGTGTGACCCCATAGACGGCAGCACACCAGGCTCCCCTGTCCCTGGGATTCTCCAGGCAAGAACACTGGAGTGGGTTGCCATTTCCTTCTCCAATGCATGAAAGTGAGAAGTGAAAGGGAACTCGCTCAGTCAATACTAAACAATACTAAAATGTCTATGCTGCTGCTACTGCTGGTAAGTCACTTCAGTCATGTCTGACTCTATGCGACCCCATAGATGGCAGCCCACCAGGCTTCCCCGTCCCTGGGATTCTCTAGGCAAAAACACTGGAGTGGGTTGCCATTTCCTTCTCCAGTGCATGAAAGTGAAAAGTGAAAAGTGAAAGGGAAGTCGCTCAGTCAATACTAAACAATACTAAAATGTCTGTACAACCTATACAATTCTAAAATGAAATGCTCATACGTTCAGTAGGCATATGGACTGTGATGTACACACTTAAAGCATGTTTCTCATCGCAAAAGCTCATGGCAAGCAATTTAAAATTTGTAAACAAAATCATTAGTTTGAAAATCTCTTTTCTGTCTAATTAAATCCTACTCATTTCCAAAAATTCAGCACATGTCAACACCTCCAAAGGAACTCTCTTAGCCTCTTAGATTTTTTTCACCTCATGGCATCTTCTTTTGGAACTTATTACATATAATGTAATTACTGGCTTGCCGGTTTCCTATACTTAGCTGATTTTCTTTATTTGAGTGGCTGGTTATAGTACAAAGTGCATAGATGGGTTCAATGGATGATTAGCAAATAAGGAAATAGATAAATTCATGAGGGGATGATGAAAGAATGAATGAGTAAATGAGAGAATGATTACTCATATTATAGAAGGAATTGTCTTAGCAAATAAGGAAATAGATAAATTCATGAGGGGATGATGAAAGAATGAATGAGTAAATGAGAGAATGATTACTCATATTATAGAAGGAATTGTCTTTAAGTTTTTCAGCATTGGAATGAAACCTAGGTTCATCTAACCATACTTTCCATCTACTTTTCACCATCAACTATGTTCCAGATGAAGCTAATTAGTATATAAGTCCACAACTCAAGAGATATTCCATACACTCAGAGTAAATTGATACTGATTCTGTGATGGGGATAATAGAAGAAGACCTGAGGTACATACTGGGGCCCTCTAACTCACTCACAGATAGTTGTTGAAACAAGAATCCTGCACATTAAATTGTTTCTGTAATATTTAACCATGCCAAGTACTATATAAGTGTTTGGGGAAGACATGAGATTATAACAGAGATCCCTAAAAGTTAATGTGCAAGAAGTTCTTTATAAAAAATACAGATTCATTCTCAGAGATTCTGGATCACTAAATCTCTGGTGGACCTGTGAATCTGAATTTTAATGAGATTTGCCCCCACCCTACCTTGATGATTTCCTGCAATTGTTCTTGAGAAAACACTTTTCACTGCATGAAGGAGAGACTCCAGTGGACCAGAGCTATCAGGAAACAGGGGATGGGACTTAGTCTGGAGCTTGATGGATGCTGCTATTTGGATAGGCAAGGAGGGAAAGGAAGGAATCTCCTTTTTCTTATGGTAATTGGCAGGAACATCTCTCTCCAAATACCAGATGATTATGATGATTGACAAAACACACTTTCATGACATTGCAGAGTAAGTATTACTCTGATGTTTCCTTTTTTGTTTTTAATCTACCACAGAAGCAGGTTTTAAATTGACTTCTTTTTCCCCAGTTTTCACTTTTACCTGTTAAATCTTGACACATTTCTACACTTCAGAATTTCTAAGGATCAAGCATGCCAGTTATTGCCATATCTTGAGTTGTGATGACATTTTAAACAAGGACTGTTGGGTAAAAAATAAGTGGAACATTAAATGTCTCCTTCTGCTAACACCACTGAGCAACCACCTCTTCCATTTTCCTCTCTGAGGTGACTTAGATGATCACAAAAGTTCTGTGGAAGTATAGGCTGCTTTTCCATGTTTATAGATAGCTGCTATAAAATAGGCTACATCAGAAACATATGTATATTAACTGTCACGCTGAAAGCTTATACTGTGTTCTTCAAAGCAAAACAGACTTTGAAGGTGTTGATTTCAAAATTTCCCATTAGAAGGAACACATTTGTAGACAATTCAGGAAGCTCAAAAGGACTAAGTGTATAGGGTGGTGATCAATTTAGCATGCGTGAAAGAAGGGTGACAATGGATATCTAGTTGGGAAGGGAGAAAAGTCTCAACAGTGACAGCTCAGTCACCAGAGGGAGAGAAGTAATACCCAATGGGAAAAGACCAGCACGACTAACACCCATTTGCCTGTCTTGAGTTTTGGCAGTCAGCCACCTGGAGATGACTGTGTACAGTCAGAGAAGCCGAGCAGACACTCACTGAGAAGTAGTTCCGTGTAAGTGTTCAATTCTGACAATGCAGATATGGAAGACTTTTTATTAGCACCAGTATCTGGTTCTCTTCTCCTTGCTGGGTGCTCAGAAGACAAAATTTACCAGCTACTGTAGTATTTAGTCAGGCCCTATGATTGGTTCTGGCCAAAGGCTTTTAAATTGAAGTGATTTCTGGAATGAGACAGTAAAAATTCCTACAGTGTTCACCAGTGTCTCTTTTCCCAGTAGCACTGAATGCCTCATGTTGAGAGGCTAAGACAGCTTGAATATTTGAGTTATTCCATTTACAGGAAGATCATAATATGTTATCATCCAACCAGAAAATGCTGGAGTGAAAAGGATGCGATTAATAATTGTGCCAGGATAATAGACATAAACTGGACTGTCCTGGGAAACCAGGACATAGAAACTCCCTACTCCTGGAGGACAGTTGACTGCCAAGGTACCCAGACCATGTGTCAACATACAGTTCAGTCATTTTTAAGCCGCTGGGATGTTGGGGTTCTTTATGACACCAGTGTAACCTGTCCTTTCCGGACTTAGAAGGTAGGTTATTCTTAGGACTTCCCTGGTGGCTCAGATGGTAAAGCATTTGTCTACAATGCAGGAGACCTGGGTTCGATCCCTGGGTCAGGAAGATCCCCTGGAGAAGGAAATGGCAACCCACTCCAGTACTATTGCCTGGAAAATCCCATGGACAGAGGAGCCTGGTAGGCTACAGTCCATGGGGTTGCAAAAAGTCGGACATGACTGAGCGACTTCACTTTCCTTCCCTATTCTTCAGACCAGTTGTTGCTGGAAATTAGAGAGAGGTGCAGTAGCTTTTCTATACTTTCTGAAAAAAGGAAAAGACAGTAGGTGCTTCCATCAAGGTTGACTTGATTGGTTTATATTCCCAAAGAGACTATTTTCTGTCTTTCTCACATCATCTCCAGAAGATCTATAATTCACAGAGCCTTTACTTCTGAAAGTTAGTTAAAGACATAAGAGAAACAAATACCAACTTATATAACATTTCACATTTTGTCTCGTTGCATCCTCGCAACATCCTTCTGGAGTAAGTAGGACTGACGTGATATATCCATTTCATAGAGAAGGATACTGAGGTTCTAGAAATGTAAGTGATTTGTCCAAAGTTGCGCAGCTGGTAGAAATGTTTCCACAGACCCACTTATGTCATTTTAGGAAGTATAGGACTCTCATACATTTACTTACTATACTGTGGCCACAGGAGTTGAGGCTGGGAGAGGATCTGATAGCATCAATTTTCTGGCTGTGCTGTGGTTTGCAGTACTGTCTTCTCAATTAAGAGAAGCCACCCTAAACTATTATGAATCAAATGTCAAAACAAGCATATGAATTAAAGAGCAGGCCCATTGAAGAATGCCCTGTGCCATGCAGGAGACTCCAGAAGCCAGTTTTATGGATTCTTAAAGCATCTCTTTGCTACTATTGCACTTTCTTGCCCCAAAACTTAATACTATAACTGGATCCCAAATATGGTCAATTAGATTTTCCTGTCCTTCTCTAATATTCCCAACAACAACAACACAAAATACGAACTTACGGTGCTGCCTTGGACATTATTCAGATCCAGTAGAGAGTTGGCTTGACTCTTTAACATTAACTCTTGTTCTTCAAGGCCCCCTGAAAAAGAGTCTTTAAGATGTGGAAAGTGAGAATCAAATTCATGATTAATTTCCCAATGAGAAACAAGTCTAATCATGTCATTCAATTCTTCATTTTTTTCTGGGTCAAATCCCAAATAGGTTTTGAAGCATGATAAAACAGAGTGTGTGGTGAATTCCTGGGGGTCTTAACCATCTTATGAGGAGCCAGTCACAACTGTGAAAAAAATTATAAACATACGGTGGGCCTCATTTTGAGTACCTGATGTCCTTACATTACTAGATTTCGGCTTTCAAAAGCATGGTGCAAATCAAGAAAGAAATCTTGATGACTCAGTCCACATTTTATTGTTTTCTTGACCAAGGTAAAATGATAAAATTCTCATTTTAAGAAATGGGGAAAATGATGTTCCAACTAGTTATGTTAATATTCTAAAAGAGAATAGCCTCTACTTACAATTTAATATGTATCCTCATGACACATTAAACTATTTTTATTCCTATTATCAGCAGCCAATAAGAATAAACAGTGAGGTTCAATTACAAATAGAAATGTCTGTTATCTTCAAAGTTTCCCTGACCTTTGGCTACTGAGCTATAAAGATCTGTACCCTAAATAATATGTGTTGCCGTGCTGTGCAAAGTCACTTCAGTCGTGTCCGACTCTTTGCAACCCTATGGTCTGTGGCCTGCCAGGCTCCTCTGTCCATGGTGTTCTCCAGGCTAGAATACTGGACTGGATTCCCTTGCCCTCCTTCAGGGGATCTTCCCAACCCAGAGATCAAACTTGTGTCTCTTAAATCTCCTGCATTGGCCAGGTAGGTTCTGTACCACTAGTGCTAAATAATCCATTTATATTAAAAATAGTTGTCTTGTTAATTCAAAGTCCTTTTTGGGCAGTATCAAACTCAAAGAATATTCATTCTTCAGACTACTCAAGACAACAAAATCTTAGAAAAACCAAGTAAATCTGAGTGTATTTGTGGAAATTCACTATTTTGAGGAATTCTATTAGGACACATCATAAGGGTAGATTTAGAAGTCAAAGAGACAAAACTAACTTACAAACAGAAAGAGACTCATAGACTTAGAGAATGGATTTATGGTTACCGGGAAAGCAAGGATGGGGGAAGGGATAGTTAAGGAGTTTGGAATGAACATGTACACATAGCTATACTTAAAATGGATAACCAACAAGGTCCTATTGTATAGTACAGGAAACTCCACTCCATGTTATGTGGCAGCCTGGATGGGAGGAGAGTTTTGAGGGGTATAGATTCATAGGTATGTGTCCCTGAGTCCCTTTGCTGTCCACTTGAAACTTTCACAGCATTGTTAATCAGCTATACCTCAATACAAAATAAAGTTTTTTAAAAAGGAAGACAAGCTTTTGAGATTGGACATGGGGGACTGTATTAACTGTTAATTATTTTGTATTAATGAAGCTAATCATATTAATAACTACTGCATTAATTAAAAAACCAGGCTCCACTGAGAGAAGTAACCCATTTTGTAGACCTCTTGTGGATTCTTGGGAAATATCACCAACCCTGCCTTCAGGACAGTGGAAACTAGTGAGGTACACTTCTTTCTGGCATTCACCAGCACACACAGGATTCTCTATCTCTGGATTAGTGCAAACTCTACAAACACATGAATCCATAAATGCAGCTTTGTGTTCTGCCTCTGTTGTGCAGACACTTGAGATTTGCTTGTTAACATTCAGAGGATTCCCTTCAGCTCAATGTGAAAAATGAGGGTTTTTCCTTTGAATGCATATCCTTGCTTCCTTGCCTTCTTAAAATCTGCCTCTCTCCACACAGTGAGCTCCCCAAGCAGGATCAGGATAAGCCTGCCCATGAGGAAATTTATGTTGCTTTCTTCTCACATACAGATGGCCCTGGAGTGAATATGATGCAGTAATTCAAATTAGACTAGCACCTTTCGATCTGTTTATAGATGGTGCTGTGTCCCCATGAGTGAATTAAGAGCACTGTGGTTTCTGGGCAACAGTATTATTCTGGCAAAATTTGTGCTGAATTAAAAATATATATCATCTAGGAAAGAAAGAAGAAATCGTATCTCTCCCACATTTAGCCAGAGTAAACTTCAGTTTCCGTGCTCTTTTTAGTTATTGTCGACATAGATTTAGTCTTCCTAACTATTAAACCAGGATAAGGGAAGACTGGGTTAAGAACATCAGAGTCACAGCCCACCTGGGGATTGTCCCTGCTTCCATGCTTAGATGTGCTAGCTTCTAAATGAGGAAGCTTATTTGGTAAGGAAACAAGTTGGTGCACTTGGGCAGAACCCAGTTCTAAACCAGCAAAGTTTCCACATGAACAGTTTCATCTTGAAACTGAAAATTAGTCAGCTTTTCCTCTCACTCCTGAGCTTGAGGAAAGCTTTTCACTGCAATTCAAATGGAGAGGTAGGGTGGGTTGTTGAGGAAAGCAATGAAGTAGGATGGGAAAAAGAAATTTAAAAGCAAATGATTTGCAAACAATTTGGGAGACCATACAAAATATGTTCTTCATTTATATAATTCTCCAATCCTTTCTCCTTTAGCAGTGGGACACTGGGCTTTCTTAGCAGAGATTAGTCAGCCAGGTGGTAAAGGGTGTCCAGGCTAGGGACTGAATTGCGAACCCTGGCCTCATTAGGATAATATTCTAACTATCTAAGCTAATTAGTTGCAGATGAAGCATATGAACTGTGGACTGCATATTAAATTTGACAGAAGGAGTAGGGAGTTATTTCTGGGAGATGTTTGGTTTGTTTTACCCATGACCAGGAGCCCTGCATCTTAACCCCATGAGTCACAGCCCATTTAGTCTTGTTGTACCTCTCACCTGTTATGACTTCTCTCTGAGCAGTTAGATCTACATATAGGTCTGTAGGACAATGACAATCTAAGGAGCCAGGGGACAAATGAGTAAAAGAACTATTAGATTCATTTGTTCATTCACTTAAAAAAGAACTTATTGAACACTGACTCAGTAACACTAGCTATGCTTAGTTGTCAGAGATAAATAAGACAGTCACTGAACTTAAGGAACTCAGAGCTCGTTAATAAGATGCACGAGGTTATGATGGAGAGGAGCTCAGAGTGTGAAGAAAGCACAAAGGTAAGGCTTCTCCTTATGGAAAGAAGACTACCCACTTGGTGGTCCACTAGGCTCGGGTACAAAGGAGATCCTGGGCTTTACCTTTCCAGGCTTTTTTCAGATCCTGTGTGGTTTCAAGGCTGCCTGGAGACCCACGGGGCCTACTGCAGCAGGTCAAGGGCACTCCTACAGCAGTGGCTGGAGACAAACTGCCAGGTCAGCACGCTCACTAAAAGTGGCCAAGATTCAGAATAGTGTAGCAGGCAGAAGCTAAGTGAAGGTCAGAGTGCCATAGAGACCTCCAGGCTGTAATCAAACAGAACAGACAGCCTGGGAATAGCCTCAGGATCTTCACACATAGAAGCAGAAGGGCCAGCAACACATCTGAAGACAAGTGACTTCTCTCCAGGTGTAAGGAGACACCACACCCAAATCTCCTTTCTCTGTAGAGATTGAGATCCACACAGCCAGACCTGCATACACCTAGCAACCATTTGTGGAAGAAAAGCAGTTGCTTCTCTTCTGCATTTCTATCCAAGAGATAAATGGTCTACATTTAAAAACAAACAAAAAAAAAAACAAAAAAAAACAAATAACTTTGTCAATAATTTATTATGAAAAAAATTTAAATACAGAAAAAGTTGAATGCATTTTATAGCAAACACTGTAAACCCACCAACTAGATTCTACCATTCACTTTTACTTGCTCTTCTACATATCTAGCCATGTATCCATCTCTCTCTCCATCCATCATATAATCATTAAAGCATTTCAGAGTAAATTTTAGGCATTGATATATTTTGGCCCAAATTATGTAGATATGGGTATGTATATTGCTAATTAGAGTTCCATATTTGTTTACTCTGTATTTTTTGTTTCAGGGTAAAATTTATGTATAATGATATACACAAATCTTAAATGTAGCATTGGATGAATTCCAACAAATGCTTGTATTTGTGCAATCCATTGAAACCCCTAGAGAGAAATAGAACATTAGCATCATCCCAGGAAGTTCCTTGTGTTCCTTACCAGTCAGTCCTTGCCCCTCCCCTGCCCTCTCTTGACAATCACTGTTGTTAAATTTTACATCATAAATTAATTTTCCCTGTACTAAAGTTACATATAAATGAAATCATGTAGTATTTAGTCTTTTGTGTGTGCCTTCTTTCCCTCACCCGAATGTTTTTGAGAGTCTTCGATACTGCATGTATCAGCTTATTCCCTTTGATTGCTGAATAGTCTTCCAATGTAGGAAATATATACAAGCATACTTTGTTTTATTGTGCTTCACTCTCTTGTATCAGATCAGATCAGATCAGATCAGTCGCGTCTGACTATTTGCAACCCCATGAATCGCAGCACGCCAGGCCTCCCTGTCCATCACCATCTCCCAGAGTTCACTCAAACTCACATCCACCGAGTTGGTGATGCCATCCAGCCATCTCATCCTCTGTCATCCCCTTTTCCTCCTGCCCCCAATCCCTCCCAGAATCAGAGTCTTTTCCAATGAGTCAACTCCTCGCATGAGGTGGCCAAAGTACTGGAGTTTCAGCTTTAGCATCATTCCTTCCAAAGAACACCCAAGGCTGATCTCCTTTAGAATGGACTGGGTGGATCTCCTTGCAGTCCGAAGGACTCTGAAGAGTCTTCTCCAACACCACAGTTCAAAAGCATCAATTCTTTGGCACTCAGCTTTCTTCACAGTCCAACTCTCACATCCATACATGACCACAGGAAAAACCATAGCCTTGACTAGACAGACCTTTGTTGGCAAAGTAATGTCTCTGCTTTTGAATATGCTATCTAGGTTGGTCATAACTTTTCTTCCAAGGAATAAGTGTCTTTTAATTTCATGGCTTCAGTCACCATCTGCAGTGATTTTGGAGCCCCCCCAAAATAAAGTCTGATACTGTTTCCACTGTTTCCCCATCTATTTGCCATGAAGTGATGGGACCAGAATGTTGAGCTTTGAGCCAACTTTTTCACTCTCCTCTTTCACTCTCATCAAGAGGCTTTTTAGTTCCTCTTCACTTTCTGCCATAAGGGTGGTGTCATCTGCATATCTGAGGTTATTGATATTTCTCCTGGCAATCTTGATTCCAGCGTGCCCTGCCCCAGGTCCTTCAGCCTTCTTTCTGTTTGAACCACAGTCCCTTTCTTCTTGTCTTAAAGTGAGATTCAGTCATGGAGGCATCCTTGCTTAAATTGATACAGTTTCTCGAAATGAGAGGACTGGGAGTCAAATAAAGTAAAACACAAGGAGAAGCAATTTGCAAGTCACAGCAGCAGCTCTCAACAAACTGCACAGTGTAGGTGAAGAGAATATGGCATGCATTTTAGCAGAAGTGGGTGAGTTATGATCTTGAAGCCTCTCACATAAGAAAATACGAGGGACAATTGAAAAATTACATTAGTGATTTAGTTTTATGTGACTCATCAGCAAATACACAAGTTAAAGTATATTTCTTAAAAACAAAAAGCATGATCAGCTTTTGGTTCAAAGAGCCTTATGAGTTACTAATTTGATTTGAGGAGAGTGACTTCTTGTTTTTGTGTTCATTTTTTCCATTTCTGTCAAAAATGACATACTAAACTGAATATTTGATCACAAGAGTCAACAAAAGAACACTTCAGTCTAATGGTCTGATCAGTTCCCAGAGTCTCATTAGGCAAAAAAGAGAGGGCAGGATTTGGGGAGGAAGAAAGGAGTGTGGACGAGTTCACTTTCCTTTACCTGCTGTTAGAATAAATTGCTCCCAGAGTGCTCTGGGATCCTGTTTTCTGATAATCCTTTCATTATTGAATGAATGAAGTTCTTTAGGACTCAAATCATATTCTCTGATTGTGATATTATTAGGTTGTTTCCTGCCTTGAAGAGATTCAGGAAACCATCATCTTTGAACATTTGCTTCCAGAAGAATCTTCCTTTGTTGTGCAGGGAGACTGTCTCTATAAGACATGGGTGCAAATCCAATGACAATTCCCCAGTCGTGTGCTCTTTAAATGGGGGTCTGTGACAAAGGTGGATCTCTGGGCACAGGGAGATTTTGTTTCAAATTCTCACTGATCCAGCTCTTAGGTGGTTTTGAATTGTTATTCTCATGAATTCTTTTTTAATGTCCTTTTTTTCTAACTTTAAGTTTGTGCCCCTTTTAAGCAAAACTTTTTTTTTCTTCCCCTAGAGAAAATACTATAGTGGTGGTGGTAATTAAGTGATATATACCATAAAACGTGGAATCTGTTTTTAATTAAATACAGTTCTTACATTTTTATCTATGTTATGTAAAATATACTATTTGCATATGAATTTAGTTTATTTGTCTGATGTGTATAGGACTTAACTTTTAAAAAATAGTTCACTTAATATGTATTAAAATTTATTACATTTCACCAAGTGTAATTTTAGCCTAGACTGTTTTTAGTTATGATAGTTACTTGACCCATACTTAGAGGACAAAAGGATTTAATCTCAGGATAGACAAAAGTGGGGGAAAAAACAGAACTAGAAGATATTAATTAAGGTTAGTGTTTAATGATATGTTCAACAAATCAGCAACTTACAAGCAAGAAACTCTACCTGTGCCTGACTTGGAGAAAGGAATTGATTATTTTTAGTTCACATTTGGGAAGCGGATGGTGTAATTGTTCTGTGTGCAGACTAGACTCATACACCAGCTATCAAAATAATAAAACAAAATAAAGTGTCACTGGACACTGCACTACAAGGGATGGTGCTTCACAGTTTTTGATTTTTAAAATAAGGGAGTTTACTAAATGATAATCTTTTTTAAAAATGTCATTAGGGGATAAATAATGGTATATTCTTATAAGGTTCAAAATATTTCTCTGTCACCAGATTCATAAGGGTTGTGAAAAGATGAGACAACTTAATTTTTTTTTTATCAAGAGTTAAGCTGAGTCCCTACAACTCTGTTCCAAGGTGTAGCTTGGATATATAACTGGTTTTAATTAATAATGAATTTGTGCCAGAAAAGTGTTCACAGTGTTACTGTGGATCTAGGCTGCTTGAGATTCTGTTTTAACAATTTTCTGTCCACGCCCTCTTTTTTCTTTCTTATTTTTTAAACTGTGAAGTCAAGAAGAAAGGGGAGAAGGTGAATAAATGTTTTTCTTTTTAATCCAGCAACTCATGCATAGAACTTTTAAATATACAGAAGAGATAATTCAGCAAGATATGCACTGAAACAAACAAACAAAAAAAAAGATATGCACTGAAACAGAATTCTATTCTAATTTATTGATGACAAAGACAAGATTTTATTTTAACTGAGCTTTACCTATTGGGCTGTAGTTAAGCCAAATTTTTATATAAATGATTAAAATATGGATTGACATGAGAAAGACTTTCAGTCTCTTTGCTAAGGTAGGAAAAGAGTAGATTAATATTTAGGAGATGAGAGTCTAGTCTCTGCTGAGTGATCTTGGGCAAGTTATTAACAGTATCATTACCCTTCTCTTTTTTCCTATTTAAAATGTTTGTATTTATTTATTTTGCTATGCTGTGTCTTAGTTGCAGCATGTAGGATCTTCAGTCTTCCTTGCAGCATGCAGGTTCTTCCAGTTGCAGCATATGGGATCTAGTTCCCTGACCAGGGATTAAACCCAGGCTCCCTGCTTTGGGAACTCAGTCTTAGCCGCTGAACCACCAATGAATCCCTACTTTTCTTGTTTATGATAGGTTTAGCAAATATCATGGAAAATCTACTACCATTAAAGAGGTTGTTTCTGTTTCTATAAAATGAAATTATAAAGTATAAAAATCACTTATTATTTCAGAATTTGTAACTTCTTCACACCTATTCTTTTCTCATAAACTTACTTTGTCTTTTCTACCAGGTCTTTCTAACCTCTCCTCAGGTCAGAAATAATATTTTTGCTTTCTTGGGTTTAGCAGCTAATAGGTGTTCACAAATATAACTCCTAACTAGGAGTTAAGACTCCATTTAAAATCATTTCCTTGAATGTAAATAAAGCCTAGTGGAAAAAGGATGCTGTTTTTACAGTCATGAAAATAGTTTAATCCTAACTCCCTATCCAACTAACCATGATCGTGTAAGTAAGCCACTTAACCTTTTTGGGCCTCAGCTTTATTATCTACCACAGAGATATAATGATATTTTTAAAAGTGCATTGCCACTGCCATATGCTCATTCATATCTGACTCTTTGTGACCCCATGTACTGTATCCTGTAAGGTTTCCCTGTCCATGAGATTCTCCAGGCAAGAATACTGGAGTGGGTTGCTGTAATCTTCCTTCAGGGGATCTTTCCAGCCCAGGGATCAAACTTGCGTCTCCTGCATTGCAGGCAGACTCTACCTACTGAGCCAAAAGTGCATTATAATGATTAACAGATGAGAGAGTTCTTTGACAAGTTTAAAGTACTGCTTAATAACCATTAATAAAATGAGATATGTGAAACTATTAGGAACATATTTTGTTTTCCTGGATGGATTCATGAAGAGGTGGCTTGTGTAAATGTGCAAAAAAATCAATCTCTGCACACTGATAATCAGTGTCCACCATCTTCTCCAAATCCTGAAAGGATAATGGTTCCACTCCCTGAGAAGGCAGAATTTCCCCAATTATAACCCTGGTTTGGATTAGCCTAGTTCATCTGCAGTGTCTTTTCTCTGCTGCTAAGTAATGATGCACCATATGAGAAGTTGGCTTTCTGAACCACACTACCTTGGTTACTGTAAAGGCCTTGCCACTTCCAGGAATGCATAGACCCCTACAGCCCCTAATTTGTCTTGCTAGATGCCCGCGTGAGAGAGAGGGCTTAGTCTACTTCTCCCTACAACTCTTCTGAACTAGGATCATATTGAGTTACTAGAATACATGCTTCAGGATGGGACAGGAAGAGACAGACGACTCAGGCTCTGGGCACAAGAGCACTGTGTTCAATGTGTTTCATTCAGGCGACCCAGTCTCAGAATTCTGGTCCATGAATCCTCACGGATAAGTCCCAAGGACAAGGCCATTTGAATACAGTTTGAATATACATTTTCATTGCTTGTTACAGAGTAAGCATTTAATATTTTTTAAAAAATGAATCAACCAGAGATTCACATAATAATGTCTTCTGAGTGTTTACTTTATCCAGAATTGAAGGATAAATTAAGAATATATGACGTGGTTCTATACAAAATATTATAATTTACTTCAGAGGACAAAGCATGCATACATGAAATCTTTGAGGATTAGAATGGAGAATTTTAAAATGAAAGAATAAGTATAGGGTTGTAAGAATTCACAGAAGTAGGGTACTAGTAAGAAGTCTCTTAGAAGTGAAACTTGAGGTGGATTTTGAAAGATGGATGGCCCATGAGAAGATGAAAGGCTGTTGGCATTCCAGAAAGTAGTAACAGCTTGAGACAATGTCTGGAAATGGAAATGAGTGTGTGTGTTTTACTCTTCTCTTTTGGGCTTGAGAGGGGAGGTATTGGGAAGGGGTACATTGACGTGGGTACTTAATAAGATTATGGCATACAATATATGGTATAATGTGACCTATAGAAATATTCTTAAATGTGCATTAAGATGTATTTGTAAAGATATTTATTAATTGAAATAGCAAAAATTTTGAAGCAATTTAAATTCCATCAGCAGAGGAATGTTTAAAAAATGTATGGTACATTCACATTATGGAATATTAGGAAGTAGTTGAAAAGAATAAAGTGTATCTTTGTGTGCTGACATAGAGAGATCACAATGGGAAGATGTAACAGTATATTAATGGTGAAAATGCATTCATGTAGGATTTGTCAACTTTGAAAATTGATTTTTAAAAAATCAGAGTATTTCAGAAAGATTACTGGAGTGACATTGTGTCAAATTGAAAGTGAAGAGGGATGTTGGAAGATGTTTGCAATAGTACAGACATGAGAGTCTAAGGATAGAGACCTGAATGGTAAACAGAAAGAGAGAGAAGCCAGGGCCATTCTGCAAAAGGATCGTAGAGGACTTACGACAGATTCTTAATACAGGGGATGAAGGCGAAAGGAGAGAAAAGAGATTCCTAGGCTTTAAGCTTAGGGAATCATTTGCTAAAGAATGATTTCTACTAACTGAATAAGACCCATGTTAATAGGAAACATTTCTTAAATTATTTATTCGTCCATCTATCTATTTTTGTTTGTTCACTTTTCAGGATGGAAGAAACAGTACGAAATCTACTACAGAGTCAAGGACCTCCGGAACAGAAAAAAGAAGAAACTGTTAATATAATGGTCTATCAGGTACACCATATGTCTTACTCTTGGCTGGCTATTGGTCAGCTTGTTTTGCTCAGATTTCTCTATCTCTGTCCATTCTTACCTGGAGATAAATAAGAAAGGACGGTCCGACCCCAGGGCTGAAAGCCACCCCAGTTACCTCTGTTTGAGGAAACCTGTACACGTTTACTTCATTCATTCATTTCTTGTACTTTGTGAAAAAGAATCATAGATTTAGTTGTATGAGAGTGCAAAATGTAAGTTTATAGTGATGAAGAGAGACCTAAAGAAGTATTATAGAATTCTAACCAGGGCTGAAAAAGAGGTATCTGGGAACAAAGGGGAGGGAGTAATTCTTCCTGTTCAGGGAGGTAAGGAATACTTCTCAGTGCTGTCACATATAAAGTGGACCTGAGGAATAGAGAAACAAGAGAAAGAACATTCCAGGCAGAGGGAAGCCAACGTAAAGGGGCAGGAGTGTGAGTGTGCGTGACAGGCTCCTGGAGAGGAAGACGATCCCAGGATGCTGAAGATCTGCTTGAGGTTATGCCTGTCCGCTCTGCTTATGTGTGTAGCCTTGCGCCTCAGGCCACATGAAGTCTATAGACATCCAAAGAGAGCCAGTGGTCAGTAGACTAACAAGTTGTCACCTTTTGATAACCCTTATCCCCCGGTGCTTTAGCACTAGTAAAATGAGGGGCTTTCCTGGTGGTCCATTGGTTAAGAAGCCACCTACCAATGTAGGAGACATGGATGTGACCCCTGTTTCTGGAAAATCCCACATGCTGCATGGCAACCATGTCCCTTCACCCCTTCTACTGAACCTAGAGCTCTAGAGCCTACGAGCTACAGCTGGTGAGCCCATGCGCCACAACTACTGAAACTTGAGTGCCTAATAAAGCCCATGCTCTACAACAAGGGAAACCACCTCAATGCGAAGCCCTTGCTCTGCAACTGGAGAGTAGGCTCTGCTCTCCACAATTAGAGAAAGCCAATGCACAGCAATGAAGACCCAGCATAGCCAAAAACAAATAAATCTTTAAAATAAAACAAAAAACACTAGCAAGGTGACTAGACCAGGAAGCTGGGCATCTAATCTGAGCATGACCCAAGTTGGCCACACAGATGAGAAGACACTGACAGCAGAAGGAGGCCCAGGCATTCTATCTAGATCAATGGAAGGCTTTTATTGAAAAGCCCTTAAAATCACAAATAAACACCCAATATCCATTGCACAACTATGCATAGAGAGCTTTTAAAAGCTAAAAAAGTCAAGGGAATGGGTCAAAGTTTAAGATGATCACTGGGTGGCCCCAGGTTTTGGCTAGCTAAGAAAGCAAGTGGGTTTGGAGAGGCAAAGAAAGGAACCCAGCTGGTAAATGGTCATTTCACACTAGCTTCCCTGAATTCACAGGGTTTGGGCTCTGCAACCCAACTTATGATGACAGTATTGAGAGAAATCTAATAATAAAAGTGACAGTATCATATAAAGTTAAGAAATCTAGGTAGAGTTAGCCTTCAGAAGTCTGTGTGTGTGTTTACTCTTTAAGTAATGTCTGACTCTGTGACCCGATGGACTGCAGCGCACTGGCCCTCTGTGTGTGGTATTCTCCAGGCAAGAATACTGGAGTGGGTTTGCTGTTTTCTTCTCCAGGACATCATTCCAACTCAGGGATTAAACCTACCATTCATTTCTTTGCCACTTACAGGCTGTTTCTTTACAGCTAAGCTACCAGGGAAGCCCCTAAGTCTGCGTCCTAAATCATTGACTCTTGAGACATCTGCTGCTGCTGCTAAGTTGCTTCAGTCGTATCCGACTCTGTGCTACTCCATAGACGGCAGCCCACCAGGCTCCCCCATCCCTGGGATTCTCCAGGCAAGAACACCGGAGTGGATTGCCATTTCCTTCTCCAATGCATGAAAGTGAAAAGTGAAAGTGAAGTCGCTCAGTCGTGTCTGACTCTAGCGACCCCATGGACTGCAGCCTACCAGGCTTCTCCGTCCATGGGATTTTCCAGGCAAGAGTATTGGAGTGGGGTGCCATTGCCTTCTCCACTTGAGACATCTACAGGTCTACAATTTGACACCGGAGACAACTGTTCTCCATCTCCAGTGAAAACAATGCAAGGTGTTGACTTAACTCAGAGGAGATTAAAGTTAGCTCCATAAAGACAGTAGAAAAACCACTAAAATCTATTTCTAGGGAAAAGGTTGATATTCTTCTTGAGGTCATCTTCACGTGGGGAAGGCATGCCCAGCTTTTCCTGGTGAATGGTCGCCTGCAGTTAAGATAAGGTTTTAAGTGCTTCTAGGTCTGAATCTTTCCTAGGTAGTAATATCTTCTTTGGCAGAAAATTGAAGTATAAGTTTAAAAAAAAAAAAACATATTGACTTTGCATTAAATGGTTCTGTTTAACCTTAAAGAATCATATTCGCTGCCCCCTGGTAACACCTGGCTTCAATTAGAACTAAGTAACTCAGCATTCCTTCTGTGCTTTTTTCCGTGTCCTCATCGCGGCTGTTTCATCCAGGTTCTTATTTTCTCTTAATCATTCTTTGCTTATCTCTTTACCACTTATTAGCCAAATCTGTGGTATAAACACTTATCATCAGAATTCATTTTATGAAACCAGAAGCTTCTTAGAAAAACAGAGACTTCTAAAAATGTGTTTTAAAAGCTATTTCCTCTTTGAGAGTTGCTACTTGGAGGAGGGGCCCACTGTGGCGCTGACGAATGGTTGAGCAGGCCCTCTAACCTCGCTGTAACCTTCTGGCGTTAGTGGTCTCAGGGTAACTGGTAACCATTGCCTGGTAATGTGTTGTGTGGTAATGGCACTCGACAATGGCTGCCTGCTAAGGGCTGTGCACTGTCCCGCTCTGTTACGATTCCTCTTTTTCCTTGATGCTTCTCAATTTTAAGGAGAATACCCGGGCTTGTTCAGCCAATAGTCGATGGAGGGGTTGTCCTTAGAAGAGTGAAGTAAGAGGCCTCAGGCCGGCAGGTGAGCTGGGGAGGAGGCGAGGCACAGGGAACAGGCTGGGGGTTGTGTCCTGCCAGGCCCCAGAGCTCTGGCCAAGGTTGCCCGGCCCTTGAGTTGCTGGTGAATCTCTCCACCATCCCCACCTCTGTGACCTAATAGCAATGGGAGTCTGCCTGGATCTTGGTCTTTGGTACCTGGCCTGTGCCATCTGAGGAGCCTGAGGACCAGTTGGGTCTTGAACACCTGGCTCCCTCAGCCTCAACAGCTGGGCAGGGTCTGGGTGTGTGGCCCTAGGGAACTGCCAGCTAAAATCCGCCACCTCTCAGCCAGGACCTCGACCTTGAAGGGTGAAAGTTGTGCCTTATGTCCTTGCCTGTTCTTGTCAGAACAGGGAATAATTTTATTTGGTGAAGGTTTACAGGAACATCATTATCTGACCATGACTTGACCTCAAGAACAAAGGTTCTGACACCAAGAAGTTTGCAACAACTAACCACGCCCCTCCCTCACCTTTGCTAGAAAAGGGCTTTGCTGAAAGCTTTGCGGGAATTTGGGATTTTTGAGGCCCTTAGCTCAGCTGGTGAAGAATCTGTCTGCAATGCAGGAGACCTGGGTTCAATCCCTGGGTTGGGAAGATCCCCTGGAGAAGGGCATGGCAACCCACTCCAGTATTCTTACCTGGAGAATCATCATGGACAGAGGAGTCTGGCGGGCCACAGTCCCTGGGGTGAAAGTGTCAGACACGACTGAGCACCCATCTCCTTGCATTGGCCTACAATAAACATTTCTCTACTCCAAACTCCAAAAAAAAAAAAAAAAAAAACCTCTTTACTCTTAATAGTACAGTCTGTTAGATTTGGGAAGTCAACTCTTCTCTCTAGGGAGGAGACAGTTAGTAACATGAATTCATGCTCCATGGAAGGGATTTTTCAGCTATTGCTCTCATTGGCCTTAGGTTCATTATCAGGAAAATGAGAGAGGAATTTGGGTTACATGAACCATAAAGGTCATTTATAGATTGAACAGTTATTTATTGAGTTTTATTGGGAATTAGGCACAACTTTGCCCTCTGGGGATTCAGGACATGAGAACAGAGAGAAGGGTGGCCCTGAGTTCCAGGGAGATCCCTGTCACCTCCGTCATCACAATGTTCTAAATATGGGAATAGTAGTGAAACCAGTTGTGCAAGCTGTATGTGATGAAACAGTGGACTGCATAGTTAACACTATCTGAGGTCATATTCTTGGGGTAAGAGCCGGGAAATTTATTGTTTCATAATATGAAGGGTTATTGACACACCTGACTCAAATTTTCCAACAGTAAGATTTCTCTGACATGAACCTATTTTCCGTTGTGGAAGTTTGAGGCTTTTGTCTTTGAATTAATATAGTAACAGTAGTGTAATAGCTTTCTAGGTTCCAGACCCCTGCTAACTGCTGGCATGCATTGAAAGGTGGTCCTAGTTCATTCAAGGGGCATGTTCCTGACGACTTCTCAGAGTTGGTTACTTGAATCAGTTAGGGCTTGTATAATTTCACCTAGACCTGCTGGAAAGTCAGTAGTCGTTTTTGTTCAGCAGCTAAGACAAACCTGCCTGTGGCTATCAGTGGTTTCGCTAGCTTTGTCACCGTGCACTTCCTTTTTTCTTAATTTGGAGAATTTGCATAATTTCAAGGTTTGGCATCAAGTGACATAAATAGCATTTTTATGTGATCACAGTTTAAAATATACCTAGTTCAGGGTCCCATTGACTATGGACTGGATTGTAGCTTAGTCCCCACAACAACTATGCAGGAAGTACCGTCACTATTCCCACCTTACAGACGAGGACATAGACTCCTAGAGGTGAGCTCTTGCCCCAGAATGCAAACGGAAATAGCTTAGAAGGGATTTGAACCCTAGTTGGTCTGACTCCTTGGCCTTAACTCCTTATGCAGATAAATTCTGGAGGGATGAAATCATGGAGCCCGAGTTACTCTGCTAAATGGGACTTGAATCTAGGCCTTTCCGCTGTCCACCTAGAGCTCTCTCCATTCATTCATTTACTTGCTCCTTCATTCATATAGTCATTTACTTTTGCAACTATGTATATTATTTCCTGTTGCTGCTGTAGCAAACTTAATGGCTTAAAACTGCACAAATTTATTGTATTATAATTCTGGAGGTCAGAGTCTAAAATCACAATAGCAGCAGGGCTACATTCTTTCTGGAGGTTTCAGGACAGAATTATTTCCTTGTTTTTTTCCAGATTCTAGCATTCTTTGGCTTTTGGCCTTTCCCTCCATCTCCAGAGTACATAACTGCAAACTCTGGTTCCATTGTAATGTCTCCTTTTTCTGGCCCATCCCTATAGTCCAGGATAATCCCCCATCTCCAGATATTTAATTTAATCACATCTGCAAAGTCTCTTTTGCCATAGAAGGTAAAGGAAGCACATTCACAGGTCTGAGGCTTGGTAGAATGTGGACATTTAAGTGAGGGAACATTATTCTGTCTACTACACTAAATAGCACATTAATCTAGCAGGCTGGAGGTACCTAGCTCACACCATGCTAAGTGCTGGAGGTAGAAAGATGCCTTCTCTTGGAAAGCTCAGCTTACAGGATGCTGGCAACTAGGGAGGAAAAGCAGATAATTGAATATATGCCACTCTGTGATGGGAGCCCAGAGAACAGCCTGCTTGAGTTCTGGGAACACAAAGGAAGATGCCACCACACCTACGGCTCTGCTGTCCCTGGAGACTCTGCTCCTGCCTAGGACTTCTTTTCAATAATCGATTTCCCTTTCCCTTTCGCCTCTGATGTCATGGACTCAAGAGTCATGTGCGCCACAGCCTGCCTTTCACAGAGCATCTTATATCTCTGGTATTTTAATACAACTGTGACTGTCAGGACACATGCGTTTGGTGCTTTTACAGTTGTCAAAGTGCTTACACAGAATGGGTCTCATTTGTTCATTTTAGCAGTCTGTAAAGTAGATATTATCTTGCTCATTTTTAAGGATGAGTCTCAAAGAAGCCTGATTGAACTCTGGTAAATGCTAAGTGGTAGAACTAGAAAGAAATCTCAGGCTTTCCTAAGTGAGATACATAGAATGAAACTGAGAAGTTACCAGTGAGATAATCAGATGGAGCAGGAGGGAACACACAGACTTCCCTGCTCACAAAACCCTTGTCTCAAGATACAAAAAAATCAGTGAAAGGAAAGTGAAATCAATTAATAAGCCATATAATATTTGCACCTGACATTTCTTTTTTGGGAGAGACAAGCCCATGAGTGAGAGAAATATTATCAATATATGGAGGGAACGTGACATACCTAGCGCCTTGGACAGATTCCTTTCATTACAGGAAAACGAAAGACTTCAAAGGATTTTCTGTAAAGGAGGCTGAAAAGGAGAAACATCTTCTGTTTCTCTCTTCTTCTGTTTCTTTCTCCAACTCTTTTTTTCCTAGGCATATGGGGGTTTCTTCTGTGTTATATAGTGTATTCCTGAAGCCTCTGTAACCATTTCATTTAGTTGAGTAGTTAGGAAGCATATTAGATAAAACATTCATGATTCAATATGAGCAAGGGCAATTAAGCGTAAATGAAATGGAGCAGTTCGTCGAGAGGACATTACTCCTTCAGCTTCATCTGTCAAAATATTTCAACCTAGACAACCTAAGATACAGAGAATTTTAATCCTGATGATACATTACCCATTAGAGTCCTCTTGTGTCTGTGGCTACCTTTTGTGTTGCTTTGTTGTAGCTAATAGATTTCGTCTTGTCTCTGCTTCTGTCTATGGAACATGAATTTGAACCTACGTTAGCTCATTTATTTAGAAAGAAAAAAGTGGACAGGTAAGTTCAAACAGAAATGAGGGGTGGAAAGAGACCTGCATGTGGGTACAGCTTCTGCCACTAACAGGACTTTTGACCTCAGACTGTGTGTGTGTGTGTGGGTGTGAATGAAGATGTTTGGGACTAGATTAATAATCGCAAACCCAAAAACCTACAGTTGCCAAATAATACAAATGTTTAAAACGGGCTAGGTATGACAACAATTGTGTGTCCTCAGGGGGAGTTACAGGCTATTTTCCCACTTTTGGTAAGGAAATAGGTATAGAAAGATGTGGTGTTTGTTATTCAAAGGCAAAAAGGCCTTGGTTTTAAAAACCACAGTAGCATCATACACCTGACTTATTGTCAAAGGGCAATAGTGATGGACACAGTGGCAAACTGACCGAAGAGTCTGTCTGGTCTAAAGGCAGCAGTCACAGTCCCACTGCGGCAGATGCAGATGACTCAGAATGTACACAATATGGACAGATGTTTCGGAAGAAGATGGAAGTTCAAGTTTTTTACGAGCAGTTTCTTAATCCGTAAATAATGGTGTATGTGTGTGTGTGTGTGTGTGTGTGTGTGTGTATATATATATATATATATATATATGTAAGAATTTTCCACAGTTTATTGTGATCCACACAGTCAAAGGCTTTGCCATAGTCAATAAAGCAGAAATAGATGTTTTTCTGGAACTCTCTTGCTTTTTGTATGATCCAGCGGATGTTGGCAATTTGATCTCTGGTTCCTCTGCCTTTTCCAAAATCAGCTTGAACATCAGGAAGTTCACGGTTCACATATTGCTGAAGCCTGGCTTGGAGAATTTGAGCATTACTTGAGTAGCGTGTGAGATGAGTGCAATTGTGCAGTAGTTTGAGCATTCTTTGGCATTGCCTTTCTTTGGGATTGGAATGAACACTGACCTTTTCCAGTCCTGTGGCCACTGCTGAGTTTTCCAAATTTGCTGGCATATTGAGTGCAGCACTTTCACAGCATCATCTTTCAGGATTTGGAATAGCTCAACTGGAATTCCATCACTTCCACTAGCTTTGTTCGTAGTGATGCTTTCTAAGGCCCACTTGACTTCACATTCCAGGATGTCTGGCTCTAGGTGAGTGATCACACCATCGTGATTATCTGGGTCATGAAGATCTTTTTTGTACAGTTCTTCTGTGTATTCTGCCATCTCTTCTTAATATTGTCTGCTTCTGTTAGGTCCATACCATTTCTGTCCTTTATCGAGCTCATCTTTGCATGAAATGTTCCTTTGGTATCTCTGATTTTCTTGAAGAGATCCCTAGTCTTTCCCATTCTGTTGTTTTCCTCTATTTCTTTGCATTGATCGCTAAAGAAGGCTTTCTTATCTCTTCTTGATGTTCTTTGGAACTCTGCATTCAGATGTTTATGTCTTTCCTTTTCTCCTTTGCTTTTCGCTTCTCTTCTTTTCACAGCTATTTGTAAGGCCTCCCCAGACAACCATTTTGCTTTTTTGCATTTCTTTCTGAAAGAGATGGGAATACCAGACCACCTGATCTGCCTCTTGAGAAATTTGTATGCAGGTCAGGAAGCAACAGTTAGAACTGGACATGGAACAACAGACTGGTTCCAAATAGGAAAAGGAGTTCATCAAGGCTGTATATTGTCACCCTGTTTATTTAACTTATATGCAGAGTACATCATGAGAAACGCTGCACCAGAAGAAACACAAACTGGAATCAAGATTGCTGGGAGAAATATCAATAACCTCAGATATGCAGATGACACCACCCTTATGGCAGAAAGTGAAGAGGAACTCAAAAGCCTCTTGATGAAAGTGAAAGAGGAGAGTGAAAAAGTTGGCTTAAAGCTTAACATTCAGAAAACAAAGATCATGGCATCCGGTCCCACCACTTCATGGGAAATAGATGGCGAAACAGTGGAAACAGTGTCAGACTTTATTTTTCTGGGCTCCAAAATCACTGCAGATGGTGACTGAAGCCATGAAATTAAAAGACGCTTACTCCTTGGAAGGAAAGTTATGACCAACCTAGATAGCATATTCAAAAGCAGAGACATTACCTTGCCAACAAAGGTTCGTCTAGTCAAGGCTATGGTTTTTCCTGTGGTTATGTATGGATGTGAGAGTTGGACTGTGAAGAAGGCTGAGCACCGAAGAACTGATGCTTTTGAACTGTGGTGTTGGAGAAGACTCTTGAGAGTCCCTTGGACTGCAAGGAGATCCAACCAGTCCATTCTGAAGGAGATCAGCCCTGGGATTTCTGTGGAAGGAATGATGCTAAAGCTGAAACTCCAGTACTTTGGCCACCTCATGCGAAGAGTTGACTCATTGGAAAAGACTCTGATGCTGGGAGGGGTTAGGGGCAGGAGAAGGGGACGACAGAGGATGAGATGGCTGGATGGCATCACTAACTCGATGGACGTGAGTCTGAGTGAACTCCGGGAGTTGGTGATGGACAGGGAGCCCTGGCGTGCTGCGATTCATGGGGTCGCAAATAGTTGGACACGACTGAGCGACTGATCTGATGTGATCTGATATATAGAAGATTAAGTAAAATCTTCTTAAGTAAAATTACTTCTTAAGTAATTAAGTAAAATCTAGCCCTGTGCTAGACTCAGGGCAGCAACCCTTAGCACAGAAAAAGGATTTTGTGTGTTTTTTCTTGCTCTTAGAACTCTGAGATTTTGATGCTTCTGTGCAACCCTGTGAGACCTGGTCTACACAAAGTGCAGCACGAAGCACACGCCTGCAGCACCACGACCCCTGCTTCTAACACATGCTGAGCAGCTATGGACTGGTCACAGTCCAGTCATTCCACAAGTGTGAGCTCACTGAATTTTCACAGGAACCATTTGAAATGTCTCCATTTTACAAAAGAGGAAACTGAGGCATAGAGCAGTTAGACCTTCTGCCCAAAGTTACGTATCACCAGGGTTATGTCCCGTGAATGACCTGGCACCGTCTCGGCAGGCAGAGTAGGTCACCACAAAGATGGAGTGCGGGAGCTTTGTCAGGAGGTGCCATTGTCCCAGCAGAGCACAGCAGTGTTGTAATGGTTTGCAGTCAGTTTTCTTAATCCCTTTACTCTGCACATCTTTGTGGAGAGCCCTGGGCTGTGTGGCATCTGAGCCCAGCTCCATCTCTTCCAGTGATGGTCTAAGCTCAGTTATTGATCCTTTCAGTTCAGTTCAGTTCAGTTGCTCAGTCGTGTCCGACTCTTTGCAACCCCATGAATCGCAGCACACCAGGCCTCCCTGTCCATCACCAACTCCCAAAGTTCACTCAAACTCACGTCCATCGAGTTGGTGATGCCATCCAGCTATCTCATCCTCTGTCATCCCCTTCTCCTCCTGCCCCCACTCCCTCCCAGCATCAGAATCTTTCCAATGAGTCAACTCTTCTCATGAGGTGGCCAAAGTACTAGAGTTTCAGCTTTAGCATTATTCCTTCCAAACAACACCCTTTAGAATGGGCTGGTTGGATCTCCCTGCAGTCCAAGGGACTCTCAAGAGTCTTCTTCAACACCACAGTTCAAAAGCATCAATTCTTCGGTGCTCAGCTTTCTTCATAGTCCAACTCTCACATCCATATATGACCACTGGAAAAACCATAGCCTTGACTAGACGGACCTTTATTTGCAAAGTAATGTCTCTGCTTTTGAATATGCTATCTAGGTTGGTCATAACTTTTCTTCCAAGGAGTAAGCGTCTTTTAATTTCATGGTTGCAGTCACCATCTGCGGTGATTTTGGAGTCCCCCAAAATAAAGTCTGACACTGTTTCCACTGTTTCCCCATCTATTTCCCATGAAGCAATGGGACCAGATGCCATGATCTTCATTTTCTGAATATTGAGCTTTAAGCCAACTTTTTCACTCTCCTCTTTGACTTCTTTTTTTGTTGTTGTTTAAATTTATTTATTTTAATTGGAGGTTAATTACTTTACAATATTGTATTGGTTTTGCCATACATCAACATGAATCCACCATGGGTATACATGTGTTCCCCATCCTGAACCCCCCCTCCCACTCCCTCCCCATACCATCTCTCTGGGTCATCCCAGTGCACCAGCCCCAAGCACCCTGTATCATGCATTGAACCTGGACTGGCGACTCGTTTCATATATGATATTATACATGTTTCAATGCCATTCTCCCAAATCATCCCAGCCTCTCCCTCTCCCACAGAGTCCAAAAGACTGTTCTATACATCTGTGTCTCTTTTGCTGTCTCGCATACAGCGTTATCATTACCATCTTTCTAAATTCCGTATATATACATTAGTATAGTGTATTGGTGGAGAAGGCAATGGCAACCCAATCCAGTACTCTCGCCTGGAAAATCCCATGGACGGAGGGGCCTGGTAGGCTGCAGTCCATAGGATCGCTAAGAGTCGGACATGACTGAACGACTTCACTTTCACTTTTCACTTTCCTGCATTGGAAAAGGAAATGGCAACCCTCTCCAGTGTTCTTGCCTGGAGAATCCTAGGGACTGGGGAGCCTGGTGGGCTGCTGTCTGTGGGGTCACACAGAGTCAGACACGACTGAAGTGACTTAGCAGCAGCATAGTGTATTGGTGTTTTTCTTTCTGGCTTACTTCACTCTGTATAATAGGCTCCAGTTTTATCCACCTCATTAGAACTGGTTCAAATGTATTCTTTTTAATGGCTGAGTAATACTCCATTGTGTATATGTACCACAGCTTTCTTATCCATTCATCTGCAGATGGACAGCTAGGTTGCTTCCATTTCCTGGCTATTATAAACAATGCTGTGATGAACATTGGGGTACACGTGTCTCTTTCAATTCTGGTTTTCTCAGTGTGTATGCTCAGCAGTGGGATTGCTGGATCATAAGGCAGTTCTATTTCCAGTTTTTTAAGGAATCTCCACACTGTTCTCCATAGTGGCTGTACTAGTTTGCATTCCCACCAACAGTGTAAGAGGGTTCCCTTTTCTCCACACCCTCTCCAGCATTTATTGCTTGTAGACTTTTGGATAGCAGCCATTCTGACTGGCATGAAATGGTACCTCATTGTGGTTTTGATTTGCATTTCTCTGATAATGAGTGATGTTGAGCATCTTTTCATGTGTTTGTTAGCCATCTGTATGTCTTCTTTGGAGAAATGTCTATTTAGTTCTTTGGCCCATTTTTTGATTGGGTCGTTTATTTTTCTGGAATTGAACTGCAGGAGTTGCTTGTATATTTTTGAGATTAGTTGTTTGTTGGTTGCTTCATTTGCTATTATTTTCTCCCATTCTGAAGGCTGTCTTTTCACCTTGCTAATAGTTTCCTTTGTTGTGCAGAAGTTCTTAAGTTTAATTAGGTCCCATTTGTTTATTTTTGCTTTTATTTCCAATATTCTGGGAGGTGGGTCATAGAGGATCCTGCTGTGATGTATGTCAGACAGTGTTTTGCCTATGTTCTCCTCTAGGAGTTTTATAGTTTCTGGTCTTACGTTTAGATCTTTAATCCATTTTGAGTATATTTTTGTGTATGGTGTTAGAAAGTGTTCTAGTTTCATTCTTTTACAAGTGGTTGACCACTTTCCCCAGCAACACTTGTTAAAGAGATTGTCTTTTCTCTATTGTATATTCTTGCCTCCTTTGTCAAAGATAAGGTGTCCATAGGTGCGTGGATTTATCTCTGGGCTTTCTATTTTGTTCCATTGGTCTATATTTCTGTCTTTGTGCCAGTACCATACTGTCTTGATGACTGTGGCTTTGTAATAGAGCCTGGAGTCAGGCAGGTTGATTCCTCTAGTTCCATTCTCTCTCAAGATTGCTTTGGCTATTCGAGGTTTCTTGTATTTCCATACAAATTGTGAAATTGGCTTTTTAGTTCCTCTTCACTTTCTGCCATAAGGGTGGTGTCATCTGCATATCTGAGGTTATTGATATTTCTCCCAGCAATCTTGATTCCAGCTTGTGCTTCTTCCAGCCCAGCATTTCTCATGATGTACTCTGCATGTAAGTTAAATAAGCAGGGTGACCATATACAGCCTTGACGTACTCCTTTTCCTATTTGGAACTAGTCTGTTGTTCCATGTCCAGTTTTAACTGTTGCTTCCTGACCTGCATACTAGTTTCTCAAGAGGCAGGTCAGGTGGTCTGGTATTCCTATCTCTTTCAGAATTTTCCACAGTTTATTGTGATCCACAGAGTCAAAGGCTTTGGCATAGTTAATAAAGCAGAAATAGATGTTTTTCTGGAAACTTTAGCCTGTGTTTAAAGCATTATTGTCTTATAACCCAGTTACTTCCATTCTCAATGATCTAATTGAAAATCAAAATGAATTTTTCCTTAAATAGTTCCTTCAAAAGTAGTATTAGATGTAATTAAGCAGCTGATGCTTGGGAAAAGGAAATCTTTCTAGTCATTCTAAAATCTGTCAAACATCAAATACATATCCAGATTCTTTTATGTATGCAGAAAGCGTGTGACACAGGCTGGGGTCTTTCTCATTGAAGCCCAAGTCCTGCCTAGCAGAGATGTTAACATTAGTTCATAATTTAGAATTTTTTAATTGAAGTTTAGTTGGTTTACAATGTTGTGTTAGTTTCACGTGTACAGAGAAGTGAGTAGGTTTTATGTGTGTGTATATACACACATATTCTTTTTCAGATTCTTTTTCCTTATAGATTATTACAAAATAATGAGTATAGTTCTCTGTGCTATACAGTAAGTTATTATTGATTATCTGTTTTATATATATTAATGTATATATGTTAATCCCACACTCCTAATTTATCTCTCCCCTCCTCTTTTTGGTAACCATGATTTTTTTTTCTATGTCTTTGGATCTATTTCTGTTTTGTACATAAGTCCATTGTACCATTTTTTTTTGGATTCCACATATAAGTGACATTTATCTTTCTTTGACATACTTCACTTAGTATTGTAACCCTAGGGTAGGTCCTTCCTTGTTGCTGCAAATGGTTTTCTTTTTATGGCTGAGTAATAAGTCTTTGTATATACATACCACATCCTCTTTATCCATTCATCTTTGATGGATATTTAGTTTGCTTTTGTGTCTTGGCTATTGTGAATAGTGTTTCTATGAACATTGAGGTGCATGAATCTTTTCAAATTATGGTTTTCTCCAGGTGTATGTCCAGGAGTGGGATTAATGGATCATATGGTCACTCTACTTTTAGCTTTTTTAAGGAACCTCCATACTCCTCTCCATAGTGACTTCACCAGTTTACATTCCCACCAACAGTGTAGAAGGTCCCTTTTTCTCCACACCGTCTCCAGCATTTACAATTTATAGATTTTTTTGATGATGTGTGTTCTAACCAGTGTGAGGTGATATCTCACTGTAATTTTACTTTGCATTTCTCTAATAATTAGTGACATTGAGCATCTTTTCATGTGTCTTTTAGCCATCTGGATCTCTTCTTTGGAGAAATGTTTGTAAACGATTATTCTTATCAGGGATAGGATTTTTGTTTTGTTTTGTTTGCTTTAAACCTTACCTTCTTTCCCTATAATTACTTAAATGTACTTTGGGCAAATAAAAAAATTTGAGTGCGCTCAAGAAAAGTTAGGGCTGAAAAATTAAATAATCACAAAAGATTCCTTTCTAAGAAAGCTTTTCAAAGCAACAATATTCCTACTATATTTAAAGTGTGGATTTCCAAGCTTCTAACATAATCTCATTTTGTTTTTGTGAACATACGTAAATGCAAAACGAAACTTCTGTTTGTGGTTCTCGGGAGCAGCAGAGTTCCAGTCTCTGTTTCCTGGCTGAGTGTACGGATCACCTTAGGAAACCTTAGATTCAGCTATGCAGGCAACTTCTTATATCTTCAGACTTAGAACGATCTGTCTTTTTTTGGTTATTTATGAGTCTGATGGGTAATTTTGATTTCTCTGGTCCACAGATGTGTTGGAGACCAGTGAGATACCTCAAAACCCACCCAAACTGCCACCCCTATTTCCTCATTTTGCAAAGGAGAAAATGGAAATGAAGTTCAGAGTGTGTTATGTGCACTTACACTGCATCTGTTCTACTGATTCTTTCTTTCACCGTACTTACTTCAGTAAGTGCTCTGGCAGTTAATTAGCTAAGAGGTCTGGACTCTTTAGAACTCTACAGAGAGCTTGACTGTAATTCATACTGGTTATTCAGAAGTGTTTCTGTTTCTTTCTCTTTTTTTTGCCTAAACAAAATGTGGTAAACAAATGCAAATCCATAGGTCACCAGTGAGTAGGTTCTGTGAGTACATTCAGTGAGTACATTCTCCCCTCTGGGGGAAACAATTTTTATTTCATTTCCTCCCCAGTGGGGGGAAATGATTTGAAATTCTACTGAGTGGCTGTTGAGAGACTGGTTAAGTCTTTACACAGGTATTTATAAAATTCTGACACACAGTGGAATGGGAAATATTTTTATTGAGTGCTTTTATTTATGTGTATGGCCTGTAATCTCAGGAAGTCTCGAGTGAGTTTGATTCTGTTTGAAGAAATTTTGGCCTTTTCTCTGAATTGCTGTGAACTTTGAATTGCTGCTGAAGTGGGTAATGGTAATAAAGGGAGTATTTTTATTGTGTGTTAAGTTTTAAAGGGCTGAAAATGTTCCTTGAGGAAGTGGTTTTCTTCCTTCCTCTTTTACTTTTATTTTAAGAAACATGCTCTACTCATATATTAAGTTTAGGTAAAGGACGGAGAATTTCTTAAAGGCAAAGTGTCATCAGTATAGTCAAAGTCATTGTCCTTCATAAAATATCTCTTTTCTCTTTGGAAGTATTCTATATGATGAATGTATGATTTTACACCCTACAGAAATACTTTCCAGAATTCCAGAAGTTTTGAAAACAATCTTTGTTAGCACACTGACTAAGGAGAGGGTTCACCTCTGTAATTTCAAAGTCTATGAAATACTTTGAAAGAAGTAGAGGGGTTTCAAATATCACTCAGAATTTGAGTAGTTACTTCTCTCCTTGGGAATTTTAAATTCCTGGTTTAATAGGTTCTGACTCTTCTTTCTCATTCTCAATTTCTGCCTACATTCTTTGTGCAGACATGAATACGTTCCCTATTGGATATTTTGACCCAGAGTTGAACTCTTATCAAGTAAAAGCGGAATACGGACTCTCTGTTAAAACAAATATAACCTATGAATGAGACGGTGCCCTGAAAAATCACCTTCTCTTCCTATAGGTGAGCTGCTTTCCTCAGCTGATCTTAGCAGAGGGTCAGACTTTGCTTTGGAATCCCCAAGTGGGGTCTCAGGTTGGAAGGTTGTGTGGGTAGAAATCAAAAGATGTTGCCCTTTCGTAAGTATGTGGGTTGTCTAATACTTTGAGCACATCAGATCATCTAGTCGTATCAGTTATTTCTTCCTCTTAGGAAATAGATGATTTTGAATAGAGAAAAATCATGATGATACCAATCCTTGAACTTTGATCCTATTTTCTTAACTTACCTGAAGCCACAAAACAAAAATTCTCTTGTTTTTTTAGAGTTTGGCTTAACAATGCTTTATGAAATGGAGATAAAATTATGTGTAGGGAAAAATGGACAATGTTGGAATTAGAAAATAGTAAAGAAAGAAGTGAAAAGTGCTTGCTAGGGGAAAAAAACTTTTATTGCTGAAATCTCTCTTATATTGTAACCTTTCAGCTATATTGTCCTTATTGATCTTGCCTGCACAAGCCAACACAGCATGGCAATGAAGAAGAATCACTGAATGTGGGGCGAGAGGAAGATGGTCTGGCCAGGGGTCTGCAGTCTGCATTGAAACAGTCTGGACATTTCAGGGGAGCTAAACCCAGGGTCAGGTTGCCTGACATGATTGGCCTTTTTAATGATATCTTCTCCCATTCTGCAATTTTGTCATCCCTGTACCCTATCTACCAATATTTTCTCACTCAGATATGTTTCTCTGAAATTGTATCCATTAAAATATCATTCTATGTAAGAAATAAAGAGTCAAGAAGATAAATATTTAAGGGAAGGTCCTTCAGATGTTAGCAGGAACCAGTTAAATCTGTGGGCTTTGCTCTATCAACTCATCTCAGAAAACTGGAACTTGGAGCTTGAAAGATGAAAGGAAAGGAGACAGGAAAATAATTTTCCTAGAGTAATTTAGGAGCTTATAATCCTCTATGTTTGTTAAGTTTGGCTGAGGCTACACCATGGAAAGAAGTGCCAAGAGAGAAGTGTTAGGAAGCAGCATAGGGGTACAGAAGGGAAAAGAAAGCCAGCAAAATCAATTTGCAAATTTCAACCGTCATTTCTATGGTTTGCTAAATGCTGTGCTATGCTGTTCTTAGTGGCTCAGTCATATCCAACTCTTGCGACCCACCAGGCTCCTCTGTCCATTGGGATTCTCCAGGCAAGAGTACTAGAGTGGGTGGCCATGCTCTCCTCCAGGGGATCTTCCCAACCCAGGGATTGAACCACGTCTCCCACATTGCAGGCAGATTCTTCACTGTCTCAGCCACCAGGGAAGCCCAAGAATACTGGAGTAGGTAGCCTATCACTTCTCCAGGGGACCTTCCAGACCCAGGAATTGAACTGCTATCTCCTTTGCTAAGTGCTGTATACATACAAAGGAGAGTGAAACCTCTTTGTCTTCCTGCCATGATACTCTCAGAACCCAGATATCAGGCTGATACTGTCATGCGGTGGGTCTGGTCTACTGCCCTAGTGTCATTACTGCATAGTTTCTGTGAAATGCACCAGGTATCAAACTGGTGAGAAGTTCAAAGGAAATTTTGGAGCAAGCATATTAAGTCAGGGTCTTACAATGGCTTATATTCTTCTCTTACCTGTTTAAATAAGCAGGCAAATATCTGTAAACAATTCATGATGATTACATTGTTTTGTAAACTGATCAAAATATGTTTTTTCAAATGCATTTTGTTTGGTAGGTTTACCCCCACACCCTGATAACTTTTCTATCTATGCTAAATTAATGAAGTAGCAGAATAAATTCATTTCTCCCCATTAAAGCCAAGTCTATACCTTAGTCTGAATTAGTAAGCTTCTATTGTAAGTGATGATCTGGAAACAATGCCATTGCAAGTGTTCTCCAACAACCATTTTTTATTTCATTTACAAAATAACTGTAAATATAATCCTTAAGATATGAATTAGGCTGTATTTCTCTTGAGTCAGTTCAGTTCAGTTCAGTTGCTCAGTCACGTCCGAATCTTTGTGGCCCCATGAACCACAGCATGCCAGGCCTCCCTGTCCATCATCAACTCCTGGACTCCACCCAAACCCATGTCCATTGAGTTGGTGATGCCATCCAACCATCTCATCCTCTATCGTCCCCTTCTCCTCCTGCCCTTAATCTTTCCCAGCATCACGGTCTTTTCAAATGAGTCAGCTTTTCGCGTCAGGTGGCCAATGTATTGGGAGTTCCAGCTTCAGCATCAGTCCTTCCAATGAACACCCAGGACTGATCTCCTTTAGGATGGACTGGTTGGATCTCCTTGCAGTCCAAGGGAGTCTCAAGATGTTCTCCAACACCACAGTTCAAAAGCATCAATTCTTCAACGTTCAGCTTTCTTTATACTCCAATTCTCACATCCATACATGACCACTGGAAAAACCATAGCCTTGACTAGATGCATCTTTGTTGACAAAGTAATGTCTCTGCTTTTTAACATGCTGTCTAGGTTGGTCATAACTTTCCTTCCAAGGAGTAAGCGTCTTTTAATTTCATGGCTGCAGTCACCATCTGCAGTGATTTTGGAGCCCAGAAAAATAAAGTCAGCCACTGTGTCCACTGTTTCCCCATCTATTTGCCATGAAATGATGGGACCGGATGCCCATGATCTTCGTTTTCTGAATGTTGAGTTTTAAGCCAGCTTTTTCACTCTCCTCTTTCACTTTCATCAAGATGCTCTTTAGTTCTTCTTCACTTTCTGACATAATGGTGGGGTCCTCTGCATATCTGAGCTTATTGATATTTCTCCCTGCAGTCTTGATTCCAGCTTGTGCTTCTTCCAGCCCAGTGTTTCTCATGATGTACTCTTCATAGAAGTTAAATAAGCAGGGTGACCATATACAGCCTTGACGTACTCCTTTTCCTATTTGGAACCAGTCTGTTGTTCCATGTCCATTTCTAACTGTTGTTTCCTGACCTGCATACAAGTTTCTCAAGAGGAAGATCAGGTGGTCTGGTATTCCTATCTTTTTCAGAATTTTCCACAGTTTATTGTGATCCACAGAGTCAAAGGCTTTGGCATAGTCAATAAAGCAGAAATAGATTTTTTTCTGGAACTCTCTTGCTTTTTCAATGATCCAGCAGATATTGGCAATTTGATATCTGGTTCCTCTGCCTTTTCTAAAACCAGCTTGAACATCTTGAGTAATTATGTCTAATTTTTTCTAATCCAACTATTATTGGATTTTTTCTTCTCTATAAATTTTTACTACCTCTTCTCTCCAGGGCATTTAAACATCAACACTAGAGGATCAGTAGTCAAAATGGCCACAGTAATAATTAATATATACAGTTTACACTTTCACAACATCATCTCATTTGATATTCATATTAACCTTTCAAAATAGGAAGGTCAAAAAGTTCAAGTACACTTTACAGATGAAGAAACTGAGTTCTACAGAGGTGGTTGACTTACAAGTGTCATACAGTGTCAGGCCATGGTGCATTTGGTCTTTTTATTCCAAGTCCTATAGTCTTGCAGGTAGCATTAATTACATTCTCTACTAGTGGTTCTCATGTTTGGTTTGCCTTGTAATCATCTGAAGAGTTCAAAAAATTTGTGATGTCCTGGTTCCATCCCAGCGATTCTGATTTCATTGATCAAGGGTGTGGCATGAGGATTTTTTTAAATCTTCACAGACCAATTCTAACTGTTAGAGTTGATCTGAGTTGAGAACCACTGTGCTACAATTCATTATATTCAACTGTATATTTTTCCTTTCTTGTGCATCATGGTAAAGGTTCTTCCAACCAGGGTCTTGTTTTCATTAACCCATCACCAGCATTTTCCTCAAAGTAGCCAACCTGCTGGCTCATGTTTAGGAAGCATATTGAGCTTCTTGGGAAGGTAAGAGTTGAGTTAGTCACATGTGGGCAGGCGTGTGTGCTCAGTCATGTCCGACTCTTTGTGACCCCATGGACTGTAGCCCACCAGGCACCTCTGCCCATGGAATTTTCCAGGCAAGAATACTGGAGTGGGTAGCTGTTTCCTACTCCAGGGAATCTTCCCAACCTAGGGACTGAACCCGTGTCTCCTGCATTGGCACACAGATCCTTTACCACTACACCACCTGGGATGCCCTGAGTTGGCCCTTAAAAGACATTAGAATTCAGATAAATGGAAAGGTCCTTTTGTTCTATGTATACTCTGATGAGAGACAGCAAAGGATTGTGGGTATTCTGGTGAGGTACAGCAGAGTGGGTATTCTGTGAGTATTCCACCAAAGTATAGCAGAGGATTATGAGGATTCCAGTGATGATTATGGGCACTCTGGTGAGAGAAATCAGGGGATTATGGGTAAGCTTAAAGCCTTTGGAGGCCAATATTGTGGATTCACATCCTGACTGAGCCACTTACAAGCTATGTAATATTTGAAAATTTACTTAACCCCTTGGGATCTTGAGGACCTTACTCTCAGTCATATTCAGTCCAAGGATTGGTAGTGAGCTCATTGGTGAGGAGGCAATGAGGGGTCAGAAAGATGGCTGAGAATTTGGGAGACCATGAGGACATGGAACAGGTAGGTAGGTCAGTGAGTCCCTCAGGAAAATGATAGGGGCAGTTGGGCCCAGTTCAAAGACCCCCAACTAAATGGAGTGAGAACTAGTGGACATGCCTGAGGAAACAGAAGTGTTGAGGAAAACTCTGCTGGTAGGAAGGCCTTGCTGGAAATGGAAAATTATTTCATTTGCATAAATAGGAGGGACCCGTGAGCACAAAGAAAAAAGAGAAGATTCTAAATTCATCCTAATTAGTGTTGCATGTTAACTGAACTTGAGGCTTATTTTCCTTTTCAAAAATTCTAACGATTTGGTAGTTTTAGAGAATTACCAAACTAAGTCTTTGTCCTTGGCATAATGCAAGTCAGGCCCTGGAAGGGATGGTATAAACTTGTAAGCAAGAATGTGGTCAGCTGGGCCCTAAAGGCTGATCCTCAAAATGAGTTCCTCAAACTTCTCTCAGCCTAACAAATTCAAAACCTTTCACTTGGAGCTGATTTTCCAGAGTGAGCTGAACTATAATTGCTTTTGACTCTTTTATCAGAGTCTGAGATCATTGTGGACACACAAAGCCAGCTGAGTTTGATGGGCTGAGAGGCTGAGAAAACTGGGCAGCTTTACCAGGTAGCAAGAGCTACAGCCACAGTGCTTCTGGGCAAGTGTCTTTAGTAATGGGAAAAGTCAGTAAAGGGGTAACTTGGTATCTTGGAAACCCAGGGCTGCTTGGAAGGGGTTGGACCATCTTGGGCAGCCAAGAACATAGGCCATTTTTTTACCAACTGTTCATTGTGATGTTGCTGTGTATAGGGTAGCCAGCCTTTTTAATTCATGATTTTCTAAGGAATCAGTTGTGGTGTGACACATGAAAGTCAGTAAGTGTATAGAGATGATCAGGATATTTAGCAAGTCTAAGGTGCTCAGAAAGAGGAAAGTTTCCTCCAATATCCAGCTACATCATTTTGCACATGAGGAAACAATGTCACTGATAACCAGGGGCTTTACTAAGGCACCACTGCCCATGAGTGGCACAGCTGGGATGAGAAATCAGCTCCTCCCTCCCTATGGCAATATAAAATGGCTTAGTACTGAGGTGACCATCTATGGGATGCAGGAGTAAGTTTGGAGACCTCTGGCCTTTGTCTCAGGCACCAAAACATGTCTGGTTCATTACTTTTTAAATTACAGGTTTTGCATGAAGAAAATGCTTACTCTTAAGTTTTTGATTCACATTTATATTAATATTACTTTTGTGTGTATGTGTGTGAGTGTGTGTATTCTGATTTTTCTGATTGTCTCTTAGAATCATGCTTATTTCTTGCTAATTTATCTGAATTGCCTTCCCTCTCTTACCAAGATGAATCATCTGGCAGGGTTACAGGTATCTTCACCAAGTAGCTCTTTGTCTGTGTACACCCACTGTGGCTGTGAGCAGCTTGTCAGGATGTACATCCCACTCAGTGACAAAGAAGCACCTCAAGTGATAGCTTTCTGCTGCTTTCAGGGGTTAGGGATAAAAATAAGAGTTTTAATGTCAAAAAGCATACCAGGACAATATTGCTAGCAAAATTTCTTCTGTAAAATCCTCAAACAATTGGGCCCTATGCTGTGCCTTGGGTTTTGCCTGACTACAGAGAGCAGGTATTATGTAAATTTTATTAGAAAAAAATGTAATATTCTTGCTTTATCTTAAAGTTCCATTTAGGTGCAAATAAGTGAAGCTACTCTCTGTTCTGACATGAGCCCCCAAGAGAATTAACTAGATAATTCATCTCTGACTTTCAAAAGTACAACTAATGCACCTCATTAGAGCTTTTCTTTTAGGTAACTCCAGGAAAGAGGAAGCAGGGAGGAACTGAGTATCTTGATTAGGAGTGTGTGAGTCTCCAGAAACTCCCAGGGCACTTTAGGATAAATAGTTACATGGCATAAAATATGGGCTTCTGGGTGAGATCCTTGTGGTGCACTGTCCCTTAAAGGATAAACAAGCAAAATCTTATTTTCTTGGAGTGGAAATCAATATAATGGTGCTTTACCTATTTTGCAAATATTCCATCAGTCCGTTGCTTCTTGTTTCTATTAGCAAAATACTGGCTTAAAATAGTTTTCTGTTGAAAGTACTTAAGAATATTTAGGTAGTTCAGCATTAAGCTTGAGCACAGTGTCATCAGAAGTAAATTGGGGTGATGTCATTCCTTATTCACCCACTCAGTTCTCTTGCCTGGAAAATCCCATGGACGGAGGAGACTGGTAGGCTGCAGTCCATGGGGTCGCTAAGAGTTGGACACAACTGAGTGACTTCACTTTCACTTCACTTTCAAGCATTGGAGAAGTCAATGGCAACCCACTCCAGTACTCTTGCCTGGAGAATCCCATGGGCGGAGGAGCCTGGTGGGCTGCAGTCCATGGGGTCGCTAAGAGTTGGACACGACTGAGCAACTTCACTTTCACTTTTCACTTTCATGCATTGGAGAAGGAAATGGCAACCCACTCCAGTGTTCTTGCCTGGAGAATCCCAGGGATGGGGGAGCCTGGTGGGCTGCCATCTATGGGGTCGCACGGATTCAGACATGATTGAAGCAACTTAGAAGAAGTAGCAGCAGCATTCCTTATTCAACATCATCACGCCAACAACATTGGACAAAATTGAATGCCTTTTGTATGATGATGGGGATGTGGTTTATAAAACATTCCAACCCCCAAGAGTCTTACATTGTAACTGGGACCTAGTGAACTGCATATAACATCTATTTATTGAATTTGAAATGATAAGTTTTCTTCTCCATGTTGTTCAGTCGCTAAGTCATGTCTGACTCTGCAACCCCATGGGCTACAGCACCCCAGGCTCTCCTGTCCTTCATTATCTCCTGGAGTTTGCTCAAACTCATGTCCATTGAGTTGGTGATGCCATCCAACAGTCTCACCCTCTGTCGTCCCCTTCTCCTCCTGCCCCCAATCCCTCCCAGCATCAGAGTCTTTTCCAATGAGTCAGCTCTTTGCATCAGGTGGCCTAAGTATCAGCTGGATGCTGAGCTCCAGCTTCAGCATCAGTCCTTCCAATAAATATTCAGGGTTGATTTCCTTTAGGATTGACTGCTTTGGTCTCCTTGCTGTCCAAGGGACTCTCAAGACATTTCTCCAGCACTACATTTATTTTTTTTTTCAGGTTGTCCTATGTGAATTCCAAATTTTTTTAATTTATTTATTTTAATTGGAGGCTAATTACTTTACAGTATTGTAGTGAGTTTTGCCATACATTGACATGAATCAGTCATGGGTGTACATGTGTTCCCCATCCTGAACCTCCCTCCCACCTCCCTCCCCATCCCATCCCTCAGGGTCATCCCAGTGCACCAGCCCTGAGCACCCTGTCTCATGCATTGAACCTGGACTGGCAATCTATTTCACATACATGATTCAATGCTATTCTCTCAAATAATCCCACCCTCACCTTCTCCCACAGAGTCCAAAAGTCTGTTCTTTACATCTGTGTCTCTTTTGATGGCTCGCATATAGGATCATCGTTACCATCTTTCTAAATTCCATATATATGTGTTAATATACTGTATTGATGTTTTTTCTTTCTGACTTACTTCACTCTGTATAATAGGCTCCAGTTTCATCCACCTGATTAGAACTGATTCAAATGCATTCTTTTTAATAGCTGAGGAATACTCCATTGTGTATATGTACCACAGCTTTCTTATCCATTCATTTGCCGATGGACATCTAGGTTGCTTCCATGTCCTTGCTATTGTAAACAGTCCAGCACTACATTTTGAAAGCATTGATTCTTTGGTGCTCAGCCTTCTTTATGGTCCATCTCTCACATTTGTACATGACTGCTGGAAAAACTATAGCTTTGACTATGTGCACCTTTGTCAGCAAAGTGATGTCTTTGCTTTGAACTATTATTTATAATAATAATATTGTATTTGAACACTTAATTGTTTCTTAGGAGAGACTTGTCAGTTCAGTTCAGTTTAACAAACTCAGATGATATATAAATATGGACCTGGCAATAATTGTCAAAATAAGAATACATATAGTATTGATCATATTTTCTGAAACAAAAATTTGGATATGTTGGTTTTCTGACACTATATATTTATGGGAACAGTGAGATAGAAATATTTTTTAATTGCTTAAATTTTCTTTAAAATTCTGTCTGGGAACTGCAAACATATGACTGTTGAGATGTATATAAAGACATCAGTAATATAGGCACCCACCCACCACTAACTAGTTAGTGAGTGAGTGAAGTTGCTCAGTCATGTCCGACTCTTCTCGACCCTGTGGAATGTAGCCCACCAGGCTCCTCTGTCCATGGGATTCTTCAGGCAGGAATACTGGAGTGGGTTGCCATTTCCTTCTCCAGGGGATCTTCCCAACCCAGGGATCAAACCCAGGTCTCCCACATTGCAGGCAGACACTTTAACCTCTGAGCCACCAGGGAAGCCCACTAACTAGTTAAGGACTGAATAATTTGTTCGTTTTGGGATGGCCTTTGCTGAGCCCAAGCTCTTTCCTCTGGTGGCTATCTGGCTCTCTTGTTCCATGAATTCTCTCTGAAAGCTAGGAAGATGGGAGAAAGGGAGCAGAAGAGGAAAAAGAGATAGATTTTGAATGCAAATTTTGATGTTAACTTATGAATTATATTTAGTGATGTCCAAGCATTTAAGTGTAGCCACTGACTACTGAAATTCTCCACCTGCATAACATTCTTAGCATTTTTGATTTCCTTCTGCTTGAGTTACACTCAGACAACTATTTATGGGCTACAAGGACATCATTTCTGTTGCTTTTTTTTTTTTAGATTTCTTACCACCTGAAGCATGCCTATAATGAAAATTACAGCTCACTTTTTCACATCATCCTATTCCACAGTAGAGTTTTCCTTTAAAGTGTTTTTGGAATTGAACTTTTTTTAAAAGGAAATAAATGTTGCTGATAGATGGAACAGGCAATAAAAGCATCATCTGAAAATTTATTAGTGTACCTTCACAGAGTTGTTCAATATGGAAGACAGTTGGCAGTATTGAGGAGTGTTTTGAGTGAAGAATAATGTGGAGTAGATATGAATTGATATGCCAATGGTCGTGGTTCATATTAGAGACATAAAGAAAATACTTTGTTCTCTTATCCATCATGCACATTTAATCTTGGGGATTTTACTGTGTGCTGAGTTCACTTTGTAAGTCAAATCCAGGGATGAAAAAGAAGAGTTTTATATGTTTTGCCTGACAGTACTAATGTTAAACTGTGAACAAATTGGATGTTCTTTTAAAACCCTGTGATTTATCTGACGTTATGTTTCCCCCGTAAAATTTAGTATGCTAGTCCTGAACAAAAGCTGCTAGCAATCCCTGGGAATGTTGTTATGGTGTTTGCCCAAGTGCTAGCTAAAGTGGCGATATATTCTGTGCACCCTCCCCACAACCAGACAACAAATGAGTAAGTAAATCAGAGGCTGAAGCCACTGGGGCTCAATGGGGCAGCTGTCAGCTAGATGACTGGCCTCTACATTTTCATTTTTCTTATAGTAGGTAAATGTTTCTGTTTTGAAGTAATTGAATCATTATTAACTATGGAAATGGTTGTGGTTTGTTAAATCTACCGTGCTGATAGTCATCTGAGGCCAGATCCAACATCTCTGATAAAATCACCTGCTCCCTAGATAAATGACCAGGGAACCTTGGAAAGACGTGGTCTCGCAGCATGGCCCACAGTTGGATAACGATCACAGATTCTCAGATAGAATTAGCAGTAGGGATAGATCTATAGGTACATGGGAAAGTCCAAAAGAAGTAACTGGGCCTGTAGAAAGAGCATGGCATTTGAAATTGCACTGTAATTAAATTCTGGCTCTGCCACTAAATATTAACAGGACTCTGTAACCTATTGGCCTTCCCTAGCAGCTCAGATGGTAATGGATCTACCTACAGTGCAGGAGAACTGAGTTCAGTTCCTGAATTAGGAAGATCCCCTGGAGAGGGGCTTGGCAAGCCACTCCAGTATTCTTGCCTAGAGAGATAGAGGAGCCTTAGGGCTACAGTCCATGGGGTCACAAAGAGTTGAACACAACTGAGCGACTAACAGTTATACTTTTGTAACCTAATGGAACCTGTTTTCTTATCTATAAAGGGATCCCAGGCTGTTTGTCTTATGTCCCATGGCAGTGAGTATGTTAAATGATATGCATGAGGTGATTTGGCTTAACTCTGAAGTGTTCTACAAATACTAGATGCTATTTATGTCTTTTGTGTTCTGGAAAGGGCTTAATGTTTTATGCTGATACCACCCAAGTCTCTTCCTTATGTGATCAGTCTTAAATCATGTATTTTTATATTTTTACTATGAATTAGTAGGCAGATATTTAACACATGGCTGGATATCCAAAATGAAAAACATGTTCCAGCTTCCTTGACTGACTGTCTTTCCAGAGTTAGATAGTTAACTCTTCATATCCCCATGGTTTCATTTTGCCATCTTCAAGTTAGAACACTGTGTGTATTTGAGGTGGGTCTTTTCCCTTCCCTTCCTCTTCCTCTCTTCACTCTCTCCCTCCCTTCTTCCTTCCTTCCTTTTCATGGTAGGAGCTAAGGACAATCTCCTTTAGAAAAATAATGAATGACCTGGAATACAGTATAACTATTATTACCACATATGCAGAGTTTCTGTATATTGGCTTTGTGTTGACCATCAGAATTAAAAATAATAAAAATAGAGAGATGAGTGATTTCAAAAAAAATACTTGCAACCATAAGATACTTGAAATTATTCCTCCTCTAAGCAAAGGCTCTTTTCACATACAGGACTCATGTTGGGCATGATTTCCTGTGAGTGTTACAAGTATCTTTCACTAAATTCTCCCTTAATATTGCTTACCAGGTCTTTCCTTTCTTACAGACAGAGAATGAAACATGCTAAATGCAAAAAAAGAAAAAAATGCAAAGATTAGATTAGGTGATGTCTATCCTAGGGCCCAAGAGAAGTATACAGAAAAAAAAAAAAAAAAAGTGTGGGGGAGGTTTTTACCCAAGGAAGACAGACACACACTCTGGAAAGAAGCAAACAGATTTCATTACCTAGGCAGATCTAACCTTAATGGCATTCTGTATTAACATTCCTGAACTTCAGTAGTATTTAAATACTTATTCTTCTAAATTGAGTTTTTACAGATGATCAAAATCGTAGACATTTAAAGCTAGGAGGGACCTTTGAGACAGTCTATTTCTGTATATTCTATTCACAGATGAGGAAATTAAGGGACAGAGAAGTTATGTGACTTGACTAAAATCACACAGCTGGTTAGTGGCAGAGTTAGGACTGGAATGCAAATTTTTTATTTCTATTTGTTCTAAAACTAAAATGGGTCTCTTCCCACTCTGGATTAGAATAGATCACAGTGAGATGGAATTTGATGGCCCTCAAGAAACAGAGGAGACTGACGCTCCCTTTATCCTATCAAATGGAATACCAAGTTTTGTCCACATGTGGCATACACTGCCTTTCCCCTTTGCCCAAATTTATGATCTTTGATGATCCTCGCAGTCCTGGGCTCAGACCTAATGTCACTCCCCCAGTTGATGGGCTGGAAGGCAGCAGTGCCACCATGTTAAGGCCAAGCTTGTACACCAGGCAATTCTGCAACATTCTTATAATTATTCTGTTTATTCTGTAGAATAATTATAAGAATTAAATCAAATGGGCAACCTCAAAAGCTCATCTAAAGTAAAAAGGATTTATCTTATATATTGAAGCATCTTTGTCCAGAGGCTCTTAAATTTGGACGTAGATTAGTATTACCTGAGGTGCTTTCTAAAATTACAGATCCCTGGCCTCACTCCTAGATATTGTAATCCACTGGGGCCAAAGTTGGCCAAGGTATCTGCGTTTTAAAGAAGCCACACTTTGCTCCCCACACCCATTGATCAATGACTGACTGATGCCAGCCAACAACAGTGACCTAAGGAAATTTTAGTATTTGTCATTCTTGGAGTAACTGCATATTAAAGAATCAAAATCATAAGATAATTACAGACTATGAGGTCTCATTTTATGAAATTGTCACTTTAATCATGGGTCAGTCTACTCCTGTTTAGACTATTGCAGTAGCATCTTATTTTCCCCATGTCTATGTTAACCTCACTCCAATCCATCCTCCACACTTTACCAGGGATCTATTTTAGAAAACAGATCCTGCCTTGTCAACTTCCCCCACCGTGTATCATGTGTGTGCATGTGCACACACACACACGTGCATGAAAACAGCCCATGGCTTCTTATTGCCCTTGGAGTAATGGCAACGTTCCTTGGCCTGTGGCAAGGTCTCATTAGTCCACTGAACTTCACTTTCCTCCCCAGTTACACATACCTCCTTTCAGACTTTTTAAAAATTGCTCTCTCCCTCCCCAACCTCATGGGCATTTCCTGGTTAACTGCCATGGTGGTAAACATGAGCATTGGCTTTCCTAACCTCTCTGGCATCCCTCTAGTAATGATTTTTCAGAGCTCCTGGAATCTCTTCTTCCCAGCACACATCACAGTGTTATTTTATATTTGCTGGTGACATTTTGATTACTGTCTCCTTCTACAAGACTCTAAGCTTCATGAACACAGGCTCCACATGTGTTTTTATTCACCTTTGTACCTCTGGCATCTTCCATAGTGCCTGGCATACAAAAGGTACTCAGTACATATGTATTGGATGGATGGATTAATTAATTAGTTATAAAGTAAGATGACTTCATGAAACCTTGCCTGAATCCCATTGTGCTGGGCTAGGGGAAGCTGGTGACCAAAAGATGAATAGGACATAATTTGGAAGCAGGGTCTTATGATCACTTTCCTCAATGATGTTTTTGGATAGTAGCTGGCCATCTGTAAGGGGCTGGCTTGCCTGCTCTTTGAACTAACTGAGCCCCCCGGACTGTCATCTATCTGAGCTGAGCTGATGCACCTGAGAGCTTTGTGTTGATCGATATTATTTTACATAGGTCTGATGATGCTGACTACGTGAGAACAAAAGATAAGGGCTCCCCCACAGGTGAATCATTGCCCTGGTAACCGCTTAAAGAAACTTATAGCTCCAAGGATTGCTTTATGTACCTTCAAGCCAGTGTTTGATTTAAACCCTTGGATACTAACTGAACTTCTAAATCTTTAACTTCCTGCATACCCGCTGGTATTTGTTGAGAGCAACAAGCTTATGGTCTCAACCATATATGAAATATGTGGGGAGTGAAAGTGTTTTGTGGTGGCCTCACTTTTATAGAATTCACTGCTGATTAAAGTCCATAAAGGACTGAAACATGAAAACAGGTCACCTCTGGAATCAACTTATTCTCTTCACAGTTCACCATTCTCAGGAGTGGACTTGGCTCATTTGTATTGTTTCCCTGTTAGAGGTTTATATGAAGAATATATTTTATTTAAAATATGTTTCTGACCTCTGTCCTGCTCTCTTTTTACCAGGTAAATCACAGGAGATTAATTATTAATAGAAAAGAGACTAATATTTCTGGTTGAAATGGGTTATTTATGTGTGTATAGAATTCGTATACTTAATTTTTTAAAATATGGTCATGCTTTTTAAGCATAGTATAAATCCAACAGCTGTCCTGTCTGAAATCGACAGTAGTCATCTGTCAGTGGGCTTTAGCCGTCCAACTCTCCCACAACTCTCCCTTCTCCTTGTTTCTCTCCACCTATTTTCCTCTGTTGCTCATCTGTTTACTTAATATGTCCTTTCCATTTGTCTTCCTCCTCAATATTACATTATACTCCAACACTCTCATTGGTATGTGCTTAAAGAGACAAGAGTAAAGAAAAGGATAGGATGGATAACTCTATAGCGCTTACTGGATTGATTTTGGGGCATTTTATTAATAGAATTGAAACACAATAAAATGTGCGTTTAAGCCTGAGAAATGTACAAATGTGGCTTTCTTTCCTGGTGGGGTCATATAAAGCAGTCACAAATCTCCTCTCTGCTTGTAGAGGACATTGACGACGCTCTGCCCATACCCCAAAGTCATCCAGAGTGCTCCCGAGATCTCTAGCTATCAGTGTGTGTGTTGAAGAGCGCTTTTATGTGAGAAGTATTTTTAAAAACCTTACTGCCTGTGGCAGCCTGGAGACTGACACCCCAGGAGCCGCCCCCAATTACTGATTCTTTGGAGGTTGGTGCATGAATGTCCCAACTCCCTTGCAGTTGGTAAAGAGTCTGCCTATAATGCAGGAGGCCTGGGTTTGATTCCTAGGTTGAGAAGATCCCCTGGAGAAGGAAATGGCAACCCACTCTAGTATTATTGCCTGGAGAATCCCATGGACAGAGGAATCCAGCAGGTGACTGTCTGTGGGGTCACAAGAGTCAGATGTGACTGAACACACACACACATACACCCTTAGCCCTAGGGTGGGATGATTCTGAGCTCTGTGTTTTATTCCATTTCCCTGAGTTTCCATGGATTTAACTTCAGTTGGTTAGTAATATGCCCCCAGTGGCTCCCTTGCTTAAGTCACTTCCAAACTGATGTTTTTTGCATGTCTCAAATGGACTACATGCGTTTAAATCCTTGTTCTTTAAGAACTCAGGCTAGACACTAACTAAGGACTTAGCAGTACTAACTGGGAGATTACGCTGTGACATGATATTTTGCAGGGAACTACATTAAAAAAAAACATTGACTTTTCCTTCAAAGCCCTTCGAAATGCTCTGCCTTCTCTGCTTGGGAGATCTCTTCCTATCTTCATACCACCTTTGCTAGCATCTCTTTAGTTCCACCTGTTCTCTTTATTTCTTCAAACAACTCAATTTTCTGCATCTTGAAATCAAGGTTTTCACTTGTCTCTTCAATGCTCTTTGGCTGTAGTTCTTTATATTTCCTTTCCTTCCCTGCCACTCTTTCAAATAAGCATCTGAGAAAATTGCTGCTATTTTCTCTTTTCACTTTTTGCATACCACTGACAATTTGGTTACCATCATCGCACTTGAGTCAAATAGCTCTCAAGTTCCCACTAACAGCCTTCTTATTACAAAACGTAGAGGTCCTTTTTGTGTCCTCTTGTCATTCTTGTCATTTCTGTTAGCTTTGAGCATATTAATAACTTTTCCTCCCTGAAAGTTGTGTCTTGAATAATTGAATTCTTAGAACCTTTATATTGCAAGGGACATTTAGTCCATCCATTTCACTTTGTATCTGGGGGAAACTGAGGAATTGAAAAGATTGAATGTTTTGCCTGGCAAGGGGCACAATTGTAAAACCAGGATTTTAAATCCAGGGCGTCTGGCCTACCATCCAGTATGAGAACTGGTTTTGGTGAGTTCCCATCCAATACTTTCAGAGCATTCCTAATTTTTATTCCTTCTTGTAGAAAACCCTCCCAGCTGGTCTCCTGGCTCCTTCCTTCCACAGCCCATTGTCCATTGTAGCAGTTAAGATGCCATTTCTAAAATGTAAACCAGAACTTATCACTCCCCTACTTAGCCTCCAGTTCCTCTTTACTGCACTTAAAATAGAACCAAACCCCCTTTCCATGCCTTGAAAGACTGCCATGTTCTCTCTAATCTCATTCTGTGCTGTTCTTTACTCTTAAGAGTTCCTATGCTCCATCACATAGACTCTCCCTCAACTGGTCAGCAAGACAAGCTTAGCCCTGCCACTGGGTACTTGCTTTGCTGTTTCTTCTACCTGAAGTGTTTCTCTCCCAGACCATTGTCCAGCTGCTTGCTTCCCATCATTTGGTCTCAGCTTAAATGACCACCTCCTCAGACATACCTTACACTGATGACACCGTATCTCATATTGTCCCTAACCATACCACTGGCTGCAGTTATAGAGCTTACTGATTTGACTTGGAGTTGATTGTGTTTCCCACACGTAGGATACAAATTCATAGAGTATAGAAACTTTGTCTTGTTTGCCATACCTCTAGTACTAGACTATCAAATGTCCAATACTTTGTGTTTAAGAAACATTTATAGGATAAATAAATGAATTAATGAATGATATCTGAATTTTTCTTTCCCATTTCCAGTAACCCTTTTCTTTTACTCTCCGGTTCTATTACCTGCCTCTCAGTTTTTCTTGCAAGATAATCAAACCGGTTTCCTCATGAACCAATAAGGACAAAATGCATTCCTGACTGGGGGCCTTTGTTCCAATGTTCCCTTTAACCAGAACTCCCATCCTATGCCTCTCTACCTGTTCAAGTGGTATCACTCCACCAAAGCATAAGTCATTTCCATTTCCACAAAATCACTCCTCCCAGTCATCATTGATCACCCTTTCTTCAATTATGTAAAGTGACCCTTGAATTTTATGTAACCTAAATACTCATATATAATCTATACTATCCTGAATTGTGTCCAGTTTGTTCATATAATAATATTTAGGCACTGTGCCTAGACACTTTAATGTGAGTGTATGCATACATATAGCCAGTCCTCATTATTTTTGGACTTTCTGAATTCACTTACTACCGAAAATTTATTTGCAACCCCAAAATGAAAGCCTGCTGTGCTTTCATGGTTATTCATGGACATTTGCAGAGGGGTGAAAGCTTTAAGTTATTCAATACCGTATTATCCCAGCTTAGGTCAACCAAAGCAATGTCCTGCCTTCTTTTTTCAGCTCTCCCACTGGAAATGTGTCCTTTAACACTCTGTTTAGTGCCACTTTTTTATATTTTTTTGTGAGTGGTCTCACTGTTGAAAATAGTCCCCAAACATGGTGTGAACTGCTATCTAATTTTCCGAAGTGCAAGAAGGCTGTGATGTGCCTCCTGGAGAAAATGGCTATTAGATAAGCTTTGTTTAAGCATGAGTTATAGTGCCTTTTGTGGTTAGTTCAGTGCTAATTAATCAACAATATATATTAAACAAGATGTCTTTAAATAGAAACACTCATAAAACAAGATTACGTATTGATTAGTGATGAAACTGTTGCAACCAAAGGCCTCCAGAAACCTAACCCTATATCTCCCCTAGGAGCAATGATTCAGTATTTGTTAATTCAGTGAACACAACTATCATGAATAATGAGAATTGACTGTAGATGTGTGCATGTTATGTGTGAGGCTGTTAACCTCATTTAAGCATTTAGGAGACAAAGACACCAAGAGTTATTGAAATTAAGTAGTTTGCCCAATATTATTTGCAAAGCTGATAAATGGTAGATGTGGAATCTGGCTGCCATATCCCAAAGTCTTTTGGCTTTCAGTTTATACCAATGACTTTTCTTTGTTTGTTTTAATTAGATAGAATAATTCTATTTAATTAAGTAGAATCCTAATTACTTCTGTGCATATACACACACATAGAAATAGTGGTAGATGATATATTTTTTTAAAGCTTGCTTTGTAATCCCAATTTAGCATTTAAGTATAGTGCTCTCGAATCTTAAAAGAGAAATAGAAGGACCTCTTTATTTCTTTTTTTTTTTTTACTTTACAATATTGTATTTATAAATTGAGTTGTAACTGCAGATTTCAAGTCATCATGGAAATAAAGGTCTGATGAGTGAACAAACCTTAAAGAATCAAAGCTATAAAAATACAGTCCTGGATGTTTGTCTTGGCTTGGGGATCTGCACTTTAAACTTGTTGAGCTTGTATCTGAACCGAACTAACTCCAGCTACAAAAGTGGACACACCTGTACATTGTATGTGGATACACCCAGGCCGGATTTTATAAAGAGCTATCACCTGCTTAGTCAATTGCACATTTATATAAAGAAATGGAAATTATATCTTGAAATCTGTTAGGAAACAGATTAACATGGGTTAAGTTTCTATATAGTCTCCAATGTTTTATGTATTTATACATGCAAGTATACTTATACATGTGTACATATACATCGAATTTTTTCCTTCATATTTTATTTTCAAAAAAGAAGTTAAATAATTTCAGAACACGCAAAACACTTTTATGAACACAGTTAAAAAACCTGTTTGTTTGTTTTTTTTCCTGCTTATGCTGTTCTTTTCCCAGTGGGTTTTTTAAGAATCCTATCTCTTAATACTTTTATATTTGCAAATGATATCAGTCTAGTGCTGAATATAAAGAAACCTCTCACCAATGAAATCCAGTTTAGCCCACATGGTTGGCAACCAGCTGTATCAATACAAAGGTTTCTACAGCATTCTGGTTAGAGTTAAAAAGCGTGATGGAATGATGACACCAGATTCTGTAGCACAGTGTCTTGATGTATGTATAAAAGTGGATGAGATATCTTTTTTCCATATGATATGCTCTTGACATTTATTTTTACCTTGAAAGCAAGAGCCAGTCATGAGGCTGAAATTAATACTTCCCAACTTCCAAAAAGCTGCAAGTGACAGGGTTGAGTAAGGAGCCACCAACAAACAGGGAGGCCAGGCAAGATAACATTTTATGTCTGCCTCAAGGCTATACTACAGATCCCGAAGTAGTTTCTAGAAAGGGGGCTCTATGTAGGGCCCTTAAGAGCCATGTCATTATTGAGCAGAAGGAACTAAGTGGTTTCAGCATAGAATTCTGAGATCTTTACCATTTAGATATTTTGTCATATTTTTTTTTACCTTATACTGGTTGCACGTCCAGTGACTTTGATGATCTTCTTTTGCGGAACTAAGCTATTCACAGGTATCAAGACTGACTGACTTTCCCGCAGTTTAGAGCAGAGCTGACTTTCATGGTGCAGATCTGAGTGAATTAACCACATGACTTCACCTACAACTTTGTGGGCTCAGTCACTTCTCCAGCAGGGCAGAGGACATGTGCATTCAGTGGTGGTAACCCAATGACTTGACCTGCCAAAATTCATTAAAGTTATCTCTTGTGTTTATAGTATTAAGCACCACTAATACAAGCACCACTCAGAATTTGTTTAGCAAAATTTTCTCTACCTCAGCCCTGGAAAGAAAGCAAAAAGAGTGGGAAGGTTCCAGACTTTTCAGCCTTAAACTCTTTCTTATTTTTCAGTGAAGATTACTAAAAACAACAATTCTTTCTTGCTTCAGGAAAAACTGTCAGAAGAAGAGCGAAAACACAAGGCAGCTTTGGAAGGCCGTCGCATGGCGCTAGATGAGGACTCGAGGAGTGAAGGGAGCAGTGCAGATGAGGGGAAAGGCAAGACCAAATGGCTGTTAGAAAGATTGAAAGCTCTAGAGGTAAGAAATGGAACCATTTTCTACACGTTTAAAGAAAAATAACCGCATTCTACTTCTTTTATTGGCACTGCTTTTGAGAATGGATAAATCTCCCTTTCTTAGTTCTCCCAGACTAATAGGATCTAGTAGCTGCCATTGCGATGCCTTTGTCAATGATGAGTATAACGTTAACATTTGTTTCACTGAATGAGTCCTAACCTAGTAACTATGACTGTCTTGCCTTGAAAAGAGTACATAAGACAAGAATTCATCTTAAATTCGGTATGGCCCTCAAACTAGATCAGTTTCCCTAAAATTGCAAGTTCCTTGAAGGAAGGCTGAGTGATATTCTTGCTTTATTTTCCCAATACCTAACGATTGAATAAATGAATGAATAAACAAACTATTGAATACTGTGTAAGGACAATTATAAGAAAAATAATGTTAAGCAGTAGAGCTATTTCTTCAAAAAACAGAAAAAGCTTATGCTGAAGTTCAACATATAAAACATAAATAAATAGAGGTGAAGTTGCACTAAGGGTACTTTAAGGAGGGTTTTTGACCGCTGTAGTCCTTCAAAACAGTTCCACACCTCTGGTCTGTTACTTAGTGGCATTTGACATCATTTCAGCTATTAATTCCTGAATGTTTATAGCAGCCCTCAAAGAGCATTTTAGTTATTAGTTCACATGCTGAAAGATCCAGCAAAGATGCCTTGTTCTGTGAGTTGACTTACCTCCTTTCAATAAATGTTTTGTTTGCATATAATACTGGAACGTAATTATTTTTAAGCAAGGACTATGGTAAGGCCACCTCTTCTTAAACTAGGCACAATGGGGCCTCAGCCAATATCTAAAAATGTAGCTCCAGTGTTCTTGCCTGGAGAATTCTATGGACAGAGAAGCCTGGTGGGTTACAGTCCATGGGGTCGCAAAGAGTTGGACACGGCTGAGCAACTTTCACTTTCACCACAGGGTCTACAGAATCCTGAAACTTCCTGCGGTAATATAAAGAAACATGACCTTGGAAGATCTTCTTTTCTTTTACTGACTTCTGCAGTTCTGTCCCTAATCCTAACTTACCGTGTTGTCTCTAGATGCATGCCATTTTTACTTTAATTTCCTCAGCAATAGTAAAGTGAAAGGAATAAGATTATGGACTTTGGAGACAGATTCCCACAGATTGGTTTGAATTTCAGTTTTATTATTTTCTAGTTTTGAATCCTTGGGCAAATCAATTAGACTCTATGCCTCTGTTGCCTCAACTGCAAAACTGGGGAAAACAGTAACTTACCTTACAGGGAAGTAATGAGGGCTGAGTGAGTTAATATTTGTACAACAGTGCCTGGCCTATGGTCTTTTCTATCCTCCTACTCCAAGGCACCTACCTTTCCTTACATGATTTTTCTCCTCTTTATCTAAGTACAATCATTAATACAAGAACTATGAATGAAAAACTTCAGCTGTTCCACGCCAGAGTGACTGAAGGTTTAGTGTGTGAGGTCACATATGGGGCAGAAGAGACGTCAACTTAGGGACCCTCTGGCAGTTCCTTTTGAGCAAAGGGCCAATATTCACCTGTTTCCCGAAAGGTTCTCATTTGTCATTTTCAAGATAATCACTGTGAAAGGTAGAAAGGCCTTCTCAAGGGAAACTGAGGCTGTTATCTGAGAGTTTTGAGAACTCAGATTTGTCTTGATGTTGAATTAACTGGATTTAATTGTAGAAATGAATTGATATTACAATTTACCTAGAACCACATACTTAAATTGTTAGTCTTATTGATGATCACAGTCAGAATTGCTTTTAGTTCATCTAATTGTCACTGAGACAACTTTTGAAGGATATTTTATTTAATCAAGCTAAGAGGTTTCTAAAAAATATCTTTGGCAGCAAATGTTTTTTAAACCCTCACTGAGTAAGAGAGAACAGTTTTTTGTTTTCTTTTTTCTTTCACAGAGATCTTTACACTTCAGGCAACAACTCTTGCCTCCAGGATCAGTTGGATGCAATAGATGATATCTCTAAGTGCCATTAAGCCCTGCAATTTTAATTAAAAAAATATTTTATTTCCTAAATTAATGTTCTCTAGTCACAATGTCATGACTTGTTCCCTAAAATTCTTTACTGAATAGTAAAGAACTCTCTCCTTGCTCCTAATAGTAGTCACTATTGTCTACCTAAACCGATAATAAAAAGAAATCATATCACATACACAAACACACAGACACGGTTATACATCCTCTGATTGTTTCAAGAATTTTGTGTTACTTTATTTTTTAAGATTTAGTATTTGTGTTCTCTGTATAGAACCCTTTGCATAAGTTAACAATTACTGTGAGATGATAAAAGACTGATTTTGATAGACTGTAATCAGAGCTGCTCACAGACCCCCACATAGATTTCTACACTTTAACAAAATGCTCTTTTGGAAGATTGCCGGTGAATTAACCATAATGCTTCAAAATTACTTTGGTGAATTTTGATGTCGTGCAGCAAGATTTTAGAAAGACAAAAATATTTTCTTTTCCATCAGTGTATTTTTGAAACAATCATATTTTTGTACCTTAATCTCTTGGCCCCTGGTGTGGTAGGAAGCAGAGAGTTATGATTGTCAGAGTGATGGAAAGATGATTTCATTCATTCCTGCTCTACAAACAGGTGCAGAAAAGAAGAGACACAAACTTGACTTCTAATATTATGTTCTTGATGAATATCACAATATTATTCAAAGCCAGCCTGAACTGATTCAGGGATAGACTGAGAGTTTGGAAATAACAGATACAAACTATTATATACAGAATGGATAAACAACAAGGTTCAACTGTATAGCACAGAGAACTATATTCAGTTCCCTGTGATAGACCAAGTGGAAAAGAATATGAAAGAGAATGCATATATATGTATAACTGAATCACTTTGCTGTATAGAAATTAACACAACATTGTAAATCAACTGTACTTGAATAAAATGAATCTTTTAATGAACAGCCTAGATTATAGTCGAGTCATCCCAGACTTTGAGAATTAAGTATATGTTGTCCAAGCACCAGATCCCCCAGCCTGAAGAAAGTCTAGTGCTCCCACGCCTACTGAGTCATTCTCTCTTGTGGTCATTCCAGGGGCTGTGTTTCTATACCATTCAACTGTCAATCCCTCTTCTTTCAGAATCAATCTCAGGTGAAACAGAACCCACTTTACTCACTTTTCCCAAAAATCCAATCCCACAAAGAATATGTAGTCATGCAGAATGTCCCCAAGGCTAAGGGCTTTGCACTTACCCTTTAGAGAGCGCTCCCTCCAAGTCCCTCAGCTGCTGGGCATTCCTCACTGGCCACTTCTCAGTTCCAAGCCTCCTGGCAGAGACCAGCTTTTTCTCACAAGTTCCCTCTCCCCTTGCCATACTCCCCATCATATTGTCACATAGAGCTCTGTTGGTCTCTGTACCTCGTTCATGGTCTCATTCCACACTGTTCCCTGGCTCATCAAGGTATTTTGCTAAATAAGACATTTATTAACCTTCCGAAAAGAACTCCTTGTCCAGCAGCCAAAATAATAATTTCATATACACATGCATGTCACACTTTTTTTTTCTTCTCTTAGCAGTTGTTTTCTCCACTCAGTGCCTTGGTTTTGGCATTTGTCAAGTGTTGATGCAGAAGAGCAGGGCACTTCACATCACCACCCAGCAACTGCTTCCCCTTGGTCTAAATGATAATTTTCATTTGGGATCCTGATGTCTGCTGGAGAAACCATTTGATATATTTTATGTCTATGCCACAAGGACCATATAGGCAATCTGGATGCTGCTTGTACATTTTCTGTAACTCTTAAGTGCTAAGTATGGTATTTTCTGTTTTTAAGAAAAGTTTAGATTCCTATGGCTGCTATCAGAGACTGCTTTCTCAGAATAGAGCTCACCATTTTCATTGACACGGCACCACCATGTCATAGGCCCCTGCCATTCCTTTCTCCTACCCCATCCCGGACCATTGATTTAAAGATTCTTCCCAGACTTGACCTTCACAGTCCATTGATCTGACCTTGTATCTTCCTTATTCTCTACTCCTGGGCTTTGGACTCAGGCTCCAGGTTTGCTTTTGGCATGTTCTTTGAAATGCACAATTCCTTGTCTCCAAACCCTCTCCCTATGGACCAAAGAGCTCTTTCTCCCTATGCATTAACCAACTTCGTACTTGACCAAAAGTCAACCTGGACATCCCTATACTCACTTTCAACTCCCATTGCATCTCTCATTCTCAGACTCTAGCCAGAAGGAGGACTGGCTTGAGACCATCTGGGAGTTTTGAGCCTCCAGGTTCATGCTGAAGCCTAAGCTAACTACAGCCTGAAGTCAGAAGAACTTAGCTTCTTATAGGAAAGATTTACTCTGTGCAGAAAAAATATGGCAATTAAATGTGTTAAAGTGAATAGCTTTCTTGGCTCAGTTAAACTTTCCATGAAAGTAGGACAATTAAAGTGCTAAGCTTAAGCATTCTTGTTAATCGTAACTCCTGTTTAAAATGAGGTAGTCTAGAATAGCAATTCTCAAATCTGGCCACACATCACAATTATATGTTGATTTTTTAGTCAATAGATATTAACTGAATGCCTTCTATGGGCCAAACACTATTCTAGACACTGGGATTTGATAAATTTTCATGGTCCTCAACCCCAGTCAACCCCAGGGAATGCAGACAAAATGTACAAACTTAAATAAAATAATAAATAAGCAAACAAGGAATATATAAATAAGACCCTCTGAATAAGAAACAGTGAGGTGATACAGTAGTAGAGATTCTGGGGATGGAAATGGGAGAGGTATTTATCTCCAATGGCTTCTCATATTGAGTCATGTGGAGGTAATATCACTAAAAAAAAGGAGACGGCTGTGTAAGTGTCTAGAAGACGAACAAGAATAAATTGTAAATGCGAAAGCCCAGAGATGGTAGAAAACTCGGCAATTTAGGGGAACAGAACTAAGAACTTTGTCCTAGGGAAATAAAATATAAGATTTGAAAACTGGAATGAAATTGAGTTCAGTGAAGTAGACAGAGGCTATACCCTTTAAAGCCTTCTAGGTCAGTAAAGACTTCTAACATAATGATACATGGAAAGGAAAGCCAGTGAAGATTTTTAACTAGGGAAGTAGCATGATCTGATGTGTGCTTTAGAAAGACAATTCTTGCTGGTTTGTGGGCTGAGAATCCCATGGACAGAGGACACTGGCAGGCTACAGTCCATAGGGTCGCAGAGTCAGACGTGACTAAAGTCAGACTTAGCAGCAGCAGTAGGACAGAGGTAGAGAAGATCAGGTAGGAGGTTGTTTCAGATTCCAAACAAAACATATTATTAGACTGGTCTAGTTGGGCAACTTAGGACTAACAGGGAGTAAAAACAATAAAACTATACAGTAATATCAGTGCACTAGTGGGGATTTGTAATGATTTTCACACATGTACACATATACACTATTGTAATCTTCATAGCAACCCTGTGGAGTGAGATGTATATGATTAGTATCCCCATTTTACAGATAATGAAACTGGAGTTCCAGGTGAGCTGGGTAACTTACCCAAGATCAGATTAAGTGTGAGAATTTGATTTCCAGTTGTGTAGTTTCTCTATGCTATGCTGGCAAGAAATAGTCAAATAAGAAAATATTTTAAAAGTAAAGCCTACTGGAATTACTGAAGTATTAGATGTGGAATATAGAGAAAATGAGACACAAGAATGACTTTTAGGCTTTTGATCTTCGTAACTGAACGTGGGGTGTTCCAGATTTCTGAGAGAGGCAAGGCTTGGGGAAGAGGTGACTTGGGAAAAGAAATGTACCATCATCAATTTACTGTGTCCATATCGAATTGAGATGCCTATTAAGCATTCAAGTGATGATGTTCAATAGGCAATTGGCTATCCAAGGCCAAGGTCAGGGCTAGATATATAGATTTGAGTGTCATCAGAATATAGATGACATTCTACATTGTGGAACTTAATAAGGCCATGAAGGTGGACCTTAAGGAGGCAGAGGACAGAGCCCTGGGGCAACTCTCTATTAGTGGTCCAGCAGAGGAAGAAGAGCCAGCAAATGAGACCAGGAAACAGTAGCTAGTGAGCTGGGAGAAAAATCAGAACGATGAGGTGTCATAGATGCCTGAGGAAGAACGTGTTTCAAGGACAACCTTGTTGAATGCTGAGGGGAGAATAAGAGAGAGGAAACACAGAAATCCTCACTGGCTCTGGCAAGGGATGGGTTTAGCTAAAAGCCTAGTAACAACAGTTTCTGATTGAGTTGGTAGGCAGGTAAAGACATGGAGACATCATGGAGATAGATAGCTCTTCTAAGGTTTCTGGTGAAGTCAAGCCAATATGGGTGAGAGTCATAGCTGGAGAGAGACATTGTACAAGAGGAACTCTTTTAAAAAGACAAGAGATGTTAGGGCATGCTGATGCACCATTGGGAACCATCCAGTAGAAAGGGCAAAATCCATGAGTTAGGAGTGAGAGATATAACTCACTCCTATATAAATGTAGCAATGACATCTGCAAGCATAAGAGGGATGAATCGCATGCAGGAACGGAGCTTCTGAAAAACCAGACGCCTATGAGACAACCCAGGAAATTCCAAGTCTTTAAGTCTAAGTGAAGTGAAAGTGAAAGTGAAGTCACTCAGTTGTGTCCGACTCTCCGCGACCCCATGGAGCCCATCAGGCTCCTCCATCCATGGGATTTTCCAGGCAAGAGTACTGGAGTGGGGTGCCATTGATGGAGGCTAAATATCTGGGTTTTTATAAAACCCTGAGGGTGTTTCAGATGCACAACCAGAATTGAGAACCACCAATGCAGCTTTTAGAATAACACTGAAAGTTCTTGAAACACCTTAGGTCCAGTTCAGTACCAAACTCATTGGTTTCAACCACTTTTCAATCTAACCTTTCTTTGTTCCCAGTACTACTCAGTACCCCGTCTTGAGTAGTATTTTTCCTAAATCTTCAGACTCAAATGCAGAAGCCCTTCCCATAGGTGCCCATTGCCAGAGAGCTTTTGAACCTAAGGAAAGTTTATAATCAAGGTGCCCCGCAGTGGCCTTTGATGGCTCCCCTGCCATGGCTATGGGTTTGAAACACCTAGGTCTGACTTTGGCTCTTTGCTGATGAGAAACAGTCTGCTGCATGGCATTCCTGATTGACTTCAAGTTCTTACCTTCTTATTCCCCTCATTTTTGTCCTCTCCTTCATGCATGCTAAGTCACTTCAGACATGTCCGACTCTGTGTCCCTATGGACTGTAGCCCTCCAGGCTCCTCTGTCCATAGGATTCTCTAGGCAAGAATACTGGAGTGGGTTGCCATTTCCTTCTCCAGGGGATCTTCCTGACCCAGGGATCCAACGTGCATCTCTTCTGTCTCCTGCGTGGGCAGGCAGGTTCTTTACCACAGCACCACCTGAGAAGTCCATCTTCTCTTATCCTAAGACAATGTAAAAAGAAATTTTACAAGTTATAAAGCAGCATACTGGTGGTTGTCTGAGTAGAAATCCTTAACTGTTTCCTTTTAATCTTTAGTTTCTATGACAGCCTGGTGACAGGTAGCTCCAGACATACCTGTCTTACGGTACATGGTGTATATCTTTCTCCTGATTAATTCCTATACAACTGTGGGTCATTTAGCAACAATCAATGAACCAGGATTAAAGATAAAAACTCCTCTTTGGTAAAGGGGCTTGAAGTTTAAAAAAAAATTCCTTCCTATGTCAGTATGTAACTTTGTACTAACAGATTTCTGATTATAAAAATAGTCAGTAGTCACATTATAGAAAATTAGGAAAATAAAAGGAAATAATGAAAAGTGAAAGTGTTAGTCGCTTCTGTTGCGTCTGACTCTTTGAGACCACGTGGACTGTAGCCCCTCCAGGCTCTTCTGTCCACAGAATTCTCCAGGCAAGAATACTGGAGTAGGTCGCTATTCCTTTCTCCAGGGATCTTCCAGACCCGGGGATTGAACCCAAGTCCCCCACATTGCAGGCAGATTCTTTACCATCTGAGCCACCATGATAAGGAAATAGGTAAATAATAATTACACCCATCAGAAATATATGCTGTTGACATTTTGGCATGTATATTTTCAGTCATTTTTTTCATCTGTTGTACTTAATCAAGTTGTTGTTCACTCACTCAGTCGTGTCCGGCTCTTTGCTAACCCATGGACTGCAGCATGCCAGGCTTCCCTGTCCTTCACTATCTCGTAGAGTTTGCTCAAATTCATGTCCATTGAGTCAGTGGTGCCAATAAAGTTTAAAAAGCATAAATGTCACTTTATACAGATAGTAGCTTGCTCTTTCTATAGTATATCAAAAATATCCCCCACGTGATCCATCGTTCCTTAAAATATGTCTTGATGGCTAGCAGAAATTTATCAAATGGATGCTGAGTACCATTTATTTAATGACTTTCATTGGCTGCTTAGGTTGTTGATACTTTTTCTTTATTATAATGAGATAATGGGTGTCCTGGCACAACAAGCCTTTTTACACACATATTTTAATAGAATACTTACCATATGACTATTCTTTTCAAAAAGTTATGCGGCTTGATTTCTTCATATCTGTTTAAATGAAGCAGTGGCACCCCAAAGTTAAGAACCCCAGAAATGGCTCTGATGGGGCAGCAGCTAGGACAAGCACCCAACCCAGCCTCCAGGAGCCACCACGTTGCTCAGCATTGGATCTAGCGACACAGCTGGGACAGTTTCAGAGATCTCAGTTCTCAGGAAAGCTACAATGCAGGCAGTCCTGGTGTTCTTTCAAGGCACTCTGTGATTGCTCTTACAGTTGTAAGTCATAGTGGCCCTGCTCAAACGGACTTCACAGGGAGACTGTAGCTAGAAACTGAGGGGTAACAGTGGATGAAGGCATGGATTAGTGCAGGGATTCAGACCGTGTCAGGGAGCTTTTTCCATCTCTCAGCCCCACTCTCCTAAGAGTTGGTTTCATTCTTAGGCGGGCTGTCTCCATTCACTGGCAAAGAGGGCAATTGGAAGCTTCCAGGCTTGTCTCTCACTGCATCAGCAAACCGCTGAAAGCTTGTTTCTCTTTCCTGGTAATTCCATCCAAACTCTCAGACTCCAGAAGAGGACATACTGAAAATTGGAGGGGGGAACATCACAACTGACAGTCCCATTATTTCTAACATTTGGGAAAGTTCTTGGGGTTTAGTTATTTAAATGTCAGAATTGCTTGAATACCACTGAGAAAGGTAGGTTCCTACTTGGGTATTGTCTTTTCTTTGTCTTCTGTGGTGTCTTCTTTCTTTTTCTCTTATCTCTCTCCCCTTCTCTATCTCTGTTTCACTCTCTCTCTCTTCTCTACTTCTCCTTCTCTCCCTTCTTTGACATCTCTAGGCCTAGACTGTTACTTGCTGCTGGAGTTACAAAGATCCATGCAGCATTTTCTCTGCCCTGGAGACACATTGGTGGAAGGAAGACACAAATATGCTAATTTATATAATAACAAAAAATAAACATTTATAAAAAAGTTTTTTAAAGTATATCCAAGATCAATAGAACACCAAAATAGAAGGATGTAATTGGATTCTTTTGTGAGAAGACCAGCAGATAAGAAAGTGCCATTTGAACTGAATCTTTGAGGCGTTGTATTCATCTTCTAGGCAAACAGTTCAAGGAAAGGCAGAGGTGATCTTGGCAAGTCACCAGTGAGCAGTGGTGTGAAGTGAGATCTTAATTCCCTGCCCAGGAATTGAACCTGGGTAGCCTGCATGAGAACCAGAAATCCTAGCCACCAGACCAGCAAGGGCTAGAGGCTAAAAAGCTATTTTCCCTGGACCTTTGCCCCCAGTGAAAAATGTGTTTATCACGGAAGAAGAAACTATAAATACAGGTACAAAGTTCACTATTAGAGACATAGCGCAACAGCAAGTGGGAGAGCACACAGAGAAATGCTTTGTTTAGTTAAGACAGAAGCGGGCAGAAAAGTGCACCTGGAGAGCAAGACTATGGGCATCCCACCTAGTGAGGAGGAGCATGGCAAAGAGGTGGTTAATTCATTTATATAGGCCAGTTCTTCCAGGTCTTCTGTCTTCTTTCAGGCCAATCATCTGGTTTCTTTTTCCATACCTGACCTACCCTGGAACCATCCCCTGGAGTGCGCACGCACCCCTCAGCCAAGAGGGATCTCTAAGTGAAGGCTTCTGGGAGGAGCAAGACTCAGTGTGGTCTGGTGTTATCCCATGACTTTTGACCCACAAGGAGCCTTTCTGGCTGGTGTAATGTCTCCCTTGTCCCAAAAGAGGGAAGAGGGAGATCCCTTAACCCTTTACTCAAATAGGATTTTGCCCCTCTTTGTCCTTACCTTGACTAATTGCCTTGACTACTGCCATGACTCTTACCTTGAGGTGTTTACAAGAGACAAACACTGGGTATTTACCCTGTTTCTGTTACTTCCATCTTGGATGGCAAATAGAAAGCTGGTTGTAAATGCCTTAACTGGAGCTCACCTATCTCCTATCTCAGAAAATGCTTACAGTTCTAAGTATCCAACCTGAAGCCCACTTCTTTGTGTTCCGTGACATGTAAACAGGAGGCCAGTTGTAAACGTCTAACCCGGAACCCATCTGTCTCCTACATCAGAGGGAGTTGACTGGACAAAAGCAGAAAAGTCTGAAACAGCTTCAAGCAGCCATCAGGATGCGGGCCTGCCTAGAGCCTGGGTACATTCTTCCAGAAATTAAACTGGAAAGCTGGGCCTGTCCTGGCATTGCCAGTGCATGGAGCCACTCATCTATTCCACACATGTGTATTAAAAGCTAACAGTGTTTATTTAAAAAATTCATGGAGCATCTAATCAAACCTCTAATCTGTTTAGAGATAAACAGCCCCTTGAATTTCCCCAGTGTCTTGGAGCTGCAGCTCCTCGGGTGGCTCAGCCCATCTTTAGATCATAAAATGAAACAGCCAAAGAAACACACCAAGTGAGGGTGCAAAACAGACCTGGGTCACGGAGAGAATATTTATGACTTTAAAGTTTATGCCCCCACCGACTCTTTTAGAGTGTGGAAAAAAGGTGTGCCTTCCATAAATTAAAGTGGTACCAATCACCAAAGCCTTTGATCTGTGTGCGTTGTCTTGCTGCCGTCTTTTCATTACAGATGTGGAGGAAATGAACTTGTCTGCAATTTTAGCTTCCCGATAGTAGGCAGCAGGGCTGTCCTCTTACTTTAGGTTCCGTTAGCATCTACATCGCTGTTTTACAGCAGCCCTTTTGGCCTTCCAACTCCTGGAAGCTTGTTTAATCAAGACATAACCTTTCATCAGTTATGACTAACTGCTGAGGGGAAAGAAAAAAAAAAAAAATCCTCAGTGTGAGTTAGTTAAGTTACAGTGTTAAGGGGACCTGTGACTTCATTGCCTGGCCAGGGCCTGATTTGAGTGGAAATGTGTTAGAAGCGCCTCAGATGTTAGAAAAAGCCAATATGTCAGGAATTAATCCCCATAAATATGGTACTTTGCCCTGCTCAGATTTAGGAGCTGGTAAGAAAACCCCAAATCTTAGAGAAAGACAATGCATCAAAGCCTAATCTCCATAAATATTCTAAGAGCTCTCAAAGAAGAAAAATGAACCATTGGGCCAACATTAATTGTGCCCAGAGGTAATTAGAACAAAGTGTTGTTAATTGTGTGTTGGTTTAATATTATGTAGCCGTGGCCTTGTTTTTTTTCATGAAGGGTATAAATTTTGATGTCAGAAACTGAAAGCTGGGTGGCTTGATTAATCAAAAGGCCTCAGTTTGCTTAGTCATAACCAATTAGGCATTTTAATCCTATCTATGCAAAGTATGATTAAGCCTGGTATGTCACGAGTATAATTGGAAAACAAAACCCCAAATCTTGGTTCTTTTTTCATTGTGGGTTTCTGAGTTATTCTAGATGTAGTGCTTTTCAATAACTTACTTAAGTGTCATGAATAAAAATTACAATATGTGATTCAAAAAATTGTATGATTGATGAACAGAACCAGTTCCCAGTTACAGACTCACAGAATTCTATAAACTCTAATAGTTTTCCAGGAGAAAATGTTACACAGCCTTGGGGGAAAAGAAAAGCTGTAGTTCCAGAATGAGGTCCAGAAAAATGCCCTTGTTATATAGGTATTGCCTTTATGTGCTGAGTCAGTAATATCAGTCAGTTCAGTTCAGTCACTCAGTTGTGTCCGACTCTTTGCAACCCCATGAATCGCAGCACGCCAGGCCTCCCTGTCCATCACCAACTCCTGGAGTTCACTCAAACTCGTGTCCATCGAGTCGGTGATGCCATCCAGCCATCTCATCCTCTGTTGTCCCCTTCTCCTCCAGCCCTCAATCTTTCCAGCATCAGGATCTTTTCAAATGAGTCAACTCTTCACATGAGGTGGCCAAAGTATTGGAGTTTCAGCTTTAGCATCAGTCCTTCCAATGAACACCCAGGACTGATCTCCTTTAGGATGGACTGGTTGGATCTTCTTGCAGTCCAAGGGACTCTGAGGAATCTTCTCCAACACCACAGTTCAAAAGTACCAATTCTTCGACGCTCAGCTTTCTTCACAGTCCAACTCTCACATCCATATATGACTACTGGAAAAACCATAGCCTTGACTAGACAGACCTTTGTTGGCAAAGTAATGTCTCTGCTTTTGAATATGCTATCTAGGTTGGTCATAACTTTCCTTCCAAGGAGTAAGCGTCTTTTAATTTCTTGACTGCAATAGTGTTGTAAGAAATCCACTTACTCTGATTTCTGATGACAGTCTTTTGAGGGTGACCTAATTAATTAGCATTCAAATCAGCCCCAACCCTAGGGGCTTTCTACTTTGGGAATGGGAAATATACAGTTTTAGTCTATAACCAAAGCATTGTGATCAAGTACTCTATGAGCGGATCAGGGAATTTAAAATTTGAATGTGGGAGGAGAGATTATAAATACAAACTGTCCTGGATGTAAAAAAAATCTCTCTGCAGTATTGACTTGGGCAATTAGTCCTATTTCAGAACTATCTAAAAATATCTTTGTTTTTATTTGTGAATTTAACTTTCTAAATATAACTGTCCTCAGCATGATGCTTAATTGCATCCCTGGTTTTCTAATTGGAGCCCATTAGTTACAGTCACCCAGGGTAGGCTTGACCTCTTCAGTGTTCAATGTTGGCAAGTATTCAACTAATATAGGGGACTGGGCTTTTCTAGAAAGTTAACTTTCTGATGTGCTCTTAAAGATACAGCTTGTAAAATGTGCCTGTTGATTTGGACAGACAAGATCTCAACATAGCAAAGAAAAAGGAAATGCTTTTAAAATACACAAGGGTACAATACCTGTTTGGAAATTTTGCATCTTTTTTTCTCAAGGCAGAGTCTTTTCCTTTACTTGTGTCTCATTGGTAGTCATACCCATGGGGGCTTTCTTAGAAACAGGAAAAGCATCTTTTCCTGTGACATCTTTTTTTTTTTTTTTTGCTTTTTATATGCCTAGAGCCAAAGTCAAATTGGCTTTGGTAATCTCATAAAATACCAAGATGATTGTGAATTCGTTTAGAGGTGACTGCCTCCCTTATAGCATAGTAACTTGGAAGAAGAACTCTAAGTAATTCCAGCTTAAAATGAGAAGCAACCACAGGCAAACCGTATGACGTGCTGCTGTTTCGAAGTCCATATGATAAAATGCTTTCCTCAGAAATCCAAGTAACCAAAAATCTCCCTGCAGTCTTGTTTTATGAGAGAGACGAATAAGCAAACAAACAGGTTTTTCTCCTCCCAAAGCAGTGTCTGCCTGTTTCCTGAGATGAATGTAAATTCTTGAGTGCAGACCCCATTTATGGTCTTTCCCAGTTCTCAGTGCCCAAGACCTGATCCCGAGGGTTTCACGGCAAGGGCATAAGCCCTTTATGGATCATCAAAAAAATCTAAACCATGCTCATTATCAAGTAATTATTATTATGATAATCACATAATTATTATAACAGATTTAATAAGTATATATTCACTAAAATAATGCTATTATAATTGTAAAATAATGATATTATAATTATAAAAATGATATAATATTACAACCTGTTGTTGCCAGCCAGATGTAAATTTGGTAAATTCACTGGCAATACATTTTGGGGGGCAAATATTAAAAGAGACATATCTGATAATCTTATATAGGATCTTAAATTATTAGTAGCTCAGGTCACAATTTTCAAAAAAGAATTTTTCAGAAGTATTTCTAGTAAGGTGCACTCTAGGAGTATGTATTTAATGAACAGATTCAAGTTTGGTTTGTTAAAAAATATGAATTTCTTTTACCTGTTATGACAGTTTTCAAAGAGCTAGAAAAGAATTCTTTGTTCTTCCTCCTCTATCATCACCCTGGTACCCGTATATTCTTCACTGATTTGCAGACAAGTGGGTAGATACCCAGACACACACATACATGGTCTGTGTTGTACATACCAGCCTCCCTCTACCCTAGGCTGCAGGGGCGTCTGAGAGCGGACACCGTTTTAGTGAGTCACGCAGGTGACCTGAGGGCCCTGAGATATTGTGCTTCCAGACTTCTGGGCTGTTTCCTTTATCACTGATTCTCATATTTCACTTCCTCACCAGTTTCTTTGTATCTTCTCATCCCGGGAGGGATTCAAAGGGGGAGGGAATCTCTTGTCTTTCCTTCTCACCATGTTTTGTTTTGTTTTTTAACTTTATTTTTTATTGAAGTATAGTTGATTTACAATGTTGCATTAGTTTCAGCCAATTGATTCAATCATATGTGTATATATATATATATATACACGCATATATGTTTCAGATTCTTCTCCATTATAGATTATTATAAGATATTCATATGGCTCCCTGCACTATACAGTAGGGCCTTGTTATTTATATAAAGTCATGTGTATGTGCTGTACAGTAAGACTCTGTTATTCATTTTGTATATAGCAGTGTGTATATATTAATCCCAAACTTAAGGTATTCCTTCCCACCCCTCCCCTTTGACAACCATAAGATTGTTTTCTGTGTCTGTGACTCTGTTTCCATTTTGTAAATAAGTTCATTTGTATCATTTTTTATATTCCATGTATACCAGATATCATGATATTTAGATTTCTCTGTCTGACTTATTTTACTTAGTATGATAATCTCTAGGTCCCTCCATTTTGCTGCAAATGGCATAATTTCATTCTTTTTATGGCTGAGTAATATTCCATTGTGGATACATAACCACACCTTCTTCATCTATTCATCTGCTGATGGACATTTAGGTTACTTCCATGTCTTGGATATTGTAAATAGCGCTGCTGTGAGCACTGGAATGCATGTATCTTTTCAAATTAGAGTTTTCATATTTTTCCAGATATTTGCCCACGAGTGAGATTGCTGGATAATATGGCAACTCAATTTTTATTTTATTTTATTTTATTTTTTTTTTTAGGGAATCTTCATGTTTTTCCATGTTTCTTTATTCTGATTTTTCTGTTTTCTTGTTTTTCTGAATCAGGACACCAAAGATTCAGTGTGACATAGGCCTTTCCTCATCCATTGGAATTTTCTTTTCCTTACACATAATGGATTGGTTATAATGAATCAGACAGTGGCTCTAAACTTGATTTATTTGTGCCCAGGGATTGCTATCCACCTGCCAAGGTGGAGGTGTGGGGAAGAGGTGGGAGGGCCCAAATGTTGAACCTGGGTCTGCAGTCATTTCGAAAGCCACAGCTTCCAAGAGACCAAATTCCAACTGGTCAGGAGATCAAGATACACCTCTGTGTTGGTGCCTTTCGTCTTGGAATTTGCATGGAGCATCTGGAGGATGGGTCTCTTCTGCCACACAGCCTGTCCTTTGAAGCTGTCCAGAGACCCCATCACTATTTCTGACTCCCATCTCCTAGGCTCAAATTTGCTCCCCAAACCTTTACTCTAAATAGCCAGTTTACCTTTTCTCCAGTTGCTCATCAGCGGGGCTGTCAGTTGCGTAGTTTCTCTGCCTCGCTGCTTATGCCCCTTTGCTACTGGAGGCTGTGCTTCAGGGAGTCCTTAAAGCAATTCTTCTGCTGTTTCAGCAGGCAACCGTCCCTTTTAACTTCTCTCTGCAGTTATTTGGTTACCTGCTGCCAGCTGCTCTCTGCCCAGAACCAGCTGAGACGAATCTTGTTGCAATGAGCTACAAACCTACAGAAAACCAAACTAAGCTTCTAAACCAGCCATTCATAAAGAGGACCCACTTATTTTTTGGAAGCCTCACATGCATGGTTGCATCAGAAAAAATATAGAGAAAGGGTCTATAGGATATAAAAAATAAAGTGGGAGCTGTTTTGGTATAAAAATAACTAAGTCATTACTATGGTGGTTCTACCATTGTCCAAGTCTGCCCACAGGCACTTGTCACTGTTCCCCTCCCTTCCCTGTATCCCATGGGCATTCATTGAGGATGCTATAAGGATGTCAGTGTATTAGAGAAAGATTTTGGAAGATCCTGTGTATCCCAGGTCAGGGTGATTTCACTTTCAGTAGCAAGTTTATATATATTTCAGCACTGAGGCTAGTAACATAGTAATCCCTCCTGAAGAATAAGAAGATATTCTCACAAGACAGTGCATTGGCAATCCGGGATAGGGAGCAGTTGAAACTGGTGAAAAATGCACTTTATATAGCCCCCATAATGTGATTCTGTAAATCTGCATTTCTTTTATTTGGGATTTAAGTTCCCTTCCCCCCCCCCCCACAAAAAGAAAAACTAGTATCCTGTCATCCCTCTCTAAAGTGCGGGTTCCCAGAGGGTAAGACAAGGAAGTACAGTTTCACCTCGAATTTCTATTGAACAGAACTGACTGTGTTGAATTGTAGCATTTGCTTAAATCACCCAGGCAGAACACTCTGCATATGAATACAAAGGTTTATAACAAGAAGAGGGGCCCTGCTAAAGGGATGGTATACCAAGATAATAGTCACAGAACTAATCTGTTTTTCATTCTTTGGCTGCAAGGAATTGTGTACTATCTGCTGAGGGAATCATTTCATTTTAAAATTACACTTTATTATTAATACTGATAAACCAAGACAGAACAAAACCCAGGAGATTCACCTATTTTGCATCATTTCTAGTTTTCATTTATTCTACTCTCAGTATATAAATAAGCATATCTTATTTTAAAATCAGCACTGCTGTGCAATGTCTTTAATGACTTTTAGGCAGAGTTGATTAATCCATAGGTCATCTTTTTTTTTTAATTTAATTTTTTAATACTTGAGAGAAGAGCTTTTCCAAAAAAAATCTCAGTGTTAACAACTTGAAAGTCTTAAATTCTTATCAGATCAGATCAGATCAGTCGCTCAGTCGTGTCCGACTCTTTGCGACCCCATGAATCGCAGCACGCCAGGCCTCCCTGTCCCTCACCAACTCCCGGAGTTCACTCAGACTCACGTCCATCAAGTCAGTGATGCCATCCAGCCATCTCATCCTCTGTCATCCCCTTCTCCTCCTGCCCCCAATCCCTCCCAGCATCAGAGTCTTTTCCAATGAGTCAACTTTTCGCATGATATGGCCAAAGTACTGGAGTTTCAGCTTTAGCATCATTCCTTCCAAAGAAATCCCAAGGCTGATCTCCTTCAGAATGGACTGGTTGGATCTCCTTGCAGTCCAAGGGACTCTCAAGAGTCTTCTCCCATTTTGATTTTTATGTCACAGAATATTTAATTTTCTTTTACTATATGGATTGCCACCTCTATTTGAATTCACCTTAAGCATATGACAAAAACCCTGCTCTGATCCTATGAGTAGAGGTAACCAACATGCCCCCTGTGAAACTGAATTTTTATTGTATGTGTGGAAAACACCACTGAATTTACTTTGTCTGTTTTGATCAATCCTTTTTAACTACCACTTTTCTAAAATGAATCCTGTGATAATTTGGCCTCATATATGAACTTCTGAAGGTGATAAAGCAATCATGAATTGAAGCTACTGACTCACTTTTTACAGCTTTCATTTCCTTGTCGCTTTTGACCCAGAGAAATTAGAGATGTTTTGAGGAGGTGGGAGGCAGTGAGAGCTTAGCCAGTACCCACAGAAAGATTGATGGTATTTTAAGGGCAGATGTCCTCTGCAGGGTCATTATAAATTCCAAAGACCAGCAAAACATCATCATTACTCATTATTGCTGAATTAAAACGTGGGTGTTCACCCCGAAGACTCTGGAAATGGTATCTGTTGCCCCATTTCCTCTGGATGCCTTAGGAGGTCACTTACCTGCCAGAGATTAGGCCGTTTCTTAGAGAATATCTTGCTGAGAACCTCACCCCCAGCTCCTTTCACAGAAGCAAACTTGGAAATTGATTACCAAGCAGTCTGAGGAGAGATCCCAGGGTCAGCCTCCCCTCCTTTCCCTTCCAACTCCAACTTCTTCAGTAACTCGCCCATTTCACTAATTTCCTGTATTTTAGCTCCCCCCACCCCCGCCAACTCTAAGAGTCTAATATTAAAATTCAAATCTCTTAGGATAACTATTACATGACGATGGATTTTCTGATAGAAGCAAGTAGGACATGCCTTTACCTATATTAAGAAAAACAAAAATTCAGTTGAATAGATTTAAAGATCAAATTGACTTTGGTGATTCATGAATTGGTCAGCATCCCATCCAGCAACAGAAGGGAGCTCTGCTGAGCTGTGGAAAAGAGGAAGGGGTTTTAGAGGTGGAAAGGGAGCTGTAAGGGGAAACTATTAGCAAAAAAAAAAATGCATTGTTTCAGGCAAGGTTGCCTTCCTAAGGGGACTGGAAGGAGTCTGTGGGTCTGTTGGGCAGATTATCTCACTAGTGCTGAACAGGTAATTCCAAGTTGACTGATTAAAGATTACATTCCTGAGAAAGGCTGAAACGGCAGTTAGGTTAAGTATTGAGTCTCAATTTCTGCCAAGCCCGGTGACTCCATTTTGGGCCTGTTTTCTCCTCTTTAATACCTGTTAGCCAGGGAAGTAAAGAGAGCTTATGGTTTTGGGTTCTGTAATTTTCTGAACTTTGAAATGTTCCTAATGCTGAAGCAGCATTATAGAAATAAGCAGAAACTGAACTCTTTATTCCTGGGTTCAAATCCTTCTCCTGTCACTAACTCTGGGGCAATTCTCTAATACTTTAGAGATTCAGTTCCACACCTATACCATGGGTATAGTAATACATATGCAAATGGATTAAATGTAAAAGTAGTATTTTTAAATGCTAGGGTTGGATATGGCACAATAAGACTCCCTGTTTTCTTTCTTCCTAAACTGAATAGCAGAATCTTTAGAGTTATTCTTTTTAAGTGAGACTGAGGCAGACAGAACCTTGTGCATCAGGACCCAGGAGAAAGGAGCAGTGACCTCACACGAGACTGACCCAGACTTGCCTATGAGTGTCCAGGAGTCTCCAGCAGAGGCATAGATCAGTGGTGGCCTGCTGCAGGGTTGGGGGCACTGAGTGTAGCAGTACATGCATGGGATCTTTTGAAGGAGGTCACCATTATCTTCATTACCTCCACCATAGTTTGGCCCCAGGTAAATAGCAGGGAAGGAACACAGCTCCACCCATCAAGAGAAAATTGGATTAAAGATTTACTGATGGTCCCGTGTACCAGAACAAGACCCAGTTTCCCCCTCAGTCAGTCTCTCCCACCAGTTCAGTTCAGTTCAGTAGCACAGTCATGTCCAGCACTTTGCGACCCTGTGGACTGCAGCACGCCAAGCTTCCCTGTCTATCACCAACTTAAACTCATGTCCATTGAGTTGGTGATACCATCCAACCATCTCATCCTCTGTCGTCCCTGTCTCCTCACACCTTCAGTCTTTCCCAGCATCAAGGTCTTTTCAAATGAGACAGCTCTTTGCATTAGGTGGCCAAAGTATGGAGTTTCACCTTCAACATCAGTCCTTCCAATGAGTATTCAGGACTGATTCTTGCTTTGAGAACCCCATGAACAGTATAAAAAGGCAAAAGATAGGACACTGAAAGATGAACTCCCCGGGTCATTGGTGCCGAATATGCTACTGGAGATCAGTGGAAAAATAACTCCAGACAGAATGAAGAGTCAGAGCCAAAGCAAAAACAACACCCAGTTGTGGGTATGACTGCTGATGGAAGCAAGGTCCGATGCTGTAAAGAACAATATTGCATAGGAACCTGGAATGTTAGGTCTATGAATCAAGGCAAATTAGAAGTGGTCAAATGACATGGCAAGAGTCAATGTCGACGTTTTAGGAATCAGTGAACTAAAATGGACTGGGATGGGTGAATTTAACTCAGATGACCATTATATCTACTACTGTGGGCAAGAATCCCTTAGAAGAAATGGAGTAGCCCTCATAGTCAACAAAAGGGTTGAAATACAGTACTTAGAATGCAATCTCAAAAATGACAGAATGATCTGTATTCATTTCCAAGGCAAACCATTCAATATCATGGTAATCCAAGTCTATGCCCCGACCAGTAATACTGAAGAAGCTGAAGTTGAACGGTTCTATAAAGACCTACAAGACCTTTTAGAACTAACACTCAAAAAAGATGTCCTTTTCATTGTAGGGGACTGGAATGCAAAAGTAGGAAGTCAAGAAGCACCTGGAGTAACAGGCAAATTTGGCCTTGGAGTACAGAATGAAGCAGGGAAAAATTTAATAGCATTAATAGAGTTTTGCCAAGAGAATGCACTGGTCATAGCAAACACCCTCTTCCAACAACACAACAGAAGACTCTGCACATGGACATCACCAGGTGCTCAACACAGAAATCAGATTGATTATATTCTTTGCAGCCAAAGATGGAGAAGCTCTACACAGTCAGCAAAAACAAGACCGGGAGCTGAATGTGGCTCAGATCATGAATTCTGTATTGCCAAATTCAGACTTAAATTGAAGAAAGTAGGGAAAACCACTAGACCATTCAGGTATGACCTAAATCAAATCCCGTATGATTATACAGTGGAAGTGAGAAATAGGTTTAAGGGACTAGATCTGATAGAGCATTTGATGAACTATGGATGGAGTTTCATGAATTGTACAGCAGACAAGGATCAAGACCATCCCCAAGAAAAAGAAATGCAGAAAAGCAAAATGGCTGTCTGGAGAGGCCTTACAAATAGCTGTGAAAATAAGAGAAGCAAAAAGCAAAGGAGAAAAGGAAAGATATACCCATTTGAATGCAGAGTTCCAAAGAATAGCACAGAGGGATAAGAAAGCCTTCCTCAGTGATCAGTTTAAAGAAATAGAGGAAAACAATAGGATGTGAAAGACTAGAGATCTCTTTAAGAAAATTAGGGATACCAAGGGAACATTTCATGCAAAGATGGGCTCAATAAAGGACAGAAATGGTATGGACCTAACAGAAGCAGAAGATATTAAGAAGAGGTTGCAAGAATACACAGAAGAACTATACAAAAAAGATCTTCATGGCCCAGATAATCAGGATGTTGTGATCACTGGCCTAGAGCCAGACATCCTGGAATGTGAAGTCAAATGGGCTTTAGGAAGCATCACTATGAACAAAGTTAGTGGAGGTGATGGGATTCCAGTTGACCTATTTCAAATCCTAAAAGATGATGCTGTGAAAGTGCTGCACTCAATTTGCCAGCTAATTTGGAAAACTCAGCAATGGCCACTGGACTGGAAAAGGTCAGTTTTCATTCCAGTCCCTAAGAAAGGCAAGGCCAAAGAATGCTCAAACAACTGCACAGTTAACACTCATCTCACATGCCAGTAAAATAATGCTCAAAATTCCCCAAGCAAGGCTTCAGCAATACGTGATCTGTGAACTTCCTGATATTCAAGCTGGTTTTAGAAAAGGCAGAGGAACGAGAGATCAAATTGCCAACATCCACTGGATCGTCAAAAAAGCAAGAGGGTTCCAGAAAAACATCTATTTCTGCTTTATTGACTATGCCAAAGCTTTTGACTATGCGGATCACAATAAACTGTGGAAAATTCTGAAAGAAATGGGAACACCAGACCACCTGACCTGCCTCTTGCGAAATCTGTATGCAGGTCAGGAAGCAAGAGTTAGAACTGGACGTTGAACAACAGACTGGTTCCAAATAGGACAAGGAGTACATCAAGGCTGTATATTGTCACCCTGCTTATTTAACTTCTATGCAGAGTACATCATGAGAAACGCTGGGCTGGAGGAAGCACAAGCTGGAATCAAGATCACCAGAAGAAATATCAATAACTTCAGATATGCAGATGACACCATATTGCAGAAAGTGAAGAACTTAAGAGCCTCTTGATGAAAGTGAAAGAGGAGAGTGAAAAAATTGACTTAAAGCTTAACATTCAGAAAACTAAGATAATGCCATCTGGTCCCATCAGTTCAGTTCAGTTGCTCAGTCGTGTCCGACTCTTTACAACCCCATGAATCGCAGCACTCCAGGCCTCCCTGTCCATCACCAGCTCCAGGAGTTCACTCCATCAAGTCAGTGATGCCATCCAGTCATCTCATCCTCTGTAGTCCCCTTCTCCTCCTGCCCCCAATCCCTCCCAGCATCAGAGTCTTTTCCAATGAGTCAAATCTTCACATGAGGTGGCGAAAGTACTAGAGTTTCAGCTTTAGCATCATTCCTTCCAAAGAAATCCCAGGGCTCATGTCCTTCAGAATGGACTGGTCCCATCACTTCATGGCAAATAGATGGGAAAACAGTGGAAACAGTGGCTGACTTTATTTTGGGGGGCTCCAAAATCACTTCAGATGGTGACTGCAGCCATGAAATTAAAAGACGCTTACTCCTTGGAAGGAAAGTTATGACCAACCTAGACAGCATATTAAAAAACAGAGACATTACTTTGCCAACAAAGGTCCATCTAGTCAATGCTATGGTTTTTCCAGTATTCATGTATGGATCATAAAGAGCTGGACTATAAAGAAAGCTGAGTGCTGAAGAATTGATGCTTTTAAACTGTGGTGTTGGAGAAGACTCTTGAGAGTCCCTTGGACTGCAGGGAGATCCAACCAGTCCATCCTAAAGGAAATTAGTCCTGAATATTCATTGGAAGGACTGATGTTGAAGCTGAAACTCCAATACTTCGGCCACCTGATGCAAAGATCTGAATCATTTGAAAAGACCCTGATGCTGGGAAAGACTGAGGGCAGGAGGAGAAGGGGCCGACAGAGGATGAGGTGATTGGATGGCATCACCAACTCAATAGACATGTGTTTGGGTAGACTCCGGGAATTGGTGATGGACAGGAAGGCCTGGTGTGCTGCAGTCCATGGGGTTGCAAAGAGTCGGACACGACTGAGTGACTGAACTGATCTGAGGCAGTTCTTTTCACACAGCTTGTAGGAAAAATGATCTATGAAGAATGTTAACCATAGGTGCTGTGCTTTCTTAATGTCTCATAAGGAATCCAGATAATGGGAAATTAATTCCAGTTATTCCTAAGTGCTGAGAGTTCCTTGTATATGCTTCTTGGGCAATTTTATTGCTGCCACTGATTCCCAAGTTCCCTTGCCCTACTTCTTCAGCTGCCCTGTCTTCCCTCCAAGTTAAGGAGCCAGAGAAACCCCTGACAGTGCTTCTGGTCACCTTTCCCTCCTCCTCCCCCACAGAAGGGGCAAGTCCTCCCCTCAGCGTTCCATGTTTTAAGTGGAACTGGCGGGAGACTGTTCAGTTAGACCTTTTCCCAGGGCCCTGATTTCCTCAGGAATGTGGTTACAGGGAGTGTATCATCCAAAAGTTTCCTTCTCCTGTCTCTTGAGGAGCAGCATCACTGCCTTTGCCCTGCCAGGTGTCTGGGGTAACCGGCCAGCTCATTGTCACGTCCACTTGCAGCCCTCTTCAAGGTCTCATCCCATAGGGTCGCAGAGAGTCAGACACAACTGAGTGACTGAAATGAGTGATCTTTAAGCAGCTTTCATCTTTTAGAATGACCTCTCTGAAGTTGGTCTCCCAGGAGGTTTACCCACTCATGCTAGTTCTCTCCCCAGAGGCCACAGAGAACAATTTAATTCCTCTTCTCTAACAATCTGTCTTATCCAGGGACAGCCCTCACATCCCCTCCAGGACTTTTCTTCTTTGGGCTCAATAGGCATAGTTTGTTCTGCTGTTGCTTTACACGATTACAGTTAGGTTTGTTGTTGCTTAGTCACTTAGTCATGACCAAGTCTTTTGTGATATCATGAACTGTAGCACACCAGGCTTCTTTTCCATGCAAGAACACTGGAATAGGCTGCCATTTCCTTCTCCAGGATATCTTCCTGACCCAGGGATCAAACTCAGGGCTCCTGCCACATTGCAGGCAGATTCTTTACCACTAGCCACTGGGGAGGACCTCCTATGGTTCAAATCCCTTCACCATTCTGATCCTTCTCTCTGATTGATCTTTTATGCATGTATCTTGTGAGTGTGGAATCCGACCAACATAGCTCAAGGTCCCCTCTGAGTGGGGATGGGCAGAGTAAAATCTTGTCCCTCTGTCCGCTCTGTGCATGCTGCACAGTTCTTATGGCAGACCAGGTGTGTGGGTCACACTTAACTCCTGCTGAGTCTGCCTGCTCATGTCCACACTCCCTGAATCCTCTTTGCTGTGCGCTGGTACCATGCCTTTTCCCCACCTTGTTCTTGCTCAGTTGTTTTCGACCAGAGTGCTGGGCAGTGTGTTGACTCCAGCTGAGTTTTACTGGTTGGATACATTCCATCATAATCTATCGCTTCAGACTCTCAGGGTCTTTCTGAGTCTTGGAGTCTGTTGTCCAATATACGTGCTCTCTGTCCTGCCCTGTATCATATGCAGATATGTTGAAAAGGGACTGTTTTCCATTGGGAAAATGAGAAACATTCTGATCAGCAACACAGTTTTTACAGCTAAATGAACTCTTCTGAAAAGAAATTACCCTTTTGGGAGCTTGTTTCCCTATTTGTATAAGGAGGGATTTGAACAGATGGTCTATAAGACTTCCTCCAGCTCTATGCATTCATGTTATCTCCATTGTACAGAAATAAATATCCTTATTGCCAGTCATGATTTATCACCCTTAAAGCTAGTGTTGGCACATTTTAAAAAGTATATATATTTTTGATGCAGTATGTGAAAATGGGCTGTGTTCATGTTGATTTCCAGTCAGAGAATATATTTTACCTGTAATGTATAGTGAAGTTTCTGTCATAATCTAATCTTAGTTGTTAAAATATAAAAGTCTTATTTCATCAGTGGTTACACCATTTTTTAAACTTGTTTTTAATTAAATGATAATTGCTTTACAGTATTGCATTGGTTTCTACCAAACATCAACATGAATCAGTCATGTCCACCCCCATTTGAACCTCCTTCCAATCTCCTTCCCCATCTTACCCCTCTAGGTTGATACAGAGCTCCTGTTTGAGTTCCCTGAGTCATACAGCAAATTCCCATTGGCTGTCTATTTTACATATGGTAATATAAGTGTCCATGTTTTTCTCTCCATACCTCCCACCCTGTCCTTCTCCCACTCCCCGCAGCCGTGTCCATAAGTTGGTTCTCAATGTCTGTGTGTCCACTGCTGCTCTGCAAGTAGATTCATCAGTACTCTCTTTCTAGATCCCATATATATAAATTGTTTTTCTCTTTCTAACATACTTCACTCTGTATAATAGGCTCTAAGTTCATCCACCTCATTAGGACTGACTCAAATATGTTCCTTTTTATGGCTGAGTAATATTCCACTGTATATGTAAGTGGTTATACCTTAAATGGGAAGATGGGGTAAATGTGATGGTTTATCAGTGGAAAATAAAACTAATTTGGCTGATTCTAGAAAAAGTCAGTTGGATATTGTGCTTTGGTACTATAAAATTATTCTTACCTATTTTATTTTTTCCAGTTTTATACAGTTACCATAGCACTGCTTAAGCTTAAAGTTTTATAGCAAAATTATTTGACTTACATATATCATGGAGTGATTACAGTAAGTTAACGTCCATCATCTCATGTGTGCATGCATTCATGCATACATGCATAGTCATGTCTGACTCTTTGTGACCCCATAGACTGCAGCCCACTAGGCTTCTCTGTCCATGGGATTTTCCAAGCAAGAATAGTGGAGTAGGTTGCCATTTCCTACTCTAGGGTATCTTCCTGACCAAGGGATCTAACCCACATCTCCTGCATTAGCAGGAGGATTCTTTACTACTGGTACCACCTAGGAAGCCTCATTTCATATGTCATATAGATAAAAACAAACAAATGTGTATTTTTTTCCTTGGATGAGAACTCTTAGGATCAATCTATTCTCTTAACTTTCATGTGTACCATATCATGTTAACTATAGTCTTCATGTTGTACATTACATTTCCAGGATTTATGTATCTTAAAACTGGAAGTTTGTAACTTTGACCACCTTCATCCAATTCCCTCTGACCCCACAATGGTAATCACAAATTTGACCTCTTTTCTGTGTGTGTAGGTTTTGTTTAGTTCCAAATTCTACATATAAGTGAGACCATATAGATGTGTCTTTCTTTGTGTTACTTATTTCATTTAGCATAATGCCCTCAAAATCCATCCATGTTGTCAAAAATGCCAGGATTCCTCCTTTTCTTGTGGCTGAATTATATATATATATATATATATATTTTCTACTTTTTTCTATTTTTAAGTCTGAGAACCTCTTACTTGAATTAAATGGATTGAACATTATCAGTTTTTTTAGAAAGTAATAAGCCCTGGAAGTCAGCAGATTGTTCGGATTATATTCTTATTTTAGTGACTTAATGCAGATTAACCAGGTTTTGCTAAAATGTTTACCTGTTTTTCCTAAGAGCTTCCAATCCAACTGGCAGAGAGAAACCACATAGTTCTGTTAGGCAAAGGTAGAAAGGCACCTAGGAATTTGTCATGTGCTTGATTACTTTGACCTGGTGAACTTTGCTAATAAATGCAGCAGGGCAACATCTAAGTCTCCCTTTTCCTTGATGTAGCAGAATGCCTGACTGGTCATGTCATCTATTGGAAATGAAGGTTGATTGGTTTCCATAATGAAATATTTTAATTAAGCTTTTTCCCAGATTACTTTAAACTCTGTTATATCCCATTCATCTTTAAAACCCATCATCCTTACGTCCACAATTTTCAGATCTAAATTATGCCTGCATCTAAGAAACATGGGCCCTGATTTTTAAGAGATATTCAATAAATACCAGCAATTATACCCACTCCAGTGTTCTTGCCTGGAGAGTCCCATAGTCGGTGGAGCCTGGTGGGCTGCCATCTGTGGGGTTGCACAGAGTCGGGCATGACTGAAGCGACTTGGCAGCAGCAGCATACCAACATGTAGAATTTTTTTTTTTTTTTTTTTTTTTTTTTAATTTTATTTTTTAAAAAAAAATCACATGCTCCCCATCCTGAACCCTCCTCCCTCCCAACCTCCCCATACCATCCCCCTGGGCCTTCCCAGCGCACCAGCCCCAAGCATCCAGCATCGTGCACTGAACCTGGACTGGCATCTCGTTTCATACATGACATTTCACATGTTTCAATGACATTCTCCCAAATCTTCCCACCCTCTCCCACAGAGTCCATAAGACTGTTCTATACATCAGTGTCTCTTTTGCTGTCTCGTACACAGGGTTATCGTTACCATCTTTCTAAATTCCATATACATGCGTTAGTATACTGTATTTATGTTTTTCCTTCTGGCTTACTTCACTCTGTATAATAGTCTCCAGTTTCATCCACCTCATTAGAACTGATTCAAATGTATTCTTTTTAATGGCTGAGTAATACTCCATTGTGTATATGTACCACAGCTTTCTTATCCATTCATCTGCTGATGGACATCTAGGTTGCTTCCATGTCCTGGCTATTATAAACAGTGCTGCGATGAACATTGGGGTACACGTGTCTCTTTCAATTCTGGTTTCCTCAGTGTGTATGCCCAGCAGTGGGGTTGCTGGATCATAAGGCAGTTCTATTTCCAGTTTTTTAAGGAATCTCCACACTGTTCTCCATAGTGGCTGTACTAATTTGCATTCCCACCAACAGTGTAAGAGGGTTCCCTTTTCTCCACACCCTCTCCAGCATTTATTATTTGTAGACTTTTGGATCGCAGCCATTCTGACTGGTGTGAAATGGTACCTCATAGTGGTTTTGATTTGCATTTCTCTGATAAAGAGTGATGTTGAACATCTTTTCAAGTGTTTGTTAGCCATCTGTATGTCTTCTTTGGAGAAATGTCTATTTAGATCTTTGGCCCATTTTTTGATTGGGTCATTTATTTTTCTGGAGTTGAGCTGTAGGAGTTGCTTGTATATTTTTGAGATTAGTTGTTTGTCGGTTGCTTCATTTGCTATTATTTTCTCCCATTCTGAAGGCTGTCTTTTCACCTTGCTAATAGTTTCCTTTGATGTGCAGAAGCTTTTAAGTTTAATTAGGTCCCATTTGTTTATTTTTGCTTTTATTTCCAATATTCTGGGAGGTGGGTCATAGAGGATCCTGCTGTGATGTATGTCAGAGAGTGTTTTGCCTATGTTCTCCTCTAGGAGTTTTATAGTTTCTGGTCTTATGTTGAGATCTTTAATCCATTTTGAGTTTATTTTTGTATATGGTGTTAGAAAGTGTTCTAGTTTCATTCTTTTACAAGTGGTTGACCAGATTTCCCAGCACCACTTGTTAAAGAGATTGTCTTTAATCCACTGTATATTCTTGCCTCCTTTGTCAAAGATAAGGTGTCCATATGTGCGTGGATTTATCTCTGGGCTTTCTATTTTGTTCCATTGATCTATATTTCTGTCTTTGTGCCAGTACCATACTGTCTTGATAACTGTGGCTTTGTAGTAGAGCCTGAAGTCAGGTAGGTTGATTCCTCCAGTTCCATTTTCTTTCTCAAGATCGCTTTGGCTATTCGAGGTTTTTTGTATTTCCATACAAATTGTGAAATTATTTGTTCTAGCTCTGTGAAGAATACTGTTGGTAGCTTGATAGGGATTGCATTGAATCTATAAATTGCTTTGGGTAGTATACTCATTTTCACTATATTGATTCTTCCAATCCATGAACATGGTATATTTCTCCATCTATTAGTGTCCTCTTTGATTTCTTTCACCAGTGTTTTATAGTTTTCTATATATAGGTCTTTAGTTTCTTTAGGTAGATATATTCCTAAGTATTTTATTCTCTTCGTTGCAATGGTGAATGGAATTGTTTCCTTAATTTCTCTTTCTGTTTTCTCATTATTAGTGTATAGGAATGCAAGGGATTTCTGTGTGTTGATTTTATATCCTGCAACTTTACTATAATCATTGATTAGTTCTAGTAATTTTCTGGTGGAGTCTTTAGGGTTTTCTATGTAGAGGATCATGTCATCTGCAAATAGTGAGAGTTTTACTTCTTCTTTTCCAATTTGGATTCCTTTTATTTCTTTTTCTGCTCTGATTGCTGTAGCCAAAACTTCCAAAACTATGTTGAATAGTAATGGTGAAAGTGGGCACCCTTGTTTTGTTCCTGACTTTAGAGGAAATGCTTTCAATTTTTCACCATTGAGGATAATGTTTGCTGTGGGTTTGTCATATATAGCTTTTATTATGTTGAGGTATGTTCCTTCTACTCCTGCTTTCTGGAGAGTTTTTATCATAAATGGGTGTTGAATTTTGTCAAAGGCTTTCTCTGCATCTATTGAGATAATCATATGGTTTTTATTTTTCAATTTGTTAATGTGGTGTATTACATTGATTGATTTGCGGATATTGAAGAATCCTTGCATCCCTGGGATAAAGCCCACTTGGTCATGGTGTATGATCTTTTTAATGTGTTGTTGGATTCTGATTGCTAGAATTTTGTTTAGGATTTTTGCATCTATGTTCATCAGTGATATTGGCCTATAGTTTTCTTTTTTTGTGGCATCTTTGTCAGGTTTTGGTATTAGGGTGATGGTGGCCTCATAGAATGAGTTTGGAAGTTTACCTTCCTCTGCAATTTTCTGGAAGAGTTTGAGCAGGATAGGTGTTAGCTCTTCTCTAAATTTTTGGTAGAATTCAGCTGTGAAGCCGTCTGGACCTGGGCTTTTGTTTGCTGGAAGATTTTTGATTACAGTTTCAATTTCCATGCTTGTGATGGGTCTGTTAAGGTTTTCTATTTCTTCCTGGTCGAGTTTTGGAAAGTTGTACTTTTCTAAGAATTTGTCCATTTCTTCCTCGTTGTCCATTTTATTGGCATATAATTGTTGATAATAGTCTCTTATGATCCTTTGTATTTCTATGTTGTCTGTTATGATCTCTCCACTGTCATTTCTAATTTTATTGATTTGATTTTTCTCCCTTTGTTTCTTGATGAGTCTGGCTAATGGTTTGTCAATTTTATTTATCCTTTCAAAGAACCAGCTTTTGGCTTTGTTGATTTTTGCTATGGTCTCTTTTGTTTCTTTTGCATTTATTTTTTTTTTTACTCTAAATCAGTATTTCTTAAACTGCGGTTCTTGGACCAATGCAGTTAGTATCAGCATCACCTAGGAACTTGTTCAAACTGCAGAGTCACAGGCCCAGACTTGCTGATTCAGAAGCAATGTAGTGTGGTCAGCAATTTTTTTTTTTTTTTTAAGCAGCTTCTCCAGATCATTCTCACACAAGCTAAAGTTTGAGAATCACAGATCTGAATTATTTAATTACCATTTATGGTATATTTAATTACCATTAATAAAAAAATATCTTCAGGTTGATGTATATTGAAAAATCTAAACCCAGATTGAATAAGGATGGCTAAACACCTTCCTTTTCTGTTTTATCAATTACGATTTGCTTATGAAAACATTTTTAAATACTGTTTATATTTCAGATTGCCAAAATAAAGGAGCATATCTGAAGTAATTTGTTGCCTTGCAAAGTTAGTAAGGAACTATAACACACATTTGTGATAAATGAAGTAGCATAACTGTGTAATTCAGTATTTTCCCCTGAATTTAGCATCTTAGAAGATGCTCAAAAATTTACTAAAGGAAGAAGTTTGTAATGGATCACAACAGTGGTGAATGATCAGAGGCAATTTTGATGACCTCATATAGAACCATAGTGGTTCTATATTAATCATTAATCATCTGTTTAACCAGAAAGTATATTTGTGTACACTTTGCTGGGTAACTGCAGAAACATGAGTCAGGGGTCTTTTGTAACAACAGCATCAAAGTTCAAATTAGTTCAAAGAGATAACAGAATTTATTGACTCATGTAAATGAAAAGTCCAATGATGGGTATTAAGCCTCATATCCAGGCTTCAGATAATATCACCAGAAATCATTGCACTGTATTCTCAGCTGTGCTTCTCTTTGGGTTATTTTATTCTTAGGCAAGATTATAGAAATGGTAGTAAATAGGATTATCTGCAGTGCTATTTTCTAGGCTTGTTGTTGTTCAGTCACTCAATCATGTCTGACTCTGCGACCCCATGGATGCAGGCTTCCCTGTCTTTCACCATCTCCCAGAGCTTACTCAAACTCATGGCCATTGAGTCAGTGATGCCATCCAACCATCTCATCCTCCATCGTCCCCCTTCTTTTGCCTTCAGTCTTTCCCAGCATCAGGATATTTTGATATATAATGAGTTGGCAGCTTTACCTAAAACTATGGATCATGAATGAAAAAAGAGTGGTTTACCAAAGGAAAATCAGGACAAGATGCCAGAGAATGGTAGGAAGCTTGCCTAGGCAAGTAAAAAAAAAAAAAAAAATACAGAGATATTGTACTAAAAGGCAATAATAGAAAGATTTCCCCCCAAGTGCATTATCTAGAAGGTGTACTTACTTTTATACCAGAAATAGCTGTCTGATTTGGGGGTAGGAAGTGCTAGATGGGTATTAGCAGCTCTATTTTTGAGGATGTGCTCTGTCCTGATCAAGGTCTGGACTTTGCCAACCTTCACCCATTGTCTTGTTTGCAGATTTAACAACTTGGTTTCTAACATTTTTACTTTGAATTTAACATAGCAATTGAAGAATTGAGATAGAGAAGGAGAAAGTATTTTAAAATTTTAATTCATATATGACTATAAGTAATATAGAAGTTATGTCTGTTTCCATCATTAATATATTTAGCAGTATACAAGTAATTTAAATGTATTATAATATATAATTATAAAATAAATGAAAAAGAAGAGTTAAAAATACTTATACATGTTCTTCATTATATGTTAGCATTTTGGTTTGTTTTCTTATAGTACTTTTTTCTTGTATATTTTCCTTAATTATAATAATGTAACATGATTACACATCCATATCTTTGAAAAATAATACGTATAAAATCATGTTACTCTTTAAAATTTAACATTTCATCATAAAAATCTACCACAACAGTACATTCTTTTCATAACTGTCATTTTAATGGCTGTATAATATCCTGTCAATGTTACGTCATTGTGTGACTCTTTTGATGAACATTTAGAGTGTGGTAATTTTTCAGTTAACTTAGTTTCATTGTCATTTTCATGTCCTCCAAGAAGAGATGTAGCTGGCGCTTATAGATGGTAAATCCATGTCTTTCTATTTGACATATTCTAAGTGTAAACATCTCCTGGAAGCCTAGAAGTGCATCCATGGTGTGGTCTTTTCTGGGTGGGGACGATGGGCTCCGTCTTTGGTGGTTCCATTTGATCTTTTCCCAGAAGTAATCCTATGCGATTATGTCTGGCACATTAGATGCATAGTAAGTGAAAATGGGCCCTTAAAGCACTGGTGCCAACAGAATCCCTTCTGGCACCATCTGCCGATGGTCAGTAGTGGTGATGAGTGTGAGGTTAGGTGTCCTAACTTTCCAAAGAAGAACTTAACAGATTTTCACTGCCTCTCTTACCGAGTTCGTTGTATTGTCTTCCCCTTCTTTAATGTAAGAGGAACAGCTATAAGTTTTCAAAAGAAGACTGATTTCAGTCTTTGGAGATTCCTAAAGTTGTTGGAATTTTGACTATCCTAATTCAAGCCTAATTAATGAATGGCAGTTCTGTGACTTGTACATGAATGAAACTCAGTAAAATTTTCAATGAACTGCATTATAATAGTTGTAGTTATCTATCCTTAGAATGCCTAGAGGCTTCTAATTATAGTGGACTGCATTCTCATCTTTCCTAATTTATAATGTCAAGATGTGTTTAGTTTTAATACACTAAGCCATGGGGAAAAGACTTGGGATCAAAAGTTAAATGGTTAAGTGTTTTTTAAAAGGTTCATTTTTCCCATATATCATTATTAAACATGTGAGGAAGCTTATAAAAATTCTTCCCTTATTGCATTTTATCATTCATTAGGGGAATATGATGACTTGATAGTTTGAAACATAAATATTAAAGAGAATATACACATGTATGTAATGCCCCTGCTCCCTGCCCTAGTTAATTGATAAAAATGAACTTTCAAAAACCTGAATGTTGTAACTACTGGAAGGAAGTGATAGGGAGTCTCCTACAACCATTTTCTGTCAATTCTGTTCAAGTTCACTCCATAGAGACAACTTTATCATATGAAAATACTTGGTCTCTCTTCCCCTTCCCATCCCTTTCCTTCTCATTTCCCTTCCTCCTTTCTTTGCTCCTTTTCTCCCATCTCTTTTTGCCCTTCCTTTTGTCTCCAGGAATATTGTTTCAGTTTATCAATATTCTCTTAGCTATAGGAGGGATACATAAGAAGCAGATACAAAAGAAGCATTTGGACATTTTCCTTAGCAATCCTTGAAAGGAAGCCATTTGCCTCTGTTGGAATGCTGAAACTTTAACCAGGCAGGGCTGTCAGATGTGTATGAATCTTAAACTGATGGAGGGAAAAGTTTCAGTATGAGAACACCTGTTTAGTTAGTAGCCTGTCAGGCATAGAACCGTCCTGACTTATCCCTGAGTACCTTAAACTTTCTTGGGTCATGGATTACTTTGAAAATATAATGAAAGCTCTAAATTCTCTTACTTGAAAATGCACTCATTGTGTATCTATGCAACATTTCTCAAATAATTTTATGGGATCCCAGAACTCCTGAAGTTTATTCATAAGTCCCATACCCCTGAAGTAAGAATCCCTGAATACTCCCATGCATTTTTGCTCAATTTCTGAAATGCCATATTGATTGACTTTCTGTGGCTGAGAGGTCAATGGAAGGAAGCTATTTCAGGATAAACAAGACTTTCCCAGTACACTTTAAATTATGCCATCTTGACAGCTACCTACATAGATGTGTGATTGGGCTTTCTGGTTTGGGAGAAGGAGATAATAGTATATAATCCACTTATTGACTCAAAGCTTAACGGATGAGATAGACTGGTCCAGTCCATATTGAACCACAACAGGAATCCAGGATCTTATCAACATGTAATGTGCCAGTGGGTCTGCCCTTTATATTAGCAAATACAGTGAAGCATTGGAGTTTGTGCTGGGAGCATCTTGGTTGGATGATTCTCTCAAATCTGATATTCTGTCTCCCTAGGTTTATTTTCTTTGGGGACTCATAATGAATGCCAGACCCAAATTTATTGGTGGAAGCCAGAAAATTTACATTCTTCTCTAACCTGTTTTATACCAATTGAATAATTCAGGCCACCATTGGTTTATGCAAAGGTTCTTAACAATCTGGCATGTTTCTGTCAGGAAGAGAGATTCCTCTCCCCAAACTTCAGAAGTCTTGTCATTATAACAAGAAATAGTAATCCATATTTAGTGTCCCCAGATATCATCAAGCTTTTATATCCAGTGGTCCTAGTTTCTAACTTACTCATTTTAGAATGTAAGACTTTTAAAGTTTCCTTCCCAGTAAGCAGTGCTAGCCAATAATACAGTATTATTCAGTCCTGTTTTTTTTACCCAAAGTAAACATTTTTAATAGGAATGGACATACTCATGCAATGAAGCTGTTCATAGTTTTGTAAATAAAACAATAAAGACTTCATATCATGAATATCTCTAGCAGCTGCCATCAGTCTTCCATGCATATTCCCTCAAATCCCTTTGCTATTTTCATGCATGCTCATAACAGCTAGTACCTGTGTCTCTTGGTTGGCAGACTGCCATCAAGTTTTCCTACCTGTAAGGAGAAATATTTGCATCTTCCCAGGGGCAGCCCTTAATCAATGAAAGACTTGAGGACCAGTAATCAAGTCTCTAGCTGACTTGACCTTGATGGATTGACCTCAGGTTCTCTCCAATGAGACTTTGTCTAGTATTACACCCTTGCTTTGCCTCCTTCCTTGATTATTCCCACCTTCCTACTCACCTACTGGATTCTCCGTAGAATACTTTCTAATCATTTCCATACACATCCTCGTCTCATTATCTCCTTCTGGGAAACTCAACATAGACAGTGAGTGTCCTTTAAAATTATAAAGATTGATGCATGTGTATTTTAGGAAAAGAAAAGAAAAACTGTAAAGAAGTCAAAGAAAAAATACTCCAGATCCTATCACTCAGAGTTAATGACTATAAGCATATTGGTATGTACCTTTTTCTTTTTCCTGTGTGTTTGTATTTTTCGTAATTTTCAAAACTAGGATCATATCAGAACAGTGTTTCTTCTTTTCTTTCCCCCAAGTTGAAGTGGTTTCTGTGACATTCTCTTATATAATGATTCTCAACTATAGCATGCCAAGGGGTCTATTAGTGACTGAGAAAGAGATGATGTTGAAATGAACATGTAACGTATAGCCCTGCTACAAATACATAGAGTTGGAGACCTTTTTTATGGGGTAAATATCAATCAAGTGAGTCACCAACAGAGAAATGTTAATAACTCACTGTATAGTATTTTACTCATTAGTGAATATACCACAATTTATTTACATTCCTGTTATTTTGGATTTAGTTTGTTTCTGTGACTACTTTTAATATGTATAGATATAAGGAGGGCAGGGCAACCCATTGTAATATTCATGCTTGGAGAATCCCATGGACAAGGAGCCTGGCAAGCTATAGTCCATGTGGTCGCAAAGAATCAGACACAACTGAGTATGCGTAACTGCAACTCTTATGCCTGAATTCTTATTCCTGATTAACAGCAAGGCATTCAGATCAGATCAGATCAGTCACTCAGGCATGTCCGACTCTTTGCGACCCCATGAACTGTAGCACGCCAGGCCTCCCTGTCCATCACCAAATCCCAGAGTTCACTCAGACTCACGTCCATCGAGTCAGTGATGCCATCCAGCCATCTCATCCTCTGGCATCCCCTTCTCCTCTTGCCCCCAATCCCTCCCAGCATCAGAGTCTTTTCCAATGAGTCAACTCTTCACATGAGGTGGCCAATGTACTGGAGTTTCAGCTTTAGCATCATTCCTTCCAAAGAAATCCCAGGGCTGATCTCCTTCAGAATTGACTGGTTGGATCTCCTTGCAGTCCAAGGGACTCTCAAGAGTCTTCTCCAACACCACAGTTCAAAAGCATCAATTCTTCGGCACTCAGCCTTCTTCACAGTCCAACTCTCACATTCATACATAACCACAGGAAAAACCATAGCCTTGACTAGACGAACCTTTGTTGGCAAAGTAATGTCTCTGCTTTTGAATATGCTATCTAGGTTGGTCATAACTTTCCTTCCAAGGAGTAAGCGTCTTTTAATTTCATGGCTGCAGTCACCATCTGCAGTGATTTTGGAGCCCAGAAAAATAAAGTCTGACATTGTTTCCACTGTTTCCCCAACTATTTGCCATGAAGTGATGGGACCAGATGCCATGATCTTCGTTTTCTGAATGTTGAGCTTTAAGCCAACTTTTTCACTCTCGACTTTCACCTTTAACAAGAGGCTTTTTAATTCCTCTTCACTTTCTGCCATAAGGGTGGTGTCATCTGCATATCTGAGGTTATTGATATTTCTCCCGGCAATCTTGATTCCAGTTTGTGTTTCTTCCAGTCCAGCATTTCTCATGATGTACTCTGCATAGAAGTTAAATAAACAGAGTGACAATGTACAGCCTTGACGTACTCCTTTTACTATTTGAAACCAGTCTGTTGTTCCATGTCCAGTTCTAACTGTTGCTTCCTGACCTGCATACAAATTTCTCAAGAGGCAGATCAGGTGGTCTGGTATTCCCATCTCTTTCAGAATTTTCCACAGTTTATTGTGATCCACACGGTCAAAGGCTTTGGCATAGTCAATAAAGCAGAAATAGATGTTTTTCTGGAACTCTCTCGCTTTTTCCATGATCCAGCGGATGTTGGCAATTTGATCTCTGGTTCCTCTGCCTTTTCTAAATCCAGCTTGAACATCAGGAAGTTCACGGTTCACATATTGCTGAAGCCTGGCTTGGAGAATTTTAAGCATTACTTTACTAGCATGTGAGATGAGTGCAATTGTGTGGTAGTTTTAACATTCTTTGGCATTGCCTTTCTTAGGGACTGGAATGAAAACTGACCTTTTCCAGTCTTGTGGCCACTGCTGAGTTTTCCAGATTTGTTGGCATATTGAGTGCAGCACTTTCACAGCATCGTCTTTCAGGATTTGGAATAGCTCAACTGGAATTCTATCACCTCCACTAGCTTTGTTCGTAGTGATGCTTTCTAAGGCCCACTTGACTTCACATTCCAGAATGTCTGGCTCTAGGTCAATGATCACACCATCGTGATTATCTGGGTCGTGAAGATCTTTTTTGTACAGTTCTTCTGTGTATTCTTGCCATCTCTTCTTAATATCTTCTGCTTCTGTTAGGTCCATACCATTTCTGTCCTTTATCGAGCCCATCTTTGCATGAAATGTTCCTTTGGTATCTCTGATTTTCTTGAAGAGATCTCTAGTCTTTCCCATTCTGTTGTTTTCCTCTATTTCTTTGCATTGATTGCTGAAGAAGGCTTTCTTATCTCTTCTTGCTATTCTTTGGAACTCTGCATTCAGATGTTTATGTCTTTCCTTTTCTCCTTTGCTTTTCGCTTCTCTTATTTTCACAGCTATTTGTAAGGCCTCCCCAGACAACCATTTTGCTTTTTTGCATTTCTTTTCCATGGGAATGGTCTTGATCCCTGTCTCCTGTACAATGTCACGAACCTCATTCCATAGCTCATCAGGCACTCTATCTATCAGATCTAGTCCCTTAAATCTATTTCTCACTTCCACTGTATAATCATAAGGGATTTGATTTAGGTCATACCTGAATGGTCTAGTTGTTTTCCCTACTTTCTTCAATTTAAGTCTGAATTTGGCAATAAGGAGTTCATGGTCTGAGCCACAGTCAGCTCCTGGTCTTGTTTTTGCTGACTGTATAGAGCTTCTCTATCTTTGGCTGCAACGAATATAATCAATCTGATTTCAGTGTTGACCATCTGGTGATGTCCATGTGTAGAGTCTTCTCTTGTGTTGTTGGAAGAGGGTGTTTGTTATGACCAGTGCATTTTCTTGGCAAAACTCTATTAGTCTTTGCCCTGCTTCATTCCGTATTCCAAGGCCAAATTTGCCTGTTACTCCAGGTGTTTCTTGACTTCCTACTTTTGCATTCCAGGCCCCTATAATGAAAAGGACATCTTTTTTGGGTGTTAGTTCCAAAAAGTCTTGTAGGTCTTCGTAGAACCGTTCATCTTCAGCTTCTTCAGCGTTACTGGTTGGGGCATAGACTTGGATTACTATGATATTGAATGGTTTGCCTTGGAAACGAAGAGAGATCATTCTGTTGTTTTTGAGATTGCATCCAAGTACTGCATTTTGGACTCTTTTGTTAACCGTGATGGCTACTCCATTTCTTCTGAGGGATTCCTTCCTGCAGTAGTAGATATAATGCTCATCTGAGTTAAATTCACCCATTCCAGTCCATTTCAGTTTGCTGATTCCTAGAATGTCGACATTCACTCTTGCCATCTCTTGTTTGACCACTTCCAATTTGTCTTGATTCATGGACCTGACATTCCAGGTTCCTATGCAATATTGCTCTTTACAGCATTGGACCTTGCTTCTATCACCAGTCACAGCCACAGCTGGGTATTGTTTTTGCTTTGGCTCCATGCCTTCATTCTTTCTGGAATTATTTCTCCACTGATCTCCAGTAGCATATTGGGCATCTACTGACCTGGGGAGTTTCTCTTTCAGTATCCTATCATTTTGCCTTTTCATACTGTTCATGGGGTTCTCAAGGCAAGAATACTGAAGTGGTTTGCCATTCCCTTCTCCAGTGGACCACATTCTGTCAGATCTCTCCACCATGACCCGCCCATTATGGGTTACTAAATATCTCAGGAGTAAAAATTTACAGTCCATTTTTTACTCTCTCTTTTCCTCCCATGGAGTGTCACACCCACGTATTCTATTATTGAAGTACCTCTGAACTCATCCTCTGTTCTCTGTTTTCTCTGCCAATGTGCAAGTGAGTGTTTTGATTATCTCTCATCCAGATTACTGAAATGGCCCTCTGCAATCAGCTTTTTCCTATCATAGTTGTAATAATTAGGATACACTTGGCTGCAAGTAAGAGAAAATTCAGCTCTAGCTATCATAAGTTTCAAAGGATTCCAGAAATTGGCTGGACTTCTGCCCATAATTTGATTAATTTTCAGGTTCCATTTTTTAATAATTTTATTGCCTTTGCCCTTTTTCATGTGCTATTATTATTCTAAAATGGCTTCCCTCAGGGTAGATAAATGGTTGTAGCAGATCTGAGCTTCACATTCACTTGCTACATCACCCAACATTTCTCAGAGGAGTCCCTGAAAATACTGAACCATCTTTCATGAAAGTCCCTATGGAACCTCCCCTTTCTGAACCTACCTTTGATTATATTCTCTTTCCTAAATCAGTCCCTGTGGCCACAGGAAAGTCATGTACTAAGTAGGTTTATTCTTGGTATAGGTTGAGCAATCACTAGGACAAGGGAGTTGATATAGCCCTCAATAGATAAGACAGATTAGGATTGCTGTCCCTGAAAAATGGATCAACACTGACCAATCCAGTGACTTCCACATATTAATATCTGAAAGATGAAATCAGTGGTATGTAGATAGCCACAGAGTCCTCCATACTAGAATAGATCACAGTGACGCTTAGAGATGACATAGTATATTATATGCAACATGTGTGATTTCTTGGTTGTAGTTCTTAGAAATGGTCACCCTTGTCTGACACAAAGTAGGTCTTTAGTAAATATGCAATGAATTTATATGCTTTAATGAGTTGAAGTAAAATAAAGTGATTTAAAGAATTTTTTTAACTTTGATTTTCAAAGTTAATTTTTCATTTGGAGTCATTGTTTAACTTTTTAATAACATCTTTTTTTCATACAGTGATTTTGTCATATTCAGTTATCCATGATTTTACATACTTTTTGCATGCCATTACCAGAGGAAACTAATAATTGGTTGTACATATGTCTATTTTCTGTTATAATGTAGATATTGGTCCCAAGGGCAAGATTCATGATTTGGTTGGACAGATCAACAAGTATACTTAAAGTTATATGAGTTTTTCAAGTCCCATGATTAAATAGGAGCAAATCTTGTTGTATTGTATTTGAAATAACAATTTCAAAGATCTCAAAAGCAAGATCCTGTAGTGAAGAGGCCAGGCTCCACTGGGCAGAGAGCTCTCTTTCATTTTAATATGCCAGATGAATAGACAGTCTGCTGATGTTCTCAACAGTGCATCTTCTTCTTTGGTGATTGTGCAATGAATGTCTCCAGTTAAATTAGAGCTATTGTTGGAGCTCATTTTTTTTCCCTTCTCTGAAAATGCATTTTTTTCTGAAAATATATTTAACATTCACAACTCTCTGGCTTCTAGGTACAATCATCATAATGAGGTTGGACCTCCACATGTTTATGTAAATCTTAAAAACCATTTTTCTGTCTTTAAATTATGGTGACAAAAAAAGCAACTCATACATTTTTATCAGATCAGAGTTGTTTCATTGGGGTTGAAGAATTTTGATTGGGATCATGATCATATTGGGACTTTTGCCACTGCCTTTTGTGATATTTTAAAAGAATAGATAATACCTTTTTTAGATGCAGTTAAAGATAGTTATCATCAATTCCATAGAAATACAATGTTTGATAACTATTACAATACTTGGAAAAATTTCCACTTGGATTCCTATATTGAATTTGGATATCAAGAGTAAAATGATAGGATTCATTTAATTCCATTGCCCATTTACTGAGTACTTCTTATATGTCAGGCTCCATGCTAGATCCTAAGGACAGATCCATGAATGAGAGACATTTCTTTCTGTCAGTCACAGTCTAATGGGAGAGGGAGAGATGTACAGTACATTTCTAGTATGATACAGGGATATGTATAATAGCAAAATTATTGAAAAATATAGAAGTGAGGGTTATTCAGTCCATGGCTGAGGGGTAGAATGAAAGGATAATAAGGAAAGATTTGCCTGAATGGGTGGTATTGAACTATGCCTGTTCATGTTTAATCCTCTTAGTTCCTTGTAATACCCCATCATGGTTGCCTAGAGAAGACAGCCAAGAGTGAATTATGTTGACTTCCCTGGGATGGGTTTCATGAGCTGCTTTTTCACCATGTTCCTGTTAAGCAATAAGTTCTAGAATGCATACCCAGGAATATCATTATGCATGCATGTGAGCATACGTCTCCCTTTCTTAGAAAAGTAAGACCATTGCTGACACAGGCTCAGGCACAAGAAAAGTAACTAGCACAGCTGGTGTTCATAAGGTGGTCACCTTCTGTTTTTAGCTGTTGCTGCATTTCCAAGTGCAGTGTCACCTTAACCTTTCTGGTGAGTGCCAGTGGTACCATTTTATTTTATATCCATTGGCGCAATACAGGTTTGATCAAATTCTGAAGGTCGCTGATTTGGACTCTGGACTGTAAAGATAATCAGCATCTATTCTTGGATCGATTGTCCAATTTTTTAAATTGCTTTTACACTCTGTGTTATTTTCCTGTCACTAACTTGATGCCTGCCTCTTGGTGTTTTAACTCTTGGGAAAACTTTTGCTAAAAAGTGACATTCCTGATTAGACCTTTTGTAATATTTACCCAAGATATAAAGTTTAAAAAACAACAAAACAAACAATAATAAAAAATAGTAAATCTAAAGAGAATAAAACTGTGGCACAAAAGTCATCCTTTTGATTTTTTACATCTATTTCTTGGGAATAGTTATATTTGCAAGATAAGTTGAAGAAAATTAAAGTAGATGAATAACAGTGAGGAACTCACCAAAACATGACTGTCTAGTGTGGGCACTGAGGACCCAAGGTGGGTGAAGAGAAAACGCCAAGGGTCCTCACACATACAAAGGATAAAAATTACTATTATAATGATGTAGGGAGCTACAGAGGAATTTTTGACGCAGGAAATGGTGGAAAGCTATTAGGAGGAAGTCAAACACACAGTGGCGGGTTTTATTACCTGATTTTATTGTATCTAGCAGCTTTCCTTCAAAGGTCTTCTAATATCAGAGTTTTAACACTCTAGAGTTGTGAACCTTTAGAGCAGGAAGAGAACATTGAGATTATTTCACCAATAAGGGAATTAGCATGACCTGTTCAAGACTACACAGCTAGTTAGTGGTGCATTTAAGACCAGAACTGAAGTTTCCTGATGAATTGTCATAAGCTAGCAGTGGCACCCCACTCCAACACTCTTGCCTGGAGAATCCCACGGATGGAGGAGCCTGTTGGGCTGCAGTCCATGGGGTCTCGAAGAGTCGGACATGACTGAGCAATTTCACTTTCACTATTCACTTTCAGGCATTGGAGAAGGAAATGGCAACCGACTCCAGTGTTCTTGCCTGGAGAATCCCAGGGACCGGGGAGCCTGGTGGGCTGCTGTCTACAGGGTTGCAAAGAGTTGGACACGACTGAAGCGACTTAGCAGCAGCAGCAGCTTTCCATTATGAAATGTTTCTAAAACCCAGGGTACCAAGAGGATGAAAACTCTTAGATGCAGGTCGATTTGAAGCCATAGAATAGTACATAAGAGTACACAGTACATAGATTCTGGAGCAGGAATGCCCAATTGTAACCCTTGATCTTTCACTTACTATCAAGTTATGTAACCTTTCTGTGCCTGAATATGCAGAGGAAGACAAAATAATAGAAATTATCACATAGATTTTTTGGTTGAATAAAATTAATCTTTAGTATTGGGACCATATACATTGTAAGTGCAATATGTGTGTGTGTGTGTGTGTGTGTGTGTGTGAGATCACTCCATCGTTATCTTCATTATCTGTCACTTCTAAATTCCTAAGCCATATCCATAACCTCTTGGAGGCTCTTTGCCTTTCTTCATAGATGTGGAGGACTTACCAATGAGATGACTGGAGATAACCTTGTCAGCATCATTATGGTCAAAGTAAATGACCATACCAGTCACAGTTCAATCAGAGAGGCAGAACCAGTGGATTTGTTGTAGGAACTCAGCTTACACAGTTGTAGGGACTGGTTAAGCAGTCTGTAAGCCTCTGTAAGGGTGTTGTCTCTGCACCTGAGGCTGGAGCTTAAAGTTTACAGGGCAGGCAGTCAAAGAGGGAAGATCAGAAGTAAGCTGATGCCCTTATCTGTGAGATAGAATGCCATAACAATGAACTGAACCTAGTATTCTTGTGTCTGACCTTGGGTTCAAGAGTACCCTGCATGACCATTTGTCATAGATCTAAGAGTTGGAAGAAGTGAAGAAGAATCCAGAGGAAGATAGAGCAGTTGCAGGCCAGCTGCTGCTTCATGACAAATTGAATCAGCAGATCAACAACATGTGTGGGCTACAAATTACTGCTGCTTCATTTCTACCCTTCAAAGCCCCCAAAGGTCTCACTTGTGACTCCGAAATGTGCACCAAAAAGAGTTCTGGGAAATGTAGTTTAGCCTAGCCAGGTAAGTATATCACAGAGCCAGCAGAATGACCATTAGTAGGAAGAAGAAGTGGGCAGAAGAGAGGACAAAAAGGAGGGAAATCAAGAGGAAATGAGATATACATTGAGCTTGATTTGTCTCTATTTTGAAGGAAATGTGTATTGAGGATTTTGCGACAAAGTTCTACAGATCTCTCATGTATCTGCCTCAATCCCTCAAGAGCTATGCTAAATAAAGCAGGGACCTGTGGTTTGTTCCTTAGTGGATCCCTCTTCCTAAATATGACTTAGAACTATTCTCATAAAGCATAATAAATATTTAATTTTCTTAAAATATACTCCCAAAATACCTTCTAGATTTTGGAATATGAGCCAGATATTTTATTTGATTTTTTACTTTATTATCTCAGGTAACACAAATCAAACAAAACCAATCACATCCACATGGAGAGCCAGGCATCCTCAAATTTAATTTTAAATTTTGAAAATATTCTGTATCAAACATCCATAGGTTAGAAACAATAGAAGTATTTTGTATGCTTTTCCTTGTTTGCCTGGTTTTGAATCTCTATAGTTCCTTAGTTTAACTTCCTGTTAAGGACTTTGAAAACCATCTCTATCAGTTATCTATTGCAGTGTAACAAACTCTCCCAGACTTTCAGTGACTTCAAATGACAAATATTTTGCATGCTCATAATTCTGTGGACCAATGATTTGGCCTGGATGTTTCTCATGCTGTTCTGGTTAAGGGTCATGTGTGTGGCTATAGTTGTCTGACAGCTGTCTAAAGTGGTCTCAGTCATACTACAGGTGGTTGGTGTTAGTGGTCAGCTGTCTAGTTTAGAGGGCTTCTGGTGAGATGAATCATATCTGCTCCAAGTGACCTTTGATCCTTCAGTGAGCTAGACCAGGCTTCTTCCCATGGTGATACAAGAAAGTGAGAACTGAAGCTATAAGACCTAGCTAGTCCAAGACTTAGAACCCCCATGACTTTATTTCTTCTGCATTTTATGAGTCAAAGAAGGTCACAAGACCAGCCTAGATTCAGTTCAGTTCAGTCACTCAGCCGTGTCCGACTCTGTGACCCCACAGACTGCAGCACGCCAGGCTTCCCTGTCCATCATCAACTCCCGGAGTTTACTCAAACTCATGTCCATCGAGTCAGTGATGCCATCCAAACATCTCATCCTCTGGCATCCCCTTCTCCCGCCTTCAATCTTTCTCAGCATCAGGGTCTTTTCCAGTGAGTAAGTTCTTTGCACCAGGTGGCCAAAGTATTGGAGTTTCAGCTTCAGCATCAGTCCTTCCAATGAGTATTCAGGACTGATTTCCTTTAGGATGGACTGGTTGGATCTTCTTGCAGTCCAAAGGACTCTCAAGGGTCTTCTCCAACACCACAGTTCAAAAGCATCAATTCTTCGGCACTCACCTTTTGTTATAGTCCAATTCTCACATCCATACATGACTACTGAAAAAATCATATCTTTGACTAGACAGACCTTTGTTGGCAAAGTAATGACTCTGCTTTTTAATATTACTGTCTAGGTGGGTCATAGTTTTTCTTTCAAGGAGCAAGCATCTTTTAATTTCATGGCTGCAGTCACCATCTGAAGTGATTTTGGAGCCCCCCAAAATAAAGTCGCTCACTGTTTACATCATTTCCCCATCTATTTGCCATGAAATGATGGGACTGGATGCCATGGTCTTAGTTTTCTGAATGTTGAATTTTAAGCCAACTTTTTACTCTCATCAAGAGGCTCTTTACTTCCTCTTTGCTTTCCCCCAAGAGGGTGGTGTCATCTGCATATCTGAGGTTGATATTTCTCCTGGCAATCTTGATTCCAGCTTGTGCTTCATCTAGCCTGACATTTCACATGATGTACTCTGCATAGTAAGTTAAATAAGCAGGGTGACAACATACAGCCTTGACGTACTCCTTTCCCTATTTGGAACCAGTCTGTTGTTCCATATCCAGTTCTAACTGTTGCTCCTTGACCTGCATACAGATTTCTTGGGAGGCAGGTCAGGTGGTCTGGTATTCCCCAGATTTATGGGGTTGGAAATAGACCTCACATCTTGATGGCCAGCATGGCAAAATCACATCATAAAGGATATACATACAGAGATGGAAAAGTGTGACCATTTTGGTCATTTATTTCACCTTCCATGCCAGATAATCATTGGTATGTTTTTAAGAGGGTAACTTTCTCCAACTTTGTCTTCTCACTTGTATTTTTAATAAATCAATAATCACTTTTATTTTTCAATGTTGATGCAAAAACATTGTAAGATACTGTATGATAAGAGTCTAATTGTTAGAGTATACCAGCGTCATCTCCGGCATTGAAATTCATATCAATGCTGATAACTTGGCTTTATCCCCTCAACCCCACCACTGTGCCTTTGGCCATTTAGGAAATCCCATTTAATTCACTTTCGCAGTTTTGTTCAAATATAGGAATAAGCCTTACAGGGGAAAGGAAATTCCTCTGGTAACCTGTTTGTCTTCCTGGACTTTAAAAGAAGATGAAACTTTAATGAGGTTTAGATGTTAACATGACTTTTGTTTCTCTCTTCTCTGACTTGAGTTTTTCAGCAAGTAATAAATGATTGTGGAGGCCCTTACAAGATAAGTATATGTGTCATGGCTGTTATTTATCAATTGGCTTATCTCAAATAATAAGAGATGGAGTTGTTCAAGGTTTAGCAAATTCCTAAACCAAGTATTGTTTAGGGAAACCTTATCAATTGCTGAATAATATTAATTAGTATAAGTGCAAAGAAACATTTGGTCATTCAATAAACATTTTATTTTAACTTAGCACATATATAATGCTGACCACATGCCAGGTATTGTTCTAAGAGGTTCATGAATAGTTCATCTAATCTTCACAATAACCTGGTGAGATAGATAGTAATATTTTATTTATTTATTTTTTTTGGATAGTAGTATTTTAGCTGTTTTAAATTTGGACCTACTGAGGCACAGAGAGCATGAGTAACTTACTCAAGGTCAGTTGGTTAACAGATGATGAAGCTGAAGTTAGATCTCCAGGCAGTCTGATCTCTTAACCAGTACCCTATTCTGCTTCCCACCGTCTTCAAAAACTGCATTATGATGGCTTTTGGAGACAAGTAAGGGAAGAATAAGGAATTCTGCTTTTGCTTGAAGAGACAAATGTATCCTATACTTGTGAAACTGGAAAATAATTATGAATCACCTTGCAGGGCTTTGCCCTTTTGTCTCTTCCCCATGAAAAAGAACAAAGGAAATATCGTAGATGAACTTGTCTTGGTGGAACCCCATGGCTTACTTCTTAGGGATGAAACCCAGTTCTTTGTTTAAAGTAGAGTAGTTACTATCATGAAAAGAGCATAACACCTGGTAGTCAGGAAATCACAACTTCATGACTTTTTATCCCCTACCTTGCTGTGTCAATATTGGCACAGTCACTCTATCAAATGTAACAGGGAAGCTTTAGACTAGAATTAACTACCCCTCCAAAAGTAGCAAACAGCTATCATGACTAAGACACAGCCAGTATCAGAGGGAATGTGAGATGCCAGTCATACAATTCTAGTTCTCAAGGTGCCATCTTATCCCTAACTTTTTTTGTGTTAAATATTCATTTCCCCCTATAGATTAAAAAAAAAAAAAAATCTGTCTTGATCTATCACACATTTTAAATCTATAGTGAACATATTTCATGTTCATTATAGGATTTTCTTTGTTGTTTTGTGTTTTAGTTAATTCTCCATTGCAGGTTAGACTGTGTTCTTAAACAGGATTTTGCATGAGTTTCCTTGCCTCTTAAGTCGCTCTGGTTAACACTCAAGTAATCATTAAGCTTAGTCAAATTAAATCTCTAATATATATGTAAAGCTTTGAGATTAGTTGTCATTTGAGCCTTTAATAATCTAATCCATGCCAAGGGATTAACCTGAATGTTAAGGGTTGTCTTCCATCAATTATGCCTATTTCTGTTTTAATTTTCTATGCCAATAAGAGGAAATCTCATGTAATTTTAAAGGAATTAAGAATAATATTTCAAGTTTTGGTATCCTGCATTTAAAGTGTGACTTACTGAATAAGCATGATTAACACATACAACACAGAAGGAGATACCTCTCAGTAACATTTTATATTTTCTTAATCTTTGGACTTGAGAGCCTTTAAAAATATTAATCTTTTAAAGTCATCCTCACTTCTAGCCAGTTGGTTGTAACAAAACTTCCACCTGCAATACAGTCTTTTTAAGATCCTGTAACTATTTTATGGGTCCAGGGTGTAGCACAAGAAAAACAGGTTGATTTTTTGATAGCCACTGAAGTTAGGGGAAAAAATTGTTTTCCTGGGTCGAGTAATGGCTTTTTTCTGCTCACAGAATGTCTACTGCCTAGCCTGACATTTTCATGGCAGAAAAAGCCCCTGCCCATGAGTAGCAGCTGAAGTGTGTGTGGGTCACCTGCCCAAGGGATCTGTTCTGGACACCACTTCCACTCACTTCTGCAGACCCAAGGGACAGCAAGCATCATTTATCTATGGGTTATGGGGCAGCTGCTCAGTTTCCCTCCCATGACTCTCTAATCCCTCTGCACTCAGATGAGCTGGGCTCGTGGCCAGCTTTCAACCTCTTGAACCCAATTTAACTCTTTTGGGGGGTAAAAGGACTGATCCACTTTAACACATTTACAAAGGTGGACTTTTTGATATTGGAAATTGCCCTTTTAATTTTTCATTTTTCAACAACTTTTTATTTTCTTATTACAACGTTTTAGTTGCCGTAACTCCAGTAGCCTTTTTTTTAAAAAAACAAGTAAGATTTATTAAATAATTATTGGGCTTCCCAGGTGGTGCTAGTGGTAAAGAACCTTCCTGGCAATGCAGGAGACATTAGAGATACGAGTTCAATCCCTAGGTCTGGAAGATCCCCTGGAGGAGGGCATGGCAACCCATTCCAGTATTCTTGCCTAGAGAATCCCATGGAGAGAGGAGCCTGGTGGGCTATAGTCCATAGAGTCGCAAAGGGTTGGACACACAATACCATTAAAGATTTGACCTTAAAATAAAACTGCTCTTTTATTTTCATTGGATTCTTGGTGCCCACTTTGTGGTGTATGTTCTTTCTTTCCTTTTCGCTTTTAAAATATGTTCTTTCTCTATTAGTTTTTGCATATTTCATACAAAGAGCCTGTTAAGTGATGGTCAGTTTTGTCCCAGTCAGAAGAAAGGAAGGCATTTCTAGTTTGTGATCCTGTAGAATTGATGCATTTAGAAATGTTGTTCACTTTGGTGAGATATAGGATAAAAATAAGGCAATGAAAATTTCGTATGTGATTAAATCAGTGATTTGCCCTGTTCATGACCCCTTCCAAGCAGGCTGCTTTGCAATCTGGAGCCTGGCTGAGTGAGCTGTAACACAATTGATCCCAACTATATGAGACACGGCATACTTTCCTTCATTGATTTATTCCCAGTCTATTCTCACCTTATCCCATTTAACTGATCAATTAATCTCTGCTATAACTCATGAGCAGTGCTGGTTGAAAATAATGCATGTGATATTTCCTTAGCAGCAGAGGCAATGAAGTTCCATGTGTGTATACCAAAGCAAGAGGCATTTATTCTCACATGAAGCCAGGAAGGAAACCTTCAAAATTAGAACCTGGTTAAGGAAATAGATTACTCTAATCACTCTGAATCCAGGGACTGTGGCTGGCTTTGTTCTTCCCTGGCCCAGGCCCTAGCATGAAGGAGATGCTCAGAAGTGTTTGTAGACTAGATGAAGAAAATACAAAGTATGTTGATTTTAGTGGCGAAATATAGCTTGACTGGATTAATAAGCATCTCTCCAGTCCCCACCCCTGATATTCTGAAATTGAATTTATTCCATTGAAAGACAAAGCTGTGAAATATACAGATCCATGGACCAGAAGTCAAAAGAATTGGTATGAATAATGATAGAGAAGAAAGAGTGAGAACTTTTAAGAGTGTCAGACAGATGTGTTCTAATCCCAGGTTTCCCTCTGACCAACTGTACGGCTTTTGACTTCCCTCAGACTCTTTCAGTTCCGTTCAGTCCAGTTGCTCAGTTGTGTCCAGTCCGACTCTTTGTGACCCCAAGGAATGCAGCACACCATGGTTCCCTGTCCCTCACCAACTCCCAGAGCCTGCTCAAACTCATGTCCATCGAGTTGGTGGTGCCATACAACTATCTCATCCTCTGTCGTCCCCTTCTCCTCCTGCCTTCAATCTTTCCCAGCATCAGGGTCTTTTCCAATGAGTCAGTTCTTTGCATCAGGTTGCCAAGGTATTGGATCTTTATACAGTGGCCAAAGTATCAAATTCTTTATACTCCTTATTTTCCCCCATCTGGAAAGTCAGAACAAGAATGTCCTCTTCCTAGAGCTCTTGCAAGGATTAAATGATACAATACATATAATATGAAGGCACAAAGGAACGAAACAGCATGCATGTTTGGAAAACTATTAAGTTTTATTTACTTGGAGCACAGGGTGCCTGTGGGAGAGATGTGGGAGATGAAACAAAAGAAAGGAGAGCAAGCAGGTCATCAGGAGCCTTGGGTGGCAAGCTAATGGGTTTGAACTTCATGCTAAAACCTTTGGGATGATGTTAAAATATTTTAATCAAGGGAGAGGAATTCTGAGGTCAAATTTGCATTTTACTACAGTAGTTCTGGCAGAGAAATGCTGGGTTAGAAATAACTGGCTCTTAACCTTTTTAGCTGCTTCTTCAAATCATTCCTTATACCTACTCCGGTCTCACAGATCTGTGTATACAGGATCAACCTTGGTTTTCTGGCCTCTGAGCTTTTGCATATACAATTCTTTCTTCTTAGAACATGCTTTCTCTCTTAACTGAATTATTGGTAAAAACTCTCAAATGGCAGAAAATCCAGCTCAAACTCCTTGAGCCATTAGGCAATCGAACAATAGTTACTTTGTTCAGAAGTAACTACCTGTATGGGCTTTCCTGGTGGCTCAGCAGTAAAGAATCCCCTTGCAGTGCAGGAGACTCAGGAGATGTGGGTTTGATCCCTGGGTCAGGAAGATCTTCAGGAAAAGGAAATGGTAACCCATTCCTGTAGTCTTGCCTGGGAAATCCCATGGACAGAGGAGCCTGGCTCTTCTTACAGTCCATAGGGTTGCAAAGAGTTGGATGCAACTGAGCAGCAACAGTAGCAACTACCTACATAGCTATATTCACAGGCCCAGATGTTGTCATAAGAATCAATGTTTCTTCCATGTATCTTTCCACATTACCAACACTTGTTATTTTTCTATTTGTTCTTTAAAAAATAATGTTCATTCAAATGGATATAAGGTGGTATCAAATTGTAGTTTGGTTTGCATTTCCCTAGTGATTAGTGATGTTGAATATCTCTTCATATGCTTGTTAGATATTTGCATATAATCCTTGGAGAAATGTCTTTTCAAATCTTTTGCCTATTTTTAAATCTATTTGGTTTTATGTGTTGAGTTATAAGAGTTCTTTATCGGAGAAGGCAATGGCACCCCACTCCAGTACTCTTGCCTGGAAAATCCCATGGACGGAGGAGCCTGGTAGGCTGCAGTCCATGGGGTCGCTAAGAGTCGGACACAACTGAGCGACTTCACTTTCACTTTTCACTTTCATGCATTGGAGAAGGAAATGGCAACCCACTCCAGTGTTCTTGCCTGGAGAATCCCAGGGACAGGGGAGCCTGGTGGGCTGCTGTCTATGGGGTCGCAGAGAGTCAGACACGACTGAAGCGACTTAGCAGCAGCAGCAATAAACAAAAGGAGGTCCTTTTCTAGGTGCAGAGCCGCTTCAGTCATGTCCAACTCAGTGCAACCCTATGGACTGTAGCCTGCCAGGCTCTTCTGTCCATGGGATTCTCCAGGCAAGAATACTGAAGTGGGTTGCCATTTCCCATTCCAGGGGATCTTCCTGACCCAGGCATCAAACCTATGTCTCTTACCAATTAAGAGTATTCCATCCATAGTAAGGAAGGAGAATGATTGAAGATAGTTGTAGCATATGAGAGCCACAAGGGCACCTCTGAGATTCATGTTGGTATTCCTACCCGGGAAAAAAACAAGCCTCAGAAAGGGCAGGCAACCCAGCCTGGTGAATAGAGCTAATAAGTGGTGAAACTGGGTTATGAACTGTTTGATGTTAAAACTGGCATCCATATAGAGCCTCATGTGATTAGAACCACATGAGACTCCATTCCATGATTTAGCATCAGGCATTTAATCGTTTAAAAAGTTAGCAATTCATGGGGTCGCAAAGAGTCGGACACGGCTGAGCAACTGAACTGAACTGAATAAGCCCTGTCATGATAAGGGGAAGGTGAGGGCCATGATGGACCTGGAAAGACACTTAGTTGGCATGACTAGGTATATAATAGCCAGCAAGCAAGACACCTGATTCTTGGATTTTAAACTGATTCATTCCAACAGCTTGCACTATAACCAGCAGTGACCCACGGGCCACAAGGACACTTTTCCTGTCCATTCACACCCAAGGGAGAGAGAGACAGCCATGCTTGGCCTCTCTTCATAACTTTTCTGGGGCTTTCTGCCCATAGGGAGCTGCATGGGAGATGATTTAGACTCAGCATCTTCAGACTTTGAGGCAAATTTCAATATTTCACATAAACCCTGAATTTCCCTAGATACCAATGCATGATATTGTAAGAGGTATACAGTACATCAGCTAAAGATCACTTTTTTTTTTCTTTCCTCCATTTATTTTGTTCCTTTGTCATCTTTGTTGTCTTTCTCTTTCCTGTCTTCTGCTCTTGATCTTGCCCTTTCTTCCTTTCAATCTGATTTCTTTAAGGGCAAGTATACCTACTTTCGGAAGCCATACCATCATCTTCCTGTTGATTTTGCATCAAATGTTGTGTAGTTAATCCTATGATTGGTGTTTACATTAATTTCTTGGCTTGGTAGCATTTAGCTAATTTGTGTGATATGTGTTCAGTGAATGATTCCCCACCGGCAGCTGTTTCCACCCACACCTCTCTCCAGGTGCCCAGGCTCTGGCAGGCTCTGTATGATGCTGTGCAGATCACATATTCAAAATGAATAGCCTGAAGCATTTTCTACCAAGGAGTCTGCCCCTTGACATCTTTCCACTGTGTAATGTGTTATAATCCTGGAATTCCCAGTGGCATGGTAATTGATGAATTGTAGCTGAAATAAACATGGTCTTGGAGCGCTCTGCCTGTAGGTGCTCTTGTCCCTCTTTCTCCACTTCCCAGTCTAAAATGGGGTATCAACAGTCCAGCCATGCATGGAAATTGTTTCTTCTCTTGTCACTGCAAATCTGCTTTGTCATGTGGTCATATTGGCTGAGTTGAAATAAAAGAAGCTTGACAATTTCCATTTACCTCTTTGACTTTAGGTGATAGACCCAGAAATGAGTAATAGATCCTTTCATCGTTAAAGAAGACATTAATGCAGACCATTCATGACTTAACATAATGCCTACTCTCAGAATGATTGGGGAATATCTTTGTCTTGTTTGAAATCAGATGTTTGAAAAATGAATTTTTGAAAACATCTTTGAGTTTTTATCCTGATAGCTGGCATTTCACTATAGGAGACCTTCAGGCACCAGATTGTGATTAACTGTGCAATATTCAAGAAGCAATGTCTTTTCATGACTTTTTTCTAAACTTGGGATCTTCAGAAAGCATTGTTATTTACATTATACTGACCTTTTAATCAACTTGTATTTTATCATCCTATTCTTTCTTGTTTTAGAAATCTGTTTAAGTACCAAGCTTTGAAGAGGGACCAAAAATAAGTCAGTGTTAATGTTTTATAATAACATTGCTATTATCATTATTGATATTATAGTGTCATCACCATGATAATTATTCGTGTTACATTTTAATTGGAGGGGAAATGATCCAATAAATGTGTTATACTGTTAATATTTAACCAGTGACTATGAAAAATCCAGTATTATTACAAAATACACGCTGAATGTACCATGACAGACTTAAAACCTATTTATAAAAAAATTCCCCCCCTCCCACTGTCCTCCCGGCAAGAAAGAAACCAATGAAATCTTCAGAAATAGGTCATTCTGAAATATCTAAGGGTAAATCTTTTATGGGAGTGCTTAAATATCTGGTATCTTCTGTGGACGGAAATAAAATGAAATTGCTTTGAGTACTACTTTTCAGAAATAAACTAGCCTCTCCTTACGGCTGAAACATCAGAAGGAAAATAGTACAGGTTCTTTCTAAGTGTCTTATAACATCAGCATATAGTAGTATATTAAAGAGATCTGATTTATAGTGATGAGTTATTAAGGAGAAATTGAAAGTTTCCCATCCCAGGGGTTTTTACATGCAAAATTTAAAGAACCCATTATAGTCCATTAGTTTAAAAGGTAAACTTATTAAATCCTTCATGATAAAATAGCTATCTCTGATTTTATGGTAAAATTAGAAAGGCATGGATAGCATTTTAAGACTTGGTATAATACACGTCTTGGCTCCCCTTGCAGCCAATGGTAGCTAGTGTTTAATGTGATGATTTAAGGATGATTTAAATTGGTTGTCCTGCAGATGGGGAAGAAGATCCTCAGAGAAACTAGATTTATGAAATGATGTAAGTTGAATTTAGAGTGAAGTAACAGAGTGATTGGAGGGAAGTCTTATGGTTTCCAAAGCTGAAAAACATGTGAAAAAGAATGAGAGTCACAGGCTTATGTCTCAGATGCCTTCAGTAAAGAACCCAGGGACTGGCTATTTAAGCCCCACATCTGCAAGTGAACACAGGGGCTCCAGCAGGACGGTTTTTCTTTGTCTGAAGCCAATCAAGTCAGAGTGTTTATTCATATTCTGCCCAGTATTGACTTCATTTATGTCTGTTCCTCATGTTGATTAGCAAATTAAAATAATCGTAGGTTATGAATGTTCTAGCAGAAAAGATGTCTTTACTTAAAGCTTCATCAAGTATTTATAAGAAATTATAACAAATGAGCAAACTATCCCAATATATTAAAGGACAAGCCACAAGTAAAAGGGCCCCATTGTCTGAGACTCAGCACTCTCTTTTCAATGCTTCTTTTTGTATAACAATGTGATGTACTAGCAACATGGGTTATTTATAATGAGCAACATAATATATGTAATATATATCTTATATGTAAGCTATCAAAAGGTATGTATTAAAATTAAGACAGAAGAGCTGTTTGCTAAAATATTAAAGACCACTAATAGTTTTTTTCCTCCTAGATTCCTAGATTTAAGAGTAGCTTACTGTTCTCGTAAAGACCACTACAGATGGAGGATAGATTATGCATCTGAAGCCTGCAAGTCACTAATGATCTTTCTTGCTCAGCTTTCTTAGCTATAGAACAAGGATGATTGGGGAGTTTCTACCTCACTGTGAGGATTAAATTATTGTGAGGATTAAATAAAACAAGTAAAGATCTTAGAACAGTACCTGACATAGAGATATATGGAAATCACTCCATAAACATTAAATGCCATTATTGAGTCTCCTTCAGTCTTACCATTACGTCAAGCTTGCATTAGAGAATCAAGACCTGAAATGAAATATTTCAATATGATTACTTCAGAAAGGAGGCCATATACTACTATATCCAGACTACAAACTGATGTTATTCCAATCCCTCTAAAGAAGTAAAAGATGAAATAAGATCAAGATCATACTTTTGATAAAATTATAATTTAAGTCTAATGAACTTAAATTGGATGATTTAATATGACACTTCCAAATGTGATCCAGAAGTTGAATTTCAAAATTAAGTAACCAGGGCCACATATAAACTGTGCTTTTGGTCCTCAAATTAACTCTTTTTTATATTTTTACATAAACTTTAATTTTACAAGTAACAAAATGTCTATTAATAGGAAAATTGAAAATAATATAATTTAAGTATTCATTTTTACAATTACCCAGAAATAATCATTCCTAACAGCATTTAGATTTCCAGTCATACTTTTCTATGCATTCCTCCCCCATATTAATGGGATCATACATTTATACTATTTTGTAACATTTTTATAATGTGACAGTGGGACTTTTTCATGTTATAATGTGTGTTTGATGACATCACTTTAACGGTTGTGTTGTGATCCATTAATAACAATGGCAGTGGGTCCGCCAGCTCCATGTATAAATATTGTAGTTAAGGTCTAGTTACTTATCCAGGTAGTGTCCTCTTTCACTGTCTAAAGTGATCAACTTTGATTGTAAAGCCTATGGCCACTCTATATGTTGGGAACTTCTTAATCCCAGGTAAGATGTACCAGGTTTCCCTGATTGCCCCATTTTTTTTTTTTCAGCCACAGAATGACTCCTCTCTGGTGTCTGTTTAAAAAAGGGGAGTAGGCTCTTCAACTGTCTGCATCAGTGTTTCTGTCATCACTTTGTCAATCAACTTCTCTGAGCTTTGCCTTTGCTTGGTGAGGTCTAGGGATGCTCTTGGGATAGCAGGGAGAATTAATGTAGTGGGACTGTGGAATACACAGAAAATATCCACATTCGTTCTTTGAGTCATAACCCTGCCTACTGTAGGAATATGTGATAATCCCCTCTTGTTGGACATTTTACTTGTTTCCAGATTTACTGGAATATAAATATAGCCACAAATCTCCATAGCTCATCTGCCTGTGGGTGTACATGAGGTCACACTAAAAACCCAGATGTTGCTGGCTCTCTTCCATCTTTTCCTACCTCCAGCTGAAAGAGAAGCTCAGCTCACTCTTCCCTGCAAGAAACTGCTTCTCAGTTATTTTAGAAATCCCCGGGAAGCTCATATGTATGTTTATGAAAACATGTTCTCCCGTCATCTGATTGACCTTCAAACATACACACCCCTGGATTGAAGGCAGCTTAAGAAAGACCACTCTCCTGTCTCTGCTTAGGAACTCACACAGGGACTCTGATGCTCCATCCCCTAGGCTGCCCTGTGTTCCAGTATTTCACAACTTCTTATAGTGAAAGTTCTCTGCCTTGTTGTAAATATTTCTCTCCTGTTGTTTCACATTAACACTGGTTCCCATAGGGAAAAAATGGTAGAACACTGTTTTCCCACGTGGCCCCCAAAGTGCTGTTCTGGTAACTGGAGTGGTAATTCCCAAATCCTGTTTGGGATTACCATCTACTTCAGCCTTCTGCCTCATCTATAGGAATCACACCTGATCAGACTAGAATGCGCACACCCTGCCTCTCCTTTCTCTTAAAACACTATGCAGTAATCCACTTTTCAACTTTCCCAGGAATATAAATTCAAGCAAAAAAATACTGGGGCAGCCCTGGCCTTATGTCCAGCAGAAGCATCAGATTACCCATCCTGACCTAGGCGCATCACATGGACAGCTCAACAATAAGCCCCCTTCTACCTAAATTTTTGTCTACATCTGTGTACATCTCCAATTATCATTAAATTGTGCCCTTAGATAAATTCTTAGAAACCTAATTGCTGAAATGGAAGGTATGCCATAGGCATTTGGGGGCTATAGCTTTACTTAATGCCTGGTTGAGTTTCGGCAGCATCTTATTTCGCCACTGGGGACACTCAAGAACTGATGATTTTTATGGAGGTCATAGCAAGAATATTGCTCTGATAGTGAAGCCATAGGGCACACATATCCAGGAATGTACACTTCATCCTGAATTAGATTTTTTTTTACCATTCCCTGCAATAACCACAATAAAGAACAGAAAAGGCAAGGACAGGTGGCAGGAATACACAGAAGAACTATACAAAAAAGATCTTCATGACCCAGATAACCACGATGGTGTGGTCACTCACCTAGAGCCAGACATCCTGGAATGTGAAGTCAAGTGGGCCTTAAGAAGCATTACTATGAACAAGGTTAAAGGAGGTGATGGAATTCCATCTAAGCTATTTAAAACTCTAAAAGATGATGCTGTTAAAGTGCTGCACTCAGTATGTCAGCAAGTTTGGAAAACTCAACAGTGGCCACAGGACTGGAAAAGGTCAGTTTTCATTCCAATCCCAAAGAAAGGCAATGCCAAAGAATGTTCAAAAAGTGAAAGTGTTAGTCGCTCAGTTGTATCCAACTCTTTGCAACACCATGGACAGTAGCCTTCCAGGCTACTTTATCCATAGAATTCTCCAGGCAAGATTACTGGAGTGGGTTGCCATTCCCTTCTCCAGGGGATCTTCCTGACCTAGGGATCAAATCCAGTTCTCCTACATTGCAAGCAGAGTCTTTACCAACTGAGCCACCAGGGAAGCCCCAGCTACCATACACTTGTGCTCATTTCACCTGCTAGCAAAGCAATGCTCAAAATCCTTCAAGCTAGACTTCAGCAGTATGTGCCAAGAACTTCCGATGTACAAGCTGGATTTAGAAAAGGCAGAGGAACCAGAGATCAAATTGCCAACATCTGTCGGATCGTAGTAAAAGCAAGGGAATTCCAGAAAAACATCTACTTCTGTTTCATTGACCAGATTAAAACTGTTGACTGTGTGGATCACAACAAACTGGAAAGTTCTTAAAGAGATGGGAATACCAGACCACCTTACCTGTCTTCTAAGAAACCTGTATGCAGGTCAAGAATTAACAGTTAGAACCAGACATGGAACAACAGACTGGTTCCAAATTAGAAAACATCAAGGCTGTATATTGTTAGCCCTATTTATAAAAAACATCAGTCTTCATTAGAATTAGCATCAATTGATTAGCATCATAGAGATGAGATACAGACAAGGTTACTTCTGTTTATTAGTGAAATCAGCTCTAGGACTCAGTTCTCCTGACCACCAGTGAGGACATTTTTATAGCTTACCAAGAAACCAATGAGGGAAATATACTTTGTTGAATTTTCAATGAGCATTTCTAGCATAAAATGTAGGGACACTGCATGAGAAGAGCTGCTGATATATGCATAATAACACTAGCATGAGTTCATTTTAGTTTTATAAGTTATAGTCATCATTGTCATCATGATCATTGTAGAGCTCAACCTCTGAAATCTACTTTATGTAAGATTTTTGGTGGATGGTGCTTTGGGTTTACTTTTTAAAGGTAATGTTGTTCCATGAGAATATTTGTGAGAGTGAGCCACAGGGAAAGCAGAACAATGTCAGGACTTAGAATCCATCTCCTTTTTCAGGTAGAAGTTTACAATTCCCCAAATTTCCTATCTCATTTTTCTTATACTTTATACTTCACTGTTTTTTCTAAACGATAGTAAAAGACTATGTAATGAGTTATATTAAAATAAAATTATTACTGTTTTGAAGCCTGTGGGAAGGTTTTGTATTAATTAAAAGAGAACTATTTCTCTGATTTTTTTTCCCATGCATGAGAATTAGGCTTTTTAAAAGTTATTAAAAAGTTTCTTTTCACAAATAAGATTCAGCCTCATAGATTTGAAGAAACATAATAGACAGCTAGTATTCACACAGATGTACTATTTGAAAGGAATTTGGCTTACTGCTGTTATTCAGTGCTGCATTTTTATGTGTAGAAATTGATGTATGTCTAGAAAAAGGCAATTAAGACTCTTATGCTTATTTTTCAAGGTGTATTAAACTGGTTCAAATTTTAACTATATGTTTACTTTAAGAATCTTAAAAGGACCCCATGGGAAATATTACCAACTGGGTCCATTGGGCTAAACTAAGAAGGATATTCATTTCTGTAAATGAATCTGAATTCCATTATTTTTCAGATTTACTTACAGATTGAAGAAGATAAATATGCTAATAGAGGATAAAGAAATGAAAAATTATGACAAGAATCTACGCAGTCTGTACCAACTCTGTTGTTTGTTTTTTTGCCTTTTTTTAGTTATTTCCAAACATGGATATATTAAAATCTGAAGGTTATTTATTCAAACATTTGTTCAACAAATGTTTTTTATAAGCTCATGAAAGGCACCGTATAACGCATTTTTGGTAGGATACAAAGCCACAGGACTCAGTCAAGAGCCTCAGTAAGCCTTTACCCCAAAAGCAGTCATTCACATCTATAATACTTAACCAGCTTTGTGGGAAAGCACTATAACAATGATGCAAATCTGAAGGACAGCTAACACTTATTGAGAGACAACTATGTAGCAGACATATTCTAAGTATTTTTCATCTCTTTCACTCTTCATAAAACTTATCAGCTTCTCTTATGGCTTCCACTTTACACCAAGACAGAGAGAGGTTAAATGACTCCCCAGGATCACACAGCTAATAAATAATGTCAGGACCAGACCATCTACACTGTGAGCCACTGTGTAGCCTAGTTATAGTCAGATTTGTGTTTATATAATTATATTTGTTAAGACCTCTCTCTTTTTTTTTTAATTTGTAAGCTAGGTCTGCATAATTACCACATGACATTTCTGTGCAGACTGTAGACGCTTGATACATGCTTCATCCTCATCAGTGATTCAGCTATATCATCTCCAGGGTATAGCCCAACTCCAAGTGTTAAATCTAGAGAAGGAACCACAGTAGTTTACTTAAGGCCAGTGGGGTCAATTATCAGGTAGCTAAAACTGAGTATTTTGTAATATTCCTTAGGGAGAAGAGTCAAGTTTGAAAGCTAACAAGAATTTTGTGAAGTTGCATGCGGACCTTGACTGCATACAGTTATACAGCACATATCAGGAAGATTAAGAGATAAGATTAAAGCCAGAGTATGCAGGTGGAAGATAATTAATCTCCTCTGCATTGAAAGGAACCATCAATAGAGGCAGTGAAATGGAATCTCAGGTATCTGAACACCCCTGGAAGTTTCAGATTGTTGAAAGCAGTGCATCTGATAAATTCTTGGCTTGTCCTGGAAATAGTTTCCCCTCTCTGAAAGGGAACAGTGAGAGGGTCAACTACTGTGCACTTAATTCTGAGCATCTGGAAGGATCTGATTTCTAGTTTGGAGGTAAAGGAAAACTCAGCATCAAAGGAAAATTGGAAACAGGGCAGTGGTTAGATATTTTCACTTTGCCTGGTCTTTAAGAGATATACCAACATGTGTACTGAAAAAGTAGTGATGAAATCATGGACACCCTCTGAAGATTAACACAGTTCACAAAGGATTGAAGGTTCTAAAAGAGAAATATTGGGGACTTCCCTGTCAGTTCAAAGGTTAGGAGTCTGCACTTCCACTGCAGAGGATATGGGTTTGATCCCAAGGGAGAACTAAGATTCTCTGTGTCACATGTTGCACCAACAAAAAGAAAAGAGAAAAAGGAATGTTGGTCTGAAAAACTGAGTACTCGATCTCAAACCTTTTTTAAATTTAATTTTTGTTTTATACTAGAGTATAGTTCATTTACAATGTTGTGTTAGTATAAGGTATACAGCAAAGTGATTCAGTTGTACGTATATATGTATCCATTCTTTTTCAGATTCATTTCCCATATAGGTCATTATAGAATATTGAATAGAGTTCATTGTGCTATACAATAGGATTATCTATTTTATATATAGTAGTGTGTATCTGTTAATCCCAAACTCCAAATTTATCCCTCCCCCCCACACCTTTCCCCTTTGATAACCATAACTTTGTTTTCTAAGTCTGTGAGTCTGATTTGTAAATAAGTTCACTTATATCATTTTTTAAAGAAGAATTTTTTATTTGAACACATTGTGTTACTCTCCGACTTGTGCTTAACTGCAAGGTAGTTATGTAGTAGGCCAGGAATCAGAGGCAAAAAAACATCACTCTAGTCCCCATGTTGCTTGAAAGTCACAGATTTGATTCTCTCTGAAAGCACATCCAGGAGGTAAAACATGCTTAAAGGGTTTTTTTTTACCAAGAATTTTAGTGTACCTGAACTTTGGACTCTGTCATGATTGGAAAACACTTGTTACATCTTGAGTTCAGACACGGTGACCTTTTACAAAGGGCATCATGTCACAGAGAGAGAGCTTGGCTGACGGCAGGCAGAGCATCCCCTGTAGAGTCCTGCAGGAGGTCCCCAGGCCGGCCTGTTTCTGTCACTACCGTTTGGTCACCTCAGACCAGCACCAGACCTTAGACAGGATTTATCCATCTAGGCCTCTGCTGAGGTGACTGTGTGCACTCTTTCCTGGCTGTTTCTCCAGTTACCTTGTGTGGCTCAGGTTGGTAGTTTCTGCAGCAGCCCCAGCTCACCAGCTCAGCCAGGTCATGCCCCCAGCCATTGGCAAGAAGCAGAAACTGGCTGAATCTCTCAGGACAGGTTGGAGAGGCTGGAGGGGTGCTACTCAGCAGCCCCAGAGTTGACGGGAGTCAGCAGGGAGCAGAACAGACATGTGTAATAGGGACTAGTAAATCTTTCTACTTTTTGTGCTATGGAGACACTTCTCCGTTATCACTTAGAAATGGGAGGCAGAGACTTTCTCATCTTGTGGAGTCCACTTAGCAGAGTAACAGGCAGTACGCTCATCACACTGGCGGTGCTTAGAAGACGGTGACAGCCTTTACGTGTGTGTGCATATGCACACAAACTCGCTTAACAAGCTTCTTCCACTTCAGTAGGGCAAATGGTAAGGTCACAGTGAGATATTTAAGTATAATATTATCCTCCAGGGAGTTCGATGATAAAATCAAATATTTTCAAAACATTTTATTTATTTATTTATGGCTGTGCTGGGTCTTGGTTGCTGCATGGGCTTTTCTGTAGTTGCAGCAAGCAGGGGCTGCTCTTTGTTGAGATGCGTGGGCTTCTCATTGTGGGGGCTTCTCTTCCTGTGGAGCCTTCTCCTTGCCCTTCTCATTCCTTAGAGCCTAGACAGGCTCTAGGGCACATGGGCCTGAGCAGTTGCGCCATGGGGGCTCATTAGTTGTGGTTCCTGGGAATCTAGAGCACAGGCTCAATAGTTGTGGCCCATAGGCTTATTCACTCCACAGCATGTGGAACCTTCCCAGACCAGGGATTGAACCTGCATCTCCTACACTGGCAGGTGGATTCTTTACCACTGAGACACCAGGGAAGCCCGGTTTTAGAATCAGGTTTTTAAAGGATGTGAATATTCACTAAAAGGAAGGAGTGTTAAAATATATGAGAGCACAAATTTGAAAGAATAGTGTCATTGAATACAAATGTCAATAAATAGAACAAAATTTACCAAAAAGAGTGTCACTCAAATTTGCATTTTTAAAATGAATTGCAGTGGAGCATAACGGTTAATATTAAGGTATAATAATATTGCTGGTATCGGGAACACCTGATTTGAATATTGACTATTGACTCCATGTCTTACTAGCTGTGCATAGGACAGGTTCCTTAACTGCTCTGATTCTAAGTTTTCTCATCTGTAAAACGGGGATAATCAGTATTGCCATCATAGGTTTACTGTGACTAATAAATGAGATAACTTCATATAAAAAAGTTAAGGCCTAGCACATTGAGTGAGAGCTTTATAAAAGCTTACTATTATTATTGTCTAAGATGAAAAATATATTATGATTTCTCAACCACTTGGACTTTTTGATAACACCTTGAAAACAGCAGCATTTATAACAGCAGGACCAGAAAATGGAAAAACTTATCACCTCCTATTTTCTGTCTACAGTTTCTATAAAGTGTTCCTCACATTAAGAAGGATGGGATGATTATCTCAGGAGGTGAATTATGCCCAAGATTGGGGACTCAGTGAAATATAAGCAGTTAGCTTCACTAGATGGATGACTCATCTTCCACCAGCCCATATAAATTACATTCCATGTATTGGGTATTATTCTACAACCACTGTTGATAATCTCCATGGAAAGGCATATAGGAGATGAGCTAAAAGATCAGAAATGGAAAAATACTGTCCTCATTTTTATAACAGAAAAAAATCCTGAAAACCATGGTATATAAAGCTTGAAATTGGTGCTTGGAAGATTTCTAGAAAAGAGAAAATGACAAAGACAAGATCACTTATATACAGCATAGGCTCACTAAAAATAAGATATTTTCTTTTTTAGTAGATTTTTTTTAAAAAGTAGCCATTAGTCAAGAGACTGCCATAACTTGGTTGATTGAGGATTTCAACAAAGCATCTATTTTCTTGACTCATGATAATGTTCAGAGAGGATGAGGAAAGGTATGTTGGTTGATTGTTCAGTTGGATAGATGCATATAGTAATCAATTGCTCCACTGTACACAGATATGGCCAAATAATGACTAATTAACCTGGAGTAACCTTTCTAGAATTATAAATAGAACTCTACCTTGATAACAACATTGCTCATCATATTTTACCAATGACAAAAATATTAGAAGTCATGTTTTTAAGGTGAAGATATATACTATCTAGGACAAGGGGTAATAATTGATTATCAGAGTCCTAAATATTTTATGATACCTTAATATCTTGGAATAGTGGGCTGTAATAAATAAGGTAAAATTGAACAAGAATAAAATTTCCTGCATATTGGACTTAAAATCAGTTTATGAAGTCAGGAGGTTTAAAAGCAATTAGTATTAAAAGAGTGTACTAAAAGCTAAGACAATCAGAAGATGCTCAATAAAAGGAGAGTATTCTTTTCTAAGACTGTGATTAGCCTTGCCACACTCTGCTCCATTCAGGCCACATCTTAAAGGATTTAGTTCTGAATAGTCCCCATTTCAAGAGAGAGATTGACAAGCCAAAGTACCCATTTAAAAAGAAAAAAAAAAAGACAACAGGACAGTGAGGAATCAAAACCTTCTGATATAGCAATGTGTATCTATAACTGAATCATTTACTATACACCTGAAACTAACATAACATTGTAAACCAACTATACTCCAATAAAATTTTTAAAAAATAAAAAGCAAAAAGGAATTAAAAAATTTTTTACTCTTGTAAGAAAAATATAGATAAATTCAGGCCACAGCTACTTAATTTGAGAATGAAGATCAAGAAGAAATAACTCAGATCTGTAAATAAAGAACTTTGTCTGGAACCACATATATTTTAATAAAACTCTCAAGGCAAAAAGGAGTTAATGAGTAGGTGTTTTAGGGATGAAAATCTAATCTAAAGAAAGAATTTATAAAAATTAGAGATGTCCAGGTAAAGGATAAGCTTCTTATTAGGACTAACAAGTTTTTCTATATAAAAGTATTGACCAAATAAACTTCTGTTGAGTGTGAGACTTTATAAAGAATAATTAAATTAAATAGGAGGTTTAGTTAGAATGGCTATAAAATGTTTTTTGCAGGGAGGAGAAACTTACTGTGGTGCAGTCATTCAGCCTTGTACTTACTGCCAATGATAGCTTCAGACTTGTGGAATAGGAAGTATCTTTCCCTCTTAAAAGATAGAGAATGTGAACACAAGTTTCTGAAAGTAAATTATGCATTTTAAGGTGAAGGTTTATCATACTTATAGGCTAAGCTGAAGGGACTTCTTTAAATTACTGGTAAGAAAACCTGAAGGCTTTTTTGCCTCAATAATCTGAACCTGTAAAACACCCAAGTTAGAAACAGATACATACTAAAAATAGTTTACCTTTTAAGTAAAGCATCATAACTGGGAAAGTCTATATTCAATCTCAGAAATGCTTAACTTTGTTGAGTGATAACTGGTTAGAGTTGAGGACAGGGGGAAGAAATGGTTTCCCACTTCCTAGGTATTTGTGTTTCTTTATGTATTATTCTAAATATTCTGTCACTATTCCCAAATAAACATTAATGTTTATGCTTGTTTAATTTTATAGTGTGTCCTATGCAGTACACTGAGTTCTTTAAAAATATTATATCATTTAATATTTTTGAGATTCTGGGAAGTAGATACTGTTATTATACCAATATTACAGATGAGGAAACTAACTTGCAAAATTTTAAAAACATGCTCAAAATGCTAGCAAATGCAGCTGAGATTCAAATGACCTCAAACCCCCATACTATGAACCACAACACTGTAATGATGTAGGTTCACAGACAATATTCAGTGCAGCCCAGGGGGTAGAAGCAAGTGGTACTGGAATACAAAGGATCGAGGTTCAAAATGTAACGCCTTATTTACTAATTCTCTGATCTTAGGAAAATCCCATGGATGGAGGAGCCTGGTAGGCTGCAGTCCATGGGGTCGCTAGAGTCGGACACGACTGAGCGACTTCCCTTTCACTTTTCACTTTCATGCATTGGAGAAGGAAATGGCAACCCACTCCAGTGTTCTTGCCTGGAGAATCCCAGGGACGGGGGAGCCTGGTGGGCTGTCATCTCTGGGGTCGCACAGAGTCGGACACGACTGAAGCGACTTAGCAGCAGCAGCAGCTGATCTTAAGTGCATACCTTAGTCACTTTCCTCCTCTGTAAAGTGTGTGTGTGTGTGCACATGCGTGCACACACGTGTGTGTGTTGGGGGGGGTCATAATAATACCAACAAATAAGGTTGCTTTGAAGATTACATGAGCTAATGCATACAAAGTATATGGTATATAGTACATTATATAGTACATTTAATTGTAGATGTTATTAATATACTGTGTGTTAGTCACTGTTGATTCAATTACCTCTGCCTGTGGAAAACCTATTCATTTAGATTTTGCAGTTCTACTCTAGGTAATTGTTTACCAAAATGTGAGCTATAATGCTAAGAAGTGGCTAAGTTCTTTATTTCTACTCTTGAATGTTTGAAATAGTCTTTTGGAATCCCAATAAAAAATATTTTGATTACAGTACAAAAGTACTGTACACTCTAGTACATAGTATGAGTTCAGTAAATTATTTTCCAAATAGTGAATCATTCAGGTAACACCTGTCAGGAACAAAAATTCTTTTGTACTCCAAATCCCTTATCCATTGTGCAATTTTGAATATAGGGGAGGGTTGCTGTTTTACTGCCTCCCAAGCTCCTAAGGTCACCTGTCCTCAACTTTCATTCCTTTCTTCTCCACCATCAGATCCATGTTCCTCTGTTTCCCCCCTCTGCCTGGACTGTAAGAAACACATGTACTCCATTTGAATGTTTGCTGACAGTCTTCCAGTACCACTGTTCTCCTTACCCTTTCTGTCCCACCTCTGGGCCAGTTGATGAGAAAGCCCCAACGTTCCCTTTTTTGGCATGATTAGAAAACTCGAACCACGAGAACTCTGGCTTTCCCACCGCATTTTCAGACCTACTTGGAAGATTTCTTTCATCTTCCCAGAAAGGCACCTTGTTCAGTAAATAGACCTGTTCCTACCTTTTGGTATATATGTGGTATCATCGGCTTCAACATCCACACCAAATGTTGGCTGGGGGTGATGGGTCCGTATAGCTTCTGCAGGGTGATGACCACTCCAAGAACCCTTCCCTCTTTACCCCGAAATCCCTCATCTGGAAAATGACCACCTGCTTCTACAATTTGTTGGCACTTTTATTAATAGATGGATTGTCCCTCATCTGTTGGAATTCAGTCTCTTTAGTCACATTCAAGTATTAGATAGTTTTCTTGTTCTGTTATTCTATAAGTTAAAATGGGGGAAAAGATATCCAAATCTGACAAAAGAAGTACAACATAGATAAAATTATAGATTAAAGTTTTTCAGTCAATTTCAAACCAATTCCTGTTTAAACTCTTAGAAAATTAAAAGTATAATTACTTAATAGGATAAAGACTATCTTAATCTGGTAGCCAGTATCACTATCAGTAGGAAAATGTGCTGTAGATATTAGACTATGGTCAGGAACCATAGTGCCAGCAATTAGCATCCTTAGTTAACATCATTTTGGAAGTTCTGCCTCATAGGTGTCCCCTGCTGTCTGAAAATAGAGTGTTCTATGAAATCCTTTGTAAGATAAAGTGATATAAAGTGAAGAAACGTGAAGATCTTAGGATGTGAAGAAAAGTGAAGATCTTAGGACGTATCTTGCTAATAGATGCACAATATAAACTCAGATAAAGCGCAGATGCTCACACAGTTCAAACCTGTGGTGGCATGATGTTCAGATGCTGAGTGTAGTGTCTGGGGAAGAAGCTTGGTGGGGCCAACACCCCATGCACCCTGCTGAGGTGCATGGCACCTGTCTAATGGCTTTCCTTCTGCAAAATAAATGCTAAACGCTATTTTCATTTTTCACCTTTTTTTCATAAAAGCAAAAGTCCTCTTTGAATTTCTTTCCATTAATGAAAGCAGGTACAAATGTATGTGTTTCATAAAACCAAAGTGGCATAAAGTGACATTTCAGAATCTAGGGACACCTGTATGTGAATCAGAAATAAAACTGGTTATTGAAAAGAAGTAAAAATTTTTCTTGGCAAGTGACATTATCTATACTAGAAATTAGAAAATCAGGTGGAGAAACCTAGAATTAATAAAAGAGTGCAATAAGTTAGCTATAAGTATTACAAAAGTCAGTACTTTTATGTTAATGAGGAACATGGTTCAAAAAATAATTAGGGGAAGTTGGTGTATACTTGTAATGTAGGTCATAAAATACTATTTGAAGGAAAGGGCAGAACCCATCTAAAGAGAAATACTGAACTTAGTAAGATAAATAAAGAATTTAAAAGAGAGACAAACCATGTTCCTGGATAGAAAGACTAAATATTACAAAGCTGATATTTCTGCCCCAAAGAATTTAAGGTCAAATTAAATTCTAAAAGAAATAAAAATAAATTGGATTGTAGGAGGGGAATAGGGAGTACTTAATAAAAGTTTAAAATGGTTCTATAGATCATGTAGGGAAAAAATGAGAAATTTTTTTAAATAAAAGGAATAGCAAATGATGGCTTACTCTAATATTAGAACGGTATGGACTTATGTCATGTAAAGCAGTATGGTTATTAGTCTAGATCAGGTAGACAGATAAAATAGTATGAGTTATCTGGCTAGTAGCCGTTATCATTTTAAATGTTTAATACTTACAAAAGGGATATCACATATCAACCAGAAAACAAAGACTGATCCCGTAAATGTTCTGAAGTCATTTTATTACTATTTGGAAAGAAAATAAGATGCTTATCTGATAATGAAGCATAATATAAATTCCATATGGATCACAGAGGTAAATGCTCCAAAAAAACACATAGAAATATTATTAAACTTGAGGAAAACAAAAGTGACTATTTAATTGCTCTCCAGTGGGAAAAGGAGTTTCTAATTTAAAATCAATGAAGGAAATCACAAAGGAAATAGAAGATTTATTGGACTTCATAAACATTTAAAATTTATGAAGATGAAAATATCACAAATAAAAAGACAGGAAAAGAAAAAATATTTCAGAACTAAAACAATTACTGCTATCTTTAATATATGAGAATTTAATATAAATTCATAATGAAAACATTGTAACAAGATTCTGGGCAAAGTATATGAGCAGACAATTCACAGAATAAAAAATACCTTTAGCTAGAAACACAGGGGAAAAAAATTAGCCTTATGTGTAATGAATGACATAATACATGAAATAACAAAAGGGGGTTTTGCCTGAAGAATTGGCAAAATGTTTAGAAGGTGCTAGTCAATGTTAGAGAAAAACTAGTGATGCTCACACGTGCTCCTGGGGAAGTGAACATCGATAAAGGCTTTCGCAAAGGCTAAGTGGTGATGACGAATCAGCAGTCTCTGGCAACGTTCTTGGGCTTTCACCCAGTAATCCTGCTGCCAGGGCTCCATCCCGAAGAAACAATTCATGATTTAAAGTGAAACTTGCGTTTAAGTGCAGATTTGAAGCATTATTTTCAACAGCAAATGTGGGAAATGGATAAATAATCTAGTATAGCCCCATAAGAAATTCTTGTGTATTCATTAAATATGTTGCCCAATAATTTTTAATGGAGTGAGAAAAGATTCATCCTAAGTGAAATCAAATTTGTCACCTAATAAATGAACTGTAATATACAATATGTATTTTATATTTCTAGAAAGTGACAACATAGCATCAATGATGGCTATCTGTGGGCTGTATAGTTTTGAGCAAGTTTTGTTTTCTTTACATGTTGGTGCATTTTTCATGTTTTTTCCAATACACTCTTGTTAATTGTGAACAAGGAAAAGTAAATCTCCATTCTTCCTGAGTAATATCCCTTACCTTATTTGTTTCATATTCTCAAAACTCTCCAAGGAACAGACATTGTTTGCTCATATGAACATAGATACTCTCCCTGTATCTGTTTCTCTTGTGATATGAAAATGATGAATGTCTAACATATGTTACCTCACAAGGACATTATAAGAATAAATCTAGATAAATAAGAAAACATGTAGAAGAAAACAATGTAAGAAAATATAATGAGTTGAGGTCTATCAACATACATTTCTCAAGTCAACACATTTCATAATTTTCAGTGACTATTAGGTATGGGCCTCTGCCTCAGATTTAATATTAGTTAATAGACATAAAAATATATGTCAACCTCTAGAATACTGCTATCCAATAGAACTTTCGGTAATGTTGGAAAGGTTCTTTATCTGTGCTGACATGGTAGCCAGTCATGGCTATTGCACGTTTGAAATCTGGCCAGTGTGACTGAGCACCTGAATTCTTCATTTTAATTAATGTAAATTACATTTAAGTAGCCACAGGTGACAAGTGGCTATTGCTCTACAGTGTAGCATGACTATGAATCAGGCATCAGTGCTTTCCATATATTATCTCATTTGAACCCCGTGACCACCTGTGGTCCAGGTATGATTTGTACCCCCATTTTATAGATAAGTAACTTGACTGATAAAGAGGGTAAGTCCGTTGTCCAGGGTGAGAGTGCTAATAAGGTATGGAACACCCACATGGGAGGATGCCAGAGCTAGCCTCTTCCCCACCCCCCAATTCATGACCCCATCCTGCCTCGCATACATAATACTGGGCCTTGAACCGGGCAGTCACATGCAGGTGAAAGTGGCAAACTACAAGGGAGGTCAGGGAACTTCATGGAGATGAGCCTGACAGCGGCCATGTCTTGTCCCAACTTGGTGGATGCAGTCTGCATCCAGTGATTGCCATCCTCTTACATTATGAATTCCACATCAGTGTCCATGAACCACAAGAACAACTTCTCAGTAAGTCATCAGGGAGAGGTCTCAAAGCTTAAGTTGCTGACTTTCTCTTGAATCAAGCCCTTCATGTTGAAAATATAGCCAAGATCCGAGACTACACACAAGTGACAAAGCAAATTTGCAGAGTATATTTGAAATACCCAGGCAGCTTTTAATGTACTCTACAGGATGTGACAAATGAGTGTCTGTGTAAATCAATAAACCTTTCTGTGAAGGGACTAATGGTTTTATGTGAATAGCAAAGCAACATACATGGAAACCAATACTCCTGTTTCCTGTCAGTATTTTTAAAGTTCACTGTCATAACTCTGTTCCCCTTGACCTTTATCATGATACCTAGCAGAAATTTGAGTTGCTAGTTGAGTTCTAACTGGACATCTACCCTCGTTCACTTTTCCCTCAGTGCCCAATAAATGCCTGCTTTACGCCTTCCCCTCTCTTGGATCACTCATTTCTTACCCATGTCATAATTGCTCTTGGAATAGTAATTGATTTTCTCAGATTTAAAAATATTTCATTCCAGATAGATAGAGGGTTTATCTTCATGCTTTAAAATCAGGTTTATTATCATTCTGATACACAATAATGATTGCTTTGCTGTACAAATGTTGATAAGTGAAAAATCAATATGCACAGAAACTCAGGAATCCTCAAATGCTGTGAAACTAGTAATTCAAGTGGTGATAGAAAATGAGAACCTTTGGTTTTGAAAAGGTGACATGCACCTAGAAGTCACCTAGAAGTATGTCATCTAGAAGTATGAGTGTCTTTTTTCTGCTCTCAAACATAAGGTGATGTAACATCATTATGGCTGAAAACCCTCTACTAGCATTTGCAAATCGCAACCAGCCCCTTTCAAACTCCTGACATATATTTACATGCAATTAATGCACAGAGCAGCTCTGCTCTTTGCTCTTTTAAAGTAGTTCTTTATATAGCCCTGTCTTGATAGTCCGCAAAAGCTACATTTTTAAAAGACAGTAATTCTAGGACAGCTTTAAAAAATGTGAAGTCTGTTTTTTTCGAAAGGGACTTTAAGTAGTTTTTTTCTATAACAAAAATGTTGTATTAACACAATCCTATTTCACTTAATATGTTGTTTATTTAATGTATATCCATCCAAAGGTGAAACATAAATGTGGCTTGCAACGTGGGTATTATTTTGCTAATTAGCATCCGAATGTGGACTTGGTTTTTGTAAATAGAACTCAGCCTTAATGTAACAGTGTATTATGGGCCTAAGAAGACAGTTCCAAATCTGTGAAGTGCTAACTTGCCATCACACTAGAACAGTTGTCTGATTAATTACAATAGTGTGAACTTGGTCATGTTTTCGAGATGATGTTCCCTGCAAAGCAACTGACTAGATAATTGTTCTCTCGCTGCCATGAGTCCTAAGTAGAACTCAGCAGGGGTGAGACCCAAGCCTGGACCTGTCTCCCCCTGCTGTCCCTTACTTGATCAAAGGGAACATGCTTTGTGAAGCTGTCTCTTCACAGGTTAATTGGGCACAATTTCTATGTCTTGAGGCATAAAATCTAACCTTGAGGGATAAGATTTATTTGATACCCAATAATCTATGTGTGCAAATGATCCAAATGATCAGTAGAATGGGTAGAAGAGCAGAAAAACAAAGAGCAAAGATCGAATTTTCTTGTACAGAGACTGGATTTAATGAAGTTGAGATCTCTTTAAGCTCTGGTATTGTTGTGAGTAATACCAAAAGATGAATTACAGTGACTGGGTGGATGGTCATTGTTTACATCTCTGGGATGCAGTTTGCTTTATCTATAAAATTATGTGCTTAGTCTAAAGCTCCCAGTCTGTTCTACCTCTAAAAGTTCACAGCATTTATTTATGAAGTTGAAAGTCCTGTGCAAATATATATCTGATGTTATTGACATATATGCATGAAAATATGAGCATATATACATACATGTATGCTTCCCAGGTGGCATGGTGGTTGATTCTAAAGAATCTGCCTGCCAGCGCAGGAAACGTGAGAGACATGGCTTGGATCCCTGGGTCAAGGAGATCCCCTGCGGTAGGAAATGACAACCCACTCCAGTATTCTTGCGTGGAAAATTACCCAGAGGAGCCTGATGGGCTACAGCCCATGGAGTCACCAAAGAATTGACTGAGCGACGGAGCACAGCGCACAGCACATACATATATACATATAGAAAGATATATATGCGGGTGTGTGTGTGTGTGTGTGCATCTCTCCCAGAAGACATTTGGCAAAGTCTCAACTTTGGTGTCAAACTGAATGAAGAGGATGCTATTGGTATATAGTGGGTGGAGATGACAGTCCCTCCAAACCAAAAGTTATCTAACCCAGAATACCCCTAGTGCTAAGGTGGAGAAACCCTAGTTTGTATGTAGGTATAGGGATCTGTGTGTGTGTTGTTTGTGGGATTTTTGTTGTTGTTGTTATTTCAGTTTTAATCTTTTTGGTTTTGTTTTTTGCCATTTGTTCCAAGGGCAAAATCAATAGTACTAGAGATCACAGGCATTATTTTTATTGTGTCACAAGTCTGATCAGTATAACCTGAGAAACAGAAAATACTACACAGTTGTACAGAAAGTGCTCCTGGAGCTTACTGGCATGATAGCAAGTGGAAATAGTAGAAATGGAACAGGTATTAACATTTAGAACAGTTGTAACCTGCTCATTTCTAGACAATTCTAGGAACATGTGGCAGGCCCTTCATATATCAGCTGGTGATTTCCTTTGACATGAAATAGGATTCTATTTATAGAACTCTTCCTAGACCTTCCTCTTGCTACACTTGAATGGTTCCCGTTCCCACAAGAACTGGCTTATGTTTTGGGTACATACACATACATATACACTGATAAACATACACAGCTAGACTGCACACATACTCATTATATAGAAGATTTCTTGTATCTAATTTGTTTTAACAGATCAACGAGATATTGTTTTCCTAACCATCTGTTGAGACATAGAAATAAGCTTTGCTGTGTATAGTTTGACATTTTATCCATGTTTGTCTTAATGAGACTTCATTCTGGTTTGGTTACATTTCTGTCTGCTCAACAGATTGTATCAAAGTCTGGTTTAGAGACATGAGACCAGCTAGGCTCTGTGATTTCTGGTGGAAGTTGGCTGACTCTCTCATACAGTCAAAGAAGGGAGGAGGGAGAACCATGTATGTATGTTCAGTACTTTATAAAAGAGATGGTTGAACTATGACAGAAGTTAAAGTATGATGCACTTCATCATCTCTTTAGAATTTAGGATTTTATAATTATTTATACTTGGATAATTATTATATAAATGCAAAGAAATTTGGGACTTACATCTGGAAAAGACTTTTTTTTTTTGCACATAAAGTTAGTTTATTAATGACTACAATTTATGACATGATCCAGTAAAAGGATGAGGGAACAAAAAGTAAAGCCATGAGACGTTAAGCAACTTGATCAGGGTCACAGTAAGTAAATGCCAGAACTTGAAACCATGCGTTCCTGGCTGTGATCTCTGCCATATTATTCTGCTGAAAATCTTTTTAAAATCACCAAACTAAAACTAAAAATCCAGGTTTCTTGATATCGTACTATGCTTATCCTTAAAATGTCTCTTTGAGATATCATCTGGTATAAAATACCTTCTTAGTAGCGTCACTGGATAAGTACATAATGTACACACTGATCCAATATTATCTTGGTAAAACGATGTGTAATTCAAACAGAAAAGTCTTTTAATAAAATTGGTGGCTGCTTGCTTTCCAACCTACATGTCTATTATTGCCCCTGAGCTGAACTGTAAGCTAAGGTGTTTACTCTTCTTTTATCCAGCCTTCAATAAGGAATTACATTTCAGCTGCCTCATCCCTTATCACCACAAAGGTCCCAGCTGCTTAAAAATATCTGCCAGCGCCCATCCACTCACCCACATGAGGTAACCCAGGAAATTTTCAAATCAAAAATGAGAAGCATGAAGGTGATGTGTCAGTGTGTTAGTTTCCTCTTTCCTCACAATTTTCAAAGTAAATTCCACTGCTTACCGGTTCTCTAAAGGGAAGCAGATCACCCACCCCCTTTTAGCTCCTGGACTTGCAAATAAGGAATGTCATTTCTGGAAGAGCATTCAGTTTAGCATACATTTATTAAATCAAAGACAACTAGGAATTCAGGATGCTATGAAGTTTGCTGTAATGGTTTAGAGTGCTTGAATTCAGTTGGGTCTGTCTGACCTGAAGAAAGCCACTCAATCTCTCTGAGCCTTAGGTTATTCATCTGGAAAATGGACAGAACAGCCTCTCTATAGTGTTGTCATGAGAATTCCATGAAGTAAAGCATACTGAGTGCTGAGCACAGAGCCTGGCACATACATCCACACTCATTAGCTCCCGTTGTCATCATCACCATCATTTTCTAGAGCTTCCTTGCTTATCTCTGTCACAGCTATCCCAATGACTCTAGCCCCGGCTTCTGTCTTAAATTAGACATAATTACCAACATCTAGCCTACAGAATCCCAGGGACAGCGGAGCCTTGGTGGGCTGCCGTCTATGGGGTCGCACAGAGTCGGACACGACTGATGCTACTTAGCAGCAGCAGCAGCAGCAGTAGCTTCCCTCATCCAAGAAGGCACTGGCAACCCACTCCAGTACTCTTGCCTGGAAAATCCCATGGACGGAGGAGCCTGGTAAGCTGCAGTCCATGAGGTTGCCAAGAGTTGAACACGACTGAGCAACTTCACTTACACTTTTCATTTTTATTTTCATGCACTGAAGATGGAAATGGCAACCCACTCCAGTGTTCTTGCCTGGAGAATCCCAGGGACGGAGGAGCCTGGTGGGCTGCCATCTATGGGGTCGCACAGAGTCAGACACGACTGAAGCGACTTAGCAGCAGGAACAGCTTCCCTCATAACTCAGTCAGTAAATCATCTGCCTCCAATGCAGGAGACCTGGTTCAATCCCTGGGTCAGGAAGATCCCCTGGAGAAGGAAACGGCAACCCACTCCAGTATTCTTGCCTGGAGAATCCTATGGACAGAGGAGCCTGACAGGCTACAGTCCATGGGGTCGCAAGAGTCAGACACAACTTAGCGACTAAACCACCACCACCACCACCATCTAGATGGATCTCTTCCAGATGTTACTCTTACATCTCAAATATACAAAACTGAACTGTTTTTTCAAAACTGATGGTTTTGAGAACTGCTATAAATTTGAGGGCAACTCTGATCTCTTGAGGAAATTTTAGGACAGCAAATGAATCAAGAGATGTCACACATCCTTATGCATGTGCGCGTGCTAAGTTGCTTCAGTTGTGTCCGACTCTGTGATGCCATGGACTGTAGCCTGCCAGGCTCCTCTGTCCATGGGATTTCCCAGGCAGGATACTGGAGTGGGTTGCCATTTCCTCCTCCAGGGGTCTTCCCAACCCAGGGATCAAACCCACATCTTCTGCATTGGCAAGAGGGTTCTTTACTACTAGCACCACCTGGGAAGTCCCACTTGTGCTTATAATTTCAGCTAAAGGCAATAATCAAACTCAATTATCTTTAGACACTGGATTACCCCCATGGCACTGGATCCTTGCAGGAAGGCAGAAGATTCCGAGTGGCTGCCCACTCACGTAGGGGACAGATGAGAGTGCAGAGCAGGCAGCCAAGGCAGCCTGCACTGACTCTCTGCTACCCATCTGCTCTAGCCATTACCAGGCAGTTGTCCTGAGCGGACAGGCCAGAAGTTATGTTTGATAATTAGATTTAATCACAGTCTTCCTAAAGTTTAATACCATTTCCCTTGTGAATTCTTAAGCAAAGAGACAATATTCTTCCCTAAAGAGAAAGAGAGAGTCAGACTGAGCCATCAGCATTGCTGAAAAGGATTTCCTGGAAACACATAAACAACACAAAGGGGAGAGGCGTCAGTGTGACTGCACACATATGTTGCTTAAGAGCAAGAGTTGTACATCTGTTGTCATATTGTCTTCTCTGTAGAAAGGGAAAACATTGTTCCATGGCAGAGCAATAGATTTTTTTTCCTAAAAATCTCCCATAACATTGTTTATCTCACTTTGCTCTGCTTTTTTGTCAGAGACCTCATCACCCTCTCAGAGACCTAGAATATCAACCTTTGTTTTGTCTTTGGTTCCCAACTATCCTTCGCATCCAGGTTCTGGTTAGGAGTTGGAAGAATCAGCTCTGAATTCTCCCTTCAGTGTGTCTTCCTCCTCCTCCCCGATGCTGCCATTGTATTTCAGGGGTAGGTGGTCCTTGTAGGATGCTGCAGTCACGTGTTTTCTGATCTCCCCACCTGCCCTTGCAGTCTCTCTTTGTTGCTGGTACTGGAGGGGTAGTTACTTAAAATACATGTTTGGTCACTTTTCTTCCCCACAGTGTCTTGCTCCTTCCACCTGTCTAGTTTTCTCTCTGACCAGTGCCCCTGTTCTGTGCCCTCTGACCCTGTTAGAGCAGAACTGACTACCAGAGCACACCGAGGCCCTCCTAGAACCCCCTTGTTCTCAAGCTCTGCCTCGTGCTCTGTGACTTATTTATAGGTGTGTTTGTCTGTGTGTGTGAAATGTGTTTACAAATAAGCCATAAAATACATATTTACAGTGAAAAATTATAATGCAAACAGTTGAGTAACTGCTGTTAGGTCAGCCAATGAAATATCAGGAAAAGCGCAGAGTACCACCCTCTGCCCCCTACCTTGAGCTTGTCTCTCATCACAGCTTCCTTTCTCCCCATTGAAGGCAATGATTCATCTGACTTCTGGGATAATCCTTTCCTTGCTTTTCAAAAGAAAAAATAATTTTACTTCCTATTTTTATATTCCTGAACAATGTAAGTTTTCCAGTTTAACGTGTACATGAAGTCATAATGGGAGGTTATGTGTGTGTGTGTGTGCGCGCGCGCGTGTGTGCATTGTTCAGTTGCTAAGTCATGTCTGACTGTGTGTGTGTGTGTGCGTGTGTGTGCGCATGTGCGCGTGTGCATTGTTGTTCAGTTGCTAAGTCATGTCTGACTCTCCCCATGAACTGCAGCATGGCAGGCTCCTCTGTCCTTCACTATTTCCTTGAGTTTGCTCAAATTCCTGTCCATTGAGTTAGTGATGCCATCCAACCATTTCATCCTCTGTTGTCTCCTTTTCTTGCTCTCAATCTTTCCCCGCATCAGGGATTTTTCCAATGAGTCCATTCTTCACATCAGGTGGCCAAAGTATTGGAGCTTCAGCTTCAGCATCAGTCCTTCCAACGAATATTCAGGGTTGATTTCCTTGAGGATTGACTGGTTTGATCTCTTTGTTGTCCAAGGCACACTCAGAAGTCTCTTCCAACATCACAGTTCAAAAGCATAAATTCTTTGGCACTCAACCCTCTTTATGTGAGAGTTGGCACTCAACTCTCACATCTTTGCATGACTACTGGAAAAACCATAGGTTTGACTATACAGACCTTTGTCAGCAAAATGGTGTCTCTGCTTTTTGATATGCTGTCTAGGCTGGTCATAGCTTTTCTTCCAAGGAGAAAGTGTCTTAATTTCATGACTGTAGTCACAGTGAATTTGGAGCCTAAGAAAATAAAATCTGCCACTGTTTCCATTCTTTTCCCCATCTATTTGGCATGAAATGATGGGACCAGATGCCATGATCTTAGTTTTTTTAATATTGAAGTTTAAGCCAGCTTTTTCACTCTCCACTTTCCCCTTCATCAAGAGGCTGTTAGTTCCTCTTCATTTTCTGCCATTGGATGGTGTCATCTATATGTATAAATATAAATAGGTTTAAATATATTGATATTATAATCTCCATGTATAGCAAGTACATCCATGTTACTGCAAATATTTATTGCTTAATATAATATTACTATTTGTATTTGTTACTGCAAATATTTCACTCTTTTTATGTCTATTTTCACTATTCTGATGACTAAGTAATATTCCATTGTATATATGTACCACATCTTTTTTATCCATTCATCTGTCAGTGGATATTTAAGTTGTCTCCATGTCTTGGCTATTATAAATGGTGCTGCTATGAATGTAGGGATGCATGTATCTTTTCAAATTATAGTTTAATCTGGGTATATGCTCAGGAGTAGGATTGCTACATCATATATCCACTATATTTTTATATTTTTACCAATGAGTTTTTGCTTGACCAGTATCATTTTGTATTTTATGAGTCAAAAACTTAAAAAACAGATTTGCTGGAATGTCTCTCCCTTTTGTGTCTTAGTCTATATTCTGTCTTGCACATTGTTAGAGGTAAAAAAAAATGATTGTTATTATTGCCATAAAGATAATAATAATAGTAAAAATAACATAAGACAGACTTTCCAGTCACTATTTAAAGGTATATTTAGCATACTTTTACAAACAAAAAGCCAAACAAGATTTTTTTATTTAGTGCTATCACTGCAAGATTTATGCATGCCATACATAAATCATTCTCTTTATTCCACTGTTTCTTTTTTCCATACAGTATTTCATTATATAAATTTACCACAAATTATATACCAGTTTTACTGTTAATCTTCATCTGGATTATCTCCATCTAGATGATGGTAAAAACAAAGCTGCTCTGAATGTATGTGTATGGCCGTCCTGGTATATGCATTCACAGGCATCTGTAGTAGGTATACCTACAGATGGCTTTGCGGGGTCAAGAGGTATATGAGCTGCTGCTTCTTCTGCAGGTTAACTGTTCTACAATGAATGCACTCATTTACATCGCCAACAGTAGGACAGGAGAGTTCCTGTTGCTCCATGTGTTGACCAACCTTTTTTCTGTTCATGCCAATCTGGTGCATGTGTAATGGTATATCTTTAGTTTTAACTTGTATTTTTAATTAACTTCCTCTCTGGAGTAAAACGATTCCTGAACCACAAATGTCTGTATGCTTGTTTGCTTCCCTTGTTTATCTTTCGGGTCTTTTCAGTTCAGAGGTCAAAATTTCCTATTCCTGAAGACATTCCCAGTCAATTCAATAACCTGAGTTGCCTGCTTCTTAGCAGACTGGAGACAAACACTTAGGCTATGTTTCTCAGGCTATCTTTGCTTACACGCTGTTCTTAAAAATACTTTAAGGATAAGGACTATGTATATAAAGAAAATATCCCTGTAGATTAGAGCATGTATATGGATGATTTTTAAGTTCTTGTCTGTAAAATGGAGCACCTCATACAGTCTAGGGGTCGTTCCTTAAATGAGATAATGAGGTCAATATATTAACGGATTATGTTATACAAATCGAGTTTTATATAGTTAAACTATTAAAATGACTGACAATTGATGTCCCAAACATTCTGAACGCAACAAGGTGATCAGATCTGTTCACATTTCTCAGTTCTGTGAAATTTCTCTGTGACTCTTCCAGAGCCAAAAAATTCACTGTAGTCCCCTTATTGCTTGAAAGAGATTTGGGATTTCTTTCTTTCTTTGTTCTCTTTTTTCTTTTTTTAGCTGCACAGGGTCTTCATTGCTGTGAGCAGGCTTTCTCTAGCTGCAGCGAGCAGGGGCTGTTCTCTGTGGTGACTTCTTGTTGCAGAGCACACGCTTCTGTGGTTGTGGTGCTTGGTCTCAGTAGTTGCTGCTCAAGGGTTCTAGAGCATACACTGTGGCACATGGGCCAAATTGCCCACAACATGTGGACTCTTCCTGGGCCAGGAATCACACCCATGCCCCCTGCATTGGCAGAGGGATTCTTAATCACTGGACCACCAGGGAAGTTTCTAGATTTGGTATTTCTGAATGCATATCCTGGGAGTGAAATATGTTTAAAGGATGTTTTTGCTAAGAACTATAGAGTACCTGAATTTTGGGCTCTGTCATGATTAAAAAATTACTTGTATCTTGAGCACAAATATGTAATTTTTGAAATTGCTGAAGTTTTCGATTTTAATAGAAATCCTTTGACAGTAGTATTAAATGTTTGTAATAATTAAATGTTTGTACCAGTCTTTAAAAATATGCACTTGTCAAACATACAAAGCTTCACTTCCCTGAATTAACACAAGTCTGACTCCCAAGTGCAATCTGTTCCAGGCTGAAAAGACCAATTTTTCTCTTCAAGCTGGTGGAGGTGGGAGATGAAATTTCAGGGAAGTGGATCCCAGGTTCAGTTCAATTCAGTTCAGTTCAGTCACTCAGTCCTGTCCGACTCTTTGCGACCCCATGAATTGTAGCACGCCAGGCCTGCCTGTCCATCACCAACTCCCGGAATTCACTCAAACTCACATCCATCGAGTCAGTGATGCCATCCAGCCATCTCATCCTCTGTCGTCCCCTTCTCCTCCTGCCCCCAGTCCCTCCCAGCATCAGAGTCTTTTCCAATGAGTTAACTCTTCACATGAGGTGACCAAAGCACTGGAGTTTCAGCTTTAGCATCATTCCTTCCAAAGAACACCCAGGACTGATCTGCTTTAGAATGGACTGGTTGCATCTCCTTGCAGTCCAAGGGACTCTCAAGAGTCTTCTCCAACACCACAGTTCAAAAGCATCAATTCTTCAGCACTCAGCTTTCTTCACAGTCCAACTCTCACATCTATACATGACTACTGGAAAAACCATAGCCTTGACTGGACGGACCTTTGTTGGCAAAGTAATGTCTCTGCTTTTGAATATGCTATCTAGGCTGGTCATAACTTTCCTTACAAGGAGTAAGCGTCTTTTAATTTCATGGCTGCAGTCACCATCTGTAGTGATGTTGGAGCCCAAAAAAATAAAGTCTGACACTGTTTCCCCATCTATTTCCCATGAAGTGATGAGTCCAGATGCCATGATCTTTGTTTTCTGAATGTTGAGCTTTAAGCCAACTTTTTCACTCTCGTCTTTCACTTTCATCAAGAGGCCTTAACCCCTCTTATTTAGCAAGTACAGAGACAAAGGAAGCAACATCATTAATAGGGGAGGAAGTATAAGTACTAGCAGCTTTATGATGCTTTGGTATTGGGTTTCCAAAATCAACTTGTCAAAACAGACCTTGGGCAGAAGACCTAAATAGGCATTTCTCCAAAGAAGAAGACATACACAGATGGCCAATAGGCACATGAAACAGATGTTCAACGTTGCTAATCATTAGAGAAATGCAAATCAAAACTATAATGAACTATATCACCTCTTACCAGTCAGAGTATCCATCATTAAAAATCTACAATTAACAAATGCTACAGAGAGTATGGAGAAAAGGGAACCCTCCCACACTGTTGGTGGGAATGTGAACTGGTACAACCACTGTGGGAAACAGTGTGGAGGTTCCTTAAAAAACTAAAAATAGAGCTACAATATGATCCAGAAACCCTATTCCTGGGCATATATCTGGACAAAACTAATTTGAAAAGACACGTGTACTCCCATGTTCATAGGTTGTTGATATTTCCCCTAGTGATCTTGATTCCAGCTTGTGATTCATCCAGCCTGGTATTTTGCATGATGTACTCTGCATAAATGTAAATAAGCAGGGTAACAATATATAGCTTTGTTGTACTCCTTTCTCAATTTTTAACCAGTCAGTTTTTCCATGTCCAGTTCTAATGTTACTCCTTGACCTGCATACAAATTTCTCAGGAGACAGGTAAGGTGGTCTGGTACACCCATCTCTTGAAGAATTTTCTAGTTTGTTGTGATCCACACCATCAAAGGCTTTAATGTAGTCAATGAAGCAGATGTTTTTCCAGAATTCCCTTGCTTTCTCTGTGGTCCAGTGAATGTTGGCAATTTGATCTCTGGTTGCTCTGCCTTTTCTAAACCCAGCTGTACATCTGGAAGTTTACATACTGCTGATATAAACTGCCATGTGCAAAATAGATAAACAGGGTCCTACTGTATAACACAGGAAGCTATATTTAATATCCCATGATAAACTATAATAGAAAAGAATATTATAATATATTATACATATATACTTCTCTCTCTATATATATATATATACACTTCTCTCTCTCTATATATATATATATATGTATATACTTCTCTCTCTCTCTCTCTCTATATATATATATACTTCTCTCTCTATGTATTTATATATGTGTGTGTGTGTGTGTATGTGTGTGTAGAACTGAATCACTTTGCTGTACACCAGAAATTAACATAGTAAATCAACTATGCTTAAATAAAATATAAACTAAAACAGACCTTAAGAGAAAAGCAGAGCAGAGAATAGCATCGGAGTTGAGTTGTATAGTTCAAATGGTTTCCTGGATGAAAAAAACAACACAGTCAGAAACAGCAGATAGCAGGGCACATTTATACCATAAGAGAACTGCTGTCAGGCGATCTATTGGTAGATAGGAGCAATGTGTGCTGCAGCCAGCTCATGCCAGCTTTTAAGAGCCAGTTGGTAGTTTTCAAGAATTTTCCAATCCTGCTGTGAATCATAGCAATTATTATTAATTAAATCATATAAACTTACACATAATTAAAGAAAGTTAATACATACTCAAAACAAATCACGTCTTAATTACGTGCTAACGTTTTACCACCATCTAAATTCTATATCCAGGGTGGTAGGAATCCTGTGTGATGGTGCACCACTAGTCTGCATCTTCTGCCAGCTCTGTGCAGCTGGAAGTGAGGCATGATAGGAGTAATGACACCATGGAAATCAGAAAAACCACAAAGCAGGACTCTTCTCTCCCAAAGAGCCAGTTGTTAAGTATCTGCCAGTGGGCTCCTAAAGAGGACGTTGATTTACTGGTGTGAGAATGTGAGGATTCTGGAGGCTGGTGTGTGAAGCCTGTTTTCAGTGTGCCAGGTCCAGAGTCCTACCCTGTGACTTTGTTATCCCTACTCGGTGTCATTCTGAGGACTTACTTGACTTTTCCGTGATGGGCATAGCCTTGAAAGGGGGAGGGGGAAGTGGGGAAATGGGATCAGCAGCTGCAGTGATTTGCCAAAATGTCAGACCTGTGCAGGTGGCAAAAGTTTGCAAAGAAGTTTGAGTAGAATCAAGAGACAGAAGCTTGGAGGCATAAAGCAGAAGCGTTCATTTCCCTAAACCTATTAATATTTCTTTTTGTAATCCTAATGGTGGCCTACATACCTTCGATGCAAGAGTTTTATATGTAAAGGGTCAGAATTTCAAAGAATCTGGATTTCTTCCACATCCTAAGCACATTACAGGATATGGGAAAGCAAAGGTGCCTGCTTTCAAAGAGTAGAACAACTGGAGGGGAGGAATATAGTCCATCCTGGACTGTAATGTGGTGGGTACTGTAACAAAAGGGCAGACAGGGTGCTCCAAGAGCGTGACGGTAGGGACCTGGCCCAGTGGCATCCACAAATCAGGCAGGCAACTATTTCATGTGTGCAGTTCAGGAAAACTATGAGTAGCATATTGTTCTTTTCATCTGCCCTAAAGGCTAGTGGAGGTTATTATTCCAAACCTTACAGGAAAGCCTAGCAGGAGATAGGCTTTCAAGGTGATAGGATTGATATCCTTATGATAGGATTTCAAGGTGAAATGTAATGTCCTTTCCCAGACCATCCTGCACCCCTGCAAACCTGCCTACTTTCTAACTCCTGAAATGTTACAATTAAAGATTCACTCCTTAATCCTCTCTTAAAATGAAAATCCTTTTGGTGCTTTGTTTATCAGCTTTGAATCTTAATGTGAATGAAGTTAGCAGTATGTCTCTGAGGGAGATGGTGCTTGATAAATGGGTACCTGGAAATAGAAATAAAGTATGAGAAAGTGAGGGGAAAATAGACAAGGGGGACCCACAGATGAGAGGTGCCAGTGGCTGAAGCTAATCTGTATGTGAGGCTGTTTACAATATTGAGGACCCAGGTTACACTTGTCTTGGCTAAACCTTCCCAATCAACAGAATAACTTCTATCCTGGCTGACACCCTTCCTGGTGATAAAGCCTATGAGTTGCCCACATTCCAGATGGAAATTGTTTTACAAAGGACAGAGGGAACTAACACTGATCAAGTTCTGCAATGGGCCAGGCTCTGTTTTAGATTTGTTTTACACTCATCATCTCATTCATCCCTAGAAGAGCGATGGGGATTTACTGTCACTCCTGTTTATCAAGGAGGAGACAGACTCAAAGAGTCCAGGTGACCTGCTAGAAGTGATGGGAAGCTGGAGGTAGCACCAAGATCCAAATAAACATTTGACTTCAAAAGTCAGGCCTGGTTCCATTATTTAAAAAAATAACAAAGGAGATTAACAAAGCATGTTGGCACCTCCCTTTAGAATCGCATACTTTCCTCCTAGGATGATAGATTCTTCTCATTCCTACATATGAAATCTGTACATGGATCTTTCCTGTATATCCCCATAGGAAATAAAATTATCAAGCTTTTTTTGTTTGTATTATGAAAACATTAACTTTTATTATTTTCCAGATATGTAATATCAAATAATATTTTTCTGAATCACACACATTTTTATCTATTCTACACATAGATGCACACACACACAGAAATGCCCTCTCAGGGGCCATTTCTCCCCAGTGAAAATCACTGATCTAGGAGAAGAGAGACAGACTCATAAACAGAGAAAGTGAAGTACAAGATTGTATGGTGTTTTTATCTGTATATAGTGAAAAATCATTATGATAGGTGTTCTACTCAGAATCTGTAGATGGCATGTTGTGGAAGTAAAGAAGAGCACCTGTTACACCTCAAGAGACTCATGAAGACTTCCTGATGGAGAAGGCAAACATGATGACCATCTCCAGTTGCAGAGAAACATTAAGAAACTCCTGCACAGTTAAAGGCAGATGGTATAGCCAGGGAGAGGCAGTTCCTGATGACTGTCTTCATTCTGAAGCTGATTCCCCCAGGTCACTGGTTCTCCAAGTGTGGCCCTCAGACCAGCAGTATCAGCATCATCTGGAAACTTGTTAGAGATGCACATTCTCAGGCCCTGTCCTAATTACACTGAATCCAAACCCTAGGGATCTAACAAGCAATCCTAGATCTCAGAATCATACCAAGTCATCCTGGTGCCTACTCAAGTCTGCCAGCCCCTGGTCTAAAGCCCCAGCCAAGGATTTAAACTCTGCAAATACATAGAGGTTTCATCGCAAAGTGTTTTCTAGTCAGGCCTGCAGATGTGTCTTGCATAACATGTTATCATTGCTTGGGACGCTGAACTCCTCGAGACATGGATGCTATTTTTATTTGAATTTAGGTCTCCAATGCCTTGGGCTGGGCCTTCAGTTCCTGGGATCCATCAAGTTAGTTTAGTGCAAGAGTAAGGACATTTTGGCTGCGTGTCTATGGCATATGAGCACTGAGATTCCTCCTAATCCTTCTAGGAATTCACATCTTATTCCTGTGGTGGGAGGACAGAGCTTGTAAATATTTCCTGAAATTTTCTAAAGTGACGAAATTTATCTCCATGATGCATAGCAGCCCTAGACATTGCCCAGGTATGGAGACTGCAGCTCTTAAATACAGTAAGTGGGGAACTTCGCTGGTGGTCCAGTGGTTAAGACTCTGTGCTTCAAATGCCAGGGGTGCAGGTTTGACCTCTGGTCGGGGAACTAGGATCCCTTGTGCCCCATGGTGCTGCAAAAAAATTACTGTCAGTGGAAAAGACCCTTTTGCTGGCTACCCACCCCAACATGACCACCACAATGACTGGATATGATGATATGAATGATCCTGAAATTCCAAAAGTTTTTAAGATGAAGATAAAAGGAAGGAGATGTGATACCCAGGACCAGTTCTTGGTGTCCTCTATATTCAGGCTTCCTACTGCCCTACTCGATGAAAATGTGAACACTTGGATGGCCTGCTTGATGGCACATTTAGCCACTACCATGATGCTTTCTCCTCGGATAGTTTTCAAAATAAACAGATTACAGTGTAATTAAGGATATTTAGGGCATCTCTGTTTTGCTTGGAAGGCTGAATCTGAAGTGAGATTGTTAGGATGGTGCTTTAATGGGCAATTGGGATATGTAACTGGAGTGCCACAGGACTCTGCTTCAGAGATGCGATCATAAAAGAGTGCTTTCCCACTTGGGGCCTAACCACAATTTTCAAAAAATACCCTTTTCCTGACCTTATTCTGACCTGTTTGACTTTGCTGAATTAAAGGGTTTTTTGCAAACTGGGAAGATGTCATTCCGAAAAAGACCAGCTGTTACAGAAGGGAAACCACGGGCATGCGGCCCTTTTAATGATTGTGAATTGGAGTTTTTTCTCTTTCCTGTTCTTTTTCCCCTTCAGAGAACATCTTTCTCTTTCCACGTTCTTCCTTTCTCCACAAAACAAGTGGTAAAGCAAGGGCGGTAAAAACTAACCTCTGAGGAGTCTGAGTAAAAGGTATGGAAGAATTCTCTGTAGTATTCTCAAAACCTTTTCTAACATCTGAAATTACTTTAAAATTTAAATATATGCCCCATTTAAGTTTTTAGGTTCACGTCTTAGCCAGACCACAAAAAAATGAGTAGAATTTAGAAAAGCCAATGAGCAAGTGAAACATATCCCATCTAAAACAGTGGAACCAAAGGCATAGCCTGGGGAATGAGAACTTGGACTTCATGAGATGAACAGGGACTGGGACTGACCTGAGAGATGGTACATACTATCTAGTGGGAAATGTAAGTTTGTATAGATGAGTGGGCACAGAGTATAAGAGGTGAAAATCCTGCAGTAGAGTTGTTATTTTATGCAGAGCAACATTTTTTAAGCAGAATTATTCTACCTTTTGGTCTGTGGAAAAGGATACTGTCTTAGTCTGTTCAGGCTGCAATAACAAAATACCACAGACGGAGTAGTTTATAAATAACAGAGATTTATTTTTCTCATTTCCAGAGTCTGGGAAGTCCAAGACCAGTGCCCCAGCAATGGTCAAGTTTTAGTCAGGGTCCTCCTCTTGCTTCACAGCCATAGTTAGCACCTTCTCACTCTGTCCTCACAGGAGGAAGAGGGATTGGCAAACTTCAGAGCCTCCTTTTTGAGGACTATAATCCCCTTCATGGGGACTCCAACCTCCTGACCTACTGTCCTTCCAAAGGCCCCACCCCATAGTATCTCATTGGGCACTGGGACCATAAGGATTTGGGGAGGACACAAACATTCAACCATAGCAGATGGATTAAGTGCATTTATAGCGTAGAGAGATTTAAACATAATAAGCACTTAGAGGATTAATGTAGAGCAGTCCTTTAGAAACATGGGTCCATTTAGTCATTTGTAAACTCTGGCCAGCATGTCTGTTAACAGAGCAGGGTCTCTAAGAAACATAGTTTCTTTAAAACATATATTGATATTGCTGTGTTAGTTGCTCAGTCCTGACTCTTTGTGACTCCCGGAACTATAGCCCACCAGGCTCCTCTGTTCATGGAATTTCCCAGGCAAGAATACTGGAGTGGGTTGCCATTTCCTTCTCCAATATTAATATTAAACATGCATTAACTCAACATTGTAAATCAGCTATACTTCAATTAAATTTTTTTTAAAAACCATATATTAATTCATGCCCATTTTCTATAGTAAACCAAAACAATATAGATTTACTCTATGTAGCTCTTCAATTTTATAAAGATATTTTAGGACTTTAGGGATGAAATCAGAAACATTTAGATCCCTGTAATTTGGAGTCATGAGGAAACAGCACAGAGCAGGAAATCCTCTAAATCAGGGACTAAGCCTCGCACAAGGTTTTGATCATCATTGTGCAAGACAGAGCTGAACCCTAAAACCCACCGTTACATTTAATTGAACACTCTAATGACATCCTCTGAGAACACTGCTTTAATAACATGCTTATTTAAAGTGACAAAACCCATGTCATCATTCTTTAATTCTCAGTAGTGACACCAACATTTTCTTTTTCTCTCTTTGCCTTATCCTCTCCTATCCCTCCCATATAAACAGACGCTGTCTCTTTAAATCACACTTAATTAAGTTTTCTTTTTTCTTTTCCTGTTTTTTCCCCTATTGTCTTGTGTTGGTAGCAGGTTAATCCTGAATTTCTAATAAATACAAATGGATTAAATAAAATCATGAGTTTAAGAGTATTTTAACTTCATTGGTATAATTGTTAATATCTCCATCATCCCCTGGGATATGTAGGATTACATTAATTAAAGTGGTCTCTGTAACTGAATGCGTTAACCATAAATGTGGCTGCTGTGTCTTCCCCAGCACTCTTTAGGTATTTAATTTCCTTGCCTGCAATAGATTGTCAGAGCAGTAAACGTGAGGCAACTAATGTAAATGGTGTAATGACGGTAATTATCTGAATGGATCGATTGGAGTGTTATTGCAACGTGATATTGTGGGCAGAAGCAATATTAGACATCCCATACACACTCTGTTTTCAATTTTATTTCCTTACACATTTTTTTCCCAAGATTTTTCAAGTGAAAGTAATGTCAGCCGGCGTTGCTATTCTCTCCTTTATCTCTCCCTATCACCCTTTGTGCTGCTGCTTTACTAAATAAAACCAGCAGAGCCCAGGAAAACTAAATTTCTCCAAAGAAAGCAGTGACCTTATAAGATGGAAATTCTAGCAGTTTCTCTGTGATTCATGGTATCCAAATATTTGAACCTGAAGTCACTTTGTAGATGGGCTATAGATTGGCTAGTTTGTCCCCTTCACTCATTAACTGCTAAAGAACTGTAATCTCAAGGAGGGTTCAATGACTTGTTGAAGGTTACACAACACGGTATTGCCAGGCAAACTAGAAGGGGGTGGAATTGGCCCTCTCTCTCTTCTGGGCTGGGCAGGGAGCCGAGAGTGTGCACCAGCTGCAGGCCAAAAGGGGTTCAGTGTGACAGGCCAAAGCAGAGCGAACCCTGGAAGAAACATTAAGTCAGGAAAGTTTCCTTTTCCTTTGAGTGGGGAATGAAATGATGGAACCATCTGGGATAACCAGTACTTAAAAATCCAAACAGATGTTCAGCATGAGGGTAGAAGGTTTGGGCTGGGTCGCAGATGTCTGTCCATGATGAGAATGGAAAGACCATGGCAGGATCCCACCTGAGGGACAGGAGTGTTGGGAGAGGATTACTAAAACAGGGATTCAAACTCAGAGGGAAAAGGTCAAAGCCAAGTATTAGAATTGGAAGTTGAAGAAGAAACAGAGGTTTGAATCCTTGGACTTGAAAGATGACTAGGTCGAAACGATCTGACAGTGGCAAGAGCACCTTGAAACGGCCTGTTTCCTGTCAGTTTTCTTCGACTTTTGTGCCCCATCCTAGTTCAGTCACACCACTGGCTTTGCTTGTTACGTAACAAATGGGTGTAAGTCTAAAACTTTTCATACATCTGCCCCCCAAAATCCCAACAACATTCAAAGCACTGATAAAACCACACAGAACCCACGCCTTCTGTGTTCCAGAAAACGGAACACTTAGAACTTCAATTGCTGTACATAGAAAAATAAACGCCAAATACCCACAGCACTACCTGCAGCAAGCCTGGTGTCCCAGGGCAGGATGGTGGCACAGGGTACAAGGAAAGCACTCCCAGAACGAGATGACCTGACACCACAAGCTCAGATCTCAGTACTGGCTATCGGACAGGCCTTAAGGTGTGCACAACCTTAAGGTGACCATCTCAGCAAGGTAGTGACTCTAGGGAGAAGAGGGCAAAGAGAAGATATACTGTTTGGAGATGTGAATGTGAAGGGGAAAAGATGAGGGGAAATTTCAAGATGCTATGGAAATAGACCAGCCTCCTCCATCATCATCCGGTAAAGAGGCTAAAACAAGGGTATATATTGCAAGGCTGGAGGAATAGTGTGTGAAAGTGATAGACTCTGATAAAGCAGGAAGAATGTACCGGAGAGCTGGTTGGGAAAAGGAATGAGGCAAGGACTGTTGATTGTTGCATGTGTAATAAGAGGCAAGGCACGGAATTGTAACTAGATGGTAGCAACAGAGGGAGCAATGAAAGGACCTGTAAGAGGTGTGTGGGTGGTATCAAAGAGATAGGAAAGGAAGCAACACTTTGCTCTTTTTAAGGTACTTTGACTTTTGGAATCATGTTCATGTTTTTCATATTCAAAAAATAACACGAAAGCAACAAGAAGATGAGAAATTAAATTTGAATGCCATCAGAAACAAATTAACTGAATTTAAAAATACATTTTCAAATTAAGAACATAACCACACTAAAGTGGGACGTGGGGGAAGAGCCAATCTATTATCTTTTCAATTCAGTCGCTCGGTCATGTCCGACTCTTTGTGACACCATGGACTGCAGCACGCCAGGCTTCCCTGTCCATCACCAACTCCCAGAGCTTGCTCAAACTCATGTTCATTGAGTAAGTGATGCCATCCAACCATCTCATCCTCTGTTGTCCCCTTCTCCTCCTGCCTTCAATCTTTCCCAGCATCGGGGTCTTTTCCAATGAATCAGTTCTTTGCATCAGGTGGCCAAAGTATTGGAGTTTCAGCTTCAACATCAGTCCTTCCAATAAATATTCAGGACTGATTTCCTTTAGGATTGACTGGTTGGATCTCCTTGCAGGCAAGGCACTCTCAAGAGTCTTCTCCAACACCACAGTTCAAGAGCATCAATTCTTTGGTGCTCAACTTTCTTTATAGTCCACCTCTCACATCCATTCATGACTACTGGAGAAGTCATAGCAAAATCCTTGATAGAGTGGGTGGGGATGGTGTTCACAGTTGGCAGCCAGAGGGAAAATATCAGTCAGTAGATTGAGAACAAGCCAGGAAGGCAAAGGGAAGTGAGTAAGAAAATTTTAGCAGAATGGAAGGAGACAGAGCCACGAGCATGAGCCAACTTAAAAAATATGATTTGATGATAATGGAGAGGTGAAGGCAAAGAGTTGGACATGACTGAGCGACTGAACTGAACAGAACTGAACCTTAACCAAGTGATCAAAGTTAACATATCCAAATACGGGACAGATAGACATACAGGAGCCTGATATGATGCACTAAGAAGGATGCAGTATCATTTCTGTTCCGTTATTGCCAAGTTTGCAGAAGGAAACTTGAAAGAAACCTAAATTAAGTGACATTCCACAATGTAATTGTCTGTTACTATTTAAAAAAAAAAAAAATAGAAGGAAGAAATCATGAAAGACAACTCTTCCAGATTACATGCTCTTGGATGAATGCTAAACACATGCAATGCCTGATCCTGGATATGATTCTGGGTTGGAAAAAGTTTGCCCTAATGACATTATTGGGACAATGGATGAATGGAATAAGGACTATAGAAGAGACTGGGTGCTGTATTAATCAACATTGTATTTCCTGATTTTGAAAACTATACTCTGATTGTCTTCATTATTGGAAAATATATACAGAAGTAGTTAGGGATAAAGAATTGCAGGAAGAAAAAAATGAAAGAGAAGAAAATAATACAGAAAATCTGGCAAAATTGTTGAATCTGAGGAAAGGGTATATGGCAGTTCATCATACTGTTCTTGAACATTTACTGTTCTTGAACATCATCTGCAAGTTTGAAATTACTTCCAAATAAGAAGTTTTTTAAAGCCTGGTGGAAAGAATCTAAATAGAAAATGTGGATCTATGTACGAACACCTCCTAAAAATCATACCACAGTTTTGAAAAAAATGATTTTGAGATCTGTATCCCCATTTCTAAATGTCAGGGAGGGCTGTCCTGAAGGGGAGAGAAGCAAGGTTGCCTTAGGGGATTGAGACAGTGGTTATGGCAGCCGTGGGACAGGTTAACTTACACAGTTTAGGACTCAGGCCAAGGTCAGCAGTGGCGAGAGTGAACCCGGGTCACCAGAGGCAGAAGGCAGTTCTCTTGCCACCACTCTATGTTTCACTGAGTGTTTCTGTTCCTTTGTTATTTTGCTAGTAACCTGGTAACCATATTCAACCTAGGATCCTACAGTACCTTATTTAGCATTCAGGTACCTACAAGGCTCTGAGGAGCAGAAAAGCAGTACTTTTAAGAAGGCAAGTGGAGAGGGGAGGGACTCAAGCATGGTTCAGTTCTTGAGTTGCTCATTGTAGCCTCATGTTCAAAAGTCATTGATTAACCAGGAAAACAACATGTTTAGTCTGCCTTTGGAATTATACTTTCATGACTTTACCTGAGAGTCTCTTCTGTGACCTAAACAAATACCAGGTTATGAATTTATGACAGGTCTTAATGAAGTAGATTAAGGCATTTCTTCCATTTACATTTTCATAGAATGAAATAAACATTGTAATCTTTTTTACAGAACACTTTCACATCAGGCCATGATTTGATTTTCTGCCTGTTCAGAATACCAAGTTTTGCATTTCTTTAAGCCCTAATGCCTTTTTGTGAGAGATAAGACAGAAGTCATCCCTGAGAGATTTATAATAGTACTTAGAGCAAACTCGTCAAAGATTCTTCTACAAGATTGTTTTGGATCCTGAGGAGATATATTTAGTAACTGTATTGAAGAAGTTGTCACATAACACAACATTTCATTGATTTATTTGTATTATTTTTGTGTCTTCACTGCAGGCAGAGAATTCAGCATTGGCTTTGGAAAATGAAAATCAAAGGGAACAGTATGAGAGATGTCTTGATGAGGTAAGGGGAACAGAGAGGTTCTGGATAAGAGGTTGGACTATTTAGGATTCCTTGGTCAGATCTTAATATATGTCTCTTACCAGTCCTGAACAAACATTAGCATTTAGTCCTTGAAAGGGAGGTTGTAAACAAGGAATATGGATAAGGAATGTCAGTCTGTCCCCTCCCCCTCCCTCCCTGTATCCTTATACAGGCGTCTACAAATTCCTTTTGGTTATTGTTTAATATTCTCGGGGCATAGGTTGTGAGATGCTTCACTGTATGATAAATTCCTCCTGTCCAGTAAGTGTGATCCCAGCCTGTGAATGAGAAAAGCTGCCTCGGGGCACACTGCATCGTCTCCAATTGGATGCCATTTCTGAATAAAAGCAAAATCCTTGATAGAGTGGGTGGGGATGGTGTTCACAGTTGGCAGCCAGAGGGAAAATATCAGTCAGTAGGTTGAGAACAAGCCAAGAAGGCAAAGGGAAGTAAGAAAATTTGAGCAGAATGGAAGGAGACAGAGCCACGAGCATGAGCCAACTTAAGAAATATGATTTGATGATAATGGAGAGGTGAAGGCAAAGATGGCAGGTGTCTCAGATTCCTGAGAGGGGAAGGAAAATTGGAAAGTGGGCAGGCCCTCATTCTCTTCTCAGTCATCCCCTCACTCCTGGCAGGGAGTGCACCATCCATCCTTCCTGTGTCACCTTGCCAGGGCTTGCCAGTGACCTCTCTGACCAGCTCTCGTCTGGGGTTGGTTGGCAATTGAAGTTATTCATTTAATGGGATGACTCTTCCAGTCATCTGCCCAATACCCTAAAACTTGCACATATCCTTCTAGAAGATTCAGTTTAATAGTTGTTATGATAGAGCTGACAGAGATTTCAAGAAAATTAGAAAAATTATGTTCAGTCACGTTCCACTTCCTGAGCCATGGAAACTGGAAGTATATCTTCAGTCTTTTCCTCCTCACTATCAATTGGGAAACTTTTTCCAACAAATACTCTTGAATTTCCTTCCCCCTTCTCTACCCCGTCCATGAAGGTGATGGAATAAATGACAAAGAACACAATTTAAAAGCCCAGTTGTGGCATAGTCACCTCTGCCATATACTTCTCTTCTCCCTCGAAATTAGAAATGGTGTTTCCTCACAGAGTTCCACATGTGCTTGATATTTTCCTACACCAGTGGTTCTTGTAGTGTGATCCCTGAACTGGCAACATCAGCCTCGTCTGGGAACTTGTTAGAAATGCAAATTCTTTTTTTTTTTTTCATTTAACCTTTAAAATTTATTTTGGCTGTGCTGGGTTTTTGTTGCAGCATGTAGGCTTTCTCTAGCTGCAGCTCTGAGGCTTCTTTCTTGTTGTAGCACAAGGGCTTCTCTTATTCTAGGGTATGAACTCTAAGGGAAGCCCCAGAAACACAAATTCTTAAGCCCCAGCCATAGAGAATAAGAGATTCTGGGAGTGGAGGTGGGCCTGGCTATGATCTCTGTATCAGCAAGATCTCCAGACGATCCTGCTGAACCCTGCAAACCAAGAGCCATTATCCTCATAACACACACCACTTTGCTTCACAGTCACTTGTCGAAGAACCTTCAAACAATCCCTAGAAAGTTGTTTAGTTATTTAATATTTTAATTGTCTCAAAGCTCCAGCCATATGGGGCTTTCCTGGTGGCTCAAATGATAAAAAATCTACCTGCATTGCAGGAGATCCAGGTTCGATCCCTGAGTAGGGAAGATCCCCTGAAGGAGGGCATGGCAATCCACTCTAGTATTCTTGCCTGGAAATCCCACAGACAGAGGAGCCTACTGGGCTACAGTCCACAGGATCACAAAGAGTCAAACACAACTGAGTGACCAACACTTTTCCAGCTATATGTATTAGTTACTCAAACAAAATGGTGTTTGCAGTCCCTTTGCCCTGTCAAGACTTGAAAGGACTCAGAGTCATCTTTACAATGTCCAGAGTTAAAAGAATCACTCAAATCAGTTGACATAAAAGCAGGAGTGATGACTCATGTCTAGTGAGGCCAGTTCAGCCCCTCTCACCTCTGTTCCCCAGGCTGTTGGTCCAATCAAAGTTGAGGGCAAGAAATTCCAAATAGATCCAAGGATATTTAAAGGAACAAATACTGCCCTTGGGTCATATGTATTGATCAGCAAAGTACTACCTTAACCTCCTGCACAGGAATTTCCAATTAGAATCCCTATTCAGAAGTCAAATTTATGTGAATCATACCACATAAACTTAATTTGTCACAGTTTCCCCATAAATCATCCTTCCTCATCAGTCAAAAAACTCCCAGCATTTATTTATGGAAACTCAGGGTCTGTTTTCTATATGTCCCCTATGCCTACATCCCAAAGGTTTCATTAGAATGTGACTGGCACAACTGAAGTTTTCACCCACAGAATCATTTAGTATAAAGTTTCCACTGAAGACAGAATTTTCAGAGGGAGAATTTCTCCCTTCTTAATTGCAGAAATTAACTGTTGCCAAAGAGGTGATTTGTAACAAAGAACCACCTCTGAGCACTACAAATGTTTTGTATTCATGAATCCTGGCCCCTGATTACACATGCCAGTTGTTTTGTAACTAATTGCACAAGGGGAGACAATCCATTTCTATGCATTGCAAGAGAACACTCTCAAAGGGGTAGTTGAATGTAGTAATAATGCCAACTGGAAATTCTTTTCCAGGCTTTTTGTACTAATTAAACAAACTAACAAGGTAAGGCCTCATGCTAAGTTATTTCCTTGCTGGTGGGTTTCATAAAATATACACAGGTGGATGAAATGTAAATTTGAAGTGCTTCTCAGTCCCTTTTGCACTGATTGTTATTTTTTGAGAAATGAAGAACATATTGAGGATTTGGGGAAAGTACTTGGGGGTCAGAGATTCCCTCTGATTCCCTAAAAAAAGGGTGTGTTTATTCAGAAGGAACAGACATGCATCCATAGATACACACACACACACACACACAAATACATGCACACACTGTGTCACTTACCATCACCTCTCCTGCCACCCAAACCCTCATCTCCTCACCTTGCAATACAAAAGCAAAACCAAGGACCGCTCCTGATTGTGAGGGAAGAGACTAGAGGTTTTCATGTTTGCATCTAGCTTCTGTGTCCAGCTGTTGAACAGTTCACTGGCAAGCAGTGAAGTGTTTATTCTCAGTATCTCCTTGGCCAGTTCCTTTAAGACCAGTTTATTCCCAAGTAGAGAAGTGTAATGACACATACAACTTCCTCAAACTAATGTCTTACATTTGGATAGATTCAGCTGTGCCCTCCAAACCTTTGTAAGATGTGAACCTTGCCCAGGCTCTGGGATCTCAGGGTGCCGCCAGCCTAGCAGGATAAGTGAGGGAGATGGTTAATCCCAGAGGAAGGAGGTGAGGGAAACTCACAGAGGAAATGGGCCACACTGGGGACTTGGAGAACAGACAGCACAGTCACCAAAGGTCAGGAGGAATGGTGGGCAGGAGGTAAAGAGGGCAAAACTGAAAGGACCTCTTTAGTGAAAGAGCTGGAGCAGATGAAGTCAGATCTAGAAAGGTGAGTGATTCTCACTCTTACCAGCACATTGGACTCACTGCAGAGCTTTGAAAGAACAGCTGGCTGTCCCCAGAGATTCTGACCTGATTCTGCTCTAGATCAGAGCCTGAGTATTAGAATTTTTTAAAGCACTCCAGGGGTTTGTAATATTCAGCCAAGATTAAGAACCACTACCCTTACGTCTCTGAATGTGTGTTTTAGAGAGCATTTTCAGAAGGCATCTGTAAGATGAAAGCTCCACCAAACTGGGTATGATGATAGAAGAGCCAGGTGAACCCATGCAGAAATTTAAAGTTATTTCCAATTTCCTAACAGTGTCTGAGCAAAAAATAAACCCCAGCCCAGTGTTTCTCAAATTGTTTCTCCAGACCCCTCTGCATCACTATGAGGTGTCTCAATTGTTAAAAATTTGATTCTTAGACTTCACTCAACTACTCTTAAACAGAATGAGGGGTGAGAGAACTGTCAATTTGAAGAAGCTTCCCAGGTGAAGCCACCGAACACAGAAGTTGGAGAACCTGCCTCCCCAATCAGGCCATTAGAGTTAGACCAGAGTTCATACCAGGTTACCAGAGTATTTGAGTTCTTCTTTGACTTTTCCACACTCTACACTTCAGATCACAAGGACAGGGAAAACCAGACCTATGAGTGTGGTTCAAGAAAAAAGAAAAAAAAAAAAGCAGCAGAATTTCTTTTAAAGCAAGACTAACTAAAGGCAGAAGTAGATTAAGAACAGTTTTTACTTTTCTTTCTTATTCCTATGGGATATGCCAAGACTGGATTGCTGAATCATCTACCACATGTGGGACCTAAGTCATCTTTAAAATCAATGTCTTGACAAACGTAGATGGCACATGATGTTGCTTATGGCTCTCACATGCTTCAAATGTCCATTTCATGTCCATTTCATGAACGGATCATTCTTGTGCCTGCTCTAGACTCTAACCACCATTAGCAGTACTTTTGTTCTCGTTAACAATATTTTTCCAATATTCAGCACAATCCTTAGCCCAGACTAGGTCACTCAAGGCATATTTATTGAATAACTAAATGAACGAATGGAGATTATGAGCAGCAAATTAATTTCCAAATTAGTTTTTGCTGGAATTCCACATACATATTTAGTTGAATTTCTCCCACTCCCAGGATCTTACAGGGTTTCTTTTTACAGAATAAATAAATAATGTAGATGCTTAGTGATTTTTATTTATACATGTATTTTACACACAAATACACACACACAGACTTCATCCCTTTACAAATGAAAGGGCTTCTTCTCAAACCATCCTTCCTTAAATGCTTACCTGAAAATGTGTTTTACTTCCTGAAGTTTGAGTGACCAGATTCAGATTTAACATTTTTGTCAGGTATTTTTCATCAGGTACTGTCCAAGGTGGTTTCTCTGATGATGTCTGTCATCTCATACTTTTTTCACAACAACTTCAGAGGCCGACGGTTCCCCTGCATTACAGATGAGAAAAATTAGGTTGCTCTCCCACCCCTGTGCATATCAGTGATTGGTCAACACAGGACCATATTGGAACCCGGGTTTTTCTTGTGATTCTCCACCGGTGCTCCTCGTACTTGCCCCCAGCTGTCTTCCTACAATAAACCAAGGTCAAAAGTAGAGAAAACTTCTCCAAAGCACAATTTCTAAAATGTGTGCTTTTGTGACCAGTTTTTTAATTACCTGGCTGACAAGGTAGTGGCTTTGCATGTAAAGCACATAAAAGGATGAAAGTAGGGCAACCAGGCAGGAGGATAAGACTTTAAGCACAGTGTCCACTGAGTTCCTCCCTCGCCCACCTTCGATCCCATCTCCAATTGTCTTCTGGATGTGGTGAGAATTGGCTCCCTCTGGAATGAACTCCCCGATATGGCTTCTCATTCAGCCTCAGGGGCTGTTGTGCAATAAAATAACAGACAAATCTGCATCCCCTATTCTCCTCCCTCTGCCCACCCACTTTGAGATCCCTCCACACCTGAGAGGGAAGAACAAAGAAGCATGTGGGTCAAAGATGAGCCAGGTGTCAAAGGAGCTGGCTTGTCTGAGAGAATTCTTACGGAGAGGAAAGAAGAGATGTACCACAGTGCCCGCCCACCCCTGTTCCTCTCCTAGATGCAAAGGGGGCGCTTTCCACAAAGAGCCTAAGCGAAATGGTCAAACAAGCCAGGGGCTTAGGGACCATCAGCTTTGCCCAGTGTGTCTCGGGTTCCTGTGACCCAGCCCAGCTGCTCGTTTCTTTTTCTTTCTTTGGAGAGGAAAGCTGTCAGCTGACATTGGAAGGTATTTGTTCTCATTAGCTGGGCCTGCCAGGGTGTGATTATTTGCAACCCAAGTGCTGAGGGCAGGATGCGATGATGAAGGCAGGGGCCCATTTCCAGGGATCATCTTGTGAGACTATGAGAGGTTGCAGGCACAAGCTCCGAACAGTTGTTCTGTGCATGCATCTGAGAAGCCTAGCTGTTAAAAGTCCTAACAAAACCCAAGAAACTATCCTTATAGACAGTACCAAGGAAAGCATTTGTATCACTTGCCTGCTTTTCTGCAAAGAACCTGTGAGCCCTTCCGGGTAATAGAACCCCATGTCAGTAGGTAAAGAAATAATGCGTTTGTTCAATTTTCGGGTAGAGCAAACAATTGTCCAAAATATATGCCAAAAGTAACTGTATCAGAAATAGAGTCTGTAAGCCTATAGGGCAAACATACTTGGATTGCAAAGATATAACATATTTACTCCTGCAGGCTTTTACAGATAAGATACTCATTTATGACTCCTGTTAAATCATGTAGAGAGCTATTTTATGTGACCACCATTCCACAGACTGGTTTAAGTGAGGGGCCAGTTCTGAGGAAGAAAAGAAAATATTGATATTAGGCAGTTTTATGAGAATGTAAATCAAATCCAAAGGTTGCTATACAAAAGAATTAAATTATTTATGGTATAAATTAAGTTTGGTACATTGCTTCTGACTTAAGCAGCATGAATAGTTCTTCTGTTTTTTGTGTGTTTTTTTAATTTGCAAGAATAAAATAGATGGTATGTAGTTTGACTTTAAATTCTCATGAATTTGAATGAACATTTAAAAACTGAAAGGTTTTCAAGATTATGCTATTGGTCAATTTGTGTGGGCTGAGTAACATTTGTCACCATTGTGATTGTGTATAAATAAAGTGATAAAAGAAAAACAGCACAAGTTACAGAAAATGACTTATTTTAGTCTACAGTAATCCTTAGATATCTTCTTTAACTTAGACTGGACTAAAAGAAATACCTAATAATACTTTTTCTTCAAAACTATAGTTAGTTTCAGTAAAAAGCCTTTCTTTTAAACTTAATGTCAGCAATGTAAATTTGAAAAGGATTCTGATAGGAAAAGAATTCCCTCTTGTATATATCAATTATATAGGTAATCTGATTTTAGTCATTTACTACTTGTAGTGCAAATGTCTGCTAACCACAAATAGATGACAGCCTCTATTATAATTTTCAGTGAGGCTTACTGGTAGCCAGCTGTCATTAAGGATATGCTATTTTGTCAATATTGAGTCAAGAAGCAAATTCCATGAAAACATTTTTACCGTAATCTATTCCAGTATACTAAAAAGAGAAATGAGCATACACAATTTAGTATCAACAAAAATTTAATTTGTTATCAAGAGAAAGAGAAGATAAAAGTGTGGTCTTTAGTCTTTGGTTGAATATGAGAATTAGCAAGATGATTACAAGTTTATCACACTTATAACTGTGTTCTTGCCTAACTCTTACCAGCTATGCTCCTTTTGAAACCAAGAAACACATCCCAGTCATAGATACTGTGCAAATTTATATTGGATAAGTGAAGGAAGAAATGAATGAACAGAAATATTTAGGATATTTAAATAGCCTGACTTGGTCTTTAATGTTGTCAGTTTCTATTATTACACTAAATGTTTACCATATGTGTATGTACTGACTAAAAAATTTCATATAATTCACCTATCTACCATAATTTTATCAATAGTAGCCATATGGGTATATAACTTTAAGATTGTGGTGAAGTTTAATAAGTGACTCTCTGGAGTGTTTTTGAAATCTGCAGGTGAAAAAGAAATCTTAGTATAAATACATGCAGAAAGATGAATAGTTTTCAGAGAAAATGCCAGATCCTTGAAATATGAGAAATGTGTTACTGATTTTTCACATGGCCTTTAACTGGAATTGTGCCACATGCTCACTCCTAAGCCAGTCACTGAAAGGGAATGAAATTACCAACACCAATTCACCATTCACCTCCTAGGGCCAAGAGGGGTCCAGCTTTTCCTACTGTCCCAAACTGCCCGATACCTGAAGAAAATTAGGGTTCTAGTAATAAGTGACAATTTTATTTAGTTGTATATTAGAAGAAACTCAACATAACAGTGGATATTTTGTTTCTACCTCATATGCAAGTTCAGAAATAGAAAGTGCAGCTCCATACATCATCAGGACAAGGCTCATTCTATTTTTCTGCACCCAACTACTTAATATGTGACTTTCATTTTCAAGATGGCTGCCAAAGCTCTAGCCATCACTTTCATATCCCAGCAGGGAAATAAAGAATAAGGATGGGCCCTCTTTTTTTTAGGAGACTGCCTATCCATCAGTCCAAGAAAATGGACCGTCTGGAACTCATTGGGCCAGAATTTTGTCACACAGTGACAAGGCAGGTTGGGAAATGCATTTGTGTGTATCCAGGCAAAAAAAATCAGGGGATGTAAGGGAAAATAAAGAATAGAGTAAGCAACTTTCAGACTGTCTTATAGGTAGTAATGACAGAGGATAATATAAACGAAGATGTGGAGGAGGAAAGCAAAGCCTATATAGGAATGAAGGAGTTGCCCCTATTCTGCACTTTCCACCTACCTCTATTGCAAGTAATTCCAGGCAATGAAATAGTCACACAGCAAAAGAACGGGAAGGAGAGGCAAAGGGCATTGTAAATCAGCAGTGTAAAACTGTGTACAGATAATTAGGATCATGTTTTGCACTATATCATTTTTTAGCCTTCTTAAAGTACTTTACATATGAAAGGGTATTATTTTTCCAAATATGGAAATGTGAGAGTCAAGGTATGAATGATCTTTCCAGCCTAACCATCTTAATTAGCAACAAGGTCACCTTTGGAAAATGCAAAATATTACCTAGAAGGATAGGCTTATTATGAAAAGAATCAAATCCTGTAGAAGTAGAGGAAAGAGCCAGACGAGGAGCTCATTAGCTTTGGGAAACTTATTGGTAAATTAGAGTCTGTGCGTATAGGGTCTCATTATTATAATCAGCAACTCTTTTCTTTATTTTTTAAAGGTAGCCAACCAGGTTGTGCAAGCCCTGCTCACTCAAAAGGTAGGTCACTTTCTGGCTTTATTATTTTCATAGCACTTACGTGAATAGATTGGAACTCACATTGTCAGACTAAAGGAAACTATGATTGATAGCTGCAATACTTTTTCATTTATTCAGTTAGGTTAAAATTGTATGCGTTTTAGATGGCATATGAACATCAATGACCAATAGATTCATAAAATTTAAACTCTTGGGGAAGTAATAGAAAGCTTTTTGAAGATGAAAGATTTCCATGGGCCTACCTAGATGAGTAGCAAACCTATCATTTTTATTTAGTAAATGTAAACATTAAATAAGTTGATGGATTCCTCTGGCCTCTATAAAATGAATAGCCTCTGATGGACAGCATTAACAGAGGCCTAAAATTCAGCAAGAGATCTTTGAGGTTAGGAAGGTTATTTAACTTCTCTGGACCTTAATTCCTCTTCTGTAAAATAGAGATAGCAATGTCCACCTCCCAGAATTGCTATGGTCACTCTATGAAAAGGAGGAGCTGTTCCCACAAAAACAGCTCTGTGGTAAAGATAAAGCAAATGGTGGTGCTAAATACTTGAAAGTTGCTGAGAGTAGATTGTAAGCTTTCTCTCCACAATTTTTTTTTTTTTAAGAGAGTTAACTATGTGTAATGATGGATGTGTTAATTATTTTGCTCTTGGTAATCATTCTACCATGTAATGTATATCAAATTATCACATCTTACACTTTAAGTATATACAATTATATATGTGAATTTCTCCTCAATAAAGTTAGGGGAAAAACAATTGTTAGTCTCTGAGCATGAAATTTTTATACCTTCTCCTTTGTTGTCATCTTATTCTGCTTTCAGATCATGTTATTGGGGCAGAATGGGTAAATGCAGGTAGTTTGCCCAAACTTAGCTAGTTTGGTGAATTTTATTGAACATTTCGCATCTCTTTCCATGATCTATCTGAGAGGCTGAATTCTAGTTCCTTCTTATTTTGTTTATTCTGAGTTACTGCTGTATGAGATAGAGATATCCTCAAAAGAAAATGTGGGAACATGTGACTTGTTCAGGCAGATGTGACTTAGGAGAGCAAAATCACTTATGGCATTTAAATGTTTTTAGTTGAGAACAATTTTAGGGTTTGGCTACTTCTCATGAATGTACTTAAATAATTATTTTAAATGCATGCTGTAAAGGCATTGTGATAACAGTTTTGCTAGACTTTCTCCCCCGACTACTTCTGTCAAAATATCATGCTTCCTGGTATAAATGATTTTAACTGGTTCAGATTTCACATTAACATTACATGAAGAGAGAGATTTGAGCACATTTATTAGGTTAGAGGTAGATTCAATTGTGAATAACAAAAATCCAAAATAATGGTGGCTTAAATCAGGTAACATAAAATTAAATCAGTTGTTTACTCCTCAGATCTAAATCTGCAGGTGGGGAGTACGTAGCCAGCATGATGTCTTTGCTGCATAAAGTTCGTAGGGTCACTGGCATCATGGTTTCTATCTTGTTATTCTGTGGGATGTGGCCTCCATTTCCACAGTTACCTCATGGCCCAAAATGGCTGCTCTACCTCCAGTCATCACATTAATATTTTAGCCATCAGGAGGAAATGAAAGCCAAAGAAAAGGAAGAGGATAAAAGACACACACCGGCTATCTTTTAAGAGAGCCTTCTAAAAGTTTACATACCTCCCTGTTTACAAACCTTAATTATGCAACCACACCCAAGGAAGCCAGTGATGGAATCTTTCTTCTGGGTATGTGCCCAGTTGAAAAGTGATTGTCACCTGGTTGCAGAAGGGGAGAAACATATGTTGAAGGACAAATCATGATTTCTGTCACAGCATATTTGAATACTTTTTCTCTTTCAAAGGCTTTAATTTCTCAGTTGCTTTTCCTCCTGTTCCTCCTCACTTAATTACAGATGTAAGGAATGCCAGGGTGCACTGCTGCAGCTCTATGTGTAACTGTTGAAAGACTTCTCATGCCTTTCTTTTTTAATGGTGCTTCAGAAAAGAGACAAGAAAACCATCTGGCACAATATATAGGAAAATGGGCCCTTTCAGGTCAGCCACAAAAAAGTCGCTACACAAATTCAAGTAATAACTAGTAAACAGATAAATCTACCTTGGTACAGTTAAGCAGTAAGACACAAAAAGATGTGCTGCTGTGAGATAGCATACCTCAGGGACACTGTGAGCAGGAAAAGATGCCAGAGCTTTCGGAGAGTCCAGAAGAATCATGTTCTGCAGAAACGTGCGCCTCCCAGTTTTTATAGAGACTGTAAAATTGCTACAAAAAGACTAAAATTTCTTTTTAATTAAGAGCACAATATGGGAAATAAGATGTACTCCAAAAGCAGATGAGAAACCAAAGAGTGTTGTAGCTGATACAGAGTGAAAAACAGAAATCTTGAGTGAATTATCTAAGTCACACACACATACACACACACAAATCCTTGAGGTGAAATTATAGTCATAACCATACAGTTATGGAATATATCATTTGTTGTGACACAAAGGCAAATCTCCCATGACTTCTGTTCCTCCCTCAGCAACCAAAAAAGTATTTTGCTGGCATACTGTGCATTGGCCCTGATAAGTATCTTGAAGTCACAGAGTATATTTCCTTTCTAAGTACTGATAGGAAAAAAAATTATTTCTATAAATTTAGCAGTTTCTGTTAAATGTATTGATATATATCATGTCCTAGTAAAGTAATTCAGTTTATCTCAAAAATCTACAGGTTTTCTTAAGAGAGCTGACTGTTCCTCCTTTAGATCAATAATGTTAAAGTGACAATATTTAACACAGCTCAATTCCAATTATGGCTCCAAATCATAGGTACAAGCCTGTAAGTGCAATCAGTAATCTGAGCCAAACTCATATTTTTGTCTGAAATATATTTTGTCTTCATTAAGACAATTATACACACTGAAAATTTAACTCTTCTATGTTCTTTTTTTAATTTTTTATTTTTTGCCACTAACACAAAGTTGGAAGAAAGGCATTTTTCCCTCTAGTTATTTTACAGTATATCAACAACCTCGGTCTTATCTTCATGTTCTTTAAAATAACCAAATATTAATGGTATGTTTTAAATTTTCCAATAAGAATTAAGACTCTTACATGGTGAAATCTAGCAAAATAGCCATCCAGATAGAAGCACAACACAATTTTGGAGCTTTAAACTAAAAGAACTCCCAACTCCTCTGTATTTCCCTTGTAGAAAGAGCAGTTGGGCCATCTGGGTCCACCTTTCTAGCAATGATGTGTGTAGGATCTGGTTTCCTTAGAGTCTGTTTATATTTACTGCGCACTTACAAGGAATCAGACTCCACGTCTAGCACTTTAAATGCACAAAATCATTTGGTTTTCACCACAGTCTTGTGAGTAGGATGATGACGATAATTTCCCCATGGTTCCAGTTGCTACAAGTGGCAAAGCCCACATGTTAACCTGGGGTTATTGCATTCATACTCCATGCCTTTATCCTTTGCACCATTCAGCCTCCACAATCCCTTTCAGTCACTTCATGTTTTCCCCACTGTAGTTCAGCAAGCAGGGAAACACTGTGAAATTCAACAGATGGGTTGAAATCCAATCATTAGTCACATACGATTGCAAGAAATAAAGGGGCAACGTCACAGGTGGATTTCTTAAAACTTTTGGAAGCATTGCCAGCCCTTGCTAGCAAGGACATCCAGGATCTGACTTGCTTGGAGTCAAAAATGACTGTAAATTTGGAGCTCTTTCCAAATCGAGCTTTCTCAGAATCAGTCTTATTTTTGGATGATAGAATTTCCCAACTGCCAGGGACCTTAGTGAACATTTAATCTTGAGCTTGTCAACTAGCTTTGATAATAGGCTCAATTTACTGTAATTACATAAACTGTTTAGCCATCACTCAGATTAAAAGTGTTTTAATCCGAATGCCTTTCGGATGAAGGCTTCCAGTATTCGGTTTGCCACAAGACTCAGCACTTCCCATTGATTAGAACTGGCCTGATGCTGTGATACAATTATGTTACCTGTCTCACTGTTTTATGTGTTTGATGTTGAGGCCCTTGGTTGGTCTGAGATGTGAACAATCTTTTACAGCAATGGCTTTTTTTTTTTTTAGCTGAAGTATTAGCATTCTTAGAAGAGATAGGGATATGAGTGACAGACACTGAAAAGGATTGTGACAAGGAGCGGCTGGTGGATGTGGTGTCCAGTAAGTCTCAGGGAAGGATTGAGGTGGCGGCCCTTGACAAGCCATCTCATAAAGCAGCTGAGGCATCCCTTGTGTTGAAAGCCTGATTTTGTGCAGTAACTCCATTTACAGATGAGGAAACTTGAGGCATAACCAGAGTAAGTAACTTCCTCAAGACTGTGTGGGTAATAAGGACCAGAGTCCAGGCCCCTTAACTCTCAATCCAGTGTATTCCCATAATACATACTACCTCTGAAATAGTTATACCAATATAGTAGCATTTTACATGATAAAATAAAATTTTAATAGTTTTGAACAATAATCTAGTGGTAATATCAGTATACATCAAGCTTCTAAGCAACCAACATTTTCCTAACTTTCCTTTAGCCTGGAGCTGGTAATGGTTTTGCTCTAAGTGCATAAAGTAACCATACTCCATAGCTACTACATAGCAGTGAATCCAGAATCTCGTTCAGCCCCAAGCACAGAGGAAACTTGTTAGAAGTGCTGTGTGTGGGTCCTCCAGGGAAGTTGTGGCTTGGGATCATTAAGGTACACAGGACCGTTTTAGACCAGTATACCACATTGCTCAGTATATTTTCCCCACATATCTAGCTGTAATGTCTTACTTTGTTTTCAGTTGAGAGTGGCATGCAGATTACGAATAAAACCGGCTATTTCCTTGAACCCAAAGACCACTGTACTTGCTTACATGAGACGGAATGTAGTCAAATCTTTGGCATTGTTTACTTCTTTTTTTTTTTAATTTTATTTTATTTTTAAGATTTACATAATTGTATTAGTTTTGCCAAATATCAAAATGAATCTGCCACAGGTATACATGTGTTCCCCATCCTGAATCCTCCTCCCTCCTCCCTCCCCATACCATCTCTCTGGGTCGTCCCAGTGCACTAGCCCCAAGCATCCAGTATCGTGCATCGAACCTGGACTGGCCTTGATAGGAATTATACAACACATTCCCTTTTTTTTTTTTTTGCTTCAAAAGACACAACCCTATATTTTATTTTTAGTGAGTCCTTCTCTTGAGACCTGAGAGGTACTAGGGAGTCAGAGAAAAAGAAGGGTTGTGCGTGAGGGCAGATGGTCCAGCCCTTATGGGGAGCCATGATCTCAGAGGCTGGCATCTAAACAGAAAAATTCTTTAGTTTCTAATGCCTTTCCTGGGAGGCATAGTGTAGTTCCTGTCTCTGTAACCGACAGAGTCAGCATTAATGGTCCTTTCACCCAGCCTCAAGATGTCCTACGTGCCTTTATGGCAGTGGGTTCTCACTATGAGCCCAGAGGAAGAAAAGACAGCCAGCTGACACTCTCTGCCCAGGTCTCACTGTAGTCATCAGAAAAATTGTTGTTTTTCTCTCTCTCTTTCCATCTTTCCAGTCTGGTTGACTTATGTGTGTGCGCACGGGCACCCACATGGTTTTGATTACAGTTTCTTGGAGTGAGAGCTGTCTGGCATCATTTACCATCCACAGCTTGAGTGAAGAAAGGAAGAATGTTAGAACAACACAGAATATTCTTTAATATCTACAAACTTTCTCTGCAGCTCATGTCTATTGGTCAGTGATGATAAGACCTGCATCACATTCCTAAAGCCCTTTGTTTTCCCCTCTTCTGTGTACTGATCTAGATAAGCCAAGAGTGATAAATGGTTCTCAAGGTTAATAAATTGTGTTCCTGCTAATGAACTTTTACTGCCTTAAGTAATAGTAATGGCCATGGAAATTTGGGCACTGGTACAAAAACTCGTTATAGAATATATTGATTTTTTCCCCTTCTTTTTTTTTTTTTTTTAAACTCATCTGAAGAGATCTTTTCAAGTTATTTTCAGTTTTGCTGCTAAAAACAGTTGCTGGTATTCCTTACAAGTCTCCTTTCTCCTTGCAAATCCACACTCATATGCTTCTGTCTCCACCCCTCCCCCTGCAAGTGAGAATGATTGTGTTTTCCCACCCAATAGGTACTATTAATATTTATTTACCTCACAGTCAAGTTTTATTAATTGCTTAATTAGCAGTAGTGAAAACAATTAGTGTTTGGGAGCAGGGAGTGTTATATACATGTTAAGAGCAAAAATTAGCATAAGTGAAACACAGAGGTTGAATTCTAAATAAAGACAACAAATCTAGCCTTTTAATTTGAGCAGTGCCTAGGCCTCCAAAAGAGCCTCTGCCAAGTGGCATGCATGTTTATGGGTGTTCACACCCACTGCCCCTAATTTATAGACACTGCCTTCCTAGAGCTTATACCTGGGTGCCTTGCTCTGACATGATGTTCCTTTGCTTTGCTCTTCATTAGTAGGCAGCAATCAGTTGAAAACATCCTAAGCATAGGCTTCCTATTTACCTAAAAATGTGAGGGGAGTATAAGCTGCGCATTGAGCTATTATGCCATGCCCTGTCTCTTTGCCTTCTGTAAATGAATTGGATAAGCCTGGAAATGATGATGGACCTCAGGTAAAGCCTTGGAAGATGCTAATAGATCTCTCTCTAGCTGCACACTCAGGTTGCCACATGGTTATGTATGGCACACACCTACTAATCTCTATGACTCTGGGGAGCAGAGCTGTGGGCTGGCACTTTGTCTTGCTTGCAGAGCCTTAAGTAAGATCTTAGCTGCCCAACCTGCAGTTGCCCCACATTAGAATATATAGATGGATAAACTAGTAGTATATCCCACCATCACTAGAGAGTAAAAGAATTCACCATAATCTTCCCCTTTAACAACATAATCACACAAGTTTACTAAGCTCCTACTACTCTGTGGGGTACTGTACTAGATGATGCAAGAAAAGTGTCAGACAGTATGCTCATGCTGCTGTTTCTGTATCTTCTTATGCTTTTTGAGGAACATGTTACCTAATCGACAACATTAAGTCCAAACCATGAAAGAAAGTCAACACAAAGCAGCCTGTGACATTAACTAAATGTCACAGAAGAAGCATTGAGGGCTTACTGGAGTTCAGAAAAGGGAGCAGATAAAAGTGGAGGATGCCAGATTAAAGCATCAGGAAGGAGACAGAATTTGAGCTGGATGTCACTTGGACTGGAAGAATGAGGAGGTGGATGAGAAGCCAGAGGGAGGTGAGGCAGGAAGGATGGTGTCAGAATGCATGGCACTTTCGAGAACAAGCAGACCCTTGTTCTTCACATGGTAAGAGCAGAAGCCTGTAAAAAAAAAAAAATCATGAAATAGTGTAAGATAAAGTTTGAAATACAGAAAAGGGTCAGCTTTTGAAGAACCTTGCCTTGGGGCTTTATTCTACCTGGTCTTTCTTGAACCTCTTCGGAGGATGTAGACATGTCAGTACAAGTATCTTTATTGTAAGTTTGTTTGGAAAGAAGCTCCATGGGATTCCAGAGAATCCTAAAGCTCCGTTTTCTCAGCTCCCCTCATGAAAGCTGGGGGAGAGTTCTCGGTGATGTTTTAACTATTACTCAGAAGAGCTGCTCTAAGGGGATGCCGAGGTATGGTTCTTCCACTCCTTCCCCAGCACTAAGACCAGAACACCCCAAACGATATGAAAATCCGCAAGTATAGAGGATGGGAAAGTTCAAGCGGCCTTGTAAGCCCTCACTTCACAGTTGCTTCACTCCATCTAAACGCATCACTGACTCGATTAGCAACCGCGTTGAGGGTTTCAGCTCGTTTCCACAAATGGCAGCGAAGGGCTCCGTCAAAAGTGACAGTTTCTTTAGGTCATCAAATCTCTATTCACTGCAAAAACAGCACTGTCCTTGCGGCTTGTGCTTGATGATTGCTTTCATGAAGACAGTGAAAGGCCAAATATATAGGTGGAAGCTTAAATTGACTTTATATCGCTGAGATTTACCATTTTTAAAAATAGCATGCTAGATTAATGCATTTCTGATTTCAAGGTGCTGTTTTGTTGTTGTTGTTGTTGTTTTATATTGGCTTTCCTGAACTTAATAATTCTATCAGACAATGGGCTGTGGAAGAAAACATTATGTGTGATTTATTTCTGGGGATTTGAAGGCTAAAAATAGTATTTATTACTAATGTGTTTGAAATAGCTGATGAAATATGGTTATAATATGCAAAGCTATCTTTCAATTATAGACTTTTTTTTTTCCCTTCAATGTGTTTTTTGCAGGATCTCAGGGAGGAATGTGTAAAGTTGAAAACAAGAGTGTTTGATTTGGAACAACAGAATCGAACGCTAAGCATCCTTTTCCAACAGCGAGTCAGACCAACTTCTGATCTCCTCCTCCAGGTATGTGTTTTTGTGGAAAACAGTCTTCGCTACTGAAATGCTATTGACAAGAAGTGCCTTAAGTTCAGGAGTTACCACTGTCTTCATGGGCAAGACATACTGCCTCAGAATATCCATTTTCTCCCCACTCAAGGGGTGTCATTAAAATTTGAACATCTCTTAAATTTCTGACTCGTAAAGGAATGCATCAACAAACAATAAACAGGTAAAAGGAAACAATCAGAGGTATCATCTGGTTAACTCAGTGAAACTGGGAAATGGAGTCAGAAAATAATTGATTGCTTTGGGAACCAGTATTAGTACGTTTGCACTCCATGATGAGCAAGGCAGAGTTTTATGTAATGGCCAAAGAGCATTTCTTTATTTCAAACACTCTGTAATTAAAAGAAACAGCTAAGGTTTGCTGTGCTTTCATATCTCTCTCTAGGCAGCCTGCCTCCTCACAAGCTAAGACTTCCTCCACTCTGCCTCAGTATTTTACAGGTTCTCTTTGTCTAAGTGTTCTCACCGAACTCTTTCAGTTGCTTTTATAACAGGCAAACTCATGGAAAGTCAGACCATTTGAATCATTTTGAAGCTGTCCCTGAGAAAGCGCTAGAAAATATATTTGAGTGCAGGAAGACACATGGATTGGCAGAGGGGTCTAGAAAGCTGATATTTGCCATTGCCTATTTTTTAAAAAAATCCTCTTAATGTGCGTATTTGTCAAACAAGCTCCAATGAGCCTCGCTCAGAGCCCTTTTGAGACCAAGCTGGCATGGAGTGTGTGGGGTTTCACAGGGACAGTGTACAGTGTGTGAAGGATAAACCCCAGCTGCCTGGTCTAATTGGCTAAGGGGAAGGAGAAAGAGATATGTTCTAGACTAGCCTGTCCAGTACTGTAGCCACTAGCCAAATGGCACTATTGAAATTCTAAATTTAAGTTTCTATGTCAGACTCGTCAGATTGCAAGTGTTGAAAAGCCACACATGACCAGCAGCTACCATATTAGACAGTGTTTGTATAGAACATTTCTGTCATCTAGAAAGTTCAGCATGTTTCCAAATGGTTGAGACAGTGTTGCTAATTTACCCTCTGAACTTTGACACAAACATCTTCACCTGACTCCTCAGGGAAATAATGAGAAATTGTAGTTCATGTCAGAGAAAGAAAGATGTTTGGTAAAGCCTCTCTTCAAAATGTAATCCACCCCCCACACAAATGAAAAGAGCTCTCTGAATTGTAAAATAGATCTCATGTCTTAATTTTCTCTCTGCTTTATCTATTAGTGCTTAATTCATAATTTATGGGTCGCAAATTGTGTGGAAAAAAATCATCTCTCTCTATTCTGTTTCCTGATCTGAGTCACGATAAATGTTGGTCAGAGAGAATCTTGGATCTGTAAAAAGTTGTATCTCATTTGCTCTCTTATAATCAAGATCCAATATTGTAATTACTTCTAACAGCTGTTGCACGTTCATGAGTTTTTCTGTTTTGCCTGTTTTAACTTGAGGCTTTTCTGGAATAACTTGTAAGGATCTCTAGTCCCTGCTTATGAATCACGATGGTTTGTTTTCATTAGCTGTCACAAAGTTCTTAAATACGCATCCAAATAGCAGAGGATGGTGTTTGTTCTAACAACAGAACTCAGTATTTATTCATTGGGTGTTTTCCGCCAACACACTGCTGCTGCTGCTGCTGCTGCTAAGTCGCTTCAGTCATGTCCAACTCTGTGCGACCCCAGAGATGGCAGCCCACCAGGCTCCCCCGTCCCTGGGATTCTCCAGGCAAGAACACTGGAGTGGGTTGCCATTTCCTTCTCCAATGCATGAAAGTGAAAAGTGAAAGTGAAGTCGCTCAGTCGTGTCCGACTCCTAGCGACCCCATGGACTGCAGCCTTACCACTGTTTCTCCCCAAATGGATCTCCTTTCCAGGAGCCATTCTAATTTAAATGAAATTTGTCAAAGATGAGCTGACAATATTAGTAGTTCTGCAGGTAGAATGATAAGGGTGATGCCTGCTTCTAACATGTAAGAACATCATAATCATTGCTGGCTTTTCAGGTGGTCTGTTCCTCATGTGACCTGTGATTTTTTTTTTTTTTTCTTTCTGATGGCATAAATGCGTATCATGGAGCATGGGCTAAAGTAGAAGCAATTTGAGTTTGTTTTGCATAGCACCCGTGGAAGCTCTGTAATTATTTGTTGATTGAAATAAATGACCCAGATTCATTCTGAAAGCTGGAGAGTTACTTTACATATGCTGAAGAGAGGTTTCCACCCCTGCCTCTTCTGAATGTTTCCTGTCTGTGTGGATGCTTTGGAACTATGCACCATGCTGGTCCAGCCCACTCTGTTGGAGGGCATGGCTGGTGAGTGCAGCAAATCCATCAGTATGCCTAGTCCTGAGTATGATAGATGTTTTAGGTTCTGCCCATGGACTACAGGTTCAGTACAATTTTTCATCCTATCTTAAAAAACTGCATTAATTGTCATCTGCTGAATACAGCCTAATGATTCTGTGTAATCTAAGTAGCTACCTAAAGAGAGATACAGAAAGAAGATTGTTGAACACATTGTGAGTTTAGTAGATACATTGTAAGTAGTGGAAAAGAAAATAATTTATAAAAATAGTTAATTCTTTGTCCCTCGAAAATAGAGAATGAGAGGGTTACCTGGATATTATTTAGCATATTCTGATATAGGAGGAATAAAAAGGGTTAGTTCTAAGGGCTAATTGTCAGATTCTTGGAAACTTACAAAGAGAACCAGGTTGGTGATAGGAAAGAAAAGAAGCCTAACCTGAAATTTAAATCTTAAGAATGGCCATAAACTTCTCTGATGGTTCCAGTTTACAGTAAAGCATCTCTCGGACTATGGACAGTAACAAATCAGATTAAGAAGTTCCTTTATATTAAAAGAATTTTTTTTTAATTCTGATGAATTAAGAAACTGGTATAGCAAATAAAATCCAAAAGTAGCATTCTTAATGGAATTGGAGTCTCTAACTTTATTCAAACTTACTGGTCAGATTAAATAATGCTCACCTTTGCCACTTACAAATCATATTAAATAACACTCTCAATTTATTGAACTAGCAGGGAGCTCTCTACCAAGAATACTTACTTCTCTGACCAGTTGAGTTATGAATAAGTTATGTTTGTAACTCATTCTCACATGACTATCATTTGTCTTGGTAATTATGTGATTTTAAGTACATTATAAACCAATGAAATGTGGTGCAAAAAGGACTGTTTCTATAAAACAAAGTTGAATGCTTCAAAAGCATATAAAGGCATATCTCTAAAAGAGTGGGATCAAATAATATTTGTGTCTAATGCAAAAATAAAAAAAAATTGTGAGAGAAGAGGAGTTATATTAAATGTAGAGGCATGCTGCATGCAGGTTGCTTCTCAAGTGGTTTTAAGTTCTTGTTCCACTGTTAAGAAAAACAAAACCTAGCATGTGTTTGATGCCAAAAAAGACATTGGAAGATCTAATAACAGGACCCCTGGAAAAGCAGCAGCCTTGGCCCTATTAAAAAAAGAATGTTATTTAACAAGCACATAATGCTTATGATGTCAAATACTGTTCTCCAACCCTTACAGTGTTCATCAGTGTACTCTCCATTGTAGTCCTGTGAGGTAGGCACTGTGTCTGTACCCATTTTACAGATGGGGACACTTAGGCACAAAGAGCCTCCGTCACCCAGCGGTAACGGACAGAGTGGAGATTTAAGTCCATGGTCTGGGTCTAGGTGCTCCCTTTCCCTTCCCATCTGTGCTCCTTTTGCATGGAACACAGATGGACATGAGGATCATTTTCTGATGCTGTACTCTGACATTTCGATTAACCGGCCCACTTGTGATCAAGTCAGATCAGAGGGCTTCTGCAGTATAATCACAGTAAGGAGCCTACCATGTTTACACATTTCTGAAAGCCTCTTGCTTCGTGGCATTCACAACTTTCCCCTCTCTTGTGTATTCTGCCCTGTCTTCTTTTGGACACCTGTGTTATTGTTATATTGATAGGACATTATTCTCATATTTTCTGCCTAACACAGTTTTCTTTTTTTTTTTTCTTTTCCTTTTTATCTGATATTTCAAAGGATCCTATACTCATATCTTTGGACAAAAATAGAAAGCAAAGAATGTTATAGTGTAGATTATTCTCACAAATAGTTGAGAATCTGACAATTTAGAACCACGGTGTAAAAATTTGCTGTCACTTCTGAGAGTATTGACTTCTTTTTGCTGGTGTTTTGTTTTATATTATTATTTCAGATGAGATGAGACAATTTTAAAATTCTTCTTGTGCTTCTGATATATTTTTCCTTCCCTGAATTTATTTTCAAAGTGTAAATCTCTCCAAGAGTCTTATTTGACAGGACACTACACAACACAACACACTCACCTCTCCACCTGTCCTTAAGCAATGAACCCTGCTTTCTAAGAACCAGTCTAATTCCCCTGCCATTCAGGGGCCTTCCAGAGTCATGGTGGTCCTCACTGAACTTCTCTGCTGGAGCTTCCATAGTACTGGTAATCTATACCACAGTATAAGCAGTTCATTCATTGTCCTGTATACAGTTATAGAATCCTAGTCTCTCATGGTACTGATGGTGGAGGTCACACAGTGGAGCCCCCATAACTCGGGATGTCATGTTAACTTTTATTTCACCTAAATAGAAATCTCCTTGAGGGTAGTAGCTATGCTGAATGTAGCATTTTACCCACCCACAATATCATTCATAATACATATTCAGTGTATGCTTTGATGGCTTAATCTTAATTCAGTATATTTCAATGGAATTTAATTTTGTGTATGTTGGGAGTGGTGGGTTTCTTTTTGTTTGTTTTTTTGTATGCAACAATCTAATTGCCTTTATTCTTCTAGTTTAATTGAGGTATAACTGACATATAACATTGTATATGTTTAAGGTATACAGTATAATGATTTGATATGTGTGTATATTGCAAAACAGACATTACAATAAATCTAATTAACATCTCTCACTATGTACAGATTTTTTTTTCTTGTGATGACGGCTTTTAAGATTTCCTAGATTTCAAATATGCAGTATAGTATTATTAACTATGGTCACCATGCTATACATTAAATCTCCAGAACAGTTTCCCCAACTCCCCATCCCCCACGAATCTGTTCTCTCAATGAGTTGTTTTTTTTTTTTAATTCTATGTATAAGTGAGATCATGCAATTTTTACTGTCTGTCCAAATTATTTCACTTAGTATAATGTCCTCCCGGTCCATCCATGTTGTCATAAATGGCAAGATTTCATAATTTTTATGGCTGAATAGTGTTCTATTATCTATATCTATATATATATAAATTTATAAATATATCTCTAAAATATATAAATATATCTTATGAATTGAAAATATACATACCATATATAACACATTTTCTCTATTCATTTATCCATCTATGAAGACAGTTTGGCCTCTTTGGCCATTTCCCCATTTTGGCTCTTATAAATAATGCTAAAGTTAACATGATGTACAGATAATTGCTTCTTTGGTATAGTCATTTCCTTTCTCTTGAGTGTATGCCCTTAACTGGAATGGTTAGATTATATTGTAGTTCTGTATCCATACTGTTCTCCATTGTGGCTATACCAATTTATATTCCTGCTAACAGTGTACAGGGTTATTTTTTCTCCACAACCTTAATAGCACTGTTATCTCTTATTTTTTGATAATGCATTCTAACAGGGGAAAAGTGATAACCCATATGATTTTGATTTGCATTTAACTAATGATTAGTGATGTTGAGCACCTTTCCGTGTACCTGTTGGTTCTTTGAATATTTTCTTTGAAAAAAGACTTATATCCTTTGCCCACTTTTTAATTGGCTTCGATATTTTGCTTTTGAGTTATATAAGTTCCTTTTTTGCTTTAGATACTAACCCCTTACCAGATATGTGACTTGCAAATATTTTCCCCCATTCTGTAGTTTGTCTTTTTATTTTGTTAATGGTTTCCTTTGCGGTGCAGAAGCTCTTTAGTTTGACACAGTCCCACTTATTTATTTTTGATTTTGTTGCTTAAACTTTAGGTGTCATGTCCAAAAAATCATTGCCAAGACCAATGGCCAGGAGGGTTTTGTTTTTTTTTTTTCTGTATGATTTATTGTAGGAATTTTGTAGTTTCAGGTCTTATATTTAAGTTGTTAATCCATTTGAGTTAATTTTTATGAATGATATGATAGGGGTTTAGTTTAATTCTCTTAAATGTGAATATCCAGTTTTCCCATCACCATTCATTGAAGAGCTTGTCATTTCTCCATTGAGCGTTTTTGGCTCCCATGTCAGATATTAGTGACCATATCATGCATGGATTTATTTCAGGATTCTTGATTCTATACCATTGCTCTCTGTGTCTGTTTTTATGCCAGTACCATACTGTTTTGATTTCCATTGCTTTATAATGTAATTTTAAATCAGGAAGTGTTATTCTTCTAGCTCTGTTCTTCTTTCTCAGGACTCCTTTGCCAAGTAGCATCTTTTGTGATTCCAAACAAATTTTAGGATTTGTTTTCTATTTCTTAAAAAAAAATGCCACTGGAGTCTTGATAAGGGCTGCATTGAATCAATATATGACTTAAGTAGTATGGACATTTTAATGATATTAATTTCTCCAATCTATGAACTCAAGAAAGCATTCCACTAATTTGTGTCATCTTCAGTTTCTTTCAGTAGTGTCTTATAGTTTTCATTGTAGAAATATTACATCTCCTTGGTAAGATTTATTCCTAAGTATTTTATTCTTTTCAGTACTACTGTAAATGGGATTTTTTTTGCTTATTTTTCAGATAATTAGTTGTTAGTATATTGAAATGCTATTTGTATATCATTGTTCAAAGTAGTCTTTTATGATCTTTTGCATTTCTAATGTATAAGTTGTAATGTCTCCTCTTTTGTTTATGATGTTATTTGCTTGAGTCATCTCTTTTTTTCTTAGCTAGCCTAGCTAAGGGTTGATCTGTTTTATTTATCCTTTAAAAAAAAAAAAAAAAGCTCTTCACTGGATAATCTTTATTATTCTTTTGTTAATCTTTTCTATTGTTTTTCTCCTCTAATTTTTATTATGTCCCTCTTCTGCTACTCTTGGGCCTCATTTGTTATTTTTCTAGTTTCTTAAGCTACAAAATTATTTATTTGAGAGCTTTCTTTTGTCTGATGTATGTGTTTATCAGTATAAACTTCCCTCTTAGAATTTCTTTTACTGCATCTCATAATTTTTTATGTCATGTTTCCGTTTTTGTTTCAAGATACTTTTTTCTCTTTTCAGTTCTTTGGTTCATTGGTTGTTCAGAAATGTGTTTTGTTTTGTTTTTATTTTAATTTATGCATTTGTGAGTTCTTTTTATTGTTGTTGTTTGTTTGTTTTTTCCTGTCTTTGGTCTCTAGTTTCATATCATTGCTTTTGGAAAACATTTAGTGTGATATCAGTGTTTTAAATTTACTGACTCATTTTGTGTTCCAACATATGATCTATCCTAGAAATTGATCTTTCCAGTTGAGAAGAATGTGTATTTTGTTGTTAAATAGAATGTTCTCTATGTGTCTTGTTAGGTCTGTTTGGTTTATAGTATTATTCACATTTACTGTTTCCATATGGATTCTCTCTGCAGGATGACCTATCCAATGGTGAAAGTAAGATATTAAAGTCTCCAACTATTGCTGTATTGCTGTTTATTTTTCCTTTTACTCCTTTTAGTATTTGCTTCATATATTTAGATGCTTCAATACCATGTGCATAAATATTTATAATTGTCATATATTGTTGATTGATTGACTCCTTTATGATTATATTATGACCTGCTTAGTCTCTTCTGGACATTTGTAGTTTCAACTCTGTTTTGTCTGATATAAGTATAGTTAACCCTGCTTTCTTACCATTTGCTTGAAATATCTTATTATATCCCTTCACTTTCAGTATGTGTGTAGTTAAAGCTAAGGTAAGTTTCTTGTAAATAGCATATTATTAACTTTTTTTAAAATTTTCATTCTGTGTCTTTGGATTGGAGAATTTAATCCCTTTGAATTTAAAGTAATTATTGGTAGGTGAGGATTTATTATTGCCATTTTGTTAATTGTTTTCTAATTGTGTTGTAAAACCTTTGTTCTTATGATTAAATTTGTGATTTAATGACTTTTGTAGCAATATGCTTTGTTTATCATAATCTTGTATAACTACTACAGATTTTTCCTTTGTAGTTATCATGAGACTTACATAAAATATATTTATTACATTCTACTTTAAGCTGATAACAGCTTAATTTCAATAGCATGTATAAAACTCTACACTTTTTCTTCTCCCTTCTCACATTTTAGGTTATAAGTGTTACATTTTAGGTTATAAGTGTTAAAGTTCACATATTTTTGTATTGTGTATCCAATAATAAATTATTGTAGTTATGGTTATTTTTCATACTTTTTTTAAAAAGTTTTAATCTAGAGTTGTCAGTAAACTATGCAACACCATCACAATATTAGATAATCTGACTTTGTCTATGTATATACTGTTATATAACTTACAGTTACCAGTGAGTATTATACCTCCATTCATACACCTTTATGATGTTAGTGAGCATTATTTTATTTCCTCTGGAAGAACATCCTGTAGCTTTTTTTGTAAGGCAGGTTTAGTGGTGATGGTTATTAGCTTTTGTTTGTTCAGTAAAGTCTTTATCTCTCTCACTTCTGATATTCTTGATTGTGCATTTGCATATATCATCACCTCCTCCAGATTTTACTGGTTCATTATAGCAGAAACAGTCCTTAACCATAATGAATATATTGTTTCTCTTGAGTGTGTCCCCTAAGCCCCATAGACTTTTATACTCTTTTGATTTTTTTGTTTGTTTTTGCTCAAATGACTGGGTAATTTCAAAATGACCTATTTTCTAATTCTTGTGCTTGGTTGAGTCTGCTGTTGAAGTTATTTATTGAATTTTTCAGTTTAGACTGTATTCTTCAGTTACAGAATTTCTGTTTGGTTTTTTTGGATGGTTTCTGTTTCCTTGTTAAACTTCTCATTTTGTTTATTCATTATTTTCCAAATTTTATTTAGTTGCCTGTGTGACCTTGTAGTTTACTAAACTTCTTTAAGAGGATTATTCAGAATGTTTTGTCAGGCAGTACATAATAGATCTCTATTTCTTCAAGGTTAGTTTTTAGAGCTTTATTAGTTTCTTTTGATGGCATCATGTTTACCTGATTCTTTGTGATCTTTGACTCTTTGCATTGGTATCTGTATATTTAAGAAAGCAGTTTCCACTTACAGACTTTATAGATTCCCTTGGTTAGAGGGCTTCCCTGGTAGCTCAGATGGTAAAGAATCTGCTTGCAATGCAGGAGAACTGGGTTTGATCCCTGGATCAGGAAGACCCCCTGGAGAAGCAAATGGCAATCCACTCCAGTGTTCTTGTCTGGAGAATTCCATGGATAGACCATGGGGTCACAAAGAGTCAGACATGACTGAGCGACTGACACTTTCTTTCACTTTTAGTCAGAGGCAGTCCATCTGCCAGTTCATCTTGAGATTCTGACAGGTCAGCTGGTAGCATCCTTGGACTAATGGAGCTTGCTCTCAGGGTCTCTATTTGGATGAAGCCACTGCCTGAGTCCTGAGTTCAGGAGTGCCACTGATTGGGAATAGTTGACTAGAACTGCTGGTTTGGTTCTTGCTCAAGTGCAGCTGTAGAATGGGCTCCATAGTTGCTTATATTTGCTGTCAGGATTCCTAGTTTGGTATTATACTCAGTAGTTAAGAGGTATAGTAACAATTGCTTCCCAACCTGGCGAAGGCTATGGAACAGCTGGTATCTCTCACTGCCTGGGGAACCAAGGTCAGGCAAAACTATTCCCTGAGCTCCCTGGTCAGGCAGAGCCACTGATTGGTTCTGTGGATGGACAGAACTATTGGCTGGCTTTTCTACTCAGGCGTCCCTGCAAGTGCAGCTAGAACGTAGGGCACTCAGCCTTCCAGGTGCTCTGGTTATGCTTCCTGATCAGGTATAACTGAGGGCTATTCTTAACAGTAGGAGCCTGCTTCCCTGCCTGGTGGTGCAGCAGAACAGGCCTCAAGACCAGCACAGCTTGTTGTTTGGGGATCAGACTAGGCAGAATTCTGCATCAAGCACTCTGGCCAGATGAGGTCACCAGCTAGGCTCTGCAGATGAGCCAAGTCACTGGCTGGGATCTCCTCCTCCACCATTAAGAGGAAATTGGTGTGCTAAGACCCAAGTCCTGGTTACTGTTAGCCCTTCCCCGCATCTCCCGCCCCAGCCCCACGATGTGATAGCCGTGGGCTGAGACCCAACTGTGCCTCCAAGGGAGTGACTCACAATGCTGTGCACCTTGGGTTTTTTGTATCTCACTGGAGAAACCACAGGCCCCGGGGGCCTCTCAGTGTGCTGCTGTGCTTCCGGGGAAGGGGTGACGGGATCAGTATATAGCCATTACTCTTACCCTTCTAATGAGGGCCTTCTCAATCTCTGTGGTCTAGAGGGGAGCTTCCATCTTACCTCCATCTTTTGGGACTTTCACGGGTGTGTCTCACCTATGTTGGTGTTACTAGCTGATCTTCTTGTGAGAGGGACTAAATTCAGGAATGACTTGTGTCACCATCTTGATGATACCACCCTTGAGGGAGAGGCTTCTAACCACAATAAAACTATGATTTTCTTGATTCAAAGACCATGCCTTTTTCTGTCCACTTATGTATATTTTTGTATCAATCCCTTGTACCTAGGTACCCAACTCATATTTTTAATCCTTAATTTTTAGTTTCTGAGAAGCAGAGACTTTGTTAGGCATTTATATTCTTTGTTACCTTAGAACTTGCCATTGCAAAATGAACACAGCCTCACAGAAGTACCCAGAACTGAACCATCAAACAGCCAGCCCAAAGCCATCTCCTCTAGGTATTTGGCCATTCAGAGAAATTGGGAAATGCTAGTCATGTTAAACATTTTAAAATGTATTTATTTTCCTTTATGGGACTTTCCACGTGGAGCTGGTAGTAAAGAACCTGCCTGCCAATGCAGGAGACATAAAAGATGTGGGGTCAATCCCTGGGTGGGGAAGATCCCCTGGAAGAGGGCGTGGCAACTCACTCCAGGATTCTTGCTGGGAGAATCCCATGGATGGAGGAGCCTAGTAGGCTAGAATCCATAGGTTCACAAAGGGTCAGACAGAACTGCAGTGACTTAGCATGCATGCATTTTGCTTTTCAAAAGATCTACCTATCTATCTCTTGGGTACTTTCAAAATATGGACAATAAAGTGAGATGAAAAGTAGAAGTCATCAAGGGGACATTAGAATGATATGGACAGAAATATGGGAGGAGTAGGTGAGTGAGTGAGGGATTGGGTGAAGGATGGAACAGTGGGTCTGAGTTCTGGTTATGGAAGGGTTTCATGTTGATTGACCTGTGCCTCTCTTAAGACACAAGCCATGAGGGAGTGAAGAGAAGAGGCAGGGACAGCCATACAAGTTTAGCACAGCTACCTGGTTTCCCATACTGCTAGGTTGTAGCTTTGCCTTATGAGTTTCTGACCTTGAGCTGCTTGTGTGCTGGTCACAGAGGCAGCCTCCAAGCCCTGCCCTGTAGACCCACAGAACAGCAGGTGGAGCAGTGTGGTGATGCTTCAGGGATGCTGAGGACTGTCAGGGTCCAGATGGCGGAGTGCCCACCAGCAGTGGTCTGTCGGCCGGCATGATCAGAAGGACCATGCTGGCTTCATTATGGACACCTGTCAGCATGAAAACACAGAATGTGCAGCAGAGATCCTGTCTTACACACTGAGCCCTGCAAAGGATGTTAACTTGTCTGAGGCGCAGAAAGTGGCCTCTCTGAGAATGAAGGGACACTTTGAAAGACCACGCAGCTCCTGCAGGGCAGGGCTTGAAATGATGAGATGCTCCACAAGAGGTTGGTTTGGAATCAAGTTAAGAGCAGCAGAGGAGACGAGAAAGAATCTTCAGGGTTATGGCACTATGTGATTTTCTCCTCTTCACAATGCATCCAAGGCCCTCTATGGACTTGCTTTACCCTCAACAACCTCATTTTTCTTTTTTTCCCTGACACAAATTCTCTACTCTAGCCAAGCAGAAACATTCTCACTCGACAGAGCATGACATAGGTTTTCCTTCAACTGTTCCATTTTGTATGTCATTCCTCCATTCAAAATGCTCTTCTACCCACCCTTATCCCACCCGCTGCCACTCCTCTTTATTCAGTTAACCAGTTCGGAACATCAAGAGTTTGCTAGTTTTGGGGATTCAGCGGTAAAATGTGTTTCTCAACAGTTCAGTCTGCAAGTGCCATGGAAAGAACAGAGTGATACGGTGAGGGGCATATGAGAGTCTATGGAGGCTGGGGATGGGCAGAGTAGGGGGCACCTCTATTGGACGAGGTACCTGGAGAAAACCTAGCAAAGGAAATAATGCATCCATGTGCCTCAAAACAAATGAATAGGAGTTTATTAGGTGGATAAGGGAGAGTATAAATGCCAGCCAGAAGGAACAGCCTGTGCAAATATGTGAAGGCATCCTTTCAGTCCTGTTTCTGAATCAATATGCTTTGAAAGTGGTCCTGGAATAACCACCCTGCCCCCCAATCTCCTACACATACCTGGCTTACCAGGTCCCAATCTATATTTAAATGTTTCTTTATAATACACCGTATATTTTTTTTTTTCTTGCATGTTTGTTCTTCGTTCCCAAATCATTTGAGGGATGTTTTTTACTTTTGCTCTTTGATGCAATACTCACGCTTACTGGTTTATGTGTCATGGTGTGCTTCCTGTCCACATTATTGTTGAGGGTACACATAGCCTGTTATAAGGAAGTGAGGGTTGATTCCTACTCTGTACTTGCTTGCTTTGGCTTTTATTTTCATAAGGACAAAGGCCTTGACTTACTGGCCTCTGAACACTATCAGTGCAAAAATTCTAATAAAGTGAGCTTCACTAAATGTTGAGTGCACTGAGTGAACCTCTGGGATGAATGTTAAGGCTTCGCAACAGAGGACATAAAAGGAGATGGCTTCACAAAGAAAGTGACCATGAGGGGAACAAGAAGAGAAGGGAGGGAGAATGGTCCTCAGGTCACTGTCCACTTAAGATGAAGAAGGCAGGCTTTGCAATATTTTGTTTAGATATGTCAGGACAACCAGGGGGACTTATTTCTCCTTCTAAGTGCATTCTAGTTTTATTGTTGTTTGGTTTAGTTTGGGGTTTGGGTTTTGCTGTAGTTTTATGTCTTCCTGATTCCAATGGGACCTCATATGTGGTTTCCCTCTTGGAATTGCTTGTACACCATGTGTCTTGGATGAGGGACTGATGTTTCATATAGTTTAATGAATGTGGATTCTTATCTCTCCCGCCCAAAGCCCCTACCCCAAAAGCTAAGTCACTTAATAGAAGGCACCTGGCTTCCTGTTCTTTGTCTCATCTTAAAGCTAGACATATACCGAATATGTATTAATTGCTTTTAAGAGTACATGGATAGCTCTTCATAAACCACCTGTCACCTGAAACAATGAAAAATCTAATGTTCTAAAAGCAACATTGCAAATGGAAATGCTTTAAAGGGCTCAGCCAGGTAAAGGGATAAGCAAGGGAAGCTGTGTACCCAGCTGCCAGCTCCCGCCACATGTGACCATATGGAAATGCTTGTTAGATTTTACCGTAGATTTAGACATTTTAAGAAATTAGAAGTGCAAACTTTTGTGTGCAGTCTCCTGACTTTCAAATGTTGGCTCCTGATTCAACTATTTTATAACACTGAGGAAGCCCAATAAAACCTGTGAACCAGATTTGATCTGCAACCTGCTTTTCTTTTCTTGGTGTAATGATGATAGGTTTTAATTTTAAACAGTATAAATTCTTAGACTACCAGGGCACAAAGCTTTAGAATCATATTCATGAGACAGCTAGAATATATTGTTGTATTCATTATTTCAAGAAAAATTCATTGACCATCTACTGAGGATACAGAATTTATCATTTAATAATAAGACATAACATGAACAAACAATTGTGTAGCAGAATAGTAAATTAAACAGCAATATTTACCAGCAGAGTTTCTCAGAGGAAAGAGTAATTTTATCTGGGATATCAAGGAAGCCTTCAAGAGGTAGTGACAGATAAAATGGGCCTTGAAGGATGCACAGGAGTTTGCTAAGTTAACAAGCAATTCTTAGACTAGATTCAGGATTAAGCTTAGTTCAGGGTTTATATTTAGATTAAGCCCAGAGTCTGGTTTTAATTGTGACTAAAAAATTATAAAATTGTCTTCACTTGATTTGGTATTATTTGTCCTTCCCAATCCCTTCCAACAATATCAGATTAATTCATTGAGCTCTATGGAAAAGCATAAGCCTCTGAGGAGTCACCATGCTAATTCAGTTCTCTGCCACTGTGACCTTCTACATTCATTCTTTCTAGCTTTTTGTCTGAGTAGAATCTAGTTCAGCTAAATTAAGGAAACTGATGAAAAATACAGAGCCTTCTGCTTCTAAAGTTTGTTTTAAGAATTTTAACATTAAAGAACTTTTCAAACCTGAACATAAACCAACATTATAGTGAAGCAGGCTAAGTGATTGAAATGTAAATTCAGGAAATGTACCTTGTCGCATGTAACCTTCAGGCTATATATATTTTTTTTCATATTTTAAACATATAGGAAAACCTGATAATTCTGAATTTAGTGAATTTCATGCAGTCAGTGTTTATCATAGTTAACCTTAAAAGCTCCCACAGTAAAAATTGTTAAGCATTACATTTTCATGAATTTCAGATAAACGTAAGGATTTGGAAATGCGAGGGGCGAAAAGTACTGAGAAAGGCATGGTGATGTTTACCTGGGGATTTGATTATGCAGATTGGAGCATTAATTTCTTGGCACTCAAAGTTGTGGAATGTTCGTTGTTATCAGTGGATGTCACACCAGCAAAATTTTATACCCGGCACTAAAAGATTAAATAACCCAAACTCTGACATGAAAGACCACTGTTTCCAGGGGTGAAAGCAATCTGGCTTTGTCTTCACCTCTCTTACCAAGAAGGTACACTTGTCTGAGACCTGCCTGACGTATTCAGGAGCCACTTTCTGGAGCCAGGTAGAGATTCACAATTTATACAGCTCTTAGGAAACTCAGGATCAAGTCTTTTAACTGATCAGCCTTCAGTGATGATGCATATCCTTGAAGTCCAGGATCAGAAGAGGGAGGGGAAGTTGGGGTATATACCAAGGAGACAGAAGCATCTGCAGTCTCTCAGCAGAGCTGACCTACCATGGGCTGAGGCTCCATGAAGAGAAAACTTCAGGCAGGTCTGAAGCTCAGTGCAGCTTGGGATGGTCAGACCCTCGAGACAAATGGGAGTGTCCTTCAGCTGTGCCTGGCCTACTGAGGTTGCTCAGAAATATGCTAGGACTATGCTCACAACAGTTCCCAAACTGATCAGATGGTTGCATATAAATATTCCCAAGGCAAGATGCTCTCATTTGCTGATGCACTGGTGTGTAGCTTGTATACTTGGCTGCCCCAGAGTGGTCAGGACCAGCTTCAGGGGCACAAAGACATGCCCTCTCCCACCTGCCACCACTTACACACATACATACACACACAGGCCTAGGTCATATTTTCACACACTCTGATGGAAATGCTTGGACAGGTGTGGGGGCGGGCACCTTTGTAAGACTGGGAAACCAGAGCAGTGTCACCGAGGCTCCTGTTCATAAAACCAGCTGCATTCAATCGATTTGCAGCAGCCTTTTCTGCCTTTAAAGCAGCTAGTGTCCCTTACCTGGGTCAATTTCTGTTGATCACCATCGGCCTCATGTCTCAGAAGCAGGAACTAAAATAACTCCTGAGTTTTGTACACATTTGGAGGTTAGACATTCAGCTGCACATAGGCCTCCTGGAATGAGGGATGAACGGTGTCACTGCTAAGGCAGTATCACTGCCGCCTCATGGTGACCTAAGACGGGGCACACAAACACATCACCACCGCCTCCAGCCTTGCTCTGTGGCTGATAAATCTCACTGTACCTCATAAGCAAGAGTGTAGAAGGACCAGAGTGTACTTGTAAAGTGATGCGAAGTAAATGAAACGGGGTTGTGCATACAGAGAAGTCACCCATGCAATTCTGCCAGCCTAGTATGGGCTATATTGAGGCTGCAAGAGAATTTCTACATCTGTCTGGGGTGGGGGTTGGAGGGGAGGGGAAGCCAGGCCTGGTCAAATCTAGAGTTTTCCAAATAGGTATCTCTGATAGTGAGGTTGGTCTATACCTTATTAGCAGACAGATGCCATTTCACTGAACACTTAATCTTAGTCTGGAGTATTACTACTTTTTAACAAACAGAAATATAAAATTCCTAGAAGCTTTTCGTTCTTAACCAGGGTTGTTCTCCTGGTCCAAAACTTCCCACCCAAAGTACCCACTGCTAGCTCATGCCTTCATCTCCAGTTCTTGCCCCCTAGCTTCCCCTGGCCTGCATAAGGGATGGCTGGTACAGCAACTTTCAACAAATCAGCCCATTAAAAAACATTTAAGGGTCTGTCTGGACTTGGCAATATGTTACACTACGGACAAATCGAGTTAAATGTGTTTGTGTGGTGTCCTTATAATCTGAGTGCTAGACAACACCATAGTGGGCCTAAGTGATATTTCCCCAAATAAGGACAATGGATCTAATAGCCTAGTAACATGATCAGATCACTTTCAATAGAAACATGTCTATGCCAAGGAATAATAGACTATTATATCTCAGCTTTCAAGATCATGTAATCTACCCGCCTTGTTATCTGACACTCAGATGGATTCATGCCTTGTGCAAGGTCGCACAGTCTCTTTAGGGCAGGCAGGACTCAAGAGTCCTAGTTCACAGCACTTCACATTTACTACTGCGCCATGGGTGATGCATATGAAATTTACATAAGGAAGAGTAAGAACTCAGTATGAGACATGTGCTGTTAACCTAACAGGCAGCTTTGGGAAATAGTTTAGATGAAGTAGGCTGACTAAAAACACCCACCCCTCCAAGGAGGCATAATGGAAAGGACCAGTGAGGCAGGGAGAGAGGCGGAATCACTGTGTGGAGGAGCAGAAGGACAACAAATACTAAGCTCCAAGCTGTCTTGGGTTCAAGTGCCAACTCTGCCCAGTGTCTTTGCTTAGGTGACCATGGACAGGCTCCTAAAATTCCAAGGACCTTAATTTTTCATCTGAGAAAATAAAGCAATGAAAAATGTCTAAAATGCCTAGTCCACTGACTGTGTCGCATGGGAGAAGCTGAACAGCTGTTGTACACTTTTCCCCTAGTGATCAGCATCTATATGACAGGGAAACAGAGGAGGGGCAAAAAGTGATCTGGTTCTTCATCTTTTTTGAAAAACTGGTCTGAGGGAATGAGGTTTCAGGCCCCACATTTTCTGTATTTAATCAGTTTCTCTTCACTGTTGACTTTTGTTGTTGTTTTTGAAGTTTCCTGGGTATTTGTATTTCTGAATACTCTCTGGAGATATTTAGCTCTAAGTAGTTGCTTACGGGCTTTTACCTCAATGTTTAAGTGAGTGTTTAAGCAAGTGTGTATGAGATGTGCTGAAATTGAATGAATTGGAAATACCCTGGAATTAAGCTATTTACCTCATCTGCTGGTTAACTTTGAAGGGGAGGAACATTGTGGCTGGATCACAGAATCCTTTGAGATTCTGAACAAGACAATGTAAGTTTTCTCCCCACATTCAGAGAAAAATTTTCTTATAGCCTCAAGACCTACAGGGACCCTGTAAGCCCTGCCTATTACTTCCTTAAATAAGAAATGAATCCGAAATTAAGATTGAATTCTTGATGATGGTCTGCATCATAATCTAGTTTTATTCATTCATCTTATGTTAGACACTTTCTATTTCGTATTCTTCTTTCCTTTAGACCTATTTTGAAACCCTAACAAGGTATGTTAGTTCCCTGAATGTCCACCTTTAAAAATTCAAAGTAAAAGCCCCTCTAAAATTGAGAATTGTTTTCAGGTTTCCCTTTTAATGATTGCATTTCTTTACCAAATAGTTAAATATTTAATGAAGGGATGATAGATAAAGGATCATGTCACAGGAATCATATTGCATAATAGGTATCTTTCAAGGTAATTTTAATGTGAAGAAAATCAGACTTTCAAAACCAAAAGTGATGTGCATTTCTTGATGTGAGATGCGTGCAGATGTTTTCCAATAAGCCTTGTTCATATTTCCTCATTCTGTTTGATGTTGTTCAAGACAGGCATTGAGATCCTAGAATTAGCGCACAGATCTCAAAATAATATGTGTGCCAAAAGCCATTACAATGATACTACAGCAGAATTTGCCATAAAAATGGGGAAAGCTGAAATGCAAGAGATAATCGGCAAGCTGACACCTCTGATGTAAAATTATCTTCCCCTTACAATGTTATATCCATTTCAAAAAGAAAAAATAATCGACTGCATTAATTCCATATGAAAACAGGACATTTGAGATGTTCCCACATGCCCTTTGTGCAGCTCGGTAGATTACCACCATTGATTGTTCACTAAGCTTCCAGACGGTTTATTTTAGTAGCTAAATGTTGCTGCTATTCTCAAACCAGGTTGCTGAAACACTGAAGGTCCACATAACATAGTGTTCATTGGTGACCCCTCAAAGATATTTTCTGATATGTCTTAGTCCTTACCCATCCATACCCTAATTAAGAGGAAGCATTAAACCCATTCCACCAATGGTTGTGACCCGCTTCTGAAGAATATTTGCTTTACCTATTCACTCACCCCCTAAATATTCCCTTGTTTCCTTTCCCAGTCGCTTCTCCATGATTTCCAGCCCCAGGCAACTGCTGATGTGCTGTCACTATAGATTAGTTTTGCCTTTTCAAGAGTTTAATATAAATTGAATCATATAGTATACACACTTTGGTGTCTGGCTTATTTTGCTTAGCACGTGTTTGATATGTATCCGGGTAGCTGCTTGTATCGGAGAAGGCGATGGCACCCCGCTCCAGTACTTTTGCCTGGAAAATCCCATGGACGGAGGAGCATGGTGGGCTGCAGTCCATGGGGTCGCAAAGAGTCAGACACGACTTCACTTTTCACTTTTCACTTTCATGCATTGGAGAAGGAAATGGCAACCCACTCCAGTGTTCTTGCCTGGAGAATCCCAGGGACGGGGGAGCCTTGTTGGGCTGCCGTCTATGGAGTCGCACAGAGTCGGACACAACTGAAGTGACTTAGCAGCAGCAGCAGCAGCTGCTTGTATAAGTTCTTCCACAATGACTTGATCTTTTGATTTGTGATGAGATATGTCATGAGTATTTTCTGAAAGGCTTTCCTGGGAATGACCAGCTTTTTGGTAGTAGATGCATTTGGGTCTCAGTTAATACTTACAAATGTTCCCAGGACTTGTTATACTAATGCGGTGTTGCCAAAAAGGAAGCTATGTGTGTATTTTTAGCTGGATTCTAAGGGAAATAGATAAGTATATAGAAAAGTTAGAACAAGATTTTTGGTGTTAAATACACCCAATTTCCAATTCAGTCTTTGCTACTCATTAATATCATGACCCTGAGCCAGTAATTTCATCTCTGAACTTCTGGTATCTCCTCTAATAAAAAACAAAACCCATTATTTACCTCTTGATTGTTGTGTGTGTATGTTTTAGAGTTAAGAGAGTTAACATTTGTAAAGCATATAGTACAATGTATTAAACTGCAAATAACAGCTATTTAATTAAATCACTTCTCTATTATTTTTTGCCCCATTTTTTATAATCCTTGCTTCTCTCAGAATGCTTATTGCACGTTAGGGGATTAATAACTTTTCACTGGCTTTCACTCACAAGCATTTTGATAACTGCCTTCAGCCATTTTGGATATACTTGTGTACTGTTACAATATAAATACGACCCATTTTCTATTTTTTAAAAATACATAATTGAAAACCAACAGTATTTTCATAGCATGGAAATTTTCTCATTTCATACTCAATCATAAATACTATGCAAACCATTCCATAGAATACTAAAATGGATAAAACTGTGTGTAGAAGCATATATAATATGTAAGAGACTCCACAGTTAAGCCACTGTTATTATGTTAGGAATTATAATAACTATTCTAGAAGCTAATCCAATTCTGCCTTTTTCTGAGTACTACATTGTATGACCTTAGACAAGTGCTTAAATGCTTTAGGTCTCAGTAGGTAAAATGAGGTATTTGTCAAGGAAGCAGGAGTCCTTCTTTCTGATATATTTTGGTTGGTGCTGAGAATAAGGGATTGGGTCAGTGAGTGGGAAGGGGAGTGGGGCATGGAAAACTCATTGACTATTGACTCAGCATAAAAAATATAAAGAAAGAGGAGTCATACTCTGTACACCTAAGTTTGAATCTCACTTCTGAAACTTAAACTCTAAATGCATTATATCAAAACATATGCTTGTTACTAGAAAATAAGGCTTCCTTTAGCAGAAAAAAAGTTTTGAAAGCTAATATGTTCACCAAGGTAAACTAACAGCCAATTGTAAAACGTATCTGAAATAAGATTCCATTCATAATACTGATGAAAATTATGAACTACTTAACTAAGATCATGGCATCTGGTCCCATCATTTCATGGCAAATACATGGGGAAACAGTGCAAACAGTGGCTGATTTTTATATTCCAAAATCACTGCAGATGGTGATTGCAGCCATGAAATTGAAAGACACTTGCTCCTTGGAAGGAAAGTTATGACCAACCTAGATAGTATATTAAAAAGCAGAGACATTACTTTGCCAACAAAGGTCCGTCTAGTCAAGGCTATGGTTTTTCCAGTAGTCATGTATGGATGTGAGAGTTGGACTAGAAAGAAAGCTGAACACTGAAGAATTGATGCTTTTGAACTGTGGTGTTGGAGAAGACTCTTGAGAGTCCTTAGACTGCAAGAAGATCCAGCCAGTCCATCCTAAAGGAGACCAGTCCTGGGTGTTCATTGAAGGACTGATATTGAAGCTGAAACTCCAATACTTTGGCCACCTGATGCAAAGAGCTGACTTATTTGAAAAGACCCTGATGCTGGGAAAGATTGAGGGAAGGAGGAAAAGGGGACGACAAATGATGAGATGGTTGAATGGTATCACCGACTCAATGGACATGGGTTTGGGTAGACTCTAGCAGTTGGTGATGGACAGGCCAGTAGACTCTGGCCTGGCATGCTGCAGTTCATGGGGTGGCAAAGAGTCAGACATGACTGAGCGACTCAACTGAACTGAATAAGATAGCATATGTAAGATCTAAATGAACAAAATGGAAAATTTTCATCAGAAAAGAAAGGAGTAAGTGAATAAATGGAAATATATTATATATCCATGAGATAAGTGAATATTATTAAAATGTTCATTCTTCCAAAGCCAATTTAAAAGTAAATGCATTTTCAATCAAAATTCAATAGAATTTTTTATGAGACTTGTCAAGCTGATTATAAATTCACCTGAGAAGCTTAAAATGTTCTGATATAAACAAGACAGCTTTGAACTACACAGAAGTGTGGAGTGGAAAAATTATCCTATAATACTTACCTGTGGCGGATTCATTTTGATATATGGCAAAACCAATACATAAATAAAATTAAATTTAAAAAAATAAATAAAAATAAAATGGACACACAAAAAAATAAATAAAATCAAATGTACTTTAAAATTGTAGTAATTGGAAAAGAGTAGATTTGAACCACAAAAAAGTAAATCCACTGAAAGAAGTCCAAAAACAGACCTATTTTTAAATGTGAATGTATTTTATGATAAAAGTAGCAGTGGGAAATAATGAACTATACATAAATGTTTGGAGGACATTTGATAATAGATTTTAAAATCATCATCATCATCAGAGCCCTACCTCACCATAGGAAGCATAAATTTTATACAGTTTACTATCCTAAATGTACAAATAATACAGATGATAAAATTCAGAAGACTATTGTCTTTGATCTTGTGTATTGGAGCCTTTCTCAAACAAGGCATAAAACCAATATAACATAAACAAAATGACTGTTAAATTTTGACTACCTCAAAATTTATAAATTTTCATTGCCCCAATATTCCATAAACATAAGTAAGGATAAGCAACAGACCTAGAGTAAACACTTGAACATATTTAACAATAAAGGAATGAAATCTAAAGTTTATAAATAATTCCTATGAATTATAGTTTTGAATTTGTTATGAGTTAGAAAAATGGAGAAGGAAGATAGAGAGTGGAAATAGGCAATTAACAGGGTAGGAAACACAAATAGCTAATAAACTTGTGAGAAGATGCTCACCTCACTACTAATCAGAAATTAAAATCCAAGATGCTTTTTTTTTTTAACCAACATATTCTGGCATAAATAAAATTGTGATAATATTCACTTCTGTCAGAAATAGAGGGAGCTTGCTACATGCAAAATTATTTCAGGGCAGTACTCTTCTGTACATATGTACACTTCTATATATATATTTAAAAACATATAAAAAATGTTTGTAAGAGTACTACCCCTTGTTACATTGAGAACACGGTTATTTCACTGATAGGATATGATAACTATTTTGTAATGCATGCAGACCAGTGTTAAAAAAAAAATGGTAGAGGGAAACAACCTCATGTAGTGTTGTTGAAAATATAAACCTCATTTGTTGCTGTTAAGATTATAGATAGAGACAATAATTCCTGTGTGGCAACTTAGTAGGAATAAGATCTACCCTTTGACTTAACAGAAACTCTTATTCATGTACAGATGGTGACAGGTAATGTATTGTACACTGTTTTAATAGCAAATTAATAGAAATGATCTAAATGTCCACCAAAAGAATTGTACTATACTAACAATATTATGCAACAGTTTAAAATAATCAACTTAAACTCTATTTACTAGTCTGGAAAGATCTCTATAGTATATTTAGTGAAAAAAGTAAAGTTGGAATGGAATACAAATACCACGATATCATTTATATTAAAAATACACACTATAGTGTGTGTGTGTGTGTGTGTGTGTGTGTGTGTATGGAGGGCATGGCAACCCGCTCTAGTATTCTTGCCTGGAGAATCCCATGGACAAAGGAGCCTGATAGGCTGTAGTCCATGGGGTCGCACAGAACAGACATGACTGAAGCGACTGGACATGTGTATATACATACAGAAAGTATTCTGAAAAAATGCATGCTATAAGGATGAGAGTATACCTTTAGGAAAGAATAGGATGAGAGATCGTCAAGTAACACTTCATCTTTCTTGTTGAGTTTGAATTCTTTAGTGAAAAATTATTTATATATTACTTACAGAGTTGAAGTGCCTTCTTTATTTTTTTTTCTTTTTTTGAAGTGCCTTCTTTAAAATAAAAGTAAATTAAGATAGTATCAATGGTAGCAAAAAATTGTTAATGTAAACATTGAGAATAATTTGTAGACATGTAATACATACACAAAGCACACATTTATAATGATAGACTTCTGAGAAAGTGTAATATATGTGTTTCATAGGGACTCTTGAAACAAAAATCACATACTACAAGGGAAATTATTGATCTAGATCTTAAAATGCTAAGCTATTCTAAGTTAAAACCTTGAAGTAGGAAGTAGTGAGGGAGAGAAAGAGAGAGTGTTCCAAAGATCTCATGGGAGGCAAAAAGAGGAAGAGAGAAAGGGGTGGCGGTGAAAGGATTCTTAAGGACTTAATTTATGAAGTTGAGAAAATTCAGGGATAGAGGAAACATTTGTCCCAGTGGGGAAAATAGGTGGTATCATGTTTTCTCAAAATGTGAGAGGGGTATGTGTATTATTTAGGGCAAAATAGCACAGGAACTTTGAAGTTAACAAGGGAAAAAAGCAAGGAACTAGTAAGCAACCTAGGCTTCCCTGGTGGCTCACTGGCAAAGAATTCACCTGTCAGTACAGGAGACATGGGTTCAATCTCTGGTTTGGGAAGATTCCCTGGAGAAGGAAATGGCAGCCCACTCCAGTATTCTTGCCTGGGAAATCCCATGGACAGAGGAGCCTGGCAGGGCTACACTCAACGGTGTCACAAAAGAGTCAGACGTGAGTTAGCAACTAATAGCAATAAGCAACCTAAATCTGTACAAATAAAAGATTAAAGGACAATATAACATAAGAGATCTAAAATAAGATGGAAGGAATAAAATTAAGTATATTAAAATGACACTACAGTGTATATAGTTGGGAGGAAAATAGGATCAGATCATGGTCAAAAACTGAATCTGAGATTGTTGGATTGGGTTAGATAATAATACCCAATAATAAGCTGTTTATTAAACAAACAAACTTATAGTAGAGGTAGTAATGAATAATTAATACCTGAAAAATGCAAATATAAAGAAAACGAGTATGGAGGAATTGCAAAAGATTAAGTGAAATTTAAGGGTAAACGCCTTTTAAAGAGATCAAGAAGGAAATTTGTAACAATAAAAAGCATATGTCATGAATAAAAATTTAATGGTCACAAAATTGTATACACCAAATACCACAGCAGTAACACAGCAAAAACTTAAATGCAAGAATATAATAAAATATACTATTATAGAAAATGACTTCAGAACATAAAGACACAGATTCTTTCATAATTGGGTAGCTGTGATAGACAAATAATAGGTAGGACATAAAGAAACACATAACCAATAATCTTGATGTAATAGCTATATACAAAACTCTACATCGTTTCAATAAGGTATATTCATTATTTTCATGTGTCTATGGAACATTTGGAAAAAAATCAGTTATGCCTTAGCCACAGAGAAAACGTCAATGAAATAAAAGATGTGTGGATTTTACAGGCCGATTCGCGGATAATAAGCTAATAAAATTACAAATAAATAATAAAAATGTGATCAAAACATATTGCTACTTGGAAATTATATTTAGACAATCCTAGGATCAAAGAGGACAGCAAGGGACTTCCCTGGTGGTCCAGTGGTTAAAAATCCACCTTGAAGTGCAGGGGTTGCAGGTTTGATCCCTGGTTAGGGAAATCAGATCCCCGATGCCGAGAAGCAGCTAAGCTCATGCATCACAACTAGAGAGCCCCCATGCCGCAACTACTGCACCCCGAGCACTCCAGAGCCCGTGTGCCACAGCCCTGAGCCCGTGTACACACAGCTGGAGAGTCTATGTGTGGCAGCGGAAGACCCACATGCCCAGTGAAGATCTCACATGCCCCAACTAAGACCCAACACAGCCAAATAAATAATTTTTTTAAAGAAGAGGATAGTAGGTTCAGTATTATAAATTATCTGTGAAGCTATATAAAGAAACATATTTCAAAAAAAATGTATGGGACATGGCAAAGGCAGAAGCTTTATATGAGACATAGAAAAAATAGAAATTGGGTAACAATAAATGTCTTCAGTTTTAGAAAATGAAGCTAATAAAATGACCTTATCCTCATTTTAAAAAATCAGGGAAGGACCACAAAATAAACCGAGAAAAATTATAAAGAGAAAACAACAAGAGAAACTGATATTATTGAACAGAAGATGTACATACATGTGTATATGTCAGTATGTATATTTCCAAAAGTATTTTTATTTACCAATGAAATACTTAAACCTCTCGTTTAATCAAATAAAGACAGAAACGAGGGCAGTTAGAATGAGAAAAAACATAGTCACAGATACGGGAAAGAATTTAAGTTTACAAAAAGATAATCAAGCCTGCAGCAACAAGTTTGAAATTATTGCCTAGAAAAATATAAACTGAAAGATGAAGAATATGGTAGAAGAGATTAGAAAGACGGTTAAAGATCTACCATTGACAGAAGTCCAGGAATGTAATGGGCTTACAGCAGAGCTTTACCTAACCCTTAGAAAAGCAGGTAGTACCAATATTATCTAAACCATTTCAGACCATATGAAAGATGAAATCATCGTAACTTCAATGCCAAAATCAGGTAAAAATAGTACACATAAGAAAACTATTGTCAAATATTTATGACTTTAGATGCATATATTCAAAAGAAAATCTTAGGAAAGAGACACAAGAAATGTCTTTTGAAATACACACTGTGAGTGAGTGAAGTCTCTCAGTCGTGTCCGACTCTTTGCGGCCCCATGGACTGTAGCAGCCTACCACGCTCCTCTGTCCGTGGGATTTTCTCTAATAAAATTAGATAATTCTAGAAATGCCAAGACAGTTCAATATCAGGAAATATGTCAACATAATACAGAATAAAAACTTCAACCAATTAAAATAGAAAAACCATATGGCCAGGATAAAAGATATTGAAAATGTACTTAAAAAGCTCGATACCCATTCCCAGTGACAATTCTAAATAAAATGAAGTCAGTCAGTCAGTCCGGAGAAGGCAATGGCACCCCACTCCAGTACTCTTGCCTGGAAAATCCCATGGGTGGAGGAGCCTGGTAGGCTGCAGTCCATGGGGTCGCTAAAAGTCTGGACATGACTGAGCGACTTCACTTCATTTCACTTTCATGCATTGGAGAAGGAAATGGCAACCCACTCCAGTGTTCTTGCCTGGAGAATCCCAAGGATGGTGGAGCCTGGTGGGCTGCCATCTCTGGGGTCGAACAGAGTTGGACACGACTGAAGCGCTTTAGCAGCAGCAGCAGTCATTCAGACAGTTCAGTCACTCAGTCGTGTACGACTCTGCAACCCCATGGACTGCAGCATGCCAGGCCTCCCTGTCCATCACCAACTCCCACAGTTTACTCAAACTCATGTCCATTGAGTCAGTGATGCCATTCAACCATCTCATCCTCTATCGTCCCCTTCTCCTCCTACCTTCAATCTTTCCCAGCATCAGGGTCTTTTCAAATGAGTCAGCTCTTTGCCTCAGGTGGCCAAAGTATTGGAGTTTCAGCTTTAGCATCAGTCCTTCCAATGAATATTCAGGACTGATTTCCTTTAGGATTGACTGGTTTGACTCCTTGCAGTCCAAGGGACTCTCAAGAGTCTTCTCCAACACCACAGTTCAAAAGCATCAATTCTTTGGCGCTCAACTTTCTTTATAGTCCAACTCTCACATCCCTACGTGACTACTGGAAAAACCATAGCCTTGACTGGATGAATCTTTGTTGGCAAAGGAATGTCTCTGCTTTTTAATATGCTGTCTAGGTTGGTCATAACTTTTCTTCCAAGAAGCAAGCATCTTTTAGTTTCATGGCTGCAGTCACCATCTGCAGTGATTTTGGAGCCCCCAAAAATAAAGTTTGCCACTGTTTCCACTGTTTCTCCCTCTATTTGCCATGAAATGATGGGGCTGGATGCCATGATCTTAGTTTTCTGAATGTTGAGCTTTAAGCCAACTTTTTTACTCTCCTCTTTCACTTTCATCAAGAGGCTTTTTAGTTCCTCTTCACTTTCTGCCATAAGGGTGGTGTCATCTGCATATCTGAGGTTATTGATATTTCTCCCGGCAATCTTGATTCCAGCTTGTGCTTTATCCAGCCCAGCATTTCTCATGATGTACTCTGCATAGAAGTTAAATAAGCAGGGTGACAATATACAGCCTTGACGTACTCCTTTTCCTATTTGGAACCAGTCTGTTGTTCCATGTCCAGTTCTAACTGTTGCTTCCTGACCTGCATACACATTTTTCAAGAGGCAGATCAGGTGGTCTGGTATTCCCATCTCTTTCAGAATTTTCCACAGTTGATTGTGATCCACACAGTCAAAGGCTTTGGCATAGTCAATAAAGCAGAAATAGATGTTTTTCTGGAAATCTCTTGCTTTTTCAATGATCCAGTGGATGTTGGCAATTTGATCTCTGGTTCCTCTGCCTTTTCTAAAACCAGCTTGAAAATCTGGAAGTTCACAGTTCATGTATTGTTGAAGCTTGACTTGGAGAATTTTGAGCATTACTTTGCTAGCATGATAAAATTGAGTAGATAGAAACAAATTAAATATAATAAAGAATATATAACAATTTCTTAAGTATGTATATGTATTATGCTGGCAAACAAATGTATTCAATTAAAATCTATAAATAAACAATAGTGCTGATATTACCATTTTATCCTGTGTTGTATTGTAGGTTTCTGTGAGCTCAGTAAGTTATGAAAGTGAAATCTCAGGTATATATTTTAGAAAAGTAGGAACTACAACTGTCTCTTTTACTGACTTTATAACTCCAACTTGGAAATTGTCTCTAATTAAAAAAAAAAAACAACTAGTATATAAATGCTACTTGGAAATAATAAAATAGATAATCCTGGGATCAAAGAGGATAGCAAATGTGGAATTAAAAGCTATCTATTAACCTGTATAAAGAAATATACTTCAAAACAAACTCTGTGGAACATGATCTTACTCAGTGTCTTACTCAACTGAAGGTAAATATAATAAATGTTAATAGCTTTTGCCTTTTCTTGTATTAAAGCACCTAGAAAAGGAACCAGGCGATGAATCCCTTTCATTCTCAGACTTAAAACTATAATATATTTAGGAATAAATTTTAAAAGAAATATACTGAACCACAGGATAAAATTCACTAAATAAATAAACCACTGGAATTGAACTAAGTTATTTTAATGTAGTTTTAGAGAAATTGATGCCTGAGAAGAAATTTAAGAAAAATGTAAAAAAGAAGAAAAGTCAGAGGGATCTGTCTTACAGATATCAGAACATACTAGAAAGTTATTGTATTTAAAATCAATATAGTATTATCATAGGAATAGACAAGCAGCCCAGAGGAATAAAGTCTAACATTTAGAAATAGATCTTGTTATATATGAAAATCTAATAGATGATAAAGCCACCATTTCAAACCTACAGAAAAGGGGTGGATTATTTGAAAGAGTGTACTTAGATTACTACTTAGTTATCTGGTTAAAAAAATAAGTATACAGAAAATAGAATAATTGGTTATTGTATGTCACATATCAGTTCAAGATAGATTAAAGATTTAAATGTAAAGGAAATGATAGATATTACAAAGTAATATGGGATATATATATATATATATATATTTCTTTACTTGATTATATATAATCAAGTAAAGAAATCCCAGAAAATAAAAGACAAATATATTTAATTCCATAAAAAAAAAAGTTTTTGTATGGTTTTCCAAGATGTATCATTAACAGAGGTAGTAGACAAACAGTAGATTTAAGGAAAAAAATGTTTGCAACATAGAGGATAAATAATGGAATATACAAAGAACTTTTAAGATTGACAAGAAGGGGCCATATAAGACACTAGAAACTGAGCAAGGCAGTTGGTAGAAATGCAAATGCTAATGGTCAACGAACATTTCAAAAGATGGTTAAACTCACTTGTATTCAGGAAAATGAAAATTCAACTAGCAATTAGATATTTTTAATTCAATTATATTAGCAATAATTAAGGAGAAAATAGTTTGTTCTGTTAAGGATAAAATGCAGAAGATATTTTCATGTATGTGAAGTGTTAAGCTGATACTTTTAGGGAGACTGGAGAACAGTATCTACTAAAATTGAAAATTCTTCTTTCTCAGTCAGCAACTCGAATCCTAAGATTCTGTGTCACAGAAATAAGGTATTACACCACAAGAGGAAAACAGTAAAGAAGAGGAAATAAAGACAGATGAGAGATTTCTATGAGTTTTAGGGAAAGAGAAACAAATGAAATAATAGGAGCTAAATTAATGAAATGAAAGAAGCTACAGCCTAAGTATTGATGTCAGGCAAATAGCAAAGAGAAACAACCCTCCCTGTAGGACCCTGAAGGGCTACCACTGGGAAACCCCAGGTGCCAGAGAGAGAAGCGTTAGAAATCTGTGTGTAGAGTGGCTGGAAATCCAGGTGCTTCCATTGTTACCATTCACACTCATTTACAAAGAACGAGGGAAATTGAGCGGGAAGGGCCCATACTCAGAGATGCCAGTATAGCCAAAGGTTGGAGTCAATAATAGAACTGGAAAGAGGGAGATAAATGAGAGTCTACATGCTGTACTATAGGGAGGCTCCCATCCCACCTCCACTTTTATCCAGCTGCCAGAACACCAACAGGCAGATGTACATTGCCCTGTTCCTGCCCAGGAGAGAGGTTTGAGGATTCATCTCGATAACTGAACAGCCCGCAGTTCCTGCCATCTGGGGAGTCTCCACAATGGGAAGGCCAGTTTCTCACCGTCTCAGTGAAGCCCTGCTGCTGCTGCTAAGTCGCTTCAGTCGTGTCCGACTCTGTACGACCCCACAGACGGCAGTCCCCCGTCCCTGGGACTCTCCAGGCAAGAACACTGGAGTGGGTTGCCATTTCCTTCTCCAATGCATGAAAGTGAAACGTGAAAGTGAAGTCGCTCAGTTGTGTCCAACTCTTAGCGACCCCGTGGACTGCAACCTACCAGGCTCCTCCATCCATGGGATTTTCCAGGCAAGAGTACTGGAGTGGGGTGCCATTGCCTTCTCCTCAGTGAAGCCCAACCAGGAACAAACCCTGCCCTGTGCACTGAGGCATGTAATCAGCTGTTAGAAATGCATTCTCATATACGAATGGATAGTCAGGAATGACCAGACATTTGATAACACATTCAAAAATGAAAGACAGCAATAGAAACAAGTGGGGAAAGGAAACCTAGAGGTCACAGAAATAAATCCATTGATAATAGAAATTTATACTGTGAGATTAGAGAAATTTAAGAATGCTTGGAAATTAAGCTATGGTAATGAAAATAAAATCTCAGCAGAAGGTTGGAAAGTTGAGAAAAAATTAGAAATTAAAAATATAGAATTCAAAACTAAGGAAATTGGAAGATCAATGCAAGAGTAAGAATAATAAGTTTGCCAGAAACAGACCACAGAGAAAATAGAAGGCAATTATGAGACAAATTGGAGAATGAAATGGCAACCCAGTCCCTGGGAATCCCCATGAACATAGGAGCCTGACAGGCTACAGTCTATGGAGCTGCAAAAGAGTTGGACACAACTTAGCAGCTGAGCACACACGCAAGACAAATAAGGTAGTTCCCAACTAAGGAAAGGTTTAAGCCTGCAGATTAAAAAGCCCAATGAGTACCTAACCCAATGATTTAGGAAACACCTACTTCAAATGTATCATGAAATTTCAGAACACTTAAAGAGAAAAAACAGTCCTTCAGGACAGGGGTAACCAAGGAATAACCAAGCAATTACAGATGACAAAATAGGAATTACAAGCCTGATGGCATCAGATTTCTCAGTAATGTCACTGTTGAGCTCACAGTGGAATGATGTTCAATCTACTACAATGAACAAAATATTAATCAGGCTTAAGTGTAAACTAAAGATATTTGCCATCTTACAAGGACTCAAACAAAGAATAGTATGTGTCCCATTTCTCATTTAGCATAATGCCCTCAAGGTCCATTCAAGTTCTCACAAATGGCAGGATTTTCTTTTTATAGCTGACACGTACAATGGAGTACTACATATACAAACATTCCTATATATGTATGTGTGTATATGTGTGTGTGTGTGTGTGTGTGTGTGTGTGTATGGCTTCCCAAGGGGTGCTAGCAGTAAATAACCCACCTGCCAATGCAGGAGGCATAAGAGATGCAGGTTCGACTCCTGGATCAAGATCCCCTGGAGAAGGGCAGGGCAACCCACTTCAGTATTCATGCCTGAAAAATTCTGTGGATAGAGGAGCCCGGTGGGCTACAGTCTGTAGGGTCGCAAAGAGTCTGACACAACTGAAGCAACTTAGCACACAGACTCACAGACACACACACACACATGCACAGACACACACACACATATACACACCACATTTTCTGTATCCATTCTTGCATTGTTTCCATGTCTTGGCTATTATAAATAAGGCTACAATAAGCATGCTGCTGCTGCTGCTAAGTCACTTCAGTCGTGTCCAACTCTGTGTGACCCCATAGACGGCAGCCCACCAGGCTCCCCCGTCCCTGGGATTCTCCAGGCAAGAACACTGGAGTGGGTTGCCATTTCCTTCTCCAATGCATGAAAGTGAAAGGGAAGTGAAGTGGCTCAGTCGTGTCTGACTCTTAGCGACCCCATGGACTGCAGCCTACCAGGCTCCTCTGCCCATGGGATTTTCCAGGCAAGAGTGATGGAGAGGGTTGCCATTGCCCTTTCTGACAATAGGCATGAGAGTATAGGCTATTTCTTCAAGACAAGTGTTTTCATTTCCTTCAAATATGTACCCAAAAGTAGAATGTATGTTAACTGGAATGTGTGTTGCTGGAATGTATGTTAACTCTATTTTTAATTTTTTGAGAAACCCCCATACTTTTTACCATAGTGGCTGCCTCAGTTTACATTCTCACCAACAGTGCACAAGATTCTCTTTTCTCCATATCTTTGTCAACACTTGTATTTCTTCTCTTCTTGATAATAGCCATTCTAACAAGTGTGAGATGATATATCATTGTGATTTTGATTTACATTTCCATGATGATTAATAAAGTAGAGTATCTTTAAATGTTCCTGTTAGCCATCTATCTGTACGTCTCCTCAGGGAAAATGTCTATTTAAAATGCCTCTTTAAAAATTCCATTTTAAAATAAGATTGTCTGGTGTTTCTTTTTCTAATGAGTTGTATGAGTTCTTTCCATATTTTGGATGGTAACCCCTAATCAGATATATGATCTGCAAATGTTGTCTCCCACTCAGTAGGTTGTCTTTACCTTTTCTTGATGGTTTTCTTTGTGTGTGTGTATTTTTTAAAACAGTGTTTGATATACAGTAAGTACTTTGTGAGCCATTACTATGATTTTTATTTTAAAATGAGCCAAATACAAGGAGGAAATGCAGTAATATAATTTAGACCCAAGAGGTGGAGAAGAATGGGATAACAGACTTCTATTCCTTGTTTTAATTTTAAACCATATGGTAATTCTTGTCTTTTAAACTTTTACATATTTTTCTTTAACAAAACAAAATTAATTGACATGAAATTAACTGGCAGTTAAAGACTAAAATGAAAACTATGAGAATAGGGCTATGGTGAGTATGACTGAATGCAAATTGGAGCAAAGAAATGAATCAATCCATTAAAGGCAGAGAAGTGAAAAAAACCAACACAGACCTCCCCAACAAAGAAAGAAATTTGAATAAGCCTGAAGTAGGGGAAAATGTAAAACTGCAAATAAATGATATTGGAAATTAGAAAATGGTTTTGAACTACAGATTAGGAGAGCCTTACACCAATAAAATTGAATGCATAGTGTTCTAAGGAGGACAAAAGAGGAAAGTCATCTCAGGAGACAGTAGGAAGTTTTGGCCAACCAGTGACAGTGACAGGAGAAGACGTCGAAAGGGCAAAGACTTGCCTCAAAACAAAGCAGCAGTTTCACAAGACTGTACCACCCCATCCTTTAGGCACAATTTGTATCATTATTTAAACCATTTCAGACTCAAAGTTTCCCAACTCATTCCATTGGGCTAGGCAAACCTAGAAATTGACATTGGACAAGAGCCCACACAAACCCGAAGTACAGTTCACTCACTTACGAAACACATGTGGAAAAACAAGCAAATAATTCTAAACACTGACAAATGATACCTCATGCCTTTCATTCTAATCTGGTCCTTTCCTATGAAACCATTCCTTTGATCAGCAAAACAGTCATGAGAACATGACTGTTGGGAGGTAAAATCTGTGTGGCCTTCTAATATCTGTGTGTGAAGCCCTCAATGATTGCCCCATGTTGAGAAGCAAGACACAGAATAGTCTTTCTCTGACAGTTCTACTTTGCTGCTACTACCAACAAAGTTCTCTTCCTCTACTTTTCCCTATGCTGCTTACCTCAAGTGACTCTTACTATGATGGCAAACAATTACATCCTTGGGAAGGCATATTTATAGGCTAATACATACACAGATGAAATATGTGCATTTCTTTGTGCAAAGTCACTTCAGTTGTGTCCAACTCTTTGTGACACTATGGGCTGTAGTCTGCCAAGTTGCTCTGTCCATGGGATTCTCCAGGCAAGAATACTGGAGTGGGTTGCCATTTCCTTCTCCAGGGGATCTTCCCAACCCAGGAATAGAACTCACGTTTCTTATGTTTCCTGCATCGGCAGTTGGGTTCTTTACCATTAGTGCCACCTGGGAAGCCCATTACACATATCAGTTCAGTTCACTTCAGTCGCTCAGTCGTGTCCGACTCTCTGCAACCCCATGAATCACAACACACCAGGCCTCCCTGTCCATCACCAACTCCCGGAGTTCACTCAAACTCACATTCATAGAGTCAGTGATGTCGTCCAGCTATCTCATCCTCTGTCGTCCCCTTCTCCTCCTGCCCCCAATCCCTTCGAGCATCAGGGTCTTTTCTAATGAGTCAACTCTTCTCATGAGGTGGCCAAAGTATTGGAGTTTCAGCTTCAGCATCAGTCCTTCCAATGAACACCCAGGACTAATCTCCTTTAGGATTGACTGGTTGGATCTCCTTGTAGTCCAAGGGACTCTCAAGAGTCTTCTTCAACACCACAGTTCAAAAGCATTAATTCTTCAGTGCTCAGCTTTCTTTATAGTCCAACTCTCACACCCATACATGACCACTAGTAAAACCATAGCCTTGACTAGACAGACCTTTGTTGGCAAAGTAATACCTCTGCTTTTCAATATACTATCTAGGTTGGTCATAACTTTCCTTCCAAGGAGTAAGAGTCTTTTAATTTCATGGCTGCAATCACCATCTGCAGTGATTTTGGAGCCCAAAATAATAAAGTTTGACATTGTCTCCACTGTTTCCCCATCTATTTCCCATGAAGTGACGGGACCAGATGCCATGATCTTAGTTTTCTGAATGTTGAGCTTTAAGCCAACTTTTTCACTCTCCTCTTTCACTTTCATCAAGAGGCTTTTGAGTTCCTCTTCACTTTCTGCCATAAGGGTGGTGTCATCTGCATATCTGAAGTTATTGATATTTCTCCCAGCAATCTTGATTCCAGCTTGTGCTTCTTCCAGTCGAGCGTTTCTCATGATGTACTCTGCATACAAGTTAAATAAGCAGGGTGACAATATACAGCCTTGACGTACTCCTTTTCCTATTTGGAGCCAGTCTGTTGTTCCATGCCCAGATGCAAAGCAGTTAGGAGGGCAAGTGTCTGGCATTTAGACATAGGTGGGCAGCAGGCAGTCGATCAGAGGGAAAGTGGTTAATACCAATGGACAAGTAACCAACAGTGTTTGCCACAATGTTGCCTTATAACCATGGGGGAGGGAAATAAAGAATAAATCAGAACCATACCCGGCCTCCCCAGTTAATCAGCTAGACTTTGTATCACGTTTCCCAAAAGTTTGTTTTTAAAACAGTGAACTAAAAGCAAAATGAAACAAAATCGCATGATGTTTTGCTCCCTTGAACAATCATCACCATGATGTTCTTAGAGAATTTCATTTTCTCTTTTGTTCTTATAAATTCTGTGAGTCTCCTTGTTTTCAAATATATATTTAACCCCTCCTCAAGTATACATGTTTATTTCTTTCTAATTTTAACACTTGTAGGTAAAAGGACTATGCTCCTCTATTGATCCCAAAGCAATTCTGGAAAGAGGTGAGAGCTGGTGAGAAAGGGTGTCTTGGGTATGCTCAGTACTAAAGGCAGCTTTGATGCATAAAGGAACTGGAGTGTGAGATTCCCAGCCCCTAGCTGGTGAGCACTCTCTTCCTTTCTACAGTGCAATTCTCGTAAAGCTCAACATATTTTTGAAAAAAAAATGATGTATTATTAAAAGTTGTAATAAATCATTACCAAAGTTTATTCCAATAGTAATATTCTATGTTAAATACAAGGAAAACATATTTCATGTAATCATCTCAGTGGCTACCAGAAATTACTTTATTAAAAAGAAAAAAAAATCTTAGCAAGCTAGACAATACTTAGTAATAGTTGTCTCTTAGAATCCAACAGCAAGTTTCATTTATAATGTTTAAAGTATTTAAAATCATCAAAAATACAGATATGTTTATACTTGTTGCTATTTAATATTTACTAGCCAATCCAATGAGAAAAGTAAAGAAGTAAGTGGTATATGTATTGAGGAAAGAAAGGCATATCGCTCTCATTATTTCTGAATAATATGACCCGAGAAGTCTAAACATATTACTGGAAAGCCTTTACAAGCAATTAAGAAAGTTATCTAATGTGTAATATAAAAGTATAAAAAAATACCAATTCTGTATACCAGTAATAACTAATTAGAAAATTAAAAGGGAAATGCATTGATAGTAACAATAATAAACACCATAAAACACCTATAAATAAGTCCATTTGAGAGCTCTATGAATGATATGGGAGGTTAATTGTAACATTGTATTCACTATAAGAGATACATAAAGTGGAAGGATAAAATACCCATGGAACCCACAGCAATATAATGCCAACTTTAAAAAAGCAACAATATGAGTCAAGTTTATCCAGTGTCTTACGCTACGCTACGCTAAGTCACTTCAGTAGTGTCCGACTCTGTGCGACCCCAGAGATGGCAGCCCACCAGGCTCCCCCGTCCCTGGGATTCTCCAGGCAAGAACACTGGAGTGCGTTGCCATTTCCTTCTCCAATGCATGAAAGTGAAAAGTGAAAGTGAAGTCGCTCAGTCGTGTCGGACTCTTAGCGACCCCTTGGATTGCAGCCTAACAGACTCCTCCGTCCACGGGATTTTACAAGCAAGAGTACTGGAGTGGGGTGCCATTGCCTTCTCCAGTGTCTTACTGAGGTCTATAGTTCAGGAAACAACCTCTCAGATAGCTCTGAGAAACTGTTTCTAAGAGGTAAGACAGGGATAGTCAGCCAGTGTATATGTGATGTTGGTAAAAGGGTACATGCAACCAAGTACATGTGTCACCAGGAATGGCTATCTTAGTTAATGATTTTAGTACGTATGGGAAGATGCAAGAATCCAGATTCATAAAAAATTTTCTCTGGAAAATATCTATCTGAAGGCCCATTTTCCAGTTTTCCCAGAGCACAGAGGGTCTTATTTCTGATTTCCACTCTGAACTCCTTTCAGGGTGTGTCGAAGGTCAGTGGTGACTGGCTAATAACTCAATCACTGTTGAACCAGGTGGCTAGTAATATTCTTCATTTGATAATAACAATATTCTCCAAATTGATGAAAATTAAATTGAATCTCATTTATTTAGTTTATGGACTTTGACAAAAACTGGAAGAAACTTTTGAAAAACAAAGTATGAAGAGAGACTTGCTTACCAAATCTAAAACTGAATTGCAAAGCTGCAACTAAGTCAGTATGGTATTGGCTCAAAAGTAGAAAAACAAATTAACTAAGCAAAAGAACAGTTTCAGAAATAAGGTTTAAAGAGAAGTTTTGTTTATGATAGAGATATTTTAAATCAATAGAAGAAACAATAAACATTCATCAATGTGTGAGTGTGCGGTTCTAACTCTAGCACAAGCAAAAACAAATTTCAAATAAATTAAAGCATTAAGTATAAAGATATAGAAGAAAATGGTATTATAATCTTCTGATAAGTACTAAGTAAGACACAAAACGCAGAAGCCATAAATGACAGATATATTTAATTTCAAAACCAAACCAACCAAACAACAAACAAAAACCCTATTATAGAAGATATCATAAAGTTAAGAGGCAAATGACAGGGAGGAAAAATATCCCAGTATTAATATTCACGCTATATAAAAAGCCCCTCCAGAAATAAGGACAAATACCCAATAGAAAAAATGATCAAAACCTTTGGAGAAGCAGAGATTCAAAGCAAAGTTTCCTGTGAATAACCAATAAGCAATATTCAACAATCAAGTGCATTAGTAATCAGTGAAATGAAAATAAAAACAGCAATCAGAAACACTGATTGACAAAAATTTTAAAAACTGATCTCTAGCATTTGGCGTGTGATACATGTGAAACGCTCTTAAATATGAATAGGTACAGTTTTTTGGAAGGCCATTTTGTAAAAAAATCTAAGTATGTTCTCAGTCCCAGAAACACCTGTTCTTATATCTCTTAATCATAAATGTTTGCTCATGTGCATATATATATTGTTAGGATGTTTATTGCACTGTTCAAAAGAACAATGACTTCGAAACAACCAAAATGGCCCTCTAATGGGAAAAAGATTCAACAAAGAATGGTTCTTCCAGGTGATAGCAGATTTTGCAGTGAGAAAAATTATTAGATTTATCTATTCCTATGGATCAGAAAGAGTTTCAAAATGTTGTATAATGTATAAGAAAGCAAGTTGTTAAAAAAATAAAAAAATAAAATAAAATAAAAAAATAATAAAATAAAAAAAAAAAGAAAGCAAGTTGTACAACCATATGCATAATACTTTGTCAACTATTTATGTTTTTGGAAAATGTGTGTTAGTATTTCAGAATGTAGGTTTTATTATTACTCAGGTTTGATGAGGGCAACAGATAAGGAGATGATTACCATGGAAAAGATAGTTTAGAGGGACAATGCTAATTTTTTGTTCTTCTGAACAATGCAATGTAGCAATTTTTTAAAGAAGTACAGATTCATATCCAACAACATTTACACATTACATGCTAAATGCTGCATGTCAATTTTTAAAATAAATTGCAAGTTAGGGATTAACAGACACACACTTGTTGTTGTTGTTTAGTTGCTAAGCTGCGTCCAGTTCTTTTTGACCCCATGGACTGTAACCCACCAGGCTCCTTTGTCCATGTGATTTCCCAGGCAAGAATACTAGAGTGGGTTGTCATTTCCTTCTCCAGGGAATTTTCTAACCCAGGGATAGAACCCACCTTTCCTGCATTGGCAGGTGAATTTTTTTACCACTGAGTCACCAGGGAAACCCCAACAGATATACACTGCTGCTGCTGCTAAGTCACTTCAGTCGTGTCTGACTCTGTGCGACTCCATAGACGGCAGCCCACCAGGCTTCCCTGTCCCTGAGATTCTCCAGGCAAGAACACTGGAGTGGGTTGCCATTTCCTTCTCCAATGATGAAAGTGAAAAGTGAAGGCGAAGCCGCTCAGTCATGTCCAACTCGCAGCGACCCCAGGGACTGCAGCACCAGGCTCCTCCATCCATGGGATTTTCCAGGCAAGAGTACTGGAGTGGGGTGCCGTTGCCTTCTCCAATACACTACTGTATATAAAATAGATGAACAAGGACCTACTATGAATACAGGGAATAGTACTTAATATTCTGTAATAACCTATAAGGGAAAAGAATCTGAAAAATAATATATATATATATATATTCTATATTTATATATGTGTGTAACTGAATCACTTTTCTGTGCACCTGAAACTAACACAACATGATAAATCAAGTATACTTTAATAAAATAAATAAAAATAAACTAGAGCATTCCTCACCAAAAAAGAAAAAAAAAAAAGTTTGAAGATATTTGCTACCAGTCCCAGGAGGAAAACATAGGCCTTTATGCCTTAAATGATGCCATGCAGGGGTCAGTGACATTGTGGCAGCACCAGGGATGATCAGAAGGCTGCACGGAGTAAGAGGAAAATGGGAGCAAGAGACTTTTGTTGTGGTTTTTGCTGGAAAGAACTGATAAAATAGGATAAGCAGGTTTAGAATTGGCTAGTTTAAATAATTCCAGCAGGCTCTGGGGCGTAGGGGCTCCTCTGAGATATCTAGCCCTGGGATGACGCAGGCGGAGATCTAGTATAGTGGAGGACAGAGGAGTGTGGTGGGCCACAGTCCACGGGGTCAGAAAGAGACAGCAGTTAGGGACTGAACAACAACAACAACTAGTATAAAAAGAAGGCTTTGGAAGGGTGCGGGCTCTCACTTGGTTAGTTTGCATTTGAAAGGCTCCCTCTTAGGTGAGTAGTTTACTACTACTAACCATGAGCAAGTGCATGCTCAATCAAGTCTGACTCTTTTGAGACCCCAGTGGCTGTAGCCCACCAGGCTCCTCTGTCCATAGGATTTTTCTGGCAAGAATACTGGAATGGGTTGTTATTTCCTACTGCAGGAGATCTTCCCAACCCAGAAATTGAATCCATGTTTCTTGCATCTCCTGCATTGACAGGCAGATTCTTTACCACTGTGAGAACTTGGGAATCCTCATTTACTACCTCTATGGATGGCATCACCGACTCGATGGACATGGGTTTGGGTGAACTCCGGAAGTTGGTGATGGACAGGGAAGCCTGGCGTGCTGCAATTCATGGGGTCGCAAAGGGTTGGACACGACTGAACAACTGAACTGAACTGTACTGAACTGATAGAACAGCTAACTCGGGGAGAAGTAACCTCTCCAGGATCAGTTAAGTTCAGTTCAGTTCAGTCACTCAGTCATGTCCAACTCATACTTCATTACTGAAGTTTTATTATAAGAACATTTTCATATATTTTTAAAAATTAAGACTAGTAAATGCCACTGATCCTTTTTCTATTCTTTTGATAAAACCTGTATTTTGTTCTTGGAACTCTGAACAGCTTCAGGAAGTGACTGAGCAGATGATGAATATGTATCCTGAGAGTCCGAATGAGAGAAAAGTTGTGTTATTTTCACTTCTGCTGGAAGCAGTATGCAGGCTATTCTAGAACTCAGTAGATAGGTGGACCAGGCTCCTCTGTGCTGTTATCTCTGCGGTGTGATTTGGGGAGTAATCTGTCCCCAAAATGTCTCTTTTGCCATTGCCCAGTGACCCCCACAATACACTTAGTCTTTTGTTCTTTGGTTGGAGGTATTGTTTACTCTCCTGAGTTCCCAGGTAGCACTGCAACAGAGAAAATTACCAGCAATTATCAGTCCTTAGCACCTTAGCATAATTAGCAGAGCACGAATAAGCCAGTTTAGTCTCCCAGCCACCTCTATCACCCCTTTGAAAAGCAAAAAACAACAACAAAAACCCAGGATTCCCACTTATAAGAACTTTCTGTTATTTGTTTTTACTTCTGTGCATCTCATTGAAAATAATTTTTACAGCTTGGAAAGGAGTTGAAAAGGGTCATGTGGGAATGGGTTTTTCAGGAAAGGCTTAGTGGAGAAATGAAAGAAGCTGAAAAAGTAAAACATCAGACACTAGGAATGCTCTTCTGCTTACCAAACCTAGTTTGTGTAAGAGAAGCAAGAAGCCTGGGCTTTGCCTGTTGTGTCTTCAGACTGTAGCAGGAACTAAAGGGGAAGAGTCAGCGTCACTGGTGAAATCTGAAAATTTGGCCAGAGTACCAGATAGAATAAATGCCTCAAGTGTCTATCAACAGCCACAAAGCAAATCTAATGGTATGTGTGCATTCTGTTGGAATTGTTAAAAAGAGAGATTTGGTGAGTTTCTCTAGTTGGATTGCTCTCCATGTGGAGTCCTTGTGCCAGCAGCATCAGCCCCACCTAGTAACCAACTAGAAATGCAGATTATCAGGTTCACCACAGCCCTAATGATGGGGAGTTTATCAAACTGATGGGAAATTTATCAAACTGATGGCTCTGATGCATGCTACAGTTTGAGAACTCCTACTCTACGTCAAGGGTCAGAAATTTTTTTCTGCAAAGGGCCAGATAGTTAATATTTGAGTCTTTGAAGGCTGTAGGTGTGTGTCAAAACCAAGTACTCCTTTTGCTGTTGTAGGCCAAAGCAGCTAGAGGAGATATATAAATGAATGGGCATGGCCGTATTGAGCCCATAGGTTGTGTTTTGTAAATCCCTGTTCTAGATAATAATAACAGCTCCTACTTATTGAGTGTCTCTTGTGGGGCCAGTATAAGGGTTTTCATAAATCATCCCTTTTATTTCCTCAGTACTCTATAAGATACATGTTGCTTCTGTCATCTCACAGGTCATGAAATGAGTATCACACTTGCCTAAAGGCATTCAGTTCACAAGCTCAGAATTCAGGCCTTATTTCACTGCACAGACCATGCTTTTCTTTTCTTCCTTTTATGTTAAATGAATGGAAACTAATAGCATTGTTTCAATATTACTATCATGACATAAGTCAAACATGGCTGACATTTTCTTCACTTGGTGAACTGGCTGTGTCATTGTTTCAGTAAATATAAAGGAATATTCATAAATGCTTTTCTCTGGTTAGTTGTTACCTCAGTCTGCTGTCTCTGGTTTTTTGTTGTTGTTTTTGTAAGAAATGAGGTCTCCTAGCTGAGAACTAAGAGGACACCATGTTATTTCTGGAAACCAAAAGTGGGAGGAGTGACCCATCACACAGGGCACTGCCCAGGCCGTGCTCCCGCGGGCTGCAGACGGGGGCCTCCCCAGGGGTTCTGGGCATCTCAGGCAGCACCCCTAGAGAAGACTGGACAGAAAAATGGAAACAGGCGATGTCTACTTCTCAGTCTTGTCATGCACTGAGCCAGCGTAGTTACCTGTGGGAAGAGGGCTGTGGAAGGGTCACAGGAGAAAGAAGGTCACTTCCTGGGACTGGACCACACATGTGCACTGTCCACTCAGAGGAGAGTCGTGACAAGAACAACGGTGTAACGTGAACTCCTGGGTTCCACACACCTCACTGAGAGATTTACTTGCTGTCTCTCCATTTATTACCGTAACATACAATGAGGAAACATTTCTATTTTACAAGTGACAAATAAAATCAGGCAGATCCTTCAGCTTGGACTTGAACTTGTGTGTGACTTCAAAGCCTGTGTCTCAACTAATATATCATAGTAGTTCTGTAAACTAAAAACAAGTTCAGGGTCAACCTTGGGCTTTGCAAGAGCTTTATAAAACCTAAAAATTATGTTTCAGAAATCAACTGAAGTATATTTAAACCTTACCTTAGAGGCCTTCATTTAAAAGCAAAAATCAGTAAACCGGAGACTTTAAGGTCATGCATCAACACAATCTCGAAAAATCCTATGAACTTTTTTCCTTTTCTTTTTTACTGAAGTATAGTTAATTTACAATGCTGTGTTCATCATTGCTATACAGCGAAGTGACTCAGTTATACACAGATATACATTCTTTTTCATTATGATTTGTCACTGGATATCGTATATAGTTCCCTGGGCTATACAGCAAGACTGTGTCATTTATTCATACTGTATATAATAGTTAGCATATGCTAATCCAAAACTCCCAGTCCACACCTTCCCCACCCCACCCCCCTCAGCAACCATAAGTCTGTTCTCTACCTTTATGAACTTTTTAGTGTGATTGTAACTGCTGATCACTGAATTGTTCTTTATAGCATAGAGCTTGTGAGAACACACTCTGGAACAAGACTGTCTAGGTTTTTACCTTGAGCAAGTTATTTTACCTTTCTCTGCATTTGTTTCTTCATCTGTACAGTGGGACTAGTAGCCACGTCCACCTAATGTGGAAGTTGTGAGGACTAAAATAATACATAAGGACTTGAATCAGGCCTGACACACAGTGGCTTGGCCATCATTTCACTGGTTGCAATTGTTTTTTGTACAACTCTACCTCCACACTCTGTCCCTAACTAAATGATGGTGGATATTTACCACCCTCTCCATGTGGCCTTCTGCTCATGCATGAGAAGCAGTCTCATGTATCAGCACCTCTGGGGATACCGGAGTGTCCATTTGCCCCTGAACGCAAGCACTTTCTCTTTCCTGCCATCGGTTCTTGCCTCATCTTTTCCCACCTTGCACAGCACCCACTGCATTGCAGGCACTTACAAAAGGTCTGTTGCACTAAGCTGAACTGCAGTCTGTTCTCAGCTACTAAAGAAACTTTTGCTTGCTTTGTTTTCTTTCTTTGTGCTGTTAACTCTTGTTCCCTCCACTTGCCTGATCTCAGGTTCAAGACAAGCCCTGCTGTGTGCTCCCTCACTTCATTCATGTGTCCTCAGAGACGATGAGTTCTGAATGGGTGGTCCTGTACCTTGGAAAGGGGGGCATTTGGAACATATTGTTGGATGATACAACATTTGGGAAGCATTGCCGACACTTTGAAGGGACTAGAGACAAAAATGCCAGCCTTCGTCCCTTGTACCTAACTGCCTCAGAGTTCCCACCAGGCCGTCATCTGAGCAGAGAAGCTAACACCATGTCACATAGAAACTCAAAGTATCAGGGGCATGGTTTAATAGAAGCTGAATTTTTTTGGGCATTCTTCAAGAAGAATTGAACTTTTTCATTTTTAATTGTGCCAAGGATTGTTCATTGATGTAAGAAAGCACATCATTGAGTGCAATGGCTGTCTTTGTGTTGACTTGCCAGGACAAGAGAACAGAGTCTGTATTTATGGCTGTTTCATTGGTGGTGACTCCAGTGGGCAAGCATCTGACCACTTCACTGTATCTGCAGTGGAGATTGCTTGAGCATTTGCATATCAAAAAGCATCTTGTTCTATTCTAAATTATATGTAGTTTTCCTTTTATGTGAGTTCAAGTTTGTACAGTGTATTTTTTAAAGTAATATACTTATTATGATGACAGGATAGAAAACAAACTCAGTGAGGGGAAAAGGTACATGGAGTGGGTCTGGAGAAGACCTGCCATGAGCTTTGCAGGCTCTCATATTAGAGTCACACAAGATACACAGTGGGTTGTGACAGTGTGTATGGAATGTAGTCTATCAGGAAAACTCGGTGGAGCCTCAGTGCCCAGGATTTTATTAAGGGCTTGTCACACAGGCACCCTTTGTCCAGCATGTATCAACTTCTAGACTCCCAAAAGGAAAGTAGGTGTTCAACCAAACCACATCATATACACACACAGCTTAGGCACGGTGAGCCACTTTGATTAGCTCAGAGGGTGGGAAGCTTCCAAAATCTGGATGCCAGCTAAGAGCCAACCTTGGGTAAGAGGGCCTTTCTGCTACCAAGAGATAGCAGTGAAGCCTGCTATGTTATTTTTTTTTCCTGTGTAGTGGGTTATATTACCTATGCATATCATTGGTAAACAAGTGGGAATTAAAAAATATTTGTTTACAAAGGACATTGGGTCTGATAGACTGAGAACCATTTTCTTAAACAAAATAGTCCTTCACCCCCAGATACCCACCCAGAGAACTGGCCAGAGCTGTGAAATTACAATCTTTTGTTATTGGCTTCATGGGCCCCAAATCAAATACTAGAGTTAATTTTTTTTAATATGTTTTACTTTCTCCTCCCACCAGCAGTCTGTTAATGAAAGGGTAGCAAACAGAACATTTCTTTTCCTGTATTATGAACAAACCCAGAATGGCCTATTCTACCCCCTATTTCTTTATCTGTAAACTTCCTATTTTAACCTGGGCATAGTCAATACTCAATGAACAACAATGGTTTCTGCTACTCCTGTTGTTCTATCACTAATCCTGTAGCAGAAGTGAACTCTAATTTTTCTTTTAGACCTGAAGATCTTATTGACTGCTGTTGTGGATTTCAAACATGATTCTGACTTGAGAAACAAGGATGATTTCAACATGAGGGCAAAGCCCAAGGCATGTCGTACAAATAAAAGTTGCATGTGGTGTCATCAGATCATCTCTGAAGGCTCTCTGCGCCACTCCCCCCACCCCACCCCACTTGACACCATGCTGTGGACTGAAATAACAGTTCCAGCAGGCCCCCCCTGAAAACAACATGCGTAAACAACAGGTGTGCTGATTAATTGTTTTCTCATCATGGTGCATATTTCACACCCCATAACTCCCTAATGAAATACCAAAAGAATACATAAAATTAAATGATTCAAAGATTTAAAGGGTTTATCCTTTTTATGGCAGAGTGGGAATCCACTGAAAACTTGCAAAGAAACTGTAACACCACTACTAGAGATATCCCTAAATAGGTAATGTTCTTATTTTTGCTTCAAAAATTGACACTTGAAATGAAATGAAGATGGAAAACCTCAAAAGTGAGGCAGGTACACATACAGGGAGTGTAAAGCAGACCATACTTGGGTTTTTACAAAAGGACGAGATTAATTATCTCATCCCTTCTGCTAAATGAGCAATTGAAAACTCCAGGGAAATGTAGCATTCTGTGACAGTGGTCTTTTGTTTTCCCATTGCTGTTTTCAAACTTGCCTTTGACCTTTGCAAGTGGGAACTAGAGCGTGACTGTCTAGAAAGGACCGGCTCAGCATCACGCTTGTAGCCGTATACCATTCCTTTTGCCGCACACCCTGCTCTGCCTGCATTTCAAACCAGATGAACCTAACATGAGTTTTGTTAAGTGATTTTTAGTGCATAAGTATGTTGTGTAAGATTCTGTGTTACCATCTGTTGTGGAGCCAACCATTTTGCTGGCATAAATCCATATGGCTCACCTCTCCCATCCTATGACCAGCCCAAGGAAAGTAGTTAAAATGAAATGTGAGCAACAGTGAAACTTGAACCAGCCTGTCAGGCAGTTCACCTCTTCTGTATTGAATTCTACTAGCATTCCCTTTCCTCCCCCACATGATTTGCCCTCTGTTACATGGGTTGGATGCTGGTAGCTTTGGGGTCCTTGTGGGGAAAAACCCTGTCATTATTGAATGAATTTCTATCGACTTTGCTGAGGATGTGAAATACTATATTTAGAGATCAAATCAGATCCTTAATGTAACTGAAGAGACCATTAATGCTTTAACTCTTAGTAACCTCCCCTTCCTTGGTTTTTTGGGTTTTTGTTTTTGTTTTTTTTTTTTTTTCTTTTTGGTCTTCTTCTTAAGGGCATGATCAGCAAGGCAGACATGTGAATTGTATCATTAACAAGGCTTGTCATAAACTATACCATCCTCATTATCATGCATTAAATTTTGTGGATGGTCATCCTGGAAGTTCATATTAAATTTGGTGGCTTACCTTGAACATGCTATGTTTCATTAGCCACTTACCAATGTAGAGACGCGGGAGAAAGAGGTAATTTGTCTGTGTCCTATGGGCAGCACAAGGACAGCTATCTCATTATGAATTAGAGTCTACTTAACTACACTTGAAGTCCAGAAAATTGGCTTCGGGATATCATCCCACTGATAACCACGTACCAAGATCGCTAATACATTGGCCTTCCTGAGACTACTGTGCCTCTCTTATATGTTCCTTCTGACACTTCAGGTTGACTCATTGAATCAGTCAGGACAGACCAGGTACCCTGTGGTGTGTGTGTGTGTGTGTTCTCAGTCATGTCCGACTCTGCGACCCCATGGACTGTAGCCCTCCAGGCTCCTCTGTCCATGGGGTTTTCCAGGAAAGAATACTGGAGTGGGTTGCCATTTTCTTCTCCAGGGGATCTTCCTGACCCAGGATTGAACCTGAGTCTCTTGCTCTTCCTGCATTGGCAGGCAGATGCTTTACCACTGTGCCACCTGCTGTGATAGCAATTATAAAACCTCTGTGGTTTCAGACATCAAGTTTATTTCTTCTTCATGTTCCATGGCTCTTGTGGATCAGAAGGGGAGCTCTGCATGTTTTAGACATGCAGGAGAGGTGACCTATGAAGCAGACACTATCTCAAACGTTGCCAGTCACCAGGCCAGGAAGAAGAGAGTTCTAGGAGGTCTTATATCACTATTAAAAGCACTCTGATCTGGACCACCAACTTCACAATTCACCAGCCAGAACTAGTCACATGGCCCCACCCAACCGTAAAACAATAGGGAAACACAAGGCAACGCTTTCGCAAAAGGAAAGTGAGTTAGGCATACTTTCTAGCAGCACTCGTGACCAACACACTCGATCAGCATCCTCCTTTCTTTTCTGTACTTTAAAAACTAGAAAGCCACATACATGATTTTTCAGCTTCTTTTTCTCCTAAAAAAGAATGGAGCCATTCTTTAGGACCATTTCTCCTAAAAAAATAGTCCTGATTCTGGCCAGTGGAACCTAAATGGAACTCTGCAATGGGGACTTATGAAAGCTTTGACTTTCCTGATAAAGGGGATTAGGCACAACCATGGTGTTTTTCATTCATACTTAACTCCTTCTTCCTATCTGGAAGGTGAAGCAGTGTCAGCACATGCAGCAGCCATCTTGGCATGAGTTCCCCACCCCTGCCCCAAGTGGAGGAAAAAAAAAAAAAAAATATATATATATATATATACACACACACACACACATATGGCATAGCAGAAAGCTGGGAAGAGAGAATTTGGTTCCTTGATATCAGCGAACCACTAGACCAGCCCTGGACTGCATACCTGTGGACATCCAGCTATGTGATAAGTATAAATCTTGTAGGCTGTAAGTCAAACTGTCCTTTTTCTTAACTAAATGCAATCCTGAGACAGTCTTTCTATGTTTTGAACATCAAAAGAAAAAGATCCCCTTCAGAAGAATGTGTTACAGTCACCCCAATATTATTAGAATATGGCTTGGAGAATTAGTGGCTCAGACTGTAAAGCATCTGCCTGCAATGCAGGAGACCTGGGTTTGATCCCTAGGTTGGGAAGATCCCCTGGAGAAGGAAATGGCAGTCCACTCCAATATTCTTGCCTGGAAAATCCCATGGACGTTGGAGCCTGGTAGGCTACCGTCCATGGGGTCACAGAGTCGGACACGACTGAGTGACTTCACTTTCACCCTGTTTTAGACCACTTTTTGCCACTTGGTCCTTTTGGTTTGTCATTTTATGTTGACTCTTCCTCACAATAAGCTAGTTTCTTTGCAGTAACAAACAATCCCCCAAGCCTCAAATCGCTTACCTCTGAACTTCTTGACGTGTGAGAAAACAAATACCTGTATGTCTAAGCCCCTGAAAGTCAATGGTTCTGCATCTTTAAGCTAGATACTATACCCACCAACACAGTCTGGATTATTCTTGAACTTAAAAGGGTCTGTAACCTGCAATCTGTGAATGTTTTCAGGTTTTCTTATGAAGGGCTATTTGGAGAGACGATTCTATTATGAGACCTCCTTAAGAGTCCCCAGTGTATTTCCCATGGTCAGTTCCATCCATCTGAAAAAAAGAAAACCTGCTAAAAAATGTCTTTTATCACATTTTCCATTCTGTTTCCTTTTTCTAAATTGAAGGACTCTCTAAAAGAAATCCTTTAATAAAAATATAAAGCTCCCATTCTGTGATTTTTAAAAGTCTGGTTTTCATGACTTTTGGGGGGACCTGGGGCACACAGAAGAAAATCTGTGGGAAGTAAAATGAAGGAAGAGAAGAGAATATACTGTGGTTTTAAAAACTTTATGAAAGCCTTGAAACTACCTATGAAAGTATTTCCGTTTCCTGAGAATTTTACTGAATAGGGCTGAAATCTCTCAGAATGCAAAACACTTTAAAAATTGTAACCTGCTTAACATTAACCTTGACAAATTCAGGTTCTGTCATGTGAATGAATGAATGTGTGCACTCTTGAGAATTCTGGACCTTGAACATCTAAATTGAAGTAGGACAGCAGAAAATTATCTTTATCTTTCTCTCTCCTTCCACCTTCCATTCCATCCCCATTCTCTCTTTAAATTTTTAACAGATTGAGTGAATGACTTTAACAAAAAATCTAATGAGAAAGTCTCTTCAAAAGCACTGTTGGATTCCTCACTTCTTATTGCCGGTGCTTCCAGGAAGGACAGCACTTTGCTTTATGACCATGTATTGATCGCTAATATCTTTATTGAACCTTGTCTCTTCTTTGCCTCCTACAGGCAAAAGGTGAGAGTTAGATAATAGTATTAATTTTCCAGACATCTGCACACGTTTTAATGGCCTTTTGAAGTTTGAAAATCGTTTCTCTGTGAGCCCACCACAGGGCTAAAATGCCATTAAGGTCTCAACTGCAACAATACATAATGATCATAGCTGAAGAGGTAGGCTTGTCAATGAAAATAAAACTCATTTATTTTAGTGGAGATTCAAATTAATAGAAGGTCCTTGCCAAGCCAGAGCCAATGCCTCCAGGTTCTAGAGGCAAATGGCAGGACATAGGATGGCGGAAATTCACCCATCCTTGTTCACATGTGTGGAAAATCAGGGCTGGGAAAGATTTCCATGTCACATGCAACATGATGTGGAGGGTTGGGGAACAGTCAAGTAATTGGGTTCATAAACATTTTGTAGCCATGGTTCATTTTTTAAGATCATAGAGGCCTGTGGTCCCCTTGTCAGAATAATGCTTTGAAATATACAAAATAAATGACATAGGATAATAAGGAAACAAATTATATTGAGGTACAGTTGCTAAAATATTAAAAAACACATGACATATTAATATATGTGCTTCATTTCTAGAATATGAAATAACAAGTTCAAATAGATTTTCAACAGCTATAATGTGACATGAAGATGTCTGATTTCTGTCAGTGACAAAGTCACCAGTTAATATATCACTGAAGTCTGATGCCTACCTTCCTGTCAGAAGGAGATGCTAAATTTTAGTTCAGGTTTCATGAAACTGAAGATGTGCATTCTTCCACCAAGTTCACAAATGCTGTGAATTCTATCCATGGACTCCTGGAGTTTCGTATTAAGAAGCCCTGAGCATCTATATTTTCTACTTCCTGGGAACTGTGTGTTTATGTAGCTACAAAGACAATTATTTGTATTATTCCTCACAGAGGAATAAGTGTAGAGTAGACTTTCTAATATTAGACTTTAGAAAATATTTGGATGACTGTGTTTTATATTTTATGTCACTCCTGGAGCATGTACCCCAAGTTTGATTCTGTGGAATTGGATTGAGTTCTCTGATGACAGCCATACTGCTTTTTTCTTGGCCATCTTACAACTAATAGCAGTGTGGAGCTAAAAGCACCTTGAAAGGTCTGTTTCTTACTCTTTATACAAGGCTACCTGGGCAGCTGTTGGGACCCTACCAGATACGATGACATTTTCACTAGCTCTACCCAGCTGGCCAAGGTAACGACATGGAGATACTTGCTTTACAATCTGACATCTGAAATTCTCTGAGAGTAAAGGAAAATTGGTTTCAAGGAGTCTTGTATATATTTTCCTCATGATTCAACATTGGTTCTCTCATGGAACATAATTTTAAGGGACAGTAACTTCAAGTTAACCTCTATATGAATGAAATTATCAGGGAAATGTTTAAAGTTTGAGAAAAGGAAGATTTAAAACCAGGGGAATGTGTTTTATTTCTTGTAGCATACTAGAGGAACCGATTTAGTCTGTCTCGTTTCATAAGGATAAAGAAGCATTTGATAGCAGCAGCCCCTGTGATAAAATGATTATGGCAGCAGGGAGAAAGAATCTAATCAGAGAATTGATCTGTGGATTCCAATTCTGTAAGAGCCAACATCGATCAACATAAATGTCAATAGTGAGATCAGATTGAGAACTGCCTGATTCCTTCAGATGGTTCTGGGGGCTGATGACAAATTCAAGAAGTAAATGTGAAAAGGAACTGAAAACTTTTACAATCACTCGATTGACCAGCAGCAGGCTACATGGTACTTTGGTGGTACAGGATAGGCTAAAATTAATTAGAGATTGTTCCACTGGACATGGAACAACAGACTGGTTCCAAATAGGAAAAGGAGTACGTCAAGGCTGTATACTGTCACCCTGCTTATTTAACTTAAAATGCAGAGTACATCATGAGAAACACTGGACTGGATGAAGCACAAGCTGAATCAAGATTGCTGGGAGAAATATCAATAACCACAGATATGCAGATGACACCACCCTTATGGCAGAAAGTGAAGAAGAACTAAAGAGCCTCTTGATGAAAGTGAAAGAGGAGAGTGAAAAAATTGGCTTAAAGCTCAACATTCAGAACACTAAGATCATGGCATCCAGCCCCATCACTTCATGGCAAATAGATGGGGAAACAATGGAAACAGTGGCTGACTTTATTTTGGGGGGCTCCAAAATCACTGCAGATGGTAACTGAAGCCATGAAATTAAAAGACACTTACTCCTTGGAAGGAAAGTTACGACCAACCTAGACAGCATATTAAAAAGCAGAGACATTACTTTGTCAACAAAGGTCCATCTAGTCAAGGCTATGGTTTTTCCAGTAGTCATGTATGGATATAAGAGTTGGACTGTAAAGAAAGCTGAGTGCCAAATAATTGATGCTTTTGAACTGTGGTGTTGAAGAAGACTCTTGAGAGTCCCTTGGACAGCAAGGAAATCCAACCAGTCCATCCTAAAGGAAATTAGTCCTGGGTGTTCATTGGAAAGACTGATGTTGAAGCTGAAACTCCAGTACTTTGGCCACCTGATGCGAAGAGCTGATTCATGAGAAAAGATCCTGATGCTGGGAAAGATTGAGGTCAGGAGGAGAAGGGGACGACAGAGGATAAGATGGTTGGATGGCATCACCGACTCAATGGACATGAGTTTGAGTGAACTCCGGGAGTTGGTGATGGACAGGGAGGCCTGGCATGCTGCAGCCCATGGGGTTACAAAGAGTTGGACACAACTGAGCAACTGAACTGAATTGAACTGAAAGGATTTTCACATTGTGGATATGTAGTACCATGTGGTGAAATATAATAATGGTTGTTTTTGTAGCTGGTAATTTATAGTTGGGCTTCTCTGATGGCTCAGAGTAAAGAATCTGCCTGCCAATTCAGGAGCCGTGGTTTGAACCCTGGGTCAGGAAGATCCCCTGGAGAAGGAAATGGCAATCCACTCCAGTATTCTTGCCTGGAAAATCCCATGGGTAGAGGAGCCTAGACCTATAGTCCATGGGGTTGCCAAAGAGTCGGAAACGACTTAGCAACTAAACAACAACAATTTATAGTTAGATATGGCGATTTAGAGAGGGAGCAGAAGAAGCTTAATGCACTTATTTATTGTGCCTTTGGGAGGCCATGTCTAGAGAGTGCAGTGGCATAGGAAACTGTCAGTTCTCAGAAAGTTTTTATGGGGTAGACTCCTGAAGTCATCATTTGCCATTTTGTATGCCTTTATTGATTGTGTGCCCACGGTTTTTGCTAAGAACAGGTCCTTACCCCATGTCATGTTAGGGAACATGGACAGCAACAGAAGAAGCATCTGCAATGACTTTCAGGATCAAGAAAACCAGGGAATGTTAAGGCATGTGGAGTTGCTAAGGAGTAGGACAGGGATGTTAGGTGGGTGGGCAGAAAAAGAAGAATGTGAGTATAAAATATCTCTCTGCCCACTGCCACTTGGGGCCATCTTGCTGATTTGGCAGGAGATTCCTCTCAGATTTCCTGTCTAGGCAGGAGTTCCTTTCAGAGTATGGGTGGCCCTTCTGTGGGGGCAGGAAGGGGAATAGGTGAAAATAGGCAGCAACTCTGAAGTCACCCTAACATTCTGATTATAAAGCAGCTGTGACTCAGAATTGACAAAACTGACATTCATGGAATATTTACCTCTCTTTCCCTTGCTATTTGCATTTATTTGTACCTCTGTGGGGTACACTCTGTTGGCACTTCAGAACTTGGAGTCTTAAGTTTCAAATGGTCGTTATTACTTACGTGCTGCCAAAGTGGTGGTTCTTCAGTGAATGTGATCTCATGTTAGGAAGCTGTCTCATGACTACTATTGGTTTGCACTGATAGACAAATGTCACTGCTTGAGGATAGGTGGGGAAATGCATGCTATTCTGTTAATAAAAATTATGTCAAAATTCAGCCTTCTCAGGTGGTGCTAGAGGTAAAGAATCCTCCTGCCAATACAGCAGACACAGGAGACGTGGGTTCAATCCCTGGGTCAGGAAGATCCCCTGAAGAAGGAAATGGAAACCCACTACAGTATTCTTACGTGTAAAATCCCATGGACAGAGGAGCCTGGTGGGCTACAGTCCATGGGGTTACAAAGAGTCGAACACAACTGAATGACTGAGCACGTGTTAAAATTCAAAATTCCACTCTTAACCCAGTAAGCTTAGTAAAGTTAACAAACTGTATCCTTACTTGATTATGGGGTATCTTTCAGACTTTAATGATTATCATAGAAGATGATAGTCAGGGCCCACCTCATGGCTGTGAACCTGTGCAGTCACATAAAGCCTTAGAAGGGCCCTGTGCTTGATTTCACCTTGTCCCAAATCATCTTGAAATCTTACTATGTTTTTCACAAACGAACCACTGCACTGGGTTCCATAAGTTATGTCACTGATCCTGAAAATAGCTAACATTTCCTGAGTAATATGTCCCAAGCACCTGAACAAATGGAGTCTCTATCTTAACCTTATAAATTCCGAAATTTCTTCTCTTGAACATCCAATCTTCAATAAACTCCTATGCATTAATATCACCATCTGACACAATGATGATACTTTTGTACATTCAAATTAGAGGGTTTCTTATTTCATTAGTTTTCAAACAATGGAAAAGTATCATTATCTATGAAAAAAGCTACACCATCCCACACAAAATAGCTGAACAAGAAAGTAAAGATTTATATTGAAAAAAATTATTTGAAGCCCCTGAAATTATGAACATTGGGCATTTGAGGAGAAATATTTGTAGTCCCCAATTCATAATCTGAGAAGAAATTTGTTGTCTTTAAAATTAGCTGATTAGTAACAAGTGTTCAAAATGGATCTCGAATTCTAAATAATAATTCTTGGCAATTTGGATTTTCCTATAGTTTCACAAGTTAGTCTAAGGGATAATTTCTTGTATCTATAGTGCCTTGTAATATTTGTAGATCTATAACCAATTTCTTTGTAATAGTTATTTATAAATCAGTAACCAGAACTCGTTTTTGGTATTCTCTGAGATTGAATATGTTGCATATGTTATCAAATGAAAGGAAACTCAGAGGAAGGTTAGTTTGCATCTTTTAAGAAAGTTCCCATCAAGGCAAATTTATGAAAATTAATAAATCTGTAGTGATTTGAGAACAGAATAATTTTAGGATTATGGTAACTGGTGATTATCTTAGAAGAAAATGGAGAGATTATCTTATTTGTGTTTATGCATCAAATATCCATTTAATACTTTACAATTCCCACTCTAAAAGATTAGGAATTTCTCTTTTCACCTTCTTTCTCAGTGCCTGGTTCACAAATTCATAGTGTTTACCGAACATGCTTGACGAGAGTAAAGTGTTCTGTGCTTTCAAATCTGAAGCAAAAGCAAAGGAAGCATTGTTTTATGTCTCATGCAGGATATGCCTTTTTGATGCAGTTGTAAACCCCCTAAAATGTCATACAGATGTTTGTAATGTCATATCAGGTACTTTTCTTTTGGATGTTATAGCTGAGTTTGTAGTCAACTTATTGGAGGATTTGCTGGGGAAACCAAGAAACAATTTTGATGTCATTTCTATCTCAGATTTTTGTTTTTAACAGCTTCTCCTAATTTTCTTGAAGTACACACACACACACAAAATTGAAATTTAAATAGAGAATATATTTAACAAACTAACAGAAAAATAAAAATAAATCCACTTGACTTGATAAATCCTATGTAATAGCTGGAAACTGCCATTTGCCAAGAAATAATTTAGCTCAGTGAAATGTATTTTACAGCTAATCCTTTAATGTCTGTTTTACATATTACCCTTCCCACTGTTAATATTGAACAATATTGTAAGCTAGTAATTTTATGTGCTATATTTCAAATTGCTATTAGGAAGCCACATAAATAACAATTTTCAACTGCTTGTTTATAATACCATGAGGCATTTTTACCTTGGGGTAGAGTAACAGTGGGTTAAAAAAAAAAAAAAACTGCTGTGGGGATGTAGCTCCAGGGAAATTCTGTCTCAGATATGTAGCTGCTGCTGCTAAGTCACTTCAGTCGTGTCCGACTGTGTGTGACCCCATAGACGGCAGCCCACCAGGCTCCGCCGTCCCTGGGATTCTCCAGGCAAGATCACTGGAGTGGGTTGCCATTTCCTTCTCCAATGCATGAAAGTGAAACGTGAAAGTGAAGTTGCTCAGTCGTGTCCAAGTCTTAGCAACCCCATGGACTGCAGCCCACCAGACTTCTCTGTCCATGGGATTCTCCAGGCAAGAGTACTGGAGTGGGGTGCCATTACAAAACCTATAAGGCCAAATAAAGTCATGAGTCTGAGACCCTGATAATCTACAACTGAATATTAACTACCAAAGGTCAGCTGAGACTATGGGCCTTCGCGTAACATTCAGCCAGAAACTGCCCTACTTGATATGTCTTCACAAATGTTATAAACTGAATGGGACTCCAGCAATTTGTCCCATTAGAGTCAGGGCCTAGAGCTATAAAATGCAGAGGAGGGCTCATCACAGAAATTGTCTTCATCCACTCTGATCTGTGTCTTACCCCAGCCCCCCTGCAGGGAAATATTGTGAGAGTGACTCTTGCTGCCTGTGAAGGTCCCAATGGTTATGTAATCTCCAAAACTCTGCTTTTCATTTGTTCTCATTTTTCCTTTAATAATGTAGGGCGGCACCCATCTGATAAATAATTCCTCATGATTGGGTTTTTTTTTTTGGTTCTTCCAAACACTGACAAGACATTTTCCTTTTCTAGAAGAGTCTCCTCTATGGTCAAGCAATAATCGTTTGATGTTAATATCCCCTCATAGTGATTGCAAGAACAGAGCAGGGCCCAGGTCTGGTTTCCTGCTGGCAGCCTGGATGCTGCATGGACTATTTTGGCGTCATAGGAGGAGTCACTCTAGGTCTTCAGAATTAGTGCCTAAAGGTCTCTGGAGCACAGGCAGCTCTTAGGACAGCCCTAGCATGCAGCATGAGTGAGGATCCTGGGTGAAACTCCTTGGCAGCCCTTTTAGGAAGAAGCTTGATGAGAAGGCTATAAGCTGTGTGTGCCTTCTGTGTCCACATTTCCTCTGGACCCTTCTAGTGTCTTCTTCCAGGCCTTGTTTACATGGACAGGGGTCATGGAGGCCAGCAGCCATATTCAGCATTAGGGAAAAATGTGTGGTGGGCAAAGGAAGAGGAGAGAAAGCACGTGTTTCATAGAGTGACGGGTTCAAATCCCGGCTCCTCTACTTGCTCACGCCATGTGACCTGCCACAGGTGCCTCATTACTGAGATGTCCCATTCACCGTGCTCCTCCTCAAGTCTGCCTCTGTGGTCTTGCTAAGCTGAATGCAGGAATATGTCACTCTCCCTCATCTCTGGACCTTTTGTGTAGGTGTTGCCCAAAGAGTCATCATTTCTTGTTCATAAAATCTCAACTTAGCTATTTCTTCCTGGGAGGAGCCCTCCGAGAGCCCTTTGCTGAGGTTCCCATGGCACGTGGCACTGGGGGTGCAGTGGCTTGTCCCACAAGCACCGTGTTCCACAGGCTGCATTTGTTCATGATCATACCCTGAATAAGAGAACATAGTAGCAAAAGACGTCATGAGGGACCCGGAAGTCTCTTTCCAGGTTCAAATCCCTGATCTGATCTGTTCTTTAACTCCTGTTGTTCCTCAGTTTATTCATCTGAAAAGTGGAACTCATAGATTCTCCCTTGTTAGATGATCCTAGGATTAAATAAGGAAAAAATAGCAACTTGACTTTTTTTTTGCCTTAGCAAGACATGTAGTAAGCACTCTATAAATCCTTGCTATTTTTTCCTTAGTTTTACTTTTTAGTTAGCTCCAAATATTCATGTACAAATTGTGTTTTCCTGAAAAGAATGTAAGAAGGAAACATCACCAATACCAAAAATATTATCAATAATATTAATACTCATAAAGTACATTTTTAATAAATTAATAATTAATGTTTCAGTATAGTAAGTGAAGCTGTGACATTGTACTTAGAGTTATTTCTGTTTTTAATTCTGTGTAATTGTCTTGTCTAATTAATTTAAATAGTTATTTTAATAAGTTGTTTCCACAAAACTATCATTAACCAGATTTAATTGTAGAGTTAAGAGTCTGAACTCTGCAGTCAAATTGCCTAAGATTTAAGTATGAGTTATATGACCTTAGAAAATAATTTTAGCTCTGAACCACCATTTCTTCATCTGTAAATGGGGATAAGTATAGTCTTTACTGTGAATTGCAATAAGGATTTACAATGATAAAATTTGTGAAAATAGATACTTAGTGCTAAAAAAAGCTCAATCAGTTGTCACAGCTATAGTTACTGTTGTTGTTATGAATACTTCTTTTTTAATTATTATCTGCCTCTGAGAATAGATCTTGGCAAGAAAATTCCCAAGACAACAGCGTTCACTTAATGGGAATAGCGTAAATTAAGGGCTTAGAATTTAGACAGAAATAAGTAACTCATGACACGAGTTTGAGTAAATTCCGGGAGTTGGTGATGGACAGGGAGGCCTGGCGTGCTGCAGTCCATGGGGTCGCAAAGAGTTGGACACGACTGAGCAAATGAACTGAACTGAACTGAAGCAACTCATCCTGCAGAAGATACCTATGAGGCTGTTTCCTTACTTGAGGGGATAAGCAAACAGAATAGGGTAGAGTTTGAACTCAATAGTAAGGCAGACCTGGAAGACAATCCTGCTTTTGCCGCTTACTGGAGTATATCCTTGTGACTCTGGATACCGTCCTTAGCTTTGGTTGTTTGAGTTCTTCATCCTTAAAAATTAAGAACTTACCTTTTTCCGTACAGCAGTGTGAGGATTCATGAGATAAGATCCGGAAGGGACTTCACTCAGCATCCCTTTCCCTCACAGGGCAGGAGGTGAATCGTTTCTTCTAATAAACAGAGTATTGGACTCTAGTGACCACCAGTGCAGTTTCTATTAAGTCTGGCAAAAATAGAAGGTCAAGTTGTTTTTCTCCCTAATTCCTTTAGTTCTGTGAAATCAGAGGAAAAAAATTTTCCCCCCACATGTAAAAGTCAAAAAGCTTCAGAATCCAGGAGAATTTTCAAAAATAAAGCTTGATTAAAAATGTAAAATGCAGTGTGGATAATTTTACAAAACAGCAGGGGCAATTGCAAAGCACTTATTAAAAGTACCTGTTAAAGTAATTAGTGATAAAAATGGAAATTTCAAGACACTTCTGTATTTCTTAGATCCCAGAATAGGCTCAGACTGTGCTAAATCACTTCCTCTCTTAGATCAGAGTCACAGAAAAAGACAAAAGTGAAGTTTCAGAGAGTTTTAGGGTTGGGAGGCAGGTGTGAATCACTGTTAGGAACTGCCTCTTTCCAGGTCTGAGTGCTCTGATCCCATCACTCACCCTGCATCCTGTTTCCGAACATTTGTCACTTAGCTGTTACATATTAAATACTTATGATTCCTTCTTGTTTGTTTTATGTAAAGAGACCAAGCAATTTGCGAGCTTGACAGGAAGATATAAGCACCTGTGGCCTAAACCTTTTTTGCACAGAATATTATCTTATTTATAGGGCTTCCCAGGTGGCACTAATGATAAAGAATCTGGCAGCCAATGCAGGAGACGCAAGAGATGTGGGTTAGATCCCTGGGTCTAAATAGCTATCCACTCCAGTATTCTTGCCTAGAAGTTTCCACAGACAAAGGAGCCTGGTGGGCTACAGTCCCTGGGGTCACACAGAGTTGGTATGCAATTGAGCAACTGAGCACAGCCCATAGCACAACAGCACGTATTTAACAGTGTTGCCACTCTGACCCCTACTCTCACCTCCACTTCTGCCTCTATCTTACTCTTCCTGCATCTCTCTTGTATATTCTACCTTAAAAATGCTTCTGTGTTGTTTTTTTCTCATCTGTGTGTCCAGGCTCCTCATTCACATTATAGATTACACTAATGAGCTTCCTGAAGTCTGTTCATGGTTCTTAGTTAGGACTCTCACATAGTAGATGCTTCGTAAATGCTTCTTGTTGGACTAATTAGAGTGGAGACTCCTCAGGGCAAGGTTTGCTGTTTACATCCTAATCCACATCTCATTGGTCTTCTCCCAGCAGGACCTCAGGGCACTCTTCATGGAATTTCAGAAGAAGGCAATGGCAACCCACTCCAGTACTCTTGCCTGGGAAATCCCATGGATGGAGGAGCCTGGGTAGGCCGCGGTCCATGGGGTCGCTAGGAGTCAGACACGACTGAGCGACTTCACTTTCACTTTTTACTTTCATGCATTGGAGAAGGAAATGGCAACCCACTCCAGTGCTCTTGCCTGGAGAATCCCAGAGACTGGGGAGCCTGGTGGGCTGCCGTCTCTGGGGTTTCACAGAGTTGGAAATGACTGAAGCAACTTAGCAGTCATCAGTCTAAGCTGCAGAAGCCCCAAATAAACTTCCTAGTCACCAAACGAAATGCTTCCTAAGGCAGCCACTGGGTAATTAGGTTGTCATGGTAGCAGGGACCCTTGAAGAAGGTTTTGAATATAGCTTTGAAATAATTGTTTCAAAACATTTTATAACCTTGGATCCCAGAGAAGTAGAAAAGAGGATGTAGAACCATGTCATTTGCAGAAGCACCATCCAGAGTGAAACAGAATGCACTCAGGGCACAGAAAAATGGTTATGTGAGGAAAATCTGAAAGTTGTCATGGAAAATAATAATTGCAGCAAGGACTGTTGTAGATGGCTAAAAAAAAAATAGCTATAAAAATTTTAGACTCTGAAATGAGATCAAATTTTGATGGACATATATTTTAAAGGACCTTTAAGAGAATATTCAAAAGGCATGCTCTGGCATCAGCAGGATGACTGAATGCAAATAGTTAGGATGTTTTATCTTTGTATCCCCAAATGGAAATAATGACATAAGTAATTAAACATTAGCTTTTATCTAAAAACATTTGTCCTAGGCTCAAATTTTTGTGAATTTAAGAAAGGACCATATAATACTCAGTTATGTAATACACAGTTATATAATATTCAGTTTTATGATAAATTCTTAATGGAACGGAATGAAACCTCTGAAATGTGAACCAAGTGTCTGCCACAATATCTCTTGATTGGATTTGGAAGGGCTGATGAAAAATTACATTTCTGAGTGTGGCAAAATATAAGTAAAAATGTAAATCTAGTGTGTGAGTAAGATAAAACTTGGGGTTTTTGACTGGTCATTTGATGAATAAAGCTTCCAGAGAAAATTATCTTTATCAGGCTTCAAGTCATTTTAGGAGATTTCCTTGGACCTCCTTTCAGCCTTGTGCGTATCTGTGAAAATCACTTTATTACTCAACAGAAGGAACAAGGCTTTTCACTTGGTGATGTCTAATTCAAGCCGTATTTAGAACAAGTCTCTTAAACATATACCAAATCCACCACACATGTTTTCCACCCCTGTAACAGTGGATAGCCAAGGTTTAACTTTCATCACAGGAAAAGTATGGAATTGGCAAAATCTGAAGATGCTCAGAGGATTTCATAATTACACACTCCAAACTTGCTTCCCTTGTGTTGGGATTAAAGGAGATGAAACACACCACCTGGGACCAGCCTAGGGCTGAGTTGGAGCAGGAATAGGGCTCTAGGAAGCTCCCTGGAAGCTGTGAGCCGAGATCAGCTGTCCAAGGTGGAAGCAGGACAATTCGAAAACAAAGCCACAGCTGAAGAAGCAGTAAGTTCCTCATCCAAGAAATCAGCCTAAGATTCAGGACATTATGAGACAGGAAGGAAGGTGGCAGGGTACAGCCATCAAAAGAATGACACAACCATTAAGAATAGGATATGATTTAAAAAACACACACAGAGCAAATAAATAAATAAACAAACAACAGCAAAACAGAACCTACTAGGCCCAAGATGGTGGAAGATTTTACTTCTAGTTGACCTTAAGCCTCATCAGGCTCATTAGGCTCTAGTTAGACCATTCAGTTCAGTTCAGTTCTGTCGCTCAGTCGTGTCCCAACTCCATGGACTGCAGTATGCCAGGCTTCCCTGTCCATCACCAACTCCCAGAGCTTATTCAGATTCATGTCCATTGAGTTGTTGATGCCATCCAACCATCTTATCCTCTGTCATCCCCTTCTCCTCCTGCCTTCAATCTTTCCCAGCATCAGGGTCTTTTCCAATGAGTCAGTTCTTCGCATCAGGTGGCCAAAGTATTGGAGTTTCAGCTTTAGCATCAGTCCTTCCAATGAATATTCAGGACTGATTTCCTTTAGGATGGAATGGTTGAATCTTCTTGCAGTCAAAGGAACTCTCAAGAGTCTTCTCCAGCACCACAGTTCAAAAGCATCAATTCTTCGGCACTCAGCTTTCTTTATAGTCCAACTCTCACATCCATACATGACCACTGGAAAAACCATAGCCTTGACTAGATGGACCTTTGTTGGCAAAGGAATGTCTCTGCTTTTTAATATGTTGTCTTGGTTGGTCATAACTTTTCTTCCAAGGAGCAAGCATCTTTTAATTTCATGGCTGCAGTCACCACCTGCAGTGACTTTGGAGCCCCCAAAATAAAGTCTGTCACTATTTCCATTATTTCCCTATCTATTTGCCATGAAGTGATGGGACCTGATGCCATGATCTTAGTTTTCTGAATGTTGAGTTTTAAGTCAACTGTTTCACTTTCCTCTTTCACTTTCATCAAGAGGATCTTTAGTTCTCTTTCTGCTGTAAGGGTGGTGTCATCTGCATATCTGAGGTTATTGGTATTTCTCCCAGCAATCTTGATTCCAGCTTGTGCTTCATCCAGCCCAGCAATTCTCATGATGTACATGAGACATGGGACAGTTCTGAGGCTGACCATATAAACCAAAAAGTGGGTAACACCCCAATTCTTGGAAATTCCACTCCTTTCCCAAAATAGTTGTAATAATCCTCCCACTCTTTAGCCTGTGAAATTACCCAGCTCGTGAAAACTAACCACCCTATATTATGGTGCAATCTCTTGTCTTCTGAGACAGCCCACACTCTGTTTTTGGAATATATATCTCTCTAAATAAACCTGATTTCACTTTACTATGACTCGTTCTTGAATTCTTTCCTGCATGAAGCCAAGGACCCTCACTTGGCAGCTGTCCCAGGGGCTCACACAATACTTGAGACATGACTGTCTTCTGGTGTTCCACTTTTCCTACAACAAATAGATCTGTGAGGGAGCACTCTTGCATGCTCAGTCGCTTCAGTCATGTCCAGCTCTTTGCAACTGTATGGACTCTAGCCCATCAGCCTCCTATGTCCATGGGATTTTCGAGGCAAGAATACTGGAGTGAATTGCCATGCCCTCCTCCAGGGGATCTTCCCGACCCAGGGATCAAATCTGAGTCTCCTGCATTGCAGGTAGATTCTTGACCACTGAGCCATCGGAGAAGCCTGACTTAATGCCAAGTACAAATAAGCACCCAACTCACAAGAGAGTAGGAGCAGCCACACTCCACAGGGAGTGAGCAGGAGCAAGGGAGCATAAGCTCTGATACAAGCAGTGACCAGGGGCAGCTGCTGGTATTGTGTCTCTTGGAGAGGGTGCTGAATGACCAAAGATACCAATGGCGAGTGGGCAAATCCCAAGAAATTCTTCCACTCCTCCTCTAAATATCCTGCTATGAGATGTTTGGAAAGTAGAAAAATACCTTCTAATGTTGGTAGAGTACTTTAGAAATACATAATAGAATTCAGGAAAATACAGTGAGTAAAGAAGCTTTAGCTCTGGATCATTTGGCAATAGCAGACCTCACTTCATAAATAAAACAGGAATTCAAGAATTGTGGGCGGAGGAGCCATTTCCTTTGACTAAGAGACCTTTTCCACAAGGAGAGAAAGAACTCTAGAGAATATAAAACAGGACAGGGTAGAATTCAGGATATCACTACTAGAGCATTTACCAAGGCTGAGTAAATCAAGAGAATTGAAGCAGATCAGATTAAAAACACAAATTCATATCTACCTTTTGTTGCTGAACCTAAATTACTCATGGTGGTAGAGTCCATTAATCAGATATATACCATATTCACTCTCATAATTTCCTTTTTATAGGTATTTGGTTTTCTTAGTTGAAAAGGAGAATAATTATATGGATGATTATGGTATCAGATTAATTCTCTTACCAAATCTGAATAAAGATAAGGGAACAATGGTTAAATGATCTGTTTTGTATGTTCCTCTTTACATCTGACATCTTGAAGTGAAAAAAAAAAAAAATTACATGTTCCTTTTCAAACTTCAGGGACTACATCAGTAAATACAAAAGCTGCTCAGAACCCTATTTTGCTTGTTTTTTCCTGCATGGTTTCCCATGTTACTCACATTTCTCAGATAATCTACTTTTTAACCTCACCTTGTAGCACTGAATAAGGACTCAGTGTTTCCCTGGCCTCAGCAATCACTACATTCCTGTTGAGACATCATCTCAGTACTGAGCAAAAACCCACAGGTAGAATTCTGTTAAATGCCACAACCCATCACTAAGCATCTGAAGATCTGCACCTCAATGAGTGAGAAGAGACAGAAAATGGCAAAGTGGCCCTCCAGCCCCATTCTGAAAGGCCGCGTGTGCATCATTCCTAGTCTCTGCTGCCTTTATTAGCTGGAGAGCTGTGGAGCCAGCCTTGGTACCGTGAAGGGGCCACTCCACCTCCATCCTGCCGGATAATGGACAGCTGGCCTTGAGTGCAGCCTTTCTCAGCCTTGAGTTACAGATTCAAAACTGTAAAATAGAAAATACAGCTGACTGACTGAAGGCAGAGTAACCCACCAAAAAATCATTAACGCGGCATGTATTTCTGACCCTGGCTGCTCTGGCATTCCTGGGTACCCAAAGCTGACCTTGGTCTCTTCACTCTGGTGTGAGCATGCACTCTGACTGTGGACTGAGCCGCACCACCACTTGTCTCACAGATCCTCACCCCTCCCCATGGATAGTGACACAAAGTAGCCTCTTCTCCGTGAAGCTGAAAATCCATATATATATATATATATATATGAATATGTATTTCTGACTTTGAGTTCCCTATGTATACATTTTACCTACTTTTCCCTGAGATCTGAATTATGGCCAGATAATATCACAGTCCCAGTTTGAATAGTGATATTCTCTCTCCTCCTTTGATGATTTATTATATATATATAAACCTTTCATAAAAATTCGTATTATAAGAAGTATAACACCTGTGGGCTGGCGAGCTTTTGTGGTAATTTAACCATGAAGAATGTGTGTATGTGAAAGGATGATCTTTACCTCTCATTTTCTTACCTATAGTCTTAACACAGAAGTAGATTTTGTTTTCATCTAAGTCAATTTTTATTTTCCCTACATATGTGGAAACTATAACAGTAAATTATTCATTTGTATCTTAACATTTAAGAAATTACCAATTATCAGTTATGACAGTTAATTGATAGAAGACTCTAAATTTCACCATGCTGTCTTATTTATTATCCTTTCTGACTATCCCAGTACCTTTCCCTACCTGAGAGGTAGGTTAAGTAGCTTCTTCCATCCCTTTGTGGCTGGCAAGTAATCTGAGACAAAAAGATTCAGTTACATCCCCAGATCTGGTAAAACCTGTACCTTGGGACTAAAACTCAAGTCCCCTTGCTCTAGGATCTTTCTCCTCTCCCTCATGACTCTACGTATTTCAGTGGAGAAAACTGACTATGCTCAGTCGCTTAGTCCAACTCTTCATGACCCCAGAGACTGCAGCCCGCCAGGCTCCTCTGTCCATGGGATTTTACAGGCAAGTATACTGAAGTAGGTTGCCATTTTCTCCTCCAGAGGACCTTCCCAACCCAGAAATCAAACCTCCATCTCCTGCATTGGCAGGCAGATTCTTTACCACTGAGCCACCTGGGGAAACCTGACCACTTGGATAAAAATAAAATATAACATCATTTAGGACGATGAGTTTATATATACACATACTCATGCTGAATGCAAAACGATGGCATCATATATCTGGTAAAAAGGAATGAAATATAACCATTAACCAAATAAGAAGTCAGATATCTAATCTATAAGGACTCTTCCCCCAAATCACATGATATACCACTCAAAATCATCATTTCTTTTGTTGAATGCCGTTTCCCATAACTTCTTGGACTCTTTGCATAATGATAAATGTGTTCTTAAGTCAGAATGTTATCATTTTTTTGGCACTCTCTCAGTCCTTAAAACCCAGATTTGGGTGGAGAAAATATAGACAGCTCCTTCTTTATGGGCTGTAAGAAGCCTCAGTCAGTTACTTACTGAGCATTCACATTGTGACAAGTCTTGGGTCTTAAAGGATCTTTGGTCCCAGGGAACTCATACTCTAGAGAATGCTTGAGATAAGCATTATAGAAATTGTGCAGAAACAACATCCTGGTTCTACTTACCTATGTCTTAACTTTCTTGGAGAAACTAGCATTTTCAAAATAATGAACAACCAGTTATTTATGTCATTTTTGGTGAAAAAACTCCACAAACACAGGTTGAGAGAAGCAAAAGTATAAGTCTGAAGTAAATGGTTTGAGACTCCACTGATAAGGAGAACTGACCCATAGCAGGAAAAAAAAATGCCTTTATTCTTGCAGTTGGATGCAGCACAGCCGTACCACCATGCTCATCCTGAGAGCTGAATGGAATTTGTTGTGACTAACTAACCAAGCTCAGCAATAAAGAATCCACCTGTAATGCAGGAGACGTAGGTTTGAACCCTGGGTCAGGAAGATCTCCTGGAGAAGGAAATGGCAGCCCATTCTGGTATTCTTGCCTCGGAAATCCCATGAACAAAGGAGACTTGCGGGCTATATTCTGTGGGATCGCGAGTGTTGGACATGACTAGCAACCGAACCACCACGAACCTCCCAACTAACCACGTACGGAGGGCTTTCACAAGAGTTGAACCTGAAGAAAGTCAAATGGGAAACAGAGTAAAACAGGCCTCATTTGAGAGGCATTTATGTCCTTGCTGACAACATGATGGATCTGCTGGGACAACGTGACTGTCCGGCAACCCCTGCAGGCTAAGATGATCCTAGCAGGAATTAATGGCAGAGATCAGTCATTTCCCAGATCAACATCAGCATGCAGCAAGGCCTTTCCTGGGAGACAAAGGAATAGAAAAACTTTTCAGAGGTGAGGGAGCCATCTCAGTCACATTATTTACTTACTCAATTCGATTTTTTAGTGTCTGAAGTCACAAAAGTTGTAACCAAGACAAACCAGGCTGCAAGTACCATTTTAAAAATGTCATCAGCCTAGCAGAAACATGAGACATAAATCACAAGTTTTATTGTATTTGCAATTAAACAGATCAAATTTAATGTCCACAGAAAAGCCTTAGTAATTAGGATAAAGATTAATATAGTGAAATGTCCCTGGTTTAGGAGGCCACCCAAGCAAAACTGAAATAAAGAATTGAGTATATAATCGAATAGCATGTGAATATTAATGCATGAAACCCTCCAAGTCCCCAGATCCCTGATGCAATTATTTTCTATTCACATTAATTGTTCCTAACAGATGACTTTAATGACTTTGAGTTGAAATGTGTGCAAGGGAAGATTTCACAAGATCAATGCTGTTTAGAAATAAGGTCATTTTTATAATTATTTGCTCAAATTTTAACCACTGCTCAACATAATAAGGTTAACATGGTGAGTGTTTCATAATGTGAATATCAAAAGTTAATTTTCATGCTGGCTAATAAGTGTATTGGGGTATTCACATTTTTCTTCCTATTTCTTTTTCCTTACTACTTATTTTCCAACACATATTGACAGACTGTGAACGTGTGATTATGGTTTATAAGCTGTAATTTGCACATGTGTATATATAGAACACTAATAAACTCAGATAAACATTTTTTGGGTTAGGATATGTGTTATCTAATCTAGAAATGTCAACTCTTTTGAGATTTACCTGTTTGAGGCAGGATTTTGAAACAAACAATTAAATCAACACTGTTCAAAGTTTCTGCCTGTTTTTACCCAGAAACTTCACTCACGCATCTTAGATCTTTCATCCGGGGATTTACTCTCAGATGTGGAAGGAAGCCAGAGTCTGACGCACTCACGAACTGATGTTGAAATGCATGTGAGTTTCCCTGTCGCCTTCAGAACACTTGTTCAGGTGGTTATTTTCCTCCATCAAATATGATGTCACAAGTGAACCATAAAGCTCATCCTTGAAGCATTGTCAGGTAGATAAAAATACTTTCCTTTCTTGTGTTCTCTGCAATTCAGCATCATATCCCCCAGCTGATAGAGTAAGTAGAAAATGTCACTCTCAGCAAAAATATTATAAATCTTGCCTTGTCCCCAAGATACCTTTTTTGGGTATTGATTATATCTCAAAGTCACAGAGAAATGGTCAAGGAGCTTTTTATTAAAGCCCATGTCCCATATTACTCATCTTACTTTTATGATATATTATGTATGAACTTTTAAAAATTCATGGGCTGTACTTTTTTTTCTTTAGCTAGGGTTAGCTTTGTGCTTATTTTGCAAAACTTTAACCAGCGTGGTTTTTTAACTCTCATTGACATTAAAAAAAAAAAAAAAAAGATAGCTTGAAAAATACAAGAGTCAAATATATAATGAAAAATGTTAGTCTTAAAACAATGACTGATGGACATTTGTGGATAACTGGCCTTTTAGTTTACTGTATAAATTTATAAGTATAGGTAGGAGAGTCTATATCAAAAGTGAATATTCTCAAGTTAGATTGGAATTGCATGTCAGTGGAGTACTGTCATCTTTAAACATTCCTGAATACCCTAATGCCATCCAGTATAAAAGATGGCCTTAAGATCAGGAATTTTTTAAGTTGCAAATTTTAATCCAAGAAATTATTGCCTTCATTCTCTGTCTCTCTCCTTTTTTTAAAACTAAAATTGTGGACTTTGTATTGCATTTCACATAATAAGTATGTTAGAGCATATGAGTGCTTCAAGGTGGTAATCTAAAATACACTATGGGGAAAAAAACACTTTGAATAGTGCAAACAGTGTGCTTCATCAATTCAGTCAACATAATTAGGGTAATGTTGCAATGGAGACCAACATATATCTTTAGGCAAACAAGAATTTTATTAATAATAACTATCTATTACAACTCTTCTCAGGAGGATGCTTGGCAGTCTGTATATGTCCAGGAGTTCTGCTTATTGTCAAGGGCCTTACTTAGGGCTATAGCATAGTGGCTGGGACCTGGGCCTGACATCAGAACTTTGTATTGACTGGGTGACCTTGGACAAGATTTTAAAGCGTCAGTTCAACAGTGCCTCAGGTTCCCCATCTGGAAAATGAGAAGAATGATATTTCTGTTCTATTTCTGAGAGTCGTCGTGAGGATTAAATGAGATAACATATGACATGTACATAACACAGTACCTGCTGAGAATTTGGGGCCATAGTGAGATCTCTGCTGCTCTGGCTGTCTTCTATTCTAAAATATGTGGCCCCATGTCACAGCCGCAGAAGAACATGGCAGAGATGGAGAATGAGAGCTGAGATAAGTACCTGCTAGTGTGCCTGTCCAGGTCACATCAGTGATCCCCAGAAACAAAGTACACCCACTTTGGACTTTCTCATCACAGATCATATATGATGGCATGTTAAAGGTAATACAGAGTCCCTTAGGGAGGCTGTAAAGTACAATTTTGTTGAAGAGCCAAGACACACACATACTAAAAAAAAAAACTTTTTAGTAGTAGTAGCAAAACCTAAAAGTTACTAAACTTTATTGTTACTAGTAATCACTTAGTGTCATTAAGCATGAGGGCCTGCATGCTAAGTGGCTTCAGTCATGTCTGACTCTGTGCGACTCTATGGACTGTAGCCTGCCAGGCTCCTCTGTCAATGGGATTCTCCAGGCAAGAATACTGAGGTGGATTGCCATGTCCTCCTCCAGGAGATCTTCCCAGCCCAGGGATCGAACCCAAGTCTCGTACATCTCCTGCACTGGTAGGCGGATTCTTTACTACTAGCACCACCTGGGAAGCATACGGTTACTGATTGCCAGAGGCCCATCACTCTTCACATTGATCTTATATGATTGGAGCTTTCATTATCTCCGGTTAGAAAAAAGGAAACTAAAGTGCGGAAGAATTAAGTAATTTTCCCAAAATCAAAGAGTTAACCAGTGAGAGAGCCAGGATTTAAACCTGATAAATGACCTTATAAATGAGCAGATAATCCTGATGATAATCACGTGCTAATGAGGGAAGAAACCTCAGGAGAAAGGAGCTCACTTTCAGTCATGATGTCAGAGATTCTGAGTCCCTTCTTAAATTCCAACATCAATTGTCCAAGGTCAGGAAAGGTGGAAGAATTTCCCAGTAGAGAGGACTCGCCCTTTTGTCTTCTTGTCAAGGAATTACTCTGTAATCAGCCCACTATACACACCCTCTCTCCAGTACTCTGCTCCCAGGGAGGGCTCAGACCCCTGCCTTCATCCTGCTCAGCACAGCCCAGGTCAGACTGAGATACACAGCTTGCTACCAGGTAATTCACATGAGAGGTTATCCTCTCTCAAAGCTCTTCCTAGGCTAGGACTTTCTACTCAAAGCACAGGCCCTGGACAGCAGCCTCAAAACATTTGGGAATTTCTTACAATACTACATTTCAGACCCCTCCTCAGAATTGCTAAATCAAATCTATATTTAACAAGATCTGGGATGACTCATGTGAATATTAAAGTATGAAAAGCCTGGCTTAGGGACACTTTTCTATATAACTACCCCAGCCCTGCCTGCCTCCACATAACATTGATGGGCCTTCCCCACTTCCGCACAGTACCCTCTGTTACGTCAGGGCATCTCAGGTTCAAGGTCAAGGGAGAGACAACAATGCTTTTCTTTCCTAGCACATCTTCTGTGTTCTAGTTTCCTGTCATCGTAATCCAGCATCTGTCAGAGGTGCACACAGGGTTGATAACAGGGCAGAGAAGCATATTTGTTAAAAAGAGGCCTGGGAATTGAGCTATAAGAATAGGTATAATTGTGATGGGTGAGGTGAAATGGTAAAGGTTGGAAAGACAGAGGGAAATCACATATAAGCTTCAGTACTGTTGAGAAAAGTAGAACGCAAACAGTGACTAACACCTGCGCAGTGTGTGAGAAAGGCCGCTGGAGAAGTTTAGATCTGATGGCCTCAAAAGACACAGACATAATATTTCCCTGAATGGTAGACACCACCATCAGAACAGAGGTGCATGCTCAGTCGCTTGCTCAGTTGTGTCTCACTCATTATGACCCCATGAGCTGTAGCCCACCAAGCTCCTCTGCCCATGGGATTCTCCAGGCAAGAATACTGGAGTGGGTTGCCATTGCCTCCTCCAGGGGATCTTCCCAACTCAGGGATTGAATCCGCATCTCCTACATTGGCAGGTGGATCCTTTACTGCTTGAGCCCTTGGGAAAGCCTCAGAGGAGAGGTCATCCAAAATAAAAACCACCACCCTACTGACTCAAGTAACAAAATATCAGAGAATGGGATGGAGAAGAAAGAAAGCACACAAGTAGAAGTGGATTGTGATGTGCCGTTTCTGAAAGTCTGTTTCTGGCATGTTCCAGATGTGTGCAGTGGCTGAAACCTTCAGCCTGTGCTCCTGACACTGGGACCATGTGTGGAGGGCAGCTATAGAGACATAAACATGAGCTCCCTTTAACTAAATTGCATCTGGCAGTAAATAAGTTCATAAATCAATAGATATTGCTGAAAGCTGGATTTTAAGACAACTTTCTCCTTTCAGTGATATTTAGAGCCAAATTTCAGGGGGAAAAATAGAGTAGTAAAATTCCATGGCGTTTTCAGACCACTTTAAGAGATTATTAGGCAGCCAAAATGAAGTATCAATAGCAAGGAAGATGCCTGATATTGAAAATCTAACATTATTAAGCATTATGGATATTGATTAGAGAGCAGGTTAAACGTGCCCTCTGTACTGATGCAGGGGTTTCCTATTGACCACAAAGGCTCCCAGAACAGCATCACCTTCCTTCCCCACACTGGTGTTTAGTCATCGTCAGTTGAAATTGCATTTGGAGAACAGTGATAAGTACTCAGGTACTAAAGGCTCCCATAAAGTGTCAATAAACTGCATGAGTAAGAGGCTTTGCCATTCTGCCAGTGACACGAAGACAGATGGTTCCCCCATCCATGAGTTTCTGAGACAAAGCTTTTCTAGATAGGGGACAGGAATGAGACTGTAATGGAGAGATTCCATTCTTGAGATCGGGATGCTAAATTAATTTAGCCCATCCAGTTAGTGGAGCTTCATCTGTTACATTAGGGCCCTGTAATGTGGCTGTCAAGATGTGCTGGGATGTTTATGACTTTGCCACCTGTGCCTTGTGCAGACCCACTAGAATTTTAACTGCCTGGATCCTTCTTGCGGGGCCCAGATCTGTTTGATATGAAACTCTTTATCATTTGAACATCCAACTGATCTGATCTGAAAAGTCCTGGAATCTGCACAGCAGAGCTTCCTGACTCCTTCGTTTGGTGTTTCACTACAGGACATAATTTCCTGGGCATTTGATCCCAGACTTACAGTGATGTTATCAGAGCCATACGGATCATAGGAGTGATCTGGTAGCACTGGCCCACCCTACACAGGAAGACATTAAGATCCACAGAAGTTAAATGTTTTCTTTGCTCTGTATCTCATATCTGGTGGCACGTATAGCCTGAGAACCAGGTTGCTAGACTTCCAGTCCAGGGCTCATGCCCATGAACTCTTAAGCCAAAGAAGTTGCTCTGTGTTCTTCCTTTTCTCACATTAGATTCATGACTTGATATTGATGTGATCCTTTAACCAGTGTGACTGGATAAAATGAGAAACTACTATGGTCATCAGTTCAGTTCAGTCGCTCAGTCGTGTCCAACTCTTTGCGACCCCATGAATCGCAGTTCTGCCTAATGCTGATGGCAGCTCATAATAATTGAGCACCTGCTTCTAAGCTGGATCTTGTGCTGCATGCATCTCATCTAGAGCCTCACTTGGTCCTTGCAGAGACCCTATACGGTAGGCAGCGTTATCACTTTTTGAAAAGGAGATGTAGCTCTAAGAGATTAAATAATTTCCCACACATGTTAGTCTGAGGCAGAGTCAAGAGTCAAACCCCTAGTCTGTCGACCCCGAAGTCTGTGTTTCTCACCACGGTACTATATCCATGCCTCCCTCATTATGATGTTGAGTTGATATTTCTTCTCCCCTAAGCAGAGTCCTAGCTCAGAGCTGTCCTGCTTTTTCAGGGCTGCCAGCTGAACACAAAAGCAGGAACCCCTGCTTTGAAATGCCCTGGCACGGGGATTGCCGTCTCTGGTCATCTCTGCCCTCGAAGCAGCTACAGCAGCAGTGAGCTGTCTCTTTCCAGCACCTGCAGCGAGTATTCCAGCGGCTCCTCCTACACGTGGCATGATGGAAAGAACCTCAGGAAAAGGGTAAGGCTCCTTCAGGGGCATTGCAGCATCAGAGGGAACCAGAAAAAAAGCCTCTTCTGGTAGGAAGGCGGAAGGTGGGAGGGAGGCCTAGAAGGAAACCCCCATTTGCTGAGCCCTTGTTCTTTTACACCTCACAAAGCCATAGAGGGAGATATTATCTTCCTCATTACACAGAAGAGGTTGGCTCTAAAAGGTTAAGTTTCTTGCTAGAAGTCACACAGCCAGAGAGGAGTGGAATGATGACTTGATCTCAGATGATGAGGACATTATGGGAGGGAGTTTGGGAGACAAAGACAGTTTGCTTCTGTGCTTTGGTGGAGCCCACCAAGTTCACAGATTTATATCAAGTTGGAGTGGGAGCCCTGGCCTAGTGGAACTGACCATGCTTCAGACTGACTGAGACATTTTCAATTAGTTTTATAGACATTCTCTATCGCTGTGATGCTCGGAGAGACTTGTCAATGTCCAGTGCAAATCAGGCTGAATGCGGCCAAGTCACCCCAGACTGAGCGCCCTATGAAACCTCAAAGAGAAGGTTTTCTTCTGGAGAATAGGGAGAGAGGTGCATTCTCTCAGAATAAATGACCATGAGTTTTGGAAGTCTCATTAGCTTTGTGGAAATTTACTGCTCAAAAATAGCAATGTAATATATTGACCTCCTCTATCCAATGCAATAGCCTCATAAAACTCTAATTGGCTATAAATTGAAGGAGGTACAGTAGAGAGAGAAAATGCTATGGTACATTTCAAGCACCATAGCTTCAGTGAAAGTCTCCACATAGATGCCAGGAGTTTCTTTACCAGATTGTTAAATAACTCCTGTGACTGGAATGACTAGCATCTGCTAAGTGGGCTCATATGACAGAGATTTCTTCATGATTTGAATAAACATCTTTGCACACCGGTATAAGTCAAGAATCTGGAATAGCTGTTTTCACAGTTTCCTTATATTAAAGAAAAACAAGATTGGGATTGACATACATACACTATTGGTATTATGTATAACATAGACAACTAATGATAACTCACTCTGTAGCACAGGGAATTCTATTCAATACTCTATAGTGGCCTCTATGGGAAAAGAATCCAAAAAAGAGTGGATATATGTATAATATAACATTCACGTTGATGCACACCTGAAAACTAGCAGAACATTGTAAGGCAGCTATACTCCAATAAAAACTAATTTAAAAGAAAAGTGAAGAGTGTGGAAGCCCTCAATCTGAATATTTGGAGGTCAGTTTTCTCTCATCTGTATAAATTTAGTTTGTAATGTCAGAAGTGTAAAAAACCTGGGAACGTCTATAACCGTCAGAAAATTCAGGTGAGGGAGGGCATTTATCATACACAGAACAAGAAATGAGAAAAAGATTTCAAGCTTGAATTTAGAGTTTCTTCTCCTGGACTTAGACTTACAATGCAAAGTGCAGAGCCTGGGGTGTTATCAAAACTGCTCTTTCTAAGATGTTCAGAATTCTGAATAGTGACTGCTAGTTACCTGGCTTTTAGCAGACTGGGGAGATGGTCGGGAGGATGTTCCCTCTCTTTGTCTCTGAATATTGCTGTCTCTCAGGGCCCCGCGCTCAGCACTTTTCATTCACAGCTATTCCTCTCTCCCTCTCAGCCTTTCTTCTTCTTTTTTTTTTTTCTTTTGGCTAAAATTTTTCCAGTTAGAACAAACTTTGATCTTTTAGAGACATCAGTTCCCTGAAAAAGGAGGAATAAGGTTCTTAAGACACTTCTTACATACTCCGGTAGACATCATCTGGAAATTTAACAGTGTCCCAACTCGCAATGGTATTCACATGGAGTACCAGCATGCCTGTCACATTCCCCAGAGAAAAGTCTTAATTCTGAGGGAACCAGAAAACTGACCCAGTCCTATTAAAATACTTTCAATGGCATTATTTAAGAAACTTAAGTTCTTACCATGCACTAAGTACTCATTTAGTATTAACTGGCATAATAAATTCATACAATATAAATTTGAACATGAATATTAGCTTCAGTTCAGTACAGTTCAGTCGCTCAGTCATGTCTGACTCTCTGCAACCCCATGAACTGCAGCACACTAAGCCTCCCTGTCCATCACCAACTCCCGGACTTCACTCAAACTCACGCCCATCAAGTTGGTGATGCCATCCAGCCATCTCATCCTCTGTCATCCCCTTCTCCTTCTGCCCCCAATCCCTCCCAGCATCAGTCTTTTCCAGTGAGTCAACTCTTCGCATGAGGTGGCCAAAGTACTGGAGTTTCAGCTTTAGCATCATTCCTTCCAAAGAACACCCAGGGCTGATCTCCTTCAGAATGGACTGGTTGGATCTCCTTGCAGTCCAAGGGACTCTCAAGAGTCTTCTCCAACACCACAGTTCAAAAGCATCAATTCTTCGGCACTCAGCTTACACAATAATAAATATATGACCATTGGCTCTTTGGTAGTTTATAAGTATTTTATTTTTAAGTATTTTATTTTTAGTATTGTTTTGTGTAGAAACAGAAAGGCAGAAATGAAACCTTCATGAAATGCACTAGCCTGCCCTTCATGGAGGAAAATGGCTCTAGTTACTGAGTAATTACCATGTGTCAGCTTTGTTAGCACTTCATAAGCACTAGCTCATTTAATGATCATGAAAACTTATTACTTCAGTTCAGTTCAGTTGCTCAGTCGTGTCCAACTCTTTGCGACCCCATGAATTGCAGCACGCCAGGCCTCCCTGTCTATCACCAACTCCTGGAGTTCATTCAAACTCATGACCATTGAGTCGGTGATGCCATCTAGCCATCTCATCCTCTGTCATCCCCTTCTCCTCCTGCCCCCAATCCCTCCCAGCATCAGAGTCTTTTCCAGTGAGTCAACTCTTCACGTAGGGTGGCCAAAGTACTGGAGTTTCAGCTTTAGCATCATTCCTTCCAAAGAACACCCAGGACTGGCCAAAGTATTGGAGTTTCAGCTTTAGCATCATTCCTTCCAAAGAACACCCAGGACTGATCTCCTTTAGGATGGACTGGTTGGATCTCCTTGCAGTCCAAGGGATTCTCAAGAGTCTTCTCCAACACCACAGTTCAAAAGCATCAATTGTTCAGCACTCAGCTTTCTTCACAGTCCAACTCTCACATCCATACATGACCACAGGAAAAACCATAGCCTTGCCTAGATGGACCTTTGGCAAAGTAATGTCTCTGCTTTTGAATATGCTATCTAGGTTGGTCATAACTTTCCTTCCAAGGAGTAAGCATCTTTTAATTTCATGGCTGCAGAAACCATCTGCAGTGATTTTGGAGCCCCAAAAAATAAAGTCTGCCATAGTTTCTACTGTTTCCCCATCTATTTCCCATGAAGTGATGGGACCAGATGCCATGATCTTCTTTTTCTGAATGTTGAGCTTTAAACCAACTACTTCACTCTCCTCTTTCACTTTCATCAAGAGGCTTTTTAGTTCCTCTTCACTTTCTGCCTTAAGGGTGGTGTCATCTGCATATCTGAGGTTATTGATATTTCTCCTGGCAGTCTTGATTCCAGCTTGTCCTTCCTCCATACCAGCGTTTCTCATGGGAAGTTCCTTAAGTTAAATAAGCAGGGTGACAATATGCAGCCTTGACATACTCCTTTTCCTATTTGGAACCAGTCTGTTGTTCCATGTCCAGTTCTAACTGTTGCTTCCTGACCTGCATACAGATTTCTCAAGAGGCAGGTCAGGTGGTCTGATATTCCCATCTCTTTCAGAATTTTCCACAGTTGATTGTGATCCACACAGTCAAAGGCTTTGGCATAGTCAATAAAGCAGAAATAGATGTTTTTCTGGAACTCTCTTCCTTTTTCCATGATCCAGTTGAAGTGGGCAATTTGATCTCTGGTTCCTCTGCCTTTTCTAAAACCAGCTTGAACATCAGGAAGTTCACGGTTCACGTATTGCTGAAGCCTGGCTTGGAGAATTTTGAGCATTACTTTACTAGCGTGTGAGATGAGTGCAATTGTGTGGTAGTTTGAGCATTCTTTGGCATTGCCTTTCTTTGGGATTGGAATGAAAACTGACCTTTTCCAGTCCTGTGGCCCTGCTGAGTTTTCCAAATTTGCTGGCATATTGAGTGCAGCACTTTCACAGTATCATCTTTCAGGATTTGAAATAGCTCAACTGGAATTCCATCACCTCTACTAGCTTTGTTCATAGTGATGCTTTCTAAGGCCCACTAACTTACTACTTAGGTTTTCTTATTTCCCCTCTTTCACAGAGGAATAACCTGAGGTCCTGAGAAATTACACATCTATTTCAAGGTCTCATAGCCAGTAAGCAGAACTGAGCAGTTGGCTCCAGAACCTCAACTATTCTGCTAGATTTTGAATTAGTCTAAAACTTGAAAGAGTGCCAGGTGTTGGGATGGATTTTTCCCATAAGACCAAGAACGTCCTTTAATAAAACAGGAACAAAAAATAATGTGTGAAACAATTATTTATTCAAGAAATAGAAAAGAACTGTGGACATTAAACCCAGGCTCCTACCTTAGCAGCAGCATCATTCAGCCACTACCCTCCTTCCAGAGCAACTCTCTTCTGACTTTCCTGCAAAAAATGAGAAGCTCTACCCCACCACCTCCCCAGCAGGAGACTTGTGCTTCTCTTTCTCAGGTTTCAAGATTATCTCCAACTTTTCTCAAGTTATTAAGTATCATAACCTTCTGTGGAAAACAGATTGAGGAATGTGGCTAATCTCACAGGGTAGGGAGCCTGGGCCCTGGGAGCTTCGCAGCTGCTGGCCCTGGGGATGAATCATACCGGAGCGTGGGCAGGCTGTGGGGCAGGAAGGAAGTGGGTGGGCTGACGCAGAGCACATCTTCTATGGCTTGAACAAATCTGCCCCTTTCAAGCTTTGATGGAGTACTTCTATCTGGCTTCTCTTCTTTATTGTGCATGTGACATCAGAATCATGGAAATTCTTAGAAACCCAAGCTGTGGCAATCTATTCACCGGTCAGTCTATAATACCCACTAAAGGGATTTTTTTTCTGCTTTCCAAAGAAGTTTTTAATGGCACAGCAGAGGAGGAGAAGGAAGGAAAGCATCACCAAAATAGATCTCTCCACAGCAACTACTGACCCTGGAGAATTTTCCAAACAGAATATATAATTTGACTTAAAATTAAATATACATATAACAAATAGAAAAAAAAAAAAGACATGTTGATAATAAAGGTCAGTTTTATGAAAACAAAACAAAAAAAAGTCTTCAGTGTAAGCAAATGCAAGCAAATGCTCTTGGCTTAGTAAAAATCTGAAATTCCAAAGTAAGTTTGTGACATTGAGTTGATGTCTGCTTATGAGCATATGCGTGAGTGTTCAGGGTCCCAGGATAGCAGGGCAGCTAGTGGAGAGGCCAATGGGAGCTGTAACTCTTAGCCAAGATTGGTACTGAGAACATGTATCAGATTCATTCATAGACATTCTTCAGCATTAATTATACAGCCTTTTTAAAAAAAGTCATTAGTTCTGAGCCTCCTAATTTCCCTGAGTGCTAGTTTGTGATTAAACTCTGCAACTTTCATTCAGAAGAGGGCTGTTGGAGTAACCTATGGTCTCTATTATGACTTTGACTAATACAGAGGGGAGAACAGAGGCTAAGTCTGACTCTAGCAGTATCACTTCAAGATTAATGTGCAGTCTTTAGAGCCAGACTGCCTGGTTCAGATCCCCATGCAGCCACTTCAGAACTGAGTCATAGAAAAGGCCCAGAAAACCAGAGTTGAAACTTCTGCACTAGCTCTTCCTTGACTGTATGATCTCCAAAGGACAGATCTTGCTGAATCTCAGTTTCCTTCCTCTGAAAATAGGATTGATATTGTCTGTTTCATGGTCTTGTTCTGAAAATTAAGTCAAAGCACTGGGTCAGTGGCCGGTACACAGCAGATGCTAGGTCAGCATGAGTTTCCTCCTCTGCCATTCTGTTTCTTGTTAGCAATATTTTGATAAATGTGAATGTCTGAGGAGAATGCCATGTTTTTTCTATGTCATTTCTTGGTCACTTCTCCAGAACTAATACTGGTATTTGGAGAAATATGAAGAACAGGAAATTGACCTTTCAAAGTTAGTAGGTCAATCATTGCTATGGGTTCTAACGGCAAATGGCCAACTGCTCTGTGTGTATAAATATTTCATAGATATTCACTGCCTATCAAATAAAGTCTTGAAGCCGCATGACATTCTAACTTTCAGTTGTTAGAATGGAAGGGACTATAAGGCCTGGACCAACTCACTTTTCCTCTTACCCTCTTCACCTCCCATAAACGCTGCGCAGTGAGCTAGATTATCTTCTGATTATTCCCTAAGTGTTCCTTAAGCATACTTTTCCAATTAAGGTCTTTGCCATTCCATTTCTGCCTGGAAATTATTTCCTCTAGTTTAAAAAATATATATATATATATATATTTTAAATTTGTATTTATTTATTTATTTATTTTTGGCTGTTCTGGGTCTTCATTGTGGTACACCAGCTTCTCACTGTGGTGGCTTCTCTTCTTGCAGAGCACAGGCACGAGGTGCAAGGGCTTCAGTAGTTGCAGCACACGGGCTCAGGAGTTGTGGTACACAGACTCAGGAGTTGTGGTACATGGGCTCAGGAATTGTGGTACATGGGCTCAGGAGTTGCGGTATACGGGCTTCAGTAGTTGCGGTAACGAGCTCAGGAGTTGTGGTACACGGGCTTCAGTAGTTGCAGCACATGGGCTCAGTAGTTGTGGTACACGGGCTTAGTTGCTCCACAGCATGTGGGATCTTCCCAAACTAGGGATCGAACCTGTGTCCCCTGCAATGGCAGGTGGATTGTTATCCACTGCACCACCAGGGAAATCCTCTACTTTTAAACTAAGGCAAACCTATCCATCTTTCTAGGGCTAAGTTTGTTGTAAAAACAAAGGAAGGAAGGAAAGAAGGAAGGAGAAGAATAGAGAGAACTTCTCTTATGCTTTTTGTGGTTTCTCAAACACACATGTAGTCTCCCTCCTCTGAAACTCTAGAGTACCTACTAGTTTTCTATGTCTCATTTGCTCCCTTGACTTACAGTACTTGAGCCCAACTCCCCCTGGGTCACCTGCTCCTTGAAGGCAGGGTCCTTATCTCATACTTATCTATATCATGCACTCCTTAATTCAGGACCTGGCAAAGTAGAGTTTTGCTACATAATAAACTAGTTTGCATTAACTAATGAATAAATACATTTATATGTGAATATTTATCAACCACTAGGATGAACTAAGTTTAATGATGGCCTTTACCTTCTATAAACTGGTGATCCACAGGGCTCAATCATGTCTAATATCTCCTCTTTCTTTCCTAGCAGTCATCACAAAATTGGGACAAAAGGTTAAGTATTGACTCTTCGCTCCCGAGTGGCTTTGCTAGTCCTACGGATGAACTACCTCCAACTCGCATCAAGGAAAGCCACATTTTGGAAGGACTAAGAAAGCTCCAGAAGCGAAAAGTGTTACTTGAACCCCCATCAGTGATAACCAAATGGGGTTATAAAGATTGCATGAACTCCAATGAAGGAATCTATTCTCCAGGAATTAAAAGTAGCAGCCTGAAGGAATATCCACCCTGCAAACCCACAGACACAGGGAGCCCCTGCACGGATCCCCACAAGTCATTTGTTTATGACACGGATTCTCATGACGAGGCTGATGAGGACGCTTCCTCCTTAGCCTCGGTCCAAGTGGTTCCAAACCAGGGCTGCAGGCTGCACAGTTGTAAATTAACCCACAGTGTCTCTGACAGCCTCTTTGGCTGGGAGCTGAATGGCAAACACTGTTCAGAAGTCACTTCCTCGGTCTACTCCAGGGAGAGGCCTGAGAAGCTGACCGGTTGTGCCAGCAACTGTCCCTTGGAGCAGAAGCTGTGCCCAGGCATGCAGGGGCCTCGGGTACAGAGAGAGAAGGTCTCACCCAGCCAGGGCTGCCAGGCCCTCAGTCTCCAGCCCTCAGACACCGATGACCCGGAGACCCTGGATGAGCTGCACATCGAGAGCAGTGATGAGAAAAGCCCTTCAGATTTGTCTGCAACCGCGGACACTGACCAGTCCACGGAGAACCTGGATATCCTCACAAGATTTGAAAAATCTTCATGTGGGTCTCCCGAGGAGGAAGAAAACCAAGTACCCGTCCATTTAGAGAGCAGGCCAAAGACGTTTAGTTTCATTAAGCAACAGAGGGTTGTAAAACGGACTTCCTCAGAAGAATGTATTACTGTGATATTTGATGCAGAAGACGGCGAGCCCATTGAGTTCAGCTCTCACCAGACTGGCCTTGTTACTGTTACCAGAAAGGAGATTTCCATCCATCAGGCCCCTGCTGGGCCCCAGATGGAACACACTGAACTTTCACCTCAGGGAATTGCTCATTTACAGCCAGGGGCTGCAGCTAGAGACTACCCTTTTTTAAAGAGGTCTGAAGAGGAAACTGAAAGAAACATTCCACGAGATGAGGTAGATGATCCTGCCATGACACCTGCTGTGTCTTTCCACCCCAGGACAGTGACGCAAAATACTCAAAGACTGGCCAAACCGACACATGTCACACCATGCCAGAGTCATTCTCGGTCATCTGTGGGCACAGGCGTCTGTCAGAAGAAAAGTCTGACAAAAATACCTACCAGGGGCAAGTCTTCACCTCAGAAATCGAGAGTAAGGGAGCCTGAAGCCTCCCTTATGATGCCCTCAGCTGGCTCAGTGACTCTTGAGAAATCACCAGCTCCAGGGAAACTCTCACAGTTCAAAAAGACTGAAGGTCCAGCTCCCCTTTTTGATTTGCAGCCAGATTCACACATTCCAAAACCCCCCACCCAGCTTCCTCATGGCTCCAAGATGTCCAGCAGAAGGGATTGGGTCCAGAGCTCCAAGAATCAGATGCTAGCATCACAGTTGCTGTCCAGGCCCCCCACTGAGCGGAGTGACGATGGGGAGCCCCCCACGAGGGATAAACACTGTGATCCAGGGCCAGAGGCCGGGGTGAAATCGCCCTCCCCACCATCCCCTCCAGGCAGGTCGGTCTCCCTACTCATCAGGCCCAGTTATGACTTTTTGCCACCACCTTCATCTGCCAAATCCGAAAGCAGGGTCTCCACCGAGACAGCAAGAATGGTATTGAAATCACCCCCTCTGAAAGGATCCTCTGCTCCTGTTATTTATTTTAACCAGACCCTGACAGATGTGCAGGGGAAGAAACCATCTGTGGCCTTCAAAAAGCCCATCTTCACTCCCTCACCACCCTCCGCAGAAACAGCAATCCAGATGAGATGCCCTGCTCACAGCCCCTCCAGCTCATTTGCTGTGATGGTCCCGGAGCCCCCAAAAGTCTCTCCAAAGAGAAATGCCCCCAGAGCCCCACCTCACCAAACACTTGGGACCACACAGAACAACACAGGGTTACAGACTCCCAAGAACTACGCTTCCCCCCGTGAGCCACTGGAAATACCGTCCTCCAAAGGTGTATCTCCAGGGAGAAAAGAAAAGTTGAGTGGCAGTGTCTCTGCATCTTCCAAGCCTTCCTTCTTAGGGGTAAATGAGTCACCATCATCTCAGGTTAACAGTCCCTTATCATCAGCATCCTTCAAAAGCCATAACCCCCTACATGGTTGTCAAAACCTTCATGAGAGAGGACTGAAAACTCGCCTCCCAGTTGGGCTCAAAGTTTTCATGAAGTCTCCCCAGTTGCTCAGGAAAAGTTCCACGGTGCCAGGGAAACAGGAAAAAGACAGTCTAAATGAAGCCTCGAAAACCTCCGTGGCTGTGAGCAAGGCTAAGCCAGGGGCCTCCAGAAATCCAGCCAGCCTTGAGACCACAGGAGCGGAAAGAAATACGTCTCCAGTGAGTTTACCAGCACAAGAGAGTTTGGCCAAAGGGCTTCCCCTGGAAAGAGCAATGCCAGAGTCACTGGAAAATAGCATGCCTGGGGCTGATAGAAAAGATGGAGTAGAAAACAGGTCTGTGAAAAGATCCCTGTCCTCCAGCAAACCACACCTGAAACCAGCTCTAGGCATGAACGGAGCCAAAGCCCGCAGCCAGAGTTTCAGTGCTCACTCAGGGGAAAAGCCCCCCACGCCCCCCACAGAAGGGCTGGGCAAAGTCCGGACTCAAATTATTACCAACACCGCTGAGAGAGGCAATTCCCTCACCCGGCAGAGCTCTTCCACCGAAGGCTCTCCCAGCAAGAGTGCATCTACCCCTGTGTCTGATGGTCTCCCCAGCACTGGGAAGCCCCTGGGACACCCTTCCCCCAGGCAGGGTTCCTTGGGGAGCACAGGCAGCTCCAGCAGCCAGCATGGGAGCCCAAGCAAGTTGCCTTTGAGGATCCCTCCAAAATCCGAGGAGCCCCTCACCCCAGCTGGAACAGAAGAGCAGCAGGCCTATGCCCAGGGAGAAGGCCCCAGGGTGACGGTACCTGAGGAACCAGGCAGCGACCACTGCAGGTGCCCACTCACCCCAACAGATAGCTCAGGAGGCCCACAGAGCCTGGGGAGGACGCCACATCCCAGCAGTTTCACAGCAAGCAGGACCTCCAAGCTAGAAACTTCCAGAAGGTATCCAGACACTTCTACAACCAGGGCCGGTGTCGTAAGCCCAGAAGCCCCGCTCTCACCCACAATTGAAGAAAAGGTCATGTTGTGCATTCAGGAAAATGTGGAAAAGGGCCAAGTGCAAACAAAGTCCACCTCTGTGGAAGCAAAACCGAAGCCGGGGCCTTCTTTTGCCAGCTGGTTCGGTTTTCGGAGGAGCAGACTCCCGGCTCTCAGTAGCAGGAAGATGGATGTCTCCAAAACCAAAGCAGAAAAGAAAGATGCAAAAGGTTTAGGGTTTGGAAACAAACAGCTGAAATCAGAGAGAAAGAAAGAGAAAAAGAAGCCTGAGCTACAGTGTGAGATGGAAAATGAACTTCACAGGGATATCGAGTTGGCAGATGGTCCAGACAGTGGTTTGCAAAACAGAAATAACCCGAAAACACCGCCAGACATTTTTGATCAAGTGAAGTTTGAATCAAGAAATAGACCCAGCCCTGTTCCATGTTCAGCGAAAGATACCTTTATGACAGAACTTCTGAACAGGTAGTGTATTGGCAAAGAGAGTGAGAGGGTGGCCGTGTGTAGAGCAGTGCAGGACCCCACCCCACCCCCTAACCAGGAGAGCTTTTTGTCTCCTGCATATTGAATACCAGTCAAGCATGTTTTTCAGACAAGCAGGAATGCATCATAGCAATCTTTTATACATTAGCCAGAATTTAAACAATGGAATAAAAGTTAGCAATAAAATGATAATTTAGTCCATGTTACTCTGTTAACCAAACCAATGGTCTTTGAAATTAAAGAATGGTAAATTTTATCAAGGTTGATAGAAATTCAACCTACACTAGAAATCATGAGTGGATCCACATGGCATGAAATGGAAGAAAATTACACATACATTTTAAAGGATGCTGATCTCACTTATTGTACCAAGCACACTTACACTTAAAACTTTCCAGAGATAATTACATATTCTGCTGATCTTAAGCCAGCCTGTATTTAGCCGTTCTCCCCCAGTCTCCACTCTCTTCCAGGGTGCCGCATGTATGTGTACATCTGAGTTGCCCTGCTGTGCACCTAGAACTATGGCAACATTGTTAATCGGCTATACACCAATACGAATGAGTTAAAATGGAGAAAAAGAGAAACATATTTAGCAATCACTCCTCACAGGCTTTTATCTTATACCCTACCTCATCTCACAAGCAATCATAAAAATGAAAACAAATTATTGTATTATCAAATCTAAATTGATACACTGCTGGAATAGCAGATGCAGATTTGACCAAGGCCAGTGAGATACACTTACCACTCAAAGGTTTAAAGACAAAGAGATATATGGAGGTTACTTTAAACATTAAAGGATTGGGATAAATAGAGTGATTGAAGAAGAGCAATGTAATTGATCAGAGGAATCACTTTCTACCTGCAGAGTTGATAAGAAAGCAGCTCAACAGACAGAAAGTGGATCAAATAGTCTCTCCTGTAGGAGTGTGTTAAAGGGCAGCTCCCAGGGCTCCTGTCTCACCAGCAGCTCTCTCAGCACTCAAGGAAACCACAAGAAAAACATCAAAACCAAAGCAGATATGGAAAAACCGAAAGGCTCCCTGGTAAGTACTGCACCATCCTGGTTATAAACTGTTAGGTCCCTATATGGGCTAGTTGGGTTCTGTCTACTTTTCACTGATGAAAATACAGGCAAGAGATGACCAAGAAAGAGAAAGTTAAAGCCAAAGAGAAGAGAGAGAGAAGTCATGGAGACACTGTAACAGAATGATGGCAGCCAGACTGGAAGGGTCCCAGCTCCCTCCACCCACGCTGCTTTCTTTTGTAGCTCTCTTTTCAGAACCTTGGTGTGATCACAGGGCAGGCAGTGATGCTGTGGGTGTTCACCTTCACGTTGTACCCTCGTGCTGGGAATTCGTTATGGTGATTATTTCCATCATTTCCAGCAACGCAGAAGGGAATGAAAATGATTAGAAAAAATAAAAGTGCAAAACAATTTTAGAGAATATTGCCTATTTTGATGATTTGATTTAAGCATTTCCCCTTTTTTCCTTAAGTTGTTTATACTGATTAATCCTACCTAAGATAGAAGGAGTTAAGATTCAAGGTATCGTTTTTGGAACTTGACTCCCTATCATTTTGTTTTTTAACTATGAGGTTCAGAACTCAGGGGGTAATTTCCTTTTAAAAAAATGAATAAAAGATGTTTCCCCAGGATATGCTAGTTTCAAATATTTTTGTTTTAAAATTATCTTAAATTGAACTTCCTCTCCTTAAATTCTTTCTGTTCTTGCATCATTGATCTTGTGATATTCATTGTTCCTTTATGGAAACTTTAAAGCACTCAAACAAAAAAAAATCTCTTTTCAGAATTACCATATCCATATATTTGTGTACTCATAATAAAAGATTGTAAAATATACTATGTACTACCTTTTTTCTTTCCTTTTTCAGGAAAACCTGAAAAATTTAGGAATTAGTCATGTTTTTCTGGAGTGGTTCAAGGATAGAGGAGATTTTAGTAGTAATCCGATTTGACATTATTATTAATTATTAGTTAATAATAATTAAACTCTAGGGTTCCTTAAAATTTCACTTTAATTTGAAACAAATGTACACTTAAATGCTTTTTTTTTCCAAACACCTCTTTACTGTAAAAAGCTACAAGGTCTTTTTTTTCAGACTCTGAAATGGTATGCAGACTATGTTCTTTGCAAAAGTTTTTTTTCTTTCCCCTTATTCTTGCTCTTGGCTTCCATGATATCACCCTTTCTTGAAAACGTAGATGTCCCTTGCATTATAAAATCTCAAATTAGAAGTGTATCTAAGGCTGCCCTTGTAGTGTCACTGAAAGAAAGAGAGAGAATAAATGTGTGGAAATATGCAATATGCTGGAAATTCAATCCAGCTGATCTAAAACTTTGATAGCCTGGCAGAGCCCCTTATCAGAGGCACTCAATTTAACTATGCCCCATTTAAGATGGTTCTGACAGCTTGGGGTATATCTTCACTGTACAAAAATACCAAAAAGGAGGGGGGGGAAACAACTCTGTTTGGCTTTTACAATTTCATTTTTACTTTCCTATTACTTCCTAATGGGAAAGTAATTTGCCTTGCTCTCTCATTTTCAGTCTTTTACAATGTAGTAACAAGTTTCGTTTCGTCTTCCCAGAGTATCTGCAAGAAACACTCTTATTGTTTTCTGAGAACAAGGATTCCCTAACCACTCCAAGTATATATAATCCATCAGCTGTTAGTCACTCAGTCATGTCTGATTCTTTATGACCCCATGTGCTGTAGTCCTCCAGGTTCCTCTGTCCATGGAATTTTCCAGGCAAGAATACTGGAGTGAATACTGAATACTGAAGCCATTCCCTTCTTCAGGGGATTTTCTTGACCCAGGGATTGAACCTGGGTCTCATAGACTAGTTTTTTAGTTAGCTGCAAGAGGAAATTAAGACATGCTGGGAAGCTTTCAATATAAAGAAATATTATTAACCTAGATAGTTGACATGCTAGTCATTTTTTCAGATGTAAAATGCAATTTTTTTCATCTCTATGATTATCAACATGGATTGGACTAAAATTACTAATTCCAGAAAGGACAATGGCCATAATCCCCTTTGGGACTATTAAAAGAATAGCAGTGAAAACCTATTTATTATATGTTATCAGCCTATATGGAAAGGAAATTAGATGCAAAATAAGATACATTCTAATACCAGAGCACACTGATGTGAATGCTCATTAACCTTTTAAAATCAAGAGTTTAAGGGAATTTTCCTCTACTAGGGCTCAAGGTAAATTTGCTATCTGCTTCTTGTGTTACAAGTGTGTTGCAAAAAATTCTTCTCACAGTAGTTATTTTGCGTGAAAGCAATAGCATACTTTTTCCCTGAATAAAATCACTCTTCAAAAATCATACCAAGAACTTCCCTGGAGTTCCAGTGGTTAAGATTCTGTGCTTCCACTGCTGAGGATATGGGTTCCATCCCTGGTCAGGAACTAAGATTCTGAATAATGTGAGATGCAGCTCCCCCAAAAATTGTTATGCCATAATATACCTTCATCCTTGCCCTTTACAAACTAAGACTATATATAATCATGAGAGTCCTAAAGCTTTTTCATTATTTTAATCTGTGTCTGTATGTTCAGTCACTCAGTTGTAACTGACTCTTTGCAACCCCATGGACGGCAGCCCACCAGGCTGCTCTGCTGCTGCTACTGCTGCTAAATCACCTCAGTCGTGTCCAACTCTGTGTGACCCCATAGACGGCAGCCCACTAGGCTGCCCCGTCCCTGGGATTCTCCAGGCAAGAACACTGGAGTGAGTTTCCATTTCCTTCTCCAATGCATGAAAGTGAAAAGTGAAAGTGAAGTTGCTCAGTCGTTTCCGACTTAGCGGCCCCATGGACTGCAGCCTACCAGGTTCCTCCTTCCATGGGTTTTTCCAGGCAACAGTACTGGAGTGGGGTGCCATTGCCTTCTCCACCAGGCTGCTCTAGCCATGGCATTTTCTAGGCAAGAATACTGGAGTGGGTTGCCATTTCCTTCTCCAGGGGATCTACTTGACACAGGGATCAAACCTGAGTCTCTTGTGCTGCCAATCCGCATTGACAGGCAGGTTCTTTACTACTGCTCCACCTGGGACACCTTTATTTTAATCTATAGTAATATAATAGAAAAATTATTTCTGTAATTTAACAAGTCCCTGTATGTAGCACACCTCTACTTAATTCGTTGGTGACTGCATATCCATTTTCAAGATTGCTAGATGCTTTCTAAAATATGTGTAAAAATCCCTTATTAACACTTTACCGAATTAAATATTTTCTGTTTTCAGAGCCTTAATTAAAGGCTTATGTCCCCATTTATGGCATGATTTACAGCCCACTTAGCTCTAATTTTTGTGTAATTTTGACAAGGGCCATATTACTTTATACTTTTACGTAAATTATGCAAAATCATTATAAGAGGGGAAAAAGGCATCCCCGGAAAAGATTGCATCAGTCTTAAGTAAATAAGTCAGAAAGAAATGCATTCTCCTTTGTATAGGTTGTAGATCCTTCCTTTCTATGAATTTAGATAATTTTCTGAAATGAGAAGTCTCAAAGGAACAGATCCTATTTAACTGTCACTGGACAAAATAAAAATCACTAACAAAATTAACAAGATCATATACCTGGAAAGAGAAGGCCATTTTAATATGGGTATTTTAATTTAAATTATGAGTATTCTCTTTACCTAGTGTCACATAGGCTGGAAAAAATCACATATGCTAATAATAAAGTATCAAATTCAACCCCATTAAGGTTGTGGTGATGAAGTAGTATAAAATAGTACAATAATTACACAAATTGTTATCATCTTATTAAGTTCTGCAAAATTTTATAATTTCAACATCTTTAATTGAACACTTCTGTTCTAAATACTATTTGGATGCTAATAAGAAGCATGCCTATTTTACCCTCCTCCTGCAAAGCTTTCTAAATGACTGACTTTCTAAAGGTAATGCCTTCCAGAAGTTTTCCCTCCAAAGATCACTTCTCTCATCTCACAGAGGTTCATTATGTTCTTTTCCTTTTCAATGAGCTTTAACATCAAAATGTTGTTTTCTGGGAAAGCAATTCATGTTAGGATGATTCAAAGAAGAAATATACACAGAATTCTAAGTGAAGGATGTCCCCAAATACTGGATTTTATTCTGCAATTATGTAGATATTTGTCAGCAGTGAATTATTTTTTCCCTGTTTCCTCTTGTGTCCTTTGTAACTCATTCCTCCCAGCCTTTTCTAATGGGAGAGGTTAATAGAATATAATGGGCACAGTGACATTTAATAGTTACTTGTTAGACACTGGTATTTTTTTTTTTTTTTTTTTGGAAACTGGTATTTAGTAAGCTCTTGACTACAACTGCAGAGCTCAAAAGATGGGCAAAAGTTGAAGGTACATGCACCATTAGAAGATGCCCAAAGTACTGGCAGCAAACTGAAACCAAATTAGCCCACATTCGGAACTTCCCTGCCGGTCCAGTGGTTAAGACTAGGTGCTTTCAATGCAGAGGGTATGGATTCTGTCCCTGGTTGGGAAACTAAGATCCTGCATGCCCCATAGTGTGGCCAAAAGAAAAAAGCCCGTACTTGTTGTCCATGAATCTCTTGCCATTAATACTTCTTACCAAGTGGGACATTACTGACTTTGATTTGTATCTGTTTCTGGTAGAGCAATGGCTGAAGAAATTCTAAATCTCTAAACACCATTGTTTGCTGAATCAGACTTTTTGGTTTTGTGACCATTCCCATCCATGAAGTGCTTTGCCACATGAAGAATTCACTTTGACAAATTCTTCCTCTTAAGCTGGCAGCCCTTTGCCTCCTAGAAGTTCCACAACCTTTTGCCAACATCCAAACCCTGTGTGATCAAGAATGAAAATTAATTTTAATTTCAGCCTATGAAAAATATAATTAGCAAGGGGAATCTGCTGCCAAAATAAATTATGCCCCTCATTTCCATAGGCAAATGGATTTTTTTAATTACTCACCACTTTGCATTGAAATCTATTTGTATGGATAATTAGAGCTGACAAGTGTGCCATTCTAAGACACTACCCTATTTTCCATTCCTTTGTTGATTCTTCATCCATCCCCTTCCAATTCAAAATTTCCCCTCATGGGTCATCTGCTCCTCATGGATCATTAGCCCAGAGGAGCTGAAGGAACTAGAGGCCTGAATACAAGCCCAGTTCCTCTGATAAATACCCAAGAGGCCACATTTAGCATTTGCTGTTAAGCACTTAATTCCCTAGAAAAGTTCTGACAAGGAGCTAACAGGTAGGACCTCAAGATGGTTTTATTTTCCTTCTTAAAAATGATACTTGAACAGAGGTGGTAGTGAAGTTCCACAGAAAACATTGGGAAGAGAAACAGGGCACTTATACACACACACACACAGAAAATTTTTTCTTACTCTTAAATGAAAATATGGTTTTTGTGTATTTGGAATACTGCCTACCTAATTGCTAGACACTAAGAAAGATACAGTAGTTCTTGGTAAGTTCTGGAAAGGATGAGTGTGACCATATGGTACACTCTGAAAAAATTAAATTACAGTGATGAATAGGGGTCAAGAGTGCCCATTCTTAAAACTGAAATTCTTTTATAACCTTGAAGAGATCACCAACCCTCTCTAAGCCTCTTTTGCTTTATCTCCCAAGATGATAACCTCATTCTAATTATTGGATTCTTTTGTTCAGTATTTCATAGACTGACGGAGATGTTGACTCACCCACCTTGCAGCACCCCATTCAAGTTTAAAATTGGTTGGTTTAGAAAAACCTAAAGGAAATACTATTTTACATAACAGGTGTGGGAAAATATGGAGCATCCTGTTATAAGTGCTGGAATGGTTTGAAAATATAAATAGACTTCCTTGATATTTCTATAAATGAGGATAGAAATTTCCTGTTGAATTCTTAATGGAAATGAAGGTGTTTGGATCTCCCTCCTTTTGGGTTTCTTGGCAGCTTTGTTACAAGAGGTCACTGAGCTAGGGGAACTTTGGAAGGCAAATAAGTAACATAGTCTTGATGATGCTCACAGAGATGTTCCTACCTGCCTTCCATAAATACTAGAAACAGAGCTGGTTGATCGTGGTCTTCTTCCCTTACTCCCTAACTCCCTTCCTCCAGATGTGCTAACAAAACAGTGCCAACAGCAGACAGATGATGGGGAGAGAAAGAGATGAAGCATGGCCTCTGGATACTCAGCCCTTAGCACACTCTTCTTGTGAGGGTTCAGATAGCCGTTGACAAACCCCCTTGAGTGTGCCATCTTCTAGCTATTAGTATGTGTGGATCATGCACCAGTTACTTCTGTTATTGGGGCCACAGTCATGAAATGTAAATAATTGGTCTTATTCCATGAATTATAAAAAGTAAGAGGTAAAAAGTAGAAATCTAAGTCTAGCTCAAGGTCAGTTTACAAGTATATGACTTTCTATATTGTAAGTATAAAATAATGGTTTCTCAGCCTTCAACTCGAACCCCTGAACAAATTCACTGACAACCTCTAGTGAACCCCCAGTGCATTCATTGCACAGTTCACATGACTATCACTGGGTGGCTGGAATGCACTCTCAAAGAGATATTCAGGACCATTCTGCCAAGGACCATAGCTATCTTGACTTTCTGGCCAAGTCTACACTGACATTGTTCAGTGGAAATTTGAGAATAACAAAATTTCACCAAATGAACACAAATCTGAAACCAGATTTGCTGTGTTTGAATCCGGGTTTCACCACCTGGACAACTGCTTATCTTTTCTGTTTCTTCAGGGCCCTTATCTCCAAAATGGAGCTAACAATAGCACTTAACCTCTTAGCATTGTGAGGGTTATGAGAGAATAGGTGTGGGGAACCTAAACAGCTCCTGATGCATAGTAGTTAAGCATTGGCTGTTTTTATTACTACTGCTACTAGACTGGGAAGTACGGGACATGAGTTGTATTTCCAGTGTTGGCATTTATGGTATCTTTAAAGAAAGTTGCTGGATTTCAAAATTCTCATTTGTGAAATACTGTGATTTTATTAGATTCTTGCTCAAGTTCCATTTGATACTCCTCTGAATATCCCAGCTGAAATATAAGGAGGATGTTTTTGACCTGAAAAAAATCTAAATAAATTTGTCACCATCCTAGTTCACTGAGCACGCATCATAGTCACCTCACATTTCATTCTGGAAAGAGCAAAAACAAAATAACATTTTCTTAGAGCTATATTCTAGGAAAAGGTCAAAAGATCTAAGTGTATTTCTTTATTCTCATTAAAATAACTTGTGGGGTAGTCACTGTCCCTGAAAGAATTATGTTTCCTTAGACTTAATTTTTCCTAACAGCTCTGTGTTACTGACTTTATTAAGTATTAAAAAAAACAAAAGAAGAAGAACCTAAAGCTGTTATCTCGAAAATCTTTGCAGAATCAGATACCATGTAAGAGCTGGGGTTATATTTCTGAAAATATGCTCTTATAATTAAAACTTGTAATAAAGCCAAGCAGTAGAGTAGGGTAAAGTGAAGTAAAGAAAATATGTGTGTATATGTGAACATACACTCAGACACATACATACCCATGTTTGTTATAGAATGCACCAATATTCTGAGGATTACAAAATCAGTTTAATATAACACATAAGAACTCACAGTATTTCCTTGTTTCTGCAGGTAAGAGAGGCAAATGATCACCTGCAAGAGGATGAAGAAGATACAGTCGCAGATTCTGCATTTCAGAGCCATACCATAGGTAAAAATTCATGGCTCCATATGTCTTTAACTGACATTTTCTACATGCAACCTTATTTCAGACAGGGCATGTTCTTAAAGACATGTCTTATGCCCACTTCTACCAGGATAGGATTTTAACTTCTGATACATGGTTATCTTTATCTTAAATATTGGAAACTACCATAAAATACATGGATCAAAGCAGAACCTATGAAGGAAACATAGGTGTTTACAAAGGAATGCAATGCAAACTAAGGTGAGACCTTGTCAATATGCAATGAAAATGATACTGATATAAATAATTTCTGAGGATAAAATCAACTTTGAATTGATCCAGTTTCTATAACTGTCTCAGGAAGCACTACTATTGGCTTGAAATATGGAGCAGCAACTTCTTATATTGAACACTTTTTTAAATTGAATATGTTTTACCCAGAGAACTAAATAGATACTGTTTTTGCTGTTGTTTAGTCACTCAGTTATGTCTGACTCTTTGCAATCTCATGGACTGTAGCCCACCAGGCTCCTCTGTCCATGGGATTTTCCAGGCTAGAATACTAGATTGGGTTGCCATTTCTTTCTCCAGGGGATCTTCCTGACCCAGGGATCAAACCTGTGTCTCCTGTATTGGCAGGTGGATTCTTTACCACTGAACCACCTGGGAAGCCCCAGATTAAGTATTTACAGCTTGCCAAAATCTCCAACTCATTTTCTTTACATTTCTCTAAGAACCCTGATTATAGGTAGTCCTGTCTCAGAGATATATTTGGCTTGTCAGCTCTGTCCTAGAATTTTGCATGAGCCTACATTGAAGGGACTCAGGTTTCTAACACAAAGGAATTTTCCCAGCCTGTTTCCCTCAGCCAGGAGCTAACTGGTAATAGAGTAGCTGTCTATGACTGTGATCCTTGTCAGGAAATAGAAGACGTGATAACAGCTCTAGGCCACCTTGGACGTTTGCAAAATTAATTGTTCCTTGGGCTCTAGAAATAGCTGTGAATGTAAGCATGCTAATTATTTAGTTTTACACAAAACTTCAAAGCATGAAGAGTCATTTTTTCAAATCACATTTGGGTGTATAGACAGTACTGATTGCTGTACTCTGGGGTAGGACGGCCCCACAGATGTCGGTTTCTGTTATCAGTATTCACTACGCCTCTTCCTGTTCTTTCCCTGACTACCTTTAGCTGCCAACTCTCAGCATCTCACCACGCCTGGCTCCATGTTGGTGTGTTTTGCAGCTGTTTTTCTAGCTTACCCAGCTCTCTTCTCCCAGCTACAACTTACAGTTTGTCTCAGAGAGTTATTGTACCCCCAAAGTTTAATAAGATTGGCACACTATTGTTATTCTTTTCTGGTGTAATTGGGAATATAAAAATCTTAACAAACAACAAAATGAGTGGAATCTAAATATTTTTATTCCAGAAAGACATCCTGTAGTACAGTTGTCAATGTAAAATGCTTAAATTAGTATCAATACTGATAGTTAGCTAATATGCAAGTTAAATATTATTCAGCAACCTTCAAAAATGGCACTGTGTAAAGCCCCACTGAGTCATCATTTTTCTATAATGAACCATTCTTGGGCTTTTACAGTAACATATATAAAGCTAGAGGCTGCATTTTGTTCAAGAGAGCTATAGTTATCTGGGTACTTTAGACTAGCAATCCTTTAGATCTATACTGTTTGACATGATAGCCAGTAGTCAAGTGTAGTTGAGACTCAACTTAAATTCATTAAAACTACATAAAATTAAAACTGAATTTTTCAGTTGCATTAGCCACTTTTCAAGTGTTCAATGGCCACATATTCTGTATGGCCTGTATGAACATGTCCATCATCACACAAAATTCTTCTGAAAAGTACTGGTTTAGAATACTCTCCTTGGAAGCAAATTTGAACTCTGTTCCTGATAGAGAACTGACTTGGTCTTCACATAATTGTAGACTCATCTCCTCAAACTAGCGGAGATTGATCTGAACAAGCTGCTATTGGCAGCAAGTAACAACAAAACTGACTAGCCATGACTTAAGTAATAAAGTCACTGAATCATCTTATGTAGTTAAAAGTCTGAAGGAAGGCAAATGTAAAAGAGGAGCAGCAGCTCATCAGTGCTATCTAAAGCCCTGTTTGTTTGGGTTTTTTGGTCCACATCCTTATCACTTCTGGTTGAAAATTGATTCCTACCACTCTAGGCATCCCAGCTATATTCAGGACACAAAGTGTAAGGAAAAGTAAAAACTTTTCAGAATCCTCCCCACTGTAGACTTAATATTACATGTCATCAATGAGAACCAGATCCTAAAGCCAATCCTAGGTGCACAGGAAGCTGGGAAAGTCAGTATGTTGCCTCCTAGCCCCTATTGCATGAGATAGCAGAGAGAAGAGGGGTGAAATGTTCTCTGAGTTCGACAATCAATAAGACAACCAATAATATTACCACAGGCCTTTTAAAAAGTTCATCCATTTCAAGACTGAGTGACATTCTACAAATCAAGTGGTTATTTATTTTTATTGCACAAAAATGACTGAAAAAATATTTTAGCACCCGAAAATCCCCAAGTTCTTCATTTTGTCTAAGCTAAGTCTTATCACGTATCTTCCCAATATTTACAACCATCGTATATTTCCAATTTTCTCAGCAACTGAGCAAATCTAAATACGGTCTTAAAACCAAACAGCTGCTAATATCTTTGACAAAGAACAACAATCAGAAAATCTGTGAAACTGAATGTTTATATTTCTGTGGTTAAGGATAATCATGTCAGTTTAATCAAAATGGTATGAGTTGATTACAAAACAAGACATTGTTAACTTGCTCTATATTGAAATTCAAGATTCATGAATGAAGTAATACAACTAGATTTTTTCTTTAAAATTGCCCTAATAAATATCATACTTTCATGTTAATAAGCAACAAGCAAATGACCATACTAGCCTAATAGAAGTATTAACATGAATGATCACAAACACCAATTGTTCTTTCTTGCTGTTTAACAGATTCACCCAGTGTATTATGCTAATTATCTAATAAGATTAAGTGATCAGTAGGAATTCAAATAACATTACCTCATATTAAAAACATCAGCTAATGATAGCATCAAAAATAATCTCCTAAGAAGAGACAGAGGATTTGGAAATTCCTTTAAAGAGGAAGAGATGTCTTTTGAAGAATTTGAGGAAGAAGCGAAGCAGAATTAAATGATAACCAAGCAATCAAGGCTGCATGGTAAACTCTTGTGAAGTGAAAGATGTGTGGTATTTCCCCAAATCTAAAAGAGTTGTTATGGAGTGAAGTCTGCATGCTCAACACACAGTGAGGCCGACAAGGCGAAACATCCGAGTTTGGAGCAGAGAAAGGTTTATTCCAAGGCCCTGGGTTTCTTGTGCCTAATAAGACCCCAAACTCCTGGATGGGTTTCAGCAAAGCACTTTTAAAGGCCAAGAGAGGGAGAGGGAGGGCTGTGGTTAGTTGTTGCAGACTTCTTGGTCTTGGAATCAAGACCGAGACTGACTTTGTTCTTGCAGCTGTCCACATAGGTCAGATCACAATATTCCTTTTAAACCTCCAATAAGACAAATATTATTCTCTGTTCTGCAACATTTTATCTCTGTATGATTGGACCCTAAAAGGTCAGAGTCGTGAGAATAGGCAATTCTATATATTTCAAGGTATAGGTAACTGTGCTTTTATAGAAGGTGCAGAGCCAGCATGACTAAGCTTGAGAAAAAGAATGGACCTAATATGGAGTCAGATTTGTTCTTCCCTGTTACAGAGTTACAAAGAATAATTTGTCCAGTAGCACAGTGGGCAAATGTTCCAGTGCCTCATTGTGGAACACAATTTGTTTACTCTCCCTTATTGGCTACGTATACTCCTAGTCTCTTCTAAAGGACCCCTTCTGTCTCCCACGACCAGAGGAGAGTGTGACAGGGGATGTGGTCTAGTTCTGAGTATCTTGAGGATCAAGTTTTCTTTGTTTAGCTCTGTGAAGTTGCCTTGGTGCTGTCCTCCCCAACTCAGTAACTGCCTCCAAGAGCTTTCCTATTGTCCTTCTTCATCACTCCCAAATAGTCTTATAGCAGCTAATATATTAGCAGGAGGATTATGGATGCTCAGTAAGCACCCACTTTGACTTACTTAACAGACCATGCTGCTGCTGCTGTCACTTCAGTCGTGTCCGACTCTGTGCGACCCCATAGACTGCAGCCCACCAGGCTCCTCCAACCCTGGGATTCTCCAGGCAAGAACACTGGAGTGGGTTGCCATTTCCTTCTCCAATGCATGAAAGTGAAAAGTGAAAGTGAAGCCGCTCAGTCATGTCCGACCCTCAGTGACCCCATGGACTGCAGCCTACCAGGCTCCTCGGTCCATGGGATTTTCCAGGCAAGAGTACTGGAGTGCATCACTTTATTTCCATTTCCCCAAGGTGTCTTGCTTTCTTATTCCTTGTTTCCATATAAACTTTAGGTGTCTAATCTGGTAAACTTACGCATGTCCGTAAGTTAGATTAAACAGCTATTTTTTTTTTTTTTTCAGATGATGTATTTGCATTATAACAGGGACTCAAGAAAAATTTTACCTCTAGTTAAGAGGAACTCTGGGGAAGTAACATTTCAGGCACACACTGATTTGAGCAAATTATAGGGTGAAGAAGAAAGGACAGGAATTAACCTGACTTCAGACAATGAAGAGTACAAGAAGCAGTGTAGCGAGGAAATGAGTTATTTTGCTGAATATAACCCTTCTTTGCGTAATGGCCTGCCTGAAAGTGAAGAAGTAAGACAAGGCCATGCTGAGCCAAATAGAGAAGATTTGAATCTCCTGGTGCAATGGCCATTTTTACCTCTGTAGCACATAGAACTTGCTCTTGTAAGTTCTTACTGTCCAACCATAAAGTACCTAATCCATGGTAGTAATGTGTCTGGTCTGGAGTCTGGTAGAAATAGAAGGGATAAAAGAGTCAAATGATTTATAGTTATCATTGTTGAGGAATCTTTACACCAGATTGCAACGAAGGGCAGCAAATGCAGCATCTCTTTTACGCAGTAGAAAAGAGAAGACCTGAGCTGTTGTTGATATATCTGTATCTGTGGTTCTTCAAGTGATAGGGAGGGTCTCACAGATTCTTGAATCAAGTACCTCAGTTACCTGGAGAACAAGAACATGAGCCTAGATATTTATCTCATCTGAATGAAAAGAACTCCAAAATCTGTTCAATACTTTATTGTATTAAAGTCCTAATGTGATTTGTTTAGGAGCTTCTCGGATGGAACAGCAGTAAAGAATCCGCCTGCTAATGCAGGAGACACAGACACAGTTTTGATTCCTGGGTCGGGAAGACCCACTAGAGTAGGAAATGGCAACCCACTCCAGTATGCCTGCCTGGAAGATCCCATAGACAGAGGAGCCTGGCGGGCTGCAGTCCATGGGGTCCCAAAGAGGTGGACACGACTGTGCGACTGAGCACACGCACACAGTATGGTCAATGGTGGTTGTCCATACATGGATTATACAGTTTCAGTTAGCTAGTTCACAGTTATTTTTCAATCCAAGACTGGATTTCCCTAATTGTTAGCACCAGTAGGATTAGGTTCATATGGGAGGGAAAGAAACTCAAATTACAGTAATTTATTCGAATAAGAACAGAAATTTCTTTCTGTCACACATGACAGGCCACAGGGAGGTGGGTCAGGCTGATGGCACAGTCTCAGCCTCCTCCTTTTTCATTTCTCTGCTTCATATGGTTTCCATTCCCAAGGCCACTTTCTGGCTCAAGAGGACTGTTAAAAAACCATCCTTTATGTCCACTTTCCAACCCACAGGAAGGAAGAGCGATGAGGAAGGGTATGGTCCATCCCTTTAAGAATACTTCCCATTGCTTGACCCATCCTTTGGGTAGCACTCCATTGGCTGGCACTTAGTCACACAGAAGAAACATTAATCCAGGCAGGAGGACATAGGTCCAGAAAAACAAACTAAAAATAAATGGAGGTTCTCGTAACTCTGGAAGAAAAAGACAATGAATATTAGAGGACATGTAGCAATCTAACCTGCTGCTTGCCCCCTACCAAGGTTATCTTCTTGATAGTAACAAATAAATTTTCGCTGTCATTTAAGAAGACCATAGGAAAATAAATTTGAAGAGTTGTTGGGAAAGATGTAATTAATTTCAATGATTTATGCTAGTTTTGCATAATCTGAACTACCACTGGTCTCTATTTGTACACTTCACTTTGACTAACTTTTTGAGGAAATGTATTGAACTTTAATTAGTTTGCCACCACCATATTTATGACCATATCACTGGTTAGCCACAAAGTTTAGAGGTTCAAATAAATTTTCTATGGAGTACAGTGCAGCTAGAATTTTCCTTTCTCTAAAATTAAAACCAGTAGGGCACCAGGGCTTCCAGTACTGTAGCTGCCAATCAATTAAACTCCTTGATAATTATCTGTCTTATTTCAAGACTATTACTAATTTTCCCCACTGAGAAAATTTGACAAAGTTTAGAAATTTAATGTAAAGGGAATGACTTTCATATTACAAATTAAAATATCTCAGAAAGTTGATCAGATTTTCACAGCTTTTTGAGTGGAAGACTATTTGAGTCAAATGGCACATTTTGAATAGCATGCTGATATGTGTAGGCTTAACTGTAGAAAGAGTGAGCTGCTGATCATCAAAACAAATGTGAGGGGGAAGTATAAAGGTTCTCAATAGCAATTTTGATAGATAATGTTCTGTTGACTAGTAACAGATTGGTTCTGAACTGGAAACTGCATGGATAGTGGTGACTATGGATGAGGAATAGGAGGAGTGATTTTACATAATTTAAATTGTTAATACATCCCAGGATGATAATATTTCTGCATTTCCAAATATTACAAATGGCATTTCAGAGATATTACAGAGTAATAGCTTGGCCGTGGAAGCTTCTATTGTGGCTGCACTGAGTTCGTCCATTTATATTGACAAGCAACAAACTTCCAAGGGAAAGCTTTGCATCTGGAAGCCTGAAATATAAATCCCACGTGTCATGAAGGTAGACTCATGGAAACAGAACCATGTGGTTCCTTCTGGTTAAAAATGACTGAAAATAGTAATATCAATTCCCATCCATTGAATATCTCTTTTTTTTATCAAGCCCTATGCTTAGAACATTACCTATAATCCTTGTTTCACTCTCTCGTGGCTAGTTCTCTGGTTTTGTCATCTATACACTTGCTCCTTGAGTGTTTCTCTCTAAATACCAGAGGTAATCATGAATGAGGCTTTGGTGGAGAGTTCTATATTGGTGGTGGTGTTCAGTCACTCAGTCGTGGAGAACTCTTTGCAACCCCACGGAAGCAGCACGCCATATTTCCCTGTCCTTCACCATCTCCCAGAGCTTGCTCAAACTCATATCCATCGAGCCTGTGAGGCCATCCACCATCTCATCCTCTGTCATCCCCATCTCCTCCTGCCTTCAATCTTGCCAAGCATCCAGGTCTTTTCTCATGAATCAGCTCTTTGCATCAGGTGGCCAAAGTATTGGAACTTCAGCTTCAGCATCAGTCCTTCCAATGAATATTCAGGACTGATTTCCTATAGGATTGACTGGTTTGACCTCCTTACAGTCCAAGGGACTCTCAAGAGTTTTCTCTAACACCACAGTTCAAAAGCATCAATTCTTTGGCACTCAGCCTTCTTTGTGGTCCAACTATCACATCCACACACGACTACTGAAAAAAACCATAGCTTTGCCTATATGGACCTTTGCTGGTAAAGTAATGTCTCTGCTTTTAATATGCTGTCTAGGTTGGTCATAACTTTTCTTCCAAGGAGCAAGCGTCTTTTAATGTCATGGCTGCAGTTACCATCTGCAGGGATTTTGGAGCCCAAGAAAATAAAGTCTCTCACTGTTTCCATTGTTTCCCCATGTATTTCCCATGAAGTGATGGGAATGGATGCCATGATCTTTGTTTTTTTAATGTTAGTTTTAAGCCAGCTTTTTCACTCTCCTCTTTCACTTTCATCAAGAGTCTCTTTAGTTCCTCTTCACTTTCTTCCATAAGTGTGGTGTCATCTGCATATCTGAGGTTGTTGATATTTCTCTTGGCAATCTTGATTCCAGCTTGTGCTTCCTCCAGCCCAGCATTTCGCATGATGTACTCTGCATATAAGTTAAATAAGCAGGGTGACAATATGCAGCCTTGACGTACTCCTTTCCCAAATTGGAACCAGTCTAGTGTTCCATGTCCAGTTCTAACCGTTGCTTCTTCACCCGCATACAGGTTTCTCAGGAGGCAGGTAAGGTGATCTGGTATTCCCATCTCTTTAATAATTCTCCACAGTTTGTTGTGATCCACACAGTCAAAGGCTTTAGCATAGTCAAAGAAGCAGAAGTAGATATTTTTCTGGAATTCTCTAGCTTTTTCTATGATTCAGAGAATGTTGGCAATTTGATCTCTGGTTCTTCTGCCTTTTCTAAATCCAGCTTAAACATCTGGAGGTTCTCAGTTCATGTACTGTTGAAGCCTCCTTAGGAGAATCTTGAGCATTATTTTGCTAGTGTGTGAGATGAGTGCAATTGTGCAGTAGTTTGAACATTCTTTGGCATTGCCTTTCTTTGGGATTGGAATGAAAACTGACCTTTTCCAGTCCTGTTGCCACTGCTTAGTTTTTCAAATTTGCTGTCATATTGAGTGCAGCAATTCCACTGCATCATCTTTTAGGATTTGAAATAGCTCAGCTGGAATTCCAGCACCTCCACTAGGTTTGTTCACAGTGATGCTTCCGAAGGCCCATGTGACTTCGCACTCCAGGATGTCTGGCTCTAGGTGAGTGATCACACTAACGTGGTTATCTGGGTCATGAAGATCTTTTTTGTATAGTCCTTCTGTGTATTATTGCTACCTCTTCTTAATATCTTCTGCTTCTGTTAGGTCCATGCCATGTCTGTCCTTTATTGTGCCCATCTTTGCATGAAATGTTCCCTTGGTATCTCTAATTTTCTTGAAGAGATCTCTAGTCTTCCCATTCTATTGTTTTCCTCTATTTCTTCACATTTTTCACTTAGGAAGGCTGTCTTAGCTCTCCTTGCTATTCTTTGGAACTCTGCATTCAAATGGATATATCTTTCCTTTTCTCCTTTGCCTTTAGCTTCTCTTCTTTTCTCAGCTATTTGTAAGGCCTCCTCAGAAAACCATTTTTCCTTTTTCATTTCTTTTTCTTGGGGATGGTTTTGATCATTTCTCCTGTACAATGTTATGAACCTCTTTCCATAGTTCTTCAGGCACTCTATCAGATCTAATCCTTTGAACATATTTGTCATTTCCACTGTATAATCATAAGGGATATAATTTAGGTCATACCTTAATGGCCTAATGGTTTTCCCTACCTTCTTCAATTCAAGTCTGAGTTTGGCAGTAAGGAGTTCATGATCTGAGCCACAGTCAGCTCCTGGTCTTGTTTTTGCTGACTGCATAGAGCTTCTCCATTTTCAGCTGCAAAGAATATAGTCAATCTGGTTTCAGTAATGACCATCTGGTGATGTCCATGTGTATTCTCTTGTGTTGTTGGAAGAGGGTGTTTGCTATGATCAGTGTGTTCTCTTGGCAAAACTCTATTAGCCTTTGCCCTGCTTCATTTTGTACTCCAAGATCAAACTTGCCTTTTACTCCAGATATCTCTTGACTTCCTACTTTTTCATTCCAGTCCCCTATGATGAAAAAGACATCTTTTTTTGGTATTAATTCTAGAAGATAGGTCTTCGTAGAACCATTCAACTTCGGCTTCTTCAGCAATAGAGGTTGGGGCATACACTTGGATTACTATGATATTGAATGGTTTCCCTTGGAAATGAACAGCGATCATTCTGTCATCTCATTTTTGAGATTGCATCCAAGTACTGCATTTTGGACTCTTTTGTTAACTATGAGGGCTACTCCATTTTTTCTAAGGGGTTCTTTCCCACAGTGGTAGATATAATGGTCATCTGAATTAAATTCACCCATTCCAATCCATTTTAGTTCACTGATTGCTAAAATGTTGATGTTCACTCTTGCCATCTCCTGTTTGAACACTTCCAATTGACCTTGATTCATGGACCTAACATTCCAGGTTCCTATGCAATATTGTTCTTTACAGCATCAGACTTTACTTTCACCACCAGACACATGCACAACTGTGCATTGTTTCCACTTTGGCCCAGCCTCTTCATTCCTTCTGGAGCTATTTCTCCACTCTTCTCCAGGGACATATTGGGCACCTACCAACCTAGGGAGTTCATCTTTCAGTGCCAGATTTTTTTGCCTTTTCATACTGTTCAGGGGGTTCTCAAGGCAAGAATACTGAATTTGTGAGCATGTTGGTAGGCTATATCAGTCACTCAGTAGTGTTCAGTTCTTTGCAACCCAATAGACTGTAGCCCACCAGGCTTCTCTGTCCATGAAATTTTCCTGCCAAGAATCCTGGAGTGGGTTGCCATTTCCTCCTCCAGGGGATCTTCCTGACCCAGGAATAAAACCCTTGTCTCCTGCATTGGCAGGCATATTTACCATTGAACCATCCGGAAAGCCAGTTTGTCAGCATACCAGATCATAGTTTATGACTCCCCCTCTTATGTTTCTTTTTTTTTTTCCACTAGAGAGAGAGAGAGCTGTAGACTTTGAGTTGAAAGTGTGATTTTTTTACTGCTATAAAATATTTCTTCTATAAATTGCACCAGTGAGCTGAGTTCTGTGTAGTTCAACAGGCCTGTATTGAGCATCTTCTTCCAGCCATGTCCTATGTTAGAGGTTGGAGATACGGAGGTGAATGAGACATAGAACACACTCTATGAACTCCAGTCAAGTAAGGAAACAGAGACGCAAACAAATAATTCTGATACAGTATGGTCACAAATAAGATGAAAGCATGCTCTTCATACATATGCATTGAGTGCATTGAGCAGCGTGTCAAGACCCTCTTTGGTGAAGCCAGGCATTCTGATGTCTATCTGTAAGGAAAAGATAAGAGTGAGGGTAAGATACTGAATTTTAAGAGCATTTGCCATTTATACCAGTGGTTCCCAAACTCAAATCACAAGGTCTAGGGAGGAGAGCCAGTCATTAGTATGTACATCCCTAGGTGATGCCAGTGTGTGCAGCAAAGTTTGGGAACCACTTTCCTAAGGAGTAGGATTTCATCAGCAAAGGGGAGAGAGATATTCTTAAACTCGAGGTAAACAGCATATTCAAAGACCTGGGCATAGGAATATGGCACACCATAGGGAAGGGAGTCAACAAATGACCAGCTTGGCTAGAGTAGAGGGTAAGTTTTAAGGATGAAGTACAGATAGAAGCGCTTTTGTAGGATGGGACCAGATTATGGGAAACTTGAAAGCCAAGCCTACATGTTTGAATTTAATCCTACAGACAACACACAGACAGTGGGAAAAAAAATTTAAAGACCAACACAATAAGAAGTGGCCATCCAATCACTATGATGCTCATGCTTTGACTTTCAAAACAAAAATATGTCTTCATTTTCTCTCCCTTAGCCTTGGACCAGCCAAATATACATCCTGTTTTCTCACAAGGGATATGCCATGATGAGTAGAGTTATATAGTCCTGTAAAAGGATGGACTGCCAAGGTTACTACAGAGTTGCTCCAAAAGAACTCTCCTGGAAATCTATCAGGGTAGGAAATGTATTAGGATATTTATTACATAAATATCGTACCCACTGAGTGCAAGTGCTCAAGTCTCTTATTATATAATACAGCTGGTGTATGGGAAGGGTACCCACTGAGTGTCACTGACTGATAACCTCAATGCGTCTCTCAGATTAGCACCAGCAAGACCCTAGAAAAGTGAGCCCTGAGGCTTGTCCATCCTCCTGCCAGGGAACTGAGAAGCACAAGAAGGCATGCTTGGGCGTTTAGGAGAGGTAAGGATGGTGCTCTTCCGACAGGGATGCCAGCTGCCAGGGCAGAGGCAGACATGAAGCCCCAGGGGGTGGCACGGGCTAGTAGGGCAAAAGATCCCACAGAACAGGTGATAAGTGGGCATGTTAAATAAGTTTCGTCTTTTTTCTCCCATGTTTTTTCCAAGGCCTGTTGCTGTAGAGGCCCCATGTCTGGGGAATCAGAAATAGCCGTATAGTTCCCTCAGTTTCTTGTTGTTCAGTCATTAAGTTGTGTCTGACTCTCTGCATCCCCATGAACTACAGCACACCAGCCTTCCTTGTCCTCTACTATCTCCTGAAATTTGCTCAGATTCATGTCCACTGAGTGCAATTGCTATATATACCCAGAAGTGGAATTGCTAAACCACATGATAGCTCTGTTGTATTTGGAAATAAAATCACTATCTCAAAGAGGTAGCTGGACCCCTAGGTTCACTGCAGCATTATTCACAATAGCCAAGGTAGTATTGATCTGTTGATAGATGAACGAATAAAGGATTTGTGGTATGTGTGTGCGTGTGTAGATGTGTGTGTGCACGTATGTATAGTTTTATAGTCTTCAGTTTACTTGTAGAGCCTTACCACACTATTGTTTCGTTTTCGCTCACTGTACAAATAGAATCATACTGTAAATATTCTGCTAGGTTGGCAATGTTGTTTTTGGAATGAATTAGTGATGGTCCCTGCAGTTGTAGTTCATTCATTTTCATAGTTGTATAGTCTTCCATAGCAGAGAAATTTCAGATTTTATTTATTCTTTCTAATGTTAATAAACATTTGGGTTGTTTTCCATTTTTTGCTATTATGACAGTGTTGCTAGTGTCACTGTGATGCATATTCCCTGACATACTTACCGAGGGTTTTTCTAGGTATGCATAGTAATAACTTTTTACATCATAAACCAGTATACCTCTGCATGTGTACCTATACATAACTGTAATCCAATGTTATATTCTTTTTTGCTAATTTGAAAACCACAGTAAATTACTAAGTAGCATGAAATCCAACAATGGGTTTCCTTATGGAGGGGAAGTGGTGGGAGAAGGATGTAGTGGAAGGGGTTCAAGAGTGGCTTAAAAACACTGAGTTGTTGACCTTAGAGTTGGGATGGATTCATCTCATCACAGGGCTCCTTAAGAGTGAGAGGAGGAATCAGAAGAGGGCCAGAGAAAAAGCTGTATCAACGGAAACAGGGTCAAGAAGGTGCATTCATAATAAAAGAGATGCATTCATAATAAAAGAAACCCATATTAATGGGATCTGAGTCAAACTCAGATCCCTTTTTTTTTTTTTAATTTATCACATTGGAAAAGCTTAAAAAGCTTGAAGACAAAAACTTTGTTGGCAAGGATGTGAGGAAAAAGGCATCGTATACTACAGATGAGAGGGTGCTAGTACAAGCTCTATGGATAAGTTTGCAATATCTAATAAAAGTCACACTTATTTAATGCTATTAAATAGAAATTCCAATCAAATAATTTATCCTACAGACATACTTGCCCATATGAGAAATAATGCATGCACTGAAACGTTGTTTATAGTAATAGGAAAAAATCACGAATGAACCAAATGTTCATTAGTATGGTACTAGTTAAATGTATTCTGATAAAGGAATATAATATAGTTGTAAAAAAGAAATAAGGGGGACTTCCCTGGTGGTCTGGTGGTTAAGACTTCACCTTCCAGTGCAGGGGGTGCAGATTCAGTCCCTGGTAGGGGAGCTAAGATCCCACATGCCTGGGGACCAAAAACCCAAAATTTAAAACACAGCACTATTATAACAAATTCAGTAAAGACTTTAAAAATGGTCCACATCAAAAAAAAAAAAAACTTTAAAACCAAAGAAGGGAGATCTTTACTGATATGAAACAATTTCTGAGATATGTTATTAAATGAGAAGAGCAAGGAACAGAATAGTACCTATAGTATGCTTGAATTTTTAAAAAGTAAAAAGGACTATAACACACAGACATACATAGTTTTTCAAAAGGTAAATGCAAGTGTGAATATGATTTTGTACATGTACACACACGTAATTGTTGGCATGAATAAAACTAATAAAACACAAGAGGCCAGTACTGTTGATTGCCCCAAAGCAGACCTGGGTTTAAAGAACACAAAATGAAAGAATGTTTTCAATATGTGCTGTTTTGTGTCTTTTTAATTTTGCAGTCTTATAGTTCCTTTTTAAAACATAAAATGTAAATTAAAGATTGTGCCTTAAAAAAAAAAACTGAGAGTTAAGATGCATGTATGTATTCTTTTACAGTCGTGGTGATTTAAATGTAACTATTTGCTGTATATACTCTTGTGTTCATAGAGTTCATATTTGTTTTTAAAAGATAAAAAGCAAAGTACAGTCTGAAACAAAGCACGTGTATGGGCTGAATGGGACTTCCTTTTGCCTGGCTGACCTAGATCATCCATCCCCCACCTTCCACACTCTTCCTGTCTGCCCTCTGACCAGCTCATTAGCATCTACAGAAGAGAGGTCAGCCAAGAGAAGAAAGAGCAGGAAAGGACACATCCCTGACCACCCATAGAAAGTTACATCATCAATTCTGAAGCCCATCAGGTGTCTGAGGAGTAAGTTAAAGGTGTCTGAGGAGTAAGAGGTTGTGGACAACTCTTGAATCTTAATCTCTTTGTTCTCCATGTTACCACAGATAATTCTGGGTTGATTAGATGTTATAGATAGGTTGAACTGTCAGTGCCATCAGTGCTGTTGAAATCAGCAGTCCTTCTTAATCTTAAAGATAATAATAAAAAAAAAAAATTAGTAACTGAGAAGCAGCAGTGATTAAAAAAAAAAAACAAAAACTTTTGCCAGACAGGCATTTGTAGCTTTTCAGAAGTCTGTAGTCAAGCTGGGAAGGAAGACACTTTCTTGACTCTAAGAACTCAATCACAGATACTTAGTGAAAAACCATCTCAATTAAGGTGATCTCTATACTCTGTCCACCAGGATTCCCTATGATGTGTCTATTAAGTTTGACACATTCAAGTAAATACCTTAGCTTGAGACAGGTGTAAAGTGCTAGATCAGGTGAGGGCTATGGCAAATTGTGGTGGCAGAAATTGAGTTGTGTAATGAAACATGCAACTGAGGGGAAAAAAGGTGGAAGGGTGATCTTGGGAACAGAATGCTCTTGACTTGAATGAATCCTTAAGAAAGGTGCTAAGTTGCTTCAGTCATGTCTGACTCTTTGCGACCCTATGGACCATAGCCCTCCAGATTTGTCTATGGGGTTCTCCAGGCAAAAATACTGGAGTGGTTTGCCATTTTCTCCTCCAGAGGATCTTCCCAACCCAGGGATCAGACCTGCATCTCTTAAGTCTCCTGCATTGGCAGGCAGGTTCTTTACCACTAGCGCCACCTGGGAAGCCCAGAGAAAAAAGAAAATGAGAGTAAAGAAAGGAAAGCATTGCCGTCAATCTGTTACAGCACAGGGCAGATCTGGGCACTTTTTAATGTCGCAGGCATGCAACTGGGGTGTAACTGCTTCAGAAGAAACACCTTCATTTTTGAAAATGGCCTGAGAAAATAACTCATCAATGTCAGTCTTAATTTTGTTCATCAGCCCATTGATAGAATTTGAGAAGAGTCATTTAGCAATCTTCTTATCAGCGACACAGTGCCTACTCTTCTCGTTTTGCACAGGATCAGATAAAAGGATGATGTTTGCTTTATCTTTGCTTCACCACCCTAGTGCTGCTGCTAAAAGCTTTTCAGGAAGTGGGGAAGAATGAGCTGAGAGGTTACCAGGTTATGAAACATTGTCACAGCCAAGCCAGGAGCATTGAATCAATTTCCAATATGTTTCTTATGTACCTAAAACCTATACTCTGGAGATGTTATTGTTTGATTATAAAAGCATGAGAAATTTGAAGAGAGACTTTCTTGCCACTGTGATAAACAGTCTCTGCCTGTAACTCGATTGTGTCATCTCCCAGATGGAGGGGAAAATGCTTTAAGGTGACTTTCTGCCCATTTGAAACTCATCCGTGCGTTCTGCCTTCAGAGCCCACTCGGAAGGAATTCTGTGTGTATGAGAACGCATTTGGAGTGGGTAGCCACTGCCCTGCTTTCAAATGAGTGGATCGCATTTCCAAAGGTGTCATTTCCCCTTCCTTTTGACCCAGTCATCAAAATGTTTCCAAAAGTATGTGCATATTATTCTTCTTTACAATAGGTCTCTTTTCTATGTAATTCATAATTTAAAAAATGAAAGTACTTCCCTCATGCTGAGTTACATACAATTGAATCTGATTTTAAAAAAGAGGAAAAAATTGATAAGGAGGAGGCGGGTGGGATCCAAAGTCCAGTTTGGGATTTTATGACTTAGTGCACAATGCTGCCTCTCTCTGTTTCTATAATCATCGAATTAAGGGCTTAGATGCTCTCTAATGTTTTTTTTTTCTTGTCCAGAGTTCCCACATTCTGAGGAGGAGGGTATGCCTGAACTCGCACATACCCATCCACGTCAAGTTCCCACCTCCCATGAACTATAGGAAAGTGGGTTTCAATCCCAGGATCTAAGCAAACTAGAAAAGTTGCAAAGCTTATCTAGCGATTTCTGGGCAGGCCTCAGACCCCCTTCGTAACAGTAGCGTCACCACCGGGTATTTGCTTAGACTTTTGCATCTTTGAGAGTGCTTCACTGGTCTCCTCAACAGAGTCTCCCAGTCTGGGGTTGGCAGTCACATAAGGCAATCTCCATTTCCCTCTTTGCCATCTAACAGATACTGTGACCGTGAGTAAGTTCCTTCCTTACTTGAGTAAACCTCCTTCCCTCATGTGCCAAATGGAGAGCATAGCAAGACCTACTCTGAAGTATTGTTGAGAGCTTTGAGTTTTTACATGTGAGTGCTTGACACCAGGCCAGGGGTTAGTAAGAGCTCCACTGTTGGTCTTCCTTGTTATTAAAAAGGTGAGGAAAAAGTGTGGGTGGTGTGGATATCAGCTTTCTCTCTCCCTCCCTCCCTCCCTTCCTTCTAGTTGTACTCATAGCTGTGATTCATTACAGTGAAAGGATACACAGCAAAGAAACGGCCCATGGGGCAGCATCGGGAGGTAACAGTGCCCAGAGTTTTCTTCCTGGAAGTCACACAGGACACGCTCAGCTCCCCCAGTGACAAGCGATGACAATGCATGCAAAATGCTAACTACCTGAGTTGGTGAGAGACTCAGAGCCCAGGGTTTTTACAGTCACCGTCTTGCCTCATGCCTTCAAAACCCCAGTTCCCCAGAAGGGAAACCATTATTCAGCATAAACCACATTGTTCGCATGAAACATTCAGGCCCAGTAACTCTTATCTGTTAGGATGGTGGGAACTCTCTCAAAATGCAGGCTCCCAGGTGCTAGTAAAGGGTCCACCTTACTCACAGGCCTTTCTAAGGGTGAGTACTCTCAGGCTTGTTCTGATAACTCTTCTGTACACAATCCATCACCTTGGCCCTGTCCAAAGCATCTTTATGGCAAAATTTTTATCAGTTGGACTCCCTTACAGTAGAGTGACACCAAACTGTAATTTTGACTTCAGCTTTTCCCTTTGGGGCTCCTGAACTAAGTTGCTTTTGACTTGAATGACCTGACCTGTCCAGGGCTGAGGCCAGCGTGAAAGTCACTGATAAGACTTACAGGAAGAGCTTTCCCATGCACAGTCCTTGTTACTTCTTTGAACAAGAATTTTCCTATCATGAGGACTTCCCTGGTGGCTCAGATGGTAAAGCGTCTGCCTACAATATGGGAGACCCAGGTTAAATCCCTGGGTCGGGAAGATCCCCTGGAAAGGAAATGGTAACCCACTCTAGTATTCTTGCCTGGAAAATTCCATGGATGGAAGAGCCTGGTAGGCTACAGTCCATGGGGTCGCAAAGAGTCGGACACGACTGAGCGACTTTCTTTCTTTCTGTCCTATCATGAAGGCCCTCCAAACAGGGTATTCGTTGTTCAGATGGTACAGGTTAGCAGATCCCAATGTCGTTTCTCCCCTTGGAGTTTCCATCCCTACAATCCCCAGTCTAGTCTGAAGAATTCAGTTCGGTCCCTGATTTCAGAAGCATTGCAGCCAGTTCTAAGCAGTCCTGGTCATCTGTAACATCAGGCCACCAGAGTCACAAATATGAGTGACAGTTGTAAGTGTTCTGTTTGAAAAGCACAAGAGCTGACTCCCTTCACCCTCTTCCAGTTAGTGCTCTCAGGGATGACCTTGGGTGCAGTCATCAGTGTGAGTTCAGTTCAGTTCAGTTCAGTCACTCAGTCGTGTCCGACTGTTTGCAACCCCATGGACTGCAGCACACCAGGCCTCCCTGTCCATTACCAACTCTCGGAGTTTACTCAGATTCATGTTCATTGAGTTGGTGATGCCATTCAACCATCAAGGGCCTCACAGTATCCTGGAAGCATTGCAGGAGGACCTTTCATTCAGGAAGAGAGGAAAGCTTCCAGTATCAGTTCTGTAAAACGAAGACGTGCCCCTCGCCCACCCCCGATCTCCCCAGGTGCCAGGACTTTGATTTCTCCCACTGATACAAAATCAATGCTTCATTCAGTAATTAAAACTTTTTTATGTTTTCTCATCCCTAAATTCTCACCTAGGTGGTTTTTGTTTGTTTGTTGTTTTTTGTCTAGGGAGGTCATATGCAAGAGGGACAAAAGAATTTTCTCAGAAAAATATTGTTTTTAATTGAGGTATAGTTGATTTAGAATGTTGTTTTAAATGTAAAACCTAGTGATTCACTATTTTTATAGATTATACTCCATATGAAGTTATTATAAAATGCTAGTTATATTCCCTTTGGTGTACATTACATCCTTGTATCTTATTTATTTTATGCCTACTAGTACGTACCTCTTATACTCTACCTCTATCTTGGACCTCCTCCAACTTTCTCCCCACTGGTAACCACTAGTTTGTTCTCTGCATCTATTGGTCTGTTTCTGTTTTGTTATAGTCATTCATTTGTTTTATTATTCAGATTCCACATATAAGTGAAAGCAAACAGTAGTTATCTTTTTCCATCTGACTTACTTCACTAAGCATAATACCCTCCAGGTCCATCCACGTTGTTGCAAATGGCAAGATTTCATTCTTTTTATGGCTGAGTTGTATTACATTATACGTCTTCTTTGTACATTCATCTGTTGATGGACACTTAAGTTGCTTCCATATCGTGGCTATTATAAATCATGTTTTTTATAAAACACATAAAAATATTTTTATACAATTTAAGCAGACAATTATCATGTTCAGAAATTGATGAATTCAGAATAGGACAAAAACTTGAATTTTAAAGTGTTTCAAAATAGGTTTATGTAACCTCTTTTGTCCTGATCATCTATCCGGTGAGCAGCCTAAAAAGCTTCACCTTTCTGTGGATAGCTGCATTTAACAATCAGTCTGCTCAAAAGCTTGTGTTCCAGGGGAAAGGTGAGAGAAGTGGAGTCAGGATCTCAGCCTACTGATGCAAACTGCGTGTAGACTGGATGTCATCTTTATGACTGATGAGGGACATAAGGCGCAAGGAGGCTTCATGGCCATAATTCACAGCAAGGTGATGACAGGATTCATATCGAAGACCATCATGCCTTAAGGGAGGATGGATTTGATCTTAGACGTTCCTGGTCGTAAGTCTCACACATGGAGAGAAAGGCCCAAGATGACCTTCGAGTTCTCCAGCCACGTCTCAAGTGTTACATCCCCACGTACTGCAAATGGACCCGAACCCGCATCTGCTAGCAACCTACTGCTTCCATCCTCTTCCTCCCACCAACCTTTTGCACTGGGATTACACCCATTTGATAAATTCCAGTCTATAAGAAAGAACTAGAGGAAAACCTATAGCTTCTTCGTAGGTAGGGATGAGTCACTTTCATTTTCTGGAACTCAAGCCTCAAGGCACAGCCATAAACCAAGTTCATTCAGTTACTAAATATTTATTAGGCATCAACTCCATTCTGGACATTGTGCTAGACCCTAGGGACATAAAAATCGAGAATACACGGGCTCTGGATTACATGAGCTGAGCTGAGCTGATTCTGAACCAGAATCCTTATTTATGTCTTTTTCTTAAAGGTTAGTTTGAGATTGAATCACTGTAATAATCTCTTGCCTCTTTATTGAACTGTAGAAAAAGGTCAATTTCCCTGACCTGTTTTTTAAAAAAAAAATTTTGTTGGACATTAGTAAAGAAATGTGATGACTATAGACAGGGCTGTCCTTGTAAAATCAAGAGCTTACATACCTTAGTAGCTCATAAATTATGTGGACTTAATCTTCTTGACATGCTGGCAAAGACAAATAATTTCTTTAAAACAGTTGGCATGCAGAGCTGTTGTTTAAATGTCAACTCCACTGCTGTTTATTGCCCTACTTCTTTGGGGAGATATTTGCATGTTGGAGTCACCTGGGCACTTGATCTGGAATGCAGAGAAGTTGGAAAGCTTTGCTGAGGATTTCTTCCTATGAAACCTCTTAGATATTACAGTGTGTTATGGCGTTGATATAACTGTGATTTTATTTTTAGTGACAATTAAGCCCATGTGTATTATTTTATTTTAATAGAATAGGAAGATGTATTAAATCTTTTCACTGTTTTTCAAGATTATCATGACATTTGCAACAGTCTAGTTTGGGTCTCCCAGAAGTATACCCTGTGAAAAGGATTCAAGGACAAATGGATTATCAGGAAGTATGGGAGAGACCAATAGAAGTCAGATCACAGTAGGAGAAGTCAGATGGAGAAGAGAACTCAGACAATGAAAAATGTATTATCCTGCCAGCTACCACCAGAACAGACTACATCATTTGCATAGCCCAATGCAAAATAAAATCTAGGTCCCCTGTTCAAAAGTTATTAAAAATTGCAAGATGGTGACTGCAGAGCACAAGGTCCTATATGACCATACAGGTCACACATATACACTGCCAACCCTGAGTGTGTGAATGTGAGAGACAGAAGTTTAATCTCAGAAAAATTCCAGGGTATAGATAATAGCCAGAACATGGAAGCAGCTTCAACGTTCATCAACAGAGGAATGGATAAAGAAGATGTGGTACATATATACAATGGAGTATTACTCACCCATAAAAAAGGAATGAAATTGTGCCATTTGCAGAGATATGAATGGACCTAGAGACTGTCATACAGAGTGAAGTAAGTCAGAAAGAGAAAAATACAGTGTTGTTGTTCTTCAGTCCCTTAGTTGTGTCATGTATTAATGCACATATGTGGAATCTATAAAAATGATATAGATGAACTTATTTCCAAGGAAATAGAGATGCAGATATAGAGAACAAATGTATGGATACCAAGGAGGAAAAGGGGAGGTGGGATAGGGATTAGCATATATACACTACTATGTTTGATTCCTGAGCTGGGAAGATCCCCTGAAGGAGGGTGTAGCAGTCCACTCCAGTATTCTTGCCCGGAGAATCCCATGGACAGAGGAGGCTGGCAGGCTGCAGTCCATGGGGTTCCAAAGAGTCAGACATGACTGAGAGACTTAATACACAGTGAGAACCTACTATATAGCTCAGGGAACTCAATGTTCTGTGGTGACCTAAATGGGAAGGAAATCCAAGGAAGAGGGGATATATGTATACATATGGCTGATTTGCTTTGCTGTACAGCAGAACTAACACAACATTGTAAAGCGACTATACTCCAATTAAAAAAAAATCATATAGCATATGTAAAAAAAAAGAAAAAAGATTAGAAAGATTTAAACAAACAAAAAAAAAACCTCCAGGGTACAGAACTCAAGTCTGAGTCTTCACACCTGAGGAGTGAGGGACCAGGATATTCATCACCACTTTCCATCACTGATATGTTAAGGGCTAGCTCAGAGGCTATTCAGTTCAGTTCAGTTCAGTCGCTCAGTCGTGTCTGACTCTTTGCGACCCTATGAATTGCAGCACGGCCAGGCCTCCCTGTCCATCACCAACTCCCGGAGTTCACTCAAACTCACATCCATTGAGTCAGTGATGCCATCCAGCCATCTCATCCTCTGTCGTCCCCTTCTCCTCCTGCCCCCAATCCCTCCCAGCATTAGAGTCTTTTCCAATGAGTCAACTCTTCGCATGAGGTGGCCAAAGTACTGGAGTTTCCTTCCAAAGAACACCCAGGACTGATCTCCTTTAGAATGGACTGGTTGGATCTCCTTGCAGTCCAAGGGACTCTCAAGAGTCTTCTCCAACACCACAGTTCAAAAGCATCAATTCTTCAGCACTCAGCTTTCTTCACAGTCCAACCCTCACATCCATACATGACTATTGGAAAAACCATAGCCTTGACTAGATGGACCTTTGTTGGCAAAGTAATGTCTCTGCTTTTGAATATGCTATCTAGGTTGGTCATAACTGTCCTTCCAAGAGGCTGTTAGCTTTAGGCAAAGAGATGCAGTTTCTAGCAACTGTAAGTTCAGCAGGAGCACACTCATGTAGGAAGGTACATGGACCAACTAGGAACAGTGACCAACACATTACCCAATTAAAATGAACCTCCTATATCCCATGTCAGCCCCAAGTCTCCTGAGAAGTAAGCTACCTTGTTGAGGGGACTGCCGTTGAAGTTTCCCCACTTTACAAATAATGTCCCACTCAAATCCTGTCCTTGCTGTCTGCATCTGAGCCAGCTCTTTAATAACTAAGAGAGCCATCAATTTCTACCTGTTAAAGCTTCAGCATACTCCTAAAAATAGAGGGTGTGCAGTCACTTCAGTCGTGTCTGACTCTGCAACCCCATGGACTGTAGCCCGTGAGGCTCCTCTGTCCATGGGATTCTCCAGTCAAGAATACTGGAGTGGGTTGTCTCCTGAACTGATGGTGGGTTATTTACCACTAGTAGAGGGTGGGGGACTACAATCCTGAGTTCTTAAAATGCAGCCACATTTGTTTTCCAAATACTAAGATGCTGGACAAGCTGTTTCTCACCCCTGTGCTTCATTTGCCTCATCCAGGAAGAAGACACTAAAATTATTCTCAGGCCATTTCCACGAGATTTGAGTAATCTTCATCAAAAAAATATGGGGAACATAATAGTTTTAAAACAAGAAATTAAACAATGAAGTTTAAAACAATTCATTTCTAAGTAATAACAACGTCTCTTAGAGCTGGGGGTGACCCTGGAGGGTTAGGCGGAAGGCATTAGCCAGGCAGTTTCCACTGAGCTCACTTAACTAGGTCTTCTGAGTGTTTATTTGAAGGGGGCACAAAGATTATGTTTTAATTAGAAATCCCTCCCCCTAATTCTGGCTCTTTAATTAACTGCTGTATGCCACAAGCAAATCCCAAATTACTTGTGATGGTTAATTTTATATGTCAACTTGACTGGGCCACAGGGTGCCGGAATCTTTGAGTTCAGTTGCTCAGTCGTGGCCGACTCTTTGCGACCCCATGGACTGCAGCATGCCAGGCTTCCCTGTCCATCACCAACTCCCAGAGCTTGCTCAAACGCATGTCCATCGAGTCAGTGATGCCAGCCAACTGTCTCATCCTCTGTTGTCCCTTTCTCCTCCTGCCTTCAATCTTTCCCAGTATCAGGGTCTTTTCCAATGAGTCAGTTCTTCGCATCCAGTGGCCAAAGTATTGGAGCTTCAGCATCAGTCCTTCCAATGAATATTTAGGACTGATTTCCTTTAGGATTGACTGGTTTGATCTCCTTATCAAACAATACTCTAGGTGTTTCTATGAGGGTGTTTTGGATAAGATTAACATTTAGATCAGCAGACTGAATAAAGCAGATTGTCCTCTTAAAATGTAATGGGGTACATCTAATCAGCTGAAGGCTCAAATAGAACAAAAAGCCTGATTCTCCCTCAAGTAAGAGAATTCTGACTGCCTTTTGGCTGGGAGGTCATTTTTCTACTTGCTTTCAGACTAAAATAGGGACTCTTCCTGGGTCTCCAGCCTGCTGACCTTTGGTCTGGAATTACACCATCAGTTCTGGTTCCCAGGCCTCAGGACTCAGACTTGAACTAAGCCTTGGGCTGTGCTCAGTTTCCAACTTGTCAAGTTACCCTGAAGATCTTGGAACTTGGCAGCCTCCATAAACGCATGAACTAGTTTTTTATTACACACACACGCATACACACACACACACACACACACACACTTAACTCTGTTTTTCTGCAGAAACCTAACAAAATTCCATGTAATTAGATTTTTCACAAGATGATTAGACCATCAGCTTGTTAGAGGACATTGAACTGCTGTCATCTGTCCAGGTGGCTAAAGATTTCAGTCTGCTTCATCCAGTTCAAGGAAAATTGAGCTGAAAACCTAGCATCCTATAAACTGGGCAGGCGTGTGCAAACTCAGGGTTGAAGTATTAGACAGCCCACATCATCACCATTGATGTAAAACAGTGGAGCGGACAGCCCTGGGGAAACCCCAGTTAATAAAAGCCTTTTTAGTTGAGCACTCCAGGTTCCCGTGAGCAAACACAACCAGGTAGTTTGATTTCTTGTGGATCTGAAAGCAGAATTCATTTAGACGTCTGTATGATGTGAACTTTCTCACGGAGGTGTGTGCCCTCTGCAAAGGTGCTTCTTATTGCAGTGGGAACAAAGATTTCAGAGGCCTGTGCCTGAGGGCAGGGCCCGTGAGGGCCCCAGATATCTGCATGCCGGCTCATGGCATGTTTATTCATTACAGAGTAATGGCTCCCCTTAAATAAAATTTGTGTTGTAGGGTAAAGCTCCTTCAAGCCAAAAACAGTGACTTCCAAGGTTCACAAGATGCTCCTGCTGTCAATGGAGCAGGAGCTCCATGAAGTCAATGGGAGTCGCTTCCTATGTAGGTGATGGTGCTGAATGGCTAGAATTGTGGATGACAGTTAGTGGGCCAGGAGACTCACCTGTGGCTCCGCTCTGCAAGAAGACAGGGCTTCCAGAGAAGCTGGGTTAAATGGCCTTCTTTCACCCAAACTAACATGTCCAGGGTTACATAGGGGGTGGGGTGCTGTGCTTCCTTTGTGCCAGCTCCTTGTTTCCAAGTATGGTCACATGCAATGTCATGAAACTGCCAGGCAGGACAGTCTACTCTGTACAGAGAGAGTCCCACTGTGCACTAACCCTTGTGAGAGAAAGCGACCCCCAAGAGTGCTATGCACATATCCCCTTCTTTTTTTTTTTTTTTTCTTTTTTTGGCATGTGCTGCTTCATTGGCATCTGTTTTTTTCATTTTTTAATTTTAATTGAAGGATATTTTTTACAATATTGTGATAGTTTCTGCCATACGTCAACATGAATCAGACATAGGTATGCATTTGTTGTTTCTAAGTCACTTCAGTCGTGTCCGACTCTGTACGACCCCATAGATGGGAGCCCACCAGGCTCCCCCATCCCTGGGATTCTCCAGGCAAGAACACTGGAGTGGGCTGCCATTTCCTTCTCCAATGCATGAAAGTGAAAAGTGAAAGGGAAGTTGCTCAGTCGTGTCTGACTCTTCGCAACCCCTTGGACTGCAGCTTACCAGGCTCCTCCGTCCGTGGGATTTTCCAGGCAAGAGTACTGGAGTGGGGTGCCATCGCCTTCTCTGATAGATATGCATGTGTTCCCTCTATCCTGAACCCTCTTTCCACCTTCTTCCTCACCCTATCCCTCCAGCTTCTTTCATTGCACAGAGATCCTTGAATCCAGACCATCATCACATCAAGCATGGAAACCTTGTCGAGTTGGGTGAAATGTCCCAGGATGACAGAAGCTTTGGATTATTAGCAGACAGAGGCAATGGGGCGGTACCTTCACAGTAAACCACACCCTTTAGTGAATTTGCATTTACAAAGATAATAGATTCTAATGCTAAGGTGATATTCTGCAGTCATATGGATAGAAGCTAGGATACATTCCCCAGAAACAGATGGATTGAGCTGTTTTTCAAACCAAAGTTTCTCCTTCTCCTGCACATTGAAGCAGATCTAGCTGGCAAAAACCTTTGAAGCTTTGCATGTTTTATTTGGCTGCAACCCTGAGGACCCCACAGAGTCTGCCCCCAACTCAGCTTCTGCCTTTCTCTCCTCATTCTGTTCCATCCATGAGTCTTTCCCTGTCAGATTGGGGAAAGGACAGGTCTGAGGGATCACTAAGTGTCACTGTGACTTGCTTGAGCTTGCCAGAGTAATATTCATTCTATACATCTTGAGTTCTCTAAGCTGCCTTAACCCCACCTTCAGCAGTGTTATCTGTCAATGCTATCTGGCACAGCTTTCCTTGTCATTTCCCTGTTTACAAACAAAATCTCCAAGCAGAGCTCTAGATAATCCTGGAATGGCCTTCACCATCGTGATTCCCTTCAGTTTCTCCATCTCCTCCTTCTCACCATGCTTACTTTCTTATTATGATTTTTTTTCTCTAGCTCTCAATTGGCTCCTATTTTAGTAACCCCTAAAATAGGGACTTCCCTGATGGCGTTAGTGGTAAAGAACCCACCTGCCAATGCAGGAGATATGAAAGACCTGGGTTCGATCCCTGGATCAGGAAGATCCCCTGGAGGAAGAAATGGCAACCCACTCGAGTATTCTTGCCTGGAGAATACCATGGACAGAGGAGCCTGGCGGGCTACAGTCCATAGGGTCGCAAAGAGTCAGACACAACTGAAGCAACTTAGCACACATGCACCATTGCTATACTCCCAATTCTTCACATTTAGAAAAATGAGAGATTTTTTTCAAAGGTATCTGTTTATTTTTGGCTGTCCTGCATCTTTGTTGCTGTGTGGGCTTCCTCTAGTTGCAGTGAGCCAGGGCTACTCTTCATTGCAGTGAGCGGGCTTCTCATTTCAGTGTCTTCTCTTGTTGCAGAGCATGGGCTCTAGGGTGTGTGGGCTTCAGTAGTTGCCGCAGGCAGGCTCTGTTGCTGCAGCACACGGGCTTAGTTCCCCTAAAGCATGCGGGATCTTCTCAGACCAGGGATCACACCATGTACCCTGCATTGGCAGGTGGATTCTTAACCACTGTATCACCAGTGAAGTCCCTGGGGGTCTTCTTTGATGACTCTTTCACCTCTTTCTTCTTATCTTCAAGAGATATATATTTTCTAAAGAATCAACAGCACGTTCAACATTATTCAATGTGCAATGATAATATCTTTCTGTTGGAAGGCCAGGTTATGACAGTTACCTTTAGATGGTACCAACATGTATTCCTGAACATCTTTTGAATTTTATATATTAGCCTTGGGTCAAAATGGTTGCAGCTACTCATCAGATTTCCTGTCAAGCCTTGTTTGCTTTTCCTGAACACCACCAAAATGTCAAAATATATATAAATGATTCAAACTTAAATTCCAGGGTCAGTGGTACGAAATTAATTCCTAAGTCTTCACATTTTTCAAGCAACTTCCTTAACTTCTCAGGAATCAAAATAGTGCAGTATAAACAGCACTGATCCTGGAACCAGTGTACCTAAGTTTCAGTTACAATTTTATCCCTTATTAATTAAGCAAATCTTTATCTTAGTTTCTGTATCTTAGACTAAGACGTACTGGTTTCTGCCTTCCCAACTCAGTGCATGATATTTGGGAAAGTCAAAGGACATGAACTTCACATTTTAAAATGTAAGATGGACCCCAACCCAGGGATGCTTTATACTAGCATCTGGGGCTCCGCTAGGTACCAAGGTCACAGTCATACCTGGGCCAGTTCTCTATTTCTGTTCCTTTGGGACACTTGATGAAACACTGCTGTGTGTAGATGTTTTTAGAGTTTTATAGGTGTTTGAGGAGTTTTTCCATGTGATTTCTCTTATATATCTTTTTAAGGGAAAAGATGATACCTTTATGACATTTTTGCTTTAAAAGCCCAAAGGCCAAAAGTGTCTCATTAGGCCCATTATGGAGAATGAATACAGGTGATGAGACCAGAAGGCCTGCGGGTATAGTTTGATAGCATGCGGAAGGTAGATGTGAAAAAAGAATTTGAAAAGGACAGTATTTCTGAACACGAGCTTATTGAAAAAATAAGATTGAAGAGGAAAAAAGAGAAGAAAGTCTCCATCACACTAAATAGGTTTTAAGGTACATCAGATTATTTATTTTAAATGATAGCTATAAAACCTCATTAGAAGAGAAGTGCTTTTTTAAAAAAGGCCTTCTGACTTGGTTATAAATGGCTCACTAGAGTCCATAATGAAATGGTTATTGAATTAGGAAAAAGGGATGATAAATACCAGAAGAGAGATCCTAGAAGATGAATAGGTTCTCAGTAGCATCTTAGAATTTGGTTCTGAGGAGGAAGCATGGGTTAAGGTCAGAGTAGTTGCCAAGCAGTGAAAAGAACTGTGAACTTGGAAGACCTGACTTTGAATCCTGGCTGCTGTGTATGTACTCATGTCCCCAAGAGACATCTGTTCCCTGTGCATTTGCATTCTCACCTGTAAAATGGAAATTATCACTGACACATACTGTTGCTGTACAATTCCATTGAAATAATAACTAAAAAGAATGTAGCTCACAGTATGGTTGCCACCCCAACATTCGTCTCTGCTCCAGGGGTGCTGTGTGATTAGCACAGTCATGGTAACTGTCCCTGCCAGTGATGAGAGCTTGTTTGGAGGTTCCAGAGGGGGAGCACAGCTACCTGTATACTCTTGACCGAAGACCTGTCCTCCTCTATCAGGGATGGTTGTCCTCTTCAACCGAACAAGCAGGTTTCAGAGGAAGGGGGCACCTGCCTAGCCAGCCAGATCAGCCAAACCAGTCCTGGAGATCAATGTGGTGACAGATGTTGCAACCAGATTGCCCTCACATCCCTTTGCCAGTGATGAGAACCCAGGCCTGAGCCACCCCCTGAGTGGCATCCTCCCAGTGACATGGATTGGTCCAGGAATGAGCTTGTGACCCTCATCTGACTAATTATGGTTTTAGGTATAGAGAGTTTCATATGGAATCAGCTTCTCTTTCCGTCTAATCTTGGGAATGTAGAGCTGACTGTTGCAGGACTACTCCAACCAACTCCTACCTCAACAGGAAGAGAAAGCCGAGATACAGGAAGGGCAGAGTCAAGCAAATTGCAGGGAAACCCAGATTAAGGCAGCCCTAAAGCTGTTCCCTGAAGCTCAATGGTAAAGAGTTCTCCTGCCCATACAGGAGACACAGATTTGATCCCTGGGTTAGGACGATCCCTTGGACTAGGAAATGGGAACCCACTCCAGTATTCTTGCCTGGAAAATCCCATGGACAGAGGAGCCTGACAGGCTCCATGGGGTCATAAAGAGTCGGACACAACTGAGGGACTGAGCACACACACATGCATGCAACTCATTGTAATCATGGACTGTGAGATAACACATACTTACTGTTTAATGTGTTACTATCCACCAAAAGCATTCCACTTCACTCATTCAGAGTGTTCAGTAAACTGAACATAGAAGACAACATTGGGATCACGTACAGTCAAGCCTGCTTGTAGCTATATGATCATGGGCAACTTTATTAACCTTAAAAACCTCAGTTTCCTCATATGTAAAATGTGTCCATTGCATGTTGCGTAGTAACCCGATGCAAGCAAAATGTGTGCACCATAGTTAGCAGTCAGCAAATGTTATGCTGCAGAAATACGAGGTACGATGAAGGTCAAATGCATCAGCACAGAGCATATCTAGGCTGCTTGTACAGTCATGATTTACTGCCTTCTTAAGGACCCTTGCTGCAAAGAAGCCTGGGACACACATCCAGAGAAACCAGGGGTCTAGGTACCATGTCCCAAGCTGGAGAAGTACTACACTACACAGTCCCTGGCAGGCTCTCTGATAATGGGGATCCCTAACCCTACTGGCAGGTAGGTTGAAGAATAGAGGGAGCCTGAGCTTTGGAGCTGGACTTGTACTCTGTCCAATCACCATCTTCATTTCTAAGAGCTTTGCTTCCTCCTCTACCAACTGGGGATAATAGTAGCTACTTCCCAAGATTATTGAAAAGATGAAGGAATCCAGTTCCAGTTCAGTCGCTCAGTCGTGTCCAACTCTTTGCCACCCCATGAACCGCAGCACACCCGGCCTCCCTGCACCCAAAGCCTTTTGTGTGCTACATGGATCTAAGATTAAGGAATGGCTCCAGTTTTGCTTCCTAGTGAGTCCTGAAGAAACTTCCTCCTCAACATCACTTTCAGATACCTCTAAAGTTTATTCAAAGTTATATGTGGGGAAAGTCCAATTCCTCTGTTCAGCCATGTTTAACCAGGATTGTTTAAATTTTTGGATTTAAAGATTTAGTAAATCTTTATTGGTAGTTATAATATATCTAACAACAAAATGTACCCATTGCAAGCATCCAGTTCAGTGAGTTTTGATTAATTCATATATGTGGTTGTAGAACCACTATCACAATTAAGATATATAACATTTTCATCACCCCAGAGTATCCCCTCATGCCCCTTTACATCCAAACCTCTCTCAACACCACTGGGCTTGGGTAACCAGCCACTGATCTGCTTCCTGTCACTTTAGTGTTGCCTTTTCTAGAATTTTATGTAAGTGGAATTAATCAACCAGTATGTAATATTTGAGGTTTGGTCTCTTTTAATTAGCATAATGGTTTTGAGAATCACACATGTTGTTATCTGTATCCTCAGTTTGTGTGTGTGTGTGTGTGTGTATGTGTGTTGTTGCTGATAGGCATTTCATTGTATGGATATACCACATTTGTTTATCCATTCACTAGTTGATGGACATTTCACTTATTTCCTGCTTAGGTATTATGCATAAAGCTGCTATACATATTTGTATGTGAGTCTTTAGGTGGATATTATTCTTTCTTTTGGGTAATAGTATTATTGTGGGGTCACATGATGAGTGTATGTTTAACTTTACAAGAAACTGCCAAACTGTTTTCCAAAGAAGTTTTACCATTCTGTACTCATACCAAAAAGATATGAGAATTCATCTTATTCAGCACTCTCATCAACATTTAATATTCTTAGTCTTTTGAATTTTAGCCATTTTTAGAGGAGTATAATGATATCTTATTGTGATTTTATCTTTTAAAATGTTCTTAAATGTATCCCCTAACTTTATTCATGGCTGTGCTGGGTGTAGCTTGTAGCACACAGGCTCTTTAGTTGTAGAGTACAGGCTTAGTTGCCCTGTGACATGTCGGATTGTAGTTCCTCAACCAGGGAGCAAACCCACACCCCCTGCATTGGAAAGCAGATGTTTTCCCACTGGACCACGAAGGAAAGTCCCCTCATGGTGATTTTCACTCATGTCTCCCTTATGTATGTTAATGTTGAGCATCTTTTCATGTGTCTATTTGCCATCCATATATCTTCTTTGGTGACACATGCATTCAAATATTTTGCTCAATTTACTATTTAGTTGCTTGTCCTCATTATTGCATGAGAGGTCTTTTTATTCTATATCCAAATCCCTTAGTTGAAATATTTTTGCCATTTTCTTCCAACCTGTTGTTTGCCTTTTAATTTTCTTAACAATACTTTTGAAGAGAAAGATTTTTTTTTTAACTTTTGATCCAGTTTAACTTTTTTTTGTTTTATGGTTCATGTTTTTGAGTTTTGTTTAAAAAAGTGCTACCTAATCCAACATCACAGAAATATTCTTCTTTGTTTTCTTCTAGAAATTTTATGGGTATAAGGAAAGAGGTGAGGTTCAATTTTCTCTGTATGAATATTCAGTGTTTCCAGTACCTTTTGTTGAAGATATACCTTTCCCTTATTAAATTACCTTGTCATCCTTGTCAGGAATCAATTGACAATGTATTTGTGAGTCTATTTCTGATATGTGTTCTGTTCCACTGATCTATATGCAAATCCTAACCCAGGACCACATTGTCTTGCTTACTGTAGCCAAATAGAATTCAGGTATTGTGTACTGTCAGTCTTATGACGTTGTTTTACTTTCTAAAAAATGTTTGTGTTTTTAAAGAATTTTAGAATCAGTTTCTCAGTGTCTATAAAAAAGCCTGATAGTGTTTTGATTTTGAGTGCATACAGTTCAGTTCTGTTGCTCGGTCGTGTCTGACTCTTTGCGACCCCATGGACTGCAGCAAGTCAGGCTTCCCTGTCCTTCACCATCTCCCTGAGTTTGCTCAAACTCATGTCCCTCAAGTCGGTGATGCTATCGAACCATCTCATCCTCTGTCATCCCCTTCTCCACCTGCCTTCAGTCTTTCTCAGCATCAGGGTCTTTTCCAATGAGTCAGCTGCAAGTACTGGAGCTTCAGCTTCAGGATCAGTCCTTCCAAAGAATATTTAGGACTGATTTCCTTTAGGATGGACTGGTTTGATCTCTTTGCAGTCCAGGGACTCTCAAGAGTCTTCTCCTATACCACAGTTCAAAAGCATCAATTCTTCGGTGCTCAGCTTTCTTTATAGTCCAACTCTCACATCCATACATGACTACTGGAAAAACCGTAGCCTTGACTATATGGACCTTTGTTGGTAAAGTAATATCTCTGCTTTTTAATACGCTGTCTAGGTTTGTCATAGCTTTTCTTCCAAGGAGCAAGTGTCTTTTAATTTCATGTCTGCAGTCACCATCTGCAGTGATTTGGGAGCCCCCAAAAATAAAGTCTGTCCCTGTTTCCATTGTTTCCTCATCTATTTGCCATGAAGTGATGGGATCAGATACCACGATTTTAGTTTTCTGAATGCTGAGTTTTAAACCAACTTTTTCACTCTCCTCTTTCTTTTTTATCAAGAGTCTCTTTAGTTCCTCTTCACTTTATGCCATAAGAGTGGTGTCATCTGCATATCTGAGGTTGTTGATATTTCTCCTGGCAATCTTGATTCCAGCTTGTAATTCATCCAGCCTCACATTTCATATCATGTACTCTGCATATAAATTAAATAAGCAGGGTGACAATATACAGCCTTGATGTACTCCTTTCCCAAATTGGAACCAGTCTGTTGTTCCATGTCTGATTCTATCTGTTGCTTCTTGACCTGCATATTGCTAAGCCACTTCAGTCGTGTCTGACTCTGTGTGACCCCATAGATGGCAGCCCACCAGCCTCCCCCATCCCTGGGATCCTCCAGGCAAGAACACTAGAGTGGGTTGCCATTTCCTATTCCAATGCATGAAAGCGAAAAGTGAGAGTGAAGTCACTCAGTCGTGTCCAACTTAGCGACCCCATGGACTGCAGCCTACCAGGCTCCTCCATCCATAGGATTTTCCAGGCCAGGGTACTGGAGTGGGTTGCCATTGCCTTCTCCTTGACCTGCATATGAGTGCATTTAACTTCAATGAATAGATTGAATTTATAGATCATTTTGGAGAGAATTGACATCTGAATAGTATTGAATATTCTGATCCATGAATGTATTTAAAGCAGATTTCTCATAAATAACATATTATTGGGTCTTGATTTTTTAAAAACCAAATTTAACAATCTCAGCCTATTAATTGGGATATTTAATTTAGTTTAATTGGGTTTAGATCTATTATCGTAATATGTTTTATTTATTCCATCTGTTATTTATATTTTTGCCTCTTTTTCTGCCTTCTTTTGTTTTTTTTGGTTTTGGTTTTTGCACCGGTGATTTTTATTTTATTCTAGTTTCGAGTTAAAAAATTCTCTAAGACATAATAAAAACAAATTTCTCTGCCCCAGTCCTCAGAGCCCTGGGGCCCAGAGTACGGCTAGTTTTTAGTCTTTCAGTTATTTCTTTCAGCCTTGCACCTCTATATTCTGAAATGACAAATGAACACTGCCATTTCTTGAGTTTTTGAAAATGTAAACTTATCTATTGACTTTATATTATGTGAAATTATGAATTTGCATTCTTGATCCTTTCTTCTTCCCTTTTTCTTCCAAAAAAAAATGTATTACAGATTTTGGTTACCTTAGTATGTATTGTTTAGAGCTTTATGATTATGTAAATACTATTCAGTAATGAACCAAGTATACTACTTATAAGTTCCTTTCTTATATAGCTTAGAATTTTTTCTAGGATTAATAATGACATTTTATCCCAATTATCAGGTTTCTATGTGCTGCTTTTTGATTCCAAATTCTCCAACAAAATTGTAAGGCCCCTTTCAATATTAATTTCCACTTAATCAAATGCATTAGGTCATGGACAGTTTCTTTTAAAGTTTTTTCTCTAGGAGCTTCCCCCAGGGAGCTTGTGTCCTCCTGGTCTCTGGGGCTGTATGTGCCGTCTTTTGAATTGGGTATTTTTTTATGATTCCACTTTACCTCCATTTGCACTTTATTAGTATACATCTTTGGGGTTTAGTGGGTTTTTGTTTTGGCTTGGTTTAGTGAATGAACTAATGTTTAAATGTAATTACATCTTTCCTTTAGCAATCTATCTATAATATATCTATCTGTATTACAGATTACTTTCTTATAATCTTTTTCACTGTTTATACTATTGTTGGATATTTAACTTCTAGATGTTGAAAACCTTGCAATATGTTGTAAATTAACTTTAGTGAATTATCTTCTAGAGAGATTTTAAAAATAAGAAAAATATACTTTATATAGCATATAATTACATTTCTTTCTATTTTCATTCTATTATATCCATCCTGATTTCTACCTGATACATATTTTTCATCTGCTTGTGAAGCTTCCCTTAATATCTTACACTAAAAATTTTCTGGGCAATGAATTCTCTCCGCTTTTTGTTAGTTTGAAAAGCATATATTTTCCCTTGGTTTTTAAATTAGTTGAGAAGGTGATTAATTCAAATTAATTTTTTAAAGTTTGAAAGGTTTTGTTGGATTTTTTTCCCCTCTCTCAAGACTTTAAAGATGTGATTTCATTTTCTTTTGGTTTATGTAGTTTCCAGCATGAAGTCTGCTGTCAGTTTTCCCTCTGTTCTGTAAAGTATCTTTCTTCTCAGTTGCCATTAAGATTTCATCTGTATTATTGATTTTCAATAGTTTGATTATGATGAGTCTAAATGTCATTTTCTCCATGTTGGTTCAGGTTCAGGTTCATTGAGTCTCTTAGATTTTGGGTTTCTAGCTTTTTTTTTTTTTTTTTTTCAAATATGTACACTTTTGGCTATTAATTCACATAATTTTTCCACTGCCTTTTCTTTCCTTCCAGGGCTCCAATTATACATATTTAGACTGTTTTGTATTGACTTCCAGGTCACTGATAGACTCTGTCTTTAACTGTTTTTTCTCTATGTGCCTTATTTTGGATAATTTATTTTGTTACGTTTTAAAATTCACTGATCTTTCTTTCTGCTGTATCTAATAGCTCTGAAATCTACTGTTAATTTTGTATAGTGTGTTTTTTTATTTAGATGTATTTTTTCCTGTCTACAGTTTCCACTTGTATATTTTTATTATTTTAATATCTCCTAATTATGTTCCAGTTTTACTTTATATCTTTGTACATATTTATGACATCTACAATATGTTTAAGTTCTTATTTAATTTCATGATCTCATTACTTTGTTTCTACTGATTAACTTTTCTCTTGGATATGGAGCATATTTTCCTGCTTCTTTTCATGCCTAGTAATGATTTTTGATTGGATGCCAGAAACTGTCAATTTTACATTGTTGAGTGCTTGGTTTCATTGTATTCCTATAAAGACTGTTGTTCTTTATTTGGGGGTGCAGTTATTTACAGATTAATATTATTTTTCAAGCTTGCTCTTAAGTTTTGTTATGACAATCCATGGGAGACTTTATTCTGGAATGATTTAGCTTCATGACTATGGTTTGACCCTTTTTAGGACTATATCATGTGGTCCATCTTTTGAAAGGCATATTCTCCATAGATGATGGAAATGTAAACTATTTTCAGCCTTATGTGAGCTCAAAAAATTATTTAACCTACAGCTTCATAATCATTGCTTCTCTGACCTCATGAATCTCACCTCATGCATGTGCAGGTTAATACATAGTTCAAGACTGTAGGAAAATTTCAGCTATTATCCTTTCTTTCTAAGACATAGCCCTGCAAATTCTAGCTGCTTTGACTACCCCACCACCACCACCAACACACACACGCCTATATTAACCTCTTCAATTCAGCAGGCCCTCTAGACTCTGTTCATGTTTCTTCTCTTCGTTTTCAGTCTGGAAACCACCACCCAGAAGTTGGCTGCAGACATTACAGAGCTCACTTCATTTGTTTTCCTTCATCCGGAGATCAAGTTCTATGCTCCCTGCTGTCCAATACCTGAAAACAGTGTTTAATAGTGTATGTTGTTCCTGATATAGTTAATCCTTAATGGACAGAAGCAAAAATCTCTATATATTTTTACCCATATTCATATCCTTTGGTCTGTTGGATTTCATTACTTCTTTATTATCTTCTATAGAAACAACCATGGAATATTGGAGAGTGGAGAGTGACAGCTGAACTGGAAAGATAGGCTCATATCTACTTTAGCCTTCTCTTCACCCACATTTCAGCTACAGTCACATAAAAGAAAAATAAATGATCCTTGAATATCCACTTAAAACAGATTACCTTATATTAATTAAAATCCTGAACCAAGCAAGTAAGGCACATGAAAGAGAATGTTGTTTTTTTTTTAATTTCAAGGCATGAAGATTTAAGCTTTTTTCTTCCTTTTTGCATACAATTTGAAAAATCGTTAGCATTGAATATAGAGAGAGACAAATGGAGAAAAACAACCATGAGCTTTAAATTCTTATCTTTCTGGGGCCCTTTTATTAAATATCAATAATGTAATAAAAACAAACTAAAATAATTTGTAATTTTAGAGTATGTAAAATTTTAATTTAAAAAATAGGTTTGTAATACATAGGATGCTTAAGCTCTTATAAACATCTTTAATATTTTTAATCTGTTTTTAAACTGATAAATCTGAATCTCCTCATGCTCCTCTATTTTTATAGGCTTCCTAACAAATTAAGTTGCTTTGACACTCTTCCTGCAGCAGCTTACCTCCAATTTATTTTCTTTCCTCCCTTTCCTCACTTGCCTTATCAGAGCAGATGTTATCCAGGCAGGTAAAACGGAGAGTAGAGGCAGTTGTCCATATAATTCAGGAAACCTGATATGGAGTCTTAGAGATTTAGAAAGACAGATTTACCCATAATAGCCATCTGTGTCTATCAGATTCACCAGATAATTGTTCAACTTTTCACTTCCTTTTGGCAGAGCAGATAGAGATGGAGTGAAGCTGAGAGAGAAGTTAGATCATTAAACAGATACAAGGATAGCCTTTTAGGATAAATATGCTGTATTTTCTCTAAGGGGAAATTATAATTTACAAATTTGGCGATGTGATCTGAGAATACAATACCTCTTTGAACTAAGGAGAACCAGTAAACACTGTTTGTTTAGAACTTTATTATGCCTTTTAAGGGCTTCCCTGATGGCTCAGGTGGTAAAGAATCCAACTGCAATGTGGGAGACCTGGGTTTGATCCCTAGGTTGGGAAGATCTCCTGGAGGAGGGCATGGCAACCCACTCTAGTATTCTTGCCTTGAGACTCCCCATGGACAGAAAGGTCTGGTGGACTGCAGTCCATGGGGTCACAAAGAGTCTGACACGACTGAGTAACTAAGCACAAAAGCACAGCATACCTTTTATAAGCACCAGTCCCAAAGTGGATTAAAAGAAACAAATAGCTAAATTATTGTTAGATAAAGAGGAAAAAAAAAAAAAACTGAGATCAGAGCAATTATGTCGTGGATATAGAATGAGTAAGAATAATTGGAAACAAAAGAGAGAGATAAAATAGCATTTCTTAAATTAGAAAAAAAATGATGGTCACAGATCAGAGCTGGAACCATTGTGGTTCTACATTTTGGTGTTACTCTAGAAAGTTTTGCTAATAAAATTAACTTTTTGTTTCAATAAGAAAAGTATCTGAGGAGGACAATACTTGATATATGATTAGGAAAGTGGTTGATTGGTAACCATCTCTCTGTGCAGAGATGGGAGTAATCTATATTGTATTCTTATTAATAAGGACTTTAACCTGGAAGTGGTGAGTTCTGAAACAAGATGCAAGAATCTGGGATCCAGGTCTGTTCCTAGACCACCTGACCAAGTCAAGCAAATGCTGGTTTTTAAACTGTAGTGATCATGTTACCCTGCTCTTATGAAAGTGAAAGCGTTAGTCGCTCAGTCATGTCTGACTCTTTGCAACTCCATGGACTATAGGCTCCTCTGTCCATGGCATTCTCCAGGCAAGAATACTGGAGTGGGTAGCCTTTGCCTTCTTCAGGGGATCATTCCAACCCAGCAGTCGAACCTGGGTCTCCCGCATTGCAGGCAGATTCTTTACCATCTGAGCCACCAGGGAAGACCACAGTAAATACCCCGTACAAGTCTGACCACTGTTTTACAAGACAGGCACAGCAGGATAGCAAGACATGAAGGAGTTATGTGAAGAGCTCAAGATTTTTCAGTCTAGAGGGATAAGAGTCTAAAGAAAAGTATTAAAATTTGTAAAATCAAGAAGGATTTGGAAAGTTGCATAAAAAAAGTCTCAGAATACTCGACCAAGGGCCATCCCAGAAGGTTGTCTTAGTGTCAACGACAGGAAGGAACATACAGCAAACTTAAGGAATTTTTTCTCAGGGTTTATGCCAGATGAATAATTACATAAATTCAAGAAGGGCTTCTGTGAATTCATGGTCAGCACAGACATTTGGAACATATTCCTGACCTTTTCCAATTTATGTCCTTAAGTCACATAGCACTACAATATTTTATGTGATCTTACTACTGACAGTATTAGATCCACAGGATACCAACCCATCCTGAGATAGCACGTCTTTTATGTTGGTTTAAATAACTTGTTCTTCATCTTGACAAAGGAGTCTTATAATGTTTTCCTTTTTAAATATGTGTCACATTAGCTCCCTTCAGTTTTTCTCATTTTCGTTCTCTGTGTACCGGTGTTGTTTGTTGCTGTTCACTCGCTAAGATGTGTCCGACTCTTTACGACCCCATGGACTGTAGCCCGTCAGGCTCCTCTGTCCGTAGGATTTTCCAGGCAAAAATACTGGAGTAGATTGCCATTTCCTTCTCCAGGGGATCTTCCAAACCCAGGGATCGAACCCGTGTCTCCTGCATTGGGAGGTGGATTCTCTACTGCTAAGTCACCAGGGAAGCCCATGTACTAGTTCACCAGACCCCCAAAGTTCCAGTCTTCCTTTATATCAAAGAGAACACATGGGTTGGAAAACAAATTTGCAGTCGCCTATATATTTTTAAAATCTCACAAAGCTTAAATCCAATTTGAACTTAGAAGCTAAGTCTCCACACGCATTCTGAAACCATCAAATTGAATTTACTCTTCCAGAAGGTCATCTTAATGCCACAGTCAAAAGTTACCCAACGCTTGTGAGTAAATAACCAGTATAGTCATTTTAGACTACTTTAACAAAACCACAGAGTAAACTTAGAATGAATAACCTCCATTTAATTGATATGACTTTGGCAACAGACTTGTTTTTTTTTAAAACTTATTTCAGCCATACAGATGAAGAGAATGATGTGCAAATAAAGAGATCTGTTCTCCCATCTGCAGTTTAAGTTTATATTGCCAGTGCCACATGTAGCTTAAGATGTTTAGGAACTTGGAGAGAACTCATGCAAAGACTTAGTTACATGAACAATTGCCTTATGGGAACATATGCCAATTAATAATATGGTATGAATGTTAAACACCCATAAATTGCTCTTTCTGGCTGGTAAATTACACTGGGTTCTCATTGCATGTTTGACCGAAACTTTGTAGATATGATCAAAGTACTCAGAGTAAAAATGAGTTTGGGTTTTAAAGTTTTCCATTTTCTGAGGATTTATGAGTATGGAAGGGAGAAAAACAGTGACACTGAATGAAGTAGTTTGCTTGAATATATAAGAGAGAATAGATCATTGCACCGAAGCAAGTATATAACATTTTAGGATAGACTGAAAATCACAGCTTGCTAATTTGGGAGTGTTCCCTGAGAATGTAATAAGTCTGTGAGCAAAGGAAAATCAGTAAACCTCATTTGTATAGGCCTTTTAAAAAACCTTTCTGGTGTCAACTCCAAAATAGATTTCTTGAGAGAATGGGCTCCATCTTTTCTATATACAAGGCAGCTTGCAGCCAACTCCAGGTACTTTGCCTCATGTTTGTAATTGTTCATGACAATGTGATCAACTAATTCCCAAGGAAATGGTTGTCACATGGCACTTGCTTAGGAAATAACCAGGGTAGCTGTTTGGTGAAATGTACTCGGGTGCTGCAGTAGAATTCTGACCACACAGGCAAAGGTTTGATTAGTCTTCAATTCCATGACAGTACAGGTATCATGTACCTGCAGAGGCCCTCACCTCTCCCTGACAAACCCCTTCTGGAAACTTTCTGAGCACCTACTTTGTAATATGCACTGTGCCAGGCTTATCACCAATGAGCTATGATTATATGAGGTCAGGATAGTTTTTTTAAAAAGTCACTTTTTTGATACAGCCAGCAGGTAGCCAGGAAGGTCATCAAGCCTCCTCTTTCCAACTCTGGAGCTTATTCTCTTTTCACTTCATTCTTCTGAATATTTAGACTAATTTGGAACTCAAGGCACATTTGCTTAAGTCTGTCTTATACAATAATCTCTTTGGACAGATATGTTAATAATACCAGGAGTTTTGGTTTACATATTCAAGCAATTAAAGATTTGTGAGATAGGATCTGTGAAAAAAAAAAGTTGAGATACTTTATCTGGAGAAGAGAAGGCTGAGGAAAAAATGATTTTGTGGCCCTTCCCAAACACTCCAAATCAGTGCTAATGCAGATTCCACCAACTTGGAAATTTATATTATCTGAAGCAGTGCTGGAAATAAGATTTTCCTTTTGCAGCTATTTTTGAAAATAATGTTACAATGTAAGGCAACAGTGTAAAACAAGTTTGGAAGATTCAAGAAGAAGACAATTATAAGAACAAATTATTTTAAAAGAGAAAATCCTCACTGTTTTGTGTAAAGAATATAAGAAGTTACTGAATAATTGCAACTGTTCCTACAAGTAGTTCCCAGGAACTTGCCTTTGTGAGAACTTGGTTCTTGTACAACTGTGGGTGCTGATATTGAAGGCAATGCTGACGCTCAGCTTGGCATCTGCATTCCTGAGGATGGGGGCTAGAGGAATGATGCCAGACCTGGGACCTCCAGCCCAGTGATGCTTTGAGGCAGGGGAGGGACTAATGTGGATGCTGAAGCCACATTGCCTGTGCTATCCTTATCTTGGTCACTGACCTTTGCTCTAAGGGCTTGGAAGTATTAAGAAATCTGTCTTTAAAATATTCAGTTATTCTGAATGATCTTATCCCCCTGGCTATCTGAATTAATGAAGTCTGGCTGTAAAAGAAATACAGCTACAGAGAAAAATGAAGTCAGCTGTTTTCTCTGGTTGCTGAAGTGAGAACAGAAAGCAGCAGTTTGGGGTTTCAAAAGGAAAAGTTCATATTTAACTTAATCTCAGGAAGAATTTTCTAAAGATGAGAGCTGTTTTTCATCCACCTGTTGTTTCTTGCACTCCATGTGAGCTGACTATGTGTCAGGCATGTGCTGAGCATGGGTGGTGGAGACTAAACCAGACACTCTCTCGGCCTATAAATCTCATCATCTCTATCAGCATATAATTACTGTTCAGTGGAATAAAGGTAAAGTAGAGTCAGGAATCAGAGAAGGCAATGGCACCCCACTCCAATACTCTTGCCTGGCAAATCCCATGGACGGAGGAGCCTGGTAGGCTGCAGTCCATGGGGTCCCTAGGAGTCGGACACGACTGAGTGACTTCACTTTCACTTTTCACTTTCATGCATTGGAGAAGGAAATGGCAACCCACTCCAGTGTTCTTGCCTGGAGAATCCCAGGGACAGGGGAGCCTGGTGGGCTGCCGTCTATGGGATCGCACAGAGTCGGACACGACTGAAGTGACTTAGCAGAGTCAGGAATGGGCTTCCTGTGAATTCTGAGGAGATAGGTAAAACCTAGTCTGCCCCCAGGATGCTAGTAGTCTAATAACACTTATTTTGAGAATTGCTACCATTTCTGAATGATAGCTATGTACCTGTTCCAGGCATTGTGCTATAGTTTATTGTATGCTGTGTTTCTAGTCCTCAGAGCACCTCTGTGATGGAGATTATATAATCTAATTTTCAAATGAGGAAATTAAAGCCACCTGCTGGGGCACCTGATTCAGGAGCAGAGGGCTTATGCTCGCTGATGAGCTGAGTGCAGATTTTGTATTGCACATCCTAAGTTAACAGTTGAAAAGCCCCAGGTTGAAATGTTTCTCCAAAATGTCCTCTCGCCACCATCGCACACAGAATGTCACCCTTCTTTGTTGCTCACCCCTAGCCCACTCATCCCCTCTCTCAGGCACAATAAATCCCTTTTTACTGAAGTTTTGAGGCCAGACAGTATTCCTAACCCAAGTACTCTCAACATTCTTTCCAAAAAAGATGGGCCTAGAGATCCTTCTATCAGCTGCTCAGTTCAGTTCAGTTCAGTTCAGTCGCTCAGCTGTTAACAGACTGCAAATCTGTTCGTTTCCTTTCCTGCCACAGGTATGCAAAATAAAGGGCATAGTAAGAGAAGGTCCCAAGTCCATAGTAAGGAAGATTCCCTACCATGCTGATGTGCCATGAATGGACCCCAGGTGTACTGAGATGTTAAGCCCTCAGGTCTCAGGTGGCCAGGGGTCCAGGAGCAAGTGGTGTGTTCCTTGGTGAGTCAAATAATTCTTGTGTGTGCCAGAACTTTAAAAGGACTGGGAAGCACCGCTGTAAGTCATCTCATGAAACATCTGGGGCTTATTGGTGGTGATAATTGAGAAAACTTACCTTGGGAGACAGAAAGCAAATGGGATGGCAAGTTACCAGGGACAGAGAAGTCATTGATGACCTTGAGAGAATGAAACCTGCTGATCCACCTAGTGACCCAGTCCTTAAACTCATTAGCAAGGCCCTTTTGGCAGCTATTTTCATAGACACAAATGTGTCTTAGACTTGCTGAGGCCAAGACTGAATCAACTCAATGTGGATGCAAAGCCAGTGTGTGCCTTTGAACTTTATTCTTCAATTCATTTCAGTTCAGTCGCTCAGTCATGTCTGACTCTGCGACCCCATGGACTGCAGCACACCAGGCCTCCTGTCCATCACCAACTCCTGGAGCTTACTCAGACTCATGTCCATTGAGTCCGTGATGCTATCCACCCATCTCATCCTCTGTCGTCCCCTTCTCCTCCTGCCTTCAATCTTTCCCAGCATCAGGGTCTTTTCCAGTGAGTCAGTTCTTTGCATCAGGTGGCCAAAGATTTGGAGTTTCAGCTTCAGCATCAGTCCTTCCAATGAATATTGAGGACTGATTTCCTTTAGGATGAACTGGTTGGATCTCCTTCTGAACAAGGGACTCTCAAGAGTCTTCTCCAACACCACAGTTCAAAACATCAATTCTTTGGTGCTCAGCTTTCTTTATAGACCAACTGTCACATCCATACATGACTACTGGAAAAGCCATAGCTTTGACTAGATGGACCTTTGTTGGCAAAGAAATGTCTCTGCTTTTTAATATGCTGTCTAGGTTGGTCATAGCTTTTCTTTCAAGGAGCAAGAGTCTTTTAATTTCATGGCTGCAGCCACCATCTGCAGTGATTTTTGGAGCCCAAGAAAATAAAGTCTGTCACTGTTTCTACTGTTTCCCCATCTATTTGCCATGAAGTGATGGGACCAGATGTCATGATCTTTATTCTTATCTTATTCAATTATTTTATGAGTTCTTCTAATTTCCTGGGTGAGGGGAGCATAAACTAACTTCAAAAGTACAATATCTAACACTTTTTTAGGTTACAATATTTTTTTTATGAACTGTGAGAAACTTATAGTGCCTTAAAGAAACTACATAAAGAAGGTGTCAGCATTTTCACTATAAACTCTATTTCCAAAGGTTTTTGCATTCTGGAGAGATTTTGCTTGAGGGGGAACTTGGCATATGGTGTCTGAGTTCCTGACTGTCCACACCTCATTTCATAGGTACTTAAAATTGAGTCCTTCAAATTCACTACATTTGGCATCTATAATTTTTAGAAATAAAAAGATGGGTTTAATAGCAGATGATTTCTGAGGTTAATGTCAATGCACACAGTTCTGAGAGAATGAGAAAACTCAGGAATACCAGAAGTTCTGTTTTATAGATTCTAACCAGGACAATATTGTGGAGGGAGAGAAGAGAAAGAAGATTAATTTAAAGGGACAGATGTGAAAAAATGTTGGTGTCCTCAGAAGAACACGAGAGTTAGACTTCCTTTATCATTCTTCCTACCCCATATTTCTCCCTGTCCTATTCCTTGCCTAGTGTTCCAGGCCAGGCAGTATCAACAGGCTTTGATGTCTGGGGCCTTTCCCCAGAAAATCACTAGAAAGGTTGCCAAGAATCCTACTTTGCTTTTTGAGTTTGCATTTCAGGGGACTATATTAACCCATAAAATGCCTACAGAATTCTTCAACCAAGCCAAAATAAATATTGCCCTTGGAGGCAATGCCTATCACCAAGCCTAGAGAGATAAGATTTAAAAAAAAAAAAAAAAAAAAACCCTTGGCATGGAAGTCTACAGATGCAATCCGAGAGGGTGCAGGAAGAGAGACTGAGTAACTGTGGTTCTCAGGAACTATGCAGATACCAGAAATGCCAACCACTGACTCCATTTTCAGGATAAGCATGGGAGCCAGCTGGTGTTCAGGGCCAGAACCAGGTCCAGAGGACAAGCTGGGCTCTCTGACCAGAAGTAGGGGCCACTCTGTGTGCCTTAAGCTCACAAGGCTGCCTCAGTGACTGTTAACTGAGCCGTCACGTGAACAGAGCTCTAGAACTGTTAACTGTTAAACCCAGAACTGAAGTATGCTGAAAATGCTGGGAGGAAATTATTATAGCAGGCACCTTGGGGCACATAGGGACTGACACATCAGAGCTGTTACATTCCATGAATTTTTGATCCTCATCCCTAAGGACTGATCCCCTTCTGTGTGAGATTGAAATAATTTAGATAGTTAAAACTGTCCCAAGTACAACATATGGACATGTTAAACATGAGGAGTGCTATATATCTAGGTTAGCATGAAGAAAGGACACCAAATTTTGAATAAGAAGATCTTTCTTTTCTGGCTGTGCATTCCCATGCAAACAGCTGAGTATTTTTCTAAAAGTCTCTCTTGTAGCAATTGAGTTTGCTTAATTGAGGAGAAAATGAGCAGAGAAGATAATGAACAATATGGGAAGCTGAGTGAGAAGAAAGCTGACCGGGTGGAGGCCCTGAAATGAATGGACCTTGTGGTTCTAGGAAAGATCTCAGACTATAGCTGTGTGATTCAGGCCTCCTGAAGTCCATGACGAGTCTCTTGAGATCAGATGGCATGTGAGATGGCTAAATGGCACCATACTGGAGAACGGGTATCTGCACCTTCCTAACTTTCACTTTGGAGACTGAATCCTCTCTTTTGATGGGGACTCCATTTTCCTAAGAGCTTCTAAAACCAAGCACTAAACCTAATAGAACCTATAAAAGTCAGCTCTGTACCCATCTCCACCCGCCTTTGTTTTCACCTTAGTATCCAGAAATTTCCAGAATTCTATTACTCAGAGCAAAGAGGTTTCGAGGGGGAGAGTGGGGGAATAGGCAGATCTGCTCTTCAGATACTAATTGCTGTACATTCAGTGAGATTTGTAAGAAAAATCCTCAAAGATAACTATATACCTATCATATCTACTGAAATCTAATAAATATCCCTAGCATATTGTCGGAGAAGGCGATGGCACCCCACTCCAGTACTCTTGCCTGGAAAATCCCATTGACGGAGGAGCCTGGAAGGCTGCAGTCCATGGGGTTGCAAAGAGTCGGACATGATTGAGCGACTTCCCTTTCACTTTTCACTTCCATGCATTGGAGAAGGAAATGGCAACCCACTCTAGTGTTCTTGCCTGGAGAATCCCAAGGACAGCGGAGCCTGGTAGGCTGCCGTCTGTGGGGTCACACAGAGTCGAACACGACTGAAGTGACTTAGCAGCAGCAGCAGCATATTGTCTATGTCATCATTCATTATTTCCTTCACTCAGCCATTAATGGTGTGCTAAATTTAAGAAATTCCACAGTGCACGTATTTTTATTCTCACAGCAACTCATAAGGAACTTGAGACCTTGAGGGGTTAAGGATCTTCTGTGGCAAGTTCACACAGTTAGTTATTAGCAGAAACCAGACTCCAAGCACCACTGAAATGTTAGTTGTTGAGCCTCTTGGTACAAAGACCATGATATATACTATTACATTCCTCACCATGCCTAACACAGTGCTAAGATGTGTCTATTCCCCAGTCCTAGACTAGGATGGTAATATAAATTATACTAAGGATGTTTCATTCTAAGATTGTAATGTGAATAGGAGACTTTTGGGTCACAGGCAAATCTTGGAAGCTATCTCATTAGCTTAGATAAACTACACCTCATTTCGGGAATTAACTATGTAATAACTTTTTTCAGATATTATATTTTTTCTTGGATAAAAAATGTTTTAAAGTTGAGACGTAACCAGCAGAATATGTCACACATATGGTGAAATCAGCTTGGTTTGTTTTGGCGAATAGTGGGATCCCTGAAAACAAGAACTCCGAAGGGCACTGATGAGTTTTGGCCATTGAGAAAGGTAGATGGAAAGACAGAAAGTGGCCCTGTAACCTCAGTAAGACCCTGGATGGCAGTGGAGTCAAAGGAAGCCCACATGATAAGTGAGGTATTTGGGGGGATGCCCTTGTACTGTGTGAATTACTTGTCCTCACAGTCAAATTGAGAGGCCAGAGACTTAGTGAACTACTGGATGGATGATAATTCATGATAAAAGATGCACAATCTCCTTTGTTAGGACATCACTTCAGTTTGTTATGTGTGCTTATTAGTCTTCTTATTTCAGTTAATAAATGTCACCCAATTGATTGAAGTCATATGGTTCTCAATTGAAAGAAGAGTGAGCAAAAATAATTTTTGGCCTCTAATGACTGTTCTTTTTCTTTTACAACTCTAGGCAACCATGCACATTGTACATACACATGACTCTTGCTGTCAATAATGACCAGCCTTGTAACTTCGTATTATGTTATGAGAATATGTCTGTGTTCTAATAAATGTCTGTTTCATGCCACTCATTAGAAACTTACTACAAACTTAATAGTGCTTCTTCCTTCTAGATATCCCCTTTCCTCCAGACCAGATCCAAATACTCGTGATCCTTTTCTCCTTTGATGTGAGCCATCTCTAACCCTCACTATGTTACTCTGTCTAGAAACAAACTGCCAGATGAGGACCCTGGACAGTGGGATTGGAACCTTCCCACTCCCAGACTCAGGAACTCGTGCAGCGGGACGATACATACGCCAAGCAGACTCCCCTGAGGACACTGACCCCATCCTGTCTCTCCAACCGGCCCTTTGTGCAGCCTCTTCCATCAGAGCCCAGACCCTTGAAAGAGAAGTGCCTTCCTCTGCAGATAGCCAGGGCTCTGCAGACAATGCCATTGTTCACTCCACATCCGACCCCATCATGACTGCCAGAGGGACGCGACCTCTTCAGAGTCTCCTCCCCAAACCAGCCTCCTCAGGTACAGTGCCCTTACCTTTCAGATGAGATTGTTTTCTCATCAAAGTCATGTACTTGCTCACAAAAATGGAAAACAAGCACCAGAAAAGGTTCCCACCAGATCAGTCAATGGCCTCTGCCCAGTGGAAGTGTGTATGCATGAAATCCCTTTATGTCCTCAACCGAAAAGTTACAAAGTGAAGTGAAGGCACTCATTTGTGACTGACTCTTTGCGACCCCATGGACTGTAGCCTGCCAGGCTCTTCCATCCATGGGATTCTCTAGGCAAGAATACAGAGTGGGTTGCCATTGCCTTCTCCAGGGGATCTTCCCAACACAGGGATTGAACCCAGGTCTCCTGCACTGCAAGCAAACTCTTTACTGTCTGAGCCCCCAAAAGTTACAAAAGTAAGTACTGAACATCATCACTTAGTATTATTCAAGGAGCCTAGGTTGCCCTAGTGGCAAAGAACCCACCTGCTAATGTGGGAGACCTAGATTTGATCCCTGGGTTGGGAAGATCCCCTGGAGGAAGGCATGGCAACCCACTCCAGTATTCTTGCCCGGAGAATCCCATGGACAGAGGAGCCTGAGGGGCCGCAGTCTATGGGGTTGCAAAGAGTCAGACACAAACTGAAGTGACTTAACATGCACATGCCCATACACACATAAAGGAAACCAGCTGGTAAGCACAGGTAAATGGACATATAAACGGATACAGAGACACCTACATGACACACACTTCAGATTTTATCTTTTAAATCTTAACTTTGAGTATAGACCAATCTAGGCCCAAGACATAAATTTAGCTGAAATGTTGTTTGCCCTCTAACCAGAAACATACATCTTCTGACATATTCCTATCCTGTTCAAATGTATTTATATGTTGAACTATAAAAAATGTAGTTTGATATATTAGCAGTAGATTGTGCATTAATGACAGTGGAATGGTGGGAGCCTTCCGCCTGAGAAGAACTATCCTTCGCTACAGTCAGTTGAAACAGGCTTTCATGATTAAAGACAGGACCAGGCTAAGGGTCAAAGTTTTTTCAATGTTCACTCAGGATTGAAAATATTTATTACAGTTCAGGATGACACTAAATAATTTGTAACTTGTATGGCCCATGTTGCATTTATGATGTGCATAAACATATGAGCTAGAATTCTGAAGGCTTTCATTTATGATTTAATGATGAGAAAGCAGCCACAAGTAGAGATTATACCAGGGGCTTCTGAGAAATTAGAAATGAAGACTTTTCATTAAACATCTTTGAATCAGTGTGATTGGGTATTTCCATGGCTGAGTTCTTCCTCCACACAGTAACACTAACTGCTGTGAGTGTTTCATCACAAACTTCTGCTCATCTCAAGCCAAGGCTACATTTTAAAAGGCCCGAATGCATATTATTTTTGAAGTAAATGCATTGTTAATTAATGACACAGCCTCCAGAGATTCAGGGGCGAAATCGTAGTTATAGATTATGTGCTCCATGCCTGACTAGCCACATGTGTGACCTCAATTCAGCAACTGGCTGCCGAGCAGACTCCATGATTAAACACTGTCATTATAACAAATTGAATAGAAACTGCAAGCCTTGAATTGCTTCATAGGAAGAGAATAGGAAGGAGATTGTTCTGATCTTGCTGCTAATATTCAGTGCTCCAGTTTTCTAAGGTGTGTGTCTTAATTAAATCGTCATGAAGAGTTATAAAACAAAAAAAGTGGTATATGGTAGAGAGTAAGGTCAACACGACGCAGGACATTTTTGTGCTGTGCATCCTGAAACTTCCTGCCCACCTTAGGTTGTTGTCACCATGCGTCAGAGGCAAGGCCTGCTTTCCAAGACTTCTCTTCTGTGACCATTGGTTACTCGTCTTAAAAATTAAAGAACAGAAAACTAGATGGAACAAAAGGAAGGTAGTTTCACGCAGTCACTTCTGGTTAAAATATGCATTGGAATTGGTTATTTTCTTATCCCCATATCAAAAATGGAAGTAACTGTACAGATCTCCCATTGCTGATGAAAATACAATTACTTTGCTTCTGCTCACAAGCAGAATGCTACTGAGAGGCTCTCACAGCATGTCCTATTGATAATCATTGAGGCTGGAGCAATAATAACACTAATTCTCCATTCTGACATGAGGAAGAGCTACACTGTGCAGGTTAGTCCACTATTATGGGTTATGGAGGAACTTTAATCGTTCTCTGCTAATTGCACCTTGGCTACTTAAAATGTAATCCCTGGGCCAGCAGCAACCCCTGGGAGCTTGTCAGAAATACCAGTTCTCAGACCCCACTCCAGACCACCGAATCAGGATCAGAATCTGAAGTGTTACAAAAGCTCTGAAGGCGTATGCACATGTGAGCTTGCACAGTACTGCCCAGCGAGACCTTTAAGGGCCTCTGTGCAGTTTCCCAGAGAAGGCAATGGCACCCCACTCCAGTACTCTTGCCTGGAAAATCCCATGGACGGAGGAGCCTGGTAGACTGCGGTCCATGGGGTCGCTAAGAGTCGGACATGACTGAGCAACTTCACTTTCATGTTTCACTTTCATGCATTGGAGAAGGAAATGGCAACCCACCTCAGTGTTCTTGCCTGGAGAATCCCAGGGAGATGGCGGAGCCTGGTGGGCTGCCATCTATGGGGTCACACAGAGTCGGACATGACTGAAGTGACTTAGCAGCAGCAGCAGTGCAGTTTCCCAAACCACCTATTTCAAAATGATCTTCATCAGGTTGCTAGGAAAATCAGTTTAGTTCAGTTCAGTTGAGTCACTCAGTCAGGTCCAACTCTTTTCAACCCCATGAATTGCAGCACCCCAGGCCTCCCTGTCCATCACCAACTCCTGGAGTTCACTTAAACCCACGTCCATTGAGTCGGTGATGCCATCCAGCCATCTCATCCTCTTGTCGTCCCCTTCTCCTCCTGCCCCCAATCCCTCCCAGGATCAGAGTCTTTTCCAGTGAGTCAACTCTTCGCATGAGGCGGCCAAAGTACTGGAGTTTCAGCTTTAGCATCATTCCTTCCAAAGAAATCCCAGGGCTGATCTCCTTCAGAATGGACTGGTTGGATCTCCTTGCAGTCCAAGGGACTCTCAAGAGTCTTCTCCAACACCACAGTTCAAAAGAATCAATTCTTTGGCGCTCAGCGTTCTTCACAGTCCAACTCTCACATCCATACATGACCACTGGAAAAACCATAGCCTTGACTAGACAGACCTTTGTCAGCAAAGTAATGTCTCTGCTTTTGAATATGCTGTCTAGGTTGGTCATAACTTTCCTTCCAAGGAGCAAGTGTCTTTTAATTTCATGGCTGCAGTCACCATCTGCAGTGATTTTGGAGCCCAAAAAAATAAAATCTGACACTGTTTCCACTGTTTCCCCATCTATTTCCCATGAAGTAATGGGACCAATCAGGGCTCCCTAATCAACCGTGTTTGGGAAAAGCTGCAAATTCAAATCCTCCCTTTGGAAATCATGACTGTCCCCATTAGCACAATGAAGACTCCGAGATATTCTCCAAAAATGAAACCCGTTTGTTCATTGTATATTAACACATGCATATGGAATCTAGAAAGTTGATACCAATGAACCCATTTGCAAGACAGCAGTGGAGATGCATACGTAGAGAACAGACTTGTGCACACAATGGAGGAAGGAAAGGGTGGGACGAACTGTGAAAATAGTGTGGAAACATGTATATTACCATATGTAAAATAGATAGCAAGTGGGACTTTGCTGTGTGACACAGGGGGCTCAACCCAGTGCTCTGTGACAACCTCAAGGGATAGGATGGGGCAGGAGATGGGAAGGGGATTCAGGAAGGAGGGGACATACGTATGCCTGTGGCTGATTCATATTGATGTATGGCAGAAACCAACACACTATATGAAACAATTATCCTCCAGTTTAAAAAAATCCTTTTTTTTTTTTCCTATAAGAAGAAATCTATTTGCTATTTGATGTATTAATATAACACTACCTGGAGAATGATCAGTCTTTCCCAAGCAGTTTGCCCACTAAATGCTTTCTAACATGGAAAGTCTGTCAACATCTTGTGGAAAAGTGGTCCGAGGGCAGTTTGCCTTTGGGTCTCCAAGACTGAACGTCCTCTAACGATGCATGTAATTATGCAGACGTTTCTGTTAGCAAGACTTGCAGGGGATGGAATGTTGGCAAACCAAGCTTCTGCCGTGTTTGGACCTTGTTGATTATTTCTACATGTCCTCCCCTCCTCCCTAAACTTGTGAAGAGTTGAAGGAAGCTGATTGTGATTTCATATGCATTTCCTCTTTTAGGAAAAATCAATTCCCAAATGAAGAGTGAAGCCGAGCCAAGGTCTCAAAATTGTTCATCATTCCAATATGTCGAAAACACAATGGCGAGCAAGCCACTTCCAGCCTGGGAGGGTGATGACGCTGCTGCAGAGACCCAGGTAAGGAGAGATCGCCAGGAGGGCACCCTCCATCTGCTGGGCCTGAGTGGGAAGAATGACCTCCTTAACCACTTCTGTGGTAGAGTTAATGTTAAATCAAATTTGTTGTGGTTCAGTGAAGAATGACCAAGGCCCACGGCTCTCCTTTTTTCCTGAATTACACTGATAACACTGTGTTCTTGTAACTCAACTGTTTCTGCCCATCTGCACCCTGACTCTCAAGGTAAGGATTCTCTGCCCTGATGAGATACTGTGGGACTGTCATTCACTCTCCCAAACCATAACAGCACCACTTAGAATGAGTTCATGATTATTTTTTCATTATCTTATCAGTTACATTAACTTTACCTTGCACCTATGAGACAGGTAAAGCAGGCGTGATTATATTCCCTTTAGGGATTAAGAAACTGAGGCCTGGAGTGGTCAAATGACTTGTTGGGGTCAGTGAGACTTGTGTTTCTTCAATCCCTGTCATTTTCACAGTCCTTCGTCCTTCATCCTCCCTGAGATGGCACACACACAGGCTTCCTGGCATGTGATTGGACCTGGGGAGGAGCTCAGGGCTCAGGGACTCGGGTCTTCTCCAGGAGCTACATGGTATTTCCTCCTTAGCACCCTCCCGCTTACCTCTTCCAACTCATTACCTGGGCCATATTCAGCTTGTACATGATTTCTCACCTTGTCCTTGGGCTGGCCCACTCTGGGGTCTTTGGTGGTGCCCGCACACAGTGAGAAGAGTGGGTGGAAGGACATAAGAGTCAATCACCAGAGCTTCCTCGCCCTTCCTTGACCCTTCCTGCTTCTGCCACCTCAGCTCTCCCACTCCTGGCATTAGGAGGCCCCATTACTATTTCTACTAAGGTTTCTACCCAACCATGATGAGCAAATACCAGATTAGCCCACATCAGAGATCCCACATAGCCAGTGTGGTGGAGCCTTCTTTCAACCTTTAACACCTCAGCATGTAAATGAGAACCTGGACAAGTAGGGGAAATGATCCCCTGGGCCCATAGCCTCAATGTGCAGCAGAGGCCACCAGCTCCAGAGATGCTGGACTGCGGTCAGGGTCCAAAGGAAAGTTACTATGGCACTAAGATTAGAACTCAGCCCTCTGAATTCCATGTCCAGCACTCAGAACAGGGGTCTGAAAGGCAAAGGAGTAAACAAGTGTGTTTTGTCATGCCTTAATCAGACACAGAAATGATAGGCTTTTCTCAGTTTCCTCTAAAGCAGTAGCTGCCACATGTGAGCAGACATCAGAATCATGTGGAGGGCTACATGTGATGTGTATCCTGCTGCCTGCACCCAGAGTCCAGTTTGGTATAGATGGGGTGAGATTCAAACACTGCTAATAAATTCCCAGGTGATGCTGATGCTGCTGGTTCACAGAGCACACTTTGAGAAGCAATGCTTTAAGGACTCTGTGCTTGCTTTGTGGAACTAAAAATTTTATAAAACTTTAAAAGACACCCAGACTTGGAGGGGAAACAGTTCAGAAACAATAGGTAGTGATAGTAGCAAAGGATTCAAGCAATTCCAAGAAAGTAATAAAACAAAAACAAAAAAAGAGGGGGTGTCATTCAGTGCTGGCAGGAAGGAGCCTCTGTGAATATTCATATCCCCAACACACACACACCTCTCTGGGGTTCCTTCCTCATCATCCTTCACCAGCTCAGTCCATTGGAAATCCTGCATGGTCTTCTAAGAGTCATCACTGGGGCTTGGAACTCATAACTCTGCTTCATTGACTGCTAGGGAGGGAAAGTGTAAAGTATGGGTGAGCTTTATATTTCTAGTTCCAAGTACAGTGGTTGGCTCCATTCATGTCTTGAATAGAGGGATGAAAATGCATTTCATCATACCCAGCTTCCTGCCAGAACTCTAGACACAAGCCTCCCTTGGAACCACTGCTGTAGACCTATCATCCTTCATAAATGTCATCCTTGCTAGACGACTGATATCTCCTGGATTGAGCTCTGTACCCCCAGAACCTAGGATACCACTTAGCCTAGAGTAGGTACTGTGATGCTTAGCACAGAATCTTTGGAATGGGTGGATGAATAATTAAATGAATTAAGGAATAAAGGAATAATTGCTTGGATTCATAACCCTAGATAAAGGAGCTTACATTCTAAAATACGTTTTTATCATTTCTGACCAAATGGCACCCTCCCAAACAGATTTAACTTCTGTGCATAAACTACCTGGGGTGGGTGTAGAATAATCGGTCCTAAGAGGACAGTCTGCAAATGTAAAAGAAAGCCCCAAATGCTCTTGATTCTACACAAAGGGGTTGAGGTCTTAGATACCAGTATTCTGCTTATGTGCACAGTGTGAAAAACCATCTATACAGTTTGAACAACCTCAACAGTTCCTGAACTTGACTTTATTGCCATACCTGTGACATCCTCATGGGTCATGTCGTACGTTCATGTGAGCAGGAGAGGAGACTGATTCCCTTGACCTGTGAACTGTTAGTAGATTCAGTGATTACATATAACCCTATAGAGCCAGCAATTGTGTACTTTCCTAAAGGCTTTTTAGTCTTTCAGGGCCTGGAATAAAATTATGAATTAGGCAAACATGTATTCTTTTGTTCCCAAGGTTGATTACCGTCATACTCTCTGATACTTGAAAGCTAGTGGTAAGATCAGCTAGATAAATAAGCCATTAGGCTTGGGACAGCAGCTCTAATGGGCACTTGAGAAAAATAAGATGCCATAAAGTAGTGTACCAAATGCAGAGGGGGTAACTGTGGGGACTGTCCCGTACCTGGACAGTGGCAGCATATGGCTTCATCAGCACATTCCCATTTCTGCAGCTCTGATAACCTAATATAAGGCACCAGTTCCACGTGAGACAGATCAACGGACCAGGCAGTGAGGGTGGGGTAATGGGGATAGAATTCTGTGCACAGACCAACAGCCAGATGTGAACATCCTCGCGGGATGCACTATCCATTTTGACTTGCATGAATCATCTTAACAGTCTCATATTACTCATTTAGGACAAGGCACCCAGAATGTGTGCATACTCTGCCAGCGGTAGCAGTGATAGTGACAGTGACCCGGACTATGGAAATAATGGTTTTGGAGCTGGAAGGGGCAAGTTAGTGAAAGCAATGAAGAGCACCACCCCAGGTAACACCCACCGGGTCCCCAGGAAATTCAGGGAGCCTCTCTCTTGGGTACCCTTCGATCATGCCTTTCACCAGGCTCTGTTTCGACCTCACTTAGATCTTATATCTTAGTTCCACGTCTCTCCTGAGATCTAATTTCCTGGTACTTACGGAACATTGTCTACGCGCATCAATTTGTTTTCTGGTATTATCTTAATGACATTGCAGTGCAGTCTGAAAGGATTTTATTTCCAAATCTGGCGTCTCCCAAAAAGTCTCCAATGGAGTTATCTTCGTAATGAAGGGATGGCTATAAAGATAACTTTGTTCTTAATTACACACTTTGGCAAGTTAAATCACCCCATGAGCTATGGATGGGGTGTTCCAGGCTCTCTGCTCATATCATGCTCTGTAACTCTGGACCTGTTACCCATTATGAGCAGGTCTGTTTACTAGGCTCAAACTCCCTCACATTATTTTTATTTGAAAGAGAATTTGTACTAGAAAAGCCTTCATCCTGAGGCATTTAAAAATATATATAGTCAGATGGCATTTCCTTACAGATACAAGAGGACAGATGAGCCCTAATATAGAGTGTGATCCAGGATCTGCTTTTCTCCTGATCCACTGTGGATTATCAGAAATACTTTAATGAATCAATGGAGAATCATTCTTTCCATACTAATCAACTTTTATCAAATACTAATTTGGCAATTATCTGTTGTAACCATGACTGTCCTTTTTAAAACAAGTCTGGTATGTTACTTTTGAAAAAAAGAAATTACCTAGTAATTGTGTGTGTGTTACCAGTTTTCCATTTGTCTTGGCATTTGTGACATGTAGGGTAAGATGGGCATGTGAGAATAGTCATTAACCTGAGCCTCCTTTTTGTTCCTTGCATCCTACAAATCACCAGAGAGGCAGGACCAATGGGTGGATCCTGCAAAGACTTACCAAAAGGAAAGTGGCTAATGCCCCTGGCGTTTTAGCTCTCAGGGGTCTGTCAGTGTCCCTTTGTTGTAACAGTTAAGGGGAAGGGGAATTAATTGTCAAGGGTCCTTCTCCATGAAGATGCTGAAGGCCAGGCCAACTGCTAGTCTAGCTCCTCCCTTGCGCTTAACATGGATCCACAGTGAATAACCTCACCTCGCTGACCCTTAACTGTTCTTCCTGGCTCTAATTTCCTACATTTATTGAACAAATACTTATTAAAGGGCTCCTCTGGGCCAGCTTTCTGGCAGTGAAGGAATGAACAAAGATCTCTGCCAGGCAGTAAAAGATAGATATTTGTTGGTGGTGTTTAATTGCTAAGTTGTGTCCGACTCTTTGCCACCCCATAGACTATAACCTGCCAGGTTCTTGTATCCATGGAATTTTCCAAGCAAGAATAGTAGAGTGAGTTGCCATTTCCTACTCCAGGGGATCTTCCTGACCCAGGGATCAAACCTGTGTATCTTGCATCTCCTGGTTGGAATAAACTAGTAAATGAATATCTTTTGTTGAAAGGAGATATGGAAGAGACAAGTAAAGCAGGATAGGATATGGAAGAACAGGACTGCTCAGGAGTGGTGGTTGGTGGGACCCGAGCGGGAAGAGGGGGCTCAGATGTTAAAATTTCAATAGAGCAGTCTGAACAAGGCTCACTGTTGTTGTGTTAATTACTCTGTCATGTCTGACTCTTTGCAACCCCATGGACTGTAGCCCTCCAGGCTCCTCTGTCCATGGGATTCTCCAGGCAAGAGTACTTGAATGGGTTGCCATTTCCTTCTCCAGGGGATCTTCCTGACCCTGGGATTGAACCCCGGTCTCCTGCATCTCAGGCAGATTCTTTACCATCTGAGCTACCAGCGAAGCCCAAGGCTCACGGAGAAGGTGGTATTTGAGCAGAGATGTGGAGGAGGAGAGAGTGAGCCTGGAAGACATCTTGGGGAAGCACATTCTCAGCCCGGGAACAATCAGTGCAGACACCTTGATGCTATGGCAGAAGGAGGATGTTGGAAAACTAGGAGATGAGGTCAGATGAATGGAGAAGGGGTCAGAGCTCTTGTAAGGCCTTGCTCACCTTTCTGAGGACTTTGCTTCTCCCCTGAGAGCCATCCATGGGGGCCTTTGGGCAGTCTGAACAGAGCAGTGGCATGATCTGAGATGCTTTCCAAGGACCACTCTGACTGCTATTTTGAGAAGACTGAAGAAGCCAGGTCGACTAGAAGGCCATTATACTTATCCAAGCAACATGTGTTAGTGGCTGAGACCAAGGTGGTCCCCATGAAGGAGTGGGCAACACGGGCTAGTAATGGGACTGTCTGTAGTGATGAGCATGTTCTGTATCAGCTCTGTCTAGTACCATGGCCATTACCCACACAAGACTCAGGAGTTCTTGCAGTGTGACTAGTGTGAGAATAGAACTGGATTTTTTTATTTAATTTTTTGCCATAGTTTCTCTAAGAGTTCCATTTTCCTCTATTTTGTTTTTATTTTAATTAACTTTAAATATTAATAGCCAGATTTGGGACACTGTACAACACAAGGAGTGACAATAGTCTCATTCCAGTTCTAATTAAAAATACAACACGAGTGATTGATAGATTGGAGGTGGAGTGAAAGAAGAAGCAGGGTCGAGGGTGGCTCCCAGGTTGGGGTCCTAGAAAGGACAGCCCTCTGCCCACCGTAATGAGAAGACTGAGGTTGCGGCTTGAGGAAGCTGATCGGTAGTTGATGCTAAGTTCAAGGTGCCCATCAAGCAAGCAGAGATGTGAGTATGTTGCCCACCAAGATTCTTGGCCTCCTTCATCAACAGAAATTGATCAAAGGTCAGATAAGATATTCATGCAAGGCTTTGTTAGGGTTCCTGCTGCAGTAGTGGGGAGTGAGAACAAATCCCAGGCTCCCTTGCTCACTCCCCAAGGAAGGAGGCAAGCTTGATCCTTACATGGGGTGAGGGTAGAGGTGTGTCCGGGAGTTGAGCCAGAGGGATGGCTTGGGTGGCTTGCCCACCTCTTAGATTGTGTTGTGTGCAGGAGGCATGCACAGTACCCTGCTTTTGCTCCAGGCCCTTCGTAAGTGGCAGTGAGGTTTTTTGGTCTCTAGCTTATGTTCTGGAATCTGTCCCTAACTGCATACACATGCAGTTATTTTTAGTCCTTTATAGTTTCTCTGTACTTTGTTGCCCGAGGAGAGGTATGTCCAGGTGAAGCATTTCAGCGCTGCAGCAAAGGGTCCCAGGTCGCAGGTCTCAGATAGGTGGTGGTGGGCTGTGTGAGTCTGGAGTTGGGCAGGTCAAGTCTGGTCTGTAGAGGTAATTGGATGTCAGTGTGCCAACAGAATCTAAGGTCCTGGGTCCCGCTGAGATCAGGAGGGGGCCAGAGAGGAGAAGAGGAAAAACCAACAAAGGAGACTGGGCAGGAGCCAGCAGTGAGCAAAGAGGAGGAGTGTGTGGCATTCCTAAAGCTGAGTGGAGAGAATGTGTCAAGGAAGAATACCATGGTTCAATATGCTACTTGCTAAAAAGGACACAGGCTTCATATTGAGACCTGTCTCTTCCTCTGACAGTGGGGTTCTGGGGGTAGGAAGTGGGGGTGGGGGAGGGATGGTCTAAAGGCAGTTTGAAAACATCTCCAAAAAGGAAGAAAGATTAAGACAAATTGATTCTGAATGAGGATGACATACCTGAGTATGAAAGAAATCACTTTAGGGTCCAGAGTTTTAACCTAGCTTGTTTAAATGAGGTGTGCAAAGCAATACAGAATACACATTAGGTGATGGCTATGGACCTTGGTGGACAGAGAACTTGCTCCTTTAACTTTTTTTCTTTTTTCTTTTTTTCTACTTCACTGCAAAATGAAGCGAGTCTCAGCCTCGGTTTTTTTCTCTCTATCCTCATAGTGCTCATCCTCTTTCCTCCAACCAGAACAAATCCCTATTTGAGAGGTTTCTTTCACTCTATCGCTATAGCCGCTGGGCCCATTGGTGCTTCTTGGGAATAAGATGCAGAGTAACCCTGGAAGCAGCACAACCAGCACAAAGATCAGTCCCTCTCGCCAGGCATCTGCCTTCTGTCTGTAAAATGGGACTTGTTGCCAGAGCTCTGTCATCTGTCCACCCTGACTGATCCAGCCACCCCCAGCTGCGGCTAATGTCAGTGCTGCCAGAATCAGAAAATGTGTCCAGACAGCTGGTGTGGCTCTGGGTGTGTGCTGGCTTCCTGCAAGCCTGGAAAGGGGCGTTTAGGGTTGCTGCAGCACCAGTAACTTTTTGGGTGTTGGCAAAGTTGATAAGAAGATTGAAACAAGAGAAAAACACAGAAAGGAGTGCATGCCTTACGTAGGTGGTAGAGATTTTCTTCCCTTTGGAGACACAATTTTGTCTTGCCATTATCTCCTTTGTCTTCAAGACGAGATTACCCTTCCCCCACTCCTCCCCGACGAGCTGGTTCACTCTTTCAGTAACAAGTTTGTAATAGAGATTCCCAACCCACAGGATGAAATTTTCCATATCTTAAAGCCTTAGTAGAAGTTGTCCCAGAGAGTTGGCCTTTCTCAAACACACCGTCTCTCCCTGGCCCACTGAAATATCCCTCAGGTAGAGGAGGGTACCTGCCAGTGGCAATCTGTCCTCCAAGGCTTCTAGAAAATGGGCACTCAGTGGCCTCTACTTCTTATGCAAAAGAGTCCTACTTTCTAAAACGCTGCCTATGGGCTCCTAAAGGACTCAAGTAAGTACACATCTTTACTTTCAAAGTTGGTTTCTATAGCATGACTTTGAAATATGTGTAGAAAGCCCAAGTTGTTAGTAGAGAGGCAGCAGCAGAAGCAGGATTTAGGAGCTGGGTAGGTGGCGCAGCGGGTGAGGGAGTAGGCAAAGTAAGTTTGTGGCTTTGTTTCCATGGAGCTATCTGTTCTAAATTGCCATGTTGGGCATAACAAACACTCCTACCCCCTTCCTGCAGGTGGGACCTGGGAGAAGGCAGGAAGGAGCCAGGGACAGAGGTGGGAAGATGAAGGACAGAGAGCAGACCAGGGCCAGAATGCGAAATAGGGACAGCCCAGCAGAGTTGCAGCAGTGAAGCTCAGTCTCTGTGAGGAGGAGCGAGGAGGAGTCTCACACCTGGCTGAACACTCTGGATCTCACACCTGAAACAGCAATTTCTCTAAGACCCCTCCACTGAGCGTTGGATTCATCCATCTGGCTGCCCACCACCATTACCTACCCTGCCAGGTATCTCAAGGGTAAAAATCCTATCTTAGCTGATGGTCTCACCATTCTTTTAGTACAAACTATGAAGCTGGAAGTTTTCCTAGACTCTTCCTTCTCTTGCCTCCACCTCCTGGCAGTCTGAAGGTTCTGCTGGCTTCTTGCTGAGCTGCTCCTCAAACCTACCCATTCTCTAGCCTGTCTGCTGCCGCCCCAGTAGTGCCTTCATTTGGTCAATACGCCCACTGCCTCCTTGCGCCCCTCCCCGCTCAACTCCCTGCCTGTCCCATTCATGCTGCCACAAAGCATAAAATCCCATCATATTCTTCCTTAGCTTAAAATCTTTCTTATTCACAGACAAAATCCAGTGTCCTCCACTTGCAAGATTCACAAAGCCCACTTTGACCTTGCCTTTCTGACTTCGTCTTTCTCCATTTCCTGTCTTAAACTTTGTTTTTGTTGTTCAGTCACTAAGTTGTGTTCAACTCTTTTTGTCCCCATGGACTGCAGCACGCCAGGCGTCCTTCACTATCTCCCTGAGTTTGCTCAAATTCATGTCCATTGAGTCAGTGATGCCATCCAACCATCTCATCCTCTGTCACCCTCTTCTCCTCCTGCCCTCAATCTTTCCCATTATCTGAGTCTTTTCCAATGAATCGGCTTTTTGCATCAGGTAGCCAAAGTATTGGAGCTTCAGTGTCAGTCCTTCTAATGAATATTCAGGGTTGATTTCCTCTAGTATTGACTGGTTTGATCTCCTTGCTGTCCACGGGACTCTCAGGAGTCTTCTCCAGCACCACAGTTTGAAAGCATCAATTCTTCAGCACTCTAGGCATCATCGAAATGCTTGTTCTGTCCTGAACACATGATGCCCTTGGGGGCTTCCATGCTTTTGCTCTAGTGGTCTTGCCTCCTGGAATGGCTGTTACTCCAACACCCTTCTATTCTAACCTTTATGTAACTCCTACTGTGTCTTTAAGATTGAGAGTTCAGACTTTACCTCCTCCAGCAAGTCTTCCCATTGCTCCTCCATCAGCCATGCCCAAGTTACTCATACTTGTCTGTTCTCCTGCCCTACTCTATATTTATTTGTGTCCCTTGCCCCTTGAGATTATATTATTTCTTTGCATATTCAGGTGTCTCATTAGTGCCGAGATTGCTTCTTATTCATGTTCTGCACTTAGCACAGGGCCTGGTACAACGTAAGTGCTGAATAAATGTTAAACAGCTTCCTGAGTATTGAATTAAAATGCAGCACAGGACTGGTTAAGGCCTTGTTGCTCTTCATGCAACATCCATCATCCATTTGGGCCTTTCTTTGTACCAGAGAAAGAATGACTCAGAGCAGCTACCTACAGAAGGAAATTCAATAAGAACATTTCTCCTTCTCTGGACGGTTATGCTAGAGAAATCGGTGAATCCATTTTTCCAATTTTTCTCAAAGGTGTAGATGTACTTTAGCTTCCTCTTCCATGATGATTCTTCATGGGGACTGTTGGAGGCATATCAGACTCCTCTGTTTTGTTTTGTTTCTTTTAAATGGTTGCATGTCCCCTGGCTTGATTTTCATAATCTATGCCCCAGTGTGGGAGTTACTGTCACAGAGAGTCCCCTCTTCCTGAAGAAACTGCACCATACCCTTGAGACCTGAAAGAGACATGTAATGGTTGAGAACCTTCAATCTTGGGATATTTGTTCTGTGAAAATCTCCACGTTGCATTAGTTAGTGGATGAACAGTATTGACAGAAAGAATAGAAGCAAAGAAGAGAGTTGAAACGAGTTCATCTGGTTTATTCAGCTCTTAATCTGTATCCAGGCCAGTGCTGGACACTGGGGATTGAGGACAGGTTAGTGACACAGCCCTGATCCCTCAGTGCTTCTAATCAGACCTACAGATACAAAACATCAGCTGAGATAGGAGCTGGTCAAGAACCCTAAACAGTTGTGTTCTGCTGCCTAAGGCCATGCTATTGGCTCCTCAGGGTGAAGAACCAGAATTTCATTTCCTTTTAATTTTTCACAAATTGACTTCCCACTAGGGTCTACAGATCACAGAGTCCTGAACTTACTTTCATGAGCTCTCCCTCCCACCTCAGGCCCCACAATCTCAAATACACAAATCAGGTCCACTGAGCAAAGCTTCAGAATCATGGTCCCACAACCCCCAATGATGTTCCCCTAATCGAGCCCTTCAACAAATTACAAAGAGTCAGTGCAGTTGTATTAAAAACAGTTGGTTTTGCAGTAATTAGAAAAACACAAGGACATGATGACTGTGGACCAATATTAAAAGAGACGCTGAAGGATAATGGCTCCAGTTCCTGGTTAATTCCTCAGCTTGAATATTTTGAGATTCACAACTAATTATGCAGAGATGATGAATTTTAAAGACGCTGCCACCCTGTCTTGCCAAGGCCAAGGACTTTGGCTATTAATAGAGCAATCAGATTTTGCTATATAGTAGAGAATTCATGCAAAGTTGCATCTATTTTAAAGCATTCATCTGGCACATGACTTAAAGATGACAAATCATTGTAATGTGCAAAATCAGCATTGGGTTAAACTAAATCCAAACTCATTATAATCATTCTAAGTTCCCCCAGGAGAAATCTTTTGTTTGAAATGGACACCACAGGTAAGAGCTAGGACACCACAGGTAAGAGCTATCTTTAGTCCTTCCTGGATCTTCTGTCTTATTTAGATCATTTTAAAGATTAGCTTTACATTTGACAAACCCACCCTGACTCTAGGGGAATGAACACATGCAATAAAACACGAGGGACTTGTGTCCTAGCATTAAGCTTTCCTGGATGACAAATGGAAACTCCTGACCCTGTCAAGCAGGCTGTTCTTAGACCCTTGCCAGAACCAGGGTCTCAGATTTCTCTCTGTCACTATTTGTCCACCACGGCTCTTTCAGCTGTTACGACTGGGTTTGCAGTCTGCTGGTTTGTTTTGTTTTTTTTTAAGTGGAGAAAAGTGTCATGCACAATAACAAAACAAAACAAAAAACCCCACTAGCTTCTAAAAACCACGTGGTCAGAAGCTAACCATCAGAAAGAACCCACTGTGTCCTCAGGCTTGAAAAGGGAGGCTGCGATGTGACTTGCATTTAATTATTAAAGCTGCATATTGTGAGGCCCTTAAGAAAGCAAATGTCACGATGGACAGAATGAGTTTACCCTCCTGTCGAAAGAGCAGTGTGCCGTGGCAAAGCCGTCGCTCAATTAAATTGGACTGCGGGATACAGAGGAGATGGAGACCAAGTCTGGGGACCCTAATGAGACATTTTGGAGGGAAGAGATACCAACCCCCCAGAGTTTGTCACTCTGTGATGGATGTTCTCCCCTCCCCCCACCACCATTATCGCAGCGCCCCCCAGCACTGCCCATTACAGCCCCAAACATTTAAACAGGAGCTTGCAGAGTAGAATTTCAAAGTGCACAGCAACTCCCTGCTTGTTGTGGAATAGGTGAGGGGAGCAAATGATACAGAATGCTGAGCAAAATAGCAATCTTTCGCTGCCAGGACTGAAAGAAAGCTGGGCAATGGATCTAAATAAATAAGCCATGAATTGGATGCCATTTCATGTGTGGAAATGTGTGCATGCCCTCAGTCTCATGCAGGGGGAGCAGAAGGAAGTGGAGTGTGGTAAACCTCCAAGGCCTCTTGCCACCCTGCAGCCCCCGAAGAGTGCCTGGGATGACTTTTGTGTAGAGCTTACACAGAATCCAAGGAATACCCCCACTGTTGATACTGGGTCGTCTAGCCCCGTAGCTCTCAAACGGGGTGATTGTGACACCCAGGGGACATTTGGCAATGTCTGGAGACACTGTGGGCTGTCACAACTCGCAGGTGGGGAGAGGCTTGCCGTCTGGTGCATGGAGCGCGTGGATGCTGCTAAAACTCCTATAAGGCACAGGGCAGCCCCTAATAACAAAGCCTTGTCAAGCACAAGATGTCAGCAGGGCCGAGAAGCAGCCTAACAAAATTAACCCCTAGGTATCGGAAATGTTCGCTGGGAGGCACAAGCTGTCAAATACTTGCACCAAACTATAACAGCAGAGAAATCCCCCTGCCTCCATGCATTTGCCTCAGGCCTGGCCCAGCTGCCTGACTGGGGGTCAAGATGTATGCCCTCTCCAAGGGGCTTCAGAAGGGACATTCGTGCTCCTGTCTGGGCCTCTCACGCTGGCCTGTGGAGCCTGTTCCATGCTTCTGTCTGAGTGTCAGGGACACTGCAACCATCTGAAGTGCTAACACAGAGCACAGATTGTTTAAGGCTAATACCCATTAAGTCTCTTATTAGTATTTCATTTCTGTCTCTCAGAGAACATGTGCCCTGAGGAGGCGGAAATCCTTTACAGACTTGAAAGTTACCCGAGGACAGTTAATCCTCAGGCTGCTTTCATAAAGTAGGTAAATTGCAATTAGATGTTAAAAGAAGAAAAAAAACATCTTCAACAGGTGTTTGGAGTTCCTGGGGGACCTCAGAGTTTCATGCTTGGCTAAAAAGCACACAGTGATATTTGAAAAGGGCCCCTTGCCAGAACTTTCCACAGAATGGTTAAGACTAGGAAGATTAACATAAATCTCAGGAATAAAAATGCTGGGTCAGTAGAAGGAGCTCTGTTGAAGAAATGGGGTCTGTGGGGAAAAGAAAGGGCTCGGTATTCAGGGAAAATCTTTCTAGAGGTAATTATTAAAGTTTGAAAAAGGAGAATGTGATGTGCAAATCTCTGAGATGTGGGGAGAAAAAAGACACATGCATTCTAATTATTTAGAGTATTTTGTTCTCAGACTTGAAGAAAAATGACAGACACCATTTCTCATGTTCTCCCACCCCACTCACCCCTCCTCAACCAGCCAAAACCCTAGAAACATATCTTGTATTATACAACCAAGCAGATGAGCTCAGGGAAAAAATAGGGTTCCCTTCCTAACAAGCAACTAGGAATTTTTCCAGGAAAATGTCGAGTATCATTCAGCAAATCATACAACTGGTTGTTCTCTGTGAACTTTTTAGAATTTAGAAACCAAGAGCCATGGGCCATTTGGCGAGATGTGTGGGACATGCCTGTAAGTGAGAGTTAGGACACTGGTGTTCTAATGAGTACACTTTGTGGCCCTGAACCAGTAACATTAACTTTTCTGAGCCTTTGTTCATCTGCTATCCAATGTCCACCTTGCCTTCTTCTCATGGAATAGTTCAGATTTGACAATAGATGTCACAAGGCTTCCAACCTACAGAGTGCTAAATAAACATGAGTGGAATTGTGTTAAATATATTGAGGGAGAGAACAATTCCTAGAATTTAAGGTTGCGGTTATCAGAAAAGGGGAGGAGAGCACATGGACCTTGCAAACTGTGGGCTGAAATAATGTTAGGCTACAGCCTCAGAAAGGTTATAAAGCCCCCTCATAACTTAGCCAGGGTTATACAGTTTCATTAAAAGAAATATCATAGTCTCTTTATCTGTTGTTAAAATTCAACCTAAGTAAGAAAGAACTGATTTAAACTTCCCTGAAACAAGCCCAGTTGCATCCTCTGTCCTTTATTATTTATTTTCGCAATGAGTAGCAATATCCCAAGCTATCACTCAGGATCGTTGTTTCCAGGTTCAATTACATGGGACCCAAGAAATATGGTGAGGCTGGATCAGGTGGGGAAAAGTTCCATTTTTAATTAGACCATGAATTTTATTATAAATGAATAAATCAGCATACTCTTTAAGGAATTTAATTAGAAAAGGAGACAGCATTCTTTTCATGGTATTGGCCAAGCTGGCTCTCAGTCTTGGGCAGGCAGAAAAGGTTAATGGTTGGCTCCCAGCCGCCCCCTGATCAGCTTACTCACCTGTTTATGAACCCCTACAGAAGCAATCATAAACAGTGTTCTCTTCCACCTTCATCTTTTCACATTTTTAAAAACCTTCCTTTTGTTTGGCCCATCCAGGGCTATTGTCTCTTTTCATCCTGAAATGTTCCCTCCACACCCCCTCCACCCTCCAGAAACCTCCAGGTATCTTCCTAAATTTGATTAAGATTCCATAGAAAGAAGTGACAGGATCAGTATTTTTAGGGAAGACCCAAAGCTATGCTAACATTGTTCACAGTGCCCACAGGATCTTTGAGATGTGCAGAAGGACTCAGTTAGCCAACTGGAAGAAGCATGTCTGTGTCTTCTTGGACCATAACTTACTTAGTGATACTGAGCAAGCATCTCCCTTCCCCTCATTTGGCCCATCTAGAGCTAGATATCTTCTGGATCCTCCTGCCCCAACCAGGCCTGATGTTCTATCACTACAGCCTGTAAATAAAGACTGTAGTGACTTGACATCAAGCTTCAGGCTTCAAGATCCAGCAGTCTCGGGTATTTGGAAAGCTTCTCAGAGTTTTCCTCAGGTCTCATTCTTCAAAATTTGATTTTATTGTTTTGATCACAGAAGCCACTTCTCTACTTCGGTGCCCCTTGCCTCGTGTAACCATCTTTAACCATCTTTAACCATCTTTATGGCTTTCTTGTTCATCCTTCTAGTCTTTCTCTGTGCAAATCAAGGAAATGCAAACAAATACTTTGTGTACAAAGTGAAGCAAACTGTATACTGTGCTTCATCTTGTTCTGTTTTCCTTCAATTCACAATATATACTGGAGATCACTCCATGTCAGTACATAAAAGTCTTCCTCCTTCTTTTTCACAGCTATGTTGTATGGCTGTACCATAATTAATGTAACTAGTCCTCTATGGAATGGATTTCCAGATTTAGACTTTTGAGTCATAGTATAAAAGCATTCATTGTTAGAGGAGTTGGGCTGTTTTCACTTCCACGTGTGATCAACATGCCTGGTCCCCCAAAGCCTCACCATCAAATTTAAGGTCAAACTACTGTGCCCTGCCAGTCTTCCATAGGAAAAATGTAGTGAAAAACAGTGTGGTTTGAATTTTATTTATCTTATGAAGAGTAAGGCTGAGAACTTCTGCTTAAATCTACTTAAATGTCATCTGTATTTCTAAATCTGTGAATCATCTGGGAGTGACCTTTGCCCAGTTTTTTTTTGAGTTACGTAGGTCTTTTTCAACACCACTTCTAAGAGCTTTGTAAAATTTAGGGAGATTATTCCTTTGTTTGTGATACAAACTGTCCATGACATTCCCAGTTTTTTCATTTCCCTGTGACATCACTTTGGATGTTCTTTGCAATAGATTTTATTTTCTTTCATAGGGTCAAGTCCATCAGTCTTTTATGATAAGCCTTTGCACACTGCAAATTTATTAATTTTAAAAAATCATGTTTTTTCATAGTAACCCAGACAGTGTGTATTTTTGTCCTCACATATGGATCCAAGCTTTTCTTTTTGACTATCCAGTTGTCCTATGTCAGTTTTGTATCAAAGAGATACTTTAAAAAAGAGAAGATCAATCAGTTTCTTTTATGACCAGCTGTGAAGGAGACAATTTTGTAACTGAGGAAAAATGAAAAGATCTTAGTTTCTTCTGGTACAATAATTCAGTTGGCCAGCCTGATCCTTTCAACCCCATATTCTGTGTCAGTCATTTCACCATCAGGCCTAATTAATGCAAAAAGAATCTTTCGACCCACAGCCAGGTGAAGAAACATCCTTTGTTTCCAAGGGTGTCCTGGATGAATCATAGAGTGCGCTGTCCTGTTGTGACTAATTTGGGGAGGCTATTACAGGCCTGAATATGTGCAAGGAGAGGAGGTTAAGTGTGCGTGAGAAGGCTCCTTGGCCATTTGGGCTCTCCTTTGGCCATGCTTTTGGTGGACTCTGCTCGTGCTTGTTGGGAACTCATCTCTAAGTTAAGTGCTGTGGGCATTGGAAAGGAAGCATGAGGCATGGTCCTGCCCACACAGAATTCACAGTCTAGTAGTAACAGTAGAGAGAAGAAGTTAGAAATTTTAAAAGTCATTAACAATAATAGCAGCAGCATACAAGTAAGTTCCCTAAAGTATGGTTACAGATACCCCACCCCTGCTCATGCCTCTTTGTCCCACTTAAAATGCCTTCTCAGTAACCTAATATCATGGACTCTTCATAGATCTTATTTTCCTGTGTCAAATGAAGACTTGTTTTCCACATTTCAAATGCAGTGAACCATCTCAAAGTCAAAACTCTAGATCTGGGCTTATATCCTTCTCCTGGGATTCCACAATCCTCTTGTTTCACCATGACCATCAAATCACTACTATGCCTGTCTACCTCCCTGCTTGTTTCTTAACAGCAGGAATTGTGATCTTTTCCACTGAAGCTCTGGCATATGAGAAGAGCTTACTGAACGCTTATTGAAGGGCTGGGTGTATGAATGGTCTGTGACTCTGAGATTGAGTACTAACAAGGATTTACAGCAAAAGGCAAGAAGTAGTCATGCTATCTCCATGAAAGGGACTTTTGGGGCCAGTCTTGAATAATCGATTTTGAGTTGGCGTAAAGGGGAAGAAAATTTCTCCTTGGACCTAGTAAGGGAATTGGGGAATGAAGAGAGGGTCCGAACAGGGCAGTGACGGTCAGTCTTCCCTGTAGGTACAGCATAACAGAGATCACATAGTTTTATAAGAATAATTTATATAAAGGTGATGCCAACCTGCAGTGGTTGTGATCTGTCTGTGCCAGTGAGTTTGAGAGGTGAGCTAGAACACATGTGATCAACAGGCTTGGATTTGCTATTACTGTTCCCAGAATCTGCCTTTCAATTTGAATCTGTCCTGCAGCCTTGGCTGAAAAACAATATTCAGAAAACTTGCCTCTCTCTCTTTCTGCTTTTACTCTCCATTTGTAATAATCTAGAGTACAAAAGTGTTAGAAGAGAACTCAGATGTTATCTTGCCCATCTTCTATCTCGCTGGAATGTAAGCTCCCCGAGGCCAGGAATTTCACTTTTGTTTAGTGCCATAGCCTGAGAATTTCTTGCACTCAGTGAATATTTATTTGATAAATGAAGAAAGATTTAATCCCCCTTATCCTATTCAAGACCAGGAGCTGACTGTGGCTCAGATCATGAACTCCTTATTGTCAAATTCAGACTTAAATTGAAGAAAGTGGGGAAAACCACTAGACCATTCAGGTATGACCTAAATCAAATCCCTTATGATTATACAGTGGAAGTGAGAAATATATTTAAGGGCCTAGATCTGATAGATAGAGTGCCTGATGAACTATGGAATGAGGTTCGTGACATTGTACAGGAGACAGGGATCAAGACCATCCCCATGAAAAAGAAATGCAAAAAAGCAAAATGGTTGTCTGGGGAGGCCTTACAAATAGCTGTGAAAAGAAGAGAAGCGAAAAGCAAAGGAGAAAAGGAAAGATATAAGCATCTGAATGCAGAGTTCCAAAGAATAGCAAGAAGAGATAAGAAAGCCTTCCTCGGTGATCAATGCAAAGAAATAGAGGAAAACAACAGAATGGAAAAGACTAGATATCTCTTCAAGAAAATTAGAGATACCAAGGGAACATTTCATGCAAAGATGAGCTCGATAAAGGACAGAAATGGTATGGACCTAACAGAAGCAGAAGATATTAAGAAGAGATGGCAAGAATACACGAAAGAACTGTACAAAAAAGATCTTCACGACCCAGATAATCATGATGGTGTGATCACTGACCTTAGAGCCAGACATCCTGGAATGCGAAGTCAAATGGGGCTTAGAAAGCATCTCTACAAACAAAGCTAGTGGAGGTGATGGAATTCCAGTGGAGCTATTTCAAATCCTGAAAGATGATGCTGTGAAAATGCTGCATTCAATATGCCAGCAAATTTGGAAAACTCAGCAGTGGCCACAGGACTGGAAAAGGTCAGTTTTTATTCCAATCCCAAAGAAAGGCAATGCCAAAGAATGCTCAAACTACTGCACAATTGCACTCATCTCACATGCTAGTAAAGTAATGCTTAAAATTCTCCAAGCCAGGCTTCAGCAATACATGAACCATGAACTTCCAGATGTTCAAACTGGTTTTAGAAAAGGCAGGGGAACCAGAGATCAAATTACCAACATCTACTGGATCATGGAAAAAGCAAGAGAGTTCCAGAAAAGCATCTATTTCTGTTTTATTGACTATGCCAAAGCCTTTGAGTGTGTGGATCACAATAAACTGTGGAAAATTCTGAAAGAGATGGGAATACCAGACCACCTGACCTGCCTCTTGAGAAATCTGTATGCAGGTCAGGAAGCAACAGTTAGAACTGGATATATAACAACAGACTGGTTCCAAATAGGAAAAGGAGAACGTCAAGGTTGTATATTGTCACCCTGCTTATTTAACTTCTATGCAGAGTACATCATGAGAAACGCTCGACTGGAAGAAGCACAAGCTGGAATTAAGATTGCCAGGAGAAATATCAATAACCTCAGATATGCAGATGACACCACCCTTATGGCAGAAAGTGAAGAGGAACTAAAAAGCCTCTTGATGAAAGTGAAAGTAGAGAGTGAAAAAGTTGGCTTAAAGCTCAAAATTCAGAAAACGAAGATCATGGCATCTGGTCCCATCACTTCATGGGAAATAGATGGGGAAACAGTGTCAGACTTTAGTTTTGGGGGCTCCAAAATCACTGCAGATGGTGACTGCAGCCATGAAATTAAAAGACACCTACTCCTTGGAAGGAAAGTTATGACCAACCTAGACAGCATATTGAAAAGCAGAGACATTACTTTGCCAACAAAGGTCCATCTAGTCAAGGCTATGGTTTTTCCTGTGGTCATGTATGGATGTGAGAGTTGGACTGTGAAGAAGGCTGAGCACCGAAGAATTGATGCTTTTGAACTGTGGTGTTGGAGAAGACTCTTGAGAGTCCCTTGGACTGCAAGGAGATCCAACCAGTCCATTCTGTAGGAGATCAGCCCTGGGATTTCTTTGGAAAGAATGATGCTAAAGCTGAAACTCCAGTACTTTGGCCACCTCATGTGAAAAGTTGACTCATTGGAAAAGACTCTGATGCTGGGAGGGATTGGGGGCAGGAGGAGAAGGGGACGACAGAGGATGAGATGGCTGGATGGCATCACTGACTCGATGGACGTGAGTTTGAGTGAACTCCGGGAGTTAGTGATGGACAGGGAGGCCTGGCATGCTGCCATTCATGGGGTCGAAAAGAGTCGGACACGACTGAGCGACTGAACTGACTGAACTGAACTGATCCTATTCTTATTCATTGTCTCCTTCATGACTGTACAAATCAGGCTATTCCATTGGAAAGAATTCTAATTATTAAAACATTTTAATTGAGATTTTCTATCCCATACACTGGTGAGGGAGGAGGACAGGAGGATCTGTGTGCCATTTGAGTCACACAGTAATAATAGCTTGGAGAATCTTGATGGATTGTGGATAAAGACTACACTCAGCATACGCTCAGGAGAACCATGAAATCCAAAGTTCTCTTTGATATCTGACTCACGGTTTGCTAAGATAGTGGATAAAATAATGCATACCTGTAGGAATGCATGAATGAATGAATGGGTCAGCCAGATATACTGGGAAATATTCATGAAGGATTTGAAGTCAGGACAACTTGAATTAATATCCATAGCATGTGGTATCACTGAGCTTCTCTGAGCCTCAATTTCTCATCCATCAAATGACAATAATAATGCTTAAATGCAAGATTTTAATGAGACAGTATATACAGCATGCCTTTTGGAAAAATGTCCTTTAATGCTGGCTATTGTTATTGTTATAAATTAATTTACAAATAAAGGCTCAGTGACGTACAGCTCTGGTACGGAAGGGTTACAGAAGCCTGGAAGGGGTTCAACCCAGACACTTTTCTTGTCCCTAAAATGTCATAATGGAGGGTTTTCAGAGAGAAAAGGAAAACATAGAGTGGGACTGGGGGTCCCCATGTCCGCCTTCTGGACACACCTTTGCCTATGTTTATTATTAACAGTGCTCATGTGTTTCTGGACATTTAAGCAGCACAAGGACTGCATGTGTTGTTTTGTTCATTGTTGCATCTCCAGTGCCTAGAACAGTACCTGGCACATAGGAGGCGCCTAGTCAATGCTTGTCAGATGAGTGAAAAGCATTACTGCTGAAATGAACTATTCTCTTCATAAAAGCTCAGTTGGGTTTTCAGAGGAAAGCATAAAGTGAACCAGCATCTTAGAATTTCCCAGTGTCTTTCTCAAAAGTAAAAAAAGTTTTTTTAAAAAAATTATCATGTCAGTGCCACAGAATGTCTCTTTGGAGTGCAAAGTTCACACACATAATGTGGTTAAATTACAAATGTTATTCAGTATAATACCAGTTGGATCATAAGATGAAAGAAATTATGGGCTAAAACAGCTCTTTAAGATCTGCATTCAGAAAGAAAAATGAGTTTAATTCCTTGATTCCATAGGAAGATGGTATTTAGCCTGGATAATACTTCAGGATTTACAACTATGTCAAATTATACTTTTCCCTTTTTTTCTCTGATAAAATGTACCATGCTGTAGAGCATCATTTTTAAAAAAGGAATGTGCTGATGATTTGGGGCAGAGAGGAGTGTTCCACCTTTCAAAACACTGAACCTTGGGTCTAAGAACACAGGTTTTTAGAGTTACATTTGAGGGGGAAATTAGCCTGAGGGTCTATGAAAAGGATGGATACTTCTAAAAGAAAGATTCTTTGATCAATGATGGAGTAGTGATGATAGGCATTCTAGTCTCATGGCTCGCCTTTAAAGGGACTATTTCAGTGTGTCCCCATTTAGGATGATTGTTTTTTGTATTTTTTTGTTGTCGTTATTTTTTGGTAGATTAACTTTATAATGTTAGAGAATTCTATTTTAATCCTAGTTAACTAAGAGGTTTTTTATAAAATCATATATTCATGTTGACTTTTATCAGAGAGTATAGATGCATCTAATGGGATGATCATGTGGTTTTCACCTTTAATCTCTTAATGAAATAAAAGATATTTATACATTTAAAAATTAAACCAGCCTTATATCCTTGAGATAAACCCAATTTATCTATAATATAGTAATAGTTTATATATACTGATCCATTTAACTAGTTAATATTTCACTTATGTATTATTAAACCATTTAATTATTTATTGCTATTTGATTTATTATTAACCCATTTTATTAAATGGGTTGAAATGGCTAAGTGGTGTTATTTTCCTGTGCTTTCTTTACCTTCTACTTTATTATACTTTACTATCAAAATAACACCGGTCTTGTAAAAATGACTAGGTAGTACTCCCTCTTTTTCTGTTCTTTTTAAGAAGTTGTATGAGTTAGAATATCTTATCCTGATATATTCTTTGTAAGAATATTATTAATGATGCTTTAATTTCATTAATAGCTATAAAATTTTTCTGGGTTCTTCATCTTCTGTCAGTTCTGATAAACTGTGTAATGTTTTATGAGACTATATCTTTGTCTAAGTTTTTATGTATATTGACATAAACTAGCTTATTAATTTTACTTATTATCATTTTGGTCTCTACTACATATACAGTTACATTCTCTTTTTGTTAATAATATTATTTAATGTTTCTTTTTGTTTAAATCAGTATTGGCAGTGGTTTGTAAACTTTGCAAGTCTTTTCCAAAAACTAATTTTAACTTTGCTCAATCTATTGTTTTTAACTTTTATTTTATTGATTTCTTTCCTTATTTTTATCATATTTTTCTTTCACCTTTGCTTAGTTATTTTCTCTTATTCTGACTCTTTCACAAGGGCATTTAACTAGTTCATATCTTATGTTTCTGTTTCTTTTATCTCTTTCTTTTTCTAGTGTTCAAGCATTTTTTTTTTCGGAATTTTTTAAAAAAATTTCCTCTCCTCTTTTATAGCATTGTTTCTCTCTTTCAATTTATATGTTATGGACATGTCCATTAAAAATCACAAAAGAACCTATGTAAAATCTACTCTACTAGAAATAATAAGGAATGTTTTGCAAGGTGACTTAATATAAGATCAATATTTTAAAATTTTATTGTATTTTGATTTAACAGTAACAGTAAATTAAAAACATGACTTTACAAATTCCTTCTGAACTGAAGGAAGGGAAAGGTTTCTGAATACAGAAAACATTGTTGTTGCCCAGTCACTAAGTCATGTCCAACTCTCTGCAACCCCATGGACTGCAGCATGCCAGGCTTCCCTGTCCTTTACTATCTCCAGGAATTTGCTCAAATTCATGTCCATTGGGTAGGTGATGCTATCTAACCATCTCATTCTCTGCCATCTTCATCTTCGTTTGCCTTCAGTCTTTCCCAGCATCAGGGTCTTTTCCAGTGAGTCTGCTCTTCACCTCAGGCGACCAAAGTATTGGAGCTTCAGCTTCAGCATCAGTCCTTGCAGTGAATATTCAGGGCTAATTTCCTTTAGTATTGACTGGTTTCATCTCCTTGCTTTCCAAAGGACTGTCAAAAGTCTTTTCCAGGACCACTGTGTGTGTGTGTGTGTATACATATATGTATATATGTACGGTATTTATATGTGTGTATACATATAAATATTGCACTTATATCTTGTGTTCATATATGGTTCTATATATATCTACATACATATGCTTCCAAGGTATTTTTTAATACACACACATGCATGCATATGCACATATAAGAGGTATGTAGGTAAAGGTAAAGCAGTGTAAACTGGATACTAGGATAAGAAGATCTAGGTGGTAATCCCAACCCTGTAACAATGGAGAAAACACTCCTCTCCTCTGGACCTCAGTGTAAAATAAGAGTGTTGGGCTAGATGAATTCTGAAGTTCTACCTGGCTTTCAGAAGTTTATGCTAAAATGTGGACATCATCAATTTTAAAGACAAGCTCTTGGGTCCTCCTTTTTCTTCATAATTTGTTTCATCAGTTCAGTTCAGTCGCTCAGTCATGTCCAACTCTTTGTAACCCCATGGACTGCAGCATTCCAGGCTTCCCTGTCCATCACCAACTCCCAGAGCCTACTCAAACTCATGTCCATTGAGTCAGTGATACCCTCCAACCATCTCATCCTCTGTCATCCCCTTCTCCTCCTGCCCTCAATCTTTCCTGGCATCAGGGTCTTTTCAAATGAGTCAGTTCTTCACATCAGGTGGCCAAAGTATCGGACTTTCAGCTTCAACATCATCCTTCCAAAGAACATCCAGGACTGATCTCCTTTAAGATGGACTGGTTGGATCTCTTTGCTGTCCAAGGGTCTCTCAAGAGTCTTCTCCAACACCACAGTTCAAAAGCATCAATTCTTTGGTGCTCAGCTTTCTTTATAGTCCAACTCTCACATCCATACATGACTACTGGGAAAATCATGGCTTTGACTAGACAGACCTTTGTTGGCAAAGTAATGTCTCTACTTTTTAACATGCTGTCTAGGTTGGTCATAATTTTTCTTCCAAGAAGCAAGTGTCCTTTAATTTAATGGCTACAGTAGGCATCTGCAGTGATTTTGGAGTGCAAGAAAATAAAGTCTCTCGCTGTTTCCATTGTTTCCCCATCTGTTTGCCATGAAGTGATGGGACCAGATGCCATGATCTTCATTTTCTGAATGTTGAGCTTTAAGCCAACTTTTTCACTCTCCTCTTCCACTTCATCAAGAAGCTCTTTAGTTCTTCTTTGCTTTCTGCCATAAGTGTGGTGTCACCTGCATATCTGAGGTTATTGATATTTCTCCCAGCAATCTTGATTCCAGCTTGTGCTTCATCCAGCCAGGCATTTCACATATACTCTGCATATAAGTTAAATAAGCAGGGTGACAAAATACAGCCTTGATGTACTCCTTTCCCAATTTGGAACCAGTTTATTGTTCCATGTCCAGTTCTAACTGTTGCTTCTTGACCTGCATACAGATTTCTCAGGAGGCAGGTCAGGTGGTCTGGTATTCCCATCTCTCGAAGAATTTTCCACAGTTTGTTGTGATCCACATAGTCAAAGGCTTTTCTATAGTCAATAAAGTAGCTGCTGCTGCTGCTGCTGCTAAGTCGCTTCAGTCGTGTCCGACTCTGTGCGACCCCATAGACAGCATCCCACCAGGCTCCCCCATCCCTGGAATTCTCCAGGCAAGAACACTGGAGTGGGTTGCCATTTCCTTCTCCAATGCATGAAAGTGAAAAGTGAAAGTGAAGTCGCTCAGTCATGTCTGACTCTTAGCGACCTCAAGGACTGCAGCCTACTACGCTCCTCAATCCATGGGATTTTTCAGGCAAGAGTACTGGAGTAGGGTGCCATTGCCTTCTCCGCAATAAAGTAGAAGTAGATGTTTTTCTGGAACTCTCTTGCTCTTTTGATGATCTAACAGATGTTGGCAATTTGATCTCTGATTCCTCTGCCTTTTCTAAATCCAGCTTGAACATCTGGGAGTTCATGGGTCATGGACTGTTGAAGCCTAGCTTGAAGAATTTTGAATATTACTTTACTAGTGTGTGAGATGAGTGCAATTGTGTGGTAGTTTGAGCATTCTTTGGCATTGCCTTTCTTTGGGATTGGAATGAAAACGGACCTTTTCCAGTCCTGTGGCCACTGCTGAGTTTTCCAAATTCCTCCCAGTATTTGCCTCATAGAGGTAAACACCTCCTAATTCAGAATTTGATGTTACTAGGGCCTTGCAAGCAACTTACATTTTATTTTTTTTTCTTATTTAAATTATTCTTAGCTTATGAACACTTTTCTTTTTTTTAATTTAATTTTATTTTTTAACTTTACAATATTGTATTGGGTTTGCCATATATCAGCATGAATCTGCCACATGTATACCCGTGTTCCCTATCCTGAACCCTTACGTTTTAAATCTGACTCAACTTTTCGATGTAGGTTATGATTACAAAAAAGTTCCCAAGGAGGGGAAGAGATTAAATTATATCAAATGATGTCAGTAGTTAGATCGACTCACATAAAAACTGAAAATTAACCTTTGAGTGATTAGACCAGAAGGAGAGCATAGAATGATAAGTTGGTTGTCTAGTTAGAGAGGGCTTAGGAAAGAGTAGAAAGAGAGGAATTAGATACAGTAAGTATATATAAATCTTTCAAGGTTTTTATTGTAAATGGTATAAATAAATGGTGTCACTGGAGAAGTATTTTTTTTTAGATAGGAAAAATGACTACATGGTGTATGCTGAAGAAAATAATCTAGTAAAATTAGGAGAAAAACTGATACTGTAGGAAGTGTGTACAAGTAGAGGGGCTGGCCTTAGATAGGAACATGTGTTCATGCATGATAACTAGGAGGCAGGAGAATTTATGGGCAAATGGTATTAGATATGAATGGGACCTTGTGAAAATTCTCCTCTGCTTGCTTCCATTTTCTCAGGAAAATAGAGAGCAAGGTCATCAGCTGAGAGTAAGAACTGGTAAGAAGGTGTTGAAATTTTGGAGAGGATAAAGTGTGAGATAGTCTCACATAGGGGAGAGGGACAGCCAATAGGCTAGAGAAATTGAGCAGGATTGTCTACTTGACGTTAGGAATTATGAATTAAATGAGACCAGCGAATAGGGTTTTGTGTTCATCTACATCCATATGCAGCAGCACGAACGAAAAATAGCCAGTGAGTTGGACTTAACAAAGTTAACTCTTTGCCAGGTGGTACTGCAGAGAAAAGGGCAGTGGAGTTGAGAGCACTTGAAAGGAAGTGATTACAATGATGAGCCATGAAGACAAAGTTAGCTAAGAATGGAAATGTTGACATGAGGGATATAAGGAACCATTACAAAATTGTAGAATGGATGATAAATTCAAATCAAAAGATTGTTGAGCTGAAGTATTAGAAGGAATATAAATTCAAATCAAAAGATTGTTGAGCTGAAATATTAGAAGGAATAAGCTGGTAAAAGAGGAGATTGGGAAGTTTGAAATTGAGGTTCAGGAGAAGTTGCATTTGATGGCAGGGCGTGTGGGTGGAGGACCAGCCCTGTGGAAGACCACAGCCAGGGCATTCAAAGAATTATCTTCATGGACATTGAAATCTTCAAGATTTTTAACTAGAGTTACATCAGAGAATGTGATAGTATAATCTAAAATCATCAAGGAATTAGAGGAAATGACCAGGAGATCCATAGATGATTATAGCAAAGATGGGAAATAAATGGCAGTCAGAGGACATGAAATTCAATCCTGAGGCAACAAGGAGGGGAAGGGGGATTCCTACTCCACCTCCAGGACCAGCGGTACAAAGGGGATAGGGAAGAAAGTAGCCACCACTTGAGAGGGCTTCATGGGAAGCCATCTCCCCAGAGAAGAGTCAGATTTCAGTAAGAATTAGAAGATGAAGTGGGTGTTCAGAGAGGTTGAGGGTATATAGGTAATGTTTCTATTTGTTTACTTCAAGTTTCAAGAGCACAGGGGCAGGGGAGGGATAGGAGAGAGATTCTACGTGAAGTAAGACCCAAATGAAGATGAGGATCAGGGGATGATGAATCACCCCAGAGTTCTAAGTTTTTTGTGATTACTGATACATACACATGTATGAGGCTTTGTGAGATTAACCCTGAGATTTCCAGGAAAATGATAGTGGCAAGACTGCATATCAGAGGGCAGACTGGAGGAGAGGGAGATGTCCTTCCAGAAGTATGACAATATGGAAAACCCCCCCTCCTCTAATCCTTCCAGTAAGCTCAAGAGTGGGGCATCCTTATCTGAAGTATTTCACACTAAGCCTCCATTTCTCTCCTGCCAGTGGCGGTATGGAGGCCAGTGGAAGAATGATCTTACTATGAGCATTCAGAGCTCCTGAAGATGTAGAGATCAAAAGACAGATGTTCTCACCACTCATGATGGAAAAGTTCTTAAAATACCCTGCATACAGAGTAGAGGCAAATGAAAGGATTTAGTTTCTTTTTTTCTAAGTGTTCAGAGTAAAAAGACAGTTGACTTGACATGTGCCTGGTTTATCATTTGGAATGTAGCCTTAGGTTAGACCCCAAAACACAATGATGAAAACCAAGATAGAAATCTGTTTCCTTCTCCATCTCAGGCCAGAGGTAGGAAGATGACTCCTGTGGTGGTGTTCCATAAAATCATCCAGGTACTCATGTTCCTTTCATGGGTTACTTCACCACCTTCTGGGGTGTGATTCTCATCCTTATAAACCAAGCTGACTCACCAGCACCTCATCTGTCTTCCAGCTCCCAGGAGGGGAGAAAGAGAAAATGGAGGACAAAGGTACCCATTTTATGGATACAATCTAGAACATACGTATATCATTTCATTCAGAGCCATTGGTCAGAATTTAGACATATGGCCATGCCTAGATGCAAGGGCACCTGCAAAATGTGGCCTGTAGCTGGGAGGCCAAAACCCCAATTAAACCTCAGAAGCTTCAATTATTAAAAGGAAAAATAGGATATTAGATATTGGGTGACAGTTAACTCTCTATGTTACTGATGTGACCACATAAGAAAAAGGAGTAACTTTAATAATCATATTTTGTAACTAGCACATCAGAACTTAGACATCTAAGGAGTACCAGGGGATTATATATTTTTGTCAGTAATGCTAAATTTGCTCAAAATACTATTCAGTTCAGTTCAGTTCAGTCGCTCAGTCGTGGACACTCTTTGCGACCCCATGAATCACAGCACGCCAGGCCTCCCTGTCCATCACCAACTCCCAGAGTTCACCCAGACTCACGTCCATTGAGTCAGTGATGCCATCCAGCCATCTCATCCTCTGTCGTCCCCTTCTCCAATACTATTAGAGAGATAAAAACTATGAACTATAAAATATGCAATTACAGAATTTTATAACGAGATGATTTTACTCATATAGCTTATTCCCTCATGAATTATTTATTTTGGTATCCCTAAACCTGTTAATATTTACACAAAATAAGTGTTTAATGAATGAGGACTCAATCAATCAATCTTGTATATTCATTTCAACTGACTGAGGAGGAAAATCCAACCCATTGTTCAGAATGTTGTTTATGTTCCCTTAAAGTGGATGTTTTCATCCACTAGAGGTGAATTTGGTTTTTGTAATCAGCCCATCATTATTAAGACACAAATCTGGTGGATCCAGGCAATAATACCATTTATGGTCAAAAGCAAAATATGACATGTAACTTTGAAATAATGAAGCTAATAATCTGATTCTGAAAGCAACTTCAAAAGAAAAATTCCCACAGAATAAATTTATATATGCCAAGAGGACTTGAATATATTGAAAAGAACAGTGCTTGAATACTTACATTGAGCATGTTAATTACTTTAAAATTTTTCAAATCATTGTGGAAATCTGGTAATAACAAATACCTTTTATCCTCAAATGGTAACAGACTCAGACTATATATCCTAGAAATTACTCTGCACCTGAGAGAGTCCTACCCTGAGGTTCTTAGACCCATAGTGATCCTGGAAGGAGGTAATAGGGAGGCTTGGGAGTCCCAACTAAAGGAAACCTCCATAATGAAACTGAAGGACATGGAGGAGACAACGTGGTTCCCAGTGATGCTGGTTGGGAGAGAGGCAAGATGACAACAGAAAATACAAAGACGCAAAAATCAATAAGTCTTCTGTAGATGGTGTGAACAGTCTGCAATTTCCCTTACACTGTGTGAGCCTTGGGGACTGGTTGGAGTCAGAGTCCAAACTCTTAGGGGAAGATAATTGTATCTCTGGAGTTTTCTTGCCCTCAAGGTTGACCCATTTACGGCTTGTTAGTCCTGCTTCCTTTATCTCTTTCCTTCAGGCCAACTAATCACCTAAAATGTCTTTCAGTCACCTGGAAATGGGAAGAAGAAGCTGGAGTTTCCTTTAATTTCCAAAAGTGATGCCAAGGAACAGCTGTTTTTCCTCATTGCCCTTCATAGACCCTACCAAATTGACCCTGGTGGGGAGGTCCTTAGAGAATGCATTACCTCCACTCCACCCAATGCCTGTTTGTATTTTATTTTTTAAAATGGCACTGAAACACTGTTAGTGATTGCCCACCTTCACTGGATGGGAGTAATGTATTCCCCCAAATAGGAGGGCACATTTTTTTATTCCCCAATCCTGTTAAGTTCTATGTGTGCTTAGTCATTCCATCATATCCAACTCCTTGTGATCCCTTGGACTGCTGCCCACCAGGCTCTTTTGTCCCTGAGGATTCTCCAGGCAAGAATACTGGACTGGGTTGCCATATACTGGAGGGGTTCTTCCCAACCCAGGGATCAAACCCAGGTCTCCCACATTGTGGGCATATTCTTTACCATCTGAGCCACCAGGGAAGCCTATTAAGTTCTATGTGATTCATTTAACTGTAGAACATTCAAGACCATTTGTCAAAAAAATCTGACAGATGTAGCCATTGTGACTCACGCCACAGCACAAATCATCCCCATGTCATTTGTCATCATTTACTCTTGATTCCTTTAACTTTCAAAATGCAAATTTAGATTAGATTCCAGTTGCCTCTGGTACACCCAGTGCTATCCTCCAACCTCAGCCTACTATTCTCATTTTGCATATCAAACAAAGATACTTCGAATAGTCGAATTTTGGAGGGAACAAGTCAGAAAAGTCAGTGGCATTTCTTTCTAAAGACAGCTACAGTATTTGTGCTTATCTCCCTGTATCAGCTCCTTGAGAACTGAAATCACACCTTAATCCCTAGGCTGAGCACAGTCTCTGGAAAAATTTTAGGGATTTGCCAAATGTTCCTCCAGCACTTTTAGATAGGATCATAGCACCTCTTATTCCTGACCTCTATCTTAGAAAAAGGAAAAGGGTTCTAGCAAAAGCATCTGATGCAAGAGTTTGGTTTTGCAATTGATTAGCTATGAGAGCTTAACTAAGAGCCATTGTCTCTGGGTTTTAAATTTTGCTAATCTGGAAAAAAGATCTTAAATTAGATCAGAGGTTTACAAATCTTTTTTAGTCATAACAGAAACTTTTTGCAAGTAAAATATTACAGAAACTTAATACATAGGATAGATAACAAATGTAAATTTTTGTAATGTAAATGTAAAAATTACTAATGTAAATGTACAAAGTTTGCAATTTTCGAATGTAAAAGTGTTAATACAAGAAAAGCAGGTTTGATGGGCACAGATGGTGCTTGCCATGCTCTCTTAGGTCACTACAGTTGCAGCTGTATTTCAATGGAAACCCTACAAAGGCATTTCTCAACCCTACCTGGTCCTTAAAATCCTCCAGTTTGGTTGCCATATTTAACAAACAAAAATATGACACCCAGTTAAAGTATGATTTCAGTTAAACAATGAAATAATGTTTTAGTATTTACCTAGGTGTCCAATTTTACATGGTGTCCTGTGTTTTATCTGGCAACCCTGCATAAGGAACTTTTAACCAGCTAAATTCTAGACTAGTTAAGTCAGAATTTTGTGGGTTGTGTGTTCCCATTACAATTTTTTTAAGTTTCTCCAGAGATTCTGGGAGGAGATCCACTAATCTCTGCAAAGCACAGTGTGAAAACTGAAATGGATGATCTGTAAACTACTTCCACTTCTAAAACTATAATTCTAAGCATATCACAATTTATGATTTCAGAATTTCTAAGATAGTTCTTATCAGGAGAAAGACCATTTCTTATCACTTGGCCCCAGCAGGGAGATGGCTGGTATTACTAAATTAACTTTGGAGGAGCCATGCTCTCTCCTACACTTGGTGCACTTATAACTGAGATTTATCTATCTACCACGTCCTACAAAGAGAGATTGCTGAGTGGAGGAGTGGCCCAGCCGGCCACTTGATTGAGCAGGAATGCTCAGGTGCCCTTTCCAGCTCTGTGCTTCAGTGTCTTCCATATAATTGGAGTAATAACAGAAAGACAATAGTCACTATTTCTTGAACTTCTAAAATGTGTCACATAAGCCTTCTGTATAGATCATGGCTGATCTTCAGAGCAATTTTTCTCAAAATTATTTTTTTAGATTCATTTTATTGCAGAATAGTTGATTTACAATGTTGTGTTAATTTCTGCTGTATAGCAGAGTGAGTCAGCTATACATATATATTCTTTTTTGCATTTTTTCCATTATATTTTATCACAGGGTATTGAATATAGTTCCCTGTGCTATACAATAGGACCTTGTTGTCTATCCATTCTATATATAATAGTTTCCATCTGCTAATTCCAAAGTCCTAACCCATCCCTTGCTCCCTCTACTCTCCCCCTTGGCAACCACAAGTGTGTTCTCTCTGTCTGTGGGTCTGCTTCTGTTTCACAGATAAGCTCATTTGCATCATATTTTAGATCCTACATATAAGTGATACTGTATGGTATTTGTCTTCCTCTGACTTAATTCACTTAGTGTGATAATGTCTAGGTCCATTCATGTGCTGCATATGGCATTATTTCATTCTTTCTTGTGGCTTAGTAGTATTCCATTGTGTATGTGTGTGTGTATCCATATATATATGTATGAATATACACACTTATACCACATCTTCTTTATCCATTCATTTGTCATTGGACATCTAGGTTGGATCTGTGTCTTGCCTATGGTAAATAGTACCACTGTGTTCATAGGGGTGCATGTATCTTTTTGATTATAGTTTTAGTCAGTTCAGTCACTCAGCTGTGTCCTACTCTTTTCGACCCCATGGACTGCAGCATGCCAGGCTTCCCTGTTCATCACCAACTCCCAGAGCTTGCTCAAACTCATGTCCATCAAGTCAGTGATGCCATCCAACCATCTCATCCTCTGTCATCCCTTTCTCCTCTTGCCTTTAATCTTTCCCAGCATTAGGGTCTTTTCAAATGAATTGGCTCTTTGCATTAGGTGGCCAAAATATTGGAGCTTCAACTCCAATATCAGTCCTTCCAATGAATATTCAGGACTGATTTCCTTTAGGATGGACTGGTTGGCTCTCCTTGCAGTCCAAGGGACTCTCAAGAGTCTTCTCCAACACCAACAGTTCAAAAGCATCAATCCTTTGGCGCTCAGCCTTCTTCACAGTCCAACTCTCACATCCATACATGACCACTGGATAAACCATAGCTTTGACTAGACAGACCTTTGTCGGCAAAGTAATGTCTCTGCTTTTCAATATGCTGTCTAGGTTTGTCAGCTTTTCTTCCAAGGAGCAAGTGTCTTTTTATTTCATGCCTGCAGTCAACATCTGCAGTGATTTTTGGAGCCCAAGAAAATAAAATCTGTCACTGTTTCCATTGTTTCCCCATCTATTTGCCATGAAGTGATGGGACCAGACTAAATTATGGTTTAGTCTGGATCTTCGCCTAAGAGTAGGATTGCTGGATCATATAGTAGTTCTGTTTTTAGTTTTTTGGAGGAAATTCCAAACTGTTCTCTATAGAGACTATACTAATGTACATTCTCACCAACAACATAGGAGGGTTCCCTTTTTTCCACATCCTCTCCAGCATTTGTTATTTATAGATTTTTTAAAACTTGTTTATTTTCTATTGGGGTCTACAAAAAAAAAAAAAAAGTTTAGGGCAGAAAGGATACATGCATATGTTATTTATAGATTTTTTTTAGTGATAGCCATTCTGATTGGTATGGTGGTACCTCATTGTCTTTTTTATTTGCATTTCTCTAATAATTAGCAATGCTTAGCTTCTTTCCATGTGTCCGTTGGCCATCTGTATGTCGTCTTTTAGAGAAATGTCTATTTAGGTCTTCTGCCCATTTATCAATTGGGTTGTTTGTTTTTGTGTTGTGTTATTGAGTTGTGGTTCTCAAAATTGAATGTGTATCAGAATCCCATGGAAGCTTGAAGACACACATTACTGTGCCCTACTCCCAAAGTTTTTGGTTCCTTGGGTCTGGAGTGGGGCCTGAAATTGTGCATTTCTAACTATTTCTCTCATTCCATAGTTCATCAGGCACTCTATCTATCAGATCTAGGCCCTTAAATCTATTTCTCACTTCCACTGTATAATCATAAGGGATTTGATTTAGGTCATACCTGAATGGTCTAGTGGTTTTCCCTACTTTCTTCAATTTAAGTCTGAACTTGGCAATAAGGAGTTCATGATCTGAGCCACAGTTGGCTCCTGGTCTTGTTTTTGCTGACTGTATAGAGCTTCTCCATCTTTGGCTGCAAAGAATATAATGAATCTGATTTCGGTGATGACCATCTGGTGATGTCCATGTGTAGAGTCTTCTGTTATGTTGTTGGAAGAGGGGATTTGTTATGACCAGTGTATTTTCTTGGCAAAACTCTATTCATCTTTGCCCTGCTTCATTCCATATTCCAAGGCCAAATTTACCTGTTACTCCAGGTGTTCCTTGACTTCCTACTTTTGCATTCCAGTCCCCTATAATGAAAAGGACATCTTTTTTGGGTGTTAGTTCTAAAAGGTCTTGTAGGTCTTCACAGAACCATTCAACTTCAGCTTCTTCAGCGTTACTGGTTGGGGCATAGACTTGGATTACTGTGATATGAATGGTTTGCCTTGGAAACGAACAGAGATCATTCTGTCGTTTTTGAGATTGCATCCAAGTACTGAATTTTGGACTCTTTTGTTGACCATGATGGCTACTCCATTTCTTCTAAGGGATTCCTACCCGCAGTAATAGATATAATGGTCATCTGAGTTAAATTCACCGATTCCAGCCCATTTGAGTTCGCTGATTCCTAGAATGTCGACATTCACTCTTGCCATCTCTTGTTTGACCACTTCCAATTTGCCTTGATTCATGGACCTGACATTCCAGGTTCCTATGCAATGTTGCTCTGTACAGCATCGGACCTTGCTTCTATCACCAGTCACAGCCAAAGCTGGGTATTGTTTTTGCTTTGGCTCCATCCCTTCATTCTTTCTGGAGTTAATTTCTCCACTGATCTCCAGTAGCATATTGGGCACCTACTGACCTGAGGAATTCCTCTTTCAGTATCCTACCATTTTGCCTTTTCATACTGTTCATGGGGTTCTCAAGGCAAGAATACTGAAGTGATTTGCCATTCCCTTCTCCAGTGGACCACATTCTGTCAGATCTCTCCACCATGACCCGCCCATCTTGGGTTGCCCCACCGGCATGGCTTAGTTTCATTGAGTTAGACTAGGCTGTGGTCCTAGTGTGATTAGATTGACTAGTTTTCTGTGATTATGGTTTCAGTGTGTCTGCCCTCTGATGCCCTCTTGCAACACCTACCGTCTTACGTGGGTTTCTCTTACCTTGGGCGTGGGGTATCTCTTCACGGCTGCTCCAGCAAAGCGCAGCCGCTGCTCCTTACCTTGGACGAGGGGTATCTCCTCACTGTGGCCCTTCCTGACCTTCAACGTGGGATAGCTCCTCTAGGCACTCCTGGGCCCGCCAAGCCACTGCTCCTTGGACGTGGGGTTTGTCCGCCCGGCCGCAGCCCCTGGCCTCAGGCGTAGGGGTGTAGGATAGTTCCTCCCGGCCTCCGCCCCTGACCTCGGACGCAGGGTAACTCCTCTCGTGGCCTCCCCTGACCTCAGATGCGGGGTAACTCCTCTCGGCCACCCCTCCTGACCTTGGACGTGGGGTAGCTCCTCTCGGCCATTCCTGTGTCATTGCAGCCTGGCACTCTTGGCCGCTGCCCCTGACCTCAGACATGGGGTAACTCCTCTTGGCCTCCACCCTTCGGGCATGGGGTCCTCCTGGCTTCTGCCCCTGACTGAGTGCCTGATGAACTATGGAATGAGGTTCGTGACATTGTACAGGAGACAGGGATCAAGACCATCCCTGTGGAAAAGAAATGCAAAAAAGCAAAATGGTTGTCTGGGGAGGCCTTACAAATAGCTGTGAAAAGAAGAGAAGCGAAAAGCAAAGGAGAAAAGGAAAGATATAAGCATCTGAATGCAGAGTTCCAAAGAATAGCAAGAAGAGATAAGAAAGCCTTCTTCAGCGATCAATGCAAAGAAATAGAGGAAAACAACAGAATGGGAAAGACTAGAGATCTCTTCAAGAAAATTAGAGATACCAAGGGAACATTTCATGCAAAGATGGGCACAATAAAGGACAGAAATGGTATGGACCTAAGAAAAGCAGAAGATATTAAGAAGAGATGGCAAGAATACACAGAAGAACTGTAAAAATAGATCTTCATGTCTCAGATAATCACGATGGTGTGATCACTGACCTAGAGCCAGACATCCTGGAATGTGAAGTCAAGTGGGCCTTAGAAAGCATCACTACGAACAAAGCTAGTGGAGGTGATGGAATTCCAGTTGAGCTATTTCAAATCCTGAAAGATGATGCTGTGAAAGTGCTGCACTCAATATGCCAGCAAATTTGGAAAACTCAGCAGTGGCCACAGGACTAGAAAAGGTCAGTTTTCATTCCAATCCCAAAGAAAGGCAATGCCAAAGAATGCTCAAACTACTGCACAATTGCACTCATCTCACACGCTAGTAAAGAAATGCTCAAAATTCTCCAAGCCAGGCTTCAGCAATACGTGAACTGTGAAATTCCTGATGTTCAAGATGGACTTAGAAAAGGCAGAGGAACCAGAGATCAAATTGCCAATATCCATTGGATCATGGAAAAAGCAAGAGAGTTCCAGAAAAACATCTATTTCTGCATTGACTATGCCAAAGCCTTTGACTATGTGGATCACAATAAACTGTGGAAAATTCTGAAAGAGATGGGAATACCAGACCACCTGATCTGCCTCTTGAGAAATTTGTATGCAGGTCAGAAAGCAACAGTTAGAACTGGATATATAACAAAAGACTGGTTCCAAATAGGAAAAGGAGCACATCAAGGCTGTATATTGTCACCCTGCTTATTTAATTTCTATGCAGAGTACATCATGAGAAATGCTCGACTGGAAGAAACACAAGCTGGAATCAAGATTGCCAGGAGAAATATCAATAACCTCAGATATGCAGCTGACACCACCCTTATGGCAGAAAGTGAAGAGGAACTAAAAAGCCTCTTGATGAAAGTGAAAGTGGAGAGTGAAAAAGTTGGCTTAAATCTCAACATTCAGAAAATGAAGATCATGGCATCTGGTCCCATCACTTCATGGAAATAGATGGGGAATCAGTGGAAACAGTGTCAGACTTTAGTTTTGGGGGCTCCAAAATCACTGCAGATGTTTTCTGCAGCCATGAAATTAAAAGATGCTTATTCCTTGGAAGGAAAGTTATGACCAACCTAGACAGCATATTCAAAAGCAGAGACATTACTTTGCTGACAAAGGTCCATCTAGTCAAGGCTATGGTTTTTCCTGTGGTCATGTGTGGATGTGAGAGTTGGACTGTGAAGAAGGCTGAGCACCGAAGAATTGATGCTTTTGAACTGTGGTGTTGGAGAAGACTCTTGAGAGTCCCTTGGACTGCAAGGAGATCCAACCATTCTGAAGGAGATCAGCCCTGGGATTTCTTTGGAAGGAATGATGCTAAAGCTGAAACTCCAGTACTTTGGCCACCTCATGCAAAGAGTTGACTCATTGGAAAGGACTCTGATGCTGGGAGGGATTGAAGGCAGGAGGAGAAGGGGACGACAGAGGATGAGATGGCTGGATGGCATCACTGACTCGATGGACGTGAGTCTGGGTGAACTCTGGGAGTTGGTGATAGGCAGGAGGCCTGGTGTGCTGCGATTCATGGGGTCGCAAAGAGTCAGACACAACTGAGCAACTGAACTGAACTGAACTGAACTAGTTCTCTCGAGAAGGCACTGGCACCCCACTCCAGCACTCTTGCCTGGAAAATCCCATGGACAGAGGAGCCTGGTAGGCTGCAGTCCATGGGGTCGCTAAGAGTCAGACATGACTGAGCGACTTCACTTTCCCTTTTCACTTTCATGCATTGGAGCAGGAAATGGCAACCACTCCAGCGTTCTTGCCTGGAGAATCCCAGGGACTGTCGAGCCGGGTGGGCTGCCGTCTATGGGATCGCACAGAGTCAGACTTAGCAGCAGCAGCAGCAGCAACTAGTTCTCAGATGCTGCTGATCTTTCTCCTCTGGTGATCACCTGTTGAGAAACACAGTTTTCCAGATCCTCTGTTATTCCCTACTGTACATGTGATACAACTGAGCCTTAGACAATGACTAAGGCTTGTCCAAAGTCAATGACTTGTCCAGAGTCACGCAGTCCATATTCATACCCAGATCTGCCATGTGTATCTGCGTTTGTGCTCTAAAGAGTTATTTTAGAAATTAAAGCAGGTTGTGTAATTTTCAAGGGTGCTATTTTGATTTTTAAATTGATAAATATAAATTTCAGAAAAGACAAATAAAAAGACAAAACAAATGTGTCTTGTTTAAGCAGGAAAAAATGAGCAGATGTCTATTTTAATGAGATTCTGAAATATGTGAACTCCAGCATTTTGATACTACAGGATAATAGTTGGAACTATTTTGTCCTTTGGAATTGTACTGTCAGTTTTTAAAGACATGGTCTACCTAACCCCTTAGCATATTCTTAACCAGCGAAAGGCTTAGAAGCAAACAATGAGCTCTTGCAATGTTGGGTTTGAAATACAGTTTAATAAAAAGTCACAAAATGACAATTTACTCAGAAAGTTTGAAACCCCTGTTCATATTTTACACATTTTTAACAAACAGGCAGAAAACTAAACCACAGTGGTTTTTTTTCACAGCTTTGATTAATCTGTTTTAAAGAAGGAAAAGTAAAAGTTTGATGGGAAGAAAAATGTATTTCCTAACAACTAATTTGAAAACCAAAAAGAGTCTCCCTTTTTCCTGTTGGCTTGGAAACAGCCATTTCTCTATATTTCTTGAATTATTTTTCTTTCCCAAAGGGTTTCAACTTATATTTAAATGAAAAGTCATTTCCCAGTTTTCTACAGTCTGGAAAATAGATCAACTATATCAAAATGAAAAATGTCACTGTATATATACTCTTAGCTTCCTCCAGGACATGAAAAAAAGATAGTACCAGAAGCTGACCTGCGGAAGCCTCTAGAAAGGTCAAAATTCTCAACAAAAAACAATAATGTCATTTTTCTTTCTACTTTTGCTAGTGTTCCCAATGTTACTTTCATTTATTGAGAAACCTACCAGTTTTCAGAGTAAGAAATATGATCTAATATGACATCTCTCTCAGAGGATTCAGTATCTTAGTAACAAAGAATGACAGAAATGATGTGGACAGTTTATAAGTTACAATTCTGCTGTTTAAATGCACAAAATATCCAAAGTATAAAGTCAAGTGGCACTTGTCACAGTGCTTCATGCAAACAGATCTCCATGCATTCCGTCCTGACAGGCAAAACCCCCAAGACCAATTCCTCCAAGGTGATTGCTGTCTAAGAGACCATTGTTAGAAGCGTGGGGACATGAGACTGTTAGCCACCCTGGAGTCTATCTTATCTTGTCCCCTTTTAATTACTTTAGATTACTCTAACAATTTATATTAACAGATTGTTAATGTGATTATTTAAAAAGTTGCCAACTGTGAGTCCAGGAAAATTTCTCCTTAGTTTTGATTTTCTCACCTTCAAGTCTGAAAGCTTTTTAACTCTAAGTTTATTACCAGTAAATATAGATGATTAAACTTTCTTGCCAATAAAAAGACTAGGAATGCAGAATCAGATAACCCTTTCTGTCCCTACAATTCCTTAACTTTGCTGAATCTCAGTTTTCTCATCTCTGTAATGGATGCTGTGAAATCTGCCTCCATAAAGTCTTAAGAATTAAAGGAGATGATGTGTACACATCCTCTATCACAGTGACTTGAACACAGGAACTATTTGGTAAGTAGTAATATGATCGTGGCATCTGATCCCATCACTTCATGGTAAATAGATGGGGAAACAATGGAAATAATGAAAGACTTTATTTTCTTGGGCTCCAAACTCACTGCAGATGGTGACAGCAGCCATGAAATTAAGATGCTTGCTCCTTGGAAGAAAAACTTTGACAAATGTGGATAGCATATTAAAAAGCAGAGACATTATTTTACCAACAAAGGTCCATATAGTCAAAGCTATGGTTTTTCCAGTAGTCACACACAGATATGAGACTTGGACCAGAAAGAAAGCTGAGCACCGGAGAAGTCATGCTTTTGAACTGTGGTGTTGAAGACTCTTGAAAATTCCTTGGACTGCAAGGACATCAAACCAGTCAATCTTAAAGGAAATTAGTCCTGAATATTCATTGGAAGGACCAATGCTGAAGCTGAAGCTCTAATACTTTGGCCATCTGATGCGAAGAACTGACTCATTGGAAATGACCCTGATCTGGGAAAGATTAAAGGCAGGAGGAGAAGAGGGTGACAGAGGATGAGACGGTTGGATGGCATCACTGACTCGATGGACATGAGTTTGAGCAAGCTCCGGGAGTTGGTGATGGACAGGGAAGCCTGGCATGCTGCAGTCCATGGGGTTGCAGAGTCAGATATGACTGAACGACTGAACTGACTGAACTGAATATGATCACTATCTCTACATGGGCCAATTAGCTTTTAATAAAAATGATAATATTAACTGCTCACAAGAACTAGAACATTCCAGAGTTGGAAAGCTTTTTGTAGGTATAAGCTCCTGGTCTATAGAGGACTAGACTCTATAGAATGGATCAACCAACAGAAATCTATACTAATTATTGAAAAGTAGAAGCCATGAACCTGTCCTTCTGTGGCATCATTATGGCCTCATTTTTACGTACAAACACAGTGTATTTGATTTTCTCATACTATGTCCATGTAAATAAATATTTACTACTTTAAAATAAATGTATGTACCATCATATTTGTTGCAAACTAAATTTTCCTAGCATTGAATTTTTGAAACAGACTAGGATTTATTATCATTGGTTTGGCCAGAATATTCACATGAAAGTTAGTTGCTAGTATAGGTAGTATTTGGAAAAACATTTAATCATCACTAGAAAAAGAAAATTCTGGGACTTCCCTGGCAGTCCAATGGTTAAGACTTTGCCTTCCAGTGCAAGAGATGTGGGTTCAATCCCTGTTCGGGAAGCTAAGAGTCCACATGCCTTGCAGACAAAAAAAAAAAAAAAAACATAAAACAGAAACAATATTGTATAACAAATTCAATGAAGACTTTTAGAATGGTCCATATTGAAAATTTTTTTAAATTTTTAAAAAAGAAAAATAAATTCAGCAAAACTTGGAAGAAGGGTATACATCTCTGAAATGAGATATTTTGAAGATTTTTAGAGTTAGAAAATAATGGATTATCAGAGAAGTAAAATTGTATGGTGTGTAAAAAGTTAAAAGAGTCAAGGGGGAGAAAGGCAAATATGTGTGGTGTGGACAAGCTGGATGTAACAGGAGCAACTGAGTATCTTTGTGTGTGTTGTATGTGCTCAGTAGCTAAGTTGTGTCCAACTCTTTGCAGCCCCATGGACTGCAGCATGCCAGGCTTCCCTCTCGTTCACTATCTCCCGGAGTTTGCTCAAACTCATGTCCACTGAGTCTGTGATACTTTCTAAATATCTCACCCTCTGTCGCCCGTTTCTCCTTTTGCCTTCAATCTTTTCCAGCATTGAAGTCTTTTCCAATGAGTCAGCTACAAGTATCCTTGTATCCTGTTTCAAATGAAGGCACAACTTTTTATCATTAGGCCCCCACTTTTCTACAGCAGCCCTTTTTTGGATTCATTCCCACTTTATGCACCAAAGATCATGGAAGGAAACTGATAGAGTGAATACTGGCTCATTTATTCTGGTGGTGGTTTAGTCACTAAATCGTGTCTGACCCTTGCAATCCCATGGACTGTAGCCTGCCAGGATCCTCTCTCCATGGGATTCTCCATGCAAGAATACTGGAGTGGGTTGCCATTTCCTTCTCCAGGGGATCTTCCTGACCCAGGAATCGAACCCAGGTCTCCTGCATTGCAGACGGATGATTTACCAACTGATCTATGAGGGAAGCCAAAAGAGGTAATTCCATTGAGAACTAGTCATGAGCTATCATTTGTTTAGGGATATGGGGCACAAGGTGGGAACCATGGTCAGGAATCAAGCAAAGAAGTTCCAGGATCAGAAGATTGCTTCTCCCATAAAGGAAAGACAAGTTCTAACATTTCCAGCTCCCGCACTGATTTTCCCAACACTGAATTAGGTGTCACTCTTGATAGATCTTCTAGGGCAGAGATGCTGCTATTAATTCTGAAGCTTTTTGCTCTGTACCAAGAAAATAACATTTGTTTTTCCATTTGGATAAGAGATTTCTTTCTTCATCATAAGCATAGATGTGGCCTACATGGGTCCACAACTTTATTGAGGCTGGGGGATGGCGCCTGAGTTTATCCTGGCCACATTGGAGGATGGGGGATGGCACATGAGTTCATCTTGGACCCATACATTTTTGAGCCAACCTAACTTTCATGACACCACAGGGACTCTGTAAAGAGCAAATTCATATTTCTCTTGCTTTTAAGAAAAGCTTTCAAACAAGGAGTTGGTCAGACTCTTTTCGTTATGCCAGATGGCCCCCCAGTTGGCCTGTGCTTAACTTAGTCTATAACTCACTTACTTGGTTATCATCTCTAAGGGAGTAGAGGAAGTTAAGCCATTCACATTCACAGCCTACCAGGTGTATTCCCCCCAGCATACTGTGAGCAGAAATTCTAGCTGGGAATAGAATCCTGGGCCTATATCCAGCATTTTCAAATTTTAAGAGGAAATTGAATTTGAACTTATTTTTAAAGAAAGAAAAACCTTGGGACTAAAACTTAAGTTTTAGTTAAAACTTTATTTGGGCCAAGAACATGTTTGTAAGGAAATGTTGATTACCATTTTCCACCACTCTTTGGATTCAGCTATGCTAGGGTTGGGGGTTGGGGGGGGGGGGCGCGGCGAGACAGTATAACTAACATGTTAGCACAGCCAGCGAGCTAATGCATGCATAAAAGAAATGTGGCGTGAAATGTTCCATTCCATCATTGCTTGGTACTCTAAATATAACTTCATTTCCTTTCTGATGATATTTCCTTTCAAATAAAGTATTTTTTAATATTTTACAGAATTAATGTATTCATAATATATTCATAGTTTCATAATTTCACATAGCACAGAGTTAAACAAAGCTGTTTTATCTTCAGCATTCATTTTTAAGTCCAATAAAGGTAAAAAGGGTAAAAATAAGCTTTCCTTTTTTTCTTCTCATCAGTTCAAAAAAACTCATAAGCATATATTTGTAAAACCTGGAATTTTAGGAGTACCTTAAAGTGGCTCCTGTTAATAATGAGTACTCTAGCAAGTCTCCTAGGGTTACCATAATGTAATGAAGAACCATAAATTGGGGAGCTTAAAGCAACAGTTCTGGAGGCCCAATGTTTGAAATGAGGTGTCAGCAGCTCCCCTGGAATCTGGTGGCTACTGACAGTGCTTTGCAGAATTTGTCTGTTGCTTTGCAGCCATACAACCCCAAATCTCTGTCTCCATCCTCACATGGCATTCTCCTCTCCATGTGTCTCCCTCCACATCTCCTTCTTCTGTGCTTGACTATCTCTGTACCTCTTCTCCTCTTCCTTTTTTTTTTAAAATAGATTTCTGTTCTTTTATGTTTAATTATTTTTGGCTACACTGTGCCATTGCTTTGCATGGGCTCTCCCTAGTTGCAATGAGCAGGGGCTACTCTCTGTTTGCAGTGTATGGGCTTCTCTTTTCTATGGTTCTCTTGTTGCAGAGCACAGGCTCTAGGGATCATGGGCTCAGTAGTTGTGGCACATGGGCCTAGTTGCCCTTAGTGTTCCCTGCCTTGGCAGGCAGATTCCTAACCACTGGACCACCAGGGAGTCCTCTCCTCTTCTTACAAAAACACCAGTCATATTGGATTAAGGACCAATCCTATACCAGTGTAACCCATCCTCACTTGTGCCTTAATTATATCTGCAAAGACCTTATAAAGTCACATTCACAGGAATCAAGGGCTAGGACCTCAATGTAGCTTTTCAGGGAACATAATTTGACCTGTAAGTGTACCCAAAGCCAAAAAAACTGAAGATGATGTGATAGAGGAATTAATCAGACGTTTGACTTCAGTAGGAAGAAATCAGCTCTGATTACTGTTGTAGTTATTGCTAAGTCATGTCCGACTCTTTGTGACTCCATGAATTGCAGCATGCCAGGCTTCCCTCTCCTTCACTAACCCCCTGAGTTTGCTCAAACTCATATCCATTGAGTCAGTGATGCCATACAATATCTCATACTCTATTGTTCTCTTCTCCTCTTGCCTGCAGTCTTTCCCAGCATCAGTGTCTTTTCCAGACAGTTTGCTCTTTGCATCAGGTGGCCAAATTATCAGACTTTGAGTTCTTCGGATTTATCAGTATCTGTCCCTTAAACAAGCTGGTAAAGAATCTGCCTGCAATGCAGGAGACCTGGGTTAGATCCCTGGGCTGGGAAAATGCCCTGGAGAAGGAAAGGCTACCTACCCTAGTATTCCGGCCTGAAGAATTCCATGAACTGTATAGTCCATGGGGTCGCAAAGAGTTGGACACAACTGAGCAACTTTCACTTGAAACAAGTGGTCATTTCTAACTATAATTCCTGGCCAGAAGAAGCAGCAGGCCAATAACTCTAGTCATCTCAGGTGTATATTTATTCCTACTTTAAATAATTAAAATAAGCATACCAATGTGAAAAGAAGGGAAGCGAAAAGCAAAGGAGAAAGGAAAGATATACCCATTGGAATGCAGAGTTCCAAAGAATAGCAAGGAGAGATAAGAAAGCCTTCCTCAGCCATCAATGCAAAGAAATAGAGGAAAACAATAGAATGGGAAAGACTAGAGATCTCTTCAAGAAAATTAGAGATACCAAGGGAACATTTCATGCAAAGATGGGCTCAATAAAGGACAGAAATGGTATGGATCTAACAGAAGCATAAGATATTAAGAAGAGGTGGCAAGAATACACAGAAGAACTGTAAAAAAAAGATGTTCACAACCCAGATAACCACGATGGTGTGATCACTGACCTAGAGCCAGACATCCTGGAATGTGAAGTCAAGTGGGCCTTAGAAAGCATCACTACGAACAAAGCTAGTGGAGGTGATGGAATTCCAGTTGAGCTCTTTCAAATTCTGAAAGATGATGCTGTGAAAGTGCTGCACTCAATATGCCAGCAAATTTGGAAAACTCAGCAGTGGCCACAGGACTGGAAAAGGTCAGTTTTCCTTCCAATCCCAAAGAAAGGCAATGCCAAAGAATGCTCAAACTACCGCACAATTGCACTCATCTCACACGCTAGTAAAGTAATGCTTAAAATTCTCCAAGCCAGGCTTCAGCAATACATGAACCGTGAACTTCCAGATGTTCAAGCTGGTTTTAGAAAAGGCAGAAGAACCATAGATCATATTGCCAACATCCACTGGATCATGGAAAGAGGAGAGTTCCAGAAAAACATCTATTTCTGCTTTATTGACTATGCCAAAGCCTTTGACTGTGTGGATCACAATAAACTGTGGAAAATTCTGAAAGAAATGGGAATACCAGACCACCTGACCGGCCTCTTAAGAAACCTGTATGCAGGTCAGGAAGCAACAGTTAGAACTGGACATGGAACAACAGACTGGTTCCAAATAGTAAAAGGAGTATGTCAAGGCTGTATATTGTCACCCTGCTTATTTAACTTCTATGCACAGTACATCATGAGAGACACTGGGCTGGACGAGGCACAAGCTGGAATCAAGATTGCCAGGAGAAATATCAAAAACCTCATATATGCAGATGACATCACCCTATGGCAGAAAGTGAGGAATAACTATAGAGCCTCTTGATGAAAGTGAAAGAGGAGAGTGAAAAAGTTGGCTTAAAGCTCAACATTCAGAAAGCTAAGATCATGCATCCGGTCCTATCACTTCATCGCAAATAGATGGGGAAACAGTGGCTGACTTTATTTTTCTGGGCTCCAAAATCACTGCAGATGGTGATTGCAGCCATGAAATTAAAAGACACTTGCTCCTTGGAAGGAAAGTTGTGACCAACCTAGACAGCATAGTAAAAGACAGAGACATTACTTTGCCAACAAAGGTCCATCTAGTCAAGGCTATGGTTTTTCCAGTGGTCATGTATGGATGTGAGAGTTGGACTATAAAGAAGGCTAGCACTGAAGAATTGATGCTTTTGAACTGTGGTGTTGGAGAAGACTCTTGAGAGTCCCTTGGACTGCAAGGAGATCCAACCAGTCCATCCTAAAGGAAATCAGTCCTGGGTGTTCATTGGAAGGACTGATGTTGAAGCTGAAACTCCAATACTTTGGCCACCTCATGTGAAGAGCTGACTCATTGGAAAAGACCTTGATGCTGGGAAAGATTGAGGGCAGGAGAAGGGGACTACAGAGGATGAGATGGTTGGATGGCATCACCGACTCGATGGACATGGGTTTGTTTGGGTGGACTCCGGGAGTTGGTGATGGACAGGGAGGCCTGGCGTGCTGTGGTTCATGGGGTCGCAAAGAGTCGGACACAACTGAGTGACTGAACTGAACTGAACTTCATTCACAAAGTATCTGGTTCTCTTTGATACATGGAAATTTAAAAGTATTTCCAGCATCACTTGCAAAGTGTGCTAAATATAGGTACTGAGGAACAGTGCTTGAGAAGGAGGGATGGCAGTGATGTAAAAATGGAAGAAATGTTAATTCTTGGGGACTTTCTCTCTAATCATTGTTCACTCATTAACTTCATTTGTGTCATAATTCCCAAGCAATACCCTGGTTTACAGTGGGTTTCCATTTTGAAGATGTATGTTGATTTAATTAGGAAAGTGTTGATCTGCTTTCCTAATGTTTTCTAATATGTTATTCTAATCATATAAGTATTTATTTGTGCCAGTTGTTTTTCACAGTGCTATTCCTATTGTTTCAAGAATGTTTGTAGAGTTTATGCTACTTGATAGGCAACGTTCTAGGTATTACAGACAAAGCAAGTTAAAAAAAAAAAGTCCCTACCTTTGTGGGTAGGGATTATGTTTTAGATGAGAAGACAGATAATAAACAAAGCATAATGTCAAGTAGTGATATGTTATTTTAAAAAATAGTCAGGATGAGTGGGTAGTACTTCAAAGAGAGTGATCTCTGAAGAGGGGACGTTTGAAGGGTTTTAAATGAAGTGAAACTTTGAAATGTGACTCTTTGGAAGAGGAGGATGTTGTCAGAGAGTGTAGGAAAGTACAAAAGCCTGAAGTAGGGGCATGTGATATGTTCCCGAACAATTACAGCTGAAATAGAGAGATAGAGAGGAAGGGAATTAAGAGAAGTCAGGAGCCAGTTACATAGGACCCTGTAGGCTGTGGCAATAACTTTAGGTTTCTGAAGTTCTCAGCAAAGGGAAACCACTGGAGGATTTTGAACAGGAATGTGTTGTGACTTGATTGAGTTTTTAAAGAATGCTGTGGCTGCTGGATGGAGAATGGACTGTTAAGAGATCAGAGTGGAAGTGCCAAGACCACTTAGGAAACCATTGCAGTCATCCAAGCAAGAGACGGTGTAACTTGGCCTGATCATTGTAGCAGAAAAGAAATGGTGGAGAATGAATGAGTTTGTGTGTACTTAGTCACTCTGTCTTATCCAACTCTGCAGCCCCATGGACTGTAACCTGCCAGGCTTCTCTGTCCATAGAATTTCACTGGAGCAGGTTGCCATTTCCTACTCCAAGGTGTCATCCCGATCCAAGGATTGAACCCATGTCTCTTGCATCTCCTGCACTGGCAGGCAGATTCTTTACCACTAGCACCACCTGGGAAGCTGAATGGGTTTGTGTGTGTGTTCGTTGCTCAGTTGTGTCCAACTCTTTGCAAGCCCATGGACTATAGCCTAGTAGGCTCCTCTGGCCATGGAATTCACCAGGCAATAATACTGGAGTGGGTCGCCATACCCTTCTTCGGGGGAATGGGCTTAGGATATGTTTTAAAAGTGGAGCAAACTGGGAGTTCTCTGGTACCAAGTGGTTAGGATTCTGGGCTTTCACTGCCATAGCCTGGTTCAGTCCCTGGTCAGAGATACTGAGATCCTACCAGCTGTATGGTGGGGCCAGAATAAGAAGGAAAAAATACATAGAGCAAATAGAGTTTGATGATTATATTGATCAGGGTCTAGCAAGGAACAGGACTTCCCTGGTAGCTCAGCTGGTAAAGAATCTGCCTGCATTGTAGGAAACCCAGTTCAATTCCTGGGTTGGGAAGATCCACTGGAGAAAGGATAGGATACCTAGTCCAGTATTCTTGGACTACCCTAGTGGCTCAGCTGGTAAAGAATCTGCCTGCAATGTGGGAGACCTAGGTTCAATTCCTAGGTTGGGAAGATCCCCTGGAGAAGGGAAAGGCTACCAACTCCAGTATTCTGGCCTAAAGAATTCCATGGACTGTATAGTCCATGAGGTTGCACATGACTGAGTGATTTTCATTTCACTTTAGCATGGAACAGGAACCATTCTATGTCTTTCTGTAGAAAGAATTTGTTGTTGTTGTTCTTCAGTCACTCAGTTGTGTCTAACTCTTGGTGACCCCATGGACTACAAAACACCAGGCATTCCTGTCCTTCACCATCTTCCAGAGATTGTTCAAACTCATGTCCAGTGATGCCATGCACCATCTCATCCTCTGTCATCCCCTTTTCCTCTTGACTTCAGTCTTTCCCAGCATCAGGGTCTTTTCTAATGAATCGAATCTAAGCATCAGGTGGTCAAAAGTATTGGGGTTTCAGCTTCAGCATCAGTCCTTCTAATGAATATTCAGGACTTATTTCCTTTAGGATTGACTGATTTGATCTCCTTGCAGTCCAAGAGACTCTCAAAAGTCTTCTCCAACACCACAGTTCAAAAGCATCAATTCTTCAGTGCTCAGCCTTCTTTATGGTCCATCTCTCATGTCCATACATAACTACTGGAAAAACCATAGCTTTCACTAGATGAATCTTTGTTGACAAAGTAATGTCTCTGTTTTTTTAGTATGCTGTCTAGGTTTGTCATAGCTTTTCTTCCAAGGAGCAAGCATCTTTTAATTTCATGGCTGTAGTTACCATCTGCAGTGATTTTGGAGCCCAAGAAAATAAAATCTGTCACTATTTCCATTGTTTCCCCATCTATTTGCCATGAAGTGATGGGACCGGATGCCATGATTTTAGTTTTCTGAATGTTCAGTTTTAAGGCCAGCTTTTTCACTCTCCTCTTTCACCTTCATCAAGAAGCTTTTTAGTTCTTTTTTGCTTTCTACCATAAGGGTAGTGGCATCTGCATATCTGAGGTTGTTGATATTTCTCCCAGAAATCCTGATTCCAGCTTGTGCTTCATCCAGCTTGGCATTCTGCATGATGTACTCTGCATATAAGTTAAATAAGCAAGATAACAATATACAGCCGTGTCATACTCCTTTCCCAATTTGGAACCAGTCTGTTGTTCCATGTCCAGTTCTAACTGTTACTACTTGACCTGCATACAGGATTCTCAGGAGGCAGGTAAGGTGGTCTGGTATTCCCATCTCTTTCAGAATTGTCCAGTTTGTTGTGATCCACACAGTCAAAGGCTTTAGCATGGTCAATGAAGCAGAAATTTTTCTGGAATTCTCTTGCTTTTTGTATGATCCAACAGTTTTGGCAATGTGATCTCTGGTTCCTCTGACTTTTCTAAATCCAGCTTGAACATCTGGAAGTTCTCAGTTCATTTACTGTTGAAGCCTAGCTTGGAGGATTTTGAGCATTACTTTGCTAGCATGTGAAATGAGGACAATTGTGTGGTAGTTTGAACATTCTTTGACATTGCCCTTCTTTGGGATTGGAATGAAAACTGACCTTTTCCAGTTCTTTAGCCACTGCTGAGTTTTCCAAATTTGCTGGCATATTGAGTGCAGCAATTTCACAGCATCATCTCTTTGGATTTGAAGTCAGTTAGCTGGAATTCCGTCACCTCCACTAGCTTTGTTCATAGTGATGCTTCCTAAGGCCCACTTGACTTCACACTCCAGGATGTCTGGCTCTAGGTCAGTGATCACACCAACATGGTTATCTGGGTCATTAAGATCTTTTTTGTACAGCTCTTCTGTGTATTCTTGTCACCTCTTCTTAATATCTTCCACTTCTGTTAGGTCCATACCATTTCTGTCCTTTATTGTGCCCATCTTTGCATGAAATGTTCCCTCGGTATCTCTGATTTTCTTAAATAGGTCTCTAGTCTTTCCCATTCTATTGTTTTCCTCTATTTCTTTGCATTGTTCCCTTAAGAAGGCTTTCTTATCTCTCATTGCCATTCTTTGGAATTCTGCATTCAGATTGGTTTATCTTTTCTCCTTTGCCTTTTGCTTCTCTTCTTTTCTCAGCTATTTGTAAGGCCTCCTCAGACAACCATTTTGTCTTTTTGCATTTATTCTTCTTGGGGATGGTTTTGATCACCTTCTCCTGTACAGTGTTATGAACCTCTGTCCATAGTTCATCAGGCACTCTGTCTATCAGATCTAATCCCTTGAATGTATTTCTCACTTCCACTGTGTAATCATAAGGAATTTGATTTAGGTCATACCTGAATGGCCTAGTGGTTTTCCCTACTTTTTCAATTTAAGTCTGAATTTGGCAATACCGAGTTCATGATATGAGCCACAGTCAGCTCCTGGTCTTGTTTTTGCTGACTGTATAGGGCTTCTCCATCTTCAGCTGCAAAGAATATAGTCAGTCTGATTTCAGTATTGACCATCTGGTGATGTCCATGTAAAGAGTCTTCTCTTGTGTGGTTGGAAGACGGTGTTTGCTATGACAGTGTGTTCTCTTGGCAAAACTCTGTTAGCCTTTGCCCTGCTTTCATTTTGTATTCCAAGAGCAAACTTTACTTTTACTCTGTATCTCTTGACTTCCTCTTTTTGCATTCCAGTCCCCTATAATGAATATCTTTTTTTGGTGTTAGTTCTAGAAGATCTTGTAGGTCTTCATAGAACTATTCAACTTCAGCTTCTTCAGCATTAGTGGTTGGGGCATAGATGTGGATTACTGTGATATTGAATGATTTGCCTTGGAAATGAACAGAGATCATTCTGTTGTTTTTTTAATTGTACCCAAGTACTGCATTTTGGACTCTTTTTTTGACTCTGAGGGCTACTTCATTTCTTGTAAGGAATTCTTTCCCACAGTAGTAGATACAATGGTCATCTGAATTAAATTCACCCTTTCTGGTCCATTTTTAGTTCACTGATTCCTAAAATGTTGATGCTCACTCTTGCCATCTGCTGTTTGACCACTTCCAATTGACCTTGATTCATGGACCTAACATTCCAGGTTCCTATGCAACACTGTTCTTTACAGCATCGAACTTTACTTCCACCACCAGACACATCCACAACTGGGTGTTGTTTCTGCTTTGGCTCAGCCTCTTCATTCCTTCTGGAGCTATTTCTCTGCTCTTTTCCAGCAGCATATTGGGCTGGGGAGTTCAGTAACATACTGTCAGAACTGTCCACCATGACGCATCCATCTTGGGTGGCCCTACATGGCATGGCTCATAGTTTCATTGAGTTAGACAAGGCTGTAATCCATGTTCAGTTTGGTTAGGTTTCCGAGATTGTGGTTTTAATTCTGTCTGCCCTCTGGATGAGGATAAGAGGTTTGTGGAAGCTTCCTGATGGAAAGGACTGGCTGTGGGGAATACTGATTCTCACTCTGGTGGGTAGGGGTAAGAAGGCTTAGCCTTACTCATGCTCAGTATATCTTTAATCCAACTTTCTGTTGATGGTGGGGCTGTGTTCCCTCCCTGTAGTTTGGCCTGAGGCCAAGTTATGGTAGGGGTAATGGTAGTAATGGCGACCTTCTTCAAAAGGACTTATGCCAGCTCGTAGCGCTTCCCAGGACTGTTGTAGTCAGTGCCCCTGGACCCACGGCAGGCCACTGTTGATCCACATCTCACCTGGATACTCCAGACAATCACAGACTCACAGGCAAGTCTGGCTTAGTCTCTTGTGAGGTCTCTGCTCCTTTCTCCTTTGTCCTGGTGCATATAACATTTTGTTGTGTCCTCCAAGAGAAAGAATTAACCACTCAGATAATGGAGTAGCTGAGAAGCTAAAAGGAGACAATTGGGCAATCCAGAGATTTAGCAGAAGTAAGAAGTCTCAATCATTCCCTAGAGATGGAGGATGGCAGAAACTGATATTAAAGTACAGAAGCTGGACTAACCAATGCTAGCTACAGCATTGAGTAAGAGGTGTTATCTGGCAGGAGATAGATAGAGCCATGGAGGAGAAGCATTTCCTGCCAGGAACACCACAGGACACGGAGAAGGGAAGAAATGCCTTGCTTTCTCCTCTCCTCCTTCCATCCAGGATTGCCCTGCATTGGCTGAACCTGCCCAGAAGCCAGAGAAACAGGGAGCCTGGGAAATGTAATTCCCTGTGATGCAAAGCAGGGGAAAGGAGAAGAATGCATCTGAGAACAAGCGCAGTTTACCACAAGGCTGGTTGACACAGGCTATGAGAAAAAGAGAGAAAGAGAGGGGTAAGATAACTTCAACTTCCCACATACTTAGACATCAATATACTTATCTCATAGTATGCAAATTTACTCAAGGATATACCTATTCCATCAACATATAGATACTGTGTATATGTATTTCACACAGACACTAAGCAGGGATGCCAAATAGCCTTCATCTCAAATGCTAAGGACATTCAGTAAACAGAGGTTGCTTGAATCACTGTATTAAGAATTCTGAGGCTGTATCCATGTTCAATGGGAGGTGATTGGTAAGCAGCGCCTGCTCTGGCCATGGGAGGAGGCAGTTGCCTTGTGAGTGCCCGGATTAGCCATGTCTGCATCATAGCTGTGAACTCTGTACAGCGGGAGCAGTAGGAACCACTTCCTCACCTTTAGTGCTTCAAAGAGGGATTTCTGTTGTTTTCTTAAAGATAGTAGTCATATCTATCATGAATCTCCTGTGGAAGGAAATAGCCATGATTAAACTGAAGTTCATGGAAAAAGGATATTCTCACCACCCCCTACCTCTCCTAGGAGTTTAAAAAGAACATCTCCCTGGGTCAGCTCAGCCCAGTGGATTATCCATTATCCTAGTGAGTACACATGGTGACTCACACCAGCCCTGTTCCCTTTGACCCTTTCATCTCTCTGTCGATGAATCCAGGCAGTTCATATCTTGGGGCCAGATCTTTGAGCTGATGATCTATTATGAGGTTAATCTAGAGTGAACTGTGGTGTTTCTCAGACGTGGCATGGCGTCACCCTCTGACTACAACCCTGGGCCTTTCCAGTGAGTTCCATGCATGCTTTGGAGCCTACCCCAGTTGGTGCCCAGCCCCTTGGCAGCCTAGGCTAATGTAGACATCTGGGGTGGTCTATACCTCGGCAAGCCTTCCATGGTGGATGAGAAAGTTGGCCAGTTGGGCTTACGCTGTCAGGGATCTCTTTGGAAAGTTGTTTTTGAAATGAATTCAAGTGTTCCACCACCCAAGAGCCAGGCCTGGGGTTTTCCTGTACACACCTCCTCCCAAGGAGATTGTAGTCCCATCAGACATGCTCACCAGCAGGCTCAGCACCATGGTCTTCACCTCCCTGCTCATCTTCCTGTGCCTTGTCCATGTTGTGAGACTTGCTTGATCTCCCCAAAATGAGAATTGGGGGATTATCTATAAGACTCTATTGATGCTTCCAGTGAATATAAAGTCTTGCCTTAACTAATTCACATAGCAATTTATATGATTATTACCTCAAAATAAAAATCTTTTAATTTTTTTTGTTTTTTATCTCCAGTGGGATAACAAGTTATTATTCAAATGGGGCTCTCTTCCTGCTGTTTTCAATATGATTTTTAATAAATATGTAAATTTTAAAATTAATTTATAGCATACATTGGGAGGCATGATTTTTGAAATGACAAAAATTTGATGGATTGTAAAATTATCCCCCTTAAAACCATCAGTCACAGTGAACAGAATGTACCAACCTCTGATAATTTTATAGCTTTTTCTTCATCTTATCTTCTGTTAGGGACTCACTTCAAATTGATTATAAAATAGTCTATTTTTAGGCTATAATTCATTTGCAGATTAATTAGACTTTCAGTTAATATCCCATCATCATATGGGCTGGGAGCCAATGGTGTTGTGTAGTTGTTCAGAGTTGCAGGAGAGAAACCTGATTGCTATTCCCAGGTGACTGAAGCTACCAGCACTAATCACTAATCACATTCAGACCACATAAAGTGTAACATCCTTCCCCTGGTTTCTTTTCTAGCTGGCTCACAGCGAGAGATCTTTATTGGCCCTGACGAAGAGACTAAAATGCACTTAAACACTTTTGTGAGGGGTGATTCTTTTTTTTCCCCTTTGCTTACAATGGCATTTTTGTAGCCTTCTGAAAGATCAGGAGAATGTGTGTGTGTACATGTCCATGCTTAGCCAGTCTGAACTTAAACATCTCTTTCTAGTCATTTTCCAATAAGGAGCAGCCTTTGGATTAGTTTCATGAGTTTCAATAAACCTTTTGATATGACCCAGCAGGCATATTTAAGGGACATTGTGCCAAAAAATTCTTAAACACCAATTTAAGGAAAAGTATATTTTTGAGTCATTTTAGAGAACTGCTGATATATGTGGCAGAGAAACCACTGCACTCTAGCCAACCAAGAGAAACTCCAGCCCACTCACATCTAACTGTAACTCTAGGCTTTTACACAGTTGAAGGATGATTATTTCCCCCCGTGCCCTCCATACTCACTACTATACCTGGTGCCAGTTCTGATGTATGAAATGTCCTACCTGTTGGTTGCATTGGTCTGCTTCTGCCACATCGCATTTTTCCTCTGTGCCCCAGAGGACACAGCCAAAGCCAGATATTTTTCCAGGTGACCCTAAGGTTCCACTTTGTCCCATGTCAAGGTATTCAGTCACTTCAGGCCTTTCAAAAGTCTCTTGTGTTCTTTAGAGACATCCAGTATTCTTTAACTTCATCCCACAATCCTGAAACCTTCATTCTTAGGCAATGTCCCATTTTATTTTGTGTACAATGAGGATTTTTTTTTCCTTCACATGAAACTACTTGGATTTTTAAAAAGCCTCACTGACATATTCAGTCTTCCCATTGCTAGATGATATAATCCCTGCTTATTTCCTCTGTTTTAATCTCTAACCTTGCAGTCTGCAGTGCTGCTGATTATTTCAAAGAGCTTGGTTTATAGCAAAAGAAATGCTCCTTGAAAGTCGTCTGTGAATCAAGTTTTTTTGAAAATCAAAATCTCTTTTCCTGTTTATTTACTGGGAAAGTTATCTCTACTTTCTAAATAAATGAAACCCAAGTGTCTTCTGAGTAATTAGAGCTTTAACTACCCCTCAGGAAATAAATGAATGTTCCCTGCCAGACTATACAGCATCTTGTCCTTGGAACCCAGTCACTTTCAAAGACAATAAAGGGTGTTAGGAGAAAGACAAAGAAAAGATAGGAAATGGAAAAGAGATCAGTAAATAAGAAATATAATTAGCAAACTCCCTTTATTCCACTAACATCTATGGACCTCCATGTGCTAGATGTTCTGAGCAAAAGGGATGCAGAGATACATAGGCTCATAGTGCGTACATGAGAGAGTGAGCTGTGGCAACCAGTTCACCACAAAGGCTCACTGTACCATGACGACAGTCTGCACAGCGAAGGAAGGAGAAAAAAAAGTGGGCAGTGGTCAAGGCCCCTGGTCAAAAAAGGATTCACAGAAAGCTTTCCTCCACTGAGTCTCCAGAGATAGTGGATATTGGCCAGCCTTGAAAGGTGGGCCAGAACACGGAGATAGTGACTGCCTTTCTAGGCTCCAAATTCAGCCTGTTGCTATCCCCAGCTAGCTGGCAAAATTAGTCCCAGGACCCCATGACGGATAACAAAATCCATGGATGTTCAAGTTCCTTATATAAAACGGCATAATGCAGTCAGTCGGCCCTCTGTGGATACGGAGGACCAACCGTAATATGTGGGTACCTGTCTGCACGCTTGTGTTCGTTGCTCAGTCGTGTCCAACTCTTTGCAACCCCCTGGACTGTAGCCTGCCAGGTTCCTCTGTCCATGTGAGTCTCCAGGCAAGAATACTGGAGTGGGTTGCCATTCCCTTCTCCAGGGGATCTTCCTGACATGCTTACTGATTTGTTTTCAAGGTGTTGCTGGGCAGTTTTAATTTCCTCTTTAAAGCCCTGGATCATTTATATCCTCCTTACTTTTCAGATTGCTTTTCCACCCTCCCCCTACATCGCCACTGGATACTGCCCAGTTAAGCCCACTGGTGCCCAAGTTTGCCTGGCAATAGAGAATTTCTTTCTCTTCTCTCCAGTCTCCTTCCCCCTTCCTTCCTTATGTCTTTGAACTGTCTTTCAATTTTATCACCAATTTTCCATTTTTGACACAGAAAAAGACCATTAACTACTGCACCTAACATATTCTTAGATATAACCTAAATCCAGTGCATTAAAATGGTGGTCGCCAACCTTTTTGGCACCAGGTACCAGTTTCATGGAAGACAATTTTCCCACAGACCATGGGGTTGAGATGGTTTGGTTTGAATGTAATTCAAGTGCATTACATTTATTGTGCACTTTATTTCTATTATTATTACATTAGCTCCACTTCAGATCATCAGTCATTAGATCCCAGAGGTTGGGGGTGCCCTGCTTTAAAAGACTGTAGAAAGCATTAGTATGCAGGGCAGTGATAGGTGCAATCAGCCTGTGGAAATCCACAGTATCTTCATTGTAGAACTGGGTTTTGATTATTCCTTATCCTACATGTGAATAAGTTCACAAACTCTTACTGAAGAAAGGGCCCGTATAAAACCAGTATAGTAACTTCACACACATACCAGCCCCTCTCGCCATTCTGAAAAAATGTCCTGTGGTGTGTGGTTTGTGGATAACAGGTCAAGAGGCAGTTTGTTGTTGTTTGTTGTTCTGTTGCCTTTGCTAAGTCATGTCTAACTCTTTGGGATCCCATGGACTGCAGCACACCAGGCTCCTCTGTCCTGCACTATCTCTCGGAGTTAGCTCAAATTTATGTCCATTGAATTGATGATGCTATCTAACCATCTCATCCTCTGCTGCCCGCTTCTCCTTTTTGCCTTCAATCTTTCCCAGCATCAGGGTCTTTTCCAATGAGTCGGCTTTTCACATCAGGTGGCCAAAGTATTGGAGCTTCAGCTTCAGCATCAGTCCTTCCAGTGAATATTCAGGGTTGATTTCCTTTAGGATATAGACATCATCTTTCCCACCCATTGCAGCCAAGGAAAGAGTAGAAAGTCCATGTAAGATTAAGAATAAAAGCATCTTTGATTTACTGTCTATGTGGTGACAGACCAAGCAGTGGCCCAGGTGTTGGATGGGAGTTTACAGGCATCAGAAAGCTCTGTCACCTGCTACCCCTAAGGTTTAAGGAGTGGCTTTTGAAGTTTTTTGCTTGTTTTTATTTGGGGGATTTTCCTCTTTGCGGGGGGAAGGCAGAGACAAAGAATTTAGAAGCATTATGAGGATATTGGCAACCCACTCCAGTATTCTTGCCTGGAGAATCCCATGGACAGAGGAGAGCCTGGTGGGCCACAGTCCATGGGGTCGCAAAGAGTCGGAGGCAACTGAGCGAGTTTCACTCACTCACTCACTCACTGTCTATTTAAAACACCCTTGCCCCGGGAGTGGGGGTAGAATGTCAATCCTCATCATTTTTCCAGTAGCTTCAGGAAGCCCCCTGCTGGAATATCACTAGATTTGTTGTTGTTGTTTTTCATAAAGCACTTTAACTGCACTGATTTTTAGTCAAAGGGCTTCTTTCTCCTCCCACCTCCCACTCACCACACACATTCAAATACATCAAACTCCCATTAGAAAGAGTAAAATGACTGTTGAATGTCACAGGGGAAGTAGTGGTGGCTCAGTGGTAAAGAATCCACCTGCATTGCAGGAGACTCAGGTTTAATCCCTGGGTCTGGAAGATCCCCTGGAGAAGGGAATGGCAACCCACTCCAGTATCCTTGCCTGGAGTATCCCATTGACAGAGGATCCTGGCAGGCTACAGTCCCCAGGGTCACAAAGGAGTCCGACAGGACTTAGTGACTAAACAACAGCAAAACATTGGGAGATTTCATATATGAAGTCCAGATTTTCATTTCTCTTGAAAAATCAGAAGTTCTGGCAACAGTGAGGCAACATGCTCACAGGATAAGATTGAGCTTGTGTCAAGGCAGGAGGCATAGTAACTGAGAGAGGGAACTCTGCTGCTGGACTCCTGAACTGGGATCCTGGCCTTGCCTGCCTCCTCACAGCAGTGGGGCCTTGGGCAAGATACTTAGCTCCCTGTGCCTCCCTTTCCCTGTGTATTAAATGATGTAACTAATGGCACCTCCCTTGTAGAGGTCTTCCTCCTGCCTTTAGGACAAGAACAAGTGCTATTAGATGTTTGTGAAATAAGCAGTAGCTGCCCCTCTAAATGAGCAGGTGCACTAGAGCCCACCTTCGTCCCCACTACCTACTCCTGCCATCCTTGCGGCCATGCTGTAGTTATATCCTTCCTAGTGGGCTTCATCAGCAATGGATTTTCTTCCCCTGGCCTAGAATCAAGCCATCCATCAGCCAACTCTGCGGAAAGAGGAAGTTTCAACAAAAATAAGAAGGAGACTGAAGGGCTGTGTATGGAAAGAACCTTGTACTTATTCCTAAAGTTCAGGTCTGTGTTCAGGTCCCCAGAGCTATAAGTACAAAAGCCATAAAATGATGGACAGTATTGTTTTCATTTCTGCCATACATCAATATAAATTAGCCATAGGTGTACATATGTCCCCTCCCTCTTAAACCTCCCTCCCACCCTTTCCCACCCCTCTAGGTTATTACAGAGCCCTGGATTGAGTTCACTGAGTCAGAGAGCAAATTTTCATTGATGTATGGAAGAAATGGAACAAATATTGTAAAGCAATTATCCCTCAATTAAAAATAAATAAATAAAAACAGTGAGATATTCAGTTCAGTTCAGTTCAGTCGCTCAGTCATGTCTGACTCTTTGCGACCCCATGAATTGCAGCACGCCAGGCCTCCCTGTCCATCCCCAACTCCCGGAGTTCACACAAACTCATGTGCATTGAGTCAGTGATGCCATGCAGCCATCTCATCCTCTGTTGTCCCCTTCTCCTCCTGCCCCCAATCCCTCCCAGCATCAGGGTCTTTTCCAATAAGTCAACTCTTCGCATGAGGTGACCAAAGTTTCAGCCTCAGCAGCAGTCCTTCCAATGAACAACCCAGGACTGGTCTCCTTTAGAATGGACTGGTTGGATCTCCTTGCAGTCCAAGGGACTCTCAAGAGTCTTCTCCAACACCACAGTTCAAAAGAATCAATTCTTTGGTGCTCAGCTTTCTTCACAGTCCAACTCTCACATCCATACATGACCACTGGAAAAACCATAGCCTTGACTAGATGGACCATTATGGGCAAAGTAATGTCTTTGCTTTTTAATATGCTATCTAGGTTGGTCATAACTTTTCTTCCAAGGAACAAGTGTCTTTTAATTTCATGGCTGCAATCACCATCCACAGTGATTTTGGAGCCCCAAAAAATAAAGTCTGACACTGTTTCCACTGTTTCCCCACCTATTTCCCATGAAGTGATGGGACCAGATGCCATGATCTTCGTTTTCTGAATATTGAGCTTTAAGCCAACTTTTTCACTCTCTTCTTTCACTTTCATCAAGAGGCTTTTTAGTTCCTCTTCACTTTCTGCCATAAGTGAGATATTAGGTAGGTGCAAAAGTAATTTTGGTTTTGCATTGTTGAACTTTGCCATTTGATTTTGGAACACATCCTTAAATAAATGTGGATATGTTACACATCAAAAAATAAAAAACGATGGACATATATCTGTTGCCTTGCAAAGCTGGCTTCCATGCATCTCCACAGTGCCTGAACCATGGCAAGGTGGCTATTTCAGAAGCACCTCTACCTGGTTTCTAAGACCTGGCTTCCAGGGCAACAATGGCAAGAGACTAGATCCTTTCACCCTCTGAGGATATGCTGCCTGATGAGAAGGCAGGAAAGTGGGAAGAAGTGGGGAATTTGCTATGATTAATTTTAGCTCCTAGATGTAATACATCAGAACCATGGTTTTCTAGAATGTTGGGAGGCAGCATTAACTAGAACTTCCTTTTCTTTAGTTAACTTGCTCACAGATCAAGAGGTTAAAGCTTCCTCTGCCTGTCATTAGCAGAACATTTTGTTTCCAGTGTTACTGGGTGAAGGGCTTGGGTGTTTCTCCCCCAAGGTCTCTCCAAAGACACTGCCCCAAGAGTCCTGTTGAAGGAGGCCACCGGTCACACATAAACACACATGCTGCTCCTTTGCACTTGAAGCACACTGCTGCCCATCCTAGGATAAACATCTTAGTGCTATCACAAACATTTTCCTTTTCTGCAGGTTTTTTTTTTTTTTTTTCCCTTGAGGCAGGAGAAAGAGACCCTCTCATTATTTATCTTGAGTGTTTGATAGGCCTCCTTTGAGAAGGTCATTGTCTGCAACAGTAAAAATAATCATGGGATTTCTGGAGAAGCTGGCAAAAGAAAAATGATTCATTATTTCAAGAATTATTTTGCCTTCAGTCCCCAAAATGGATGAAGGCTTCTAACAACATGTAAGAGAGAGTAAGGCTTAGGTTGCATTTTAAAGGGAAAAGAAGTTCAAACATTACATTTTTAGCTCTGCTGTAATATAACTGGGGTCAAGGCAGTCCATCTGTTACCCCCATGGTCTTCTGGATGCTATTGTACTATTCCCTTTGCAAAGGAGGCCTGCCTGCCCTCCTTCCCATCTCATCAGTTTGAGCTAATGAGATTGGAAGAAGTTTTTTTAGATTCTATTCAAACAGCTCCCCCTCCCTCTGGTCCCTTTGGGAATGTCAGAACAGATAGTATACCCATCTATATGGGCTCAACTCGACCTTACACATCTTGCTGTGTCACACAAAATTGTGCATCTTCAGAGCACAGTGTATTTTGCTGATGGGGGAATGGAGTGGTTATGTAGCTATTTAACTGTGAAGGATAGTGTAATCAAATAGACCAAAAGGTGTTTTATAACCCAACTTATACAACATGTCTGGTACCAAGACACCTATTGTGTTGGGTTATTTTTGAAATAAAGTTTGTTTGGCATCAGTGCCAGCCAGATACCCAGAATGAGGCAGCTTGACTGATAAAGAGACTGACTTTTAAAATGAAAACTGGAGAAGCTAAGCAATCAATATGACCTTGACTACTCATAAGCCAAATAACTTATGGAAATGATGCAAAGACCCTGTGAGCTCCTTTGCCTGACAGAAAGGCTTGAAATAATATTTTAAGAAAATCAAAAGCAGCCATCTCCTGGATCTTCTTTCCAGATTAGATCTGAAATGAAAGACCCTGAGTTACACAATTAACTATTGATTTTTGTTGATCCATCTTTAATTCTCATAGCAATCGAGTTGTGTTTACACAGTCGTGGTACGCAGGCATACTTCACTGGGAGCAAGGCGCCTTTCAGTTCTACATTAATTTAAACATTACATTGTTCTGGGCATGTGAGACAAAAATAAAGTTTGTTTTTATTGTAGTGGATCGGTGACGTAAACCTTGTAAGGTTAAGCCAGCCTAGGTGGTTCATGAAGAAAATCCCTTTTATAAAGCAAGCGTCAGTTTGTCAATTGAATATATTACTGGTGGCAGGGAGAGAATAAAAAAGCACCTGGATGCTGCAGGGTGCTGGAATGTTGTCCAAACTTGGCTGCAATTTAATCTCCTTACAGTTTCATTTCTTGATTTCACACACTCAGTAATATGTGTGGGTTTATCACCCAGATAGTCTTATTGATGTCTCTAAGAATGTCATCATTGTCCTGTTTACACTTTCACTTAAAAGCACCAAAACACATCACCCAGCTTCCCCTGTCTTCAGGAGATAGAAATCTGAATTTAAGCAGCTTTCTGGGACTGGCTCAGGCCAGGAAAGACTGCACTTGCTGGTTGAAGGACACACTTAATAAAAGGGTAGAGTCAGTGTTGGTGCCATTTATCACAGGCCTGATATTTTCAATAACATCGCACCCCAAGATACAAGCTTATTGTCTCAGCTCTTGCTCCTGAATTTCCAGGAAGCAATGGCAGCTTCTTCACCCAGCCACAGGCTAGGCCCACCTGGAGGCACAGAAGGTGGCCCAGGATGCTCAGCAGAGCTGCCCGATGGGGATGGCCGAGGGATGTGAGTCCACTGGTCTCTGCTCTTGCCAGAGAAGGGAAATTGCTTTTGCCGAAGCAGATGGTAGTCAGACATCCATTAATCTAAGGGCCATCCTGGTTTTTATGAGGCTATCCTGGAATCCCAGAAACCATGAGATTCAGTGGTAAAGAACTCGCCTGCCAGGGTAGGAGACTCAGATTTGATCCCTGAGTCAGGTAGATCCCCTGGAGAAGGAAATGGCAATCCACTCCAGTATTCTTGCCTGGAAAATTTCATGGACAGAGGACCCTGATGGGCTACAGTCAGTGAGGTCACAAAAGAGTCGGACATGATTTAGTGACTAGACAACAACAGTGCTCCTGCCAGTATGTCCAGGACTGGAAAGCAGTGTGGCTTTCACAGCCCAGATGAACATCAGCAATGATCTTATTTTACATGCCTCTTCATCATGGAAAAGTAGACATTATGAAAACTCAGACACGTCTATGAGCTCTGAAGTGGAATTATGTATTGAAAATAGACCTGATAGTGACTTTGTTCATTGATACGCAATCAGTAGCAACTCCAACATGTAAGATATTGGGTCAGAATCTGAAGAAGAAAGAAGAACCAAATTTAATGCCTGGCCTCCAGAAGTGGGTCATCTAATTTAGAAGCAGGACGTGGATATGAAAAGAAACTATATAATAGAATGAATATAAGTTCAAGATTGAAATGGGTAATTTGGCCACTTAGGCCAGGAATTCATAGAAAGACCCCTGTGGATGAGGTATTGTAGAAACAAAACCAGCAGATATGAATAAAAAAGAGAGGAAAGGATCAAGTTATAAAATGTAGTTAGTATTAAAAATGATATGGAATTAGAGAAAAAGAGAAAAAAATCCAACTTAAGCTTGTTAAATTTAGGAGATAACTAGACCCAGAAAGATTAAAAAAGGTGAATGTAAATAGTTATTAGTTCACCTATGGAAAACATTGGCTTGAATGATCCTAAAGACTAAAAATGGAAAAAGATCAAAAGAAGATAAACAAGTTAAGGAATTATTTAAAAATTAGGATTAGGGTAAAGGGATACAGTCAGAACTTTGAGTTTGTCAGGATATTTGTGTTCTAAATGCCATTATCAGACAAAATCAGTGTTACTCAGTTATGTCCAACTCTTTGCAATCCCATGGACTGTAGCCTTCCAGGCTCCTCTGTCCATGGAATTCTCCAGGCAGGAATACTGGAATAGGTTGCCATTTCCTTCTCCAGGGGATCTTCCTGATGCAGGGATCAAACCTGGGTCTCCCACATTGCAGGCAGATTCTTTACCATCTGAGCCAGGGAAGCGCTTAAGACCAAATATTAGGCTGGATAGCCTAGTTGAACAGTTCTCAGGGATTCATCTCCTAATATATCTGAAGTTTTGTTCTCTGTTGACATCGTATTAAAAAATCTTTAGCGTGCTCATTCCACGTGAACAGTAACTTTGTTTCATGCACCTCCAATAGCTCCAGTATTTAGAGTACTACCCAGTACATGAAGGGTGCTCAACAAATATCTCTTGAATGAATAAATGATGTTGCAGGAGCAGCATAATCCCTACTTAAATATTTAGTAAATCCAGGTCCAGAGTTGTTGTGGCAGAGCAAAGGATGGAACCTAGAACAAATGTGGATTCCCACTGGCATTCTCCCACCTAGCACATCCTTCCATTCTAGAACCCCTGGTGCTTACTGGGTAATGAGGAATCAGAGCATCTTACAATTGTGTGCAACACAATATACAGCTTAATGTTTCTAAGTCTTTAGAACAATTCCCATCAAGAAATCTTCTCTTGAGAAAAAGGATCAGTAAATTGGTACTGATTCTGAGTTGCTCTGACACTCAGGATTCAATATGTCAAATATCCTTGGGAAATAGCTTTATCTAAAGCAAAGACTGATGAGCCCTAGAACTGAAATATAAATTGCACTGGGGGATGAATACCTTAAACCTGAGTAGAGGTAACACTCTTCCATCCACAAATATCAGTGTGTCTCTGGGTGACCCTTAGTGCTCAGTCTCACTGGATTCCATGGCTATTGCAAACCACCTAAATAGATTGTGTGCCACAGTGCACTATGACTCCCAGATGGTCTACAAACTTGTGTTAGAAATAACTCCAGGTTGCCTAATTATTTGTAGACTAATGAGTAATGCAAAATGCAGAATGTTTTTCCCTGGTTTTAACCCTCAGCATTTTTGTTATTGTTCAGTCGCCAAGTTGTCTCCGACTCTTTGTGACCCCACAGACGCCACACGACTGGCTCCCCTGTCCCTCACTATCTCCCGGAGTTTGCCCAAGTTCATGTCCATTGAATTGGTGATGCCATCCAACCATGTCATCCTCTGTTGCCCCCTTCTCCTCCTGCCCTCAATCTTTCCCAGCATCAGGGTCTTTTCCAATGAGTCAGCTCTTTGCATCAGGTGGCTCTTGAGCTTCAGCATCAGTCCTTCCAATACTTCATAATAAAAACTTAACACTTTCAGGTATATTTTTATGATGTCTGTGATGATGGTGGTTTTGGAGATGTTTCTTTGGAAAGAGAACATCCATGAAAAAAAAATAGTATAACCTTTTTTAATGCTCCTCTGATTCCCACCCTCCCCCCAAAAAAAGTGTTTTTTGTTTTTTGGGTTTTTTTGTCTTGAAAGAGTAGCTCAAACTCTATTACTCCAAGGTGAAAACATAGCGTCATTCTTCTGGAATACACAACCGGTGCCTTCATGCTGTATTTCCCTCTGACAAAGTCCGTGGGCTCTTTACTCTACAAATACACTGTCATCTAAGCCAGTCATGGCCCAGCTCACTGGACAAATAGGTGTACTGTTTAAGACATAAAATGATGGAAAGGTTAGTCAGAGAAAAAAGTCTAATCAATCTTTTAAGGCAAGTGAGTAGCATATAAATTTATTTTTATCCATAATGGTGCCTATAAATGAAAGGCCAGAGGTTTGATGCCCTCTCTCTCATCGGCTGGAATCATTAACCTGACACTAAGTTAAACAGACTCAGAAGTTCCAACCCAGATCCTGCTCAATGCTCATTCCTAAATAAACATTTTAGTTAATAGTATTGTCCTGGAAGAAGAAAAATAAATCTAACAACATGGCTAAGCATGTTCTGTTTAGTTAATTATACAAACTGCTATCAATGAGCTGGCTCATTTCCCAACTCTCAAGATGTCACTATGAAACAGGGCAAATTTCACTTTTGGAGAAACTGACCAATAGTGATCATCAAATCTGATCTATTAATTCAGGTGATTAAACTGTATTTTAAATTAAATTTGTGGATCCACCCACCTCTTAGAAAACAAAAATCAAAAAATACAAGGTTTCAAATGGGCATTTCAAGTCAGGGCACTAACGTTAGAGAAATCACGAATGTGTCCTTTGCATGTTGATATAATCATTTTGCCCAAACTTGTGATTATATGCTTTTCCTTTTCCCAGATGCCTTTCTCTGCCATAGACAAAGTTTGTCATTTTCTCTATGTTCCTTTTCTCTTCCCACCGAGGGACCTTTTCTTCCCCATTTTCCATGTATGGGAACATTTCCCATCTCTTTGATGAAATAAATTAACTTTCCTTCCATCCATTTGATCTGGTCTCTAAAAGTCCTTGGCAGCCACTGTTTATCTCCAAGCTGAGTTCTTTTCTTTTCCACAAGATATATTATTTTCTAACAACCCTAAGCTTCCTACTGCACTTCTCTCTGCTTGCCTTTTTTTTCCCCCCAAAAAAGTAAGCTCATTTTTCCTCTCTGAGTTCAGGGGTTCTAACAGAGGTCACTGGAAGTCATTGATCATGATAAAGAACAGTGATACAGTTAATACTATACTCATAAAAGCACATCTCAGCTGAAAATTACTCTTTCCCCTAATAAAACCAGTTTGCCCTGGAGATACGGAAGACTCTCCAGGACCCCAGTAAGGAAACAGAGTGCCCCCAAGTGCTGAATCATATCTCCTGTGTGTGGGTGGGTGAAGAGAATGGTTCTCAAATACTGATCCGGCACATTAATTTTTCAGAAGGGCAAGTGAAGAGTAATGTGTCCGGTTGAGGTAACAGAGGGAACTGAATTCTGAGAGAAAGTAATTATCCAAGTTGGAGTTTGACCAGGTTAACCGGGTCGACACCACAACTCTCAAGAAGAGTCTGGAGGGTCTTCCGTGTTCACCAAAGGTCACTGTCTATTTTTACCTCTCATTCAGAAAGCAGCTCCACCAGGAATACAGTAAGAGGTAGTATTAAAGAAGAGATTAACTGTGCCTCTGAGAAAAATGACTTGAGCTGCAAGGTTTCCCTTGAGGTTGGCCTGCCCCCAGCAAACACCACTTAACAGAGATTTTGAATGTGCACAAACCTTCAACTAAGAGACCCAGTATTAAAATACCTCCTCCCCATTCCCACAGGAATGTAGCACATAATCATCTTCCTAGTGCCCAAGATTTGCTCATCAGGAAAGGGATAGAGGAAATCACAGCTTCCACTTCAACTCGAAGCTCAGGATTAGCCAGCCCATCTCCTCTGTTTGATCCATCACCTGTTCATCACATCTGCTAGATCACCTCCCTCCTACTGCTTCACCCGTGGAAAATGCTCTCTGCCCAAACCAACTCTCTGCAGTCTCCAAATTTTTCATCTTCTTGGCCCCAGCACACATATGATTCTTTAGTTAAAATCTTCATCATCACACATAATGAGAAATGTGGGGTGATGGTGGTGCCATGGGGGTGACACTTCTTCCCAACTTTGGGGACGTGTTTCTTTCCATGTGGAAGGAGTTCTCTAGGATAACATTTCTAATGTCTCTAACCTCTGTTCATTCACTTCTCCTCAGGAGAAGGAGGAATAGTTTGTTTAAATAACAAATTAACAGATGCACACTTCTATATATAAAATGTTTTTGCTTTTTTTTTTGCTAAGTCGCTTCAGCTGTGTCTGACTCTTTGCAACCCTATGGACTGTAGCCTGCCAGGCTCCTCTGTCAATGGGATTCTTCAGGCAAGAATACTGAAGTGAGTTGCCATGCCCTCCTCATAAAATAGATAAACAACCAGGATATATAGCCTGGGGAACTCTACTCAATAGTCTGTAATAACCTATATGAGAAAAGAATCTGAAAAAGAACAGATATTATATATATATATATGTATATATATATATATATATATATCACTTTGCCATTCACTTGAAATTAATACCACATTGTAAATTAACTATACTTCAATAAAAAAAAAATAGCAAGTTTAGGAAGGAAACAGGGAAAGCTTAAGTCCATCTCCTGCTCTCTGCATCTTTCCTCTCAAGTCATGCTGGCTGTTAGAAGCACACGTTCTAATCTGTTCCCTTCATGTTGTAGGGTTTAGAAGTCACTTGCCCCCAGCCCAGGGCTATCAGTTACTAAGCCCATCTACTTCTAGGGCCACTGCTAAGAAACTCACTTCTCTAAAGATAAAACCTCATTCTCCTTAGAGGCTTTCTCAGTAATAAAACTGATATTTTTGCCTTGCATCAGCCTTTTTCTTTTGTCTCTTTCTTCAGTTCATTCAGAATTACAGGTAGGGAAGAGAGTTATTTATTGTGTTACCTGAAATTCCAATAATGGATGCATAGAAGATGCATAATTAAGAATACTTTAGTCTTGAAGTTTTATAGAATGGGAAGATCCTTTAAAAGTTTTTAAAGAAACTAAGGTTCAACGGGGCCACACAGCTAGTTAGTACAATGCCAGGATATGAACACTGGTTTCTAAACACCCAAGTTCTTGTGTGGTAACCCAAGTTCCACACAGAACCCACCCAAGATCTGTGGTCAGGCTTTTCCTGCTTGAGTCCTGACTCCCTGTTTTATTAGTCATGTGTATGTGGCTAAATATTTCAACCTCTCTACTCTCTGTTTCCCCATGTGTTTAAAGCGGATGAAAATAGTACTGTCTCATAGGGTCAGTATAAGAATTAAATGAGACAATTCATGCACTGCAGTCAACCCAGTACCTGACACATAGTAACACACATTGTAAAAACACTTTATATATGTAGCCATTATTTTCTTACCATATGTCTTGTTGAACTGATTGTCAGTGAATCGTTATGGCAATAGAGAAATAAGAAATCTGTTGAGAAAGGTACTGTTTAATTTGCTCTAAAAGCTCTAGTCCTCTTGGCAAATATTAGTATCCAGCTGAGGAATGATGCTGTGCTTGAATTTCACAAGTAGAGCTGAATCTCCTCCTGACACTTCACAGTAGACATACTAACCAGTATTTTCAATATATAATCAACAGATGGAAACTTACTTGAAATCATAAAACAGTAGCCTTCATCATAGAACACTAATCCATTGTGCTATTTCATGAATTTGCTACTTATTTCTCCTTGGCTGTGGGCTGAGTTTCTGACTGTACACGGATAACATGTCTCTCTCTGAAGCTGACCTCATCATACATATATTTATTCCAGTTTATCACTTGAGCTTTTCTGCATCACCTTATGTATTCTCCCCATCTTTTCCTTATGAAAAGGGGACATATCACCTTCTATTTTATTCTTTCTTATATTCAGGCTGTTGGTTTTAGGCAGACTCTCTACTTCATGATTATTGCTGACTGGTGGGGGTTGGGGGGAAATGATACGTGTTTCCATTTTGAAAATCAGGAAACCAAGTTTCCAGGTCTAATTTCACCTGTATTTGAATTTTTATGAACCACAGTTTCCGTAAATACTCCGTGTAAAATACAGCTGACACCAGCCTCCCTCCCCTTCCAGGCTGATGTAAGAGCAAAGTGAGATCATAGATGGGAAAGCTCTTTGGAAATAAAAAGCTGCTCATTATTTATAGCCCACGGTAGTGCTCATCATTCAATTGTGTTTGACTGTTTGCAACCCCTCTGTCCATGGAATTCTTTGAACCCCCTCGGATAGGCATAGCTCTATGTTTCTGTGTTTAAGTGATTGCGTCCATTACAGAATCTAAAAAGGCAAGAGACAAGACTATCTGGGCAACTACTAGACCCAAGAGAGACTATGGAATATCTACAGATGTGGTAGCGGCACATGAAATGGAAACTTCTTGGAATGCCCTCCTTCTTACTTGCTGCTGCTGCTAAGTCGCTTTAGTCGTGTCCGACTCTGTGCGATCCCATAGACGGCAGCCCACCAGGCTCCACCGTCCCTGGGACTCTCCAGGCAAGAACACTGGAGTGGGTTGCCATTTACTTCTCCAGTGCATGAAAGTGAAAAGTAAAAGTGAAGACGCTCAGTCATATCCGACTTTTAGCGACCCCATGAACTGAAGCCTACCAGGCTCCTCCGTCCATGGGATTTTCCAGGCAAGAGTGCTGGAGTGGGGTGCCATTGCCTTCTTACTTACTATATTTCAAAAGCATTCCAAGAGCCCCCTCTTCTATGAAACTCTCTCTGAGAATCAGGCCCACATGATTATTCACCTAGTAGATTGATTTGATTGATTGATTATTGACTAAAAGGAATCAAATTAGTTAAGGGATAATTACCAAGGGATTTCTGGAGAATATGACACTATCTACTTTGTGCTTGAATTATTGTTAATAATGTCATTGCACTAAGGACAGGAAAATATTTAGGAATAAGCAGAACTATTTATTTTAAACTTGAAGATATATTCTCACCCTTTTTAGCCCAACTTTTGTTCCCAAGTACAGTGAAAAGCCCCACCAAAAAGTGAACTGTACAACTGTTGCCACCTATAGGTGGCAAGTGTAGTATATTAATTTTATGGTAATTTCTATGAAGCACACTCTACAAAGGAAATGACAGTGTTATGTGGAACCCACGCAGTCTTCATCAGGAATCTTTACTAGGTTTCTTATTAATACTATCACTGTTGTTGTGTGGTTCTTATTTCACATGCTCCCCTTAAAGGTAATATGGGCTGATATATGTGAAGTTCTTTTCCAGGATAGGTTAAGAGCTTGGACTCTGCAGGCAGACTGCCTGGGTCCAAATCCAGATCCCACCAGGTATTGCTCCATAACCTTAAACAAGTTCCTTTCTCTGGCCTTGATTGCTTGTAAACGGAGAGAACAGTGATACCTTACGCCATAATACTGATGGGAGAATGAAAACAGATAATCCATGCAGTGTGCTTAGCCAAGTGTCTGTGCAGAGCAGGCACTTAATTGTTGTTGCTGTTGTTGTTCAGTCGCTCAATTGTGCCCCACTATTTGTGACCCCGTGGACTGTAGCATGTCAGGCTTCTGTCCTCCATCTCCCGGAGCCTGCTCAAACTCAGGTCCATTGATTCAGTGAGGTGATACCATCCAACCATCTCGTACTCTGTCATTGCCTTCTCCTCAGGCCTTAAATCTTTGCACTATCGGGGCACTTAATTGAATACTGTTATTACCATGATTAGTTTCAAAGCACCTTCGCATACATTTGTTACCAATGGATGTGCGCTATTGTTACCGAAATGGAAGTCCAGCTGCTCACTCCTCTAAAGCCAATAAAGAGGCAAGCCTGGAGGAAAGGGTAGTTTGCTTTATTTTGGAGACCAGCAGCCTACTGGAGAAGGCAATGGCACCCCACTCCAGTACTCTTGCCTGGAAAACCCCATGAACGGAAGAGCCTGGTAGGCTGCAGTCCATGGGGTCACTAAGAGTCAGGCACAACTGATCGACTTCACTTTCACTTTTCACTTTCATGCATTGGAGAAGGAAATGGCAACCCACTCCAGTGTTCTTGCCTGGAGAATCCCAGGGACGGGGGAGCCTGTTAGGCTGCCGTCTATGGGGTCACGCAGAGTCGGACACAACTGAATCGACTTAGCAGCAGCAGCAGCCTACAGAGGATGAGGGGGACGGCTTTGGCAGACTCCTGTCCATAGGCCAACTCCATCCCACTTCCCCACCCCCACAGACCATCGGTGGGCTAAAGCATTTATAGGCAGAGGGAGGGGGCTACATGCAGAATCAACACAGGCAGCTCTGACAGGCATTTTGAAATTGGTCATGGGGTGGTCTTATAAGCACAATCTTGATTGTTTTATGTACAGTCAGTCTTCAGTTCCAGGGTCAGTTTGTTCCCATTTTTTGAAGCCAGTTTATGTCGTGGCTAGAGTCTAGTCATCGTGCAGTTAACTTCTTCCACCAAATAGGGGTTTCAGTATCTAAAAGACAGCTCGGATATGGCTGTGTCATATGGCTCAGGATATTATCTATAGCCCTTGAGAAAGAACTAAAGGCCTTTAACTTTGCTTACTGACTAAACTATTATTGTTTTGTCTTGTTTGATTGTTTTCCTTTGTTTCTGTATTTTCTCATTTCTTTAATTAAACTTATCCTTTGGCTAAAATGTTTGTACAGACAAAAGACAGGTGGAGGACATTGGGGAGGGGAGTTTGGACCAAAGGGTCCTGCTCTGTTTCACTATTTTGTTACCATTCAACAGATCCATCCTAAGCACAGTCCTGTTGGACCTCAATCCCTCCTTATGTTTTAAATTTAAATGTTTTGTGACTTCAAAATTAACATACCTGAGATCTGACAAGACAATGTTGAGGCTAGCTGGCTATACTTCTAATTCAAGGAAGGAAAGTAAGCCACTTCATTGTCTTTATTCTTAGCTGGCAGGACCACTGGAGAAACCAAAGCCAACAGCTGAAACTCTGCTGATGCTAGAGAAAGCTGAATCCATCTTCCAGTCTCCATCGAGAATCTACTGATGATTAGCATTGGGCTAGATTTTTAGGTTGAAAACTGGTGAGAGAAGGAGTAAGAGGGGGTCAGCTATTACCTATAAAACAAAATCACTAGCTCAGGAGTTCAAACACTGCAAAGATTACTTACTTGACATATGCAGTGGGGGTTTTGTTGTTGTTGTTTTCTTAATCTAAGCAAATAATTAAAATTAGAGAACTTTAAATATGAGCAAATATTGTGGCCTTAACTTTAAAATCAAAGATCTGGACCAAATCTGGACTCATGTTTCTGCACAGCAGCAATGAGCTAGGTCTGAGTAGCTGCTCCTGCCTTTGGCTGAGGCACATGCTCGGTAGCTGGCCACAGTCCTCCCAGTCCCTACAGCTCCCTCACCAAGGTCGAATGCCTGTGTTTCCTCACCATCACTCTTGTACTGATGATGTTCTTACAGTCAGAATATTTGGCACCCACCCCTCATCAAAACTGAAAACAGAAGGAAGACTGAGAAGGTGTGTGACTTTATAGTGGGCTGTTCCTTTATTTTCATTGCCTCCTCGGCCAGTGTAGGCTTTTGTCATAATTAATTGAAAGAACCAAACCTACAAGTGGGAAACATTTAGAAAACAAGATGCACTGTTTTTGTCCCATAAACAGTGAGTGTTTTCACGTAAATAACCCTTTCCTTGTTGCTTTGTCACTAAGTTGTGTCTGACTCTTTTGTGACTCCATGGACTGTACAGGCTCCTCTGTCCATGGGATTTTCAGGCAAGAATACTGGAGTGGGTTTCTATCTCCTTCTCCAGGGGATCTTCTCAACCCAGGACTCAAACCTGGGTCTCCTGCATGCAGGCAGATTCTTTACTGTCTGAGCCACCAGGGAAGCCTGCAATTTTATTCAGCTGTATATCCTCGGCACCAAAACCTTCCACCAGCCTCATGATAGCTTCTCTAGTGAGTGTTTATTGAATGAATTTGAGATCCACAATGACCAGAAATAGGCAAGAAAAAGAATTGTGGTTCTTGAATAAAGAAAAAAGGGAGAAGATACTCAGGTGAGGAGGAAATTACATTGAATGCCCTCTATTTACCTACATTTAGTATAATCAATGGAGAAGGCAATGGCACCCCACTCCAGTACTCTTGCCTGAAAAATCCCATGGACGGAGGAGCCTGGCAGGCTGCAGTCCATGGGATTGCTAAGAGTCGGACACGACTGAACAACTTCACTTTCATGCATTGGAAAAGGAAATGGCAATCCACTCCACTATTCTTGCCTGGAGAATCCCAGGAACAGGGGAGCCTGGTGGGAGGCCATCTATGGGGTTGCACAGATTCGGACATGACTGAAGTGACTTAGCAGCAGCAGTATAATCAGTGGAGAAGGCAATGGCACCCCACTCTAGTACCCTTGCCTGGAAAATCCCATGGACGGAGGAGCCTGGTAGGCTGCAATCCATGGGGTCGCTAAGAGTCAGGCATGACTGAGCAACTTCACTTTCACTTTTCACTTTCATGAATTGGAGAAGGAAATGGCAACCCACTCCAGTGTTCTTGCCTGGAGAATCCCAGGGACGGGGAGCCTGATGGGCTGCCGTCTATGGGGTCGCACAGAGTCGGACACGACTGAAGCAACTTAGCAGCAGCAGCAGCAGCAGGAGCATAATCAAAGCTTTTCTACCCCCTCCATGTATTTTTCACATTGTACTTTATAATTGTTTTTAAAAGAATGCTTAAAATTGGCACAGCATGAAAAGGGGCTGCTACATGAAGTTGTTCCTAATTATGGGGCCACTTTTCTGTAATCACCTAGGAATCTCTTCGTCAGCCCATCTCTGGTCTCGAGGTAGCCATTTCAGATAGAAAATTAGCTCTGTGAGTAGTGCTCCTGTACGTTAATAGTATAATGAAATAAATACCACTTCAAGGATGATTCTCAAATATTCCCACTGAATTACACCATTTCCCACAGCAGAGAGACAAACGCTGTCTGAGCCTGCTCTTGGGACACCAGAGCCATCCACTTCTGTGTCCTTTTCTTTTCTCTTTCTATTAAATATTAATGGACTTCCCAGGTGGCTCAGTGGTAAAGAATCTGTGTGCCAATGCAAGCGACACAGGTTTGATCCCTGGGTCAGGAGGAGCCCCTGGAGAAAGAAATAGCAACCCACTCCAGTGTTCTTACCTGGAGAATTCCATGGACAGAGGATCCTGGTGAGCTATAGTCCATGGGGTTGCAAAAGAGTCAGACACAACTGAGCAACTGTACAACAACAACAACAAATTAAATATTTAGCATGTGAGAATTCACAGGCTTTGACTGTGTCCACTTTTCCTCAGATCCAAATACAGTTTCCTCATTGTACCTTTGACATCCATCATAGCTATGTTGGAGGAGGGGTGGGGAATAGAACTGCCTTGTTAGGGCCTTTGACAGGAGCAATTCAGATGGTTTGGCATATTTGGGTGGCAAAATGAAAAAAAAAATAACATACTGGACGAAGGTCGCCAGACAGGAATTCAAATCTTTTTCTCCATCACTTGCTGAGCCACCTTGGGCAGGTAACCCTGTCAATCTGAGCCTTGTTTTCCTCCTCATTAAAGTGGAGATGTGCATCTTGCAGGCCTCTCTGGTGGCTCAGACAGTAAAGATGCTGCAGGCAATGCAGGAGATGCAGGTTTGGTCTCTGGGTCGGGGAAGGCCTTCTGGAGAGGGAATGGCTACCCACTCCAGTATTCTTGCTTGGAGAAGTCCATGGACGAGGAGCCTGGTGGGCTAGAGTCCATGGGGTCAAAAAGAGTTGTAACTTACAGGTTTGTTGGGGGGAGAAGGGAAAGCCTTATAGATAAAGTACTTTCAGTGTCTTTTATATGGTGGATGCTTAATAAATGATAGCTACTGTTACTATCTCTAAGGCTTGTTCCTGTGTCCTCCTTGTGTTTTGATGGAATTTTTGCCTGAAAGAGGAAAAGAAGAAGAGAGATGTGGTCATGGCTTTAATACTTCCACATTTGTCAGTTTTTGTATCTACGCCTCCGGTCACCTTGGACCTCGGGAACTACTTAAGCAACTGAATATATTCACGTTTACAGAGTTCACCTACAATAATTATCAAATATGACTTTTATGAAGTCCCAGAGACTACCAGTAACAGCCTATGAGTACTCCTGTTTAAATCGGTCTTACTAGAATCTCCTGGAGGAGAGGTTACTGGGGTGCAGAACTGTTAGTATGATTTTTAAGCCCTTGGGCCTTGAAGAATCTGTCCCCTCAGACCCAAGATCTCTTTCCAATAGCATAAGACTTGTGAGCAGACAAAATACACATGTGACAATGCTTCTGACAAATTTAACATGTACTTAAATTGTGTGGCAATTTAAAGGATTGTATGCTTTTTTTTTTCTAACGTAGAACTGTCATTTCTGGCTGCAATTCAATCCCTATCCATATTTAGAAATAGGACAACTACTAATATTTAGGAAAAGAAAGGTGTTTGAAACTTTAAGAAAAAGAAGACACTTTACCTGAACAAATTTCAGAAGGATCCATTTAAAATGAAATTAAGTGGCACTTAAATGATTTGCAAATTGGGACCTATTTATCTCAGTAAAATGATTAAAGTCTTGATTTATCCCTAAAATTGGTTTTATTATTACATTAAATTATACGAGAAGATTTGTTAAAAGACTTGTAGGTTCCTTCTATCCTTTTAAATTGTGCTTTATACCAACAATAATTGAATATTGGCTAGAATAACTTGATTTTGCAAAGAAATATGTTTCTAATATTTTCCTCTTTTTATTGCAGAAATTGAAACAAGTTGAAGAAACCAGAGAAGATCCTGAGAATAGATTATGCAAAATTTCCCTGGAGTCATTCAATAAATATGATGGCAATACTGTGATCTTATTAGGAAAGGAGAAGAACTCTCTGAACAAGGTTGAAGGACAAAAGGAAGAAAAAGAAAAAACTGAAGAGGCCTCTTTGAGTAGCTCTGAGAGACCTGGGGTAGACCACCTGGAATCTTTGAGTGATTCTTTATATGATAGCTTCTCTTCCTGTGCAAGTCAGGGTTCAAATGATGTATAAAGGACGTTCCCCCCCACCCCTTAGTGAGCTGGAAATGGAGCACTTAAGAAACAGGGGTGGGAGGAGCAGGGCAGGGAGAGATGACAACACATAAATGATTGCAGTACCAGAGCCTACACTGTCAGACTCAGAGCCAGCAGCCCACTGAGCTTACTTCCCTGAAAGGGCAAATAAAGATAGATTCTATTTGTTGTGTTCTACAAGGATTAAAAGTAAACACACCCAGGATACAGAAGTCTTAATTTTGCACTTTTTTTTTGAATACTTGTACAGAAGTTGTAAATTTTCTTGAAAAAGAAACTATATTTGTAGCAACAAAAAAAAAATGCCAGCAATAAATTGAATCAGTGCCATGCTCTTGAAATGATGTCCTAAGTCTTAGAAGTTGATAATATATTTTTTAAAAATCCCAAATCAACTTTTTGTTCAGGTCACTGTCCTAGTCCTCAGATTGTGGGTACACTCTGTAAAATGAAAACAGGGCCTGCCAGAAAAACAGAGGGCTCTTGTCATCTCCCTCTCATAATCTCAGTTTGATAGAAACTTTAATTCTAGTGCAAATTCCAAGTTGTTGACAGATTCAGATTCTAGTAAGAAGTGTTATCCTGCTTCTATTGAAAACTGTAAAGGAACTCAAGTGCGACACTGATCAGAAGTGATATGTATCAGAAACAATGTAGTTCTATTTTCCCTCCAATCATTTCCTTACACCTCCTTCTACTTAGTGGTTCTCTGTGATTCTCAACATTATTTGTTGATTTTTATCTTCCTGCTCTTTTGATTAAAATCTGATCAATCTATAAATAAAAGCAGATTCCTATTTGCAATGTTCACTTTGTAAAACATAAGATGATTGGTGCTATGAAAAATTCTTACTTTTAATATCCTTTTTTTCTACAAAGTCTGTTTATATGTAAGGATAAATTCTATTTTAAAGGTTACTGTGTATTTTTTCTAGACGTGAACTATTTATAATTGCTTTTGTACAGGAGCTTGTAAACTAGGCATAACAAATATTTTAGGATCTATGGATACTTTAGTACACACTTGTTTCTTTAAAGAGTATTGTATGATCAGTGTTATTTGGTTAATTTGTGCAATTTGTTACATTTGAATTTTGTTGTCTTAAAATTGTGTGTCTTTCAAACTTTTTAAGATTCTTTTGTTTCATTGCTGAATAAACGTCATATCACAATGGCACCCACTGAAAGCTTAATCCTTATTCAAGGACCCTTTGAGCCAATTAGTTGTTTGAATCTCACACGTGCTCTAGCTACAGTTCCCAGAAGAAACAGACAGACTAATAAGCAAACGCCCTATGGCTCCAGAAAGAGTAATTCAGCCAGTAGGAAGATTGGAGTCTGCAAACTAGCCAGTAATGGTCAAAGCAGTTTTATCTCCCTGAGGGGTTTACCAACTAGAAATGAGAGGAAGAGGTGGGCAAAGGGAGAAAGGGGGCCCGAGGCAGATAGGGAACGATCTCTGCAGAGGAATTACAAGAAAGCCCTTTAAGCTCATTTCCAGACCCGCTCTGCTGGCAGGACAGGCAAACAAATGATCAGCATTTCGGCCTGAGAGAGCTTCCTCCTAGAGGAGGCCCGAGGTGGAGAGGGACAGAGCTTATGAAGCCCTTTTCACAGAGGTGGATGCTCCCTAGGGTCTTGGGAGAGCGAACGAGCGGGATTGGGGGCGGGGGCTCCAAGGCGCTCCCGGCGGGCCAGCGGGCTCCCGTACCACCTGCTGCAGGGCTCGGTGGTCAGGAAGGCAAATGTAGTCCCTCGAGTACTCCAGGTGGATCGCTCGGTAGAGAAAGGAGGAATCGAGGTGCGGGATTCGGCCAGCAACCGAGTCCTGGGCTGGGAAGGCAAGGTACACGCGAGGACGCGGGTGTATATGCTAATTACCCGTGGCTGGGAGGGAAGCCGAAGGTAGCTGCCGGGTCTTTTCGAGAAACGGGATGGAGTAGAAAAACTCCCGTCTTCACCCCTATTTGCTTTCTAGTGGGAGCTCATCTAGGTTTTCCCGGGGTGGCCCTCTCCTGGGCTAGGCTACCAGGGCGGTGTCACCGCACCCTTCAGCGGTGCGCGCGGCAGATAAACCGAGTGCAGAGCGCGTCGAGCTGGTCACGGACCCCACCACACCCAGCCCAGCCCGCCGCAGTAGAATCCAATCCCGGTAACGACCAGAAGAGAAGGCGCGGCTTCATGGGACACTCTAAAGGGCCTACAGGTGTGCAACTTTGCCAGACGCACTGGAGTGCGCCCGGCCCCTCGCGGCCCCGCAGCTCCAGTCCCGCAGGCCGGAGAGACCCTGCGGCGGAGGAGCCTACCATCCCCCGGGGCGCAGGAAAGGGGTGGGGGGCGCGCGCGCCCTTGCAAGCAGAGGGCCACGGGCACGCAGTCTTCCGACCTCACCTCCCAGGTCCTGCAGACTGCGCCCGCCGGATCCCCGCGGCACCTGCTGCGCCCTCCTCCCGCTGCTCCCTGGTCTCCAGCCTCTGGGCCTCGGAAAACTACACGCTCTCTCTACCTCTCTAGGCGTCCCAGTCCCGGGGACGCGCGGAGGCGGGAGGAGAGGGCGAGCGGAAGGGGGTGGGACGTGAAAAGACTGTCCCAGCTTTCCCCGCTCACCACCCCCACCCCAACTCGGCAGCCGTCACGTGGTGCCTGGAGTGGGAGGTGGGGAGAAGACAGGAGACTTTTTTGGGTGCTCGGGATCGCCAGTAGTTCTTTCATTCTCCGTCGCCAACTCCAGAGACTCCGTGCTCCGCCAGGGAGCTCGAGTCAGAGGAGCGGCGACCCCTCAGCCCGGAGCCCCGGCTCGGGCGATGCGGGCGCCGCCGGCGGCACCTGCGGCTCCTCTCGGCGGCGGCGGTCGCCTCGGCGGCAGCAGAGCGGGCCCCATCAGCCTCGGCAGCCACAGCCGCTGCGGCCCGGACAGCCTCCGCCGCGGTCGCAGCTTCTGATGCGCCTGCTCGCTCCCGGCCCCGCGGCTCCGGGAGGATGTGGGTCCTCGGCGTCGCAGCAACTTTTTGTGGATTGTTCTTGCTTCAAGGTAAGAAAACGAAGCGGCCAGCTGTCCGGCCCGGCGCGCACACCCCATCCACCCGCCGGCCCCTTTGCCTCCCTGGGCGCCCATCTCCGGTCCTGTGCTGCTCCGGGTTGGCCCAGAGGGAGTTTGGCTGCGGCGAGGGGTGTTCAAAGGCGCTAGATGGGAAGGTCTCCAAATCCCGCGCTGCAGGAGAGGCGGGAGCGGCGGATTGGTGGGACTCTGGCTGCAGATGGTTGGGCTGCGCGGTAGAAAGAAGCTAAGCTAGGAAGGAGGCAGGGTCCGAGCCGCGTGGGGTCTCAGCTAGGGAACTGGGGCGACAGACAGCGAACCTGCCAAGTCGTCGGGCGTCTCTAGCAACCCGTGGGAGTGGCGCCGCCGACAGGTGAGCCGCACGCGGGGCAGCCTGTGGCCAGGGCGCGCCCGGGTTGGGTTGCTGCGCTCGGAGCGCGACCGCTGTGGGGCTGGGAGGGGTTGCGCCGGGTCCGCGACTTGTTTGCCCGGGAGCCGGAGGAATTGGGTCTGGAAGGCAGCTCGTAGATGCGAGCGGAGCAGTCAGGCTGGAGCGGAGAGAGGTGAGAAACGTCTGACTCCTTTCCTCCAGTACGAGACCGACTTCCAACCCAGCTCTGCAGAGCTGGGACCCCGAGCCGGAGCCCTAGCTAAATCGAGCCGCCAAAGTGGGGCAGAAAGCGGCCGGGGATGCACGCCCACACAAACACAAGCACGCAGGCACGTTCCCACGCCACGGCCACCCCTGCTGCTTCGGGGAACCGTCCCGAAGAAAGGTGGGATACTTGGGGCGCAGCGGCACTTCCTCCAGAGCTTCAGCGTAGGGAGCCTGCGAACCACAGCGCTAGAATGCCGACGCCAAAAATAAAAGAAAACCGAAAATGCGTCTGCAAAGGCAATCGCGACTGGTGCCAAAATAGCAATTAACTCATTTGTAACCAATTAACAATTAGGCAAATCTTCGGCGTAGACTGGAGCTGACGCAAGTCTCTGGAGCTACTCCGCTCTCAGGCTGCATGTTCCTCCTTCCAACTTCCGTGCGGAATGGCCAGGTATGGTGTCGGATAGGCTCTTTGTTTCTGGAGCGAGGGTCTAAGGGTCGCGAGCAAAATTCCACTTTATCCCGCAGGACCTTCCTCGGCCACGCCGCCCTCTACTGGCTTCTGCCGCAGCCGCCTTTCTGGGAGCCCCAGGCGCTAGCGCGGAAGCGACGCTCGCTGGGGCCAGTCGGAGGACGGTGGGTTCCCGGGTGGTCTCTGTGAAGCTGGGTCTGAACCGGACTGCGTCTGTCCCACAGGCTTTGCGTTGCAAATTCAGTGTTACCAGTGTGAAGAATTCCAACTGAATAACGACTGCTCGTCCCCCGAGTTCATCGTGAATTGCACGGTGAACGTTCAAGACATGTGTCAGAAAGAAGTGATGGAGCAAAGCGCAGGTAAGAGGCTGGCAGGCCTCCTCCTCCTCCCCCCCTCTCCAGCCTGGGCCTAGGTGGAAGTGAGGGGCCATTGCATTACAGGAAAAGATTGACTTGGATATTATGCACACACTGGTTTATCGCGGATTTATTTTTACAGTGCTGGGAAGATGAAGAGTTCCAAGTTACTTTAATCTCATTAGAGTTAATTACCAGGGCTTCTCCCCAAGGAACTGGGAGGGGGATGTGCATTTAAATGAATGGCGCTCCTCTTTTTATTTACTCCCCTCACCTTCCTCTGCTAAAAGCTGATCGGGAGGCTGGAAAATATATGGATAACCAGCCCTGTTTGGGCAACTAGACAGTAGCCTGTGAGCAGTGTCAGCCTGAAATATGAAGCTAGTTGAAGTTCCCAGAGGTCAGCACTTGAAAAATGTGTTTTGTCAGAGAGCCACGCCATATTTCTTTGAAGAACACTACAGGATCTTTATTTAATTTTAGAACTAATGCATCAAATTCCAGGCACAAATTGCCAAGATCTTTCAAAGGAATGTAGTTTCCAGTCCCACAGGCTTAGCTGCTGGCAGGCTGACAGAGGGCCTGGGCACCGGCCAGGTGGAGAAAGAAGGGGAGGTGGGTCTTGCTAGCAGCAAACCTCCTTCATTTCCTGCAGAGTCTTCTCACTGAGCAGGAGCTCCTGGCCCCTCTCAGGAGTCTTTTCAGAAGTCAAAATCTCCCCTTAAAGTACAACTGGAACTTTGGGGAACTTGGTGAACTAGGGTTTCATTTCCAAGGTCAAATCAACAAATATAGATTTTATCATTTTAAAGATGTTGAAATGATAGATGAATAATATTCAGTGAACCCAAGCCCAGCTTCTGTTTAGCTGGCTGGACTGCACTGCCCATGGAGCCTGGTGAAGGGTTAAGTGAGTCCTTTAATCCGGTAGCAGATTCATGCAAAGGCTCAAGTTTTAAAGCCAGCATTTTGGGAAAAACAACTTTGGGAATGTTGTTTTCTTCTCAGAGAAGGGTCTGGCTGCACCTTGTGGCTTGCCGCTTAGTTACGTGGGAAGGCACTAGCTAGTCACTGTACTGTGAGGTGGGGTGTGTGTGTGTGTGACTTTCAAGGCTGTTCGTTTAGATTATGATCAGTCTAGGTGTGGATTCTTTCCACCAGAATCATTCTTCTAGGAAACTGGAAACGTAATTGCTCTCAAAAATAACTTCTCAAAGAAAGCAACATGCATTGTGTGGTTATATGGGATGCTCCTGCTGCTGCTGCTAAGTCGCTTCAGTCGTGTCCAACTCTGTGCGACCCCACAGACGGCAGCCCACCAGGCTCCCCCTTCCCTGGGATTCTCCAGGCAAGAACACTGGAGTGGGTTGCCATTTCCTTCTCCAATGCATGAAAGTGAAAGTGAAGTCACTCAGTTGTGTCTGACTCTTAGCGACCCCATGGATTGCAGCCCACCAGCCTCCTCCATCCATGGGATTTTCCAGGCAAGAGTACTGGAGTGGGGTGCCATATGGGATGCAGGCTGTTAAAAAAGCCAAACAAAACTTAGTGATGGTTCTTTAGCTAAGATTGACATGGGTGATTCTGGTGAGATGTTTCTTGTCTGCTTGTATTTCATTCCTGAGAATTTAATCTGAGCAAAAACAGACTGCCCTTCCACCAGAGGAACTGCTGTGATTTTCATCAGAATCACTCTGAACACTTTATTGCAACTCTCAAATATTTGTAGCTTTCTTCCTGGCAGTAGTTTACAGGCAGACAGAAAGGGGGATATGGAACTTCCTCGTCATCCTCCAGGTCACTGCTTACCTGGGGATCTTGTTTCATAACCTGGGATATGATTGTCACAAGGAGAGGCAAAGCTATGAACCAAATTGCAGTCAGAAGAGGTGGCTTCCTGAGAGATATTTTTTGCTTTTTCAAAGTGTACTTTGAAGATGCACTTTGAAAATGGAATTTTCAAGTGTTCAGTTTTTCATCTGGCTTCCGTCTCTCATCTACCCCACACTGATTTTTGTTTTGTTTTGTTTTGTTTAAAAAGGTATCACTGGCATGATAATGCCTAGCTTCTCTACCGAGAAACTGAGCACAGTCAGCACCTGACCTGAAGTTGCTATTAGCTCAATCAAAGTGGGTGCTGTGTATCTTCAAACCAGGTTCCTCTGGCCACATGTCATAGGCTAGAGAGTGACAGACACGAGAGAGATAAGGCAAACTCAATTGTGAGGTGTGAGACACAGACACCGTTGATGGGCTCAAAGGAACTGGTTAGGGGAAGGAAGCAAGCTGTGTGCACGGAGTATCCTGAATTCAATAGAAATCAGCCAAACATACACTTCTGTGTTTGAAGTTGAAGGTGGGGTGGGCATAGGAGAGGGAGTGGACTGAAATGTCTAAGGCGTTTCCATTTTCATCATGTGGTGTTAGAGACCAATCTGTTTAAGTGGTGATTAACTCTACCCTTGTTGGCAGGGCGAGAGAGCCAACCTGAAAATTGATTGTTAAGTGAACACAGCTTAGTGTACTCATCAGTGTAGCAACAGCTGATTTCTGTTGTACACAGCATGTGCAGGTTCTTTCTTTGTGCCTTTTGTGGGGATATCACCTGAAATCTGAGAGTCCTCTTATGAGGCTCCCGTTTCCCAGGCTACTACCCATGGGCGTTTCATTTCACTGCAGGGTCAACTTCTCCCCACCTGTCCAATGATGCTATTAGGTGTCGAAGTCAGAATCGTTTCTGCTTAATCAGTGATACATATCCTTTCAAGAATTTCAGTGCTTTGGAACTGAAAGGGTTTTTGTTGTTTTAGTTTTTAAAAAATTACATTGACTTATCTATTAGAAAAATCATAAAAGGGGGATCTAGCAATCTGCTTTCTATTCCATCTACTACAACAACCTCCCAAATTTCTCCTTTAATGAGAGAGTTCACCAACTTTTGTAGCACATACACAAAAATTAATCTACATTTGCATAAAGATTATAAGTAAATATAATAGAATTATATTGATAGGAGTAAACCATAAGTGGTTGATTGATAGTTGACGGTGTGCATCAGAATCTGGGAGTTTTGTTCAGATTTACATCTGGACCCCTCCTTGGACAGGCCACTTTAGGGAAGTCTGTGATGGAGCTGGCCAGGGGTCAGCCCCTAAATTGAGAGCTGCTGGTCTGGACCAACCTTTTTGTGTATTAGAGGAGTAAAACAAGAGCCAGGGACATTAGATGTCTGGTCCATATCTGTCAGTCAGGTGTTACTGAGCGGCATCTGCTCAGTAACATTCTGGGCCAACCCCTTACGCAGGAAAATATGTCTCCAGGGCTGCCTGCAAAGATAACTCAGGCAAAGTGCTAAAGACTTAGACAATTCTCATGCCCACCAAGTTCACCTAATAGGCTTAGTGAACTGGGTTGAGTGGACGATCCACAAAATGGATTTTGCAAGAACAGGAGAACGAACTTGGGATTTGTAAAGTCTGAGTGCTATGGCATTTTCCATAGGTAGAGAAAAAGTAGGGTTTTAAATGGACTAAGATTTTAATGCACCAAGCAAGTTTGATTTTAAGTAGGAATGAAAGGCATTCTTTTTGCAAAAAAAAAAAAAAAAAATACAGCAGTGCAATATGCCCAGGCCCTCAGATAGGCCTTTCTGGATTAAGTCTGCAAACTCAGCTCTTATGAATTTTCAGGCAGGTACACTGAATTTTCAAGTGTGAAGTACATTTAAAATTAACCTTTACCTATTCCCCAGAGTGGAGAAGGAAATGGCAGCCCACTCCAGTATTCTTGCTTGGAGAATCCCAGGGACAGAGGAGCCTAGTGGGCTGCCGTCTATGGCATCGCACAGAGTTGGACTGAAGTGACTTAGCAGCAGCAGCATTCCCCAGAGTGCATTCCTATGGGGGGCTGAGAGAGTTTTCTGCTTTTTTCCCCCCTTGGCCAGTCATCGAGAAATAAGGCTTGGATTATGGGGAGGGGAAGGCTCCTTTCATTGTCCTTACTAATTGATATTTAAATGTTTGCATAATAAATGACTTGTTCTCTCCAGCTCTGCACTTAATGAGTTAGTGTCTACTTAAGGCGCCACCCTTGATAATGACATTTCTCTTGCTCTGGCTTATCACTGCACTCCATAAAATATTTCAAATATTGATTTTCACTTCAGAATAGAAGCCCCCCGCCCATGAATTTTGAAACCAGAGTATAAAGAATGTGAATTTGCATTTGTTTGACAGTGCAATCTTGTAATTAGAGTTTTTCCTCTTGACTAGATACAGTGAAAGGGGTATAATTTAATTTTTATAGACTAGCCAATTTCTGCCCTTTGTAAAATATAGCTCTGTCAGTGAGCAAAATGTTACAGGTTCTCCTAAACCTTATTTAAAAGTTAAATGCAGTGTATTGAGAGAAAGTTCATGGGCGGAATCAGTAACCTAATCGATCTCTTCACCCATCCTTTGCAACAGGCATTAATCTATTTGTCTGTTTTGCGATACATGAGTTACTGATTTATATGCCATGTTGCATGTACATTATGGCTGTATAAGTAATGACTATTCTCCTTTTGGATTAGTTAGTTGCTCATTAAATTGGACGAGGATGGCTTCATGCCTTAGATAGATTACTTTAATCCCTTATTTTCTCATGAACTAAAAAGGGATAGCAAGGGAGGACCTAGGGGTCTCTGAAACAGTCATCCACTCTTAGCAGAAAGAGGTAACAAGTTAACCATGGCCTGTGTTCTCTGCTTAATTTCACTAAGATTGAAAATGGCAGGCTACAGTGAGCTTGGCAGGAAGGAAGGGTCAGTTTTGCCAACCAGTATTATATCCCAGTCCCTTTATACCTGGATTCTTTTATTTAAGGTGCACACACATGGCATATATATGTATATGCATATATCTAAAATTTTCCCTATATATGTCTGCACACAATCCTAATTTTTGTGAGAAGAGGTGAAAATATGCATCCTCCTTCTTTATAGCTGTTTAAGTCATAAACGCTTAACCTGTGTTATATTGTAGGCACAGAGGTATTTTCTAACTTTTTTTGCCCCAGAACATCTTTGTTCAGAGAACCGGTGATGTCTGTCAATTTTCCAGTGCCCCCTGTCTACTCCGTATCTTTTTCTTTTACTCATTCTCTCATATCCTCTACCTTTTGAACATCCCACCTGCAGCCCTTACTTTCTCACCCTCAAATCCATTTTGAGATGGTTATGGAATCCACTCCAAGAGTAGAGAACAGAAATGTAAAAAATCACCATATTTTAACTTTGCCAAGGAGACCGCAACAGGTTAAAAAAGTTTAAAATAAAAAAGATTCAGATGTCAAAAAAGATATCCTCGTACATTAACATTGGCCCTGCTAAAAAGGTTTCTATGTCAACCTCAATGAAGGTATGAATTATGTGGGGAAAGATTCTGTGTGGTGAATGTCAATATCACTGCCTCTTTCCCAGCGGGACCCTGAAAGAACACCTTTTTCTCCAAGGCAAAACACTTTGCCATTCTGGTTGTTCACTTAAGTTCTCGAGATGCATCCATCTCTTTCATGTGGCAGGCATAGCAGACTTCTGAGGAGGTCTTCAGAGAGTGAATATCAGATGTCTTCAGTCCCTTGGACTCTCCAGTAAGTAAAGCATTTGTTTATGTTAACTTTCTAGCTGAACAAGCAGCCAGGGCTGACCTCCCATCTCCGTAGATGAAACATTTGAGGATTGATCCAGCTCTCCCATGGCACTAATTCCTCCCACTATGATCTCATGAAAGCTTCCATCATTGATGGTTTTCCTAATGAGTTTAAACAGAGAAGCTTCAAAGCTGGGCTTTCTCTCCCAAGTGAAAAATGAAACGCACTATGAAAACAAAACCCACTGTTTGCTTTGAACTCGGAAATCTGCTTCCCTTCTATATTCCTGAAATAAAAAGATCTGAATTTACAGCCTGTTTTCTTTTTCCTTCTCCCCTTCCTGCCTTCTTTCCTTCTTGCCCGCCTTCCCCCTCCCTCCTCCTACCCTTTTCTCTCCCCCTCCCTTTCTCTCTCTTTTGTTCTTGTTCGATGACTGACTTAGATTCTAATGCTCAAACCTGGCCAAGGTTTATTAGCACACTGTGCAGAAGTAGTCCACACCCCAACCTCTGTTGTCAGCTGTTGCGTGAAAAGGGGATCTCTCTCCGGTAGGGAGCGAACAACCATATGCCAGGCTTCCCAGGAACTTTGAAGAGGTTACTCAGCTACTGCATGTCCCAGGGGCTTAGCTTCCTCCCCTGTTATACATCAAAACAAGTCACCCGGCTTCTTATGAGATACAGAAAGGCAGTGAGGAATGCTGGCAGTCTAGTCACCTTAAGGTACCAATTCTAAAGGTGGAAACCTGCAGGAATTCTCACCAGGAGTTGCTTCACTCTCCATAGCTACCTCTGAAGGCTGGCCCAGATAACCTGACAACTCTACACACACTTTCTCGGACTGAAGGAGTCCTTGCATTTAACCCTTAACTCCTTAAAATGGGATCCTCACAATTAGCCTGGAAGGTCCACAGTGAGATAATATATTCACCTGATGGTTGGTGGATCTGAGATGCAGAGAGATTCAGCAGTTTGCTCAGGACCACACAGCCGGTGGGACTGAAATTCAAGTCCTTCCCTTCCCTGGGATTTTTTTTTCAATCATTCTAATGTCATTTGTTTTTCTTTTTGTATTTTTCATTACAATTTTCTTGAGATATAATTTATGTATCATAAAATTCATCCTTTTAGAGCTGCAGTCCCCAGCCTTTTTGTCGTCAGGGACCGATTTTGTGGCAGACAACTTTTCCACAGACCAGGGTGGGGGGTGGTGGTTTCAGGATGATTCCAGTGCATTACTTCTATTGTGCACTTTATTTCTATTATTATTATATCAGCTCCACCATAGAACATCAGACATTAGATCCCAGAGATTGGGGATCCCTGTTTTAGCACATAAAATTGATTGTTTTTAGTATATTCACAAGTTGTAAAAATAGTCTAATTCCAGATATATATCTAATTCCAGAACATTTTCATCAGCCCAAAAAGAAACCCTGTACCCTTTAGCTGTCACTAATCTGAGAACTAATCTACTCTCTGTCTCTCTGATTTGCCTATTCTGGACATTTCACATAAATGGATTCACACAATCTGTGTTTTTCTATGATTGCTTCTTTCATTTAGAATAATGTTTTCAAGGTTCATCCATTTCACACCCCCTTTTGAAGTGCACTTTTCCTCTTGCTTTGCAGAGGTCAAAAGGAAAGCTCAGGCTTGGCAAGTTCTAAACTATAGAATGGGGTGGGGTGAGATGGGGTAGGAGAGGGCATGACTGTGAACCTGGAATTCCGTAGGCTAATTCGCCCAATTGCTACATTGAACTAAAAACCTGTGCTAAGAGCAAGCTGTCTCAGGAAGCCACAGGACAAAGGAATTCATAATCATCAAGAATCTGCTCTGTGCTCAGCACTGGGCTCCCCGTCCATTGCCTCCACATCCATTACCATTTGTTAAACGGTTAATTGACTTTTCCCTGCTGTTGTTCAGTCCTCAGTCCTCAGTCGTGTCCTTGTCTGACTCTCTGTTACCCTACACCAGGCTTCCCTGTCCTTCAGTATTTCCTGGAGTTTGCTCAGATTCATTTCCATTGGTTGGTGATGCCATCTCATTCTCTGCCACCCTCTTCCCTTTTTGCCTTGAATTAATTTGTTAGCCACAAGAATCCTCAGGGATCTGGGTGGGCTATCACTGATACTAGAAGCTCTTATCCGTGATCTCAGCTGCCCATCCCAACATCTGGCATCCTCCATAGACCACAGCCCTCAAGCATCCTGCACCACTTAAGCTAGAAGAGATCTTCATTTATAATCTCAGAGAAGAGGTTACCGGGGCACAGAAAGTTTCCTTTTCTGAGGGCCTGCCTAAAGAGTTTGATCAGTCCAGCTCCTCGTTCTTTCTTTGAGAAGGCCCATGGGTAGAGCAGGGGGAGAAGCATTCTGGGGAGAGATTTTGGCTAAGGAGACACAATTCTGGTGTGGTTTTATCATCTACCACGCGTACTCCGTAAACATGTGCAAATCTAGCCATTTTTTCCCCCATACCAAATCACTGATGATTTGGTAGACATAACTGTTTACCCCTTTAGAAGGTGTAAATTTCTTCTGTTATTTCCTTCTCTGAGACTAAGCTGAATACTTCCTTGCCTAGTGGTACAGGGATTGTCTTTTGGGACTAAGAGAATTGCTGGTAGAGGACAATGTATTTCCTCCTACACTGGGCATTTTACAAAAGGCCATATCAATAACATAGGAGCTTCAATCAAATCTGTGATGAGTCAGGCTGCAGTAAACAAAAGAATTATGATATATGTTCCTAATTCCTTCTATCCATGGTACATTTTGGGCCATGGCAACATTGTGGTTCAGGAACTGTTTTCACAAGCCAGAATTATACTGCATGTTCCCTAATTAATAAATGGCTTCCAATGTTCTGATTGCTTGCAACAGTCCAAAGCAGTGCAGTAGATGAACTGAATTAAGTGCTTTCAATAAGGTGAAACCATAAAGAGTTTGTAAGCAATTGCTTCCCCCCGCCCCCAACAGTGTATTTAAGTAGAATAAAGCAGTGATGGTTCATGACGTTGATTGTGAGCTTTATGACTACAAAAACCAGGAGAGGGATCCAGACGTGAAAATGATGAAGTGTTGTATTATTTTAAGGAAGTTGTGATACTTGGTCCAGTGCATTTCATTTCTCACTGGACATGGACAATAGCTTTTTATGTTTTTCTATTTCTTGGACTTGTTGGCGAAAGCGGAAGATTGGTAGAAAGAGTGCCGGGGCGTGTGGTAGCCAGTGTGGCCCTCAGCCCACTGTGGTCCATGCACACCGTACTTGCCCTGAATATGAATGTGCAGAGCAGCTTCATAGCAGCTTCAGAGCAGCGCTGAGGCTGCTTCAAAGAGCACCGGCATGAGCAGGTGTATTGAAAGTGATGCTGGGTGATGGGTATCCTGTACTGTTTTGTCACTTATGTAAAAGCTAGCAAACCACTCGGGTTTCCCATAACTTCAGAAAACCAGTACAGAAATAGCAAGAGGTGGGCAGGTTGACTAGTTGTCCACCCCATGAGACCATCCAAGTGGATCTTGGCTTCAAAGCCAGCTGTGAGATTCTTTTGAGAATTTCCGTGGCTTCAGAAGGAAAGGCTGTGAGCGGGTGGGGCCCACACCCAGAGAGGGAAGAGTTAGCTGACTTTCTTTGAAAAGGCTGAACATCATTCTTCTCAGCCTGTCCCAGGCTGTTGGAAGGGAAAAAAAGAAGAAAGCAAGTCAGAAGCAGATGTTTTACATAAGAGCAGGTTAAGAGCCAGAGAGACTAAACCAACTTTGTTGTAAAACCTGGGTCTGTGTGTACAAGCCAATGGGGCCCTGCTTACCTGTGCCTGCGCTTCTTGCATTCACCTTGGTGATGAAAGGAGGATGACAGAGGGATGCTCTGACAATCTCCAGCCAGCAGTTTGCATGGCACTGGATCCTTTAGGATTTTAGAGTATCTTTTCCTAATAAAATTGGATTGTAGCTTCGTTCACTAGCTTCCATGTCTGGTGCTCATTCCTGCACCCGGAGCTCCCGAGCACAGTACCCACCTCTTCCTTTCCCTCTGCCTCTCTCTTTCTCCCCCTGCCTTCTCCCTGTCTCCTTTCATGCACAGACACTGCCACTCACTCACTGCCACTCACTCACTGCTATGTAGACACCCCAGAAATATTTGCTAAATAAGTATGATTGAAAAATCATGTTTCAAGCTAAAATAAATAATCTATTGGTATTTTAGAAGTATTATACCAAAAATGAGGGGGCTTAAATCTCTATCATAAGAAGAAAAGAACAAAGTTGAGTGTACTATTGGCTTTTTCGTTACACTTGAAATGGTCTACATGCCCATTAATGGCACATAAGAAACAGCTCTGAAGTGCAGTGCACCCCAGTTTTTCTTGGGTGTCAGCTTTTAAGTCTGATCTGGCCATGCTTTGAATAAGAATGTTTTCTGGAAACCACACACCCCAACTCCTACAACATTCAGCTAACTTGGTAGTCAAGCCAGCTGGGGACAAGTGACCATCCAGCCAATTCCATCAGTTGGAGGTGTGAGCTATGTGGAACTCCAGCACATCAAGATCCACCTTGGTTATGAACTCCCTTAGGAAGAAAACCAATCCTCCCACGTAGTCATATTCCCCCAACAAACCTCTGTTCCCACCAGGCCTCTCCCATACAGGAGATGCAAATTGAAAATACATGTGAAGATGTCCCACAAGACAGAGATAATCCAGACTTCCAGCTGGGGGATGTACTTCTAAACCATTTAATTTCAGAAAATTAAGCCACAGAGGGAAGCAGGGAAAAAAGACTATGTTTTTGCTCTCCTGTGGTCTATCCTGCACTTAAATTATTTAACTTGGCTCTAAGAACTAATTGTTTGTGTTCTTGCCCTGTTTATTGAATATCATTAATATCATTGTCATAAAACCCGGATGCCATTCTTATGTTGAAGCTTGAGGAAGTTCTGACTGCAATAGCTTCATGTATTAAGAAAGCATTTTGGTCTACTCCTCTTGTTTGCCTATAGGTCATGGTTTCAAAAGAGCATTAATCAGCCACTGCTGTTGCCAGATTCCTTTAGTTCTTACCTCCACCTGGACCTCACTTTCTATGCCACTTAAGAATGTCTTCAGTGACAGATAACAGAGACATAAGCCCCATAAAAGTACATATTGTTTGCCTAACAAGCTTGTCTAGAAGTAGGCTGTCCTGGGGTTGTTTCCACAACTCACTGATGTCATCAAAGACATCAAAGATTATCTCCATTTTCCTAAGAGCTGGTTTTCTGTCCATAGGCTAATTGGCTCTTGATCACAAAGTGGCTGCTTGTATTCAATTAAAGGAAAGGGATAGCACCAAGGAGCTTTTATCTTCAGCTTCTCCTTTTACCAAGAAAGCAAAATCTCTCAGTGTCCCTCGGAGATACTTCTCCTTATCTTTCATTGATCTGAATGTTGTCTTGTGGCCATTATTTGTTGTAAAGGAAGAAAGTAGCGGGTGGTTATGGGTGGACAACTGTCAGTGTCTGCCAAATCACTTTTTGAAGAATCCTTGCACAAAATTGGAAAGAATCAAGCACAGTGCTTCCAGTGCCGCCCCACCCCCCACCGGAGCCATTTTGCCCCCAAGGACTCTTGTTCCTAATTTGAGTATATCTGTATGCATGAAATCTTTGGGCTCCATGATGTTAATGTTGCCCTTTGAGAACAATAATCAGAAGGACTTCAAGGTTAAAAATGCAAGAGCCCAGCTTCATAAATCATTGAAGGCACTCTCCTTAACGTTACTCACTCTCTTGCCTAAAACAAACATTGAAATGCATTATCAAAGGACCTCCATTCATGAATCACTGTCACATTTTTTTTTGGGGGGGGCTGTGCCTTGTGGTATGCAGAATCTTGGTTCCCAGGCCAAAGATCGAGCCTGTGCCCCTACATCGGATGCGCACAGTCTTAACCACTGGACCACCGGGGAAGTCCCCACCTGTCAAATTTTGGAAAAGGAAAAGAGCACATGTGCTAGCAAATGATGTCCTGACTTTTTGTTCAAGCTGTGTGTGACATTTCAGAATTTTGGTTCACTGAATGATGAGATAGAAGAGTATAAATTTTAGTGTGAGGATATTTCCACAGGAGAGAATGGTGTTTCATGGCGAAAAATACGAGGGTGCCTTGGGTTAAATGCCGATGTTCTTGAATCATTGCACCTAGAGCCATTTTGCCTCCAAGGACTCTGTTGTTCCTAATTTGGGTAAATCTGTATGCACAAAACTGATTATTAATCTTTGGGCCCCTTGATGTTAATGTTGCCCTTTGAGAACAATAATCGGAAGGAGTTCAAGGTTAAAAATGCAAGAGTATGGTTTCATAAATCCTTGAAGGCACTGTTGACACTGGGATAGTGAGTCATAAAGATCTGTTTCCTCAACCCCCCCAGGCAAACTGGGGAACAGAGATACCAGCTGAGGAAAAGCAAGTGTCTGCAGAAGCCTCCCTGGCTCAGAAAGTTATAAATGAGCAGAGAAGTCCACATCTAATGCGAGACTCAAGTAAAACTAACAATTGGCATCATACATTATGGGTGGGTTGCTTGTGTGCCATAATTAAGTTGGCATCAGTGGTTAACAGCCTTGAAAATTAAACTCAACAACAAAATCAAAGGCTTCTGAATAATGAAGTTAACGCATCCTATTATGAGGAAAAAGAAGGTCCTTGCGTTATCTTGTTTCACGTCTGTTTTCTTGACGACTGTTGTTGTTGGCTGTTGTTCAAACAGACACATTTGTTTTTACTCTTGGGGGTCAGAGGGGTGCTTTGGGGCTCCCCTCAATTTCTGGTTCCACCAACTAGCCCAGGATGGGAGGATGCCTGGGCATCAGGACGGATGTACCGTGCAGACTTTGTCACTTCCTCTTTCTTTTAGGCCTTTAAAAAATGGACTGTTAGCATTCTTGTTTGGTTCCTGTGGTAATCTGCAGCTCCAGTGGAGGGTGGCTTCTTTGGATTTTAAAATATTCACATCCACAGCAAAGGAAAAGTACTTAGGAGTCAGAATACAGAGCTGTCCAGGAAAAGTCTACCTCCCAGCTCTCCTCCTGCCTTTATGTCTGATGAATGGTGCCCATCATGGCAGTAACGAGGCACAAGTTCATATGGATGAGCCTCTTCTTCCCAAGATGTCCCCATTAGAATGCAGACTATCAAACTTTCTTGCATGGTATTCTTTAAGGGAAAAAAAAAAATACTTGAGAACAAATTGAAGATCTTTTTTCTCCCAGTTTCTTTCAAAACTCACTGAAAATGCATATAGTTCATTCCAATTACCCGTTTCCAAGCATTTTTCTTTGAGGAGCTGTTCCTAGTCCTGCATGGAGTATTTATTGTAATGTAATCATAACTCCAGTGCAGTAAGTGTTGGTTATTTTTCGAGTAGGGGAAGATTAGTCTTACTCCCAGATGGGCATTCACACAAGCAGCAGTTTGCCATTGAAGTTCGACTTTAAAACTAAATTATATAACATGGGGTGAAAAGTAATGGGCTATTAAAGGCTGTCTTTAGGAATTTCCATCTCTGTACCAGCAAAGAGAGCAGAGGAAAAGATGCATGAATGATAGTCCATAGAGAAGAGAAGATGCATGCTTTACATTGGGGCAGAGACTAAAGTGAGAAAATTAGGGAACTAACTCATGTGGTTTGAAAGCATGCTTATAGCAAGTAGGTCATAGTAGAACTGTAGTCCCACACTCTCTGGGACTCCCCACAATTGCATGTATCAGTATATGTGTGTGGAGGTGAAGAGGGTCCATTCAGCTCGACTCACTCAACAAAAGCAATGTTAAGTGGTTTTTGTTTCTGATTCTCAAGGTCCAGAAGCTATTTGGAGCAGAAGATGAGTTGGAAAGTACTTCCCCGTCCTGCAGAGAATCACTGTAGAGTTAAGTTCTAGAACACTATGTAAACTGGGTCAGATAGAACCTGGTGGGGTTTAGAGGGCGCCCAAGGGTTATCAGCCTTTTTTCTTACCCAGGTTCTGAGCAAACTGAGAAATAAAGGAACTAGGCAAAGAAGGCCCAAAACATCACCATTGTTACCGAGAAAGACTAGGTTGGAGACACTAGCTTTGGGGCAAAAGTCAAACAGGTTTCTAAATTAGCTCCTTCAAATTAGCTGGTTTACCCAGTCAAACAAAGCCAGGGAGGGAAGTTTCTTGCCCTGGGGAGCAGGGCAGAACACCTATTTGCTATGAGGGACAAGGAAGAGGATGAGCAGCATGTGCCCGGTTTATTCTTCCTAAGTTAACTGGTCAGATATGTCACTCTGCCTCCTTTGCGGAAAAGAGATTTGAGGTCTAGGGAAGCCAGGAGTTGCACCAATTGAGGGAACGTTGGAATAGAAGGAAAACCAGCCCCCCAACCACCCCCCTACCCCCACCAGTAATCTTCCCTCAAGCCCATCACGCTGAAAAATAGTCATTTCTGGAGCCATCAAGGTCTTTGAGGTGGGAAGGAAGTAATCAAAGAACACAGATATTTGGGGCCACATCTGTCACCTACATAGATATACACACTCACTGTATTGGTTATCAGCATGAACAGTGGTCAGTCATGTTTCACTGAAGCATTTGTTTGGGTAGAACATAGAAAAATGTTATAGACTTCTCCCTCATCCATACTAGTATCTTCTATGAAAACTTTCTATTTTGAAATAATTTGAGACTTGTAGAAAGGCTGCCAAAGTAGTAGAGGGTTTCCATATACCGTTTGCCCAGCTTCTGCTAATAATAATAACTGGCATCACCATGGTACCATGATCAAAACTAAGAAATTAACATTGGTGCCATACTATTAATTCAACCACGGTTAGTATTGGATTCCATTCATTTTTCCTTTTTCTATTCCAGTATCCTCTCTAGGATCCCACTTTGCATTTCATGGTCATGTCTCCATATTCTCCTCTAATCTCAGTTACCAGTTCCTCATCCTTTCTTTGTCTTTTGTGATCTTAACAGTTTCCTTTTTCATTGAAATACAGTTGATTGTGTTAATTTCAGGAATACAGCAAAGTCATTCGGTTATATATATGTGTGTGTGTATTCTTTTTTCAACTATTTTCCGTTATACTTTATTACAAGATATTGATATAGTTCCCTGTGCTATGCAGTAAATCCTGGTTTATGTATAGTAGTACGCATCTGTTAATCCCATGCTCCCAATTTTCCCTCTCCCCTTCCCCTTTGGTAATCATAACTTTGTTTTCTGTCGGTGAGTCTGTTTCTGTTTTGTAAATAAGTTCATTTGTACTGGTTTTTAGATTTCCACATATAAGTGATGTCATTATGGTACTTGCCTCTCTATAACTTACTTCACTTAGTATGATAAATCTCTAGTTCCATCCATGTTGCCAAAAAGTAGTATTATTTCATTCTTTTTAACGGCTGGTAATATTCCATTTTGTGTTTGTCTCTTCTCTTTTTTAAACATATATACATTCCTTTTTAAATATTCTTTTCCATTATGGTTTATCAGAGGATATTGAATATAATTCTCTGTGGTCTACAGTTGGACTTTGTTATTTATCTGTCTCTTCTGTATATAAAAGTTTACATCTGCTAACCCCGACTTCCCATTCCATCCATTCCCCAGCCGCCTCCCTTTTGGCCACAAGCCTGTTCTCTGTGTCTGTGAGTCTGTTTCATAAATAGGTTCATTTCTGTCACCTTTTAGATTCCACATATAAGTGATGTCATATGGGATTTGTCTTTTTCTGATTTCACTAGTCTGATCATCTCTAGGTCCATCCGTGTTGCTGCAGATGGCATTATTTCCTTCTGTTTTATGGCTGAGTAATGTTCCATTGTATATGTGTACCACATCTCCTTAATCCATTCATCTGTGAATGCCCATCTAGATTGTTTTTATATTTTGGCTATTCTAACTAGTGCTACTGTGAACATAGGGGTGTGCTTATCTTTTTGAATTATAGTTTTGTCTGAATATGCACACAAGAGTGAGATTGCTGGATCATATATAACTCTACTTTTAGTTTTCTGAGGAAACTTCATACTGTTTTCCACAGTGGCTGTACCAATTTACATTCCTACCAACAGTGCAGGAAGATTCCCTTTTCTCCACATCCTCTCCAACATTTATTATTTGTAGACTTTTTAATGATAACCATTCTAACCAGAGTGAGGTAATACCTCATTGTAGTTTTGACTTGCATGTCTCTAATAATGAGTGGTGTTAGGCATCTTTTCTAGAGAAGGCAATGGCACCCCACTCCAGCACTCTTGCCTGGAAAATCCCATGGATGGAGGAGCCTGGTGGGCTGCAGTCCATGGGGTCTTGAAGAGTCAGACACAACTGAGCGACTTCACTTTCACTTTTCACTTTCATGCATTGGAGGAGGAAATGGCAACCCACTCCAGGGTTCTTGCCTGGAGAATCCCAGGGACGGGGGAGCCTGGTGGGTTGCCGTCTCTGGGGTCGCACAGAGTTGGACACGACTGGAGTGACTTAGCAGCAGCAGCAGCAGGCATCTTTTCATTGCCTATTGGCCATCTGTATGTCTTCTTTGGAGAAATGTCTATTTAGCTCTTCTGCCCATTTTTTGGTGGGGTTGTTTTTGTTGTCATCAAGTTGTATGAGCTGTTTGTATATTTTAGAAATTAAGCCCTTGTTAGTCACATCATTTGCAGATATTTTCTACCAGTCTGTAGGTTGTCTTTTTATTTTGTTTATGGTTTCTTTTGCTGTATAAAAGCTTGTAAGTTTGATTAGGTCCCATTTGTTTATTTTTGCTTTTATTTCTATTGCCTTGGAAGACTGACCTAAGAAAACATTGGTACGATTTATGTCAGAGAATGTTTTACTTATGCTTTCCTCTAGGAGTTTTATAATGCCACATCTTATGTTTAAGTTTTTAATCCATTTTGAGTTTACTTTTGTGTATGGTGCGAAGGTGTGTTCTAACTTCATTGATGTGCATGTGGCTGTCCAACTTTTCTAACACCACTTGCTGAAGAGACTTTCTTTTTCCCAATGTATATCCTTGCCTCCTTTGTTGAGGGTTAATTGACCACAGGTTTGTTTTATTTCTGAGTTCTGTGTTCCATCGATCCATATATCTGTTTTGTACCAGTACTATGCTGTTTTGGTTACTGTGGCTTTGTAGTATTACCTGCCTCCTGATTTGCTATAATTTTCTCAGGACTGATTTGGTAATTCTGGGTCTTTTATGGTCCCATATGATGAAAGTGAAAGAGGAGAGTGAAAAAGTTGGCTTAAAGCTCAACATTCAGAAAACTAAGATCATGGCATCTGGTCCCATCACTTCATGGCAAATAGATGGGGAAACATTGGAAACAATGGCTGATTTATTTTTCTGGCCTCAAAAATCACTGCAGATGGTGATTACAGCCATGAAATTAAAAGATGCTTGCTCCTTGGAAGGAAAGTTATGACCTACTTAGACAGCATATTAAAAAGCAGAGACATTACTTTGCCAACAAAGTTCTGTCTAGTCAAGGCTATGGTTTTTCCAGTGGTCATGAGTGGATGTGAGAGTTGGACTATAAAGAAAGCTGAGTGCTAAAGAATTGATGCTTTTGAACTGTGGTGTTGGAGAAGACTCTTGAGAGTCCCTTGGACTGCAAGGAGATCCAACCAGTCCATTCTAAAGGAGATCAGTCCTGGGTGTTCATTGGAGGGACTGATGCTAAAGCTGAAACTCCAATACTTTGGCCACCTGATGCAGAGAGATGCCTCATTTGAAAAGACCCTGATGCTGGGAAAGATTGAGGGCAGGAGGAGAAGGGGATAACAGAGGTTGAGATGGTTGGATGGCATCACAGACTCAATGGACATGGGTTTGGGTGGACTCTGGGAGTTGGTGACGGACAGGGAGGCCTGGCATGCTGCAGTTCCTGGGGTTGCAAAGAGTCGCACACGACTGAGCAACTGAACTTAACGGATGAATTTTAGGGTTATTTGTTCTAGTTCCATGAATAGAAGGCTTCCCCAGTGGCTTAGCAGTAAAGAATACACCTGCAATGTAGGAGATGTGAGTTCAGTCCCTTAGTGGGGAAGATCCCCTGAAGAAGGAAATAGAAACCCACTCCAGTATTCCTGTCTGGAAAATTCCATGAACAGAGGAGCCTGGCCAGCTACAGCTGATGGGATTGCAAAGAGTGGGCCATGACTGACCACACACACTTCATGAATAGAACAAATGTCATGGGTAATTTGATAGGATTCACATTAAATCTGTGAATTGCTTTAGGTAATATAATTTTAACTGTCTTCTTCCAATCTGAGAACATGGGATATCTTTCTATTTCTTTGACTCATCTTCAGTTTATTAATGTTTTATAGTTCTCAACATATAAGTCTTTCACCTCCTTGGTCTGGTTTGTTCCTAAGTATTTTATTGTTTAGAGTTAGATTTTGAAAGGTATTGATTTTTAAATTCCATTTCTGGTATTTCATTGTTGGTGTAAAGAAATGCAACTAATTTCTGTATGTCAGTCTTGCATCCTGCTACCTTTCTGAATTTATCAGTTCTGACAGTTTGTGTGTGAAGTCTTTAGGGTTTTCTCTATATGATATCATATCATCTGCATACAACGACAGTTTTACCTCTTGTCTTCTAATTTGGATACCTTTTATTTCTTCTTCTTCTTTTTTTTTTGTCTGATTGCTGTGACTAGGACCTCTAGTTCTATGTCAAATAGAAGAGGTGAGAGTGGGCATCCTTGACTTGTTTCAGATTTTAACAAGAAGGCTTTCAGCTTTTCACTGTAGAGTATTGTATTGGTTGTGGGTTTTTCATAAGTAGTTTTTATTATTTAGAGATATGTTCTGTCTATACCCACTTTGGTAAGTTTTTTTTATCATGAAGGTGTTGAATGATGTCAAATGCTTTTTCTGTATCTATTGAGATGATCGTGTGGTTTTTGTCTTTTGTTTAGCTAGTGCATCTCATTGATTTGCATATGTTGAACTATCCTTGATGAACTTGGGATGAATCCCACTTGGTCATGGTGTATGACCTTTTTAATGTGTTGCTGGTTTAGCTGGCTATTGTTGAGAATTTTTGCATCTATATTCATCAAAGATACGGGCCTGTAATTTTTTATTTTTTAGTGAAGTCTTGTCTAGTTTTGGAATCAGGGTGATGATGGTTTCATAGAATGTCCTTGGGTGTATTCCCTCATCTTCAGTTTTTTGAAAAGGATTGGTATCAGTTCTTCTTTTTTTGATGGAACTCACCTGTGATGCCATCTGGTTCTGGACTTTTGTTTGTGGGGAGCTTTTAAATTACTCATTCTATTTCACTTCTAGTGATCAGTCTGTACAAATTATCTATTTCTTCTTGATTCAATTTTGATGGACTGTATGTTTCTAGAAACTTATCAATTTCTTCTAGGTTGTCAAATTTGTTGACATATAAATTATTCACAGTATTCCCTATGGTTTTATGTATTTCTGCAGGATTGGTTGAGATTTCTCCTTTTTCACTTTTTATCTTTATTTGAGTTCTCTCTCTTTTCTTTGTGAGCCTGGCCAGAGGTTTGTCAATCTTGTTTATCCTTTCAAAAAACCAGCTCTTGGTTTTATGGATTTTTTTCCTGTCATTTTTAATCTATTTAATTTCTCTCTGATCTTTATTTTCTTCCTTCTACTGACTTTTGGTTTTGTTTGTACTTCCTTTTCTAATTCTTTTAAGTGGTAAGTTAGGTTGTTTATTTGAAATTTTTCTTGTTGTTTGATGAAGGGCCGCATTGCTATGAACTTCCCTCTAAGAAGTACTTCCATAACCTTCTGATAGATGCTCCATGGTTGCGTTTTCATTGTCATTTTTCTCAAGGTATTTTTATTTTCTCTTTGATTTCATTGTTGACCTATTGTGGTATTTTTAGTAGTATGTTCTTTAGTCTCCATGTAATTGTTTTTTCTCTCCCCTCCCCCCACCCCGCCCCCTGTGATTGATTTCTAGTTTTGTGCTGTTGTGATCAGAAAAGATGTTTGAGATAATGTCTCAAACATTATTGAGACTTATTTTGTACCCTAGTATGTATACCACATCTTCTTTACCCATTCATCTGTCAGTGGAGTTGTTTCATGTCTTGGCCATTGTGAATAGTACTGCTATGAACATTGGTGTACGTGTGTCTTTTGGAGTCTTAACTGTTTTGAAGAGGATTGGTCAGCTTGTTGTACATTGTCCCTCAGTTTAGGTTGGTCTGATGTCTTCTTATGATCAGAATGAGGGAACAAGAATACTCAGAAGGGATATGCCGTCACTTCTCTGTGCATCACATCAAGGGATGTGTGATGTCAGTATGTCTTATTGCTGGTAATGTTAACTTTAACCACTTAATTAAATGGTTTTCTGGGCTTCTCCACTGTAAAATGACTGTTTCTCCCTTGTTAACTAATACATTATTTAAAGAAGATAATTTGAAACTCTACAAATATCCTCGTTCTCCTCAAACTTTGTTCAGTAATTTTAGCATCTACCAGCGGGTTGTTGTTCAGTTGCTCAGTCATGTCTGACTCTCTTCAACCCCATGGACTACAGCAAGCCAGGCTTCCCTGTCCTTCACTATCTCCCAGAGTTTTCTCAAACTCATGTCCATTGAGTTGATGATGCCATCCAACCATCTCATCCTCTGCCACCCACATCTCCTGCCTTCAATTTTCACCAGCATCAGGGTCTTTCCAAATGAGTCAGTTCTTCGCATCAGGTGACCAAAGATTTGGAGTTTCAGCTTCAGCATCAGTCCTTCCAGTGAATATTCAGGACTGATTTCCTATAGGATTGACTGGTTGGATCTCCTTGCAATCCAAGGGACTCTCAAGAGTCTTCTCTAGAGTTACCACAGTTGAAAAGCATCAATTCTTCAATGCTCAGCCATCCTTATGGCCCAGCTCTCATATTCATACATGACTACTGGAAAAACCATAGTTTGATTATACAGACCTTTGTTGGCAAAGGGATGTCTCTCTCTCTCTCTCTTTTTAAATATACTGTCTAGGTTTGTCATAGCTTTTTTTCCAAGGAGCAAGCATCTTTTAATTTCATGGCTTCAGTCACTGTCTGCAGTGATTTTGGAGCCTATGAAAATAAAGTCTGTCACTGTTTCTATTTTTTTCCCATCTATTTCCCATGAAATGATGGGACTGGCTGCCATGATCTTAGTTTTTGGACTGTAGCCCATCAGGCTCTGCTGTCCATGGGATTCTCCAGGCAAGAATATTGGAGTAGGCTGCCGTGCCCTCCTCCAGGGGCGCTTCCTGACCCAGGGATCAAACTTGCATCTCTATGTCTCCTGCATTGGCAGGCAGATTCTTTACCACTAGTGCCACCTGGGAAACTCCTAACATGTGCTCATGCAATCTTAATTTCTGTTTCTCTCTTCTGCATGTATTACTTGGAATTATTTTGTAAGGAAGAGCTGACCCTTCTCTTCCAAATATTTATTTTAAATAATTTATATCAGTATGAGCTTATGGGTATTCACTTTATTCCATGGATTCTAATATATAGTACCTTTGTTACTTTTGTTGTTCAAACTGCTCCAGCTGTCCACTGAAAGGTTGATTTTTGTGTCCTTTCAACATGCCCCATCCTTTTTTGAGCACTTCTTATTTGGAGTACTACAAGATAAGATAGTCCAGAGTCATCTTGAATTTTCCTCCCAGTTCTCTCTATAACTTCTCCATTGTAGCTATGCATTTTTAGTTAACAAACAAATAGACAAAAAATAGAAAAACCCTCAAGCCCAGGAAGTTGATGTTTCTAGGCATATACTATGGGCTAGTATGGTCATAGGTGCTGTGCATGCATCATCCTCTTAATCTTCATTTTTATTTTTTTTTTAACTCTGAGTTATAAGTTTCTTAGGCATATACTGTGGGCTAGTATGGTCATAGGTGCTTTGCATGCATCATCCTCTTAATCTTCATTTTTATTTTTTTTAACTCTGAGTTATTTTATAATGAGTTATAAAAATAACTCATTTTTTATATAAAAATATATTTATATTTTTTAATGGTATAGTTTTCTCTTTTCAAGAGGATAAACTATTGCTTAGAGAAGTTAAATGTTAAAGGCATTGTTCAGTTTTCTCCAGCAAGCATTCTAGTCTAGGTCTGTTGGATTCCAGCATTCATGTTCTTTCCACTGGATAAAGAATTATGTCAGAAGCAAAATGAACCTTGGACTTTATTCACCTCAACTTCCTCCACCCCATTTCATAGACAAGGAACTGAGGTCTATAAAGAGAAGATCAAGCCTTCTTTAGGACCCAGAACTTGATGGGAGAAATTAATTCAATACCCTGATCTCTGGCACTTAGCCCAGTAATATTTCTTTACATTGCAGTGAGTATAATTCTTCCCAGATGATGTTCATTGGTAAAATGACCAACAAGTTCACTTTATTATTGAAACTCCTTTGCTTAGCTTATGATCAAATACTTCCCATTGTGTTTGCCAACAACCATGAATGGGATTTTTGAGCCCAAGTGAACATTTTAGTAGGTCAAAAAATAATGCATCAGAGAAAGAGCTGAACAATAGCCCCTCATATTATCAAATATCTTCTTTGTAAATGATGTTGCCACTTTAACTCCCACAGTATCTCTTTGGTAATATAAATGCATTTGAAAATGGTATTTTCTGAAGAAAACCAAATTATTAACTTTTTCCTTCTCAATTATGATGTATTTAAGAAGGCTTAGAAAATCAGAAAATTCCTGAAAATCCCTCTAGAAAACTATAATTATGCTCAGAGGGGAAACAAGTTACTACATCAATATTTATACTGTACCTTAAGAGGTTCCCTTGAAAACGGAAAGTAAGAACAATGAAGCCCAAGCAATTATCTTGATTCACCACAGTTAAAATATGGATATTACAGAAGACATAACCCGCTAAAACTAAAGTGTCTTCTTACACAACTGAGGTGACTTCTGGTTATATTGGACACACTGAAGAAAGGACCCTGGAATAGGGTTTTGGCTTTAAATATAACAGAACTATAGGTTAACTAAATGGAAGTCTTGCTCAACTAACTTGCATCCTGCTTGTGCTAGAAACAGTATTCAGGTAGTGGCTCCAACTTCACCTTTTCTCATTTTCCCTTCAAGCTGTGTCTGCGCCCCCATAGATTCCAAGTCATCTGCAAAGTTTGTGTATGCTGTTAAAAATATATTTTCTATAGAGCCAGTTCAATTTAAAAGTGTTTAAAATATAGATCAGTTCAGTTCAGTTCAGTCGCTCAGTCGTGTCCGACTCTGTGACCCCATGAATCGCAGCACGCCAGGCCTCCCTGTCCAACACCACTCCCGGAGTTCACCCAGACTCACATCCATCGAGTCAGTGATGCCATCCAGCCATCTCATCCTCTGTCGTCCCCTTCTCCTCCTGCCCCCAATCTCTCCCAGCATCAGAGTCTTTTCCAGTGAGTCAACTCTTCACATGAGGTGGCCAAAGTACTGGAGTTTCAGCTTTAGCATCATTCCTTCCAAAGAACTCCCAGGGCTGATCTCCTTTAGAATGGACTGGTTGGATCTCCTTGCAGTCCAAGGGACTCTCAAGAGTCTTCTCCAACACCACAGTTCAAAAGCATCAATTCTTCGGCGCTCAGCCTTCTTCACAGTCCTCTCACATCCATACATGACCACAGGAAAAACCATAGCCTTGACTAGACGGACCTTTGTTGGCAAAGTAATGTCTCTGCTTTTGAATGTGCTAGATTCTGTAAATCCTGTAAAGCTAACAGAATCTTTGGTAAAGGAGCCTTGACATCCGTGGAACCCAGAGAGCTCCTTTATGATATTCTTTTTTTTTTTTCTTAAGACATACAGACCATTCTTTTTTTATTTTATTTTTTTTAAACAAAAGCATTTTGTATTGGGGTATAGTTGATTAAAAATGTGATCATTTCAGGTGAACAGTGAAAGGACTCAGCCATACATATACATGTATCCATTCCCCCCTCCCCAAACCCTCCTCTCATCCATACTGGCACATAACATTGAGCAGAGGCCCATGTGCTATACAATATGTCTTTGTTGGTTATCCCATTTTAAATACAGCAGTGTGTACCTGACCTTCCCAGAGTCCCTAACTATCCTCCTCCTTCCCTGTCTGACTTATTTCACTCAGTATGACACTGTCTAGGTCCATCCATGTTGCTGCAAATGGTATTGTTTCATTCTGTTTAATGGCTGAGTGATATTCCATTGTATAGATGTACCACATCTTGTTTATTCATTCCTCTGTTGGTAGACATGTCTTAGCTTCCATGTCTTAGCTCTTGTAAACAGTGCTGCAATGAACATTGGGGTGCATGTATCTTTTGGGGCCATGATGTTCTCTAGATATATGCCCAGGAGTGGGATTGCAGGGTCATATGCTATCTAGGTTGGTCATAACTTTCCTTCCAAGGAGTAAGCGTCTTTTAATTTCATGGGTGCAGTCACCATCTGTAGTGATTTTGTAGTGCAAAAAAATAAAGTCTGACACTGTTTCCATTGTTACCTATCTATTCCCCATGAAGTGATGGGACCAGAAGCCATAATCTTCGTTTTCTGAATGTTGAGCTTTAAGCCAACTTTTTCACTCTCCTCTTTCACTTTCATCAAGAGGCTTTTTAGTTCCTCTTCACTTTCTGCCATAAGGGTGCTGTCATCTGCATATCTGATGTTATTGATATTTCTCCCAGCAGTCTTGATTCCAGCTTGTTCTTCTTCCAGCCCAGCATTTCTTATGATGTACTCTGCATATAAGTTAAATAAGCAGGGTGACAATATACAGCCTTGACATACTCCTTTTCCTATTTGGAACCAGTCTGTTGTTCCATGTCCAGTTCTAACTGTTGCTTCCTGACCTGCATATAGGTTCCTTAAGAGGCAGGTCAGGTGGTCTGGTATTCCCATCTCTTGAAGAATTTTCCACAGTTTATTGTGATCCACACACTCAAAGGCTTTGGCATAGTCAGTAAAGCAGAAATAGATGTTTTTCCGGAACTCTCTTGCTTTTTCAATGATCCATTGGATGTTGGCAATTTGATCTCTGGTTCCTCTGCCTTTTCTAAAACCAGCTTGAACATCTGGAAGTTCACATATTGCTGAAGCCTGGCTTGGAGAATTTTGAGCATTACTTTACTAGCGTGTGAGATGAGTGCAATTGTGCGGTAGTTTGAGCATTCTTTGGCATTGCCTTTCTTTGGGATTGGAATGAAAACTGACCTTTTCCAGTCCTGTGGCCACTGCTGAGTTTCAAAATTTGCTGGCATATTGAGTGCAGCACTTTCACAGCATCATCTTTCAGGATTTGAAATAGCTCCATTGGAATTCCATCACCTCCACTAGCTTTGTTCATAGTGATGCTTCCAAGGCCAACTTGACTTCACATTCCAGGATGTCTGGCTCTAGGTGAGTAATCACACCATCAGGATTATCTTGGTCATGAAGATCTTTTTTGTACAGTCTTCTGTGTATTCTTGCCATCTTTTAATATCTTCTGCTTCTGTTAGGTCCATACCATTTCTGTCCTTTATTGAGCCCATCTTTGCATGAAATGTTCCCTTGGTATCTCTAATTTTCTTAAAGAGATCTCTAGTCTTTCCCATTCTGTTGTTTTCCTCTATTTCTTTGCATTGATCGCTGAGGAAGCCTTTCTTATCTCTCCTTGCTATTCTTTGGAACTCTGCATTCAGATTCTTATATCTTTCTTTGTCTCCTTTGCTTTTCGCTTCTCTTTTTTCCCCCGGCTATTTGTAAGGGCTCCGCAGACAGCCATTTTGCTTTTTGCATTTCTTTTCCATGGGGATGGTCTTGATCCCTGTCTCCTGTACAATGTCATGAACCTCCATCCATATCGGTCACTCTATCTATCAGATTTGGTCCCTTAAATCTGTTTCTCACTTCCACTGTATAATCATAAGGGATTTGATTTAGGTCATACCTGAATGGTCTAGTGGTTTTCCCTACTTTTTCAATTTAAGTCTGAATTTGGCAATAAGAAGTTCATGATCTGAACCACAGTCAGCTCCCAGTTTTGTTTTTTGCTGACTGTATAGAGCTTCTCCATCTTTGGCTGCAAAGAAGATAATCAATCTGATTTCGGTGTTGTCCATCTCGTGATGTCCATGTGTAGAGTCTTCTCTTGTGTTGTTGGAAGAGGGTGTTTGCTATGACCAGTGCGTTCTCTTGGCACAATTCTATTAGCCTTTGCCCTGCTTTATTCTGTATTCCAAGACCAAATTTGTCTGTTACCCCAGGTGTTTCTTGACTTCCTACTTTTACATTCCAGTCCCCTATAATGAAAAGGATATCTTTTTTGGGTGTTAGTTCTAAAAGGTCTTGTAGGTCTTCATAGAACCGTTCAACTTCAGCTACTTCAGCATTACTGGTTGGGGCATAGGCTTGGATTACTGTGATATTGAATGGTTTGCCTTGGAAACGAACAGAGATCATTCTGTCATTTTTGAGATTGCATCCAAGTACTGCATTTCAGACTCTTGTTGACCATGATGGCTACTCAATTTCTTCTAAGGGGTTCCTGCCCACAGTAGTAGATATAATGGTCATCTGAGTTAAATTCACCCCTTCCAGTCCATTTTAGTTCGCTGATTCCTAGAATGTCGACGTTCACTCTTGCCATCTCTTGTTTGACCACTTCCAATTTGCCTTGATTCATGGACCTGACATTCCAGGTTCCTATGCAATATTGCTCTTTACAGCATTGGACCTTGCTTCTATCACCAGTCACATCCACAGCTGGGTATTGTTTTTGCTTTGGCTTCATCTCTTCATTCTTTCTGGAGTTATTTCTCCACTGATCTCCAGTAGCATATTGGGCACCTACCAACCTGGGGAGTTCCTCTTTCAGTATTCTATCATTTTGCCTTTTCATACTGTTCATGGGGTTCTCAAGACAAGAATACTGAAGTGGTTTTCCGTTCCCTTCTCCAGTGGACCACCTTATGTCAACCCTCTCCACCATGGCCCACCCATCTTGGGTGGCCCCACACAGCATGGCTTAGGTTCATTGAGTTAGACAAGAGACCATTGTCCATGTCATGGTCCATTGTCACATGTCCATGGTCCATGTGATCAGATTGACTAGTTTTCTGTGATTATGGTTTCCGTGTGTCTGCCCTCTGATGCCCTCTCACAAGACCTACCATCTTACTTGGGTTTCTCTTACCTTGGATGTGGGGTATCTCTTCACGGCTGCTCCAGCAAAGCGCAGCCACTGTTCCTTACCTTGGATGAGGGTATCTCCTCATGGCCGCCCTTCCTGAACCTCCATACTGTACTCCATAGTGGCTGTACCAGTTTACATTCCCACCAACAGTGCAGGAGGGTTCCCTTCTCACCACACCCTGTTCAGCATTTGTTGTCTGTGGATTCTTTGATGATAGCTATTCTGACCAATATGAGATGGTATCTCATTGTAGTTTTGACTTGAATTTCTCTAATAACTAGCAGTATTGAACATCTTTTCATGTGCCTACTGGCCATCTGTATGTCCTCTTTAGAGAAATGTCTATTCAGGTCTAATGCCCATTTTTTTAATTTCTCCTTTGATTTCCTCAGTGATCCAGTGGTTCGTTAGTAGCATGTTGTTTGGCCTACATATGTTTGTGTTTCTTGAAGTTTTTTTCTTGTAGTTTATTTCTACTCTCAGAGTGTTGTGATCAGAAAAGATGCGTGATATGATTTCAATTTTCTTAAATTTACCAAGGCCCACTGTGTGGCCCAGCATGTGGTCAATCCTGGAGAATGTTCCATGTGTACCTGAGAAAAATGTGTAGTCTGTTGCTTTTGGATGGATGCTCTATAAATATCAATTGAGTCCAACTCATCTAAAAGTGTCATTTAAAGCCTGTTTTTCCTTACTGATTTTCTGTCCGGATGATCTGTCCATTGATGAAAGTGGGGTATTAAAGTCCCTCGGTATTCTTGTGCTGCTGTCAATTTCTCCCTTTATGTTGTTAGTATTTGCCTTAAATGTTGTGGTACTCCTATGTTGGATGCATGTATATTTGTTACATCTTTTTTTTTTTTTGGACTTAATCCTTGACTGTTGTGTAGTGTCCTTTGTCTCTTATAACAGTCTTTGTTTTAAAGTCTATTTTGCCTAATATCAGTATTGCTACTCCAGCTTTCTTATGGTTTCCATTTGCATGAAATACCTTCTCCCATTCCCTTACTTTCAGTCTGTAAGCGTCCATAGGTCTGAGGTAGGTCTCCTGAAGATAACCTATATATGGGTCTTGTTTTTGTATCCACTCAACCAGTCTGTGTCTTTTGGTTGGTGCATTTAATACATTTATGGTAATTATTGATATATATGATCCTATTACCATTTTGTTAATTGTTTTGGGTTTATTTTTTGTAGATCTTTTCTGTGTCCTGCCTAGAGAAGTTTCTTTAGCATTTGTTGTAAAACTGGTTTAGTGGTGCTGAATTCTCTTAACTTTTGCTTGTCTGGAAAGCTTTTGATTTCTCCATCAAATCTGAATGAGAATCTTGCTAGGTAGAATATTCTTAGTTGTACATTCTTCCCTTTCATCACTTGGAATATATCGTGCCAATCCCTTCTGGCTAGTAGAGTTTGTGTTGAGAAGTCAGCTGATAACCTTTTGGGTTTTCCCTTGTATGTTGTCTTTTTTTCCTTGTTTCTTTTAAAAATTTGTCTTTAGTTTTTATCAGTTTAATAACTATGTGTCTCACTGTGTTCCTCTTTAGGTTTATCCTGCCTGGGACTCTCTGTCCTTCTGGACTTGGTTGACTATTTCCTTTCCCATGTTGGGGAAGTTTTATCTATTATCTCCTCAGATATTTTCTCAGGTCCTTTCTCTCTTTCTTCTTCTTATGAGACCCATATAATGCAAACAATGGTGCATGTAATGTTGTCCCAAAGGTCTGATTTCATTTCTTTTCATTATTTTTTCTATATTCTGTTTTGTAGCATTGATTTCCACTATTCTATCTTCCAGGTCACTTATCAGTTCTTTCTGCCTCACTTATTTTGCTATGGATTCTTTCTAGTGTATTATTCATTTGTTTGTTCTTTAGTTCTTCTTGGTCTTTGGTAAACATTTCTTGCATCTTCTCCATTCATTTTCCAAGATCCTGGATGATTTTCACTATCATTATTCTGAATTATTTTTCTGGGAGATTGCCTATCTCCACTTAATTTAGTTGTTTTTTCTGGGGATTTATCTTGTTCCTTCATCTGGGACATAATCCTTTTGCTTTTATATTGGACTTCCCTGGTGGCTTAGAAGGTAAAGGTAAAGGTCTGCCTACAATGTGGGAGACTCGGGGTTCGATCCCTGGTTTGGGAAGATCTCCTGGAGAAGGAAATGGCAACCCACTCCAGTATTCTTGTCTGGAAAATCCCATGGATGGAGGAGCCTGGTGGGCTACAGTCCACCAGGGATTTGGGATTGCAAAGAGTCAGACTGAGTGACTTCACTTTCACTTTCACTTTATCTTGGTCCTTTATCTGGGACATAATCCTGTTTCTTTTATTTGGGGTAGCTTTCTGTGATTGTGGTATTAGTTTTGGAGGCTGATGGGATTGTAGTACTTATTTCTTCTGTCTGCCCTCTGGTAGATAAAGATAAGAAGCTTGTGCAAGCTTCCTGTTGGGAGGAACTGGCTGTGGGGAAAACTGGGTCTTGCTCTGGTGGGCAGGGCTGAGCTCAGTAAAACTTTGATCCAGTTATCTGCTGATGGCTGGGGCTGCACCCCCTTCTTGTCCTTTGGCCTGAGGCCACCCAGTACTGGAGTCTAAAGGTTCTATGGTAGGGCTATTGTTGACCTCCAAGAGGATTTATGCTGACACACATCTCCCAGGACTGCTGCTCCCAGTGCTCCTCTCCTTGTGGTGGGCCACTGCCAACCCATGCCCCTGCAGGAGATGCTCAAACACTCACAGGTAAGTCTGGCTCAATCTCCTGTGGGGTCACTGCTCCTTGTCCCTGGGTCATGATGCACACAAGATTTTGCTTGTGCCTTCCAAGAGTCTCTGTTTCCCCCTTGGTAGTCTTCAAAGTCAGATTCCCTAGGGATTCCCAGTCCCTTGGCCGGATCCCCAGACTGGGGAGCCTGATGTGGGGCCTAGATCCTTCACAACAGTGAGAGAACTTCTTTGGTGTTACTGTTCTCCTGTTTGTGGGTCACCCACTGATGAGTATAGGATTTGATTTCATCATGATCGTGCCTACCACTTTGTTGTGGCTTCTCCTTTGTCCTTGGATGTGGCGTATCTTTTTTCGATGGGTTCCAGTATCTTCCTGTTGATGGTTGTTCAACAGCTAGTTGCAATCGTGGTGCTCTGGCAGATGAGTGCATGTCATTTAACCACAGACCTTTCTTTTTTATATATTAGTTTGTTTGTTTTTGGTTGCACTGGGTCTCTGTTGCTGCAGTGAGCCTTCCCTAGTTGTGGTGCATGGGCTTCTCATTGTGGTGGCTTGTCTTATTGTGAAGCATGGGCTCTAGGTTGCACAGGTTCAGTAGTTGCAGCACACTGAATTAGTCGCTCCAAGGTATGTGGGATCTTCCTGGGCCAGGGGATCAAACCAGTGTTCCCGTTGTTGGCAGGCAGAATTTTAGCCACTGGACCACCAGGGAAATCCTGTAGTATTCTTCAAAAAGTGTATGTTCCAAACTGTTGGTAGCTTGCGTCTCTCATATACCTGAAGAGGAAAGATTGGGTGCAGGGGATTGATTTCATAATGTAAAAGTCATTGAATTTTGATAAAATAGAACAGAGGTCAGAAACTACAGCCTTTCAGGCCAAATCTCACCCAACACACATGTTATGAGGTAAATTTTGTCTCCTTGCCAATTTGTGTGTTGAAACTCTATGCCTCAACATTGATGGCATTTGGAGGTGGGGACTTTGAGAGGTAATTAGAATTAGATGAGATCATGGGGGTAGGGCCCTGGTCAGATGGGATTGCTCTCCTTATAAGAGAGATGCCCTCTGTGCACCCACAAAGGAAGGGCCATATGAAGACAGAGCTGTCTTCAAGCCAGGAAGAGGGTTCTTGCCAGAAATCTAATTTTCTTGCACCTTGATCTTAACCTTCCAGCCTCAGAATTGTGAAAAAGTAAATTTCTATTGTTTAAGCTATGAATTCTCGGGCATTTTGTTATGGCAACCCAAGCAGAGTAATACAGCCCATTTCTGTAAATGAAGTTTTATGGGAATACAGCCACACCCGTATGTTCACATACTACTCTCTCTAGCAGCTTCTGTGATGGAATATCAGAAATGAGTCATTGTGACAGATTATTTGACCTGAAAAAGGCGAAATGTTTACTATCTAACCCATTAAAAAAAGTGTGCCAACCTCTGGAATAGAAACTTACCATATACACGGACTTCCCTGATGGTTCTAATGATTAAGACTCCATGGTTCCACTGCAGGAGGTGCAGGTTCGATCCCTGGATCGAGGAACTAAGATCCCATGTGCCATGCAGCATGACCAAAAAAACAAGGAAACTTACCATACACAGCATAGGTTTTGAACAGGAAAAACCATCCCCATGAGATATAAAAGGGTCAAATGAAAGAAACTGCCTTAGTGGACAGTGGCCAAACCAGCACTGGCCTGATCATCTCCAGGAATGTCTGGGATGTCCAACCCAAACCCTTTGAACAGGGTCACCTCGCACACAAGCTGAGTGGTTGATGGTGAACATTCTTGCCCTCAGTGGTTGAAGTCCTTGGGGGGAGCCTGTCCTCTTGTGAGGCTGATACAACAGATCAGTAGTCATGACAGTGGGGTAGAAAGGGAGAGAGTGTCACAGAACAGCATGGTAAGCAATGAAGAAGCAGCCAGCTTGTCTCTCTCCATGGCTGTGGATCCGCAGGGCATCGGAGGCTTCCTTGCTGCAGAGCAGAGTGGAAGCCGGTGTGGGATGCAGGATGAAATCTTTGCTGATAGTGAAAAGACGTCTCCGTGGGTAAGATCCATTGTGCATTGAGAGTCTGCATATGCTCTCTCCCTCCCCAAAGTGGCCAGTGTCAGAATCCTCTGGGGTTGGTTCTGGGAATCCGTGTTTTTAAGGCACGCCCAGGTAATTCTTCTGCACCTTGATGTCTGTGAACTATTGGGTGAGCAGTTCCCACCTGCTGGAGTGCTAGCACTGTTCCTACCCAGGAGTGGGCATCTCTGACCAGCCCCTAAGTGAAGAATCTTGATGAAGGAGAACCCCAATCAAAGGCACAACATGAGCAGTTCAGTACACAAAAGAGTTTTTGTACCTGTGTGCCATCAGCCAGATCAGCCTTGAGGTTTCTGAGTCAGAATGCCAGCCAGGGAACCTCGTTCTAAGGCTCAGTACTGTAGAATTCCATGGCTGAGACCACCGCTGGGCTGGACTGACTTCAAGCAGAGTTCTTCCAGGTGCCTTGTTTTCTGCTTGCTCAATCTGTGGGTGACCCAGCTGTGTTAGAAACAGGCAGAAAGAGCTGGACTCAAACACAAAGCAAACACCATCTTTCTTGTTCTTACCATGTAATCAATAATTCAACCCTGGAAAGCAAGCCTGACTCCTGATGAAGTGCTTGCTGCAAAGAAGACGACAGGGCCATCCACCAACTTCTAACACTTTTTTCTGTCTATCTTTCTCTCTCCCTCCTTCTGTTGTACCTCTGCCCTGCCTTTGGTTTTCCTCCATCTGAATGCAAAATGAACATGTCTGCTAAAATGTGGTCCAAATAGAGTCAAAGAGGATGCCAGGATAGAGTGTTAGCAGCTATAGGAGAGAAGAGGCACTAGTTATTTTAAATGTCAGAGCAAAGCAGTAATTGAACTCAGGGTCCCCTTTGAGTGACACACCAGAGTGTCACAGATCCAACAAGTGGCCACTTAGGTGAATTAAGGCTGTGAATCAGAAGATGCCCCATAGACAGACAATAACACCACCAACAACAGTAATAATAGCAGATGCAAATGCTTGCATAGTACTACTTTGTGCCAGGTGCTTCTCCAAGTGCCTTACACATAGTTCATTTAAGTCGGATCATTTCTAGTGTCTGTAAAATCCACCGTGGAACAAATGTTTTGGTACCATCTATTTGAATGCATTTCAATCTCAATATATACAATACTTAGTTCCAGTGTGTAGGGTACAGAGGATCTAATTCCTTGTTCCTTATTTCCATATTTTATGTTTTCAGCATAATTCTTGGAAGCATCATCTCCTTAAATGTTGGGTTTCATGAGCCCAGGAGAACAGGTACAATTGCTACAGTGGAATAAACTCTTCTAGGAGAAACCTCAGTATTTTATTTACTCTTGCCTTCCTCCCCTGGCATGCCTTTCATTCACGTTTTAAATATGATTAATACGAATGACTTCCCCAGGCAGAACAATTTATGTTATTTTTAAAAGAAGCATAACCACCCATCTAAATCCAAGAGCCCCTGGGAGGTCATCACCTCTCTGAAAGACTTAAAAGAGGATTAAAGATTTAAATGCTGGGTGTCTTGATTAATCTGGTGACAGTGGGTGGTGTGTTCCACATTTCTGGTCCACAGATTAGAGCTTGAGAAATGACTTGACTTTGGCAGAACATCTCTGCACCCCATGGGGTAGAGCAGCTGGGAGCTGGCCCAAGCTGTGGTTGATGGACAGCCTTCTTCAAGCTGCCAAGCCTGCTAGCTCTGGGTCTGACTCCCTATTACCAAGTCATAAGCCTCTCACAGCCCTGTATCTGTATCAACCAAGGCCTAGAGGTGAGTTTTAGCTTTCAGTGCTGTTATCCAGACCTCAACAGCTGAATAAAATTTGGTTCAACTAGTCAGAAAAGCACCCACTATTATGGGACCTCTGCTGCTGCTGCTGCTAAGTCGCTTCAGTCGTGTCCGACCCTGTGCGACCCCATAGACGGCAGCCCACCAGGCTCCCCCGTCCCCGGGATTCTCCAGGCAAGAACACTGGAGTGGGCTGCCATTTCCTTCTCCAATGCATGAAAGTGAAAAGTGAAAGTGAAGTCGCTCAGTCGTGTCCGACTCTTAGCGAGCCCATGGACTGCAGCCCACCAGGCTCCTCCGTCCATGGGATTTTCCAGGCAAGAGTACTGGAGTGGGTTGCCAGGCCCCCTTCAAATGATCCTCCTCTCTTCTGTTTTATCTTCTCCCCTTTCTCTTTACATTCTCTCTCTCTCTTTTTTTTTTTTTTTTCCTATTTTTCCTCCTTTCCTTCCTTCCTTCCTATCTTCCTTCTTCTTTTTCTTTCTTACTCTTTTTCTCCCTCTCTCCCTCACTCCTCTGTCCATGGGATTCTCCAGCAAGAATACTGGAGTGGGTTGTCATTTCCTTATCTAGAGAATTTTCCCAATGCAGGGATCAAACCTATGTCTCCTGCGTTGAAAGGTGAATTCTTTACCGTTAAGCACCCGGGAAGCCCCATTTCTTTCTTATTGAGCCCTTATGCACCAGTCACTGTTTTAAGTGCTGGAGCTATATTTTATTAATAAAACACATTAGTGGAATATGTATTGTATTAGAAGAGATTAAGAAAGAATTCATGCAGGATATATGCTTCCCTCAGCTGTCTGGAGAAGTCCCAAAATGCATCCCCATCCTGCTATTGGACATGTTGCCTTCTGCAGCGGGCGGCTGCTGAAGGCTCCAAAACAGCTCTGAAGCCGCAGGGAAACCAGAGCTCTGGTGCCCTGGGCAGAACCTGTCTAAGGTTCCAGAGGAGCCCTGATTCCATGAGGCTGGGGTATATTCTATCCAGGATGGTGTACACGCCTGTCTACCACCTAGGTGCCATATGCCACCATGTGCCTCAAATCTCGATGAGGTGGCTCACTCAATTTATACTTCTCAGTTCTGTCCATTTGTAACTACAGATGCAATCCACGTGGGTGTATTCTTACCATAAAACATTTAAATATCATAAATATATCAAAGTGCTTCCTGACTACCGGCCATCCCTAAAGGAATCACAGCTGTTCAGTGTATAGCCTTCTGGAACTCTTTGATTTTATTTGGAGATGTAAATGTGTACACTGAGCTATGCGTGCATGTGCACACACCACTATCGACTTGCTCCAAAAACACATATTGTTATTGCTTTGCATTTTTTTTCTTACATAGAAGGTATATTTACATATCATTCTGGAACTCCTTTTTCTTATTGAGAACCAACAAGGTCACTGTAGAGAGTAATTCAGTAATCACTATATTGAGCTCATTCAATGTAGGACTCTGTGGTTTTCTTTCAACGGTGCCTTAACTTCCCATAGTACAAATGTACCGCTTTCCTATGAAGAATGTGCATGTGTGAAAGTGTGCTTTATTTTGAAGGGTAAGTGCTGAGTAGTGGAACAGTGGGAATTGAACATTTTAAATTATTGTAGATGCTTCCAAGTTGTTATGCCAACGTATACTCCACCAGCCAGCTGTGAGTGCCCCTCTCTGGTCTAATTGCAGCCCTTCCTCATTTGGAGCCAGACCTGAGTTCATGGGATCTGGGTTAAAGGAAAAACAGAAAGACAGAGGCAAGTATTTTCTTCCCTGGCGTCCTAAAACTTGGGCTCTGGGGCTGTCTGCTAGAGGGAGTGTGCATTCCTGGGCGCCCTCTAGTGGACAGAGCTGGGAAGGAACTTTGCTGCACTGGGAAGAAGTTCAGTTCAGTCGCTCAATTGTGTCGGACTCTGCGACTTCACTTTCACTTTTCACTTTCATGCATTGGAGAAGGAAATGGCGACCCACTCCAGTGTTCTTGCCTGGAGAATCCCAGGGACGGTGGAGCCTGGTGGGCTGCCGTCTATGGGGTCGCACAGAGTCGGACACGACTGAAGTGACTTAGCAGCAGCTGGGACCCCATGGACTGCAGCACGCCAGGCCTCCCTGTCTGTTGTCAGCTCCTGGAGTTTACTCAAACTCATGTACATTGAGTCAGTGATGCCATCCAACCATCTCATCCTCTGTCGACCACTTCTCCTCCTGCCCTCAATCTTTCCCAGCATTAGGGTCTTCTCAAATGAGTCAGTTCTTTCACATCAGGTGGCCAAAGTATTGGAATTTCAGCTTCAGCATCAGTCCTTCCAATGAATATTCAGTACTGATTTCCTTTAGTGTGTACTGGTTGATCTCCTTGCAGTCCAAGGGACTCTCAAGTCTTCTCCAACACCACAGTTCAAAAGCATCAATTCTTCGGCATTCAGCTTTCTTTATAGTCCAACTCTCACATCCATACATGACTACTAGAAAAACCATAGATTTGACTAGACAGACCTTTGTTGGCACAAGGAAGAAGGAATGGGGTAAAATGCTTCTTGAGAGGAGGTGTTTATTTCAGAAGGTTAAAAAAAAGGTACGTCATTTGCATGGTTCTGATTTCAAATGGTTAAAAAGGACCTACAGGGGGTTTTTTTCGTCCCTGTCCCATGGCAATGCAGTATCCTGCTCCAGAGACAACCAATATCAACTCTCTTTCATGTATTCTTCCAAAACTGTTTTATGCATATGAGTGTAAAATGTATGTAGTAGGTGTAATTTTTGTTTATAAAAATTTTCTCAATGGAAACATATGATACCATTGTGGGAAATGTAGTACAGCAGTTAGGATTATAAACGCAGTCTTCCTGGGTTCAAATCCCAGCTCTATCATATTTTATCTGCATGACTCCCAGTCAAATTACTTGACCTCTGTCTGCCTTAGTTTCCTCTTATGCAAAGTACGGGTTATCACTAGAGTTATTGTAAAGATTAAATGAGTATTTGTAGAGGTCTAAAACTGTTACCTGGAATATGTTGAAAAGCATGGGCTTATTTATTAAATCATTTTTAAAGAAAAGAAGAAAGAAACTGTCCAGCAATACTGTTCTTTTTTATTATTCAATATTTGATATTGAATATTTGAATATTGCAAAATGATCACAGTCTAGTTAACATCCATCACTATATACAGCATTTTTTCTTGTGATGTGAGCTTTTTAGATCTACTCTTCAGTTCAGTCGCTCAGTCATGTCCGACTCTTTGCGACCCCATGAATTGCAGCACGCCAGGCCTCCCTGTCCATCACCAACTCCCAGAGTTCACCCAAACTCATGTCCATCGAGTCGGTGATGCCATCCTGCCATCTCATCCTCTGTCGTCCCCTTCTCCTCCTGCGCCCAATCCCTCCCAGCATCAGAGTCTTTTCCAATGAGTCAACTCTTCGTATGAGGTGGCCAAAGTACTGGAGTTTCAGCTTCAGCATCATTCCTTCCAAAGAACACCCAGGACTGATCTCCTTTAGAATGGACTGGTTGGATCTCCTTGCAGTCCAAGGGACTCTCAAGAGTCTTCTCCAACACCACAGTTCAAAGGCATCAATTCTTCAGTGCTCAGCTTTCTTCACAGTCCAACTCTCACATCCATACATGACCACTGGAAAAACCATAGCCTTGACTAGACGGACCTTTGTTGGCAAAGTAATGTCTCTGCTTTTGAATATGCTATCTAGGCTGGTCATAACTTTCCTTGCAAGGAGTAAGCGTCTTTTAATTTCATGGCTGCAATCACCATCTGCAGTGATTTTTGGAGCCCCCCAAAAATAAAGTCTGACACTGTTTCCACTGTTTCCCCATCTATTTGCCATGAAGTGATGGGACCAGATGCCATGATCTTTGTTTTCTGAATGTTGAGCTTTAAGCCAAATTTTTCACTCTCCTCTTTCACTTTCATCAAGAGGCTTTTGAGTTCATCTTCACTTTCTGCCACAAGGGTGGTGTCATCTGCATGTCTGAGGTTATTGATATTTCTCCCAGAAATCTTGAGCTACTCTTAGTAACTTTCAAATATGCAAGGGAGTATTACTAACTGCATCTACCATGCTGTACCTTACATCAATATGACTTAATTATTTTATAACTGGAAGTTTGTGTCTTATGATCCCCTTTATAATTCCCCCTATCCCCAAAACCCTGCTTTTGGCAATCACCAATGTGTTCTCTGAATTTATGAGTTTGTTTGTTGTTTTAAATTTCATATGTAAGTGAGATCATATGCTATTTGTCTTTCTCTCTCTGACTTATTTCACTTAGCGTCATAGCCTCAAGGTCCATCCTTGCTAGCACAAATGGCAAGGTTTCATTCTTTTTATGCCTGTATTGTATCCTGTGTGTGTGTGTATCACATCTTCTATATCCATTATCCATCAGTGGACACTTAGGTCGCTTTCATATCTCACCTATTGTAAATAATGCTGCAGTGAACATGGGGGTGCGTATACCTTTTTGAAGTACTCTTTTCATATCCTTTAGATAAATAACCAGAAGTGAAATCGCTGGATTATGTGGTAGTTGTATTTTAACTCTCGTCCATACTGTTTTCCATAATGAATGCAGTGATATATAATCCCACCAACAGTGCACAAGCGTTCTCTTTCGTCCATATCCTTGCCAACACTTATTTTTTTTATCTTTTTGACAATAGGTATCCTAACAGGTGTGAGGTGATATCTTCTGTGGTTTTTGACTTGCATTTCCTTGATGACTGGTGCTGAGCATTTTTTCATATCTGTTGTCTGTTGGCCATCTGCATAGCTTCTGTGTAAATATGTCTGTATTCAGGTCTTCTGCCCATTCTTTAAGCAATTTTTTTTTTTGCTATCAAGTTGTATGATTTCTTTATAAATTTTAGATATTAATCCCTTATCAGATAAATGATTTGCAATATTTTCTTCCATTCAGTAGGTTACCTTTTCACTTTGTTGATGGTTTCCTTTGCTGTACAGAAGCTATTTAGTTTGATGCAGTCTCATTTATTTACTTTTCTTTGGGGGTTAGATCTAAAAAATCATCTCCAAGACTGATGTCCAGGAGCTTGCCGCCTATCTTTCCTTTTAGGAGTTCTGTTGTTTCAGGACTTACACTCGAGTCTTTAATCAATTTGAGTTAATTTTTATGGATGGTGTCAGACTGTGGTCCAGATTCATTTTTTAGCATGTGACTAAAGTTTTTCCAACACCATTATTGAAGAGACTGTCTTTTCACCATTATATATTCTTGCCTCCTTTTTTGTCAATTAATTGACCACATGTGCATGGGTTTTTTATTCTGGGCTTTCTATTCTGTTCCATTCATCTATTTTTGTCTATTTTTATACCAGTAACATACTGTTTTGATTACTATACCTTTGTGTGTATGTGTGTTAGTCACTTAATCATGTCTGACTCTGTGATCCCATGGACTGTAGCCTGTCAGGCTCCTCTATCCATGGAATTCTCCAGGCAAAAAATACTGGAGTAGGGGTGCCTTTCCCTTCTCCAGGGAATATTCCAGACCCAGGGATAGAACCCAGGTCTCCCGCTTTGCAGCAGATTCTTTACCACCTGAGCCAGCAGGGAAGCCTTTGTTGTTGTTATTCAGTCACTCAGTCTCATCTGACCCTGTGACCCCCATGGACTGCAGCACATCAGGCTTCCCTGTCCTTCACCATCTCCCGCAGCTTGATCAAACTCATGTCCATTGAGTCGATGATGCCATCCAACCATCTCATCCTCTGTCATCCCCTTCTCCTGCATTCAATCTTTCCCAGCAACAGGGTCTTTTCCAATGAGTCAGACTCTTTGCAATAGGTGGCCAACGTATTGGAGCTTCAGCTTCAGTCCTTCCAGTGAATATTCAGGATTGATGTCCTCTAGGATTGACTGGTTTGATCTCCCTGCTCTCCAAGGGACTCTCAAGAGTTTTCTCCAGCACCACAGTTTGAAAGCATAAGTTCTTCAGTGCTTAGCCTTCTTTATGGTCCAACATTCACATCCATACATGACTACTGGAAAAAACCATAGTTTTTACTATATGGATCTTTGTCGGCAAAGTAATGTCTCTGTTTTTTAATATGCTATCTAGGTATGCCATAGCTTTTCTTCCAAGGAGCAAGCATCTTTTCATTTCATGGCTACAGTCACCATCTGCAGTGATTTTGGAGCCCAAGAAAATAAAGTCTGTCACTGTTTCCATTGTTTCCCCATCTATTTGCCATGAAGTGATGAGACTGGATGCCATGATCTTAATTTTTTTTTAATGTTGAGTTTTAAGCCAGCTTTTTCACTCTCTTTCACCTTCATTAAGAGACTCTTTAGTTCCTCTTCACTTTCTGCCATAAGGGTGGTCATCTGCATATCTGAGGTTGTTGTTACTTCTCCCGGCAGTCCTGATTTCAGCTTGTGGTTTTCCAGCCTGGCATTTCACATGATGTACTCTGCATATCAGTTAAATAAGCAGGGTGATAGTATATAGCTTTGACACACTCCTTTCCCAATTCGGAACCAGTCTGTTGTTCCATGTCCGGTTCTAACTGTTGCTTCTTGACCTGCATGCAGGTTTCTCAGGAGGCAGGTAAGGTGGTCTGGTATTCCCATCTCAAAGAATTTTCCACAGTTTGTTGCAATCCACACAAAGGCTTTAGTGTACTCATTGAAGCAGAAGTAGATGTTCTTCTGGAATTCTCTTGCTCTTTCTATGATCCAGCGGATGTTGGCAATTTGATCTCTGGTTCTTGTGCCTTTTCTAAATCCAGCTTGTACATCTGGAAGTTCTTGGTTCACATTCTGTTGAAGCCTAGCTTGGAGGATTTTGAGCAGTACTTTGCTAGCATGTGAGATGAGTGCAATTGTGCCATAGTTGAACATTCTTTAGCATTGCGTTTCTTTGGGATTGAAATGAAAACTGACCTTTTCCAGTCCTGCGCCCACTGCTGAGTCTTCCAAAGTTGCTGGCATATTGAGTGCAGCACTTAAGAGTATCATCTTTTAGGACTTGAAATAGCTCAGCTGAAATTCCATCACCTCCACTAACTGTTCCTAGTGATGCTTCTTCCTAAGGCCCATTTGACTTCGGTCTCCAGGATGTTTGGCTCTAGGTGAGTGATCACACGATCGTGGTTATCTGGGTCATGAAGATCTTTTTTGTATAGTTCTTCTGTGTATTCTTGCCACCTTTTCTTAATATCTTCTGCTTCCATTAGGTCCATTCCATTTCTGCCCTTTATTGTGCCCATCTTTGCATGACATGTTGCCTTGGTATCTCTGATTTTCTTGAAAAGAATCTAGTCTTTCCCATTCTAGTGCTTTCCTCTATTCCTTTGCATTGATCACTGAGGAAGGCTTTCTTATCTCTCCTTGCTATTCTTTGGAACTCTGCATTCCAATGGGTATATCTTTCCTTTTCTCCTTTGCCTTTTGCTTCTCTTCTCTTCTCAGCTATTTGTAAGGCCTCCTCACATAATCATTTTTGCATTTCTTTTTCTTGGGGATGACCTTGATCCCTGTCTCCTGTACAGTGTTACAAACCTCGTCCATAATTCTTCAAGCACTCTATCAGATCTGATCCCTTGAATCTATTTCTCACTTCCACTGTATAATCGTAAGGGATTTGATTTACATCATACCTGAATGATCTAGTGGTTTTCCCCACTTTATTCAATTTAAGTCTGAATTTTGCAATAAGGATTTCATGATCTGAGCCAAAGTGAGCTCCCAGTCTTGTTTTTGCTGACTGTATAGAGCTTCTCTATCTTTGGCTGCAAAAAATATAATCAATCTGATTTCAGTATTGACCATATGGTGATGTTCATGTGTAGAGTCTTCTCTTGTGTTGTTGGAAGAGGGTGTTTCTTTGCCTTAATTAAGTATTTTGTCCAAGGATCAATAGCCCAGATTTCTTTTGGTTTCTATTCATATGGACTATCTCTTTCTATCACTTCACTTTCAGTCTGTGTGTGTCCGTGAGTCTGAAGTGTGTCTCTGTAGGCAGCACGTGGATGGGTCTTAGTTGTTTGTTTTTTTTTTTTTTTAATCCATTTGGCCACTCTGTCATTTGAGAATTTAGTCTACTTCCATTTAAGGAATTATTGATAGGTATCGGACAAGGCAATGGCACCCTTCTCCAGTACTCTTGCCTGGAAAATCCCATGGACAGAGGAGACTGGTAGGCTGCAGTCCATGAGGTCCCAAAGAGTCGAATATGACTGAGCGACTTCACTTTCACTTTTCACTTTCATGCATTGGAGAAGAAAATGGCAACCCACTCCAGTGTTCTTGCCTGGAGAATCCCAGGGACAGGGGAGCCTGATGGGCTGCCGTCTATGGGGTCGCACAGAGTCGGACACGACTGAGCGACTGAGCAGCAGCATGAAATTATTGGCTTTCTGGACGTTTTGTAGTCCTTTTGTACCTTTCTTCTCCTCTTACTGTTTTCTTTTGTGGTTTGAAGAGTTTCTTTACTGGCATGTTTAGATTTTTTTCTCATCATCTTTGTATACTTACTATAGGTTTTTGCTTTGTGAGAACCATTAGTCTTATATATAACAAATTCTATTTAGAGCAGCATATTTGGGTTTCCCAGGTAATGCTAGTGGTAAAGAACCCACCTGGCAATGCAAGTATCTGTAAGAGATGCAGGTTTGATCCTCCAGGTTGGGATGATCCCCTGGAGGAGGACGTGGCAACCCAATCCAGTATTCTTGCCTGGAAAATCCCATGGACAGAGGAGCCTGGTGGGCTATAGTCCATACAGTTGCAAGGAGTTAAATAGGACTGAGCACAGTTTAAGTTGATAACTTAAAGCGGCTTAGCACACTTTAAGTTGATAACAAGTTTGAATGGATTCTAAGGTTCTACATTTCTACCCTCCCCCTCCACATTTTGATTTTGATGTCAAATTTACTTTTTTTGTTTTTTAATTTTTATTTTATATTGGAGAGTAATTGGTTAACAATGTATTAATTTTAGGTATATAGCAAAGTGATTCAGTTATACACATAACTATTCTTTTTCAAATTCTTTTCCCATATAAGTCATTACAGAATATTAAGCAGAGGTGCTTTACAGTAGATCCTTGCTGGTTATCTGTTTTAAATATAGTAGTGTATAAGTCAATCCCAACCTCCCAATTTATCCCTCTCCCTTTTGGTAACCATAATTTGTTTTCTAAATCGAAATCTGTTAATCTGTTTCTGTTTTGTAAATAAGATCTTTTGCATCATATTTTTTCAGATTCTGTATATAAGTGATATCATATATTTGTCTTTCCCTGAGTGACTTACTTCACTTAGTATGATTATCTCTATCTAGGTCCATACATGTTGGTTGCTGCAAATGGATTGTTTCATTCTTTTTAATGGCTAGGTGATATTCCATTGTGTGTGTGTATGTATATGTGTGTGTGTATGTACACACACACCACATCTTCTTTATCCATTCATCTGTGGGTGGACATTTAGGTTGCTTCCGTGTCTTGGCTATTGTAAACACCACCACAGTGAACACTGGGGTGCATGTATCCTTTTGAACCATGGTTTTCTCCAGATATATGCCAAGGAGTGGGATTGCTGGATATATGGTAGCTCTATTTTTAGTTTTCTAAAGGAACTTCTATATTGTTCTCCATAGCAACTGTACCAATGTACATTTCCATCAACAGTGTAGGAAAGTTCTTTCTCCACACCCTCTCCAGCATTTACTGTTTGTAGACTTTCTGATAGTGGCATTCTGACTGGTTTGAGGTGATACTCAGTGTTTTCTGTAATAGTGATGTTGAGCATTTTTCCCTGTCTCTTGGCCATCTGTATGCCATCTTTGGAGAAATGTCTACTTAGGTTTTCTGCTCATATTTTTCTTGATTGGGTTGCTTGTTTTATTGACATTGAGCTGCATGAGCTGTCTGTAGATTTTGGAGATTAATCCCTTGTTGGTCACATCATTTGCAAATATTTTCTCCCATTCTGAGGGCTATGTTTTCATTTTGTTTATGGTTTCCTTCACTGTGCAAAAGCTTTTGAGTTAATTAGGTTTTACTTGTTACTTTTTGTTTTTATTTGCATTACTCTAGAAGACAGATCAAAACAGATATTGCTGAGATTTATGTCAAACAGTGTTCTACCTAAGTTTTTCTCTAAGAGTTTTATAGAATCAGGTCTTACTTTTAAGTCTTTAATCCATACTCATTTTATTTTTGTGTATGGTATTAAAGAATATGCTAATTTCATTCTTTTACATGCAGCTGTTCAGGTACCATTTTTTCAAGCACCAGTTATTAAAGAGATTGTCTTTTCTCCATCGTATAGTCTTTTTTCCTTTGTTGTAGATTGACCACGTGTGCATGGGCTTATTTCTGGGCTTTCTATCCTATTCCATTGATCTATATTTCTGTTTTTGTGCCAGTACCATATGGTTTTGATGACAGTATCTTTTTGTATAGCCTGAAGTCAGGGAGCCTGATTCCTCCAGCTCAGTTATTCTTTCTCAAGATTGCATTGGCTATTCTGGATCTTCTGTGTGTCTATATAGATGTTAAGATTTTTTTTGTTCTAGTTCTGTGAAACATGCAATTGCTAATTTGATAGGGATTACATTGACTCTGTATACGGCCTTGAGTTATAGTCATTTTGACAATGTTGACTCTTCCAATACAAGAATGTGGTATATATTTCCTTCAGTTTGTGTTATCTTCAGTTTCTTTCATCAGTGTCTTAGTTTTCAGAGTATAGGACTTTTGCCTCCTTACGTAGGTTTGTTCCTATTTTTGATGTGATAGTAAGTGGGATTGCTTCTTTCCTTTCTGTTTCTGATCTTTCATTGTTAGTTTATAGAAATGAAGTATTTCTGTGTATTGATTTCGTACCCTGCAACTTTACCGCCTTTATTGATGATCTCTAGTGGTTTTCCGGTAGCGCATTTGGGATTTTCCATGTTTACTGTCATATCATCAGTAATCAAGGAAAGTTTTACTTCTTTTCCAATTTGGATTCTCTTTATTTCTTTCCCTTTTCTCATTGCTGTAGCTAGGACTTCCAAAGCTATGTTAATAAAAGTGGTGTGAGTGAGCATCCTTATCTTGTCGCCAATCTAAGATGATATGCTTTCAGCTTTCCACCGTTGAGTTTGATGTTAGCTGTAGGTTTGTCATATGTGGCCTTTATTATGTTGAAGTATGTTCCCTTTATGCCCATGTTTTAAAGTTCGTTCATGATAAACAGGTGTTGAATTTTGTCAAAAACTTTTTCTGTATCTACTGAGATGATCATATGACTTTCATTCTTCAATTTGTTGATGTGGTATATCACACTGATTAATTTGCAGGTTTGAAAAATCCTTGCATCACTGGGAAATATCACACTTGATCATGGTGTATGATCCTTTTAATGCATTTTTGGATTTGGTTTGTTAGTATTTTGTTGAGAATTCTTGTGTCTGTGTTCATCAGTGATATTAGCCTATCATTTTATTTCTTTCTTTTAGTGGTATCTTTGGTTTTGGTGTCAGGGTGATGGTGGCCTCATAGAATGAGTTTGGGAGTGTTCCTTCCACTACATTTTGCAGAAGAGTTACAGGGTAGGTATTAATTTTTCTCTAAATATTTGATAAAATTTGCCTCTGAAGCCATCTGGCCCTGGACTTTCGTGAGGGCTTTATTTGGAGTTTTTAAATCACAGTTCATTTCCCATGCTTATGATTGGTCTCTGTTTATATTTTCTATTCCTTCTGGTTAAGTCTTGGGAGACTGTGCGTTTCTGAGAATTTGTCCATTTCTTCTAGGTTGTCCATTTTATGGTATTGATGTGGTATTATTGTTGTTTGGTCACTAAATCATGTCCACCTTTGTGACCCCATGGACTGCAGTGTTCCAGGCTTCCCTGTCCTTCACTATCTCCCAGAGTTTAGTTGCTTATAGTAGTCTCTTATGATCCTCTGTATTTCCGTGGTATCTGTTGTAACTTCTCCTTTTTCATTTCTAATTTTATTGATTTGACCCCTCTCACTTTTTTATTGATGAGTTTGGCTAAAGGTTCATCAGTTACATTTATATTTTCAAAGAACCAGCTTTAGCGTCACTGGTTTTTTGTTTTTTTTTTTCCTATTGTTTTCTTTCTCTCATTTATCTGCTCTGATCTTTATGATTTCTTTCCTTCTACTGATTTTGGGTTTTGTTCTTTCTTTAGTTGCTTTAGGTGCAAAGTTAGGTGGTTTATTTGTGATTTTTCTTGTTTCCTGAGGTAAGATTGTACAGTAAGTCCCCTACATATAAAAGAGTTGCATTCCAATAAAGTGTTTATAAGTCCAGTTTTTTCATAAGTCCAACAGGGTTAGCCTAGGTACCCAACTAACACAATTGACTATATAGTACTGTATTATAATAGATTTATAATACTTTTCACATAAATAGTACATAAAAACACAAAAATAAAAGAAACATTTTTAATCTTACAGTATAGCACCTCGAAGGTACAGTGGTACCGTAACACCTGGCATACAGAGACTGGCATCAAGTGAACAGGCAAGAACAGCTACTGACTGGAGGATGGAGAAGAGACAGGAGGTGGTAGAGGTGAAGAATCATCAGCAAGAGGAGATGAAGGGCAAGCTGCAACTTCACTCATGCTTGATATTGGTGTCACAGGATCTGGTTCCTTGCTGAACCAGATGCATGTTCACATAATGGAAAGATCCTAACTTGAAGGTTCGAATGTAGGGGAATTGTTCTTCAGTGGCCAAGCCATATCCAACTCTGTGGGACCCAATGAAGTGCAGCACACCAGGCTTCTGTGTCCTTCACTATCTCCCTGAATTTGCTCAAACTCATGTCCATTGACTCAGTGATGCCATCCAACCATCTCATCCTCTGTTGTCCCCTTCTCTTCTTGCCCTCAATGTCTCCCAGCATCAGGGTCTTTTCCAGTGAGTCAGTTCTTCATATCAGGTGGCCAAAGTATTGGAGTTTCAGCTTCAGCATCAGTCCAATGAATACCCAGGACTGATCTCCTTTAGGATGGACTGGTTGGATCTCCTTACAGTCCAAGGGACTCTCAAGAGTCTTCTCCAACACCACAGTTTGAAAGCATCAGTTCTTTGGTGCTCAGCCTTCTTTATGGTCCAACTCTCACATCCATACATGACTACTGGAAAAACTATAGCTTTGACTATATGGACCTTTGTTGATAAAGTAAGGTCTCTGCTTTTTAGTACACTGTCTACATTTGTCATAGCTATTCTACCAAGGAGTGTCTTTTAATTTCATGGCTGCAGTCACCGTCTGCATTGATTTTGGAGCCCAAGAAAACAAAATCTGACACTGTTTCCACAGTTTCCCATCTATTTGCAATGAAGTGATAGGACCAGATGACATGATCTTCATTTTTTGAATGTTGCATTTTAAGCCAGATTTTTCACTCTCCTCTTTCACTTTCATCAGAAGTCCCTTTAGTTCCTCCTCACTTTCTGCCATTAAAGTGGTGTCATCTGGGTACCTGAGGTTATTGATATTTCTCCTGCAGTCTTGATTCCAGTTTATGATTCATCCAGCCCAGCATTTCACATGATGTACTCTGGATATAAGTTAAGTAAGTAGGGTGACAACCTTGATGTACTCTTTGTACTCTTGATGTACTCTTTCCCCAATTTTGCATCAGTCCATTGTTCCATGTCCATTTTAATTACTGCTCCTTGTTGTGCATACAGGTTCTCAGACAGGTAATGTGCTCTGGTATCCCCGTCTCATTAAGACTATTCCAGTTTGTTGTGATCCACACAGTCAACGCCTTTAGCATAATCAATGAAGCAGAAGTCATTTTTTCTTTTTTAATTCCCTTGCTTTTTCCATAATCCAGCCTATGTTGGCTACTCGATCTCAGATTCCTCTGCCTTTTCTGAATTCACCTCATATGTCTGGAAGTTCTCACTTCATGTCCTGCTGAAGCCTAGCTTGAAGGATTTTGAGCATAATGTTGCTGGCATGTGAAATGAGTGCAGTTGTATGGTAATTTGAACATTCTTTGGGATTGGAATGAAAAACCTTTTACAGTCCTGTGGCCACTACTGAATTTTCCAAATTTGCTGGCATGATGAGTGCAGCACTTTAACAGCATCATCTTTTAAGATTTGAAATAGCTCAGCTGGAATTCCATCACTTCCACTAGCTTCAATCATAGTAATGCTTCCTTCCTAAGGCCCACTTGACTTCACACTCTAGGATGTCTGGCTCTAGGTGAGTGACCACATCATCGTGGTTATCTGGGTCATTAGGAGCTTTTTTGTACAGTTCTTCTGTGTATTCTTGCCACCTTTTCTTAATTTCTTCTGCTTCTGTTAGGTCCTTGCCATTTCTGTCCTTTATTGTGCCTATCTTTGTATGAAATGTTGCCTTGGTATCTCCAATTTTCTTGAAGATGTCTCTTGTCTTTCCTATTTTATTGTTTTCCTCTACCTTTGCATGTTCACTTAAAAAGGCTTTCTTATCTCGCCTTGCTATCCCTGGAACTCTGCATTCAGTTGGGTATATCTTTCCCTTTCTCTTTGCCTTTCACTTTTCTTCTTTTCTCAGCTATTTGTAAGGCATCCTCAGACAACCACACTGCCTTCTTACATTTCTTTTTCTTGGGGATGGTTTTAGTTGTGGCCTCCTATACAGTGTTTGGGCTTCCCTGGTGGCTCAGATGGTAAAGAGTCTGCCTGCAGTGCAGGAGACCTAGGTTCGATCCCTGGGTCAGGAAGATCCCCTGGAGAAGGCAGTGGCAACCCACTCCAGTATTCTTGCCTGGAAAATCCCATGGATGGAGAAGCCTGGCAGGCTACAATTCATGGGGTCATAAAGAGTCAGACATGACTGAGCGACTTCACTCCTTATACAGTGTTACAAACCTCCATCCATAGCTCTTCAGGCATTCTGTCTACCAGATCTCGTCCCTTGAATCTATTCATCACCTCCACTGTATAAGCATAAGGGATTTGATTTAGGTCATACCTGAATGGCCTAGTGGTTTTCCCTACTTTCTTCCATTTGAGCCTAAATTTTGCAATAAGGAGCTAATGATCTGAGTCACAGTCAGCTCCAGGTCTTGTTTTCACTGACTACATAGAGCTTCTCCATGTTTGGCTGCAAAATATATAATCAGTCTGCTTTCAGCACTGATGATGTCAATGTGTAGAGTCATCTCTTGTATTGTTGTTGCTATGACCAGCGCGTTCTCTTGACAAAACTGTTAACCTTTGCCCTGCTTCAATTTGTACTCCAAGTCCAAAGTTGCCTGTTATACTAGGTATCTCTTGACTTCCTACTTTTACATTCCAGTCTCCTGTGATGAAAAGGACATCACTTTTTGGTGTTAGTTTTAGGAGGTCTTGTAGGTCTTCATAGAATTGTCCAACTTCAGCTTCTTCAGCACTAGAGGCTGAGGGCGAGGTGGGCATATACTCATATACTTGGATTGCTGTGATGTTGAATATAGTGGACTTACTGTATTACTATAAACTTCCCTCTTAGAACTGCTTTTGCTGTGTTCCATAGGTTTTTGATTGTCATTCTTTTGTTTTCATTTGTCTGTAGGTATTTTTTAATTTCCTCTTTGATTTCTGAAATGGTTGATTGTTTAATAGCATATTATTTAGCCTTCATGTTTTTGTGGGGGGTGGTTTGAAGTTTTTTCCCTTGTTGCTGTTTTCTAATTTCATAGCATTGTGGTTGGGAAAGATGCTTGATATGATTTCAGTTTTCTCCAATTTACCAAAGTTCACTTTGTGACCCAGCATGTGATCAAGCCTAGAGAAATAAGCAGTGTGGATTCTGCTGCTTTTGGATGGAATGCTTTATAAATATCAATTAAGTCCATCTGCTCTAATGTGTCATTTAAGGCCTGTTTTTCCTTATTGATTTTCTATCTGGATTATCTGTGCAATAATTAATGTGGGGTATTAAAGTCCCCCACTGTTAGTGTGTTACTATCAGTTACTCCTTTTATGGCTGTTAGTATTTGCCTCATATGTTGAGATGCTCCTATGTTGGGTGTGTATATAATTAAAATTGTTTTATCTTATTCTTTGATCGATCCCTTGATCATTAGTGTCCTTCATTGTCTCTTGTAACATTATTTTGAAGTCCATTTTGTCTGATATGAGTATTGGTACTCTAGCTTTCCTCTGATTTGTGTTTGCATGGAATACCTTTTTCCATCCCCTCGCTTTCAGTCTTTATGTGAAATGGCAACCCACTCCAGTGTGCTTGCCTGGAGAATCCCAGGGACAGGGGAGCCTGGTGGGCTTCCGTCTATGGGGTCGCACAGAGTCGGACACGACTGAAGCGACTTAGCAGCAGATCTGAAGTTGGTCTCTTGTAGGCAGCATATACATATATATATAAGTCTTGTTCTTGTATTCACTCAGCCAGTGTGTGTCTTTTGCTTGGAGCATTTAATCTATTTAGGGTGAAGATTATTATAAATATGTATTCCCTGATGGCTCAGATGATAAAGAATCTGCCTGCAATGCAGGAGACCCAGATTTGATCCTTGGGTGAGGGAAGGTCCCCTGGAGAAGCGAATGGCTACCCACTCCAGTATTCTTGCCTGGAGAATTCCATGGACATAGGAGCCTGGTGGATTACAGTCCATGGGTCAAAAGAGTCAGACATGACTGAGTGACTAACACACACACATTTTTATTGCCATTTTATTAAATTAGTTTGGAATTGTGTTTGTAGGTGTTTTTTTCTTTGCTTCCTCTTTTCTCTTCTGTTGTGATTTGATGACTAACGTAGTGTTGTATTTGGATTTCTTTTTCTTTCTTATCTATTGTAGATTTTTAATTTGCAGTATCCATGAGGTTTTGCTATAGCAGTCTATGTATAAAAAATATTGTTTTAAGTTGCCCAATATCCTGCATTTGTACTCTCCTCATGATTGCTGATTTTGATATCATATTTGTGTGCAGATGATTTCCTAACTTTACTGTATGTTTGCCTTTACCAGTGAGTTTTTCCATTCATAATTTTCTTGTTCCTAGTGTGGAACAAGATAATTTTCTTTTCTGCCTAGAGAAGTTCCTTTAGCATTTGTAGCAAAGCTGATCTGGTGGTGCTAACTCTTAACTTCTGCTTGTCTGTAAAAAATTTAATTTTTTAGTTGAATCTGAATTAGAACCTTGCATAGTAGAGTATTCCTCTGTTCTACAGAGTATCTGCTGAAAATCACCTGATAACCTTATGGGAATTCCTTTGCATGTTATTTATTGATTTTTCCCTTGTTGCTTTAAATATTGTTTCATCTTTTAATTTTTGTCAATTTGATTATTATGTATCTTGGCATTTTCCTCCTTGGGTTTATCCTGCCTGGGATTCTCTATGCTTCTTGGACTTGGGGAACTGTTTCTTTTCCCACATTAGGGAAGTTTTCAGCTATTATCTCTTCAAATATTTTCTGGTCTTCTCTCCCTCTCTTCTCCTTCTGGGACCTCTATAATGCAAATGTTGGTGCATTTTATGTCCCAGAGGCTATAGACTGTCATTTATTTTCCTTCTTTTTACATTTTTCTGTGGCAGTAATTTCTACCATTCCATCTTCTGGCTCACTTATCTGTTCTTCTGCTTCATTATTCTGCTGTTGATTCCTTCTAGTATATTTTTCAGTTATTATGTTGTTCATCTCTGTTCTTTAGTTCTTCTAGGTCTTTGGTAAACATTTCTTGTATCTTCTCAATCTGTGCCTCCATTCTTTTTCCAAGATCTTGGATCATCTTTATTATCATTACTCTGAATTCTTTTTCAGGTAGATTGCCTATCTCCACTTCACTTATTTGTTCTTCTGCAGTTTTATTGTGTTCCTTCATGTGGGACATATTCTGTCTCATCTTGTTTAACTTTGTGGTTTCTGTTCTGCAGGCTGCAGTGTTGTAGTTCTTCTTGCTTCTTTGCTGTCTGTCCTCTGGTGGATGATGCTGCCTAAGAGACGTGTGCAAGTTTCCTCATGGGAGGGCCTAGTTCCTGCCCACTGGTGGGTGGAGGTGGATCTTGTTCTTCTGGTGGGCAGGGTTGTGCTCAGGCTGACTTTAAGCAGGCTATCTGATGGGTGGGGCTGTGTTCCCACCCTGTTGGTTGCTTGGGTTGAAGTCAAACAACCAACACAGGAGTCTATACACAGGAGCCTATAGCTGTTGGGAGGGGCCGGGTCTTGGTGGCAGCCTCCAGGAGGCCTCAAGCCAATGAGTACTCCCCAGAACTAATGCTGCCAGTGTCTTTGTCCCTGCAGTGAGCCACAGCCAGCCCCCACTGCCACAGGAGACCCTCTAATACCAGGAGGTATGTTTGGTCCAGGCTCCTATGGGGTCACTGCTTTTCCCCTGGGTCCTGATGCTTACCAGACCTTTTGTGTGCCTCCAAGAGTGGAATGCCTGTGGAATTCCTGCAGTCAGACTCCAGTGGCCTTCAAAACGAGATTCTTTGAGGCTCCTCCTGCTGTTGCCAGACCTCCAGGCTGGGGAGCCTGATGTGGGGCATAGAACTTTCACTCCTGTGGAAGAACTTCTGCATGCAATATAGTTATTTTCCAGTTTGTTGGTCACCTACCCAGAGGGTACAGGATTTGGTTTTATTGCCATCACACCCTTCCTACTGTCTTGATGTGGCTTCTTTGTCTTTGGATGTAGAATATCTGTTTTGTAGGTTCTAGCATGTTTTTTTTGTCAACGGTTGTTCAGCAGTTAGTTGTGATTTGGTGTCTTTTTTTTTGTTTTTCAACTTTCTATTTTGGAGTATAACCGATTAACAATGTTGTGATTAAGTTTCAGGTGGACAGCACAGGGACTCAGCCACACATACACATGTACACATTCTCCTTCAACCTCCCCTCCTATCCAGGCTGCCACGTGACATTGAGCAGAGTTCCCTGTGCTGTACAATAGGTCCTTGTTGGTTATCCATTTTAAATATAGCAGTGTGTACCTGTCCATCCCAAACTCCCTAACCATCTCTTCCCTTCATCCTTCCCCCTGGCAACCATAAGTTCATTCTCTAAGTCTGTGAGTCTATTTCTAATTTGTAAAAAAAATTAATCTGTATCATTTCTTTTTAGATTCCTCATATAAGGGGTGTCATACAATTATTTCTCTTTCTTCCCATAATATGACAATCTCTAGGTCCATTCATGTTGCTGCAAATGGCATGTTTTCATTTTACTGACTGAGTAATATTCCACTGTATATATGTACCATGTCTTCTTTATCTATTCCTCTGTTGATAGGCATTTAGGTTGCTTCCATGTCTTGGCTATTGTAAACAGTGCTTCATTGAACACTGAGGTGCGTGTATCCTTTCAGATCAGGTCTTTTCTCTGGATATCTGCTTAGGATTGGGATTGCAGGGTCATGTGGTAGCTCTAGTTTTAGTTCTTTAAGGAATCTCCATACTGTTCTCCGTAGTAGCTCTACCATGGTTTTGGTGTTTCCATAAGAGGTAAGCCTATATCCTTCTACTCCTCTGTCTTGTCCCACTCAAATTTTACTTTTATCTTGTGTATCCCTTAGGTAATTATTGTATTTACTTGTTTTCACTGCTTTTGTCTTTTAATCTTCATACAAGTTTAATAAGTGACTAATCTATTACATTTACTAGATATTTACCTTTATCAGTGAGATGTTTATTTTCATATGTTTTGTCTTTTAATCTTTATACAAGTTTAATAAGTGACTAATCTATTACATTTATTAGATATTTACCTTTATCAGTGAGATGTTTACTTTCATATGTTTTGTTACTAGTTAGCACCCTTTCTTTTCAGCTTAAATAAGCCCCTTTAACATTTCTTATAAAGTTGGTTTAGAGGTAATGAACTCCGTTAACTCTTGCTTCTCTGGAAAACTCGACATCTCTCCTTCAGTTCTGAATTACAACTAAGCCAGGTAGAATATTCTTATTTGGGAGTTTTTTTTCTTTTTCTCTTTTTCTTTCAACACTTTGAATATAGACATACCTAGAGATACTGGGGGCGGTAGGGGGGTTAAGTTCCAGACAACCAAAATAAAGGAAATATTGCAGCAAAGCAAATCACACAAGTTTTTTTGTCTTCCAGTTCATATAAAAGTTACGTTTATATTGTAATCTATTAAGTGTGCAATGGCATTATGCCTTTTTAAAAAGTACATACTGCAAGTAAAAATACAAGGCAAAAACAATTACAGTGGTAATATCAATGGCCACTGATCACAGATCACCATAAGAAACATAATAATGAAAAAGTTTAAAATACTGTGAGAATTACCAAAACATGATACAGAGACATGAAGTGAGCAGTTGCTTCTGGAAAAATGGCACCAGTATCCTTGGTAAACTCAGATTGTCATAAACCTTCAGTTTGTGGGGGGGGGGGGGGAAACCACAGTACCTGTGAAGGACAGTTAAACAAAGAGAAAGTGAGGTATGCCTATGTATTGTGCCATTCCCTTTTGGCCTGAAGTTTCTCATGAAAAATCTGCTCATTTTATGGGGGTTCCAACAAGTTGTTTCTCTGTTGCCACTTTTAATATTCTTTTCTTATATTTTCACATTTTAATTATTATGTGTCTTAAGGTCTTCTTTTGGTTCATCTTATTTGGAACTCTCTGGGCTTCCTGAATCTTGATGTCTATTTCTTTCCCCGAGTTAGGGAAATCTGCAGCCAATATTTCTTCACATAAGTCTTCCACCCTCCTCTTCTGTGACTCCAATAGTGTGAATATTAACCCACTTGAGATTGTTTCATAAGTCCCTTAAGCTATCTTCAGGTTTTTTTTTTTTTTGATACCTTTTTGTTTTTTCTGCTCTGATTGGGTGAGTTCATCTACCTTGTTTTTGAGTTCATTGATCCTTCCTTCTCCTTTACCTAATGTGTTGTTGAACTCCTCCAGAGCATTTTTCTCCCAATTCCGTTATTGTATTCTTCAACTCTGTGACTTCTATTAAATACTTTCTTATATTTTTTTCTCTTCGTTGAAATTCTCACTGTGCTCATCCATTCTTCTCCCTAGTTCAATGAGCATGTTTAAGAACATTACTTTGAAGTCTTTCTCTGGTAAATCACCTGTTTTTCATTAAAATTTTCTTCTGAAGTTTTATTTTTTGGAACATATTCATCTTTTAATTTTGATAACTTGTATTGGTTTCTATGCATTAGATGAAATAGCCACCTCTCTTGAAGAGTTGGCCTAGTATAGGAGATGTACCTCATCATTCAACCCTACCCCAGCTTTTGATTATCTCTTCAACCTTTCCAACTGTCTAAACAGCTTATTTTATTATTTTTTAAACTCTTTCATTTTAAATTGGATTGTAGCTAATTAACAGTGTTGTGATAGTTTCAGGTGGACAGCACAGGGACTCAGGCATACGTATTCATACATCCATTCTCCCCTAAATTCCCCAACCATCCAGGCTGCCACATAACATTGAGCAGAGTTCCCTGTGCTGTACAGTAGGTCCTTGTTGGTTATCTGTTTTAAATATAGCAGTGTATACATGTCCATCCCGAACTCCCTAACTTATCCCTTCCTCCGAACTTTTCCCCCCCGCCGGCAACCATAAGTTCATTCTCTAAGTTTGTGAGTCTGTCTCTGTTTAATAAAAATGTTCATCTGTGTTTTTTTATATTTCTCATATAAGGGATGTCATATGGTATTTCTCCTCCTCTGTTTGACTGACTTCACTCAGTATGACAATCTCTGGGTCCATCCATGTTGCTGCAAATGACATTTCATTCTAAGCAAGCTGTTTTAATAGCTCCCAGGAGTTGAGTGTGTGCTGAGGTCAGTTAATGTCCCAAAGAAGAGGATCTTAGCACCTAGGTTCAAGCTGCTTGGCAGGCAGACACCCTGGTAGCAACATTTAAAGAATGCAGACATATACAGTTCTGCAGGGCCACAAGTGTAGGCCCCACTGGCCATCAGAGCCAAGTGATTTGGAGATATCCAGTGGGAAGCAGTCACAAAAATTAGGGCTCCCATCTTGCATTACTTATCTAACCAGTCTCATCACTTACCCTTAGTTCTATACAGTTAGACTTAAAAATATATCCCCACACATGTTCTAAGTAAAAATGCAAATAGGAGATATATACAGCATATAGGATGTTATGCTGTTAGGACATGTGCACACACCTTTTCTCCACGGACACATGTAAGTGCATAGCAGTAGGTCTGGAAGAAGGCATCACAAACTGGTAAGAGTGCTTACCTCTTAGGAGGACATAGGATTGGAGTGAGAGGTCAAGGAACATTTTCAGGTTATCTGTCTGAACTTCTTTACAGTGAAAGACATATTTAGTACTTGTTTAATTTTAAAAATTTACTTAAAGGCAAAAAGTTTATTGAAGTTGAAGTGACAAATGACAGTGCTTTTAATATTGAAGAATAAAAACATAGTAATAATTTAACTTTCTAAAATGGGCAATGGTTAGAAAATGTGGAGACTGGGAAATCTGTAAATGGGGAACACCCTGTAGCATGTTCCTTAGAAATCAGCAGTGCTCCCCCAATCCCCACCCCCAACACACACACACACACACACACACCCACCCCCCCACCCCCTGTGTCCAGGGCCTTTATCTTACCAGGCAAGCTACCTTCCAGGGTTTTCCAACCATGTAAGAAAATCAACTCTTAAAAACATGTAGTTAGTTATAGAAAACAAAGGACATAAAATTGCATGTTTTAATGTAAATCTAAAGTATTTCTTTACCTCTCACTTGGAAGTTTTTGGCACTTCAATTGTGTACTGTTTCTCTAGCATCCAGAGTAGCAGTTCTCAAGGGGGAGGGACCCAAATCAGAGGGGCATACACACACACATCCCTGCTGGGAACCCCAGGGAATGGGGAGCCCTGGCTACTGGTGGACTGTGTGTGTGTAGCCCATTTGCTACCCTCCGTGTCTGAGGGGGATACAAAGCATTCCCTTTGAGGTCCAGCTTTAGCATGACATCCTATGTCCAAAAAGAAAAGTAAGCCATTGATACAAAATAGCCACACACATACACCCAGAGCTATTTTCCAAGTAGTTTTCTCTGCTGTGAAAAACAAAACCATTTTGTGTTTAACATGGGTGGCTACTTTGCTATATACAGTGCTACAGATTTGACAGCATGGGACCAGAATCTTTGGTTCAGATCACAGCTGCTCTGCTTTCTAGAAGTGTGACTTGAACAAGTTATTAAATTTCCTTTGCTATCCCTATCTGTTAAATGGGCATCATCTCAGGGGCTTCCCTTGTAATGTTGCAGGTAGTAAATGAGCTAGTATACCCATCTGGAGAATGCCTGGCAGCCAGGAAAGTATTTAATAAGCTTACCTATTACTTGAGCAAATGCCCATCTTGATAAAGTCAAATGATTATCCAAGACACCCTAACTTGATAAGTGTGCTACAATTTGAACATGATACATGAGCTCAAGATGGGCCCCCGGCTTTATTGAGAAAGCCATGTGCCCACACAGTATGTGTTATTAAGTGTTGGCTGTGTGGGGCTGACTTGGCTAATGGCCATGTTTTAAGGGCAAAACTTCCCTTGGACTGAGGCAGTGCTCAGCACAGTGTTAGCCAGACCCCTCCTTCACTGAACCCACAGGGCCTCTTCAGAGGGATCTCATTTATCCTCATTGGGCTTTGGTCTTTATTGAGCGAATTTAGGATTTAATAAACACATCATTGTGAGCCGTCTCTGTGGCCGCTTATAAAGTAATAACAGAGATAAGATCTTAAGGCTCAGCTTGTCGTCCTCTCTGGCATGAGACAGTTTAAACCAAAAAAAGTAAATAAAAAGCTCTGTCTAGTACACAGTGTGAATTCCGACTTTAAACAAAAATGAACTTTGATAGTAACAGCTCTTTATTCACTGGTATTGGCATCTTAAATAGCCTTGAGAAAAACTGTCAAAAGCAAGTGAAATGAGGCCTGCCTTCTTCATCGCATAGGTTGTAGACTTTGGATGCTCAAGGAAACAACCTTGAGTATTTTCCTGGACCCACCAAGGTTCTGGGCTGTGGGAGGAGTAAGGAAGTGCTGTCCCTGGGCTTTGGACTCGGGGGGGCTGCAGTCCTTTGGCTGGCACAGGCAGGCTAACCTCACTCCTTTGGGTCTGTGTTGCAGGAATCATGTACCGCAAGTCGTGTGCATCATCAGCAGCCTGCCTCATCGCCTCGGCTGGGTACCAATCCTTCTGCTCCCCAGGGAAACTGAACTCGGTGTGCATCAGCTGCTGCAACACCCCTCTTTGCAACGGGCCCCGGCCCAAGAAAAGGAGCAGTTCTGCCACGGCCCTCCGGCCATGGCTCCCCAGCACCATCTTGCTCCTCAAGATAGCCCTTTTCTTGGCACACTGCTGAAGGCAGAAGGAGATGTCAGCCCCTCCTGCATTGTTCTTCTGGCCTGCCCTCCCCCCCTGCTCCCCGAGATTCTTCTGGGTGTCCTTTTATTCTGGGTAGGGAGGGGAATTGTTCTTTTAGTTCCTTTGGAAACAAAGAGCTCAGTGTAAAAAAAAAAAAAAAAAAATCTTTGTGAGCTCTGAATATATAGAGCTTGAATTTTCAGTGTGTCCTTAAAGGAAGGAGGGAGGTGGAATGCAAGTTGGCCCCATCTGTAATCAGAGTTGAGGCCAGGCTGGCAGAATCAGCCCTTAGTGGCTGGCTGCTTTCTTCCCAGGCCCGTCTTCCACTCCTGTCCCTGATGGGAACACAGTTTCTTATATCACTGCTGTGTGAAGGTAACATGGCTTTCGTGTAAGGAGTGCCGCTTAGCAGTCCAGCCTGCCTTCCTCAGCAGTCACACTTCATGCTCCTGAAAACCATTCCTGGTGGCAGGGTTGGCTGGTTTCCTCTCCGAGTTGGGTTCTGGTGACTCACAACTCAGCTCCTGAGGTTTAGACTCGGGCTTGGCCTCACTGTGAAAAGTGCTTAAGAAAACCATGTTAGCTCTTGCAGAGGAACTGCTGCGCTGGGAAGCCGGGAAGATGAGCGGGCGGCGTGCAGAGCGGGTGCTGTCCATGGTGGAGGCCACGTGGGCACGCAGGTGCTTCTCCTGGTTGGCGTGCGGCAGTGTCAGTTGGCAGCGCAGCACCTGCCCAAACACGCTTCGGAACTGCTGTGAGGACACGTTGTACAGAAGCGGGTTGACGACGGAGCTCAGGTAGAAGAAGGTGTCTGAGAAGGGGAGGAGGATCATGTATGCTCGGAAGTAGGACTTGGTCCAGTCGTGCTTGGGTTTGGCCGCTGCCATGATCCTCCGAACCTGGTTGGGCATCCAGCAGACGGCCAAGGTCACAACAATCAGCCCTGAGCAGGCAAGAGGGAAGGAGAAAGAGGAAAGAAATCATAAGGCCAATGACAAAAAATACCCATAAAATATTTAGTCCCTCAGTTCTGTGCTTACTGGCAGGCAAATGATACCAATTTTTCAAGTTGTGCTTGATGGGCTTTTTTTTTTTTTGCCACTGGCAAAAAAGAATTTAATACTGTTTTCAAGGCCAGGGGAGTTGACTATGTTAAAGACCATTAAATGCTTTAGACAAGTTATTTATACCTGTTAATTTAAAAAGTGTTTTCATTGTTGTTTGTTCTAGAAAACATTTTATGTAGTCCATAAATCTTGTTTTGTCCTTTAAAGATAGGTGGATACAGTATAGCCATATCAGATGAAGTAATATTTGTAAAGAATGTTTGCATAGAGGCGATCCAGTGATATTTTGAAGACAAAGGGAAGTGGCATTCTTTTGGTAACAGAGAATTATATTTAGCGACATTAATTGTGCATTCCGTTTCAGGGGAGGCAAAACCAGGAGTCACCAAGTGTGTGTTTTGGACATATATTTAGTAGGTATGCACACCTGTAATTACAATGTTCATATCTGCAATAGCATTTCTGTTTCTTTTCAGATGTTTTTAGCTGTGTCATATCTTCCACCCTCACAGGGAAAAAAAGGTAATTATCCAAAAATAATGGAAAATACCTAACTTCAGATTCATAACTCACTAGCCCACCTTTTGCACTAAGCTGCACTGTAGCGGCCCAGAAAAAATCAGGTCCTAAAAGGATGCCCCCAAGAGGATCAAAAGTTGACTACATGGACAGACGTTTGCATGCCCATGCATTTGCATTCTGAGTTACACCATCATTGCTCTTTTTACAACCCTTGACAGAGAAAAAGATGCTGTGTGATACTTGCTATCACACAATATTTATCCACAGTGACCAAAACAGCAAAGATCAGGCACCTGCAGAGCACGTGCTCTCATCTCTGTAGGTGCCAAGACACCAAATGTAAGTTGCTACATAAACAGCTGATATCTTAGAGCTATGTTTTGGATTTTTAAGAAAATCTTCCTCTCCTAAATTTAATAGGAAGAAAAATTCATTCACATTGTCAAACCCTCTTATCTTCTAGGAAATTACAGAGAAGTGATTGTTGGGAATGACCCCTCCTTGCCTCTGATCAATAGTAAATATTTCATTCATGCTCCAGGAAAAACAGCTCTCTTTACCCATCTGGAGTTGGCCCTCCCACACACACTCAGGCGAGCATCCCTTGCAGGGTGGCAGAGGGGCCCTGGTTATGTTCTCTGGCACTGAAATTCCCCAGTCCCCCCACCAGTAAATCCTTTCACTATCCCAGCTGTCAGCAAAGAGGGCCCAGGAAACCTTCTCCCCTTCCTTATTAATTTCCAAGGGTTTCTCCTGTCCAGATTCAGCCCAAACTTGAAATACAAACCAATTTGCTTCTTTCCTTTGAGTTTCCTACCCTTTTCTACCCTCAGAACACTCAGTAAATCTAAAAATAAACTAGGCAAAGTAACATATTGATCTGATGAAAGGCAAAAAAAAAAAAAAAAAATCACCTTAAGAGTACATTCTGAAACAGCTACAGCTGTTACAGCTGCTGGATGAGAACAAAAATTATTTTTCTGATTATCCAAAAAAAAAAAAAAAAAACCCTGCATAGTAAATCAAGGACTTTTTTTTTTTTTTTTCATTGCTCTAAGAGGGATGGGTGCATTCAGCCACCTGCACTATTCCAAGTGTGTTCTTATGTCATGTCTCCTTGTTTTTATTTCAAGTAGCTCTGACTGAAAGGTTCATTTCATTAATTGTGAAGGAGCCAGGTAGCTCACTTTACCTAAGGGAAGTCACGTATCTTTACTAAGTTTTCAATTTTTTCCTCTTCCTTGCCACTGAATTTCTGAAAGCAAGTAACAAGCATCTTCATCTAAGGTCTCATTTCTTAGAATGTGGAGCCTGGACACAGGGTTTTAGATGTGTTGCTATACTGCACTGTAGGAGGTTGTGCTTCGGGAGGCAAGAGCGAGCCACCTTGTAGTTACCGTGGGTTGAACCTAGTACGGCTTCTAAAGCAAGGAGAAAGAAAAGGCAGCCGGGTGGGCAGAGGAAAGACGTTCTACAATTTTGGTTCTCCTGTCCGTCCTCTTGGTCTCTTGTTCACATGACCCTCATTCTCCCATTACCTTCACCCCCTTTGCCTGGTATCAACTGTCCTTGAATGACCATCCCATCAAATGAAGTAGAGTTCCATAAAAGACCCAGTGTCCCAGGTAGGAGGCAAGGGATGAGGGCAGATGAAGGACTGTGGCTTGTTTATAGTTGGAGCAAGAATTCTATTCTGGCTAAAACAGTTAAAGTAGTAAGTAGGGGACCTTAGTCCAGTCCAGGGGTCCCCAGCCTCTTGGATCTAATGCCTGATGATCTGAGGTAGAACTGATGTAATAGTAACTGTAATGTACGTGAATCACCCTACACCCCCAACCTCTGTCCATGAAACAATGGTCTTCCACAAAACCAGTCCCTGGTACAAGAAAGATTAGGGACCACTGCCCTGGTTTGAACAAGTAGCAGAAGATGGGGAACCAGACTAGAGATTTTCCATTGATGAGAAAAAGGCAAAGTTTAGACATGCAAGATGGAGAAGGCAATGGCACCCCACTCCAGTACTCTTGCCTGGAAAATCCCATGGACGGAGGAGCCTGGTGGGCTGCAGTCCATGGGGTCGCTGAGGGTCGGACACGACTGAGCGACTTCACTTTCACTTTTCACTTTCATGCATTGGAGAAGGCAATGGCACCCCACTCCAGTGTTCTTGCCTGGAGAATCCCAGGGACGGGGGAGCCTGGTGGGCTGCCGTCTATGGGGTCGCACAGAGTCGGACACGACTGAAGCGACTTAGCAGCAGCCAGCAGACATGCAAGAAAATACAAATTTGGAGAACAAGTAAAACAAGGAACTTAGTTAGAAATGGTCAAGGTCTAAAAGATGAGGCATCAGACAGGTCATAAGATGTAAGCAAGAAGGATAATTGCTTACTGTGTTTTCTCTCTGTTAGTTTCAATACTTAGTACTCTCTGCTAATTTCCTGTGCATTTCTCATGACTGCTAAGATAAAAACTGCTCTTATCTTCATTTTATAGATGAGGATATTGAGTCTCAGAGGTTAGTTACCCAAGGGCTATAGCCAAGACACATGCTTACTGAACTTTAAAATCCACAAGCTATATATTTTTTTTCTTGGACACAATATTTTCTCTCATTTTAAGTATGAAAAATAAAACACAAGCAAGAAAATAAACATGAACCATAATCCCACTATACATAACAGGTATTAAGTAGAACTGTCCACCATAACTGTGCCATATATTGTCATTTTAAAATCTCAACCACATTCAAAAAGAAAGAGGTGAAATCAATTTTAATCCAGTATGCCACGAATATCATTTCACACATGGTTTCAATGTGTTAACCAATCAAAATATTTATACAGTATTTTACATTTTTTTCTCACTAAGTCTTTGAAACTCAGTGTAGCTTACAGCATATTTCTGTTGGGACCAGGCCCCTGTGGCTAGTGGCTAAAGTAATCCTTCATTCCCCCTCCCCAAAGCAGCAAGGCTCCTTATTTCTTCCTCTTCCCACTCCCACCATTGTTCACTACCCAGCCACATCCCCAGAGAGTCCCGCCAAACCAAGGAAACCCCCAAGGAAGCTCCCACCCAGCCTGTATTTATCTTCCTAAGATTCTGACAGTGCAGGTAAGCCAAGGTTTAATCTGGATCATATTTCTCATTACACATTCTCAGCTATAGCATAGACCAAGTCCATCCAGTCTTTTCCCATAAAGCCTTCTCTATAAGGGATGACAAATTATTTAAAGCCTAAATTCTGAAAGCACACACTTTTACATTCTAAGCCTTGCATAATCATTCTGGAATAACATAGACTGTGCCAAACACCTGCCAGAGCTGATCAAATAAACTTCCCTATCTCAACTGAAGGTGGGGAAAATAGCTGGTACCTTTCCTCTTGTGCTTTGAAAGATGATTTTGTGCTAGGAAAATGGAGCACTAGACACACAGGTACAGCCGATGGCCAACGTGAAGTGTATGCCCATAGACAATGCGATATACAGGTTAGCCTTGGTGAGGAGGAAGGAGTCAAATTAGTCCCCTTATAAAATTGTTGTTTTATATTAACAGGTAAATCGCTCATGTTTACATTTGAAAACAGAAGTTCATTATTTTAGATGACACATTGCTGAGAATAAACACCATGTCCAACAGTAACGTTTTAGGCTGGCTGTTTACAACTAGTTCAGCTCCAGTCTCAGCTTCTCCAGAGCTGAGACAAAGCTTTAAATTTTTATTCACGCCTTAATAGAGTATATTAAAGATTTGACTCAATTTACGTTGGGCTGCAATCAATTTGGTCTTGTATATTACATTTGGAAAAACCTATAATCCTGTGGTCTGTGTGGTATAATGTATAGCCTGCAGATAAATGACTTTAGTGTGAACTTGAATGATGATCAGTGAACTGAAGTCAGTCACAAAAAGCAGGTAAACTGTTCTAAGGGAAGTGTTGATAGATCTGTATTGTACTCCGGGTTTAGGAAAAGCTTCATATCTTATCTGTTTTTCCACATAAAGTACTTCCATTTTTCCTCCTTGATCACTACACTGACAAGCGCCATTAGATGGTGACACAGAGTTATTCTCAGCAGAGTAATGTTGTTTAAAAAACAGAAGTGATGCGGAGGTCCGACAGCGTCCCACCCTGCAGCCTGACATTTCAACAGCATTCGAGTCAGCCTGCCTGGTTTAGTCTTCAGAAGTGCATTAAGGTATGCCGCCTGGGATGTGGCAGCATCGTACATCTGACACTGTCTCTTCTCCCTTCAAATCTTTAAAGTGAAGGTAACTATTTGTGAGTCCCTTAGAAATGGCTCATCTTACAGTCATCAGAAAGAGAACCTGGAGACCAGTTAGAGATTCCCTTGTCCTACACGAGACAGAACTGAGGCTAAGTCATTCGCCTAAAAAGATGTCACAGGTCAGGGTGGCAGGACCCCTGCTACCTTGCCACACTGCTCAAACACTGGATTCCACCTGAGACTGACAAAGAAGGCTTTCATTATTTTTAAATGTAGTAGGATTGTTTTGTCTTTCTTTTTTTGACTCAAGGGCTGACCATTCACAGTGTAGAATGCAGTGAGAGGCAGGTCCATGTCAGACACCAGTTAAAGTTAGCATGACACCTTCAGACACTGGATTCTGTTTTAAAACCAAGTCTCTCAAGAACTGACACACGATAAAGCTCTGGAGTACATATATTCCCCCCCAAAGGAAGTTGAAGTTTACCCAAAGGAGCTGAAGAAGGTTTGCAAAACAAAATGTGATTCCAGGTGATGACCTGATGAGCAAGTCTATAATATAAGGACACCGTCTAATCACCCATCTGTCCATCCATTTGCCCCCGCCTCCCATCTATCTTACATAAGCATGTGCTGCAAAAGAATACATAGCTTCTACTAAGCAGAAAAGATCTGGAAATTCAATCTTTTCTCCAGCCAAAGGTATTTTGTGTGATTTCAAGAAATCTCAAAGATTGACTCTTCCACCCATCTCACTGAAGCCTTGGGGAATGTTGAGAATGATTTAAAATTTCTGTGATTAGTAGAGTTCTCCATCCTCTTCCTGCCTTATAATATTCTAACTTCCCCCTGACCCTAACCACAAGTAAGCAGGAGTTAGACACCCCCTATCCAAGGCACTGATGATAAAAAGCTGAGGACAAGGCAACCACAGTCTGGTGACTTTTTACAAAGGGTCATAAGAGCAGACCCTGGCTAGAACATCATGGCAGCAATGAGCAACGCTGGCTGACTTTCCCACAGGTGGGAACATTCAAAGGAGAGTAAGAGTGGGTCAGTTCAACCTTTCCTGGTGGCTCAGTGGTAAAGAACTCGCCTGCCAACACAGGTTCGATCCCTGGATCTGAAAGATCACCTAGAAAAGGCAACAGTAACCCACTCTAGTATTCTTGCATGGGAAATCCATGGATATAGGACCATGGCTACAGACCATGTGGAACCAAAAGAGTCAGAAATGATTTAGTGACTAACTAACAGTTAGTTCTCCTGGAAAATGGCAGCCAGGTCAAGAACACAGCACAAGCGGGGATGGAGGAATCAAGGGCCACACCACTTTCTGACAGCTGCACAGCTCAGTGTGGCCAGAACAGAGGGCTGGGTGGAGATGGCAAGAGAGCACTGCATCAGGGCTTGTGGGCAGTAAGTTAACTCACACATAGAAAGGTGGGGGACATCTGCTTGTCAACTGACATTTAAACCACAATTGCTAGTGGAAAGTAAGCATATGGCTATTTGAATGAAGAGCTAGGAAGAGACAAGTATATCCAATAACAGGTTTTAGCATTTTCTTGATTTATATCTTTGTGTTTGCCAGTCTGCTCTTGCCAGCCAGCTGAGACATGGATCTCACTCTCTGACTTTCACTCCAGGAGCCCAAACCAGTACCAACATTGATTTAGTCTCTAACCTCTAAGACTAAGTCTCTAACCTCTAAGGTAAATAATGTGCCTGCAATGCAGGAGACCCTGGTTCAATTCCTGGGTTGGGAAGATCCGCTGGAGAAGGGATAGGCTACCCATTCCAGTATTCTTGGGCTTCCCTTGTGGCTCAGCTGGTAAAGAATCCACCTGCAATGCAGGAAACCTGGGTTTGATCCCTGAGTTGGGAAAATCCCCTGGAGAAGGGAAAGGCTACCCACTCCAGTATTCTGGCCTGGAGAATTCCATGGACTGTATAGTTCATGGGGTCACAAAGAGTCAGACACAACTGAACGACTTTCACTTTCTAAGACAAGAGTTCTCAAAGAGGAGGTTCCTAGAACAGCAGCATCAGCACTGCCTGGGAACTTACAAGCCAGACCTGCTGAATCAGAGACTTGGGGGCAAGAATCCACTGGTTGGTGCTGATACTCAAATTTGAGAACCACTGGCCTAAGAGAAGCAGAAATAGAAGCAGAATGTGGATTGTGGGCATTTGTGTGGCCCCATCGCTGGTACAGACTTGCCTTTGAAGCATCACATTTGAATGAGTGGAACTCTGAGCTGGCAGTAGCTCAGAAACCCCTCCCTCTGGTTCCTCCCCTTCCTTCCCCATCCTCTTCCTTCTCCTCACTCCTTTCCTTTCCCCTCTCTTTACTTACATGTGTCTGCAGTGAGAAGCACCTCTCATTCCTTTTCCTTCTGCTGCTTCCCCCCTTCCCCGCTCCATCTTTCCCCAAGATCACAGTAACTAAGCCATATACAGCCTTGCTTATGTCACTGGCACACACCTCTTCCATTTTCTCCCATGGCTTTGAGGAGGACTGCATCACGTGCAGGCAAGTCCCTTAGTAGCTAACAGGTGGCTTCCTGGAAGGACGGTCACCATTCATTGCTGTTTGCCAAAGGAAAGTAGGAGGGGGGGCTTTGGAAGCAGATGGGGTGTCAGGAACACAGGTGATGGCTGTGCACTGGACACCCCCACGTGAAGAGCTACTCCCTGTTCTGTGTCCTCTGACCCTACCAGGACTTGCCTGGACACCTCACAGTCACATTTCCCATGAGCTGTCAGCTTAAAGACCTTCATTTAAAACTGATCTGCCACCTTATTCTCCTTCCCATTGAGAAATGGTCTTTGGGAGAAGCTAGAAAAGCTGTTGGGATTTGGTTTTCAGAGAGGAGGGCAGGTCACAGCTTTAAAGTAATGTAGAGGCCACAGATGGCTGCTTCTGTCCATGAAGACAGATGGTCTGATGTCCTGTCCCTGCCCTAGCTGTTTGATGAAGCCCAGGAAAAGATGGTTCCCCCATCCCCAGGGTGGCTCCATCCACTATGTAGAGGCCAGGGACCCAGATTCCAGATGGCCTGCAATTTGCTAAGCATGACATCCATCCCACTCTGCTCTGCAAGCTTCAATATAAGAAGACAAACTATAAATCGCAGTAACAACATAAATATCAATATTTCTAAAACAAGCCCTTCTGCCTGGGAGCTGTCAGACACCCACTTGCACTCCAAGTAAGCAGCATTTAGGGTCGTCGTCGTGGTTTAGTGCCTCTGTTCCTTTATGAATGCATGGTCAGTGATCAACTGGAATCTGTTAAATAAATATTTTTCTATGTGGGTCTCAACTGTATGCAGCTGTGTGGCTTTCTGAATCAGTTTCTCTGTGTCTGTTCTGAATTAGTTGACAGTGATACCCTTGGGTCTGGGATGACTACCAAAGTCCATGAGAGAAGCTGAACACTTCCTCCCTAGTAGTGCACAGCCCGGGAGTGGGTGGTGGTCATGGGGACTGTGTTGCCCCCTGCAAGAATGTGGGGGAGGCAACAGATCATGTGATGACCAGCCATCCTCTCCAGATCATCAACTCATGGCACCCCTGTGGCGATGACTGTGCCACTTATAAACACTGCTTCATGGCTGAAAAGCTGCAGTTTCTAATAGGATTTAGTTCTTTGCAAGCAGTAGAGAATTAAAACCCCAGAATGCAAGCACTGGAAAAAAAAAAAAAAAAAAACCCTCAGCCATGAAACTACCAATGAGCCTGCAAAAGCCCCAGAGAAGTGCCAAGAGAGGCCCCAGGTCACCCAGCCCAGGAGTCCAAACATCAGGCCTTGTAGTCTCATGGTGTTTGCACTGGTCACGAGCTCCCCTCAGACCTAATGAAACCAAGCTACTCATGGATGGAGCAGGTTCAGCCAAGCCCAAACAGCAGAGGCAACACAGGCATTTCAGGAGCGCAGATAGGTGTCAACATGCCTGTGGATCCTGGTTCCTGTTTGAGGTCCCTCTGTGCAGAGACAACTGGGACCCTGGGAGAACCAGCCTTGGGTGCTTGTGACTGAGGCAGGCCAGGCCCAGGTGGGGCAAGCAAGTGCCCAGTCTGTTCTTTCTGGTCCCCGGGCCCCCCCCACTCTGATCCCTGTGCCTGGACCATGTCGTCCTCATGTTCTGCTCTTCCTCCTCTCTCCCTCTCCACTCCTCTCACCCCACTGCCATGCTGGTTCCAGCTCTTATTCTACAAGTTTCCACATAGTGGCACTGCCTCCAGGAAGCCTTCCTGGTCTCTACAAGGCTCTATCGTTTTCCCTGCTATGAGATCACCGGCACCTTTACTACCAGCCCCTGTCATCAGGACACTGTAGCATCAACTAGACCATAAATTCCATGAGGTCAAGATGTTCCACCTTCACTCTCCTGTCCTCAACACCTAATAGAACATCTTTACAAAGTAATTGCTCAATAAACATTCGTAGGAGGGAGAGTGGGTGTTGGAGGTTAGACGAGGGGCTGGAGAAGAGAACATTTAACATGCATTCACCTCATGTATATAGAATTCATCTGAAGCCAGCTTCCCCATCCAGAGGGGGTCAGTACTAAGCCTCCTGATGCAGGGCCCCTGCCTGGATTATTTCCATTCCCATCCTGAGGAAAGGAGGAAGAGAGAATAGGCCTTGGAAGAAGGGACCACCTTTTCAATCCAGCAAGGTCAGAACCTCCAGGCCCAAGGAGGAGGTGCGAACAGGGCTGACAGTCTGGGTCTGGCCTGTGCCTTCAGACACAAGTAGCTTTTGTCTCCCAGTCCATGCACTTTTCCCCCAGTCCTGAGTTCTCCATGCTAGAAACCTGTTTCTTCTGTTTCTCTCCAAGATGGCCTCCTGGGGTACAGGATACAAGTGAGGATCATCGGGAGAAATAGGATATAGAAAAGACACGTGTTGGAGTATTTTCTTTTGCCCCAAAATACTTCACTTCAGGGACCCCCATCAATCACAGCCTCCCATGAAGATGCTACAAGTCTTTATGAGAGAAGCTGTAGCCACAAACCCAAAACATAAGGCTTAGGGTTTGAACCAAAGGGGAAAACTCATAGAGAAGAGAAATCATTGAGAAGAGCATCTGATAAAGGTGGAGGGAGACGTTTTCTACATTATACACTGTGTGGTCTCAGGAGGAAGAACTCTTGCAGTTATGACCCTAAATTTCCATCTGGGCACAACTTGGTTATAGAGGGAAAGGGTCTGGGGAGAGCAGAACATGAAAATATTTAACTCCCCAGATGAACAGTCCTCCTACTCTATGTCTGTCATAAAATCTCCAAAGACATATATTCTGGCACCTGTAATTCCACCTGCATCTGACCTAGGTAACTTCTCCCACCAAGGGATGTTCACATTTTATCTCTAAAGCGCAGGCTTCTTATATGCAAAATGGAGATGACAACAGCTGCTGGGATGATTAGTTGAGACAATGGCCATGAAGTGCTAAGAAGTACAGTGCCTGGTGCTAGATAAGGGCTTACATTAGTCATCAGCACCTCCGTGATCACCTGTCCCTCCACTGCCATGACCTCCACCTCCACCTCCGCCACCACCTCCACCATCATCACCATCTCCAAACCATCACCATCACCATGACCTCCACTGCCATCTCTGTCTTCACCACCATCACCCCCATTGCCATCTCTAGCACACGTTTACCATCATCACTGTCTCGATCTCCTCTTTCACCCGTTATCACTACCACTACCTTACCATCAACATTCTCACTGCCATCCGGACAGCTCCCAGAGCTAAGAGATCCAGAACGCTGATTAGAACCACAGGATGTCACACACCTTTCAAGCCTCAACTCAAAAATAAGGCCCAGAAAATTCTGTGACCTTACCAGGATTTTCCTGCTATTCAGATCAAGATTTAGGTCTCCTCAATTCCAGGCCACACGTCTTTCCACCACTTGGAAATGGGGCTCTTGCTGTTTTGCCCTGAGACCCTGATTCATTTCTCTCTCCCTCAACACACATATATAGGTCACAGGGTGAGAGGGCAGGGGGGGTTAAGGAGCTAGAGAGGCAAGCAGTGGAGGCTGTAATAAGAGAAGAAAATTGATAGAAGGTAGGACTGTAAGAAGAAGGAAAAACTTCAAATTCCGGGAAAACAGGAACCCGGAGTCCTCCCTAACTTCCTATCCCTACATAATTCTTCTCCAGGAAGAATGACAAGTGGCAGGGATGCTCCATAAATATCTGGTCATCTGTTTAATTCGGCTAATAAGTCCTCCTCTCCAAATGACCCTGAACTTCGCTTCTTTCCTCCATCTACTCCTCCACCCTCAGCACACCCTCACCCCCAGTCAGTGCCCATGGGTATGTCCACCGACTGAGCTATGGTACGGTGGAAAAGGGAAGGGCTGGGATTTGGAGTCAGACAGACCTGGGTTTGAACCTCAGCCCTGCTATTTACCAGCTATGTGGCCATGGACTTATATCTCCACGACATGGATAAAATAACCATATCTATTTTAAGGAATTGTGGTAAGAAAAGCTAAAGGATATACATGCATATAAAGTACAGAGCATAGCAATGGTCAATGAATGGTCACTTGTATTACTATACAATTACTATACAATCCAACTGACTGCCCCAGGGTAGAAGTAATACCAGCTAAAGTTAATCTACTGTGCATGTATTTCAGACACTCTTTTATGCACTTAACTGACACTTGCTTATTTAATAAGCCCCACAAGATGGCCACTACTTAGTTTCTTGGCTATTACACAGATAAGAAAGTTGAGATATGAATTGGTTAAATGACCTGCCCAAACTCACACAGTTGACAAGGTCCAGAGTCCATGTTGTTGAAAATGCTGCCCAGCAGCTTGCCCTCAGCTGGAGAGCCCCTGAGGAGGATCAATGATCAAATGCTTTCTGAATCCCAAATTCAAAGGTATTTCAATTTAAATGGCCACAAGTTCAGAAATAAATTTTTTTTGATGGGTGTCATGTTACATAACAGAATCTCAACAGTCAAGAAATAAAAAACCCCCTCTAACACATCTCTATGATAAGGAAAGGTATCATCTTGAAGGGGCCTTTTTACATGTAAGGGAAACAGGATAAACTTTCCTGTTACTATAAGAGGAGCTTGATGAAATTCAAAGAAGCAAACTAGCTTTGAATAGGAGTCTGACAGGCTAGACTCCTGCTAAACATTTACTTTTGATTGGATTTATTTGATGGGAAGCAAGAACCTCTCCCCCACCCCCACTCCCAGGCACAGGAAGAGCTCGAGGAAGGATGCTTTCCTATGAAAATCCATTTAAAAAACTCAGAGTTGAAGACTATTCTCACTCATCATAGGCTGCTTCCCTCCCCATAAATACAATCTAGAATTTAGTTTCAAAGTAAATTAGAAAATGAGTTCCACTCCCCTTTATCTGCTCATATCTTGTAACTTAGCAATGAAATTCCTGGAACAATCTATAGCCAAATGCCAGAACAGGAGGCAAAAAAAAAAAAAAATGAGCTGATGGGAGAGATATCAAAAGAGGTTTATGAAAGAGCCAAACTTATATTTGCGTTTTATTTAGGCCTGAAGGTCTTAACTGAAATCAGTAAAGCTCTCAGAAAAGTAGAGGAGACGGTATCAGGCTTCTAAGATAGGGTTTTGTATCAAGAATGATCAGATGAGGATGCCTTCCTGTTAATGATTTGAAAATGAAATTACTGTAGCATGACATGATAAGAATAAATCCTTCCTGGTGGGTTTTCATTTCAGAGGGACAAACAGAACTGTGAGGAAATAGTCTTGCAGATTTGGGAACATTAAGTATCATCTCTCCAAGTGTAGCAGTTAATTGGCAGCCATGAACATTATTATTCATATTAAGTCCAGTTCAGTCCAACAATAATAATATCCTGATTTAATTTTTAAAGCTATTCTGCATCTGTTACCTCATTTGCTGTCTCCCCAGCCTGATGACCAAAGGGCAATGTAATAGAGAAGAACAAATCTGACTTCATATTGGATCTATTTCTTTTACTTTAACCTTTGTTTTCTATTGCTTTTACTGTAAGTTAAGCATGCTGCCTATAGTCTGAAATACACAGGACGGCCCCTCCTCAAGGCTCTGACCTTTAAAGGTATAACACTTTTCCATTCACATAGAGATGAAAGTTGCAGAGCAGAGAATAACATTTGTCTTGTTGGAGGTTTTCAGAAACATCCAGACTTGACCTACACAGACAGCTGCAAGAACAAAGGATTCCTGCACCAACAAGTTTGCATCAACACTCCGTCCACCTTTAGCATGAAAGAAGCCTTAATGCTAACTCAGGCAAGATGATTCTTTGGGATACTAGTCTACCATCTTTTCAGTCTGCTGACTTTCCAAATAAAGTCTCTATTCCTTGCCTCAACAACTGGTCTTGTGATTTACTGTCCTGTCATGAAGTGAGTAGTGCAAGCTTGGACTGGGTAACTGCAGAGCACCTTCAAGCTCTGTCCCAGCTCTAAACACATCTCAGTTTCCCTTTCTGGGAACCTTCTCCATGCCTCTGACTTGAGATACCGTCTCCAGAGATATGCAGTTCCCAAATCAACACAGCCAGCGTCAGGAGACATCCACAGCCATCATCCTATTCAATATCATGGCTTGAAAAGCTCATCACACCTTATACGGGGACATGTCCAAATTGAATGACCAACCATCTGCTGAAACCTTCTCTCCCTCCTCTGCTCCCAAATTTAATAAGCTCTACCACCATGCACTGATTTTTCTAGCTAGAAACCTGCAAGTCATCCTGTTCTACCCCTTCCCCCATCATTTCCAAATCTAGTCCTTCTCTAAGCTTGTCAGCTTTCCCTCCCCATTGTGTCCTCTTCTCTCCACTCCCACTGTAAGATCCCTAATTGGAGCTGCCTTTATCTTATGCCTGGATGAGACACAAGCTCACTCACTGGTTTGGTTCAAAATCACTCCTGCCCAAGCCAGGATCATCTCATTAAGTTGAAAAGTTCATGTCACCCTCTTGCTTATAACATTTAAATGGCCTATTATTAAAACCTTAGAAGAACTGCAACCTTATAATAAAGTTCCAAATCTCTAACAAGTCCTATAGGATCTGACTTAACTTATTCCTTCAGGCTCTCCTGTACCCTGCGTGCTGTGTCTGCTCCCCAACACTTCAACTCTTCTCATTTTCTGGAGCCAGCCAACTCTCTCCTGCCTCGGGCTCTTATACAGCCATGTTCCCTTCTCTTCACCATGCAAATTCTTATCCATTTTTCAGTCCTCTGCTGAAAGACCACTTCCTCCAAGAAATCATCCCAGACCTCATGTTTGAGCCCCATACTGTAAGCTCCCATTACCCCATGCTTCTTTGCCACACTCTGTAATTTGGACATATTTAACTTGGAACAACAGTCTTTCATGCCTGTCTTCTCAGCCATGAAAGCTCCATGGGATTAGAGACTGGGTTTGCCCATTCTACATCTGCAGTGTCTGGCACAACATCTAGCACATGGTAGGTGAACAATATAAGTGGGAAGACCTATTGAGCTGATATTCTAACCATATAGTGAGGTAGATGGGGTGGGGGCCTCTGGCCTTATTCTTTATTGATAAAAAGGTTAGCATACATTACACTGAACCTATTTGGTTCAGGTTACAAAGAAAATGAGTGGAAGCCAGAAAGCCTAAAACCTGGGATCTTCTAATCAAAGATGTTCACAAATTCAATTACATCACCTTCATCACACATCTCCATGTTTATAACCCAGAGACCAATCCTACCCTCTCCCAGAGTTTAGCTGACACAGGGAGACAAGCATGGGAAGATCCCCTGGAGAAGGAAATAGCAAGCCACTCCAGTATTCTTGCCTGGAACATTTCAGGGACAGAGAAGCCTAGTGGGCTATAGTCCACGGGGTCCCAAAGAGGCAGACATGAATGAGTGACTAAGCATGCACATTCCAAGTCTTTGCCCAAGACAGAGTCTAGGAAACTCCTGGAATGTACCTGCTCAAGGATTCTCTCCTCTGCAAAGGGCTCCCTGATCATTCTAAGGAGGAATCTTCCCAGACCTTGTCCTTGCTTCTGTGACAGCTCAACCACACCAATTTAACTATGAATTTCCACATAAATCTGGATCACTGAGAGCACATGGAGATGCAAAGCCCATGTCCCAACGCATGCCAAGTACAGCACAGTAGGGCCTTAATACTTGGTCACTGGATGTATGAGAAAAAAAAAAAAATGCTTAATTCCATCAAAAAATGTACCAGAGTCCCATCTTGAACTTCTGACTAAAAAACTGGAATCCTACTGCACTAATATCTATAAATACACACACATCACTTCATTGTTTAGGATAATAGTACTTCAAAAATAATTTTGGGCTTGTAGGAGACAAATCAGATACCACCTTCCCAAGCCCACTGCAGACAGATGCACAAAGAATACAGTGGCTTTGGGTTGTTCTAGAACCAGGAGAAACAAAGAGCAGGCAGGCAGTGGGACAGCCACCTTTCCCCCAGGAAGGCTGCCCCCTGGCCTTGAATGGGTGAGGAACAGGACTCCTCTTTCCTGCCAGGGCTCTGCCTGGGGTCAAGCTAGAATGTGCAGGTCTCTCAGGTTTGATGCGACAACACCTCTAGGACAGGATGGAGAAAGTTGCAGGAGACTGAGCAGCCTCTTAGAGCAAGTAGTCCCACCCAGGACAGGCAGGCTAGGACGTAGAGGGTGACAGGCCTCTGCGCATCAGCTCTGGGAACTCTGGAACTCGGAGGAGGAGAAGTGCTTCCCAGGACAAGGCTCTACTAGGGGCAGCCACGGGCAGGAGCAAGGTCCAGGCGTCAGGTCAGGGAGAATACAGGCTACAAGATGCATCTAAGGTGGGGAAGAAAAACAAAGCCCCAGGAGAAGAATGGGTGGGCATGGGGGACCAGCTTGCCCTGGTGGTGCATGCTGGGACTGAGCACGATCAGAAGCTCAAAGGATAACTTGAGAGCCACCTTAGGATGTATTGAAGCCAAGTGTGACTAGCCCAGACCCAGCACAGCAGGTGCCCTTTTTCACAGATAGTCACACTTGGCTTTGGAGCACCTTACAGATTGCTCCAACACCACCCAACTACAGCTGAGGAAAGGGAGGCTCACAGCAGACAAGAGATTAGGTCAAGGTCATTTGGCCAGCTCCAAAGAAAGAGCAAGACCCAAGCCACATCCCTTTCTCCTTTCCCATAGCCAAGGATTCCATTCACTGGATGTTTATGAGTGAAGCCCAGGTTTAGAAGGCAGATACGTGTGAGGGTGGTTTTAGCGTCAGGACCCGCTGACTAAGAATTGGGATCTTTCACCAATAATGTGCCCCTAGGAAGCAAGTAGTTAACATTCTTGCCATCATTTTCTTTGATAGTAAAATTGGGAAATTAATAACTTCCTTATACAATAAAAAAGGCTGAGTGCCAAAGAACCGATGCCTTTGAACTGTGGTGTTGGAGAAGACTCTTCAGAGTCCCTTGGACAGCAAGGAGATCAAAACAGTCAATCCTAAAGGAAATAAACCCTGAATATTCATTTGAAGGACTGATGCTGAAGCTCCAATATTTTGGCCACCTGATGCGAAGAGCCGACTTATTGGAAAAGACCCTAATGCTGGGAAAGATTGAGGGCAGGAGGAGAAGGGGACAACAGAGGATGAGATGGTTGGATGGCATCATTGACTCAATGGACATGAGTTTGAGCAAACTTAGGGAGATGGTGAAGGACAGGGAAGCCTGGTGTGCTGCAGTCCATGGGGTCACAAAGAGTTGGAGACAACTGAGCGACTGAACAAAAAACAAATGCAATGATTGTGTCACTGAGTAGGACCCTATGGGGACTTCCTGGGACAGTCCCCCTTCCCATAGCCTCTACTGTAGCTCCCCTCTGAAGTGCCCAGATCATAGTCTCTCATGTATATTTCCTGAGTTTTACCAATGCTAAAAAACCACCACCAAATGGAAGAAATTACTTACTTGATCATGAGCACGTAGCCTGCACATGGACCCTAAGGACTGATCATGTTAACTCCTATGACACTTCCCTGTTACCTCACCATCAATTAGTCAGAATTGTGCAGGAGCTGGTCACACACCCTGTGACCCTTCTCCCTCACCTTGTCTTTAAAAAGGTTTTGCTGAAACCCCTCAGAGATTTTGGGATTTTTTGAGCAGGAGCCACTCATTCCCCTTGCACGGCCCTACAATGAACTTTTCTCTGCTCCAAACTCCTATTCTTGAGTATCATTTGGCCTCACTGTGTACCAGGCACACAAACTTGCATACAGTAATATTTGTAATACACAATGAACCTGTATGTCAATACTTGGCATATTGCTACTCAATAGTAAATTTTATTTCCCTCCCTCTATATTTCCTAGAATCCTGGATTTGAGGGAAAAATAAAGAAGCCTCTCTGCTACCATCTTGCCTTAAGCACAGATTCTGCATACCACTGCACTTTGGTTGCACTAACATTGTGGCAGGGTGTCCTACAAATAAACACAATTCTGACACTATTTACCTGAAAACAGCATCGGATCCCATAGGGTAAGGGCTCTGTCCTACAAAACTATTCCCCTCTCCCCCACTTCAGATGCCAGCTGCAGGCTTTGGTCATCACCTATGCTTCCAACCAACTAGCTATAGATCTGAGGTTCCAAAAACCTTTACCTTGGGTTTGATTAAATCGCTAAGGCAACTAAAACAGAAATCAGAGAAATACTTTACTTACTAGATTGCCCCTTCATCATGAAAAGATTTAACTCAGGAACAGCCAGAGAAAGAGATGCACAGGGCAAACATGGGGAAAGGACCCTGCGGAGCTTTCCTTCTCTCTCTGGGGCACCATTCTCTCCAAATCTCCAAGTGGTCACCAACTGGGACATGTTCACCCCTTGGGAAACACTGCAAATCCCATACTTTGAGGTTTTTATGGAGGCTGTCTTATGCAAGTGTGATTGATTAAATTATTAGCCATTGATAACCGAACACAATCTCCAACCTGCCCTCTCCCCTCCCTGGAGGTCCAGAGTGGGACTGAAAAGTCTAACCCTATAACCACATTGTTGGTTCTCCAGGCAACTAGCCCCATCCAGAGGTGCCTCCAAAAGTCACCTCGTTCACATAAAAAAAGACATCTCCATTAGGCTCCTCACTTAGGCAATTCCAAAGGTTTTAAGAGCCCTGTGCCAGAAACGGGGGCAAAGACCACATATATATTTCTTATTATAAATCACAATATCACAGGTGGTAAAGTGCATATCAGTTTTGGTATATGCCTAGAATTAATTCCCCCTTCCTTCAAGAAGAGCACTCCAATGGTCCTTTGGGGAACCACTGTCCCTGACTCAGTCCTTGAAGCTCTACTCTTAGTCCCCAAAAGTGGATAGTTGCTGAAGGAGTGGGCAGTCAGAGTCACAGTGGCCCATTCAGTGATGGACACAGGACCCAGTCAGGCCAATCAGACCCAGCCTTGGGATACTTGCTGGAACCACTGGGAAAGCAATAGTCTGAGTGTGTTGCCCAGCCAGGTAAACAGAAACCTGCAAGCCTGCGGTTATGACTGCCCCTACATGGGAAAGCCTTCCCTGAAACTGATGCCGATGCAAAGGAAAGCAAAGCAAAGACAGAGCGAGAGAGATGGGCAAGGATTTCTAACATTATTTGAAACTGGATCCAACCAGACCTGAAATAACACCTACCCATGGATTTTTTCAATTACATGAACTAAAAAATACTTTTTTTTACTTCTTTTTGCTTAAGCCAGTTTGAATATGGTTTTCTCTTCAAGTCATAACAATCCCAATTATGTAAGTCTCTTTAATTTTGTGACCTACAGAGGTGATTCTTCAGTCTCCTAAGGTAACATCACTCAGTCTTTCAGGTATAACCAGAATGCCTCCTTTCGCCCATCTGAAGTAAAAGACAGTGAGAGGACTAGTGGCTGCTTTCTACCACTCATCACTAGGACTTTAACTATGCAAAGCTTGATTTCTCTCTTTTCTCTTTATTGACTAAAGCAATCCAATACTTACCTTTCATAGGAAATCTACACTTAAGTATTCATTTCCTGTTACCAAAACAAACAAACAAACCAGCTATCCTTTCTCTTCCTTTATGCAAAGTATTTTGGGATGTAGAATTGAGAGTTGAGGAATACTGAGGACGTGTTCCAGTGGAGCCCTATTATTTGACCAATAAGAAAACAGGATGACAGCTGAGCCCAGCACCATCAATGGCAGAACCTCTGACTCCAGGCCTTCCCCTCACCCCTCAAGATTTCCGCAGCTATCAATGCCTTGCAATGACCTTGCACCCAATCAAAGGTATATGGGTTGATTAAAATATTCAGTGCTTACCAAGAAAGTCCTGCAGCCTGGTATTCTAGCCCCAGCTCTGCACTCACCATCTGTGTGACCTTGGATCTGTCATCTAACCAGTAAAAAATTTGTTTCTTCAGGGACTTTCCTGCTGCTCCACTGGCTAAGACTCTAATCCCCCAATACAGGGGGCCTGGGTTTGGTCCCTAATCAGGGAGCTAGATCCCACAGGCTGCAACTATGAGTGTGCAGGCTGCAACTAAAGATCCCACATGCTGCAAGAAAGATGAAAAATCACATGTGCTGCAACTAAAACTCAGTGCAGTTAAATAAATTTTTAAAAATCTGTTTCTTCATTAATAGAATTAGAGGTTGGACTAAGAGGATCATAAAATGTCAGAAGTCTAATCAACCTAAGGCAGATCATGGACCAAGAGAAAGCTGACTGCTGAATCAGCCCCACATGGGAATAAAAATTCATTCCAATACTGGGCTCTGAAGGTGAACTTTTTTCAGAAAGACACAGGAAGAGAGGAAACTGAGTCCCCTACAAAGCCATGTACTTACAAACATGACTCTTTTTCCTCTTCCTTCTTATATGAGCCCTTGATGCCTTCTGGTTTGCCTTTTAAAATCTTCTTAAAACTGGAACACACTGTGTTGACCATTTGAGTTTGCCCAATTTACTGAGGATGATCTTGGTTTACAAGATTTGTCCCAGCTTATTTATAGACTCCCCCCTCTTTTATCATCAAAATTGTTCCAGCATCAGCAAGGGACTCATAGAGAACAAAGAAAGCATTCCTACAAAACAACAAGATATAGGCAGATAATCCAGTAGGGAAAAGAAAAAAAAAATGAGCAAATGACTTGAGCAGGAACTTCACAAGGTAGACTATCCAAATGGCCAGCAAACAAATTCAAAGATATTCCACATCATAATCTTCAGGGAAATGCAAATTAAAGCCCCAGTTAGATACAACCACATACTGAAGAGAATGGCTAAAGGAAAAGGACATGATGGGAAAATAAAACATGGATAGGAAAGGATATGGAGCAACTGGAAGGCCCACACACCGCTGGTGGTATGTCAGCTGCCACAACTATTTTGGAAAACTATTTAGCAATCTCCACTAAAGCTGTACATTTGCATGTCCCCTGCCCCAGCAGATCTACTCCCGGGTAAATGCCAACAGAAATACATAAGACACGTCCACCTAAAGGCATGGATTAAAATGTTCATAGCAACTTTTCTATTTGAAAACCATGCAAAAGCTCATCAGTGGTTAAAAAATGTAGATGAATAGAATATGTGCACAGTGGGATATCAGAGACTACATGAAGCAGGAGGAATTTGCAGAATAAACTACACCCAGCAACATGGGTGAATCTCACAAACATAATGCTGAGTGAAGAAGGCAGACACAGATGATTAAATGTTCTATGATTTTGCATATACAAAGCACAAGAAAAGGAAAGCAAGGACCTCCCTGGTGGTCCAGTGGTTAAGAATCCGCCTGCCAATGCAGGGGATACAGGTTCAATCCCATCTGGGAAGATTCCACATGCCAAGGGGCAACTAAGCCCATGTGCCACGGTTACTGAAGCCCAAGTGCCTAGAACCTGTGGTCTGAAACAAAATGAGAAGCCTGTACACCACAGCTAGAGAGTAGCTCCTGCTGTCTGCAGCCAGAGATAGCCTGCGGACAACAACCAAGATCCAGCACAGCCAAAACCAAATTAATTAAAAATTTTAAATAAAACAGGAAAGCAAGGGTATGGTGTTCAAAGTCAGGATACTGGTTATCCTTGGGGGATCAGCACAAGGGAGCACAAAGGAGCTGTGGGGGTACTGGTGATGCTCTCTTTCCTGAGTTCTGTGAATGCGTTCAAACTGCAAATTTATAAGACTTCAATAAAAAGTCCAAAAATACTTTTTAAAAAGTATTCCAGCAAGTATGATAAATGTCACACCCTGTTATGGGCTGAATTGTGTCTCTGCAAAAATTCAAATATTGAAGTTCTACCCCAATAATTCAAATCCTAAAATATGATGCTGTTAAAGTGCTGCACTCAATATGCCAGCAAATTTGGAAAACTCAGCAGTGGCCACAGTCCTGGAAAAGATCAGTTTTCATTCCAATCCCAAAGAAAGACAATGACAAAAAATGTTCAAACTACTGCACAATTGCACTCATTTCATACACTAGCAAATTAATGCTTAAAATTCTCCAAGCCAGGTTTCAACAGTATGTGAACCGTGAACTTCCAGATACTCAAACTGAATTTAGAAAAGGCAGAGGAACCAGAGATCAAATTGCCAACATCTGCTGAATCATCAAAAAAGCAAGGGAGTTCCAGAAAAACATCTATTTCTGCTTTATTGACTACACCAAAGCCTTTATATGGTGGTGGTGGTAGTTTATTTGGTAAGTCATGTCAGACTCTTGTGACCCCATGGACTGTAGCCTGCCAGGCTCCTCTGTCCATGGAATTTCCCAAGCAAGAATACTGGAGTGGGCTGCTATGTCCTTCTCTAGGGGATCTTCCCAACCCAGGGATCGAACCCTGGTCTCCTGCATTTCAGGCAGATACTTTACTGACTGAGCTACAAAGGAAGCCCCTTTGATTGTGTAGAACACAACAAACTGTGGAAAATTCTTCAAGAGATGGGAATACCAGACCGCCTGACCTACCTCCTGAGAAATCTGTATGCAGGTCAAGAAGCAACAGTTAGAACTGGATATGGGAAAACAGGCTGGTTCCAAATTGGGAAAGGAGTACATCAAGGCTATATATTGTCACCCTGCTTATTTAACTTATATGCAGAGTACATCATGAGAAACGCTGGGCTGGAAGAAGCACAAGCTGGAATCAAGATTGCAGGGAGAAATATCAATAACCTCAGATACGCAGGTGACACCACCCTTCACTTATGGTAGAAAAGTAGAAAGTGAAGAAAAACTAAAGAGCCTCTTGATGAAAGTGAAAGTGGAGAGTGAAAAAGTTGGCTTAAAACTCAACATTCAAAAAACTAAGATTATGGCATCCAGTCCCATCAATTCATGGCAAATAGATGGAGAAACAATGGAAACAGTGAGAGATTTTATTTGGGGGGCCTCCAAAATCACTGCAGATGGTGACCATAGCCATGAAATTAAAAGACACTTGCTCCTTGGAAGAAAAGCTATGAGCAACCTAGACAGCATATTAAAAAGCAGAGATATTACTTTGCCAACAAAGGTTCGTCTAGTCAAGGCTATGGTTTTTCCTGTGGTCATGTATGGATGTGAGAGTTGGACTGTGAAGAAGGCTGAGTGCCGAAGAATTGATGCTTAACTGTGGTGTTGGAGAAGACTCTTGAGAGTCCCTTGGACTGCAAGGAGATCCAACCAGTCCATCCTAAAGGAAATCAGTTCTGAATATTCATCAGAAGGACTGAGGCTGAAGCTGAAGCTCCAATACTTTGGCCACCTGATGCAAAGAACTGACTCATTTGAAAAGACCCTGATGCTGGGAAAGATTGAAGACAGGAGGAGAAGAGGAAGACAGAGGATGAGATGGTTGGATGACATCATCGACTCAATGGATATGAGTTTGAGCAAGCTCCAGGAGTTGGTGAAGGACAGGGAAGCCTGGCGTGCTGCAATCCATGGGGTTGCAAAGAGCTGGACATGACTCAGCTACCAAACTGATTGACTCTAATAACACAGAATGTGACTGTTTGTATTTGGGGACAGTCTTTAAAGAGATAGTGATGACAGTGGGCCCTAATCCAATGACCAGGTATCTTTATAAGAGGAAATTAGGCCACATACAACACAGAGGGATGACCACAGGAGGACACAGTGAGAAGGCTGCCATCTGCAAGCCAGGAACAGAGGCTTCAGAAGACACCAAACCTGCTGTCCTCTTGATCTTGGACTTCTGCTCCCCAGAACCATGAGAAAATAAGCTATTGTTTAAGCCATACAGTTGGTGGTATTTTGTTACGGCAGCCCTAACAAACTAACTTAGCTATCCTCACTATTCTCTCCTTTTACGCTGGGCACTGTGATATAAACGACCAGCCCCTTCCATGCATCTTCTTTCCATCTTCAGCCTGACCTCTGTGATGGGACTTCTCTAACACTAGCATCTCAGATGGGTAGGTTGGAAACAAACAAGTCATTTTGTTATTTCAAATGAGGGAGCCAAAAGACGAAGACCGACTGACCTGTCCAAGACCCAGTTTGGGGCTTTACAAATTCAGTCCTCATGGTAACCTTGGAAGCTGGGTGTCATTCAATCCACGTAATAGACAGAAAGCACTGACCTGTCTAAAAACGTCAGCTAGATGGGCTGGGCCAGGCTTTGATCCTGGGTCTCTCTGCCTCCACCATCCTCACCCCTTCTGCCATACTCCAACTGCCCCAATGTGTATCTCAAAATAGTGACCTAGCAAGCGTTAGAGGAGATGGGTCATGTGCACAGGATGGAAGGTGAAAAGAGACCCTTCCAGCACTGGGTGTCTCACAATGAGCTGGCAGCGGTGATGGCAAACAGCCTCCTTTGAGTGACTCAATTAGAAAACAAAATAAAGCAGCGCTCATCACAATCACAATGGTCAGATGGCTGACCGTCTCTGTCTGTCTGTTCAGACCTTGGGTGCTGACAGCTCTGGACCCTGGCACAGGGAGCTGTCAGCTCTAAGTCATGGACATTTGCAGCCATGCCAATGACAACTTTCTTACTCTGTTAACCTGCTTTTTGAAAGACACTTCGGTAATGAGCTAAGGGAATTCACCTGAGCTCAGGGACCAGCTCAGCCAGCCAGCTCTGGACATGAGGTAGGAACTTGGAATGCTTCCAGGGGCAGCTCAGAGAGGAGCTGGGGTGCTGGGCTCTGGCCACATGAGAGCTGTGGCCAAAGGAAACCCACTGAAGAGGAAGAGAGGCACAGTAGCCTTTCTCGGTTGCCATGGAGAGTGGACATATCAAAAATGCAAAACCTGTGGTATGAGGAATTAAATAGGACCCACTGGTAACAGAGGAAGAAAGAGAGAAAGGAAAGGGGTGAGGAGACATCTCTGGGTGTGGGCAAGGGAAGAAAACTTGTTCCCAAGAGACATGGGAGGGTGGGCAGGGAAGATTTCAGGTGGAAGTAGGAACCCTCACCTCTCCCAACCCAGTCTGGGCCTTCCCTGTCTGGAGTAGAGGAACTGATCCCATCCAGTGGGAAAAGGAGGAGCTCAGAGCTTCACCAAGAGGTGAGATAGGGGCAATGGGGGTACAGTGTTTGCAGAGAACCTGGAGACAGTAGGGCCTCTGAGCTTCACCAACGCAGGAAACGCAATGGAGTAAGGGGGGAAGGTGGGAGTGGGGAAGGTGGGAGGAAGTGCTTGAGTGGGTAGCGGTGGCCCTGCCCCTCCCCAGAATGTCCCTGTCATGATTGTGCCATCTGAGGCCCTACTGCCAATATCATGAGACCAACTGTGTTGGAGCTGGGACTCTGGGGCTCAGGAAGGAACTGGTGATGTCAGGGGAGGGGTCCTGCACATAACAGCAGGCCACTTACTCCCAAGTACCTGGGAAACCCCTGAGAAATCTCCAGCTGGACAACTGCTCCCCCAGGCACCAAGAGCTCAAGGGTTTCTAAGGACCAGAACGAGACCATGGCTAGCTCAGAAGGGCCTTGAGCAGCACCCCAGCCCTGATACTATCTCCAACAGAGTTGTGCTTATCGAGCAGAACTTGTCCCTGCCCTAAAGGGATACATGAACTCAACTAGGCAGCAGGACACAGTCAAGCTGATGATGGGGGTGAAGTGCCCGTCTAAATCTAAACAGGGGCTGAAATGACAAGGAATGATCCAGACATTTATTCAGTCAAAACACACTGGTGCCAGGCACTGCCTGACCCGAACCCTGTGCCATGAGGGCCATGGGCCTCTGGCCCAAGTAGAGATTAATGATGGGGCCCAGAGCATCTTATGATCAGACAGTGGAGGGACCAGAGGACAAGGATGCCAGGGGAATTATGTGATGACAAGGCAGCCATAGATTGCGTGCACAGAGGGTAGAGAAGTGTGCCTCCTCCCTCCCAGCCCACCAGGAAAGGCACCAGCCATTCTTAAGGGCTCCCGGTCTCACATGGGAACAAGATGGGGTGTGCGGGACACTGCATGCTCAGGTGATTGAGCATCTGGGACACCTAAAGGGACAGAGCCCTGAGGCCCACACTGAGCTCTTCTACCTCTGTCCTGTTTCCTTGAGCTCTCTATGCCTCATCTGTAAAATGGGGCTAATGCTGCCTGCTACAAGGGTTCAGCCATTGGAGGCTGGAAGCCAGGGGGTCAGTTCCCTGCTGGGATGGAGCTTGGAGGTGCGGAGGCCTAGAGACTCTCACTACAGCCAAGCACAGAAGCGGCCTGCTGCAGAGACAGGACTCCTGCTTGCCCGAACTTTCACTGGCTTTTTCAGCCATCCTGCCCAATGCCTGAAAATGCTGCCACTGTGGCTGGCTGCTGAGGAAACACAGAACCCGATCCTGTTGCAAGGAGGTGCTGAGCCCTGTATAGGAGATGGTCTGTGTGTGTGCCCCAAGGTGGCTTACTGTGTGGTTGAGTTGACCTCAGGTTCAGGAGAATGTCTGCTGGGCTGCAGAACCCACACTGGAAACCCAGCACCCCAGAAAAGTACATGGTGGGGCTCAGTAGCCAGCTTATCACATCACAGATGCAAATATAGCCATTTCCCAAGGGACCGTGGATACTGCAGCCACCACCTGCAGGGGGCACTCTGGAGAGTGGGTGGCTGCATCACCACAAATGGGGTGCCCTCTGGCTGTAACACTTGCAGACTTCTGGGAAGCTTGGTGGGCACTCTTAGCTGATTTCTACCCCAAATCAAAGAGACACATAGGACAGGGCCCCCTAAACCGCCACTTACTGGTCCAGGGGCTGTTAGTGCCCTTGACCTCCCTCCACCTTCTAGAAGCCCACAGTTCCATGAGGACCTCAGTGGTGTGGGCAGACAGCCTGGCATTAAGTGAAGCTGGCCATTAAACACAATGAAAGGCTGGGCGAGGGTGATGCTAAAGATAAAGATAGAAGAGGACGGAGTTGGGTGGGGATGATCAGAAAATCCAGACATGCCCAGAGTCTGTGCCCCCAACCCCCATAGCCCTCCCAGTATGCTTCTCAGGTAGGGAGGGTGCTCTCTGTGCCCCTGGCTTGGGGATGGTGCAGTCCCCCTCCCAAGTTCCTCGCCTGGACCAGCCCCCTCAGCCCATCCTCCAGCAGCAGCCTCCACACAGCAGGCATCCATACAAGAAGTAGCTATATTGTACTTAACACTTTTTTTTCTCTTTGTCCCCATTTAGCCATAATAGAAGCTGTGTTCTCAATCTATTGTCACATTTATGATCCAGAAAGTCCTAATTTCCTGCAATAATCTTAAGTGACAATTCAAGGCTTAAATGTACTTTAACGTTTTGTAATGCTGCTAAGGCAACATCTCGAAATTGTAATACAGGCCCTGAAATTACTAGCCCGTGTGAAAGAGGGAATGAACAACTTGAACACGAAATGAAAATCTAGCAAATTGATCTAAGACTGAAATGATGAGGCTTAGTAAGTTTCAGTGATGTTGAGTGGGAGAATGCTGCGTGACTTTTGTCAGGTGGCCACATGGCCTGGCTGGTGGAACAGACATTTAACTTAAGGAATGCCTTCTTTTTCCACCTTTCTGATTATTCAAGGAGGAGACAGCCAAAATCTGCTCACCCGGATTTTTCCAGGGTGAGAGAGGTAGGGACACATTGCAGGGGAACCAACCCCCACTCCTGAACAAGGAAGAGAATTTGAGGAAAGAACCATAGTAGGTATTAGAGGGGGGTGGGGCAGCATCAAACCGGAGAGAGCCTACTTCCAGCTTCCTACTTCCAGAGGTGGTTCTTTGTTAATTCCATCCATTTGTGTCAATGCTCACTCAGTGCTTTTGTCTGATGTATTCCCAGCACTGCTTCTAAGAACAGATGAGAACCCCAGGGCTGAGAGAGGTTAAGTCTTGGCCTTGTCCACAGAAAAAGTTGTGTGGCCTGGGTTTGAACTCATGCTGAATTTCAAAGCTTATGCTCATGTTTTACCGTAGAGAAAATAAGAAGTTTTAGAAAGTCTTCAGTTAGATAAAGCTTTCTTTAAAAGTAATAATAACAACCTAAACAACAAGTGAAAAGATAAACTGGGAAAATATCTCCTATACATCTGGCGAACAACACCCAATATGTGTGAGTGTGTTCAGTTGCTCAGTCATGTTGGACTCATTGCAACCCTATGGACTGTAGCCTGATGGGCTCCTCTGACCATGGGATTCTCTAGATAAAGAATACTGGAGTGGGTTGTCATTTGCTCTTCCAAGGGATCTTCCCAACCAGGGGACTGAATACACATGTCTCGCATCTCCTGCATGGCAGGCGGTCTTTACTGCTGAGCCACTGGGGAAGGCCAATACCCAGTGTAAAAATAACTCTTAGAAATCAATAGGAAAATAGCAGTAGTACAAAAGTAAGGTGGACAAATGACACAAATAGGCAAAATTAATGGCAGTAAATATACCAAAAACTAATGGAACTTTACCTATCTATCTATTTATATATATATATATATATATAAAAGATCAGAACAATAATTAAATCTCATTTTTGCCCTTCACAATGGTTTGAAAGGTTGGTAATATATAGCATTAGTGAGGTTCCAGTATGAAAATAGCAAATAGATGGGGAAACAGTGGAAACAGTGGCTGACTTTATTTTTCTGGGCTCCAAAATCACTGCAGATGGTGATTGCGGCCATGAAATTAAAAGATGCTTACTCCTTGGAAGGGAAGTTATGACCAACCTAGACAACATATTAAAAAGCAGAGACATTACTTTGTTAACAAAGGTCCATCTAGTCAAGGCTATGGTTTTTCCAGTGGTCATGTATGGATGTGAGAGTTGGACTGTGAAGAAAGCTGAGCACCGAAGAATTGATGCTTTTGAACTGTGGTGTTGGAGAAGACTCTTGAGAGTCCCTTGGACTGCAAGGAGATCCAACCAGTCCATCCTAAAGGAGATCAGTCCTGGGTATTCATTGGAAGGACTGATGTTGAAGCTGAAACTCCAATACTTTGGCCACCTGATGCGAAGAGCTGACTCATTTGAAAAGACCCTGATGCTGGGAAAGATTGAGGGCAAGAAGAGAAGGGGATGACAGAGGATGAGATGGCTGGATGGCATCACCAACTCAATGGACATGGGTTTGGGTGGACTCCGGGAGTTGGTGATGGATAGGGAGGCCTGGTATGCTGTGGTTCATGGCGTCTCAAAGAGTCGGACATGACTGAGCGACTGAACTGAACTGGAGTATGAAAATGGGGAGAATTCACTTCCATTCACTGTTGAAAGAGAAAATCTATTCAACTTCCCTCGGAGGCCACTTTGTAATATCCTCTAAATCCAAAGGCATACACTATTTCCCAGGAACTCCATCTCTAGGAAGAGATCTTTAGGAATTCTAAGCCACAAAAATACTTACTCAAATGTGCAAGTACTTTATTTTTTTTTTTTGCAAGTACTTTAGTAAAAGAAATTTTGCTGCCAGAAAAAAATCTTACAACCCAAATATCCAGCAACAGAGGATTCTTAATAATTATGGTACATCCACACATGGCTGCTAAACAAATGAGACAATTCTGTATTCATGAAATGGACCCAAGACTACACTGCACTGTGAAGTAGAAGAAAGGAATCCACAAAACAAGAGTTTGCGCTATTAGAAAAAAAAAATCAAAGAAATGTGTCTGTGGATGGGTGTGAATTTGTGTTTGTACAGAGAAGCCTCTGGAAGAAGAGGCATGAGACTCAACAGTAGACACCAATAATAGAAGAATTAGGAGAGGAGAAGGGAACCTCAGTTTTAACTTTCTATACTCCTATGTGCTTTATTTTTTAGAGCAACCTCACTGGGAAAAATAGAATATTCTCTGAGAAGATGGTAAAAAGAAATTCTAGATTGATGTATGGTAGAACTGAAATGATTGCAGCCATGAAATTAAAAGACGCTTACTCCTTGGAAGGGAAGTTATGACCAACCTAGATAGCATACTGAAAAGCAGAGACATTACTTTGGCAACAGAGGTCTGTCTAGTCAAGGCTATGGTTTTTCCTGTGGTCATGTATGGATGTGAGAGTTGGACTGTGAAGAAAGCTGAGTGCCGAAGAATTGATGCTTTTGAACTGTGGTGTTGGAGAAGACTCTTGAGAGTCCCTTGGACTGCAAGGAGATCCAACCAGTCCATTCTAAAGGAGATCAGTCCTGGGTATTCTTTGGAAGGAATGATGCTAAAGCTGAAACTCTAGTACTTTGGCCACCTCCTGCGAAGAGTTGACTCACTGGAAAAGACTGATGCTGGGGGGATTGGGGGCAGGAGGAGAAGGGGACGACAGAGGATGAGATGGCTGGATGGCATCACTGACTCGATGGACATGAGTTTGAGTGAACTCCAGGAGTTGCTGATGGACAGGGAGGCCTGGTGTGCTGCAATTCATGGTGTTGCAAAGAGTCGGACACGACTGAGCGACTGAACTGAACTGAACTGAGAACTGAAATGCTGCAGAGAAGCAGTGAAGAAACCCAGTCTCTCCCCTCAAGGAGCTGGTACTGGATCAAAAACTGACTTGCATTTAGAGACAGACAACCCTACCATAGGGGATCCTAAAAACAGAGAATAATGAAGACCCATGGCCAGAGAGAACCACTGCATTCTTCAGAAGGTCAGGGGGAAAGTGAAAAGCTGAAAAAAGTTTCTTAGAGAAGATGATATACTCCCAATGGGCTTTGAGGAAGAAGTAGGATTTTGCTGGTTGAAAAGGAAGAGGAGTCCAGGAGAGGAGGACAGGAGCCAGGGACTGAGCTATAGAGAGTGACATTTCGTTGAGCAAAGTCAAGAGGATACTCATTCCCTGGTCCAGACCCTGCTACAAATATCAGAGCACCTGCCCAGCTTTAACTATACAGCAAGGATGCTGCAGGTGGAGGGGAGGGGTAGGCCAGGGTCACTTGGCATAGGGAAGGCTGGCCCTGCCAAAGGAACCCATGGAGGCTAGCCTAGTCCATCGCCAACCTCTCTGGCTTATGCTAAGGTAAAGTGGGGGTGGGACTTCTCTGACCTTCCTTTCCCTTGGCCTTCCCTCCAAAATCTCCTCTCTGTACTCCTTTCTTGGGTCCCCAAGTTCTCTCTTCCCCTCGCCTTCTTCTACACTCAAACCCTGCCACTGCAAACCTCAATGGCTTTACCATGTGGTGACAGACGCCCCCTTGGCTGTAAGGATGCTGGATGAGAACAGAATGCTGGGGAGTAGAGCATGTCTGGGCCAAATCCTGGGTCTGCCCCCTTTCTGGTTGGGCCAAGAACAACAACTTCTTGCTCATTTTCTCATCTGCAAACTGTAATAACACCACAAATCTCATAGGCTTATTGCAAGAATGATAAATAATAATTGAGGGCAGACCTAGCTCAGAACTCAACCTATACCAAACTCTCAACAAATAGTGACTCTTCCCTGGCTAGAAGTGGGGGAGCAGCGGACATGGACTGACAAAACCAGGGTTCAGTAGAAAGATCCTAGAAAAGGGTTTGGAAGGCAGAGGGCTTTCTCAATTTCTGTGAATCCCACCATGATAATTTGATGTGTTAAAGGATCCAGGCTGGGGCTAGGATGAGACAAGGAAGGTGCCTAGGGCACAAAATATAAGGAGGCACTGGCTCTCAGAACCAGGCGAATGCAGAGTCAGCATCAGAGAGTGAGTGCCTCCTTCCATTTTCCATCCTAGCTGCCTCACTTACCTTACTCTAGTCTTGGTTCAGGCCAATAACGGTGGCTTAGAAATGAATCTCTTAGCAGCTAGATTTGAATTATACAGAGATACTGTTTGGGGGAGATACAAGCAACTGACTCCTGCCCTAGCTGGGCAGATGTGCTTATTTGGAGTAGGAAGTGCAGTTACAAATAGGGACTTACCAGGCCTAGAGCAACAGCTGGCATCTACAAGGGCCAGATCTGACTGGTTAATTGGCCTTACCTGCCTCCCTGCAATTCTCTGGTCAGCTGGCATTAACACAACCCAGGATTGCTCTTTAATAAAGTAGGCTCTGTTAGGAGCTGCCCCGCCACCTGACTTATATCTCATTGTGATGGACCTGAGTTTTCAGATGGGAAGGAAATATGTAATGATGCCTTCAAGAAAGGCATACAAGTTGAAGATAGCACCAAAGAAGGGGAAGGCCTCCAGGTGACTGAAGGAAGGAAAGTCACTTGCCTGTGGGAGATGAGGTATTCTGGGGAAGTGCTGTGCAGAATTTCATTCAGCTTTCAAATGTGAGCAGTGTAGGTCTCTGAGTTGTGAGCTCATGGCTGAGTTATCACAGTTCCTGATGACAAATCATGAAAAACATATTTTTCCCAAGCTCTTTCCAGGTTCCTGAAGATAAAATTAAACCCATGATATCTGAGGATACCTGAGGACTTAAGAAGGCACTCAAGTTTTGAAACAGCAAAACAACAGGGCTGGAGTGGGGAAAGGGGAAAATGAGGAGATCCAGGAAGGGAAGTGATGCGTGGGTCCAAGAAGAGGTTTCAAAATGGAAAGCAAAGTTTAATTCTAGAAACAAAAGAATGCAAAAGAAGTTGTGTTGTTTTGTTTTTTTTATAAATTAAGGTAAGTGGTCTTGATTCTTAGAACAAGAAAAGTATCTATCCTGGATTTTCTGGAGCTGGGGCTTAAGACAATGATTTAAGAAAGCTACACTGGACACTGTGACTTCAGATGGATGAAGAGAGATTAGGAAGAATTGACAGCAAAAGGAGCTTCTGGACAAAGGGAAATTCACACACTGAACTAAGGCATCAGTTTCGGCTTATAATTCTGCAGCACAGGTACCGTAAGTTTCTGTGTGTGCTTGCGGGCATGCTAAGTTGCTTCGCTCATGTCTGACACTTTGCAACCCCATGGACTGTAGCCCACCAGGTTTGTCAGTATCCAGGGAATCTCCAGGCAAGAATAATGCAATGGGTTGCCATACCCTCCAGCAGGGGATCTTCCCAACCGAGAGATCGAACCCACATCTCTTAGTTTCCTCTATTGGCAGGCAGGTTCTTTACCACTAGCGCCATCTGGGAAGCCCACATTGAGTTACTACTAATGTCATTCCGCAGGGACCTGTTCCATACAGCAAGAACACTTCACTCGTTACCTTTGTTAGGTGTCTATTAAGAGGCAGGCACTGTGTGAAACACTGGGGATACAAATATAAAAGATGAGATGTTTGACCTTAAGGACATCACAGGCTAGTGTGAAAGATAAGTAACTCAGTGACTTCAGTGGACCCTGATACTGATGAGGGCCACGCTTCTGTATCTAGATAAGGATGGGAGGAAGAGAGCAAGGATTAGGATAAGAACAAGGATGATGATAAACTAACATTTATGCAGTGCTTATGATATGCCACGCCCTGTGCAAAGTGATGGTGATACAGTAATGAACACTAGAGAGTCTCTGCCTTTGAGGTTCAACAGAGAAGACAAACACATAGATAAGCAATTTCAGCTTATGTCCTAGGGTTGTTTTTAATTACCTCAGATGACAGGCAATTTCCACTTTCTCCATCCGATCTCAGAGAGATCAGTGAAATTTTCTGAAAGAGGAGTTTAAGCTGATGTATGAAGGGGGCATGAGTCTTTACCTAAGCAAAATGCAGATAGGTACCCACCCTACTGGGTAGGTACAGTAGCACCTAGAAAATCTCACACAATAAAAGAGTTCTTTAAAAGTTTTACAGACATGTTTGTTACCCTTGCACAAGTGTCTATCTGGAATGTGACAAAGCTGGAGCAGGTAGCAAATGCAACAAGATAAGAAAAATACAGGAAGTGAAGAAACAAAACTCTCATTCACAGACTACATGACTATATACAAAAAACCCAAAAGCTTCTACAGGGAAACCATTCAAATTAATAAGTGAATTTTGCAAAGTCCCTGGATATAAAGTCAATTTTTAGATGGATAATCTGCAATAGCAATTTTTTAAAAAAATCAATACTTAGGAATAAATCTTAAAAAATTCAGCAAGACCACACACTAAAAATTATAAAACATTAATGAGAGAAATTATAGAAAGCCTAAATACAAAGGCCTACGCCATATTCATAGATTAGGAAACTCAAGGTTATACAATATAAATTCCCTTCAAATCAATTTAAGATCAATCAAAATCCCTGCAGATGTTTTGTAGACATTTACAAGCTGATTCTAAAACTTATACAGAAATCCAAAGGGCTAAGATTAGTCAACATAATCTTGAAGATGAGGAGCAAAGATAAGTGACTTATACTATAAGATATCATGACTTATTATAAAGTTTTGATACTTAAGACCACGTGACTGTAGCAGGAAGACAGACAAACTAGCCCACAAAACAGAAAAGAGGATCCAGAAATACACTTACACATAAATGGTCACCTGATTTATAACAAAGTGCTATTTTGAAGAAGTGGGTGAAGAATGGAGTTTTCAATACATTTTTGATGATCTCCAAATGGCAAAAATAAATCTTGTGCCTAATCTGAAAACGTACACAAAAATCAATTCCAGAAGAGTTACAGATCTAAATGCAAAAGATAGCTTTTAGAAGCAAGCATAGAAGAGAACCCTCATGTCCTGGAGAAAGCAATGATTTCCTTGCAGGAACTGATTAGAACAGAAACTATATTTTGTTTTGATATAAAACAAAAACAAAAACCACAGGGCAGGAAATTAAAAATGCATCTCTCATGTTAGCAAAGAACAAACCAACCAGGACTGGTGTGAGGATCAAAGGAGCTAGAGAGAGAGCAAAGAGTAATTCAACTCTAGGAAGGAAGGGATGCTAAGGAAAGTGCAAATGAGGTTTAGGTCTTGCTTCCTGGAGCAAAAAAACTGTCTGGCTTGATTTTTTAAAGCTCAGGCTAGAGCTTGTCCATGGTGATTTAGGAAAGTCAGTACAGGGCACTGCAACACTGGGTGGATGGAGAGAGATGCTGGAGCAATCACAAGCAGAATCAGCTTCTGGGCAAAGGGAGATGCTGAATTCAGTGTGCCTTCAGGCTGGCAATTCTGCAATATAAGTATGGTATGTAGATGAGAAGCTCAGTTTGGGTCATGGGGTATCAGTTGATTCAGCATGATAAATGTGATGCCTCAAACACTTCACTAACTGCCTCTGGGGAAAAGCAATATAAGATACTTGCTACTTGTAGATGCCCAAGGAAGGACATTACTTAGAACGAATGCAAGTTCAATTTCAATAACTCAGGCACCATGTGCTTGAGGCCACAAGGAGCCTGGGTGTTCTGAGGGTAGAAAGGCTTTATTAGATAATGTTTCTTAGAGAAGGTATGCTTTGAGCCATGTCTTGAAGGAAATGCCTGTTTTTACAAATCGGTATACTAGATCTTCAAGCAGCTTTTGGAACAATTTCATGGAAGAAAATTGTTCATAACAACCAAGAGTTGGATGGAAAAGCTTAACTAAGTCAAGATATGTAAATGGCTTAGTCTCTCCCCAGTGTTCTGGGGCTTACTGATATCTCACCTAAACTTTCACTTGCTCTGCCATTTAAGTTAAACAACTAAATCAAGTGATAGACTGTTTTCAGAAGATAGCAACGGGAAAGAGTGCTTTACCAGAGTTAACTCTCAACTTGCCAACTTGGCCATCCATCTTCACTCCCTGGCATGGTTGGGAATCTGACAGCCAAGCAAAGAGCTCTAATAAATCTAGAAGACAGTCCTTCTGCAGCCTTTTAGGTTGTGAACAAAGAAAAATCAGGGGATGCAGCCAGTAGTGAAGCAAGCTGGAAGCGACAGATTTTCCTGCACCGTGTTCTCCTTTAAGGAATTAAGACGGGGCACTTTGCCCAGATGTGGAACATAGGAAGCTGAGTGCTTCAAGATCCCACAGACTGTGCTATGGTAAAATAAATAGTGTGGCACAGACTGGCTACCTGCCCACAGGGAGCCACATTTCTCAGCCTCCCTGGAGAACAGGTATGGCCATGTGATCTAGTCAATGCCATGAAAGCAGAAGTGACTGCATCTCCTCCAGTACTGGCCCCAGAAGTTTCCCACACCTACCAGTCCTACTGGGCTTCCCAGGCGGTGCTAGTGATAAAGAACCTCCCTGCTGCCAGTGTAGGAGATGTAAGAAATGTGGGTTCAATCCCTGGTCTGGGAAGATCCCCTAGAGAAGGAAATGGCAACCCACTCCAGTATTCTTGCCTGGGAAATTCCATGGACAGATGAGCCAGGCAGGCAGCAGTCCAGGCTGGACTATTGCCTGGCAGGCAATAGGGGCACAGAGTCAGACACGACTGAAGTGACTTAGCACGCATGCACTACTTATACTAAACCCACCACTATCTTCCTCCTTCTGTCCTCTGATTCAGATGAACTCAGCACCTTAGGAGCCATGCGTTGACTGGATTATGCCAGAGCCCCAAGGAAGGATTCTGGATTTATGAGTCATCATTTGGGGATGCCTCCTGACAAGAACATCTACTTCAGATTTTTCATTAGTGAAAAATAAACTTCTATCAAGACACCATACATGATACATTTTGGAGTTGTTATAGCCATTAACGTTATCTTAATTGATCCAAAACGTTCCTTCATGATGACTATGTCTTGAACACTTGGGTGATTTGACAGCTTGATATTGAAGCCAAGTCTGTTATGGACCAGTTAGCCACTGAACAAAAGAACAAAACAAACCACAAGGAGCAGATAAGCATTTAGTCCCTATATGGACCTGCCAGAGGGTCTGTCACCACAAGGGGAAGTATTCCCATTTATTCAACAGGCCAGTAAGACTAGGGGAGGCTGATAATCAGATCGTTACCAGAAAGGCAATGAGTTATGATAGAATCGCTAATAGAGTCTTCCAAAATCAGGAAAGGCTTTCCTGGAAAGGGGTGTTTAAACCAAGCCTAGATGTGTGGACAAGCAGATACCAGCCCTGCACAAGGCCCTCCGTAATGAGCAATCGCATGCCAGGAAAATGCCATCACAAGTGCTAATGGATTCCACCTGCTCACCTCCAGAACGGCCCAGCTTAGCAGCAGAGGGAGCTAATGGCTGCTTAAAGGTGAGCTGACCCCAGACGCCCACATGGCCCAGAAATGAACATCTGTGCAGTAGAAGTGGAGATGAAGGCAGAGTAAGGGGAAAGGGTGCAGCATCACAGAACAAGTAATCAGGACTTGCACTAAATTAAAGAGCTGGAAGGTCAAGCTAGCTAGTATAGCCAGAGGTGACTCTGGAGAGAGACTCCAGAACAAGGACACAAACGAAGTGCTCCTAAGACCAGGCTGAAACGCACAGCCTTCCTCCTGTCAGGGCGGTAGGAAGGGAGGACTGGAACCCAACAGACCTGAGTGTGTCAGTGGCAGAGCAAGAACAGAGGGTATCTTGGCAGACAGTAGTGATGGGGCCCCAGTAGGAGGCACTGCAGTACTTCTGACAGGGGATGAGGAGCTGAACTCACTGAGAGGGCTCAAGGACTCTGGCATTCAGGGCACCAGGGGCTCCCACTGCCGGAGAGAGGCTGCAAGGGGCAGTTTATAAACTATGCTAGACCTAGGTACCAAATCCAAGCCAGGCTTCAACAGTACACAAACCATGAACTTCTAGATGTTCAAGCTGGATTTAGAAAAGGCAGAGGAACCAGAGATCAAACTGACAACAGCCGTTGGACCATAGAAAATGAAAGAGAATTCCAGAAAACATCTACTTCTGCTTTATTGACTATGCCAAAATCTTTGACTGTGTGGATCACAACCAACTATGGAAAATTCTGAAAGAGATGGGAATACCAGGCCACCTGACCTACCTTCTGAGAAACCTGTATGCAGGTCAAGAAGCAACAGTTAGAACCAGTTATGAAACAACAGACTGGTTCCAAATTGGGAATGGAGTATGTCAAGGCTATATTTTGTCACCCTGCTTATTTAACTTATAGACAGAGTACATCATGAGAAACGCTGGGCTGGATGAAGCACAAGCTGGAGTCAAGACTGCCAGGAGAAATATCAATAACCTCAGATATGCAGATGATACCACCCTTATGGCAGAAAGCAAATAACTAAGGAGCCTCTTGATGAAAGTGAAAGAGGAGAGTGAAAAAGTTGGATTAAAACTCAACATTCAAAAAACAAAGATCATGGCATCCAGCCCCATCACTTCATGGCAAATAGATGAGGAAACAATGGAAACAGTGAGAGCCTTTATTTTTGGGGGCTCCAAAATCACTCCAGATGGTGACTGTAGCCATGAAATGAAAAGATGCCTGCTCCTTGCAAGAAAAGCTATGACCAACTTAGAGAGCATATTAAAAAGCAGAGACATTACTTTGCTGACAAAGGTCTGTATGGTCAAAGCTACGGTTTTTCTAGCAGTCATATATAGATGTGAGAGTTGGACCACAAAGAAGGCTGAGGACTGAAGAATTGATGCTTTCAAACTGTGGTGTTGGAGAAGACTCTTGAGAGTCCCTTGGACTGTAAGGAGATCCAACCAGTCAATCCTAAAAGAAATCAGTCCTGAATATTCATTGAAGGACTGATGCTAAAGCTGGAACTCCAACACTTTGGCCACTTGACAGGAAGAGCTGACTCATTGGAAAAGACCCTGATTCTGGGAAAGATTGAAGGCAGGAAGAGAGGGGGAAACAGAGGATGAGATGGTTGGATGGCATCATGCACTCAATGGACATGAGTTTGAGCAAGCTCCAGGGGATGGTGGACAGGGAAGTCTGGTGTGCTGCGTCCATGGGGTTGCAAAGAGTTCGACATGACTGAGCGACTGAACAACAATGACAACCCATGATATGGCAGTAAATGCAGGACGAGAAGGTGATGACAGAGGATGAGATGGTTGGATGGCATCACCAACTTGATGGACATGAGTTTGAGCAAGCTCCAGGAGTTGGTGATGGACAGGGAAGCCTGGGGTGCTACAGTTAAGGAAGTCAAAAAAGTCGGACACGACTGAGCAACTGAACTGAACTGATGTATCAAATCCAGTTGCATCCCTGCATACAAGTGACTTCATCCCTTTAAGTTTTCCCATCTGTAACAACTGAGCTAATGCCATCCTTCCCCAAGTTTTCTATGAGCTAACACACACAAAGCACACGGCACAAAGCTTGGCACGCAGTGAGTGCCCAGTAAAGAGCAGCTCTTGGTATTGTGATCAGGGAAAGTGCCTGGCCTGACTAGAGGGGCAGGGGGTACAGGCAATAAAGAGGAAAAGCCAAATCTACCTCCTCCCTTCCAACTTCACACCTACTATCTGAGCTGAGTACAACACATGTGACCTAAGGATCCCATGGCCTGGGTACCTCAAATCTATCCTCTGCTGTCATATGCCTCCCACTCCCACAGCTGAATTTCAAAGAAAACATCCCAGGCGCCTTAGTACAATGACACACAATGGAAAACATCTCTAGCCACTCTCCAACAACAGCACCACCACTTCTATTTTTTTACTTGTTTATCCACCTATTTATTTATTTTGAAGATCAGTTTGGCCCCTAGGATGCTGGCTGGCCTCCTGAAACACCACTGAGAGAGAGATCAATCATGAAAACACAGCCCTGCACGAGGCCCTCAGTAATGAGCAACTGCATGCCAGGAAAACGCCATCATAAGCGCTGGTGGATTTCACCTGCTCGCCTTCGGCATGGCCCAGCTTAACAGCAGGAGGGAACTAACGGTTGCTTAAAGGTGAGCCGACCCCAGATGCCCATGTGGCTGAGAAATGAACACCTGCACGGTCTGTGGGTCTCCTAGTCCTCGCGCCCACTGCTCTGTTTCTCGGGATGCAGGGATGTGCAGGAGCGGCAGTCAGCCCAGCAGTACCTACTTAGCGATGGCCCGCGAGGCCGAATGCCAGCCGGTGACAGGCCCACTCAGCAGGCCGGTGTTTGAACTATAAACAGCCATTTGACAGATGACAGGGTTTTCTAGAGCTGAGTCAAAAAGGAAACAGTGGGATGGAGACCTACAGAGGAGAGAGCCTGACAGCCAGGAGCTGACAAAATTGGGTCTGGAAATGATAGCAACCAGGGGATGTGTGTGATCAGAAGACGTGTGTGTGGGCCTCTCTCTAGGACAGCTGGGGATGTGTGGCACATGCAATGAATTTGTTCAACAATCGAACTGTTCTGACTGGTGGCTCGGACAAGCCCTGTCTCTGCTGCCCACTCTCTTTGGAATTGATTTCAAGCATCAGGCTTTACATTGTCATCACTGTTGTTGTTATTATATTATTTTAAGTGTAATGACACTGCAGATGCTGAAAATCAAACTGAACAAATGCATCCCTGTCAGCCAATGACCTTTTCTTTTTAAGGGATGGGCATTTTTTTTTTTCTCTCCTTAAATCACTGATCTTCCAGTGGGGGAAAAGTGGAAGATATAACTGCATGAAACTGTATATCATATTTCTCCTCTCTGGAGGTTTCATTAGAGGCCCCAAACCAGAGAATTGCTCTGCTACCTCTTGCCTTCTCTTCCAGCTATTTCTGGGTTTTAATAATTATTCATTAATTGCACACGATGATAAGATCCTCACTGTTTTGAAACATTCTCCCTCTGGCCTCCATACTATTAAATACTCTGATTGCCTGCCAAGAGCGTAAAATTAAAAATCAAAGCACTACCTCTGAAAGGTTTAATATGTGCCATATTGAAAGAGTTTCTGCAGCTTACAGCCATTTTATTGCCTCAGCAGCTCAAGGGAAAGTACAGCTCTATGTTGAAATTGTTCTCCTTTGAAACATAAGTCAACAGGACCAGCACTGGGGGAATTTTGCTCACAGCTGTTGTCTCCTCTGGATGAGTAGCTTGTTTCTCCAGATAAAATTCGCCTCTTGCTGATCTCAGACCTCAAGGAGAACTTCAGCCTGTGATAGAGAACCTCCCCCCAGGTTCTTTAAATTATACACAAGCATTGATTCAAAAGGGTGAATCCTACTCTGACTGGCCCCTGAGGCCATTAGAAATAAAACCCACAAACATTTTCCTATAAAGCCTGCAACTCTTTTCCCTGTAATTCTGGGTTTCCTACTCTGTTAAGGCAGAGCAAGAGATTGATGTTATGGTCCCCCCCCCCACCTACATAAATTTTACACAGGGGTTCATTCAATATAGGGTGAATGCATGAAAAATGAAAGAAGGAATACATATAGAAACTTTGCAAAGGACAGGAAAAGGACAAGCTAGAATTTCTAAGCAAAACAAAATAAAACTAACATCTTGCAAATTTTGCAATTACTGTCACCCACTGAAATCTACAGCCCAGAGCAAGCTAATGCTTAAGATACAAAATGAGACCCAAATCACTTTTTCATGCATATACTCTCTGCTTCCTTTTCATTCTCACCATGGAAGCTCTCATCCACGCCGCCACCAGCCTTTCAATAACTTTTTCAAATAAGGAGTTAGTAGGGAAAATATACATTGAGACCAGAGCAAGGTCCTACTGAACTATCTTGCCTAGATGGAGGCAAACTGTGGCCTCGGGAAGGGAGAGGCCGCCTTCTGTGCATTCATTGCACCCACTTCTTTCACCTCCCCCCAAGGTGATCCTGAAATTTCATAAGGAAAAATGGGCTCCAGGATCTCAGGAAAGACTTGATGGTTAAACATGATCATTTTGGCTGACCAGAGAGAAAAGGTGGGATGATAGAGTGATCTGGAACATAAGGACAGAAATGGAGAGGAAATTGGGCATCCACTGGATTTGTATTAAATTTGAACTGTTCAAACCTTTCATTGTTTCCCCTACCAAAAGAAAAAACTCAAATTCCTGGATCCAAGAGCCCTATTGATGAGCCATGAGATCTCTAAGGTCCCTCGAAACTCTTCCAACTGGCCAAGACAAATCCCCAGAACTCTCTGAACAAGCTTGTGAATGTGCTCAGGGCTCTTCTCCTGCTGTGAATATCCCTTTTACTCTGTTACTCAGGTTCTCCAGAGAGACAAAACTAAAAGAATCTGTAAATATATAAGAAAAAGACTGATTTTTAAAGAACTAGCTCAAGTGATTGTGGGGGATTGATGAGTGGTGAGCCTAAAACCTCAGGAGAGAAACGAGAAGGCTAGAGGACTCAGCAAAGAGTTATACTTTGAATCCAAAGGCAGTCTGTGGAAGAACTAGGAAAAGCAGATGTTGCAAACAAAGTCTGGAGGCCATCTGCTGGAGAATTCCCTCTTGCTCAGGGAACACCATGCTTTTGTTCTCTTCAGTCCCTCTCCTGATTAGACAAGGCCGACCAAACACTGGGGAGGGCAATCTACTCTTCTCAAAGCCAACTGTTTGTAACTCTCATTGCCAAAGCGTCCTCACAAACAACCAGAATAATGTTTTATCAAATATGAGCACTGCAATCTAGACATGTTGAGACAAAAAATTAACCATCACAGCCTTGGTGTATGGATTTGCTCATAGCTCTTGTCTTACTATGAATACCTTTTCCACTTTCCCCACCTACTCCAAATTTTGCCCTTGCTTCAAAGTCAAGCTCACATCTCTACTCCTGTCAGGGTCTTTCCTGGTGGAGGTCAGGGTAAAGCCCCCTAAGTGAGCTCCAGTCACACCTTCTGTCTGGACTTCCTATTTTGGGTTTATCTCACATGGCTAAAAACAATATTACTCTCTAGGACCAAAGTCTAAGTATCCATATCCTAGGTGCAGGCACTTCTCACATTGGGCAGCAAGACATGCGTGCATGCTAAGTTGCTTCAGTCGTGTCTGACTCTGTGTGACCCTATGGACTGCATGCTGCCAGGCACCTCTGACCAAGGGCTTCTCCAAGCAAGAATACTGGAGTGGGTTGCCATGCCCTCCTCCAGGGATTCTTCCCAACCCAGGTATCAAACCTGTGTCTCTTACGACTCCTGCAGTGGCAGGCAGATTCTTTACCACTAGCGCCACCTGGGAAGCTGGGTTTAAGGAATACTTGTCAACTATTTATCATGCATGCACTTTTTATCATGTCTTCATTTGGGAAGTCCTGAAAACAGCGGGACACAGGTACCCTGCTGGCAAATGAAGGCTGCTGAACACCTATGAAGGCGAGTGTTCAAATGGATATAGACACTTTGGGACTCAAGTTCTATCGAGTAAAACTATAAGGCTCACAACAGTGTAAAGCAGCTATACTTCAATAAAAAAAATTAAATTAAAAAAAAAACCTATAAGGTTCCATTTCAGTTGCTGAGTGCTGCAGAGCATACCATTCCCAAATTTAATGGCTTAACATGAAAACCATTTTAACTCATTACTGACTACAGGATTTTTGCAGAAACGAATGCCTGTGGCTTGTGATTTCTGTTTTGGCCAGTCAAAAATTAATTCTGTCATTTCACTAACACGTTGCGAGTTATTACATTCAATAGTTACACCTGAAACACCTGTAGCGTCTTCTAGTTTTCATGAAATATTGTCTTCAATCCCCTCTTCTGTAGAAGCAAAGCGGCATTCTCCAGCACTGTGTTTCATTTTCACTTTCTGTATCAGAATCAATCACTAAGGATGTTCACATTGTCTGAATCAGAAATATGTTCTGAAGAACTGTCATCTTCTCAGACACTAGTATATATGTCACTCAGACAATCAGAGAAAGCATTTGCATACAATTCACTGAAAACTTCTTTACTCAACATTTCCTGATGCATTGTTTTTGAAAATTTTACATTTATAATATACACAGTGAAAGTGAAAGTTGCTCAGTCATGTCCGACTCTTTTGACCCCATGGACTATATAGTCCATGGAATTCTCCAGGCCAGAATACTGAAGTGGGTAGCCTTTCCCTTCTCCAGGAGATCTTCCCACCCCAGGGATTGAACCCATTGAACTGAATTTAATTGAATTCAATTCAGGGATTGAATCCGCATTGCGGGCAGATTCTTTACCAGCTGAGCCACAAGGGAAGCCTAAGAATACTGGAGTGGGTAGCCTATCCCTTCTCCAGCAGATCTTCCTGACCCAGGAATTGAACCAGGGTCTCCTGCATTGCAGGGGGATTCTTTACCAACTGAGCTATCAAGGAAGCCCCCTAATATACACAAGGTTGGAGTAAAAACCTAACAGAGCAAAATGTGAATGATAACAATAATCATAAATTGTATAATGAACCCTTGATCAACGGTAAGCTCTAACAGCTTCACACAGTGATGGTAACTGTATCACTCTCTAAAAACATATTGATACAACTATGGTCAATAATGTTAGGGTAACAATACCTCCGATCAATAATGTGTTAACACATCTTACAAGTCTGTGGATGAACTGGGCTTATCTGGGTGGTTCTCCTGTTTCACCTGATGGCAGGTGGGACTGCACTCATCTGGAGGCTGGAACACACTGGAACATTCCAGAAAGCTACCTCTAGTATCTTGCTTCTTGATGAGGATGCCTGCAGGCTGAACTCAGTTAGGGCCCTTAGATGTTAGGGGTTTCTTTTTCCATGTAGTTTAGCCCCCTGTTAAGCCTTATCCATGTGACCTCCAGCAGTCTGGCCAGATGTTTTATGTGGTTTTGCAGGGCTCCCCAAAAATACAAAAGTGAAAGCTTCCAGGCTGTCTGAAGGCTAAGTCCAAGACAGATAGAACACTTCTGCTTTGTTTTCCTGGTTAGAGCACATTACCAGCCCATCACAGATTTGTTGGGGAGGGGCTATACAAGGACATGCAAACTGGGAGCCAGTACTGTGATATGAAAATATTCTATTTCTATAGGTGACAGAGTGGCAGGTAATGCTAATAAGACTGTAGTTTATAACCTAAGTAAGGGAAAAACTTTCAATCAGAAGTTTATTTTTTAAAAAGATAGGACTTTTTGTAATCCATATAAGTTCATGAACCCCTTAAATTCTGTCCCACGAATCCTATGGCTCTGAGGACTCCAGATTAAGAACCCTCAAGTTTAGAGCTGAGGGTGCTTATATCTGGACATTAGAATACCGGAACAGCAGAACACAAAGGGACTCCAGACATCATCTGGTCAGTCTATTTCAGGGTCACAAACTCAAGTATCTTCCCAGGCCTGATGCCTGGGGGAAGGTGAGGAGTAAGGCAACAGAAATGAGATAGAAATTCCTGGTTCTTCTGAAGTCCTTGGTCACCAGTACGGCCCTGGTTCTCATTTACTTCCTGTATTACATGGGAACAAAGGTCCAGGGAGCAGAAGGCACTTGTCCAAGGTCTCAAAGCAAAGATCGAGAGGACTCTCTAGACCTGACCCTCTTGGCTATGATCTGGAAGCAACTCCCAGGATCTCACCTCTGCCAGCTGCCTTTTTCACCTTGACATTGTACAAGTCATTCCTTGTGCACCAGTTCCATTAACAGTCACCTTAGGGAGAAAAAAAAGTAGCACTTACAAGTAAAAACACTGCCTCTTTCTTCCACATCTGTTCCTCAGACCATCCCAAAACTCATCATGTTTCTCTGACAACACTTCCTCAAGGGTTAGAACTGTATCTTCAGTTCAACAAATCCTCAATGCCATTTTCTACATAAAACCTTACAAATCCACAAGAGAACCCTAACAGCCCTGTTCTCTGTCCTAACCTGGTCACCACCTCCTTTTATTACTACGACTCAGCACCTTGTCTCCGCAGAACTATGAAGTTTGTCTCCCCTTCCCCATCTGCACCAACCTCTCCCACCTTCCCTAACTCACCTCTCCTCCATGCCATGCTCACCCATTTCTTTCTGCCTCATTCTGCTATTGACTCAGGTCTCCCTCTCAAGCAGATGTGACTTTAAAAATAAGATTCAAAGAGGCACTGCCTTAGGATGAAGAATGTATTCCAAAGGGTGAAATTTCAAAAACAGCAGGACACAGGTATCATAAAATACCAGGGCCTTCCTGGCATTGGACTTGCTTACCAGTCACAGTTTTTTTTTGTTTTTTTTTTTTAAGTACCTTTAATAAAGACTTAGTACTAGCTGAGCATTGAGTTAAGCACTTGGCAAATTTATTTCAGTCAACTCTCACCAGGAGTCTGAAGACTGGTACTATTTTTAAAGTCCTTTTTACAAGCGAGGAAACGAAGCATGGTGGGGGAGGGGGATGCGGGGTGGTGTGGATGGGCTCAACAAGTCACCCAGGGCTACTGATGGGCCTTAACCAGGACTTCATTTTTGGTTATGCTTAATCTTTCGTGTCATGACAGAATTTTGATTTTGCTGTTCATTGGCCAGGATGGGGAAGAAGCAACTAGCGGGGAAACGGCAGGTTGAAGACAAGACCATTTTCTGTCTCGATTCTCCTCACATGCTCCCCACCCGACCCTGGCTCCCAGCTCCCCAGGCTGAGGCTTTGCAGGGGAGGCTGTGACTCGGCCAGCCTGCCACAGCTCAGGCGACAAGCCCACTAAATGAAAGTGACAGCTGAGCCAATGAATATATTTGTAAAAAGACAACTCAGCACCTCAATTTAACTCCAACAAAATTCAATTTCACTTGGGCAGCCATCTGTCTTTGGCCTCTGCTACCCTGCCCTGATGTCTCTCTTATTTAAATGTGTGCACCTGGCACCTTCCACTGCTCAGTCGGCTCAACACCCCTCAGGGATTTAAAAGAGGGAGCAAGGCACTGCTGGATTCATTAAATCCCACTGCCAGAGAGCATCTCACCCAGAAGCACTTGGTAAAAGAGCCACACATAACAGGGAGGGGAAGATTTCCCCATCTGTTTCCTATACACATCATCAAACTTTGGATGCCCTACTACATCTTCCTAGGCCAGTGAGGAGGAAGACTAGACTCTGAGAGAAACTGAGCAGGCTCTGGGACCTTTCTATAGAGCAGAGATGCCCTGAGGACTTCCAATGAGATGGTCACTTGGGCTGTGCCAAGAAGAAACCAAGCCACTGACTCAACCAAAGGGCCAGGCCAGTCTCTAGAACACTCTCCTTCCTGCATTTGTGTTTTGACAAGAGGTTTCCTCCTTGCCTGGAGTGTCCTCCTACTTCTCCCATCCCCACACAACTCTTCTTTACTTACCTCTTTTCTGAGGCTTTCTCCTCCCTGAAAATATGTCTCCCTAGTTCTGTCCATAGAGAAACCTCCGAACATCTACAATACTCGCACTAACAGTCTAGTGGGGAAGGGCACAAGGTCTGGGGTCAGGCTGCCTGGGAGCACCTCCCAGCTCTATCATTTACTAATTGTATGATGTTGGGAAAGACTTTTATTTTACTTTTTTTTGCCTAAGTACTTAATTACAGTATCTAAATTTCCCCCAAAGTAAAATGAGGCAAATAGTAACTACATAAAATGTATGTTTTAAAGAATACATGAAAAACTGTAAATGCTTAGTATGATGCCTGATACATAGTAAGCCTTCAGTAAATGTTATTCACTTCAGTTCAGTTGCTTAGTCATGTCCAACTCTATGTGACCCCAAGGACTGCAGCATACAAGGCTTCCCTGTCCATCACCAACTCCCAGAGCTTACTCAAACTCATGTCCATCGAGTTGGTGATGCCATCCAACCATCATTGCATTCACTGTCACCCCTTCTCCTCCTGCCTTCAATCTTACCCAGAATCAGGGTATGTTCTAATGAGTCAGCTCTTCCCATCAGGTGGCCAAAGTATTGGAGTTTCAGCTTCAACATCAGGCCTTTCAATGAACACCCAGGACTGATCTCCTTTAGGATGGACTGGCTGGATCTCCTTGCAGTCCAAGGGACTCTCAAGAGTCTTCTCCAACACCACAGTTCAAAAGCATCAATTCTTTGGTACTCAGCTTTCTTTATAGTCCAACTCTCACATCCATACATGACTACTGGAAAAATCATAGCTTTGACTAGATGGACCTTTGTTGGCAAAGTAATGTTTCTGCTTTTTAATATGTTGTCTAGGTTGGTCATAACTTTTCTTCCAAGGAGCAAGTGTCTTTTAATTTCATAGCTATGATCACCATCTGCAGTGATTTTAGAGCCCCCCCAAAATAAAGCCTCTCACTGTTTCCATTGTTTCCTCATCTATTTGCCATGAAGTGATGGGACCGGGTGCCATGATCTTAGTTTTCTGAATGTTGAGCTTTAAGCCAACTTTCTCACTCTCCTCTTTCATTTTCATCAAGAGGCTCTTAAGTTCTTCTTCACTTTCTACCATAAGGGTGGTGTCATCTGCATATCTGAGGTTATTGATATTTCTCCTGGCAATCTTGATTCCAGCTTGTGCTTCGTCCAGTCCAGCATCTCTCACAATGTACTCTGCATATAAGTTAAATAAGCAAGGTGACAATACACAGCCTTGACAGACTCCTTTCCTGATTTGGAACCAGTCTATTGTTCCATGCCTGGTTTTAACTGTGGTTTCTTGACCTGCATACAGAGTTCTCAGGAAGTAGGTCAGGTGGTCTGGTATTCCCATCTCTTTCAGAATTTTCTACAGTTTGTTGTGATCCACACAGTTAAAGGTTTGGGCACAGTCAACAGAGCAGAAGTAGATTTTTTTTTCTGGAACCCTTGCTTTTTTCAATGATCCAAAGGATGTTGGCAATTTGATCTCTGGCTCCTCTGCCTTTATCTAAATCCAGCTTGAACATCTGGAAGTTTGTGGTTCATGTACTGTTGAATCCTGGCTTGGAGAATTTTGAGCATTACTTTGCTAGCATGGGGGATGAGTGTAATTGTGCAGTAGTTTGAGCATTCTTTGGCATTGCCTTTCTTTGGGATTGGAATGAAAACTGACCTTTTTCAGTCCTGTGGCCACTGCTGAGTTTTCCAAATTTGCTGGCATATCAATTGCAGCACTTTCACAGCATCATCTTTTAGGATTTGAAATAGCTCAGTTGTAATTCCATCACCTCCACTAGCTTTGTTTGTAGTCATGCTTCTTAAGGCCCACTTGACTTCGCATTCCAGGACATCTTGTTCTAGGTGAGTGACCACACCATCGTGGTTATCTGGGTCATGAAGCTCTTTTTTGTATAGTTCTTCTGTGTATTCTTGCCACCTCTTCTTAAAATCTTCTGCTTCAGTTAGGTCCATACCCTTTCTGTCCTTTATTGTGTCCATCTTTATATGAAATACCTCCTTGGTATCTCCAATTTTCTTGAAGAGATCTCTAGTCTTTCCCATTCTATTGTTTTCCTCTATTTCTTTGCACTGATCACTGAGGAAGGCTTTCTTATTGCTCCATGCTATTCTTTGGAACTCTGCATTCAAATGGGTATATCTATCCTTTTCTCCTTTGCCTTTTGCTTCTCTTCTTTTCTCAGCTATTTGTAAAAGGCCTCCTCAGACAACCATTTTGCCTTTTTGCATTTCTTTTTCTTGGGGATGGTCTTGATCACTGCCTCCTGTACAATGTCACAAACTTCTGTCCATAGTTCTTCAGGAACTCTATCAGATCTAATCCCTTGAATCTATTTGTCATGTCCACTGTATAATCATAAGGGATTTGGTTTAGATTGTACTGAATGGTCTAGTGGTTTTCCCTACATTTTTCAATTTAAGTCTGAATTTGGCAATAAAAGATTACATGATCTGAGCCACAGTCAGCTCCCAGTATTGTTTTTGCTGGCTGTATAGAGCCTCTCTATCTTTGGCTGCAAAGAATATAATCAATATGATTTTGGTATTGACCATCTGGTGATGTCCATGTATAGAGTCTTCTCTTGTGTTGTTGGAAGAGAGTGTTTACTATGACCAGTGCATTCTCTTGGCAAAACTCTATTAGTCTTTGCCCTGCTTCTTTCTGTATTCCAAGGCCAAATTTGCCTGTTACTCAAGGTATTTTTTGACTTCCTACTTTTTCATTCCAGTCCCCTATGATGAAAAGGACATCTTTTTTGGGTGTTAGTTCTAGAAGGTCTTATAGGTCTTCACAGAACCATTCAATTTCACCTTCTTCAGCATTATTGGTTGGGGCATAGACTTGGATTACTGTGATATTGAATGGTTTGCCTTGGAAACGAACAGAGATCATTCTGTCATTTTTGAGATTATATCCAAATATTTCATTTTGGACTCTTGTTGACTATGAGGGCTATTCCATTTCTTCTAAGGGATTCCTGCCCACAGTAGAAGATATAATGGTCATCTGAGTTAAATTCACCCACTTCAGTCCATCTTAGTTCACTGATTCCTAAAATGTTGATGTTCACTCTTATCTTCTCCTGTTTGACCACTTCCAATTTGCCTTGATTCATGGACATAACATTCCAGGTTCCTATGCAGTATTGCTCTTTACAGCATCGGACTTTACTTCCTTCACCAGTCACATCCACAACTTGGTGTTGTTTTTGCCTTGGCTCTATCTCTTCATTCTTTCTGGAGTTATTTCTCCACTGATCTCCAGTAGTATATTGGGCACCTACCGACCTGGGGAGTTCATCTTTCAGTGTCCTATCTTTTTGCTTTTCATATTGTTCTTGGGGTTTTCAAGGCAAGAGTACTGAAGTGGTTTGCCATACCCTTTTCCAGCAGACCACGTTTTGTCAGAACTCTCCACTATGACTCGTCCATCTTGAGTGGCCCTACATGGCATGGCTCATAGTTTCGTTGAGTTAGACAAGGCTGTGATTCATGTGATCATATTGGTTAGGTTTCTGTGTTTGTAGTTTTCATTCTGTCTGCCCTTTGATGGAGAAGGATAGGAAGCTTATAGAAGCTTCCTGATGGGAGAGACTGACTGAGGGGGAAACTCAGTCTTGTTCTGACAGGCGGGGCCATGCTCAGTAAATCTTTAATCCAATTTCTGTTGATGGGCAGGGCTGTGTTCCCTGTTATTTGACCTGAGGCCAAACTATGGTGGAGGTAATGAAGATAATGACAACCTCCTTCAAAAGGTCCCATGCACACACTGCTGTCTTCAGTGCCCCCAACCCTGAAGCAGGCCACCACCAACCCATGCCTCTGACGGAGACTCCTGGACACTCCTGGGCAAGTCTGGGTCAGCATCTTGTGGGGTCACTGCTTTTCCTGGGTCCCGGTGCACACAGGTTTTGTTTGTGCCCTCCAAGAGTCTGTTTCGCCAGTCCTGTGTAGGTTCTGGAGGCTCTGTGTAAGTTCTGGAGTTAATGGTGACCTCCTCCAAGAGGGCTTATGTCATACCCAGGTCTACTGGATCTGGACACTGATGTCCCATCAACCCTTGCCAGAATGATTTTTTTAAAAAAGGCAAATTCTTTGTTTGAATGACTGAACTCTTAAGAACTGCCTGTCAGAAGGGCTGGTAATAATAAATGTTATTATCATCATATAATTTCATATTTTTCCCTCTGTACTCCACCCAACCATGTACTTTCAGCTTTGGCTACATTAAGCTGCTCACTCCTTTTCAAACACCATGCATTTTTATAGGTCTTATTTGCTTTTAGTTCTCACTGCCTAAAATAGTCTTTCACTGCTTCTCTGCCTAACATACTCCTAGTCATCCTGCAAGGTCCAATTCAAACAGCCCTTCAGGCCTTCCTCAAACAGCCCAGATAGACCTGATCCCTTTTCTGTGGGTTCACAAAACTTTATATATAACCTTATACATAAGAAGCACTATCTTTCTGTGTTATGGTTAGTTGTCTAAAAATCCATCTCTGCCATCAAACAGTAGACACATGAAGAGACAAACTGTATTCTTCATGTCTGCACCACCAAGCAAAGATCTGTATGTTGGATTTAATTGGTACCCTCTGTGTTTGAGATATGTGTTCTCCCCAGGACTGTTGACCCAGCTTCTTGTGATGCCAAGGCCAATGTGTTTGATGTCTTTATAGCTCAGACCTCAAAGGATTTTGTTGGTAATAATCAATGCTCTCAACAACCAGCCTTTCTGACAGGCAGCTCTTAAGAGTTCAGTGGTTCAAGCACAGAATTTGCCTTTATAAAAAAAGATCATTCTGGCAAGGGATGATGGGACATCAGTGTCCAGATCCAGGTTGCCAACCATGGAAAGAGAGAAGGAGGGAGTGTGACAATCATGAGACCAATTGTCTGGTCCACAGAACTGACAACTACAGGACAGTGCCCTGACCTCAGCTTCTCATATGTGACAGGCTATTTCACACATACTTGGAATGGGCAGAGACTCAAAATCACACACGCTAGAAAGGCCACTCAGTAGGGAGATGACGGATGCAAACTCAGTACAGCTTGGGTAGGTAAGATTCTGGGAGGTGGCGAGGCCTAAGCTGTCTTGAACCAGACATATTTGAACCAACACACTCACCACAAACACATACACTTACGTGAGCATAGTCACCAGTGTGCACATAGTTTTCTCATCACTCCCCCTTCCTATACCCAACATTCTGCTCACTATAATGCACTGTTTAAAATTCAGGCTGAAATATCGATGTCTTCTCTGTCCTTAGCATGGATTGGTGGCTTTATTTGGAAGGCTGTAGGCATAAAAAGAGTTTGTTGAAAAGAATGTCAACATTTCCAGCTTTTGATGAATAGCTCCTGACTTCAGTGGATTTCAGAACTAATTTCAAACACACACACACACACACACGTGCATGCTGACAAATGCACAGGCCTTATAATTACTTTTTGATAAGGCTTTTGCTCAGCCAGGAGGGCAGGAGCCTCCTAAGTGCAGATAGGTGTAGATGGTCTCCAGTTCAGGGAGACCCAGTTGGGAAGCAGAGAGCTGATACAGATGGACAACATTCATGGACAGAAAAGCTCAGGCTCTAACAAGGAGAGTGACCTCAATGAAATGGTCATCATTAAAAACTCTACAAATAAAAAATGCTGGAAAAGAGAACCTTGTACACTGTTGTTGAGAACATAAGCTGGTGTGGCCACTATGGAAAACAGTATGGAACTCTGAGGGACTGGATGGGAAGGGAGGTGGGAGGGGGGTTCAGGATGTACACCCATGCCTGATTCATGCCAATGTATGGCAAAAACCACTACAATATTGTAAAGCAATTAGCCTCCAATTAAAATAAATTAATTATAAAAAAAAGAAAAAACTAAAAATAGAGCTATCATGTGATCCAGCAATCTCTCCTGAGCATATACCCAGACAAAACTCTAATTCAAAAATATGTATATACCTCTATGCTCACAGCACTATTGACAATATCCAAGACATGGAGACAACCTAAATGCCCATCTACAGATGAATGGATAAAGATGCGGTGCACATATACAATAGGGTACTGCTGCTAAGTCGCTTCAGTCGTGTCCGACTCTGTGCAACCCCATAGACGGCAGCCCACCAGGACCCGCCGTCCCTGGGATTCTCCAGGCAAGAACACTGGAGTGGGTTGACCAAAAAAGAGCAAAATAATGGCATTTATAGCAACATGGATGAAACTAGAGATTCTCATACTAAGTCAGAAAGATAAGTCAGAATTAAGTCAAAAAAGAGAAATACCATAGGATATCACTTATAAGCAGAACCTAAAATATGATACAAATGAACCTGTCTACAAAACAGAAACAGACTCTCGGACATACAGAACAGACTGGGGGTTGCCAAGGGGGATAGAGTTGAGGGAGGACCGAGGGATGGAGTGGGAGGCTGGGGATAGCAGACGTAAGCTATTATATATAGAATGGATAAACAAGGTCTTATTGTGTAGCACAGAGAACTATATTCAATATGCTGTGATAAATCATAATGCAATATATTTTTAAATGTATGTGTGTATGTATATACTGAGTCACTTTGTTGCACAGCAGAAATGAACACAACATTGTAAATCAACCATATTTCTAAAAAAAAAAGTTGTGACCTCAAACATCATTTCTTTGGTGGATTGCTCTACTCAGCAAGGGAGCTAGATTCCCACCTCACCTCATGCCCTTCACAGGGCCCAGTCCTGGGCTCTGTTACATATGCACACACATGGTGGTCCTGCAGTCCTGAACCCACTAGAAATCCAGGGTGCCTCCACTACCACACCTTGCTTTCATGTTTAATTCCATTATAGGGCAGAGTCTCTGGATTTTGTTTCCTATAGGGAAATAGCTCATCTAGATCTGAGTGAGGACACATCAGAGGCAGAAGGGACCTCAGGGACCACCTAAAACATCTCCCTCACTTTCTCCAGATGCGGACACTGAAACCTTCAAGAGTGTAGTGATTTTCCCCATAACCCTACAGTTTAGTTTGTGATGCTGAGACCAAAATCCAAGCCGTCCAGAAATGATTCCATTCCATGGCAAGAAAGACTGTCTTCCCAGCTGCCAACACCACCTCTAGCCTTGTCAGTGGCATCACAAAAACCATTAAAAGGACAGACCATCACAAGGGACAGAACAGGATGGAAAAACAACCCAGGCATCCCCTCTCCTGGAAAAACATGTCCAAATAAACGTTGCATAATGTTCTTCTAATGAAAGGTCAGCAGAAGACTCTTGACATATTAAGGAAAAACAGATTATTTCCTATGCTTTCTAAAAAGTTTTATTTATAAGGGCCCATGAGGAAGAAAACCCACAAGCTCCTTAAAAAGCCTGTTTTTACAGTTCTCTCAAGATTCTTACAGCTGCCCCACCAAGAGCCTCTTCCTCTATTCACATTACAACTGAGTCTCGTGAGAGTTCTGGGTAAAAAGGAAGACGTCATCCTCCTCTACAAAAACTGTCACACACTCGTGAGGACGGCATAATTACCCCTCAGCCCTCCTGCCTCCCTATTAACTGCTCTTATGCTTTTGTCATTTCACATATCATCTTCTAGATGCCAGTCTCTTGCTCTCCATACTCAGATGCTCCCCATGAGCCCCACTTACGCCAACTGTGTTCTCGTTCTTCAAGAACAGGGACCCTGCTAGATGCCTGGGTCACCCACATAAGCAAGACACTGCCTCCACACAATCGCAGAGGCCCTAGCAGAGGCCTTTCTAGCTTGCAGGGATCTTGGAGCCTGCCCATCCAAACGCTTTCAAATGCTGGTCAACATCACCTGTGGAGCCATGTGCCCCTCCCCAGACCCATGAAAAACAACTTAATCCCACCTAGAGCTTCTGCATAATTTCCAAGCTCCCTGGTGAATTCTGATGCTCACTGATTTCTGCCCAGCCCACCTCTCACTGTAGAGGAACAGCCCGATCATTCCATAGTTTCGCCACTAGGGGGAGGCAAACCTGAGTTCTAGAACCTGGAACTCTGTCCTGGGTTCATTCCTGTGATTTCTACCGTATCAGTGCCCTCATCCCTCATTCATATTAGAATGAGGGGCCTTAAAACAACCACCACAACCAACTGGTTAAACAAAATATCCACCCCAGACCAACAAAATCAGAAACCTTGGGGTTGCAGCCTGGGCATTGTTTTTGTTTTTGTTTTTTCCAAATGCCCCCTACCCCTTCCTTGATAATTCTAACTTGCAGCTTGAGTTAAGAGTCACTAGGTTTCACAGAGTTGAACATGACTGAGTGACTAAGCAAACATGCACAGACTTCACCAGGTCATCCTCAAACAGAACTAACTGAATGATTGAAAGTAAAAGTGTTAGTTGCTCAGTACTGTCTGACTCTTTGTGACCCCATGGACTGTAGCCTGCCAGGCTCCCCTGTTCATGGGATTTCCCAGGAAAGAATACTGCAGTGGGTAGCCATTCCCTTCTCCAGGGGATCTTCCTAACCCAGGGACAGAACCCAGGTATCTTATGTCTCCTGCATTGGCAGGCGGGCTCTTTACCATATGAGCCACCAGGGAAGCCCTAAATTACATGCAAATAAATGTCTTAAGTAACACAGATATTTAACCAATCTGAATCACAAGCCAATGCCTAGATCCTAATGAGATCAAATTCTGCAAGAAAAGTGGATATTGAGCTCCTAAAGGGGCTAACACCAACTCACCCACTTTTTTTTTTTTAATATGAATTTTATTTATTCATTTACTTTTGGCTTCACTGTACAACAAGTGGGATCTTAGTTTCCCAGCCAGGGATCAAACCCACACCCCTGCCTGGGAGTACAGAGTCTTAACCACTGGACCGCCAGGGAAGTCCAATCATTTCGCAGCCTTTGAGCTGGAGGTCAATGTGCGGCACAGCAGGCTGCCAAGCCCTGGGGGAGCCTGCACTACGTGCTGGAGGCCAGTCTCAGGAACTGAAGTTACTGGCAGATTAGCTGAGCTCAGCTGGGCTGTACTGGTTCAGTGCCCTCACAATAAGACAAGGAAGTCGAAAAAGCCAAAACTGTTCCCTGGGCAAGGGTGCTGGGCTTCAGGCATGGGAAGGGAGTCCTTCTGTGGGAGCCACCTGGGACAGGCAGATTTGCTCTGCCGGACTTTTAATCTGAGGAAATCTCTGCCTAGTGGGGCCATAGTATTTGGGGCCCCCACTACTATGGGCTTTCCTGATGGCTCAGTAAAGAATCTGTCTGCAATGCAGGAGATCCGGGTTTGATCCCTGGGTCAGGAAGATCCCCTTGAGAAGGGAATGGCAACCCACTCCAGTATTCTTGCCTGGAGAATTCCAAGGACAGAGGAGCCTGGTGGGCTACAGTCCATGGGGCCACAGAGTCAGACACGACTAAGCGACTACACTTTCACTTTCACGCCTGTAACCTAGTGGTGAGAGTTCCAGGATCATTTTCATATCACCTATTTCACTTGAGTTCCCCTATAGCCACCAGATACTTTTCAACCGATTTATAATTGGTCCATGAACACATGTCCAGTGGGGAAAACCACACACACTGAATGAAGGTCTATATCCCTTTTGAGAATTCAGCAAGGTCCATACTCAGCCTGGTTTTTAAACCTTGAGAATATCAGCCCACAGGCAGGCTTTTCAAGAGATTTCCTAGATCCACTGCTCCCTCTTGTACCTGAGAGAGTACTAATGATTTCAGAGTCCACCAGGCAGATGTTTGTTTTCTTCTGGCATATCATCTCAGTGAAGCACATGTCTTGACCCTCTGTCATCTGAAGAGTCTGCTAGTTAGGGACTCTGTGTGCCCCCAGCAACCCCCACCCCCAGATGGGGCAGCTGACATTCTACAAGGGGATTTATCCTGTCCCATGAAGCCTGACCCTGATCCCAGCCAACTATTTACTCAAGTGTCCAGAAACTAAAGGCTCTAGTCCGTGGCTGTGCCTTTACTGTGTCTCTGCATTTAGACACAGTGTTACATAAGGCAAGGGTACATTTCTCAGGCCCCATCCCAAGCCCCTATGCCTCTCCCATCCTGACCAAAGCCCAGTCTCACCTCTCCTTCATTTCTGTCCTGGGCTCTCATGACCTTGGAATAAAGACGAAGACCACAGAACCCATGTTGGAAACCAGCACAAGAGGAAATGCATTTCATGAAATGCAAGATTGAAGCATATCAAGTGAACCACCCGGAGACATCTTTAATAAGCCACAGCGATATAAAGCTGGCTTTGCACAACAAATGTGTTCCAATCAGAAGCAAAGCAATGCTTCTCAGCCTGGCTATGCATGTGAATCAACTGGGGAGCTTTAAAAATACACTGATGCTCGAGTTTCATTCCCATAAACCCTGATTTAATTGGTCGAAGGTTCATCCTGGTCATTAGGATTTTTTTTTTTTAGGTTCTCCAGTGATTATAATGTTCTGAAGCAAGGAGGCAAAAGGACACAGAAAACACAGAAGCAGAAACCATGAGAGAAGCAAAGAGAAGAAAAGCAGAGTTGGAAGCAGTGGCGGAGAGACTGAAAAAGAGATTGACTGACTGATAGAAAAGAAATGCAATAGAGAATAGAGACACCTAGAAGAGGAAGGGAAGGGATGGGGGTGGTGAGGAGGGACCAAACTAATGGAGGCAATTCAACTGTTTGAGGGGAGAGAGAGAGAATGAAGGGTAATAGAACAGAAAGAAAGAGGAAACGAAGTATAGACCAGATGGCTGGGAATGAAAGATAATAGTATTTATTGAGAATTTACTATGTGCTGGAGGCTTTCTGAAACAGAGAAGGGGACTGAGGCAGGGAGAAGAGAAGAACGAAGCCCTAGACACTGGCAACAGAGAAAAGAGGGAAAGGAAGGGGATTTTCAGAGCAAAAACAAAGAAAATTGGGCAAACACATGCAGCCAATCTCCAAAAGCCCAATCAACAGCAGTTTGTAACCAATTTAATGAAATCTCAATGGGGGCAATAAATTCAGGTTTTTCATTAAAATTAACTTGGTCCTATTCCATCCCACATGCAATTAGTCTCCAGCACCCGGGAGATGCTGTTCTTCCATGTTGAGATCAGGCCCGCTGGGAGATCGAGCCTGGCTCCCACCACCTCCCACACATGGGCACCTGCTTCTTGAGGGAGGGGAACCAGTTGGTGGTTTTAAAAAGCTCCAAGTTCATGAAGACTTCCTCACACGAATTCTTAACAGCAGCTCCATTTCTTTTCTTTTTCTGAAAACAATCAAAAAAGAAGAGGCTGCCAAGGGAGCCCAAGACCACAGTTATAATTAAAGTTTCTTCCACATTTTCATTAGAAACCTGTTTTGGTGGAAAACTGGAGCTGCGGTACCACCGCTCAGGGCTCAGGATTTCTATAGGAGTGGAAACCTGCTTTCATCACAACAAAAAATGGCACGTTGTGATAATTGGGCCATAATGAGGGGTAAATGCTTCTGGGTACTGAGCTGGTTCCAACTCTCCCCACACATAAAGAACTGTGTCAAATGAAATGAGCTACCTTTGTGCCTGAAGAAAATGATATGAACCCACTATGAGCAGCAGATGCACTCTGAATAATTTGCAGTGGGCTGGTCCTCTGGGTCTTCTGCACACCTTCACCTGTGGTCACCAGGGTTCAGGACAGCAAACTGCACCCTGCAGCTCTGAACAGACAGAAAGGGAACTCAACTCCCACTTAAAAGGACCAAACAGGGCTTCCCTGGTGGTCCTGTGGTTAAGACTCCCCTGTGTGCATTGAGGGGGTCCAGGGTTCCATCCCTGGGTGGGGAACTAAGATCCTATATGCTGCCTAGCAAGGTCAAAAAGCAAAATAATTTAAAAAATAATAAAACTTTCCTTAAAAAAAAGACAGGACCAGATGTAGGCCCTTAGGAATCTTAGCTTGGGGTGCTAACCGCTGGAGGTTGTGCTACAGTTATTATGGTCCACAGGGCCAGTCCTGACTCTGGCCTCCATTCATACTAAGAGGAAAAATCAGTTCCCCTCTGACAACCACCACTGCTCCATAACTACTGCTGTGGGCCATGCACTATTCCCAGTAGGCTAAGGGCTTTACAGATGGAAACTTGTTTAATCCTCATTTCAAGCCTGTGATATAAACTTTGATTCTATTCAGTTTACAGATGAGGAAATTGAAGCAGAGAGCGGTGAGAGTAATTTCTGCAAGAGAGTTAGTGACTGGTGAGCTGGGGCTAAAACCCAGCCAGACACTCCAACTCCAGATCCACATTTCTGTCCTGCCTTTAAAAGTTTCTCATACAAATTATAATATTATATATAGTATGTGCATATTACATATATATATTTCTATATATATATATACATATATCAACTAAAGGTGAAAATTAATATTATTAAACAAATTACTCAGAACCTGAAATACTATGAACCCAGAGTCCAGTGTGTTTGGGTTGCTTTGAGTGGTAGGCAGGCGGAAGGGTTTAAATTCACTACTATTACATATTAAGTGAGCATTTACTATGTGCTGATTTCTATGCCAGGGGGATAAGAAAGAAATACTTAATGAAAGAAAAGTTAGGTCTATTCTGCTCTAGGATCTCAACCCTCCTGCCATAAAAAAAAAATGTTAACCATCTGTTGGTGAGCCAGGAGACATAGGCGCAGGCAGACTCAGACATACTACCAACAGCAACTGAGCCTTGAGATAAAACTCAAAGATCATTTTAGCCAAAAGGGACCTAGAGGGTCATCAGATCCAACATGTCCATTTTACAAAATGTGTTAAACAGCCTTGAAACGACTTGCCAGGATCACCTGATTCCTCTGCCCCTGATAAGAACAGATTGAAAGTAGCACGCAGTATGAAGGACTACCATGATACTGAACTCATCTCACATGCTAGCAGGGTAATGCTCAAAATCCTCCAAACTAGGCTTCAACGGTACGTGAACCGAGAACTTCCAGATGTTCAAGCTGGATTTAGAAAAGGCAGTGGAATCAGAGATCAAATTGCCAACATCCATTGGATCACAGAAAAAGCCAGAGAGTTCCAGAAGAACATCTACTTCTGCTTCATTGACTAAAGTTGCTGACTGTGTAGATCACAAGGAACTGTGGAAAATTCTTTAAGAGATGGCAATATCAGACCACCTTACCTGCTTCCTGAGAAACCTATATGCAGGTCAAAAAGCAACAGTTAGAATCAGACATTCCCTTGTAGTTCAGTTGGTAAAGAATCTGCCTGCAATGCAGGAGACCTGGGTTTGATTCCTGGGTCTGGTAGATCCCATGGAGAAGGAAATGCCACTCACTCCAGTTTTCTTGCCTGGAGAATCCCATGGACAGAGGAACCTGGTGGGCTATAGTCCATGGGGTCGCAAGACTTGGGCATGACTTAGCGACTAAACCACCATGGAACAACAAACTGGTCTAAATTTGGGAAAGGAGTATGTCAAGGCTGTATATTGTTACCCTGATTATTTAACTTCTATGCAGAGTACATCATGTGAAATGCCGGCTGATGAATTACAAGCAGGAATCAAGATTGCCGGGAGAAATATCAATAACTTCAGAGACGCAGATGACACCACCCTTATGGCAGAAAGTGAAGAGGAAGTAAAGAGCCTCTTGATGAAAGTGAAAGAGGAGAGTGAAAAAGCTGGCTTAAAACTCAACATTCAGAAAACTAAGATCATGGAATCCAGTCCTATTACTTCATGGCAAACAGATGGGGAAACAATGGAAATACTGACAAACTTATTTTCTTGGGCTCCAAAATCACTGTAGACAGTGACTGCAGCCATGAAATTAAAAGACACTTGCTCCTTGGAAGAAAAGCTATGAAAAACCTAGACAGCGTATTAGAAAGCAGAGACATTACTTTTCTGACAAAGGTCTGTATGGTCAAAGCTACAGTTTTTCCAGCAGTCATGTGTGGATGTGAGAGTTGGGCCATAAAGAAGGCTGAATGCTGAAGAACTGATGCCTTTGAACTAGGGTGCTGGAGACGACTCTTGAGAGTCCCTTGGACTGCAAGGAGATCCAACTAGTTCATCCTAAAGGAAACCAGTCCTGAATATTCATTGGAAGGACTGATGCTGAAGCTGAAGCTCCAATACTTTGGCCACCTGATGGGAAGAGCTGACTCATTAGAAAAGACCCTGATTCTGGGAAAGATTGAAGGCAGAGGGGGAAGGGGACGACAGAGGATGAGATGGTTCGATGGCATCATGCACTCAATGGACATGAGTTTGAGCAAGCTTCAGGGGATAGTGAAGGACAGGGAAGTCTGGCATGCTGCAGTCCATGGGGTTGCAAAGAGTTCAACATGACTGAGCGACTGAACAACAACAACAACCCATGATATGGCAGTAAATGCAGAGATTACCCTCTGATTCCTATACTGGTAAGATTAATCCATGTTGGTTATAATTCACCATTCCTCTGAGAATCATCCCAGAGGTTACTTATAAAGATGTAACTTAGGAGTCAAGGTGAGCTGGACGGACTGTTATGGAAATGACTTTCTGGGCAAAGGGGATTGTTGGACTGGAGAACAGAAACGGGCTGCCCAGTGAGCCAGATGGGGAGAGTGCCCACACTTCACTGCCACAAGACCCCAGGTTTCCAAGCTTCAAGCATATCTCTACTGTACATCCATCAGCCTCCTGTGATTTTCACTTTCGACCAGAACCCATCCCTGAACACCAGACCTGTTATCCAACAGTCTAATTTCACCTTCACTTAGATGACTAAACAGCACATTAAACTTAACAGGTCCACATACAGCTCCTGACCTCTTCACTTCCAAGCTGGCTCTTCTCTCCCCCCCTCACTGAAGGGAAATCCTATCCTTCCACTTGTCTGGATCAAAACCTTAGCAGTTATCCTGTGGGTAATAAAGAATTTGGCTGGCCTTCATCTCCAGCTCCTGGGAGTTCATTTCTGGAGTGATAAAATTATCTTTTCTTTATAACTCAGGATAGGCTTAGCCCCACCAGAAACACCAACCATGTGATTAGAGGGTTAGGACTTTGAGCCATGTGATATAAGCTTGATCTCCAGGGAAGAGGGGAGGGAAGCTACAGATAGGTCATGTGGTAAGTGATTCAATCAATCATGTGTGTATTATGAAACCCCAATAAATACTCTGGACACCAAGCTTGGGTGTGTTTCCCTGGTTGGCAATCCTCCAATACAGTCACACATGGGAGCTGAGAAGGGCAATGTGTTTCTAGGGATGAAAGCTTTGCATCTGATATCCACAAAAATCTTCACCCTATACAACTTGTCTAATTTGCATCCTTTGGCTACTAGAAACTGTGATTTCCTAATTACAGCTTTCAGTGAAAGCTTTCAGTGAGTTCTGTGAGCCTTCTTAGTGAATTATGGAACCTGAGAGTGGTCATAGCAACTCCAAAATTTGTAACCAGATGGTCAAAAGTGAGGGTAGTCCTGAACACCCTTGAATTTTAAGCTGGTGTCTGAAGTTGTAGTTGTTCTTTAATCGCTAAGTCATGTCCAACTCTTTTGCAACCTCGTGGACTGTAGCTGCCCGGCTTCTCTGCCATGGGATTTCCCAGGCAAGAATACTGGAGTGGGTTGCCATTTTATTCTCTAAGGGAGTTTCCGGACCCAGAGATCAAACCTGCATCTTTTGCATTGGCAGGAGGATTCTCTACCACCGAGCCATCAGGGAAGCCCAGTGTCTGAGGTAAGGACCATCTTATGAGGACTGGGCCCTTAGTCTGAAATTTGATCTCAGTCTGGGTACCTTGATATCATGCTTTCCCTCAAATTCCCCATCCAATCTACCAAGAAGTCCTGTTGGTTCCAATTTCAAAATATCTCCAGAATCTAATCATTTGCCACAGTCTTCACGGCTGCCATCCTGGCCTAAGCCACAGGTCTGTCACTGGGTTTACTGCCTCTGCTTCCTAACCACCCTCCCTGCTTCTATCCTCCCCCTCAATCTCTGCTATTCTCAACACAGCACCCAGAGTGACCCTTCTAAAACCTTAGAGCATGTCACTACTCAGCTCAATCCTGCCAATGGCTGCCCATCCGACACCAAGAAAAACACCCAGTCTCTACCATGCCCCCCAGGAACGGGCTCCTTCACCACTACTTTCCTCTCTAACCTCATGTCTCATGACCTGCTCTTTAGCACCAATCACCATTGTGTACACTCGATATGCAACATGCGTGATATTTGTTTTCTTATCCCCTCCATGACTCTGCTCAACCACATGCACAGATCAGCTATGCTCCCATCCTAAGGCTTTCACAGCTCCTGTGCCTCTACCTGCAATGCTCTTTCCCACGATCCCCACACAGCTCCCTCCCTCACCTTCTTCGTGTGTTTTTTGCTCAAATGTCACCCTCTAAGTGAACCCTTGCTGACCACCCTATTTAAAATTTCACTCCCGTGTTTTAATTTCCTCTTTAGCACCAATCACCATTGTGTATGCTAGATACGCAACATGCGTGATATTTGTTTTCTTATCCCCTCAAATAGATAATAAACTCCATGATTACAAGAATTTTTGTGTATTTTGCTCTCAATCTTGAAAACACCCCTTGGCATTTAGCAAACCCTCAAAATATCTATAGCACACATAACTGAGTTCCTGTTCAGCAAGTAATATTATGAGCACAGTTTAAGCTCTCATCCATTGCTGATGGGAATGCAAAATGGTGCAGCTATTTTGGAAGATGGTTTGGCTGCAAACCAATCACACATTGGCACTGGCATAACACCATAATACATCCCAGCAATCCCACTCCTAGCCATTTACCCCAGTGAGTTGAACAGCTATGTTCATGCAAATACTTGCAAGTAAATGTTTGTAAAAGTTTTATTCATAATTGCTCTAAGCTGGAAAGAATCAAGAGTCCTGCAACAGGTGAATGGTTGAGTATAATATATCTTTTCCTGTAGCATGCTTATCCATCACAGATGTGATGATCTGTGGATATAAACACTAGAGTCTACATAACAGATGCACTTCTCATTCTACATTTGCAATATAAATAATCAAATGGGCACATGTATACACCTAATTCCCAGGGGGTTGGTGCAAGTCCAGCCCTAAGAGCTGGAACCACTCTCACTGTGACAGCAGTAAGAGTGATGGACAGTGCTTGGACTTAAGTACCATCACAAAAGCAAGTTTTACTTTCTACAACCTCTTGACCTCTGCCAAGTCCATAACTCAGCGTCTGCCCTTGCAGCCCCAAATCAACACCTACTCACATGGCTCGAAATCAAAGATAGGTAGACACCAGTGGGCCATGGTTCCATGGGTCCTGGTCCATCCGCTCTTTATTCTTGCTCATGGAGGAATAGGGCCGAGTGCTTATCTAGAATCACACTGTTAACGAGTAAGTGACCTGGGCTAGGACTCCAGGCCTGGTTTTCTGGGGACCGGACCATCATCACTGTGTGTATGTGTGTATCTTCCGCCTCACTTGTTCTGCTTTCTCCTTCTGCCCAACCCTTTCCCTTTCACTCCTATATTTTAGATTATGATTCTTAATCTGATAGAAGAGAGATAAAAATTCCTAGCTAGAAAACACTAGCAGTGAAAACCAAAGACCAGTCAATATGCACTTTGCTTAAGCACTACCTTTCGGCATTTGGCTTTTCTTCCTCAAGTAAACCTTCAATCAGTTGCTTGGTTTTGGCCAAACTCAGTACCACATCAAAGGATAAGTGATAAACTCAGTTTGTAGTTTAGTTATGTTATATGGGGAAAAAATAGAAGTAGCTTCATTTTGAGAAAGGCGTATTTGTGGTTCAAATGAATTTTAACAAGAGCTGGCACAGCTACGGGGTTTCATGAGAATGACCTCAGTCCATTCTCCCCACAGACTACAATGCCTTCCTCATCTTCCCACTTTCCTTAATAAAACAAAAGCTGACATTCATCACTGAGATATAGCTGCCACATATCCCGCAGAAGCAGGGAGAAAAGGAAAAACTACAGGGCTCTCCAGGTGGTGCTAGTGGTAAAGAACCCACTTGCCAATGCAGGAGACGTAAGAGACGAGGGTTCGATTCCCGGGTTGAGAAGATCCCCTGGAGGAGGGCACAGCAACCCACTGCAGTATTCTTGCCTGGAGAATCCCATGGACATAGGAGCCTGGCAGGGCTACAGTCCACAGGATTGCAAAGAGTCAGACATGACTGAAGTAACTTAGCATGCACGCACTCCAGGTTCAGTGTAATTTTAATCTTTATGGGTCTACACAAAGCAATGGGAGACCTTTTGTTTGGGAAATACTGATATCTTGAACTGAAAAATAGGAAAACCAAATGAGCTTTTAGTAAAGCTCTTCAAGTGAGAAAAACAAAAGGCCCCACAAACTACCTCAGTGCGGGCTGAGAGGCCACGTCTCACAGCTTGGTCCACTTGCACAGCCCAGACACTCTTTGATGTGACAGAGGGAGGTGATCTCTGCTCCAGATAAGGTAAGACATCCAGGCTGGAACTCAAAGATGAACGTGGTGCTGATTAGTTCAAATGAAATTAGCCTAAAGGATATGAAACTTTTATCAGATAGGCAAAATTAATTGAAATTACATCTCTGCCTAGAAGATATGCACACAGAAAAAAGATCAGAGACAATGTGACAATTAAAATCTCATTATGTATCCCATTCCCCAGGTCCCCAGTGATCCATGGGAGACTCAAGGGCTGGGGGAGGGGAGGCTGAGCCTGGTGGCTCTGCAGATGATGTTGAAGAAAGCTGGTTGCCAGGTAACCAGTTAGTAACCCAGGAGGTGGAGGGGGTGGGGTGGGGGAGCATACACTTGCCAGGAATGCTGCCTCCTGAGTCTCTACGTGGACCTATCTAACAGCAAAGTCAAGGCAAGCTCTTGGTCAGTCAACTTGTTTTTGGCTAACACCACCCCAAGTAATAGGGCTTCCCTGGTGGTTCAGTAGGAAAGTATCTGTCTACAGTGCAGGAGACTGAGACTTGGGTTCAGTCCCTGAGCTGGGAAGATTCCTTGGAGAAGGAAATGGCAACCCACTCCAGTATTCTTGCCTGGAAAATCCCATGGACAGAGGAGCCTGGAGGGTTATAATCCATGGGGTTACAAGAGTCAGATAAGACTTTGCGACTAAAACACCATCATCACCACCACCCCAAATGACTCATCTGATTAATTTTTTAAAAATTTAATTAATTTGACTAATCAGTTGCTTCATCAGTACACAGATTCCAAGTCAGAGCTGTTCTAAGTTGAGGCAGGAGCAAGAATATCCCAAGGGTTGCCCTTGGGATCTTGATTGCTCGATTCCTCTATCACCCCATCTGTGGCTGATTATATTTTCTAAAAGCTGCTGCAACAATATCTCCCAGCCCACACACTCTTCTTCAGTGTGATGTTGTCATGCTCCCTCAGTAAGTGACCAGTAAATGCTTGCTGAATTGAAGTATGCTTTTGAACTTCTTATCTGAAGCTCAGAAAAACAGAACAATCTTACATCTGTTTCCAGCAGTAATTTGGACTCAAATTTGGACCCAAACCCTAAAATCTTCTACCACTAAATTCCTAACATCTCTGAATAAAAAGTAACAGCATTCTAAGATATAACTAACTGAACTTGTAAGAAAGCAAGGGACTCTCCAGGGGCTGAAAATGAAGACAGACTGAGTAGTAGGTCTGTCTGATGATGCTGACAGGCCTCTTGAGATATCTGTCTTGGTAACCTTGGGACTTGGATTTAAATATCCACACAGAAAGAGAAAATGAAGGCGTGAGTCTTCAGAAGATATGCATTAAAGCTGAAAACCCCCATTAAGAGGTGGAATCCAATCTTCTCCGATGGGTGGGTTTGCTTTTCCCAGTAGTGTATAGCAGCAGTGGCACTGTAGAACGTCCATGGCTGCATGGAATATCAGCAGCTTTTGCCTTATTCACTGGAACACTGCAGCATGGACCCCGAACCCTAACGTAAGAAGACTTAATTAAGTCCAACTCCTCAGATGCCGCCATGCTGTGAGGAAGCCAAATAACAAGCAATCTCAGTCCTTCCATTCTGGGCATCCCATAAGCCCAGGCCCCAGACAAGCAAGCATAGGAGCTTCCAGACAATTCCTGTCCCCAGCCATCAAGTTAGCCCCCAGCCTCCACATTCCTAGCTGAGGTCCCAGATATCATGGAGCAGAGACAGACATTCCCACTGTGCCCTGTCCCAACTGACCCACAGAAACCATGAGCATAATAAACCAGTCGTTAGCTTAAGCCAGTACACTTTAGGATAGTTTGTCCTACAATATTAGTAGCTGAAATAAGATTCTTGGCCACTGTGATATCGTGATTAAAAAAAAAATATCTGTTGGGCTTCATTCCCAGTTCCTGGCACAGAGCTCTTGGAATTTCCTGAGTGTATGGGTGAGCAGAGTGTCTTTTTTACCCCCTAATAAGCTCCTTTCAACTATATCAGAGTTTATGCTAATGAGCTAGCTTTCTGAGGATAAAGGCTGGTAGCCAGAGGAACCAGTCACATGATCAGAAGGTGGAAACTTTCAGCCCCCTCCCCACCTCTGACCTCTAGGAAGGTTAGAGTATATGAAGATGGAGTTAATCACCAATGGCCAATGCTTTACTCAACCATGTTTGTGTCATGGAACCTCCATAAAAACCATCAGTGACAGGGATCTGAGAGCTTCTAGGTTGGTGAGCACACTCTGGTGCTGGAAGGCAGGTATATCTCAACTCCACTGGGACAGCAACTTCTTAACTCTGGACCCTTCCAGACCTTGTCCTGTGTACCTCTTCATCTGGCTGTTCATTTGTATCTTTGATAACATCCTTTACAACAAACTGAAAAATGTAAGCAAAGTATTTTCCTGAGCTCTATGAACTGTTATAGTAAATAATCTAACTTGAGGAGGGGTCATGGGAACCCCTGGTTGGTAACCAAACTGGGCAGAAGTGAGAGTAATCTGGGAACAAACACACCACTTATGACTAGTGTCTGAAGTGGGGGACAGTCTTGCAGGACTGAACCTTTGCACTGCAAAGGCTGAGGGCTCTGCACTAAGTCTGAGTAGCATCAGAATTGAATTGAGTTGCAGGTCACTCCGTTGGTGTCCACAGAGAACTAGGGAAGTGTGTGGTGTCAGGAGTACTGTGAGCAGAGAAAGTCTTTTTTTTTTTCCCCCATTATTCCTTCCCAGTTAAGGGTACAGAGTTCTCACTGCCTACTGATAAGGGAAAATATATGAGAGAAAGAAAAACTCCCATATTAAAAGGGGTTCAGACAGAAGCCAGGCCAGTTCCCAAAAGTCTTTGATCCCAAGATTACTATCCACTCCCTGCCTTAAAAGAATCTCCCTATTCCTCATCACAACCACTCCAACTCCCCACTCCTTGCCTATCTCCCTGCTGTCCCAGCCACCAGATCTACATTCTTAGGCAAAACCTCGAGACCTATTGCAGTATGCCAAGACCCCATACTTTATGAGCTACGCTCAAATTAAAGACCTGAGCAAAAGATCTTGGCACTGGCATGAAACACAGGAACCCTCAGAAGGCTGGTTTTATGCCTGTCACATCTCTTTATGCTCACAGTAACCTGCCCTCTATTTTCCATCAGCAGAATATACATAGCCAGGGGAAAATAACTTATTCTAATATTTGCTAAAGACTAACCCAGATAGGAAAACAAAGATGCTTCCATTTTCCCAAGTATTTTACTATAGTTTAAGGCCAAATAACACGTGCACACACACACACACACACTCATATATACACACACACACAAATGCATATTTTTATGAAGGACACTGGCCCCAGCTACAAGAAGCAGGTATTTTGGGATGGTGTCTTGGTACTTGGTCAATTATGACAGAGAGTTAGCTACAAATAACTGAAGAAAGGGCCAAAGAGCCACAGATCTCCTAATGTGCTACAAAACCTTGTTTTCTATGCTTTTATGTGTCTGGAGACACTGGACACTTTTCTTTCTTTAAGATAGCACAGCTTCACTGAAACATGTGACAGCTTCCATTTTTAGCAGGTATACCACTGGTGAGATGCCACAGTGATCAAGCTGGATTACAATCTCCTGGGACTGTCCTAATCCCTTCTGAACCAAAACACAGTTTCCACTAGAGGACTTTAAAACTTTTAAACATGGGAACACATCTTCAATCCTTTCAGTTCAGTCACTCAGTCGTGTCTGACTCTTTGCGACCCCATGAACTGCAGCACGTCAGGCCTCCCTGTCCATCACCAACTCCTGGAGTTCACTCAGACTCATGTCCATCAAGTCGGTGATGCCATCCAGCCATCTCATCCTCTGTCGTCCACTTCTCCTCCTGCCCCCAATCCCTCCCAGCATCAGAGTCTTTTCCAATGAGTCAACTCTTCGCATGAGGTGGCCAAAGTACTGGAGTTTCAGCTTTAGCATCATTCCTTCCAAAGAAATCCCAGGGCTGATCTCCTTCAGAATGGACTGGTTGGATCTCCTTGCAGTCCAAGGGACTCTCAAGGGTCTTCTCCAACACCACAGTGCAAAAGCATCAATTCTTCAGTGCTCAGCTTACTTCACAGTCCAACTCTCACATCCATACATGACCACTGGAAAAACCATAGCCTTGACTAGATGGACCTTTGTTGGCAGAGTAATGTCTCTGCTTTTGAATATGCTATCTAGGTTGGTCATAACTTTCCTTCCAAGGAGTAAGCATCTTTTAATTTCATGGCTGCAGTCACCATCTGCAGTGATTTTGGAGCCCCCCAAAATAAAGTCTGACACTGTTTCCACTGTTTCCCCATCTATTTGCCATGAAGTGATGGGACCAGATGCCATGATCAATCCTTTAATGCTGCTATTAAAAACAAATAACAGACCCCAAATGGAATCATTTGTGCTAAGCCCCATGTCAGCAAAGCAAGACCAAATACCTAACCTAACAGCAATCTCGACCCAACTCTTCCCCCAAGAATGTGGCCTTTCACCAATTATCTTGGAATTACCTGGTTGGGATTAGTGAGGTAGTTTTCTAACTAGATAAAACAATTTAAAAAGAGCACTTAAAAGCAAGGGACACTTACTTTAATTGGTATGCAAAAGCCTCCAAAAGGCTTCGAAATTCCAAAATACCTGCCTTGAAAGATTCATTACAAAAAATAATAATAATAAACAAAATTAAAGTTATGCAAAGTACCTAAAATGAAAGACTTACAGGGCTGATGTTGATTCCCACTGCTCCCATCTATATTCCTTTACTTGAGTATTCATTCTACTAACCCTCTGTATGAATTGTCTTTCTACTTTGAAGATTCCTCAAGACAATAAACAAGTCTGTATCAAGTTAATGTTCTTACTGATGCTCCCTTATCTGTAAGAGTCCCCTCAATCAGACTCTTTCTGGAGTTGAAGGATCTCTGAGTAATTTTCTGGTAAACTGCTGCATTATTCCCTTAAACAGCCAAAAAAAACTAAATTATTTTAAATCCCACTTGGAACCTACAAATGGGTTGCTGGGAAAACAGGCAAAAGTTTGCTAAGGGTGAGAATCCTTACCAGAGTCAGTTCTCCTGGATCTCTCTCTACAGTTCCCCAGAGAGAGAAAAATATCTTTTGTACCCACCTTGGGGACACCTCCTAAATCCAAGGGTTGCTTAATACTGCCAGAAATATTTATTGGCAGTACGTCCTGGCTAAAACTTGGTAAATATTTTAAATAATTCAATAAAATTTTATGAACTAAAATTTGGCCAAAATGGAAGCTGATATTCAGACCCTGAAAGGAATTCTTTAGGCCTTCTCTTCTAAGCTAAAAGTAAAGTAAGTACCCAGTGTGTGTGTGTGGGGGGGGGGGGCGGTGAATGGAAGGGGTTCTAAATACTTTGCAAAAGATTTTTGGGTGAATCAACCTATGGTCGCTTCTTGGCCTTTTGGCTAAGATCAAGTACAGCCTGGAGGCTTCTCAAGTGGCACAGCAGTAAAGAATCCGTCTGCCAATGCAAGAGATGCAAGAGATCCAGGTTCAATCCCTGGGATAGGAAAATCCCTTGGAGTAGGAAATGGCAACCTGCTCCAGTATTTTTGCCTGGAAAACTCCACGGATAGAAGAACCTGATGGGCTACCATCCATAGGGTCGCAAAGAGTCAGACACAACTGAGCGACTGAACACAAAACCTATGATGTCATTTAAGTTACAACCTAATTCCTCACTGAATCAAAAGCAACTGTCCTTAAAGTATTTGCATAACTACAAATGTAGCTCTAGAGGCCTGACCAAAGCTCACCTATTCCTTTCTACCAATCCCCAAATCTGCCCTGGACAGTGAGGGACAGGGAAGCCTGGCATGGTGCCAGGCGTGCTGCCAACTTGCCAACACAACTGAGTGGCTGAACTGAACTGAAACCTGCCCTATTTATCTTAACGGGGAAGATTTTGGGGCTTCTTCCTTCTGCCTCTGAGATGTAAATTTTAATATACCAACTTCAGAGAAGTGATTCTTTTCAGGAAACAAAAGGGTGGAGGGTGGGGCATCATTTGAAACTTTACTTTAGCTTTCCAAGCAGGTAACTTTGACTTATTTATTTCATCTACCAGAAAAATCACTTAGATTCAAATTCTTTTGTAAACTAGTAAAACAGAAGTCAGTGTTTTCATCTGTATATATGTTTACGCGTGTCTATCTATATAATGTAAATACGTGGTATGTTTCTACCTTCAGATATTAATGCAAAACAATTAATTTGTGAAAGAACTCAAATTGGCTTAAAGAAAAGTAAGTGTTTATATTAATATAAATTATCAGAAACATAATAGAAACTAACCCAAATGAATTCCAAGTTCATGTGATCTTGGAAAATATTAGGTAGTAAAGCTAGTTTAATCTTGTTGGTTTAATTTAAGCATGTCTTTAGAGTTACTGGCATGAAATATAATACTTTTATTTTATAATAAGTTCGTGCTATCTATATAACAAAATTTGTCAGCCAGGAAAATAACTAAGGATAAAGACTGACATTGTCTTATATCCGTGACATTTTTGTGAGTGAAGTTGGTCAGTTGTGTCCAACTCTTTGCTACCTCATGGATTGTAGCCTACCAGGCTCCTCCACCCATTGAATTTTCCAGGCAAGAGTACTGGAGTGTGTTTCCATTTCCTTCTCCAGGGGATCTTCCCGACCCAGGGATTGAACCTGGGTCTCCTGCATTGCAGTTACTGCCTGAGCCACCAGGGAAGACATTTTTGTGAATAGTCTTTGTTAAGAACAAATAAACAGATGCAGGTAGGATAAAAAGTTTTTAGGGGTACTTTTTAAATAATTTTCTTGAATCTTTCTGGTAACTCGCAACCTTAAAGTTCGCAGAGTACATCATGAGAAACTCTGGGCTGGAAGAAGCACAAGCTGGAATCAAGATTGCCAGGAGAAATATCAATAACCTCAGATATGCAGATGACACCACCCTTATGGCAGAAAGTGAAGAGGAACTAAAAAGCCTCTTGATGAAAGTGAAAGCGGAGAGTGAAAAAGTTGGCTTAAAGCTCAACATTCAGAAAATGAAGATCATGGCATCGAGTCCTATCACTTCATGGGAAATAGATGGGGAAACAATGGAAACAGTGTCAGACTTTATTTTTTGGGGCTCCAAAATCACTGCAGATGGTGAGTGCAGCCATGAAATTAAAAGACGCTTACTCCTTGGAAGGAAAGTTATGACCAACCTAGATAGCATATTGAAAAAAAGAGACATTACTTTGCCAACAAAGGTCCGTCTAGTCAAGGCTATGGTTTTTCCAGTGGTCATGTATGGATGAGAGAGTTGGACTGTGAAGAAGGCTGAGTGCCGAAGAATTGATGCTTTTGAACTGTGGTGTTGGAGAAGACTCTTGAGAGTCCCGTGGACTGCAAGGAGATCCAACCAGTCCATTCTAAAGGAGATCAGTCCTGGGTGTTCTTTGGAAGGAATGATGCTAAAGCTGAAACTCCAGTACTTTGGCCACCTCATGCGAAGAGTTGACTCATTGGAAGAGACTCTGATGCTGGGAGGGATTGGGGGCAGGAGGAGAAGTGGACGACAGAGGATGAGATGGCTGGATGGCATCACTGACTTGATGGACGTGAGTCTGAGTGAACTCCGGGAGTTGGTGATGGACAGGGAGGCCTGGCGTGCTGCAATTCATGGGGTCGCAAAGAGTCGGACATGACTGACTGAGAGACTGAACTGAACTGAACTGAACTGAAGGTAAATAATGAGCTAAGTTAAATTCATTGATATCCAGATCATTTCCAAATAAGATAATATATTAAAACATTAATTACATAGGAAATGCTGTCAAATAAGTGATGCTAAACCTTTAAAAATTTTATTTGATTTATATACATTATTAATAAGTGTTTCAGAAATTGTATGAAATTCCTAAGAATATGGTATGTCCTAGTATACTATTGAGGCTTCCCTAGTGGTTCAGTGGTAAAGAATCCACCTGCCAATACAGGAGACGCAGGTTAAATCCCTGTGTCAGGAAGATCCCTTGGAGAAGGAATGGCAACCCACTCTGGTATTCTTGCCTGGGAAATCCCATGGACAGAGGAGCCTGGTGGACTACAGTCCATGGAGTCACAAAGAGTCAGACACGATTTAGTGACTAAACAATAACAAGCATAATGTTATCACTTGTAATTCTAGTTACTGTCTTAAAATCTATGTTATAGAAATAAGCAAATAATTTTTCAATTCCCATTATAGTGACTCTCATCATCACCTCTTTTACCAACGGACATTAAAAAAAAGTCTTGTGTCACTTTCAGATAGTTACTGTTTTACTTTGATGGTTTTAGAAAAGCATTCCTGCAAATGTACCCCATCTTCAAGGAGACTTAAGGAAAAGACTTTGGACAAGTGCAGGGTTCCAATAACTTTAAGATCATAAAACTGAACCAACTAAGAATTTCTAGAACAGAGAAACTAGACTTGAGCAGAACAAAAATAAATAACATGAGACTGAATAAACTGAAGAGGATGATTATAATTTTTAGACTTTTGCTTTAAAACTACTTGGTTCCTTAATGCTTTTTTTTTTCCCTTTGATTTAAAGAAACCTTTCTCAGACTATCTAGTGAAAGTGAAAGTCACTCAGTCACGTCCAACTCTTTGCAACCCCAGGTACTATACAGTCTATGGAATTCTCCAGGCCAGAATACTGGAGTGGATAGCCTTTCCCTTCTCCAGGGTATCTTCCCAACCCAGGGATCATACCCAGGTCTCCCGTATTGTACACATTTTCTTTACCAGCTGAGCTATAAGAGAAACCTATCTAGGCCTTACAGCAATTGGTAAAGTATACTTTGTACAAAGTTTATCTTTGTAAACAAAGATGAACCATTTACTTTTTCTTCCTACTTGATACCTCCAGAATTCAGAAACTCTTAAGTGTCCTTTTCATGACATGATATAGTTAGTTATGTGCATAAGCTCAATAGGAATCTGTTTTCCTTGTAATAAGACACAATTGGAAACACTGGCTATATTACTAAAGGTTTGACTGACTTGTCAAGTTTGAGAAAGATATGCATATACCCAGATGTGATCAGACAGTTTTAAAGATCTAAGGTTGACTTTATGGAGCCAATAAAGCTCCTCGGATAAACGGACCTGGTACCTTGTTTACAAGGTGTCAGCAAAGCAGTCTTTGTTGTTGTTCAGTCACTAAGTCATGTTCAACACTTTTGCAACCCCATGGACTACAGTCCGCCAGACTCCTCTGTCCATGAGATTTCCCAGGCAAGAATACTGGAGTGGGTTGCCATTTCCTTCTTTGGGGGATCTTCCTGACCCAGGTGAATCCACTTCTTCTGCACGGGCAGGTAGATTCTTTAAAAACAGACTTTAAAAGGACCCAAATGGTCAATCACTGCTTGGTCAATCACTAAATGGTCAATCTTACTGCTTGTATGTAAATAATCAAGTCAAGTTTCATGCAAACAAATTAGTTTTACAGTGATTATCCTTGGAAAAATGGGGGTGATTATAGAGATAAAAATTATGTTGGCACTTTTGTCGATTCTGATTCTGTTAATTACCTTTGAGGTGTTGTTATATATCTGTCAACTAGACTGAATCCTGAATTCTTCTAATTTCCTCAATTATCTGGCTACAACTCTCCAAATTCATGTTTTCAATTTTCTCCCACTCTCTTGATTTGGAATCACTAAGAGCAAAGACTGCCCTTGAATCTCTTTGGAAGGGACTATCTCAGGTCCCCCTCACTACCCAGATGGCAGCAAAGCTTCAGGGACACACATCACAGTTGAAGAAGGTTCCACCTGACACCTGGTCCTGTGCGGGTGCTGGAGACCTCCAAACCAACCTGACCAGGAAGGAAAGTAGTTGACATTGAGGTAGATAATTTCCCTCCCAAGACACCAGATGAAGACTTCATACTTTAACTATGAAACCCTTTCCTCTTCTCTTTCCTTTACTCTGGCATCTGCCTAAAAAGATAATAGCATTATCCCTATCTCCCAGGAAACTGGGTCTATAATTATTTTTTAGTTTTATAAATTTGGGTTTACAATTTTTTTTTTTAGTTTATTGCTAAGGAAAAGGCAGGGTGTCACCTTTCAAACTGCCACCCAAAAACTCTGATCGGTCCCATCTCTGGTTAATAATCCCAAACCTGAGGAACTTTGTATCTAAGTACTGCTGCTGCTACTAAGTTGCTTCAGTCGTGTCTGACTCTGTGCGACCCCATAGACGGCAGCCCACCAGGCTCCACCATCCTTGGGATTCTCCAGGCAAGAACACTGGAGTGGGTTGCCATTTCCTTGTCCAATACATGAAAGTGAAAAGTGAAAGTGAAGTCGCTCAGTCGTGTCTGACTTTTAGCCACTCCATGGACTGCAGCCTTCCAGTCTCCTCCGTCCATGGGATTTTCCAGGTAAGAGTACTGGAGTGGGGTGCCATTGCCTTCTACGACTACGCACAAAAAAAGGGACACAAAGGAGGGTGGGTAATCAGAATAAAACTGCCTGTGTGGCCTACAGACCTTTAAGATTTAACTGGCCTCTATGGCTATCAGCTTTCCAGTCCTAAGTTGCAGATTCAAATGAATTACAAGGACGCATTCACAATTCTGATTTGCTTCTTCTAACAAGGTCAGGAGGAGTTAATGTACACAAGGCTATGATCAAGAGTCTCCCCTTAACTCTTGAAAGTGTTGTGAAATCTGCTAAGGCAGTAACTCCCTACAAAAATCCGTCAACTCTCTAGTCCAAGCTATTCTTGATAATACAACAGACCTTTTCGCTGAGCAAGGAAGAATTTGTGCTGTGACCAACACTACTTACTGTACCTTGGATAACACTTCTAGAGAAGTCGAAATTCAGCTGCATAACAAGCCCCTTGGCTTAAAAAGTGACCCCTTCTGTGGGGTCTTTGTTTGACTTCCTTGATTTTGATTTGGGTCTTGGGGACCATGGCTCCAAAGTGCAGACACTGGAAATTATCCTGCTAATAATAATAGTGGTCTCCTTGGTACATTCTATTCTCTCAAAAAGCTTTAAATGTGCCTCCGTAGCCACTAACCAGCAACAAATGACCTCCCTAAGAATGGAGCATCAGTAAAGGAACGAAGAGAAAGACTGACTTAAAAAAATATTATAGACCCAAAGTCATGACCCTGTGAATATCAGAGACTCGGCAAAAAACCTCATGATCTGTGAATGCCACACAGAGGATCAGTAAAAGCTGCAAAACCACAGAGTAGTAGCTGAGAGTGCTGCTAATGACTTAAATTCTGGTCACATCTCTCGGTTAAGCTGAGAGTCTGATCAAAAGGGGTAACTGTTAAAAAGAAATAGGGCCAAAATGGAGTCACTTGTGCTAAGCCCCATGTCAGCAAACTAAGACTTAATACCTAATCTAATTGAAGTCTCACTTCCCATTCCAGGATATAACCTTTAACCAGTCAATCTGGAATTACCTGGTCAGCACTAGTGAGGCAATCTGCTGATGGCCCTTCCATTCCCCTTAGGGTGACCTTGCCTGAAACAATGCATTCTTTGATAATAATTTCCTTTTTCTGTCTCCTTTCTGTCTTTAAAACATTTCCTTTTCTACAGCTCAGCAAAGCTCCTCTCTGTTGCTGAAAGAGATGCTGCCTGATGCACAGTCTTTAACAAAGCCAATCAGATCTTTAAATTCACTCAGCTGAATTGCTTTTTAGCACTGCAAACATCAGAAAATCAGATGAAAGATGCCCAAATTTTAAAGTCTCATTTTCCACTGCAACCAGTTAATCATGCCAAAGATATTTCCTGTCCTCCTGATGGGCAGTAACTTAAAGTCTAAAGAACTAAACTAACCACTTTTTCTGAAGAAGATAGAAATACTGCCTCAACTCAGCTTAAGCCAGGGAGAAGAAATGAATCAAGAAATCTCATATAGTGGTCACAAATCTACACTTTCAGTTGGTACCACATTCATTCCAAGACCCAGCATTCTGTGTACCATGCAACAGAGGTCTGAATTAATTCCTCTAGAATAAGCTTGAAAGTGATCACCCTGTAGGTTAAATATGGAATGTGATGCTTGTCAGGCCAATTCCAGTAGCTTTGCTGGGGAAACAAACTGATTGATCTACATCCAAGAGGGCAGGTGCTAAAGTTGCTGAATTGTTTGATGCCATGCAAAACTTCCAGGGAGACCCTACAGGGTGCCTCAACTGGGTAAATCCTCGGGAGTGTCACCAACATGGCAGACAGTAGATGGCATATCAAGTTTGTCCTAAAGAGGAAATGACAGGCCAAGAGCACCCCTTTGGGAAGCCAGCATGCCCTTCCAAACTCAGATGCCCTAGTCTGCCTCTACACTAGAAGATTCTCCCAAGGAGCTCACTGAATAATGCAGGGCACAGGGGTCCAGGCGGCATGGCTGGAATGACCAACCAACTGCTCCCATCTGACTAAATACTGACTATAAATGATGCAAATGAAAGGCTTTGTTTTTTGTTGTTCCCTCTACTCTATTTTTTTTTTTAAGCATTGACACAGACAGCACTGATGTTACCGTCTTTCTTAGAGGAACATGCAACGCTCCATCAGCCATATTAACATATGCATTTACTGGAGCTGATCTGCTCTCACAGCGGAGGTTATGATTTCCCACCAGCGGCAGCAGCTATGAATCAGAGAGCACTCATGGGTGTGTTATGAAGATTCGCAGTGGAATTGGTCCCTCTGAGAAGGTCATTAAAAGAAAAAAAAAAAAAAAAAACCCACCGAGGAGGCAGATTTTGCTCTTCTGCCCCCTCCTCCACCCTAAAATAAAAGCGACTAAAGTAAGTCCAACTCGGGAACCCCCACCTGGTGGGACTCAGAAGGACAAAGAGGTTGTGGCTTGATCGTGCCCTGAAATGCACTGTCAAATCCAGGCCTCTGTGGACCCTGGCAAAGGGCTCCACACTTGCCCCGTATGTCCTGTCATCCTGCTCCAGCCACTGTCTGTGTGCCCTGACCCCTGACACCCTACCCCAGGACCATCAGCTGGTGTTCTACACAGGAAGGGGGAGGGAAAGAGAAGAGGGAGAGGGGGAGGGGGAGAGGGCCCTCCCTGGAGCGTGGAGGGCACTTGTGGTGGTGCCCAGGGATGCAGGCTGGCACAGCCCGCCAGGTCCTTAGATGCAAATCAGCAACTTTTTTGTGTGAGTGCAACTCACATCAATTACCAGAAGGCCTGGAAGGAATAAATCCCTGTGCTTTGATTTCTGTGGCCTTGTCCACCAGCTCTGCCTTAGCCACATAGGGGCTGATTCATGAGGCGCAGGGACTCCTGCAAGTGGGGTGACTTCTCTCCAGGGGCCATAGGAGAGCCAGAAAGCTCCCGGAGGAGAAAGTGAGGCAGGAGTTAGATGGGCTCCAGGCTGAGCAGCTGGAGTTTGTCTCCTGTGGACAGATACTCCAAGGAAAAGATAATCACAGGAAGGAGAAGCTGAGCCTGCCCAAGTAAGAGACCACATATTCCTCATTCTTGAAGTCAAGGAGACCTTCTTGACTATACACGCATGGAAAGGCTCCTCCAAGGTCAAAAAGGAGGTGGCATCATCTCACAGTAAGTGCTGCCCAGAGGCCTCTTCTCTAGAATCCATCTTGACACGTGAACACAGGGGAGGACCCTGAGATAAATTCAGAACCAGGCAAAGCAAGACGATTAGCCAAAGGAAACCCAGAGGAAATGCCCCGTATAAGTGATTCAAACTTCCACAAGGGTGTGATTCTCTCTGAGTTCACCCTGTGTCTATCCACCTCTACACTTTTACTCCTAAAAAATACTTTACTTGTTTCACTACTTTCCACAATATCTCACTACAGAACCAAAATCCTGCTTCAAGCCTCTGTAGGCCGAGGCCACCGGAGATCAAAAGGAGGAAATGGGGGCTTAGGGGAAGGCCAGGGGAGAGGCAGCCCAGTGATCCTCACTGGGGATGGAGTAGGCAGTGTGATGCCTCTACCAGGGCCCAAGGGGAGCACAGAAGTAGCTGGGGAGAGGGGTGTAACACCTCAGGAAGGTTGAGAGAGTCCCTGAAGTATTACTGACTTAAGTACATAGGAGGTCCCTATGTGTCAAGATACCAAAACAGTGCAAAAATACTGGTGTATTTTGTGTCCAGTCCTCTCAGGGAGTCTACAAATGGCCTTCTGCCCTTTCCCCTCCACTCTACCTGACAGCAGGACCCAAGACATTCCTAGCTATTAGCAGCCACCACTCTAGCCAGCTCAAGTTAATGACTAGCTTTAGAGTTCTGTCAACATCACAGTCTCTGGGAATTGTCTCTGCCATTGTTAAAAGTCCACAAACATGATTTTGCAGATTATCCAAATGAATGCAGCTAGATTAAGAGGATTATTCCAGTCTGGGAGAGTGAACACTGTTTGGTAATCTTGTAATAGGATCCCATTTCCTACCTAATTGTCTCTGAAAGCCTCATTTGCATGACAGCCTGTCTGTTTCTCAAAACTGGATGTCCTTACTTACTAGCTGGCCAAGTCCCCCAACCCTTTTATCTTCCATTTTGAAACATAACAATTTTACTTCTGCTCCCTTCCCCTCCCCGTGAGTGCCACTGTTGCCTGCCTGGGTAGATCTTTTCTGAAAGGGAGTAAAGTCGACACCATCTCTTGCTTCAGAATCTTCCTCTTTGTAGGGACTATTCAGTGGCTCGCACAAGGGGAGGCCTTCAGCAGTGATGTTCTTCATTGTTTTGTCTAACAATTAGCTAAATGCTTTCTGACAGTCTGTTTGCCGTGCAGTGCTCTGGTCAACAGCTTCGGCTGAGGTTTCACTGACAGGGAACATTAATTGCTTGATGTGTAACGGAGCAGACCTAGGACCCTATGGGGCCTTCCAGGGATAGACTCCTCCCCCATATCCTCTGCTTTAACTTCTTCCTAAAGCACCTAGATAATAAATAGCATCTGATGCACATTTCCTGGGTTGTTTTACAGATGCTAAAACCCCCAGCAACTGGAAGAAATTAACTACTTGATCATCATGAGCATGTAGTCCACATCTACTGGATGATATCAAATCCTGTGACACCACCCCATTACCTCACCATCAACCAATCAGAATTGTGCTCGAGCTGATCACAGTCCCTGTGCCCCATCCCTCCACCTTGCTTTAAAAATGCTTTCCTGAAACCCTTCTGGGAGGTCTGGTGTTTTGAGCACTAGCTGACCTGGACTCCTTGCTTGGTGCCCTGTAATAAACATTGTACATTTCTTCACCAAGTCTGGTTGGGTAACAGATGTTTAAATGAAGACCCTCCAGGTGATTCCAACCCCCAGAGGTCAGGTTACCTCCAGCTGTCAAGTTTTCCTGCCCAAGGTTGACATTAAGGAATGGAGACAAGCCATGACTGCTGTGCTCTGTCCTGATCCTTAACTCATCTAATTCCTCAGCAAAATAAAATGGGCCCAACTTAATTAGCCACTAAGTGTTGGGATGGTTTGTAACAACTCTTCCTGTCTGTACAGCAGTAACAACTGAGATGTTCCCAAACCCTGTTTCCATCATTCTCTTCCTCAGAAACCTTCAGCCCTTCTGAATTCAGAGGATACCAGAAGGACATTAACCTTAAACTGACAGGTTGACTAGTGTTCCACTAGTCTTTTTCCTTTAAAGGTAGATGAAATGTACCCAAATTTGTGGGACTGGCAACACTTCTTTCTGAGGGGTATACATTGTAGGCATCTTCTAGAGGAATAAGTCATTGCTAGAAGAAAAGTCCAGTAACTTTGAAATTCTGACCCACAGTAAAGGGATATGAAAGTGAAAGAGGAGAGTGAAAAAGTTGGCTTAAAGCTCAACATTCAGAAAACTAATACCATGGTATCTGGTCCCATCACTTCATGGCAAATAGATGGGGAAACAGTGTCAGACTTTATATTTTTGGGCTCCAAAATCACTGCAGATGGTGACTGCAGCCATGAAATTAAAAGACGCTTACTCCTTGGAAGGAAAGTTATGACCAAACTAGATAGCATATTCAAAAGCAGAGACATTGCTTTGCCAACAAAGGTCCGTCTAGTCAAGGCTATGGTTTTTCCAGTGGTCATGTATGAATGTGAGAGTTGGACTGTGAAGAAAGCTGATCGATGAAGAATTGATGCTTTTGAACTGTGGTGTTGGAGAAGACTCTTGAGAGTCCCTTGGACTGCAAGGAGATCCAACCAGTCCATTCTGAAGGAGATCAGCCCTGGGATTTCTTTGGAAGGAATGATGCAAAAGCTGAAACTCCAGTACTTTGGCTACCTCATATGAAGAGTTGACTCACTGGAAAAGACTCCGATGCTGGGAGGGATTGGGGGCAGGAGGAGAAGTGGACGACAGAGGATGAGATGGCTGGATGGCATCACTGACTCGATGGACATGAGTCTGAGTGAACTCTGGGAGTTGGTGATGGACAGGGAGGCCTGGTGTGCTGCAATTGCATGGGGTCACAAAGAGTCGGACACGACTGAGTGACTGAACTGAACTAAAGGGATATATTTTATCTTGTTACCCAGTAAACAAACACCTGGCATTCAGGAAACAGTCTGTAATGCTTGTGAAGAATCCTGACCATCTCACCAATTTCACTTTTTTGCAATATTTGTTGTAAACCACTCAATCAACTTCACAACTCACCACTGGGTTGTAACCCACAGTTGGGAAAATATGACTCTTAAGTAAGGAGGTCAGAGAGAGTGTAAGAACTGGGTATCGCTAGGGAGGCACTGTCAAGCCAGCCGTATCACTCCTGCTGGGAGTCCCAGCCAACTGGGCTCCCAGGCCTCGAGATGCTTGGCTAACTTGACATTAAGCACTGCTGATAATTCCATTGGCTCTGTGAGGCCCCAAGGTGGGCTGGCCAGGTCCTGCCATTTGGTCTACTTGGTCCTCCTCCAGACCCAGCTGGAGCTGGAGAATGGAGCCAGCAAAGACTCTGTGGCTCCCAAGAGCAGCTCTGAGACTCAGCTTCATGCAGAACTGAAAAAAAAACCTACCTGAAAGGCAAATTGTAAATCACTTAAGAATTACATTGTGCAATTTCTTCCACCTCAGAATTGTGACTTGAAAACCCCTCGCTTACTAGGATCTTTAACACTGAAGTCTATTTACTGCTCAGGCAAGAATGTGGTTTTATTCCAATCTATAGCACAGGCTCTTTGTTGCAGGTCCCCCCTCCCCCAAGCAGCACAGGCTCTTAAAGGTGACTGTAGGAAGTCACTCTCACCACTCCCCACCCCCTGCCCATGACCTGTAACTTTGACTCACTCAGGCATGACAACCTGCAGATAATGCATAACAGGCCCTGTGGACAGAGGGCTGGCCCTGTCCTCAGCACACCTGTCATTTAATCACCTGCTCAGTTGTTTGCCAGGGGACTCCCAGAGCCAGCAGGCGAAGCCATTCAGCAGTTTGTCTCCTAACCACTGTGCCATCATCTGTGTTAACTGTTGGAATCCTTTTGTGTTTTGAAATACCTGCAGTAAATAATGCCACAGTCATATATAAGAACTCAGTAGAGTTGAAGTTCAGGCCACACACATTCTTATTGGGATAAGTAGTTAAAGAAAATGAATTGTTCCCACAGGAAGAGGGCCCTGGGAGCATCAGACTCCATTAGTCACTTAATAAAAGCTTCCTGATGGGGATAACTCCTTCCCTGAAGAAGGTAGCTTCGAAAGCCGTTTGCTATTTTCAAAATACTATTGCCTCCCTCCAGTTTGTTGGGGAATCAATTTCTCTTGCCCATGGGCCTCACTACCTAGTGATCCAAATTTCATTTCCCTGCAGAAGACCTGACTAGACGTTTTTCCAAAGAAGACATACAGATGGCTAATAGGCACATGAAAAGAGGATCAACATCACTAATCATCAGAAATGCAAATCCAAACAGTGAGATATCACCTCACACCTGTCAGAATGGCTATCAACAAAGTCTACAGATAACAAATGTTGGCAAGGATGTGTAGAAAAGGGAACCCTTGCACACTGTTGGTAGGAATACAAATTGGTGCAGCTGCTATGGAAATCAGTATGAAGGTTCCTCAAAAAACTAAAAATAGGGGACTACCAAGTGATCCAGTAAGTCCACTCCTGGGTATATCTCTGGAAAAAAATGAAAACACTAATTTGAAAACATACATACACCCCAATATTCATAGCAGCACTATTTACTACAGTCAAGACATAGAAGCAACTTAAGTGTCCATCAACTGACAAAGATGTGGCATACACACACATTCTGTGTGTGTGAAAGTCACTCAGTAGAGTCTGACTCTTTGTGACCCCATGGACTTATATAGTCCATGGAACTGTCCAGGCCAGAATACTGGATTGGGTAGCCTTTCCCTTCTCCAGGGGATCTTCCCAACTTGGGGATTGAACCCAGGTCTCCTGCTTCGCAGGTGGATTCTTTGCCAGCTGAGCCACAAGGGAAGCCCAGACAGAATACTATTTAGCTATTAAAATAAAAATTCTGCCATTTGCAGCAAAGTGGATGAATCTAGAGAATATTATGCTTCGTGAAATGAGAGAAAGACAAAATACTGTATATCACTATACATGGAATCTGAAAGATAATGCAAATGAACATATATGCAAAACAGAAACAGATTAAGATATAGAAAACAAACATGTGATTACCACAGGGGAGAAGGACAAATGAGGGATATAGGATTAACAGACACAAACTACTATACACAAACTAGATGGGCAACAAGGATATATTGTATGGCCTAGGGAATTATAGCCATTATCTCATAATAACTTATAATAGAGTATAATCTGCAAAAATACTGAATCACAGTGCTATACATCTGAAACTGATATATTATGAACCAACTATACTTAATTTACAAAAAAAAAAAAACACATTTTGCTATGTGTCCTGGGAGTCAGGTCCTGAGGGCTGAGGGGTAAGTGTCTGCCTGAGACATTTAATTCTAGGTTCTTGCACTTTGATACAGAGAGCAATAGAAAGAGATAAAAGTAAAGGGGTATCAGTAAAGATAATAAGGTCATCAGCCAAAGGGTGTGTTTTGGTCCCCAAGTAATATTTTAAAATATTTGTAAGGCCTTGAAAAGCCATCACAAAGCTTCTGGAACCCCTGGACCTATTCAGTGTTTATCCAAATTTAACCAAGATCTTTCTTCCCTTACAAAAAACATCCTGATAACACTATGAAGACTTCCATCTGAGTATTGTGTCAAATGGAAACAAATACCTAATAGAGGATTTAGAGGTTTCCTGCCAACTGGCTTTTCTTTCTCTTGTCTCCTTGTCTCTGTTTAAATCAAGGTGAATTAACAAAATGAAACCCACAGAGAGAAAGTCACTACAAAACTAAGATACTCCGTGAGTCTTCATAAAAGCTGCTCTGCCTCCGAGGCTTTCCTAACCATCACGATTGTTGGGTTTTAAAAAAATTCCTTATACTACTTGAAAGGAGAAATCAGTTTTGCCCCTAATTTTCAACATGCCTGATCAGTAGCAATAATTACAAAGCTGAGTTTGGATAACCTACACTGCATTTGGTTCTAATACCTGGCATGCATGGGACATGGTTCAAAGTCTCAATGATTAGTGTGTACCCAACGAAATAGGCAGATTATCTGCACCATGCCCAGTTAGTGTGATGAAACGTGTGAGTACACTTTCTATGAAAATGCTTTCACTTTCTAAAGATGATGTTTCTGACCCACATAGAAACATGAACTGGTGAAGCTGACTAACTATGTCCCAGCCGCCACACTTTCCTTCTCAAAGTCTTGGAAGAAACAGAATGAATCCATGTCAACTGAAAGGAAACAGTGCCTATAGTGGGAAACTTTTTAGGACTGGAAATAAAGCCAGTTCCAAACTCATTAGTGCTGTTCCTTTTACAAACAAAGGCAATAAAAACATTTAGTGAGGGGTAGCACCAGGTTACTCACTGGATCCTTTAAACAATCCTGAAAGGATTCACTCCCACTTCATAGGTAATGACACTACTAGATACTTGACACAACTGTCCTATAGCTGCACAGGTAAAAGGGATCACAGCCCAAACTTTGCCACTAAATCCCATGCTTTTAGTCATTTTGCTAACATCCTTTGTAAAACTCACAATTTTCAAAAGCTCTGAATCAGCAGAAGCTTATTTATTAAGTTATTTATTTTTACCTAAAAGAAATGATGCTAATGTTTTAGTAGCAGAAACTGTAGGTATTTTACAGCCAATTACCCCAATATCACATAACTCTTAGGTCTTATCACAGAGAACTCAGCCACTACATTCCCCTTCTGGAACTTTGAATATTAACATCCAAGAACAATTAAGAAATAAATGTGCTTTATGCTAAAGCAGGCTTTATTTCAGGATAAATTGGAGGGGGTAAATTATATAATTTCTGGACGGATTCCAAAAAGCTTTTGCAATACAATGAAAATTCAATTTTTGGTCAACTAAGTCTAATAGCCCCTTCATGGATCACTGCCTTGTCATGGTGAAGGGACTTGAGTAAATCAATGAAGCTACGAGCCATGCTGTGCAAGGCCACCCAAGATGGGTGGGTCATAGCAGAGAGTTCTGACAAAAAGTGATCCACTAGAAGAGGGAATGGCAAATCACCTATTATACTTGCCATATGAACCTCATGAATTGTATAAAAGGCCAAAAAGATATGACACCAAAAGACAAGTCCCCCAGGTCTGAAGATGTCCAAACTACTGGGGAAGAGCAGAGACGAATTACCAACATCCCAATAGGTTTTGCATTCATTATGTCTGCAAATCTGGAAGACCCAGCAGTGGCCACAGGACTGGAAAAGGTCAATCCTCATCCCAATTCCCAAGAAGGGTAGTACTAAAGAATGTGCTAACTACTGGACAGTTGCACTCATCTCCCGTGGTAGTAAGGTCATGCTTAAAATCGTGCATGCTAGGCTTCAGCATTATGTGAACCAAGAATTTCCAGATGTTCAAGTGGGTTTAGAAAAGGAACTAGACATCAAAATGCCAACATTCGTTGGATTATAGAGAAAGCAAGAGAATTTCAGAAAAACATCTATCTCTGTTTCATCAACTATGCTAAAGCCTTTAACTGTTGGATCATGACAAACTGTGGAAAACTCTTAGAGAGATGGGAATAGCAGACCATCTTACCTGTCTCCTGAGAAATCTATATGTGGGTCAAGAAGCAACAGTTAGAACCCTGTATGGAACAACTGACTGGTTCAAGATTGAGAAAGGAGTATAACAGGGCTGTCTGCTGTCACCCTGTTTAACCTATACGCTGAGCTGCTGCTGCTAAGTCACCTCAGTCGTGTCCGACTCTGTGGGACCCCATAGACGGCAGCCCACCAGGCGCCCCCGTCCCTGGGATTCTCCAGGCAAGAACACTGGAGTGGGTTGCCATTTCCTTCTCCAATGCATGAAAGTGAAAAGTGAAAGTGAAGTCGCTCAGTCGTATCCTACTATTCACAACCCCATGGACTGCAGCCTACCAGGCTCCTCCATCCATGGGATTTTCCAGGCAAGAGTACTGGAGTGGGGTGCCATTGCCTTCTCCAATATGCTGAGCACATCATGAGAAATGCTGGGCTGGATGAGTTGCAAGTTGGAATTAAGATAGGCTGGAGAAACATCAAACATCCTCAGATATGCAGATGATACCACTCTAATAGATGAAAAGGAAGAGGAACTAAAGAACTTCTTGATGAGGGTGAAGGAGGAGAGTGAAAGAGTCAGCTTAAGATTATAAATATTAAAAAAAGACTAAGATCATGGCATTCAGCCCTATTACTACATGGCAAATAGAAGGGGAAAAGGTGGAAGTAGTGACAGATTTCCTCTTCTTGGGCTTCAAAATCACTGTGGATGGTGACTGCAGCCATGAAATCAGAAGACAGTTGCTTCTTGGCAGGGAAGTGATGACAAACCTAGATGGTGTGTTGAAAAGCAGAGACATTACTCTGCCGCCAAAGGTCCATAATAGAGGCTATGGTCTTCCCAGTGGTCATGAACAGTTTTGAGAGCTGGAAGGTAAAGAAAGCAAAACACCAAAGACTTGACACCTTTGCACTATGGAGGTGGAGAAGACTCCTGAAAGTCCCTTGGATAGCAAGAAAATCAAACCTGTCAATCTTAGAAAGATCAACCCTGAATATTCACTGGAAGGACTGATGCTAAAGCTGAAGCTCCAGTATTTTGGTCATCTGATGCAAACAAATAACTCACTGGAAAAATCCCTGATGCTGCGAAAGATTGAGGGCAGAAGGAGAAGAGGGCATCAGAAGATGAGATGGCTGGACAGCATCACCGATGTAATGAACATGAACTTGGAAAAACTAGAGATGGTGAGGGACAGTGAGGCCTGGCATGCTGTAGTTCATGTAGTAGCAAAGTGTTGGACATAACTGGGTGACTGAACAGCAAGAAGTCTAGCAGACTACCTCCTAATAAAATTAAAATATCTACCAAAGACCAGCTGCTGCTGCTGCTAAGTCACTTCAGTCGTGTCCGACTCTGTGCGACCCCATAGACAGCAACCCACCAGGCTCCCCCGTCCCTGGGATTCTCCAGGCAAGAACACTGGAGTGGGTTGCCATTTCCTTCTCCAATGCATGAAAGCTTTGAAAGTGAAGTTGCTCAGTCGTATCCAACTCTTAGCGACCCCATGGACTGCAGCCTACCAGGCTCCTCCATCCGTGGTATTTTCCAGGCAAGAGTACTGGAGTGGGGTGCCATTGCCTTCTCCAACCAAAGACCAGCAGCTAACAGTAAAATATGTGAAGCAAAGCTGATAAAACTAAAAGGAGATATATACAAATCCAGAATTTATAGATGAGTCTTCAATACCTGTATCTCAATAATTAATAGAACTGTTGAGAAAATTATCAAGAAAATAAGTAACTCAACAATACCATCAAACAACAGGATCTAGTCCAAATATATAGAACACTCCACCTAATGACAGCTGAATATACTTTCTTTTCAAGTTCCCACCAAATATAACAAAAATAACCCATATCCTGGGCAAAAAAAAAAAAAACAAAACAAAAAAACCTCAACAAATTTAAGATAACAAATTATACAGAGTTTCTCTAACCACAATGAAACCAAACTAGAAATCAATAACAGAAAGATAAAAGAAACTTCTCCACATATTGGAAACTAAACAACACACTTCTAAATAATTCACAGGCAAAGAGGAAGTCTTAAGAGGAATTAAAAAAATACATTGACTGAACTGAAAATACAACACATCAAAATTGGTGGGATACAGCTAAAGCAATGCTGAGAAGAAAATATATAGTGTTAAAAGCATGCATTAGAAAAGGGGCAAAATCTCATCTAACCTATTAATAAGCTTCTACCTCAATAATTAAAAAAAAAAAAAAGAAAGAAGATAAACGCAAAGCAAGCAGAAAAAAGAAAGGAATAAAGAGAAGCATTGCCGGCTCTGTGAAAATATCAATAAAATTGAAAAACGTCTAGCAAGACAAGCAAAAGAAAAATTGGAAAACACAAATTACCAACATCAGGAATGAAAATGCGGATATTAGTACAGACTTTGCAGGCATCAAATGGAAATTAAGAGAATACTGTCAGCAACTCCACACAATACATTTAACGATTTAGATGAAACAGGAAACACAAATTACCACAACTCATCCACAGTGCAATAGATTATTTAGTAGTCCGATAACTTTCAAGGAAATTAAATTTGTAATTTTAAAAACTTTCCAAAAAGGAAATCTATATGCCCACATGATTTCACTGGAGAATTTCACTAAATGTTTAAGGAATTAACAACAATTATACAAAATCTTTTCCAAAGAGAAGAGGACGGAACAACTCCCAATTCCTTTTGTGATATTATCACCCTGATAACAAAATCAGACAAAAACAGCACAAAACAAACAAAACCTAAAGACCAATATTACTCATGTAAATACAGACATATTTTAAACAAAATATTAGCAAGTAGAATTCAACAATGTACTTAAATTATACACCATGACCACTAAGTTTTATTCCAGGGATGCACGGCTGATTGAATATTTGAAATCAATTAGTATGATCCAGCATCTCACAGGTTAAAGATGAAAAATCATATAATCATATACTTTGATGCAGAAAAGGCATTTGATAAAATCCAATACCCATTCATGATTTTTTTTAAGTTAGATAAATTGAAATAGAGCAGAGTTACTCCAACTTTATGAAAAGAATATTAAAAAAAAAAAAAAAACAAAGCTCTATAGTTATCATTGATGGTGAAAGACTGAATGCCTTCCTTCTGCAATGGGAAATAAGACAAGAATGTCTGTTCTCACCATTCTTACTCCACATAGTGCTGGGAGCTCTGACCACAAGAATGCAAGACAAGGAAGTAAAAGGCATACAGATTGGAAATGAAAATATAAAACTGCTCCTATTGGCAAATGACGACTGCTTATGTAAAAAATTCCAAGGAATCTAAAAAAGTGATCTAGAACTAGGTCACAGGATGCAAGTGCAAAACACATACATGTGCACACACAAATCAGTTACACTTCTGCATACTAACAATGAACATATGGAAACTGAAATGTAAAAACAATACCACTTCCAATCACTTAAGACATTGAATACTTTGCTGTAAATTTAACAAAACACGTATAAGACTTGTATGCTGAAAACGATGCAATCAAGAAATAAACTACACAACTAAGAAATCAAAGAGCTAAATAAATGGAGAGACACACTGTGCTCATGAATTGGAAGATTCCAGTTGTGCGGATGCCAATTCTCAAAATGACAAACAGAGTCAATGCAATTCTTCTCAAAATGTCTTCAAAATATAAACGAAATAATTAGAATATTTTTATGGAGAGGCAAAGCAACTATAGAATATCTAAAAACAATTTTGAAAAACAAGAATGTGGGAGGATTTGTCTGATCTCAAGACTTAAATAGTTACAATAATTAAGCCCTTGTGGCATTGGCAGAAGTACAGTCACACAGATCAATGGGATAGATTAGAAGAAACAGAAATAGACTCATCCAAATATACCCAACTGATTTTTGGCAAAGGTGCAAGAACAACTCAACAGAGAAAGATAATCTTTTTGACAAATGGGGCTGGAGCAATTGGACATCATAGGCAAACAAAAAAGAAAACATTCTGGCCTATACCTCACATCTTATATAATTAACTCAAAATGGATCAGAGGTTTAAATGTAAAACTGTAAAACTTTTAGAAAAAAATAACCTGTAAGAGCTAGGACAAGGCTTAGTTTTGGCACCAAAATCACAATCCACAAAAAGAAAAACTGATAAATTCATCAAAATTAAAAACTTTTGCTCTTTGAAAGATACTGTTATGAGAATGAAAAGACAATCTACGGACTGGGAGAAAATATTTTCAAACCACAAATCCAACAAAGGGCTAATCATCTATTTAGATGGTTAAAGAGTAACTTTAGTTCTAAGAGTTTACTCTTGGAACTCAATATTAAACAAACTAAACAATCCAATTAGAAAATGGGCAAAGGACTTGAAGAGGATACACACAAGGCAAACAAGCATATGAAAGAAGCTTAATATCATTAACCTTCACAAGCAAATTAAAATCATAATGAAATATCACTACATATCTGTCAGAAGGCCTAAAAACTATGACAATGACAAATGCTAGTGAAGACATAGGAAGCTGGATCATTATGTGCTGCTGGTTGGGATGTAAAAACGATACATTCACTCTGGGAAACAGCTTGACAGCTTTCTAAAAACTAAACATGCAACTCCAATACAACATAGCAGTGATACTCCTGGGTACTTATCTCAGAAAAAGGAAAACATATGTTTCCACAAAAGCCTGTAAATAAATGTTTATAGCAGCTTCATTCATTATAGCCCAAACTGGAAACAACTCAAATGTCTTCTGATGGGTGCATGGTTAACCAAACTGTGGTACAGCCGTACAATGGAATATATTCAGAAATAAAAGGAAGCATAACATTAATACACATGGTAACTTAGATGAATCTCCAGAGAGGTATGCTGAGTGAAAAAAGTTTAATCTCAAAAGATCACGTATGGTATCATTCCATTTATATAACACTCAAAATGATAACACTACAGGATGGAGAACAGAGTAATAGCTGTCAGGTATTAAATATAGGGAGCGTGAGATAAAGAAGCTGTGGCTCTATTAGAATAACATGAGAAAGTCTTAAGGTGATACAAATGCTATCTTAATTACCCATATCAGTATCCTAGTTGTGACATTTTATCATAGTTTGGCAAGGTGCTACCACTGAGAAAAACTGGGTAGAGAATATGAAAGATCTCTCTGTTTATCTCCTATAACTGCATGTGAATCTACATTCATGTTAAAGTAAAAAGTCTAATTTAAAACCACATAGGAAGAAAACACAGATGAATGTTTAAATGATTGCTGAGTACAACAGAAATTTTAAGCCTTAAAAAATGGATACAATTATAAATGAAAAGCTTGATAGATCTGGCTGTAAAATCCTTCAAGACTTAGGTTGGTCAAAAATTGATGGCAATGTTTTCCAAAGTAAATCTAAAAAAATACAACAAACTAATGAATGTAACAAAAGAGGAGGAGATAGAGGTTACCAGTTGGGGGCAATATAAGGGTAGGCAGTGGGAGGTAGAAACTATTGGGTATTAAGACAGGCTACAAACATGTATTGTACAACACAAGGAATATAGCCAATATTTTGTAATAACTGTAAATGGAGTATAACCTTTAAAAATTGTATGAAAAAATTTTAAAAAGCTATCTCAATAAAGCATTCAATGAAACAGTGGGTTGTCATAAAAATAAGGAATCTCTTTATGTACTGATAGAAAATGAACTCCAAAATCTAAGAAGGAAAATAAAAAAGTTGTGGAAAAGAGTACAGATTATCATTTGTATAGAAAGAATATAGAAATGTATAATATGTATGTATGTATATGTATAAATGTATAAATGTGTAAATGTATAAATATGTAACATACGGAAAGAAGTCTAGGTGTTGGTAACAATAAGCAATTTCAGGAGGTGACAGGAGGATGCATCTGGAGAGGAGACACTCCACTGAACGCCCTTTAGTATTGTCAAGTCTTGAACCACAGGAACATACTACTCTCCAAAAAATGAATCAATTATTAAACAGAAAATATAAAGTTACATCTTTAAAACAAAGGTTTTAAAAGAATAAAATGTTAGTAACAAATTTAATAAAGGATATGTAATATTCATCATATATAAATATATATAAAATCTTTATAAATATCCTGTTAACCATTAAGATAAGTACAACAAAGAGCATAAAGCTGATTTTCAGAAGTTGAAATTCAAATGACTAACAAACATGCAAAACAATATTTATCCTGATTAGTAATCAAAGATATGTGAATGGAAGAGAGGCCATTTTGGCTATCCAGTTAGCAACAGATTGGTAAAATACATTAAAAATCCCAACATATGGAGGCTGAACAACATGCTGCTGAATAACTAACAAATCACAGAAGAAAACAAAAGATAAATCAAAATATGCATAGAAATGAATGAAAATGAAAACACAACAACCCAAAACCTATGGGACACTGTAAAAGCAGTACTAATGGGAAGCTTCATAGCAATACAGGCTTACCTCAAGAAACAAGAAAAAAGTCAAATAAATAACCTAACTCTACACCTAAAGCAACTTGAAAAGGAAGAAATTATGAACCCTAGGGCTAGTAGAAGGAAAGAAATCTTAAAAATTAGGGCAGAAATAAATGCAAAAGAAACAAAAGAGATAATAGCAAAAATCAACAAAGCTAAAAGCTGGTTCTTTGAGAAGATAAATAAAATTGACAAACCATTAGCCAGACTCATCAAGAAACAAAGGGAGAAGAATCAAATCAACAAAATTAGAAATGAAAATGGAGAGATCACAACAGACAACACAGACATACAAATGATCATAAGAGTCTCCTATCAGCAACTATATGCCAATAAAATGGACAACTTGGAAGAAATGGACAAATTCTTGGAAAAGTACAACTTTCCAAAACTGAACCAAGAAGAAATAGAAAATCTTAACAGACCCATCACAAGCATGGAAATCGAAACTGTAATCAGGAATCTTCCAACAAACAAAAGCCCAGGACCAGATGGCTTCACAGCTGAAGTCTACTAAAAATTTAGAGAAGAGATAACACCTATCCTACTCAAACTCTTGCAGAAAATTGCAGAGGAAGGTAAACTTCCAAACTCATTCTATGAGGCCACCATCACCCTAATACCAAAACCTGACAGAGATGCCACAAAAAAAGAAAACTACATGCCAATATCACTGATGAACATAGATAAAAAAAATCCTTAACAAAATTCTAGCAAACAGAATCCAACAACACATTAAAAAGATCATACATCATGACCAAGTGGGCTTTATTCCAGGGATGCAAGTATTCTTCAATATCCGCAAATCAATCAACATAATACACCACATTAACAAATTGAAAGATAAAAACCATATGATTATCTCAATAGATGCAGAGAAAGCCTTTGACAAAATTCAACATCCATTTATGATAAAAACCCTCCAGAAAGCAGGAATAGAAGGAACACACCTCAACATAATTAAAACTATATATGACAAACCCACAGCAAACATTATCCTCAATGGTGAAAAATTGAAATCATTTTCCCTAAAGTCAGAAGCAAGACAAGGGTGTCCACTCTCACCACTACTATTCAACACAGTTTTGGAAGTTTTGGCCACAGCAATCAGAGCAGAAAAAGAAATAAAAAGAATCCAAATTGGAAAAGAAGAAGTAAAACTCTCACTGTTTGCAGATGACATGATCCTCTACATAGAAAACCCTAAAGACTCCACCAGAAAATTACTAGAGCTAATCAATGAATATAGTAAATTTACAGGATATAAAGTTAACACACAGAAATCCCTTGCATTCCTATACATGAACAATGAGAAAACAGAAATAGAAATTAAGGAAACAATTCCATTTACCACTGCAATGAAAAGAATAAAATACTTAGGAATATATCTACCTAAAGAAACAAAAGACGTATATATAGAAAAGTATAAAACACTGGTGAAACAAATCAAAGAGGACACAAATAGATGGAGGAATATACTGTGTTCATGCATTGGAAGAATCAATATAGTGAAAATGAGTATACTACCCAAAGTAATCTATAGATTCAATGCAATTCCTATCAAGCTACCAATGATATTTTTCACAGAGCTAGAATAATTTCACAATTTGTATGGAAATACAAAAAACCTTGAATAGCCAAAGCAATCTTGAGAAAGAAGAATGGAACTGGAGGAATCAACCTGCCTGACTTCAGTCTCTACTACAAAGCCATAGTCATCAAGACAGTATGGTACTGGCACAAAGACACAAATATAGATCAATGGAACAAAATAGAAAGCCCAGAGATAAATCCATGCATCTATGGACACCTTATCTTTGAATAGCAGCCCACTCCAGTATTCTTGCCTGGAAAATTCCATGGATGGACGAGCCTGGTGGGCTACAGTCCATGGGATCGCAAAGAGTCAGACACGACTGAGCGACTTCACTTATCTTTGACCAAGGAGGCAAGAATATACAATGGAGAAAAGACAATCTCTTTAACAAGTGGTGCTGAGAAAACTGGTCAACCACTTGTAAAAGAATGGAACTAGAACACTAACACCATACACAGAAATAAACTCAAAATGGATTAAAGATCTAAAAATGTAAGACCAGAAACTAAGGTGATGGCACCCCACTCCAGTACTCTTGCCTGGAAAATCCCATGGATGGAGGAGCCTGGTGGGCTGCATTCCATGGGGTCGAAAAGAGTCAGACATGACTGAGCGACTTCACTTTCGCTTTTCACTTTCATGCATTGGAGAAGGAAATGGCAACCCACTCCAGTGTTCTTGCCTGGAGAATCCCAGGGACGGGGGAGCCTGGTGGGCTGCCATCTATGGGGTCGCACAGAGTCGGATACTGAAGTGACTTAGTAGCAAGACCAGAAACTATTAAACTCCTAGAGGAAAACATAGGCAAAACACTCTCCAACATAAATCACAGCAGGATCCTCTATGACCCACCTCCCAGAATATTGGAAATAAAAGCAAAAATAAACAAATAGGACTTAATTAACATTAAAGGCTTCTGCACAACAAAGGAAACTATAAGCAAGGTGGAAAGACAGCCTTCAGAATGGGAGAAAATAATAACAAATGAAGCAACTGACAAGGAATTAATCTCAAAAATATATGAGCAACTCCGGCAGCTCAATTCCAGAAAAATAAACCACCCAATCAAAAAGTGGGCCAAAGAACTAAATAGACATTTATCCAAAGAAGACATACAGATGGCTAACAAACACATGAAAAGATGCTCAACATCACTCATTATCAGAGAAATGCAAATCAAAACCACTATGAGGTACCATTTCACGCCAGTCAGAATGGCTGCGATCCAAAAGTCTACAAGCAATAAATGCTGGAGAGGGTGTGGAGAAAGGGGAACTCTCTTACACTGTTGGTGGGAATGGAAACTAGTACAGCCGCTATGGAGAACAGTGTGGAGATTCCTTTAAAAACTGGAAATAGAACTGCCATATGACCCAGCAATCCTACTGCTGGGCATACTCACCGAGGAAACCAGAATTGAAAGAGACACGTGTACCCCACTGTTCATCGCAGCACTGTTTATAATAGCCAGGACATGGAAGCAATCTAGATGTCCATCAGCAGATGAATGGATAAGAAAGCTGTGGTACATATACACAATGGAGTATTACTCAGCCATTAAAAAAGAATACATTTGAATCAGTTCTAGTGAGGTAGATGAAACTGGAGCCTATTATACAGAGTGAAGTAAGCCAGAAAGAAAAACACCAATACAGTATACTAACGCATATATATGGAATTTAGAAAGAAGGTAATGATAACTCTGTATGCGAGACAGCAAAAGAGACACAGATGTATTGAATAGTCTTTTGGACTCTGTAGGAGAGGGAGAGGGTGGGATGATATGGGAGAATGGCATTGAAACATGTAAAATATCATATGTGAAATGAATCGCCAGTCCAGGTTTGATGCATGATACAGGGTGCTTGGGGCTGGTGCACTGGGATGACCCAGAAGGATGGGATGGGGAGGGAGGTGGGAGCGGGGTTCAAGATGGGGAACACATGTACACTCATGGTGGATTCAAGTCAGTGTTTGGCAAAACCAATACAATATTGTAAAGTAAAATAAATAAATTAATTTTAAAAATAAAATATCATTGTTCTAAGAAAAAAATAATATTCGATGATGGCAAGAATGAATAAACAGAGCTCTCCACTGCTGTAACAACTTGGGCTAGGACCTTGTAGGAAGACATTTGAAACCACTGAAATGACCAGAGAGAGAAATGTTGAAAGCAAGATGGCATATCCTTATCTTGGAATATGAGATAGCCATTTATGATGACTTTGAAAAATGGCATTGGCATACATTGTTCATGATAAAATATCAGCATGTAAAATACCCACATTTTGCCAATTAAAATTTTATAGTTCTCTAGTTTTGAATTTCTTGATTACAGAAAAGCAATGTACTTTGAAAAATAATGAAAACCTAGTCTGTTTCACTGGCTTTTGCTGGGGCTCCAAAGATGCTGGATTGAAATTCAAGAGGCTTCACTTACCCTTTGGTTTTTTGCTCGGCTCCTGAAAATTTCCTCATTAAAGTTAGTTATTTTCTTCCCCTGTTCCCTCTATCAGTGGCAGCTGACATTCACATTCAATTAGCTTCAGAGAATCCCCTAACACAGCTCAGATTCTGGGATATGGAATCCTCTCCTTGCCCATTGAGTCTGTCAATCAATCCATCAGAGGAGAGGAACCCAGGGGGATGGATCTTGAAATTCAAAGGAAGAGCCAAGAACAATTTAACATCCAGGCTCTGCTTCCATTTTGGCTCCTATGTCCACTTCAATGGAAAGTGGCAAGTGGTTCTGATTACCTTCTTGTCATTCTGCCTGCCAGAGGCCCTGTCTGCCAACCTTGCTAGGAGCTTGGCACTCTCCTTGTATAAATGTTCTGCTTGGAAATGCCTGGCCCTCTCTCCTTCCCTCTCTATCTCACTCCCTCTCTCTATACATCACCCTGAAACCTTCTTGATTGCTTTTTTTATTTGGGAATCCAAGGTATCACTCAACAAAATGAGAAACCAGTAGTGATCACAGAAGCTTCCATGGTCAGCCACTGCTGACTAGAGTTGGGGACAGAGGAAACAGGAGAGGACGGAGGCTTTTGCTGCTGCTGCTAAGTCTCTTCAGTCGTGTCCGACTCTGTGCGACCCCATAGACAGCAGCCCACCAGGCTTTCCCATCCCTGTGGTTCTCCAGGCGAGAACACTGGAGTGGGTTGCCATTTCCTTCTCCAATGCATGAAAGTGAAATGTGAAAGTGAAGTCGCTCAGTTGTGTCTGACTCTTCATGACCCCATGGACTGCAGCCTACCAGGCTCCTCCATCCACGGGATTTTCCAGGCAAGAGTACTGGAGTGGTTTGCCATTGCCTTCTCTGGGAGGCTTTTGAAGCTCCTCCAAATCTGGGGAAATAACTTCATTTTCCAAATTTCCCCAAATAATCTGTCTGTGCACCTCAACTAGAGCATACTTCTTATCAGAACCTTTAGACCAACCTCTGAGCATCTCTGAAGAGGAAATGTAAGAGGTGGAGCTATAGCCTTATGTGTGGGCAGGAGAGGACCAATGACTGGGGCTAACAGCCATCTCTTGGACTGGTGGAGAAAGGGCCACCATTTCACTTCCACAGTGGGTGCCAGTTTGGGGCTGAGCAACAGTCTCTTCTGGTGAAAGAACCCACATCTTCCATTTATGGAAACCCCTTGACCGGAGTCCATCTCCACTGGGCATGTCACACAGTCCTGGTCAATGATGAGATCTCATTTCTTTAACCCAAATGATTCAGGGCTGGATAGATGACCCAAGAAATACAAACAATCATTTCTATGGTTTCATCCCCAAGACTATGGGGAAAAGACCATTTAGGCAGGATGGCTAGCTGGCAGAGTCCAAGCTTGCTGCTAGTGGTGGCCATCCTTGATACCACTTAAGCAAACAGCCTGAGAGAACTGTGTCTGGTAGAAAGCAGCCTCCTATAGACACCAGGGATCTTTGGATCAACCATACATGAACTTCTATTTCAAATCTGGCTCAGAATGAGCCTCTCTCTCTTTTCCAACCCAAAGAGCTGTGACTAATAAGAGTTCTCAGGAGAAAAAAACAACAAACCTATGAGGCCACTGTGGTGTCCCAGTTTGATCTGGAGAGTCAGGCTGGGAATCAGAGGGAAGAGCAAATCCAGAAGCTGGTGTTGATTCTCCTTCATACATCCAGCCCCCCCTGGGGACCTGTCTTAGAGTCCCACAGAGAAGGGACTTCTCATCACCAGGGGGTACAAAGAAATAACTGCTGAAGTAGGTGGCTGGCATGGCTTGGAGACAACTGGAGGAAACAGCAGAAAGGTCCACCCATATGAGTCCATCTGGGTTGAAAGATCTGAGGTCACCAGAGTAGCTCATACTGGGCACTGTGGAAGGCAGGGGAGGAGAGGAAGGTACACAAGGGTAGCCAGGAAAGCTGAAGGTCAGAAACACACATGAGCTCCTCCTAAGGATCTACAGACTGAATTCTGGCTGGGGAGAAGCTGGGGGAGGATTTAGTGTTTATGATTCTAACATACTTTCCCACCACCCCTCAACTTGTCCAGCCCTGAGCCATAGGAACTTCCCAGCCCTCAAGACTTGGCTCCAATCCTTCATCCTCCCTAGGAGTTTTCAGGCTGTTCCAGGACTCATAGATCTTCCCATGTGGGCTCTGCTGGCATTTAGCATCTGTGCCATGATTTAGCACTTAATTATACTGACTTGCATCAAATGCTCTGCTCTTTATAAGGTTTCATCTTTTCAAAAAGAGACAGAAAGTTGGTTGAAAACCAAGCCTCTGTTGCCATTGCTTAGGTGCTGCCTACACTCCAACCCCAGCCATGCTCTTAGTAGACGCCCCACAACCCCTAGTATCCATGGATTGAGAGCCCATTCCTCAGGTCCTAGCCTGCATTTATAGTCATTTACATCCAAGGACAAGGGTAATGAAACTTCAATTAAAGATGCCCAACTGGCTGACTTTAATTACCCATTCAGTCTATCTGCTTCTCTTTCTTACAGTTTTTCTTCCCAAAGATCTTTATTCTAGGAATGTAAGATGGATTTTTTTTTTAAACTCCTGATTTTCTCCTCTCACAAACTGCAGAAAGCTCTTGGGTAATAGAGTTTTTTTTTAAAAAATCTTTTTAACCTGACCACAACCAGAATGTACAAGTTTTCATGACAGAGTGATGGTAAACCATCCTGAATTTAAATATCACGATGTGACTCGAATAACAGGTACTCCAAAGGGACCTCTTCTGCTCAGTCATAGGGTAGATTCCAATTGTCTGTGCAAGATGTCAATTCAGAAGTTAGCTCAGGTTTGGACACTAGGAAGACAGCCTTTGTTTAATCATTTCTTACTGAGAAAATAAAGGGGGATGTAGGCAATAGAATGGGGCGGGTGGGATAGTGGGAATTTAAAGTACCTACTTAAGACTATGTGGGCAAAATTCATTCAGCAAACATCTTGGAGCTGTCACTCACAAAGCACACAGTATCAACTGAGTAAAAGGTCTGCTAAGAGATAGGCTCGGAGAAGGCAATGGCACCCCACTCCAGTACTCTTGCCTGGAAAATCCCATGGACGGAAGAGCCTGGAAGGCTGCAGTCCATTGGGTCGCTGAGGATCGGATACGACTGAGCGACTTAGCTTTCACTTTTCACTTTCATGCATTGGAGAAGGAAATGGCAACCCACTCCAGTGTTCTTGCCTGGAGAATCCCAGGGAAGGGGGAGCCTGGTGGGCTGCCGTCTATGGGGTCGCACAGAGTCGGACACGACTGAAGCGACTTAGCAGCAGCAGCAAGAGATAGGCTGGGACCTGGGACCCTTTGCTACAATGCCTGCCCCTGGACAAATGTCTAACTGAGCAAAAAAAAAGAAAATACAAAGAAAATATAAGGGACTAAAAATAACTATGTAAGCATGCATGTCCAGTTGGGGCAAGTTATAGACAACAAGAGACAAAAAGACCAAAAAATCCCAACTGCCACTTCTGAGGAGCCAGGAGAAAAAGCAAGATGTTGAGATCAAAAGCTGGGTACTTTGCATGTCCCCTGAACACAATACCACCAAAGGGGTGGGAAGACCACCTAAGCCACCCCTCTGGCCCAACCCTTCTACCCACCCTTATCCTCACCCCATATAAGGAACCATTGGGGAGCAAGCAAACAAGTGAACATGTTACTTGTTTTTGCTCTCCCTTCTACAGCAGGAGCCCTGAATAGACTACTGCCTGAAATAGACATAAGCAAGATTCTGGCTTTAAACACAAGGGTTCACTGCGCCCTTGGGGAGGGCGATTTCAGAATTATGGAAAGGCGAAGCCATACCACTATGGAGGGAGAGGAGGAGGCGTGTGGAAGAGGAAACATGAGTCTGGATGATTCTTCGCATGGAGGAGCAAAGATGCCCAGTTAGAGCAGCACAGGAACACTAGTGGAGGAAGGATGTCTTTTCTTTCTTTTCTCCTGAAGATAGAAGAAACCTGAACATTAGTGAGCAAAGAATTAGTGAGAAATAACCTCAAAGTTGTGAGAAGAAAGGATAGTTGATAAAGTGATACTACAAAATCCCCACAAAGGCAGGATGAAAAAATATTAGAACTAAAATGAAAAAAAGATACAAACGTATTTATGAAACAGAAATAGACCCAACAGTCATAGAAAACAAGCCTATGGTTACCAAAGCTGATGGGTGGAGTGCTGGAGGAATAAATTGGGAGTTTGCGACTAGCACTGCACACTATATGTAAAACAGATAACCAACAGGGACCTACTATATGGCACAAGGAACTATATTCAATATTTCATAATAACCTATAAAGGGAAAGAATCTTAGTAAGAATATAGAAATATATATGTATAACTGAATCACTGTACTGTACACTTGAAGCTAACACAGCATTGTAAATCAGCTCTCCTTCAACTTAAGTAATTAATTTAAAAAATTATGAAAAAACGTAAGTATGGACCAGAAGTAGAGACATTAGAGGGAAGGTGGAATGAAATAAAGAGCCTCCCTTTGGGTAAGACAGCAGTCATGAAGCCTGGAGCTGTTCCAGGCTGCGCGGCAGGCAATCAGGTGTTCATTCGGTTTAAGAACCAGGAATTACCCCATCCCGCCCGTCTGGGTCATCTCAGGGCACCAGGCTGAGTTTCCTGTGCGGTGCAGCCACAGCTTCCAGCTGGCTGTTTTCACATGGTAGTGTGTATATTTCAATGCTAAGGGAGGGGATATATGTATACACATGGCTAATTCACGATGTTGTACAGTAGAAACTAACACAATATTGTAAAGCAATTATATTCCAACTTAAAAAATGCAGACACACACACACACAAAGAATGATGAAAACAGGGAGTTTCCTGGTGGTTCTGTGGCTAGGACTCGGTGCTCCCAATGCAGGGGGCCTGGGTTCTACCCCGGTCCAGGAACTAGATCCCACATGCTGCAACAAAGATCCTGCATGCTACACAGCCAAATAAATAAATATTTTTTAAAAGGAAATGATGAAAACAAACAAGCAGACAGCACTGTTGGGGAAGGGGAGGTTGTGAAGAACAGCAGAGATGAAGCCTAAATATAGAGGATTAGGTCCCAGGGATGCCAGTGGGCAGTGGGGATGGGGCAACATTTTTAGAGTTTGAGAAGCAAGTGAGGTGCTCATGGATGTGCCAGAATCAGGCTTCTGGGAGAAGACAGAACCCCAGCAGGAACAGAAGACAGAAGGGACATAGATGGAATAGGGCTGTCAGAGCCTGGATGATGCTGGAGAAGAGAATGTTCAAGAGCCTCACTGAGTCAAGGAGAAGCCAGGAGAAGGGAGTAGGGCATGTAGATGAAACTCCTTCCTTCCAGGAGAAGGAAGAAAATGCTGAGGGGAGGGAGGTGCATGGAGACAGGGCAGGCAGGCTCCCAGGGAGTCTCAGTGAAGCCCCTTAGAACCAACTGGAGACAACAGTCTGATGCCCACATGCCCAGTCCTGCTCTGAAGCCCAAGGCTCCATCTGGGTATGGAGAACTAGTCCCAGAGGAGGACTGGCTCCAGGGTGCTCAGCACTCTGAACTGAGGCCACACTGGATTTTGGGGCTCAGCTCCCAAAGCCAGAGGACCCTGTCCCTGACAGGCCACCCCCCCAAGGCCCCTCTCCCACCAGAGTTACATCCCCAGTGGGGTGCAGCCTCTGGGAAAGTGTGACACCATGGCTTGGCCATGGCCTTGGCATAACCAGCAGCAAGTAGGCAGCAGTGCACCAGTCAAGTCAGCAGCTGGCTGAGCTGGAACCTGGGCTCAGTTACACCGGCCCTGGTGCCGGTGCTGACTTAGCAAATCACCCAAATTATTTTGATAGATTCCAGGAGGAGAAAACTACAGGAAAAACCCCAGTGTTTCTCCACTACAGAAACCAACTGTCTCTCTTCTCACTCTTTTTAATTACTTCACCTCTTGCTCACTGCATCATAAACAGAGAGAATCTATCAAGAAATAGTCAAAACTGTCACTTACAAAGATCAAAAACTTACAATATGCAAGATGCTGTGCTAAATCCATTAAAAGAATCACAGCAACAACTTTTCCAGGTGGATGCTAATCCCATTGCACAGACAGTAAAACCAAGGCACACAGTGTGACTGACGCCAAGCACACAGTCAGTAATGAGGACTCAAGCCTGAATTAGCCTGACTCCAGCCAGACTTCCATGGTCAGCATCCACCATACTAAGTACTCAACAATACACATGCCTTCTCCAGGAAGCCTGTCCAGCAAGGTCATTTTGAGGTTCCTCATAGCTGGGTGGGCGGCTTCTTCAGAGCTGGCAGTGCTTCACACTCACAGAGGTGCTGTGAGTGTCGGGCAAGGCATCGTCTCAAAGGCCTCTCTGGACACCTGGGGTCTGGGATCATGGTCTGTTTCTGGCCTAGGCCTGCTAGAAGGCTGGGTGGAACATGCAGCTTTGCAAAGCAAGAAGCCTAGGCAACAGGACCTTCTCAATTGACAGATTTAGCAGCTCCATGACATTGTTAAGACCTTGTGGTTAAGTGGTACAGACTCCACCTGCCAATGCAGGAGACACAGGTTCGATTCCTGGTCCAGAAGATCCCACATGCTGAGGCTCAACTAAGCCTACACACCACAACTGCTCAAGCCCGTGTGCCCTAGAGCCCAAGCTCCGCAACATGAGAAGCCACTGCAGCGAGAAGCTCACATGCTGCAACTAGGGAGTAGCCCCCACCCCCACTTTCACTGCAACTAGAGAAAAGCTCAGGCAGCAACAAAGACTCAGCACAGCCAAATAAATAAAAAAATTTTAAAGACCTAGATTCCTTGTAACATTGTACTTTGTAATTATCACAGAAATATTTTGGCCACCTGACTCGAACAGACAACTCATTGGAAAAGACCCTGATGTTGGGAAAGACTGAAGGCAGGAGGAGAAGAGGATGACAGAGTATGAGACGGTTGGATGGCACCACCGACTCAATGGACTTGAGTTTGAGCAAACTCCGGGAGACGGTGAAGGACAGGGAAGCCTGGCGTGCTGCAGTCCATGGGGTCACAAAGACTTGGACATGACTTAGCAATGGAAAAATAACAGCATGCTCAGGGCATGGATACTCAGTTAGACAGTTGTATGGCTCCAGGCATCTATATCCTCACCCAGCAACTCCAAACACTAGGAAGGAGAAAGGAGAACTGCACTTCTTAAAGGAAGAGGAGACCTTTTTCTCAATCTCTCCCACCCCCATCCCTGAGTTCTCATATGTTTCATTGGCCAAAATGGATGGTTTACCTGAATGTAAATAAACCACTAGCAAGAACTGAAATACTATGATTATATTAGATCTCCAGAGGATCCTTAGAACTACAAACCTCAATCTTGGATGTACATTTTAATCATATGGGAGTTTTTAAGACCCACTCCAGACCAATTAAATCAGAATGTCTGGGAGTGTAACCCAAGTGTCAGCATTGTTTGAAGAATTCCTCGGGAGACTTTAATGAGCAGCCAGGGTAGATAATCACTGTTTGAACTAATCACACATTACCACCTGCTGCTGGGCCAGAGGCCTGAGGAAGTTCTGGGTTCTGCCAGCAGCAAAGAAGATAGAGATGGATGCTGCATGGGTTGCAGTCAGTCCCGGCAAGACTCAGAAGATATAAAACACAGAACAGGAAGATGTTCACAGAAAGGAAAGGGGATTTGAGGGAATGCTGACGGAGGAAAAAAAAACATACAACATGATCAGGGAGTATTTGCCTGGGAGGGTAGCAGAGTATGTGGGGACCCAGCATTTATCCTAAGCTCCTCACATGGTAATCCTGTGTATCATCCACTCCTCAGGCCCAGCCTCAGCATAGTACTGAGTTTTTTCTCCTTCATCCATGGTACGCTAACAACACTGCACTGGGATGACCCAGAGGGATGGTATGGGGAGGGAGGAGGGAGGAGGGTTCAGGATGGGGAACACATGTATACCTGTGGCGGATTCATTTTGATATTTGGCAAAACTAATACAATTATGTAAAGTTTAAAAATAAAATTAAATTAAAAAAAAAAAAGATGATGAGCTATGGGGGACGGTAGTGAGAACTTTCGGACACAACTTTCTCTTAATGACAAATAAAAGATCACTGAAAGAAACACTCTGGGTTTGGAGATTTTTCTATGGTCTAACTTTACCTCTGGTCTCCTAGGAAACTCATCCAACTGAATGCACTCATAAAGGCTCTAAATGGGACAAATGCCTCTGTTGATTCACAAGGAGAGTCCTTAAGGAGACTGTGACTTGGGAGATGTTTCTCTATGCTGCTTCTGCTGCTGCTAAGTCGCTTCAGTCATGTCCGACTCTGTGCGACCCCATAGACAGTAGCCCACCAGGCTCCCCCGTCCCTGGGATTCTCCAGGCAAGAACACTGGAGTGGGTTGCCATTTCCTTCTCCAATCCATGAAAGTGAAAAGTGAAAGTGAAGCCGCTCAGTCAAGTCCGACTCTTCGCGACCCCATGGACTGCAGCCCACCAGGCTCCTCCATCCATGGGATTTTCCAGGCAAGAGTACTGGAGTGGGGTGCCATCGCCTTCTCCGATGTTTCTCTATGGTTATCCTTTAACCTTTCCTCTCTCAATATGTCTTATTGACAAATATCAGTGGTAGCAACCCTGTCTGAACACTGGAATCTGGGAAGATTCTAAAATATCCCATTGCCCCCACCAGTACGCAGACCATGAAATCAGAATCTCTAAGGAAACCAAACATGGAACAATGGACTGGTTCCAAATTGGGAAAGGAGTACGTCAAGGCTGTATATTGTCAACCTGCTTATTTAACTTATATGCAGGGTACATCATGTGAAATGAAGGCTAGATGAAGGACAAGCTGGGATCAAGATTACCAGGAGAAATATCAATAACCTCAGATATGCAGATGACACCCCCCATATGGCAGAAAGTGTAGAGAAACTAAAGAGCCTCTTGATGAAAGTGAAAGAGAGTGAAAAAGCTGGTTCAAAACTAATATTCAAAAAACTAAGATCATGGCATCTGGTCCCATCACTTCATGGCAAATAGATGGGGAAACAATGGAAACAGTGAGAGACTTTATTTTCTTGGGCTTCAAAATCACTGCAGATGGTGACTAGAGCCATGAAATTAAAAGGCTTTTGCCCCTTGGAAGAAAAGCTATGACCAACCTGCTGCTGCTGCTAAGCTGACCAACCTAGACAGCATATTAAAAAGCAGAGATATTACTTTGCTGACAAAGGTCTGTTTGGTCAAAGCTATAGTTTTTCCAGTAGTCATGTGTGGATGTGAGAGTTGGACTACAAAGAAAGCTGAGTGCTGAAGAACTGATATGTTTGAATTGTGGTGTTGGAGAAGACTCTTGAGAGTCCCTTGGACTGCAAGGAGATCCAACCAGTCCATTCTAAAAGAAATCAGTCCTGAATATTCATTGGAAGTACTGATGCTGAAGCTGAAGCTCCAAAACTTCGGCCACCTGATGCGAAGAACTGACTCATTTGAAAAGACCCTAATGCTGGGAAAGATTGAAGGCGGGAGGAGAAGGGGACAATAGAGGGTGAGATAGTTGGATGGCATCACTGATTTGATGGACATAAGTTTGAGCAAGCTCCAGGAGTTGGTGATGGGCAGGGAAGCCTGGCATGCCGCAGTCCATGTGGTCGCTGAGAGTCAGATATCACTGAGTGAGTGAACTGAAGTAAAGTAACAATCATAGGCATCAATAGTTTTTAAAGCTCCCCAAACAATTCCAATGTGTAGCCAAAGTTGAGAACCCCTATCCTATGTTCAAGTTCCAAGAAAACTTGATCTGAGTATTTTCATTAAAAAAAAAAGTTTCATATGAGAATCCCCATCAGTGAATCATGTAGTTGTTGGAGAATTTACCTCCTGAAGCATTACATTTGTAAGACTGGATGGGGAGTGGTACCACCTGGACCTTTTTTGGACAATGCAAGATGCCTTTTTTCAAAATGATGTTGATAGCTACCAACTTGACATAAGCTACAGAGAGGAGATGAGGTGCAGGAGGGCATCTGTAGCCAACCTACCCATGACAGACACTAATTCAGCTTTGACATCTGTTAATAGGGTAGCATAAAGAAGAAAAAAATTTGAACACAGACTGCAAGAAGGGAGGGAAATGCCATTATCAATGACCCAGAAATTTACAATAATTGAGCCCATTAGTCGTATCCATTTATTATTTGTAATGCCACTTTGCATGTTTCCAGGTAAGGGATGGCCACCTTTAGGGCCAGTTGAGGGTCACTTAGGCAGTTGGGGAACTTGGGGACGTTCATTTGGTGGCAAAGGTGGCTGGGCCCTCATTGTCTACAAGTTTAATTTATAAACTTTTTTAATTTGCTCCTTTCTCTCCAGCACAGATTAATCACTTTCATCCTAGGGCGGAGGCGGCAGGGGAGGGGCGGGGGGCACGGGAGATTCCTGCTCCAGTCACTTTGGGTCAGCTGGGAGGATAAAAAGCTTCATGACAGGTCGAGTTTCCCATCTTCTCATAGCAATGGGTTTTTCTGTCAAAGTAAAAAGTGTTTTAGGGACTGCAGGAGGATGAACTGCAGTCAGGGATCTGACACTTGATGTCAGAATTGCCAGGGAGCTTTTATAAATCCTGATGTGGACACCAGGCTGCATCCCATACCAATTACAGCAGAATCTCTGGAGGTGGAAGCCAGGCCCAGGGTACTTGTTGAAGCCCCCCAGGTGATTTCAATGTACAGCCACGTTTGAGAACCAGTAAGCCAGGGGCGGCTTCTCTGGTGTCTCAGAGTTAAATAATAGTACACACGCAATGCAGGAGATGTGGATTCAGTCCCTAGGTTGGGAAGATCCCCTGGAGAAGGAACTGGCTTCAGTATTCTTGCCTGGGAAATCTCATAGACAGAGGAGCCTGGCGGGCTACAGCCAATGGAGTCGCAGAGAGACAGGACTTAGCAACTAAATAATCCAATCCAATCAAGCCAGGGGTGTGATCCTCAACCCCCTAGGCTACGTTTAGAAGCCCCTGGGAGCTTTTGAATTTACCAATGTCAAAGTCCCCCACTCAGAGACACTCATCTACCTGGCCTGGGGTAAGGACTGAGTGTCAGGATTTTTAAAAGTCCCACAGATAGGATTCTACCAAGCAGAAGAGTTGAGAAGAACAGCTGGAGGGTGGCGGTTGATCACAGATAGACGGTGGTCACCATCACTGTATCCTGGCACAGGTCAGAGTCGGAAGAGGGTCCAGGCTCTGACTTTTCTCTGATGAGCCTGGGACCCTGCTTGCTTTCTGAGCACTCCTGGTGATTCTCACACCCTTGTTCACAAGCAGGGGGATGCAGGGTCTGGCCAGATCTTTTTTTATGAGACATGTGTATCTGAGCAGTTTTGCAGGCCTGAACTTTTATAAGCTGAATGCTAATTTTCAGTGCTAAGAGAAGCATCCATTTGCAAGAATACCATAGCACAGGGGTCCTCACTGCACCCAGTCCATGGACTGCTACTGGTGGGTGGCTTGTTAGGAGCCAGGCCACTCAAGAGGAAGTGAGTGCCCAGGCCAGCAACTGGAGCTTCATCTGTATTTTCAGCCCCTCCCCATCACTCACATTACTGCTCAGCCTCCTGTCAGAGTGTGCATTATGGTGAATTGTATAATTATTTCACTGTACATCACAATGTAATAATAATAGAGATAAAGTGCACAATAAATGTAATACGTTTGAATTATCCCCAAACCATCCCTCCTCCTCTGTGCCCGGTCAGTGGAAAAATTGTCTTCTGTGAAACCGGTTTCTGGTGCCAAAAAGGTTGGGAACTGCTGCCGTGGCAGATAGATCTTTAGTGAAATGAAGAATCCACTTATAGTCACCCAGTCTCAACATTTGGCCTGTTTTCAAACTCCATGTTCTGAGCTAGCAAAGCTTCTTTGTGTCTGTGTTTACAATCCTATGGGCTAAACTCACCTTTTAAAAATGAGCTTCATCTTAACCTCATCTCTGGATTCAGAGAGATCATGGGCACTTCGTGTGGCAGGATTCATTCAACAATGGCAGGGTCAGAGGACGGGACCACATTCCGGGGCCCACACACGCTCTGCCAGGACGTTGTGGAGTGACGCTGCTTCTTCAACAGGGAGACTTTTCACTTGTGTTATGTTCATGTTTCTGTGTAATGATGAGAAATGTCCAAACAACACAAACTGTGGATTTAAGTCTTTTGCCCGAACAATGCAATGAGCTTTCAATTCTGTTTTTCTGTTTTACTGCATAAGCTTGTTAGGAAGTTAGAGATGGATGAATGAATTCATTTTCCACACTGAGTGCCTACCATGTGCTGGGTATTGGTGCCATGTAAATGGGACATTGTCCCTGCCATCAAGGGGCTCCCTTGGTGGGGACAGAGAAAGGTGGTGGTATGGAGGAAGCCAGGTGTTAGGAGGCTCAGAAAGAACATTTTTCCTAGTCTGGGCAGGGGATCCCAGAAGGCTCTGTGTAAGTGATGACACCTCAATAGGGTTATCAAAGCACAGAGATAACAGTTGACTAGGTGAGGTAGGGGTGGGATAGAGTGGGAGACAGCTCACATTTTGGACAGAGGACCACATCTGTGTACATGCAGAGTGCCTCGGAGATGCCTGGGGAGGTGGATCAGAATGGCCTGGTAAAGGGCCTTTTATGGACCCACACAAGATGGGTCTGGAGACTTAGCCAGGGCCAATCATGGAAGGGGCTTCCCAGATGGCACTAGAGGTAAAGAATCTGCCTGCCAATGCAGGAGACATAAGAGACTCAGGTTCGGTCCCTGGGTCAGGATGATCCCCTGGAGGAGGGCATGGCAACCCACTCCAGCATTCTTGCCTGGAGAATCCCATGGACAGAGGAGACTGGTGGGCTACAGTCCATACAGCCATGAAGAGTTATACATGACTGAAGTGACTTAACATGCATGCACACAATCATGAAAGGTCTCCTTATAATATGCCCCCCAAACACTTGCAGAGCACACCAAAGAATTTTTCCAAAGGCAATGGAACATCATTGAAGGATTTGTGAACAGAGGACCAAACATAATCCAATATGAGTTTGAAAGAACATACTTTAGTGGCGGGGTGGAGGATAGATTCGAGGGAGGAGAGACGAAAGCCATGTCTCTTAACCTGGGTCCCACCACCTGACCTTCTAATGTAATTGGTTTGGGGGGTGTCTGGGCATCAGAATTGTTCAAAGTTCTCCAAGGGATTTGGACATGCAATAGGGGTTGAAAGTCACAGGTGTGTGCAGAGTAGTCAGGCTGAGGCCAAGGCAGTGATCTGGGTAGTGGAAGGAAGGTATTTCATATACTAAGGTAGCAGCTGAAGAGGGCAGAGGACAAGACTACCGCTGATGACACGGGAGGCAAGGAGACGAGACAGGCGTGACTCTCGTCTAGGGTTGAGAAAAGGTGAGTGGAGAGGTATGATTTACCTAGACTGAAACTCTGCAGGAAAAGCAGTTTTTGGAGAGAAGGGAAAGAATCCACTTTTTCAAATATATCGGGTCTATGGGTACAGATTTGGATAACTGTTTAATAACTGCAGTTTATTCATTTTTTCCCTTTTTTATTGCAGTATAGTTAATTTACAACGTTGTGTTAGTTTCTGGTGTACAGTAAAGTGATTCAGTTTATATTACATATGTGTTATATATATATATTACACATTCTTTTTCATTAGAGGTTACTGTTGATACAAAGTACTGAATATAGATAGTTCCCTGTGCTACAGAGTAGTGAGGCAGGAGGTAAATGCCCCACTATCCAGGGCAAAGTGATTAGAGATTCATTCCCTATGGATCAAAACTGCAAGATGAGACTAGGAGGGCAATCAAGGAAGGAGGCTGGGCCCTGCTCAGACCACGTGTTTCTTTTCCTGGAGGCAGGAGATCTCCCCAACCACACATGTGGCCTCCTCCTTGGAGGCCAAAGGGGAGCTATGTCAAGGGATGTGCCCCAACCATAAGCCTTTTAGGGAAAATTCACCTTTGCTAAGAGATGCGTGCACACACATGGGAGAATCCTGAGATATTCCAAGTATGGACTGAGAACCAGGCACAACAAAATGATTGGCCAAAGGAAATGCAGAAGAAATACCCCATAAAAGTCATTCAAACTGCCACAAGGGCGCGACTCAGTGACTCACTCTCTCCCTGAGTCTGCCCACTTTCATCTTAATAAATACTTTGCTTGCTTCACTACTTTCGGTCTTTGTGGAAATTCTTCCATGCAAAGCCAAAGGGTCAGGGCCTCGTCACTGACCAGGTGGTCTAGTGGCTAGGATCTGGTGCTCTCACTGCCCTGACCCAGCCTCAGTCTCTGGCTGGGAACCCAAGTCCCGCTCCAAGCCACTGCAGGCTGAGGCCACTTGAGATCAGTAGGACCTTATTTAGGAAGAATCAGTGTTTTAAATGTGAGACACATATAAAGATACAACCAATATAGTAATGGGGCTGAAGGGCTGGATTTCTGTCAACAGCATAGAAAGAGCAGTTCAAATCCCATGGGTGGGTGATAAGCCAGTGAAGGATGTTCAGGCTTAGAAGAGAATAAGGCTGCCACCAGGACCCTGGGAAATGTTAACTGGTAAAGACAGAGCACAGGAAGAGGAACCAATAAATGCAGCTGAGAGACTCAAAATGAACCCAGGAGATGGGATCTGGAGAGCCCCCAGGGAGATGCAGCTTCACGGCACCAGTGAGCAACACTGTAATGTGCTGTGAGGAACAAACAGGACCAGGACTGAAATCCCTGGGTGGGGTTAACTTCAGACAGGCCATGTCAGTGGAGCGGGGAAGGCCAACCCAGATGGTGGCAATTTGCAGAGAATAGATGAAGAGTAGAGAAAGAGAAACAGCAAGTACTGACTTGCTGTTTGAAGAAACCAGGCAGGGAGGGAAGGGTGGGAGATCAGACAGAAGCTAGAGGGGGTTCAGGATCAAGGCCATTTTCTCGGTAGGAGTGGAGGTAAGAAAGGAGAGCCCCGAACATGTTTATAGTAGAAGAAACAAAGCTGGGAAGGAAGGGGCGGGAGATACATGGCAGAGGGACTGATGGATGGACGGAGCACCTGTGGGAGGCTACAGGGAAGAGGGGATGTCTTCCACCAGAGAGGAGGGCTCAGCCTTGGGCGGAGGGAGGAACATCCCCACCCAGTAGTTGAGGGGAAAGGAAAAGCAGGAGAAGAGGCAGGTGGGCTCTGGGTGGGGAGAAAGGCCAACCTTAAGAAAAATTCCATCTGATAACCTCTCTTTCCTCTATGAAATTAAAAGGCAGGACTCTGCTGAGGCCATGATGACAGGTGGTGGGTGGGAGATGTGAGGAGAATAGTAAATATTTAGTATCACTGCTGTTGGGAGTGGGAGAGGGAGCTGGCTGAGGGTTGCAGGCAGCACTGGGAGCTAAGTGGAGGTTGGGAGTGGCAGAGATGCTCGAACCAGTTTGAAGGTGGGGAAAGCAGAAACTTACCGGGGTGCAGGAATCAGCCCACGGTGACAGGTCCCTGCCCTCACATTCATCCCTTCCTCCATCCCACCCCCATTTTTACTCCTATGTTCCACACTCACCACCTTCCTGCACAAAGTGTGGGCTCAAGTCAGTATGCTGAGCAACAGGCAGAAACTTGTTGGAAAAGCCTGATCTCAGGTGTCACCCCAGACCTCCTGTAACAAGATCCCCCGGTGACTCTTGCCTGGAAAATCCCATGGACAGAGGAGCCTGGTAGGCTGCAGTCCATGGGGTCACTAATAGTCGGACATGACTGAGCAACTTCACTTTCACTTTTCACTTTCATGCATTGGAGAAGGAAATGGCAACTCACTCCAGTGTTCTTGCCTGGAGAATCCCAGGGACGGGGGAGCCTGGTGGGCTGCCGTCTATGGGGTCGCACAGAGTCGGACACGACTGAAGCGACTTAGTAGCAGCAGCAGCAGAGCCCTAGTCTTTTCCAGCTATAGTTCTTGTTGCCTTCTGAATACACCATGCAGTGTGTGTGCCTGTCTTGGAACACTGCTCCCTCATGCTTTACAGCCAATAATTTTTCTCCTTTAAGGCTCTATGTCAATCTTATCCTCTCTCTAACTTTTCCCAAGGCCCTGCTGGGAAGAGCTGTTTGCTGCCTCAAATGTAATTCCAGAGCCCTCATCTGAGTGCCTCCATGTTACTCTCATTTATCCTCAGCACCCAGCACAGTACCTGGTACAAAGTCAGTGCTCTGTAAGATGCCTGAGTATTCACTGAATGAAACCAAGGATACGATTCCCAGCTCCACATCCCAAACCATGTACCTGATGCTTTTCTGCACAGGGAAAGTCATGCCTGTTTTAAAAAATAAATAGCGCTATAAATTAAGCCCCAAATTTCTCACCATGCATTCACCTGTTATGACTCCAAACCCTGGGAAAGCACTGGGTTTGCAGTTTTCTATAAAAATGTAAAAAGCCATATCTCACTCTTAAAAATTACATGCCACATAAAGCTCAGGTCTCAGGTCCCAACCTTGGGCAGGCTCTTTTCCCAAGTGGCTATAAAGAAATGCAATATTTCAAAACCTCAGGAGTTCACCCATTACTTAAGGTTCCAAGTGTGGAAACCCTGAGTTGGAAGCCTATTTTCAAATATAACAAGGGAGGTCAAGTAAATTACAAACATGTGCAGCCTTTCAATCTACTCTGGTTCTTGGGTATGAAAATCAGGTCTTTTAAAACCCCTTTTTTTCTATCCCCTTCCCCTTTTTTCTTTTTTATACCCTTTTCTCCATCCCTTCTGGAGCCTGACATATAGTTGGTGCTTAATAAATGTGCTTCTGATCAATTGAAGAGGACCTATTTCCCTGCTTTATCTTTCACAGCTAACTTGAACCAAGAAATATTAATTGTGTGGCAACTTGCTGAGCCACATGCTAAATGTTTATTTCCTGCTTTCAGATCTTCCCCTACCTTTCCAGATTTTCTTTCCAAACCTGGGATTTATGACTGATCATTACTGCTTAATTCCTGCTGTGCTATTAAAATAACCTGGGAACCCAGGAGCCTCAGGAAGCAGATGGAAAACAGTGAAATCCACCCACGTACAATTTCAGATCTATCATCTTATTAATCAAGTTAGGCCCTGAAGAAATAACTCTTTTGTCCTTAAACATTTCCAGAAACGCTAGCATTCAGGGTGCTTCCATCCCCACCCCACCCCCAGCTCATTAAGACCTGCCAGTCACACTGTGTAGGAAAGGACTTTCATTTGTGTCATTAATGCTGCCTTACAAAACTGCAAAAATCTAGAAGCTCATGGCAAAAAAGAAAAGCATATGCCATTAAAAATAAGCATTTAAAAGATTCAGAGTCATGGGATCTTTGGTACATCTGCAACAGGTATGTGGATTCCTCCAAATAAGGGAGTGGTGGTGGGGGGTGGGGGTGGGGGGCGGTTAACAGGTGTCTGCTGCCTATGAGGCTCTGTCCTAGCACTTTTCACAGATTATCTCATTATGTCATCACAAAAGACCTGCCAAGTGGCTACTGTTAATCTCATTTTATAGATGAGGCAACTGAGGCTCAAAGAGGCTAAGAAAACCACCCAGAATAAGATAGTTACTAAGGCTATTCAAGATGGTGCTCCCATAGGGGTCATGGTTAACATGCCTATCTCAAAAGTTATGCCTTTTTTATTACACTGAATTGGCATGAGTCCTATTTTTTTAGAATCTGCCCTTTATATAACAAAACAACAACAACAAAATGCATTATGGGATACCCTCAAAGGACTTCCTGCCAAAACATCTTATTTCACTTATCTTTCATGGTAAATGAAATTTCCAAATGACTTACTCATTGGGATTATGGCCACTGAAACTCTCTGTTAGGATGACAATGTTTGCTGCAGTGAAGATAATTCCAAATTAGAACTCATTAAATGTTTATTCCCCAGAGAAGGGAATGGCTACCCACTCCAGTTATTCTTGCCTGGAGAATTCCATGGACAGAGGAGACTGGCGGGCTACAGTTCATGGGGTCGCAGAGTCAGACACACCTGAGTGACTAACACTTTCACTTCACAAGTGTTAATTAAGCATGTACTTTACCCAAGGCACTATGGTAGATGTTGTAGCAAACATACAAAAAATTCTGTAGCCTCAATAAGCTTACACAGTAAATAGCAATTTTAGATTTAAACAACAGTGTAGTGTGGTAAATAATTGTCACTAGCCCCCCAGAGGGTAAAGTGCCAAATAAATTTTCTATGCAATGTGTGTAGACCCTCAGACATTATATGAATAACGCTTAACAGATATCCTGGCAGCTCAAAATATGAATTTCACTGAAGCAACCCCTGTCACCCACCCTGAGGAAAGGAGTCTTGGGAGGCCAGACAGAGCTCTGATGAGGAGTCTCTGTGAGGCTGAGCTTGAGAGCAGAAGGCCTGGAGCACTCATTAGAACTGACTGTACAGGTTGGGGCAGGATGCAGAGGGGAAGACTCTGAAGAGTCTCATTTTGCATTTACCTTTGCACATAGAGTTGTCCATACAATTACATTCTGTCACTCTGGCTACCTCAAAAAACCTCAGGCTAAGTAGGACGAACATTAAGCTTGGCACTGACAGCCTTAGCATGCAAAGGACTGGCTACCAAAATCCTCTGGCCATTTCCAGCCAACCTGGACCACAGGTTTCTCAGAATCTCAAGACAGAGGAAAGACCTTGCTTCTAGCAGCGGTCCCCACCACCAGGATCTAATGTCTGATGATCTGAGGTGGAGCTGATATGAAAATAATAGAAATAAAGTGCACAGTAAGTATAGAGTGCTTGAATCGTCTTTGAAAACTTCCCCCACTCCCCGGTCTGTGGAAATATTGTCTTCCACAAAACTGATGTCTGGTGCCAAAAAGGTTGGGGACCACTGGCTTAGAGCCAGTGATGTGCTGGAGTGTAAAATCTATTAAATAGATAATATATTAAAAATAGATTATTGTTAATTTATTAATCTGATGTAATAATCTATTATTATTACCTCAATCTATAATAATCTGTTAATCCAGTGTGTAATAATCTATTATTATTACATCTAATGCCTGATGTAATAACAATAGAAATAAAGTACACAATAAATGTAATATATTTGAATCATCCTAAAACCATCTCCTACTCTCCAGTCTGTGGAAAAATTGTCTTCCACAAAACCAATCTCTGGTGCCAAAAAGATCAGGGACTACTGGCTTAGCGCCAGGGATGTGCTGGAGTTGACGTGCCCCAGCAAGGGAGAGTCAGTAGATTCAGGTGATAATCAGCCATGATAGGAGCATTTACACTACAGAAATTGGCAAGTTACACATCAAAGCTGCTGCTTTTTTGTGGAGAATTGCCAGCTCACCACTGCTTAGAGCTGTCCATATACTGTCATCTCTCTGATTTGTATAATGACATTAACTCAGCAAGCCTCAAGTTAAGATGATATGCTAGCATTGAAACATGTATATTATCATATGTGAAATATATTATCATATTATCATGTGTATTATGATTTCATAATATGATATGAAATCATATCATATTATCATATGTTAAATATCATATGTATATTATCATATGTAAGATCACCAGTCCAGGTTCGATGCATGAGACAGGGTGCTCAGAGCTGGTGCACTGGGATGACCCTGAGGGATGGGATGCGGAGGGAGGTGGGAAGGGGGTTCAGGATGGGGAACACATGTACACCCATGGCTGATTCATGTCAATGTATGGCTAAAACCACTACAATATTGTAAAGTAATTAGCCTCCAATTAAAATAAATAAATTAATTTTAAAAATAAATCTATATGAACTATATATAAAGTCTATATGAACATTTTTTTTAAAAATGATATGCATAATGAATTTCACCATTTGGTATTTAGCTCTAAGAGACCAAGGATGTATTTGCTTTCTAGCTGCTTTTCTTAAAGCATAACTAGCATCTCTAGTGGAGAAGGCAATGGCACCCCACTCCAGTACTCTTGCCTGGAAAATCCCATGCACAGAGGAGCCTGGTAGGCTGCAGTCCATGGGGTTGGGAAGAGTGGGACACGACTGAGTGACATCACTTTCACTTTTCTCTTTCATGCATTGGAGAAGGAAATGGCAACCCACTCCAGTGTTCTTGCCTGGAGAATCCCAGGGACGGGGGAGCCTGGTGGGCTGCCGTCTATGGGGTCGCACAGAGTCGGACACGACAGAAGCGACTTAGCAGCAGTAGCATCTCTAGACAAATTAAATCAGTGCTTGTCAAAGTGTGAGCCTGGATGGGGAGCATCACAGTCACCTGTGAACTTGTTAGAAAGCAAACTGTCGCTCCTCACTGCAGACCTACTGAATCTGGATCCTTAGGGATGCCCAGGTTTATTAAGCCCTCCAGGTGACTGTAATGCACACTCAGGTTTGAGACATGGAACAAGAGTACGCTCTCCCCAAACAGTAAAACCAACCTTTGGCTTTTACCATTTATATACTGTGTGCACAATGTACAGGCTTATACTGTGCAATGAGCAAATTATCAGGTACCCGCTAAGTACCAACATGTGCACTATAGAACACCTGTGTCACAGTCAGCCTTCGGGGTGGCTTCCAGGGTACCTCCTTATTTTGTCTCCTCCCATAGTGAAGCATCAGGGGTCTGTGTGACCAGCAAAGTGCTCATAAATTCTCATGTGTGACTTTGGAAGCCAGATCATAAAAAGCATAGTTTTCACTGTGGTCTCCTGGGTACATACTCTGGGGAGACCCAGCCACTCTGAGGAAGTGAGTCTTGGGAGGTCAGAAATAGCTTTGATGAGGACAGTCACCATGCTCTGAGGACAGTAGAGTAGACCAAGGTCCGTCCAGTCAAGGCTATGGTTTTTCCAGTGGTCATGTACGGATGTGAGAGTTGGACTGTGAAGAAGGCTGAGCGCTGAAGAATTGATGCTTTTGAACTGTAGTGTTGGAGAAGACTCTTGAGAGTCCCTTGGTTCTGCAAGGAGATCCAACCAGTCCATTCTGAAGGAGATCAGCCCTGGCATTTCTTTGGAAGGAATGATGCTAAAGCTGAAACTCTAGTACTTTGGCCATGCGAAGAGTTGACTCATTGGGAAAGACTCTGATGCTGGGAGGGATTGGGGGCAGGAGGAGAAGGGGATGACAGAGGATGAGATGGCTGGATGGCATCACTGGCTTGATGGACGTGAGTCTGAGTGAACTCCGGGAGTTGGTGATGGACAGGGAGTCCTGGAGTGCTACGATTCATGGGGCCGCAAAGAGTTGGACACGACTGAGCAACTGAACTGAAACTGAACTGAACTGATGGAGAAGCCCATAAGAATAGCATAGACACTGAGAGCTGGCACCAATGCCAGCTATGTGAGCGAACCCCCTGGCAGTGGACCATCCACTGCTGCTGAGTCGCTTCAGTCGTGTCTGACTCTATGCGACCCCATAGACGGCAGCCCACCAGGCTCCCCCATCCCTGGGATTCTCCAGGCAAGAACACTGGAGTGGGTTGCCATTTCCTTCTCCAATGCATGAAAGTGAAAAGTGAAAGTGAAGACAAATTTTCATTTGATTGTAGCCCCAGCTGACATACAACTGCAGTCTCATGAGATACCTGAGCCAAAACCACCCAACCAAGCAGCCCCTCACAAATCCTGACCCACAGAAACTGTGAATGTTAAGGCACTAGGTTTTGGGGTAATTTGTTACAGAGCGATAGATAACTAATACATACTGTACTAAAAGTGCTTGAGAGTAGTCACACAGGGATGGTTTGACTGGTACAAAGTTGTATGAAACAAGGTCTTTCTCAAAAAGAAGCTCCATACTTACGGGGGAGATGAGAGGAGGAGAAGGGGACGACAGAGGATGAGATGGCTGGATGGCATCACTGACTCGATGGATTTGAGTCTGAGTGAACTCCGGGAGTTGGTGATGGACAGGGAGGCCTGGTGTGCTGCGATTCATGGGGTCACAAAGAGTCGGACACGACTGAGTGACTGAACTGAACTGAACTGAGATACATATGCACTAAAAGTAATTTTTTAGCTTATTATTAAGAAATCATAAGTCTATTGGGGAAATGCACATGCAAATACTTTGAAAAATGAGTTATGCTGTAAAGTTTTCCAGCCCCTATTAAGCCTCAAGACAGCATTTTAATCTGTCTCCTTTCTTATTAAACTGTATCCTTCCTCCGCTTTTTAAGCAGAGTGAATACAAAGTGATTGTTATTGATAAGGTACGGGATTGTTGTGAAAACCAGGGCACACGAGATGTCATTTAGATGTCAGTGCAGAAAACCAGGGACCCAGAGCTGCATGTCAGTGGCTGCCTTCAGCATACTCAGGAGACTAACAGACAAGACCAGCTTCTGGTTTTTAGAATCTTCATAAATCGCTCATTTATTCCTCACCACAAACTCACAACTGTCACATATTCCTAATGAAAAAACTGCAGCTTGGAGCAGATAAGTGAGGTCACCCAGCTAATAAGTGACCTGAAACTACTGTCTGACACTAAACCCAAGCATGTGGCCTCCACCGAACTCTCACTGTCTTCAGAAGGTCTCCAGTGTCAGCTTGTGTAATATAATATTTTAAGGTAACACGTGTTCCCTGTGCAAAATCCCTAAGGTATAAAAAGTTAGGGTCCCCAGCCAACCCCTGGTTTTCTTCCCTGGAGACCACTGCTGCAACTAGGTCCTCACGTGTCCACCTAGAGAGGTTCTATTTAGCGTGTATCTTGATCCTCTCTGTCCCAGGGGCTGAGGACAACAGAGCAGTGTCAGAACCCTGGGCCATGAGGGAAATGCTGTCCTCCACCAGCATGAATGAGCCCATCTCCAGAGGCTTCCTCACCCTCCAGGATAGGATGCTATTTGCTCTGGCAACGACTGCCTTCTGGCTCCATCATGCCAACATTCTCCGAGGCCAATGCACTGCCAGCAGCAAGGCTTCTGATGTCACCAGTTGGTGACTCTCCTTCATGCCCAGTGCCATTTTTATTCATACAGCCTAAGGGACTCACCCTCCCTGCCTCAAGAGTCTGCTCAGGGGTATCAGAGAGAGTTTATGTCAATGCCTGCCAGGTCTTTATCAGAAAACAACACAGCAATTTAAACCAGGTGGGGACTTCCCTGGTGGTCCAGTGATTAGGACTTTGTGCTTCCACTGAAGGGGGCATGGGTTTGATCCTTGGTTGGAGAACTAAGATCCCACACACTGTGAGGCACAGCCAAAAAAAAAAAAAAAAATCAATGTAAAAAAATTAATTAAAATAAAATTTTTGTAAAAAGATATTCCAGGTAACATGGACTTGTGTTCCAGGTCTCTGAACTTGAGCAGCATCAGTCCAGCTCTCTGACCCTCATGCTGGGCTCACCCTAGAGGGACAACCAAGTCAGGGAGGACATCTGTGCCTGTTTCTGTATCCCGTGGGCTCCTCAGGGACCCACCCTTCAGCTGGGTTTTTGATGTGACAGCTCAAGTCTGAAGGGACCTGGAAGCAGAATTCCCTCTCAGACTGAAGGACTCAGTTTGCTTGTTCTTAAAGCTTTCAACTGATTGCACAAGGCCCACTCTATTAGGGGTGGTCTTGTTTATTCATGGCACCCACTGGGGAAGCACCCCTTGAGGTTCTGTGTTTCTTCCCATTTCTCTCCTTTGCTGGGCACCTGACATGTAGCAAATGCTCCTTCAAGACTTCTGAAAATCTTTCTACATACATTCTAGCATTCTCCTGAAGGCCATGCCTCCTTTATTTTAGCTTGTAACTTATCTTGCTCTCTTATTTATAACTCTCTTCTAAAGCTATTACAAACCTTACCTATTGATTATGTTTATTGTCTGGTTCTCTCTGATGGCCAATTTTGTGTGTCCACTTAGGCCACAGTACTCAGATATTTGGTCAAACACCAATCCACACATCACTGTGAACACATTTTCAAAATGAGATTCACATTCTTGGCAGCACTATTTACAATAGCCAAGACATGGAAACAACCCAAGTGCCCTGACTGATATAAGAAGATGTGTATATGCACAATGGAGTATTACTCAACCACGAAAAATACTGCCATTGACAGTGGATGGACCTAGAGATGGTCATACTAATGAAGTAAGTCAGGCAGAGAAAGACAAATATCATATGGTATCATTTATTTGTGGAATTCAAGAAATAACATAAATGCATTTATATTCAGAACACAAACACACTCACAGACATAAAAAACAAATGTAAAGTTAACAAAAGGGAATGAGAGAGAGGGAGGGTAAGTTAGGAAAATGGTATTAATAGATACAAACTTATTTTATATACAAAATAGATAAGGAATAAGGATTTACTTCACAACACAAGGAACTATATTTAATATCTTATAACAACCTATAATGAAAATGATCTGGAAAAAGTAGTTATAAATAACTGAATCACTTTGTTGTATACCTGAAACTAACACCATATTGTAAATCAACTATACCTCAATTAAAAATGAGATTAATATTTCCATAAGTAAACTTTGAGTAAATCAGATTCCTCCCTATAACATGGGTGGGCCTTGTGCAATCAGTTGAAAGCTTTAAGAACAAGCAAACTGAAGTCCTTCAGTCTGAGAGGGAATTCTGCTTCCAGGTCCCTTCAGACTTGAGCTGTCACATCAAAAACCCAGCCAAGGTATCCAGCCTGCCAGGTACCTGCAGATTTCAGACTCACCATATCCCCCAATCACCTGAGCCTTGAAATAGATGTGTGTGTGTGTGTGTGTGTGTGTGTGTGTGTACACATTATTTGTTCTATTTCTCTGAAGAACCCTAATATGTTTCCCTAGACCTGCACCCCTAAATGCAAACTCCACAAGGGCAAAATCCTTTTCTTGTTTCTTTTAAAATTTTATTTCACTGTGATAAGAACAGTTGATATGAGATCTCCCTGCTTACTAAATATTTATGTGTACAATCCATTATTGGGAACCACAGGGACAATGATGTATAGTGGATGTCTAGACTAACTCATCTTTGCTTCACTGAAACATCATGCCTGTTGTTTAGTAACTGCCCATTTCCCCTTTTCCTCAGCTCCCAAAACCACCAACTATTCCACTCTTTGCTTCTCTGACTGTTGTAAGTATCTCATGTGAGTGGGATCATGTAGCATTTGCCTTTCTGTGGCCAATTTCACGTAGTATAAAGTCCTCAACCTTCATCCATGTTTGCTGCACATAGAGTAGAATTTCTCTCTTTTATAAGGCTGAATAATATTCCACTGTGTGTATACACCACAATTTGTCTTTTCCCCTGTCCAGAAACTTTCTCTTGTTTTTTGACTGATGTTGACTGAGGTGCCTAGAAGAGAGCCAGGCCCACATAGCTGACCTTGAACAACATGACGGTTAGGGGTGCCCACCCTCCATGCGATCAAAAATCTGCATATCAGTTGATCCATGCAGTTTGGATCCATGCTGTTCAAGACCCAACTGTAGCTGTGCTTAAGTACCTGCTGAATGAGCTCTGAAAACTGTGACGTGTCATTGATAAGTTACTGTCATTTGACCTAACAGAATTCTAGACACAGTCATTTAAGAATTATGTCTTTTATATCATGAAACATAACAACCTGTCTAGTATTTACATGTGATGAATTTTTCATAAAATTTCTCCTTTAGTCTAGGTTTAGAAGTTGAACTACATGTCAGGTACAAAGTTTTCTAGACATTTATTGTTCCTCAGGTTGAGCTCTATAAATACCTGGCAATGGAATTGCTTTGTTATCCTCAGAAAAGCCTTTGGTACAAAAGTAATCTTCCACTAAAGGTATAAAAATATTACAGAATCAGACATTAAAAAAAAACTGCCCTCACATCAAGCTTGTACTCTGAAAGTATATACATGTGGAGAGTTTTAGGGTGATATGAACTATTTACAGCTATTTCCTTCTCCCTTAGTATTAGAAAGCTCTGATTATATGCCCAGCTCTAGGCAATGGATCATGATTGGTCTAAGTCAGCTAAGGCCATCCTGTTCTCCATTTTTACAACTTGTTTGCATCATGGCCCAATTCTAGACAATGATATTCCAGCAGAAAACTTCTTGGGCACTCCTGGGAAAGTGTTTTCTCCCCTAGTAACAAGGAAGATGAAGTTGGCTCCACCTCTTCCTCTTTCTTGCTGCATCAAATGCAAACATGATGGCTGGAATTGCAGCAGTCATCTTGTGACCACGAGGAAAAGGCCAAGAGACTCAGACATCAGTTCCTAACATCACTGAACCATTGAACCAAAGCCAAAGCTTCCTACATCCAGACTCTCTGTTATATTAGAAAAAGGAAACTATATTTCTTCAAGCAACTTTGGTTAGGTTTTCTGTTTCTTGAAGCCAAAAGCATTCCTATAACAATACTGATGGCAATATACTACATCCACCGAGCTTATTGAAACTGAATGTGTAGCCAGTGCTCTTCCTCCATGTAAACCAGAAAAAATTGCTACAGTAGATCTTTCAATGCTTTAACAAAGCTTCATTTCTAAAAATTATACTTGGTAAAATCTAGGATAAATGTTGGAAAAGTTCAGCAAAACAAGCCAGCTTAGTCAGCATTATAAAAATATTCTGGATGGAAATGTAGCTTGGTATAATAATGGAACAATCACTGATACATGAATCAGAAATCATCAATTCAAGCTCTAAGTACTCTTAATTACTCCTAATGTTATTATTATCTTAGGCAAGTCTCTATTCTTCTATAGGCCTCATTTTTCATCTATGCAATGAAGGAGTTAAACTGGATAACCCATGAGTCCCCTGTAGATATGATATTCTGCTTAAACTGTAAACTGAAATAAATTATCTTTAAAAACACATAAAGTTCTTCTGTGGCTTCCTCATTTGCTGGCTCCTTTACAGCTGCAATAGCTGATACTCTAATGCCTTGCATCAGTCCAAAAGGACAAATACGCCTGCATTTGTCATAAATATGTACAGTCTTTTCAAAGTGCTTTGAAAGGAAGTGGAGGCAACTCAAACCATGCAAACACAGAGTCCAGGCGTTTCTTTCAAAAGGAAGGTACCTCCCATGATACAGTGCTGTCTGTCAGTATCCAAACACTGAGGTCTGCCATCTTCCAAAACTGCTGGATCATGGATGCACTGATTGAACATTCCCCTATATTCACCCATGGCATGTTAGCTACTTATCCAGTTTCTTTTCTCAAAATTAATATAATCTTTCTGTGCTTTTGCCTTGATCTTTCACCAAGGTAAGATTAAACTCTCTTCAATGGATGTCTTTCTCAGTACTTCACCCTGTGATGTGTTGCTTTCATACTCATTAATGGCCAGGCTGCAGTGTTATTCCATGATTTAGCTTGTGTGCTGCGTGGTGAATTCTGAATGAGGCAACTGGTGGGCTCAATAATTTGGTGGGCTTTCAGGAGGATACCCAGAAGTCTTTTTATCTCCCTCACCAACTCACACAGACCCATCTACATGCATGAGGCCTGACAAAGCAGCAGTACAAAGATGCAGGAGCTGTTACAGGCAGAGTCTGAAGGCTGCGGAATAAGAAAGCAAAAGGGTAACTGCTGATCTTAGGAGCCTACAGTCAAGTGCCTACAGACGCACACACTGTGTACTGTCCTAAAGGGTTAAAAGGTAGCACAGAAGCCTGCACACGGCACCCCAAGCCCTGAGGCAGAAAGTGAAGAGGACCTAGAGCCTCTGGATGAAGGTGAAAGAGGAAAGTGAAAAAGCTGGCTTAAAACTCAACAATCAAAAACCTAAGATCATGGCATCCAGTCCTAACACAAGGGGAAAAAGTGGAAGCAGAGACAGACTTATTTCCTTGGAATCCAAAATCACCATGGACAGTGACTGGAGACATGAAATTAAAAGTGCTACTTAGAACAAAAGTTATGACAAACCCAGGTAGCACATTAAAAAGCAAAGACATCACTTTGCCGACCAAAGTCCTCATCTAGTCAAAGGTATGGTTTTTCCAGTAGTCATGTATGGATGTGAGAGTTGAACCATAAAGAAGGCTGAGAGCCAAAGAATTGATGCTTTTGAACTGTGGTGCACGAGAAGATTCTTGAGAGTCCCTTGCACAGCAAGGAGATCTAATCAGTCAACCGTAAAGGAAATCAACTCTGAATATTCATTAGAAAGACTGATGCTGAATCTCCAATACTTTGACCACCTGATGTGAAGAGCTGATTCATTGGAAAAGACCCTGATGCTGGGAAAGATAGAAGGCAAAAGGAGAATAGGGCAGAAGAGAATGAGATGTTTGGATAGCATCACTAATTCAACTGGACATGAGTTTGAGCAAATTCCAGGAGACAGTGAAGGACAGGGAAGCCTGGCGTGCTGCAGTCCACGGGGTAGCAAAGAATCAGACAAGATTCAGTGACTGAACAACAACAGAGCCCTGAGGCTGGGGGGAGGGGAGACTCAGGGCAGCCACCCTCCCCGCCATTGGAAGCCTGTATTTGGTGAGTTGCGATAGTACAGGCTATGGCTGCTGATTTTTTTTAACCCCACTTCCCCCAGCCCTCTTCTCTCTATTTGTTCCACTTTCTTACCTGCTCTCTCTTCCTCAATAGTCTCTGCTTGTGTGGTGAAAGCTGGCATTCCGAATTAAATCAGAATGCCCTGAATCTAATCAAGCTGCACTAATTAGAAATACAGGGAAAGGAGGAACAGAAAAGATGACACCACAAAAAGGCACGCTGACAAATTCAGAATGTAAGACATTCTGCATACGTCACGGCAACAATAAGGCATAAGACCTCAGAGACATAATCACCAAATGTAATAAAATACAGTACAGGTGCCATGTAAAGATATCCATCAACCTCTAATGGTTTCATCCTCTGATGATCAACTCATCCACCAATTATCTCACCAGGGATTGAAAAACGGGAATTTTCTAACATTTTTTGACATTTATTTTCACCTTGCCTCCTTACTCGACATATTTTAGGTTCAATAAAGAAGAAATAATACAAAAATATGCATCCATGGATGTGGTTCTTGATACAGAAATGAAGGAACACCTTTCTGCTGTAAATAGATATCTTGGTCTGGGAAGACAAGGGTAGGAATAAAGGTAGAGACAAAAAAAAGTGTCTGAGATGGGGAACGGGAGGAAGATTCTTATATTGGGAGCCACGGGTCTTGGGATCAGGCAGGTTTACAACTCTGAGTAACCCTCCTTCTGGCTATAACTAAGCCCAGAGAAGCATCTGACCTGATGGGAGTTAAAAACAGAATACACAGAACCTAGGACAGAAAAATGAAGAAGAGAAGAAGGCACCTCTAGTATGTAAGAAAGGATCTGAATGAAGTTTGGAGACCTCAAGGCATCACTATGGTAATAGAATTCAAATCCACATGGTTCTGACAGTCCCACTGGGCAACAGGTGAGACTCTTGCAAATGGAGATCAGAGTAACCTCCCTGACTCCACTTCCTGGGAAGAGTGATTGGCCATTGCCAGCAGCTACAAGCAGCCTTCAAGAAGGCTGGCAGGGAAGCCCAGTGGGAACACCCCTGCCATCCATGGCCACGAGGAGGAACGGATGCTCGGAGCGAAAGCATGGCATGCACCTGCTATCGCCTCCCTCCTCAGCTTCTCTGCTCTTGAACGCCACCTTCTATATTTCTCCTTCAGGGGAAACAGGATCATCCTCATTCGTTCTGTTGCCTGCATGAGCCCACCTGGAGAGCATATTAATATGTTTGCTTACACAATCATCACCCTCTTAGCAGCTGCTTCTGGAGACCAGGAGGATGCTTGCTCCAGCTGCCACTGTGCGGTAATTAGAATTTCCTGCTTATAAAATATAATTCTGACCACACAGACACTCCTGAGTCAGGAAGAAAAGGTGGGAGAGGGGAAACCTCTAAAGGGAGAAACAATGCTCTGCAGAGGCCTCTCCTTTCAGTTCAGGGGTTTAAAGGGTAAAATCAAAGGCTAGAAGGAGAGACATGCAAGTCAGGATGAGTTTTTTAAAATATGTCAAAGTCATGTAGGATTTGTTGCATCCAGAGAAAGATCGCAAATTCATTGAGGTTTATGAGCAATAAAGAAGACAACAAAAGAAGGTTTTAAAAGTGATGCTGAGCAAACAGAACAAAGGGACAGACTCAGTGATGAGTGAAAGTGTGGCAAAATGAATAGGTAACACAAAACAGAGTGTTAAAATTCCACCTGGGCTTTTAGCCCTCCTAGCCAACGAGTCTGTAAACTAGACAGTGTAAAGCTAGTATGCCAGAAAACAACTGAAGTCCTCATGAAGACTGGAATAGAAGGAAGCCATCAATCTATGGCAATAAGATTGAGTGTTGAATCAGCAAAATTACATTTGGTGTCTGGAGAAATATTCCAGGAAAAACTTCAGAGAATCTGTTAGCAACCCCACCAGCTCCTGGGGAAGCCAGGAGATGGGAGTGGAGAAAATATCCTACTTGCAGAAATAGGGGAAGGCTGATTTCCAGAAACTCTGGCAGTTCATCTTGACCTAATTCCTCCTTAAAAATGTAAAATGGACTGTTAAACAGGTTGTTTGTGAGCATCACAAAAAGACACAGCCTGATCTCTTGGCATCAAGGTGAGTTAACTAAAATGAAGTCATGTTCTGGGCCATTTGTTAATGAGATTCTCAGGGCAAGTACCTTAGAAAGTCATTGTGAAGCTCTTAATCAAGGAAACTGTCTGCCATTAGAGTGAGATGAAGTCTCCAGGTGGGGATTTGGTTTTGTAGCTTTTTAGTCATGTTTAATCGGAGAAGACAATGGCACCCCACTCCAGTACTCTTGCCTGGAAATCTCATGGATGGAGGAGCCTGGTGGGCTACAGTCCATGGGGTCGCTAAGAGTCGGACATGACTGAGTGATTTCACTCTCACTTTTCACTTTCACGCATTGGAGGAGGAAATGGCAACCCACTTCAGTGTTCTTGCCTTGAGAATCCCAGGGACAGGGGAGCCTCGGACACAACTGAAGCAACTTAGCAGCAGCAGCAGCAGCAGTCATCATGTTAAATAGTAAAATAGACACTGGGACAAAAGGAAACCTCCTTCTATATGTATGGGAGAGCAAAGCTTGGTAGACACACAGCCTTAATCAACAGAATAAACCTCCACTGAAAGTCTAACCTACACATGTGTAGAGAAGACTCTACACATGGGTATCACCAGATGGTCAACACCAAAATTAGATTGATTATATTCTTTGCAGCCAAAGATGGAGAAGCTCTATACAGTCAACAAAAACAAGACCAGGAGCTGACTGTGGCTCAGATCATAAACTCCTTATTACCAAATTCAGACTTAAATTGAAGAAAGTAGGGAAAACCACTAGACCATTCAGGTATGACCTAAATCAAATCCCTTAGGATTATACAGTGGAAGTGAGAAACAGATTTAAGGGCCTAGATCTGATAGATAGAGTGCCTGATGAACTATGGACTGAGGTTCATGACACTGTACAGGAGACAGGGATCAAGACCATCCCCATGGAAAAGAAATGCAAAAAAGCAAAATGGCTATCTGGAGAGGCCTTACAAATAGCTGTGAAAAGAAGAGAAGTGAAAAGCAAAGGAGAAAAGGAAAGATATAAGCATCTGAATGCAGAGTTCCAAAGAATAGCAGGAAGAAATAAAAAAAAAAAAGCTTTCTTCAGCGATCAATGCAAAGAAATAGAGGAAAACAACAGAATGGGAAAGACTAGAGATCTCTTCAAGAAAATTTGAGATACCAAGGGAACATTTCATGCAACGATGGGCTCAAGAAAGGACAGAAATGGTATGGACCTAACAGAAGCAGAAGATATTAAGAAGAGGTGGCAGGAATACACAGAAGAACTGTACAAAAAAGATCTTCACGACCCAGATAATCATGATGGTGTGATCACTCATCTACAGCCAGATATCCTGGAATGTGAAGTCAAGTGGGCCTTAGAAAGCATCACTATGAACAAAGCTAGTGGACGTGATGGAATTCCAGTTGAGCTATTTCAAATCCTGAAAGATGATGCTGTGAAAGTGCTGCACTCAATATGCCAGCAAATTTGGAAAACTCAGCAGTGGCCACAGGACTAGAAAAGGTCAGTTTTCATTCCAATCCCAAAGAAAGGCAATGCCAAAGAATGCTCAAACTACTGCACAATTGCACTCATCTCACATGCTAGTAAAGTAATGCTCAAAATTCTCCAAGCCAGGCTTCAGCAATACGTGAACTGTGAACTTCCAGATGTTCAAGCTGGTTTTAGAAAAGGCAGAGGAACCAGAGATCAAATTGCCAACATCCACTGGATCATTGAAAAAGCAAGAGAGTTCCAGAAAAACATCTATTTCTGCTTTATTGACTATGCCAAAGCCTTTGAGTGTGCAGATCACAATAAACTGTGGAAAATTCTGAAAGAGATGGGAATACCAGACCACCTGATCTGCCTCTTGAGAAATCTGTATGCAGGTCAGGAAGCAACAGTTAAAACTGGACATGGAACAACAGACTGGTTCCAAATAGGAAAAGGAGTCCGTCAAGGCTGTATATTGTCACCCTGCTTATTTAACTTCTATGCAGAGTACATCATGAGAAATGCTGGACTGGAAGAAACACAAACTGGAATCAAGACTGCTGGGAGAAATATCAATAACCTCAGATATGCAGATGACACCACCCTTATGGCAGAAAGTGAAGAGGAACTAAAAAGCTTGTTGATGAAAGTGAAAGAGGAGAGTGAAAAAGTTGGCTTAAAGCTTAACATTCAGAAAAGTAAGATCATGCATCTGGTCCCATCACTTCATGGGAAATAGATGGGGAATCAGTAGAAACAGTGTCAGACTTTATTTTTGGGGGGGCTCCAAAATCACTGCAGATGGTGACTGCAGCCATGAAATTAAAAGACGCTTACTCCTTGGAAGAAAAGTTATGACCAAGCCGGATAGCATATTCAAAAGCAGAGACATTACTTTGCCAACAAAGGTCCATCTAGTCAAGGCTATGGTTTTTCCTGTGATCATGTATGGATGTGAGAGTTGGACTGTGAAGAAGGCTGAGTGCCGAAGAATTGATGCTTTTGAACTGTGGTGTTGGAGAAGACTCTTGAGAGTCCCTTGGACTGCAAGAAGATCCAACCGGTCTATTCTGAAGGAGATCAGCCCTGGGATTTCTTTGGAAGGAATGATGCTAAAGCTGAAACTCCAGTACTTTGGCCACCTCATGCGAAGAGTTGACTCATTGGAAAAGACTCTGATGCTGGGAGCAACTGGGGGCAGGAGGAGAAGGGGATGACAGAGGATGAGATGGCTGGATGGCATCACTGACTCAATGGACGTGAGTCTGAGTGAACTCCAGGAGTTGGTGTTGGACAGGGAGGCCTGGTGTGCTGCGATTCATGGGGTCACAAAGAGTCGGACATGACTGAGCGACTGAACTGAACTGAAAGTCTAACCTGTACAGGCTCCATGTGGGACATGCTCTGGACAAAGATGAAGACCTTGCACTGAATCAAAGATGTCACTGTCTGATACTACAGTAATCAAAAGAGCATGGTACTGGCACAAAAACAGACATATGAATCAATGGAATAGAATAGAGAGCCCAGAAATAAACTCACACACCTACAGTCAATTAATCTTTGACAAAGAAGCCAAGAATATACAATGGAAAAAAAAATACAGTCTCTTCAGCAAATGATGCTGGGAAAGTTGGATAGCTGCATGTAAACCAATGAACTTAGTACACACCCTCACATCATACACAAAAATAAATTCAAAATGGCTTAAAGCCTTAACTATAAGACACGATACCATAAAACTCCTAGAAGAGAACATAGGCAAACCATTCTCTGACAAAAACTGTACTAATTTTTTTTTTTAGATCAGTCTCCCAAGAAAGTAGAAATAAAGCAAAATTAAACAAATGGGACCCAACTGAACTTACATGCCTTTGTACAGCAAAGGAAACCATCAACAAAATGAAAAGACAACCTACAGAGTGGTAGAAAATATCTACCAACAATGTGACTGACATGGGCTTAATTTCTAAAATATACAAACAGCTCATACAACTCAACAGCAAACAACCCAATCAAAAAATGGGAAGAAGACCTAAATATACATGTCTCCAAAGAAGACATACAGATGGCCAACTGCACATGAAAAGATTTTCAACATCACTAATTATTAGAGAGATGCAAGTTAAAATTACAATGAGGTATCATCTCACTCTGGTCAGAATGATCATCATTAAAAAGTCTACAAATAACAAACATTGGAGAGTTTGTAAAGAAAATGGAATCCTCCTACACTACTTGTGGGAATATAAATTGGTACAGCCACTATGGAAAACAGTATGGAGCTTTCTCAAAAAACTAGAGTTATCATATGATCCAGCAATCCCACTCCTGGGTGTATATCCAGATAAAACTATAATTCAAAAGATAGAGGCAGCTCTACATTCATAACAACACTATTCACAGTAGTCAAGACATGGAAACAATCTAAATGTCCACAGAGAAGTGAATGGATAAAGAAGACATGGTACATATATACAATGGAATATTTAGTTCAGTTGCTCAGTCGTGTCTGACTCTTTGTGACCCCATGAATCGCAGCACACCAGGCCTCCCTGTCCAACACCAACTCCTGGAGTTTACCCAAACTCATGTGCATTGAGTCAGTGATGCCATCCAGCCATCTCATCCTCTGTCGTCCCCTTCTCCTCTTGCCCCTAATCCCTCCCAGCATCAGAGTCTTTTCCAATGAGTCAACTCTTCGCATGAGGTGGCCAAAGTACTGGAGTTTTGGCTTTAGCATCATTCCTTTCAAAGAAATCCCAGGGCCAATCTCCTTCAGAATGGACTGGTTGGATCTCCTTGTAGTCCAAGGGACCCTCAAGAGTCTTCTCCAACACCACAGTGCAAAAGCATCAATTCTTCAGCACTCAGCTTTCTTCACAGTCCAGCTTTCACATTTTACCCAGCCATAAAAAGAATGAAATAATGCCACTTGCAGCAATATGGATGGGGTCAGAGATTATCATAGTAACTGAAGTCAGTCAGAGACAAATCCCACATGATATCACCTGTGTGTGGAAACTAAAACATGAGGCAAATGAACCTATCTATGAAACAGAATCACGCCAAAGAAACCAAACTGGTGACCACCAAGGTGGAGAGGGTTGGGGGAGGGGTTAGCAAATGTAAGCTTCTATATACACAATGGATAAACAAAGCCCTACTGCATAGCACAGGGAACTATATTCAATATCCTATAATGGAGAAGAATATAAAAAGGTGTACATAGATATGTGTGTGTGTGTGTGTAGCCGAATTACTTTGCTATAGAGTAAAAATTAACACAACCTTGTAAATCAACTATACTTTAATAAAAAAAAAATGTTACTGTCTCACAGTCTTCATATAGATATTGCAACCCTCTGTGTGTGTCTGTTTCTTTGTTTGTTGGTCTAGGCTCCCCTGAGATGGAAAGCTCTGATTCCTGCCTGCAAGATGCTCCTAGTCTAGGCTGGGATATGCACTTGACATGACAGTTACAAAGAGAAGAAGCGATTTTAACGTCCTAGAGACTTGAAGGATGGATAGGATTTAGAAAGAGCATTTGATCTGACAGTAGTGATACAGGAAAAAGGCTGAGCATGACACACTCATGGGAAAGTGAAGCACCCAACTGACTAGAATAAAGGATTAAGTGCATTCATTCATCCAGCCACCCATTCATGCAATCACTTAGTGGCAGGATCAGATTCTAGGCACTGCTACTTTAGGGATAACTGAGACTGAATCAGCCTCTGGCATCTTTAAGCTCATGTTCTAAATGAGGATAGAGACAGAAAATGATTACAAAAATCTCTGTGTTTTTTTCCTTTTATCTTTTAAAATATATTGTTTTCTGAGGGGAGGAATAAATTAGGAGTTTGGGATTAACAGATACACACTACTACATATAAAACAGATAAACAACAAGGTACTACTATAAAGCACAAGGAACAATAGTCAAAGTATTTTGCAATAATCCACAATGAAAAAGGATCTGAAAAATATATCTCTTGTATTTAACTAAAGCACCTTGCCGTACACCTGAACTAACACAACATTGTAAAGCAACTATATTTCAGTAAAAATAATTAAAAGAAAAAATATGTATTTGGTACATACAAAAATATCTCATAAATGCAACTTGTAAGACTTTTACTGAATGCCTAGATACCTGTCACCCAACCTAAGACGGGCACATCACCAATAATTTACATATAAATATATGTACAACCCACTGTCTAACTGTAGTTGGGATGAATGCTTAGAAAGATACATGTAACAACAACAGTGACTCACAGAGGGATCTGAATGAGTCTGATAGCGGGTGGCAGGGTTGGGAGGTGGTCAGAGAACTCTTCTCTGAGTCATGTTTGTTGAGAAATGAGAATGTGCAGGCAAGTGTGGATTTTGAAAGACACCCAGGCATGGGAATCAAGCTGCATCATGACAGGAGTAGTAGCAACACCCAGAACAACAAAACCAAAAAGCCAGTGCTATGCCTTGGGGACTGACTGCTGCTGCTGCTGCTAAGTCGCTTCAGTCGTGTCCGACTCTTTGTGACCCCATGGACGGCAGCCCACCAGGCTCCCCCGTCCCTGGGATTCTCCAGGCAAGAACACTGGAGTGGGTTGCCATTTCCTTCTCCAATGCATGAAAGTGAGAAGTGAAAGCGAAGTCACTCAGTTGTGTCCAACTTTTAGCGACCCCATGGACTGCAGCCTACCAAGCTCCTCCATCCATGGGGTTTTCCAGGCAAGAGTACTGGAGTGGGGTGCCATCGCCTTCTCCTTGGGGACCGACTACGTTCTGCTAAATACAGCATATCTCTATCTGCTCCTCACATTCTCTATTTTGCAATGGAGGAAACTGAGATTCAGCAAGGTTACATAATATATGCAAGGTCACAGAGCTGCTAAATTGAAAAGCTGACATGTAGAAAGATAGCATAGGAAAACAAAACTTACATTTGCTGGCTTAGCAGACTTAAACTCCTTTCACTTGACAATTTTCTAAACGATGCACTTACAAATACATATTTATTCACCAAGTCTATCCATTAAACATCTAATCCAGGGCACTACTCTGAGTTTAGAGAAGATGGTCTAACTCCCAAGGCAGATGGACCTTTAGCTAAATTTATAGCCAATTAGGGCTGGGAGCCAATAGCATTTCCTCTTATGGAAAGTTGGGTTCATGTTCCATCAAAATATTATTTAATGGCAAGACCCCAAGTGGAATGTTCCAGAAGACCTTTAGCAATTGTGCACTGCATGTTATTTAAACTAAAAACAATGCTGTGAAAAACTGCACTTCAGCACAAGCCACAGAGAGCATGCAGAATGGAATTGGCCGCTGAAAAGGAGACATGATGATTGAAATATTTTCCAGACTATTACATCCTTGAAGGGTTTAAACAGAGAGAAGGAAGACAGGGAAGGGGAGGAGGATGATTTAGGGTGTTTCATTTAAGAACAACAGGATTAAATTAACCTTGGAGGTGGGGGGGGGTTGGTAACAGCAGAGGGTGGTGGAGAGAAATATCTTGCAAGATGTGAGAAGCTTCCCGAAGGAGAAGTACGCTGGAATGCAGGATTTTCCAGCCCGGCAAAGCCATCTATCATTAAACCTATTTACAAATTTGACAAATATAAGAGAAAATATTAAAAATATATAGTAGAACCACATTCTTCGTTTTATGAATGGATGAACTAATATCTCTAAATCAGGAAAAACTGCCTATTCCTTGAGATTTGTTTTCTCGCATTTGTCAGTCTCATTTCCCCAACTTTAAAACAAATTTCACATAGCAATTAGAGCTCTAATAAAATTTCAACCCCGAGAAGGAGATGGGTTGCATTGCAATTTTAAAATGTCTATTAACTGAACTATTATATTAATAAAGCTGACTTCTTAATCCTAGTTTACTTACAATTTTCAGTCAGGCTGCAGAAATTCTAAATTACACAAAGCAGCCAAAAGATGAAAAGAAAATTTCCAGAATTAAAACCCAGCAGACCTAAACATTTATTGACTTCTCAGCATACTGAGAAAAATCAAAGGTTTGCTTGTGGGGGAAAGGATGGGTGTGACAGGCCCAGCTTTGTCAGCTCTGAAAATCATCTATAAGCAGCCTCAGCCATCCTCACTGCTAAACTATTTTCAGAGATAACCCCTAGGTCCAGATTTGCATGATCAGAATTACTGTTTGTGCACTGCTGCCCCCTGCTGGACAAATGGAATCATTTTTGTCCATGGCGCAAGGAAATGCCATTTGTAAATCTAAATTACTTTTTCATTCCCTTCCTCCCATCCCCCATTTGCAATAGCACTCTCCCCAAGGACTCTGTTAGGAGACAGACAATTCCATCTGAGCTAATGGGCAAACATCCCTTATAATGCAATTAGTGGGAATCCTCCTACTGCAACCCCAGTGACCCTCCATCATCGTGGCTTACCGGAGGCAGCAGAAAATATGAAACACACCATTTTACTGCTCCAAGGACCACTTTATGAAAATATTCCATTGAATTAACATTAATTCAAGCCCCAGTGGTTTTTCTTCTCAGAGGATCCGGGGTCAACCAAAATGTCAGCCAGAGCCTCCCTCCCTTTTCTTTGATATTTATATACTATGCCTCCCTCTTAGTTGGCAGGGGGTGGGGGGCTGCTGCATCCCTGGAAACCAATCCATTTCAATGCCTCTAAAGATGGAGGTTCTTCCCAAGCTCCAGAGCCCTGTGAACTGCCAACAGACCCCCAACATGTGAGAGTCCACTGAGGCCTGGTGGGGCTGACCAGTTCATTTTCATAGCTAGGCTCCTGGAAGGCAGTATGCTTCAGAAAGAATGGAGGGAAGGAAGGAAAGCAATTTCAAGTGGGATGACTATGTCTCCATTGTGCTAGGTGCTAGGAATTCAAAGGTTGATAAGCAACTTACAATTCAGTGGTCAGTTCTCATCATCTTGTCCACTGCAACCAAGCTAAGCTGGCCAAGTCTCAGGTCCAGTCTTAACAAAACCCCTTCCAGCAGACTCTCACAACATATTTCTCTGAGTTTCTCTTCCCCCTCCATGTGCCCAGTTATCCCCACCACAGCTAGCTCCTCCTGGCCTGTGTGTCCTACAGGAGCCTCTTGCAATAAAACCAATGGTTCTCAGAATTCTCTGGGAAGTTGTCATAAAGGCAAATTCTTGGGCCTCAATCCAGACTTGATGATTTAGAAATTTAGTTCAGTTTAGTCGCTCAGTCACGTCCGACTCTTTGCGACCCCAGGAATTGCAGCACGCCAGGACTCCCTGTCCGTCACCAACTCCCAGAGTTCACTCAGATTCACGTCCATCGAGTCAGTGATGCCATCCAGCCATCTCATCCTCTGTCGTCCCCTTCTCCTCCTGCCCCCAATCCCTCCCAGCATCAGAGGCTTTTCCAATGAGTCAATTCTTCGCATGAGGTGGCCAAAGTACTGGAGTTTCAGCTTTAGCATCATTCCTTCCAAAGAAATCCCAGGGCTGAGCTCCTTCAGAAAGGCCTGGTTGGATCTCCTTGCAAGAGTCTTCTCCAACACCACAGTTCAAAAGCATCAATTCTTTGGCACTCAGCTTTCTTCACAGTCCAACTCTCACATCCATACATGACCACTGGAAAAACCATAGCCTTGACTAGACGGACCTTTGTTGGCAAAGTAATGTCTCTGCTTTTGAATATGCTATCTAGGTTGGTCATAACTTTTCTTCCAAGGAGTAAGCATCTTTTAATTTCATAGCTGCAGTCACCATCTGCAGTGATTTTGGAGCCCCTCAAAATAAAGTCTGACACTGTTTCTACTGTTTCCCCATCTATTTCCCATAAAGTAATGGGACCAGATGCCACGATCTTCGTTTTCTGAATGTTGAGCTTTAAGCCAACTTTTTCACTCTCTACTTTCACTTTCATCAAGACGCTTTTTAGTTCCTCTTCACTTTCTGCCATAAGGGGGTGTCATCTGCATATCTGAGGTTATTGATATTTCTCCCAGCAATCTTGATTCCAGCTTGTGCTTCTTCCAGCCCAGCGTTTCTCATGATGTACTCTGCATAGAAGTTAAATAAACAGGGTGGCAATATACAGCCTTGATGTACTCCTTTTCCTATTTGGAACCAGTCTGTTGTTCCATGTCCAGTTCTAACTGTTGCTTCCTGACCTGCATATAGGTTTCTCAAGAGGCAAGTCAGGTGGTCTGGTATGCCCATCTCTTGAAGAATTTTCCACAGTTTATTGTGATCCACACAGTCAAAGGCTTTGGCATAGTCAATAAAGCAGAAGTAGATGTTTTTCTGGACCTCTCTTGCTTTTTGGATGATCCAGAGGATGTTGGCAATTTGATCTCTGGTTCCTCTGCCTTTTTGAAACCAGCTTGAACATCTGGAAGTTCACGGTTTACATATTGCTGAAGCCTGGCTTGGAGAATTTTGAGCATTACTTTACTAGCGTGTGAGGTGAGTGCAATTGTGCAGTAGTTTGAGCATTCTTTGGCATTGCCTTTCTTTGGGATTGGAATGAAAACTGACCTTTTCCAGTCCTGTGACCACTGCTGAGTTTTCCAAAGTTGCTGGCATATTGAGTGCAGCACTTTCACAGCATCGTCTTTTAGGATTTGGAATAGCTCAACTGGAATTCCATCACTTCCACTAGCTTTGTTCGTAGTGATGCTTTCTAAGGCCCACTTGACTTCACATTCCAGGATGTCTGGCTCTAGGTCAGTGATCACACCATCGTGATTATCTGGGTCATGAAGATCTTTTTTGTACAGTTCTTCTGTGTATTCTTGCCACCTCTTCTTAATATCTTCTGCTTCTGTTAGGTCCATCCATTTCTGTCCTTTCTTGAGCCCATCTTTGCATGAAATGTTCCCTTGGTATCTCTAATTTTCTTGATGAGATCTCTAGTCTTTCCCATTCTGTTGTTTTCCTCTATTTCTTTGCATGGATCGCTGAGGAAGGCTTTCTTATCTCTTCTTGCTATTCTTTGGAACTCTGCATTCAGATGCAGATTTAGAAATTAGGGCCCAGCAATCTGCATTTCACAAGCCCTTGGGGAGATTCTAATGCTCACTCAAGTTTGAGAACTGTGGCTGTCAAGGTCTAGTTTTCCCCACGCACCTACTCCCAACCAAAAGTCTCTTTAATGCTGATGGGGAAAAAACATAAGGAGTCTGATCAACCATCCTCCATGCCCGTTATTGATGCTGATGGGCTCTTCATCCTTGGATGCCTCGATGAACGTGAAATCTCTAGGGAAAGCTTCTGGTAATCCTCAAGAGTCTGACCAAGAAAACTATCATTCCCTCTCTCCTGTGTGAGTCCTCTGTCCTGGGTGACTCTACTCATCACAGAACATCATTGTCCAAGGTCATGCAGAGTGTAGTTCTAGACCAGCCTCATCTGCACCCCCTGGGAACTTACAAGAAACCCAAGATCCCAGGTCTTGCCCTAAACCTGCTGATCAGAATCTGCCGTCTTCTTGGTTTGCAGGGTGGGGGTGGGGTGGCAAAACCGATGCTCAGGTTGGTTACAGAACGTGCCAAGGTCATATTATAGCTAACTGGTGGATTTGGGATTAGGATTCAAGATTCCCCTGTGTAGCTGGCCTAGTAAACTTTCCTTTCCACCACATTCCCTCTCTCATTCATTTCACTGTGCCACCTTTTCTTCTTCTGGCAAGTACTAGCAAGTGACAACCTAGAGGAGTGGGATGCGGAGGGAGGTGGGAGGGAGATTCAAGAGGGAGGGGACATGTGTATATCTATGGCTGATTCACATTCATGTATGGCATAAACCAACACAACAATGTAAAGGATCCTCCAATTAAAAATAAATTTTAAAAAGACAAAAAAATAGTAGCAGTAGCAGTGAACATTTATGATTTCCTTTGTTCCAGGCACTGTTCTTGGTGCTTTGCACATATTGTCACATTGAATCTCCCAATCCACCCTCTAAGGAAGATATTCCTAATATCTGTTTTGGTGATGAAGACATCAAAACCCAGAGTATGAAACAAAAACAACCAAAATCCCTGTCCAGCTGCCTGTGCCCTCTTCACAGATGGCTGTGGCAATCCATGTGATTAAAAGTTCAAGCCCTCTGCCCACGTTGCTGTGTCGCTTCAGTCGTGTCCGACTCTGTGCGACCCCATGGACTGCAGCCTACCAGGCTTCTCTGTCCATGGGATTCTCCAGGCAAGAACACTGGAGTGGGTTGCCATTTCCTTCTCCAAGGCATGAAAGTGGAAAGTGAAAGTGAAGTCACTCAGTGGTGTCTGACTCTTAGTGACCCCATGGACTGCAGCCTACCAGGCTCTTCCGTCCATGGGATTTTCCAGGCAAGGGTACTAGAGTGGGTTGCCATTGCCTTCTCCCCTCTGCCCACACCCCACCCCAAATCACCCTGCCTACCGCTGCCTCGCCGTCTTTGGAGGTTACCCACACTCCTGTTCCCTCCCCCGTCCGTGGGTTGGCAGGCTGCAGAACTAGCTCAAGTGAATCCTTTTCCTTAGCTTTTCAACCATGTTGAAGGTTGGTGAAGAAGATAGCAGTGTGGATAAGAGAAAACCATGGAACACCCAAAACATGTTTCTTTGGCCATGTAAATATAGGATAAAATTTTAATTTTCCAAAAGGTCTATTATCTCAATTCAGGGTCAGGCTCCTTAAAGGAAAAGCCTATGTTTCCTGAGTTGACTGCAGTTCAGAGGGAAAGGAGGGATCCAGAACACGTGGAGAGGCGGGTGGTCACCCCGGGGATGCCACCAAGGAGATAACCATAGGGTGGGCTGGGAGCCGGCTGCCTGCAAGGCAGCACTGCTGGTTAAAGTGAAACCTGGAGTTTACCGCGATTCTTTTCCTGAATCCAGCCCCAGCCCAATTTCGATTTCACACCACACTCTAGAGTGAAAGGATGCGGGGCCCAGTCACAGGTCAACCAGGACAGGCAGCTTTCAGCTGACGTTTGGCAGCTTCCCAGCGATGGCAGCAAGACTGCCTTCAATTGAACACTTGCATGGATGCGTGGCCCAGGTGGCCAGACAGAGCTGTTTTAACACATGCTGAAATCAAAAAGCTCCTTGTAGGTTTCTGCCCACGTGGGAGAGGTCCACTGCACAAGTCCAGTGGGAACAGTGGCCGGAGGAGAAGACGCTGAGGAGCGGGTAGGAGTCAGGCCAGAGGGACACTTCCCTGTGACACAGGGAGGGCGGGCCTTCTCCGACCTGACCACCCTCCTCCACTTCCTCAGTTCTCCAGGCCTTGGGGCTCACGCCGCATTCCTATTCTCACAACGAACTCCCCGGAAGACCTTGCTATTAGCTTTCCCAGCCCTTAGTAGTTAACTAACTAGCATATTTTGCAGAGGAAAAGGAATTTTCTACATGGTAGAGGAATTTTCACCACCTTGAGGATGGAGGTACAAGAAAGAAGTGTGAGAGATGGGGATACCCGAAGTGTGGAAAATGAGGGTATAAAGAAAAGTGTGAGGGATGGGTGTGGACAGGATATAGGTGAGGTGTAGGGACATGGAACTTCTTGATCTTCCTAACAACACTTCCTTTTCCTCTGCCGATATATATGTGAAGAGGAACAATCTTCTTTTGGCTTCCCTGCACTATGAGTTTCTTCCATCATAACTCTTGGGACTGGGATTCCAGATTCCTCCACTTGGGCATCTGATCTGTCATGAGGCCTCCTGTGCCCACTGTATTTTTCCAAAAGTGGTCAGGGGCCTCCCCTGCCATGCTCTCTCACACCACACGCCATCAGAAGGAGGCTATGTGTTCCTTCCCTCTTGAATGTGAGCAGGCCTGGTGACCACTTTGATGGACAGAATAAGATGGAAGTTGATGTTCCAGCCACTTCAGCTAAGATCATGCAGATCAGAGAGGAAACACTTAGCCGAGCATTCCCCTGACCTACAAAACGGTGAGCAAAATAAAACGGGTGCCTTAAGCTACTACTTGGTTTGGAGGAAGTTCATTAAGCAACACTCAGTAATCAGAACAACTCCTCTGCTCCAAATACCTTCCCTAATTGTCTAGAATGTTATTTGAAAACCCTCAATTAGTCACCCCTCTGGGTTGAAGCACAAGACACCCTGCTAAAGTGTAAATGGCCTTTAGAGAAATAAAACTGAGAGCCTATGCCGCCCATTAATTGCTGAGCACCATTAGTTTAGGACTTTAGGACCTAGTAGGGCCCTGAGAAAATGGAACATTCTCCTTACACACCACTGTATGGGGAGGCAAGAGAGAAAGCCCAGAGTGTTTGGGTGCCGAGTGGGGTGAGAGCCTGGAGTATTAACCCCTATGGGGTGGTACAGCCATCCAATAAGGTCCAGAACATCCCACAGGCAGTGAGCCCCCTTTCTTGTTAGTCTATGCTGTGTTTCTAATACCCAAAACATAGACTTCTGCAATGAGTACAGGATCACTCTGGGCTTTGGCTGCAGGTTGAGCTAGACCCTATGTACACATCAAAGATTCCCATGTGGAAGAAAACTATTTTCCTGGGAGCCTATAGGACTGGGAATTTCCTGGGAACAGGAGTGGGGACAGGGGGAGGATACCCCCTGCTGGGGTCTGTATGAGTCTAAAAGTCTTGGCTAAAACCCTGGGGGCCAGATGTGCTCAGGAATTCAGAATTGCCCAGATTTTAGAAAAGTGACACAGTGCATTTATTCTGAGTCACGAAACACCCCCTGCAGGTTCTGGGAAAGAATCCTGTACTCTCTCTCTCTCTCTCTCTCTCTCTCACACACACACACACACACAATTTCTATAGCAAAAGGCATGAATTTTCACAGTTTGATAAATACCATAAATAGCCTCATATCAAGTTGGCCCAGGTTTTACTGCCAAATAAGTTATGGTAAATTTCCAGTTTTCAGAACTTTTGGGATCTTGGATCATAGACTTGTTTGGTTTGTATTTGTGCAGTTTTCCTCCAAGACCATTGGCCATATCTTTGAATAGATCATTTCCAAGCCAGAAGCTGTGAGATGCTAGATGTCTGCTTTTTGGCAGCATTAACCTTACACCCCTTCTTCCTCCACAAAGCCCCAGGAGCTCTCCCCATCTGGTTGCCCCTCAGACAATGAATGAACATTTTATACTGAATCCCCATTTTGCAGATGAGGAGACTGAGTATGTCAAAGATGCCAGATTTAGCTGATCGCCAAGTTGTGCCTTCAACACTGTGCTCCGAATTAACTCTGTGCTTTAAACACAGGGATTTAGAAGTTATCCTCAGCCAAGGGTGAAAGTGGGGAGGAGAAGTGTGAGAGGTGAGGGAGGGAAAATATGGGGAATTCATAGGAAGTGTGTCATTGGACTTGTACTTGAAAGGCAAGTAGGGTTTTAGCAAGAACTGGATGGGGCAGCTGATGGGAGGTTGACAAGACTGGGCATTCCAGCTAGAGCCCCCTATACACAAATGCAGGTGGGCAGGGGAGCCCCAGCTTCTACTATGAATTCCCAGAGGTCCAGTCAAGCTCAAGTGTAAGTTGTACAAAGGTGAGATGCAGAAGCAAATTCATAAAGGTGGTTTGAAGGAATAAGGGGAAAGGAGGCTTTATCTATAAATAATTTCTTCACCAAAAAAAAAAAAAGTTTTTAATGTGATATACTAACATGTGCTTCCCAGGCAGCACTAGTGATAAAGAATCTGCCTGCCAAAGCGGGAGACACAGAAGATGTGGGTTCAATCCCTGGGCCTGGAAGATCTCCTGTAATAGGAAATGGCAACCTGCTCCAGTATTCTTGCCTGGAAGATTCCATGGACAGAGGACCCTGGCAGGCTACATTCCATGGGGCTACGAAGAGTCAGACATGACTAAGCGACTGAGCACATATGAACATATATGTGCTTTTGAGTACACATTACACTATTCTCTGTGCTTTAACATTTATTTTAAAAGAAATCCGATCACTGTCATTAGATTTTGGAGGTCTTGTGTTCCAAGCTAAAGACTTGGGATTTATTCTGCGGGTGCCTTGTGAAGAGGCCATTTTGAGCCTTCCCATTGACTGAGCATGACCCAGTTAAAGCGGTACCCTGGGACAAAGCTTCTGAGGGCAGCATGCAGTGGCACCAGACTGGAGCAGAGGGAGTGTGCAGACACAGCAGCCATCCACGTGCTTCATCCAATGGAGGAATTGAGAGACACACCCACCTAGTGGTGCTAGCCAACAACAAAGCACAGGATGGAGCTTGCCCAGCTCTTGGCAGATGGAAGTCAGAGGCAGCCAGATCCAGGGAGGGGCCCCCACTCTGCAGAGCAACGCCCCACTGCTGGGCTAGAAGGTGGCCACCAGTGTCCTGAGCTTACCCGTGAGAATCTGACAGGGATAGGCAGGTAGGTGACCTATGGTGAACACATCAGGGACCAGGAGGGATGGACAGATGAGGGTAAAGCAGCTTGAGCTGGACAATTCCCAAGAAAACCCAAGGCCCCCTCCCTTCTTCCCAGGTGCTCTGGGAGCAAGGCCAGAGCCCAGCTACCCTCACAAAGAGGGCTGCCTTCTCTACAGCGGTGGTTCTCCAAGTTAAGCTGGCATCACAATGATCAGGAGGGCGGTTTAAGATCCAGATCGATGGGCTTCACCTCCACAGTTCCTGATGCAGCAGATTAGAGTGGGAACGACAATCTGACTCTCTCGAAAGTTCCCAGGGATGCTAGTGCTGCCTGTCAGGATCACTCTGAGAATCATGGCTCTAATATCTCTGAGCAAGGTCCAAACTCCTCCCCCAGGTAATAGGTACTCGACAGGGCTCATTTAAGTTTCATGAAACCTCTGGAAAGCTGCCCCCAATTCACAGAGGGTAAAACTAAAGATTAAAGGTGCTAAATACTGATAAATCGACTAAGGTTACACAAGTGGTGGGCAGCATGGCTAGAACTGGGCTTCTCCTTTCGTGTGCGTGTGCGCACACGTGCATGCGTGCACTTAGTTTGTCGGATTCTTTGCAACCTCATGGACTGTAGTCCAGTAGGCTCCTCTGTCAGAGGGGTTTTTTCAGGCAAGGATACTGGAGTGAGTTGCCATTTCCTCCTCCAGGGGATCTCTCAACCCAGGGATTGAACCGCATCTCCTGTGTTTCCTGCATTGCAGGTGGATTATTTACCCACTGAGCCGTTGGGGAAGCCCCCTTTCCTACCTTACTTGTTCCCCAAAACTGGCCCTCAATGATAGCTGATAGCATTTGCATAGGTCCAAACTGGATTGAACAGAACAAGGACAATGTGAGTTTTTCTTTATGTGAATCATATGAACTGAACTGAATGGACTTTTCCTCCAAGTCCACTTATATTTTAGGGAGTTAAAATGCTCCTATCAAATGATGGTGGCAAGAGTTAGTCTTTTTCTTTCCCTCTGTCCCTTTTAAAATCACTTTACTTCACAAAATAAATGAGTGAAGAACTCATTTCAGCCCTTTCTCTTTTTAAAAAAATTTCTGGTCTATGAAATTCCTGGTGACAACACCCCGCCACTCTGTCTCCAGGCACCTAAGGGGCACGTGCATCTTGCACATTAATGACAGCTCAGAGGGACTTGTCTGTGTGTATGTGGTGGCAGAGGCCAACCCTCTACCCACTAGCCTTATCACGTGTTCTTCAGAGGTCCCTGTCCCTTATGGAGGCTGGACCTCCTTTCCCCAGGGCTGCACATAGCCACAGACACAGGCCTCCAAGAAGTGTGAGGGGCTTTCCCCCTGCCCCAACATTCTGATTTAGCATGTACCAGGCAGTCCTAAGGTCTGGTCCTAAGGACGGTCCATATCAATTCATCTCCCACCTATTTGCTGTTATTTCTATTCTTAGGTGGTTGCTGGAATTGAGGCAGAGGTGGGCTGGTTTCCCCAAGTGGAGGCCCGTCAATCAGACAAAGGAAAGCTCTGCTTCCTGTCCCTAATGCCAAATAAGTAAGTGGCGGCTTCCATTCACAGCGGAAGGCAGCACAGTGCAGGGGGCAGGTGGGCGGGTCCTGGTGACACCTGACTGGGGCCAAGTCTTACTTTCCAGATATTGATGGTGTGATCTTAGATAGGCTACCTGGTGTCTCTCTATGGCTTAGTCCTTCATCCATTAAATCAGGGTAACAGTACCTGCTTTAGGGGGTAGTTGTAAAGAGTCAGTGTGTTAGTATATTAAGGCAACTAAGAAGAACAACTACAGTCCATGGGTCGCAAAGAGTTGGACATGACTAAGCAACTAACATACACATAAGAAGAATGACTGTCATACAGAGTATACTTGGATATTGCTTTTATTATAACTCGGTTCTTCAGGTTCACTTATGGATGTCTACTGCCCTCTCAGTGGGCTCCTGGGAGATGGAAATAGAGAGGGCAGAGTTGCTCCTCTCTAGAACATTCAGTGGACAATTAAATGACTGACCTCATTATAGAGGAAGAATTGTGTTTGCAGAAGCACCGGTTAACATGGGAGCTGGGACGATGGGCAGAGTTTCTGAGAGGTGGGGACATACGTGTTGATCATTTTCATCACAGTGCAGGGCTGACCAGAAGGCTAAGGATGGCCTCCAATGGAACAGAGACTCTCCCATTGCATGCTGGACCACAGAGAAGGTTCTAGAAGTATCAGAATCCCACTTCACATTTTGAGCCCCATCTACACCAACAACTACTAACTTGGCACAAATGAAAGGAGAGGAAAGGGCCATAAATATTCTCAGCTCAGACTGTAAAATGACTGAAGAATTTAAGTAACTCTTCAGTGTTCGTAATTACTTGAGGGAGGGACGAACCCTTTCTTTCATCAGAGACATATACAAAAGAGGAAATCCCATCATATGAGTGAAGACACAGCACATTAAAAATGTAAATTAAGAATTAAGGAACAAAACAATGGAATTCTGCCAATTTTTTAAATAATTGCTCTACAAATTGCTAATCGGTATCCAGCGTCACACTGGCTAATTTGTTTAATAAAAGCAAAGAAAAGATAAAGGTCCCAGAGATGGTGATGAGGCTACCAGCTTGGTGACACCAATTGTGTGCAAAATGTCAGAAAGGCCTTGGCCCTTGGGACATGCTTCTGAATACTGCCTGGGGAATTGAGCTTAGGGTTCTATTCTTGATCTGGAGGCATAGAGGTGCAGGAGACCACCTCGGTGGTGTCACGAGGCCCCTTTCTTCACATATCATGTATTCTAGTGGTGGACACAGCCAACAAATGAGTAAATACATAAGAAGGTAACTCCAGAGGCAGTTAAATGCTATGAGGAAGATAAAACAGACCTCAGGAAGATGCTGGAAAGTCAGAATGTTAAGGCCAGTTACCACCCAATGCCCATTCATTTCTTTTTTATTAACAGCACCCCAATTTGCGGGGGCGGGGCGGGGGGGCAGTGTTCCTGACTCCTTTACAACTGGTGATGCCCATGCAATATTGCCCATGGGATACAACCCAGGCAATGAGGAGCCACCAGAGGTCACTGGGTGGCCGACCAGGAAAGAGACTTGGCAGCATTTTTGTGCCCTTTGAACCTCACCTTTCCCCTTCATTCCTGCTTGAAAGGTAAAGCCATCCTGTGACTTGAGGACAAAGCTCATTGTGCTAAGGACAGCGGAGGAGGGCAGATGCTAATAACACTGTGGACTCTGCCAGCCCTGGCCCATTTCCAGGCTTCTTGTTGGATGAGAGAAACAGAACCTCCCACTCTGTTTCAGCCACTGTTCTCTCAACTTGCTTTTCCTTGTAATGGAATGTAATTCTTAGCTGATACAAGTCCCTATCTCTGGCCTTGTCCTCTGGACCCCTGCCCCCACCATCAGATACTGGCACAGATATTCACACGAGGTGAGGGTAGGTACTAAAAGCCTCAGTCCAGTAGGCCTGGCCATCCGTGCTGTGCTAAAAATGTGTAAATGGCTCCCCCTGTCATCAAGGTGGAAGTTAAACTCCTGAGCTCTCCACATGCTAACTGTTCAGTTCAAGAGGAAAGCGGGTGGAAACAGCGTGATGAGATTGTGCCAGTTGATGCCTGTCAGAGAGGCATTGGAGGGCCTCCTATGCTGGCGGGGAGCCTAATCCATGGCTATAAATGTCCATCAGAGCAGCTACATTGGTGGCCCTTCTCCTCCCTCCCTATTTCATTAGAGGGTAAGGTCTCTACACAATGGAAACACCAGAGCCCCAGGCTAACACCACACCACATCCCAGTTTGCAGTCATCAAGCCCAGTGACAAACGATGTCCTTGCCTTACACCTTGGAATTCCTATTAAACTTTTATAGTATTAAACAATTAAAATATTCTAAATTTCAGTCTGTGCTTTCTTCAGTGAGATAAAATACTCAATGGTTTCCTTACTCCCCAAATAGATATTTGGCAATATGCTTTGTGTTCTGTTTGATATCAAAGCAATTGCACTAGAGTTAGGTTTCCAAAAAATGTGCATTTTTTCATGGCAACAAATAATAATAATGTGAAAAAACCCTTTTTTATGTGGCCATAATTGGTGAAGCCAAGCTCTGATAATGAGGAAACGGGTTATTTATGAAGATCTATTCTGCCTTTATTAGTGTGGAAGGTGGATGGTGGCAGGAGCTGTAAGCCAATTCACAGAGACTGTAAATATGCCAATGGCAGGCAAGACTACCAGGGGAAATGAAAATGGAGTGCCTTTTCATGTTTGTAGGTTTTACACGTTCTTTATTGCCACTAAGCCCCCAAAGCCAATGCCCACCTACCCACAGCCTGCAAACCCCAAAGAGGGAAGTTAAGACCTTATTACAGCAGAAGGAATTCAATCCAGACCTGTTCTGTCCAACACGGCAGCCACAAGTCACACAGGGCCAGTGCTCATTTGAACTGAGACTCGACTGAATTGAGAAATGCTGTACGTATGAGATACACATCTGTTATTAAATAGTACAAAAAAAATAATGTGACTAGCTCACTAATCTTTTTACAATTCTTTTATACACTGAAATAATATTTTGCATATATGGAGTCAAATAAAATAGTTCAAAATTAATTTCACTTTTTTAAATATGGCTCCTGAAAGATTTTAAGTTACAGATGTGGCTGGAATTATATTGGACAGGCCTAGAGCACAGAATTCACTCAGAAGGCAGCCATGAAGGATAAGCTGGCTGAGGAGGTCCATTCCTGTGGAGCTCTAACAACTCATTAGATGTTGGTCCTCCAGGGGACGGAGCTGTCACCAAAACCAGGGACAGAGCGGATGAGACAACCTCAAGGTCCCTCACCACAGACCTCAAGCTGGCATTTCCTCCCAGGGCACCAAGGTACCTCAAGTTGAAGGAAATAAAATTCAATAACAATTTTTATAGTGAGCTGCTTTTGCTGTTGCTCATTAGTAGCTGTGAGCTAAATTAATTTGAGCTTGATTGTTTCCTAATTGGAGAGGGACATAAATCTAGCTGAATGTGCTATTACAGACGGCACCTTGATCCTGCACAATCTCATACTTCTGCATTTACCATGCCCTGCATGAGAAGGGAAGCCAGCTCTACATAATTACAATAAAAATTATGTTTATTGACCAAGAATATTACAATAGATGGCAATGTGCTAGGTTGTAACATATTTTCTCAGGGAAGACATTGATCAATTCTTTGCTGAGTTAATATGTTAAAGTCTGCTTATAATGAGTTAGGAAATTAGCAATTGGTATTAAAGTTAAGACTATAAGCCACTTACACCAATATGTTTATAGTGTAATAATTTACTATTACTCCACAAATATAACCCCCTAAAAAATCTCCTGTAGACATAATATGGTTTCCACATATCTATATATGTCTCTGAGGTTTTTTTATCTGTAGTTTACCCATAAAAGATGTTGAACATGTTCAAAGAAAGAGACATAAAGGAGAGAGAGACAGAAAAGGCGTGGATACAGGCTAGTTTCGAACTGGCCTTCTTTGCAGAAATTGTGGCCAGTGGTATCCATACCTGAAACTTACCAACTTTTTTGATAGTTAAAAACATTTACTGGTAAAGCTGAATGTTTGTTGAGGTAAAAACTGCCCACAAATTTAGAGATCAATAACATAATTCACCCCAATTGTGAAGTAAAAAGATGTATCAATATCCAAGCATTTATTTCAAGCTAAGCCATTTTCTCTTTCTTATAACTGGAGGGCAACAATTCAGATGAGATAGATTTGGCTAGAATGAGAAGGATCAGATTCTATTATGAAATCAATTCTGTCATGATTGAGGGAGTGCTCCAGTCACATGCACCAGATAAAGGAAATTCAACCCAGGATGCCCCCTGACTTCTGGGACTTAAAGACATTTTGTGGAAAGAGTGATGCATTTGCCAGGTACAAAAATTATAAAAGGCAAATATATATATATATAATGAAAAAATTTCCTTTCCTGTCTCATCTCTTCCCTACACCAGCCTCCTCCTACCCCAAAAGGTTATCTACTTTTACTAAAGAAGGTCTTATGCATTCTTTCAAAGGTTTTTTTTTTTCTTAGATGACACATGAACATAGATCATCTTATTTTTCTATCCTTGTGTTTTCATAAAAGTAGTTTGCTACAGACACACCAAAGTGATTTGGCTTTTTATATTATCTTGGAAATGTCTTCTTATTAGTATATAGAGAATAGCTGCATTTTTAAGTTGATCCATTGTATCTCATTATGTAGTGAACTAACCAGGCCCCTACAGATGGGCATTTGAGTTTAATTTTTTGCTATTATAAAAATTTAGAGACTTCAAAGGTAGCACTGACATCAACTCCGTGAAGTAATTCTCCTTCCTTCCTCCCTCCCTTGAATTTTCCTCATTCACTCTTTCATTAGATAAACATTCACTGTGTGTGTACCTGGGCCTGATGCTGCACTCAGGTGCCCTGTGGAGCGCTGAAGGTCACATCACATTGGCCCATCGCCAGCCAGTGGATAAAGGGGAATAGAGCACATGTGATTTCAACAGCAAATCACCCCCACACACTCAGTTTTTCTAGGAAGTCATTGTAGGTACTAATGAGTCTGAAGGTCACCAGAGTAGTGGCCAAATACAAAACTGGGGGAACTTCCAGTCTACTTGGCCTTGGATGAGCCCCCAGAACTGACTATCTATGTTCTGTACTCCTGGTGGGGGAGTATTCAGAACAGGAAATGTCAGTCATCTGTACCCCCATCCCCTCAAACACCTTCTATCATTTCTAGGTGGTTTCCTGCTCCCTGTTGGAGACCCAAGGCCTTCTCTAGCAGCCTGAGGCAGTATTCCAAATTCTGAACCACTGCTGGCATCCTCCTGCTAACAAAGTCTGAGTAGAGCCCTTATTCCTGAGACAGGCCATCTGCCGAGACGCTTTGTTAGCCAGAGAATATGCCCCCTTCCTTTGAGGCCCCACCTCTACATCAGCAAGGCACACCCTCACTCAGAAGCCCTCTAAAGAGTGGCCAATGACAATGACACTGAGAACTTCACTCCCTGCAAAAGCCTGGTGAGCAAAAGGTGGACACAGGAGTGAGCGCCTGTGGGCTGATCTGGCCCCGGAAATAGAAAAATGGCACACATGAGACAGATGCCTGGGGACGATCAGGGAGGGAGTCAAAATTCAATCAATATTCAATAAATGTTTATTGAGTGTACACGATGTTCCAGGCACTGTTTTAGCTGCTGGGGATATAGCAGTGACAGTCCTAGCCCTGGGGAAGTTACATCCAAGTTAGAGAGATGGCCAGCCAATAAATAAGTAAATGAAGAGCTCTGTTAAGTGTGAACGGGTTAGCAGTTCCCTCTTGCCCTTTCACTGTCCACAGGCAGTCACTGTGGCCTACTGACATCAGCAGGCTGGAAGGGGCCTTGGGGATGCAGTGAAGACCCAAGCAGAACAGTCTCCCACTGGCAGCTTGCCCAAAGTCCAGGTTAATATCCAGAGTAACCTCAGCTAGTCCCAGCCACCAAGAAGTGAATGTATGATCTTGATGTGGGATAAGCACCACCACAATCATAGCTACTACTTATGGATGATGTTTTCAGGGCACTGTACTTTTCACTCTGCATTTCCTTGAAAGAACTCTCTTCCAGGTAGCCAGAGGCAGCTGTAATGCCTTGCAGGGTTAGGGGAACCAAGAGCCATGGGTGATAAAGCTGGAGTATGAAAATTGTTACAGCAAGAACTCTAAGAGAAAGAAAAACTTGTTTGGTTTTTTTGGTCAACAAAATGGGGTTTTTGTTTTTTCTAGTCGAGTCATTAATCTTGACTGCCAGTCATGGTCGATAAACAAAGATTTTCTACGTTTCAGTGACATTAATGAATCTTCACAGTATAGAGAAGATTCCCTATTACCATGCCTGCTAGGGTCTGAACAGAGGTGCTATGAGACAGAGGCACATGCTGGGGGGGCCTGGGGGCCAGTGAGAGGCAGAGGAGGGCAGAGCGAATGGGAAGAAACCAGGTGGGTATCCAACACCTGGAGCCATACCTCAAACAGGGATATAGGCAAATTCAGCTCCATGCGGGGATGTTTGCATCCATGCGCTCTGTCCCTTTCTCTAGACATGCAGTGAGAAAACCTCCACCACAGAGAGAGGTGCAAAGAGCTGGTCCCTTTGCATCTAGGGCTTTCAGTGACTTTCAGCCAGAACTGCCTGACTTCTGAGACTTCCCTGGTGGTTAAGAATCTGCCTGCCAATACAGGGGACTCAGGTTCGATCCCTGGTCCAAGAAGACCCCACATGCAGGGCAGCAAGTAAGTCCACGCACCACGACTACTGAAACCTGAGGGCTCAAGGGCCTGAGAGCTACAACAGAAGCGGCCACAATGAAAACCTGAGCACCACAATGAAGAATAGCCCCCATTCATCACAACCAGAGAAAGCCCACACACACCAACAAAGACTGAGAGCAGCCAAAAATGTATAAATAATTAATGAAAAAAAAAAGAACTGCCTGACTTCTGAGACTGAGTCATGAGGACTCTTGCAGCTTCCACTTGGGACTTCATCAACTCTCACTCATGGGATATTGCTTCTTGGAACCCAGCCACAAGCCACATGGAGGCCACATACAGGTGCAGACGGGTCACTGAGCCCTCTTGGACAGAACAAGCCCCACTGGACCCCCTGATGAGCGCAGCCCCAGCTGACTTCACATGAAGCAGAGGAACTGCCCAGCTGAGCCCAGTCAACCCCAAGCATCACGAGAGAGAACAAAACGCTGGTTGTTTTAAGCCATTGTGATTTGAGGTGGTTTGTTGCATAGCAATGAATAATGAAAATGTCAGTTGGCAAGTCTAAGTTTTCTAGGCACCCAGAGGAATAAAAAAGAAGAAATATGTGCATGCATCATACATGTATGTATACATGTGTGTGTGTGTGTATGTTATGGAGAGACAGCAAGCACTTCAGTGCAGTGTACATTAGAGTATGATGATGCTCTTTGCAGTTACTCGGGGCCAGGCACTAGTGGGTACTTTATAATCATAACTTGACTCAGTCTTTACAGACACCCTGTTAGGTGAAAACTATTGTTAGTCCTGGAGGTCACAAAGGCTAGACGTCAGGTTACTTACCCAAGGTCACACAGCTGATAAAGACCAGAGCTGAGACTCCAGCCTGACTCCTTAGCTGGAGACCCCAGCCTCTGCTCTGTCTGAGGTTGTTCCACAGACAAACCATAACCACCAAGGGCAGCCAGAACACATTCACGTGGAGAGGACGAGGGGGTTGAGAGGCCACTAGAGAATGCCAGGAGAAGGGGTCATGCCCCACCCCCCTCCTTTTGGGTACCCTGGAATAGCTCTTCCACTGTCTTCAACTTCTCCACTGCTGGGCTGAGGGAGTATGAAAGCCCTAGTTAACCTCAGCCTATTTTCCCAACAAAGAGTTCAGTACTTATCTTAACCTGTATGCGTTAGGTTTCCTTCAGCTCAGCAGCTCCTGCAAAGCTTACTTGTGCAAAACCATAGAGGCAAGAATGAACAAATATATAATTACCCCTGAATTTCCCACTTATCCCTTGACAGACAACGAGCCAAGTTACAGCTTAATTCCCTCAGGAGAGGAGAGATGGTGCCCCGGCTGACGGAAGACTAGCTTCTTACACCTGGCCCAGGACAGAGGGTTGGAATTGTGATGGCTAAAGGTTGAAGATAAAGAAAAACGATAAGCCACACACCATGAGACATCAATCATGAGTTCATGTGCTTTGTAGTAAGCATATAGCACAGCGTTTCAGTGTATGGAGTCTGGATGCAGACAGCTTGGGTTTGAGTCACGTTTGCTTGGACTGCTCTATCTCAGTTTCCTCATCTTTAAAGTGGGAATGATATTAGTAATGGTACCTTCCTCATCAAGTGTTTGGGAGGTTTAAACAGCTAATACTAAGAAATGATTATTTAATGATCCCTGGCACATAGAAAGCACTAAATAATTGTTTGCAATTATTTGCAAATGGCCTCTGACCCTAGCATGAACACTGCAGGAGAAATTAATCACCATCAATCCCTACATATAACACTGCTCTGGTTGGTCAACAAGCTTATCAGAGCACTCCTTCAGCACTTCCTATTGTGACTCGTGAATTCTGCTTAGAGTAATGCGGAATCTTCCCAACTGTCTCCAGAATTTTAAAAGCCATTTCATCATTTTTGTATAGAATATCACACAGAACTGATTTTAAGTTTAAAATATCTCATTCAGATCAGTATAGTGTTAAAGAACACGTTATAAATTATATCTTTAACTGGATTTAATAATATTCATAACATGTAGTCAAATTTGTACTTATTTCCACTTACCAAGTGATGCACACAGTTTAATTTACTTTAGATTAATTATGTAAGAAAAATCTGATTGGCCGACAATAAATCCCAAAATGTTATAATAATCAGGTTTGGCTTGGGGACTGAACATACATTAAAATGTGCTGCCACATCTGAGGTGGCTCGGTGGCAAAATCTTCCTGCCAGTGCAGGGGACACTGGAGACGTGGGTTTAATCCCTGGATGGGGAGGATCCCCTGGAGGAGGAAATAGCAACCCACTCCAGTATTCTTGCCTGGATAATCCCATGGACAGAGGAGCCTGGCGGGAGACAGTCCATGGGGCCACAAACAGCTAGAGATGACCGAGCATGCACACGCAGGATGCAGGACACCACATCTGAAATAAACTCTGTTTTCATGATGGGATGAGGGGACTTCTTACAACACGCACCTTAAAAATGAGCTCACTAATGTTTATAAATTTTTTGTATTTCCCTTTTAGATGATGAGATAAGGCAGGCTTATTCTGGGATTTCTTTAAAGCATTTCTACAAATAACCCCTGAAAAGTCAAACTGGGTGTGCTCGTCACTCTATTTTCTCTTTTTAACAATGTTTTTTGGAGTTCAGGAGCTACCCTGATGCACTGGGTACACCTGGTGAGCAAATGAACTTTATATATGATCAGATAAAACCATCCCTGCCTAAGGAAGAGTCATTGTCATATTTATGCCCCTCATCCATTTCACATATTTCAGTATCAATGTTCCTTATCCATTTTATCAAATCTGTTGTGGTAGTAAAGAAAAGAAAATCAAGAACAAAAAGAATCTGATGCTATAGGACAGCCAAAGCCTCCACAGCAGCTTACCTGCAAGGCGTCAGAATCCAAGGAAGCTGTCAGGACCATAAGTACACATGGCACGACCAACCTACTCAACCGTGAGCCCACTGGTTTGATCCACACCAATGGCCCCCTCGAGGCCTCTCCATTGTAGTTGAGGAACATACAGATTTTTTTTTTAATTAAATTTATTTATTTCAATTAGAGGCTAATTACTTTACAATATTGTATTGGTTTTGCCATACATCAACATGAATCCACCACGGGTGTACACGTGTTCTCCATCCTGAACTCCCCTCCCACCTCCCTCCCCATACCATCCCTCTGGGTCATCCCAGTGCACCAGCCCCAAGCTTCCTGTATCCTGCATTGAACCTGGACTGGCGATTCATTTCTTATATGGTATTATACATGTTTCAATGCCATTCTCCCAAATCATCCCCCCCTCCCTCTCCCACAGAGTCCAAAAGACTGTTCTATACGTCTGTGTCTCTTTTGCTGTCTCCCATAGAGAGATTTTTAATATGTGAAGTTACTGCTTGGAAAATGCCTCTCTCCTGTCCTTCCTGGGAGCCCTCCCTTGTGCTCACAGCAGTCTCCTGGGAGCCTTTCCCACCAGCCGCATACAGGCCTCTCTCCTCTGAGCTCTATATGGCATCTTATGGAATTCTAGAAGAGTCAGCATTTAGGGATTTTTCTGCTCTGTACATCTTTCCACTTTCTCCCTAATGCTCATATATTAACAATTGGAAAGTTGGGGGTGGGAGGGACTTCCCTGGTTGTCCAGTGGTTAAGAATCTGCCTTCCAATGCAGGGGGCCTGTTTTTGATCCCTGGTTGGGGAACTAAGATCCACATGACTCAGGGGAACTCAGTTTACTTGCCCCAACTCCTGAGCCTGCTCGTGACAACAAAAGACCCCACGTGACGCACAGAGCTCCTGTGCTGCAGCTGAGACCCAACACAGCCAAATAAAGAAACAAATGTTCTCAAAAGGAGAAAGTTTAGGGGTTTTGGAGGGGTAAATCCAAGCAACATATATTAAATTGCTTATTACCTACTCTTCAAAACAGCAAGGACAAAAACAGCCTCCTCCTGGGCTGTCAGGTGGAGGCCAGGTGGTAAGAGGGCCGCCAATCACACTGCAAGAAGATGGGGTGATCTGGGAAGACTGGGGGAGCAGTTCCTTCTGGCTTCCCATCTCTGACCCTCGCCAGCAGTTCTGATTCCAGGCCCCTCCTCGCACAGCCAGATCATGCATTTCTGGAAAGCTCCTCCCTCCATGGAAAAGTGAGGAGCTTGTGAATTTAATGTGTAATCCATACACCAGAACTCGCCAGCAGTTCTGATTCCAGGCCCCTCCTCGCACAGCCAGATCATGCATTTCTGGAAAGCTCCTCCCTCCTGGAAAAGTGAGGAGCTTGTGAATTTAATGTGTAATCCATACACCCCAAACCCTGCATCCTAGAAGCTCTGGGTCCCCTGGCCCAAGATGTACAGACTGGCAAACAGTGTGAGCACTTCTCTGTCCCAGGCTGCTGTGACCCCATCCTCCTCCACCAACATGTATGTCTATAAAATGGTGAATTGGGCATCTCCTGGATTCCAGCCACTGATAGGAGGTGAGAGTCCCACATACACTCATCACCCTCAGTGGCATATAGATATTTTTACTACACTTAACAAGATGCTGACCTTGGTTCCTGGGAAAGACCCCTGTGGTTTCTGGATTCCATTATATGAGCAGATACGTTTGCTGTCCAAACGGGTGGCTTTCTGTCTTTGCAGGGGAAATTTGCATCTTCTCATTAGGTGACTTGTTAGAACACTGAACTTTCAGGCTCTGATTTTCAGAGGGCAATCCTTCTACTGACTCACCTGACCCTGACTCAGGAAAGATCTCAGAAGCCAAAGCCTGTGTTTAGCCAGGAGACACAGTTTGGAGGCTGGATCTACAGGCCAGGGAGAGAAAAGACCTGAGAATCTTAAGCAGAGTATGATGAGCCTCTGGAGTCAGACTGTGTTGGATGATAAAGAACTTGGCTGGCCTTTGCCCCTGAGAGCCCCAAAACCCTTGGAATTCCCCAGAGTAACAGTAGGGTCTTCCTTATTGCAGGTGGGGCCCTCAGACCACACCTGAGTTTATGCTAACAAGACGGCTCCTGGTGGGGTCCCGGGTAGTTTCAGGATGGAGCTGGCCGAGTCAGAAAAACAACTACATGATTAGAGACTTAGAGCTGAGTGGTATCAGTCTGGAAGGTGCCAGAGACTAAATTAAAGTTATGTGGACAATGACTCAACTAATCATGCTTACATAATGAAACCCCAACAAAAACACTGGACACCAAAGCTCAGTGGAGCTGAGACAAAAGGTAGACGGCACACCCAGGGTACTCCAGACGAGAAAGCAGAACAATTGTAGGAGAAAGCTGGGCCCCGTCCACATCGAAGATAAGAGACCACATATTTCTCATTCTCAAGGTCAAGAGACTTCCCTGACTATGCAGACATAGAAAGGCTCCTTGGAGGTCAAAGGGGAGTGATGTTACATGATGCCAAGCTACCCACAGGCCTCCTTGGAAGAATCCATCTTGGCTAAGAGATGCATGCACACACAAGGAAGGATCCTGAGGTAAACCAAACTTGGACTCTGAACCAGGGAAATCAAAATGACTGGTCAAAGGAAACCCAGAAGAAAATGCTGCATAAAGGTAACTCAAACTACTACAAAGGCGCGACTCAGGGACTCGCCCTCTGAGTCTGCTCGTGTCTATCCACACATACTGTACTCTTTTTCTTAACAAAGACCTCATTTGTTTCACTACTTTCTGTCTTTTGGAGTTCTCTTCTGCAAAGCTGAAGAACCAGCTTGTCACCACCCACTGGTCTAGTGGTGAGGGTTCAGTGCTCTTGCCACTGAGGCCCAACCTCAACCTCTGGCTGGGAGCCAAAGCCCCCTCCAAGCTGCCACAGGCTGAGGCCACTGGACCTCAGAGTTAATCAGAGCCTCCTGGTTAACTGTGCTGGAAGGTGACAAAAAGCCTCATGTTGGGGACCCTCTTGGACCTCACCCAATACAGTTCTTTACTCTGGTTTGATATGTATCCTTTATAATAGATTGTAAGTTTTCCTGAGTGCTTTCTTGAGTTTTGTGAACTGCTCTGCAATTTATGGATTCTAAGAGGGTCATGAAAATGCCCAAACTTGTAGCCAGTTGGTCAGAGATACAGATTTGCAGGGGACCCTCTAAGCTTGTAGCTTGTGTCTGAAGTGAGAGCAAGTGTGTGGGAGACTATGCTCTTAACCTGTGCAATGCAACCTAATTAATTCCAGGTAGTCAGTATCAGAACTGCATTGTAGGCTGTTGGGGTTCAAACCCTAATCCTGGGGCTTTCCAGCTGTGCCATCTACTATTCTTTTCAATACAGTCCACAGACTGTAGCCCTCCAGGTTCCTCTGTCCATGGGGTTTTCCAGGCAAGAATATTAAAGTGGATTGGCATTTCTTACTCCAAGGGATCTTTCCAATCCAAGGATCAAACTCACGTATCTTGCAACTCCTCCATTGGCAGGCATATTCTTTACCACTAGCACCATTTGGGAAGCCCAGAAGCACCAATAAATGTTATCTATCATCACTGAGACCTACACCCTGCCAGGGAGCATGACAGGGACTTATTTTTCTCTTGCTAAAGACCTCTTCTATCTCTTTTAAGGTCTTACACAATACAAAAATGCTCTGGTCTGCGCTGCACTTTTTCACATTTTGCTGACTGCTGCCTAATATATTCCTTAGTGACTTGTTCATATCTCAGGTCTATATATAAATAAAATTTGCTATTTACATACTGATTTATCAGTATAACACATGGTAACATCTGGACAGTATTTCACCAAATTTGGAGAGATAATTTGAGGTGATATCACTCCAAATACAGGCTAGGCAGTGTACAAAAAGTTTGCATTGGGGGCCTTGGAGCACTGCAATTGTTTACCTTTTATACCAAGAAAACTTTTAAAAAACATTTCAACAAATGAATTCAATATAAATATATATATATATATATATATTTAAAATTGTGCTAGAACTTAATGACTGTCATAGGGAGTCACCAAATAATTAATTCTTTTAAGTCATTGGTTTTATTCTTTTTTAATTTATTTTACTTGGAGGCTAATTACTTTACAATATTGTCGTGGTTTTTGCCTGGAAACACACAAAAAATATGCCACATAAAATGGCCTTATCAGAGCCAAAACTGAGAAGGGTGAGAGAATCTCAAAGTTAGACTGAGGGGAACCTTTGTCAAGTCAATTGGCAGAAATGGGGTCTTCTAAGAGCACCCACAGGAAGAGCATTTCACAGCTGGTGGAGATAACTGGCCTCTCGAGGTTTCAAGCCCAAGGAGAATTTGAGTACCTGAAAGAACAGCAGTTGCCACCCTGGGCTTCAGGAGTCCTGCGGGGTTGGAGAGGCCAAGGGCCCAACAGCTGGGAGTGACTTACCCTTTCTTTCACAAGTAATGAAATCCCAAAACCAAAGTTCCACCGAGGGACATTTTGTTGCCAATCAGGAAGCACATGAAATGCACATTTAGATACCACAGTAAAGGAAACAAATCATGGTTTTAAACTCTTTGTGGCCAAAGAATCACACATCAGTTAAAAAATTGTCACCTACAATTGAAGAGTGAGCATAAGAGAAGCAGCTCCAATGATAAAGTCAGGCTGAAGTCTATTTCAGGGACCCAGAATATTGTAATCCATGTACCAGCTATGCATGGTACATGTTACCATGTACCAGAGAGTGGCTTTGTTGCTTCGTCGCTGAGTCGTGTCCGATTCCTTGCAACCTCATGGACTGTAGCCCACCAGGCTCCTCTGCCCAAAGGATTTCCTAGGCAAAAGTACTGGAGTTGGTTGCCATTTTCTCCTTCAGGGGATCTTTCCAACCCAGGGATCGATCCCATGACTCCTGTGACTCCTGCATTGCAGGTGGATTCTTTACCACTGAGCCACCTGGGAAGCCCTCAGAGTGTGGTTTAAAGGGATCTTTATTAATATATTCCCTGGATACCAAGAAGCCCTTCAAGCCATTCCCTTCTGTGTCAGACACTTAAGAGGTATCTGTTTCTCAACAACCATTAGTAGGTCATTAGGGTAGACACTTCAAATGCAGGGGTTATAGTTTGTTTGAGCTGCTTCTGACCTGAGCAGCTTCAGTATGAGTAGTGATGGGAATTTATTCATATACACTCCAGATCGTGGCATACTCAGTAGAATGTTAGAGGCTTGTTCCAAATGGGAAATAATTATGACTTAATTACTTATGACGAATACATAAACATCCTTAAAAAGCCCAATATTCATCTTTTTACTGTTTGCATAATGATGTATGATCAAGAAAGGTAAGATACAGATTCTAGTAAAGGATCCTCTGCTCTCGACTGGGGCTGATTTAAGAAGAGCTGTGTTTCACCTGTCAGAATGGCCATCACCAAAAAGTCTACAAATAACAAACACTGGCGAGCGTGTAGACCAAAGGGAACCCTTGTACCCTGTTGGTGGGAATGTAAGCTGGTGTAGCCACTGTGGAAAACAGTATGGAAATGTTAGGTAGTTAGAATAGGAAACAAGAGTTTAGAATGGCGGTTGCTAAAAGACAAGGAAGGGAAAAGCCCGTGAACACAGAACAAAGGAAGGTCTGAGGACTGGAGTGGGGACCTCAGGTGGGACAAACAGCACTCCTGGCTAGCCCAGTTTACATAGGGCAGGCCCGGGGGAGGGGGGAGAAAACTAGCCCAATGTACATAGGGCAGGCCCGGGGGGAGGAGAAAACATATAAAAAGAGGAGCCCAAGGGCCGGGCTCTCTCTTCTCTTCGCATCTTTGGGTCAGCATGCCCCCACATCTCAAGGATGTATTTTCCTGTTGTTTTCTAAATAAAACTGAGCTGTAACACTGTCCAAGAGCTATAACATAGTCTGTTCGAGACCCGAGAGCTATAACACAGTCTTTCTGAGCGCTGTGACACACCCAGGGCTTTAACGTCCGTCACTTCAAATTTTTGTTGAGACGAGACAGAACCGAGGAGATTACACTCCCCTGACAGAAGTTTCTCAAAAAACTAAAAACAGAGCTACCATATGATCCAGCAATCTCACTACATGTATTTGAAAAAAAACAAAAACATTAATTCCCAAAGATACATGCACCCCAATGATCATAGCAGCATTATTTACAATAGGCAAGATATGGAAGCAACCTAAGTGTCTGTCAATAGATGAATGGATGAAGAAGATGTGATTATATATATATATATATATAATGATTATATATGTACATAATGATTTTACATATATGTGTGTTTGTGTGTATATATATATATATATATATAAATGACACACAATGGAATACTCTGTGTGTGTGTGACTACTCACTACTCAGTCATAAAATGAATGAAATTTTGCCATCTGCAGCAAGATGGATGGATACTTAGAGGGCATTATGCTCAGTGAAATAAGTCAGAGAAATATGATATGACATCGCTTATATGTAAGATCTAAAAAATACAACAAACTAGTGAATGTAATAAAAAGAAGCAGACTCACAGAACAAACTAGTGGTTACCAGTGGGGAGGACAAAATAGGATAGGAAATAAGAGCAAACTATTGCATATAAACTATAAGGATATACTGTACAGCACATGGGTTATAGCCAATTTTTATAATAACTATCCATCAAAAGTAACCTTTAACATTGTATAAAAATTAAAAAACAATTTTTTAAAAGAAGAGTTGTGTTCGAAGATGGTAGTAGTCACATAAGTTTTTAACATTCTCCTCCTGGTTTTCCCACCTTTTTTCCTTTTGCACCTAACTACAGCCCCTCTTCCTCTCACATTCAGCCTACAGAGAACAGGCAAGGGTGGTGAGTGAAGAGAGAAGAGACAGACCTCAGAGGAAAGAAGGGGAAGAAGACCCATGACAAGCTCAAGAAAACCATGGAAAATGTTCAACCGCTTGAGGATGGACATTTTAGGAGCCAAATATTGGTTACTTGGAATTTATATGTGAATGAGACATTGATCTTGTGATGATAACACTCTGAATGTGTGGGTATGTGTATATATATACATGTACACACACACACACACACTCAGGCCTCTCTCCATCCAACCACACATATCAGGATGGGTTCCTCTGGAACATCTCAGTAGTGATCACTGGCTTGTCTAAGACCAGCTCTGAAAGAGATACATGAATAAGTACATCATCAAATAATTGTTATTGTCAGGACAGCAAATTTCCACAGTGCCTGCAGAAAAATGAAAGTAGAACTCAGAAACCAAACAGATGTCTTAAAAGCCAGTGGAAGTCAGCCCGTTTCCTCCTGTCTCTGATGTTCCCTTGTGCTATTCCACACCCTAGGAGCCCAGGAATGACTCTGGCCCCCATGGAGCTGTCAGGGCACCCTAATTCGATTCATCAGGGCTCCTAATGGCTCCTGGCACCAGAGTACAGACCATACTGCTGAGATTCCAGGAGGCCGGCAGCCCAGCCACACCTGGCAAAGTGGAGTTGATGAGAACTCACATCAAATTTGCATATATTTGCACAGCATGTCAGAAATACTTCTAATCTCAAATAGACGGGACCAGTGGAGAGAAGGCAAAAAAGGTTTGTTAGAGAGGATGACTGAGCCTGGCAAAGATCCAAAGTCTACTCCCTAGATGACATCTGCCCTTCTGTTTTAATTGCTTTGCTGATAATCACTAATAAAATGACCACTGGGTTATTTTTCAGGATACTGCCTTTGTTTTATGGTAACGCATTTTTTTCTTTCCTCTTTTTTTTTTTCTTCCTGTATCCTGCAGCAGCAAAGGGAGTTCTGATTACACAGATTTTCCTGCTGGAGACTAATGCATATCTTCGTATGCCCGGGTAAATAACAAGTAATTATGGGCTCCGTACAGGAAATTTACAACCCTGGACTCTGACATGAACCTGTCCAGTGGGAGAGATGGGTAGGCATGCTGAGCCAGGCTTTAACCCTTCTTTTCTGAAATGAAGTGACATAAACCAGAATGTTTCACTGCAAGGGAAAGAGACAGGCAAAACGGCATCAGGACGCCATCTGTGCCTTCACAGAGCACTAATGGGGAATAATTACATTGCTTGCACTGCCCAATGGCTGAGAGTCTCTGCAAGCTAGTCCAGTTTCCCAGGCTTTCCCGACGGCTGTTGTCTGGCAGAGGTGAAAATTGAAAGTCCGAGGCTGAAATGGTTCATTAAAAGAACCTTGAAAAAGAGGTTTGCTCTTTGAATCTTAAAGGCAGTAATGAGTAACTCAGCAGGCTGTACAGAGAAAGCCTTGCCTGGTCCCTAAATTAATTTTCAGTGAGTAGGGATGGAAGAGGTACAAAGCAGGAGGGAAGGGGAGAGGTAAGGATGGTAAGGGAAGAGCAAGCCGAGGGGAGGAGAGAGAGAGAACGTACACTGTAGCCAAACACTGATAAAACTTCTCCAAGACTGCTTCTCCAGAGGAACTCACCACCTGCTCCCTGGCAGGAAATTTAAAACTTGTCAAGAAGTTCCATTTACTGCTGGCTGATGAGTCGGCAAGGATGGTGTGCTCTGTGCAATTTAAGTAGAATTTTAATCCAGCCTGGCCTCTCTGCTGACACTGAGGTCAGCCAAGCAAGCAGACTGGAATGGGCAGGAAGGCATAGGCTGATTTAAAAAGCTTGACCAGGAGAGGCAGGTCAAGCAGCCAAGCAAGAGAGGTCCTGTCCTGTTCCGACCTTGGCAGGGACACCACCCGCCCCACTCTGGGGGAGGGGGGGTTCCAAATAGAGGTCATGACCTCTGCAGGCCACTGCAGTCCCCACCTAGCTGGTGCCCTCTTCCTGGCACGGGTTGATTCAGATGTCCAGCCACCTGGCTTAACAGTTCCTGCCATCCTCAACTCTCTCAACAAACATGAGGTTTATTTGCACTATTTATCAATAGATCCTATTTCTTCTTCAAGGCTGAATTTGTCCCAACTCTTCCATGAAGCCTTCCAGAATATGCCATCCACAGATGGTGACCGCTCCTTTCTGATAGCCCTGTACCTCCTCACCAGAACCATTCATGGTGACATCCTCTTCATGGCTTTGGTATATGATCATTCTCTTCTTAATATTTTGGACTTGTCTCCAACAAGGCTGAAATCTCCTGGAAACTCATTAGAGCTGTGGATCATATCCCCTCCCAATACCTGTACCCTCAGCCTCTCCCCTATCACACTCTTCACTCTCAAAAATTCATCCTGCACAGCCTCTTCTAGTTACCATCCCATCTTTTCCATTATTGATGTATATACTCACTTTGTTTCAAAAAGTATTTGAGGCAACATGGAAAAGTGCACTCAGGGTGAGAAAGTATCAGGAAAGAAGGAAATCAGGGAAATAGAAAGTAAAGTGAGGAAAAAGAAGCTGAAACTAGAGATGTGCTGAATGAATTCACACAAAAAGGATGTGCCTGAATGTTCTATCATCTGCTCAAATGGGATGCAAATTTGACTTTGTTTTCTGGTGACCAAAGAGAGGGATATCACCAGAGGGAATTACGAAACAAAACATAGTGTCTAGGTGATGGCAACAATTCCACTGCTTGGGGAAGATCATGCCTGGACTTCAGGGCTGAGGGACATTCTCCTCTGGGTCCCCTCATTGGAGACCTGTGTGATGGAGGAATAGTGAGGAATAGGAGTTCATGCCAACATAATGCCTGGCACAACTTAGTGAAGGGGAAACAGAACAGACAGGAAATATGCCAGCCTTTGTGGACCTTGGGTTTTACTAGAAAAGAGAGACAATAAACATGGATACGCCAATCTTGGTTCAACAGAAAATCTGGGAGGGGTATTGAGATAGGATGCTCTAGAGAAGATCTCCTTTAGAAAGATATGAGGCATCGGCCAGGTAAAGGTTTGGACCATTTCTGTAACATCCCCTAGTCTGGCCAAACCCAGAGAACCCAAAACTGAATCAGGGAAAGCAACTCCCTGAGGGCCTGCATCCTGCCCTACCTCATCAGGATCTAGATTCTTGAAACAGTGGCCCACCCATACTCTGTCCACTCCCCCAACTCCCAGCAGTTCCTCAGCCCTCTGTAACTCCCTGTCATCCTTTTCCCTTAAGAGTAATCACACTAGTCATGGGGCCAATGTAGCCATATTCCCACCAGAAACATTTTCTGTCTTTATTTGATTAGGAGTATGTGGTGTATCTGTTACTGTTGATCATTCTGCTCTTGGAATACCACCACACACACCCCTCCCCGACTTGAGCTTCTGTGATCTCTATTTGTCCCTGGTTTCCCTCCCACCTCTTTAGGTATCAGTTCTATAGTCTCCTCTTCTTAAATTAACTTCTTAAATATCAACCTGCCCTTAAATGTTGTCTTCTCACTTTACTTCCTCGCCCTAGAAAATCTGACACAACCAAGATCTCCACAAGTGACTCCCAGGTCTGTGTCTAGTTACATCCTGTACTGCTCTGATGATATTTAGACCTATGAGGTAAAGGCACCCTCCACTCACCACGTTCAAATTTTGCCTTTCCAACCTCCTTCTTTTCCCCAATTCCCTGCAGGCATGTGGCCACCATCCACTTAACTGACCAAGCAAGAAACCTCAGACTCATCCTTGCTGCTGCTGCTATGTCACTTCAGTCGTGTCCGACTCTGTGGGACCCCATAGACAGCAGCCCACCAGGCTCCCCCGTCCCTGGGATTCTCCAGGCAAGAACACTGGAGTGGGTTGCCATTTCCTCCTCCAAAGCATGAAAGTGAAAAGTGAAAGTGAAGTCGCTCAGTCGTGTCCGATTTCTAGCAACCCCATGGACTGCAGCCTACCAGGCTTCTCTGTCCATGGGATTCTCCAGGCAAGAGTACTGGGACTCATCGTTAACTCCTCACTATTCCCTATATCCAATCATGTTGATTCTACCATCCATACATGTCTCCTATTTATGACTTGTTCTCCACCCCCACTAATGAAAATTGTTTACTACTGTCAAGCCCTGTTCTAAACGCTCTACACTATACAAGCACATGACGGAGTCAACATTATTAGCCTCTACATCCCACAGGGGAGGGGACAGAGGCACAGAGAAGTTGCGTGACCTACCCCAGGTCACACAGCAAGGAGATAAGGTCAAGATCTGAATGCAGACCGTTTCTGCCTTCAGGGCCCACCACTGCTGTTTATCACATCTCACCGAGTTGACTGCAGTCACTTCCTAACCCATCCCCCTGCCTCCATTTTTGCCCCCTTCTCCACACCACTCTCCCACAACGTGAACCACCAAAAACTCAAATCTGAGCTCACCACCCTATGTTTAAAATCATTCCACAGTTTCCTCTGGCTTGCAAAATAAACTTCAAACTCTTGGTTTGAAGGCGCCCACCTTGCCTCCCCCACTACATACATCCACACCCACACACCTATCACACACCAGGACCTGTATTAAGACCTCTGGGCAATGCAAAATGTGGCTCTCAGTGTCAAGAAAATGTGGAATAAGTAGGCAACAAAGTGTCCAGATGAAAAGTTAAGCATATGAATTAAGCCCAAGATTACCATTAAAAAAGAAGTCACGGGACAGGATAATTTAGCGGTGAGGCGGGCACACTTTCAAGCCAGACATTCAGTGTAAGCAGAATTGTCTCCAAGAAGATTTTTTTTTTTTCCATCTTGAGCTGGCACTTGTGAATGATCAGCTCAATTCTGGTTTAGTTTGAAAGATACTTTAATATTCCCATATTGTTCCAGTTCAATACTTTTAGAAAATGAATAGGCTTGGTTCTGGTTCAAACTGGCTCACTAGGTGTTGCTGTTTTGGAAAATCCTTGGTTCGGTGCTCAGCTTATCGGGGGAAATAAAAGATTAATTTGGGGCTCAGCCTGGTTCAAGGTTCGCAAATTTGAGTTCCTTGCAGCCGTGGTTTACACTTGAGCTGACACCCAATTATGAATTCGGCTCACAGGCCTGGCTTCCCTGGCCGTGGCCCTCCACAGAACCTTTCCAGCCTCCAGCCTCACAGTTTATCCCTGGGATGGATGTTTGAGGGGCCCCCAGCACAACACACCTGGAGGATGACCATCAGGCAGCTTCCTCTTGGCAAAGGAGGGACTGGCTATGTGGGCTGATAGGAACCAAACCCACCTACTTCCTTGAGACTGGGGATCCCACCTCTTGCAGTCCTTTGCTCCTTTCACCTTGCCACTGAGGCCTCCCTGAACCTCCTAAAAACAGCCCCCGATCCCTCCTTTCACTTCCCACTCAAATCTATTTTCCCTACTTCATTCTTCTCCATTGCACCTACCAGCCACTGACTGTCTCTATATACCACTGGCCTGTGCTCTGGTTCTCCTCTCTGAGGGAGGGATTTTTGTCCATCTTTTTCACTATTATACCCAGTGCTGTCTGGAATAGTACCTGGAATATAATAGAAACCTATTACATATATGTTAAATATCAAATAAACCCCCTCAGTCAAAATGTAGAGGTTATGATAAGCAATTTCCAAGGAGAAGCAGGATTTGGACTAAAAACTATGTACTAGACTGAAATAATACTATGTATTTCACATAGTATAAAGAATACCTCATTGCTAGTAGGTTTTCCCTTATAATATCCTCTTTCCTTCCTTCCTTTGCATCATCTGTTTGCCTCCAATGCTAGGCTAAAGCAAAGCAAAGTATATGAAAGTGTATACAAGGCCCTATGTCCCTGTAATTTGAAGCAAAAGTCTCCAGGCCTCCTTTGAGTCCCAGAAGGCTGACTCATTAATGACTAGGAAACATGAAGATGTAGAAACAGAGAATAGCTCCTGGGCTGGGGGGCTGGTAACAATTCAGACTAAAAATCTACCACACAGCAGTATCTCCAAATTCATGGTTCCTTAAAACGTATAACTAAAGGCCTGACACATATTCTTAAGCTGTTTTTACAGGAAGCAGATCCCTTCCAGATGAAAACTGATGACCACAGGAACACAGACCCTAGACTGGTTGATGATGCTTGAAACTTCACCTTGATGCCAGCCAATCTGAGAATTGTGCCCGAGCTGATCCCACACCCTCATACTGGCCTTTTAATCCTCCCTGAAAGCCGGTTGGGAATGTGGGTCTTTGGAGCATGAGCTGCCTGTTCTCCTCACTTGGTCCCTGTAATAAACGCTGCACTTTTTTCACCATGATCTGGTGTCAGTAGACTGGCTTTACTGCAGACCGGGGAGCAGACCCAAGTTTGGTTGGGTAACATATATACGCATTAACAGGCTGCCTCCTCCTCCTCCAACCTTCCATTTGTCTGTACATCTCTCCTTTCTTTGAGAGGATGAGTTCCACTGCCTCTTCTCAGCTGAACGGAAAGCCTTTGCAGCTCTGACTCACCACAGACTCTCCCTTGGAGTCTTAGCAAAGTGACCCCTCTGCCTTCAAGCTCTGGGCCTGTGTCCAGAAGGATTTATGTCTTTGCTTCTTCTACCTTCTGAAGTAACTTTCCAGCTTCCAGTTACATATTTAGTTTACATTTATATTAAACACTGACAAAATAAATACCACTCCTAACATGATATGGACATGGGTTCAGGTAGACTCTGGGAGTTGGTGATGGACAGGGAAGCCTGGTGTGCTACGGTTCATGGGCTCACAAAGAGTCAGACACAACTGAGCGGCTGAACTGAACCGAACATGGTAAAATGGCTTGCACTGTAGTATGCATATATAAGAAAAGGATGACAAGAATTAGAACAAAGATTTGATCCACCTGGCAATAACCCTCTTATTTTATGATTATTGATCAAATAAAAATGCCCCCCTCTCTCCTTCCTGTCCACCTGCACATTGAATTGTGTCCCTCAACCAGTCAATGCCACAGTGGCAATCCTAAGGGAAGTCTATAGAGCTCTCTAAAATGTCCATCTAAAAGTCCTTGGGGAAATTAAGAATATAGCCACACAGTCAAGGAAATTCATGGGGCTGCCCTGGTAGCTCAGTGTTAAATAATAGTCCATGTGCAATGCAGGAGATGTGGGTTCAGTCCCTGGGTTGGGAAGATCCCCTGGAGAAGGAAATAGTAACCCACTCCAGTATTCTTGCCTGGAAAAGCCCATGGACAGAGGAGCCTGGCAGGCTACAGTCCATGGAGTCGCAATGAGTTGGATACAACTGAGTGACAAAACCAGCACCACCAAGGAATCCATAAGAGGGGAATAATTTATCTTCCGACCATTCGGTTTCCTTACTGGTCAAAATGGAAAGCAAACAGCAACTAAAAATGGGTGAATTTTCAGAAAGGTATACACTTTTTTTTTTCTCTAGATATTTGTATTGTATTTGTCTTTGGTGTTACATTTTCACTGGTGTTGAGGTGTGGATTTTTTTTATTTGACCTTTTTGAGATTTAACAGGGGCTTCCCTGGTAGCTCAAATGGTAAAGAATCTGCCTGCAGTGCAGGAGACTAGGGTTTGATCCCTGGGTCAAATGAGTTTTCTGAATCTGTTTAATTTAATCAGTTTGGGAACATCTCAGCTATTACTTCTTTCAATATTGCCTTTTTCCTGACATTCTCTTGAAGTTCTCACCCTCTTCTCCATGGCTCTTAATCTCCCATGCTTCTATTTCTTTGCCTCTCAGGACTATATTATGGATAACTTCTCTAAATTTATTTCAGCTGACTTATCTTCTTTTCGGCTATGCCTAATTGGCTGTTAAATCTGCTAAATACAATAATGAAGTTTTGACTATAATCGCTTTCACCTCAAAAATTTTTCTTTGGTTCTTTGCCAAATCTGCTTGATCATTTAAAATCACATGTCCCTTTCTTATCTTCTGTGTCACTTTGTTTGTTACTTAAAGCTCACTATTTTATAATCCATGTCTTATATGCCAATGTCTGAAATCACTGTGGATATGCTTTTGCTATCTGTCACTTTTCAGGCTCTCTCATTGCTTTGTTTCCATATGTGATTTTATCATTTTTTTTTCAAAGTGTAAATTCATTCCTCCCCACCTCCCCATCCCAGAATATTATCTGGGAGAATTTCTTGAAGCCTGGATTACAGGTCAGTTCCTGCAGAGAAGATCTGTTTCCTGTTGCCACATCCCTAGGACACAACCAACCTAGACTTCAACTTAAAACTGAATTTTCCACCTGAGGTTTTTCAAACCACCCATACAGTGTGATTTCAAGCCATAAGCTTTATGAGGGTATTTGGGCGTATGGACTCTTATGTGAGAATATTTCCCTTCCATTCAGAATTAGGAATGAAGACAGCCAATGTCCTTTGCCATTCCCTGGGGCTTTTTCCCACTTCATCCTTACTCTGAGGATATAGCTATTTGAGATTCTAACATAATGTATGTTGGGGGGAGTCAGAACCTTCAGTAAGATTTCCATTTTGAACATATTAATTGGATTTCCCATTTGGGGCTTTTCTGTCTTTCTCCCATAGCTACACAAAACAGTGCAAGTTCACCCAATCCAGCAAATGCCTGCAAGGGGTCACAACACCTCTGTGATACCCACCTTCATTTAGTCTGTGGTCTCTACATTCTGCCAGCTCATCAATGCCTTTTGAAATATTTGTAAGTGCTTTAGCCAATATTTTTTACTTCTATGCAGGAAAGCTATCATCAGGGTTTCTAGTTGGCTAAACAGCTGGATAAGGAAGACACAGAATTCTCTTTACCACGCAGCCCCAGGGAGGTGTTAACATCCTGCAATTGGCCAGAGGCTTATTCACTAGAATACTGGCCTCTGGAGCCGGCCACACGCCTATAGCTGGTGCAACACACCAGTGATCATGGGTGAAGGGGAAACTGTATTAAAAAGTACACTTTTGGCTTTAGAGAGCTGCCTAAGGGAATGAAAATGGGCCATTAACCCAAGCAGGATACAGGGCCTCCATTACATATTCAGTTCCTCCGGGTTAAGTGTATGAGGCTGAGTGGAGACATTCCTATCAAGGTCAGGAAAAGCTCCTACACTCTGATCCTTCAACTAACAAAATGTCAGCTGATATACTATTCATATTTGGATTCCTCAGACAGTATATTCAGTGGGAGAACTTGACAGTCACCTCTATGCAAAGTAAACCTGGGAAGTTGTTATTCTTGTTCCAGGCAGCAGGTCTCCAGGGACCACAGGCTTTTCTGAGGTTTGTGAGCCCAATGCCTAGGGAGAGAATGCAGGGCTAGAATTCTCAGTGACAGTTTGGAGCCTTTGATGACATCTTTTGCCACAAGGGGCCAAAGACTGAAGGGCAACCTGGTCCTGGAATGAAACTGGGACAGGCTGGGACCTGAAACCTGTGACCCTTTGCTGCAGTGCTTGCACCTGGACAAACACCTCCTTCAGCAATATAATACAGAGAAACTATGAGAAATAAGAAACTATGCTTGTCTTAAGGCCCTGAGTTTCAGGGTGGTCTGTTACACAGTAATAGATAACCAAAATACATAGATTAATGTGACAATATATAGTATAGCTTATCAAATCTGCTGGAGGCATATTGTATGTAAAAAGCAACAGAAGAAACCTGGCAGCTCAAATAAAGGTAGGAGAACAAAAATTGAGGTGCTCTTGGTTTAGATCTGGATAAGGAACTTAGTAAAATGATCACCATATCAAAAATGTAGAAACGAGGACTTCCCTGGTGACTCACTGGTTAAGACCCCATGCTTCCAATGCAGGCACGGGACTTCAATCCTGGTCAGAGAACTAAGATTCCACATGCAGTGGGGCAACTAAACCCATGTGCCACAGCTACTGAGCCTGTACACTGCGACTACAGAGAGGCCTGCTCACTGCAGCAAAGAGCCTGCACACCGCAGCTAAGAAGGCAGCCAACTAAATAAGAGTCAATATTTTTAACAATGAATGCCTGGCATAAAAGATCCTGTTCCATTCTAGAACTAAGTCTTGCTGTCTCCGGAGCTCCCTGCCTGTCCCCAGACGCCACCATGTACCTGTGCTACCCTAGGTCTGGGCTCCAGTCTCTCTTTCACGAAAGAAGAACAATGACTTCTGAAAATAAGGACTGATCTGTGATTCTGGATCTCAAAGAGAAAAGCATGCCAGAAACATCTTGTTAATGAATCATTTATGGGCATCAGACACACACTGAGTGTGAAAACCTGTAATTACTAGGACAAGAGGAGTGAAGAAAAAAATCCTTGAGTCCACAAGGCTGAGAGAGAGAAAAGGATATAGGTCAAAGACTAAATACTAAATCTGGACTTAGTGAATTGCCAGGCTGGGCTTCTCTGGTGGCTCAGTTGGTAGAGAATCAGCCTGCAATGCAAGAGACCACCTGCAGGTTCAAACCCTGGGTCGGGAAGATCCCCTGGAGAAGGAAATGGAAACCCACTCCAGTATTCTTTCCAGGGAAATCTCATGGACAGAGGAGCCTGGCAGGCTACAGTCCATGGGGTTGCAAAAAGTCAGACATGACCTAGCAACTAAACCAGGCAAAGACAGGCAGATGGGCAGGGAAAGGGAGTGAGCACTGAGCCCTACGTGTGACACTGCTGGAGATGAAGGCAGATCCATTGTTTAAAGAAAAACAATACTGAGAGAAGAATCAGTATCCAGTATAGAAAGATGTCCAGCTTGCCCCTGGCATGGCCTTGTTGCTCTGTGTGTCATTTTCATGGGGTTAAATAAGGCAGTCTCCCTTGATCTGGATGCTGTCATGCCAGCTTTAACCTACAGGGCAGGGGCACTTCCTGATGAGGTAAGGAGGAAAGCCTGGGACAGCAAGCTGTGGATGGGACGCTGCTGTGAGTATTGTATTCTTATTTCAGGTTGAGCAGTGGAGTGAAGGCAGTTGGATAGGAACTGTGTTCAAAGATAACCTGACTTTCATTTTAGTGCCTCCCTTCGACTTTGCCCCATTTCAGGGTCCCATTTCACCCATTTTCTGCACATGATAACTCTGTAGTTCCTTTTTAACACAATATTTAACTTGATAATAACTGTAAGTGAAGGATAATTTTCCATGGGAGATATTCCATCAAAATGCAATGAAATAAGTCAATGTTATATTACTCCTCGCATCAATCCATTTCCACTACCTAATTGATGCTCTGCTCCAAATCTTCAACCTGTTGTTAAGTGTGAGTCTAAAAATGGCTTGCTTGCGATTGTCAAGGGCATATCTGATTTTTTTTTATTTTGATGACATCTGTTCTGTCTGCTCTATCATTATTTTCTAATATTCTGATTCTCAAAGGAACAGAGAATCTCACTTTGTCCTCTAACAAGTGAAAAACTGAGCTGTTCAATGAAGGGGGCCAAAGAATGACCTCCACACATTCTCTCCCTATGATCTTGCCTCTTTGTTGGACTATTAAAAAATTAATTTAAAAAGTTGTTGTCTGCTGGTCATCCACAAGGAAATACAGGTAGCACTTGGAATAACGTGGGTTTCCCGAGTTTGCCTAGAAAGGACTGTAGACAGAAGGTTGCCAGCAGAGGGAGTTGGGGACCCTGAGCATCCTTTATCTACCTCTCTCCTTCATCTTTAATGTTTGTTGGCAAAAAATGTGGGATTCCAGAATGTAAGGGAGATAAAAGAACCAAAAGAAGAAGTACAGCCAAATGAAAGGAAACTGGGTGTCAGAGGTAGTCATACCTGGGTTCAAATTCCAGCTCTGCAGCTCACCAGCTATGTGTACTTACTATCAGATCTCTGAGCTTCAATTCTCTCTCCGGTAAAATAATTCTATTTGCAGAATTGCTTTGAATAAGTAAAGACTTTATTCAAAGTGTTCATCCCTCAGTAAATGGAGCTACCATTATTGTGATAACAGTGATTGACATCAAGGCCATGTTGGTTGACCACCAAAGAGCTGTAGGGTTATAACCTCTCTATTCCCCATGTACCTGCAAAGTTTTCTATATTTTCTCCCTTCCTCCCTCAGCTCCCTAACAGCTTGTGCTCTACAATATCTATGCTTATTTTCCTACTTGTGAAATATCAAAATGACTTTGAACAAAGTCAACAGAAAGTACATATTTAGAAACATACTTAGTGGGTAGATTAGTCACAGCCAAACTTACAGGCTCCTTATAACATTTCTGAAGGGTATCTGTCGACATGCATCAAATACCTTATAAGTATATGCTGTCTGACATAGACATTCTATCTTGGGGAGGATGGAGGAGGATGAGATATCATTTTTAATAGCTGAAACAACCTGCTTCCAAAAATTAAACACTTTTCAAAATAAAAAATTTCCAGAATACATGTATGTGTGCTCAGTTGCTTCACTCATGTCCAACTCTTTGTGACCCCATGGACTGCAGACTGCCAGGCTCCTTTGTCCATGGGATTTTCCCAGCAAGAATACTACAGTGGGTAGTCATGCCCTCCCTCCAGGGGATCTTCCCAACCCAGGGATTGAATTCACGTCTCCTGTGTCTCTGGCACTGCAGGCAGATTCTTTACCACTGAGTTGCTGGGGAAGCCCCCAAAATATGTTAAATAAATATAATTCAATCAATAAATTTGCTCTTGGATCACTAATATTAAAAGAGTACATTAATTATTCTCTAAGAGAGGAATACACAGGCTTCAATGCCTATCTGAAGTAGATACTAGAAATTTCTATTCATACAAAAAACCATGTATATTATACATTTGCATGTATAATAGTGTTCAAGGTTTTCAAAACTCCAATTATTTGAGGAGAAAAAGGTGATGAAACTTCTTAGTACCAAATTCTGGTAGTCACAAATTTATTTTTGTTTGCCAGAGTGAAGTTAGCACATAGGTTTCTATGTCAGACATTCTATTTTTAAAAGGTATATTTCACTCATTTCACTTCGACGTGAGTGAACCAGGGTACTCAAAGCCGGTGCTCTGGGACAACCCAGAGGGGTGAGGTGGGGAGGCAGGTGGGAGGGGGGTTCAGGATTGGGGGACACACGTGTACCCGTGGCTGATTCATGTCAATGTACAGCAGAAACCACAATATAGAAAAGTATTTATGCTCCAATTAAAATTAATTAATTTTTAAAAAGAGGTGTATCCTAAGGAAATATTAATGGCACACATAAAAATTAAGTTATAAGACTGTTTTCACATTTATTCTTAATAATTAGGATGCCCATATTCTTTATTGCCCAAATCTGGTCACTTTTTAGATAAAGAAATAAATGCTATTAATCATTAAGTCAGAGGATAACAGGTATAAACCCAAAGTACCAAATAGAAGCAATCTAAATGTCCAGTATGGGGGGCGGTCCTAAGATGGCAGAGGAATAGGATGGGGAGACCACTTTCTCCCCCACAAATTCATCGAAAGAACATTTGAATGCTGAGAAAATTCCACAAAACAACTTCTGAATGAGGGCAGACAACATCAGGCACCCAGCAAGGCAGTCCATTGTCTTCGAAAGGAGGTAGGACAAAATATAAAAGATAAAAAGAGAGACAAAAGAGTTAGGGACAGAGAACCGTCCCAGGAAGGGAGTCTTTAAAGAGAAGTTTCCAAACACCAGGAAACCCTCTCACCGGTGGGTCTGTGGGGAGTTTTGGAATCTCAGAGGGCAACATAACCAGGAGGGAAAAATAAATAAATAAATAAAACCCACAGATCACATGCCTAATGGTAACTTCCAGCAGAGAAGTAGCCCAGACATTCCTGTCAGCCACCAGCAAGTGGGGGCTGAACAGGGAGGCACCGGCTTCATTGCTTAGGGTAAGGACCGGGCCTGAATGCCCTGAGGGCAATCTGAGGGAGCTAACGTGAGATAGCAGCTTAAACTGTGTGATAGCCAGAGAGAGAGAGAGAGAGGGAAAAAAAAGAGAGAGAGAGGGAAAAAAAAGAGAGAGAGAGAGAAGTATCACTCGAAAAGCCCTAACCTAAGGCACTGCTGGGCCTGCTCACAGAATAAAGGACTGAGCGAATACCAGAGGAGAGCTAGCTGGCTATGGACCGGCCCATCCTCCACCAGAGTCAGGGAAGCAGGAGGGCAGCAACTAGAGCCACAAAGGGGCAAACTTGGCCCCAGAGACGGCATCCTCTACCAAACTGCGAGCAGGCTTCTGGTTGCTAACTAAGACTTCCTGGGATTCTGGACAGTTGACATCTGCTGGGAGGGTCGCAGCCAGAGATCAGCTCCCCAGAAGAGACACACGTGCCCGCTGCCACCCAGGAAATGGAGTGGCTGGGACCAGGGAGGTGATAAGATGCACGCACCACCTCAGGAGAGTGCGCTCGCCAAGCACCTGGTCGCCTGAGCTGCTTGGACCTGGGAAGGGCACAAAACACAGGCCCAACCGAGTCTGCACCTTTGGGGAGTACCTGAGAACCTGAACCTGAGCAGCTTAGACCTGGGAAGTGCACGCAAGCCAGGGCCCGCTTTAGACAGTTCACATGCAGAGCAACCTGGAACCCGAGCAGTGTAGACTGGGAAAGCACACACGCCATGAGCAGGGGCAAACCCAGTGTGACCAAGACTCTGAGCAGTCCCTACACACGCCAGTGATATTTGTTTGCAGTGTTCCTCCCTCCCCACACCACGACTGAACAAGTGAGCCTAAATAAGTGACCACTTGTGCCCCCTTGTATTAGGGTGGAAACTGTGTCAGAGACCTGCAAATAGAAGAAGCCAAAATAAACAGAGGGAACCGCTTTAGAAGTGACAGGTGCAACAGATTAAAACCTTGTAGTTAGCACCGACTACACCGGACTTCCCTGGTAGCTCAGATAGTAAAGCATCTGTCTACAATGGGGGAGACCCAGGTTCGAGCCCTGGGTTGGGAAGATCCCCTGGAGAAGGAAATGGCAATCCACTCTAGTACTATTGCCTGGAAAATCCCATGGACAGAGGAGCCTGGTAGGCCACAGTCCATGGGGTCCCAAAGAGTTGGACACGACTGAGCGACTTCACTTTTACTTTCACACTGGAAAGGGCCTATAGATCTTGAAAAGTATAAGCTGGAACAAGGAATTATCTGAAACTGAACTGACCCCACACTGCCCACAACAGCTCCAGAGTAATTCCTAAATATATTCCTATTATCATTTTTTTAAGTTTTTTTTTTAATTTTTAAGTCCTATATTACTCCTTTAATTTTAATTTTTATAACCTACTAATACCTTACCAAAAAAAGGCCCTATTTTTAAAACAAACTTCATATATATTTTTTATAATTTTTGTGATTTTTTTTAATATTGTATTTTTGAGAATCTAACCTCTACTCTAGATGTTTAACCTTTGTTTTTTGGTATTTGTTATCAATTTTGTACCTTTAAGAATCCAACCTTCAGTACCCATTTTTACTTAGGAGTGTGATTACTGGCTTGATTACTCTCTCCCCCTTTGACTCTCCTTCCCCTACCCCCCAGGTCACCTCTATCTCCTCCCTCCCCCTTCTCTTCTCTACCCAACACTGTGAATCTGTGTGTGTGTTCCGGGCTGAGGAGAACACTTAGGGAACCAACTACTACCTTGATCTGTCTCTCTCCTTTTGAGCCACCCTTTTCTCCTCCTGGTCACCTCCATCTCCTTCCTCCCTCTTCACTTCTTCATGTAACTCTGTGAACCTCTCTAGGTGTCCCTCACTGGGGAGAATCTTTTCACCATTAACCTAGATGTTTTATCATCAGTGCTATATGGATGGAGAATTCTTGAGGCTACTGTAAGAATAAGACTGAAAACCAGAGGCAGGAGGCTTAAGCCCAAAACCTGAGAACACCAGAGAACTCCTGACTCCAAGGAACATTAATCAATAAGCGCTCATCCAAAAGCCTCCATACCGACACTAAAACCAAGCACCACCCAAGAGCCAACAAGTTTCTGAGGAAGACATACCACTCAAATTCTCCAGCAATGCAGCAACATGGCCCTGAGCTTCAACATACAGGCTGCCCAAAGTCACACCAAATCCATAGACATCTCAAAACTCACTACTGGACACTTCATTGCACTCCAGAGAGAAGAAATCCAGCTCCACCCACCAGAACACCAACGCAAGCTTCCCTAACCAGGAAACCTTGACAAGCCACTCATTCAACCCCACCCGCAGGGAGGAACCTCCACAATAAAGAGTAACCACAAACTGCCAGAATACAGAAAGGCCACCCCAAACACAGCAATCTAAACAAGATGAAAAGGCAGAGAAATACTCAGCAGGTAAAGGAACAGGATAAATGTCCATCAAACCAAACAAAAGAGGAGGAGATAGGGAGTCTACCTGAAAAAGAATTCAGAATAATGGTAGTAAGAATGATCCAAAATCTTGAAAACAAAATAGAGTTACAGATAAATGGCCTGGAAACAAAGATTGAGAAGATGCAAGAAATGTTTAACAAGAACCTAGAAGAAATAAAAAAGAGTCAATGAATAATGAATAATGCAATAAATGAGATAAAAAACACTCTGGAGGGAACCAACAGTAGAATAACAGAGGCAGAAGATACTGAGGTGGAAGATAGAATGGTAAGTGAGGTAGAAGATAGAAGATAAGTGAGATAGAAGATAGAATGGTAGAAATAAATGAAGCAGAGAGGAAAAAAGAAAAAAAATTAAAAGAAATGAGGACAACCTCAGGGACCTCTGGGACAATGTTAAACACCCCAACATTTGAACCATAGGAGTCCCAGAAGAAGAAGACAAAAAGAAAGACCATGACAAAATACTTGGGGAGATAATAGTTGAAAACTTCCCTAAAATGGGGAAGGAAATAGTCACCCAAGTCCAAGAAACCCAGAGAGTCCCAAACAGGATAAACCCAAGGTGAAACACCCCAAGACACATATTAATCAAATTAACAAAGATCAAACACAAAGAACAAATATTAAAAGCAGCAAGGAAAAAACAACAAATAACACACAAGGGGATTCCCATAATGATAACAGCTGATCTTTCAATAGAAACTCTTCAGGCCAGAAGGGAATGGAAGGATATACCTAAAGTGATGAAAGAGAAAAACCTACAACCCAGATTACTATACCCAGCAAGGATCTCACTCAAATATGAAGGAGAAATCAAAAGCTTTACAGACAAGCAAAAGCTGAGAGAATTCAGCACCACCAAACCAGCTCTTCAACAAAAGCTAAAGGATCTTCTCTAGACAGGAAACACAGAAAGGGTGTATAAACTCTAACTCAAAACAACAAAATAAATGGCAACGGGACCATACTTATCAATAATTACCTTAAATGTAAATGGGTTGAATGCCCCAACCAAAAGACAAAGACTGGCTGAATGGATACAAAAACAAGACCCCTGTATATGCTGTCTACAAGAGACCCACCTCAAACCTAGGGACACATACAGACTGAAAGTGAAGGGCTGGAAAAAGATTTTCCATGCAAATAGAGACCAAATGAAAGCAGGAGTAGCAATACTCATATCAGATAAAATAGACTTTAAAATAAAGGCTGTGAAAAGAGACAAAGAAGGACACTACATAATGATCAAAGGATCAGTCCAAAAAGAAGATATAACAATTATAAATATATATGCACCCAACACAGGAGTGCCGCAATATGTAAGACAAATGCTAACAAGTATGAAAGGAGAAATTAACAATAACACAATAATAGTGGGAGACTTTAATACCCCACTCACACCTATGGATAGATCAACTAAACAGAAAATCAACAAGGAAACAAAAACTTTAAATGATACAATGGGCCAGTTAGACCTAATTGATATCTATAGGACATTTCATCCCAAAACAATGAATTTCACCTTTTTCTCAAGTGCACATGGAACCTTCTCCAGGATAGATCACATCCTGAGCCATAAATCTAGCCTTGGTAAATTTTAAAAAAAATTGAAATCATTCCAAGCATCTTTTAGACCATAGTGCAGTAAGATTACATGTCAATTACAGGAGAAAAACTATTAAAAATTCCAACATATGAAGGCTAAACAACATGCTGCTGAATAACCAACAAATCACAGAAATCAAAAAATAAATAAAAATATGCATAGAAATGAATGAAAGTGAAAACACAACAACCCAAAACCTGTGGGACACTGTAAAAGCAGTGCTAAGGGGAAGGTTCATAGCAATACAAGCATACCTCAAGAAATAAGAAAAAAGTCAAATAAATAACCTAACTCTACATCTAAAGCAACTAGAAAAGGAAGAAATGAAGAACCCAAGGGTTGGTAGAAGGAAATAAATCTTAAAAATTAGGGCAGAAATAAATGCAAAAGAAACAAAAGAGATAATAGCAAAAATCAACAAAGCCAAAAGCTGGTTCTTTGAGAAGATAAATAAAATTGACAAACCATTAGCCAGACTCATCAAGAAACAAAGGGAGAAGAATCAAATCAATAAAATTAGAAATGAAAATGGAGAGATCACAACAGACAACACAGACATACAAATGATCATAAGAGTCTCCTATCAGCAACTATATGCCAATAAAATGGACAACTTGGAAGAAATGGACAAATTCTTAGAAAAGTACAACTTTCCAAAACTGAACCAGGAAGAAATAGAAAATCTTAACAGACCCATCACAAGCATGGAAATCGAAACTGTAATCAGGAATCTTCCAACAAACAAAAGCCCAGGACCAGATGGCTTCACAGCTGAAGTCTACCAAAAGTTTAGAGAAGAGCTAACACCTATCCTACTCAAACTCTTCCAGAAAATTGCAGAGGAAGGTAAACTTCCAAACTCATTCTATGAGGCCACCATCACCCTAATACCAAAACCTGACAGAGATGCCACAAAAAAAGAAAACTACAGGCCAATATCACTGATGAACATAGATGCAAAAATCCTTAACAAAATTCTAGCAAACAGAATCCAACAACATATTAAAAAGATCATACATCATGACCAAGTGGGCTTTATCCCAGGGATGCAAGGATTCTTTAATATCTGCAAATCAATCACTATAATACACCACATTAACAAATTGCAAGATAAAAACCATATGATTATCTCAATAGATGCAGAGAAAGCCTTTGACAAAATTCAACATCCATTTATGATAAAAACCCTCCAGAAAACAGGAATAGAAGGAACATACCTCAACATAATAAAAGCTATATATGACAAACTTTCAGCAAACATTATCCTCAATGGTGAAAAATTGAAAGCATTTCCCCTAAAGTCAGGAACAAGACAAGGGTGCCCACTCTCACCACTACTATTCAACATAGTTTTGGAAGTTTTAGCCACAGCAATCAGAGCAGAAAAATAAATAAATAAATAAAAGGAATCCAGATTGGAAAAGAAGAAGTAAAACTCTCACTGTTTGCAGATGACATGATCCTCTACATAGAAAACCCTAAAGACTCCACCAGAAAATTACTAGAGCTAATCAATGAATATAGTAAAGCTGCAATATATAAAATTAACACACACAAATCCCTTGCATTCCTATACACTAACAATAAGAAAACAGAAATATAAATTAAGGAAACAATTCCATTCACCACTGCAATAAAAATAATAAAATACTTAGGAATATATCTACCTAAAGAAACAAAAGACCTATATATAGAAAACTATAAAACACTGGTGAAAGAAATCAAAGGGTACACAAATAGATGGGGAAATATACCGTGTTTATGGATTGGAAGAATCAATATAGTGAAAATGAGTATACTACCCAAAGCAATCTATAGATTCAGTGCAATCCCTGTCAAGCTACCAACAGTATTTTTCACAGAACTAGAACAAATAATTTTACAGTTTGTATGGAAATACAAAAAACCTCGAATAGCTAAAACAATCTTGAGAAAGAATGGAACTGGAGGAATCAACCTGCCTGACTTCAGGATATACTACAAAGCTACAGTCATCAAGACAGTATGGTACTGGCACAAAGACAGAAATATAGATCAAAGGAACAAAATAGAAAGCCCAACACACCTATGGACACCTTATCTTTGACAAAGGAGGCAAAAATATACAATGGAGAAAAGACAAACTCTTTTTTTTTTTTTTTTAAGACAATCTCTTTAACAAGTGGTGCTGAGAAAACTGGTCAACCACTTGTAAAAGAATGAAACTAGAACACTTTCTAACACCATACACAAAAATAAACTCAAAATGGAGTAAAGATCTAAACATAAGACCAGAAACTATAAAACTCCCAGAGGAAAACATAGGCAAAACACTCTCCGACATATATCATAGCAGAATACTCTATGACCCACCTCCCAGAGTAATGGGAATAAAAGCAAAAATAAACAAATGGGGGCTAATTAAACTTAAAAGCTTTTGCACAATGAAGGAAACTATAAGCAAGGTGAAAAGACAGCCTTCAGAATGGGAGAAAATAACAGCAAACAAAGCAACGGACAAAGAATTAGTTTCAAAAATAAAAAGCAACTCCTGCAGCTCAATTCCAGAAAAATAAACTACCCAATCAAAAAATGGGCCAAAGAACTAAAAAGACATTTCTCCAAAGAAGACATACAGATGGCTAACAAACACGAAAGATGCTCAACATCACTCATTATCAGAGAAATGCAAATCAAAACCACAATGACAGTACCATCTCACGCCAGTCAGAATGGCTGCTATCCAAAAATCTACAAGCAATAAATGCTAGAGAGGGTGTGGAGAAAAAGGAACCCTCTTACCCTGTTGGTGGGGATGAAAACTAGTACAGCCACTATGGAGAACAGTGTGGAGATTCCTTAAAAAACTGGAAATAGAACTGCCTTATGACCCAGCAATCCCACCGCTGGGCATACATACCGAGGACACCAGAACTGAAGGAGACACATGTACCCCAATGTTCATCGTAGCACTGTTTATAATAGCCAGGACATGGAAGCAACCTAGATGTCCATCAGCAGATGAATGGATAAGAAAGCTGTGGTACATATACAAAATGAAATATTACTCAGCCATTAAAAAGAACACATTTGAATCAGTTCTAATGAGGTGGATGAAACTGGAGCCTATTATACCGAGTTAAGTAAGTCAGAAAGAAAAACACCAATACAGTATACTAGTGCATATATATGGAATTTAGAAAGATGGTACTGATAACCATTTATGTGAGACAGCAAAAGAGACACAGATGTATTGAACAGTCTTTTTGACTCTGTGGGAGAAGGTGAGGGTGGGATGATCTGAGAGAATAGCATTGAAACATGTATATTATCATATGTGAAACAGATCGCCAGTCCAGGTTTGATGCATGAGACAGGGTGCTCAGGGCTGGAGCACTGGGATGACCCAGAGGGATGGGATGGGGAGAGATGTGGGAGGGAGGTTCAGGATGGGGAACACATGCACACCCATGGCTGATTCATGTCAATGTATGGCAAAAACCACTACAATACTGTGAAGTAATTAGCCTCCAATTAAAATAAATTCTTAAAAAATGTCCAGCATGGAGGATCAGAATAACCATGTAATATTTTTTGAAAAATATTAAAAGAAAATTCAGCCATATGGAAAGATGTATATAATACATTAATGGGGAAAAAATCAGACTGCAAACTAAAACAAATAGTATGGTCACATTAAAAACACATACATTTGCAAGCACAGACCCACACTCCCCACAATACAAGAAAGAGAGATGACACAGTGCTAACAAGAAGTACTGCTGAGTGGTGGGAACTGGGACCATTTCTACCCATCTACATTTTCTAAAATTTCTATAATGAATGTGTATTACATTTGCAATTTCATTAAAAAAAGTTATTTATAATTTCTTTTAGTAAGACATTGTCTTTTTTTTCTTTCTTTTTTTTAATTTTATTTTTAAACTTTACATAATTGTGTTAGTTTTGCCAAATATCAAAATGAATCCGCCACAGGTATACATGTGTTCCCCATCCTGAACCCTCCTCCCTCCTCCCTCCTCCCTCCCCATACCATCCCTCTGGGTCGTCCCAGTGCACTAGCCCCAAGCATCCAGTATCGTGCATCGAACCTGGACTGGCAACTCGTTTCTTACATGATCTTTAAAACTCTTGTTTCAGAAGGTAACCTGTTCTCCAAAGCCTAAGGTGAATTTTCTGGGAATTTGAGCCTTTTATGGCCTGATATATATATATATATATATATATATCAGGCCATGCTGCTGCTGCTGCTGTCGCTTCAGTCGTGTCCGACTCTGTGCGACCCCATAGACGGCAGCCCACCAGGCTCCCCTGTCCCTGGGATTCTCCAGGCAAGAACACTGGAGTGGGTTGCCATTTCCTTCTCCAATACATGAAAGTGAAAAGTGAAAGTGAAGTCGCTCAGTCGAGTCCGACTCTTAGTGACCCCATGGACTGCAGCCCACCAGGCTCCTCCGTCCATGGGATTTTCCAGGCAAGAGTACTGGAGTGGGGTGCCATTGCCTTCTCCGATATCAGGCCATATACATATGTATATATGTAACTTGGTAAACAAAGCTCAACCTCACTTCAGCATTCACGGCCATCTACCCACAAATATCAGTATACAAATTCTTTCTGACATACATGACACAATAAAGCCTGTAAAATTACATCTCATTATAATCCCAGATTCTGGCCTTTGAAAATATGTCCAAATGGTTCTTTTTACCTCCTGGTACCACAGGCATTAAAAAGACCCTTTGCAGTACTTCAAGAGGTAATTATCTTTGTAGACCAATTCATGTCAGGGCAAAACCAGGCTATTTCATTGCTCTCCTTTTCTATCCTCAACAGAATTCTCTTGACCACAAACACATAGATTTGGAATTACAAATTGGCTACTGCCACCACTCCGGGAATCTGGAGGTGGTGACCCTATAAAGCGCTGACATGAATACATTTGTAAACCTCTGGTCCCTGTGCAATGCCTACAGGAAAGAACGAAGCTCACACCTCTGAGACCTCTTCCAGCTTAGATGAGTGAGATGTCACAGGACAAAAAGGTAAAGCCATTGTGTTCATCTAACCAGCTTGGAAATAAAGTCTCTAATGAAAGGGATGGAAAAAGTTTCTGAGAGAGAAAAATGGCGCTTTCGAGCAAAAGAAGCCTCACAGCTTCCTCACTTTCACAACAACTCCAACAAAACATTCAACCTCACACTGAAGGATACGGTGAAAAAATTCATCCGAGGTCCACATACAATCTGCAACTCATCCTTATTTCAGTGAGTTCAGAAGAAAGCATCAAGCAAGGACAATGGAGAGCAGAAGGTCAAAGACGTGGAAAAGTGAGAGAAAACAGAAAGCAAACAAACAAAAAATGAGCTTTCAGGAGCCCTTAGAGCACGATGTCATCAGACAAGCTCCAACACAATCAACCCCAAGTTGCAGTTAGAATTAATCCAAAACCAAATGCCTTATCTACCCGTGTAAGTCACTAGTTCTGGGAAAGGCGCCATCATTTTCTTATTAGCACAGGTTGCAAATCTCTGACTCCTGCTCCCTCAATCCAGTGTCCAGTAAATGCCAAATCCTGCTAATTCCTCCTTGATCACTCCTCTCCCTTCTTCCCCTCCCTGCTCTTGTCCCTTTCACAAGGCCTTGGACAAACACCTCTAAAATGATTTCCTATTTCCTCTCCCTTTCAACCCCAATGCAACTCTCACCACCTGCTACATCTGTATTCTTTTTAATGTGGTAAGAAAAAATATAAAATTTACCATCCTACAGTTCCACAGTGTTAAATACATTCACATTAATGTGAAGCAGACCTCCAGAAATTTTTCTTCTTGAAAACCTGAAAACTCTATACTCATTAATAACTGCTCCCCACTTCCTCCTCCATTCAGGCCCTCGCACTACCACTCTACTTCTCCATTTCCTGTTTTTACAAATCTGACTACTTTAGGTATCTCAGATTAGTAAAATCATGTGGTATACTGAAGAACTGATGCTTTCCAACTGCAGTGCTGGAGGAGAGTCTTGAGAGTCCCTTGGATGACAAGGAGATCAAACCAGTCAATCCTAAAGGAAATCAACCCTGAATATTCATTAGAAGGACTGACACTGAAGCTCAAATACCTTGGCTACTTGATACAAAGAGCTGACTCATTAGAAAAGATGCTGAGTAAGACTGAGGGCACGAGAGGCGACAACAGAGGATGACATGGTTGGATGGCGTCACCGACTCAATGGACATGGGTTTGGGTGGACTCCGGGAGCTGGTGATGGACAGGGAGGCCTGGCGTGCTGTGGTTCATGGGGTCTCAAAGAGTCGGACACAACTGAGTGACTGAACTGAACTGAACATGGGTTTAAGGTGGTGTGTCATTGTGGTTTTTATTTCCCTTTCTGTGATGACCAGTGATGCTGAGCATTATATTTATATTCATCCTCATCCTCCCTATCTGGTCAAAGGAGGCTGCCTAATGAATGAAGTATAAACCCATTCAAAGCATTTATAACTGAATGACATCTACCTTATTTCACATGATCTCATTCCACAAATCTTCCATATCAGCCCCATTAGTACCTCATCATCTTCCAAACAGGTTCCTTGCTTTCTTTTCCCCTGTACATATTTAAAGCTCAAATACCATCCCTTCTAAAAGGAGATCTTTGCTTTCAATCAGAACTTCACATTTCTTCAGCACTTGGGGTTGCTCTAGCAGTATGTATCATATTTACTTTTTCTATCCACATTTATTCTCTAGTCTCATCTCACTTACTGAACATAAAGTTCCTTAAGGCCACAGACTGAATTTTGTTCAATCATCTACCTCCCATGGTGCCTAGAAATGGCAAGCCTTCAGTGTATAGCCATTTAATAAAGGACTCAACATTTTAATGTGTAACCAGTTAATTTGGCCCATCAAAATATCTACAGTCCAAAATCAACAGAACTGCTCTCTTTTTGTGTGGGTTGCAAGAGTGAGGGGAATAAGGAGAGATTTTTTGTTATTTAGTCATCCAGACTTATCCTAATTCTCTTGACCACATTATTTAACTTCCAACTTAAAAAAAGATTTTGAAGACCAAGTAGAGCTGACATCCAGTAATTGAACAGTTGGCTGCTGCATTTACCATCTTAGTGACTACAAACTGACATTTAAATCCTCCTCCTCCTTCTCTAAATATTAACCACAAGCAGCGTGGGTTCCAAACCACCTATTGATGGAGCACATTTCAAATACAATTCTGGGAAAATATTCAATTATTTCATTTTCATTTTATTCACTTAATGGTATCTTCCCTCTCAAGTTCAATTAAACTCACTTGAAGTTAGAATTCTCAAGGATGCACTTCATTTAGATTTACTGGAAGATGTCAGGCACCAGTTAATTGGCCTTAAAACAGCATAGCCATGAGATCCGTCCAAATCGAGTTCTCCATCTTCACCAAGTAGGTATGCTTGTTGGATAACATTGATTGGGTAGCTAGCTCACTCAGTATTAGGGGCTAACCAATGGTTATCCAACACTCTGACAAATAAAGTAGAAATATTGTAGACTTTCAATTATTTGTGTCACCCGAGCCATGGTTTCTGTTCTGTGGCCTGAAATTTCTCAAATGAATGGATAATTTTGCTGGATGATTCAACAAACGTTTACCACAACCTACCCTGTGCCAGGCACTATTATAGACACTTCATTTATTCAGTAGGCTCTTATTTAATCCCTTCTATTTGCCAGGTATTTGGCTGGGGACTGGGGATTCCAAGTTATAGAAGACTTGATTCCTCTCTTCAAGCAAATGTTTCAGACTTGAGCCTGGTGTCGGTGGAAATATAGTTTTCATGCTCAGCAGTTTGTGGTTTTATAAGAGTCACTATAAAGTTGAGTCTAAGTTAATCCAGATTGTCTAGAACAGTCATATTTCAATAATTGGTCTTGTACCCAATTATGTGTGAGACAGTGTCTCAATTATTAATATGGTGAGTGCAAAGGGAACAGAATAAACTGTCTGCCATTCTTTGTAGGTTACAGTCATAATTTTAAATTTGTAAATCTGTTGGGATTAACTCTATATTTGATAAATCATGGTATCAAATACCCTTCTAAAGAGTGAGACAGCTAATCAGTATTTATGAAGTAGCCTTTATACAATCAATTCTTTGTGAGTCAAAGAAGGAAGATGAAGGAGAAAGGCAATTCCCCTTTATTAATTACCTACACTGGGGACTTCCCTGGTGGTCCAGTGGTTAAGACCTCACACTCCCAATGCAGGGGATATGGGTTCGATCTCTGGTCAGGGAACTAAGATCTCACACACTACATCAGTTCAGTTCAGTTCAGTCGCTCAGTCATGTCCGACTACATGGTGCAGCCAAAAAAAAGTTACAAAAAATATTAAAAATAATAACTACATTGTACTGTTTCTGGTATTTGATTTTATATCAGGGGTGTGGAAAAGGCCAGAGAGTGATTATTTTAGGCTTTATAAGCCATGTGGTCTCTTGTTGCAACTAGTCAATTCTGCTCTCTTAGTATAAAGAAGTATATAATATATAGAAGTGTGGCTAGGCCTAAATTCCAGTAACACTTTACTACAAAAAGGGGTGGAGGGCCAGATCTGGTCTATGGACCATAGTTTGCCAACCCCTGTTTCTTACCATGTCACATCTGTCCTTTGCTCCTGCTAAAAGCACTCCCTGAGGACCCTCTCACATGTCTCATCTATGTATCTGTTATCTACGCTGGAAAGAGTCACATTCAAGTCTTACCTCATCCTCTTCTTTTTCTCCTCCTTGGCCATGCTTCCCAACACATGGGATCTTAGTTCCCTGAGCAGGGATCAAACCTGTGCCCCTTGCATTGAAAGCATAGAGTCTTAATCACTAAACTACCAGGGAAGTTGCTTACCTCGTCCTCTTCTGATTCAAGTTTAAGAAATCTTCAAGTAAATAATAGCTAATTTTTCTATTGCACTTACACTTCTTCAAAATTTCTTCTCTCTTACAACAATCTCTCAAAATAGGTGATGCAGGTATTATTATTCCCACCAGGTCCATGAGAAACTGAAGTCCTAAGAATCAGAGACAGAAGAACAGGAAAAGAAGGAAAACACAGAGGCTGTGGTTCTTCCCACCAAACCCAGAATCAGATGTAGGTGGGGAATCTTGCTTCCCCAGAGGCTGCCCAAGAGGCTGGCTGGGAAGGATAAGAGACACCTCTGTGGGAGGGAACTGGCAGATTCAGCCTCCCCTTCCTCCCCACCAATGACGGTTCTAAGTCCTAAAGCCCTTTCCTACACAACTGAAAAAGTGATGACTTTACACGTGTGTGGTTTGGTTTGTGATACGGTGGCCAACTTGTAAAGCATCATCTGATTTTCCTCCATCCCTTCCTCACTTCCTTTCCCCTCACATTTTCAGAGGAATTATATTTCTTAGAAAAAAAATAGACATAAACTTTGCCTTTAGCTTTGTTTTCTAGAGATCTCAAGTGAGAAAATTTGGGAGCCAAGAGACCCTCAGTTTAAGACTTGGGAAATGGAATGCCCACTTATGGAAGACAGTTCTCCATGGGATTCTTGAGAACAAATTGGCCCTGCTGGATCACAGATAAAGGCCTTTGTCTTCAGCCAGCATCCAGGAAACTGTGGCAGGCTAAGTTGTTGGCTTGCAACTAGAGTATAATCTTACTCTTCACAGCTCTTGAATGCATCTGTTTGAAACAAGGACTCCATTACTAGTGATAATTGGGATGGTACTAATCCCTGGCAGACATTGACATCACAGTTAGTAAGGCTTTCATCTACAGTTGATTAAGATGAGGTGCTCATAAAGTATAGGACATTGGAAGGTGAAACGGTGGCATCATCTGATGGATGGGGACAATGATACCTACAAAGGTGGTTGTGTGAAATGGTGATTTTGGAAGGCTTCTGAAACCTTGCCAAAAATAAATTAAACCAGGGCAGCTAATTGCCAGCTTCAGGCATGTTCTGAAAGTGTCAGGGCTCCATATCATTTTAAAAGAGACACTCGTCACCTGCAACTGCAAAGCAGACTGTATTGAAAATCAGGCCCAGGATGTGATTTTTACATGTGTTAGACTGGCAGAGATTAAATGTACAGCTTCAACCTGTCTCCTGTGTCCAAGTCAGACCCTCATGGGAAAGAGTGGGACTATGAAAGTTGAGGTGGAGACACCTGCTCTAAGTTTAAGCCTAAGAGTCATGGACCTTCTGGGCCAGCAGACACAGTCTTTCTTGACTGACAGAGGGAACTAGTCCGCGCCTCCCCCACCCCCAACAACTTGTCTAGAGATCATGTACCGAGCTTATCTGAAATGGGCGCATGGCAAATGGCATTCATTCTCAGGATCGGTCCCCCACTACTACTCATGGCCCCAGTACCACTCACCAGTGCCAAGACCTGCCACCATGCAGGCAGGGATATCCAATGCCTATTCTGGGAAATAACAGACTGTATACCAGAGGAACTGTAGGACTTTACATATGTGCAAGAATCATAAAGGCAGCAGACCACAGGGCAGAGTTAAAAAGACAGATGGGGAGGGTGGTCAACAGGGGAGCACTCACCTCAGACTCAGGTTTCAATGAGCTGATAAGAATACCCAGAACCAGTCCTGACACAATGCTGGGATGAGTCCCAGAAACACAGGCACAGTGATGGCCTACAGAAAAGGGATGGGTGAAGACAGTGGAACTTCCTTGATCAGAAAGTTTGGAGACATGGACTTGTCAGAATGGATTGGCTACATAAAACCTGAGCCTCCCCACGTAATCAAATTCTCTATGAATTGTGGAGAACTCAAAGGATACTTCCTTCAATGGGAAATGTACTGATGAAGTGGGTCTAAGAATCATTGAGATGTTTTCTGGAGGCAGCCCTTGTAAGCAGGAGCTGCCATGAATCTGCTGACATGGAATCAAGACCCCTAATATAGAGGGGGTCCCAGATGCTCAAGGCAGGAAAGCAGCACTTGCCAACCAGAAGCAAGTTGGATACAATTACTATATTGTGCAGCAAGGTTGAGTAGCACGTGGGTACCTTGACTGACAGTAGTCTACGGTGATGGGTAATATATCATTGTGTCCCAAACAGCAAGATGGATGGGCAGTTATGAACACATACAAACAGTGATACATCCAAGAGCTGGTGAGCACAAGGCTGACATCAACCGTGATAGAAAAATACAATCCTTTCTTCTATTTTCCAGATTTAAGTCCATTCACAGGCCTAAAGCTCCATACCCAAACTATATATTTGCAAAATTCTAGAATTCCTTTGGTGCACAGTCTACTATTACCAGAACAGGGCCTTTTTAGCTCTGTTCACCCTGTGGTATGTCCCAGCATGGGTTAATGGTCTGGAGGTCATGAACGGTAGGGGGGAAGCAGATTGAAGGCCAGGTCTCCCTGAGGAAAGATTCTGCAACACGAGTGCAAATCTATGTGAAAGATACTTGTGACCATTTTCTGGGGAAATCCAGAAATTTCAAAAACCATTAAATACAGGGTCTGAGCTAACACTAATGACAAGGGACCTAAAACATGCCACCATGCTTGTCTGGACAGAGGGAGGGCTTACTGAAGTCATGTGACAAGTACAGTTTTAGCCTGAGTCACAGTGGACCTAATGAGGCCACTGACCCGCAGTGCAATTACTTCCCCCATCACTAAATGTGTGATCAGCATAGACAGACATAGTAGCAAGCGAGACCCTACATCTGCTCTGTGACTTGTGGAGTAAGAGCCATTATAGTAATAAATCCAAATATAGTCCCTGAAACCTCCTCCTTTTCCGCCAAGATAATGAATTGGAAGCCATTCTTCAAGCCTGAAGGAACCAGAGAGACTGATGCCACAACCAAAGATTTGAAAGAAGCAGAAAGAGTAGTCCACATCATATCTGCCAACGCCCCCAGTTGGCCTCTGCAGAACCCAGATGGACCATGTTAGGTGACGATAGGTTACTGTGAAATTAACCAAGCATCAGCCTCAACAGCAACTGATGGACTAGATGTAATACTTTGCCTCTTCAAGCAGGTCAGCGTGGACTCCAGTACTTAGTATGTTACCACTGAGTTGATGAATGCTTTTTTTTTTCTTTCAATATCTGGAATCAAAAGTAACTTTGACCACAATACACCTCCACCAGAACAGCTTTAGGGCTCCGTTAATTCTCCTGTCATAATCTAGAGCTCAGGGAATTTGACATTCTGAGGAACAACACTGGTCTCTTATTTTGATGACATCATACTAGTTGTACCAGAGAACAGGAAGTGGTAAGTACTCCACATTCTTTAATAAGAGGATACATACCTTCTGGAAGATGAGATATAAACTTCACAAATACTTGGACCTCATAAATCTGTGACATTCCTAGAGCTTCCAGAGGTTTGGGACATTCCTGGACATCCCTTCAAAGAATAGGAAAAATCAGCATAACTTTGTTGAGTCCTGCCCCAAGGTCACAGAATGGAGCCCAGAACTAAGGTCATCCCTTTGTAACCATTGCCAAAAGCCCCCTGATCATCACTAACAAGCTTCCTGACTCCAAATTAGGCAAAGATGCACACTCCAGTAAACACCCTATAGCACCCTAACCTATCTCCTAAACCCAACCTTCCAGCAGGAATTTTCTTTGTCTTGAGGCTATAAAAGTTCATGGCTACTAACCCATTAAAACTGTTAGCTCTCCCTGGTCTGTCAGGAGGTCACCCTGCTGCACTTGCAGTGCCTTCATTATCTCTGCTCCTTTTTCTTAATAAACTCACTTCCTTCTGAAATGCTCTGTGTTTGGAAATTCTTTTCCAACCCATGCTCAGACTGCCTCAATAACTTTGTACACCTACTACTATGAAAACAGCATAGGACTTGTTGGAATGTTTTAGGTTTCAATGCCTTGCTTAGAACACTTGGGAAAACTCCTCAAATGTGTTTTCCTGGGGATCAGGAGGCTGCCTGAGGAAGAGGAGACTCTGTAGCAAGTTCAGACTGGTACACGTTCTCCTCCACTTGAACTACACAGTTCAGAAAGTTGTATGGTACAGGAGGAACCCATAGAGGTTAAAGATGCTGGGCCAATTCCTTATGAGATCTGTGGTGAAGAGCTGGAGAGTTCTTAAGCAAAAATATGTCCTCTGCACCCAAGAATTACCTTGTTTGAAAAATAGCTCCTTGTGAGCTACTGGGTCCCCAATGAAACTGACATCTGAACTTGGAACATCTAGTGACTATATGACTTGCTGTCCATCAAGAACTGAGTGTTCATATTAGTATATTCATAAAGATACAGAGCCAGGCTGGTGTTGGAGCAATTCACTGTATGGTTAAAGTAGCATGTTTGGTAGCAGACTTCAGCAGATCTAACAAGCAGAAGTAAATTGAATGAAAAGATAAATTCATGGTTAAGTGACTACCATGTCACTTACTTACACAGTACCAACACCTTTTTGTCAATTCATATCACTGGCTACACGGGGGATTCTCTATGACTAACTGATGGAGGAAGAATAAACAGCCTGGTTCACAGGTGAGTTTTAGGAAATCCTGGCAATGGACACGGACTGCTGCAGCACTGCAACCACTCACCTGGAGGCAAAGGGGTAGCATACAGTTTGCCATCACTTTAAGTGAAGGGAGAAGTGGCCCGTAGTCTAGACATGAACTTCTGGAAGTGGTAAGTAACTTGGCCAATAGTTCAGCAGCTGGGAGGAATAAACCTGGAAATTAAGAAGGAGGTGTAGATGGACTGATAGATATGCTCAGACAGTTCAAAAAGCTTTGTTTCCTATGAATGCCCATGAAAAAGAATCCATTTCTGAGAAAGTTTTCAAGACCCAAGCTGGACAACATGATGTTAGTGGACACTGTGAGCCAGCTTCTCATGGGCGGACCAGCACGGACTCCTGCCACCACTGAATGCCCCATCTGTCAGCAGCACAGATAGATGCCGAGTTCTCAAGAGGGTAGGATGGCTTGGAAAGACCAGCCTGCTGGCTGGTTGATGTCACTCAGCCCCTTTCACATCTGAAGGTGCATCAGTTCATCCTCAAGGAGATACAGCCACTCTGCAGATAGGAGTTTGCCAGTCTGCTTGCAATACTTCTGTCAGAAATCCAGAGCAAGAGCTTATAAAATGCCTGGTCTGCTGATGGCCATCCAAATAACTGTCTCTCAGACCAAAGGCTCCCAATTACGCTCACAGTAGAAGCCAACCTCCTTATGGCAGCCAACACAGCACTTTGTACATGTACCCCAGCCCCACCTCTCTGGCCTCTCCTCCCTATCCACTCTGCTGCAGTCCCACTTTCTAGTCTGCCATCCCCCGGTCCCACTCCTGCCTTAGGGAGTGCCATCTCCACACTCCCCCCTCCATGGTACGTTTTGCCTGGAAGTCTTTCCCTGGACATCTTCCCCACTAACTCCCTCACCTCCTCCAGACTTCGCTTCCACGTCACATTCTCACAGAGTCTACCCACTACACAGCTTAATAGTAACACCCGCCCACTCTCATCCCTTCCCTCCACAGCATCCCTAACTCCCCACTGCTCACAAGATGGCAGCCCCACACCTCTGCTCTGTGGAAATGCTCTCCTCACTGTGAGGATATTGCCAAGGGAAAAGGCATTATCCCAATCCCTCAACCTCAGTCACTTCCCAAACTGGAGGCAGCCATAACTACTTAAGATCACTGCCTTTGCCCACGTGGAGGTGAATGCTCTAGGAAACCACTCCCTCTTCTGTGGTTCCTGCGGCTTCAGCGCACACCCACCCCATCACTTCTCAATACACTGTTTAAGGACCTTTGCACCCTCTGAACTTTACAGGTTTTTGTCATCTGCTCTGGTTAGAGGACAACTTTGCCCTAACAGGGTCCATCTGTTGGTACCTCCCTCATGCACAAGAACTTTGGAAGTTGCAGGCATCCCGGAGACCTATCACCCCCTGACTTTGATCCAGTCTGAGTGTAAGTGGGGCTCGTCTCTAGCTGGTGCTTGGAAGAGGCTCCGTTAACAGTAATGGGCCCTCTGGATGTTTCAAGGACAGAACCAGCTAGTGGATTCAGAGCTCCTGGCAGGACTGAAGGCTGCTGAACTCAGGACTAGGGGAAGGGGTGGAGGCGGGGAGGCGATCCTCCCACTAGCTATTCAGCTCTGCCTGCAGAACCAGGAGGTTCTTTACAGACACACTCTCAGTCTCTCATTAAAGTCAAAGGAAGCGCAGGCCTCAGTCTCTTAGCTCCTTTCTAAAATGTGCTATTTGCGATTCAATTTCGCATGGCCTGCAGAGGCAATAAAGGGCAAAGGGAATTACCCTGCCATACATTCCAGAAATGCTCCCTGCACACCCACACTCCCGGGGATAACAATTTGCCAATATAACCTTTAATTAAATGAACAGAAATCATGCAGACCCCATGGTGGAGGAAGTCACTAAATAGAGGGAAATTATGTATGAGTTGCCCCCAGCCACTCATTTCATCTCGAATAGGATCTGTCAGTGGGGGCTGCCAAGTGCTGCAAGATTAAAATGGGAGACTCCTCTTTCCTGGCCTCCGCAGGGTCTGCCTGCCAGGAGGAAGGCGGGGCGCCGGCGGCACACACGAGGCGGTAGCGAGGGCGTGGCGCCACCTAGAGGAGAAGGCGGGGAGAACGGGAGCTGCCCGCGAGAAGCTAAAATACCCAGTCCCAGAGATGCCGCCCAAGGGGTTCCAAGCAACCGACTCCCCAGCCAGGCAGACTCTAGCTCTCAATGTCACATCTCAAAAGCAGCGTTCTTTTTGTAGGCAAAAGCACTGCAGATTCCTGCAATCCTAAAACAACTGCTAAGTGACAGCATGAGCTCACCTGGGGAAGAGAAAAGACCAGCAAAATGTCCCCTGTCTTCTATGTCATCTGTCCCCTCCCTTCCAGGACTACTGCCCTACTCTACTCACAGCCTTCATTGTCACCTGCCCAGATGACTGCCAGACGGAAGGAATCCTGACCTGTCCCTCCCAAGCCAGTCACCTCCCACCCTGAGTTCACAACCCCACCCCCTTCCATTCCAAACACATGCCTAACACATGCCTGAAAAAATCAGCTTGAAGTTCATGGCTTTTATCTGCTCAAAATTCTGCCAGCATCTTCCCTGTCCCAAGGATAGGGCCCCATCTCTCAGCCTCACGTTCCAAACTCCACTCATCATCCCAGTCTTAACTGCCATGACACCCATTCGCATCCTAGCCTGGGCCAAATCTGGACCACACCCTACTCCTGTCACCTTGGCACGTCCATTCACACCATGCCCTCTGCATGATATGCGCAACCCCACTTCTGTCCCCGCCCCATAATTCCATAGTTGTAAATTCTGTGCCATGTCTTCCTTATGAACTAACCCCAAGCCTGCTGCCTCCATCAAGTTTTTCCCCACTGGGATTCATCTCATCCTTCTTTGTTATAGTTTCTCTCTCATTCTATCTTGCAAGGTAGTTATATTTTCTCCTAGTCTAGAGGGTAAACTCTTTTGAGGGTGGGAAACTTCACTGTTGTGTCTGGGTTATATACACAGAGAGAAACCAGAGACACTTGATAAATGTTGGTTGGGTAGAATTTAATTTTGAAGATTGTGTATTTTTGTGGGGCTGGCACAAGGATCACCTTTACTTAGCAGAGAAAAGAATCTCCTACTATGCTAAGCATTAGACCTAGAACTGGGGAGGGGACTTCTAAGGTGCTGAGGCTTTGAGAAATGGGAGGCATCCTACAGGATGCCTGGGGCAGGGTGAGAAAGAGATGGAGTTGCACAGCTAGAATTTATTAGCTCAGGGCTACTTGAGAAATCTGATCATTCCTGGGAAACTCTTCAAGGCTTAAGAGATGGCAGCTGATTCACTCTAAAGAGGTATAAAAAGTTAAAACCATGTGGACACTTAACCCTTGGATCCCAGTTTCATTCTAGCCTCCTGAAAGGGACACTGCCAACTGTTCTGGGCCACTAGGTTCCCTGCCTTAGCTGACATCAGTACTATAGAGCCTTTTTTTTTTTTTTTCCAACTTTTATTGGCATATAGTTGCTTTACAATGTTGTATTAGCTTCTGCTGTACAGCAAAGGAATCAGCTGTACATAGACATATATCCCTTCTTTCTTTTGGATTTCCTTCCCAGTTAGGTCATCAGAATGCTCAGTGGCATTCCTTGTGCTATACAGTAGGTTCTCATTGCGGCCGTGTGTCCTCAGCCACTTCAGTCGTGTCTGACTCTTTGTGACCCTATGGATTGTAGCCCACCAGGCTCCTCTGTCCATGGGATTCTCCAAGCAAGAATGCTGGAGTGAGTTGCCATGCCCTCCTCCATGGGATCTTCCTGACCCAAAGATCGAACCTGCATCCCTTATGTCTCCTACACTGGCAGCCAGGGTCTTTACCCAATGCCACCTGAGAAGTCCCAGGTTCTCATTAGTTATCTATTTTACATATAGTAGTATTAGCACTAGATTTTATGTTGCCTGTAGTATCCACTGAAGTTCCATGAACAGTACCATAAGAGCTCATCAACTTGCCTATAGATTATGTCTGAAGCTTCTGAATGGCCCCTAATGGCCAGCACTCAGCTAGGCATGAGTTGTGCTCAATCCCTGCCTATGGACTTACTCTCAACTCTTGAGCTTCCTATAAAGACAGATACTATGATGGCTCCATGTGGCTCTAAAATGGGCTGGAAGGAATTTCTTGTGATGTTTGCTGTGTAACGTTTCTTTTTCTCCCAGGGCATCCCTGGGCATCCCTGGCATTCCAATTAGTGAACATACTCAAGCACCATTTTTTGACAGATATTTTTCAACACATTAAAAAATATGAAACATGACAATGGAGAGCAGCCTTGCCATGCAGGAAGAGTGAGGTCATAGTCTAGTATGGGAGGGGAATTTCTACAAACGTAAGTATAACAACAGAACAAGTCAGGGGCAGCAGACTCAAGGCAACTGTCTGAGGCAGGTGTGGTTAGAATGTGGAGACAATTCTCTGCTCCCTGCAAGTTTTCCAGGAAAAATACAGCTCTGAAATCCACAGTCCTTCTCCATCCATGCAGTTTTGCAGATTTGAAGAGAACACCAGAGGAGACCTGGCAACTAATTTACACACAGTAGTTCTTACTCAGCTCACTCTGCGTATGTATGGAGTTTTCCTAAAAAGGTTCAGACCTACCAGCCAGGGGATTATGCTGCCTTCTTTGCACTTGCCCTTCAAGAGAGCAGCCTAGAAGGCTGGCACCCCAGAGACTTTCTTAGCACACCCCACAGAACTCAGCTGACCCTGGCCCCATGAATGGTCCTTAGTGCTACAGAACTTACTGAAGCCCTCCTGACCTCTCCTGCAAAGTGCATTTCATTACTAGCTGGAAGGGAAACAAAAATGAAATCACAAGGAAAATAAAGTTGGGGGAAAAAAGGGCAATCCTTACAGAGAGAATAGGATTTTTTTTTCTCTCTCTCTTTTTAATATCCTGGTAGAACCTGCCAAGAGAAAATGATTCTAGATGAAAAAAATTCAAATTATAATTACTGAAAAATAGAGAAAATAATTGAGGTACTCTACCTATGTCAGTGACAGATAGTTCTCCAGTCACTCAGTTAAGAAATGGATCCTTCCAAGCCCCTATTGATGTAAATGAACAGTAGGTGCTCACAGAGACCCAAAGTTAGAGCATGGGTGACCCAGAAAAGACCCACTTCAAGAAAAACACATGTGAGGCATGGCAAGAAATGGGTTTTAAACTCTAAGCTTTTTTTAATTCTCTTTTTCTCATTATAAAGAAAATGCTTCTTCATTACAGAAAATTTGGCCACTGTTAACTTGAGAAATCCTGTATGCAGGTCAGGAAGCAACAGTTAGAACCAGACATGGAACAACAGACTGGTTCCAAATCAGGAAAGGAGTACGTCAAGGCTGTATATTGTCACAATATACAAAAAAAAAAAAAAAAAGCAAAGGAGAAAAGGAAAGATATAAGTATTTGAATGCAGAGTTCCAAAGAATAGCAAGAAGAGATAAGAAAGCTTTGCTCAGCGATCAATGCAAAGAAATAGAGGAAAACAACAGAATGGGAAACACTAGAGATCTCTGCAAGAAAATTAGAGATACCAAGGGAACATCTCATGCAAAGATGGGCTCGATAAAGGACAGAAACGGTATGGACCTAACAGAAGCAGAAGATATTAAGAAGAGGTGGCAAGAATACACAGAAGAACTATACAAAAAAGATCTTCATGACCCAGATAATCAGGATGGTGTGATCACTGACCTAGAGCCAGACATCCTGGAATGTGAAGTCAAGTGGGCCTTAGAAAGCATCACTATGAACAAAGCTAGTGGATGTGATGGAATTCCAGTTGAGCTATTTCAAATCCTGAAAGATGATGCTGTGAAAGTGCTGCACTCAATATGCCAGCAAATTCGGAAAACTCAGCAGTGGCCACAGGACTGGAAAAGGTCAGTTTTCATTCCAATACCAAAGAAAGGCAATGCCAAAGAATGCTCAAACTACCACACAATTGCACTCATCTCACATGCTAATAAAGTAATGCTCAAAATTCTCTAAGCCAGGCTTCAGCAATATGTGAACCATGAACTTCCAGATGCTCAAGCTGGTTTTAGAAAAGGCAGAGGAACCAGAGACCAAATTGCCAACATCTGCTGGATCATCGAAAAAGTAAGACAGTTCCAGAAAAACATCTATTTCTGCTTTATTGACTATGCCAAAGCCTTTGATTGTGTGGATCACAATAAACTGTGGAAAATTCTGAAGGAGATGGGCATACCAGACCACCTGACCTGCCTCTTGAGAAACCTGTATGCAGGTCAGGAAGCAACAGTTAGAACTGGACATGGAACAACAGACTGGTTCCAAATAGGAAAAGGAGTACATCAAGGCTGTATATTGTCACCCTGCTTATTTAACTTCTATGCAGAGTACATCATGAGAAATGCTGGGCTGGATGAAGCACAAGCTGGAATCAAGATTGCTGGGAGAAATATCAATAACCTCAGATATGCAGATGACACCACCCTTATGGCAGAAAGCAAAGAAGAACTAAAGAGCCTCTTGATGAAAGTGAAAGAGGGAAGTGAAAACGTTGGCTTACAACTCAACATTCAGAAAACTAGGATCATGGCATCTGGTTCCATCACTTCATGGCAAATAGATGGAAAAACAGTGGAAACAGTGGGGGCTGTTTTGGGGGGCTTCAAAATCACTGCAGATGGTGACTGCAGCCATGAAATTAAAAGACACTTGCTCCTTGGAAGAAAGTTATGGCCAACCTAGACAGCATATTAAAAAGCAGAGACATTCCTGTGCCAACAAAAGTCCATCTAGTCAAAGCTATGGGTTTTCCAGCAGTCATGTGTGGATGTGAGAGTTGTACTATAAAGCTGAATGCCAAAGAATTGATGCTTTTGAACTGTGGTGTTGGAGGAGACTCTTGAGAGCCCCTTGAACTGCAAGGAGATCCAACCAGTCCATCCTAAAGGAAACCAGTCCTGAATTTTCATTGGAAGGACTGATGTTGAAGCTGAAACTCCAAATCTTTGGCCATCTGATGTGAAGAACCGACTCATTTGAAAAGACTCTGATGCTGGGAAAAATTGAAGGTGGGAGGAGAAGGGGACGACAGAGGATGAGATGGTTGGATGGTATCACTGACTCAATGGACATGAGTTTGAGTAAACTCCGGGAGTTGGTGATGGACAGGGAGGCCTGGCATGCTGCAGTCCATGGGGTCACAAAGAGTCGGACATGACTGAACAACTGAACTGAACTGATATGTATAAACAAAAGAAAAATTTTTCATTTAGATTCTTATTACCTGAAAGGGACTCAAATTTAAGTTATTTTATACTAGGTATTTAGATGCATTATACACACTACCCCATTCTTCTTGTATAACTGCTCAGTTTATGACATTATGGGCCAGAGAGTTTAATTAATCTACCTGAAGTAACATACCTGTTAAGTGGCAGGGTAAGAAAATGAATGCATTTGTGTTAAATTTTAAGCTGTTTTATAGACTCTTCCTTCCATTCTCAAATATCAAGAAATAAATGCTCCTTCAAAAGCTGTGACAATCCTCACACATTGGATGAACTCCACCTTAAACCTGCTGAGGGAGATACATATGCATTTTCCTTGGTCACCAGGTTCTCTGCCACCCAGGGACTCCCCAGGAAACAGCAATGCTGTAACAAAGACCTGGTGATGGCCAGCAGCAATCCCACTCTCATGATCACCTTCACCGCCAGCATCACCAGAATAGTGGGCTAGAGACAGGGCACAGGGTGGCAGGGGCTGACTTTTCCTCTATCAGAGCTACATGCCCCAGCAGCCACTGGGCTCTGATGGGTTCAGTGGTGCCCAGAACCTGGTTTAGAAGCAAGGGACAAAGAGGACCTCTTCGGAGACAATCCCAATAAGCTGTCCTTACAGCTTTGTTCCAGGTGATTTTCCAGTTCCGACCAGGTCAGAGTGGCTTCTTTTATGTTTTACTTTTTCTCAATCAGTACCTTCTTCTTTAGTGAAAGAGTCTGTACAGAGGGAACCAGTCATTTCCATATATTCTATTCTAAATTACCACCTACTTATTACCAATTAACTAAATTACACTCACAAATCCAAACAAATTCTGCTCCTCAGCAAGTGAAAAGTCACTGTTTCAAAACACTGCTCGAGAACCACCAAACCTGCTACTAGGACTTCTTGACTCCGAGGAAACTTGCCGTTACTTCCTTCACAGGTATAAACGTCCCCCAGGTGATGTTCTGGTATCGCCCCATGACACCTGAGAATTGGCTCCCATTTACTTTGAAGACAAAACTATAACAGAATAAGATTAGAGTGTTGGAATCCTCAAGCCCATTCCTACATGGGCAGATTTGCTAGAAGGACTCATGGATCTCACCATATGGTTTTATTGATGGCAATGATTTATTATAGGCTTCCCAGGTAGCTTAGTGGTAAGGAATCCACCTGCCAATGCAGGAGACACGGGTTCAACCCCTGGATCAGGAAGATCCCCTGGCATAGGAAATGGAAACCCATTCCTATATTCTTGCCTGGAAAATGACATGGACATGGAGCCTGGAGGACTATAGTCCATGGGGTCGCAAAGAGTCGGACAGGAGTGAGCTATCGAGCACGTGATTTATTACAGGGATGTACAAAGGACATGCAGTCAAATAGAAGGGAAAAAGACACAGACTGTCTGGAGGAATTCATGCAAAAGCTTCCTTCTGCTCTTTCCCTCCCAGGAGGGGTCACACAGAGCCCAGTCTACATTCAGCAGCACAATACAGCAACACATGTGCCCTCTTTTGCCTGGGAAAGCTAATTAGACACTTAGTGCCCAAGATTTGTATTGAGGACAAGTCACAAGGGTTCCTTCTGCCTAACAGATACTAAAATTCTAGACTCCCATAAGGAAAACAGGGGTTTAGCATAAGCTACCTTGTTTACACAAATAGTTCAGACACAGTAAACCATCCTCAACAGGCAGAGACAGTGGGATCCCTCCTAAAATCTAAGTTCCCACACATTAACCAAGGACCCACTTGCAAGCAGGCCTGTCCAAGGACGGCAGTAGCAGGTCTGCTGTGTTCAACTTTTTCTGCACAATTGAACACCAAAAGCCTTGTCTACACATATGTCATCTCATCCAAGAGGAAAATCAACTCAACTGATGATTTGGCGCTGGGCATGTCACTCCTGTCACACAACTGAGCAGAGTATGCACTCAGGCATGTCAGACTCTTTTGTGACCCCATGGACTGTAGCCCACCAGGCTCATCTGTCCATGGAATTCTCCAGACAAGAATACTGGAGTGAGTTGCCATTTTCTACTCCAGGGGATCTTCCTGACCCAGGGATCAAACCCACGTCTCTTGCATCTCCTGCATTGGTAGGTGGATTCTTTACCACTGTGCCACCTGGAAAGCCCCTGTCACTCCTCATCAGATCAGCCGCTCAGTCGTGTCCGACTCTTTGTGACCCCATGAATCGCAGCACACCAGGCCTCCCTGTCCATCATCAACTCCCGGAGTTCACTCAAACTCACGTCCATTGAGTCAGTGATGCCATCCAGCCATCTCATCCTCTGTCATCCCCTTCTCCTCTTGCCCCCAATCCCTCCCAGCATCAGAGTCTTTTCCAATGAGTCAACTCTTCGCATGAGGTGGCCAAAGTACTGGAGTTTCAGCTTTAGCATCATTCCTTCCAAAGAAATCCCAGGGCTGATCTCCTTCAGAATGGACTGGTTGGATCTCCTCGCAGTCCAAGGGACTCTCAAGAGTCTTCTCCAACACCACAGTTCAAAAGCATCAGTTCTTCGGTGCTCAGCTTTCTTCACAGTCCAACTCTCACATCCATACACGACCACAGGAAAAACCATAGCCTTGACTAGCTGGACCTTTGTTGGCAAAGTAATGTCTCTGCTTTTGAATATGCTATCTAGGTTGGTCATAACTTTCCTTCCAAGGAGTAAGCATCCTTTAATTTCATGGCTGCAGTCACCATCTGCAGTGATTTTGGAGCCCAGAAAGATAAAGTCTGACACTGTTTACACTGTTTCCCCATCTATTTCCCATGAAGTGATGGGACTGGATGCCATGATCTTCGTTTTCTGAATGTTGAGCTTTAAGCCAACTTTTTCACTCTCCACTTTCACTTTCATCAAGAGGCTTTTTAGTTCCTCCTCACTTGCTGCCATAAGGGTGGTGTCATCCACATATCTGAGGTTATTGATATTTCTCCCAGCAATCTTGATTCCAGCTTGTGTTTCTTCCAGTCCAGCGTTTCTCATGATGTACTCTGCATATAAGTTAAATAAACAGAGTGACAATATACAGCCTTGATGTACTCCTTTTCTTATTTGGAACCAGTCTGTTGTTCCATGTCCAGTTCTAACTGCTGCTTCCTGACCTGCATACAAATTTCTCAAGAGGCAGGTCAGGTGGTCTGGGATTCCCATCTCTTTCAGAATCTTCCACAGTTTATTGTGTCACCCCTCATAGATGTGCTCAAATAGCACTTCTGCAGCTTTCTTATCACTGCTTCAATAAAAGAACTAGGGGATTTTCTTTCTTTTTTTAATTTAACATCTGTCTCACCAGCTAGAATCTGGGCTGGTGTGAATTCCTTTGGCTAACAGAATGTGGCACAAGTGACATTGTACGGGTTCCAGAGCCTAGGAGCCAATGGATTTTCCAGGTGGTGCTAGTGATAAAGAAACCACCTGGCAAAACAGGAGACGTAAGAGAGTTCAGTCTCTGGATTGGGAAGATACCCTGGAGGAGGAAATAGTAACCAACTCCAGTATTCTTGCTTAGAGAATCCCATGGACTGAGGAGCCTGGTGGGTAATTTCTACCTTCACTGCCTTTAAATGCTGCCAATATAGGAAGCTGGTCCAGCCTTTTGGTAGAGGAGAGCAAAGGTGCCCAGGATGCTGCCAGCATCCACTTCCGGACATGTAAGTGAACCCATCTGGGCCTTCAGAAAACCTGCAGAGGAAGTAGCTAACCACCCACATGATCATGAGGAACAAGAAATCATTGCCATTTCAAGCTAGTAAATTTTGAAGTGGCTTGTTATGTATCAATAAATAACTGATAAGTAAAAGTGGGGCTTGTGTTTCTTCTGAGTCTCTGCACTCATCCAAAGCTCATTTTATCTGCTGAGTTTAACTTTCCAAAGTAAATCTTCCTCCATCTCTTCTTACATCTCTGTCTCTATCTTTCTCTGTCCACTTTCCTGATTCTAGACCAAAATTGATGCATAAACTCAGTTGAGATAACAAGCCCCTCCTTGGCAGGGTGCAAAGAAGATGGAAGGCAGGAGGAAGATATCAGAGAAGACAAAGAAAATATATACCCTTTTTGGAAGACAATATTCATGAATCTTGTGACTATCACCAAAGAAAAGAAAAAGAAAATTGATGGCCCTCTGGGGATCTTGGACCACCCTCAAAATAAAAGAGGCGGTGGTGGTGGTTTAGTGTTTAAGTCATGTCCATCTCTTGCGATCCCATGGACTAAAGCACACTAGGCTCCTCTGTCCATGGGACTTTCCTGTTGGAAATACTGGAGTGGATAGCCATTTCCTTCTCCAGGAGATCTTCCAGACTCAGGGATCGAGCCCATGTGAACCCATGTCTCCTGCACTGCAGGCAGATTCTTTACCACTGTGCCACTTGGGAAGCTCATGATAAAACAGAATTCTCTCCAAATTAATAAAAAAAAAAAAAAGCCCTGCCTTTTCCCAGCTGCCTTGCACAAGGGAACTCAAGTGCCCTTCTGATGGCCTTCTCTTCTTGTCTCGTTCTTCCTTCAGAGCTCTTGACACCAGCCACAGTTACCTTTCTATTCATTTGCTTGCCCATTTTCTGCCACTGGCTACCTCATCATGGGTGGGAAGCCTCAGCTCCTGACAGGTTGAAGCTGTCTTGTTCTTGCATGGATTGCATCACCTGGAACAGTGCCTAGTACACAGCAGAGCCTCTTGACTGAACAGATAAACAGATGAATTTACAAATAAATGACTATAACTAACTATAGCCCTGGAGACAAAGTATGGAGAAAAGTTGAAAAGAACAGAATATTACTATTATTATTCCCTTAATACAACTAAACTTATAAACTGAATCCAAGTAAAGATAAGAATAACGTTAGTATTAACACAGCACACATCAGGCACTGTTCTAAAAGCTCTACATATATTAACTTTTACTCCTTACGACAACCTTCTAAGGTAAGTAGTCTTATTACAACCATCTCCATTTCACAAATGAGAAAACCAAGGCACAGAGAGGGGATATGATCTGCTTAATGCAACTCAGCTGGTATGGCCAAGCCTGAACCTGAGCACAGGGTGTCTGTCTTAGAGTCTATTAACCACCATATCATCAGCCTCTTAAAAGATGAGCCAAAAACACAAGAGTACTGAAACAACAAACAGAAAAACATGAAGAGGGACGTGTTGGAGAAAACAGAGGGGCCAGGAGAGAGGGGAAGCAGTTTTTGTCACTGGGATGTAAAATTTTAAATTTAGGCTCAGAATTAGATGCTTTCTCTTACCTAACAGTCCTCTTTATCAAACAGACCAAATGCAGTTCCTGTTCATTGCTGAGTCTAGGGTTTGGCTTTGAGCCATCCAATCACACCTTCCTGTAGGAACCAGGGGCCACCCGACCCTCTGCTAATATGAAGACTGCCTTCCACAGCCCCAGGCTAGTCCTCTGCTCCTGAGGGTAGTCCCTGTGTGGCCCTGAGTGGAGTGCAATGTCCTCTTCCCCAAGGCAGTGAGTACACGTGACCATAAACTGTTGTTCAGCTCACCTGTCCAGTGTCAGAGTGTGTTTGGCCATCCTCATAAACCTTGTGTGGGAACAAGTCCCTCCCCAAAGGGATGAGTAGGAGATGATTAAAAGAGTCATGAGGAAGAATTAGAAAAAGAAGTGGGAGATGAGTCTATGATGATCTTACTGCCTGGAACTTGTCCCCAGCCAGCCCGAATGTAGTTTGTACTCTAGGTGGCCCACTAACAGAGAAAGTGCTAGGAAAAAAATCCCAGAGTCCCGCTAACATGTGCAGGGCTCCCACCGATATGGCTCTGGCTATTCCAATCCCTGGGCCCATGTCAAGGTAAATATAACCAGGGCAATGGAGAGCTTGGGCACAAGGCACTTAATGGACATTTATTGAATTAATACAATAAAACACTTTAATATTATGGTTAGTAATTGCTTGTGATTAAGCTCTTTGCAAATATTTTACTGCCACAAAAGTGGTTATGGGGGAAATTACTTACAACAAAGAGCTATGTAAAAACAGCAAGAAATAAAATTGAAGGTGTAATATAATTTTCATTAGATTGTTTTAAAAGCTAAATGTATAAGGAAAATGACCAGAAGGACATAGATCCAAATGACTATAACAGTAGGGTTCACAGGCTGTGATTATTTTAAATGTTTCTTATTCTTGCTAGTTTCCAAATTTGCTGAAATGTGACATGTCACTCTCAAAGCTGAAAATGTACCCAATAATATGTTAAAATAAGCTCCTCTTAGGCTGGAATTCATGTAACAACTTTTTATAGCAGTACCTCCAGCAGGATGCTAGGCATTTAGCAAGTACTTAGGAAGTGCCTGCTGGCGAGAACACAGAGAAAGCAAGAATGCAGCCATGTACTATGGAAGCATTGTAAGGAGAGAGCCCAGAGTTAAGGGCTTTATGTAGAGGTCTGTCAGAGGTACTTTCGAAGTACAAGCAAGCCACTTCATTTATTAGCATCTCATTTTCTTCATCTATATAATAAGAATAATGCCCACAAGGGTCCTACATCATTATTCTAAGGCAAGGGTCTTCAAAGGAGTCATGTGGTTTGGGATCTGTGTTGGCAGGATCAGCACTCATTCTGTTTCTTGTACATCCCACTTCTCATCCCCAAACCCCACGGTCTCACATGCTCCATCCCTCGCTTCTGTCGACTACCCCATCAGCTAGACTCAGGCTATGCTAATGAGTTCTAGGATGTCCATGGCAGCCTGCTTTGGCTTTGCTCACCTACCTACCCAAAATCTTAACTCAGACCAAGCCGCAGTTCAGATCTGCTGTACTCCTCAGTAGTTATGCATTCTTTCCCACCTGGGGTTACAGTAATAGTTGCCTTATTGATACGAAATGAAATTTAAAAGATTATTTTTTCAGCATTAGAGACGTTGAAAGTAAGGGGAAAAAAGAGAAAGAGAATTTAAACTCTGTGTTTTCAAATCCATCATGTTTTAGGCATTCTTTCCAAGAAATTGTAAATTAACCTTTCCCTCCTTTTTTTTCTCATTTGAAGAAGCAATGGTTTATTCCATTGAGTCTCCAACTGGTTGAGGTCAAAGAGGTTACTCTGGTTTAAATTACCATTTTAGCTTCTCTAGCTCTTTATCATATCTGAACATCTCAGCTTGAGCACAGCCTCATTGATTGGTGTCAAATGCACATTTTCCAATCTGCTCCAATGGCTCTTATTTTTTCCTAAAATAGTGTTTTGTCCTTCCACTCAGCCCAGCCCAGGCACCATGCCTTACTTCAGCAAGAGCTGACCTTCAGACACATCAAATCCAGAGGAAGTGTCCATTTGTGGTTTCTGGATTATCATATGAAGGGCAAGAGTAGCAAAGGAGGTAGGGAGAAACTGCCCAAGAAATATATCACTTTGAACAAGTCCCATCCTTCCCTGTGCCTGCTTCCTAAGAAAAAGTACAGGCATTGGACTAAATCTGAGAGTAGGGGTGGATATGGGGAGACATATTCCTTGGAGGTTTTAGCACATGGAGGACTTCTGTTTGATTTTCAAACTATAAATCTATAATCCTGGATTTTGAAATGCCTCTACTTAAGGAGAGTTCAGAGCCCCTGTGAGAATCACTGGCCTGGTGACCGTTTCACTTATAGGTCTGACCCTCTGGAATGTGACTACTGTTTATAGGATGAAGTCTGCAAGATCATCATCACATGATGACAAAGGCCTAGGGAGCATGGCTTTAAAAGGAGCACTGACCTACCTACTCCTTGAGACGCTAAAAGCTAAAGTTATTCCTGATAACATTGACGAGTTTCATCTAAAATCAAGGAGAATACTTACTCATAGTTTTTTAACAGTGTCAGTATCTGTAAATCTCAAAATCTTCATGTTCATAAAATCTTCATAAACATGTATACAGCATATATAACACACGCCAAATACACAGCTATCTAATTCAGTAAGAGGGCAGCCCAGGAACAAAATACACAAACTCAGAATTCATGAGGCACAATGAAAGTATTTCAAATACCATAGCAAACCATAACAATAAGGGAATAATCCATAAACACGATGTTGCATCTATCTTGTGCTAATAGTACTACAAAGGGCGTAGAACATTCATGCCCCATGTTATGCCCTCAGATGTCGACAATTTAGTTAACAAAGTGTATACACGTATAAAAAGATGGTGCAATACAAGGCAATAGATGATATGCCCACTATGGACTATCGGCACAGTGGGGATTCAGAGACAGGTCAGGGTAAAACAGTCTGCAAACAAAGAATCTGATCTCACTCAGAAACCCAGAGAGGGCTAGAAAGGGAGAAGAAAACAGTATCTTCCTGGGGAACCAGAAGTGTGGGAAAACAGACACTTTATAATAACAGAGAAAGAGATTGCTCAAAAAGGGCTGAGGTCATCCCCTTTGAACGTGGTACACGGTTAGCATCCATTCTTTCCTTTTCAACAATAACCCTGAACCAAGACCCAAACACAAATTCTACCTTTGATGAGCCCAGGAGACATGGAACTATGAACATAAAAGAATGGAGGGCTGGAGCAGAGAGATAGTACCCCTAGGCTGCCATCTCAGAGGGAGCACAAAAGATACCCGCTAAGATGGGGAGCACACTGAGAGGTAAAGAATCACAATCCCTTGTTTTGAACAACACGAAGGAAACAGGTTGCAAAATGCTGTCAGCTTGAACCTTTCTGGATCAGGTTTTGTTTCTAGAAGCAGATGAGGCTAGGTGGAATAAGGAGCCACACAGACGTGTCATTGTATGCAAAGAGCAGTCATTCCACATGATGAGAGGAGAGAGAATTGGCACTGTGAAGAGATTCACTGGTCTTCATTGGCTAGACAGAAGTGAAAGCTCAAACCCTGGAATGAAGGAAAATTCCTCCTTGAATACCAATTTCTTCTTTATACAAATCTCCTACAAATTATAAATAGCTGGTCTGGGGGGAAATTTTTACCTAATTCAAAACTAAGTAATCAAAAAAAGAGTAGTACAGGCTCTATAAAAATATTACAAGGAAAATAAGGGAAGGAACAAGAAAAATAATAGCAAAGGACAATCTTTTGTACCTGCCATGCATCTGCATGTGTGCTCAGTTGTATCTGACTTTCTGTGACCCCATAGACTGTAGCCTGACAGGCTCCTGTGTCCATGGAATTTTTCAGGCAAGAATACTAGAGTGGGTAGCCATTTCCCACTCCAATCTTCCAGGGAGCAGATACAAAAAAAAAAAAAATGACTAAGTACTTTGCCATGAATTTTTAAAAACATAATGAAGCAAACACACACACATACACACAATCAAGCAGATATGTAAGAGTTCATGGGAAATGTTGTAAACAAGAATTTGAAGCATAAGCCAGCAGAAATCTGGAAAGAACTGAAATTTTTTTAAAAAAGAAAATAAAACCTTTATAGAAATACAGACAAAATTGAAAACAGAACAAGGGAAACAAGACATTCCTAAGAATACAAAAAAGAATAGAAAGGAAAGGACAATGACAGGAAGAATGAAGGAAAAAAAGGAAAAAGTAAGACACTTAGTAAGGAAATAAATGAAGAGTTTGAAGGGATTTAAAAGGAAATGACAGAGAAGAAGATTGGCAAAGGACATAAAAGAATATTTGGAGATATCATTCAATAAATCATCCTAGAAATAGAAAACTTAGATATATTGAAGGTCACAGAGTATCCAGGAAAAAGTTGAAAAACATGATCTGGTATATTTGTAAGACTTCAAAGTCAAAGAATCTTTGGGCAGCCAGGTACCTCTCACATATGATGGAGGAAAAATGAAACTGACCTCAAACATTAACACTGCATCATTTACTATTAGAAGACAGTAGGAGGATATCTTTGCAGTTAATCCACAGGAAGCAAATTGTCACTCAACAGTTTTATACCCAGAAAACTATCATTCATTGTAGTGGTAATAAACCAAAATTTTTGAACATGCAAGAATTTAAGGCATTTTGTTTCCATGAGCCTATCCTGAAGAAACTATCAGAGGAGGAACTTTGCAGCCTCCCAAGAAATGAATGGAAAACAATAACAAAGGCCTAGGGAAGAACATGGCATGCATGCTTACTTGTGTCCGACTCTTTGCAACCCTATGAACTGTAGCCCACAGGCTCCTCTGTCCATGGGATTTTCCAGGCAAGAATACTGGAGTGGGTTGCCATTTTCTCCTCCAGAGGCTCTTTCACGCCTAAGGATGAAACCCAAGTCTCCTGGGTCTCCTGCATTGGCAGGCAGAGTCTTTACCACTGAGTCACCTGGAAAACCCAGGAAAGAACAGCAAATTTACTTAAAGGTAGGAGTAAGAATAAAACAAGTTGGGATTTGTTATTTAAAACTGGGTTGTAAATGTAATCCCTGGCAGGGTAAATCTGATATAACTCACAGAGGAGGAAGGAAGAAGCAGCTACATATTCATTATCTTTTAGAGCTGGGAGTAAAAGGATAACATTAAAAGCTGATAAACATTTATTAACAGTCAAAGGTAAATCCTAAGGAAGACAATATAACCACTGCAGTAGAGTGGGGGAGGGCAGGAAAGAATATACTAAGTGAAAGTTAATCTAACAGCTTTCCTTCTCATTTGCTGTCAAACCCATGTCATATAATAACCTTTCACCTTGATACTTGCTGTCCCAGGTAGTACTCATTTATTCATTCAACAAACACTCATAATATTCTAAATACTTAATATGTGCCAGGGCTGAGAATAGGGAAGTGAGCAAAATGGACAAGGTTCCTGCCCTGGAGGAGCTTACAGATATTTAATTGAAGGAGACACATTATAAACAAATAGCTACGCAACTATCCAACTACAATAATGCCAACTAGCCATGGGCCCTGTGGAAAAAAATAAAGCTGAGTAGGGACAGAGAATAAAGGGAGGGTGGTGGTAAGAAGGTATCAGAGGCCAGAAAGATAGGATGGGGAAGCCTTGTGAATATCAAAGGGCAAAACATGCCACAAAGATGGAACATCAAGGGCAAAGGTCCAGAGGCAGATAAGAACCCAGCCAATGCCAGAGCTGATCAGACCATGAATTTAGGTAGCCTGGCTTCTCTCCATAATTAGGGAGTGTCCAGTGTTCATGGCAGCACTGTTTACAATAACCAAGACATAGAAACAACCTAAATGTCCATCGACAGATGAATGAGTAAAGAAGGTAAATACACACACACACACACACACACACAATGGAATAGTACTTGGCCATAAAAAAGAATAAAATGCCATTTGCAGTAACATGGATGGAGCTAGAGATTCTCATACTAAGTGAAGTAAGACAGAAAGAAAAATTTATTATATGATACCACTTACATGTGGAATCTAAAACAAAAAAATAGATACAAATGAACTTATTTACAAAACAGAGTCACAGACTTTGAAAACAAACTTGTGGTTACCCAAGGGGGATATGTGGTGAGGAAGGACAAATTAGGAGTTTGGGATTAATGTATATACACTATAATATATAAAATAGGTCATCAACAAGGATCTACTGTACAGCACAGGGAACTCTATTCAATGTTCTGTAATAACCTAAATGGGAAAAGAACATGAAAAAGAATGGAGATATATATAAATCACCTTGCTCTACATCTGAAACTAACACAACATTGTAAATCAGCTATAATCCAATATAAAATTAAAAATTAGATTAAAAGATAATAATTAGGGAGTGTCTGACATTTGAGTCCTCCCATTCAGACACATGGGCTTCCCAGGTAGTGCTAGAGGTAAAGAACCCGCCTGCCAGTGCAGGAGATGTAAGAGACAGGACTTCAGTCCCCAGGTTGGGAAGATCCCTTGGACGAGGGCATGACAACCCACTCTAGTATTCTTGCCTGGAGAATTCCATAGACAGAGGAGACTGGCAGGCTATGGCCCATAGGTTCGCAAAGAGTCAGACACGACTGAAACGACTTAGCACACATGCACACACTCAGACACACACACGAACATACACATACACTCCACAGGGGCAATCTGCTCTCAGCCTGTCTCCCATGCTTCCACAGCCCTACTCTGAGAAACAGCCTCTTGGTCCCCTTGTCTCAGCCCTCAGCCTCTCTGTTGAAGCTCCCTGGGACAGCTCATGGTCTCAGTCCTTTTCCTTCGGCCTTTACCTTCAAGCACTGGAAAAGGCTGGAATCTGGGCAGAAAATCAGAGAAAACCAGGCACCTCTGTCAAAGAGTCAGCTTGTTAAGGAAAACCTAGATACCTTTCACCAAGTGGTTCCAGAGTATTTTATAAGCAAACTAAAAATAAAACCCTGCTGTCTGCTGGAGCTGTTTGAAGGCACTGAATTGGAGATACCAATTAAAAGGAAATGGTTGACTGTTATTGATCTTAGTTGGCTCAGCTGGCTGCCAGAGGAGAGGGAAGAAGTTCAAACACAACGCACTTTTTCTTGTCTCTTCAGTGAGATTCTCAATTTGCCATCTATTCCCTAGATACCTATTTGTACTCTGCAGACTGGCTGGGGCCAGAGGCTGTAGGCCAAGGAAGCCAGGAGGAAAGAGGAAACAGTTTTGGAGAGGCTGCCAGGTGTGTGGCACTATGCCAGCTTCTCTACACATGCTCTCCTGCTGAAGTTTCATAAAACCCAGGCACAGGTGCTTATAGCATGCAGGTAAGAAAAGCAGACGTGTAAAGGTCAACATATTTAAAAAATGTAAAAACCTCACAGCTGAGTTTTTATGACCAAATGCCAGTTACAAAGTGTGTGCCTGCAAGATGACCCCCATTTACTTTGGAATTCTTGTGAAACACACCATGAGAGAATGAGAGCAAAAAACAATGCTGATCAGAGGTAGAAATTTTAGTAGGGATGGTTACAGCCTAGGGATTAAACAGCTCCATCTGGGGACTTCCCTAGTAATCCAGTGGTTGAGACTGCATTCCCAGGGCAGGGGGCCAGGTTTGACCCCTAGTCAGGGAACTAGACCCTGCATGCCACAGCCAAGACCACTGCAGACAAATTAAAAAAAAAAAAAGAAGAGTTCCATCCAGATACTGGTCTGACAGCTTTGATTCCAGCACATTCCTGCAATCTCAGCCAGAGATGCCCCATTAGGCCTCCTTAACCACTCTAGGGCCTGGGCCACCACTGAAGAATACTGAAACTGACGAAGGGCAATGGGAGCCCTCACAGTTCTGAGCTGCTGAAGCCACCAGCTACAGGTTCACAGACCAAGTTCTGCCACAGCATTTGTCTGCCTGGGCCTTCTTTCTTTTCCAACTACCTGAGTCAGTCCAGCCACTTCCCCCTAAAGATTCTGAAGGGCCTCAATAGGATTATATCAGGGGATGCTGGAAGTTATAGAGAAAGAAGAGAGGTAGGGGATATTGGGGGAGATAGAGGAAAAAGAAGTGAGACCACACTGGGCCTCTGGGTGAAGAGAGAAAAAAACTCCAAGGTTCCTTTATATTCCAGGCAGAAAACAGAAAGAAAAATGATAATGAATGCCAATTATCCAGGCCTGCTGAAAAACACTTACAAAAAAAAAAAGCATCAGCACTTCATTAAATCCATACTTGCTCTCGGTGCCACTGAGAAACAAAGATGAGGAGGAGTGAAGTGGTATGTTTTTGAAATGAAAAAATAACCGAGACGGGCTGATGAGAAGTCCTTGAACCCAAGATAACCAAATAGACATTCAAACAGCTCCATTAAGAAAGGGAGCGCAGGGGCCACCCTTCTGTTGAGGGGGGAGGAGGTCTGCAGGAACCTTGTGTGTGAGAGTGGAAGCTTTGGCTACAGTCATTGCTACTGCTGCTGCTGCCAAGTCGCTTCAGTCGTGTCTGCCTCTGTGTGACCCCATAGACGGCAGCCCACCAGGCTCCCCCGTCCCTGGGATTCTCCAGGCAAGAACACTGGAGTGGGTTGCCATTTCCTTCTCCAATGCATGAAAGTGAAAAGTCAAAGTGAAGTCGCTCAGTCATGTCCGACCCTCAGCGACCCCATGGACGGCAGCCTATCAGGCTCCTCCGTCCATGGGATTTTCCAGGCAGGAGTACTAGAGTGGGGTACCATTGCCTTCTCCACAGTCACTGCCCACCTGCTAACACTCAGAAACTCAGTTGCTTATTTTGACTACTCAGTGCTTAACTAGGACTGCAAGCAGAGGTTTTAATACCACCTGTGGCGGTATTTGAAAAGCTGCTGCTTGCAAACAGTCTGCAAGGGGCTTGCAGAGAGCTAGCTGAGAGACATAGAGTTATCGGTTCCTGAAATTTGCATCACCCCATATAACAAGGGCCTAGCCTCCCATTTCGCCATGGACAGCACCAAAACAGTGTTGGGATCACACTGTCTGGACAGAAGAGGAGAAAAATCAATTTCAGATTTTTCAGGTGAGATTCTGCAACATGCTTAATAAAAGAAGGAATGATTCTCACATGTACTGAGCATGAAATGAGGGAAGCATTGCAGTTCTCTGACATAATGAAATAGCAAATAAAGTATCCTGAGATCCTGAAACACTGTCATTGGGTGGGTCTCTGCATTAGTAAGGGCTTCTCTAGTGGCTCAGATGGTAAAGAATCTGCCTGCAAAAGTGGGTTTGACCCCTGGGTCAGGAAGATCCCCAGGAGACTGGAATGACTAACCACTCCAATATTCTTGCCTGGAAAACTGCATGGATAGAGGAGCCTGGCGAGCTAAAGGAGTTTCCTTCTTCCACGTTAGTAAACATCCTCTAGAAGGATAAATGACAACAGAAACCTGTGATATAGAAACAAGTGAAGATAGAAATTCACTGTATCACTATTGTAGCCAGCCTGGTGTCAGTTATGAGCAAGGACAGAAAGCCAGGGTACCACAGGCATGGGACAAGTCCCCTGGGTTAGCACCCAGCAACTTGTCAATAGATCACATCTCACTCATGAAGCACATTTTCATTAACAGAAGGCTTCTTTTGCTAGTGCACGTGCCTAAGCAAAAATCCAGACTCTAAGATAAATGTTTAGGGAAGACTCTCCCTATCTTTTTGTTTCCCTGCCATCAGTTACCTCTTCCCTGGCTTACAAGTTGGGCTTCCCAAGTGGTGCAGTGGTAAAGAATTCACCTGCCAATGTAGGAGATGCAAGAGATGCAGGTTCAATCTTTGTGTCAAAAAGATCCCCTGGAGAAGGGAATGGCACCCACTCCAGTATTTTTGAATGGAGAATCCCACAGACAGAGGAGCTGGGTGGGTTACAGTCTATGGGGTCACAAAAGAGTCACTGAGACACAACTGAGCACTGCACTGGCTTACAAGTGAGATCCAGAGCTATCTATCCTACATATAGCTTACTGTCTACATTAGCATGAATTTAATATTTCATTGTCATGGTTATTACGACTTTACTATTCCAGCAGACTCTTGCTAAGGCGAATAATTTGACCGTGCTTTAAAGGAACTTTCTGAAATATCCATCAACTCTTCTATAGAGATCAGTCATCAATAGACTGTTTATGCCCTAGAATTCTTTGGAGCACTTGAATAAAGGATCTTTGCCTTCCTGTTTCCTCAAATCCAAAACAGTACCACCAGGATCCTTGCCCCACCTAATCAAGACCTCCACATTGAAAGACCTAGATCTGCCTTAGACCAAACTTACAACTCTCAGCAAATTCCCCCTCTTTGACAACACCCAAGCTGTCAAGGTATTTTTCTTTCCTACTGCACAAATAAGAAACTCAGCTTTGTCTTTTCAACAGACTGAGTTGTGTTGGTGGCATGTGGCGAGCTGGCATTCAACAAAAGGAATCAAAGGGTTAACAGATTTATCAAAAAGCCAAGTCATACTCTTTTCACTGACCTTCTAGAGGTATTTTTTCATGACTTATCCTCTGATGACTCCAAATTTACAAAATGATATTGGAACACATGCACTGTGCTCAGTTAAGGCTCTGAAAGATGTTTCCTGTCCTCGAGCAGCTTGCAGGCTGAAAGTGCAAGCGTTAGTTGCTCAGTTGTAGTCGACTCTTTGAGACCGCATGGACTGTATCCTGCTAGGCTTCTCTGTCCATAGGATTTCCCAGGCAAGGATACTGGAGTGAGTTGCTATTCCCTTCTGCAGGGGATCTTTCTGACCCAGGGATCAAACCCACATCTCCTGCATTGCAAGCAGACTCTCTACTGCCTGAGCCACCAGAAAAGCTAGGACAATATTCAGTTAATTATTTTAATACAAGCCTTTTGAGAGATCTGTGAGCCTGAACTGCAGTCATATCAGCAGCTGAGCATCTCCATAAATAAGAAAGTGGGAGGCAGGCTTCAGCAAAAATGACAGTCGAGTATGAAGGAAATATTTGAACAATTAAGAAAATTAAAATGACACATGCAATAACAAAGCCCCACAGAAAATGTCAGCCTGCCCCTTTGTGCCCCACTCAGATTTGTTTCCTGTCCCTGAAAAAAACTCATCACTTCTTGGTATTATAGAAGCCTTCCTTTGTCTCTTAATAGCTACAAAGTCGTAGAATAACAGGCTTTGTCTTTAAGTTTTTACTTTTGTATCGGCAGAATCTACTCTATCCAGGACCTCAGAGGTGCTCATAAACATTTAATGGATGACTAAGGATCAGAGAGCAGGTTGAAGTTATGCAACAGGCTGGCTACTCGGATTCTGCTGATAAACAATTTACAACTAGAACTGCAAAATTCAGCATCTCCTTCAACCAGGCTGCACAGTACCATTTCACGTATTCACCTTGTCTGCCCAACACCATCAAACACCCCTTGGGACCAGGATCAGTTCATCTCTTTTCTTACAAATGGAACATATGTTCAGGCCCAATCACGTTGCTTCAATATCTCAGCACCTGCTCTGTACTAGAAAAACACCTGCTCCGCCAACATCCCCCTCCCTCCCAGCCCACACCTCACCTGCCTCCCTCCCCTCTACTCCACTCTTCCTCCTCTGCCCCCATCCCACCTCTATTACTAGTTCCATTCTACCCCATCCCTCCCCTCTTCCATATCTGGCCCTCCCACTCCACCTTCATCCCTGCTTCTCCAGTCTTACTTCCCTTTAAAATTGGCCTTGGCACCATCTCCTCCAGAAAAGCTTCCAAAACCTAGGTAGAAGCAACAGAATTCCTCCTGGGGAAATCATGGCACCATGGGGCTATAAGCACCACAATACAAGGATGCTCACCCACTTTGCTCTCCCCTGTATCCTGAGTACCTACCACCAGTACAAGGCGCACAACAGAAGCCCCACAGATCTGCTGAGTGAATGAGTGCTTCCATGACACCTCACCATGACTCTGTTTTAGCATCTTTCATTCTGAATTACAGCATCTGATTTGTGTATCTGTGTGCCTATCCCATTACACTAGAAGAAAACAGAAGGTAAAGGCCACTGCTTAGTGGATTTGTGCCCCTGAGGCCAGCACACACCCAGCATGTAGAGGACACCCATCAGCGGGTGAATGAAAGAGAGGGTGACCATGGTATGTCAGCCCCGTTCTGGGTAACTGTTACAGATTCCCAACACATGGAGGTACAACTCTAGTCTAGAGGTCTCTACACCAGTGGTCCCCAATCTTTTTGGCACCAGGGACTGGTTTCGTGGAAGAGAATTTTTTCATGGATGGCTGGGGAAGGGGGGATAGTTTCAGGATGATTCAAACACATTACATTTATTGTGCATTTTATTTCTATTATTATTACATTGTGATATATAATTAAATAATTATACAACTCACTATAATGTAGAATCAGATCATCAGGCGTTAGATTCTCATAAGGAGTGTGCAACCTAGATCCCTTACATGCACAGTTCACAGTAGGGTTTACGCTGTGAGAATCTAATGCCACTGCTGAACTGACAGGAGGCGGAGCTCAGGTGTTAATGTGAGCGATGGGTAACAGCTGCAAATACAGATGAAGCTACTCACCAGCTGCGCACCTCCTGCTGTGCTGCTGCTGCTGCTGCTAAGTTGCTTCAGTCGTGTCCGACTCTGTGCGACCCAATGGACCGCAGCCCACCAGGCTCCCCTGTCTACAGGACTCTCCAGGCAAGAATACTGGAGTGGGTTGCCATTTCCTTCTCTGTTGCTGCTGTGCAGCCGGTTCTTAACCCCTGCTCTATACTAATGAAGAGAATTTTGAAAGTGTGATTTAACAATTAGCTTTAATCCACTAACTGCGCCTTCCCTATTATTTCAAGACTTTGCCCTCATGCCTCTCTGATGAGTCATGGCTCTGCACTCCACTTTTCCTCAAAACAGCCCCGCCCTCCTCTGCCTTGCTGTCCCTCCCCTGCGCTTTCCTGTGCTGTTACCTGCCACTGAATGGAGGTTTATGGTAGTGGGTATGCCAGACAATCCCTGTCCCCTTCTAAGGCTCCCCTTGACCACTGACTTTCGGTACTGGGGGCCTGCCCTTGACCAGTTCAAATGCCAGCAGTGGCTACTTTTTAATCTAAAAGTTTCTAGAAGGCAGACCATCAGACAGCAAACCTCATTTTCCCACAGGGTAAGTACTATATTGGAGAGTTACATTTCAAGATTGTTCTAGAAGAACAAAGTAGTGGAAAGTAAACCACAGGTTTGACCAACAATGTCACAGAAGCAAAGATACAACAATATATCTCTGTATGTGGATTAAAGGCCTCATAAAACAATGAAAGAAAAGACCTGGAAAATAGGTCTAAACATCCTATACACGTCAATTATATGAAGGCTTTGGGACACATTTCCTGCCGTATCAGTAAACAAGGATGTCACAGCCATCAGTGATTGCAGCCCTCCAACACGAGCAGATGAGCCTGAGGAAACTCAGAAAGGAAAAGAATATCTGCCATCGAGCAGCCATCAGACTGAAGCCACTCCAGTGGTGAGCCTGAGGAAACTCAGGGTGTGAAAATACAGGATACTGGCCCCAGACAGATGAGGTACATATCAAAGGAATGATTTCAGAGAGCCCAGACTCTTGCATCTTCCCATACATAGAAAAGCACTAAATTCCTTAACTTGGGATATCTGGTTTTCTTTAATTAACAATCATCTTTTTATATTCTAACTACCTGTGCTTTGTTGCAACGTTTCTGTATAACCTGGCTCCCCATCTTGCCTCCTGGGAGCAGTTCTCTCAGGGTTACTTGAGATGCTGTCTCCTGGGCTTAAGGTCCTAAAAATTCCCACCAAATAAAACATAATTCTCACCTTTTGAGTTGTGAATATTTTTTAAGTCCACAGCTTCATACACCAAGGTTAAGTCAATTATATCATAAAATTTGATCTAATATAAACATGCTAACTCCATTGTAGGCATTCATTAGTTAAACTTTTGATTACCAAATCATTTTTCTTCCCAAGTTGAAATCAGCAGGAGTTTTAAGGAGTGATTTGGATGCCACAGGACTAATAAAAACTTGACGCTATCTAAGGAGTATAAACTAGTTCCTTCTTTTGCTCTCAAATTTCAATGTAACAAAAAAAGCATTTAAAATCATTCCACTATATTATGAAGATTCTAAAAATGGAAATCATGGAGACTATGGGGAAAAATATATATGACATAATACTGAAAAGGAAAAAGGAGAAAATAATACATACATGATGACTGCAATAATGCAATTGTGTGTATAACTTTATATGTCACATTGGAAACAGTTGTATCAGGATGATGACTCATGAATGATTTTAAATGACTATTTTATCATGTTAGAAAATTTTAAGAGTGATACCTGATATGGAAATGGGCCTGGGTGGGAGAAAATACTTGCAAATGTTGCAGCCAACAAGGGATAAATCTCCAAAATATGCAAATAACTCATGCAGCTCAATATTAAAAAAAAAAAAAGGAAACCAATCAACAAATGGGCAGAAGAGCTAAACAGACATACTGATGGCCAAAAGGCACATGTAAAGAAGTTCAACATCACTAATCATTAGAGAAATGCAAATCAACACTACAATGAAGTATCATCTCACACTGGTCAGAATGGCCAACATTAAAAAGTCTACGAACAATAAATGCCAGACAGAGTGTGGAGAAAAGGGAACCCTCCCACACTTTTAGTGGGAATGTAAACTGATGCAGCCACTATGGGGAACAGTGTGAAAGTTTCTTAAAAAAAACTAAAAATAGAACTATCATGTAGTCCTGCAAGCCCACTCCTGGGAGTATGTCCAGAGAAACCATAATTTGAAAAGATACACGCACCCAATGTTCACTGCAGCACTATTCACAACAGCCAAGACACAGAAGCAGCCTGAACGTCCACTGACAGGTGAGTGAATAAAGATGTGGTACGCACATACGATGGAATATTACTCAGCCACAAAGGAGAATGAAATAATGCCATTTGCAACAACATGGATGGACCTAGACATGATCATACCAAGCGAAGTAAGCCAAAGACCACATGATATCACCTATATGTGGAATCTAAAAAAAAAAAGACTATAAGTGAACCTTATATATAAAATAAAAATAGACCCACAGATACAGAAAACAAACAAGGTACCAAAAGGGAAAGCCAGGGGGTGGGGATAAATCAGGAGTTCAGGATTAACATAAACAGACTACTATATGTAAAATAGATAACCAACAAGAATTTACTGTTTAGCACAAGGAACTACACTCAGTATTTTGTAATAACCTATAAAGAAAAAGCATCTGAAAAAAATATACATAACTGAATCACTGAGGCACACATGAAATTAACATACCACTGTAAATCAACTATACTTCAATTTTTAGAAAGATTTTAAAAAGGGGGACGGGGGAGCGGGGTTGCTAGAGTTTCAAGATGGACAGGAGAGCTGTGTGTATCACCTGGTTCCATGGAAATGGGGTACAATGTCACCTACTCAAAGGTTTTTTTTGTTTTTTTTTTTTCCTTTAATAAGGACTGACTCAACATTTGTTCACTAGATCCTTCATGATGTTCTCAGTTTATTCTAATCTGGAAGGGCCTCTTCTATTCTGGACTAAATTACAGCAAAGCCAAAAGAAACTGGGGATGTTAAGCCATTCTCTCCTCCTTCACAGCCCAGTGGGCTGATAAGTCTGGGCATTTCATCAATAGTGAGCTTTGAAACAATTACCAGGCCTAATAAGTTTTCAAAAACAGCTGCAAAATACCCTCTCTCTGAATTCCACAAGTGGATATAATCTAGAAACCAGCAAGTGGGGGCTCTGAAGCCTAATTTGATGGAATCTCATAACCCTATGTCCTAGTAACTAACAGCATTCAACTATGTGCTGGTAAGACTACAGAACAGTTGAACAGTGTGGGTGATTCTGACTCGGTGTCAGTGTAAGAGCACAGATGAAGGCCCATATAAATATTTTAAAGTTTCAGGTCAAGCTGTCAAATTATTCAATAAAATGTATTCTATCCTCCATCCTTACAAATACACCTTCATAATGATAAAATATTAAAACATGTTTTAAGTAATGCTTTTTATATGACCAAAAGTTGCAAAAAATCAAAGATGAACAAATTTGCTCACCATTACATGTCTGTGTGTTCTGTTAATACACCAACAATGATGAACGAGTGATACAATAAAAACACAAATAATTCATAAATTATTATATATTCATTTCATAAAATTTATTTAGCTTCCCTTCATTTTGGCAAAAGTGCTAATTAACATGATAAAAATCAAGTTTTCAAAATGATGTGTATTCCACTGACAACAGTGACTAACACTGACAACAGTGTTCTAAATGATTAAAAATAAAATGTGATTATAGTCAGTACAGTGCATAAAACTAGAATATACTTTCCATCAAAACTTTGAATGACAAAAATTCAAATTTTCTACTAAAATTAAAAGGCAAAAAAAATGGTAATGATATTGAAAACATACTAACAACTTAAATCAGGGTTATTTAAATAAAACTGGTTTTAACTTATATATTTTCATCTAAATTCAATCCAATTAAATATTTAAAAATAAGATGATTCCTAATTATAGCAGATCATGCCTTTCCAGGGCTTTGCTGATAGCTCAGTTGGTATAGAATCCACCTGAAATGCAGGAGACCCTGGTTCAATTCCTGGGTCGGGAAGATCCGCTGGAGAAGTGATAAGCTACCCACTCCAGTATTGCTGGGCTTCCCTGGTGGCTCAGCTGGTAAAGAATTTGCCTGCAATGTGGGAGGCCTGGGTTCGATCCTTGGGTTGGGAAGATCCCCTGGAGAAGGGAATGGCTACCCACTCCAGTAGTCTGGCCTGAAGAATTCCATGGACTGTAGAGTCCATGGGGTCTCAAAACATTGGACACAACTGAGTGACTTTCACAGGCCTTTCCAGTTGCTGATGTGAAGCATCAATTATCTGGCAGTGTAGCATGTTTACAAAGAGAGGAATTTCACATACTACCACTTCTACCTAAATCTCCCATGGCCTCCAAGGTTATGTGTAGGAAATATAAAAAGTTTCTATGTGTCTAATGGAGCATCTTTAATTCAGATGTCCATTATATCTACTACTGTGGGCAAGAATCCCTTAGAAAAAATGGAGTAGCCCTCAAAGTCAACAAAAGAGTCTGAAATGCAGTACTTATATGGAATTTCAAAAAGGACAGAATGATCTCTGTTCATTTCCGAGACAAACCATTCAATATAACAGTAATCCAAGTCTATGCCCCAACCAGTAATGCTGAAGAAACTGAAGTTGAATGGTTCTATGAAGATCTACAAGACCTTCTAGACTAACACCCAAAAAAGATGTCCTTTTTATCATAGGGAACTGGAATGCAAAAGTAGGAAGTCAAGAGATACCTGGAGTAACAGGCAAATTTGCCTCTGGAGCACAAAACGAAGCAGGGCAAAGGCTAACAGAGTTTTGCCAACAGAATGCATTGGTCGTAGCAAACACCCTCTTCCAACAACACAAGAGATGACTCTACACATGGACCTCACCAGATGGTCAATACTGAAATCAGATTGATTATATTCTTTGTGGACAAAGAGGGAGAAGCTCTCTACAGTTAGACAAAACAAGACCTGGAGTTGACTGTGGCTCAGATCATGAACTCCTTATTGAAAAATTCAGACTTATATTGAAGAAAGTTGGGAAAACCACTAGACCATTCAGGTATGACCTAAATCAAATCCCTTATGATTATACAGTGGAAGTGACATACAGATTCCAGGGATTAGATTTGATAGAGTGCCTGAGGAATTATAGACGGAGGTTCATGACACTGTACAGGAAGCAGTGATCAAGATGACCCCCAAGAAAAACAAATCCAAAAAGGCAAAATGGTTGTTTGAGGAGGCCTCACAAATAGCTGAGAAAAGAAGAGAAGCTAAAGGTAAAGGAGAAAAAGACAGATATACCCCTTTGAATGCAAAGAATAGCAAGGAGAAATAAGAAAGCCTTACTCAGTGATCAATGCAAAGAAATACAAGAAAACAGTAGAATGGGAAAAACTAGAGATCTCTTCAAGAAAATTAGAGATACATACCAAGGGAACATTTCATGCAAAGATGGGCACAATAAAGGACAGAAATGGTATGGACCTAACAGAAGCAGAAGATATTAAGAAGAAGTGGCAAGAATACACAGAAGAACTATACAAAAAAGATCTTCATGACCCAGATAACCACGATGGTGTGATCACTCACCAGACATCCTGGAATTCGAAGTCAAGTGGGCCTTAGGAAGCATCACTATAAACAAAGCTAGCAGAGGCGATGGAATTCCAGTTGAGCTATTTCAAAACCTATAAGATGATGCTGTTAAAGTACTGCACTCAGCATGCCAGGAAATTTGGAAAACTCAGGCTGGAAAAGGTCAGTTTTCATTCCAATCCAAAAGAAAGTCAAAGCCAAAGAATGTTCAAACTACCACACAATTGCACTCATCTCACATGGCAGCAAAGTAATGCTCAAAATTCTCCAAGCCAGGCTTCAACAGTACATGAACTGTGAACTTCCAAATGTTCAAGCTGGATTTAGAAAAGGCAGAGAAACCAGAGATCAAATTGCCAACATTAGTTGGATCATCAAAAAAGCAAGACAGTTCCAGAAAAACATCTACTTCTGCTTTATTGACTATACCAAAGCCTTTGACTGTGTGGATCACAGTAAACTGTGTAAAATTCTTCAAGAGATGGGAATACCAGACCACCTGACCTGCCTCCTGAGAACTCTGTATGCAGGTCAAGAAGCAACAGTTAGAACCGACATGGAACAACAGACTGGTTCCAAATTGGGAAAGGAGTATGTCAAGGCTGTATATATATATGTCACCCTGCTTACTAACTTATATATAGAGTAGATCATGCAAAATGCCGAGCTGAGTGAATCACCCTCTGGAATCAAGATTGCCAGGAGAAATATCAATAACCTCAGATTCGCAGATGACACCACCCTTATGGCAGAAAGTGAAGAGAAACTACAGAGCCTCTTGATGAAAGTGAAAGAGGAGAGTAAAAAAATTGGCTTAAAACTCAACATTCAAAAAACTAAGATCCTGGGATCCAGTTCCATCACTTCATGGCAAATAGATGAGGAAACAATGGAAACAGTGAGAGAATTTATTTTGGGGGGCTGCAAAATCACTGCAGATGGTGACTGCAGCCATGAAATTAAAAGACATCTGCTCCTTTGAAGAAAAGCTATGACCAACCTAGACAGCATATTAAAAAGCAGAGACACTACCTTGCCAACCAAGGTCTGTCTCGTCAAAGCCATAGTTTTTCCAGTAGTCATGTATGGATGTGAATTGGACTGTAAAGAAAGCTGAGTGCCGACAAATTGAAGCTTTAGAACTGTGGTGTTGGGAAGACTCTTGAGAGTCCCTTGGACTGCAAAGAGATCAAACCAGTCCATCCTAAAGGAAATCAGTCCTGATTTCATTGGAAGGAGTGGTGCTGAAGCTGAAATTCCAATACTTTGACCACCTGATACGAAGAACTGACTCATTGGAAAAGATCCTGATGCTAGGAAAGATTGAAGGCAGGAGGAGAAGGGGATGACAGAGGATAAGATGGGCGGATGGCATCACTGACTAGATGCACATGAGTTTGAGCAAGCTCCAGGAATTGGTGATGGACAGGGAAGCCTAGCGTGCTGCAGTCCATGGGGTCGCAAAGAGTCAGACACGACTGAGCAACTGAACTGAACTGAATGGAGCAAGGAAAGTGATTAAGGACTGAGAAATGGTATGTCTGCCAGGGTGTCTTCATAGTACAGGGAAAAGGAACTGAGTAATAAGATGCAGATGGGACAGCCAAAGACTGAAGCTACTGAACTTGACTGAGTCTCAGCAACTCAACTTGTCTGTACAGCTGTAAAGAGGGTTCGATCAGTTTGAGATTATTGCCAGGCTTCCCATTCCCCACTCATCCTACCTCCCAACCATTACCTAGCATTGCCCATATCAAGGGCATTACACAAGTATGCACACTGGCCCTAAATGAAGATAAGCTGGTACCTAAAACTAATCTAGACAAGCGATATACACCTCAGTGGAGGGCGGTAAGAATAAAGGGCTGACACTCACACCCAAAGGAAATTATAATTTGGAAGAAGGAAGAGTTGAATGAGGAGACTCATAAAGGACTAAGTGTGAAATCAGAAATCCTTAAGATATCTTATATTTAAGACTAGGTTTATTGCAGAAAGTTGAAATGCAAGTTAAAAGCTAAGTGCATTTCAGTGGTAGAGAAATCAAGAATGTTGTATTCTTGCAAATACATTTGAGTCTGTGACTGTGAGATTTTCTACTTGTTATGTATTTTTTTAACTTTCTAGAGTTTTCCAAATACACTGCATATTTGCATTTATTCTTTCAAACATGAACAAACTAAACATTAAATAAAGCTATCAACATTTTCAAGGATGAAAAAAACAGTCAATTATCACCTAACACTATTCAGAGTTCAGAGTGACATGAAATGTTTAATACTGAAAATAGTTCTTTAGTCACCATATGCAACTGTTGGAATTCCATGAGAATCTCTGGAATCACAAATTGGAACAAAAAGAGAAGCAAGAAAATCAGTGCTCAGCACCACTGGGGAAAACAGGATTCATTATACAAGAATCTATGGCATCTCTACCATCTGAGAGGAAGAATTTGACAAGATAATTAATTTGTTTTTTCCTCTTACCTAAGCACTTCTGCCACTCACATCTTCTTGCCCTTCAAAGCAGAGTCTAACTCTGTCTTTTGCAGCAGTGTAACCCATAAACCGTCCTAGCAATCAGATGCAAGCACTTTTTATTTTAAGGATACAGCACAGGAGATGGGAGGGGTGGGGCGGTAACAGTTCTCTGGGCCTGAGCAGTGTTGATATAAACAAGAGAGCGGATGTTTCAAGTGGTGGGTCACGAACCAGATTCCCAGTGGCAGGGTGTCTACAGGTTTATTGAGCTTATGTGTGAGTTGTAGGGTCTTCTAAAGCAGAGACCCATGGCTGGAGCCCCTCAAGTCCAGACCTAAGGACCACACTACAGAACCTCCATCCCACTGAGGCATGGACTGAGTCTGAGATGGGACCTAGGACTCTCCACTTGTCTCTAGAAGTCCAGCCATGCCTTAAACAGCCTGACTCATCACCACTCTGGGTGCAGTGTTTGTGTTTCAAGATTCATATTTTTCTGTTTCTTCTACCCATCTATTTTACCTGCTTTCCAACTGAACAATCCCATGATCTGTTCCAACACAGAAGGAAAGAGTAGTTGGGGTGAACTTTGCTGAAAGGCTCATTTGGTCTCCAATGTGGCATCTTTCTGACTTTCAAGGGCAGTTTTGACTACACAGGCTTTTGCCTTTATACTAACTTTAGAATCTAGTCTCTGAGTCAAAGATATTTCCACCATGGAAAAGAAAAACCTGAGAGTGGGTGTGCTAGGGAAGGGGGTGTGAGAAGCTTAAGAAACAGGTGGAATTCCTCAGCCTGAGTTGAGTAAGATGATATACTTCCTGCAGGGCCAGATCTTGGAGAATCTGAATCTTAAGACAGAAAAATTTCCTTTCAGAAAGTTATTGACAACTCCTCGTTCCCATCAGACCTAGTCTCATGTAAATTTAAACAAGTTGCTTTCCTCCTAATATGCAGCACAATAGGAATTGGAAGCTTGGAGAAGAGGGAGAAAAATAAGTAATTCAGGTGTATTGATTACTCCACTCCTTACCCCTACATGACCCCTGCAAAATGTAGCACCAACCACACTATTTCATTGCATGGGTTTGTTAAGCACAGATGTTTCCCCAACTTGAAGGAAAGTCAGTTTATTCTTCCCAGTTGTCTCCGTTCCTTCTATGGTAGGCACTCAATAAATATTTGTTATCTGAAAAAAATGCATGCGAGCACAAAAAGAAACACTGCTGGAAAAAGAATCCAGTTTCAAAACCAAGAGTTTGTAAACTCACTTTTGGAATGCAACACATTTGTTAATGCTCTGACCTGCCCCGACCACCATACCCCACAGAGATTTGCCTCCCAGTTACTTATTCATGTGTCATTTCCTATTCCAGTAGCTTCCAGGAAAGACAGAGGTGGGGGTATCCCCCATCACTTTGGGCCAGGAAGAGAGGCTAGCAAGGACTACCATACTTGCTTTTAGAAAGAATCAAGGAATGAAGTCACTCAGGGCAGGCTTCTTATGAGTTCTAGTTCAGCCTGTCTGGGCTTTTGATTTAAATACTCATTTCTGTTTGCTTAGGCCTTCACTCACATAGACAAAAGCAGGGAACAGAGTGTCCCTCAGGAGGACAGAGGATGGCAAGCCAGATGGAACATCATTCTGGAACGTTCCCACCCCCTGGAGTTGCTTAAAGTCTACCCTTCTCAGGCACCTGTGTCTCTCATCTCCATCCTGGTACCAGCTGCCACTGAGCCACTTTAGTTTCTTTTTTTTTTAATGACAATCCTACCATTAATTTCTTTTAAATCCCAGTAACTGGAAAATGTCTCAAAGCAGAATATGGTTGAAAGTGCATTAGCTGCATGAATTCCTTCCTTCCCATCAACCCTGACGTCAGTGGTTATTAAACACTGTTAACTGGTAGATTTATTTTTTCTTGCATTCATCAATCAAGTCATTAATCAAAGCACAGGGCTGGCATTTACCTGCCCATTCCTGCAACTCGAATTAAACGACAAGGGCATCTCCAGCGGCTAGTCCCCCAGCTCACCATGCCCCGCCCCTAAGAAGCTATTCAGGCCTCTCAGTTCACACCCCTAGTTCAGTTCAGTCACTCAGTTGTGTCTGACTCTTTGCGACCCCATGAATTGCAGCACGCCAGGCCTCCCTGTCCATCACCAACTCCCAGAGTTCACTCAAACTCATGTCCATCGAGTCGGTGATGCCATCTAGCCATCTCATCCTCTGTCGTCCCCTTCTCCTCCTGCCCCCAATCCCTCTCAGCATCAGGGTCTTTTCCAATGAGTCAACTCTTCGCATGAGGTGGCCAAAGAGTTGGAGTTTCAGCTTCAGCATCAGTCCTTCCAATGAACACCCAGGACTGATTTCCTTTAGAATGGACTGGGTGGATCTCCTTGCAGTCCGAGGGACTCTCAAGAGTCTTCTCCAACACCACAGTTCAAAAGCATCAATTCTTCGGTGCTCAGCTTTCTTCACAGTCCAACTCTCATATCCATACATGACCACTGGAAAAACCATAGCCTTGACTCGATGGACCTTTGTTGGCAAAATAATATTTCTGATTTTCAATATGCTATTTAGGTTGGTCATAACTTTCCTTCCAAGGAGTAAGCATCTTTTAATTTCATGGCTGCAGTCACCGTCTGCAGTGATTTTGGAGCCCCCAAAAATAGTCTGACACTGTTTCCCCATCTATTTCCCATAAAGTGATGGGACCAGATGTCATGATCTTCGTTTTCTGAATGTTGAGCTTTAAGCCAACTTTTTCACTCTCCTCTTTCACTTTCATCAAGAGGCTTTTTAGTTCCTCTTCACTTTCTGCCATAAGGGTGGGGTCATCTGCATATCTGAGGTTATTGATATTTCTCCCGGCAATCTTGATTCCAGCTTGTGCTTCCTCCAGCCCAGCATTTCTCATGATGTACTCTGAATATAAGTTAAATAAGCAGGGTGACAATATGCAGCCTTGACGTACTCCTTTTCCTATTTGGAACCAGTCTGTTGTTCCATGTCCAGTTCTAACTGTTGCTTCCTGACCTGCATACAGGTTTCTCAAGAAGCAGGTCAGGTGGTCTGGTAGTCCCATCTCTTTAAGAATTTTCCACAGTTAACTGTGATCCACACAGTCAAAGGCTTTGGCATAGTCAATAAAGCAGAAATAGATGTTTTTCTGCTTTTTCCATGATCCAGCGGATGTTGGCAATTTGATCTCTGGTTCCTCTGCCTTTTCTAAAACCTGCTTGAACATCTGGAAGTTCATGGTTCACATATTGCTGAAGCCTGGCTTGAAGAATTTTGAGCATTACTTTACTAGCATGTGAGATGAGTGCAATTGTGTGGTATTTTGAGCATTCTTTGGCATTGCCTTTCTTTGGGATTGGAATGAAAACTGACCTTTTCCAGTCCTGTGGCCACTGCTGAATTTTCCAAATTTGCTGGCATATTGAGTGCAGCGCTTTCACAGCATCATCTTTCAGGATTTGAAATAGCTCAACTGGAATTCCATCACCTCCACTAGCTTTGTTCATAGTGATGCTTTCTAAGGCCCATTTGACTTCACATTCCAGGATGCCTGGCTCTAGTTGAATGATCACACACCCCCAGGAAGGAGCAAACAGAGATTGGCAGCCAGCAGTCCACCTCCAGAGCCCACGCTCTGCCCTTAGTACCACTTGGTCCAGTCTAGCCAAGATCCACAGCTCAGGATGCTATGGGGCGGTGGGGGGCAGGGATTTCTCAGAACTTTCCGCCATAATACTCACTGCAGTTAACCACTGTCAGATATCTGTCACTTGTCCAGCAGTCCTCAAGAGAAGACTGGGATCTGTGACCCATGGTCATCACAGCAGCCCTGGGAGAGGTTTCTCTAGAAGCAGGGCTGAGCTTCAGGAAGGGAGTATGGGGCACGTGTCGCCCGCTGTCCACATGAGTTCTGCAGTCACAAAACAATGGGGTAGGAAGCAGGTAAGCAGGCGCCATGCTTGGCGGCAGGCCATAAGCCCCGATGGTGCATCTTGAACTCCACTTCCTTCATAGACAAAGGTGTGAAAATAGCCCGGCGGGACTCCCGCGGCAAACTGGAGAGTGAGTAGGTTATTCTAGTGGTACTCACACTTCTAGAAAACAAACATCGGGCCAAGCAAACAAAATTTAGCCTGGCTACCTCCAGTGTCTAGGCTGTGTGTCATGAGATCGGGTTGAAGACTCAGGACAATGGATGAATGTTCTACAGCCCTAGGATTTAGAAGAAAAACCACTTCTCTCTTCAGAGCCAGCCAAGACTATATCAGAACAGAACCACTTCAGGAATGAGCCTGCAAGCAATCATCGGAAGCAAATGAGGGTTTTTCCCAAACTACCATTTTTCTAGAAGGCATTCCATCGGATCTTCCTTCAACTTTCTGTCCTCTTTGTAAGTGGTAGAATTCTGCTATAGGGAAAAGGTCAAGGACCGTCTCAAACCTGTCCAAAAGCATCTAGTTTCCCTGCAGTTCAAGACCCACCACTGTCAAGTGGAGCCATGTCAGGGTCTCCTGCACAGGACATGGCTGTATTTCCAACAGAGCTGTTAAAGTAATCTGTCCTTCTTCAAAGCCATTTGCCAGCAGTCTCTTGGCATATTGCCTCGGCGATGTCTGAAAAAGGTGATTTCTACCTACAGTACCTTGATTTTGAGCTGTATGTTAGCTTGTCATCAAGATACTATTACTTAAAATGTAGCCACTCACCTTTGGTTTTCCTCTTGATTTTTAAAAGAAACGATGGCCTTAACTACACTGCAATTTTCTCAGTTTAACTGCTTATTTTGATTAAATTTCATCTTGCAGCTCACTACAAATGGCTGGGTGGAGCACGAAGAGAAATCACATTTGGTCTCCCATGTTATTTATGTTGGAAAAATGGAAACCTACATCACAGGGGAATATTCATATGAATGTTATGATGAACAGCACCAAGGCCAGAGCCCAGAATTTGGGCATTTGACTCTAATCACTGATGGGCTTTATGTCAAAAAACCACAGTACCTGCTCAGAGCTACATAGAAATGTGCCGTGAGGGGAAAGCAAGGGACTCCTGACAGCCACGCAGTGAGGAAATGAGCAGCTGCTGTATGTTTACCCTCTCTCAAGGGTGTTGGCACTGACTGCTCTCGGGACAGGACAGAAAGGCAGGGACAGTGACTCAAGGGTGATTCAGAACCAACAAAGGCCTTCAACACAAAACAGTCATCACACCCTTCAGGGCACAACACACAGGCTGCCATTTTTTTCTTTTTTTTTAATCTTTTGGCCACGCCATATGGCATGTAAGATCTTAGGTCCCCATCCAAGGATTGAACTCATGCCCCCTACATCCAATGTCTTAACCACCGGACTACCAGGGAAACCTCTGGCAAATGTTTTCTTTAAAGGGCCAGAGAGTAAATATTTTAGGTTGCATAGTCACTGTCACATATTCTTTTCTTTTTTCCTACAAGTCTTCAATAAAAAACAGGCCTGGCCTGTATGTGGTTTGCTGAGCCTTGGCCTAAGCAAATTAAGTGGTTGTCTGCTGGTGACCTCGCACCAACAGGACATAAAATTCACGAAAAGTGGCTCAAGATCGTCCTGTTTGAGTCAGAACTATGACTTGATTATACATAAGCATGGATTCTACACAACAGGCGTATTGTATCCTGTGTATCTGTGTCTCTACCCCTTGAATGAAACCATGATCTTTCCAGTCAGGAACTGACAGTGCCCCTTCAGACTAAACTCAAATGCTGCCTTTTCTAGGAAGTCTTCCCTGACTCCTGAGGCACACCCATCCATTCCCTGAACCTCCAACACCCTCTGGGACACCAGGCTCTCAATGTATGGCAATACTGCTTATGACAATAGCTACTCACCTCCTCCTACATTTTATGTTTTAACAAACACTTCCACCATCATTATCTCACTCAAGCTTTAATTGCAGTCAGAAAAGAAAGGCTCTAAAAGGGTCAAGTGTGTTGTCCAAAACCACAGTACTGGGAAGAGGCAAACAAGACTTGACTCTAAGGCTGTCTAGCTCCTTACATCACTCAACCACCCCAGTTCTCCTTTCATCTGTCTGCTTTTCTTCCTAGCGGGCTTGTGATTTCCTTGAAGTTAAATGCCAGGCCTTATGCTTCCCTGTAGTCCTCGCAGACAAAGTCTGATCACTCTGGACCCAGCACTGAATGGCTGCTCAGTAAGTACCTGGGTTGTACATGAAGGGAAGCCCAGGTGGCCAGGCTGAGAGATATCGAAGAGCATCACAGTGCAGGTAGGGGGGAGAGAGTGAGGCAGCCACGGCTCACCCTCATCCACAGGACCAGATGCACAACAGTCACCCTAGGAAGTGACACTGTGGTTGCAGAGCCAGGAGCCACACCTCACACTTTCCGATGTCCTCCAACACTCTTGGGCCCTCCCACCACACACACTTCCTGCATCTCTCTTCCCAGACTCATCCTCATGAGCATCTAAGTACCACAACGCTTTTCAAACTGGGGTCAAGTCTTATTCATGACCATAAAACCAATTTAGTGGCTCACGACCAGCATTTTTATTAATGAAGAGACCAAAATGCAGTTCACATTCTGAGGTAAGTTTGGATAAGTATTTTTCAGTGAAACTTTTGTTTGCTGTGCCTATGAGTGTCTGTGTACATAAGTGTATTTCTTTTTGGTAACGTAAAAGCTCAAACATCTCAGGCTTCCCTGGTGGCTCAGTGGTTAAAAAAAAAAAAAGAAATCCGTCTGCCAATGCAGGAGACACAGGTTTGACCCCTGCTCCAGGAAGATCTCACATGCCATGGAGCAGTTCAACCTATGCACCACAACTAGTAAAGTGGTGTTCTAGAGCCCAGGAACTGCAACGACTGAAGACTGCGTGCCTAGAGCCCGTGGTCTGCCACGAGAAGCCGTGACGACGTGAAGCCCGGATGCCACAACTATAGAGTAGCCCCACTTATCACAACTAGAGAAAATGCCTGAGCAGCAACAAAGACCCAGCACTGCCAAAAATACATAATTTTTTTTTTTTTAAAGTTCAAATGAAATGGTAATACCACAAGCTCTGGAGTCCATCTGCCTGGAGTCAAATCCATGTCTACTATTTAACTGCTGTGTTACCATAGGTAGGTTCCTTAAACTCTCTGTATTTCAATTTGCTTATTTGTAGGATCAGTAACTTTTCTCACCTCACAGGGATATGGGGGGATTCAATGAGTGAATATACAAAAGGCTCTGAAAACGCCTGGCATGTAGCAGGTACTCAAGAAACCAAAAAGCTAGTAAGATTGGTACCCACAGTCACTCACATAACACTGCTGCAATATGAGGGGACATGGATGCCATTACCCCTTTTGATTGATGGAAGTGGAGGCAAAAAGAGATGGACACAACAGAGAGCAGAACCAAAATCCAGAGTTTCCACCTCTTCTCTACCCACAGGGCTGCACTCTCCCACATCACTGAAGTCCCTTCCAGCCTGGGGGCGCTTCACTAAGCTGAATACAATTACAAATACTACCTGTTACCAGCATCTCACAGCTTGGTGATGAGGATTGATGAGACACTGTCTGTAAAGTGCTTAGAGCACATTTCAGACAAGCACAATATAAATTCACAATGTCATTTTAATGTTCTTCTTCTAATTATTAAAATGGGCAAAATGGAGAGAATATGATTTCAGCACTGCAAGTTTTAATGGGTGCTGGGAACGTGGATTCTGGGAACCATCAGTTACTACAGCACCTGCATCTCAGATCCACTCGAGCGACTTAAGTGATGTCTAAGCCATCAACTTTGTTTATTTCATGGTGAAAATCATCTTTCCCCCACTTGGTGGCAGAGTTTTTTGTGTTTTTAGAAGTAAAGCTCAGCTTGATGACACTTTCCAAAATTCATTTTGATATATCGATTTCCATGTATGCTCTGGCTTTACAGGTACGCAAAGAAAACATCAAAGTGTTCATTTATCAAAAGCTCCTGTGCAGAGTAGGCTGCCAGGGCTTGGAGCTGTTCTTGCTCATCCAGTAACTTTTCACAAAATAAAGGTCAAAGGTACAAACTACTAGAGGTAAGATAGGCTCAAAGATGTATTGTATAGCACAACGAATATAGCTAATATTTTCTAATAACGGTTAATGGAAAGTAACTTTTAAAATTGTACTAATATCAAAATTTTTAATTAAACTTAATACATTTTAACATTATTAAAAAAAAACTAAAAATAGTCAAAGCCAACAGTTTTGAAGGGATGGAGACTTCAGAGAGCTTCTGGGTCTAAAGCTCTCCATCAAGAATGAGTACACACAGTTGCTATTTAATTACTAAGTCATAGCCAACTCTTTGTGACCCCATGGACTATAGCCCCATCAGGCTCCTCTGTCCATGGGCTTATCCCAGCAAGAATACTGGAATGGGTTGCCATTTCCTTCTCCAGGGAATCTTCCCAGTCTAGAGATTGAACCTGTGTCTCCTGTATTGGCAAGTGGATTCTTTACTGCTGAGCCACCACAGAAGTACCTGCAAACAAGTGGGCTCCTCAAAACTATTAAGGATCATCCCTCTTGGGCTCCTACTTTTACTCTATGAAAAGCAACTTAAAACATTCTTATACTGCATCTGGCAATGGCAATGAAATACAAATGTCCATGCATCTCCACACTAAAAAGATGGAGAATTCACAGACAGTCTACTTCACGGATTGTTCAAGACTTTAACCATTGTTTGTGTTACTCCTAGAAGACTTTGAGATAATTCCTCAAGTTCACACCCTTTGTGTAGGTAACAGAGGAAGTTCATTGGCTCAAGATGATCCAAGTCAGTGGCCCAGCAAGGATGAGAACAAAAGTCTCTCAAGTCCTCAACCAGAATTCTGTAATATGACAAGGTCACCTGTTTATGAGGACCCCCTTCATGCCAGACACTGCATGGAGGCCTCCATGTACTTTCCATTGAAGTTAAAAACATCCTCTGTGGCCAAAGTATGTTCAATGCAGAGAGGACGAAACAGACATTCTGAGCTGCTGAGAAATCTGTCCGAGGTCTCACACACGTGTAAGTGATGGAAGCGGGATTGGAACCTTTGCCTTCTGTACTGTTCACAGCATGTTTTTGAAGATCAGGAGACTATGTTCACACAACATATTCCATTTATACTTCTTGGCATCCCTTTTGGGCTTCCCTGGTGGCTCAGGGGGTAAAGCATCTGCCTGCAATGCAGGAGACCTGGGTTCAATCCCCGGATTGGGAAGATCCCCTGGAGAAGGAAACAGCAACCCATTCCAGTACTCTTGTCTGGAAAATTCCATAGATGAAGGAGCCTGGTAGGCCACAGTCCATGGGATGGCAAAGAGTCGGGCACGACTGAGCAACTTCACTGGTTCACTGGCATCCCTTTGCTATGTAGCAAATATAGGCTACATTGGCTAAGTAGCCAATATTATGCTCAAAAATACCTGCCCCTCCAAATCAGGTCCTAATCCCTAGAATCTTCTGCCTTATATGGAAAAAGGGTCCTTGCACATGTGATTAAACCAAGAATCTTGAAATGGAGAGATTACCCTGAATTAACAGCATGGGCCCTAAATTCCATCTGATGTATCCATATAAGAAGGAGACAAGGGAGATTTGATACCAACAGAGAAGACGATGTGAAGCTACATCAAAGAGAGAGATTTAAAGATGGGGGCCTTAGAGACAGAAGTGATGTGATCACAAGCCAAGGAATATCGGCAGCCACCAGGAACTGCAAGAGTCAAGGGAGAGGTTCTCCCCCAGAGCCTGCTGAGGTTGTGCAGCCCTGTGGTCACCTTGATATTTGGCCCAATGAAACTGATCATGGACTTCTGGCCTCCAGATCTGTGAGAGCATACATTTCTGTTGTTTGAAGTCACCAAGTTCATGGCAGTCTGCCACAGCAACCACAGGAAATGAATACACTACTCTGACCATCATCACGCCACTTAAGACACAGTACTTATCTACTTCTGACCCATTCACTAACTATAAAGTCCACATGTCCAACTCTTTCCCCTGCTCTCAGTACACACAGCCCCCATCAGGCTCCATAGGTAAGGCCCAGTGGCATATGGAACTCTCACCTAGCAATCACCACCAAGAGAAGTGACTATGATTAACTGCTTTGCAAAGCAGCCTCTGTGCTTCTCAACTTGCAGGAAGGAGGAACAGTAACCACCTGAGTAATACAACCAGCTGATCTAAAAATCAAAGCTTCAGGACTTCCCTGCCTGTTCAGTGGTTAAGAACTGACCTTGAGTCATACAGCAAATTCCCACTGGCTACCTATTTTACATATGGTATTGTAAATTTCTACGTTTCTCTCTTTTGCTGTATGACTCTGGGAACTCAAACAGGGACAGGCTGTGACAGGCTGAAGGGTGGAATGCGGAGGAAGATGGGAGGGAGGTCCAGGAGGGAGGGGACATGGGTGTACCTATGGCTGATTCTTATTGATGTATGACAGAAAACCACAAAATTCTGTAAAGCAATTACCCCTCAATTAAAAAAAAAAAAAAAAAAAGAATCCACCTTGCAATGCAGGGGACATGGGTTCGATCCCTGCTCGGGGAACTAAGATCCCACATGCCAAAGAGCAACTGAACCCGTGCCACGACTAATGAGCCTGTGTTCTAGAGTCCTCAAGCCCCAACTAGAGAATCTGTGTGCCTCAACGAAAGATCCCACAAGCCACAACTGAGGCCCAACACAGCCAAAAAATAAAATCAAAGCTTCATCAGTGTCTCAACAAGTTCAGTTCAGTTCAGTCGCTCAGTCATGTCCGACTCTTTGCAACCCCATGAACCGCAGCACGCCAGGCCTCCCTGTCCATTACCAACTCCTGGAGTTTATCCAAACTCATGTCCATTGAGTTGGTGATGCCATCTAACCATCTCATCCTCTGTTTTCCCCTTCTCCTCCTGCCCTCAATCTTTCTCAGCATCGGGATCTTTTCAAATGAGTCTGCTCTTTGCATCAAGTGGCCAAAGTATTGGAGTTTCAGCTTCAACATCAGTCCTTCCAATGAACACCCAGGACTGCCCAAACCAATTTCTAAACAAAATCCTTCACAAATTGCTGGGCTTTTTTCTTTCTTAAATAACTTTTTGAACTTCCAGAAGTCAGTGAACACACCTTATTTATTCCCTACTTTACACAGTAAACATCCTTGACATCAAATGTAGGGTTTACATTTGAAACAAGGAGGCCTGGCTTGAGGCCAATATCATACAGAGACAACTGGAAAATGCCCAGAGAAGTGGGAGGTACATCTGACCCCAGGCATGGCTGAAGACTTTTGCCCTCCACTCCAAGGAGCAATCAGAAGCTGATTTCATGGTGCTGAAAAGCCACAGTGGAATACCTGGTTAGTGACCTGCATGAATGAGTCACACTCCCAGGTAGGAAATACGTCCTGTGGATTTGGCATTAACTAGCCTCTCTCCCAACAGCTGCATTTCAGAAGGGAGTGGCTCTGCTGCTGGTCCCTCCTCCACAGTCCCTCTAACTGACTCACACACTAGGATAACTTGACCCCTGGGAAATATCACCAAGGGAAATTTGGCAAGAAAAAGAACAGAATACAGAAAGAAAACCACACAGGAACAGAGTAGGGGAAGCCGGCTTGAAGAAACTCAGCCATGAACTTCCCTGGTGGTACAGTGAGTGAAGGCACTCAGTCATGTCCAACTCTTTGTGACCTCATGGACTGTAGCCTATCAGGCTCCTCCATCCCTGGAATTTTCCAGGCAAGAGTACTGGAATGGGTTGCCATTTCCTTCTCCAGGGGATCTTCCCAACCCGGGGATTGAACCCAGGTCTCCCACATTGTAGGCAGACGCTTTACAGTCTGAGCCACCAGGGAAGCCTACAGTGGAGAGGAACCTGCCTGCCAGTGCAAGGGACACAGGTTCGACCCCTGGCCCAGGAACATTCCACACGCCACAGAGCAGCTAAGCCTGTGCACCACAACTGTTGAAGCCCACATGCTGCAACTGCTGAAGCCTGTATGTCCTAAAGCCCGTGTTCCACAACAAGAGAAGCCGTGGCAATGAGAAGCCCACGCACCACAACAGAGTAACCCCTACTCACCACAACAAGAAAAAGCCCATGAGCAGCAATGAAGACTCAGTGCAGTCAAAAATAAATTAATAAATTTAAAAACAAAAGAAACTCAGCCACGATGGCACTTATCATCAAGCTGGATAAGACCCTTCAGGGAAGGCGAGGTCTCTTGTTTCTGTTTTTGTCTCTATCACAATCTTCCTGGACACAGCATCATATCTCCTTTGGGGACCACACCTCTCTTTGCCACTGCCACCTCAATTAGCCCAGGAACAGTCTCAGCCCTGGGTGGTGACAACAAAGATGGGAAATTGCCTGAAGCTGATGTGTCCCCTCTATGGTAAAGCCCGAGCCAGGTGTCCATGAATATCATCCCCTAGATCTCTGAACAATCTGGTTCTTTAGCTTTCTGTTTGAATCTGAGAGCTATACCTTATCTTTCCAGAAAATTCCTGTTTCCTTCTTAAGAAGTCAGGATCAGATTTTGAGACTAGCAGTCAAAGAACCTTGGCATAGCCACCAGGTTCAAGGTCTCCAAGGCCAGATTCAGACAGCCTTTCCAAGTCCCTCTTCCCTGGTGTCAGTCAGGGCCCCACACTGGAATTATCTACAGAACTTAAGTAATACTGATATCCAGAACTCCACCCCAGATCTGGGTATGAATGAAGCAGGGCATTGCTGAGTGATCCATAGGTGATTCTGATATGTAGCAGCACTGACAACTACTCCTCATGACTATTCATGGTGAAACCTGTCTATTCACCATCGTCAGATCACATGGTACCAGCACCATCCATATTTGTGCTTCTCACATTACCTCCCCTGCCTGCACCACACACCGGGGCCACACTAGTCTTCATGTTTGCCTTCTTGCCACTCCTCAAACACCTTCCATGGCTCCCCACTGCTACCAATATGTAGTCCAAATCCTTTAAACTATCTACCAACTTCCTCCATATTTGACCCAATATATTTTCCAGTCTGGGCTTCCCAGGTGGCTCAGTGGTAAAGAATCTGCCTGCCAATGCAGGTCAAGATGCAGGTTCAATCCTTGGGTCAAGAAGATACCCTGAAGAAGGAAATGGCAACCCACTCCAGTATGCTTGCCTGGGAAATCCCATGGACAGAGGAGCCTGGTGGGCTATAGTCCATGGATTCCCAAAAGAGTCAGATACAACTTAGCAACTAAACAACAACTTTCCAATATAGAGTCACTATTCACTGTTTCCCTCTGGGTCCAGCTTTAGTCCAACTGTTCTATTACCTCTTCTCTGGACACACAGAGTTCTTAGTACAAACAACAATGCCCATTTCCATTTAAACCAGAAGGCAGGCTATTGTTTTTTTCACATAATACTTGGAAGTGCTAGAGAACTGAGTATGCAACCAAGATTCACATCAGATTATCCCACCAGGTTGTGCCAATGGAGACCCTACTGTCTCAAGGTCTGGGATAGACCCTACAGAGGCCCTGCCAACACCTGGACAAGGACACAACCCTTAGTTCTCCTGTTGTTGCTCTCTTTCAATGCCATCTTATCACACAATGGCCCTGTCCCCAAGGAGACTCTATATGGCTGCTGCTCCTTCCCATCACTCTCTTCCAAATGAGAATCCCATGCCAGGGCAGATGAGTGATGAAGCCCAGGTCACATGCCTCACCCTAGCCACAAGGGATTCTGGGAAAGCAAGTTTCTGATCATGGTTTTGCGGAAGCAGGACTCAAAGAGAAAGAAAGTCCTGAGGAGGAATGGCCAAGATGGTAGAGTAAGGAGACCCTGAGTTCACCTCCTCCTCCCATGGGCACACCAAAAGTACAAGTATTTACAGAACAACTACTGAAGACTTAACAGAAAAGATCTTTTACGACTAAAGATATAAAGAAGGAACCACAATGAGAAGGGAAAGGTAGGAGGAGCAGAGAAACATACAGTCAAGAACCACACTTCCAGGTACATGGCCCACAGAAAAGAGGATAATTACAAGTGTAAAGGTTCTCCCAAGGATCAAGGGGTCCAAGATCTACATTGGACTGCTCAGCCCAGGGTTCTGCAATAGGAAGACAAGCCCCCAAAATGTTTGGCTTTGAAGGCCAGGAGGCTTATTCTGGGGAGAACCACAGACTGTGAGAAACAGAGATTCTGCTCTTAAAGGATACACATAAAATCTCACATGCTCTAGGACCCAGGGCAAAAGCAATAATCTGAAAGACTGGGTCAGGCCCACTTGTTTATCTTGAAGGCAGTGGGGAATCACTTTAGGGCTATACACGCTAGCATCAGCCATTTAGGGAAGTTCATCTTACCATCAGGACACTGGTGCTGGCAAGCTCCATTTTGGAATTCCCCCCACCTTGGTTTATTAGTGCTAGGACCTGGCCCAATCCACCTGCCAGTCAGCACCAGTCCTGGGATACCCAAGGTCAAGGAACTAGCTGGGTGGAAACAGAGTCCTGTCCACCAGCAGGCTGGAGGCCATAGGACCCCCATTTTCCCCCATTTATTCCATGACCTGACCTCACCTGCCAGAGGGCCAGGTCCTGGCCCCACCCACCAGTGGGCTGGCACTATCCCTAGGACACAGCATCATCCATGAGTGAGCAAGCACCAGAATGAAAACCCCTGAGCCCTAGCCTTGTCACCAGCAGGTGGACACAAGTCCCAGAACCACCATGTCCCAGAACCACCCTGCAAAAGCACAGTCAAGAAGAGGCCTACCTACTATGAGGTTAGTAGCAACCCAGGACCACAACCACCTACCTACCATAACCCTTCCCACCAGCAAACTAAAACTACCTCTGTACCCCCAGCCCCTGCAGCCAGTCACTTCATCCCAGCTCCACCCACAAGTGGGCCAGCACTAACTCCAGGATTCCCAAGGGTTCCTACCCACCAATAGGCCAGCAGCCTCCACTCAAGGCAGGGCCTGGCAACCAACCAGACGAAGGGCCACCTCTCAGACCACCCACAGTAATCAGCCTACAATAACAGAAGGACCCATGCAGCCCACATAGCAGGGACTCTCGTACATATAGCTCTGGTGATTAGAAAGGACTGCGCTATGGGACCTCATAGGACATCTCCTATATAAGGTCACTTCTCTAAGATCAGTAGATGTAAACAAACTATCAAATACACAGAAATAAAAACAGCAAATTAGGCAAAACAGGGCAACAAAGAAATATTTTCCAAATGAAGATAAAACACCAGAAGAAGAACTAAATGGAGTGGAGATATGCAATTTACCTGATAAAGAGCTCAAGGTATTAAATGTAAAGATACTCAAAGAACTCAAGAAAGAATGAATGAAGACAGTGACAAATTTAATGAGGAGTGTAGAAAATATAAAGAAGAACCAAAAAAGCTGAAGAATGAAATAACTTATATAAAAATATAACACTAGGAGGTATCAATAGCAGATTAGATAATACAGAGGAAGGGATCAATGAACGGAAAGACAATAATAGATATCACTCAAATTGAACAGAAAATTTAAAGAGAATTTTAAAAAATGAGGACAGCTTAAGAGATCTCTGGGACAACATCAAACTTACTAACATTTGCTTTGTAAGGGGTTTCAGAATGAGGAGAGAGACAGAAAGGAGCAGATAACATATTTGAAAACATAATAGCTAACAACTTCCCTAACTTGGGAAAGGAAACAGACAACCAAGTCCGGGAAGCGCAGAGTCAACCCAAGGAGGACCACACCAAGACACACTGAAATTAAAATGCCAAAGAGAGAATATAAAAGAATCAAGGAAAAAACAATAAGCTATATACAGGGCAATTCCTAGAGCCTATCAGCTAACTTTTAAGCAGAAGCTTTGCAGGCCAGGAGGGAGCAAGCAGCTCCCTTAAAGTGATGAAAGGGGAAAATCTACAAACAAGAGTTTTCTACCAAAAAAAGGGCTCTCACTCAGATTTGATGGAGATCAAAAGTTTTACAAATAAGCAAAAGCTAAAATAGTTCAGCACTATGAAACCAGTTTTACAAGAAATTTTAAAGGGAATTCTCAAGCAGAAGTAGAAACGAACTAATTCTAATTAGTTTCACAATTAGAAATATGAAAATTATTAAATAAAAAAATCTCTTTAGTAAAGGCAAATATAGAGCAAAAGTAGAAAATTAATCACTTATAAAGCTAATATGAAGGTTAAACGACAAACGTAATAAAACTGTCTGTATCTATAGTAAGTAGTTACAGGATACACAAAATAAAAATATGTAAAATATGATGTCAGAAAGAGTAAACACGGAGGGATACAAAATAGGGTTGCTAAAATGTGTTCAAATTTAAAGAGATCAGCAACTTAAAATAATCACAAAGATAGGTAGATAGAATACTATATATAAACTTCATAGTAACCACAAACCGAAAATCTATGGTAGATACACACAAAAACAGAGAAAGTAATTTGAACAAAACCCTAAAGATAATCATCAAAGCACAAGAGAAGAGAGAGAAAAAAAGGAGAAACAGAAAAGAACTATAAAAACCCCTCAAATTAACAAAATGGCAATAATACATACCTATCAATAAGTATTTTAAATGTGAATAGACAAAATGCTCCACTCAAAAGACAGAGTGGCTAAATAAATACAAATTTCATACATATGCTGCCTGCAAGACTCACTTCAGACCTAAAGACACAGACTAAAAATGAGAGATGGAAAAAGGTATTCCATGCAAATGCAAACAAAAAGAGAACCAAGGTAACAATACTTATATCAGACAAAATAGACTAAAACAAAGATTGTAGCAAGAGACAAAGAAGGATACTACATTAGATTGATCAACAGATCAATCTAAGAAGACATAACAATTACAAATATATATGCACTCAACATAGGAGCACCTAAATACATAAAGGAAAGATTAACAGACGCAAAGGAAGAAGCCGACAGCAACACAATAATAGCAGGGGACTTTCACACCCCACTTACCTCAATGGACAGATCATCCAGACAGAAAACCAATAAGAAAACCTGGCCTTAAATGACACATTACACTACTAATAGATATGTATAGAACACTCCATCCAAAAGCAGCAGAATACACATTTCTTTCAATTGCACATGGAGCATTCTCCAGGATAGATTCATGCCAGTCCACTAAACAAGTATCAGCAGACTATAATCACATCAAGCATTTTTTTCTGACTGTGGGGCTGTGAGACTCTAACTCAACAACAAGAAAAGAAGGAAGAACACAAACACATCAAGGCTAAACAAAATGATGCTGAACAACCAAAGGGTCATTGCAGAAATCAAAGAGAAAATTAAAAAAAAAAGCTGAAGATAAATGAAAACACAACAATTCAAAATCTATGGGACACAGAAAACAATTCCAAGAAGGAATTTTATAGTAATACAAGCCTACCTCAGGACACTAGAAAAATGTCAATAAACAACCTACCTGTATACCTAAAGGAACTAGAGCAAGAAGAACTAACAGAACCCAAAATGAGTAGAAGGAAAGAAATAATAAAAAATCAGAGCATAAATAAGGGAAATAGAGACTAAATAACAACCAAAAAGAGTAAAAAAACTAACAGCTAGTTCTTTTTTAAAAAAAATAACAAAATTTAAAAACCTTTAGCCAGACTCAAAGAAAAAAAAGACCCAAATCAATAAAATCATAAATATAAAAAGGAGAAAGTACAAGTGAAAACATAGAAATACATAGAATCATAAGAGATTATTATAAATAACTATATGCCAATAAAATGGACAACCTAGAAGATACGGACAAATTTCTAGAAATGTACAGTCTCCCAGGACTGAACCAGGAAAAAATAGAAAACAAACATGAATGCACCAGTTCCAGTAAAGACACTGAATCAGTAGTCGGGGTGGGAGGTGGGCAGGGGGGATGGCTGGAGTGGGAAACAAACAAAATCCAGGACTGGATAGCTTCACAGGGGAATTTCATCAAATGTTTAAAGTAGAGTCACCATCACTACTTCTCAAATTATTGCCAAAATGGAAGAGGAAGGAATGCTTTTGAACTCATTCTATGAGGCAAGCATTACCCTGATAGCAAAACCAGGAGAAAAAAAGAATCACACACATACCAAATTTAAGGTCAATATCACTGATGAACACAGATGCTAAAATTGTCAAGAAAATATTAGCAAACTAAATTCAACATTATATTAAAATAATCATATGCAATGACCAAATGGGGTTTATCCCAGGGATACAAAAGTGGGTCAATATCCACAAATGAATCACTGTGATACACCCCATTAACAACCTAAGGAATAAGAACCACATGATCATCTCAGCAGATACATAAAAAGCTTTTGACAAAATTCAACACCCATTTATGAAGTAAAAAATAAAACTCTCCAAAATGTGGGCATAGAGGGAATATACTTCAACATAATAAAGACCATATATGACAAGTCCACAATTAACATCATACTCAACAGTGAAAAGCTGAAAGCATTTTCTCTAAAATCAGGAACCAGACAAGATGCCCACTCTTGCTACTTTTACTCAAAATATTATTGGAAGCCCTAGTCACAGCAATCATTCAAAAAAAAAAAAAAAAAAAAGGAATCCAAACTGGAAAGGAAGAAATAAAACTATCACTGTTTGCAGATGACATGGTATTAAATATAGAAAATCCTAAAGATGTCACCAAACAACTACTAGAGCTCAATAAATTCCATAACATTACAATATACAAAATTAAAACACAGTATCTGTTGCATTTCTACATACAAACAAACTATGAGAAATAAATTAAAAAGACAATCACATCTGTATTTGCATCAAACATCTATAATACCTAGGAAAGAATCTAAGAAGGTAAAAGACCTGTACTCAACAATAAGACCCTGATGAAAGGAATTGAAGATGACAGAAACAGATGGCTAGATAGACCATGGTCATGGATTAGAAGAATTAATATTGTTATAATGACCATACTATCTAAGGCAATCTACATATTCAATGAAATCCCTACCAAAATACCATGGCATTTTCCATATAACTAAAACAGATAATTTCATAATTTCTATTGAAACACAGAAGATCCTGAATAGGAAAAACAATCTTGAGGAGAACAAAGCTGGAAGGAAATACCATGTTCTCTGATTTCAAACTAAACTACAAAGCTACAGTAATCACAGTAGTATGGTACTGGTACACAAATAGACACAGATCAATGAAAGAGAATAGAGAGACCAGAAATAAACCCACACTATTATGGGTAATTAATCTATGACAAAGACCCTGATGCTGGGAGGGATTGGGGGCAGGAGGAGAAGGGGATGACAGAGGATGAGATGGCTGGATGGCATCAGCGACTCAATGGACATGAGTTTGGGTAAACTCCGGGAGTTGGTGATGGACAGGGAGGCCTGGCATGCTGTGATTCATGGGGTCGCAAAGAGTCGGACGCAACTGAACAACTGAACTGAACTGAATCTATGACGAAAGAGGCAAGAATATACAATGGGGAAAAGACAGCATGTTAATAAATGATATTTTAAAAACTGGACAACTATTAGTTCAGTTCAGTTGCTCAGTCGTGTCTGAATCTTTGCGACCCCATGAATCGCAGCACACCAGGCCTCCCTGTCCATCACCAACTCCTGGAGTTCATTCAGACTTATGTCCATCGAGTCAGTGATGCCATCCAACCATCTCATTCTCTGTCGTCCCCTTCTCCTCCTGCCCCCAAATCCCTCCCAGCATCAGAGTCTTTTCCAATGAGTCAACTCTTCGCATGAGGTGGCCAAAGTACTGGAGTTTCAGCTTTAGCATCATTCCTTCCAAAGAAATCCCAGGGCTGATCTCCTTCAGAATGGACTGGTTGGATCTCCTTGCAGTCCAAGAGACTCTCAAGAGTCTTCTCCAACACCACAGTTCAAAAGCATCAATTCTTCAGTGCTCAGCCTTCTTCACAGTCCAACTCTCACATCCATACATGACTACTGGAAAAACCATAGCCTTGACTAGACAGACCTTTGTTGGCAAAGTAATGTCTCTGCTTTTCAATATGCTGTCTAGGTTGGTCATAACTTTAGGTGAAAGAATCAAACTGGACTACTTTCTCACACCATATCTAGACATAAACTCAAAATGGATGAAAGACTTAAATGTAATACCAAAACCCATAAAACTGATAGAAGAAAACATAGGCAGTGTGCTGTTTCACATTAGCCTTAATATTTTCTGAATCTGTCTCTTCAGGCAAGAGAAACAAAGTAAACAAGTGAGACTACATCCAACTAAAAAGTACTGTACAGAGAAAGGAACTAACAACAAAATAAAAAGGCCACTTATTGAATAGGGGAAGATACTTGGAAATGATATATCTGGTAAGGAGTAATATCCAAAATATGCAAAGAATTCTTACATATCAACACCCAATTTTTAAAAGGGCAGAGGACCTGAATAGACATTTTTCCAAAGAAGACATATAGAATGTGGACTCTAGAGTGAGACCACAGTTCAAATTGCCATGAGTGATGACCTTGGGCAATTCCAAAAAGCAAGGATAATTCTACCCTCAGGATGGTGATGTTGAAAGGAATAGAGAGGAAATATAAAGGCCAGCCCCTTAGCTGACCCATCTGGGCACTCTGATCAGTCTTGGCAGCAGAATGCTAGAGAAAAAGAAACAATAGGAAGTCCTTTGAACAAAACACTTACTTGAAGGAAGAGCTAAAAGCTCCATTTTCTGGACACCTCATAAGCACCCCTGAATTTTAATACAACATGAGGAAGCAGATGGCTCAGACGGTAAAGAATCTGCCTGGAATGCAGGAGACCCGGGTTCAGTCCCTGAGGCATGAAGATCCCCTGGAGAATGGAATGGCAACCCACTCCAGTATTCTTTCCAGGAGAATTCCATGGACAGAAGAGCCTGGCAGGCTACAGTCCATGGGGTTGCAAAGAGTTGGACACGACTGAGCGACTAACACTTTCTTTCACTTTCCTCCAAACTTCATTTAGACTGAATTTTCACCACCTTACAAAAGAAGGTTTTGGAACCTGATTTAAGTTTCTTTTTCAAAATAATGTTAAGTTTCTTGTGACTACATATCATAGAGCAAATTTCCACTTGTCATGACTATATAGAGCTTTTATTACAACTCTAATTAGTTCTTACTATGTATGGTGAGTTCAGTCATTCTAAGTTGATCCTTTTTTATTCTTTTTGAGTTAAAAGAATCCCCTCCACATGTTGCACGTGGGTGCTTCGCACACTTTTAATATGTGGCAACCACAGAGACTTGCTTGCAATGCAGTTCTAATTCAGTAGGTATGGAGTGTGGTCAAAGACTCCGTATTTTACAGTTTCCCAGGTTATGTTGATACTGCTGATCCATGGACCACATTGTGAATATCAAGACTGTAGAGGACATCTCTGGAGTAGTGATGTCTAATTAACCACCCTATTAAAAATTCTGGTGCCAAGAACCAGTTTATTTCATAAGCAGCCAATACTCCCCAACTCTTCATCAAGGGTATTTTTAGGATTCTCTTTCTACAAGTCTTTGCCTCTATACTTTGAGGCCTTAACTAAAGAAATATCGAGCTCCTCAAAGAGGAGAACCAGCACTCTCATCTCTAAAGTCTTAATGACACCATGCACATTTTAGGCTTTTGTAAATACTTGATGAATTAAGCACTAAAATGAAACATGAAGACCTGCTGGACAATTTAGAGCAGTGTAAAGCCAGTCCACGAGGGTTTCCTGGAGGAAGAGACCTTCAAGAGATACAGTAATGAGAAAAACTCCAGATCCAAGGAGAATAGGCTACTTCTTTGTAACTTTTTCACCCTCCAGAAAGCAATCTTCAATCACCACTTCACTTACCTCCCCTGTCAAGACAAACTTGAGCTTAAAAAACAATGACAATACATCCACTGTCCTCTAAATATATAAAATATGCAGCCGTCAGTTCAACATGATATTTAATCCTTCAGAATTGAGGCACATAGAAAGTCAACCCATAAATTTCTTAGAAAGCTTTGTTTCTGCTGAGTATATCATGTCTTCCAAAAAATAATAATATATAAAAGCCAGAGAACAAATGACCTTGGTTCTACCCCAACACCCTGTGCGCAGTGTCTTATTTCTAAGGTAAGCTGGATTCTTTCCACTTCACTACAGAAAGAGGATGGATTTTCTCTACAAATTCAGTGAACTTCATCCCTCCCAACTGGGCTTGACTCCTATGTCTGCGTGCTTTTGGTTTCATAGCCAGTTAGACATTTAACAAGTACAATAGCAATTTGATGCTGCAGCCTCCTGATTCCCAGACTATGCTACCACCGCTGCTCTCCAGCCACCCAGCCACTCTTGAGATGTGTAAAGCAGCATGATGAGATGTCTGGCAGGTTCCTGTCTGCCAGAATGGCTCTTACACACAGGAAGTGCAAACAGGAAATTCTGTCAGGCTTCTCAATTGGCAGAAACCTTAACCGAGACATCTCTCTCTCTTAGACTTGCTTTCATCACTGTGGTTGGTTCCACTGTCTGCCCCTGTTTTTTTTTATTTTTATTTGAAGCTATTAATAAATGATGAAGAATGTAAGCAATCTGCCCTGGTGAGCAGCAAAGCTGCCCAGATATTCACTGATTCACCAAACATTTATTCAGCACCTTCTAAGCCAGGCTCTGAGAAAAAAGAGCTACTTGAAAAATGATCATTAAAAGATGAACCCACTACAGACCTCCTCTTTGACAACCAAAGGATCTAGGGGTTCAAAATTCTAGCTGATGGGGCTCAAACCTGCAAATTTTGAACTCCTCAAACAAGAGAAAATTCCAGAGAAAATTCCATGGTGCCCTGGATCATGGTAAATTTCCTAATCCCTGAGCCTCAGCAGATGTTAATAAATGGTGGGTAAATTCAGGAATGGCTGGCTGTCAGGTAAAGGTCTTAGAAGGTGGGACTCTTCACAGAGAAGTTTCCAGAAATTAGGTTTGGAAGATATAACTAAGGCAGGACAAGTGTCTACCTTGGAGCCACCTTATCAGAGTTTAGAGAATGTATGTTTTCTATTGTCACATAACAAATTAATATAAATTAGTGTCTGAATTATTATCTCACAGTTGTGTGGATCACAACTCCAGAGCCAGTATGGCTGGAATCTCTGCTCTGGGTCTCATGGAGTCAGCCAAGCTGAGTTATTTCTGGAAGCTCTGGGGGGAAATGCACCTCTCAGTTCATTCAGATCCCCATTTCTTCGCTGGCTCTCAGCTCCTCAGGACCACCTACATTCCCTGCCAGTGGTTCCACACATCTGCAAAGCCAGCAGTGGAAAAGTACTCCTACCTCCCACCTATCTTGTGATCTGATCTCTGACATGCCCTGTATCTGACTCCTAGACCTAGATTTAAAGGGTCTTGTGACTTGATTAAGCCCATGCAGGAAATCTCCCTATTTTAAGGTCAACCGATTTGGGAACTTAATTACTTCTGCAAAATCCCTTCATGCAATGCCTTGATTAGTGTTTGACTGAATAAGTGGGAGCAGATGTATGTACACAGGGGGTCAGGAATTCCAGGAGCCATCTCAGATTTCTGCCTACCCCAGGGCAGCGGGGGAAAGGCGGGTAGAGCCAAAGTGACTTCCTGAGGATCGCAGTTTGTACAATCTCCCTCCTACCCAAGGGCAGCAGCCACCACTGGGGAATTTCAGTTCCTTCACTTTCGAAGCAGTTCCTCCTAGGTGGCTCAGCGGTAAAGAATCTGTCAATGCAGGAGACATGGCTTCGATCCCTGGGTAGGAAAGATCCCCTGGAGGAGGATGTGGCAACCCACTCCAGTATGCTTGCCTAAACAACATGAAGCCACTCACAGCCACTGTGTTCCCAGACCAAAATAAAAAATACGGGTATGCAAAGTCCCTGATCTCAGGGAGCCCCGAGAATAGTTGGGTGACAACACCTGTGATGCCATCTGAGAAATGGGGCCTCAGATGGCTCATTATTCATAGGAAGGTCAGTGTAGGAAGGCTTCAAGGAAGAAGTAGGGACTTGAAATTGTCACTGAAGAATGAGTACACTGAAGAATGACCACTGCACAATGGAAATAAGTTGGAACACAAGTTCCCAACCTCCAGGATCCAATGCCTGATGATCTGAGGAGAAGCTGATGTAATAATAATAGAAATAAAGTACACAATAAATGTAATGCACTTGAATCACCCTGAAACCATCCCCCTATAGGTCTGTGGGAAGAAATGTCTTCTATGAAATTGGTACTTGGTGCCAAAAAGGTTGGGGACCACTGAGTCAGAGTGACTATGACCGAGCCAGCTCCTAACCAGAGCCTATGTGATATGGGGGCAGTTGGCACTGCCATGCTGGGGACACGTGAGGAGCTGAATGGAAGCAGAGTCATTCTCTGGCCATAGAAGGCTGCAGTGATAGCAAGACTTGGACAAGCCAAGAGCCAGGGACATGGATAATGGCAGGAAGAACTAACTGGCATCAGCTGCTCTTCCAGGACTGTGTTCCCACGAAGGATTGTCTCTTTTCTACTCTGGGAACATGACCAGGCCTGTATTTTGACTTCAACTGCCGTGTGACAAATGCTATCACCCTAGGAGCAGCAGCACATCTCTAACTATGCATCTTTACCCCTTCAAGCCCTTCACTGACTTCCAAGGAGACATGGCAAACCCCTTAGCTATGGTCTTATCTGGAACAAGCTGCGTGGTAGTAGATCTCGTGCACCAGACTGGGCTGGTTACATGGCAAAGGGAGAGCTACAGAGTTTAGCCATCCTTCTGCACCCTCCTGAAGGCTTAAAAGACAACTGCCTCATCAAAAGGTTAAGAAGTCCAGCTTCTGGGCTCAGAACTAAAAACAATACCTTTGGACAAGGCAGCACTTGCTTCTTAATTCCCCTGGGGTGGCAAGCCCTCTGGTTAAGATTTGAGGGAGATAGGTACAAACAAATGCAATTAAGGGGGAAATAAAAACATTGGTTAGCGACTTCCCTGGTGGTCCAGTAGTTAAGAATCCGCCTTCCAGTGCAGGGGATGTGAGTTTGATTCCTGTCCGGGGAACTAAGATCCTGCATGCCACAGAGAAACTAAGCCCACACTGTGACTGCTGAGCCTATGCCCGCTTGCTGCAACGACAGAAACCCACACACCACAATGAAAGATCCCACATTCAACAGCGACCCATGTGCTCCAACTAAGATCTGACACAGCTAAATAATAACAAATATTTTTTTCAAAAAAAACACATTGATTGAATACTTTTAAAATATTTCCCCCACTTCATCCTCGTTCCATTACCCTCAGGACTCTCTTACCAACAAGTGGTGAAAGGGCCTGCTAAGAAGTAATTTTTCAAGGTGTCTTATTCCATTATCATCCGGTTAAACAGAGTGTAACAAGGACTGTTAAACAGCACCCTAATCACTTTCACTGTAAGGTAACTCTTGGCAGGTACATATGGTGAACGCTGACATTTAAGGGCTGATTAACACAGACTGTTCCTTGGCTCAAGAGAGATAAAATCTTTAATGTCCTCCACAATGTCTTTACTTTTCAGAGACCTGGGCCAAATCAGATCCCTTTCAAGAGAGCATCTTGGGATTCCCTGGTGTTTCAGTGGGAAAGAATCCCCCTGCCAATGCAGGAGACACAGGTTCGATACCTGGTCCAGGAAGATCCCACGTGCCTTACAGTAAGCCCGTGTACCACAACCACTGAGCCTATGCTCTAGAGCCTGAGAACCACAACTACTGAAGGCTGCAAGCCCTAAAGCCCATGCTCTGCAACAAGAGAAGCCACTGCAATGAGAAGCCACCACACCATGATGAAGAGCAGCTCCTACTGTCTGCAACTAGAGAAAAACCCACACAGCAACAAAGACCCAGCACAGTCAAAATTAAATTTTAAAAAAGTTTTTAAAGAAAAATGAGTCCTAAAAAAAAAAAAAAAAAGAGCACCTTTAGGTTTGGACTAATCCCCAAAATTGTGAGGAATGATAAATTTCCAGAGGAATGCATGCCCAAGGGTAAATAGAACATCATTTCCAATCCCAAGCTCAGGAGCATTTAAGTATTTATTCAGTCAACAATTTTCCATTGAACATCTGCTGTGTCTGGAGAAGGCAATGGCATCCCACTCCAGTACTCTTGCCTGGAAAATCCCATGGACAGAGGAGCCTGGTGGGCTACAGTCCATGGGGTCGCGAAGAGACGGACATGACTGAGTGACTTCACTTCACTTCTTCTACTGTGTGCCAGGCATTACACACAGTGGAAAGTAAAGAACAGCTCCTGCCCTCAAGGAATGAGAGGGAAAGCAGACATCAATCAAATGATTTCACCACTAAATGTAAAATTACAACTATTGAGTCCTGTTTCAAGGGAGGTTTAATCAAGTCAAGGAGGATGGGCCATGCTTCCCAGGAGAGATCTGAAAATGCTAATTTGGTGAAGGGGCTGGCAGGTTGAGGTAGAGCATGGAGCAAGGCAAAAAAGCATTTCAGGCAAAGCAAACAACACATGCTAAGACCAGATGGTGACAGCGAGTGAGCCTGGCCATGGTCCACTGAAGAACTGGAGGAGGGTCCTGGGGCAGAGCAATTAAGTGGTGTTATGGGCTGAACTGTGCCCCCCAAATTCATGGGGTAAAGCCCTAACCCCAAAACGTGACAACGTCTGGAGACAGAGCCTTTAGGGAAATAATTAAGGTTAAACGGGATCAGATGTGCTGGGCTCTAATCCAGTTAGACTAGCTTCCCTATCAGAAAAGGAAACCGTACCAGAGATCTCTGTCCCTGTTCCCACCAAACAAGGGCCTATGAAGACTCCGTGAGAAGGCTGCTATTTACAAACCAAAGAAGTAGGCTCACCAGAAACCATCCCTGCCATGTCCTGGCTCTCCAATTTCTAGCTTCCAGAACTATGAGAAAATAAATGTCTGCTGTTTAAGCCACGCCACCTGTGGTATTTTGTCATGACACTGCAGCTGACTAACACAACCAGAGAAACACACCCCATGAAGCTGAAGGAGCAGCTAACCATGAGGTCCTTGTGTTAAGGATTTTGATTTGCGACCTTGGAGCCATGGGAAGCCACTAAGGGACCTGAACATATGCAGCTGGGAACGACTGCATCAGTGGGACCCAGCGGCTGCAGCAGGGTCTCCCTAGCCAAGGGTCAATGCAGACGCTCCTCCAGTGGTGACAAACGCAGTCAAGGTCCCTCAAAGTGGAAAACGGACTCCAGGAGCTCAAGCTCTTTGAAGGTCCCTGCAAACGAAGGTGCCAGCAGCAAGCAGGGCCCAGGTGAGGCTGAGCACATTGATTTACAAGAACTCACAGTGGCAGGTGACCAGCCTTATCTCCAGTGTTTAGTATGCAGCCAAGGAGTAGAAGCAGAGAGTCAGCTGGGTCATCCCAGGGCTGCAGATCATCAGGGGAGGTGGATAGAAGGAAAAGGTGGAGAGAGATGACAGTGTCATCCAAGCGGTGGGTCAGAGGAACTTGCCTAGGGGGGCGAGACAGGGCTCCTTGACACCCAATTCAATATACTTGCTCTGTGCCATCTCTACACGCAAAAAGCCTTTTATTCTGAGTGGTTTTAGCATTAATAAGCTGAATGCACTGCTCAGTGAAGGCCTCCGCTGTCTTATTACACTTTGCGCCCAAGAAGTATGCAATGAAGACAGATGAACAGACTTGCTAATGAATGGGGACTGGGCTTCCAATAGTCCCTTCCACAGGAACGATGCATCTCTCCAACAGAGAAATGAAATCATTGAAGCAGCCTGATTATAAAACTAAAATAGCATCATTATGTCTGTCTGCCAGGGTGATCGCAGAACACTGGGAATTTATGACAGACATCACAAATAGAAAAATAAACATGAAACGCCATTTATTACAGCCACATCCACCCCAGTGAAGGGAGGAGGTCGGAATTTGAATTCTTGAGGCAAAACTCTTTTTTTCTTGAAATATCCAAACATTTGAGTCAAAATAATCTCTCACATTAAAAATGTCACTAATTTAATTTTGGTGATATTTCCCTGAGAGACTGAGTTGGCATAGCCCTTTATACATCAGAGAAAAAGTCTTTGCTAAGAAAATTAATGACACACACATGATTGTAAGACCAGAATTTAAACTAGTCAAGAAACAACTATTTAAATATTCTTCGGACACTTCAGAGTATTTTAAGGCATTCATTTCCATGTAATCAGTTGATACACACAAGGCTATAGAGATTGATTTTTCAATTAATTATATTTCTGCGTATGGTCTGCACATAGGGTGCAGAATTTCATGAAGTCAATGAAAGGAAAGCTGCAGAAACACAGGAATCAAATGACAAGCCACTGACAAACGAAGGTTTAGCCGAATTAGACCAGTTAATCCTAAAAGGAGGGGAAATTGACAAAGATGATGCGAGGACAGGAGCTTCAATGAGGGTGAATTAAACAGCAAAGAATTAAGAGAAGCTCTTGGGAGAAAGCTTTCTTTATAAGCTTCCTGTTCTAGAAAATCAAACACAATGGCCATCAAACCTCTTCTGTCAGAAAAATTACATCCTCCAAAAAGCATTTGTTTCATTCTGAAAAAAAAGTTATTATAAGAATTCACATATGATTAGAAGCTACATATAATAAAATATGACTAATTTCATAATTTTCACTGCTGTTTTTCACAATGACGTCCCAATAAAACCTCTTTTCATGGGAAATTTTGGACTCCATTTTATTTTTTTAATTGGATGATAATCATTTTGCAATGTTGTGTTGATGTGTGCTGTACAATGCAAATCAGTCATAATTATATATATAATTATTTTATTTTAAATATATATATATATATCTCTCCCCCTCCCACCCCCGAGCCTCCTTCCCTCTGGACTCCAGCCATTGTCAACATCTCAGCTTCCTCCATCTCTCCTATGAATACATGACTTTGACCTCATATCTGGGGTCTTAAGACTCAGAGGATATGATTCTGATCTCCTCCCTGCTTCTCTCTGACCCACCCACAAATACTCAAACACGCATCAGTTTTCTTTTCAGAATAGTTCAGTACAACGGCAACTCTCAATTTTTTTTTCCATCTAATACACATGATGGACAAAGTCTATATTCAACATATCCCCCACAATCAACCCAAACTGATGTGCAATTCCATCACTCTCTGCAGTTCCTTCCCTTTCCCTCTGACTCAGGAGAGCAAACCAGAATTTTTAAAAAATAAATAAATAAACTGTACTTATTACAGAGTCCCGGTGGCTAAGACTGTAAAGAATCCACCTACAATTCAGGAGACCAAGGTTCAATCCCTGGGTGGGGAAGATCCCCTGGAGAAGGGAATGGCTACCTACTCCAGTATTCTTGCCTGGAGAATTCCATGGACAAAGTCTGGCAGGCCACAGTCCATGGTGTCACAGAGAGTCAGACACAACTGAGCTACTAACAACACCAGCCTCCATGATGTTTAATTTTTTAATTTCACAATTATCGGTAAAAAAAAAAAAATTCATAACTATCTTTGAAAGACAATCATAAACTTACAGATCCTTAGAAAGTAGCCGTAACTGAGTCCCAATCACTTTATGCTCTTGGAAGCTACCAATTACAATGCTTCTTTTAAAATACTCTTATTTCACTTTGAGTGGGTGACATCTGACAGCAAGCCACATGTACAATAAACACAAACATGAACGTCTGTGGACCAGGCATTGCACAGAACTCCAAGTGAGTGTTCAGAAAGACAAGATGGAAGGTCTGGGAAACCCTCTTGAAAGGAAGGCTCATTTTGCATATTCTCAACAGCCAAGGTATAGAGAGAAAAATGTACCAGCTCCTTGCTATCTTGGCATGGGACAAGTTATATTAGCAGTGACCATACAGAAAGAAATATGTCTAGAATTGATTTCTTACTGAGCTGACAGGAGGCAAGAAGGGACACTCATGTGTCCAGAAATGTGCATTTTCACATTATTATTGTTCTCTCCTGCAAATTGCTTGAGAGCTAGGAGGTGTCTCAGCATCTCTTTCTTGTTTGGATATCCCAATTTATTTTCATTATTCACCAGCCAAGAACCTCAGCTAGACTGAGGCACAATAGCAAAGGATGCAGAAAGGAAAAATTAATAACATTTTCTACATAGACTTCCTCATCTTGAGTAGATTTATGAATTTCCCTTCTGTTATGCAGAAGTTAGCATTTTTTAACAACGGGAGGAGAAAATCCTTAATGGTTTTTTTTATTGCCTCCAGAGCTCCAAAAACATCTTGCGCTGTGTTGTCATTTACATTTCACATTAAATGCAAAAGATGTTTGAAATGAGCAAATATTTGTTTTAATTTGATACATCTGTTAACTGAAGTGCTAAAAAGACAGCTAAATCACTATATTAAATTCAGCGATTTGTAAACAATTTATATTTTCATTTGTCCTGGGTTAAAAATGCCCCCAAAACATACGTTTTATGAAACCCACAAAGTAAATTGCATTGTATCAATCTGATAGATGTAGACCATGATTCCTTCCTCTTCATTCCATTAATTTATTTCCTAACTTGAGTTAATTAGTGAGGATCCTATTTTCAAAAGCTCTTTGAAATTCATTGGGAGAAGGGGACATTTGCAAGAACTGCTCTGCAAACCTACTGCAGAGGCAACAGGCTAAATACAAATGGTAAATTCCCCCAAGACATTACCACACATTGAGCACCTAATTGCGATTCAACAATCTATGCAGGGAACACAGTGGGTGATTAATACATAGTTGTTACAAGAAACGGGGAGACAAGGAGAAGGAAAGAATGAGGGCAGCAGAGAGAACAGACCCATCCTCAGCAATTAGTAACTGGATGAGATGATCTCCAAGTTCCTATTTGTCTCTCCCTAAAAGTCTGGGACGTTCTGATTTCATGTCTGAATGGAGACAGAACTTCAACTCGGAGACTGACATTGACTTGGAACAATACCCACTAGGAGAAGAACAGACATCTACTGAGAGAAATTTTTTTAAAAATTAATAAAAAGAGATTGGTACGATAGAGAACAAAGAGAAATTAATTATTTTTGTTCTTGGTCAAATGGAGTCTTACTTCCCAAATTAGAGTGGGAGGTAATGTCCTGTACTCAAAAAAGGAAAAAAGGAAATTTCTTCACGCTAAAGTATGAGTTACTGCTAGCAGTTTAAGACATGCCTAAAGGTATATGGGGGAAGAAAGAACTAGTCTTTCAATAGATATTCAAACAAATCCAATGTCTTGTTTCTTCCTGGAATATTTTGGGCAGAAGCCAGTGGGTAAGAGAGATTGAGTCGGGTTGGGTGCCCTCCCTAAGTCCCTGGACGATGTCACCCAATACAGACGCCTTACTCCAGTTTCCAGAAGTTCTGCTTTATTTCATTTTCCCTTCCCCTTGAGCTTATGAACAAGCCACAGGAAACCACTTATTTCCCTGCCCTTGTAATAACAGAGAAACAAATCTTGACTCTTTATTAGATCTGCTTCTTTTACTTTAACATATGTATTCTATCACTTTCGCTACAAGAATGTTGCCTATAGCATGAAATATACAGGATGGACCACTCTCAAGGCTCTATGTTTAAAGACAAAACGTTTTCCCATTCATATAGAGATAAAGAGTTGCAGAACAGAATAACATTCATCTTATTGCAGGTTTATAGGAACATCATAATCTTACCAAACTTACCTGTACATACAGCTGCAAAAACAAAGTCTTACTAAACAAAGAAGCTTGCAACAACCAACCATATCCCTTCCCTTTTAACAAAGAAGTTTGAATTCTAACTCAGGTAAGATGTTTCTATGGGACACTAGTCCACCATCTATTCAGTCTGCTGGCTTTCCAAATAAAGTTGCTATTCCTTGTCCCAACAACTTGTCTCTCAATTTATTGGCCTGTCATGTGGTGAGTGATAGGCAACTCGGAAACACCCCAGAGAAACAAGGTTAAAATCTGGGAGCTGCACTTAAGTGCATTTGAACTAGGTTCTCTCTAAGCCTGAAATTCCTCTTCTATGAAATGGAAATATGTCAAAAGCACAGCCCCTGATGCAGAATCAGGCATCCTCAACACGCAAACTCCCTTCTCTGATTTTGCACAGCTACAATAAGATCAGGTCCACTGTACAGACACAGTGGAAGCCAGGGGTAGGGCTGGGCCAAAACCCAGTTCTTGTCATCCCTCTTCAAGTGCCTTCCATCTTTCTTTCTTGTCTAACTTTCACCCTGGAACCTGTTTCTCAGGTTTCCCACACCAAAACAAACAGCACCATGATTTATTCCTCCTCGGATGCCACACTGGAGAGGGGACTGGGGAGAAAGGGAAACATTTGTTCCATCAACTCCCCCTTGACTCACACTCACACACTCACAAGGATATCTTTTTCTCCTTTCTGCTAAAAAATATTTTGAAAGACCCTTTGCTGCATACACTTTGTGTGTTTCTGGGAAAGCCCAGTCTCTCAAAGGGTGGCCACCAGGACTCTCTTCTAAGGTCTTGGAGGGCTACTGATCATGGGCCCCTTCCCTTCCTGGCACACAGAAGGATCTGACTCAAAATAGTTGCATCACAACAAAAGTTTGGGAAACAAACCAAGTTCTCTGCATGGAAATTGGGTATCAAACAAGTTGCAGGAAATCTGGGAAGCCAGATTTCCTGCTTCAGACAAACAAGCCAGCCCGCTCCCGCTATGTTTCTATGCTCTGATAACAAACAGACCCACCACGACGAACACTCAAGCACTACCCAGAGAAGTGGGTGTCTGAGAGCTCCACTTTCTTAAGACTTGGGTAGGAAACCACTTTGGGGGAACAAAGTCGCAGCCTGGAGAGTGTATTCCTGACAGCCTTGTTTCTGAGAAGGAGGACAAAAATGGGAACACAGTTCAATTGCCTGAGAAAGGTTGCCCCGGGGTTAAGATGGGCTAGATAAGGATGCTCCCTTCCAGCCCTGCAGAACTTGGTCCTTCTCAGAGGACTTGCACCTGTCCTGAGTTACCTAGTTCAACCCTCACGTTTCTCAGTATTATCATCGCCATTTTACCTAAGCTGTCGGCCAGCTGTGACTCGGCCAGCAGTCACAGAGCTGCCACTGCTGAACGTACCTAGACTTTCTGACTTCTGGTCAAGTGCTCTTCTGATCATAACCCCAGTCTCCAAAACAGAGAGAAGAAGCATCCAGAGGCTTATATCCCTGCCTCTTCAACCTCAATGAACTTAGGTTCACACTTGTAAGGCAAGGCTTGGGTTAAGAGGACCTTGGGGGCAGTGGTGGGGTGGGGGTGAGGTCTGCTCCCAGGAGGCCCTGCACCCCGTACTCACTCAGGAAGATGATGGTCTGCCTCCGGGCGCTCCTGCTCTCCTGGCTCTCCAACTTCCTCAGCTGCAGCTGCTGCCCCTGGGCAGCCAGGGTGCCCTGCTTACTCCTCCTAAGCACCTGCATCATGCTCCAGCACATGAAGGCCACGGAGACCAGGACCACAAGGTAGACCACAAAGGCACTGAAGATGCTGGACTGGAACACTGTCCAGCGGCTGGACAGATTGGTACAGATAGACATGTTGGAGCTCTCCGGTTGCTCCTGGTGGCGTGTGCGGGAGCGGTTGCAAATGAGTCCCCGGTGACTGGGCACGTTCACCAAGGGGTACTCAACTCCCATGGCAAAAAGCAAAGGCAGCGCCACTAGGGCGGAGGTGACCCAGACGAAGCCAATCAGCAGTTTCACCTGGCAGGGCCCCGACATGGCCTTATACCTGAAGGGGTGGCAGATGGCGATGTAGCGCTCAAAGCTGAGGGTCAGCACGTGCAGCAGAGTGGCATAGCTGCAAGCCTCAAAGAGGAATGTGTGCACCTTGCAGGACACGGTGTAGCTGGGTGTGGTCAGGGGGTTCCAGATGATGCTGTAGAACTCCATGGGCATGCCGATGAGGAAGACCAGGATGTCGGAGCAAGCCAGGCTTACCATATGATCTGTCACCTCCTTCTGCAGGTAGCCTTTCTTCTGTAGCACCTGGGTGACCCGAATGGTGACACTGTTCCCCAGGATGCCCACCACGAAGATAACCAGGTACACCAGGATGAGGGTGATTTTGATCCAGGTGGCCACTTCGAATTCGGGAACGTGGCTGTGATCAATGACCTGGGAGCAGTCCCTGCTGGGGTGGCTTGGGGAAGCCATGAGGAAGGCAGTCAGCCAGGCAACCGGGTCCAAAGACCTTCTCAACTTCCCTTCCTCCTCCCTGCGGAGCCCAAAGTTCTCAGCTGCAACTCACCGGAGTGGGCGCAGGGCTTTCTCTAGCTCACCTGGAAAAAGTGATTTGGGATTTCAGGTGCTTTTATGGAAACTTCCTGGGGCAGCCCAAGCTAGCCGAACCGGAGGCGCTTAGGGGTGGGGTTTGAGGGGGTGGTGACTGGGCGAGGCGTGGTGAGCTCAGAGGAAGGAGGTTCCAGACTCGCTGCAGCCAGTCAGCCCACAGCCGCCAGCTCGCAGCCCCTTCCCCTGCAGGTTCCCGGCGCTATGTTCGGCTTCTCTCCGGCTCCCCTCCAAGCCACCTGGCCTTTACTGGTCAAACCCACCCTCCGGGAGCACGGTTTCCCGTGCAGAGAGGCTGGAGGCTGGGTGGTAAGCGATTAATCATTAACTATCGCCGCCTGCGCTCCCGGCCCCGCAGATCCACCCAGCAGGGGTTTGACTCAGCACCAGGCACTGTCCCGAACTTGGCTCGGGAGCACGGGGCGACGGCTGGCCCCACCTTCCCCGCCGCCCAAGCGGCCACCACCGAGTTAGCGTTGCCTTCTGGGCGCACGCGCATCCCAGCCCCGGGAGGCGCAGCCCGGGGGGAAACTGGAATGCGCTCCTGGACTTAGAGTCCCCGGCTAAGGCCCAGAAAGACCGGCTGCCCCCTCCTGCCTTGGGATCCCCTTCAAAGGTTGGGCCGCCACCACCACCAGATTGGGGGGCCGGACCCAGGCGCCGTCCAGTTGGCGGGGGCCCCCGGAGCAGCCAGCAAGCGCACGCTCTTTGGTGCCCAGCCGTCGAGCCCTGGGGTGTGCTGACAGTGAACGGTCAGGCTATGCCTGGCTGGAGCTGCTGCCCCAGGAAGTCTAATAAGGTCGTCATAGAATCCCTGCCTTTGCTGCAAAGCCTCTCGGCGGCGTTTGCACAGGGCCTGCTTCGCGTCCCTGCCTAGAGTCCCGGGGAACGAGCGCCAGGTTCCTTCCTTAAGTTTCACTCTGCTGCCCAGGCTCCTCCCCAGGCAGCGGCGGCGGGGAATCTCTAACTGGGGACGTGTAGATGCATAAGGATGGCGCCATCCACCGGGCGCTTCTGGCAGGAAGCGCGTCCTCAGTCCTCCTCCGAGGGAGCTGCGACCGGGACATCTAGGGCAGCAGGAGGGGTAAACATGACATTAAGAATCATGACGTTTTCCCTCTTCTCGGAGAGGAAAACCTTTCCGAGATTTTAATGGACCCATCTTCCTCTTCTAATTCTAAAATCCGAAGGAAGGCTGCCGCGCGCGGGGGTGGGGTGAGGAGGTGGGGGTGTCTGGTGTTGGCGGGGAGGCTTTCCTATGCATTGTAGAATATTTAGCATCCCCAGGTCTCCTGCACCCCACACCCAACCGTCACCCAACAAGGACAGCCAGGATGTCTCCAGATGTTGCCAGTTGTCCTCTGAGGAAGCAGAACTGGCCCAGGTGGAGAGCCACTGCCTTGAAGAAAGAAAACAGATCCTCTTTATCTGTTCATCCTGAGGGCCTAGCATAGACCTGTCCAAAAGAGAATCCTTAAATTATCACAGATTTTATTTTCTTGGGCTCCAAAATCACTCTGGACAGTGACTGCTGCCATGAAAGTTATGACAAACCTAGTGAAGTGAAGTACCCAAGTCGTGTCCGACTCTTTGCGACCCCATGGACTGTAGCCTACCAGGCTCCGCCATCCATGGGATTTTCCAGGCAAGAATACTGGAGTGGGTTGCCATTTCCTTCTCTAGGAGATCTTCCCAACCCAGGGATTGAACCCTGATCTAGCATCTGCCTGCAATGTGGGAGACCCAGGTTCGATCCCTGAGTCAGGAAAATCCCCTGGAGAAGGAAATGGCAACCCACTCCAGTATTCTCGCCTGGAAAATCCCATGGACGGAGGAGTCTGGTAGGCTATAGTCCACTGGGTCGCAAAGAGTCGGACATGACTGAGCGACAAACCTAGGCAGCATATTAAAAAGCAAAGACATCACTTTGCTGACAAAGCTATTTTTTTTCCAGTAGTCATTTATGGATGTGAGAGTTGGACCATAAAGAAGGCTGAGCGCAGAAGAATTGATGCTTCCAAACTGTGGTGCCGGAGAAGACTCTTGAGAATCCCTTGGACAGCAAGGAAATCAAACCAGTCAATCGTAAAGGAAATAAACCCTGAATACTCAATGGAAGGACTGATGCTGAAGCTGAAGCTCCAATACTTTGGCCACCTGATGCAAAGAGCCAACTCAGTGGAAAAGACCCTGATGCTGGGAAAGATTGAGAGCAGGAGAGGAGGGCAACAGAGAATAAGATGGTTGGATGGCATCACCAATTCAATGGACATGAGTTTGAGCAAACTCCAGGAGATGATGAAGGACACGGAAGCCTAGTGTGATGCAGTCCATGGGGTTGCAAAGAGTCGGACATGACTTAGTGACTGAACAACAACAAAATTATCATAACCACCACCCTATGATGTGACCATTTTAAAGATGAAGAAACAGGTGTCCAGAGGAATAGATGCTTCCCCTCAAGGCCATAAGAGAGTGAGTAAGGGAGTTGAAAATGAACCCAGATCTATCAAACCCTGAACAGACCTACACTCCTAACAGGGAGGGAATTCTGGGAGCACAGAGGTGCTCAGAAACTGAGTTGGGAACAATACATATAGAGAAACAGGGACTTTATTTTCTGAAGTCAAACCTGGGCAGGTGGGCTGAAAACCTCAGGGAGTATTTGATTTTGACATTGTCTCAGAGAAAAGAAAAAAGTTGTATGGACATTGGATCTTTACAGTTAGCACCTTATGTGGCTAGAGTTTTGTTTCGTTTCCCTTCTCTGTTATATTACAAGCTCTGAGACCATGAACTCTACCTTTTCCCTCTCTGACACTTCTCTACAAAGCCCTAAATAGTATGTTTTGTTGACCCCTTTTCCCTCTATGATTTATGCTATTTGACCTACTTGCTGGCCCAGAAACTCTTAACTCACTTCCTCATTGGTGAGCTGTGCTTGGTGAACATGACCTTCATGGCCTTACAGCTGTCCCACAAAGCTCACACACTGAGCAAGAATGGACTCTTGGAGCTTTGGTAACTACAGATTAGAATCCTGAATGGACTCCTCTGCAAAAGGCCCTGGTTATTTGCTGTCCCAGAGTGACTGAGAAAAAGGTCTGGAAGAACCCCGCCCTCCAACCACTGGTACCACCAGCACAGCAAACAAACATACTCACTTCTTTCTTCTCAAGAGAAAACAAGTTAGGAACCTCACAAGTATCCCTCAGTCCTGCTACTGATCCTGCCTTTGAAAAGTTCCTCTTGGTCATTCTTTGAGCTCCTTTCCATGATTCGTTTCTTTGAATCCTCACAAGGCTACTAGGTAGACGTTATTACCCCATTTTACAGATGAGGAAATTGAAGATCAGGAAAATTAAGTGACCAACCATTAAAGACTGGAGGCAGGCTTCCAACCCAGGTCTGCCTGGCACCACAGCCCTCTCTACTCTGGAAGGCTCTCTGTGCAGGACAAAACCGTGTCAGGCTGAATAGTGGCATTTTGGGGAGAGGAGCTTTTTCTAAGTCACCAGATACTTCTCCTCTCCCCAGCTCCAGCATGCCAGTCATCCAGCAGTGTATTTGATAATTCCAATTTGTTCTGCTCAGACAAAATTTCCATTATTGTTCAATTTCTTTCATCAATTTTTTCTTTCACAAAGTGTGAACAAGGATTACAAATGCATGGCCAAATGGTGAGAATCAAGCTAATTAAAATTCGTTCCTTACAGTAGAGATGGAAAATTGCATTTTGAACAAAGGTCCAGGATTATTGAATTTCCATTTCACCTTTGCTTTTCCTAAGACCAATTAAAAAGTGTATAATGTGCTCTCATTTGTTGATAAAAGACTGGTATAACACCTGGCCTGGCTCTGTGTAATCTGGATTTCTTATTAGCATATTGTATAGAAGGGAAATAGAAGAAAAATAATGAAAAGAGAGAGGAAAGAATACGTTAGGTACCCTTTGATATCTGCTCTACTCCAGGGTCATTCTGGGTCTACACTAACTTGTATTCACATTTTACACTTTCCAAGTGACCTTTTGGGTCACTTAGCCGAGTGGCTTTCACACTTTAAGCTCTAATTTTTATAATAAAATCTTACATTGGCAACCAAAGTTTAAAAAAAATACACACACTTATATATACATATATATTTATTTTTGTAAATTTAAATTTATTTTGTATACTCAAATTAACATTTACTCATATAAAATCAATCAATAACTTATACCCAAAAAAGTGAATAACACTTTGTTTACAAAGGTTCATGGTAAAATCACAGTGACTATACACTAAGTTATAAAGAGAACTTCAATAATTTTCAAAACTTATAAACAGTGTAGATAGCTTTATTAAGAATGCAGTACAACTAAAAAGTCATAACAGAACCAGGAAATTCCATCATCTCAAAAGAAAGCCAAAACGAAAATTATAAAGTATCGAAAAAACAATGACCACAAAGAGACTTGCCTATCAGAACCTGGAGAAAATAGCTATAGGAGCTCTCAGAGAAAAATTCATAGCCCTAACTAGTTATTCTAATAAACAGGAAAGCATAACAATAAAAGAGGTTATTAAAAGAATAAAATTAAGGAAAATAAGGAGTTAATAAAGATCAAAGGAAATGTGGAAGGACCAAATAGTAGAACTAGTAAATAATTCCCCCCCAAAAAAATTTTTTTAAGTAGGACTAATCATCAAGAATGACTAGTATCAGTCTGGCAGCCTGCATCTCCCACTCCCATAGCACAGGTGTGACCCTCAGAGAGGAGAAATGAGGTGAACCCTAGGACCACTCAAACTTGTTGCCTGAGGAACTTTGCAAACCATGGGCAAGAAGAGACTCCACGCAGAGCACAGTGGAGGCAGAGGCTGCCTTCCACTTCACCAAGCACACCACTGAAGGGACTGAGGGACATAGAAAGAGTTGCAGACATTGGTGCAGAGGTTCTCTTTAGTCCTTGGCCAGAATACTTGAGTGGACATGTGGAGGTGAAACTCCAGGAACTGGGCAAAGTATGATTACTGAGGGAAGAACAAATGCTGGGGCTGTAAGCCAGATAATTCTTGAGGTCCCAAATTGCTGTGAGATGCTGAAGTTCCAACCAATGAGTGAAGAAACCTCACTTAACCAACCCTGGAGGGGCCTGACCTTAGTAGAATTAAACTAGCCACAGAGCCAAGGATACTCTAGACCTGCCTTAACAAAGATACTGACCTGAGCTATCAAACAGGGTAGCCACTAGTCACCTGTAGCACATGACACTGGAAATATGTCTAATCCAACCTGGGATCTGGGGATGTGTTGTAAGCATAAAATATATACATTTCAAAGACTTTCTATGAAAAAAAAGAATGTAAATGTAATTATTTTTATATATTGACTTCATGTTGAAATGATATAATGGCTATAATGGGTTAAATAAACTATACTGTTAAAACTAATTTCACTAATTCAAAAGGATACATGCATCCCAATGTTCCTGCTGCTGCTGCTAAGTCGCTTCAGTCGTGTCCGACTCTGTGCGACCCCATAGACGGCAGCCCACCAGGCTCCCCCGTCCCTAGGATTCTCCAGGCAAGAACACTGGAGTGGGTTGCCATTTCCTTTTCCAATGCATGAAAGTGAAAAGTGAAAGTGAAGTCGCTCAGTCATGTCTGACTCTCAGCGACCCCATGGACTGCAGCCTACCAGGCTCCTCCGTCCATGGGATTTTCCAGGCAAGAGTACTGCAGTGGGGTGCCATTGCCCAATGTTCATAGCAGCATTATTTACAATTGGCAAGTTATAGAGCAACCTGAGTATCCATCAACAGATGAACAGAGAAGGAAGATGTGAGATACACACACACACACACACACACACACGCACACATACACACAGAGACATGGAATCCTACTCAGCCATTAAAAAGACTAAAATTTTGCCATTTGGAGCAATATGGGTGGACTTGGCATCAGGCTAAGTGAAACAGGTCAGACAGAGAAAGACAAATGCTGCACGATATCACATATATGTGGATTCTACAAACTACAACAAACTATTGATAAAACAAAAAAGAAACAGACTCACAGATATAGAAAACAAACGAGTGGTTGCCAGTGGGGAGAGGGAAGAGGGGACAGGCAATATAGGGGTAGGAGATTAAAAGGTACAAACTATTAGGTAGAAAACAAGCTACAAGGATATACTATGCTACATGGAGGATATCACTAATATTTTATAATAACTATAAATGGAGTATGATCTTGAAAATTGTGAAACACTATATTGTACACATGTTTTTTTATATAATACTATACACATCAACAATACTTCCAATTTTAAAAATAATAAAAGTAATTTCATCTTTCTTTTTACTTTTTAATGTGGCTATTAGAATATTTTAAATTTGATGTGGCTTATATTTGTGGTTTACAGGATACCTATGGGTTAGTATGCAAATATGGGCACAATAAAGGGCAGAAATGGTATGGACCTAACTGAAGCAAAAGATATTAAGAAGAGGTGGCAGGAATACACAGAAGAACAGTACAAAAAAGATCTTCATGACCCAGATAACCACGATGGTTTGATCACTCACCTAGAGCCAGATATCCTAGAACGTGAAGTCAAGTGGGCCCTACAAAGCATCACTACGAACAAAGCTAGTGGAGGTAATGGAATTCCAGTTGAGTTATTTCAAACCCTAAAACATGATGCTGTTAAAGTGCTGCACTCAATATGCCAGCAAATTTGGAAAACTCAGCAGTGGCCACAGGACTGGAAAAGGTCAGTTTTCATTCCAATCCCAAAGAAAGTCAAAGCCAAAGAATGTTCAAACTACCACACAATTGTACTCATCTCACACGGCAGCAAAGTAATGCTCAAAATTGTCCAAGCCAGGCTTCAACAGTACATGAACTGTGAAATTCCAGATGTTCAAGCTGGATTAGGAAAGGCAGAGGAACCAGAGATCAAATTGCCAACATCTGCTGGATCATTGAAAAAGCAAGAGAGTTCCAGGAAAACGTCTACTTCTGCTTTATTGACTATGCCAAAGCCTTTGACTGTGTGGATCACAACAAATTGTGGAAAATTCTTCAAGAGATGGGAATACCAGACCACCTGACCTGCCTTCTGAGAAATCTGTATGCAGGTCAAGAAGCAACAGTTAGAACCGGACATGGAACAACAGACTGGTTCCAAATTGGGAAAGGAGTATGTCAAGGCTGTATATATATGTCACCCTGCTTACTTAACTTATATGCAGAGTACATTATATGAAATGCCAGGCTGGATGAAGCACAAACTTGAATCAAGGTTTCCAGGAGAAATATCAATAACCTCAGATACGTAGATGACACCACCCTTATGGCAGAAAGCAAAGAAGAACTAAAGAGCCTCTTGATGAAAGTGAAAGAAGAGAGTGAAAAAGTTGGCTTAAAGCTCAACATTCAGAAAACTAAGATCATGGCATCTGGTCCCATCACTTCATGGCAAATAGATTGGGAAACAATGGAAATAGTGAGAGACTTTATTTTGGGGGGCTCCAAAATCACTGCAGATGGTGACTGCAGCCATGAAATTAAAAGACGCTTGCTCCTTGGAAGAAAAGCAATGGCCGACCTAGACAGCATATTAAAAAGCATAGACATTACTTTGCTGACCAAGGTCCATCTAGTCAAAGCTATGGTTTTTCCAGTAGTCATGTATGAATGTGAGAGTTGGACTATAAAGAAAGCTGAGCACAGAAGAAATGATGCTTTTGAACTGTGGTGTTGGAGAAGACTTGAGAGTCCCTTGGACTGCAAGGAGATCCAACCAGTCCATCCTAAAGAAGATCAGTCCTGGGTGTTCATTGGAAGGACTGATGCTGAAGCTGAAACTCCAATACTCTGGCCACCTGATGTGAAGAACTGACTCATTGGGAAAGACCCTGATGCTGTGAAAGATTGAAGGCAGGAGGAGAAGGGGATGACAGAGGTTGAGATGGTTGGATGGCATCACCGACTCGATGGACATGGGTTTGGGTAAATTCTGGGAGTTGGTGATGGACAGGGAGGCCTGTCATAATGCAGTCCATGGAGTCGCAGAGAGTCAGACACGACTGAGCAACTGAACTGAACTGAACTGATGCATTGGGAGACCCCCTGAAGAAGAAAATGGCAACCCACTCCAGTATTCTTGCCTGGGAAATCCCAAGGACAGAGGAGCCTGGCTGGCTACAGTCCATAGGGTCACAAGAGTCAATACAACTTAGTGACTAAACCACCACCACCACAAGAATATTTTAAATTTCATGTGGCTTGCATTTGTGGCTCACATGATACCTATGGAACTGTGATACTATAAACAGAAGCATATAATGAAACAAAAGACAAAATCCAAGAAAAAAATCCAAATACTTATAGAAATTTCATTTATGATAACAGTAACATTTCAAATCAGTAGGGACAGATTGTTCAGGAACTGGTATTGGGACAATAGATTTTTAAAAATAGGATTTTAAAAATCTTTATCATAATATAAGTTTAGGTAATATAAATTCCAGGTAGATCAAAGATTAAAATCTTTGGACTATAATCATTAAGAAAATCATTAAAGGACAGAATAAAACACCAGAGAATTTTAATATTTAAATTTTTTATCTTATGACATAAATGCTAGAAGCTATGAATAAAAAGGTTGATAAACTTTAATAAAAGCAAAGCTCCACAAGGGAAGGAATACTAGCCAATTTAAATGACAAATAACAAACCTACAGAAAATATATGCAATTGATGTTACACATTAATGAGTAATTTCCACAGTGACCCAAAACATACAAAAATATACATGCATGCTGTCTCTCAGTTGCGTCCAACTCTTTGTGACCCTACAGACTGCAGCACGCCAGGCTGCTCAGTCCATGTGACTTTCCAAGCAAGACACTGGAGTGGGTTACCATTTCCTCCTCCAGGGGATCTTCCCAACCCAGGGATCAAAGCTGTGTCTCCTGCACTGCAGGTGGATTCTTTACTACTGAGCCATCAGGGAAGCATAAAAATGTGCATTTTTCCCAAAGTTGATCTACAGAATCAATGTAACCCCCTCAAATTTCAAACAATTTTTTCTTTATAAACTTGGTAAGCTAATTCTAAAATTAAAAAATTTAAGAGACCCAAATCAGCAAGATACTCTGAGATGAGAGGACTTGGCTATACCATATATGAAGAGTTATTATAAAGCCACACTTCATAAAGCAGTATGGCTTTGACACTGCTGCTGCTGCTGCTGCTGCTAAGTCGCTTCAGTCGTGTCCGACTCTGTGCGACCCCATAGACGGCAGCCCACCAGGCTCCCCCATCCCTGGGATTCTCCAGGCAAGAACACTGGAATGGGTTGCCATTTCCTTCTCCAATGCATGAAAGTGAAAAGTGAAAGTGAAGTTGTTCAGTCATGTTCAACTCTTTGCGACCCCATGGACTGTAGCCCACCAGGCTCCTCCATCCATGGGATTTCCCAGGCAAGAACACTGGAGTGGGGTGCCATCACCTTCTCCTGGCTTTGACACTAGGATACATATAAAAATAAAAGAAAGATACAGAAGGGATAGCATGGAAATGAACCCACATTTGTCTGGACAGGGTTTTTGACAGAGGTGGCACTGAGGGTCAGAGTAGAAGAGATGTTCTTTTCCATTGCTGCAGTAGACGACTACCTTGACTTGTAGCACTTGCCAATATCCATGGTATAAAACTCCCATGATGGCTGATTTCAAGCTACACCCACTTAAACAATCTACTCACAGAACTTCTGTGGTTTTAACCACCTACTCTGATGAGTTCCAAGATACCACTCTTCTTAGTAAATGCTATTTGGTACGGTCAAGTATCCATTTGGATAACATCTGGAGAATCCCAGGGACGGGGCAGCCTGGTGAACTGCCGTCTATGGGGTCGCACAGAGTCGGACACGACTGAAGCGACTTAGCAGCAGCAGCAGCATCAAGCAAGAAGATGACCCAATTTAAATATGAACCAAAGAAAAAATCACAAAAGAAAAGTCCAGATGGACAATAAACAATAAACTTCTTTAACAGTTGGGGAAATGCAAACTAAAAACACAAACTAAAAACACAAACACACCTACCAGATTGCCAAACATTTAAAGACAATGGATACCGTCTGTCCCTGAAGCTGTGGAGTAATGGTGACTCTTGTAAACTGCAGATGATAGAGTAAGTTGGTACCACCACTTTGGAAAAGAGTTTGGCAGCATCAACTAAAGTTAGATATAACATATCTTGTGAGCCAGCAGTTCCTCTCCTAGGTATATATCTACAGCTCATGTCAACACAATGCATAAATAAGAATGTATATAGCAACATTATCAGTAATTACCCCAACCTAAAAAAAAACAAACAAAAAATATCCATCTATAGGAAGATAAATAACAAAATGTAGCATATTTGTAGAAGGAACTACCATACATCCCTGAAAAGACATATACTGCCTCTACGAAAACAATGTGATTGAATCTTACAACCATAAGGATGGATGAAGGAAGTAAGACTCAAAAGAATAGTGAGTGATGTTGAGCATCTTTTCATGTGTTTGTTAGCCATCTGTATGTCTTTTTTGGAGAAATGTCTATTTAGTTCTTTGGCCCATTTTTTGATTGGGTCGTTTATTTTTCTGGAGTTGAGCTGTAGGAGTTGCTTGTATATTTTTGAGATTAGTTGTTTGTCGGTTGCTTCATTTGCTATTATTTTCTCCCATTCTGAAGGCTGTCTTTTCACCTTGCTAATAGTTTCCTTTGATGTGCAGAAGCTTTTAAGGTTAATTAGGTCCCATTTGTGTATTTTTGCTTTTATTTCCAATATTCTGGGAGGTGGGTCATAGAGGATCCTGCTGTGATGTATGTCGGAGAGTGTTTTGCCTATGTTCTCCTCTAGGAGTTTTATAGTTTCTGGTCTTACGTTTAGATCTTTAATCCATTTTGAGTTTATTTTTGTGTATGGTGTTAGAAAGTGGTCCAGTTTCATTCTTTTACAAGTGGTTGACCAGATTTCCCAGCACCACTTGTTAAAGAGATTGTCTTTAATCCATTGTATATTCTTGCCTCCTTTGTCGAAGATAAGGTGTCCATATGTGCGTGGATTTATCTCTGGGCTTTCTATTTTATTCCATTGATCAATATTTCTGTCTTTGTGCCAGTACCATAAAAAACTGGAAATAGAACTGCCTTATGATCCAGCAACCCCACTGCTGGGCATACACACTGAGGAAACCAGAAGGGAAAGAGACACGTGTACCCCAATGTTCATCGCAGCACTGTTTATAATAGCCAAGACATGGAAGCAACCTAGATGTCCATCAGCAGATGAATGGATAAGAAAGCTGTGGTACATATACACAATGGAGTATTACTCAGCCATTAAAAAGAATACATTTGGATCAGTTCTAATGAGGTGGATGAAACTGGAGCCTATTATACAGAGTGAAGTAAGCCAGAAGGAAAAACATAAATACAGTATACTAACGCATATATATGGAATTTAGAAAGATGGTAACAATAACCCGGTGTACGAGACAGCAAAAGAGACACTGATGTATAGAACAGTCTTATGGACTCTGTGGGAGAGGGAGAGGGTGGGAAGATTTGGGAGAATGGCAATGAAACATGTAAAATATCATGTAGGAAACGAGTTGCCAGTCCAGGTTCGATGCATGATGCTGGATGCTTGGGGCTGGTGCACTGGGACGGCCCAGAGGGATGGTATGGGGAGGGAGGAGGGAGGAGGGTTCGGGATGGGGAACACATGTATACCTGTGGCGGATTCATTTTGATATTTGGCAAAACTAATACAATTATGTAAAGTTTAAAAATAAAATTAGAGAAAAAAAAAAAAAAAGAATAGTGAGTCAATTTATATAACATTTAAATACAGATAAAACAATAATATTGGGGGGATATTTATACATTTATATAGCCTCAGAGATATTACGAGTTTCATTCCAGACCACTGTAATAAAGCAAAAAGCTCAATAAAATGAGTCACAGGAATTTCTTGGTTTCCTGGTACATATGAAAGTTATGTTTACACTATACCATGGTCTATTACATGTGCAGTGGCATTATGTCCAAAAAACAATGTACATACCTTAGTTAAAAAATACTTTATTCCTAAAAAACTGCTAGTCATCTGAGCTTCAGTAAGTCATAATCTTTATGCCACAGTTAACATCAAAGATCAGTGATCACAGATCACCATAACAAATATAATAATGAAAAAGTTTGGAATTTAGTGAGAGTTACCAAAATGTGACACAGAGATACAGTGACCAAATGCTGTTGGGAAAAATGGTGCTGATAGGCTTGCTCAAATGCATGACTGCCACAAACCTTCAGTTTGAAAAAAACAACAACAACAACATCTGTGAAGCACAATTAAGTGAAGTGTAATAAAATGAGATATATGTATAGAAGGCAGCAGAGGATGAGATAAATGGCATCACGGACTCAACTGACATGAATCTGAGCAAACTCTGGAAGATAGTGAAGGACAGGGAAGTCTGGCATGCTGCAGTCCGTGGCGTAGCAGACATGACTTAGCGACTGAACAACAATGAAATATGGGGATACATAGGATAAAACTGTTCATTTATTTATAAAGATAAGATGGAAGTCACCTCCTGTGGGTGGATGGAGGGGTGTGACCTGGAGAGGACCCAATGGATGGAGGTGAGTCTTCTGGGTGCTGACAATATTTGATTTATTTACCTGAGTTGTTGTTCAGTCACCCAGTTGTGTCTGACTTTTTGTGACCCCAGGGACTGCAGCACACCAGGCCTCCCTGTCCCTCACCATCTCCCGAAGTTTGCCCAAGTTCATGTCCATTGCATCGGTGATGCTGTCCAGCCATTTCATCCTCTGATGTCCTCTTCTTATGCCCTCAATCTTTCCCAGCATCAGGGTCTTTTCCAATGAGTCAGCTCTTTGCATCAGGTGACCAAAATACTGGAGCTTCAGCTTCAGCATTGGTCCTTCCAACGAGCATTCAGGGTTGATTTTCTTTAGGATTGACTGGTTTGATCACCTTGATGTCCAAGTGACTGTCAGGAGCCTTCTCCAGCAACTCAGTTTGAAGGCACCAATGCTTTGGCACTCTGCCTTCTTTTACGGTCCATCTCTCACAACCGTACATGACCACTGGGAAGACCATAGACTCGACTATATGGACCTTTGTTGACAGAGTAATGTCTCTGCTTTTCAACACACTGTCAAGGTTTGTCATAGCTTTCCTGCTAAAAATCAGTCATTTTCTGATCTGATTTCATGGTTGCAGTCACTATCCACAGAGTAGTTGTTACATGGCAATAATTACCTGATGTTTTGCTTTATAACTTTTAATGTTCAGTTATTTATGTCTTATGGACCTTGTGCATTTATATATCACAATACTGTAAAACAAAACTTTTTAAAGAGAGAAACACCCACATAAGCCACCTGGATTAGCTGAGTCAATCCTGCTGTTCACTCAGTGATATGACGGTACTGCAGCCGGATCACTCTCACCGTGACAACAGTGGTGTGACTTTGTTGCATGTGTGCTCAGTCGTGTCTGACTCTTTGCTACCCCACGGACTAGAGCCCACCAGACTCCTCTATCCATGAGGTTCTTCAGGCAAGAATACTGGAGTGGGATCTTCCTGGCCCAGGGATTAAACCGGTGTCTCCTACATCTCCCGAATCAGCAAGCAGATTTTTTACCACTGCGCCACCTGGGAAGCCCCGACAACAGTGGTAACAGCTCCCATTATTAAATACCTATTGTGCCCAGACACCAGGCTTGTTCAATGTTCAAAACAGCCCTGAAAGTTAAGGGTCATTATTCCTATTTACATATCTATAAATCACACATCAAATGCCTCCTCGCCAGTCTACGCAGGAGCCCGTCCACATTCCTTGCAGTGCTCACTATCTAGATGAGCATAGGATCAATGACAAGTTGGACTCCAAAGAATCATCAGCATGTACCCTGGAGACTTCCTTCCTTTTTCCTTCACCCCTGGAACGCCATCTGGCAAACAGCCTAGGTCCCAAGAACAAGGCTGGGGAGGCCTCATGGAAAATGGCATGCTTCATGAAGACTCGGTGCACGGACCTGATGGAATGCTGTGTCACCTCCATTCTTAGGCCTCGCCAAGAGGCCCCCAGTTTCTAGTAGGAAACAGGTATTAATAATGCGAGTTGTTACCACTGTTGTCGCCATGAGAGTGATCTGGCTGCAGCACAGTCAGCCCACTGGGTGAACAGCAGAACTGACTCAGCTAATCCAACAGGCTGAGTGGGTGTTCTTACTCTTTAAAATGTTTTGTTTTACAGTGTTATGATATACAAATGCATAGAGCCCATAAGATATAAAAAACTGCATATTAATCTGTTGCATTTCTATATACTAAAAATGAACCATTACAAAAATGAATTAAGAAAACAATCACATTAACTATTGAGTCAAGAGGGACAAATATACAGGAATAGAACTAACTAAGGAAGCAAAAGACTTGTACTCAGAAAACTGTAAAAAAGAAAAAAAAAAAATCACAAAGCAAAGCATCATGTAGTTACTGTCATGTAACAACTAGAGAGGAGCCTGGCACGATGCAGTCCATGGGGGTCACAGAGAGTTGGACATGACTTAGGGACTGAACAACTACTACCTAGGTAAAGAAACAGAATATTGTCAGCACCCAGAAGACCCCACCTCCATCCCATGGGTCCTTTCTAGGTCACACACCTCCACCCACCCACAGGAGGTGACCTCCATCCTTTAAGACATTTCTTAGTGTTAGGTTCCCTTTCTTTCCCCATTGAGAAAAAGTGACTAAGAAAAGAAAAAGGTTCTCTTTGGTTTGGGTAAACCACTGAGTTATGGTTTTAGTTTGGCTCTCATCTTTTTTTTCTTCTTTTAACTTGGATATTTTGTGCTCGCTGAAATAATAGACTCCTCATTTGTAGGGGAGTCTCTCTGCTACCGATTAAGCTCTCCATCCAAGAGAGACAGACAGCCCCTGAAAGTAGAGTGGCCTTCAGTCTAGGGCACCCTGAGGGAGACAAGGAAAAAACACTCACCCCTGCATGTCCCCACCCTATGTCTCTGTGAAGTTGCTGCAAGCCAATGGGCAGAAAACACCTACCACCTGGGCTGCTCCCCCACTGCATGGCTTGCACATTGCTTGCTCAGAGCAGAGGAAAATAGCAGTGCCTTGACTTTCTGTGCTTCTACCATATCCAACCTGGGGTGGGAGGTAGGAGGAAGGTTCGAGAGAGAGGGGACATATGTATACTTATGGCTGATTCATGTTGATCTATGGCAGAAACTAATATAATATTGTAAAGCAATTATCCTCCAATTTAAAATAAATAACTTTATTTTTTTTAGAGTACCCCTGAGCCTTGATCTCCTGATCATAAAATTTTCCAAGCAAAGAACAAATTATCTTGTCTTGCCTGGCACTGCTGTCCCAGCCCACTTAGGAAGAAACCGCACACAGCCCCAGCCCCAGTGACTGTTCAAGGATATGGTGTTTTTTTAGGCTTGATGGAAATTTCAGTGACATCTTATAAAGCACTCTATTGTCCACCACCTCTTACTATTATTAGTGAATTTGCATAAAAATTGTCTGGCATATGATCCATACCCATATATGTATTAGCTCTTGGGAAAGAGATGGTATGATTCAGTGGGTCCAAGCACAGACTCTGCAGCCAACCTGCTTGGATTGGAATCTACTGCCCTCCAGTTGTGCAGCCTTTGGCACCATTCTTCTCTCTCTGGGCCCCAGTTCCTCATCTTTCAATTTCAGCTTAAATAACAGTACCCACCTCAAAATGTGGTTTGCAGAACCAAATGGCATAGTACAAGTAAAACACAGAACAATACCAGGCGCAAGGAAAGTGCTAGATCGGGGTTGACTGTCATTAATGCCATGCCCACAGTCCATTAGCTGCTGCTGCTCTTACTGCTGGAACTGTGGCTCTGCAAGGTCCTAAAGCACATTCTAAACACCCCGGGTACCATTATGGTGTGAGCTAGGATTCAGTGCTAAGTACATCTCCCTGAATTCCACTCAAATTAAATCAACAGATAACAGGTTCAGTGTATTCTTTTTGGAAAGCACCATGGGGAATATAAAGCAGTAAGACAGTCACACCTCTGTAGGAAGTCAAGCCAGGGGCACATAAATTGTGAGATATCATAAGACAGTCACTGGCAAGTTAATGGTGGCAGCAGTAAGTGCTACAGATACATTAAAGTGGCATCTGTCTTCACAGGCAAGGCAAGATTCCTAGCCTCTGAAAACTGGGGATGCATATATGAAATGTAGGGATCTTCATAATAACCAGATATTTCATTCAGCAGAACTCGCTATTTTCAAGCAGACCACACAACACAGAGAACTGACTGAACAACTGAACTCTATACTCTCTAACTTAATTGTCACTAAATATGAGCTTTGAGTGGCTTACAGAGATATGGCAATTAATTGGCAATAGGCCAGCATGGAGACATATTCTGTGGCCTTATGGTGCTTTTTCTAAGGCTCAATGAAATGCCTACTCTCAGAGGGATGGCAAGTGTGACCACAGTTTCATGAACATCCCTCGTGTGCTGGTGGGTTCATCAGCCTATTTGACAGACTTCAGAACAAGTGGCACCCCTGCCCCACTCCCTGTTTAAATGCAGGCTGCCTTGTGAAAAACCCTTTGGTGAATTAATAAACAAGCAACCAAACACACAGAAAACACACCAACTTCCTGAACTAAAATCAGCTGCTCAAAACCACAGTTTCTTATCTTTAAAAATGGAGACAAAAAAAAAAAAGTGCTGATAGACCCTGTCCTACCAATGACTGTACTTAGTCTACTTAGTTCTGACCACCCAGAGGTCACACCCTCATTGCCTTTGTCTTTAGAGCTTACAGTGTGTACGGAATGGGCTGGTTGAGTTCAAAGGTACAGAAACAAAAAAAAGCTGTAGAAGGCAAGGCCAGCTAAAGGTAGCTGCTTTAAGCACTGAAGCTGGACTAACCTGTCAGCTGGGAGATGTTTACCTTTCTCCCTCAGCTCACAGTATGGATGAAATACGCATTTGTGGATCCAGCCAGCATTGTTAGTCTATGAGATAATGTTTGTTCTCGGTTCCGAACTTTTGACCACAACCCATTTTAAGTTGGGAATAAAAAAAGAAAGACTTGCATTGTTAATATCTTTCCCCCATTCTTAATACCATCTTTTCTCCATTGTGGAATGTCTGTAGTTTGACAAATATGAGGAAGAAAAAACTCTCTCTTGAGTCCTTCTGATGACTATGTTCCAACAATAAATATGTTTCCCATTATTCCAAAGAGATAAGTCAAAAAAGAATGGAAAATGGGGAGGGATGGCTTTCACCCAAAACTCAAGCAGCAGGTCCTCTGCCTCTCTGCCTCCGAGAGAACAATCAAAGCCAAGCATGTCCTCATCTCTCACCCTTCAAACACGCTGGATGTATACTCTTCAGAGAGACCAAGGATTTGCGTGGAAACAACTAATGGCTTGGTGTCTATGACTATGAAAATTGCACTGGGCCAGAATCCAGGACTCCTCAGCAGATGGAATTGGCATGAAGTGTTGTATTTTCTGCAAGAATCAACACTGTAGGTCTGGCCTCTTCTTTGAGCTGTTGGGCAGTTAGCCCAGACTCCATGGATATACGCTCTGGCAATTCTGATACTCACTGTTGTCACCAGGATGTCCCATATGGGCCCCCTCTTATCACCAGCTCAAGTGTGCTAGAACAAGTGGGTGCATGCCAGTTGAGGGACAGACAAGAAGCATGTCCGGACTGGTCTGATTTGCCATCATTGCTTGCTTGGGCAGGCACTTGGGTTTCATGGACTGAGAAGCCATCAAATGCAAAGCCCTGATAATTTAGAAAAATCTTTTTCAAAGGATACATAAGACACCATGACTGCTGCCTGTCGGTCTCACAGGCTTACTGTGAATGATTAATCTACACATGGAAACTCTGGAGGATTATCAGGGACCAGTATGTGAATGGCACCCTCAGCGGGAAAGGACAAGCTTTCATAATGATATTCAAGACCTGCACTCATCTAACTTTCCAACATTATATTAACCCTGTATAGCAGACAGAGGATGAGGTGGTTGGATGGCAGCACCAACTCAACAAATATGAGTTTGAGCAAACTCCAGGAGCTAGTGAAGAACAGGTAAGACCACATGCTGCAGTCCACAGGGTCACAAAGAGTTGGACATGACTTAGCAGCCGAACTCAGGGCTTCCGTTGTGGCTCAGAGCAGTGGCCACAGGACTGGAAAAGGTCAGTTTTCATTCCAATCCCAAAGAAAGGAAATGCCAAAGAATGCTCAAACTACCACACAATGTTCATCTCACACGCTAGTAAAGTAATGCTCAAAATTCTCCAAGCCAGGCTTCAGCAATACGTGAACTGTGAACTTCCAGATGTTCAAGCTGGTTTTAGAAAAGGTAGAGGAACCAGAGATCAAATTGCCAACATCTGCTGGCTCATCGAAAAAGCAAGAGTTCCAGAAAAACATCTATTTCTGCTTTATTGACTATGCCAAAGCTTTTGACCATGTGGATCACAATAAACTGTGGAAAATTCTGAAGGAGATAGGACTATCAGACCACCTGACCTGCCTCTTGAGGAACCTGTATGCAGGTTAGGAAGCAACAGTTAGAACTGGACATGGAACAACAGACTGGCTCCAAATAGGAAAAGGAATACGCCAAGGCTGTATATTGTCACCCTGCTTGTTTAACTCATATGCAGAGTACATCATGAGAAATGCTGGGCTGGAGGAAGCACAAGCTGGAATCAAGATTGCCAGGAGAAATATCAATAACCTCAGATATGCAGATGACACCACCCTTATGGCAGAAAGTGAAGAGGAACTAAAGAACCTCTGATGAAAGTGAAACAGGAGAGTGAAAAAGGTGTCTTACAGCTCAACATTCAGAAGACGAAGATCATGGCATCTGGTCCCATCACTTCATGGCAAATAGATGGGGAAACAGTGGCTGACTTTATTTTTTGAGGCTCTAAAATCACTGCAGATGGTGATTGCAGCCATGAAATTAAAAGACACTTACTCCTTGGAAGGAAAGTTATGACCAACCTAGACAGCATATTAAAGATCTGAGACATTACTTTGTCCACAAAGGTCCGTCTAGTCAAGGCTATGGTTTTTCCAGTAGTCGTGTATGGATATGAGAGTTGGACTATAAAGAAAGCTGAGCACCAAGGAATTGATGCTTTTGAACTGTGGTGTTGGAGAAGACCCTTGAGGTCCCTTGGACTGCAAGGAGATCCAACCAGTCCCTCTTAAAGCAGATCAGTCCTGGGTGTTCATGGGAAGGACTGATTTTGAAGCTGAAACTCCAATACTTTGGCCACCTGATGGGAAGAGCTGACTCATTTGAAAAGACCCTGATGCTGGGAAAGATTGACGGCAGGAGGAGAAGGGGACAACAGAGGATGAGATGGTTGGATGGCATCACTGACTCAACAGACATGGGTTTGGGTATACTCCGGGAGTTGGTGATGGACAGGAAAGCCCGGCGTGCTGCAGTTCATGGGGTCACAAAGAGTCAGACACGACTGAGCAACTGAACTGAAGTGAACTATGGCTCAGATGGTAAAAACACTGCCTGCAATGCAGGAGTGGAGAAGGCAATGGCACCCCACTGCAGTACTCTTGCCTGGAAAATCCCATGGACAGAGAAGCCTGGTAGGCTGCAGTCCATGGGGTCGCTAAGAGTCAGACATGACTGAGAAACTTCACTTTCACTTTTCACTTTCACGCATTGGAGAAGGAAATGGCAACCCACTCCAGTGTTCTTGCCTGGAGAATCCCAGGGATGGAGGAGCCTGGTGGGCTGCCGTCTATGGGGTCGCACAGAGTAGGACATGACTGAAGTGACTTAGCAGCTTAGCAGCAGCAATGCAGGAGACCCAAGTTTGATCCCTGGGTTGGGCAGATCCCCTGGAGAAGGAAATGGGAACCCACTCCAGTATTTTTGTGTGGAGAATTCCATGGACAAAGGAGCCTGGCCATGGGGTCACAAAGAGTCGAATGTGACTGAGCAACTAGCACTTTCACTTTCACTTTAGTGAGCGACTGAACAACAATAACAAAAGCAGATTTTATGTTTCAAAGGCGGCAGGTAGACAGATAAGACTTTCTAACACACATAGGGCACGGCTGGCAGCAAGTCAACTATCTCTACCATGGACAGCTTACTGGCTTTGGATATTTTTTTCTTTTTCTAAATAAGGATGTTGCAAAACTTTTACAAGACTGTCAAGGTGGCTATTAGACAAGCTGAAGCAACTTGAGGGGCTTCAGCAGTCAGGCACTTGGGAGAAACCCATTTGCTATTTCTTTGCTGTTGGTCACTAAGGTAACGGACAAGAGAATCACCTGTCAACACTTACCTGCTCAATTCTCACACCTGCCAATGGGAAAGAACAGCTTTCCCACTGCACCTTAAACATGGACTTTAGGTTTTATCTTGTAGAAGTTTCATTAAATGGTAAATGATAATTTCCAGTTGTTTCTGAGTGGAATCGTGCCCCCTCCCCAATATGCTGAAGTCCTAATCTCCAGCATCTGTGAATAGGACCTTATCTGGCTACAGTCTTTGCAGGTATAATCAATTTCCATGGAACTGGATACTAATCCAGTGTGACTGGTATCCTTATAAGAGAAGAGACATGGAGGCAAGTGCAGACAGAGGGAAGAGTATGTGAAGATAGATGCACAGAGAGAACCCCTTATAAACTTTGGTTGCAAAGACAGGCAGTGGAGGGACTTCCCTGGAGGTCTGGTTGTTAAGACTTCACCTTCCAAAGCAGGAGGTGTGGGTTTGAACTCTGGTTGGGGAGCTAAGATCCCCACATGCCTCTCGGCCAAAGTAACAAAATATAAAACAGAAGCCATATTGTAGCAAACTCAATAAAGACTTTAAAAATGGTCCAGATTTTTTAAAAAGGACAGCTTGCTAGCTCCTGACCCAAATCCCCCCTTAAGTAACAAAGTGCACATTTCCTTAATACATCCCCCAATATAGCTCTCAGTTGAGTCCCTTTCCATGAACTGTCCTCAGAAGAAGGGAGCTGCTTCATCCAAGGTCATACTCTCTTCTAGTGGCAGCCTAGACTCAGTGATTGGTACATATGGTGGCACACAAGCCCAACCCCCTTTCCTTCATTGAGGACAACTCTAAAAGACAATCCATACTCTCAGGGAGATCCTCTGAGTCTTTGGTGTGATTGCATCACAGCTCAACTTCTTGCCCAGTTCTGCCTTCTTCATTTCCCACCAGGTAATGACCCCAAAACACTTCCTAAATAAATCTAACGCATGGCTCCCAGTGCCTAGGAGTCTCAGCAGGAGCAAGAAAATAAAAGACAGGAAATATTTGAAAAACTAACAAGAATATCCCAGTATAATAGGTAGGAAATCAATAGAATGACAGACTCAAGTAAATAGCACAAAAGATGAGAGAGAAAATCTTCATTATGTAACACCAACTGAGGGGAAAGCAATTCAGTTCTGGCAAATCTCCTGGAATGAAGTGCAGACCTCACAAAATGAGAGTTCCACAAGATTTTCCTCACTGTGGATACCAGCTTCATGTTCAGGAGGTCCTCAGACAACCCGTATTTCTGACTCAGTTCAGTTCAGTTCAGTCGCTCAGTTGTGTCCGACTCTTTGCGACCCCATGAATCGCAACACGCCAGGCCTCCCTGTCCATCACCAACTCCTGGAGTTCACTCAGACTCACGTCCATCGAGTCAGTGATGCCATCCAGCCATCTCATCCTCTGTCGTCCCCTTCTCCTCCTGCCCCCAATCCCTCCCAGCATCAGAGTCTTTTCCAATGAGTCAACTCTTCGCATGAGGTGGCCAAAGTACTGGAGTTTCAGCTTTAGCATCATTGCTTCCAAAGAAATCCCAGGGCTGATCTCCTTCAGAATGGACTGGTTGGATCTCCTTGCAGTCCAAGGGACTCTCAAGAGTCTTCTCCAACACCACAGTTCAAAAGCATCAATTCTTTGGCACTCAGCTTTCTTCACAGTCCAACCCTCACATCCATACATGACCACAGGAAAAACCATAGCCTTGACTAGATGGACCTTTGTTGGCAAAGCAATGTCTGTGCTTTTCAATATGTTATCTAGGTTGGTCATAACTTTCCTTCCAAGGAGTAAGCGTCTTTTAATTTCATGGCTGCAGTTGCCATCTGCAGTGATTTTGGAGCCCCAAAAAATAAAGTCTGACACTGTTTCCACTGTTTCCCCATCTATTTCCCACGAAGTGATGGGACCAGATGCCATGATCTTCGTTTTCTGAATGTTGAGCTTTAAGCCAACTTTGTCACTCTCCCCTTTCACTTTCATCAAGAGGCTTTTTAGTTCCTCTTCACTTTCTGCCATAAGGGTGGTGTCATCTGCATATCTGAGGTTATTGATATTTCTTCTGGCAATCTTGATTCCAGCTTGTGCTTCCTCCAGCCCAGCGTTTCTCATGATGTACTCTACATATAAGTTAAATAAGCAGGGTAACAATATACAACCTTGACGTACTCCTTTTCGTATTTGGAACCAGTCTGTTGTTCCATGTCCAGTTCTAACTGTTGCTTCCTGACCTGCATATAGGTTTCTCAAGAGGCAGGTCAGGTGGTCTGGTATTCCCATCTCTTTCAGAATTTTCCACGGTTTATTGTGATCCACACGGTCAAAGGCTTTGGCATAGTCAATAAAGCAGAAATAGATGTTTTTCTGGAACTCTCTTGCTTTTTCCATGATCCAGAGGATGTTGGTAATTGATCTCCGGTTCCTCTGCCCTTTCTAAAACCAGCCTGAACATCTGGTCTCTCTGAGTGACATACTACAAATGTCAGGATTCCACAACATCAGGTTCAATCATTTGCTGAAGTGATTCACAGGATTCAAGGAAGTGCTATTCTTACAATTATAGTTTTATGATAAAGGATATGAGTCAGGAAGAGCCAAATAAAGAGACACAGAGGATGAGTTCTGGGAGGGTCCTAAACACAGAGCTTCTGTGCCCTCTCCCTACAGAATCAGGACGCATCACACCTACTGGTACATCGATTCATCCACTGACAAGGAGGTTCCACTGTGCCCAGAGTCCAGAGTTTTTATTGGGGTTTCATTACTTAGGGCCTGAGTGATTAAATCTTTAACCACAGGGTTGAACTCAATCTCCAGCTACTCATCCCCTCTCTGGAGGTCAGGCTGGGTCTATAATCCAAATGTTCTAAAATCATGGTTGGTATTTCTGGTGACCAGCTCCCATTCTGACCCCTATATAGCAGTCCACTATTTCCTACCACTCAAGAAATTTCAAGGATTTAAGAAGTTCATGCCAGGAAACTAAGAAAAGACAAAATAAATTATTCAACACCTAAATGAGAGATAAATTCCTGATTTAAAAAAGAGCTGATTACCTACAAAAATCACTTGAAATCACATTTCTCATCAATACCACTGGAGAAAAGAAGTCTTCTGAGTATTTTCAAAATGTCGAAAGAAAGTAACTTAGTCCTTTGAAATGTGTGTATGTTCAAATAACAGATCATTTTAAAAAATAGTTCTGTGCCACTTTCAGTTCAGTTCAATCACTCAGTCATGTCCGACTCTTTGCGACCCCATGAATCACAGCACGCCAGGCCTCCCTGTCCATCACCAACTCCCGGAGTTCACTCAAACACATGTTCATCAAGTTGGTGATGCCATCCAGCCATCTCATCCTCTGTCGTCCCCTTCTCCTCCTGCCCCCAATCCCTCCCAGCATCAGGGTCTTTTCCAATGAGTCAACTCTTCGCATGAGGTGGCCAAAGTACTGGAGTTTCAGCTTCAGCATCTGTCCTTCCAGAGAACACCCAGGACTGGTCTCCACTTTATCACATGCAAATTCATGGAACACCACTGCTATCTTTATTTTTTTAATTGAAGTATAGTTGATTTACAGTATTGTGTTATTGTCAGTTGTACCGTGCAGTGATTCAGTTTTATATATATATATATATATATATATATATATATATCCATGCTTAGTTGCTCAGTTGTGTCTGACTCTTTGCAACCCCACAAACTGTAGTCCCCTGGCTCTTCTATCCATGGGATTTCCTAGACAAGAATACTGGAGTGGGTTGTCATTTCCTTCTCCAATGGATCTTCCTGACCCAGGGATCAAACCCATGTCTCCTGTGTCTCCTGCATTTCAGGCAAATTCTTTATCCACTGAGCCATCAGGTAAGCCCCCATACATATATTTTTTTCCAGATTGCTTTCCATTATAGATTACAAGATACTGAATGTAGTTTCCTATTGCACACAATAAATGCTTGTTATCTATTTGATATATAGTAGTAGTGTGTATCTGTTAATCCCATACTCTTAATTTATCCTTTCTTCCTCAACTTTTCCCTGTGGTAACTATAAGTTTGTTTTCTATGTCTGTGAGGTCTGTTTCTATTGTGTAAATAAGCTCATTTGTATTACTTTTATATTTCACATATGCTGCTGCTAAGTCGCTTCAGTCGTGTCCAACTCTGTGCAACTCCATAGACAGCAGCCCACCAGGCCACGCCGTCCCTGGGATTCTCTAGGCAAGAACACTGGAGTGGGTTGCCATTTCCTCCTCCAATACATCAAAGTGAAAAGTGAAAGTGAAGTCGCTGAGTGGTGTCCGACTCTTAGCGACCCCATGGACTGCAGCCTACCAGGCTCCTCTGTCCATGGGATTTTCCAGGCAAGAGTACTGGAGTGGGGTGCCATTGCCTTCTCCCATATTTCACATATAAGTGATATCATATAGCATTTGCCATTCTCCATCTGACATGCTTCATTTAGTATGATAACCTCTAGGTCCATCCATGTTTCTGCAAATGGCATAATTTCATTCTTTTTATGGATGAGCAACATTCCGTTGTAGTAATATATTAATTAATATATTATATGAATATATTAATACACTCATTAATGTAGTCTTCTTTATCCACTCATCTGTCGAGGACACAGGTTGTTTCCATGTTTTGGCTACCGTAAATAGTGCTGCCATGAACACTGGGGTACGTGTATCTTTTCAAATTTGTATTTTCATTTTTTTCAGATGTGTACCCAGGAGTGGAATTGCTGCGTCGTATGGTAGCTCTATTTTCAGTCTTATGAGAAACCTCTTTACTATTTTTCACAGTGGCTGTACCAATTTACATTCCCATCAACAGTAGGTGGATTCCTTTTCTCCACACCCTCTCAAGCATTTAATATTTGTAGATGTTTTGATGATGGCCATGCTGACCCTTTGAGAATATTGCTGTTTTCTTGATGCAGAACTATTTTATAACCATAAAGATCTTTCTCATGCTACCCCTTTATGTTCATACCCACCCTCTTACCCTTCACCATTCCAAATACCTGGCAGCATGAATCTTTTCTTCATCTCTGTAATTTTGATACTTTGAGAATGTTATACACACGGAACATGTGATCTTTAGCACATTGTTTTTTTTCGTGCAGTATAATGCCCCTGAGATCCACCTCAGTTGTTGAGTGTATCAATAGTTTGTCCCTTTCAATTGCTGAGTAGTCGTCCATGGTGTGGATGTAAGATGGTTTGGTTAATCATTCACATTTCATTTGGCCCCAGTTTTTTTCTATTACAAATAAAGTTGCTAAGAACATTCACATACAAGTTTTTATGTAGACATACATTTATCTGAAAGATCGAGTTTCTTTGTATCCTCACTAACATTTGGTATTACCCTCATGTTTTATTTCAGCTACTCTAACAGGTGTGCAGTGATATCTTATTATGGCATTAGTGGTGAAGAGCCCACATGCCAATACAGCAGACATAAGAGACACAAGTTCGATTCCTGGGTCGGGAAGATCCCCTGGAGGGCGTGGCAACCCACTCCAGTATTCTTGCCTGGAGAATCCCAGGGACAGAAGAGCCTGGAGAGCTGCAGTCCACAGGGCTGCAAAGAGTCAGACATGACTGAAGTGACTTAGCGCACACTCTAATAGTTGTGTAGTGATATCTTATTATGATCTTAATTTACATGTCTTTAATGGTTTGGTGTCGAACATCTTTTCATGTGCTTATTTGCCATCCACATATAATCTTTGGTGTAATGTCTCATCATGTCTTTTGACTGTTTTCTAATTGGATCTAAAATTTTATGTCTATTAATAGTTAAAACATCATGTATATTAAAGACACAGTAAAGATATTTTTAGACATTTTCAGCCTCAATATATTTACATAAAACTATACTCTTTAAAAAGATTCTTAGAGAGGACTTCCATGGTGGTCTATGGTTAAGACTCCACCCTTCCAATGCAGGGGGTGCAGGGTTGATCCCTGGTCAGGGAACTAGGATCCCACATGCTGCATGGCCAAAAATAATAATAATAATAATAATTAGAGAAAGTTTTCCAGTAAAACTTAAAACAAATTCAAGAATATGCTACAAGATAAATGAGAATAGAGGAGTAATATAATTTAATAAATTTCACTATTGAATAAAATAGTAAAGAGCAAAAGAAAAATATTTCCTTAGCAATGTGGAACTCTATAGCAATGTGAAATTCTAGAGATGGGGTAGGGGAGCTTAAAGTTAGGGAAAATGCAATAGAAGGATTGGAACTTGAATGAAGAAGCCCCAAGGATGAGGGTTCAGATACTACATTCCCCAACTGACTGGCTGTACCTTGTTTTATATTCTTAAAAGTGCCTGAAACTGCTCGGACCAAGGAAAAGCACATAGTCTCAGCACTGGGGATGTTAGAATAACAAAGTAGGGTTTCAACATATGTATGATGGCAAGACATCTGTCTTTATTTAAATTTTTTCTTTCAGCCCATTCTTTTCCTGTTAGATCTTCACATAAGGCACTGTGTTTGTAAAAGATGGAGATGTGGAAGAAAAGAAGAATCATCTATTTCAGGCTTGTTTAATCAGAGAAGATTTCCTAGAGACACTACAAATTATGATGGGCATTGAAGGCTGAAGAAGAGCTGGAAAGGAACCAACATTACAGGACATGCTAAGTGCAAGCACATATTCCCAGTTGCCTTTCCAACAACCTTCTAGGTTCTACAATATTATCCCCCTCCAGAGCCCATGGATGGATGAAGAAGAGCTCAGTGCTAATTAACTGCATTTTCCTGGCAGGTCTAATTTTCCTTTCTGTGAAGCCATTATAGCAAAGTGCTTAAATTTCTGCCTTTAAAAGGATTACTTCTTATCTTACAGATGCTGGGATGTTTTGTTTGGAGGCTCCCAATAGCTATAATTGGCTGTGAAATGGTTTTGGACAAACAAGGCAAGGAATTCATGGGGAGTGCCCACCTTGGGCTGCATAATGTTAGTTTTTCCTCATTACTCAGGAGGGAAACCCCACTGCTTGATGATGAAGCTATTTTCTGGCCATCTCAAAGGCTGGCTGGAGAACAAGCCTGCTTTTCTACAGCAGCCTGTGCTCAGCATATGACGCCTCTGTATCCAGTTCTTTATCTTGTCCCACCTAACATACTCTACTTTTGAACTACTCCCTACTAGCTGCTGTTGCTGCTGCCAAGTCGCTTCAGTCGTTTCCCACTCTGTGACCCTATAGACGGCAGCCCAGCAGGCTCCCCCATCCCTGGGGTTCTCCAGGCAAGAACACTGGAGTGGGTTGCCATTTCCTTCTCCAATGCATGAAAGTGAAAGTGAAGTCGCTTAGTTGCATCCAAATCTTTGCGACCCCATGGACTGCAGCCTACCGGGCTCCTCCGTCCATGGGATTTTCCAAGCAAGAGTACTGGAATGGGTTGCCATTGCCGTCTCCGCTCCCTACTAGAAAAGCCCCTAATTGGAAGCTTTCTTCAAAGAGCCATTGATAAGTAGAATAGGAATGTTTTGGCCTTATCATGAATGTGGAGGTATCCTGGGGTAGGGAAAAAAACAGATTTGGAGCAAGACTATTCTGCATGTGAAATAAGCTCTACCATCTTATCTTGGATTTATAACCACTGTGATCCGAAATTTCATCAGATATAAAATAGGAATAATACCTAACTCAGAAATGATATAAGGATTCAATGAGATAAGGCATATAATACATAATAGGAGGCACAAAAGTATAGCACATACTAACTCATAGTTCCTTCTTTTCCTGAAAAGTGATAATGACTTCTTAAGAACTGGGAGGGGAGTCTCTCTTAGAGGACCCTAAAATATGGTGGACAGGGGGACTATCATCCTCAATGTCTCATAACTGAGGTGTTCAGGAAAGCAGGTCTAGGTTATTGTTTGAGCCTGGTGGGGCATGGGGCATGGTCATTGAATAAACTGTGTGGGTACCAAATCCATCCCTTAGTCTGGCTGAAGATCCATGAGGGTCTCTGCCTAGTAGAGGAATAATAATAAGCCAATCAATGAGATCAGTTCCTTCAGAATTTGAACTAGATCTCTGGAGCAAGAAATGAGCCATCCAGAGAAAAGTAGGAATGACAAATAACAGTGACCAAGTGAGCCCTCAGGGAAAGATGAATCTACTCTAGAAGGCAGATGCCATTGGAGCACCCCCTACACATACATACATACACACACACACACACATGCTTTTGCCTAATTTCTCAGATCCAGGAGCAGCCCAAGTGTTTCCTACCCATAAGCTCTTTCCCTCATTTGGGTTGAATGAAACTATTCCTTGGAATCAAGGAATTTTTTACATTTGTTCAGTAATAGACCTGATTGTCAGGAAATGGAGTTTGCTCTTCTCCTTGAAAGAAATAGGTGCACATTTCAGACTGAGCAGTCACTAAGTATGTGCAGAGATGAATGAGTGAAAAGACCTGGAACCTCTTAGAACATCACTTATAGAAAACATCAATAGAGCAAGGACAGGATTCACTTGGTACAGAGGCATTGGGCAGTAGATGTTTATCAGGTTTATTCTGACTCAACATGTGAGCCTCCTTCATAGGTCTTGGACACCCGGCCACATATTGTGAATCAACTTTCTCCCTACTCCCTGGCATTGAAGGTGTGGGCACATGGCCTCTGCTCAGACAACTGGGAGCTCCCAGTTTTCTGAAGCTCAAGTGACAGATACATTAAAGATACCACTGCATTAGATGTGCAGTGGGCACCATATGCAACATGAGCATTAAATAAACTGAGTGCCACAGGGGAGGTTACAGAGGGAGCTGTGTTCAGGAGCAGCAGGTGTATGGTGGGTGGTGGAAGATCACTAACGTGTACAACTGCACAGTTTCCCATGAGGACTGTTTCTGCTGCTACCTTCTTCCCTTGGCTTTCTCCTAACTTTCTGTTGATTCTATGAACTACCAGCCTTCCTTTCCATAAATTCTTCCTGCTGCTGCTGCTGCTAAGTCGCTTCAGTCGTGTCCGACTCTGTGTGACCCCATAGATGGCAGCCTACCAGGCTCCCCCGTCCCTGGGATTCTCCAGGCAAGAACACTGGAGTGGGTTGCCATTTCCTTCTCCAATGCATGAAAGTGAAAAGTGAAAGTGAAGTTGCTCAGTCATGTCCAACTCTTTTCAACCCCATGGATTGTAGCCTACCAGGCTCCTCCATCCATGTGATTTTCCAGGCAAGAGTACTAGAGTGGGTTGCCATTGCCTTCTCCATAAATTCTTCCTATTATGCCTAAATTATTCATAGTTGGTTTCTGTTGCTTGCAACAAAGATCTTTGATATTTGTTGCAAGGAAAACAAGCATTCTGGCTGGATTATTACAGAGGATATTAAAGACAGATAGGATTTTAGCTGGGTTTCCTGCTTTTAAATTTTAAGTCTACTAAATGAAGATGATGGTCTAGCTGATTAGTGATGCTTAGTCTGAGAAACAGAAAAGATCAAGCAAAGAAATATTATTCTGGGAAACTTTACCCCAATCCTACTGTAGGGGATGCTGTGATATACTACCAAGATCCCCCTCAGAAACAAAGCATTCATTTCCTCAGCTACCAAGAATGTTGACTGCTGAAGGACTGACAACAGATGCCTCCTCTCTGGGATTCACCTCAGTCAAAGGGAGCTTCCACACCTATGGTAAGGCCTCCTCCCCAGGGACAGGTCCCATCCAATGATTGCTCCTTGTCTTATTTGGGAACACCTCTAAAGGACTCTTCCAGCTGCAGAGCTCTGTATGGGACCAGATGAGGCCTCTGATGTCACTGCATCACAGTTCAGCTGCTCCCCTGCACAATTTGGCTTCCTTCTTTCCACATAAGTCTTGTTCCTCACACAGATCTTCATTGCAGTGAGTTTTCTAGGAACCCAAAATAAAACGCCCCCCTATCCTGTTGCAGAAAACAACCATTGTCTTCTTAGAGGAGCAGAGCCATGACTCCTGTCCAGCCTTAAGACACCAGTGACATAATAACATTATGACACCCAGCTTCTCTTTCAGGCATGTGCTCTGGCTGGCTCACTCACCATACCTTGAGCCTAAATCTAACACCATAGCTTTTCAGTGTTTGTCCACAGTCAAAAGTAGAATGTTCTGGATAACAAAAGTCTAACCCATTGAAGAACTGAACTAATTTTGTTCCAGACTTTGGAAAGCAGTCCCAACACCCATCCCATACTGGTCTGTGCCAGGAAATTACATGTGTTTATATTGTAACCTTTTTTTGTCAGTATGTAACCTTTTTTGTTGTTACCAGTGGTATGCTGGTAAATAAACTCTCAAAAATAAAAAAGCCCTCATTCATATCATTTGCCAATTTCTATGGTGTAAATATCCCCAGCATGATTTGTTTCAAATCACAACATGAGGTTACAGAAACTACCACTATGATGTCATGGAACACAGAATTAGGAAGAGATACTAACAGTGGGCTGGTATGAGCTGGCTCCAACACGCCATTATTTATTTTCCTTGAGCAGATGGTGTGTCAGAGATTCAAAGACTCTCCATGGAATGCCTTCATTGTTAGAACAATTGCTTTGTTTTAAAAATGAGGGGAAAAACTCACATAAAAATAAATCTAGAGGGATCTCACTTCTAAGGCTAATTAATATCTCTCCTTGCATTCATCTTTGGAACCTGGACTTTTTCATCTTTCTATGTTGCTATCTGTGAGTGCCGACTTTGCCTCCCTAATGATCATACCTGGCTGTCTCTGTTCCAGTTACCTGAAACGGATATGACAGTATCCAGCAAGCAGAAGAAAAGGCGCAGTTTCCTCTCATGTATTCTTTTTATAAAAAGGGAATTATGCCAGTGGTGATCATTTTGGAATGTGTAGAAATATGAAATCTCTATGTTGAGCACCAGGCACTAACATAGTGTAGTAGGTCAATTATACTTCAAAAAGAAAAAGCCCAAACAGATAAACAGATTCACAGAAAAAAAAATCAGATTTGTGGCTACCACAGAGAGGGGTGGGGGAAGGATAATTGGATGAAGGTGATCAAAAGGTACAAATTCCAGTTATAAGACAAATAATACAAAGGATGTAATGTACACCATGATAAATAAAATTAAAACTGGGGTGTGTTAAATATGAAAGTGGTTAAGAGAGTAAATCCTAAGAATTCTCATCAAAAGGAAAAAATACTTTTTTCTTTTCTTTTGTATCTATATGAGATAATGGCTGTTGCTCATGACATTCACAAGTCAAACCATTATGCAGCACACCTTAAAAATATATAGTGTTGTTTGTCAATTAAATCTCAATAAAAGTCAAAGGGGTTTCCCCTTTGTTTTCCCCTTTCTTTTTTCTCAAAGAAAATGAGTCCAGATTTTAGTAAAGGTTCTAATACCTCTGCATATTTCACTCTGCTCAGAGAAACAGAGTGGCTCACATACAGAGAAGATGGAATTTTCTTTCCTTACACAAGAAAGAGAATGTTTTTCTCTTGTGTGGTTATCTTCACCAATGTCCCCTGACCTTTTGGCACTACCTAAATGTCCCTGGATCTCAGCCTAGGAGTCTGGTGGGAGGGCAGTGAGATCTGGTACTTGTTTTTATCACAAACTAGCTGTGGGACATTACTCTCATTTATAAAATGAAAAGATTAGATCAGCTGAGGTACAGAATTTTATGACTTGATATTTCTATGATCAAGCCCATTCTAGGATCTTATCAAGGCAAACCCAGACAGTGGAACACGAATTAATGAATGCATTGCACCAAGCCCAGTGTCAGAAGTATACCAAATCTTACTTTTCTTTCTCTTCCTTCCTCACACTAACATTCTCCCAGTTTGGGGAAGTTTCTAGGAAAATAAAAAGTATAAGACTACATCAAAGCATAAAATAAAACTTTCCCAAAAGTGTTTGTCAGCTATAATTAAGAGAAAAACTGTGCTTTGGGAAGCAATGTAAAAGCGGGCAGAGGAAGCCCTGGGTCACCATTGACACTCTCCGCTCCTCTGCCTTTGTTTATCTGCTGGTCATAATCGTTAATAAGGAAGCTTCAGAGCATTCATTTGCTTACTCTACTGCTAATGATAGAAATAAATGGCTCCAATTTGATGTGGCAGGATTGCAGAATGCTGCCGGGCAAGTTTGCCATTCTTGGTACTTCCAGACTCCCACAAAGCTCTGCTATAATCTGTCTCATCAGCAGATCCTACCTTGTACCATTACTCAGGGTGGGCTGCCTGCTCATCCATCCCCAAGGCCTGTGTGGGCCTCTCCCAGCTGACAACTCCATGTAAGAAGTCACTTTTGAAAACAAGGGATTGAGGTAGTGTGACAGCATGGGGAGAACTAGGCATTGACACCCAACGGTCCTGGGCTTAGGACAACGCTGCCAAACACTTGTGCGAATTTTCTCCAATACTCTCGATGGCCCTAAGAAGTTACCCCGTACCCATTTTATGGGTGTGGCAGATCCGTGATGCTCAATGTTTGTCCAAGGTCACCCTACTGACCCAGGATTTGATTCAGAGCTGCCTCCCAGCAAAATCTCTATTTAATGCTAGAATGGGACCTTAGAGAAGGGAGGCTGCAGAGGGATTTGAGACTCATCAGATAAGAATCAAGTGGTACAGGGAACTATATTCAGTAATTACCTATAATAGAAAATAATTTGGAAAAAAATATATATATACCTTGAAACCTTGTGTCCTGAGTCCTGCCTTGTACCCTTCCCATATATGTATGTATGTGTATATACATACTGTTGTTCAGTCACAAAGTCATGTCAACTCCTTGTGACCCCGTGGACTGCAGCACGCCAGGCTTCCCTGTCCCTCACCATCTCCTGGAGTTTACGCAAGTTCATGTAATACAACCTTGTAAATCCACTAGACTTCAATTCTTTAAAAAAAAAAAAAAATCAAGCTTTTGATGGACCACAGGAGCACATGGGCTAGCTCAAAGAGAGGACCCAAAGAAAAGAGCAGGGGTTCAATGTGTAAAGGTGGGGATTCATCAGTCACAGGAAGAAGTATCCAGAAAACACAGAAGCAATACAAGAGAGTTGAAAAGGGCAGGGTAGAGAAGAGTTATGGTCACCCTTGTTTAGATTTTTCAAATGGGATTTTTGTTTAATGATCTACTGATTTTTCTACCATCCATCAAGCAGTTCAGCTCAATGCCTATTTCATCAACTCACAAGCTGAGATGCCTCCAGGACCCAGGCAGGTGGACAGAACCAAATGATGAGGCTGGCAAGAGGCACTAGAGAGAGGTGGAGGCTGTAAAAACTTGCATCGGTCAAAAAGGGGCAGCTGGCACTCAGGGCCAGCTGACAGTGACCAATATTTTTTTCAGAAAGAGCTAGAATTCTTAGTTTTTCATGCTCTGCCAACATGATAGTTCTGCAGCTTGGGAACAGTCTATAGTATCTTTGCCAACTCAACTCTAATGAGTGAGAGCCTTTACCTTCAAGAAATAGGAGCACCAGCCCCAAGATTTCCCAGGTTCTAAGGAGTCTCAACATTAATAAAACTAAGATTATGGCATCTGGTCCCATCAATTCATGGCAAATAGATGTGGAAACAGTGGAAACAGTGTCAGACTTTATTTTTTGGGGCTCCAAAATCACTGCAGATGGTGATTGCAGCCATGAAATTAAAAGACACTTACTCCTTGGAAGGAAAGTTATGACCAACCTAGATAGCATATTGAAAAGCAGAGATATTACTTTGCCAACAGAGGTCCATCTAGTCAAGGCTATTTTCCAGTGGTCATGTATGGATGTGAGAGTTGGACTGTGAAGAAAGCTGAGCGCCAAAAAATTGATGCTTTTGAACTGTGATGTTGGAGAAGACTCTTGAGAGTCCCTTGGACTGCAAGGAGAGTCAGTTAGTCTATCCTAAAGGAGACTACTCCTGGATGTTCATTGGAAGGACTGATGCTGAAACTGAAACTCCAGTACTTTGGCCACCTCATGCAAAGAGTTAACTCATTGGAAAAGACTCTAATGCTGGGAGGGATTGGGGGCAGGAGGAGAAGGGAACGACAGAGGATGAGATGGCTGGATGGCATCACCGACTCGATGGATGAGTTTGAGTGAATTCTGGGAGCTGGTAATGGACAGGGAGGCCTGGCGTGCTGTGATTCATGGGGTTGCAAAGAGTCGGACAAGACTGAGTGACTGAACTGAACTGAAGGAGTCTTATAAGTGAAAGTGAAAGTGAAGTCACTCAGTTGTGTCGACTTTTTGCGACCCCATGGACTGTATGTAGCCTATCAGTCCCCTCCATCCATGAGATTTCCCAGGCAAGCGTACTGGAGTGGATTGCCATTTCCTTCTCCAGAGGATCTTCCCAACCCAAGGACTGAACCTGGGTCTCCCACATTGTAGGCAGATGCTTTACCATCTGAGCCACCAGGGAAGTCCTCAACCCAGAGCTAAATGCTTGTTTTTCATGGATGGTTTTTAAATTAGGAGGGAAAATGCACATGTCATTTCTGTGACATGATCTGATTAGGCAAAGCAGAACTTTGTGGTGGAAGTAATTAGTGTTAAGTCATGACTGTACCAGAGGAAAATGGCACTAACGAGGAGTACGTGTTAGGATCAAGGTCAAAGGTAACATTCCAACTGCAGGGTGATGCCAAAGGCAGGAAATAAGGCATCCAATGACTTTGTGAACAAGATCTTTGATTAAAAAAAAAAAAGGGATAAAACATGGGTAAACATCCATGAGGGGACTTCCCAGGTGGTGCTATTGGTAAAGAACCCCCCTGCCAATGCAGGAGACATAAGAGATGCAGGTTTGACCCCTGGGTTGGGAAGATTCCTTGCTGAAAGGCATGGCAACCCACTCCAGTATTCTTGCCTGGAGAATCCCATGGACAGAAGAGCCTGGCAGACTACGGTCCATAGGGTCACAGAGAGTCAGACACGACTGAAGTGATTTAGCCCAGCACAGCAAAACTGTCATTGAGAAGGACAGTCCAGGCTGCAAGAGCCTTTCATTTGCCTCTTAAACTTTCTCCCTTCGTGGGTACATGTTGGGGTTGACTGACAACCTACCGCCTTTTGAACTTTCCAAAACATTTTTTAAAAGAAGAAGAGAAAAAAACAACTCATTTCATGACAATCACCACTTAATAAACCCTGGGAGAAATGGCCATCTTGAGGACTATCTGAGGGAACCTACATTTGGTATCTGGTATCAGTCAGTGGGCTTCCACAGCGGCTAAGAGAGTAAAGTGTCCGCCTGCAATGTGGGAGACCCAGGTTTGATCCCTGGGTCAGGAAGATCCCCTGGAGAAGGAAATGGCAACCCAGTCCAGTATTCTTGCCTGGAGAATCCAATGGACAGAGGAGCCCAGTAGGCTACAGTCCATGGGGTTGCAAAGAGTCGGACACGACTGAGCGACTTCACTCACTTTCACTATTGGTCAGTGGGCACAAAGGAAACAAACTGCATTTGAATCTTCTGGATTCTTCTCTCTGTGTGTGCACGTGTCCCTGTATGCTTACAGCACGTTTCTCAAAGCCACACTTACAATATTCCTTTGAGGGAGAGAGATCCACTGCGTTGCATTAGCTACATCATTGTTTTGCACAGACTAATAACTCCATTTCCTATGGATAATCTATGCCAGGTTCTTCCTGGTTCACTGTTTCTATCTATCTGCCGCCATAATTAGGATCCCTGGGCCACTGGAGCCCCACCTGTAGTCTGTCTCAGTTTTATAATTCCATACTCCAGTGTTTGACATCAAGTCACCCTTGTTGTCAATCTAATTCTCAACCCTTATCTTTGCCTTGAAACCTTGAACCCCACTTTGCACCCTTTCCAGCACTTTGTCTGTTCTGGAATCCTGTCTTACTTTTGGAAGCATCCCCCTCACCCTACCCACCAATTTGCAAACTGGAATCCATTCCATTAACAAGGCTGATGATAGATTTCCCTGATATTTAACATCTGTGTGGACTTTCCAGTATGGCCTCCCTTGGCATCCTGAAGTGGTCACCTGCTGCCTTGTGGGATGCCTACCTGCCTCATGGCACAGCTTCTGTGCAGCTCCAAGTTCTTTCTGCATGGGCTGTATCAGTCATTGCCTGTAACTGTCTGTCTACAGGACTGTTGTACATCCCAGCCTTATGCTGGACCTTGTAGCTTAGCCTATCTCCCTAGCTTGCACCAACTCTAATGATTAGTTCAAGTTCCCTGTCCACCCTTTCCCAGCTGTTATGGCCCAATGCCATTAACCAGATTAACTAGTTCTGATTCAAAATAGTACCATGGGGAACTGAAACCAAGAAGAACATTGTATAAGCTGAGTCACATCTGTTTGCCTCCTATTTATCAGTTGCATGTTCAACATTGGAATGTTTGATATAGAATTTAAAATTTGCTGTTAAAGAAAATAATAATTATTAAAATGATACTATAGAGCAGATTATATTGATTTTTGACCAATGAATTTTCCAAGACTTTTAAAGGAAGAAAACAGGTACAACAGACAATGATAACAATAATATCTTTTATTTTTTCAAAACCATTTGCATTTAATTCATTCAACAAATTACTAAATATCTGGTAAAACCCAGACACTCTATCAGACACCAGACTAGGCATGGAGAAAACAAAGAACCATAGGATATTAAGACAAAGTCTTTCTTATCAAGGAGTTTATAGTCAGCCAGCATTTATTCTGATGATTTTTGAACTTTTCAGCAACAAAATAAAATATTTTCAAATAATAATCTTACTTGACATCTGGATCAGTCAGGATAGTCCGTGGTTATGCTGCAATAACATATGAACCCAGCATTCCAGTGCCTTACAACAACAAAGGTTTATTCTCATTCATGCTCCATGCCCATTATGGATCTGCTTCATAACCTCTTTATTTCAGAACAAAAGCTGACATATCTACCTCTATCTGGAACACTGCTTGTCTCACTATGGAGTAAAAAGAGACTATAGATGAGAATATAAAAGCCCATACCCTGGCTCTTAAAGCTCCCAGAAACAATGCACATCCTTCCTATTCTCATTTCATTGGCCAAAAGTAATCTAATGACCAAACCTGGCATATCCATGGCAGGGAAATAGAATCTTCTCTAGGAAAGGGTAGCAACTATTTTTGAGAAATAATTCACACAACATCTCAATATGGAAAATAAATAAACACATGGAAATATATCCCTCTTTCTGAGCAATCTCTATAGAATCTTAAGTCTCTATGAAATTCAGGTGAGAAACTATCTAACCATTATCTAATCTAAAATACATAAAAGCCTAAGAAGGAAGTAAAGAAACTGTAATTATCTGACCTGAAAAGTTAAGGAAATCCTCTGAGGCCCACGAACTTTATATAACCTCCCAGAAGACAGACCAGGATGGAAGGCTGGTGCTTCCTGCTTTACTAACCTTTCTGTGAGAACTTGCTGGAGCCCCAGGCCTTGTATGAATGAAGTCCTTTGTCATAATATCCACGGAATTCCTAAAAGCCAAGAAAGCTGTCCCTTTCTTATCCACTCAGTTTGGGCTCAACTGCAATTTGTCCCAGATGGCTACCTGCAAACAAGCCACACCATGCAAAATCACCACAGAAATCTTGGCTTGACCCTTGGAGTGTGCTTAGAACACATTCTGAAAAGCAGCAGACAGAATGTGCCGGCTCCACCAATGAGTGAATCAGAAAACAAAGCCTAAGAAAGACCTAGAGGGAGAACAATTCAGCCTAAAGAGATGGTGACAGTAGTTGGGGAGCGGAATGGGTACAGTAGCTTTTCTGATCTGGGATATTCATCCCTGTTTGTTCTTTGGAACAGAAGAAGCCAGACTTCCTTCAGAAGAGGGTTATTGAGCACTAACTTCTACCAGACACGGCAGTAAGAGCCAAGAATAGAGATGGCCAAGACCCAGTACCTGCCTCTAGAGATTTCAGAAGACCAGGGAAGATGAACTTGAAGAGGATGCTAAGTGCATCATTGTCTAGGAGAGATTCCATAGGATGTAGCCTCCAGGAGTGGGGAGGATGAGAGAGAGGAAAGAAGCACCTTTAAAGTCAGAAGCCAGAAAGCCAGCCAAACAAGTGAGGCCCTTGCTTACCAGAACCACCAATACATACAAACTATTACCCACTTATAGGAAAGAGCCTGGACTTGGAAACTAGGGGTCAGGCTTGGCTTCTAGTTCAGTCACTTATTTTCCGTAGAGGCTTAAGCAAACCTCTACGCCTATAAGAGCCTCGATTCTTTGTCTATAAATAGGAGATAAGTAAAACCTGCCTTGGCTAGTTCATAGGGTGTGAGTTTATGCCAAACACACTGTGCATAAGAAATTGTGCAGTCATAAATATTAACTTGGCCTCTCTTCACTGGCATTCCTGAGCACTATCTCAGCCCACACTAGGGTGATCAGGTCATCCAGTTTTGAAAGAGAGCAGGACCCTACTATGGTCCTTTCTCCCCATGTCCTCTGCCTGCCTTCTGTCTCTGGAAAAGGTTTAGCCAAAGAATAAGTTTAAACAGAGAGGTCAGAACATCCAAAAACAATGGAAAATAGTCAAAGGAGACCAAATAATAATTTGCATAGCCATTAAGCATAGTCAAGGACCTTTAGTTCCTTCTCAAGGGCTATGGAATACCCAAGGGCTCAATATTCTGAGCCATATTCTGTAAGCTGTCTTATAGATAAGACTGAAACCCTTACCAGAGTGAAGAAGTTAACTATGTGATGACGAGACTGTAGCCATGACCACAATTTAGTTCAGTCACTCAGTCGTGTCCAACTCTTTGTGACCCGATGAACTGCAGCACACCAGGCCTCCCTGTCCATCACCAACTCCCAGAGTTCACTCAGACTCACGTCCATCGAGTCAATGATGCCATCCAGCCATTTCATCCTCTGTCGTCCCCTTCTCCTCCTGCCCGCATTCCCTCCCAGCATCAGGGTCTTTTCCACTGAGTCAGCTCTTCCCATCAGGTGGCCAAAGTATTGGAGTTTCAGCTTCAGCATCAGTCCTTCCAATGAACACCCAGGACTGATCTCCTTTAGGATGGACTGGTTGGATCTCCTTGCAGTCCAAGGGACTCTCAAGAGTCTTCTCCAACACCATAGTTCAAAAGCATCAATTCTTCAGCACTCAACTTTCTTTATAGTCCAACTCTCATATCCATACATGATCACAGGAAAAACCATAGCCTTGACTAGACGGACCTTTGTTGGCAAAGTAATGTCTCTGCTTTTGAATATGCTATGTAGGTTGGTCATAACTTTCCTTCCAGGGAGTAAACGTCTTTTAATTTCATGGCTGCAATCACCTAAGCGACCATAACTCTGAAAATTGGCCTCAAGGAAATGGAAATAAACCAATCCTGGAACTGAAGATTAACTGTACCTAAAACAATCAAGATGATGCTGGTCAAACCACCGATGACTTATTTCAAGATGACGGAGCTGACTGTGCTGTTTCTGTAAGTAGCCCCTTCCCTCAACCTATAAAAGCTCTTGCCCAGTCCTTGTCAGTTTGGGGGATGGGGATGTGGGAGTCAGCCTTCGAACAGGCATCCACCTTCATCCGAAGTTGCCGGTAGATGAAATAAAGCAAACTTTCCTTTTCACCAACCTGGCCTCTTCATTAGCTTTTGAGCAGTGAGCAGCCAGACCCCACTTTGGTTATAGTTTGACTGGGACGTTCTCAGTTTTAGCAGTGATAGTCTCACATCCCAGGAATTTCCACAGTCCCAAACAAAATGGGAAAATTGGTCTATCACACATCTTAACCATAAGGGTAGGGAAGTCCCTGCTAGCCATAACATTGTTCCTAAAATTTCTAATTGGTGTGCAATTCAATGACTTTTAGTACATTCATATGGCTGTGCAATTATCACAACTAATTCCAGAACAATTCCATCACCCCAGGAAGAATTCATTAGCAGTCAGTTCCAATTCTCCGCTCCTCTCAGCTCCTGTCACCCAAAAATCCACTTCCTATCTCTATGAATTTGCTAACTCTGAGCATTTTGTATCAATGGCATCAATATGTGGTCTTTCGTGTCTGGCATCTTGCACTTAGTACAATAATTTCAGGGTCATCCATGATGTTCCATGCATCAGTACTCCATTCATTTTTGCGGATATATCACATTTGGTTTATTGACTCATCACTTGATGGACCTTCAGGTTGCTTCTACTTTTTAGCTACTATGAACTGTGTTTTTATTTCATGTACAAATTTTCAGGTGACCATATGTTTCCATTTCTCTTAAGTGATCCTCTAGGAGTGAAATTGCTGAGTAACTCTATGTTTAATTTTTTGAGGAACCATCAAACTTTTCCAAAGCAGCTGCAACATGTTACAGCCCACTTCCAGTGTATGAATGGTTCCAATTTCTCCATAGCTCCATTTGTTATCATCTGTCTTTTTTTATTACAGTCATCCTAGTGGGTGGATAATGGTAACACTGTGGTTTTGATATGTATTTCCTTCCCTGATGGCTAATGATCTTGAGAATTTTTTTCATGTTCTTATTTGGCCATAATACTTGAATTCCAAAAAAAAAAACAGGTCATCTCACTGTCCTGAATCTCCTTCTTGAGAACATAGAAGCTCTGGCAGTTACCAGCTCTTGGACAGAAGAGCCTATCTGTCTGGTCCTTCCCAGGACAAAGGTTCAAATGACTGTCCACACTATTGAATAAAGTTCAAACACTTTCATAGCATCCAAAGCCCTTCACTATCAATGTCTTATATATTTTTACATCCTCAATCCCCTTTTTTTCCTCTGTGAACACTCCACTCGTGTAACAGAGCAGATTTATTTACTTACTGGGAACACATCACTCATATTTCCTCCTTTAAATCAGTAGCCAATGGGCATCTCAGTTCATAAACTCAAGAGTGTGAGAATCTTCTCATTTTCTATAAGCCAACAAATTCTATCCCTAATTACCATCCTGCAAGACTAGTAGTAAATTCTGCCTCAGTCATTCTGAAGACTCTACCCAAAGCTATTAATAGAAAGGTGTCAAGGTTTCAGAAATTTACAAACTGTCAAAACATGAATGGGGTGTGGAGATGGAAAATGATATATCCCACAATTCATTTATCCATTCATCAGTGGATTGGGTCATCATTTTGTTTTTTGAGGGTTTTTTAAACTTTTTTGGCTTTATGAATAAGCCAGTATAAACATTCATGTACAAATTTTTGTGCACATGTGTTCTTTTTTAACTTTTAATTCTGTATTGGGGTATAGCTAATAAACAATGTTGTGATACTTTCAGGTGAACAGCAAAGGGACTCAGCCATACATATATGCATCCATTCCCCCTCAATCTCCCTTCTCATCCAGGATGTCACATAACATTGAGCAGAGATACCTGCGTTATACAGTAGGTCCTTGTTAGTTACCCATTTTAAATATAGAAGTGTGCACATGTCCACTCCAAACTCCCTAACTATCCGTCTCCCCATCCTCCTCTGGCAACCATAGACTCATTCAGGAATCTGCATCTTTTCTGTTTTGTAAGTTTGTTTGTATTTCTTTTAGATTTGTGTGGACGTGTTTTTATTTTTCTTGGTATATACTTAGGAGAGGAACCTTGGGATCATATATTAACCAGGAGGAAGAATTTTGGGTAGAGCCTTGTACATGCTCAGATTACTCTCTGACTCCCCTATGTTAGATTCATGCTGAAACCCACAAAGAGCATGTCAAATAAAAGGAAACGGAAAATCATGGTGTTGCAATCCCTCAAGCTGCAGTGGGCACAGGTGTCATGAGCCGGGGACTTGTTTCTCTAGTGAAAGTCACTGACTAGAAGTGACTGAAACATGAAGAAGTAGATGAAGACCTCCAGCACTGGAAGAAATGTGAGCAGAAGACACACAGTAATTGCTTATATAGCGTGTCAGGCCATATTACTCCAGAGAGGCAGCCAGGAAGTATGGAACCATAGGAGTCCAGCGGTGGGTGAGGGGGAAATGGAGATGCCACGAGTGGCTCCAAGGACAGCCCAAATCCACATGTGAGACACGCCGCCCCCCTCCATAGGGTTTCCCAAATATAGGGGAGGAATGTGAGTAGAGAGAAGTTCTCCTTAGAGAAGAAGAGAGTCTAGGTTCCATGAGTATCATTCTATAGCAGAATCCTGTGTGTGTGGTGGAGGGGGTGTTCTTAGAGGAAGGGCAACTTCTAGGTCCTCTAGGAATAATGGAATATTACTCAGCTCTAAAAAGGAATGAAGTAATACTCCATTGTGTATATGTACCACAGCTTTCTTATCCATTCTTCTGCTGATGGACATCTAGGTTGCTTCCATGTCCTGGCTATTATAAACAGTGCTGCGATGAACATTGGGCTACACGTGTCTCTTTCCCTTCTGGTTTCCTCAGTGTGTATGCCCAGCAGTGGGATTGCTGGGTCATAAGGCAGTTCTATTTCCAGTTTTTTAAGGAATCTCCACACTGTTCTCCATAGTGGCTGTACTAGTTTGCATTCCCACCAACAGTGTAAGAGGGTTCCCTTTTCTCCACACCCTCTCCAGCATTTATTATTTGTAGACTTTTGGATTGCAGCCATTCTGACTGGTGTGAAATGGTACCTCATAGTGGTTTTGATTTGCATTTCTCTGATAATGAGTGATGTTGAGCATCTTTTCATGTGTTTGTTAGCCATCTGTATGTCTTCTTTGGAGAAATGTCTATTTAGATCTTTGGCCCATTTTTTGATTGGGTCATTTATTTTTCTGGAGTTGAGCTGTAGGAGTTGCTTGTATATTTTTGAGATTAGTTGTTTGTCAGTTGCTTCATTTGCTATTATTTTCTCCCATTCTGAAGGCTGTCTTTTCACCTTGCTAATAGTTTCCTTTGATGTGCAGAAGCTTTTAAGGTTAATTAGGTCCCATTTGTTTATTTTTGCTTTTATTTCCAATATTCTGGGAGGTGGGTCATAGAGGATCCTGCTGTGATGAACTGGAGCCTATTATACAGAGTGAAGTAAGCCAGAAGGAAAAACACCAATACAGTATACTAACGCATATATATGGAATTTAGAAAGATGGTAACAATAACCCTGTGTACGAGACAGCAAAAGAGACACTGATGTATAGAACAGTCTTATGGAGTCTGTGGGAGAGGGAGAGGGTGGGAAGATTTGGGAGAATGGCATTGAAACATGTAAAATATCATGTATGAAACGAGATGCCAGTCCAGGTTCGATGCACGATACTGATGCTTGGGGCTAGTGCACTGGGACGACCCAGAGGGTTCGTATGCAGAGGGAGGAGGGAGGAGGGTTCATGATGGGGAACACATGTATACCTGTGGCGGATTCATTTTGATATTTGGCAAAACTAATACAATTATGTAAAGTTTAAAAATAAAATAAAATTAAAAAAAAAAGGAATGACGTGCTGAAATGCACTATAACATGGATAAATCTTGAAAACATTATGATAGATGAAAGCTACAAAACACAAAAGGTCATGTAGTATTTAAGATTGTATTTATATGATATGTCTAGAACACGCAAAATCACAGAGACAGAAGATTCAAGTCTGCTGGGCCTGTCAGAATTGGGCAGATTGTATGGTGATGGCTAAAGGGTACCCTCTTTTTTGAGCGGGTGACAGAAACTTCTTAAATATCATGGAGGTGATGGTTATAAAATTCTGTGAGTATACCAAAAGCCGTTGAATTATAACTTTAAATGGGTGAACTGTAAAATATGTGAATTATATCCCAGTAAAGCTGTTACCTGACCTGCCTCTTGAGAAACCTGTATGCAGGTCAGGAAGCAACAGTTAGAACTGGACATGGAACAACAGACTGGTTCCAAATACAAAAAGGAGTACATCAAGGCTGTATATTGTCACCCTGCTTATTTAACTTATATGCAGCATACATCATGAGAAACGCTGGGCTGGAAGAAGCACAAGCTGGAATCAATTGCTGGGAGAAATATCAATAACCTCAGATATGCAGATGACACCACCCTTATGGCAGAAAGTGAAGAGGAACTAAAAAGCCTCTTGATGAAAGTTAAAGAGGAGAGTGAAAAGTTGGCTTAAAGCTCAACATTCAGAAAACGAAGATCATGGCATCTGGTCCCATCACTTCATGGGAAATAGATGGGGAAATAGTGGAAACAGTGTCAGACTTTATTTTTTTGGGCTCCAAAATCACTGCAGATGGTGACTGCAGCCATGAAATTAAAAGACTCTTACTCCTTGGAAGGAAAGTTACAACCAACCTAGATAGCATATTGAAAAGCAGAGACATTACTTTGCCAACAAAGGTCCATCTAGTCAAGGCTATGGTTTTTCCAGTGGTCAGGTATAGACATGAGAGTGGACTGTGAAGAAAGCTGAGTGACGAAGAATTGATGCTTTTGAACTATGGTGTTGGAGAAGACTCTTGAGAGTCCCTTGGACTGCAAGGAGATCCAATCAGTCCATCCTAAAGGAGATCAGTCCCGGATGTTCATTGGAAGGACTGAAAATGAAGCTGAAACTCCAATACTCTGGCCACCTCATGCGAAGAGTTTACTCATTGGGAAAGACCCTGATGCTGGGAGGGATTGTGGGCAGGAGGAGAAGGGGACGACAGAGGATGAGATGGCTGGATGGCATCACTGACTCGATGGATGTGAGTCTGAGTGAACTCCGGGAGTTGGTGATGGACAGGGAGGCCTGGCGTGCTGCGATTCATGGGGTCGCAAAGAGGTGGACACAACTGAGTGACTGAACTGAAAGCTGTTACCAAAAAAAACACAAAATCTACCCCCTCTTCTTCCTTAACCCATTGTCCTTCGTCCTTCTTTGACTCCTTGTCCTCTCTCCCCTTAGGATAAATTCACTCCCATAAAGCCCTTCCATCTTCTTTGCCGAAAAAAAAAATCACCACTGGACTTTCTAAATGTATCTATGCATTTCTAAATTTGCAACAGATATACCACTTAGGCTGACTTCTAGGATCCCAGCCACAAGTGTTTGTTCATAGAGATGCTGCTAGATATCAATGTTTGAATTCTTGCCCTAGTTTGGAAAGAAATTAGCAGCTAAGAGCCTTAAATTCTGCATCTTCTTCACCTTTGAAGTTGCTGACAAGTGAGAGTATTTTCTGAGGACCCCTTCCCCAAGCATCCCCAGCCTCAACCCATTTCTCAGTCTGCATCTTACTCTGGACTGAAATGTGACCACAAATGTGCCCTGTGTACATCTTACCACACACTCCTGTGTGAAGACACCAGGAGTTGACACTGTAGTCATCTAGGTCCAATTCCTTATTGCAATACCACATATCTTTATGTTATATTCACAATGGACATGAATTCGTTGCTGATGGGGAAAGTTTAACATTATTACACAGCAAATATGTCTGTGCACCCAGTAGGGAGTCCATTCTAATCATGATGGAGAAGTTGAAAGATAGAGGAAGAGTGTACAAGATGGCCCTGTGATCACCACTTTGAAAAAAAAAAAAAACTGATCTTACCAGAGGAGCTGAAGGACATGGTAGTTGGAATTAACATAAATGCCAAGTACTCAAGCCAAAGAATGTGAGAGGTGCCGTGTTGGAAGTTAATTTCATGAATGACTGGAACATTCTGCCAGCACTGGAACAAGAAAATTAGAAGGAAGCAAGATGGGGTGAACCAAAGCCTTTTGTAGAATCAATTGATAAGATGTGGTCATGAAAGTCTGCACAACAGGCAGCAGCTCAGGCCGGAAGAACAAGGTTGCTCCCCCTCTAGCCTCCTCAGCACCACGCTCCCCCTTCAGTGGCATCAAGTCAAAACTGCAGGAAATAGAAGGAGCCAAATGAGCTAGAGCTGCCCCCAGATCTGGGCTGAAGCAGCTGCCACACTTTCTCCCAGGAAGAACCACCCTCTTTCAGAGAACCACTGTTCTCTGAAAGGTTCAGGCTGACAGGGGAGTGAGGAGTAAGACCAGAGTGTTGAATAATGAAATTCCTAAACAGAAAGGGAAATTGATCTTTACCAGAAAAATTCCAAGCCAGAGGTTTAGAGAGCTATGAAGACTCATCCATCCTCTGATTTCAGAGACATGACAGGTACAAAGGAACCTGAAAATGGAGGGAGAGGACAGTGACCAACAGGAACCTGAAGCTTAAAACCACGTGTGTGGTCTGGAGCACATCTTCCTGAAGGTCAGGCCCAGGTCAGGGGTCAGAAGCAGGTAGGTGAGCTAAAGGCAGGACCTACTGGAAGAAAAAAAGGGCAGGGCTAGTAAGCGTTGTCCCAACACTGTGCACGGGCTTCCCAGGTGGTGCGGTGGTAAAGAATCCGCCTGCAATGCAAGATTCCCCGGAGAAGGGAATGGCTATCCACACCAGTATTCTTGCCTGGAAAGTTCCATGAACAGAGGAGCCTAGCGGGCTACAATCCATGGGGTCACAAAGAGTCGGACATGACTGAGCAACTAAACATACACACACACACACACACACATACATATCCCCAAAACTGGGCATAGGTCTTCCCTGGTGGATTCAAGGAGCCAAGAGCTGCTCCGGAGATGCTAGAGCATCTGCTGCTCTCAATTCCCCACTACTCTTGCTGGAGGCAACACGAACATCTGGGAGAAGCAAATCAGGCCTGTTTCCAGTGTTGGTTTTTAGCCTGACACTTAGCGTATTAATAACACATTGCAATAGCCTCACTTGATGGCAGAGTCCCTGACCCCGAAGCTCTGGGTCCCAGGTCCTCAGAGCCAGGTTAAAGAGGTGACTTCACTTGCCTTCCACTTAAGTTTATGTGACCTGTCCTCTGTAGCATCTCTCCAAGTCAGAATCTAATTTCAGCAGGGCAGATTCATCACTTAGTGCCCTGCCTGTGCCTTATTGATGAGGGAATTGCAAGAAGAGGACAGAGGGCACCCGTGGGTTTCTGAAAGGAAATACATCAGATTTTTAGAGTTTACAGGGGCTTCAGACACATATTTACAAAAGTATTGGCAGTCTGATACTGGACCACAAAGATAAACGGAATAAGCTAGACTCAGGAAGAAAGAACTAGGTAGTTGGATAAATGGCAGAGAAAACAGGGAAAAGGAGATTTGCAAAATGGAAGAGAGAGGACAGGGCCAGGCAAGGGGAGGCGCTGCTGTGAGATGCTAGTGTCAGGAAAACCTGGGGTGAGGCCCTGTCATTCCTTGGAGCTTTTATCTGCCTCCAGCTTGCATGGCAACCTAGGGCAGCCCAGCCAGCCACCTCCTGTGCCGAACAAAGTAACACGGCTTCTGGCAGACGATGCCTGATCATATGTATGTGACCAGAAGCACTGAGCCCAGATCTGTTGGGATGTGAGAGCTCAGACATCTGTAGACAAGGCCACAATAGTCTACACAAGCAGAGGATGCTTTCAAGTGAGATAGACTGTCCAGAAGAGTAAAGTTTCTGTGGTCTCCTTAGTTCCTTTCTTCTCACACATAATGACCTTCACTGAAAATTCTCCTCAAGACTTTCACCTTCCAATTTCTTCTTCAGTCCACTTTTCATTACTCCACTGAAACGGGAGGGATAGAAACAGGGCACAATCTTTAAAGAATAAAATGGCTTTAGGACATGACAAAAAGATGATTAGCATTAACTAGATTCAAGATGACAGAAGATCTGACTTCCAATAGAACTTGAGCCTCATTATATGCTCATTGTATTAATAATACATTACCAAGCGAACTGACTCATTCACCAGTGCCATGACAGTTCTGAGGCTGACCATAAAAGGCCAAAAAGTGGGTGGTGGCCCAATTCCTGGAAATCTCTACCCTTTCCCCCAAGATAACTGGATTAATCCTTCCACTCATTAGCCTATGAAATTACCCAGCCCATAAAAACTAACCACGCCATATTTCAAAGCGCTCATCTTCTGAGAAGGGTCACACTCTGTCTGTGGAGTGTGTTTCTCTCTAAATAAAGCCACTTCTTATCTATCACTTTGTCTTTGGATTCTTTTGAGATGAAGCAAGAGCCTCAGATTAACCAAGAACACATCACAAAAAATAGCTGAAGAGCAATGACAAAACTTTTTCCCCTATAAAGTTCCTTATCAATCACACCCCAGACCCCCATCCTCAGGCCACCACTGTTTTTGTTTTCTATCCCAATAGTTTTGCCTTTTCCAGAATTAAATATAAGTAGAATCTTACGGTATTTAGTCTTTTGTCTCTGACTTCATTCACTCAGCATAATGTTTTTGAGATTTATCCATGCTGTCTCATGACAAAGACTCTTTCTGAAAACAAACTTCCTTAGGCTCCTCTGAGTCCTCTTCACCACTAGGCCTTGACCTTGGCTTTGTGTCCTTCCTTGGAGAGTCCAATTTTAACGAGAATCTTGTTGAGTCATCTCCCAACACTTGATATCCGATCAGGTTCTCCATCTCCACCCTTGGTGCCCAAGTCTTCAGCAAGAATCCTGTTAGGTCAATTTAGCAAGAATGCCCCCTATCCTTGATGTGCCTATTTAGTAATTTTCCATCCACTGATGCCCTCAGGATTCTGCTCATTGGCTACAAATCCCTGGTTCATCTCTCTCCCCCTATTGCAACAGAGTTGACTCATTACAATGAATAAAGGTTTTCTCCAAAGTGTCTAGTGAATAAGTTTTCATTTACAGCAACTTCTACCATATTCTTTTCTAAAAGTGTGCTCCTTTTTCCTGAGGATGGTGAGCAGGCCTGCAGCTTCTAGCCTCTGATTTGCATAGTCTAATGACCACCATGCTGCACACAGATCTTCTTTCCATCTTCCTGGCAAAGTCGGCCTCTTCTGCCTGAGGTTCTGATGGTTTTGCTGATTAATGTGAATGGTACTAAATATCCTGAATGTTTCATTTGGTAGTTAAGTGGAGAAGCCCATTGTGCATTATGTATTTGAAATTACTTTCATTGGAATGTGCTGGAATGGAATTATCAAGACTTTAATTAATTTTGTACAAAAGTTTATTGTGAGGAGCTTCTGGAACAATGCTGCTGTTCAGATAAGACAGTCCAACTGCTGCCATTCAAGTGTATGAAAGCCTGGGTTTTACAGTCAAGAGGACTCTCTCCAGCGCTTCTGTTACCAGGCAACTCACGAATGGGCTCCATTGCAGACAGAAGTCAAGAGGACAGCCCAAGACAGCTCCCTTGGTGCATTCATCAATTATAAATGAGACTATTATGCAATTTAGTTGAATGTGAATGGTGGTGGGCTTCATCAGTCTACTAAGGGACTCAGAAATTTCAGGAAAGTAAATTAATAAATAAAATGAAAGAGAGTAAGAGTAAGGTGAATGTTTCACCCTTAAAGGGAAAAAGAAAAATTTTCTTTTCAAAAATGAAACTTTTTCACCTTTTAACAGGGAGGAAGTTAAAAACTCTGACAACCGTAATCCTAATTTTCTGAACTCTGCCAGCCCTTCCCACCAAGCCCAGCCAAGCCATGGTGGTGGGGCATGGCATGTGAATCTACACAACTTTACTCTACGATCTAATCCTCTTCAAAGACACTTTGTGATTTTTAAGATTTTCCTCAAAATGTTATTTATACCATAAGAAGTTTTTTCAAAACACCTCCAACCTATGTTTTTAAGGTAAAATACCCAAGGAGAATATTTTAGAACATGCTTTGCTTTTGTAAGGAGCAGAAAACTTTTCCTCTACTCTCTTTACGTTAGTTCACTGAGGGCCTGTGATTTAAACTGACATCAAAGAAATTAAATTGATACAAGGGAAGCCCTAAACTGGTACTAAACACATATGAATTCACTGATTTTAAATTTTAAATGCATAGGGACATCCCAGAAGGAAATGAATACCCAAATGAGTGATGATATTTGAGTTTATAAACTGGTAGAGTTCAGGCATGCTACCCCAAAATATGGCACCTTGGCATATTGAATATTATAAGCTGAAGAAATTTGAGAAAAGGCATGTGTGGGGAGACTTTCTGACCTCCCTCTAGAGTAGGTCATAAAGCTGTGAGGAGTGAGGTGTCCTCCCCATACAGAGTAAAGGAGCAACCTTGTTTCCAAGACCCTGGAACCTGAATGAACAGGGCTTGCCATTTCCCCCAGTATACTACACATAGCTCATACCCTTTGTGGGTCTATCACATTTCCCCACAACATTCCAATCTCTATCAAATCCAGAAATGCTCAAGTTTAACCATTTTTTTGGTCCCATTTCCTTATGAGGTGTCCCACGCTATATAAAACTTGGGTTAAATAACTTTGGAAGTCCTTCCTGGTGGCTCAGTGGTAAAGAATCTGCCTGCCAGTGCAGGAGACACAGGTTCAATCCCTGGTACAAGAAGATTCCACATGCCAGGGAGCAACTAAGCCTGTGTGCTACAACTCTTAAGCCCGTGCTCTAGAGCCTGGGAGGCACGACTACTAAGCCCATGCACAGCAACTACTGAAGCGTCCGTGCACTCCAGAGCCTGTGCTCTGCAGCAGGAGAAGCCACCGCAACGAGAAGCCCGCGCGCCACAACTAGAGAGCGGCCCCCTCGCCACAACTAGAGAAAAGCCCACTCAGGACTGAAGACCCGGCACAGCCAAAAATAAAAATAAATTAATTAATTAAAAAATGATAACTCTGGAGGCTTTTCTCATAAAGGATCTGTCTCTCATTACAGGGGCTCTGGCTGAGAATTAAGGAGGGTAGAGGAAAAAGATATTTTCCTCCTCTACAAAGGCATCTAGAAAGAGAATGGGGAGGGACAGAGGGATACTTTTGGGAGAACAAATGACTTCTAAGAAGTGGTAAGGATAAAGCACACTTATGGAAACACATATGGTCTACTTTTGCTTTTTTTTCTTTTTTAAGATCAATGGGTCCTTAGGAGAACAGTTGGGAGATTTGATAATTTTGTGACAAATGTCTGTCCGATGTGGTGGCCACTTTTCACTGAGAAAAGATTAGAGTTGCTTCCTGGGGAGGATTTATGACAACTGAGTTCTTTTGGGAGGCTCTGCTTCTAGGCAGATAAGGGATTTCAGGAACTCAAATGCTTTCAGCTCAGAAAAATTCTTTTGAGAAGTATTTTGGGGGTGGCATGTTCCAATCTTTTTTACTTTAAAAAGATTTCTTTCCCTATTTTTACAGAATTAATATTTGCTCCATTTTGTATATCACTTCCAATTTCTTTTAACATCAAATTACTAAAAAAAAAAAAAAAGAAATAAAATCTTCACATGAACTTTGATTTTCATTCTCAGTGTTGAATTTGCTGGAAAGAGAGGACTTTGGGAGGCTAAATCTGTGAGGAACTTGGTATTATAAAACGTCTAGCTCAGAGGTTTTCCAAGGTTCTGGCTGAGACCACTGTCTCTAGTGAAGCTGATGCGGATGCCACTATGCAAAGCAGAGCAGACCCTCCGGCAAAACTGGAGTTAGGAGGAAGCCTGGAGAGATGCGTTTGCACCAGAAAATCATTGGCAAACCAATGGTCTAGCCCCAGGGATTGGTGAGTTTTCTGTGAAGGGTAGATAGGAACTATTCTAGGCTTTGCAAACCAGGAGAATATTATATAAATATAAATTGATGATATTATATAGGTACTTATAGAACATTTAAAATGTAACCATTTACAAAAGATGAAAGCATTCTTAATTCATGGGTTATAACAAAAACAGGTGAAACAAAGACACTGTATTATTCCTCTTAATATGAGCACCTAGAAGATTTAAAATCACTCTTTTGTGAAAGTAAACAGAAAGTAGAGGGGTGGATGCCAGGGCTGGGGGAAGGGTGGTGGAGCATTATTGTTTAGTAGGGGACAGAGCTTCACAGTTACAAGATTAAGACAGTTCTGGAGATGGATGGTGGTGATGGTTGTACAACAGTGTAAATGCATTTAATGCCACTGAACTGTGCACTTATAAATAGTTCATATACACACTTGTGTGTGTGTGTGTGTGTGTGTGTGCTAAGTTGCTCCAGTTGTGTCTGACTCTTTGCAACCCCATGGACTATAGCCCACCAGGCTCCCCTGTCCATGAGATTTCTCCAGGCAAGAATACTGGAGTGGGTTGTCATGCCCTCCTCCAGGGTATCTCTCTGACCCAGGGATTGGACCTGCATCTCCTGTGGCCCCTGCACTGCTGGCAGATTCTTTATAAAATAGATAACCAACAAGAACCTAATGTTGTAGCACAGAGGATGCTACTCAATATTTGTAATAACATAAAAGGGGAAAGAATCTGAAAAAGAAAAAATTATATAGATAGATAGATAGATATTCAGCTATATATATACTGTGCTATACACTTGAAACTAACACATCATTATAAATCAACTACAATTCAATTAAAAAAATAAAAAATACTACCTCCCCCCAAAAATGGTTCAGATGGTAAATTTTATATTATATGCATTTTACCACGACTTTCAAAAGGGGAGGGACCCAAGGGGAAGCCAGCATTGGTACAGCCACTGCAGTCACCCTGTGACCGGGTGGGGATGGGGCAGGGGCAGTGCCTGGACAGACCAGAATGCCCAGATAGCAGAATGAGAGGCTGGGAGCCAGACAGACACCCCTGGAAGACTCCAGCAGGAAGCAGCCTGGAGCCTTTCTCCCTTCAGCCTTTCTATTGTTTAAACTTGCTAAGTAAGATTTCTTGGTTAAGTGAAAGGGTCCTGGTAGACACAGCACTCAGTATGGGCTCTCCATCATGACTCTAATATGAGCTTCTCTCCTGTCGTCCTCTCCCCACAGGTTTTTTCATTCCTATTTACCTGAACTTTGGATACCCCCCTTCCAAATTTACGTGCTTTCTGATCTCATTTGAAGGCTCAGCCTTTGACCTGTGCCTTTTACAGGAAGAGAAGAGTGGTGGCTTTGTCCCCCATATCCCATTCTGAAAACCTTACCCCCACTTCCTTGCTAAAGAGTCCCTTCCACCCATGGTGTCTGACACAGCTGCGAGCACAGGATTCAGGCCCAGTCAATCAATACAGTTCCTCGGACTCAGAGTGAAACTGTCAGAGAAGAGGCATTCATCTCCTGGCATTTTGAGGGATGCACATCACATCACACCCCCACAGAAGCTTGGGGGTGGCTCTTGACCCGTCCAGCTCTGCCAATCTGATGGCCAAGTGCCAGACCCTGCCACTCTTTTCACCCTCCCTGTTCATTGCAACAACGGTGTCTGTACACAAGTGAACTTGTGTGCAAAAAGAAACAGACTCTCAGACATAGAGAACAGACTTGCGGTTGCCAAGGAGAAGGGAGTTGAGGGAGGGAGGTGGGGTGGGAGGTTGGAGGTAGCAGGTGTAATCTAATATGTATGGAATGGATCAACAACAAGGTCTAACACAGAGTACTATATTCAGTGTCCTATTATCAACCATAATGGAAAAGAATATTAAAAAAGAATGTATATATGTATATCTGAATCACTTTGCTGTACAGCAGAAAGGAATACACTGTAAGTCAACTATACTTCAATAAAAAACATAATAATTCTTAAAAACAAACAAACAAAACAGTGGCATCTATAAGCTGCACCAGCACAGAGCCTTAACTGATAAGAGTCATCCTAGGAGCCCACGACCCACAATCCAGTGTAATAGGACACTGAATACAGTACTCTGTGCCAGACCTTGTTGTTGATCCATTCCATATGTATTAGATTACACCTGCTAACTCCAACCTCCCACCCCACCTCCCTCCCTCAACTCCCCTCTCCTTGGCAACTGCAAGTCTGTTCTCTATGTCTGAGAGTAGGAGTAGAAGCTAGAAGAGTTCATTGCTCCGAAACTAAGTAAATGTTCCTGGGGAGGGGAAGGCAATGGGGCTGCGGTCTCTCATTTTCACCAAGTGTGTGAGGCACCTTTCTCCACTGACCCAGTGTCCCCCACGAGTGCCCTTTGAGAATGAAGTCTAGTACCAGACCTCAGGTGCCTGGCAGAGTTCTGATGCTTTCATCTGGTTTCTGTCCATCATTTTCCCCCAGAGACAAACTTTAAATCTAGTACGTATTTTTTCAGTAGGTTCTACAGAATGACAAGGAAGACAGACAAAAGCTGGGGCCATTTCTCTCTGCCCAGCCCATCCTGCTTCTTATCCCCTGGTCACCAGTCCTGGCTGGAGTCAGTCCTGAGATGGCCACACCCAGCACAGCTCCCAGGCCTCCCACCTCGCTCAAGGATATGGCCTTTCAGCACAAATGAATGGAATGAGAATTAATTTTGATTTGCAACTATGAGTTCAATATCAAAGTTCCCTAAGGAATTAGCTGCCTCTAGCCAAGAATACCTGCCAGCTCAGGAAGAAATTTCACACTTGACTGCAATTCTCTTATCAATTCCATTAAAATCAGCATAGCCATTTGCCAAGCCTGTTGATTCTACCCTTAGATAAATAAGGAGAGGATAGGAAAAGAAAAGAAAGAAATCCCAAACTTGGAGTATGAGCTATATCTACTTCTCACAAAAGTCTCCTCCCTGACATCAGTCCAGGCCCTCTGTGAAGAGGTTTATTGGAGGAAAAGCTTATGAAGGATAACCTTCTTGCAGGCCTGACACCTCTACACAGCCAGAGGGAAGACAGGGCGGGGTGAAAGGAGCACGGCACTGCGGTGCAGTCCTCAGGAAACCTCATCCAGGCTGATGAGGAGGCCCTGGGGAAAATACTCCCACCAGAAGGGTCCTGTACTGGGAAGGAACGGCCCAGGTCTGGGGCCCCTGTCGTGCTCAATACTGACTGGGCGTGTGAACTAAAATATTGCCTGCCATGTCAATAAACAAAGGATGTTACGGCCATCAAGTGGCCACATAACAGCTGCCCCAATAGACAGCAAGCCCTGAGGGAACCAGGGTGGAAACAGGATGCCCGCCATCTAGCAGTCAGTCACCGCAGCCACCCTGGATATGCACCCTGAGGAGACTCAGGATGAGGAAAGCACAGGATACTAGACCCAGAGGGCTGAAGCGCATGTCAAAGGAATGATCCCAATGAGCCCGGATGCTTGCGTCTTCCCGTACACAGAAAAGTGCTAAGCTCATTAACTTTGTGTGTGTTAGTCTCTTAGTCATGTCCGACTCTTTGTGTGATCCTGTGGACTATAGCCCGCCAGGCTCCTCTGTCCATGGGGATTCTCTAGTAAAGAATACTGAAGTGGGCTGCCATTTCCTTCTCCAAGGGATCTTCCTGACCCAGGAATCGAACCCGGGTCTCCTGCATGGCAGGAAGATTCTTTACCATCTGAGCTATAGGAACATCCCTCATTAACTTTAGATATCTGGTTTTATTTGATTAACAACAATCTTTGATGTGCCAACCACCTGAATTTTTGCTGCAAAAACTCCTATATCCTGGCTCCAAGCTTGCCTCTTTGGAGCAGTCACTCAGAATTCTCTGGGATGCACTGTTCTGGGTTTAAGTTCTCAGTTTTGTTCTCCAAATAAAACATAACTCTTGACTTTTTGGTCATGCTCCTTTATTCTTCAGCTGACAGGAGTAGCCTGTGGAGAACATGGCTCTAGCATGAAATCTCAAAGTACATCACCTGGTGACTATCTACCATCTACCCTCCCCACAGAAGCTTCTCTGGAATGGAGGTGAGAATGGTGTACTTCCATGGCCATCAAAGCCCCCCAACACCCCCACCTGCCATGAATCCCAGATTGCTGCTCTGTCCCTCAACTCTACCAAGCATAACCTGCCCTGCTCCCTAGATGTCTTATTTACTAACCATTTCAATTAACACCCATCAGCAAGGAGATGCAGGGCATCATTCTGTGTGCAGCCAAAGTTGAGAACTTCTAGCCTATACTTAGAGTTTCTTGAACCAAAAACCTAGAAAAGATAAACTCATTCAAACTTCATCAACCACCTGCATACCATATAGTGATACAGTGATGAATTAGGACAGTTGTTTGAGAAACTGAAAGTTATAAGCTAGGGGTTCTCAATCTTGGCTGCACATAGGATGAGCTGGGCGCTTTAAATCAGGGGTCATTGAACTGTGACCTGCAAATCCAAAGCCAAATCCAGCCCACCACCTGTTTCTGTATGGCCCACAAGCTAAGAAAGGTGTTCACATTTTTAAATGTTTTGAAAAAGTGAAAAGACTATTTTAAACATCTGAAAATTATATGAAATGCAAATTGCAGTGTCCATAAATAAAGTTTTATTGGAACACAGCCATGCTCATTTAGTTACATATCCACTGTGGTTACTTTCACAATACAACGGCAGAGTTGAGGAGATGCAACAGAAACCATAGGACCCATGAGCCTAGATAGAATATTTACTCTCTGGCCCTTTATGGAAGAAGTTTGCCAATCCCTGGGCTAAGGCGATAAGAATGTCCATAAGGGGACTTCCCTGGTGGTCTAGGGTGGTCTAGTGGCTATGACTCTGTGCTTCCAATGCAGGGGGCCAGGTTTAATCCCTGGTCTTGAACTTGATACCACATGTTGCAACTAAGAGTTCTCATGCAGCAACTGAAGACATTGCATACTGAAACGAAGATCCTCCGTGTCGTAAGACCCAGTGCAGCCAAATAAATAAATATTTTTTAAAAAAGAATGGCCACAGGATTTTACTATTAGAAGTATGCTGGGACTCTGGTGTGAGGAGTGTCAAAGAGACCTCAGAACAGGTCCAGAAACCAGACTACATTAGGGACCCCCAGTTACCTGATACACCAGAACCTGAGAAACACTGAATCCTACTGACCAAGAAGAGAGGACATAACAGATTCCATGTTGGCAATCCTGTTTGTGGCCTGCACTTTAAGGAAAGCCTAGCCTTTTAAGGAATTTAGGATGAAAAATACTCTGGATTGCCTCTGCAAAAGCATGTTTATACAACTCACTTTGCCAACTTCACTTTCTTCCTTGTTCCTAGATACTGTTCCTCAAGCCTCTAGCATTAACATCCTTCTCGCTGCCAAGTCTTTCACACGTATCTCCTTTTTCTATATTTTCTGTCTTTGCTCCTCAGGTTCTATCTGATACATACATTTGGAAAGAATCTTTGACAATATGTAATGCTGACATAGGTTTGAAATCACAATGTATTACCTAAAAAGAATAAAAGGAAGAGCCTTGTTTGGTTTCAATCAGATGTGGATCAAGCCCCCAAGAGTACTGTCTATTTGGGAAAGCAAGAGATGTACAAAAATTATGGGTATGTCCAAGAGGCTTAAAATTCACTGTATGGAAATACAGGATCACTCAAGCTTGGAGAGAATGATGCTCAAGGAAGAATGTTTTCAATTCTGTCCCTTTTTTTCTGTGTTCTAAAAAAGGACTTCCAGGTTGAGCCATAATTGTCTCTAATGCTAACAGCCCATAACTACCCCTTTCATATCGTAACTGCCTGCCCTGGTTTCCTTTGTTTTCCTCAGAAAATGCTTTGGAATTCTCCCCACCTCAATCTGCATTTTCTCTTGGTGACAGTTTTTCATTTTGCAAAACTGAAAGTCTGTACCCATTAAACAAATCTCCATTGCCCCCTCCTTCCATCCCCTGGTAACTACTACTCTCAGTATCTTACGTAAGTGGACTCATATAGTATTTGTCCTTTAGTGACTGTCTTATTTAACTCAGCATAATGTCCTCAAGGTTCATCCATCCTGTAGCATGTGTTAGAATTTCTTTCCTTTTTAAGGCTGAATAATATCTCATTGTATGTATATACTCATTTTTTTCATCCATGCATTTGTTGATGAATTCTTAGGTTGCTTCCACATTTTGACTACTGGGAATAATGCTACTATGAACACGAGTGTACAAATATCTTTTGGAGATCCTGCTTTCAATTCTTTGGGGGTACATACCCAGAAGTGAAATTGCAGGTTCATGTGGTAAAACTATGTTTAATTTTTCAAGGATTCACCATACTGTTTTTCACAGCATCTGTACCATTTTACATTTCTACCAAGAGTGCACAATGGCTCCAGTTTCTCCACATTGTGTATGAATTCTTGAGGAGGTATCTGTCTTTCCTTTAGTCAAATGTGAAATGTAATAGAAAAATTCACATTTTGACATATGGATATAGGAGGTTGGAAGCACTTTTAAAAGGTACCAAGAAAACTAGAATGCTTGGCTTCCTCAAGGATTTTAAAATCTTAATTGTTGGCAGTAAATATAATGACATATCAAGAAGTCTTGGAAGAGAAAGATGAACCCTGAAAAGGCCAACCTAAGATGTCTCTTTTTTTAAAAGTCTAGATGCTCTTCATTAGCAGGTTATGGAAGGAAATTGAGGTGTTAGAGGAGACTGGAGAAGGCGGGATACAAGTTGGCAGGGCCCATCAACAAATGTTTCTCTAACCAAGCTTGAGTCAGCGTCTGGTGTCATTAGAAACCATGACATCAACAAAATCTACAGCTTGTGGGTCAGGCTGTTTTCTGTCCAAGAAATCAACGTTGAATATTCATTGGATGGACTGTCACTGAAGCTGAAGCTCCAATACTTTGGTCACCTGATGCAAAGAGCCAACACATTGGAAAAGACCTGACACATTGGAAAAGACCCTGATGCTGGGAAAGATGGAAGAGAAAAGAAGAAGGGGTCGACAAAGGACGAGATGGTTAGATAGCATCACTGACTCAATGGACATGACTTTGAGCAAACTTCAGGAGAGTGGACAGAAAAGCCTGGCATGCTGCAGTCCGTTCCATGCTTAGTCACTCAGTTGTGTCCAACTCTTTTCGACCCCATGGACTGTAGCTCACCAGGCTCTTCTGTCCATGGGGGTTTTCTAGGCAAGAATACTAGAGTGAGTTGCCATCCCGTCCTGCAGGGGATCTTCCCAACCCAGGGATCAAATCCAGGTCTCCTGCATTTGCAGGCAGATTCTTTACCATCTGAGCCACCAGGGAAGCCCATGAACACTGGAGTGGGTAGCCTATCCCTTCTACAGGGGATCTTCCCAACCCAAGGATCGAACCAGTCTCTCCTGCATTGCAGGCGGATTCTTTACCAGCTGAGCCTGCAGGGAAGCCCTGCAGTCCATGAGGTTGTAAAGAGTCGCACATTGAACAATGACAACATTTTCCATAACCAAGGGGGCCAAGCCTATAAAAAGAAGGATGCAGCGGTTCTCTTACCAAAAATAGTAAAACAGAGTAGAAAATGAGCAGTGTATAGAAGGAAAGCAAATTACTAAAGGAAAACATTTTCTGGGGCTATCTCTGTGCCATACACCATTTGAGTACTTTTAATATTCTTAATTTTATTCCTCTCACAACTGCAGGAAGTAGACACATTCTGTTCCTATTATGATGAAGAAACTAAGGCACTGATTGCTGAAGTAACTTGCTCAAGGAAAACATAGGGTCCAGGCAGTACCCAGCTGAGCCCAGGTGTTTAACATTACTGCACTGCCTCCCAGTAAAGTGCTGGTAACATATGGAGAAAAGGACCTTACTTCTTGCTGGGGCGTCAGAGTCTTCTTGGACTGTGGGCGATGAATGACTTACAGGCTTTGTTAAGAATTAGGAAGGAAAAACAGTTTCAATGAAGGGATAAACATAAAAAAGTTAAGCCATTATCTTTCCTCTTTCTCTCCAGTTTCCTTTGGAATGGAAATGGGATCCCTTCCCCAGCGCCCACAGTTCGTTCCTCACAGCGGGCACTTGGATGACAGGTGAGGGTGCCAATAGGGACAGACATGGATAGAGAACTCATCTGAAAAGAGCTTGGGAGTCTCCCTCTGGTCTTTCCAGTTACCTAAGCCGATGTATTTCCCTTTTTGGTTAGGTATAAATAGTTTGAACTCTGTAGAACAGAAGCCTGAAAGCAAGTGGTTAGGATAGAAAAATTTCATACCAGAACCTTTGGGGCAGAAACTGAATCTTCATTCCCTTCGTGCTTCCCTCACCTTCCCTAAAACTAGAGCCCGACAAAGAAGATGCTTTGGGCATGGCAAGCAGAAAATGTCAGGATTCTTGGGACGTCCCAGTAATGGCTGGGAAGAGAACAAGCACACCATCCCTTCCTTAGGCTTCTAGTGTTGTCTTGCTGCTGCTGCTGCTGCTGCTAAGTCGCTTCAGTCGTGTCCAACTCTGTGCGACAGCATAGATGGCAGCCCACCAGGCTCCCCCATCCCTGGGATTCTCCAGGCAAGAACACTGGAGTGGGTTGCCATTTCCTTCTCCAATGCATGAAAGTGAACAGTGAAAGTGAAGTCACTCAGTCATGCCCGACTCTGGGACTGCAGCCCACCAGGCTCCTCTGGTGGGGTCTATTTGTCAGCCATGTCCCCAGACCAGGCAATCTCAGGGCAGCCACATCCTGGCAAGCAGTCATGCAGATGTTTAATATGTGCTAAGTTGCTTCAATCGTGTCCAAATCTTTGTGACCCTAGGTACCATAGCCCACCAGGCTCTTCTGTCCATGGGATTCTCCAGGCAAGAATAGTGGAGTGATCTGCCATACCCTCCTCCAGGGGATCTTCCCAACCCAGGGATCAAACCCACATCTTTTATGTCTCCTACACTGGCACATGAGTTCTGTACTACTAGCGCTACCTGGGAAGTCCATGATGTTTAACATATTAATATTATTTTTATGTTAATGAAAGGAAAAGATATGCCCTTGGGGAATGTTTTCAGAAGCCCTTAGGAAAACAAAACATTTGATGGGTTTTGTTGAGAAAAGAAATTGAGAGGAACCTACAATCTTTTTAATGTCTTGTTCTCAAAGTGTGATCCATGAATCATAGCATCAGCAAGGCCTGGGAATCTGCTAGAAATGCAAATCCTTGGGCCTCAGCAATCTTTCTTTTAATTAGCCCTGTGCATGACTTGAGGTCCATTTTAATGCATTTGAGAACCACAAGAAAAGAGTGTAAGAATTGTAATCCACTCCATTCCTTGTTGGAGAAGGAAATGGCAACCCACTCAGGATTCTTGCCTGGAAAATCCTATGCACAGAGAAGCCTGGCGGGCTACAGTCCATGGGGTCACAAAGAGTCGGATACAACTTGGTGACTATACAACAACAACCACTCTTTCTATGAAAGCATCTTTGATTTGTGACGCTCTATGTTTTAGCATATACTAACTCTGCATCAAAAAGTTGAGCAGAATTAAATTTAACAGAAGGAAGTGATAAGGCTGTTTGGCAGCAAAGGAGTCCAGCAACTCTCTCAGTTTATTCCAATGTGACTGTTCTACAAAACAGGAGCAGCTCCAGGAATTCCAACACCTTGGGAGAACAGTTCTAAACATCTGTCTCTCTGTTCAAAGCTTCAAAAGCAGGACTATCAGTCACTTACATTTTAGAGAAAATTAAACATACCTTCTCCCTGATGGTAGAAACATTAAATAATCTCAGTGACTACATCAACAAGAAAAAGCATGATATTCTTCCAGGGGGCTGTGAAAGGAATGTGGAAGACTGGGAGGGATTGTTTGATTCTGAAATTGAAGAAATTCACTTTTTTAACTCCTTCCCTGTTATTCAATAACAACTCTCAATCCCTCAGTTAAGGGGGCATTGGAAGGGTAACCCAGGGGAGCCTAACAGGCAAGCAAAACAAAGCTGAAGTCTACCTTAGGGTATTAGACTCTCGGAGGGAGGGAAACCCAGTCAGGATGCCCCACAGCAAAATGGCAGCTCTCTCTGACATAACACTGGGTTGGGGGCTTTGCTGCCTTCTACCAGGACTATCCCCTATACCTGTTGTCTGTGATGCCCTTTCTGAATGAAACCCAAGCTCCCATTCTCATTCTGTTCACTGCCTTCCTTCCTGGGAGCAGCGCCAGCACTTTGCTATGGAGACCAGAAGGTACATCCTCAGCGTGCTCTTCGAACGTGGGGAAAACAACAGCAAGGGTAGATGGCTGTTTGGCAGGTTGGTATCCACTTATTGCCAGGTAACCTGGCACACAAATGAATAGAAATCTGATTGTAAAGAGGAAGACAATACATTTGAAATGGCTTTTTGAAAAATAACATAAGTTTAAGGATAAAAGAGGACACCTCTGATTGACTCCCAACTTCCAGCCTGTTTCCGCCACACCTAAATGCCCTTGGGCTGACTGCAGACAGAACTTTAATCAGTTAGCAAAGGTTAATGCCAGACACACATTCCCACAGCTGAGCTAACTGGGGTGGGCCCCTTAAGGGTCCTTTCCACTGATACTTCTGAATTGTGGTGCTGGAGAAGATTCTGGAGAGTCCCGTGGACAGCAAGGAGTTTAAACCAGTTAATCTTAAAGGAAATCAATCCTGAATATTCATTGGAAGGACTGAAACTCCAATACTTTGGCCACCTGATTTGAAGATCTGACTCACTGCAGAAGACCCTGATGCTGGGAAAGATAGAGGGCAGGAGAAGGGGAAGACAGAGGATGAAATGGTTGGATGGCATCACCAACTCTATGGACATGGGTATGAGAAAACTCAGGGAGATAGTGAAGGACAGGGAAGCATGGCGTGCTGCAGATCATGGGGTCACAAAGAGTCAGAAATGATTTAGCAACTGAACAACAACAAAGAGTGATCAAGGAATCCCATTCATGGAGGAGAGGAGGGGCTCCATGACACAAGCCCCACCAATGAGGTGTCATGGGAACAAGCACTCCTCCCCCAGTAAAACCGTCCCCTCCAAAATCAGATCTGGACAGCCTGCACACTCACGAACTCTAGTCTCCTCTGCTCAAATCGTCAAGCTCTCCACCTCTCAAAGCTTCTCTGAGACTTTACTGTGCACACATGGGCAGAAATTGCCACCTTTACCATCATTGTTGCTGGATCAAATGTGTGTGGTTATGACAGTCTCGGTGCCACTCACTCCCTCTTGCCTCCTACTTCCTGTCAAAATGACTGTCTCCCACTCCAGAATGAAGAGAGTTCCCTAGAGAGTTCCCTAAAGCGTTCCCAGGTCTTTCCTGCCTTGGCAGAGGCTGGGCGCACTCCCAGGGGCATGGAGGATCCAGCGTAAGGAATTCTTACGAGAAGTGAGTGGAGCCAGAGTTCACAGGTAAGGCCATATGCTGCTTCCACCAGGTTGCCTGGGTCACTATGACAGGGTAACAGCTGCCCCTCCCCACAAGATTTCCTTGTTCAGAGGTGGGATCCTGGCCCCACCAGCTTCTCCCAGCTCGCGTCCCATCTCAGGTCCAGGCCTAGACCACCAGAGGGGCGCTCTCTGCCCTGTCTTCAAGGATGCAAGACATTCAGACTCCAGAATGTGAGACAAATTCTTAAGAAGAGATAAACAAAAAACAGAACGAACCCATACATGATTTTCATCCTTTGCCACCACTGAACTGTATAAAAATAAGGGGACCAAATTCCTAGACACTGTGAATTATCACAACTTGCCTTCTGCCAGGATGCTCCACTTCTAGAGTAGAGAAAGAACCATCCCAAACCCAGGCTGCTTCCTCTGCAGTGGTTCCCAGAGGAGGAGGGGGCTGTCTCCAGATGGCTCTGGGCAGGCAGTGAAGTTGATGGGTGTTGGAAGGTGCTGTTGAGAGGCCCATAATTGCCCCAACCAGATTCCTGTCTGAGCTGGCAAGGAGAGCCGCTCAGCTCCCTATTGCACTGTCATCAATCATGGACTTGGAAAAAACTTACGTTGTGAGAGTTTATTATCAACTCTTAATGAAAATATATGGGTTTCACAAATAGTCTGAAAAATACAGAGTGTCTGAGAATGTGAAATGGCAAAATTGTTTGATCAAGATACGAGGGCAGAAGTGATTGCCTGATTATAGCTGAGAGCAGAGTGAGGAGACAGGCCATGGGACCATCAACACACAGGAGATAACGATCCCTGTGCAGCTCCAGTGTGGATGGGAGAAGCCTGCTCCAGGAGGTACCAGGTGCCTTTGCATAAATAAAAATCATGGAAATAAGTGGGATTTCCCTGGTGATCCAGTGGTTAAGAATATGCCTTGCAAGATGGGGGGTGCAGGTTCAATCCCTGGTCAGGGAACTAATGTCCCACATGCCACAGAGCAACTAAGTCCACACACCTCGGCTGACAAGCTCACGGGCTGCAACTAGAGCACCCACGTACCACAGTGAAGACTCAGCACAGCAAAAAAAAAAAAAAATCGGAGATGCTTGGCTTCTATATTAGTTGTTTGAGGAGGGCCCTGCCAACCCAGTTTCATTCATCATGCCTGAGAAGCTGGAAGCATTATCCTCATTTTACAGATAAGGAAATTGAGGCTCAGAGATGTGAAGTGGGGTCTTACTAGGATTCAAACTCTGGTTCTAGAGCTTGGGCTCTTAACTAATAGTTGACAAAAAAATTTTTTTTGTATGTACTGGTGTTCATTGCACCTTTTTTTAAAAATTGTAATTGACTTCTAATGCTATATTAGTTTCAGGGGCACAGCAAAGTGATTCAGCTTTATACGTATATTCTTTTTCAGATTCTTTTCCATTACAGGTTACGACAAGATATTGAATATAGTTCCCTGTGCTATAGAGTAGGTTCTTCTTGCTCATCTACGTCATACACCATAGTGTGTATCTGTCAATCCCAAGCTCCTAATTTATCCCTCCCTCACTGTCCCCTTTGCTAACCAGCAGTTTGTTTTCTATGTCTGTGAGTCTGTTTCTGTTTTATAAATAAGCTCATTTGTATTATATTTTGGATTCTACATAAAGTGATATCACAGGATATTTATCTTTCCCTGTCTGACTTACTTCACTCAGTATGACGATCTTTAGGTCCATCCATGTTGCTGCAATGCCGTTATTTCATTCTTTTTTTATGGCTGAGTAGTATCCCATCGTGTATATGTACCACATCTTCTTTATATAGTCATCTGTCAGTGAACACTTAGGTTGCTTCCATGGCTATTGTGACTAGTGCTGCTATGAATATAGGGGTGCATGTACCTTTTTAAATTAAAGTTTTTGTCTTTTCTGGCCAATATTTTTTTTATATATATAAATGGCTGAAGAGTACCTACCTTTGGCTTTGTGACCGAATATAACCTGTGTCTTTGTGTTTTTTTTTTTTTTTTCTTTTGGTCTTTGTAATTATTTAAAAGTGTGGAAACCACTCTTAGTTCTCTGGCAGTACCAAATCAGGTGACCAACTGTATCTGGCTATGAGCTAGAGTTTGCCAACCCTTGCTCTTCATCATTGTACCATATTTTCATCTAATTTGTGAACTTCAGCAAACATTTCTCCTCTCTCTGTTGCAGAAATGGGTTTAAAAGCAACACAAAAAGGGAAACAGGGAAATGGAAGGCAGCCTTAAGTCAAGTTCCCAGCACCCTAGGAATTTTAATATATACTCTAGTTACTACTCTTGGAGAAGGAAATGGTAACCCACTCCAGTTACTACTCTAGTGACTTCTCTGTGATTTTACTTTAGACAAATCCTTCCAAACTCTAACGCTGTGATAACCAAATAACAAGCTACTTCAGATCCTTTTTGGAACAAGGTGAGTGTAATTAAATAAACAAAAGAACAGTGCAAAATCACACCTAATCATTCACGGGAACTAGATGTGCAAAGGGTGACATCATTTGCTAACTTTAAAGCTTCTCCCCTTTAATGATTTTAATGGACAAGGCTAATTTTAAACACATGAAGCAGAGGATAAAGAAATAACTCTTACCACGTGCATTTTGTCTTAATTAGAGCTCTCTCTCCAACTTTGAGGGTGGTATTATTCCATTTATCCATTAGAATGTGTTGGACTTTAAGTAACAAAAGGCCAACTTCAAAGTGGCTCAAGCAATAAAGACCTGGCTCCCTTCACAACCAAAAGGTAAAACACCAGGCAGACCCCAGGGGTCGTTGGTCCAGGTCCTCTAGTCTCCTCAAGGATCCCAAGGACTCTTAGCTCTGTCTTCTAAAATATAGGCTGAATTTTTTATTTTAAGGGCGATCCCCCTTAAAATTCATAGGATTCTTTGATTTATAGAATCTGTGTTCTCAATAGATGGAATACAGATGGAGAAAGACAGAAAGAAGAGAGTCCTTCTTCCCCACCCATCAAACTCACTCTGTTCCTTTAGTCTAAAAGAGCCAATTTAGAAAAATAGGTGGTTTTGGTAGGTCCATATTCCTGAACTGGCAAGAGGGATGGAAATTCCAGGTTCCTCTGAAACCCAGGTGATTTCAGAATGTGTTGGGTTTGCTCCAATAAGAGACAGTCCCAACATATCCATGCTTTGCTCTTGTCCATTAGAGTCCACAGAGGGCTCTGCTCAATATCACCCACACTGCAGGACTCAGAGTGTAGAAGCCACCACCCTCTGGAGCACTGCTGATCACTGTAAGAGAGAGAGTTCTGTAGAGTCAAGCACTGGCAATTCAATTCCCCAGCCTGAACATAACACACACCATATCCATTCACAACATATTCTTCAGGACTGATCATACTGCTTACTCAACCACCATGTGCCCAGAAGGAGGAAGAACCAGAAATACCTGGAAACAGCATCAATAACCACCATGGGAGATGATCTGTGCCACTACACAAGTGACGGAAGAGGAAAGGAGTTTTGAAGAGAAAAGCCAAACATATACTACATTACCAGTTACAGAGAAACAAACAGAGGTTCGGAGCGAAAAGTAAAATCCCAAAAGAGAGCAGAGACAACAAAAAGACCAGTCTAGCAGATCCAACATTTGAATATCAGGAATTCCCAGAATGAAAAAAGAAAATGGAGAGAAGGAAATTATCTAAGAATTAATTCCAGAAGATTTCTAAAAATTAAAAGATATGTCTTTCTATATCAAAGGGACTTAGCAAATGCTAAGCATAAAGATTGAAAATGGTACCACAGCAAGATACTAGCATCATAAAATTCTGAAACACCAGGGACAAAAAAAGAGATCCTGCAAGTTTCCAGAAAGAAAATTTCAAAAACTAGTTTCATAAAATTATTTGGACATGAGACTCAGAATGGTATTGGATTTCTCAACAGCATTGTTAAAATAAGAAGATAATGAGTCAAAGGCTTCCTGATGGCTCAGTGGTGGTAAAGAACCTGCCTGTCAATGCAGGAGGCTCAAGAGAGACGTGGGTTCAATCCCTGTGTTGGGAAGATCCTCTGGAGGAGGAAATAGCAACCCACTCCAATATTCTTGCCTGGAGAATTCCATGGACAGAGAAGCCCGGTGGGCTATTGTCCAAAGGGTCACAAAGAGTTGGACACAACTAAGCAGCTAAGCACACAATGGGTCAAAGTTTTCACAATTCAAAGAAAAAACTATTTCCAACCTAACACTGTATAAACAGTAAAATTCTCAGTCAAGTGGGTAAAAGAAAACATTTTCAAATGTATTCAGCAAGGATGATGAAGGGAAGCTTCAAGAGGGCAGCTTAAGAGATGGCAACCAAAGCTAGAGTGTGGCCAATCCAGAACAAAGAAGGAAAGATTCTGATTCTGAAAGAAGATTAAATTAACAGAATGTCTAATGTGTTTGAATGCATGGAAAGAGATTTACACACCTGGGGAAATGTTTAGCATTGTATTAATATTTGCATAAAATTATACTAAGTTTTTAAAGTCAGTTATTTGGTCTAGGCAACACAAGATGTTGGGCAAAAAGGAAAAATAATCGCACAGTTACTACATGAATTGGATATGATTAGCAATTACATTGGGCTTCCCTGGTGGCTCAGACGGTAAAGTCTGCCTGCAATGCGGGAGACCCGGGTTTGATTCCTGGGTCGGGAATATCCCCTGGAGAAGGAAATAGCAATCTACTCCAGCACTCTTGCCTGGAAAATCCCATGGACAGAGGAGCCTGATAGGCTACAGTCCATGGGGGCGCAGAGACTCGGACATGACTGAGCGATACCAATGCAAATCCTGCATGCAGCTTAAACATAAATCACAAAAGAATCATATCAGGAGGAAAAAGGGATGGTGGGTGTTTTGTGTGACTGGGACAAGGCAGAAAAATGATCATAAGCTAAAACTTTTTCTTATCTAACAAGAAGTCAACAATGGCTAAAACTGAAAGAAAAAAAAATCAAGAAAGTAATATAAGCATGTTACTTAGAGATACACCAGTAGATACCAAAAGAATCAACAACAGTTGAAATATTTGCTCAAGTAGCAGGAAATGGTGGCAGATACACAAAGGGTGGCTATTTTTTACAGCATGACAAACTATTTGATGGATGTGCATGTATATTTTGATAAAATAACACCAAAATTTAAAAAATAACTTGAGGAGAAATGAGAGACTATTCAATAAATAGTGTTGTAATGACTGAGCAACTGAACTGAACAACAGAGGAGAAATATAAATTATTTACAGCCTCTGCTGCAGCAGCAAAGGTTTCCATAACACCAATGAGCTCAATTAGGTTGCCATCATCTTCATTACCTTCACCATAGTCTGGCTTCATGTCAAACAACAAAGAGGGAACACAGCTCCACCCATCAACAGAAAATCGGATTAAAGATTTACTGAGCATGGCTCCCTCATCAGAATAAGACCCAATTTCCCCTCAGTCAGTCTCTCCCATCGGGAAGCATCCATAAGCTTCTTATCCTTATAAATCAGAGGGCCAACAGAATGAAAACCATAATCACATAAAACTAATCAAACTAATCACATGGACCACAGCCTTGTCTAAAAAAAACTATGAGCCATGCCATGCAGGGCCCCCCATCATGGATGGGTCATGCTGGAGAGTTCTGACAAAATGGGGTCCACTGGTGAAGGGAATGGCAAATCACTTCAGCACTCTTGCCTTGAGAACCCAATGAACTGTTCAGTTCAGTTGCTAAATTGTGTCTGACTCTTTGTGACCCCAGAGACGGCAGCACGCCAGGCCTCCCTGTCCATCACCAACTCCCGGAGCTTACTCAAACTCATGTCCACCGAGTCGGTGATGCCATCCAACCATTTCATCCTCTGTTGTCCCCTTCTCCTCCTGCCTTCAATCTTTCCCAGCATCAGGGTCTTTTACAAAGAGTCAGTTCTTCGCATGAGGTGGCCAATGTATTGAAGTTTCAGCTTCAACATCAGTCCTTCCAATGAATATTCAGGATGGATCTCCTTTAGGATGGACTTGTTGGATCTCCTTGAAGTCCAAGGGACTCTCAAGAGTCTTCTCCAACACCACAGTTCAAAAGCATCAATTCTTTGGCACTCAACTTTCTTTATAGTCCAACTCTCACATCCATACATGATTACTGGAAAAACCATAGCTTTGACTAGATGGACCTTTGTTGGCAAAGTAATGTCCCTGACTTTTTAATATGCTGGCTAGGTTGGTCATAACTTTTCTTCCAAGGAGCAAGCATCTTTTAATTTCATGGCTACAGTTACCATCTGCAGTGATTTTGGAGCCCCAAAAAATAAAGTCAGAGAGTGTTTCCACAGTTTCCCCACCTATTTGCCATGAAGTGATGGGACCAGATGCCATGATCTTAGTTTTCTGAATGTTGAGCTTTAAGCCAAATTTTTCACTCTCCTCTTTCACTTTTATTGAGGCTCTTTAGTTCTTCTTCACTTTCTGCCATAAAGGTGGTGTCATCTGAGTAGCTGAGTATTGATATTTCTCCCGGCAATCTTGATTCCAGCTTGTGTTTCATTCAGGCCAGAGTTTCTCATGATGTACTCTACATATAAGTTAAATAAGCACAGTGGCAATATACAGCCTTGACATAATTCTTTCCTGGTTTGGAACCAGTCTGTTCTTCCATGTCCAGTTCTAACTGTTGCTTCTTGACTTGCATACAGATTTCTCAGGATGAAGGTCAGGTGGTCTGGTATTCCCATCTCATGAAGAATTTTCCAGTTTGTTGTGATCCACAAATCAAAGGCTTTGGCATAGTCAATAAAGCAGAAATAGATGTTTTTCTGAAACTTTCTTGCTTTTTTGATGATCCAGTGGATGTTGGCAATTTGATCTCTGGTTTCTCTGCCTTTTCTAAATCCAGCTTGAACATCTGGTAGTTCACAGTTCACATACTGTTGAAGCCTGGCTTGGAGAATTTTGAGCATTACCTTGCTAGCTTGTGAGATGAGTGCAATTGTGTGGTAGTTTGAACATTCTTTGGCATTGCCTTTCTTTGGGATTGGAATGAAAATGGACCTTTTCCAGTCCTGTGGCCACTGCTGAGTTTTCCAAATTTGCTGGCATATTGAGTGCAGCACTTTTACAGCATCATGTTTGAGGATTTGAAATAGCTCAACTGGCATTCCAAAACTTGCACTAGCTTTGTCCGTGTTGATGTTTCCTAAGGTTCACTTGACTTCACATTCCAGGATGTCTGGCTCTAGGTGAGTGATTACACCACTGTAGTTATCTGGATCATGAAGATCCTTTGTGTATAATTCTTCTGTGTATTGTTGTCACCTCTTCTTAACATCTTCTGCTTCTGTTAGGTCCATACCATTTCTGTCCTTTATTGTGCCCACGTTTGCATGAAATGTTCCCTTGGTGTCTATAATTTTCTTCGGGAGATCTCTAGTCTTTCCCAGTCTATTGTTTTCCTCTATTTCTTTGCATTGATCACTGAGGAAGGCTTTCTTATGTTTCCTTACTATTTTTTGGAACTCTACATTCAAAGATATATCTTTCCTTTTCTCCTTTGCCTTTCACTTCTCTTCTTTTCTTAGCTATTTCTAAGGCCTCCTCAGACAACCATTTTACCTTTTTGCATTTCTTTTTCTTGGAGATGGTCTTGATCACTGCCTCCTGTACCCTGTCATGAACATCCGTCCATTGTTCTTCAGGCACTCTGTTAATCAGATCTAATCCCTTGAATATATTAGTCACTTCTACTGTATAAGGGATTTGATTTAGGTCATACCTGAATGGTCTCATGTTTTTGGAAGTGAGTGTTTGCTATGACCAGTGCATTCCCTTGGCAAAACTCTATTAGCCTTTGCCCTGCTTCATTCTGTACTCCAAGGCTAAGTTTGCCTGTTACTCTGGGTGTTTCTTGACTTCCAACAACACAAGAGAAGACTGTATGCATGGACATCACCAGATGCCCAACACCGAAATCAGATCGATTATATTCTTTGTAGCTGAAGAAGGAGAAACTCTATACAGTCAGCAAAAACAAGACTGGGAGCTGACCGTGGCTCAGATCATGAACTCATTGCCAAATTCAGATTTAAATTGAAGAAACTGGGGGAAACCACTAGACCATTTAGGTATGACCTAAATAAAATCCCTTAGGATTATACAGTGGAAGTGACAAACAGATTTAAGGGACTAGATCTGATAGAGTGCCTGATGAACTATGCATGGAGGTTTGTGACACTGTACAGGAGACAGGGATCAAGACCATCCCCAAGAAAAAGAAATGCAAAAAAGCAAAATGGCTCTCTGAGGAGGCCTTAGAAATAGCTGAGAAAAGAAGAGAAGTGAAAAGGCAAAGGAGAAAAAGCAAGATAATCCATTTGAATGCAGAGTTCCAAAGAATAACAAGAAGAGATAAGAAAGCTTTGCTCAGCGATCAATGCAAAGAAATAGAGGAAAACAATAGAATGGGAAAGACTTCAGATTTCTTCAAGAAAATTAGAGATACCGAGGGAACATTTCATGCAAAGATGGGCTCAATAAAGGACAGAAACTGTATAGACCTAATAGAAGCAGAAGATACAAAGAAGACGTGGCAAGAATAGAGAGAAGAACTGTACGAAAAAGATCTCCATAACCCAGATCATCACAACGGTGTGATCACTCACTTAGAGCCAGACATCCTGGAATATGAAGTCAAATGGGCCTTAGGAAGCATCACTATGAACAAAGCTAGTGGAGGTGACAGAATTCCAGTTGAGCTATTTCAAATCCTGAAAGATGATGCTGTGGAAGTGCTGCACTCAATATGCCAGCAAATTTGGAAAACTCAGCAGTGGCCACAGGACTGGAAATGGTCAGTTTTCATTCCAATCCCTAAGAAAGGCAATGCCAAAGAATGTTCAAACTACTGCACAATTGCACTTAGCTCACACACTAGTAAAGTAATGATCAAAATTCTCCAAGCCAAGCTTCAGCAATACATGAACTGTGAACTTCCAGATGTTCAAGCTGGTTTTAGAAAAGGCAGAGGAACCAGAGATCAAATTGCCAACATCCATTGGATCATCAAAAAAGCAAGAAAGTTACAGAAAAACTTCTATTTCTGCTTTATTGACTATGCCAAAACTTTTGAATGTGTATATCACAATAAACTGTGGAAAATTCTGAAAGAGATGAGAATACCAGACCACCTGACCTCCCTTTTGAGAAACCTGTATGCAGTTCAGGAAGCAACAGTTAGAACTGGACATGGAACAACAGACTGGTTCCAAATAGGAAAAGGAGTACGTCAAGAGTTTATATTGTCACTGTGCTTATTTAACGTATATGTAGAGTACATCATGAGAAACTCTGGCCTGAATGAAGCACAAGCTGGAATCAAGATTGCCAGGAGAAATATCAATAACCTCAGATATACAGATGATACCACCCTTATGGAGGAAAGTGAAGAAGAACTAAAGTGCCTCTTGATGAAAGTGAAAGTGGAGAGTGAAAAAGTTGGCTTACAGCTCAACATTCAGAAAACAAAGATCATGGCATCTGGTCCCATCACTTCATGGCAAATAGATGGAGAAACAGTAGACATAGTGGCTGACTTTATTTTGGGGGGCTCAAAAATCACTGCAGATAGTGATTGCAGCCATGAAATTAAAATAAACTTACTCCTTGGAAGTAAAATTATGACCAACCTAGATAGCATATTAAAAAGCAGAGACATTACTTTGCCAACAAAGGTCCGTCCATCTTGCCAAAGCTATGGTTTTTCCAGTAGTCATGTATGGATATGACAGTTGAACTATAAAGAAAGCCGAGCACTGAAGAATTGATGCTTTTGAACTGTGGTATTGGAGAAGACTCTTGAGAATCCCTTGTACTGCAAGGAGATCCAACTAGTCCATCCTAAAGGAAATCAGTCCTGAATATTCATTGGAAGGAATGATGTTGAAGCTGAAACTCCAATACTTTGGCCACCTGATGCGAAGAGCTGACTCATTTGAAAAGACCCGGATGCTGGGAAAGATTGAAGGCTGGAGGAGAAGGGGATAACAGATGATGAGATGGTTGGATAGCATCTCTGACTCAATGGACATGAGTTTGGGTAAACTCTGGGAGTTGGTGATGGACAGGGAGGCCTGGCATGCTGCAGTTCATGGGGTCCCAAAGAGTCATACACGACTGAGTGACTGAACTGAACTGAACTGAACTGAACTGAATGATCTAGTGATTTCCCCTACTTTCTTCCATTTAAGTCTGAATTTGGCAATACGGAGTTCATGATCTGAGCCACAGTCAGATCCCAGTCTTGTTTTTGCTGACTGTATAGAGGTTGTCCATCTTTGGCTGCAAAGAATATAATCAATCTGATTTTGGTATTGACCATCTGGTGATGTCCATGTGTAGTATCTTCTCTTGTGTTAGAAAAGCATGTTTGCTATGACCATTGCATTCTCTTGGAAAAACTCTGTTAGCCTTTGCCCTCCTTCATTCTGTACTCCAAGGCCAAATTTGCCTGTTACTCCAGGTATCTCTTGACTTCCTACTTTTGCATTCCAGTCCCCTATAATGAAAAGAATATCTTTTATGGGTGTTAGTGCTAGAAGGTCTTGTAGGTCCTCATAGAACCATTCAGCTTCATCTTCTTCAGCATTACTGGTTTGGGAATAGACTTGGATTACTGTGATATTGAATGGTTTGCCTTGGAAAGGAACAGGGATCATTCTGTCATTTTTGAGATTGTATCCAAGTGCTGCATTTTGGACTCTTTTGTTGACTATGATGGCTACTGCATTTCTTCTAAGGGGTTCTTGTCCACAGTAGTAGATAAAATGAACAGTATGAAAAGACAAAAAGATAGGACACTGAAAGATGAGCTCCTCAGGACAGTAGGTGCCCGATATGTTACTGGAGAACAGTGTAGAAATAACTCTAGAAACAATAAGAGATTGACCAAAGCAAAAATAGCACCCAGCTGTGGATGTGACTGCAGATGGAAGTAAAGTCCAATGCTGTTAAGAACAATATTGAATAAGAACCAGAATATTAGGTCATGAATCAATGTAAATTGGAATTGATCAAACAGGAAATGGCAAGAGTGAACATCAACATTTTAGGAATCAGTGAACTAAAATGAGTTGGAGTCGATGAATTTTACTCAGATGACCATTGTATCTACTACTGTGGGCAAGAATCCCTTAGAAGAAATGGAGGAATCCTCAAAGTCAGCAAAAGAGTCTGAAAAGCAGTACTTGGATTCAATCTCAAAAATGACGGAGAGATCTCTGTTTCCAAGGCAATCCATTCAGTATCATGGTAATACAAGTCTATGCCCCAACCAGTAATGCTGAAGAAGCTGAAGTTGAACGGTTCTATGAAGACCTACAAGACCTTTTAGAACTAACTCCCAAAAAAGATGTCCTTTTCACTATAGGGGACTGGAATGCGAAAGTAGGAAGTCAAGAGATACCTGGAGTAACAGGCAAATTTGGCCTTGGAGTACAGAATGAAGCAGGGCTAAGGCTAACTTTTTCCAAGAGAATGCACTGGTCATAGCAAACATGCTCTTCCAACAACACGAGAGAAGATGCTACTCATGGACATCACCAGATGGTCAAAACCAAAATCAGATTGAGTATATTCTTTGCAGCTGAAGATGGAGAAGCTCTATACAGTCAGCAAAAACAAGACTGGGAGTTTACTGTGGCTCAGATCATGAACTTCTTATTGCCAAATTGAGACTTAATTTGAAGTAAGGAAAACCACTAGATTATTCAGGTATGACCTAAATCAAATCCCTTACAATTAGACTAGATTCAAGGGATTAGATCTGATAAACAGAGTGTCTGAAGAACAATGGACAGAGGTCATTACATTGTACAAGAGGCCTTGATCAATACCATCTCCAAGAAAAACAAATGAAATAGGCAAAATGGTTGTCTGAGGAGGCCTTAGAAATAGCTGAGAAAAGAGGAGAGGTGAAAGGCAAAGGAGAAAAGGAAAGATATACCCATTTAAATGCCGAGTTCCAAATAAGAAAGTCTTCTCAGTGATCAATGCAAAGAAATAGAGGAAAACAACAGAATGGGAAAGACTAGAGATCTCCTGAAGATAATTAGAGACACCAAAGGAACATTTCATGCAAACGTGGGCACAATAAAGGATAGAAATTGTATGCACTAACAGAAGCAGAAGATGTTAAGAAGAGGTGGCAACAATACACAGAGAATTATACACAAAGGATCTTCATGATCCAGATAACTACAGTGGTGTAATCACTCACCTAGAGCCAGACGTCCTGGAATGTGAAGTCAAGTGAACCTTAGGAAGCATCAACACGGACAAAGCTAGTGCAAGTTTTGGAATGCCAGTTGAGCTATTTCAAATCTTCAAACATGATGCTGTAAAAGTGCTGCACTCAATATGCCAGCAAATTTGGAAAACTCAACAATGGCCACAGGACTGGAAAAGGTCCATTTTCATTCCAATCCCAAAGAAAGGCAATGCCAAAGAATGTTCAAACTACCACACAATTGCACTCATCTCACAAGCTAGCAAGGTAATGCTCAAAATTCTCCAAGCCAGGCTTCAACAGTATGTGAACTGTGAACTACCAGATGTTCAAGCTGGATTTAGAAAAGGCAGAGAAACCAGAGATCAAATTGCCAACATCCACTGGATCATCAAAAAAGCAAGAAAGTTTCAGAAAAACATCTATTTCTGCTTTATTGACTATGCCAAAGCCTTTGATTTGTGGATCACAACAAACTGGAAAATTCTTCATGAGATGGGAATACCAGACCACCTGACCTTCATCCTGAGAAATCTGTATGCAAGTCAAGAAGCAACAGTTAGAACTGGACATGGAAGAACAGACTGGTTCCAAATTAGGAAAGGAGTACGTCATGGCTGTGTATTTTCACCGTGCTTATTTAAGTTATATGTACATCATGCAAAATTCCAGGCTGGAAGAAGCACAAGCTGGAATCAAGATTGCTGGGAGAAATATCAATAACCTCAGATATGCAGATGATACCATCCTTATGGCAGAAAGTGAAGAACTAAAGAGACTCTTGACGAAAGTGAAAGAGGAGAGTGAAAAATTTGGCTTAAAGCTCAACATTCAGAAAACTAAGATCATGGCATCCGGTCCCATTACTTCATGGCAAATAGATGGAGAAACAATGGAAACAGTGAGAGACTTTATTTTTGGGGGCTCCACAGTCACTGCAGATGGTAACTGCAGCCATGAAATTAAAAGACACTTGCTCCTTGGAAGAAAAGCTATGGCCAACCTAAACAGCATATTAAAAAGCAGGGACATTACTTTTCCAACAAAGGTCTGTCTAGTCAAATCTATGGTTTTTCCAGTAGTTATGTATGGGTGTTAGAGTTGGAGTATAAAGAAAGCTGAGCACCAAAGAATTGATGCTTTTGAACTGTGGTGTTGGAGAAGACTCTTGAGAGTCCCTTGGACTACAAGGAGATCCAACCAGTCAATCCTAAAGAAAATCAGTCCTGAATATTCATTGCAAGGAGTGATGCTAAAGCTGAAACTCCAATATTTTGGCCACCTGATGCGAAGAACTGATTCCTTGGAAAAGCCACTGATGCTGGGAAAGATTGAAGGCTGGAGGAGAAGGGGACGACAGAGGATGAGATGATTGGATAGCATCACCAACTCGATGGTCATGAATTTGAGTAAACTCTGGGAATTGTTGATGGACAGGGAGGCCTGGTGTGCTGCAGTCCATGGGGTCGCAAAGAGTCGGACACAACTGACTGACTGAACTGAACTGAGCTGAATTAGGTTGAACACTATTGGTAAATAAAGACGTCAGGTCACTATAATGTGGAAGCCATTTTTACTGTGAATGTTTCCCAGCAAGATCAAGTTTTTGCAGTGTAAGAATGGCAGCTGATGCAAAATAGGCTAAAAGAGCTCAGTGCAAAGGAAGATAATTGTGTAACAGAGTTCAGTTCATATTTCCCTCTTGGCTTAATTTTAACATGCATGTTGTGAGGGTTCCCAGTCTTTGCACACCTTCCATTACTGCTGTACTTAGCAACCTCCATCATTTCTTGCTCCTATATTAGACAATGCTCATTTTTTTGTTTGATAGAGTTCTATATTTGTTGTAATATATCATCATTTATTGGGCATTTGAACTGCCTTTTAACTTAGGCCAGCTTTACCAGGATTCCTATTGTCTTTTTAGTGCTCTGGTAAAAAAGTATCATAGGTTTTGAGTGGTCGTCCCTTGACTTAATTTTTTTTTCCCCATGGTCCCTTTTTAGTTTATGATTTTGCAGAATACGAGGGTTTTCAGGAAAACCGTGTGTTGTAATGGAAATTCTTGTTCCTACTTACTACCATATACAAATGATTTAAACTCTAAACATTCTCTCAACAGTTAGAAAAATACAGTGTAGTAGAATGCTAAGATAACATTTAAGATTCCGGCTGCTAGTATACAAACCCTGTATAATGTACTCCCCTTGAGTGTGAGTGGGATCTGTGAATATAATGAATGTCACTCCTTTGATGAATTTATATTAAGTGGTAAAAGCAAAGGGATTTTTGCAGATATGATTGAGGACACAAATCAATGACTCTGAGTTCATCAAAATGGAAATGAGCCTGGTGGGCCTGATCTAATCAGGTATACCTCAAGAAATGAATCTAGAGGTCAGAGACTTGAAGTCTGAGAGATTATTCTGTTGGCCTTGAAGAAGCAGGCCATCATGAGTTCCACAGCTGCAAGAAAATGAACTCTGCCATGGGAGCCAAGTAGAGGATGCTAAGCTTCAGATGAGACCCTAGAAACCAGGGTTGCAATCCTGTGAAACCCTGAGTAGTTCAGTTCAGTTCAGTTCAGTTGCTCAGTCGTGTCCGACTCTTTGCAACCCCATGAATTGCAGCACGTCAGGCCTCCCTGTCTATCACCAGCTCCCGGAGTTCACTCAGATTCACGTCCATCAAGTCAGTGATGCCATCCAGCCATCTCATCCTCTGTCGTCCCCTTCTCCTCCTGCCCCCAATCCCTCTCAGCATCAGAGTCTTTTCCAATGAGTCAACTCTTCGCATGAGGTGGCCAAAGTACTGGAGTTTCAGCTTCAGCATCATTCCTTCCAAAGAAATCCCAGGTCTGCTCTCCTTCAGAATGGACTGGTTGGATCTCCTTGCAGTCCAAGGGACTCTCAAGAGTCTTCTCCAACACCATAGTTCAAAAGCATCAATTCTTCGGCACTTAGCTTTCTTCACAGTCCAACCCTGAGCAAAGGGCCCAGCTAAGCTTTGCTTGCAATCTAATCCAGGGAAGCTGAGTAATAAATTTATGTTCTTTATTATTTTTTGCAGAGGTATAGTTGATGGATTGGGAACTTGGGATTAGCAGATGCAAACTATTATATGACCAGCATGCATGCATAGTCATGTCTGACTCTTTTCCACTCCTGGGACTGTAGCCCAATAGGCTCCTCTGTCCATGGAATTTTCCAGGCAAGAACACTGGAGTGGGTTGCCATTTCCTACTCCAGGGGATATTCCTGATCCAGGGATCAAATCCATATCTCCTGTGTCTCCTGCAGGCGGATTCTTTCCCACTGCACTACCTGGGTTACAAACTATTGTATATGGGATGGATAAACAACAAGGTCCTACTGTATAGCACAGGGATCTATATTCAGTATCCTGTAATGAACCATAATGGGGCAAATATGAAACAAGTTTAGAGCCCATTTACTGTTATTATAAAATATTGACTATGTTCTTGTGCTGTGCAATATACCCTTATAGTTTGTTTATTCTATATATATTGGATTGGTCAAAAAGTTCATTTGGATTTTTCTGTAAGACGTTATGAGAGAATCTGAATGAACTTTTTGGTCAACCCCAATAAGCAGTTTGTACCTCTTAATTCCCTTTCTCTGTCTTGTCCCCAACCCCTCCCCTCTCTCCACTGGTGACCATTTGTTTTTTCTATCTATAAATCTATGTTCTTTAAATCTACTATGTTGATGGTAATTAATTATACATCAATAGAAAACTAATACATGCAAAACTGAACAAGGAGTTTGGGACTTCTGACCATTATCTTCCTGTACTCCCAGCTTGGCGCCTGCAATAAATGCTGCACTTTCCCTCACCACAACCTGGTGTCAGTAGATTGGCTCTACGATGCACATGGACCAGAAGACCCAAGTCTGGTTTGGTGACAGGACGAGACATTGGAGCTACATAGCCATTTGACTTTTCTGGACTACCTACAACTGAGTAACACTTAAATTCACTGAAATGTACCTGATATGGGACCCTCAGTTAACCAGAGATTTGGCATTGTTTCTATTCAGAGGAGAAAGACATCTATGCTGTGCTTAGTCACTCAGCTGTGTCCGACTCTTTCTTTGCGGCCACATGGGCTGTATCCCACCAGGCTCCTCTGTTCATGGGGATCCTCCAGGCAAGAATACTGGAGTGGGTTACCATGCCCTCCTCCAGGGGATCCTCCCAACCCAGGGATCGAACCCAGGTCTCCTATATTGCAGGTGAATTCTTTACCGTCTGAGCCACCAGGGAAGCCCAAAAGAGATCTAGTAGAAAACAAAAGCTAATACGTAGGCTTGATTGCTTTAAAAGTGCCTAACAAAATCTTGCAGACAGTATGCATTCATCCCGGTTTCCACTCCTATTCACAGTGATAGCCTGAACTGTGAGATTTAATGATCAAGCCAATGACCCTGGAAGATTGGACAAATTTAATCAGTAAAAATTAACTTCTGTCCCATGGATTATATGTATGTTGGCAGGACACCAGACATAAATATTTTGGAAAGATTTTTAACGTTAATATTTGGAACACTTTGGCATGATTGAGTTATCTTTGGGAAATAAACTTTGAGGGTGATATTTAGGAGTGAACAGTCACACTCCCACATTCTTCCATATAAAGCAGAGTCCTGGATGCATGAGAGCCTTTCCGGTGGTTTCTGAAGTCTGGGCCGTTATACATGTTGAATAAAAAGGGGAAAGTAATTGCCCAAATAATTTAAGCTGTTTCCACACCTCTCACCTGAAATAACCAGATAATTACAAAAGACTTATTTTGTATTCCGGCAGCATTTAAGGTGTTTGTTTGACTCATTGCTATGAATTCTTTCATTGTCTACTTCAGTTTTCTTGTGTGGAATTATTCCAAAGCAAAGAAGATACCACCACAGATAAACACACCAATAAAGTGTGTTGGCAATGCAGCCCTGGATTACAGATCAAGGCCCCAGAGTTAGGAGGAAGCAACATCAACCAACTGGACAGCCAGTGATTCCTTCATTTAAAGACCAGGCAGATTAAATGCAGCTCTTTCTGGCCCTGTTGGGGGCACTGTTTTGTAGAGCTCAATCAAGAAATTAATGGGATTCTGTAGGATGTCTCAAGTCCAGCACTTTGCTGCACACAGGGCAATAATCATGCTCAATTACAGCCTAGCATGTGCTTTCTATTCCCATAAAAATCTCTCCCACTTCAAACCAATCTTCAAGGGAAAAAATAATGTTTTGGTATTGTTCTGCACTGCTAAATACCAGCCCCTAATTTAGTCTCTAGAGGGTTCCACCATTTCAGATCTATCAACAGCTGCCCTGATTCCTCAGGACTAACATGTTACATGATGACATCCATTTTTCCAGGGATCTTCAAGACCTATCCTGTCTCTGGGATGAACAAAGAATTCTAACTGCCCTCGTCTTATGACATGGACCCCCACTGGGGTATTAACAGAAGCAAAGCTCAAAGGCGACCACACAGAAAACAGCCCACATTCAGGGGTGGGTTCATTTCAATTTTAAGGTTTTTTCCAAGCCTGCTTATTTTCTCTTTCTTGCAAGCATGCACCCACCAGGTACTTTGGAAAACAATAGAGGAAGCCAAGCCAAAGAAATAAAAAACAAGAAACCTAGGGACAGCAAGGCAGGAGATGCCCAAAGGTGGCACTTCAGATAGCCACAGCTTTCTCCGGGCCTGAGACTCCTGGCTGTAAGGATGAACTCCAAAGGCTGAGAGCCCTTGGAATTCATGTGAGATGGATTTTAAGAATTTGTCCATTTTTGGTGATATTAAGAATGTCTCAAAAATATCAGTTTCTTGGTTTCTGTTGTTCAAAATGCACTACTTCTCATGTATTTCAAGGGATCCCAATTTGGACTGATTATCTAGGAAGTCCTGATTTCATCCTAACACTAACACTAGAAAACAGAATTTAGCTAGATGGAGGAGAGTCTGATATGGAGGAGAGGGAGCTGGAGGGTATCATGCTTGCCAAGAAATTGATATCAATTAAATTTTATATATAATCAGCAATATATAATGAAATAGCTATAAGTGTCTATAATATTAAAAGATCAAAATTAAGCTTCTATCCTTATAAATCTATCATAAATGAATGCAACATATTGACTATCCAAAGGGCTCCAATGTTCTATAAAATGCTGTAGAGTATAACAACTCTGTTGTAAATTTGATATAAAAATAAAACATACATGCAACTTTAAGCATTAAATATTTGATTTGTCTTTGCGGAATTAAGAATCAATTGGAGGATCAATTTAGATGTCCTGAAATTAGGGGGAAAATGTCAATTTAGAATGTTCAAAACATACCTTACTTTTTCTTAACTGTCCAAAGCAGATACTTAGAAAAACCATACCATTGACACAGTAGTGTTTTCAAAAATACACCCTGCAGTTTCACTTCTCACCACTAGGTGGTGTGTGTGTGGGGGGGGGGCAGTTGCTCAGAAAACTGAAAAGTCAGTCTAAATTTAAAAATGTAATTTGAGTTTGACCCTGAAAATAATTGCTGGTGGAAATATCAACACTTCACATATTACTTGTATATAAAGTAAGGTTTGTCTATAATACAGGGCCTACTGCAGTTGGCTAGCACACCAGACATTCTATATGAGGGGTCTTCAGATGACCTCTGTTCCGGGACATCTCTGGTAGTCCAGTGGCTAAGACTCTGTGCTCCCAATGTAGGGGGCTCAGGTTCCATCCCTGGTCAAGGAGCTAGACTCCACATGCTTCAGCCAAGCATTTATATGCTGCAACTAAAGATCCTGCATGCTGCAACTGAGACTGAGCACAGTCAAAAAAAAAAAAAAAAAAGACAACCTTCTGTTCAAGACTACGATCATGCAGTTAGGGAGATTGGCTGGGTCAGCCAAAATGCATCTTTGGATGCATCTGAACAAAGCTTGTTAATCAGAAAGGGCCAGAAGACAGATGACTCGGGGCAGGGAGCGGGGTGTGGACACTACACTTGATCCTGTGTAACTTGGACTCTCAAAAATCCATGTTTCTGAAGGGAAACTGACTCCAGACTGCATCAGACCATGTTCAGAAAGGCTGGTGCTAAGTAACACAAATAGTTTCACCCCAAGCAAATCCGAAAACTGGTGAAATTGGTCTGAGTTCTCTCTTCATCTCTTTTCTATGTCCCTAAAAAGTCACCCATGCCATTTCCTTTTGGCTTCCCTAACTTATCCACATGCCCAGCTTCACCCAGGCAGAGACCATTTTCTCATCTGCTCCCATTCAAATCTAGCTGCCTCCATCCCCTTCTGCTGCTGCTGCTGCTGCTGCTAAGTCGCTTCAGTCGTGTCCGACTCTGTGCGACCCCATAGACGTCTGGCAGCCCACCAGGCTCCCCCGTCCCTGGGATTCTCCAGGCAAGAACACTGGAGTGGGTTGCCATTTTCTTCTCCAGTGCATGAAAATGAAAAGTAAAAATGAAGTCGCTCAGTCGTGTCCGACTCTCAGCGACCCCATGGACTGCAGCCCACCAGGCTCGTCCATCCATGGGATTTTCCAGACAAGAGTACTGGAGTGGGGTGCCATTGCCATCCCCTTCTAAGAGTGCTAATTCCCTCCTTGGACAGGAGGGGCAGCCAAGGGGCAGCCAGTTGTTGGTAAGAGCTCATTGGGAAGTCCTCAGCAAATCTCATTTGCATTTTAATAGAGGTCTTTTAGGCCTTGGTGGAGAAGTTTCAGGGTTTCCTGAGAAACCAGTGAGAAAGATAAATTAGGACACCCTTTTTTTTAAATTTTATTTTATTTTTTAACTTTACAATATTGTATTGGTTTTGCCAAATATCAACATGAATCCGCCACAGGTATACACGTGTTCCCCATCCTGGACCCTCCTCCCTCCTCTCTTCCTGTACCATACCTCTGGGTCGTCCCAGTGCACCAGTCCCAAGCATCCAGTATCGTGCATCGAACCTGGACTGGCAACTCGTTTCATATATGATATTACACATGTTTCAATGCCATTCTCCCAAATCATCCCACCCTCTCCCTCTCCCACAGGATCCAAAAGACTGTTCTATACATCAGTGTCTCTTTTGCTGTCTCATATACAGGGTTATTGTTATCATCTTTCTAAATTCCATATATATGCATTAGTATACTGTATTGGTGTTTTTCTTTCTGGCTTACTTCATTCTGTATAATAGGCTCCAGTTTCATCCACCTCACTAGAACTGATTCAAATGTATTCTTTTTAATGGCTGAGTAATACTCCTTTGTGTATATGTACCACAGCTTTCTTATCCATTTATCTGCAGATGGACATCTAGGTTGCTTCCATGTCCTGGCTATTATAAACAGTGCTGCAATGAACATTGGGGTACACGTGTCTCTTTGCCTTCTGGTTTCCTCAGTGTGTATGCCCAGCAGTGGGATTGCTGGGTCATAAGGCAGTTCTGTTTCCAGTTTTTTAAGGAATCTCCACACTGTTTTCCATAGTGGCTGTACTAGTTTGCATTCCCACCAACAGTGTAAGAGGGTTCCCTTTTCGCCACATCCTCTCCAGCATTTATTGCTTGTAGACTTCTGGATCACAGCCATTCTGACTGGCGTGAAATGATACCTCATTGTGGTTTTGATTTGCATTTCTCTGATAATGAGTGATGTTGAGCATCTTTTCATGTGTTTGTTAGCCATCTGTATGTCTTCTTTGGAGAAATGTCTATTTAGTTCTTTGGCCCATTTTTTGATTGGGTCATTTATTTTTCTGGAATTGAGCTGTAGGAGTTGCTTGTATATTTTTGAGATTAGTTGTTTGTCAGTTGCTTCATTTACCCTTGACATTTACAAGACAGGGTCTTCTTCCTCGCTGGTTCTATTCATGTTCTGCTCTCAAGGACTTCCAGGAGAAGACATTTGTCACCTGTGGCTCTGAGCACTTTCCTCACCATTTTGTGTGGTGCCCCCTGCAGGCATACCTGGCACACTGGCTACCTCCTCTTAAGGGTCCAGCTATAACCCCTTAAGGGTCCAGATATGGAGTTATATGGAGGTGACCACCTCCACCCCTCCCAAGAGCACCGCAGCTCAGCCCAGTCCTCTTGCAATGCCGGCACCATCCTTCCGTGATCTAGTGCATGGAAAACATGCAAAGGAGAAGGGCATGGAGAGAAACAGTTTGCATCTTAGACTCACTGTGCCAGGAATGAATACATATCTCAGGACACCCCCAGTGCCCCTCTCCCCAGCCACAAGGCGACCTAGGCTTGGCAGCCACCCCAGAGTGGCTGATGTGATCACGTTAGCATTAGCTAGCTCTGAATCTCCCTAAACTTTAAGCAAAAGTTGCACAGTCAAGAATTTCACTTCTTGCAGAATTTTTCTCTCCTGCTTGACACATTCCTGGAAACCCCTAGGGTGCATCTTACACATGCAATGAGTGAGTCTGGTGTTTCCACAATGAGCCTGTGTCCCTGAGCAATGCATCCTCTGCAGCTCTTTCTCTCCCCACAGGGCAGCTGCCAGTCACTGGAAGAGTTCAACTGGGCCTGTTGGGAGGGAAACCCTACCCCAGGGATCATATCTTTTCTAAATCACTTAGGAAGGGTGCAGAACACTCTAAACATTGTGGGGTTCAACATGATGGGACCTTCAGGACACATGTAGCTCTCCGTCCATAGCTAGTTTCAGGGTGACTCTCAGGGTGCTATCCTTGGAATAGGGTTTGCCACGCTATGTTCTTTCTTCCCAGGGCTCACCCACCATCCCTAAATCTGGGCTTCCATCAGAGCTTTCTCTGAGACATCATGGATGTTGACCTGCAAGCTAGACTTTACAGAATATTTCTGAAAAGGATGGATTTATTTCTAGAAAGGGATGTCAGGCTTCTAGAGTGACTTTATTGGAAGTTTTGGTCCAACCCAAATGCTACAGCAGATGCCCCCAGAGCTCAGACTCACATCATCTGGTAGACAGTGGGGTAGTGATCAATAATGCTTTGTGAAGCTCCTTCATGCCAAAAACTGAGACTCGTCTCTGGGTTTCCTTTCATAAAAATGGGAAGGCTTTCATCCCTGGCTGGGGTACCATAATACATGCTGCAAGGGAGGTGGGGCCAAGGCAGAAAGATGGAGAGAGTATCTTAGAGGATCAATGTGTGGGCTTGCTAATGGTCTCAAGTTAAATGGGGCTTTTTTGATGGGGACTGAATGCCTGAGATCTGCTGAGTGCTGAGAACCACAGAGCTGTGCAATTCAGATGTACAGAGATAGAGTTCAAAGTCTTTGATTAAATAATGCAGCTGGTAACTCTGTTACAGAAACCTCTAGACACAGGAGCCTCCAACAGATCATTCTGAGCATCCCATTATGAAGCTCTGGCTATAATTCCAACGAGTCTAGTGAAAGAGGGAGAGACCTTGTAATGGCAAGAAGGATACCAAACCGTCCAAGGCCGTGGCTGTGACGAAGATGCTCTCCCTGGCCGAATTTCAGTTAGGCTCCTTTGAACCCTCTTTTCCACAAAGTCTAGTTGTTGGGCCCTGTCCTTGGCAGCCCTGGTAAAGAATTATGCTAAATCATCCCCACACCCTTGGTATCTGATCATCCTTAATATTTGATCAAGTTTCTCATCAACTACCTTTGTGTCTACGTTCTTGGCCAGTCTTTAGCAAGAATCCTGATAGTTCAGTTTAGTAAGAATTTCCCTACCCTTTATGTCTCCTCTTAGTAACTGCCCATCCACTGGCACTTTCACTCTGCTTGTTGACTCTAAACCCCACTTGTCCTTGTTGTGTTTGGACTTGAGCTCAGTCTCTCTTTTCCGTGGCAACAGAGTTGAACTCCATTGCAATAATCTTGAATACTACCATTTTAACAAGTGTAAGAATAATGTATCTTTCACAGCTGAGACCCCTGTCCAAGCTGCGCAGGTGAAGGCAGGAAGGACTCCTCCTTGGACCTTCAGGCTCTAATGACCAGGGCTGCTTTAGGCAGGCTCTCTAGGGGTGGGGATCTAGGATTCAGAGCCTGGATACTACAACTAGAGAAGAAGCTATTCCTCCTGGTCATCTTCAACCTCCATCTTCACTGCTACCAACAGTGAGATTATAGAGACTCTCAATGAAACCCCAAGGTTCAGGGTCCCAGCATGATGAGAAAAAGGATCAGAGTTGAGAAGCAGAGGTCCTGGGGTGAACAAAGGGAAAGATGTTGGGTTATGCTCAACAGGGAAGCTGCCCATCTTTAGGTGTGTGAAGCTTGGCATCACTTAGTGTGTAGAAATATATGGTCCTGGGGAGAGACTTCTGAGACACAGCACCCTGCAAAAGACTCAGTGGAAAGAGTACACTCTCTTAGCTCTCAGGAACAAAAATTTAGGTGAGGTTGATACAGAAAAGGAGAAAGAAAGAAATGTTCTCCACACACTCTGGGAAGCTATATTATTCAAGACTCATGGTTGCAACTAACAGCAACCCAGATGATCTGAGGAGAAAAGGAACTTCTTAGTTCAAAGAACTGAAAAGTACAGGAATAGTTTCCATTTCAAGCAAAATGAAATCCAAGGGTTCAAATGAAGTTGTCTGAAAATGCTGCTCTGCCCTGCTTTCCTGTCTGTCCACTGTGTTCTCTGGCAGGCACCCTCCCACCTCGGTGGTGAAGCAGGCCATTGCCTCCTTGCTCTGGGCTTACAGTCCATAGTCTAAAGATCCCAAGGAAAACAGCAAGACCTTTTTTTTTTTTTTTTTTAAGCATGTCCAGCAAAAGCCCAGGCACTGATTCCAGTTGGTGCAGGTTGGTCACAAACCAGTCCCTACGCCAATCACTGAGCCCAGGACACATGCTCTGATAGCCCACGTCTGAGTCAGGACCTCCTCCCTGAAGCCCGTGGCGGGAGGGATGTGGATTGTATAGTAGACACATGGGCTGACAATGGGTGGGGTTAGATCTCCTAAAAAGAGATCTGCTGTTCCTCAAAAAAGTATCCTGTGCTTGCAAAACAAGTGACCACTTTGTGGCCAGCAAAGGCTTCCCTCCCTCAAAATTGTATCACAGTTAAATGCTGGAACTCTGAAGACAGATGGAGATGGGTTTTGAGTCTTTATTAGTGTGAGCTTGGCAAATGGTTTCATTCCTGTGGGCCTCAGTTTTCTCACTGTGTGACAGGGATACAAGCTACACTATGGGTATGCTGGGCAGCATTAAATGAGACAATACAAAACGCTAACTAAATGTTACTTATGAGTAGCCCCTACTACTCCCAGTTTAAGATTAAGCTGAATGACGTTAAGAGCTTATTTACTTTTAAAAAGGCTGTTTCCCCACCCTTTGTATACAGTAGGCACCCAGTCAACATTTCTGGAATAAATCAATGATGACAGAATTAATAAATGTCCTGTAAATTTCTACTCTTAAAATGTCATCTCCCTAGCCTTAGCAAACAGAAGTAGTCATTTCCTTCTCTTTACCTGTTGGTATTTTTTATCAACTCTACTTACAGCCCTTAGCAGCAAGAATGAGAGCCAGGAATGTGTTTGACTCAACTTGGGATCCCATGCTGGCCTAGTGCCTGGCACCCAGAAGAATATATGTTGATAAATAAAAAAGTAAAAAAAATTGAAAAATAAAACACTTGTTCAAAAAAAAAAAAAAGATAACCTACTCAAACTTCTCTCCTTACAGATGTTGTCACAGAGACCCAGAGAGCTTAAACAATTTTCCCAAAGCCACACAGCTTCCCAGCTGAGCCATGACTTCTAGTTTAATACTCTTCCCTCTACTTCATACCATCCAGACCCTGGTTCCCTTGTGCTACCAAGAGCAATACCCACTGCTAAGGATAAAGTGACATTCTTGATCTTCTATAATAGAAGGTATAACAGGAAAACAAGTCAGTCAGTCATTTCAGTTGCTCAGTCTTGTCCAACTCTTTGAGACCCCATGAACTGCAGCACACCAGGCCTCCCTGTCCATCACCAACTCCCGGAGTTTACCCAAACTTGTGTCCATTGAGTCGGTGATGCCATACAACCATCTCATCCTCTGTTGTCCCCTTCTCCTTCTGCCCTCAATATCTCCCAGCATCAGGGTCTTTTCAAATGAGTCAGCTCTTCACATGAGGTGGCCAAAGTATTGGAGTTTCAGCTTCAACATCAGTCCTTCCAATGAACACCCAGGACTGACCTCTTTTAGGATGGACTGGTTGGATCTTCTTGCAGTCCAAGGGACTCTCAAGAGTCTTCTCCAACAGGAAAACAAACCTGACTGCATATTGGGTCTGTTCTTTGGCTATAACCCTTGTTCTCTGTTGCCTGTGCTTAGTCATGCTGGTTCTGTACCTCTTGTTAAAGAATGTGGCCTACAGCATGAAATATACAAGATAGTCCATACTCAAGGCTCTGACCATTAAAGGTATAACACTGTTCTATTCATATAGAAACAAAAAGTTGCAGAGCAGAGGCTAACATCTGTCTTATTTGGAGGTTTACAGAAACATTGTGACTGGACTTAGGTGGGCAGCTGTAAGAACAAAGGATTCAGGGACCAAGAAGTTTGCAAACACCAGCCACACCCCTTCCCTTTTAGTATAAAAGCAGCCTGAATTTTAACATGAGTAAGATGGTTCTTTAGGACACTAGCCCACCATCTTGTTGGTCTGTGGGCTTTCTGAATAAAGTCGCTCTTCCTTGCCCCAACACCTCACCTCGTCTTTTGATTTATTGGCTTGTTGTATGGTGAGCAATATTGGACTCGGTAACAAAGGGGCATCTTCAAGAGGAAAAGTGACCAGTATAAAGAGCAGCATCAAGTTCCAAATGAGAGGTCAAGGATCATTCATTTGCTCCATCCCACATATAGAAGCATTTTAAATCTCATATTTTTCCCTTTTGTGACTTCCACTTCTTTCCAGCCAGTTCAGCCAGTCCCACACAGCTCCCATAACCAAAACTAATACCAAACGTAGCCACCGAGTACCAAACCACGAGAAGTGACCAACAGGCCTTATTTGGACTGAAGACTTAATGCTAAATTCCACAATGGGTTGATAAGCTCTCCTCCACACTATCCCATCCTGTTCTCCTTCTGAAGGAAGAGGCCTATGCAGAGGTCAAGCCAGTGTCATCCCAACCTAACTACCCCCACACCCAATTTCCCAAGCCCAGGTGGTCTGCCTAGTTAATTTGTATCAAAAACAGAATCTACCATTAACACACTGAGGACAGTTTATGCTATTCTTATTGGAGATCATGAGAAGATATTTTATTCCTTTATTTGATCAACAAACAGTTCAAGAGCTACTAAGTGCCAGGCACTGAGCATACCAAAACAAATAAGTGAATCATAAAAAACGTCTCTGTCAGCTAAGGCATCTGAGTAATCCATTAATAGCACTTATTTCAAAATTCCCAAAACCGGAAAGCTTTCTCATTCACCACCAACTCATTTCAACTGGTATTTAATTCAAAGAAATGCTTTGAAGACCATGTCATTATCAGCTTTTTAATTAAAAGGAAAGATCCTTTTAAGGTAAACTTGATCTTCTGACCAGCAAAAAGGTGTTTTCCATAAATATATATATATTTTTTAATGAAAACAGCAGGTGGGTTCAGACTGCTCTTTAATAGATAGAAAAAAGATTGAGGTGATGTGTTCACTGCTTTCTTAACACCAGGAAGAAAGGCTGCTTCTAAATTTAAAGTATGCTGAATGTTTTGATGTGAGAAGGAAGCAAAACACGTAATACTCCATTAAAAATCTCTTTTGGAAGAGCTCAGAAGAGCCGAATGAAATTTATTCCAGGACTCAGGAGCACAGAAAATATATCTCAGTGAATTAACCTGGCTGAGCATAAACCATTTTGCTTCCACTTTCATTTGTAACAAATTCATTCATGTGGCAAAGTTAATGACCCTAACGTGTTAGTGTTAGTTGGGCTTCTGGAATCCAAAGCTCCTTCCTTATAAGGCATTAGAAAGTATTCTTTTTAGTATAAAAAGGGACATTTTAGTTTCTTATTTACCCAAGTATCTCATTTTTGAGTGAGGAAACTGAGGCCCAGAGTGTTTTGCTCAAAAGCACATAGCCAAACAGTGGAAACAGTCAGACTTTATTTTTGGGCTCCAAAATCAGATGGAGCTGCAGATGGTGATTGCAGCCATGAAATTAAAAGACGCTTATTCCTTGGAAGGAAAGTTATGACCAACCTAGATAGCATATTGAAAAGCAGAGACATTACTTTGCCAATAAAGGTCCATCTAGTCAAGGCTATGGTTTTTCCAGTGGTCATGTATGGATGTGAGAGTTGGACTGTGAAAGAGAGCTGAGCGCTGAAGAATTGATGCTTTTGAACTGTGGTGTTGGAGAAGACTCTTGAGAGTCCCTTGGACTCCAAGGAGATCAAATAAGTCCATCCTAAAGGAGATTCGTCCTGGGTGTTCACTGGAAGGACTGAAAATGAAGCTGAAACTCCAATACTTTGGCCACCTCATGCGAAGAGTTGACTCACTGGAAAAGACCCTGATGCTGGGAGGGATTGGGGTCAGGAGGAGAAGGGGACGACAGAGGATGAGATGGCTAGATGGCATCACCGACTTGATGGACATGAGTTTGAGTGAACTCCGGGAGTTGGTGATGGACAGGGAGGTCTGGTGTGCTGTGATTCATGGGGTCGCAAAGTGTCGGACACGACCGAGTGACTGAACTGACTGACTGACTGAATGAGTCCTAGTGCCAAGACTAAAACAAGTCTCTTAACTCCAAACTGAGTTACACTTAAAGGAGCCCATTAAATAATTGTATTCCTAGTAATTTACTCAAGAGTCTACCTATTGTTAAGGGTCTGTGCATGCTCAGTTGCTTTAGTCGTGTCTGACTCTGTGACCCTATGGACTGTAGCCTACGAGTCTCCTTTGTCCATGAGATTCTCCAAGAATACTGGAGTGTGTTGCCATGTTCTCCTCCAGGGGATCTTCCTGACTCAGGGAACCAACTCACGTCTCCTGTGTCTTCTATATCACAGGCAAATTCTTTACTCCTGAGCCACCAAATTCTTTACTGAAAGCCCTGTTAAGGGTATATTATGTACCAAATACTTTACAATTATATTTTTCTTTAAATCCTCCCATAAAACCGCCGAGATAGGGGTCATTAAACTAAACACTAAAGTGTTTAAATAATGCCAGTATGTAGCACTTACAGTAAACCACATACTTCCTATATATTATCTCAGATTTTAACAAAAATTCTGCAAGGTATCATCATCTTTGTTTTACAGATGAGACTTATTTCTCTGAGAGATGAAGCTAATTGCTAAGTTCACAAAGCTAGGGAATCATGGCGCTGGATATAAATCTCCCCCTGAAAGGCCTATTTTATCCCACACAACATCTCTCAGCATTAGGTACTCGACTACAATAACAGTCCAACTAGTCAAGTTGGCTGGGGCTTCCAGGTAGGGGCCAAGCACCCTAGTGTAGTGGTGGCACATGCGGTGACCTTGTATTATGGTCTACCTGGGCCTTAGCTGACAAAATCAAAAGCCTGACCCTACCATTTCATTTAGAGATGGCTTGTGTCCTTGAAGCAAATTCACATTAGTAACATCACAAAATAATAATCACATAATAATTATTATAACAATAATATTGATAATATCATTTACTGAGTATATGTTATATAATATGCTTCATGTCATTGTCTGGCTTCCCTGGTGGCTCAGTGGTAAAGAATCTGCCTATCAATGCAGGAGACACAGCTTTGATCCCTGGGTCAGGCAGATCCTCTGCAGAAGGAAATGGCAGCCGACTCCAGTATTCTTGCCTGGGAAATCTCATGAACAGAGGAGCCTGGCTGGCTACATTACCTGGTATCGCAAGAGAGTCAAACGCAACTGAGTGACTAAACAACAACAACAAAAAAGTCCATTGTCCCTAGTTATCATGGAGATAGACTTATCTGCCTAAGAGACAAACCCCATTTCCCCCCCAGGACACATTCTCATGTTGAGTCATGGTGCTTAAGTGTATCCTTATAAATATGAACAAAGAATTGCCACAGAAGGAGGGGAGGGTTTTTAATGAAAGATCATTGCCAAAAGTTGATTTTTCCTTACATAAGTATTAATATAAAGAGCTTCCCTGATGGTCCACTGGCTAAGAATCTGCCTGCCAATACAGAGGACATGGGTTCGATCCCTGGTCCTGAAGATCCCACATGCTGAGGAGCAAGTAAGACCATGTGCCCAACTACTGAGTCCACGTTCTAGAGCCCATGAGCCACAAATACTGAGCCTACATGCTACAACTACTGAAGCCCACACACTCAATTAGGAGCCTGCACACCACAACTACAGAGCAGCCCCCGCGCGCCACAACTAGAGAAAGCCCACGTGAAGACCCAGCACGGACAAAAATAAATACATCTTTTTAAAAATTTGTAAGAATTTGACAAACTTAGTCTAAAATCAGAACTGGTGATATGATAATCAGTACTCAAATATTGACTAAATCTAAATAATTATAAAATGTCATTAATCATTTAATGACAAAAATGTGTATTATGATGTCTAAGGTAATAATCTGGTAAGATTTTGAGAAATTTGTGTCATCTGTAGCTACATTTTTACAAATCTCATCACAATATTGTTATTCCTGGGAAGACTTAAGCAGTTAGGCAGTCTTCTACTGGGACTTGATTTTGACATTTTTTTTGTCCTGGTATTTCTTTTTTTTAAGATTTATTTTATTCATTTTTAACTGTGCTAGATCTTTGTTGCTGCACAGGGGCTACTTTTCGTTGGCAGTATGAAGGCTTCTCATCGCCATTGCTTCTTTTGTTGCAGAGCACAGGCTCTGGGGCCCAAGAGCTTCAGTAGTTGCAGTGCACAGGACCAGATGCTCTGCAGCATGTTAGCTCCTCCCCAACCAGGGATGGAACCTGTGTCCCCTGCATTGGCAGATGGACTCCCAACCACTAGACCTCCAAGAAAGCCCCTGTCGTGGTATTTTTGGAATGAAACTGTGTTAGGCCAAGAGAGATACAAGTCATTCAAACTATTAGAGACAGGAACTTATTTGGGAAGTGTCTCCAAAGCTACTCACTCTTTTTCAGCCTTTGGTCTCTTCTGGATCTCTCTGTAAGGCAAGATCATGACCATAAGAATTTTCAAGGAATCAAGTAGAAACCATTGGTCCTAAAAGATGGCTAAATAAAGAAGACTGAAGCCTCCAGTGTAAGTCCATCCTCCTATCCCCTCAAGAGAAAAAAAATATTTCCAAGTACTGGCTCTATTGAAATATTTCCTATTAATATATACATGGAGACATATAACATGATGACCAAAGAGAAGATTCAATGAGCATCAGGAATAGGTTCCATCACCATCCCACCCTGTTGGTGGGATTGTAAATTTGTACTGCCATTATGGAAAACAGTATGGAGGTTCCTCAGAAAACTAAAAATAGAAATACTGTATGATCCTGCAATCCCACTCCCGGGCATACATCCATAAAAAATTGTAGCTCGAAAAGATACATGCCATGGACAGAGGAGCCTGGCAGGCTACAGTCCATGGGATCACAAAGAGTTGGACATCACGTAATCAAAAAAACAAGTGATAGGGAGACTTGTTCCAACCCCCTGCCCCATCCTTCTCTAATCCCTGATTTAGATAATTTGATAAAGCTTTCCCAACATTACTGATACATTACAAAAATTCCTAGGCCTCAATATGTAAACTTAAAACTACAATTATGTAAAGTTTAAAAATAAAATAAAATAAAAAAAAAAAAGATACATGCACCCCAATGTTCAGTGCAACACTATTTACAAAATCCAAAATATGGAAACAACTTAAATGTCCACTGACAGATGAATGGATAAAGATGTGATATATGTACACACAATGGAATACTATACTACTCAGCCATTAAAAAGAATGATGCCATTTGTAGCAACACAGATGGACCTAGAGATTATCATACTAAGTGAAGTAAGTCAGAAAGAAAAAGACAAGTACCATATGATATCCTTATATGGGGAACCTAAAATATGAACAAATGCACTTATCTACAAAACAGAAACAGGCTCACAGACATAGAGAACAGACCTGTGATTGCTAAGAGGGATGGGGAGATAGGGGAAGATGGGTTGGGAGTTTGAGGTTAGCAGATGTAAACTATTATATATAAAATGAATAAACAACCATACAGTTCCTACTGTATATCACAGGGAACTACAGTCAATGTCCCGTGATAAACCATGGATCACATTGTTTTGCATTGTGTGAATATATATATATATATAACTGAATTGTATACATATGTATATATATATACATATAACTGAATTGCTTTGCTGTACAAGACAAATTAACACAACAATGCAAATCAACCATGCTCTTCAATAAATTAAAAAAAAATAGACTCCATCTCATTCCTCTTCTTGAGCCAATAACTCATAGCTAGATAGCTGAGAAGGAGCTGCTGGATTCTCATGCTAAGGACCCTGCATTGTTGTCAAAAGTATACCCAGATAATAGAAAAGCTCAAATCAAAATGTTGGACTGAAGTTCTATGCCGGAAAAGATGTAGACAATGTCTAAAATCCAAATCAGTAGAGTCATAAATGGACCAAATTCAGACATGACACAGCTCCAAATCTAGTCTAAACAGTAGTTATTTCTGGGAAGTTTTCTGCAGATTACTTTCATTTATCATATACAGATTCTTTTATCTTTTACATATTGAGTTGACTCAGTTTGAGGACTTACGTGCCATTTTCTTCCACAATTACACCAACATACACAAACTCAAAAAACATTAGTCTCATTCAAAAATTACAAAATAACCAAATGAGAGTGGGTCTGGGTTTAATCACCAAAAGTTGTTTGGAAAATTGTCTATTCATCTGGGGGGAAACAATGAACTAAGACCTCTGTCTCAAGCTATAAACAAAATTAAAATTCCAGGAGGATTAACGTTTAAACAAACAAACAAAAAAAACTATAAACATACTACAGATGATACATCTAGCTATGTGGCCTGGAAAGGTTGAAAGACTCTCCCCCAAGAAACTGAAAAGTGTTTATTCATGAAAACCTACTCAAACATAGATAGTAACAGCAGGAATCTGAGGCTTCTTGCTGGAGGAGCTCTGATCCCCTACTGAGCTCACATGGCAGTAACAGTAGGTTTTACTACCAGGGCACTGCTGGGTGAGAAAGTATATAGCCTTGCTGCAGGCGGGAAGACTTGATTTGGGGCAGAGAGTAAAAACTCTTACTAGTAGTGCATACTTAGTTCTCAGTTGTTCCAAACTAGGTTCCTCTGTCCAAGGGATTTTTCAGGCAAGAATACTGGAGTGGGCTGCCATTTCCTTCTCCAGGGGATCTTCCCAATCCAGGAATGGAAATGGTATCTCCTGAATTGCAGGTGGATTCTTTACCTGTGGGCTTGCTGGTGGTTCAGATGGTAAAGAATTTGCCTCAAATGTAGGAAACCTGGGCTCAATTCCTGGGCTGGAAGGTCCCCTGAAGAAGGGTATGTCTACCCACTCCAGTATTCTTGCCTGGAGAATTCAATGGACAGAGGAGCCTGGCAGGCTATAGTTCATGGGATCACAAAGAGTTGGACACGACTGAAGGACTGACACTTTCACTTTCCCATTCACACTTCTTTACCCGCTGAGCCATTGGGGATGCCTCCTCACTAGTAGTATTGTTAGCTAAAGTAGTGAAATGATAAGAAAAAGAAAAAAGAAAGACAGAATGGAGAAAACTTACAGATTTTCTAGTCTGCACTTGTGGTTTCATTTAGGGCAAGTGTCAGGCCAGCCAAAGAGTTTATTGGAAGATCCCAGAAATGAGAACAGAGAAGGCGATGGCACCCACTCCAGTACTCTTGCCTGGAAAATCCCATGGACGGAGGAGCCTGATAGGCTGCAGTCCATGGGGTCGCTAAGAGTCGGACACAACTGAGCGACTTCACTTTCACTTTTCACTTTCATGCATTGGAGAAGGCAATGGCAACCCACTCCAGTGTTCTTGCCTGGAGAATCCCAGGGACAGAGAAGCCTGGTGGGCTGCCATCTATGGGGTCGCACAGAGTCAGACATGACTGAAGTGACTTAGCAGCAGCAGAAATGAGAAAGCTTTAAGAGGGCTAAGTAAATGCTCCACATATGTTTGACTAACTAGGGAACTACACGTGAGCAGGGGAGACTTGAGAGAGCTTAGTGAAAGGCAAGGTAAAAGGCAAGGCAGACTTGAAAACTGGCTTAGCTTTGAATGTACTCTCCAACCCACAAACAGATTGATTAGCAGAGATAGAACATTTACAGACTCAAGATAGGTGAGCACAACTTCTGCCTACATCTTTGGTTGATCACTAAGCAGACACTGTGGTGACCCCAAGGAAGCAAGGCCAAAAAAATTAAATTAAAAAAAAAAGGACATTAGTGGCCACATTCCACAAAGAGAGACTACCATTTACAGGAAAAATACGAAAAAAAAAAGAAAAGAGAATCTCATGGGTGATAATCAGAAATCTCAGGGGGAAAAATCAATGTATTACCTAAGATGTCAGATCTCAACAAAAATTATGAAACAAAGTAATAGAAAAGTGTGATCATGGTCAGGAATAAAAGCAGTCAATACAAATTAATTCTGACTGTGCCCAGATATTTAAAATACCAGACAAAGACATCAAGGCAGGTATTAAAACTATGCACAAAGAATTAAAGGGAAAAGAATTATGTTAAAAGAATTAAAGGAAAATATAATTATAACTGATAATAGAAAATCTTAAAAGAGAAATATAAACTATAAAAAGAACCAAATGAAAATTAAGAGTTAAAAAGTTTAACAAAATGAAAAATGAGCTTGAGAGTAGATGTGAGATGACAAAAGGAAAAATTCATAAATTTTAAGATAGGTTAATAGAAATTATCTTTTGAGAACAACACAGAGAAGAAAGACTGAAGGAAAATGAACAGACTCATAAAAACCCTCGGAGAAGGCAATGGCAACCCACTCCAGTACTCTTGCCTGGAAACTCCCATGGACGGAGGAGCCTGGTAGGCTTCAGTCCATGGGGTCGATAAGAGTCGAACATGACTGAAGCGACTTAGCAGCAGCAGCAGCAGCATAAAAACCCTTAGGACAACAGAAAGAACTCCAACATATATGAATTAGGAGTCCTGAAAGAGAGGAGAGAGAAAAAGAGGTAAAAAGTAATTTAAAGTAATAATTATTGAAAACTTCCCAAACTTGCTGAAAATCATTGATTGGCAGGTTCAAGGAATCCAACAAACTTAAGTAAGATAAACACAGAGATCCACATATTATAGTCAAATAGCTGAAAGCCAAAGACAATGAGAAAATCTTGAGTTCAGTAAGAGAAAAATGACTATCACATATAGGAGAACAACATGTACATCAGCTGAGTTTTCACCAGAAAAAATGGAGGCCACAAGGCAGGAGAATGACATATTCAAGATGCTGAAAGAAAGACTCTGAACTGATATATCCAGCAAAAGTACCTTTCAAAATTAAAGGCAAAATAAAGTCACTCAAAGATAAACAAAAACTGAGAATTTATAGCTATCAGAACTTTCTCCTAAGAAATACTAAAGGAAGATTTTCAGGCTAAAAAAAAAATTGATGTCAGATTGTAACTTGAATTCACAGAAAGAAATGAAGAGCATTGGAAATTATAAATATTGCATAAACATAAAAGACTGTATAAACAGGTATTATTCTCTCTCCCTGAATTTCCTTTAAAAAGTGATTGTATAAAGCAATAATTATAATTCTGTACTGCTGGATTTATATACACACACACACACATATATATGTATCATATATACCTGGCAATAATAGCACAAAAGAGGAACAACGAAATCGAGCTATATTGGAAGCAGGTTGTTGTGTTGTACCAAAACGGTCACTAAACTGAAGCAGGTTGTAATACATTTACAAACATATTGTAACCTAGAGCACCACTAAGAAAATTAATTTTTCAAATGGTTAATAAAACACAGGAGTTAAATGACACGCTAAAAATATTTAACACAGAAGTATGCAGCCAAAGAGGAACAGAAGAACAAAATATATATAAGACAAACAGAAAGCAAAATAGCATATAAAAATCTGAGTGTATCAAACATTATATTAAGTGTGCATGAATTAAACACTTTTAACCAAAAGGCAATCATCAACAACATGGCTTAAAAAAAGCAAGTTCCAACTACACACTGTCTTCAAGAACTTTAGATTCAAAGACACAAATATATTGAAAGAAAAAGAATGGGAAAAACAATATACTATGCAAAGTTATTGCAAATACCATCATTAATATCAGAAAAAATAGAATTTAAGACAAAAAATACTACTAGAGATAAAGATGTATATAACATAATGAGAAAAGGATCAAATCACCAGGAATCTATAAGAATTCTAAACATATAGGTACCTAATAAGAGTGCTGAATACATGAAACAAATATTGACAGAACGTAAATAAATAATTTGTTAATTATAGTTAGAGATTTCAAATCCTTTTTCTCAGCAATTAAACTAGAAATAAAATGAATGATGATATAGAAGATGTAAATAACTATCATCCAACTGTACCCAAGTAACAAATATAGAAGATTACACAATGGTTTCAATCCACATGGAACATTTTCCAGGGTAAATTATATGTTAAATTATAAAATTTCAAGAAAGTTAAAAGGATTAAAATCATACAAAATACATTCTTCAACCATGATAGAGCTAACTTGAAAATCAGCAACAGAAATTTGGGAAACCTTCAGAACTTTGAAAAATATATTTCTAAATAACCCATGAGTCAGAGAAGAAATCACAAGGTTAATTAGGAAATATTTCAAACAAAACCAAACATACTAAAATGTATGAGTGCAGCAATGCAATGCTTAGAACAAAATTTATACTGTTGAATGCTTAAATTAGGAGATCTATAATCAATAATCTAAGGTGCAAAAAGAAGAGTATATCAATCCTAAAGTAATTGCATGGAAGGAAACAATAAGATCAGAATAGAAATAAATAAAATAAAAATAGAAAAACAAAATCAAGTTGATTCTTTGAAAACATGAATAAAAGTGAAAACTTTCACTAGACTGACAAAGAAAAAAGATAAAATGCATATTACTAAAATCAAGGCTCAAAGAGGGATATAACTTCTGATTAACAGAAATTAAAAGAATTATAAGAGAATATTATGAACATCTGAATGCCAGCAAATTACACAATGTCAATGAAATGGATAAACTCCTAGAAAGACAAAATTACTAAAATTGACCCAATAAGAAACTAAAAATATGAAAATATCAATAACAAATTAAAAATGAATTAGTAATTTAAAATCCTCCCACAAGAAAAGCCCAGGTTTGGGTGATATTACTGGTAAATTTTATCACATCTTTAAAGAAGAAATAATACCAACCCTATACAAACTCTTTCAGAAAATATATATTAGTTTGCTAGGGCTTCTATAACAAAGTATCCCAAACTGAATGGCTTAAACAACAGAAATATCTTGTTTCACAGTCTGGAGACTGGAAGTCTAAGATCAAGATCTCAGCAGGGCTCATTCCTTTCGAGGCTGAGGGAAGAGTCTGTTTCTGGCCTCTCTCCTTAGCTTTCACATGGCTGGTTTACAGCCTGTGTCTTCACACTGTCTTCAGTTCAGTTGCTCAGTCATGTCCAACTCTTCACAACCCCATAGACTGCAGCATGCCAGGGCTCCCTGTCCATCACCAACTCCCGGACTTTATTCAAACTCACGTCTATTGAGACAGTGATGCCATCCAACCATCTCATCCTCTGTCATCCCCTTCTCCTCCTGCCTTCAATCTTTCCCAGGACCAGGGTCTTTTCCAATGAGTCAAGTCTTCACATAAGGTGGCCAAAGTATTGGAGTTTCAGCTTCAGCATCAGTCCTTCCAATGAATATTCAGGACTGATCTCCTTTAGGATTGCCTGGTTGGATCTCCTTGTAGTCCAAGGGACTCTCAAGAGTCTTCTCCAATACCACAGTTCAAAAGCATCAATTCTTAAGCGCTCAGCTTTCTTTATAGTCCAACTCTCACATCCATACATGACTGGAAAAACCATAGCTTTGACTAGATGGACCTTTGTTGGCAAAGTAATGTCTCTGTTTTTTAATATGCTGTCTAGCTTGGTTATAACTTTTCTTCCAAGGAGCAAATGTCCTTTAATTTCATGGCAGGAGTCACCATCTGTCTTCCCTCTGTCCAAATTTCCCCTTCTTATAAGGACACCAATCATACTAGATTAGGGTCCACCCTAATAATCTCCAGTATTCTTGCCTAGAGAATGCCATGGACTGAGGAGTCTGGTGGGCTATAGTCCACAGGTCGCAAAGAGTCAGACAAGACTGAAGGACTAACACCTTCTTTCTAATAATCTCACTGATTACCTCTGTGAAGACCCTATCTCCAAATCAGGTCATAATCTGAAGTATTAGTGATTGGTACTTCAGTACACGAATTTGAGGAAGGGACACACTCAACCTATAGCAATGAATGAAGAACGAATACTTCACAACTCATTCTGAGTCCAGTGTTATCATCAAGATATCAAACACAAAAATATCAGAAGCAGAGAAAACTAAAGACCAAAACCCCTCATGAAAATTGATACAAAAGTTATGAAAAGAGTATTAGGAAACTAAATACATAAATATATGTATTTTAATTACACACATGACCAAGTGGGAATTACCTCAAGAGAATAAGGTTGGTTTAACATCTAAAAATCAATTAATATTATATAGCAGATTAATAATCAATTAATATTATATAGCAGATTAATAGAATTGAAGGACCAAAAAAAAAAAAAAAAGCACATGATCATCTCAGAAGCTATAGGAAAAACATTTGGCAAAATTTAACACCCATTCATGATTAAAATACAAGCAAACAAAAAGAAATTTCCACAAAGTAGACAGAATCTAGAACTTCTTAAATCTGACAGAGTTTCTAAAAAATCCTACTACTGTGTTATACTTAATGGTGAAAGACTGAAGTCTTCCTGCCTCCCCTCCCCAAGATCAGGAACAAGACAAGGATGTCTGTTCTTACCACTTCTATTTAAAAAGCTGCTGAAGCCTTTACCCAGGAATAGGTTTGAGCAAGGAATAAAAGGCAACCAGATTGGAAAGGGAAAAGTAAAAGTGTCCTTCTTCATAAAATATGTATGTCAAAATTTTGATAGAATGTACAATAAACCTACTAAAAGTAGTAAGTTTACTAAAGTTGAAGAATACAATCAACAATCTAAAAATGAAAAAGAAAAAATTCCAGTTGTAACAGTCATAGAAAGAATAAAACACTTCGCAAAATACTAACAAAATAAGGGTAAGACCTATACACTGAGAACTTCAAAACAATAATGCTTTTAAAAGGTTTCAATAAATGGAAACACATATCATATTCACAGGTTGGAAAACAGTATTTTTAAGATGGCAGTTCTGCCCAAATTGATTTGTATGTTCAAATGCAATCCTTATCCAAATAGACCAGGGCTGTTTTTATAGAAACTAGTAAGTTGATCCTAAACTGTATATGAAAATTTAAGGATCTAGACATGCCAATAGAAGTTTGAATAAGAAAAGCAAAATTAAAAGATTCATATTACCTCATATCAAAACTTTATGAAATGTACTAATCAAATAGTATTGGATAAAGATAGATATATTTATTAATCAATGAAACAGAATAAAGAGTACAGAAATATCACCCTACAATTTAGTTTCAAAAAAGAAAGATGCCAAGACAATTTGCTGTAGAAGAGATAGCTTTTCTCAACAAACAGTGCTAAATAATGCATAGGCATGTACAGTTATAAATAGTAAATTTAGTCCTTACCTCACAGGGGACACAGGAATTAATAGATCATAGGCTTCAGTGTAGAGGTCAAAGCATAAAATGTCTAAAAGAAAGCACAGGATAAAATTTTTGTGGTCTTGGGTTATGCATAAAACTCTTAGAATTGACACCAAAACATGATTCATAAAAGAAAATACTGACAAGTTGCACTTGAACAAAATTTAAAGCTTTCACTCTTCAAAAGGTATCAACAAGAAAACAAAAAGATAAACCACAGGAAGAATATTTGTAAATCATGTATCTGATAAAGGATCTGTATCCAGATTAAGCAAAAAGTTCTTACAGTTGAATAATTAGAAGGCAAATTTAAAATATGCAAATCACTTTAGTAGACGTATCACCCAAGAAAACATATGAATGGCTCAGTATCATTACTCATTAGGAAAATGCAAATTAAAATCACAATAAGATACTACTACTACCCACTTATGACAACTACAGTCAAGAGACTGACAATATCAAGTGTTGGCCAGATTCTAAAATGGTACACTTAGGGGAATGGTTGGAAAAGTTCTTAAAAAGTTGAAGATACACCTTATAAATAATATAGCAGTTGTATTTCTAAATATCTACTGAAAAGGAACAAAGGCAGGCATATGTCTACAGGAAGACTTACATGTGACTATTCAAAGTAGCATTATTCATAACAAGCAAAAACCGGAAATAACCCAAATGTCCATCAACTGGCAAATAGATACACTAAGTGTGGTCTATCTGTATAGTGAAATGCTAGTTAGCACTAAAAAAGAACAATCTACTGATACTGCAACATGGATTAACCTCAAAGTCATTATCCTAAATGGAAACATCCAGACACAAAAGACAACATATTGTATGGTTCCATTTACATGACATTTCTAGAAAAGGCAAATCTATAGAACTAAAGCAGATCACTGCTTGCCTGAGTCTGAGGTTAGAGTGAGAAATAACTGCAAATGGATACAAGGGAACTTTTCAAGTTGATGGAAATGTCTTAAAACTAGATAGTTGCATGACTCTCTCCATTTGCAAAAATAATTGAACAGTATACCTGGTTGAATTTTTTGCATGTGAACTGTATCTCAAGAAAACCTTACAATGAATTAAAAATTTTTTTAATGCACTAGGATAGAAACAGAAAAAGTAATGTATGTTTATTAAATGCTGAAGAAAGAAGTGATGTGGGAATGAATGCAGAAAGATAAAAATAAAATAACGTATCAGAGGTTGGTAGGCTGAGTTGTTCTCAGGGTATAAAACATCACTAGGAAGTTTGGTTGAGTTTAACAGGCAATTAGAAGTGTAACCCTGAGCTCAGAGAGATGTCAGTTTTAAGGATGTAGATTTGGAAATCATGCACAGGGTTGAAGTCATGGGATTGAATGAGATCATAAGAAAATTAACAGCAAGTAGGACAGGACAGAACTTTGTATAGAACACCCATCCCCAAGGAGCCTGAAGAGGAAGAGTTAGAAGGAATTTAAAAGAAAAAAATAGGAGATTTTTCTGGTGGTCCAGTGGTTAGACTCTGTGCTTCCAAAGCAGAGGGCACGGGTTCCATCCTTGATCAGGGAGCTAAGATAACACATACTGCCTGGCATAGTTTAAAAAAAGAGAGAGAGAAATCTTTTCTATGCCTTCATAAGACTCACCTGCCAGAAAGATGCTGCTGCTACTGCTAAGTCACTTCAGTCGTGTCCGACTCTGTGCGGTCCCATAGACAGCAGCCCACCAGGCTCCCCTGTCCCTGGGACTCTCCAGGCAAGAACACTGAAGTGGTTTGCCATTTCCTTCTCCAATGCATGAAAGTGAAAAGTGAAAGTGAAGTTGCTCAGTCATGTCCGACTCTTAGCGACCCCATGGACTGCAGCCTACCGGGCTCCTCCATCTATGGGATTTTCCAGGCAAGAGTACTGGAGTGGGGTGCCATTGTCTTCTCCCCAGAAAGATGCAGTGGTGGTCAACTCTCAAAGAAACACGGGCAACAAATCCATCAAGACTGCAGTATTTTTATAAAATAAAGATAGAAAACATGATAGATTTTGCCCTTTTTATTCACTCTTTAAAGTAGGCTTATTAACAGGTAGGATGTCTGGTTTTAGTAGTTTGGTTGTTATTATATATTGTCATATATTAATTGGGATTCCCAGGTGGTTCAGTGGTAAAGAATCCACCTGCCAATGCAGGAGATACAGATTTGATCCCTGGGTCAGGAAGATCCACTGGAGAAGGAAATGGCAACCCACTCCAGTATTCTTGCCTGGAGAATCCCATGGACAGAGGAACCTAGAGTGCTACAGTTCATGGTCACAAAGAGTCAGACATGACTGAGTGACTGAGCATGCAGGCAAGATATCAATATAACTTTAAAAAATAAAGACTATATTTTAAAAAGCCATAGAGAGCAAACTTTGTTCCTCACCTTCCCACCTTTCCATAGACAACTTTTAAGAGTTCCCAGGTTTTCTTAGGGAAGAAAGTTTCAAAGAAACAGAGGAATTTAGTAAAATGGTGGGAAAGTCTGTAAAAATAAAAAGCGGGGGGTGAACCAAGTAGAGGGGTCAGGGGAAGGAGAGACAACAGTAGAAGCCGGTAGTCCATCCTCATCTGTGCTTAAGCTTTCTGCAGTTCCAGTTACCTGCAGTCAACATTACAGAGAAAATTCCAGAAACAAACAATCCAGAGGTTTTAAAGTATGGCGCTCTTCTGAGTAATGTAATGAAGTCTCCTACAGTCCTGTGGTGTCCCAGCTGGAGGCGAATTTTTGTCCCTCGAACAGAGGGTGTAAACGCTACCTGCCTGTTACTATAGGAAAAAACATAGCATATGTAGGTTTCAGCCCTATCCGTGGTTTCCAGCATCCACTGGGGGTCTTAGAACTATCTCCTGTGGATAAGGGGGAACTACAGTGTTTGGAGAAGAGAAAGCAGTGGAGATGGGGAATTTTATGCGGGGCTAAGCTGACTGAATCGACTTAGGAGCAGCAGCAGCAGCAAGCTGACATTCGCTGGGTGTTGGGGCACATTCCCTGCCCCAGGAGGATTCTCTGACACCTCATCCCTGTCTCGACCCCAGTTCCCATGCAGAGCCTGACCTTGTTTGCTGGGACAGCAACATGGTCCTCCTCTTGTATCTTCACCCCTCCAGAGCAAGCGTCCAGTGTTTAGCCTGTGGCCTCCCTCCTGGGAGGAGGGGAGAGGGGTGGGCGGCAGGGGGAGGGGAGAGAGACCTGGGCAATAGCTGCTCAGCTCTTAAAGAGCTGCAGGTTTTCAACACAGTCCTCAGAAACCCAGTGGTAAATCTAACGTGTACCTCTCTAACCACAGCTTTTGGCTATAAAGGACATTATTGGAACGACTGAAAAAACCTGAATTTGGATGGTGGTAACATGTCAGTGTTAATTTCCCAGTTTTAATGTGTGTATCATGGTTATGTGGGAGGAGGCCCTTCTCGGCATTCACTAAAATATTTGGAATGATGGAGAATCTTGTGGGTGACTTATTCTAAAATTGTTGAGAGGAAAAAATGAAAAAAAAATTGTACTATACTTGCGATTTGTTGTTGTTGTTAGCTTTGCTAGGTCTTTGTGGTGGCATGAAGGCTTTCTCTAGTTGTGATGCATGGGCTTCATTGTTCCACAGCATGTGGGATCATAGTTCCCCCACCAGGGACTGAACCCACATCCCCTGCATTGGAAGGCAGATGCTCAACCACTGGACCACCAGGTAAGTCCTGTAGCTTTTTTATAAATTTGAAATTGCTTCAGAATTTTTTTAAAGCTGTGTATTAGTGGGTGGGTTGGTTTGACATTACATTTTTGGTTTATGGGTTAGCAGGACCAAACATAATGAAATGGACAAGACAGGGAGGGAGGGAGGCAGAATCACATGTTTCCCTTCCTGGTTTTTCTAGAACTCTGGATGGAAAGACTGGAAGTAACCCTGTTTGCTTTGCAAAATGTAAACAAAGACATTACCCTTAAACTGTGTAATAATGTGCTTTCCTCATCCCAACTAACAGCAGGGACTCCAGCAATCAGACCAAATACGATTAGTCACTGGTGCTGGAAAGGTTCACTCCCACTAAGAAAGGCAATTTAAGTAATTAGCCAGTCTTTATGGCAGGATCATCTCCTGGGCTCAGCAGGGGCCAGGGAGCACATGGCTATTAGGCAGGGAAAACTATCCTTCACTTTTACACTCTCTTCTTCTAATCCAAACTTTCAAAGCATGCTCAGAAAGGACACTTTCCCTCAGTGCTTCTAAATGTCCCAGATGGAAAGAGGTTTGATGGCTAAGCCAACCAGCACATGCTGACAATCTTTTGTTTCCTCTTTGGGTTTGATTGTTTGTTTCCCAATGAAAATAGCTTTGTTGTTTTTCCCAGATAATACAAGTAATCCATGTTTGTTATTGAAACAAATTTAGACAATAACAAATAAGGGTAGCTGTAGAGACTTAAAATTATCTATAATCTTCCCAATCAGAGTGAGCTGTGGTTTATAATTTAGTGTATTATCCTTAAACTTTATATAATTATAAGTTTAAAATGTGTGTGTGCTTAGTCATGTCCAACTCTTTGCAACCCCATGGACTGTAGCTCAATATTCTCCTCTGTCCATGGGATTTCCTCAGCAAGAGTACTGGAGTGGGCTGCTATTTCCTCCTCCAGGGGCTCTTCCCGACCCAGGGATTGAACCCATGTTTCCTGCATCTCCTGTGTTAGCAGGTGGATTCTTTACCACTGTGCCACTTGAGAAGCCCAAATTAAAAATATGATTTACTAAACCAGCTGCATTATAACCATTATAATCCTTGCTTTCCTCTTACTCTATCATGGGCATCTTTACAGGTTAATAACTATATATTCTCGATGTCACACCACAAAGAATTCTTTGCCCAGACAACCCAATAAAAAAAGAGGGCAGAAGACTTCAGCAATCTTTTGGGTGCAATGCCCAATAAAGATTAAAGGAATGCTTCAGCTTCATTAGTTATCAGGAAAATTTGCATTAAAACCATGACCACCCATCAGAATAACCAAAATGAAAGAAACGGATAGAAGTACATGGTGGCAAGGATGTGAAGCAATTAGAACTCACATACACTGCTGGTCGGTTACAAATTGATACAACCACTTTGCACAACTGGCAATATCTATGAAAACCAATCATATGTACACCTAGAGTTCAGTAGTTCTATTCCTAGATAAAGGGCCAGAAGTGTATGTACTTCTTCACTGAAACATAGGTACAAGAATGTGCATAGCTTCATTATTCAAAAGAAGCCCAAACTGGGAACAACCAAATGTCCAGGTATTGTAGAATAGATGAGACCCATTGTTGCAGTGCTGGCACCTTCACAAACATCTCCTTGAGTACCAGGATACAAAGAGACTGTAAAGGACAAAAAACATGCATGCATGCCCAGCTGGGGCAAATTATGAACAAGCTATAAAAAAGACCAAAAATCCAATTGCTACTTCTAAGGAGTCAGGAGCAAAAGCAGGGTACTGCACATGCCCCCTGCATACAATACCACCAAAGGGGTGAGTGAACCACCTAAGCCACCCCTCTAGCCCAATCCCTGAACACACCCCTACCCACATCCCATGTAAGGGACCAGCTGACCTCTTTCCCCAACTCAGGGAGTGAACAAGGGTAACTGTTACTTGTATTTCCTCCCCTCTGGTTCAGCACCAGTTCCAGTAAAGCCTTGCCTAAATTTCTTGTCTGGCTTCTTATCAATTCCTATTGATTAAAGAGTCCAAGAACCCTGCTTGGTAACAAACTGTGGTATATTTATAATGGAATACTATACAATAGTAAGAATGAATGGATCTCAACTACACAGATGACTCTCACAAACATAACATAGAGAAAACAAAGCCAGCCACTGAAGATTACAGGCTATACAATCCATTTACAAATGCATCGAGAGCAAGTTTACTAACCATGGTGAGGTTGATAGAGGTTCTCCTTCTCAGTGGATGGGGACTACAGGGGTCACCTGGGGACTTCTGGGCAATGGTAAACGTGTCTTTCATGATATGGTACTGGATTGTTTAGTTGCTAAGTCATGTCCAACTCTTTTTTGTGACCCCATGGACTGTGGTTTGGGCTTCCCTGGTGGCTCTGTGGCAAAGATTCTGCCTGCTATGCAGGAGCCACAGGAGATGCAGGTTTAATCCCTGGGTCAGGAAGATCCCCTGGAGGAGAGCTGGCAACCCAGCTTCAGTATTCTTACCTGGAGAATCTATGGCCAGAGGAGCCTGGCATGGTACAGTCTATAGGGTTGAAAAGAGTCGGACACAACTGAAGCTACTTAACATGCACACACGGACTGTAGTTCACCAGGCTCCTCTGTCTGTGGAATTTCCCAGGCAAGAATACTGGAGTGGATAGAGGAGCGCATTCACTCAAGTTTATCAAGCTGTGCCCTTAGGATCTGTGTATTTTTTTGTATGTAGTTTGTCAATAAATATACACAGTAATACTATCAATAAAATTAAATGCATTAACTCTCCAAAGTTTGGAATCTATTGAATTTTATTCACACATTTTTTTCTTACAATCAAGTTATAGAAATTTCCTAATTTTTAAGGCAAAAAGTTCATCCACACTGCATACAATATTAATGATATTTTTAACTCTCTTTAGCTGTTATGACCCATATCTGCCAGTCCCCTCTCAGTAGGCGCTGCTATGTTAAATTATAATGAATATCCCAATCCTCGGCCCCAAGAGCCACCTCCAAAGAGCTAAACAGTAGTTCTTACCAGGGGGTGCTTTGCAGTCACCTCAACTCACGTGTATCTGGGCAAGTGCAAACTAGGATGTTATTAATTGTACATTGCAGAGATGCTATGGATTGTCACCTAAATTCTGCCTCAGGGCTGGGGCACTCATTTCCCAGTTCCTGGAGTGCTTCTTCTTGAGGACTCAGAAATCGCTTCCCAGAAATTGTTCTCAGCAGAATGAAGCTGTCTGCTTGGCTTATGATTCTTCCTGGGACAGTTTACATTCAGTGACTGGTCCAGACAGGGAAAAAAAGGTTGCCCATGCCTTGGAAGGGGGGCAGGCCCACCCCAGCTCCATGATTTGGCTGAAGCCTCTGTTGACACTGCATCACAGTTCAACTTTTCCCTCTGTCTGATCTTTCTCCCCTTACTTCCTCCCAGTCTGAGAATATTCCCCATAAACTTCCTATACACAAATCTCCATTTAAAAGTTTGTTTCCCACAGGACCTTATCTGAGATGTTCACTTACAAGAAACAATTCAAAATACATGTCACAATTGTTGTAAACCAGTGTTGTCCAGGATGGGGTTTATGGAAAAGGTAAAACCTTAAGGTCACACAGAATTATGATCTCAGTTCAGTTCAGTTCAGTTCAGTCGCTCATCTGAGAGAAGCCAATTCGAAGCTTGCTGGATAACGGACCACCAGGAAGCCTCAGGTCAGAAGCACAGATGGCAGAGTTGGGGAACCACTACTCAGGTTGGCCTCACCAGAGCAGAATAACCTTGTTGAGAGACAGAGTCAAGAGGTTTTATAGACAAATGAGGGCTGGCTGGGGAAAAAAAACCTTGGCTTGAAATTGGTTTTAATAGAACAGGGACCCTGTGCTTATTTTTCAACAAGTGATTGATAAAAGTAAAGCTGCTTTTGGATAAATCTAGAAGTAAGTGGATTCTTTACCAGCTGAGCTACCAGGGAAGCCCAGAAGCAAAGTGCAAGACTTTAACTGCAGTTAAGACTGACAACTTGAAGACCAGCATGGCAGATGGGGCCACAATCTCGAGAAAAGGACCACTTGCCTAGGCTATAAATAGCTCACAGGGTGTTCAAAAGATGAGAACTGTCTTTCCTATCTGAAGGGCCATCATGAGAAGAAGCAACTGGCCTTGCTCAGTGGGGCAACACCAAGGAAGCAAATATCAGTGAAATGCAAGGAAATGCATTGAACCAGAGTTACCCAACAATGAACTGGACTTCCTCTGGCAGAGGTGAGCTCACATCTCTGGAGATTTTTAGAAAGAGTCTAGTGGTTTACTTATGAAAGATAAGAAGAAGCCTGCACTGAGCAGGTTAAACAAGAGTCCTTCCATTTCCCTCGTAAGTCCTCTGCATAGATAAAAATAAAGGCCTAACTCCACCAAGATAAAACTGGCTACATTTTAGTGACTTATGGAGATGGGGGCTTACTCAGTGGCTCAGAGGGTAAAGAATACACCAGCAATGCAAGAGACACAGGAGATACTGCTTCAGTCCCTGGGTTGGGAAGATACCCTGGAGAAGGAAATGGCAACCCACTCCAGTATTCTTATCTAGGAAATCCATGGATGGAGAACCCTGGTGGGCTACAGTCCATGGGGTCGCAGAGTCAGACATGACTGAGAGACTAAGCACACACCCATGGAGATAGGAGGTGACAAAATGTTTTCAACTGCCTCCAAGTTTCAAACACAAAGGTTGAAATGCAGTTAGTAAAATGATACCAATCTGAAAGTATAATGAATGACCCTTTTTTAAACAATAAAGTAAAAGTCTAACTCTATGTCCAGTTGAAGTAGAAGTGATGCCTGTGAGGTCTTAAGTCAACCATAAGATGGCAACAACACAGTGGGGTTACATGCTTTGTTTCCGTCTAAAGCTCACTCCTGATTTTCAGATGGGACCTCCCAACTGCCAGCTGTTTCACAGCGGGTCTCTTTCTCTTCATAGTTCTTGCAACATTGGAGAAGAAAAGGCACTTCTAGTAATAGCAAGCCAAGACTTCAAAGTCTCCCACTAGTCCTTTCACCTCGCTGCCACCTGAGCAGGGATGAACAGTACCTAGAACTTCCAGCATGAAAAGGTCTGCATCTTTGCACTTAGCTAGACAGCTTTCCTCTCAGTTGCTGGTTACAGTTGAGCTCACTCATCCTAGGTCTTTGATAGAAGCCATTCACTTGTAGAGAGCTTTCCTGATGACTCAGGTTTATTCTGGAGTTTGTCTCTTTAAAGATGTCTCTCTATCCAGAGTTAGAAAAGAACTGTGTGGTATTTTATTATAAATATAATATTTTATATTTATAGTATATTTTTATTATAGCTCTAAGATCAGTTTCTTTCATTTTGCTGGAGTTATTTTGCTTTCTCAAGTTTGATTTTATTTTACAGATCTGCCCCTCTTTTCCCCAACCACTTCTCTGAGGACTGTGATTGTTCATCATTTCCCACTTAACATTTTTGGTTCATACTCAAAGGAGAATAAAAATGGAAGGAATTTGGCTCACCCCTTCTTTATACTATGCACTTCCAACTTTTGCATGTATGACATCTGTTCCCAGAATGCCAATCCAGTTTTCAGAATCTCTCACAATCACATGAGACCACAGGCCGTCTGGTCTACTACACATTGAAAGAATTAAAAAGCACATGGGCACCACTGTGTGTTCTGAGGTCTCCTGCCTCAAGTTCATGTGTCTGAGAGCAGTTTTGCTCCTGTTGCAGTACTAACCACAAGAGTCACAAAGGGGAAATGTATTTTCAATGGAGAATTCCACATTGAGGAGGAGAGCACTCTTTCAACAAAAACAGAATATGACCACAACTGTTTTTCAAAGAGCTGAGAAAAAATTGCCAGGAGACAATTTTAGAAATGTTTAAAGACAAGAGCAAGCCCTCCAATGAATTTATGGTTGCTGGGGGAGGTGGGTGAGAGAGATAGTTGGGGAGTTTGGGATATAAAAACATATACATATACATAACATATACACACTGCTATGTTTAAAAGGTATAACCAACAAGGACTTATTGTTCAACACATGGAGTTCTGCTCAGAGTTGTGTGGTGGCCTGGATGGAAGGGGAGTTTGGGGGAGAATGGATATATGTGTATAAATGGCTGTGTCCCTTCACTGTTCACCTGAAATTGTCACAATATTGTTTGTTTATCAGGTAATCAGGTATGCTGCTGCTGCTGCTAAGTCGCTTCAGTCGTGTCCGACTCTGTGCGACCCCATAGACGGCAGCCCACCAGGCTCCCCCGTCCCTGGGATTCTCCAGGCAAGAATACTGGAGTGGGTTGCCATTTCCTTTTCCGATGCATGAAAGTAAAAAGTCAAAGTGAAGTCACTCAGTTGTACCCGACTCTTAGCGACCTCATGGACTGCAGCCTACACGGCTCCTCCACCCATGGGATTTTCCAGGCAAGAGTACTGGAGTGTGGTGCCATTGCTTTCTCCAGTAATCAGGTATACCCCAATATAAAATAATTTTTTTTTTTTTTAAAGAGCAAGTCCTTCAAAATTGCCATTAGAATCAATCTGGGTAGAACCTCAATTTAGTTCAGTTCAGTCTCTCAGTCATGTCAGACTCTTTGCCACCCCATGGACTGCAGCACGCCAGGCTTCCCTGTCCATCACCAATTCCTGGAGCTTGCTCAAACTCATGTCCATCAAGTCCGTGATTCCATCCAACCATCTCATCCTCTGTCGTCCCCTTCTCCTGCCTTCAATCTTTCCCAGCATCAGGGTCTTTTCCATGAGTCAGTTCTTCATATCCGGTGGCCAAAGTATTGGAGTCTCAGCTTTAGCATCAGTCCTTCCAATGAATATTCAGGACTGATTCCCTTTAGGATTGACTGGTTTCGTCTCCTTGCAGGCCAAGGGACTCTCAAGAGTCTTCTCCAACACCACAGTTCAAAAGCATCATCTCTTCAGCGCTCAGTTTTCTCTATAGGCCAACTCTCACATCCATACATGACTACTGGAAAAACCATAGCTTTGACTAGATGGACCTTTGTTGGTAAAGTAATGTCTCTGTTTTTTAATATGCTGTCTAGGTTGGCCATAGCTTTTTTTCCAAGGAGCAATGGTTTTTTAATTTCATGGCTGGAACTTCAGGGATGAGGTTTTTATCTCTGATTTCTCCAGGCTAAAGGATAGACATGAATGTGGTAGGGAGGGTTATGCTTTTCAAGGGCACCTACCACCCATTGCCTGGTGACATGAATGTAAGTAGTTTAGTGTCAAGGGCCTTACTGGTAAAACAATGATGCTGTGTATTCATATAGGTTTGTGTTCTTTCAGTGACAGAGGTTCCAGACAGCTTTTCTCTTTGGAATTGTCGATGTGCAAACCTTTTCTGTGATGTTGGCTCATTACTGGGTAAATGAGGTCAGTTTTTAGTTCAGTATCTTGGGGACCAGTATGCTGCTCGTTTCATGGCCACAGACCACAACTCTTACCTTAATCAGCAACAGTTTGACTGTATTTAATATGTAAGTAGTCACAAAAAAACCAGGTTAGAAAATGCCTGTGTTTCAACGGCAGGAAACTATATGCAATACTTACGACAATGTGGCTTTCTCACCCCATCCCCCTTTTCTTCAGAAGGTGCTTTCTATATACTTATATGTAAATAAATATATATTTACTTATATTTATCCAATCGCCTGGCAATACATTTCCATTTTTCAACAGTAAATCCAATGTAATAGGAATAAGTCTCCCTCACTTGCCTATGGACCCAATGTCCACCTTGACTGCGGGAATCTACTATTTTTTATTTTTATAAAAACTTTCAGAGTTTCTTTCTATGTATATTAGGAATATGCATATAGATACTTATCCCAATTTTTTACACACACAAGATATTCCGTTCTAAACCTTGCCTTTTCTCAATGAATACTATTTTTTTCGGAGAACCTTCCAAATTGTCAATAAAGAGCTTCCTTCATTCTTTCATGGCCTCATAATATTCTATTTGTTCCACAATTTATATAACAGTCTCTGTTGTTGGACATTTGGGTTAGTCATGAGGCTTTGCATAGTTTTAAAAAGGTTCAATGAATAACCTTATACACATATCCTTCAGGTGTTTCTGTAGGATAAATTCCTAGAAGTAGAAGTGGGAAGGATATGCATTTGTAATAGACATTGCCAAATTGCTTTTCATAGGAATTGCCTTATTTCTTTCAGAGAAGACGATGGCACCCCACTCCAGTACTCTTGCCTGGAAAATCCCATGGATGGAGGAGCCTGGTAGGCTGCAGTCCATGGGGTTGCAAAGAGTCGGACACAACTGAGCGACTTCACTTTCACTTTTCACTTTCATACATTGGAGAAGGAAATGGCAACCCACTCCAGTGTTCTTGCCTGGAGAATCCCAGGGACGGGGGAGCCTGGTAGGCTGCTGTCTATGGGGTCGCACAGAGTCGGACACGACCGAAGCGACTTAGCAGCAGCAGCCTTATTTCTTTAATATATAACATGGAATTTTTAAAAAGTATATGTCCTCATGTCACACTATACAAAAAAAAATTAACTCAAATGTTAGAGCCTGTGCTCTGCAACAAGAGAAACCACCACAATAAGAAGCCCTCACACGCAACAAAGAGTAACCCCTGCTCACTACAACTAGAGAAAGCCAGGGCTCAGCAAAGACCAGCACAGCCATAAAGAAATAAATCTTTAAAAAAATTAACTCAAAATGTAATAAAGACCTGAACATAAGAACCAAACTATAGAACTCTTAGAAGAATACATGGGGTAAATCTTCATGACCTTAGATTTGGCAGTGAATTCCTAGATATGATACTATAAATACAAGCCGCAAAAAAAAAAAAAAAAAAATAGATAAATCAAACTTCATTGAAATTTAAAACTCTTCTGCATCAGAGAAAACTATCATAAAGGTTACAAGAAAACTCACAGAATGGGAGACAATATTTGCCAACCACTTGGGGGGCTTCCCAGGTGGCGGTAGTGGTAAAGAACCCACCTGCCAATGCAGGAGGTGTAAGAGAGGTAGGTTGGATCCATGGGTTGGGAAGATCCTCTGGAGAAGGAAATGGCAACCCACTCCCGGGGAAATCCCATGGACAGAGGAGCCTGGCTGACTACAGTCCATGGGGTCACAGAGTAGGACATAACTGAAGCAACTTAGCACTCATATCTGATAAAAATCCATTATGCAAAATATAGAAAGAATAGTTACAATTCAGCAACAAAAGAAATAACACAATTTAAGAATGAGTAAAAAACTTATATAGGTAGTTCTCTGAAGAAAATATACAAATGACCGACAAGCACAGGGAAAGATGCTCAACATCATTGTCATTAGGGAAAGGCAAATCAAAGCCACAATCATGCACAATAACTGAATACACTTTATGGCCCTGAAATGTACACTGCAAATGGTTGATGGTAAATTTTATCTTATATATGTTTTGCCACAATAAAAAAAAAATTAAAGCATAGACCCTAAAAACAGCAAAAATGCCTCACAATAAGATAGCAGTTCAACCTAGTAACATGGCTATAATGGAGAGGAGGGGAGGAAGGAAAATAAATGCTGTTGTGGATGTAGAGAAATTGAAACACTTACACATTCTGGTCAAAATGTAAAATGGTGCAGCCACAGTAGAAAACAGTCAGGCAGGTCCTCAAACATTAAACACAGAGTCACCACTTGACTCAACAATTCTACTTTTTAGGAATATACCCAAGAGAAATGAAAACCTATGTCCACACTAAAACTTCTACACGAATATTCATAGTAGTGTTATTCATAATAACCAAAAGATGGAAACAACCCAAATGTCCATCAATTGCTTAACAGATAAACACAATGTAGCATTTCTATACAATGGAATGTCATTTGGCCAAAGAAAGAATGAAGTACAGATACACACCATGCCAGAGATGAATCTTGAAAACATTGTTTGAAGTGAAAGAAGCCAGTCACACCACATATTATGATTCCATTTATATGAAATGCTCTGAATAGGCAAACATATAAAGATAGAAAGTGGATTTGTGATTGATTAGGATAGGGAGGTCAGGGGAATGGGAGGGTAACATCAAAGGGATGGATGAAAAATTCTAAAATTGATTATGGTGATGGTTGCACAGCTTTGTGAATAAAAACCACTCTGTGAATTGTGGACCTCAAATGAGTAGATTGGGTGGCATATGAATTATATCTCAAGATGCTATAAAATAACAATCTAATTACGAAGGAATCTAGTTACCTAACATGGCAGGATAGCAAAAGCCAGGCTTTCATGATTATCTACTGGAGGGCCTGCTGAATCTTGACAGTCATCACCATGGGTCCAGCACATCCAAGACATTTCCTGAAAACGCTCCATTTGAAGCACTGGGAATCTGAGACCACCACCAGCCACTGGGAAATGTTCAATCAGAAAAAATGTGCCAACCAGCATTTTCATCTAATTTGTCACCATTTAACTCTTGGCTTTTCTCCATATTAAAATGAACTATAAAATGAAAGAAATGGGCCAGTCTTTAGGAAAACAATTCTACAGACTTACCCAAAGGTGCTTTAAAACAGTAGTTTTAGGACTCCCCATCAGTCCAGTGGTTAGTACTCCATGCTTTCACTACTGAGGGCCTGCCTGTATGATGCAGCCAGAAATTAAAACACAGTAGTCTTAGACACACAATTTGTTTTGTTAACAAGTTATGTGATTAGTTAATCAAGTAAGCAGGCAGGGGCAGGGAATGCCTTGAAAATCATTCATCATTATTTATGGAAAAGCACTATTTATTTTACTGTCAACTAAATCTTTTTATCTCATAAAAAGAGTTTCTACAAATCAGTAAGTGGAAGAACAGTAATACACTGGGGACAAGACATGAAAATACAGTGCATTTAAAAAATGTAAAAATAAGATTAAAATGTGAAAAATCTCTCCTCCCACAAAAGAAAAATGAATCTTAAAACTACCCCCACACTTCAAATTTCCTCTGTCAGAGTGGCAAATATTAAAAATCTTATTTATACAGCAGGTTTTCAGAGATATTAAGAAATAAGATCCTTGCACTATTAGTGAAAAAAATAAATTGGCACAGTCCCTGGAAGGCAATCAGACATCATCTAACAAAAAGTATAAAGAATCCTGTAACCCAAAGATTCCCCTTCTAGGAGTCATGCTACAGATGCACTTTTCTCTTTCCTTTGTCTTTTCTCCTCTCTCTTCTAATCTCCACTCTATGCCTCAAGTGAAGTCAATAAATGAATAATAATTCCCTTAAGCTCCACAGAATTAATTTCTTTTTGACTATGAGAATTGGCAGCTTAAACACACACACACACATACACCCTAGATGCTTAATAATTAAAGAGAAACCTTAAAAGTTCCTTCTATGAAGGTTCATAGCTATAAAAGTAATAAATGAAGCTCCCAAAAGACTGCACTATAGGTCGGGCTAAGAATCTTATTCAAGGGAAGGGGAACTAAGCGGAGAATGGAAACATGTATATGTATGACTGACTCCCTTCGCTGTCACCAGAAACTAGCACAACACTGTTAATTGGCTATACCCTAATATAAAATAAAAAGAAATTTAAAAAGAATTCTATCCAGTAAGAACTGGTGTTGCGGGGCAGGGTGGGGGGTGGAGGGGGAGTCTAGAAAGCTGAGCCCAACTATTAATATCAAAATATGTGCTACCATAGTGACCCCTGCTGGCCTAATGCAAAAACAAATTTATGTGGAAGGTTTTAGTAGACATTTTTCTTCAACAGCTTCTTTAAAAACAGGACATTTCCTGTGACTTCCAGATTATTACCTCTGCCTTCCTCTAGCTTGCAACTCTTTCTTGCATCAGACGGGCTTCACTTTTTCTCAGCGAAGAGCTAAATCCCTTGATATCTCACCCCCTAAGGAGATTTGTTCCTTTCATGACTCTTTCCTATTTCCTCTTGGGTAGTTCTAGCTCTAGTTCTTTTAGTGTGTCTATCTGCCTCTGTACTGGCCACTTACAGTGTGTACCGTAAGTGCATCATGGCCTTGCGCCCACAGACAACCTGACATCCTCTTGCTCACTGATCCACTTCATCTGCACTTGTGCCCTCCCCACTCATTTCTCAGTCCCAGGTTTCTTACAAGGTCCATCTACGTACTATTTCCCAGATAACTTGCTTAAGATACAGATTCAGAGTGAAGTAAGTCAGAAAGAGAAAAACAAATACTATATACTAATGCATATAGCTGCTTCCCTGGTGGCTCAGATGGTTGTGTGGAATCTGAAAAAAATTGGTATAGATGATCTTATTTATACAGCAGAATAGAGACACAGATGTAGAGAGTAAATATATGAATAACAAGGGGGGAAAGGGAAGGTGGGATGAATCGGGCAAGTGGGACTGACATATATACACTAATATTACAAAATAGATAACTAAAGAGAAACTGGGGGCTTCCCAGGTGACTCAGTGATAAAGAATTCACCTGCCAATGCAGGAGACACAGGAAATAAAGTTTCAATCATTGGGCCAGGAAGATCCCCTGGAGTAGGAAATGGCAACCAACTCCAGTATTCTTGCCTGGAAAACTCCATGGCCAGAGGAGGCTGGTGGGCTACAGTCCATGAGGTAGCAAAGAGTTGGACACAACTGAGCACGCACACAATGAGAATTTACTCTATAGCACAGGAAACCCTACTCAACTCTACTCAGTGCTCCATGATGATCTAAATGGGAAGGAAATCCAAAAAAGCAGGGATATATGTATAACTGATTCACTTTGCTGTGCAACAGAAACTGACACAACCTTGTAAAGCACCTATTGTTCAGTCGCATCTGATAGTTTGCAACCCCATGGACTGCAGCACACCAGGCTTCCTTATCCTGGGAATGGCACTGTCTCCTGGAGATTGCTCAAACTCATGTCTGTTGAGTTGGTGATGCCATCCAACCATCTCATCCTCTGTCGTCCCCTTCTCCTCCTGCCCTCAATCTTTCCCAGCATCAGGGTCTTTCCCAGTGAGTTGGCTCTTCACATCAGGTGGCCAAAGTATTGGAGCTTCAGCATCAGTCCTTCCAGTGAATATTCAGGGTTGCTTTCCTTTAGGATTGACTTGTTTGATCTCCTTGCTGTCCAGGAGACTCTCAAGAGTCTTCTCCAATCAAAAATTTAAAAATAAGAATAATAAATAAAAGATTAATGAGAAATGCAGATTACTGGCCCTCTGAATCAGACCTTCTGGAATCCTGGAACCCACCTTTATAACAAGTAAGTATCCAGAGAATGAATTTTTATGTGTATACACACACACACACACGTACACACATACATGTGAGAGCAATACATAAAATGCCCTGATTTTTAAAAAATCAAACTATACATTCTTATCCAGAAATTTGCCAGACCTCCTAAACATTTAAAGAATTAAGTCTAAAAAACCCATTCTTGACTTTTAAGCCTTTGGTAAATTGTTCAAAATATCTGCTGTCCCTTTCTGTAAGTGGATTATATGTCCCTGCCCCAGTGATGGGAGGCTTAGCCATATGCTGTGCTTTGGCCAATGAACATATGAAGTAACACACGCCTCTTTCAGACAGGCACTGGGCGCACTGTTTCAGAGTTCGGCCATATTCTCTTTCCCTCAGCTAGAACCAATATACTCCATATAAGGGCTGCTTTCTCAGCTGGGACCCAGCACAAAGATGCAAGGAGCAGAGCTATGGGCAACCCACAATGGAAGACTGATGTAAATGAAAAATAAGCTTGCTTCATTGCTGTGATTTGGAGTCCTTTGTTACCACAGTCTAACTTTGCTAAGCTCACTGATAAAGAATCCACCTCCCAATGCAGGAGACACAAGAAACACAGGTTCAATCACTGAATTGGGAAGATCCCCTGGAGTAGGAAATGGCAACCGACTCCAGTATTTCTTGCCTTGAAAATCCCATGGTCAGAGCCGGGTGGGCTACAGTCCATGAGGCTGCAAAGAGTCGGACAGGACTGAGCACATACACACACAAGCTGACTGATATAAATACTTCACAGTTTGCTTTCCTAGCTCTATTTCCCATTACTTTTCAACACTTATTCCATGCAATGCTTGCTAAACTTGGTGATTGGCTTTTCCTCATTCACAAATTATTCCAATTCTATGCACCATTTGTTATCTTCTGCCTACCAATCATACCTCTCAAAGACTGACTTCAACCTTTAATGTCCATCTCAAGAGCCACTTTCTGTATAAAGCTTTTTCTTATCACTTGATGGGCTTCCTTTCAATCCTACATAACTACTACTGTAACCTATTTTGTTGCTGTTGGTACTTTTCTTATCATCTCCCTTCAAAACATCATAAATTCCTTGAGATTAAAGACGATCTTACTCATACTGTGTTCACTGAAGCTTTGCCAACAGTAGGAATCCACACAAGTGTTCGTTGAATTAAATGAGCACTTTCAACTACAGAACTGCTGTTTAATATATTTATGATGTTTTTAAAGGTACACTTTACAAAACACTTAACATACTCATTGAGGAAGCAAGATTAAGATGCAAGTAGAATTATTTATAATAGCAAACATTCCTGCTGAATGAAATACAGGTTAAAGTTTAATGAATTGGTGTGCACGTTTGTCTATGTGTGTCTTGTAATCATCTGCAAAACGACCAGGTCTTGACATTCATCCCCTTCCTGTCTCTTGCTAAACCCAAGAGGTTTTAAAGCAAAATTTCACCAAAGGAAAATAATGTATCATAAAGTTAGTGTTCCTATGATTGCATGCCACATGGTAATGGCAACTTTTACATTTATGGCCCAAATTAGCTAATATGTTTTCTTACATTCAGGAAGATGTATTTTCGTGCTTATGATTAAAATTTAACAAATACAATTCCAATTTCAAAATGAATACCCAATAACAAAGTGCTGCCCCTATAAATCCTCATAGCAAATAGAGTCCTATCCTTGGTGATGAGCATTTATCTCCTTTCCACTTCTCTCCAGGTTCTATTAACCTGGTGCCCTCTGAAACATTTTGGCAGTAATTGCAATGGGTCCTCAGGTTTTTATAAATCTAATTTTAAAAGGATAGGAGACATTATTTTTGAACTGCTTATCAATTTCATGCTGTGTGAGGTTTGACTATAAGCTGAGGGTAAAAATACTTTGTGCTTATTAGGGACACAAAGTTGTTTGCCAGAGCACCTCAAATTGGCCATCTGTGCTAGGAAAATATGCTGTGCATTCAGTCCCTTCATTAACACAAGAGGAAAACATTTCTACTCAAAAACTCAAACAACACAAAAATACATAAAGATTCCTGACTTCCCATCAGTCATTTGCTATCTTTAATATCAGCAATTCCTAAACCATATTCTGTAGAAAGGAAGTATCTCTGTATAAAGGGATAGATGTTTAGCCAAAAAGAGCAAGTGTTTATGGGGTGGGGGGTGGGGGGAATCAGTGATCAAATAAGTTTGAAGAAAACTGCAAATTGGACCTCAACTCCTTCAGGAAGTCTTTATTTACATAGGATGTTAAATCTTTCATATGATCCTGCATGAGGCAGGAACATGTAAGCACATTTCCCAGTTTATTCACCCAGTTTATTCAAACCAAAAGCTGGAATCAGCTTTTGGTTTTATGCTTTGTTTTGTTTCAGAAGACTCACTGAATTAATCTCATAGGACACTGGTATTCAGCAGGACTTGAGCTAAGAAATAGTTTCATGAGGGTATGTTTAAGTAATCTATCTAAAGTGTTAAGAAAGAAAAAGATCTGAATTGGAAATTCAGGTTTATACAAGCACATTCAAGATTGAGTGGTTTCTCAACACTATCCAGAAAAATAGGGTTAATAGTTCTGAATTAAATGTACCCAAAAGAAAAGGTCTCATAGTTGTGTCCTTAATTTGATTGTTGAAATATTTCAATACATTCTTGATTAAACTTCTGGGATTTTTCTCAGATTGGGTTTAGTGCAGCTCAGACCAATGCTCATGGTCAAGACCAGTGTTTTTTTCTCTGTGTCATATTTATAAAAGTTTAATAACTGATGTTTTTTAAAGTACCTGATCACATTCTCCACACTGTTCATGAAATACATTACTTGTAACACTAAGCCTACATAGGCTCATGGAGTTTGTCATTCTGTATCAGGCTTAACTATCTGCATTCTTTGGGGGTATATACCAGAAATGTCTCCTGGTCTAGGAAATGTTAACTGCTCCCTTATTAAAGCAAGTTTTAAATGCACTCACCAAAGTCATATATATATTTTAAGAACTCATCACCTGGATTATGGTCCAGGTCATTCTGGAATACTGTAAGACACTTAGAGATGATGTAGTAGTCTATCATTTAACAAAAGCATGATTACCTGCTTTTGGTTTGAGAGTTGTTACTTACTTGTTAAGACTTTTTTTTCTCTCTCTTACTCTGTATGAAAGCAGTACCTGTTGTATGTTTTAGATTCCTTCAGTTCTTGGGGTGATTTGGGTCTATGTAGTTAGATTTCATTCTAGATGCTTCTCCTCAAAGCCAATTTAAAACTAAATGTGTGTGGCAAGATTCAAGTGGAGATGCTCAGACAAGAGAAATGTCTGAGCAGCTCAAAGGCCCCTTAAGAATGTCACACTGTGGACATCACCAAGAAGGCTAGGTAAGAGGCTCCTAACTTTCCCTCCTCCCATGGATGCAACAAACATACAGCTACACATGGATTAATTCCCCCCAAGAGAAACGCAGAAACTAGGTGAGTGACTACAACACACTGGGAGACTAATACAACAAAATGGATAGGAAAATTTGAAACACACTCTTGCCATAAAGGCCACCCCTGGCACAATGCCTTACAATCAGGAGAGGACCCTCAACTACCAGCTTCTCCATGAAGAGAGAAGGGTTTAGACCCATATCCAGTGCCCCGACTTTTACAGCTGCCATACCAGGACAGGTCCTTAAATCACCTATTTCTAAAAGCTGACCAAACATGGCATTCACAAGTCCCACAGGACCATGGTAAACAAAGCAGCAGTTTTAAATAGGCATGTGAGCACTTCCGGTGGCTAGACCCCCAGACTTAACACAGAGAGGTCAGGCAAAAATTCCCATCTCCCACTCTCTCCATGGAAGGAGCCTGAGTGCATGCTATTCCAGCTGTTGCTACATCTTAGTGCTGGCTGGCATCCTCCCAGGAGCCTATCAGTGCCAGGGGACACTTCCCACACACACACTTCTCCCTCTGACTTGCTCAGACAATAAAACCAGGTTGCCAGCTTCTCCCCAGAAGGAGCTTGTACATACCTCTAGAGCTAAAACTTTTTTTTATGTCTGCTGAGATGGTGCCTCAAATCATCTAGCTCTGAAAGTCAGTGGAACTCATCATCCATGAGTCTCACAGGACTACATAAAACAAAACAAAACAGCAGTTTTTGAATGGGCAGCAAGCATTTTCCACAGTTATCCTCTCCAGGCTCAGTATGGAGGGAGCAGACAAGAATACTCATCTTTCAGTGTCTCCTTGAAAGGAATTTGACTGCATACTTTCCCAGCCACATGCTGTCTGAGGATCCAGCTTCTTCTATTCAGCCTGCATGAAGTCAACTAGGATCCTCCCAGGAGTCGGAGAGAGTAGCAGGTACATCCCACAGCATCTCCCCTGGCTCATTCTCCAGTAAAACCAAGTCTCTAGCTTCTTCCTGGAAGGAGTTTGTCCACACATCTAGCATCCAATTGTTATGACTGCTTGAGGAACTGGCTCCCAAGTCACCTGGTTCTGGGAACTGACAGGGCTCAGTAGTCACCAGGTCCCCAAGATCACACAAAACAAGTAGGCAGTTCTATATGGGTACACAAGCTCTTTCAGTGACTTTTCCATATGACTTAGCACAGAGTAAGCAAAGCCACCCAGCTCTTGGTTTTTTCCTGATAGGGCCTAGACTGCATAGCTAAAGTCCTAACTTTTCTAGCTGCTGCCTACACACATGAGGACTATCAAGGAGTATCAAGTACCTCCATACAACTATCAGTGGATTTTTCAGCAGAAACTTTGTAGACCAGGAGAGACTGGGATGATACATTGAAAATGCTGCCAACCAAGAATATTTTACCCAGCAAACTGATCCCTTAGAATTAAAGAAGAGATAAAGATTTCAGAGACAAAAGCTAAAGGAGCTCATTACCACTAGATTGGCCTTACAAGAAATGTTTAAGGGAGTTCTTCAAGCTGAAACAAAAGGATGCTAATTAGTAACATTGATTTTTACATATAAATTTTTGTACTCAGCAGGTTTACTGAAAGCATTTATCAATTCTAACAGTTTTTATGGAATATTTAGGGTTTTTTTCAATATATGAGACCATGTCATCTGCAAACAGAGGCAATTTTAATTCTTCCCTTTCTGATTTGGATGCCATGTCTCTTTCTTCACTAATTGCTCTGACTAGGACTTCTGGTATTATATTAAAAAGAAGTGGTAAGAATAGGCATCCTTATCTTAGAAGAAAAACCTTTAGCTTTTCACTGTTGAGCATGCAGTCAGCTGTGGGGTTGTCAAAATGGCTTTTTAAATATAAAAAACATAAAAGGAACTCATACATCTCAATAGCAAAAGAAATCAAATAATTTAATTTTAAAATGGGCAAAGGACCTGAAGAGACATTTTTCCAAAGAAGACATACAAGTGTTCAATTGGTATATGGAAAGAAACTCAGCATCACTAATCATCAGAGAAATACAAATCAAAACCACAATAAGATATCACCTCACAGCCTGATCAGATCAGATCAGATCAGATCAGTCGCTCAGTCATGTCCGACTCTTTGGGACCCCAAGAATCGCAGCACGCCAGGCCTCCCTATCCATCACCAACTCCTGGAGTTCACTCAGACTCACGTCCATTGAGTCAGTGATGCCATCCAGCCATCTCATCCTCTGTTGTCCCCTTCTCCTCCTGCCCCCAATCCCTCCCAGCATCAGAGACTTTTCCAATGAGTCAACTCTTTGCCTGAGGTGGCCAAAGTACTGGAGTTTCAGCTTTAGCATCATTCCTTCCAAAGAAATCCCAGGGCTGATCTCCTTCAGAATGGACTGGTTGGATCTCCTTGCAGTCCAAGGGACTCTCAAGAGTCTTCTCCAACACCACAGTTCAGAAGCATCAATTCTTCGGCGCTCAGCCTTCTTCACAGTCCAACTCTCACATCCATACATGACCACTGGAAAAACCATAGCCTTGACTAGCCGGACCTTTGTTGGCAAGGTAATGTCTCTGCTTTTCAATATGCTATCTAGGTTGGTCATAACTTTCCTTCCAAGGAGTAAGCATCTTTTAATTTCATGGCTGCAGTCACCATTTGTAGTGATTTTGGAGCCCCCCCCAAATAAAGTCTGACACTGTTTCCACTGTTTCCCCATCTATTTCCCATGAAGTGGTGGGACCGGATGCCATGATCTTTGTTTTCTGAATGTTGAGCTTTAAGCCAACTTTGTCACTCTCTGCTTTCATTTTCATCAAGAGGTTTTTTAGTTCCTCTTCACTTTCTGCCATAAGGGTGGTGTCATCTGCATATCTGAGGTTATTGATATTTCTCCCAGCAATCTTGATTCCAGCTTGTGTTTCTTCCAGTCCAGCGTTTCTCATGATGTACTCTGCATATAAGTTAAATAAACAGGGTGACAATATACAGCCTTGATGAATTCCTTTTCCTATTTGGAACCAGTCTGTTGTTCCATGTCCAGTTCTAACTGTTGCTTCCTGACCTGCATACAAATTTCTCAAGAGGCAGATCGGGTGGTCTGGTATTCCCATCTCTTTCAGAATTTTCCACAGTTTATTGTGATCCACACAGTCAAAGGCTTTGGCATAGTCAATAAAGCAGAAATAGATGTTTTTCTGGAACTCTCTTGCTTTTTCCATGATCCAGCGGATGTTGGCAATTTGATCTCTGCTTCCTCTGCCTTTTCTAAAACCAGCTTGAACATCAGGAAGTTCATGGTTCACATATTGCTGAAGCCTGGCTTGGAGAATTTTGAGCATTACTTTACTAGCGTGTGAGATGAGTGCAATTGTGCGGTAGTTTGAGCATTCTTTGGCATTGCCTTTCTTTGAGATTGGAATGAAAACTGACCTTTTCCAGTCTGGTGGCCACTGCTGAGTTTTCCAAATTTGCTGGCATATTGAGTGCAGCACTTTCACAGCCTGATGGCTTTTATAAAAAAAAAGACAAGATAATAGAAGTTGGTAAATATATAGAAAAAAGGACTTGTACACTGTTAGCAGAAATGTAAAATGGTACAACAGCCACTATGGAAAATATTAAAGCAGTTTCAAAATAAATTAAAAAATAAATAAAAATTTAAAACAAATAAATAAATTAAAAAACGGAACTACCATATGACCCAACAATTCCACTTCTAGATATATATCCTAAGAAAACAAAATCACTATCTCAAAGCAATATCTGTATTCCCATGTTCGTTGCAGCATTATTCACAATAGCTGAGGTAAACTCAAATGTCTGTATATATATATATGCGTGTGTGTATAATATATACATGCAATATTATTCAGACCTCGACAAGAAGGAAATCCTACTCTTTGCAACACAGATGAACCTGGAAGGCATTATGATAATTGAAATAATCCAGACAGAAGAAAGACAGATACTGCATGGTATCACTCATATGTAGAATCTAAAAAGAAAACCACAACAACAAAGAGTCGAACAGTAGTTTCCAAGGGCTGGGAGTTGAGGGAGATGGGGTGAAGTTGGTAAAGCGTACAAACTTTCAGTTATAAAATGAGTTAAGTTCTAAGGATCTAATGTACTGCTTGGTGACTATGGTTGATAACACTTTATGGTATAACTGAAGTTTGCTGAGAGTAGATCTCAAGCTTTCTCACCAAAAAATAAATAACTATGAGAGGTAACGGACGTGTTAATTAACTTTATAGTAGAAATCCTTTCACAATGTATACATGGATCAAATCCTCACACTTTAAACATACTACAACTTAGTTTTACAATTATATCTCAATCAACTTGAAAAATAAAAGTTTGCTTGTTAATTTAATAACTGGTTTATGGCCCTAGAAAGAACAATTTGGGCCAATAGCACAAGCAGATAATCAGGTTCTTCACTTACCTCCATGAAGTATCCTAGCATTCTTCTCAAAGAGGAAAACTGCTTCAAGACAGGAGTTATCTTCCTGATCAAAAGACCCAAGATCGTTGATCAATATGGCTTCTTTCACGCAAGCACACAGATCTAGAGTAATGAACACTACACTGGGAGTCAGAGAATGTGAAATCTGTCAGTAGCCTACTTGTCAGGAAACATATAGAGTACATTAGGGCAGCCATATAATTGCTGTTGTTGTTGTCTAGTCACTAAGTTGTGTCTGACTCTTTTTTGACCCCATGAACTACAGTCCACCAGCCTTCTCTGTCCATGGGATTTCCCAGGCAAGAATACTAGAGTGGGTTGCCATTTCCTTCTCTAGGGGATCTTCCCAGCTCAGGGACAGAACCTGTGTTTCCTGCATTGACGAGTAGATTCTTTACCACTGAGCCACCAGGGAAGCCCAGCATATCATTAATTGAATATAAATTATATTCTTAATTGGAGCCTTCTTAATGATTATACTAGGACAACAGATATAAACCAGGACTGTCCTCTACAAACTGGGATATATGGTCACCCCAATTCTATCACTAGATATTCTGTAGAGAAACTTCCAACTATAAAACAATGATCCTATGGTTAGTAAACCAGTTCAAAACGTTTATCTCTAATGGTGAGAACTGATAAGTGCTTAATGGGTTTTCAAAAAAATTAAGATGAAGAGTTTTAAATAGAGCGAAGTTTTGAAAACACTATCTCCTTAAGATTCTATTTTCAGTCTTTCAAGAGTCTTTCAAGAAATTAAGAAATTGTTTTAGTTCCTCTTTCCAACAATTCCATGAATGCACTATCCTGAATTCTCTAGTTCTTAAACTCTCAGTCACTAAAAAATGTTTTTCATGTTTTATATTTATGTTTGGTTTTAAAGCAGCCAGTTTTTGAGGAAGAGAGGAAACGATGGCAGTGAGAAGTGGAGGAGGAGGGATGGGAATGATGACAGATGTCCAGGGAAGGTATTTTCCCCCAATTCCTCTTTTTGGAGTGGACTTGAGATGAACAAAACCAATCCTGGTTTCAGAGTGTTTCTTGTACTCTTGTCGCAGTACATGACATCTTCACATACTGTAATTCTGTTTTTTAAAGATATATGTTTTCCACACAATTGGGCCTCCAAGTGCAAGCCAGCTACTTAGTACTTGTGCCAACTCTGGCCTGCATGACCTCTGCTCTGTAACTCAGATAAGCTGACATCCAAAGGCTCCAATTTCCAAGCTCTTGCAGCAGCTGGCTCCCAGGCAAGTCCTGCAGTGGGAGTCAGTGGCAGAAAGAAAAGGGAAAGCAGAGTCTTTGTCTTGTTTCTAGCTGTATCACATGAACAGCTCCTGCTCTTCTCTGTTGAGGTTCACCTTTCTCCTGCAGACCTGGCTGTGGGCTTTGTCCCACCAACCTAGAGAGAGGACTGGCTTCCTGCTGATGCTTATTTCCAAGCTGCTTCAGTCTTTTATTGGTTCTCTCAGCTCTTTTAACTAAAGAGCATCAATCCTGTTTTAAATTCCCTGTTTAAAATAATTGAGTAGCTTTTGTTTTCTGGGTGGAAATGATTGTTATAATACTCAGTAAAATAGTGAGTTGTTCCATCTGGAGGAAAACTCACTGGAAGGGCCTTACTGTGAGATAGAACGTGGTTCTCCTACAGAGAACCTTCCCAAGAGTTATTATTCAAAAACGTCACCTTGTGAGTCGGCTTTGTGCTGTGCTGTGCTTAGTCACTTCAGTTGTATCCAACTCTTTGCAACCCCATAGACTGTAGGCCGCCAGGCTCCTCTGTCCATGGGATTCTCCAGGCAAGAATACTGGGGTGGGTTGCCATGCCCTCCTTCAGGGGATCTTCCCAACCCAGGGATCAAACCTAGGTCTCCCACATTGCAGGCAGATTCTTTATCATCTGCGCCACCAGGGTTTAGACCTTGATAAGTATAATGTGCATCTCATTGTGCTTAATGTTTGGCCTCTTAAAGCTGAACCACATTGTTCTACAGGAAGACCTACTTTATCACAGGAGATACATCTTGGAGATTCAGGCATGAAAGAATAAATGCAAATGTTTCAATAAAAGGAAACTTTAGGAATCAAATAGTGGTTTGCACAAGGATATATCTGAACTTTTCACATATTTTTACTGAAACAGAAACTGCAAACTGTAAGAATATACAAATGATTTTATACAAATGCATTAAAATAAATCATACATATTTTACATTAGGTTATTCAGTCTATAAAACAATTTTTCTTAAATCATATAGTATAAAAATAAGCAGTTTCAAACTGCCTCCAAAACTGGGATAATTCTGACCTTGTATTATAACAGAATTTATAACATAATAATTAGAATTAATTTTTATAATTATATTTAAATTTTAAATATGCCAAGTTCTGAAAATCTGAAAATATTCGTTTTATTCAACAGATGGAAGAATAAAATTATCAAGTTTAATAACAAATCTGAGACCAAAATCTGCACTAAATTACACTTAAGAAAATCTATCTAAGATTATTCCCTTTAATTTATCATTAACATTTCATCTTTCTAAAGTACTTTTCATTACCTCTGGCCTTCTGGGTCTAGTAATTAAGGTGACTTTTATATAAAATAATCTCTACTACAGGGATGGGAGTATTTGCACTTAGCTGCTGATCACTCAATACAGAACTATCAGATAAAATTAAAATGTGGCAACTTGACCAGAACGATGCATTCTTGTCTAGTGTAAAAATACAAATCATAGTTTGCTGACACACAATTTCAGCGTTAGTTTCCTAGTCAAAGGGGATTAAGAATATACTATAAAATTTTAATACAGTTGACCCTTGAACAACTGTTCAGGTCTGAACTGGACAGCTTCACTAATACGTGGATTTTGTTCAACACTAAATACTACAGGATTATAAGGGCTTCCCAGTGGTGCTAGTGGTAAAGAACCCTCCTACCAATGCAAGAAACTTAACAGATGGTGGTTCTTAAGAGATGGGTTCTATCCCTGGGTTGGGAAGATACTCTGGAGGGGGAAATGGCAACCCACTCCAGTATTCTTGCCAGGAGAATGCCATGGACAGAGGAGTCTGGCAGGCTACAGTCCATAGGGTCGCAAAGAGTCAGACATGACTGAAGCAACTAAGCACAGCACAACACAGGACTATAAGGTCTGTGGCTGGTTAATATACAGATGTGGTGGGACCATGGATACAGAAGGTAATGATAAATTATACTCAGATGAACCCCTATACTGTTCAAGAGTCAACTGCATAGAAAGTATCTTGGGTGCAAAACAAACTTTCACAAGAATGTACCAGGGTGACTACAAAGAAATACAAAATAAATACATATTCTTGGTCCCGCAAAAATACTGCTACCTAATCTCTTAACACTAATCTGAATATTAAGACCCACTTTAGATTATACTAGATGAAGTTTTATCTTACATTGCATCCTGACATTTGACTTTTTTGTTTTGCCACTATCAGATATTTCATGTTATACTAACCAAGGGAATTAGCATTCTCAATGTCCTATCTGCATTCTTACTAGCCTCTTTCTGCTCAGGTTTTTAAAAATAGTATTTCATATGCAGTTGGAGCCTACAACATAAGGGGAAAACTCTCCCACCCGAGTCTCCAATGCTCATCTTGCAGGCCCCCAGCAGTCTGCAGTTTAAGGAGACCATTCTGGATGGATCCAAATGCTTTATTCAAGTTCCACACATGTCTCCAAACTCCAACCAATTAGCCGTGTATGCTTTTTGTTTTATCTGTACTCATCCCCATATTTACTCTATAGATTTAGATGGTGGATGAGAGGGGAGGCAAAAGGACCCTAGCTGTGATTATTGTCTTTATTAAGGTGGAATTAAACAGCACAACACATCTAATAGTATTTTAGCCCAGTACTTTGAGCATCCCCAAGTTTTCAGATTATAAATTCACAACAGTGAATAATACACTAGTGATTATTTTTAAAATATTGAACAATTTCATGCTGTAAAAATTATATGCTTATAGTTTTAGCTTGAATTTGTTTTGTAGCTTATTTAACACTGTCTGAAAATGAAGAAGGTAATGAAAACTAGATATTTGAGAATGCCTTATAGGAGGCAACATAGTGGAGACTCTAACAAGGCCAGTTACTTAGAAAAGTGTACCTATTTATCTGATACCCTCAGCATCCAGAAATCATCACAAGTTCAGATACAACTTCTTCAATGCTGCTTTAGAAATCTGACGGAAAACTTAAAGAGTCTATGCTAAGCTGTAACAAAGGCAAAAAACAAAACTATGGTCTACGCAATGTTACCACCACACCACTCTATAAAGCACCAAAACACTGTTTGGCATTGTCTCTTAAACCAGAGAACTTCCAGGCACATAGAATGAGAGTTGAGAGGAATTTAGAAGATGCTAAGTTTAATTCTTACTTTCCACCTGAGAATAGTAAAGGAAGAATGAACCAAAGGAATCAGCATTTATCGAGTCTCAGGCATGTCGGATGGGGCATTTCCAACTTGGCTATCTCATTTCCTACAGTCCCAAGTAAGTAGCATTAATCTCCATTTTACAGCTAAGGAAATGCAGACCTATCTGGATTAAATGCCCCCCAATAAATCCACTAATGGAGAACAAGGGGATTCTATCTTTAAAATTACTTCTCTTTCTTCAGGGTCAGTTCAGTTCAGTTCAGTCGTGTCCAACTCTTTGCAACACCAAGGACTGAAGCACACCAGGCTTCCCTGTCCATCACCAATACCTGGAGCTTGCTCAAACTCAAGTCCATTGAGTCAGTGATTCCATCAAACCATATCATCCTCTGTCATCCCCTTCGTCTCCTGCCTTCAGTCTTTCCCAGCATCACGGTCTTATTCCAATGAGTCAGTTCTTCACATCAGGTGGGCAAAGTATTGGAGTTTCAGCTTCAGCATCAGCCCTTCCAATGAATATTCAGGATGATTTACTTTAGGATGGACTGGTGGGATCTCCTTGCAGTCCAAGGGATTCTTAAGAGTCTTCTCAAACACCACAGTTCAAAAGCATCAATTCATTCGCACTCAGTTTTCTTTATAGTCCAACTCTCACATCCATACATGACTATTGGAAAAACAATAGCTTTGACTAGATGGACCTTTGTTGGCAAAATAATGTCTCTGCTTTTTAATATGCTATCTGGATTTGTCATAGCTTTTCTTCTAAGGGGCAAGTGTCTTTTAATTTCATGGCTACAGTTACCATCTGCAGTGATTTTGGAGCCAAGAAATAGTCTCTCACTGTTTTCACTGTTTCCCAATCTATTTGCCATGAAGTGATGGGATCAGATGCCATGATCTTTGTTTTCTGAATGTTGAGTTTAAGCCAGCTTTTTCACTCTCCTCTTTCATTTTCATCAAGAGGCTCTTTAGTTCCTCTTCTCTTTCTGCCATAAGAGTGGCATCACCTGCATATCTAAGGTTATTGATATTTCTCCCGGCAATCTCAATTCCAGCTTGTGCTTCATCCAGCCTGGCATTTTGTGTGATGTTCAGTTCAGTTCAATTCAGTTCAGTCGCTCAGCTGTGTCCGACTCTTTGCGACCCCATGAATTACAGCACGCCAGGCCTCCCTGTCCATCACCAACTCCTGGAGTCTATTTAAACTCATGTCCATCAAGCCGGTGATGCCATCAGCCATCTCATCCTCTGTTGTCCCCTTCTCCTCCTGCCCCCAATACCTCGCAGCATCAGGGTCTTTTCCAATGAGTCAACTCTTCACATGAGGTGGCCAAAGTATTGGAGTTTCAGCTTTAGCATCAGTCCTTCCAATGAACACCCAGGACTGATCTCCTTTAGAATGGACTGATTGGACCTCCTTGCAGTCCAAGGGACTCTCAAGAGTCTTCTCCAACACCACAGTTCAAAAGCATCAATTCTTCAGTGCTCAGCTTTCTTCACAGTCCAATTCTCATATCCATGCATGACCACTGGAAAACCCATAGCCTTGACTAGACAGACCTTTGTTGCCAAAGTAATGTCTCTACTTTTTAATATGCTATCTAGGTTGGTCATAACTTTCCTTTCAAGGAGTAAGCGTCTTTTAATTTCATGGCTGCAATCACCATCTGCAGTGATTTTGGAGCCCCACTGTTTCCACTGTTTCCCCATCTATTTTGCCATGAAGTGATGGGACCAGATGTCATGATATTCATTTTATGAATGTTGAGCTTTAAGCCAACTTTTTCACTCTCCTCTTTCACCTTCATCAAGAGGCTTTTTAGTTCCTCTTCACTTTCTGCCATAAGGGTGGTATCATCTGCATATCTGAGGTTATTGATATTTCTCCCGGCAATCTTGATTCCAGCTTGTGCTTCTTCCAGCCCAGTGTTTCTCATGATGTACTCTGCATATAAGTTAAATAAGCAGGGTGACAATATGCAGCCTTGACGTACTCCTTTTCCTATTTAGAACCAGTCTGTTCCATGTCCAGTTCTAACTGTGGCTTCCTGACCTGCAAACAGATTTTTGAAGAGGCAGGTCAGGTGGTCTGCTATTTCCATCTCTTTCAGAATTTTCCACAGTTTATTGTGATCTACACAGTCAAAAGCTTTGGCATAGTCAATAAAGCAGAAGTAGATGTTTTTCTGGAACTCTCTTGTTTTTTTGATGATCCAGTGGTTTTTGGCAATTTGATCTCTGGTTCCTCTGACTTTTCTAAATCTATCTTGAACATCTGGTAGTTCATGGTCCACGTGGAAGCCTGGCTTGGAGAATTTTGAGCATTACTTTGCTAGTGTGTGAGATGAGTGCAACTGTGTGGTCCTTTGAGCATTCCTTGGCATCGCCTTTCTTAGAAATTGGAATGAAACTGACCTTTTCCAGTCCGGTGGCCACTGCTGAGTTTTCCACATTTCCTGGAATACTGAGTGCAGCACTTTCACAGCATCATCTTTCGGCTTTTGAAATAGCTTGACTGGAATTTCATCACCTCCACTAGCTTTGTTCCTAGTGATGCTTCCTAACGTCCACCTGACTTCACATTCCAGGATATCTGGCTCTAGGTGAGTGATCACACCATTGTGGTTATCTGGGTCATAAAGATCTTTTTTGTATAGTTCTTCTGTGTATTCTTGCCACTTCTTCTTAATGTCTTCTGCTTCTGTTAGGTCACTACCATTTCTGCTCACAATGAATTGTGCCCATCTTTGCATGAAATGTTCCCTTGGTATCTCTAATTTTCTTGAAGAGATATCTGGTCCTTCCCATTCCATTGTTTTCCTCTATTTCTTTGCACTGATCACTGAGGAAGGCTTTCTTATCTCTCTTTGCTATTCTTTGGAACTCTGCATTCAAATGGGTGTATCTTTCCTTTTCTCCTTTGCCTTTCACTTCTTTTCTTTTCTCAGCTGTTTCTAAGGCCTCCTCAGACAACCATTTTGCCTTTTTGCATTTCTTTTTCTTGGGGATGGTCTTGATCGCTGCCTCCTGTACTATGTCACAAACTTCTGTCCATAGTTCTTCAGGCACTCTTTCAGATCTAATCCCTTGAATCTATTTGTCACTTCCACTGTATCATAAGGGATTTGATTTAGATCCTACCTGAAAGGTCTAGCAGTTTTCTGTACTTTCTTCAATTTAAGTCTGAATTTGGCAATAAGGAGTTCATGATCTGAGCCACAGTCAGCTCCTAGTCTTGTTTTTGCTAACTGTTTAGAGCTTCTCCATCTTCGGCTGCAAAGAGTATTAATCAATCTGATTTTGATATTGACCATCTGGTGATGTCCATGTGTAGTAGGGTCTTCTCTTGTGTTGTTGGAAGAGGGTGTTTGCTATAACCAGTGAATTCTCCTGTAAAAACTCTATTAGCCTTTGCCCTGCTTCATTCTGTACTCCAAGGCCAAATTTGCCTGTTACTCCAGGTATTTCTTGCCTTCCTAGTTTTGCGTCCCAGTCCACTATAATGAAAAGGACAACTTTCTTGGGTGTTAGTTCTAGAAGGCCTTGTAGGTCTTCATAGAACCATTCAACTTCAGCTTGTTCAGCATTACTGGTCAGAGCATAAAGTTGGATTACTGTGATATTGAATGATTTTCCTTGTAAACTAGCAAAAATCATTCTGTCATTTTTGAGATTGCATCCAAGTGCTGCATTTTGGACTCTTTTGTTGACTATGAGGGCTACTCCATTTCTTCTAAGGGATTACTGCCCACAGTAGCAGATATAATAGTCATCTGAATTAAAATTCACCCATTCCAGTCCATTTTAGTTTGCTGATTCCTAAAAAGTTGATGTTCACTCTTGCCATTTCCTGTTTGACCACTTCAATTTGCCTTGATTCATGGACCTAACATTCCAGACTCCTATGCTACATTGCTCTTTACAGCATCAGACTCTACTTCCATCACCAGTCACATTCAGAACTGTTTTTTGTTTTTTGTTTTTTTTTGGTATTGTTTTTGCTTTGGCTCCATCTTTTCATTCTTTCTGGTTATTTCTCCACTGATCTCCAGTAGCATATGGGGCACCTACCGACCTGGGGAATTTATCTTTCAGTGTCCTATCTTTTTGCCTTTTCATACTGTTCATGGGGCTCTCAAGGCAAAAATACTGAAGTGGTTTGCCATTCCCTTCTCCAGTGTAAGATGTTTTGTCAGAACTCTCCACCATGACCTGTCTGTCTTGGGTGGCCCTACATGGCATGGCTCATAGTTTCATTGAATTGGACAAGGCTGTGGTCCATGTGATCAGATTGGTTAGTTTTCTGTGATTGTGGTTATCAGTTTGTCTGCCCTCTGATGGAGAAGGATAAAAGGCTTATGGAATCTTCCTGATGGGAGAGTCTGACTGAGTGGGAAACTTGGTCTTGTTCTGATGGGCAGAGCCATGAATGGGCAGTAAACCTTGAATCCAATTTTCTCTTGATGGGTGGTGCTGTGTTCCTCCCTGTTATTTACCTGGGGCCAAACTATGGTGGAGATAATAAAGATAATTGTGACCTCCTTTAAAAGGTACCATGCAAGCACTGCTGCATTCAGTGCCCCCAATATTGCAGCAGGCCACCGCCAACAACCCACACTCTGCCAGAGACTCCTGGATACTCCTGGGCAAGTCAGGGTCAGTCTCTTGTGGGGTCACTGCTCCTTTCTCCTGGGTCCTGGTGCACACAATGTTTTGTTTATAACCACCAAGAGTCTGTTTCCCCAGTCCTGGGTATGTTCTGGCAGCACTATGGTGGAATTAATGGCAATGGCCTCCAAGAGGGCTTATGCAACACACCAGTCTACTGCACCCAGAGCCCTTGCCCCTGCAGCAGACCACCACTGACCCATATCTCCACAGGAGACACTCAAACACAATTATGTCACAGTCTCTGAGGAATCTCTGGGTCCTGGGCAAAGCTCAGTTCAGTTCAATTGCTTATTCATGTCCAGCTCTTTGCAACCCCATGGACTGCAGCACGCCATGCCTCCCTGTCCATCACCAACTCCTGGAGTTTACTCAAACTCATGTCAATTGAGTTGGTGATGCCATCCAACCATCTCATCCTCTGTCATTCCATTCTCTTCCTGCCTTCAATCTTTCCTAGCATCAGGGTCTTTTCAAATGAGTCAGTTCTTCGCATCAAGTGGGCAAAGTATTGGAGTTTCAGCTTCAACATCAGTCCTTCCATGAACATTCAGGACTTATTTCCTCTAGGATGGACTGGTTGGATGTTCTTGCAGTCCAAGGGACTTTCAAGAGTCTTCTCCAACATCACAGTTCAAAAGCATCAATTCTTCAATGCTCAGCTTTCTTTATAGTCCAACTCACATCTAACATAACTACTGGAAAAACCACAGCCTTGACTAGATGGACCTTTGTTGGTAATGTCTTTGCTTTTTAGTATGCTGTCTAGGTTGGTCATAACTTTTCTTCCAAGGAGTAAGTGTCTTTTTATTTCATGGCTGCAGTCACCATCTGCAGTGATTTTGGAGCCCACTGTTTCATATTTATTTGCCATGAAGTGATGGGACCAGATGCCATGATCTTAGTTTTCTGAATGTTGAGCTTTAAGCCAACTTTTTCAGTCTCTGCTTTCGCTTTCATCAAGAGGTTCTTTAGCTCTTCTTCATTTTCTGCTATAATGGTGGTGTCATCTGCACATCTGAGGTTACTGATATTTCTCCCAGGAATCTTGATTCCAGCTTGTGCTTCTTCCAGCCCAGCATGTCTCATGATGTACTCTGCATATAAGTTAAATAAGCATGGTGACAAAATACAGCCTTGGTGTGCTCCTTTTCCTATTTGGAACCAGTCTGTTGTTCCATGTCCAGTTCTAACTGTTGCTTCCTGACCTGCATACAGATTTCTCAAGAGGCAGGTCAGGTGGTCTGCTATTACCATCTCTTTCAGAATTTTCCACAGTTTATGTGATCTACACAGTCAAAGGCTTTGGCACAGTCAATAAAGCAGAAATAGATGTTTTTTCTAGAACTCTCTTGCTTTTTCTATGATCCAGTGGATTTTGGGAATTTGATCTCTGGTTCCTCTGCCTTGTCTAAAACCAGCTTGAATATCTGAAGTTCACGGTTCAGTACTGTTGAAGCCTGGCTTGGAGAATTTTGAGCATTACTTTGCTAGCGTGTGAGATGAGTGCAATTGTACGGTAGTTTAAGCATTCTTTGGCATTGCCTTTCTTAGGGATTGGAATGAAAATTGACCTTTTGCAGTCCTGTGGCCACTGCTGAGTTTTCCAAATTTGCTGGAATACTGAGTGCAGTATTTTAATAGCATCATCTTTTAGGATTTGAAATAGCTCAACTGGAATTTCATCACCTCCACTAGCTTTGTTCCTAGTGATGCTTCAAAAGGCCCACTTGACTTCACATTCCAGGATGTCTGGCTCTAGGTGAATGATCACACCTACATGCTTATCTGTGTCATGAAGATCTTTGCATAGCTCTTCTGTGTATTCTTGCCACCTCTTCTTAATGTCTTCTGCTTCTGTTAGGCCCACACCATTTCTGTCCTTTATTGAGCCCATCTTTGCATGAAATGTTCCCTTGGTATCTCTAATTTTCTTGAAGAGATCTATAGTTTTTTTTCCATTCTATTGTTTTCCTCTATTTCTTTGCACTGATCACTGAGGAAGGCTTTCTTATCTCTCCTTGCTATTCTTTGGAACTCTAGATTCAAATGGGTATATCTTTCCTTTTCTCCTTTGCTTTTGGCTTCTCTTCTTTTCACAGCTATTTGAGAAGCCTCCTCAGACAACCATTTTGCCTTTTTGCATTTCTTTTTCTTGGGGATGGTCTTGATCCCTGTCTTCTGTACAATGTCAGGAACCTATGCTCATAGTTCGTCAGGCATTCTATCAGATCTAGTCCCTTAAATCTACTTCTCACTTCCACTGTAAAATCATAAGGGATTTGATTTAGGTCATACCTGAATGGTCTAATGGTTTTCCCTACTTTCTTCAATTTAAGTCTGAATTTGGCAATAAGGAGTTCATGATCTGAGCCACAGTCAGTTCCCAGTCTTGTTTTTGCTGACTGTATAGAGCATCTCCATCTTTGGCTGCAAAGAATATAATCCATCTGAATTTGGTATTGACCATCTGGTGATGTCCATGTATACAGTCTTCTCTTATGTTGTTGGAAGAGGGTGTTTGCTATGACCAGTGCATTCTCTTGGCAGAAGACTCATGTTCAGTAAATCTTTAATACTCTTTTTGAAGGAGGTTGCCATTATCTTCATTACTTCCACCAGAGCTTGGCCTCAGGTCAAACAACAGGGAGGGAACACAGCTCCACCCATGGGAGACAGAAAATTGGATTAAAGATTTACTGAGCATGGCCCCACCTATCAGAACAAGACTGTTTCCTCAGGGTAATGATTCACAAATGATTCCTAGGACCATCAGCAGGAGCATTACCTGGAAACTGTTAGACATGCAAATTCCCAGGCCTTCTCTAACACTTCTCAATCAGAAACTGTGGAGTGGGGACCAGCAAGCCCTGCAAGAGATGCTGGTGAAATCCTCAAGTTTTAGAGCCACTGGTCTTTTAGTACATTGTCTCTCAAAAACTCTACTTGGAACACATATATTAAAATACATATAATTTTGCACTAAACTACTGCAGAGGTCAAAAGAACTTAGTGTATTACCCTTTATACCAGAATATCATGACACAGATAGCCTTCCACAAAATTTTGCTTTGGATGTTACATGATCTAACTGATTGACACTGAATTTTTTTGTTGAGGAAAAAAAGAAAATTGAGAGCTATTCTGAATAAACAAATACTGGCAGTAAGATTCTGAGGCTGTTTTCACCTTATGTCCAAAATAAATAAGATTCTTGAAACAAAAATCTCTGCCTGTCTTACAAAGATCCACTGAAGTTAACAAATACCAATGCCTGACTTTATTATTATTTGCCATAATTAAAACTAGGTATAGGAAAACCAAGTAGGAATTTAGTGAATTACCTTGTTCAAAGTTTCAATTTGGAGGGTTTTCTTTTCCACCTTTAAAATATTAGTATCATGAAGGAAATCGTGTCATCATCTGAGTACTTCTCCACTCCAAACCCCCATATGAAAAATAAAATCATTTGTTACAAAAATTCAAAATGTTCTCATTGGAGATTTTGCCATTTCACTTTAGCATTTTGGCAAATATGCCTAACCAAAGAATACTAATTTCTTTTCATATGCAATTTTCCCTTAAATATATGTCAATGATTTCATTAGCTGTCATTCTAATATATATATTTCATATAGGAAATTTTATAGGAAAGCATTGTTTTATAAATGCAATGACATTAAAAGATGCTTAGTTTCTAAGATACACAAAGCACAATTTTTTCTTAGAAAACAAAAAAAAATCACAATGAAAATAAGGTAATCATTAAAATGAGTTAAAATTAAAATAGAGATTTCAATTATCATGTACTCTTGGTGCCTGATGGCAAAAATAAAAAAGTTTCATGTTAATATAACAATAAATTCTCGGTGGTCATTATTTGCTTCAAATTTATAATGAACCCCTTTTCTATCTCCAGTTTTTTAAAGGTTTCCAATATTTAAAAGGAAATCTCCTATGGAGTATATATAGAGTATGAACTATGAAATACTTAATTTTTCCACAGATGAATGAAACTAATAGTATTAAAAAGGAAATGGGGTGGGTCTAAAACCTGCAAGTCTATGTAAAAAAAGTACCTCAATTTATCTAAATGGAATCTTTGGTACATGACATACTAATAAAGTAGAACCCTACCTTCAAATTCTGCATGTATGCCTTGTCACTACTGAAGAAAAGTCAGCACACAATTATGCTAGCCATATAAATCTGCAGATGTCACAGCTAACAGTCATTTCTGTTTTTTTTCACTCTTCCTATAATATTATTTAGTAATAACTATTTCAAAAAGAAAGTAGGCAGAAATGATGCAGGATTACAACTAGAATTGCTTGATATAAAAATAACATTTCATTTATTTGCTAATACGATTCTGGGAAATATATGTTAAAATTAATTCCTACTTTATCCTTCCTTAAGGACATTTTGCTTCTTCAGCCAGCACACTGAGAATTAGTGTTACAGATCTTACCAAAGTGCCTGACGAAAAACCTTGGATTCCATAGAAGTCATACCTTGCAACCCCAAATTGGCTCTGCACGACTGACTATAAAGCAGCATTAGCATTCTTTCTGAAATAAGACTGTATAATTCTGAGAACATTCATTTTACCTTGTGAGCTCAATTCTATAGAAAAAATGAATTTTATTTGTTCCTTGCCAGTGGAAAAATCAGTTTAAGGGGTTAATCAGGCTGATAGAAGTCAATTAAAAAAATCATTTTTTTAAATCAAAATTTATTTACAGGAATAATTATAGGTATCTTATGTACCCCTAATGGCTTTTTTAAGCTTCAAAGTGTTCACCTAAGCTTTTAAGGCGGCCTCGCTTTTTGGTTTTGTTTTAGTAGAGATTCTGATGTTCGTTTAACACATAGTACAAAACAGCAGACTCCCTTTCATCAAGGTCATAATTTGAAACATTATACAATAATGGGATTTAAATTATGTATGGGAAGAAAAGTAGAAGACTGAAACAAGATATTAGAAATCTCTATTTGGGTCTTTAGATTCAGAAAAATATAATCACAGGCCAACACTGTTCCAAGAGATGAAGGACGTTAGCAAATACTTCAATGTAGCCTCTCCCAATAGTTCCAAAGGTCCACAATGTGACTGCTGTCACATTCTGACAGAGCCCTGTTAGCTAGATTTCTAGGTAATCACAGCATGGAAGTAATCTACCATAACTATTTCTTGAGAAGATGAACCCTCAACTACAAAGATGCAGGAAGGAAGTCCTCAACTGCTCATTTGCCATGGTTACAGTATTCAAATATAAAAATCATTGAAATAGATATAACTAGGAGAGAAGATAATACTGCAAAGCAGTAGTAATTCATACTTTCAGGTAAGCAATAATACTGCTTCCTTCTAAAGAGGCTGTTCATTGATAAAAAGCATAATAGCCAAGTGGAAGAAGACCTCCTCAAGATTTTTCCAATATATTAACAAGGCTTACTACTTCTGGAATCCTGAGTGACAACACATGATCTGTATGGCATATGAACACAGAGCACATGGACAACTAAAAACTTCTGACTTCAACTTCTTTTCCTACCATATTTAGAGAATAATTTAAAGTTTTAATTTCACTATCACTGTTTCAACTATTTCATCCTGTAATTGCCAAGAAGTACTGGCAATGGTCAAAACAGCAAAAATAGAAAGTAGAGAGGTATACAGATAATAAATTTCAACCAAACTTAGTCTTTGAGTAACTGAAATGTTACTTCAGTAGTTCTTCCCAGGATAAAATTTCTTAGAAGTCCACATTCTTTACACGCCTTTAACCTGTGCCAAGCTAACAAAATCAATTATGATTTTCAGCATAAGATTTATTGGTGGCACCAAATAGGAGAACAGATGTCTGTTTTTTAAAATTTAATGTTAGCAAGAAACAATCTTTTAAATTAATGTAATATAAAAATTCTCAGGACAAGCTAAACTTCACTTTAGACTTATAGTAACACCAAAGCAATTTTAAGATTGTGAATAAGACAAACTGAAGCTAAGCATTACAAAGGGAATTCTTAAAAATCATAATTCTTTGAACTGAATCATAATTCAATTCTTTAGAAATTCTAAAGAGAAATGAACTAGTCTCACAAAACTTGAGAAGGAAATGGATTCTGATTAATCAAAAGACTGAATGGATTCTGGGACATACATTAATCCTCTGAGGTCTACAGTGAGTAAAGTCCAGGAGCAGCTGCACAATAAGGATGTAAGTCTAAGAGTTAAATCAGGAGTATTTTATACTTAATTTAATCTTGGTAGAGGAAAAGTACAACTGTAATTTTTAAAGTAGAATTTCTTCTTGCCTCCCTTCTTTGGTTTTTAATCATAAAAATTTATTTAGGAAAACTAAAATTATTTTAAAAAGAGGCATCCAGTTCTAGAACAATTTTGCATATTTATATATGAAAAAATCAGAAACCAATTGGTAGATCTGTAATACACACACACATATATATAAACATTTTATTTTAATAATACTTTATCACTTCAATTTACATCATTCCATTATGAAAATGTTCAATTGAAGAGAGGATATTTCTTCAAAACTCTAAATAAGCAGAGCTTTATCAATTAAATTTACAGCATTACAGCCTTTAGAAATACATAATTCTTCATTTTACAGTAATACTTCCCCTTTAAAAATTCGTCATGGTTTGTCACAGATTTAAAGTACAAGGCACCTAATGCTATGAAAGATAATACAGTATATGCAGTGTAAATGAAACAGATCTGTCAAACATTGATTCTTTTTAAAGTCCTACCAAATTTGTGTGAACATATTTGTTGCATAAATTAAACACTTTTTGTTTTGTTAATTTGTAATATTCTACAAAACTCAAAAATATAATTCGTACCTATTATAGGCAGCTTATTTTAGCATTTTACCTGTAAGAAACACTGATCTATGTACTTAAAATGATTTCTGAAAACATTTTCCTAATATAGTCCAGCATTTAACAAATAATAAGTGAAAATAAAGTCTTCAGAACATTAAAATTTTATTCTTTGATTAGTTCAAATTATTTCATCAGTTGAATTCCTTGAGATGTATAAGGCAGGTTGGTCCTTTAGATGGACTGTAGACCGAAACTTCCTATAACTGTAGTGGTATGTACACAGCTACATAGCAAAGTACTTCATTATGAAAATGAAGACAAAAGATATGAGGAAAATATGTTTTAGAGTTCCAAAGAACTGAAACTGTTATTTTTCAGACTAGGCACTGAAACATTTTTCTACAAAAACTTGCCAGAGATTGTCTCCTCGCTGTATACTACTCCATCATCAAGCTAAAAATAAAAACAAACACATAATCATCATTAGATTACAACTGTCATTTTTAATTTTCTAATTTATATTTTAAAAAGCAAATTATCTTAACATTGAAATACATATCAAACAGTCTATATACTTAAATAACTGGATACCAGAACTTGAGGTGAGTACTAAGAACTGATGTAAGTGAGTTCTACGTGTTGACTGACATCTGAAGCTATTTTAAGATCACAAAATAACAGTTTTATTCATAATACATCCTATCATTATCCCTGTGGAGATAAAGACTCCTGCCTAACCCAGTCTACCTTATTCTACTCTATTATAGTCTATCTTCTTTAGTCTTCACTATCTTCCTTTTATCCCACTCTCACTTCCAAAAATTTCTGGGTGAGAGTGGGTATGAATGTGAATATGAAAATGATGCACAGCATACCAGGGAGGGAAAATGCATAAATTAAAGCATTAAAAAGATTTAAAGAGGGACTTCCCTGATGGTTCAGTGGTTAAGAATCCACCTTCCAATGCAGGGGATGCAGGTTCAACTCCTGGTCAAGGAACTAAGATCCCCCATGCTGTGGGGCAACTAAGCCTGTGCCCTGCAACTAGAGAGCCTGTGCACTCCAGAGCCCAGGCACCGTATCTAGAGAGAAGCACAAATGCCTCGATGATAGATTCCATGTGTAGCAACTAAGACCCAACATAGTGAAATAAATAAATAAAGTATGTTCTAAAAAAGCTTTATATAACTATTTGCATTTTAAAAAAATTTAAATACGGCAAAATACATATTTAGTTCTACTGTCTCCAAAACCTCAGGAGAAAGACAATAAAGGGATTTTTTAAGGTTTAAACCACATGGACAAAGAACAGAGACAAGAATATAGCAGCTAATTCTTAGTTAGCAATGAAGAAATACAACCAGGTATCTCTGTAGGGAGAGGTAAAAGAAACAACTAAAAATAGGTAGACTACAAACGTACAACTAAAAAACTAAAAAAATGTACAACTAAAAACGTACTAAAATTGGTACAAAGTTTATAGAAAAAGGCAATTAGATACTCAGATGCCGTCCCTTCACTTTTCACAGCTAGTCAAGTGCCTCTTCTCTATCCCAGGAGAAGATCTGAGGTTAATTCTCTAAATGCCAGGCACAATCCTACATAGTTCAGGAAAAATAACATTTATATGGTCATAACTTGGTAAACACTGATAACATATCTATCCAAACCACACGGTAACTATCCTGGATGATGAGGATGAAGGAAGGATACAGGGTTGGAAGGCAGGCAAGTGGAGTGGGAGCAGAGGAGGGGGAAGCTGAAAGTAACCTATCTTATACTGCCATAGTGGGAAAATCAACTGAAGATGCCTGAAACTGAAAAATCAAGAAATAGAAGCATAAGCATGGTACTTAGATGGAGAGGAAAATACAGAAATAATCAATGAGGAGTTTAAAGGGACTCCTCAGGGTGGGAAAAAAAGTGAGAGCAATATAGGCAGGGCAGGAGACAGCTGCACTGAACAAGAAGTCTTATAGAACTCTAACTCTTCACACTATTGCATGCATAGCCATCCTAAGAGTAAAAACTAGAAGAAAAAGGGACCAATCAGGGGTTCCCTGGTGGTCCAGTGCTTAGGAATCCGCCTGTCAATGCAGGGGACACAGGTTTGATCCCTGGTCTTGGAAGATCCTACATGCCATAGAACAACTAAGCCCATGTGTCACAACTACTAAATCCGTAGGCCTAAGAGTTCTGTGCTCCATAACAAGAGAAGCCACCACAACAAGAATCCCATACATCACAACTAGAGTAGCCCCCACTTGTGGCTACTAGAGAAAGCCCACACATAGCAGTGAAGACACAGCAGCCAAAACACAATAAAACTCTTTCTGTCATGTAAGAAATATAAAAGATACTATTTCTTAAAATTAAAAAAAAAAAAAAAAACTGTTCTTGAAACACTGTTAAGAGAAAAGCATAGTCAGAGAATCAGGATATGTTGGATGTATCATGCCAGTTATGGTAAACACACACATGCATAGACAAAGGACTGGATATACTTGGTAATCACTTATTTGGGTCAGGTACCATATTTCATGTGTTTTAAACTTACCAAGTATTCAATACTTCTAACAACTTTGTGAGGGAGGTTCTTCTGCAACCCCACTTCACAGAGAAGAAAACAGGCACAATGAGGTTACGAACCTTGCATAACGTCACACAGCTAGTACACACAGAAGCTGGAATTGGATCCCAGGCAGTTTGACTCTAGAGTTGGATTTTCTCAGCCTCTAAGCTGTATCAACTCTCAAAAAAATTAATTATAGGAAATTGATTCTGTATTTGAGCAATACAAGAATAAGAACCTGGGCTTCCCCAGTGGTTCAGTGGTAAAGAATCTGCCTGTCAATGCAGGGGACACGAGTTCGATTCCTGATCCGGGAAGATCCCACGTGCTGTGGAGCAACTAAGCCTGTGGGCCACAACTATTGAGACTGCTCTAGAGCTCAGGTGCTGCAACTAAGGAACCCAGATGCTGCAACTACTGAAGGCTGTGTGCTCTAGAGCCTGTGTTCTGCAACAAGAGAAGCCACTGTGATGAGAATCCTGCATATGGCAACCAAGTAGCCCCCACTCACAACTAAAGAAGAGCCAGCGCAGCAAAGAAGACCCAGCACAGCCAAAAATAAAAATAAATAAACATTTTAAAAGAATAAGAACCTTATTCAATACTAATGCCCACTAACATACAAACCTGGAATATAGCTAACTAGCGCCATCCTCCTGAGAAACACCGTGCATAGGAATGAGACTCTCACACTGTTCACTGTCTTCTGGAACCCTTAAAAAAAAGACAATAGTTAGGAAAGCTTTAGACCTGAAAGGAACTTCTACAAATGATCTATTCCACTGGCTAATGCCTGAGGTCAGACCTAGGACTAGAGCAAGACTGCTCAACAAACTGTCCCAAGTTCTTTACAGAATGTAAGAAGTTCTTTACATTCTGTAATGTAATGTTTTAGAGAATATAAAATGCTTTCTCTCTTAAAAAAAAAAATGAAAAAGAAAATGAGGCAATGTTACCTTACCATATTTTATTATGAATTTTGTTCACATCAATAAATTTTTTCTACACTTAAATTTGTTACAGCAAAACTGTAAGCACTTTGATTTCACCTGTGAATTAAAACATTTTTTAAAAAACAGCAGTTTTGAAGAAACTATCCTATCACCCATAGATCTGAGCAGATTCTTTTATCTGGCATTGTATATATAATATTATAATCTTTTAAAAATTCTTCATAGAATCTCTAAAAGCTAGGTCAGCATGGTATGATTCCCATACTTGGCAAACGTTTGAAAAATTTATATTGGAATTTAACCTACTTCTGAATTCGATGTTTTCTGCATATAAAGGCAAAAATTCTTCTGATTCCCACCATCACAGGATCCCAATTATTGTAATGGCACAGGAGAGTTGCAATAAAAAATGAAAAAAATACAGGGATAGCGCCTGCAAAAAATAACCAAGAAAACTGCACCTAAAAATAAGAGATAGGAAAAAAGAAAAAAAAACCCCACAATTATCATTAAGACAATTTTCCCTTAAACACAACTTTTACATTTGTGATAACGTGGACAAATAAATTAAAACACCAAGAAAATAATACTAAGCACTGACAATATATTAAGAATGTTATTATTAAATATAAGGATTTACTTATACTAATCACTTGCTTCAATTACCAAAAAAATAACTTCTTACTTAGAAAATATCCTAAAGGAAAGGCAGGAAACCATGCTTTTCAGTTATTAGGCAGAGTACATCAGAAATAGAATTATGAATTTTTAAGCATCTGTCTTACATATCACACTGCCCATTTGTTCTTTACTGATTACTGACTATTCTCAAGTTGATTCTTCTCCTCTAGTTTCTGAAGTCATTTTTTTTTAAATTCCCATTTATAAAAAACTAAGTTATGCTATAGCTGTGATATTGTGTTATGTTATGGGTCTTTTCTTATGACAGTACTGAAAACAGATGAAACTCTTAAGTGAAACTTTGGCAAACAATTTACTGATGAAATACAGCTTAAAAAGAAAAAGATTCCAAAGGAAATCACAACTAAGTAAAGACTACAAAGAGAAATACTTTTACTAGGAAATGTGAGCCAAAGGAGACAGGCAAAGCCTCAGTGGTGAGGAGCTCTCAGATTGCTAATCCTGACCCTTCAAACCATCATTTTACCTGGATCATCAAGAAAATTAAAAATAATGAGATCCCATAAAGTTACCAAAAAAAAAAAAAATTATTTCCTTTACCACCTAGATTCAACTTAGGATCAAAAACAATTACCAAAAAAGCCTACACTGATTAATTATTGAGACTCAGCTGCAACACACTGGTAGTTTGCTTTCAAAATAATGATGAAAACAGTAACTCCTATCTTTAAAATAGGGAAGAAAAACTGCTTACCCTTTCTAAGTATTAAAGAAATGAGGTTTAGAAACAAAGGCAAGACTCCCTCTTGTGGGAAACATATACTATTCCATTTCATATTAGCTTTAGTCAGAGTAAAGTATTTGTGAAAATAATTATTTATTTATGAAGGACTCATAATGCATAACACAAGGAAAACCACTAATAAATTTCAGCATGCACATTCTTCTCATATGGTACATATACACAGGCTGAGTCAGCCTAACACCTAGCAGGCAGTACTAAAAAGTCTTCACATGGTTATCAAACTATTGGTGTAGCATATTCTTGGAATATTTGCAGGATATTTAATCATCTAGAAAAAACATGATGAATTTAAATGACCCAAGAACAGAAAAAATACAGCATAAAAAAACTTATGACTAATTAGAGCTAAAAACGCAAATATAGTTGACAGAATGATACCATGACTATTCAACTAAAAAAATCCTACTGAAAAAACCAAACTTCATAAAGGTAGGTGAAACTCTAGATGACTTTTACAGGCAAAGTTCACTTTTAACAATGCAGTTATTTTTATGTTGCCAAATAATAAAAAACTTCTAATTTGAATTCCAGCAAGCTATGAGGACAAATTTTTTTTTTTTTAAATGAAGACATTTATTAACAATGAAAACTGCCCAACTAAACAAAAAAAGTCTAATTTCTGAATATATCTGAATATAAGTCTGAATGCAATCAGGGATGCTTCCTATTATATCAAATAGCAATAAGTTAAAAACAAAACAAAACAAAATGTATCTTAAGCACAGTAAATAAAGTTAATGAATGCAAAATTTTTCAGAAACTATTGATATCTATAAATACCTTTGACTATTAGAATAAAAAAAAACCTAAGAAAGTAAGTTACTCCCACTATGTTTCTATTGCAGTTCTGGGACACACCCTGCTACTTTTTCCAGAATGTTTCTTCTGCCCTTAATTCCCACCAAAGGCGCAGCCTACTCATTTAACTAAATGCCTGATGTGCAATCAAGAAGTGACTGTCGGTGTGTTTTTCTAATCAATTATATATACATATATTTTCCCTTCTGTTTTGCCTCCATCTTAAAATATTTGAACAAATTACAGTATCATTTACTAAAATTAAATTTGCTATTACAGGTCTTCTTAAAAATCCAAAAATAAAATTAAACTTCAATTTTTATTTTTCAAATCTGCAAAAAAGCTGATTTTTCAAAATATCAGTATGGTAAAGTTCATTTACACAGCAGCTACCAAAATCGTCTGTCTGATAAGCATCATTTCCCTAGTTTCACTAATTTTGGTTGATATTCAAGATTATGACCTGAAGATGTAGAAAGGCCTGGATATTATATGATGTATGATTTTAGTGTTATATATATTTAATAATATTCACATTCTTTGAAAATCATGGTATATGAAGCATAATTAATTCTCAATTACAGAGATTTCCATTCTCAACCACAGTAAATAAATAATATACTGAATCAGAAAACAAAATTAAATAACAAAGAATTGTTTTTTAAATAAAAAACTAAATGTGACTAAATTACAAAGATGACCATTTCTTTGGTACTTTTTATATCTCTATGTAGTAAAACAGCTTGGAAGAGAAGGCACCAAGTATTATTCATGGTCATCTTTATAATTTAGTCACAGTCCCTTAACTTTCATTATTAGCTCTGATTTAATAATATACTTAAAATATATAGTAAATAGTTTGCCTTACCTTTTGCATACACATGTCAGCTATTATGGATAGAGGTATTGTAAGGCTTAGTGCAAGTGTGCCTATCAATGATGAGGTAAGAAAGCAGCCCCTAAAAAAAAAGCAAAGAAAGAAAATATACATTGCCATACTGAAACAACAAAAGAACCAACAAAAAACAATGACCCCAAATTATCTATCCTCGTGGGGGGGACTTCCCTGATGGTCCACTGGTTAAGACCTCACTTTCCAATGCAAGCGGTGCAGGTTTGATTTCTGGTTGGGGAGCTAAAATCCCACATGCCTTGTGTACAAAAATCCAAAGCATAAAACAGAAGCAATATTGTAACAAATTCAATAAAGATTTTAAAAATGGTTCACATCCAAAAATCTTAAAAAATAAAAATTATCCTACCATATAGGCAAGAGAGATCAGGATAAAAGCTTACGACGGATTAACATAATAAAAAATACAGTTACTAAGATAATTCTCAAAATTCATCTTTAAATATTAAAAATCCAATATATAAATATACAAATTTCAAAAGATTTTATATTATTTTCTAAATCTGCTTACAGATGATATTCAACTTTGGATGTGTAACTTATATTTTGTTAACACTTTTTATAAAACTGTCAGAAGAATTCTTAGTTTTGTGATAATGACACTTAGATAACAAAGGAAACAGCTATAATAAAAGTTCAGGACAATAACTTATAACAGTAAGAAAGTGATAACCAACAGGTGAGTCTGTCATTAAAGCAAAAATATCTTGCCCTCATTAAAAATTAAGTACTCTTTAGATGTTTGTTGCTCTTTTGGTTTGGCTTAGTATCAGAAAAAAAAAAAATGAGTATTTTTAAAGGATCTTTCCTTGCTGTTTTTCATTTTTCTAGTAATTGATGTAACCAAAATATAAGCTCTTCATTTTATTTTCACATTGAATTATCAATGTTAGTATCAAATTCCGACATACCAACTGCATATAATTTTATATAACTGAATGAAAAAAATGAAGAAAAGCATTGTATTGAATAGATATTGAGTGTATAAAAATTAATTATAAAGCTGTAATATATATACAGTTAGGACTATAGAACTATGGAAATTATAGGTAAGTAAATTCTAGCTGTTAGGGTTAACAATATTGTCCTGAAATAAAAGAGGCTAACTCTTGATAATATCAATAACCTCAGATATGCAGATGACACTACCCTTATGGCAGAAAGTGAAGAGGAACTAAAAAGTCTCTTGATGAAAGTGAAAGAGGAGAGTGAAAAGGTGGGCTTAAAGCTCAACATTCAGAAAATCAAGATCATGGCATCTGGTTCCATCACTTCATGGGAAATAGATGGGGAAACAGTGGAAACAGCGTCAGACTTTATTTTTGGGGGCTCCAAAATCACTGCAGATGGTGACTGCAGCCATGAAATTAAAAGACGCTAACTCCTTGGAAGGAAAGTTATGACCAACTTAGATAGCATATTCAAAAGCAGAGACATTACTTTGGCAACAAAGGTCTGTCTAGTCAAGGCTATGGTTTTTTCTGTGGTCATGTATGGATGAGAGTTAGTTGGACTGTGAAGAAAGCTGAGCGCTGAAGAATTGATGCTTTTGAACTGTGGTGTTGGAGAAGACTCTTGAGATTCCCTTGGACTGCAAGGAGATCCAACCAGTCCATTCTGAAGGAGATCAGCCCTGGGATTTCTTTGGAAGGAATGACGCTAAAGCTGAAACTCCAGTACTTTGGCCACCTCATGCGAAAAGTTGACTCATTGGAAAAGACTCCGATGCTGGGAGGGATTGGGAGCAGGAGGAGAAGGGGACAACAGAGGATGAGATGGCTGGATGGCATCACCAACTCGATGGACGTGAGTTTGAGTGAACTCTGGGAGCTGGTGATGGACAGGGAGGCCTGGCATGCTGCGATTCATGGGGTCGCAAAGAGTCGGACACGACTGAGCAACTGAACTGAACTCTTGATAAAGTATGTCACTTTAAGTGTTCAACAGAGGCTGGACAATTAGTTCTTATCAATGTGGTAAAGAGAATTCAAGGGATAGCCTGCAATTCATAAGCTTCTCTGTGAAAAGAGTATTTGGGGATCAAATATTGGGTTTAAAAAATTATTATTGGTCTTTTCTTTTTTGGCCGCACAACTTACAGCATCTTAGTTCCCTAACCAGAAGCAAGGCCTGGGACTGGCAGTGAAAGCACTGAGTTCTAGCCACTGTATCACCAGGGAATTCCCTGAGGTTTTTTTTTTTTAATTATTTATTTGGTTGTGTCAGGTCTTAGTTGTGGCATGTGGGATCTTTCTTTGTGGCTCGAAGGCTCTTCGTTGCAGCACGTGGGCTGGTCTTTAGATGTGGCATGTGGGGTTAGTTGCCCCACAACATTTGGGATCTTAGTTTGCTGACCAGGGATCCTAAACACGCACTGCCTGCATTGGAAGGTAGATTCTTAACTGTTGGACCACCAGGGAAATCCTGGGTTTTTAAAATACATTTGTTCTTAGAAATTCATAATGCAAAGTAACATCAGACTGAGTCTGAGATGAAGTATTAAAAAACCCATTTGACTTATAGCAGGTTTCCCAATTTAGCTGATGGCTGAATTCATTTGATCTATTATCCATTCAGGACACTTCAGGAAATGCTGAGACAGAGGACTAGGTGGATAACCTCACATCTACACTAGAAGTACAGTATATGGAGCTAATGGTGCACTTGAAAAATTTTTTTAAATAAACAATGAGTGACAAGTACACATCTCTAATTTCCAAAAAAATTTACAACTGCACTTTTAAATCTTTAGTATGCTACTCCGTACATGATTATATATATGCTAAAGTTAGTTGTCTATTTATAGTTAACATAATCTTGCCTTCCTAAAAGAAAAAAATCATCATACATGCAGATTATGACTTCTGATTTAATTATTTTTAAGATATAAAATTATATAAAACATATAGATATGCTTCTTATAGTTGTTTTGAGTTACAATAACACCTAGAATTTAAGGGACATGAAATTTGTTCCATTACAGATTAACTTACTGCTATTGAATTGTTACTAAAAGTATTCTTAAGTGCTTGAGTATAAAACTATATCTGAAAAATAAAACTTTTTTGAAGTCCTGAAAAATCCAGCCCAGGTAGCTTTGATCATAATATATGACTTTGAGTGTTCAGTTTTTTCAACAACAAAGATTCAAATACACAGTTGGGAATATAAACTGTGTTCCTTCTGTGGAGGATATTTTGTAACTCTTTATCAGAATCAGAAGTCCATGTGTTTGATTCAGTTTTTTTCAGTATTTATCCTATAGAATAATTACGTGTATATGCAAAAATATAAGGATGCTTAATAACATATTACTTTCAAAGCAAGAGACTACAAGCAAAAACATCTCTCAAGAAGGAAATGGTAAAACACATTATGTTCTATGCATTATGTTACATAACAGATTGGAGCATAACAGATTAGAATACTACACAGGCTTTAAAAAAATGAATCTAGTGGCTGATATGTAAGGATTTACATGACAACAATTTGTGGGAACAAAGAAAAGTAAAGAATGATATCCATAGTTTTCATGTTAAAAATAAAACAAATTGGAGGGGGGAGATCAAGAGATTGATACACACTTCTGTATGTACAGATAATTTTGTATGGTAGAAGGCTAAGAAATTAACAGTGGTTGCCTTTGAGAAAAAGAAATGAAAATTTGGGGTAGAAGACAAAGATTATTTTTTCATTATAATCCATTTTGTACATTTTTTAAATTTTAAAAAAGTTAAATATAAAAAAGAATACTTCAAAACATGTTATTTTATTATTTGAGTAAAATTTTCCAAGGGTGCAAACTTAGAATGCTCACATTAGAGAGCTTACATATGTCACAACTTGTATTTATTCATCCTCAAAGCCTACATTAAAATCTGCTGGCATAATGAAACTCTATCCTATATATTTATTAAAAATAAAACTCTCAATAAGGAATGAGTATTTTAACATTTGAAAGTGGCACTGTCCATGTTTACTCTAAGTCTTAATGTAATACGAACCATGCTAAACCTTTCTCTAGTCCAATATCCAAAATTTTTTAAATTATTTCTTTCAAATATGTAAGAACTCTTTGCTTTGAAATTTTCTAATTTAAACTAAACTTAGAATAGTACAGAATATAAACTTCTATTAAAATACAGTGAGTGAATAATCATTTAAAGCATAGGGTTCACTGCATTGAACCCTCTCAAACAGCCATCAAAAATGGCTGAAAATCAACAATTCTCTATGGTTCAACCAAGAACACTCAAAACATCACCAGTAAGTAGTTTCATCAGCTCAGAACCAAGAGTGGAAGGAGGCAGGAGAAACGATATAACAAAAGAAGTGACAGGATAAAAGAACAAGACATATGATACATATTAATACATAAAAAAGGTAAGTCCTTTTGGTTTAAAAAAAAAAAAAAAGCACCTAAAATAATTTGTACAAAATGAGGAAATAGATTTTGATACCAAAGGGTTCTAGATCAACAAAGGAATTTAAGATAATTACATACATTGTGTGCGTGTGTATTACTCAGTCTAACGACCTCATGCTCAGTCTTGGCAACCCCACGGACTGTATCCTGCCAGGCTCCTTTGTCTCTGGAATTCTCCAGGCAAGACTACTGGACTGGGTAACCACTCCCTTCTCCAGGGGATCTTCCTGACCCTGGAATTGAACTTGGGTCTCCTGCACTGCAGACAGATTCTTTATTGTCTGAGCTACCAGGAAAACCCAACTACATGAATTACTACAATATAAACTAAACCTTTAAGTACTACATAAAAGGGAGTGAGAGTGGAGGACATCAAGGAAAAAGATACTTCCTTAATTGGAGAGGGGAGACAAGTGCAGGTAGCATATTAAACAAGACTTCATGGAAAAGGCTATTTTTGTTGCAGTCTTTTGCAAGGGAAAACTAATCAGTAGTTTAAATGGTATGCAATAAAATTCAGTCAGGAGCTTAAGTACAATTTGTGTTTCTAAGTTTCTATTAGATGGGAATAGAACTAAGTGTTAAACTCTATATTTGAAGGTTTTCTTAAACACTATATAAGATATTATCTTCAAAATATTTTAAGATTATTACCACATATCAACATAGTTGATACTACATCAAAGTATGTTAAAACCTCAAATTAATCAAACCCTAAAGATTAGGGTTTATATATCTGCCTCACTCATATGAAAAGTCCTGAGAATAAACAAAAATCTGAACAATCAAACAGACATTTCAAAGACTCCTGAATAAGCAAAGTTCCCAGATTCTCACTTAGAACTCACGTATGCATACCTGGGATACACATCTCCTAAGTGTGAGTGTCCATTAGAAAATGATACCATTAATCTGCGTAACACTCTACTTTATAAAACAGTTCTATAAGTATAGGTCATTCATATTCAGCTAATCATTCAACAAAGATTTATGAACTTCTATATGCAAGCCACTAGTCTATGCAATGGGAACACAGAAATTTAAAAAAATTAAAACAGTTCCTGCTCTAATGGAGTTACTGTATTACGTTTTAAGTATATAAGCTGAGAAAGTACATAGGAAGGGCCATCAGAAGACAGAAAATACAGAAATGCTTAAACTAGCCAAAAGTCAATAAATTCATAACTAATAAATCACAGGGTAATAAACAGTACATACCACAACCACAGGAACTCTGAGAGCACTGTTCCAATAAGGCCATTAATGACAATGCACATTAACACTACTTTATTGGGGAACTCAAAGTCCTCAAATCCAGTATAATGAAGTAAAAAGAAACCTGGCCATAAGAGCAGCAGATTAAAGAGACCTACAAAACCTAAACACGTATAAAAGAGACAAAAAGTTAGTAACTGTGATTTATTTCAATCTTTCAAAATTGCAACTCTACAATCAGAAAACATTAGGTTTCCTATAATGAGCTTTATTAGGTTTCCTTAACTGAAAGTTATGTTACTTTTGTTTTTAAGTAAGTCCTATGGAGAGATGAACACAAGCAAAAACTTTATCAAGCGACTGGGGATCACAGAGTCTTCAAGGTTCAACTATCCCTACTGCATAGAGCAACTACTGAAGAAAAAACATTTACAATGATTCAAAAAGATTGGCTGTCAACATTAGATTATGATAATACAGTGTCCTGGAACGTAAAAGGAATAACTCGTGCATATCTATGTGTGCACGTGTTCAGCGCAAATTATTACGATGAACTACATACACTGTTTACTCTCTGATTCAATCTGTATTTATGTTTAAAGCACCCATGCTATGCTAGGGATAATGGAGGAAGGTTCCAAAAAAAGATAAAATTCTTGTTTCCTGCCTTCCTAGAGCTCATAAGCTAGCCTGTGAGATTACATAAATATACAAATAGCTATGTAAATATGAACTAAACATGGACTATGTGTAAAGGATGGGTATAACATTTAGTGGTTAAGTGCAGTCTGACTGCCCTGGGATCCAATCCCACTCTACCATTCACTACTACTATAATCTTTAGGCAACACGCTAACCTCTTGCAAACCTCGGTTTTCCAATCTGTAAGTATAAAATAACATTTAATTAGGTTACTAGGAAGATTAGAAAAAAATACAACACAGTACATGGCATGAATAAACAGTTAACAAATGCTAGATGTTATTTTAAATATAGAAATGTGAGCTTATATATGACTACACACATGAAAATGTAAAGACACAAATGTTATAATTTTATAGTAGTTTTTATTGGACTTTCTATACAGTTTAACTGGAGAAAGAAATGGCAACCCACTCCAGTGTTCTTGCCTGGAGAATCCCAGGGACGGGGGAGCCTGGTGGGCTACCGTCTATGGGGTCACACAGAGTCGGACATGACTAAAGTGACTTAGCATACAGTTTAACATCACAATTTCACTGTGAGATCCAAAGGTAATTATAGAGCTTTCCTAAAAGAAAATTACAGTAGATATATATTTTATATTTGCTGCTAAATAATAAACTTGTATTTAGGATGCCTAGTTAAATTGTAATAGGGAGGGAATGCCCACTCTCTATCTGCCACTAAGACTTACAGTACCTGCCTTCTCTGAAGAACTGTCTTGGAGAGTGAGTGACCAAGTCTGTCTTTCCCAAAAAGATCCCACCCTCTCCCCACTCCACACCCTCTGCAGCCAAATCCTAATAGCTCTAGGCTAGGACAATTCTGAGGACTGCCTCTGCTCTCCCTATGCTCCCTGCCCAGGGACCTATAACAAGCTGGCCAAGCCTCAGCTGCACCAGAGATCACATGGTTCTTGCCCCTTCTCTATTCTGCTTATCTCACTCGCTTGTCAGTCTTTCCTGCAGAGCACCCCTTCCATGAATCTCGCACACCAAATTACTGTCTCATATTCTGCTTCTAGGAAAACCAACTTAAGATACCTAGTGATAAAAATAAAAACAAACAACACACACAAAAGGCTTGTATAACATTAAAAAATCATTGTACTTAAAACACCAAACTTTGGGGTAAAGCATCTGCCTGCAATGCGGGAGACCAGAGTTTGATCCCTGGGTTGGGAAGATCCCCTAGAGAAGGAAATGGCAACCCACTCCAATATTCTTGCCTGGAGAATCCCATGGATGGAGGAGCCTTGTAGGCTACAGTCCATGGGGTCACTAAGAGTCAGACACGACTGAGTGACTTCACTTTCACTTTCACTTTGACATTATCAGGAAGCAGATCTCTTTTTGTTCCCTGAACTTGAAGCCTGTGAAATTCCACATGAAGTGACAACCTTTGGATCTAGAGATGAAAGGTTCAAATCACTTCACTGGTTCTGCAGATTCTCATACACCTCATATGCTTCTCCTCTTTCCTCAACTGAATGCTCCAGCACACTGGATCTACTCACTGTTTCCTGCTATGCTCTGCTCACACCGTGATGCCCAAAGAACTTTCCACATCTCAATTCTAACTACTTCTTCTCTAATTCTGTCTATTCTAAAGCCCAGGTCAAATTCATATTGCTTTACATATCGTGGCATATGTCTACACATACTCTCCAGTAAGAGTAAAGAAGCAATTTTTCTTCAAAGCTGCCAATCTTAGAAAAAAAAAAAAAAAAAAAACTGCAAAATATTAACATTTCAATCCATTCCAGATGGACTTTGCTATGACTTCAAAATAAGACGTCATTAAAATTATCTTCATATTTAAGGTATACTTAGGAATTCTCTACTTGAAAGCAACTTGAGTGATCACCCAGTCTGGTGGGTTTTCAAAGATTTTATTTTTGTTAATCATTAGGTGCAGATATTCAAACTACTTTTAGTAGAAAAATCATTTCTACAAATTAATTTATAATGCTAAAAAAACAACAAAGCAGAATTGCTTCAGTAGAAGCAGCAGAGCAGTCTGGGAACCAAACTCACACATTCAACTCCACTTCCTTCCAATCTTCCCAGGATCCTTAATAAATCAGCTACTAACCTAGTCTAATCTCATTTTCAGATGACTATGAGATAAAAGAAGTTACAACAGCTAGAGTTCAGGTCTCCTAGTTTCCTATAAGCTGTACTTTGAATTCTCATCCCTAGGCTCCATTATCTATTGATATTCAGATATCGTTTGGAACATATCATGTCAATGTACTCTTCTTTTGTAATCCTAGATATCAGACTTCTTTACTGAGCTCATTTCAGGCAAATAAGAATTTATAAATTATATTAGGCATTTACCAAAATTAAGAATTGATGCCTGAAACTGTAATTGGGTAATTTAAAAAATCTATGTCATAAAAGAGTCTGAGTCTTACAGTGCAAATGACCTACAATTTTTAGTAAAAATTAGCTCATAGACAGAAATAGTATTAGACATCATTTTGGGGCAGTTTCCCCATTTCTATGCTTCTAACAATTCAAAAATGGCAAAATGTATAATACAACAGGTAAACCCTCACATGCTTATAACAGCATAACCAGTGATATCAATGAGGAAAATATCTGATTTCCAGGTTAAAGATATTAATTTGAAAAAGGTATGTTAGAATTTCTTTTACCTCACATTGAGAGAGTGAACATTTCCTCCAGGTCCACAATTATGCAGAACAAGATAAGAGAAAAACACTGAGAGTGGACTTCATAATCTTTAAAGTCTAATGATTTTAAAGAATTACATGGGGGAGTGGGAAGGGAACCTTTCCTACTCCCTCCAAAAAACAAAAACAAAACCCTAAGTTAATCATTCAGAGTACATAGTCTCAACAAGTTAAACATATTCTTACCAAAGAACATTGGAATATCCAACTTATCTTCTCTGTCTACTTTTCTCTTAATCATAACAATATAAACAGCATAGAGCATGGCTCCAACAAGAGACCAAATGGAACCTGTAAAAGTCAATATAATAAAGTATTTGTTCACGAACTCATTCAACACATACTTAATTAAAATCTGACACAGTCAGGTCCTATTTCAAGAAATGAGTACTATTCAAATATGAAAAGATAAAGTATAACCCACCTTTTCCATGTCCTCCAGGAATATAGGAAGGACTTTAAAGTGTAAACCAACAAATACAAAATCATTCACCTTGATGATTTAACCAATCAGTTATACATGTTATAATACCAACACTTTGGTATTTAATTTTGAAGTGCATACTTCCTATCTTCCCGTACATAAACAATTTTGAGACCTGACATAGCCAACTTAACAATGTTTTCTTCCCACTCTAGGCTATTTATATTGTTCCGCCCCCCCCCCCCCCCCGCCATGTATCATTTTAATACACATTCTACCACCATTTTCAAGACTGTTTTAAAGTCCCACACTGTCACCAAGCATCCTCTTTCTACTCCACTAAACTTCCATCCTACTTGTCTTCTATTTTAGACAATTTAATACTTACTACAGTTGAATCTAGTATGATTTTATTCTCTAGGAGTTTCATTTTGTCAATCATATATATTGATTAAAAGAAAAAACTTCTTGACAACTGCAAACACATAATTTATACTTTTTCATGTTCTAAAATACCTAACATAATGTAGCACTAGCAGTTCCTTCCTGCGTAATGAATATTGATTCTCTTTAATATATTAACTCACTCTCAAAAACATTTAAGTAAGCCTTTAAAAACAGCTATAATAAGGTGCTATTTGCCAAGTGACCACATTCAATACTTTAAATCAATTATCCAAAAGTTCAACATTTCATTTATTTATTATTGCTATTAAAGGATAGCCTGTCAACAAAATCTCACACACAAAACACATATATTGTTTTAAACATACAGAGCTGCTCTAGGTGAGAAGAAGCTAAGACAGTTCAAGAGACACAGCTCCCTGGGCACTATCCAGGAATAGCTTAGAAAGCATTATTCTATTCAATGGACTTTAAATATCTAAAGAAAGTATACAGAAGGAAACCAAGGAAACTGGATTCTTCTGTTAAATCTAAACAATGGATCAAAAACTAAATGTTTACCATAGTAGTAATTGTTTCAGGTAAGAATCAGAAGAGAATAACAAAATTAGTGGCTGCAAGCATGATGGGCAGGATATATGTATAGTCTCCATATCTCTAACAAGATGCTTATCACTTACAAACGGAAAAACTAGGAGCTACACTGGAGCAATCTGACAGACATCACTTTAAAATTAATGTCATTAGTAATAGAACAAATAAATATCATGAGCCTTCTTGATATGATGGATTTGTCAGGACACAGTATCACTCCCATGGTATTCTTGCCAAAAACGCACAATATTCATTTAACCATAAAGAAATACCAGAAAAATAAATTGAAGGACATTCTACAAAAAAAAGCAGACAGTATTCTCCAAAAATATTAAAGTTATGAAAGACAAAAAATGACAGTGGGATAGTCACAGATTAAAGAAAACCCAGGAGACATGATACCTAAACACAACAAATGATCTTGGACCAGAAGAAGAACATTAGTGGGGAAAAATGGTGAAATTTGAAAAGAACCTACAGACTAAATAAAAATGACTGTAATCGCTGTTAATTCCTGATTTTTAAACCTATACTGTAGTTATGTATGTTATAAACAGTTAAGAGAATCTGGGTGAAGGTTATATGAGAGTTCTGTGTTCTATTTTTTAATTTTCTTACATTATTTCCAAAGGAAAAACTTTTTTAATAAAAGCCTTATTAGTGCCCACCCTCTGCATGTATATCTGTGTGCACATGTGTGCATATGCATGCACGTGTGTGTATGTGCACACGCACAATGATATGCACAGGTCTTTCTTGTATACTCTAACAGGAAGAATTCAGAGTCAGATACTTACCTATTGTGTTTCTTCCAGGAGACTTTTCAGATCCTGACAGATTTACCAGCACAACACCTCCAATGCTATGAGAAATAACCGTCATTACTGATGAGTAACATAATAAATTCCTTTAAAAGACTAATCATAAAGATCAAAGTTATTTACAAGTAATAAAGACTAATCTTAACTTTAGGTCAAACCATCAAAGAATTCATGATTTAATTAATACTGAATAATATCAGTATCGGAGAAGGCAATGGCACCCCACTCCAGTACTCTTGCCTGGAAAATCCCATGGACGGAGGAGCCTGGTGGGCTGCAGTCCACGGGGTCGTGAAGAGTCGGACATGACTGAGCGACTTCACTTTCACTTTTCACTTTTATGCATTGGAGAAGGAAATGGCAACCCACTCCAGTGTTCTTGCCTGGAGAATCCCAGGGATGGGGGAGCCTGGTGGGCTGCTGTCTGTGGGGTTGCACAGAGTTGGACACGACTGAAGCGACTTAGCAGCAGCAATATCAGTATACTATAAGTGCTGTATTTGTATTAATTCATTTAATCCACATAAAATGACTGACATTACCTTATAAGGAAGGTATTATTAATCATTACCATTCCCATTTTACACATGAGAAAACTAACGCACAAAAAAATGAAGTAACTTGACCAAAATCACATAGCTGGGATTGAAACGCAGGCAGTCTACTTCCGGAGTCTAGTGTTCTTAACTTGCTATGCTTATCTTCTGCCTTTCAATTAGGAAAAAGTCAATTTGTCATCCCTCCTTCAATCTTTTTTTTGAAATGTACATGTATTAAACCCATATAAACCTAGCAATAGTAATAACTCTTGATATTGTTATGGTTGTTTAGTCACTAAGTTGTCTGACTGTACAACCCCATGGATTGCAGCCCACCAGGCTCCTCTGTCCATGGTATTTCCTAGGCAAGAATATTGGAGTGGGTTGCTCTTTCTTACTCTAGGGGATCTTCCTTACCCAGGGATCAAACCTGCATCTCCTGCATTGGCAGGTAGGTTCTTTATCACTAACCCACCAGGTAAAATCAAAATTAACAGTAAAATTATTCTTAAATATTTAAATAAATAATTCCATCATTTTAATGGATAAAATAAGACCAAATAAAGGAGGCAGAGAAATCAGAGGTTATTTCTTCATTCAACTGTTGCTTATTGAGCAATAGTTTGGGTTAAGCAATGAACAAGAGAGATGTGATTCCCATCCTCACGGAGCCTTATATTGTCTTTCTATTTCTGTGCATCTTTCTACTTTTATTAAGACAACACAAAGAACAGTTAGAAATAGGCATGAATTGTGAACAAAGCTGGATAAACCTCATTACTTCCCTAATATAAATATACTGTATTTTCCTAGTGTAAAAATTCGTCTGGCTAAATCATGGGCCAGTCATGTAAAAGAATAAATTCCTAGCATCCATGAAGTCTAAATGGTAAATCAGTTGGCTTAACCAGACTGCCCATGAAAACTACCACTGTCAATCTACCCTTGTATCTAAAAGAGAGAAACACCACTTTGTGACTGCCAAGAACCAGTCTCTATTATAATCACTTTTCCTATACATCCTTCCAAACTTTAAAACAAAACTGTAAATTAGATGATACTATCATCATTTTGCCATCAAGGAAATCCTCTCAGAGAGTTAAGGGGAAATGGCCAGGGGCAAACAGAGCTCTGATTCAAAGCCAGCTCTGATAGCTCAAAAACACTAATCTTTCTGGTAAATTATTCTGGTACCTTCTCTGATTTCTGATTTTCTCTTACAAAAACAAGAGTTTCATCAAATCAATATATCTATTTGAATACTGACTGTAAGCAAAGCCCTATGCTAGGCCTTTGATAACACAAAGAAGCAGAAAACAAGGATTTAGTCTTCAATGGTTTAAAATCTCCTAGGGAAGACAAGACAAATAAATACAAAGCTAAATAAAAATAAAAGATTTAAATTAGTTACTACTGGTACTTATGTATTATATTACAAATAGTAATACAAAATTGCCAGATGGCTTATACAGAAAATAACTAAAAGATTAAGGCTGAGACAATCAGAGACAACTGCATGTGAATGTCAGTACAATACTTAGTTAAGTTCACAGTCTCATGAATGGGAACCAAAGATCCTCCCTTCAGTTATGCTCCCTAGGAAGGTTTTAAAAACTAAAACTAGCCAAGGATGTGATGCAGAGCTGATGTTCATTTAAAACCTTCTTTTATCTTCCTCTTTCTCTGCCTATATATGATATTATAATATAAACCCTCCTCTATCACTACCAGAAATGCTTTAAACACTGCATTTTTAAGAAGAACAAACTAGCTATTATACTATATTCTTACCTTAAGATTACAGCTAAAAGTTTAGAAAGAGTGAATCTATCTCCACTGTTACTTGGAAACATTGCAGCAAGGATTAAGGTAAAAAGTCCTGTGGAAAGAAAAAGATTTAAAGAAAGATACATTCGCTTAAATAAATACTGTTAAAATTATTTATTATCAACTTGATTGTTTAAATAAGTAAATTACTTATTACCTAACTTTTAAATCTTGTCATTTTTAAATGACTAAGAATACGACTACAGTTACCTAGGCTGAAATGTTCAAAGACCATACAAGGAAACAGTCTCCAAATTAAACTGTTTATCTCACCAGTACAGATCAAGTACAGTCCTATTTATTTTAAAACTACTAAGAGAGTTAATCTCAGCATTCACAGTAATATTCTGACCTCATCATAATCAAGTATGTGTGCTATAGTTATTTTTACAGCTCAAAAATACTTTTTTTATCTTCTAGACCTGGAAGTTGATTCAATTTTAAAAATAAAACACCTTTCATAGAGCAAATTATAGATCTGAAATAAGCAACCACATTTAGCCAAAGGGTCGAAAAAAATATCCTTAGAAAGAATATGTGAAAGGAAAGACAGCTACAATACAAAGGGTCAGCCTATAAAACTTTATATACAATGTATTTTTGTTGCATAGAAAATACTGTAAAGCATTAGAAGGAATATAAACAGTACAAGGCTATGGTACTAAACTTTAAGATTAAGTAATAGTTATAATACATTAATATATGTTAAAAAGAATGAAATAATTTATAACAAGATAAAAATATTTATATGTACACATATATATCAGAAATAGGCCTCAAGTTATAATACAGATAAGACAAATTTCTTACCAGAAGTTGAGGACAAAATATTAACTATAGCAACTTGTGTGTCTGAAAGTGCTTCTTGATATGAGAAATTTGCCAAAAACCACTGAAGAAACAGAAAATAATGAAACCTAATAAATTACTTATTTGTATTTGTTATTATAATTTATAGTTCCCTCCTTCTTTTCTCCTGCTAAATACTATTATAAGAAGTTTTAAATTTTGTTTTGCATTGAAAAATCACAGGCCTAAAAAGAAGACACACATTTATATCAGACCAAAAATCTTTGCTATCCAATTTTCTTAAGAAATGAACAAATTGGTTAAAAATTAGCACTCTTCAGGCTTCTTTTTAAAAATTAGGATAAATTTAATATCAAATCAACATTGAAATTTGATTTATCTAAGCACTGATAGTATTAAATTTATCTAAATCAAATTTAAGAGAAATCAATTGAACAGGTGATGCTTAAGGAGATGGAACTGGCCAGACTAATACAGACAAAGGCTGTATTCACTTTGGAAATTTTAGAATGTCCAAGAATACTGTGAATTTACTGGCTAACTGTGATTGTTTCTGTGATTCTCAGTTTTGAGACATAACACCAAAACTGGAGGTTTTCCAGTTATGGGAATTTTTTTCCCCTTCTTTCTTCCCTTTTGCTCATCTAAGCTAGGGTATCTTTATATTCCCAACCCTGGGCCCACTTTGATTTAGAGAATAAGAAATAAGGCCTCTTTTGACGAAGCCTGATGTTTGTGTGTATGTGCATACAAAGTTATTTTCACTGCCATCAGATATTCTAATGCAATTTACAACAACTTATCTATTTTCTGTTGGTGGACATTTTTTTGACTATTCCAAACAATGCTACCAAGAACATTTTAGCATATGCCTCCTGGGACACATGTGCATGAGTGTCCCTAACGTAGCATACATTAAGAAGCAGATTGTTGGTCTAAGTAAATTAACTGCTTGTCTACCTGTTTTCTGTTGCTTAAACAGATGGACTGGATAATCATGTTCTGCTGGAGAATGATTTGTCTCTGTTAAGGGAGGGACATCTCCTGATCTCTTTCAGAACTTTTAGTTAAGTGAGTGGTATGATTATCAGCGTTTATATTTCAAAGAAGCAGTATAGACACATGATTTTAGCACACTGCTAGGAAGCAGCAGATGGTTGAGAGCCTAGAAGTCTCCATTCAGTCTACACTGTAAGCTAAAGCCAGACTGAAAGCACAGCAGAGACTCTGATTCCATCTGTAGTCTTCTGACATCCTAATTTCACTTGACTATCTAAATAAAAAATGAGGTTAGCAAATGGCAGGATGAGCAATATCAAATATATATTGCAATAGGAGCCACAACTGCTTGCAGTTGATGCAGTAAACAAGAAGCAGAAGATTCTGCCCTTTAATTATCTTTTGGAGATTTTCTGCAAGAATAGGTAATGCTTATCAGGTGATAATTAGCTTTCTTGACCTACTTTCCTTACCATTTTAATACTTAAATACTGTGCTCACTTTCCAAACAATCTCACTGCTCTCTGCTAATGCAAGATAAAGAAATAAAATAAGACCATTTAGATGGTAGGAATGCAAAGATTCTAACTACTCATCATTAGCTATGAACTCTTTCCAGAAAAATCTTCCCACTCTCCAGTTCTCCCCAAATTCCATTCTCTGGCTCTCAAACTCAAGGCAGCCTCATCACAAAGTCAGACCATCTCAATTACCCTCAGTAAAAATTATTTTTACAATGTTTCTCTTCATTATTTCAGAGTTGAGGACAACCACTTACTAATAATTGAGCTATCACAAATAATTTATATAATACTTCATTATTTCATGAGTGGTAATTGATTTTAAAACTAGCGTAAAAGCCTGTGAGACCTAAATTGTACTTTACAGAAAAAAACTGTAACACCATAAGCCCTAATGAGACAAAATAATTAAAGGAGGGCTGGCAAATACAGTAATTATTAACTCCTTTTGAACTGCAATGTCCAATACACTAGCCACTAGCCACATGTCACTATTAAGCAAATGAAATATGGCTAGCTTGAATTGAAATGTTTAGAAATTGAAATAAAAACAGAAAATGAAATGAAATAGAAAAAAATATTTAAAAACTGAAATGTTTAGAAGATTTTAGTACAAAAAAAAGAATGCAAACTATCTCATCAATCATCTTTATATCAAGAGTATGTTCAAGTGTTTTATATACATAAAGTGGATTAAATAAAAATATAGTATTAAAATTAACTTTACTTATGTGGTATGGATGGACCTAGAGTCTGTCACACAGAGTGAAGTAACTCACAAAGAGAAAAAGAAGTATCATATATTAACGAATATATATGGAATTTAGAAAAATGGTACCAATGAACCTATTGGCAGGGTAGAAACTGAGATGCAGACTTAGAGAGAGGACCTGAGGACACAGTGGGGAGGGGAGAGCGGGACGAAGTGGGAGGTTAGGATTGACATACATACACTACCATGTGGAAAACATAGCTAGTGGGAAGTTGCTATATAGCACACGGATCTCAGCTCAGTGCTGTGATGACCTAAAGAAGTGGGATGGAGCGGGTGGGAGGGAGGCTCAAGAGAGAAGGGATATATGTATACATATAGCTGATTCACTCTGCACAGCAGAAACTAACACAATGTTGTAAAATAATTATACTCCAAAAAAAGAAAAACAAAGAATTAATTAAGGCCTATAAAGCGTTTCAAAGGCCAAAGATGAAAGACATCATACTAAGTACAAAGCCTCATTATGGGCCCTGCAGTTGATGGAATACAAAAACTCATTTATGGTTGGCAAAATTCTAAAACAGCTAAATTTTCAAATAATTCTCAAATAAAGATACAAGAAAAAAAATAACTTTCTCTTTTTTTAATGTGGCTACTAGAAAATTTAAAAATACATATATGACCTATATTTGAGGCTCACATTATATTTCTACTGAATAGCACTGCTCTAGACCTCAACTAAGCTTATCACTCTATTGAGTCAGGTTTCTAAAAAGTTGAATTCCTGGACTGTACTACTCTGACTTCCTATAGAAATGCCTTTACTAAAGATTAACATAGCTCCCTGCTCTTATATTAATAATGTACTTAATACTGATTTTTCTTTTTTTTTTAATTTTATTTTATTTTTAAACTTTACATAATTGTATTAGTTTTGCCAAATATCAAAATGAATCCGCCACAGGTATACATGTGTTCCCCATCCTAAACCCTACTCCCTCCTCCCTCCCCATACCATCCCTCTGGGTCGTCCCACTGCACTAGCCCCAAGCATCCAGTATCGTGCATCGAACCTGGACTGGCTTCTCATTTCATACATGATATTTTACATGTTTCAAAGACTATTAAAAGTGGAAGCAATCCAAGTGTATATCAGTGGATGAACAGATAAACAAAATGTGGTATATACACAGAATGGACTATTATACAGCCTTAAAAAGAAAAATATTCTGAACATGATACAAATATAAACCCTGAAGAACAAGAATAATTTATTAAATTATGAAGTGAAATAAGTCAGTCACAAGAGGAAAAATGTTGTATAATTCTATCTAAATAAAGTACTCAGAGCAGTTAAGCTCACAGAGACAAAAAATAAAATGGTAGCTGTCAGCAACTAAGGCAGGTGGGAAAGGGAAATTATCATTTAATGGGTATAGAGTTTCAGTTTTGCAACATGAAAAAAGTTCTCCTGACAGGCACTGGAGATGTTTGCAAAACAGTGTGAATGTATTTAATGCCACTGACTTGTACACTTAAAAATAATTAAAACAGTAAGCTTTGTGATATGTATATTTTACTTCAATCTTTCTAAAAGGTTATTATCTGCACATATCTACCTGTAAATCTGCTATACAGAACAATACCTTGCTGCTGCTGCTAAGTCGCTTCAGTCGTGTCCGACTCTGTGCGACCCCATAGACGGCAGCCCACCAGGCTCCCCCGTCCCTGGGATTCTCCAGGCAAGAACACTGGAGTGGGTTACCGTTTCCTTCTCCAATGCATGAAAGTGGAAAGTGAAAGTGAAGTCGCTCAATCATGTCCGACTCTGTGTCACCCTGTAGACGGCAGCCTACCAGGCTCCTCTGTCCATGGGATTTTCCAGGCAAAAGTCTGGAGTGGGGTCCTATTGCCTTCTCGAACAATGTCTTACTGCCTATGAAATTTATTCTCTCAGTTTTGAGTTGGGAAAAGTTAACTTTATCAATAAAGAGAAGTACTTCTTTTTAATAGACAAAAAGCTACGTACATCAGAAAGGTCTCCATCTTTCCTTCCTGTCAAACTGCCTAGAGATAAATTGTGTGCTTTCTTTTAGTGGAAGTTCCTGACATAATCAACGCATTCCACAGTCAGTTTGCCCCCTATACAGACATTATATGTTTAATCTGGTTCTTATCTCTCGCCTCCTTTTAAACTTTTACTATATAGATTCTTTGCGTTTCACCTCATGTCTCCTTTAAAAGTTAAAGAGATAAAATTAATTAATTTTAGTCTTGCTTTACACATTTAAAACAAGGTAATGGAAATCATAATAGCATAATCTAAATACATGAGCCTTTAAGTTAACCTTATTACATATGTAGTTACCATATTACAACTCCCAAAGATTCTTTGATTTTCATTCCTGAATATATTAATCAAGGTATCACTAAAACAGAGGTTATTCAGGCAGAGGATGGTGAAAAATTGGCTATGCCGTATATATGAAGCAAAACTGTAATGTAAAAAAAAAAATCTAATAATCAGGCTAATAATATTGACATTAGCACTGCATCATTACCTAATTTTTTTAAATGCTCAGTATATATTTAAATCCTAAAGGTTCATACAAAACAACCTTGGAATAGGTTGAGTATTAAAATTCATTTTTAAATTGTAAATCAGAGTTTTTACTTACTCAGACAAGTTGTCTAATCCAAGATTAGCCTAAAATAATATTTTATTTGCTAAATGAATTTTTTATGTGAAACACTAAGCATATTTTTTGGTTTCTAAATCAAAATAATTGAGAAGCTATAATAAAATATTCTGAAAAAATGTTTACTATAAATACTAGTAATATTTTGACCACATTTATATGGCTTCCCAGGTGACACTAGTGGTAAAGAACCTGCCTGTCAATGCGGTAGATATAAAAGACCCGGGTTCAATCCTGGGTTGGGAAGATCCCCTGGAGGAGGAAATAGCAACCCACTCCAGTATTCTTGCCTGGAGAATCCCATGGACAGAGGAGCCTGGTGGGCTATAGTCCATAAGTTCGCAAAGAATCAGACACAACTGACATGACAGCACACATACGAATTTTAAGTAAAACTACAAAAGCAATTATTTGAAGAAATCAATGCAGTCAATGCAAACTCTTATCTGGATATTTACTAGCATTTGTATTAATATATATCATAGTATAAAATAACTATTTATTATCCAAATTCTAAATATATATGAGTAGTTGTAGTGTACAGTATTTATTACATTCTTTCACATATGACTAGTAATTATTAACTTTAATACTCTAATTTCCCTCTGATGACAGATAACAGAGTTTAGAGTCATGATTAAGCAACCTAAATTGTCTTACACTTCCATAGTATATTGTTGGTATGTATACTGTCTTAAAATTCAAATTCCAAACATATAATAAAGAGAAGACTTACCACAAAGCAAAAAAAAAAGCTAATTTTTGCTACTTGAGTTGCCGTAAGTTTCCCCACAGTTTTGAGTAAGGATTCTTGTTCTTTCACAGTAGGATATGACATGCGAGACAACTTAGCTTCCAATGCATGGCTTGATGGAAGTTGTCGAATCTCCATAATATTACTAAATCTTACACGAGACTTTTTGGGAACTTAAAAGGAAAAATATAGTACAAAATCATTAAACATTTCCCCTCACACCCAACAAAAGTTAAAAGTTTTAATATAATGATAAATGCATATAATTTATCTATGATCACGTTTGAATAGTCAAAAAAAAAGTTACATTATTATATGGGACAGCTCTGCTTATTGAAAAGAGTTTGCAAGAAAAAATGTTTCCATTTATGAAACATTTTGATGATTTTAAAATGAGACCAATATTCAAATAAAGTTTCTTCAACTGTATACATGCACAACTGCCTGATTCAGGATATAGTATGAATATTATTTTAGCATTTATATTGTTCAGTCACAAAGTCATGTCCAATTCTGTGCAACCCCATGGACTGCAGCATGCCAGGCCTGCCTGTTCCTCACCATCTCCCAGAGTTTGCTCAAGTTCATGTCCAGTGAATCGGTGATGCCATCCAACCATCTTGTCCTCTGTGGCCCTCTCCTCCTGCCTTCAACCTTGCCCAGCATCAAGGTCTTTTCCAATGAGTTGGTTCTTCACATCAGGTGGCCAGAGTATTGGAGTTTCAGCTTCATCATCAGTCCTTCCAATGAATACTCAGGACTGATTCCCTTTAGGATTAACTGGTTTGATCTCCTTGCAGTCCAAAGGATTCTCAAGAGTCTTCTCCAACACCACAGTTCAAAAGCTTCAATTCTTTCACACGCAGCCTTCTTTTTGGCCCAACTCTCACATCCATACATGACTACTGGAAAAAACATAGCTTTGACTAGGACCTTTGTCAGTAAAGTAATGAGTTTAGAGCTCAAAAAAAAGGAAATCTGTCACTGCTTCCATCTTTTCCCCTTCTATTTGCCGTGAAGTGATGGGACAAGATGCCATGATCTTAACATTTTTAATACTGAGTTTTAAGCCAGCTTTTTCACTCTCCTCTTTCACCCTCACCAAGAGGTTCTTCAGTTCCTCTTCGCTTTCTGCCATTGGAGTGGTATCATCTGCATATCTGAGTTTGTTATTTCTCCCAGCAATCTTGATTTCAGCTTGTAACTCATCCAGCCCGGCATTTATAGTAAAAGCTTATTTGGATTTTTTCTCATAGATATTCAATTTATGAGAATTATTTTCCTAGTCAAGCATGCAGAACATTCTTCTACAGTTCCACTACTTGCAAGAGAATATCATAGATAAGTTCTTCACTTTACACTGAAGCTGGCTTTCCTTATCACATTCACAACTAGCAAAACTCCTGTAATTCGCTATCAACGTCTTTGATAGCCTGGTTGCAGAAAACATTGTTGATTAAAAAATAAATCTATGTTTACAGTAACACCATAGAGATTTCTGGTATTTGGAAGCTATTTCCATTGAATTAATGAAAACTTCCAGTCAAACTACCAGACAACTACAGGTTGAACCAATACCACATGGAATAGGCAACCCACAGAACCACTTAATTTTGGAATGGCTTGAATGAAAAGCTAAAATTTTCATCCATTTCTAAGTTATGAAATTCTAAGTTTTGCTTACTTTTTTCAGTATCAATGTTTGTGTTCTCAGGTTTTTCACTTGGAAGATCATGAAATTTCACAGGAACATATAGAGGCTCACTCTGGAATGCAGCAAAAACAGAAACAAATATAAACAGCAAGTATAATATCTGATACACTGGCTAAATTTAAGTGAATGGTTTATAGACACAGATACCACCCAAAGAGAGCCTTTCACCACAATGCTTATACAGCATAATTTTCCCAAAATGCATTTTCAAGACTTAAAAAGGAAACTCAAATGATCCACTCAGGTACAAAGACAGAAAGAATAAGTTTAAAGTTTAGAAATGTAATCGGACAGCACTGGCACATTATGATATTTAACATTTAAAAATCATAAAAACAGACCTCTCTCAGCTAATAGATTATCTCCCATTCCTTTTCATTCATTCTTTTAAGATATATATATTGAGTGTCTACTATGTCAGGTACTGTTCTAGGTCCTGGGGATGTAACAGTGAATAGAAACAAAATCTCTGTTCTTAATGATCAGTCAGTCTAATGGGGAAGGCAGACAATGAACAGATAATCACATGTATAATATGTACACAAATTTGCCAAATTGTTTCCCCTTACTACTTGAGTCACCTAAAACCAAAAATTCCTAAAAATCTGAACTAGATTAACAGATAGAAAAATAGCTTCCTCTTATCAGTTCTTACTTCTCATGTCCAGAGCAGGTAAACTTACATTTCTCATTAGTCCTCACAACAACTTTATAAAATGGAATTTTAAAGGAACTTTTCTAGAAGTTGAGATATAAAATAATTGAGTGGTAGACAACAGAATTAAATTCAGGTTTGTCTAACCATGCTCTAAAGATCTACATTTTTCAGTTCAGTTCAATTCAGTCGCTCAGTCGTATCCGACTCATTGCGACCCCATGAATTGCAGCAGGCCAGGCCTCCCTGTCCATCACCAACTCCCAGAGTTCACCCAAACTCATGTCCATTGAGTCGGTGATGCCATCCAACCATCTCATCCTCTGTCGTCCCCTTCTGCTCCTGCCCCCAATACCTCCCAGCATCAGGGTCTTTTCCAATGAGTCAGCTCTTCGCATCAGGTGGCCAAAGGATTGGAGTCTCAGCTTCAACATCAGTCCTTCCAATTAACACCCAGGACTGATCTCCTTTAGGATGGACTGGTTGGATCTCCTTGCAGTCCAAGGGACTCTCAAGAGTCCTCTCCAACACCACAGTTCAAAAGCATCAATTCTTCAGCACTCAGCTTTCTTTCTACATTTTAAGTGGTTCTAAACACCTCAACTGTTTTTGCAAATGTTTCTCAGATGATCTGTATTCAAGGTACAATTCTCCAAAGACAGTTTCTTAAATCAACATAAAATATTTTTTATTTTTATTTAACTCCTGATACAGATTCTGTCAATTAAAACTATTCAGTAAATGAAGAGATAACAGGATTTGGAAATAGAGTCTCTTTGACTAGCATTTGACCTAAAACAATTTGACATGTACATCTTACAGATAACAGCAAAACTTAGCAAAATAGTAGGGCTTCCCAGGTGGCACAGTGGTAAAGAATTCATCTGCAATATTGCAATGCAAGAGACGCAAGAGACGGGGTTTGATCCCTTGGTCGGGAAGACCAATTCACTCCAGTATTCTTGCCTGGAAAATCCCATGGACAGAGGAGCCTGGAGGGCTCTACAATTCATGGGTCCTATAGTTCATGGGGTCCCAAGAGTCAGATGTGACTGAGCACAGCACAGCAGCAGTAGAAGAGTAGGTTGCCATTTCAACTCTTGTCTTCTACACTGACAGAGACAACTGATATTAGTCTTGTGTTTTCTTCCCCTAGTTTTCTTTTTGCTGTTATTTTGTGTTTTGTTTTGTTTTTTGCTGCGCTGCACAGCTTTGTGATATCTTAGTTCCCTGATCATGGATCAAACACATACCCTCAGTAGTAAAAGCACAGGATCCTAACCACTCGACCATCAGGGAATTCCCAATGACTAGTCTTGTTGACACTAAAGATCCGAGAGAGAAAAGACATGACACTTTCTCTAAGTTTAACAAAGCCTACACTGTGCCGAATAACCTATCTTGCAAGCAACCGTAGTTCTAAGAGCCAGATGAACTAAAAAACAGTCAATAAGGTCACCTATAGTGCTTCATTAATTGGTACTAAATTTTAGAGTAACTTTAAAATCTTTCTCAAATAGAATACCACACTTGAAATGATACATTTTAAATACATAACTTAGTAATGATCTAAAAAGAGTATTCTTACATACTGTCTCCAACAAGATTAAATAGAGTGACTATGTTAATTCCTTTGTAAGCTTGTTTATTATCTGTCTCTCTCCCTTCCTCAAACACACACTGGAGCATAAGCTATATTTCAAGAGTCTAGAAGAAGTATTTAATATATTAAGTGCTCTTAAAAATTTGTGAAATGAATACACAATCTGCTTATAGAGTCTGTTTCAAGTAAATGCATTTGCTTCTAAGTGATAAAATATAACAAACATGATGTGACAAAGCTGGTAAGAAACAAAGGACTTCCTTTTCTCTTTTCACTCCTTAACTAATTTCCTCTTCCCTTCTCCCCTTAGAGGTGGCTGAATTGCTTGCTTCTAGGCCCCAGGTACCGCTAAGGAAAGAAAGTACCAAAAAAAAAAAAAAAAAAAGAAAGTACCAAATTACAACTCTTGTGGAGAGCACCTAACATGGAGATACAACTATCTTAACATAGCTGTGGTGCTATCAAAGCTATTTCAGTCCTTCCCACCACGGTCAACTCCACCCAGTCTCTCCCTGACCAGAAAAGAAACACTTACCAAAGAACTATTCATAGTTGTATCTGTTGTGCAAGCAGCAAAGTACCCTTCAGCATCTGCAAACTACAAATTATGAGACATAAAGTTCGATTAAACTCATGTTACAAACTAGAACTGATGTGAGTCACAGCTCAAATCAGTAAGGAAGAGTCAATGTAGAAAAATGGACAAGATATGGACAACTCACAGAAAAATTCTACTATGCAACAAATACATGAAAAAAGTAACCAAAAACATGCAAATTAAACAAGATACCACTGCCTACCTACCCTAATGGCAAATGATTAGGGTTCTGCTGACAGTTCAATCTTATACACTGCTACCAGACATCAATCAGGTGAAACTACTACAGATGCTAATTTAGTGAAAGGAATCAAAAGCCATAAAATGACACTGGTGTTTTACCCAGCAATTATGCTTTTAGGAATTCAGCCTAACTAAATAACTACATATGAATACAAAGGCATTCCTATTTATTCACAACAAAAGAGAAGGTGAAAACACTCTAAAAATTGTTAGTTAAATAAAATAGGAAACAATGATAACAAATGTTTATTTGTCTGGAAAAATATTCACGATATGGTAAATGAAAAATCAAGTCAGGTTAGAAAGCAATATATATAGACCAAACCTATTTCTGCTATAAATCTTTTTTAATATATATACATATAAATAGATATCTACGGATAGTATCAAATATTTATAGTGGTCTTAGAATGGTAAGAGTACGAATAGATTATTCTTATTCTTCCTGTTAACATAATTTGTCTCCAACAATGAACTTTACTACTGCAATTAAAAAATACTTAACACTGAAAAATGTTCCAACAATGTTAAGTTTCATAAAAAGTTGTTTGTGATATACTATCAAGCACAAAAAGCAAGTAATAAAACAGGATGTAACAGAATAATTTCATTCTTATAAAAAGTGAAACAAAAATACACACATGTAAAAGAATGGTAGTACATATGCCAAAATAGTGTCAGAGATTATTCCTTGAATGGTAGAATTTATTATTTTCTTTGTTTTGTTCCTCTATATCTTTAAAATTTTCAACAATGTACATGTATTAATACACATGTAACATATTCCTACATGTAATACTACAATGAATGTGCATTTCTATAATGTATACATCTTAACTTTTACAAAGTAAAAACTACTCATATTCATAATTTTGGTAAGTTTTTGTGCACAGGAGTATAATTTCCAGTCTTTACCTCAAAAATTACTGAAAAGCCCGATAAAAATCTAAAAAGTTCATTTCTCAGGAATGCATTCATTAGCTAAGACAAGAAATAATATTGTTTTAATTCACAAAAAGTAGTACACATAAAAGAAAAGGATTTATGGAAACAGAAAATAAAACATAGGTTACCAGAAGCTGGGGGAAGGAAAGAATGGGCATTCAAGCAGAGTTTCTGCTTGGGATGACAAAAAAGTTCTGGAGATGGATAGTGGTAATGGTTATACAGAAAAACAAATGTACTTAATTCCACTGAACTACACATTTTAAAATGGTTAAAATAGTAAATTTTATGTTATATATATTTGAATACAATAAAAATAGGGTAAAAGAAAAAAATGATTAAAATGGTAAATATGATGTTATGTATATGTTACCAAAATTTTAAAAAGAAAGAGAGGGATAGAGAATCTAAAAACAAAAGAAAAAGAAAAGAATTAATGTAAGAGATAGTTTTATATTCTTTATTATCAAAAATTGAGTTTCCACTACAAGGAAAATATAACACTATATAAACTGTCATTTTTTCCCAACACTTAAAAAGAAGCATGTATGTCACATTAATGAAAGAATATAATTTGATTAGCCAAACATCTGAAAAATGCTCTGAAATATGTTATTTTCATTTTAACATACAAACTTTGAATTATTTTCTTCTATAATCAACTAATTAGATGATATTCACCTGGTCTGCAAATGACCAAAACTCTAGATACTTTTCTTATCCCTTCTCTTCCATTATTTTCTCCACATGTTCTGAACTGAACTGAAATAATATTTAACAACTCAGAGGATATCACAAGGTAAGCGAAAGAAACTGATTATGTACCTTTGATCTTTCACAAAATATTCTGATGCCAAGCTGATTAGAAAAAATTTTAAAGTATCAACAAAAGTAGGTTTTTCATATATCATACTATTTTCATTCATTTAACTGAACAACTTAAAATCTGACATCTTTCAAGAAACTGGTACTTTGAAAAATTGAAAACCCCCTCTCCAACAAACACTTGAAATTTAAAACTTACAAAAGTAGCATGCTTTCCTCGAAATCCTCTTGTGCACTGTTGTCTCCAAGGCTTCCAAACTATAAAGCCCAAAAGGTACAGAACGAACATAGACGTTTTTGCAAAGGTGCTGAAGAATGGTTTGTTGTACTGAGTAAAAACATACTGTGGAGGAAAACAGTTACATAAACTGAGACAAACCTCATTACTCATTTCCAATAAAATAAGATTATTACATGATTTTTAACTCTTTGGAAAGATTTTTAACTTTTGGAAAGATCAAAAGAGACTACAAAAATATTTTTAATTCATTTCTGAATATTGTCTTTTTCTTATATGCCAAGCATAATATTTCTAAACAACTTGCAAAAAAAAGTTTTTAGTTTGCACTGAAAACCTACTATGCAACAGTATCTATATTAGGGACTAAGGCAAAGTAAGACAGGCTTTCCTGAGAGGAGATAAAAAGATCCAGATTTTATATATAGATAGATATAGATAAGAAGAATACACAGTGTAATATGCTAATACCATGACAGTGGGGTACAGGGTACCCAGGGAATACCAAAGAAAGATCATTCTGAAGGTTATAGAAATTTTCCAAAAGAAGCTATTCTTGATCCATATCTGAAAGGCTAAATAATAGCCCAAACAGAGGAAATAGCACAAAGAAAGCCAATGAAAAAGTATGGGCTATTAAGAAAACTGCATGAAGTTTAAAATTATTAGGAAGTTATAAAAAAAAAAACCCTGCAATTATCATTTTTGTTTGATTTTTTTAAAAGTATAGTTGATTTACAATGCTGTCTTAGTTTCAGGTGTACAGCAAGACGATTCAGTTGTATGTGTGTGTGTGTGTGTGTGTGTGTGTGTATACACTACCTATTTTTTCAGATTCTTTTCCATTTTAAGTTATTACATGGTATTGAATATAGTTCCCTGCACTACATAGGATATCCTTGTTATCATCATTTAAATTGAAAATATCAGCAAGAACTCATAATTTTTATTTCAAAAAAAAAAATCTTAAAGACAATCTCTTTAACAAGTGGTGCTAGGAAAACGGGTCAACCACTTGTAAAAGAATGAAACTAGAACACTTTCTAACACCATACACAAAAATAAACTCAAAATGGAGTAAAGATCTAAACATAAGACCAGAAACTATAAAACTCCTAGAGGAAAACATAGACAAAACACTCTCCAACATACATCACAGCAGGATCCCCTATGACCCACCTCCCAGAATATTGGAAATAAAAGCAAAAATAAACAAATGGGACCTAATTAAACTTAAAAGCTTCTCCACAACAAAGGAAACTATAAGCAAGGAGAAAAGACAGCCTTCAGACTGGGAGAAAATAATAGCAAATGAAGCAACTGACAAACAACTTTTCTCAAAAATATACAAGCAACTCCTGCAGCTCAATTCCAGAAAAATAAATGACCCGATCAAAAAATGGGCCAAAGAACTAAATAGACATTTCTCCAAAGAAGACATACAGATGGCTAACAAACACATGAAAAGATGCTCAACATCACTCATTATCAGAGAAATGCAAATCAAAACCACAATGAGGTACCATTTCACGCCAGTCAGAATGGCTGCTATCCAAAAGTCTACAAGCAATAAATGCTGGAGAGGGTGTGGAGAAAAGGGAACCCTCTTACACTGTTGGTGGGAATGCAAACTAGTATGGCCACTATGGAAAACAGTGTGGAGATTCCTTAAAAAACCGGAAATAGAACTGCCTTATGACCGAACAATCCCACTGCTGGGCATACACACTGAGGAAACCAGAATTGAAAGAGACACATGTACCCCACTGTTCATCGCAGCACTGTTTATAATAGCCAGGACATGGAAGCAACCTAGATATCCATCAGCAGATGAATGGATAAGAAAGCTGTGGTACACATACACAATGGAGTATTAGTCAGCCATTAAAAAGAATACATTTGAATCAGTTCTAATGAGGTGGATGAAACTGGAGCTGATTATACAGAGTGAAGTAAGCCAGAAAGAAAAACACCAATACAGTATACTAATGCATATATATGGAATTTAGAAAGATGGTAACAATAACCCTGTATACAAGACAGCAAAAGAGACACTGATGTATAGAAGTCTTTTGGACTCTGTGGGAGAGGGAGAGGGTGGGATGATTTGGGAGAATGGCACTGAAACATGTATAATACCATATATGAAACAAGTCACCAGTCCAGGTTCGATGCATGATACTGGATGCTTGGGGCTGGTGCACTGGGACGACCCAGAGGGATGGTACGGGGAGGGAGGAGGGAGGAGGGTTCAGGATGGTGAACACATGTATACCTGTGGCGGATTCATGCTGGTATATGGCAAAACCAATACAATATTGTAAAGTTAAAAAATAAAAAAAAAGGAATAAAAACAAATGAACAAAAAAAAATCCTAGTTATGTGCATTGAAAGCCCTAGAAAAAAATAACCCATAAGGAATGAGCACCACAAGAATCCAGATGATAATCTGTACCACTTTGAAAACAAAAAAACCATTGATCCTTGAAGAAAGGGTCAAATCCAAGGCAGGAATGTATGACATAAGTCTAGGACATTTTGTGTCAAAAGGCAAACAGGATGGGGTCCTACTGAAAAAAGACACTAGAGACAATTTAAAGGTGCTCTCACTGGCCAAAGATAGGGCAGTTTAAGCATCAAAGGGATAATAAGCACAATCCTATTTCTTTTTTAAAATTTAAATTTATTTATTTTTAATTGGAGGATAATTGCTTTACAATATTGTAATGGTTTCTGCCATATATTAACATGAATCAGCCATAGGTACATATGTATGTACCCACCCCCTTGAGCCTCCCTCCCACCTCTCACCCCATCCAATCCATTAAGTTGTCACAAAGCAGTGGATTTGAGCTCCCTGTGTCATATAGCAAATACAGCAAATTTCCATTGGCTATCTAATTTTACATAAAATAATTAATAACCACAATTGTTTAAAACACATCAAACATACAAAAATCCCTAAATGTATAATGATATACAAAAAATGCTCAATGATTATTTCTGGAAGTTGCTAGGTAACATTAATTTAAAATGAATAAAGAAAAGGAATAAAGATGTATCCAAACTTTCCCATATGAACCATGTTTCAGGATAACCAAACAGTAGTTGCAGAAAAGTTCTCCTTAAAGAATTTCAACTAATAAATGCAGAAGGAATGATCCTTAGAAAAATCAACATTTTATAACCTCTAGTGAAATACTCTCTCCAGTACTCTTGCCTGGAAAATCCCATGGACGGAGGAGCCTGGTAGGCAGTCCATGGGGTCGCTAGGAGTCGGACACGACTGAGCAACTTCACTTTCACTTTTCACTTTCATGAATTGGAGAAGGAAATGGCAACCCATTTCAGTGTTCTTGCCTGGAGAATCCCAGGGACGGGGGAGCCCGGTGGGCTGCCATCTATGGGGTCACACAGGGTCAGACACGACTGAAGCAACTTAGCAGCAGTAGCAGCAGCAGCAGTGAAATACTCTATCTGGACAATAATCATATGGATATTCAACAACTACATAAAGACTGATGAGGAACTTACAGTGCTCAAATTGGCATCATTCAAAGTAAGACTTGTAGCCATTACCAGCCTCATGCTATGATGTCAAAGGAAGTAACCAACACAATAAATAAAAACTAAACTATTTGAAACTAAAATAAAATTTTAAAGATAAGCGTATTTCCCTATCAACATTAAACAGATTTCTTTGTAGTTAAACTACAGAATGCTAATCTTAAAAAAAAAAAAAAAAGTTTGTAGAAGAGTGAAAAATCAATGGCCTAATGTATTCCAGAGTCTAACTCCAAAAAGGCTAAAAATTTATTCATCAGATACAATCCAATGTCAACTATTTACTTAGCTACCACGTGGGATGACCAGCAGTATCGCACTGCTTCCTTTGACATTTAAATTCATTTTATAAATGCTAGTCTTCCTTTTGCCTTAATATAGCAACATGTAAGTTGAAACAGTAATTTCTGAAAATGAATTTTTGCAGGGATCGTTAACTAAAGTGAATTAAGTACCTATACAAGTTGAAAGAAAAACTAGCTTGTGAACTCAAAATACCACATTACTACCAACAGGTCATCAATAAAAACAAAATAAAATTTAATTAAAGGCAATCACCCTATACATGTATTTCACAAGAACATTTAAATCAGCAAACACATAAATGTCCATGCACCAATGTATGTGTACAATAGTGACCATACATGAAAACTCGGATCACTTTCACTCATTTGTCCAAAAGTATTTTCACTTTCTACTAAATGGTGACTCCTGTATGGCTGTTCCACTAGAAAATAGTATTTATAAAAAAAGAAATAAATTTAGAGAAAAAAAAAACACCAAAAACCCACAAATATTAAGAAAATAGGCATGTATCTCATTTTCTACATAACCTCCTTCTAGGGATTTAAGAAAACTGAATGAAACAATAAAAACAGTATCCTTTCAGCTTCAACTTGAATTGATACTCGTTTGTTATAAAAGAAAATTTAACAATATTCAAAATACCACTTAAGTGGGCATGAGAGACAGTAATGGCTAGAGATAAATATAACGATATTTCAATAACACAGCATCATTCCTAGATAAGGCTTACATACCGAAGTAAGTTCTGAGGATGCAACCCATATCACATCAACAAGTAGGAGAATAACAATCCCAAGAGCCATTCGCTTCCGCTGAGTGAAACCACTGCTCTGGGAATTCATTCGGTTCATGATAAACACACACACCATTTGCAGTCTGTTTTTAGAAAAACACAGATTACATTAGAAAGGATCTTTAAAAAATAACCATATAAAAATGAGAATATAAGTACAACAGAAGTATGACATTTGTTAAGCTAATGTTCAAAGTCACACAGTTTTTGTTTTTTTAAAGTGTTGAATTTACCTTATTTTAAAGGCCTTTCTGAGATCTTGAAGAGCAATGCCTGAAAACTTAGAAGATCTGAGTCTAAACGGAGGTGAAGAACTCAGTGCACCTAAAAATCACCACAGAATAATGCTTGTGAAAACATCAACCACTCAAAATAAGACTCATAAGCTCTTTTTCACTCTTCACCTTTAAAATGAAAGCAAATGAAAGAATATCGAGTATGTGAAATATAACTGACATTTTTCTCTACACTTCTGTTATCTACTATACATTTCAAATTATACTCAAAGAATACGATACAAAGAAAAAAAGCAAAATTCAACAATCAGCATATTTAAGAATACTTCACTAGTGAAGAACAGCTTCATAATAGTTTCATAAAGACAGAACTGGATTCGCCGCTCTTGCTACTCTCTTCAGAGGCACCCAACCCCCGGACAGTGTCTAGACACGCGCCTGTTTCTAAGTGTCTTCTCCGTCCCAGATCTTGAGTGGACTTGGCAGATTTGAGAGGAAGCGATTTGTTTTGTGTATTGAGGGCACGTTTCCAAGCACCTCACATGGTCAAGGGAAAGGATCCTCCACGCTTCCCCCACCCACCCTTCAGTGTGTCTACTATTTCGATCCGAAATAGTCATTCAGGAGGTGGGTGGGGAAACAGCTGTTCAAGGGAATCTTCCTTTTTTCGAGGAGGGAAAAAAAGAAAGTTAAGGCAGTGACGTCTCCCCGGAGAAAGAGATTAAAGCCGTGAGGCGGCGGCGCCGGGAAGCTTCCTCAACTACCAGAGTCTAGACTGGGCTCGCGCGCCCCTGTCAGCCTCCCCCTCAATAGGTCCCCAGACACTGTGGCCATTTCGGTCAGAGCACCTCGGCTGCTACGAGAGGCTCAAGAGTGGGGCTGTTCGGGGCCCTCGGTCCCCGGCTTCGGTTCCCAGTGATTTCGCGGCCATCCTGTGCCTACTTACCTGGCCTTCCTGCCCCGGGATGGTGTCGTGGCGGCACCATGAGCGGACCCGGCCCGGACCCGCCGCCGCCCAGGGCCACGGCCGCGGCCTCGGACTCACAGAGCTCTCGCACCGCCTGTCATTGCGCTGCGCGCAGGCCTAGCCCCTGAAGCCGCGGTGGGCCTCGGGGCGACACTGCCGACGCCAACCGGCTCCACTCGGTTCGGGAGGGCTGGGGGCGGGCGAAGGTAAGGAACCGCGCAGGCAGCGATGGCCGCGGAGGCCCTGAGCTGGACCCTGGCCCCGGCCCCGCCCCCGGCCGGCCAGCCTGCCAGCCCGGCCTGCGGCCCCGCCCCTCTCTCCGGCGCAAGGGCGGTGGCGCACGGGTTTCGTCACGACTGCGCGACTGCAGGCGGCAGGAGGGTGTACGTCTAGGTTGGTTTGTCTATTGACGGGCGCTGGGCACAGAGCGAGAAGACGCCGCTGGGACGGCAGAGAGGAGATGGGAAGAAGGGAAGCAGGGCGCGGTGGAATGAGAAGAGGGAAGAAGGCGTGGGTGGTTGAAATGGAGCGAAGGACGAGAGTGGTGCCTGAGCCTCCAGATGGCCCCGCACCAAAACAAGAGCTAACAACTGCATTTGTTACAAAATTCGGTCAGGAAACTCTCAGTAGTTCTTTCTCGAGAAGAGGACGGAAGAGCAGAATGGCCTGGGAGAACTTTTGCTTTTTGGAAACTTGTATGTAAAATAGATCCCAGGTTCGGGAATTAGAAGTTCTGTCAGTAAGGCCAAACTATTTCACCTCCCTGGCCCTCAGATTACTGAAAATTAGGCATAATAATAGTACCTGCCTCGTCTATTAATTTGTATATATGCTAGGATTACTTGAGCATACAAATGTGAAGGGTTTAGATAGTTCATACAGGTAGAACACAAATGTTAATAATTATTAAATTATACAGATTTTTTAAATTAGCTTTTGAGTAGCCCATAAGAAAAAGCCTTGACCAGCGTCCTGATATGTATTTAGAAAACGAAAATGAGACCAGAAGTTTCTTCACTGGAGTTGTCTACTACCAGCGCATTTGTAACATCTTTATGAGGTGGTGTGAAGAAATTTAAGTTTTCTTTTGTAATCACAATGTAGTGCATTTCTTACCTTCTAAATTTCTCCTGTTTTATAGAAATTGAATATATTGAATTTGTTCCGTTAACTAGTAAAGCAATACCATTGAACATTTTTTGTTGACCCCGTCAATTTCTAATAAACTATCAGCATTAAGCTCCTCTAATAAATATTTAGAAAGGTATCATGCAGAATAAAAAAATCTTAACCATTTAAATTACTTAGGGGAAATTTGTTTGCAGACATTGATCAAATTATTCCAGTAGATGCTTTATTCTTGTTTCTTTAGAGTGGCAGACCCATAGTAGACTGAAAAAAAATAATAGCATTATGAATACCTTCCAGGATCTAAGAACCAGGAAAATTAGGTTGTACTTTTTTTTTTTCTGTTTTGAGATTTATTTTTTTTAATTTTATTTTATTTTTAAACTTTACAATATTGTATTAGTTTTGCCAAATATCGAAATGAATCTGCCACAGGTATACATGTGTTCCCCATCCTGAACCCTCCTCCCTCCTCCCTCCCCATACCATCCCTCTGGGTCGTCCCAGTGCACCAGCCCCAAGCATCCAGTATCCTGTCTGACCACTCTTTATTCTGTGATCTTGAGGACTATTATTCTCTCTACCTCAATTCATTAGAAATATGCTGATACTGTTACCTATTTCTTAAATAAATAATGCAAATGTAAGTACTTTGTAAATGTATATAAATTACCATTATTACCACTTATTTCCAGAGCATCTGTTAAAGGACAGTGCCTCTAGTCCTAGGTTAATCTTCCATTAACATGTTTTCCCAGCACACTCTGAGGAAAATTCCACTGGACTACTCTGAGTCAACAGACCCTGGTGTGATTTCTGTGGTGTGGCATTCTGAACTCAGGCATTTCTTTCTTGTGTCCCCACATCTTGTCCAAGGCCAAGCCCTTAGTAACTTCGAAGTCTTAGAAAGCTGCTTTCTGGTATAACTTTCACTCTTATTTCTGTGATTAATTCTTAGATGCAAGAACTTTACATTTCCCTCCCTACAAAATCCCAACTGTCTACATTTTCAAATATAAATTCCACAAGAACAAGAATTTTTGCCTTTATTATCCTCCACTATACCCTCAGCATCTAGACTAGGGCCCAACACAGAAGAGTGGTCAATGTCTTGAATGAACTGGAACATGTCGCTGTCTCTTGACATTTTAAAGCCTATTTTCTTCCTCATATCTTCATTTTTGTTGGTACCACTATTTTTGTAGTCTCACAGTCTTAAAAGATTGATTTTTCATTTTTATTAAATTCCTTTTTACTCTTCAAAGTTGATCACTCTTTAAGTCCTTTTGAAATCTCTCAGTAGTAGACCCTTAAAATTCATGTTATTAAGTCCGATATCTTAAAAAAAAGTTACCTAAAATATAGAGAATATAATTTCCTCAGTAATTACATGTGTCACAATATGAATATGAAGGTAAGATCATGTGTGAGTGTACAGGGCAGTCAGTAGTTCACTCCTGTACACCAGTATCAAAGATTACATTTCAAATTCAAGCCTTAGTAAAATCACAAATGGCTATGTCATGAGTCTTTGGAGCTTCCAGTTAATAGTTGAAACCACTTATAATAGTTCTGTGAATTCCAAGCGTGGAAATAAAGAACACTCAAATGAGAACAAGCAGAAAACATTTATTCAGAGCTTGCTATAGCAAGGCAGTCAGCCCACATCATTTGCATTTGGCAGAGATTCAAAGACGGGGAAGTGTAAAAGTTTTCCAGTAGAAACAGGGATAGGCTTCAGGTATACCCTGACGGTTGGCATGGGGAAACAAGGAAAGCTAACCAGAAACAAGGCATCCTTTGTGGTTGGAGGGATACATATTTACCTTGCTCTGGTTCTAAGTTGGAAACAAGACAGAAACTTAGGAAGCTGGCAGTTATTGATCAAGTGCTGACCAACAGTCTACTCTTGTCTCTTATATTTCATCATATTTTCTACTAGAATGCTGGGCACAAAAGCTCAATAAATAATTGATTTGATTTGTATCTAACACATGGTCTAATGGATTGGCGTTCACGATTTAGTTTTCATTACTGTACACAAGAGACTGCTTTTGAATTTGAATTACTGCATTTTACGGGGTAAGTCAGAACCTTGAGAGGTTCTGAGATTTAAATCTAAGGTCCTAAGGGTTTATTGTGTACAATCAAGTCCTGCATTTTCAAGGGTTTACAGGCAGTTTGGAGGAGCAAAATATCAACAGAGAATTGAATAAAAGTTCTAAACACCCATAAAATAGGCATCTTAAGACAATGCTTGATTCATGGCCACTCATTGCCATGCCCTTGAGGGTATGGACCAGAGTTCTGCAGGCATGATCTCTTCAGGTAAATATAAAGAAAGCTTTAGAAAACAGGTGGATCTGAACTTCATTTTAATAATGGGTAGAATTTTGATGGGGATGGAATAGAGGAATGATTTTTTTTTTCTAAGAATAAAAGAATATGAGTGTAGGGGAGGAAAAGTTCTTTTTTCCTTTTACCCTCCTGGTTTTCCAGCTGGGGTCCTACAAAATTAGACTGACAAAAGCCACGTGAACAAGGGAAAAACAAGCAGTTTATTAACCCATAGAGGGCATATCACTGGGGAGGAATCTAAAAGAAGAGTAACTCAAATTGGTGGTCAGAAGGTGGGCTAATACAGCATCTTTAACAAAACAAGAATAATTCGTAGAGATGTGATAAAGAAAAAGAGTTTCAGACTTTCAGGAGTGGCAAACCCTGGGAAGGTAAATATTAATATGTGGGGCTGCTAATAGAATTAGGTTTGTTTGTGCAGCTCCATCTTGGCTTTCTGTCATCTTCATGGCTGTAAAACTTCCCAAGGAGGGCTTCCCCCATTCCATCCCTGGTCTGGGAAGATCCCACGTGCTGTGGAGCAACTAAGTCTATGTGCCACAACTGCTGAGCTTGCACTCGAGCCCATGAGCCACAACTACTGAAGCCCGCATGCCCGGAGCCTGTGCTCCACAACAAGAGAAACCACAACAATGAGAAGCCCGTGTACCTCAACTAGAAAGTAGCCCCCACTCGCTGCAGCTAGAGAAAGCCCTCTTGAGCAGCGATGAAGACCCACCGTAGCAAAAAAATTAATTTTTTTTTTTAAACTTACCAAGGAGAGGGAATGTATGTATGGCAGTCCTTTTCAGAAGTTTCTGCTTTTAGTCAGGAACTTAGTCCGCATCTATTGATTTTAATTTGCCTCCAACTTAAAATATTCCTTACTGCATGGCCACGGTACCCACTGGAGGATGGCGAACGGTGGCCAGTTGGAGGGTCTCTTAAGTATAATACTGTTCCACAATTAGACTGGTTTCGTAAGGAACAAGGGAAATGGGTAGAAGTAGCATATGTGTTGCCCTTTTTCTCTCTGCAAAATATGCCAGACTTATGTCCTAAGGATGTAGATTTGGGGGTGAAACCTTCAGCTCCCTCCTGTCCTCTTTGCCCCCGTACCTGGGGCTCCAAGCTGAGCAAACTGAAAGCCAGAGAACCCCCCTCAGAAGGGTTGCCTTGGTCTCAGAGGAAATCCAAACTGAGATTCAAACTGCCCACGTGGAGGTCCAAACAACTCCTGTCTCAGTACAACCTCAGACTACTCTGGTTTCAGTAGAAACTCAGACCATTGAAGTAAGAGCTGAGATGGAGGACAGGAGACAAAGAGAAGAAGAAAAACAGGTTTCTCCAATCTACCCCTGGGATCATATGCGCAGAGCAGCCAGAGACTGAGGAACAGCCACACAAGCTGTTGCCTCTTTATGAAACACCCACCCGGAGAAATAATCAGTCTGTGAGAGTTAATAAGCCTTTTTCTTATCAAGAAATACAAAGAATCAAGGAGGATCTGGGAGACTATTTAGAGGACCCAGAAAAATATATTAGAGCTTTTAAAGGTGTTACTCTGCTTTATGACCTCACTTGGAAGGATGTTATGTATATCTCGGGACAAACGCTGACTCCCGACTCAAAGACTCGAGTTTTGGGAAAAGTGGTTGCTTATGGAGATGAATGGAGAAGGCAATGGCACCCCACTCCAGTACTCTTGCCTGGAAAATCCCATGGGCCGAGGAGCCTGGTAGGCTGCAGTCCATGGGGTCGCTGAGGGCCGGACACGACTGAGAGACTTCACTTTCACTTAAAATATTACTTATGCCAAAGTGACATATTCTTGTTCTCAACATGAGCAAGAGAAAAAGACGTGTCCAGAGGCAACTTATAAAACACTTGGCAGGGAACTTGCATGGTGGGCCAGTGGCTAAGACTCTGCATTCACAATGCAGTGAACCAGTGAAGCTGCTCAGTCGTGTCTGATTCTTTGCAAGCCCATGGACTGTCATGTACCAGGCTTCTCCCTCCATAGAATTTTCCAGGCAAGAGTACTGGAGTGGGTTGCCATTTCCTTCTCCAGGGGATCTTCCTGACCCAGGGATCAAACCCAGGTCTCCCACATTACAGGCAGATGCTTTACCATCTGAGCCACCAGGGAAGCCCTTAACATATTCCTTATATCAAAGTGACATATTCTGGTCCTCAACATGAGCAAGAGAAAAAGACATGTCCAGAGGCAACTTATAAAACTTGGCTGGGAACTTGCCTGGTGGGCCAGTAGCTAAGACTCTGCACTCACAATGCAGGTGGCCCCAGTTTGATCCGTGGTAAGGGAACTTATGCGAACAGTTGACTCATTGGAAAAGACTCTGATGCTGGGAGGGATTGGGGACAGGAGGAAAAGGGGACGACAGAGGATAAAATGGCTGGATGGCATCACCGACTCGATGGACGTGAGTTTGAGTGAGCTGCGGGAGTTGGTGATGGACAGGGAGGCCTGGTGTGTTGCAATTCATGGGGTCGCAAAGAGTCAGACACGACTGAGTGACTGAACTGAACTGAACTGAAGGGAACTAGATCCCACATGCCACAACTGCAAGTTCACATGTTGCAACTAAGGAGCTTATGTGCCACAATTAAGACCTGGCGCGCGCGCGCGCGCGCACACACACACACACACACACACACACAGACCTGGCACAGCCAAATAAAAACTAAAACACTTGGCAGAACACAGCATGTATGTAGAGAAGCAATAGGAATTAAAATTTTGTCAAGGTTGCAGATATCATGGCAAGGTTCTACTAGCTGCAGAAACTAATTCAGAGAGTTTGGACTTTGAGAAACTAAGAGCTTTTAAATAAGAGAGCACTACATAAGACATCACACTTGAGGAAACCATGTTATAGACAAAACTGATTATCAAATTAAGGCAGGTATTTGCTAAGCTAGAAAATACTGAATCTAAACATATATGTCTAGTATCCTCTTAGCACTCTGCACCATGCCAGACACCAGATTGACACTGATGCTCTTTTTCTGAAAATGGTCTCACTTGAGTATGACTTCATTTTATATCTTACTGTTGAAGGCATACTTGGTAAGGATGTAGATAAGGAAATAAGGGCCCCATCTGACTGGTGCTGAGGAATCTAATGTGGCACTGTGCATGCTCACCCTGTGCTTTCAGCCAGCTGATCAGCTTCCTGCCAACTGAGTCGCCCATGCCAGCAGGTTGTGGTTGTGGTTGTTAGTCACTCAGTCATGCCTGACTCTGTGACCCCATGGACTGTAGCCCACCAGGCTCCTTGGTCCGTGGAACTCCAAGAATACTGGAGTGGGTAGCCATTCCCTTCTCCAGGGCATCTTCCCAACTCAGAGATTGAACCTGAGTCTCCAGCACTGCAGGCAGATTCTTTACCGTCTGAGCCACCAGGGTTAGAGCAGCAGGTTAGAGCATAGTAATGAGGAGCTCGTTGACAGCTGCATCCCCTTCCCAACATGATCCTGACCTCCTCAGCTTCTCTCTTCTTCTCCCATTTTGGTCTTATGCTCTGATTCTGATACTTGATATCAACAACTTGATATCTGATACCACTCTACCAGTACAACCTTGGGTCTTTCTTATCATTTCACCGACACCTGCACTCCCATCTGCTGCCAGGCCATAAGCAAACCAAACAGCCTGTGCCTCACAGTACCTGGAACACTTTCACAGCCCATGTGGCCCCTGAATAGCCCAGGTTCCCTCAATGTTCAAATGAGAAAATTTACAAAAAGCAAACTAAGGCTGTGATATATATAATAGGTTCTTAGATGTGACTCTTTGTATTGTCTCCTGCTTTGAGCAGAGGCCCCAAAACACAGAATAAAAATAAGTAGCAGAGACAGTCATGTTCTAAGGTGAGATATTAGACTGCAAAGAGGGTGTCCTAACCCAGTTTTACTGTCAGCACACCGCTTGTATCCAGGCTGTATGTGTACACTATGAATCCATGAGAAGGATCTAAAGATGGGGAAATATGCATTTGTTTCAAGAAGTTTGCCACATGATCTGAATATTCCCATCAGCATCCCTGTATAGATTTGGGAGGTGTGTTTCTCCCCATCTCAAGAAAAGCAAGGGAGGAGGCAGGCACTTCAAGAGAGTATTCCAGAGTCTTGGCACACGTTCTCTTAATTTAAGGAACACAAAGTATGGTGCCCAAGTTCAGGGGCAAGAGGATGTAACTAGGGCCTGTAGGAGCCTTGCTGCTTGGTCTGCAGGACAAGGAAAGAGAATTCTGATGGGAATGGCCTATATTTCCAGGCACAAAAATTAAGATGAACTTCTCCTGGGCCAAAAGTGGACCACATAGGAAGGAAACATACTGGGTTTCTTTTTCTTCTCTTTTTCTTTCAGTTTTATTGGCGTATAATTGACATATGACACTGTATAAGTTTAAGCATAATGATTTGATTTACATACATCATAAAATTACTACCACAATAAGTTTCGTGAACATCCGTTGTCTCACATAGAAAGAATATTAAAGAAACAGAAAAACAGTTTCTTCCTTGTGATGAGGACTAAGGATTTGCTCTCAACAATTTTCATATATAACATTCAGCCGTGTTAATTGTATTTATCATGTTGTTACATCACATCCCTATTACTTATTTTTTTAATATATTATCAACAGCAGGAAATGAGTTTTTATTGCATACTGGGCTTCTTAAGAGTGACTCTACCAACTAGGTCTGCCTAGAGAGATGAGGTCTGTAACAGAGCACTACTTGGGGGGTGGGGGGAATTGTAAGCGGTCGTGTAAATGAAACAGGGTTGTGCCTAGGGAACAAAAGGAAAATATTTCCCAGCAGCAGCATTCCACGAGATCAAGGTCTGCATTTGGAGTAGACCATGCCAGTGGTGTTCCAGTAAAGGTTTACCACCTGATCTCCAGGAAGAGTCCAGATTTGTAGCATTTCTGCCTTCCATGGTGTGATTGGTGGCTCCTGTCTCCTGCCACAGCCAACTTATGTGGGAAAGTTGCATGGTAGGACACCATTATAAAGTGTCTTTACCATGCAGATACAGTAGATGTAAATAAACTCAAGACAAGAACAGAGATAAAGTGTGTGCTCAGTTGCTCAGTCATGTCCAGCTAGCTCTTTGTGACCACGTGAACTGTAGCCTGCCAGGCTCCTCTGTCCATGGCATTGTCCAGGCAAGAATACTGGAGTGGGTTGCCAAGCCATCCTCCAAGGGATCTTCCTGACCTAAGGATTGAACTTGCATCTTCGGCATCGCAGGCAGACTCTTTATCTCCAAGCCACTGGGGAAGCCCCAGACATAATAGAAAAATGTAATCAAGTAGCTAGGAGCTATTGCATATTATCCCTGATTTTTAAAAATTTATTTAACTGTAAGTATATATATATATATAAATGGAGTAGGAAATGGCAGTCCACTCTAGAATTCTTGACTGGAAAATCCCATGGACAGAGGAGCCTGACAGGCTACAGTCCATGGGGTCACAAAGAGTTGGACATGACTGAACGACTAAGCACATTATGTATAATTTAGTTTTTTTTAAAGTCTTTCATTTTATTTATTGTTGGCTGTGATGAGTCGTCAATGCTGAACACACACTTTCTCTAGTTGCAGCAAGCAGGGATTACTCTCTAATTGTTGTGCAGAGGCTTCTCATTGTAGCAGCTTCAGTAGTTGTGGATTATAGTCTCTAGAGTGCAGGCTCAATAGCTGTGGTGCATGGGCTTAATTGCACCATGGCATGTGGAATCCTCCTGGACCAAGGATCAAACCCACGTCTCCTGCATTGGCAGGTGGATTCTTAACCACTGAAAAACCAGGGAAGTCCATAATTTAGTTTTTAATGATGACTGGATTTAACAACCATACAAAATTCCTAATAACTGAACAATTAGTGCTTGAGACATGACATAGGCAAACTTCAGCATGGGTCACTGTACTATTCTCAGAAGTCACAGATGTCATATTACAGCCAAGACCTTTTCTGTCCCTTCCCTGGTACCCTTGCTCTGCCTTATCCTTTATCCATGGAGGCTTCAGAAACAGGATAACAATATACAGCCTTGCTGTACTCCTTTCCCAATTTGGAACTGGTCAGTTATTCGAGATCATTCTATTGTTTTTGAGATTGCACCCAAGTACTGCATTGCAGGACTCTTTTGTTGACTATGAGGGCTATTCCATTTTTATTAAGGGATTCTTGCTCACAGTAGGATATAATGGTCATCTGAATTAAATTTGCCCGTTCCCATCCATTTTAGGTCACTGATACCTAAAATGTCAATGTTACACTCTTGCCATCTCCTGCTTGACCACATCCAGTTTACCTTGATTCATGTACCTAACATTCCAGGTTCATAGACAATATTGTTCTTTACAGCATCGGACTTTCACCACCAGATGCATCCACAACTGAGGGCTGTTTCTACTTTGGCCCAGCTGCCATTCTCTCTGGAGCTAATTGCTATTAGTAATATGCTCTTTTCCAGTAGCATATTGGACACCTTCTGACCTGAGGGCCTCATCTTCTGGTGTCATATCTTTTTGCCTTTTCATACTGTTCATGGAGTTCTTGCAGCAGGAATACTTAAGTGGTTTACCATTCCCTCCTCCAGTGGACTATGTTTTGTCAGAACTTTCCACCATGATCCATCCATCTTGGGTGGCCCTGCACAGCATGGCTCATTGCTTCATTCAGATACACAGGCCCCTTCACCATGACAAGGCTGTGATCCAAGAAGGGGTTTGATTTTTAAATTTTTAACATTTTTAAATATTTAAAAGTACCTTTTTATGCACAGAATATCCTTTAGAAAGTGTGCAATACATGTATGTACAAATGTATGTATGTATATATTATTTACTATACTAAATATTTTACACCATAAGTTTATAACACTATAATTCTTGGTAAGGAAGAAAATATTCTAGAATTATAACTTAAAACATATTGTAAGTCTGAAAAGATACTGTTTCCTACCATAGGTCCTCATATGGCCATTGATCAAAAATTATTTATTAATGCTCTCTTTTATGACCATTGCTAGACAATGTGGGGAATATATTCATTGACTCACAAATATTTATTGAGAGCCTGTTATATTCCACCCTCTATTTAAGACAATAGACTATCTGAAAATGACCTTAACTTCAAAGCACTGGAGACCTAACAGTAAATAAAATAAACAAACCCCTGGGGACTTCCCTGGTAGTACAGTGGCTAGGACTCTGTGCTTACAACACCAAGGACCCAGGTTCAGTCCCTGGTCAGAAAAGTAGATCCCACATGGCCCTACTAAGACCAGCACAGCCAAATCAGTCAAGCAATAAATAAATAAATATTTAAAAATAAATAAATAAAGCCCTTATATTCTGGAATTTATTTTCTAGAGGTAGACAATAAATAAACAAAACCAAAAACAAGTAAACACAGACCGTGATAAGTGCTCTGAAGAAAATAAAGATGGAGATGTGATAGTAAGTAGAAGAGACCAGTTTCCAGTGGACCTGTTAGGGAAGGCCTGTCTAAAGAGGTGACTTGTGTTCAGAAGACTGAGATTGAACCATAAATGTGAATAGCTGTGGGGAGAGCAATCAATGGAGGAAATAACAGGTGGTTTAAGAAGACCAGGTGTGGCTGAGGCCTCAGTGGGCAAGATGAGGTATGCTGCTGCTGCTGCTGCTAAGTCGCTTCAGTCGTGTCTGACTCTGTGCGACCCCATAGACGGCAGCCCACCAGGCTCCTTTGTCCATGGGATTTTCCAGGCAAGAGTACTGGACCATTGCCTTCTCCCAAGAAGAGGTATAAGATGGGTTAACTGGTAAGCACTGGCCAAGACAAAATTAAAAAAAACAAACAAACAAACCTCTGGCTGCCATATGAAGAATGAATAGGAGCGTGGATACAGGGAAAAGGGAGAAATTAAAAGATTATTTTCCGAGTTCTGAGGAAGATGACAGTCTTGGATTTGATAAGGAGTTCCTATGGCTCATCGGGTAAAGAATCCTCCTGCAGTGCAGAGACACAGGAGACACGGTTTTGATCTCTGGGTCTGGAAGATCCCACGGAGGAGGAAGTGGCAACCCACTCCAGCATTCTTGCCTGGAAAACTTCCAGGTCACAAAGAGTCGGACACAACTGAGTGACTGAGGGCACACATACACAGCAACCAAGACATGCCTTGCAAGAGGTAGGGAATGTAAATCCTATAGAAAATGTCCTTAATTTGCCTTCTAAAAGAATCTCTAGGTTGAAATTTTTTATGCACTGAGCAGTTTGCTTTCATGGATATTGTTAGGTTAGATTTTAAAAGTTAAACCTTGCAAAATCTAAATTACCCACAGTCCCGCTTCACCTTCCCAAGTCCTCTGTATTGTGATTTCCAGAATTGTTAATTGCAGTTCAGTTATGCATTAAGATATAAAATAGTTACTTTTAAAATTGAGAATTTGTGGGTGGTGAGAAGACCAGGCAGCCAAAATTCTCAGAAAATCCTCATCTTAGAATGACCTTAACTTCAGATTCTCCCCCTGCCAGGAATTTGCCTCATTAATGGCTCCTTGAAGCAGCTGTTGTCACTGAAATAGACTTTTGAGGTCATTAGGTATGAGAAGGACACATAAACTAGGAAAATTTGAAAAATGTGGTTAGAGTCCACTAAATTTAGAATTAACATCTTAGCAAAGGTTAATTTTTTTCTTTTTTAGAGCAGTTTTATTTTCACAATCAGATTAAGTAGAAAATACAAAGAATTTCTCTGTAATCCTTCCAACTCAACTTCTCCCCTCTACCAACATCCCTAAACAGATCAACAGTATTTTAAATTCTACATGAACACAATTTTTCATGCCTTTCTTGTCTGACAAAGATAAACAAGTGAAGATTTGTTTTTCACAACATGCATTTATTGCAGCTAAGATAAGTCTCTGATATTTCATCATGATTACCCTTCGATTTTCCTCATAGACCAAGTCAATCACTGCCCCTTGGTCACTAAAGCAGCTCCTATGCTATTTCACAGACTTTCCTGTTATCAGTAGGATATATCAGCTGCCTTCATTCCCCCACCTTCCCAGCCAGACTTACACTGTCAATGGTCTTTTTTCCTTAAATAAGTGAAAGGAATACATTTTCTGAAACTAATCGCATACCATGCTGGATGTATCTGCCTGTGCCTTATTGGTCAACTAAAGCCTTGAACTTTAATCAAAATGTACCATCATAGGGTAAAGTAATTCAGAAAGAGAAAAACAAAGATTGTATGATATCATTTATATATGGAATCTAGAAAAATGGTACAGATTAATTTATTTGCAAAGCAGAAACTGAGACACAGATGTAGAGAATAAATGTATGGAAACCAAGGGGGAGAAGGGGTGGGTGAACTGATTTAGGAGATTGGGATTGACATATATATACTGCTGCTGCTGCTGCTAAGTCGCTTCAGTCGTGTCCGCCTCTGTGCGACCTCAGACGGCAGCCCACCAGGCTCACCCGTCCCTGGGATTCTCCAGGCAAGAATACTGGAGTGGGCTGCCATTTCCTTCTCCAAATATATATATATACTATGTATAAAATAGATAACTAATGAGAACTTACTGTATAGCACAGGGAACCCTACTCAGTTCTCTGTGGTGACCTAAATGGGAAGGAAATTTAAAAAGTGGATATACTTACAGCTGATTCACTTTGCCATACAGCAAAAACTAACAAAACATTGTAAAGCAATTATACTCCAATAAAAAATTAGTAAAATGAAAAGAGAAAGATTACTTGAATTCGACCCAACCCTTTCTCACACAGTTCTTGGAAAAAAAACTGTTGTGGAGACAATTCAGTACAAACAAAGTGGGATTAATTAAACAAATTAGCAGGAATCTAGTGCTTTGATTCATTACCTTGCTCTTTATCCTGTACTTACTTTGTGCCAGGTGTGGTGCTTGCCACATAATAGTAAATAAATCAGCAATGGCCCCCATTCTTGCAGAGCTCCATCTAAGGTGCTTGTTCTCAGTGGGCTAATTTTATCTACCTCCCCTCCCACCCCCCCAACCCAAGAACAATTGGCAACATCTGGACACAATTTTTGGTTGTTACAACAGAAAGGCACTACTAACCTCTAGCAGGTAGAGGCAAGAAAGGCTTCTCAACACCTCTAATACACAGGACAGCTCCATAATAATGCCAATGGTGCCCCCAAATAGCCACTGCCCCAAATGTCAATAGTGCTGAGGTTGAGACGCTTTGGTCTAATGAATGGAAATATATTACAGATTTACTGAACAGTAAACTAAATCCTCTGTGGAGGATTCCCAGCAGGAAATCATCACTTAGAATGAAGTGTTTGGGATTTATATAGACATCTCAAACTTACAAACAGAAATAAGTCCAGCCTACATCAGAAGAAGGTATAAGAATATATAGGAGGTTTTGCTCACTGTGATGTTTTCCGATTCTAGTACAATGATTCTCAACCTAAGGACTGATGTAGAATTCCAAAGAGAGTTTTAAAAACTTCTGGTGACCAGTTTGTACCTCTACTAGGTATACAGTAGGGAAATGTGAAACCTAACACAGAGTTGAGAGCTATCTCAGATCCTACCCACAGGGAACAACTGTAGTGGAGACAGTTCAGTAAACCTTTAGGGATATTTAAACTTTCTTTCCTTCTTTTCCTTTCTTTCTTTCTCCTCTAAATTCCTTGAGCAGTTAAGTACAATCTACTTCACACTTTACTATATAAAGCTTTGAAGCTATAGTCTAATCATTTTATGAATGGAAATATTGTCTTTCCAAGAGATGATACAATATGAAATTTCATCTCATCTTCTTTTGGTCCTCCTTTGGCCTAATGTAATGCTAACCATTTAACAAGTGCTAAACAATTGGTGCTTAATGACTCAAATAGATGAAAGAAAGACTCATAAAAGCTCCAAATACAGAGATAGGAGGAGAAGGAGAGTATCAAATATGTCATAAGATGACAACTAAGCACAATGCAGTGGATCAGAAAGGGAAAACCCTAGAAAGACTATTATTGGGCCAGCTGGTGCAATTTGAATACATATTGACCATTAGATAGTATTATGGTGTCAAAGTTAAACTGACCACGTTTGGTCATCATCCTGTGATTATGTATGAGAATGTCCTTGTTCATAGGAGATATACTAGGAAAGGGTAAAGGGTTAAGATATCTGCAGCTTACTATTAAAAATTCAACAACACAAATAGTAGTAATAATAATACACATATATGTGCACTTGTATGTATGGATAGATATAAAAAGTTGGTGATAAAGCAAATATGGTGGAATGTTAACAATTAGAGACTCTAGAGGAAGAGTGTCTGACTATTTATTGTATTCTGCTTTGCAATTCTCCTATAAAGTTTTCAAAATAAAGACTTACAATCTACATATGTATAATATTCTGAGAAATATTAACTGGGGCTTGGTAGTTGCCTGAATGCCATAGAGCAAAGAAGATTGAAAGATACTTTCCTGAAAGTTATACCTTTGCCATCTGCTATAAGCATGAATTACTTATGTGGCTACAGTGGAAACAGCAAGGTTCAAGTGTGAGATGGAATTTAGCCAATTAGGAAGTGTCATGCTTTTCTGATTAGGCAACATCTACCAAATCTACAGCTGGACGAGAGCCTATAAAATTTGGATGGAGAGACTCTATAGTTCCCTATTCCAGCTGAAAGGGCAGTGTCCAAATGCTTATTCCTATACTCTCAAGAAAAAAATGTGTTTTTGTATTCCTCCTTGAACCTCTAAAATGGTAGATTAGTGGAGGAACATGGTCAAAGTACCCTGGAGGAGGAAATGGCAACCCACTCGAGTATTCTTGCCTGGAGAACCCCATGGACAGAGGAGGCTGACAGGCTACACCATGGGGTTGCAAAGAGTCGGACACAACTGAAGCGACTTAGCATGCATGCATGGTAAAAGTAATTAGAGGCCTGTTGCTTTTTTTTTTTCCATCCCTCACCTCAAGCACTGAAAATATTCTGACTCCAGTCCAGGGCTAATTCTTTTAGACTACTAGTTTAATTTTTTTCTGTCATGGCATTTCTAAATACTCTGTATTTCTTCAAAGATATCTATACCACCAATACCTGAAACTCCAAAAACTCTATCACAGTCTAGAGTGATTCCAGACAATTATGTACTCTTACATCTCCTAACAGCAAAGAAGTAAACAACTTCTCTTTCTCATCACCGTAAGTTTGGAACATCATTGATTGAGTTATTGGATCATTCAACAAATATTTGAGTGCCAAACCTCCTCCTCTCCCAGCCTCATTCTCTGTGGAGCAGTGTTAATCTTGTTCACCTCTTTTTTTTCATCCCAAGGATATCAAGTTCTACCAGTTCCACTTTCAAAATGCAAGTCCAGCTACTTCTCACACCCTCATCCAAACCCACTATCACCTCTCACCTTGACAACCAAAGGCATTCCTACTATCTCTCCTATCATTTACCACCTAGCTCACAAGATTCCAACCACACTGCCTTCTATGCTGATTGTTCTTCCATCACCCCTAGCCCTTCCTGCCACAGGGCCTTTGCACTGGCCATTGCTTTCCCCTGCAACACCACTCCTGAAGTGTTCCAGGTCATCTCCTTAGAGATTTTCCACAACCCACGCAATCTACAGTTATTCCCCCCACCCCATCCCACACCATCATCACTTTTCATTTTCCTACTCTGTTATATACTTTTTTTTTCATAGCAATTATCACCAACTAGAAATACAGTATATATTTATGCATTTTTTTGTTTTCCATCAGAATATCAACTCCAGGAGTGCAGGAACTTTTTCTGTTTTGTTCACCACTGCATGCCCCACCTCTAGATGAGGGCCTAAAGCTTATAAGGAGCTAAATTAATATTGACTGATGGAATTAATTCATGATTAATACTTTCTGACAAATTTTCTAAACAAAGCTCCCTACTCCAGAGTAGTTAGCCTACAGTTAATGTTTTCAGAACCACTGTCCTCAGAACTCTTGCTGTTAACTGTTCACTTGTTCTCCTGGGAACTGGTTGTTGTTGTTTATTGGAGTATGATTGATTTACAATCCTTGGAGCTCATAAAGGCCACAGGTTCAAGAAGAGGGAAAAAAAGAGAGTAACAATTTGGAAAAGATCCATTTACTTTTCAAGTTTGACATTACACATTGGTGGTAAAGTAGATAGATGCCCATCTACTGAGGTGATAGGAACAGCAACTGTGACAAAAAATACCTTCTCTACTGGACTATTATATACCCTGAAATTCTACTGTTAAGGATTAAATTATCAAGTCATCAACATCAAAGCGCTGATTCTTCTTCAATTTTTCAGACAACAAACAAATTCTTAATGACTAATGTTCTTCTCTCTCCTCTGTGCCTAACGCATGACTTGCATGTGTATGTATTCAATAAATATTTGTTGAATAAATACAGACTTTCCTCCTTGAGTTTACCACCTCATTTTCCTTGCCATGCACTTAAGTCTCTATTATGCATGTCTCTCCTCTACCACTTCAAACTCTGATAGTTCTTTTCCATCTTTAATTATACACCTGGATTTTTTCCAGAAATATATATGCTGGTTAACAGCAAAGACCTTGGCATCTGAAATGAAGGGCACAGACAGTTTTCTGAAATCTAATCTCTTCAGCCTCCCACTCAGACTTGCCAGAGAACTTATTCTGGCCCATGTGTTCCAAATGTATTAATGCCCACCCACCTTCCCTCCATAGTGAGGTGGCTGGCCTTCCCATGTCCTCTGTGTCATTTTTATTCTCACCTTTATAACTGCTTATTTGTTCCTCTACCCCCTGCCTTCTTCAGCCCATGGAAATAACACTCATTCTTCAGGGTTTGGATCAAAGAACATCTCAGACCACACTAATTAATCTAGCTTGCCTCTGAAATCTAATAATAATAAGTGTTGGTACCACTTGTTTGAACATAAAATTACATACTACCCTGGAACATAATCTTCCTGAAATTTATTTTGTCTCTCCAGTTTGATTGTATGAGCAGGGAATATATATATTTGATTTTTCTTCTGTATTTCCTCTAAATTTCACACAGAGCCCAGCTGGTTGCTTTTGCATAATACTAGAGATCAATTTGGAGAAGGCAATAGCACCCCACTCCAGTACTCTTGCCTGGAAAATCGCATGGGCGGAGGAGCCTGGTGGGCTGCAGTTCATGGAGTCGCAAAGAGTCGGACAGGACTGAGCGACTTCACTTTCACTTTTCACTTTCATGCATTGGAGAGGGAAATGGCTCCAGTGTTCTTGCCTGGAGAATCCCGGGGACGGCAGAGCCTGGTGGGCTGCTGTCTCTGGGGTCGCACAGAGTCAGACATGACTGAAGCGAGTTAGCAGCAGCAGCAGCAGAGATCAATTAGTACTTGCTGAATTACACTGAGTACGAATTAAATACATTTGTGACCGGAGAAATATACCTGCTCTCTAAAACAGTTTGGATAAAGCCAAAGATAAGTTCCAGGTCTTGGCATTAATAATAAGCAAGACATCCCATCTTAGGTCCCTGTTGCAAGACAGAAGAGAGGATGAAGCTACATAAGACATGATGGTGCTCTTTCTACCTTATTCTCCTGAAGTCAGTCCTCACCAAATATAGCTTAGCTTCTTTTTCTGAAATATAAGGAAAACAATCTCATCACTGTATAATGTAATTGCATGCATGCTCAGTCATGTCCACCTGTTTGCGACCCAGTGGACTGTAGCCCACCAGGCTCCTTTGTCCATGGGATTCTCCAGGCAATACTGGAGTGGGTTGCCATTTCCTCCTCCAGGGGATCTTCCCGATCCAGGGATGGAACCCGTGCCTCCTGCCTCTCCTGCCTTGGTAGGCAAATTCTTAACCACTTTACCACTGCGCCACCTGGGAAACCCATATTAAGTAATATAAATGTTTAAAGCATGCTTTTTACATAACTCATTCTAGTAACAAAAGCACTTAATCTCTCAATTATAAACAAAGTCTAGATACATTAAAAATTAAGTTGGTAATTTTCAGGTGGTCCACTGCAGGGAGCATGGTCAAGGAACTAAGATCCTGCATGCTGTGTGGTGGGCCAAATTTTTTTTCCTTTAATTTTCAAGAAAGAAAGACTGGATTCTTGAAACTTCTGACCAGAGCACTTACGTGTGACCTGTTCGGTGTGGTGGTTTCAAGGTTGTCAGACTTTACTTGGCAGCTCAAGCCCCAAGAGATCCAGATAAGGGCTAACCTTGAAAATGCCAGTCTGATATTTCTGCCATATTCTACTGGTCAAGCTAGGCACTATGGCTGAAATGCAAGGTACAGGGAGTTAGATTCCACCTCTCAATGGAGGGAGTGGTAAAAATGTGGGGTCATCTATAATCTACCACAGAAGTTATGTTTTCAAAAGAATAAGCTTTATTTTTAGACATATATATCAAAGGGTTTACAGATGAAAAGTATGCTGCCTGAGCTTTACTTCAAAATGATTGGGGTGAGGAGGGGATAAGGGTGTTGATGAAACAGGACGTCATGAATATTACTGGAGCTGGATGATAGCTATGTGGGGTTCACTGTATTATTTTATTTTCATATATGTTTGAAATTTCCCATAAAAAGTTTTTTAACAGCATTTTTTAAATAAAAATTTTTAAAGATTTATTTATTTATTTGGCTGTGGTGGGTTTTCATTGCTGCCCAAGGGCTTTCCCTAGTTGCCAGGCTACTCTTAGTTGCAGTGCGCAGGCTTCTCGTTGCAGTGGCTTCTCTTGTGGAGCATGGGCTCTAGGCATGCAGGCCTCAGTAGTGAGGAGCCTGGGCTTAGTTGTTCCAAGACAAGTGGGACCTTCTGGGACCAGGGATTGAACCGGTGTCCTTTGCATTGCAAAGCAGAATCTTAACCACTGGACCACCAGAGAAGCTCCGATTTTTAATTGTTTTATTTTTTGGGCCACAACCTGTGGCTTTGTGGGATCTTAGTTCCCCAGCCAGATATTGAACCTGAGTCCTCAGCATTGAAAGCACATCGTAGCCTAACCACTGGACTGCCAGGGGATTTCACAAAAAAGTTATTTTTAAAAGTTCAAAGTTTTCTTTTATCTGAAAGCTATGCAATAGCGAAAGAAAGAAAAGATCACTAGAAACATTTCTGTATGATGCATTTGGTGTATCTTTACTGATATTAAATATTGAAAAAACCAAAATAAATTACTTTTATAGCTAGGAACTTAGGTATTTGGAATTTGAAGGAGAAAATTTTATTTCCTTAGATTGCTGGTGTACAATTGTATATATGATATGAATTTACAAATATCTTGTATTTGAAATATTGTCAATAATTGTAATGGTGTGTAAAGCGCTTTCAATACCTAATACAGCACAAACCTCAACTGACTGCTTGATTATGTGGTTTTAAAAGTTTACTTTTAAATAGTTATAGTGGTAAAATCCTTCCAGGAAACTCAACTATTTTTCAGTTAAAAATTTACCTGCTTTAGTAAACACATTTTTCCCTTTAGGCATAACACTATGACTGCATTTTTTCCTTTCATTTAGATCTATCACTTGCGAAATCTCTAATGCAAGCGCAACTCAATGAATAACTAGAGAAAAATAGGAATTGCATGACATCTGAGTGCATAAAATGTACCTTGGATTTTCTGTTTCCCAAACTCTGAATTTTCATATTACTAGGTCTATTTTTGAACAATCTGCAATCCTTAATAATCGGATTTCTATATTGATCTCTCTCTATGCATAAAAATACAGAGGCCAGGTGACTAACATTTATATTACTATATAGCTAAATGTCTATAACTACCAAGTTGGTATTATGCCTTACAGAGGATCCCAAATCTATTCAGTATCTGTACAGGATTTGATGCTAAAATTTGTTACACTACCACGAGTGAGAGTCCTAAGCAGCAGATAGGGGGCGTCCAGGCTTATTTGAGAAGTATGCAATGATTCTGAAGAAATGCTTGAGGAAAACAAATATTTTTGACATTGACGGCTATGTTTGCATGAACCAACTTCCCCTTCCCAACACTACCAAGGCCCTTCATGGAAGATTCTCCTTTCTGCAATGCTCCCACCTGATGCTAAAGTGGGGAAATTAAAGAATGATTTAGAACGTACAGCCATGGGACCCTGGGGAATACATATTCTTTCTGTGCCTCGGTTTCATCACCTGTATGATAAAGATGACAATTTCTGTCTCATCTACCATGCAGGACTATTAGGACCATCAGTGGCTACAATGTTCTCTGAAACAACTTTGAAACCTTAGAGCTTTCTGTAATAGCAAGAATTGCTGGAATTAGTACTATTCTACATACATGAAAAATGTTTTTTTAAAGGAAATCTAGAGCTATTTTATTCAAAAAGAAATTTTTGTTTCCAATTCTTTTAGCATTCCCCACCATTTTTTTCCATTAGAGAATCAGATGCCATCATTTTTAAGAATAGGAAAAATATTTTAAATTACACTGACATGGAAGTGATCACTGGTCACCTCTCTCCTTCTATTCCAATAGAACCCAGATTTTATTCACTGTGACCAGGTGCCCAGCTAAAAGATTGTATTTCCTGTCCAATATTACAGCTAGTTGTGATCTTGTGACTATGCCGAATACAGTGACAGGTTATTTAGGGGTTCAGAGGCAAACATCAAAACCATCAGCTAAAAGAGTAGAAATCATCCTTCATCTTTCTCTTCACTCTGTGTCTCTCAGTTGGATTTATTTTCCTGTGTAAACACTAAACTTTCTCCAAAGTGCTCTCAGCTAGCCATCAAATGGGGAAAAACTTGAAGGGTTCTTTCATATTAAATATTAATGGCTTATAGTAATTTAGTGTTCAAAATTCTTTACAGACAGTTGAATTTAGTATAATTTTCCAATCCAAAGAAAGGCTAAGATAACTCATAATTCCCATATACTATAATAAAAATGTGACAGTGTCTAGAATTTATAAAGAAACAGCAATATGAACTGTAACAAATAAAAGGAATAGCCAAAAGATTATAAGCACGGAAAGAAGAGTGGGGAGGTAGGGGCAGAGCTCTATTGTTTTTCTTAAAGGAAGGATCATCTCTATACTATTCTAAACATTTCAGCCTTTGCTACTTCTGGTGCTATTCATAAAAAGTCATGTGTCAGTATTAAACTTCAGAGAAGTTGGAAGCGACTGTGTAACAAGCATTCAAACACTGAACACCTGCCAGGATGCTGGTTCCTTCTGAGCAGAGGGATTCTAGGCAGTTCCTTAAATATATCTTGACTTGCTTAGTGTCATAAGGCCACAGCTGAAATGAAATAAAAATGGGTTCACTGACCAAAGGCAACCAGTTTACATAGGTTGGGGTGGTCTTGCCTCAAAATCAACTTAACTGGGACAATCTATGTTAGAGGGTGACTAATGAACCCCAATCTGGAGAAGAAAATGGCAACCCACTCCAGTATTCTTGCTTGGAAAATCCCATAGACGGAGGAGCCTCATAGGCTACAGTCCATGGGGTCGCAAAGAGTCAGACATGACTGAGCAATCTCACTAATGAACCCCAATATAGCCTCTTTTTGGAAGATATGAATGCAAAAGAAAGAGCAGTTGGAAGACGTGGAAAGACAGGACAGTAGAAAAGGTCAGAGGAGGACATGTTCAGAGAGAAGAGCTAAATTGCAATCATTCTGGAGTTGAAAGCAAGAGTAGGAACAATGTGCCTGCTTCTGAGGTGGCCATGAGCTCACTGGGCAACACAATTATTGTTGAATGCTGAATGACGGTTGTACTGACACATGCAGTCATAGGCAAACTGCCAAGAGTTCTCCTTTGTTGCCTGTGTTGCCTAATTTTATAAACTTATTACAAACATCTCTTATCTGGGACACATTTGTTCCTTCCAACATGAAACAGACTGTGGTGGATGTGGTCATATGCTGCAAGGTTTAACTCTCCCCTCCTCTGGCATCATCTTTTCAGGAATACAGCCTTCACTTCTCTAGCTACCAGCATATTGAAGGCTGATGACTCCCAGCTAAATCACCAGAGAACTGCCTCGCCCAAGGTCACTGCCCTGTAGGCAACCCTCATCTAAAGATGGGGTGGGAGGAAGATGAAAATGAAGACACGTTTACCTCCATCAGGACAGTTCACAGGTCCAGAGCTCCATAAGCTATCAGTTGAGTCCTCTGTTGTGACTGGATAGCAATTCATCTTTTCCTTCTGCCTCTTCACTCCCCCATTGATATTGGGGTACTGATATTAAGAGCACTCCCCTCTTCCCCATGATAAACGATTCGTGACATATGTATGTTTCTCTCGGAACATAACGTTAAGTAGACATGCTGGTTCTTATGCCAAATAAGATAAGCAGGATGTCTTTCTGTCATCTTTCTACCAAATCTCTAAAAGTTCCTGCCAGGTTTAAGGTAATAGCTATCAAGCTCCTCTTCCCAAATGCAAATAATCATCAGCACTAGTGAGTGCAGCCAGCTCAAACTCAGAAACGTCCACAAGTACAACAGAAAGCATCTCCAGGGACATGCAATGGCCCATAACAGCAGCCACCATCTTCTCAGCTGCCTTTGCCAGGGTACATCTGAGCCTCAACTATTTCTGGCCAAATAGAGACAGAGACGGTATAACTGTAGCAGGGCATAGAAACCAATGCTCCAGTCCACAGATCGAAGGATGCCTTCCTAGCCATCAAACAAGATGTCTTAGAAAAGACAGTATTCCCAGGTAGCACTAGTGGTAAAGAACTCACCTACCAATGCAACACACACAAGAGACATGGGTTCAATCCCTGGGTCAGGAGTATCCCCTGGAGGAGGAAATGGAAACCCACTCCAGTATTCTTGCCTGGAGAATCCCATGGACAGAGGAGCCTGGCAGGCTATTGTCCATAGTGTCGCACAGATTTGGACACAACTAAAGCGACTTAGCACACACATATAGCTTTATGTGAGCCAGAGTTCTGTCTTTTGTTTCAGGCTATTTCAGTTGTCATCTTCAGGGAGCTGTCCATATAGCAAAAGCTCAAGCTAGAGACACTCAGCTGCTACAACCTAAGGGTGGCAGACTGACCGTCTCATTATGACCACACAGATAAGCTACTTTGTAGATATCTAGCTGCATCCAAAATTTCTATACCAGGACTTGCCTGGTGGTACAGTGACAAAATATCTGTGCCAATGACATATATTTATAGGTAAGTCAAGAATTTTATTTCAGTCCTGACCAGCAAACATTAACAGTGATGGAATTAAGTAAAACACATTGATCGTGTGTTTTGAATATCGGGAGCACAAAATAATGTGTCTTAGAAACACCACGTTTCTTTTTTTGTTTGTTATGTTTTAAAATTTTATTGATTTACTTGCTTTTGGCTGCATTGGGTCTTCACTGCTGTGCACGGGCTACTCTCTAGTTTTGGCGCATGGTCTTCACGTTGTAGTGGCTTCTCGTGTTGCAGACCACAGGCTCTCGGGCCTGCAGGCTCAGTAGTTGTGGTGCAAGAGCTTAGTTGCCCTGCAGCGTGTGGAATCTTCCTAGACCCGTGAAAAAACCTGTCCTGCATTGGCAGGTGGATTCTTAGCCACTGGACCATCAGGGAAGTCCTAGTATTTCAGTTTAATGAACTTTATCACTATGAACCTCCCTCCAAAAATTCAATTTCAATGACCTTCAGGACCTATCTTTCAAGGAGAGTTGTACAAAGGTCCTGGGGCTGATACAGGGAAATACAACTTGCTGTTGTTTCATTTGCCTCAAAACCACACTCATGTTCTGTGGTTCCTCTGTTTCAATCCTTCCTACCCAAGTACCCACAAAGCTGTTTCTGTGCTCACTCAGGGTCCCTGCAGGGGAGCAATGCCAGGGTATCCACAGCCCCAGATTGCAAATACATTTCAGTGCTCAGGAGACTTTTCCTCTCAGCCTTGGGGCATCCCAAAGAAACCCAGCAGAAAGTGTTAATTGTTAGTTCCTCAGTTGTGTCTGACTCTTAGTGACCCCGTGGACTCCACCAGGTTCCTTTGTCCATGGGATTCCCAGGCAAGAATACTGAAGTGGGTTGCCATTTCCTTCTCCAGGGGACCTTTCCAACCCTGGGACAAACCCAGGTGCCCTGCATTACAGGCAGGGTATTCACTGTCTGAAAGCCAGGAAAGTCCAATCCTACAGGATCCCTTTATAACTCTTACATTCTTTGCAGCTGAAGATGGAGAAGCTCTATACAGTCAGCAAAAACAAGACCAGGAGCTGACTGTGGTTCAGATCATGAACTCCTTATTGCCAAATTGAGACTTAAATTGAAGAAAGTAGGGAAAACCACTAGACCATTCAGGTATGACCTAAATCAAATGTCTTATGATTATACAGTATAAGTGACAAATAGATTCAATGGATTATATCTGATAGACAGAGTGCCTGAAGAACTATGGATGGAGGTTCATGACACTGTACAGGAGGCAGTGATCAAGACCATCCCCAAGAAAAGGAAATGCAAAAAAGCAAAAATGGTTGTCTGAGGAGGCCTTACAAATAGCTATGAAAAGAAGAGAAGCAAAAGGCAAAGGAGAAAAGGAAAAATATATCCGTATGAATGCAGAGTTCCAAAGAATAGTAAGGAGAGATAAGGAAGCCTGCCTCAGTGATCAATGCAAAGAAATAGAGGAAAACAATAGAATGGGAAAACTAGAGATCTCGTCAAGAAAATTAGAGATACCAAGGGAATATTTCATGCAAAGATGGGCACAATAAAGGACAGAAATGGTATGGACGTAGCAGAAGCAGAAGATACTAAGAAGAGGTGGCAAGAATACACAGAAGAACTATATAAAAAAAGATCTTCATGACCCAGATAACCACAACGGTGTGATCACTCACCAAGAGCCAGACACATCATCTAGTGGAGGTGATGGAATTCCAGTTGAGCTATTTCAAATCCTGAAAGATGATGCTGTGAAAGTGCTGCACTCAATATGCCAGCAAATTTGGAAAACTCAGCAGTGGCCACATGACTGGAAAAGGTCAGTTTTCATTCCAATCCTAAAGAAAGGCAATGCCAAAGCATGTTCAAACTATCACACAGTTGTACTCATCTCACACACTAGCAAAGTAATGTTCAAAATTCTCCAAACTAGGCTTCAACAGTACTAGAACTGTGAACTTTCAGATGTTCAAGCTGGATTTAGAAAAGGCAGAGGAACCAGAGATCAAATTGCCAATATCTGGTGGATCATAGAAAAAGCAAGAGAATTCCAGAAAAATATCTAATTCTGCTTCATTGACTATGCTAACACCTTTGACTGTGTGGATCAGAACAACTGTGGAAAATTCTTAAAGAGATGGGAATACCAGACCACCTTATCTGCCTCCTGAGAAACCTGTATGCAGGTCAAGAAGCAACAGTTAGAACTGGACATGAAACAACAGATTGGTTCCAAATTGGGAAAGGAGTATGTCATGGCTATATATTGTCACCTTGCTTATTTAACTTATATTCAGCATATATCATGCGAAATGCCAGGCTAGATGAAGCATAAGCTGGAATCAAGATTGTTGGGAGAAATATCAATAACCTCAGATACATAGATGACACCACCCTATGGCAGAAAGTGAAGAGGAATTAAAGAGCCTCTGGATGAAAGTGAAAGAGGACAGTGAAAAGCTGGCTTAAAACTCAACATTCAAAAAACTAAGATCATGGCATCCGGTCCCATCACTTCATGGCAAATAGATGGGGAAACAGTGGAAACAGTAATGGACTTTATTTTCTTGGGCTCCAAAATCACTGCAGATGGTGACTGCAGCCATGAAATTAAAATATGCCTGCTCCTTGGAAGAAAAGCTATGACTAACCTAGTGCCATGGAGAAGGCAATGGCACCCCACTCCAGTGCTCTTGCCTGGAAAATCCATGGACGGAGGAGCCTGGTGGGCAGCAGTCCATGGCGTCGCTAAAAGTTGGACACGACTGAGCAACTTCACTTTCACTTTCCACTTTCATGCATTGGAGGAGGAAATGCCAACCCACTCCAGTGTTCCTGCCTGGAGTATCCCAGGGACGGTGGAGCCTGGTGGGCTGCCGTCTATGGGGTCGCACAGAGTCAGACACGACTGAAGCGACTTAGCAGCAGCAACCTAGTGCCAACAAAAATCCATCTAGTCAAAGTTATGGTTTTTCCAGTAGTCATGCATGGATCTGAGAGTTGGACCGAAGAAAGCTGAGTGCCAAAAAATTGATGCTTTTGAACTGTGGTGTTTGAGAAGACTATTGAGAGTCCCTTGGACTGCAAGGAGATCAAACCAGTCAATTCTAAAGGAAATCAGTTTTGAACATTCATTGGAAGGACTGATGCTGAAGCTGAAACTCCAATACTTTGGCCACCTGATGCAAAGAACTGACTCATTGGAAAATACCCTGATGCTGAGAAAGATTGAAGGCCGGAGGAGGTGAGGATGACAGAGGATGAGATGGCCCAATGGCATCACTGACTTGATGGACATGAGTTTGAGCAAGCTCCAAGAGTTGCTGATGGACAGAGAAGCCTGGCATGCTGCAGTCCACGGGGTCGCTGAGTCGGACATGACTGAGAGACTGAACTGAACAGAATCCCTTGGATTTAGGCTGTTTCTGCTTTCAGCCTAGTCATAAGCCCTAAGGCATAGAATGGCAAAGCCTGATGACAATGAGTGGGGAGGGAAAATCATGGAAGAACAAACAGAATTTAGTAATTCAGTAAATTATCTTGCTATTTTCCAATGGCTTTCCCTCTCACTGAGCAAACAACTGGAAGTCCCTAACCTACTGTGACCTAAAAAGGCTGGCATGACTTTGCCTCCTGCTCCCTCTTGCACCATGGCTCTTTCTTTGCACTCCCTTACCCTCTGTCACACTCTCTCATAATTCCACTGTATTCACACTGTACTTTATGCTCCTTGAACTTGCTAACCTCTTTCCTCCTCAGAGCCCTGTGGCAGCCAGCCTTAAGGATGATCCCCAATGATCCTCATCTCGTGATTTTCATGTCTTTATGAAACATGAGGAAAAGGGGCAGGGCACAAACTTTGAAAGAATGACTTAGACACAGGACATTATAAAAATTGGTTAGAACCAACTAGGTCCAAGATGGTGGAAGAGTTGACTTCCAGTGACCTTGAACAGCTAAGTGACACACCCACCAGCTCCATGACATTTCCAACCATCAACGATCAAAAAGTGGGTGGTGGCCTAATTCCTGAATATCTCTGCCCCTTCCCCAAAATAGTTGGAATAATCCCCCTGGTCATTAGCCTATGAAATCACACAGTCCATAAAAACTGCTGCTGCTGCTGCTGCTAAGTCGCTTCAGTCGTGTCTGACTCTGTGCGACCCCATAGACGGCAGCCCACCAGGCTCCCCCGTCCCTGGGATTCTCCAGGCAAGAACACTGGAGTGGGTTGCCATTTCCTTCTCCAATGCATGAAAGCCATAAAAACTACCCACCCCATATTTCAGGACCTCTCATCTTCTCAGATGTCTGTGCAGTGTTTACTTCTAAATAAGTTCACTTCTTACCTATCACTTTTTCTCTCACTGAATTCTTTCTGTGATGTGATATCAAAAACCTGAACTTCATTAAGTCCTGAGACCAAGTGTGTGATCTCAATTAAAAGACTGTGGATTCAAGCCCCAATCTAGGTTACACAGTTTCACTTGGTTTCACTTACATAATCCCTTCCTACACTGGATGGGTTTATCTGTGAAACAATCAGATTTTGTGGAGATGATGATGTGTAGCTTCTGAGTTGGATCATATAAGGCATGAGGCTTCTGTGACTTCCTTGATGGTCCATTGGCTAACACTCTGCACTCCCAGTGCAAGGGGCCAAAGTTCAATCCCTGGTCAGGGAACTAGATCTCACATGCTGTAACTAAAAGATCCTGCAGGCCACAACTAAGACTGGAGCAACCAAAAAAAAAAAGACATGTGGCTTCTCTCTTGCCCCATTTTGGACTTTTTTCTCTGGGAGAAGCCAGCCAGTGTATCATGAAGACACTCAAGCAGTCTATAGAGGGGTCCATGCTGGCAGATACTGAGGCCTCCTGCCAACAATCAGCACCAAGTGAGAGAACCCATTTTGGAACTGGGTCCTCCAGCCCCTGTCAAGCCTTCAGAGACTGTATCCCTGTCTAACATCTTGACTGTAACCTCTTAAGAGACTTTAAGCCAGAACCACCCAGTTAAGTCACCTTCAAATCTGGCCCACAGAAACTATGAGATAATATCTATTGTTATTTTAAGCAGCTACATTTTGGGATAACTTGTTTTGTAGCAATAGATAACTAGTACCAGTCTTGACATGCTTTCCCCAGAACACTTGACCTCGAAATTCCTACATGTCTCCTAGACTCCATTAATAGTGCTCTAACATCTCCTTGCAAGAATGTCTTCTCTGACCCCCAGTGCAAAAACAGCTCTCTTTCCCCACTATGATGCCACGACTGGTCTCCATTTCCCTGCTTTATTTTCCCTCATTGACCTACATAACAACCTGATAGGTTATATTTAATTGTTATATTTAATTGTTTGTTTACTATCTGCACTCCCATGCTCAAATGTAGCCTCCCTGAGAACAGGGATTTGTTTTGTTCAGTGGTGTATCCCTAAGGCTGAGAACAGTGTCTGTCCCATGGTAGGCATTCAGCAAATATTTCTTGAATGAAGGAAGGAAGGAAATGAAAATTCAGCAAAGGATCGTCAGAAGTCATGGGGTTAGACTGAGGATATGAGACTCAAAGTGTGCCTTGAAGAGAGTAATAACAGTTTGGAAGGTATTATCTTCCAGCTCTGGTCCAGAAAATTAAACCAAAGAGAGCAATGCAGAATTACAGTTTGTAGGAGAACAAGGAAAGACTGAAGAGATAAGAAAGGCTGAACACCACAAATGCCAAGCCAGGAGCTTCAGGGCATCTTTCAAAGTCACAAGCATGAGACGTAATCCTACACAAACTGCAAAACTAATTTAAGAAATCACAAAGTTCAATACAAAGCTGAAGGATTTTACAGTTTTAATGTGCCTTTATTACACATTTCACCTCACTGTGTGATTACTTTTTAAAAATAGGAGTATAGTTGCTGCTGTGTCAGCTTCTGCTGTACAATGAAGTGAATCAGACATATTTATACATATATCCCCTCTTTTTTTGGATTTCCTTCCTTTTTAGGTCACCACAGAGCACCAAGAAGAGTTCCCTGTGCTACACAGTAGGTTCTCATTAGCTATCTATTTTATATATTTTTTGTTGTTGTTCTTCAGTTGCTAAGTTGTGTCTGACTCTTTGTGACATAGTATACATAGTAGTGTATATATATGTGTGTGTGTGTGTGTTTTTATACATAGTAGTGTGTATATGTTAATCCTAGTCTCTCAATTCATCCCACACCTCCCCTTTCTCCCTTGGTAGCCATATGTTTGTTCCCTATGTGATTACTCATTAATAATCATTGAAAGACTATAAGCATTTTAATCTAAAAGGTTATCCTATCCCAAGTAACATTCAAGATAAGTCCAGATGGAAGTTTGCACCTTCAGGAATCCTGCTGAGTAGCCAAAACACAATCTTTGCAAAAGAATTTAGTCAGATACCTATCAGAGGATAACACTGAATTAACAACAGCCAGCATTTGACTAGAGGTGGTATTTTCTGCAAAATATGTAAAGTGAGCAACTTATGTGTATCATAAACTTCTTCGATTTGAAGAGCTAGAAATAAAACGTTCTTTGAAGGGGAAAGAATCAGAGACTGGAAACCAGGGCAAGATGACAAGAGGTTTATTTGTTTGTTTGTTTTTAATTAATTATTAGTTTGCTTGCTCTTGGCTGCACTGGGTCTTCCTTGATGCATGTGGGCTTTCCCTAGTTGTGGCGAGTGGGGGCTACTCTTCATTGCCACACAGAGCTTCTTATTGCAGTGGCTTCTCTTGTTGCAGAGCATAGGGTCTAGAGCATGGGCTTGATAGCTGTGGCACATGGGCTTAGCTGCCCCTTAGCATGTGGGATCTTCCCGGACCAGGTATTGAACTTGTGTCCCTTCCATTGGCAGATAGATTCTTAACCACTGGACCACCAGGGAAGCCTGAAATGTGTTTTGTTTTGTTTTTTTCCTAAATATTGGCATATACTTTTTGGGGTAGGGCTTTTCTATTTTTTAATCTCTTTATTTGTCTTCCCTGGGGGCTCAGGTGGTAAAGAAATCTTGCCTGAAACTCAGGAGACCTGGGTTCGATCCTTGGGTCAGGAAGATCCCCTGGAGTAGGGTCCATGAAGTCACAAAGAGTTGGAAATGACTGAGTGCCACTTTTATTTATCTTAAAATACATTAAAGTGTTTGAGTGAATTATATTTCACCTCATTTCCATTTATCTTTATTTTCTTTATTCTGACCACTATCTATTTATATTTACTGAGTTTGTTGGTTCACGACGGCTCAGCATATTAGCTGGAGATCTGAAAGCACTGATTTTACTCTTGATCCATTAGTAATATTTTAATATCAGCTCCATGTTTTCCAAATGGGGTCAGTTTTTGTTTTTAGCTTTTGTTTAATGCTTAGAAGTAACTCTATTCAAATTTTCTTTTCTTTTTTTTTTTTAACTTTACAATATTGTATTGGTTTTGCCATATATCAAAATGAATCTGCCACAGGTATACATGTGTTCCCCATCCTGAACCCTCCTCCCTCATCCCTCCCCATAACATCCCTCTGGGTCATCCCAGTGCACCAGCCCCGAGCATCCAGTATTGTGCATCGAACCTGGACTGGCAACTCGTTTCATATATGATATTATTCATGTTTCAATGCCATTCTCCCAAATCATCCCACCCTCTCCCTCTCCCACAGAGTCCAAAAGACTGTTCTATACATCAGTATCTCTCTATTAAAATTTTCTTATCAGGGCTTCCTTTGCTTTCAATGAAGTAGGTATGAATGCATATTTCACTGTCTGTTTCACACCTTCTATAAAACAGTGTTGTTGCACAGAAAACAATATATGAAAAAGTGTTTTACAACATACTCAATGAACAGCATGCTCTTTAAAGTGTCTAGATTATGGCATGCATACTAAGTTGCTTTAGTTGTGTCTGACTCTTGGCAACAGTATGGACTGTAGCCTGCCAGGCTCCTCTGTCCGTGGGATTCTCCAGGCGAGAATACTGGAGTGGGTTACCATGTCCCCCTCCCAGGGATCTTCCCAACCCAGGGATCGAACCCACATTTGCTGCATTGACAGTTGTATACTTTACCACTGAGCCAGCAGGAGAGCTATGATTTGCCGTAAAATAACTCAGAATCATGCTTTGAACTTATGTAGCTCCTGCCCTTTGACACGCTTAAAGGTTTGAAAGAAGGCTAAGCTGTCTTCCTGCAGTTTAATACTGGGAGACAAAATGGCATAACCAAGAAAGCAAGAGAATTGTTAGGGAAGGAATTGATGTTTGTCTCTTGGGATTGTACTCACTTATCTTCTTGCGTAACCAGAATATGGTGAAGCTTAAACCTAGGTTGAAAATATATGGTATTGCAAGTTCTATGAAAATCTTACTGGGTTTCCTAAAAAAAATTTTTTGAGAATTATTTAATGATCATCTGGGTAGACTACTTCATTTTTGCTTAATGTAAAAAGGAGGAAAATACAAAGCTATTCATTTACTACAAGATAACCTTAAATATATCATTATTAAGCAATGGGTTGTCTTCTAGAAGAGGAAAAAATGAAACACATCTGTGAAATTGAAAGATAGACTTTATGGTTGATCAATGGACCTGCATATTCACCTACCTGAGTATTCACCTACCTAAGCAGTACAGCAGAACTATAAACTGAATGTTGTCAAATGAAAAGTCTTCTGTGTGCACAATTATTTTAACTAGGCAGTTAACATCTTTTCATTATCATATAAATGTATTATATTGAAAATTTGATAGTATGATATTAAATGGGAAGGCCTTCTTAAGTATAAAATTGGCATTAAAAAACCTATCATATATTTGCAAATATGCAGGTGGAAAACCTTTAAAAAATTTAAATTGCCTTAGTTAAAATAAAAATTTTCAGCCTAATTAAGATGAAAAACTCCCTGTGTGTACATGGGAATGACATTGCTAATGACTGCAGTTGCTCTCTTCTGTCAGTGTAGCTGAAATTTTTCATATTTTGTAAGCCTGCTCTATTGTTCTACCTGAGGCTATCCGTTTTGGTCTCTGTGGCCCCAATCCCTGTCTAGATTTCCCAGAGTCCTTTGTAGACCACATGACTAGATTCTAGCCAGTGGACTTTGAAGTTATACCTCCATCATGCTTTCATGGGTATAACATCAATAAGGCACAAGAAAATTGCCAGCCACAAGATGGAAGAGTCCAAATCTCTAGATCAACCCATGGAAGAAAGCCATCTTCAACCAGGAACCCTTCACTGAACAGCTATATCAACAAAAAATATATTTTATTATGTTAAGCCATTACAATTTTAGGTTTTATTGTAGCAACTAGTCACTCCAATATAGTTACCTAAGTTAAGTAATATTTCACCTTATTAGAAGAAACACATTTGCACATACATTATATGCACACTAATACAAGCAAATATATATAAATATACATACACTGTTTTCATCTCTTTTTTTTTGCTAATGGGAGTATAAAATTACACAATCTTTCTGGAATAAAAATTGATGGTCTTTATTAAAACTCTACCTGTTCATGCTTAATTATGTGATTATCTTGACCTCTTTCTAGAAATTATCCTGAATAAATCACAAGCTTCCCTGGTGGCTCAGACAGTAAAGCGTCTGCCTGCAATGCAGGCAACCCGGGTTCGATCCCTGGCTTGGGAAGATCCCCTGGAGAAGGAAATGGCGACCCACTCCAGTACTCTTGCCTGGAAAATTCCATGGACAGAGGAGCCTGGTAGGCTGCAGTCCATGGGGTCGCAAAGAGTTGGACATGACTGAGCAACTTCACTTCACTTATCCTGAATAAATAGTATGCAAAGATTTAGTTTCAATGATATTGTGTGGTATTTTTTTATATTGGCAAAAATCTGTATCCATAGAAATATCCATACTAATGAATGATTTAAATAAATTGTGGCACTTTAGACAATAAATATTTTAGACAATTAAAATATTAATTACCTAGAGATTATCATACTAAGTGAAGCAACTCAGAGAAAGAAAAATATCATATGGCACCACTTACATGTGGAGTGTAAAAATATGATTCATATGAACTTATTTCAAAACATAAACAGACTTCCAGACATAGAAAACAAATTTATGGTTACCAAAATCCTTCAAGCTAGGCTTCAACACTATGTGAACAGAGAAATTCCAGATGTACAAGCTGGATTTAGGAAAGGCAGTGGAACCAGAGATCAAATTACCAACATATGCTGGGTCATAGAAAAAGCAAGAGAAATCCAGAGAAACATCTATTTCTGCTTCATTGAATATGCTAAAGCCTTTGTGTGGATCACAACGAACTGTGGAAAATTCTTCAAGAGATGGGAAAACCAGACTACCTTATTTGCCTCCTGAGAAACCTGTATTCAGGCCAAGAAGCTACAGTCAGCAACAGTTAGAACTGGACATGGAACAACGGACACTTGTTCCAAATTGGGAAAGAAGTGTGTCAAGGCAGTATACTGTCACCCTGTTTATTTAACTTATATTTAGAGTACATCATGTGAAATGCCAGGCTAGATGAGCTCAAGCTGGAATTAAGATTGCCAGGAGAAATATCAATAACCTCAGATATGCAGATGATACCACCCTTATGGCAGAAAGCAAAGAGGAACCGAACAGCCTCTTGATGAGGGTAAAAGAGGAGAGTGAAAAAGCTGACTTAAAACTCAGTATTCAGAAAACTAAGGTCATGGCAGCTGGTCTCATCACTTCATGGCAAATAGATGGGGAAACAGTGGAAACAGTGTCAGACTTTATTTTCTTTGGTTCCAAAATCACTGTGACTTCAAAATTAAAAGACGCTTGCTCCTTGGAAAACAAGCTATGACCAACCTAGACAACATATTAAAAAGCAGAGACATGACTTTGCTGACAAAAGTCCAGATAGTAACATCTATGGTTTTTCCAGTAGTCATGTACAGATGTGAGAGTTGGGCCATAAACAAGGTTGAGCGCTGAAGAATTGATGCTTTCAATCTGTGGTGTTGGAGAAGACTCTTGAGAGTCCCTTGGACAGCAAGGAGATCAAACCAGTCAGTCCTAAAGGAAATCAACCCTGAGTATTCATCGGAAGAAGTGATACTGAAGCTGAAGCTCCAATACTTTGGCCACCTGAAGCTGAGATAATTCATTGGGAAAGACCCGGATGCTGGGAAAGATTGAGGGCAGGAGGAGAAGGGGGAGACAGAGGATGAGATGGCTGGATAGCATCACTGACTCAAAGGACACAAGTTTGAGCAAACTCTGGGAGATAGTGAAGGACAGAGAAGTGTGATGTGCTGCAGTCCACGGGGTTGCAAAGAGCTAGACATGACTTAGCAACTAAACAACAGCAACAGTGGAACTAAATGCGATTTTAAATTGTTGTTTTTATTTCTGTATTTTCTGAATATTTTTCAGTGGATACACATGTTTTTGTTATACATTGTGTATACATCCACACACACACATACATGTATTGTGTGTGTATATATATATAATTGGAAGGAAGGGAGAGAGGTAATCTTGCTGCAGAACAGGCTTTTCCCCAGAGTACAAAATGAGGTCTCTATGATGGTAAAGAAATGTAGGAAAAAGTTGTTCATTGAGGACATGAAGATGAGGAAAGGCACATCAGACAGAAATCATTCCATATTAAGTTGATTCTGAAAAGAACTGCAGAGGGCACTAAAATTCTGAGTATTTTATACTACAATTTTTTGAATTAAAAAAATTTTTTTTAATTTATTTTTTTAATCTCAGTTTTATTTATTTATTTTACTTTACAATATTGTATTGGTTTTGCCATACATTGACATGAATCCGCCATTGGTATACATGTGTTCCCTATCCTGAACCCCACTCCCACCTCCCTGCCTATCACATCCCTGTGAATCATCCCAGTGCACCAGCCCTGAGCACCCTGTATCATGCATTGAATCAAGCAGTAAATGCTGGAGAGTCTGTGGAGAAAAGGGAATCTTCTTATACTGTTGGTAGGAAAGCAAACTAGTACAGCTACTATGGAGAACAGTATGGAGAGTCTTTAAAAAACTGGAAATAGAACTGCCATATGATCCAGCAATCCCACTGCTGGGCATACACACTGAGGAAACCAGAAGGGAAAGAGACACGTGTACCCCAATGTTCATCGTAGCACTGTTTATAATAGCCAGGAGATGGAAGCAACCTAGATGTCCATCAGCAGACGAATGGATAAGAAAGCTGTGGTACATATGCACAATGGAATATTACTCAGCCATTAAAAAGAATACATTTGAATCAGTTCTAATGAGGTGGATGAAACTGGAGCCTATTATACAGAATGAAGTAAGCCAGAAAGAAAAACACCAATACAGTATAGTAATGCATATATATGGAATTTAGAAAGATGGTAATGATAACCCTGTATACGAGACAGCAAAAGAGACACAGATGTACAGAACAGTCTTTTGGACGCTGTGGGAGAGGGTGAGGGCAAGATAATATGGGAGAATGGCATTGAAACATGTAAATTATTACAATTTTTTTTTTATTAGTGAATCCCCATGGTACTCATGCAGTGATTCTGGCCTAACATCCACATGTGCTATATCCACCCTAATCCCTGTTTCACAACACTGCAAGACTCATGCCTGTCCAAGACCAAAGGTCATCAAAGCAAACATACACTTTGTATTTTTAGCATCCCCCCACTTCTTCCTGCTTCTTTGTCCTTCTATTCTTTATATTTTCTCTTGTTTTACATCAATACTTAACCACCCAAAGCCCAAAATTGTCCTGACATTTAACATTTGGACACTTCTAAGCGCTTTGCTGGAGCAGCCATGAAGAGATACCCCATGTTCAAGGTAAGAGAAATGCAAGTAAGACGGTAGGTGTTGTAAGACGGCATCAGAGGGCAGACACACTGAAACCATAATCACAGAAAACTAGTCAATCTAATCACACTAGGACCACAGCCTTGTCTAACTCAATGAAACTAAGCCATGCTCGTGGGGCCACCCAAGACGGGTGGGTCAGGGAGAAGAGGTCTGACAGAATATGGTCCACTGGAGTAGGGAATGGCAAACAACTTCAGTATTCTTGCCTTGAGAACCCCATGAACAGTATGAAAAGGCAAAATGTTAGGATACTGAAAGAGGAACTCCCCAGGTCAGTAGGTGCCCAATATACTACTGGAGATCAGTGGAGAAATAACTCCAGAAAGAATGAAGGGATGGAGCCAAAGCAAAAACAATACTCAGTTGTGGATGGGACTGGTGATAGAAGCAAGGTCCGATGCTATAAAGAGCAATATTGCATAGGAACCTGGAATGTCAGGTCCATGAATCAAAGCAAATTGGAAGTGGTCAAACAGGAGATGGCAAGAGTGAACGTCGACATTCTAGGAATCAGTGAACTGAAATGGACTGGAATGGGTGAATTTAACTCATATGACCATTATATCTACTACTGTGGGCAGGAATCCCTCAGAAGAAATGGAGTAGCCATCATGGTCAACAAAAGAGTCCGAAATGCAGTACTTGGATGCGATCTCAAAAACGACAGAATGATCTCTGTTCATTTCCAAGGCAAACCATTCAATATCACAGTACTCCAAGTCTATGCCCCAACCAGTAATGCTGAAGAAGCTGAAGTTGAACAGTTCTATGAAGACCTACAAGACCTTTTAGAATTAAAACCCAAAAAAGATGTCCTTTTCATTATAGGGGACTGGAATGCAAAAATAGGAAGTCAAGAAACACCTGGATTAACAGGCAAATTTGGCCTTGGAATACGGAATTAAGCAGGGTAAAGGCTAATAGAATTTTGCCAAGAGAACACACTGATCATAGCAAACACCCTCTTCCAAGAACACAAAAGAAGACTCTACACATGGACATCACCAGACGGTCAACACCGAAATCAGATTGATTATATTCTTTGCAGCCAAAGATGGAGAAGCTCTATACAGTCAGCAAAAACAAGACCGGGAGCTGACTGTGGCTCAGATCATGAATTTCTTATTGCCAAATTCAGACTTAAACTGAAGAAAGTAGGGAAAACCACTAGACCATTCAGGTATGACCTAAATCAAATCCCTTATGATTATACAGTGGAAGTGAGAAATAGATTTAAGGGCCCAGATCTGACAGATAGAGTACCTGATGAACTATGGATGGAGGTTCGTGACATTGTACAGGAGACAGGGATCAAGACCATCCCCAAGGAAAAGGAATACAAAAAAGCAAAATGGCTGTCTGGGGAGGCCTTACAAATAGCTGTGAAAACAAGAGAAGTGAAAAGCAAAGGAGAAAAGGAAAGATATAAGCATCTGAATGCAAAGTTCCAAAGAATAGCAAGAAGAGATAAGAAAACCTTCCTCAGTGATCAATGCAAAGAAATAGAGGAAAACAACAGAATGGAAAAGACTAGAGATCTCTTCAAGATTTTTAGAGCTACCAAGGGAACATTTCATGCAAAGATGGGCTTGATAAAGGACAGAAATGGTATGGACCTAACAGAAGCAGAAGATATTAAGAAGAGGTGGCAAGAATACACAGAAGACCTGTACAAAAAAGATCTTCCTGACCCAGATAATCACGATGGTGTGATCACTGACCTAGAGCCAGACATCCTGGAATGTGAAGTCAAGTGGGCCTTAGAAAGCATCACTATGAACAAAGCTAGTGGAGGTGATGGAATTCCAATTGAGCTATTTCAAATCCTGAAAGATGATGCTGTGAAAGTGCTGCACTCAATATGCCAGCAAATTTGGAAAACTCAGCAGTGGCCACAGGACTGGAAAAGGTCAGTTTTCATTCCAATCCCAAAGAAAGGCAATGCCAAAGAATGCTCGAACTACTGCACAATTGCACTCATCTCACACACTAGTAAAGTAATACCCAAAATCCTCCAAACCAGGCTTCAGCAATACACGAACCATGAACTTCCATATGTTCAAGCTGGATTTAGAAAAGGCAGAGGAACCAGAGATCAAATCACCAACATCTGCTAGATCATTGAAAAAGCAAGAGAGTTCCAGAAAAACTATTTCTGCTTTATTGACTATGCCAAAGCCTTTGACTGTGTGGATCATAATAAACTGTGGAAGATTCTGAAAGAGATGGGAATACCAGACCACCTGACCTGCCTCTTGAGAAACCTATATGCAGGTCAGGAAGCAACAGTTAGAACTGGACATGGAACAACAGACTGGTTCCAAATAGGAAAAGGAATACGTCAAGGCTGTATATTGTCACCCTGCTTATTTAACTTCTATGCAGAGTACATCATGAGAAGTGCTGGACTGGAAGAAACACAAGCTGGAATCCAGACTGCCGGGAGAAATATCAATAACCTCAGATATGCAGATGACACCACCATTATGGCAGAAAGTGAAGAGGAACTCAAAAGCCTCTTGATGAACGTGAAAGTGGAGAGTGAAAAAGTTGGCTTAAAGCTCAACATTCAGAAGACGAAGATCATGGCATCTGGTCCCATCACTTCATGGGAAATAGATGGGGAAACAGTGGAAACAGTGTCAGACTTTATTTTCTTGGGCTCCAAAACCACTGCTGATGGTGATTGTAGCCATGAAATTAAAAGACGCTTACTCCTTGAAAGAAAAGTTATGACCAAACTAGATAGCATATTAAAAAGCAGAGGCATTACTTTGCCAACAAAGGTCCGTCTAGTCAAGGCTATGATTTTTCCAGTGGTCATGTATGGATTCGAGTGTTGGACTGTGAAGAAAGCTGAGCGCCGAAGAATTGATGCTTTTGAACTGTGGTTTTGGAGAAGACTCTTGAGAGTCCTTTGGACTGCAAGGAGATCCAACCAGTCCATTCTAAAGGAGATCAGCCCTGGGATTTCTTTGGAAGGAATGATGCTAAAGCTGAAACTCCAGTACTTTGGTCACCTCATGCGAAGAGTTGACTCATTGGAAAAGACTCTGATGCTGGGAGAGATTGTGGGCAGGAGGAGAAGGGGACGACAGAGGATGAGATGGCTGGATGGCATCACTGACTCGATGGACGTGAGTCTGGGTGAACTCTGGGAGATGGTGATGGACAGAGAGGCCTGATGTGCTGCAGCTCATGGGGTTGCAAAGAGTCAGATATGACTGAGCAAGTGAACTGAACTGAACTGAACTGATACTTCATATGTCTATAACTGCTACTGATAACAATCTTCAAGAACTTGGGAGCACAATTCTCCTTTTTGGATTAGAAAACAGTGATACAAAAAATTTCAGGGACTTCTCTGGTGGTCCAGTTGTTAGGACTCCATTCTTCTAATACAGTGGGCACTGGCTCGAACCCAGTTTGGGGAACTAAAATTCCATATGTTTTTGTAGCAAAAAAAAAAAAAAAAAATTGAATTAAAAAAAAATTTTTTTAATGGACTTCCCTGGTGGTACAATGGATATGAATCCTCCTGGCAATGCAGGGGACACTGGTTCAGTCCTTGGTCAGGGAAGATTACACATGCCAAGAGGCAACTAAGCCTGTGCATAACTACTGAGCCTGTGTACCACAACTGCTGAGGCCTGCATGCCTAGAGTCCATGCACCACAACAAGAGAAGCCACTGCAATGAGAAGCCTGAATACCACAACTAGAGAAAGCCCGTCCAAAGCAATGAAGACCCAGTGCAGCCAGAAATGAATAAATTACTTAAGTTTTTAAAAAGCTGAAAGACCATGATCACAGAAACAAAATCTACCTACCTTTCTACAGGACTGAAATAACAGAGGGAAGTGTGGCAAATAGTTCATACTAAAGTGGTTAGCAAAAATCTTGGCATTGACAAAGAAATCTTATTCCAGACTTTCAGCATCCAAAGATATTCCCTTAAGGCAAGTTACTTAAATTTTCCAGGCATGAAAATTTTCATTTACAAAATGGAGATGATATAATGATATCTGCTTCTTAGATAATGGAGTAATATACATTGTTGAGTACACAAATAATCAACATAGTCCCTAGTACAGGATTAAGCAATCAGTAACTTTTATCATTAACAATCAGCAAAAATAATAAACAGATTCACAGCAGAGGAGCTGGATCATCTAAGTCACTGGAGAGTCACTCTGGGAACAACCCCTGAAAACCTCATGTAACTCAAAACATGCATAAGACATCAAGATAGATTTTTCCCTTAAGAATAAATGTAATGAGGGAAATAATAGTCTGAGTGCATGTAAACCTAGGCAAATGAAATACATTTCTTACATCCAACTTACTGTTTAATGCACAATCAACAGTTTCTAGTGAGGGGAATTAAAATTATTTCAATGTATATGCATAAAGTGAGACCTTAATAATATTTTTCACTGCTCACTGTTTCAAATTTGCTAATTCATATCAGTGTGAAATATAAACACACTGTTTATCCAAAGGCCATTCAGTATCAGAGAGAAAGTATTATAAGAAATGAGGCACAGGGGAGTGTATCAAAGGGTTTCAAGGGATATACTTTAAATATAGAGGAAAACAGTAGGAAATGTAAATCCTGCAACATCTAGAGTTTAAATTGTTGGAATTTCTTTTACAACTGTGAAACCTATAAGAAGGTACTTTTTTTTTTTTAATCTGCTGCTGCTGCTAAGTCGCTTCCGTCGTGTCCAACTCTGTGCGACCTCATAGACGGCAGCCCACCAGGCTCCCCCGTCCGTGGGATTCTCCAGGCAAGAATACTGGAGTGGGTTGCCATTTCCTTCTCCAATGCATGAAAGTGAAAAGTGAAAGGGAAGTTGCTCAGTCTTAGCCGACTCTTAGCGACCCCATGGACTGCAGCCTACCAGGCTCCTCCATTTTAATCTGCAAAGAAACCTAAAAAGGAATGCGAAATGATGACAAACTAAAACACCCCACTCCCAAGACACTTGCTGTGATGGAAGAGAACACAGAAATGTGGGAGGGAGGAGGTGGGAAATCCTATCAATTGCATGGACAAAAGCCAAACTTCTAATAAAAATTGTGCCTGCAAGGTTTGGATTTCCATGCTTACATTTCTGCCTCAGAGTATAGATCAAGCCTTACCTGATGACCTAGCTTCCAGATTCCACACTTTAATCCATGTCTTTTTTTTTTTTTGGATGATAGCTGTGTTTTGCTTTTTTTTTTTTCTAATTTTATTTTTAAACTTTACATAATTGTATTAGTTTTGCCAAATATCAAAATGAATCCGCCACAGGTATACATGTGTTCCCCATCCTGAACCCTCCTCCCTCCTCCCTCCCCATACCATCCCTCTGGGTCGTCCCAGTGCACTAGCCCCAAGCATCCAGTATCGTGCATCGAACCTGGACTGGCAATACCATGTAAGAAACGAGTTGCTAATCCATGTCTTTAATCACATACTTGTCCAGAGATCACATAGAATGATAAGGTTTTGCTGCCACAATTCTAATGTCAGAAACTGGAAGAGAGAGAGTTTTAGTTCTGTTTTTCACTCTTAATTGGGAGAAGGAAGTTCTTTTAGCTTAAAAATTGAAGGCTTACATCTTCAATTTTTCCTATTTCAATTTTTAAAATGGGATTTAACTATACAGTTCATATGGCAGTGAATTATATCCATGAGATAAAGATCTTAAAAATATTACATAATTCAAAACTTGCATAATTCTAGACAGATTATCCCACCCAAAGAACAATATAATGTAAGAAATAGTATTCTCATAATAATAATAATAAATAATCCTACAACATTACAGAGCATTTCTTAGAGTAAATTTTTAGTGTGTTTTTTTTCAAAACTAAACTTTTTCTTTGGAAATAATTTTAGATTTATAGAAAAGTTTTGCAAAGATAGTATTGACTTTCCTTATACCCCTTACCCAGTTTTCCCTATCATTAACACCTAACGTTACTATAGTACATTTGTCAAAACTAAGAAACTAACATGGGCAATATTCACTGAATTTAAGATTTTACTCAGATTTCATTAATTTTCCCATTATGCTCCTATTTCAGAGAAGGCAATGGCACCCCACTCCAGTACTCTTGCCTGGAAAATCCCATGGCTGGAGGAGCCTGGTGGGCTGCAGTCCATGGGGTCGCTAAGAGTCAGACACGACTGAGCAACTTCACTTTCACTTTTCACTTTCATGCACTAGAAAAGGAAATGGCAACCCACTCCAGTGTTCTTGCCTGGAGAATCCCAGGGACGGGGGAGCCTGGTGGGCTGCCGTTTATGGGGTCACACAGAGTCGGACACGACTAAAGTGACTTAGCATAGCATAGCATAGCACAGCATGCTCCTATTTTTGTTCCAGAATCCAATACAATTTTAAATACTTTTTGTTTTTAAAGATTCATATTATTCAAAATTTGTGTAAACTGATAACATTTTAAAATCACACCTTCAAATTTGTGAAATTAAAATTGGCAAGCTGTTTATGCAAAGGTTTTCCATAGTATTTAATACAAGGATGGCTGAAGAATTAACCTACCGCAGTGGCCTAAGCCAGTGTTGTTTAAATTGGAATGAGGAGTGGAATGGAGAGAGTGTATTTTGTACTGGGTTTCAGCTGAAGATTTCATTTGAATAAAATCACTAATAAGAAATCCAGGGGAAATATTAGAATACAGTGAGAAATACTAAAAAAACAAATAAGCCAAAATTGAAAATGATCATGTTATAAGAAACTTGCAGAAAACTGCCATAGGCATCATTTTTTCATACAAATAGTTTAAGCTTTTTACTGCAAAGGACATACAAGCAAATTAGGTAGCCACATACATTGCAAAATATTGTCCATTTGTTGTTACTATACACAAAATTGTTAACCAACTATATTGTTTTTGTTTACTCGCTAAGTCATGTCTGATTATTTTGTGATCCCATGGGCTACAGCCTGACAGGCTCCTCTGTCCTTGGTATTTCCCAGGCAACAATACTACAGCGGGTTGCCATTTCCTTCTCCAGGTGATATTCCTGACCCAGGTATCAAACCTGTGTCTTCCACACTGCAGGCAGATAACTTACCATTGAGCCACCTGAGAAGCCCTATTAAAATATAAAGAGCCCTTACAAATCAAGAGAAAAATGAACAGAGAGCACAGCCAATTTATGGCCAATAAGCATCTGAAAAACTATTCAAATTCATTTTCAAAGAATACAAGCTAAACTGCAAAGTACATTTTTTAACTTATCAACCTGGTGAATGATAATGCAAAGTGCAGGCTGATGTGCAAAGAACAAGGCACTCTTGTACATTGCTAGTGAAAGTGAAAGTTGCTTAGACATGTCTGACTCTGTGAGACCCCACGGACTATAAAGTCCATGGAATTCTCCAGGCCAAAATACTGGAGTGGGTAGCCTTTCCCTTCTTCAGGGGATCTTCCCAGGCCTCCCACATTGCAGATAGATTCTTTACCAGCTGAGCCACGTTGCTAACATAGGAGTAAAATGTGAAAATTGTTTTACAATGGCTTGGCAATACATGTTTCCAGTTACCTATTGCTGACTAATTAAAATATTCCAAAATGTAGTCGCTTAAATCTACAACAATGTATTGTGTCTCACATTTCTGTGAGTTGGCTGCGTGGTCTTTCATGTCATGGAATGTTGGCTGAGGCCAAGCATGCAGCTGCACTCAGCTGGGAGCCCAGCTAGGGATGGATCGCCTAAGGCTTCTTTTCTTTTCCACATGGCCTTTCTTTCCATTTGGCCTCTCATCATTCAAAAGCCTAGCCCAAGGACCCTTCATGTCAACTGGATTCCAAGAAAGCAAAAATGGAAGCTGACAGATCTCTTAAGGAGTAAGTCTGGAAGCGATGGTATGCTGGAGCCCATTGGTCATATATGCTATCTCTTTCCAACTACATGCTCTGTGATATCACATTGGTAGCTCGAAATCAGTCATGCTGGCAGCACTTACACCATGTGCTCAGTTATTCAGTCGTGTCCAACTCTTTGCAACCCTTTGGACCATAGCCCACCAGGCTCCTTTGTCCACAGGATTTTTCAGGCAGGCACACTGGAGTGTGTTGCCATTTCCTCTACAGGGGGTCTTCCTGACCTAGGGATCAAACCTACATTTCCTGTGTCTTCTGCATTTCAGGTGGATTCTTAGAAACTGTCAAATGCTCTAAATCATGACTTTTAATTATTTTTCAAAAAGCTGAAAGTCACACAGCTTCACATCCATCACATTCTGTTTCTTCAAGCAAGTCACAAATCCAGCCGAGAGTTCCTGTGGGAGAAGAAACAAATTTTACCTTCTTGATCTGAGGAGTGACAAAGAATTTGTGACCATATTTAATCCAACAGAGTCTTCCCTCTGGCCACAAATTATTTATATTCTTTCTCATGCAAAACAAAACAGACCACCTCCCAAGACACCTCAAAGTCTCATTCCAAGAGAGCATCAGCCTCAAAGTTCAATATTTCTAACTAACAAAAAACCTACTATATAGCCCAGGGAATTCTGCTCAATATTCTGTAACAACCTAAATGGGAAAAAAGAATTTGAAAAAGAATAGATAGGTGTATATGTATATCTGAATCATTTTGCTGTACATCTAAAGTTAACACAACATTATTAATCAACTATTGTTGTTGTTTAGTCGCTAAGTTGTATCTGACTCTTTGTGACCCCATGGACTGTAGACTGCCAGGCCCCTCTGCCCATGGGATTTCCCAGGCAAGAATACTGGAGTGGGTTTCTATTTCCTTCTCCAGGGGATCTTCCCTATCCAAGGATCAAACCTGTGTCTCCCGCTTGGCAGGCAGATTCTTTACCACTGAACCACCGGTGAAGCCCCTTAATCAACTATACTCCAGTATAAAATTAAAAAAAATTTTAAATGTTTTAAATAATAAAATAAATACCCACTTTGGAATTAAATTTTTAAAAAGCTCAATATTTCATGACCTGAATCATGCTAAGATGTGACTGCAGCTCCTCTGGGTCTAGAAAGCTGTGAACTGTGAACTTTCCCAACTTGCCTCCACCCTTCCACCCCTACCAGGCATTCAATGGTGAGAAGTGGACAGGAAAGTCACCATGGATGCTCCTATTCAACAACACAGAGAACAGGTTTATAACAATTCTGAAATCTACCTGGATATTAGATGAGAAATCCTCTATACCCCACCCCCCAGCTCTGGGCCTGGGAGCTCCGCTAGGGCTGAAACATGTCAAGTGACTGCTCATCCCCCTGGCTTCCCTAGCTGACCTCTATTCATTCAGTAGTCTAGGGCAAATTCTTTACAGAATGCTAGCTGGTTTCTCGGAGAAGGCGATAGCACCCCACTCCAGTACTCTTGCCTGGAAAATCCCATGGATGGAGGAGCCTGGTAGGCTGCAGTCCATGGGGTTGCTAAGAGTCGGACACGACTGAGTGACTTCACTTTCACTTTTCACTTTCATGCATTGGAGAAGGAAATGGCAACCCACTCCAGTGTTCTTGCCCGGAGAATCCCAGGGACAGGGGAGCCTGGTGGGCTGCCGTCTGTGGGGTCGCACAGAGTCGGACACGACTGAAGTGACTTAGTAGCAGTAGTAGTAGCTGGTTTCTAGATAGCAACAGGAGAAACTGCTATGTCTCTCAAAGGCTAGGTCTGCTGATTCGCACTGTTGTATAGCAAAAACCAACACAACACTGTAAGGCAATTTCCTCCAATTAAAAAATAATTTAAAAAATAAGGCTAGGCCTGGAATAGCAATAGTGTCTTCATACTAGTGTTTCTATATTTAGCAAATAAAAATACTGAATGCCTCATAAAAAGATGCTCAACATCGCTGATTCTTAAATGCAAATCACAATGGGATATACTTTACACCTGTCAGAATGGTTATTATCAAAAAGTCTACAAATATCATATTAGTAAGGAAATGGGAAAACAGGAACCTTTGTAAACTATTGGTGGGGAAGTAAATTGGTGCAGCTACTGTGGAAAACAGTATGGAGCATACTCAAAAACCCAAAAATAGGACTACCATATGACCCAGCAATTCTACTCTTGAGTATGCTGCTGCTGCTAAGTCGCTTCAGTCGTGTCCGACTCTGTGCGACCCCATAGATGGCAGCCCACCAGGCTCTCCTGTCCCTGGGATTCTCCAGGCAAGAACACTGGAGTGGGTTGCCACTTCCTTCTCCAGTTCATAAAAGTGAAAAGTGAAAGTGAAGTCACTCAGTCGTGTCCAACTCTTAGCGACCCTACGAATTGCAGCCCACCAGGTTCCTCCATCCATGGGATTTTCCAGGCAAGAGTACTGGAGTGGGGTGCCATTGCCTTCACCACTCTTGAGTATATATCTCTAAAAAATGAAAATACTAATTCAAAAATATACGTGCACCCCAATGTTCATTGAGCACTATTTATAGCAGCCAGGACATGGATGCAACCCAGGTGTCCATCAACAGACAAATGGATTAAGAAGACTGTCATAAGAAGAATGAAATTCTGCCATTTGTAGCAATGTGGATGGACCTAGAGAATATATTATGTTAGTGACATAAATCAGACAGGGAAAGATAAATACTATAGGATACCACTTACATGTGGAATCTAAAAAATTATACAAATTATTGTATGTGCAAAACAGAAACACAAACAGATACAGAAAACAAACTTGTGGTTACCAAAGCGGGGAGGTAGAGGGGGAAAGACAAATTAGGAATATGGAATTAACATATATAAACTACTGTGTATAAAATAGATAAGCAACAAGAATATATTGTATAGCACAGGGAATTATAGCCATTATCTTGTAATAACTTACAATTGAGCATAATATGCAAAAATATTGAGTCATTATGCTGTACACATGAATATAATATCTTATAAATCAGTTCAGTTCAGTCGCTCAGTCGTGTCCGACTCTTTGCGATCCCATGAATCGCAGCATGCCAGGCCTCCCTGTCCATCATCAACTCCCAGAATTCACTCAGACTCACGTCCATCATGTCAGTGATGCCATCCAGCCATCTCATCCTCTGTCGTCCCCTTCTCCTCTTGCCCCCAATCCCTCCCAGCATCAGAGTCTTTTCCAATAAGCCAACTAAATCAGCTACACATCAATAAAATGGTACAGAATACCCGGTTAAATTTGAATGTCAGATAAATCACAAATAATATTTTAGTATAAGTATGTCCCACTTTACTGTTTGTTTGATATTCTAATTTTACTGAGCATCTTGTATTTTACCTGGCAATCCTATTTTCACCACATTCTGAACGTCAAAGTAAGTCACTCAAGGATAAGGAAAGGAGACATCACTTATTTTTGTTTGTGTCATGTCTTAGTTGCATCATGTGGGATCTTTCGTTGCAGCTTGGGCTCTCTCGTTGTGCCACATGGGCTCCAGAGCAAGCAGGCTTCAGTAGTTGCAGCACATGAGCTTGACTGCTTTGAGGCTTATGGGATCTTAGTTCCCTGACCAGGGATTGAACCCACATCCCCTGCATTGAAAGGCAGTTTCTTAACCACTGGATGATGAGGGAAGTCCTGAGACATCACTTTTTAAAAATTTAATTTGTTATTTATTATTGAAGTATAGTTGATCTACAATGTTGTATTAATTTTTGCTGTACAGCAAAGTGATTCAGTTACACACATACATACATTCTTTTTTATATTCTTTTCCATAATGGCTTATTACATGGCATTGAATACAGATCCTCATGCTATCCTATAGGACCTTTTTGATTATCCATTCTGTATATAACAGCTTGCATCTGCTAAACCCAGCCTCCCATTCCATTCCCTCCTCATCCTTCCTCCCCCTCGGCAACGATAAGTGTGTTCTCTAGAGACACCACTTATTGACGGATGAGTGGCATGCTTGTATAGGGAGAGGAGAAGTTAATGATGGCTATTTTTCAGACTGTCACCCTTAGCAAAAAACCTTGAAAATGTGCATCTCATTATAAAACCAATGATTCTATTTCTAGGGATTTTTAAAAGCACATGATTAAAGACGTGTCAAAGATTTAGCTACATGAAAGTTCATTGTAGAACTGCTTGTAGTGGTGAAAAATAGGAACAACCTAGATGTACAAAGATAAGAAATAAGTATATTTATAGTGGCCCTAATATGCTCAAGCACTGAGTTGAGCCCTGAAGAGATAGTGGACAACATGGAAAACCTGTGGTCTCAGAAATTTTAAAGGCTAAAAGCACAAGGTTGACATTAAACAGATAATCATATATTTGATTAATTGACTGTAAGTGTGCTAATTACCACAAAGGCAAATTACTGGGTGCTATGGAATCACCAAGGGATCTAAATTATTGGGGACTGGTTTAGGAGAAGGAGCAGGAAATAAAGAGAAAAGATGAGGGAAGAGAGCACTAAGCAGAGTGAAGAGAAAAAGGATTCTAAATATATATTTATTTACATGTAAAGATCATCATAATAAACGGATATGAGATGCTCACGAGACATCTAAGTGGAGATGCTGAATTGCATTTAGATACACAAGTTGGGATCCTGGGGAAGGTTAGATGTGGATATACACACTCTGAAGTTACCAGTCTATAATAGTCACTAGGCAGTGACATAGGAAAATCAGGGGCGTAGGGTGTTACAAAGTGGCTTCCCACATGGTGCTAGTGGTAAAGAACCTGCCTGTCAATGCAGGAGTCATAAGAGACGTGGGTTTGATCTCTAGGCGGGGAAGATCCCCTGGAGGAGGCCATGGCAACCCATTTCAGTATTCTTGCTTAGAGAACCCCATGGACAGAGGAGCCTGGAGGGCTACCGTCCATAGAGTGGCAAAGAGTTGAACATGACTGAAGAAACATCATGACTTAGCACATACACATGCATGCAGGGTATCACAGAAGCCAAGAAAAATTTCGAAGAGATCATGGTCACTTGGGAGAAAAGCCACTGAGTGGTTACATAGATGAAGGCAAAATGTGACCACTGAGTCTGGTAACATGGAGGTCACTGATGAATCTTTTAGAAGTTTCAGGTGTAGTGGGGAGAACAAAGGCCTATATGAAATGGACTGAAAATAGGTGATGCGGTGGGGAAAGGCATTCATTTGAGAAGTTTTTCTGTGAGAGAGCAGGAAAATGGGGTAGCAACTAGACAGGAATGGGAGGTCAAGAGCAGGTTTGTTGGCTGAAGGACACAACCCCCTAAAAAGAGGGAAACTGATAATTCAGGAGAGAGACGTCTATTTGTGGGACTAAAGTCTTTGAGAAAGTGAAAGAGGATGAGGTACAGAGCACAAGGAAAGGGTTGGCTTTATTTAGGAACAGGTATGCTTCCTCCTATGATAGCGGATGAAAGACTGTGGGTGCTGATTCAAGAGGCTGCAGAGACACAGTGAAAGGAAAATGAGACACAGTGAAAGGAAAATGAGAAAGTGTCCATTTACTTCTATTTCTCATGAAGCATGAATCAAATCCACCAGTAAGAAGGGAAAGAAGGAAGGGGGAGATTAGAATAGATTCTCTGAATATACTATACATCTCATGTTGATCCTGCTAATTTGAAAATCAATGTACATATAGACTCTCACTTACCCAATAAAATTTGCAGTTTCTCAAGATCTCAAACAAGAAAAAAGTGAAGAGGCTCAGTACCAAGAACAACAGTGTAAAAATCAAGATGGATTTATTGAGGAATTTTATTTAAAAACCTTAAAGGAGTTTTATAATCATGTATTAAAATTCATCAGTGTCAATTCAGCAACAGGAAAATTCTGAAGTCATAGAAGGAAGTACACATGAAAGTATTGTTCAGTTCTGCATCTTAGCCAGAATTAACAGACACCCAGTGATGGGCTTCCCAGGTGGTGCTAATGGTAAAGAACCTGCCTGCCAATGCAGGAGAGGTAAGAAATATGGGTTTGATCCCTGGGTCCCTGGAAGGAGAGCACGGCAACCCACTCCAGCATTCTTGCTGAGAATCACATGGACAGAGGAGCCTGGCGAGATACAGTCCATGGGGTCACACAGAGTTGGACATGACTAAAGCGATGCATGCACACATGATGATGTCTGTTTTAGTGACTTAGCCAATGAAATAAATTGCTTATTTCCATATTAGCAAAGAGACTGAATAAGTAATTAGATAACGCATTTCTTATGACCAAGGCAGACTAGACATGAATAGACTCGTGAGATAAAGTTAATGTGATAAAATGCAATACACTACTGTAAATGCAAAACCAGCTAACTTGACACTAAGAGTTGACACTCCTGGGAGTATTTTTTCAGACGCTATTAGAAAAAATGAAATCTGAGAAGAACTTTTGGGTCATCAATGCTCTATATTTAGAATCTTCAAATAATCATAGATCTCAGCACTTTGTCAACAAGGGAGACATAGAATGGGGTTACATCATCTTTTCACTGGTTTTCTTTCTTGTTGAACACATTGAAAAATTTGTGATGGGACAGATCCTATCCTAAATCTTAAAAACAGATGTTACAATTTTCACATGAAATTAAAAATACACTATGATAATTTAGCATATAATAGTAACATTACCGGAGAAGGCAATGGCACCCTACTCCAGTACTTTTGCCTAGAAAGTCCCATGGACAGAGGAGTCTGATGGGCTGCGGTCCATGGGGTTGCTAGAGTCGGACATGACTGAAGCGACTTAGCAGCAGCAGCAGCAGCAGTAACATTACATTGCAACACAAATTTTTAAAAGAGCAACCATTCATTGAGCACTTAGGTACCAAGCACTGTTCTTTGTACCTGGTATATGTATTATCTTACATAAACTTCAAAATTCCTAAGACACCTCTATGAGGTAGCTTCTATTACTACCTACATTTTGCAAAAGACAGAAAGTTGGTTCATCTAATCCAGTGTACTAAGATAGACTGTTACAAGTATTATATACCTCTTCCATATCAAGTATATTACTACATTCAGGGGATTTTGTACAGTAAAAAAGAAGGCCCAGTGCCGAAGAATTGATTCTTTCGAACTGTGGTGCTGGAGAAAACTCTTGAGAGCCCCTTGAATTGCAAGGAGATCAAACAAGTCAATCCTAAAGGAAATTAGGAGGAGGAGGTCACCATTAACCCCACCATAGAGCTGCCAGAACTTACACAGAACTGGGAAATAAACCTTTGGAGGGCACAAACAGAACCCTGTGCACCAGGACCCAGGAGAAAGGAGCAGTGACCCCAGAGGAGACTGACCCAGACTTGCCTGTGAGTGTCCAGGAGTCTCCACTTGAGGAGTGGGCTCAGTGGTGGTCTGCTGCAGGGTTGGGAGCCCTGAGTGAAGCAGTACATGCTACACTCAGGATCTTTTGAAGGAGGCCACCATTATCTTCATCACCTCCACCATAGTTTGGTGCCAGGTAAATAACAGTGAGGGAACATAGCTCCACCCATCAACAAAAAATTGGATTCAAAATTTACTGAGCATGATAGGGCCATCAGAACAAGACCCAGTTTTCCCCTCTGTCAGACTCCCATCAGGAAGCTTCCATAAGCCTCTTATCCTTCTCCATTACAGGGCAGACAGACTGAAAACCACAGTCACAGGAAACTAACCAATCTAATCACATGGACCACAGCCTTGTCAAACTCAATGAAACTATGAGCCATGGAGTGTAAGGCCACCAAAGACAGATGTGTCATGGTGGAGAGTTCTGACTCTCCACCATGTGGTCCACTGGAGAAGGGAATGGCAAACCACTTCAGTATTCTTGCCTTGAGAACCCCATGAACAGTACGGAAAGGCAAAATGATAGGACACTGAAAGAGGAACTCCCCAGGTCGGTAGGTGCCCCATATGCTACTGGAGATCAGAAGAGAAATAACTCCAGAGAGAATGAAGAGATGGAGCCAAAGCAAAGACAACACCCAATTGTGGATGTAACTGGTGATGGAAGCAAGGTCCGATGCTGTAAAGAGCAATACTGCATAGGAATCTGGAATGTTAGGTTCACGAATCAAGGCAAACTGGAAGTGGTCAAACAGGAGATGGCCAGAATGGATGTTGAAATTTTAGGAATCAGCGAACTAAAATGGACTGGAGTGGGTAAATTTAACTCAGATGACCATTATATCTACTACTGTGGGCAGGAATCCCTTAGAGATTCTTGGAATGGAATGGAATAGCCATCATAGGCAACCAAAGAGTCCAAAATGCAGTATTTGGATGCCATCTCAAAAATGACAGAATGATCTCTGTTCGTTTCCAAGGCAAACCATTCAATATCACAGTAATCCAAGTCTATGCCCTGACCAATAATGCTGAAGAAGCTGAAGTTGAATGGTTCTATGAAGACCTACAAGACCTTCTAGAACTAACACCCCAAAAAGATGTTCTTTTCATTGTAGAGGACTGGAATGCAAAAGTAGGAAGTCAAGAAACACCTGGAGTAACAGGCAAATTTAGCCTTGGAGTACAGAATGAAGCAGGGCAAAGGCTAACAGAGTTTTGCCATGAGAACGCAACAGTCATGGCAAACACCCTCTTCCAACAACACACAAGAAGATTCTACACATGGACATCACCAGATGGTCAATACTGAAATCAGATTGATTATATTCTTTGCAGCCGAAGATGAAGAAACTCTATTCTGTCAGCAAAAACAAGACCAGGAGCTGACTGTGGCTCAGATCATGAATTCCTTATTGCCAAATTCAGACTTAAGTGGAAGAAAGTAGGGAAAACCACTAGACCATTCAGGTATGAACTAAATCAAATCCCTTACAATTACACAGTGGAAGTGAGAAATAGATTTAAAGGACTAGGGGAGGTCCTAAGATGACCCCTAAGATGGCCCCTAAGATAGGATGGGGAGACCATTTTCTCCCCCACAAATTCATTGAAAGAACATTTGAACGCTGAGCAAATTTCACAAAATAACTTCTGAATGCTGGCAGAGGACACCAGGCACCCAGAAAGGCAGCCCATTGTCTTCAAAAGGAGGTAGGACAAAATACAAAAGGTAAAAAGAGAGACAAAAGAGTTAGGAATGGAGACCCATCCCATGAGGGAGTTGTAAAAGAGAAGTTTCCAAACACGAGGAAACCCTCTCACTGGTGGATCTGTGGGGAGTGTTGGAATCTCAGAGTGGAACCTCAGTGTTGGAACCTCAACATAACCGGGAGGATAAATAAATAAACAAAACCCACATGCCTAACGGCAACTCCCAGCAGAGAAGTAGCCCAGATGCTTGGGTCTGCCACCAGCAAGCGGGGGCTAAACAGGGAGGCAGGAGCTGCATTGCTTAGGGTAAGGACCGGGCCTGAATGCCGTGAGGGCAATCTGAGGGAGCTAACGTGGGATAGCAACCCAAACTGTGGGATAACCAGAGAGAGAGAGAGAGAAAAGAGAGAGAGAACTTTCCCTCGAAAAGCCCTAACCTAAGGCACTGCCAGGCCTGCTCACAGAACAAAGGACTGAGCGAATACCAAAGGAGAGATAACCCGTTGCGGACTGGCCATCCCCCGCCGGAGGCAGGGAGGCAGCCAGAGCCAGAAAGGGGCAATCTCGGTCCCAGAGAGGGCATCCTCTACCAAACTGTGAGCAGGCTCCTAGTTGCTAACCAAGTCTTACTGGGTCCTGGACAGTTGACATCCGCTGGGAGGGTCGTAGCCAGAGATCAGCTCCCCAGAGAGACACACTGCACACCTGAGATGGCACTCCCGCTGTGCACCCAGGAAAGTAAGTGGCTGGGACGGGGGAGGCGATAAGACGCACCGCACCTGGGGAGTGTGTGCTTGCTAAGCACCTGGTCACCTGAGCTGCTCGGACCTCGAAAGGGCACAAAACGCAGGACCCACGGAGTCTGTGCCTTTGTGGAGTACCCAAGAACCTCAACCTGAGCAGATTAGACCCGGGAAGTGCACACAACCCAGGGCCTGCTTTAGACAGTTCCCCTGCAGAGCAACCTGGAGCCTGAGCAGTGTAGAGCAGGGGCAAACCCAGTGTGGCCAAGACACTGCAAGCACTCCCCACACACGCCAGTGATATTTGTTTGCAGTTTTCCTTCCTCCCCACAGCACAACTGAACAAGTGAGCCTAAATAAGTGACCACTTTCAACCCCTTGTGTCAGGGCAGAAATTAGACACTGAAGAGACTTGCAAACAGAAGAAGCCAAAATAAACAGAGGGAACCGCTTTGGAAATGACAGGTGCAACAGATTAAAACCCAGTAGTTAGCATCAACTACATTGGAAGGGGCCTATACATCTTGAGAAGTATAAGCTGGAACAAGGAACTATCTGAAACTGAACTGACCCCACACTGCGTGCAACAGCTCCAGAGAAATTCCTAGATATATTTTTACTATTACCATTTTTTTAATTAAAAATTTTTTTTATTTTTAAGTCCGCTATTACTTCTTAATTTTCATTTTTATAACCTACTATGAAGAATGCTCAAACTACCACACAATTGCACTCATCTCACACGCTAGTAAAGTAATACTCAAAATTGTCCAAGCCAGGCTTCAGTAATACAATGAACTGTGAACTTCCAGATGTTCAAGCTGGTTTTAGAAAAGGCGGAGGAACCAGAGATCAAATTGCCAACATCCACTGGATCATCGAAAAAGCAAGAGAGTTCCAGAAAAACATCTATTTTTGCTTTATTGACTATGCCAAAGCCTTTGACTGTGTGGATCACAATAAACTGGAAAATTCTGAAGGAGATGGGAATACCAGACCACCTGACCTGCCTCTTGAGAAACCTATATGCAGGTCAGGAAGCAACAGTTAGAACTGGACATGGAACAACAGACTGGTTCCAAATAGGAAAAGGAGTACGTCAAGGCTGTATATTGTCACCCTGCTTATTTAACTTCTATGCAGAGTACATCATGAGAAGCGCTGGACTGGAAGAAACGCAAGCTGGAATCAAGATTGCCGGGAGAAATATCAATAACCTCAGACATGCAGATGACACCACCCTTATGGCAGAAAGTGAAGAGGAACTCAAAAGCCTCTTGATGAACATGAAAGTGGAGAGTGAAAAAGTTGGCTTAAAGCTCAACATTCAGAAGACAAAGATCATGGCATCTGGTCCCATCACTTCATGGGAAATAGATGGGGAAACAGTGGAAACAGTGTCAGACTTTATTTTTTGGGGCTCCAAAATCACTGCAGATGGTGATTGCAGCCATGAAATTAAAAGACGCTTACTCCTTGAAAGAAAAGTTATGACCAACCTAGACAGCATATTGAAAAGCAGAGACATAACTTTGCCAACAAAGGTCTGTCTAGTCAAGGCTATGGGTTTTCCAGTAGTCATGTATGGATGTGAGAGTTGGACTGTGAAGAAAGCTGAGCGCCGAAGAACTGATGCTTTTGAACTGTGGTGTTGGAGAAGACTCTTGAGAGTCCCTTGGACTGCAAGGAGATCCAATAAGTCCATTCTGAAGGAGATCAGCCCTGGGATTTCTTTGGAAGGAATGATGCTAAAGCTGAAACTCCAGTACTTTGGCCACCTCATGCAAAGAGTTGACTCATTGGAAAAGACTCTGATGCTGGGAGAGATTGGGGGCAGGAGGAGAAGGGGACGACAGAGGATGAGATGGCTGGATGGCATCACTGAGTCAATGGATGTGAGTCTGAGTGAACTCCGGGAGTTGGTGATGGACAGGGAGGCCTGGTGTGCTGTGATTCATGGGGTCACAAAGAGTCGGACACGACTGAACGACTGAACTGAACTGATATATAAAATAAATAACTAATAAGAACTTACTGTATAGCACAGGAAACTCTCCTCAACACTCTAATGACCTATGTGGGAACAGCATCTAAAAAAGAGTGGATTGGCACTTCCCTGGTGGTCCAGTGATTAAGAATCCGTCTTCCAATGCAGGGGATGTGGGTTTGATCCCTGGTCAGGGAACTAAGAACTCACATGCCTCGGGGCAACTAAGCTCTGCACCTCAACTACTGAGCCCGGGGAATTTAGAGCCCTCCAATCCCAGGGACAGGGGAGCCCGGTGAGCTGCCGTCTATGGGGTCGCACAGAGTCAGACACGACTGAAGTGACTTAGCGGTAGCAGCAGTGCCACACCTAGAGAAGCCGGCACGCTGCAAGGAAAAATCCTACATGTCACAACTGACAATTGACCCAGCCAAATAAATAAACATACATACTTTTTAAAGTAAATAAAAATTAAAAAGATTGCATATATATAACTGATTCACTTTGCTGTATAGCAGTAACTCACACAACATTGTAAATCAACTCTACTCTCATAAAAATTATTTTAAGTGATTTCCCTGGTGGTCTAGTGGTTAAGAACTTGCCTGCCAATGCAGGGGACACGGGTTTGACTACTGGTCTGGGAAGATCCCATATGCCATGGGACAACTAAGCCTGTGCACAGTGCAGCAAAAAAATAAGTAAATGAAATTTTAAAATTAATTAAAAAAATAAACAAAATTGCTGTCACACACTTACCTGCAGATTCTCATTGACTCCCTCTCTACCTCCCTGCTTTATTAAAAAAACTTTTTTTTTTAGTGAAACAAGTATTTATTAGAAGGAAAAAAGAGTATAGTACCTGTGGACACATGGGCAGGCTCAGAGACAGAGAGTCCTGAGTCATCCTCCCTGCTTTATTATTTAATTTTTTTTGTCAGCACTTATCACTATCTAATACAGCATATATTTTACTTGCTTATTCTATTTATTGTCTACAATGTTAGTAAAGGGTCCCTCTCCTGATTTAAAACCTGTGTGTGACATTTCAGGCCTGACCAAAGGCAATTCAAAGGCTTTAAGCTGGAAGGTCTGGGGTTGGGAGGAGGGAGCTTCCCCCTCCTCACACAGCCTCAAGGACTCAGAACCCCTGGGGGAAGTCATGCTCTTTCACTCCTAACCCTGGAGGCTTCATTCCTAGGTTTCTTTATCTAAGGCCTTGGGCAGAGATCTGCAGGCACCTCCAATGTGACCTCCTTATGGGTTTAGTGGGAAAGCCTCGACAATTTTTTCTTTCCTCTGACTCAGTACCACCTACTTATCCAGCCTTAGCATGCCCCACCTCACTTTGCCATCCTCCCCTCTTCTCCATAAAACTGCAGGAGACTCCCAGGTCTGTACTGATCCACCTGACCCTCACTGGAATGCCATTTTGTGGGGGAAATAAAACTGGAGGGAGCCTGCACTTTTCCCAGTTTTAGACTTTCTTATAGCATCACAAGAAGTGATTAAAGGCTTCACTCTGATTTTTGGCTTGTTTTAAAAAGCTATTACAACAGTTTTTTCCTTTCTTAGCTCAGCTAAGTTCCTGACAGCTTTACAAGGGCAAAGCTTTGACTTTAGTCTTTTTAGAGCAGTTTTATGTTCATAGCAAAACTGAACCCCCACATGAGTGTAGCCTCCCCCACCATCAGCGACCCATCAGTGGTACATATCACCCAGAGTCCATAGCTTAACTTCAGGTTCAATCTTGGTGTACATTCTACATGTCTGAGCAAACTGATGATAGGTATCTACCACTATGGTATCAAAGCCGGTAGTTTCACTGCCCTAAAGTCCACTGCCCTATTTGTTCCTTCTACTCCTGGCAATAAATACTCATTTTACTTTCATCATAGCTTTGCCTTTTCCAGAATGACATATTGTTGGAATCATATAGTATGTAACCTTTTCGGATTGGCTTCTTTCCTTTCACTTAGTAAGTTTACAGTTCCTCTATGCCTTTTCATGGCTTGATTGTCCATTTCTTTTCAGCACTGAATTAAACACTATGGTCTGGGTGCATCACAGTTACTTGTTTATTCACCTACAATGAAGGGTCATCTTGGTTGTTCCAAGTTTTCACAATTACAAATAAAGCAGCTATAAATATCTGAGGGCTATAATATCCCTCCCTCTAAAAGCATTTTCTTTCTATTCTACCCTTTTTCTGAGTTACAGTGGAATAGTAAAGATTACCTGACAAGACCTTTATTTGGTCTGCAATCTGGGTGAGTGACAGAATCAACAATGGACACAATTCCCTACATTCTGTTTCCTTTGAAATGAGCCCTGATACTTTTATGTCAGGCTTCCCTGGTGGCTCAGTGATAAAGAATCCACCCGCCAATGTAGATGTGAGTTTGATCCCTGGGTCAGGAAGATCACCTGGAGAAAGAAATAGCAACCCACTCCAGTATTCTTGCCTGGGAAATCCCAGGGACAGAGGAGTCTGGCAAGCTACAGTCCACAGGGTCACAAAAGAGTCAGACATAGTAACTAAAAAAGAACCACTTCTATGCCACCTCAAGGCACCCTAAAGTTTTCTGCAATAGGGTTCACCCACCACTCAACATTCTAGGACTTTTTAACTTTCTTACTACACATCCAAACTTTTAAAATACTCTGTAATATTTTCCAACTGAACTGAACAATGAAATCTGAGGGACAAGACGGTCTTAAAATATTGCCAAGGGAAAAGAAGGAGCTGAGGGACAAGAGCTGAGTGACAAGAAGATCTTAAAATATTGCTGAGGGACAAGAGCTGAGGGACAGGAAGGTCTTAAAACAGTGCCTCACCCAGATGACAAAGTTGTCCCTATTCCTGCCAGTATCAAATGCAACCAAGTAACATTGCAATGATGGATAATAAGTCTCTCCTGCTTTCTAATGTCCATCCATAGCTGAAGTCACCAATCGGTTCTTGCTGACTTGCCACTGGAAGAAAAATTGCATGCTTGAACTGACTGATGAGTGAGGTATTAAGGACCAGCTTGACTGGCATCCTACCAGTTCTCCCAGAACTCTAAATTTAACCTGTCACAAAAGTTGAGTGAGTTGCTGGGTGAAGGAGTCTGCACACTTATTACCTCACCGTAGAGCACCTGGGCTCTACAGGTCATCAGATCCATGACAACTATGCTGTTGTCAGAACACTGATTTTTCTCAGAAGTGACAGAAAAGGTCATGGTAGGAGACCTAAAATCCTATCTACCCTGCAGCTGAAAACTCAGTTCACTTTATGTGAATTATTTTTGTTTGTTTGTTTGTTTTTATTTGACTTCAGTTCAGTCAGTTCAGTTTAGTTGCTCAGTCGTGTCCGACTCTTTGCGACCCCATGAATCACAGCACACCAGGCCTCTCTGTCCATCACCAACTCTTGGAGTTTACCCAAACTCATGTCCATCGAGTCAGTGATGCCATCCAACCATCTCATCCTCTGTCGTCCCCTTCTCCTCCTGCCCCGAATCCCTCCCAGCATCAGGGTCTTTTCTAATGAGTCAGCTCTTCGCATGAGGTGGCCAAAGCATTGGAGTTTCAGCTTCAGCATCAGTCCTTCCAGTGAACATCAAGGACTGATCTCCTTTAGGATGGACTGGTTGGATCTCCTTGCAGTCCAAGGGACTCTCAAGAGTCTTCTCCAACACCACAGTTCAAAAGCATCAATTCTTTGGTGCTCAGCTTTCTTTATAGTCCAACTCTCACATCCATACATGACCACTGGAAAAACCATAGCCTTGACTAGACGGACTTTTTTTGGCAAAGTAATGTCTCTGCTTTTTAATATGCTGTCTAGGTTGGTCATAACTTTCCTTCCAAGGAGTAAGCCTCTTTTAATTTCATGGCTGCAATCACAATCTGCATGAACCAGATGCAGATGAACCAGATGCATGAACCAATCACTTCCCATGAACCAGATGCCATGATCTTAGTTTTCTGAATGTTGAGCTTTAAGCCAATTTTTTCACTCTCCTCTTTCACTTTCATCAAGAGGCTTTTGAGTTCCTCTTTACTTTCTGCCATAGGGTGGTGTCATCTGCATATTTGATGTTATTGATATTTCTCCTGGCAATCTTGATTCCAGCTTATGCTTCTTCCAGCCCAGCGTTTCTCACGATGTACTCTGCATATAAATTAAATTAGCAGGGTGACAATATACAGCCTTGACGTACTCCTTTCCTTATTTGGAACCAGTCTGTTGTTCCATGTCCAGTTCTAACTGTTGCTTCCTGACCTGCATATAGGTTTCTCAAGAGGCAGGTCAGGTGGTCTGGTATTCCCATCTCCTTCAGAATTTTCCAGTTTATTGTGATCCACACAGTCAAAGGCTTTGGCATAGTCAATAAAGCAGAAATAGATGTTTTTCTGGAACTCTCTTGCTTTTTCCATGATCCAGTGGATGTTGGAAATTTGACCTCTGGTTCCTCTGCCTTTTCTAAAACAGCTTGAACATCTGGAAGTTTACGGTTCATGTATTGCTGAAGCCTGGCTTGGAGAATTTTGAGCATTACTTTACTAGCATATGAGATGAGTGCAATTGTGTGGTAGTTTGAGCATTCTTTGGCATTGCCTTTCTTTGGGATTGGAATGAAAACTGACCTTTTCTAGTCCTGTGGCCACTGCTAAGTTTTCCAAATTTGCTGGCATATTGAGTGCAGCACTTTCACAGCATCATCTTTCAGGATTTGAAATAGCTCAACTGGAATTCCAGTTTCTATTTGACTTAGTCAAATAGAAAACAGCTCCAATTGACATTTTTCCAAAGAAGATATACAAATGACCAATTAAGATGTGAAAGGATTCTCAAAATCATTAGTGATTGGTGGTGGTGGTGGTTAGCAGTGGTTTAGTCGCTAAGTCATGTCCAACTCTTGTACTGTAGTTCACCAGGCTTCTCTGTTCGTAGGATTCTCCAGCAAGAATACTGGAGTGGGTTGCCATTTCCTTCTCCAGGTGATTTTTCCCACCCAGGAATCTAATCCAGGTCTCCTGCATCACAGGCAAATTCTTTACCAAATGAGCTATGAGGAAATCCCAAATACTGGAGTGGATTCCCATGCCCTCCTCCAGGGGATCTTTCCAACCCAGGGATAGAACCCAGGTCTCCTGCATTGTAGGCAGATTCTTTACCATCTGAGCCACCATGGAAGCCCGATAGGGATACACAAATCAAAAATAGGTACCACTTTAAACCTTCCATGGGATTTTCCAGACATGAATACTGGAGTGAGTTGCCATTTCCTTCTCCATTTAAACCTTCTAGGATTCGTAAAATAAAAAATTGAGAACATAACATTCTCTTGCTGAGGATATGGAGAAATTAGAACCCTCATACACTGCTGGTAGGAATTTAAAGTGGGGTAGCCGCTTTGGAAATTAGTCTGAAAGCTCCTCAAAAGTTTAAATATGGAGTTATGATATAAGCCAGAAATTCATCTCATAACTATGTACTCAAAAGAATTAAAAAGTAAGTTCACACAAAAATTTTTACCTGAATGTGCATTAGTACCATTATTCATAATAGCCTCAAAACGGATACAGCCAGAATACTCACCAGTGAATGAATGGAGGAAAAAATGTGGCATACACATGTGAAACTGTTGGTCACTCAGTTGTGTCCAGCTCTTTGCTACCCCATGGACCATCCACTAGGCTCCTCTGTCCATGAATTCTCCAGGCAAGAACACTGGAATGGGTTGCCATTTCCTTTTCCAGGGCATTGCCAACCCAGGGATTGAACCTGGGTCTCCCACGTTGCAGGCAGGCTCTTTACCATTGACCCACCAGGGAAGCCCTGGTATATGCATATAATCGAATATTATTCAGCTACAAAAAGGAATAAACTACTAAAATATGAATGACCACTGAAAATCTATGCCAATTGAAAGAAGTGAGGCTCAAAAAAACCACATATTGTATGAGTCCATTTATATGCAATGTACAGAATGGGTGAATTGAGATAGAAATAGAAAACAGAAAATAGAGATAGAAAACAGGTTAGGGACTTCCCTGACTGACCAGTTGTTAAGAGCTTCCAATGCAGGGGGTGAGGGTTAGACCTTGGTTGGGAAACTAAGATTTTTTTGGTGCAGCAAGGCCAAAAAATAAATTTAAAAAATAATAAAAAGAAAATAGATTAGTCATTGTCAAGGGCTGGAGGGAGAGAGGGATAGGAAGTAACTGCTAATAGGTATGATGCAACTTTGCGGAATGATGAAAATTTTCTTATCTTAGATTGTGGATTGTGCTATGCTCAGTTGCTCAGCCATGTCAGACTCTTTGTGGCCCAATGGACAGTAGCCTGCCAGGTTCCTCTGTGCATGGGCTTTTCCAGGCAAGAATACTGGAGTGGGGTGCCATTTCCTACTCCAGAGGATCTTCCCCACCCAGGGATTGAACCCACATCTCTTGTGTCTCCTGCATTGGCAGGCAGATTTTTTTTACCACTAGTGCCACCTAGGAAGCCCCTAGATTGTGGAGATGGTTGGAAAATTCTCTGAAAACATTAAAAAGCCATTCATTTGTGCTCTTTAAATGAGTGAATCATATGGTATGTGAACTATGTTTCAATAGGTCATTAAGAAATAAAAAAGACAGCTCTTACCTATTGATAAATAGTCAATAGCCGAGAATATTATTTTTGTTTTTCAGCAAACCTGTCAAAACCTTAAAGAGGAAAAGGTACCCCATATGGTCTGGAGGGCTGAAGTCTATACCAGGAAGGAATCTCTTAGTAGTGTGGCAGCAGTTAAGCAGTTGTACTTTTGAGAGGAGGCCCTAACCCTTTACGGGCCAGGAACAGATATGGTCTCCCTGTCTCCTTTTAAGGCAAACCTGGAGCTAGTGAGCTATATTCACAGATCCACTGCAATTCCATTTTGTCAGTCAGACCTCTGAAGTCTTAATCAGGGATTGCAATCTTTCAGAATATAGAACTACCTAGGTTGATTAGCTTGTCCTGGTTTACCCAGAAGTTTACCAGTTTCACACTGAAAGACCCACATCCCAGTAACCCTCTCCGTGCCAGGAAAATTAGGATAATTAATTATTCTCAGACAACCAGATAGAGCATAGTCTATGGTGAGCAGCTGTCTGTATTTGTTCTTATGATCAATAAGCTACAGAGGGCAGAAATTATTACAATAATCTTTTGCTATAGAAAATAGACTCATATCTTTTCCTCTGGAGTCCTGAGGCTCACTGCTGCTCTTTCCCACTGTGGAAGAATGACTGGAGCTTAAAAATAACCCAAGACAGTAAGCCATAAATCAGATTTAATACCATCAGAAAATACATCTTGGCAGTGGGATTCTGTCTCACTCACATATTCGAGCCATGCTGGAAAGTCACAGCAAACTTTATAGGATAGATAGACTGCTTGACGACAGGCAGAAACCACAAATCATAAATTTTGACCTGAAATTAAAACTATTGATAACAGGTGTTCATTAATGAAGGAACTTTTCAAGCACATATATAGGTCCTTGTCTAAAAATTTCCTGGAAGCTAATCATAGCTCTCTGAAACATCTATTTAATAAAATTTATAAACCATACCTAAACTGAAATCTGCCATATCAGAATAAGGTAATATAACATTAAAGGATTATTATTTAATCCATCTAAACTATTTATATTTTCCAGGGAAAAAATAACATTCATTCATAATCAGCTACTAACTGGGTAACCTCAGAAGGGAAAAATAGGTCCCAAGAATACTTTTCCAGTAATTTTAGTCATGCTTCCATATAGTAAACAAGAAACTGTGAAGGAAATGAACGAACAGTAGAAAAGTTTTATGTAAAAGAAAAAGCTTCAATGGCAATCTCAATGATGTATGCTTACTCTCCTGGCAGATCCTTAACTTCTGTGTCGTTCATTCAGATGTCTTAGGATCAGCTGAAGCAGAATGTTTTACAAAAATAAACTAACATGAAAACCTTTTCCCAATGTTCATGCAAAGAAGATAATTACAATTTCAGATGTAACGCCAGACTCTTCCTTTTCACATGATGATCTCGTGGTTTCTTAGTTGTGACACATAAAAAAGGTATTTGACCCAAATTGACTCAATTTGTTATATAGTTTATAGAATGTTAAAAGAAAAAAAAGGGAGAGAAACATTCCCCCTTCCTTCCTTCTTTCCTTCCTTCTTTCTATCTACCTACCTCTAACTACCTTGACTTTTCTCTGTAAGTGTGTGTGTATGTTTTACAACTTGGCAGAGGCTGAAGGCACTTTGTTGCTTTGGAAGTCAAACACGTTTGTTACTCAGCTGATACATCCCACATGACAATCATAGGATAAGCTGGTTGTTTTTTCCAAGGTATCACTGCATCATGCTTCTCCTCCTGCTTCAAACTGGGTGTTCCTTGTCCTCAGCAATTTATTTTTTTGTTATGAACTTAAAGCTAAAGTCCATCGAATCCCAGATTTAAATGAATAAACACTGTTCACTTGGTGAAAGAGGGAAGTAACAACTGAAGAAGGCAAATGTTGGGTAAAAGATGTGTTTTATCATGAGCTTCTACAATCTCTGAGGCTGATGTGCCTCTAATCGGACCCAGAGCCCTTTCTCCATACTGAGCCAAAATAATAGGACTGTCTCTTTTTCTTTCACATTCCTCTAACTAGGAATCCAGGCTGTCTGTTGGGACGTTTTCTCTCTCAGAGCTGGTCTTAGAGCTCAGATCAACCCATTATTACCCAGATAGAGTTTTGTTTTGTTTTATTTTTAACCCAGCTTCCCATGAAACCCAAAACAGTACAAGGTCCTGCTTTCCCTGAAGATAGATGGCCTTGCACCTTATCTTCCAGAGTCCACACTGCATGAATTTAGCATCTACAACCTACAATAAATTTTTATTTATTTATAATAAATTACCTTACTGTGAAACTTTGTTTTATAATTTTTATTTTTTACTATTGTTATTTAGCTGTGCTGGGTATTCACTGCAATGCACAGGCTCTTTATCACAGTGCAGGGGTTTCTCTAACTGAGGTACATGGGCTTCTCTAGTTGTGGTGTGCAGGCGTAGCTGCCCTGCAGCATGTGGGATCTTAGCTCCCTGACTAGGGATCAAACCCATGTCCCTGAAATTGGAAGGTCCAAAACTAGGTGAAAGAAGGCCCTTTGAGTTTCTTTAGCTTTTGTGCTTAATTGGATCAACATTCCATTATTTCAACTGTTGGTTTTTCCACCTTAGGAAGGGAAAGGATGGAAATTCTTCCCTTGGAGGGGTGCCTTCCCGGCCTGGTGATAGGGAGCAGGCATTCAGTGTGCTCAGCTTAGCCCCTATACCTCATTGTTGCTTCTCTGCCCCACCTCTCCTCAAGCATCTCTCATTCTATTTATCCATGGCATAAGCTTTCTATGTCAGGATCTGGCTGGAATGAGGAGACTTGAAGTTTAGTCAATCTGTAGGGAAAGTCATCAGGGAACCGAATTTTGGTTAATATCCATTCTCCAAACTGTCCCTTTGATTATTTTGTGTTTCAGCTGTCTGATTCCTGTATCCACTTCTCAATGAGGTTTGAATTCAGAGGGCTGAAAGGAAATAATCACTTCTTCTATAGGAACAAAAACCCCCTCAAGGAACTTCCCTGGTGGCCCAGCGGTTAAGAATCTAACTTGCAGGGAATGCGGGTTTGATCCCTGCTTGGGGAACTAAGATCCCACATGCCATGGGGCAACTAAGCCCGCAGGTGCCAACAGAGACCCAGAGCAGCCAATAAAAAAGTAATTAAAGAAATCACACACACATAAAAGCCTTCCAACCTGTGGCTAAAATAACAAAGGTTTATTTCTCACTTATGTTACTTGTTCACAGGGTCTCTGGTCATTGTTTTTGACTATACACACCACAAAGTGGGAGTTTAGGGGTTTTAAAAATGGCTTAAATATTAGCATCCCTGAGTAGAATTTTATTAGAAAACAGAATAAGAAGAAATGTTCAGATTTGAAACCCACGATATAATTATAAAGACTGTCCCAGAACGCTGTTTTCAAATCTAACTCTTTCTATTGGGGGATATGTTTATAATAAACAATAAAAAAAGGTATGATCTGCTGAATAGGTCTTTTCATATCCTCTGATTTATTTTCGGGAATACTTAATTCAGAGCTTTTCTTTCGGGGTGTTGGCACTTTCCCTTTTTGGAAATGAGTTGTACTAGACTGACCTCTATTATTTCTGGATTACATGCCAGTGATGGAAAGTGAATTGAGTGCTTTGAGGAGGGAAAAAAATCATTACCAGAAAGATGAATAGACTGATTTTGTACTGGGTTCCTAAAAGGAGGGGCTCTGGAAAAATCAGTGGTTTGAATTTTCTGGGAAACATACCTTCTTGGATACTCTTCAGAGTTGTGATAAATTCCTCCAGCAGCAGGTGGGAGGTAGGTCTATTGATAGCAGACTCTCTTCGGGCCCACTGACTTCAAAGAGAGGCCTCTCTTTGCTATGTGATATTCAGATACAAAAACTGCATTGGCTCTCAGATTTCAGGCATTTGGAAAAGAGTCAACAGCCAGCCAAGTTTACAAATTTATTGCTTTGCCATAGCATGGAGAGATGTTTTTCAACAATATGTATTATTTTCTACTATGTGCCACACCGTGCAATGTGCTGATGACACCTAATCTACCTATTAGATCCACCTAAAAGACCTATTTAATAGAGCTTTTGTTATTGGAGGAGGGAGCTGAATCTAGCCGGTAAACAGCCTACAATTCAGTGTGAGAAATACCAAACTGAGGACACATAGGGTACTAAGCTTCTGTGCGTTTGTGCTTAGTCGCTCAGTCATGTCTGACTCTGCGACCCCTGGTGGACGATAGCCTACCAGGTTCTTCTGTCCCTGGGGATTCTCCAGGCAAGAATACTAGAATGGGTTGCCATGCCCTTCTCCAGGGGAATCTTCCCAACTCAGGGATCGAACCCAGGTCTCCAGCATTGTAGACAGATTCTTTACCATTCTTTACCACCACGGAAGCCCAAAAATACTGGACCAGGTAGCCTATCCTTTCTCCAGGGGAAATTCCCAACACAGGAATCAAATCGGGGTCTCCTGCATTGCAGGTGGATTCTTTACCAGCTGAGCTACCCAGGAAACCCTAACTAATCTTACACTGGAGGAAATCAGGGAAGACTTCCTAAAAGAATCAACCTGGAATTGTGATCTCAGGAACGACAGGACTTAATGTCGTTGGATGACGACGGAATGGATGACGGAATGAGCAAAGTCCCAGGGGCTGGAGAGCATATGGCATATTTGAAAGCACTGAGAATATAAAGTTACATGCAGGGGTGAAGGAGAGAAATGTTTTTGTTTCTGTGTTTTTTAGGGAATAAATGAACAGGAAAGGGATGTGGCTTGAGGTTAAAGGGGTAAACAAATGCAATATCACGGAAAGTCTAGCAAACCATGTTACAAAGTATGACCTCTACCTTTATGGAAATAGTCATTGAATAATTTTTAGCAGGAAAGTGGCATGATTGAATTTGTTTCTGGAGGCCACTCTGGTTGCTATGTTGAAAACAGATTGAGAAAGACAAAGTCTGGAGATAGGAGATTAAAACTCCAAAGCAGGATCTATGTAGCTATCCAAGAAAGAGACAATGGTCCTCTGAGATCATGTATTGGCTGTGGAATGTACAAGAGGGCAGATTCGAGTAAATTCTAGAAGGTAGAATTGACAGGACATGATATGTGGATGGTGTAGGAAAGGAGAGGGGGGACTTTAGCCTGCTACTGAGATTGCTCAAGTCTCTGGCTTGGACACTAGGTTGATAGTCAGGTCATCTATTGAAATGGGGGACCCAGAAGGAAGATCTGAGTCTAAGATTTGAGTCTAAGATTTGAGTCTAAGATCTGGAATTCAGTTTGGGACAGGTTGACTTGAGGTGTGTAGTGGACACTGGCAATGACCTAGTCATGTCCCTGAAGCCTACTATTCAAGGACATGAATTTGAGCAAATTCTGGGAGATGGTGTAGGAAAGGAAAGCCTGACATCCACAGGGTCACAAACAGTTAGACATGACTTAGTGACTGAACAAGTTCCTGTATGTGAAGAAAGCATCTGCATCTCTCTGCCTGAGGTCATTCCTTGCTCACTAAAGTGAGTTTTGCTTCAGGGCACATGTAGTCAGCTACAAAGTTTCAGGGAGTTGATGTCCCAAGAGTGACCAACCACAGTGAGGTACAGGAACTGATGAATCACAATCTTAGCTATCTTTCTCCTTTTGCCTCCACCTCACAGCTTTTGTGATCTCGGTTCCCCCATCAGAGATGGAACTTGGGCCCTCGGAGTCCTAACCACTGGACTGCAAGGGAATTTTTCTTGTTTTTCTACACACCATTTCTGAGGCATCTTCCATCCAGGGTTTAGAGGGTCCCATGAGACTAAGCCTCAGGTATCAACCACAATAGCTGTTCGTTGACACATCCTCTGCTGATTCTCTTTTTTTTCCTGTCTCATTCCCTTAGAAGGCCTCCAGAGATCACCTCCCCCCAAAATAAACCATTTGCACCCATACTGGAGTATCAGAGTCTAAAATGAAGCTGTTTTTGAAACAACCAAGTGGAGGTTTCAGAAGGCACATGGATATGAAGATTGGAAACTCAGGTGGAAACTTTGGGCTGGAAGATATTTAATATTTAGGAGTCATCAACATATGCTTTCTCATTGAGATAGTGAATGTAGATGATTTTTAATAGTCTGTAGAAGAAGTGGAAGGCCAATCATAAGTATTATTTAGGGGAAAGGCAAGGGAAGCACTGACCTCCAGGAGGAACATCCAGAGAGGCTGAAGGAGAAATAGGGAAGTGTAAAACCACACAAATCAGAATAAGTAAAATTATCTTATGACAGAGGAGTTATCAGAGATCTCTAAGAGAAGAAGGCAAAAAATAGTCACTGGATTTAGCTACAAGGAGGTAATCGGTGACCTTGGGAAACACAATTTCAATACAATGTAAAGGCAAAAACATCATAGATTAAGTCATGAATGAGAAGTGAGGAAAGTCTGGGCAGAGAACATAGACAATTCTTTCAATAAGTTAAGCAATGAAGGGAGAGAGACTAATAGAACAATAGCTGGAGAAATCTGCTGAGAAGAGGAGCAGGGTTTCCTGTAAAGCTCCTTCAAATTTCTGCCTAACTTCCTTTCCTGCCTCCCTGGATTTGTGATTTCATGTAGCTGAACCAGATAATCAGGAAAATATCAGTTCTTTGAAGTCAGCCCCTTGGCAATCTTCATTCCATCTGCATCCTTCATTCCCCCTTGCTGTGTACCATCGCATATTCACAGATTCCGAAGACTTAATGGATTCCTTTTTCATTCCTAGTTCCGTTATTAATACTGTATTATTATAGTGTTGTGTCAAATTCTTCTAGAATTAACCCTTCCAACTTGTGTGATACTCTTCTTATACACAGTAGACTGTTGTACAATAATCTGTGTTTGGCCTGAAAACAGTAGTGATTTTATTTATATTTTTATAAGAAACACAAAAATCAAAATTTCAAGCCAAATAGTAAATATATCATGTGGTAGAAAATAACATTTATAGGAATTTTTCCTTCAGTTCAGTTCAGTCACTCAGTCATGTTGGGCTCTTTGCGACCCCATGAATTGCAGCATGCCAGGCCTCCCTGTCCATCATCAACTCCTGGAGTTCACTCAAACTCATGTCCATCGAGTTGGTGATGCCATCCAGCCATCTCATCCTCTGTCGTTCCCTTCTCCTCCTGCCCCCAGTCCCTCCCAGCATCAGAGTCTTTTCCAATGAGTCAACTCTTCGCATGAGGTGGCCAAAATACTGGAGTTTCAGCTTTAGCATCATTCCTTCCTAAGAACACCCAGGACTGATCTCATTCAGAATGGACTGGCTGGATCTCCTTGCAGTCCAAGGGACTCTCAAGAGTCTTCTCCAACACCACAGTTCAAAAGCATCAATTCTTCAGCACTCAGCTTTCTTCACAGTCCAACTCTCACATCCATACATGACTACTGGAAAAACCATAGCCTTAACTAGAAGGACTTTTGTTGGCAAAGTAATTTTTCCTCAGCCTTCCTAAATTGGCAAGATAGCCACTCAAAGATTACGCTGCTGCTGCTGCTGCTAAGTGGCTTCAGTCGTGTCCGACTCTGTGTGACCCCATGGACAGCAGCCCACCAAGCTCTGCCGTCCCTGGGATTCTCCAGGCAAGAGTATCGAAGTGGGTTGCAATTTCCTTCTCCAATGCATAAAAGTGAAAAGTGAAAGTGAAGTCACTCAGTTGTGTTAGACTCTTTGTGACACCATGGACTGCAGCCTACCAGGCTTCTCCGTTCATGGGATTTTTCAGGCAAGAGTATTGGAGTGGGTTGCCATTGCCTTCTCCCAAAGATTATGAGGAAGCAATAAATAGTAAACATCAATGGAAGCAGCAGTTACCTATAGGCTCCCAGAGTGTACAGTCAATCTTTTTAAGATTCTTGTTTTTTTTTTTTTTTGATGTGGACCCTTTTTAAAGTTCTTATTGAATTTGTTCAACATTGCTTCTGTTTTAAATTTTGGTTTTTTGGTTGCAAGGCATGTGGGATCTTAGCTTCCCGACTAGGCATTGAGCCCCACACTCCTTGCATTGGAAGGTGAAATCTTAGCCACTGAACTGCCAGGGAAGTTCCCAGTTGATCTTTATTAATGAGTCTTCTCTGGACCAAGTCCAGATCTGGAAAGTTCTTCATTGGCACTATCCCTATAAGGCTTTAATGAGCCCTATTCCATTCTATTATTAGGAAGCATCACTACGAACAAAGCTAGTAGAGGTGATGGAATTCCAGCTGAGCTATTTCAAATCCTGAAAGACGATGCTGTGAAAGTGCTGCACTCAATATGCCAGCAAATTTGAAAAACTCAGCAGTGGCCATAGGACTGGAAAAGGTCAGTTTTCATTCCAATCCCAAAGAAAGGCAGTGCCAAAGAATGTTCAAACTACTGCACAATTGCACTCATTTCACATACTAGTAATGCTTAAAATTCTCCAAGCCAGGCTTCAGCAATACATGAACCGTGAACTTCCAGATGTTCAAGCTGAAGTTCAAGTTTTAGAAAAGGCAGAGGAAGCAGAGATCAAATTGCCAACATCTGCTGGATCATGGAAAAAGCAAGAGAGTTCCAGAAAAACATCTATTTCTGCTTTATTGACTATGCCAAAGCTTTTGACTGTGTGGATCACAATAAACTGTGGAAAATTCTTCAAGAGATGGGAATACCAGACCACCTGACCTGCCTCTTGAGAAATCTGTATGCAGATCAGGAAGCAACAGTTAGAACTGGACATGGAACAACAGACTGGTTCCAAATAAGAAAAGGAGTTCGTCAAGTTCTGTATATTGTCACCCTGCTTATTTAACTTATATGCAGAGTATATCATGAGAAACACTGGGCTGGAAGAAGCACAGGCTGGAAGAAGCACAAGTTGGAATCAAGATTGCCGGGAGAAATATCAATAACCTCAGATATGCAGATGACACCACCCTTATGGCAGAAAGTGAAGAGGAACTGAAAAGCCTCTTGATGAAAGTGAAAGAGGAGAGTGAAAAAGTTGGCTTAAAGCTCAACATTCAGAAAACTAAGATCATGGTATCCGGTCCCATCACTTCATGGCAAATAGATGGGGAAACAACGGAAACAGTGTCAGACTTAATTTTTCTGGGCTCCAAAATCACTGCAGATGGTGACCGCAGCCATGAAATTAAAAGACACTTACTCCTTGGAACGAAAGTTATGACCAACCTAGATAGCATATTAAAAAGCAGAGACATTACTTTGCCAACACAGGTCCGTCTAGTCAAGGCTATGGTTTTTCCAGTGGTCATGTATGGATGTGAGAGTTGGACTATAAAGAAAGCTGAGGGCCAAAGAATTGATGCTTTTGAACTGTGGTGTTGGAGAGTCCCTTGGACTGCAAGGAGATCCAACCAGTCCATCCTAAAGGAGATCAGTCCTGGGTGTTCACTGGAAGGACTGATACTGAGGCTGAAACTCCAATACTTTGGCCACCTCATGCGAAGAGCTGACTCATTGGAAAAGACCCTGATGCTGGGAAAGATTGAGGGCAGGAGGAGAAGGCGATGACAGAAGATGAGATGGTTGGATTGGGTTTGGGTGGACTCTGAGAGTTGGTGATGGACAGGGAGGCCTGGCGTGCTGCAGTTCATGGGGTCGCAAAGGTCGGACATGACTGAACGACTGAACTGATTCCACTCTGGTCTGGGAGGGAAGGAGAGAAAAGGAAGGGAAGCAGAAAGATGAGTATCATCAATGTGTAGAAGGACCCTGGACCATGAGAAGGGAGGGCAAGGTGGTGGCCAGTTCACAAAGGGGTCATAGCCCAGGCTTTGGGGCTGACTTGTGTGGTAAGAGGTGCTACCTGAAGACTGCTGATTGGCCCCAGCTGCTCCCAGCCTAAGGTACACTACTTACACCATCATTCTCTAAGTGGAGAAGTCAAAGTCACTAAAAACTCAGGGATGATTAGATTCCCAGATTGATTGGCAGATCAGAAAAGGACATGAGGGAACAGGACACCATGCCAACAGGGAAGCAGGCAGCAGCCCCTGTTGTAGGTCACCCTAAACACATTAGACGAACTGGGCAGCAAAAGGAATTTAAACACCTTCCTGGAAAGTTCCACCCCTTCCTGGTCGCATTAATGACTTAGCATGTGAAAATGGTTCACAGGTCCTGAATATGCATTAAGCCTCTCTAAGCCATTTACTGGGCTTCTCAGGTGGTGCACTGGTAAAGACTCTGCCTGCCAATGCAGGAGACGTAGGAAACACAGGTTTGATCCCTGGGTCAGGAGGATCTCCTGGAGAAGAAATGGCAACCCACTCCAGTATTTCTGCCTGGAGAATTCTATGGACAGAGGAGCCTGGTGGGTTACAGTCCCTGGGGTTACAGAGCCAGATACAACTGAGCAACCAAACACACACACAAGCCTCCTACTAGACGCATTATGGCCATTATGTGATTTAATCTTACCCCCAGTTCAGTAGGCTCCTTTAGCACCTGTAATGAACAGAGAGAAAACTGAGGCCAGAGAAGTTTAGTTACTTACCTAAGGTCACACAGCTGATGCACTTCAGAGTTGAGATTCAAATTCTAGACGCTGATTCCAGAGCCTTTTCAACCAGGAAATACTTTATGCAGCTTTCTCTTCAGGATCATTTCTTCTTCTGTGGATGGATAATTCGAACCATCAGCCCATTTTGCTCTATAACAAGTGGCTTTTCCTAGAGCTATTTGTGTTGAAGTCTAGAAGAAATGTGTAAAATAAGTAGGCTATGAGAGAATTACCAGCAGGGGAAATATAAGAATGCCAGGTAGCTGTTTTGCTCTTTTCATGTCTTCAAGAAGATAGTTAACTTCCAACTGCTTAGGTGAGAAATGGGGAGAATATGTAATAGTTTACCTCAACAAGTACTTGTTTAGTGTCTCCTCCAGGAACAAAGGTGACATGTGGTGTTTCACGCCATGTTTCAGGAAGGCCTGTTTGACTTGATTTTCTTCTCTACTTTGAGAGAGGTGAAGTTGCCAAGCCACTGTGAGACAAGGAACTGGTACTGGAATTGCTTTTTCAGATCTGACACTGCCCTGGAATCCTTACTTCCGTTGAGTCATCTTCATACTGGCACCTAAGGTGTGTTGTAACAACGAACCATAAAACTGTGTTACAGGGTGTGTCATGACCATCCACCAACGTCAACTTGGCTGGTGCATTCACATGAGAGGGAAATTACAATGTGTAGCCACTGTGTTCCTGTAATAATGAGACTCTGGAATTATTAAATACTCCCTGACTCTTTCTAACAGAATCATGGAGAAGGTTAGGGTTGTCATGTTGAATAAGACAATATGGTCACAATATCAAATCACCAGCCAAACCCTGCTGACTCTTGGTATAGAAGCAAAATTTAAATGCTAAAGTTATGAACTCTAGCTTGGAGATAGCTCTTGCAAGAACCCCCACATTTAAGTGTATGTGTGCGTTTTAACCTAAAACATTTTTAGTTTATATATTATTATATAGCTATTTTGATTTTTTGCCTTTGAGGTAAAGTTCTATGAATTTTAACACATGTATAGATTCCTGCAACTACCTCCATGGCCAGGATATAGAACCATCCCATCATTCACCCTCCAAAAAAGACTCTCTCCTACCATCCCTCTATAGTCACTCACTCCCAGTCCCTGAAAACCACTATCTTTCTTCTTTTTTACAGTTTGTCTCTGAGAAAGCCATATAAATGGAATCTTACAGCATGTAACCTCTTGAGACAAGCTTTTTTCAATAAGCACCAATGCCTGGATGATTCATCCAACTTGTGCGTGTATCAATACTTCCTTTCTATTTATTGCTGAGCAGTATTCCATGGTATGAATGAGTCATCATTATTAACCTCCTAAAAATTCATTATATTTTTAATTGAAGTTTAATTCATATACAATAAAATTAACCCCTTTACCTTAGTTTTTTTTTTTTTAAATGAAGAAATGAATCATGTGAACATCCTTACTCCATGAAAAGATATGCTTTAAACTGGAAACAGATTTTTGGACATGCCATGTTTGTCTGACTTTCTCCAGTAGATGGTCTCTATATTTGGAGAATTGTTCAGTACAGTTCTCTTTCCATCTGCTTGTACTCATGTCATTAACAAATAAATGTTCATTTCTTTCAACTGATTTCATATTGACTCTCCAACATTCTGCATTGTCTCTATTCTTTAGTGTTTTTTTAATACATAATACCTGTACATTGCACAAAATACAAAATGGTACATACCAAGATAAGTAAGTCACACCCACTTTCTATCTCCCAGTAACTCAGTTTCCTTTCTGGAGCTAACAGTATCCTCAATTTTTTTTAAAAGCATCATTAGAGGTATACTATGTTTTTACAAATACATACATGTATCAATGTATTAAAAAGTATGTACATAGACATATATAAGTATACAACTATAGGTATGCACGTGTATTCAGCTTCTCAGTCATGTCTGACTCTTTGCAACCGCATGGACTGCAGCCCACCAGGCTCCTCTGTCCATGGAATTTTCCAGGCAAGAATACTGGAGCAGGTTGCCATTTCCTACTGCAAGGGATTTTCCCAACCCAAGGATCGAACCTGCATCTCTTGCATCCCCTGCATCAGCAGGCAGATTCCTTATCACTAGTGCCACCCAGGAAGACCCACAAATATATATATTACTATATTTTAATATAAACTATAAATAGATGCATATAAAAATCAATGCATATATGCATGCTGCTAAGTAGCTTCAGTCGTGTCCAGCTCTGTGCGACCCCATAGACGGCAGCCCACCAGGCTCCCCCGTCTGTGGGATTCTCCAGGCAAGAATACTGGAGTGGGTTGCCATTTCCTTCTCTAATGCAGGAAAGTGAAAAGTGAAAGTGAAGTCGCTCAGTCGTGTCCGACTCTTAGTGACCCCACGGACTGCAGCCTACCAGGCTCCTCCATCCATGGGATTTTCCAGGCAAGAGTACTGGAGTGGGGTGCCATTGCCTTCTCCACCAGGCCCTCTGCTGCTGCTGCTGCTAAGTCGCTTCAGTCATGACCGACTCTGTGCGACCCCATAGACGGCAGCCCACCAGGCTCCCCCGTCCCTGGGATTCTCCAGGCAAGAACACTGGAGTGGGTTGCCATTTCCTTCTCCAATGCATGAAAGTGAAAAGTGAAAGTGAAGCCATTCAGTCGTGTCCAACCTGAGTGACCCCATGGACTGCAGCCTACCAGGCTCCTCCGTCCATGGGACTTTCCAGGCGAGAGTACTGGAGTGGGGTGCCATTGCCTTCTCCGGCATATATGCATATGCATACACACATACATTTTCCCCACACACAAATGGGGGCATATTCTACCCAATGTTCTGTACTTTGCCTTATTCTCTTAACTTCCCTTCTCTCAGAATTCTTTCCAGAAAAGTACACTCAAAGCAGTATAGTAAGTCCATTTTACTCTATTGTTTGAGTGTATTAGAATTTATTTAAGTATCACATTACTGATGGTCCAGCAAGTTTCTAAACTTTGTTCACACAAAGAATATATTGTTTTATTTGTATCATTTCATTTCACACAAATGGAAGCATCTTTATAGGATAATTTCTTAGAAGTGGAATTTCTGAGTCAAGGGATATATTCATTTCTGTTTTTGAAAGATTTGGCCAAAATATCCTTCAGGACAGTCACATCAGTTTATATTATATTAGCAATGGATCACAGGGTTTCTACATTTATTTAGTAACTAATTATATTCAATAATAAGTATCAGAAAATTAACATTAATAGCTTCTCAATCTTTATTTTTATGACATTAACACTTTTGAAGAGTTTAGGCCAGTTCAAAAACTGTCCTTCAATTTGGGCCTTTATTTTTTAAAAACAAAGAACCAATTGCAAATAACTCAAAGCAAAATACAAGGAAAACTTTTCAGATATAGACAAGAACAAGAAAAATAAAATTTAAAAATGTACTTAGTAAGAATACCTATCATTTGTGGGGGGTGAGGCTAAGAGGAGAGAAATAAGTGAGGAAAATTAAGAGGAACAAACTTCCAGTTACAAAATAAATGAATCATGGGTATGAAATGTATAGTGTGCAGAAATAGTCAATAACTATGTAATATCTTGTATTGTGACAGATGGTAACTAGACTTAGTGTAGTGACAATTTTGAAATGTATAGAGATACTGAATCACTGTGTCATGTGCTAACAGTGTTGTAGCTACAATTTATTTCAAAAACAAACTCATAGAAAAAGAGATCAGATTGTGATTATCAGAGGAGGGAAGAGAAAGGAGGAATTGGATGAACATTAGTCAAAAGGTACAAACTTCCAGTTATAAGATAAGTAAGTACCTATAATGTACAATTAACACTGTGATATAATGTACAACTAACTCTGTGGTATGTTATATATACAAACTTATAAGAGAGTAAATCCTAAGAGTTCTCATCACAAAGAAATTTTTTTTCTATTTCTTTAATTTTCTATCTATATGAGATGATGGGTGTTCACTAAACTTACTGTAGTCATAATTTCATGATGAATGTAAGTCAAATCATTATTCTGTATGCCTTAAACTTATACAGTTATATCTCAATAAAACTGGGGAAAAAAAAGAAGGAATACTTATCATATTTTGTTTGTTTGTTTGACTACTTACCATTTTTTGAGCACTTACTATATGGCAAATATTGAGTTAGGTATTTTGCTAGGGGTAACAGTGAACAGTTATTGGATGCTGAATTTGTGCCAAGTGAAGTGCAAAATTTTTTATATGCATTTATCTCCTGTATTCCTCATAATAATCCTTCAGTATTCTCTATATAATGCATGAGTAACCTGCAGTACAGAGAGGCAGAATTGTTTGCCTCTGGTCACAAAATTAGCTCTCTTCCTATTCCTTTCCTTCCCTTCTCTTCTTTTCAAGTTAAAAAAGTTCATATGCTCATTAAATCCAGAGGGGGTAAAGTAAAAGTGGAGTGCCTGCTGGCCTCCAGAGGTAACCTCTATTAACAACTGGGTGTGTTTATTTCCACACCATTTTCTATTAGAGCCAAGACTTAAATCCCATCTTTTCTGACTCCAAAGCCTTTATTCCTAATGAATATTCAATGCTGTCTTCCATAGGTAAATAGAAAATTATATAATTATATACATATGCTATAAAATGAAATGGCTCTTAAAACTCTTATCAGTTGGATTATTGTTGAAAAGTAGGAAAAGCTAAAACATATTAAGTACCATCTCTCTGATACAAAGAGCCTTTTTATCCATAGCATAAAGAAGACTAAATTAACTAACTAATTAAAACTAAAAGAGCTTTTGACAAATGACACCCTGCAAGTACCTTTTGTGAACTTTCTACTTAGCCAACTGTTGACTATAAAAATAGAAAGAATAAGGCATGTGACCAAAGAGGAGGAACAAAAGCAGCTGAAATCAAAAGCAGTCCTGTTGTGCAATAGCTGATCTAGTTGAAGCTTTGCTGTAGAAGGAGCTTCAAGTCATTGGGTCCCACAAAACTCTTGCAGTTTCTAATAATTTCTAATCTAATACTAGATTACCTGTAGAGTACTGTCTGTGTGGTATCCCAGTGAGGTTATAATGGTGCTCAGTCATGTTCCACTCTACCTAAGGTCAAGAAGAACAGCAAAGTATCAATAGTAATGGCACTGGGAAATAAAAACTCATTTCTTCGGGTCATAGAAGGATCCAATTTAAAAAATTACCTTTGCATTGGATGATGATGCAGAACGCTGATGCCTCATTCTTCATAATCTGGGAAGCTAGTCAGTGAGGAGAACCCAGCAGTTTCATTGAGTTAAGATTCCCTCTGCCTTCTACTTCCATATAGCAAACACATTTCACTGGATCTCAGACTAAAAGATCTCTGTTAATTTTACCTCGAAAAATTTCATCTTTCCTTTCCTTGTATTGCTCTTGTCCCATTTTGGTGAAAAGGTAGTTAAACCTTCATAAAACAAAGTTCATGGCTTTCTTCCCCCTCCTTTTTCTGCTTGTAATTGTAAATCTCTAAAACTTTGGATTATCATTTCTTTAAAGGTTTTTTAATATGCACCATAAAATTTTCTGTACCTTCTCTTTTTGTAAGTGAAAAAAGGAGTGTTGCAAGAGTCCTGAGTACTTTCCATTTCTTTATTGGGTATTGGTTCATCTTTTTTTTTTTTTTTGGCAACTTTGTTAACTTTTGTTTTCTAGAAAAAAATACACTTTAACTTTTCAGTTTATTGGTAAAAAATTCTTCATACTATTCATCCATAATTTTAAAAGTCTCTGATATTTCTCTAGTTATGTCTCTTTCTTTACTCACATCTTTTTCTCTCATATTTTCATTCTCTTTGAGTTTCTCTGTCAATATTTAAAGAAACCTATTTTTATAGGCTTTTCAAAGAACCAGCTTTGGGTGTTTAGAGTTTTTGTTTGCTTCCTCTTTGGGGGGTTTATCTATTTTCAAACTTGTTGAGTTGAATATTGAATGCTTAGTTGACTTGTTTTTAATACTTTTATATAAATACATTTGCATAATTCCACTTTAGCCGCAGGCTGGCAACAAAAGATTTCCTGGGTTTGAATCTCTGCTCTGTCACTAGCTATATAGTCTTGGACAAGCTATTTCACTGAAGCTCTGTGCTTCAGTTTCCCCTTCTTGTTGTTCAAATCAATTATTCATTATCCTTATCAATGTTTTAAATGCTTGGTCCATCATTATCTGAGAGAGATGTCTTAAATTCTCCCAGTTTGGGGATTAACATATTTCAAGGCTGTTTTTTGGGGGTGCAAGGGGGCAATACATACAAGTACATGATGATTCTATCCTCCTGGTAGACAATTGCTTATCTTAATATTATATCCTTCTTTTTGCATTAAATTATATTTTTGTAAATATTAATATTCTTATACCAAATTTGTTTTGTTTAGAGTAGATGTTGACAGATTTATATTTTTCTGTATCTTCATTTTCAAAGAAACCAAGCTAGTGAATGGCAAAACCAGTTTTATTCCTAGACCCAGTCCTGTGTTCTTTTTTCCTGGCCATGACACATCCTAGGTCTACCTTCTTTCATGAATCAGCTGTCACTCTTCACTGTGAGGCCTCTCTCAAAACCTCAGCCTATAGTGACTGCTTCCTCCTCTGAATGCTCAATGCCAGCAGTACTTATTCAGTCCTGAAAATGTTCTCTTCTAGTGCTGTATGTGCATCTGTTCTGGAAGTTCCTTAAAAGCTAGAATAGGGTTTTGTTTTTTTGGCTCCAGTGGGTCTTCATCACTGCATGCAGGCTTTCTCTAGTTGTGGCAAGTGGGGCTATTCTCTAGTTGTGGTGCTCAGGCTTCTCACTGGGGTGGCTTCTCTCGTTGTGGAGCACAGGCCCTAGGGTGTGTGGCTCAGTAGTTGTGGTTCGTGGGCTCAGTAGCTATGGCTCTCGGACTTAGTGACTCCATGGCATGTGGGATCTTCTGAGACCAGGGATCAAACTGATGTTCCCTGCATTGAAAGGTGGAGTCTTAACCACTGGACCACCAGGGAAGTTCCTAGAACAGGGGTTGTTAATCAAGCTTCAGAAACAGAGAACTGATTGAAATTAAAAAGTGCTAATTTGGGGTTTGTTAGAACTGCAGGTGGAGAAGGCAATGGCACCCCACTCCAGTACTCTTGCCTGGAAAATCCCATGGATGGAGGAGCCTGGTATTGCCTGGAGAATTCCAGGGAATGGGGAGCCTGGTGGGCTGCCGTCTATGGGGTCGCACAGAGTCGGACATGACTGAAGCGACTTAGCAGCAGCAGCAGCAGCAGGACTGCAGGATACACAGATTCAAGAAGCAGTTGAATTGTGTTCTCCCAGATCACAAAATGGCTTATAAGGGAAGAAAACTGAAGATTACTATGAGTTACTTGAATTATTTTTCAAGAATTATAATTGGAGCTGGAAAGAAGTAAGGGTGCTTATTAAGTAAGAATTGGTTGGAGTCTAAAAAGGTTGCCTAGTTACAAAGGGAGACCTTGAGACCACAAGGTTGCCGCTGGCAAGTGTTTTGAATACAACTGGTAGTGTCTTTGGATCTGGTACAGTTCAAATAGAGCTCAAGTTCTCATGGTGTGGAGATGTGTCTGAGATCAGATTCTCAATGGCCACCTGACTCCATTTTTGTATGCCTGTAAGTGTGGTTAACCCATTATAATTTCAATTTGTCATCAGTTCAGTTCAGTTGCTCAAGGAAGCTTTTATCTTCTGTTATTCATTGTGAAAGATATAAAAGAGGAATGAAATAATGACAAATAACAAAAATGTTGGGTTGGCCAAAAAGTTCGTTCGGGTTTTTCCTTACCATCTCGTGGAAAAACCCAAAGAACCCAAATGAAATTTTTGGCCAACCCAGTAATAATAGCTACCATCTACTGAGCACTTAATACGTGCCATGCACTTTATTAAATGCTCTACATGCACTGTCTCATTTATTATTTACCAGATTTACCTTCTGTGGAGACTGTAATCAGGACCAACTTATCCATTATGCTCATTAGGTACAATGCCTAGGACCCACAATGCTTTTAGAGGTCCATGAAAATGTTTAAGTTTCTTTTAGAATCAGAAGGGAAAATAAAGGAATATAATCTTCCCTGGATATTAGTTTTTCTCACAGCCATAAAATGTAATTTATAATATTTTTTATGGAGTAAGCATCCATGAGGGCAAAATGCCTTTGGGCCTCAGAAAGTCATAATGTAGCCCTTGCTATAATCATTCCCACTTAACAAATAAAGAAACTGAGGCTCAATCAAGTGGAGAAATAAAACATGCAACAGAGCAAGAAATGGTAGAGATAATTTTGGATATAGCTCTGAGGGACTCTACTGATGACCCTTTTAATTACTACGCTATACATTAGACAACATTATGTAGCAAGAAGCTCACACCAAATTTGGAAAACAAATTTGTTTAATACTAATCAATTAGAAAATACTTCAGGGAAAGGAAAGAATATAATTAACTGCCCAAATTCAGGGACAGAGCCACACTATGTAGGACCTCAGGCTTTTACAACTTGAAAGATCTTCTTTCAGAAAAAATAGTAAAGTATAAATAAAAGTTAGGCCTAAAGTTTTTGGAGGGAACTGTCCCAAGAAGGGAGCCTTCAAATGGAAGCCTCATTTTGTGTGTGTGTGTGTGTGCACGCGCTTAGTCCCATCAGTCATGTCCGACTCTTTGCTACTCTATGGACTGTAGCCTGTCAGGCTCCTCTGCTCGTGGAATTCTCCAGACAAGAATACTGGAGTGGGTTGCCATGCCCTCTTCCAGGGGATCTTCCTGACCCAGTGGTTGAACCTGCGTCTCTTACATCTTCTGCATGGCAGGCAAGTTCTTTACCACTAGTGCCACCTGGGAAGCCTGGAAGCCCCATTAGCTTCACAGCAAATCCATCTCATCTAAATGTCCTTGCACCTGAAGAAGGCCAGACAAGGAATGAATCATCGTCAGCCAGGAATATCAGCAGAGATTTTTAGGAGGAGATGGACTTTGAAGTGTGGCTGTGATTGATGCTTTTGAACTGTGGTGTTGGAGAAGACTCTTGAGAGTCCCTTGGACTGCAAGGAGATCCAGCCAGTCCATTCTAAAAGAGATTAGTCCTGGGTGTTCTTTGGAAGGACTGATGCTAAAGCTGAAACTCCAATACTCTGGCCACCTCATGCGGAGAGTTGATTCATTGGAAAAGACTCTGATGCTGGGAGGGATTGGGGGCGGGAGGAGAAGGGAACAACAGAGGATGAGATGGCTGGATGGCATCACCGACTCAATGGACATGAGTCTGAGTAAACTCTGGGAGTTGGTGATGGATAAGGAGGCCTGGTGTGCTGCAATTCCTGGAGTTGCAAAGAGTCAGACATGAAATGAGCGACTAAACTGAACTGAGCTGAGCTGTGATTGGGCACCCTGAGTGTAAAGGCAGTGGGGGGAGTGTGAACACTGTCTGTTCACAGAAGGACAGAAAATACCACCTGCCTGAAACCCACAGTGACACTGGCCATAGGTGAACCACTGGGTTTGCTGAGGAAGGCAGTGCCTATTTGAAATGCCAGGATGGAAAGTCTGCTGGGAATGTTCATACATTCCTTGGTCTTACAGCATTACACAGTGAAATGCATCAAAAACATGAGAAATAAGGACTTCCCTGGTGTCCAGTGACTAAGACTCTGTGCTTCCAATGCTGGGGTCCCAGGTTCAATCCCTGATCAGGGAACTAGATCCCACATGCTGCAACTAAGAGTTCACATGCTGCAATGAAAGATTCTGCATGGCGCAATAAAGATTGAAGATCCTGCATGTCACATTTAAGATCCAGCACAGCCAAATAAATAAAAATAAATAGTTTTTTTAAAAAGAAAAAAAAAAAAAGAGGATGAGAAATCTGGTGCCAAGGGCAGGACTCTTAGGAGGGGTGGAAAGAGGCAAAGAGATCTAACTGAAGGACTATTATGGGTTTATTTTAATGAGTGCCTTATAAATTATGGGTGGCAGAGAAAAGGAAGGAGTGAAATAAGAGAAAGAGATTAAGAATGAAAAAAGATCAATCAGGCAGATGTGAGGACTAGACAGGGCTAAGACTCAGAAATAATTTTTACATTCTGAGCCTGGTCAATTGAAGGAATAGCTCTGGGACTGCCAGAAATGTAGGGAGTGGTTAGATGTGGTTCTAGAGAAGCTAAATCCAGCTATGCCAAAAACTCGAACCAACTGGGCTACATGCATCCCTGGGAGAAGCTGAGTCCAGGGACAGGGAAATATCCTGAAAGAACTTGAAGGGGTTCTGCTGGTGTATTAGCCTTTACAGTCTTTTCCACATACCAACTCCCCATTGGATCAACACATTCTTTCTCCATTATGTTATCAGCATTTAGAACCCCCAGTCAGGTCTTACCCTTCTAACTGACTTAGAAACATTTTGCTTTTAACATGGCTTTTGTTGAACACTATTATGAGATGAGCTATAATTTCACTCTCAGGGTTTCAGATGAGCTATAATTTAACTCTCAGAATTTCAGCCTATCCTGTGCCTCTCTCCAGGTGAGTGGTCAAGAAAACTAGTCACATTGAAAATAGGAAACATAAAGAGAATAAATATGAGAGGGCATTACCAAGATAATCAAAACAGGGATATGGAATTAGAAAGGGGGTGGATTCTTCCAATGATTCAAAATACATTGACTGCATATTCGTTCCACGTCAGGCTCTTTGCTTGGAACAAAAGATATTACTGTGAAAGAAATGCAGTGTCTGCTTTGAAGGTGTCTGAGTTTTCAAGGATGGCTGTTTGGGAAAGTGACAGGGTCAGAGAGAGAATTAAAACAGCAAATTCTAGAGGGTAGGGAGCAAGATGATGAATTTAGTCAAATTTGATGTCCTGAATAATGTATGCTATGTCTAATACACAGTTGCAAACATGGAAATGGTGTTCAGGAGAAAAGGCAAGGCAGGGGATACAAATGTTAGGGTATAGAAACCAGCATAAAGTCAGTGCCAGAGGCAGACATAGAGGATGAAACTATCGTTTCCAAGGCTAATAGTATCAATGGAGGGTTGCTTGTTTTGTTTGGTTTTGTTTTGTTTTTAATATTTATTTATTTGCCTGCACCAGGTGGTAGTTTTGGCAGTTGGGACTTTCAGCCTTTGTTGTGGCACGTGATTAGTTGGGACATGCAAACTCTTATTTGCAGCAAGTGATATCTAGTTCGCTGATTGAGAATTGAACCTGGACCCCCTGCATTGGGAACGTCAAGTCTTAGCTACTGGGTTACTAGGGAAGTCCCTAGTGGAGGTTTTCAAAAGAATGACAGTTGCTTCAAAAATTAAAGAATGATACAGAATTGGTTAAAAGAAAAGAAAAGTGTTAAAGAGTGGTGACTATAGCACAGACAAGTTAGCCAAACTTGGAGGAGGATCAACATCAGATCTTGCTTTTTAAGACAGAAATTTCGCTGTAAGTACTTCTTTACCAACATCCTCAAATGGTGATACATAGATTGTGTAATTCCTCATTTCTAAACATTACCCCATGAATTATTTAGCCATAGTTTCTAAGTATAGGGGGTTGTATTGGTCATGATAGATATATGATAGATATAGCTATAGATACACAGATTTGACTAGAGAGAAATTTAACACAGAGAATTGATTCCATGGTGGCCACAGACTGAGAAGGCAACTGGGGACACTGAGGCAATCCAGAGATTAGCAACAGCAGGAATTCATTACCAATTCTCTGTCTGCGGGGACAACAGAAGGAGGTGGCTTCACCCAAGCTTAAAGCAGAACCCATCTGGAGTGAGTTAGAGCCAAAGAGGGGACTGCCCAACAGAAGCTGGGAGCCAAGAGAGACAATCCAGAGGAACCAAGAAACATCCTTTTCCCTTTCTTCCTGCTAATCTAGGTCAGTGCTATCAGTGCCTTCCGCTATCAGAGCCCAAGGCAGCCTGGGAATTGTAGTTCCCTTTCATAGGGGGAAGAGTAAAGGGAAAACAGCAAGGAAGTGATCTTTTTGTTATTGATTTGTAAATTTATTATATGATGATCAAAGACTGTAGTCTATTTGATAATAATTATTTGTTATTCATTGAAACTCATTTTGTGGCCTATGACATAGGTTTTGTAAATGTTCCAAGTTTTATTGAAGCATGTGTATTCTCTATTTTGTTTGGGGGCAGTGCTCCACAAAGGTCTGTCAGACTTGGTTTGTTAGTTGTGTTGCCCACACCATAAAGATATTAATACATCTTTATCCATACAGCTATTCTGATGGTATGAAGTCAGTTTTTGAAATAAGTTTGTTAAAAATCTTTCATTATAATCATCAGATCAGATCAGATCAGATGAGTCGCTCAGTTGTGTCCACTCTGCGACCCCATGAATCGCAGCACGCCAGGCCTCCCTGTCCATCACCAACTCCCGGAGTTCACTCAGTCCATCGAGTCAGTGATGCCATCCAGCCATCTCATCCTCTGTCGTCCCCTTCTCCTCCTGCCCCCAATCCCTCCCAGCATCAGAATCTTTTCCAATGAGTCAACTCTTCGCATGAGGTGGCCAAAGTACTGGAGTTTCAGCTTTAGCATCATTCCTTCCAAAGAAATCCCAGGGCTGATCTCCTTCAGAATGGACTGGTTGCATCTCCTTGCAGTCCAAGGGACTCTCAAGAGTCTTCTCCAACACCACAGTTCAAAAGCATTAATTCTTCGGCGCTCAGCCTTCTTCACAGTCCAACTCTCACATCCATACATGACCACAGGAAAAACCATAGCCTTGACTAGATGAACCTTTAAATTCACATGCCAGTTATATGAAAAATAAGGAGCATGAATGGAAATAGTTGGAAGGCTGATACACCAGGCCAGGTGAGAAATGATGGTAGCTTAGCCTAAGATGGTAAGAACATAGAGAGAAAGAGAAAGAGAAATTAATGCTGATTTCTAGGTTTCTGGCTTGGGAAACTGGGGTGAATGAGGGTACAGTTCACATATATGGACTGCCATTGACCAGAGATTTTTGCTTGAGCAAATTACATAAATTCTTTGGACTCAGTTTTCTTATTTATAAAAATGGGTATAATAGATTTTATTTCATAGGGTTATTGTGATGGTAAAAAGAGTTAATATATGAAAAGTATTTAGCACCTAGCTAAATAAATCTTCTATATAAGCTTTTATTATTATCAACTAATGTATGGTTAAACAAGTGAAGGATTGGGTTTAAGGTGGGAAATCAAGATTTCCTATTGAAGCTCATTATGTTTGAGTTGTTTTGTCAGTTACCTTTTTAAAAAATACTTGTTTTTATTTATTTAGTTAGTTGCACTGTCTTAGTTATGACATGTGGGATCATAGATCTTGGTTGCGGCATGAGAGCCCTTAGTTGTGGCATACAAGATCTAGTTCTGTGACCACGGATCAAACCTGGGCCCCATGCTTTGGAAGTGTGGAGTCTTAGCTACTGAATACCAGGCAAGTCCCTGTAAGTTACCTTTTAGTAAAGAGAGTCTGAGTAATCTTGGCAAACACTGCTTAGGAATGAAAGAGGACAGAAGTGAGAAAAGACCACTGTAAGGTCCAAGGCCACCTACAAGAGGTGGCAGAATCAAGGAAAGGAGAGTAGACAATAGCTTCAGAAGCAAATAAGGGTCACTTCAGAATGAGATGGAATAACTGAATAAGAGCCCACATGTGCTTTCTGCTTATTTTTGTTTTGCAGTGCTACAGTGTGTTGTTGTCTGGCTTGGTTCTAGCTAAGGAAGCCAGTCATTCTGAAAAGACTGCAGAAGAGCAGAGCTCTGGGGGAAAAAAAAATGATTGCAATTAACAGAGCAACATTAATTTACCTTGTGTGTGATTTATCATAAGATTAGCAAATAGGTTACTCTAGCAACAGGTTGTTGAGAAGCTTGTATTAAACTTGTGATACAACTGGAAAAAGTAATTAACCTGACACATATTCATGAACACGTTTATTTCCGGCTTTGAGCTACTGTGTGGAATAAAAATGTAAATTATGAATTCCATAGTATGCACTACCTTGGCAGATTTTAGTGTGTGATTATGCATGACCACACCTCTCCCACAAGTTTGCACAGGCTTAGGAATTTTCTTATTAAGGTTGTTACACAATTTGCAATTTAGCAAGGGCATAGAAATGAATGGAAAGAGTATTTCCAAGCATATTCATCTTGATTTATAATTATGTATCCCCCTTCATTGGGTTAGTGCCAAATTATTTTTTCTTGTCTGTAGTGTTAAGAAGGGGAGAAGGAAATGGCAACCCACTCCAGTGTTCTTGCCTGGAGAATCCCAGGGACGGGGGAGCCTGGTGGGCTGCCGTCTCTGGGGTCGCACAGAGTTGGACACGACTGAAGTGACTTAGCAGCAGCAGCAGCAGTGTTAAGAAGGAGAGCTTTGCTTTAAGCTTATTGTAATTAAAGTCATCTTTCATATATCAGATTTAGATTGCTCTCACATAAATTATAAGCTATATTCAATAACAAAGCCATTATCACACTTCACATAAATAGAAAATAAAAAGCAAGTTCTGTGTGAAGAGAGGAGATTTAACATGTACTTTGACTCTCTTGCTCTTCTGTTAGTGGGCTAACACAATCAGTGAAGGGATATTTTAAGGCTTAAACTCAATATATGGAAAGCTAGAAAAGGGATCATTTTGGAAGTTGGACAGCAGATGAATACATAGGGATAGAATAAAAAGAGCTGAGAAAGTTGAATTCAATCAAACAATAGAGAATACTAAGAAGTAATCTGATTTACAGAGAATCAAAGACTTAGAAACTAGGATTTCCCTGCAAGTCCAGTGGTTAAGACTCTGGGCTTCCACTGCAGGGGGCACAGATTCCACCCCTGGTTGGGGAACTAAGATCTCACATGCCACAAAGTGCAACCAAAAGCGGGGGGGGGCGGGGGGGAGCTCATCTATTCACTCATTGAACCCTCACTGTGGGCCATCATATGCCAGGCACGGAGGACACACAATAGTTGGGATGACCTCATCCTTTTTCTTTTTTTTTTTTATTTTTTTTTAGGCGGAGTTAGCGCCGGGAGTGAGCCCGAGCGCCTAGTGAACTGCTCAGCGGGCCGTGGCCCCGCCGCCCTCTTGGTTCCTCAACCTCCGCCGGCCGAGGCGCGGCCGCCCGAGCGCCCCGGCGCAGGTGGGGAACCTCGACCTCATCCTTTTTCTTGAACAGCTTAAAACCTCAGGAAGAAGAAGGTTGGGGTGGGGGATGCTGCAGTAGTTGGGGATGCCTTCTTGGAAGACAAAGTAGCTTTTGCAAACCTGTCAAGAAGAGAATAAGCACAAGTAAAGGAGGAATACAGAAACTGCTCCTTCCTTAACTGGCAGAGTGATGGCTTATCTTTAGAATGAAATAAAATAGATGGTCTGCATGGAAGAATATCAGTGCATTGAGGGCAAGAGAGCAGGACTATCAACAGGGGAATAAATGAATGTATGCATATTTGCTTTGGAGACATGTGATGTCTCCATGTGATAACATGTGATCTTTCTCAGTTCCGAGTCCAGGACACTGAAAGCTAGATCTTCACCCTTCTGGCAGGACACTGAAAGAGTCTTCTCTGGGAATATGGCCAGTCCGTGATGAAAGCCATGACATTGGAAAGGTACTGACATCAGAAATTTCCCCAATAGACAGCCCACCCTGATGCTCATATAGGAAAACTCACATCAGACTAGCTCATCTTTCACATCCTCAGAACTTTCAGTCAATATTTTAGTATCACACATTTAAATATTGTCAAGTACAAAGACTATGTATGAGAAATCTGAGGAAAGCTAACCTGGAAGATAGAAAATAAAATAAAGGGAAAAAAATAATGTTGAAAAATTAAAGACACTATAAAGGTCAAAAACATCACAAAGTGAAATGACTGTTAACTATGAAAAAGAACAGAATTCTCAGTTCAGTTCAGTTGCTCAGTTGTCTCCTACTCTCTGCAACCCCATGGACTGCAGCATGCCAGGCTTCCCTGTCCATCACCAACTCCTGTAGCCTACTCAAACTCACGTCCATCATGTCGGTGATGCCATCCAACCACCTCATCCTCCCTCATCCCCTTCTCCTCCCACCTTCAATCTTTTCGAGCATCAGGGTCTTTTCCAATGAGTTGGTTCTTTGCATCAGGAGGCCAAAATATTGGAGTTTCAGCTTCAGCATCAGTCCTTCCAATGAATATTCACGACTGATTTTCTTTAGGATTGGCAGGTTGGATCTCCCTGCAGTCCAAGGCACTCTCAAGAGTCTTATCCAACACCAAAGTTCAAAAGCATCAATTCTTCTATGCTCAGCTTTCTTTATAATCCAACTCACATCCAGACCTGACTACTGGAAAAACCATAGTTTTGACTAGACAGACCTTTGTTGGTAAAGTAATGTCTCTGCTTTTTAATATGCTGTCTAGGTTGGTCATAGATTTTCTTCCAAGGAGTAAGCGTCTTTTAATTTCATGGCTGCAGGCACCAACTGCAGTGATCTTAGAGCCCCCCCCCCTCAAAATAAAGTCTGCCACTGTTTCCACTGTTTCCCCATCTATTTGCCATGAAGTGATGGGACCACATGCCATGATCCTAGTTTTCTTAAGGTTGTGTTTTAAGCCAACTTTTTCACTCCCCTAATTTACTTTCATCAAGAGGCTCTTTAGTTCTTCTTCGCTTTCTGTCCTAACGGTGGTATCATCTGCATATCTGAGGTTATTTATATTTCTCCCAGCAATCTTGATTCCAGCTTGTGCTTCATCTGGCCTGGCATTTCTCATGATTTACTCTGCATATATGTTAAATAAACAGGATGACAATATACAGCCTTGATGTACTCCTTTCCCAATTTGGAACCAGTCTGTTGTTCCTTGTCCAGTTCTAACTGTTGCTTCTTGATCTGCATACAGATTTCTCAGGAGGCAGGTCAGGTGGTCTGGTATTCCCATCTCTTGAAGAATTTTCCATAGTTTGTTGTGATCACAGTCAAAGGCTTTGGCGTAGTCAAAAAGCAGTAGATTTTTTTGGGAAATCTCTTGCTTTTTCGATGATCCAACAGATGTTGGCAGTTTGATCTCTGGTTCCTCTGCATTTTCTAAATCCAGCTTGAACATCTGGAAGGTCATGGTTCATATACTGTTGAGGCCTGGCTTGGAGAATTTTGAGCATTACTTTGCTAGCATGTGAGATGAGTGCAGTTGTGTGGTAGTTTAAACATTCTTTGGCATTGCCTTATTTTGGATTGGAATGAAAACTGACCTTTTCCAGTCCTGTGGCCATTGCTGAGTATTCCAGATTTGCTGGCATATTGAGTGCAGCACTTTCATAGCATCATCTTTTAGGATTTGACATAGCTCAACCAGAGTTCCATCACCTCCACTAGCTTTGTTCGTAGCAATACTTCCTAAGGCCCATTGACTTCGCATTCCAGGATGTCTGGCTCTAGGTGAGTGATCACACCATTATGGTTATCTGGGTCATGAAGATCTTTTTTTGTATAGTTCTGTGTATTCTTGCCACTTTTTCTTAATATCTTCTGCTTCTGTTAGGTCCACACCATTTCTGTCCCAAATAAATAAACAGAATTCTACCCCCCAATAAAGAAACAAACAAGTAAATAAGTGGAATGTTCCAAAAACACAGTGAATGTCTTAGAAATTAAATATGGTAACAGAAATAAAAATATTTGATAGAAAGTTTAAAATATAAAGTTAAGGAATTTTATCAGCAAAAAGAAAAGAAGACAGAAAATAGATTTAAAAAAAAACTCTAAGACAATTAAGAAACTGATCATGGAAAAATTAGCATTAAAAAAGAGAGGAAAAATAAGAGCAGATGGAAAGGAGAGATAGGTAATAATCTGAATTTCCAGACTGAAAAATTTACCAAGTGAAAACAGATTCATGCTAGTACAACATTGTGAAATTTCACATTTAGGGCAAGGAGAAGATCCTGCAAGACTGTAAAGAGGAAAAAACGTCCAGATCATACACATAGGATCAGCAATCAGTGAGAATAAAAATGTTCCCCCAAACATGGATAAAGGCAATTGTTCTATAGTCATGATAACAAGTGGCCATTAAAATGGTTTGAAACTCTAAATCAATCAAATGCCCCTCCTCCCCCCACCCTGGAAGAATATGCCTTTGAAAACCAACCAATCAGCATGAGTTGCTCACTTCTGATCATTGGCCCATCAGGGATGGACTCACTCCAGTAAACACACCCAAGGAACTGTGATTCTGCAGATGATGGCAACCCACTAAAGCCTCTGAAAATCCACCAGTCCCTGAACTCTGTGCTTTCCCAAAACCCCAGACAAGCTTAGCAGTCTGCTTTGCTTGGAGAAATCATGCCTGACCAGCATAGCTCTCCTGTACCATAGCAAGCAGTATATCCAGTGTTACTCTTTTATTTCAGATATTGAGTGGTGATCTCATCAGCCTTTGACATAGATTTTTAATTTCTGAACAGGAGCACCTGAAGCTACAAAGCAATAGAGGAAGACTTTCAAAATTCTTAAGGAAAATAATTAACAACTTGGCTCAGTGGTAACGAATCCATCTGCCAATGCAGGAGATACGAGTTTGATTCCTGGGTTGGGAAAATCCCTTGGAGGAGGAAATTTCAACCCACTCCAGTATTCTTGCCTGGAAAATTCCATGGACTGAGGAGTCCATGGGGTCATAAAGAGCTACACTCAACTGAGCACGCATGCAGAGTTCTACACCCAGCCAAATTATCATTTAAATGTGAGAATTTCTTTAAAAAGACACTTTTAGACATGCAAGATCTTAAACAATTTACTTATCATATACCTTTTCTTGGGAAGTCACTGGATGAACCAACCAAAAGGAAGATGTGGGTTACTGGAAACAAGAGATCCCATTTAGGAAAAAAGCAAAAGACAGCTCCAGAACAGTGATCAAGAGAATCACAAGATGGTAGTTATACCCCCACAGCAAACCAATCCACATTGTAGCTTGTATCAGCTACCCAATGCTGTGTAACAAATAAACCTAAAATGAAGTGGCTTAAAACAAACTCTTTAGCTCATGCTTTTCTGGGTATTTCTTTTGGCTGATCCTAGCTAGGATCATTCATGTATCTGTGGCCAGTTGGCAGGTTAGCTGTGGGTGATTGGTTCCGGATGGCCACACTCACATGTCTGACAAGTGGTGATGGTGGCTAGAGCCATTAAAGTGGCTAAGCTATATAATTCTTTCCTCATCCAGAAGGTAAGCCTTACTTTTAACATGGCACCAGAACTCCAACAGCCCAAAGCACAAGATCTTTTCCAACTACTATGTCATGTTTACTAACATTTCACTGGCCAAGGAGAATCACATGGTCAAGTTAGGAATCAAAGTAGAAAATGTACTTAAAGTTGCAAAGCAAGGAACATGGGCTATTAGAAAGGGAATTGTTGGACATTTCTGTTAGCAATCTACTACAGAGTTTAGCAGAAGTTTCCAGGAGAAAATTCTCTAAGAAGATGAAATTAGTAAAATGTAACTGATGTGTCTGAACACATTAAGGGAAGATTTAGAGAGCTGTTAAAGATTTTGGTATTGAATTCATAACAAATAAAAAGATAATTAAGCAGAGAAAAAAATACAGGCCATTATTAACTCTGAGGATAACAGAATGTTGTTAGCAAATAAAACTAACCACAATTTGCAACAGATTTAGTGTTAATTAGTGTTTAATTGGTCATAAGTCAGCTGGTTAATACTAAATATTAAACAAATGAAAATTACAATTTGACCAGACTTCCCTGGTGGTCCAGTGGCTAAGACTCTGTACTCCTAATGCAAAGGGCATGGGTTCGATACCTGGTTGGGAAACTAATATTCCCACATGCCATGCCATGCAGCCAAAAAGAAAAAGAAAAATTGACCAAATTGTGAGAAAAATGAGTACAAAAAGTGGGTACAAGTAGTGGGGGCAGGAACCGATAAAAGAGTGCTGAGTCCTACTCTTCTATTCTTCTTCTTGAATGGAAAATCAAGAGATCATATCTAAAACTGGAAAGTCAAGAAAGAGCAATGCAAAAATGTTATCTAGAAAAATGCAGGCAAATACCAAAATAATCAGGTGAAACTGGTGCCTCTGGGAAGGAGGAAATGATATGTGAGGGGACCTGCTGTGTTCCACAAAAAGTCACAAAGAAATATTTGTCTTTAAAATTATGTGTATGTTCACTTAAGTACAAATAAAAACTGAAAGAAAAAAGACAGAGAAGAAAGTGATAAGTATCTTTAATCCAGACTGACATGTAATAATCTCTGTCTAATATCAAGTGACAAAAACTAAAATGTGGAGTAGTTTGTATACTAAGCTATTGTTTGCATTTTAAAAACAGAGGCGGAGGTGTCCTCAGTGGCTCAATGGTAAAGGATCCACCTGCCAGTGCAGAAGACGTGGGTTCGATCCCCAGTTTGGGAAGATCCCACATGCCTTGGAAAAACTAAGCCCATGCACCACAACTATTGAGCCTGTACTCTAAGGCCCGGGTATCACAACCACTGAGCCCATGTGCCACAGCTACTGAAGCTGTGTGCCCTAGAGCATGCTCAGCAACAAGAGAAACCACCACGATAAGAAGCCTATTCACTGTAACTAGAGGAGCCCCTGCTTGCACAACTAGAAAAAAAGTCCACAAAGCAAAAAAGACCCAGCACAGTTAAAAAAAAAAAAACGTAAAAAATAAGTAAATAAAATTATTTTTTATACATAGGTAAATTTTTAAAAAATGGAGTGGGGATTTCTCTGGTGATCCAGTGTTTAAGACTTCACCTTCCAATGCAAGGGACAAGGGTTTATTTAATCCTTGGTCAGGGAACTAAGATTCCACATAACTCTTGGCCAGAAAACCAAAAAACATAAAACAGAAGCAATATTGTAACAAATTCAATGAAGACTTTAAAAATGGTCAACATAAAAAAAAAAACTGTGAAAAAAAAAAAAAGGGAGTGGAAACTATAAATATACACTTGTTATTGCACAGAATGGGCTTCCCAGGTGGTTTAGTGGTAAAATTCTGCCTATCCATGTGGAAGACACAGAAGACATGAGTTCTATCCCTGGATAAGGAATATCCAGGGATAGAGGAGGAAATGGCAACCTACTCCAGTATTCTTGCCTAGAAAATTTTATGGACAGTGAAGCCTGGTGGGCTATAGTCCATGGGGTTGCAAAGAGTCAGACACGACTGAGCACGCATACACGCACTCATTGCTCAGAATAATTCATCAGAAAGCTCTGTTGAGTCTATCCTCAAAATAAATTCCAGTCCCAACCATTCCTCCCCTTCCATCATTCTCATCTTCAGGAGAGCCATCACCTCTTGCCTAGATGAGGCTAGCAATCTTCTCGTTACTTCACTGGCCTCACTGCCTCCAACCTTCAATCTAATCCCCACACAGCAGCCCAAGGTATCCAGTTAAAAGGAATATTAAATGACATCATCCCCCCACCCCTCCAACTCTCTCCCTGTTCAAAACCTTTAAAGTGTTTTTTTTTTTTTTAATCAAGTTGAGTAAAACCATTTTGCTCTCCAGGTCTCCACAATCCCCTATGATCTGGTTCCGACCTCATCTTATTCTAGCTCATTCTTACTTCAACACATGGTCCCTTTGCCTAGAGTGCTTTTCCCAGAGACTGAGTCTGGCCTATCACCCAGATCTCTGCTCGGATGTCACCTCCTCATAGGGACCTTTCCTCATCCTTGTCTCTGTCTCCTCCTTCCCCACTCCCCATCTACCTATAATGTCTGTCACCTTACCCTGATTCATTTTTCTTCATCGCACTGATCACCATTTGACATTTAGTTACATATTGAATGGTTTAGTTGTTTACTAGCTGTCTCTCCCAACAGCATGTGGAGTCCCATTAGGGAAGACCCCAAGCACCTAAAACAGGGCTGGTGCAGAGAGTGTGTGCCTAGTCACTCAGCTGTGTCTGACTGTTTGAGACCCCATGGGCTAGGGACCACCAGGCTCTTCTGGCTACGGGATTCTCTAGGCCAGAATCTGCAGTGGGTTGCCATTTCCTTCTCCAGGGGATCTTCCCAATCCAGGGACTGAACCCTTGCCTCCTGCACTGGCAGGAGGATTCTTTACCACTGAGTCAACTTGGAAGCCCCTGGGGCATAGTAGCTATTAATAAATTTCCTTTGAATAAATTAACTACAATGAAAAAATACAGGAGAACCCCTCCCCCCTCGCCCTGCTGGCCAAATATTTATCATGAATGGTTTGCGGAAGGCAATTGGGAACTTGGGTGTCAGGGGTGGGAGAACAAGAGAGAATTATTTTCCACTTGCCTAGGTCCCATGATCTTTAATTCCTCCAGCACCCAGAGTCCAGACTGCCCCCAAGGTGGTGCTATAGAGCACCCAGAGTCCAGACAGCATCACCACGGTGATGTTCTAGAGTGAAGAAGGGAAATGTGAGAACATCTATTTAGGTTTATTTTTTTCCTAAAAGAAAGAAGGTATTATTAACATTTAATTCATCTACTTTGAGTCCATGTATAAAATTTATAAATTATATTTTGAATTTCATGTTCAATATGTTTTTGCTGACTAGGATATGAAATTTAAAAGTTTGGTCTGTAAGTTGGATCACAAACCAATGATCTTTAGGTCTTAGATAAACTGGACATGTTTGATGTGTCCCATTCTGTTTAAAAGTGTACGAATCAACATTAAAATCCAGAAATTTCACAGAAAATCTCAGGCGTGTGGGTTGTTTGAGAAACCAGAGCTGTTGGCAGTGCTTGTCCTTTGATGACTGAGGGCCACATGGGTGCAGCCCCATTTAAAAATGCAAGTGGATCCTGGCTCACTGAGGTTCTCTCTGTCAGCTTCCTGTAGGTTCTCAGATTCAGCTCATCTCACTCCCTGGAGGCATTTTACTTTAAGACCCTTTTCTGAATCTTTTTCTCAGTTTCAGGCAAAGCATTTTTATCTGATAGCAGTGAAAGTGCTGAAATTTGCTAATAATCAACTTAAAACAAACAGAAGAGACTGTGTTTAGAGCTATCCCTATATTCACATGACACTTAACTCTTTCCATCTGCTGAGTAACAGGGGGAAGAGCAGGTGTTGGCACAACCATGATTAATGAGAGATTGTGTCCCTATGAATCATGGTGCTTGGGATTTGTCCCAGCTAGAGCAGACTGAGAGCCACTTCTCTGTAGCCCACAATTTCCTAATTATATATAGTCCTTCACTGTTATATGTGTATCTACAGCCCCATAGAAACTTCTTGTAAGAACTACTGAGTGTGTAGAACTCCTGAGTTCCTCAGAGCATCAAGTACTGAAGATATTTAATAAAGGTTTGTTGGTTAAGTGATTAACATTAAAAAAGTGGATACTGCCAGTTCTTATAACTTATATCACCACAGTTTACATAGTTAAATATATAGAGATAGTAAATGAAGAGTACATACACACACATGCACAAACACACATTTAAGAGAAGCTAGAAGGAAGAATGTCTTAGTTTTGTTTTCCTGTAGTGCCCAGGGAAGTGCCATTGCTATTAACAATCAGATAAATGGATGGATAAATGAATGAATGAAGTTCACAATAGCCACCTTCATCATAATCACAGATACTATTTACTAAGTATTCTCTGTGGACTGGCCACTGAGCTAACTCCTCAACATAATTTTCTCATTTAATTCTCTCAATCATTACTATGGCCATCTTTTTAATATTACAAATTTAAAATATAAGGCTTGGAAAAATGAAATAAGTAGTCCAGAGCCACATAACTATTAAATGGCAGATTCAGGATTCAAGCCCAGGGTGTCCCAAAGCCAGTGGTCTTTACTAAGAAATACCGAAAACAAACAAAACCCACTGGATGAGAAGCTGAAATTTCTCCAATAAAATATTCTCATACAATGACATGGCTGTCACTGAAAATAAACTCTAAAGTCAGCATATTCTGCAAAAGCAGAAGTTAAACATGTATTTAAACGGGGAGAAAAAAAGGACATTCAGTTTAGAGCTCAGAATAAGTACATGACCAAGGGAAGTTGAAACCTTGAAAAACAGTCAGTCAATCAGTTCAGTCACTCAGTCATGTCCGACTCTTTGCGACCCCATGTATTGCAGCACACCAGGCCTCCCTGTCCATCACCAACTCCCTGAAAAGCAGCAGACAATTGTAAATTAATTTTTACAATAGCGGGAAGCTGCGTTTCAGCCACAACTTCTATTTATTGTAAATAAGAAGTAGTGACTGAATCATTTTTTTTTTAATGTAAAATCAAAACTCCAGTTTCATTCATCCAACGGGAACATTTCCTTCATGACAAAGGCCCTATTGAGCTGAAGAGATCTTAAACAGTTTGAAGGCTTAGGCTCCACACCCAAGGAGTTTACCATGTGCTAGAGATGCTGAGGTGTCTACATGCAACTGGAAAAGAACACTTGGTCAAGTGAGGCCCAAGCTGGAAGGTCTTGCCAGCCAGGCAGATAATGCTGGACTGTCACTTGGGAGCAAAGGGTTAAGAGGCCACTCTCTGCCCAGGCTGCATGTAACACCACACTCCGTTTGTTCACTGCAGAGAAAAAGAGGTGTGGTAACAAGAGTCCTTCATGAGATAAGATAAAAGCTTTAAGTAAATTAATCGGAATTGTTCTGAACATAAGATAAGGGGTTTAGATGACTGAGGGTGAGGCAGACTAAGAAGAGATATACATATTTCCCCAGCAGGAAAGTGTTACACAGTTCAAGGCAGCTTGCTTAATAGAAAGGAAAATATGCAACTTTTCTTTAGATGGAAAGTTGAGTGTCTGCTGTGTGTGTGTACATATGCGAGTGCAGAATTATAAATTAAAAATTAAAGAAAAACTTCTAAGCTGGTTGGTAGACCATTCATGGGGTGATATAAAAGAGATTTTGGGTTTACTTTTAAAATTTTTCTCTCTAATAGAACAAATAATACACAAATATACTTTCCTTGCAAAAATTATAAAAGTTACAGGTCAAAATAAACTCCCCTTTGGCTATCTCTCAGTTATACCCTATTCTGAATCCCAACACCTCCTCAAACGATCTTCTGAAATTTGAAGTGCAAGTACATGTGGTATTTGAGAATAATGACAAAAAAGGAGAAAAATATTTCAGTAATAACACTAATTTCCTCTTATTAAGTAGGTGCTATGCTAGAATTCCATGGACTATATGGTCCATGGGGTAACCGAAAGTAGGACACAACCGAGTGACTTTCACTTTCTTTCTTTCATGCTAGATAGTCACCAAATCATTAGATCATTTAGCAAATGTTTTGTGAGCAACTAAATGCCAAGGACTATGAATACAATAATGACCTCAAAGAACTTGCAACTACATCCTAACTTGGTGTCCTTCTACTATATACTGATAAAGAAAGCAAGACTGAGAGCTTAAGCAACTTACCCAAGGCTGCTGTGAGATAAGTGGTAATACTGTGGTTCAAAGCCTGGACTGTACCTCTTCAAAGGCTCACTTTCTTTCTTCCGCTACCGCTCAACTGTTTTCAAACTGTTTATTTTAAAACAATAGTCTTGGGCTTCCTTGGTGGCTCAGTGGTAAAGAATTTGCTTGTCGATGCAGGAGATTCAGGTTCTATCCCTGGTTTGGGAAGATCCCCTGGAGAAGGAAATGACAATCCACTCCAGTGTTCTTGCCTGGGAAATCCCATGGACAGAGAAACCTGGCAGGCTACAGTCCATGGGGTTATAAAAGTTGGACATGACTTAGTGACTCAATCACCACCACCACCCTAAAAGTTCAAGTTGTGCAAGGTCATCAGGGCTAGTGAATTCCAAACCTGAAAGTGCCTGGGAATCACAAATTCCTGTCCCTCTCCCAATATTAAGGGCCCTAACTAAATAGTACTGGTGTTCCCATAAGAAGAACAAATTAGAACACAGTTACAGAGAAGGAAGACTATGTGAGGAAGCAGGGTGAAGATTGCCACCAACCCAAAGACAGGCCTCAGAAGAAACAAGTCCTCCTAATACCCTGATTTGGCATTTCCAACCTCCAGAATTGTGATAAAATTAATTTCTGTTGTTTAAACCACCCAGTCATGGTACTTTGTTATAGCAGTCCTAGCAAATAAACACAGGCACTATCTGGTATTATTTGCCCTTTGAATGCAGGAGAATTAATGATTCTGTAAGAGAAGGATGAGATCAAAGGGGTCAATAAAAATAAAAACAAGAAGATGACTTTCACTTTCATCAAATTCAATTTCAGGAAATGGTGAAGATAACAATAAATGAATGAGAAAAAGTGGACAACTGCCAAAACAAACCTTTGTTAAGGAAAGAGTACCAAGATTTCTTACTCTAACAGAGATGCCTGTGTTTTCAGTCAGTGGAGGAGAAAACTTCCTGAGCTCAGTGACAAAGAGGTGAAGAAAGGCTTCCATGGAAGACATGGAGGTAAAGCACAAAGGAATTGAGAAGCATCATGCAAGTATATAAAATATTCAAGAAGAAAGAATACAGGAAAAGAAAGAAATGTGAGTTCTGAGATTAAAGGAAGTAAAACATTAAGAATTTAAGGAAGTAAAAGGAGTTTGAAAGAAGCCTAGAAAAGCTAAAAATAAACCATATATGTGGGCCAAGTGTTATGTAAACCGGAAACAGGTCACTGAGATAGCAGTAGATCACTCAAGGTTACAGGCACAGTTTATGGGTATCAGAGAGGAAAGATTTAGGGTATAATTTTACAAGAAGTAAAGTAATATGTGAAGAAAGACTGGATTTGGTTATCTACTTTTTCATGTTTCCTGGAGCCACTGAGTCAATAATTTCCCCATTTTGTGTCAAGTTTGAAACCAACCAAAATAATAAAATAGCTATGAATGGAGGGAAGAAAAGTGATACATTTCTTTTTTGCTATGTTGAACAGATTAGATATAATTTAACCACAATAGACCTTATGGGCAAGCCAGTCATCGCACGGATCCATTTGGGAAAACCTGCCATGTTCCACCATGCTGCTGCTGCTGCTAAGTTGCTTCAGTCATGTTCGACTCTGTGTGACCCCATGGACTGCAGCCTACCAGGCTCCTCCATCCATGGGATTTTCCAGGCAAGAGTACTGGAGTGGGGTGCCATTGCCTTCTCTGCCATGTTCCACCATGACTGTTAGCTAATCTTTTAGCTCCCAGTTCTCCTACCTCAGCTGACTGGAGCCAGGAAGGAGCATGTAACCCCCAAAAAATTTTATAGATTTATGGTCTATGAGGAGGTTTGGCATAGAACCTTTGTCCAAGTAGGGATTTTTCTGAGTTAAGCAGACACTATCTTTTAGAAATTTGACAAGGAACTGCAAGATTATGAATAAGCTGAAGCTTAAGTTATCAGAAAAGAGAAGCTAAAATCACAAGGTATTCATAGGGGAGCTGAGAAATCGGCAGGCAGATATAGGAATGGTGGAAGGGCAGATGGAGGGATGCTGAGTCATGGCAGTATAGGCTCTAAACTCACCAAGACAGCAAGATGACTCAGAGCAGCAACTCTTCACTGGATGCCTCCAGTTCCTGAATGACTGCCAGTGTTCATGAGGACTGACTCCATCACTTTCCCCAAATTCCAAGAAGATTCTTAAAAGTCTTTACTTCCACAGATGTCCTCACAGTACCTCTACTTCCAACCCTCAAATGAACCATTGTTCTTTGTAATGAAAGGATATTGACAACATCTCAGGAATAATAGCACTGGCTAATATTTATTTAACACCTATGTGACAAGCACTAAGGGGTTAACTTTACATGTTCTTGTTTGTTTAATGTTTTCAACAATCTATGAGGCACTATTATTACTCTTACCAATCTATAGGTGGAGATCCTAGTTCAGAGAAGTGATCTCTCCTACTAAAGGTCACAGTGATTCTGTGGCAAAGCTGGTTCTGTCTTCAGATTTGTACAACTTCAGAACCCAAACATATAATTAAATCTAACTCCAGCCAAGTCATTCTCTTTCTTTGGGGTCATGTTGCAACTACAAAGTGGGATTCAGTTACTCCAAATCATAAAATTTTATATGTAATGATTAGAACTTATAGGGAAGAAAAAAAAAAAAGATTCATCATGAATTTTACATGCTCTGCTGCTGCTGCTGAGTCACTTCAGTCGTGTCCGACTCTGTGTGACCCCATAGACGGCAGTCCACCAGGCTCCCCTGTCCCTGGGATTCTCCGGGCAAGAATACTGGAGTGGGTTGCCATTTCCTTCTCCAATATGTGAAAGTGAAAAGTGAAAGTGAAGTCACTCAGTCGTGTCCGACCCTCAGCGACCCCATGGACTGCAGCCTACCAGGCTCCTCCATCCATGGGATTTTTCCAGGCAAGAGTACTGGAGTGGGGTGCCATTGCCTTAAAATAATATAATCATGCATCTTCTGAAACTTTGGAAACTTCATAAAAGGAAAGTTCTGAAAAATTTCCCCTGAGCAAAACATAGTGAAGGAAAGTTAATTACTAATTTCAGATGCAAAATATGTGCTAGTTGTTATTTTAATTACTGTTTAAGGAAAATAAGTATTTTTCTAGTTTAAATCTGACCTTAATTTCCCTAAACTAACTTTCCTCACAAAATTTTAAGCTCCTCAACAATGAATTCTCTACAAAGAGGTTTTTAGAAACCAAACTTGGGTATAGAAGAGAAACTACTTTGCATTAAATAAAAAAAAAGAGAGAAATGAAACTGTAGAGTTTAAAATATTTATATGTAAGGGAAAGAGGCTTTGAAATATAAAGTGCAAGATTCCAACTCTTTCACTTATGCTAAAGAAATAACTAAGATTGATTTCTCAAAATTGAGAAATTTAGCAGAGATGTATATTGTTTCCTTCACTGCTGGAGTCTCTGGCAAAATAATAGGTGCTCAATAAAAATATATTAAATAAAATGAAAGATGACCAAACTCAAGATACTGAGATTACTCTCTGGATTCTATCTCTAAATTACACAAGAATTTGAACACGTCACTTAGCAACTTTGGGTACAAATTTTATTTATTTATTGTGAGATTTTTTTTGTTTATTCAAAACATATTGCAAGAAGATATGTTCTGTCAAAATTAACAGCACAGTACTGATTTAGAAATAAGCAAAAAAAACTAATGGAGCAGACTAGAAGACAGATTTTTTAAAAATTGAAGTATAGTAGATTTACAATATTGTATTAGTTTCAGGTATACAGCAAAGTGATTCAGATATATGTATCTATCTATCTATATCTATATATCCATACACACATATATAAGCACATAACGTATGTACTCTTTTTCAGATTCTTTTCTATCCCTCCTTCCCCACCCCTGTCCCCTTTGGTAACCATAAGTTTGTTTCTATGTCTGTGAATCTGTTTGGTAAATAAGTTCACTTGTATCACACTTTTAGATTCTACATATAGGTGATATCATATGATATTTATCTTTCTCTCTTTGACTTACTGCATTTAGTATGGTAATCTTTAGGTCTATCCACATTGCTGCAAATGTCATTATCCTTTCCTGAGGCTGAGTAGTATTCCATTATATATGTATATATATATATATATATATATATATATATGTCTATACATATATATATATATCATGTTTTCTTTATCAATTCAACTGTCAATTGACATTTACTTTGCTTCCATGTCTTGGCTATTGTGAACAGTGCTGTATGTAAATGACCAATAAACATAAGAATCCACCAATTATTGATATAAGTTTATATAACCTTTTGGAGGCCACTTTGGCAATATGTATCTTTTCAAATTAGAGTTTTGTCTGGATGTGTGCCTAGGAGTGGGATTGCTGGATCATAAGGTACTTCAATTTTTAGCCTTTTGAGGAACTTCCATACTGCTCTCTATAGTGGCTGAACCAATTTATATTTCTACCAACAGTATAGGAGGTTTCCTTTTTCTCCATACCCTCTTCAGCGTTTATTATTTACACTTTTTGATGATGGCTGTCCTGAACTGGTGTGAGATGATATCTCATTGTAGTTTTGACTTCCAGTTCTCAAATAATTATCGATATTGAGTACTTTTCATGTGTCTGTAGGCCATCTGTAGAATTAGATTCTTGTATATATGTGTATGTCAATTTAATATATATGTATGTGTGTGTGTGTGTGTGTGTGTGTGCGGAGAAGGCAATGGCACCCCACTCCAGTACTCTTGCCTGGAAAATCCCATGGACAGAGGAGCCTGGTAGGCTGCAGTCCATGGGGTCACTAAGAGTCGGACATGACTGAGTGACTTCACTTTCACTTTTCACTTTTACGTATTGGAGAAGGAAATGGCAACCCACTCCAGTGTTCTTGCCTGGAGAATCCCAGGGACGGGGGAGCCTGGTGGGCTTCCGTCTATGGGGTCGCACAGAGTCGGACACAACTGAATCGACTTAGCAGCAGCAGCAGCAGCAGTGTGTGTGTATGTGTGTGTGTGTGTATTTATTATTCCATAAAGGCTGAATACCAAATCATTATGTAAAGTAAAATTGATTTGGGACAGCTGATTATTGTTTAAAGAAAAAATAATGCTAATTATCTTTCATATCACAAACTAAGCTAAATTTCAGATAGATCCAAGACCTGAAAATTAAAAAAAAATTTTTTTTTGATGTGGATCATTTTTAAAGTTTTTATTGAATTTGTTACCATATTGTTTCTGTATTGTGTTTTGTTTTTCTGGCCTCAAGGCATGTGGGATCTCAGCACTCTGATCAGGGATCAAACTCACCCCCTTTATTGGAAGGTGATGTCTTAACCACTGGACCACCAGAGAAGTCCTGAATATTTTTTTAATAAAAAAGAAAGTTATAAAACTACTAAGAACAAAATTCATAGAAATGTTTTTATAACCTCAGGGTGGTAAAATCATTTCTCAGAATAACATTAAGCCCATAAAAGAAAATAATTAAAATGTGAAAAATTATAATTGTTTTTCATGTAACAGTACTATAAACAAAGTTAGGAGGTGAAAGGCAATCTAGGAACTCGGAATTACAACAAAGAAAATAAAGAAATCATTAGCCATAATATAGAGGGGCTGTAAATCAAGAAGAATCATAACTTACATATAACATAGTAAGAAAACAGGGAAAAGGGAATTAGCAGGAAATTCAGAGAAGAAATGATGTAGTTAATATATATATGAAAATCTACTAATGGCAAATATGTAAATGACCAATAAACATAAAAATCCACCAATTATAACCACCAATTAAGTTGATATAACCTCTTGAGGCCACTTAACTTCCCTGGTGGCTCAGATGGTAAAGCGTTTGTCTACAATGTGGGAGACCTGGGTGCGATCCCTGGGTCAGGAAGATTCCCTGGAGAAGGAAATGGCAACCCACTCCAGTACTCTTGCCTAGAAAATCCCATGGACGGAGGAGCCTGGTGCAGGCTACTGCCCATGGGGTCGCAAAGAGTCGGACATGACTGAGCAACTTCACTTTCACTTTCTTTGGCAATATGTCTCAACGGCATTGATCTAACTAAAAATGAAGGTGCAGAGGAAAGAGCACTGGTTTTGAAGTTAGACTGAACTGGGTCTGACACTTGCCTTTGCGATTTACCAGCTGTGTGATCCAGAGTAAGTTGCTTAACCTATCTGAGCCCTTTTCCCCCTCCTCCAGATTTCCTGCCAGCTCTGATTAGACTTGAGGAATGATTCAAGGCATATACCCTGAGAAAATAATAATTTAAAATGATACATGCACCCCAATGTTCATTGTGGCACTATTTACAATAGCCAGAACATGGAAACAACCCAAATGCCCAATAACAGATGAATGGATAAAGAAGATGTGATACACATATACAATGGAATATTATTTAGCCATAAAAGGAATAAAACTGAGTCATTTGTAGAGATGTGGCTGCAACTAGAGTCTGTTATACTGGATGAGGTAAGTCAGAAAGAGAAAAACAAATATCATGTATTAATGCACACATGTGAATCTAGAAAAATGGCACAGATGAATCTATCTCCAGGGTAGGAATAGAGACTCAGATGTAGAGAGCTGACATATGAACGTGGTTGGGGAAGGGGAGTTCGGGACAAATTGGGAGATGAGGACTGACATATATACACTAATCTGTAAAACAGATAGCTAGTGAGAAGCTGCTATTAATATAAAGCACAGGAAGCTCAGCTTGGTCATGTGATGACCCAGAGGGGTGGGATGAGAGTAGGGGTGGGAGAGAGGCCCAAGACAGAGGGTATATATACATATATATATAGCTAATTCACATTGTTGTACAGCAGAAACTAATACAACATTGTAAAGCAATTATCCTCCAATTTAAAAAAATAATCTATCAGAAATAATTTTTCATGAATGGATAAGCAGCTTTCAAATTTTTATATACAGAAATGTTTGCAGAGGATAACAATTAAAAGAAAGAAAAGAAACAGAGAAAGAAACAAATAAAGGATAATTCTAGGATAACTGAAAAATGAAGATGTTAACAATTATTCGCAAGCAGACAATACAGCTTAAGAAGTGAATAGTAAATTGATCAGATTATTGAAGAGACATTTTCTTGGGTCGGACAGTTTTTCTCTGTTCATTCTTAAAATATTTTTTCAAATATCAAAGCAGTATGTGCATACATTTATAAAAAAGTATCAATGATGCTGAAGAGCTACTGCAAAAGGTAGGAATACCTGTTGCTACATCTCAGCCCTACCCCACTCCTTTCTCTCTACCCAAACCCTAGAAGACTCAAACTTGAAAATCAACTAAGTTTAACTTTTTAACAGCTACAGTTTATTTTTTATTTTATTCTTTTGGGTGGTTACTTCCCTAGCTCTCAGTAATACAGTCATATCAGGACTTTTTGTTTATCAAATAGACTTTTATCTATGGACTTCCTTCACATTCTGATACACGAGTACTTAGTTCACTTACATCCTCCCGACCCCTCACCATGAATAGCTCACTAGTTTTAATTCCACTATTGTAATTTTAGGTAGTGCTTTTTAGTTCCTCTTTGCAATTTTCTTACTCTATGTATTTTTGTTTCCTGTTCCATTAACAAATGACCTATAGCTCTCAACCCCCCACTTTGTATAGGTCCCCTCCCCTTCCACTTCCAAAGTTCTTTTACTGCTGTCCTCTGTAAGATTTCAATGAAAAAGTTCAAAGGACCAGCATAATGGAATAAGAAGTTCAGGGAATTCCACGGTGGTTCAGTAGTTAAGACTCAGTGCTTTCACTTCCGTGGGTCTGGGTTCAATTTCTGGCTGGGGAACTAAGATCCTACAAACTGTGCAACCAAAAAACAACAACAAAAAAAAAGGAATTAAAAAAAAAAAACCAAGAAGTTCAAACCACATTACAAAAATTGTGAAATAGTTCATGCACATAGACAATAATAGAGACTAATATAGAAACACATATATATCCACTACTAAGCTTTATCAAATCTTAACACTGTACATATTTACTCCCCTTAAAAAAAAAGCATTGCCAATCCATTAAGGGCATCTATACTATTTCTCTTTACTAGTATTTATCATTACATCAAAAACCTATCTCATTAATTCCATGTTTACCATTCTAACACATGATTTTGTATTTTAAACACATACTTTGACATCTATATATATGATAAACATATTTAAATATATTCATATATATTACATATCCATGTATTATTTATTAATGATGACATTTTCAAAGTAAAAATTTGCTGGGAATTCAGGAGCACTAATGTTTCTAAATTCTGAGATTTGGGGGTAACTCTTATTACAAGGCAAGGAAAAAGTTCCAGAAGCATGACTCGCAAGGCACACAGTCTACCATAAAAGGGTAAAAAACAGTAGCTGGGTAGTTTATGAGGAAGGCTACAGTACCAAAGGACAGAATCAGGAAGGTGATTTTTTAAAAAATATTTATCTATTTAATTATTTATTTTTGGCTTTAATTTATCTATTTAATTATTTATTTTGGTAGTACCCAGTCTCTCCAGTTGTGGGATGCATGGGCTTAGCTGCCCCATGGCATGAGGGATCTTAGTTCGCCAACCAGGAATGGAACCTGCATCCCCTGTACTGCAAGGCAGATTCCTAATCACTAGACAAGGTACCTCAGCTGGTAAAGAAACTGCCTGCAATGCAGGAGACTTGGGTTTGATCACTGGACTGGAATGATCCCCTGGAGAAAGGAATGGCTACCCACTCCAGTATTCTGACCTGGAGAATTCCATGGACTACAGTAGGTGACCAATATGCTACTGCAGAAGAGTGGGGAAATAACTCCAGAAAGAATGAAGAGACAGAGCCAAAGAGTAAATAACACCCAGTTGTGGATGTGACTGGTAATGGAAGTAAAGTCTGATGCTGTAAAGAATGATATTGCATGGGAATCTGGAATGTTAGGTCCATGAATCAAGGTAAATTGGAAGTAGTCAGACAAGAGATGGCAAGAGTGAACGTCAACATTTTAGGAATCAGTGAACTAAAATGGACTGGAATGGGCGAACTTAATTTACACGACTATTATATCTACCACTGTGGGCAAGAATTCTTTAGAAGAATGGACTAACCCTCATAGTCAACAAAAGAGCCCCAAATGCAGTACTTGGGTGCAATCTCAAAAATGACAGAATGATCTTTGTTCGTTTCTAAGACAAACCATTCAATACCACAGTAATTCAAGTCTATGCCCCAACCACTAATGCTGAAGAAGCTGAAGTTGAATGATTCTATGATGACCTACAAGACCTTCTAGAACTAACACCTAAAAAAGATGTCTTTTTCATCATAGGGGACTAGAATGCAAAAGTAGAAAGTCAAGAGATACCTGGAGTAACAGGCAAGTCTGGCCTTGGAGTACAAAATGAAATAGGGCAAAGGCTAACAGAGTTTTGCCAAGAGAATGTACTGATCATAGCAAACATCCTCTGACAACACAAGAGATGACTCTACACATGGACATCACCAGATGGTCAGTACTACTACCGATATCAGATTGACTATATTCTTGCATCTGAAGATGGAGAATCTCTATACAGTCAGCAAAAAACAAGACCAGGAGCTGAATGTGGCTCAGATCATAAATTACTTATTGCAAAATTCAGACATAAATTGAAACAAGGAGGGAAAACTACTAGACTATTCAGATATGACCTAAATCAAATCCCTTATGATTATACAGTGGAAGTGAGAAATAGATTCAAGGGACTAGATTTGATAGACAGAGTGCCTGAAGAAATGTGGATGGAGGTTTGTGACATTGTACAGGAGGCAGTGATCAAGAAAAAGAAATGAAAAAAGGCAAAATGATTGTCTGAGGAGGCCTTACAATTGGCTGAGAAAACAAGTGAAGGGAAAGGCAAAGGAAAAAAGGAAAGATATACCCTTCTGAATGCAAAGAATTCCAAAGAATAGTAACAAGAGATAAGAAAGCCTTCCTCTGTGATCAGTGCAAACAAATAGAGGAAAACAATAGAATGGGATTTCTTCAAGAAAATTAGAGACACCAAGGAAACATTTCATGAAAGTTCAGTTCAGTTCAGTTCAGTCGCTCAGTCGTGTCTGATTCTGTGCGACCCCATGAATCGCAGCACACCAGGCCTCCCTGTCCATCACCAACTCCCGGAGTTCACTCAGACTCACGCCCATCGAGTCAGTGATGCCATCCAGCCATCTCATCCTCTGTCATCCCCTTCTCCTCCTGCCCCCAATCCCTCCCACCATCAGAGTCTTTTCCAATGAGTCAACTCTTTGCATGAGGTGGCCAAAGTACCGGAGTTTCAGCTTTAGCATCATTCCTTCCAAAGAAATCCCAGGGCTGATCTCCTTCAGAATGGACTGGTTGCCAAAGCCTTTGACTGTGTGGATCACAATAAACTGGAAAATTCTGAAAGAGATGGGAATACCAGACCACCTGACCTGCCTCTTGAGAAATCTGTATGCAGGTCAGGAAGAAACAGTTAGAACGGGACATGGAACAACAGACTGGTTCCAAATAGGAAAAGGAGTACATCAAGGCTGTATATTATCACCCTGCTTATTTAACTTATATGCAGAGTACATCATGAGAAACGCTGGGCTGGAAGAAGCATAAGCTGGAATCAAGATTGCCAGGAGAAATATCAATAACCTCAGATATGCAGATGACACCACCCTTATGGCAGAAAGTGAAGAGGAACTAAAAAGCCTCTTGATGAAAGTGAAAGTGGAGAGTGAAAAAGTTGGCTTAAAGCTTAACATTCGGAAAACGAAAATCATGGCATCTGGTCCCATCACTTCATGGGAAATAGATGGGGAAACAGTGGAAACAGTGGCAGACTTTATTTTTCTGGGCCCCAAAATCACTGCAGATGGTGACTGCAGCCATGAAATTAAAAGACGCTTACTCCTTGGAAGAAAAGTTATGACCAACCTAGATAGCATATTCAAAAGCAGAGACATTACTTTGCCAACTAAGGTCCATCTAGTCAAGGCTATGGTTTTTCCAGTGGTCATGTATGGATGTGAGAGCTGTACTGTGAAGAAGGCTGAGCATCAAAGAATTGATGCTTTTGAACTGTGGTGTTGGAGAAGACTCTTGACAGTCCCTTGGACTGCAAGGAGATCCAACCAGTCCATTTCATGCAAAGATGGGCACAATAAAGGAAAGAAATGGTATGGACCTAACAGAAGAAGAAGATATTAAGAACAGGTAGCAAGAATACACAGAAGAACTATACAAAAAAGATCTTCATGACCCAGATAACCATGACAGTGTGATCACTCACCTAGAGCCAGACATCCTAGAGTGTGAAGTCAATGGGCCTTAGGAAGTATCACTATGAACAAAGCTAGTAGAGGTGATGGAATTCCAGCTTAGCTATTTCAAATCCTAAAAGATGATACTGTGAAAGTGCCAGCAAATCTGGAAAACTCAGCGTGGCCACAGGACTGGAAAAGGCCAGATTTCATTCCAATCCTAAAGAAAGGCAGAGCCAAAGAATGTTCAAACTGTCACCCAATTCCACTCATCTTACATGCAGGCAAGTAATGCTCAAAATTCTCCAAATGAGGCCCCAACAGTACATGAACCGAGAACTTCCAGATGCTCAAGTTGGATTTAAAAAGGCAGAGGAACCAGAGATCAAATTGGAAACATCTGTTGGATCATAGAGAAATCAAGAGAGTTCCAGAAAAGCATCAACTTCTGCTTTATTGACTATGCCTAAGCCTTTGACTGTGTGGATCACAACAAACTGTGGAAAATTCTGAAAGCAATGGGAATACCAGACCACCTTACCTGTCTGTCTCCTGAGAAATCTGTATGCAGGTCAAGGAAAAACAGTTAGAACTGGACATGGAATGATGCACTGGTTCCAAAATGGGAAAGAAGTATGTAAAAGCTGCATATTTTATCCCTTTTATTTAACTTATATGCAGAGTACATCATGAGAAATGCTGGACTGGATGAAGCACAAGCTGGAATCAAGATTGCTGGGAGAAATACCAATAACCTCAGATAAGCAGATGACACCACCCTTATGGCAGAAGGTGAAGAAGAACTAAAGAGTCTCTGGATGAAAGTGAAAGAGGAGAGTGAAAAAGCTGGGTATGGAAGCAACCTAGATGTCCATCAGCAGATGAATGGATAAGAAAGCTGTGGTACATATACACAATGGAGTATTACTCAGCCATTAAAAAGAATATATTTGAATCAGTTCTAATGAGGTGGATGAAACTGGAGCCTATTATACAGAGTGAAGTAAGCCAGAAAGAAAAACACCAATACAGTATACTAATGCATATATATGGAATTTAGAAATATGGTAACAATAACACTGTATACAAGACAGCAAAAGAGACACTGATGTATAGAACAGTCTTTTGGACTCTTTGGGAGAGGATGATTTGGGAGAATGGCATTGAAACATGTATAATATCATATATGAAACGAGTCACCAGTCCAGGTTCGATGCACGATACTGGATGCTTGGGGCTGGTGCACTGGGATGACCCAGAGGGATGGTATGGGGAGGGAGGAGGCAGAAGGGTTCAGGACGGGGAACACGTGTATACCTGTGGTGGATCATGTTGATATATGGCAAAATCAATACAATATTGTAAAGTTAAAAAATAAAATAAAAAAAAATGGAAAAAAAAAAAAGTTCAACATTCAAAAAACGAAGACCACAGCATCTGGTCCTATCACTTCACGGCAAATAGATGGGGAAACAATGGAAACAGTGAGAGACTATATTTTCTTGGTTCCTAAAATCACTGTAGATGGTGACTGCAGCCATAAAATTAAAAGACGCTTGCTTCTTGGAAGAAAAGTTATGACCAAACTAGACAGCATATTAAAAAGCAGAGACATTACTTTGCCAACAAAGGTCTGTATAGTCAAAGATGTGGTTTTTCCAGTAGCCATGTATGGATGTGAGAGTTGGACTATAAAGAAAGCAGACCACCAAAGAATTGATGCTTTTGGCTTGTGGTATTGGAGAAGACTCTTAAGAGTCCCCTGGACTGCCAGGAGATTCAACCAGCCAATCGTAAAGGAAATCCATCCTGAATATTCCTTGGAAGAACTGATGCTGAAGCTGAAGTTCCAATACTTTGGCCACCTTATGTGAAGAACTGACTCATTGGAAAAGACCCTGATGCTGGGAAAGATTGAAGGCAGAAGAAGGGGACGACAGAGGATGGGATAGTTGGATAGCATCACTGACTCGATGGACATGAGTTTGAGCAGGCTTCAGGAGCTGATGATGGACAGGGAAGCCTGCCGTGCTGCAGTCCATGGGGTTCCAAAGAGTCAGACATGACTGAGCAACTCTCATTTTCACTTTTCTTCAAACCACCAGAGAAGTCCAAGAATGGTGATTTTTTAATTTTGCACCAAGACAGATTTTAAACTGGGCCATCTATGCAAAGAAATGAAGTGCTGAAGTTCAAGAGGATGTTTCCCTTTGGGGTTTCCTTGCTATGCTCCCAGGGTGGGTAGAAAGAGAGTATCAGGGAGTGTGAGGCAAGGCTGATCCTAAGGTGCTTAGGATAAAGTACAGCTCACACTTCACAGAAATGAAAATTAAGGAGGAAGGGACAGGGATGTGAGATTGACCCTTTTTCAGCTTCTGTGGACAAAAAAAGTCACCATTTATAGCTAGAATGTATTACCAGAGGAGCATAGATAGCATCTAGCAGTTAAACAATTGAACTCCTGCTAGAAAAGTAGAAGTAAGAGTCACCAAAGAGAGCCCAAACTCAGTGTCATGGAGGCATAAATGTAAGGACACTCATCTTTCTTCATAGCTAAACGGAGTACATTTTTACAAGCAATTTTTAAAAGTGACCTGAAATTCCCTTACTACATGGTGATTTTGTTTCTTCATGTTCCACCCCAATTTTATCCCTCCATGCCCCCATACACACAATATATATGTTTATATTTTGCCACTTTTGAAATTTAACATGTTTTCTTCAATACACCATCAGTCATCAGACTTACATTCTCAATGTCTACATCTGGTGGCTATTGTTTCCAGTTACCTATAATTATAAATATATGCCAACAAGCACAATGGGTATTCTCAGCATAAGTAGGGGAGGAGATGCTAAGAAAAATTTTTACATGAACTTTTTTTAAAAAGGAAAAAGTTAAATGTGAATGATTTAGAAGTTACTTTTAAGAGTCAGTTGATTCAGCAGAATCAGCTTCTTATTCTTATATATTAATTATGCACATTTTAGCAGGTATGCAGTTTGGCCCAGGGAGGATTTTTAATTTTTGAAATTTGAAAACATTTAAAAAATACAGAAAAAACCATAGATGACAGTGAAAAATACAGATACCCAGAATTAATGGATGTTCATCATATTTTTTCTTAAATACAAGAACATTCCTGAAAAGCTGAAGTCTCTTTTAGGCTCTTCTGCAGTCACATGGGTAGCCTTTTAATGATTGTAAGGAATAATAAGGCAACTTAGTCCCAAAGTAGTTCACATAAATGGTGATAAAGGACTGATAAATGGGTGTGATCCATGCAGACAGACTTTATCTTTTAATGGGTGGCTATTTCTAACAATTACCTTAAGACTCTGTGTTTGTATAATGCATTACAGTTTGCAAAGTGCGTTTGTGGTCTACATCATAGAGGGATGTGAGGTAAGCTTCAGCCAAGGATGCTCCACTCCCTCAAAATGGATATGGGATGATGAAGTAGCAGTGGCAAGGGAAGGTGCCTATAGGAACCACACAGAAAGCAGGTTTTGGAGTTCAGTTAGGGAATCTTTGCTAGTTTCCACTACTTCAAACTCTCCTTCCATTAAAACATGAGCAGGACCATCCCTTCTCCTTGGATCAGTGTGACTCAGAGACAGCTCAAGGACAGACGCTCTGAGACGAGTTGAAACTCAAAGTTCTATTTTACATACTTTACTAACAGAAAATACTCTTAAAGGCGATCAAGAGAGCAGTGCAGGGCATAGAGCATTTCCTCACAATAAAGATGACAACATTCTCCAAAGTCCAAGCCTACTTGGAAGCTGCAGAATTGCATGGAGCTTTGAAAGTAATAACAGGGGCTGTGTACTCAGACCATACAATATGGGCTTCTCCAGGTATTTCTTGTAAGGGATCCTGGGGCAATGTTGCTGGTTACAGGATGTAGGCTGATGGCTAACTCTATGACAAGCATGGTGAAAGAAATACAGAATAGAAAATAAGAATGAAAAAGCAAAAGTGTTAGTTGTTCAGTCATGTCTGGCTATTTTGCAAGTCCATGGACTGTAGCCCACCAAGCTCCTCTGTCTATGGAAGTCTCCAGGCAAGAATACTGGAGTAGGTAGCCATTCCCTTCTCCAGGGGATCTTCTTGACCCAGGGATCAAATCTGGTGTCCTACAATAAAGGCAGATTCTTTACTATTTGAGCCACCAGAGAAGCCCCAAATAAGGATGGCAGTCTTCAAAAGGAAGAAAGGAAGGTATTTAGGGGATTCAAGTCAAACAGGGTATGTGTATACATATATAAAATACATACTGATCCCAGTTTCAGCTTATTTAGAAGTCATCATTTATATCTACTAGGTAGAAAAAGCATAGATTCAACCGTATTTTAACACTTGAACATATGTGAAAGAAGCAGGAGAAAGACTCACAATAGAGCACAGTATTTGTAATATATTCACGTACATACATTTATATACATGGACATGCACATGTGTATGTATATATGCGCGCACACACACACACATATATTTGTAAAACAGAACTTTGTGAATTGAAAAAATAAAAGAATTGGGACAAACCAGAAATGTCAATAAACTCCATAATATATCTCACATTCACAAAGTAACTGCCAGTTAGACCCAACATAGAGATTGTAATTAGCATCAGTATTACCCCTGCTGTGAAGCCTTCTCTTAGCTCCCTTTCCTCCCATTAGAGCTGATGATTTCCGCTCTATGTATGACGCAGAGCACTTTTCACTTTAAGCCTTTTTTAGCCTCAGTCACCATCATGATAGGTTGAATCACAGGTTTCTTTTGTTCTTCCAAGTAGGCTTGAAGGATAGGACAAGGAACATGTTCTACTCACTTTAATATCTCTGAAATCCAATACAGTATTTGGACAATGTATATACTCTATGCGTGTTTGTTGAAATTGAAACTGAGCCATTGTCTCTCACAGAGAGATTTTTGTCTTGTGGAAGCAAAATCTTCTGATCTTCCAGTCCATTTCTCCCAACTTGGTTCTCTCCTTTAGGCAAAGAATCAACATCTATCAAGCTAAGTTATTTTCCTTCTTCTATAGGGGAATAAAGATAAACAGTTTTTCCCCAGAGGCTAAGACACTAGTTTTTCTTACATCGTGTTAAAGGGTAAAAAAAAGAAAGACTATTGGAGACCTAAGACTGACTGATGATTGGAAAACCAGGGAACTCGACTCAGACAGAGGAACAGGCCTTAGGAGCCCCTCAAGGATAAAGCAAAAACACTCCAACTGTTTTCATCCCATATTAGGAAAGCAAAATGTCTTGAGTGATGTTGGTTGGCTGGTGCTATCTGAATCTTCTGTTTGTGTAATTACGGGGCTGGTCTTCTTTGGGAATATGGTATATATTTGGGCCATTTTGAGATTATGGTATGTAGGCACCTCATGATCTGCCTGATGGTGATGATGGAATCCACTGGGGTGTCAGCAGGCTTGGTGGACTGGTCAGAGTTTAGCAGTGCACACAATTACCCTGGGGTGTGCAGGTAGCCTTCCCATCTCTACTTTTGTCAAGAAAATCAAACCCAGTCCTTGTCACATAAACTGTGGCTCCACTTTTCAACGGTCTTCCTTCTCTGAGGTAAGGAAAGGGATGGACATGCATTCAGTGCCCACTGTATATCAGGAACACTAGTGTACTTAGAAACTTTACAAATGACATGAAGTAAATATCACCACTTTATGGAGGATGCCACACAGCTATTAAGTGGTAAATCTAGGGTTCAAAGCCTGGTCTAGTCTAGCTTAAAAATTTAGTTGATAGTTGATAACCTCTAAAGTGCTTCAACAGCATCAACAGGCCACAGAACTCTCACACTATTAGTGAATGACCTGGGCAGTTAGTTATAACATAGACACCCAGAGGTCCATCCCAACATGGATTTTTTCTAGGTCTTAGAGGCCCTGTGTTACTTTGTTAAGTGCAAGATGAGAAATTTAGACAGTCAAGACAACAGACCAGTAGCATAAAATGCTCTCTAATTAGATGGAAAGTGAAAAAAAAAAACAAAAAACTAAAAACAAAACAAAACCTTAAGTGGAAATAGCAAAAGGCTGAGAGTTTTTAGGGCATAAGAATCTAATCAACCATATTTAATGTTTTATTGATTTTGATGGTAGAAAAGCATTAAGTAAAAATACATGAAACAGAAAGTGCCTGTTATGATACAACTCACTAAAATTCAAATGAAGTAATAATGTATCTGAAAGTGTTTTAAAGGCATAAAGTGCTATATAACTGTGAGGGGTTATTTGAACAAGAAATCTTTTCTAGGAGAAACATGAAACATTGGTATTTTTGCCTCTCCTCTTAGAACGACAGCAGTTTTGAGAGTTGCTCTTTGCTGAAGAAACAACTTATGCTTATTTCCTCAGTTTGGCAGGATCAGGTAGAGAACAAAATTAGCCTTCAGGAGGAGAAACTCTCTGAGTCTATGTGAGGCTTCACAATTGTATTCTGAACCGTGGCCAAAAAGTTAGCACTTTAAAAAGTATTTTTAGAAAAAATACATCGTGAGTGTGATAATCTAAATTAAACATTAATGGCATGCCTAGAGACTTTGTACAGTGAAATATTTTTACTTAAAAAAATCAATTTTTATTTTATGCCTTGTACATATTCAATCTGCTTTCATCTGAGTTCTTTCTGCCCTGTTCTTACTCCCACTCCCTCAATCTCTGGTTCTTTCCTCTCTAGCCTTCCATCTCTCATTGTACTTGGGAGAAATGTGATTTTACTGTTCCTTTCTCCTAGAACTGTGTCTTCTGATTCTCTGAAGTGTCTGATCAAATACTTTCCCTCTGAGTCTGAAAGCACATTGCGCCTTCTTCCCTTCTCCTTGTTCCCTATCCTTGTCCCCACCACCTTGGAGCTTCAAGTTCCCACTACAATTTCAAATTTAGAATATTTTGCTGTTCCTCCTACGAGGGAGCTTAAAATGCCTCTAATTACACTGTTTCCCAAGTCTCTCTCCTCCTTTGCAATTTAGATATAGCACAGCAGAACAGTCTGCCTGACTCTCCTCTCTGATCTGTCATGTCCTTTTGAACAATTTCTGTCCTATGTTAGTCTTGTCTCAATACGGGCCCAGCGCCCCTTCCATGTCCAAAAGCACTGCTCACAGGTAAAGTCAAAGGGCCAAGAAGCTGCTAAACAGCAAGAGGCTTTGCTGTTTAGCCAGTGCCACGTTGCTATTCAATTCCTGGCTGAAAATAAATTTCAGTCCTATTTACCTAAAACATTTCCTTCTATTTCCTAGGATTTCAAGTTATTTCAATCTGGATGTGTCCACAAGTATAAAGTAAGATAAAAGGTCAACTGTTTCCACTGGTCCAACGTAGCCTTCTTCAAAGAGAATGGGGTCTAGGGACTTCCCTGTTAGGACTCCAAGCTTCTACTACAGGGTTCATGGGTTTGATCCTTGGTCTGGGAACTAAGATCCTGCAAGCCGCATGGTGCTAGATAGTTGATAGATAGCCTCAAGTTTGAGAACTACATGAGAAACTGTGGTGAGAAAAAACAACAGACATAAGTGACAGGACAGTATTTTGAACATTAACTGATATTCCCCTCATTCCCACATATTCTTCCCTGTTAGCTCTACCCCTCCCAGAACCCTCATCCTCAGGCTACTAATTATTTTGCCTTTAGGCTTTAAGAAAAGACTAAAAGGAAACACAAAGTTGATTCCTGATGTTTTTGCATTTCAAAACAGACTTCAAAATCATAAATAAGAAAGAGTTGAAGAGAACAGTCTATTGAAGGTGAAAGATTCAGTTCAGTTCAATTCAGTCGCTCAGTCGGGACCAACTCTTTGCAACCCCATGGATTGCAGCACGCCAGGCCTCCTTGTACATCAACAGTTCCTGGAGTCTATTCAAACTTATGTCCATTGAGTCAGTGATGCCATCTCTCATACTATGTTGTCCGCTTCTCCCGCCGTTTGTCTTTCCCAGCATCAGGATCTTTTCAAATGAGTCAGTTTTTTGCATCAGATGGCCAAAGTATTGGGGTTTCAGCTTCAGCATCAGTCCTTCCAATGAATATTCAGGACTGATCTCCTTTAGGATAAACTGGTTGGATCTCCTTGCAGTCCAAGGGACTCTCAAGAGTCTTCTCCAACATCACAGTTCAAAAGCATCAATTCTTTGGTGCTCAGCTTTCTTTATAGTCCAACACTCACATCCATACATGACTACTGGAAAAACCATAGCCTTGACTAAATGGGCCTTTCTTGGCCAAGTAATGTCTCTACTTTTTAATATACTGTCTAGGTTGGTCATAACTTTCCTTTCAAGGAGTAAGTGTCTTTTAATTTCACAGCTGCAGTCACCATCTGCAGTGATTTTGGAGCCCCAAAACTAAAGTCTGTCACTGTTTCCACTGTTTCCCCATTTACTTGCCATGAAGCAATGGGACCAGATGCCATGATCTTAGTTTTCTGAACGTTGAGCTTTAAGCCAACTTTTTCACTCTCCTCTTTCACTTTCATCAAGAGGCTCCTTAGTTCTACTTCGCTTTCTGCCATAAGGGTGGTTATTATCTGCATATCTGAGGTTATCGATATTTCTCCTGGCAATCTTGATTCCAGCTTGTGCTTCATCCAGCCCGCCATTTCACATGATGTACTCTGCATATAAGTTAAATAAGCAGGGTGACAATATACAACCTTGACGTATTCCTTTCCCTATTTGGAACCAGTCTGTTGTTCCATGTCCAGTTCTACTGTTGCTTCTTGACCTGCATACAGATTTCTCAGGAGGCAGGTCAGCTGGTCTGGTATTCCCATCTCTTGTAGAACTTTCCATAGTTTGTTGTGATCCACACAGTCAAAGGCTTTGGTGTAGACAATAAAGTGGATGTTTTTCTGGAACTCTCTTGCTTTTTTGATGATCCAATGGATGTTGGCAATTTGATCTCTGGTTCCTCTGCCTTTTCTAAAACGTGCTTGAACATCTGGAAGTTCACAGTTCACGTACTGCTGAAGCCTGGCTTGGAGAATTTTGAGCATTACTTTACTAGCGTGTGAGATAAGTGCAATTGTGTGATAGTTTAAACATTCTTTGGCATTGCCTTTCTTTGGGATTGGAATGAAAACTGACCTTTTCCTGTTCTGTGGCTACTGCTGGGTTTTCCAGATTTGTTGGCATATTGTGTACAGCACTTTCACAGCATTATCTTTTAGGATTTGAAATAGCTCAACTGGAATTCCATCACTTTCACTAGCTTTGTTTGTAGTGATACATCCTAAGGCCCATTGACTTCGCATTCCAGAATGTCTGGCTCTAGGTGAGTGATCATATGATCATGATTATCTGGGTCCTGAAGATCTTTTTCCCATAGTTCTTCTGTGTATTCTTGCCACCTCTTCTTAATATCTTCTGCTTCTGTTAGGTCCATATCATTTCTGTCCTTTATTGTGCTCATCTTTGCATGAAATGTTCTCTTGGTATCTCTTACTTTCTTGAAGAGATCTCTAGTCTTTCCCATTCTATAGTTTTCCTCTATTTCTTTGCATTGATCGCTGAGGAAGGCTTTCTTATCTCTCCTTGCTATTCTTTGGAACTCTGCATTCAAATGTGTATATCTTGCCTTTTTTCCTTTGCTTTTGGCTTCTCTTTTCACAGCTATTTGTAAGGCCTCCTCAGACAGCCATTTTGCTTTTTTGCATTTTTTTTTCTTAGGGACGGTCTTGATCCCTGTCTCTTGCACAATGTCAAGAACCTCCATCCATAGTTCATCAGGCACTCTGTCTATCGGATCTAATCCCTTGAATCTTATTTCTCACTTCCACTGTATAGTCTTAAGGGATTTACGTCATACCTGAATGGTCTAGTTGGTTTCCCTACTGTTTTCAATTTATGTCTGAATTTGGCAATAAAGAGTTCATGATCTGAGTCACAGTCAGCTCCTGGTCTTGTTTTTGCTGACTGTATAGAACTTATCTATCTTTGGCTGCAAAGAATATAATCAATCTGATTTTAGTATTGACCATCTGGTGATGTCCATGTGTAGAGTTGTCTCTTGCCCTGTTGGAAGAGGGTGTTTGCTATGACCAGCATATTCTCTTTGCAAAACTCTGTTAACCTTTGTCCTGCTTCATTCTGTACTCCAAGGCCAAATTAGCTTGCTACTCCAGGTGTTTCTTGATTCGTACTTTTGCATTCCAGTCCCCTTTAATGAAAAGGACATCTTTTTTGGGTGTTAGTTCTAGATGGTCTTGTAGGTCTCTTCATAGAACTGTTCAACTTCACCTTCTTCAGACTTACTGGTTGGGGTATAGACTTGAATTACTGGGAGACTGAATGGTTTGCCTTGGAAATGGACAGAGATCATTCTGTCATTTTTGAGATTGCATCCAAGTACTGCATTTTGGACTCTTTTGTTGACTATGATGGGTATTCCATTTCTTCTAAGGGATTCTTGCCCACAGTAGTAGATATAATGGTCATCTGAGTTAAATTCACGCATTCCAGTCCATTTTAGTTCACTGATTCCTAGAATGTTGATGTTCACTCTTGCCATCTCCTGTTTGACCACTTCCTATTTGCCTTGATTCACAAACCTAACATTCCAGGTTCCTATGCAATATTGCTCTTTACAGCATCGAACTTTACTTCCATCACCAGTCACATCCAAAACTGGGTGTTTTTGCTTTGGCTCCATCTCTTCATTCTGGAGGTATTTCTCCACTGATCTCCAGTAGCATATTGGACACTGACCTGGGGAGTTCATCTTTCAGCATCCTATCTTTCTGCCTTTTCATACTGTTCATGGGGTTCCCAAGGCAAGAATACTGACGTGGTTTGCCATTCCCTTCTCCGGTGGACTACATTCTGTCAGAAATGTGAAAGATTAAGCTTTTGAAATATCAAAGCCCATGTCTTGAAAGGACTGGGTACAGTATGTAAGAATCAGATTTTTCTGTTTCCTGGGACTAGGAAGGGTCTGGCTCCAGGAGAGCCAGTGAGCAAGTCAGTGGTGAGTAGACTTAAGGGTTTCAGAGAAAGTGGTCTGTGAGGTATACATCCTGCTGAAGAGCAGAGAAGATGTAAGCCCCACAAGCTAATGACCTATGGCTGATTTATCTTGAGGTTTGACAGAAAACAACAAAATTCTATAAAGCAATTATCCTTCAATTAAAAAAAAAAAAAGCAGTAAGATCCCAGAGTTCCCCATTCCTTGCCAGCCGGGAGTGGAGAGAAATGGGCCAGCTGGACCATACTATAACATAAATTGTAGCAATATTTGGGATAATATGTAAAACTTGCTAAGCAATACTTGTTTTTCTTATAATTAACATAAAGCATTTTCTATTAATGCAAAACAGGATTACATTCTATGTTGTTAATATAAAGATATGTACTCACAGTCCCTACTGAAGATTACTCTAAATTTCTTTTTTAACATTAATAAGAAATATAGACACTCCTAAAGGAACTGTGGGTTTTCCAGGTGGATCAGTGTTCAAGAATCCTCCTGCAATGCAAGAGAGGCAGGTTCAATTCTTGGATTGGGAATATCCCCTGGACAAGGCAATGGCAACTCTCTCCAGTATTCATGCCTGAGAAATCCCATGGACAGAGGAACCTGGTGGGCTACAGTCCATGGGGTTGCAAAGAGTCAGACATAACTTAGCGACCCAACAACAACAAAGGAAATGCAAACTTGGTAGCTACTGCTGTTTTATAAGTGATACATAGCCTATGAAATTAGAAAGATATTTGAACCACTCAAATGAACAATGGCTTTAAATCTATCCCTTCTAAAATTATTATTAGGAGCCATTTTTACAGGCATCACAATATTTTTTTAAACTCAAGAGTGTGGACTATGAATATAGCACAGCTATCATATTTAAGAAACACTTATATCAAACTTACACTGAGAACTAAAAAGATAGGAAAACTGGACTTCATGTGTTGTACTATAAAATATAGTCAATTCTCATTATGCATGGTAGTTATATTCTATAAAGTTGCTGTGAACATGAAATTAATGAATAATGAACCACTGATCCTAGGGGAAATGCAGGGTTAGGTTCATGTTGACCTCTGGTTACAATATTTTTGTCAACTGAACTCATAATCTTGCTTCATGTGTGTTTCTGTTTAAAGACATATTATTCAGTGTTTAATGTTGATTAATTAATTGTCAATTTTATATATTCAACCTAATGTTAACATACCCATTTTAATGATGGGGAACCTAAGGCTCACAAACACTGACTGTCCAGTGGCACACACAGCTTGCAAGAGAGACTCTGAATCTGAACCCAGATCTCTTGTTTCCATTGAGTACCAGGTATACATTTCAGGCCATAAAAGTTCTTGTAAAACAAATGTTTAACTTTCTTTACATATGTGTGTGTTAGTTGCTCAGTCATGTCCAACTCTTTGTGACGCCATGGACTGTAGCCTGCCAGGTTCCTCTATCCATGGAATTCTCCAGGAAAGAATACTGGAGTGGGTTGCCATTTCCTTCTCCAGGGTATCGTTCCAACCCTGGAATCGAAGCCAGGCCTCCCACCTTGTAGGCAGATTCTTTACCATCTGAGCTACCAGAGAAGCCCTTCTTCAATTATGTGTGACATTAAATGCCCACCAAATGGTAGAGATTTGACTGTAAAAACAAAGGCAAACATCAGGATGATATTTCTGCCCACCAAGGAATACCAAAGACTGTCAGCAAGTCACCAGAAGCTAGGATAGAGGCCTGGAATGGATCCTTCTCTTACAGTCCTCAGAAGGAAGCAGCCCTGCCAATACCTTAATCTGATTCTTCAGTTGCCAGAACTGTGAGACAACACATTTCTGTTGTTTGAGCCCCCTAGTTTGTGGGTCCTTTGTTACACTGGAATCTAACATATAGCCCATCACTGGTTGAAGAATAAAACTTATCCCCTTATAGCTTCCATTTTGCTACATTTCAACAAAACCAGAAAATAATTTACTTAAAAGATAAACAATGAACTGAATCCTACCCAAGGTTATGAAACCATAGCATCAACTTTTCCCAGAGTACAAAAGTCTGATTTTGAAACCTACCTCAAAGGATGGATCACTTCTAGGCCATCTGGGCCACTGACAATTGTTCTGGACTTCCTAGCCATTAGTGTGGCTGCTTTTGTGTCATGTAAAAATTAATGCAGAAAGAGAGTTTCTTGGGGGGAGAGCAGAGGTCCCCATTGTTATTTAACATTAACAATGCTAAATGTATTTTGTTTCCTACACTGGGTGCTGATTACATCTTTCTTTCTTTTGTGCAGGCAAATATGCTTGGGATTATTTTGGACTCAACGTCGGCATGGTTCTTTGTTCATTCTGCTCTATTCCCCATGGTTTCCCTATTGATGGGAGATTACTAATGAATAAATATAAGAAATAAATGAAAGTCCCTTTAAAAAAATTAAATGACAAGGTTTCCATTGCATTATATATTTCCAACAGCATGTTCATTAGCTATTCTATACCTCTGCTGGATATTTTGGGATGTGAACCTTGAAATACCTACATGAGTTCTGTGATGATGATGATCACTTGGTTCTTTGTCTAATAATCTGTCAAGTATTGTCTCTGGGGACCAGTCAGAAATCGAGATAGTTCAGTTGAGGGAATTTAATAAGGAACTGGTTATGAAGGTGCTAGATGGGCCAGAAAGCCTAACTGGGGAAAGAGGGGAAGCCCAGTGAGAAGCAATAGCAGAAAGCCTCTACCCACCACCTCTAGGGTTTGGAAAGACCAACAGAGGGACTGAGTTAACAGATCCCTGGAGTCATTTACCCCAGATGGTCCTAGAACGGGAATCACAGAGGAGAGCAGTCACTGTGGGAGAAGCTTCCTGATTCAGAGAAAGAGGCAAATACCTTGGCTTCTCTTCTTCTGCCTGTGTTCCTATTTTATCTTTTTATCTTTCATTACCCTAATTCTTTTTTGGCATGGGCAAATGAGTCTAAGAAATGAAGCTGGCAGGAATCAGCTTCCTTCCATACAGACAGAATAAGAGAATGACAAAGAATGAATGAATTTGACAGCAAGTAGGCCAATGACTAGGCTTTCCTGGTGGCACTAGTGGGGGAAAAAAAAAAACCACCTGCCAATGCAGGAGACCTAAGAGATTCGGGTTTGATCCCTGGGTCAGGAAGATCTGCTGGAGCATGGCATGGCAACCCACTCCAGTATTCTTGCCTGGAGACTCCCATTGACAGAGGAGCCTAATGAGCTATAATCCATAGTGTCACAAAGAGTCGGTCATGACTGAAGCATCTTAGCGCACACATGCAAGCAAATGGCCAGCACATTAAGCCCTTAGTACAGTGTGTTATGTTGTGCTTTGGGGTAGCAAATGGTCAAAACAGGTCAGAGAAAACAAAACCAGAGATTGGGCAAAGCCAGTGAGGTATGACAGATACTGCATACAGATTACAGGGTTATGGGACTTCCCTTGTGGTCCAGTGGCTAAGACTCCAGGCTCCCAAATTCAGGGGGCCTGGGTTTGATATCTGGTCAGGGAACTAGATCCCACATACTACAACCAAACTGAAAAAAAAAAAAATGAATGCAGAGTCATAAATAGGAGTTGAGTCAATAAAGAGAATCAGCACACATATGTCATAAATTATAAGTAGAGACATATAAAATAGTCTCCTGGAGATCAGAGGAAACAAGAAGCCATAGATTTTCAGGATAATTAGGCCATATCATGCAGATAGAACATCAACACACACAGGGTAGTAAGAAGGGGTCAAATAGGCTGACAGAGAGATACCATTCATTACCTGTATTACAGTAGGGATCCATCCCAAATAATCGGTTTGAAAAGTAGACATTCCTGTATTTGCTTGGAAATTGCACTTTGAAATCACTGTATTAGTTTAGTTACTTGTCTTTGCTTTCTCATGAGAGTAGATTATAAAGAAAAGTTGTAACTATTTGAGTTTTCTGTTGATTGCAAACTCTACAAGTAGGATGTTCCTGTTAGGTACTCACAAGGCACTTATCTGCAGCAAGGAAGGCAAACATAATGGGGAATAAACAAAAAAGGAATCATCCAGTCAATGGATAGAATGAAAGTTTACATATAGAGTAATGTAACCATCAAATTTGTCTTACATTTTCTGTCCTTGTATTATTTCTTTTTCATGAGCTTGAGTAATGCTTTTCTTATTTATTCTATATAGTATCATATGAGAAAAAGATACTTTAACATGATCATACTATTCTCCTTAAAAATAATCTCTCTGCAATCCACTCCAGTATTCTTGCCTAGAGAATCCCATGGACAGAAGAGCCTGGCAGGCTGTAGTCCATGGGGTCGCAAAGAATCAGACACGACTTAGCGACTGAACAACAAAGAGGTTATTTCTGGGGTTGCAGGCAAGGCCTCCTGGGGAAACGGTGGAAAGAGTCACGGGTTTCTCTGAAAATTGGCAAATGAGCCTCCTTGCAGCCCGCAGACCGGCTCTTCAGGCTATGTTCTCTGGCCGGCTCATAAAAAAAAGAAAAATCTCTTTGGATCCACAATGTTTATTTAGATAAAATGAAATGAATATTGTTCCTTGTCTTTAATTAATTAGATTGAATGTTTTTAAACTAATTTTTTTTTTGTTAACCAAGCTCTTTTTTGGTGGAATCTAAATATAGAAGATGCCTGATCCACTAATTATACAGGCATTTATAATAATTAATGTTTGGAAGAAAGCAGTGTATTTTGCATACTCTCCTTCATCATTAAAATGTATATTTTGGAAAATAATAAAGGAAGCATGTGAATTTCAGAAATACTAGTTTATATAATCACATACACACACACACACAAACACACACACACACAAGGGAGGCCAAAAATCTATACAGATATAATGAGGCTGCTGTAGCTATAATTATAGATATTAATAAAATTCATTCACCCAGAAATAGAGGCATCAAATATGTGCAGGCACAAGGCTAGACTCTGAGAACATGTACATATACATAATTCCTAGCTTCAGGAAATAAATAAGCTAGAGAGAAAGTCTAAGAAGCTACTACAGAAGCTATGAGAGGTGACTATTGGCAGGGCTCACAGGTGGCACAAAGAAGAGAGGTAGAGACGTACCTAGGTACCTAGACGTACCTTGCCTCCTCCTTCCTAGGCAAGGAGTCATCCACAAGTTTTCAACCTCAAGATTTGCAAATTGGAAGCTCTGGACCTTGGACAGCCCAGTCCCAAGCTTTGGTCTCCTGCCCATGGCAAGTTCCAGCCTGGTTTCCATCCTGAGCTAACATTACACCGCTATACACAAAGCCATGCCTCCTGCTCACCTCTCACTCCCAGAACTCATGGGCACCCTTTATAAACTTAATTCCACCCCCTGCCTCCCACAGACAGACACACTTTGCTTCATGGGCACCCTTTATAAACTTAATTCCACCCCCTGCCTCCCACAGACAGACACACTTTGCTTCCCACATCAAACAGGTCATCTAGTGCTGATGACTACATTTCTCAGAAACATCTCTGAACATCTGCTTCTGCTACAGTGCAGGTACGTGCCATATCTTAATTTGTTCTATCACAATAGTCTATTGGGTCTCTCCATCTCCTGTTTTGATCTGCTCTTTTGCAACTTTGCACTGACAAAGTGCTCTCTTTCCAAAACACGTTATTCTCTTTCCTGGTACCCTCTGATAGACCCCCACTGTCCATACACAGTGGCTCTCAGACTTGGATGTAACCCATTATCATGTTAGGGAACTTCTTTTTCCAACAGATTCCTCTTGAACTAAAATTTCCAAAGTGGGGCCTTGGCAATCTGTATTTTTAACAAGCTCTTCAGAAGCTATTTACTGTCAGCCTGGTTCCAGTCAAGGGACCAGGGTTTTGGAACTGCAAGATGAAGTCTAAACTTAGCACACAGTGATTCACATGGACTCTTCCCCCGTACACACCCCATATCATGGTCATGGTTGTAACCCATTTCTGAAACTCCCAGGGTTCTTCTAAAGCCTCTGTGTCACTGCATATCTATTCTTTCCAGAATTACCTTGCACTCCTTTTTCATCCTGGAAAGCATTCCCTAAGCCCTCTTTAAAGCTTTCCTTGATCTCTCAGCTGAGTGAGCTAAGGGTCTGCCTTTGTTTTTAAAAGCCCTATGCAAATCTCTTCTCATAGCGTACCTTAATTTTCACTTGTCTGTTTCTTTTACTGTACTTTGACTCCTTCAGGGGTGGGACTGCAAATTACTCATCTCTTTAATCTTAAGAGTCCAGCCTTGTTCCTGATTCATAACAGGGACATAACAAATGAACAAATAGACTAGTGAATGAGCAGAATTCTGGTTACACTATGGTAGAAATTGGCTGTGTATAGATCATTACTCTTTATGAACTGAATAATTATATATCTTTCAACAGAATACTATTAAGCAAAGCTAGCAGAAGCTCATCAGCATTTGAGATAAAATGGAAAGAAACAAATGCTACTACAGAAAATATGATTGTTCTCCATGTGCAGGATTGAGGGAATCATTAAACATTTAGATTAATGTTTTGTTTGGCAGATGTCCAATGTTTTTTATTTTTCATTTGCCTTTGTGTTCATATATGGGCTGGTAATATAAATACTGGAGAAGAAAAAGGGCAACCCACTCCAGTATTCTTGCTTGGAGAATCCCATGGACAGAGGAGCCTGGTGGGCTACAGTCCATGGGATCACAAAGAGTTGGACATGACTGAGAGTAAACCAATATAAACACAAACATGCAATTCATCTCTTCTTTTTTTTGCAAAGTCAAAAATATTTTTCAGTGTATTTCTATTTTTTTGGCTTTTAGTTGGTAGTATTTTTGTTTCAATGAACATAGCATGAACCCCCAACTACTAAGCAAGACACTGACACTCGGTATCAGTTTATAATTCAATGTAAATGCAATTTTTAATGGACTTCATTTGTTTTTTCTTGCCTTACATTCATTCTCTGGGTAATAAATGTGTATTTTTCCCTTTGTGACTACTCCTCCTCCACTTTCTGTACACATGGTTCTTTTTGGTGAGACTGGTTGGGGACGGGGAACATGTGACCCAGGCTTGGCCAGTTGGAGTCACAGTGAAGAGCTTAGGAAGATGCCTGGTCCAAGGCAGCCAAGGAGAGTTAGTCCTAGTTCCTTTGCCAAGACTATTGGAAAAGATGTACTCCCTGCACTGGGACTGATACACTGTTAGAACATAAGCCATTTTTGCCACTGTGTGAGTAAAGCTGCCTAAGAATGAAGCCAACATGATAACAAGCAAAGCCAAAAGAGAAAGACAGGCAATTTCTGATGATACTTTTGAACCTTTGCATCCAGCTGTGACTAAATCGTTTACTGTTTGAGATTTTTACTTAGTTGAGCTCTACTCACTCTAAAGAAAAAAAAATCCTTTTTATTCTTAAACTGGCTTGAGTTTGAGTTCTCTCATTTACTATCATATGTGTCTTGATCATAAGACACTATATCTGATTTTATAGCATCACTGAACTTATACAAGAATTGTGTGGATTTTCAATAAAGCTCTTCTCTTCTATGAATCCCCAGAGATATACTTAAGTAGAAGTAATCTACCAGTTTGTTGTCAGATCTTAAATAAATCATTTAATCCTCTGTACTTCAGCTTCCTCATTTGCTGAACTGGGGAATTATACAAAGTCCCTTCTGCAAAATTATTATTCTATGGAAAAAACACTGACACAATGTTAGAGCAACTGATTGCTATTAAGGATCATAATTCTCCAACCATAAATGCTGCCATGGCATACAGTAAGTGTCAGGGGCTGGAGGAGGAGAGGGTAGAGAAAGAAGGAGAAGAAAGTCCGATAAACTTCATTTTGGATAAACCCCAAACAGTCAAATAATTCATTATTTATCACAGTATCATTATTAGCTTCTTCTGTAATTGGGAGATGAGTTCCAGAAATGTGAGAACTGTCACAGGTTGTCAAATTTACCAAAGGATGAAAATAGATGTGTCAGGGAAAAAATGCATTCATAATTCAGTTTCTTCTCATCAAACTGGAACCAAATGCCCAGTTTTGGATTGAGAGAAGCCTAAACATATTTCAAATATGTGTTTCGAAGAGATGGCAATGCCTGAGACAAACGTAGAAAAAAAGCAATGACTATTTAAAAACCTGGGCTGCTCTAAAACCAGAAGCAGTTTTAATAAAAACCAACATAATACATTAAACTAAATGTAATGACACAGTGGGTTACATAGCAACTTCAAAGAACTCAGAATGCACTTCTTTTTATCTTTCACTTAAGAAATAATCAAGGTTCCATTTCCTGAAACATTTTTTTTTCTCATGCGCATGTGTTTACATGACTTCCTATTCATCCACACCTAACAAAAATCACAGCAACCTACGATGTGTCTGTGTTTTCTCTCTCAAATTTGTATTTTTAGTTTTAGGTGTTAATACGTAGTGATCTGCTCCTAAGACACATTGAACTTGCTCAGGCTGAATCATCCTAAAAGTTTTCTATGACTATGTTTTGATATTTGCATTGGATTTCCAAGTTGGGTAACTCAGCAATTTTGCTCCTGCCTTATTAGATTTTTCTTAAATCACGAAAATTAATGTATATTCATTGTAATTAGAAAATAAAGAGTTATACCAAAAGTTACAATGAAAAATTTAATCATCCTTCAATCTCATCTGTTAGGTCTCCATTGCTTCATGTGCAACTTTCTATACAGTTCCTGTTTATACCACATATGAACACAGACATACACAGGGCTCATCCTTCCTTCCTTTCTCCCTCCCTTAATCCTCCCTTTTCCACTCATAGTTTTCCAAATATTGGATCCCACTACAAATCAATGGTCACAAACTAGCGGCTCACAGTCAGGGAAAATATTTTGTTGGCAAAAGATTAGGGAAATTTAACACGAACAATCTGGACACCCATTCCTCTGTGCTGATGATGTTATCAACGCTGCACAGGCTTTCTAATTTAACATGGTCCTTTCCAGTTCCTATTATTCACGCCTCTACTAATCCACCTTTTTACATTCTGGCCTATTACCTGTAAGCATCTGAATTTATATCCTCCTGGTATTACTTACCAACTTGCTTTTTGCATTTAACATTATGTCATGATATTATCGATTAGAATTACATGCAGTTGCCTATAACTGAAAATGCCAAATGATAGTGGCTTAAATCCTACGGTTTCTCTTTTTCACATGTAAAATAAGTCTGGAAGTGTGTGGGCCACAGCCTAGATGGCACTTCAGAGTCATAAGTGACCTGAGCTCCTCCTATTTTTCCTTTCCACCTTCCTTGGGACCTGGCTTCTAGTCTCAAACTCAGTTTATCATCCCTACTGGCTAAGAACTCTAGTCACTCAATGTCGATCTGTGTTACAGGCAGTAGAAAACTGGAGGGCAAAACACAGAATGGTGCTTCTCCTGAATCAGCCTTCTTTAAAGGCATTTTCCGGAAGTCCTGCTCAAATACTTTCACTCAGATCTCATGAGCCATAACTTTGCCACAGAGCCACACCTAGCTACACAGGAGGTGGAGAAATGTCCTTGACTGGGAACACAAGCACCAGAATAAGATCCGGGTACTGCTATCAAGGAGAAAACAAAAATATCAACCTCTGCTCCATATCCCTGCAGGTTAGTACAGACATATGGCCGAGACTGTCAGGGTCCCTCAAGTTCCAGATGCCTCTTCTTTTAAGTTAAAAGAAGTTTCAGCTTTAACCTGGTCACAGAGGTACTTGAAATGAAGGCTATATTTCTAACTTTTCAAAATTTTAAATAATACTTCATGATCATAACCTTCTCTTCCATCATCAGAGCTTTTTTTTAGGATTCACCAAATGGGATTCCTAAGACTACCTTAAGCAAAGTTTAAGTTGTTTTTTTTTCAGCTTATTTTGAATTGGAGGATAATTGCTTTACAATGTTGTATTGGTTTCTGCCATACAAAAATATGAATCAGCCATAAGGATATTTATATCCCCTCCCGCTTGAACATCCCTCCCACCTCCTATTCCATCCCACTCCTCTAGGTTGTCACAGAGCACTGGGTTGAGCTCCCTGTGTCATACTGGAAGTTAAAGTTTTAACAGATACTGGTGGTTCACTTTGCAGGAGGCTATGGCAATTCACTTTTAAGAACTGACACAATGTTAGAACAACTGACATACATTGTTCAATACATGTCCATTTTCTATATATTCTCAGCACTGGATTTTTTTTTTTTTTCTCTTTTTAAATGTTGTGAATCATGGGTGAAAAATGGTATCTGTCATTGTTTGATTTGTGGTTCCTGTACTGTCAGCAATGAAAAGCCTCTTTGTCTATGTTAATTGTCCATTTAAATTTCTTCTGCAGGGAGTTTGTGTTAAAACTCTTTGCCAATGTTTCTGTTGGATTATTTGCCTTGTTCTTACCATTTTGACTTTGTCATACATGATATAAATATTTTTATAATCCCATAATTTCTAAAAAAATCTTTAGCCACTGGAAATTTATGTAACCAAATCTTTCCATGAATGGTGATGGATTTCTACTTTTACTTAAGAAAACATCTCTTCCACTTTCAGATTATTTTCCTAAAATTTCTTCTGATTTTCTGATATATTTCTATCTTTATTATCCAACTCATCCAATCAACTATTTGTTGACCACTTATTATATGCCAGGTCCTCTTCAAATTCCACTGGGGATGTTTTCCTAGTTGGTAAAATGGACAATAATGCAATGAACTGATATAAAACATGAGGCATTTCACCATAGAATTAAAACATGGTGATGTGGTAGGGTGAGGCGGGCTATTTCAGATTGAGTGACCAAGAAAAGCTTCTAAGAGGAGATAAGATAAAACTGATTCAGGAATAACTACTGATTAGGGGAGAAGATGCAGGTGGGAATGGCCTTGGGATGTGTGAAGAGCTGGAAGGCTGATGTGGCTAATGGCTCAAGGAGAGGAGAAAAATTTGAGAGGGAGGCAGGAACCAGAACATGGTGGGTTTAGCAGACCAAAGAGGAGTAAAGATTTAATCCTACATTGAGGATTTATAGTTCATATGGACTTTTTTTTTATATGTAATATGGTATGTGTCTAGGGGGAGTCTAACTGTGATTTGCTTTCAAATGGAGAGTTCTATTTTAAATAAACTATTCATCATTTGCAGGTGGTGGTGGGAACTAGGGTGATATTCTACAGAATCTCACCCCATTTCAACACTGTATAGATAACATTACTAAATAAAATATTTGTTCAATTGAAATTAAACATAGAATGAGTGTAATTTTTGTTTTGTGTTGTTTTGCTTTGTTTGTTTGTTTTTGTTGTTGTTTTGGATTTTGGCCATGCAATGTGGCATGCAGGATCTTAATTCCCTGATCAGGGAATGAACCCATGCCCCCTACAGTGGAAGTGCTGAGTCCTAACCACTGGATAATCAGCAAAGTCCCCATGAGTATATAATGTTTTTATCTCAGGGATGTGCCTATTCAACAAATCTTTCTAGAACTACTTTTTAGAAACACGGTCAGAAGCAGTTTTTAAGTCATCTTGAGTTAATACAGTTCAGTCACTCAGTCATGTCCAACTCTTTGTGATCCCATGGACTGCAGCACGCCAGGCTTCCAAATCCATCAACAACTCCTGGAGTCTGCTCAAATTCATGTCCATTGAGTCGGTGATGCCATCCAACCATCTCATACTATATCGTCCCCTTCTCCTCCTGCCCTCGATCTTGCCCAGCTTCAGGGTCTTTTCCAATGAGTCAGTTTTTTGCATCAGGTGGCCAAAACATTGGAGCTTCAGCTTCAACATCAGTCCTTCCAATGAATATTCAGGATGGATTTCCTTTATGATTGACTGGTTTGATCTCCTTACAGTCCAAGGGACTCTCAAGAGTCTTCTCCAACACCAGAGGTCAAAAGCATCATCTTTGGTGTTCAGCTTTCTTTATGGCTCAGCCCACAAATCCATACATGACTACTGGAAAAACCACAGCTTTGACTAGATGGGCCCTTGTAAGCAAAGCAATGTCTCTGCTTTTTAATATGTTGTCTAGGTTGGTCACAGCTTTTCTTCCAAGGTGCAAGCATCTATTAATTTCATGGCTGCAGTCACCATCTGCAGTGATTTTGGAGACAAAGAAAATACTCTCACTATTTCCATTGTTTCCCCATCTACTTGCCATGAAGTGATGGGACCAGATGCCATGATCTTAGGTTTCTGAATGTTGGGTTTTAAGCCAGTTTTTTCACTCTCCTCTTTCACTTTCATCAAGAGGCTCTTTAGTTCCTCTTCGCTTTCTGCCATAAGAGCAGTGTCATCTGCATATCTGAGGTTATTGATATTTCTCCCGGCAATCTTGATTCCAGCTTGTGCTTCTTCCAGCCTGGCATTTCACATGTTATATTCTGTGTGTAAGTTAAATAAGCAGGGTGACAATATACAGCCTTGACGTACTCATTTCCCAACTCAAAACTAGTCCATTGTTCCATGTCCGGTTCTAACTGTTGCTTCTTGACCTGCATACAGAGTTCTCAGGAAGCAGGTAAGGCGTTATTTCCATCTCTTGAAGAATTTTTCAGTTTGTTGTGTATCACATAGTCAAAGGCTTTGGTGTAGACAATAAAGCAGAAGTAGATGTTTTTCTGGGATTCTCTTGCTTTTTCTATGATTCAACGGATCTTGGCATTTTGATCTCTGGTTCCTCTGCCTTTTCTGAAGCCAGCTTGAATATGTTGAAGTTCTCAGTTCACATACTGTTGAAGCATAGCTTGGAGGATTTTGATTGTTACTTTGCTAGTGTGTGAGATGAGTGCAATTGTGTCATAGTTTAAACATTCTTTGGCATTGCCTTTCTTTGGAATTGGAATGAAAACTGACCTTTTCCAGTCCTGTGGCCACTGCTGTGTTTTTCAAATTTGCTGGCATATTGAGTCCAGCACTTTCACAGCATCATCTTTTAGGACTTGAAATAGCTCAACTGGAATTCCATCACTTCCACTAGCTTTGTTTGTAGTGATGCTTCCTAAGGCCTATCTGACTTTGCATTCCAGGATGTCTGGCTCTAGGTGAGTGAGCATACCATTGTGGCTATCTGGATCATGAAGATCTTTTTTGGATAGCTCTTCTGTGTATTTTTGTCACCTTTTCTTAATATCTTCTGCTTCTGTTAGGTCCATACAGTTTCTGTTCTTTATTGAGCCCATCTTTGCATGAAATGTTCCCTTGGTATCTCTAATTTTCTTGAAGAGATCTCTAGTTTTTCCCATTCTAATGTTTTCTTCTGTTTCTTTGCACTGATCACTGAGGAAGGCTTTCTTACTTCCCCTTACTATTCTTGGGAACTCTGAATTCAGAAGGGTATCTCTTTCCTTTTCTTCTTTGCCTTTTGCTTCTCTTCTTTTCTCAGCTACTTGTAAGGCCTCCTCAAGACAACCATTTTGCCTTTTTACATTTCTTTTTCTTGATTATGGTTTTGATCACCACCTCCTGTAGAATGTCATGAGCCTCTGTCCATAGTTCCTCAGGCACTCTATCAATCTAATCCCTTGAATCTATTTGTCATTTCCACTGTATAATCATAAGGGATTTGATTTAGGTCATACCTGAACAGTCTAGTGGTTCTCCCCACTTTCTTCAATCTACGTCTGAATTTTGCAATAAGGTGTTCATGATCTGAGCCACATTCAGCTCTTGGTCTTGCTTTCGCTGACTGTATAGGGCTTCTCCATCTTTGGCTGCAAAGAATATAATCTATCTGATTTCAGTGTTGACCATCTGGCAATATCCACATGTAGAGTCGTCCCTTGTGTCGTTGGAAGAGGGCGTTTGCTACAACCAGTGCATTCTTTTGGCAAAACTGTTAGCCTTTGCCCTGCTTCATTTTGTACTCTAAGGTCAAACTTGCCTGTTACTCCAGGTATCTCTTGGCTTCCTACTTTTGCATTCCAGTCCCCTATGTTGAAAAGGACATCTTTTTTTGGTGTTAGTTCTAGAAGGTCTTGTAGGTCTTCATAGAACTGTTCAGCTTCTTCAGCATTACTGGTTGGGGCATAGACTTAGACTACTGTGATATTGAATGGTTTGCCTCAGAAATGAAGCGAGATCATTCTGTCATTTTTGAGATTGCATCCAAATACTGCATTTTGGACTCTTTTGTTGACTATGAGCATTACTCCATTTCTTCTAAGGGATTCTTGCCCACAGCAGTAGACATAATGGTCATCTAAATTAAATTCACCCATTCCAGTCCATTTTAGTTCGCTGATTCCTAGAATGTTGATGTTCACTCTTGCCATCTCCTGTTTGACCACTTCCAATTTGCCTTGATTCATGGATCTAACATTCCAGATTCCTATGCAATATTGCTCTTTACAGCATCAGACTCTGCTTCTATCACCAGTCACATCCACAACTGGGTGTTGTTTTTGCTTTGGCTCCATCTCTTCATTCTTTCTGGAGTTATTTCTCCACTGATCTCCAGTAGCATATTGAGCACCTATCCACCTGGGGAGTTCATCTTTCAGTGTTGTATGTTTTTGCCTTTTTATACTGTTCATGGGGTTCTCAAAGCAAGAATACTTAAGTGTTTTGTCATTTTCTTCTCCAGTAGACTATGTTTTGTCAGAACTCTCCACCATGACCTGTCTGTCTTGGGTGGTCCTACAGAGCATGGCTCATAATTTCATTAAGTTAGACAAGGCTGTGGTCCATGTGATCAGTTTGGTTAGTTTTCTGTGATTGTGGTTTTCATTCTGTTTGTCCTCTGATAAATAAGGATAAGAGGCTTATGGATGCTTCCTGATGGGATAGACTGACTGTGGGGGAAACTAGGTCTTGTTTACTGGGCGGGGGCATGCTCAGTAAATTTTTAATCCAATTTTCTGTTGACTGGTGGGGCTGTGTTCTCTCTCTTTTGTTTGACCTGAGGCCAAACTGTTGACCCATGCCTCCACTGAGACTCCTGGACACTCACAGGTAAGTCTGGCTCAGTCTCTTGTGGGGACACTGCTCCTTTCTCCTGGTGCACAGTAGGTTTTGTTTGTGCCCTCCAAGAGTCTGTTTCCCCAGTCCTGTGGGAAGTTCTGTACTCAAATCCCACTGCCCTCCAAAGTCAAATTCCCTTTGTTTTCTCCTTCCCTTTGCCCGATCCCAGGTTATAAATTTGTTTTGGATCCTAGAACTTTCTTAATAGTGTGAGAATTTCTTTGGTATAATTGTTCTGCAGTTTGTGGGTTGTCTGCTTGGCAGCTCTATGGTGAGGCTAATGACGACCTCCTCCAATAGGGCTTGTGCCACATGCTGCATGACGCAGGTCTGCAGCAGCCAGAGCTCCTGTCCCCATGTCAGGCCACTGCTGACCTGTGCCTCCGTGCGAGACATGCAAACACTCAAGGGCCAAGATTTGCCACCAATGAAGATATTTAAGGGAATGTGCAACAGGCTCTGAAGGCAAGTCTGAAAGAAACCTTCTAAAAATATTTTGCATGATGGTAGCAGCTGCCGTCTATGGGGTCGCACAGAGTTGGACACGACTGAAGCGACTTAGCAGCAGCAGGAGCGTTAAAAGAGTAAGCAGATGGGCCCCAAGATAATTTCTGTGAAAAGAGGGACAAACTTTAAAACTTTAGGTCTGTATAAGTAATAAGTAAAAGAGTCATTACTTTATAATTCAAGCATGTTCCTTTCGATCTTTTCATACAGTTCTTTTATAATTTGCAACATGCTTTTTAAAAATTTATGCTTTACAACAACTCTGTGAGTTACATATTCCTACCATTTTTTAAAGATGAAGAAACAGATTAATTTAAGAAGCTGACATTCAAGTCTCTTGATTCCAAGGTCAGTGCTCTCTCTACACACTAAATTATTTAAGGTCACACGACTTGAGAAAGGAGAAGCCACCGTTCATAGCCATCATCCCCTATGACCACTGGGCTGCATGGACATCTTGACCATTTATCTAATCTGCCTTAATCAATGCTCTCTATAGATTTGATTGCTCTGACAACTTGCAAATAGTCACCTGTGCAACAAGTACCCAAGTTAATTTAAAAAAAAATAATATTGTTTCCCATTTTAAAATAATGGAAATGGAGTGCTGTGAAAGTCTTGGACATTTTAAGATTCAGAGACATTTGCTAAATTGATGTTAAAGAACAGGAATGACCTAGGAAATCTCATGGTAACCTGTAACCAGTATAGCAGTCAAAATTAAAGAATGCTTGTGGCATTATAACTTAAGAGTCCTGAAAAGGGGTCAGAACTGGGTTTTGATCTGGACTCTGTTCCTTAGTTTCTCTAAGATATTGGGAAAATCACTTAAACTCTCTGGGCTTCTGTATCATTTAGAGCTCTTAAATTTATGCAAGTAATGGAAACTGACTGCTGTTAACTTAGGCAAAAGGGGATTTATTGGAAGGATACTGTAAGATGGACAAATGCTTAAAAGGCTAGGAACTGGGTTTGGAAACTGACAAGAACAAAGCACCTAGTTGACCTGAACTGAAAGGAAAACCAGGGTACTAATAGGCAGCAATGAATTTAGGGCAGTCAAACAAATCCCACTCATCCACCACTGCTTTCCTTTTCATATCGATCAAGGATCATCCCCAAGAGGCCTTCTAGCTCTGACATCCTCTGCTTCTCAGTATTTGTAGAAGGGTAAGCAGGAAGACGGGTGCATATGCAAACAGGGTGGTCAGAAATGCTTTGGCCGGATATGCCTCAGAAGGTTCTACATAGCTGAAGAAGGCTGAGCCACCACAGCGGTACAGATGCTGACCAATGTGGCATGCAGCAAGCAGGAAGTGGAAAGGGTCTTAAGCAGGCAAAGTGTTTGGGTAGGTGAGTTATGAGGAACCTCCACAGACAGTTTTCACAAGTGCTGGAAACTGAAACACTTCTAACAAGTCACTCCCTTTACAGACGAGGGACAGGTCTTGACTCTGTGAAAGAGACTGCAGCAGGTCTCCTCATGTCTACGGAATGAGACACAGTAACTACCATGAACACAAAGCTCATATTTGAATGTAATATACTGGTATACATTAAACAGTCTCTTGAATCAAACATTGAAAATGGGTAGCCTGTGGGTCAGATATGGTCTTCAAAAAATTAGTTACCAACAGATAAAAATACAGGTATTTCCAACTTTTCTTGAAAAAAAAAAAGGGAGGTTTTGGCAACACAAGGCCTACAATCTTACATAGCAACAATTTTCTACTGTCTTCTGTGGGCTCTCCACGTTGCCATACCCTCCTCATAGCCCTCTTCACTTATGAGGCTGCCTGCCTGGATCATTCTAGTTTCTGAACACTGATGTAATTACTTCCATGACAACCCACCCAAGGCCAGCATTTTGGACAGCCATTTTGAGGATCTATTGCTGTGGGCTTCCCTGAGCAGGAGAACTTCCCTGAGTTCAAGTTCCAAACCTCTGTTCTTGAGACCCCTTTGGTAAGATCCCGTTAGTCCAGACATACTACCTGTCATACTGGAAACAATCATTTGCTCTACCCCAACCAAACCACATCTCCATCTTCTGTCAGGGCCAATCTTCGGGCATCTGCTCTCCCCCAAAACCTTCAGTACTTGATGGTGGAAAAGGCAGCAAAGAGTCCTCATATACCATCTTCTATGTATAGTGAAAAAACAGAAGGTACCTGAACAAAGAATCACTTCTGTTTGACTTCTTGGAAGACAAATCTCTGAGGAAAGTGGCCCCTGAGATTTATTTATTTGTTTGTTTATTTCATATGAGTAGCTGTGGATGTACTGGGCACCAGTGGATGGTAATGATGATGATGCCCCTTAGTAAGTCTCCTTTGTACACATCTAATCCCATCTGGATGCTACTCCTCATATTTTCTATCTCTTAACGCCAACATCATATACGCTATATAAGCATTCACTTCACTATTAACTTTGTAGAATCCATTCCTTACAAAGCCGGCAAAACATTTCCTTAAATCTCTGATGGATTCCAAGTTGCTTTTAGGCTAAACTTTAAGATGCTTTAAGAAGTCTACAAATCCTCGCGTGATTTGATTCCTCCTTATCTCAGGCTTTACCTCCCATTCTGTCTTCTTCTCTGGCTCACTTCACTTTGAACACTTGGAACTTCTTTAAACTTGTGGAAGAAAAAAGGCTCATTCTCACCTCAGGGCCTGGACTCTTCTCACTTCCTGGAAGGCTCTCCCCTTCTTCCTCACTCTCCTCCCTATCTATCATCTTCCAGCCCTCAGTTTTTAAATGTTTCCCTGATAGCTCAGTTGGTAAAGAACTCGCCTGCAATGCAGGACACCCCAGTTTCATTCCTGGGTCAGGAAGATCCACTGGAGAAGGGATAGGTTACCCACTCCAGTATTCTTGGGCTTCGCTTCTGGCTCAGCTGGTATAAGAATCCGCCTGCAATGCAGGAGACCTGGGTTCACTCCCTGGGTTGGGAAGATACCCTGGAGAAGGGAAAGGCTACCCCCTCCAGGATCCTGGTCTAGAAAATTCCATGAACTGTATAGTCCATGGGGTCACAAAGAGTCGGACATAATTGAGCGACTTTCACTTTTGTCAGAGAAGCCTCTCCTACCTTTTGTTTCCCTCCCATTCACTCACCCCTCCTCCCCATTTCTCAGAGCCCTCTGCTTTATAATTTCTATTGCTCTTAATACAGTTTATATGTTTCTCCACTAAACTGTAAACTCTGCAGCGCGGAGAACCTGTTCATTTTGTGTCTACTGAATATTAACGGTCAGCATAGTCCCTGCCTTAATAGAATGGGTGAGCAATTTTTATTTGCCAAATGAATGAAAAGCTTAAATTACATTGCCCAGCCTGGTCTAACACCACTCTGTTATCTTCTGGAGTAATGAGACATCCTTTCTTAGGAAAAATATTTTTATTTCAGTCACCTATAAGTGAATCCACATGGTTTATCAGAAGGTAAACCAGAAGAGAAAAAAGCTAGTAACATTATAGGTTTCCCAGGTGGGGGGAGGTCCCAGACCAACACGTAGAAACTGGGTAGAAATGCAAATTACCAGGCCCCACTCCAGACCCCTTAGAGAACTCAGGGGATGTGGTTCAGCATTCTGTGCTGTAACAAGCCTTCCACGGAATTCTGATGCACACTTTGATAAGTTTAAATGCCATTTCTAGGCTTTCTAGTTTTTAATTTTTTTTAATTAAAATTTTTGGTCCTTAATCCGTGGTTTCATCCTTCAAGTAGAATAGCACAGTCTAAAACTACCCCGGAGAGTACTTTTTTCTCCTCATTCAAAGCCACCAAAAGCTTATATGTGTAAGTGTTTACCTGTACATTCCTGTGAGGTGTGCCTTCCTAGTGGGCACAGGCCTGCCCTCCGGGTGGCCTACAATCTAACCCTTGTGGTAACACTTGTAATGTGCCCCGTTGTAACAATGCACAAGTGTAACTGAAGAAAAAACAAAAACAAAAAACAATACCAAGGCAGAGGAGCCACGGCGCAAGCCTTTGTTCCTCTCTCCACCAACGGCTCACCCTCCGTCAGATATAGCTCTTTACCAACCAGAAAAGGAGCCGCTCAAGATATAAAAACGGATGGATGCCGCTGACAAGGTTTTCAATTAGGCCGTTTTCCCCGGAGCACCGGAGGATAGTTGTGGCTGTGGAATGCGATTCCAACGCTTCCTCAACCTAGCACAGAAGCAATTGCAACGAAAAACCCCTTCCAGTTTCAGAAGGAGAATTGGAGGCTCGGGCAGACCTAGTCGCCCCTACCTGGAGAACACCCGAAGTGGACCACCTCACCTTCGGAATGGGAGCGGCAGCCGGCGGCGCTCCTCACTGCGCATGCTCTTTCGCCCCACCCGCTCGGAGCCGGAAGGGGGAGCGCTCGAGGCCTAGGCCTGGCCTGGCCGGGGCGTCGGCACCGGCGGCCATCTTGGCTTCCCGGGGAAAGGCGGTGTGAGGGGAAGAAGTTGTAGGGTGGGGGCAGGAGTGAGGAGGAGGGGAGAGGGGGAGGAGGCCGCGGCGGGGCAGGGCGGGGACTGCCTGCCTGCCCGGGTTGCGGAAGTGGTAGCCGCTGACCGAGCCTGCTTCTCTCTCGCTACTGCTTCGGCTTCCCGGCTCCCCCCCAGACGGAGAGGGTGGCCCGGCCGTGAATGATCAGATAGCTTCTACCTCCCGCCGCCCATCCCTGGCCCCAACCGGCACGGAGCAGACGGCGGCAGCAGCAGCAGCAGGCGAGGAGGAAGATGGCGGGACGGCTGCCGGCCTGTGTGGTGGACTGTGGCACGGGGTAAGGGGGCTGATGGGCGGGGGTGGGGAAACTGAGGCGGAGGCAGGAAAATGGCGGGGCCAGGAGGAGGCCGGGAGATGAATGGAGCGGCGAGGTGCTGCCGCCGGCCGTGTCAGCCCGGGCCGCGCCGGGTGGCGAGGGGTGGGGCCCGCAGTCAGGGCCTCCCTCATCCCCCGCGCTTCACCCTCTGGGAGCCGGGCGGCGGCGCGGGGCCCAGAACCCCCCCCGGGAGCGGCTTCCTCCGCGCGACCCCTCCCGGCCCTTCCCCCACCGCGGTGGGCAGCGCGGCCCGAGGGGCTGCGGGGACGGTCGCCTCCCCGGGGCCCGCGGTCGCGTGGGGGTGGTCGTCGAGCCCGGCGCAGCCGACCCTCCTTTGCCCGGTGCCCCTTCCTGCCCGTAGGTTTGGAGGCCGAGGGGAATGGAGCGCGGGGACTGGCCGGGCAAAGGAGCGAGAAAAGAGAAGCGCTCCTTTAGGTTTTGCAAGATTGCTGTGACAACATTCTACCCGGGGTGTGGGTGGGGAAAGGGAAGAATCGGACCCTGAAAATGGGAACCTAGATCGGGGTTTTCATTGGACCACCCACCTCCTCTTCCTTTTCGACTCCCGGTCTTTTCCATCTCCCACTACGTTCCTACCGGCCAAACAAGTCACATTTTAATTTGAGAGAAAGATGTCATGTGTTACTTCTCTTGCCTCAAAAAAGTCCCCCAGTGAGCAAGCGCGCTGCAACTTCCTTAGTTTTGTCAAAGCCGCTTCCTGCTTTCAGTCTTTTATACCCTTATAAGGTAGTTTTTCGTTTCCAACCTGAACACATCTTATTAGAACTTTCAAAATCAAGCAGTTTTCAAATAGGCTGAGATACTGGTACTAGGTATGAATTTCTGTGAACGTAAAAAGTATATTTGCGTTGCATGGAGAGGAAGGAGGGGAAGCACCCAGGAAAATTAAGTTGTATAGATTCATTCTGTGACCATGTCTTAAGGAGAGAAGGAAGGTAATAGAGTTGTAAAGGAAGGTACTTGCTTTTCAAGGAGTTGTTTATTATAGATCTGCAGTGTAGTTTACTAAAGTATATAACGGTGTGGAAGTGGTCGTTCCTTTTGTATTAATAGGCGTTTATAGCACACTTTATACTAACGTAGAAAATATTGCCTGTGTTTTAATGCAGAGTGACTGCTTTATGTTTCACTATTGGAAGTGTTTTCTTTTGTGCTTGTGAATACTGTCTGATACAGGATTACTTCTCCAATTCCCCCAGTTTTGGAGGGGGTTATGAGAAGTAGATTGTCAGCCTTTCCCTTCCCTTTTTACTCTTTAGCAAATATTGTTACTTAAAGGATGGTATACTCCTCACTCAGTTTGTTCTGTGTGAACTTTCTCTATAAGCCTCATAATCATACCTTTATGAAAGTGTGGCAGTTTGTAAAATCCCAGCCGTGCAGAAGGAAATAAGCGATTTATTAATATAATAATAAACCAGTGTCGTTTAGCCATGAAACTTGTATGTAGCTTTTTGATGGACGGCTGATTAAAGTTATTTTTCTTAATCCAGTTTTATTTCCTTAAACCAGTATTTTTTTTTCCGCCTTCCTTCTTAGTCCAGTTGGTGAGTAGTTTTATGTTTAGGGTCAGTTTTAAAATTAGATTTGGCAGCTTGACTGAGAAAGAATTTTCAAGTATGTTTTGTTACAGTGAAAAATATTGTTACATAGTTAATATTCTATGCTTTAGTAATTATTGCCTTGTCAGTAAAGTTAGTGTAGATAATTGTTGCCCTAATGGTAATATCTTAAGTAAGGTGTTAACTTTTTCTCATTTAATTTTTTCCCTTTTGAAATACAGTCTTGGTTATGTTTGAATTAGTATGCTGGCTATTTCTTTGAGGTTGACTATCTTTAAGTGCCTTTCTGATAGGGCAGCCTTGAATTTAAAACACAGACTGAGTGACTAGGAGGTGTGGGGGAGAGGGGTTCAATCTATACTTAGGATGCTGCCCATGCTTAGTGGTTGAGTTGTATCCGACTCCTTGTGGCCGGTGGACTGTAGCCTGCCAGGATCCTCTGTCCATGGAATTTTCCAGGCAAGAATACTGGAGTGAGTTGCCGTTTTCTACTCCAGGGGATTTTCCCCACCCAGGGATCAAACCTGTGTCTCCTGCATTGGCAGACAGATTCTTTACCACTGAGCCACCTGGGAAGCCCCTTATATTTAGGATATTTTTGCTTTAATGATCAGTTATTGATTATATTACTACATTAGTTTTATCTCATAGGGAGAGGTTGTTATCTGGACAGTCATGATTTAAATGAAACTGATCTAAGAGTTCTTGTTTCTTTTACCATCTGTCACTGTCTGAAATTCCACCTTTAGAGATCCATTTATTTATTTTTAATTTGATTGCCCATGCGAAATGTGAGATCTTAGTTCCCTGAGCAGGGATTGAACTCTTGCTTCCTGCATTGGAAACTGAGTGTTAACCACCAGGGAAGTTCCAGATATACACTTACTGTGGTTTTCAGAAGGCATTTTGGTCTTTCTTGTTGCCTATTAATACAAATCCTGCAAAGTTACACCTTCAACTTTAATAGCGTACAGAAGATAGCTCATTGAAATTGCACCTTTGATAAACATCTGTAAATAAGCCCTTAATATAGAGTTTTATGTTCCAGAGTACTGTAGTTTTCCAGATGCAAATTATGCACCTACAATGTGTGTGTTCTTTTGTACTTTAGAGAGTGCATTCATCAACCACAATTACCATTTACATAAGTGAAAAATTATAATGAGTTCAGATACTCATTCCATTTCATTATATAAGATAAGCAAAAGGTGATAAAAAGAATGGGTGTCTATGAAATTTGGTGGGCTTAGGTAAGAAAAGCTGTAAAAGTTAGGAAACAATGACATTTAATCCCCAAATTTAGAGATCCTCCAGTGATCCTTTATTTCAGCATAAGATAAAGAATGACCTAAGCACAGATCATAAAAGAAAATAATTCCTTTTAAAAAGAATTTAGAAAAAAATGCTTCTTTCATATTGATACCATGTCTACATAGTTTTGGGTGGAATCTGTATTGGAATAGTAATGTAAAATAAAATCTGGGAACAGATTATTATTGATAGAGCAGGTTGCTTAAGAACTAAGGTGCGGACTCAAATGGGCTGGCTACCAGTGGTGAGGAAAACTTTTTTTTAAGCATTTAAAAAATATTGTAATACTTGTAAAGTTAAGATTATCCTAAGTTATCTTTTGCATATTTTCCCCCAGAATTCTTCAGCATTCAAGCCATATAAAGGAACTCCTTACATGCTTTTATTTTGTTATACTTGTTTGCAGATCTGTGCATTGTGAAATTTCTTTCCCCTTTAATGTCTTTCCTTTTTTTTCCTAATAAATACTGTAAATTATTTCCATTAACAGAGTTATTATAGTCTTATTGTACATATATCCAAGAGCTCTTGGATATATTCGGATCTAGAATCAATTAAGCAGTTTTCCTAGTTGAGTTAAACTTCTTGGCCATCTTGAAATGTAAGCATAGTATTTTGTTGGAGTTGGTGGTTCATCTTGTAGTCACATTCTAGCTATTAGTACAGATAGGGTGTTCACGTTTGAGAGCAGTGAGGAAGAGCTGAGTGGGTGGGAGAAAATACAGTTGGGAAGTCCATGTTTCTTAAATAAATTCTGTATGTAATATGTAATAATAACGCTATTTTTCCAGTTGTCTTGAAGAGCAGAAACAGTCACAGTATCTAGTTGTTACCAAAACATTCATTAAAACTCTTACTACTTCATGGGTCTTGTTTTACATGCTGTTTGCAGTAAATATAACAGACGTGCTCCTGTTGAAAAGTCAGGTTCTTACTTGGTCATGTCTAAAATCTCTCCTTTCCTTTCCTTCCAGTCTTCTTCTGCCTGCCAATTTTGTGTTGGAATATTGACTTTGGATTGGGTATATGTTGTATCTAATGAACTTTTAAGCCTTATTGTAAAAGAGTTTGGAAATTTTACTTTTAAGCACAGAAGGGAAAGATCCACTAGTGGAGGATCTGTTGGTCAGGCTTTTTACTTATTTAATCTTGTGACAGCTATTTTTACCTCATCTTACAAGTGAGAAAATAGGATAGAGAATTTACTTTTTTGGTATCATGTAGTTAAGTGTGAGCGTTGCTATTTGCATTTAAGTTTATTTTATTATTATTTTTTTTTTTTGGTATTTAAGCCCCACGTTCTTTCTGTTAATACTGTGGGGACTCCTCTTAGGAACTATGCACATTGATTATTTGTATTAGTAAAGTTAACTCTATTCTTGCTTCAGTTCAGTCGCTCAGTCGTGTCCGACTCTTTGCGACCCCATGAATCACAGCATGCCAGGACTCCCTGTCCATCACCATCTCCCGGAGTTCACTCAAACTCAAGTCCTTCGAGTCGGTGATGCCATCCAGCCATCTCATCTTCTGTCCTCCCCTCCTCCTCCTGCCCCCAATCCCTCCCAGCATCAGAGTCTTTTCATAATCTTATTTAAAAAATCCTAGCCTTACTAAGGCAATGGCACCCCACTCCAGTACTCTTGCCTGGAAAATCCCATGGTTGGAGGAGCCTGGTAGGCTGCAGTCCATGGGGTCGCTGAGGGTCAGACACGACTGAGCGACCTAACTTTCACTTTTCACTTTCCTGCATTGGAGAAGGAAATGGCAACCCACTCCAGTGTTCTTGCCTGGAGAATCCCAGGGACGGGGGAGCCTGTTGGGCTGCCGTCTATGGGGTCGCACAGAGTTGGACACGACTGAAGTGACAGCAGCAGCCTTACTAATTCGGAGAAGGCAATGGCACCCCACTCCAGTACTCTTGCCTGGAAAATCCCATGGTTGGAGGAGCCTGGTACGCTGCAGTCCGTGGGGTTGCTAAGAGTCGGACATGACTGAGTGACTTCACTTTTCACTTTCGTGCATTGGAGAAGGAAATGGCAGCCCACTCCAGTGTTCTTGCCTGGAGAATCCCAGGGATGGGGGAGCCTGGTGGGCAGCCGTCTATAGGGTCGCACAGAGTCGGACATGACTGAAGTGACTTAGCAGCAGCAGTAGCAGCCTTACTAATTAGAGAAACCTTTCTGTGCAAATTTGACTTACTTTTGATTTTTCTTTTTCTGGATATGTGAATTCCCCAACTTATTTTGTCACTTTGTTTTAGAAATGATTAATCTCCAGAAAAAATTTACTCCAGGTTTTGTTTATCAGGAAATACTAACAGCTAACATTTACCAAGAATTATGTGTCAAATGCTGTGCTAAATGTTCTGTGTTATCTCATTTACTTTTCATATTGGCTTGAGAAGTATTACCTCCGTTTTTAGACTGGGAAATGTAGGTTTAGAGAAGTTAAACTACTTGACTCAAGGTATTATAGCAAATACCTGTGGTAGAGACACTGTACTATGTAAGTCTCCTTACATAGAGGATGAGCTTTTGACAATTTTGAATCATTTAGATATTTTTTAAAAGAAAAATATATGTTGTTAAAAAGGCAGAAAGCAATGTAACTTAAGGATTACTTGCACAGGTGGAAAAACTGGTGTTGTCATATCAAGGCTAACTATATACTTAGCAGGGGGCTTTCCTGGTGGCTCAGTGGTAAAGAATCTGCTTGCAGTGCAGGAGACCCGGGTTCAGTATTATTCCCGGTAGGATCCAATGGACGAGGAGCATGGCGGTCTACAGTCCATAGGGTTGCATAGATCCGACATGACTGAGCGACTAACACTTAAATACTTAGCAGGTCGGAAACTCTTGGAATTATAATGAAAATGTGTAGTACAATCAGCTCTCAAGAATCTCAATGAGACAAGAGTGAAAAATCATTAAAAAGAAATTAGAGGAGCTTTGTTGGTGGTCCTGTGGTTAAGAATCTGCTTTCCAATGCAGAGCATTTGGGTTTCTAACCCTAGTTGGGGAACAAAGATCCCACATGCCTCAAAGCAACTACCTAGCCCTTGTGCCACAGTCAAGACCTGACAGCCATAAGTAAATAAATATTTTTAAAAGAATTTAGAGGATGTATAAGACTGTACTTAATCAGATGTTAAGTTATTTCCTTTTCTGGCAGTAGTAATTCCTGTCCTATAGGTTAGTAAGGAAAGAAGAATTATTGTGGTCAGGATGAGTCGAGGAACTTGGAGTGAAGATAGGATATAAACTCTTCCTTTAAGGATTTGGATTGAGGCAGGGGAAGGAAAAGCACATATAGTGGGGAGCGGGAGAGCTGTTTGTGTTTAGTCCTCTTAGCAAATGTTGCACCATTTCCCCTATGTTATGGATTGAAGTCTGTAATAACAGTGCAGATCTAGATTATGTAATGTGAAAGGTACTGACATTTATTGAGCTCTTCTTGTGTATCAGGTGTTCATTATATGGCAGGAAAGCTTTGATCAAAATAATTTTACTTGATAGGGCATAATAATCTAGTACACAGATGAGTGAATGTTGAAAATAGGGTTTTTAGAGTATTTCTGGAATGGAATTTAGTCGGATCAGGTGTAGAAGAGATATTTGGGATGAATTTACCGGACTTGCTACATAGTAGGAACCTGAATCCTTGTTGAATGAATGAATGAATAAATGAGTGAATGAGCAATAATTAGGGATATGGTTTTTAAAAAGTGCATCAGAAACACCTTTTGCCCAGTGGTTCAGAATCTTATGGGTTGGGCCTAGGAGCATTTATTTAAATGGGCTCCCTGTGTGATTTTTAAGCACCCCTCTCAGTACCTGTTTTGCAGGAATTCTGAAATAGGGTGTTGGCAGTGGGAATGGAGAAGAGATCAATTTGGGAAAAGTTGCTGCTTTCCCTTTCTTTTGGCAGCTACATTGTTTTGTATGTTTTATTTATGGTTAGCAAGGGCTTTGTAGTCAGAGCTATTTTTGAGTTCAAGCTCTACCATTTTCTAGTTGTGTGATCTTGTACACTTCAGATTCTACAGATACTGTTTTTGTCACTTGGAGATCATAGTATCTTACGGAGTTTTAGTTTTTTGAGATAATACATGAAGATGGTTCAACCCAGTGCTTGGCAAATAGTTAATAGTTCAATACATTGTAATCATTACAGTTATCAGTTAGCTCTGTCTTTTTATTGAATTGAAAAGTTCTTAAGGAAGGGAACACATTGTCTTATGCTTCTTATTTCCAACAGGCTTTGTCTACCATAGTTTTTTGCTCAGTCACAATATTTTTGTTGATTTGGAAGATGGAGGTATAGTTAGGGCTTGGCATTTGTTTCTGGTGTATTGTAAATAGGAATCAATGAAGATTCCAGATTGTGAGTTTAGAGTGGGACATGAAGGAGTTGGTTTTGAGAAGCTGAGTAAGGTTGAAATTTGTATTTGTGAGCCATAATTGGAAATGTTCCAAGAGAAGTTAGCAATGTAGGAACTTCAGGAGTAAAGGTGGGGATTTGGCGGTCACCATTATAACTTTTAAATTGAAGCTAATAAGATGACAATTTAAAGAGAGAACAGAAAGGTTGAATATTTATCTTCTTTTTTTGAAAAAAATCTTGGATATGTGGTCTGGCTTCTTGAACATCACAAAAAGAAGAATAAGAGAGCTCTGTGGCTTGACATGGTGAGTGATCTCATCCCACTTCTTAAGAGGCAAAGTGCTTAGAAGAATTTAGCTCAAGGTGGGTTATATTTTACTCCACAGTGTTTCTCCTAGTCCAGAATGCTCTAGTCTGGGATGGTTAAAATGTTTCTTTAGGCAATATATTTTCTTAAACAAAATTCCCTTGTAATAAAAGCATTGGAATGCTCACCTGCAGTTGTTTTGGAACTTATAGCCTCTTTTATGATAACTGTGGTCTATAATAGCCACTAACATAGAGGTAAGAGCAAAGCAGTCAAGTAATAATAGCGTTACATTAACATGCTTTCTAGCTTACCAAGAACTTAATAATTCATGAATTATTAAGGAATGGTGCAAGATAGGGTGATGTTATTGGATTAATGTTTTAAATCTGGTTCTTAAGTATGGTACCAATTAATACTATTTTTGTGTTGCTTGTTTTATGTCTTTGTGCTTGATCACTCAGTTATGTCTGACTGCAGCCCCATGGGCTTGTAGCTCGCCAGGCTCCTCTGTCCACGGAATTTTCCAGGCAAGAATACTGGAGCAGGTTGCCATTTCCTACTCCAGGGGATTTTCCCAACATAGGGATTGAACCCACATCTGTTGTGGCTCCTGCATTGGCAGACAGATTCTTTGCCACTAGCACCGCCAAGAAAGCGCTTTATATCTTTATGCGTACCTTTATATCATAAAATATATAAAATGTGCCTGCATAACTGATTAATACCAGTGAAGAAAGACAAATAGTATCTTAATTTTTTTCAAAGGACAAAGTTTTATGGAATTTTAATAATTTTCTTTCAAAAGCTTTCCAAACTGTTCATTTAAACACAAGTCATCCTTGCAACCAGGAAGGGAACAGCCTTGAATATATCTGGTCACATTCTCTTTTTCACTCTTACTCCTTCTCTCGCTTCCTACTTACAAACCATACCCCAAAGGATATTTTCTTCATTTGTTCTAATGCTGAGCGTTTTATCTTTAAACATTCTCCTTGCAGGCTTCTTGCCCTTTGTGAAAGCGTGATACTTTTGAGAAGGATGTCTTTAACACTTTTTCGGTTATAGTAATTATGTGAATGAAAGGTTGCTAGAAGGAGGGTACGTCTTCAAAAGGGGAACTAGGATGCAAAATACCTTACAGTTTAGAGTTGGTTTGGAAGCTGTATAAAAATATAAACCATGTTTTTAATATTGGTCTATGACAAAACACAAATGTGAGCCTACTTAAAGTTTTAAAATTCAATATAATTAAATACAGTGCACTTTTTCTTCTGCTATAAACATTTAAAAAATTAGGTTACTTTGAGGCTATAAAAATAGTATTTAATGTGTATTTGTAACACTTCACTTACACTTTAGTGAATGAAGAAAAGTGCCTAATTACTCACACAGAATTTTGGAGCTGAAAAAGACTTTGAAAAATAATTTAATCCACTCTTTATTTACAGATTAAACAGAGGTCCAGAGTTGAGAAATGTCTTTCAAGGCCCTTGTAAGGGTTTTATTTCTGAGATAACTTTTTATAACAGTTTCAGAAACCTTGCTAAATGGGTACTATTTATAATTATCTTTTTAAAGATGAGGAATGTGAGGTATGGTGAGCTTAAGTAACTTGCTCAGTTACGTAGTAGTCTACAATTGAGCCCTGTGGCAGTCTGACTCCAGGGCCCACTGCTGTACTACCCTAACTTGGAATATATTCAACAGGGATAGTTAAATTGTTCACCCAGTTTTTTGAATAGTGTTCAAAGTTTAAGCTACATATTTAGAAAAGCAAATTTCTACTTTTATTTCTTTATTAAAAAAATTTAAAGGATACTGTGTATTTATATATGGTTTCACTGGGTCATCGTTGCTACTTGCAAACTTTCCTAGTTGCGGCGAGTGGGGGCTACTCCATCACCGTGGCAGGCTTCTCATTGCGGTGGCTTCTCTTGTTGCAGAGCACAGGCTCTAGGCACATGGGCTTCAACAGTTGGGGCTGGCGTGCTCTAGAACGTGGGCTCAGTAGTTGTGGTGCACGGGCTTAAGTTGCTTGTGGCATGTGGAATCCTTCTGGACCAGGGATCTAAGTGATGTCCCCTGCATTGGCAGGTGGACTCCTATCCACTGTACAACCAGGGAAGTCCTAAATTTCTACTTTAGAACTGCATTTTTTGGTGAGGGACGCAGGACTGTGCTGGGTCTTCCTTGCAGGGCACAGGCTTTCCCTAGTTACGGCCCAAGAGGGTTCGTCTAGTTGCAGTGTCCAGGCAGAGTTGCCCTCTGCATCTGGGGTCTTAATTCCCTGATCAGTGATCTAACCCCAAGTACCCTGCATTGAAAGCTGAATTCTTAACCATTGGACTGCCAGGAATGTCCCAGAACCGCTAACTTTGAACAAATATGAAATATATAGGGAGGTCTTTGTGACCAGTTCATTGATTTTACTAACTGGAACCACATGTAAATTACATAGCATAGAATTATTTATTTAGCCTCACGAATATTATAAGGACATATATTGTATTTAACATAATAAAACTGACAATTGTTGGTTTATACAGGACAGCTCAATTAAGGAAATGATGTCTAATTACATATAACTTTAAAATGAAGAGCATATTTGTTAAGCTGCAATTTGAAGATAAACAATTGATGCATTTAAAAAGTCCTTCCTCATTAATGATGGCATAAAACACAGAAAGAAACGGTTGAACCCAAGAGTAAAACTAGCCTTAGAATCTAGGACTATAAAAATGATTTTTGTATTAGACTCAGAGGACTTAATACACATTTGCAATGTGTATTAGGAATACAGTCTTAGGAGTAAAGTTTATAATCATAAGACAGTAAATGGTGGACATTTCACTCATGACTTTTTGATTTTATGGTCTATGTTCTTACTCCCTACTAGTGTAAAGGTATTAAGTTTTAGCTCTAGAAGAATTGAAAGACTATTTCTGTTAATATTTAGGAGTCCAGATTCTTCCAGTCAGCGGTCTTGTACGTGTTTTTGTGTCAGGTTAAATAGTGACTTTCATGCAGTGAGAAGAGCATTGGAGGAGATTGGAAATGCTCTTTAAATAATTGCTGGTTATCTTTATAGCTAACATTTCCTGTTAACTAGATACTACCTTCTTGTTCTGAAAGTTCCTTTACACTACAAGTATAAAGAAAACTATAGCTAAGCTGAGAATTGACGTATTATGAAATTTGACATTGGGATTCATTTGTATACCTCTTTTTTCATTTAAAATTTGAAAATCATTTGTTATTTTGTAAAAATCTCTATGTGTACGCTTTACTTTGTTTTTATAACATATTAAGGGTGGAAGCTGATCATTCGTACTGAGGTAAAATTCTTTCAACTTTAAATTAATGGTTCTCACTACCAAAAAATTTTGGAAAATGGATTGTACTGTTATTAAGGTTCTTTGCACTCTAAAGTTCTAGGGTCTAGGGTCTTTTATTTGTTTTGTTGTATGGTTTAAAATTGTTGCAACATTTAAAGTTAAAACTCTACTGCTGTTTTTCCCTTATGTAGTCTATAGAATCAAGTACACCATACTTAGTATAATAAATTCAGTTTATTCTTTTCTGGAATGATTTTTGTCCTAGCTTTCTATCCATTTCATTTTTGAAATGTGATTTTTTTCAAAGATTCTCTTTAATATTCTCATTTAATGGTTTGATGTCAGCAACTAATTGAGATCTTTAAGTAGTTTTTGCTGTGATATGTTTTTCAAAACAAAAAGAAAAGTGAACCATTGTATTAAGTAAAAAAAAGTTCTTTTTGTCAACTAATGTTTTTAATAAGGAAACATGAATTTGTAGAATTAAAAGTAATACCCGACATGTGGGGTGCTACTGCTTTTATATTACAAGCATCACTGATTTTACTATTTAAAAATATTCTTTCATAAATTTATTCCTTTTAGAAAGATACAGTGAATAATATAACATATACCCCTATTTATCAGAATCATTACCTGGTAAAATTTTATATTTGTTTCATCTCTTTGTTTTTTAAGAATAAGAGAACATTATAAATGACTCTCCTCAAGCCCACTTTTCCCCTGCCCAGAAGCATTTAGGACTACAATAAATTAACCATTTTTTGTATAAATTTTTTTTTTTTTTTTGCTGTTCATTTCTATCAGTCCAGGTCTTCCCTCACTCCCGACTTGATTACATTACCATTACTGCTCTTCTAGTCACTTTGATATAATTTCAGAAGTGCTTTTGAACTCTCTCTTTTATTGTATTCCTTTCTCATAAGCAATTTCTAACCTTGTTGCTCAAAACCAGCCTTGTAGATTTTTTCTCATTGCTACTGCAGTCCAGGGAGATTTTTCTGTATATTCAACTTGCTTCCCTGGGCCACAAAGGAAAAAATCTGGTTTAATTTTTCTGAGTATTATATTGCCCTTATCAGTTTCATAAACTTAGTATAGCTTTGTCTTTTTCATTTTATGGTCTCTTTAAAAACCATTTAGAAATGACACTTTCTTTTTCTAAGTATAGGAAAGCTTAAATAAAAAGAATCATTATTTCACTACCCAGGTAACCCAGTGACATGTTTTAAATTAAAGTAATATATATGCCTGTCTGTGTGTGAAATATCTCTGGAATACATAAATGATTGACTCTTGGGGTAGCAACAGACTAGTTAGTAGATCAGCCTTGTAGGGAACCTTTTTGTGTGGTAAAGATACTAACTTTAGTACTTCCTGTTTTATTTATTAAATTTTTTATCATGTGCTCATGTTACCTATTCAGAAATTCTTTTAAAAATAATTTATGTGTATGGTTATACTATTTAAGACAAGTGTTAATTTGAAAAACAAAATTCTGACATCCTGCTATCTGTGGGTAATCAGACTTTACTATTTCTTTTGTAGACTTTCAGAAGAAACCGTGTATATATATTCTAGCAATATATAATAGAATTATTCTTGATGTGTAATTTTATTTCTACTCTACATGTATATGTAAATTTTTGTTTGTAGTTGACAAAAATACTTGACATGAAAATATCAGAGTATTCACAACATGTATTTTTCCCTGTTTAGAACTAGGTTTGAAAGTATTTTTGAGACATTTTAAAGTAACAGTGTAATGTAATTAATACTAAAATACAGACTCACGTACATGCACAGGCACATACATACACACACACCATTTATTAAGACATAGCAAGTTGGAAGGCTTTAGGACTCTTCCTGATTTTGCCTGGGAATCATGCTGTGAAAATCAAATGTGTCCAAAAGGACTGATGAAAATGGAAGATTTGAAAAGGACCTTTGAAGAAACAAATGATTAGGATAAAACAAAAACAACAATGAAAAGAGGATGGAGCATTTATAAGTGCTAGGATTTATGTTTCTGTTCCCAAATACAATTTTCAAGACTTTATAATAGTTATTTCTTTCTGCTTCAGACATAACAGAGTGTATTGCAGGAGTTGAGAATTAAGAAAGTGAACTGTGGGTATCTAGATGAGTCTGAGAAGGTAAATAGGCATCAGATCATACATAGCTTGTTGAGGAGTAGTCTTCAAATCAGTGAAATTCATTGAGGTGTTCTAAAAAGCAGAGCCTTGGTTTTTTGTACTGTTAATCCATGTATGTGTGTGCAAGGCTCAGTTGTGTCCAACTCTTTGTGACCCCATGGACTATAGAGTCCATGGAATTCTCCAGGCCAGAATACTGGAGTGGGTAGTCTTTCCCTTCTCCAGGGGATTGTCCCAACTCAGGGATCAATCTCAGGTCTCCCCCGTTGCAGGTGGATTCTTTACCAGCTGAGCCACAAGGGAAGCCCCTGTTAATCCATGCTTGACATTTAACTGTTAATAGGCACGTGCATTTAAGACTGTTATGTCTTCTTGATGAATTTATCGCTATATTATCATAAAGTTTCTCTTACCTTTGGTATTACTCTTTTTCTTAAAAGTTTCATTCGATGTTAATATAGCCACTTCAGACTTATGCTTACTATTTGCCTTTCATCCATCTTTTTTCATTCTCCATCTTCATATTTAAAGTGTGTACCATGCAGAAAATATATAGTTGGGGCTCCCTCTCTCTCTCTCTTTCTTCCTTTCTTCTCTTCCTTTTCCTTTCATCTGTACTGATTGTCTATCCCCTTTAATTGGAGAATATAGTCTATTACATTTAATGTAACAGTATAGTTGGATTTGGGTATGCCATTTTATTTTTTACTTAGTGTGAATAAAACTTAAGCAGAGTAGAACCCTTGTGTCTCGGTAGGTTTATCAATACTAACTCTCTTGCCACTCCCTCTACCTCATGGTGTAGTTATCATAGGTGTTACATCTACATATGTAACCCTACAATACAATTTAATTTTTGCTTTAAATACTCAAAAGTGTGTCAAAAATTAAGCAGAAAAAAGTCTCATTTACCTGTTTACCATTTCTAATGTTTTTCATTAATACCACAGTTTCCCCTCTGGTGTCATTTCCCCTCAGCCTGAAGAACTTTCTTTAGCTCAGGTTTTAATGGCAATGGGTTTTCTTTTAACTAGAAAAATGTCTTTATTTCACTTTCTTTTTTTTTTTTCTTTATTTCACTTTCATTGTTGAAGGATATTTTTGCTCTTAAAGATTTCTGGGTTGACTGTTTTTGTACCTCTTTCAGACTTAAGGAATATTACTTCACTATTTTTTGACTTCCATAGTTTCTCATAATAAGGTGCTGGTAATTTGAATTTTTTGTTCCTGTTATTGGGGCCTTTTTCTCTGGCTGCTTTTAAGATTTTTCTTTATCTTTGATTTTTAGTAGTTTAATTATGACATCCCTAAGGTTTCTTTGTGTTTTTTCCGTTTCTCCCCTCCCTCTCTCCTACCCACTTCCCTCCCAGCCTCCTCCTTCCCACCCTTCAGGAACTTCATTGTGTCACCTTTCATTTTTTGTTCCCTAAGTCTCTGAGGTCTGTTCTTTTCTCTTTGTGTCTATCTTTTTAATATTTTTCCTCTCTCTTTTCAGATTTTATAATTTTTACTGATCTGCCTTCAAGTTCATTGATTATTTCCTGTGTTGCCTCTGTTTTGCTTTGCTCATTCAGAGAACTTTTTGTACCTGGCATTGCATTTTTCAGTTCTGTTATTTCCATTTGCTCTTTTTACAGTTTTAGAGTTTCTTTGCTATTTATCATCAGTCATTACTACTTCATTGTGGTAGTCACAGCTGCTTTCATGGCTTTATCTGATAATTCTAACATTGGATTATTTCATCTTCTGTTGAGTGTCTTTTCCTTGGAAAATGGGTTACATTTTCCTGATTCTTCATATTAATAGAATAATTTTCGTGTGTATGAATTAACCAACCTTTTTTTTTGTTGTTGTTCTCTTGTTGATGAATATATGCTTTGCTTCCAGTTTTGGGCCATCACGAATAATGCTCTTGTGAACAAATGTGCACATATCTTTGTGTGGGCATATGTTTTTATTTTTCTTGGGTGTATACCTAGAAGTCGGATCGCTGGATCATATGGTAAATGAATGTTTAACTGTTTTCCAGAGTGGCTGTTTACAAATGATTTTGATTTTCTGTCATTTCAACTAGAAATGTATGAAATTTATCTCAGTGTACTTTTAATTTGCTTTTTTTAAGCCCTGTGGAGTTGAGCATCTTTTTGTTTGTAGCCATTTACATTTCTTTTTCTTAAGTGGTTAGTGTCTTTTACCTTTCCTTCCCTTATTTCCTCTTCCTTTCTTTGCCTTGTTGTCATCACCTTCTAGTTTTAGTGTTTACATGTAGGTCTTTGATTTATTTTGAGTTGTATGTGGTATAAGATTAAAGTCCAGTTTTCTTAGCACCATTTCTTGAAAAGACTGTCGTTTCACTGAATAGTTTTGGCACCCTTGTCAAAAATTATTCAACTGTATATGGCAGGGTTTATTTCCAGGCTTTGTTCTATTCCAGTTGGTCTATATGTCTGTCAGGCCACACAGTTTTGGTTACTGTAAATTTTTAAGTTTGAAATCAGGAAGTGTGAGACCTCCAACTTTGTTCTTTTTCAGGATCGTTTTAGCTGTTGAGATTGCATGTGAATTTTAGAATAGATTTTCCATTTCTCCCCCCAAAATTGTTGGAATTTTGATAGCAATCACATGGGTCTGTAGGTGGATTTCAGTAAATAGCTTGTTGTTGTGCAAGTTTGACCCATGTCTGAGTCGTGTACCAAATAATGTTATCCAGATGGCAAATTTAAGAAAAATCCAAGCTATTTAATCTCATGTCTGTCTGAAGGAAGATTTTTTTCCTGAAGGTGTTACTGAGCAGTGAGGCCAAATGAACCGAAACATTGAGTTTGGAGCAGAGAAAGGTTTATTGCAGGGCCATGCAAGGAGACTGGTACCTTGTGCCTCCCAAACCCTTAACTCCTTGAAAGGTTTCAGCAAAGCACTTTTAAAGGCAAAACGATGGAGTGGTATGTTGGCAACTGTTCACATACATCAGGTTATTTCTGTAAGCCTTGAAGACCAAAGATTTCTGCAACTTTTTATCTCTGTATGAATAAGGAGGTATTATACTCTAAAAGGTCAAAGAAGCCTTGAGAATCTGTTATCCTGTGTATTTCAGATTATAGGCAATGTTTTTTTATTTTTACAAAAGTGCGGAGCTAGCATGACTAAGCATAGGAAACAAAGCACAAAGGTTAATAAAGTATATAAAAGGAACAGCTCTAATATGGAGTCAGATTTGTTCTTCCCCTGTTACAAGGGAAGTTTAGAAATATTTGGTGTGTGTATGTGTGTGAATGTTTGAAATTTAGTATAATTTAGTTAACTGTTATTTTCCCAATATGCTTAATTATATAAGTGACTTTTTGAACACCCCAAAAACTTAGTAGAAAATTGCAAGGGCTGTGGAAAAATAAAGTGTACTGACAGAATATATGAATTCAAAACAAAAATTTGCCTTGTAAATGTAAGGTTAGAAATGGTTTACTGTGCTATTTGGTCAGTATTTGTTTTTAAGTCTAAGGAACAGTATTATAACTAAGAGAAGAACGTGTGTATGCCTAGAGAAATTATTTTTTTTCAAACTTTTAACTTTGTATTGGGTCCAGAGAAATTCTTAATATGAAAAAGTTTGATTTGAAATGTTTCCTTTACTATAAAAATTGAATTAATTGTGAGAGAAGAGTTTTTTTGAGTAAGAAAAAAAATGAGAGAAGCTCTTCTGCCATCTACTTATACAGTGTTTCTTCTCTGGTGACTGGAGAATTTTGACAGCTCATTGTAAAAATACCTTAAATCAGTCATTTCAAATGTAAAACCTGTTAATATTTTAATATTAAGTTAGGTTAATGAAAAGCTAGTTTATATTTGAAAGCTCTAAACAAATTTAGTATTTAAAGTCTTTCCTGTTTTTTTCCTTATATTAATATAAAGAAAATTTAAGTGAAGTTTTAAAGCAAACCTCTTATAGCTATATTCTCAAATCCCCTCCAGTTTATTTATATGTGCTCTACAAATACTACTGTATCTTGTATGCATTGATATGTAAAGGGTTGGAAAGCTTTTTAGAAGCTAAACAACTTGTAAAATTACGTAAACTAGGACATTTCCCCTTACATTTCTTAAAAATGGGTGTAAATATTGTCCTCTATGATAATCTCAAGTATTATTATATAGTGGTCTCTATCTGGTGTATCTAGACTAGATGATTTTGTTCTTTGGGGTATTATTTAAATCCAGGGCAGTAGAACATTGTGTATGTGTGTTCAGTTGCTCAGTCATGTCCTACCGTTTGCCACCCCATGGACTGTAGCCCCCCAGGATCCCCCAGGACTGTAGCCCCCCAGGCTCCTACTGGAGTGGGTTGCCATTTCCTACTCCAAGTAGAACATTAGTAAATATATTTGGCTGCTGTTCCCCCCATTCCCCCAGTTAAAAAATTATTTTGCTAGATTTGTTTTAAATTTAATAGAAATGATTAAATGTTATGGTGTATCCATATAGTTGATATATTATCTGTAGTTACCTTCATGTTTGGGGGAAGAACATACTTGTTTTGATTATGTCTTTACTTTTGTATTAAGTTTATTATATCCTTCTTTCAGTGTTTGTTTTGAGAGTAGATTATTGCTGAATATGCTCAACCTAGGGAATTTTACTTTGATCAGGAATACAGTATTGATTTACCTGGTGAACTTGTTAAATGGAAGTTTCTTACGGTAATGTGGTTTCTACTTCAAGTTTCTTACTGTTATTCTTGGGAAATGGTATTACACACATAAAAATAACATAGGCTTATATATATATGTTCATCAAGTGGTTGAGAGAAGTTTATTGAAAGAAAGGATGACTCTTAGTTAAAATGATTAGGAAAGGCTTCATGAAAGATTCTTAAGCTGTGATCTGAGGTTTTTGAGAGGGTGCAGTGAGAGCACAGATAATATGTGAGGGAGAACGTGCAAGTCATGTAGGGGAAAATGAGGAATAGGTACAGTGGGCTTTGAGTTGGGTTCGTGGAAGTAAGTGATGGGAGACACTTTTAAAGTTGAATTGAGGATTATTTTGGAGAATCTTAATACTTAGCTGAAGAGTCAGAGTCATAATTTTTTATCTACAAGGTACTTTACGAACTATTTACAGTGGCTCATTTTATAGACGCAGAAACAAGTTCTAATCTTGTGGGTCATAGAGCCTCATTTGAAGATTTTTGTTAGGCAGTGACTTTTCAGGGAGATTATCCTCCTTTGTGAGGGTCATAGAACTGGAAGGAAGTCTTTCTGTTCTGTTAGGGTACTGTTGTATATAATTGCTTGAACAGCTTTGGGAATAAAATGGAAGGGACTGGATGAAAGAATAATTAGTATTCATTTTGCCACTGTGTTGGTAAGACAGTAGTGTCTTTTAGGGTTTTATAGCCTCAGGCAGCTTTAGACTGACTTGGTTTAACCAAGTCTTTGTTTTGATAAGGTTAAAGTAGTTTTTTCCCACTGTGGATGGAGTGGGACAAGGTATACTGTTGGCTCTCTTCCTTTCAGTGTCATGGTAGCCTCTACTTTATCCAGTACTGCTTCCTAGGTGGTGCAGTAAAGAATCTGCCTGCCAATGCAGGAGGTATAAGAGAGGTGGGTTCGATTCCCTGGGTTGGGTGTATCCCCTGGAGTAGGAAATGGCAACCCACTCCAATATTCTTGCCTCCAAAATTCCATGGACAGAGGAGCCTGCCAGGCTACCATCTGTGGGGTCACAAAATGACTGAGCACACACACATACCCTTTTACTTCAAGTAGGTTACTGTTAGTTTTAGTGAGTTCAGTGGGAACAGATTATTCATGTTAGTTGATGGTGGTTTTGTGTGTTTGAATAATTCTAATTTTTTTGTACCGAAACCAGAGGGTGTGAGCAAGTGGTTCAATCATGCTGACCTCCATCTATTACAGGAGTTCTATTCTACCACAGTTGAAGGTTTTACATTAAGAAGAGACTGATTTGGAAGTATAAAAAGTGTGGGCATTAGCCCTCTGTGACAACCCACACTCTTGTCTGTGAAGTATGTTTTTCCCAAGACTAGTCTTGCCTTATGAGATGGCTCACACTCTGTCTGTGGAGTATGTTTCTCTCTAAATAAATCCACTTCTTGTCTTTAAAAAAAAAAAAAAGACAGTGAAAGGGTTGAAAAAATAGATACAAGCACTAATCTGAAAAATCTTCTACAGACTAACTTTCATTTATGAATACAGGGATAATTTGTATCATAGTGATAAGCCAAAGAATTGATGCTTTTGAACTGTGCTGTTGGAGAAGACTTGAGAGGCCCTTGGACTGTAAGCAGATCCAACCAGTCCATCCTAAAGGAGATCAGTCCTGGGTGTTCATTGGAAGGACTGATGTTGAAGCTGTAACTCCAATACTTTGGCCACCTGATGCGAAGAGCTGATTCATTTGAAAAGACACTGATGCTGGGAGGGATTGGGGGCAGGAAGAAAAGGGGATGACAGAGGATGAGATGGTTGGATGGCATAACCGACTCAGTGGACATGACATGGGTTTGGTGGACTCCGGGAGTTGGTGATGGACAGGGAGGCCTGATGTGCTACAGTTCATGGGGTCGCAAAGAGTCAGACACAACTGAGCAACTGAAGTGAACTGATAAGTATTTAGAAGTTCAGTTATCTGCATGGCCTTTATCTGATTATTGGGGAATGGAAATTTTGGAGAGAATGCATGGACAGAGTAATTAGAGTTGACATGTATTAAGTGTGTCCTTTATGCCAGGTGCTGTGCTTAATGGTTTACCTTGTTCTCCTGTTAAATACCCTTAACAGTCATAAGTTACTGCTCTTTATTTTACAAATGAAGGAATTAAGGCTTAGGAATTATTAGTAAACAATACTTGTACTCACAAGGGCAGAGGTAATCAACTATGTGGGAGGTTGTGAAAGTTTTCTTATAAAAGCAGTGGCATTTAACCCGGAACAGTGTTGATAGTGGCTCTTTGGCATGGCATGAGTTGGTCTTTTTGGAAATTGTTAGTATTTTTATGGTTTGGTAGTGTGGTGTGGTGTCAGGGCTGCTGGAAAAGGTTGTCAGGAGCCAAATATTAAAGGGGGTCTTTTGTATGTCCTGCAAAGAAGTTTTATTTTTCTAACGTATACAGTATGGAATCTTTGTAGAGATTTGGTCAGTGGAGCAGTATCACATTGTGAACAGTTTATGTTCTCCCCTTATTTTTAATGTTTTAGTTTGTTTAGCACTTTCAGATCTTGAACTTAATTTGGGGGCTAAAATGTACTCCAAAGAGAGATCTTCCCAATATTAAAAAATATTTATGCTGAAACTATTAAAATCCAAGAATATCACAGTAATTTACCTGCCTCCTGTTTAGCAGTGTGTTTGAATATAGAGTCAAACTCTGTCTGTGGAGTGTGTTTCTCAAAATATTGTAATGTAAATACTTTCTTTTTAAAGCCTGCTTATAGCCAAAAAGTATCCAGCTGTCTCCTAAGTAGCCCCCAACATTCTGCTTGTGGAAGCTCCGCTTTTCTAGACATCCTTGTTGTTATTTTGTTAATGTTGATTAGTCACTAAACCCCGTCCAACTCTTTTAGTGACCCTCTGGACTGTAGCTGGCCAGGCTCCTCTGTCCATGGGATTTCCCAGGCAAGAATACTGGATTGGTTGCCATTTTCTTCTACAGGGGATCTTCCTGACCCAGGGATTGAACCCATGTCTCCTGCATTGGCAGGCAGATTCTTTACTGCTGAGCCACCAGGAAAGCCACTGTAAGACTGTAGGTTGAATCTTTTACGGCAAACACTATAAAATTTATACTTTTTTTTTGAGTAGTAATGAATTCAAATGGTATGAAATAATATGTGATAAAAAAAAAAACTTTTTACCCTTGCCTGTTACTTAGTTCTGTCCTCTAGAGACAACCAAAATTATGAATTTCTTAATACTCTTCCAGAGATATTCTGTGCTTATACAGCGAAATATGTTTTACCTGTACCCTTTACTTTTTTACAAATGTCACATTGTTCAGTACCTTGATTTTGTTCAGTTAACAAAAGCATTTTGGAGTTTGTTCCATATCTGTACATAAAGAGCTTTTTCAATCACTTTTTAATAGTTACCTAATATTTTATGGTTTAAACATAACATATTTAATAAGCTTCTCATTTGATGGCTCTTTATTTTCACTTTTGCTATTATAAGCAAGATTGTAATGAAACGCCTTATTCTGTGTTATTTTGTACATTATGAATATCCCTATAGGATCAGTTTCTAGAAATGCAGTTTCTCATGAAAAGCTGTGTGTACTCAGTTACTCAGTTGTGTCCGACTCTTTGTGACCCCATAGACTCTAGCCCTTCAGGCTCCTCTGTCCATGGAATTTTCCAGGCAAGAATACTGGAGTGGGTTGCCATTTCCTCCTTCAGGGGGTCTTCCTGACTCATTCCTGCCTTGGGAGGCAAATTCTTTACCACTGACCCACCTGGGAAGAAACGGGGGACACAGAAAGACCCTAAAGCTTCATAGATTCCTGCTTAGTTTTAATGACTTGTAGCCAGGTAGCCAGTTGCCTGGCTTTATAAAAAGTAAGATTATAGTTACTAGCTGCCAGCAGATACTGTTTTGATAATGTCCAATGGCATCCAAGCCTGACACGTCTCAGAAAACTCAGCTTGTTAGCAATGCAAAGACTAGCCTGAAATTACACCCATTGTGTCACCTCGTTATTTCTTTGGATGTCTGAACCATAGTTACTCTGAGTTTTGACTTTTAATATTTTTCTTATTAGCCAAAGCAGATATCATCTTTAACAATATTAGTGTTTCTCTGTGTATGAGAAGATGCAGGAATTGGGACTCATAAAATCTTTTCCTGAAGATATCCAACTCTCTGAAGGCCTGTTCTGCCAGTTTTTCCAGAGCACAGAATGCCTGATTCCTGATCTCCACCCTAATCTTTCAGTGGTGTTGAAGGTCAGCAGCTGCAGTGGCCATGATTTAATCTTTGTAGAGGTAGATGGCAACTGCCAGTTTCCAGTTGGCAGGGTCCCTTCGTGTCATAAATTTGACCTTGATTTGAGGCTGCTATTTCATCCTGTTGTGCTGAGAATGCTCATTCCCAGGTCTGGCAGAGATATTGCTTATAGGCCACTCAGTGTGCTCTTACTGGACTAGGTCATAAAACACTATCCAAAATTCTCTGGACCACCTGTATTACCAGCCTCTCGATCCAAGAAAACATTCCCTCTTGTTGCTTCTTCCATATCTAGTTTCACTGTTAAAATCATTGACCTCTTATGGAACTATATATTATTTTATCAGAGGCTTAATCACCCATTTGGTAATATAAGAGATAGCAGTTTTGTAAAACAGTTGAAATACAAATAACAAATAAAAGTTATGGGTACTTATAATTTTGAAAGTAGAAATGTTTAAATAAATTGAAGCTATGGGATTTTGTATAGTATTCACCCAGAATGGAATCTTGCTTTGTAACAAATATAAATCTAAGAATTAAATTCATAATTGCCAAGATATTAGTGAAATACTTATAAAATTCTTTTTGTTTTTCAGGTATACAAAATTAGGATATGCTGGAAATACGGAACCACAGTTTATCATCCCTTCCTGTAAGTATTTCTTTTAAGTCATAAATAAGCTGACTTAATATCTTTTTCTTGATAAAGTAAAAAAGAAAATAATCATTTCAACACTCTTTAAGATTTAGTCCTTTATAAACATGATTTGCCAAGTTCCAAATGTGGCCTCATTTCTGTACCTCTGACCATTTATTTCAGATCTCTTTTTAGCTCTTCATTTACTAAATCTACCAAATACCTTTTAAAGACAAAAATGAATGAGCTGGGAATCTGCTTTGAGGATATTGCTATTAATAATGTGTGTATGTTACTATTAAGTAATGCATTTCCCATCACACGCCTACAAAGACCATCCTTTGGTTTGTGCTCATGATTTTTGCGGGGCTTGTGCTTGTTGACATCCCTAACAAAAGCCCATGGTTCAGAATAAGGATGGCATCTTATCTTTAGAGATGCAGACTTCAGCTGTTCTCTAATACTTTATAACCTTACTTAGGTTATTTTTGTTCTGTCTTATGTTTGTTAACTTCGCTTTAACTGACTGTCCAGTTTCAATAATTTATCTTTCAGATGTTTTTAAAAAATACTCTCAGACTTGGTTTGTTTGTGCTCTTATTTGTTAGCCTGAGCTATGTAGCTGGTCCTTGATGGACATATTTTGGACGTCTCATTTAGATGGTTCACCTTTTGCACATTGTATAGTCACATTTCTCAACTACCTGACCTACCACCAGGTTAAGACGTCAGCATATCAGACAGCAAACTTTTTGAGCCATTCCTTGGTGGTGCTAACTTCTAGGTGGTTTAATTTCGGAAGTATCACTAGTATTTGTGTGACTGAATATTTTTGTGTATTCTTACTGATTTATGAAAATGAGAAGGAAACAGAAAGATAAACATGTAGAGAATAGTGAAAGCAGCCTAGGATTCAGAGTCTGTGATATTGAGAACAAGGTAGAAATTACTAGACTTCCCTGAACTACAGATCTCTGGACTCAGTTGGGCACTCATTGGACATGAACGAGTAGTTTTGTCGTTTATGTATGGCAAGAACAAAGTTAAATGTGTGAAGATGTGTCAAAATTATCTCTAAAGGGGGAACTATTATATATTTCTTTCATTCTCTAGAAACAGACCTGTTTGACTTGTGCACTTCTGATAAACTTTTGATACATTTTTTCTAGGGATTGATTATCTGTGAAATTTAGGCTATTACCTAAATCTAATGCTTCAATACATGGAATGGCTTTTAGCTGACACTGATGAAATAACTTATTCATAGGAATATAGTGGTGTTAATTTGTAGTACTGTTGTTTTTACCCTTTATTCAAGTATATTTGTTATCTACATGGAGGGACAGATTTGCTTTTTTTCACTTTTGTCCCAACTTTACATATCAGTATATTGATAGTTTGTTTAAGATTTTGATGACAAATATTGGCTCTGTTGCTGACTAAAATAGAGTACTTTTGCGAACTAGTACTTGACGTTAGTTATGTTTGAGTTTAGTTTTATACCATGTGTATATTTATATTAGTTTCCCAACGCTGCCAAGGCAAAGTACCAAAAACCAGATGGCTTAAAACAGCAGAAACTTGTAGTACTGCAAGCAAGAAGTCCGAAATCAAGGTGTCAACAGGGCCATGATCTTGCTGACAGCTGTAGGGGAGAAATCGTCTTGGCTCTTAAAACTTCTGATGTGTCCTGACAATCCTTGGCATTCCTTGGCTTGTATGTGCATCACTCCAGTCACACAGCTAACCCTATGTGTCTTCACATTGTTCTTCTTCTGTGAATGGATATGCCCAAATTCTGTATTTTTATAAGATCACCAGTCATTGGATTGTAGCCCATCCTAATAACCTCATTTTAACTTGAAAGACCCTATTTCCAAATAAGGTCACATTCTGAGGTAGTAAGAATTAGGACCTAAACATATCTTTTTGGGGGCACACAACTCTTAAAATGCTGATTTTGCAATCTCTTAATTTGTAATTTTTTATAAGGCATTGTATTGTGATTAAAACATTTATTTCAGGAGATTCCTGATGTGTTAACTCTGATTCTTGCAAAATTTGCTTTTGCTTATATTCTTCAGTGCTGTATTAAGTCTTAGTTCGAAGCCCATATACTTTTGATATTTTAAACTTTTGGTTCTCATCACCATTATATTCTTTTTCTATTTCATCTTTCTGCCAAAATTTGCAATTTTAGTTTTCATTGTCTTTCTTATGAGAGGTTGAAGCATGTTAAAAATCCTTTTGTGTATGAAAGAAAAGATTTTTGATTATGGAGTTTTTTTTACCCAACTAGTTTTAATGCTGCAAGTGTAGTTTTATAATGAGCAGATATAATCATTGCCACTGATGAACATGGATATTTGACCTGGAACACCTGTGGATGTGATTCAAAGTTATTTTCATAATCTTTGTCTTCTAGGAAATTTGTAGTGACGCATCTGGATGTCTGTGTGCATTATGCTAGAGAAGCAGCATTTAGAAGTTGATTGAATTTAGAATTTTCTTCTGTATTTTCTACACACCTTATTAAGGATATAAATTGTTATTAACTGAAAGTGTAACTGTTTGAATGGCCCATCAGCTTATGTGCATGCATGTTTTTGTTTTTTTAAATTTTTGGCCACTCCTCATGCAGGATCTGAGCAGGGGTTGCACCCATGCAGTAGAAGACCTGAGTCTTAACCACAGGACCAGCAGGAAAGTCCCCATGCAGATGTTTTGAATGAAGAACTGTTTAATTTGAAGGATTCAGACATTTACAACTTAGTTAAGAAATTTATAAGTTTTAGGTCTAGAACTGTATGCTGTTTTTTGAAATTATATAAGGAGATTGCTGTGGGTTTTACCTAAACGATTTGAAATTTCCCTTTGTATATGTGGATTAAAGTTTAACAGGTCCTTATGCCAGTGTTAAAAGTAAGCTAGTTCATAGTAGTGCAAACAGGATATGAAAAAATTTTACAAAAATATTTCCCCATGCAATTTACCTACTTTTATTACTGGTTTTCAATTTTTTCTTTCTGATTGTCCATCAAGCCTATGTTGACTTGGTGGAATTACAGTTTTACTCAGATCAAAATAGAGCTTACATAGTTTTTAAAAACAAAACTGAAACATTCCCACAGCAGTACTTCTCTTTTGGGGGCTTTTTATATTTGAGGCCTTGTTTCTGGGTGGAAGTTGAGATTTCATTGTATTAAAGGAATTTTGTCATTTTTTTATTAATGACCTTTTTGCTTTAATTTAGCAATTTAAATATACTAGATCATGTTCTATGTAATAATACTTTTTATGAAAAAATACAAGTGAAAAATTTGTCTCACTTGAAAAAAATAAAATTTTTTACATACATAAATAACTTCTATTTTAAAGGTATTGCTATTAAAGAGTCAGCAAAAGTGGGAGATCAAGCTCAAAGGAGGGTGATGAAAGGTGTTGACGACCTAGACTTCTTCATTGGTGATGAAGCAATAGAAAAACCTACATATGCAACAAAGGTATATTTTTATGATTTTTATAAAAATAAATAACATTTTATTTCAAAAAATTAGTTCGTTTAATAATTTTGCCACTTAATTACAGGACTAATACTCTCAGCCTCTTCACAGTAGAAATTTCTTCTTTCTCTGTGACTTCTTCCAGCCTTGCTTTAACTGTATTATTTTTTCCTCCCCACCAAGAGGAATATTTTAGCTCCTTCACGTAACTGGTATTTACTTTTTCAATCTCAGAGTCATCAATGTGATTGACTTTCTCTTGCCTCCACATTATCACACCTAGAAATACTTCCCATCTTTATTCAAACCCACACTATTTTTCTCCTGTTGAAGCCTGTGTCATCTGAAAGAGCACTGTTTTTTATCTTGTTTGTTCCTATCCTTCATCCTCCTGCTCCTTTTTTATTGAGATATAATTTACATACTATAAAATGGGTAAGGCTTAGTTATACAGTTAAAAAAAATTTTGTGACTGTAATCATAAAAGTTCAGGATAGAGAACAAATCTAGTAACCCAGATACCTTCCTTGTGTCTGTGCTCAGAGTCACTGTCCCCACCTGCACCAAAAGGTAGATACTGTTTAAATTCTCTTTGCCTGATCTGTGCATTTCTTCCTTTATATATCTTTTCTTCACTTCTCATAATTTATTCATTAACAAAAAAACTACCATGTATAAACAACTTTATTTAAAGTGCTGAGATTAAATAAGAAAAATGGATTTCTTGACTTCAAGACTATTGTAATGTGGTGGAAAGAAAGCCCTTGAAGAAGTAATTATAAGTGGTTTGCATTTATACAGATATTTGGCTCTTGGAGCTTATAAACAAGACAGAACTGGAGATAAATATTTGGAAGATATTAGTGACCTTTGGAAGGGGTAAGATTCTCTAGCGGTAGGCCTAGGACAGAGCTTGGTCAATGCACCATTGAGATTTGGATGGAGGAGGAAAGCCTACAAAGGATTCTGAAAAGGCATAGTTAGGCTGGGTAAACAGGAAAGAGCGATAAACAGTGTGGCATGCTGCTATCAGGTGATCTAGAGCCCATACGTTACTTGCTGTCTTTAGCTGCAAGGATGTTATTTGTAACCTTAATAAGAACAGTTTTAGAGGATTAATGAGCCTGGATTAAAGTATAGGTTAGATTGTGAATGGCCAGAAAAGTAGGCCAGGAAAAATGAAAGGATTATTTCCGTGAGGTTTGGCTTTGATTGGGAAGGAGAAATAAACAGATAAGTTGTGGGCATAAGATGGAAGAGATGTTTAAATGCTTAAATGCTAATGTAAGAGAATTATTAGAAAAAGAGATCAAAGTAACAGGAAAGACAGACTATAATACAGGTCGATGACAAAGCTAGAGGGATGGAATCCAGAGCATAGATGATCTACTTCATACATGGTGGTGAAGGTGAATTCGCTCAGTGTCTGACCCTCAGCGACTCCATGGACTGCAGCCTTCCAGGCTCCTCCGTCCATGGGATTTTCCAGGCAAGAGTACTGGAGTTGGGGGATCTCTTAAATTATAAAAAATTGAAAAAGAAAAAAGAAGTAAGTGCAGAATCAGTTTTATAGATTTGGTGAGGAAAGTCAGTTTGGCTTCCTGACTGTTAGCTCCTGATTTCCTTGTGAAACACATGATGACATTTTCTCTACTGCTCAGGAAATAGAGGGGAAAAGTGCAGTCTGAGTGATGGGGAGAATATTTAAAATCATCACTGTGGAGAGTAAAAATGAACAGAGTGGGGAAACAACAGCTTGCCAGGTATATTTATGTCCATTTTGGAATAGTAGTTATGAATTCTTAGTTTTATCAGCCGGTTCTGTGTCATTTGTATGATCAGCATTCTGGATATAGGTTAAGTTTAGGGTAGGATCATGCCAAGTTGGGTTTTGGTAGATGGAATGACAAAAGGAAATATGAGCAGAGTAAGGAAGCCCAAAATCTAAACTGTGTGTTGTGAGGAGGGATGGGTTTTGGCTAGAGAAAAAGTAGATTAGCCTGTGGACTGCAAGTCAAGAGAGATGTAGTGAGGTGCTGGAGTATGCTAGAAGGATAAGAAGTTGTGATCAGAGAGGGGGTGTACTTGAATTTCAGAAATTTAGAGATGATGATGATACTAAGATCTAGACTGTGGCCAAAATGGAAAAGACACCTTCAGAGGTGGTGAAGTCAGTGAACTGAGAGGCCAGAGTTCTCTGCATTGATTCTGTTCTCTTAATACACTTTCAGGTCTTCCAGATGCAACAGGCAAATGACAAAGCTTCTTACAGTCCTGCCTTCTTTCCTCAGCATTTTAGCTGTTGTTTTATTTTTCCTCTTTGTCCTTTTAAAAGCCAACTTATTTTGATAAGCTCTTTGTTAAATCCAGTTACATCTAGCAGTCTTCATCCTTCTTGATTTGTCTTTCTTTCACAAGATTACTCTGCTGGCTCTCTTCCTAACATGGGCTATTCTTGTTATTTGTTACTGTTCATTTTTTCCCCTGTACTGTCACTGGTTCTTCTTGCTTTGCCTGCTGCTGCTGCTGCTACTGCTAAGTCACTTCAGTCGTGTCCGACTCTGTGCTACCCCACAGACAGGCTTCTCCATCCATGGGATTCTCCAGGCAAGAACACTGGAGTGGGTTGCCATTTCCTTCTCCAATGCATGAAAGTGGAAAGTGAAAGTGAAATCGCTCAGTTGTGTCTGACTCTTAGCGACCCCATGGACTGCAGCCTACCAGGCTCCTCCATCCATGGGATTTTCCGGGCAACAGTACTGCAGTGGGGTGCCATTGCCTTCTCCCTTCCTTTGCCTACTACTCAAATATCAGTATTTCCCGGGTACTGTCCTTGATTCTCTCTTATTTAAGACCTTTTGTAGATGATCTCATCCACACCTTCATCTGCAGGCACAGCTTAGATCTCTACCCAATTCCTTGACCCCATTTCCAGCTGCCTACTGTCACCTACCTATTCTCTGGCTCTTGAGTTTAATATATTCAAAACAATTTTTTATATATACTCCACCCTTGCTATTCCAAAATACATTTTTGGTATCTTGATTAATAATAGATCCTTTTCATCCTGATTTGATAGTTAGAAACCTATTGATATCTTTGAGTTTTTTCTCATAGTGATAGAAATCTTCAGTCTGGCCTAACATCATTTACAGCACAACTGGGGCTCTTATTCTCTTTTGTTCTTTCAGGATTCAGTTCAGCTTTCCCAATGTTACTATAATTATCTTCTTAAAAATCAAAGCTATTCTTGTTTACCCTGATAGAAAATTTCTACTGATGTTCTGTTTCTTATAGAATAAAACACCAATACAAGGCAAGTAATAGTTTTTGAGAACCTGGTCCCCTTCATCTAGAAACAATCTACCTATCTACACCCCTTTCCCTAAAGGCACAGGTATTTTTCATTGATAACTGTTACTATATTATAATAACATAATATAACATGTTATATTATGCAGTGTTTGTACGTATTGTTTGCTATTCTCTATTTACATTTTCTTCTATCTCCCACTCTGAAAAGAAAATTAACAAGATTGCTCCTTTAAGACCCAGTTTAGATATGACCTCCTCAGTCATAGAGAAATAGGAGCCTTCATATTTTCCCTCCGAAGGCAAGTTGTTCATCTTGTCCTAGGTACTTTATTTCTTTAAAAGCTAATGTTTGTATCTGCTATATTTCTTTCATTAGATAGATTCTTATGGCAGGATGTTCATGGCCTTAGCATTTGTGCCAATGATTCATAGTAGGTGCACAATAATAGATGATGAATAAATATCATTTGGAACATTAAAATATGTAAACTTCCGGTAATGTTATAAAATGAATGATGTAATAAGTACATTTTTTTCCTTTCCTAAAGCAAAGTGAGGAGTTCAGTTCAGTCGCTCAGTCGTGTCTGACTCTGCGACTTCATGGACTGCAGCACGCCAGGCCTCCCTGTCCATCACCAACCCCCAGAGTTTACTCAAATTCATGTCCGTTGAGTCAGTGATACCATCCATCCATCTCATCCTCTGTCATCCCCTTCTCCCACCTTCAATCTTTCCCAGCATCAGAGTCTTTTCCAATGAGTCAGTGAGGAGTAGAAGTTATTTTTTAAGTGTAATGCTTTAAGAAGTATCTATTAGAAGGTTTTGGTGAAATGTGGTTATTAGAAATGAATAGATAAGAGGTTTAATGATGACTAAATGACAGTAGGATATTTTCTTCACTAGTGTATTCATCCTTAGGTACTGAGTGTATATTTATTCTATGTGCATGGAAGTATATTTTTAAAAATGTTTCTTTTGTAAAATTTTGGAAGATTTTTGCCTAAGCTTTTACTTTGCTTGTTTAAGGAATTCTTCATATATTCAGAATACTAATTTTTACTTTAGTTTTATGTGTTGTGAAACTGTTTTATTGCAGAGGTTCACGAACTTTCTTAGTGCCTTTAGTGTCTCAGTAAAGTTTTGACAGTTTTTTGTCACTTAGAAAGAAATTTTAACAATCTGTTTGTTAAGTAGCAACGTAGCTACTTGAAAAAAAATGACACTTCTTTGAAAGGAAAATATTTTTGTTAAATTGTTAGTTACTATTAGGATGCATGTGCCTGTCAGGTAGGTCACAGTTTCTCACACCTGGAATTAGATTTTGTATCCCCATCCTCATTCTTAATTTACTTTTTACATTTCTTATTTTATGGATTTTTGGGGGGAGGGATTTAATTTTTATCAAAGCAACTGCTGGTAATCCAGTTTTTCAAAGAAGTGATGTTACTGACTGATGGTTGAAACTATACTATCTTAAACTAGTAGATATGTAGTGTCAAACTGATTCTGAGTATCACCAAATTTCCCTGGAAAATTTAAAATATTTGCCATATCTTTTTGAATTTGCTGTAGTTCTGCCAGGTTCAGTTTTGAAACTGAGTCTATATAGATATGTATGACTTGTCTTACAAAATTTTGCTTGCTTGATTTACGATTATTCTTGCTGTTTATTTACCAACTGTTTTTTATATATAAAACATGCAACAAATATTTGTGAGAGCTAATAAAGATTAAGCAAATTGTCGTAACCTGTAATTTTCACAAGCTGAATTTTAATGGGGTATGTTTCTATTATAAAATTTTCAAAAATCCAGAAAGAGTGGTGCAATCTTTCATCTAGATTGAATAGTTTATAACATTTTGACATATTTGCATTTTTTTTAAATAGAAACATCTGAAAATATGTAGAAATCATTTCCTTAATCTCTACTTAAGTATGCATCTTCTAATGATCTGTGTGTCATTATACCTAAGAAATGCTTCCCTCATCTACTATTCACTAATGATTTGTTTTATTTTTGATATTAATAAAGATTTGATTCCTGTTTTATTTTTTTGTTTTAATAGTGGCCAATCCGCCATGGTATAGTTGAAGACTGGGACTTGATGGAAAGGTTTATGGAGCAAGTCATCTTTAAATATTTAAGGGCGGAACCTGAAGATCATTATTTTCTTTTGGTAAGCACAACTTATAATTTCAGTGAGGAAATTTTTGAAGAAGCTTAATGAGAATGTTTTCATTACATCTGTACTCAATAGGCTATAATTTATTTGTCATGTATCTAAAAATATTGTGATAAATCTGGATCATATTTAGTATCTTCAGCTATAAATTTGAGGGGAAAAAGTTGGAAACATGGCACTTTTTTTTTTAAATTAAAAAAATAGCGGGTGTGATTTTTATTTCATTTGTGATTCTTGCTAATAAAATATGTAATTTAATTTTTAAACTTTTTTTATTAACGCAATACATGTTTATAACTTTAAAAATTTAATTGCTATAGATTTAACTTTAAAAAACAGCATTTTTCTTCCTAACCTCTCCCTACTCTTAAACACTTGATTCTCCAGAGGCACACACTTTAACATTTTAAAGAGTTTTCCCTGATAGTTTTCTCATGTATTTCATTTGTTATTTTAAATATTAGATACTATAACTTCCTACTAGGAAAGATGAGTATTTTGTTCTTTTCCTTTTGTCCCCCCTCCTTAACACAATATCCTTATCTTCTTCCTCTTTCTGTGATATAGTTACATCATAATTTTGGGTAAAATTAATATTTTATATTTTATTATGGTGATTGTGAATATATATATATACATAAATATGGGAATATACATATACATAAATACAAAGTTCAAAGAACCTTGCAGTGAGCACCTACAATCTAGACTCAGCATTCAATTTTGCTGTAATTGTCTTAGAACATCTGTTTATTTGGTTACCTTTCTATTACTCCATCTTAGTTTTTAAATCACCACAAAGAGTTGCAGATTGAGTCAATTCACCCCTAACTACTTTAGCATACATTATCATCAACTAGAGTTTATTATTGTTTACATTTTTTTCTTTTCTGTAAAACTTACATTCTGTAAAATCACACATCTTAACCCTGTCATTTTATCGGTTTGACCAGGCATTGGCAAACTTTGTCTAAAGGTAGATAGGAAAGATTTTTGGCTTTGTGAACCATGTGGTCTCTGTTGCAGCTGCTTAGCTCTGCTGTTGTAGTAGGAAAGCAGCCATATGCAGTACTTAAATGAGTGGCTGTGGCTGTGTTCCAGTCAACTTTTATTTACAAAAAGAAGTGGTTGACTAGATTTGGCCTGCAGGATGCATGATGTATTAATCGTTGCCCTTCTGTAGTTTCGACAGATGCATATGTCTGTGTAACCCAAACCCTTATCAAGATACAGAACATTACTGTTAAGCTGCAAAGTTATCTCATGCCTTTTCCAGTTAATCCCTACCCCCATCTCTTGGAGGCAACCCTTGTTCCAATTTTTTTCCCACACATATACATTTTCCTCATTTTTGAGTTTCATATACATGGAATTGTATAAAATGTGCTCTTTGGTAAGACTTCATTCACCATAATCTTGAGATTCATACATGTTGTTGCATTTAATGCTTTTTTTTGCTGGGTCATACTCTGTTGTATAAATATGCCTCACTGCCCATTTCCCTGTTGAAAATCACCTGGGCTGTTCCAAGTTTTTGATAGTTATGAATATTTTGGGTATTGTGAATGTTCTTATACAAGTCTTTTGTGAACATGTTTTTATTTCTCTTGTGTAAAAAACACCTAGATAAGGAATTGTTGTGCCATAGGGTAGCTGTATGATTGATTTTATAGGAAAGTTTCAGAACTTTTCCCAAAGGATTGTACCTTTTTGCACACCCACCCACAATGTGTTATTGATCCGGTTACTCTGCGTTCTATCTAACATTTGATATGTATCAGTCTTTTTAATTTTAGCCATTCTGGTGGGTGTGAGCTTTCTCATTTTGGTTTTAATTTGCATTTTTCTGACGACTGATAACATTGAGTACTTTTTCATGTGCTTACTAGCTATTTGTATATTTTCCTTGTGAGATCTTCTGATTAAATTTTATTTTGTATAGACTTCTGGAGTTTATAATTTAACTGCCTTGGTTTTTTTAGTTTGCTTAATTTTACACATAACTATTACTAAATTATCTCCAAATTCTTGAACATAGTCCAAAGCCTTCCTGCTGCTGCTGCTGCTAAGTCGCTTCAGTCGTGTCCGACTCTGTGCGACCCCATAGATGGCAGCCTACCAGGCTCCCCCTTCCCTGGGATTCTCCAGGCAAGAACACTGGAGTGGGTTACCATTAAGTTTAAATACATCAAGTAGTTTAGAAGTTAAAGGTTGTATGAATGGAAAAGATCTAATCCCAGTTAATTGAAAAAAAGATTCTATGGTGTCTTTTAAAATCTAGAACATGATTTTATTTGCAGTGATTTTAAGTTTTATCTGTCTTTCCTTTTGCAAGTTGTGCTCATTAAATTTAAGGACTTTTTCCTTAACCCCAGGTCAAAAAGATAATTCTGTATTTCTTAAATTTAAAGTTTTGCATTTCAAGTTTAAGTATTTGAGATAACAAAAAGAATTAAATAGTCAAATCAGATTCATGAGAATAATATCTTATGTGGTTTCAAGCTTGGTGATATAAAATAATTTAGGTATTCCTGAGGCAAAGGTGAAGCATGAAGTTCAGGATTTTGGGTGCTGTTCCTTAGGTCCTTTCTTACCTCACTGGGATAGTTTCTGACCCAGACTTACCCCATAGGTTTCTAAGTGGTGTGGTGTATGCAGTCACATAACTTAAACTGAAGAGAACTGTGTAAACATCTCCATTTTACACTCTAACAGTTATATGTTTGTATAGATCTATTTGAATTCTCTACAGTTTTTCGTTAGCTTTGTACCTCTGGGTTTAATGACTTTTATATAAATATAGTGTTTGAAATACATTATTTCTCACTTACAAATTGTGTATAAAGTTATCACAGTAATCTGATATTGCCTATTTAAATGTTATTCAATTTCATAGACTGAACCTCCACTGAATACTCCAGAAAACAGGGAATATACTGCTGAAATAATGTTTGAGTCTTTCAATGTTCCTGGCTTGTACATTGCTGTACAGGTAAGCAAGTTTAGATGTCAAAATAAGCATGGCTCTTAAATTTTAACCTGGTTTAATTTAACCTTAAAATATTTGTGTATTTTTCTTAATTTCAAAACATATCATAGTTTTCTATTGAATTGATAATTTAGAAATCATTAGAACAATGGAACTATTTAGTGAGTAAAAGAGAAGTGTTAAAAGGAAGTAAGTTGATGGTTTTTAGATAAATTAATAAGGCCTTTTGTAAAACAGAAATAAGGGAACTAATATTTATTCAGAGTTCATGTCAAAAATGTTGTATACACATTGATTTACCCTTAGAACATTCATTATATCCTTTTTTGTAGTCTGCTTTGAATTAGTTACCACTGCATATGTTTGACCACTGTCGCCATTGTGCCCCTCTGTATACTGTATATCACAAATCCCTATAGTTTTTTAAGTTTATAAGTTTTGTCGAATTTAATTTGTATGGAAATAAATCTGTGTGGAACAGTGGAATAGTCTCTCTCCCCTCTTAGGAACAGAGCTTACTTCTTACTTGTTTCTTAACCCTGTAGCAAATGTGATCCCTGGCATATCACAAATGCTTAATAAGTATATAAATTATTGTGTAGTTCTGTTAGCCCATAATGATTATGGTGTGATCCAGTGTTAAAGTAAGAGGATGGTCTAGTTACCTTTCTAGATTCCTTACAGCTATTATATTGCAAGTAGATAAAATAAAGCCAACTTAGTACTGTTTTTAATTAATTATCTTGTTTGAGGCTTGGATTTATATGAGATTTAGTTTTTTTAATTGAACTAGTTACATTAATTTCTTAATTTGTAAATGGAAAAACTTATACTTTATTGCTTATGCCAAGATTTTTTATAGAAAAACATTTCATCAACTTTGTTTTCCTAATTAAATCATAGTATTTGGAAGTGTGCAGTGGTCTTTTCTCTGGTTATATCGCTTGTTACATATTCCTGAATGCATGTTGCATTTAGAAAATTTGGAGGTAATATTATAAGAGTGATACTTGTGTATAGCCATCTATGTATTGAATAACTAATGGTTGGTGGTTGTGTGCTTCTCTGCCTTACTTTTACTTTTGTGTTTGTTACGGGCTAGGCTATATACACAGAGTTTAAGTCCTATACTGTATTATCTCATGTTAGTCTCCTATATGTTAGTACTGTGGTATCTCATGTTAGTCTTCCACTTTTTTTTGGCTATAGGAGGAAAATGGCCCTCACTAAAATATGGAAAATTATAAATATGCCCTTAAAAACTAATGTAAGGCTTTGTCTTAATAATATATAGGATATAAACAATTTTATTGTATAATGTAAGTTAATTCTGTGTATTTCCTTTCTAAAGATACTACATTTACAATTGAATAAAGTTCTACAATAAAATGAAATTTTCTATTAACTCTTTATTTTCTTGCCTGCCATATTTCTTTTTTTCAAGGCCGTTCTTGCCTTAGCTGCGTCTTGGACCTCTAGACAAGTAGGAGAACGGACGTTGACTGGTACGGTAATAGACAGTGGAGACGGTGTCACTCATGTCATCCCTGTGGTAAGGATATTTTAAAATTACTGAACAAAATAGCAGTTAACATCTAGCAAAGTTTAATTATATAGATTAATGCCACCTTTTAAAAAAACTTGAAATATTATATTTATTTACTAAAATTTGGTCATTGCTCAGCTATAGTTGTGTTTTGCTCACATTATTAGAATTTTATAAACAAATTCCAGTTTTGTTTTTTTTTGCTATAGGTTTGCCTGTAGTTAAAAATAATTAGAAAATTACTAGAAGTTTCCAGTTTGTAGTTAGGAAATGATGAATTACAGTATCTGGAATGGAAATGTGCCTTTCTTTTCTTAAACATGGAATTCAGTTTTCCAGTTTGGATTTATGTTAGCCAGTGAATGTGCTAAGTCGCTCAGTCATGTCCAACTCTTTGTGACCCCATGGACTGTAGCCTGCCAGACTCCTCTGTCCATGGGATTCTCCAGGCAAGAATACTGGAGTGGGTTGCCATTTCCTACTCCACAGCCAGTGAATAGTTTTTCTTACTCTTCTTAATTAACAGATTTCATACTTGTGTTAGCTTTCTACTAAAATGGCAGTTAGTTGAAAGCACATGACCATCAGTGACTTTTGGGAAATTACATTTTTTGAATTAAAAAGCTCAAGTTGTGATTGTGCTTTACATGGATTTAATCAAGCACAATTAAGAAAAATGCATCAGATTGGATTATTTGTGAGAGAAGGCATTTTTCTGCCAAAGACTTTCTACTTCTAATTTTTAATGACAAATTAAATTTTTTCATTGTGCCCAATAGATTCAGAATTATTACTTGAATTCATACTGATCTCTTTGGGTTGGTATATATAGAAATGTTTCTCTTTAAAAAAATTTTTATATTATATTGAATATCATGTAAAGAATGAAATTGTTTTGAACTTCTATTTCTTCATTATTCTTATTCCTCATTTTAATACACTGGGCAACCTCTGTTGACAGTTACATCCTCAGAGTGATTATTAGGTTCAGTTCAGTTCAGTCTCTCAGTCGTGTCCGACTCTTTGCAACCCCATGAATTGCAGCACACCAGGCCTCCCTGTCCATCACCAACTCCCGGAGTTCACTCAAACTCATGTCCATTGAGTCGGTGATGCCATCCAGCCGTCTCATCCTCTGCCTTAGGTTAGATGTCATAATTCACCCTCCTGATATCATAATAGTTTTAGTAATACTTGTCCTTTAAAAAAAAAAAATAGAAACTTTTTTGAGATGTAATTCACACGCCACACAATTCATTCGTTTATAGTGTACCATGCAGTGTTTTTTGTATATTCATAAAGTGCATCATTACCAGAGTCAATTAAAAAAAATTTTTATCACTCTAAAAAGAAACCTTATATCTTTTAGTATTCACTCTCCCCCTTTACCTTTAGCCCAGTCTACCTTTTCTGACTCTATAGTTTTGCTTGTTCTGGATATTTCATATAAACAGAGTCCTACACTCTTGGTGATTGTCCTTTCACATAGCCCAGTGTTGTCAAGGTTTATCCATGTTGTAGCATGTCTAGTACTTTACTTATTTTGCCAAATATCTTTTTATATGCCTATTCTACACTTTATTGTATTGTATTGGGGGATATTTTAATATCTTGGAAATTAGGGTTATATCTAATATTTTGATAGCTTTTTATAATTTAGTTGGCATATTTTTCTTAGTGCTACATATTCTTTTCCTTTTTTTTTTCCAGAATGGGAACAATAATAGCAACCTGTTTAATAGAACTGTTTTGAGGATTAAATAATGGATACATGTATGCTGCTTAGAGATACATAAAGATTCTTAAATTGTTCATTTAAAATTCTCATTTTAACCTCAAGATCTACGTTGTAGATTATATTATCCTTTAAGGACCTCAGTTTACTTACTTATAAAATGCACATGAGTTCCTTAACATCACCAAGTAGGTCATGGTGCTAGGATTTGAACTTGTTCTGCCTGACTGCAGCCTTTTCTTAATATCTACACAGTTAAGCAATAAGATCTTTATCCTTATAGTTAATATTGGAGTAGATAATTTACAAAAAGAAGCTACCAACTTGGAATAGTTTTATGAAGCATATTAAGAATTGGGTGTTCCTATTATTTTTTCCTGCATTCTTTTGAATTAATGGAATGTTTTTTATAATTTCATTTTGTCTTTTTTACTGACTTAGCTATGCTGTGTATTTCTTTGTTATTGTCATTTGATTTTGGTGAGTTTTGCTGTATGGTTTATAGTAAACATCTAACTTATCATAATCTAATAATAATACTCTACTTTTTCATAAATAACTGTGTTAATAAAATTTAATTTTGTTACATTATTTTTGTACTTCTGAGTTGTAGTAAATTTATGAATTCATTCTGTAAAATTAAATTATTTGGAAGTATTACAGTGCATGGACTATCTCAGACTTAAGTTGGTACCTACTTCATTATAAAAATGATAGAAAATATGTGTTAATGATTATTTCCTACAATGCAATTTAAATTTTTTGCTGAAATTATAGAAAATTTAAACAGTAATATCCTGTTTGAAGTCTGTTATCTAAAACCTTTAATACTTCTGAAATTCACTATTTCTTTGCTTTTGAGTCATTTCAGTCTTTGTTATAAACTCTTATCGGTGGGATAATAAATCTAACTTGCCATTCTCATTCATGGTGTCTGTACAGTATTGTAAATTCTGTGGTAAGTTAGCTGTAAAGAATACAGTTGAGGAATAAAGACTAGAAGAGTTTTCCTGGAATGAAGCAATACTTAAGGATACAAATGTAGTAATCTAAGAAATTGATCTTTAGTGATTAGTTTAGGTGATTCTTGAAAACACTGAAAGTAAATTTGACACTTTTTCCCCATCTAGGCTGAAGGGTATGTGATTGGCAGCTGTATTAAGCACATTCCCATCGCAGGACGAGATATAACATATTTTATTCAGCAATTGTTGAGAGACCGAGAAGTAGGAATTCCTCCAGAGCAGTCCTTGGAAACTGCTAAGGCAGTGAAGGTAAAAAATGATTCTGAGAATATAATTCAGTTAGAAATTAAAGTCATGTTTATAATATTAATAGGAAAAATTCTTAAGTCAAGAACAGTAGTTTAAAAAAAGCTTTTGTTACCCAGTTACAAACCACTATTCTTATTTATATTTTTTCTCTGTATTTCTTAGAGGAAATTTTGGGGGCTTAGCAAGTTGTTGCTCGTTCTCACCACATTTCACATTTGAGAGGACTAACATATAAGGACATTTATACAAACTGACTTCAACATAGTTACTGTCTTAAGTAAAATAAATGTAGCATGCCTTGGAGGTACTATGGGTTCTCTTCTGTCCCACTGTGGGAAAGGGAGTATCACAAAAAAGCAAGTCACACAAATTTTTTGGTTTCCCAGTGCATTTAAAAGTTATGGTTACACTACAGTCTATTAAGTGGCAATAGCATTATGTCTATAAAATGTACATACTTTAATTTGGAATCCTGTACTTTAATTAAAAAATAATTTTTGCTAACGCATGCTGTCATCTGATAATTCAGATGCCAGATATCTTCAGTTTGTAAAAAATACGCTATCGGCAAAGCACAGTAAAATGGGGTATGCCTGTTATTAGTTCACTTCAGAGTCCTCACATCTCAATTTTCACTGATTTATTTATTTCTGATTCTAACAGTTGTCTGTTAGAATAAAATTTTTGGTGTCATTGATTCATTGGGCTATAGGATAGATGCAATGGTAGGTTCAAATGATATGGCAGATAGAAGAAAAATGTGAAGGCTGTGTAAGGTATTTTAATAATTTGTAGGCTACACTAGGGCTTATGCAAAATACCAAAATATTTAGCATTGCTTTTTAAAATTTATCATTTGTCAACATTTCTAAAAAATTTCTTATATGTTTAAAATTTCGTATATGTTTTCGTATATGCTTTTCGTAAAAGCAAAACTTCCCAGGTAAAAATAATTCCATTGATTTGACAATCTTTGCATGATTATAGTGCATTAATGAAGCATAGTTGCTCTAATATATATGTTACAGGTGTACAGCATAGTGAGCCATAGCTTTTAAAGATCATAGTTCATTCAAAATATTGGCTATATTCCCCATGTTGTACAATACATCCTTGAAGTTTATTTTATACCTAATAATTTGTACCTCTTATTGTATTAATTTGTGTGGTTAAGTCAGGTATTTATTCTGCAATTCTTTTGTATTTTATGTTTTCTCTTTTCTAAAATATAAAGTCCTTTAATTATTGAAACAGTATAAAATTTTGTATGACATTAATGAGTGCTTTCATGAAGTAGCACTGAAATATTAGAAATCAACTCTTTGTTAAATCTTATTCTATTTGTATGTGAAGCCCAGGAGGTGAGCTGTTTATTTGTACTATACATATGATAACATCCTAACATAAAATTTTCTTCATCTTAGTCTCTGAATTTTATTTTCTGAAGATATTTTTTGATTTGATTTTAGTTTACTGAAAATAAATACCATTCTGTTTTGCTTTTCCTAAAACAAGAGGGAAAAATTACTCTTCGTTTTCTAGGAGCGCTATAGTTATGTCTGCCCAGACTTAGTAAAAGAATTTAACAAGTATGATACAGATGGATCAAAGTGGATTAAACAGTATACTGGAATCAATGCTATCTCAAAGAAAGAGTTTTCCATTGATGTTGGATATGAGAGATTCTTGGGACCTGAAATTTTTTTTCATCCAGAGGTAAGTCTTGTTTCTTTTTTTAAGATAGACTTGTTTTGAATTATTCCGCAGAAAATACCAGTCAATAGTATCAGAGAGAGTTAATCTCAGGAACTTTCTTTTGAATGCTAAAGTGCTATAGTGAGTAATCTTTACATCAATGTATGTTCTCATCAGCATTGTAAAGTGCTCCCATTTATATAGATTTTTGCCAGGTCATAGTATATGTTTGGCTTTACATTTTTGCTAATCTGATGGTTATGAAATGGTATATGTAATCATTATTTTAATTTTATTTCTTTTGAAATCTCTGATTTCAGTGTCTTTAATTTGAATCAGAGACCAGAATTTAATATTTCTATAAGTCCTTTATTTTTTAACTGAAAAGTTTCTTAATTTTTAATTGTGATATTTAAATCAGTAGTGGTCTAATCTCTATCATGTGTCCAACTTACTTTTCAGTTTGCTAACCCAGACTTTACCCAGCCTATCTCAGAAGTTGTAGATGAAGTAATTCAGAATTGTCCTATCGATGTCAGACGTCCTCTCTACAAGGTCAGTGTTTATAGCAAAATTGTATTCTAAGTCACACTTCTAAAAATGTCTTTATTTTCTCTCTGTTGGTGAATGTAGATTTAAAACCACATCTAAACTTCTCTTTATGTAAAAGTTCTATTTATTTATTTTTCTCTACTAATACAGAATATTGTCCTCTCTGGAGGTTCAACCATGTTCAGGGACTTTGGACGTCGTTTGCAAAGAGATTTGAAAAGAACTGTAGATGCCAGGCTGAAATTAAGTGAGGAATTGAGTGGTGGTAGATTGAAGGTAGGTTTTCTCAATTATTGGTGGAAAGGTTGAGGGTGCCTTGATTATTGTATTGGAAATGTAGAATGTCTGCCAGCTTTTCTTTGGAAGGTAAGAGGAGCCTGAGGTATCTAATGGAAAGTGGTTAATTTTATAGATTCATATCCATGATATTCTTGGTCATTCCATTCCTCTAGGATATAACCTATATTTCTGGAAAATACGACAGCCCACTGCAGTATTGTTGCCTGGAGAATTCCATGGACAGAGGAGCCTGGTGGGCTGTCGTGGGGTCGCAGAGTCAGCCGTGACTGAGTGACTAGCACTTTCACTTTTATAGCTGTGAGAGAGATTTTTTTAATGTTTATCTCACAAATAATTTACATATAGTAGATTTGTTGCATATTCCAGGAATAATATTCTTTATGAGTCTACAAAATATTAAATACCTTTTATAGCAGGACAACAAAGCAGAGTTGAAAGAGAGAGACTGTTGTGTGATTTCACCTGTTTTCACACACTGACTTTATCCTCTCCTATAGCAGCCTCATAGTGTGAAATGAGATTGGTGGTACAGGAAAATAACCTTTCAATTTCTGTCCTGTAATTTTGGGCTTGCTGTCAAAAAAAATCAAAATTAACTTCAAATTCTCAGATGACTGCTTTACATATTTGTAAGACAAATTTTCAGTAAATTTGTTTCATTTTCATTATGGGATATTGTGGGATATTGAAGCAAAACATTGATTCAGAAGATATGTTACTAAGTAAAGCACATTTATGCAGCTTGGAAAATTACCAAGAATGAGGGCTTCATCCGAGACTACCAGTCACCCAGAATTACTTGAAAGCAGTAGATACAACACTCTGCTTTACTGCTGTTTGAAGAATTGCATGATAGCTGACTACTTTCAGCCCCTAAATTTTGATTATCTTTAAACTATTCCTTGGAGTACAGTAAAAAGTGGTGGTTTAGTTTGTAATGACTCATTGCAGCTAAATAAAAATGTTAAAATATTTTTATGCTTCTTACACATTTCTAAATAAGAACTGATTTTTTTTTTTCCTCTCAGTGATATCAGCACTGTGCTAACATATCTAATAATATAGGAAAAATCATACATACTGGAGTACTCCACCTTCCCTTTTATTTTATTCAGTAGTTATTTTTATGGATCTTTATAACATCTTTATATATCTGTATTTAAATCTGGCTTTTTTTTCTGTCAATCCAATTTTAAATGACAGTCAAATAGCTTTTTTATAGTAACAAAAAGCCATATCTTTTTGTGATACATAAATTAAAAATTTTTTTTATTCCAAAATAATTTCATACTTTGAAACTGTTGGCAAATTCTAGTGGAATTCCTATATATTCGTCTCCTAGATTTCTAAATTTTAGCATATTTGCTTTATTTTTCTATTTTTATAAATATATGTATGTATACATGTATCTTCCTGAACTATTTGAGAGTGACTTGCAAATATAGCCTATTACCCCTAAACGTTAGTGTGTATTTCCTAAAAACAGGCCATTACAATTATCAAAATCAAAATATATATATAAAAATAATATATTTATATATATATATATATATATTTTTTTTTTTTTTTTTCTGGTCTAGGAGTCAGTCCAAGATCATATGTTTGAATTTGGTTTCATTTCCCTCTTATCTGGAAAAAGTACTCATTTTTTTTTTGTCTTTTATAATTTTAATATTTTTGAAGACAACAGGAAATTTATTTTGCAAGCTGTTTCTCAGTTTGGGTTTGTCTGATGTTTTCTTATGATTGGGTTCAGATAATGCATTTTTTGCAATAATAGTACAGAAGTGATATTGTATTCTTTTTACTGCATTGCATTGCCAGACGCATGATTTGTTTTATATGTTAACTTGGATCACCTGGTTAAGTGTGTCAGGTGTCTCTATTATAAAGTTATTATTTTTTCCTTTATATTTAATAAGAATCTTATAGGATGATACTTTCAGATTATGTATAACTGCCTTGTTTTTCATCAAAGTCTCAGCCACTGCTTATAACATCATATTTAGTTATTGCTGTGGTAGTTGCCAAGTGGTATTTTGCAAATTCCATTATTTGGAATTATGTTTTGGAATTCCAAATTCCAAAAACTAACACAATATTGTAAACCAACTGTACTTCAATTAAAAGAAACCAGGATTTGGACACTAGATATATATTCAGTTGTTACTGAGGGGTCAGTGCATCTAGGCCTTGTTGGCAGTCAGATGTAGTGTGTGTGTTTGTGTGTGTGTGTGTGTTTGTGTGTGTGTGTGTGCATATAAATCTAGTTCTCTGTTTAAACTAAAAACTACAGATTCATACTGATAATAGAAGTTCCAGAATACTGTAAGGTTCATTCTAGCCTTATACCTTCCTATATTTGTAATGCTCTTCTCTGATGGTGAGAAACCAGCCTTATGTTTGTTGTTTGCTCAGTCCTGGAATACATATGTAGTCATTTTAGAGTTATTGATCCATGCCACTGTGAGAAATAGACCGACTAATGAGAGTTCAGTGTTTGCTTAGTTTTTAGCTTAACCTTGAGGGCGTAGTCCTAATACTGTGTTCATGGGTTACCTGGATTAGTTCGTTTCCCTTACTTTACTGTGGTTATATTTTTTTTAAAAATAATAAAATTAGCTTAATTTGTTTCTGTTACATTGTTTTGCTCTATGTACACCCCCACCTCACATCTTTTTTGTTTGTTTATTTTTGAGTATGTACAACTAAGGTTAAATAATACAAGAATTGTTATATGAGTTTACCATTGAACTGATCTTACTACATCTTTTATAGCCAAAACCTATTGATGTACAAGTCATTACACATCACATGCAACGATACGCAGTTTGGTTTGGAGGATCTATGCTGGCTTCCACAGTAAGTGAAATGAAGCTTTAAAATTTGACCTTTTTGTTTTAAAGATAAAGTAATTTATCAACTTAAACAATTTAGAAGAACAAGAGAAATTTCTTAAATTTTTATGTAATATTGCACAGGAAAGTTTTAAAATTGAACACAAATAAACATAGTATTTTTGAAAAGTGGAATTTATTTGGACTTACTGGTTTTTTGGGGTTTTTTTTTGTTGTTGTTCTTGCTAGACATTTTTTGAGTGAGCAGTTCTTTTTAAAATTTATTTAACATATTTTTTTTTTGGATGTGCTGAATCTTCATTGCTGCACGTGGGCTTTTTCTAGTTTCAGCAACTGGAGGCTGTTCTTCATTGCAGTGTGCAGATTTCTCATTGTGGTAGCTTCTTTTGCTGCAGAGCACAGGCTTAACTCTGTAGTAATACAGGTATCAGAAGGTCATTGTTTTTTCTGTGCAAATATTTTAAAATATTAAGTTACCACATAAAAAGTATGATGTTCTAAACTTGAGTCAAGGGAATTAATAAGATACCTCTCCCAAACCAAAACATCTTAAAGTCCCTTTAAAAGATACTTTAAATTTTAACATCCTTCACCTCGTAAGTAGTGGTGCTCTATCCTGTAGTACCTGGAGAAGGAAACGGCAACCCACTCCAGTATCCTTGCCTGGAAAATCCATGGACAGAGGAGCCTCGTGGGCTGCAGTCCATGATGTCGCAAAGAGTTGTACACGACTGAGTGACTTAACTTTTTTAGCTTTATCCTATAGTACACAGTATAAAATAAAATGTAAGAACTTTTATTTGAATTATTGAAAACCATACAACCTTGGATTTCAATAAAAGCATTTAAAAATAAGAGGTAAAAGTTATTTTCTTCCTTAATTTGAATTGTCTTCATTTGTGCTGTCTCTATCACCTAGTTGAGTGTGTAACTTTCTCCTTGGAGAAATGAGGTAATAGACTATGGAATAGTCTGTCTATACCAGACCTTCAGTGAGGAAAGCAAGTTCATCTAGAAGTTTTTGGAGCATGACCTGGAATACATCATCTGTAACTTACATGAATGCTGCTGCTTTTCTTGATTCACTGTACAGTGTGGGAAAGCCACAACAGAATAGTTGGGCATTTGAGATTTAGCCTTCCATTCCATTCAATTTTTTCAAAATTGAAAAATTCCAGGAGAAACAAACGTTGAGGAGAGGGATTGGAGAGACTTTTGTCAAATGCTCCTTTTCAGTTTTGGTTATAGACTTGTAGCTGGTTTTGAGTCACAGTTGCTAGAATTTGAAAGCTTTGTTCAGCTACCATAAATGGACTGATAAACGTTTTGGATTTAAAGTGGTACATTTTTGACCTTTCCAAAAATCTGTTTTTATTTTCAGCCTGAGTTCTACCAAGTATGCCACACCAAAAAGGATTATGAAGAAATTGGACCTAGCATTTGTCGTCACAATCCAGTGTTTGGAGTCATGTCGTAAAATTGGCTTCATAGTTATTGGGGTTAGGGAGGTGGGGAAGAAATAGTCTTTCTGATTACCTGTTTTGTCTGGATGGCTGGTTTTGAACCTGACTTGAAATAATAAGACCAAACATTAATTATACAGGAATATTTTAATAAGTATATCAACATGCGAATGTAGAGGAGAGCCAAAATGATTAAGTGTTTTTCTTTAGATTGAATATTTGAATCTTACGTGTATCAAAAGAAGTGGGTTTTAGTTCTTTCTGTGCCCTGGTATTTTGTATATTATTGAATTATCCAAGATTTGATGGGATTTATCAGTATGTAGATAGCTCTATAATGCTTGAATTGTACACTTTGAAGTGTGTGCAATGCAAGAGCTTGTTTATATTTCATACTTTTTATACTTTGAGGAAAAAATGTCAAAGAAAAACTAGTATTTGAGGGTAAAAATAAAAAAGTGACCAAGTAAAGGATAAATACAAAAAATAGCCTGTGAGACTTGGCGTACACACACACTCATGGGATTCCAGTTATTATGAAGTGCTTCCACCCTCCTGTGCCCCCCAATGGTTTTCTTTGCAAGTGCTTTTGGAACTAAGAAGCTAGTGTCTTGGATTAACTGATGCCTGCTAGTGCTTTCTGATTACTTGCATTCTGTTTTCTCGCTTTAAAGGAAAAGTAAAGACAAGACTGTTGGACCAGTATTGCAGTTCTGTAGTGTCATTTCTTATTAAAAAATGAATAATTTGATTACCCAAATTGGTATATTTAAAGCCTAACACCATTCTAATAAAGGCACAAATTTCTTTTTAATACTTGTTTTAAGCTCTTTAATCTTTATAAGTTAACTAATAAATCTATTTTCTTCAAACCTCTGCAATAGTTCTTTAAAATCTCAACAGTTGGTTAGTGAGCTGACTTTTTTATGTGCTCTAAACAAATAATTGTGAACTTTTAATATGTTGAGTGCTTTCATTTTGATAACTGGATCTCCATTTGATATTTTCATTTGTATAACTCATTTGCAGTCCAGAAATTTTTTTAGTGCCAGTCCCTGACATATCATGGAAAGTTAATTTTCATTACATTTTAAAATAATCTGGATCATGAAGAACAAGTGATGAAAATAAATTAAAACTGAATTACCTTTTCTAATGTTTTTTTTTTTTTTAGAAGCAGTGTCGTTCTACTTTGTGTTTATATATTTATATGCTTTTTATTTCTGTTGAAATAGTAGAATTCATTGAAATCTCTCTATATATGTGGTAGAAAATTTCTTGTGAACTTGAAATTTTGCCAGTTATTTATAGAAGACTAAAATGAGAGATGTTTTATAGGCTTTTAGAACTTAAGCAGTAATACCAGTGAACACTTGAACTTCATTAACCATGAAAAACCACACAGGATTAATATTAATATATACTTCTGTCCAAAAATCTAAGAACAGTTAAAGTGTTTTTGTCTTTAATATAGATTTGAGGAGTAAACTTTAGTTTTTATTTAGAGTGAATATGGATGTTTAAAATTATATTAATCATTTATGTGAATCTTAATTCTTTTGAGTGTGGCAGTCAGGAACATACTGTATGTTGTAAAATGGTAATCCTGTCAGGATCAAAGATCTTGTTTTATTTGAAAAAGTATTTCATGAACATTGTTAAAAAAAAAAAAAAACTGTTCAAGTAGTACCAAAGAGTACATAATGAAAGATTTCTTTCCTACCCTAGCCTCATTTTTTCTCATCATTACACTCTTAGAATGTCTTTTATGTCCTTGTAATTTTCTGTGCATATAGGAATGAATATAGCTCCCTTGTTTTACAGAAATAAGAGCTTACTATATATACTGTTCTGCACTTTGCTTTTTCAAAGATCTTTTGATACAGAACTAAATTAATAAGCCTTAAAGATTTTATCCACCTGGCCCAAAACAGTATTATTATTAGTATTGTCATAACTGTCTTTTCCATCTGAGATGATTGAATAGTAAATAAATAAACTTGAGGGTCAGAAATTTTGTTTTAAGCTTAAACTTACTTGGGGAAACAAGAAGTCTCTAGCCTTTCCTGTATGTTTCCTGGTATATAATATGATAGAAACAGTGGTCTTACGTCCTTTACATCTCTCCTGTCATTGTATATCATTAATTTATTGCACCCTTGGTTGTATATGTATAGAGGTTGGCCAAGGTGATTAAAACCTATAACACCAGTATAAGAGACTGCATAAGCATGTTACATTGGAAAAACACCAGACTGAAGCCTAAAGCCAATTGTTGAAATTTTTATTCTAGTTCTACAGATTGATAATACAAGTCCTTCAACTTTTATTATTGTTGTTATTGTTAAAACATGAAAAAAAAATTTATATAATCATGGACATATTGTTTGAACTTGCTTGACTTTAATTCAATTTATATATAAGATAGTAGTGTTATCTGGGAGCTTCCCTGGTAGCTCAGCTGGTAAAGAATCGCCTACATGCAGGAGACCCTGGTTTGATTCCTGGGCCAGGAAGATCCCCTGGAGAGGGGATAGGCTATCCACTCCAGTATTCTTGGGCTTCCCTGGTGGCTCAGATAGTAAAGAATCCCCCCACAATGCGCGAGAGCTGGGTTGGAAAGATCTCCTGGAAGAAGGCATGACAACCCACTCCAGTATTCTTGCCTGGAGAATCCCCATGGACAGAGGAACCTGGCAGGCTGCAGTCCACGGGGTTGCAAAGAGTTGGACACAATTGAGCGACTAAGCATGTCACAGCACAGTGTTACCTGGATTAACAATGCAGTTTTTATGAGTTGTGAGACTAATCTGTTTGTGGTAGTAAAGATGTTTTTAAAGGTCTCTTTTTTGATAGGCAGGACTTTTAATCAATTGGAAATACTAACAGACAGAAATAAAATAGATGATGGCTCTCTCTAATATGATGTTTACTCTTTGGTAAGTACAGCTTACCCTTAAAATCTCTAAAAGATGTATACTGCAAGTAATCATCCTGTTCTGATTGATCTTCCTTTTTGATAAGAGATAAGGCAGTTAATATATTCAGGTCCCTTAATATACATTTTTTGGTTTGTTTTCAAAGCTACTTTAAAAAATGGAAATAAATTGTTCTTGCAGTTTCTAGAAATACCTTCAGAAATAAAATGAACTGTGTGGATAATAGGCTATTATGTTCTCTATTCTTTACTTAATTTCTAGAGAAGTCCTAGAGAATATGTCTATATGAATAAAAACTTTCAGATAACCCTAAAGGTGGTACTAGAGTACTTGTAACAATGTTGAGGAAATTATTTGTAATGTAAAAGCTTATTTGTGTCATTGTAAAGAGTGCTGTTATAAATACTGGACTTTCTGTCACTAGTGAAATCCAGTGAATTTGTGATTTTCTTACCATCCCATCTCTGACTCTTGTGACCCCGTACTCCCTGATATTTTGTAATTCATCATCAGTAAGCTTGAGTACCTTGGATAGCCCTTGGCAGTCTCTTCTTTAACTGTTAACACCAAGAATCTCAGCTTCGGTTAACAGGGACTAAATATATTAGCTAACATACAAACCAAAATATGTGCCAACTCTAGGAGTGAAGCATTCTCTCATTCATATTGGAATCCTGTCTTTTAGAATATGTTTCTGTGTAATAACACTTACTCTATATAGTTGGCCTGGGGCAGAGTTGTTATTGAGAGTTTATAAGGAACTTTCACAGCAAATTCAGAAAATAAAAATTTATTTTTATAATTAGTTCCATATCACATCTAAGCTAACCTTAAGCAACAATATTTAGATCTGCTTGTGAGTATGAAAAGTTTTTAGACATTAGTGGAAACGGATTTCTGCGACTCATTGTTAATAACACCACAGTACTATATAAATGTTCATCTCTCTTCCACATTTTCCCCCAGCATTCCAGAGTTTTCTTTATAACCTGCTTGGTCTTGGTAGAACCTTAACAAAAACAAGTTAAAATCTATGGTTGTCTTTGATATTGTCTATGCCATAACCCAGTTTAACTGATACATTTTTAACTTGGAGCTGAAAGGAAATAACACCTATTTGAATTTAGAATTACTTTAACATTGTTCCAGTGTCACAGGCACAGTAAAAAAAAACAAAAAAACAAAAATAGAAATGAATGATTTAGAAAAAGTGGCAATTGGGGGAAAAAAACCTGAAAGAAGAAAATAAGGAAATTAAAAATGGAAGAAGAAAAGTATTCTTTATTTTGATTTAGCAAATTATTATTCTTATACTGTTTTCCAGTGTTTCTTCACTTTTGGTGATTTTTATGTATTACATTTAAAGCTAAGATGCTGAGTCAAAATAGTTTTAGTTTTATTCAGACACTACAACTCATTTATACTCTATGTAGTGCATCAAATCTGGGGCCTCTAATCTCACGGGCACTTCCTGACTACATACTGTGATTCAGGCACTGCATGAGGGTGAATAGAACATCTGCCCTGAGCTCAGAGGCTAATGTATTAGTAAAGATGCTCTCAGAGGAGTGAGGAATATTTTGCCCTGAGTTTTGCAAAACATCATGTTAACTTAGAATTTCTTTTCGTAAAGATGGTGGTGGTGGTAGTGGGTTTTAGGGAGAAAACTCAGGTGAAGTGGAAAATACATACACAATATAAGTGTGCTAAGTCACTTCAGTCCTATCCGACTCTTTGTGATCCTATGGATTGTAACCCACCAGGCTTCTCCATCCTTGGGACTCTCCAGGCAAGAATACTAGAGCTGGTTGCCATTTACTTCTCCAGAGGATCTTCCTCACCCAGGGATCAAACCTGTGTCTTAGTCTCTTGCATTGGCAGGAAGGTTCTTTACCAATAACCCCACCTGGGAAGCCCAATATAAGTGCGGCTGTGGTTTAAAATTAGCTTCCCTGATGGCTCAGAAGGGAAACAATCTGCCTTCAATGCAGGAGACCCAATTTGATCCCTGGAATGAGAAGATCCCCTGGAGAAGGGAATGGCTGGCTACCCACTCCAGTATCCTAGCCTGGAGAATTTGTGGACAGAGAAGCCTGGTGGGCTACAGTCCATGGGGTCACAAAGAGTAGGACACTACTGAGTGACTAACACTTTCAACACTTTATGGTTTAAAATTAGTATTTTATGTGTGCCTGAGATTCTTAAAATACTGATAAATGGTACCCAACAATAGTTGACAAAAGTGAAATCTCAAAGTAGGGTTTGTCTTATCCATATACTCTTTCTAGGGCCTTACAGTATTGTCTGGCACAGTGTGGTGGTTAGGTGGCTGTGTCTGATAGATGAATGAATAAAAGCCATTTTTCACTTTGAAATTAACAGTTTGAGTTACTTGAGTATATAGCTTTTTTCCTTAAAAAAATCTGTATCAGAAAACTTAAGACTCAATTATTAATGTTTTTTAATGCCAGTAGTTTTTGCCTTAAAAATAAAACAGTGATACTTTACATAAAACAGTGGGGAATTATTTAAGTGATCAAATTTTCTGAAGTAGATCTTCAGTAGTTCCTTAACTAGGTCTTTGATCATTTTGAAATCTCTGATGTAAATGACCATGTCTCTGAAAATCATTGCATTGTACAAGGCTAATTGAAATGCCCTGAAATGTTTTGTAACATTCAATATCAACAGTAAAAAAAACTACTGATTTCTAGCTCTGGTTTTTATTGATCAGTTATGATTGTTTTGTTCAAATTTCATTTTAAACCAATTGATTTAGAGGTGATGACTTCAAAATTTTCTCCATTTTCAATTAATAAGTCAGTGGTATGGTAGGCTGTTAATCTCTTGGAGGTTTATTAGAAAGTTAATACTGGAATTAGAACCACACAGTCTTTCTCTTATTGGCCATACATGGTATCATTCCCAAACAAATTCTTAAGAATCCATTGTTTAGAAGGCTGGGCAGTAAAAAAATCTGAGACTTGTTTTTGGTGCCATGATGCTTAGCTGAGATGTTACATATATTCATGAGATGATGGAAGTACTTCACAGAGAAGTACTTCACTTTGTATTGAAATACTACTGGTCTTTCCTGAGATCCTGAAAGAAGAATAAGATTTTGGTAGTTGGAGAGTAGATGGGGAAGATGTTTTTAGTTATAGAAGAAACAGCCTGTGAAACGATTAGTAGTTGGGCAGAGAGTGTGCAAGTGATTGTAGACAAGTTTGAAGAGTGGGGCATAAGATGAGAAGGTGTCTCCTTCAAACACTGACTGACTTAAAAGTGGATGCAGTTAAGGTTGATATCACACCCAAATTGACATCAGTATCACTGGGGAATTTTCAGAGTTTGGTCTACTTAAACTCACTTTATAGATGAGGAAACACATTGTGTGAGACCACTTTAATAGTCGCAGAATAGGACTTGTTGGGAATGATATTTGTTTATATTGAATAGCATATGATTTTGTTTTCCAAAATTTATTTGGCAACATTGCTTAGCCTCTCAGACTCATCATTCTCTTGGGAGAGCTCATACCAGCATTCTTATGCTAGATGCTGTTTATAAGAGGAAGGTGTTAAATGACTTAATGTCTACCAAGTCGTGCATGATGCCCATAGTTACCAGGCCAGAGGGCTGAATGAATAGCAAGAGCCTAAAACTCAGGATGTCTATTTGAGACTGAATTAGATGTTAAGAGGCAATGGTCTTTAAAAAGAAAGTAAAGGACACCTCATATACAGAACAAGCTTTGGAATCTTAAACTGTCCCAATATAGGTGAAATGGCATATTTGAGCTCTTACACATTTTAGCCATGTATCTCTAAAATGCTAAATTTATGTACCATATTTCGGGTCTCACTAATACTGAAATTTAAATTTGTCAATGGCATAACTGTTTTTTTATTAATTAGTACCTGAACTGGTTTTAGAAACAGAGAAAGCATTTTTAGACTACAAATAAAAAGTGAAGTTTATGATAATGTTAGGAAGTTATCATGGCATGTGGGAAGTGCTCAGATATTTCTTGGAAAAAAGATCTGGTTCAAAAAGGACTTGTGGAAATGATATTTCTGATCTTGTCACTGTTTTGATCCAGTAATTTAAAAGAATACTTACAATGCAGGCAGGGGGATATCTGTTTTAAAAATAGGTCACAAATTTGGCACAAATTAAAAATTTACATATACATTTACAGCTGTCTTTAAAATTCATCTTTTGTAAGATGGTTCATTGAAAAAGTAGTTCAACACTTTATGTATATATTTTAATAACTTCAAGGATTTGCTAATGATTCCACATTTGGATTGCATTTGAGTTGTATGTCTGAATTCATCTGTCATAGATATATCTAAAAAAATACATATATGGTTATTTGATCTGAACAGTACTATTTTCCTACCTAATTTTCTTTTCCACCTTTATAAAATGGAAGTAACAACTCTGGACATTATTTCTTAGGGCATTGGAAGAATGAATTAAATGGTTTTAAGTACTTTTTCCCCAAGGAGAAAGATATGACTTCTTAAACCCCACGTAGGAGACTACACTTAATCTTTAGCATTTTTATATTATTGAAATTGAAGGTACTACTTGTTTTTACCTATTTCACAAAGAAGACACGTGACTTAAAAGACATTTAACAGATGGAAGGAGTGGCAGAGGTAGCTTTTGAGTTTAGTCTTTGAATCCATCCACTAGATGTCTCTCTCTTCTCCATTAATGAATATATTTCATTTAGATTTGCTGCTGTCAAGAGCAGTTTGGATCTGAGTTATACCAAAAACATTCACTTTCCCATTTAAAGGATGCCATTTTCAGCATGGCTTTTAAAAATGAAATATTCCTTAGGCTGTTTCATCGTTCAGAGTGTGATTTATTCTGCAGTATTTGTTTGGAACATTCTGTATACTAAGTACTGTTCAAGATGCAGGGACTATAATAGCAAAACAGAAGTGGTATTTGCTACCTGAGACTCTTCTTTAAGGTTAGGCTTTGTTCAATTTCTCTTTAGTGATGTAGATCATTGGAGAAATGCCAAGTTAATTGCAAAGTCAAAGAAGTCTAAGATTCGTTACATCTCATGTTACAAAGACATGATTTGTTAATTGTCTTGAATACATGCAGACTTGAGACACCCACCAACTTAAGCTTTTTAAGGTTAATATATAAAGGGTAAATTAAGGTTTCTTAGAAAAAAAAATTAAAAATTACCTCCATTTAGCAATATGTGATCAAGAGCTCCTTGCGGTGGGGTATTTTATCCATCAAACTGAACGTTGGGTGAAACAGCATGAATTGGTTTGGCCCATTGCTCTTCCTGTTTTAGTCTGATCTGAGGTACTGTGCTTTGGCCTCAGGATTGTGATTTCAGTTTTATATTCCAGAATATATTCAAGGTATGTATACCCTTTTCTGGACATTGGTTAGTCCTTTGCAACAGAAAATCTCAACTTTTTTTTTTTTTAACTGACATCATAAAATTACAAGAACTGGGAATTTATGGTGTTCTGAGACCAGGGGCTGTGTGCTCTGTGTCACCTACATTCTTGGCAAGATCATTTCCCATTCCCCAGCAGCTTTCCTTCTTGGGCCCTTTATATTCTCAAAATGAGCACCAATAGCAAAAGGAGATGATTAAAGTTCCTTCAGTATTAATAAGTGGCCTTGAGCCTTAGTAGCAAAGAAATGAACTGAAGTTATACTTTATCAAAGAAGTAAGCATTTTTATTTCCTTATATCCTGTTAGGTTTTCTACCAGCGCTTCCTCATAAAATGTGCAAGGTGAACTCCAGTGGCACAAGCCTAAAGCTAACTCTTAAAAGAATGCTTTATTGTGAGTTTGAGGGATGGCAGTTGAGATTGAGATAGAGCTACCTGAAGTTTAATGCAAATTTTTGTGAAGTGGAATAAATGCCTGTGTATTGTCTTGACAATACATAGATATTAGGATTTTAAATGACCTTGAGATAACTCTGGAGAAAGAACTTGCACATTGAACCAGGCAGGAGACCCCTGGCTCTGTGACACAGCTGCAGTAATACATGTCTCTTGTCACTCCCAATTTCAAGAAGGGGCTCTACAAATTGACTGAAAATCTTTTATGGGGAGATGCCTTGCTGACGTCTGTCACCACTTCTGCCTCTGAACATTTGTCTGTTCTGAGATCTGGGCCAGTTGCCCTAGCTGGTCAACAGGGCATGGTAGAACATCAGTACTGTGCTTAGTCACTCAGTCATGTCCAACTTTGCAATTGCATGGACTGTAGCCCACCAGACAACTTTGTCTATGGGAATTCTCAAGGCAAGAATGCTGTAGGGGATTTCCATGCCCTCCTCCAGGGGGTCTTCCCCATCCAGGGATTGAGTCCAGGTCTCCCGCATTACAGGTAGATTCTTTACCATCTGAACCACCAGGAAACCCCAGAACATCAGTAAGGAAGTCTTGTGTTCACCACATTGTAGTACATTTACCTTAGAATTATTAAACTCAGAAATTCTAGTGCCATGTCTTTTTATGTATGCAGACAGCGTGTCTTGTGAACTACAGCTTTTTGTACTGTCTGTCTGTTGGTTTACACCCACCACACCAATTTACAGACATGCCCTACCAGTGTGTTAACATCTCATGATGCAGTGAGTGGAAAGTGTTCTTAACACACAAAAACCCTTAAGAGTGACTTTTAAAATAGTTTGGTGGTGGTTTCAGGGACTTTGAAGAGCTCCAGCACCATAGTGCTTTATATCAGCACAGAAAGAATTCAGCAAGAGGCAAAGCGATAGGTAAGAAATGATGTATTAGAATAGGGCACTTCTAAGGCTTACAAGTGGGTGGGTGAGAGGATGCTGTGCTCCAAGAACTTACTGGGCTACAGTTTTACAATCAAAGGAAAAGTGGGGAGGGGGAGAAAAACAAATTTTTTGGTGTAGATATCCTTCCATCATCGGTTCCTCCTGCAGGTTGAGCCAGGAAGTTTTCTTGTCCCTACATGGTCAAGCTAAGACCACAAATTATTGTTTTTTATGTGTGCAGAGAGCATTTCCTAGGCACCATTAACTTACTAAGCCCACTGGGCAGGATGTGGGGTTCATGCCACCATTGTGTTATTTTTTGGGGCATGTTTTGTGCTTCATGGTTTTGCTGCTAAGCAAGCCTGCTTGGTTTTGTGGTTAAGCAAACCTACTTTGTTGAGTAATCGGTAATGTATAGGAGTTTCCCATATATAATATATGTAGTCCTATATATATAGCAGACTGTGCTGGGTCTTCATTGCTGCATGTGGGCTTTCTCTAGCAATGGCCAGTGAGGGCTACTTTGTCGCGGTACGCGAGCTCATTGCGGTGGCTTCTCTTCTGGAGCCAGGCTCTATCTGTGAGGGCTTCAGGGTTGCAGCACATGGACTCAGTAGTTGCAGAGTGCAGGCTTAATTGTTTTGAAGCATGTAGACTCTTCCTGGACCGGGGGTCAAACCCATGTCCCCTGCAGTGGCAGGAGAATTCTTATCCACTGTACCACCAGGGAAGTCCTCCTGTATTTTTTTACTTAACAATCCCTTAGTGGGTTTAACCATTTATTCACCTACTTTGTCCCTTTACTCTGTCCCTATCACATTGGGGTAAGAACAGGTTTCCACTCCATGAGGTCTTATTATATTCTCTATAATGGGTGTGATTATCTAATGATGACACATTGGAGCTAAGATGATGTTATATACATCATTTGAGCAATAAAAACTTAATAGGCTATGCCTTTTCAAGCAATTAATGTGTGTCTAGGGTAGGATAAGATAGGAAGAAAAGGCTGATTACTGTCCCCATTCATAAAAAGAGCAAAATCTAAAAGTTGCAGGTTGAAAGTATCACCTTATTTGTGTGAGCAGGGTTTACACAGAAGGCTAACCCGATTCATAGCTGCCCATTTCCTTTGAGAGTTCTTTTTGTACGTGCAGCTTTGCTGAATGGATTCCTGTTGAAATCCTGTTAAATCACTGTTCCTTCCACCTGAGGAAGACTGGCCTGCCTTCACTTTTGAAAGTGGGGAGGTCTTTTGTTGTAGCTTCGTAATCTACTGCTTGAATCAGCCTCATCTTAGTTTTGGTTGGGCGTGATGTGCCATTTTTGCTGAACTTGAAATATTGCTATTCCTTGGTAATCAAATTCAGTCCAAAAAAATATGTTTGAGCATTCATCACATAGGAGGCACTGTGCTAGACAGTGGGGACACAGAGCACTTTGTATGTGTAACTTAACTTGGAGACAGCCCTGAACTAATGTTACTAAGCAGAGGCAGGACACTGCATTGCCCTTCATGAGACACAGATAGTTAACAGGAAACAGTGTTTCTCCCATGGATATGCTGCAACTGTAATATAACAATCTCCTTAAAGTGTCTACTGCTTTTTTGCTCATTGAGAAACTTTGTTTTCTAAGTCTTATAGACCATCAGAAATTTTGTTACTTAAAATTTGTCAGTAAGATGAAATATTCCACTTTTTTGTCATTTACTTTAATACAAGTTGCCCTGGCTTCCAGATGAGGGGCAGAGCTTCAAATAAGGGTTTGGGAACATGTCATGGCACATGTCAACTCTAGTTCCCAAGGATACAGAACCCTGTACCCAGTTGGTAGTCCAGACCTTATGTTCAGCCCTTTACGGAGCCTTGCCTTGCTCTGAGCCTATCACAAGGTTGATTTATTGAAATTTCACCCTTTCCCCAGAATTTGTAATTTCCACATTTCCTTCATGTGCAGGTATTTTTACAGTAATGGGTATTGTCAGACTGGTGACTTGGTCAGTTTATTGGTATGCTCCTGGAAGTCTTAACGGTGATTGGGCTAGGACAGAAATCTATTCCAAGTATAAAACACAAAAGGACAGAGAATCTGATTTTAACTGAGGATTCAGGATTGCTTCAAGAAGGCAGCTGAATTATTAATTTATTAGGTGTTGTCACCTTTTAAACAGTTTGGTATTACAGATATGAGACCAAGTAAACTGAAGTGATTTTTCCACTTTGACAGTTCTCAATTTAGCATTAAATATATGTATATGTAATGCATTTACATACTATATGCACTAATATATACCTGTATCCTGTGTTTTCACTTTTAGTAGTTTTATATATAGATAGATAACTTCTCTTCCACAAAGTAATACCTCTTCATGGAGGGTGGAGTTTGTGCTTAAAATTCCATGTGATTTTTTTCCAGTGTCTTGACCAGCGTTGTGCATATAGTAGGTGTTCAATAAACACTTTCCAAGACAAATATCGTATGATATGGCTTATATGCAGAATCTTAAAAAAGTGATACAGTAGAACTTACAAAACAGAAACAGACTCACAGACTTAGAAAAGAAACTAATGATTACCAAAGGGGAAAGGTGGCAGGGGAGGAATGAATTGGGAGTTTGAGACTGACATATATACGCTATATTTAAAACAGGTAGTCAGCAAGGACCTACTGAATAGCACACAGAACTCTACTCAGTATTCTAAAACAACTTAAATGGGAAACAAATTAGAAAAAGAATAGATGTATGTATATGCATAGCTAAATCACTTTGTGGTACACCTAAAACTAACACAACATTGTTATCCAACTGAACTCCAGTATAAGGTAAAAATTAAATAATAAAACATTTAAAAGATAAACACTTTACACCTTGAATCAAAGAAGTTTCACATCTTCGCTATTTCCTTGAGACTTTCCCCAAATTTGAAACCTAAGGTATTGTGGCATCCTCCTCTTCCTCACATTTCTGTCTCTGTATAAAGTACAAGTTACCCTGATAGTGAGGCGCTGTGCAGTTGAAGCTTTTTGTAGCTCCATCTGTCTAAATGTCAGTGAATAGATGTATTTGTCATAATGTGTGGTAAGTGCAAATAAGCCCCCTGTTAGTAGTATCACTAGAGATAAAATCGATACACAGGAACTCAGAGGTGATAAGCTGTCAGATTGCCCTCTAAGGAAATACAGAATGTCATTTGTAGCTGAAAATGTGCAGAAGTAAATGCACAATTTCTCACTCCAACCTGATTTGTTTTTCAAACCTCTGTGTATTTACTTTTGTTCATTCACCACTTTGGTTGAAATAAACTTTTAATTAAAAACAGCTCAGGAAAACTACTGACGGCATTAATAGATCTCAACACAGCAGCAGCAGCACAACAGTCTGAATTCACTGACTTGCCTTCCAGGCGGGCCTTGCCCTTTCTGTAGAGGCTGGTGGAGAAGCTGAAGTCTCTGGCTCTTAGTGGCTGCTGGGGGATCTATGTCCTTGATCTACTTATACCTAAAGTAACACTTTTCCTTGAAACTTGGCTATTCAAGGATTCATAAAACCAGCAGAAGTAGGAAATAATAAACCTTTTGAGTAACCAGAAAGGATTGGGTAAAAGCCCACATTCTGACCCCTTGCTCTTTCCTCATGGTTGTGCCCTAAAATTCATGCTTACCTGACACATGGTTCTGAAAGCTCTCTGTTCTAGTGTTTCGTCCCTAATGAGTGTTAATATATTAGATTTTGAGTTAGTGTTTCTGTCCCCACCCTCCTCTGGACTTAACTAGGTTGTTTGGTGAAGCCTGATCACTTCAGTGATGTACACCTGGAGTGGTTTTATGTTTTCCCACTGAAGGCAGGTGAAGGAACCAGGAGGGAGTCTGTCCCAGTGTTTGCTGTTGCACTCATTGGTGTAATGCACTGCGTATGTGAAAAATAATGAAGATTCCCAGTCATGATCCTAAGCTGCTTTGGTTTTGATAATTTTTCCACAGAAAGATTCAATTCTGTTCAGTAAGTATTAAAAAGTAGTTGAAAAGGGAAAGTGTAAAAGATAATGTTTAAAGGATTTTTTGCTACCTGAAAAATGAGGCTGACAAGTAGTTGAAAATATAACTACTGAGAATTCCTTGGCAGCTCAGTGATTAGGACTTTGTGCTTTCACTGCCCAGGGGATGGGTTCAATCCCTAGTTGGGGAACTAAGATCCCACAAGCTGTGAGACATGGCCAAATTAAAAAACAAGACGGGGCTTCCCTGGTGGCTCAATGGTAAGGAATCTGTCTGCCAATGCAGAAAACATGGGTTTGATCCCTGGTCTGGGAAGATCCCACATGCTGTGGAACACTGAAGCCCATGTGCTACAACTATTGAGCCTGTGCTCTGGAGCCCAGGAACTGCAACTACTGAGCCCACCTGCCACAATTACTAAAGCCCGAGTGCCCTGGAGCCCATGCTCTGCAACAAGAGAAGCCACTGCAATGAGGAATAGCCCCTGCTTCGCACAACCAGAGAAAAGCTCCCTCGGCAATGAAGATCCAGCACAGCCAAAAATAGTTAGAAAAAAATTTTTAAAGACAAAAACTAGTATCTGTTGAGCACCAACTCTGTGCTAGGCAGTGTTTTGGATTGTCGCTGTTTAGTCGCTCAGTCACATCCAACTCTTTGTGACCCCACGGACTGCAGCACAATAGGCTTCCCTGTCCTTCACTATCTCCTGGAGTTTGCTCAAACTCATGTCCATTGAGTTGGTGATGCCATCGAAACATTTCACCCTCTGTCGTCCCCTTCTCCTGCCCTCAGTCTTTTCCAGCATCCGAGTATTTTCCAGTGAGTTGGCTCTTTGAATCAAGTGGCTGGAGCTTCAGCTTCAGCATCAGCCCTTCCAATGAGTATTCAGGGTTGATATTTCCTTTAGGATTGGCTGATTTGATCTCCCTGCAATCCAAGGGACTCAAAGAGTCTTCTCCAGCGTTTTGGATACTTGACACTTAATACTCACAGTCACTCCATGATTTGGGCGTCACTAACTCCAATTACAGAGAAGAAAAATGAAGCTTAGCAAGGAGGAAAGACTTGACCAAGGCAGGCTCCATTTGGATACAATAACAGAAAATCAAATTCAAATAGATTAAATAAATAAGAATATCACCTTGTGTGGAAGCAATCGACAGGTAAGTAGCTCCAGGAGTGATTAACCTGATAGTCCACTGGCATCATCCAGAACCCCATTTCCCCCCTCTTTCTGTTGTGCCATTCTCAGCATGAACTGTGTTTGGGTTCTCTTCCTGTGGTTGACAGTGAATAGTTGCTGTTTCAGGCCTCTTATCCAGACACCATCGTATCCAGCAGCAGCAGAGACAGCTCATCCTGGATCGTCGTTTTTTAAGAAAAAGGGCAATTTCCTACATACCTCCCAGAAGAGTTCTTACGTGTTCCATGGTCAGCATGTGTCCATGCTGAGTGGATTTCAGTGTTTGACTTAGTGAGAGCAAGTGGAAGAGTGTGTCTCCCTGAGACAAATCAGGCGTGTGCACATCTCAGATTGCTGGATACACAGTCAACAATGTCTGTTCCCTAGGAGCAGAGCAGGGGCCTATCCAAAGCCTGTGCTTGCCTCACGTATTCCTGAAACTCACATGTGCATAAATGCTTCCTGTGTATGGCTCTTATGAAAAATGTGACTGGAGCAGATCCCAGTGTTTAAGAGATTTACACTTGTAATTACATTTGGGTTAGATAAGTATTAACATTTGTTCACTTTCTCTGAACATTGGCCAAATGGTGTGTGGAGCAACTGTGGTATTGAAGAGTGTGACTTCCTGGAAACAAGACAACGTAACTCCTTTGACTGGTTTTAACAGTCTCTTCTTACAGAACATCCCTCTCACTGTCTCCTTAGTGAGGAGTAGCTATGGGCTCACGAGTTTGAGAAGGCAGATTGAGGAGGCCCTTGAATATCATTCAGGCCAAGGGATGCTTTTCTGTAAGGAACCTGGAGTCACTGAAGACTAGCCAGAAAAAGACATGCATATATGCTAAGTCGCTTCAGTCGTGTCCGACTCTGTGTGACCCTATGGACTATAGACTGCCAGGCTCCTTTGTCCATGGGATTCTCTGTGTAAGAATACTGAAGTGGGTTGCCATTTCCTCCTCCAGGGGTTCTTCTCAACCCAGGGATCAAGCCTGTGTGTCCTGCATTGGCAGGCAGATTTTTTTACCATTGACCCACCTGGAAAGCCCATACTTGTTCTAGAATTTCATATAAATAGAATCCTTCAGCTTTCACTCAGCACTCTATATGTGAGACCCCTCCACAGTGTCGTGTGTATCAGCATTCACTTTTGGTGCTTAGTGTTACTTTTGTGTTGTTGAATAGCATTCCACCTCTTTGTTTTGTAAGTTGTTCCCTGCCTCTCCTCCTCTTTCCTTGGAAGCAGCTCCTTCTTGAAGCCCTTGTTCCCTTAAAAAGCATTAAGTGTGCTTTCTCCAATAAAAGCCAGAAAGATTTTTATTAGAGGCAAGGATGTACAAAGTGTTTGTCTTCATGGAATAGAAGAGGGAAATGGCAACATAAAAACATACAAGTTAATCAATAAATTAGGCTACCACTTAATTCTCCAGTAAAGAGCCAGTTCAGCCTTAAGTTAGAGTGGAGACTGGGAACAAGCTCAAGGGAGTGGTTATGAAAGCTGGTGCAGAGCAGGTGTCAGTGGAGCTCAGTGCATCATTAGATCAGGCAGAGGTGGAGGAAGGACCATGCTGAGTAGTGTAGCCTGGGTGGTGTTGGAGATGACTGGGTTGGGGGTGAGGAGGCAGGGTGAGAGGGTGGATTTGGACTCAGATTCCTAGGAGAGGACTTTTCCTTGTACAGTGGTACAATGGATAAGAATTCACCTGCTAATGCAGGGGACATGAATTCGATCCCTGATCCAGGAAGATCCCACATGCCATGGAGCAGCTGAGCCTGTGCACCACAACTACTGAACCTGAGTTCTAGAGCCAGTGGGCTGCAACTATGGAAGCCCACGTGCCATGGGCCTAGAGCCCATGCTCTGCAGCAAGAGAAGCAACCACAATGAGAAGCCTGCACGCCGCAACTAGAGAAAGCCTATGTGCAGCAAGGAAGACCCAGCACAGCCAAAATTAAATAAAAGGAATTAAAAAAAAAATGTTCCCAGAAGAGGTAAGAGCTAGTAGGATGGGAAGAAAGAGGGGTCAGGTTAAGCCTGGAGAAGAATGATGGCTGGGTCCTCTTCTTGGAAAGCAACAAAGCAGGAGAGGATGAGTGACATATTCCCAAGTACGGATGGTGCAGCCCCAGCTCCAATGCCTGTCCTCAGCATGACATGGCTCCTTGAGAGATTTTTTTTGTTCTATTTACTCTGAACAGGTGAAGTTGATAAAAGGTCCCACTTCAGGTTCAAGGAGGTTGGATTTCAGTGCAGCACGTGTACAGGAGGCCTCTCCCAACTGCCCAGGGCTAGATAGTAGAGCTCACTCTCCCCAGAGTCAGTCTCTAGCCTGTCTATCATGTGGTGGTAGATGGCAGCAAGCCCTAAGTTAGGAACCACACGGTGATGTGTTATCAAGAGACACCAGGCACACATTCTTTGATCAGATCAATCAGGGATGGAATTACCTGGCTCTACCAATTTCGATTAACATTGGCTGCAAAGATTGGCAAGATGAACCTGGGACATGCCAGACTTTGAATTCAGGAGCCCTTCTGGTTTGTAATCATTATCAGAATTGTATCTGCAGCACAAAAGGGGCTCCTAGCAGACCGAATGGGCTTCACAATGAATGTGATGCAGCAAGTGTACAGTTTGCTCCAGCCAGAGTGCTTCTGTACCTCTTGAATGCATGCCAGTTGGTGATACAGGCAGGCAGTGATGCTGTGATGTTTTTACTTGACCCCAGGATCCTGGTTGTGTTCTGGAGGGTTGAGGTTGCCAGAAATCTGGCTACATCTGAAAAGGGATGTATATTTTTAAAAACCCTAGCAAGTATCCTCAGTATGGGCAGCTGACAGGCCCAAATATACACAGATTAAAATTTTCATAAGTATATTTTTGACTTTCTAGGCAGAGGATACTGGTCTAAGACTGCTCTGCTCATTCACATTGTAGAGATGTCCTTATCTGATATTATGGATTTCATCATTGATACTTCTAGAAAAAACTGTCATTTCCCACCTCCCTTACCCATAACCCATGAATCTTAGGACTTTTTGTCATTTCCTTCTGAAAGGAATGGCCCCACTCTAGTATTCTTGCCTGGAGAATCCATGGACAGAGGAGCCTGGTGGGCTACATACAGTCCACGGGGTCTCAAAGAATCAGACATGACTGAGTGACTAACACTTTCACTGTCACCGGTGTCTCTACTTCTGTGGGTGCTGTAGCCATTAACCTACAAAAGAATAAAAGATATGTCTAGGAGGTTATCTTTCTGGAAGATGTCTGTACTCAACGACACTGCTGCTGCTGCTGCTGCTGCTGCTGCTGCTGCTGCTGCTAAGTCGCTTCAGTCATGTCTGACTCTGTGCGACTCCAGAGACGGCAGCCCACCAGGCTCCCCCATCCCTGGGATTCTCCAGGCAAGAACACTGGACCTTCTCCAATGTATGAAAGTGAAAAGTGAAAGTGAAGTCGCTCAGTCGTGTCCGACTCCTAGCGACCCCATGGACTCCCGTCCACGGGATTTGCCGGGCAAGAGTATTGGAGTGGGTTGCCATTCGACGACACTAGTTTCTCTAAATGTTTAGAAATCAACTCCTAAAATTCTATCAGTGCCCAGAGAGTGGAGAGAACTAAAAACTGGAGGCTTTAAGAGTGTCTACAGCAGTGTCTGCCTCCCTCCTCTCTCCTACTGGCGGTCTGGGTTTTTTTTTTTTTTCCAATATGTAAACTCCCTCTGCCTGGAGGCGGATGCACCCCCTGCTGAACGCCTGGAAATGTGCTCCAGGCCTCTGAGAACTTGTCCTCTGACAGATGGTGGCAAATTAAACTGGCAATTGAAAAAAGATCGTTTCCAGGCCCTCTGCTGGGGAAGTGATTCCAGAGGGGGAGAGGCAGGGAGGACAAATTGCTGAAAGTGGCCAAAAAACATTTGGTGCTCGGCAGCATCTATTTGGCCAATAAGCACTTCCTGAATGCCTATGTAGGAGGAGCTGCTCCAAGCACTAGAGGAAAACATAGAAATCACGAAGACCAAATTCTATCCTTTATCTAGTAAGACTGACAGCACCTGGAGGGGTGCAGGGACAACTCTAGGAACGAAGGCTTCTCTAAGGGTGAACGGAAAACTGTAGCCACCCTACAATGACGTGGTAATGTGTATTGATGCGTAGGTCTTGAATACACAAAGAAGAAGAGAGAAACAAAATTCCAAGGTTGGAGATGACACTTGGCAATCTTCTCAATTTAAAGGTTGGGAGGGACTTCCCTGGTGGTCCAATGGCTAAGACACTGTCCTCCCAATGCAGTGGGCCCTGGGTTCTACCCCTGGTCAAGGAACTAGATCCTGCATGCTGCAACTAAGACCCAGCACAACCAAATAAATAAATAAAGTGGGGAAACCAAAGCCTCTTTTCAGCAACATGGTGTGGTTTGTTCAAGGTCAAAGTCACTCAGTTATCTGGTGCTCAGTGATTATTACTACTACTACTGGTAGTACTCATACCATAAATAATAGTACTAATGATGCTATGAATAGGAGTGGTAATAATAGTACTAACAGGGCTACTAATAGCTAAGATTATAGAGCACTTACTGTGTACCAGCCACTATCCTAGGTGCTTTGCATGTATTATCTAATTGAATACTCACAGCTGGTTATGTTGTTTTTCACCTCCATTTCGCAGATGGGAAAACTGAGGCAGAAGAGTACAAGTAGCTTGCCCAAAGTCATAGAACCAGAAAGTGATGGAAATGAGATCTGCCCCAGGCAGCTGGGCTGCACAACGTGCACTCTTCATTTCTGAGCCACAGAGCCCCTCAGTCTGTTAGGGGAAGCACACTGATTGAAACTGCCCACCCTGGGCCAGGTACCATAGTACCCATTTGCATGAGTTGTTTTATGACAGGAGGTCCTGATAAGGAATGCAGAACTAATAAGCCACCACCAACCGGAAGAGTTCGGGAAAGGTTGAAAGAAGACACCGCGTGTCCGTCCACTTCCCAGAATCCCTCTCGATAGCATCCACCTTGGCTGAGCGGTGCGTGTGCCACGAAAGACTGAATTAGAGTGATTGGCCAAAGACCACCCGGAAACTAATCCCATCACCATAAAACCCGAGACTGCAGGCCACGAGGCAGAGCAGTTCTCCTGGGTTCCCTTACCCTACTGCTCTCCACCTGGGTGCCCTTTCCCAATAAAATCTCTTGCTTTGTCAGCACATGTGTCTCCTCAGACAATTCATTTCCAAACATTAGACAAGAGCCCAGTTTCGGGCCCTGGAAGGGGTCCCCCTTCCTGCAACAAGTCCAGTGCTCCTCGTCCAGGGCTTCTCATCTAGTGCTCCTAGGCCTTGAACTGGGCATGTAAGGCACTGAGAAGTCATTGAGCCAGGGAGTGACTTGACAAAAGAGATACTGAGAGTTGGTTTGTGTGGATTCAGTGGTCTGGGTGGAGTAGGGAAGAAATGGAGAAGGGAGACCAAGTAAAAGACTGTCTAGATATAGTTGAACATCTGGGCCACAGCAGGAATAGAGGATTACACTGGACAAGAATGATGTTAGCCGTCACTCAATTAACAGTAAGAATTAGCCAGTCCAGTGGCTTATCCTCCTCGAAAACAAAACTCTGACTTGTAGAAGGAAGGAATGGAGAGAAGGTGAAGGACCAAAAAGGGGAGAAGTAGTACAGTAAAGAGAAGGGGCAGAGAGCAAAAGTAGAAATGGAGTGGATATTGATGGCATCCCCCCTATTTCTTACTTATAGATCCTGCTTTTGAGGGGATGGTTTAATTTACTTTACATAATGCCTGTGGCCATTTCTCATTGCACGAGGGTAAGAAAGAACAGAATGAGAAAGATGTGATCTCCTAGCGCAGGTGTCCCCTACCTCCAGAGTCTAATGCCTGATGGTCTGAGGAGGAGCTGATGTAATAATAATAGAAATAAAGTGCACAATAAATGTAATGCCCTTGAATCATCCTGAAAGCAAACCACCCCCACCCCAAGTCCATAGAAAAACTGTCTTCCATGAAACCAGTCCCTGGTACCCAAAAGATTGGGGCCCACTGCCCTAGTGGGCATAGACCTTAACAATGGAATAAACATCATGTTAGGAAATGAAGAGAACACACTCTGCACCCCAGCTGCCTGGGGCTACCTCAGCTCCAGACAACCACCAGCTGGTTTTCAGTGATTGGTGACGCCCTCAGGGAAGGACTTGTTATCCCTCCCCCAGACCCTTGTTGGGAGGTCTGCAGGGCTTCCTCCTCCCAGGCATTGCCTTTGCCTGGAGACCCTCACCCAGTGACTGACAGATACAAGGGTATAAAGACTGGGACATCTTGGCCCAAAGTGGGCAACCCTGACAGGCAGTCTACACTGCAAACTTTTGGGCACCAGGGACTGGTTTTGTGGAAGATAGTTTTTCTATGGACTCAGGTTGAGGGGTGGTTTGCTTTCAGGATGATTCAAGTGCATTACATTTATTGTACGCTTTATTTCTATTATTATTACATCAGCTCCTCCTCAGAGCATCAGGCATTAGACTCTGGAGGTAGGGGACACCTGCGCTAGGAGATCACATTTTTCTCATTCTGTTCTTTCTTGGAGAAGGCGATGGCACCCCACTCCAGTACTCTTGCCTGGAAAATCCCATGGATGGAGGAGCCTGGTAGGCTGTGGTCCATGGGGTCCTGAAGAGTCAGACATGACTGAGTGACTTCCCTTTCACTTTTCCCTTTCATGCATTGGAGAAGGAAATGGCAACCCACTCCAGTGTTCTTGCCTGGAGAATTCCAGGAACGGGGGACCCTGGTGGGCTGCCGTCTATGACAGGTATTATGTAAAGTAAATTAAACCATCCCCTCAAAAGCAGGATCTATAAGTAAGAAATAGGGGGGATGCCATCAATATCCACTCCATTTCTACTTTTACTCTCTGCCCCTTCTCTTTACTGTACTACTTCTCCCCTTTTTGGTGCTTCACCTTCTCTCCATTCCCTCCTTCTACAGGTCAGAGTTTTGTTTTCTAAGAAGATTAGCCACTGGATTGGCAGCTGAGACTGATTTGGGCAGTACAGAAATTCAGCTCTCCATCTACCCAGTCCTGCCTCTGCCCCCTCCCAGAGCTTGCCCACTAAACTTCAAAGGCACTTCCCGGGGAACACAGGGACCCTCAGAGAAGCCTCTGACTGCCTTATCTGCCACCCACTGTGGCCTGACTGCTGTGATGGGGGGTGGGTGTCTCCTTCCTGCATCACCATGCACTTTCTCCCCCATACCGTTTACATCATGAAAGCTAATTGGATAAAACCTGCTTTTCGGGTGGGCAGAGGTATAGCACCTCTCTTGCTAGAATCTTCAGACAGGCCTGGGCAGTATGGCTTAACTCATTGTTGATCACGGATACTATATATTATATAGAGTATAGAATTGCTCAGAATTTTTCGATTAGAAGTAATTTTTTATCTGTGTGCAGTCCTCAGACTCCCCAGGTGAACTCAGAGGTCTGGCAGCTCAGAATCTACTGATAGATCATCAGACTGTGTGTGTGTGTGTGTATGTGTGTGTGTGTATGTGTGTGTGTGTTAACCAGAAATAACTCCAGAGCACAGGCAGGAACGCCTCTCTGCAGCAGACTCTGCTCTGGGCTGGCGTCCGCTTGCAGCTGGCCAGTCTTGGCCGTCTTCCTGTGCACGACGTGGCAGCAGTTGCCCCTTAGCACCTGAGTCCACCTCACCGCAGATTTAGTTGCACCAGTTCATGATTTCTGATTACCGATTCCCAATCCCAAATGCCAGGAGGGAGAGAATCTGGCTGCCTTCCTTGAGTGACATGGTCATCCTGGTTCAACATGTGTGGCCGGGGTCTGGGGGGTGCAGAGTCTCAGAGGAAGGGGCTGAGGTGAGCTGGGGAGAGGACCCCTCCCACCCCCCGCAGAATGATTAACTACATATAATGTGTGAATCTGTCCTTGGAGGGTTGAACGAGGGATGACTAGATTTCTCAAGATATTTACAACTCTCAGAGATGAATGCCCATGATAAAGAGAAGCAGAATTATATGTCAGGAGGAACAGAAAAGACAATGAACAGCTCTTTGATTTATAGCTGTCCCTGCTTACCCATGAGGGGATACCTTCCAAGACCCTCATTGGATGCCCAAAACCATAGATAGTAAGTTCTGAAATCTAATATGATGTTTTTCCTGTACATGCATGAAAGTTAAAGTGTTAGTCGCTCAGTCGTGTCTGACTCTTTGGGACCCCATGGAATGTAGCCCCGGGCTCCTCTGTCCATGGAATTCTCCAAGCAAGAACACAGGAGTGGGTAGCCATTCCCTTCTCCAGGGGATTTTCCCAACCTAGGGATGGAATTCAGGTATCTTGTATTGCAGGCAGATTCTTTACCGTCTGAGTCACCAGAAAAGCCCCATACCTGTAACAAAGTTTAATTTATAAATTAGACACAATAAGAGATTAACAACAATAACCACTAATAAAATACAATTACATAAAAATACACAGCAATAGATAGAATATTATAAAGCAGAGATGTTACTTTGCCAACAAAGGTCCGTCTATTCAAGGCTATGGTTTTTCCAATGATCATGTATGGATGTGAGAGCTGGACTGTGAAGAAAGCTGAGCGCCGAAGAATTGATGCATTTAAATTGTGGTGTTGGAGAAGACTCTTGAGAGTCCCTTGGACTGCAAGGAGATCCAACCAGTCCATCCTAAAGGAGTTCAGCCCTGGGTGTTCTTTGGAAGGAATGATGCTAAAGCTCAAACTCCAATACTTTGGCCACCTCATGGGAAGAGTTGACTCATTGGAAAGACCCTGATGCTGGGAGCGATTGGGGGCAGGAGCAGAAGGGGAAGACAGAGGATGAGATGGCTGGATGGCATCACCGAGTCAATGGACATAAGTTTGGGTAAACTCCAGGAGTTGGTGATGGACAGGGAGGCCTGGCGTGCTGCGATTCACGGGGTCGCAGAGTCGGACACGACTGAGCGACTGAACTGAACTGAACTGATACTGCAATAAAAGTTATGTGAATGTAATCTCTCTCAAAATACCTTACTGTACAAATTGAATGTCTCTTCCATCTTAACTCGGCACTTACTACGTGTGGTGACTCTAACTTCTGCAGTTTGAGGTGTGACAGCAAAACGAGCACGGATTCCTTTTTCCCTTCTCACAATTTCACAGAAAGATTTGTTCTTTCTGTAGCGCCTAACAACCTCCGCATATGATTTTTCCCACTTTCCTCATTAAGTAGAAAACTTTCCCCTTTTCACTCAGAGAGCACTTCCGTCTTTGGTATATCCACCCAAATCGCCAGCATCACCACTCTTGCATTTTGGGGTCATTACTAAATAAAAGTGACTTGAACTCAAGCCCCAGATTATCACAGCTGTTGATCTGATACCCAGCCTGCTACAAAGTAACCAATGGGCGGATGTGCTGGACCTAGAGCTGATCCGCTTCTGGGCGGGATTTAAAACTTCGCGAGATTTCATCACGCTGCTCAGTGGTGCGTGATTTAAAACGTAAGGATTTTTTATTTCTGGATTTGCTATTTAATATTTCCTGTTCATAGTTGACCGTGGGTAATGGAAACCTCCGAGAGCCAAGCTTCAGGTAAGGGGGAAACGGCTGTCATTGTAAACTGGACAAAGGAGGCCGGGAGACAGACTCTGGTGCTTCTGATTGGCTCTGAGAATAGCTGTATGTGGCGTTAGATATTTAAAGGAATGGATCTGTATTTGGGTGATAAGCTGTTGTTAAGTTTCCGAGTGATATTTCATTGGCATTCTGTCGGGCGAACTGCACTCATGCTCCTTTTCAAGCCCTGGACGTGAGCAGTTTCCCCAGTATCCACCAGATGGTACCTTCCTACCAGAAATTAGGTTTCAGGCTGAGGAACTCCACGTGGTTTTTCTGCCCTGCAGACACGCTACAGATTTCAGATGCCTGTCAACTACAGTGGTAACACGAAAAGTCAGAAAGACTGAATCCCGGGGCAAAAGGGGGTAGGGGAGCCTGTAATAGTTTTATTTTCAAGAATATGAAAAAGAAGTCTAGTGTTCTTTTTGTGGTGGGGCAGCTGCTTGTGGAGAGTGGACCAGAGTCCTAGCAAAGGTCACGTGTGAGGTGAGGGCTGTGGGGTAAGACCCCGAGAGGATTCCATGATGCCTCTGTGTCATCCCATGAGTTGCCAAGCGCCTTTTGCTGGCGTTTCTCTGAAATTATAACTGGTCACCGTGTTAAAAAGAGCCTTTGTTGGAGAGACTTCTCAGTTCCTTCAGCACTTTTAATCCCCACGTTTAGCATCCTGGACTGGGGAAGGTCATGGTGTTTACTGCAGGATGATTATTCTGTCCTGGTGCCTAGTACTTTCCTGCTTTTAGCACTGAGAGCAAAGCAGAATCATATGGTCAGTGATCCTGGTTGACTGAATGTTCACCCCAGAGAAAACAGACCTTTACACATGTTCAGTGGGCCGAGCAGTTGAATGGGGCAGTGGGATACCATTTCTTTTTAATATTTATTTTTTATTTACTTATTTATTTGGATGCACCTGCCTTAGTTGCAGCACACATGATCTTTGATCTTCCTTGTGGCCTGGGGGGTCTTCTAGTGGGGGAATACGGGATCTGTAGCTGCCGCATTCGAACTCTCAATTGTGGCATGTGGCACCTAGTTCCCTGACCAGGGATAGAACTGAAGGGTTGTTGTGGAATCATGCGAATACACTGGGATTCTTGGCCCCCGGAGGAGAAGAATTCAATCCGGGGCCAAAGATGAGGCTTGATCGCTCAGAGCTTTTGTGTAATAAAGTTTTATTAAAGTATAAAGGAGATAGAGAAAGCTTCTGACATAGGCATCAGAAGGGGGCAGAAAGAGTACCCGCTTGCTAGTGTTAACAATGAAGTTATATACTCTCCAGTGAATCCAAAAAATGTCTGGAGGTTGTAAAGACCTCCCATAATTTACATTTTAAGATAACAGAATTAGCCAGAAGGTTTAATCCGGAGACTGTCCTCAGGCAGTATACATTATTGTTATATAATCCTAAGGAATGTAGAGAAGGAAAAAAAAGTTTGTCCTTTCTTCCTCCTTGAGAATTCCAGACCCCTCTCTCCTTGGGGACCCCTAGACTCCCTATCAACCTGCCTAGGAAATGACTCTCTCAGAACCTGGGCCCCATACACTGCGAGTGCAGAGTCTTAGCCACTGGACCACCAGGGAAGTCCCAGTATTTTCAAATTATGAGTCACTTAATTGCTGGTATTTTCTTAGCAGACCCCTTTGCTCCATGTAAGCAGAGGGAGGTATGTCAGGAAAGGCAGAGTGCTGGAGAAAAGGGCTCTTTTGGCTTTTGAGTTTCAGAAGTTTAGGTCTTCTCTGATAGACTTGGGAGCACAAGTGGTAAATAGACACAGTGGTCCCACGTTGGTAAGAGATAAGGGAGGGGTGTGGGGTGACGAGAGGGGGCACTGGGGTGCCTGAAACCAGGGAGGCCATGCTGCTCTCATCTACCCTCAGCCAAGTTCCCCGGGGAGGGCTGGGCTTGTGGGACCTCAGGGACCCTAGGGAGGAAACAGGAAGGGTGTGAGGGTCTCAGAGCAGAGAGGGCTGTCCCCTCGTCCCAGAGCAGAGGGCCACAGAGATTCAGGTGACTTTGAGAGGCACAGAAGCAGCAGGGACAACCGAGGCTGCCGAGAGGTCCGTTGTGGCCAGGGCATTCAGGCCCACCTCTGCCTGCCTGGCAGAGCCTCTTGCCTTTCCTTATCATTTCTCTGTTTCCTGCTACTTGCCTGATATTTTGGCCAGACTGAACTGGGCCCTGTGCCCCGTACTTTCTGCTGGAGCCCTTGAGTCAGGCTGTATCTTGACTGAAACAGGTCTTTCCATCCTTGTTTCCTGTCAAAACCTTACCCTTTATTCCAGGCCCAGCTCATGAAGCCTTTCCAAGTCTTTGCAAAACCAGCTGTCAGCTCTTTTTCAACTCTGGCAATGGTCTTGAAGTATTTTTATAGGCAGCCTCTTGGCGTTTTGTATTCCTTTGAGTCCCCATGGCACCCATGGTAGGTCTCAGCCAAGGTCTGTCGATTTCTTGGGTGCAGTCAGTGCTGAAAGGAGTGCTGTATTCCACGTGCACTGTGGATAGTACCTCGTGAGGTGTGACGGAAGCAGACCTTTATGATTTGGGGAGGCTCTTTGTGCCCTGGCTGCTCTGGTCCTCTGGATGGAAAGCTCTGTTATCAGGGCCAGAATATCATAGTACTTATGGGTTCAACCTGTGACTTTCCAGAGAGCTGAGGGAAGAATAATCACTGGGGCCTTCTGTATGAAAACCTGGTCCTCTTGCTCTGGGGGTGGCTCTTCTGTCTCCCTAGTAAAACACACTGGTGTCATCGAGCCCCTTGGATGGCCTGATTTCAGCGTCTTGCTGACTGCCTTTCATTCCCAGATCTTCTGCTGATGCCTGAAACCCTTAAACTGGCCACACACATCTGTGTTCTAAGATCTGAGATTGAACATGGAAGGCAGGTTTTTCTGGGTGAGGAAAAGAGTGATTTAAATTTTCACTGAGGTCTAAGCTGTTGATAGCAGAGTTTTTCCTGAGAATGGCTTTCCACTAGGAGGAGGAGGTTGGCAGGAAGAAAAGAGCAGTGGGTGGTGGGAAAGAAGGCCGGGGACCCAAAGATGAAGTTTATCTTCCTACCCTCTTTTATGTCCTGGGCCCTGTCTCATTCTGACTTTCTACAGAAATGGGTCTCTGACTTTTGATTTTATAAACCTAAAAAAAAAAATAACTTTTGATTTCATAAACCTAAAAAAAAAAAGATTCTAAAATCATTTTCAGATACCAGAAGGTTACCATTATTTATTTGATTACATAAGAATGTTAACAATAAAAAAAACCTCTGCCACATATTGTTGCCATCATTTCATAAAAGAAAGGAGGTTTTAATGATAAAATATGTACTGGGGAAGACAATCTCAGATCAAAGTGTTTTCCTTCAAATTGTATGAATACCTTTACAGGAAAAAAAAAAAAAACGACCACTTTGCCTCTATCTGTCTCCCTTTGCTGTGGACCCAGGAAAATGTTGGCAGGGTCTGGCATCCAGGTCCAGCTGGTTTTTGAGAATCACATCCATCCTGGTTCTGAAACCCAACTATGGTTTACCGTTTAAGACACCATGCTGCCCCCTGGTGGTCCAAGGGAGTAACTGTAGCAGCTAAAAGGGTCTCAATATATTAATGTTTAGGGCCTCCTCCTGTTGATTTGGAGAAGGCAAGGGCACCCCATTCCAGTACTTTTGCCTAGAAAATCCCATGGACCGGAGGAGCCTGGTAGGCTGCAGTCCATGGGGTCGTGAGAGTCGGACACGATTGAGCGACTTCACTTTCACTTTTCACTTTCATGCATTGGAGAAGGCAATGGCAACCCACTCCAGTGTTCTTGCCTGGAGAATCCCAGGGACAGGAAGCCTGGTGGGCTGCTGTCTGTGGGGTCACACAGAGTCGGACACGACTAAAGCGACGCAGCAGCAGCAGCCTAATGATTACAATATGTTTATTTCACCAACCAGCCACTAAGGGTGGGGCTGCATAGAACAGGGTCACATGAAGATGAAGAGAGCCAGGCCCTTAATACCAAGGAGCTTTCCTACGACACTGATGTTTCAGACAAAAGTTAGCAAAAATGTTTGGATTTGTGTGTTGAAACATCCACTCCCTGCCAATGTGGTTTTACTTCAACTCTGAGTCCAGAGGCCCAGGGTAGTCACCGACCCCTGTGTGGTGGCATGCAGTCGATCTGTCAGCATCCGAGCAATTTGTGAACTAGGGTCCAGTGGCCACCTGGAGCTTGATCTCCATCTCCACCTAGAAACCTAAGCCCACAGGGGCTGAAGAAGCTGGAAAGTGACAGCACTAACTAATCTAGCCATGGTGATTCTTGCACAACATTCCTGTTTCCAGCTCCTCAGTGTCTGTTTTTCTTTTTTTGGTCACACTCTGTGGCAGGTGGGGTCTTAGAACCCAGACCAGGGATTGAACTCATGCCCCCTGCATTGGAAATGCAGGTTCTTAACCACTGGGCCACCAGGGAAGTCCTGTTCCTCAGGGTCTAAATCCTACTTATTAGGCCATCCCCAGGTCAGACAAGCCCACCTTTCTCTTGAAATCGTTTGTGCCTCCTCCAAACCCACAATGACCTCTCTGTCCTCAGGACTAATCAGGACTACTCTTTACCATCAATTTTTTTCTCTTGTTTTCTTGTTCAAGTAGACAAGTGATTCCTGGATGGCTGAGGCAGTATTTTATCAGTTTTCTCTCCATCTCTGCTTCTGAAATAACATCTCAGAGCTTTTAATTTTCTCTATTATTATGTAGAGGAGCTGCCTACTTCCTTTCAAATATTAGGGCTTCACTTAAGACTAATCAAAATATTTTTCATCAAAGATGAGAAATTAAGTCATTTTAGGCAGTTGGGCTGTAACAGTCCCCAAGTCTCTATGGCTTAAATTAATGGAAGTTTTTTCTTCCTAATGCTACATGGCCCGTGCAGGTCATTTGGGAGTAGGATTGCTCAAATTAACAAAGAAAATACAGGGCAACCAGCTAAATTTGAATTTCAAATGATCAATCTGTTTTTTTTCTTTTAGTGTAAGTACATCTCCAGAAATACATACTAAAAATTATTACTATAATTACTTGAAGTTCAAATTTAACTGAATACCCTGTATCTTATCTGGCAACCCTACTTGGAGTTACCTGTTGAGGTGTTCTGTTGTCCTGGTAATATCTCAGTCTTGGCGAGGAAGAGATTGAGAGTGACATTGGGAAGGATGAGAGGATGAAAAAGGTGGTACCCACCCACAGCCCATTCTACAAAACAGGACTGAGGCTCAGGTAACTGAGCAGATGAAAGAGGGCTGTAAATTCTTTACTGCTCATCCCCTTGAATCTGAGCCAGCCTTAGTGGTCCAACAGAATGTGGCTGAAGCGACACTGTATAACTTCTGAGGCTTGGTCAGAAGAAGCCTTGAAGTTCATGCCTCAGTCTCTTGGGACACAACCTCAAAACCCCAGTTGACTGTGTTAGAAGTGTGACCACCCTGAGGCCCCCTTGAGCTGCTCTGGTTGACAGTCCAGCTGAGCTCAGCTTTTCAGCCATTCACACCAAGGCCCCCCAGGTATGGGTGAAGCTGTCCTGGACCCTACAGTTCATCCTGCATGTGTGTGCGTATGCTAAGTCACCTCACTTGTATCAGACTCTTTGTGTCCCTATGGACCATAGCTTGCCAGGCTTCTCTGTCCGTGGGATTTTCCAGGCAAGAATACTGGAGTGGGTTGCCATGACCTTCTCCAGGGTATCTTCCCAATCCAGGGATTGAACCCATGTCTCTTAGGTCTCCTGCATTGGCAGGAGGGTTCTTTACCACTAGTGCCACTGGGAAGACCTCAGTTCATCCTACTCACCATCTAAACACCACAGACTGGTCTCAGTTGATGCCATGAGGACCTGAAACATCCCTTAGCTAAACCGTGGCCTGAATTCTCAACCCAAAAAGTCACAAGATATAATAATATGACTATTGTCTTAAAGGCACTGAAGTAATGAAGCAGATAATACACACTTAGCACTCACGCTCAGGTACTCGATTTTCTTTTCCCTTTTCCCAGATCCTTCATATTGTGTGCCTGGATGCTGTCACCCATGAGGAGGCATGGTTAGCCTGGGATCTCCATCTTCAACAGAGATGCTCCAGATAAACTCTTCTTTTAAGTAGAGTTTGGTCTATACTGCAGGTACAATTTTGTTGTCAGCTTAAATCCAATAAGTAATCAATCCAGTGTTGAGTAAGCATCTCCATGGGGAGGAAAGTGTGCTGGATGGTGATGGAAGAAGACTGTCTCTGTACATATCATGTAAAACATCTCACTGCAGTTTAACGAGTACACAGGCACGCATGCTAAGTCGCTTCAGTCGTGTTTGACTCTTTGTGACTCTATGGACTGTACTCACATGCTTAATTAATTTGCTTTTTACCATTACCTTGTGAAGCAAATATCATTTTATTACACTGAGACGTCAACTGAAACCAGGTCACATAAGCAGTAAGTGCCAGAGATGGGATTTGAACCAAGACTTACCCACCGATTCAGGTCTCCTGTTTACTTGCTGATAAACAGGAGACCCTAGGTTCATTTCCAGCGGTGCCTTGACTGAGCATCCAGCTTCTATTGTCTTCCCTGGTGGCTCAGATGGTAAAGACTCTGCCTGCAATGCAGGAGACCTGAGTTGGGAAGATACCCTGGAGAAGGAAACGGCTGCCCACTCAGTATTCTTGCCTGGAGAATTCCATGGACAGAGGAGCTTGATGGGCTACAGTCCATGGGGTCACAAAGAGTCAGACATGACTGAGCGACTAACACTTTCACTTTACCCACCAATTATTTTCCATTATGTGAAAGCCTTAAAAGACAGATGCAAACCTTCATTCTACAAATAAGAAGATTGAGAACCAGGAAGAAATAGTATCACTGCTGTGCTTTATCACTAACCACAAATCTCTGGCTAGGAACTCTCCAGCCTGGCCTCAAAAGCTCCCTCGAGTGTAGACCAAAGATGTGTTGAACGAATGTCTTCAGAACCATTGCCTTATGAGGGGTGACAGAGAAGATGAAATTTCTACTGCCATTTCTCGTATGTTCCTGAGGAACATGAGCCCTCAGTCATTCTGTTTAGCTCCTGGCTGGGGGCACTAGGCTGATGAACAGTTTGTGGGCAAAGGGCTGGATTGGTAACAAGAGCTTTTTGGAGAGAGCATCCTCCCATAAAATCATCCACCCCTGTGATTTGGGATGAGTCACAGTTTCATCTTTGTTCCAGAGCATGGAAAAGCAGAAAAACAGTAAGTTGGTGGTGCTGTTTCTGAATCATAAGTTACTCAAAACACCATTCCTGGCTTGTTCAGGATGTGTCAGTCTGCCAGGGTGTCCAGATCCATGTCAGCATTGGTCATCAGCCTGGGGAACAGTGAAGAGGCCAGTGTGGAACATGAAATAGGTACAGACAGAGAGGGACCCTGTGTGACATGGACGAGAATTCTGAATGGAGTCAGACACTCTTAAGTTGAAGGCTCTCTGGAGATTAAGTGTTTATGAAACACTTTGTATCCACAAAGTGAATTTCAATCATTTCTCATCTAAAAACACAATATCACTGATGACACATGTATTTGTGTTATGGTTGACGCCCCAAACTTGAACTGCTGCCTGTACAAAGGGGGACATCTCCATGCACCTGAGATCTATTTTTAATGCTATTGTGAAGGAAGAACAGGAATTTTGGACACATATACGTGAGTCTTGGTCCAGACCCATCATGAAGTGGGTTGCCATTCTCTTCTCCAGGGGATCTTCCCAACCCAGGGGTTGAACCTGGGTGTCTTGCATTGCCAGCAGATTCTTTACCATCTGAGCCACCAGGGAGGCTTCAGTCATTACCACGCAAACCTGTCATTCTCTCATATGGCACTTGTGGAAGTTCCGGCTCTCTTGTCGACAGGCAGCTGTTCAAGGTGGATTCTTTGGACGAACCTCTGGTAACTCTTCCCTCTTTGTCCCACAGCTGGGTGGTTGGCGTTTGTGTGGTGCTTTGTGTTTGAGATGACCAGATGACTGGGCTGAGGGTGATTGTGAATATGTATGGCTGAGAAGACCACACCAACTAATTTTCATCTAGAGTTTAAGGTGAACACTGCTTTGCATTGTGGCAGTTGAAGCTGTTTGCAAAACCAGGGCTGATTGTGGCTGTTTCTAAAATTACCAAGAAGACTCCAAGAAGTGTGCCTACATTTTAGTTTTTCCTCTAGCTGTTCAAATGACCCCATTTATAGATAGACTTCTCTCCTTAATCTAGCTTCTCTCTGCAATTGTCTAAAATACTGCTTTGCTTTTTAGTTAGATTTGTTGAACATAGGCTTCCCTGGTGACTCAGTGGTAAAGAATCTGCCTGCTAATGTAGGAGACATGAGTTTGATCCCTGGGCCAGGAAAATCCCCTGGAGAAGTAAATGGCAACCCACTCCAGTATTCTTGCCCAGGAAATCCCATGGACAGAGGAGCCTGGTGGGCTGTAGTCCATGGGGTTGCAAAAGAGCTGGACGTGACTGAGCGACTGCACAACAGCACAACAACAACAGTTGACCATAGTAGCTAAAAAGAATTGTATAGACCATCTGGTACAAACCTCTTATTTTTCTGGTGAAGGAACTGAGATTCTGAAAGGTTAAAAGGAACTGGAATCCATGTTTTCCAAAACTTCCTTCCGCTGTGTATTTCAGAACTTTGTGCTGTGGGATGTTGTTAAATGTGTTCCCCCAGCTCCACTGAATGCTTTTTATGTTGGACTTTTCTACATTCCACAGCATGCCTTGTACAGGGTTCATCCACAGCACAGTCAATTGGCAGTTGACTGGTAATGGCTGCCAAGAGAGCCCTGTTGAGGAGGAGTCAGTAAGAACCTCTCAGGCTGGAGAAACTGGTCAAGTTTCTCCTGAGATGTGACCTCTACCAAGAGGACTTGAACACCCCAGCTCAAGTGCCTTCCCTCCTCCATCTTCTCCTACATCCATCTCCTTTCCTTGCTTGTCTTCCTTTCGCCTTGCATTATCTGAAATACTCTTTCTTGTATATTGCCTTCTTATCCCATTAGAGTATAAGCTCCAAGGGACTTCCAGTGGTTAGGACTCTGCGCTTCCACTGCAGGAGACACAGGTTCGATCCCTGGTTGGGGAACTAAGATCCCACAAGCCATGCAGTGCAGCCAAAAAAGAAAAAAGCTCCAGTAGGGCAGGGATCATGTTTACCTTGTCCACTGCGTATCTGCTGTGCCAGTTAGAGTGCTGACATGTAGGAAATGCTTAGTAAATACTTGTGGAAGGGATGGCCAAATGCCATGGTTGATTAGAGAGGTCTGTTACAGGTAGTGGAGGGACCAGTCATGATGTCAGTACAAACTTTTGTTATCACAGGATTGGTTAATAATGGCCAAACAATTCTGGATGCAGAACTGGTTTCCTTCTGACATCCAGCTTGATTCTAGTCCATCTCCTGATGACCAGTTATTAGGTACTCTGGAAATAGGAATTTATTTTCATCACTAATAAGAATTTAAAAAGAGAAGGCACATTTTCTGCTGTTATCTCCTTTTCTCAAGAGTATAATAGTGTCATATTCATCATAGAACATCTCTGACATAGCACAGTTCTTTGCACAATAAATATTTATTCACTGACCATTTGTGTTTTTCCGGTGTCATTTTTAGAGGGATTTTCAACCTTCTTGTGAATCTAGAATAGCGTCACCAGGGACACCCTACATAGTACACAGTACCTATGGCCCATTGATGTGACTGATTGAGACTCAGATGTGTAAAGCCATGAGCAGAGTTCAGGTAAATATCCAAATTAAACTGTCCTAAAGCAGAGTGAGCGGTGTCCATTACTTTCGCACTGAATATTGGCTATTCTCATCCATCCCCTCCTGCAAGTCAATATCTAAAATTGGCTAGTGTGAGAAAGGAGAGGTTTGAGAAAAATAAAGACCAAAGAGAGATTTAGGGCTTAAATATATTTGGAATTCATCTCTCTTTCTTTTCATCTCCTTTTAAAAAACTGTGGTACATATGAAAGCATTTGTAGCAGGTAGAGGTTTTCAGAAATTGGCTCTTTTTTGACCCAGTCAATACTGGTGTTTCATGTCAAAACCAAAACATGATTCAGTGCCCTAGTAAATCTGATTTAATATTCCCTAGGACTCTGGGGTTGTATGCCATCTATACTCCTAAATTTGATGGTGTCAATATGACCTGACATTTAATTATTTGCATAGCCTATTTAAAATTAAAATAGCAACAGGCTCGGAGTTCTTTTCAAGCTCTAATACACTCTCCTTTTAAAAATATATTTTTCATAAATTACTGTGCTGTCTGGCAGGCCATCACATTCTTTAGTTCCTGTAATAAAAGGGGAATGGTGCTATGTGGGTGTGAAATGTGAAACGTGGAAGAGAACGCAGTAGTTAAACAAGAGTGGACACTGATCAAGTCCATTAATCAAAGCACATTTTAAACCTCTGCACATTGAAAACAGTAGCATCCAGGGATTGATTAAAGAGGAAATATAAAATGGCAGAAGAGGCCCAATAGCTGCCCAGGCAGGTCACATCTGAGAGCCTCTGATTAACAGAATGTTGCTTTCAGTGGGATTTGTTTTCCCTGGGTTATCTTTTGAAGCATATTTGCTAAGAAACAGTGGGTCTGAGCTACAGTGTCTCCTTCTCATGACTATGGCAAAATCACCAAATCAACATTACAGAGGCTTGCAAAACTCTTCAGACCAGCATCTTACATTTTTCCATCATCAGATTACTCTCATGACATCCATGTCACATGAATAACTTCTCTAGTCTTTTCATTACCCCATCCCAGTGTCCCATATCCAAGGCCACAAGGATTCCTTAGCATTTTTGAAGGATACTTTAATTTTTTTAAATTGAAAAAAATGTTTTTTGATGTGGACAATTTTTAGTCTTTATCAAATTTGTTACGATATTGCTTCTGTTCTCTGTTTTGTTTTTTTTTTTGGCCTTGAAGCATGTGGGATCTTAGCTTTCTGACCAGGGATTGAACCCAAACCCCCTGCATTGGAAGGCAAAGTTTTAACCACTGGACTACTAGGGAAGTCCTGAAGGGATATTTTAATCTTAGAGGTCATTGTCATTGGTGCCATCTGGTCATTCTTTGTTATTGTTGTTCAGTCACTCAGTTGTGTCCAACTGTTTGCCACCGCATGGACTCCCTGTCCTTCACTGTCTGCTGGAGTTTGCTCAGACTCATGTCCAATGAGTTGGTGATGCTATCCAACCATTTCATCCTCTGTTACCCACCTTTTCTTTCTGCCCACAGTCATTCTTTGGTTTGTTCATTATTTTATTCACCAACTCATTCAAATATATTTATTGAACATTATGTCTAAACAGAATCACATGTGACAAGAAAGGCAAAAAGATTTCATGACTATTCTCTGGGTGCTTACTGTATGGTGGAGAGAGGTCAACATGTACTATATAACACGGCAAGGTCTGGCTACCCCAGGCTCTCTGCAGTACAACAGGAGCAAGGAGAAGGCAACTCTGAAGTCTCCACGGGTGGTGCAGGGGAGGGGTCTCAGGGAAGTTCTCAGGTAGGAGAGGAGTTGGGGGCTTGGAAGCACAGTGTAAGCAAATGCACGTGCAAGGGAGTGGAGGCAACAGAACACGACTTGCTCAAAACAGCAAGTACAGCAAAAGTGAGCAAGAATGAAGCATTTGGGTGTGGGCAGGCAGGTAGGAGCCGGGTTGTAGAAGATCCCTATGTGAGGGGATAAAGGAAAGTCATCCCAGGATTTCCTGTGGGTGAGATGCACTAGATTTCCATGTTGGAAAGACCATTCTGCTGCTGGATGGACGATGGGTGGACGTCAGGAGAGATGTGAGCAACAGAGAAAACTAGAAGCTGAGCCCTAATCTGTGAGAGAAATAGCTAGAACATGAGCTACTAAGAGGAGTGGCAAAGGGAATTTGAGATATGTTCTAGAAATCTCCAGGGCTAATACAAATTAGGCCAGATATGGTGAGAAGGAGAATTTCAACTTGTTCCAAGGTTGCTTTTACTTTAATCTGCTCACAAAACCTCAGGGAGGCAGATGATAATGCCGTTTGTGATTTTAGGATGAAGGAAAGTCTCCCATGGCCTCCCTTGTTTCTAGATGTATTTTGGATGTTTTGGCAGCCAATGTGGTGAGATGTCTGCCAAGTCAGAGAGGCCAAAGGCTGTGGGTTTCATGACCCAGGACACACTGGCACCTAGCACCACTGCTAGCTTCATGCAAGGCCAGTCACACTAGGGTCTAAATTCTGGGTCCTGAGGTTCTTAATGGAGTAGTTTCCTCCTTTTCATATGTGTTTTGTTTTTCTTTACCCTAAAGTGAGTCTGGGGATGGGTAGCAATTTTAGGATATTTGAGTTTGAGCTGTGTGTGGGACGCACGGAAGATTTGGGTCTGGAGTTGGAGCCTGAGTCATCATTGAGACTTTAGAAAAAGATGGGGTGGAAAGCATTGCTATATGTGAATGATGGAGAATGTGCAAAGCATCAGGACAGAGCCCTGGAAAACATTTGTATTTAATCAGAAGAAGAGGAATGTTATGGACTGAGTGTTTGTGCTCCCTACCCTCGCCCTCAAATTCATATGTTGAAAGTCTAACTCCCACTGTGCTGGTATTTAAAGATGGTGCCCTTGAGGGTGGGGTTGTCATGATGGCGTTAAGTGGCCTTGTAAGAAGAAAAAGGGAGAGAGCTCTCTCTTCCCTCCAAGTATATGCGCCAAGAAAAGACTGAAGGCACACAGAGAAGATGCCGTCTCAAGCCAGGAAGAACACTCTCACCAGGAATTGAGTCAGCCCGCATCTTGCTTGGACATGCAGCCTCTCAAACCATGAGAAATAAACTTCTGCTGGTTAAGTCCCTCAGTCTGGGGTATTTCATTATGACCTGCTAATGTGTGCTTAGTCACTTCAGTCATGTCTGACTTTTTGTGACCCTATGAGCTGTAGCCCACTAGTCTCTTCTGTCCATGGGATTCTCCAGGGAAAACTACTGGGGTGGATTGCTGTGTCCACCTCCGGGGGGTCTTCCCAGCCCAGGGATTGAACCCACATCTCTTATGTTTCCTGCATTGGCAGGTGGGTTCTTTACCACTAGCCCCACCTGGGAAGCCCCCTTTGTTATGATGGGTCAAGCTAAAACAAGGAGGCTAAGAAAAAGAATAAAAGCATGATGAAAAGGCTAAAGGGAGAAGCCTTCCTGAAGGTAACTTCATAGAAGTCAAGGATTAGACAGATTTAGGAAGAAATGGTTCTCCAACTATGTCAGAGAGATCCACATCACAGGTGTCTACTGGGCTCTGTCTGTTTTAGGCTTAAAGGCTTGTGCTGTCCACGTGTGCATGACATGTGTCTCTTTCAAGTAGGATAAACTGATTAAGAAAAGTGTAAAGTGTATTTCCTACTTGATTGTACCTATTATGATCACCAACAAAGTTTTGATTAAAATTTTATGGCTTTTTTTTTTCCATATTGCAATTGTAGCAACTGTTCATTATAGGAAAAACAGAAAATTTGAATTAGGGTAAAGAAAAAACACATTTTAAAAATCTTCCATATTATTATCATCTAGAGAAATTGCTTATAAAATTTCAGTTTGGCATATGTATTCACATATAGATGGATATGTATGTATATATATATATATATATGTATGTATTGTATAAATACAATGGGATTATACTATTTTGTAACCTGCTTTTTTCAACATAATGAACTCATTTGATACCAACAAATATTTCTCCACAGAATAATTTTTTAGATGGTTGTAACCAATCTCATGCAATAGAACATTTAGATTGCTACTATAAGTGATATTGTAATAACTATCCTTAAAGCCCCAAATTAATTCACATTCATAATTAGTTCCTTTGGTTAACTTCCTTAAAGTAGAATTGTAGGGGCATAAGTGGTCGTGCTTTAAAGAGAGCACAGGAGTGTTCCACGTTGGTGTGCTCTATGTATGAAATATGAAGAAATGTTCTTTTAAGTCAGAATTGGTAGAGTGCGACTAATTTGTCACCATTTTGGGGAGAGACTTATATGCAGTTTGCCATGCACATTTGTATAAATATAAACTCAGTTCTGTAGCAAATTATGATGGCAACTTTTAGTTGTTTTACAGTGAGAAAGTGGCTCAGTTCAGTTTAGTCGCTTAGTCGTGTCTGACTCTGCGACCCCATAGAATGCAGCACTCCAGGCCTCCCTGTCCATCACCAACTCCCGGAGTTTACTCAAACTCATGTCCATTGAGTTGGTGATTCCATCCAACCATCTCATCCTCTGTTGTCCCCTTCTCTTCCCACCTTCAATCTTTCCCAGCATCAGGGTCTTTTCTAGTGAGTCAGTTCTTCACATCAGAAAAGTATTGGAGTTTCAGCTTCAGCATCAGTCCTGCCAATGAATATTCAGGACTGATTTCCTTTAGGATGGACTGGTTGGATGTCCTTGCAGTCCAAGGGACTCTCAAGAGTCTTCTCCAACACCACAGTTCGAAAGGATCAATTCTTCAGTGCTCATCTTTCTTTATAGTCCAACTCTCACATCCATACATGACCACTGGAAAAACCATAGCTTTGACTAGATGGACCTTTGTTGGCAAAGTAATCTCTCTGTTTTTTAATATGCTGTCTAGGTTGGTTATAACTTTTCTTCCAAGGAGCAAGTTTCTTTTAATTTCATGGCTGCAGTCACCATTGGCAGTAATTTTGGAGCCCAAGAAAATAAAGTCGCTCACTGTTTCCATTGTTTCCCCATCTATTTGCATGAAGTGATGGGACCAGATCCCATGATCTTCGTTTTCTGAATGTTGAGTTTTAAGCTAACTCTTTCACTGTCCTCTTTCACTTTCATCAAGAACCTCTTCAGTGCTTCTTCACTTTCTGCCGTTATTGGTGGTGTCATCTGCATATCTGAGGTTACTGATATTTCTTCGGGCAATCTTGATTCCAGTTTGTGCCTCATCCAGCTCAGTGTTTCTCATGATGTACTCTGCATATAAGTTAAATAAGCAGGGTGACAATATACAGCCTTGACATGCTCCTTTTCCTATTTGGAACCAGTCTGTTGTTCCATGTCCAGTTCTAACTGTTGTTTCCTGACCTGCATACAGATTTCTCAGGAATCAGGTCAGCTGGTCTGGTATTCCCATCTCTTGAAGAATTTTCCACAGGTTGTTGTGATCCACACAGTAAGAGGTTTTGGCATAGTCAATAAAGCTGAAGTAGATGTTTTTCTGGAACTCTTTTGCTTTTTCGATAATCCAACAGATGTTGGCAATTTGATCTCTGGTTCCTCTGCTTTCTCTAAAACCAGCTTGAACATCTGGACGTTCATGGTTCATGTACTGTTGAAGCCTGGCTTGGAGAATTTTGAGCATTACTTTACTACCGTGTGAGATGCATGCAATTGTGCAATAGTTTGAGCATTCTTTGGCATTGCCTTACTTCGGATTGGAATGAAAACCGACCTTTTCTAGTTCTGTGGACACTGCTGAATTTTCCAGATTTGCTGGCATGTTGAGTGCAGCACTTTCACAGCATCATCATTTAGCATTTGAAATAGCTCAGCTGGAATTCTGTCACATCCACTAGCTTTGTTCGTAGTGATGCTTCCTAAGGCCTACTTGACTTCACATTCCAGGATGTCTGGCTCTAGGTGAGTGATCACACCATCGTGATTATCTGGGTCAGGAAGATCTTTTTTGTATAGTTCTTGTGTGTATTCTTGCCACCTCTTCTTAATATCTTCTGCTTGTGCTAGGTCCGTAGCATTTCTGTCCTTTATCGAGCCCATATTTCCATGAAATGTTCCCTTGGTATCTCTAATTTACTTGACAAGATCCCGAGTCTTTCCCATTCTGTTGTTTTCCTCTATTTCTTTGCATTGATCACTGAGGAAGGCTTTCTTATCTCTCCTTGCTATTCTTTGGAACTCTGCATTCAAATGGGTATATATTCCCTTTTCTCCTTTGCCTTTCATTTCTCTTCTTTTCACAGCTATTTATAAGGTCTCCTCAGAGAACCATTTTGCCGTTTTGCATTTCTTTTTCTTGGGGATGGTCCTGATCGCTGCATCCTGTGCAATGTCATGAACCTCCATCCATAGTTCATCACGCACTCTATCAGATCTAATCCCTTGAATCTATTCTCACTTCTACATCAGGGATTTGATTTAGGTCATACCTGAATGGACTAGTGGTTTTCTCCACTTTCTTCAATTTAAGTCTGCATTTGGTAATAAGGATCTGAGCTACAGTCAGCTCCCAGTCTTGTTTTTGCTGACTGTATAGAGCTTCTCTATAAAAAAAGTGGCTAGAACCCCACAATCAGTGGGAATGAGAAAGCAGCCTTTCAGGCTATTTTGTATAGTTTTTCTGCTTATCCACATACTGCAGTGATTTGTGCTAAATTCTTAGTATTTACTTGTGTTCTTGTCCAAAGTTTTGTCTAAAGGCAGTGAGTTTTTATTAACTAATTTTAATGGAAGATTTTTACTGCTTGCTAGGTGCGTGCTTTTAACTACTGATGAGCAATGGCTCTGTGAGGTGTGTCCTCTGTCTTTCTGGGGAGAAGTGCTGTGCTCTGTGATGTGATGAGTGGTTTTGGGGACGCTGGTGGTCAAGGAACATTTTATTTGTTTTCATCGGTTTTATTGGAGTAGAGTTGCTTTACCATGTTGTGTTAGTTTCTGCTGTACAACAAAGTGAATCAGCTAGATGTACACACATATACTGTCTTTTTTGGATTTCCTTCCCTGTTAGGTCACCACAGAGCCATTGCATAGAGTTCCCCAGGGTATACAGTAGGTTCTCATTAGGTTATCTATTTTATGCATCAGATCAGATCAGATCAGTCGCTCAGTTGTGTCTGACTCTCTGCGACCCCATGAATCACAGCACACCAGGCCTCCCTGTCCATCACAAACTCCTGGAGCTCACTCAGACTCACGTCCATCGAGTCAGTGATGCCATCCATCCATCTCATCCTCTGTCGTTCCCTTCTCCTCCTGCCCCCAGTCCCTCCCAGCATCAGAGTCTTTTCCAGTGAGTCAACTCTTCACATGAGGTGGCCAAAGTACTGGAGTTTCAGCTTTAGCATCATTCCTTCCAAAGAAATCCCAGGGCTGATATTCAGAATGAACTGGTTGGATCTCCTTGCAGTCCAAGGGACTCTCAGGAGTCTTCTCCAACACCACAGTTCAAAAGCATCAATTCTTCATCGCTCAGCCTTCTTCACAGTCCAACTCTCACATCCATACATGACCACAGGAAAAACCATAGCCTTGACTAGCTTTGACTAGATGAACCTTTGCTGGCAAAGTAATGTCTCTGCTTTTGAACATGCTATCTAGGTTGGTCATAACTTTCATTCCAAAGAGTAAGCATCTTTTAATTTCATGGCTGCAGTCACCATCTGCAGTGATTTTGGAGCCCAGAAAAATAAAGTCTGACACTGTTTCCACTGTTTCCCCATCTATTTCCCATGAAGTGGTGGGACCGGATGCCATGATCTTCGTTTTCTGAATGTTGAGCTTTATGCATAGTATCATTATATATATATATATATATATATATATACACACACACACATACATATAAATCAATCTCAATTTCTCAAGGAGCATTTTAAATCTGTTCTACTGGAAAGAGTTCCATATAGGTGGCAGTCTGAACTGAAAATGGATCCTTCTTGTGCTCTATTGCAATGACTTCCCATGGAGAGCTTAGAACATGACTCTGTATCCACTTCATGTGTTCCCGAAGTGGACACTTACCCGGAACCCTCATGTACCAGGCACCAGTTGATGGCACTTGCAGGCCAAACAAATAACACTTCTATCCACATGAAGCTTCCATTCTTGTAGGGGATTTGGACAGAAAGGGTATAAATAATAATCAAGGTAATATTTCATAATTTTATTTTATTGAAGTAGTGTTGGTTTAAAATTATGTTTGTTTCAGGTGTATAGCATAAGGATTCACCTTTTTTGCACACTGTATTCCATTAAAAGTTATTATAAGATATTACATGTGTGTGTGCTCAGGTGTGTCTGATTCTTTGTGACCCCATGCACTGTAGCTCACCAGGCTCCTCTGTCCATGGGACTTTCCAGGCAAGAGTGGGTTGCCATTTCCTCCTCTAGGGGATCTTCCTGACCCAAGGATCTAACCCAAGTCTCCTGTGTCTCTGGCATTGGCAGGCAGATTCTTTATCACTGCACCACCTGGGGAGCCCATTATAAGATATTGAGTATAGTTAATTCCTCATGCTATACAGTAAATCCTTGTTGCTTAATTATTCATGTACAGTAGTTTGTATCTGTTAATCCTATACTCCTAATTTGTCCTGCTCACCCTCCCTGTCCTCGTTGAATATCACACAGGTTTAAATATCATGGTGACAATAGAACTCACTCATTCAGTTAGTGTAGCAGAGGTAATGGTGGTAGCGACACACCATTGGGTTGGCTGAGGAGGTGATGTTTGAGTTGAAAACTGGGTAAGGAGAAGAAGCCAACTTTGGAAAGATTTTTAACTTTGGAGTGTTTAACGGAGGAAAATGTTTAATGGAGAAGAACAGAAGTGCAAGACTCCCCAGGAGTTCGGGGGGGGGTGTCCTAAGATGGTGGAGGAATAAGACGGGGAGACCACTTTCTCCCCCACAAATTCATCAAAAGACCATTTGAACACGAGCAAATTCCATAAAACAACTTCTGAATGATGGTGGAGGACACCAGGCACCCAGAAAGGCAGCCCATTGTCTTCAAAAGGAGGTAGGACAAAATATAAAAGATAAAAAGAGAGACCAAAGAGTTAAGGACATAGACTCATCCCGGGGAGGGAGTCGTGAAGGAGAAGTTTCCAAACACCAAGAAACTCTCTCACTGGCAGGTCTGTGGTGAGTTTTGGAATCTCAGAGGGCAACATAACCAGGAGGAAAAAATAAATAAATAAACCCCACAGATTATGAGTCTAACCAAAACTCACAGTGGAGAAGTAGCTCAGACGCTCGCGTCCACCATCAGCAAGCAGGGGCTGAACAGGGAGGTGTGGTCTACATTGCTTAGGGTAAGGACTGGGCCTGAATGCCCTGAGGACAATCTGAGGGAGCTAGGGTGAGATAGGAACCCACACTGTGGGACAGCCAGAGAGGAAAAAAAAAAAAAAGACAACTTTCCTGTGAAAAGCTCTAACCTAAGGCACTGCCTGGCCTGCTCACAGAACAAAGGACTGAGTGAATACCAGAGGAGAGCTAGCCAGCTGTGAACCGGCCTATTCCCCACCAGAGGCAGAGAGGCAGGTGGGTGACAGCCAGAGGCAACGAAGGCCAAACTCGACCCCAGAGATGGCATCCTCTACCAAACTGCGAGCAGTCTCCTAATTGCTAATCAAGTCTTCCTGGGATCCTGGAAGGTTGATGTCTGCCAGGAGGGTCGCAGCCAGAGATCAGCTCTCCAGAGGAGATACACGGCACACCTGAGACGGCGCTCCTGCTGCGCACCCAGGAAACCGAGCAGCTGGCCCCAGGGAGGTGATAAGATGCACCACCCCATGTGGGGAGAGTGCGCTCGCCAAGCACCTGGTGGCCTGAGCTGCTCAGACCTGGGAAGGGCACAAAACGCAGGCCCAACCGAGTCTGTGCCTTTGTGGAATACCCGAGAACCTGAACCTGAGTGGCTTAGACTTGGGAAGTTCATGCAACCCAGGGCTTGCTTTAGACATTTCCCCTGCAGAGCAACCTGGAGCTTGAACAGTGTAGACTGGGAAAACACACACACCACTAGTGGGGGCAAACCCAGTGTGGCCCAGACAGTGTGAGCACTCCCCACACACGCCAGTGATATTTGTTGGCAGTGTTCCTCCGTCCCCACAGCACAACTGAACAAGTGAGCCTCAATAAGTGACCACCTCCGCCCCCTTGTGTCAGGGTGGAAATTAGACACTGAAGAGACCTGCAAACAGAAGAAGCCAAAATAAACAAGGGACCGCTTGGGAAGTGACAGGTGCAAGAGATTAAAACCCTGGATTTAGCACTGACTACATTGGAAGGGGCCTATAGACCTCGAGAAGAAGTATAAGCTGGAACATGGAACTGTCTGAAACTGAACTGACCACACACTGCCCACAACAGCTCCAGAGAAATTCCTAGATATATTTTACTATTATAATTTTTTTAATTTAAAAAATTTTTAAGCCCTTTATTATCCCTTTAATTTTCATTTTTATAACCTATTACCTTGCAAAAAAAAAGATGCTACTTTAAAGCAATTTCATATATATTTTTTATAATTTTTGTGATTTTCTTTTGTTTTTTTAATATTGTATTTTTGAGAGTCTAACCTCTACTCTAGATTTTTAATCTTTGCTTTTTGGTATTTGTTATCAATTTTGTACCTTTGAGAATCCAATCTTCAGTACCCATTTTTACTAAGGATTGTGATTACTAGTTTGATTGCCCTCTCCCCCTTTTGACTCTCCTTTTTCTCCCCCAGGTCACCTCTATCTCCTCCCTCCCCCTTCTCTTCTCTACCCAATGCTGTGAATCTCTTTGGGTATTCCGGGCTGTGGAGAACACTTAGGGAACTGATTACTGGCTAGATCTGTCTCTCTCCTTTTGACTCACCCTCTTCTTCTCCCAGTCACCTCTATCTCCTTCCTCCCTGTTCTCTTCTCTGTGTAAATCTGTGAACCTCTCTGGGTGTTTCAGGCTGTGGAGAGCACATAGGGAATTGATTACTGGCTAGATAGTGCTCGCCTTTTTTGATTCCCCTTCTTCTCCTTCTGCCCACCTCTATCTCCCTCCTCCCTCTTCTCTTCTTCATGTAACTCTGCAAACTCTCTGGGTGTCCCTCACTGTGGAGAATCTTTTCTCCATTAACCTAGATGTTTTATCATCAGTGCAGTACGGATGGAGAAGTCGTGAGGCTACTGTAAGAATAAGACTGAAAACCAGAAGCAGGAGGCTTAATCCAAAACTTGAGAACACCAGAAAACTCCTGACTCCAGGGAACATTAATCGACAAGAGCTCATCCAAAAGCCTCCATACCTACACTGAAACCAAGCCCCACCCAAAGCCAACAAGTTCCAGAGCAAGACATATCACACTAATTCTCTAGCAACACAGGAACATAGTCCTGAGCATTAATATACAGGCTGCCCAAAGTCACACCAAACCCATAGACACCTCAAAACTCACTACTGGACACTTCACTGCACTCCAGAGAGAAGAAATCCAGCTCCACCCACCAGAATACCAATGCAAGCTTCCCTAACTGGGGACAAGCCACTCATCCAACCCCACCCACAAGGAGGAACCTCCACAATAAAGAGGAACCACAAACTTCCAGCATACAGAAAGGCCACCCCAAGCAGAGCAATCTAAACAAGATGAAAAGGCAGAGAAATATTCAGCAGGTAAGGAACATGATAAGTGCCCATCAAACCAAACAAAAGAGGAGGAGATAGGGAGTCTACCTGAGAAAGAATTCAGAATAATGATAGTAAAAATGATCCAAAATTTTGAAAACAAAATGGAGTTACAGATAAATAGTCTGGAGACAAGGATTGAGAATATGCAAGAAAAGTTTAACAAGGACCTAGAAGAAATAAAAAAGTCAATCAATAATGAATAATGCAATAAATGAGATCAAAAACACTCTGAAGGATACCAACAGTAGAATAACTGAGGCAGAAGATAGGATAAATGAGGTAGAAAATAGAATGGTGGAAATAAATGAAGCAGAGAGGAAAAAAGAAAAAATAATTAAAAGAAATGAGGACCACCTCAGAGACCTCTGGGACAATGTCACATACCCCAAGATTTGAATCATAGGAGTCCCAGAAGAAGAAGACAAAAAGGCCATGAGAAAATACTTGAGGAGATAATAGTTGAAAACTTCCCTAAAATGGGGAAGGAAATAGTCACCCAATTCCAAGAAACCCAGAGTCCCAAACAGGATAAACCCAAGGTGAGACACCCCAAGACACATTTTAATCAAATTAATGAAGATCAAACACAAAGAACAAATATTAAAAGCAGCAAGGGAAGAAAAATAAATAACACACAAGGGGATTCCTATAAGGATAACCGCCAGTCTTTCAATAGAAACTCTTCAGGCAAGAAAGGAATGGCAGGACATACTTAAAGTGATGGAAGAGAAAAACCTACAACCCAGATTACTGTACCCAGCAAGGATCTCATTCAAATATGAAAGAGAAATCAAAAGCTTTACAGACAAGCAAAAGCTGAAGGATTCAGCACCAACAAACCAGCTCTTCAACAAATGCTAAAGGATCTTTTCTAGACAGGAAACAGAAAAGGTTTATAAACTTAACCCAAAAGAACAAAGTAAATGCAACAGGATCATACTTATCAATAAATACCTTATCAATAATTACTAGAGATCTCTAGTCTTTCCCATTCTATTGTTTTCCTCTATTTCTTTGCATTGATCACTGAGGAAGGCTTTCTTATCTCTCCTTGCTATGCTTTGTAAATGAGTTGAGTGCCCCAACCAAAAGACAAAGACTGGCTGAATGGATATAAAAACAAGACCTCTATATATGCTGTCTACAAGAGACCCACCTTGGACACATACAGACTGAAAGTGAAGGGCTGGCAAGGGATATTTCACACAAATGGAGACCAAGAGAAAGCAGGAGTAGCAATACTCGTATCAGATAAAATAGACTTTGAAATAAAGGCCATGAAAAGAGACAAAGAAGGACACTACATAATGATCAAAGGGTCAATCCAAGAAGAAGATATAACAATTATAAAAATATATACACCCAACATAGGAACACCGCAATATATAAGGCAAATGCTAACAAATATGAAAGGGGAAATTAATAGTAACACAATAATAGTAGGAGACTTTAATACCCCACTCACACCTATGGATATTTCAACTAAACAGAAAATTAGCAAGGAAACACAAACTTTAAATGATACAATGGACCAGTTAGACCTAATTGATATCTATAGGACATTTCACCCTAAAACAATGAATTTAACTTTTTTCTCAAGTGCACATGGAACTTTCTCCAGGACAGATCACATCCTGGGCCATAAATCTAGCCTTGATAAATTCAAAAAAATTGAAAATATTCCCAGCATCTTTTCTGATCACAATGCGGTAAGATTAGATTTCAATTACAGGAAAAAAAAAAAAAAAAACTATTAATACAAACATGGAGGCTAAACAACACGCTTCTGAATAACCAACAAATCACAGAAGAAATCAAAAAAGAAATCAAAATATGCATAGACATGAAAGAATATGAAAACACAACAACCCAAAACCTATGGGATTCATTAAAAGCAGTGCTAAGGGGAAGGTTTATAGCAATACAAGCTTACCTCAAGAAACAAGAGAAAAGTCAAATAAATAACCTAACTCTACACCTAAAGGCTTTGGCATAGTCAATAAAGCAGAAATAGATGTTTTTCTGGAACTCTCTTGCTTTTTCCATGATCCAGCAGATGTTGGCAATTTGATCTCTGGTTCCTCTGCCTTTTCTAAAACCACCTTGAACATCTGGAAGTTCATGGTTCATGTATTGCTGAAGCCTAGCTTGTAGAATTTTAACCATTACTTTACTGGCGTGTGAGATGAGTGCAATTGTGAGGTAGTTGGAGCATTCTTTGGCATTGCTTTTCTTTGGGATTGGAGTGAAAACTGACATTTTCCAGTCCTGTGGCCACTACTGAGTTTTCCAAATTTGCTGGCATGTTGAGTGCAGCACTTTCATAGCATCATCTTTCAGTATTTGAAATAGCTCAACTGGAATTCTTTCACATCCACTAAATTTGTTTGTAGTGATGCTTCCTAAGGCCCACTTGACTTCACATTCCAGGATGTCTGGCTCTAGGTGAGTGATCACACCATCGTGATTGTCTGGGTCAGGAAGATCTTTTTTGTACAGTTCTTCTGTGTGTTCTTGCCACGTCTTCTTAATATCTTCTGCTTCTGTTAGGTCCATACCATTTCTGTCTTTTATTGAGCCCATCTTTGCATGAAATGTTCCCTTGGTATCTCTAGTTTACTTGAAGAGATCTCTAGTCTTTCCCATTCTATTGTTTTCCTCTATTTCTTTGCATTGATCACTGAGGAAGGCTTTCTTATCTCTCCTTGCTATTCTTTGGAACTCTGCATTCAAATGGGTATATCTTTCCTTTTCTCCTTTGCTTTTCACTTCCCTTCTTTTCACAGCTATTTTTAAGGCCTCCTTGGACAGCCATTTTGCTTTTTTGCATTTCTTTTTCTTGGGAATGGTCTTGATTCCTGTATCCTGTACAATGTCATGAACTTCTGTCCATAGTTCATCAGGCACTCTGTCTATCAGATCTAGTCCCTTATATCTATTTCTCACTTCCACTGTATAGTCATAACGGATTTGATTTAGGTCATACCTGAATGGTCTAGTGGTTTTCTCCACTTTCTTCAATTTAAGTCTGAATTTCACAATAAGGAGTTCATGATCTGAGCCACAGTCAGCTCCCAGTCTTGTTTTTTCTGACTATATATAACTTTTCCATCTTTGGCTGCAAATAATATAATCAATCTGATTTTGGTGTCGACCATCTGCTGATGTCCATGTGTAGAGTCTTCTCTTGTGTTGTTGGAAGAGGGTGTTTGCTATGACCAGTGCGTTCTCTTGGCAGAACTCTATTAGCCTTTGTCCTGCTTCATTCTGTATTCCAAGGCCAAATTTGCCTGTTATTCCAGGTGTTTCTTGACTTCCTACTTTTGCATTCCAGTCCCCTATAAGAAAAGGACATCTTTTTTGGATGTTAGTTCTAGGAGGTCTTGTAGGTTTTCATAGAACTGTTTAACTTCAGCTTCTTCAGTGTTACTGGTCAGGGCATAGACTTGGATTACCGTGATATTGAATGGTTTGCCTTGGAAACAAACAGAGATCATTCTGTCTTTTTTGAGATTGCATCCAAATACTGAGTTTCGGACTCTTTTGTTGACTATGATGGCTACTCCATTTCTTCTAAGGGATTGCTGCCTGCAGTAGTAGATATAATGGTCATCTGAGTTAAATCCACCCATTCCAGTCCATCTTAGTTTGCTGATTCCTAGAATGTCAATGTTCACTCTTGTCATCTCCTGTTTGACCACTTCCAATTTGCCTTGATTCACGGACCTAACATTCCAGGTTCCTATGCAATATTGCTCTTTACAGCATCAAACCTTGCTTCTGTTACCAGTCACATCCACAACTGAGTGTTGTTTTTGCTTTGGCTCCATCCCTTCATTCTTTCAGGAGTTATTTCTCCACTAATATGCAGTAGCATATTGGGCACCTACCAACCTGGGGAGTTCATCTTTCAGTGTCCTATCTTTTTCTCTTTTCATACTGTTCATGGGGTTCTCAGGGCAAGATACTGAGGTGGTTTGCCATTCCCTTCTCCAGTGGACCACATTCTGTCAGACCTGTCCCATGACCCGTCCATCTTGGGTAGCCCCACATAGCATGGATTAGTTTCATTGTGTTAGACAAGGCTGTGGTCCATGTGATCGGATTGGCTAGTTGTCTGTGATTGTGGTTTCAGTCTGTCTGCCCTCTGATATGCAGATGACACCACCCTTACGGCAGAAAGTGAGGAAGGACTAAAGAGCCTCTTGATGAAAGTAAAAGAGGACAGTGAAAAAGTTGGCTTAAAGCTCAACATTCAGAAAACTAAGATCATATCTGGTCCCATCACTTCATGGCAAATAGATGGGGAAACAGTGGCTGACTTTATTTTTCTGGGCTCTAAAATCACTGCAGATGGTGATTGCAGCCATTAAATTTAAAGATGCTTACTCCTTGGAAGGAAAGTTAGGACCAACCTAGACAGCATATTAAAAAGCAGAGACATTACTTTGCCAACAAAGGTCTGGCTAGTCAAGGCTATGGTTTTTCCTGTGGTCACGTGTGGATGTGAGAGTTGGACTGTGAAGAAGGCTGAGTGCCAAAGAATTGATGCTTTTGAACTGTGGTGTTGGAGAAGACTCTTGAGAGTCCCTTGGACTGCAAGGATATCCAACCAGTCCATCCTAAAGGAGATCAGTCCTGAGTGTTCATTGGAAGGACTGATGTTGAAGCTGAAACTCCAATACTTTGGCCACCTTGTGCGAAGAGCTGACTCATTTGAAGAGACCCTGATTCTGGGAAAGATGGAGGGCAGGAGGAGAGGGGATGACAGAGGATGAGATGGTTGGATGGCATCACCGACTCAATGGACATGGGTTTGGGTGGACTTCGGGAGTTGGTGATGGACAGGGAGGCCTGGCATGCTGTCTTTCATGGGTCGCAAAGGGTTGGACATGACTGAGCAACTGAACTGAACTGAACACCTAAAGTAACTAGAAATGGAAGAAATGAAGAACCTCAGGGTTAGTAGAAAGAAAGAAATCATAAAAATTAGGGCAGAAATAAATGAAAAGAGAACAAAGGAGACCATAGCAAGAATCAACAAAGGTAGAAGCTGGTTCTTTGAGAAGATAAATAAAATAGACGAACCGTTAGCCAAAATCATCAAGAAAAAAGGGGAGGAGAATCAAATCGACAAAATTAGAAATGAAAATGGAAAAATCACAACAGGCAACACAAATATAAAGGATCGTAAGAGACTACTATCAGCAACTATATGCCAATAAAATGGACAACTTTGAAGAAATTGACAAATTCTTAGAAAAGTATAACTTTCAAAAACTGAACCAGGAATAATAGAAAATCTTAACTGACCCATCAGAAGCACGGAAATCGAAACTGTAATCAGAAATCTTTCAGCAAATCAAAGCCCAGGTCCAGACAGCTTCACAGCTGAATTCTAACAAAAATTTAGAGAAGAGCTAACACCTATCCTACTCAAACTCTTCCAGAAAATTGCAGAGGATGGTAAACTTCCATACTCATTCTATGAGGCCACCATCACCCTAATACCAAAACCAGACAAAGATGCCACAAAAAAGAAAACCACAGGCCAATATCACTGAACATAGATGCAAAAATCCTTAACAAAATCCTAACACACAGAATCCAACAGCATATTAAAAAGATCATACATCATGACCTAATGGGCTTTATCCCAGGGATGCAAGATTCTTTAATATCTGCAAATCAATCAATATGATACACCACATTAACAAATTGAAAGATAAAAACCATATGGTTATCTCAAAAAATGCAGACAAAGCCTTTACAAAATTCAGCATCCATTTATGATAAAAACCCTCCAGGAGGCAGGAATAGAAGCATCATACCTCAACATAATAAAAGCTGTATATGACAAACCCACAGCAAACATTATCATCTATGGTGAAAAACTGAAGGCATTTCCCCTGAAGTCAGGAACAAGACAAGGGTGCCCACTCTCACCACTACTACTGAACATAGTTATGGAAGTTTTAGCCACAGCAATCAGAGAAGAAAAAGAAATGAATCCAGATTGGAAAAGAAGAAGCAAAACTCACTGTTTGCAGATGACATGAACCTCTACATAGAAAACCCTAAAGATTCCACCAGAAAATTACTGGTGCTAATCAGTGAATATAGTAAAGTTGCAGGATATAAACTTAACACACAGAAATCCCTTGCATTCCTATACACTAACAATGAGAAACAGAAAGAGAAATTAAGGAAACAATTCCATTCACCATTGCAAAGAAAAATATAAAATACTTATGAATAAATCTACCTAAATAAACAAAAGACCTATATATAGAAAACTGTAAAACACTGATGAAAGAAATCAAAGAGGACACAAAAAAATGGAGAAATATACCATGTTCATGGATTGGAAGAATCAATATAGTGAAAATGAGTATACTACCCAAAGAAATCTATAGATTCAATGCAATCCCTATCAAGCTACCAATGGTATTTTTTCAAAGAACTAGAACAAATAATTTCACAATTTTTATAGGAATACAAAAAACCTCAAATATCCAAAGCAATATTGAGAAAGAAGAATGGAACTGGAGGAATCATCCTGCCTGACTTTAAGCTATACTTCAAAGCTACAGTCATCAATACAGTATGGCACTGGCACAAAGACAGAAATATAGATCAAAGGAACAAAATAGAAAGCCCAGAGGTAAATCCATGCACCTATGGACACCTTATCTTTGACAAAGAATGCACGAATATACAATGTAGAAGAAACAATGTCTTTAACAAGTGGTGCTGGGAAAACTGGACAACCACTTGTAAAAAAATGAAACTAGAACACTTTCTAACAACATAACAAAAATAAACTCAAAATGGATTAAAAATATAAACATAAGACCAGAAACTATAAACCTCCTAGAGGAAAGCATAGGCAAAACACTCTCCAACATATATCACAGCAGGATCCTCTATGACCCATCTCCCAGAGTAATGGAAATAAAAGCAAAAATAAACAAATGGGACCTAATTAAACTTAAAAGATTTTGCACAATGAAGTAAACTATAAGCAAGGTGAAAAGACAGCCTTTAGAATGGGAGAAAGTAATAGCAAATAAAGCAACTAACAAAGAATTAATCTCAAAAATACACAAGCAGCTCCTGCAGCTCAATTCCAGAAAAATAAACAACACAATCAAAAAATGGGCCAAAGAATTAAACAGACATTTCTCCAAAGAAGACATACAGATGGCTAACAAACATATGAAAAGATGCTCAACATCACTCATTATCAGAGAAATGCAAATCAAAACCACAATGAGGTACCATTTCATGCCAGTTAGAATGGCTGTGATCCAAAAGTCTACAAACAATAAATGGTGGAGAGAGTGCAGAGAAAAAGGAACCCTCTTACACTGTTGGTGGGAATGCAAACTAGTACAGCCACTATGGAGAACAGTGTGGAGATTCCTTAAAAATCTGGAAATAGAACTGCCATATGACCCAGCAATCTCACTGCTGGGCATACACACTGAGGAAACCAGAATTGAAAGAGACACATGTACCCCAATGTTCATCACAGCACTGTTTACAATAGCCAGGAGATGGAAGCAACCAAGATGTCCATTGGCAGATGAATGGATAAGAAAGCTGTGGTACATATACACAATAGAATATTACTCAGCCATTAAAAAAAAGGCATTTGAATCAGTTCTAATGAGGTGGATGAAACTGGAGCCTATTATACAGAGTGAAGTAAGTCAGAAAAATACTGATATAGTATACTAATGGACATATATGGAATTTAAAAAGATGGTAACGATGACCCTACATTCGAGACATTAAAAGAGACACAGATGTAAAGATTAGTCTTTTGGACTCTGTGGGAGAAGGCAAGCATGGGATGATTTGAGAGAGTAGCACTGAAACGTGTTTATTATCATATGTGAAGCGGATCACCAGTCCAGGTTCGATGCATGAGACAAGGTGCTCAGGGCTGGTGCACTGGGATGACCCTGGAGGGTTGGGATGGGGAGGGAGGTGAGGGAGGTTCTGGATGGGGAACACATGTGCACCTGTGGCTGATTCATGTTGATATATGGCAAAACCCACTACATATTGTAATGTAATTAGCCTCCAATTAAAATAAATAAATTTATTTTAAAGAGTCCCCAGGGAACAAGTTGGGTGTGTTTGAGACATAGAAAGAAGGCCAGGTTGGCTGGGGCAGAGTGAGTGGGCAGAGGGTGGGCAGAGATGAGCTGGAGGGGGAGGTAGGGAGAGTTGCTGTGGAGTCTTTGGGTTCATGTTAAGGAAACTGGATGCTTTGAATTGGGATAAGATGCTTCACTGTGCTTAGGCAGTAGAGTGGCCTGTTTGTTTGGCATTGTGGGAAGTGAATCACAGAAGGGAATTCAGCAGAAGGCAAGGGGGCAGAGAGCTCTCGTCATAGAAAACAAGGAATTTCTATAAAGAGGGAATACTAAACTGTGTCGAGTTCTTCTGAGAGGATGAGTGAGATGAGACTGGAAAAACATCTTTTGGACTTTGCAAGATGGAGATTATCAAGGACTTGGGCAGGAGAGTCTTCATTTCAGAGATCAGGATGGAGAACTGATCAGAGTGGTTGAGGGAGAAAGATTTCCTGGGAAGAGACTGAAATGAAGAAGATCTGAGCTTGCAGATGGCCACACAAAGAAAGATAGAAGTAAGGCAGGAAGATAAACAAGGGATCAAGGAAAACTACATGCTGAGTGGGGTTACCCTCTAGGCCCCTTGCCTTTCCCAGCAACTGGCACGCAGGCAGCCATATGTAAGAATGCAGGCTTGGAGATTGGAGGACTTCTGCCTGGAGACATCATCTAGGGTGAGATAAGAGAACTCCAGACACTAATATTAGAGAAACCACAACAGAGGAGTCTGACTCTCCTCTCCTTGACTGTACTGTGTGCTCAGCAGTTAGCATACTGCACCCCTACACAAATAGTTTGCAATCATGTTTTAATGCTGCACTTTTAAACAAGAACTGGGCTTCCCTGGTAGCTCAGATGGTAAAGAATCTACCTTCAATGAAGGAGACTCAGGTTCAATCCCTGGATTGGGAAGATGCCCTGGAGGAAGAAATGGCAACCCACTCCAGTATTCTTGCCTAAAAAATCCCATGGACAGAGGAGCCTGGCGGGCTACAGTACAAAGGGTTGCAAAGAATTGGATGTGACTGAGTGACTAACACTTTCACCTTAAACAAGAACAGAAAGCCAGGGAAGAACATGTATTTAAAGTAACCCTCTATGATGAAACAGAGAGTGAAATGAACAAACAGAGGGAAGAAAAGAAAAGAACTCAGAGAAAGCAATGTGGAGATCAGACAGACTTCAAAAGCCTATAATTAATATCTTCAGAAGCATAGGAGAAGATTTTATGTTCATGAAAAGAATAAGGCAGTATAAAAAGGAACATTCAGAGAAAAAGATAGAAGGTTGGAAATTTAAAATATACTAGAGACATTGGTATTAAAGCTAAGGAAATCTTTCAGAAGATAAAACATAACAACAAAAAGAGATGAAAAAAAGAGTTAAAAAATTGATATGCTGTGGAAAAATTAAAATTGAAAGAAAAAGAAAGCCTGTCAACTCAAGATTTTAAACTATAATAAAACAGAAAATGAAATGGAATGCTCAGTGGTAAATAAAACAAGAAAAAGCATATTTATTTATAGATAGTTATAATTAAGTGAAAAATGCACATTAAAAAGAATCTCTTTAAGTATATAATGCAAACAAAGTATAGAGGATATATGTCAAAATAAGCATATAAATGGATTGTGAGATTATTGGTTGTATTAGTTAGGGTAAGCTGAACCCAATAGCCAATGGCTCAAACATTTTTAAACAGCTTCACTAAATATAATTCATATACTATACCATTATTTAAAATATACAACCCAATGCTTTTTAGTGTATTCATAGATTTGTACAGCCATCACCAAAGTTTGAGCATTTTCATTACCTCAAAAGGTAACCTCATACTCTTTTACCTGTCATCCTGCTAACCCCCTAATCTCCAACCTCCCAGCCATAAGAAACCATTGATCTGCTTTCTGACTATAGATTTCTCTATCCTAGAGATTTCATATGAATGACATAATGGCATATGTGGTCTTTGGTCACTGACTTCTTTCCCTTAGCATAGTATATTCACTGTTTTTCCATGTTGTAGAATTCATCAGCACTTTCTTACTTTTTGTGGCTGAATAATATTCCATTGTGTGGAATATTACTAATTAATTAACATTTAATTAACATTAAAATAAATTAACATTTTGTTAATTCATCAGTTGATGGATGTTTGGGTTGTTTCTAACTTGGCCTATTATAATGTTACTATAAACATTCATGTATTAAAAGTTTTTATTTTAATTTCTGTTGGTTGTATACCTAGAAGTAGAGTTGGTGGGTCATACTGTAACTATATTGGATTGTTGGAGGAATTGCCAGATTGTTTACCAAAGTGGCTGCACCCTTTTAAATTCCCACCAGCTTCACATTTAAGAAGGTCCCGATTTCTCCACTTTCTAACCAACACTTGTTATATGACTTTTTGACTGTTGCCATCCTAGTGGGTATGACTAGGTATCTTACTGTGGTTTTAATTTGCATTTCCCTGATGACAAATGGTGTTGAATATCTTTGCAAGTTCTTACTGGTTATTTGTGTGTCTTCCTAGGAAAAAATGCTTATTCAGAGCTTTTACCTATTTGTAAAGTGAGTTTTTTAAATTATTGAATTCTTTATGAGTAAGAGTTGTTTATGTATTCTAGATACAAGTCCCTTTTCAGATATATGATTTGAAAGTATTTTCTCCTATTCTGTGGGTTGTCATTTTTATTTTCTTGGTAGTGTCCTTTGAAGCAGAGAGCTTTTTAATTTTGATGAAGTCTGATTTGTCAGTTTTTTCTCTTATGGCTTGTCCTTTTGGTGTATTTAAGAATCCTTTGCCAAATCTCAAGTCATGAAGATTTACTTCTATGTTTTCTTTGAAAAGTTGTATAATTCTAGTTTTTACATTTTTGTCTTTGGTTTATTTTGTTTTCAGTTTAGAATACAATGTGAGGTCAAGTTTTAGTTTAATTCTTTTGCATTTGGCTAATCAGTTGTCCCAATACCATTTGTTGGAAAGACTATTCTTTCTCCCTTGGATGGTGTTGACACTCTTGTGGAAAATTGGTTAACCATTGACGTGTGAGTTGACTTCTGGCCTCTCATTTCTGTTGCATTGATTTAGATACCCGTTAGTACATCAGTCGGAGAAGGCGATGCCAACCCACTCCAGTACTCTTGCCTGGAAAATCCCATGGACGGAGGAGCCTAGTGGGCTGGAGTGCATGGGGTCGTGAAGAGTCAGACATGACTGAGCAACTTCACTTTCACTTTTCACTTTCATGCATTGGAGAAGGAAATGGCAACCCACTCCAGTGTTCTTGCCTGGAGAATCCCAGGGATGGCGGAACCTGATGGGCTGCCGTCTATGGGGTCACACAGAGTCGGACACGACTAAAGAGACTTAGCAGCAGCAGCAGTACATCAGTTTCACTTTCTGATTAACATTGCTTTGTAGTAATTGTCAGAATTGAAAAGTGTGAGTCCTCTCATTTGTCCTCCTTTTTCTGCTTTGTATCGGCTATTCTGGGTCACTTGCAATTCCGTATGAATTTCAAATTGCCTTTTAATTTCTGCAAAGAAGTTAGCTAGGGTTCTGAGTAGATTTTGTTTTGGATTTGTATTAGATAAGTTTGGGGATTGTTACTATCTTTTTTTTTTTTTTTAACTTTACAATATTGTATTAGTTTTGCAAACATCAAAATGAATCCACCACAGGTATACCTGTGCTCCCCATCCTGAACCCTCCTCCCTCCTCCCTCCCCATACCCTCCCTCTGGGTCGTCCCAGTGCACCAGCCCCAAGCATCCAGTATCGTGCATTGAACCTGGACTGGCGACTCGTTTCATACATGATATTATACATGTTTCAATGCCATTCTCCCAAATCTCCGCACCCTCTCCCTCTCCCTCTCCCACAGAGTCCATAAGACTGATCTATACATCAGTGTCTCTATTTCTGTCTCATACACAGGGTTATTGTTACCATCTTTCTAAATTCCATATATATGCGTTAGTATACTGTATTGGTGTTTTTCTTTCTGGCTTACTTCACTCTGTATAATAGGTTCCAGTTTCATCCACCTCATTAGAACTGATTCAAATGTATTCTTTTTAATGGCTGAGTAATACTCCATTGTGTATATGGACCACAGCTTTCTTATCCATTCATCTGCTGATGGGCATCTAGGTTGCTTCCATGTCCTGGCTATTAAAAACAGTGCTGCGATGAACTTGTTACTATCTTTTAAAAAAATTATTTATTTTAATTGGAGGCTAATTACTTTAAAATATTGCAGTGGTTTTTGTATTAAGTCTTCTGATCAATAAACATGGCATACTTACCCATTTGTTTAGCTGTTCTTTCAATAAAGTTTTGTAGTTTTCAGCATATAAATTTTGTACTTCTTTGTTAATTTATTTGGTGACTGTTTTACTCTTTTTAATGTTATTGTGAATTGTTTTCATAATTTATTTTTGGATAGTTTATTGCAAGAGTGTGAAATACAGTTTGTTTTTGTGTCATTTATCTTGTATTCTGTAACTTTGCCAACAATTTATTTATTAGTCCTAGTAGTCTTTTGGGGGCTTCCCAGGTAGTGCTAGTGGTAAAGAGCCTGCCTGCCAATTCAGGAGACCTAAGGATGCTGAAAGTAAAAGTGGAGAGTGAAAAAGTTGGCTTAAAGCTCAACATTCAGAAAACGAAGATCATGGCATCCGGTCCCATCACTTCATGGGAAATAGATGGGGAAACAGTGGAAACAGTGTCAGACTTTATTTTTTTGGGCTCCAAAATCACTGTAGATGGTGACTGCAGCCATGAAATTAAAAGACGCTTACTCCTTGGAAGGAAAGTTATGACCAACCTAGATAGCATATTCAAAAGCAGAGACATTACTTTGCCAACAAAGGTCCATCTAGTTAAGGCTATGGTTTTTCCAGTGGTCATGTATGGATGTGAGAGTTGGACTGTGAAGAAAGCTGAGTGCTGAAGAATTGATGCTTTTGAACTGTGGTGTTGGAGAAGACTCTTGAGAATCCCTTGGACTGCAAGGAGATCCAACCAGTCCATTCTGAAGGAGATCAGCCCTGGGATTTCTTTGGAAGGAATGATGCTAAAGCTGAAACTCCAGCACTTTGGCCACCTCATGCGAAGAGTTGACTCATTGGGAAAGACTCTGATGCTGGGAGGGATTGGGGGCAGGAGGAGAAGGGGACGACAGAGGATGAGATGGCTGGATGGCATCACTGACTCGATGGACGTGAGTCTGAGTGAGCTCCGGGAGTTGGTGATGGACAGGGGGCCTGGTGTGCTGCGATTCATGGGGTTGCAAAGAGTCGGACACGACTGAGTGACTAAACTGAACTGAAGAGATGCTGGTTCAGTTCCTGGGTTGGGAAGATCCCCTGGAGGAGGTAATGGCAACCGCTCCAGTACGCTTGTCTGGAAAATCCCATGGACAGAGGAGCCTGACAAGCTATGGTCCGTAGCATTGCAGAGTTGGACATGACTGAAGCAACTTAGCACACTCAGTAGTTTTTTGGTGGTTTCATTAGAAGTTTCTATATACAAAGCTATGTCATTTGTGACTAGAGACAGTTTTACTTATTCTTTACAATCTGGTTTCCTTCTATTTCTTTTATGCACTAATTGCTGTTTACAAACTGAATATTTGTGAATATTTGTATCTCCCTAAAATTCACAAATTTAAATCCTAATCCCCAGTGTGATGGTGTTAGGAGATAGGGCCTTTGGTAGGTGATCAAGTTATGAAGGCGGAGCCCTCATGAATGAATTGATGTTCAGTCTCTCAGTCGTGTCTGACTCTTTGCAACCTCAGGCTTCCCTGTCCTTCACTATTTCCTGGAGTTTGCTCAAACTCATGTCCATTGAATCAATTATGCCATCAAACCATCTCATCCTCTGTTGCCTCCTTCTCCTCCTGCCCTCAATCTTTCCAAGCAGCAGGGTCTTTTCCAATGAGTCAGCTCTTTGCATCAGGTGGCCAAAGTATTGGAGCTTCAGCTTCAGTATCAGTCCTTCCAATGAATATTCAGGGTTGATTCCCTTTAGGATTGACTGGTTTGATCTCCTTGCTGTCCAAGGGACTCTCATGAGTCTTCTCCAGAACCACAATGTGAAAACATCAATTCTTTGGTGCTTAGCCTTCTTTAAGGTCCAACTCTCACATCTGTGCATGACTACTGGAAAAACCATAGTTTTGACTATGGAGACCTTTGTCAGCAAAATGATGTTTCTGCTTTTTAACACACTGTCTAGGTTTGTCATAGTTTTTTTTTTTTTTTTTCCCAAGAAGCAAGCATCTTTTAATTTCATGGCTGGAATTCAGTTTGGTTCAGTTCAGTCGCTCAGTCGTGTCTGACTCTTTGCAACCCCATGAATCACAGCATGCCAGGCCTCCCTGTCCATCACCAACTCCCGGAGTCCACCCAAACCCATGTCCATTGAGTCGGTGATGCCATCCAACCATCTCATCCTCTGTTGTCCCCTTCTCCTCCTGCCCTCAATCTTTCCCAGCATTAGGGTCTTTTCAAATGAGTCAGCTCTTCGCATGAGGTGGCCAAAGTATTGGAGTGTCAGCTTCAATATCAATCTTTCCAATGAACACCCAGGATGGATCTCCTTTAGGATGGACTGGTTGGATCTCCTTGCAGTCCAAGGGACTCTCAAGAGTCTTCTCCAACACCACAATTCAAAAGCACCAATTCTTCAGCACTCAGCTTTCTTTATAGTCCAACTCTCACATCCATACATGACCACTGGAAAAACCATAGCCTTGACCAGACGGACCTTTGTTGGCAAAGTAATGTCTCTGCTTTTTAATATGCTATCTAGGTTGGTCATAACTTTCCTTCCAAGGAGTAAGCGTCTTTTAATTTCATGGCTGCAGTCACCATCTGCAGTGATTTTGGAACCCAGAAAAATGAAGTCAGCCACTGTTTCCACTGTTTCCCCATCTATTTGCCATGAAGTGATGGGACCGGATGCTATGATCTTAGTGTTCTGAATGTTGAGCTTTAGGCCAACTTTTTCACTCTCCTCTTTCCCTTTCATCAAGAGGCTCTTTAGTTCTTCTTCACTTTCTGCCATAAGGGTGGTGTCATCTGCATATCTGAGATTATTGATATTTTTCCCAACAATTTTGATTCCAGCTTGTGCTTCCTCAAGGCCAGCGTTTCTCATGATGTACTCTGCATATAAGTTAAATAAGCAGGGTGACAATAAACAGCCTTGAGGTACTCCTTTTCCTATTTGGAACCAGTCTGTTGTTCCATATCCAGTTCTAGCTGTTGCTTCCTGACCTGCATACAGGTTTCTCAAGAGGCAGGTCAGATGATCTGGTATTCCCGTTTCTTTCAGAATTTTCCACAGTTTATTGTGGTCCATACAGTCAAGTCCCCTTATAAAAGAGACTGTAGAGAGCTCCCTTGCTTTTTTTGCTGTATAAGAACGCAGTGACAAGAGTGGTCTATGAACCAGGAAGCTGTTCTCACCAGACAGAGTCTGTTGGCACCATGACCTTTAATTTCCCAAGATAAATATTTATTAAGTCAACCAGTCTGTGGTATTTTTTGAAAGAATCTTAAATCACTAATTGCCCTGGATAGAACATCCAGTACAAGGTTGAATAGAAGTGGCCAAGAATGGTCATCGTTGTCTTGTTTATTGTCTTAGGGGTAAACCTTCCAATTTTTCACCAGGAAGTATAAAGTTAACTCTGGGATTTTCATAGATATTTTTATCAGGTTGAGGAAATTCCCTTCCATTCTTAGTTGTGTGTTTTTATCCTAAAAGTGTTGGATTTCATCAAATTTTTTTTCTGTGTCTTTTGATATGATTGTGTAATTTTTGTTTTTTACCTATATAAGATGTATTACATTAATTGATTTTCCAGTGTTAAACTAACCTTTAATCCGTGGAATAAATTCCAGTTGGTTATAAGTTCTTATATATTATAGGAAGAGGAAAGAGCATAGAGGAGTGTACATGGGGGGTTTTGTGGCCCATGCCAGTAAGTAGAACATATTACCACCACTCACATTAGTGAGTAGAAATGATGTATCTCACTCACTAATGGACTGTAAGTGCATGCCCAGACTGCAAGGGGTGCTGGGCAATGCAGTTTACCATGTGCTTAGTTTCCTCACATGGATACTTTTTCCCATCCCTTTTTTTAAAGTTGAAGTATAGTTGATTTATAATGTTGTGTTAATTTCTAGTATATAGCAAAATGATTAAGTGTATTTATATACACACATTCTTTTCATATTCTTTTCCATGATGGTCTATTATTGGAAATTGAATATAGTTCCCTGTGCTTTACAGTAGGACCTTGTTGTTTATCCATTCTTGGCATAATAGTTTGCATCTGCTAGTCCTAAACACCCTCCTCCACCCCTCCTGCCACCTGGAAACCATAAGTCTGTCCTTTATTTCTGTGAGTCTGTTTCTGTTTCATAGATAGGTTCATTTGTGTAATATTTTAGGTTTCACATATAAGTGATATCATATGGTATTTTTGTTTCTCTTTCTGACTTAGTACGATAATCTCTAGGTCCATCGTCACATGAATTCTTTTAATTTTCTCATAGTTTATTTGTATTTTATAACTTCCAACAATGAATTTATGTTTATAACACAATATAAATTTAATTCAAAATAGAGACTAGGTAGGCAATGAGAAAGCAGAGATAGAATGTATATGAACAACTCTTTCTGAGAAGTTTTGCTGGTGCCATTTCTGGAGGGGAGGAAGGTTAAGATAAAGTTATTAAACATGGAGATTCTAGCATATTCTTGCAAGCTGAGAATTATCCAAGAGGGAGGAAACAGTTGATAATGAATTTTTGAGTTGGTTGCCCTTAAAACCTTTGTAGACTCTTTTTCTAGAAAAAAGGGAAAACATTTGAAAATGGCCACCCATTCTATTTCCACTCATTCAGGATTTCAGATCCTTTCCTGAAAGACTTGTAAGCAGGAAAAAATAGTGTTTATTGAGCTTGACAAGATTAAAAAATTATGAAAATTTTCAAAGCTAATTATTGTTTTTTTCTAAAAAATTTCCTTTGACATGCTAATAGTTTTAATTAGGGTCCTTAGCTACAGAAACTCTTAGGTTGCAAAGAACACCAGAGCAACGCACTAATGTGCTGAGTGTGGGTGATTGCTGTTTACCAGTGAACTTTAACTATGACATAGAAATGAGACCATCATGCAGTGGGGCTTCTCTCACTAACTTTCATGAAGCTAACCCCAGTATCAGACAGTCACTCCAGGTGAACCCCAGAGAGCTGTCCTGCCCTCTCCGGCTGGCTGATCTTTGGCACTTTGATCCAAGCACGTCCCTCTGTGAATGTGTCCTTGGCACTCTCACTCTCCTGATTGTCCAGCCCTTTGTTCATTTGTCACCTTGTGTTCCAGTAGCAGGGCTTCACTAGGCACTTTCAGGCTGTTTGCTTTCCTGCAGGGCTCCAGCAGTGAATCCCATAGACGTGGTCTTGGTGGGGATGACAGGCAAACAGACTGGGAGCTCTAAACTCTAGGAAGAGTGCTATGATGTGGGGGTGGGGGCACGGAGGGAGACACAGAGTGCTGAGGGGACTCAGGAGAGATGTGTCTCATATGCTTCCAGGAGGTGGTGACCCGGTGAGAATGTCAGTCATCTTGGTTAAATTCCTTTCTCCTACTCCAGTCCGCTCCCAGATGGCACAGTGGTAAAGAATCCTCCTGCCAGTGCAGCAGACACGAGTTCGATCCCTGGGCTGGGAAGATCCCCTGGAGAAGGAAATGGCAACCCACTCCAGTATTCTTTCCTGGGAAATCCCATGGACAGAGGAGCCTGGCAGGCAGTCCATGGGGTCACCACTTAGTGACTAAACCACCACCACCACGCCTATCCCCACATATAATCATCAATTAATTCTGTTGCTTTTTCTCTACAATATTTGCCAGATCAGTTCTTTCCTTTCGTTCCTTCCTGTGAAAGAAGTTGCTTATGGGAACCAGGCAGGCCTGGGCATTTCAGCTGTGGGGTCTTGAGCAAGTTAATAAACCCTTCTCTGTCCCAGTCTCTAACTAAAAAATGGGGAAAGCAAAACTTCCCTCACAGATATATGTGCTAAGTCGCTCAGTTGTGTCCGACTCTTTGTGACCCCATGGACTGAATCCTGCCAGGCTCTTCTGTCCATGGGATTCTCTAGGCAAGAATACTGGAGTGGGTTGCCATGCCTTCCTCCAGGGGATCTTCCTGACGCAGGGATTAAACCCGAGTCTCTTATGTCTCCTGCATAGGCAGGTGGATTCTCTACCACTGGAGCCACCTGGGAAGCTATGTGATGAAGAACAAATAAGATAATACTTTAAAAACAGCCCCAGGCTTGGCATTTAACAGCTTATCATTCCAGGCTCTTCCCTGTGCCTGTAATCTCTTCCTTTGTACTCTGCCCACAGCTGCTGAATTTATCTTTCCCTGGCTTTAATCTTATCTCTCCTTTGCTCAAAAACTTTCAAATTCCCCTAATTTATAGAATAAAGTCTGAATCAGTCAGGAAAGAGGTGCACAGCTAAGGGCTGAGGGGAGAGAATGTCAGAAAGAGCACAGGGGAGAAACCCAGGTCACACAAGCCATTGGGCACCTGGAAGGCTCCACAAGAAAGAAATCCCTGAGCTGAGAACTGAAGGATGAATAGAGTTCATTAGGTAAGAAGAGGGGCAGAGGAGGGGGAAGGTGGGAAGAACATTCCAGTCTGGCTGAAGTGCCGAGAGCAGGCAAGAGGTAGGGGAGATGAGCCAGGTGCCTGTCCAGAACATAGAGCCTGGTGGACCAAGCATTTGTGGAATAATTTCCATGTATGAATCATTGACTCATTGGAAAAGACTCTGATGCTGGGAGGGATTGGGGGCAAGGGAAGAAGGGGACGACAGAGGATGAGATGGCTGGGTGGCATCACTGACTCAATGGACGTGAGTCTCAGTGAACTCTGGGAGTTGGTGATGGACAGGGAGGCCTGGCGTGCTGCGATTCATGGGGTCGCAAAGAGTCGGACACGACTGAGCAACTGATCTGATCTGATGAATCACTGAGAGCTGTGCCTAAGTTTTAAGCTGTTATTTGTTTAGACATCAATTTTGCTTGACTTTATTTTCTTGGGCTGCAGTATTGCTGCAGATGATGACTGCAGCCATGGAATTAAAAGATGCTTGCTCTTTGGAAGAAAAGCTATGACCAACTTAGATAGCATATTGAAAAACAGGGACATCACTTTGCCAACAAAAGTCTATAGTCAAAGCTATGGTTTTTCCAGAAGTTGTGTATGGATGTGAGTGTTGGCCCATAAAGAAGGCTGAGCGCCAGAAAATTGATGCTTTCAAACTGTGGTGCTGGGGGAGACTGGAGAGCCCCTTGGACAGCACGGAGGTCAAACCAGTAAATCCTAAAGGAAATCAACCCTGAATATTCATTGGAAGGACTGATGCTGAAGCTGAAGTTCCAGTACTTTGACCACCTGATGTGAAGAACTGACTCATTGGAAAAGTCCCTGATGCTGGAAAAGATTGAGGGTAGGAGTAGAAGAGGGCAACAGAGGATGAGATGGTTGGATGGCATCATCGACTCAGTGGACATGAGTTTGAGCAAACTCCAGGAGATAGTGAAGGACAGGGAAGCCTCAGTCCATGAGGTCACAAAGAGTTGGACATGGCTTAGTGACTGAACAATAACAGCAACAGTGACTAATTGAAAGCCATGCATTAAGTTTTAAACTGTTACTTGTTTAGACATCAATTTTTCTTGTTGAGAAGGACAATTTCTGCATTCTTTACAATCAACATCAAAGGTGCTCAAGACATTTGACTGATAAAGTGGATGCAATTGTAATTGTGGAAATAGAGGAAAAGAAATCTGGGAGTTGGATTTCCTGATTATGTCTGAGAGTTCATTGAGGTTTCAGCACAAATCGCCCGCCACAGACTGTCTGAGAACTGCTGCTGAGATGCAGTGTGAGTTGATTTTGCTCTCTGGGACCATACACCTGTGACTAAAATACCCTGCATTTCCCCAGAGTAAGAAAACTCATGCTATCCCAGAGACTCAGACAAAGGGAAATTAAGCTTGCTTGCACTGGAGCCTGGGGACCAAAAAGCTGATGGAAGCTTTTGCAGGTTCTTGGGTCTCTATGGAAACGGGCAGATTCAGGGAAAGTTTCTTTCTTGAAAAGGAGAGTGTTGGCTGCTTCCTTTCCTCTGGACATGCTGAGATGCACGATTCATGAGGTGGCTATCCGCGGGTTCACTGCAGAAATGGGGCCATTTGTACTGTGCCTGCCCTCTCACTCCAGTACACACCCCCAGCAGTGCTTGCTGGGGCTCTAGTACCTGGTGTATCCAGCTGCCATACAAGGAGTGAGGACTCAGTAACAGGAGACACAAGTCACAGAGCCATGAGCCATGTGCCTGGTTCATCCCTGGATCTCTGGGCCTATGGATAGCATTTTACACAAAGTAAATGCTTAATTATTTTTAACAAGCAAGGTGTGAAAAATGAAAAGGAATGATAGCCAAGTTCCCAGGTGGCCTTCTTCCCAGAGTTAAAAAGCAAAAACAGACAGCTTAGGCTTCTCAGATTTTACGTGCATACTATTAACTGGAAATCTTGTTCTGGTTCACTAAGTTTGGGGTGCAACCAGAAGTGCTATATTTCTTTCTTTTAAAAAAAATTTTTATTGGGTTATAGTTGCTTTACAATGTTGTATTAGTTTCTGCTGTACAGCAAGGTGATTCAGTTATACATATATCTACTCTTTTTAAGATTTTCTTCCCATTTAAGTCACCACAGAGCTTTGAGTAGAGTTCCCTGTGCTATACAGTAGGTTCTCATTAGTTATCTATTATATATATGAAGTGAAAGTGAAAGTGAAGTCACTCAGTTGTGTCCGACTCTTTGCGACCCCATGGACTGTAACCTACCAGGCTCCTCCGTCCATGGGATTCTCCAGGCAAGAGTACTAGAGTGGGTTGCCATTTCCTTCTCCAGGGGATCTTCCCGACCCAGAGATTGAACCTGGGTCTCCCGCCTTGCAGGCAGACGCTTTAACCAGTGTATATATGTCAATCCCAATCTCCCAATTCATTCCACTCCTTCTTCTCCACTTGGTAACTATAAATTTGTTTTCTACATCTATGACTCTATTTCTGCTTTGCAGTTAAGTTCTTCTGTACCATTTGTCGAGATTCCACATATAAGCAGTATTATACAATATTTGTATTTCTCTTTCTTAATTACTTCACTCTGTATAACACTCTCTGGGTCCATCCATGTCACTGAAAATGGCATTATTTTGTTTCTTTTTATGCCTGAGTAATATTCCTGAACAGTAAGTCATGTCCAACTCTTTGCAACCCCATGAACTGCATAGCACCCCCAGGCTCCTCTGTCCATGGGGTTGCAAACAGTTGGACACGACTTACTGACTGAAAAACAACATTTCATTGTATATATGTAACACATCTTTACCCATTCCTCTCCTGATGGACATCTAGGTTGCTTCTGTGTTCTGACTATTGTAAATAGTGCTGCAATGGACATCAGGGTGCATAGAAGTGCTGCATTTGTCAGGAGCTCCCAGGTGATGCTCCTGCTGCTGGTCCTTGGATCAGCCATTGCGTAGTAGGGATATAGATAGAAGAGCTGACTGAAGAGTCAAATTATGTCACTTGCAGCATTTTATTAGTAGGCTGCCTAACTCACCTGAAAGATAAATGTGTGCAGATTTGAGTTCACATGCATAAGGTTTGGTGTAGTTTTGGAATACTCATTTTCTCTATGCCCGTGAGATTATATGGACATAGAAACTAACCATATGTATCGAAAATCCACACCCAACATACTGGTGGTCACTTCAGTAGTAATTTATAGCATATAATTCCAAAAGATTTATAACTATTTCAAAATCATTTAATAGCTGCAGTTTTTTTTTTTTTTTTTTCACAGCTTCGTTCAACAAATGTTTCTGGAGTATTTACCATAAATCTCTCTCTGGCACTGGAAGGTTCTCTTTTCTCTTCTTCTTGAGCTCCCAGTCTGGTGGGTGAGACAGAGATAAAACAAATAATGGCAGTATAATATGATGAATTGTCCACTTTGTCCAATAGAAATATAACACAAGCCACAAATGTGATTTAAAATTTTCTAGTAGCCACATGAAAAAAGTAAGAACAAACAGGTGTAATTAATTTTAGTAACATATTTTGTTCAACTCAATATATCCCAAATATCTTCCCTTAAATATGTAATCAATATGAAAGGTATTAGAGAGGTATTTTACATTTTTTACCTACTAAGCCATCAAAATCTGTTATGTATTGGCCCTGATGGCACATCTCAAGTTGGATCAGCCACATTTCAAGTGCTCCACAGCCCCTGTGGCTGATGACCACAGCATTGGACAGTGTGGGTCTCTACAGTGGGGTGTCCAGCACCTTCACTGGACTAACACCCCCAGTATTACACCCCCACAGGGTCTGTGGACACATTGCCCAGTATCTCCTAACTTCACTTTCCTCTGGGGCTGTCCTGAGGATTTAAAGAATGAATAACACATGTCTATGAAGATCTATCATCTGTTTTAATTTTTTTCTCTTTTTTCTTATTCTTAATACTCCAGCTAACCTTTGGAATCCTCAGGGAGAAAAATCAGAATAATTTGATCAGTTTTGTTAAAATCATTCACAAGTGGTTGTAGATTGGGATTTTGTTTTAATGAAGAAGGGCTGGTGTATGTATATCACACTCACTGTTAGTTGTACTCAGAAGTCATTTCTAGGGACTTCCCTACAGTCCACTGGTTAGGACTCTGTGCTTTCACTGCTGAGGGCACAGGTTCAATCCCTGGTTGGGGAACTAAGAACTGAGATCCCACAAGCTGCATGTGCGTGTGTGCTAAGTCACTTCAGTCATGTCTGACTGTTTTCGACCCTCTGGACTGTAGCCCACCAGGCTTCTCTGTCCATGGGATTTTCCAGGCAGCAATACCGAAGTGGGTTGCCATTTCCTCCTCCAGGGGGTCTTCCTGACCCAGGGATTGAACCTGCGTCTCTTATGTCTCCTACATTGGCAGACAGGTTTTTTACCACTAGCACCCATATAAGCTGCATGGTGTGGCAACCACCACCTCCCCCACCAAAGTAATTCCTAGTCCCCTTTCTCCTGATAGGCTCTTGCCATAGAGGCCAGAGTACCACATATGTGGTACATAGGCTCTTGCTAGTAAAGGCCTTGCAAACTAGTTCTGTCCCATCCGTTCTTGCATTCTTGCATGAGTGCGTTGGTGGATAACTCATGTGAGGCTCTGTTCCAGTTACTGTGGGGAGGCAGGTTAAAAAGACAAATAAATATACAGTGAATCCTCTACATACAAATCTTCCAGTTGTGAACTTTCAAAGATGTGAATGTATGTTCCATCAGTGTCAGACTTGAGTGAAGTTGCAGCCTGCCCTCACTCTCGTATTGCTGACAGTCCTTTAGCTCTACCATCTCCCACCTCCTCTCCCTTCTCTAGTCAGTAACTTTTCTCTCGCTGGATGCCAGCCCCTGTATCCCAGCTGTTGTACTGTACTACTGTACTTTTTAGAATACCGTACTGTAATATTAAAAGGCTTTCTTATTTTTTGTGTGTTTGTTTTGTGTGTATTGTTTGTCTGAAAAGTATTATAAACCTTTACAGTGCAGTACTATATAGTGAAAGAAAGTGAAGTCGCTCAGTCGTGTCTGACCCTTTGCGACCCCATGGACTGTAGCCTGTCAGGCTTCTGCGTCCATGGGATTTTCCAGGCAAGAGTGCTGGAGTGGATTGCCATTTCCTTCTCCAGGAGATCTTCCCTACCCAGGAAACAAACCTAGGTCTCCCACATTGCGGGCAGACGCTTTACCGTCTGAGATAGTAGATCATGTTAATTTGGTACCTAGACTCAGTTAGTTGGACCTACGAGCAAATTAGACTTTCAGACATACTCTCAGAATGGAACTCATTCATATGTAGGGGACCTAATGTATATGTTAGATATGCTCAGTTGCACAGTCATGTCAGACTCTTTGTGACCCCATGGACTGTAGCCCGCCAGACTCCTCTGTCCATGGGGATTCCAGGCAAGAATACTAGAGTAGGTTACCATGCCCTCCTCCAGGATATGTTAGATAATGCTATGCAAAAATAGTAAGATAAACATGGAAATAAATGGAGAAAGGGAAGTTGGAATTATCAATAGTGTGGTCAGGGAAGATCTCACCTCTAAGATGAAATGTGAACAAAGATTGCAGAAGGTCAGGGAGCCAAGTGTGTAGTTATAGGAGGAGTAGCATGCTGGGCAGCAGGAAGAGCATGTGCAAAGGCCCTGATGGGGAGGAAAAGGCTGGTCTTATTAAAATAGTAGGAGCCTGGAACTTCCCTGGTGGGCCAGTGGTTAAGAATCTGCCTTGCAATGCAGGGAACATGGGTTCAATCACTGGTTGGGGGACTAAGATCCCACATGCCATGGAACAACTAAACCCATGAGTTGCAACTACTGAAGCATGTGCTCTGGAGCCTGTGCCACATGTGGAGAGTCTGTGCACTTCAACAAAAGATCCCACATACTGCGACTAAGACCGGAGGCAGCCAAATAAATAATAAAAACATATATACTTTAAAAAAAACCAGAAGGAGCCAGTGTGGCTGGAGCATAGTGGACACAGATTGTTCAGTGGTTAGAGACCACAGATGGAAGGAGATGGCCAGGTCATGTGGGCTTCACAACCCCTCCGAGGAGCCTGGACTTCTTTCTGTAGTATGTGGGGAAGCTACTGGAGTTCAGGGCACAAGTAGCATGATCTCATTTTCACTTGAATGTGTTCACTCTGATTGTTATATTGAGAAAAGGCAAACAGAGCGAGGAGAAGAAGGTGGAAGAGAAATGAGAATGTAGTGGGGGTGATAAGATGGTAGCTTGGATTGAGGGTGGGAGTTGGAAGTAAGGGGATGCCAGCAGGAGACTGCTGGAAAAGGTTTTCATTTCCTAATAAAAAGAGGCAGAATGTGCAGAAGTGGTCTTTCCCCTTTGACTCTTCTTTGTGGATGTGATGACCTGATTTGCTACAGCCGTTTGTGGTCAAAAAAACATCCTGAGATGTCAGCCCAGGGCTTTGTCGATTCCCTGAGCCAAGGCCCATAATTGCCCATCTCCAGATTTCCTGTATTTAGAGATTCAACAAAGCTCTGCTGCCTGCAGCTGATGGATGTTCTGATGTGGCACCCCCATGGCGTGTGTGTGCTCAGTCGTGTCTCTTTGCAACTCCATGTACTGTAGCCTGCCAGAGTTCTCAATCCATGGGATTTCCCAGGCAAGACTACTGAAGTGGGTTGCCATTTCCTCTCCAGGGGCTCTTTCCAACCCAGGGATCAAACCTGTATTTCCTTCATTGGCAGGCGGATTCTTTACCACCTAGCCACCTGGGAAGCCCCAATGGCACCCTTCCTCTTCTGCTCCTCTCTGGTAGGACCCCAGGGATCTGCACGGCCAGATTCTGAGCTGCTCCAAGAAACAAAGGGCCCCTGTGTGATTTCAGGAGGAGAAAGAATTAAAAACGCGTTCTCTCCTAATCCCCGTTCATCCGAGCTAATCTTCAAATGGGCAAAGTAATCAATTCAAGTAATAAATATGGCTTATTCAAAGGGCTGAATAAGTGGCTGGAAGCAATTCCCCAAACTGTGTTTTCCATTGAATAATTGAAATTATGCAAGGGCATGGAAATTTTTCAACAAATAAAATGTCGGAAAATCTATTAAAGATATGTCTGCAAAAATTGAAAAGCCCAACTCAGCAATAAAAAATAAATTACATTTCCGTTCTTGCTGTTGCTCCCTTTGGGAAAGAGTGTATTACTATCACTTCGTGGACAAATGGAACCAGCGCATTTCAGACTAAATGACTCTCCTGGTTATAACCACGAGGTTTAGATGACTGGATGGTTCTATACAGAAAAAGAAATAAGAAAAAAAAATTCCCTGACTTGATGCCACTCAGATAATGTATCTGCTGTTTTGTTTCTTCATTGGAGGTTTTGGGGGTCTAAGTTTTCCATCTGTAGCTCTGAGTGATAGACAACTGTGCACTTAGACTGTGGAGTTCCTTAGGCCATTTAGACCAGCCCTGTGGGATTCAAAAGTCCACTAGCATCCCTATTTCTCTTTTTATCTTATCCTGAGTAAAAGGACTCAAAGGAGAGGACACCTCCAAAGAAGCTGCTAGAAACTTGACCAACAGAATGTCATCTTTGAACTGTGAATTTAGAGATGTTCTGAGTATTTTCTCTGCAGTGTGATGCGGCTTTGTGAATTGACTTTAAACTTTGGTTGGGATTGTGATCCCATAACCCCCCTGTACTTTCCGTATTGAATTCCAAGCAGCTGTTTAATAGCTGGACACCTCTTTAAATAAAGACCATGTAGCTTAAAACCACATACTTTTTGTCTTTGTTTCTTCCTTTTAAGCTCATTGTTTTTGCTGTAGCTCACAGTGCTGGCCTGGGTTTTGCTAACTGCCTTGGGCTGGGCGGGTTCTGTGGTTTTTTCTCTACAGATGACACTTAACACCAGGGGTTACCCATTTCTGTGGACCCAGGCCAACCATGTCTACCTTCAAGCACATTCATTGCCTGGGAATCTTGGAACAGGGAGGTATCACCTCTCCTCATACTGAGTCCCGACCTCCTCCCCACTGAGAACAGTCAGAGCTATGATTTCATTTGTTGAAAGAAGCTGTTGCCTCTGGCCCCAAATTAAGGGGGAAAAAAGTCAATTGCCCACCTCAATGGCCTGCTGCACTGGTGGCAGCTTTTGGCAGACTGAAGTGATAACCAGTAGCTGAAGTAAAAAAATAGGCCTGAAGCTACAGCAAGAGCAGCTTCTTCCAAGCACAGAGTAAACGTCAGCCATGGTGCCGGACTTCATCCTGTAAACAAGGGAAGTGGGTGAATAAGACCAGGGCTCTTTCTGGGAGTGGGGGCAGGAGTGGAAGAGAGGAACAGAGTGGTGGTTCTTTTCTTCCATGCTGAGAGTGAGTTTACCAAAGGTTAGAAAGAGAGCTCCTTTGCTTTTTGTTTCTGTTTGTTGATTTGAAAGTGTGAAAGTGAAGTCCCTCAGCCATGTCCAACTCTTTGCAACCCCATGGACTGTAGCCTGCCAGGCTCCTGCATCCATGGATGGGACTTCCCAAGCAGGAGTACTAGTGTGGGTTGCCATTTCCTTCTCCAGGGGATCTTCTTGATCCAGGGATCGAATCTGGGTCTCCCGCACTGCAGGCAGACTCTTCACCGTTTTGGCTACACTGGGTCTTTGTTGCTGCATGCGGGCTTTCCCTAGCTGTGGTGCATGGGCTTCTCATCACGGTGGCCTCTCTCGTTGCAGAGCACAGGCTCTATGCACACAGGTTCAGTAGCTGTGGTGCACAGACTTATTAGTTATTCCTCAGCACATGGGATCCTCCTGGAGCAGACACTGAACCTGTGTCCCCTGCATTGGCAGGTGGATTCTTAACTACTGAACCACCAGGGAAGGCTAAGACAATGCCTTTGTAATAGATGTTTAGATATTTTCTATCTGCTAGATATCAAACCAAGAACTTTTCTATGTTTTAAGTCATTCAGTCCTTAAAAGCACCTAATGATGGAGCTAGTTTTTTCATGCCCACTTTATGAATGAGGTAACAGATGCTGAGAGAAGTCAGGGGACTTGGCCAGGGGCACAGGTAGCCAATGCTGCCTCGGGATTTGTAGGCAAGCTGTCAAGAGCATTGCTCTTACCCTGGACAGGACTGCTGTGAGGGCGGCCCTGTTGGCTTCTGTGGATGCTCCTGGTGTGTAGAACCGAGTTTCTGTCTATGGTAACCTGAAATTTGCTCTCTAATTCCAGTGCGACACCTCTTCCCTCAATTTCTCTCCCGCTGCCTCGTCCCCGCCCCCACCCCCCGACCCGGTCACCCTTCTGTAAATCATGTCTGTGAGGGAGTGGCAGTGGTTGCCTTGAAGGGAGAAGTTGCCTCAGGAGCTTTCAGTCTGTTTATAGCGGGGTGCCTGCTGGGTGCTGTCATCTGGGCCTGGTGGCCATGGGCCGTAAGCGTCTCCTGGCTTCCTTGGTTTCTCCCACTCAGAGGAGGCCCAAACTTGGTTTCACCCTTGGTGGTTCAGACAGTAAAGAATATGCCTGCAATGCAGGAGATGGAGGTTTGATCCCTGTGTTGGGAAGATCCCCTGGAAAAGGAAATGGCAACCCACTCCAGTATTCTTGCTGGGAAATCCCATGGACAGAGGAGTCTGGAGGGCCACAGTCTGTGGGGTCACAACTCAGTCAGACACAACTGAGCACGTGACAGTTTCTAGGTCCTTGCTGCAAATGGCATTATTTCATTCTTATGGCTGAGTAATATTCCATTATATGTATACACACACACACACACACACACACACACACACACCAAGATGTTTACTTTTTATTTTCAGTTCAGTTCAGTCATCAGTCATGTCTGACTCTTTGCAACCATGGACTGCATCACACCAGGCCTCCCTGTCCATCACCAACTCCTGGAATTTACTGAAACTCATGTCCATTGAGTCGGTGATGCCATCTAACCATCTCATCATCCTCTGTCTTCCCCTTCTCCTCCTACCTTCAATCTTTCCCAGCATCAGGGTCTTTTCCAATGAGTCAGTTCTTTACCAAAGTATTGGAGTTTCAGCTTCAGCATCAGTCCTTCCAATGAATACCCAGGACTGATCTCCTTTAGGATGGACTGGTTGGATCTCCTTGCAGTCCAAGGGACTCTCAAGAGTCTTCTCCAACACCACAGTTCAAAAGCATCAATTCTTTGGTGCTCAACTTTCTTTATAATCCAACTCTCACATCCATATATGACTACTGGAAAAACCATAACTTTGATTAGATGGACCTTTGTTGGCAAAGTAATGTCTCTGCTTTTTTAATAAGCAGTCTAGGTTCTTAAATGTCAGTAAGGGTTATCATAAAAATCAACAGATTATCTAGTACTAAAGAGAAGAGAGAAAAATTTTATTTTGATAGAATGATCTAGACCTTTGAAATCAAAATATCTCTAAGGAATTTATTTTAATTATCCGACACATGTAAGGTATGTGAAATTTAAAAAACTAACATTTTATTTTGAATTACATGTGATAGTGACTATTGGATGTCAAAGTCTTTTTACTGCTTTTCGTGTTTTAGGTCTTAATTTTCACCTAGTTAAAACAGAAATACTCTTGGGAGACTACAACTTGGTGTTAGTTCTCTATTACTGTGTAACAAATTACTGCACATTTAGCCACTTAACACTCGTGAATTAGCTTTTTGATTTTGAGTAAGGCATTTCATTTCTGGATCTCAAGTTTCTGATATGTTACTGGGCAGTGGTTGGAATGGAAGTGTTTTCTAATAGTCTCTGTTCAGCTGCTCAATTGTGTCTGACTCTGCAATCCCATGGATTGCAGCATGCCAGGCTTCCCTGTCCATCACCAACTCCTGGAGTTTACTCAAACTCATCCATTGAGTCAGTGATGCCATCCAACCATCTCATTCTCTGTCATCCCCTTCTCCTCCCACCTTCAATCTTTCCCAGCATCAGAGTCTTTTCAAATGAGTCAGCTCTTAGAATCAGGTGGCCAAAGTACTGGAGTTTCAGCTTCAACATCAGTCCTTCCAATGAATATTCAGGACTGATTTCCTTTAGGATTGACTGGTTTGATCTCCTTGTAGTCCAAAGGACTCTCAGGAGTTGTCTCCTCCAACACGGTGGTTCAAAAGGATCAATTCTTTGGTGCTCAGCTTTCTTTATAGTCCAACTCTCACATTCATACATGACTACTGGAAAAACCATAGCTTTGACTAGACAGACCTTTGTTGGCGAAGTAATGTCTCTGCTTTTTAATATGTTGTCTAGGTGGTTCTGGAGAAGGCAATGGCAACCCACTCCAGTACTCTTGCCTGGAAAATCCCATGGACAGAGGAGCCTGGTAGGCTGCTGTCTATGGGGTCGCATAGAGTCAGACATGACTGAGCGACTTCACTTTCACTTTTCACTTTTCATGCATTGGAGAAGGAAATGGCAATCCACTCCAGTGTTCTTGCCTGGAGAATCCCAGGGAGGGCGGAGCCTGGTGGGCTGCCATCTATGGGGTCGCACAGTCGGACACGACTGAAGCGCCTTAGCAGCAGCAGCAGCTAGGTGGTTTATAACTTTTCTTCCAAGGAGCAAGTGTCTTTTAATTTCATGGCTGCAGTCAGCATCTGCAGTGATCTTAAAGCCCCCAAAATAAAGTCTGTCAGTATTTCCACTGTTTCCCCATCTATTTGCATGAAGTAATGGGACTGGATGCCATGATCTTAGTTTTCTGAATGTTGAGCTTTAAGCCAACTTTTTCACTTTCCTCTTTCACTTTCATCCAGAGGCTCTTTAGTTCTTCTTTGCTTTCTGCCATAGGGGTGGTGTCATCTGCATATCTGAGGTAATTGATATTTCTCCCAGAAATCTTGATTCCAGCTTGTGCTTCATCCAGCCCAGCATTTCTCATGATGTACTCTGCATATAAGTTAAATAAGCAGGGTGACAATATACAGCCTTGATGTACTCCTTTTCCTATTTGGAACCAGTCTGTTGTTCCATGTCCAGTTCTAACTGTTGCTTCCTGACCTGCATACAGATTTCTCAAGAGGCAGATCAGGTGGTCTGCTATTCCCATCTTTTTAAGAATTTTCCACAGTTTGTTGTGATCCACACAGTCAAAGGCTTTGGCATAGTCAATAAAGCAGAAATAGATGTTTTTCTGGAACTCTCTTGCTTTTTCCATGATCCAGCGGATGTTGGCAATTTGATCTCTGGTTCTTCTGCCTTTTCTAAAACCAGCTTGAACATCTGGAATTTCATGGTTCATGTACTGTTGAAGCCTGACTTGGAGAATTTTGAGCGTTATTTTGCTAGTGTGTAAGATGAGTGCAATTGTGTGGTAGTCTGAGCATTCTTTGGCATTGCCTTTCTTTGGGATTGGAATGAAAACTGCCCCTTTCCAGTCCTGTGGCCACTGCTGAGTTTTCCAAATTTGCTGGCATATTCTAATGGTCTAATCATCTAATGGTCTTATCAGTTTAGATGTTTGGAAACTTGGTTCTAAAACTACATAAGACCCTCTAGCTTTACAGATACTTGGCAGTACTTACAAGGAAGAGTCATGAAAAGAATGGGAATGGCTCCTTACAGTGGAACCCCATTGAACGTGCCCTGTTGATGAAGCCCTCAGGGTCCCCTTAGTGCCTAGAAGGTAGTGCCTAGAGGATAGCTTTCAAAAAGTAGTGTCAGAGAATAAGCAGGACAAGTGAAACAGACTGCTGTTTCACTGGTTAACTCATTCAAGCACTGCTTTTCTAAAAAAAATTTTTATTTATTTATTTTTGTTTGTGCTGGGTCTTCATTGCTACATGTGGGCTTTCTCTCATCACAGTGAGCAGGGGCTGTTTTCTAGTTGCAGTGCATGGGCTTTGCATCATGGTGGCTTCTCTTGTTGCAGAGCACGGGCTCTGGACGCACAGGCTTCAGTAGTTCCAGCACATGGGCTCAGTAGTTGTGGCACATGGGCTCAGTAGTTGTGGCACATGGGCTTTAGTTGCCCACGCCATGTGGAATCTTCCCAGACCAGGGATCAAACCCATGTCCCCTGCATTGGCAGGTGGATTCCCATCCAGTGTACCACCAGGGAAATTGTCATTCAAGTACTGTTACCCCCCAAGCAGTTGGACACAATTCCAGACACAACTGGGTTTCAAAAATCAAACTAAAAACCAAGCAATAACAGAGCTTCTCTTGTTGAGGAGCAAAGCAGGTGTGGAAGCCACTAATGCTGCCTCTCAATATTCCCACTTCCCCTCCTTTAGGTGAGCAGGAAGGTTGGACTTCCCTGGCTTCTGAGGATGGATGTCTCATGTGATCTTTCTGTGCCTGATAATGTGATTGGAAGAGGTGCAGGCTGCTTCTGGGTGCCAGTGCCTTAGAGTTAATTGAGGTTCTCCATGTTCTGGCCTCCTCTTCTACAGTGGTCATGTGAGTAGGATGTGTCATGGGGTGCAACAGCAAGAACAGCTACCTGGAAGGTGCCAGAACTGGCAGTATACTTTGAATAACTGAGCAATAAGCCATTGTTTTAAGCTTTTAAGATGTTTGAGGTTATCAGTTACTACAGTGGAAACTAGCATAACCTGATGGATACAGAAAGAAACAGACAGCAACATTTACTGAATAGGGAATATCACTTTACTGAGAAAAGGAGGAAAAAAGCCCTGCCCTGATAATCCAAATTCCTGGGTGAAATATTTTGATTTTTTTCTTTTTCTGCTCCCTCTCCAGCTTGAGGGAGTTGGTGAAGTGTTAAAAAGCAGATAGCAGGGCTCTGAAAAAGATGAAGAATTAGTCTGGATTCATAGATTGAACTGCCAACCTCTGCCAACTGAGAGTTGGCTGGATTTGCAAGCTTGGTTTTCTAAAGATATACCTTTTATAATTTTGTCTGAAGTCTTCTTCTGGTTCACTTGTTTTAGTTCTGATGGGCTGCATGCAAAAAAAAAAAAAAAAAGCGTTGGAATTCTGTCTTTCAACTAAATAACTTGGGTTTTTTTTTTTTTTTTTGAGCTCTTGTTATGTTTGGGCTGATGTGTTTTGGCCATCTTCTCAAAAACCTTTTCCTGCTGCTTTTTACTCAGATCAGTTTCCTGGAATTCCTCTAAGCCAACCCTTCACTCTTTCTTTCTTTTCTTGCTTCAGAGGAAAATCTGTTACAAACCAGACATCAGGCCCCAAATCTAAAATTTAGGACTTCTTCCTGTGGAAATGAAGCCTCTGTTGGTCTTCTTAATATGTCTCATTCTATGAGATTCTCAGATCCAAGAAACACAAAGTTTTGAACACAAAGTTCAAAAGCAGGTGTGTGTGTACTCAGTTGCCCAATTGAGTCTTGACTCTTTGTGTGGGCATGAACTGTAGCCCACTAGGCTCCTCTGCCCATGGAATTTTCCAGGCAAGAATACTGGAGTGGGTTGCCATTTCCTTCTCCAGGGAATCTTCCAACCCAGGGATTGAACTCATATCTGTTGTTTCTCCTGGATTGGCAAGTGGATTCTTTACCACTGAGCCACCTGAGAAGCCCTCAGAAGCAGGTAGAAGTAAGTGAAGAGAAAACTCAAAGAAAACTCACTTGTTTGCCTGTTTATTTTTATACCAAGTACTAGTTGAGTTCATTTTCTCTATTTTTAAATTTAATTTTGTATCAGTCATATGCTCATGGGATTTAAGATTATTACTAAGAATATTCAGTAAAAGGTCTCATTCCCACCTTCATCCCTCAGCGACTCAGTGTCCCTCTCCATTATAATTAATTTATACCCCTGTACAAATATGTATTATGTATAAGTAAGGACATATTTCAAATATTCCTTATTTTTTCTCTTTTTTAAAATTTGGTAACATCCTATCCCTCATTACGTTTCTTGCTTTTCTTGCTAATGGTATATCTATCTTGTAGATCTTTCCACAACAGTACATAAGGAGCTTCCTTATTTTAAAAATTCCAGTAAGTTCATTTAACCAAATTCTGTATTGATGGGCATTTAGGTTGTTTTTAGTCTTTTCTTCTACAAACCTTGCTGTGATGAATAACTGTCCTTAAGTCAGTTTGTGTCTCTGTGAGTATATTCATGGAAATAGGTGAAATTAAGGTGTAATGGCAGAGGGCTCAAAAATATATGATGAGAGTGAGGATGCTCACTCCCAAACCACAGTGCTCAGGGCCTAACATGGACAATTGCTCTGAATTTCAAAATGTTATCACAGCATACACTTACAAAGTATATTTTTGTGGTAATTGTGTGCCCAATGCTATGTAGGCAATAAGCAAAATATGTAGGAATGATGCCTCCCTAAGCAACTTGTGAGTCAGGAAGGGTAGTGTGGTTAATTTTATATTTTATGTGTCAACTTGGCTGCACTGTGGTAGTAGTTATCTGGTTAAATGATAGTCTAGATAGTACTATAAAGTTTTTTTTTCCAAATATGATTAATATTTACAATCAGTTGGCATTAGGTAAAGCAGATTACTCTCCATAATCTGGATGAGCCTCATCCTTATATTTGAAGGCCTTAAGAACAAAGACTGAGGTTTCCTGAGGAAGAAAGAATTCTATTCAAGGTTGCAGCATAGAAACCTTTTTTAAATTTCTACTTTGCTCCCCTGCAGAATTCAGTCTCAAGTCTGCAACATCAATTCTTACTTGAATTTCTAGCTTGCTACCCTGCCTTACAAATTTTAGGCTTGCTAGCCCCCACCATTATGTGAGCCAATTCCTTAAAATAAATCCCTCTCCATATGCATATGTATATATATATCTCCTGTTGATTCTGTTTCTCTGGAGATCCCTGAGTAATACAAGCAGAAATGATGATTCCCACCCAAGAATTGAGGAAGCAGAGGCTGAGAGGGTCCATATCCCTCTAGAGCATGAACTCTAAAATCAAAAGCTCTTTCAGTTGCCTTGCAATTTAATTAGAACTCAAAATAGGGTATACGCAGTGACAGTCCCATTATAGAATACAAGGCACACCCATCAAGGTGCTTTTACTGTGTCTGTAGACACTGCTGCAGGGAAGCCATGGGTTGGAGTGTGAGATCTCCCTGGTTACCTCCGATTGGCACAGAGACAGCAGTGTGACCCAGTGGTAGCCAGACTGCAGACTGGCCATTAACCAATAGCTTGGCCTGTCATTGAAAGATAACCTGGGCCAGTGACATTCAGTCAATCAATCCTAAAGGAAATCAACCTCGAATATTCATTGGAAGGACTGTTGCTAAAGCTGAAGCTCCAATACTTTAGCCACCTGATGGGAAGAGCTGACTCATTGAAAAAGACCCTGATTCTGGGAAATATTGAAGGCAGGAGGAGAACGGGGTTACAGTGGATGAGATGATTGGATGGCATCACTGGCTCAATGGACACGAGTTTGAGCAAATTCTGGGAGATGGTGAAGGACAGGGAAATCTGGCGTGCTGCAGTCCATGGGGTCACAAAGAGTTGGACATGGCTGAGTGACTGAATAACAATGACGTTCAGGCAGAGGCTGGGTAACAGAGCAGTAAACTGTGGGAGTAGAGGCTGGCAGGCTGTGATACAAGGAGAAGCGGGGCAGAGCACAGGAAGATGGATGCACACTGATGTTGTAAGAGAAGAGAACACTGACACAGAGTGCAGAAGCAAACCCATCAGGATACAGTGGGCAAAGGATGGTGTGCCTGGGCTCCAGAGTTCCCCAGATCCTCATGGTGTGGCAGCCTCAGGGGTATCCTTAAGGCAGACCTACTTGGTCTTCATGAAACTCAACTCAAACCTCTGTGTTACAACTGATTTTTACATTCCTGAAATAGGAGACTTTCAGCGGAATTCCAAAGACAGATCTTACGTAGGCCATTAGAACCAAGAAGTTCAGCCTGGAGTTCTGAGGCTGGAGATAAACTTACCTTGGTCTAACTGAAAGTTGGGAAACCAAGTTGCTCTCGTTTTACTAACATCTACATTTTATAGCTAGAGGGGACTTAGTGAACAGTCCGCCCCCCGACCCCGCCTCCCTGAGCTTCTGAGATGGGAGCGTAGCAGGAGCTCACCCAGGGTCTCACAGACCGGAAGTCTTTCCAGTGCCTCTGCAGCAATGTTTGCAAAACTTCCTGATTATTTGAGTTCTTTAAACATTTCTCTCTCTCTCAAAACTAATCCTCTTTGGTGTTTTTAGAATTGTATGCATTATAGACTTTTAGGGTCTCGGAAAAAAACAATCCCTAGAAAATACTTTTTAAGGTCTATATCAGCCCCTAGATGTGTAATAGAACAAAGTAGTTATTTCTTTTTTTTTTTTCAGCTGTGCCACTTGGCTTGTGGGATCTTAGTTTCCTGACCAGGGATTGAATGAACCTGGGCTCTGGCAGTGAAAGCACTAAGTCCTAATCATTGGACCGTTAGAGAATTCCTTGATAGTTTCTTAAAAAAAAAAATTTAAAGATAGGGGAAAACTCCTCATATTCCCTGAGAACTAAATAGAACATATCCAGGTGCTAATTTGGAGGTTCAACTAAAACCTGTGACATCCAGTAATGTCATACAATAAGTGTGGAAAACCAACTCTTGGGAAGGAATTGAGTAAGATGCTTTCATATTTTACATATGAAAAATTCTCCTGAAGACATAAATTTTTTTTTGTTATTAATAAACTTAATTTTTTAAGAGCTATTTTAGTTTAACAATAAAATTGAGTAGTAGTTACAGAGAGTTCCATATACATACAACTTCCTTTGCTATGCACATCCCTCACCAGAATCCTACACTTGTTACAATCAATGAATCTACACTGACATTTCATCACCCAGAGTCCATAATATACATTAGGGCACCGGGAGCTTTATTCACAATTGTCAAAACTTAGAAGCAAACAAGATTTCCTTCAGTAGGTGAATGGATAAACTGTGGTACATTCAGACAATGGAATATTATTCAGTGCTATAAATAAATGAGCCATCAATCTACAAAAAGACATGGAAGAAACTTAATGCACATTACTAAGTGAATAAAGCCAATCTGAAAAGGCTGCATATTACATGGTTCCTGCTATATGATATTCTGGAAAAGGCAAAACTACTTAGAGACAGTAAAAAGATTAGCGGTTGCTAGAGGGTAAGGGAGGGAGAGGTGAATAGGCAGAGCACAAGGGACTTTCTTAGGACAGTGAAACAGTTCTATGTGATATTAGAATGATGTATGCATGCCATTTTACATTGATCAAAGCTCATGAAATGTATAAAAACAATTGTTTTGATCTCTATAACAGAGAGGTTAAAAAATTTCAGTAGCTTAAATAAACTAGAAGTGTATTTCTCTCTTATTTACAAATTTAATTTGCCAGTCTGGAACTCCACCATAAGGACCCAGGTTTCTTATGTTTTATTGCTCTACCATCCTTAAAACACAGCTTCCATCTCATGATCAGCATGGTTGCTCTAGCTTCTTCCATCATGACTTTATTGCAATAATAGAGACTGATAAATAAAGAGGAAACGAAGGGAGCCCTTTTCTCTCTAAGGGCATCATCCTGAATTTGCACACAGCACTGCTGCTCACATTAGCTCTTATTAGCCACAGTTTAGTCATGTGGGGTTTTCCAGGTGGCGCTAGTGTTATCGAAACCGCCTGCCAATGCAGGATCTGCTACTGCTGCTGCTAAGTCGCTTCAGTCGTGTCGACTCTGTGCGACCCTATAGATGGAAGCCCACCAGGCTCCCCCGTCCCTGGGATTCTCCAAGCAAGAACACTGGAGTGGGTTGCCATTTCCTTCTCCAATGTATGAAAGTGAAAAGTGAAAGTGAAGTCGCTCAGTTGTGTCCGACTCCTAGCGACCCCATGGACTGCAGCCTACCAGGCTCCTCCATCCATGGGATTTCCCAGGCAAGATTACTGGAGTGGGGTGCCATGAGTGGCAGGTTCAATCCTGGAGTCAGGAAGAGTCATGTGGCTTTGCCTATTGGTGAAGGAGGCTGGGAAATGTAGTCTTTAAAGGGATAGTCAGGTCCTTTACAACAATCCTATTACTATGTAATATGGACAGGGCTTCCCAGGTGGCTCAGTGGTAAAGAATCCGCCTGCCATTGCAGGAGATGCAGGAGATCAATCCCGTGTTCAGGAAGATCCCCTGGAAAATGAAATGGCAACCCACTCCAGTATTCTTGTCTGGGAAATCCCATGGACAGAGGAGTCTTGCAGGTTGTAGTCCATAGGGTTGCAAAGAGCCGGACACGACTGAGCATCCAGGCATGTAATATGGAGAAAATATATCCTGAGGGCTAACTCTGCTCTGCCTCAGGGCCCAAGGCATTGCTTGCCTACTTTCTTTTTCACATTTGAGGATGATCAGAAAGTTGATAGTTATCGTTAATAAATATGGAAAATGCTCACAACTGTGAAAAAGCAATTTTAGGTACTTTGGGAATACAAAAAGGAGTAAGAACCACTCTCTGTTCTCAAAATATTTACTCTCCAGTTGTCAAGTCATACATTGCAATAATTAAGAATAAAAATGTTAAAGAAAATCCTCAGAGCACTCTTTTTCTGAATTACTGTGTAGGTGGCTTTAATGGATTAATTTTCTCTGTTTTAATTGAAGGATAATTGCTTTACAGTACTGTGGTGGTCTTTGCCATACATCAGTGCAAGTCAGTCATAATTATATATATCCCCTCCCTCTTGAGCTTCTCTCCCCACCCCATTCCACCCCTCTAGGTCATCACAGAGCGCCAGCCTGGGCTCCTTATATTATATAGCAACTTCCTGCTAGTTTTCTGTTTTATACATGATAGTGTATATATGTCAATGCTACTTTCTCAATTTGTTAAGACCAGAAACTATAGAACTCTTAGAGGATTGATTTTATTATCACTGTAACCTACATAAATTGTGCAACACCTCAAAGCTTGGTTTGGACAGGGTGTTATGTTCAAGTAAGCAATATTTTGGCCAAAAGGTTATAAAAATACCTTAGTTCTTTACTCAAACTCTTACTGAAATGGAAAAGAAGCTTGTGTATTCTTAAGACACAGTAGCCTCTTTTAGGATATATTTTTTTTCCCATCACTGTTCCTTTTAATAGCTTTTGCCATTCTGACTGGTGTGAGGTGATACCTCATTGTAGTTTTGATTTGTATTTCTCTAATAATTAGTGATATTGAGCATCTTCTCATGTACCTCTTGGCCATCTGTATGTCTTCTTTGGAGAAATGTCTATTTAGGTCATTTTTTTTATTGGGTTGTTTGTTTTTGATATAATTCCATGAGCTGTTTGTATATTTTGAAGATTAATTATTTGTCCTTTTGTAAATATTTTCTCTCATTGCTATGTTGCTTTTTTATCATCTTGCTTATGGCTTTCTTTGCTGGAAAAAAAACATTGAAGTTTATGTAGAGAATGGACATGTGGACACATGGGGAGTGGGATGAACTGGGAGATGAGGACTGTCATATATGCACTGCCACGCATACAATAGCTAGCTAGTGGGGAGCTGCTGTGTGGCACCGGGAGCTCAGCTTGGTGTTCTCTGATGACCTATATGAGTGGGATGGGCGCTGGGAGGAAGGTGCAAGAAGGAAGAGATGTATGTATACATAAGCTGATTCACTTCATTTTACAACAGAAACTAATATAACATTGTAATACAGCTTTACTCCAATAAAAAAATAGTTTTTGCCCACTGTAAATCCATATCTTTTACTCTCATTTCCCTATTCCTGAAAACCATCTCCTGACAGTTGTATGCATAATGGCTCTCTTGATTTTCCCTTTTGCCCTGTCCAGAACCTTCATACTGACAGCCCAAGAGCTGACCTGACTTGTGAGAACTCTTCCCTCTTAGATGCCATAGTGAAGAGTTACACATACATTTTTGTCCCTGTTTCACAATAATATTTTTGTCTCTGTAAAACATTGAGAATATTGACACTAGATATTAGTTTCAACCTTTGGACATTTCCAGAGCATTTCCCCATTGCCATTTGAGATTGAGCAAGGCTTAATCTTAGCGTGGGCTTCCTTGGCGGCTCAGTGGTAGAGAATCCACCTGCCAACGCAGGAGACGTGGACTCAATCTCTGGGTCAGGAAGACCCCTCAGAGAAGGAAATGGCAACCCATTCTAGTATTCTTGCCTGGGAAATCCTATGGACAGAGGAGCTTGGAGTTCTACAGTCCAGGGGGTCACAAAAGAGTTGGACACGACTTAGCCATTGAACAACAACAACAATAAGACATAAGGTGAAATATCCTGGGCTAAGGGGAGGGGCGAGGAGATCTGCCCCCACAGGATGCCTTATTTTGGAAAAGTCACTAAACACTAGGATTATTTGATTCTTTAACCTGTAAAATAAGAGAGATGGATTAGCTGGACCTTTGAAGTCTCTGATTATGTAATTAGTGGAATCCCAAGTAATCCAGGCCTAGGTGAGGGCAGGCCCTGAGTGGAGGAGAGGGCTTGTCACTTCTGTGTGGCCAGAACAAGGCAACACAGCTGGAGAAAGCTCTCCTTGCTCACATAATTTTCAGTCCAAGTGCAGAATGTTTGGTGCTGTATTGAACCATGAAACATATCAATGATTGTTAATCAGTCTATAACAAAGATAAGAATATTTTAGCAGTTTGAAAGGAAAGTTCATTCACCCTGCACTCTTTGACCGTCATAGCTCACTTTTCCCTGTCTTGTTTTCTTTTCCTTTGGTTAGTCTTTACCACACAACTGCAGCTAGTGATTCCTAATGTGGATATGGCTTTCCCATGGCACTCTTTGGATGTGTGGCAAGTAGCAGGGACTATTGTTGTAAATACATGAGATGCTCACGTGTCTATCAACATAACACATTGTGTTAACTTTCCTGTTGCAGTGTCACCTTGGGCTTTTTATTTTGGCAACAATTATACTGAGATGTACTTCACATATCATAGAATTCACCCAATTAAAACGTCTAACTCAGTGCTTTTCAGTATATTCTCGGAGTCACATAACCATCACCACAATCAATTTTAAAATACTTCCATCACCCCCAAAAGAAACCCTGTACCCATTAGCAATCACTTGCCATTGCCCTTTTCCGCAGCCCCTGGCAACCACTAATCTACTTTCTGACTTTATGAGTTTTCCTATCTGGGGCATTTGACATCAATGGAATCTTACACTGTGTGCTCCCTTGAGATGGGCTTCTTTTACTTAGCACAGTGTTTTCACCGTTCACCATATTATAGAATGCATCAACACTTCAGTCCCTTTGGTAGTCAAATGGTATTCTATTGTATGGATATAGTGCATTTTGTTATCCACTGTTCGGGGACCATAGTTTCCTTTTCCCCTCTGTCTTCTCAGACTTAGTCTGAAAATTTTGCTAGAAAATGTGTTGATTCAAAAAAGTTGCTGGGTAGGAAGCCCACTGCAGTTTCCTTCTCTAAATCTATTTGTATGCAGAGTGGAGGGGCACCCCCAAACTGTGTGGTGAAATCCCACATAAAAGCTGGTTGATCCTAGTTAAGAACGTGAGACTTTGAGTCAGACAGCCTGGTGTGGAATTTTGGTTTTACCACTTTATCTCAGGCAACACAGTCTCTTTAAGCCTTGCTGTTCTCATCTTCAGTGGTAAAGAATGTCTCAGTGGTAAAGAACCTGCCTCCCAATGCAAGAGCCACAGAAGTGAGTTTGATCTCTAGGCTGAAAAGATCTCCTAGTGGAGGAAATGGCAACCTGCTCCATTATTCTTGCCCGGGAAATCCCATGGACAGAGGAGCCTGGTGGGCTACAGTCCATAGCGTTGCAAAGAGTTGGACATGACTGAAGCGACTTAGCACACACATATGCACATATTCTCATCTTCAAAATGAGAATTATATTGGGACTCCTGAGAAATCTGTATGCAGGTCAAGAAGCAACAGTTAGAACTGGACATGGAACAACAGACTGGTTCCAAATTGGGGAAGGAGTAAGTCAAGGCTGTATATTGTCACCCTGCTTATTTAACTTATATGCAGAGTACATCATGTGAAATGCTGGGATGAAGGAAGCAAAAGCTTCAAGATTGCCGGGAAGAAATATCAATAACCTCAGAAATGAAGATGACACTACCCTTATGGCAGAAAGCAAAGAAGGACTAAAGAGCCACATGATGAAAGTGAAAGAGGACAGTGAAAAAGTTGCCTTAAAACTCAACGTTCAGAAAACTAAGATCATGGCATCTGGTCCCATCACTTCATGGCAAATAAATGGGAAACAATGGAAACAGTGAAAGACTTTATTTTTTTTTTGGCTCCAAAATTACTGCAGATGGTGGTTGCAGCCATGAAATTAAAAGACACTTACTCCTTGGAAGAAAAGCTATGACCAACCTAGACAACATATTAAAAAGCAGAGACATTACTTTGCCAACAAAGGTCCATCTAGTCAGAGGTATGGTTTTTCCAGTAGTCATGTATGGATGTGAGAGTTGGACTATAAAGAAAGTTGAGCACCAAAGAATTGATGCTTTTGAACTGTGGTGTTGGAGAAGACTCTTGAGAGTTCCTTGTACTGCAAGGAGATCCAACCAGTCTATCCTAAAGGAAATCAGTCCTGAATATTCATTGGAAGGACTGATGCTGAAGCTGAAACTCCAATACAGTGGCCACCTGATGCCAAGAACTGACTCACTAGAAAAGACCCTGATGCTGAGAAAGATTGAAGGTGAGAGGAGAAGGGGAAGACAGAGGATGAGATGGGTGGATGGAATCACTGACTCGATGCACTTGAGTTTGAGTAAGCTCCAGGAGCTGGTGATGGACATGGAGGCCTGGTGTACTGCAGTCCATGGGGTTGCAAAGAGTCAGACATGACTGAGCAACTGAACTGACTGACTGATCAATGAAAGAGACTATTAGTCGGCCCTTATATCATTGTCATTTCCATGGTGATAAAAGCCCAATTTTTTGGTGAGGCATCAGGCTCCCCAGGATGGAAACTGCCTTTCTTAGCTCTTCCTTGAGCTCTTCTTAGTCTCTACCTTCTGGCAAGCAAATGATATGCAAGCAAAAACATCTTTTAGTAGCTTTTAAGAGCCCTCTTTTAAAGACACGGCACATACCCCTTTCCCTTTTTAACTCTGCCTTGTCTTCCATAGTGTTCCCTGGAAGCTGATGCTATAATCTTGGACCAAAGATGAAAGCCAAGAATAGCTACAAGAGAGAATTTGGCTCCTAAGTGGGAGACTGCATTTACAGAACCTCAGTGTGTGGCACAGGATGAGCTGAAGTGGTCAGGTAGTGAGTGGGAATACACAGATATTGCTGGCTAAGAAGCTGGTGAGCTTCTGGTTTTGCGGTGGCAAAACATTTAGTAAAAACTCTTGCCTGAGTTCACTGGGAGATGGAACAGGGGTAGTATTCAGGAACAGGTGAAAAAATGTTACAATGTTGGGTGTGTTGACTGTTTCTTGACACTCTTGCCATAAGAGAGCTGAGCCCTGGCCAGGGTTAGCAGTCTGTAGGCATTGGTGGAAGCGAGCACAGCTCTGCTAAAATAGGACTCTATCGTGTCCTGCAATCTTAAGTCGAAGGAGTGCTTGGTAATTGGGGACTGGGGACTGAAAGTGCCAATGCATCTGTGTCCAAAGCCAAAGTGCTTAGTGGTGACTCTGAAGGGGCAGCTTTGCCTGGACAGAAACTTTGGGCTGCAGGCTCTTTTTAAGCTTAATCTATGAAGAGCTCTCTGCATCTCCACAAGCAAAGTAAAGTAATGGACAAAGATCAGATCAAGTGTTGCCCTCTCTCTAAAGCCTGCTGTCTCCGATGGCTTCAAGACAGCCACTATGAAGATGAAAGTAAGGGTGTGGAAACTGAGGCCAGTGAGGAATAGATCAGGGGCAGGCTCACTGCTGATGTGCAGGCATGTCTGACCTGCTGCTGGTTTCTGTATGATTCTGACCTTAAAACAGGTGGAAAAAAATGTCAATATGTGCTCTCTCTAATATTCTATAAGTATCTACATAATACTTCTGATTTTGTGTTTTGGCCCGTTAAGCCCCATGTGTTTATTCTCTAGCCTTTTTATAAGAAAAGTTTGCCAACCTTTGGACTGGTATCATGAGCACATATAAGGTCTTAGACCCAAAGTTGTGTGTGTGCTCAGTTGCTCAGTCATGTCCAACTCTTTGTGACCCAGTGGACTATATCCTGCCAGGCTCCTCTGTCTATGGGATTCTCCAGGCAAGAATACTGGAGTGGACTGTCATACCCTTCTCCAGGAACTGAAGGAGATTCATCCCAACCCAGGGATTGAACCCGAGTCTCCTGCATCTCCTGCATTTAAGGTAGATTCTTTACTGCTGATCCACTAGGGAAGCCCATACACAGAGTGACTGCAGGCAAATAAGCAAGAAACTTAGCAAAATTTGGGGGGAATTTTATTGTTTTAAGTCACTATTACCTTCACCTGCAAAAGTCTGGAATCATTCAAGCCTGAAAGCAATGCTGCTGATCCCAAACCTGCATGAGCAGGAGGTGGGTGGTCAGCATCTAAAAGGAGCACACCCTCCAGGGCCCGCCTCACCCGCCTCCAACGACAGGACAGAGGGCCAGCAGCCAGTGTACTCTGTGGCCTGAGACGAGGCCTGCACAGCGCTTACCTTGTGGATTTGATAAAGGACAAATGGGCCAGTGGCTGCTCTGTGTTTCCTGAGTCCTCTTCCCCTAGCAGGATGTTTTATTTACCACCGTTGAGACTGACTCCATCATCCCATATTGTATGGGTGTGTCCTTCAGTTGATAGGTCACTGAGCTCCAAGGAGCCATGCATTTCCTGGTGGACTGGAGGTGATGGGATATGAGTGAACTTCAAAGCCCCAAGAGTCTTATCTAGTCCCAAGAGAGACCATTGTAAGACTACATTTTCATTTAGCCATGTCAAACACTTCTGTATTGTTTGCATTCTGTACAAATACTTGGCAATTTTTGTCCTAAAAATAAGGGCATTATAAAATAAGAAGAAATCTGCAGTGCCTGTTTGGCTGTGGATAGTGTCAATATTTATGAGGGCTTATCAGTCTTTAGAAACAATGGAAGGTACAACTTTTACATTTTAACACCTAAACCTCAGGGGTTCCATCCCAATTCAGAATCACTCTCGAGAAAGGGATGGATTTTGCCATAGTACTTCTGTGCTTTGGCATCGTAGATTTTTTTTCATTTTGCTAAACCAGTATCTTAAAGTGAAACTCTTCATTTTTTTTCTCTTAGGGACCAGTGACTCTCATTAATTAATTGCACAAGCATTGTAACACTATTAGTGAGTTTAGACTTTATTAGCATGCAAGGAGATCCAACCAGTCTATCCTAAAGGAAATCAGTCCCGGATATTCATTGGAAGGACTGATGCTGAAGCTATAACTCCAGTACTTTCGCCACATGATGTGAAGAACTGACTCACTAGAAAAGACCCTAATGCTGGGAAAGATTGAAGGTGGGAGGAGAAGGGGGCAACAGAGGATGAGATGGTTGGATGGCATCACTGACTTGATGGACATGAGTTTGAGCAAGCTCTGGGAGTTGGTGATGGACAGGGAAGCCTGGAGTGCTGCAGTCCATGGGGTTGCAAAGAGTTGGACACTACTGAGTGAACTGAACTGAGCACAGTAATACCATCCTTGGGCTTCCCGGATGGCGCTAGTGACAAAGAACCCCCCTGCCAATGCAGGAGACTGGGATGTGAGTTAGAGCCCTGGGTCAGAAAGATCCCCTGGAGGAGGGCATGGCCACTCCATTATTCTTGCCTGGAGAATCTCATGGACAGAGGAGCCTGGGGGGCTACAGTCCATAGAATGGCAAAGAGCTGGACACAACTGAAGCAACTTAGCACACACACACCATCCTCATATTACCAAACCAATACACTCTTAACATTGTAGTTATTCCATTCTAGTCCTTTTCAGTATGGATCTTTAATTCTTACAATCATAATCAAAAATTGTAGTCTTGCTTTTTCACTAAATATTATGTACAAGAATCTTCTGAGTTTCTATATAATCTTTTTTAAAAAAATGTATTTAGCTGTCCCAGGTCTTTGTTGAGGCACTTGGATCTTTGTCAAGTCTTGTGGCTCTTTCGTTGCGGTGCACAGACTCTCTAGTTGTGGTGCACGGGGCTCTGGAGTGCAAGGGCTTCTAGTTGTGGCACATGGGCTCTCTAATTTTGGCATGCAGGCTTAGTTGCCCCTCAGGAGTTTTAGTTCCCTGACCAGGGATCGAAACTGTGTCCCCTGCATTGGAAGGCAGATTCTTAACTACTGGACCACCAAGGAAGTCCCTCTACATGGTCTTTTAATTAAGCTTTTTAGTGGCTGCCTCATGTTCTAATAGAGATTCCTGTTCTAGGCATCTGTTGTACCCACTCAGCAGTTAGTGACCTAAAACAACAAAATAATTGAATTACTTCTCATGCTTTCTGTGTGTCAGGAGTTTGGGGAAGGCTTGCCTGGGTGGTTTAGGCTCAAGTAGTTACCATCAGAGGGTGGTTGGATCCTGGACAGAGGTGCCTGGGGCAGCTGGGTCTGGCTGGGCATCCATTTGTCTTTCTGTAGTTTCAGGGCATCTCAGTGTAGACTCTCCACCTGGGCTTCCTCACAGTATGGCAACCCCAGGATGCTAGGACTTCATAGGAGGTGGTTCAGGGTTCCAGCAGGAGCATTCTAGCAAGCCAGGCAAAGCTTGGTCTCCTCTCACCTTAAAACGGTGCCAGTCAGCTCCCCCTTGGTAGCCAGGGACTAAGGTCAGCACGGATTCAAGGGGAAGGGATATGTCTCTCTGGCAAGGGGTTGAAAGAATTTGCAGAGATGTTTTAGAACTGGCACAGGTCCAGAGCCAGTTTAATTGTCCTAATTATCCTTTTGCTACTGGGCATTATTTGTTTTTTTTCCTACTAAAGTAATATTGTGATAAATATCTTCATATATATAGCCTTTCCCATAGTTTGTATGAAGTAAGATTATCAAGTCAAACAATATAATCTTTCATTTGGTCCCTGAAATATATTGCCAAGTAGCTTTCCGAAAGGATTGTATCATTAAAAATGCTGTACATGATGTAGGTGATCATATTTTCAATACATCATTACTAGTAATGTAGATTACCATTAAACTTTTCTTTATTAACGTAATGTGTAAATTGTGTACCTTAATGTTTACTTAATTTGCATTATTTTTATAATTGGCAAACTTGTCTTTCACATTTCTGAATTTTATTATCTTATTGTCTTCCTAGTTTTATCTGCTGGGGTCTTAATGCATTTATTTTAAGTTGCATGCACACTTAGCATGTTAAAAATAGTCATTTCCAACTATATTTGCCCAGTCTGCCTATTCTTTTTCTTTGGATTGATAATTTTCCTTGAGGAGTAGGTATTTTTAATTGTTTCTATCAAATGGGTCCAGGGAGGACCCATTTCCACTGTGTCAGATCATTTCTGCTCCCTCTGCTGGCTCCTGTTTGCAGTTTCTTTGAGGGAACCTAAATATTGTACTTCACAGTCAGAAGTGGCTGAAAATGCCTGGAGCGAGGACGATTAGCTTGAAGTAGGAATTACTGATCAAATATCCTCTCCTCACCTCTGCAAGGAAAAGGCGTCGGGAACACTGGGGTTGGTAATAAAGGGATATAATGACGGGAAAAGAGGACAGAGGAGAGCCACTGGGTAACAGACACTCTTTGCTCTAGATTTACGTTGCCCCCTTTTGGCTGGGTCTGTTGAGTTGGGACAGTCTGGAGAGGACACACAGGGTAGGGACGAAGGGGTTCAATGTGTGGTGTTCCCCCCTTTACTTCCCAGATGGAGACACACCTGGTAGCCTACTGTTTGAGCCCTGTCTTGTGTGCATACTCTGTAGCTTCAGTCATGTTGGACTCTTTGCAACACTCTAGACTGTAGCCTGCCAGGCTCCTCTGTCCATGGGATTCTCCAGGCAGGAATACTGGAGTGGGTTGCCCTCCTCTAGTGGATCTTCCTGACCCAGGGATCGAACCTGCATCTCTTATGTCTCTTGCTTTGGCAGGTGGATTCTTTACCACTCACACCACCCGAAAAGCCCCAGCCCTGTCTTGGGCTCATTTTAAACATCCTGGTCTCCAAAACCCAGAGACGTGTGTGCGGGCATACCTCTCCTTCAACAGAATGACCAGCGGTAGAGTCATTTGAATTGACAGTCACTTCCAGTAAGTGCTGAGGTCTGGAGCCTCATCCAGGAAGACAGACAGTAAGAAAAGTAAGGAAAGGAGGCCAAGGGGAGTGGGGGTGAGGCCTGAAAGAAAGAAAATGGTGCTTAAAAGGCTCTGAAGTTCCCACTGGCGAAGTCCAGCTCTGCGGTCATCTGTAATGTGCTCTAAGGAAACAGCATCCACACGCCACATCACCACCAAAGTCACCTCTGCGGAGTGACACACGGAAGCCGGTGGCCCAGACGCAGGCCATGGAGCTTCTTCTGGTCTCAGGCAAACCCACACATTTAATGCTCAGGGAGCACATACATCACACACCATTAAAGCTGCCAGTTTCCGTCTCTTTCACACCATTAGCTGAATATATATATCATTAAAGGAAGTGAGTTACAATATAAAAATATGGTAATTTTGACAGTCAGGTCACAATTGACAGCACATTTGGGGGCCTGCTTTCCTTAACTGTCTCCAGAGACCCTATATTTAGTGAAAAGACATTTCCCAGAAAAGTTTTCATAAATATTCTCCAGGGGGAAAAATGTATATTTATCACTTCACATAAAAAGAAATCTGAAGTAAATGTTTTAGTAGCTGACTTCTCAGAAAGTGAGTGGCTATTTTTAATCCAGGACTGGAAGAATTTTTCTTATCAACTTTATGAAAGTCAGGGAATGCTCTCAGCTGGGTTACCAGCAATGTTATTAACAGCAGCATCCTTATTTTTTTTTCTTCCTTCCTTGCCCTCCCTGCCACTGTAATACTTCATATTCCATCTGATCCTGGTGTGGATATTTTTAATTTTTTGCATTTTATGACACTTTGTCATTTTGGAGACTCACTGGCTGTGGACAGACTGCCCATCCCAGGGTAAGCTGATTCTTGGAGATAGCAGATGAGTCCCCTACAATTTCACCTGTCACATTTCTATCACCCCATCCAGAGCCCCGCCTCTGATCATCTCCTTGTTTAGACTCTCAGACTTCCAGGTACTCTTGCCTTCCCTAAGCACTTTAGGCTCAGATACCAGACAATGAGGAACAGCCCCTGTGCCCTGGAGCCCACTGAAAGTATTCAGGCTAGCCCATCCAGCCATACTCAGCTAGCTTATCCTGCTGAACTTATTCCTTTCCCCTCAAACAATAATAAAGGTTCTTCCCCACTCCCTCCTCACTTCCACTGCCTCCTAACCCACCCTGGCCCTTCCTTGTGGAGGCCCTATTGGTACGGTGTTGCCCTTCCTTTTGGGGAGTGTGAGGAACACTCGATGTCTTTTTGATGGCATTCATCTCCGAATTTATTATTTACACCAGAATTTAATAATAATAAAATCTGCATTGAAAAACAGGGAGGGATAGTTAGGGAGTGTTCGATGGACATGTATACACTACCATATTTAAAATGGATAACCAGCAAGGAGGTTAAAGAGGAGAGTGAAAAAGTTGGCTTAAAACTCAACATTCAGAAAACTAAGATCATAGCATCTGGTCCCATCACTTCATGGCAAATAGATGGGGAAACAGTGGCAACAGTGGCAGACTTTATTTTGGGGGGCTCCAAAATGACTGCAGATAGTGACTTCAGCCATGAAATTAAAAAATGCTTACTCCTCGGAAGGAAAGCTCTGATCAACCTAGACAACATATTAAAAAGCAGATATATTACTTTTCCAACAAAGGTCCGTCTAGTCCAAGATTTGGTTTTTCTAGCTATCATGTATGGATGTGAGAGTTGGACTATAAAGAAAGCTGAGAGCTGAAGAACTGATGCTTTTTGTGGTGTTGGAGAAGACTCTTGAGAGTCCCTTGTTCAGCAAGGAGATCTAACCAGTCCATCCTAAAGGAAATCAGTCCTGAATATTCATTGGAAGGACTGATGCTGAAGCTGAAACTCCAATATTTTGGCCACCTGATGCAAAGAAATCACTAGTGAGAAATCACTTTTCTCACTAGAAAACACCCTGATGCTGCTAAAGATTGAAGGCAGGAGAAGGGGATAACAGAGGTTGAGATGGTTGGATGGCATCACTGACTTGATGGACATGAGTTTGAGTAAGCTTCGGGAGGTGGTGATGGACAGGGAAGCCTGGCATGCTGCAGACCATGGGGTCTCAAAGAGTCAGCCAGGACTGAGTGACTGAACTGACTAACTGAACCTGCAAGGAACTACTGTATACACAGGGAGCTCTGTTCAATATTATATAACAACCTGAGTGGGGAAAAAATTTGAAAAGGAATAGATCCACATATTTGTATAATTGAATCACTTTGATGTACACCTGAAACTATTACTACATTATTAATCAACTTTAAGTGCTTAGCCTGTCAGTTCAGTTCAGGTCAGTCTCTCAGTCATGTCTGACTCTTTGCAACCCCATGAATCGCAGCACACCAGGCCTCCCTGTCCATCACCAACTCCCAGAGTTCACTCAGACTCACATCCATCGAGTCAGTGATGCCATCCTGCCATCTCATCCTCTGTTATCCCCTTCTCCTCCTGCCCCCAATCCCTCCCAGCATGAGTGTTTTCCAGTGAGTCAACTCTTCTCATGAGGTGGCCAAAGTACTGGAGTTTCAGCTTCAGCATCATTCCCTCCAAAGAAATCCCAGGGCTGATCTCCTTCAGAATGGACTGGTTGGATCTCCTTGCAGTCCAAGGGACTGTCAAGAGTCTTCTCCAACACCACAGTTCAAAAGCATCAATTCTTCAGCGCTCAGCTTTCTTCACAGTCCAACTCTCACATCCATACACGACTACTGGAAAAACCATAGCCTTGACTAAATGGACCTTTGTTGGCAAAGTAATGTCTCTGCTTTTTAATATGCTATCTAGGTTGGTCATAACTTTCCTTCCAAGGAGTAAGCGTCTTTTAATTTCATGGCTGCAGTCACCATCTGCAGTGATTTTGGAGCCCCCCAAAATAAAGTCTGACACTGTTTCCACTGTTTCCCCATCTATTTGCCATGAAGTGATGGGACCAGATGCCATGATCTTAGTTTTCTGAATGTTGAGCTCTAAGCCAACTGTTTCACTCTTCACTTTCATCAAGAGGCTTTTTAGTTCTTCTTCACTTTCTGCCATAAGGGTGGTGTCATCTGCATATCTGAGGTTTAGATATTTGTCCCGGCAATCTTGATTCCAGCTTGTGCTTCTTCCAGCCCAGCATTTCTCATGATGTACTCTGCATATAAGTTAAATAGGCAGGGTGATAATATACAGCCTTGACGTGCTCCTTTTCCTATTTGGAACCAGTCTGTTGTTCCATGTCCAGTTCTAACTGTTGCTTCCTGACCTGCATATAGGTTTCTCAAGAGGCAGGTCAGGTGGTCTGGTATTCCCATCTCTTTCAGAATTTTCCACAGTTTATTGTGATCCACACAGTCAAAGGGTTTGGCATAGTCAATAAAGCAGAAATTGATATTTTTTCTGGAACTCTCTTGCTTTTTTGATGATCCAGCAGATGTTGGCAATTTGATCTCTGGTTCCTCTGCCTTTTCTAAAACCAGCTTGAACATCTGGAAGTTCACAGTTCACGTATTGCTGAAGCCTGGCTTGGAGAATTTTGAGCATTACTTTACTAGCGTGTGAGATGAGTGCAATTGTGTGGTAGTTTGAGCATTCTTTGGCATTGCCTTTCTTTGGGATTGGAATGAAAACTGACCTTTTCCAGTCCTGTGGCCACTGTTGAGTTTTCCAAATATGCTGGCATATTGAGTGTAGCACTCAGTTGGGTACAATTCTATGACCCTTTGGAATGTAGTGCACCAGGGTCCCTCCCCTGTCCATGGGATTTTTCAGGCAAGAATACTGGAGTGGGCTGCCATTTCCTCCTCTTCTACATTGCAGGTGGGTTCTTTACTTGCTGATCCATCAGGGAAGCCCCAGCTCTTTGTGACCCCATGTATATACAGTCCATGGAATTTTCCAGGCCAGAGCACTGGAGTGGGTAGCCTTTCCCTTTTCCAGAGGATCTTCCCAACCAAGAGATTGAACCCAGGTCTCCCACATTGGAGGTGGATTCTTTACCAGCCGAGCCATAAGGGAAGCCCTAATCAACTGTACTCCAATAAAAAACAAAACAAAACAGAGAGATGGAGAATATTATGATTCTGCTTTTTAATGGCTCTGAGTAGTGAGCCTAAGGACAGTCCTTCACATTGCATGTAAACCACTGCATGGTTTATCATACTTGGCCTCAGTTAAGAGGAGACTTCTTTCTGGTTCAGTGGATCGTCCTGCACACTGTCTGCAGGAAACTCTACAGTGACGAAAAGCTTTGGAGTCTAGCCACTGTGGGAGAGAAGTATGAGGAAAATGAAATTTGGAAAGCCTGAGGTTAGTCTAGGCAGGACCAGGCTGGTGTCAGATGTTTATTGAGGCAAGAAGATTATAAAAAGAGAGAAAGAAAAGTCAGTTTCAGGTAGAACAAGATGGAAAAAACTTAATTCAACAGCAGTCCTCCTGAGCAGAGCTTTAGGTTCTGATGAATGCCTTGACAAATAAACTGGCAACATGCTCATCCTGAGACATGAGTACCTGGGAGTATTGCTTGCGTGCGTTAGTTTCTTAGGGTGGGCAGACGTGGATAGCAGGCAGCCGCTACTTGGTGTGAGTTCCCTGCTGGGGTAGGTTTGGGGCACAAAGCAGGGAGGGCAGAGAAGTCATCAGCACCAGAAGGAGGCATTTACCTGAAGCAGAGTGAGTAGGGGAGGGGACGTGTTTTGAAGCAAGTTCCAAGCAGAGCAGACAGACTGCGCAAAGGCCAGAGAGAAAGTGAGCCCCAGAAAAGTTTATAAAAGAATTATAGGTACAGATTTTCATTAAAATTAAAAAAAAAATTTGTAGTAAAAATCTGATAGCAAAATTTACCATCTGTGTCATTTTTAAGTGTACAATTCAATAGTTAAGAATATACACAATGGAGTATTACTCAGCCATTAAAAAGAATACATTTGAATCAGTTCTAATGAGGTGGATGAAACTGGAGCCTATTATACAGAGTGAAGTAAGCCAGAAAGAAAAACACCAATACAGTATACTAATGCATATATATGGAATTTAGAAAGATGGTAACAATAACCCTGTATGTGAGACAACAAAAGAGACTGATGTATAGAACAGTCTTTTGGACTCTGTGGGAGAGGGAGAGGGTGGGATGATTTGGGAGAATGGCATTGAAATATGTATAATATCATATATGGAACGAGTTGCCAGTCCGGGTTCGAGGCATGATACTGGATGCTTGGGGCTGGTGCACTGGGACGACCCAGAGGGATGGTATGGGGAGGGAGGAGGGAGGAGGGTTTAGGATGGGAATACATGTATACCTGTGGCGGATTTATTTCGATATTTGGCAAAACCAATACAATATTGTAAAGTTTAAAAATAAAATAAAATTTAAAAAAAAGAAAAAAAAAGAATATACACATTGATGTGCAACAGATTTCTAGAAATTTTTCATCTTGCAACACTGAATGCCAATATCCATTGAAAAACTCTTCATTCCCCTCTCCCCCTGATAGGGACAAAGTACGTGATTAAATAGTCAATCCCACTAAGGGATCACAAGAAAAAGAACAAGAGACCCTTGTTAAGTTAAAAATCACTTAAGAAAGCAAGTTTGCTTAACCACAAACCCCGGTAGGCTTGCTTTGAAGCCATGGAATAGAAGCATGAGACGTGCCCCAAAACAAATAATGGTGGAATGAGCCTCACATGGTGCCCAGTGAGCTCAGTCAGTAAGGTAATGAGTCTAAAATCAAAAATATAAGGAAAAAGTGACGTTATACTGAAACCTGAGATGATTTACCATTTTTAGTATGCGTTACATTTTTTACTTGTTTTCACTGCACTGTGGCAGTCCTGGCTTGACTGTAGAGATAAGAAAACTCCCTGCCTGACATGGAGGAAGAGCTGATGATGGAAGCTTGACATCTACTCAAGAATGTGGACAAAGATGGTTTTTTCCCCTTCCCTACTTTTCCTTTGATTATAAAACAAAAACCCACTAAATTCTGTGCAAGGTACTCCCTTGCCAAACCACTTATAAACCTCACAAGCATTCTATTCTAATAAGTCAGTTCTCTATCACTTTGCCTCTTGCTGAATTCTTTTGAGTTGAAACATAAAGAACTGGAGTTCCTTGGAGCACCCCCCAAGATGTATTTCTTCAGTTTCATACCTATTGCCTTGTAACCACCATTCTACTTTCAGTTTCTATGAGTCTGACTACTCTGGCTACCTTTAGCTTTTACCTTTTGTGATTTGCTTATTTCACTTAATATAATGTCCTCAAGTTTTATCCATGTTGTAGCATGTGACAGAATTGCCTCCCTTTATAAGGTGGAATCGGAGAAGGCAATGGCACTCCACTCCAGTACTCTTGCCTGGAAAATCCCATGGACGGAGGAGCCTGGTGGGCTGCAGTCCATGGGGTCGCACGGAGTTGGACACGACTGAAGCGACTTAGCAGCAGCAGCAGCATAAGGTAGAATGATATTCAGTTGACTGTGTGTATCACATTTTCCTTATCCAGGCATCTATTGTTGGATATTTGGGTTACTTCCACCTCTTGGCTATTGTGAATAGTTTTGCAGGGAACATGGATATGCAAATTTCTCTTTGAGATTTGCTTTCAGTTCTTTGGGTAAATACGCAGAAGCAGGATTGCTGAATTACATGGCAGACTTTAATTTCTAACGATCACTCTAGTAACTGTGTGTAAGACTAATTTTACATGGGGCCAGTATTTGAGACCGAGAGACCGATTGAATTCAGGCAAGATATCAGTTCAGTTCAGTTGCTTAGTCTTGTCCGACTCCTTGCGACCCCATGGACTTCAGCATGCCAGTCCTTCCTGTTCATCACCAACTCCTGAAGTTTACCCAAACTCATGTCCGTTGAGTCGGTGATGCCATCCAGCCATTTCATCCTCTGTCATCCCCTTCTCCTCCTGCCTTTAATCTTTCCCAGAATCAAGGTTTTTTCAAATGAGTCAGCTCTTTGCATCGGATGGCCAAAGTATTGGAGTTTCAGCTTCAATATCAGTCCTTCCAATGAACACTCAGGACTGATCTCCTTTAGGATAGACTGGTTGGATCTCCTTGCTGAACACGGGACTCTCAAGAGTCTTCTCCAACACCACAGTTCAGAAGCATCAATTATTTGGCACTCAGCTTTCTTTATAGTTCAACTCTCACATCCATACATGACTACTGGAAAAACCATAGCCTTGACTAGACTGACCTTGTTGGCAAAGTAATGTCTCTGCTTTTTAATATGATGTCTAGGTTGGTCATTGGAGAAGGCAATGGCACCCCACTCCAGTATTCTTGCCTGGAAAATCCTATGGATGGAGGAGCCTGGTAGGCTGTAGTCCATGGGGTCGATGAGGGTTGGACACGACTAAGCAACTTCACTTTCACTTTTCACTTTCATGCATTGGAGAAGGAAATGGCAACCCACTCCAGTGTTCTTGCCTGGAGAATCCCAGGGATGGGGGAGCCTGTTGGGCTGCCGTCTATGGGGTCACACAGATTTGGACATGACTGAAGTGACTTAGCAGCAGCAACAGCAGCAGGTTGATCATAACTTTTCTTCCAAGGAGTAAGTGTCTTTTAATTTCATGGCTGAGGTCACCATCTGCAGTAATTTTGGAGCCCCCAAAAATAAAGTCAGCCACTGTTTCCCCATCTATTTGCCATGAAGTGATGGGATCGAATGCCATGATATTAGTTTTCTGAATGTTGAGTTTTAAGCCAACTTTTTCACTGTCCTCTTTAACTTTCATCCAGAGGCTCTTTAGTTCTTCTTTGCTTTCTGCCATAAGGGTGGTGTCATCTGCATATTTGAGGTTATTGATATTACTCCCAGCAATCTTGATTCCAGCTTGTGCTTCATCCAGCCCAGCATTTCTCATGATGTACTTTGCATATAAGTTGAATAAGCAGGGTGACAATATACAGCCTTGACATATTCCTTTTCCTATTTGGAACCAGTCTGTTCTATTTCCAGTTCTAACTGTTGCTTCCTGACCTGCATACAGATTTCTCAAGAGGCAGGTCAGGTGGTCTGGTATTCCCATCTCTTTCAGAATTTTCCACAGTTTGTTGTGATCCACATAGTCTAAGGCTTTGGCATAGTCAATAAAGCAGAAATAGATGTTTTTCTGGAACTCTCTTGGTTTTTCGATGATCCAGCGGATGTTGGCAATTTGATCTCTGGTTCCTCTGCCTTTTCTAAAACCAGCTTGAACATCTGGTTGTTGAAACTAAGGGAGCAGAATTAGAAAGAGTGGATGGATTTTAGGCAGAATGATTCTGACTGTGTTGACAGGTTGAATGGTTAATAGGAAGGAAGAGCCAGTGGTGGAGCTTAGGTTTCTGTTTTGGGACCTAGGTGGATCAGGGAGCCTATCTTGTGGTAGAAGCATCAGAGGAAGAGAGGGATTGGAGCCTTACTGTTTTGGAATGGTGCCTTAGCAACTGTGCAGGGTGATGGAGTTGGAGAGGCTGAGATTTACAGTCTTTAAAGAAGGTCTGGACCAGGGTAGCCATAGCAAGAGTAGAAAGGAGAGCTCAGACCACAAGTAATATCTGTAGTATTATGTAGTGTCTCATTAATTGTGGGGGCCTTCCGGAAGAGATGCTTCTTAGAATTTTGGTAGAACTTTGATTCTACCAAATCAAACATGAAACTAAGCTACATGGAATTTTAATAAATATTCTGCATAGTTTTAGATAAATTGATTTTGAGATATAAATGGAACATATATGGATAACTAGTTGGAAACACTGGAATGCCAGTTTAGTACTTTTAAGTTAGAACTTAGGACAAGGGTCAGGTTAAAGTTGGTTATCAACAAGTAGGTGAGAAAGGAGGCTGGGATAAGTGAAACTTAACCAAGGAAAGTGGAGAAGGCCATGGCAACCCACTCCAGTACTCTTGCCTGGAAAATCCCATGGACTGAGGAGCCTGGTAGGCTGCAGTCCATGGGGTTGCTAAGAGTCGGACATGACTGAGTGACTTCACTTTCACTTTCCACTTTCATGCATTGGAGAAGGAAATGGCAACCCACTCCAGTGTTCTTGCTTGGAGAATCCCAGGGACAGAGGAGCCTGTTGGGCTGCCGTCTATGGGGTCGCACAGAGTCGGACACGACTGAAGCGACTTAGCAGCAGCAGCAGCAGCAGCAATCAAGGAAAGCAGGATGAAGGCTGGAGGATAACACCTGGTGGAACATCAACATCTTAGGGGAAAGTGAAGGAAAAAGATCCAGGAAAGAAACATGAGAAGGGCTAAGGATGGAACAAAGGAGAAAGTTATGAGGAGAAGCTAGGGAAGGAAGAGAGAAAGAAGGCAAAGAAAATTTGAAGGTCAATGGCCAAACATGGGCTAAGGGTGTGTGGACAGAGCTGATGAGAAAGGGTAGTATTATTCTCCCTCTACCTTTAGCTGCCAGATAAGCCTTGTCAACACAAAGTTCTCCCCAAGTTGACGGTGGCTTATTTCTGTTACTTTCTACAGACTAGTGGTTCTCAATGCAGTAGGGGGTGATTTCATTTCTCTGGGTTCATTTGTAGTTGTCACACTGGGGTAGGGAGGCTTCTGACCCTCTGGTGGGTAAGAGGCCAGGGACGCTGCTCAACATCCTGAGATGCACAGGACAGCCTCTTGTCATCCCCAACAAAGCATCGTGCATGTGCGTGTGTTAAGTCCCTTCAGTCGTGTCCCACTCTTTGTGACATTATGGACTGTAGCTCACCAGGTTCCTCTATCCACAGGATTCTCTAAGCAAGAATCCTGGAGTGGGTTGCCACGCCCTTTTCCAGGGGATCTTACAGATCCAGGGATCGAACCCACATCCCTCTGCCTCCTGCACTGGCAGGGGGGTTCTTTACCACTAGCGCCACCTGGACTGAGTCCCTTGGACTGCAAGGAGATCAAACCAGTCAATCCTAAAACAAATCAATCCTGAATATTCATTGGAAGGACTGAGGCTAAAGCTCCAATACTTTGGCCACCTCATGCGAAGAGCTGACTCATTTGAAAAGACCCTGATGCTGGGAAAGATTGAAGGCAGGAGGAGAAGGGGACGACAGAGGACGAAATGGTTGGATGGCATCATCGAGTCAATGGACCTGAGTTTGAGCAAGCTCTGGGAGATGGTGAAGGACAGGGAAGCCTGGCGTGCTGCAGTCTATGGGGTTGCAAGGAATTGGACACGACCGAGTGACTGAATAACAATGAAGCGCTGCCTGGGAAGCCCCAGCAAACCATCGCCCAGCACCAAACGTCAAGTAAGAAAGCTCCGAACTCATGAGGAAGACTGTGTGTTGGTCCCACTCATTCGGCACAACTTATTAAAGCTTTGGGTGCTGTGCTCACAGGAAGAACTGTCTGTCACCACAGGGCACTGCAGCTCTTTCTAGTTTGTGTTTCAACAGCAGGGCCACCTTTGAAAGTAGAATTTGAAAGATTCTAGCAAGTTAGCCCGCCTTTTCAACCAGTGCAAGCAGTACATGAGCACAGTAATTTTAGGAAGAGTTCTTAATAAGTGCCATCAGAGATTTAAGGGAAATGTATTCCAAGAACTGAACATCTTAACTTAGCAAGGTCACTCTTTCCTTGGTACCTTCTTGGTACGCCTCTGAGTCTCAGAGTGAACTGGATCTTCTCCGAGTTGTGCTTTGAAGCTTTGGCCCTGCCGATAGCCCCCAGGCATGTCAGCTCCGGAGCCTTTGAGATCTTTCAACTCAGCTTAGGACTCTGGAGCTTTCCTTAATTGAAAGCACTCACTAATAACTCCATTTCCTAGAATCCAAACAGCATTAACTCCTACCACCCAGCAGCGAAGCTTCCTGCTTGTCCAGCTGAATCTTATTGGTTCTGATGTCTGCTCATCAGGCAGGTGGAGTTAGAGGAGGAACACAAGATGCTGTGTTCACACCGCTGCTGGCCCTTATGTCCATCTCAGTTTCACCTGCCAACTCTCAGAGCTCATGGTTGGAGGCTCTGAGTGGGGGCTCTGAAGTGGCACTGCCTGGGTGAGAGCCTGTTTGTCTATCCATCAGCTGGATAACAAATGTGGGTAAATGACTTAGTGTCTCTTAGTAAAATGAGAATGACTGTCTCCCTCAGAAGGTTGCTTTGATGATTAAGTGGGTAAATACATGTTCAGAGCAGTGCCTGGCCACAGAGCAAGCTCCCAAAATAATATTAGCAACATTACTTATTAGATACTCTATTACTTTCCCAGACTTGCTTTAGCAAAGTGCCATGAACTAAGTATCTTCAAACACAGAAGCTTATTTTATCACGGTTCTGTAATCTGGAATCTGACATCAAGGTGTTGGCAGGGCTGAATTCCCTCTGAAGATTCTAGGGAGGAATCCTCGCCTTTTCCTAGCTTCTAGTGGTTGCTGGCAGCCTTGGTGTCTCTTGGCTTGTAGCGCCAGCTTTTGCCTCTATCATCACCTGTTCTTACCTGTGCACACCTGTGTATTTTTAAATAACCTTCTCCTTATAAGCACACCAGCAGCCATTGGATTTAGGACCCTCTCCTACATAATCCAGTAAGTTGTTGTTTAGTTGCTAAGCCATATTCAACTCCTTCGCAACCTCATGAACTGTAGCCCATGAGGCTCCTCTGTCCATGGAGTTCCCCAGGCAAGAATACTGGAGTCAGTTGCCATTTCCTTCTCCAGGGGGTCTTTCTGACCCAGGGATCAAACCCTCATCTCCTGCATTGGTAGGCAGATTCTTTACCACTGAGTCACGAGGGAAGCCGGATCCAGCATGTGCTCAGTTGTGTCCAACTCTTTGCAACTGAGCTTAGTTGCCCAGTTGTGTCCAACTCTGCAACTCTCTGGACTGTAGCCCGCCAGGCTCCTTTGTCCATGGGGATTCTCCAGGCAAGAATACTGGAGTGGGTTTCCATGCCCTCCTCCAGGAGATCTTCCCAACCCAAGGATCAAACCCAGGTCTCCCACACTGCAGGCAGATTCTTTACATCTGAGCCACCAAGAAAGCCCCCATCCAGTATAGCTTCATCTTAACCAATTACATCTGCAAAGACCCTATTTCCATCTAGTGTCACATTCCAAGGTTTCTGGTGGACATGGGTTTGCTGCTGCTAAGTTGCTTCAGTCATGTCTGACTCTGCGCGACCCCACAGACGGCAACCCACCAGGCTCCCCTGTCCCTGGGATTCTCCAAGCGCGAACACTGGAGTGGGTTGCCATTTCCTTCTCCAATGCATGCAAATGAAAGTGAAGTCGCTCAGTCGTGTCCGACTCTTAGCGACTCCATGGACTGCAGCCCACCAGGCTCCTCCATCCATGGGATTTTCCAGGCAAGAGTACTGGAGTGGGGTGCCATTGCCTTCTCTGAAGGACATGGGTTTGGGGGAACACTATTCAACCCTCTATAGTACCATTAAAGTTAATTAACAAATTCATTTTGATTTAGCATGTGCTTCTCTTGGTGAGGAAAATCTATCAACATGTTTAGTTTTTTAAATTCCAGACAAATTTTAAAAACTGGTTCTTTAAAACACACTGCATGTTATAGCCTGAACACCATCCTGTAGAGACAATTTATAAAAAAAAAATCAAAAATAGTGTTTGACTCAGACTTCCTCTGGTATGAGATCTGGCGGGAGAGTTGGGGTGGGAGGAGGAGGCTGAATCCAATTCAGCCTACCACCTGTCCACCGACAAGATGATAGACCTCCACGAAATCCACTCAGGCAGCATAATGTGTAAGGGAAGAGTCACTTTCTGGTCTGTGCCAAACAGAATTGGATGTGTGTGTTCAGAACATTAAGCCCCTGACACCCTAGTGCAGCATCAGAAAACATGTAGTGAGTGAATGGTGCCAGTCAAAGCCCTATTTCTGGGCGGAATATCTATGGGTGCCTCTCTTTGCGTGGGTGTCTCCTCCCCCCAACCCCCGTCTCCCTCCTGCAGGTGGGAGAGACTGCCAGCTATTCAGCAGTTAAGTTTGCATTCTGATGTGTGCTGCTTGAAGTCCAAGGCGAGTGCTAATTCCTTTACATTCTTGTCATGCATGAGAACCAGGTGATGCTTTCCAAGTTAATATCTGAATGTAGTAGTCAAATGATATACCCCATTTAACTCTCACAGAATCCACCAGAGAATATTCAGCTTCTTTCTTTATGTCTGCTGATGACTGCCCTTGTGAGTATGTCTTCCAGAGCAGTGGTTCTCAGACCTTTGTTTGCATACAGATCATCCGAAGATCTTGTTAAAATGCAGATTCAGATTCAATATGTCCTGAATGGGCCCAAGACTCTGCATTTCTAATAAGCTTTCAGGTGATGCTGATGCTGCCGGTCCATTCGTCCATCACAAGGGCGATGGAGAGCTTAACCAGCAAGGCTTTGTGTGAAATGCCCTCCCCCAATCCTCTCCAACAGGTGTGCAGCCTGAGAAAAGGTACTTGTGGAATTAAACCTATGGAGTCTGAGAATAAGGAATACATTCACCATCCAAGAAAAGAATGCCCAACCAGCAAGTAGGAAGCAGGTATCGGCCTTTAGGTACTGGTTTTGCTGCTGAGCAGCTGTATGATGTTGGATACTTTATTTAACCTCTTTAATGCCTCAGTTTCTTAACCTGCATAGTAGGTGTGAGAATACCTCCTTCAAACTACAGAATTAACAGAGGTGATGCATTTTAAAAAACTGTGAAAAGTGTAAGTCATGATTAAAGGCAAGTTATTTTTCCACAGTGTCTGAAGAATGAAAAACAAGCGTTGGCCTATGGAGAAGAGCACTGTTACATAAAGAGCTTCTCCATCCGTGGTACCTGCCTGGACTTCTTTGAGAAATGTATCCTTCAGGTCACTCCAGGACAAAACCATGCTCAAATATAAAGCTTTTATTAATACTTTCTAATAATTCAATATATTTAACATTTACTCAGCTCTTTGTACATGCAAGATGTCTAGGAGCTATGGATGTATCAAGAAAAATGAATCAGGGCTGTGAACCTGGAGGAGTTTAATTGTACTATGAGAGCTAGTGGGGGGGCTTCCCCAATAGCTCAGCAGTAAAGAATGTGCCTGTAACACAGGAAATGTGGATGTGTGTGGGTTCAATCCCTGGGTCAGGAAGATTCCTTGGAGGAGGAAATGGCAACCCACCTCACTATTCTTGCCTGAAAAATCCCATGGACTGATGAGCCTGCTGGTTTACAGTCAGACATGACTGAACAACAAGAATGAGAGCTGGATCGTGGACCTGGAGTCCCATACAGGATGGGTTGGATCATGTGTAGTCAGGGGCGGGGGGTGATCTTCTTTGCCCTGTGCCCCGTAAGTACTATGATGCTTTACCTTCTGCTTCCCCGACTCTCTTGTTTCAAGGGTCTTACATGGGTCCTGAGCAATGAGAGGTGGTATTGAACAGTGGTTGAAACTAGGAATCTGGAGCCAGACTGTCTGGTTTGAAGCTCAGCTGTGTGTGTCTGTGGGTAGTTTATTTAACCTCTCTATGCTAGAGAGGTTGGTATGTACTTTGGAGATACTATAATAGAGTGCTGTTGAGCAGATTAAATAAGTATAAATATATGTAATTTATATTATAAGTATAAATATATCTATTATACTGGTATATTAGAGATACGAAGGGAACACTTCATGTAAAGATAACCACAATAAAGGACAGAAACAGTATGGAACTAACAGAAGCTGAAGATATTAAGAAGAGGTGGCAAGAATACACAGAAGAGCTATACAAAAAAGATCTTAATGATCTGGATAACCATGATGATGTGATCACTCATCTAAGCCAGACATCCTGGAGTGTGAAGTCAAATGGGCCTTAGGAAGCATCACTACGAACAAAGCTAGTAGAGGTGATGGAATTCCAGCTGAGCTATTGCAAATCCTAAAAGATGATGCTGTTAAAGTGCTGCACTCATTGTGTCAGCAAATTTGGAAAACTCAGCAGTGGCCACAGGACTGGAAAAGGTCAGTTTTCATTCCAGTACCAAAGAAGGAGAATGCCAAATAATGTTCAAACTACTGCACAACTGCACTCATTTTACATGCTAACAAGGTCATGCCCCAAATCCTCCAAGCTGAGCTTCAACAGTACATGAACTGAGAACTTCCAGATGTTCAAGCTGGATTTAGAAAAAGCAGAGGAACCAGAGATCAAATTGCCAACGTATGTTGGATCCTAGAAAAAGCAAGAGAATTCCAGAAAAATATCTACTTCTGCTTCATTGAATATGTTAAAGCCTTTGACTGTGTGGACCACAACCAACTGGAAAATTCTTAAAGAGAGGGGAATAAGAGCCCATGTTACCTGCCTCCTGAGAAACCTGTATGCAGGTCAAGAAGCAACAGTTAGAACTAGAAATGGAACAAAGGGTTGGTTCAAAATTGGGAAAGGAGTGTTTCAAAGCTATATACCTGTCACCCTGTTTATTTAACTTATATGCAGAGTACATCATGCAAAATACTGGGCTGGATGAATCACAAACTGGAATCCAGATTTCTGGGAGAAATATCAATAATCTCAGATATGCAGATGACACCACCCTTATGGCCGAAAGTGAAGAGGAACTAAAGAACCTCTGGATGAAGGTGAAAGAGGAGAGTGAAAAAGCTAGCTTAAAATCCAACATTCAAAAAATGAAGATGATGGCATATGGTCCCATCACTTTATGGCAAATAGATGGGGAAACAGTGGAAACAGTGACAGACTTTATTGGTGACTGCAGCCATGAAATGAAAAGATGCTTGGTCTTTGGAAGAAAATCTATGACAAACCTAGACAGTGTATTGAAAAGCAGAGGCATTACTTTGCTGACAAAGGTCCCTATAGTCAAAGTTATGGTTTTTCCAGTGGTCATGTATGGATGTAAGAGTTGGACCATAAAGGAGAATGAGCAACCAATAACTGATGCTTTTGAACTGTGGTGTTGGAGAAGACTCTTGAGAGTCCCTTGGACAGCAGGGAGATCAAACCAGTCACTCCTCAAGGAAATCAACCGTGAATATTCATTGGAAGGACTGCTTCGGAAGCTGAAGCTCCAATACTTTGGCCAGCTGATGCGAAGAGCTGGCTGCTGAGAAAGATAGAAGGCAGGAGGAGAAGGGGATGACAGAGGAGATGGTTGGATGACATCACTGACTCATCGAACATAAGTTTGAGTAAGCTCTGGGATATAGAGAAGGATAGGGAAGCCTGTCTTGCTGCAGTTCATGGGGTTGCAAAGAATTGGACATGACTGAACAAATATATAAGTATTTACATTTTTTCACAGTAAGGTCTATGGGTTAGCTATTCGTGTTGAGTGAAAGGGCAGTCCACAGAGAGCAGTGTGGGTGGGGCTCGGCCAGTGTGGGACCCAAGGTAAGCGCACTTCTTCCCTCCGGTGGAGAATCCACAGACAGAGTACAGGTGCCTGAGCTGGAAGGCGCTCCACCCCAGCAACACAAGCTGGACAGTTCATGGGGCTTCCTGCTCCCACAGTGTGGCGCCTTGAGTGACAAGGAGTGACCCATAGACGTGGCTTGGCTTTTACCTTCTGGTTCAGCTCCCTGTAGATTTCTGTAGCCGCCACCCAGGTCCTGACTCCTGGGCTGCCCTTCCTCTCCTCCAAGCCCCTGGGGGTAGAACCTCTGGTCTCTCCTCCCAGATCTCTTCCAGGGTCACATCATTGCACGCACTCCAGAGGATCCTCTTTTGGTGTCCCTGAGGGCAGAAGAGAGTGGAGCTACAGTCTCCTCCTTTCTCTGTCTTCCCAGTTCTCCTATGGGGTGTAGAAAGTACTCCTGCTTATTTCAGGTCTTCCGTTTCAAGAGTAAAATACATAAAGAATTCTTCCTTCTTTTGGCAACCCTCAGTCTGAAAGCAACTGGGAGACCATGTGCACTGAGGTAGGGAAAAGAAAAAAATTTAATTTATTAATAATTTATGAAGCCTCTACCTGTACTGCAGGAAAGGTACAAATTCAGGAAAGGAGGGCAGAAGAAGGACCAATAATCAGCCATCCCACATATTGATTTGTTGTCATTTTCATATAAAACACTGCGGGGACAAGCAGAAGGCACTGACCCTGCAAAGGCAGGTTTCCCAGTGCTGTGTGGTCAGAGGAGGACTAATCCCTCAGGGGATCTGAGAGCAAGGAAAGTGTTCACTGTGCCCGAGGTTCTGAGCAAAGAATGCAAGCTTCCTAATTGTCACCTCTTCCGGGAGGCCTTGCTAGCTCCAACCTGGAGGAGTACACCCATCCATCTATCCATCCTTCCATTCATTTAACAGGAATTTCTGGTAGAACTTGCTTTCCTCCTATTCCAGGCCCACCTAAGGCTATAATGGACTTCCCATATGGCTCTAGTGGTAAAGAATCTGCCTGCTAATGCAGGAGGTGCAATAGATGCGGGTTTGATCTCAGGGTCAGGAGATTCCTCGCAGTACGAAATAGCACCCCCACTCCATTATTCTTGCCTGGGGAGGAGCCTGGTGGGCTACAGTCCATGGGGCTTCAGAGAGTCAGATATGACTAACTGATCACACGGCTATACAGTGGCTGATACATTTCTCACTATTGTCTGATGAATTAGCCTGTCTCCCTTTCCTGTAACAGTGGATTACTGTGAATGTGGTTTGCCATCAGAAACTGAGCTTGGCAAAATGAAAACAGTGTGGGTGGACCTTTGGCTCTGGTACTTCCTGGCTGTATGATCTTGAGCACGTTATCTTGAACCTTTATGAGTTCAGTTTCCTAATCTACTAAATAAAGGTGACAATACCTATACTAGTTAGCTTGGGCTGCCAAATGGAATATTTTAGACTGGTTGATTTAAGCAACAGACATTTATTTTCTCACAGTACTCCAGGCTGGAAATCTCAGGTCAAGGTCCAGCAAGGTTGGTGCATGGTGAGAGCTCTCTTCCTGGCTTGTAGACGGCTCATTTCTCTCTGCAGTGTCCTTATGTGGTGGAGATAGAGAGAGACAGACAGATGGACATTCATGGAGAGGCACTCCATGTTCTTTCAAGGCTGCAGTCCTATCAGATCAGGACTCTATAATCTCATTTAACCTTAACAATTCAGTACTTCCTAATGATCCTGTCTCCAGAGATAGACACAGAGGGGGTTAGAACTCCAACATAAACCTTTTGGTTGAGCAGCACAATTCAGTCCATAACAAACTGCATGCAGTCATTGCCCACGAGTTTCTTCCTCTGTGGAGAAGGTGGGTCCAAAGAGAGGCTTCAAATGCCAGTTCCAGGCCTCCCCAGTGAGGAGCAAGTTCTGAGTTGAATGATGCTTGTGGTCCATTTCTTCCAGGGAGCCCCATCCTCCTTTCCTGCCAGCTGCTGCCTCAATCCATGGATCCGTCCAGTAGCTTTAAACCACAGCAGGCAGAGGGCCCTGGTCCTCCTCCCCTTCCTGTCAGGAAGCTCCAAGACCCCGGGGAACATGAGCAGATGCAGATGCTCACAAGGGAAGGGCGCGCACTGACTGCTGCTGCCTCTGTCTGCAGGTCTCCTTGCCCAGACAGAGGCATCTGGGTAGGGAATTTTTCCAGAATGAATGGGCACTTGCTTTCATCTAAATAACTTAGAGAAGCCCCCAGCTCCCTCTTCTCAGAGAAGCTGTCTGCTCCAAGGTGGTATTTCTGACTCTAGAAATAGGGAGGACTGGGAACTTGAGAAACTCTGTTTTCTTCCCAGTGTTCATATGTGATAAAATCTGGCTTTACTGGGCACGTCAGTATATTTTAAGATGAAGTAAAATCAACTTTATTTTTTCTAATTGGGTTTATTATACTTCTAGTAGGAGGGTTCTTTGCTGGAAGCCAATATGAAGGCTGAGCAATGAAAGACAAGCTTCCTCCTCTTGAAAAGGCTTCCTGTTTAGCCTGAAAGACAAAGCAGACATATGTGAAAAGATTAGTGCAGTGTGGGATTTTAAAAATAAAGAAATGATTTATTTGGCTGCTCTGGGTTTTAGTTGTGGCACTTGGGATCTTAGATCTTTGTGGCAGCATGCGGGATGCTTAGTTGTGGCATGTGGGTTCTAGTTGCATCCCTGACCAGATGGAACGTGGGCCCCCTGCATTGGGAGCTAGGAGTCTTAGCTGCTGCACCATCAGGGAAGTCCCTGCTGTGTAGGATTTAATATCATTTCAGGACCACAAAATTAATGTGAAGGCCGGGTGATTGGATAAATGGATGAGTGCACAGTGGCCAATGAGGGTGGGGTACAGGAGACAAATGGGCCAATAGAATGGGGTGGGGAATGTTGTCCTGGCTCTGGACAAAGCCTTGGAGAACACAGACCTGCTGCATGGCAGCTGGGTCAATGTTGTTGTGTTTTTAGATGTTAAATTTTTTTTTTTACATTCCACTTTTTGCCTTTGGATTGATAGAGCAGATGGAAATCTTGCTTCTCAATTACCCAGTGTCCCTGTTTGATCCGAGTACATCTGGAAGGGGATTATTTACATACATTGTTTTTTTAAAAATGCGAGTGAAAACTGGCATGGAATTTGGGGAGGCATTTTATCTTTTTTCCCCCTGTCTGTCCCATCAATATAGTTTCCCAAGAAAAACAAAGAAATAAACTCTTACAGCATTAAGTCACAGCAGGAACTACTTCTGTTCCATTCCTTTCATCTCAAAATAAACTTAATTTATAAGGACTGGGAGGGCTACAGTGATATTCTGCAATGCAAATAAAACACAGCATGAACACATACAGGAAGAAAGTTTTGCGCTGTAAATATACTCAGGAAGTTCAGAGAGGCATAAAAAAGTTGGGGCAGGCACGAGAAATGATTACTTTGGAAATGAATTGCAATTTTCCATTTTTAAGGGAACATATGTCGCTACAGTTTTCTCTTCCAGGATTGACTAGAGGGTGGCCTTTGGCCAGTTTTTTTTTTTTTAAACTGTGATTGATTTGGCTGGTTGTGTTGCATTTGAAATGCCCATGACAATGATGTTCTTTGGATATTTTCATTCCCACATCTCTTCTTGCAGCCTGAGCTGTTTAGAGTAATGTCACCACCAACTATAATTCAACCATTTGCCATTTATTTCTCTGGCAATTAAAGCATGTGTTCACCAAGCCAGGACTGACTTATCAACTGAAGTATGTCTCCCTCCACCCCACTTTTCTGAAATTTTAGCTATAAAGCTAGAAGCAAGGCATGTGCATGCTTAGTTGCTAAGTCTTCCCCAACTCTTTGAGACTCCATGGACTGTAGCCAGCCAGGCTCCTCTGCCCATGGGATTATCCAGGTAAGGATACTGGAGTGGGTTGCCATATCCTATTCCAGGGGATCTTCCAGAGCCAGGGATTGAACTCGCATATCTTTCACCTTCTGCATTGATTGGTGAATTTTTTGCCACTGCACGACCTGGGAGGAAGCAAGAGCTGAATGCTAAATTTTCCTGAATTTGCTGTTAAGTCAGAGGAAGATATTTGGACAAAACAGAGACTGAGGACCAGCTCTCAACAAACTTACGAAGGTAGAAAATTTGTCTCTGGGCACTACTGGTCTTCTTTCTCAGCTGCTGGCCCTTTTATAACTCTGTAGGCACTCCATCTCCAGCATCCTTGTTCCTCTAGCAGAAGAGAGGGCATCTGATGGTTGTGTTCAGGCTAAGGTGTTAGAGACACAATGAGCTATCAATCTTGATAATTTTTGAATTTATAAAATAATGCTTGCAAAGGGCATGCACTACTTAACTGAAAGGCAAGTTCACAATGGGATTTCAGACACAGTAGATCTTGGGGAAAATGTGTGGAGACATGAGAATTTCCTGATGCTGAAAAAAAGATAGTATTTACTTAGTTTTTTATTTATCTCCCTAACCCCTAGATCTGTCCACCTATTGATTATCTCTTTCTCTATCCATCCATCCAGCCAGCTTTGATGCTGAGAGTTTATTATTTATAATAATTAGATGCTATGCTCAGATATTTAAGAGCTTGGGGTCTGTCTTCAGACCAGATCAGAGTTCTCCATACAATACCTGTGGAGTTCAAAACTCTCGTCCCTGAGTGTAAGAGCCTGGTCATCAGTAAAGTACGGATGGAGAAACAGTGCTGATTGCATCTCCTTTCTCTTTCCAACTCTTCTCTTCCCTAGGTTCTCTTTGGAGACACAAGGATGCTTCTTCTTCTTCTTCTTTTTTTTTTTTTGATTTGAGGCAAAATTAAGGTTACTCAGTGATACTATTAGATGATCAAAAGTTTTAAATAGAAGCTGAATCCCAAAAGTAAAGGGGAGAAACTTACTGTTGCACAGAACTAGCAAAAGAGAGATTCACCATTCAACTTAATTTCTTAAAAAAAATCGTTAAATTTTAAGGACAGTAAGACCTCTTAATGAAGCTCTAGCTTGTTGTCCCTCCTGGTGACTGTGGAGTGGTCTCTCAAGTGATACGATTAAGGGGGTTGGTCTCTGGAAGTAAGAGCCATCTTTCTCCAGAGATCTGCTTCCTAAATCACTAGATGGTATACCAAATGGTTTGGTTGACAAGAAGATTGCCCTTCACCAGCTTTCTGTTCTGTCTTTTTGGGGACTCCCCTGTAAAGAGCATGAAAGGGCCACCTTCTTCACTCATAACAGCATGCGGAGTGCCTGAGAGTGCTCCATGGGCTTTATCTATGTTAACCCCTTTAAGTGATGTAGGTACTATCATTAACCTGGCTTTATGAAGGAACTGATGCACAGAGAGGTTAAGTGACTTTCCCAGAGTCACACATTTTGTAAGCAGCAGAGCAAGCTTTTGAGCCCAGGCAGTGGTATGACCCTGAGCCAAGGATGCTAACCACTTCACCCCTCTGCCTCTCATCTTGCCCCTGACTTACACTTTTCATCCATCTCTTAACCTCTGGTCCTGCATTGTAGCTATGTCAACTCTTGCCTCTTTCCCCATCACAACACCAAGAACTTCCTGGGATTGGGAATGACGTCTTCTATTTGTGTTTGTGTTCCTTATCATGTATTGCTGACACAGAGCATAGTGGGTGAACAATACACGGTTCTAACTTTATTACCAGACAGCTTTAGAACAGTTTCCTGGAGGAAGAGAATGCTGCCGTAGACCTTGGATCTCCTGCTTCAGTTGTCCTCAGATCGAGGGACTGGGTAGTGAGCTAGCCCTAGGCCTTTCCCACCAATCTCCACTGGGAAACCTGCTGGAATCTGAAGAGGGGCCCCTACTGGGCTGTGGACTGAACTGGGCATCTTGGGTTTGTTAACTTTGTCCTGAATAATCTTAAAGTTGCCATAATGACTAACGTGCAGATGAAATTGTAACAGGACAGAACAGAATCTGAGCCTATGTTGGATCTATTTCTTTTGCTTTAATCTTTACTCTCCACTGCTTTTATTACTATGATCACTGAAAGGATGCTGTCTATAGCTATAAGGGTACATAATGGCCTGCCTGGGGGAACCCTTCCCTTTTGCTTGAATGTTAAACTAAAGTGCCTTTGTTCAGCTCACAGGGAAACACTCTGACCCTCCCCACCTGTGAATGGCTGCAGAAAAGAAGAAATCAACACCCCCATCCCAGATGCTAGCCAAGCCATGAGATATCTTGCAAGTCTTACTTCCTCCCCTCCTCCCCTCTCTGTTCTATAAAAGAAACTGGCATCCAGATCCTGATAAGTTGGTACTTTAGGGCACTAACCCACCCTATTCTTGGATGCCTGGCTTTTGAATAAAATTGCTATTCCTTGCCTCAACATCTCACCTCCCAGTTATTGGCCTGTTGTGTGGCAAGGACACCAAACTTGGATTCAGTAACATAAATCAGAGAATATGAGTGTTGAAAGAGATCCTTGGAAAATCCCTCTAGGTAGATGACTGACCTGCAGGACAGGTGTTTTTTTTCTTCTGAAATATCGCTTAGTCACTCATGACTGATACCTCCTCAATTTTTGATTTCTTCTTGTTTAAAATATAAGCTCTTTTATAAAATTCAATCTGATATAGATGAGTCGAATTAAAAATAGCAGTAGTGCTCATGCTTCAAAAGGAACAAGAATAGATGTTCCCAGGCACCTAGGATGTGCTAATTTAACAGTTTTTCCCATTGATCTTGGCTCCAAAAAGTGAAATAAAGTTGCATAATTTTCTTGTAAGATAAAAAAAAAATCTTACAAAATTTTGATCAATGATAAATGCTCCATGGGACTAAATTGACAGTGGAACTTACCCCCAAGGTCCTTTAAAAGGGGCATTTAGTCATTAATGAGCATCGTATTTACACATAAATGGTACCACTTGAATGGATACCTCTTATTTCAGGCCTTTCCCTGAGGCATATCTTACCAAAGGCATTTATTGGGTGTTGGGAGATCTATATGGTGGTAGCAGACCATCTGAAGGTACTCAAAGCATGTGCACAAACTTGAATGATCATCTTGCTCATTACAAGAACCCTCTAGAGGTCGGTCAACAGAATGATTGTCCTTGTTTCATGACAAATTAGTGTTGGACCTGGGATTTGGAGCCAGGGCTCCTAACATGAATTCTTCACACTATTATGTATAAATGCGAGTTCTTGACTTTCTAATGACCTAATCTAATGACCTAATAAGGAGAGCCTAATAGTTGTTGTTCAGTCGCTTATTCACGTTCAACTCTTTGCAATCCCATGGACTGCAGCACGCCAGGCTTCCCTGTCCTTCACAATCTCCCAGAGTTTGCTCAAACTCATGTTCATTGAGTTGGTGATGCCATTCAACCGTCTCCTCCTCTGTCCTCCCTTTTCCTCCTGCCCTCAATCTTTCCCAGCATCAGAGTCTTTTCCAGTGGGTCAGCTCTTTGCATCAGGTGGCCAAAGTACTGGAGCTCTAACAGCAGTTCTTCCAATGAATATTCAGGGTTGATTTCTTTTCGGATTGACTGGTTTGATCTCCTTGCTGTCCAAGAGACTCTCAAGAGTCTTCTCTAGCACCACACTTTGAAAGCATCAGTCTTTGGTGCTCAGCCTTCTTTATGGTCCAACTCTCACATCTGTACATGGCTACTGGAAAAACCATAGCTTTGACTATAGAGACCTTTTTTAGCAAAGTGATGTCTTTGCTTTTTAATACACTGTCTAGGTATATCGGAGAAGGCAATGGCACTCCACTCCAGTACTCTTGCCTGGAAAATACCGTGGATGGAGGAGCCTGGTAGGCTGCAGTCCATGGGGTTGCTAAGGGTCAGACACAACTGAGCGACTTCACTTTCACTTTTCACTTTCATGGGCATTGGGGAAGGAAATTGCAACCCACTCCAGTGTTCTTGCCTGGAGAATCCCAGGGACGGGGGAGCCTGGTGGGCTGCCATCTATGGGATTGCACAGAGTTGGACACGACTGAAGTGACTTAGCAGCGGGTATATTATAGTGAAAGCTGAGTGCCAAAGAATTGATGCTTTTGAACTGTGGGTCCCTTGGACTGCAAGGAGATCCAACCAGTCCATCCTAAAGGAGATCAGTCCTGGGTGTTTATTGGAAGGACTGATGTTGAAGCTGAAACTCCAATACTTTGGCCACCTGATACGAAGAGCTGACTCATTGGAAAAGACCCTGATGCTGGGAAAGATTGAGGGCAGGAGGAGAAGGGGACGACAGAGGATGGGATGTTTGGATGGCATCACTGACTCAATGGACATGAGTTTGAGTAAACTCCAGGAGTTAGTGATGGACAGGGAAGTCTGGTATGCTGCGGTTCATGGGGTCGCCAAGAGTCGGACACGACTGAGTGACTGAACTGAACTGAACTAAGTATATTATAGCTTTTTTTCTGAAGAGCTAGCATCTTTTAATTTCATGGCTGCAGTCACTGTCCATGATAATTTTTGAAGCCCCAAAAAATAAAGTTTGCACTATTTCCACTTTTTCCCCATCTATTTGCCACGAAGTGATGGGACTAGATGCCATGATGTTAGTTTTTTGAATATTGAGATTTATGCTAGCTTTTTCACTCTCCTCTTTCACCCTCATCAAGAGGCTCTTAGTTCCTCTTTGCTTTCTGCCATTAGAGTAGCATCATCTGGATATCTGAGGTTTTTTATATTTCTCCCAGCAGTCTTGATTCCAGCTTGTGATTCATCCAGGCTGATATTTTGCATGATGTACTCTTCATAGGAGTTAAATAAGCAGGGTGACAATATATAGCCTTGGTATACTCCTTCCCCAATTTTGAGCCAGTCCATTGTTCCATGTCCAGTTCTAACTGTTGCTTCTTGACCTGCATATGGGTTTCTCGGGAGGCAGATAAGGTAGTCTGGTATTCCCGTCTCTTTAAGAATTTTCCAGTTTGTTGTGATCCACACAATCAAATGCTTTAGCATAGTCAATGAAGCAGAAATAGATGGTTTTTTTTTTTTTTTTGAATTCCCTTGTTTTTTCTATATCCATTGGATGTTGGCAATTTGACTTCTGGTTACTCTGCCTTTTTAAAATCCAGCTTGTACATCTGGAAGTTCTCAGTTCATGTACTGTTGAAGCCTAGCTTGAAGGATTTTGAGCATGACCTTGCTAGCATGTGAAAAGAAGGCTATTGTGTGTTAGTTTGAATGCTCTTTGGCATTGTCCTTCTTTGGGATTGGAATGAAAACTGACCTTTTCCAGTCCTGTGGCCACTACTGAGTTTTCCAAATTTGTTGGCATATTGAGTGCAACAGTTTAATAGCATCATCTTTTAGGATTTGAAATAGCTCACCTGGAACTCTGTTACCTCCACTAGCTTTGTTGGCAGTAATGCTTCCTAAGGCCCACTTGACTTCAGACTTTAGGAGATATGGCTCTAGGTGAGTGACCACACCATTGTGGTTATCTGGGTCATTAAGATCTTTTTGTGTAGTTCTGTGTTTTCTTGGCAACTCCTAGTCTCTTCTCCTTCTGTTAGGTCCTTTCTGTTTCTGTCCTTTATTTGTGCATTGCCCAAATGCATGAAATGTTTGCATGAAATGTTCCCTTAATATCTCCAATTTTCTTGAAGAAAGTGCTAGTCTTTCTCATTCTATTGTTTTCCTTTATTTCTTTGCATTGTTCACTTAAAAAGCCTTTCTTATCACTCCTTGATCTTCTTTGGAATTCTGCATTCAGTTGGGTATATCTTTCCCTTTCTTTTTTGCCTTTCACTTCTCTTGTTTTTTCAGCTATTTTTGACAAATAGATTTAAGGAATTAAGATCTGTTAGAGTGCCTGAAGAACTGTGGACAGAGGTTCTTAACATTATCCATGTTATGTCCATGTTATTGTCCATGTCCATGGTGACCAGAATCATCCCAAAGAAAAGGAAATGCAGGAAGGCAAAATGATTGTTTGAAGAGGCTTTATAAATAGCTGAAAGAAGTAGAGAAGGAGAGCCTAGAGACACTAGGAAATCATCTGGTTAACTTGTTTATTCAGTCCATTGAGAATCAAATTGCCTAGCAAATAGCTTCAGCACTGATTCTTAGTATTATGGAAATTCTACAGTGTTGGCTAAAATGATTGGATAGACAGAGTCCCCATTCTGTTGAGAGAGTGACAAATTTTAGGTCCTTACAAAATCACCCTAAATGGCAAATGGACCTTATTTCCTACTATCTTAAAAGGGCTGGGGTAGCTGTCTTCCTCTGGGCTGAGAAAGGTCTGAGGCTGCATTTGAACTCAGCAGATAGGATTGGTGATGGCTGATTGGTGGGTGGGAGGGGAAGTAGAGCCAGCACATAGATCTGTATATTCAAACCTGAGACAGTCAGTTTTTACTTAAAAGGAAAAAGAGATGCAGATGTCACAAATAATTGCAAAAGTACATAGTTTAGCCTCAAAGGTTTGTATCATTTATTATGAAAAAATTCAGGGCAGGTGTTACGAGTCAAGGGCTACATTCATCAAAGAATCTTAGTATAATCCTTGTGAAACTTCTGACTTCTTTGTATGTCTACCACTTTCTCCACAGATTGACTTTCTCTTCCTCTCTATTCCACAAGGTATAAAATGTCTCCCCTTCCAGTGTGGAGTAGGAAATGACCACCCACTTTGGTATTCTTGCCTGGAGAATTCGGTGGACAGAGTAGCCTGGCAGGCTACAGTCCATGGGGTGGCAAAGAGTTGGACAGTACTAAGCGACTGACACTTTCACTTTTCTTTCACCCTTCCAGCTGCAGAGTCTGATGTGATTTCAGTCTAATTCTTAATTCCCAGTAAAGTCATATAATTGGCTCATCTTGAGGAAGATGTCAGCCATGGTTAACAAGTGACATTACCACACAGACATAGCTATTGGGGTCTATTAAGGGGAATGGAGATTAACTTCCAAGAATTGGGAAATCAGGCCATTGGAATAGACAAATAATTCCAAAAAGCTTCTACTATAATCTCCACTAGTGTGTGAAGACCTCAAGAGTACAAGTTATATTCTTTTCTTTTTTTCATTTTCTCCAAATTCTCATTTTTCCAAGGTCTAAATATGTCTCGTCTTACAGGGGTGCGTGGTGCTCAGTTGCTTCAGTCATGCCTGACTCTGCTACCCCATGGACCATAGCCCACCAGGCTCCTCTGTCCATGGAATTCTCCAGGCAAGAATACTGAAGTGGGTTGCCATACCCTCCTTCAGTGGATCTTCCTGACCCAGGGATCTAACCCAGGTCTCCTGGATTGCAGATAGATTCTTTACACACTGAGCCTACTCAGTACAATAAGGCAATTTTGTTAAGGACAATACATATAGAAGAGTAAAAAGTTGTTAGATGTTTCTGTTATCAGTAACAGCTTGTCTCATATTTATGGTGATGATTCCAAAGGCTGAGAACAAATTGACTACTGTGAAGTATCCACACTCATCAGGCAAGCTGTATGTTGGACAAGACCACCTGGGCAGAATTCAAGAAATGGTGAACTGGTCTGTCCTTATTAGCTCATCATCCACTTCCAGCTTAAATAGGGGAGGAGAAATTGAAGCATTGCAAGAAAGGAATTCTTTGGAGGGAGTTGAGAGAGTTATATGCATTTCTACCACCCCCATCAGGACTTTTCACTGTTTTTAAGCCAAGTGAAGGGGTGTTTCAAGAGAATTATTCAGAAAGACTGGCTGCATTGCTTAGAATTTAGAAGACTTTGAGGTTGGTATCTGAATCTGGCTTAAAGTGAAGGAAGGCAGGTGGCTGAGGCTGTGACTAGCTAACAGCCTGGGACAGCAGAATTAAGAGGTGGTAACGAATGACTGTGCTACTCAAACTAAGGGGGAAAGGTGAGAAAAATAAAGTCAGTTGTTCTTTGCTTCTTGTTAAGTCTAGTCGATTCAGTAAAACATGATTGACACTCAGAAGGAGAGATCTCTATGGGCAAGGATGATCTAAGAATGTATCATGAAATAGGAAGCACTTGAGCTGTGTGTGTCTTAAAAGGATGGATGGATGCAGATAGATGTTTGACCTTGTTCTTCCCTGTGAAACATTTATTACAAAAACTCATTTCCTGTGCTCATTGGTTCTTGGAACCTCTGAAGTTTCTGACACTACTCAAATTGAGTTGGAGCCAATGAACTGTGCAAATCTTATGCTATTTACTGACCACTGGACAGAAAGCTTAGTCTGACAGAGACTTAGCAGTGACAGTCACAATGTCACTTGAAAGGCTCAGTCTGAATTTGGAAGTGTCTTGTTAAAAGGCAATACTTGTGAAAACTCTGGGGACAGGGCAACACCCAAGGCAACATATCTCTGCTAAGTGACTCAGTATTGATGCCAGACATCCACATGACTTGAATTAAGATATCTCAGGTTGATCAGTATGATACACATGTCACTTAAGGAGACTGATAGAGCACATTTCTTCCAAAGAGTTTTCACATCTGATCTCATAAGGTCTGTGTGAGAAAGGGGAAGTGTTGAGGTACTTTAATGGACTAGAACCTAGTGGTCCAGAGTCAACGATAAAGAAAGTGAAAAAGAGAGAGAAAGACAAAAAGAAAGACACAGGGACCCAAGCTCTGATGGAGCAAGGGTATTTTATTAGCAGAAATGCAGGCTTATATATCTTTAGTAAGATGATTACTCAGCTATTACACAGAATGAAATTTTATCAATAGCCACAATATGGATAGTCTAATACATACAAGGTCACTGACGCTGAAAAGAGCCATAGCATGTCTCGTCCTATGACCTCAGGCCTGAGAACTGTGTGCAGCTTTACTCGTTCTCGGAATAGGAACTGATAAGGAACAGAGAATCCTTGAGAAATAGAGAACAGCATGCAGGAATCCTCCTGTTAAATGTTCCCTAACAGGAAAGATGAGGATTGGTTTTCTCTTTTGATAAGGAAAAATGACTTGTTTGTATTGACACCGCACTATGTCATAGCCCACAGTGAATCTCATTACACAGAAAGTTATTTTTCTAGAAAGGGGTATCTGAACTCTACCCCTACTGGGGTGAAGTTCTTCAGGGGTGAGAGTGAACCAGTTATTATCTGTTTCCATCACAACATGTTGTGGGCTACAGCAATGGTCACAAATTATTCCCCTCCCTCTATCCATGTCCTAAGGTGCATGCTAAGTCGCTTCAGTTGTGTCGAACTCTTTGTGATGATAGCCCGCCAGGTGCCTCTGTCCATGGAATTCTCCAGGTAAGAATACTGGAGTGGGTTGCCATGTCCTCCAGGGGATCTTCCCCACCCAGCGATCCAACTTGCATCTCTTAGGTCTCCTGCATTGGCAGGCCAGCTCTTTACCACTAGCAGCACCTGAGAAGCCATGTCCTAGAGTATTGCCACGCTACACTGACTCTGGCCTTGAGACTACCTTTGACCAATAAAACTTAAGCAAGTACAACACAAGCAGAGGTTTACAAAGCACTTGTATTGGGCTTTTTCCTTGCTGTGCTTGGAACCCTGAGGCCACCATGTGAATGTGTCCATGAGATAAATTGTGTCCACAGGATGAATTGTGCCCCTCCAACTCCCCCCTCCAACCCATTCATATGTCAGAGTCCTCCAGCATCTCAGAATGTGACTGTATCTGGAAATAGAGCTATCAAAGAAGTAGTGAAGGTTAAATGAAATCAGTGGGGTGGGCTCTAATTCAGTATGAATAGTGTCCTTATAGGAAGAGGAGCTTAGGACACAGACTCACACAGAGGGAAGACCATGTGGAGAGCCAGGGAGAAGATGGCCATCTAGAAGCCAAGGAGTGAGGCCTTCAGAAGACACCAAGCCTACTGACTGCTTGAGCTTGAATTTTTAGCCTCCAGAAATGTGAGGAGGTAAATTTCTGTTGTTTAAGCCCCCAGTCTGTGGTATTTTGCTATGGCAGCCCTAAAACACTAATGCACAAGCTTAGTGGAGGGTGAAAAATCATATGGAACAGAACTGGTGCTCCATTTAAAAGTCAACCAACTTTCAGATGTGTGAGAGAGACCATCTTGGATCACCCAGCTTCCAGCTGACTGTAGGTGCATGAGGAAGCCTAGCAGAGAAAAACTGGGGTTGGCAAGTGAAGACCACGGGAATGGTTGCGCCTTCGACTGGATGCAGTGTTGCTGCAGGAAACTGAATCTTAATGTAGGTGCTCCCATCAGGAGAAAAGTCTACATGGGCTCCTTGTCTGGCAAACCCAGGGTAAACTCCAAGGATTTTTTTTTTTTTAGATAATCCTCATCAAACCACACTTTGTCTATGGAAACCCAAACAAAATCAAAGAGGAAAGAGGAGCATTTTAGATTCTCATTGGGGTTTTCTATCATCAAAAAGCAAGTTCTTGTTTTCCTGGGTAACAGATGGGAGACTCAAAGATAATGTCATGGAACTGAGCCATCCCTCACATATAAAGGTGATTGATTTTTCCCATTAGTGCTGTAGATCTGCCCTGAGCCTTTTACTTATTCTCACTAAATTTCCCTATTGTTCAGGAGAATACATTTTCTAAAATGGTTGGTTGGATTTAGCAATACTGTCAGTGGCTGGAGAATAGAGGGTAGTGAACTGTCTTACATGGAGATCGTATTAGTTCACCTTGATCTTACTGTTGTTATCTTTCAACAAATTGAGCTAACCTGTCTCTGTGGGGCTTTCCTGATGTCCAAATGGATCGTCAAGTCTGAAGTTAATTTTTTAATTTGCCCTTTCACTTTTAGACTCAGAGAGAGAGGAAAAAAAAAAAAAAAAACTCCTTTGGACTATTTCTACTGAAAAAATCAGCTTAACAACAAAAATGAATATTATCTCATAGGAGCTGTTTCTTCTCTCCTTCTCTCCCTTTTCTCTTTCTTCTATCCCTTCCTCCCTTCCCTTCCTTCTGTATATTTTAAACCACCATAGGATCAATAGGTAATTCCAATACTTCAAGAGCAGTTCTTCATATCAGTTCCATTCTGATTATCTGCTGGAAACTACCAACATTTCAGTTTCAGTGGTAGTCCTTGGAAACCTGCTTAAAGATAATCTGTCTGAAGCCTTTGATTTGGAAAAATGGAAAAGGGGAAGCGAAGTGACTAGATTTTCAGAAGTTTTTGAGATCAAAGGATTTGGTTAATCCTTTGTGCTATTTGCTGTAACTTTATAAATTTGGGGGTGCAAGGCTAGTCTCCAGAAGTCGTTACTCTGCCATTGTGTGGATAGTGTTCGCAGGATTATAGTCTCAGAAACCCACAGATTTCCTTAGTTTTGGTTAAATTCAGTGGTTTTCAATCTGGACAGCACATTAGAATCACCTGGGGAGCTTTAAAATTTACAGAAGCCCATCCTTAGAGTAAGGAAATTGTATTTTCTAGAGGCCAGAGCTAAGAATCAGCATTTTAAAGTTTCCAGATTATGAAAGGTCATCAAGATTGAAAAATAAAACAGTTGAATCAGAAAAAATAGAAAATTCTATCACACCTAACCATTCTTTTAAAAACAGATGAAAAGCATGATGTTTGGCAGAAATCAATATAATTCTGTAAAGCAATTATCCTTCAATTAAAAAAATAAATAAATTAAAAAAAAATGATACTGGAGCTTCCCAGGTGGCTCAGTGGTAAAGAATCCTCTGCGGTTTTGATCCCTGGGTCAGGAAGATCCCCTGGAGGAGGAAATGGCAGCCCATTCCAGTATTCTTGCCTGGAGAATTCCATGGACAGAGGAGCCTGGCAGGCTACAGTCCATGGGGTCACAAAAAGTCAAACACAACTGAGCAACTGAGCACAGCACAGCATTAAGATACTACTCTAAACAGTACCTTTAAGTAAGATGTAAAAATTAAATTACATTGTTATGTTTAAAGCAATGTAAAGACCTATGCATAATTAGGTGCCATTTTAACTGAATGGTCTATGATCTCCAACTCTTGCTTGATCTTTTCTTTTGTAATATTTTATGATTCTTCATTCTGCCTTCCTCAGGCTTGAACAGGTATTGTTCACTTAGACTCTTTCTGCTTATAGTCAAATGTAATCCCTCTCTGTGAATGTGTCCTGATATTTAAGATCTCCCAGTGAGCTTGTGTCTGCAGGGAGAGAGATTTTTCTGCCACATGGTCAGTTTAACCTCTTATCAGATAATGTTAATTAAAGCCTTGTTATGGAGGTATGGTTTGTAGATCAGCAGCAGCAGCACACCTGGGAGCTTTGTTAAATATGCAGAAATCCAGACCCTGCTCTGCCTCCTGTTGAATCAAAATCTGCAGTTTAACCAGATTCTACATAATTCATCTGCACATTAAGTTTGAGAAGCACCGAACTCAAGAAACTCTTTTTTTTAATGTTTTTGCATGTGCTTTTACCTCTGGCTTTTACCTGTCTTTCCAATGTAGGCATAATAAGAAAGATTTCTGTTAAGAACTTACATGTATATGTATGATTCACACTTTCTCTTTGATTAAAATGGATTTTCATATATGGGAAAAGAATCTGGAAAAGAATAGACATATGTAAATACATAACTGAATCACTTTACTGTATGAAAGTGAAAGTGTTAGTCACTCAGTTGTGTCTGACTCTTTGTGACCCTGTGGACTGTAGCCTGCCAGGCTCCTCTGTCCATAGGATTTCCCAGGCAAGAATACTGGAGTGGGTTGCAGTTTCCTTCTCCAGGAGATCTTCCCAACCCAGGGATTGAACTTGGGTCTTCTTCACTGCAGGCAGATTCTTTACCTTCAGCCCAGAAACTAATACAACATTATAAATCAATTATACCTCAATATAAAATAGAATTTAAAAAATTATATATCTTTCATCACTCTTTTTGGCTGTATTTTTAAAAATTTAGCTTTATGAATAACTGTTCAGTTCAGTTCAGTTCAGTTGCTCAGTCGTGTCCGACTCTTTGTGACCCCATGAATCGCAGCACGCCAGGCCTCCCTGTCCATCACCAACTCCTGGAGTTCACTCAGACTCACTCACGTCCGCCCTTGTCTTCCCAGCATCGGGTACAGTTGCGGCCATCTGTCCACCGGAATTTGCTCATTCGGTAAATGGGATGATGACCTGCAGTTCTTTTTGTCTTGCTAAATTTCCTCTTTACCATTTCAGCCAACGTGTTTGATTATACGCTTTGGGCATTTGGTTGATCTATCAATGTTGGACATCAAGAGGTCCAAGATGTCCAGTAAAGCCTGGTTCAATTTGTCTGTTTTGTTTGTTTTAATTTTCATTATTCTAGGAGTTGGGTCATTAAAAGATCTTGCTGCGATTTATGTCAAAGGGTGTTCTGCCTATGTTTTACTCTAAGAGTTTTATAGTGTCAGGCCTTACGTTTAGCTCTCTAATCCATTTTGAGTTGATTTTTGCGTATGGTGCCAGGGAATGTTCCGAATTCATTCTTTTACATGGAGCTGTCCAGTTTTCCCAGTACCACTTGTGTAATATAGAAAAATGGTACAAGAGAACCTTTTGCAAAGCGGAAATAGAGACACAGACATAGAGAACAAATGTATGGACACCAACTGGGGGGGAGGTGGGATGGGGTGAATTGGGAAATTGGTATTGACACGTATATACTTTGTTGTTCTTTAGTCATGAAGTTTTGCCTGACTCTTTGCAATCCTATGGACTATAGCCCACCAGGCTCCTCTGTCATGGGATTTCCCAGGCAAGAATACTGGAGTGGGTTGCCGTTTCCTTCTTCAGGGGATCTTCTTGACCCAGGTCCTAACTGTGTCTCTTGTACTGGCAGGCAGATTTTTTACCACTGAGCCACCAGGGAAGCCCGTGTATTCACTGTAGTTGTTTAGTTGCGTCTGACTCTTGGTGACCCATGGACTGCAGCACGCCAGGCTTCCCTGTCCTTCACCATCTCCCAGAGTTTTCTCAAACTCATGTCCATTGAGTCAGTGATGCCATCCAACCATCTCATCCTCTGTTGCCCCCTTCTCCTCTTGCCCTCAATCATTCCCAACATCAGCGTCTTTTGCAGTGAGTCAATTCTTCTCATCAGGTGGCCAAAGTATTGGAGCTTCAGCTTCAGCATTAGTCCTTCCAGTGAATATCCAGGGTTGATTTCCTTTAGGGATTGACTGGTTTGATCTCCTTGCCTTCCAAGGGACTCTCAAGAAGAATAAAATTGATAATTAATGAGAACCTACTGTATAGCACAGGGAACTCTATTCTGTGCTCTGTGGTGACCTAAATGGGAAGGAAATCCAAAAAAGAGGGGATATATGTGTACATATGGTTGATTGACTTTGCTATACAGCAGAAAATAACACAACATTGTAAAGCAACTGTACTTCAATAAACTTAAAAAAAAATCAATGTAGAAATCATTGGTTTTTTTTCATACTGACAGCTCAAGAGAAAGGTGTTATAAAGCTTCTGACAATAAACATTTCAGAAGGCCCCACTGACTACATAACCCTCCTGCTTCTCCTGTTTGCACTGCTGCTTATCACAGGGGTGGTTGTTCCAGTAATGAGAGGAGTGCTAGGACCAAAAGAGGGCAGTGAAATGTGATGAAAACCCCACGGTTTTGTCTCTGCAAGTCTTTGCTCTTCTTTCTACACCCACTCTGCCTCCAACTAATGGCTTTAAATACTATTCGTATGCTGATTCCTGAATTTCCATTTCAAACTTCTTGCAGAAGTCTAGTCTCTTGGATATCCAACAGGCATTTCATTTGTCACAAGTCCCAAATCAAACTCGGTTATCTTGTCTGCAAACCTGCAGCTCTGCTCTTCTAGTTGCTCAGTCCTAAACAGAGATGTTCCTGACTTTTCTCTTCCCTCCCATGCACATCCAGTTCATCAATGAGAATTCATCTGAAGACTCTTTCTTCAGAATATACACCCTGAGTCCCCCACTTCTCAGAAGCCCTTTTCCCATCACTGCTGCCTGGTGCAGACCATCATTTCTCCCCTGGACTGAGTTATCCTCTCCCTGCTTCTAACCTTGTCTTCTTCCTTTCTCTCTACAACACAGCAGCTGGGGGATCCTTTTGAAATGTCAGACCAAGCCAACTCTGCTCCAAATACCACCAAGCCCTCATCTTACTCAGTAAAAACCAAAGTTAAGGTCTCAGATAACTTCCTAAACTTATCTCCAATTACCCTCTTCCTGGCTCACTCTTTGTGGCAGACTGGATTTTCCAGAGAGAGGCTCTGGAGACAGAGTTGGTGTCCTTGTTATTCAGTTGCTAAGTCGTATCTGACTTTTTGCGATCCCTTGAACTGCAGCATGCCAGGCTTCCCTGTCCTTCACTATCTCCCAGAACTTGCTCAGACTCATGTCTGTTGAATTAGTGAAGCTATTTAACCATCTCATCTGTTGGTCTGGGTATTTATTAGGGTTTAATACCCTGTGGAAAGAAATAAGCTGAAGTAGGATGGGTAAAAGAGAGAGAAGGAAGAGAAAGAATTTTAACTGTGAAGCAGCTCAACAAAGCTGCGGGCAATCCTTCAAGGAGCTGGGGAGAATTCATGGCCTGCTGGAGGTGCCTCTCCTGAGGCCAAATTAGCTGCACCTTTACACCTTCTTTAGCCATTGGATGAGTGCTGCTGTGAGAAGGGTGTGACCTGGTGCAGGGTGGCTCTCTCAGCCTGTAGCTGAGGCACACCTTGAAGGAGCTACTGCTGCTGCTGCTAAGTCGCGTCAGTCGTGTCCAACTCTGTGCGACCCCATAGACGAAAGCCCACCCGGCTCCGCCCTCCCTGGGATTCTCCAGGCAAGAACAATGGAGTGGGTTGCCATTTCCTTCTCCAATGCATGAAAGTGAAAAGTGAAAGTGAAGTCGCTCAGTCATGTCCGACTCTTAGCGACCCCATGGACTGCAGCCCACGAGGCGAAGGAGCTCCTAGTAAGAGGTTATCTTCTGACCCCATAGGCGGTGCCTGTCTGTGTCCACTGCATCCCCTGCGTACTTCCTCAGCCATGTTGACTTCCTTAAACAAATCCTGCCCACCTGCCTCAGGGCCTTTGCACTTACGTAAAGGCAATTTCACTAGATACTTTTCATATATTTTGCTCCCTCCTGTCCTTCAGACCTCTGCTTAAATGTCACTTTAGGAATGAAGTCTTCCTTCCCCAATTATTCTATTATAAATTAAAAACATTACCTCTTTACTTTTCCACATATAATGTATCACTGTTTGATATACTATATATTTAATCCCTGACTTACTTTCTGTTTCTCCAGGTAAAAGGTAAACCCCCAAAAGGTCCTATTATGTAGTAGGTGCTCAAAAAATATTTTCTTCTTGAATAAGTGACCAAGGTTTTGTTTATGTGGGCTCGGATCACAATGTATCTCCTTGTGATTATAGGATATAAAAACAACCTTAATCTCATGATATCAGTAAAATCTTTTGGAACCACATTTAGTAAAGGAGGTGTCCAAAATTGATTTTGAGACAAGAGGAAGGGGGGCAGGCACAACCTTTAATACATCCAGAGCCATTGAGGATTGACAGGGACTGATTAGAATTGATTAGACCCAAGACAGGCGATCTGACTCTCAGTGAACCTTGAGCCTCATTTTATGTTCATCATAATACATTAGCTAAATGACACACCCACCAGCATCATGACAGTTTTGAGTTTTGTTGTTGTTGTTTAGTTTCTAAGTCATTTCTGACTCTTTGCAACCCAATGAACTATACTTTGCCAGACTCCTCTGTCCATGGGATTTCCCAGGCAAGAATACTGGAGTGGGTTGCCATTTCCTTCTCCAGGGGATCTTCCTGATCCAGGGAAAAATCTCCATCTCTTGTCTCCTGCATTGGCAGGTGGATTCTTTACCACTGAGCCACTAGGGAAGCCTGTTCCAAGACCGAGCATAAAAAGCCAGAAATGTGGGTGGTGCCCCAATTCCTGGAAATTTCCCGCTCCTCTCCCCAAATAGTTGGTATAATCTTCCCACTCATTGTTCAGTACTTAAGTTGTGTTTGACTCTTTGCGACCCCATGGACTGCAGCACACCAGGCTTCCCTGTCCTTCACCGTCTCCTGGAATTTGCTCAAACTCATGTCTATCGAGTCAGTGGTGCCATCCAACGATCTCACCCTCTGTCACCCTCTTCTTCTCTTGCCCTCAATCACGGTCTTCTTCAGTGAGTCAGCTCTTTGCATCAGGTGGCAAAGGTATTGAGCTTCAGCTTCAGCATCAGTCCTTCCAATGAATATTCACGGGTGATTTCCTTTAGGATTGACTAGCTTGACCTCTTTGCTGTCCAAGGGACTCTCAAGAGTCTTCTCCAACACCACAATTCAAAATCATCAATTTTTGGTGCTCAGCCTTCTTTATGGTTCAACTCTCACGTCTGTACATCACTACTGGAAAACCCATAGCTTTGAAAGTTCTGCACTCAATATGCCAGCAAATTTGGGAAACTCAGCAGTGGCCACAGGACTGGAAAAGGTCAGTTTTCATTCCAGTCCTAAAGAAAGGCAATGCCAAAGAATGTTCAAACTACCGCACAATTGCACTCATCTCACACACTAATAAAGTAATACTTAAAATTCTCCAAGCCAGGCTTCAGCAATATGTGAACTGTGAACTTCCAGATGTTCAAGCTGGTTTTAGAAAAGGCAGAGGAACCAGAGATCAAATTGCCAACATCCACTGGATCATTGATAAAGCAAGAGAGTTCCAGAAAAACATCTATTTCTGCTTTATTGACTATGCCAAAGCCTTTGACTGTGTGGATCACAATAAACTGTGGAAAATTCTTCAAGAGATGAGAATACCAGACCACCTGACCCACCTCTTGAGAAATCTGTATGCAGGTCAGAAAGCAGCAGTTAGAACTGGACATGGAACAACAGACTGGTTCCAAATAGGAAAAGGAGTATGTCAAGGCTGTATATTGTCACCCTACTTATTTAATTTCTATGCAGAGTACATCATGAGAAACACTGGGCTGGAAGAAGCACAAGCTGGAATCAAGATTGCCGGGAGAAATATCAAAACCTCAGATATGCAGGTGACAGCACTCTTATGGCAGAAAGTGAAGAAGAACTAAAGAGCCTCTTGATGAACGTGAAAGAGGAGAGTGAAACAGTTGGCTTAAAGCTCAACATTCAGAAAACTAAGATCATGGCATCTGGTCCCATCACTTCATGGGAAATAGATGGGGAAACAGTGGAAACAGTGTCAGACTTTCTTTTTTTGGTCTCCAAAATCACTGCAGATAGTGATTGCAGACATGAAATTTAGAGATGCTTACTCCTTGGAAGGAAAGTTATGACCAACCTAGATAGCATATTCAAAAGCAGAGACATTACTTTGCCAACAAAGGTCCATCTAGTCAAGGCTATGGTTTTTCCAGTAGTCATGTATGGATGTGAGAGTTGGACTATAAAGAAAGCTGAGTGCCAAAGAATTGATGCTTTTGAACTGTGGTGTTGGAGAAGACTCTTGAGAGTCCCTTGGACTGCAAGGAGATCCAACCAGTCCATCCTAAAGGAGATCAGTCCTGAATGTACATTGGAAGGACTGATGTTGAAGCTGAAGCTCCAATACTCTGGCCACCTAATGGGAAGAGCTGACTCTTTGGAAAAGACCCTGATGCTGGGAAAGATTGAGGGCAGGAGGAGAAGGGGACTACAGAGGATGAGATGGTTGGATGGCATCACCGACTCAATGGACGTGGGTTTGGGTGGACTCCGCGAGTTGGTGATGGACAGGGAGGCCTGGTGTGCTGTGGTTCATAGAGTCGCAAAGATTCTGACACGACTGAGCGACTGAACTGAACTGAACTTGACTATACAGATCGTTTTTGGCAAAATGATATCTCTGCTTTTTAATATGCTATCTAGGTTTGACAAAACTTTTCTACCAAGGTGCAAGCGTCTTTTAATTTCGTGACAGAGGTCGCCATCTGCATTGATTTTGGAGCCCAAGAAAATAAAATCTGTCACTTCTTCCACTTTTCCCCCATCTATTTGCCATGAAGTAATGGGACTGGATACCATGATCTTAGTTTTTTGAATGTTGAGTTTTAAGCCAGCTTTTTCACTCTCCTATTTCACCTTCTTCAAGAGGCTCTTTGGTTCCTGTTTGCTTTCTTCCGTTAAAATATTATCATTTGCATCTCTGAGGTTGTTGATATTTCTTCCAGCAATCTTGATTCCAGTTTGTGCTTCATCTAGCCTGGCATTTCACATGATCTACTCTACATAGACGTTAAATAAGTAGGATGACAATATACAGCCTTGTCATACTCCTTTCCCAATTTTGAACCAGTCCATTGTTCCATGTCCATTTCTAACTGTTACTTCTTGTCCTGCATAAAGGTATCTCAGGAGATTTGTAAGGCAGTCTGGTATTCCCATCTCTTAAGAATTTTCCACAGTTTGTTGTGATCCACACAGTCAAAGATTCATTAGGCTTTGAAATTACCCACCCCATAAAAACTAACCACCCTGTATTCCGGGGCCACTCGTATTCTGAATTGGCCCACATTCTATCTGTGGAGTGTGTTTATCCCAAGGATGCTTTTGCCTTTTGAGACAGACTGCATTCTGCCCATGGAATGTGCATCTCTGACACTTTAATTCTTTCTTGCATGAAGCCAAGGACCCTCACTTAAGAAGGAACTCACTTGAGACCTAGTTCATGACCATCCTCTCACACCCCATTTTCCTGTAACATCTTTTCAAAGTTTATTAATAAATCATCTTCTTGCCTATCAGTTTGTCTCTTGCTGTGTTCCTGCTGTGCTAAGACACAGAGTCTGAGCTTCATGAAGTCCCAAGATCAGGTATGCAGTTTCAGCTGTGAAACTGTGGGTTTGAGTCCCATCTGAGGTGCGATTGTTGTGGAGTCCACATCTGAGGGGTGTGGTTTCAATTCCATTAATTTATATCTGATCAAATTCAGAATTCATGATATTTTGAAGTGTTTATATTTTTCCTTGTAAAATGATATATCTAAGATAACAAATAATGTATATGTTTTAAAGAGGTTAATGTTTAAACTCTTAAAGAAAGTAAATGTTCCAGAAATATTTATATCTCCTCTTTGATGTGTTGTTTAACAATTATTCTTTTTCATCAATTAAAATTCTCCAATTCTGCTTGGTGAATAATCTGGGAAGCACTCCATAGATCTTGTTGATGTTACTATAATTTCTGGAAAAAATAGAAATGTACTTAAAATTCTTTATATTTTCCCTCAATCCTCTTTTCATAATTAGTTCATTTGCTTCTTTGTTGTTTTACTGAATTTAATGCTTCTTGGGGAAGGGGTGACTCCTGTCTGCAGAGTTAGGAATGGGCTGAGGTCCATTCGGTTTGGTGTCACATGCTCTTTGCAAGATTGTTATTGGATTTTTAAAATTTGTTGTTCTTTTTAAAATTACATTTGTTATAAACTGGGGAAAATAATCAACATTTTAATTAAAAGTAATTTAAAGACTTTTCAATGTGTCTCTGATTTCCACCCTCATTTCCTGCTTTTCCCCCTCATCATCTACATTCCTTTGTGCTGCTTTCTCCTTACACTATCCAAACCATTTTTATATGTAACCCAAGTCACTCTCCCAAGGGAATAAAAAACTCAAATTCAGATGTTTGAAAACTGCCCACCTGATGGTCAACTCAAGCTCTGATTGCCACGGTGGTTCAGTATCTTCTTTCTTTTCTTCTCTCTCCATTGGGAATCCTGGTGTTTCCAGCATGCCTTTTTCTAGAAATTTCACCAAGACCTCTTAAATATTAATTTCCTAAGATCTACTAATTGTTCTAATGCTAGCTATATATTCATAATTGAAAAGAAAAACTGACAATTTTGGAAGAATCCAGTGTTTTTCAATATCACCTCCAAAACCAGCAAACATGAGATGCTTGCAATGGGGAAAAAGGGGACCCGGCACTTGAATGCCACACAGCACATCCACTGAGATAATTTTAATGATAACCTTTAAGTCTCAGTTGACAGTAATTTATATATATATATATATATATATATATATATATGAAAGTCTGAGAAAGAATAGAAGAAACCATGTACTCACACCATATGTCTCTTAAAAGTCTTGCTTATTGTTATCTTCCCATATTTACACAGTGGCTGGCTCAAAAAGGCAGTAATAATGATGTAACATCAAGATGGATGATATCTGAACATCATGCTATATAAAAATGCTCAGAATTCAGAAAGTACAGAACACCTTTAAAACCAAACATATAATGATTTGAAATATGAAAATGTGTAATTATAAAATATAAAGCATAAATACAGTAAAATGTAAATAATAAACATGTCCATTCTAATTTAATTTATTAGCAGATAAAATGAATGCAGTGAAGTGGTACTGAAAAGGAACCAGAGATTTCCCTGGCAGTCCAGTGGTTAAGACTCTGCACTTCCACTGCAAGGGGCATGGGTGCTGCAGGGTTTGCCGAAAGAGAAAAGAAAAGGAGCCAGAATTCTTATGAAAGAGGAAACAAAAATACATAAGAAAGTTTAATTTTAAAATTAAATGATTGAAATATTTTTAAAAAGGAACACCTTAAAAAGAGACAAACTGTAATCATCATGTCATCATTGAGTCATTGACAAGCGAGTTTTGTGCACAATTTTCCATCTGGTGAAATGGCCCTTTTGACACCCCTGTTGGATGGGGGAGTGGAGAGGAGATAGTTACAAGCTAACGCCAGGTATTTTCTTCTGATTTCTTCATCTTTGAACAGTTCTTTTCCTTCATTAAACATGTTGATATCTCTGAATTTTTCTTGTTAAAGAAATGCAATCTTTTAAATTGCCACCAAGCTTAAGTTTGTTTCAAAGAAGACTACACTGGTTTGGCCTTGTTTTATTTATTATGTACAGAGAATTTACACTTTGGAGGAAACTACCAGTTTTAATGCCATCATGCACATTTTCTGTTCATACAACAAGTCTTTAGTCCAGGGTGGAACTTATGGTAATAGAACCTTTGCTTTGTTTATTGTCATTTCCTTCTACTTAGGAAGGGAGAGAAAAATAATGCTTTCTAAATTATTCAAATTAAAAATTTAATGCCTTTTATCACTTTCCAGATACATTATATTTCAGATTAATTTTTCTCATTTAAAAAATGAACATTTTTGGCATTTCACCAACAAAGTACTGCTATTTTGGCCATTAAAGATAGCATAGAACCCAGAATACCAGACATCAACCACAATCCTTAGTCAATAAATGTTGAGTGAATTGGGTAAATGCTTAAGCATTAGTCTGATACTTTAATCCTCATATGATTTCACTTGCATTTCACAAAGAGAAAAAGAGAGGGTCTTGGAAATTATGGAGCTTGCCTAGGGTCACACAACCAGAAAGTTATGTACTTCACATTCTTTTCTTTCTTTCTTTTTTTTTAAATTTTATTTTATTTTAAAATTTTACATAATTGTATTAGTTTTGCCAAATATCAAAATGAATCCACCACAGGTATACATGTGTTCCCCATCCTGAACCCTCCTCCCTCCTCCCTCCCCATACCATCCCTCTGGGTCGTCCCAGTGCACTAGCCCCAAGCATCCAGTATCGTGCATCGAACCTGGACTGGCATCTTGTTTCATACATGATATTTTACATGTTTCAATGCCATTCTCCCAAATCTTCTTTTTTTAATTTATTTATTTTAATTGGAGGCTAATAACTTTACAGTATTGTAGTGGTTTTTGCCATACATTGACATGAATCAGCCATGGGTGTACATGTGTTCCCCATCTTGAACTCCCTTCCCACCTCCCTCCCCATCCCATACCCCAGGGTCATGCCAGTGCACTAGCCCTGAGCACCCTGTCTCATGCATCGAACCTGGACTGGCTATCTGTTTCACATATGATAATATACATGTTTCAATGCTATTCTCTCAAATCATCCCACCCTTGCCTTTTTCCACAGAGTCCAAAGACTGTTCTGTATATCTGTGTCTCTTTTGCTGTCTCGCATATAGGGTCATCGTTACCATCTTTCTAAATTCCATATATATGTGTTAGTATACTGTATTGGTGTTTTTCTTTCTGGCTTACTTCTCTCTGTATAATAGGCTCCAGTTTCATCCACCCCATTAGAACTGATTCAAATGTATTCTTTTTAATGGCTGAGTAATGTACTTCACATTCTAACATAGCTCAGTCTGCTGGCTCCAAGGACTCTTTCCTCTACAGTGAGTGTGACCCTGCACTAAGTCCCACTACCTGTGGGAAGGTGTCCACAGGGAACAGATGACTATCTTACCAGGAGGCAATGACTAACACTCAGATGGAAGTGGGGGATTCTATCACTGTGGGGCTTCCTCCTTCCTTCCTTCCTTTTCTACCCTCCATCCACTCTGGCTTTATGACACCAAATTGCCCCAAGTGGTCAAACCTGGGGACCTTTGCCCACTGCCCCAAAAGTTGATGATGGGGATCTAGCTCTGTGATCAGTGCTGGCCTTTCAAATGTCTCAGATGGAACATCTCCAACAGCAAACTTTTCTTTTGCTAATGATTTTCCTGTGGCATGACTTTGATGAATTATTATACTTGTACCTGCCAACCCCACACGCCCCTGTGTGGTTCATGTTGACCTTCCCAGTGAGTGTCCTCTCCCCCTGTCTCACCCAAGGCTCTGTGCTTGGCTCACATGAAGGCTGAAACAAGCTCAGAAGGCTGTCTTCTCCACATTTCAACAGCTTGCAGATCTCAGTGTGTTGCAGGATTCGAATGAGAAGGTGACAGGTGTCGAATATTGGTTATGGTTTTAAGAGAGAATGTATTTCATGTAAGTGATATCTTGGATGATAACAGCTTTGACCAAGCAGGCTGGAAAATTGCATTTCTTAGGCTGGCTTCTGCAGCTGCATTTATTAGGAGACAATGGCTGATACTGCTCCATTCAATCACTCTTCAGTTTGAAGCTGAGTCTCTTTGGTGAGGAAGAAAAAAAAAATCTCTCAGTGCCACGCTATTTTGTTTTTAAGCCACCTACCTGGATGATTTGAACCTGCCAGGAAGATTCCTCCATCCAAATCTAAAACCCTGTATTTGGGTGCAGTGGAGTTAGTGATCCCAGTCACTGGGTTCAGCATTCTCTTCCCTTAAGGGTATTTATTTTTTTCAACTCTTAGCTTTTCTGCAAGGATAATCATGCTAAACTCTCAATGTCTTTCTCTGAAGGATCTTTTTCAGAGTGTTTTCCTCTGTTATAGGAGAGAAGTGGAAGCGACAGGGTGCAGGATTCTGGGAGGAAAGACTTAGTTGAAGTGTGGAAATGACTGTGGAAAGAAAGAAGTGAAGCACCAGCGGGGAGCATTTATCTCCCCAACTTGCCAAGGACTAGGGCTGCCTTTTGGGGAACACTCAAGAGTGCTCCAACGGCTGGGACTTTCTTTGATCTATTCCTGAGGAGTTTTTCTTAACAACGATACCCATTTTACAGATGAAGAAACTGATGCTCAGAGAACCCAAGTGATTTTCTCAAGTTCACACAGTAACTCTGCCAAACACTCTGGAGCAGAACCCAGACTATTAATTGCCTGCTTCAAGACTCTGTCTATAATAACACCCTATTCTTCATTATACTTAATTTATGTGAAGGCATTTTAAAGATCAATGAGTTTTTGAATGTAATCAGTGGCTTCTATAGATAGGAAAAGACAAAACTCCGAATGAGAATCTTTAAGAATCAGGAAAAATAATTCTAACATATTTGGATTTTAAATCCATCACTGGAAAAATAGGGTCCGTTGTCTAGTCCATCTCCCAGGATGTGTAGTCACATGTCAGTCATCACAGACGTAGAGCTGTTTTCTTACAGTTTCAACACAGTCAGTGATGGGCAGCCTACTCTATTTTTGGACAGCTGGAATTACCATAATTCCATGTGAAAAAAAAATATCATATTTTTTTTCATCCTGAGCTGAAAACTATTTTCCCATAAATTCTTCCAAAGACCCCATTTCTTCTCTGGAAATAGTAAAACACTAAATTAATTTTCCATGTAGGCCTTTAACTATTAACAGTGAGTTAACTCTTTTCTAGGTTGAAGGTTCCAAGTGCCTTTGGTTATCTCTCGATCTCATATTCTGTCACCTCAGTCACCTCTAACAGTATTCAGTACTCCAGTTGACATATTTCAGTTTCGACATTCTGCTTACAGAGTAGAGATCAGAACTGAAGGGGAGACCAGTAGTTCGACTATTTATCTTTACCAGACTGTGCAGAGGAGCCATATCAACAGTGCTCTCCTTGTGTTCAAGTCGGGTCTCCTCTTCTGTTCATTTGAGCCTTTGTTTTGTACCAGACAAATAGAGGTCTCCTTCAGTGCATTTATAAAACATCAGGTCTGAAGGCTCCATGACACAGCTCCTGGGCTCATCTTTCTCTGCACTGATTATTATTGATAAGTTTCCTCCACTGGGTTACCTAAAGATGCTGCTGATGGTGCCTTTGCCTTGAGAGAACTAATGACTCTGCCAAAGGTGCTCATTGCAGGGCTGGGCTATGTGTACAGGTGACAAGAGAAAAGCTTCCCTTGAGGCTCGGTCACTGGTTTCCTATTCTGCTGTTACCCAGAGCACCCCAGAAAGACTCCTGTTACATCAGGTCCTCCAGCATCTGAACTTCCCCTTCTGACAAGTATAATTCAGTACCAGTCTGAGGGACCATGTAGGGGCAGCCACCAGGCAACCTTTATCAGGCAAACTTCATCCCTAAAGTATCTCTTCTCTCTCCTCTCAGCCTCCTTCTCAATTTTTCCTCCCTTTCCTCATCAGAAAATAACAAAGACTTCAGGGTAGAGGCAGGCAAAGGACTGTGATTGGGGGAGAGGATGCTGTCCACCCAGATGGTGCTGGAGCTCCGGCTTAACATGGAAAACTTCATGTTAAGTTTAATTTAACATTAATTATAATTTTCCTAAACTGTAAAGTGATGATAATTATAGCACCCATATCTTAAAGTTATGGGGAGGATTAAATAAACATATATTCAGGGCTTTGAACAGTGCTTTGTGTATGACAACTTCTCAGGGTTTGCCGTACAATGATGGTGGTGATCAGCATTACTACCAGTGCTGTTTTTTAAAAAATTATTTATTTGGCTGTGCTGGGTCTTGGTTGCAGCATATGGGATCTTCAGTCTTCATGGCAGCATGCGGAATCTAGTTCCCTGACCAGGGATCAAACCTGGGCCCCCTGTGTTGGGAGTGCAGAATCTTAGCTACTGGACCTATCAGGGAGGTCATACTAGTGCTTTTGAAAAGCAAGCTGTGAGGAGCCTTAACTACAAACAACATTCCCAAATTCATATTCTTTTTTTTTTTTTTTTTTTAGGGGGAAAGCATCTTTATTTTTTTTAATTTTATTTAATTTTATTTTTAAACTTTACAATATTGTATTAGTTTTGCCAAATATCGAAATGAATCCACCACAGGTATACCTGTGTTCCCCATCCTGAACCCTCCTCCCTCCTTCCTCCCCATACCCTCCCTCTGGGTCGTCCCAGTGCACCAGCCCCAAGCATCCAATATCGTGCATCGAACCTGGACTGGCGACTCGTTTCAAACATGATATTATACATATTTCAATGCCATTCTCCCAAATCTCCCCTCCCTCTCCCTCTCCCACAGAGTCCATAAGACTGATCTATACATCAGTGTCTCTTTTGCTGTCTTGTACACAGGGTTACTGTTAGCATCTTTCTAAATTCCATATATATGCGTTAGTATACTGTATTGGTGTTTTTCTTAACTGGAAATAGAACTGCCTTATGATCCAGCAATCCCACTGCTGGGCATACACACTGAGGAAACCAGAAGGGAAAGAGACACGTGTACCCCAATGTTCATCGCAGCACTGTTTATAATAGCCAGGACATGGAAGCAACCTAGATGCCCATCAGCAGATGAATGGATAAGAAAGCTGTGGTACATATACACAGTGGAGTATTACTCAGCCATTAAAAAGAATACAATTGAATCAGTTCTAATGAGATGGATGAAACTGGAACCTATTATACAGAGTGAAGTAAGCCAGAAACAAATTCATATTCTTTCACAGTTATAATGAACATAAAAATTTCTGAAGACTTCTTTAAATTTGAAATTTCCAGAGTCTCCTATAATTTTCTAGTGTGCTTGTAGTTTTTTTGTTTTTATTTTTACTTCTCATGGGAATATTTTAGGAAAATAATTATTCCCTTAAAATACTTCTATCAAGCTTTAAAAAATATTAGAACATTCACTTTCCTGTCTATTCCAACAAAAAGGGGGGATATTTTTTTTTCATTCTTACTAAAAACACCATATTTTATATTCTTTATATTTTGAGTTTAAAATTAATTCAAGAAACACATTGATTAAAAAATCAGATTAAAAAAAAAATCAGAGTAACTTTTCATGTTTTCCCTAACTTTATTCTCATAAGCACTAACCAGAATAAATATTTTTTCTTTATTTCTTTTCTCCTTTCTTTTCTACCATTCAAGCCATTGGCCAGGTTATTTCTCAATATCTTGTATGAATGGCAAGTTGTCATGTGAAATAACTTGTACAGAATTCCTTATTTTTGTTTTTAAAACTCAAGCTTCTTGTAGAACCTGGAGAGTTTTTACAGAGGCAATAGAAGAAAAGTAAAGAAAGGAAATACTTCTGGGGATTGTTCTGGGGTTACCTGGGGCTGGGAGTGATAACTGGGAGTGACTGCACGTGTTCCAAGGAATCTTACTGGGATGATGAAAATGTCCTAAAATTAGGTCATGGTGATAGTAGAGCAATTTGGTAACTTTACTGAAAATTATTTTTGTTCATAAAATGGGTGTATTTTATGGTATGTAAGAAAGGTTTGAAAGTGAAAGTGTTAATTGCTCAGTCGTGTCCGACTCTTTGCGACCCCATGGACTGTAGCCTGCCAGGCTCCTCTGTCCGTGCGATTTTCCAGGCAAAAACACTAATGGGTTGCCATTCCCTCCTCCAGGGGCTGTTCTTGACTTAGAGTTGAAACTGGGTCTCCTGCATTGCACACAGACTCTTTACTGTCTGAGCCACCAAGGTCTATTTTGGTATGTAAACTGTATCTCATTTTATAATAAATTAAAATTTTAAAAATTACATAGTTGTTAAAAAATTAAAACAAGAAGACCAACTTTTTGTCCTGCTTATTTTGCAGAATGCTGTAATACAGGGCTCTTCAAACTTTTTTGATATAAAATACATTTTCCTTTGCACTAATGAATTTTTTTAGCATCTATTAAAAGTCACTTTTTAAGTTGTCCATTACTTTTTATAGTTTTTAAAGACAATCTAGATAAAGCAAGAAAAAATTATTTGCTATTGTTTGCCTTTAATTGGGGCATGGGATATTCTTCATACATCTTTAAAAAATTTTATTTTTAATTCTATAATTGCTTTATAATATTCTGTTGGTTTCTGGCATACATAAGCATGAATCAGTCATAGATACACATGTGTCCTCTCCCTCTTGACCGTCTCTCCCACCTTCCACCCCACCCCACCCCTCTAGGTTGTTGCAGAGCCCTAGTTTGAGTTCCCTGAGTCATACAGCAAATTCCCATTGGTTATCTAGTTTACACATGGTAAAACAGATCCTACCTGACCCCACCCTCTCCTCCCCTCACCCACTGTGTCCATAATTCTGTTCTCTGTGTCTGCGTCTCCATTGTTGCCCTGAAAATAGTTCATTTGTACCATCTTTCTATATTCCATATATATATGTTAATATACTACATCTGTTTTTCTCTTTCTGACTTACTTCACTCTGTATAATAGGCTCTACACTCATCCACCTCATTAACCCTGACTCAAATGTGTTTATTTTTATGACTGAGTAATATCCCATTGTAAATATGTATCACAACTTCCTTATCCATTCATCTGTTAATGGACATCTAGGTTTCTTCCATGTGTTAGCTATTGTAAATAGAGCTGCAGTGAACATTGCGGTACATGTATCTTTTTCAATTTTGGTTTCCTCAGTGTATATGCCTAGTTGTGGGATTACTGGGTCATATGGTAATTTTATTCCTAGTTTTTTAAGGAATCTCCATACTGTCTTCCATAGTGGCTATATCAATGTACATCCCCACCAACAGTGCAGAAGGGTTCTCTTTTCTCCACACCCTATCTAGCATTTATTATTTGTAGACTTTCTGATGATGGCCATTATGAGTGGTGTGAGGTGATATCTCGTCATAGTTTTGATTTACATTTCTTTAATAATGAGCGATGTTGAGCATCTTTTCATGTGTTTATTAGTGATCTGTAATACATTGGACATGGAACAACAGACTGGTTCCAAATAGGAAAAGGAGTATGTCAAGGCTGTATATTGTCACTCTGCTTATTTAACTTAGATGCAGAGTACATCATGAGAAACACTGGGCTGGAAGAAGCACAAGCTGGAATCAAGATTGCCGGGAGAAATATCAATAACCTCAGATATGCAGATGAAACCACATTTATGGAAGAAAGTGAAGAAGAATTAAAGAGCCTCTTGATGAAAGTGAAAGAGGGGAGTGAAACAGTTGGCTTAAAGCCCAACATTCAGAAAACTAAGATCATGGCATCTGGTCCCATCACTTCATGGCAAATAGATGGGGAAACAGTGGAAACAGTGTCAGACTTAATTTTTTGGGGCTCCAAAATCACTGCAGATGGTGATTGCAGCCATGAAATTAAAAGATGCTTACTCCTTGGAAGGAAAGTTATGATCAACCTAAACAGCATATTAAAAAGCAGAGACATTATGTCAGCAAAGATCCGTCTAGTCAAGGCTATGGTTTTTCCAGTAGTCATGTATGGATGTGAGAGTTGGACTATAAAGAAAGCTGAATGCCGAAGAATTGATGCTTTTGAACTGTGGTGTTGGAGAAGACTCTTGAGAGTCCCTTGGACTGTAAGGAGATGCAACCAGTCCATCCTAAAGGAGATCAGTCCTGGGTGTTCACTGGTAGGACTGATGTTGAAGCTGAAACTCCAACCTCATGAGAATAGTTGACTCATTGGAAAAGACCCTGATGCTGTTAGGGATTGGGGGCAGGAGGAGAAGGGGATGACAGAGGATGAAATGGCTGGATGGCATCACTGACTCAATGGACATGAGTTTGGGTGGTCTCTGGGAGTTGGTGATGGACAGGGAGGCCTGGCATTCTGTGGTTCATGGGGTCGCGAAGAGTTGGACACAAACTGAACTGAACTGAAAACATCTTTTTTTAAACTTTGCACTTTCTTTATATAATAGTTTGCTTCTGGAGTAAAGAGTTTTCTCCAGACCACAAAGGAGGTGGAGAGATTTGTGCTAGAACACTAGGAAACCAGGCCCTGTTCCCCAGCAGAGAGATAGCGGTTTAGAGAGACCCAGAGAGAAGTGACTGCAGGATATGCCAAGACTGAAAGATGGAGATTCAGGGCAAAGCGTCCCTACCCTTGCAATAGCGAGTCTCTGGAGCCGATGGGATGACAGCATTGATGGTATGTGGAGCCAGTGTGGACAGGTACCTGAGGCTCAACTTCCTATTCCTCCCCCAGTTCATTTCCCTGACTTACATAAGATCCCATAACTGGGGCATAAATGGGGTAGGGAGGCACTTCAGAAAGTCATGTCAGAGGAATATCCTAGTCCCATCCCAGTGGTTCTAGATGTATCAGTGTTATGTCTTTATCTTCTGTAAGCCTGCATGCTCCGTGCTCAGTTGCGTATCTCTTTGCGACTCTTTGAACTATAGTCCGCCAGGCCCCTCTGTCCATGGGATTTCCCAGGCAAGAATACTGAAGTGGGTTGCCATTTCCTCCTCCAGGGAAATCTTCCTGGCCCAGGGATTGAACACAAGTCTTCTGCATCTCCTGCATTGGCAGGCAGATTCTTTACCACTGAGCCATCAGGGAAGCCCTCTCTCTATAAGCCTTAGTTCAGTTCAGTTGCTCAGTCGTGTCCGACTATTTGCGACCACATGAATTGCAGCACACCAGGCCTCCCTGTCCGTCACCAACTCCCGGAGTTCACCCAGACTCATGTCCATCAAGTCAGTGATGCCATCCAGCCATCTCATCCTCTGTCGTCCCCTTCTCCTCCTGTCCCCAATCCCTCCCAGCATCAGAGTCTTTTCCAGTGAGTCAACTCTTCACATGAGGTGGCCAAAGTACTGGAGTTTCAGCCTTAGCATCATTCCTTCCAAAGAAATCCCAGGGCTGATCTCCTTCAGAATGGACTGGTTGGATCTCCTTGCAGTCCAAGGGACTCTCAGGAGTCTTCTCCAACACCACAGTTCAAAACATCAATTCAGCGCTCAGCCCTCTTCCCAGTCCAACTCTCACATCTATATATGACCACAGGAAAAACCATAGCCTTGACTAGATGGACCTTTGTTGGCAAAGTAATGTCTCTGCTTTGGAATCTAGGTTGGTCATAACCTTCCTTCCAAGGAGTAAGTGTCTTTTAATTTCATGACTGCAGTCACCATCTGCAGTGATTAGATTCAAATTTGAGCCTGTCTCCTATAAGCTGGTGAAAAACAGAATATTATGTATTTGTTAAAACATATACATAAACGAATTAGATTATATTTATATATCTCTTGGCAACATGCTTTTCCTCTTAATAATTTGCTTCTTTCTGTGACATAAACAATTTTGTCTATATTTTTCCCAGATATGTAATTTTCTTAAGTATTCAGATATTTTAACTATCTCAGGTTCTTAAGAATTTGACCAAATCAAGCGTAAGCCAATACAGGTAAGCTGACTGGCAAGAATCAGCTTCCCAGTTGGTTCAATGGTAATGAACCCTCCTACTAGTGCAGGAGACATAAGAGGAAGATATGACAACCCACTCCAGTATTCTTGGCTGCAGAATCCCATGGACAGAAGAGCCTAGCAGGCTACAGCCCATGGAGTCACAGTAGAGTCGGACACTACTGAAGCAATTTAGCATACATACACGCACGACTGTCAAGCACAGGATCCAGAGGAGACTCTGGTGAGCCCTTGGTTGGCAGGTGGCCCTCTCTGAGGAGCAAGAGCCCAGTTCCGTCTAAGTCTCTGCTGTGACTTTCCCTCACAAACCACTGTGACTAAGGGTTTAAAAACAGAAAGGACAGAGAGCTGTGCAGACCTTCACTGTAGCCACAGGCTCCTGGCACAGGGTGCAGGCTGGAGTAGCACAGTCTCTCCAACTCCCTGGCACTGCACTTTCGTTTTTGTGATTAATGTCCAGTGCAGGGGTGAGTAATGTAGCAATTCATTGTAGTAATTCGAGTTATAGGGAATATATGGACTCCTTCGCTCAGCATCCCTCTCTCCAGCTCCCTGTCACATGAAAAGAATCATTATGTTGGGAATACATTGCTATCAACCCCAGGGCCAAACAGAGATGAAACTCACACACCCCAAATATCTCTACTGCCTGCAGCTAAAACACGACTCTTAGAGCCCTTCTTTGTTGGACTGGAAAATGCTAACTGGACCCACAGGGTGGCCAGGAAAGCGCCCAATTTTCTTTGGCCTTACTTGTTTTGGTTGCTATTTAAGAATGACAGGTTAGGACTTCCCTGATGGTCCAGTTGTTGAGAATCCACCTGTCAATAATACGGACATGGGTTCGATCCCTAGTCTGGGAAGATCCCACTTGCCAAAGGGAAGCTAAGGCTGTGGGCCACAAATACTGATCCTGTGCACCTTAGAACCTGTGCTCCCCAACAAGAGAAGCCACTGCAATGAGAAGCCCAAGCACCATAACTAGAGAAAACCCTCATGCAGCAACAGAGACTCAGCACAGTAAAAAAAAAAAAAAGAAAAAAAAATGACAGGTCAAGTATGAATGACTCACAAGAGCTGCTAAATTAATTTACTTTCATACTGTTTCATTAGCACTGCAAAGTAACTGTTGAAATCCTGGGGGAACTTGGGGAGGGGAGATAGGGGAAGTGTTGGGAAGACCTCCTGTTCCAGTAGGTCTAGGACAGCATGTCCGCTGTCACCTGGCAGGGATGGAAAAGCAGAGGAGCAGATGAAATGCAGATGGGATCCTTGTTACAAGGAAAAGGTGGCATGCCTGTGAGGCTGAGGACCCTGAACTTTGCCAGCTTCAGAAGCCAGTGACAACACACACCTTGGCATTCCCATGGCTATATAGGAAATGGGGGTAGAGTGCCTTAAATCTGGATTTTTCTGCTCTTGCCTGTGGGGCTTCAATCATGTCATTTTGGCTGTCAATATTATGAAAATGTTTCTGAATTTGTTAGTGGGTAGAGTTCAAGACCTTAGGTTCTTCTTTTACTAACCTAAGGTAGACAGATTAAAGTTGGAAGTATTGAAGCATACTTGGATGGCTTGAACAGTATCACAGTCTTTCTTGAAAAAAATTCCCTGTTGGTGGAGAAATTGTGCAAAAATTAGGAAAGAGAGGAATTAGCTCAGGCCCTATTATTAACTTGCATTTTGGCAGGTGACTCCCTCCTGGTGCACTGTGAGTGTGTGCAAACCTGTGTGTGTGTGTGTGTGTGTAAGAGAGAGAAAAGAGAGGAGAAGAAAGAGCAGGAGAAGAGAAAAGAGAAGACGGCATGCCCGTCTAGCCCTCAGAACCTGGTCTCACAGAAATTTCCTGCCATATCTGAATCTCTGCCACTTCCTGGCCAGCCGCTAAACCTTCTGGGTGGGAGCAGTTTTAAGATGAGATAGGCGGGGAACCCGAATCCCAGCTCCCTCCATCATTTTCCTCTCACATTCTCAGAGCCTGGGGCTCCCCATGCAAATGGTTCCAATACATTGCATCCTGAGCCCAGGTTATTATTCTTCGAGATGTATAAACAACATTATCCAACTCCAGCGAGCAGTAGCATATGTTATTTTTACAATGTTCCTGTTCAGTTTTACAACACCTAAATTTCAGGAAGAAATGTTGTGTGCAATCTCGCTTTCCGCTCTGTGCACCGCACACCCCTCACCACATCGAGGCTCTCTCCATCCAGTGTGTGTCTGATTGAAAATTCAATTCAACTCACTTCAAATATGTATTGAACACCTTCATGTCGGCAGCAAAGTGGTAAAAGCCACAGGGGATACAAAATAAGTAGAAAGCACAGTCTCCACCTTCAAAAAGTCTGCCACACTATTGGGACTGAGGTGGAAGAAGAACAAGAGCCTGACATGAGACAGAATATATTTACTTATCAAGATGTGTTGTTCTGACATTAAGTGCACTGAATGTCCAGAAAATGGAACTCTTGGTGAAGGCTGGAGTTGTCAGAGCAGAAAGGTTGCTTGGAAGGACTGAGGGCTGGCACAGGGCTTTGAAGGATCAGGAAGATGAATATGTGGCAGGATCACATATTCACAAAACTTTCCTTGTTTCAGATTTTCTACAGATGCCTCAAAGCTGAAACAACATGACCTAATTACTCCCACAGTCTGCAAATCTGGCTAAGGAGCTGCCAGACTTAGGCAGGGCTTCCTCAGAGGGGGCCGGGTCATCCTATGATCCTCGCTGCCACGCTTCGTGCTTCCCACACCCTCCCACTAGGCAGGGCTTCCTCAGAGGGGGCCGGGTCATCCTATGATCCTCGCTGCCACGCTTCGTGCTTCCCACACCCTCCCACTAGTTTATAAAAGTGGAAGCATATAAATGGGAAAGGAAAATCTTGCTGGGATGTTTAGTAGTAGATGGTCTGCCTAATGAAAGTGGTGGGTGTTTTCTTTCTCAAGTGGAGGAGGATGGGATGTCCCCACTTGCCCCCAAGACAAGAGAGAAGAACCTGGCGGCCTACCTACACTTGATGCTTGAGCCGTTGAAGCTGTGGACCTGCTCTGGAAGTGCCCCTAGAACAGAGCATGGAGGAGAGGTCTTGGGAGAACTTGGCACAAGACCTTGGATGAGAAAAGGCATTGTGAGCATATAGACTGGTACCTGCTGCTTGCAGGGGACATCTGGAAGGTGGGGGTGGGTGGGACAAGTCTGTGATGTCAGGGCTGTGGGCTGCCTGCATCTGTGCTGCTTAGCCTGCCAAGGATGGGTGAGTTTCCTGTGGACCAAGTGCATGCTGTGGGACAGAGCATCTGGTTGAAGAGGGTGGCTGGCCAGGGAAGGACTCTCAGCCATGAAAAGCTATGGGGTGAATGAAAAGGCAAGAAGTGAGAGGAAGGAAATTATAGAAAGTAACTGGGGAGTTCTTCCTTCATGGAGGCCCTCCTTGGGATCAGGCAGCCACAGTGGGGACCTCTGACACATCGAGGCTGTTGCTGGTGAAGGGAGCAGCCCTACTGATGTCAGAATGTCCTCTTCCTTTCTCTCAGGCTACCTGCTGACTCCAGCTCTCAAGGAGGGGATGGGACCAGGAGAGGGATCGGGGGTGGGAAAGGGGAGTGAAAGGACAACCAGGTGCTTTCTCTCTCTGACTACAGTCAGGCCTTAGCTGGGAGAAGGGGAATGACTTTCCACTGCACGTGAGATGTGACTTTGATTTATACGGGGCAGGACTTTCCAGTTCCTGAAAGGTGAGCTGAAATGATGCAGATGAGACTCTTCTTATGACGGAGTGGCTGGACAGATTGGGAGCTGCTGTCCTAAGATGCTTCCAGAGCCACGAAAAAGAGATGACATGAGGCTCTGGGTGTCTCCCCTGGTAACCCACAAAGGTGCCCCACCAATTACAGAGAGATGGAGGCACCAGGAATTGGCATTCAGGAAGATGGAGGGGCAGGGGGAGCCTGAAGTGTCTCAGTGACTTGGCCTGGTGGGGGGCAGCAGGTCACAAGGATGTGAAAAAGGCAGGCACCCACCGTGAAAGCCTTGACATAGAATATGAGTGTTTTTGAGAGGATTAGCAGAAGAAGGAGTCAAAGCCATTAAACACTAACAGAAGAACTAGCCCACTACTCAAGCCTGCATCCTGGGAAGAGCTCATTTTCTCTGAAACTGCCTCCTCCTCCTTTTTAGCTGCTAACCAGTGTTTCTCCCCGACACGATTTGTTGTCACCCCATGCATCTGAGAGTGTCTTCTCATAACATTCTCACGACGGCCTTTCTGAAAAGAGAGCCACTCTGTCCTTTTTCCCATTCCCAGTGTCGGCAGGAAAGACTCTCTGAGCCTATATTCGTGTAACTGGACTTTAGTCATCTCGGACCCAGACATGGTAGTTAATATCTTGTTCACAAAACAAATGAGGAGCAAGGAGGAGAGAGGAGGCATGTTTTTGTGGGCAGGGCATTGGGAGAGGTGACCCACTGTGGTTCCCTGGAGAGCAAATTTCCAGAGAATTTTAATCATGATCTTTGAGGTGGAGCTTGGGGGTTACCACTGCAAAAAGAAGCAATTGGTGGCTGTCTTATTTATATACTGCTATCTGGCTGACCAGGATTTGCCTCTATAGGAGTTAAAATTTTGATTCACACTCTCAGGGGGCAAGGAATGTCTTATTTTTACAAGTCAAATTTATTCTGACTTAGAGTTTTAACTCTTTAAAGAGTGAGGGATCATATCTCAGTCCTCTTTGCAATGTTCCTCCATTTCCGTGCAGGTACACAGTCATGCACGGAAAGGGCAAGGGCAGGAAAGGTCAGGGCAGCGGGGATGGCAGCAGGGTCTCTGGTCCATCCCATTATTAGGATGGCCTAATCCCATCATTCGGAGAAGGCAATGGCACCCCACTCCAGTACTTTTGCCTGGAGGATCCCATGGACGGAGGAGCCTGGTGGGCTGCAGTCCATGGGGTCGCTAGAGTAGGACACGACTGAGCGACTTCACTTTTCCCTTTCCTGCATTGGAGAAGGAAATGGCAACCCACTCCAGTGTTCTTGCCTGGAGAATCCCAGGGAAGGCGGAGCCTGGCGGGCTGCCGTCTATGCGGTCGCATAGAGTCGGACATGACTGAAGCGACTTAGCAGCAGCAGCAATCCCATCATTAGGATGACTTGAGATCCTCGCTGCTCACACTCACGTGGTCCATTTCAAGGTGAGTTGTGTTCCTGGTTCCCCATCAAGCATTTGTATGCCATCTTTGCCTGCTGTTAGCAAAGCTGCCTCTCTTAATGCTTGGTCTCTTCAGTATCCCTGAGCCAACTCTGATATTTCTTAAGGGGCTGCAAAACCTTATCTCCTTTCCAGGCTCTTTTGGAAAGAGATACCAGCTGCTTTTTTTTTTTTAAGTTAATTTTTATTGGAATATATTTGTTTTACAATGCTGTGTTAGTTTCTGCCGTACAGCAAAGTATATGAAAATCAGCTATGAAAAGTGAAAGTGTTAGTTGTTCAGTCATGTTCGACTCTGCACCCCGGTGGACTGTAGCCCACCAGGCTCCTCTGTCCATGGAATTTTCCAGGCAAGAATACTGCAGTGAGTAGCCATTTCCTTCTCCAGGGGATCGTCCCGACCTACGGATCAACTTGGGTCCCCTGCATACAGTCACTTTCTTTACCTTCTGAGCCACTAGGGAAGTCCATAAATCTACTATACATATACCTTCTCTTTTTCTGAATTTCCTTCCCATTCAGGTCACCACAGAGCATTGAGTAGTGTTCCCTATGCTATACAATAGGTTCTCATTTGTTATTTATTTTATATATAGTGTCAATAATATATATCAGTTCAGTTCAGTTCAGTCGCTCAGTCATGCCCAACTCTTTGTGACCCCATGAACTGCAGCACGCCAAGCCTCCCTGTCCATCACCAACTCCCAGAGTTCACCCAAACCCATGTCCATTGAGTCAGTGATGCCATCCAACCATCTCATCGTCTGCCGTCCCCTTCTCCTCCTGACTTCAGTCTTTCCCAACATCAGGGTCTTTTTCAATGAGTCAGTTCTTTGCATCAGTTGGCCAAAGTATTGAAACTTCAACTTTAGCATCAGTCCTTCCAATGAACACCCAGGACTGATCTCCTTTAGGATGGACTGGTTGGACCTCCTTGCAGTCCAAGGGACTCTCAAGAGTCTTCTTCAGCACCGCAGTTCAAAAGCATCAACGTCAATCCTAATCTCCCAATAGTTCCACCGCCTCCTTCCCCACTTGGTATCCATATGCTTGTTCTCTACTTCTGCTTTGCAAATACAACCATCTATATCATTTTTCTGGATTCCAGATATATGTGTTAATAAATGATACTGATTTTTCTCTTTCTGACTTACTTCACTCTGTATGATGGTCACTAGGTCCATCCATGTGTCTACAAGTGATGCAATTTTGTTCCTCTTTATGACTGAGTAATATCCCGTTGTATATATGTATCACATCTTCTTTATCCATTCCTCTGTTGTTGGACATTTAAGTTGTTTTTCACGTCCTGACTATTGTAAATAGTGCTTCAGTGAACACTGGAGTTGAATTACGGTTTTCTCCAGGTATGTGCCCAGGAGTGGGAGTGCTGGTTCATATGGTAGTTCTATTTTCAGCTGCTTTTGAAATAGCTGCTTCTCTACCCTCTGCTCAGCCCCACTCCATCACCTTGGAACCATTCATCCTAATTGCTTCAATGAATCATGGGTCTTGTACACAACAGTCTAGATGGGGAAAGGGAGTGTTAACTCCTGGGTGCCTCCCAGCTTCTGCTCCTTGCAACACAAAGGCACACAATAGAGGCAACCCCAGGCCTGGCTCCCTTTGTGTATTTGCTGGAGTGGAAGGAAGATTCCTATAGTTAGAAGTGAGAAACCACAAATATATTAGTCCATCTAGTCTTTGAAGTACAAATAGTGAAAATGAAAGTGAAGTCGCTCAGTCATGTCCAACTCTTTGCTACCCCATGGACTGTAGCCTACTAGGCTTCTCCATCCATGGGATTTTCCAGGCAAGAATACCGGAGTGGGTTGCCATTTTCTTCTCCAGGAGATCTTCCAAACCCAGGGATTGAACACGGGTCTCCCACATTGCAGGCAGACACTTCACCCTCTGAGCCATCAGGGAAGCCCTACAAATAGTGAATAGATTGAGACAATTTCCAGCCAGAGACTTGCCTCAGCTGTCCCTGAGACCACCCGCTCAGCAGCTGATGTTCTCAGCAAGAGGGTGTGAGTGAGTGAGTGTAGCGGTCCTGGAGTGGGATTCAGCTGAGCACCGTGGCCTTCTCTAGGGCATGTGCCACCAAGCATCTACTATCAGCCCTCACTGCCATGGCCCACCTGGCAGTTGTTACTCAAAATACATGAAGTGGACATCCCTGGTGGTCAGAGTCCACACTCCCAACGTCAGGGACCTGGGTTTGATCTCTGGTCAGGAAGCTATATCCCACATGCTGCAGCAAAGATCAAAGATCCTGTGTGTTGAAATGAAGCACAAACAAATAAATAATAAATAAAAACATTTTTTTAAATGACTTAAAAAATACATGAGAGAATTTGGCCATGACACTTTACCCACTGTCAAAGACAAAAACGGAACAAGCAAGGAGATGAATGTATCCAGCCTGCCACAGTAGACAGAATGCCCCAAATCTGAAGACCCACTGGAATTGCCAAGTGACTCTTCATAGGGAGGCATAAAGTGCATTGCAGATGGGTTGCTTCATAGTTGGGGTTCTTTTGTAAGCAGAGGAAGCCTCAGACAGTTACCTGCATAGGAAATGGCTGGCTGCATCCAGGGGTCCAGGGGAACAAACAGCTTTAATCATTCATGAGATAAGGAACGGGAAGTTGGAGGGTCTGTGTTATGCGCTGAATTCTTTCTCCCTCTCCTGCTAACTCCCACTATTTGTGAAAGTGACTTTATTTGAAAATAGGGTCTCTGCTGATGTCATCAAGTTAAGATGTCATTGAGTGTGAGTCGCTCAGCCTTGTCCATCTTTCTGACCCCATGGACTGTAGCATGCCAGGCTCCTCTGTCCATGGAATTCTCCAGACAGGAATACTGGAGTGGGTTGCCATTCCCTTCTCCAGGGGATCTTCCCTACCTAGGGATTGAACCTGGGTCTCTTGCATTGCATGCAGATTCTTTGCAGTATGAGCCACCAGGGACACCCAAGATGTCATTAAGATGGGCCTTAATGCAATATGACTGGTATCCTTCTGTGAGGAGGTGAACATAGAAACACGCAGGGAGAAGAAAGCCACGTGATGACAGAGGCGGCGGTTGGGGTGATAACAGTGACAACCACACCAGAGGCAGAGAGAGAAAGCTCAGAATGGGTTCTCCCTACAGTCTTTTTTTTTTTTTTTTTCTTTCTTTTTGTGGCCTCACAGCGCACCATGCAGGATTTTAGTTCCATGTATGTGTGTGTGTGTGTGTGTGTGTGTGTGTGTGTGTGTGTTAGTCACTGAGTCATGTCTGACTCTTTGCAACCGCATGGATAGTAGCCTACCAGGTTCCTCTGTCTATGGGGTTCTCGAGGCAAGAATACTGGAGTAGGTAGCCATTCCCTTCTCCAGGGGATCTTCCTAATCCAGGGATCGAACTCAGGTCCCCTGCATTGCAGGCAGATTCTTTACCATTTGAGCTACCCTGGAAGCCCTGATCAGGATGGAAAGGATCAGGAAGCACAGAGTCCTAACCACCTGACCACCAGGGATTCTCCTCCCTCCATTCCTGCAAGAGCAAATCCTTGCCAACACCTTGATTTCAGGCTTCTACTTTCAGAACTTCAAGATAATAAATTTCTGCTGTTTGGAGCCACACCGTTTGTGGTACTGTGTTAGGGCCGCTCTAAGAATCATGGCTTCTCTTGTGGCTTAGCGGTAAAGAATCCACCTGCAGTGCAGGAGCTGTAGGAGACGTGTGTTTGATTCCTGGGTTGGGTAGATCCCCCGGAGGAGGGCATGGTAACCCATTCCAGGAGCCTGGTGGGCTACAGTCCCCATGGTGAAGCAACTTAGCACTCATACACATGGTAATCTAATACAGACAGTATTAGACCTTGTCAACAGTCCAAGCAAAAGGGGAAAATTGTGTTCAGTTTCATCATGGGTAAACAGGGGAGGCACCCATGGTCTGGGAATCACCCCAAAGAGTGGATAGCAAGTCCATCTTAAATCATGTGGTTAAGAGGGTGGTTCTTTCTGGGAAACCATTTCAGGAATGCAAAAGGAGGTTTCTTAAAAACTTTTCTAAGAGCTCAGCATTTAAAACCCATTTGTGGATTTTCATCCCAATGTGTTAAATTCCAATATTCCTAGTCTGATATGTGGGGGTGGCCTCATCAATCTCGCTCATTCTTCCAGCAACCTTTCATACATTCCATACTCCACCCTGTGTGCTCCTGCACAAGCTTGCCTTGCTGGTCACCAATGTGTATTTTATTTTATTATTATTGTGGGGGCCAGGGTACGTGGCATGTAGGATCTTAGTTCCCAACCAGGGATTGGACCCAAGCCCCCTGCAATGGAAACACAGGTCCAGGTCTCACTGGACCTCCAGGGAAGTCCCACCGATGTGTCTGTGTTAGTGCTTTCCTGTGCCTGGAACACTCCCTCTCTCCTATTCCTCTCCTTTAGTTTCACCCCCCTTTATATTCATGTCTCTTACCTGCTTCCAAACCCCTCCTCTGGGGTTGTGGGGAAGTCAGTGCCCATGTTCACACAGAACTCTCCTGGTTGCACTGAATTCATTAGTTCCCATTTCTCACTCTCCTGCTGGATCACAGATTCCACATGGTTCTCGTTCTCTATCTTACTGTGATGCTCAGCGCTTGTACAGGGCAGGTGATAAATAAGCATTTGCTGAGCTGAAATGAACTCTGTCTCCTTCAGACACCTCTCCCTGATCCTTAGAAATGTTTCCTCTTCAACACTTCATGTTATATCTCTCTCTTTTTTTCCCCAGGAGCACCTCTGTTGCTGTGAGTTCAGCCCTAGCAGAGAGGTCAAGTCTGTATTTTCAGGTTTCATTGCCTTCTCCGTATAAGCATTGTATTGACAGTTTTAGTATTCTACCCACAACCGGAAGATATATCTTCTTTCTTTGCATAAGCTTGAAAAACTATGTTTTTTCTCATCACAAAAATATTGCATACTCATTGAAAAAAGTTTTGAAAAAATACAGAAAGCAAAAAACTCCAAGAAAATACAACTGTGTATAATTTTATAATCCAGAGTTAACTATATATTGATGTCATTATTTCCAAACAAAATGACTATCATGTATATTCTATTTTGTAATCTGATTTGTGTTGCTTAAAATTTAAAATCAGTATTCTATGTTAATAAATATTTATATGTGTGAAAAGCACAAATTTTTTCAGGAATGAACTTTTCAGCATAGAGACAGTTTCACCGTTTTGCTGAGAAAACCCCTTCCTTTCCTCCGAGGACACACATATTTGGCTAATTGCCCCCCCCACCACCACCTGCATGCACAAGTTGGGAATTATTAGAAGTCTCTCTCACAGAAGGTGATGTAGAGATTGGTTGCTATAAGTAACAACTAAACTAGAAAGTAAAATGAAGAAATATCTAATGTATAAATCTAGTTTCTCTTTTCAGCTTCCATGATTGTCTTTTAATGTACAAGTAGGGTAAAAACCTGGACTTCCCAGGTGACTCAATGGAAAGCAACTGAACTGCCAACGCAGGAGATGTGGGTTCGATCCCAGGGTTGGAAAGATCCCCTGGAGAAGAAAATGGCAACCCACTCCATTGTTCTTGCCTGGAGAATCCCATGGACAGAGGAGCCTGGCAGTCTACAGTCCATGGGGTCACAAAGAGTTGGACACGATATAGTGACTGACAACAGCAACAACATGTTAAGCACCTAGAAGTGCACACCCATCATTTCCTTACCACCGACACATCATCATCCCCATCCCGCACCATTTTCACCACTGTCATCACCACTGCCATTTCCTTCTCTTCCTCTTCCTCCTCCTTCCCTTCCTTCACTTCTTCACCAGCCTCCCCCCACTTCTTCTCTTTCTCTTCTCTTTTATTATTTTCACATCATAATTTTCATTCCCATTTCAACTTTCACTGTTTGGAAATTTGGAAGTTATATGACTATTGAAATACATGAGTGCAGAAGAGACAACCAACACAGCATTGGAAAGCAATTATACTCTGATTAAAAATACATATATAAAATCATGAAAAAAATTGGTAGAATACATTTAGGACTTTTCCCTAACTATTTAAGTTGCTAGGGCCAATTTAATTTTCTGATGTGGAAACATGACCTGTGAGAAATCCTGATGTCAGAGCTTTCTTTTCAATCACATCAGTTAAAAAAAATTTTTAAATAACATTAATAAAGACAGACTGGAGAGAGTATCTTTTGACTCATCTGCATTTATATCTATCAGACTCATGCACCTGCTTGATGTGTAAAGGTCAGGCTTTTAGACAGAAATCTCATGTGGATCTCCTTGAATTATGTAGAAGTTTACCTGGCCAGATAATTTTTTTTTTTTCATAGAAACTGTAGAGAATGCATTCCAAGTCATAGTCTACAAATTGATGTTTATATGTTCCCCTCCGGAGAGAGCTGTAACCCTGAGAAGGATATCAAGGCTGATACCATGGAGCAGACCTGAGAAGGAGCACCTGGTGTCTCCAGTGATTGAAATGATATATTAATGAGTTCTCATTCTCAGTGACATTTTACCAGGAGCCAATTAACCGTAGTAATTACATCTTTTCCATTGCATGCTTTGAAATACGAAGTGCATGAGTGTTGGGTTGCTGTGTTTGTTGAGCATTGTTTTTCCATTTAAAGCACTAAAAGTTTGAGTCATTTATTATGTTCCCTTTGCCTTCTGGGTGTTGCAGCATGGCAGTTTTTTGCAAAGGATGAGTTTTACAACCACACAGATACTGCTGCATATAAATTAATATAATCCAATACAACCACAGCTGTGCTTTAAAAGGTGGCAGAAAATACGGTGGGGAGACTGCACACAGCTAAGAAATGGAAAAGAGTTAGAGCTTCATGCTAAAAAACAGATTGCTTGGTAAATGAGAGACTGAGTAAGAGATCCTGGTTAGTTGGCTCTTCTACATAATGGGGTGAATGCTGGTGAATGGAAAACATTTGTTTCTGTTTTTTGATATTGTTTCAAAACTGTCAAAAAATTTTCTAAAATATCAGTTTCATTTTCCAAAGTAGATAATATTTTATGCTTTACTTTCCTCACTGTAGGATTTGGATGATAATTATACCTGCCTAATAAGCTTGCTGTGAAGATAAGTTAATACATGTATTCGGATGGTACAGGATACATTATAAATGCTCAATAAATGCCAGTTCAGTTCAGTTCAGTCACTCAGTCCTGTCCGACTCTTTGCAACCTCATGGACTGCAGCACACCAGGCTTCCCTGTCCATCACCAACTCCTGGAGCTTACTCGAACTCATGTCCATTGAGTCGGTGATGCCATCCATCTCATCCTCTGTCATCCCCTTCTCTTCCTCCTTTAATCTTTCTCAGCATCTGTGTCTTTTCAAATGAGTCAGCTCTTTGAATCAGGTGGCCAAAGTATTGGAGTTTCAGCTTCAGCATCAGTCCTTCCAGTGAATATTCAGGATCTCCCTGCAGTCCAAAGGACTCTCAAGAGTCGTCTTCTCCAACACCACAGTTCAAAAGGATCAATTCTTTGGTGCTCAGCTTTCTGTTGTTAGTATTCTATTAATTTAATGAATTAGAATTTAGATTTTGACATTCTAAAACTTTAAACTTACAGAGTTGTATAGTTAGTTTTTTTTTTTTTTTAAATAACACTAGTGTGTTTATGAGATATTTAATTGGGTAAAAATTAAAACAGTATATAAGAACGAGAAAGCAAAAGAAACTAAAACTACCTTATCTCACAAGTTCAATGATAACCACTGTTAAAATAGTTTAGGAAGTCCTTTCAACATCAGTCTTCCTGTATTTCCAGCCCAGGGATTGAACAGGGTCTCCTGCATTGCAGGTGGATTCTTTGCCATCTGAGCCACCAGAGGAGCCCAAATATGAATATATTCACAGATAAATACACTTGATTTTACATTATTGAATTCTAATATATTCTTCTGTAACTGACCTTTCAGAGAAGGCAATGGCACCCCACTCCAGTACTCTTGCCTGGAAAATCCCATGAATGGAGGAGCCTGGTGGGCTGCAGTCCATGGGGTCACTAGGAGTCGGACACAACTGAGCGACTTCGCTTTCACTTTTCACTTTCATGCATTGGAGAAGGAAATGGCAACCCACTCCAGTGTTCTTGCCTGGAGAATCTCAGGGACGGGGGAGCCTGGTGGCTGCCGTCTATGGGGTCACACAGAGTCGGACACGGCTGAAGTGACTTAGCATAGCATAGCATAGGACCTCTGCCATTACTTCTCATGGCTGTGTAATATTCTACAGAGCATACAAATCATAAATCATTTTGCTGGTCCTCCAGTGATGAATATTTGGGTTGTTTTTCTTGTACATGCCTCAGGTTTCACTTATACATTTATTTCTTTTTATTTGTTTTAAATTTAGAGGTATAAGATGGTTGGGTCCAGTGGTTATACATTTTATATTTTAAATTATACTTTTGTACTGCTTTTTCCAAAAGTTCAAGCAAATTTATAGTCAACAAGGGTAAGATCTGCTAGACAGAGATAAGAGGTTGATGTCAGGGAGAGGGGATCTTTTCAGTGGATTGAACAATGTGAAGAAAAAGTGTAGGGAATTGGGAAAATATATACTCCATTGGGGAAGTCTTCATACTTTTTTTGAGCTTGCTATTTTTTTACCCAACATTTTATGGCAACTCCTTTATATCGATTGGTATAGGTGATATATATTCTTTTAAAAAGTGTGCTATGGGTGAATCCTAACTTATTCAGTCTTTTCACCACTGTTGGTAATTTACTTCTTTTTTAAATATCAGTGTTTACTACTATGGACAATTCTGTAACAAGCAGTTCGTAAATTCTGGTGATTTTATTTATTTCTGTGAGATAGATTTCAAGGACTGGGTTTGCTGAATTGAAGAGTACATATATTAAAAATTTTAATCTTTATTTTAATCTGTGTTACCAGATTGCTTTTCCAAGAGGCTGTAACATTTCATGCTTCCACCTAAAAGTACAGTTTCTCCACACCTCAGCCTGCTGTAGGTATGGTATTTCAAACTTTATGCCAGCTTGATGGGCTCAGCATAACTTCAGTTTTGCATTTCTTTTTTTTTGGCTGCACTGGGTCTTTGTTGCTGCACAGGAGCTTTTCTCTAGCTGCAGTGAGTGGGGGCTACTCTTCCTTGTGGTGCTCGGGCTTCTCATTGCGGTGGTTTCTCTTGTTGCCGAGCATAGGCTCTAAGGTGCGCAGGTTTCAGTGGTTGTGGCACAATTTTGCATTTCTTTGCCTAGGAGTGAATTGGAGAACTAAGCGCATGTTTGTGCCTATTTCAATTTGCTAATCTGTGAATTAGATACAAAGCCTCATTTCTTTTGCCCATTACTACGTTAAAATGGAAAAAATTCTATTCAAAGTAATGCATGCACAGAGCAAAAAAATAAAGCAATACAGAAACATTGGTAAGGGAAGCCATAACCATGTGTTCTCATAACCTCTTTAGTCTTATTCTTAATCCTCAAAGGCAGGCAACAGAATCCATACTAGCTTTTCTAAGCAGAAAGGGCTTTGAATGTGTAAGTGTTACTTGCTTCAGTCATGTTTAACTCTTTGTGATCACAAGGATTGTAGCCCATCAGACTCCTCTGCCCATAGGATTTTCTAGGCAAAAATACTGGAGTGAGTAGCTATTCCCTTCACCAGGAGGTCTTCCCAACCCAGGAATCCAACCCGGGTCTCTGGCATACAGGTAGATTCTTTATCATATGAGCCACTAGGGAAGCCCTAGAAAGGCCTTTATGTCAGGGTAATAGATGGTTTATAGATTTTCTAAGTTCTTCAGAGATGTGACAGAGCCAGGAATGAACAATTTATTCAGGAGAAACACCCAAACACATGATGGTAAGTTTTGGCAGAGACTTCTTTGCTTACAGCCTGATGCTCAGTACCCAGGAGGTTAGAACCTGGGGAGCAGGAGTTAGACTCTGGCCACCTTAGGGCAGTGGTCCCCAACCATTTTGGCACCAGGGACCAGTTTTGTGGAAGATAATTTTTCCGTGGATTGGTGTGTGTGTGTGTGAGGATGGTTTCAGGATGATTCCAGTGCATTTTATTTATTGTATGCTTTATTTCTATTATTATTACATCAGTTCCACTTCAGATCATCAAGCATTAGATCCCAGAGATGGAGGACCCTTGCCTTTGGAGACATCATCTCCCTCCCTGCAGCATCTAGCTGCAAATGAGTCAGACAAGAGGAGGTTTTGACTTTCCATGCTCAGGAGCATCCAGGCACACAGAAAGGGAGTTGGCACAGGTGTTGGGTAAGCTACCCGCAGCATCCACTGTGGATGTATGCCATCTTCCCCTGGCTTCCTCTTTGATTTTCTGGCATACTTCCCAAGTTCATTACAATAAGCTTGCAACTTGCTGAATGCCTTTCCTGAACAAACTTCCTGAAAACTGTCAGAAAATGTAATGATTTCCCCCTTGTTCACAATGGATAGTTTGAAGATTCAAATTTTAGATTCAATATTATCATTTTCTACAGAACTTGGAAATCATGGCTCATTGTATTCTGAAAAATGTTGCTGTTGAGGACAGTTCTGCCTTCCCTTGTAGATTAGATTAAAAAAAAAATCTCTTTGGAGACTTTTGAGTCTTTTCTCTTTTCATGGTGGTTTGTAATTTTGTGAGGATATGAATAGAAATATTCACCCTATTCAGTTCTTAGATGGCCCTCTCGAAAGAGTTATTTCTCTGTGCAGTTCAGGAGAATTTTCTTTTACTTTGTTGATTAGTTATGCTCCTTATGAACTGAATGTTTTCCCAGATTTATCCAGGCTATCGTATTTTTGTCTTACAAATCATTAGCTTACTTTTCAAAAACTTTATTGTAATTGCTCCCTTTTCATAGTAGACTGTCCTTATTTATGAGTATAATAAGTTTAGAATCTTTGTGAGGATACCTGTTAGAATTTTTAAATCTCTTTTCCTCTCATCTCTCCTCTTCCACTCATCTCTTTCCTTTAAGATCAGTTGTTCTGTGTTCTTCTTGATCTTCTCTTTCGTATGGGTACCCAAGACCTTCCCTGGCAGACTGTTCAATTTTGTTGGAGAGGGTTTATCCAGCTTTATTCTGGAGTAAACATTTCTGTTGCCAATTGTTCTGACTGCAGTATACAGAGCCAACTTTTGTGGCTGCTTTGAGCTATTCTGCCTCTAAAGCCTTATTTGTTGTCCTGCTTCTTACTTTAATTTCTGTATGTGTTTACCAAGCACGCCTGGCAGAATAATGACAAAAATGTCCACTTCCTAATTCCTACAATTTCTGGTATGCTGCGTTATATATCTGAAAGGACTTTGCAGTGAGCTTTAAACATCTTGAAATGGGAAGGTTATCCTGGATTATACAGATGGACCTGTTATAATCACAAAGTCTCTTAGAAGAGATAGATAGCTGAGTCAGAGTCGGAGAAGGTGGCATGGCAATGGAAGCAAGGGTAGGAGTGATGTGGCCACAAGCCAAGGGATGTGGATGGCCTCCAGAAGCTAGCAGAGGCTTGGAAACAAATTTCTCCTGAGAACCCCAGGAGGAACACAGTCTTTGATTTCAGCTCCATAAGACCCATTTCAGACTTCTGAGTGCCAACATTATTAAGATAGTAAATTGGTGTCTTTAAGCCTTCGGGTTTGTGGTAATTTGTTACAGCAGCAATGCTGCTGCTGCTGCTGCTAAGTCGCTTCAGTCGTGTCCGACTCTGTGGGACCCCATAGACGGCAGCCCACCAGGCTCCCCCGTCCCTGGGATTCTCCAGGCAAGAGCACTGGAGTGGGTTGCCATTTCCTTCTCCAGTGCATGAAAGTGAAAAGTGAAAGTGAAGTCTCTCAGTCGTGTCCGACTCTGAGCGACCCCATGGACTGCAACCTACCAGGCTCCTCCACCCATGGGATTTTCCAGGCAAGAGTACTGGAGTGGGGTGCCATTGTTTTCTCCTACAGCAGCAATAGGAAAGTAATAAAGTCATGAAAAACCTGTAAATCTACAGGGAAGATCACCTCCCACCACGGCAGACTTTCCTCCTCAGTATATGCTGGGCTGTGCCTTCCTCCCTCTATTTATTGACAAGTACGATCCCATCCCCTTTTTAACTTCTGGAAGCCTGTGAACATTTCTCATCTCAATGGTCCACTCTTTCCTGTACCTGGTGCCGCCATGAGCTGATTTCCTTTTCTGTTTCTTTGTTGTCACACAGTGGGTTTGGGAAGGATAAGAAGTTTTTGGCATTCTTTTAGAATCAGTGACACTCTGATGAATGCAGAATGTTTTCAGAAGTCTTATTATTTTAAAGGCACAGCCATTAACGATGGTCCATCAAAAGTCATTCTTCTGGCATGCTCTCAGGCTCCCTGAAGCTACACTTGAGTCCCACACTGGCTTGTGTGAGACAGCTGGTAGAGATGAGCAGTGCAGACTCTGGAAATTGTGCAGTTTCTTTTTACAGAAAGAGAGCTGGAGCGAAACAGCAGCCTTGGCCTCAGAAATATCAGTCTCCAGGCCACAGTGCCAGCCGTGCAGCCATCTGATGTGAATTCCAGCCAGATACTGCTTTGCTCCTGGCACTGGGCACCACCCGGCAATGAGGAGGAACGTTGCATTTCTCCAGGAATCTTTGGGGAAGGAAGAGAAAGCTGGGCAGGACTGCGTGAGAGCCTGTGTTCTGGAGTAGCCCCTGCCATCTCACGGTCTTCTGTGCCCCTTCAGGCAGTAACCTTATGTCCTTGTTAAGGCTCATTACTTGATTACTGAACTCAGCTCCCATACTTTCCCAAGTTCTGAAACTTTCCTATGCTTCGTAGAGAGAAATCCTGTGTCCAGGGTGTTGGCAGCCTTGGCTTTTCAGAGAGAGAAACTTTACTTTCTTCCTTAGCACAGGCATAGTCTGCAAAACATAGATGTTTTCTTCCCCAGTCATTTCTGAGACTTGGAAGGTAAAATATCACTTTAATGATTTCATTGTTTGGCTCTTCCTGCCAGTGGAGAAAAAGTAGAATGTGTCCAGGTTGTGGAAGTCAGACAGAGCTCTACCACTTTCTAGCCATGTGATTGCGAGTTAACTTCTGAAACCTCCATGAATCTCAGTTATTTTCCCCTCTCAGTTAAAAAAGGTTTCTGTGAACCGTGAACTTCCTGATGTTCAAGCTGGTTTTAGAAAAGGCAGAGGAACCAGAGATCAAATTGCCAACATCCGCTGGATCATGGAAAAAGCAAGAGAGTTTCAGAAAAACATCTATTTCTGCTTTATTGATTATGCCAAAGCCTTTGACTGTGTGGATCACAATAAACTGTGGAAAATTCTTCAAGAGATGGGAATACCAGACCACCTGATCTGCCTCTTGAGAAATTTGTATGCAGGTCAGGAAGTAACAGTTAGAACTGGACATGGAACAACAGACTGGTTCCAAATAGGAAAAGGAGTTCGTCAAGGCTGTATATTGTCACCCTGCTTATTTAACTTATATGCAGAGTACATCATGAGAAACGCTGGACTGGAAGAAGCACAAGCTGGAATCACGATTGCCGGGAGAAATATCAATAACCTCAGATATGCAGATGACACCACCCTTATGGCAGAAAGTGAAGAGGAACTCAAAAGCCTCTTGATGAAAGTGAAATAGGAGAGTGAAAAAGTTGGCTTAAAGCTCAACATTCAGAAAATGAAGATCATGGCATCTGGTCCCATCACTTCATGGGAAATAGATGGGGAAACAGTAGAAACAGTGTCAGACTTTATTTTTTTGGGCTCCAAAATCACTGCAGATGGTGAGTGCAGCCATGAAATTAAAAGACGCTTACTCCTTGGAAGGAAAGTTATGACCAACCTAGACAGCATATTCAAAAGCAGAGACATTGCTTTGCCAACAAAGGTCCATCTAGTCAAGGCTATGGTTTTTCCTGTGGTCATGTATGGATGAGAGAGTTGGACTGTGAAGAAGGCTGAGCGCCGAAGAATTGATGCCTTTGAACTGTGGTGTTGGAGAAGACTCTTGAGAGTCCCTTGGACTGCAAGGAGATCCAACCAGTCCATTCTGAAGGAGATCAGCCCTGGGATTTCTTTGGGGGGAATGATGCTTAAGCTGAAACTCCAGTACTTTGGCCACCTCATGCGAAGAGTTGACTCATTGGAAAAGACTCTGATGCTGGGAGGGATTGGGGGCAGGAGGAGAAGGGGACAACAGAGGATGAGATGGCTGGATGGCATCACTGACTCAATGGACGTGAGTCTGGGTGAACTCTGGGAGTTGGTGATGGACAGGGAGGCCTGGTGTGCTGTGATTCATGGGGTCGCAAAGAGTCGGACACGACTGAGTGACTGAACTGAACTGAACACCTATATTGTAGACCTGTTATAAAGAGTAAATGAAATAAAGAACATAAAAGTTGTTAGAATGTAAGTGCCCATTCCCTTGTCTGCTGCAATCATAAGAGCCAGCACAGTTATTTAGAGACACTAATAAGAGCTGGTAGTTCTCACATACTTTTTTAAAGCATCAATTTACTTTTTTTTCTGATTATAAACATTATAAATGTAGGTGAATGTAGAAAATTTGAATCAACAATGAGTACTATAATAAAATTCTCATGGTCAGTCTCATCCTCTAGAGATATTTTGGTATTCTTTCCATTGTTTTTATAAACTATGAGAGAGCAGTTATTCACTTCATGTTCCACGAACACTCATCTTCTTGAGGGAGGAATTTCCTCTCCCAGCAGCTGGGAAAGGACCCACCTTCTTTGTGTCTAGACTTGATAACATTGAGTATAATAAAGATTAGACTGAGGAGCAGGGTGGCTAAGTCAAAGCCAGGAAGCAATTTGACCCCTGAAAGGGCACCATTTTAAGGCAGTGAAGTGTAGTGAGCTGGTTTTGCAACCCTATGTAGTAATTATGCTGATGTTTCGAGACAGCGTGCTTGGGGCACAAGAGGTTTAGCATGGTGCTCTCTGGCCTGCCTGGAATTCACCCTGGAAGGCAGGAAACACCACCATCAACCTGAGTTGGGAGACCACACTCATCAGACATCCTCCTGTCTGTATCCGTACACACTTTGGGGAGAATGAATCATCTGGATCTAAGTAACCCACAGCTTCTGCAAGATCTGCTTGTTTCCATCAAGCCTCAACCCTGCAGGAACCAGACAAGGACCCAGCATGTGACTGGGAATGTGTGCTTACAGAGGCGAAGTCCAGTGGTGCAAGGACAGTTACTAGAAAAAAGCATTTAGTAACCAGGGTGCCCTCAGGAATCCATAATGAGACTTGAGGGACCATTTATGAAGCCTCTAAAATTTTGTGTATATGTATTTTTCTAGGAAAGGGTCCATAGGTTTCATAAGATTTATAAAAGGGTCTATACCTGCATCTGAATCATTAAGAGCTATTGATCTCAAAGAAGGAGTAGAGTGCATATTCTGCAGGCAGTCTCCCAGGAAAAATGATTTCTTCTCACTGAGTTAAGGATCAGAGAATAAGAGAATTTGCAGTTATGTTCTTTGGCAAGAATTGGAATGCAAATATTGACTATTGCTAAGTAAGGGGCAATTCATATGCTTTTCCATCTATTATTGTATCTTCCTCCCTCCCTCTCTCCCTTCCTTCCTTCTGGTTTATCTATCATCTGTCTCTTCACATCTATTACCATTTCTGTTGAGAGACTAGTTTGGTTTTAGAGAGATTTGTAAGTAACTTATCTTTTTGTTGCTTTCTTCATTCCCCATGTAAAATTGGGGCTTCCCTGGTAGCTCAGCTGGTAAAGAATCTCCTGCAATGCAGGAGACCCTGATTTGAGACCCCTGGGTTGGGAAGATCCACTGGCAAAGGGAAAGCTACCCACTCCAGTATTCTTGGGCTTCCTTGGTGACTCAGCTGGTGAAGAATCCACCTGCATTGCAGGAGACCTGGGTTTGATCCCTGGGTTGGGAAGATCCCTTGGAGAAGCGAACAGCTACTCACTCCAGTGTTCTGGCCTGGAGTATTCTGGTTGCAAAGAGTTGGACATGACTGGGAGACTTTCACTTTCATGTAAAATTTGGGATAGCTTTTTACCTCATAAGGTTATTATAAGGATTGAATGAGATATTTTTGTTGTAAAGCGTTTAGCACAGTGGTTAATATATTGTAAGTTCTCATTAAATATTTGCAATTATAATGATACTAATTATTAACTGTAGCTATATTATAGCACTCAATCCATTATATGCTCAGAGGAATTACCAATACTGTCTCACTCTGGCCTGCTTTCCTAGAATACTGAGTGTTAATGATTTTGTTTTTATCTATGTTTCATTTCTTTAAAAATATACTCTTTCTTATAGTTAATTTGTTAATTGGTTATATATTAATTAATGGTAACAATTGAGTTAGAAACTGCCTTTAAGGGAAACTCAATGACTAGTTTTGTTGCAATAACTGTCAGATTCCTATTAACAAGTGATCTCTAAATCATGTCTCTCATGAAGTGGTTAGGGGGCTCTGCTTCCATATCTTGACCTTGGTTGGCAGAGCACTAGCCATATTTGGAGAAAAAGAGCTCTGGAAGTATCTGACTGGCATTTAAATCCTCTGGTCTTGGGAGTACCTGAGACTTTCAGGGGCTACTCGTCGGTCAGAGGCTGTCATGTGGCCATACCCAACCTTAAAGAGAGAGTAAGCAGTACAATCCTATATGTGCCTTGAAGGGCGGAAAGCCAGAAATGTTTGATAAGTTTATCCATGATTAACACAGTAATGATAAGATTTTGGGTTATGTATAGTAATCGGTTTTGAAGACACAGGCTGTTTGGCCTTCCTGATGGATAACCACCTAGAACAACTTCCAGGTAAAACATGTAAAAGTTTTGGAGGCCTGTGCTGATACCTGGAACATTGGAGAAGGAAAAGGACTCGCTCCCCTGCTTTATTCTTTTCCACTTGAGTTTGGGTTGAGAATGTCAGGACTGATATTGACATGCCTACAGAAAAGTGGTCTTTGGGTGTAATATTCTCCTCATATGGTGTCTAAAATGACCCAAGGAAGAGCCTGTACCCATAGACATGAAACATGCTTGTTCAGAGGAGGGATTTTTAGCATCAAGCTGAGGCAATATATTAATATTATTTTATTTTTCACGGGCGTATGGTTGCTTTACAATGTTATGTTAGTTTCTGCTGCACAACAAAGGAAATTAGCTATATGTATAGTGGCTCTGAGTGCTAGGCTCACAGGAAGAAATTCAGAACTGGTATCACTACCCTGGGGCTTGCCAGGTGGTGCAGTGGTAAAGAATCTGCCTGCCAGTGTAGGAGACACAAGAGACACAAGTACATCTCTGGGGTGGGAAGATATCCTGGGGAAGGAAATGGCAATCCAGTCCGCTGTTCTTGCCTGGAAAAATCCCGTGGACAGAGGAACCTGGTGGGCTACAGACTATGGGGTTGCAAAGAGTTGGAAATGACTGAATGACTGAGTGCACATGCATGATACATATAATATATCCCCTCCTTCTTAGACCTCCCTTCCTGCAGTATGGGGCAATATTTTTGAAAAGGAGATGTAGAGGATTTCTTTTCCTTTTGGTGAGCAAAAGATATCCTCTGTGGAGTTTTATTAAGGTAGTACATATTAAGATAATTTGGGTTAATTTTCAATTGTACCTATATTTTACATGAGCTGAAAAATGTTCATTTTCAAGGCATTTTATGTTCGTCAGTTATATCTTGAATATTGTTAGTTATCATTTGAATTTGGTTTATATATGTGTGTGTGTATGTGTTTGTTTTAGAGATGATAATATTGATACATAAAGGAGGAATAAGGAGAAAAAAACTCAAGCTATTCATTTAACACCTGTTGTATGCTCGGCCTTCTGTTAGGCACTTTCATATATGTGATTTAATTTTAATCTCCCAATAGCTGTATAAATCATGTGTTATTATCATATTAATAGGAAGAGTGAAGCTCAGAGCATTGAAATGGATTGCATTTGAACTGCATTAGAACCAAGCTTTCCTAATTGCTAGCATCTTCTTCTCAAGGCATGCAATCTCTTTTCTCTGCTTCACTTGGGATTGCTGGGACTGAGGACATGTTTTTGAATTAGTGCTGCTTCTATTCATTGTATTTCTCCTTGACACATTCAATTTGACTAAAATGGTTAAAGTAACATTTCCATTTTGTTTGGTGAAGTTATTACAAGAGGATCATAGAGAGGGCTCCGTGTTGAGAGGGTTGATTGCACTGACATTCTAAACATGCCAGTGCAGTGTTAAGATTTTCTACACCAGTGAAGCAAGATTAAAAAAAAAGTTATCAGTGAATCTGGCCTGATATTCAAAAATGGTTACATTGATCAGTCTTCTTTTTCCAGTTTCAGTTGGATTTAATACATATGACTTCAATAATTTGTCCAAAATTTCTAAGATCCTTGTTTACAGATTAATGGATTGAACACAACAGCATCAGCAGTAACATTTTTTTTTCATGGTTTGAAATCTACATATGTCTTTGTTTTAAATTGGAGGATAATTGCTTTACTACGTTGTGTTGGTTTCTGCCATACAACAATGTGAACAGCAATAATATTTTTTTTTTCTAATTTTATTTTATTTTTAAACTTTACATAATTGTATTAGTTTTGCCAAATATCAAAATGAATCCACCACAGGTATACGTGTGTTCCCCATCCTGAACCCTCCTCCCTCCTCCCTCCCCATACCATCCTTCTGGGTCGTCCCAGTGCACTAGCCCCAAGCATCCAGTATCGTGCATCGAACCTGGACTGGCAACTCATTTCTTACATGATATTTTACATGTTTCAATGCCATTCTCCCAAATCTTCCCACCCTTTCCCTCTCCCACAGAGTCCATAAGACTGTTCTATACATCAGTGTCTCTTTTGCTGTCTCGTACACCGGGTTATTGTTACCATCTTTCTAAATTCCATATATATGCGTTAGTATACAGCAATAATATTTTTAAAGATCAAGATGACAAGATTTGTTTACTCAGCTTAATACATACATACACACATCTTATGCTTTTACTTGGGGTTTTATTTTTCATTATGTAACAGTCCCTTGGGATTGTCTATCTGACATCTATGTCTTCGATTATGTGCCAGGAACCTCCAAGGTCTAAGACACATAGTAATTTGACATTTTGTTGAAGCATGAATTTGAACTGCAGAGTTGGTAAGAAATACGATTTGTGGAACAAATATATCTAAAAATGAGCTCAGCCTAGAGCCTAGCATTTGTATCTCATTCTAGCTATGCTTCGTACTCTTTGTCTTTGTGTTTAGAAATAACAAAGCAAATTCTATTCTGCAGTAGTAATCAGAAATTGGTGCGTTAAGAAAAGTCTAATCATACTCTCTCATATTCTTGGGCACTAGCCTCCAAGTGGGTAGGAGAAAACGTATTTGGAGTTTTTCTATTATTTATATTTCTATTTAGAAATATGGCAAAATATGGCCCATGGCTGAATCCAGCCCACCACTTGTCTTTGTAAAGAAAATCTTATTTGAATATAGCTGTGCCTGTTTGTTTACATATTGTCAATGGCAGAGTTAGGTAGTCGCAAAGAAGACCATGTGGCATGCAAAGAGCAAAGTGTATCTGGTGCTTTAAGAAAAAGTCAGTTGACCCCTATTTTAATTTTATCTTAAATTTTTTAAATGTTTTATACTGTACTTTATATAGTATAATAGTAGTCATACATGTATACAAGTTATAAATAATCATATACTGGTGGGATATTTAAAAATCACTTACTCAAATGGGGGCACATTCAAAAAATTTGATGATTGCAGTTTTAGGGCTTGTTATTTAAGAAACACCCACAAATGATTGCCCTTTTCGTTGTGATTATTGTCATTAAAGGCACACATCTTGTTCTGAACAAAGTTTGTATATTTTTAGTTGGATCATTTTATTCTTTATTGAATTTGTTACAATATTGTTTCTGTTTTGGTTTTTTGGCCTCTAGGCATGTAAATCTTAACTCCCTGACCAGGTATCAAACCCATACCCCCTGCTTTGGCAGGTGAAATCTTAACCACTGGACTGCCGGGGAAGTCCCAATGTTTGTTTTTATTATGCAAATTGTATAGGAGAAAGCATGAGCACAGTGACACACAAAAAAAGGAATTGTGACTAAATATGAGGCAGAGAGAGAGGAGGAAAAGAAAAAAAAATGGATAAAAAAAGAGTGGAGGAAAGAAATAAAAGACGCAGGCTTCCTTGTAGCCAGCGTGCCTGCTCCGAGCTGGTCTAGTCTCTTGAATTAGGTTAGACATCAAAACCAGCTTTAATCTGATTGCAGTAGGCAGCTGCCTGCATGGTGTGATATGAAGTATTTGAAAAGCTCCTCCCATTAACCAAGAAAGAAAAAAAAAATTCTCCATAAATTTTTCTTAAAACCTGAAATTCTCGCATTAGTCAACCTCTCAGATTATGAGATTTTGATCCTCTCAGATTATGAGCCTCTCAGATAAAGAGGCTCTCTATGTTTCTGTCCCGATATTGTGGGGCAATGCACTGCACCATCTTTTGCCATTAACTCTTTTGTTCATAAGCTCATCAGATTACTTAGTGCTCAGCTGCTTGATTGAAAAGTAGCTGAGGAGACCTTGAACAGAGGATAATTCTTCCATTTTGGCAAGGCAAACCAGCGCAGGGGTGGCAGAGACGGACCAGAGTTGCCGTGGCCGAGGGCAGAGAGTCGTGGGGAAGCCTGCTCCAGGCCGCTCTGATCCCTGGTCCATCTGCAGAGAACATGCATGATCAGAAGTTCCTCCTTCTGAGCTTGAAGGTTCATTAGTCAGCAAAGTAATAAGGACTATATATTACCAAGGACTCAAGGCCTACTGAGAATTTCTTGTGTGTGTATTAATCTCGGCAGAGCAAAGCTATGCCAAGCTTAAAACTAATCTGCATTAATGAACAGCCTCCTTGATTTCCATTTTTATGATGTGTGCAGCATGGTGATTTGTTTCTCTGCGGCTCGTAATGGGATGGCTGACTGATGAATCACCTTCTCCGAGAAGCTTGTCTGTGAGCAGTAACATTGCAAATGGGTGCAAATCAAAAAATCTGTTATTATTTCATTAAAGGGATGACACAGGCTCCTAGTTTCCAAAATTATCCCCTCTCTTCACACGGCCCACTGAAGTTTCTGTCTTGTTATGTGGGTGTGTGTGGAACCAGTCTCTGTGCTCATGAGAAAGAGGCAGGCTACTTGGGATGATTCTGACATATTCTAACTCTGCCAGTCAAACAGGAGAAAAGGCTGGAGGAGATTATTTGAAGGTCAGATACAGGTATTTGGAGTGAGTTGAATAGAAGAGTGTGGAACCAGAACCAGATCTAGGAAAGCTGGAAATAGTGGGGTAAGAACATGGAAAAGAAGAGGAGGAGAAAAAAAAATAAAGCAGGGTGCAGATCGGTGACTCCTGGGTTTTACATTTAGGTCTTAAACCTGTGAGCACAAGATACTCTTCAAGATGATAGCACCATCATCATTACCACCACCACCACCACCACCATAATCATCACCAACATCATCATCATCCAGGCTGGCACTACGCTAATTGCTTTATATCTTCAGTTCAATTCAGTTCAGTAGCTCAGTCATGTTTGACTCTTTGCGACCCTATGAATCGCAGCACGCCAGGCCTCCCTGTCCATCACTAACTCCCAGAGTTCACTCAGACTCATGTCCATCCAGTTGGTGATGCCATCCAGCCATCTCATCCTCTGTCGTCCCTTCTCCTCCTGCCCCCAATCCCTCCCAGCATCAGAGTCTTTTCCAATGAGTCAACTCTTCGCATGAGTTGGCTAAAGTATTGGAGTTTCAGCTTTAGCATCAGTCCTTCCAATGAACACCCAGGACTGGTCTCCTTTAGGATGGACTGGTTGGATCTTCTTGCAGTCCAAGGGACTCTCAAGAGTCTTCTCCAACACCACAGTTCAAAAGCATCAATTCTTCAGCACTCAGCTTTCTTCACAGTCCAACTCTCACATCCATTCATGACTACTGGAAAAACCATAGCTTTGACTGTACGGACCTTTGTTGGTAAAGTAATATCTCTGTTTTTTAATGCACTGTTTAGGTTTCTCATAGCTTTTCTGCCAATGAGCAGGTATTTTTTAATTTCATGGCTGCAGTTACCATCTGAAGTGGTTTTGGAGCCCAAGAAAATAGTCTGTCACTGTTTCCATTGTTTCTCCATCTATTTGCCATGAAGTGATGGGACCAGATACCATGATCTTTGTTTTTTGAATGTTGAGCTTTAAGCCAACTTTTTCTCTCTTCTCTTTCACTTTCATAAGAGACTGTTTAGTTCCTCTTTGCTTTCTGCCATAAGCGTGGTGTCATCTGCATATCTGAGGTTGTTGATATTTCTCCTGACAATCTTGATTCCAGCCTGTGCTTCATCCAGCCCGGCATTTCACATGATGTACTCTGCATATAAGTTAAATAAGCAGGGTGACAATACACAGTCTTGACACACTCCTTTCCCAATTTTGAACCAGTCCATTTCTCCATGTCCATTTCTAACTGTTGCTTCTTGACCTCCATACGGGTTTCTCAGGAGGCAGGTAAGGTGGTCTGGTATTCCCATTTCTTTAAGAATTTTTCATAGTTTGCTGTGGTCCACACAGTCAAAGTCTTTAGCATAGTCAGTGAAACAGAAGTAGATGTTATTCTGGAATTCTCTTGCCTTTCCTAGGATCCAACAGATGTTGGCAATTTGATCTCTGGTTCCTCTGCCTTTTGTAAATCTAGCATGAACATCTGGAATTTCTCAGTCCACATACTGATGAAGCCTAGCTTGGAGAATTTTGAGCATTACTTTGCTAGCATGTGAAGTGAGTACAGTTGTTCAGTAGTTTGAACATTCTTTGGCATTGCCTTTCTTTAGGATCGGAATGAAAACTGACCTTTTCCCATCCTGTGGCCACTGCTGAATATTCTAAGTTTGCTGGCATATTGAGTGCAGCACTTTAACAGCAACATCTTTTAGGGTTTGAAATAGCTCAACTGGAATTCCATCACCTCCACCAGTTTTGTTCATAGTGATGCTTCCTAAGGCCCACTTGACTTTGTGCTCCAAGATGTCTGGCGCTAGGTGAGTGATTACACCATTGTGGTTATCTGTGTTTTAAGATCTCTTTTGTATAGTTCTTCTGTGTATTCTTGCCACCTCGTTTTAATCTCTTCTGCGTCTGTTAGGTCCATACTGTTTTTGTCCTTTATTATGCCCATCTATGCATGAAATGTTCCCTTGGTATCTGTGCTTTTCTTGAAGAGATCTCTAGTCTTTCCCATTCTATTGTTTTCCTCTGTTTCCTTTGAGCATAAAAGTTTTTAATTTCAATGGCATTATTTTATAATTTTTTTTCTTTTGTTGCTTGTGTTTCACGTGTCATATCTAAGAAACATTGTGTAATCGGAGATGACAAAGATTTATTTCTATGGTTTTCCCTGTTTCATAGTTTTAACTCTTATATTGTGATCTTTGATTCATTTTGATGTATTTCTAGGATAATTTGTATACAGTTTTTGTATATAGTATGAGGTTAGGCTCCAATTTCATTTTTTGTATAAGAATATTCAGTTGTCTTATCATTGTTTTTGAGAAAATCTTTTTCCCATTGGATAATCTTGGCAGTGGTTGAAAATCAACTGTCCCTAAATGTCTGCATTTATTTCTGGATTCTGAATTCTATTTCATTAATTTATCTGCCCATCATTATGCCAGTATGAAGCAGTGTTGATTACTGTAGCTTTGTCATAATTTTTGAAATTGAAATGTGTGAGTCTTCTGAATTTGTTCTTTTTAAAGATTGTTCTGGCTATTCTAGATCCCTTGCATTTCTATATGAATTTTAAGATGAGCTTGTTAATTTCTCAAGAAAGCAAATGAGATTTTGAAAGTGTTTGTTGAATCTGTATATCAATTTTAGGGTACTGCCATCCCCATGGAAAAGAAATGCAAAAAAGCAAAATGGCTGTCTGGGGAAAAGAAGGGAAGCGAAAAGCAAAGGAGAAAAGGAAAGATATAAACATCTGAATGCAGAGTTCCAAAGAATAGCAAGAAGAGATAAGAAAGCCTTCTTAGCGATCAATGCAAAGAAATAGAGGAAAACAACAGAATGGGAAAGACTGGGGATCTCTTCAAGAAAATTAGAGATACCAAAGGAACATTTCATGCAAAGATGGGCTTGATGAAGGACAGAAATGGTATGGACCTAACAGAAGCAGAAGATATTAAGAAGAGATGGCAAGAATACACAGAAGAACTGTACAAAAAAGATCTTCACGACCCAGATAATCACGATGGTGTGATCACTGACCTAGAGCCAGACACCCTGGAATGTGAAGTCAAGTGGGCCTTAGAAAGTATCACTATGAACAAAGCTAGTGGAGGTGATGGAATTCCAGTTGAGCTATTCCAAATCCTGAAAGATGATGTTGTGAAAGTGCTGCACTCAATATGCCAGCAAATTTGGAAAACTCAGCAGTGGCCACAGGACTGGAAAAGGGCAGTTTTCATTCTAATCCCAAAGAAAGGCAATGCCAAAGAATGCTCAAACTACCACACAATTGCACTCATCTCACACGCTAGTAAAGTAATGCTCAAAAGTCTCCAAGCCAGGCTTCAGCAATACGTGAACCGTGAACTTCCTGATGTTCAAGCTGGTTTTAGAAAAGGCAGAGGAAGCAGAGATCAAATTGCCAACATCCGCTGGATCATGGAAAAAGCAAGAGAGTTCCAGAAAGGCATCTATTTCTGCTTTATTGACTATGCCAAAGCCTTTGACTGTGTGGATCACAATGGTGCTGCTGCTGCTAAGTCACTTCAGTCGTGTCCGACTCTGTGCGACCCCATAGATGGCAGCCCATGGGGCTTCCCCATCTATGGGATTCTCCAGACAAGAACACTGGAGTTGGTTGCCATTTCCTTCTCCAATGCATGGAAGTGAAGTTACTCAGTCATATTCAACTCTTAGCGACCACATGGACTGCAGCCTACCAGGCTCCTCCGTCCATGGGATTTTCCAGGCAAGAGTACTGGAGTGGGGTGCCATTGCCTTCTCCGTGGATCACAATAAACCATGGAAAATTCTGAAAGAGATGGGAATACCAGACCATCTGCCCTGCCTCTTGAGAAATCTGTATGCAGTTTAGGAAGCAAGAGTTAGAACTGGACATGGAACAACAGACTGGTTCCAAATAGGAAAAGGAGTTTGTCAAGGCTGTATATTATCACCCTGCTTATTTAACTTCTATGCAGATTATATCATGAGAAACGCTGGACTGGAAGAAACACAAGCTGGAATCCAGATTGCCGGGAGAAATATCAATAACCTCAGATATGCAGATGACACCACCCTTATGGCAGAAAGTGAAGAGGAACTCAAAAGCCTCTTGATGAAAGTGAAAGTGGAGAGTGAAAAAGTTGGCTTAAAGCTCAACATTCAGAAAACGAAGATCATGGCATCCAGTCCTGTCACTTCGTGGGAAATAGATGGGGAAATAGTGGAAACAGTGTCAAACTTTATTTTTTGGGGCTCCAAAATCACTGCAGATGATGACTGCAGCCATGAAATTAAAAGATGCTTACTCCTTCGAAGGAAATTTATGTGCAACCTAAATAGCATATTCAAAAGCAGAGACATCACTTTGCCAACAAAGGTCCATCTAATCAAGGCTATGGTTTTTCCTGTGGTCATGTATGGATGTGAGAGTTGGACTGTGAAAAAGGCTGAGCGCTGAATTGACGCTTTTGAATTGTGGTGTTGCAGAAGACTCTTGAGAGTCCCTTGGACTGCAAGGAGATCCAATAAGTCCATTCTGAAGGAGATCAGCCCTGGGATTTCTTTGGGGGGAATGATGCTTAAGCTGAAACTCCAGTACTTTGGCCACCTCATGCGAAGAGTTGACTCAGTGGAAAGTTTCTGATGATGGGAGGAATTTGGGGCAGGAGGAGAAGGGGACAACAGAGGATGAGATGGCTGGATGGCATCACCGACTCGATGGACGTGAGTCTGAATGAACTCCGGGAGTTGGTGATGGACATGGAAGCCTGGCGTGCTGTGATTCATGGGGTCGCAAAGAGTCGGACACGACTGAGCGACTGAACTGAACTGATACACGTATCATGTATCATGTATATATATAGTCGGGAATAGTTATGTTACTTGTTGCATTGTATTACTAGTTTATATATATGTATATATATTTGTTTTTTTAATATATTCACAAAATCATCTGTTCCTCTGTTAAAACTCTATTGCTTCCCTTCCTGTTCTTCCACCATGAAGTCAACTCTGAAGCATGCAGGAGAAACTGTAAAGAATTGTACTCAAGAAAATATATGAGAAAACTGTGATTGCCTTTTATATGAACAGTGACCATGTAATTTGTCATTAAATGAGCACAGTTCTAGAGTGAAGGGGAAAATCATTAATAATTAAGAAGTGTCAGCAAAGGTGAGACTGGCTAAGGAAAACTGAGATATAAATTCATGCTACTTAGAAAAGAGGATAATAAAATATGTTTTTTAACATCTACCATATTATTTGAACACTGAATGTCATCAATATATAGCATGTGTCCTATTATACCAATTCCTGTTGTCTGTTGAAATACAAGTCTAGAATTACATTCTAGCTCATATAATTCTAAAGATCAGGAGTGGTTCAATGTGCTCTTTTGCAGACAACCTTAGCCACAAGTGTATATTTCAGGTAATGTAATGCATTGACATCTAAGTCAGTGACAGGAGGCACTTTCCTCTTTTTGGAGGAAATGTCTTGTCTCGGCAAAAGGCTCATGTAGTGTACAGGCCTCTGCTAAGGCAGATGGTTTTTCTGGACCAGATCACAAGCTGGGATTAAACTTTTGCAAATGAATAATGACTTGGCCCCCTGCATAGCTGGTGTCCAAACCGATAGTTCTTATTTAACCACAAGCACAAATCGCGGGCAGTACCCAACTCACCCATGTGAGGAGTTCCAAACATTCATTAGAAAGTTAGATGTTTGGCACTAGAATTTATTTTCCTCAAAAAAACAGCAACAATTAGTTTCTCAGGCTGGCCAACAGAGCCCTTTAAAATCCAAGTGTGCTGTATTATTGACCCCCAAAGCTCTGCTGGCCCCATTTGGACAACAAAGTTTTCTGTGAAAATGTGAGCAAGTATTTCCTCTAGTTCCAAGTTGCTGATGATAAGGAACATGGTTTGGGGCTGGGGTTTTGATAAGTCTGGACAGTGGAGCCTAGGGTGTTGTTGTTTAGTCACTCGGTCATGATTGACTCTTTTGTGACCCCACGGACTGTAGCCTGCCAGGCTCCTCTGCCCATGGGATTTCCCAGTCAAGAATACTGGAGTGTGTTGTCATTTCCTTCTCCAGGGGATCTTCCTGACCCAGGGATTGAACCCATGTCTCTTGCATTGGCAGGTGGATTTTTTTACCACTGAGCTGCTGGGGAAGCCCCTAGGATGCTGTGTTAATTTCCTCTTGCTTCTATAACAAATTACCACAAATTTAGTAGCTTAAAACCAAACAAATTTACTATCTTATGGTTGCAGAGATGAGAAGTCCTTCATGGTTCTCAATGGGCTAAAATCTAGGTGCCTGTAGGGCTGCCTTCTTTCTGTAGACTTTGAGGAATCTATCACTTGCCATTTGCAGCTTCTAGAGGCCACCTACTTTCCTTGGCTCATGGCCCCTTCCTCCTTCAAAGGCAGCAACTGCTAAGTCCTTCTCATGGTGTCATTGAGCTTCACTGGTAGTTCAGCTGGTAAAGAATCCACTTGCCAATGCAGGAGACTCAAGAGATGTGGGTTTGATCCTTGAGTAGGGAAGATCCCTGGAGAAGAAATTGTGAACCCACTCCAGTATTCTTGGCTGAATAATGCCATGAACAGAGGAGCCTGGGGGCTACAGTCCATGAGATGGCAGAGTCGGACATGACTGAGCATACGCGCATGCATGTATGCTGTTATTTCTCTGGGTCTCTCTTCTGTCTTCCTCTTCTACTTCTAAAGACCAATGTGATTACACTGGACCTGCTTGGATAATCCAGCTTCATCTCCCCATATCAAGATCAGTTGATCAGCAATCTCAATTCCATCAGCAGTCTTCATTCTCCTTGGCTGTGTTAAATAACATATTCATAGGCTCCAGGGAGGAGGTCACGGATATCTTCAAGGGGCCAGTGGCCACAGGTAACCAGGAGTAAGGAGGCCCATCTGAGTATCACATTCAATTAATTGCTATGTTTTATTGATAGTATTTTGGAACTCCCAACAGAAACACTCTTATCTTTTTAACTTATTTTTTTTTTATTCGGCTGCTCTGGGTCTTAGTTGTAACCCATGGGATCTTTTTTTTTTTTTTTTTTTCAGTTGCGGTGTGCAGGCTCTTTAGCTGTAGTATGTGACTTCTTCGTTGTGGCGTGTGGGATCCAGTTCCCTGATCAGGGATTGAACCCAAGCCTCCTTCATTGGGAGAATGGAGTCTGAGCCACTGGATCACCTGGGAAGTCCTGAAACATCCTTATCTTTTACATCTCCCTAGCTATTTTCCTGGAGAAGGCAATGGCACCCCACTCCAGTACTCTTGCCTGGAAAATCCCAGGGACGGGGGAGCCTGGTGGGCTGCCGGCTATGGGGTCGCACAGAGTCGGACACAACTGAAGCGACCTAGCAGCAGCGGCAGCAGCTATTTTCCTTACTGCCTTTCACATGTAATGCTTTTCCAATGAATTGACAATTGTGGAAGTCCAGCTTTGAGAAAGTAAAAACGATAGAACACTGAAGTGACCTGGGCCAGCCTCGTGGAGGGGCCTGGCCTTAAGGAAGAATGATGAATGTGCAGGAGAGGTTTCCAGAAGGGATATCTTGGGACAGATGTAAAGATTTCAACTTGTTAGGAGTGGCTAGTCATGATGATATGAAAGGGAAAAAGAGGAAGCCATATCAAGTCAGGAGATAATTCCAGAGGCTCCTGAGTTCTGACCTGATGATGGGTTTGTGTAAACATACAGAGTGGTCATTTGAAAGAGCACAAGATTGGGCCAGCCTGATCCTGCTGGTAAAGAGGAACTGTGAGGCCCTGATACTGCTCTGCTCTGCTTCTCAGACATGGAATGGAAAAGAATCATGAATCTTTAGCTTCACCAAAAGCCTGCTTTGTCAGCCAGTCTAATTCCCACCTTCTTTGCAGCATCTCATTCAAGGAAGTTGCAGTCCAGCGTCTCATAATACTTGAAAAGCAATTTAAATCTTGATTTCACTCTTGAGAAAATGCCAATGAGGGATTACCTTCAATTCACAGAGCCAAATTTTCAAAGCCCATGTACAGTGCAGCGGGTAGAAGTGGTGGTTTGGGGGTGATTTAACTGCATTGCATTCACTGTGCACTTTATTTCTATTATTATTATGTCAGCTGCACCTCAGAGCATCAGGTATTAGATCCTGGAGGGTGGGAACCCTTGCCCTAGTGACTCTTTCAGGCCCCAGGAAAGAGGCCTTTCTTTGGTTCCTTGTCTGTTTTGTTCTCTTTCATGTTTCTTTTTCAATTTGGTGAAAATTCAGCTAGACTATTGCTTATTGATCCAGGAAAGCAAAGCCAGGTTCTTCTTTGTGGGTAGCAAAGGGACAGGCTCTTGACATTCATACAGTAGTATGTTTTTCCCACCAAATTTAATTCTTTCAACCAAGGTAGAGAGCAGGGAAGCGAGGACTGGCGGACGCAGGGCCATGGGCAGGTCGGTCCCCAGGCAGCTGTGGCCTTCTCCCCACTAATGGGATCAGTGTCGTGAGGCAGCGAGGCTCCATGAGAGCGGAACCAAGCCAGCACCCGTGGGGCTGCAACAAGAGGCAGAATCTTGCTGGGGTTTCATTTAAATGGATTCATTTTACAAATATTGGATTTTAACTCACTCAAGAAACAATGAAACACCAACTCTGGTTGTATGTATTAAATTATAACAGTGGTGAGGCAAATGAAGAGGTGCTTAGCAGATTTAAGTAAAGAGTTAATAGAACAGAAATTGGTAGCGTGAAATTAGCACCACATCCATCTAATCTAATGGTGCATTACCCTGCACCAAAATAGATAGTAGGCATAGAACTTATCTTTTTTGTGGCACTTGATGGCTAGAGGTCTTAAAGAACTTTTCAAATTACCCTTCAAAAGTAATTAAATATCTGCCTGGAAGTAGGGGGAGAAAGAAGAATCTATCTGTAAAATAAAATGCAAAGACTCTTGCGTTTCCTGTCCTTTCTAATGCTGGCAGGCTGTTTTTTCTCAGTTCCTACATGCATCTTTGTGGAGCTGACAGGTGACCCCTAGCACTGGGTTGGTCTTCCTTGGGACCACTGTCAGTTCCACCTTATCTGTGGATCTTGCCCACAAATCCTTCTAGAAGTGACTGCCTCTTCCAATCTACTGAAATCCTTAATGTGCATGCATGTGTGCTAAGTTGCTTCAGTTGTGTCTGACTCTTTGTGACTCTATGAACTGTAACCCGCCAGACTCCTCTGTCCAAGGGATTCTCCAAGAATACTGGAATGGGTTGCCATTGCCCTTCCCCAGGGGATCTTCCCGACTCAGATTGAACCAGCATCTCTTCCATCTCCTGCATTGGCAGGTGGGTTCTTTACCACTAGTGCCACCCGGGAAGCCTGAAATCCTTAGTAAATGGATGTACCTTGTGTTATTAATAGACAGCTCTGCAACCAGGTTTTTGTCTTTGGGGGAAATATGGGCCATATTTTATATGTCTTTCTTTTTTTCCTGTGACTCTCAGCACAGTATTTCATATATAGCTGGTGCCAGGAGGAATATTAAAAATATTTAAAAACTACTTTAAATGGGTACCAACTGATCAGAACATATATCTAACACCTAGTACAGCCAAGCCACCATAAACCCATTAAGCATCAGCCCTGTGGGGGCTGGAATTGTTCATTGGCCCACAGATAGATCTATGTTGTGACCAATTTCTTCTTCTGGAGCAGAGAATATCACCAGTATGACTAATATAATTGGAAAGTTATAGCATCTTTATTTTACAAATAGATAAAACATTTTAAACTAACTTCCTGGGTGATACTGAGGCTTGCAAATTGCATTTATGTTTTTCAAATAATGACAGTACAATGACATTAATAATGACAGTGCCATACATTTTTATGGTTCTTTATAAATTTTTAAAAGAATGTTCTCATCTGTGGTCGCATTTTATTTCTTGCAACTTTGAGATATGATGGGTATTTTCAAATTATAAAGAAGCTGATCATCAAAAAGATTATGCCTTGCATATTGCATCATGTAAATATTCACATGCATGCCCTAGGCACACATATGTACTTGAAGAGACTTACATGTAAAAGGAGATGCCTGTGTTTGGGAAGCACCTGTTTCAGAGAGATGAACAATCATGGTATTGTTTAAGAATGCATACAGTGCAATGCATTGAAAGTTTGGAGGATGAACAGAAACATTAGGGTTCATCTCACATGAATGAAGCTTCTCACCAGAAGTATTAGAACAGGAGTTTTGAGAAACTCAAAGAGTGAAGCAACTTCAGGACTTTGGGGTATATACTTATGGTGGTGGGTGCACAGTCAGTCATGTCTGACTGTTTGTGACCCCATGGACTGTAGCCCACCAGACTCCTCTGTCCATGGGATTCTCCATGAAAGAACACTGGAGTGAGTTGCCATTTCCTCCTCCAGGGTATCTTCCCGATCCAGGTATTGAACCTGCATCTCCTGTGGCTCCTGCATTACAGGTGGATTGTTTACTGCTGAGCCACTGGGGAAGCATATACTTATATAACTAGTTAAAACTTCTCAGTCTAGTACAGGGAGCCGTATCCTGAGATCCAATGATATACTTTCAAAAGGGTCTTTGAATACTCTGAAATTACATGGGGCACTTTATAGATGTGAACTTATCTGAGGAGTGAATTCAAAGCTTTCGTTGAGTTTTCAAAGACTCTGTCATCCAAAATAGTTTAATAATCTCTGCTTCAGGGAGTTTCAGTTATTTATCTTAAATGATAAATTATTGTTGTTGTTTAGTCACTAAGTCATGTCTGACTCTTGTGACCCCATGGATTATAGTCCTCCAGGCTTCTCTATCCATGAGATTTCCTAGGCAAGAATACTGGAGTGGCTAGCCATTTCCTTTTCTGGGGAATCTTTCTGATCCAGGAATTGAACCCCAACCTTCTGCATTAGCAGGTGGATTATTTACCATTGAGCCAGCAGGAAAGCCCAAAAGATAGAGTAGCATAAATTATGGTTTAGGATTAACACAAATAACTTGCAAACTTATAATGATGTAGTCTAAGTTGTTTATTAATGTATATACTCTCATGACTTTATATATTATAATATATTAATATATTATATTATATCTTAGTATAGTATTATCTAAGTCATCTTTTCTATATTGCTTTGCTATTTCTATTGTCTGCTTCCTCAATCTCCTTTCCTGAAAGCCTTAATTTTACAATCTTCTGCACCTCTAGGCAATTTCCTCTTATTTCTTGGGGTATACAAAGAGCGTGAATGACCCCAGGCTCTAGAGAAGGACTGTAGGTTTCTACCACAAGTATCTTCCTGAATATGTGCCATCACTCAGACCCTCAGATTCTCACCTGGCCTTTTCTATTCGTATTATGTCCAAGAGTATAATGGTTTGCACATTTCTTTCTATATTACCCAATCCATTAATTTTCTGATCAAGAGTAACTGCTATCAAATGATTGCCTTGTTGGTGACAGTAACATATTGATTGGCTTAGCTTTCAAGGGGGAAGTAATAGAGGTTAATGGCCCACATTTGATTATGCCTTGTTAATAGGTGAGGCTGTGGGGGATTGTGGAAAGGACTGGAAATCAGGGCCTCTGGATTTCCTGCATGATGCATGATGCCCTCTGCCTAACGCGTAACCTCTTATCATCTCTGGAATGGCCTCAGTTGTAAAAGGTCCTTTCTGATATACCATCATACAATTCCTTAATAGGCCACCTAAGCAGACACAATCATTTTGGAGAGAGCTCCAACAATCAGAGATACTTTAGCATTTCCAAAATGCTTGCCTCATCTATTGCTTAATCAGTGGTTTGTAAGAAATCATGGTGATTATTGAAGGACAGGGCACCATTTTTACAGCTTCCATTAAGGAGTGAAGCCAGGCTGTGGCCGGGCTGGCTCAATAAATCATTTGTATTGGGAATATATTTGTCAGTTTTTCTGCAGATTGTGTAATTATTGCATCGTTTTATTTCCAGTGCTCATAAGTGGGGATTAAAGCTGACATTTGGTAATTGAAACAGTGTTCTCCCTTTCACAGCATAGTTAGCAGGAATTGTTAAGAACTTTATTTCTCTCTAAAGGGTTTTCTCTTTGTGGCTGCCTCTGAGTTCCTAGGGTTTCATACATTTTGCACTGGGTAGGCTTGCCAAGACATCAAGGACCACCACCAACAGCTGCTACAAGTTTAAACTCTTTAGAAGAAGGAACAGATTGCAGTTTGCTCCTGGGGGGTTGTTGGGTTTAAATTTCTGAAATATTAAGAGACACCTAGTATAAGAATTTTGAGCACTTTAACTTTTGCCTTTATTTATTTTTTATTGAAATATAGTTGACTTACAGCATTGTGTTAATTTCTGCTGTATAGTAAAGTGATTCAGTTACCCATATACATACATTCTTTTTTTATATTCATAAAATTTGAACATTTTAAATGAGTAGAGTTTTTCCTCCTTCAGGTCTGAGAGGAAAGGGTTCTCTTCCTTCTATGATCCTTCTTGCTCACCATCCAGCCTCCCAGCACACTCAAGACCAGAGGATCCCCGAGCTGTGTGCCAGACCCTGTCACTGTTTGTCACAATGACCCTACTGCTGCTGCTGGGTCACTTCAGTCGTGTCCGACTCTGTGCGACCCCACAGACGGCAGCCCACCAGGCTCCCCCGTCCCTGGTTTTATCCAGGCAAGAACACTGGAGTGGGTTGCCAAGACCCTAAGGGGTTGTCAAAATAAGAGTCTGCAGTTTATCTGAGTGTCAGCTGATTGACTCCAAATCAGGAATCTGCCTTCCCCTCTGACACCCAATTGCTTCACACGTTTCCATCACTTTCAGAGGAATTTCTTTTCTCATTATTGTTAATACTTTTCTACCTATAATGACATTTGAATTGACAGCTTTTCCCAGTGCCCCTTCATCTCACCCTAATCACAAACACACACATACACACACACAAGGACACATGCACAATCCCTCACACACAGATAAAAGTACAGATACATGTGCACACAAAATATCAGAGGCTCTGTTGCATGCATATACATGCACATGCACTCACGTTCATACATGTTGCAAGTGAAACCCCCAGCGTCTCCATGGTGCAGTTTCCTGAGACTACTGTTTTCCCTGGCCCTGGACTCTGGCTCCAAATGCTCTAAGCTGCCGACTAGCATCCCTGCCTCTTTCTTCCTGAACAGCACAGCCAGCTTTCTGCATCTTCTGCCTTCTGCTAAGGAAGAAGGTGTGGGGTGAGAGGTTGCAATGAAAGGCTCTGACTGCATACGTGTGGAAGTTTTTTGTCAGATAGATGGTTGGGATCCCGGGCAAGTTTGACTCTGGGGCCAGGTAGCGGAGTCCTGTGCTGCTGCTGGGCTGACATCGGGGCATAAAATATTCCCCTTCAGAACTCTAGGAATAGGACTACCCCAGCAACCTGAGGTGGGGTGCAGGCCTAGGGAAATATGGGAAAGGACCCTTGGCTGTTCTTTCCTTTTAAATTAATTTTTATGGGAATATAGTTTCTTCCAATGTTGTGTTTCTGCTGTACAGCAAAGTGAATCAGCTATATGTATACAATAGCTCCTCTTTTTGGATTTCCTTTCCATTTAGGTCTGGGGCTTCCCAGGTGGCTGGCTCAGTGGTAAAGAATCCACCTGCCAATGTAGGAGACGCAGGAGGCTCAGGTTTGATCCCTGGGTCGGGAGGATGTTCTTGCCTGCAAAATCCCACAGGCAGAGGAGCCTGGCAGGCTACAGTCCATGGGGTCACAAAGGAGTCAGACACAACTTAGCAACTAAACAACAACAGAAGCATCCCATTTCAGTCACCACAGAGCATTGAGTAGGGTTCCCTGTGCTGTACATGGGTTTTCATTCAGTTCAGTTCAGTTGCTCAGTCATGTCCAACTCTTTGTGACCCCATGGACTGCAGCACGCCAGGCCTCCCTGGCCATCACCAACTCCCAGAGTTTACTCAAACTCATGTCCATTGAGTCAGTGATGCCATCCAACAATCTTATCCTCTGTCATCCCCTTCTCCTCCCGCCTTCAATCTTTTCCAGCATCAGGGTCTTTTCCAATGAGTCAGCTCTTTGTATCAGGTGGCCAAAGTATTGGAGTTCCAGCTTCAACATCAGTCCTTCCAATGAGAATTCAGGACTGATTTCCTTTAGGATTGACTCGTTGGATCTCCTTGCAGTCCAAGAGACTCTCAAGAGTCTTCTCTAACACCACAGTTCAAAAGCATCAATTCTTTGGTGCTCAGCTTTCTTTATAGTCCAACTCTCACATCCATACATGACCACTGGAAAAACCATAGCCTTAACTAGACAGACCTTTGTTGGCAAAGTAATATCTCTGCTTTTTAATATGCTGTCTAGGTTGGTCATAACTTTCCTTCCAAGGAGTAAGCGTTTTTTAATTTCATGGCTACAGTTACCATCTGCAGTGATTTTGGAGCCCCCAAAAATAAAGTCTGCCACTGTTTCCCCTGTTTCTCCATCTATTTGCCATGAAGTGATGGGACCAGATGCCACGGTCTTTGTTTTCTAAATGTTGAACTTTAAGCCAACTTTTTCACTCTTCTCTTTCACTTTCAAGAGGCTCTTTAGTTCTTCTTCGCTTTCTTCCATAAGGGTGGTGTTATCTGAATATCTGAGGTTATTGAGATTTCTCCCAGCAATCTGGATTCCAGCTTGTGTTTCCTCTAGCCCAGCGCTTCTCATGATGTACTCTGCATATAAGTTGAATAAGCAGGGTGACAATATACGCCTTGATGTACTCCTTTTCCTATTAGGAATCAGTCTGTTGTTCCATGTCCAGTTCTAACTGTCGCTTCTTGACCTGCATACAGATTTCTCAAGAGGCATGTCAGGTGGTCTGGTATTCCCATCTCTTTCAGAATTTTCCAGTTTCTTGTGATCCACACAGTCAAAGGCTTTGGCATAGTCAATAAAGCAGAAATAGATGTTTTTCTGAAGCTCTGTTGCTTTTTCAATGATCCAGTGGATGTTGGCGATTTGATCTCTGGTTCCTCTGCTGTTTCTAAAACCAGCTTGAACATCTGGAAGTTCACAGTTCATGTATTATTGAAGCCTGGCTTGGAGAATTTTGATCATTACTTTATTAGCGTGTGAGATGAGTGCAGTTGTGCGGTAGTTTGAGCATTCTTTGGCATTGCCTTTCTTTGGGATTGGAATGAAAACTGACCTTTTCCAGTCCTGTGGCCAGGTTTTCATTAATTATCTCTTTTATGCATAGTAGTGTATATATGCCGATCCCATTCTTGCTTGACCCCTGCCTCTCCCAAGGTGCTCCATGTTGACTCAGCAGTAGTAATACAAGATTCATAATAGTGTGGTTTTAGAGGCAAACACTTCTCCCATTGGATGACTGATGTCAGAAATTCCCTTTGAAATGAACAAAGTCTATGCCTTCTTCAAAGTTTAAAGATAAGGAGCTCATGGGTGTTCACAGAGAGCTGACCAAGTAGCTCTCACATACATGGACAAGCACTGTGGTGTGAGCTCAGAGCAGCGGACTAGGGCTGGGAGAACAGGATCATCTCTGGTGTCCTTGGCCAAGCCGCCACCTCTCTTTCTGTTTTACTTTTCCCATCCATCAAAAAATGAAAAGGTTGGCTTAGAAAATCTCCAAACTCTTTCATCACTAACTTCCAGTTATGTGTATTATGATAAATTGACTGAAGCGTTGTCATATTTTAATGGGGATGGGGTAACATGAGGATACAAGGGAACCAGCATCTAAAATGGACCCAAATAAAGTAGGGACATCAGCCCTAAAGTCAGGCCTCCTCACTTCAAACTGGAAAATCAAAGCGAGCCTGTTTGAAAATCTCATCAAGGGTCTGCTGGTGCATTAGACTAGGCACTGTGAGAATTGCAGGCAGTTATGTAAAGCACTCTACATGAGTTGAGGAGCAGGGTATGTATTCAGCAAAGAAGCCTTGAAGAGATATGTTGAGGCATTTGAAACAGACAAATGTACACATAGTTCCTCCATCAAAGGTTTAGCACTGGGGAGATGCGTGGCAATTTTAAATGTAGAAGCGGAAGATTCCAGAGATGCCACTGGAAAAGAAACTTTTCATCCCCTTGTACCAGTTGTTACTGTTGTTGCTTGATTGCTCCGTCGTGTCCCACTCTCTTTCAACCCCATGGACTGTAGCCTGCCAGGCTCCTCTGTCCCTGGAATTCTCCAGGCAAGAATACTGGAGTGGGTTGCCGTTTCCTCCTCCAGGGTATCTTCTCAGCACAGGAACTGAACCTGCATCTCCTGTGTCTCCTGCCTTGGCAGGCGGATTCTTTACCACTGAGCCACCAGGAAAGTCTGTACCAGAACACCACATAATCATGGGTTATCTGCCTAGAGCATTTGGTCCTGGAATTATAACTATTATCCTCCTCTAGAGGGTCCTTGTTGTTTTCCTGTCTTGCAGTTTCTTTTCACTATGTTGATCCCACAACTGTGTATGAGTTAGAATACCTCATTTATCATATTCATCCATATGGTTGTTTATACAGATATCAACCTGCCTTACCGTATAAGATATAAGGAAAGTAGTCAGATACATGAAAATGAAGATACAAAAGTAAATCTGGAGCCCTTGAAAGAAAAACATGAATGAACAGAGGTAAAATGTCTGGCCTTGCACTGAAGAAATTCTCCATTTCTGATACAGAACGCTGGAATTCCAGCAAGGAATTCTTTCTAAGTGAACATTCCATATTACAAACCTTTCATTTGAATGACTGTAAATGGAAACTTTGAGTGAGCTGTGAAGTCTGTTAAAATGTGTTTTGAGTTTGTATAGTCAAAGCTATTGTTTTTCCAGTAGTCGTGTGGATGTGAGAGTTGAACCATAAGGAAGGCTGGGTGCCCTAGAATTGATGCTTTTGAACTGTGGTGCAGGAGAAGACTCTTGAGAGTCCTGTGGACAGCAAGGAGATCAAACTAGTCAATCCTAAAGGAAATCATCCCTGAATATTCATTGGAAGGACTGATGCTGAAGCTGAAGCACCAATACTTTGGCCACCTGATGCAAAAAGCCGACTCATTAGAAAAGACTCTGGTGCTGGGAAATATTGAATTCAGGAGGAAAAGGGGATGACAGAGGATGAGATGGTTGAATGGCTTCACTGACTCAATGAACATGAGTCTGAGCAAACTCTAGGAGGTGGCGAAGGACAAGGAAGCCTGGTGTGCTATAGTCCATGGGTTACAAGTTTTTCAAATAGGTATATATGGTAGCCAGGCAGAGGGACTGGAAAAGAGACTTGTTGCCTGCTCCTGATCACATATGTTATTTTTGATGAGAAACTATTAATAAAAGAGTTAAATTTGCTAAAAGTACACTATACGATGTTAATGACCCACACACGATGCTAAACAGATCTGCCTTAAAGAAAATTCAAAAGGAAAGATTCATGTTCAGTATTGTCTGTAAACTCAGAACGTGGGTTTATATTTGCAGCATGATATAAGTGAACCAGACTCTCCTCGACATGCAGTTTTTATCTAATGAAAATTTTACTGCGACTATTGATAATTGGCAGGATTTCTTCCAGAAAAGGTAGATTAAGAATGGCATTTGTCCTTAAGTGCATTAATAAAACCACATTTTGAAATTAAGACAAAAAAGAATTGCAAACAGGCACGACTCCTGCCTAGTGGGGTATCACAAGCTGTGTGACCCTGGAAAATCTACTTAACCTCTCTGAGCTTCAAATGTTTCATCTCTAAGTTAAGGATAATAATTCCTACTTGGGAGGTTGTATGAGCCAGAGTTTGCAAGAGCATCAGCAAGAGAACAGGGTATACAGCAGGCTCTGTTTGGATGGTCTCACAGAGATGTATTGTGGCCCAGACACTTGACCTAGCAAGTTCCATAGAGCAGAGAAGAACATGAATACATAACATTTAGCTCTTTGGCGTTTGGAAAGCACATTGCTTTTAAATCTGCCTGCTTGCAGGAGGTTTTCTAAAGGTCAGCTACATGTGGCTTGTTAAGGAAGATGACTGAATCATCTGGCAGTTTGAGAAGAAAAAGACAGATGGATTTCAACAGCGTCCTCCGGCACGATTGACATTTTCTTTTACAAATCAAGATGGGGTTGTGGAGTTGCTCATGTGGTTCTCCAAAGGAGACCGTGGTGGTGCTGGGCTGCGGCTCCGGTGGCTTGTTCCTTGTTTAGCCCAGTGAGTATCCTTGTTCCTGTCACTCTCAGTTACTGAAGGATCCATCGTGCCCGAGACTCACAAGGGGGCTTCATTTCCACTTCCTGAGGAGGAGTGGCAGGGGGCAGATAACTTCATGAGGTGAGCAAATTGAATTGATTACCATCTGCAGACAGGGTGAACGCTTTGATCCTAATCATGCTGGCAGGACCTCCAGGCTGTCTGATTCACTTAGACAAGAGCCCTGAGAGAATGGGCAGGGTAAGAAGCCCATATGCTCACCTGGCAGTCTAGTGCCATCTCAATTGAGCAGATCTTCAGAAACATGGAGAGCATCTTTACTACTAATGACCACCCACCCCCCACCCCCGCCCCTACAGATGTCATAACAAGACTCTGAAGACAAGAGATATGCCATGATCTATTTTCATGTACTCACGTCTGTGGCTTTCTGATATTGACTGATGTGTTAATTGGTACGTGTCTTCCTTTTTGTCCTCTTTCTGCAGGTAACAGGCTCAGTTCATCATTGATTCAGGAGGGCTACCTGGTGGGGTAGAAGGTAGTGGCCTGTTGGTTATTCTGTCTTTGGTTTCTCAAAAGCTGAATTGCTCAGGAGAACTGATATAGTTTGCTGAGGAGGTGGAAGGAAAGGAGAAGTGATTTTATTTTTATTTATTTATTATTATAATTTAGTTTATTTATTATTGGAGTATAATTGCTTTACAATGTTGTGTTAGTTTGTTTTATGACAAAGTGAATCAGCTATATGTATACATATATCTCCTCCCTCTTGAGCCTCCACCCCACCCCTCTAGGTCATCACAGAGTACTGAGCTGAGCTCCCTGTGCTATACAGCAGCTTCCCACTAATTATATATTCACACATAGTGGTGGATATATGTCAATCCTACTCTCCCAGTTTGTTCCACCCTCCCTTTCCCTTTCTGTGTGCACATATCCATTCTGTACACCTGCATCTCTATTCTTGCCCTGCAGATAGATTCATCTGTACCATTTTTCTAGATTCCATAAATATGCAATAATATACATTTGTTTTTCTCTTTCTGACTTACTTCACTTTGTATGATAGACTCTAGGTCTGTCCACATCACTACAAGGGATCCAATTTTGTTCCTTTTTATGGCTGGGTAATATTCCACTGGAGAAATGATTTTAGAGAATTGTAGAGAAGCAAGAGAGATCAGAAGACTCTCTCCACTTGTCCCCACCCCACCCTGCCCTCTACTAGACTGGGACATGAGGGAGAGAGATCTCTTAGAAGCACTGAGATAATTTACTTATTGATCTTATTTTATTCTATGCATTTATAGATTTATCACTACTGGTGCCCACTTCTGAGTGTCCTCTTCATTCTTTCCATCCCCAAATCAGTGCCTTTGGCTCTTCTCAAGAGCTCAAATATTGTCTGGTTCCTCTGTTTCTGGAGGATGGTGGTTTTATGAAATATCTGAAGCTTCTCATATTGCAAAGAAAAAGTGCAAATTTTCTAGAATGACCGTGGAGTCTGTATCATTTAGCACTGAGCACCATTGGAGAGATTAGAACTGCAGGCACACTTTTAAGATAGGATTTTACTACGCAGTGGAATGAAAAAACAGAAGTGTACAGTGTTTCCTGTGGACTCCAGCATTTCAATGTTATTATACTTTTATTGAATATTCAATAAAAGAATATGACACCCTTTCAAATCGTGTTCTTGTAACCTACTGCTATGAAGTCAAATGGAGACAGAGAGCAGATCTGTGTTCTTAGTACAGGTGGTGTTCAGCTGATCTTTAGACTTACATTTTTCCAGTATTGAACATATTTTAAAACCTCAGCATTCAAACCCTCAGTTTCTCATGGCTCAATTCATGTCACTTGCATGTTGCATTGCATTCAACAGTTCAGAATTTTTGTTTGAGAATTTTTGGACTTCAGTTTGTGCTATTGTTAGCCAGTAATAGTATTGTTTCCTTCATTCATTCTACACAAATTTATTGAGTGCCTACTCATTGGCAGACATTGCATTAGGCTCAGAGGAATAAGACATACTGTCTTCCTTGTCAGTGATTTTGCAGTTGACCAGGCGAGACAAACTCAGCTAATGCTATCCTTATGATCCCTTTTAAGCATTATTGCAGCGTAAGGCAGAGGGTGATACAGTGGGCATCCAATCCAGGCTGTGGGGGGTCAGGGTGGGGCAGGGAAGGCTTCCCTAGCAGAAGAGTAAGGGAGGGGCAAAGAGGGCAAGCAGCAGCAGCATGTCCAGTGATAGGTACCCATCAACTCAATGTGCCTGTTTGAGTCAGGAACAATTTCAGGTTTCAAAACACAAACCAGGGGGATTCCCTGGTGGCTTGGTGGTAGAGTCCTTCTTCCAATGCAGGAGACACGGGTTAGATCCCTGCTATGGGAAGATCCCATGGAGAAAGAAATGGCACCCACTCCAGTATTCTTGCCTGGGAAATCCCATGGACAGAGGAGCCTGGCAGGCTATAGTCCATGGGGTCCCAAGAGTTAGACATTAGACATGACTCAGCAACTAGACTACCACCACCATCCTGGTACTAGCCTCACCCACGTTTATAATCTAGACTATCAGTTAAACCATGCTCATTTCACATGAAACAAGTGAAAGTATTTTTTTTTTTTTAATTGCAGATATTTCCCCATCAGTCCTGTGGTTACGATTCCATGCTTCCACTGCAGGGGGCGTGGGTTTTATCCCTGGTCAGGGAACTAGGATCCTGCCTGCCTGCATAGTGTGGCCAGAAGCAAAAATGCAACAATTAATATTTTTGCATCATGGTTACTTTGTCCTGTCTTCCTGGAAAATTGCAGTACTTGGCTCCAGGCCAGTGCCTCCAGGGGAATCCAGGTTTCAGAGTCTGTACCCTCTTCTGCCCCTTCCCCTGGGTGCCCTGTTAAGCTGCTGGAACTGTTAAGTTATTCTTGCCCCTTGCCTCTAGTCCTCCACAAGCCTGAAGTTGTCTTTGATTTTATGAGAGGATAGCTCTTTCTTGGACGGTCCAGTTCTCTAAAATAAGAATCATGTCAATGGAGTATTTTAAAAACAATGGAGGTGACAGAAAGCTCAACAAGTTTACTGGATTTGGCAATTAGGAGGCCATTGGTGACTTGGCGTAAGCAGAGAAGCCAGACTGAGGTGGGTTGAGGAGTGAATGAGAGCTATGGAAATGGAGAACATGAGTGGGGTCTTCTTAGTCAGAACTTGGCTTGATAGAGGTGAGTGGAAGCAGGTAGATGGTGAGTGCAGGGTCAAGTTGAGATGCAGAGAAAACCGGTAGAGACATTTCCCATGCTACCTATTGGAACTTTTCACCCTCCTAATCCCGAAAGTCACGGAAAAAAGATCCTCATGTATTTCAATCCCCACCCCACACCGTGCCAATATCCCTTGTTTCCTAAACAGAAAAACTTTCATACCCTCTGCCTGTCATTGACATCCAGAAAGAGAATGCAGTTCATTTTTTTTTTTCCTTTCAAATCATTAAGAACAACACTTTGGGAAAATTCTTGTCATTGCCAGCTTGCCGAAGAAACAGGCTGTTGTTCTGCAAATGGGGCCCGTGTTATTACATGCATTTATTCTGTCTGCTCACCCAGATACCCCGGGATGCTTGTTTCCATAAAACCTGCCTGTCATCTCTTATGGGACCTTCACACATCAGTGACACCGATTACCTCGCGTCACAGCCCATCAGTTGGCTTATCTCCAGAAGAATGTGAAATTGCCTAACAAGCCTGCAAATGTGAAGGGCTCCCATTTGGCTTAATCACACATGATGTTGGCCTGTCGCATCTGTCCCCATACTGAAGCTGCGCCTCCCATTTCTTAGAAAATACAGTTTCCAGAGCCCTGGCTTGGCTCTCCTGATTGTGTGAAGTTTGAATCCCTAGTTCCCAATTCTGGGGTGAATTTCATTCTGGAAGTACCCTCTGTGCCCTTCTCCCCACCTTATAATTTTCCCATTATCTCATTCCTTAAAATTGATCTTGACAATCTGGCAACCTGGCAAAATTATTATTTTTTTATTAGAATATAACTGTTTTATAATGTTGCATTGGTTTCTGCTGTACAACAACATGAATCAGCTATATGTGTATGTATATTCTCTCCTTCTTGAACCTACCTCCCACCGCCCCGCCCACCACCATTCTAACAGTCGAGGTCATCACAGAGCGCCAAGCTGAGCTCCCTATGGTATACAGTAGCTTCTTGCTAAGCTGTCTGCTTTACACATGCTGGTGTATATATGTCTGGGCTACTCTCTCAGTTCATACCCTCCTTCCTTCTCTTACCATGTCCACAAGTCCATTTTCTATGTCTGTGCCTCTTTTTCTGCCCTGAAAATAAAATTCATCAGTATCATTTTTCTAGATTCCATATATATATATATATATATATATATATGAGTGATGATATTTGTTTTTGTCTTTCTGACTTACTTCACTCTGTATGACAGGCTCTAGGTTTATCCACATCACTTCAACTGATTCAATTTCATTCCTATTTATGGCTGCGTGCTAAAGCTGAAACTCCAGTACTTTGGCCACCTCATGTGAAGAGTTGACTCATTGGAAAAGACTCTGATGCTGGGAGGGATTGGGGGCAAGAGGAGAAGGGGACGACAGAGGATGAGATGGCTGGATGGCATCACTGACTCGATGGACGTGAGTCTGGATGAACTCCGGGAGTTGGTGATGGACAGGGAGGCCTGGCATGCTGCGATTCACGGGGTCGCAAAGAGTTGGACACGACTGAGTGACTGAACTGAACTGAACTGAATATTCCATTGTATATATGTACCACAGAGAACTACCATATGACTCAGAAATCCTACTACTGGACATATACCCTGAGAAGACAACAATTCAAAAAGGCACATGTACCTCAATGTTCACTGCAGCACTATTTACGAGAGCCAGGATGTGGAGTCAACCTAATTGTCCTTCAGCAGATAAGTAGGTAAAGAAAATGTAGAAAAATCATTTTCAGCATTTTTGGGCTTTTTAACTGTGTTTGAAGTGAGTGGTAGCCTTGGAGCCTTACTTGGGGCTAAGGCACACATTCAAGTATATGCATCCAGCACATTTTGCCAGTTTGGGAGGATGTATACTTCCTTGTTTCCTTTGTACTCCCACCCTCCTTTGCAAGAATTTCCTACCAGTTTTTTTTTTTTTTTTTTTGAGACTATGGAATGTTTTATTAACCAAAAACATACTTATGTTTTGAGTGTTGTCTTCTTTCTCTTAAGGATTGTTAAAGGTAATTGACAACATCATAGTGTATAGTAAACACTCACAGAATACTTGTGAAATCTGCCAGGGTCTTCTAATTGGATTGGCCAAAAAGTTTGTTTTTCCAGAAGATGTTATGGAAAAATTTGAATGAACTTTTTGGCCAACTCAATATAATCCACTAGCTGTCAGCAGACGTGATTGTGGTCAAAACTGCCCCCATCAGAAAAGGTGCATCTTTCATATTCTATGAAGTGAAAGATACTGTGGTGGATGCAAAGATGAGTAAAGTGATGGTCCCGCTGTCAACAAGGCAGAGGGCCATACACTATATCAGAGGTGCATGTATTACATAAAGGATTGGGGAACTGGGGACACAGTGTCATGAAGGAGGCCAACAATGTGATTATATTTTTAAAGAAGGAGACAAACATGCTGAGGATGTCAGTGCTTTGTTCTGTGGTCCAGAGGTTTTGGGAGCAGCTACTTGCTTATAGATGTTGTGTCAACGACATTTAGAAATTTTCCAAATTCCTGATTCTCTGGCATTTGTGACCTTACTGGCTGGGGAAAGACTGCTGCTCTGAGGGGGTAGTCAATTCTTAGAGGCAGTAAAAGGCTCAGCCCCCAGGAGGGAGCATCCTTTTGATTTGCAAACTAATCCAGAACCTTCACTCTGAACAACCTCCTCTCTCTGCTTCTGAACTCTAGGAGGCAGTTTCCTCTGTCCTAATCAGCCAGAACCAGGTACCAGGCACCAGGCACCTAGAGACCACCTCAATAACTCAGAGCCCACTGAATACTTCAGAGAGCCAATCCTAAGCTGTTTTTTGTGGAAAACACAATAAATGCTCTAGGCCATGCTTTCCACTCACCTCTTCGGGCTCTTGATCAAATCTGGTGTTCCCCCATGCAGCCCTGCATGCCCCGTCCACTCTAGAAATGTAGTAATAAAATAGAATCTCTACATTAAACTTCTTTCAATGCATTAGCCTCCCTGTGTTGTCATTCAGTCACCTTTATAAATGAAAGTCCTGCAGTTGCATTTTGAGACAGAAGTGGGTTCTCAGATGGAGCATGACCTGGTATGAAGAAGAGATCCTGGGTCTCAGGCCATCTACTTCTTAGAGCTTATAGGCAATGGGGGTGAGTCATTCCCTTTGTCATTAAATTCTTTATGAAAACATGATTCTAGCAGTGGCATAGTATTATAACCTATATTTATATCATACATTTAATTAACCTAATTAATATAAAATAATGTTGTTTTCATTTTTTCACTCTTACATATTTCTGTAATAAGGGGCTTCCCTGGTGGAGCACCAAAGAATTGATGCTTTTGAACTGTGGTGTTGGAGAAGACTCTTGAGAGTCCCTTGGACTGCAAGGAGATCCAACCAGTCCATCCTAAAGGAGATCAGTCCTGGGTGTTCATTGAAAGGACTGATGCTGAAGCTGAAACTCCAATACTTGGGCCACCTCATGCAAGGAATTGAATCACTGGAAAAGACCCTGATGCTGGGAGGGATTGGGGGCAGGAGGAGAAGGGGATGACAGAGGATGAGATGGCTGGATGGCATCACCAACTCGATGGACATGAATTTGAGTGAACTCCAGTTGGTGATGGACAGGGAGGCCTGGTGTGCTGTGATTCATGGGGTTGCAAGGAGTCAGACACGACTGAGCCACTGAACTGAAACTGAACTGAACTGGTAGCTTAGATGTAAAGACTCAGCCTGCAATGCAGGAGACCTGGGTTCAATCCTTGGGTTGGAAAGATCCCATGGAAAAGGAAATGGCAACCTACTCCAGTATTATTGCCAGGAAATTCCATGGACAGAGGAGCCTGACAGCATACTGTCCATGGGGTCACAAAGAGCAGGACATGACTGAGCAACTAACACACAAGCATACTTTTAGATTAAATGTGAACATTCTTGTTTCTTTAAGAAAATTTAAAGATAAATGACCAAACTCTAAGAGACATTTTTGTGGAGATGGGATGAGTTGAAAAGAGATATGTTCCCTGAAAAATTCTGAAGGCGTGGTCTATTTTTGTTTCTGAGCCTTATTTTAAAATAAGATTTAAAATCATGGTTTCTTAGGTAAGATAAACAATTTTCACACTTCTCAACCCTCAACTCCCTCTGCCTATATATCATTGCCAGTGGACAGTTTTCAAACTCACACATGTTTTCATCTTTAAAGTTAATTTATGCAGTACATGGCCACTTCCCACATGTTAATAAACACAGACAGTAAAATTGTTAGGCAGTGATTTCAACATTGTTTCCACAGTTCAAGTGCTTCAGAGTGCCTGTTACTGCTCTTTGTCCTAACTGAGTAAGACACCATCCCAGACCTCACGGACTGGGCTGCTGGCTGCCAACACTGTTCAGTGGGCAGAGAAGAGATGACAACAGCAGTCAGAACCCTGGAAACATGAAGAATTAAAATGAGGTCCGAAATGTGACTATCAGTTGACAGCAGATTTTTTTTGCAAGTGGAGACATTAGAACTTCTTGTATCCAGGAACAAAGGTATTTTACCTATACCCCTAGGTTCTGTGCCGAGAAGAGTGATACACACTGCTGTCCTTTTGAGAGTGTCTTTGTTATGTGCAAACACCTGCAACCACGTTTTCTTGATACTCCTCAATGACAGCAAGTCTTTACTTTTTTATGGGTGGACTTGCTGATTAACAAATTCCATTTGTCACTCAGGCCCCAATCTGAAGTTGTTCCGAGAGTTCTTCAAGACAGCTTTCCTCTGTAACTTATATGCTGTTGTATCTTTTAAGAAATTATTTTTTAATTTATTTGTTTGTGGCTGTACTGGGTTTTCCTTGCTGCAGGAGGGCTTTCTCTAGTTGCTGCAAGTAGGGGCCCCTCTCTAGTCGCGGTGCATGGCCTTCTTATTAAGTGGCTTCTCTTGTTGTAGAGCATGGCCTCTAGGGCATAAGGGCCTCAGTAGGTGTGATGCACGGGTTTAGTTGCTCTGTGGCATGTGGTATCCTCCCAAACCAGGGATAGAACTGGTGTCCCCTGCATTGGCAGGCAGATTCTTAACCACTGTACCACCAGGGAAGTCCCATAAACTGGTTTTAAAAACAGTTCTCAAAGACAAGTTTCCCAAAATCTCTTGAGCAATAGCAGAATGTCTGGCCTGGACCTTTGGACTCCCACAAGGATTCTCATATGTAACATTTTTTGGACAGACATATGCACATGTACATACAATGATATGGGCCAAAGGGTCAACAAAGTGGATTGAGTGTCTGCTAAGGAACTGCCTAACTCTTGGGGTCAGTCTTTCCTTCTGTTGGTAATCTGATTAGTCAGAGAAAGTGTGGAAAGTGGTAAGGCCATGTTTATACCACCTACCGTTCATATTTGCCTCTGTAGTTAGAGCAAGAGGACAGCTCCCCTGTGATAAGTAGCCCAAATGGAAAAATCCAGTGGGAATCACTTCTGGATGTTAGTAGAAACTGGGGGTGATTGACAGAAGCTATGAATGCTATTTTCAGTTTCAGATCATTGTCTTAGTGAAATGGCTAAAATTAACTTTCTTAAGTATCACAGGAGCCAAGCTTCCCCCAGAGGAAAAGGCTGTGGGGGAAATGGTATGCACTCCATCTGAGATACCTGGGCTTGGCATGAGCAAAGCTCTTGGGGAGATCCGTGAAGTCTTCCTGACTAGTCAGCCCAGAAGCTACTCACTGTGCTGTCATCTAAAAGAGTGGGTTTCATCCTCAAGGCACAGCTAGGGAATTAACCTGTCTTGCCTACCTCATGGGGTTATTGTGTCATAGATGTAGTACAGATAAAAGACCTTTAAAGTTGTTTTATGGCTTCCTAGATGACACAGTGGTAAAGAGTAAGTCTGACAATGAGGAGATGCAAGAGACATGGGTTTGATCCCTGGGTTGAGAAGATCCCCTGAAGGAGGAAATGACAACCCACTCCAGTATTCTTGCCTGGAAATTCCATGGACAGAGGAGCCTGGCAGGCTACAGTCCATGAGGTCACAAAGAGTGGGAACAATTATGCATGCACATCACAAAATTGTTTATTTATATTCTCATTACTAGGCCTTGAGCTATCTAACAATATTAAGGGCATTATAGGGAAAGTGGCGGAGAAGGCAATGGTACCCCACTCCAGTACTCTTGCCTGGAAAATCCCATGGGCAGAGGAGCCTGGTAGGCTGCAGTCCATGGGGTTGCTAAAAGTTGGACACGACTGAGCGACTTCACTTTCACTTTTCACTTTCCTGCATTGGAAAAGGAAATGGCAACCCACTCCAGTGTTTTTGCTTGGAGAATCCCAGGGACGGGGGAGCCTGGTGGGCTGCCGCCTATGGGGTCGCACAGAATCGGACACGACTGAAGTGACTTAGCAGCAGCAGGGGAAGTAGACGACTAGGATGTTAAAAGTCCATCTGAGATTCTAGAAAAGGTGCTAATTACTTACAAAAGTCACAGCAAAGGTGGTTTGAGAGATGGATGATAGTGGCATGGCAGCAGGTGTTATAGAGAAAATTCATTTCAAAGACATGAAACCCAACGCTCAAGCCTTCCGTTTCCCCTGACCACTCACTCTCATGCTGGCTTTGGATTTAAGGTTGTGACTGGAGAATGGGGTGAGAGCACCTTCCCTCCAGGAATCTCCACTTGTGCCCCTGGGGCCACTGGGCCAGCATGTGACTTTTCTGTTTGTACTCTTCCATGGTTGACTGTAAGGCAGATTGAATTGGAAGAATTTTATGGTTCAGGGAAGAGCATAATGAAAGTGGAATTACTCATTCATAACACAAATAAACATTGAGCCCTTATTACAAAACATAAGGCTAAAATTTGGTATCACAGAGGGGAGCATGAAATGGGCAAGAAAATCAATGTAGAGAGAAACGAAGCTCTTTGGAATGAAGAGATGGAGGACACAGGTTGGGCAATGGAAGTAGATGTGAGATATTCTCTCAAACTATCCAGACCCTTCCACTGCTGCCCTCTAGGGTAAGCTACCATCGTCTACTGCCTGGGCTATGAGCCTCCTCACTGAGCCACTAACAGATGCTCTGGTCTGCTTTCTAATCTGTTCTCCTCCCTTCAACCATCTTTAAAGACTCAAGACTGATCATGATACCTTCCTGCCTATAACCCTTTGGGGCTTCCCACTGCTCCTAAGATGAAGACTAAACTCTTTCTTTTAATGAATTTTTATTGGAGTAGAGTTGCTTTACAGTGTTGTGTTAGTTTCTGCTGTACAGCAAAGTGAATCAGCTATATGTTTCCATATATCTCCTCTTTTTTGGATTTTATTCCCATTTACATCACCACAGAGCATTGAGTAGAGTTCCCTCTGATATGCAGTCAATTCTCATTAGTTATCTATTTTATACATAGTATTAATAATATATATATGTCAATCCCAACCTCCCAATTCTTCCCATCCCCCTCCCCCTTGATATCCATACATTTGTTCCCTATGGATGAAGACTAAACTCTTAGGTGGACCAGCAGGGCCTGCATGGTCTTGTTCCTGGACCCTCTCCACCTCTCCCTGTATCATGCTCTCCCTCCCGCTTGTGTTTTAGCCATATACTGCTTCTCTTTTTGTCCCATGTGGTCACCATGCTCCTTGCAGGCATGGAGGCTTCCACCCGAGGCTCCTTCTGCCTGGCGCACGCTATACAGTGTGAATTTCCACATTTCTGGAGTTAATGATCATTTAATGCCAGAGTCCATCCTTGATCACTTTATTTATGTCAGATCCCCTACTGTGGGTCTGTCCTACATCACCTTTGTAGCAGTTTTACATCTTGGACTGCAGTGTTTGGTCATAATTCTTTCCCCTGATCATGTGATAGTTTCTTGAAGGGAAGAACCTCATCTAGTTTGGGTTACAGGGTGCTCAGATGTTATCGGGTGTTCCCAGCACATGATACATAACAAGTGCTCATTAATACATGTTGATCAGTCAATAAAAGCAAATAACAAGAAATGGTGAAATGCCACTCTAAGACTAGACTCAAGAAATCTTCTCAAACCTGTTGTCCCGAAAGAGACATTGCTGCTGCTGCTAAGTCACTTCAGTTGTGTCCGACTCTGTGTGACCCCATAGACATCAGCCCACCAGGCTCTCCTGCCCCTGGGATTCTCCAGGCAAGAACACTTGAGTGGGTTGCCATTTCCTTCTCCAATGCATGAAAGTGAAAAAGTGAAAGTGAAGTCACTCAGTCATGTCCGACTCTTAGCGACCCCATGGACTGCAGCCCACCAGGCTCCTCCATCCATGGGATTTTCCAGGCAAGAGTACTGGAGTGGGGTGCCAATGCCTTCTCCAGAAAGAGACATTGGGTGAATTTATAAAATAGCTTATCTGTCTGCTTTTCCCTTCCAGGTGAGCAGAAATCCTATTTTCTAAGTTTGAATCTCTCCCCTGCATTCAAAGTCATTTCTAACATGCAGTTTCTTAAATTTCTTTTATGAAAACAGCTTGAAATTCTGGGTGGAAAAGAGTCTTTTTCTATGAAAGAAAAGTAATTTAGTTTAGATGTTATTCAGTTTGATCTGCAAACCAAGAAAATACCCAGAGTCAATTAGACTGGCTCAGGGGCCAGTAGGTGGTCCTTTGTCTCAGAAGCTGTTTCTTTCTTTCTTTTTTTGGCTTTACAGATGTGACCACGGAAGCCAGTATGATAATACAGAGTGAAATTCATGTACTGCTAGCAGATTTAGCTGTTTTCTTGCCAAATGTTATGTTCATTAAGACAGCTATCATCAAAACAAAACAAAGGAGTCATTCAGGGAGCCAGTTAGAAATGCAATCTGGTATTACATTTCTGATAACAAGGATAAATCAGTTCTGATGAGTCCCAGTAAACAGGTTTTGACTTCCTTTGTAATTTTTGAATGACGTTCTTAACTTATTACTTATGTGTGATTTATTTGAAGGGATTACTACCCGTATATTAAAGACTCTCGAGTTTGAGGATCTTTAATCATCTTCCATATCATCAATCATCAAGGCAGAACATTGAGGGAGAGCATATACTGCCTCTAATAAACCTTCCCAAGGTGTAGAGAAGCTGTGGAGACAGCAGGTTTCAGATTTTATAGCATTTGCTCAGTTTGATGCGCATTAGCTGGGTATCATTTAGCAGCAAACACTGTATCAGCCAAGCTTCCCAGGTGGCGCTAGCGGTAAAGAACCCGCTTGCCAATGGAGGAGACGTGAGACGTAGATTCAATCCCTGGGTTAGGAAGATCCTCTGGAGGAGGGCGTGGCAACCCACTCCAGTATTCTTGCCTGGAGAATCCCATGGATAGAGGATCCTGGTGGGCTACATACAGTCCATGGGGTCACAAAGAGTAGGACATGACTGAAGTGACTTGGCAGGCACACACACACATGTATTACCTAAGCCGAAGAGGGAGGTGAGCAAGAATGGTAGTCAGAATGACTTGAAATAGCTTCTTCTGCAGGATTATTTCATGGACCTGGGCTGCACAGTAACTTTTCACTTCAGTCTCAACATCCTCTCACCCTGATGCCACAGTCAGCTCCCAGCACTGACGGCCTAATTCATAAGGAAGCACCCAGCATAGTCCCTGGCACCTGGTGTTAATAACACTTGATTGTGACTGTTGAGAACTGGAATTTGATGGCAGCTTCTTATACCGGTTTCTCCAAGATTTATTTTCAGAAATTTTCCACCTAGGAAATGGTACTCAAGTCCTTTTCTCTTATAAATCAATTTCTCTAAAAATGGAAGCTTGCAGATTCATATCTTTTTCAAGGTTCAACTTTGCTTCCAAAGAATTATGATTTGCTCTGATGTATGAAACCTTAAACATACAAAACTAATTGCAGACCGGATTTTGCAGTAGTCACTAAAGTCCAAAGTTTTAAATTATTTTCATAAATTATAGTGGAATGAAGGAAGGGAAATGATGTGAGGGCAGAATAGTTATTTTTGTGACTTCTTGGAAGAAAAGTGTTTTATTCTCCACAATTACTCATCCTTTGGAAGCAGGGCTGATCCTTTATCAGGGAAAGGCAACCAATCACTGTGTCTGATTGGAAGGGCATGGAGAGGTCTCTTCTCCACTCCAGTAAGAAAAATAGTCTCTGATTGATCTGCCACTGTGTCTGAAATTCCAACCATGATGTCTTAGTCTAAAGACAAGTCTCTATTATACAAATGTGAATACATTCACCAGGAAAGGTTGTATTTCATATCTGTACAGATACTAAATTTAAAAAAAATGAACTGGTCCGTTAGTTTGTCCCAGAAGAAATGGTGCTACAGAGTATTCCAGTCCTTACAGTATATTCAGTCACAGCCGGATCACCATTTGTTAGTAACCTTACAAAGGTGACTCTTACATTGATCGGGGTCCTGTCTGTGATTACAGGAGCACTAGTCTGTGTGTTTCCTGGGTGTTTCCTGTCTCGCTCGTGGAATCCCCAGCATGTGGCCTGTGGCCTGCTGGCATATAGTAGGCTCTTTTGTCCTCCTGCCCCTTTATTTAAAGACTGTTTTTAAATTTTAATTTCAGTGTTCAGTCACTCAGTTGTGTCTGACTTTTTGTGGCCCCATGGACTGTAGCCCATCAGGCTCCTCTCCCATGGAATTTTCCAGGCAAGAATACTGGGGTGGGTTGCCATTCCCTTCTCCAGAGTATCTTTCAGCTCAGGGAAAGAACCCGAGTCTCCTGTGATTCCTGCCTTGGCAGGTGGATTCTTCACTACTAATCCTACCTGGGAAGACCTAAATTTTATTTTATTTATTTAGTTTATCTTTTTTGGTTGTGCTGGGTCTTTGCTGTTGTGCTCAGTCTTTCTCTAGTCACAAGCGGGGGCTATTTTTGGTTGCAGTGCCTGAGCTTCTCATTGAGAAGCTGTTGTTGCGGAGCACAGGCTCTAGGTACACAGGCTTCAGCAGTTGCCATGTGCAGGCTCTAGGTACACAGGCTTCAGCAGTTGCCATGTGCAGGCTCTGGAGAGTGCAGGCTTCAGCAGTTGCCATGTGCAGGCTCTAGGCACACAGGCTTCAGCAGTTGCCATGTGCAGGCTCTGAAGAGTGCAGGCTTCAGCAGTTGTGATGCATGGGCTTAGTTGCTCCTCAACATGTGGAATCTTTCCAGACCAGGGATCAAACCCATGTCCCCAGCATTGGCAGGCAAATTTTTACCCACTGTACCCCCAAGGGATGTCCAAGACTATTTTTTTTTAAAGAGAACTTTTAGGTTGACAATAAAATTGTGAAGAGCCTTCAGAGATTTCCCACGTACTCCCACCTCTACGTATCCATAGCCACCTCTCTACCAACATCAGTCAATAGAATAATACCTTTCTTTCTTTCTTTTTTTTTAACCAAGGATGAACCTACTTTGACACATCAAATTACCCTTAAATCTGTAAGTTGATCTTAGTGTTGACTCTTCATATTTTACATTCTGTAAGTTTGGAAAAACATATAACGACATGTATCCATTATTATGTCATGCAGAGTATTTTCATTGCCATCAGAATCCCCTGTGCTTTGCCTATTCATCCCTCCGCCTACCAGCAGCCATTGATCTTTTTATTATCTCTATAATTTTGCTTTTCCAGAATGTCTTATAATTGGAATCATACAGTATGTAACCTTTTCAGATGGTCTCCTTTCACTTAGTAATATACTTTCAGTTCTATGTCTTTTCATGGTTTCCTTGCCTTTTTACTGCTGAATGATATTCCATTATGTGGATGTACCACTGTGGTGCTCTTTACTCAAAAATGAAACTAGGAGATTCACTTGGCCTGTATTATTCTTCCTCCTTTAAATAAATTTGTTGCTTTTAGTCAAACTGGTTTGTAGGCATGTAGATGCAGTCTCCATGCCTACAAACCAGTTTGACTAAAAGCAACAAATTTATTTAAAGGAGGAATTTCAGTCTCCCGGAGAAGGCAATGGCACCCCACTCCGGTACTCTTGCCTGAAAAATCCCATGGATGGGAGGAACCTGGTAGGCTGTAGTCCATGGGGTTGCTAAGAGTCGGACACGACTGAGCGACTTCACTTTCACTTTTCACTTTCATGCATTGGAGGAGGAAATGGCAACCCACTCCAGTGTTCTTGCCTGGAGAATCCCAGGGACAGGGGAGCCTGGTGGGCTGCCACCTATGGGGTCGCACAGAGTCGGACATGACTGAAGCGACTTAGCAGCAGCAGCAGCAGATGCAGTCTCCTATTCTTTGCCATACCACACTTCTATGCATCAGATAAGTTAGATACATTGATGTCAGAAAATTAGATACAGTTAGAAAAACTTGACAATGTTGTTATACTATTTTTCACATACTTTAAGGTCCTTTGGTATAAGCAATGTGCTGGATAGCTGGTTGGTTGCCATTAAAAAAAAAATCTTATCAGGAATCCACTTTGCAGACGTGGGTCTTTCAAATGCTCCCAATATTGTTATTTCTGCATTGGTGGGGGGGGGGGGCGCGGAATGCTAGAAGCAATCTTTCATTGGAGAAATGATCAGTGTTCCAGGAATGTGATTGGCTAGTACATATAAGAATCTGGCATACGCAGTAATACATCACTCGCCAAAGAGCCCTGAAATGAAAAACTGCCCAAGTGAAACTAAAGGATGTTCACTCATTGGTAGCTGGAGGTTGTCTGAAAGGGAACCTTCTTTGCCTTCTTACAGTTAGCAGAGTTTTATGGGGATACAGGCTCCCAAGTCAGGAGAAAAAGAAACAAGCAAACAGTAGGTGTTGTGGGGAGCACATCAGAGGTTCATTTCCCAACTTTCAGAAGCAGATGGTCTGTAGATAAGAAAATTGAGAAATTATACTTAGTGGGTTCAAGTCTAGTGAGGAAAATGGGCATTTCGGCAAGTCCAGGAGAGCACTTTTTTTTTTTTTTTAGTTTGGGGTTGCAAGGCTGAGGTCTTACAAATCTTGGTGGTTGCGGTGGTGGTATTGTTCAGGGGATTGCATATATGTATTTTAACCCTTTATGCACCCATGCAAGTGTGTTCTGGGTCTGGATTTGTCTTGGTCTTTGTGCCTTCTTCCCTTGCTAGCATTGTTACCTGATATGACAAGGAGACTAGCAAATCCTGCTTTCAGAGCTGAAAGCAGGAGCTCCGCTTTGCATCCTGATGATAGACTGTTCTAGGAGAGAAGCAGGGACATCCCCAGGCTTACAGAAACAGTTAGTAGGATCGATTTTGTGTTTACCTACTTTATTTGTATGAGTAGCAGAATTCTACTTGAATTTTTTTTTTTCTATAGCACAGCAACTGTTGGCAATATATCTGTCGTGGCAGGCATATTCCTACTTCCTGGAAGTTCCTGGTATTTCAAAGAAAATCTACATATGGATTTAAGTCTGTTCACAACCAGTATGGACAGGAAAGGGAAACTGGGTTTAGTGGGGACTGACATTGTACTCGGACCATTGGCATCTTCCTAATAACCCTATGAGATAATAATTATAACCCAATTTTGTAGGTGTGAAAATTCAGATAAAGAGGTTAAGTCATTTTCTCAGGGTCAGTAGCAGAGTTAAAATCTGAAACAAGCTCTGTTTAACTTTCTATTATTCCAAAAGCCTAAGCATTTCCAATAGCAACATCTTCCTTCTCAGTATATGAAAGAAGGGATGTTCGTGGTTCCATCTTATACAGTAAAAGTATACTAAAGAGAAGGCATTTTAATTTAGTGTTCATTCTTACTTTTAAAGTATTTATCTTACTTATCTTACTTTATCTTACTTTTAAAGTATTTTAAAATATTTGTTCTCCACCTAAATGAAAAATACACTCTGCTCAATGCTATGAAAAATAAAGTTGAATTAATTTCAAGTTTGTTAGCCTGTTGAAATTTCCAGATGTGGTTAAAAATCAAATGTGTTATTTTGCTATTTAGGGTTTGAAATGTAAGCTCTTTGGGAAGTCTGCATTGTTTGGGGATTTCCGAAGCTCTTGATTCTTTCTTGCTCATTTACACTGGGTTTGCAATAGAAATTATCCAGAGCAGCAATAGCCTTGAAGTATTTTCTGTATTCCATCAAGAAACCCAACATGTCCTTTCAAAACTTAATTGAGCAGCACAAAGCTAATTAGCTGTCCGAAGACACGCCATTTAATTCACAATCCAGCATTAATTTGTTCAACACAATGAGCTTATCTTCCATATAAATGCCTTGCCCTATGGCTTCTCAAGCAGCTGCAATATACAAGAATGACTGATAACTCTTTCCTTTAAATGTGATGGCTGCTTTTATTCTCTCTCTCTTCATTTGGCCAAAAAAGGATGAATAGCATGCCAATTGTAATGGGAGTGTTTTTTGTGGGTGGCAAATTTGAAGAAAATAGATGGCTAAAAGACCCATAACATGTAGTCATCAGAGAATTACCAAGTTGTTAGGGGATGCAACCATCATTGAATCTCAGTCCTGCGTTTCACAGACTGGGAAATTAATGCTCAAATAAGTTCTGAGTGTTGTTCAAGGTCACTTAATAGGGTAACATATACATATTACATAATTTTTCCCCTCAGTGATAAGGAATTGCTTTATTCTAAAATAAGGGCCTTGTTTGCTATTTATCAGTTGGTAACTAAATAGATACGTGTATTGAGAAACTAAGAAGAATAGTCCAATAATTAATGTTTCTACCCAAATAGGTATGTCTGTCAAATGCTGTGTGTTCAAACCCACACAACCTTCAAGTCTCAGTTCAAGCCTTCCTTAGTTTCTGACTCTTCACAAACCTCACCTCCCTAATGTTTTAACCACTCACTTCAGATCTTAATCCCTTATTCTCATGTTATTAAAGGCATGTGCCTGTGGACATGCATATTAGATTTTAGAAGTTTTGATTTTATATTACACATCATTATAACAAGCTCTTAGGGATAGGTTTTGGCACACATTTTATGTATGCCCAAGCCCCTTGGTGAGTTTAGCATCTCATATCCAACAATCAGCAGAGGGAAAGCTCAGGGTTGACACACGGGTGATTTGTGCTTATGAACCAACAGGGGCACACTCAACACAGAAGGAACACAAGCCTGCTGTGGTTCTGCCTACACAACCTTTTCACCCAGGTGGGACATTTTTTTCTTACTGAAGTAATTACTGAAGTAATAAGATAATTGAAGTCAATATTATTTGCTTATAGCCTAACTCAGCAGAGATTTCCAAGTTCTTATTTTGCTTGCCACAAGCTGGGACTTTCTCAATAAGATGTCTATAGTTATATCACTGAGTTTGTGTACTTTGCAGAATTCAACATGCCTCTGGGTGCATAGGTTCTGAAAGACCTTGTAGAACTGAGCAGGGAGAACCTTCTTTCAGTGTGGTCTGTTCAAAATTCAGTTAGTTACCAAAATCCTTGTTTGCATCATGCCAGGTAACTGAATTGAAGACCTAGTAGGCAGAATTGAGAGTTTGGTTTTGCTTTCTGAAGGCACTGTTTAAGAACTCATTGGTGATGACATTGACATTTTAATACCTCGTGTCTGTTGAATTAGGTGACATCATGTGGGGAAACCTCCTGAATCCTAGAGGTCTTCAAATGCAAAAGGTTGGCTGGTTAGTGCCCTACCTCCGCTGCAGGTAGCTGGGTGCTTCACTCCACAAGTCAGGTGGTCTGCCCCAGAATGAGGGACCCAGAAATCCTAGGAGGCCCTTGAGCCCAGGAGGCAGAGAGCAGGATGTATTTGATTAGCAGTAGTAATGGTTACTGCCCTGGGCACAGACTGACTATGGACCAGTCTCTTGTGGACTAGTAATGTTACCGACATTAATTATGTGTTCAGTTGCTCGGTCGTGTCCAATTCTTTGCAACTCCATGGACTGTAACCCACCAGGCTCCTCTGTCCAAGGGATTCTCCAAGCAAGAATACTGGAGTGGGTTGCCATTTCCTTCTCCAGGGAATCTTCCTGACCCAGGAATGAACCCAAGTCTCCTGCATTTCCTGCATTGGTAGGCAGATTCTTTACCTCTGAGCCATCTGGGAAGCCCCACCAACACTGATTGCCTTCTCCAATCAATAGAAATTGACTAAAGGCCAGACAAGAAATTCAGGCAAGGCTTTACTGGGACCCCTGCTGCAGCAGCGGGGAGAGAGAACGAACAACAATTTCCCTTGCTTGCTTGCTCCCTGAGGGTGTGGTGAGTTTGTTCCTTACTGGGTTGAGGGTATGGGTGTGTTCAGGGGACTGGCCAGAGGGGTGGCTTAAGTGTTTCGTGCACCCCTTAGGAGATGCTGTGTGCAGGGGGCATGCACAATACCTTGCTTTTGCTTCCAACACCCAGGTTTTGCTCCTGGTTCTTCAGAAGTGGAAATAGGGTGTTTTGGTCTTTTTGTGTCTTTTGTCCAGAATTTGTCCCAACTGCACAGGCATGCAGTTATTTTTAGTCCCATGTGGTTTCTTTGTATTTTGTTGCTGGAGGAGAGGTTTGTTCAGGAGCAAGCATTGCAGCACTTGCAGCAAAGGGTCCCAGATCCCATAGTAAAGCTCTCGGTACCCCAGTCTTCCTGCCTTTGAGAGAGAAGTGATAGTGTTGTAACTACCACAACTTTTAGGCGACACCACTGGAGCCCTAGCATCTGGGGAAGGCAGGGGAGCTGGCAAGTCAGAATCAGTTAAGGCTCAAACTAGGGCTCTGGGTTTCTTGGTTGGGTTAGTATTCAAGAAACACATACTATCATTATTGTATAAGCAGGCAGACCAAAGCCTGATTTTCGCCTCAGTCCATTAGGCTGGAGAGCAGAGTAGACATAATATTGTCACCCAAAGTTGATGATTATATATTCTGTTGCAAAAATCAAGTTAATAAACCTCGTTATTTCTTTTTACATGAACAAAAATACAGATTGAGAGTGTTTTTTTTAAAAGGTAGATTTCAAATAGTTACTGCTGTTACAGAGATTATGTTAAAACGTCACTATGGAAGTTGCCCATTGGTTTTTCTTCATGAGTCATACGTTCCACGTCCCAGGACACTTGAGGATAAAAACCATAGTGCATTACTTAACCTAACCAGATGTGTCACAGCCAAATTGGTTCTTAGGACACCGGTGATTTAATGGTTCTCTGATGTCAAAGTCTGTTTTTCTTTGTGTTCAGCTGATCCTGTGATGCTAATTGCAAGTGATTTTTGGCAATTGTCAAGGTTATTTGATTTGGGCAGGTCATTTTGTTAAACCAAGTTAACAAATATTTCATCTTGTTAAACCAAGCTCTTTCCGTCTCTTAATCTCACATTTGTCCTGATAATTGCCTCAAAATTGGATTCTCTGGGTATTCTTTAGTATACATTCTAATATAAACCCATAACTGTAAAGTGTATTATATTGATTTGAACACACTGGTCTGTTGCTTTGCCAGTTCTTCCATCATATTTATTAATGATTTGGATTCTTCCTCCAATGAGATACTCAGTTTTGCAAGCTTGCCTTTGGTTGATCCATATGTCTTTGGAAATCTAAAATGTGTCTTGGTCACCCCAGAAGCACAAATCATGTTGTTAAGTGTATTTCTAGTTTCAGAGCAACAGAAAAGTAATTTATCACAGAGATATTGGATATCCTATAGGAATAATATAAAAAACTGGAGAAGAAGGATAGGTAGGATAAGGCAGGAATTGAGGTAGATTTGGGGATTCATGCAGCAGGAGAAGGCAATGGCACCCCACTCCAGTGCTCTTGCCTGGAAAATCCCATGGACGGAGGAGCCTGGAGGGCTGCAGTCCATGGGGTCACTGAGGGTCGGACACGACTGAGCGGCTTGAGGGAAATGGCAACCCACTCCAGTGTTCTTGCCTGGAGAATCCCAGGGATGAGGGACCCTGGTGGGCTGCCATCTCTGGGGTCACACAGAGTCAGACACGACTGAAGTGACTTAGCAGCAGCAGCAGCAGAAATAAGTCAATTGTCTTTGTAGGGCCCCACTGCTGGAATGAATGAGATTTCTAACATTGTTTTATTTATTTTTTTGATATGTAAGAAGTGGATTTATTTAGAGATAAACACACTCCAAAGATAGAGTGTGGGCCCTCTCAGAGCAGCCTTGGGAGAAACACTCCATAGACATAGCGTGGGCTGTTGCAGAAGGGTGAGAGTGGCCCACATTGTTTTTTTTAAACTCTATCAAGATTCAAAGTCCTGGTTCGTGTCTGCTCAGGTCAACTGTTCATACTTCGTTTGGGGCAAGGGAGGTACCTTGGTTTATAGCTCCCCCAGGACTCCCCACAATGAGGGAGAGGTGAGACCCCCCCACCCCCAAAGAAATTTGGAGTACTGTTACTTTTGAAAAAAGAGAAATAAACAAAAACAATAAAAACCTATATAGGGATTGAGTGGGTTTCCCAGGTGGTGCTAGTGGTAAAGAACCCAGCCTCCCAATGTAGGAGATGCTGGAGGTGTAGATTCAATCCCTGGGTCCGGAAGATCCACTGGAGGAGGGCGTGGCCACCCACTCCAGTATTCTTGCCTGGAGAATCTCCTGGACAGAGAAGCCTGGCAGGCTAGAGTCCATAGGGTCGCAAAGACTCAGACAAGACTGAAGCAACTTAGCAGCACGCACAGGGAGTGAGTGCTTTGAAGACAAATGATTTAATTTGACTGCATGATTGAAGTAACAGGATTGAAGCACCTTCCTTCGCTGTGTATACTGCACTGGGGAAAATTAGTGGGCTCTGGCCCAAACCTGGTATTTAGCCAGATTTGATTTTCCAATTAGTGCAATCTTCTGTTGGTCTGTGATTTGACTTTGCTGCCACCCTTCTGATAAATTTATATTAGTGACGGTAATATCTAGAAAGCTTAAAAGTTCCTCAGTTATAAATGAACACTTTTCATTAATATTTAGAGATTAAACTCATTTCTTATGAGCAGATGGAAACGAATGATAACTTGGCCTTTACTGTACAAAATTAATAGCAATTTATCAACATTTAGGCAAACTCTAGGCGAGTTTTAAGTGTTAGAATTTGTTGATTAACGTTGCTTTCTTTCGTTAATTGACTTTTAGACAACAGAGGTCCATTTAAATAACTGTTTTCTGAGGATGTGGCTGCATCAGAGTCTCTATTGTTTCCTGGAAATCACAGCTGTGTTGGTCCCGAGATTAATGAGTGGAGAGAACTATTTCCAGCAAAGGCCCTGGTGGCTGTTTTGGGAGGTCCTGGCTGTGAGAGAGAACTTCAGATTTAAGGCTGATTGTCATAAGCACTTGGATCTGCATATGGGCTGCTGTTTCCCATACACACAATATGGAGTGTGCATGCATGCTAAGTTGCTTCAGTCATGTCTGACTTTTTGTGACCCCATGCCCTGCTGCCTACCAGGCTCCTCTGTCCATGGGATTTTCTAGGCATGAATACTGGAGTGGGGTGCCATGCCCTCTTCCCTTCTCGACCCAAGGATCGAACCTGTGTCTCTTACGTCTCCCGCATTGACAAGCGGGTTCTTTACCGCTGGCGCCACCTGGAGAGCCCGCACAATATGGTAGTACTGTAATAGTCCATTTGAATTCTGGCTTGTGTCAATGATGCTTCCTTTATAGTCCTACCTTCTGATTTTTTTTTTTGGGGGGGGATGTTTATTTGATCAACAGAAATTGATTTCTATTGACAAGATAAAGATGCTTTACAGGAAACAGGGCCAGCTTCATGGCTGGCGACCTGTGCTACCACATGGAGCCTGAGCTCAGAAGGGTCTCATTTGTTCTCTATAGTTTTGAACTTTTTGTTAAAAATGTCTAAGTTTTCACTGTCCATCCATTCACCTTCTGAGTTCTTTGATTATCTTTACGATCATACTCTGAACACTTTTTCAGGTAGTATCTCTCTTTCACTTAGTTCTTCTTCTGGAGTTTTATCTTGTTCCTTTGTCTGGAACATATTCTTCATTTTGTCTAAGTTGTGTTTGTGTTTAGGTATGTGGCAGGTTAGTTACGTTTCTCCACCTTGGAGAAGTGGCCCTCTGTAGCAGAAGTCCTATGCATCCCAGCCATGCATTACCCTCTGGTCACCTAAGCTATAAGCTCCAGAGGTTCTCCATAAGAAGGCTGCATGGGTCCTTCTGTTGTGGTGGACTGACTATGTGGGGGGTCTGGCTCCTGATCTGGTTGGTTGCCAGGCCCTGCCTTGTGCGGATGCTGCTGGCTGCTGTTTATTGGGACCTGGTCAAGAGTTGGGATTCTCAGGTGGTTCAGTAGTAAAGAATCTGCCCGCCAATGCAGGAGACGCAAGAGATGTGGGTTTGATCCCTGGTTCAGGAAGATCCCCTGGAGAAGGAAATGGCAACGCACTCCAGTAATCTTCCCTGGGAAATCCCACGGACAGAGGAGCCTGGCAGGCTACAGTTCAAAGGGTCAAAAATACTTGGACACAACTGAGTGACTCAGCACATATGGTCAAGAGTTTGCTGGTGTGGAATCCTGGGGGCCCCAGGGCTAGTAGCTGGCTAGTCATGGAGAGAGTCAGGGTCCCAGATGCTCTTGGGCTGTGGCCCACACACTGGTTGGTGAAACCAGATCCCGGGCTTGGTGCCAGACTACTGGTAGGCAGAGCTGGTTCCTGAAATCTGGCTGCAGGGCCGGGGATCCCAGAGCTTTTTTCAGATCAGTGGTGGTGGGAGCAGGGGAGGGGTGCGCTGGTTCCTGACACAGTTGGGTATGGGGTCCACGGTGTCCAGGTTGTGTTGGCCTGCTGTTGGGTGTGGCGGTTGTTCAGCTGGTCCCAGGGCAGGGTCTGGCCTGCACTGGGGGATCAGCATCATATTTTTTTTGCTTCTAGTATCTGCCCTCTGTTAACAGGCTAGAAGGCTTCCCTGCTGGTTCGGTGGTGAAGAATCCACGTGCCCATGCCTGCCAATGCAGGAGACTTGGATTCAATCCCTGGATCTGGAAGATCCCCTGGAGAAGGAAATGGCAACCTACTCCAGTATTCTTGCCTGGGAAATCACAAGGACAGAGGAGCCTGGCAGGCCACAGTCCATGGGGTCGAAAAAGAGTCAGATAGGACTTACCAACTAAACGACAACAGTAAGTCTAGAGACAGGTTGAGAGGCTTGTGCAGGCTTCCTGGTGGGAAGGGTGTGTGCCGCCTACTGGTCGGCAGAGCTGGGTCCTGGCCCTCTGGTAGGCTGGCTATGTCTAGGGGCGTGTCTAGGAGGGTATGTCTGGAGAGGGCCCTGGGCTCTTTAGTCTTCAGGTAGCCTGTCTGCTGATGGGTGGTGCTGTGTCAAAGCCCAGTTGGTTGTTTGGCTTCAGGTATCCAGTCTCAGCACCTTCCCCTGGAGCCAGTTTTGTGTGGGGCAGGTTTTTGGGCACTAATGGGCCAATATATCAGCTGCCAGGGTTGTTGGTTCTGCTGAATGTGCCCCAGTATGACTGCTGCCTGTGTCTGTATTCCCCAGCTCCCTCACCCTCCCATGTGAGGTAAAGCTGCAGCCCCTGCTTCCCCCGAAACCCTCCAAGACCAGCAGGTAGGTCTGGCTCAGGTTTCTATCAAATTACTGCTGTTGTCCCTGTTCTAGTGTGCCTGTGGTTTTGTGTACACCTTTAAGGGTAAAGCCTCTCTTTCCCCCAGTCCTGTAGGTGCCTATGGTCTTATGGAAAAACCTGAATGAACTTTCTGGCCAATCCAATATCTTAACCATAGCACTTTTGTCAATGCCCCTCACATGGGAGAAACCTCTTTTCTTTCCCACCCCAGAAAGCAGGGAAAAGAACACCTCTGCCTAACTCTGCTATGGTTAAGATGTCTATTCAGTAGAATACCATACAGAAGAATTGAGAATCAATGGTCTCTGAGCAAGTCAAGCTTTGAGCAGCTGCTAAAATTAGTCAAACAAGGGAGGGAGAGAGAGAGAGAGCTCATCACTTTTGTATGGTATTTTACTGAATAGATATTCTTGATTATTTGTGATAGGCTTTTTATGGACTTTTCAGATATTCTCAATAGGGATGAAGGAAGCTGAAACTTCACTTATGAATAGGGAGCTAAAATATCTGCTGGATACCCAAGTCTGAATAACCATTGTTTATGCTACATTCTAAGTCACTTCAGTCGTATCCAACTCTTTGCAGTGCTATGGACTGTAGCCTGCCAGGCTTTTCTTTCCATGGGATTCTCCAGGCAAGAATACTGGAGTGGGTTGCCATTTCCTCCTCCAGGGGATCTTCCCAACCCAGGGGTCAAACCCATATCTCCTGCATTGGCAGGAGTGTTCTTTACCACTAGCGCTACCTGGGAAGCCCCTAACCATTGTCTGCCAGTTGGCTTTTTAAGGAACAGTGCTATTCCATGGCAAAAGTGGGTAGTTCATTTGCATCTTGAACAATCATGCAGTATTTTTTTTCTTCCTGGAAACAACTATTGTAGTTTGGTATGCAGCTGAAGTACTTTCTGCGAACTGCCCATTTTGATATGTAGAATATTAAAAGGAGGTCTTTTGGAGTTGTGACTTAATATAATGAACAATGTTTACAGCTTCATCATAGTCATTCTTAAGTGAAATTGGCATTTTTGTTCTACTATATATGAATACTAGTGAAGAATGAAAGCTACTAGTTCAGTGCCCTCAGCTTTGGGCTAAGGCATTGGTGGTTTTATTCACCATTGCTTTGGGACCATCAGTGTAAATGTGGGCACAGTAGGTAAATTGCATTTCTGTGTGACTGTGAAAATATTTTTGACCCAGGTACTCCTTGAAAGTGTCTCAGTGGTTTCGTGGGGTTTGTGGACCACACTTTGAGATTAACTTCTCTAGGAAAACAGTTTCATCAGTGTTAACAGGGTAAAAGAATTTTTTATTGGTTTTAGAAAACTAACCATTCTGTGTAACGAATCTTCATGGAAAAAAGTACACTCCGAATTTCCAACCTCTGAATTACTAAGAAACGATGAGAACTCACCCCATTTATAAATTGAGGACAGCCTATATGTTGATAGTTTGCATAATACACCAGTCTCCTACTTAACGTGATGTTCAGTTTCTTGACAGAAAGCAAATAATTAAACACTTAAAATTAATTTTCTTATAAAAAGAATGATATACATTTCAGTGAGTAAGAAAACTATCAAATTTTGTCATTTTACTATAATGCATTAATAGTCTATGTAAACACTTCTAGACAGAATGAATATGGTGAAAAAATGATTTATTTATGATATGAACAATAACAAAAATAACTGAAAAGCCTCCCTCCCCGAGACATTAACCTACAGTCATTGCTAATTCTATTCTCCATCTTTTTCATTTTCTTTACAAAAATTCTTCTTATTGCTGTTATTATTTGCATTGACGTATAGTTGATTTGTTGTGTTAATTTCACATGTATAGCAGAGTGATTCAGCTATATATATATATATATATATATCCTTTTTCAGATTATTTTCCATTATAGGTTATTATAAGATATTGAATACAATTCTCTGCGATGCACAGTAAATCCTTGTAATTTATCTATTTTATTTATAGTAGTGTGTATCTGTTAATCCCAAACTCTTAATTTATTCCTCCCTCTCCCTTTCCCTGGGCTTCCCTTGTGGCTTAGCTGGTAAAGAATCCGCCTGCAGTGTGGGAGACCTGGGTTCGATCCCTGGGTTGGGAAGATCCCCTGGAGAAGGGAAAGGCTACCTACTCAATATTCTGGCCTGGAGAATTCCCTGGACTATATAGTCCATGGGGTCACAAAGAGTAGGACGTGACTGAGCAACTTTCACTTTCACCCTTTCCACTCTGGTAACCATAAGTTTGTCTTCTATGTCTGTGAGTCTATTTCTGTTTTGTAAATAAGTTCATTTATATCATTTTTTTTAAGATTCCACATATAAATTATTTCATAGGTTATTTGTCTTTCTCTTTCCGTCTTAACTTTGTATGAGAATCTCTAGGTTCATCCATGTTGAAGCAAATTATTTAATTTTTTATCCCATCATTACAGGAATTCTTGTAAACCAATTTTTTTTCATACTCCGGGTTGGCCGGAGTTTGAAATATTAGTTGAAATATTAGTTTGAAATATATTAGTTTAGCGTATTCTTCAGTCTTGGCTGTGTATCTCATTGTGTTCTCCCACCTCCCATATTTAATGAATATCCTCGAAATGTATAATCATCAGTTGAACTGATTCATTTGGCCAACCAATGAATCTGCGGTTGTCAGATGATGCTGGTCCACACACATTCGTTCAACTACCAGCTATGCATTAAACTTTCCTGGCAAGGGCGTTGTCATCACATATATAGTTTCTAACTTCCAAATGAAAGGTGGCATATATCCAGCAGGTGGATGTTTGCTTTTCTTTTGTAAATTTTTATTTACTTTTGAAAAATACAAACTGTATGTCTTTAAAGTGTACAGTGGATGCTTTGACATTCATATACATTGTGAAATGATTACCTCAGTTTAGCTAATTACCGTATTTACCATGTATGATGTGTCCAGAATTCATCTTGTCACTGAGTTTGTGCCCTTTGATCAGTATCGCCCCTTTTCTTCTACCACCTTGTTTCCCCTGCCCCTACCCCACCCCCCAGAAGTCTTTGGTAACCACTGCTCTACTCTCTGTTACCACGCATTCAACTTTTTTAGATTTCCCATATATGTGAGATCATGTGATATTTGTCTGTGTCTGACTTACTTCACTTTACATTCTGTTCTCCAGGTACATCCCTGTTGTCACCAATGGCAAGGTCTTCTTCTCTTTAAGAGCTGAATAGTATTCCATTGTGTGTGTGTGTGTGTGTGTATCTTTTTAATCCATTCATCTATTGATGGACACTTAGGTCATTTCCATATCTTGGCAACTATAAATAATGCTGAAATGAACATCAAAGTGCAGTGACAGTGATTTTATTTCATTTGGCTATGTACCCAGAAGTGGGATTGCTGGCTCATATGGTAACTCTAGTTATAATTTTCTGAAGAACCTCTGCTGTTTTCCATAGTGACTGTACAATTTATATTCCCACCAACAATCACTTATTAGAGACTCTCTTTTCCCTGCTGTATATTCTTGGTTCCTTTGTGGAAAATTAGTTGACCTTATACGTATGGGTTTATTTCTGGGCTGTCTATTCTGTTCTATTGATCTTTTATATCAACACTATACTGTTTTGATTACCATAGCTTTGTAACAGTCTGAAATATGGAGCTATGATGCCTCCAGCTTTGTTCTTCTTGCTCAAGATTGCTTTAATTATTTGAGCTTTTTGTGAATCCGTAAAAATGTTGGGATTAAAAAAAATTTATCTATGAAAAATGCTACTGAAATTTTGATAGGGATTGCACTGACTCTGATCAATTTGGGTAGACTGAACATTTTAACAATATTAAACCTTCCAATTCATGAACCTGGAGTGTCTTTGCATTTACTGTGTCTTCTTCTGTAAGGCTGGTGCTAGGGATTCGGACTGTGACCTGACATTCTGCATGTACACAGCCACAGAGGCCAGGACTGGCTGCAGGCAGGGTGGTCCTGCAGGATCCTTGGGCTGGGGCACTTCGTAGGCTCTGATTAGGGTGGTGAGGGTGGTGGTGAGGATGGTGGGTGGATATGGAGACGGACTCAGGCAGCCAGAGTCTGGAAATGCAAAAACATGTGGGGCCTTCAGCAGGGAAAGCTGTAGGGAGTCCTTGGCAGCTGTGCTAGCTGTTGTTTTGCTAAGTGGAAAAAGCCGATGGAGTCTTTCTCAGTGCAGGCCACTGGGAGCATGGTAGCACCCTCCACACAGGTGATATCTGCCTGTCGTTAGTGTTCCTTGCTGTCCCCAGAAGTCTCAGATTTGCTCAGATTTGCTCAGTGCATGGGGTGAAACCAAACAGGTCATTCATGCAGTGGCACGAGAGGCTTGGAATGCTGGTTGTTCCTTTTCCCAGTGAGGGACACTGTCTTGGGCCATGGTGATCCCTCTTGGTGCTGAGCAATGCTGTATGGGATGATGCAGGTAAAATGAAACTCTTCTTTCAAACCTTTTGATGCTGTTGTTCTCAGGTTTTTGTTCCACTGTGTCTCAGGAGCATCTGAGGCAGCTCCTGAGCTCTCTTAGGCATGTTTTCATTATAGATAGCTATCTGTTCTACTCTGTGAGGATGGGAGCTGGGGTTCCTCCTCTACCGTTTCAAGGGTGTCCTACTTCACCATGTTGGTGGTATCACTCCTTGATTCTTTTTTTTTTTTGCTGCACTAGGTCTTTGTTGTCGTGTGCAGGCTTTCTCTAGTTGCGGCGAGCTACTCTCCAGTTGCGGTGTATGGGCTTCTCATTGCCGTGGCTTCTCTTATCATGGAGCATGGTCTGTACGGCACGCAGGCTTTAGTAGTTGCGGAGCACAGGCTTAGCTGTTCCACAGCATGTGGAATTTTCCCAGACCAGGGATCAAACCTGTGTTCCCTGTGTTGGTAGGCAGATTCGTAACCATTGGACCTCCAGTAAGCCCCTTAATTCTTGAAATTAAAACCAGCTGGCTGGGTCACAAGAGTGCATGAGGATGTTTCTAGTTTGAGATGCCATCCTCCTCTTGATTTTCTTCCAGAACTTTGGGATGAGTTGGGCTAACACTGATCCAAGTGGCATGTCCATCTTTTTCTCACTTCCAAGTGGAAACACTAGTGTTCTTGTTGCCCCTCATTTCCTGCTGCCCACGTTTGGGTGTGTGTGTGTGTGTGCACACGCACACATGCAGGAGGGGGCCTCAGCAGAGTCAGTCTGCTGGGCCTACTCCTCAGAGCAGCAGTGGAGAGAGGTTGGCCTTGTTCCAGAGGTGCCAGCCATAATTAGTGGTCCTCCTTCATTCTGCACCACATGCCCTGTCATCACTCCTAGGGCAAAGATATGGGACTAAGGACTGTTATGGTATCATCTATATACTCTGTCCTGACAGCTCGCTGCAGGAATCCTGTGTCTTTGAATCCAGTCTAGACGTCTCATCCTATAGAAGTCATACTTACTTGTGGAGCCCCATTGGCCTTCCTTGTCACTGAATCTTGGTTGGGGAGGGTCTACTTCTACTTAACCTCCTGTCTTGGGGTGCTGGGGTTGACATGGCAGCTCTTTTGTTTCCAAATACTGCATACTCTACACTGAAATGAATTATTGTTTCTATAGTGAACATCTTTCTGTAACAGTGACCGGGGGGATAATATTCTGATTGGAGTGCACAATATTTTGTTACACTCAATCCCAGCATGCTGGCTGCCTACTCCTTCTTTGCTTTGGTGTTTCTTCTCAGGGCAAAGAAGTTGAATTTCTTTACATTAAAATGGATATAAGAACCTATGTGCACACAGATAAGTGAATAACCAAACACATTTCCAGAATACACATAATTTATACACTTAGAGGTGGACGTATTTCTTCTCAATAACTTGACACATATGAGAATGTGTTGTCTAGGTAGTGAACTCATCAGAGATTGACTGAGGCTGTCTCTTGTTTGCTGGCATCCCCTTGGGCACCTTATAGTGGAACTCTGATAAACCTTGGTAACTGACTGCCTTTGGTAATGAGTTTGTCAACTCTGAAAGGCAAGTAACTCTTTGGTGACTCAGATACAATTTTGTTACTTACAACAAAGAGCTCACTGCAGAGTTCTGAAAGACTCAGTGCTTAATCTCCAGGAGAGGGGTTGCTAAGCAACCGAGAAGCTGGGTGTTGTGAAGCTTCAGTCCCCTGCACACCTCTTTCCCTGTACTTCCTTGTAGCCCACATGGCTCCTGTTATCATCTCTTAAATCCACATTCAGGCGCCCTTGCCATTTCAAAACCCCGACTGAAATCTCAGCTTCCCTAGTGGACACATCTGTCTTGCTACATGTCCTTGAAGTTAATATGTGTCATCTCAATATTTTACTGATTTCTGGTTTCTATTTATCTAACCTTTCCAGTGGAGGTAGAGTGTGTAATCTTTGTTTTTCTCAGGTTTCCCCTAACTGAGGCCATCTTAGGATCATGAAAACAGAACCTACACTTTTTTCTCTGCCTCTGACATGAGTAGAATTGATGCAAATATACACTTCCTTAGGTCTTCCTGCTAGTTCAGGAAGTCTCTGAGGCATCATCTGTGTGTTCTGAGAGGTGTCTTTGTGGCCTCTTAGCGTCTACTGTTTTCTCCTCTCTTGTGCTAGAGGTTGAACTTGCAGGTCTCTGATTTGCAGATGGATTTTTCTATCCTCTGCAGGTTAATGCCCTTTGCCGTAAGACCTGCCATGTTCCTGGAAAGATGCCTTCCATTCCAGTATGTGAAACAAATTTAGGTGTGAGGATGCTGCTCCCTGTTTCTTAATAGAAACCTATTGCAACTGTACCCTTTGCTCTCAAATTTGTGGTATACTGAAATTTTTTAGTTCAGGAAGGGATCACATTAACAGAAGTACAATTTAATATCCATACCATAATATCCAAGGAACTCCATGCTTTACTTCTGTCTCCTGAAGAGCATGAACCACCAGCAACACTTCTCAGATCCAGTCCTAATTTCTCTTGCATCCCACCTGGCCTGGAGTCTTTCATTCATCCCTGGCTCTTCTTAGTAGACCTATCCATCTTTCCTTCTCTCATCCTTCTCCTTTCTCTATTATTCTTTGTTTTGTAGCTCATTATAAGAGTGTCCTTCCTTTCATTCTCCTTCCAAATCCAGCTAGACCCTGCCCATTCTCAAGGACAAGCGAGGATAATTTTTTTTTTCCCCGAGTGCAAATGATGGGACAGGGGAACTGAGTTGGCAAGTACGGAATTTTCTTGGGTGGGCTGGAGGGAAGAGAATGCTTGCATGAGGAAATATTAGCCTGCCGCCCAGAGATTGCGTCAGTGGTGGAGCATCGTGTAACAGAGATTATAAGCAAGGGCCCTGGAGCCTAACCTTCACTGTGACACCCTCCCTTCACCACAGATATCTAGATGGGAACAGGTTGCTTAACATCTTTAAGTCTATATCAGTTTCCTCATCTATAAAATAGGCTTTGGTGATGTGGACTAAGAAAATGTATGTAAAATGCCCAATAAATGTTAGTTGTTTTGTTTTTGGTTACTACCTTCTCTCCCCAAGATTCTGTCAATTCTAGTCCAGGTGTGGGGAGAAGAGGGCATTGATGTGGGACCAGAGGGCAATTGGAGGCATATAGACCCTGCTGCACTTGAACTCTCCCCTTTCCATTTGGCTGTGGCTGGGCTTCTGCGTGTGTTGAGCTCTTCTTTCCCAGGAGAGCTGCCCCCAAGTTTCTTAGGCAGAGACATGCCTGGAGCAAGAACTGCACACCCCCTGATGGGGCTGGCCCAGCAGGGGATCTACAGCTCTGTCATTCTCAGATTGCATACTGCAAATGGGAAAACACTTCTGGTTCTGGGTCCACACTGATTAAATCGGCAGATCACTTTTCTTTGGGTCTCAGTTTCCCAACCTATAAAATGAGTACAGTAAGTCACCCACATGACGAATGTGTTCCATTCCAAAAGCGTGTTCATAAGTCCAACAAAGTTAGCATAGATACTCAGCTAACACAATTGGCTATATAATACTGTCCTATAATAGATTTATAACACTTCTCATACATATATAAGAAAAAACAATCCCCAAAATAAAGAAAACACTTTTAATTTTACAGTACTTTGAAAAGAAGTGCAATAGTGCAGTACGGCAGCTGGCACGCAGGGGCTGGTAGCAGTGCCAGCTACATCACTGCTGTTTAAACTTGCTTCCAGACGCTTGAGCTTGAAATAAAGATACTGTACTACTTACTGTACTCTATATAGTCCTGTACGTAAAGTACACAAAAGCACCACCACTTGCAGGGGACGCACGCACGTGATGACGTGCACCAGAAACATGAACTAATGTAAGCGATTGGACATGTAAACACATGTTCACATCTTTGAAAATTAGCAACTTGAAGGTTCATGTGTGGGGTGTTTACTAGTATGTAGGAACAGAACATTTATAAAATCTATCTTGAAAATCATTATAATCCTTTTTGTTGTGGGAGACACTGGCTGTTGATGCCATCTCTGGTTTATTTGTGTACTAGTGTTATAATCCTGTAGGTGAGCAGACCCCAAGGGTTAGATAGGTCAGTCTATGTAGATTCTGTCTTCCCTCTGAATTCACTTAATCCCAACACATAATCAGAATTGCTCGATGCATACATTTATGATCTATGACTGATGATCAGAATTGCTCGATGCATACATTTATGATCTATGACTGATGAACCCAGCCACGATAACTGAAGACAACCCAGGAAGCTTTTATTAAGTGAGGAATAAAAAGTAATTTGGTGCAAAGCACTTTTCCTCCTGCTTTGATATTTCTCAGCCTCTGTTAGCGCCACTGGGCAACTCATGCGCTGACTTCTGCCTGCAGCCCACCAGCCTCACCGCCTCCGCTTTGTCAGGGCTACTGAAAGCTGGCCACTGGCGCTTCCTCATTGTTACTGTGCCAGCAGTGAATAATGGGCAACTGGAATGTTCTTTCTCCTCCAAATGGTCACAGATGGCCTGCCACACTATAATAATGTGTGTGAGCTTTTCCCTAATGGTCAGAAAAGGTGGTTTAAATTTTGCAATCAATACTTTGTTCGCTTGTGGCATTTTCCTCTATTAGAACCTTTCTTTCCAGAGGATGTCCTCATCCACAAAATTAATTCTGCACTAGTCCTTAGCTACCCAAAGCTCATCTATAGCTTTCTCTGACAACTCCAGCCTCCTTATTTTACACCATCCTTCTATTACTCTTAATCCTTCACGCTTTTACAGTATAATTTTTTCTTTCATTTTTAAATCACTTTTCCAAACTGGACTGTCAATTCTATGAGTAGAAACCATATTTTCTACCTCCTTGTACTGGGTAGATGGTTGATAGTCAATAAATACCTCCAAGCTTGTACAGTAACATTTGTACCCATAGTTGTAGGTGGATGGATAGAAAACCAAGATGATGTACTTGTCAGAATCCCATCTCAGAATCCCAGTAGCTTGTAGCAGTAAGCATTTATCTCTGTCTCATAAGTCCGTGGGTAGCCTGTGGTTTGGCTGATGGAGACTGGGCTTGGCTGGGTCAGTCAGGATGGACCCCAGGCTTCTGGCTGGGCTCAAGTTTTTTCTTCATGTCTCTCTCTCTCTTTTTTTTTCCTGGCCTTGTGGCATGTGGGATTTTTGTTCCCAGACCAGGGATCAAACCCATGCCTCCTGCAGTGGAGGGATGAAGTCTTAACCACTGAACTGCCAGGGAAGTCCCTCTTCAAGTTTTTATTCTGGGACACTGTCTAAAGGTATAGAGATTCTTCATTAATTAGCATCCCTAAGATGTGTTCTTCATCTGTGAAAATTCTATGGCTCGAAGTCACATGGCTCAGCTGATATCAATGAAGCAGGGAAATTCCTCTGCCCACTGTGGGTAGTATTGCATTGTTCCCTATTATAAGAAAGTCAAGAGCTGGGCACAAGAATTAAGCCATCACAGATGGTGGTCATTGCCCTTGGAACTGGAAAAGACCCACAAAGACGACCCACTCCAGCCCCCTTCCTCCTAGTCTATAAATCTGTGTTCCAAGTGTGGTCCAAGGACCAGCAGAATCAGCATCACCTGAAAGCTTGTTAGAGATAGAGTCTCAGGCCCCACCTCACGCTTGCTAAATCAGATTTTTTGTTTTAATAAAATCTTTAAGGGATTCACATACACATTGAAATCAAAAATGGTCTTAAGTAGCATTTTCATAAGATGTTCTGTGAAAGACTAATAGGTGTTATGTGGGGAAAAATCCTTCCATAATTAAATAAATTTGGGGGTACTTGAGGACATCTCAAAGCTTTCAACCTACTAATAAAGACTTCAGATCTCAGAGATGGGTTGTTTTAATAACAAGTGACACAAACTGAGTAGCCTAAAACAACACAAGTTTCAGTTCTGTTCAGTTCAGTTCAGTTCAGTCACTCAGTCGTGTCTGACTCTTTGCGACCCCATGAATCTCAGCATGCCAGGCCTCCCTGTCCATCACCAACTCCCGGAGTTCACTCAGACTCACATCCATCGAGTCAGTGGATGTGACTGACTGGCATCCAGCCATCTCATCCTCTGTCGTTCCCTTCTCCTCCTGCCCCCAATCTCTCCCAGCATCAGAGTCTTTTCCAATGAGTCAACTCTTCGCATGAGGTGGACAAAGTACTGGAGTTTCAGCTTTAGTATCATTCCTTCCAAAGAATACCCAGGGCTGATCTCCTTTAGAATGGACTGGTTGGAAATCCTTGCAGTCCAAGAGACTCTCAAGAGTCTTCTCCAACACCACAGTTCAAAAGCATCAATTCTTGGGTGCTCAGCTTTCTTCACAGTCCAACTCTTGTATCCATACATGACCACTGGAAAAACTATAGCCTTGACTAGACGAACCTTTGTTGGCAAAGTAATGTCTCTGCTTTTCAATATGCTATCTAGGTTGGTCATAACTTTCCTTCCAAGGAGTAAGCATTAGTTTCATGGCTGCAGTCACCATCTGCAGTGATTTTGGAGCCCCCCAAAATAAAGTCTGACACTGTTTCCCCATCTATTTCCCATGAAGTGATGGGACCAGATGTCATGATCTTCGTTTTCTGAATGTTGAGCTTTAAGCCAACTTTTTCACTCTCCTCTTTCACTTTCATCAAGAGGCTTTTTAGTTCTTCTTCACTTTCTGCCATAAGGGTGGTGTCATCTGCATATCTGGGGTTATTGATATTTCTCCCGGCAGTCTTCATTCCAGCTTGTGCTTCTTCCAGCCCAGCGTTTCTCATGATGTACTCTGCATATAAGTTAAATAAGCAGGGTGACAATATACAGCCTTGACATACTCCTTTTCCTATTTGGAACCAGTCTGTTGTTTCATGTCCAGTTCAAACTGTTGCTTCCTGACCTGCATGTAGGTTTCTCAAGTTCTCTCACAATTCAAGAGACCAGAAGTCTGAAACCTAGAGGTTGTCAGGGTTGATTCCTTCTGGAGGCTTTGTGGGAGAATCTGCTCCATGCCTCCATCCTAGCTTCTAGTGCTGCTGGCTGTTCTTTCGTTTTCCTTGGCTTGCAGCTTCATCACTTCAATCTTCTTTTCTCTCATCACATGACCTTCTCTCCTATATGTATCTCTGTGTGTCCTCCTCTTTCAAGAACACAATCACTGGATATAGGGACCACTTTAACTCTGCTGCTGCTTCTAAGTCACTTCAGTCGTGTCCGACTGTGTGCGACCCCATAGGTGGCAGCCCACCAGGCTCCTCCGTCCCTGGGATTTTCCAGGCGAGAGTACTGGAGTGGGGTGCCATTGCCTTCTCCACCACTTTAACTCAGTGAGACTTTATACTCACACCTGCTATGACCCTATTTCCAAATAAGATCACACTCTGGGTGGATCTCATATTTGAGGAGGAACACCATTCACCGCCCCTCCCACCCTGTAATGGTTTGAGGGATGGATATGAAATGTTGCATTCCCTTAACATAACTCCTTAGGGAACACTTTCTTTACAGAAGAGCTCATGACACAGACTTAGATGAGACTCTAAACCATCCTAGATCTATGGCTCTTGATTTTCCTCTAAGAGTTTTTTAAGAGTGAAACTCTATAGATTCATTTTATAACCTATTTCAAAATGATCCCAAATCTTGCTGGTAATTATTTATCAAGGTGGAAAATCTGTAGCTTAAAGGCTAAATGTAAAAAGCAGGTAAATTTTGTTTGTCTGTCTCATAAAATTGCATTGAGAAGTAACTCCATTTTCAGATGAGGATTTGATATGATTAGTATTCAGGGTGGCTGATATTTAAAAGAAGCTAAAAAATACTAGTTCCCATTTTTTCCTTTGCATGAAAATCTAAATATTAGGATTTCACCCTTAACTCACCCATGAGACTGTAATGATATCTAATATGAAGAAAATTGATGGGATTAGAGAAGGGCAAATTTGAATAGCCAACTCCCTTTTTGGAAACAGATGCCTAGTTTCCAAGTCGGAGGAACTGTAACCCTAGGGCACTAAGGTGTAGTCTTTGGGAACCATTGAAAGTGCTGAATTAGGAATTGTCTTGGGAATACAGGTTTATTCTACTTGGTGGTGGTTACTTAGTTGCTAAGTCACATCAGACTCTTGTGACCCCATGGACTGTAGCCTGCCAGGCTCCTCTGTCCTCGGGATTTCCCAGGCAAGAATACTGGAGTGGGTTGCCATTTCTTTCTCCAGGGCATCTCCCTGACCCAGGGATCGAACCTGAGTCTCTTGCATTGTAGGTAGATTCTTTACTGGTGAGCCACTAGGGAAGCCCACTAGCCATTACCAAAACATGTACATTTTTAAGAAAAAATTAATGGGTAAAATAACAGATTTCATATGCAGTTGTAAGCGATAATATATAGAGATCTCCTGTGCCCTTAATGCATCATTTTGTAAATAACTTTAGGACAATATATCAGCTAAGATTTGCCTTTGATGCAATCCACCAATCCTATTCAAAGTGCCCCAGTGTTGCTTGTACTCACTTTTCTATGTGTGTGTGTGTGTTGTGTGCATGTTTGTGTGTATATTTAGCTCTGTATAATTTTATCACATGGTAGGTTTATGTATCCACCACCACAGTCAGAATACAGAAGAGCTTCATCACCCCAAGAAGCTCTCATATTCCTTTTGTACATGCATTTTGAATTTAAATTCTCCAAGCAAATTTTCCTGAGTCATCTATGCTCATGGAACCCTGAAAATTATTCTGCTTGGAATGGACAACCTCCCACATGGACTGGCTGGCTAGGAGTGCCAGTCAGCAATTGTGCAAACTTACAAAGTCAAACTGGACAGCGGAGAAGGCAGACCCATGTCCTTGGCCTCCTTAGCATCAGGCACTAACTAACTGAACTAACTGGCCAGAGATAAGGACTTCATTTCAAATAACAAATTAATAGTTTCCCATAACTCCATTAATGCATGGCTGTGATCCCATGAAATTGCATCTCTGACAAACTGGCTGCACTAAAATTTACTCTATGTAAAATGATTGTGCTAATTACTTTCTCTTTATGCGTGTATAATCGGCTGGCTGGCAATAACATTTTCAATGTAGTCTTTCACTAATGAGAAAAGCCATCCAATCTCATGCTGCAGGTCATTAGCAAATGGCTTCAGGGGTCAAAGGGTAACTTCCTCCTTTGGTTGAGTTGAAGTGGCATCTTTTCTTACTTTTTTAAAGCTTCAGGTGTCAATCAAATCTGGATATTGAAAGAAGAAAGAGTTTGTCAAGGTCTGGGGGCTCTTATAAGCACCCCTACTCTTTCCCTCTTTGGAAATGAGACTCAAAAATATAATGAAGTGGGCAGTTTCTCTTAGTTGTTCTCAGATCCCATTCCATTTTTTTCTCTTCGTCTCCCAACATACCCACACACATAACACATGCACACTAGCCCAGTACTGACTTGCTATTTTATTTTTTAAACCTTTTATTTTATATTGGAGTATAGCCAGTTAACAATGTTGTCATGGTTTCAGGTGGACAGCAATGGGACTCAGCATGCGTCCATTCTCCCCCAAACTCCCTTCCCATCCGGCTGCCACATAACATTGAGCAGAGTTCCTTGTGTTATACGGTAGGATATACATGTTGATTCCATACTTCCTAACTATCCCTTCAGCTAATTCTTCTCCTCCTGGCAACCAGAAGTTCATTCTCTAAGTCTGTGAATCTGTTCCTATTTTGTAAATAAGTTCATTTGTATAGTTTCCTTTTAGATTCCACATACAGTGGACATCCTATGATATATCTCCTTCTCTGAATGATTTACTTCACTCAGTATGACAGTCTCTAGGTCCATCCATGTTGCTGCAGATGGCACTGTTTCATTCTTTTTAATGGCTGAGCAATAGTCCATTGTATATGTGTACCACGTCTTTAGCCATTCCTCTGACAGTGGACATTTAGGTTGCTTCTATGTCCAGGCTATTGTAAACAGTGCTGCAATGAACATTGCGGTGCATGTATCCTTTCAGACCATGTTTTTCTCTAGGTATATGCTCAGGAGTGGGATTGCAGGGTCATGTGGTAGCTCTATTTTTAGTTTTTTAAGGAATCTCCATACTATTCTCCATAGTGGCTGTACCAATTTAAATTCCACCTGCAGTGTAGGAGGTTCCCTTCTTTCCACACCCTCTCAAGCATTTATTGTTTGTGGATTTTTGATGATAGCCATTTTGACTGGTATGTCTTCTTTGGAGAAACTTTGATGCAGGTCTTTTGCCCATTTCTTGATTGAGTTGTTTGTTTTGGATGACGTTAAGCCTGATGAGCTGTTTGTAAAATTTTGGAGACTAATCTCTTGTTGGTCACATCATTTGCAACTGGCTTGCTATTTTAGATTCTGCTTACTTTATACTAATGATTCTCAACAAAATGGTAGTATCTGATACTGTATTTTATGACCTTGTTGGGCAATATTTCTGGACTTCACAATGAAAATGGACTAGGTCCAGGGAGGTCAGATGTCCTGCAACGCATGGGGTTGTGAAACACCTCAATAAGTTGGTCCCTAGCCTTTCAAGATGCCACACCAGTTACTCATATAGATGAAAAATCTGATTACAGTGATCAGAACCTGGAACTTAACTTCGTTATGCTTAGAACACCAGATATTTCTGTATGGTTTTAATAGACACTGACTTTTCCGGGAATATACCTGCTGGGAAAATGGATAAAAGGTTGTGTTTTATCTTGCTTTGGAATTTGAGTTGTTCAGTATTTTGGAAAATTCCCAATTACAATGGCAAAGGTTGTCGAGGAATTGAAGTTGCTAACTTAGCACATTTGTGTCAGTCTGCATTTGGAGCGTTTACCTTCACAGTGACTCTGGGTCTGGTGCTGACCACTCATTCCATCTTCTAGTCTAGCTGTGTCTGGGTAATGGCATTTTGAAAGACATATGATCTTACTCAAAGTTGACTTTAAATTTCTTTTTCTTCCCCTAAAGATGGAGGTAGGTTATATCACCATTAAATTTTGTCTTAGGATGATAAAGTGGGTCTTGTAAAATATTTAATATTAATAAAGGTGCTGGGCTTCATAGAGGTAAAAACCACTGCTTTAGAAGAATGATGTAATAAATAATGATAATGATAATAATCATCATCATTGTAATAAAATAGTCCTCATGACCTTTTCACCAAGACCTTCTCACTCGAGTTACTCTTAACAGGAGCCCAACTGGTCCTCCCACATCTAATTTCATCTCCCACTATCACCCCCCATCTCTACCCAGCTTTTGAGTGCTTTTTCTGAAATGAAAATTAGATTTTATGACCTATCACTCTCTACTACTTTATTATTGTCTGTTTTTTTTTTTAACCTAGAGTATTCCTCAGGATAGAGTTGTATCCTAATAAAATTGAGTTCCTTTGTAATCTTACATATTGCATTTTATACATATAAAAATATTTTTATGAGAAGATGTCCTATAGATTTCATCACACTTTGTAAGGATCCATGGCACAAAAAAGGATAATCATCTAGTTAAGTGTATAAACACTTGTGTGTATAAATACAAGTGTGTATAAACACCTTACTTTTAATAACACCTACTATTTTGGTAAACACCTACTATTAGTGTGTATAAACACCCTTTGTGTGTATAAACACCCTACTATTAGTAATTGAGTCCTGCCCACTTGCCCACTCCATTTCTTTCTTTCTATCTTTCTTTTAAAATTTTGGCTGGACTGGGTCTTCATTGTGGCTTCTCTGTTTCTGGTATATGGGATCTTATTTACCCGACCAGGGCCTGAACCCAGGCCTCCCGTGTCAGGAGCTCAGAGCCTTATCCACTGGATTACCAGGGAAATCCCTGCCTACTCCATTTCTACCCCCTTCCTCCCTTATCTTTTTCTCTTCCCCCTTTTCTGCCCCCACATACACTTGACTATCACTGGAGGATCCTGAGAAACCATACTCTTAAACTTGGTGGGCATAAAACTATAGGCTTTGAAATGCTCTCCTGATTGCCCTCATCTGGCTCAAGTGTCAGTCTGAGTGGCCATCCTCATGGAAGGCTTTCCTTCACCATCCCAGTACACTAAGATGCCGCTCCCTCCACCCACACTGAACCTGGTACAGATGGAGACCAGACTAACTACAGCATTTCATAGTCATTGATTCAGCTCCTTGAAGTCAGGGTTCATGTCTTCTGACCCTGGTGTCCTCTATGCCCAGAAAAGAGCCTGCATGTAGTAGATTTATAAAAAAAAAAAGGCAGTCAAATGACTGTCACACACATTAATCTAGAATAAGCTATACCACACCTTCATGAACATAGAGGAAGGGAGTCTGCAACTGCTGACTACAGACTGTGCAAAAGCGGAAGTGCCTTTGCTTCCTCATAGTGACAACGTCATCTCCAGACTTCACACTAGTGGATTTCTCTTCTCCCCATAGTCTGGTATTTTATTCCTTTTCCTCCGTCCTTGGCCTCCTTAGCTAAGACTCTTCTCTGTTACACCAGGGGATGGTAAGGGAGGGAGTGGGGAAGAGGTACTGGGCAGATCCTGGGACATGACTAAGGCCATATAGGATGTCTCAGTGTCACGTCCCAAATTTTTTTTTGCTTTGTTTTTAAGATTTTTTTGAAGTGGACCATTTTTAAAGTCTTTATTTGATTTTGTTACAATACTGCTTCTGACCTCTGTTTTGGACTTTTGGCATCCAGGCATGTGGATTCTTAGCTCCCGGATCAGGGATGGAACCTGCATACCCTGCATTGGAAGTCTTAACCACTTAACCTCAGGGGAAGTCCCAATGTCCCAAATCCTTAACAATGTTTCTAAACTGGGGAGGGGAGAGTGGTGTCTTTGGAGAAGGGTGACTGTTTATTGGTTTTTGTGGGAGAGGCTGAGCTTTACATCTAGGTTAATATGAAATGAAATCAGAGCCTTGTGCAGTAATACAGGCACTTAAAGCCTAGAAAAATGGGAAGAAGAAACCCCCAGGAATTCACAGAAACTTGAGAGAAAGTTCTGTGTGTGTGTTAGTCACTCAGTCATGAGAGAAAGTTCTGGGCTCCTATTAAGTCTTGGAAATGAGGTCCCAGTCAGTCTTTAAAAAAATTTTTTTTATTCCATTGGAATATGGTAGCTCTACAAAGTAAATTAACTATATGTTTACATATACATTCCTCTTGTACATCCCTCCCCTCTGCCATCCCACCCCTGTAGGTCATCACAAGGTACCGAGCTGAGCTCCCTGTGCCGTATAGCAGGTTCCCACTAGCTATCTATTTTACATGTGGTAGTGTATATATGTCAATTCTAATTTCCCAATTTGTCCCCGTCTTCCCCTCTCCATGTCCACGTATTCATTCTCTTAAGTCTGTGTCTCTATTCCTGCTCTGCGATTAGGTTCATTTGTACCGTTTTTCTAGATTCCACATATATGTATTAATATGCAGTATTTGTTTTTCTCTTTCTGTTGTATATACCCTGAGAAAACCCATAATCAAGACGACACATGTACCCTAACGTGTACACGTGTACTATGTAGCAGTATGCAGCACTAGGTACAATAGCCAGAACATTGAAACAACTTCAGTGCCCAGTGGCGGGTGAATGGATAAAGCAGATGTAGTATATATATAGAATGGAATATTTGGTCTATAAAAAGGACCAAAATTGGGTCATTTGTTGAGTCAATTTTTACCAGATTTGAAAGGGTAAGGATTGCTTCCTGACATCTGGGTTGGAGAATAAAAGACACGATTGTAATAATGTCCTTCACGATCAGAAATAAAAGATTGTAGTCCCTTTGGGACTTGTCTTTATACTTTCCTCAAAGGTTTTCACTGTAGGTCTCTAATAGAGAAACTCATCAAGTAGATTATTTCCTCCCTGTTAGGGCAAGGCTAGCCTGCTCTCTTAGAGAGACTCGGCAGTAATTGGGTGGCTTAAAATAGGAAGATGTGGGTTTTCTTTCATGGAACAGTTCAGGCTGTTGGGCAGCTCTGCACCAGAAGTCATGCTGAGAAGGAGCCCACGGGCCTCTTTCACCTGGTTTCTCAATACCCTCTAGTTCAGTGCTCCTCAAACTCCAGCAGGCGGGTGGCCCATTTGTAGAACTTGTTAAATGCTGGTTCTGGTTGTGACATGGGTCCAAGTTTCTGCATTTCTGGTGAGGTCTGAGAGTAATGAGGTTGGGAATTCAGCTGTTTGAACTTCCACGGAGGGGCCAGTATAGGGAAGCCAAGGTGCAAGGTTTCAAGAGCCATGCCTGCAAGTGACAGCCACACCACTGCTCATGTTTCATCAGTAAGATGTTAGCTATGTGGCCACACCTGGTACAAGGGAGCCCTGAAAACAGACTCTTGGTGAGTGGCTACGGTCCTTACAATCTGTAACCCTGGGAGAAAGAGAGAAGGGATGCCCGTGGAGAACCAGTACCTTCTGCTACATCATCTCTGCTGGATCCTTCCCTCCTAGGCGTTGCATAAAGGAACCGGCCTCTGTTCTTTCAACTACGGTGTTACAATGTGCTGTTCACTAATAGTTGGTAGAATATAAGTGCATTGAAGTTGAGAACACACTTAAGTTTGTGGATGCAAACTCACATTTTTTCTTGTAAGAATTTCCCTCTCACATGCTGGTATGTCTGTCACCTTAGAAGGAAAACGGGTGGAGTAAGAGATGGTGTGTCAGCAAGATCTCATGTGACCCTGACTCAATCATTTGACAAATATTTGAATCCCAACTACTTGAAAACCATTGTTTTTGATGTTGAGAAAGTAGCCGTGAAAGACAGGTATGGGAGGGAGTTTAGGGGGTCGTTGAGGGTGTTTACTCATTTAACAGTCTCCCTGAGTTCTAATTCCATCTCTACCTCTTAATCCTGGGTAACTTAGAACACATCTTTGCCTCAGCTTCCTTGCCGATAAAACTGTATAATAGAGGTATCCTATTGGTTATTTGAGGAACCCATGAGATGATGTATTAATCATTGTTGTTATTATACCTGTTCTCAGAATGCTTACACTTTAACATTCCTCATCATATATATCCCGGCAGAAAATAAATCAAGGACCCCTCTATAGGGATTGTAAGAGATGTGATACCAAGGTATTCCACGTCCCCTTTAAAGCAAAAAGCAACGGTCAGTTGGGGTTAGGGCCTGCCCCCACTTTCCACCATTTTCATTGAGGGAGATCTATACCTTTGGGAGGAACAGGCTCCATTTAACCACCAGCTTTCAACTTTCTTCCTTTGATGAAGTATGAACATTTTGTCAACCTTTCACATCACCTCAGTTTTGATTCTGATGTTGGAGATTACTCCATCAACCATACAGCGAGCTTACCAGTCACTGATGATCTTGCTTTGCTTCTCTGTCTCTGAAGAATTTCCCCTTATTTACAGGAGTGAAGTGACCTTGACCTGTATAGGTTCTCACATCCATTTGCACTCAAGGCTTCTTTATGCCACCCTCTCTCTTACTGCCACTTAGAATTCTGTCCTACGTGTCCTTCTATGTTATAACTCCAGAGATTTGGAATTCTCATTTGAACTAGGGTTACAGAATAAGGCACAGTGTCATGATAGGGGGCTCTTAAATGGAGCACTTCAAAATCGTATGTCAATTTTAAGGCTGCTTGGTAATTTTATGATTTCTTTTAACTTACCTAGAAAATGCAAAAAATGATGTATTTAGAGATGTGTGTATATGTTGGCATGTCTTTTATGGGCTACATACTGGTGTGACAATCAGATGGAACCTTTGGGTTCCCTCCTCAGAAATACATAGATATACAGCAACATACAAAAATATGCATAAAATTCCAGGGGTTTCTCTTTAAGTTCATGAACTCCACGCCACAAAATATCAAAATGGAACATCCTTGGAAATGTGAGGGCTTCACTGATGGCTCAGAAGGTAAAGAATCTGCCTGCAATTCAGGAGACCCAGGTTTGATCCCTGGGTTGGGAAGATCCCCTGGAGAAAGGAATGGAAACCCACTCCAGTGTGCTTGCCTGGTGAATACCGTGATCAGAAGAGCCTGGCGGGCTACAGTCCATGGGGTTGCAAAGAGTTGGATAATACTTTCACTTTTATGTTTTATATGTGAGCTCATATGTCAAAGGTTTTATATTAAGCAAAAGAAGTCACTGTAGATTTTATCAAAGCAATTGTCAACATTTATTTATTTCAGTATATTTTTAAGCAATCTTTCAAAACCCACTCTTATTGATTGAACTCTATTAAATAATATTCCGCCCACATAAAATTTCTGTATGACTATAGGCCAGTCATGCGTGTTGTATAGCACTGTACAAGCTAACAATGCCAGCTTGATTAGTAAGTATATTAACAGCTTTCATACTTGTTCTTTTAATTGAATAATTTTGTTTTATTTCCTGGATTAACCTATCATCATCCATGCCTTTAATCGAGTGGAGAAAGCCTCCTTTGTGTGGATTGAAACCTGGAGCTTTTGTAGTTGGATAATTCATTGAAATTTTGTTTTTATGTAATTTCCTGTGTACATTCAAAGGTATACGTAGTATTTTGACCTTCAGTGCCTTAGGGGGGAATATGTTGGCAGGGCAGATAAGTGGAGGTTGCTTGCAGAGTGTTTCTTCTTGGGTTTGATGTTCTGAAAGCTCGAGCAGGGGAATTATACTGGGGGTGGGAAAGGTGAGAGAAAGCAAAGCCATACAACAGAGCAAAGGTGATTTCCAAGAACTAGGGAAGTGTGCACAGCCTTTGGTCCCTATAGTCTCATCCTTCTCAGTACCCTGGAGAGAAGACAAGAGTTTAGATGCTGAGAGTAGGGCAGCAAGTAGATAGTTACTTGGTCTGATTTCCACAAGACAGATTTAGGATGCAGATTCCTGCCCTGGACAGAGCTGGACTTTAAAGACCATGTGCCTATCAGCAGTGACTCATGGGAACACAAGCCAAAGGACTTACTGGAATGTCTTCCTCATGCCAGGGACATTCACAGGGCTCTAGGGAGGAAAGATCTGTAAGAATAAACATACTGACTTTCCTACCAGACTGACCATAAGGGTGGGGTGAGGTGTCAGAATCAGATCTATTGTAATTTAAAGTAAGTAAGGTTCCATGGCATAACTTGCACACCTGCCTGTGCAGTAAGAATCATACACATTCAGAAGACGCAGATGCAAGTGGAACTCATGATAGGGTGGGAGAAGTAAGACTGAAGCACCAATATAGACAGTAAGAGGAGTTATACAAAATAAGAAGAAGGCAAAAAAATTGTTGGAGGGAAAAAAGTTTTATGAAAGAAGTGTTTTTTTGAGCATGTATCAAAGGACTGGTACAATTCAGGTGTATGAAAAGGAGAAAGACATCTTTCCAAGTGTAGGAAATAAGTGAGTGGAAGCACAAAGAGGGGCATTGTGAGGAATGAGAGGAGTTTGGTTAAATTGTTAGTTGTAACAAAAGGATAAGTGGGAAATATCCTTGTAAAGGTAGGCTAGGACCATGCTAAGGATTTTAAAAGGAGATAGAATCCTCTAATATAGAAAGAAATAAGGGATCAATATCTTGAAATTTATATGACTTTGTATAAATTTTTTAATCTCTTGGATCTCAGTTTTCTTTATCTATGGAGTGGAGATAATATTACCTTGTGGGATTGTGCTTAGAATTAGAAAAATAATGATGATGACAATGATCATAGCTACCGTTTACTGAGCACCAAGGTATGTGTCTGGTGTGCACTGGTGTTCAATAAAAGTGGCTGATGTTATTTCAGTTCAGTTCAGGTGCTCAGTTGTGTCCAACTCTTTGCAACCCCATGGAATACAACATGCCGGGCTTCCCTGTCCATCACCAACTCCTGGAGCTTGCTCAAACTCATGTTCATCGAGTCAGTGATGCCATCCAACCATCTCATCCTCTGTCATCGCCTTCTCCTTCTGCCTTCAGTCTTTCCTAGCATCAGGGTCTTTTCCAATGAGTCAGTTCTTCACATCAGGTGGGGTTTCAGCTTCAGCATAAGTCCTTCCAATGAACATTAGGGACTGATCTCCTTTAGGATTGACTGGTTGGATCTCCTTGCAGTCCAGGGGACTCTCAAGAGTCTTCTCCAACACCACAGTTCAGAGGCATCAATTCTTCAGTGCTCAGCTTTCTTTATGGTCCAAATCTCACATCCATACAAACTACTGGAAAAATCATAGCTTTGACTAGATGGACCTTTGTTGGCAAAGTAATGTCTCTGCTTTTTAATACATTGTCTAGGTTTGTCATAGCTTTTTTCCCAAGGAGCAAGTATCTATTAATTTCATGGCTGCAGTCACCATCTGCAGTGATTCTGGAGCCCCCCAAAATAAAGTCTCTGACTGTTTCCATTGTTTCCCCATCTATTTGCCATGAAGTGATGGGACCAGAAGCCATGATCTTAGTTTTTTGAATGTTGAGTTTTAAGCCAACTTTTTCACTCTCCTTTTTTACTTTCATAAAGAGGCTCTTTAGTTCTTCTTTGCTTTTCACGTGTCATATGTATAATTCAGCTACTCAGCTATTTAGACAGTGGGAAATCTTCAGAAAATATTCACTAGTACTAGACTTTTCTAGGACTCATCCAAATTTCTAGTTCTTTCCTCTTGGGAACATAACTCTTTGAAATTAGGCATGGTGGTGTGATTTGCAATGGCCAATGAAATAGGAAGAATAATGTGCTACTTCCATGCCTTTATGTGATGGTGTACAAGCCTCCATTTTTTCTTTTGCTACTGTGGCAAGCTGTAAAGCATTGTTTTCAGGTGGTGGTATCAGGTGTTGGAGCTTCTGGCAACTGGAGTCGCTAAATCATTATGATGAGCAGAGTTCTCTGCCTTCTGCTGATCAATGTAGACATGTAGCATGAAACAGAGATAGACCTCTGGTGTTTTAGTTACTGAGATTTGGGGGATGTTTGTTACTGAAGCATAACCTCGTATGTCCTAACTAATGCATCTCTGGTCCAGTTCATCAATACAGAGAAACAGCAGAGCTCGGTTTGGCTTGAAATAGATAACTTGCTTTTTTTCTTAGCTTCAGTTCAGTTCAGTTCAGTCGCTCGGTCGTGTCTGACTCTTTGTGACCCCATGAGTCGCAGTACGCCAGGCCTCCCTGTCCATCACCAACTCCCGGAGTCCACTCAAACCCATGTCCGTTGTGTTGGTGATGCCATCCAACCATCTCATCCTCTGTCGTCCCCTTCTCCTCCTGCCCTCAATCTTTCCCAGCAACAGGGTCTTTTCCAATGAGTCAGCTCTTTGCATCAGGTGGCCAAGGTATTGGAATTTCAGCTTCAACATCAGTCCTTCCACTGAACACCCAGGACTGATCTCCTTTAGGATGGACTGGGTGGATCTCCTTGCAGTCCAAGGGACTCTCAAGAGTCTTCTCCAACACCACAGTTCAAAAGCATCAATTCTTCAGTGCTCAGCTTTCTTTATAGTCTAGCACTCACATCCATACATGACTACTGGAAAAACCATAGCCTTGACTAGACAGACCTTTGTTGGCAAAGTAATGTCTCTGCTTTTCAATATGCTATGTAGGTTGGTCATAACTTTCCTTCCAAGGAGCAAGCATCTTTTAATTTCATGGCTGCAGTCACCATCTGCAGTAATTTTGGAGCCCAGAAAAATAAAGTCAGCCTCTGTTTCCGTTGTTTCCCCATCTATTTGCCATGAAGTGATGGGACCAGATGCCATGGTCTTAGTTTTCTGAATGTTGAGCTTTAAGCCAACTTTTTCACTCTCTTCTTTCACTTTCATCAAGAAGCTCTTTAGTTCTTCTTCACTTTCTGCCATAAGGGTGGTGTCATCTGCATATCTGAGGTTATTGATATTTCTCCCTGCAATCTTGATTCCAGGTTGTGCTTCTTTCAGCCCAATGTTTCTCATGATGTACTCTGCGTATAAGTTAAATAAGCAGGGTGACAATGTACAGCCTTGATGTACTCCTTTTCCTATTTGGAACCAGTCTGTTCCATGTCCAGTTCTAACTGTTGCTTCCTGACCTGCATATAGGTATCTCAAGAGGCATGTCAGGTGGTCTGGTATTCCCATCTCTTTCAGAATTTTCCACAGTTTATTGTGATCCACACAGTCAAAGGCTTTGGCATAGTCAATAAAGCAGTAATAGATATTTTTTTTGGAACTCTCTTGCTTTTTCCATGATCCAGCAGATGTTGGCAATTTGATCTCTGGTTCCTCTGCTGTTTCTAAAACCAGCTTGAACATCTGGAAGTTCACTGTTCACGTATTGCTGAAGCCTGGCTTGGAGAATTTTGAGCATTACTTTACTAGTGTGTGAGATGAGTGCAATTGTAACAGAAGTAGAAGATATTAAGAAGAGATAGCAAGAATATACAGAAGAACTGTACAAAAAAGATCTTCACAACCCAGATATTCATGATGGTGTGATCACTGACCTAGAGCCAGACATCCTGGAATGTGAAGTCAAGTGGGCCTTAGAAAGCATCACTACGAACAAAGCTAGTGGAGGTGATGGAATTCCAGTTGAGCTATTCCAAATCCTGAAAGATGATGTTGTGAAAGTGCTGCACTCAGTATGCCAGCAAATTTGGAAAACTCAGCAGTGACCATAGGACTGGAAAAGGTCAGTTTTCATTCAAATCCCAAAGAAAGGCAATGCCAAAGAATGCTCAAACTACCGCACAATTGCACTCATCTCACATGATAGTAAAGTAATGCTCAAAATTCTCCAAGCCAGGCTTCAGCAATACGTGAACTGTGAACTTCCTGATGTTCAAGCTGGTTTTAGAAAAGGCAGAGGAACCAGAGATCAAATTGCCAACATCTGCTGGATCATGGAAAAAGCAAGAAAGTTCCAGAAAAGCATCTATTTCCGCTTTATTGACTATGCCAAAGCCTTTGACTGTGTGGATCACAAGAAACTGTGGAAAATTCTGAAAGAGATGGGAATACCAGACCACCTGATCTGCCCTTTGAGAAATTTGTATGCAGGTCAGGAAGCAACAGTTAGAACTGGACATGGAACAACAGACTGGTTCCAAATAGGAAAAGGAGTTCATCAAGGCTGTATATTGTCACTCTGCTTATTTAACTTACATGTAGAGTACATCATGAGAAACGCTGGACTGGAAGAAACACAAGCTGGAATGAAGATTGCCGGGAGAAATATCAATAACCTCAGATATGCAGATGACACCACCCTTATGGCAGAAAGTGAAGAGGAACTAAAAAGCCTCTTGATGAAAGTGAAAGTGGAGAGTGAAAAAGTTGGCTTAAAGCTCAACATTCAGAAAACGAAGATCATGGCATCCGGTCCCATCACTTCATCAGAAATAGATGGGGAAACAGTGGAAACAGTGCCAGACTTTATTTTTGGGGGCTCCAAAATCACTGCAGATGGTGACTGCAGCCATGAAATTAAAAGATGCTTACTCCTTGGAAGGAAAGTTATGACCCACCTAGATAGCATATTCAAAAGCAGAGACATTACTTTGCCAACAAAGGTCCATCTAGTCAAGGCTATGGTTTTTCCTGTGGTTATGTATGAATGTGAGAGTTGGACTGTGAAGAAGGCTGAGCACCGAAGAATTGATTCTTTTGAACTGTGGTGTTGGAGAAGACTCTTGAGAGTCTCTTGGACTGCAAGGAGATCCAATCAGTGCTTTCTGAAGGAGATCAGCCCTGGGATTTCTTTGGAAGGAATGATGCTAAAGCTAAAACTCCAGTACTTTGGCCACCTCATGAGAAGAGTTGACTCACTGGAAAAGACTCTGATGCTGGGAGGATTGGGGGTGGAAGAGGAAGGGGACGACAGAGGATGAGATGGCTGGATGGCATCACCGACTTGATGGACGTGAGTTTGAGTGAACTCCGGGAGTTGGTGATAGACAGGGAGGCCTGGCGTGCTGCGATTCACGGGGTCGCAAAGAGTTGGACACGACTGAGCGACTGATCTTATCTGATCTTGAGCATTTTTTGGCATTACCTTTCTTTGGGATTGGAATGAAAACTGGCCTTTTCCAGTCCTGTGGCCACTGCTGAGTTTTCCAAATTTGCTGACACATTGAGTGAGCACTTTCACAGCATCATCTTTTAGGATTTGAAATAGCTCAACTGGAATTCCATCGCCTCCACTAGCTTTGTTCATAGTGATGCTTCCTAAGGCCCACCTGTATTCACATTCCAGGATGTCCGGCTCTAGGTGAGTGGGAGTGATCACACCATGGTGATTATCTGGGTCGTGAAGCTCTTTTTTGTACAGTTCTTCTGTGTATTCTTGCCACCTTTTCTTAATATCTTCTGCTTCTGTTAGGTCCATACGATTTCTGTTCTTTATTGAGCCCATCTTTGTATGATATGTTCCTTTGGTATCTCTAGTTTTCTTGAAGAGATCTCTAGACTTTCCTATTCTATTATTTTCCTCTATTTCTTTGCATTGATTGCTGAGGAAGGCTTTCTTATCTCTCCTTGCTATTCTTTGGAACTCTGGGTTCAAATGGGTATATCTTTCCTTTTCTCCTTTGCTTTTAGCTTCTCTTCTTTTCGCAGTTATTTGTAAGGCCTCCTCAGACAGCCATTTTCCTTTTTTTTTCATTTATTTTTCTTGGGGATGGTCTTGATCCCTGCCTCCTGTACAATGTCACGAACCTCCATCCATAGTTCATCAGGCACTCTATCATATCTAGCCCCTTAAATCTATTTCTCACTTTCACTATATAATCATAAGGGATTTGATTTATGTCATACCTGAATGGTCTAGTGGTTTCCCCACTTTCTTCAATTTAAGTATGAATTTGACAATAAGGAGTTCAAATCTGAGCCACAGTCAGCTCCCGGTCTTGGTTTTCTTAGCTTAGTCCAAGTCAACTATGATGACTCCTAAGGCCCTTCCCTTTCATACAGTACTGAGATACTAAGCTTTTTTTTTGTTAATCAGTCTTTTATATCACACCCAGAAATCCTGCCTCCATGGGTTCTTTTCTAATATATCAAGCTCATTCTTTAAGCAGGTCTTATGTTAGTTTCAAAACCTACTAGTTTTATTATTTTTCTTTCTCATTAGTTATAAACCCAGTCTGTTTCTGTCTTACCTATTTGTCAGTTGATCTTTCTATAGCAAAAACAATGGACTCTGAGTCCCATATCACTAGGAGAAGTGCTACTAACCGAAAGCAAAATAATAATAGTAACATTTGTGGAATGCTTAGTACGTAATAGGCAAAATAACCTCAGATATGTAGATGACACCACCCTTATGGCAGAAAGTGAAGAGGAACTAAAAAGCCTCTTGATGAAAGTGAAAGTGGAGAGTGGAAAAGTTGGCTTAAAGCTCAACATTCAGAAAATGAAGATCATGGCATCTGGTCCCATCACTTCATCAGAAATAGATGGGGAAACAGTGGAAACAGTGTCAGACTTTATTTTTTTGGGCTCCAAAATCAGATGGTGACTGCAGCCATGAAATTAAAGGATGCTTACTCCTTGGAAGAAAAGTTATGACCAACCTACATAGCATATTTAAAAGCAGAGACATTACTTTGTCAACAAAGGTCCATCTAGTCAAGGCTGTGGTTTTTCCAGTGGTCATGTGTGGATGTGAGAGTTGGACTGTGAAGAAAGCTGAGCACTGAAGAATTGATGCTTTTGAACTGTGGTGTTGGAGAAGACTCTTGAGAGTCCCTTGGACTGCAAGGAGATTCAACCAGTGCATTCTGAAGGAGATCAGCCCTGGGATTTCTTTGGAAGGAATGATGCTAAAGCTAAAACTCCAGTACTTTGGCTACCTCATGAGACGTGTTGACTCATTGGGAAAGACTCTGATGCTGGGAGGGATTGGGGGCAGGAGGAGAAGGGCATGACAGAGGATGAGATGGCTGGATGGCATCACTGACTCGATGGACGTGAGTCTGAGTGAACTCTGGTAGTTGGTGATGGACAGGGAAGCCTGGAGTGCTGCGATTCATGAGGTCGCAAAGAGTCGGACACGACTGAGCGACTGAACTGAACTGAACTGAACTGAACTGAAGCTCTTTCCCTGTGTCAACTTATTTTATCTTCATCACCCTCTGTGAAGTTAGTACAAGTATTATTCCTATTTATAGACATTATAGAAACTGAGGCACAAAGCAGATACCATTCTAAGGAAGGTGGTTAGCCAGAACTCAAACCCAGAGGTTCTCACTCTGGAGCCCTCACTCTTGAATGCTACATCAAATTACATTTCTTCAGGGTTCAGCTATTATTTTATTAAAAGAATTTCTTTGGTACCTCTGTCAAGATGTCCTACCAAGTATTCTTCAAGATCATCAGTTAAGCAACAAGTATTGTGGGTTTTCTCTCTCCTTCCCTTTTTTTTCTCTCCTTTTCTTCCACAGATATTAAGCATCTATTCTGGATTCATATATAAGAAGTCATGCTTTTAAAGTAGCAAAGAATTCATAATGTCGTTGAAACTACTTCTATTAAGTTTTATGAAATTTATAGAGAGCAATAGAATTCCAAATACATAGTCTGTGCTGAATTATCTGCAACAACCAGAGTCTGAACAAGCTGCAGAAGCAGGGATCAGCATGACCTGGAGCAAACAGGACATGCTGCCTACATCTGGGCCTTGAAGGATGGGTGGAAATTGGTCAGTAGCAGGGAGAGGGGAGTGAGAAGTTGGAATTAACTTGAATCTGTGATTGATAAATGAATAATTGGAGTTTTTGCTCAGAAAACACGGTGGTAGTTAACTCTATCAGCATGCAGATCTACTGGTAAGAACTATTTCTTTGAAACTATTTTTCACTGTATCTTAAAATAACAACAAGGCCCCAAATTATAGATACAGAAATTATAGTAATAGTGCTCAGGAAGACAGATTTTTATGGGAAAGTATTATTCACCGGGAGTTAAAAGCTTTTATGCTTTATAGAAGCTCTTAGGGTTGAAGCAAATCTCGTGTTCATTTATAGCCTAACTCATTTATGCATTGCTGGGAGATTTTGCAAATGTAACCTCAATTCTGCCCTTGCCTGAACTCTGAGAATACCCCAGGCTGTATTTGTTCATAAAGGTGAATTTCTTTTTGAAGAGCGATTTGATGTAATTTTTGTTTTTCATGGAGCCTATTACTGTGCATGTACGATTTGCAAGTATCCAGGGCTCTGTTTTCTCCTGTAATGAGAGAACGGTGCAGTCATCTGTGCTTCTCTGACTGTCTGATTCCCAATCACAGTCACGTTTTTAGAAAGAAAAGCAGCCACAGTGGAAGCAAAGTCTCTCTCTTTTTTTCAGTTTTCCATCAAGATCTGTCACCCTTTAGCACTTCACCTAGTTGCCACTGATGGTCTGAGTGTATTTCCTGAGTCACCCTCCAGGATCCAGTAAGCTGCCTCTTTCAATGTCCTACTTTTATGGAGTTTAGAATGACAAGGGGTTCTTGGAAACCATCTGATCCAACTGCTTTATTTTGTAGGCGAGCTCTGAGGTCTGTTAGAAGAGATTCCTTCCCACTCGTCCACAGCATGCAGTGACAAAGATGAGCACCTGGGTATCTTTGCCTGGATCTCCTGGTGAGATCATATTCTGGGAATTGGGGATAGATTAATGACTGTTAAAAATTTCCACCAAGAAGGTAACATGGATGAAACAGCAGTCTAGGCAGTCAGGAGTTTCCTTTGTTTGATCCTCCCACAAATCAAGCCTTTCTTCCTCTTGATTGCTTCTCTTTGGAGACACAGGGCCAGGTTGTTAGGGGATTAGAGAAAGCTTTGTGTAAAACATAAAATTCACTTATAAAGTAACACAACATTGTAAATAAACTATACTCAAATAAATATTAGAAGAAGGAAGAGAAGAAAAAAAAATTATGTATCAATCAACATACACCCACCAAGCATGAATTCTGTTCCCAGCCCACTCACTGCTGGGTGCTAGGAGTCATGTAGAAGGACAAACCATGACACTGACTTGAAAAGATGGTACAATGCATTTCAAAGAGGCACAGCTAAGCTGTAGCAAAGAAGAGCATGTGTAATGAGACGGTTAGTTCTTTCAGAAGGAAAGATCAGTGTGGCGGAGTCAAAGGCAGCTGGGGGAACCTTCATGAAGAAATGGGACTTGAGTTGTATCTATTGCTGAACACCTAAAGATGGTACTGGGGTGCCCCCAGCCACCCTCTGCTTCTCTCTCTAAATTCCATCATCCCCACGTCTACACATACTCACCCGTGTTCATGATTTTCCAGAGCAACTCTGATTTCAACCAACTTTCATTTAATAATTATGTAATTTGTTATTAACCCAAATGTGCTTAAATTTTCCATGCGACTCAAGACATTCTGTATAATGTCTTGAAGAAAATGCTTTGGTAGAACAAATGGAACATTTTCTTTGATCTGAAGAATATGGTTGCAGTCCTCCACATTTGCATTCACTATCTTTTAAGTCTAGCATCTCACATTTTTACATTTTCTAATTTACAGAGTGATTTCTCAAACATTATTTTATTTGATCATAAAAGTAGACTGTAAGGAAAGGAGAATATTGTTAATATTACTGTTTTAGAGATGAGAGGACTGAGATTCAGTGAGGTAAAATGTTAATGTGAACACAGACCCTCTGAGTTCTACCTGGGGCTCTTTTTCTTAAATTACTTGGTTGCTCATTTTAATTGGTATTTTTATCCTGTGGTTCTTGTTCTGTTTCCCTGAAGAATCCAGTGCAGGTAAAACCAGTACTGTCTTCATGGTACTATTCAAAGTAAATTTTTTGAAGTCTAGAGGTGTCAATGAAGCTTTTAGACTGAAAATAATTATTAGTTCCAGTGCCTATTTTTGGTTGGCTTTAGTCTACCAGAAACTGATCTTTTTTCATAAACTTCAGTTATTCTGAATCTAAATATATATTCCAGTTGTAAATTTTCTGGTTATTTCCCATTTCATTGTTTTTACTGAGGCTCCTAAGAAATTGAAAAATCACACATCGCTTTTTATATTTGTCAGGCGAGTGTATTCTCTTCAGTTCTGTCTCATCTCAACAAAAATTTGAAGCAATGCACGTTAGAGCCCTCGGCATGTCATAGCTCTTCGACAGACCGTGGTATAGCTCTTAGACAGATCAGTGTTACAGCTCTGTGTTACAGCTCAATTTTATTTAGAAAATGGTAGGAAAATACATCCTTGAGGCATGAGGGCATGCTGACCCAAAGATGCAAAGAGAAAAGAAGGGGGCCCCGGCCCTTTGGCTCCCCTTTTTATATGTTTTTTTTCCTCCCCCTGGGCCTGCCCTATATAAATTGGGCTAGCCAGGAGTGCTGTTTTTTCTACCTGAGGTCCTCACACCAGTCTTTGGACCTTCCTTTCTTCTATTTTCCCGGGTTTTCCCTTCCTTGTCTTTTAGCCACTGCCATTATGGACTCCTGTTTCCTATTCTAACTACCTAGTGTATTCATGGCATGTGGTAGAATATCTTTACTTTTTCAAAAAAAATCACCAGTGCTACTTTCTGCAGTGGTTGACATTACAAAAATGTTTTGTCTGAAACTTCAAAAAGTTAACATTAGAACAATGTTCCCTATCATGTATGATCTCTGAAGCCATTTTTTTTTTATCTTGTGACAAAGTCATGAAATAGATTTTTTGTTTATTGTTCAAGACCAGTTGAGTGCCATAATTCACTTCTTTCATACAGAGTTCTAAACTAGGCCTTGTTTGTGGGGAGTGAAAGCTGGAACAGAAATTGAAGACACAGTCAATATTCTTGAAGAATGCAAGATCTAGTTGGGGAGACAGAATGTACCCTTTTCCAAGTGGCATAAAAATTGATAGTCACCACTCTGTTAGGTAGAACTCGTTTAGTCTTTCAAATGTAATAAATAAGGTCTTGCTGTGTGACAAAACGCATAGATAATATCTTCCTTGACTTCTTGGAGCCTACATTCTGACTGGGGAGACTTCTCATTCAATTTACAAATAATTATAAGACAATAAGAAATGAGTTCCTTAAGAGGGAAAAAAACGCTCAAATGAGGAAGAGAATATTTCTGGCAGCTAATCACGAAGGCCTTGGAAAAGTTCATATTTGCAAAGTATCTTGAAGAATGGATAGGATTTGGAAAAAAAAGTGTTGGCATATAGAGAACTCTGAGTGAGTGAATGGATCAAATACCAGCAGATCAGGGTAAGCTCTGGGGCCACTGTGGCTGGGACACAGATGTTTGTGGGGGAGGCATGGGAAGGAATTGTAGATACTAGAGCTTTTGTGGCTCAGGCCTTTCTATTACCATTCATGATTTTGATGTAGTCAAAAAACAATGACTATATTTGTTGTCTATTTATTTTTAAGGAAAATTGTTACCCAGGTTAAGCTGACTAGTTTGAGATGATTGGCACATATTCTCTGTGCTTTTTCTAGACATTCATGATTCTATTCATGTATCCATCTATTTGCAAAAGCTTTCAATCACCCAGAAATTCCTCCCTTTGTGGCCAAATTCAGAAACAAGTTTCACTGTTTACATTCAAAAGGGTTCCAATGTGATAAAAAAACAGAGTACTGATTACATGTTGGGTTTCACAGGCATGTATATAAAGTTTGATGATGTGCATGTGAAGTCTGAGTATAGATACAACCTTTCAAAGTTGGGTGACATCTGGTTGATATGTTCCAAAATAGTTGTTCTGGATGCTTGTAGGCATTTGTTCTGTCTGGTCACTGCCCATGACTGTCAGTTTTTAAATATTTGTAATATCTTCCCCAAATATACATAAGAGAAATACTTTTTACTAGTCTGGACCAAGACCATTTGTTTAAATAAAATGCTGCATTGGTGATAGGTCATGGTCAGTAATATATTATATTAAATGGGAATCATTTATATTAAAATCCTGGTTGCTCTGTGGGGAAATCCATTAGAAATTCGTCATCGTGAAATCAGGCCTGATACTTGAGCAATGTAAACAGATTTTAAGTTGCTGTAACTTAAATATGTGTCATTATATCTTATCTTAATGTAACTAAGATAAGATAACCAGTTGAAGTAGCCTTTCCCACACCTATGACCTATGACATGATGTCTGAGGCCCTAGAAGCAGATGACCTGAGTACAAATCCTGACTCTGCCATTCATTAACCGTGGCTCTGGACAAGTTCCTTCAGTTCAGTTCAGTCATTTAGTTGTGTCTGACTCTTTGTGACCCCATGGACTGCATCACATCAGGCTTCCCTGTCCATCACCAACCCTGGAGCTTGCTCAAACTCATGTCCATCAAGTTGGTGATGCCATCCAACCATCTCATCCTCTGTCGCCTTCTCCTCCTGCCTTCAATCTTTCCCAGCATCAGGGTCTTTTCCAGTGAGTAGGCTCTTCTCATCAGGGGGCTAAAGTTTTGGAGTTTTAGCTTCAGCATCAGTCCTTCCACTGAATATTCAGGACTGATTTCCTTTGGGATGGACTGGTTTGATCTCCTACCAGTCCAAGGGACTCTCAAGAGTCTTCTCCAACACCACAGTTCAAAAGCATCAATTCTTCAGCATTCAGCTTTCTTTATAGTCCAACTCTCACATCCATACATGACTACTGGAAAAACCATAGCCTTGACTAGACAGATCTTTGTTGACAAAGTAATGTCTCTGTTGTAAAATGAGTCTAGCAATCAGACATACTTTAAAAAACTGTTCAGATCATTAAATAATTTAATATGATTGAAACCCTTATAGCAGTTTCTGGTACATAGTATGTGCTTGATAAATGTTAGTAAATATCCTATTTTCATGATTGCATTTATTTTTTGGGGGTACAAATAGGAAATACTGTTCTAAAATACACATATTGATGAGGAATAGTGAATGTTTGTTTTCCAATGATACTTTTTATAATTATATCATGATTTTTGTTATACACAAAGATCTTGAAAAACAATTGCTTACATTCTTACTAAAATTCCCTGAATGAATGCAAAGAGCTATTTTTTTTAGCCTCACTCTCTGTTCTCTATTTTCTGTGGATGAGATGATAGCTTGGCATTGTGTAAGGTTGCTTTCTCACACTTGGGCTTAAACTGTCTAGTCAGCATCGTGTAATCCATGCCCAAATGTGCAAGGGAGTCTTCCCACCTTAAAACGAGTGGACTCTAGTGCTCTCAGGAGAAGGAAATGGCAACCCACTCCAGTATTCTTGCCTAGAAAATACCATGGATGGAGAAGCCTGATGGGCTACAGTCCATGGGGTTGGAGAGAGTCAGACTCGACTGAGCATGCATGCATGCTAATGCTCTCTGCCACCAGGTATGACACAGAGGTGTCGTACTGAGGTGACTGATGAGAGACCAAGTGACTGATGAAGGCCAAGCATCCAGAAGCTATTCTCTGGCAACAAGTGAAGGAGCAGGTCAACTTTTCCCAAATGTGTGAGGTCAAAGCCAACTTGCCCTAGCAACCAGGTGATAAAAATTCAGTCTTCAGGTTAACTTTTAGGAGACTCACAGAATTTAAGCTTTCTCCTAGAAGTGTGAGATTCTAGGCAGAGGGAATTGAAAGTGTAAAAAATGCTTAATTGTAGCTTTTGGGGGAGGGACTGGAAAGACGTCTGTGTGGTTGGAGCATAGACTGAAAGATTCAAAGGGAGACAGGAGAGGACTTGAAAAGTAGTCATGGGCAAGTTAAAGTGTAACAACATTGCCAGATAGTAATTAATGCCAACTAGGTGCCAGGGACTACATCAGTAAATAAGGTAGTCACAACCTCTTGTTTTTGTAGGGCTTATGAAACCAGAAGGGCCTTGACTAAGGGCTAAGCAGTTTGGATTTTACTTTGCAGATTATGGGGATGATGAAAGTGTTTGAAGTGATGGAATGACATCTTTAGAAAAGTATTTTGGAAGATCATTCATGGGCACGCAGCTAAGGAGAACCTTGCTGGCTAGAAAAAAAAGAAAGTGTCTGACTTTTTGCGACCCCATGGACTGAAGCCTGCCAGGCTCCTCTGTTCATGGAATTCTCTAGGCAAGAATACTGGAGTGGGTGGCCATTTTGCTGGCTAGAAGGCCACTGCAAATGTCCCCACAAGAAATGGTAAAGGCTTAAATGACAGTGATGCAAAAATATTTAGGGAGCAGAATTGGTGGGATTTGGTGATCAATTTTAAGTAGGTGTAAGTTAAGAAGGGAATGAGATAATTTTCTGGATTCTACTTTAGACAGCTGGTTATACATTGAGCAAACATGAGGAATCAGTGACATATGAAGTTTCCAAAAGTCCAGTGCAGAGCCTATTGAGGACTACCCAATAACACTGCTGCTGCTGCTGCTAAGTCGCTTCAGTTGTGTCCGACTCTGTGCGACCCCATAGAATCCCCCATCCCTGGGATTCTCCAGGCAAGAACACTGGAGTGGGTTGCCATTTCCTTCTCCAATGCATGAAAGTGAAAAGTGAAAGTGAAGTCGCTCAGTCGTGTCCGACTCCTCTGGCTCTGGTTAAACAACCTGCCCAGGGCTTGACTCAGAGTAGATGCTTAACACTTATTTGTCAGGGGAAAATTAGAATTCCATGTTTATTAAATTTCAGCAGTTCTGGTTCAACCAAGGACCAAAACCTAAGCACCATATTCCAATATTTAAGAATGAAGCAATACAACCAGAAGAAAAATTGAAGACAAGATCATTATTCTTGAAAAGTGGACAGTTCAGTAGGAGAAACACAATATACCCTTTGGCAAGTGGCATAAGAATCAATGGTTATTACTCCATTTATTTGGATAGAATTCAATCAGTCTTGCAAAATATAATGAGTAAGTTTCTTCCATGTGACAAAAAGCCATAAATATGCTGAGCACTTATAGGAGCTCAACATGTATTAATTGGATCTAAAATGAAATCTGGTCAATATCGCAACCATTTCCTTTTAGACTTTGCCCGGAAGAATAATGTTTCAGGCTCCTCTTTTTGCTGTACTTGCTTGTTCTCAGGACTTTTCTTGCTTGGACTCTAACCCTGTTCTAACACAGTTCCTCTACCAGGAGTGCTAACCAACATTTCTATTTTGCTTGCGAGTTCACAAGATCCTTTCAGCATTCACTAGTTACCTTGCCATTCATTTAACAATTTTCCCACCATCTGGTAATACGTCTTCCATCATTCCCTGGATTTTGTTTTTCAAATTTTCTTGATATTGGCTTTTCAGAGGTTATCTTCTGTTCACAACCAGACATTCAGTATATAAAAGAACCAATCTGGGGTGTCCAACTCAGGTGAAGTTTCCTAGAACTTTTTGAGTTTTTCTGCAATGCTACAGTTTATAAACCCTTACTCTACCAGGTGGCAGAGACTTAATCTCAGTCAACTTGAGGGTGCCCCTGCATCTCAGGTTTAGGGGAAATCACTGGGTTCTTGTTGAGTTCTCCCTGCACTAGAATATTCTGAAATGTCCATTGTCCTAGTTGGTCTTGAGTCTCAGTCTTCTGCCTGCCAATGCAGAAGATGCAAGAGTTGTGGATTCAGTCCTCAGGACAGGAAGACCGTCTGGAGTAGGGAATAGCACCCACTCCAGTATTCTTGCCTGGAAAAGCCCATGGACAGAGGAGTCTGGCAGACTACAGTCCATAGGGTCCCAAAGAGTTGGACATGACTAATCGCATGTGTGCGCACACACACACAGAGTCATGTAGGTTGTTATTCTTTTACACCCTCCATGTGTGTGCTGTGCGTGCTCACTCAGTTGTGTCCAACTCTTTGTGACCCCATGGACTGTAGCCTGCCAGGCTCCTCTGTCCATGAATTTTCCAGGCAAGAATACTAGAATGGGTAGTCATTTCTTTTTTCCAGGAGCTCTTCCTGACCCAGGGATCAAACTTGTGTCTCTTGTGTCCCCTGCATTGGCAAGTGGATTCTTTACTATTAGTGCCACCTGGGAAGCCCTCTTAGAGCCTTTAAGATCCCTCAGATCTGGCAGTTGTCCTTGAATAGGACATGAGATTCAAGCTCCTGCACATCATGCTTAGTCCTAAAACACTTGGTGAAGCTCTCTAAGCCACATCTTCCCAGACACAGAACACAGTCACTTTGCTCTGGCGTCTTGCCCACCTCCTTGAATTTTAACACAGAGAAAGGGGCACAGACCCTCTCTCTCAAGGATCCTTTCAACCTATGTAGAGTTTCTACAAAGACTCCAGCCCTGCCCAGGCATGGTGATCAAGGCAGAACAAGGAACTTTCTTTCTCAAGAATCCGTAATTAGTTAAATGCATGTTGCTTTGTTTTTGACTCTTTTCTTTCTCTCCTGAAAGAAACTTTCTGTAGTCTTTGGGTATCTAAGTCCTGTCCTTCTCTAATTTGTTATGTATCTGATTTGGAAATCTCATATTTCTCCTCTGAGTTCTCTTTGTTTACATTGAAGGGCTTGACTTTTGAAATTCTAAAAGAATCACCTCTGTTTTCCTTTTTCCACTTTATGTAGCATTGTCCAGTCTCTTAATACAAAGTGCCTCCATTTGGCAAGGGGAGCCAAAGGTACTTGGAAATGAAGATTTTTTAAAATTTGGGTTTATAGATCAGAATAGTATCTTGCTTGTTTATCTTCCTTCTCTTTCTTCCAAGAAGCACCAGCCTGTTATTAGGAGGGATTGAAACATGGTCATGGTTTTGGTGGTCACATTCTTAAGATCTTTAGAAAACTGATTTCATCTATAAGACCTACCTACAGCAGTGATTTTCAAATACATAGAATTTTCTAAGATTCCTTAGGAGATACTGACTCAGAGTCATGGAATGGGGTTTTGGATTAAGGATTTTTTTTTTTTAATTTCCTAGTGCTAGATCAGTGATTCTCAAACTTTGGTGTGTATCAGAATCATGGTTTCTAGTCTAGCAAGTATGGAGTAAAACCTGGGATTTCGCTTTTCCAATAAGTTCTAAGGAGATGTTGAAGCTGTTGCTGGTCTGGAGACCCCACTTCCAGAATGGCTGCCTACGTGAATGGTTCTCACACTTTGATGCATTTTGGTATCATCTGGTTAGCTTTAAATATTTTTAGGGTTGAGACTGCACCCCATATCAAATCTGTCACCGTCTTTGGGAGTGGGAAACAGGCGCTAGTCCAGTTCAATTGCTCAGTTGTGTCTGACTCTTTGCAACCCCATGGACTGCAGAATGCCAGGCCCCCTATCTGTCACCAACCCCTGGAGCTTGCTCAAGTCGGTGATGCCATCCAACCATCTCATCCTCTGTCGTCCCCTTCTCCATCCTTCAATCTTTCTTAGCAATAGGGTCTTTTCTAATGAGTCAGCCCTTCACATCAGGTGGCCAAAGTACTGGAGCTTCAGCTTCATCATCAGCGCTTCCAGTGAATAATCAAGATTGATTTCCTTTAAGATTGACTGGTTTGATCACCTTGCAGTCCAAGGGACTCTCAAGAGTCTTATCCAACACCACAGTTCAAAAGAATCAATTCTTCTGGGCTCAGCTTTCTTTATAGTCCAGCTCTCACATCCATACATGACTACTAGAAAAACCATAGCTTTGACTAGACAGACCTTTGTTGGCAAAGTAATGTCTCTTCTTTTTAATATACTGTCTAGGTTTGTCATAGCTTTTCTTCCAAGGAGCAAGCATCTTTTAATTTCATGGCTGCAGTCACCATCTGCAGTGATTTTTGGAGCCCAAGAAAATAAAGTCTCTCACTGTTTCCATTGTTTCTCCATCTAGATGCCATGATGTTAGTTTTTTTAATGTTGAATTTTAAGCCAACTTTTCACTCCACTCTTTCATTTTCATCAAGAGGTTCTTTAACTCCTCTTAGCTTTCTGCCAAGAGGGAGGTGTCATCTACATATCTGATGTTATTGATCTTTCTCCCAGCAATCTTGATTCCAGCTGGTGCTTCATTCAGCCTGGCATTTCGCATGATGTACTCTGCATGGAAGTTAAATAAGCAAGGTGACAATATACAGCCTTGATGTACTCCTTTCCTAATTTTGAACCAGTCTGTTGTTCCTTGTCTGGTTCTAACTGTTGCTTCTTGACATGCCTACAGGTTTTTCAGGAGGCAGATAAGGTAGTCTTGTATTTCCATCCCTTTAAGAATTTTCCACAGTTTGTTGTGATCCACACAGTCAAAGGCTTTAGAGTAGTCAATGAAGTAGAAGTAGATGTTTTTCTGAAATTGGTTTAAAGCTACCCAGGCAATTCCAATGTGCTCCTGAGTTAAGTTCTCTAATCCTTTGATTCTCAAGCTTCATAAATGTCCAGATCATCCTAGTGTTTAGTTAAAATGCAGATGCCGATTCAGTAGTTCTGAGATGGAGCAAAGATTGGACATAATTTATATACAAGAAAATGCACTAATTGTAAGTGAACAGTGTGAGTTTTGACAAATGTGTGCACCTGTGCCAGCACTACTTCCGTGAAGGTATAGGATGTTTTCATAACTCTCACAAGTTTACCCAAGCCTCTCACTCCCCGGTCCTGACTCCTAGCCCCAGGCACTCACTAGTCTGCTTTCTGTCAAAACAGATTAATCTCGCCTGTTCTAGGCTTTCACATAAATGGAATTATACAGCATGTATTCTTTGATGTCTAGCTTCTTTGGCTTGCTCATTAGAGATTCTTCACTTTTAATAAGATCTCAGTTATGTAGACCACATTTACTTCTCCAAAGCAAGGGATTTAAGGATTTAGGCAGGAATATTTGACATAGGATATTTAACCCAGAGACTTCAGTGTGATTGGTATTGATTACATAGGATGTATTAAAATGATTTAAAATGTAAAATATTGAATATACAAAATCAGAGTCTGTGATGACTAGAGGTTTTATAGGGCAGAGGTCCCCAACCTTTTTGGCACCAGGGACCAGTTTCATGGAAGATATGTTTCCCATGGACATGGAGGGGGATGGTTTGGGGATGATTAAAGCACATTATGTCTATTATGCACTTATTATTACATCAGATCCACTTCAGACCATCAGGCATTAGATCCAGAGGTTGGAGACCTGTGCTGTAGGGAACACATCAGGTACAAAGTGTTGCAGGCATGAAACTTCTGGGAGAAGAGCAGGGAGTGGGTGTTGAGGGAGGGGCCGGAGGGGATGCAGCAAGGCAGCCAATCTATAGGGAGCTGGAGGTTTGGCTACCTCTGCAGTTACACCAAAGCTCTCCACCCTCAACATGGCACAGGTTGCCTTTGTTTTCACTTTATGCCTCTATATTGGAGTGATAAGGTGTTCCTTTTCTTGGCTTTGACAATTTGGGGAATTGCAAAGCTCAGGAGGAGGTAAGATAAGATGCCTGCAACTGCATTTTAGAAAAATGATGTGTAATATCCACTTTATGACATCTAAATGAGGTCTTTTTTTTAGCTGTGTCCCTGGGTCATGCCCACTGCTGACTTTAATGCACCCACATGCTTGTACCCATCTTTCGTCTTGTCACCAAATTTAAAGAATACTGTGTTTGTTTTTATCTGTCGTGTGTTCCCTTGTTAGATGAGAGTATATTTTATATTTCTTATTAAATGGCAACAGTTATTTTTGAAGGTTGATAATTTATAGCTTCACTACTGGGAACAAACTGAAGGGGGTTAGTGGGAGAAATAAGCTTTTTGTTTTATTATGCTCTGGGAACTGATTATGGGTGTAAAAAAATAAAACAACTCATACATTCACCAGAGCTTATTGTATTATCAGGTAATACACCTGCCTCTCTGATAAATAGGACTCAGTAGAACAGTTAATAAAAGCCTGAGAGTTATTTGGTACAGAAATACAACAGTATAAAGCCGCTCAAATGCAGTCTATAGCATTTTTTTTTTTTCACCATAAGGAAGGCCTTGAAATTCTAACAGTAATTGAAGACAATGCTTTGTTCACCATCAGAACATGGGTGGGGGGCATTTCCCATTTCACGTGAAATCTTTCAGGAAATCTAAGTCTTAGAGTTTGGACACTTTTGCAAACAAACCAAAAATAACAATGCACCACAAATCCCACTCATGCATGCCTATGGCATTTCTACAGAACTCTTCCGTGAACACCATATATCTGGATTCTCACAATAACCATGAGTGTTAGGCTATACAGGCATCATCTCTATTTGGTGATATGAAGCCCAGAGACATCAAAGGATTTACCCAGGCCCCACAGCCCACGGGAAGAAGTTGGCTCTGGAACTCTATGGCCAGTTACCATCCCCAAGATATCAGGGAAAAGCATCTTTGTGATAAACTTTAAACTACTATGGTGTTGTGTTTTATAAAATGGTAACTCATAGTATTTTAAAAAAATTTTTTAATTGAAGGATATTGGATTTACAATGTGTTAACTTATGTGTTATAGCAAAGTTGATTCAGTTATACATATGTAAACTTTATTTTTTGTTTTATAATATCAGGATTTGAAGAAGAACTAAAGAGCCTCTTGATGAAAGTGAAAGAGGAGAGTGAAAAAGTTGGCTTAAAGCTCAACATTCAGAAAACTAAGATCATAGCATCCGGCCCCATCACTTCATGGCAAATAGATGGGGAAACAGTGGAAACAGTGGCTGACTTTATTTTTCTGGGCTCCAAAGTCACTGCAGATGGTGATTGCATCCATGAAATTAAAAGATGCTTGCTCCTTGGGAGGAAAGTTATGACCAACCTAGACCGCATATTAAAAAGCAGAGACAATTACTTTGCCAACAAAGGTCCATCTAGTCAAGGCTATGGTTTTTTCAGTGGTCATGTATGGATATGAGAGTTGGACTATAAAGAAAGCTGAATGCTGAAGAATTGATGCTTTTGAACTGTGGTGTTGGAGAAGACTCTTGAGAGTCCCTTGGACTGCAAGGAGATCCAACCAGTCAATCCTAAAGGAGATCAGTCCTGGGTATTCATTGGAAGGACTGATGTTGAAGCTGACACTCCGATACTTTGGCCACCTCATGAGAAGAACTGACTCTTTGGAAAAGACCCTGATGCTGGGAAAGATTGAAGGCAGGAGGAGACGTGGACAACAGAGGATGAGATGGCTGGATGGCATCACCAACTCAATGAACATGGGTTTGAGTGGACTCTGAGAGTTGGTGATGGACAGGGAGGCCTGGCGTGCTGTGGTTCATGGGTTCACAAAGAGTGGGACACGACTAAGTGACTGAGCTGAACTGAACTGAATATCAGGATTTATAATCTTCTTTTAATGTCATTTCCTCCCCCTCTCCTTTTTCTTTTTCTGTTATACCACCAGGTATCATGTGGGGTCTTAATTCTCCAACCAGAGATTGAACACATGCACCCCTGGAGTGGAGGTGTAGAGTCTTAACCACTGGACAACTAGGGAAGTCCCTCCTTTTTTTCTGTTAAATAGTAGACAGCAAAGTCTGGTTAATGATAAACTCTGATTACTGGATTACTAGCTTACCAGAAGGGCTTCCCTAGTGGCTCAGCGGTAAAGAATCTGCCTGCCAGTGCAGGAGACGGGAGTTCTACCCTGGGTCAGAGAGATCCTCTGGAGAAAGAAATGGCAATCCACTCCAGTATTCTTGCCTGGGAAATCCCATGGACAGAGGAGCCTGATGGGCTACAGCCCATGGGGTAGAAGAGTTGGACACAACTTGCCAATTAAACCACCACCACCACCACTACTACAAGATTACTAGAATCTTAGCAGCTTAGACTTACAGGGAGATGACTCAAAAGTTATATTGTTCAAACTGGAAATTTTAGAAAGTTAAAGGCAGTATTCTTAATCATTACATTGGGCTGAGATAGACACGAAAACTGTCTACAGAAAGGAGACTGGACGGTTACCCTATCTAAGACAGCTTGTGGAGATTCTATTGCCTTTACCTACATGAGAGAAAAGTCCTCTTTAATCAAACGAGCAGTGTAATTTCTCCAAGGAAAACAGAAGAAAGCATTCCTGAAGAAAGCCTCTTGTTTCCCCCCCACCGCCACTTTCAGAAGTATTAGCTCTGATGCCTATCATGGGCATTGTGTCTAGACTACTTCTGTTGGTTTCCTAGAGTACCTGTAACAGAGGACCACAAAATACATGGATTAAAACAGCAGAAGTGTATTGTTTCACAGATCTGGAGGCTAGACGTCCAAAATTAAGTGGCTGTCTTAGCCACGTTCCACCCGAAGCTTCTAGAGAAGGATCTTTCCTGGCCTCTTTCAGTTCCTGGTGGCCCCAATATTCCTTGGTGTGTGACAGCATCACTTTAATCTTTGCCTTTGTCTTCATATGACCATTTCTGTGTGTCTCTCTCTTCACATGGTATTCTTTTCTTATTAGGACACCAGTCACATTGAATTAGGGCCCACCCTAACAATCTCAGCTCTGATAAAGGTCTGTAGAGTCAAAGCTATGGTTTTTCCAGTAGTTATGTACTGATGTGAGAGTCAGACCATAAAGAAGTCTGAGCACTGAAGAACTGGTACTTTCAAATTGTGATGATAAAGAAGACTCTTGAAAGTCCCTTTGACTGCAAGGCAATCAAACCAGTCAATCCTAAAGGAAATCAACCCTGAATATTCATGAAGGACTGATGCTGAAACTGAAACTCCAATACTTTGGCCACTTGATGCAAAGACCAGACTCATTGGAAAGGACCCTGATGCTGGGACAGATTGAAGGAAGGAGGAGAAGGGGGCCACAGAGGATGAGATGGTTGGATGGCATCACCGACTCAATGGACATGAGTTTAAGCAACTCCAGGAGATACTGAAGGACAGGGAAGCCTGGAGTGCTGCCTTCCATGGGGTTGCAAAGAACTGGACACAACTCAGTGACTGAATAACAACTAATAACCTCATGTTAACTTAATTACATCTGCAAAAATCTGTTTCCAAATTGGCTCCCACTCACAGGTACTGGAGAAGGCAATGGCAACCCACTCCAGTACTCTTGCCTGGAAAATACCATGGATGGAGAAGCCTGGTAGGCTGCAGTCCATGAGGTCACTAAGAGTAGGACATGACTGAGCGACTTCACTTTGACTTTTCACTTTCATGCACTGGAGATGGAAATGGCAATCCACTCCAGTGTTCTTGCCTGGAGAATCCCAGGGACGGGGGAGCCTGGTGGGCTGCCATATATGGGGTCGCACAGAGTTGGACACAACTGAGGTGACTTAGCAGCAGCAGCAGCAGCAGCAGCAGCACAGGTACTAGGGGTTTAGGACTTCAACATACCTTTGGGGGGACACAGTTTAACCTAGAACTTTATCCTTCTTGAGCCAGAAACTTATTTCTTTTTCTGCTCTTTTTAGCACAGCTTAAATAGGATAGTATTTCAAAAGGAACTTTTGTGAAATTTAAATGGGAAGATAACAGCACTGTTTCCAAAGAACTATTTTCAGTAAAAGCAGTAAAGAGTTCTTTATGTCAAGATAATCAGATTATCAGGGATAATGTCAGAGAGGTTTTCCACACTTGCCACCTGAGCTTCTGTCTGCTTCAAAAATGAGACCTGTGGGAACCATCTTGTTTTTCTAAGACTGGAAGCTCTTGTTCTTTGATAGATCACCCTGTTCAGAGTTAAATCCCAACCTCCCCTAACTAATCCTTTTTATCTCTTTCAAATATTCTTTTCCAACCAAAGACGGCCCACTCAGTGCTGTGGGATGAATCTGTCTAAGTTATCATTCATCGACACATGTAAGTCCAAAGTGAATGATTTTGCTTTTCCTTACCCAGGTTATAAGTGTGTTTTTTTCTGGAAAATTCTGAGATACTATACTTTGTTTTTTTCCCTCTTTTTATCTCTCTAGTTCCCACACAGAAAAGTCTACATCATAATATTGTAGAACAGTAGGTTCCTTCTTTTTTATTGCGGTTGGGGCTGGTAGCTGTAGTTCAACAAAGGAATTATAAATATATTTATACATACACAATTTTAAGATAACTATATAAGAACATGTTAATGTAATAAAATACAGAATTTTACATTGCTTAGAAGAAGTAAGTAACCTAATTTTTATAGTATAGTCCAACATTTTAAAAAAATTATGATAACGTCAACTCAGGGTGTTCAATATAAAAAGTAATTCCTGTGTATTTTATATATTACATAATAATTTTGGGTTTATAATATTGAGTCTATTTCTCTTATTATCCTCCATCTTTATCATCTTTAGATCCATTTGTTTCTGTCATGGATAATACAATTTCTGTATCATCTCTGGTTTTACTTTCCAACATATAATGTCCATTAATCATTTGTTGCCTGTTATTTTTCTTTCATATGTGACATATCCAGAAAACTACTCTAAAATTTCTCCCTGTTAGCACTGAGTAAATGGATATTATGCCTTTTTTTACATAAAAGTTGAAACCTCTCACATGCTGTAAAACTTTTAGTTATGACAATTTTTTAACATATGGATAATCTTTTGATTATAACCTTTTGATTATATATGGATTTATTTCTTTTTTATTTTTTAAATCTTTATTTGGCTGTGCTTGGTCTTAGTTGCACGTGGGATCTTCGATCTTTGTTGTGACACTTGGTATTGAACCCAGGCCCCCTGCGTTGGGAGCATGGAGTGTTAACCTCTAGACCACAGCTGAAGTCCCAGCCATGGATTTCTTGGTTGGAGTTTCACCTCATCTTTATTGGGTTTACCATACCTACAATGCATCCTTAATTATGTACAATTTGGATTATAAAGTGGGTCTAGAGTTGATAAAATTATACATACATCAATGTCTAGTTTTTGATAGTATACTACAATTATGCAAGTTATTGTCATTGGAGATGTGGGTGAAAGGATATAGGAGAATACTTTGTACTATTTTTTTTTACAAATTATTATGAATCAAATATTTCTATTAAAATTAAGAAAGTGGAATTGGGACTTGAAGGCTCATGTGAAGACATTTGAGTGACTTCTTCTGAATTTGTATATGTTTTATAGCAAAAGTTTTCCAGTTTTACTTATACCTATTTCAATAATAATTTTTTGAATCTCATCTTTATTTTATTGTAGAGATTTAGCTAAGCATTTAACTTAATGTCTGAGGAAGAACTCTATTCTTCCACTAACTAGTACAAGGTAAAAATTAAAGGCTGTAATTATAGTCATAATCACAACTAGCATAAATAGGTTTATAAACAAATGGTACTCAGTATTTAAGTATGGGTCTCCAGTACTCGGTATGCCATGACTTGCTGTAGGAATTCAACTACATTTTTTCTCAAGCTAATATAGAGAAAATTTATCCCACAAGCTTATTACATGCAGGACAGTTAAAAATGCTTCTGTATAATGAGCATAATCATTCGATAGCAGTTCTCTCACACTCCTCTCAGAGATGAGGAAATTAAGGCCTCAAAAGTTTTTTGCTGGCTTGCATGCTCAGCAAAATTGTTGTGCCCGTCTCTTTCTGACCCCATGGGCTGTAGCCTGCCAACCTCTTCTGTCCATGGGATTCTCCAGGCAAGAATACTGGAGTGTGTTGCCATGTCCTCCTCCAGGGGATCTTCCTGGCCCAAGGATCAAACCTGTGCCTCGGGACTGCCTAGAGACATACTGACTTAAAAGCAACACTGAGCTTAGAATAGATTTTCCTAGGCTCTGAGTTCATGAACATTCCCACATTGGGACCCTTTTATGAAGGTCCTGACTGACAGTCTGTGGGACTCGAATTGACTAAATTCGATTTGTAGGTTGGGTGACAACATTAATTTTAGCTTGAGGGAATTTGTAAGTTTTTTTTTTGGTGAAAACCATGCTCCTTCTTGCTCGATATTAAAAAACTCTTTAGGTTTGAAGCTTAGACATTCTAGAAAATGCTTCTCATTCCACTGGAAAAAGAATGTTAAGCAGTTTGGAAGTCCTTTGGGTCTCTAATAAATTATTCTGGACTCCTTCCACTGAATAAAAAACTTCAGCAGAGATGAATTGCTTCTTGGCAGGTTTTATTCCCACTTTGTTTTAGTAGGATTTACACTACTGCCTTTTCCGGGCTGTCAATTCTGAGAATTCCCAGAAAGAGAAGGAAATGGGTGAAATCTTGGAGAAGTGCATGAAAACGCAAAAACACTTATGTTTGAAAAACAAGATTTTGTTTCTCCCTTCTAAAGGAATTTCATAAAAACCAACAGTTTTATCAAATAACAATATGCAGAACATCTACCAACAACAGCAGGTATACATACATCTTCATATGTATTTTTAACACTGTCTTGACCTGTTTGCACAAGAGTTAAACATCACTGAAAAGTGAAACATCCAGCCTGTTATCCAGAAGTTCACAGAATCTGGGTAGAGAATAGGACAGTTTTTTTGTTTTTTTTTTTTTTAACCCTGGTTTAACCCTTCTCCTTTCATAAACTAGAGTTGTTGTTTAGTCACTAAGTTCTGTCTGACACTTTTGCGACTCCTTGCACTCTAGCCTGCCAGCCTCCTCTGTCCATGGGATTTCCCAATCAAGAATATTGGGGTGGGTTGCCATTTCCTTCTCTAGGGGATCTGCCTGACCCAGGGATTGAACTCATGTCTCCCTAGTCTCCTCCTTGGTAGGCAGTTTCTTTACCACTGAGCCGCCAGCAAAGCCCCCATAAACTAGCATGCCACCTGTTAAAATGATTCTAGGGAACTGTAGTGAAAGGAAAATTCACAGGCTCTCTAGAAGCAGGACTTCTAAACCAGAGGATATTGAGGTTCATTTGTTATCTCTGAGAAGAGATTGCATTATAAAGATTCCTCAATTATACTTGGTCAGAGAAAAGTAAGCCATTATTTCTCATGAGCTCAAATGTAACTACTATTTTGAGGATTACCTTTTGCATGACTTCTGGTTAATTAGATGCTACACTTAATTTGATGCAATGATTCATCAGTCTAATATTTCCTTTGTAAAAAATTACCTCTGAAATGATAATATTTTCTTACTCAGAAACTCACTCCCACCTTGTAACTTATTTTAAAGATGAGATTGCACACATATTTGTCAGTCTTTTCTGAACATAAAATAAAAGTATGCTTAGTAGAATTGGGCTGGAATCTGAAAAACAAAAACTATAATGCTGCTGCTGGAGGGTAGTAATGGGATGGAGGATCTATTAGGTGTTATTCTGTAAAGCTATGTTGTGGCAGAGTGGGGCTGGAGCTGGAGGTTATGCCTTCACAGGTTCTACTGTTCAGTTCAGTTCCTCAGTCGTGTCCGACTCTTTGTGACACCATGAACCACAGCACACCAGGCCTCCCTGTCCATCACCAACTCCTGAAGTCCACCCATACTCATGTCCAGTGAGTTGGTGATGCCATCCAACCATCTCATCTTCTGTTGTCCCTTTCTCCTTCTCCCTTCAATCTTTCCCAACATCAGGGTCTTTTCAAATGAGTCAGCTCTTCGCATCAGGTGGCCAAAATACTGGAGTTTCAGCTTTGACATCAGTCCTTACAATGAATGCCCAGGACTGATTTCACTTAGAATGGACTGGATGGATCTCCTTGCAGTCCAAGGGACTCTCAAGAGTCTTCTCCAACACCACAGTTCATAACCATCGATTCTTCTGTGCTCAGCTCTCTTTATAGTCCAACTCTCACATCTATACATGACCACTGGATAAACCATAGCCTTGATCAGACAGACCTTTGTTGACAAAGTAGTGTCTCTGCTTTTTAATATGCTATCTAGGTTGGTCATAACTTTCCTTCAAAGGAACAAGCGTCTTTTAATTTCATGGCTGCAGTCACCATCTGCAGTGATTTTGGAGCCCAGAAAAATAAAGTCAGCCACTGTTTCCACTGTTTCTCCATCTATTTACCATGAAGTGATGGGACCAGATGCCATAATCTTCGTTTTCTAAATGTTGAGCTTTAGGTCAACTTTTTCACTCTCCTCTTTCACTTTCATCACGAGGCTCTTTAGTTCTTCTTCACATTCTGCCATAAGGGTGGTGTCATCTGCATGTCTGAGGTTATTGATATTGCTCCCAGCAATCTTGATTCCAGCTTGTGCTTCTTCCAGCCAAGTGTTTCTCATGATGTACTCTGCAAAAAAGTTAAATAAACAGGGTGACAATATGCAGCCTTGATGTACTCCTTTTCCTATTTGGAACCAGTCTGTTGTTCCATGTCCTGGTCTAACTGTTGCTTCCTGACCTGCATACAGGTTTCTCTGATGAACTGTGGATGGAGGTTCGTGACATTGTACAGGAGACAGGGATCAAGACCATCCCCAAGAAAAAGAAATGCAAAAAAGAAAAATGGCTGTCTGAGGAGGCCTTACAGTAGCTGGTTGAAAAGAAGAGAAGCAAAAAGCAAAGGAGAAAAGGAAGCATATACCCATTTGAATGCAGAGTTCCAAAGAATAGCAGTGAGAGATAAGAAAGCCTTCCTCAATGATCACTGCAAAGAAATAGAGGAAAACAGTAGAATGGGAAAGACCAGAGATCTCTTCAAGAAAATTAGAGATACCAAGGGAACATTTTATGCAAAGATGGGCTCAATAAAGGAAAGAAATGGTATGGACCTAACAGAAGCAGAAGATATTAAGAAGAGATGGCAAGAATACACAGAAGAACTGTACAAAAACTATCTTCACGACCAAGAGAATCACAATGTTGTGAGCACTCACCTGGAGCCAGACATCCTGGAATGTGAAGTCAAGTGGGATACTTAGGAATTATCACTATGAACAAAGCTAGTAGAGGTGATGGAATTCCAGTTGAGCTATTTCAAATCCTGAAAGAGGATGCTGTGAAAGTGCTGCACTCAATGTGTCAGCAAATTTAGAAAACTCAGCAGTGGCCACAGGACTGGAAAAGGTCAGTTTTCATTCCAATCCCAAAGAAAGGCAATGCCAAAGAATGCTCAAACTACCGCACAATTGCACTCATCTCACATGTTAGTAAAGTAATGCTTAAAATTCTCCAACTTAGGCTTCAGCAATACGCGAACCGTGAACTTCAAAATGTTCAAGCTGGTTTTAGAAAAGGCAGAGGAACCAGAGATCAAATTGCCAACATTTTCTGAATCATGGAAAAAGCAAGAGAGTTCCAGAAAAACATCTATTTCTGCTTTATTGACTATGCCAAAGCTTTTGACTGTGTGGATCACAATAAACTGTAACAAAGCATAACAGAAGAAGATGATGCCATATTTGCTTTGCTTTTGTCTGTTCCTGTCATTCTTATAAGTTACCTATAGTAATGTATCTTTTGTGTTAGTTGCTCAGTCATGTCCGACTCTTTGCGACCCCATGGACTGTAGCCTGCCAGGGTCCTCTGTGCATGGGATTTCCCAGGCTAGAATACTGGAGTGGGTTGCCATTTCCTTTTCCAGGGGAGCTTCCCAATCCAGGGATCAAACCTGAATCTCCCTCATTGCAGGCAGATTCTTTATTGTCTGACCTACCAGGGAATCCCCAATGTATCATTTTCATTGTTGGCATTTAAAATTTTTTTATTGATTGATTTATTAATTTAGTTTTGGCTGTGCTGGGTCTTTGTTGCTGCATGAGCTTTTCTCTAGTTGAGGCAAACAGGGGGCTACTCTTTGTAGCGGCTACTCTTTGTTGTGGTGTTCGGGCTTCTCACTGTGGTGGCTTCTCTTGTTTTGGGAGCACAGGTGCTAGGGCACTCAGGCTTCAGTATCCGTGGCGTGTGAACTCAGTGGTTGTGGCTCCTGGGCTCTGAGGCTCTAGAGTATAGACTCAGTAGTTGTGGTGCACGGGCTCAGCTGCTCCACAGCACGTGGGATCTTCCTGGATCAGCGGTTGTACTTAGGTTCCCTCTATTGGTGGGTGAATTCTTTACCACTGAGTCACTAGGGAAGTCCTAGTTGTTGACATTTTTTTTTTTTTTTACAGTACAGATGGAAAAATGGAAATAGTGAAATGAGTAAAGAGTTTGACAAATATAGTCTTCACTCAACAAAGTGTTTAGTACCTAAAAAAAAAAAAATAGAATGTTATGTATACCTGTGGCAGATTCATTTTGATATATGGCAAAACCAATACAATATTGTAAAGTTAAATGAAATTAAAAAAAAAAGACAATAGTACTCTTCTTAGAGTCCAGAAGGCTTTTTCTTAAATTTGTGGAAGTAAAATTTAACAACTGCTAGTTTCACAGGGAACTCTACTCAATGCCCCGTGGTGATCTAAAGGGAAAGGAAATAAAAAAAAAAGGGGATATATTTATACATAATGCTGATTCACTTTGCTGTAGAGTAGAAACTAACACAACATTGTAAAGCAACTACACTCCAATAAAAATTAAAAACTGCTAGTTCCACAAGGACAATCTTGACATGTACCGAGAAAGGTAGTTTTAATTAAAGCTATGATGCTTCATCGTCTGAACTTTGTTTATTGCTTCATGGATCTGATTTATGCAGAGCAGGGGATAAATAAATTCTTAAATGTGAAACATGGGTCAGAAGAATTAGAAGGTAAATTAACTTTAAAGTGTAACCAAGAGCATAAACATATTTGCTTCTGTCTGGAACTAAATATAAAGTTGGTCTCTGCTTATGAAAAAAATAAGCTGTTGCTACATAATGCCAACATATCTACTTGTCTGTCAGCATGAAGCTAGAACCTTCTTGTGTCTGAATAAGGTTGAAACATTTCTAGCTGACTCAGTCCATACATATGATATGAAGACTGCTGGAATTAAAGTAGCACCCATTCATTATGACAGGTTATCTTAATAGCTTTGCAACAAAGCTCGTCCAATTTGATTCTCTGAGATGTTTAAAATGTCAAAACTCACTGGGTTTTATCAAAGGTGACTGCTTGCTTGTTGCCTATGTGTGTGCGCTATCTAAGTCTCAAGCAAAAACTTATATAACTTATATAACACATAAGTTATGTAAAGAAAAATCAACCTATAGGTTATAACCCTAGGTAAAATGTGTGTATGTGTGTATAAAGTAAATGATAAAGCTCAAGAGGTGAGATCTTTTCTACTGCAGACTGTAGGTAAATGCTTTATCCACGGTTCTACTTTGATTTTATTTTAAAATTTTTGTTTATTTATTCATTCATTTTTGATAGTTAAAGCAAAAAATCTATTGTGGAGGGTTACAACATATGTATCAGTATGAGTACTGATGTGAAGAACCGACTCATTGGAAAGAACCGACCTTGATACTGGGAAAGATTGAAGGTAAAAGGAGAAGGGGACAGATGATAGAGGATGAGATGGTTGGATGGCATCAATGACTTGATGGACATGAGTTTGAGCAAACTCTGGGAGATAGTGGAGGACAGAGGAGACTGGCACGCTATAGTCCATGGGGTCGCAAAGAGTCACACAGGACTTAGTGACTGAACAACAACAACAGCACAATGTAACATATGAAAATCACAGCACAAAAGAAGGACCGGGGTATAAATGGGCTTGTACCGCTGTGAGATACTTACTTTATCCATGAACTAGTACAGTATTTTTAATTTGTATTTTTTGCAGTTTTTATTGAAGTACAGTTGATTTATGTTTTATTAATTTAAGGTACACAACATGGTAGTTCAGTATTTTTATAGATTATATTCTATTTAAAGTTATCATGGAACACTGCCTGTATTCCCTTTGCTGTACATAACACCCTTGCATCTTATTTATTTTATGGCTAGTAGTCTGTACCCCATGATCCTCTTTCATTATTTTATGTCCCTCCTCTCACCACCCTCTCCACTGGTAACTGCTAGTTTGTTCTGTCTAAGAGTCTGTTTCTGTTTTGTTATTCATTCATGCATTTTATTTTTTTAGATTCCACATAAGGTTCTACCTTGATTTTAGTGTCTCCAGTGTTAGTAGAAATATCTCCAGAATGTCATCTATAAGGCATTCTACTCTGTAAAGCAGAATTTTTCCTTGGTTTCCAAAGTCCTTAAAAGTTCATTCTCAAGACAAGACATAACAAGTGTTGTGAGGAGGTGGAGAAAAGGGAACCCTTATTCACTGTTGGTTGGAATGTAAGATACTATAAAAAATAGTATGGAGGTTCCTCAAAAAATTATAAGTAGTATTACCGTGTATGTGTGTTAGTCAATCAGTTGTGTTTGACTCTTTGCAGTCCCATGAACTGTAGCCCATCAGGCTCCTTTGTCCATGGAATGCACCAGGGAAGAATACTGGAGTGGGTAGCCATTCTTTTCTCCAGGGGATCTTCCTGACCCGAGGAGTGAACCTGGGTCCCCTCCATTGCAGGTGGATTCTTTACCATTTGAGCCACTAGGGAAGCCCCAGAATTAACGTGTGATCCAGCAGTCTTAATTATGGATATATATCCTAAGGGATGAAAACAGGATATTGAAGAGATATTTGTTCACAGCAGCCAAAGTTTGAAATAATCTATGTGTCATCAATGAAGGGATAAAAAAATAAATATATATAACATTCAAGCATATGAGAACATTATTTAGTCATGAGAAGGAAGGAAGTCTTGCCGTTGATACAGCATGAGTGGGATTTGAGGGCATTATACCAAGTGAAATAAGCCAGGCAGAGAAAGACAAATATTGTGAGGTATTACTTATGAGAGAAATCTAAAAAAAAAAAAAAATCAAAGTCATAGAAACAGAGATTAGAAAAATGGTTGGCAGAGCCTGGTGGGTCGGGGAAATAGGGAAGGGTTGGTACAGTGTTACAAAGTTTCAGCTATAAGATGAAGACAGTCTGAGGATCTAGTGTATAAGGGTGACTCTTTGTGCAGATCAAGAAGTTAGAAATGGACTTGGAACAAAGTCCTGGTTCCAAATTGGACAAGGAGTCACCTTGCTTATTTAACCTATATGCAGAGTACATCATGCAAAATGCCAGGCTGGATAAAGCACCAGCTGGAATGAAGATTGCCAGCAGAAATATCAATAACCTCAGATATGCAGATCTCAAAAATGACAGAATGATCTCTGTTCATTTCCAAGGCAAACCATTCAATGTCACAGTAATCCAAGTTTATGCCCCGATCAGTAATGCTGAAGAAGCTGAAGTTGAATGGTTCTATGAAGACCTACAAGACCTTTTAGAACTAACACTCAAGAAAGACGTCCTTTTCATTATAGGGGACTGGAATGCAAAACTAGGAAGTCATGAAATACCTGGAGTAACAGGCAAATTTGGCCTTTGAGTACAGAATGAGGCAGGATAAAAGCTAACAGAGTTTTGCAAAGAGAACACACTGGTCATAGCAAACACCCTCTTCCAACAACACAAGAAAAGTCTCCACACATGGACATCACCAGATGGTCAACACCGAAATCAGATTGATTATATTTATTGCAGCCAAAGATGGAGAAGCTCTATACAGTCAGCAGCAAGACTGGGAGCTGACTGTGGCTCAGATCATGAACTCCCTTATTGCCAAATTCAGACTTATTTTGAAGAAAGCAGGGAAAACCACTAGATCATTCAGGTATGACCTAAATCAAATCCCTTATGATTATATAGTGGAAATGAGAAATAGATCAAGGGATTAGATCTGATAGACAGAGTGCTTGAAGAATTATGGAGGGAAGTTCAGGATATTGTACAAGAGGCAGGGATCAAGACCATCCCCAAGAAAAAGAAATGCAAAAGGCAAAGTGGTTGTCTGTAGAGGCCTTACAAATAGCTGTGAAAAGAAGAGAAGTGAAAGGCAAGGAGAAAAGGAAGGATATACCCATTTGAATGCAGAATTCTAAATAATAGCAAGAGAGATAAGCCTTCCTCAGTGGTCAGTGCAAAGAAATAAAGGAAAACAATAGAATGGGAAAGACTAAGGGGACACTTCATGCAAAGATGGGCACAATAAAGGACAGAAATAGTATGGATCTAGCAGAAGCAGAAGATATTAAGAAGAGGTGGCAGGAATACACAGAAGAACTGTACAAAAAAGATCTTCATGACCCAGATAATCACGATGGTGTGATCACTCATCTAAAGCCAGACATTCTGGAATGTGAAGTCAAATGAACCTTAGGAAGCATCACTATGAGCAAAGCTAGTGGAGGTGATGGAATTCCAGTTGAGTTATTTCAAATCTTAAGAGTTGATGCTGTGAAAGTGCTGCACTCAATATGCCAGCAAATTTGGAAAATGCAGCAGTGACCACAGGATTACAAAGGGTCAGTTTTCATTCCAATCCCAAAGAAAGGCAATGCCAAAGAATGCTCAAACTACCACACAGTTGCACTCATCTCACACGCTAGCAAAGTAATGCTCAAAATTCTCCAAGCCAGGCTTCAACAGTATGTGAACGGTGAACTACTAGATGTTCAAGCTGGATTTAGAAAAGGTAGAGGAGCCAGAGATTAAATTGCCAACATCCATTGGATCATTGAAAAAGCGAGAGAGTTCCAGAAAAAACATCTGCTTTATTGACTATGCCAAAGCCTTTGACTGTGTGGATCACAACAAACTGTGGAAAATTCTGAAAAAGATGGGAATACCAGTTCATCTTACCTGCCTCCTGAGAAATATGTATGCAGGTCAAGATGTAATAGAACTGGACATGAAACAACAGACTGGTTCCAAATAGGAAAAGGAGTCCATCAAGGCTGTATATTGTCACCCTGCTTATTTAACTTATATGCAGAGTACATAATGAGAAATGCTGGGCTGAATGAAGCACAAGCTGGAATCAAGATTGCTGGGAGAAACATCAATAACCTCACATATGCAGATGACACCACCCTTATGACAGAAAATGAAGAAGAACTAAAGAGCCTCTTGATGAAAATGAAAGAGGAGAGTGAAAAAGTTGTCTTAAAATTCAACATTCAGAAGACTATGATTATGGCATCTGGTCCCATCACTTCATGGCAAATAGATGGGGAAACAGTAGAAACAGTGGCAGACTTCATTTTTGGGTGCTCCAAAATCACTGCAGATGGTGATTGCAGCCATGAAATTAAAAGATGCTTACTGCTTGGAAGAAAAGTTATGACAATCTTAGGATATTAAAAAGCAGAGACATTACTTTGCCGATAAAGTTTCATATAGTCAAAGCTATGGTTTTCCAGTAGTCATGCATAGATGTTTGATTTGGACCATAGAGAAAGCTGAGTGCCAAATTGATTCTTTTGAACTGTGGTGTTCGAGAAGACTTTTGAGAGTCCCTTGATCAAATCAGTTAATCCAGAAGGAAATCAGTCCTGAATACTCATTGGAAGGACTGGTGCTGAAGCTGATGCTACAATACTTTGGCCACCTGATGTGAAGAGCCAACTCATTAGAAAAGACCCTGTTGCTGGGAAAGATTGAAGGCAGGAGGAAAGGGGACGACAGAGGATGAGATGGTTGGATGGTATCACCAATTCAATGGACATGAGCTTGGGCAAAATCCTGGAGATGGTGAAGGAAAGGGAAGCCTGGCATGGTGCAATCCATGGGGTTGCAAAAAGTCAGACACAATGAGCAACGGAACTGACCAAGTGATAGTTGATAGCACTGTATTACACAATTGAAATTTGCTAAGAGAGTAGAACTTAAATAATCTAACCCCCCCAAATATGGAAATGTGTGATAATAGATGAGGAGAATCCTTTTACTATCACACTGTCATCACAATGCACAGTTTAAATATCCTACAGTGTTTTGAATTGTATCTCAATAAAACTAAAAATAACAATAAAAAAAGAATCCCAAGAGAGATTCTGTTAATGTGTTTTCTTTCCAAGTGTACTGTTAAGTCTCCAAGGGCACAACTGCTGTCTTAATCAGCTTTGTGTATAAGTGGTGAGCATGCTGTAAGTGCCCAATGCACATTTGTTGTATGAATGAATGAAAAGCTTGCTGGATGGGTGGGAGATTGCTCAATCCAGTCTCTATGAAGGCAACTTCTTTCCCAACTGACCCTTTTTCATGGTGTTTCTCAAACCATGTAGTCAAAGTATGTTCCATGGGTTACCTGCATCTGAATCATTTGGAGACTTTCTAATAATGCATATTCCACTTGAAATAGATCTCCAAAATTGGACCTCAAAATCCTTCATTTTCAACTGTAGCAAGATCCCAGGTGATCCTTTGAGATGGGCAACCACTGCCTTAGTAGTTATGAAGCCATCTCTTCCCATCTCTTTATAAAAATAGCATCTTAAGTTCACATAGCTTTCCTCATGGATACAACTTGCAAAGTCACCTTTTTGAGTGTTTTCTACATTTGCTGCCACCAGATGAGGAGAATGAGTGTGCACACAGCTCTTAAGTCCTTAATTGGGGGTTACAAGCACGTGTGATCTGTGGTTAAATTCTATGGACAAAATTCTGGCTTCTATTTTAATACAAACGATTACCAGTTAAAAGTGAAATAATTGGAAAACCCCATGTTTTAAACAAATTATGTATTTAACATAACAAATAGATGATCTCTGATACATATCTGTCCCTAGTCTGCTTTTTGTCAAAGCAATAAAAATATATAATTTAAAAGTTGTTCAGTTCAGTTCAGTCGCTCAGTCATGTCTGACTCTCTGCAACTCTATGAATCACAGCACGCCAGGCCTCCCTGTCCATCACCAACTCCCAGAGTTCACTCAGACTCATGTCCATCGAGTCAGTGATGCCATCCAGCCATCTCATCCTCTGTCATCCCCTTCTCCTCCTGCCCCCAATCCCTCCCAGCATCAGAATCTTTTCCAATGAATCAACTCTTCACATGAGGTGGCCAAAGTACTGGAGTTTCAGCTTCAGCATCATTCCTTCCAAAGAAATCCCAGGGCTGATCTCCTTCAGAATGGACTGGTTGGATCTCCTTGCAGTCCAAGGGACTCTCAGGAGTCTTCTCCAACACCACAGTTCAAAAGCATCAATTCTTCGGCTCTCAGCCTTCTTCACAGTCCAACTCTCACATCCATACATGACCACAGGAAAAACCATAGCCTTGACTAGATGAACCTTTGTTGGCAAAGTAATGTCTCTGCTTTTGAATATGCTCTCTAGGTTGGTCGTAATTTTCCTTCCAAGGAGTAAGCGTCTTTTAATTTCATGGCTGCATTCACCATCTGCAGTGATTTTGGAGCCCCAAAAAATAAAGTGTGACACTGATTCCACTGTTTCCCCATCTATTTCCCATAAAGTGATGGGACTGGATACCATGATCTTCGTTTTCTGAATGTTGAGCTTTAAGCCAACTTTTCACTCTCCTCTTTCACTTTCATCAAGAGGCTTTTTAGTTCCTCTTCACTTTCCGCCATAAGGGTGGTGTCATCTGCATATCTGAGGTTATCGATATTTCTCCTGGCAATCTTGATTCCAGCTTATGCTTCTTCCAGCCCAGCGTTTCTCATGATGTACTCTGCATACAAGTTAAATAAGCAGGGTGACAATATACAGCCTTGATGTACTCCTTTTCCTATTTGGAACCAGTCTGTTGTTTCATGTCCAGTTCTAACTGTTGCTTTCTGACCTGCATACAAATTTCTCAAGAGACAGATCACGTGGTCTGGTATTCCCATCTCTTTCAGAATTTTCCACAGTTTCTTGTGATCCACACAATCAAAGGCTTTGGCATAGTCAATAAAGCAGAAATAGATGTTTTTCTGGAACTCTCTTGGTTTTTCGATGATTCAGCGGATGTTGGCAATTTGACCTCTGGTTCTTCTGCCTTTTCTAAAACCAGCTTGAACATCTTGAAGTTCACGGTTCACATATTGCTGAAGCCTGGCTTGGAGAATTTTGAGGATTACTTTACTAGCATGTGAGATGAGTGCAATTGTGCGGTAATTTGAGCATTCTTTGGCATTGCCTCTCTTTGGGATTGGAATGAAAACTGCCCTTTTCCAGTCCTGTGGCCACTGCTGAGTTTGCCAAATTTGCTGGCATATTGAGTGCAGCACTTTCACAGCATCATCTTCCAGGATTTGAAATAGCTCAACTGGAATTCCATCACCTCCACTAGCTTTGTTCATAGTGATGCTTCCTAAGGCCCACTTGACTTCACATTCCAGGATGTCTGGCTCTGGCTCACCAGGATGTCTGGCTCACCATCGTGATTATCTGGGTCATGAAGATCTTTTTTGTACAGTTCTTCTGTGTATTCTTGCCATCGCTTCTTAATATTTTCTGCTTCTGTTAGGTCCATACCATTTCTGTCCTTTATCGAGCCCATCTTTGCATGAAATGTTCCCTTGGTATCTCTAATTTTGTTGAAGAGATCTCTAGTCTTTTCCATTCTGTTGTTTTCCTCTATTTCTTTGCATTGATCACTGAAGAAGGCTTTCTTATCTCTTCTTGCTATTCTTTGGAACTCTGCATTCAGATGCTTATATCTTTCCTTTTCTCCTTTGCTTTTTGCTTCTCTTCTTTTCACAGCTATTTGTAAGGCCTCCCCAGACAGCCATTTTGCTTTTTTGCATTTCTTTTCCATGGGGATGGTCTTGATCCCTGTTTCCTGTATAATGTCATGAACCTCATTCCATGGTTCATCAGGCACTCTATCTATCAGATCTAGGCCCTTAAATCTATTTCTCACTTTCACTGTATAATCATAAGGGATTTAGGTCATACCTGAATGGTCTAGTGGTTTTCCCTACTTTCTTCAATTTAAGTCTGAATTTGGCAATAAGGAGTTCATGATCTGAGCCACAGTCAGCTCCTGGTCTTGTTTTTGCTGACTGTATAGAGCTTCTCCATCTTTGGCTGCAAAGAATATAATCAATCTGATTTGGGTGTTGACCATCTGGTGATGTCCATGTATAGAGTCTTCTCTTGTGTTCAGAAGGCCTAAATAAAAATCTCTGTCTTTTCTGTCTCTGCACTGTGCCATTTCCCAGAGAGCATCCCTTTTAGTCATTTCCTCTTTTAGGTCTGACATTACCTCTGTCTATTAGTTAAGATGTGTTTATCCACAACCTGATCAAAGTGGCCTCAGCATTTTAGATATTTATTATCTGACATCAAAAAAAAAAAAAGACTTAGGTTGTTCTAGATCTCATTCAGCAGTTAAACAATTGAAAAATTATTGTCTCTCTGTTCCATGGAGTCATATTTAATTCATTATCATTTCATCATTTTCTTATTATCTCATGGTCACAAGATGGCTGCTCCTACTCCATTATCCTGAATATGTTCTAGCCAGGAAGAAGGACAAAGAAGTCTTGTCTTGCATCTGAGACTTCTATTATTATTATTATTGTGTGTGTGTTTGCCTGCAAATGCAAGGGGATAGACAATGTGCATTGCTGACTAATACAGTGTCCCGTTGGTAGAGTTGGCTAGTTTCTCGTCCTGGGAACTCTTTCTCATTCCCTTTTCCACTGTCCTTGCAATGGGTTCAAGGACAAATTCAAGAGACACTTAGTGTGTAGAGTTTCCATGGGGCAGATGGTTTATCTCTCTCCCTCTGGCTCTGCTGTGAGGCTTGTGGGACACTAGTTCCCTAACCAGGAACAGAACCTGGGCCCTTGGCAGTGAAAACACGGCATCCTAACCTCTGGACTGCTGGAGAATTCCCCCACATGGGCTCCTTCCCTTGGATACAGCCTTTTCCTGCTTATTCAGGGCTTCCTGGTTACATTATGCCCGTTCAAAGTCTTCTGTTTAGAAATGTGTTAACTTAGCTTGCTTGCTGATGGTCTTCCTCCCATCCCCTCTGTGTTTGGTTTTCTGTCTCTTTCATTTTACTGAAGTCCCAAAAGTAAGGCAATATGAAAGCTTTTGTGCTAGTTTCATTCAGAACCCCATGTTATTATATTTTTGAATTGTGTCTGTCTACCTGACCTTCCTTTCTTCACAATGACTTATGGCTTTAGGCTTAGAAAAATGTTTTTTTCTCCATAGTCTTGGTTGCCTTAATTTTGTTTTCATCCTAGATAACTTGTTTTTTGCTGTTTTTGTTTTTTTTTTTCAATCTCACCAAATGCAATATGCTTATGTCACTCCCTTACTAGAAATTTCCTCAGTGATCCTTGTGGCTGGCCAGATAAAGTCCAAACCATACATCTGATCCATGCCTACACTTCCAATCTCCTCTCTGGTATTTCTTTTTTTTATTTATTTTTTAACTTTACAATATTGTATTGGTTTTGCCATATTATCAACATGAATCCACCACAGGTATATACATGTTCCCCATCCTGAACCCTTCTCCCTCTTCCCTCCCTGTACCATCCCTCTGTGTCATCCAGTGCACCAGCCCCAAGCATCCAGTATCGTCCATCAAACCTGGACTGGCAACTTGTTTCATATATGATATTATACCCACTCCACTCTCAAGACGACCTTACTTAACTGGTCTTCCCCCCAGTATGCCTCAGCACATTGAAGGCAGAGGCTAAACCTTTTCTTTCTATTACTCTTCATGGCCCAAGTCTTGCCACAGAGTGTGCGCTTCATAAATATTCTTAGAGTAGATTAATGGCTAAGTTCAAATTTCTTTCCCAACAGGTTCCATCCCTGTTCAAACTCCAGATGCTCCACTCAGCTAAGAGGATGTGCCTCAGTGTTTTCCTAGCTCTGCCTCTGAGTGATCTGAAACCACCACCGTAGACTGTGCCATTTGCCTTCATCACCTCCTGTTGACATCTCTACACGACTGTTGTCATCTCACTGGACTTAGCCTTTATAGGAAAAACACAAGGTGACCTCCATCCATCTTGAACTCCTTTATTTAATGTATCCCCACTGGTCACATTTGCTTATTAAAGTGTAGAAAGAATGATGAAGTTTTCATGGTTCTCCAAGTCATAGAAATGCTGAGCTGCACGGAACTTTAGAAATTAACCAGAATGAGCATTTCATCCAGGGGACCAGGAGACTCTGTGTGACCCAAAAGAGGGGAAGTGCTTCTCAGGGACACACCGTGGGGTCAGTGGTAGAATTAAAATTAGCACCTAGCTTTCCAGATGTGCAGTTCAGTGAGTGCTTTTTCTAGTTTGTGTAAGTGCATTCTCATACAGACATACATGCACATGGATAAACTGTGTTCTGGTTAATGAAATAGAAAATTGAACAAAAGTTTAACTACTTAATGCTAACATATTTGATTTTGTTTTTTTAGGATACAAATTTTATTCAAGTTCCCATAGACGATAAACTAGGAGGCACTGGAGCATATCCAGGGACATAAAACAAGGTGGGAAAATTTCATGGTCTAAAGGTATTGAAATTACATAGATTACTCTTATCACTGTGGAATTTAACATATTTGAATTTATGAAGCTTTTTGAAGTTTTTTGTCTTGAGGTGCTCCAACGGGGATTTTTAGCAGATGCAATATCAGCAGCACTTATGGGGGGACTTTTCATTATGGGGTGTGTCCTAGCACTGCAGCCATTGGTATTCTTGGTCCCCTCCTGCTAAAATGTCAGTGGTGGTGGTGTAGTCCCCAAGTCACGTGTGACTCTGTGACCCCATGGACTGTAGCCCGCCAGGCTCCTCTGTCCATGGGATTCTTCAGGCAAGAGTACTGGAGTGGGTTGTCATTTCTTTCTCCAAAACATCAGTAATGCTCCCTAGAGCAACAGTTGTGACAACTCCCCAGATTTCTGCCTATGTTTCCAAATGCTATGGAGGCAGTCTTGCCCAGGAATCACTTTTTGATCCTCAGAGAAGAGGATGTAGAGTAGGGCTGGTTATGCTGATTTTTTGATGAGGAAAAAAAAAAGATATTTTCTGATGAGAAAACTTCTTCTGGGAGGGGTCAGTTAACTGGCAGAGAAAGGGCTATGAGTGATCATGAGATGATACCTTCGTTCTTGTAAGCCCTGGCTTTCTGCTGTTCCTATCAGATGGTTGATTTATTTTCAGTCCAGCCCAGACTCTGACCTACTCAGAGGTGTCCCTGCTTGACCAGCAGTTGTTGATGTGATGGGGAGGAGACGGGAGATAACAAAGAGCTGAGGCCCAGGAGGGAGGAGGGAGAGGCAAAGTGCCTGAGGCCCTCAGATCTCACCATCAAGAAAAACACTACCTGTGGGAACCTTTATTTTTAACTTCCCCAAATGGGGAGCAACCAAGATATCCTTCAATAGGTGAATGGATAAACATGCATGAATGTATGGTTCATCCATACAACAGAATGCTATTTAGTAATAAAAAAGATTGAGCTCTCATGCTATGCAAATACACGGACACATCTTAAATCTTAAATCACTAAATGGAAAAGCCAATCTGAAAGGATACCTACTATATGATTTCACTTATATGACATTCTTGAAAAAGACAGAGCTATAGAAATAACGAACAGATCAGTGGTTGCCGGAGATCTGGAGCAGTGGGTGGGGTTGGGGGGGATAGGATTGAATAAGTGAAGCACAGGGCATTTTTTTAGGATGGTGAGACTATTCTGTATGATATTATAATTGTGGAAACCTGACTATACACTTATCACAACCCATAGAACTTTAAGGCACAAAGAGTAAACCTTAATATATGCAAATGAAAAAATAATTTAGGGTGTCGGGGAATCTGTGAATAGAGTGCAAATGTGATAAAAAAAAGTCTAGCTGCATTACAAATGTATGGAACAATTATTACTGAAAGACATAGAGGGAGAGGTGCTGACCTAAGTAACTTTAGAAATGAGTGGAACCTGTAAGACTGGAGGCAAAAGGAATTGCACATAAGCACTGTGCTGTGCTGTAGTTGTTTTTAAATTTTTTCCCACAGAAATACGAGTTAACAATTCTGAAACCATTATACATAGCTGCTGGAACTGAGGAATTAAGGAAATGAATGGAGGATGACAGAAGCCAGGTTTCTCACCGGTAAAGTGGGGAGGTTACAGACAAATAGGGAAAGAAGGCTGGAATGATCCATGTGGTAATAGATTAATGGGAGACATTAGTACAAATTCTTATGTAGCTTAATATACATACAGAGGGTTACAGACACAAATAGTTACAGACATGTGTATAGAAACAGACTAGTAAACACATATGTATTTTTTTCACTGTGATGACCTAAAAACAATACGACCCCAGGAGCAATGAGCACACCCAACATCCAGACCTTGATTTCTAATGTTATTGTCCAATAAAAGGCTCTACGATCCTTGGAGAAATATGTTTCAGAAACTGGCAACCAGAAGGTACCTGGGTAGTGACCACCCCCTTCTCCTTTTCCTTCTCCTTCTTAACATCTTTCTGAAGGTATAGTTGGCATACAATAAGCTGTACAAATATGAAATGTGCAATTTGGTAAATATTTATTTTATATATATATATATATACATACACACACACATATATATATATCTGTGAAACCATCAGCCTGATCACATAATGAATATATCTACCACTTCCAAAAATTTACTCATGCCTTTTTATAACATCTTCTCACCCCTTATCTGTACCTCCCTACAGGCAACCACTTATTTACTTTCAATCGCTATAGATTAGTTTGTATTTTCTAGAGCCATATTCAAATGGAATTATGCAGTGTGTATTCTTCCTCCCCACCCCCGGCTTCTTTTATTCAGCAGGATTGTTTTGAGAAAATCAGCCATGTTTTGCATGTATCAACAGTTCGTTCATTTCATTGCTGAGTACTATTCCATTGTATGGGTCATGCCACAATTTATTTATCTATTCACTTGCTGATGTATATCTGGGCTATTTCCAGATGGGGCTCTTTCATATAAAGCTTCATAGAAATGAACATACAAATGAACATGTCTAGAAGTGGAATGGCTGAATGATATGGTGGTGGTGGTTTAGTTGCTAACTCGTGTCTGACTCATATGACCCCATGGACTTTAGCCTGCCAGGCTCCTCTGTCCATGGGATTCTCCAGGCAAGTATATTGGAGTGGGTTGCCATTTTCTTCTCCAAGGGATATTCCTGATCCAGGAATTGAACCTGAGTCTCCTATATTGCAGGCAGATTCTTTACCAACTGAGCTACAATATGGTAGGTATGTGTTTTAATTTTTAAGAAATTGCCAAACTGTTTTCCAAAATGATTGTAACATTTTCATCCCTGCTAGCAGTGTATGAGACTTTCTGCTCCTCCACATCCTTTCTAAAGCTTAAAATCATTATTCACTTTGAATTTTAGTCATTATAATAGATGTACAGTGGTATCTCATTGTGTTATAATGTTAAACCTCTTTTCATGTGTTTATTTGCCATCTGTGTATATTTTTTAGTGAAATGTCTGTTAAGGAAACATTTTGCCTAATTTTAAAAATTGGGTTGTTTGCTTTCTTATTAATAAATTTCTTATAGTAAAAATTGCACATTCTAAATGTAAGTTCTTTATCATGGATAATAGTTTTTTGCTTTTTAAAATATTTTCTCCCAGTATGTGGCTTTTTTTCCCATTACCTTAACAGAATCTTTTGAAGACAGAAGTTTGAACTTCTAATGAAGTCAAATTTGCCAATTTGTTCTTTTATGAATCATGCTTTTGGCTATATATTTAAGAAATTTTTTTGCTGTACAGCAGAAACTAATACAGCATTGTAAAGCAACTGCTGCTGCTAAGTCGCTTCAGTCGTGTCCGACTCTGTGCGACCCCATAGATGGCAGCCCACCAGGCTCCCCTGTCCCCGGGATTCTCCAGGCAGGAACACTGGAGTGGGTTGCCATTTCCTTCTCCAATGTATGAAAGTGAGAAGTGAAAGTGAAGTCGCTCAGTCGTGTCGGACTCTTAGCGACCCCATGGACTGCGGCCTACCAGGCTCCTCTGTCCATGGGATTTTCTAGGCAAGAGTACTGGAGTGGGGTGCCATTGCCTTCTCCATGTAAAGCAACTAGACTCCGATAAAAAGTAATTTAAAAAAGATATATTTGTCTAATGCACAGTCACAGTGTTTTCTCCTAGAGATATTATGGTCTTAAGTTTTACACTTAGGTACACAACTCATTTTAGATTAACTTTTATATATGATATCATGTATGAATCAGTTAATTTTTTTGCATATAAATATCCATTTGTGCAAGCATCATTTGATGAATAGACTGTCTTTTCTCCACTGAATTGCTTTTGTCAAAAATCAGTTGTCCATATTTGTGCAAATCTAATTCTAAACTATTCTAAACTATTCTGTTCCATTGAACAATGCAATACTGCACTGTTTTCATTTCTAAAGCTTTGTAGTAAGTCTTGAAATCAGATAGCCTTAACCCTTCCCCTGTGTCCTTTTCCATGCCTGCTGTTAGCATGGAACTCACTGTATTGCCATTGCTAATAAACACAACTGTTCCTTGGCAGGAAGCATGGCTGACTGATTTTTTAAAATGTAAACTAGATCGTGTTTATGTCATACTGTCTCTCTCCAGTGATGCTAGTCTCTTTGCTTCTACTCCACATACACCAAGCACATTTCCATTTAGGAGACTTTGTAGTCCCCTCCCCACTCCCCACTCTGCCTATAAATTCTTTCCCCCGAGAATCACATGACTTGTTCCTCCTTTTCATTGAGGCCTCTCCAGGTCTCTGGCCCATGCAGCCAAGTGCCTTTTCTGTTTTCTATATCCATCCACCCTGATTTGGTTTTCTTCAGAGCTCTCTTCTCTGACATGGTACATTTTATTATATATTTATTTGTTTCTTTGAAGTTTATTTCCCTTACTAGAGAGTGAAACCTCTGTGAGAGGACTTTTGTCTGCTTTTTTCCTGTTGTTTTCTTTTTTTCTGTGTATCCAGCATAGCGACAGTGACTGGCACATTGTGGATACTTAAAAAATAAGTCTTTGTAACTCATTTATTCCCATTGTAGCTGGTGGATAGGAACATACGTCAAGCAGAGTTAACATAGTAAATCACACTGATATTCTCAGAAAGATCTTCCTGCAAGATTGGCCCTGGGCTGGCATCTGGGAACTTGGCTTTCAAATGGGCTCCCACCACTCCTAGAACTGGTCAGAGTTATTCACTCTGCCTAAACTGTTTGTACAAACAGTATGGTTTATGCTGAACACATGCTTTCCTTTGTGGAAGGAAAATAAAAATTCAGTCGGTATTGCTAAGAGAACTTTCTAAAATGAAGCCAGGAGGCCATTGAAGAAATGTGACTTAAACATGTATCAGCCTGGCTGGAATCTGATCTTTTGGCCACTTATTGTCCTAACAAAGACATCCAGAACATCTGCCAGAAACTCAAGATACTTATCGAACCCTTACCCTAAAATAGCTCATGACAGCCTATCTAGTTATTGGACTTACCTTAAAATAGCTCATGATTCCTAAGGTCAAGTATTTCCTGACTCCTGTCGCAGTCGATCACAGTTCTCACCAGGCAGCTGTAGCACAACCTGGTGACCTGTGTCTTTATAAGCCCCTGACTCCTTCCCTTTCCTGAAACGCTGTTTTGGTTTTATCAGAATCTTGTATCTCCCAAATTGCAATTCTTAAGACCCCAAATAAACTTTTTGCTTATTTACAGCCTTCTGCTTTTTTTTTTTGATTGACACCTGGGATTTTGTGATTTTGATACAGGCTAGGCAGAGAGTACCCATGTGACCAGCCCCCAGTCAAAGCCCTGGACTCTCAGGCTCAAATGATTTTCCTGGTAGATGGCATTTCACAGATGTTGTTGTCATTTGATGCTGAAAGAATTAAGCACACTGTTTGTGACTCTGCACAGGAAGATTCTTGGGAGCTCGTGTCTGGTCTCCTCTGTTCACTTCATGCCCCTTTACTCTTTGCTGATTTATTTCATATCTTTTTGTTGTAGTAAATCAGAGTCATGAAAATGACTGTATGCTGAGTATTGTGAGAAGTTCTGCTAGTGAAGCATTGAAGCTGGGGGTGGCCTTAGGGATGCCCAACATAGAAAGGATTATTTTTTAAAAACGAAAATTAAACAAATGGTCAATATTAAGGAGCCTTTCCAGTAAAAGAAGAGCATCCAGTCAGAGACTGGGGCTCAGGAGCACTCTGCAGTCACTGGAGGTCTCTGGAATGCAGGTTAGACTCCAGTCTGAGATGGTTTAGGGGCCTGGAGGAGGCTGGATGATTTTAGCAGTAGTATATATAGTGAGCTTGATTGCTGCCTCCACATTCTACATTGTTAAGAGGATTAAGAGTCTGTTCATATAAAATGAGAGCTTTACTTGTGACCTGTCACTTCAGGAGCTGTATGTGCTAGCTCTGTGCTTAGCACTTACAAGGGAACTTCAAAGTTGGCTTTGCCAGGTGTCTGAGCACTGCATTGTGGATGTGGGGTCTCCATGCCTCCCTCACTGAAAGGCCATGTTTGCACTGGAGTCTGGAGTGGCTGAGTATCATGTTGGGACTAAGGGTACCAGCTGTGAGACCTGGCTAGAGGAGAAGTAGATGTCAGGACAGCCACTCTGGGGTGGAGGAACATTCCAGATGAACAGAAGTCTGGGTCTTTCAGGGGCCTCAACCATTTCAGGAATCAGTATAGGGATTCATATCTTCTCCATTGGTTCTCAGTATCTGTTGCCCCTTCCTCACACTGGGCTCCATGAATGGGCTATGTCTTCTTCTCTCTTGTTGTTGTTGTTTGGTCACTAAGTTGTGTCTGACTCTTTTGTGACTCCATGGACTGTAGCCCGCCAGCCTCCTCTGTCCATGGATTTTCCCAGGCAAGAATACTGGAGTGGGTTTCCATTCCCAACCCAGGGATTGAACCCAAGTTTTTGCACTGGGAGGAAGATTCTTTACCATTGAGCCAGCTGGGAAGTTCCTATTGAAACTCAGGTGTCATATATAAAATCCTCATATAGACTTATCTAACTTTCAGCATTTCAGGAGGAGGAGGGCGACAGGATCCTGTGTGGTGATGGAGCTGAGTCAGGGAGGGTCAGCTTCACAATTAGATGGCTTGGGGGCCAGGGGCTCTTGGCCTCTCCAAAGTTGTTCTGTGTGGTACTCAGTATTGGCTAGTTCTCTGCTCTCTCTCTTTTCTGCCCTGAAGACTGAGGAATCCTTATGTTGAGATGGAAGAACCATCAGATCCAAGGATTCTGGATCACAGCATTGCTACATGGAAGCCAGACACCCTGGAGATGTTCTTGGTCATGAAATAGTCTTTTGCAAGAGACAAAAATAAACAAAATTTTGATGTGAGATTTTGGAATTTGTTACCCAGCAGAGTCTACCCTAGACTGCCTAAAATACCTGTTGACTCAAGCTTTTCTGCTCCTCATCCTCTCACCCCCTTCACATCACTCTCGCCCCCAAGCCATGCTAACTATCCTATTATGATTCGATTGCCAAATTTTAGCAGTGTTAACCAAGCCTTCCATTAAGCCCCTTCATCATAAAAACCTAAGGAAGAGATTTCATTATAAGAAAAGGTGAAGAGGCCACCCTTTTGTTTAATTAGCATTAAAAACTTTCTAAAATTACAAGTTATATTCTTCTGGTCCTAGGAATGACTGAGCACTTAATTAATCCACAAAGCAGTTGTATTCCTGTGAGTCAGGCAAAGTCCCCAGGAATGTCACCGTGCTACAGAAGGCAGCTTTCTCTCTCTGTCATTTGTCCACATTATTGAGTCATCCATCATCTGTTCACATTACCTGTCCATCATCCATCCAAAGTGGGGAAGAGCTCCATCACAAACTTGGTTCCTCTATTTTAATGTCCTCTTTTTTAGCCCAATTTCCAGGGAGCTCCTTTTCAAATGCTAACAAGAAGAGATTAGCTTTAATAGCCTCTCTCATTAACTGTCTGACCAGAGTAAGAATATGTCTTGAGAGACAGATTTCCCCTTCCACGTGCCTCTGATAACATCAAGGCACTATGCAGGATCTCTAGGTCTGCGAGCGACCCCAGAATACAAATTGCTCTTTCAGAGGTATTTGACTCTGTTCCTAGAGTAACTATAATCTCAGCATGTCAGTTTTGACATTTCAGTTAGTATGCATTGTGCATTTTTTATAAGACAGGGAATTATTAATGGTATGGAAGGGGAGACACAGAAATATCACCCAATGTCATTTACATCTGTTCTGTCAAAAGGATGAGCAACAATCCATCATGGAAGGTTTAAGTGCCCTCCTGCCAGGGGTGAAAACAGAGACAACAGGAACAATATTAAACTAGATGACCCCTTAAGGCTCTGTTCACTTTTAGGAGCTATAAATGGTTGTATTTCAGAGCTGGAAGTACCATTTTAGATAATAACTTCATATATGAGGAAACCAAGACCCACTGGGGGTGATGACAACTGTGATGGTGAGGTGGGTCTGGAATCTCCCTTTTCCTTCAACATTTAGTGACTTGATCACGTACCGTGTGCTAGGCTGGGACTTTTGTTGTTGTTTAGTCCCTAGGTTGTGTCTGATTCTTTTGCAACCCCATGAACTGTAGCCCACCAATCTCCTTTGTCCATCAAATTCTCTAGGCAAGAATACAGGAGTGGGTAGCCATTTCCCACTCCAAAGGATCTTCCTGACAGAAGGATCAAACCCAAGTCTCCTGAATTGCAGGCAGAATCTTTACCACTGAGCCACCAGGGAAACCTAGGCTGCTGCTGCTGCTAAGTCGCTTCAGTTGTGTCCGACTCTGTGCGACCCCATAGACGGCAGCCCACCGGGCTCCCCTGTCCCTGGGATTCTGCAAGCAAGAACACTGGAGTGGGTTGCCATTTCCTTCTCTAATGCATGAAAGTGAGAAGTGAAAGTGAAGTCGCTCAGCCGTATCTGACTCGTAGCGACCCCATGGACTGCAGACCACCAGGCTCCTCCGTCCATGGGAGTTTCCAGGCAGGAGTACTGGAGTGGGGTGCCATCCGTGGTAAAAAACATAATGTTTTTGACCATGTAAGGGCTCATGGCCTAGGTTTTCGTTTGTGTCTCTCCTTACTTCACAACAAATTGTTTCAATTTGGAAGTGCTTTCATTTCTGGACCATTTTTAACTCTGAGATGCAAGAGTGGCCTAATGTTTTTTACACTCAATATTCTTCCCTTAATAAGAATCACTCCTTGGATTTCAGTATTTCCTCTCTACCCAGTGTTATTAATCAAAACAGAAGTTCTTGGGAAGGATAATGTATATATAAAATCCTTAACCCTTTATTGATAATTATTTTTATATCACTTTTATGAATGAGAAAATGAAGCTCAGAGAGCTTAAATTACATGCCCATTTTCCAGTAAATAATATGAATTGAAATCCAATGCACATCTGACTGATTCTAAAGCCCCCACTGTCTTCTTTATAAACTGCTTTAATATTCTAACTCTGCACATTCTTGGGGAATACATTCTAGAAAATCATACTAAATAGAGAATCTGCTTGTTCCCTTAATTTTTTCCCACAGCCTTTTCTTTCTTTCTTTTTTTTTTTAGTTAACTTTGGGGAATAGGTGCAATAAAATGGTAGGGATATTAACTTCTCTCAAGGTAGAAAAGAATGGTTTCAAGGTGAAAGGTCAGGGAGTGTTGGGAGCCTAGGATTCTAAATCTGTGAGTAAGAAGAATAACCAAAGAGGTCAGACTATTTGTTTGAGAACTACCCACAGTGAGTGAATTCTGAATGGCACAATGAGGCTTGTTGCTATGACACCAGATAATTCCATATTCAGTGCAATGGAATCCCCATTTGTGTTCTTAAAAAATTAAAGCAGTTTTATGGATATTAAATGTTTAAGTGGCTCCAGCAGCTAGAAAGAAAAATCGTCTTATGAATAAAACAGGCCAGTGCCTGATTGCTTGCATGAAAAGTATTTGAAAAATGTGTTTGCGGAGTTCGGGGCTTGACAGCTTTTGTTTTATGGTGTGCAGTGATAGGAGGCAGTGGATGAGTGAATATATAGATGATGGTAGGTGAACTACAGAATGTAAAAATTTTGAGAGAGAAAGGAAATTTCTTCAATACATTTTTTGCCTGAGCACTTATTATGAGCTCAACAACATACAGGTCTTCGTGGAGAATGCAGAAATAGCCTCTGGTATAGGTTTTGCTTCATCCTTTTTTCATGTATTAGCTTGGAAGGCATTAACATATTTGGCTATATATCAAATCAACCATGAGGTTCTAATGTGTTAGCACAGTAGATTTTTTTTAAAATGTGGTAAAATTCACGCCTGTTAAGTGTACAGTTCAATGAGTTTTGACAAATCTTTTTATTTGTATATTCACCATTACAATTAAGAGGTATAATGTTTCTATCCCCTAAAAAGTTCCCTTGTGACCCTTTGGGGTTAATCTTTCCCTCCCAGAGACTGACAACTGTTATTCTGATTTTTTATTCCTATTATTTTGTCTTTTCCAGATTATTAATATTATATTAATTGATATTATGCTAACAGTATGTAGATTTTTGTGTCTGCCTCTTTTGACTTAGTGTTATGCTTTTGGAGATTCATTCATTTTTGCATGCATCCCAGGTATTAATACATTTCTGCTTTAGTGCTGAGTAGTGTTCCATTGTATGGAATTGCCACAACATATTTGTCCATTTACTAATTCAATAACATTTGGATTTTTAGCTACTATGAATAAAACTTCCATAGAGAGTCATGTACAGATTTGTATGTGGATGATAAAATAAACATTTCTCACTTATGTAAGTGTTCAGGATAGGTTTTCACAATGGACAAACAGCTTTTTTTCTCCTCCCACTTGGTAACTTGGGAATCTAGGCTTCTTTCGTTTTGTGGATCCCTAACCACCTAGGGCTTTGAACCTCTTTGTTTCCAGCCATTGGAAAGGAAGGGGACCTGCTTCTACTATTCCAACCCAGAAAGGACACACCATAGTCTTGTTTGTGTTCTACTGGTAAGAAGTGGACAAGTGGCCACCCCCAGGATGCAAGGGAGCTGGGAATTTAGTCCCACATTTAGTCCCTTTATATTATGGACAGGGTGCATGGATTTTTGGTGGACTCATAACTGTTGATAACAAAGTTTATTTGTGCAGCAAATATTTATTGAAAGTCTAACAAATACCAAGCACTGAGCTGGGTGCTGGAGATAAACAAGTGACAAAATAAATAAGCAAACCCATCCAAAGCTCAAAAGAAAAAGCCCAGTCCTTAGTATCTTGCGTGTATAGTTTGGTACATTACAGGGAGTTATCATGTGTTTCATTTTCCTGGAAAAAGTTAATAGGAATGAAAGTGCCTAATCAGAAAGAATGGGATATGGAATAGATATGAGAATTATAAAATGGCAGTGGCAGATGAAGGGAACATCATGCCAAGTGGGTCAGGGAAATCTCCCCAGAAGAGATAAGATTCCACCTGAGTTCTTAAGGATGTTAGCAATGTGGGTACAGTAGCAATTTCAAAAGAGATAAATGATCCAAGAAAGGGAGTGGATGGAGTGACATGCCTTGCATATGCCTTGCTGGAGGTGGATAAAGGCCTTTACCCGAATTCTCTGCTTTGCTTAGATGTCCACATACTGACCTTTACGCCCCAGTACAAGGCTCATTTAAGTTGCTTTCTAAGGAATTTCTGTTCGATTTGGCTGTTTTAATAGCTGCTGCTCTGTTTTACTGATGGTAATTGAATGCTTTAAAGTGTAAAATTACATACCCCATGGTGGCAAAGTTTTTCATAAATTGAATAAGTAGCCCTATCGCCTAGTGGGTGTTTCCTAAATATTAATAGCATTTTTTTCTGAACAAATTAAACTAGCAAGAAGAAGGTTACTTTCTTTCCTTTTACAGAGCAGTTTGGAGAGAGATGCTGATAGCAAATTAAACCATTGACTGTTTAAATCTGGAGATTTATTAGTATGGTTGATTTCATATGTCATTTGCTGCTTGGATGTAGTGAGGGAAACAAATCTCTGATAGGTACTTCAAAGAAGATTTAAGACAGAAAATTAGGTGCTTATAAAGTTATTCAAATGGTGGTAGCAGCAGCAGTCTGGGGGTCCATCACAGTAGCTGTGATCTGGAAGTCAGGAAACTGCTGCCCCCAGGACACAGCAGGTGACAGAAAGTGAGCCCTAGAGTTAAGACAGTACCTGCAGCCTCTGAAGAATGCCTCCACCTGTATTGCCTTCTAAATCTCGCAGCAGTTTACCTTGCTCCTAGAATCTATATTTCATCCACATTCTTAGACCTATGGGAGTATCTAGGAAATGTAGATTTTAGTCCACTTGTGATTTAGAGTGAATGTAAAAGAGGTAACATTACTAAGCACCAATTGACAACACTTAATCTAATTATCACACTTATTTTTCTGGTTCCCTCACTTTTGTTTCCTTTTGTGGCAGCTAAACAGAAAATTTTATACAGAAAAACCATAGAAAAAGAGATACTGAAAGCATTATTATTATTCTTAATTTTAAATATGAGAATTCATATTCCTGTCTGATTGCTTTCTTATAAAAGCCAGTATTAAAAGTAAAAACGATCCTTAGTTTTTCATGGGAATATTACATAGTATCAGATTCTGCTTCCTGGACCCACTGGTCTTCTCACACATTGTCTTGGCTGTGCTCCTCGGACAACTTTGTTGCATTTTCCATAAATAATTTTAAGTCAGCAATTGATGAGATACAGATATTGTACTGAAGATGTAGTTGTAAGATGGGGAAGAGGATTCATATTACATTCTATTTACTAAAACTACTTGTTCAATCCTCATGTCTTCCCATCTAAGGTCCTCTTCCCAACCTGCTTTCTCCTTCTCTGGGAAGCTAAGAATCCTCTCTGTTGTGTCAAGAAATGTAGCCACCACCTTCCACTTACCTGTCTACTGCTCAGCAAAACAAAACCTGGACAGTTAGCAGAACTGTCATTATCAATCGTTCCGCATGGCCTTTTGCCAGGAAAGTGGGAAAATCACAGAGGCTTCTTTTTACCTTACAGCCTAAGTGGCTTTTCAAAGTCCTTGTCCAACAAAATAGTATATTCTTATAGCAAAATTCTATCTTAGAAAAATACGTTTTCTCTTTCTTGTTGTAGTTATTATAAAACTTTTTAGCTCTAGAACAGGGGGTCCAGTAGCCAAAATTTTAGAGAAATGATCAAGAGCTGTAATTAATAGTATACTAAAAATAATAATTTTATGGCACAAATCTTTTTAAAGTTTACATTAATTAAATAAGACACTATAAAACTAATTAAAATGTCATTTAACTTAGATACTGTGATATATTTAAAAATTTCAGATTTGAAGCCCTTTTATGTCCCTCATTTAATTTGAACACTGCAATAGTATTATAAATACACAAGTACTATTATTATTTTTTATTGAGAGATGTACAACACGATTCCATATTTGTATGTATTGCAATATGATCACCCTGAAAAGTTAAAGATGTTTTTTTCTGTGGTGAGAACTTGTAAGATTTACTCTCTTGGCAACTTTCAAATATACAGTATAGTAATATTAACTATAGTTGCCATGCTACACAGGTCTTATTTCTTACTAGAATTCTGTGCTTTGGAATAGTGAGTTCTGAGGCTATAAAAATTGTGGCCAACTTATTTCCTTTGTTCACTATGGGGTATTATGAGGCACATTGCATCTATATATTTCTTCTTTATATATCGTATCTGATAGTCCCATCCCCATCCAGTTCCATAAAAATTGTGATAATAAAAATACCCAACTTTGACTGCCTACTTTGTGCTTTTGCTTTATAGACACTGTTGGAATCCTCAAAACATTACAAGCTCATAATACATGACATGTATGTACGTGTGGAGGATTATTCAACTTGCCTAAGAATAGAATTTGTAAATGCTGAAAATACCATTCAAACCCAGAGTTTTTGTTCTTTCTTCTCTATCTTATTTCCTGTATCCTGTAAAACAGAATCCAACCCACAGTGATTCAATTTAATTTAACAAATAATTACTGGATATTAATAACATCTATCTCTTTTCAAAATGAAAATGAAATTTGTTAAATTGTAAAGAATTTCAAGATAGCTACTATAGTCAGTTGCTCAGTTGTGTCTGACTCTCTGCGGCCCCATGGACTGTAGCCTGCCAGCCTCCCCTATCCATGGAATTTCCCAGGCAAGAATACTGAAGTGGGTTGCCATTTCCTCCTCCAGGGGATCTTTCTGATCTAGGGATCAAACTGGCATCTCTTGTGTCTCCTGCATAGGCAGGTGGGTTCTTTACCACTAGCGCCACCTGGAAAGCCCCTAGATAGTTACAGCAGAGTATTAAATTGACCACAGGGTCCTCCTTAGGTGCCCAAGCTCGTCCTGGGTGTTAGCTTGTGTGACCACCATCATACCAGGCTCTGTAGATACAAATACGAGTAAGATACCAACTTCCCGTTTGGGGAGTTTTCAGTTGTTGGGGACTTGGCGGGTGTTTCTTTTTCGGAATTACCTATCAAGTCTGCATTATATTCTCTTGACTGTTCTTGGGGGTGACAAATCTTTTCTTTCTGAGGGGTAAGATTTCCTGAAATAGCCAAACTCACACAGCTATGAGTTTTGCCCATAATTTTGAGAGAGCAGCCTTGGTTGTTAGTAATGGCAACTTTTGGTTCTAAACAAAATGTGACTCTAAGGAAGGAAGCTTGATTTTTTTGTGAGACCTTGATCTAAGACTGGGCATATGTCCAATAAAAAATACTCCGAAAATACTGGCCTTGAGAATCAGGGCACACTCTCAGAATAGGCAGACTGTATTGAAAGTAGTGCTGATTTGATTTCCGCTAATTAGCAATAGAAGTTAAAAATATTATCAGTTTCAGTACCTTAAAGTCACACTTTATATGCTTGAGAGACTGTTTGCCTGGTATTTGTCTTAAAAAAAAAATTTCCCCCTTGTCTGTATGAGTTCTGATATACCAGGCTTTTCTAGAGGCTGGTAATGTTGCAAAGAGACTAGTTCAGGAACGAAGATGAATGCACAGATCTTGTGAAATGATGAAACGATAGACTAGGATAGCATCCGTGAAGTCATTGGACTTTGGAGACTGTCTTTAACAAGGTTGGGGATCAAATGCAACATATTTGGTAACGTGCCTTGCAAAGGGGAGCACCTGATAAATATAAGAAATGGTGTAGCTTCTTCTCGTTTTACAAGGAACAAAAGCACTTCTCTCCCAGCCTGATCATCTGTCTTCCGACTTTACTTTTTAAGGTCAAGTTTTTGTGGGCTGGGTCCTGCTGGACCACTGCTAGGTCTCTTAGTTATAACCTAGCTCCTGTCTTCTCACCACTCCAGAAGAGGAGCCGAGCCCTTTCTTTTCTGGGTGATGAATGGGACCTGCCTAATTCCTTGGCTTCCACACTTTCTTCCTCTGAGTTAGAGACTGGCTGACTTACATTATAGATTGGGTCAGCTATGAACAAGGAGTGTGCTGGGAAAATGAAATGAAGAATGGACTCAGTTATTCTAAGGTTTATTTTCCCAACCAGGCAAGGGAGAACAGTTTCTCTAAATAGGTGGGACCATCATCAGTAGCTTGGGTAGCTGTCAATTTTAGTCATCTGGTGATCCAGGGTCTGTCTTTATACAATTGGAACCTGAGTCTCAGGACAGCCAGGGAATTCCAAAATAATCAATGTCATTCCAGTTATGAGGTTTTCTCTTCTCTCTCGATCTCTTTCACTCTTTAAACAGCACTTTGGTTGAAACAGGTTGTAAATCAAAAGACTGAGACCATCCCTCTGTTTACTTTGTGGATGTGTGTGGATGTGTGTGGATGTGTGTGTGGCTCTGATGTTCATAGTCTGGAATAATGTGCAATTGCTCAATTACTTAGAAGAAAGAAAAATACCTCCCTCAGGTCTTTTTTATTTTTTTCGGCATCAATTTTAGTTTGATTTGTTATTGTTAAGGTATCAGGAAGTCCTGAGGTAAAATGCAGTGTCATCTAATTCAACCATTAACAATTTGAGAATTTTTATTATTTTTTTAAACTAAAATCTTGTCTGCAGTGAGTCTTGCCATCAATTGACAAGCTTCTTCCAAAACAATCTCATATTTGTAAAAATTATTCTTCTATAGCTTCAATCAGTGCTTTAGACTCTTTTTTTTCTTTAAAATCATTTAGTTCAGTATCTTTGGTTTTCAAATTTTTTTATCTTTGTCATGAAAGATTCAAATAACACCAACTTGAAAATCTTGGCTTTGAGGACTTGATTTTTAATAGAAAACCACTGGCTGAATAATCTCCTCCTTTTTCTAGATAAACTGATTTCTTAGGCAACCTTGAGAGTTTCATTTCTCTTTGATTTCCCTTACCAGTTTCAATCTTATCTCTGGATAATCAAATCCCCATAAATGTAAAAGCCTTCTTTTTTGAAGTTGCTGCCATTGAAACCTTGACAGCTTTCTTATCTATGCCCTCAGCAGCTTCCTCAGCCCCTGCTAAGGTCCCATTGAAATGCATCTTTCTTTCTCTCTCTCAATGTGTTTTGATCCAACACATTGTATAATATCTGGAGATATGATAGTTGTATATATTTAACTTGCACTTTTTGAGAGACTGAGTTAACAACCTCACTGATAAGACCTTTATATCAATCAACCAATCAATCAAAATATTTACTTAGCTGCTGGTAAGACTGGGTGCTAAGTCATACATTAGAAATCATGAGGCATGGTCCTTAGCTGTTTTTGAGAAAAAAATTGTGGTGTTGGAGAAGACTCTTGAAAGTTGCTTGAATTGCAAGGAGATCAATTCAGTCAGTCCTAAAGGAAATCAACCTTGAATATTCATTGGAGGGACTGATGCTAAAGCTGAAGGTTCACTACTTTGGCTACCTGATTTGTAGAGCCAACTCACTGGAAAAGACCCTGATGCTAGGAAAGATTGAGGGCAGGAGGAGAAGAGGGCAACAGAAGATGAGATGATTGGATGGCTTCGCTGACTCAATGGACGAGTTTGAGCAAACTCGGGGAGATAGTGAAGGACAGGGAAGCCTGGTGTGCTGCAGTTCATGGGGTTGCAAAGAGTCAGACACAACTTAGTGGCATGGCTGAACAGCATGTACACCGCTAGAGGCTTGAATTACGTCCCCAGAGCTCCAGGGGGAGGAGACTGTTGGCTTCTTTGCATTGCTCTGCTTTGCTTCTGCTGTAGCATCTTCATCCAGTGAGACATTTGTGGTTGTTGGTTCCTCTGTCTATACCGTCAACTCCCCTTTATCTTCGGATATTCAGCAACTAGCACAGTGAAGGGCACCTTCAGTACTTCTGTCTGGATGATTGATGGAGGCAATGCATGTCTAAATGTTCTGTAAGTTCTGTTTCTACCCAGTTCTGAGCCCATACTCACTGTGTAGAGTCCTGTTAAAATGTAGTCCAACATCATCCATGGCAGAGATTAAATTTGTAATTTTCTCTATCTCTTTTTTTTAAACACAGAGGTGGCAGAGATTTTCCTGGGCTGCCTTTAGGTAAAATTATTCTATAACACCAGAGAAGGCAATGGCACCCCACTCCAGTACTCTTGCCTGGAAAGCCCCATGGGTGGAGGAGCCTGGTAGGCTGCAGACCATGGGGTCACGAAGAGTCGAACATGACTGAGCGACTTCACTTGCATTTTTCACTCGCGTGCATTGGAGAAGGAAATGGCAACTCACTCCAGTGTTCTTGCCTGGAGAGTCCCAGGGACGGGGGAGCCTGGTGGGCTGCCGTCTATGGGGTCGCACAGAGTCGGGCACGACTGAAGAGACTTAGCAGCAGCAGCAGCATTCTATGACACCCTTCCTTGCCTCCTTTCCATCCCAAGGTAAATAAACCTATGTTTGATACTTTTTTTTCCTTTGGAGAAATTAAATTTTACTATTCATAAAAGAGGATGGCCTACACTATTTTGGATTTCAGGGACCAAGGGAGTAGTATTCAGATCCTGAGAAGTATACCCAAGGGGATGGTGATTCTTTACCATAGCTGATTCCTGAAGCCATCTGGTTTCTAAGCCTGGTCTGTAGCCCAGGGTGATGACAAGGGACAGTACTGCAGTAACAGTATCACACCAGTGTCCAGGCTTCAAGTGAAGTGGGGCCTCTTCTCACAGTGTTCTGGGGGAATCAATGGCTCCCCTGGCCTGTGCTTTAAGCCTCAGGAATGTCTATGGATTGAAGAAGATGCCTACTGTCTCTGGGCACTTCTTCCATGTCTGAAGTTTGGTGCAGACATCTGTAAATATCCCCAGTTGCTAAGTTGTGGGCTCTGCTTTATCAATGGCCTCTTCATTTACTTGAAGGTACTTCTCATCAATTTCATGTTCTATATATAACTTTGGGTCTGGGGTTTATATTTCTTATTCCATGGGTGAAGAACAATGGTGAGTTTTGAGCTAAAGAAATTAGGTAAATGAAAAAGCCACAGTGATTGTTGCTCAGTTGTATCCAACTCTTTGCGACCCCATGGACTGTAACCCTCCAGGCTCCTCTGTCCATAGAATTCTCCAGGCAAGAATCTTGGAGTGGGTTGCCAAATTCCAGTTAAAATGTGATCACTCTAGGACTTCCCTGGTGGTCCAGTGTTTAAGAATCTGCCTTCCAATCCAGGGGACACAGGTTCAGTCTCTGGTCAGGGAACTAAGATCCCACATGCCTTGGGGCAGCTAAGCCCTCAAGCCACAACTACTGAGCCCATGTGCTACAACTAGAGAGAAACCCCTGTGCTAAAACTAGAGAAGCCTGCAAGCAGCAATGAAGATTCTGCATGCCACGACTAAGACCTGACACAGCCAAATATTTTTAAAAAATGTGATCACCTCACTTCAATAGGATTAAAAGAATTTTTTTTCCTACAGGGGAATAAACACGTTTATGAACACAGAAAAGGCACCAGCCTTCACATGCTTCTAACAAAGGGGCTCTTGCCATTAGTATCCATTTTGAAAATGTCTGCTGCCCTGCGATTACTCTCCAACATCTCAGTATTTTCCTCATTTCTTATTCTTCTTATGGTCACATCTACTCATAAGAGAAGGAGGGAAGTTTGTTTCTGTCTCTTGGTTGTTAAAATTTTAAACTGAGGAATCTTTTCTAGGAGTGCCTGTATTTTAACAAGCACAGACCTGTAAACCAAAGAATTAGAGCTCCACGCACGAATTTTAAGTGTTGGCCAGTGAAACCTAAGATATTTTGGGATCATTAGACATTTTTGGTTCTCTCGAAATATCCTGAAATGTGGTGAATCATCTACTCCATCAGAATGATTTGAATTATTGGTGATCAGTGATACTGTTTAAAGCTTTCTTTGATGTCAAAATGCATTTTATAGGGGTTGATGTTAAATATCCTCCATGATATCAACCTCCATAGTATAGAATGTCTTGAAATGGGTCTTTTGGGAAATGGCAACCCTAAATCTTTCATCTTTGTCACGTGCTCAGTGGCTGGAACTGAAGTCTGGAGAGGTCCCCAACATTGCAACCTGATGTTTATGTTTGAATCCAACTTGACTTCATAAAGTCCATGTTGGTTATAGGAAGGGAATACTGGGAGCCCCTCCTTCTGGCTGCTATTTGGATCTCATAGGATAGAGACATTAAATGGCATGAAGGAAGCCAGGATGGAGTAGGAGGAGAAATCCTTAGCTCAATGCTTTAATCAACCCCTCTTTGTCCACTGGACCCACCATCAAAGGTCTGCTCCTTGTCACCTTGTGGGATGTCTCTAGGAGGTTCCAACTGTACCTGTTGAACCTACTCACTTTCTTTGTTTTGTCTTTGTTTATAGACTCTTGCTGGAGATTGGGTTCATCCTAGTTGGACCAGAAGTCTCCAAGTGGCCTTTGATGCATGGAAACTACAATTCCCCACAGCACACCAGCCCAAGCGCCTGGGCCCTCAGCTTGGAGAGAAACTGGGAGCACTGCTTACCCAAATGAAGAAGTCAGATCCAAGGCAGGAAACAGTAAGGTAATTGTAGTACTTTGCTATTGCTGGGTAACATACCAGTTTAGCAGCTTAAATCTATTATCTTGCTTTCTGTGTGTCAGGAGTTAGAGCATGGGTTAGCTGGGTTGTCTTTTCAGGGTATCTCCAGACTTACAGTGTCAGCTGGAGATGCAATCTCATTTAGGCTCAGGATACACTTCAGGGTCACTAGTTGTTGGCATAATCAAAGAATCGAGTCTGTTTTCTCCTTCAAGGCCAGCGGGCAAATCTCTCTGACTTCAAAGAGGGGCCCAGTCTCACTTCTAAAGAGTTCACCTAATAGGGTTATTCCCACCCAGGATAATCTCCCCACTTAAGTTGATTAACTTAAAAAAAAAAAAAAAGCCTAATTATATCTGAAAAATTCCTTTTCCTTGTAATGTAGCAATCCCAGGAGGGATTCCATCATACCACATATCCTGCCCATACTCAAAGGCAGGGCCTTATGCAGGGCTCATATGCCAAGGAATTGTGGCTGTCTTAGGAGCCATCTGAACATTCTGCTTATCAAAATGATGACAAGAGTGTGATCCCAGGAGTCAGACAGTCCTGGGTTCAACTTCTGTCCTTGGTCTTTCCTGTCTGTTAAGTAATACTTGTTTTCTGATACCTGACCTATCAAATGAAGATAGTCATATTACTGTGCAATCTTGTAGAGATTTGAGGCAGTTTGTGTAATCATCTAGCACAGGGAGTCCCCCATCAGTAAGGATATTATGATAAGAAGGGAAGATACTGCTCTTGGTCAAGGAGAAGGGGGAGTAGATAAGCAGTAATGCTGATAGTTACGAGCTTAGTTGTTGTGGAAAAGTTTTTGAAGGCCTTTGGAATATTGAACTACATCTGCAAATCCGTGTAAAGAATGGGAATTTACCAAGTAATAACTGGGCAGTTTCACATTTATGTTTTCAATTTGTTCAGCCTAAACCACAAAATTCGAACAAAGATGTGAAAGTCTGGCCCAGACATTGCAAACTTGCAGCATCTGATGATAAGAATAGATAGAAGGAAAATGTTTTTCCTATTTTTGTAATAGAGCTAAATTTTTCTATTTATGAAAGTGATACATGCAAATTATATAATTTGGGAATTATGTATAAATACAAAGAAGATAACCAATATAGGAATTAGTTTGTTTCCTTCCAGTCTTTTCTCCTTGTAAAGTTTATATTATTAGTATCTTTCTATGCATACAGTTGGGCTTCCCTATGGCTCAGTGATAAAGAATCTGCCTGCCAATGCAGAAGACACAAGAGACATGGGTGTGATCCCTGGGTTGGGAAGATCCCTTGGAGAATAAAATGGCAACTCACTCTAGTATTCTTGCCTAGAGAATCCGATGGACAGTGGAGCCTGGCAGACTACAGTCCATAGGGTTGCAAAGAGTTGGACACAACGTAGTCACTAAATAACAACTTGTGTACAATTACACATCCTTGTTATTTGTCTTAACATTAGATCATAAGCAAGTTTCTTTTTTTGACAACTGTCAAAACCATCATTTAAAATGGCTACACCCTTTAGGGGTTGCAATTTTGCATTAGTTTATGTGGCTATTTGATAAATATCTCTCTTTGCCAACTGGAATATAAATTCCATAAGAATATGAACCAAGTCTCTTGTGCATCACTGTTGTATCCCTAGCACCTAATGATACCTGGCACATGGCAGATAAACAATAAGTATTTGTTGAAAGGCTGAAAGAATGAATAAATGACTATATCTTGTGAATGTGTTATAATTTGCTTGCACTCTCTTGTTGTTAAACACTTGTTTCATCATTATAAATGAAGTTGCAGTGAGTACTGCACATAAAGCACTTCCCATGAATAAAATGGTTCTCCAAATGCAATGTACTTAATACTAGTACCCACCCATGAATGCTGTATCATTCCTGTAAGTGTCAAAAAATAGACAAACATCTATAATATTTTTGATGAGAGAATCTGGTCTCATTATGCTCTCTGGGTTTGCTGGTTATAACATAGAACATACTGGCTATTGATTAATAATTGTATCTATAGGTAAGACCCAATGTGGGAATTTTGCAAAGGTGCTGTTTGTTTCCCTGGTGACCCCCAAGAGCTTGGGTGGCATCTGGGTATAGTAAGAGATGTACTTGCAGTTGACAGAATTCTAAAAATGGGTCCCAAGATTCTATGATTAATTTACAGGATCTATGAATATAATGAGCTGTTACTACCAAAATTATGTTGTGTTATAGGGCACGGTTGACTTTAAGATAGATAGATTAAAAGAAAAAGCTAGGGAATGAGATGCCCATAAAGGCTCTGAAAAACTCCTGCATGTTTCTTGGAATTTAGAAAGTCATACACATGTGTAGGGCTATGTGCATGCTCAGAGCTGTGTGAGTGCTGAGAAAGACCTGAGCTAAATGTCCTAAGCTCTCACCTCTGGCTCACCTTGAAGTTCTATATAAATCTGAAATAAAGACTAAGGTAAAGTTGTCAGCTGGCTGGCTGATTGTTAAGATGTGCCCCAACATGCACGCCAAGATTCTAAACAAAGGCTGAGACACCTACTGCTTTCAAGAGTTTAAAGAAATTTCTGTTTAATAATTAGCAACTACTAAGCTAACTGAGCAGACATTTCATTTACCAAATAAAACAGAGAATACAGATTTTATAAAAATAGTTCAGAAAAGTCACTAAACAAACAACAATCAGCAATAATAACAAACTCTGGGAAGGAGGGAGAACAGTTTCCACATATGTTCCATTTTCAACAAAAATTATGAGACATGGAAAGAAACAAGAGTGGATAGCCCAAACAGAGGAAATAAGCACATGATAGAAACGGCCCCTGAGGAAGCCCAGATGGTGGACTAAGTAGATAAAGATTTTAAATCAACTATTTAAAATATATTCAAAATAACTTAAGAATATCATGTTTATGAAATCAAAGAAAATATGAAAGCAATGTTTCACCAAATAAAGACTACCAATAAATATATAAAGGTTATTTAAAAAGAACCAAATAGGAACTGTGGAGCAAAAAAAAAATACAGTAAGTGAAATTTTAAAAAACTTACTAGAAGGGCTTAAAAGCAGGTTTGATAAGGTGGAATAAAGAATCATTGAACTTAAAGACAGGAACTGTCTTTCTGTTCACTTGAGGAACAGAAAGAAAAAGGAAAGAAGAAAAATAATGAACAGAGCCTTAGAGACCTGTGGTGTATTCAAATGTATGAACACACACAATGGGAATCCCAGGAGGGAATACAGCAAGAGGAGTAGAAAGAATACATGAAGAAATAATGGCTGAAATATCCCAAGTTTGTTAAAATAAAAACAAAAACACTTATCCACACATCCAAGAAGCTCAGTGAGCTCCAAGTAAGACAACCTCAAAGAGAGTAACACCTAGACAAAACATAATCAAATTGTTGAAATGCAAAGGCAGAGAGAGTCTTGAAAGCAGCAATAGAGAAGTAACGCATCACTTGCAAGATTAATGTGATTTCTCATCAGAAACCATGGACAGCAGAGGCAGTGGGGTGATGTATTCAATGTGTTCAGAGAATAAGAATGTCAACCAATAAATCCATTGACTATATCCTTCAAAAATAAAGGAGAAATTAAATCATTGTGACATAAACAAATTTGAGAGAATGTTGTATACAAAAATTAATTCAAAAATGGATCAAAGACCTAAGTATAACAGCTAAAATATAAAACAGAAGGAAACACAGGTCTAAAGCGTCATGACCTTGTCTTAGGCAATGGTTTCTTAGCAATCCCACCTAAAGTTCAGGGAACCAGAGAAAAACAGATCAATGAATAGCATCAAGAAAATAGAAAGATATCCCCCAGAATGAAAGAAAATATTTGCGTAAACACACACACAATGGATAATATACTCTTTTTGATATATGATGTAATAAAATATTTATATATAAAAAAAGGAAAAAAAAGGTAAATTACCTAGATGGGCTTTATTTAATCACATGAACCCCTTTAAAAGCAAATTTTTTTTTCTGGTTGGTGGCAGAAGGAAATGAGAAAATGCTATCCTTATCTTCCCTGATATGCAGAATCTTGTGTAAAGATTCAACTGTGAGGCTGAGTCTAGAATTACCTCACAATTGTCTTCTTCTGTTCCTTTGATTTCTTTTTTAAATTAATTTTATTGGAGTTTAGTTGATTTATGATGTGTTCATTTCTACTGCACAGCAAAATGGATCAGTCATACATGTACACATATCCCCTCCCTTTGGGACTTCCTTTCAGTTCAGTTTCCCCACAGTGCATTGAGTAGAGTTCCCAGTGTTGTACAGCATGTTCTCATTAGTTATCTATTTTATGTGCAGGTGTGTTAAGTTGCTTCAGTCGTGTCTCACTCTTTGTGACCCCATGGACTGTAGCCTACCAGGCTCCTCTGTCCATGGGATTCTCCAGGCAAGAATACTGGAGTGGGTTGCCATGCCCTCCTCCAGGGGATCTTCCCAATCCAGGGATCAAACCCACGTCTCCTGCATTTGCAGGTGGGTTCTTTACTGCTAGTGCCACCTGAGAAGCCCCTATCTATTTTGTACATAGTATCAATATTGCATATGTATCAGTCCTAATTCTTCTTGTTCCTTTCTTATTTTAGAAGGACTGATGGATGGATGTAATTAACTGTAATAATTTTAGAACTGTTTTGGCAAATATATCCTCAAAATGTGATTCTGACTGACTGGCTGACAATCTGGAGTCTCCACAGAAAGCCACTTACCAGAGGACTTCACCATTGCTCAAAATCTAACTTTCAGCACCCAACAGACTTGGGAAGCAGCCTTTGTCTCCACACTGGGAGTGGGCGGGAAGAGCAATAACCAGCCTGGTGGAAAATGATGGATGAGCCGCTTATGCAAAGTGTTCATGGGAACAAGGGAAACTTAATTAAAAATGAGAGTTTTGAATTTCGGATGAAGAAAACATTCTAAACACATCATAGCATTAAAACAGTAATAGCAACCAACTAACCAACAACTTAAACAGGTATTTATTAAAAAGGGAGAGAAAAAAGTGAGTGGCCCTTAGACTTTTTTTGTAATGTAAAATGCCAGAGGAAAATAAAGCAATGATTACTGAAGTTCAGTGAAACAGGTTATGACCCCAAATTCTCTCCTTAGCCAGTTATCATTCATTTGAAAGCTACAAAAAAGAATACATGTAAGGCTTGTAAGACTTTAGACTATAGTACTTTTCACATTTTTAAAAAACTAAAAATTTCTTAACAGTAAGGGAAATAAATGAACTAGTCAAAATAAATGGAATAGAACAGGAAAAAAACATAAAGAAATAAGAAGAAAGATTAAAGACAATTTTATAAGTTAGAAAACAGAATACAGTTTATATTAAGTTCTAAAAACTTAATTTTGTAAAAAAGCAACAATATAGACAAAAGATTATGTAATCCAAGTATATTAAAAATACACTAGATTTAGCAATGACTATATAAGGAAATTAAATCAATTGTACAAAAATAATTTTTAAAATACTAGCCCATTAATTTTCAGTTTCATTGAAATATATAATTTTTTGACAAATATCCAAAATTTGACACATAGGATAGAAGTTATCAATATATCAATAACTCTAAAATAAATCTAAAGATTGAAAAAAATAACCCCAGGAAACAGGTCAGGCCTGGGTGGTTTCACTAGTGTTTTATGGTCTTTCAAGAGATACGCAATACTGATATTGTTTAAACTTTCTAGAGCACTGGGGGAAAAAAAGACCCTTGCAATAACTTTATTTTTGTAGGGATAGTGTAAGCCTTGTGGCCAAAACTTGAAAGAGGTAGCATAGGGTAAAAAGAAATGAAAAACTGTGAGTAATTTCTCTTTTATCCATGAAGCAAACATGATGAATAATATATTAGAAATACAAATCCAGCAGTATAGTCAATGAATAATTCACCATGACTAAGTAGAGTTTATTTTAGGAAAGTGAGTATGACACAATATTTGAAAGTCTATTAATATAATTCATGATATTAGTAGGTAAAAGGGGAAACACTATTATCATAATTTCCAAATACGAATTTTATAATAGTTAATATTATGATTAAAAGAACAAAATCTCAGTCTTTAGGAATAGGTATGTCCGTCCTTAACATGTGGGGACTGGGAGCTTGGTCTCAAGTGAACAGACACACCAAAGGCACAGTGGGTTAGATGAGGTCGGATGAAATAAAACAACACTTCCTAATGTCGTCCTTAGACTTCAGCACAGTGTTGGAAATGCTACTTTATGCAAATAGAAGTGAAAATAACAGCAAATGAAAGAAGAATGAAAATTGGAAAGGATAAAGTTATAATTTATAGGAAATATAAAGAGATTAATGGCTTCTGAAAAACCCAATGTAATCAACTAAAACCAGCTATTGGACATAATAAGAGTTCAAAAGATTTTAATCTGTGTTTTATTGCATAACAATTAACAACTAGAAAACAAATTAGAAAGCAATTCTGATTTATAGGCACATGGGAAAAAAACACCACCAACAGAACAGCGAATTGCCTGGGTCAAGGCTTAGCGTGTCCTAAAGGCAAAATGGAATTCCACAACGTGGGTGTATCTGGCCTTGGGAAAAGAAAGATCAGTTTCAACTCCAGTTCCTCCCCTTACTAGTGATGTGACCAGTTGACTAAGCTTAATTTCATCCTCTTTAAAGCTAAGAGAATAATATCTCATGGGGTTTTATGAGGGTCGAATGAGACAATGCATCTGAAAACGTTCAATAAAATGCTGGCTTATAGATTATCATTGAGAAAATTTCAAAACTATTGGCACATGATAATAATCCATCCTGGAAAAAGTTAATCATCTGGACAAATTTGTATGCTAAATAAGTATACATAAGTATGTTCTATGTAGTTTTGTTTTAATAGAGAAAATTTAGAAATGACTTAATGTCACAAATAGAGGATTGATGAAATATGCTATTATATAGGTAAGTTATTTAATGTTTACATTCATTTTAAAATATGACATGGTAATACATTCACTGGTAATGTGAAGATTGTCATAATATGTCTGGTGAAAGGATGAGCAAATATAAAATTTCTGATCCTGTTTTGGTGAAAATTCCGTATGTGATCATATGTATTTTATTGTAAAATGAAAACTACAGGGATATACACTAAAATAATAGTAATGCTTCTCTATGGATTTTCAGATTTCAGGCCATTGCTTTTTTTTCTTTGTATTATTTAGGTTTTTCAATAATTCTATAAAGAACATTAATTCCTTGTATTAGTAAAATAGTAAGAAACAGATTGCTTGAGGGCTTCTCTTGCACACTGAAATCACTTGTCAAATCCTACAAGCTGACTCTCTCTCCTGACGGAGTTTAGGTAAAGACTTACCTCTTAGTCTTTTTCCTGATTCACAGTCTTTGGAAAGTTAAAGCTCACCCTTATATGATTGATGCACTTCCGTACCTGTGTCAATATCATCATTCAAGAATTGCTGTGACTTGGGAACCATTGTCTCTTGGATGTGATTTGTGCATCTCAGCTCTCATTGTTCATTCAACAAATATTGACTGTGCATCCGGATATTCTGCCAGATGCTTGGTATGAGCTGTTGGTCCAGGGTCCTAGAGAGATCCAAGAAATAACCCTGTTCTTTCTTGGCTAGGTTTCTGAACCAACTGAGAAATAAGACAAAAGAGAGAGCACATTGAGAAAAAAATGTTTGCTAAAATTGTTCAGGAGACAGCTTATCTGACAATCATTGCAGTCTGAAGAGCAGATATGCTTTACTAGGTCACTGCCTTCCACTGCTTGGGTGCAGAGGGAAGGGTAGAGTCCACATCTCACATGGGCAGCAGTGTGGATGGATTTAAACCTCCGAGTTGAGCTCTGCAGATAAAAGACTCTCTCAGGTGACTTTTTCTGAATAAGGGCGAGGAAGGGAGTGGAGAGAAACCAGGTGTATGATGCTACTTTGATTTTTTCCTATGGAAGGAAAAGGCCAGGGATAGGGACACCCTCCCCAGAGAGGCAATGGTTGTCTAAAAAAGTAAGCTTCTAGCTTCAAAGTCATTCCGCCTATTCCTAACCACTGTTTTTTGGATATTTTCCTGGAATCCCTGTTGGGCAGTATAGATTTTTTCCCCTGGAAGACTGAGTGGAGGCAGAGAGTGCTATCAATTAAATGAACTTTGAGGCCACACTATGCTTACGGCTAAGCATTGATTCCCAGGTCTATTTCTCTTTCCAAATTATGTCTAGCCATATTTTTCGATATAGCCCACCAGAGATACAATAAAATTAAATGACAACATTAAGATACTCCTAATAATAAAATGTCAAGAACATAGAAATGCCCCAAATTGAATATAAACACCCTCCCATTATCCAATTCCTGGGGAGAAATTAGTCCAAAAATTAAATTGCTTTGCAAGTTCAAGTGCAAAGAAATTAAAGGCAGAAATCAAATTTGCTTGCCCTTGTAAATGAAAAGTCTAATGAAAACAAAGTTCTTTCCTATTTTTTATTTTGTTCATTGTTAGCCAAAGGTGGTCTTTTGGGTGGAATTGGGGTGCTTTTAGCAGCTTTCACTGGAATGATTATGATTGCTTCAGGAACTCTGAAGATGAGTTAGTCCAATGCTAAATTTCTGACGAGCCTCACTTTTAAAAGACTTCAAATTGCTTCTATGTGTGCTCAGTCACTAAGTTGTGTCTGACTCTTTGCAACCACATGAACTGCAGCCTGCCAGGCTCCTTTGTCCATGGGATTTTCCAGGCAAGAATACTGAGCAGGTTTCCACCTCATACTCCAGGGGATCTTCCCAACCCAGAGACTGAACCTGTATCTCTTGTGTCTCTTGCATTGTAGATGGATTCTTTACCATTGTGCTACCTGGGAAGCCCAAATTGCTTCAGTTCAGTTCAGTCGCTCAGTCATGTCCAACTCTTTGAAACCCCATGAACTGCAGCACCCCAGGCCTCCCTGTCCATCACCAACTCCCAGAGTCCGCACAAACCCATGTCCATTGAGTCGGTGATGCCATCCAACCATCTCATCCTCTGTCATCCCCTTCTCCTCCTGCCCCCAATCCCTCCCAGCATCAGAGTCTTTTCCAATGAGTCAGCTCTCTGCATCACGTGGCCCAAGTACTGGAGTTTCAGCTTCAACATCAGTCCTTCCAAAGAACACCCAGGACTGATCTCCTTTAGGATGGACTGGTTGGATCTTCTTGCAGTCCAAGGGACTCTCAAGAGTCTTCTCCAACACCACAGTTCAAAAGCATCAATTCTTCAGCGCTCAGCTTTCTTCACAGTCCAACTCTCATATCCATACATGACCAGTGGAAAAACTATAGCCTTGACTAGACGAACCTTTGTTGGCAAAGTAACGTCTCTGCTTTTGAATATGCTGTCTATGTTGGTCATAACGTTCCTTCCAACGAGAAAGCGTCTTTTAATTTCATGGCCACAGTCACCATCTGCAGTAATTTTGGAGCCCAGAAAAATAAAGTCAGCTACTGTTTCCCCATCTATTTGCCATGAAATGATGGGACCAGATGCCATGATCTTCGTTTTCTGAATGTTGAGCTTTAAGCCAACTTTTTCACTCTGTCCTTTCACTTTCATCAAGAGGCTCTTTAGTTCCTCTTCACTTTCTGCCATAAGAGTGGTGTCATCTGCATATCTGAGGTTACTGATAATTGCTTGGACACTGATAATTACTGGTGCTTTTGTCACCTATACCACATTTACAAAACAAGCCAATCCCCAGCTCTAATAGTAGAGTTTCCAGGCAAAGCTTTGTGCATAGAACACAGTACTTAATGCTTCCGAAGTGCACAGCAGAAGCTCAGTGCTTACTGAGAAGATCAACTATAAATCCTAATTTCCCTGGAACTGTCCCAGTATATGTCCTATCCCAAAGTTAGGATCAAATAGCACATTCATTCTCCAAATAATTTGGTTTAAAAAATAAATTATAGGGACTTCCTTGGTGGTCCATTGGTTAAGAATCCACCTAAGATGACAAATATTTCTATATTTTCTCCTCTTTTTCTCTTCTTTGTTGCTTTTGAATGTTCAGTTATTCCAGAACCATTTAACTTACAGGTGAAAGACTCAAGAAAAATGTTATAAATTGAGTAACTTCCCAATAAAACTGAAATCTAGATTACCTTCATCAATAGAATGGTCAGATAATTTATTTTTTAATATTCACTTATTTATTTGGCTGTGTTGGGTCTTAGTTGCAGCAAGTAAGATCTTTCATTGACCTATATGTCTAACCTTATGCCAACACCACATCCTTGCGACTACTGTCACTTTACAGTAAATACTGAAATCAAATAGTATGAGTTTTCTAAATGTGTTCATCTCTTTCAAAGTAGTTTCAGCTCTTTCAGGTCCTTTGTTTTCCTCTGTAATTTTAGAACCTCCTATCTTTGCTTTGTTAATTTCCTTGCTCCCTTTAGTGGACTCCCTGCTCAATGTCACAGAAGCTGGAGTTTGAATTCATCTCCTCCAGCAATGCCAGACAAGGCCTGGTCTTGTGATTTATTGCCTGGAGGAGAGTAACTGTGAACACATGCTCCCTATAGGTAGGCAGCCTCCCAAGAAAGAAAGAGAGAGAGAAGGGCTGGTGTGTAAGTCAAATGGACGGCTAAAATCAAGCCCCAGAATAAGCTGAACCAGGCGTGCTTCCTATTACAACCAGAGCAGAGAGGATTGAATCTTGTTCCAAAAAGAACAGGAGAGAGAAAGGGCCTCAACTGTGCATACTCTTTTACCATTTCTTCCCAAGTGAGTAATCAATCTCCCAAAGGAATGAGAAGGGATGAAGAGAAAATAGGAAGGTAACTGCCATCAATGGAATTGTATTCTCCCCATCAGTGTTGACTTAACCTGTCAGCATTGAGTTGACAGTCTTAGTTTCCATTTCCGTGTTATGAGGGAACCTACTTCTTACCTTTATGTACCTCACGAAACAAAGACATGTGTGTGTGTGTGTGTGTGTGTGTGTGTTTAGTGAGGGCGTGGTGGGGAAGGAGTTTTTCCTTAAAAAAAAAAAAAATGAAGTTGGTCATGGTTTGTATAAGGCACCTGCAGAGAATTCAGCTGATATCTTCATAAGTCATTGCCATACAGAAGATCTTCATAATTTTTAAGAAGTTGTTTTTTGTTTTTTTTTTCAATAAGGCTTAGTATAAAATACCAAGATTTATTTTGGGGGAAAAAACTTCCTCTTACAAAAGTGATCATGGTAGATTCTTAATCATATCTCAAGTTAGTTTTATTTCTCAAAACATAGTTCTTCCACAAAAATGCCCTCCCTAGTTATTTTTGGTCTCTGGTTTGTTTCTCTTCCATCCCATTGATGCTTTACCATGGAGCTGCAGCTGAACTCCTCTGTGAAGATGCTGACACATGGGCCAAGGGTGCCATCTGTGAGTGCCTGACAGCTGGTCCTCACTTCACTGGATTCTGCACAGGATAAAGCCAATGCTTGCCCTGGACTCTGTCTTCTTGGCCCCAAGAAAGCCTTTTTCTTGTAGGTTTTCCGGAGCTTTTATGAAAGTGGTTCTTTGAATTTCAGAAGTCACCTCTCTTTCATTAAACTATCCACAAACTCTCACCTCTTCCTTAGAGGATAGTTTTCTTGTGCTGCTCTCAACTTCTCCTGTGCTCCCCTCAACAAAATCCCTATTGTGTATGTACTGTTCTTGTCCTGTAGACCCTGGAGAGCTGACAGCCCATGAGTTTCTAAAATAGACTTACTCTTCAGCTTGGATGAGATACTTTGCTATAGTTAATTTCTCTTCTCATCCTATTCTCAAAATAGGGAACAACCAATGAACTTAAAGTATGTTAATTTGTTTACAACTCGCTCTTCTGGAGTAACTCACTCTCACTTAGAATGGGTCCTCAAAAAGGCATTTTGCATTTTAAGCCTCATCATGAACTGAAATGAAAGACCATTTCTTCTTATATTTTTAAGTGGTGCATGGGTACAGCTGCCTGGCAAAAAGCCCTGAAAAGACTCATTCCATTTTGATGTAGGTTTTGACTTCAATTTCTTTCTGAAACATGAGAGGTTTGGTAGAACTCAGATATAGGAAAGGAAAAAGATGACAGCATTTTGGGAGGCGTTTATTATAGATTGAGAAATGATAACCACATTCGATGCTTATTAGGTGCTAGGCACTGATCTAAAATTTATGCATTTATTTTGTTTTCTGTCAGTCCTCCCTGGCTAAAGTGTAAGCTCCATGAGGGCAGAGTTTGCTGTCTTTTACATTTCTTGGTCTATCCCTAGTTTCTAGATCTTGGAGTCACTGAAAAGATAGTTACTGCCTTAGTAAGTCTCTTGTCCCATGCAGTGAGTACTTTGATGATTTGGATGTTACACATGAGTAAACAGGGACTTAATTGGTCATGTAATTTGTCCAAGGCCATGAATTAATGAGTAATACAGCCAAGAATCCAAGGTCTGACTCCTGAGTCCGTGGTTGAAACACTTGTCTACACTATATCTCATCTCTCTCAATCCTGTCAATAACAACTCTGGAGATAGATACTACCCTTACTTTATGGATGAGGAAATTGAAGCCCAGAGAGGTCAAATAGTCTGACTCAGGTCACACAGCTAGTACCTTGGGAAGGTACGTCTTGAACTCACATAATTTTTACCTTAAAGTCCATGCTTTAGAAGTCCAAGACTTCTCCTTGTACTGTGGTATATTGGTGAGAGGCTTTAAAAATTAGTATAATTATGCATTTCATGCTCAAGTTATGATGATATTGAGAATAATGAAAACTCGTTAGTGGCAGAAAACAGAAGCTAAGCATAGCTCAAATCAAGATACAGGATCCTTACTTATGATTCAGGATCCAGATTTCCTGGGGTTCACCTCTTTCCATGTGGTGTCTCAAGTCATAAGGAGGCTGTAAACCTTGCTTGTGTGCTCACCAGCCCTCAGGGCTGAAATATACCTTTTTCTTTCCAGTTAGTGCCACTAAAGACAGATTTGTTTGCTGTCCATTTACCATGATGATGGGTCACTGATCCGAGTCTAGCTAAGAAGGCTGTATGTTAACCAGACAGAGTTGTGAAGGGTACTATAAAAATGATGAGGGAAGCTATGAAGGCACTCTCTGTGCCCTGAAGGTACTAAGGATGAATGCTCTGTATTCTGCTTTTGTGCTCTTGTAGGCATGGGGAGATAAATACCAAGTACTGCACAAATCCACCTGTCCAGATTCCAGCAGACGTAAGCTCTTTAGGGAATATGGTGCTTAAGAAGTTAATAATGTTTAGAAATCTCTGGGTCTGTCAGAATAATGAATGCAGCTAATAAACATTCTAATTAGTTAACCTAGAGAAAAATCTTTGCAACTCTAGAGCGGACATTTTCATATTATCCTGAATGTAAACATTACCTTATCACAGACTGCTGTTTAAATGTTACTCTACATCTTTTCTTAGGTTCAGACACTGTTATTGACTATGCAAAAAGCTGCAGAAAAGACTTAATAAAAAGTGACAGCAGGCAGCTTTCCCTGCCGGCAGAGATTAAGCGCTTAGCTCTTGGCATTTCAATTACCTAAAACTAATGGAATAAATATTTTACAATATTATTGCCTTTTGGGGGGTAAAGCACTCAAAGAGAAAACTATACATGAAATGGATTTTTTTTTCTTAATGAAATAATTGAAAATGGATTTAATATCAGAATCTGATCATTAAAAAAATAAAGATACCAGCATGAAGAGATCAGGACATAATTTCTTGTATGCATGGCCTTCGCCACTGTCATTTTGCCTCCAGCATAACTTTAAAATAATGCCCTCTAACTCTATCCATAAAACCCTTTTAGCTGAGCTCAGATGATTTTATGATGGCATAAATTTATTAGGGTAATTTTTTTTTTTTTAACCATGAGGCTAGTCAAGAATTTCCAGCTTCAGAGAATATTACATTTTAGGTGTCATGGGGTTGAGGTACGATTAAGTTTACTCTTTGACTTGGCTCTCAGTGATCCTGTTTTGTGTTCTTCCTTGTCCCCTGGCTTATTGAAGCCACAAAACACAAAAAAGCAACAGCTGCCTGGGAAATGTGCTTTCTCAATGCAGTGATACTTCTTTATTACCTAGTGCAGAGCCTTCCATGCAAAGATAATAATGGATTTTCTCCACTGATACATAGGGCCGAAAGATAAATCACACACTGCTAATTTCAGTGTTTGATGTCTTTGGAGAGAGGGAAATGGTCTATTTTCCCTTTAGGTATGTCATCATTTTCAGTAAAGTCAATAAAAATAATGTCAAATCTGAATCTGCAAATGACTGGCATATTCTATAATGTCACATCATATCTGATAGGGCCCATTAGTTTATAGTTATTGTTTATAGAATTTATCATAGTGTGTGTGTGTCTAGGAAAGTTTTATGATGGAACTAAAAATTCAAAAATACCTATCATCTTTTAACAGATCTCTTTCCCTATTCAATTGACTCGCCTTGTGCACATGGCATTTTCAATTCAGTTCAGTTCAGTAGCTCAGTCATGTCCAACTCTGCGACACCATGGAATGCAGCATCCCAGGCTTCCCTGTCCATCACCAACTCTCGGAGCTTACTCAAACTCATGTCCATTGAGTCAGTGATGCCATCCAACCATCTCATCCTCTGGCGTCTCCTTCTCCCGCCTTCAATCTTTCCCAGCATCAGGGTCTTTTCTAGTAAGTCAGTTCTTCGCATCCGGTGGCCAAAGTATTGGAGTTTCAACTTCAGCATCAGTCCTTCCAATGAATATTCAGGACTGATTTCCTTTATGGACTGGTTGGATCTCCTTAAAGTCCAAGGGACTCTCAAGAGTCTTCTCCAACACCACAGTTCAAAAATATCAATTCTGTGCTCAGCTTTCTTCACAGTCCAACTCTCACATCCATACATGACCACTGGAAAAACTATAACTTTGACTAGATGGACCTTTGTTGGAAAAGTAATGTCTCTGATGTTTAATATGCTGTCTAGGTTTGTCATAACTTTTCTTACAAGGAGCAAACAACATTTTCAAGGGACATCTGAATAGTCATGGGTTTTATATAGGTTTATATTTGTTATATCAGTGATTTATTGAAATTGCATCTATGTATGGTAAAATATCACTTCAAAGAAGATTCTTGATACTTCATCCATTTTTATTTTTAAATTGAGGATTTATGGATACTGGCCAATATGGATGGAATGAAAACTATCTTTGAAATTAATTATCTGAAAAGATTATTTGATCACTTAGGAAAAATATGTATACTTGAAGAAGAACTTGTTGGACACTGAAAAAATGAGCAAGAAATTCTTGCCAGAGGATTGATTAAATTTTGCCTAAGAATATAGTAAAATTATTATGTAATTTCCGTTCTATAGATTCAAGACAAATGATCCAATTATAGCCCATGTAGATTAGGGAACCTCATAAATTCAGTACCAAAATCCAGAACTCTATAACCTAGAATATAACCCCTTTAGCATCTCTGTTGAATTTGCTTTCTAAATCTGTTCATTTCTCTGCAACTTGCCATCTATCAATCTAACCCTACCTGCTATTTTCTAAGTCAGTTGTTGCTCTTCTAGAATAATTTCTCAACTCAATAGCCAAAGTGATCAATTAAAGGTATAAACCCAATCCATTAATTTCCCTTCTCAGACTCTCCAGTTGCCTCCAATTACTACAGAAATTCAATCCCATTCCTTATCATCCTACAAAGCTCTGCCTAATCTGGCTCCTGCGATCTCCAACACCTCAACCCCTAGCACTCTCCATCTCATTGTCTCCAACTATTTTGGACACCGTGTTCACTTTATCTGAAATCCTCCTTCTGCAGACCTTAGAAGATCATCCATCGCTTCTCTGAGTCCTCAGTTCAAGTCACATCTGTCAGTGGTGTTTCCTAACCCACACTATACTTAGCACATTTCTTTAAAGAACTTTTCAATATCTAATATTTTACTTACTGATTTATTTATTATTATACTTCTCCTATGACAAGTCATCTTGTAAAAGTAAGTACCTTGCCAGTCTTATTCTCTATTCTACCTCTAGTTCCTAGAAGAGTTCCTGGTACTCTATTGGTTCTCAATGCATATTCATTGAATGGCCCTAAACTTTCTCCTGAAACTTGGAAGATTTTTATCTATCTGATTACTACAGTACCACCCATTCCTAATTCATATCACTTGAATGTGCTCTTCTTCCCTTTCATGCTGATCTGAACGCTTAACTGGGAAGCATTTTTATCCAATATAGATGGCTAACTACAATTTAAAAAGAGTGATATGTATGAGAACTCTGGTGATATTTAGGATGGATAACATTTTTATTATTTTTAGTGACATGATGAAATAAGAATCCTAAATGTTCTGGATATCCCCAGGTAGCAATTATCTTGTGAACAGGGTACCCCTGATGTGTTTTGATTTCAAAGCTTCACACTGGATTCATGATCACTCACTGGATTCAGGATTTATTACCCTACATTATTTGACAGGTTGATAGGATCAAAATTGTGGCTGAAATTGTGGCCAAGATTCAGTCCCAGCACCATACAAGGGGTAACCCCACTCCAGCTGCAGCTTTATCCTAGGTATACCTCTCCTAATTTATTACTTTTTTCTTATTCATATTAATAACCTAGGGACTTAGGCAGTGAGATGTCTACTTGTTCTTTCTGTAAGGTCAAAGTCAAGACCATCTTTCCAGGACCTCTTTCCTGCTCTTTGCTTAAGGCTCAAATTGCTTCCATTTACTTCCAGAAATGTCCCTCCTATGTGTTTCCAAAATTGGGGAAGTTGGTAGCTTTTACAAGTGATGCTTCTTATTCAGTACTGAATGTGTGAGTTGGAATATTCTAAAAATTGATTGTCTGGGTTCTTAGAAGTTCCAGGAGCTCTGTAATATACAGCAAAAGCACAAATTCTCTGTGAAGATTTTGGAGGAGGAAATGACCTTATGTAGGAGGAAAATGTAGGGGGAAAATGACCTTACACAAGAAGTTCTAGAAAAGAATTCCTAGAACTATATTGATGAGGCATCTGAGAAGAAAGATGATGTTCTACAAATAAGATTTTATTTAACACCCATGGAAAATTTAAAGGTAGTGTTAAAATTATGGAAAAAGTCTTGATGAGAATTTCCTGATAGGTCTCATCATATAGACAGTTTTGCACCAGCTAAATTTATTGACATCTTCACGTATTCTTTAAGACTTCTCTCCAGATTCACTGAATAAGAAGTTCGCCATTTCTGGATGGCTTTATTTACATGATCATCTGGACCTGTGATGTTTCATAGGTGTTCAATACCCAGTTCATGCCAATAGTCTTCTACTTTCCTGTGTTCATATCACACCTCTGAGTTTCATAGGACTTATTAAAATTTCTTGAATGTTTACAAAGGATTCATTGTTATTAAGCATATTTAAACTATCAGTAATCAAATCATCTGCAGCCATGAAATTAAAAGACACTTGCTCCTTGGAAGAAAACCTATGACAAACCTAGACAGCGTATTACAAAGCAGAGACATCACTTTGCCATATAGTCAAAGCTATGGTTTTTCCAGTAGTCATGTATGGATGTCAGAGCTGGACCATAAAGAAGGCTGAGCATTGAAGAATTGATACTTTTGAACTGTGGTGCTAGTGAAGACTCTTGAGAGTCCCTTGGACTGCAAGGAAATCAAACCAGTTAACTCTAAGGGAAATCAACCCTGAATATTCATTAGAAGGACGGATGCTAAAGCTGAAATTCCAGTTCTTTGGCCATGTGATGCGAAGAGCCGACTCATTGGAAAAGACCCTGATGATGCAAAAGATTGAGGGTAGAAGGAGAATGGGGTGACAGAGAATGAGATGGTTGGATGGCAACCCTGATTCAATGGATGTGAGTTTGAGCAAATTCCACGAGATACTGAAAGACAGGGAAGCCTGGGATGTGGCAGTCCATGGAGTTGCAAAGCATTGGACATGACTTAGTGACTGAACAGCAACAAATCAAACCATGAAGTTTTGGAAGAGTGATGAACTAACAGATAAGTGAAATAAAACACAAATTCCATAAAATGTTCCAAAGATATTTGGAAATCTAGCATTTTAAGTGATAAGAAGAAAAAATAGATTATTCAAAAATTAATTATTCAGGAAATCTTGTCAGAAGAAGTAGCTAGACACTGATAAAAGCTAAGGCTTTAAAATCATTCTAGATCAATCGATAGCATAAATGTTAAAATTGTACCATATGCATACTAGATTAAAATATAGATGTTTTAGTTATTTTGAGGCTGAAGAAGAACTTTTTAAAGTATAACATCCCAGGTAGAAACTTGTCACAAAATGATGATAGCCTTGACTCCTTAAAATGATAAACATGTCCTGAAGCAAAGTTTAAAGAGTGAAAAAGTGGGGAAAGTTTGCTTTGTAGATCAGGATTAATATCTCTAAAATGTTTTTTAAAACTCCTATAAAATATTGAGAAAACATTTCTGTCCCCATAGAAAAAACATACAAAGGACACAAAGAGGTAATTCACAATAGAATAAATAAAAATGGCCAAGAAACATGGGAAATATGATGAACATTTCCAATACTCTATAAAAACAATAGCACCCCCCCCACTTACTAAATTTGTGTGTAAAAAAGATTGGTAACACAACACGTAAATAGAACATAGGAAAATGGACACTCTCATACACTGTTAATAGAGTACAAATTAGTACAATATTTCTCAAGGGCTATTTGGCCGAAGGCACCAAAAAGAGAAATTTTGATCCTTTTTGATCTAGCAATTCCACTTCTAGGAAATTGTTTTAAGGGAAAAAGAAGCCAAAAAGGGAAATGATAAACTAGATGTCAGAAAATAAGTGTCTAATAATGATTATTATTGAAGGATCATTAATGAGTGAACATTGCTTGTATTAAAAATACTGACAAAGTAAGAAGACTCATAGTTAGTGAACCTTAATAAGAAAACATTTAACATATGGTGCATATATTTATTTTTGAATAGTAAGAGCCATTGATAAGGGTGCCAGTCTACATTAATTAACATAGCATGATAGTCACAACATAAAATTGAATGAAAAAGTTGTCTCTCCCATGGCATATACAATATGCTACCATTTATTTAAAAATATGCATGTAACATATATGCGATTGATATAACTCATTTTATGAGCTTGTGGTTCAAAAACAAGATGTTATAGCTCCTTTTAAATTCACATACTAGAAAGCTCAAGTCTGGGCTTCCCTGGTGGCTCAATGGTAAAGAATCAGCCTGCCAATGCAGGATACACAGGTTCAATCCCTGATTCAGGAAGGTCCCACATGCTGAGGAGCAACTAAGCCTGTGTACTACAACTAGTGAGCCTGTGCTGTGGAGCCTGGGAACAGCAACTACCAGAGCCAGTGCGCCACACGAAGAGAAACCACTGCAATAAGAAACCCGTGCACTGCAGCTAGAGAAAAGCCTGCCCAGCAACGAAAACCCAGCAGAGCCAAAAAGAAAGAAAGAAAGAAAAGAAATAATAATAATAAAAAGCCTTTTGAATGTCCAAGCCCCCAGTTTGCTTCTGAACTGAAATATCCTTTTTTCTTCCTAGGGTTCCCTCTACCATAATGGTCTCAGCAAACTACCAAGGTTCTTTGTCACACTCATAGGATCAGTTCAGATTAATTTTGGCTTACAGCAAGAGTCAGATCTCAGCTGTGTTTCCTTGAAGCTGAGCACACATCAGATAAATACCACTAAAAACTGGTTCCTTGTCAGGGTCATCTGTTGCCAAACCAAAGACTTGAGGTTGCAACGTTTCCCGCCCCCCCCGCCCCTCGAGTGGCCAACATTATCAGATCCATAGCTGGAGCACATCGTAATTCCCATCAAATCTGACACGACCAAGTCTGAACCTCTATTTCTGGTCACTGCTCCTGGCCCTTCAGCAGAATCCTTCCAGAAAGCCAAAATGTTCTGCTGATGGATGAGGGAAGCATGTTTCCCCTGTCTCAGCTCTGAACACCACCTCAACCTGGACCTTCTCAGCCACTCAGGAGCAAGCCAGGTTTAGTAGATTTCAATGTCCCTAGGCCCTGGACATTTCTACTAAGGGCTTGTTTTTTGTATCCCTATAAGGATTTCTTTATAGTGGTCTTATTGGTCTTACTGGATCAAACCAATAGGTTTCATATTTTTCTTTTTTTTTCTTATCTTAAAAAAATAATTTAATCGGAGGCTAATTACTTTAAAATATTGTGGTGGTTTTTGCCATACATTGACAAGAATCAGTCACGGGTATGCATGTGTCCCCCATCCCGAACCTCCCTCCCACCTCCCTCCCCATCCCATCCCTCTGGGTTGTCCCAGTGCTCTGGTTTTGAGTGCCCTGTTTCATGCATCAAACTTAGACTGGTCATCTATTTCACATATGGTAATATACATGTTTCAATGCTATTCTCTCAAATCATCCCACCCTTGCCTTCTCCCACAGAGTTCAAAAGTCTGTTCTTTTTATCTGTGTCTCTTTTGCTGTCCTTAGGGTCGTCATTACTGTCTTTCTAAATTCCATACATATGCATTAGCATACTGTATTGTTGTTTTTCTTTCTGACTTACTTCACTCTGTATACTAGGCTCCAGTGTCATCCATCTCATTAGAACTGATTCAAATGCATGCTTTTTAGTAGCTGAGTAATATTCCATTATGTATATGTACCACTACTTTCTTATCTATTTGTTTGCCGATGGACATCTAGGTTGCTTCCATGTCCTAACTATTGTAAACAGTGCTGTTATGAACATTGGGGTATGCATGTCTCTTTCAATTCTGGTTTCCTCAGTGTATATGCCTCGCAGTGGGATTGCTGGATTTATGACAGTTCTATTTCCAGTTTTTAAAGGAATCTCCACAATGTTCTCCATAGTGGCTGTACAGTTTGCATTCCCACCAAAAATGTAAGAAGTTTCCCTTTTCTCCACACCCTCTCCAGCATTTATTGTTTGTAGATTTTTTGATAGCAGCCATTCTGACAAGCATGAGATGGTACTTCATTGTGGTTTTGATTTGCATTTCTCTGATAATGAGTGATGTTGAGCATCTTTTCATGTGTTTGTTAGCCATCTGTATGTCTTCTTTGGAGAAATGTCTGTTTAGTTCTTTGGCCCATTTTTTGATTGGGTCATTTATTTTTCTGGTTTTGAGCTACATGTTCAGATTAGTTCAGTCACTCATTCATGTCCGGCTCTTTGCGACCCCATGGACTGCAGTACAACAGGCCTTCCTGTCCATCACCAACTCCTGGAGTATACTCAAACTCATGTCCATCCAGTAGGTGATACCATCCAACCATCTCATCCTTTGTTGTCCCCTTCTCCTCCTGGTCTCAATCGTTCCCAGCATCAGGGTCTTTTCAAATGAGTCAGCTCTTCTCAGCAGGTGGCCAAAGTATTGGAGTTTCAGCTTCAACATCAGTCCTTCTAATGAATATTCAGGACTGATTTCCATTAGGATGGACTGGTTGGATCTCCTTGCAGTCAAAGGGACTCTCAAGAGTCTTCTCCAACACCACAGTTCAAAAGCATCAACTCTTTGGCACTCAGGCCTCTTTATAGTCCAACTCTCACATCCATACATGACTACTGGGAAAACCATAGCCTTGACTAAACAGATCTTTGTTGGCAAAGTAATGTCTCTGCTTTGTAATACACTGTCTGGGTTGGTCATAACTTTCCTTCCAAGCAGTAAGTGTCTTTTGATTTCATGGCTACAGTCACCATCTGCAGTGATTTTGGAGCCCCCCCAAAATAAAGTCTGCCACTGTTTCCCCATCTATTTGCCATGAAGTGATGGGACCAGATGCCATGATCTTAGTTTTCTGAATGTTGAGCTTTAAGCCAACATTGTCATTGTCCTCTTTCACTTTCATCAAGAGGCTCTTTAGTTCTTCTTCGCTTTCTGTCATAAGGGTCATGTCATCTGCATATCTGAGTTTATTGATATTTCTCCCAGCAATCTTGATTCTAGCTTGTGCTTCGTCCATCCCAGTGCTTTTCATGATGTACTCTGCATACAAGTTAAATAAGCAGGGTGACAATATACAGCCTTGACGTACTCCTTTTCCTATTTGGAACCAGTCTGTTGTTCCATGTCCAGTTCTAACTGTTGCTTCCTGACCTGCATACAGATTTCTCAAGAGGCAGGTCAGGTGGTGTGGTATTCCCATCTCTTTCAGAATTTTCCACGGTTTATTGTGATACACATAGTCGAAGGCTTTGGCATAGTCAATAAAGCAGAAGTAGACGTTTTCCTGGAACTCTCTTGCTTTTTCGATGATCCAGCAGTTGTTGGCAATTTGATCTCTAGTTCCTCTGCCTTTTTAAAAACCAGCTTAAACATCTGGAAGTTCATGGTTCATATACTGTTGAAGCCTGACTTGGAGAATTTTGAACATTACTTTACTAGCATGTGAGATGAATGCAATTGTGCGGTAGTTTGAGCATTCTTCGGCACTGCCTTTCTTTGGGATTGGAATGAAAACTGACCTTTTCCAGTGGCCTGTGGCCACTGTTGAGTTTTCCAAATTTCCTGGCATATTGAGTGCAGCACTTTCACAACATCATCCTTTAGGATTTGAAATAGTTCAATTGGAATTCCATCACCTCCACTAGTTTTGTTCATAGTGATGCTTTCTAAGGCCCACTTGACTTCACATTCCAGAATGTCAGGCTCTAGGTGAGTGATCACACATGAGCTGCTTGTATATTTTTGAGATTAATTTTTTGTCAGTTGCTTGGTTTGCTATTATTTTCTTCCATTCTGAAGGTGTCTTTTCACTTTGCTTATAGTTTCCTTCATTGTACAAATGCTTTAAGTTTAACTTAGTCCCATTTGTTCATTTTTGCTTTTATTTCCATTACTTTGGGAGGTGAGTCATAGAGGATCTTGCTGTGATTTATGTCAGAGAGTGTTTTGCCTGTTTTCCTCTAGGAATTTTATTGTTTCTGGTCTTTTATTTCTTTTTCTTCTCTGATTGCTGTGGCTAAAACTTACAAAAGTATATTAAATAGTAGTGGTGAGAGTGGGCACCCTTGTCGTGTTCCTGACTTTAGGGGAAATGCTTTCAATTTTTTATCATTCAAGATAATGTTTGCTGTGGGTTTATCATATATGGCTTTTATTATGTTGCGGTATGTTCTTTCTCTGCCTGCTTTCTGGAGAGTTTTTATCTTAAATGGGTGTTGAATTTTGTTGAAGGCTTTCTCTGCATCTATTGATATCATTTTTATCTTTCAATTTGTTATATCAATTTGGTATATCACATTGATTGATTTTTGAATACTGAAGAATCCTTGCATCCCAGGCATAAAGCCCACTTGATTGTTATGTATGATCTTTTTAATATGTTGTTGGATTCTGTATGCTAGAATTTTGTCGAGGATTTTTGCATCTGTGTTCATCAGTGATATTGGCCTGTAGTTTTGTGTGTGTGTGTGTGTGACATCTTTTTCTGGTTTGGTATTAAGGTGATGGTGGCCTCATAGAATAAGTTTGGGAGTTAACCTTCCTCTGTAATTTTATGGAAAAGTTTGAGTAGGATAGGTGTTAGCTCTTCTCTAAATTTTTGATAGAATTCACCTTTGAAGCTATCTGGTCCTGGGCTTTTGTTTGTTGGAGGATTTTTGATTATAGTTTCTATTTCCATGCTTGTGATGGGTCTGTTAAGATTTTCTATTTCTTCCTGGTTCAGTTTTGGATTGTTACACTTTTCTAAGAAGGTGTCCATTTCTTCCAAGTTGTCCATTTTATTGGCATGTATTTGCTGATAGTAGTCTCTTATGATCCTTTATATTTCTGTATTGTCTGTTGTGATTTCTCTATTTTCATGTCTAATTTTGTTGATTTGATTCTTCTCCTTTTTTTTTTTTTTCTTGATGAGTCTAGCCAATGATCTATTTCATTTATCTTCTCAAAGAACCAGCTTTTAGTTTTGTTGATTTTTGCTATAGTCTCCTTTGTTTTTCATTTATTTCTGCTCTAATTTTTATGATTTCTTTTCTTCTACTAACCCCGGGATTCTTCATTTCTTCTTTTTCTAGTTGCTTTAGGTATAAAGTTAGGTTATTTATTTTATTTTTCTCTCATTTCTTGAGGTAAGCTTGTATTGCTACGAACCTTCCCCTTTGCTTTTACTGAATCAAATAGGTTTTGGGTTGTTGTATTTTCATTTTCATTTGTTTCTATGCATATTTTGATTTCTTTTTTGATTTCTTCCATGATTTGTTAGTTATTCAGAAGTGTGTTGTTTAGCTTCCATATGTGTGTATTTTTAATAGTTTTTTTTTTTCCTGTAGTTGACATCTAATTTTACTGCATTTTGATCAGAAAAGATGCTTGAAATTATTTCAATTTTTTGAATTTACCAAAGCTAGATTTATGGCCCAGGATGTGATTTATCCTGGAGAATGTTCCATGTGCACTTGAGGAAAAGGTGAAATTCATTGTTTTGGGGTGAAATGTCCTATAGATATCAATTAGGTCTAAGTGGTCCATTATATCATTTAAAGTTTGTGTTTCCTAATTTTCTGTTTGGTTGATCTATCCTTAGGTGTAAGTGGGGTATTAAAGTCTCCCACTCTTATTGTGTTACTGTTCATTTCCCCTTTCACACTTGTTAGCATTTGCCTTACGTATTGAGGTGCTCCTGTGTTGGGTACATATATAATTATAATTGTTATATCTTCTTCTTGGATTGACCCTTTGATCATTATGTAGTGTCCTTCTTTGTCTCTTTTCATGGCCTTTATTTCAAAGTCTGTTTTATCTGATATGAGTGTTGCTATTCCTGCTTTCTTTTGGTCTCCATTTGCACGAAATGTCTTTTTCCAGCCCTTCACTTTCAGTCTGTATGTGTCCCTAGGTTTGAGGTTGGTCTCTTGTAGACAGCATATATAGAGGTCTTGTTTTTGTATCCATTCAGCCAGTCTTTGTCTTTTGGTTGGGGCATTTATTTACATTTAAGATAATTATTGATTAGTATGATCCTGTTGCCATTTATTTTGTTGCTTTGGATTCGAGTTTATAAACCTTTTCTGTGTTTCCTGTCTAGAGAACATCCTTTAGCATTTGTTGAAGAGCTAGTTTTGTGGTGCTGAATTCTCTCAGCTTTTGCTTGTCTGTAAAGCTTTTGATTTCTCCTTCATATTTGAATGAGATCCTTGCTGGGTATAGTAATCTGGGTTGTAGGTTTTTCTCTTTCATCACTTTAAGTATGTCCTGCCATTCCCTTCTGGCCTGAAGAGTTTCTATTGAAAGATCAGCTGTTATCCTTATGGGGAATTCCCTTGTGTGTTATTTGTTGATTTTCTCTTGCTGCTTTTAATATTTGCTCTTTATGTTTCATCTTCATTAGTTTGATTAATATGTGTCTTGGGGTGTTTCACCTTGGGTTTACCTGTTTGGGACTCTCTGGGTTTCTTGAACTTGGGTGGCTATTTCCTTTCCCATTTTAGGGAAGTTTTCGACTATTATCTCCTCAAGCATTTTCTCATGCACTTCTTTTTGTCTTCTTCTGGGACTCATATGATTCAAATGTTGGGGCATTTAACATTGTCCCAGAGGTCTCTGAGGTTGTCTTCATTTCCTTTAACTCTTTTTTTCTGTTTTCCTCACTGCTTCATTTATTCCTACCAGTCTATCTTCCAACTCACTTATCCTATCTTCTGCCTCAGTTATTCTACTCTTGGTTCCCTCCAGAGTGCTTTTTATCTCAGTTATTGTATTATTCACTATTGATTGACTCTTCTTTATTTCTTCTAGGTACTTGTTAAACATTTCTTGAATCTTCTCAATCCTTGCCTCTAGTCTATTTATCTGTAACTCCATTCTGTTTTCAAGATTTTTGATCATCTTTACTATCATTATTCTGAATTCTTTTTCAGGTAGACTCCTTCTCTCCTCCTTTTTTGTTTGGTTTGGTGGGCGTTTATCATGTTCCTTTATCTGCTGAATATTTCTCTGCCTTTTCATTTTGTTTAGATTGTTGTGTTTGGGGTGCCCTTTCTGTAGGCTGGAAGTTCATGGTTCCTCTTATTGTGGAGCCTGCTCCCTGTGGGTGGGGTTGGACGAGTGGCTTGTCAAGGTTTCCTGGTTAGGGGAGCTTGCATCTGTGTTCTGGTGGGTGGAGCTGGATCTCTTCTCTCTGGAGTGCAATGAAGTGTCCAGTAGTGAGTTTTGGGGTGTCTGTGAGTTTGGCATGGCTTTGAGCAGCCTGTCTTTTAATGCTCAGAGCTATGTTTCCTGCTTTGCTGGAGAATTAGTGTGGTATGTCTTCCTCTGAGCCTTTTTGGTTCTTGGGTGGAGCTTGGTTTCAGTGTAAGTATGGAGGCTTTTGGGTGAGCTTTTGTATATTAATGTTCCCTGGAATCAGGAGTTCTCTGATGTTCTCAAGTTTTGAAGTTAAGCCTCCTGCCTCTGGCTTTCAGTCTTATTCTTACAGTAGCCTCAAGACTTCTCCATCCATACAGCACAGATGATAAAACATCTAGGTTAATGGTGAAACAATTCTCCACAGAGAGGGACACCCAGAGAGGTTCACAGAATTACATGGAGAAGAGAAGAGAGAGGAGTGAGATAGAGGTGACGAGGAGGAAAAGAGGGGGAGTGAAAAGGGGAGAGAGCAATCTAGCCAGTAATCAATTCTCTAAGTGCTCTCCACAGTCTGGAACACCCAGAGAGGTTCACAAAGTTGCATAGAGAAGAGAAGGGGGAGGGAAGTTATAGGGGTGACCAGGAGGAGAAGAGGGAGAGTCAAAAGGGTAGAGAGCAATCAAGCCAGTAATCACACCCCTAAGTGAAAACGGATACTGAAGATTAGATTCTTAAAAATACAAAATTAATAACAAATACCAAAAAGCAAAGGTAAAAAATCTAGAGAAGAGGTTAGACTCTCAAAAAAAAAATATTAAAAATACAAAACAAAATCAATCACAAAATTTATTTTATATATGAAATTTGCTTTAAAAATAGGGTCTTTTGGCAAAGTAATCAGATCAGATCAGATCAGTCACTCAGTCAAGTCCGACTCTTTGCCACCCCATGAATCGCAGCACGCCAGGCCTCCCTGTCCATCACCAACTCCCGGAGTTCACTCAGACTCACGTCCATCGAGTCAGTGATACCATCCAGCCATCTCATCCTCTGCCATCCCCTTCTCCTCTTGCCCCCAATCCCTCCCAGCATCAGAGTCTTTTCCAATGAATCAACTCTTCGCATGAGGTAGCCAAAGTACTGGAGTTTCAGCTTTAGCATCATTCCTTCCACAGAAATCCCAGGGCTGATCTCCTTCAGAATGCACTGGTTGGATCTCCTTGCAGTCCAAGGGACTCTCAAGAGTCTTCTCCAACACCACAGTTCAAAAGCATCAATTCTTCGGCGCTTAGCCTTCTTCACAGTCCAACTCTCACATCCATACATGACCACAGGAAAAACCATAGCCTTGACTAGATGAACCTTTGTTGGCAAAGTAATGTCTCTGCTTTTGAATATGCTATCTAGGTTGGTCATAACTTTCCTTCCAAGGAGTAAGCGTCTTTTAATTTCATGCTGCAGTCACCATCTGTAGTGATTTTGGAGCCCAGAAAAATAAAGTCTGACACTGTTTCCACTGTTTCCCCATCTATTTCCCATGAAGCGTTGGGACCGGATGCCATGATCTTCGTTTTCTGAATGTTGAGCTTTAAGCCAAATTTTTCACTCTCCTCTTTCACTTTCATCAAGAGGCTTTTTAGTTCCTCTTCTCTTTCTGCCATAAGGGTGGTGTCATCTGCATATCTGAGGTTATTGATATTTCTCCTGGCAATCTTGACTCCAGCTTGTGCTTCCCCCAGTCCAGCGTTTCTCATGATATACTCTGCATGTAAGTTAAATAAACAGGGTGACAATATACAGCCTTGACGTACTCCTTTTCCTATTTGGAACCAGTCTGTTGTTCCATGTCCAGTTCTAACTGTTGCTTCCTGACCTGCATACAGATTTCTCAAGAGGCAGATCAGGTGGTCTGGTATTCCCATCTCTTTCAGAATTTTCCACAGTTTATTGTGATCCACACAGTCAAAGGCTTTGGCATAGTCAATAAAGCAGAAATAGATGCTTTTCTGGAACTCTCTTGCTTTTTCCATGATCCAGCAGATGTTGGCAATTTGATCTCTGGTTCCTCTGCCTTTTCTAAAACCAGTTTGAACATCAGGAAGATGACGGTTCACATATTGCTGAAGCCTGGCTTGGAGAATTTTGAGCATTACTTTTCTAGCGTGTGAGATGAGTGCAATTGTGCGGTAGTTTGAGCATTCTTTGGCATTGCCTTTTTGAGATTGGAATGAAAACTGCCCTTTTCCAGTCCTGTGGCCACTGCTGAGTTTCCCAAATTTGCTGGCATATTGAGTGGAGCACTTTCACAGCATCATCTTTCAGGATTTGGAATAGCTCAACTAGAATTCCATCACCTCCACTAGCTTTGTTCATAGTGATGCTTTCTAAGGCCCACTTGACTTCACATTCCAGGATGTCTGGCTCTAGGTCAGTGATCACACCATCGTGATTATCTGGGTCATGAAGATCTTTTTTATACAGTTCTTCTGTGTATTCTTGCCATCTCTTCTTAATATCTTCTGCTTCTGTTAGGTCCATACCATTTCTGTCCTTTATCAAGCCCATCTTTGCATGAAATGTTCCTTTGGTATCTCTGATTTTCTTGAAGAGATCCCTAGTCTTTCCCATTCTGTTGTTTTCCTCTATTTCTTTGCATTGATCACTGAAGAAGGCTTTCTTATCTCTCCTTGCTATTCTTTGGAACTCTGCATTCAGATGCTTACATGTTTCCTTTTCTCCTTTGCTTTTCGCTTCTCTTCTTTTCACAGCTATTTGTAAGGCCTCCCCAGACAGCCATTTTGCTCTTTTGCATTTATTTTCCATGGGAATGGTCTTGATCAAAGTGATAGTAGATTATAAAAATGAACATTGAAGGAGTAATAAAGGACTTAAATTTCAAAAAATTAAAAAGTCATAATAGTAAAAATGTATCTAGGAATTTCTCTGGAGCTGTTATGGGCAGTGTGGGGTCAGTTGTTTCAGATAGTTCCTTGTTCCAGCTTGTACTTGTTCTCATGGTCTATGCTGCTGCTGCTAAGTTGCTTCAGTCGTGTCTGACTCTGTGCGACCCCATAGACGGCAGCCCACCAGGCTCCCCTGTCCCTGGGATTCTCCAGGCAAGAACACTGGAGTGGGTTGCCATTTCCTTCTCCAATGCATGAAAGTGAAGTCGCTCAGTCCTTTCCGACTCTTAGCGACCGCATGGACTGCAACCTACCAGGCTCCTCCGTCCCTGGGATTTTTCCAGGCAAGAGTTCTGGAGTGGGATGCCATTGCCTTCTCTGCTCAGGGTCTGTCTATAGGCCCCCTCCAAAACTTAGTCAATATTAACTACGGGGTTTTAATCTGTTGCACCTGTCACTTCCAGAGCAGTTCCCATGTCTTTGTTTATTTTGGCTTCTGTTTGCAAGTCTCTTCAGTGTCTAATTTCTGCCCTGACACAAGCAGGTGAAGGTGGTCACTTATTTAGGCGCACTTGTTCAGTTGTGTTGTTGGGAGGGAGGGACACTGCAAACAAATATCACTGGCATGTGTGGGGAGTGCTCTCAGTGTATGGACCACACTGGGTTTGCCCCAGCTCAAGGCGGAATGTGCTTCAGGGTGCCCTGGCTCCAGGGTGCCCTGGAGGGGTACTGTCCAAAGCGGGCCGGTGTTTCGTACACTTCCCAGGTCTAAGCTGCTCTGGTTGTCGGGTACTCTGCAAGGGCACAGTCTTGGTTGGGTGTGCATTTTGTGCCCTTCTCAGGTCAGAGCAGCTCAGGTGCTTGGCGAGTGTACTGTCCCAGGTGGGCTGTGCATCTTAATCATTTCCCCGGTCCCAGCTGCTAGGTTTCCTAGGTGTGTCGCGAGAGCACTGTCTCAGGTGTGCCATGTGTCTCTGGGGAGCTGATCTCAGGCTGCGACCCCCCTGGCAGATGTCAACCGTCCAGGTTCCCAGGAAGACGTGGTTAGCAACTGGGAGCCTGCTCACAGTTTAGTGGAGGATGCCAAGTTCTGGGCCCGAGATTGCAGCAGCCCCTTTTCTTCTGGCTCTGGCTGTCTCTCTGCCTCTGGCAGCGGGGAAGGGCCTGTATGTAGCTCTCCTTTGGTATTCACTCAATCTTTTGTTCTATGAGTAGGCTAGGCTGCACATTAGAGCCTTTCATGGGAAAGTTCTCTCTTTTTTATTTTTTCCTCTGGCAATCCCACAGTTTTGGTTACTATCTTATGTTAGCTCCCTCAGATTGTCCTCAGGGCATTCAGGCCTGGTTCTTACCCTAAGCATTGATTGTGCAGGCCGCGCCTCCCTGTCCAGCCCCTGTTCGCTGGTGGCTGATGAGCCTCTGGGCTACTTCTTCACTGACAGTTGCAGTTAGGCATCTATTTTGTGTTTGTTTTTGTTTGTTTGTTTGTTTCCTCCGGGTTATGTTGCCCTCTGAGATTCCAAAACTCCCCATGGACCTGTCTGTGAGAGGGTTTCCTACTGTTTGGAAACTTCTCCTCTTTCACAACTCTCTCCCCAGGACAGGTCTTCATCCCTAATTGTTTTGTCTCTTTTTTTGTCTTTTATATTTTGTCCTACATGCTTTCAAAGAGAAAGGGCTGGCTTCCTGGGTGCCTGGTGTCCTCCGCCAGTGTACAGAAGTTGTTTTGTGGAAGTTGCTCAGCATTCAAATGAACTTTTGATGAATATGTGGGGAGAAAGTGATCTCCCTGTCCTATTCCTCTGCTATCTTGGGACTGCCCCCCAGTTTCAATATTTTTCATTCTTAGTGAAAAAAGTTGAATTTTGAAACTTACTCTCCAAAAAGCTCCATTCATAGCATTTCTTCACGTATCTCAGCCATATTCAGACTCTACGTACCATTAGTATGTTTGATAAATAAAAATTTTTAATGAAATATATTCTTGATACTTGTTCCCTTCAATGGGGGATGGGATTGTTGGAAAATAGAAAGGGAGGTATTTAAAGATGCATTTCCCCCCAAATTTCTACTATTTTATTTCTAGATGATAAAATTTCAGGTGATTTGCTTATAATATTTTTTTCTACATTTTAATTTTAAAAATAAGCATGTATAACATTTTAAAAATGAGGATAAAGAAACTATTTAGTTTTAGAAAGTATGAAATTTCTCAAATTCCTTTATGCAAGTGTTTTGATGCAAGAACATAACCAAGTAATTCAGTGTTTCTAGGCCACAGGCAATCCACAAGTAAAATGGAAGGGTATGATGACTTATCTATAGCTAAAAAATGTTTTCCTAACAGAAATAATTCACAACAGTGTCAATATGCCAGGGAATTCAGAGGTAGAACATATTTGAAAGCACTCACTTTCCAGAGGAGGTGGCAGAGTTCTAGAAGATGTAATTGACTTCCTAAAGGTGTGTGTGTGTATGTAGTGCTCAGTTGTATCTGACTCTTTGTGACCCCATGGACTGTAGCCCACTAGGCTCCTCTGTCCATGGGATTTTCCAGGCAAGAATACTGGAGTGGGTAGCCATCCCCTTTTTGAGGGGATCTTCCCAACTCAGGGGTTGAACCCACATCTCCTGTGTTGGCAGGTGGATTCTTTACCACTGAGCCACTTGGGAAGCCCCTTCCTAAATGTAATGAGGGCTTCCCCAATAGCTCAGCAGATAAAGAATCTGTCTGCAATGCAGGAGACATGAGTTAGATCGCTGGGTTGGAAAGATCACCTGGAGAAGCGAATGGCTACCAACTCCAGTATTCTTGCCTGAAAAATCCCATGGCAGAGGAGTCTGGCGGACTGCAATGCATGGGCTCACAAAGAGTCAGATACAACTGAGTGAGTAAGCATACAAAGGTAGTGTAAGTCATCGGGGGAGAGCTGGGACCACACCCCAGTCTTTTGACCCCTCCATTTGAGTGAGACTGCATTCCACCACTCTCTGTGTCTGTATTTTGTTTTTCACTTTAAAAATAAAAAGTTTTTAAGATAGTCTTTAAGGTCTATCTCTGCTTTAAAATTCAATGACCTTTGAAAAAATTAGTGACTCAGAAGACACATGAGACAGCTTGGAATATGTTGGCATCACTAACTGTATTGAGTTATATTATTACATTTATTATAGTTGGATCTACTTCAGAATGAGATCTTTTATTTACTAGTAGCAGAAATGTGTTTTCTTTATTTGTGGAGTTAAAATTTTTGGAAAAAAAATGAGGCCAGTGCCTCACTCTTCAAGAGATCTCTTATCTCCCTCGACTCTGTTAGATGAGGATGGTTGTAGGTTTTCTCATTGCTGTCACTTAGGATGCATTGTAAAGCATATTTTACCTATATTGCTTCAACAAACTTTTCAACGCTCTGAGCAGTCATTAGCTCATTCCGCTCTTTTGCTTACCTGTCCTTTTCTACCCTCATTACTTAAGACCATGTGCAACTGAGATGGCTTGATATGTCTGGTGTTAGACAACTGAGATTTGTCTGGAATACTCTTTGTGTTTCACTCATATGCTCTCCAGGACCTTCTTTTCATGATTTGTTGGGGGCATTCTTTTGATCTGTAACTTTCATCAAAAGTCATTCAAGCTCTGTTTCATCTCCATATTGGATCTCTCATGCATATCATTATATCATAATATTAAAACATATCATCTAAACTTTTCAAAAACAAAAATTTTAAGAATCATCCCCCACAGTATTAGGATTGGAACTCAGAAGGCAGGCCTCAAGAGGAAGTGCCTAACATGGCTTGGATGGGATTGGTGACCCTATTAGAATTCAGACATAGTCAAATCTGGATTCCAATCCTATATTCCATCCTCCTCCATCACTCTTTCCACCCTATCCCACTTCTTCCTTTAAATTATTTATTAACTTAACAATGTTTCAATTATATGAAAATTATTAGAATAAATGTGAATTCCTCTACAAAGGGTAATCCACATGCCGACTCCTCTCTTTAGTTGTAGCCATTAACATTTTTGATGAGTGTCTTAGTAGACATTTTTCTATTTATCTCATATGTATACACATATTAGATGTAGATTAAATATATAGATATGGGTATAGATATAGATATGGACTTAGATATATAGATATGGAAGGGCTTCCCAGGTGGCTCAGTGATAATCAGCCTGCCAATGCAGGAGACATGGGTTCAATCCTGGGGTCAGGAGGATCCCCTAGAGAAGGAAATGGCAACCCACTCCAGTATTCTTGCCTGGGAAATCTCATGGACAGAAGAGCCTGGCAGGCTACAGTCCATGGGGTCACAAAAGACTCAGACATGACTTAGCAACTAAAAGAACAACAAACATGTAGATATGGATGTAAATTCACATAGTTTTGCATTTTACAGTAAGGTGGATTGTGATATATGTATAATTATCTGACTTTTTAAAAATTTAATAAGCCCTGGATGTGTTTTTGGGTAAGTAGCTGTAGATCTATTTATTCTTTTGAATTTATCCATTATATAAGTGTACCATAATATATTCAGGGCTTCTCTGGTGACTCAGAAGTAAAGAATCTGCCTGCAATGCAGGAACCACAGGAGATGTGGGTTTGATTCCTGAGTCTGGAAGGTCCCCTGGGGGAGAGCATGCAGCCTGCTTCAGTATTCTTGCCCGGAGAATTCCATGAACAGAGGAGATTGGAGGGCTATAGTCCATGGGTCACAAAGAGTTGTACACAACTGAAGTGACTTTACATAAACCATTATATATTTACTATTATCCTAATAATGGATATTATTGCTAATATTATTAATTACTAAAATATATATTCAGCCTTTTTTTCAAATTTCTTTGTAAAAACAATGCTACAGTAGTATCCTTTAAGGCCACCTGCAAGTATTTCTGTACACTGTGTTGATTCAGATTCACAATCCTCATCAGGTTTGCTTGGCCGTGGTTTATTGTTAGATGCTGCTGAGCAACCTTCCAGTTAGCCTGGTGTTAAGGAACTAAAAAGCCTCTTGATGAAAGTGAAAGTGGAGAGTGAAAAAGTTGGCTTAAAGCTCAACATTCAGAAAACGAAGATCATGGCATCCGGTCCCATCACTTCATGGGAAATAGATGGGGAAACAGTGTCAGACTTTATTTTTTTTGGGCTTCAAAATCAATGCAGATGGTGACTGCAGCCATAAAATTAAAACACACTTACTCCTTGGAAGGAAAGTTATGACCACCTAGATAGCATATTCAAAAGCAGAGACATTGCTTTGCCAACAAAGGTCCACCTAGTCAAGGCTATGGTTTTTCCTGTGGTCATGTATGGATGTGAGAGTTGGACTGTGAAGAAGGCTGAGTGCTGAAGAATTGATGCTTTTGAACTGTGGTGTTGGAGAAGACTCTTGAGAGTCCCTTGGACTGCAAGGAGATCCAACCAGTCCATTCTGAAGGAGATCAGCCCTGGGGTTTCTGTGGAAGGAATGATGCTAAAGCTGAAACTCCAGTACTTTGGCCACCTCATGCAAAGAGTTGACTCATTGGAAAAGACTCTGATGCTGGGAGGGATTGGGGGCAGGAGGGGAAGGGGATAACAGAGGATGAGATGGCTTGATGGCATCACTGACTTGATGGACGTGGGTCTGGGTGATTTCCGGGAGTTGGTGATGGACAGGGAGGCCTGGCATGCTGCGATTCATGGGGTCGCAAAGAGTTGGACATGACTGAGTGACTGAACTGAACTGAACTGAACCATATTCTCATAGGCCCCAGAGGGAAGCCTTGATCAATGACAAACAGAAGACATTGGGAAGCTTGTGGATAAATTATTTTCCTTCCTTCTATCTGATGGGTTGTTGCCAGATGTAGTGTTTAAATGTGCCCTCTTAAGAGATGTGCTGTGACTGAGCGACCAGTGTGCGTTCTGCTAAGGCTGTGCAGTGGCCAGATTCATAATTCACCATTTTATATTTGCTTTCCCTCTTTATTTGCCTCATTTTCTTTTTTCTCTAGTCTAACTTTCTTGGGATTGTATGCCTAATGAAACATTAAATGTCTATTTTGCCTCAGGTTTGTATTATAGAAAATTTGGGCTTAAAAAATGTTGTTGTTGTTCAATTGCTCAGTTGTGTCCAACTCTTTGCAACCCCATGGATACAGCATGCCAGGCTTCCCTGTCCCTCACTATCTCCTCAAGTTTGTTCAAACTCATGTCCATTGAGTCAGTGATGCCATCTATCCATCTCATCCTATGTTGCCCCCTTCTCCTCCTGCCCTCAATCTTTCCCAGCATCAGGGTCTTTTCCAATGAGTCAACTCTTTGCATCAGATGGCCAAAGTATTGGAGATTTAGCTTCAGCAACAGTCTTTGCAATGAATATTCAGGGTTGGTTTCCTTTAGTATGGACTGGTTTGATCTCCTTTAGTCCAAGAGACTCTCAAGAGTCTTCTCCAGGACCATGGTTTGAAACCATCAATTCTTTGGTGCTCAGCCTTGCTTGTGGTCCAACTCTCACATCTGTACACCACTATTGGAAAAACCATAGCTTTGACCGTGTGGATCTTTGTCGGCAAAGTGATATCTCTGCTTTTTAATATGGTGTCTAGGTTTGTCATAACTTTTCTTCCAAGGAGCACGTGTCTCTTTATTTCATGGCTGCAGTCACCATCCAGTGATTTTGGAGCCCAGGAAAGTACAATTACACTAAAAAAAAAAAAAATTACACCACCCTACCTTTTAATCAGATATATAGTTGCAAATATATATCTATTTTTGTTTTCATTAATTGTTCATACTTACATCATAAGAAGAGCTATGTTGATATGTACATGTATATATATATATTATATTATAAAGTAAGATATTCCTTTTTGAGCATTCAATAGCGGTAAAGAACCTCTCTGAGTGTATGTTCAGGTGCAATGAAATCCTTTAAGTGATGAGTTCTAGTGCTTTAATTTTGTAGCTAAATAAAACAAAGCCTGAATTAGTTCTTTATTCTTCTCTGAATTACACTATAAAACTGTTACTGCTCTCCACAGAAGCCATCTTTCAGAAAATATGAAGTTGCTGAACAGAGCATCATTAAGGCACCCTAGATTACATTTTTTTTAATGTTGGAAAGATAGTTGGTAGCATAAACTTTCATAACTTCATGATGCAGAGAGAACTTGATTAGCCTTTTCGCCAAGGTTTAGCCTACTGTGCAGAGGGGAGAAGGAATTCAAGGATATTTTAATCTTATTTTGTGTTCCAGGGTGACGTGGGTGTAGGCAAGGGGAGAAATGGTTAGAGTCTGAGATAAATAAAAACTGTCAAAACCTGGGCAACTGAAGCCTATCTCTGACTTGTCATCTCTTCATGGTGTTCTCAGGACCAGTAATCATAATCCTAACCCACATTTGTAGTTTCTGATCTAGGAGGGGCTAACAGTCCCTCTGTGAATATATTTTCAAATGTGTACGTGTTATTCAAAATACTTCATTTACTGTGAGAATGTTGGGAACAGCAGATAACCCTTAAATTACAGATCTGAATCTATAGTGTGATGTTCTCGGTCACGCATATCCTTGTATACTCATCCTGTGTCTGCATGCAAATGGGGAGAGAGATTCATACAGGGGATTCTGACTGCACTGTTAATGAAGCCCAACTTTTTATTTTTTCATCTGTTACTCTGTGACTGTTTTTCTGAGTTGGCCTCACCTTCAGAACCCTGAAACTTAGTTGGGCACAGGGCAGAAGGAAGAGCATGGATTCTCTGCAGAGTCTCCAAGGGAGATTTCCTTAGATCAGGAGAGTAGGTGGATATATAGGAATTATATTGGCTTTTCATATTTGCTTAATCTGAAAAATGGATGTGGCACTTTAATGAACTCCTGAAAAGAGTACACTCGGCCAACCATAAATGCAGGGTCTCAACAAAGGTGTAGGAGGATGCAGGGGGTTTAATGGAGTGGAAATATGTCAACAATGTTTCTAGTTGCCAGGAAACCAGATACACCTGTGTTGGCTTAGAATGAGGTCTGCGAGGATTTGTAAACTGGAAACCTCATTTGAATTCTAACTAGATTAAAGGCATTGATGGACCCAGGCCAGTTTACCCTGTAGTTGGGAGAACTGGGGCTCTCTTGCGTAGTTACCTACTGAAAAATATGCTCTTGCATTGCTTTACTGATGAAAAAGAAATTTTTAACTAACTGCTGTCATCTGGAAACCATGTCTTGAATTCAGAGAGTTGCCACTTCTCAAATTGCAGCTTCCTGCTGGTGACTTACATGCCAGGTCAGAGGGCAAAAAGAGAAAGCTAAAAATGCAAACTGTACCCTTTCCATGATTCAGTGTTTTCTCTGACCACTTCATATTTCTGAAATAAAGACTTTATAGTAAAATCTTAAGAAAATGTCTTCATTTTTCTCAAAATAATTCATGCACAAGTTTACAGAAAGTAGAATGAAATATAATATTCCTTATAATGGTGAAGATAACATTCTTCAAAGTCTTAGTGTCCATGAATCATTCTGGAATGATTATATATGGTGGGTAACTTGAATATATGTATTTTCAGTACTCTATTTTAGGAAATGTGATAAGTTCAGTTCAGTCGCTCAGTCGTGTCTGACTCTTTGCGACCCCATGAATTGCAGCACGCCAGGCCTCCCTGTCCATCACCAACTCCCGGAGTTCACTCAGACTCACGTCCATTGAGTCAGTGATGCCATCCAGCCATCTCATCCTCTGTCGTCCCCTTCTCCTCCTGCCCCCAATCCCTCCCAGCATCAGAGTCTTTTCCAATGAGTCAGCTTTTCGCATGAGGTGGCCAAAGTACTGGAGTTTCAGCTTCAGCATCATTCCCTCCAAAGAAATCCCAGGGCTGATCTCCTTCAGAATGCACTGGTTGGATCTCCTTGCAGTCCAAGGGACTCTCAAGAGTCTTCTCCAACACCACAGTTCAAAAGCATCAGTTCTTTGGCGCTCAGGCTTCTTCACAGTCCAACTCTCACATCCATACATGACCACAGGAAAAACCATAGCCTTGACTAGAAATGTGATAAAGATGCTGCTAATTGTTTGACACTTACGTAGGGGTCTATGTATGTTTTTCCTTTGAAGCTCTGAACAATTAAATCTTGTAGAAATGGTTCTGTGCCACTTTTAATGCCTAGGTCTTAGGAGACTATCAACTTCTACATACTGTCTTCTAGAATACTTACACTTGGAATCCAGTATCGATGCGGTGAAAAAACTCAATTACCCCAGTGTAGAAGTCCATGTATAAAAGAACTAAGACCCTCAACTGATGGTATTCCCTGACTTTCCAGACAACAGCCAGCACTTACTTGCAATTGTTTGAATGAGCCATCACTGAAGTGGATACCTAACATCCACATGAACTGCCCCAGCTAATTCCATGCAGAGGAAAAGCACTGCCCAGCCAAGCCATGGCCAAAGTCCTGATCCACAAAATTGTGAGATATAATAAAACAGTGGCTGATTAAAGTCACTGGACTTGGAGGTAATTCATTATGCAGCAAAAGCTAGCCAGAACAGAAATTTTGGCATAGGGATGATTAAGAGACCTGGTTTCAAATTTTGGCTCTAACATTTAATACCTATGTGATTTTGGAGATAGTTATTAAGCCCTTCAAGGGCTACTCAGGTGACTCAGGGGTAAAGAATCTGCCTGCCAATGCAGGAGATGCGGATTCGATCCCTGGGTCAGGAAGATCCCCTGGAGAAGGAAATGGCACCCCACTCCAGTATTCTTGCCTGGAAAATCCCATGGATGGAGGAACTCGGTGGGCTACAGTCCATGGGGTCACAAAAGAGTTAGATACAACTTAGTAACTAAGCAACAACAAAATTAAGCCCTTCTCAGCCTTAGTTTCCTTATCTGTAAAATGGCAATAATAATATATGTTTTAAAAACCAAGATAAGCATTAAGGCTATAATATGTAAATTGACTATTGCATTTCCTGAAAAATGATAGTAACTCCAAATGGAAGCCATTGTTTGTTATTCATCAAACATTTAGCCCACTCCTCTGCACCTTCTTCTTCCTAAGCAGTTTTTCAGATTAGGGTATTGCCAAAGGAAACACCATTTTCAAAAATTGGTTTAGCAAGGTGATCAAAGCTTTAAAATGTTCTTATATCTTTCATCAGGTAATTCTATTTTATGAGTCTATTCTAAGGAAATATTCCTAAATACTGACCATAATAAATCCCTTCATGAAATACGATGCTTTTATAATACTCTGATCTCTGCACAGAGAAGTCTCTTGATTTCATCACTGTGTTATCTAGACATAAACCAAAGTTTTCAGCAATGGCTGAAACTCACTTCAAGTTGAAACCATCCCCAACATCATAACTTAGAAAATATTAACAACACTGGAATCAAGATTGCCAGGAGAAATGTCATTAACCTCAGATATGCAGATGACACCATACTTATGGCAGAAAGTGAAGAAGAACTAAAGAGTCTCTTGATGAAATTGAAAGAAGAGACTGAAAAAGTTGGCTTAAAATTCAATATTCAGAATGCTAAGATCATGGCATCCAGTTCCATCACTTCATGGCAAGTAGAAGGGGAAACAATGGAAACCATCATAGACTTTATTTTGGGGGGCTCCAAAATCACTGCAGATGGTGACTGCAGCCATGAAATTAAAAGGTGCTTGGAAGCAAAGCAAAAACGCCCTTGGAAGAAAAGTTATGACCAACCTAGACAGTGTATGACGTTACTTTGCCAACAAAGGTCTGTCTAGTCAAAGCTATGGTTTTTCCAGTAGTCATGTATGGATGTGAGAGTTGGACTATAAAGAAAGCTGAGCACCAAAGAATTGATGCTTTTGAACTGTGGTGTTGGAGAAGACTCTTGAGAGTCCCTTGGACTGCAAGGAGATATAACCAGTGCATTCTGAAGGAGATCAGCCCTGGGATTTCTTTGGAAGGAATGATGCTGAAGCTGAAACTCCAATACTTTGGCCTCATGTGAAGAGTTGACTCATTTGAAAAGACCCTGATGCTGGAAGGGATTGGGGGCGGGAGAAGGGGACAACAGAGGATGAGATGGTTGGATGGCATCACGGACTCAATGGACATGAGTTCGAGTAGGCTCCAGGAGTTGGTGAGGGACAGGGAGGCCTGGCATGCTGCAGCCCATGGGGTTGCAAAGAGTCAGACATGACTGAGCAACTGAACCAAACTGATTAGGTTGAGTACATACACTATCAGATCAGATCAGTTGCCCAGTGGTGTCCGACTCTTTGCGACCCCATGAATCTCCCCAATGGACCTCCCTGTCCATCACCAACTCCCGGAGTTCACTCAGACTCACGTCCATTGAGTCAGTGATGCCATCCAGCCATCTCATCCTCTGTCGTCCGCTTCTCCTCTTGCCCCCAATCCCTCCCAGCATCAGAGTCTTTTCCAATGAATCAATTCTTCGCATGAGGTGGCCAAAGTACTGGAGTTTCAGCTTTAGCATCATTCCTTCCACAGAAATCCCAGGGCTGATCTCCTTCAGAATGCACTGGTTTGATCTCCTTGCAGTCCAAGGGACTCTCAAGAGTCTTCTCCAACACCACAGTTCAAAAGCATCAATTCTTCAGCGCTCAGCCTTCACAGTCCAACTCTCACATTCATACATGACCACAGGAAAAACCATAGCCTTGACTAGACGAACCTTTGTTGGCAAAGTAATGTCTCTGCTTTTGAATATGCTCTTTAGGTTGGTCATAACTTTCCTTCCAAGGAGTAAGTGTCTTTTAATTTCATGGCTGCAGTTACCATCTGTAGTGATTTTGGAGCCCAGAAAAATAAAGTCTGACACTGTTTCCACTGTTTCCCCATCTATTTCCCATGAAGTGGTGGGACCGGATGCCATGATCTTCGTTTTCTGAATGTTGAGCTTTAAGCCAAATTTTTCACTCTCCACTTTCACTTTCATCATGAGGCTTTTTAGTTCCTCTTCTCTTTCTGCCATAAGGGTGGTGTCATCTGCATATCTGAGGTTATTGATATTTCTCCCGGCAATCTTGATTCCAGCTTGTGTTTCTTCCAGTTCAGCATTTCTCATGATGTACTCTGAATATAAGTTAAATAAACAGGGTGACAGTATACAGCCTTGACATACTCCTTTTCCTATTTGGAACCAGTCTGTTGTGCTAGTGGTAAAGAACCCATCTGTCAATGCAGAAGATATAAAAGATGCCTGTTTGATCCATGAGTCAGGAAGATACCCTGGAGGAAGGCACGGTCACTCCAGTATTCTTGCCTGGAGAATGCCATGGACAGTGGAGCCTGGTGGGCTATGGTCTGTAGGGTCACAAAGAGTTGAACAAGACTGAAATGACTTAGCATGTGTACACACATAATTCAGTAAGGAAGTGTAACTTTTAAGAAGTGTCTTTCATTCAACAAATATTTATTGAATACCAACAAAATGATAGATTCTGGGTAAGTTCCTAAGAGAACAGAGATGAAACCACAGCCTCTAATTTTTCCTAGAGAGACTCATGAGGGGTCATTTTGGCCCGAGTCAGTCCTGCTTCTCATGCATTCCATAAGTGTCTGTCTACCTCTATGCCTGGAATTGTCACAGTCTTTTTACTCAGAACCATCTTCCCCATGTTACCAGTCAAGGTGGAGGTGATAGTCACTCAGTCATGTCCGACTCTTTGTGACCACATGGACTTTAGTCTGCCAGGCTCCTCTGTCCATGGAATTCTCCAGGCAATAATACTGGAGTGGCTTGTCATTCCCCTCTCCATTTGCCAGTCAAAGCATGATTCAATTAGAGCTCTCCCTCCTCCAAGCAGTCTTCCCTGGATCTGAGCTACACATTTTCTAGCTCCAGTGTATCCCCATGGTGCTGGCTTCTTGCAGTGCTCACTCTCTACTCATCCCTAGTTATTCTGTGTAGTTAGTTTTCTTTTTAAGTAACTGTATATTATTTTCAAAACTAGATAAACTTTTTATTAATCTCAAATATAATATTTCTTATGTGTACCTGATACCTGCATATCTTATTAAAATACATATTCTTATTCAGTAGGTTTGGGGTGAAATCCTGGATTCTTCATAGATTCTAAGAGGTAAAGAGAAAAAAATGATTTCAAGGGAAAATGTGCCAGGTGGGTTATGACATTTTGCTTTTGATACCTTACAATATAAAGTTGCCCAGAAGACAGTTCTTCATAGACATAGATGCCAAACTCCCAGGTGATGTCCTTGCTGCTTGGACCTAAGACCACACTTTGAGTCACAATAGCAAGGATGGTGAGAACAGGGACCAGCATATTACTCTGTTTTTCCAACACTTTGGGCAGTGCCTGGGATAAGGGGAAAGTGTTCAGTAAATGTTTCTGGTGGGGAAAAATAAAGGAAGAATACGAACTTTGGGACAATACTGACCTAGGTTACAGTATCAATTCCACTACTTAATGCTGTGAATGATCATGGACATTTAGTTATTTATAAAACAACTTTTTTGGATTTTTGTGATGTCAGAATTAAATTATATATTTTAAAATACTTGGCATAGTAGTAATCTGTAGCAAGACACTGACAAATAATATTACCTGTCAATGATGATATAGGAAAATTTTACTTTTCCAGACTCAAGAAGATTTCTTCAGTGGTATGATTCTTGGTTTTGTACAGAAGCAAATAACTTAGAGGGAAATTAAATGAAAGTGAAAGTGCTGGTCGCTCAGTTGTTTCTGACTCTTTGCAACCCCATGGACTGTAGCAGCCAGGCTCCTCTGTCCGTGGAATTCCCCAGGCAAGAATACTGCAGTGGCTTGCCAATCCCTTCTTCAGGTAATTTTTACTTTATTTGTAAAGATAATTGCATTTCTAATTTATCAGTTCTAACATATATTCCAAGAGATACAAGAAAAAAATCAAGACAAATGAAAATATGCCAGATGGGTTACCACATGTTATTTCTAGTCGCTCACAATGTAGAGTTGCCTAGAAGAAAATCAAAGCTAATCAATAATACCAAAGGAGAAAACAATGTCACTGTCATCTTCTTACTACTCTGGTTCGTACCCAGCCTTTTTGGCAGAGATAGTGTCTAGGTCTTCTCCAGATGAAGCCCTGGCAAAGGCCCTCATTAGGATGACTCAGAGGGTGAATATTGAGAGGGTTGACATGAAGCATTTGGTGCTCAGCTAATTGAATTGGAAAGGGAATTGCATGTTGAAGAAATTCCTAAGCTGCACTTGAATCTGCTCCACTCACCCACTGGTGGAAACAGTGGTTACAGTACCCCCAGATTCAGACAGTTTGTATTGCAAGTGAGGGAGTAACTCACTTCATGTCTTTCTTGCATGAATTGTATTTCAGAGCAGGAAAACAATTAGTGAAGGAAAGTTATTTTTTTTAATTCATAGCTTAAAAATGAGAAGAAATGATAGAAACAGAAAACCACATTTACAACCTTAATGGATCTAGATGATGGTCATCAATATTTGGTAAAACCATTAGATAAGAAATGTTAGATGTGAAACTTAATAATAGATGGATCAGGCTGACATGACCTGAATTCACTAATTAGTCTTTCCATCACCAAAGGAGGGAAAAATAGGACATACTTTTATTTTGATGCAAGGCAATAGAAAGTGTACATAAATGTTACAATAAACTGTTGACAAAAGAAATAACCCATAATTGATCAGACCTCTTGATCTAACTCCCAGTTTACTGAAAAATAGAGGAGATGGAGGCCATGTTAAATGATATTAAGATACTTTAATCAGTAAAATCCAGTATTCTGTAAGACAAATGATTTATTTTTTCAAATAGTAAATACCAAAAAAAAAAAAAAAGAATTGTTATATATTAAAAGGGACTTCAGTTCAGTTCAGTTCGGTTGCTCAGTCGTGTCTGACTCTTTGCGACCCCATGAATTGCAGCACGCCATGCCTCCCTGTCCCTCACCAACTCCCGGAGTTCACCTAAACTCATGTGTATTGAGTTGGTGATGCCATCCAGCCATCTCATCCTCTGTCATCCCCTTTTCCTCCTTCCCCCAATCTCTCCCAGCATCAAGGTCTTTTAGAGTTTTGCCAAGAGAATGCACAAGTCATAGCAAACACCCTCTTCCAACAACACAAGAGAAGACTCTACACATGGACATCACCAGATGGTCAACAACAAAATCAGATTGATTATACTCTTTGCAGCCAAAGATGGAGAAGCTCTATACAGCCAGCAAAAGAAGACCGGGAGCTGACTATGGCTCAGATCATGAACTCCTTATTGCCAAATTCAGACTCAAATTGAAGAAAGTAGGGAAAACCACTAGACCATTCAGGTATGACCTAAATCAAATCCCTTATGATTATACAGTGGAAGTGAGAAATAGATTTAAGGGACTAGATCTGGTAGAGAACCTGATGAACTATGGATGGAGGTTCGTGACATTGTACAGGAAACAGGGATCAAGACCATCCCCATGGAAAAGAAATGAAAAAAAAAAAAAAGGGACTTATACTCACACAATCTAAATATAATATATGAGGACTTTCCTGGTGGTCCAGTGGTTAAAACTTTACCTTCCAATACAGGGAGTGCAAGCTCAGTCCCTGGTTGGGCAGCTAAGATCCTGTATGCCTTGTGACTAAAAAACCAAAACATAAAACAGAAGTAATATTGTAACAAATTCAATAAAGACTTAAAAAGTGGTCCACATCAAAAACAAATCTTAAAAATTAAATGCAATGTATGAAACTTGTTTGGATTGTTACTCAAATAAATTTTAAAAATATTTTTAAATATTCAGGAACATAGAACTTGAGGTAGGTATTAAAATATTACAAGGAATTATTGCTAATCTCATGATGGTGTTATTGGAGTCACATTTTTAAAAGTCCTTACCTGTTGAGATGTCTCCTGGAGTATTTCTTGATAAAAGAAGCCCATCTTTACTAGGAAGAGGAAACAGCGACACTCAAATTCAGAGAAGCGAAGTATTTCACTGGATAAATTAGCAAAAAATTGAAGTATTTGTATTGTCAAGTGTAACAAAAGTGAGAGTAAATGAAAATTCGTATATTTTGTAGAGGTTTAAAGAGTAGGGCATTTTAAGCAGCATCTTGGCAATATTTGCCAAAGTTCAGGTTGCATGTCCTCAATTTTAAGAATTCAGGGAATTTCCAGAATTCTTCTTCCAGCTTTGTGAATCAGTAGATCTATATGGAAGCTCCACCTCCTGCTATAGATCTGACTGGACTTGGTTCCTAATTCATATTCAGGCTCAGGACTGTCCCATGTTTTTAACTTTTGTTATCAATAAATATATATTTTTAAGTATTTTAGAAATAGTACTGAAGGTTCCCATAAGCACTTCTCTCACAGTTAATCCTATTTTAATAACATATTTGTATAATACATTTGTTATAATTAATGAAAAATTGATTCACTGCTATTAGCTGAAGTCTATAGATAATTTAGATTTCCTTGGTTTTTACCTAGTATTCATTCTCTGTTCCAGGATACTGTCTGGGATACCAGAGATTTAGTTGTTGTGTCTCTTTAGGGTCTTCTGGGACTGTAGTTTTGAGGAGTACTGGGCAGGAATAATGAAGGATGCCCTTCTATTAAATTTTTTCTTGTGTGTTTCTAATGGTTAGCATCAGGTTATGGCTTTTGGGGAAGAAATTCAGAGAAACAAATTTCGATTTCATTCTTGCTTAAATTGTTTCAGCTTTGGCTGTTGTGCCCTTTAATGTACTGCCGTTGGAGTGTGTGTATATTTTCTTTGAGCACTTTCTTACTTTCTGGGCTACAAGATGCTCCAGACTCATTTTGTATATTTCCTGCCCTCGTCCTAGGACCAGCCATCTCTCCAATAATCCCTGGTTCCTTATTGGAAAATGATTTTAGAAACGAATATTTGGGTGGTAAGTGTGCTCATTTCTACTGTAGTATTATTTCTTCTAGGCTTTCTCAGCTGACAGAGCAAAAATATATCTGTGTATATCCTTATACCTGTAAATATTTTTTTATGCAAAAAACTATACCTATGTTAAGTTAGACATGAGTTCTTACTGAGGTTTCCAATTCTAATCCATACCACACAGATCATTCTAGCTAGTTACCCTTACTAATCTGTAACCTTCCAAAAGTAAGAAACTTGGCTCTCATCATCCACCATCTATTTACTTAATTCTTCATTTTCAGTGGATCTGTATAGCAGTATTAGAATTATTAATCCCTATCTTATGCTGCTGCTGCTAAGTCACTTCAGTCGTGTCCGACTCTGTGCAACACCATAGACAGCAGCCCACCAGGCTCCCCCATCCCTGGGATTCTCCAGGCAAGGACACTGGAGTGGGTTGCCATTTTCTTCTCCAATACATGAAAGTGAAAAGTGAAAGTGAAGTCGCTCAGTCGTATCCAACTCTTAGTAACCCCATGGACTGCAGCCTACCAGGCTCCTCCGTCCAAGGGATTTTCCAGGCAAGAGTACTGTAGTGGGGTGCCATTGCCTTCTCCGCCTATCTTAAGGGAAACAGTTTTATCAACTTAACTCTACACTGACTATATTCAGTTCCTTTTGCACTTTCTCTTAAAGATTCCATTAATTCTCAAAGTCCCTTAGGTCAATACACTTTCCCTACCCTCTTTGCTAGGTAGCCAAGTAGTACAGAATCTGCCTGCCAATGCAGGAGATATAAGTTCGATCCCTAGGTCAGGAAGATCCCCTGCAGAAGGAAATGTCATCTCACTCCAGTATTTTGTCCTGAAAAATCCCGTGGACAGAGGAGCCTGGCGGGCTACAGTCCATGGGGTCACAAAGAGTTGGACATGACTGAGCATGCATGCATCCTCTTCATTGAACCTGTTTCATATATTTTAAATACAATTAGATTCTCTTCTCATGGTCTGCATTGTTTATTAGAATCCTCTAAACTCCCAAATGATTTTTTTTAAGTTTGCATTTATTAAGGTGCATTCTTTGTGTTGTAAATTCTCATGTAGTGCTAGTGGTAAAGAATTCATTTGCTAATGCAAGAGATGAAGGTTTGATCCCTGAGCCAGGAAGATCCCCTGAAGTAGGAAATTGCAACCCACTTCAGTATTCTTCCCTGGAAAATTCCATGGAAAGAGGAGCCTGTTGCGGGGGTGGGGGGTGGGGTGTGGGGTGGGGGCGTGGTGGCTATAGTCCATGGGATTGCAAAGAATTGGACATGATTGCACACACACACCACACACATGGGTTTTGATAAGAGTATGGTGTCATGTACCTCCATCAGTTGTGATTGTTTAGTCCGTAAGTCACATCCAATTCTATTACGACCCCATGGTAAAATACCCCATGCTCCAGCTATTCATCCTTCTTTTCCTCTCTGTAGCATCAGTCGAACTTTTTACTTTATGTTTTTTCCTTTTCCAGAATGTCATATAAATGGAATGCTATTGTTTATAACCTTCTGGAGGGGCTTCCCTTACTTAGCAATATGCATTTAAGGTTCCGTTATGTCTTTGTAGCCTGAAGGGTTGTTTCTTTATATCACTGAATAGTATTTCATTGTATGATATACCACCGTGTATTTCTATAGTCACCTATTGAAGAATATCTTGTTTTCAGTTTTTGGTGAAAGGATAAAACCACTCTAAACTTTCATATGCAGGATTTTGTGTTGACATATACTCAGCCCATCTGAATAAGCAACTAGGAGCACAAATGCTGGATTGTAGGATAAAACTACGTTTAAAAGAAACTGTCAAACTTCCATCCAGAGCGGCTTTAGCATTTTGTATTTCTACCTGCAATTAATTGTATTCCTAATGCCCTCTATTCTTGCCAACATTTGGTATTGTTTTTCAAATCTTAGCTACTTTAATAGGTGTATAGGTATATCCATTCCCTTGTCCAGTGGACCACTTTTTGTTGGAACACTCCACCTTGACCTGAACGTCTTGGGTGGCCCTATACAGGGCATGGCTTAGTTTCATTGAATTAGACGAGGCTGTGGTCCATATGATTAGATTGGCTAGTTTTTTGTGATTGTGGTTTCAGTGTGTCTACCCTCTGATGCCCTCTCAGCACCTACCATCTTAGTGGGGTTTCTCTTACCCTGGACATGGGATATCTCTTCACAGCTGCTCCAGCAAAGCGCAGCCACTGTTCCTTACCTTGGATGTAGGGTATCTCTTCACTGCTGCTGCATCTGACCTTGGACATGGGGTATCTCTGGAGAAGGGAAGGGCAAAGCACTTCAGTATTCTTGCCTTGAGAAAACCATGAACAGTACGAAAAGGCAAAAAGATAGGACACTGAAAGAGGAACTCCCAATGTACTACTGGAGATCAGTGGAGAAATAACTCCAGAAAGAATGAAGGGACGGAGCCAAACGTGCTACTGGAGATCAGTGGAAAAATAACTCCAGAAAGAATGAAGGCACGGAGCCAAAGCAAAAACAAAACCCAGTTGTGGATGTGACTGGTGATAGAAACAAGGTCTGATGCTGTAAAGAGCAATATTCCATAGGAACCTGGAATGTTAGGTCAATGAATCAAGGCAAATTGGAAGTAGTCAAACAGGAGATGGCAAGAGTGAATGTCAACATTCTAGGAATCAGGGAACTAAAATGGACTGGAATGGGTGAATTTAATTCAGATGGCCATTATATCCATGATTGTGGGCAGGAATCCCTTGGAAGAAATGGAATAGCCATCATAGTCAACAAAAGAGTCCGAAATGCAGTACTTGGATGCAATCTCAAAAATGACAGAATGATCTCTGTTCGTTTCCAAGGCAAGTCATTCAATATCACAGTAATCCAAGCCTATGCCCCAACCAGTAACACTGAAGAAGCTGAAGTTGAACGGTTCTATGAAGACCTATGAGACCTTTTAGAACTAGCACCCAAAAAAGACATCCTTTACATTACTGGGGATTGGAATGCAAAAGTAGGAAGTCAAGAAACACCTGGAGTAACAGGCACATTTGGCCTTGGAGTACAGAATGAAGCAGAGCAAAGGCTAATAAGTTTTGCCAAAAGAACACACTGGTTATAGCAAACACCCTCTTCCAACAACACAAGAGAAGACTATACACATGGCCATCACAGATGGCCAACACCAAAATCAGGTTGATTATGTTCTTTGCAGCCGAAGATGGAGAAGCTCTATACAGTCAGCAAAAACAAGACCAGGAGCAGACTATGGCTCAGACCATGAACTTATTGCCAAATTCAGACTTAAATTGATGAAAGTAGGGAAAACCACTAAACCATTCAGGTATGACCTAAATCAAATCCCTTATGATTATACAGTGGAAGTGAGGAATAGATTTAAGGGACTAGATCTGATAGACAGAGTGCCTGATGAACTATGGACGGAGGTTCATGACATTGTACAGAAGACAGAGATCAAGACCATCCCCAAGAAAAAAAAAGCAAAATGGCTATCTGAGGAGGGCTTACAAATAGCTGTGAAAAGAAGAGAAGCGAAAAGCGAAGGAGAAAAGGAACGATATACCCATTTGAATGCAGAGTTCTAAAGAATAGCAAGGAGAGATAAGAAAGCCTTCCTCACTGATCAATGCAAAGAAATAGAGGAAAATAATAGAATGGGAAAGACTAGAGATCTCTTCCGGAGAAGGAAATGGCAACCCACTCCAGTGTTCTTGCCTGGAGAATCCCAGGGATGGGGGAGCCTGGTGGGCTGCCATCTATGGGGCCGCACAGAGTCGGACATGACTGAAGTGACTTAGCAGCAGCAGCAGAGATCTCTTCAAGATGATTAGAGATATCAAGGGAACATTTCATGCAAAGATGGGGACAATAAAGGACAAAAATGGTATGGACCTGACAGAAGCAGAAGATATTAAGAAGAGGTGGCAAGGATACACAGAAGAACTGTACAAAAAAGATCTTTATGACCCAGATAATCATGATGGTGTGATCAGTCACCTAGAGTCAGACATCTTAGAATGTGAAGTGAAGTAGGCCTTAGAAGCAATGCTATGAACAAAGCTAGTGGAGATGATGGAATTCCAGTTGAGCTACTTCAAATCCTAAAAGATGATGCTGTGAAAGTGCTGCACTCAGTAGGCATGCAAATTTGGAAAACTCAGCAGTGGCCACAGAACAGACCACAGTTTTCATTCCAATCCAAAGAAAGGCAATGCCAAAGAATACTCAAACTACCACACAATTGTACTCATCTCACACGCTAGTAATGTAATGCTGAAAATTCTCCAAGCCAGGCTTCAACAGTACATGAACCATGAATTTCCAGATGTATAAGCCGGTTTTACAAAAGGCAGAGGAACCAGAGATCGAATTGCCAACATCTGCTGGATCATGTAAAAAGCAAGAGAGTTCCAGAAAAACATCTATTTCTGCTTTATTGACTATGCCAAAGCCTTTGTGTGGATCACCACGAACTGTGGAAAATTCTTTAAGAGATGGGAATACCAGACCACCTGACCTGCCTCCTGAGAAATCTGTATGCAGGTCAGGAAGTAACACTTAGACCTGGACATGGAAGAACAGACTGGTTCCAAATCGGGAAAGTAGTATGTCAAGGCTATATATTGTCACCCTACTTATTTAATTTATATGCCTAGTACATTATGAGAAATGTTGGGCTGGATGAAACACAAGGGATCAAGATTGCTGGGAGAAATATCAATAACCTCAGATATGCAGATGACACCACTCTTATGGCAGAAAGTGAAGAAGAACTAAAGAGCTTCTTTATGAAAGTGAAAGAGGAGAGTGAAAAAGTTGGCTTAAAACTCAACATTAAGAAAACTAAGATCATGGCATCCAGTCCCATCACTTCGTAGCAAATAGATGGGGAAACAGTGGCTGACTATTTTTTTGGGCTCCAAAATCACTGCAGATGGTGACTGCAGCCATGAAATTAAAAGACGCTTACTCCTTGGAAGGAAAGTTATGCACCAACCTAGACAGCATTTTAAAAAGCAGAGATATTACTTAGTCAACAAAGGTCTGTCTAGTCAAGGCTATGGTTTTTCCAGTGGTCATGTATGGATGTAAGAGTTGGACTATAAAGAAGGCTGAGCGCTGAAGAACTGATGCTTTTGAACTGTGGTGTTGGAGAAGACTCTTGAGAGTCCCTTGGACTGCAAGGAGGTCCAACCAGTCCATTCTAAAGGAGATCAGTCCTGGGTGTTCTTTAAGGACTGATGTTGAAGCTGAAACTCCAATACTTTGGCCACCTGATGCAAAGAGCTGACTCATTTGAAAAGACCCTGATGCTAGGAAAGATTGAGGGCAGGAGGAGAAGGGGACGACAGAACATGAGACGGTTGGATGGCATCACCGACTCGATGAACATGAGTTTGGGCAAACTCCAGGAGTTGGTGATGGACAGGGAAGCCTGGCATGCTGTGGTTCATGGGGTTTCAAAGAGTCTTACAAGACTGTGCCACTGAACTGAACTGAACTGAGGCGTATCCATTGTTTTAATTTTCATTTTTAAATGGCAATTTATATTAAAATTTTTCAGTGCTTATTTACCATCTGTGTATTTTCCTGAGGTGTTTGTTCAGATAACTTGCTCTTTTTAAAATTGGGGTATTTTCTTATTAATGAGTATTAAGTGTTCTTTGTATATTCTGAATACAAGTCCTTTGTTAGGTAAATGTTTTGAATTTTTTTCACCTGGTCTGTGACTCATCCTTTCAGTCTCTAAACATTCATTTTAATTTTAATCTGGGGCTACAGAATAGAGATGATTAGCTATGTTATTCTTCTAACAGCAGTGGCAGTGCCTGGAAAGAACAATCAACCTCACAATCTTATTAGAATCCTCTAATTTTGTCCTTTGATAACATTGCATTAAGCAGAGAAAGTCACATGGTCAAATTTTGCATTAATGACATAGAATAGAATATAAAGATGGTAGATGGGAAAGAATGAATAATCTTAAGAATAATATAATTGATCACCCTATCCATGAAACTGCAGTGGCTTTCGATTACTTTATTTTGTGTCTTATTTAATATTGAACATTTCTTCAATCTTTCTGAAAGATCCTAATGTGAAAAAGCAATAAATTCTATATTTCTTTCTTTTGCATAATTTTACTTCCCAGACATTGTTCGTGTTGATCAATGTTGCATAAGTAAGAGCTCATCTAATAATTCTGTTTTGAGTGCAATTCAGTGAATAAAGCTGGTTTCTCTCCATTACCTTGTCAACGTTTACATGTAGCTCTGTTCTGTAATAATTTTTTACAATTACCTAACAATATTATAATGGATTGGTTGCTTATTACCAGTTTTTTTTTTGTTTAATGACTTCTCCAGTTATTCTGTTTATCAAACTTATTCCATAAAGTGGCCTAGGTCTTCTATATTTGAACATGTCTGCTTTTTTTCTACTGGAAAAACAACTTAGTTGAATGTATCTTTTTAGGTCATACAGTCTTGCCTTGATAACTGTAGCAGTTGCTTCACCGTCATTATAATTGTTATGGTGGTTTATTAATATTATTTTCATGTTCTACTTTAAAAATTAAAACTTTATAGAAAAGCAAAGTTTAGACTGTCTTCCCAATCCCAGTACATTTTTCAAAGGCAATCAATGATATCATCTTTTATGTTATCATTCAAGACCATTTTAAAGTCGTTTATGTGTGTATATATACATATATATATAATATATATATATATATATTCCATTTTGTTTTAACATTTAACATCACTATGGAAAGCTCTGAAAAAATTTGATTTTTGAGCAGAAGTAACTCTTTTCTTTTTTTCTTCCGAGTTTTCCTGATATCCTCTTGCCCTTAGGAATCTTTTTCTTTTTAACTTTTAATTTTATAGTTGATTAAAAATATTGTGTTAGTTTCAGACATACAGCAAAGTGATTCAGTTATATCTATATATGTATCTATTATTTCTCAAATTCTTTTTCCACGTAGGTTGTTACATTATAGTGAGTTGAGTTCCATGTGCTATATATTATGTCCTTTATAGCACAGGGACTCTTTAATCTTTGAAGTTAGGTAATGTCTTTAAAAGTGTGTATTTCACTGTTAATTATTCTATGCCATTTTCTGGAACATTTTACACACACATGCATACACGCAGTAGAAGAAAATTGTTCCAATACATGACAGAAGAAAAACTTTCTGAAAAAAATTATGTATTCAAATTCATTTGTAGTTTGGAAAAACATCTCTTTTACTGTATCTTTGATTGTTTTTTTCTTCCATTGTTTTGACTTTACTTCAAGAAGGTCTAATATATCTCCTTGTTTTCACATATATCACTCTCCCCTTAATTATTATAAATTATTTTTCCAATTTTATTTTTCTCAGTTTGGTTATCTAGTTTTCTGGAAGTTTTTAGCAGTCATTTCTACTTTATACTCTTTATAACTTGTTTTCATTTCCTTGATAGTTTTATTTTCCACTTCTGAGATGTCAGTTTACTATTCATTTTGTATTTCTTTTTATATTTTAATTTGTTTTGTATTATTATAATTCATACTTTTCTTTTTATATTTGTTTTCTTTTATATACACTCAGATTTCAAAGAAGTTATGCTTTCTAAAATTTATTTGATATCATAGATATTTTTCTTTTTGTTTTTGACTGTGCTGGGGCTTCACGGTGATGTGTAGGCTTCTCTATTTGTAGCTCATGGGCTTTGTTGCCCCATAACATTGGGATCTTAGTTCACCAACCAGGGATCAAACCCACATCTTCTGCATTGGAAGGTGGATTCTTAACCACTGGATCGCCAAAGACATCCCATAGTCACTTTTTATATCTACATTGCTGCTACTGCTACTGCTGCTAAGTCGCTTCAGTCATGTCTGACTCTGTGTGACCCCTTAGATGGCAGCCCACCAGGCTCCGCCATCCCTGGGATTCTCCAGGCAAGAACACTGGAGTGGGTTGCCATTTCCTTCTCCAATATCTACATTAAAGATTTATTTTCTCCTTTATGTTATTATATATTTTCCATATGATATCATAGTCTTTTATATGCTTTCCTTCCTTCCTCCTGGTATTATCCTGAAGAGTAGTTTTATTTGCTTTATGTTTGTTGTATTATATTCCTTCTTTTGGTGTTTTTGTCTGTGCTAGATCCTAATTGATTGTGAATTATATTTATATAGGCTTTTGGGACTAGCTTTTGTCTAGAACATATCTGACAAGGGGCTGGGGAGTGAACCAGCAGAGAGGGCAGTTTAAATTCACAAATATTGTTTCCAAACACCTTCTCACCAACTCTGCTATTTATTTTGCTCCAATAATATGGGTGTTCTGCACTCTTAAAATGTTACTGGCACCCCTCTGAGGAAGTAAGAAATCTCTGTGCCAAATGGCTGAGTTCTGTAGGTCCTAAGTCTCACACTCTCCTTATTATCTAAAGTGTTTATTTTTCTCCAGCTGACTGTTATAAACAGCTGAAAAGCAGAAAACCTGCCCAGTCGCACCAGAAGGTGACTCTTTGAGCAGATAGCATGTGAGCGCTTTTCTGCATCATCCCGTCTTAACCCTCAGTGGAGCAAGAATTCAGTGTTGTATCAATAGCCTCTCAAACTCTTGAACTTGTCCTAAATAAGAGAAGTGTACATTGGGATCTTTAAAAACTTGCTACATAATATGGAAAACTTTTGTCAGGTTAGAACATAAAGGCACATATTATGCCTTTGTGTTTCATTTATTTGATACAATTAACATGGGTTGTGGATATTTTATAATTTCAATGAAAATGGGATTCACTCCCCACCCCCTTCTTGTCTGTTTTATTGTGTTGATTTTGCTTAATGGTAAATGTTTCTTTATACCACTATTTTTAACCAGGTGTCTCTTTAGGTTTTATTAACATTCAGTTTTCTAAATTTTAGAAGTTAAAAGAATTCTACATAAGAAACTTGGAATGAATGTTAAATCACAGATATAAATCAATAAGTAAGGTGATCCATTACCCACTTCCTAGAGATAATAGGGCTTATCAGATAACTTTTAATATTTCAGCATCCCCATAAGCTATAAAAAGCCCTGTACTTGTGGAAACCTGCTGTTTAGCACCAGGGGCTCAACTCCTTGCTCTGTGATGACCTGGGGGTGGGGTGGAGGGAGGTTCAAGAGGGAGGGGATATATGTTTACATATAGCTGATTCCTATTGTTGTACAGCAGAAACTAACACAACATTGTAAAGGAATTATACCCCAATAAAAAAAAAGGAAAAAAAAAAAAGATTTACAACAACAAAAATCCTTGTAAATTGAAGGCATGTTTAATTTGCTTTAACCAAATATCTAAGTGTTCACCTGAAGACAACAGAAACACAAAATATAGTCTCAAACATAGTTTCAAAGGTGATTAGTTAATTGATAAATCAAGAAAAACTGGTCTGAACCTAGTAGTTATAAGAAAATTGCTAATAACAACAGAAAAATGAACAGCTAAGAAAGTTAAAAAGTGGTTGCCTCAGATACAGGATAGGAGAAATAAGGAGAGGTTAGGCAGAAGACTTGCTTTTTTATCCTAAACTTTTCTATATTATTTGATTTTTAACCATGTTGGTGAGTTCCTTGGATGAGATAAAAATCATTCATTAAAAATAAAGATTCAAAATAAATTAGATGTTAGTGAAAATAGGCTTTTAAAAACATTTTGTTAAATGTTTCTCTTATCACAGACTTTAGATCTTAAATATTAAATTAAGGTATGTAGTAGAGTTTGAATATGGAATAATGCTCAGATCTCTATTTTGCTTATGCATTTTAACATCAGAATTTCTCAGCACCTGTTGATACACTGTTCTATATTTCCTAGTTCATTTTGACCCGCTGTGTTCTAGATCACATATCTCAGATCTATGTCATTGGTTAAGTACATACATTTATTGTTAAAGTCATATACATTTCATTTTCTATTTCTCATAGAGCCTGTTTGGAGAGCACTAAAACCATCCTTTATATCTGGTGGGTGTCCTTGTCTCTAGATTCTAACACTAGGTTTTTCTGGGTCTTCTACCACTTCTCTCAACAGTCCATAGTCAAGCACCTCCCTTGCCATGGTTCTAGTCACCCAGATGGAGGACTCCTGATTTTGAAAAGAAAATAAAGCAGCGACAAGTGACATACTTTCCAGTCTGGGGAAGTAATATACTTCCCAAGTTTTGAGACTCCTGGGAGCAAATTTTCTTCATCTACACATATGTGCATGCATGGTGAGCCGCTCAGTCATGTCTGACTCTTCACAACCCCGTAGACTGTAGCCCACCAGGCTCCTCAGTCTGTGGATTTTCCAATCAAGAATACTGGAGAGGGTTGTCATTTCCTACTCCAGGGGATCTTCCCAACCCAGGGATAGAAACCCTGCATCTCCAGCATCTTTTATGTTGGCAGGCAAATTCTTTACCACTGTCACCACCTGGAAAGTCCTCATCTACACAAACGGAACATCAAATTGGGTAATTGGTGAGGTCTGTTAGGAATGTGGGGCTTCTCTAGTGGCTCTGCAGTAAAGAATCTGCCTACAATGCAGGAGACACATGTTTGATCTCTGAGTTGGGAAGACCCCCTGGATTGGCTTAGAGTATGCTGATAAGCATCCCTGTTGGCTCAGCAGTAAAGAATCCACCTGCAATGCAGAAGATGCCAGAGACTCAGGTTCGATTCCTGGGTTAGAAAGATAGCCTGGAGGAGGACTTGGCAACCCACTCATGCCTAGAGAATGCCATGGACAGAGGAGGCTGGCAGGCTGCATGCTGTAAGGTCGCACAGAGTCGGAATGGCTGAAGGGACTAAGCAGCAGCAGCATTAGCAGAATAGTATAGAGTGCAAAACAAAATGTAACATAAATGCCATGAGTTTTTGCTTTGTTTTGTTTCGTTTTGCTTTTGGAACCCTTTGAACTTAGGATACTGATTGGCATCATATGCTAATGAGCTTCCCTGCTGGCTCAGTGGTAAAGAATCCATCTGCAATGCAGGAGATGCAGGAGACTTGGGTTTGTTCCTTGGGTTGGGAAGATACCCTGGAGAAGGACTTGGCAACTCACTCCAGTATTCTTGACTGGAGAATCCCATAGACAGAGGAGGCTGGTGGGCTACAGTTTGTGGGGTCACAAAGAGCTGGACATGACAGAGCACAGTCTCCTTTACTATTCTGCTTGGTCTTCTCATGAACTGTCTGAGGTGGGCACAAGACGGATGATTACTCCCATTTAGCAGATGGGATAACTGAGGCAAAGATGGATCACATAATATGCCCAATGCCAGGCAGCAGATTTTCACAGAGGTAGGATTGGAATTCTAGGTTCCTGATATGTTGGCAATCTCTCCTGTCTGCTTACATTGCTGCTTCTCTAATTCATCCAAACAGGTGACTCAGAGGAGGAGGTATATATCAAGGCCCTGCAATAGAACTTGGCAGGGAATAGGTGCTCTGTAAATGGTGGCTGCCCCTTTACTTTTAGCCACTCCTTTCCAACACCACTCTGGAATGCAGGCCCTTATAGGATGGGATTTTCCTCCATGATCCCTGCAGTGAAACAGAATTTTTTAAAAATGGACCTACTTATAGGATGAACTTACTCTATGTGGGAAAATGCAGGCTATGGATGAAGTCTGCAAAATTTTGCAGCTGAGGCTAGCAAAACTACCCCATTCTTATTTTGCTAGCTTTTTGCTCTTAGGTTTCATATCTTCCTACTTACTAATGTTCTCATCAAATATATGCAAACGACTTATGACTATTAGCATTGATGCTGGCAAAATGTAAGTTTTGTCTTCCTAAGTAAATGAGAGAACTCCAGCCAGCATTTGCATTACTTGAGCCTTTTATTTATTATTTTTTCATCACCTTCCAGTTGTGCATTCTCTCCATGTATGCCAGAGATTTGTTTTATTTTCATTTTTTCCCTCAATTATTTTATGTTGGCTTTGAGGCTCGGGAGTCATAACACAATTGCATGATTAATTTTGTTCCTCTGTTACAATGGAGTTTTCATGAAATTAACTATGCCATTTCCTTCTCAGTAATGTCCTCTGATGAATATTTTATTTTTCTCAATTGCTATGTGGCTGGCATTGCTTGATATTTTGTGGTACCTTTTCAAATAACAAGATGCTTCTGAGACCTTTCAGAGCCTCTTCTGTAGCAGAATGGAGCTCTGTGCCTTAATAGGAAAGCCAGAGATCAGTTAAAGGAACTCTTCCCTCTAAGAGCACAGTAAATGCCTAATATGGGAGCCCACAGGGTATGAATAAGATTCACCTGACCTCCCAAAGGCTGTATATCAGAAATCATCATGGCATCACCAGAGAAAGGGAAATAAATGCATCCCATCATGGAGATATGTTATGGACCAACCTAGTTCCATGACCTTGACTACTAAGAACTGCAAGGGCTTTCTGTTTTTCCATAAGCACAGAGTTGGCTCTAGAATATTCACCATAAAACCTCCTCTGGCAACTCCAAGGGTTGTGTTGTTGTTGTGTAGTCAATAAGTCATGTCTGACTCTTTTGCAACCCTATGGACTGTAGCAAGCAAGGCTCCTCTGTTCATGGAATTTTCCAGGCAAGAATACTGGAGTGGGTTAGCATTTTCTTCACCAGGGGATCTTTCTGATCCAGGGATCGAACCCACATCTCCTGCTTGGTAGGTGAATTCTTTACCACTGAGCTACCGGGAAAGCCCCCTAAGGGCTGTGTGATTGAGTGAAAGTCGCTTAGTTGTGTCCAACTCTTTATGACCTCATGGTCTATAGACCGCTGGATTCTTCTGTCCATGGAATTCTCCACTGAGAATTTTTCTGAGATGGACATAAGTTCAGCAACAAGAAAGACCCCACTGAAAGAGTGATCAGAGCAAGTACAAGGCAAAAGAAAGGAAAAAAAAAAAAAAATGGAGCAGCTACTAATGGGCAGACACTCCTTAGTGTTTTAAAAAATATCTCATTGTCAAAATTACCTTGCAATTGGGTTATGAACCCCATTATAAATATGAGGCCTCTGGCACTCAGAGAGGTTAAGTAACTTGTCTAAGGGGCCCAGTGTCTGGCATTTAAATATTTGCTGATTCAGTAATGAATTAATGAATGTTAATGCTGCCAATGCAGGGGATCAATAATGGGAGCTCCTCTTATCTCTATTTCAGAGGAATAAATATTCCCTGTGGCAGAGGGATGACTTAGCAAGTGACATGGGAGCTTATTAAATGAAGTTACTGGCATGAAGTGCTGAGAGGATAAGGGTACTGTGTCCTTCTGTCCCAGCTGTGTGCTCTGTAGTCTCATCTACAAGATTGGAAGCGCATGGCTCTGTCTACCTTCCTTTCCACCCCAGCCCTGCTTTGCCAAGGAGCCTTTAGGAAGCTCTGGGCATTCTCCTGAGATATATAATAGGATGTAATTATACATAATTCTGTATGTGGCCAAGGACTGGGGACAGGAATCAAGGTCCTAAGTATTTCTCCCTTTGGGTGCATTGAAGGTAAGGGAAGTTAAAGAATTGGAAACTTCAAAGCTGGGCAATAAACGTGGGTTTCATATGTAAATGACAGAGGATGTGCCTGGAAGTCCTGCTTAGAAGTGCTCATTTCCTTTGCAAGTCCTGTTTCTACTAAACCTTGTGGTTTTTCAAATTGTGCTGAGAGCAAATTCCACATCCCCTTTGAAATTATTTGGTTTCTGCACTCAAAACTGGTCTGAAGGGCAAACTGCTGAAAAAGCTTCTTTCCCCTTGAATTAAACGCTCTCGGGCAGGGGGGAAAGAGTGTGAGATTGTTGTGCCTGCTTGAAAGCACGCCAGGTATCGCCAGCATCCATATCAAAGCCTCCAGTGCCCATGGTGACATCAATAATAAATCACGAGTTTCTTGCAGATTTTCAACTAAGCAGTATTGCTTTTCCTGTGGTTAGGTCAGTTCCAGTGTGTTTGGCGCTAGCATTTCAGGTATGTCCTGCCAAAACGAATGCAAAGTAATTAGCAGCAGGCAATGCTTTTGCTTTGCTCACCAGAAGTAGTCTTTTAACCTAAGCAGAATCGAGTTTTCATGTGAATCTTGGTTGTGAAAAATCTCTCCTTTCTGAGGATTACTAACCAAGCCAGGTAACTGCTAGGTGGTCTTGAGATCTTTTCTCTGATATTGATGGACCCATGTTAGACCGAACTGGTGACAGCAACTGGAATAGGCACATAAGGAAGAGGGTTGGGTGGGCCTCATGTATCTGCCAGGCAGAGGATAGCTAAAAAAGAGCTCCTTCTGGTTTCTCTCTGTCTCCACTGCCCTTCCACAGTCTAAGCCATGGTCAGCTCTCGTCTGACCATTGCAGAAACCTCCTAACTATTCCTTTTGCTTCCACTCCCAACCTGCTCCAATTTAGCAAGCCAAGGTGAGCTGCTGCTTTTTTTTTTTTTTGCCTAATATTTATCTGTTTAGCTGTGCTAGGTCTTAGTTGCAGCATGTGGGATCTTCCATCTTCGTTGTGGTATGCAGAATCTTTAGTTGTGGCATTCGAACTCTTAATTGCCGCATGTGGGATCTAGTCCCCTGACCAGAGATCAAACCTGAACCCCCTGCATAGGGAGCATGGAGTCTTAGCCACTGGGCCACCAGGGAATTCCCTAGGTGAGCTTCTTAAACAAAAGCCAATCTGGACAATTTACTCCTCTGGTTGAAAACTTTCAAAGGTTTACAGTTCCACTTGGCATAATTCCAAAACTCTACCCCAGTTGACTGGTCCTACAGGTCCCTGGTCTCATGTCTGTTGCTCTCACCTCCTTCCTGTGCCCTGGTGGGGCTGGACTTCTGTCAAGTCCCTGCACCCAGAGTTCTCACCCCTTCACAGAACTTCTCACACCTTCTCACCTCTGCACTCTCTGCTTCCCTCACTTTGTCAGTTTCACCTCTACAAATCCATCAAGTCTCATTTCAAAGTTGGTTCCTCAGAAAGTCTTCTCTGACTGTAAAATAAATGTCAGTCCTTATAGGGGAAGTGGCCAAGATGGCAGAGCAGGAAGGCCCAGAATTATTCTTCTCCCACAGGCATGTCAACATGACAACTGTTTACAGAGCAACTGCCTATGAGGACAATCTGAAGACTAGCAGAGAATATTTTCCACAACTAAGGATATGAAGAAGGAATTGCGACAAGATGGGTAGGAGGGTAAAGACGTCGTATAGTCAGGACCCACACCCCAGGAGTAGGTGACCCCCAAATGGAAGTAGGTGACCCCCAAATGACCCCCAAGTGATAATCGCTATCACAGAGGTCATCCCCAAGCAGCAGAGGGTCTAAGCTCCAAATTGGGCTCCCAGGGTTCTGAAAAAGAAACTTAGACCTCAGGATGTCTGGCTTTGAAAACCAGCAGGGCTTACATTGAGGAGAGCTACAGGAAATAGACAGCCTGCTCTTAAAGAGTGTGTGCAGAATCTCATGTGCTTTGAGTCCCAGCAAAGAGGCAGTAGTGTCAAAGGAACCTGGATCAGACCCACTTTCTGAACTTAGCGAGCCTCCTAAGAGGCAGGAGGAAACTGGAAATGGAAACATTAGCAGCAGGCATTTTTGGAAGCCCGTTCTGCCATGGTGACACTGGGAAGCCCCATTTTGGAATCCACCTTGGTGGCTCAGTAGTAAAGAATCCATGTGCCAATGCAGAAGACATGAAAAACATAGGTTCGATCCCTGGGTCAAGAAGATCCCCTGGAGTAGGAAGTGGCAACCCACTCCAGTATTCTTGCCTGGAAAATCCTGAGGATAGAAGAGCTTGGCAGACTATCCAAGGGGTCACACAGAGTTGGACATGACTGATACGACTTGGCACATATTCTCGTCTATTAGTGCCAGTGGCTTACTTTATCACCAGTACTGTGCCTCGAGTCATGAAGGGTCTGGGTCCACCCACCAGTAGATTGGCAGCAGCTGCCACACCTCCCTAGGCCACACAGCCAACCATATGAAAAGCTTATGCCACTTACAGCAGGCCTGTGCTTATCACGCAAGGCAAGGCCTGGCAGCCAACTAGAACCTAGGGACCAGGCATGCCTACCAGAATATGCACAATATGCAGGTTTCTCAAAGAAATACCATATGATCCAGCAATTTCATTTCTGAGTATTTGCCTAAAAAGAAGCCAAAGCACTAATTAGAAAAGATATATTCATCTCAGTGTTCATTGCAACATTACTTACAATAGCCAAGATATGAAAGGAATACAAGTCTTTATCAACAGATTAATGGATTAAGAAGATGTGGTGTATATACACAATGGAACATTATTCAGCCGCAAGCAATGAAATCTTCCCATTTGTAACAACATGGATGGATCTACAAGGTATTAGCTAAATAAGTCAGACAGAGAAAGGCAAATACCATAGATCCCACCTGTATGTGAAATCAAAAACAAAACAAAGCAAATAAAACAAATGAAAACAGACATGAAATAAGTAGGTGGTTTCTAGAGTGGAGAAGGCAATGGCACCCCACTCTAGTACTCTTGCCTGGAAAATCCCAAGGATGGAGGAGCCTGGTGGGCTGCAGTCCATGGTGTTGCTGAGAGTCGGACACGACTGAGCGAGTTCACTCTCACTTTTCACTTTCATGTACTGGAGAGGGCAATGGCAACCCACTCCAGTGTTCTTGCCTGGAGAATCCCAGGGATGGCGGAGCCTGGTGGGCTGCTGTCTATGGGGTTGCACAGAGTCGGACACGACTGAAGCAACTTAGCAGCAGCAGAGGGGCAGGGGATGAGTGTGGGTGAAACAGGAGGAAGGGATCCAAAGATACATACCTTCAGTAACAAATTAAGTCATGGGATGCAATATGCAGCAGAAGGAATATGGTCAACAATGAAGTAATAAGTTTGTATGGAGCCAGATGTTTACTAGACTTCCCTGGTGATCATTCATCATCTATGTAAATGTCAGATCACTATGGAGTACACCTAAAACACACAATATTGTGTATCAACTATATAGATCAATGAAAAAAATATTCTCATGCTGTTTCTTATATTTTCCTTTCATAGAACTTAAGCCTGAGGCTGTTAGTGTGTATTTTATATATGTCATTATATCTATATCTGTCTTTCTTCCCACTGATTTATAAACTCAGTTAAGCAGGGATCAAGTCTGTTTTATATTCTTAGCACTTAACAGTGCCTGACACATAAGAATTACTATTTATTGAATGAATAAAAAATTGGTTTCTTCCATAATTGAAAAAGACACATGTACCCCAATGTTCATTGAATGCTATTTACAATCACCTGGACACGGAGGCAAGCCTAGATGAATGGATAAATAAGTTATGGTACATATATACAATGGAACGTTATTAAGCCTTAAAAAAGGTACACATTTGAGTCAGTTCTTATGAGGCGGATGAACCTAGAGCTTATTATACAGAATGAAGTAAGCCAGAAAGAGAAAGTCAAATATCGTCTATTAATTCATATATATAGGATCTAGAAAGATGGTACTGATGAACCTATTTGCAAGGCAGCAATTGAGATGTAGATAAAGAGAATAGACAGCGGGGGAAGGAGAAGATGGGATAAATTGAGACATTGAGTAGCATTGAAACATACATTACCATATGTAAAATAGTCAGTGGGAATTTACTGTATGATGCAGGGAGCTCAGACCTGGTGCTCTGTGACATCCTGGAGGGGTGGAATGGGGTGGGGGAGATGGGAGGGAGGTTCATGTGGTAGGGAACATGTGTATACCTATTGCTGATTCATGTTGATGTATTGCAGAAACCAACACAACATTGTAAAGCAATTATCCGCCAATTAAAAATAAATTTAAAAAAATTGGTTTCTTGTGCCATTGTCAAGTTGACTTGCTTTCATGTTAAAAACCACTATATAGGATGCCTGGTTTCAACCCTCACATCAGTGGGCACAGCCTTGCCTGATTCTTGTATTAACTGGCTTCACCATGTTGGTCTTGGTGGGCATACTGCCCATACCAGCCCTGTTGGCATCTGCTCCCTCTCCTGATCCAAGCTGAACCCTTGGAACCTGACATAATACCACTTGATCAAAATATGTTTCTTGATTGTTCCAACCTCTTTGGCAGTGTTTTGAGCCCTTGCTCAAAGCTTGTTTTCAAAATCCTTATATTTTTAAGTTGCAGCCTCTTGACAGATCTCCCTGAGGAGTATTTGTAATTCTATAGCACCATGAGAGTCAACCTAAGCCTCACTCAACTTCTTATCTTGGCTTATGTGAGCAGGAAGTCCTAGTACAAATATTTATAAAGAAATCTCCATTGAAAACATTCTGGTTGTTGCAATTTACAGGAAGTCAAGCTTTTGGGATTCCTCAAAGTCATAAAGCTTAAGATTGTAAATGATACACTTTGGGGATGAAATTATAAATAGAAGTGTGAGGCATATGCATTGGTCATTGAAGAAGGCCTTCTTATCTCTCCTTGCTATTCTCTGGAACACTGCATTCAGTTGGATATCTTTCCCTTTAGCCTTTCACTTCTCTTTTCTCAGCTATTTGTAAAGCCTCCTCAGACAATCACTTTACCTTCTCGCAATTCTTTTTCTTTGGGATGGTTTTGATCACTGCCTCCTGTACAATGTTATGAACCTCTATCTATAGTTCTTCAGGCACTCTATCTACCAGATCTAATCCCTTGAATCTATTTGTTACCTCCACTGTATAATCATGAGGGATTTGATTTAGGTCATACTTGAATCGCCTAGTGGTTTTCCCTTCTTTCTTCGATTTAAGCCTGAATTTTGCAATAAGGAGCTGATGATCAGAGCCACAGTCAGCTCCAGGTCTTATTTTTACTGACTGTATACAGCTTCTCCATGTTTGACTGCAAAGAATATAATCAATCTGATTTTGGTGTTGACTATTTAGTGATGTCCATGTAGTTTTCTCTTGTGTTGTTGGAAAAGAATGTTTTCTATGATTAGTGTGCTCTCTTGACAAACCTCTGTTATATTCCAATTAGGCATTCATCTAACATTCCTCTTACCCCTACCCCTTGCTAGGAGTCAAAGAAGTTCTTTTTTCGGAGTTCTCATTCCAAATTTTGTGAAAATTTAAATTGTCTTACCCTTGACTCTCTGCACTTCTCACTTGAATCTGACCCTCTGCAAGAGCCTGGCTCCATTTATTTATTCCTGAGGTATCTTGAAAATATTGCAGTATGTTTAATACCTACACCACCAGATATACTGCTTTTGTGGCAAAGAATTCATCTTAATTTATCGTGAGGGAAAGGGCAATGACACAGCACGTTCAAGAATGCTACTTCAATCCCCTTTTCATTTTTTTGAACAAAACAGTCCTCAGCCTCTCATTAGTAAATGTTATGTGCCTGTTAGGAAAAAGCTTCCTGACTCTAATTTATCTGGTGGCATTTTCTATCACAGTAAACAAAATATTAGTGAAAGGTTGAGCCTGCTTCTGCCTTTCCCTTTGCCAATTTATAAAATAAACATTTACTGATTTGGTCATTTAGAGTTTAAACTATTGAACTGAAGACAGATGTTCTTTGAACAAAGATTGAAAGGAGGAGACTGATCAGAAATTCTCACAAGGCTGGAACTTAAAACATTGATAATTACAGCTTCTCTTATCTGTCACCAGAGCCTGTGGGTAGAAAATATGGCTCTAGATTTTCTGAAGATGTTACGGTGTACACTGGCTAATGGGCTTTGCAAACCTTTTTCTTATATGTTCTTCCACGGAATTAAAAGGAAAATCATTTCTGAGTTTAGCTTTGTAAACTGAACTTTGTCCAAACAGTCTCTCAAACTGATGTATAACTGAATATATAAGTTCCTGTTCATTTTGGGGAGTCAGCAAGCCCTATGAAAACAAACCAACTCAAACAATATCAGTACCACCCCAAAAGATATGACAATGAAACAAAATTCTTCTTTTTAAAAAAAATTGCATGGAAAAGGAAATGTGATTTTTTGGGGGAAATAATGGTGCAGCAGATGGGATTGTTTTTTTCTCTGGTCAACCTCTGATGGCATTGAGAATATAAATGGAAGTATAGGATGGATGTGTGGCAGTTTTCTTCAGGCATGAGAGTCGTACTAAGAACCATTTGTGATTGGAAAGGTGGACTGCACACAGTGTGACCGAAGACATGGCTTTGTGCTTTACCCTCACCGGCTACCAAAGACAAAAGTCCAATATCAGCACAACACAAAAATACTCTTGGTGCCTAATATTACACCATAAAGATCCATTACTTTGGGAAAATCAAAATTTTTGGTAGCCATCTTGGTTTAAAATGTTTTCCCTAAAAAGTCACAAATAAGATATGTAGAGGTTGGGGATGGAGATGAAGATATGGAGAAAAAGAGAGGCTAGCCTATAATCATATTAGCTGTGTTTGGGATAGGCAGGGTCAGAAAGAACAAAAATGGACCATACTAGTGAGTAGCATTCCCTAGCGGTGAGTTGGGGGACAAGAATACACCAATCACAAGGCAACCTTCTCCCTGGTTTAATCAAAACCAAGGTCAGCTGTGGCTTTGCTTGTAACTCATCTGGTAAATAATCCTCCTGCAATGCACGAGACCCTGGTTTGGTTCCTGGGTCAGGAAGTTCCACTGGAGAAGGTATAGGCTACCGACTCTGGTATTCTTGGGCTTCCCTGGTGGCTGAGACAGTAAAGAATCTGCCTGCAATGAGGGAGAACTGGGTTCGATCCCTGGATTAGGAAGATCCTCTGGAGAGGGGAATGGCTACCCACTCCAGTATTCTGGCCTGGAGAATCCCGTTGACAGAGGAACCTGGCGGGCTACAGTCCATGGGGTCGCAAAGAGTCAGACACAACGAATGACTTTCACAAGACCATCTGTCTGGGTGGGACAGAAATTTACTTAGTGAAATAGTACTTTCCACTGAAGCCAAGGAGTTCTTAGGGACATTTTCTGACTTTCTGTCCAACACCTCCAGAGCAGTCTAAGAGGCACAGTGGGAAGAGAGTGGTGCAGTTAGATAATAGACCACAAAAGGCTTAATGCCTGCATGCAGCACTGTCTGAACTAGCCAGAGAGAGAGAGAAAGGACAATTTGGAAAGAAAAGGTTCATCCCAGGAACTAAGACAAAAGGGCAAGTTATAGTGAGTTCTTCCCTTCTCCCTGCTCTTCCTCCTTTTACTCCTATGAATGTTTACAGAAAATTACAGTTCTGCTCTGTATTTTGAGAGAGAATATAAATCTACTGCCTCCCAACATGTCACAGCCACCATTTGCCACTGCCAACCACCTATGGATTTCCTATAAGCAGGGTTCATTCATTGTGAAAATTAGATAATTGAAACAATCTATCTGCTTCAGGCTGCTGGCTTCAGGGGTGACGCTTGCCTGTTGCTATGACAAGTAATTTTCAGAGTGAAATTTTAGGCACAATAACTCACTGAACAATACCCTGTTGCCCTGTTCTGTTTATCAGGAAGGCAAGACCTTTTTAAGGATAAAATTATTTATTTGCTTATATTTATTGGCCACTGGATATGATAAAGCAACATCCTGCCAATTAGTATTCTAGCCAGTCCTGTTTTTCTGCCTTATGATCATCTTCCATGCTGAAAAGGAAGATTTGATAAAAGAGTAAAATTCTGTTGACGGTGGTCCTCTGGGATTCCTCAGTCATATCTTCTAGACGGTGAGATATTGATTATAGTACAGATCCTGATGGGATGAAATCAGAGGAACTGAGAAATCCATAGTTCATGTTGCTTCACAAATATGCATGTGGCATCTTTATCCAGGGATTAATTATAATTTTGTATATTCTAGTCATAAAGAAACATCTTTTAAAAAAACAAGTATACTTGATTTACGATGTTGTGTTAGCCATGCTGTACAGCAAAGTGATTCAGCTATATATATATATATATACACATATATACATTATTTTTAAAATATTCTTTCCACTATGGTTTATCATAGGATATTGAACCTGGTTCCCTGTGCTGTACAGTAGGACCTTGTCTGTCCACTGTTTATCTACCAGTTTGCATCTGCTAGCCCCAGCCTCTTGCACTCCATCCCTCTCGCAAGCCCCTCTTCCTTGGCAACCACAAGTCTGTTTTCTGTGTCTGTGTGTCTGTTTCTGATTCACAGGTATGTTCATTTGTGTCATATTTCAGATTCCACATAGAAGTGATATCAAATGGTATTTGTATTTTCAGAAGAGAGAGTCTTCAAAGGAGCATAACACCGGCATGGAACATTTTCTCTGTGGTTTTATAGGATTAAAAGCAGTCAGCAAAGTCAAAAAGGTCAAAAGAGGGCATAAGCTCTGAGAGAGCTGGGACTTCTGCTGGTTTTGATCTCTGCCTTGTCCTCATTGCCTGGAAGGGTTCAAGGTCCAGCAGGTGCACATGTAGATATTTTCTGAACAGGTAAGTGAATGAATTGCTTTTCCCCACTTCACTTCAGACACATTACATTCTAATGTGCCTCCCCCTTTAACTTTGCATCAAAACCTGCTCTTACAAATCTATCCCCGTTTAAATGCAAGTCCTTACAACCTACTCCATGAAAAGAGCACTATAGATCCACATGAGTTGGAGAAATTTTGTGTGGTCGATTCTGCTATTGGTGATTGAAAATATTCTTGGGAATACCAGAGGCACCTTCTCCTGTAGCTAAAAAATTTGAATAACTTTGACTTAAATTTTCCTAAACTTTATTCTTTCATTTCATTTGGCATATATTAACTGCGTATCTGTTATTTGCTAGGAAATGATCTAGACATAGGAAGCAACTATAGAATTTACATTTTGGTGGGCAAGGCACAAATTAATGAAGTATTTTGTCTAACCAAATGGTGGTAAGTGCAATGAAGAAAAAGAAAAATAAGGCAAGAGCGGTAGGGAGGACTGTGACGGGGGGTTACAATTTTAAGTTGAGTGGTTATCACTGAGGAGAGGTTAGAGCAAAGACCTGAAACAGGTGAAGAGGTGAGACACTGTGGGGAAAGGTTTTCCAAGTAGTGGAAGCAGCAAGTGTGAAGGTCCTGAGGATATCTGCATGTCTGGAATGCGTGAGGAAACGCGAGGGCCAGGGCTGCTGGGTGAATCTAGGGTGGGAAGAGCAGTAAGAGGAAGGGTCATGGGGGTGAAAGGCGTGGGGGTGAGGGTCAGGTTATGTAGATCATGCGTGTGTGCTAAGTTGCTTAGTTGTGCCATGGGATTCTCTAGGCGAGAATACTGGGATGGGTTGCCATGCCTTCCTCCAGGGGATCTTGCCAACCCAGGGATTGAACCCACGTCTCTTATTTTCCCTGCCTTGGAAGGTAGGTTCTTTATCACTACTGCCTCCTGAGAAGCCTTATGTAGAGCATGTCTAACTACAAAAGTGCTTTACTGTTTTTTAAATACCGTCTCTGTGTCTCCTCACACACAGTTAAACACAACCACACACACAACTTTAAGAAAAGAAAAAGGAAAAAAAAATCAAGACTTGTTTCCTCATGAGTAAAATGAGGAAAATAATAGTGCCCTCATTTAAAAATAAGATACACCTTTTATAGAATTGTGGGTATTTAATTAATGTTCAATAAATGTTAAATCTCTGCCTTCTTTCCCCAAAACCATGTTGTCTGCCCACTCTACTGTCACTTATAGTAATAAGTAGTGAGCATGAAGTGCAGAATCCAAGGGACAGAGCAAGCACTGAAACTGAATAGATTAAAACTCAAACCTCAGTGAATTCAATACAGCAGATTTCACTAATGAAGTAGATGAGAGAAATGCAGAGATTCCATATGAGAGGATGAAGAAAATAGACTGGGAAACAGGGATAAGGATTCTGGGCTGTAAACGTAGATGATGGGTGCAAACAGTGAGAAAGGCACTGGTATCTACCAGAGGGGTTTCTTGGAAGAGTGAATACTGGATGGTTTCTGGGGGGTAAATGGGAGGATGAACGGGCCTTTCTGACAACCCACGTTAAAGACTAACAGACATCCTGGGTTGGACACATGGAAGTGTATAGATTCTAATAAAAGATTGGCCAATCACTGAGAGTTTCTATTTCCCTACATCATAACCAAGCACATGACATTATCACAGCTTGTTTATCTAATGAGTAGAAATATTTTCCACTGATGTTTACTCTGTGTTTCCCCAATTAGACTGTCATTGAACTTCTTGTCATATGTTTGTTGGAAATTAAGGTTAAATTCTTTTAATTCACTGACATTCATTGAGATTACTTATATTCATGTAATGTGTTCATTTATTTCCATGTTGCCTTACTAATGGTTATGAATATTGTTGCCAGCTTTTGGTATTACTAGCACTGTTTCAATGAATAATCTCCTACCCATGTCATACTTATTTAGGTTTGTTTATTGGATAAATTCCCACAAGTAAATCACTGAATCAAAAGTATATGTATTTATAATAATTAGTGGGAGATATATTTAAATCGTTTAATCATTGTATAATATAATACAAGAACATATTGAAAGAAAGAAAGTGAAAGTGTTAGTCGCTCAGTCATGTCTGACTCTTTGTGACCCCATGGACTGTAGCCTGCCAGGTTCCTCTGTCCATGGAACTCTCCAGGCAAGAATACTGGAGTGGGTAGCCATTCCCCTCTCCAGGGGATCTTCCTGACCCAGAAAAGAACATATAATAATCTTTGAAAAGATCAAGGGAGTAAATTACAAAAAGTAAGTCTTTAATCAGCTTCTTCCCTCTAACCACCCAGTTCCTTTTCCTGGAGGCAAATATTGCTACCGGCTTACAAAGAATCCTTCAGAAATATTCCATGTATATATAAGCAACTCTGAATAGGAACATTCCTTTTTAGGCAGATCTGTGCTTTCTTTTACATTGAAGTTTGTAGAAAAGAGATAGCTCTTGCCAGGACATTGATTAAAACAAAGACAACAGGCTTTGATGTAAGCGTTCTGATTGGAACATATTTCTTTATTGTCTTGTCATTTAGTCTTAGCCATACACTGTCACCATGATGGATGCCACCAATAAAAGTGATCGTTCCTTTAATTTTAGTATGCTTAACACTTCACTCTGGAGGAAAAACTGGCTGTAAATATGGGGCCCTGCACTGTTCCTGGCCACAAATTTTGGAACTTGCTTCCATCTGGATTGATTACTCTCTACAGCTGGCGCATAGCAGTTACACTGGGATCCCTCTTCCCCCTCATCCTCCTGGTTCTCCTTGCTTCTCTCTTGTGTTGCTTTATTTCTTTTGTCCCATAAAGTATTCTTTCCTAATTTATTTCTTCATTTTGGGGAAAAATATCTCCTCATAACTTTCAATGAAGGATATGTGTGGGAGGCTAATAGCTTAAGAACTGATTGATTTGAAAATATTTTCAGTGTATTCTTACTCATAACAGGTATTGCCTGGGTACTGAATTCTGTGTTGGAAGTTGTTTTTCTTCAGAACTCTGAAGGCATTTGGTACAGATTTCAGTGTTGCTTTTCAGAAATCTGAAAACTCATTTCTTCTAACTGGGTGAGTTAAATATCTTCTAACATGTTGAAATGGTAATGAGTAAACAGCTTTTTTGAATTTCTGCCTCTGTATTTGACATGAGTGTATGACAACCCTGTTCACACCCAGAGTCTGGACATTTAGAAAGAGCCCAAGCTTAGGATTCCCACCACAAACTCTGCCATTGCTTTCCTCAGGGTATCTTTTAAAATAATCACTTATAGTTGAGCCAATAAAAAGTGACCTGTCAGTCTCTCAATTAATCCCCCCATTCACTCCCACCATGGCCATACCTCTATTCTCTATGTCTGCATCTCTATTCCTGCCTTGCAAATAGGTTCATCTGTACATTTTTCTAGATTCCACATATATGTGTTAATATACGATATTTGTTTTTCTCTTTCTGACTTACTTCACTCTGTATGACAGACTCTAGGTCCAGGTTCTAGAAATGACCCAATTTAATTCCTTTTTATGGCCAAGTAATGTTCCATTATATATATGTACCACATCTTCTTTATCCACCCTGTTGATGGACATTTAGTTTGCCTCCATGCCCTGGCTACTATATGTAAAATATATAGCTAGTGGGAACCTGCTGTATAGCACAGGGAGCTCAGCTCGGTGCTCTGTGATGACTTAGAGGGGTGGGATGGAGGCATGCGAGGGAAGTCCAAGAGGGAGGGGATGTATATACACATATAGCTGATCCAGTTCATTGTGCAGCAGAAACTAACACAATATTGTAAAGCAACTGTACCCCAACTAAAAGAAAAAGACTCCTGACCCAACCACCTTATAAATAATAGGTGCTTAGCACCCTGCATCTCCTGCTTTCTCATGAGCTGAGAAGGGATTCCCCTTCCCCCAGCTCATTGTGTCCCCCCCCTCCTCTTTGTGAAATCTATAACTAATAAATCTTTGACTTAGGTCATTTGTGTGAGTGTTCTATGTCTTCAATCAACACAACTCCTGAGTTTTCACTTCTCTGAGGTAGGAGCTCAGAGGCCAAGGTAGCTACCTGCTGACCAATGTGGGTGGCTTGTACCTCCTCATTCAGCAGGTTATAATCTAAATATTCTTAATACACCATCAACTGGTCCTCCACACACCAACGAAGTGAATTTTTACAGTGTTATGCCTTGGTCTATTACTGTGCATTTTGCTGGATTCTTGCAGGAATTTTCAACGTGGAAACTGTTCTGTAGTTTTGAGAAGTTTTCATGCCCTGGTTTAACCTGATTCTTCCTTTCCGTTTCCTCTCTTTTCTCTTCCAGAAACTCTTTTAATTTCAAGTTGTTCTTCTAGGTTAAGTCTTCAGTTTTCTTATCTTTACTTTAAATTTTTCATCTGTTTGTGCTCTATTTCCTAAAGATTTCTTCAAGTATATATTTTATCTTTTACTAAAATTTTTTTTGAATTTTATTTTATTTTAAACTTTACAAATTGTATTAGTTTTGCCAAATATAAAAATGAATCTGCCACAGGTATACATGTGTTCCCTATCCTGAACCCTCCTCCCTCCTCCCTCCCCATACCATCCCTCTGGGTCGTCCCAGTGTACTAGCCCCAAGCCTCCAGTATCGTGCATCGAACCTGGACTGGCAACTCGTTTCATACATGATATTATACATGTTTCAATGCCATTCTCCCAAGTCTTCCCACCCTCTCCCTCTGCAACTGAGTCCATAAGACTGTTCTATACATCAGTGTCTCTTTTGCTGTCTTGTACACAGGGTTATTGTTAGCATCTTTCTAAATTCCATAACATGCTTTTGATTTATGTGCGCTGAGTTGCTTCAGTTGTGTCCACCCTTTGCGACCTATGAACTCACCAGGCTCCTCTGTCCATAGGATTCTCCAGGCAAGAATACTGGAGTGGGTTTCCATGCCCTCCTCCAGGGGAATTTCCTAACACTGGGATCTAATTGGAGTCTCCTGAGGCTCTTGTATTGCAGATGGACTCTTTACCACTGGGCCACTGGGGAAGCCCTTTAATATATGAGTTGCTTTAATTTATTCTATGGATTTTCTTTCTTAGAATATCCTGTTCTTAATTCATTGATGGAATATTTACTAATATTACTCCTTGACATTTTAAAAATATCATTTTAAGTTTTTTTTTTTTATTTCAACAAGTTTCTTCTCCATCCCCTTTAATTCCTTTATTATCTTTTAATTGTGTTGTTTTTATTTTTTATATTAGAGTCTTTCTTTAGGTTTCAAACAATCCAGATTTGACTGCTCATGACTAACGATTAGGGCCTAGAAATCTATCGGAAGCTCTGAGAGTGTTGTTAAGCTCCTCTTGGAGCTTCATTATAAGGCAATACTGATCAGCTTCAGTAATGCTGAAGAAGCTGAAGTTGAACAGTTCTATGAAGACCTACAAGACCTTTTAGAACTAACACCCAAAAAAGATGTCCTTTTCATTATAGGCACTGCTGCCGCTAAGTCACTACAGTCGTGTCTGACTCTGTGTGACCCCATAGACGGAAGCCCACCAGGCTCCCCCGTCCCTGGGATTCTCCAGGCAAGAACACTGGAGTGGGTTGCCATTTCCTTCTCCAATGCATGAAAGTGAAAAGTGAAAGGGAAGTCGCTCAGTCGTGTCCGAATCATAGTGACCCCATAGACTGCAGCCTACCAGTCTCCTCTGTCCATGGGATTTTCCAGGCAAGAGTACTGGAGTGGGGTGCCATTGCCTTCTCCGCATTATAGGGGACTGGAATGCAAAACTAGAAAGTCAAGAAATACCTGGAGTAATAGGCAAATTTGGTCTTGGGGTACAGAATGAAGCAGGGCAAAGGCTAATAGAGTTTTGCCAAAAGAACACTCTGGTCATAGGAAACACCCTCTTCCAACAAGATAAGAGAAGACTCTACACATGGACATCACCAGATAGCCAACACTGAATCAGATTGATTATATCTTTTGCTGCCAAAGATGGAGAAGGTCTATAAAGATAGCAAAAACAAGACTGGGAGCTGACTGTGGCTCAGGTCGTGAACTCTTTATTGCCAAATTCAGACTTAAACTGAAGAAAGTAGGGAAAACCACTAGACCATTCAGTATGACCTAAATCATATCCCTTATGACTATACAGTGGAAATGAGAAACAGATTTAAGGGACTAGATCTGATAGACAGAGTGCCTGATGAACTATGGAAGAAAGTTCATGACATAGTATAGGAGACAGGGATCAAGACCGTCTCCAATAAAAAGAAATGCAAAAAAGCAAAATGGCTGTCTGAGGAGGCCTTACAAATAGCTGTGAAAAGAAGGGAAGTGAAAAGCAAAGGAGAAAAGTAAAGATATATCCATTTGAATGCAGAGTTCCAAAGAATAGCAAGGAGAGATAAGAAAGCCTTCCTCAATGATCATTGCAAAGAAATAGAGGAAAACAATAGAATGGGAAAGACTAGAGATCTCTTCAAGAAAATTAGAGATACCAAGGGGACATTTCATGCAAAGATGAGCTCAATAAAGGACACAAATGGTATGGACCTAACAGAAACAGAAGGTATTAAGAGGATGTGGCAAGAATACACAGAAGAACTATACAAAAAAGATCTTTACGACCAAGATAATCATGATGGTGTGATCAGTCACCTAGAGCCAGACATCCTGGAATGTGAAGTCAAGCAGACCTTTGGAAGCATCACTATGAACAAAGCTAGTGGAGGTGATGGAATGCCAGTTGAGCTACTTCACATCCTAAAAGATGATGCTGTGAAAGTGCTGCACTCAATATGCCAGCAAATATGGAAAACTCAACAGTTGCCACAGGACTGGAAAAGGTCAGTGTTCATTCCAATCCCAAAGAAAGGCAATGCCAAAGAATGCTCAAACTATCGCACAATTGCAGTCATCTCATACACTAGCAAAGTAATGCTCAAAATTTTCCAAGCCAGGCTTCAACAATACATGAACCGTGAACTTCCTGATGTTCAAGCTGGTTTTAGAAAAGGCAGAGGAACCAGAGATCAAATTGCCAACATCTGCTGGGTAATCACAAAAGCAAGAGAGTTCCAGAAAAACATCTATTTCTGCTTTATTGACTATGCCAAAGCCTTTGTGTGGATCACCACGAACTGTGGAAAATTCTTTAAGAGATGGGAATACCAGACTACCTGATGTACCTTCTTGAGAAACCTATATGCAGGTCAGGAAGCAACAGTTAGAACTGGACAGGGAACTACAGACTGGTTCCAAATAGGAAAAGGAGTATATCAAGACTGTATATTTTCACCCTGCTTATTTAACTTATATACAGAGTACATCATGAGAAACGCTGGACTGGATGAAGCACAATCTGGAATCAAGATTGCAAGGAGAAATATTAATAACCTCAGATATGACATCACTCTTATGGCAGAAAGCGAAGAAGAACTAAAGAGCCTTTTGATGAAAGTGAAAGAGGAGAGTAAAAAAGTTGGCTTAAAACTCTGCATTCAGAAAACTAAGATCATGGCATCCAGCCCCATCACTTCATGGCAAATAGATGAGGAGACAGTGGAAACAGTGACAGACTTTATTTTTGGGGGCTCCAAAATCACTGCAGACAGTGCCTACAGCCATGAAATTAAAAGACACTTACTCCTTGAAAGGAAAGTTATGACCAACCTAGACAGCATATTAAAAAGCAGAGACATTACTTTGCCAACAAATGTCCATCTAGTCAAAGCTATGGTTTTTCCAGTGGTCATGTATGGATGTGAGAGTTGGACTATAAAGAAAGTTGAACACTGAAGAATTGATGCCTTTGAACTGTGGTGTTGGAAAAGACTCTTGAGAGTCCCTTGGACTGCAAGGAGATCCAACCAGTCCATCCTAAAGGAGATCAGTCCTGGGTGTTCATTGGACGGACTGATGTTGAAGCTGAAACTCCAATACTTTGGCCACCTGAGGAGAAGGTCTGACTCATTTGAAAAGACCCTGATGCTGGGAAAGATTGAAGGCAGGAGGAGAAGGGGACAACAGAGGATGGGATGGTTGGATGGCATCACCGACTTGACAGGGAGGCCTGGCATGCTGTGGTTCATGGGGTCGTGATAGTCGGACATGACTGAGCGACTGAACTGAACTGAACTGCTGGGCTTTTTGCAAGAGAATCCCCAAAGTTTGGTCCATTTATTAATTTGTTTTTTGGTGACTGTGGTTCTGGTTATTCTTCAGAGAAGAATCTTCTGATTTCTGCCTAGGGGATAGATGGCTGGCTGTTGCTTTTCAGCAGTAAGATGAGGCCCAAGTTGGGCAATTTCAGTACTGAGCATTCAGCATGTATGCATTTCTTTCATCCCCATGCTTTCCACGGATAATCTCTGTGATAGGCTGACAGGATAATAACTCAGGCAGGGTTTCTATGCTGAAGTTGAGGAGAATGTCTTAGAAAATCTGTTTGCTCTTATGGCCTTTAACTGATTGGATGAAGTCCATGCATAGGAACAGCAATATGTTTATTCACAGTCTACTGATTTAAATATTGATCATATCTATAATATCTTCATAGCAGCATCTAGATGGGTCTTGTTGTTTAGTTGCTCAGTTGTGTCTAACTTTGCAAGCCCATGGACTGCAGCATGCCAGGCTTTCCTGTCCTTTACTATCTCCCAGAGTTTGCCCAAACTCATGTCCATTGAGTTGGTGATGCCATCCAACCATCTTGTCCTCTGTCATCCCCTTCTCCTCCTGCCTTCAATCTTTCCTAGCATCAGGATCTTTCCTTTTTTTTTAATTTTAAATTTTATTTTATTTTTAAACTTTACAATATTGTATTAGTTTTGCCCAACACTGAAATGAATCCGCCACAGGTATACCCGTGCTCCCCATCCTGAACCCTCCTCCCTCCTCCCTCCCCATACCCTCCCTCTGGGCCATCCCAGTGCACCAGCCCCAAGCATCCAGCATTGTGCATCGAACCTGGACTGGCAACTCGTCTCATACATGATATTACACATGTTTCAATGCCATTCTCCCAAATCTCCCCAACCTCTCCCTCTCCCACAGAGTCCACAAGACTGATCTATACATCAGTGTCCCTTTTGCTATCTCGTACACAGGGTTATTGTTACCATCTTTCTAAATTCCATATATATGCGTTAGTATACTGTATTGGTGTTTTTCTTTCTGGCTTACTTCACTCTGTATAATAGGTTCCAGTTTCATCCACCTCATTAGAACTGATTCAAATGTATTCTTTTTAATGGCTGAGTAATACTCCATTGTGTATATGTACCACAGCTTTCTTATCCATTCATCTGCTGTAACAGAGGATCTTTTCTAATGAGTGGGTTCTTCGCATCAGGTGGCCAAAGTATTGTCACTTCAGCATCAGTCCTTCCAATTCAGGATTGATTTCCTTTAGGATTGACTAGTTTGATCTCCTTGCAGTCCAAGATATTCTAAAGAGTCTTCTCTAAAAGGATATTTAACTGAAAACCTGGGTACCATAGCTTAGCCAAGTTGACACAAAAATTAGCCAGCACACACTTTTATTCTTTTCATAGTAAAAATAATCTTTAAATTTCTACTTGGTTTGTGGAAGGAGAATCACAACCAGAGTTGGGGATGAGATCTAGAAATATAGGTGATTGTACTTTGAGTTGATTTTATCAAATCTTCCTCATTTTTTTTTGTGCCCTTCTATCTCATTTTCAATTTCATAGATATCTGGTATTACCACTTCCTAGCCCTTTGAGGATTACCTAGTATAAATTAGGTTGATTCCTTACTTTCTTCACTCTAAGCTTAAAATTTTGTTGTCGCCCACCAGGCTCCACCGTCCCTGGGATTCTCCAGGCAAGAACACTGGAGTGGGTTGCCATTTCCTTCTCCAGTGCATGAAAGTGAAAAGTGAAAGTGAAGTTGCTCAGTCATGTCCAACTTTCTCGACCCCATGGACTGCAGCCTACCAGGCTCCTCCATCCATGGGATTTTCCAGGCAAGAGTACTGGAGTGGACTGCCATAGCCTTCTCCGTAGCAGACTTAGCAGGCCCTTTGAGGATTACCTAGTATAAATTAGGTTGATTGCTTACTTTCTTCACTCTAAGCTTAAAATTTTGTTGTCTTTCATCAGTTTGTTTTCCAGATTTCAAAATGTTTTGCTTTTGCGCCTTCTCCTGCCCTCATTGTCTTTGTGGTTCCATATCTTTTTATCCTTTAAATTTACAGAGGTGTTATGGCATGAATATTTGTGTCCCCCACCATTCATATTTTGGAGCCCTAATCCTTAATGTGATGATATTTGGAGGTGGAACTTAGTGAGATAATTAGGTTTTGATGAGGGCATTAGGGTGGGACCTTCATTCTTGCTTTAGTGTCCTTATAAGAAGAGAAAGAGAGACCAGGGCACACAGACTGTCTCCCTGTCTTAGTCCTGTAAGGACACAGCATGAAGGTGGTTGTCTGAATACCAGAAAGAAGGTGCTTACCAGGAACCAAATCTACCAGAATCTGTATATTTGACTTTCTACCCTCCAGAACTGTAAGAAATAAATGTATGTTGTTTAAGCCACGCAGTCTATGGTATTGTGTTACAGCAGCTCAGGTGTTACAGCAGCTCAGGCTGACTGATGCAGATTTTGGTACTGAAAAGCAGGATGCTGCTGTAACAAATAATTAAAAATGTAAAAGTAGCCTTAGAGCTGGATAATGGGCAGTGTCTGGAAGAACTGTGACAGGCAAGATGAAATAGATGGTAAGGGCAATTCTGGTGAAGCCCAGGAGGTAAATGAGAAACATGTTATTGGACAATGGAGAAAAGGAGATCCACCTCATAAATTGGCAAATGACTTTGTTGAGCTGTGTTCTAGGGTTTGTGGAAGGTAAACCTTGTAAGTGAGGAAGTTGGATGTTTTATCTGAGATATCTAAGCAAAGCATTGAAGGACTGGCTTGGTTACTCCTGCTTGTAGTAAAGTCTGAAAGAGAGAAATGAAATTGTTAAATAAAGTGAAATTAGAACTTAGATACTTGGAAAATTCTCAGCTTATTTGTATTGTGAAAATTGAGAAAGCTTGTTCCAAAATGAACACTAAGGGTGGCTGAGCATGGTTTGAAAAAGACGTTATCATGAGTGTGAACCATGGATCTGATCAGTCACCATAGATCTGATTAGCCATATGGATCTAATTAGCCATGGATCTAACCAGCAGAAACAGCGCCAGTACAAATTGAGAGGAGATGAGACAAAATGAAGGAAGGTTGTCAGATTTCTTAGATCCTACAGAGCCAGGCATAGATTTGATTGACCATGAATATGCCCTATTCTCTAAGAGAAGGAACAAATAACCTCAGTGGCAAATCAGACCATCAGGGGGATGCCTCTTTAGTTTCAAATGGGAGACCATTGCTTCAGTTTCAACAAGCTGGACAGTGGTGATCAGAGCTTTGGGGAAGCCATTTCCACTCAGCAGAGCCACAGAAATGAGACCGGGGACTCCAGTGGGTCTGAAAGGCTGATCATTTACCTAAGTAGGATTATTCTCCAGGCTTAAGATCATATGATATTAGTTTTGATAGGTTCTGGACTTACTTGGTAGTCATCACCTCTTTCTTCTTTTCAACTTTTCCCTTTTAGAATGAAAATGTCTGTTCTACATCTGTCCCACCACTGTACTTTGGAAGCAGGTAACTTGTCTGGTTTCACAGGTTCACAGCAAATTTTATCTCAGATGAATTGTACTTTGATTCTTACCCACAATTAATCTAGAAGATATTTAGATGAGACTTTGAACTTTAAAATTGATATGAGTTAAGAAGTTTGGGCTTTGGGGATAGATAATATATTTTGGATGAAAGGATATGAATTTTGGATGGCCAGAAGCAGAATGTTATGGGCTTACTGTGTGTGTGTGTCTCCCATAAATCTGTATGTTGAAGCCCTAATCCTCAATATGATGATATTTGAAGATGGGGCCATTGGGAGATAACTGGGTTTGAATGAGGTCCTTAAGGTGGGGCCTTAGGATGGGATTAGTGTCCTTATAACAATAAGAGAGACCTGAACCTTCCTTCCTCTCCACTGTGTGAGGAGACATTGAGAGCATGGCTGATTAGGCCAGGGAGAGAACTGTCATCAAGAATGAAATCTTGACCTTGGACTTCCCAGCCTCCAGAACTGTGAGAAATAAATTCTTCTGTTAAACTGTCTATAATATTTTGTAAAAGCAGCCCACATTAACTAATATGGAGGGTGTAACCTGGAACTTCCTTGATATGTCCCTATTTGCACAGGAGGAGAAATTGGGTAATATCTAGAGCATAAGATACTATTGAGAAAAGAAAGATAAAATGTAGTTAGAATAGAGGGTTATGGATGGTCTAGGGGAAGCGTGAAGACCAACGGTATCTTTTAGGTCATGGAAAAGAGCAGTAAGGGATCTTTTGTGGAAAATCTCACTTGCCTCAGCATTTGACTTGTTAGCACTCCTAAGTGCTTCTAGGGAATGCTCAAAACGTTTAGAACACTGAGAAAGACAGGATATGTTCTGCTGTGAATGAGCATGTACCAGAGAAGATTCCATTGCCATTTTAAAGAGAGAGCAGATAAATTTAAAATGGGATTGTTTGGTGTAAGCCTTATGGTGGGTAATGAATGGTATGGCATGTGATCTCACAGCTCCTTGTGGCATATATTTAAGTATGGTACTTGCAGATGACCTTTTACAGAGGTAAATTGCATATAAGGGGCTATAAGTGCCACATTTAATAATGCTTCAGAGACATTAGGAAAAAGTAACAGTTATTATTTGGGGATAAGGTCCCATTATTAACGTTCAGGTGCTGCTGAGCAGCAAATCCAGCTTCAACAACAGATGTCTCCTTCTGAAGCTTTAAGAATGGATCTGGGGTGGCAGAACTATACTCAATAAGTTAAGGGTTGGGGAGTAGAAAAAATAACCACGGGGAAAAAAATGAACATAATATAACCACCCCCTCCCCCCAGAAAAAATAACCAAGGAGAGGAAAATGCTTCAAGTATGAAAATCTAAATGGTTCACTCTGGAAAATAATATTGACCCATTATTTTATGGAGAAGAGGCAGTCTTTGAGCAGTAATGGGATATAATGGGATCCTAGCTTTTACCTGAGTTGTCCATTTCCAGTCTTCTCTATCATGCATTCTGACGGTATTTTTTTTTTCTGGGTATTTGTTGTTTGTGTATGTGTGCTTAGTTGCTTCAGTCATGTCTGACTTTTTGCAACCCCATGGTCTGTAGCCACCAGGCTGCTCTGTTCAAGGGATTCTCAAGGCAAGAATACTGGAGTGAATTGCCATGCCCTCCTCCAGGGGTTCTTCCCAACCTGGGGATCAAACTCATGTCTGCCTGCATCTCCTGCATTGTAGGTGGATTCTTTACCCACCTGGGAAGCCCCTCTGCTGTTTAGGTTATCTTATATAGCTGCTAAATTAAAATAACACTCTCATAATATTTAATAGTAGTGAAAGACCCTTCAAATGGCTTTTTATCTACCTGCAGAAAGAAGTGGAAACTCCTTGATCTAGTAATCAAGACTATTTATATGTATAAGGTGGATGTTCCAACATGACTCTTTCCTTCCCTGACTCCTTACTTTCAGGGTATCTTGCTTACAGCAGATTGATGTTCTTTCTGCCTGTTAATATATTGTGCTTATTCATAATTTCCTGCTTTTGTTGTGATATTCTACCCTTCCCCTTGAGTTACTGTAGTTCAGAGATCAGAAAATTTTGTCTGTTAATGGGCAGATAATAAATATTTTCAGCTTTGTGGGCCATATGCTCTCTGTTGAAATACTTAATTCAAGTCTGCTGTTGTTGAATAAAAGCAGCCACAGATGACATGCAAACAAATGGGTATGAGGGGAGGGACCGAGAAAGTGACACAGATGGATCCTGAAATTTCAAATCCAGAAATGACATGCATGTCTCCTGTACATCTGGAGAACGAGAAAATATCGAAATCAAGATAGGTAAGAAAGGTTCAGAACAACCCCATCCCATCCCAGCACTATTTAATCAAGAGAGAAACACTAAATCCCAGCCTCTCCCTGGAGAGTGAAGGGTTTGGGCCACATATACTACTGTTCAAATACTACTGTTCAGTCACTCAGTCATGTATGACTCTTTGTGGCCCCATGGACTGCAACACACCAGGCTTCCCTGTCCTTCGCCATCGCCTGGAGTTTTTTCAAATTCATGTCCATTAAATCATTGATGCCATCCAACCATCTCATCCTTTGTTGCTCCCTTCTATTCCTGCCCTCAATCTTTCCCAGCATCAGGGTCTTTTCAAATGAGTCAGTGCTTCTCATGAGGTGGCCAAAGTATTGGAGTTTCAGCTTCAGCATCAGTCCTTCCAATAAAGGATGGACTGGTTGGATCTCCTTACACTCCAAGGGACTCACAAGAATCATCTCCAATACCATAGTTCAAAAACATCAATTCTTCAATGCTCAGCTTTCTTTACAGTCCAACTCTCACATCCATACATGACTACTGGAAAAACCATAACTTTGACTAGACCGGGACTTTGTTGGCAAAGTAATGTTTCTGCCATTTTAATATGCTGTCTAGGTTGGTCAAACTTTTCTTCAAAGGAGTAAGCGTCTTTTCATTTCATGGCTGCGGTCACCATCTGCAGTGATTTTGGAGCCCCCCAAAATAAAGTCTGTCACTGTTTCCACTGTTTCCCCATCTATTTGCCATGAAGTGATGGGACCTGATGCCACGATCTAAGTTTTCTGAATGTTGAGCTTTAAGCCAAATTTTTCGCTCTCCTCTTTCACTTTCATCAAGAGGCTCTTTAGTTCTCCTTTGTTTTCTGCCATAAGGGTTTTGTCATCTGTGTATCTGAGGTTATTGATACTTCTCCCAGCAATCTTGATTCCAGCTTGTGCTTCAGACCAGCGTTTCTTGTGATGTACTCTGCATACATGTTAAATAAGCAGGGTGACAATGCATACCCTTGACGTAGTCCTTTTCCTATTTGGAACCAGTGTTCTGTTGTTCCATGTCCAGTTCTAACTGTTGCTTCCTGACCTGCATATAGATTTCTCAAGAGGCACATCAGATGATCTGGTATTCCTATCTCTTTCAGAATTTTTCACAGTTTGTTGTGATCCATGTAGTCAAAGGCTTTGGCATAGTTGATAAAGCAGAAGTAGATGTTTTTCTGGAACTCTCTTGCTTTTTCGATGATCCAGCGGATGTTGGCAATTTGATCTATGGTTCCTCTGCCTTTTCTAAAACCAGCTTGAACATCTGGAAGTTCACAGCTCACATACTGTTGAAACCTGGCTTGGAGAATTTTGAATATTACTTTACTAGTGCGTGAGATGAGTGCAGTTGTGCAGTAGTTTGAGCATTCTTTGGCATTGCCTTTCTTTGGGATTGGAATGAAAACTGCCCTTTTCCAGTCCTGTGGCCACTGCTGAGTTTTCCATATTTGCTGGCATATTGAGTGCAGCACTTTCACAGCGTCATCTTTCAAGATTTGAAATAGCTCAACTGGCATTCCATCACCTCCACTAGCTTTCTTCGTAGTGATGCTTCCTAAGGCTCACCTGACTTCACATTCCAGGATGTCTGGCTCTAGGTGACTGATCACACCATCATGATTATCTGGGTCATAAAGATCTTTTTTGTGTAGTTCTTCTATGTATTCTTGACACCTCTTCTTAATATCTTCTGCTTCTGTTAGGTCCATACCATTTGTGTCCTTTATTGAGCTCATCTTTGCATGAAATGTCCCCTTGGTATCTCTAATTTTCTTGAAGAGATCTCTAGTCTTTCCCATTCTATTGTTTTCCTCTATTTCTTTGCACTGATTACTGAGGTAGGCTTCCTTATCTCCTTGCTATTCTTTGGAACTCTGCATTCAAATGAGTATATCTTTCCTTTTCTCCTTTGCTTTTACTTCTCTTCTTTTCCGAGCTATTTGTAAGGTCTCCTCAAACAATCATTTTGCCTTTTTGCATTTCCTTTTCTTAGAGATGGTTTTGATTGCTGCCTCCTGTACAAAGTCATGAATCTCCCTCCATAGCTCTTCAGGCATTCTGTCTATGAGATTTAATCCCTTGATTCTATTTCTCACTTCCACTGTATGATCGTAAGAGATTTAATTTAGGTCATACCTGACTGATCTAGTGGTTTTCCCTACTTTCTTCAATTTAAGTCTGAATTTGACAATAAGGAGTTCATGATCTGAGCCACAGTCCACTCCCAGTCTTGTTTTTACTGACTGTATAGAGCTTCTCCATCTTTGGCTGCAAAGAATATAATCAATCTGTTTTTAGTGTTGACCATCTAGTGATGTTCATATGTAGAGTCTTCTCTTGTGTTGTTGGAAGAGGATGTTTGCTATGACTAGTGTGTTCTCTTGGCAAAACTCTATTAGCCTTTGCCCTGCTTCATTCTGTACTCCAAGGCCAAATTTGCCTGTTACTCCATATGTTTCTTGACTTCCTAGTTTTGCATTCCAGTCCCCTATAATTAAAAGGACATCCTTTTGGGGTGTTAGTTCTAAAAGGTTTTGTAGGTCTTTCATAGAACTGTTCAACTTCAGCTTCTTTCAGCATTACTTGTCAGCACATAGACTTGGATTACCATGATATTGAATGGTTTGCCTTGGAAATGAACAGAGATCATTCTGTTGTTTTTGAGACTGCATTCAAGTACTGCTTTGAACTCTTTTGTTGACTATGATGGCTACTCCATTTCTTCTAAAGGAGTCTGCCCACAGTAGTAGATATAATGATTATCTGAGTTAAATTCACCCATTCCAGTCCATTTTAGTTTGCTGATTCCTAAAATGTAGACTCTCACTCTTGCCATCTCCTATTTGACCACTTTCAATTTGCCTTGATTTATGAACCTAACATTCCAGGTTCCTATGCAATATTGCTTTTTATAGTATCGAACTTTACTTCCATCATCAGTCAGATCCACAACTGGGTGTTGCTTTTGCTTTGGCTCCGTCTCTTCATTCTTTCTGGAGTTATTTCTCCACTGATCTCCAGTAGCATATTGGGCACCTACTGACCTGCTGAGTTCATCTTTCAGTGTCCTATCTTTTTGCCTTTTCATACTATACACGGGGTTCTCAAGGCAAGAACACTGAAGTGGTTTGCCATTCCCTTCTCCACTGGACCACGTTTTATCAGAACTCTCCACCATGACCCATCCGTCTTGGGTGGCCCTATATGTCAGGCTCATTGAGTTAGAGAAGGCTGTGTTCCATGTGATCAGATTGGTTCAGTTCAGTTCAGTTCAGTTGCTCAGTCGTCTCCACCTCTTTGTGACCCCATGGACTGCAGCACGCCAGGCCTCCCTGTCCATCACCAATTCCCAGAGTTTGCTCAAACTCATGCCCATTGAGTTCATGATATCATCCAACCATCTCATCCTCTGTCATCCCCTTCTCCTCCCACCTTCAATCTTTCCCAGCATCAGGGTCTTTTCAAATGGCTCAGAGGGTAAAGCGTCTGTCTGCAGTACGGGAGATCTGGATTCGATCCCTGGGTTGGGAAGATCCTCTGGAGAAGGAAATGGCAACCCACTCCAGTACTCTTGCCTGGAAAATTCCATGGACTGAGGAGCTTGGTAGGCTACAGTCCTCAAGGTCGCAAAGAATCGGACATGAATGAGTGACTTCACTTTCTTTTTCTTTCAGCTCTTTGCATCAGGTATCCAAAGTATTAAAGTTGCAGCTTCAACATCAGTCCTTCCAATGAATATACAGGACTGATTTCCTTTAGGATGGACTGGTTGGATCTCCTTGCAGTCCAAGGGACTCTCAAGAGTCAGTTTTCTGTGATTGTGGTGTTCAGTCATTCTGCCCTCTGTTGGAGAAGGATAAGAGGCTTAGGGAAGCTTCCTGAGGAGGAACTAACTGAGGGGGAAACTGGGTCTTGTTCTGATGGGCGGGCCCATACTCAGTAAATCTTTAACCCAATTTTCTGTTGATGGGTGGGGCTGTGTTCTGTCCATGTTATTTACCTGTGAACTATGGATGGAGGTTCCTGACATTATACAGGAGACAGGGATCAAAACCATCCCCATGGAAAAGAAATGCAAAAGAGCAAAATGGCTGTCTGAGGAGGCCTTACAAATAGCTGTGAAAAGAAGAGAAGCTAAAAGCAAAGGAGAAAAGGAAAGATATAAACATCTGAATGCAGAGTTCCAAAGAATAGCAAGGAAAGATAAGAAAGCCTTCCTCAGTGATCAATGCAAAGAAATAGAGGAAAACAACAGAATGGGAAAGACTAGAGATCAGTTCAAAAAAATTAGAGATACCAAGGGAATATTTCATGCAAAGATGGCCTTGATAAAGGACAGAAATGGTATGGACCTAACAGAAGCAGAAGATAGTAAGAAGAGGTGGTATGAATACACAGAAGAACTGTACAAAAAAGATCTTCACAACCAAGATAATCATGATGGTGTGATCAGTCACCTAGAGCCAGACATCCTGGAATGTGAAGTCAAGTGGGCCTTAGAAAGCATCACTACGTACAAAGCTAGTGGAGGTGATGGAATTCCAGTTGAGCTATTTCAAATCCTGAAAGATGATGCTGTGAAAGTGCTGCACTCAAAATGCCAGCAAATTTGGTAAACTCAGCAGTGGCCACAGGACTGGAAAAGGTCAGTTTTCATTCCAATCCCAAAGAAAGACAATGCCAAAGAATGGTCAAACTACCACACAATTACACTCATCTCACATGCTATTAAAGTAATGCTCAAAATTCTCCAAGCCAGGCTTCAGCCACACGTGAACCGTGAACTTCCAGATGTTCAAGCTGGTTTTAGAAAAGGCAGAGGAACCAGAGATCAAATTGTCAACATCCGCTGGATCATCGAAAAAGCAAGAGAGTTCCAGAAAAACATCTATTTCTGCTTTATTGACTATGCCAAAGCCTTTGACTGTGTGGATCACAATAAACTGTGGAACATTCTGAAAGAGATGGGAATACCAGACCACCTGATCTGCCTCTTGAGAAACCTATATGCAGGTCAGGAAGCAACAGTTAGAACTGGACATGAAACAACAGAACAGACTGGTTCCAAATAGGAAAAGGAGTCTGTCAAGGCTGTATATTGTCACCCTGCTTATTTAACTTATATTCAGAGTACATCATGAGAAACGCTGGACTGGAAGAAGCACAAGCTGGAATCAAGATTGCTGGGAGAAATATCAATAACCTCAGACATGGAGATGACACCACCCTTATGGCAGAAAGTGAAGAGTAACTAAAAAGCCTCATGATGAAAGTGAAAGTGGAGAGTGAAAAAGTTGGCTTAAAGCTCAACATTCAGAAAACGAAGATCATGGCATCTGGTCCCATCACTTCATGGGAAATAGACGGGGAAACAGTGGAAACAGCATCAGACTTTATTTTTTTGGGCTCCAAAATCACTGCAGATGGTTATTGCAGCCATGAAATTAAAAGACGCTTACTCCTTTGAAGGAAAGTTATGACCAACCTAGATAGCATATTCAAAAGCAGAGACATTACTTTGCCAACAAAGGTCCATCTAATCAAGGCTATGGTTTTTCCAGTGGTCATATATAGATGTGAGAGTTGGACTGTGAAGAAGGCTGAGCGCCAAAGAATTGATGCTTTTGAACTGTGGTGTTGGAGAAGACTCTTGAGAGTCCCTTGGACTGCAAGGAGATCCAACCAGTCCATTCTGAAGGAGATCAGCCCTGGGTGTTCTTTGGAAGGAATGATGCTGAAGCTGAAACTCCAGTACTTTGTCCACCTCATGCGAAGAGTTGACTCATTGGAAAGCACTCTGATGCTGGGAGGGATTGGGGGCAGGAGGAGAAGGGGACAACAGAGGATGAGATGGCTGGATGGCATCACTGACTCGATGGATGTGAGTGTGAGTGAACTCTGGGAGTTGATGATGGACAGGGAGGCCTGGCGTGCTGTGATTTATGGGGTTGCAGAGAGTTGGACACAACTGAGTTCTGAACTGAACTGAACTGAAACTATGGTGGTGGAGAAGGTAGTGGCAACCCATTCCAGTGTTCTTGCCTGGAGAGAACCAGGGACAAGGGTGCCTGGTGGGTTGCCGTCTATGGGGTCGCACAGAGTCGCACACGACTGAAGTGACTTAGCATCAGCAAACTATATTGGAGGTAATGAAGGTAATGGTGACCTCCTTCAAAAGGTCCCATGCACGCACTGCTACACTTAGTGCCCCCAACCCTGCCGCAGGCCAGCACTGACCCACACCTCCACCGGAGACTGCTGGACACTCATGGGCAAGTCTGGGTCAGTCACTTTTGGGGTCACTGCTCCCTTCTCCTGGGTGTTGGTGTGCACAAAGTTCTATTTGTGCCCTCCAAGAGTCTGTTTCCCCAGTCCTGTGTAAGTTCTGGTGACTCTACAGTGGGGTTAATGGTGACCTCTTTCAGGAGGGCTTATGCCATATCCAGGTCTGCTGCACTCAAAGCTCCTGCCCCTGTAGCAGTCCACTGCTGACCTGTACCTCCACAGGAGACACTCAAACACAGTTCCGTGTCAGTCTCTGTGGGGTCTCTCAGTCCTGGGGTGCACAGGGTTTGCTTGAGCCCTTTGAGTGTCTCCGGTGTGTATGGGGTTTGATTCTAAACACAATTTCTCCCTCTTACCATCTTTCCAGGGTTTCTTCTTTGCCCTTAGACATGGGGTATCTCCTCAAAGTCACTCCATCGCCACACAGCAGCAAGAAAAAATAAGAAAGGACTCAAATAAAATCAGAAACAAATGAGGAAGCATTAGAACTGATAACACAGATGTACAAAAGGTCGTAAGAAACTACTACAAACAATGATGAACCACCCAATTAAATAGCCTAGAATAAATGGATAAATTTTTAGAAACAAAATTTACCAAAACTAAATCATGAAGAAATATAAAATCTGAACAGACCTATTACTTTTAGGGAGATTGAATGACTAATCTACAACCTGCCAACAAAGAAAATTCCAGAACCAGATGAATTTAATGCTGAATTCTACCAAACATTTAAAGAATTAATACAAATTCTTCCCAAGTCTTCCCCAAAAAACATAAGAACAAAAAACCATAATGAGACCAGCATTACCCTGATAACAAAACCAGACAAGGAAATAATAAGAAAGGAAAGCTCCAGTCCAGTACCCTAGATAAATATAGATGCAGAAGTCCTCAACAAAATGTTAGCAAAACAAATTTAAAAGTACATTAAAGGACTGTTATAGTGCACTTAAGTGGGATTTATTCTAGGGATGTGATGTAACAATGGTTCAGCATCCACAAATCAATATGTGATATACCACATTAATAAAACTAAAGGTAGAAATTATTTGATCATCTCAGTAGATGCAGAAAAAGAGTTTGACAAAAGTCAACATCTTTTAATGGTAAAAGCTCTCAATAAACTAAGTATAGAAGGAATGTATGTACCTCAACATAATAAATGCCATATCTGACAAGCCTATAGCTAATACCATACTTAATAGTGAAAAGGAAAAAGCTTTTTCTCTAGGATCAGAAACAAGACAAAGATGCTCATTCTCACCACTATTATTAAACATAGTACTTACTGGAAATCCTAGCCAGAGCAATTAGGCAAGAAAAAGAAATAAAAGTCATCTAAATCAGAAAGGAAGAAGTAAAATAATCTCTGTTTAGAAATGGCATGATATTATATATAGAAACTTTAAAGACTCCAACAAAAATGTACTATTAGAGCTAATAAACATTTTCGATAAATTTTCAGGGTATCAATGGGTACCAGCTTTCAGTTATAAGATGAATAAAGTCTGAGAACCTATGATTTAGAGACTATCGCCAATAATATTGTGCTGTGTAACTGACATTTGATAAGACAGTAGAACTTAGTGTTCTCATTTAATAAAAGGGGGGTAAATATGTTCGGTGATAAACATTTTAATTAACTTAATGGTGGAAATCCTTTCACATGCATAAGTACATCAAATCATGATGTTGCAAACTTTAAATATTTTACAGTTTTGTCAATTATATCTCAGTTGAGCTGAGAAAAACAAAAAGTCTCAAATGTGTGCGACCTGATTTGGTCCTTGGGTGTAGTTTACTTACTGCTGATCTAGCCTCCTGAATCCTACTGTCAAAGAAGCCAGGCAAAAAACACAGCATCTTGTATGACTTCATTTGTATGAAAGGTTCAGAACTGGTTCCATTAATGCAAGCCCCATATTCTCTTAAGACCATCCTCGATGCATCTCCTTTTGTCTTCAAAGGCACCAAGATTTTCACCTCTTTGTCTTTATGGTTTCTGGTCAGAGTTAGCCTGCTTAGAGTGTGCTTCTCCTACCTTTTCAGGGTTTTTTTCTCTCTCGGTTTCCCAGTCTCATGTCAGAAGCTGAACCAGAACTGGAAATGACATGGATGTTTTTGCTTGTTTGGTTTGTTTCCTATGTCAAGCTGAATCAGATATAAATAAATTTAACAGCTACAATCACTGTCCCCCATCCATGTTCTTAGTTCTCAGCTCAACATTCTTTTCTTGTATCAGACACTGAGAGACAAAGAAATAGTGTCCAGGGGTTTCCCAGGTCTGACCCAGAGATCAAGTCCAGGATGGAGTTGGAGAAAAGTTCAGATAGAAAAATTCTCTTCCTTTATCCTCTTTCAGCTAAACAAAAAGCAGCAAAAATAAAATAAAGTAAAATAAACATGAACTACACAAGAAAACCCTTACCAAATCTAATTTTAAGCTAACACTTTTTTTTTTCTCTTTTTCCCCTGCTTTCCTCTGTCACTCGAGAACTATAATGCTTGAGTTAATGGTTTTTATTGGCCAAGAGTAATGATCATGGATGCATTTAGGCAAACCTGGATTCTCTGTGATTCTGGGATTCTAACAAAATAGGCTTATATTTCTCTGTCTTGGTTCTCATATGCTTATGTGATATCCTGAGTATTTTGACTCAGGAAGTGGCAAATGTTATGATTGCTGGGTGAGACTTTAGAGGTGAGTGGTTATTGCTTGGGAAATCTTACCTATATGTTCTTCCATTTAGAAAGTTCTCTGTGAAAACTTACAGAAAAAAAAAAGCATACACACCCACGAAATTTAAAAACATAAAGTGTAAACATATGAGAGTCAAAGTGATTTATTCATCACTTTAGCTATTAGATAAAGCATGAATGTGAAATTAGCAAATTAGATTGATATCTCATCTGGTTAGTAACATAGTATTAATAGCTCAGTCAGGTCCATTAATTATTTTTACGCCCCATATGACTAGATCTTGTTTATAAGATGGCCTCTGAGGGAGGGAAATGTGGAGCCATTCATTACCATCAGGCAGAGACTCTGTGACTTTTTAAGTACCGAATAGAGTCTATGAGCCACGTTAACATCTGATCAGTAGAGTTTCAGGTCATAATTAAAGTCACTGAAATAGTGTGTGCTCTACAAGTTGGACAGCCTGTTATAATGATAGCACAAGGCATCAGAACCCCTCATCTGACTTCCTCCTGGGGGTTTTCTATCAAAACTCCCACCTGCTTCCTCACTTTTTATCATATTATTACTCAGAAAAATGAGTGACCTGAGGTAAAGCCTTTTGAATTTTCATTAAAAATAATAAAAAAAAATCAGTATGAAAGAGAAAATAATCACTATCTTGCCAGTAATTCCTCTCTCAGTTTTTCTTTCTTAAAAGGAATATGAATAATTTGGGAGATGTGGACTGATTATGTTATATTGGGATTTAAATTTTAAAATTAGAATTTTAATATTAAATTATTTCCATTGAAGCCATATGGAATTGCTATTTTTAACAGTCGAAAAGAGTACAAATTCCAGTAATTTCATTTAATCCAACTTAGTAATGAGAATAGTATTCATTGATTTTCCCTCTGTCAGTTATTCTGCTGTGTAAAATCTTTATTTTCTTATTAATCCTTATATTAATCATGTGAATAGTGCTAGTAGGTCTCCATCAGGTCCTCCCCACCCCTACTTCTATCAAAGTCACATTAAATGGACCTTGAGAGGCTAACAGGTTTTCAAGACCAATTCCCTATCTCACCCCCAACCCTGCACTTTCTATCAGATTGCCTCATCTAGACTTGTTTTTTATAGAAACTTGTGCAATCATACTCTTAATTTATAGGCATTGGCATCATCATATACTTTTTTAAAACCAGTTTTTAAAATTGAGGTAAAGTTAATTTACAATGTTGTATTAATTGCAGGTGTATGGCAAGTAATTAAGTTACTATTTTTATTATATATTTTTGCCATCATCACTCTGAAGAATTTCTTTTTAAGTGTTAAATAAAGGTCCTCATAACCTGAACAGCCTTGGAGCCATGGTCGAGAGCTCCTTTATTAGCTCTGGCTGCTGCTGCATGCTTTATCGTGGTCAAAAGTAGATGCTGTAATTAGGCCTCCACTTGCCAGCTTGCTTAGATCAGCTGGGGACATTAAAAATCAGCCAAGGCCTGAAAGCAATCAGAGTGAAATTGGATGAAACTTCTAATGATATCTTCAAACAGAATGTTTCCCAGAAGTCACCATTTTCAGACTAGCCAGGTTTGGAAACCTAGGCTTAACTATTTAGAATGAACATGTATATCACATCCTTTGCAGGAATGGACCTAAAACAAGCCTGATTCTTGGACCTCTTAAGAGATTCTGGACATTTGAAAAAGATCTTGGATTCATCTGGTTAAGTGAACAGTGGGGTGGGTTTATAGCAGTTCTTTGCATTTGGCCAATAGGCAGACTGAACAGGAATCTGCAGATGAAGACAAAAATGGAAAAACGAATATGGGGATTGGATAGGAGAGTATAAAGAATCCCTTCCCCTCCGCACCCCACCAACACCATAAGAGGTAGTTGTGAGCTCTGTGCACTTGGTGAAATATTCACTCTGTGTATGATCCAGAGCCTGTACCTCACAGGAGATTTGCACACCTGGAGCACTTGTGCCCTCATTTGGGAGCATGCTGTGTTGTTCAAAGTAATTATCTCCATCAGTTTACGTATGCCAGTTTATAAAGAATATTTGCATCTTTAACTGTGACTGTTCATGTCCTTTCATCAATCATGTCCCACAGTCCTGTTGTGATAACCATGCACCTGTACTTCTCAGGTCATACCAGGTAATATCCCATAAAAGGAAAGGAGTAACAAGAAATATTAATAGTATTATAATAATGATGGTAAAGTTGGATATGTCACCTCTGCCTATTTCTGCAAATCTCTATCGATCCAAGGTAAGGTCTCAAGATTCTTGCTAATATCCTGCAGAAGTCTTTTACAAAGCTGGTTCTTCAGTCTCCAGATGTATTTAATCTATTTCCTTGTCCTCTGTCTTCTTAATGCCCACTTTATTTATCAGCACTTGTTTTGTTATTCTGTTTGATAGGCCTTTGTTTTTAGGCTTTTAAATGTTTCTGGAAAGCCCTGCCCATTTTGCTTGGCCTGAATGGTTTGAGTCTCTTTCATAGTGCTTTGTTTTAGGCAACTGAGTCACAAAACATAGAGCTTCTAGGACGGGGGTGAAGCAACTCAGCATGTGAATCAAGATGTATGCGTGCATGCATGCTCAGTTGCTCAGTAATGTCCAACTCTTTTGCACCCCCATGGTCTATAGCCTTCAGGCTCCACTGTCCATGGAATTTTCCAGGCAAGAATACTGGAGTGGGTTCCCATTTCTTACTCCAGAGGATCTTCCTGACCTTCATCTCCTGTGTCTCCTGAGCCGGGTTTAAATCCTGCCCCAGTTATGTTCCAACTCCCTTCTTCAAATCCCTAGGTTTCCCTTTTACCCTCTTCCACATCTTGTCATGACCCTCTGCCAGTAGTGCAGGTCAGTAGGATTTCCTTGTTACACCTAATGTGTCCCTTCCCTCCTTCCTTGTTTAATTGTGTTCAGTGGCTCAGTGAGGGAGGGCTCCCATATACCTTTATGTCCTCAAATTCCCTTTCAACCAGGATTTCAACAGAGCATGAGGAGTTTTGAGGTGCAGTTGCAACGAGAAAAAAATTAAAGGTGCTTGTAGAATTGACTTTCACAAGATTCCATGCAAAAAAAATCTGCCTTTTTCAATTACTATATGTTAGATTTCCAGGCAAATTACTCATTTCTTAGGAAATGAAGGACTGCCTTTTGGTAGGACTTCAGAAATTACATTTTGGTAGGACCTCAGAAATTACTCTAGTTTCCAGGAAGAAATTCCTGAAGGCCTGAACTAACAGCTTACCATGAACCACACTCCAAAACTTTAATTCTGAGATATAATGTTATATACTTTAAAAAACTCTCTCTCTGTTGACTAGTACTTGGGCCCCTCCTGACCAACAATGTGGAGAAATAAAATACATTAAAAAAAAATGCAGATCATCTTCTTTTCCTCAGTCTTGTTTTTAAGCACCACATCTTCCTCTGATACTTTGTGCTCATTCCAAGACATTTTCAAAGCCTTGTGATGTTTCCTGGCCCTGACCCTCCTGTGTCCTTTTGTGACCCACAAAAAAAATCTAATTCACATTAAAATATATTGAAGACAAATAACATACCCAGATATCAGGAAGTTATTATAAAATTGAATCAAAACAAATATTAATAGATAAGCATAAAATAAACTCAGATCTTATAGTCTTAAAGGGATTAATGTATGATTTTGATTTTAAGTGCCCTGAAAAGATTATTATTAGATGCATTAATGACAATTTTCCCAATATTGGACACTAGTGTGTTTGCTTGATTTTGTTGCACATGTCCTAGACAGACCTTTTAAAAAGCAAAACAATGTATTATTGATGTAACTGGAAATATACCAACTGAAGAACCTATTTCTGAGAGGTCAGAATTCTTGAGAACAAGTTTCTTTGAAAAACAAAATTGTGCTAGGGAGGAGAGATGTCACATCCTCTTGAATTTTTGTACTCAGATATAAATTGACTGATCTAAATATAGGAAAAGGTAGTTTGTAAATTGAAAATGCATTAGCACTTTTTACTCCCATTCCCATGGGACTGCATTGTTTGAGAGAAATGTGTCTGGGGCTGTGTTTTGTTTGATCTGGAAGGAACTTGAAGACTGAAGGGCAGAGTTGGTTCTACTTTGATTATTGTAATGCCAATATATTTTTATTCAGTGCAAGCTTGGTGACTTCTAGTCAGAAGGGAGGTGTACTTGTTTAACGAAAGATTTTCTGGATGAAGGATGGAACATATGGCAACCTCAGGTTTTCTGTCCTATTCTGAAATAAATGTAAAAATACGTGTTTGCCTTTCTAGGATGCAATATTGATTTTATGTATTCAGATGCATTTTAGAGAAGACCCTCCAAATGTCAATGGACTTGCAGAATGCATCACATCTTAATGTGGGGTAACACTAGCAGTTGGGATGAAAACTAGATGGGCTTACAAAAAGGCCAAACAAGGGGACTTTGTGACTCTGAAGGCTTATTTGTTGTTATTGTAGTTGAAGGAGATGCAATTTGATCTGAGCTAATGACACATTCTAGTCCTATGAATCTGTACATATCTTTTGGTTTCCTCTGAAAATGAATTAAAGCTTCCCAACACAAAATAAAAATTAAAAAGATTCTGAAGTTTCTCAGGGAAAAAGAATTATATAATTTCAAGACTGGAAGGAGAAAGAGGAGAAGAACATTGATTAGACAGATACCTAGCATAGATCGGGCATGGCAACTCACTCCAGTATTCTTGCCTGGACAATCCCCATGGACAAAGGAGCCTGGCGTGCTACAGTCCAAGAGGTCGTAAAGAGATAGACATGACTGAGCAACTAAGAACAACATAGCATAGATCAGGAACAAGTTATGTGCTCAGAACCAATTATTATATTTAATTCTCACAACTACTTTGTCAGCTCCATGTTATTATCCTTATTCTCCTTATGAGCCTGGAGGTCAGAGTAGCCTTCTCCAAGTCATAGAGATAAGAAGCATGTAAGAAAACCCTTAATTCCTTACTAGCTATTTGTGTCAAATAGAGCATAGAGATAAGTCAAACTTCCAGGCTTAGGTTGAAACAGGACTGCATCTGCTTTGACTTTCCCATTTGAAAAAACCCACTGGGCTTTTATGGGCAAAGAGATGAGTCATTGGTATCATGCTTGCATGTGGTTTCCCTAAGTGGCCGCTCCATAGGATAAAGCTACCAATGGGATCCCTCCCCTTTAGTTAAGTTCATTAACCTTGTCTATTATGTTAGTCCCAGTTTATGGCCTCTTGGTGGGGTCCTGGTTCCCTGTGTAGCTCTTCCCCCATCTACTCTCCAAACTATTGTAAGGTCATCATTCTGCTTGTTCCCAAGTACCTCAAATTTAGAGTTAATAATATCTTGAGCCTTTGCCCAAGAACTTCTAACACCTGAATATTGAATTTCCCATCATCCAAACCTACCATGCAAGAACATCTCCAGGAATTAATTCCCTTTGGAAACTAAGACCATTTGTGTTTGAATTCTCTAACCTTTGGAAATTTTTTTATTTATATCAAGCTCAAATATATCGAGCTACTTCTGGCTAGTCCTAGTTCTCTGAAAATTTAACTGATTTTTTTTTCAAAGATTAACAGCAAGTCCTCATCCAGCAAAAGTTGAGAAGAGTTTGTTGAGTCAAGTTCCCAGGCTTAGACTGACATTCATTCATTCAAAATATACTTTTGAGTTACTATTAGCTGCCAGCTACAGTTGTAATTGCTCGGTATACATCAGTGGACAGAAACCATGAGGAATAAGTCTAATTCCTATTCCATAATAAAGGTTTCAAATCTTTGAAGTCAGTTATCTTTTTTCCATTGAGCCACCTCAGGCTTACAGGCTTAATCTATCAAGTTCTTTGTATATAGGATATGATGTCACCATCCTTTATAGGGAGCCTCCTTAGAAATGAGGGCCAAAAGAAAGTGGGCCACATTATTTTACTCTTCATCACACACCCTTCAGTTCAGTTCAGTTCAGTCACTCAGTCGTGTCCATCTCTTTGCGACCCCATGAATCGCAGCACGCCAGGCCTTCCTGTCCATCACCATCTCCCGGAGTTCACTCAAATTCATGTCCATCGAGTCGGTGATGCCATCTAGCCATCTCATCCGCTGTCGTCCCCTTCTCCTCTTGCCCGCAATTCCTCCTAGCATCAGAGTCTTTTCCAGTGAGTCAACTCTTCACATGAGGTGGCCAAAGTACTGGAGTTTCAGCTTTAGCATCATTCCTTCCAAAGAAATCCCAGGGCTGATCTCCTTCAGAATGGACTGGTTGGATCTCCTTACAGTCCAAGGGACTCTCAAGAGTCTTCTCCAACACCACAGTTCAAAAGCATTAATTCTTCAGCACTCAGCTTCCTTCACACACCCTTAATGTCTAACAAATAGTAATACTCAATAAATAATTGTTAAAGATAATATGAATGCATCTTGCTTATTTCTCAAACTCTTCTAATTTGGGCTAGAATTAGTACTGAATCTCCTTGAGCCAGAATCTATGAATTTACTCCCTGAATAATGATAGAAATCCATTTTCAGTATGGGATAAGATTAATCACAAGTGTTGTTTTAAGGAAACTACACAAAATAAAAGTATAAGTGGATGATTCAGGTCAAAGGTAGGCATTGAAATAAAGAATAAGCTTACAACCATAGGCAAGTAAGAGATCTTGGAACCACCGAAAGTGAGGACCACAGCACATCAAAAAATGGTTGTGGATTTTTGGAACTTTAGCTTTATTTGTCCAAGTAAAGAATTTCCCAGAAGAGCAAACCCTATTATAAAGGATTTTATTATTATCAGCAGTGTATCTTGAACTGTAGCTCTCACTAGCAGAACCCACCATTTTTTGCATGAATATATTTAAAATAATTATTTGTTATCTTCTTTGAACTCCTAGCATGTAGTGCTAATGACGATTAACTTGTTAACTTCCTCTTGTACTGTCCTTTGGCATCTCTTAAAATATTACACTGTTGCATGTTTTGTGTTATTTTACTTCTTTTTTCTCTTTAACTAAAGTTAATTTTGTAAGAAGCATAATGTTTTTCACTTTTTTATGGGTCTCATAAAGTCTATAAGAACATTGTTGTATTAGTCAGACTGGGCCAAAATGCTACAACAGATATATCCACAGACATATAAAGGCTGAAAGGCAATTTAACTTATATCTTATTCATTTAACCAAGCCAGGTGTTCTTGTTTATAAACATTGTGAATTCAGGCCTAGTAACTTTCACTACCTGCTTCCTCCCTCCCCAGAACATTGTTGCCTCCTATGTCAAGCTTGTAAAAAGCTCAAAGAGCTTAGCTGAGCCACATCCCATTCTTAAAACTTGGTTCCCAAATGCAAATATAATTTCCAGTCAATGTTATTGGAGAGTTGAGTCACAGAGGCACAGGTGACGGGGGAGGTAGTCCTTTCCTGAGCAGCCACTTTCTAGACGCAAGATCTATAGTCTAGAAAGTAAAAATGGATTCTGATGGACAGCTAGCTGTCTCTGTTAAGCACAAAGTGGTTTAACAAATATTTGTTGATGTACTTATATCAGCAGTAAAGGTTAAATTGCTTTTATTTCTTCTTGGAACAGCGCCATTACATGCCCCTTAGAAATTTTAGAAAATTCTGCAGTAGTGTGCACTAGATTATGCATTTCTTCAACAATGATTTGAAAGATTGCTGATGTTTATCTAGGGAGATGTGAAGCAATTTAATATTATTAATTGCTAACAAACGGATAAGATTTACATGAATTGTCAAAGCTTAAAGCTCCAAATAATCATTCTTCACACAGGAAAATTTATTATGCCATTATGCTTATTTCTATCAGGGTTCCTATAGTGCAATTGCTGTTCGCTATTAAATTTTTATTGCACATTTAATTTATCTTTCCCTCTAGTGGGGAAATGTATTAGAGAATTCATTTGACACCAGTATCATCTCCCCTTCTCTTTTTCTCACTCTGCTTGCCCTGAAATAGATAGGAGTATATTTGTATCTTGGTATTAATTATACAAAAGCTTAGGAGGACAATGCTTGCTGCTGCCTGAGGGGAATTATCCAGCTAGAATTAGCTTTATGGAAAAGCAAGTGGACTTCCATTATAAATATCCATTTTCAGTGGTTTATAAAGAGTACTGGAAAACATCCATTTATAAGTTAAAGCTTGCTTTTCATCGATTAAAATAGGAAGTAATTTTGGTTTCCAAATATTAAAGGCTTGTAAAAGGTTGAGGTTGGGGGCTCTTTCATTTATAAGGTGCTATATTGAAAATGAGGTTTTATATTTCTGAAGGTAGAACTTTTATGTGCAAAGATTAACAATCTTGTTCTTTGCACCTCTTCCTACCCCACGAGTTACATATAGTTGAATCAAGAGAAAAACAATGATACAAGATACATAAACCACCTTTTTTCATCATCAATGCCTTTTTCTTAACAGGGCCTAATTCAGTAGAAACACCCTAGGCCTTGGTACAATACAATCATTCTCTTGACTTTTGGAAAGATTTCTAGCTTTTCTTGGGCCTGATTCACCAAGACAGAAGTCAACTTGTCTTATTGATTCATCTGAAGGTTCGGTCTCTCACGGGATTTGATAACATACTGCAACTATATTTTTTGCACATTGAACAACTACTGCAGTTTTGTTTTTGCTTTGAGTAGGAGGCTGGACATGACAAAATGTTTGTGATCCCATTTCTAGAGCCTAAGAGAGGTTAAATATTTGTTCCTTTGAGTCAATACAACTGTAAAGCTTGCAGATCTCAGAAGGGAATGCAGAGCTGTCCTCTCTGTGGCAGGAAGAGTCTCTGAACCCTCCAGACTGGTGGTTCTGATTTCAGTGTGCCTTCATCCCACCCCACTGGAGCATGTTTTCCCTTGGTCATGCTGTTTAATCTATATACATTCCCAGGTGGTGCTAGTGGTCAAGAATCCACCTGTCAATGTAGGAGACACAAGTGATGCTGTTTTGATCCCTGGGTGGGAAAGATCCTTTGGAGTAGGAAATGGCAACCCACCCCAGTATTCTTGCCTGGAGAATTCCATGGACAGAGGAGCCTGGTGGGCTACCATCCGTGGGGTCACAAATAGTCAGACACGACTGAGCGATTGAGCACAGCAGACACATTTGCCAAATGACTATATTTACTTCCTCATAGATGTTGACATTAATGTCCTGGAGAACAGCATAATTAGTGCTCCAGAAGAAATAGCACTTAAATCTGACAGTTACAAGGTTTAGGTACTGGACAGTAGCTTGAGGCTTAACAGCTTCTGAGTAATTTTTCCATCTTTCCTTTACTACCTGAAAGTATCAGCTAGTGGAGAAAGACTGAGAAACCCACCAAAGCCAAGCTGCCTTTTCCGTTCATCTTCTGAGGGTCGTTTTCTGAAACCTCATACATTATGTTCAGCCTGACATGCCATCTAGTGGGACTTCCACTTTGGTCATGATGTACTCTTGCAACCCTACTCTTTGGAGTCTTTCTGGCAGCCTCAGAACCACCTGGGACAAACTTTTTTTTCTGATATTTCTGTTTATATAATTGGGTAGAATGCCAGGGCTTGGCATCATTGGCTAACCAGCACACAATGCTTAGTAGTTGTTCAAGAAGTTGTGTCCGTGTTCCTTAACCCTTTGACTAATCTGTTGCAGAGACTTAGGGGACCCATCTGACAACCCTTTTCCATGAACTGATTCTCTAACTCCCTCCTGCAAGATCCCTCCAGACACACACACACACTCACTCACCCTCAACTGGTCTTGACACTGTTGACTGGCCACAAGTGACTGGAGCCTACTCAAACTGGTCTCAGATGAAGGAAATGATTGAAGAATAGAAGAGGTTACAGAGGTGGAGGAAGTGGCAAGTCACTGAGACTGCTCCTTCCATCTCTCACTGGCTCCTAGGAACTCCCGTCTCAGACTTTCTCTATATATTGCCTTCATTTTCTTAGTTTTTCTCTGCAGAACAACTTTCTCTCTCAAACTCCCCTTTTCTGCTTCCCAATTAGTTTCCTTGTCAGTAACTTGGTTTGCATGGTTCTGACTCCAACTCTGACTCTTGAGGAATATTTGGTTTAATTACACACCGCCAACTGCCTTCAGTCTTCATGTACTTTTGTTGACATTCTTAAGTTTAGTAAGTGCCAAGAATCTGTAGCCTCTCGACTGACAGTCTTCTGTAGTCAGAATCAGTTAAAGATAGTTGAAATTCTGAAACCTCATTGTGTCATTTACTAGAACTAGGTGACTTGCTTTATGATATCATTTTAAATCATCAGTAGTTTCATTATATGAGGATTTATTAAAGAAAAAATAACAGGAACCACAGGGAAATCTGAGAGGTTTTTCCAAATATTTTCAGGTAGAAATGAAATAAAGAAGGAATTTTTCTCTGTTTTCTTATGTCCTGAAAATTTTCCTGGGTAGACTCTAATTTATATTCCAAATTTAAGTTGGCAATACAATTTGTATAATAGAAAATTACTTTTTTTCTCCTTTACTAAATAAATGTTGAATAAACTTCTAAGAATATTGGTTTGAAGACTATTCAGTGATAAATCTGCACAGGGTAACTGTATTTGTCAGGCTGGCCATGGTTGTGTCTAGCACTCAGAGCAAGTTCTGACCCACATTATCTCTAAATGCCATATTTAGGAATTGGCCCAGTTTCCTGTGTAAGGGATTTTAACCCTGGCTGCCCTGAACTTTTGGCTGAGTGTCTCCCCAGGTCAAGGAGAGCCTTGAGTAGAAGAGAAGCTATCAAAGAAGAGGGGTGGGAGAAAGGGGAGAGGCTGGAGCTGACCAGCCTTTGTCTCTGCCAGGATGACAACTGTCCCCCTGGACTGAGCAGAGGCTGCTCCTTTGCCAGGCTCGTCTACGCTTTAGTTTGATTTCTTCCCAGCATGTCACTTCCCTGCAGAGTCGCGGATTGCCTCTCTGATTTGGTTTGGCAGCATTAATCTAAAGAACATGTTGCAGCTTCCCTGGTGGTCCAGTGGTTGAGACTCTGCTGTTCCACTGGAGGCAAATAACCATGTCTTGGCCAGGGATCTAAGACCCTATGTGCCACATAGCTCAGTCAAAAGAGAAAAATTAAAGGACACGTTTAATGGCCTGGGCATGGTTACTTGCATGCTTTTGTTTTGTTTTGATGGTAGCTGCTGACCTCTGTTAACACCGGGAGGCCTCGAGTCTGCTAAAGCTTTGCTTCTGCTTGGAGCCCAGAATCTCTTCCCAGATGCTTGATGTTTGCAGTTGCTGCCCTCCAGACACCGTGCTCTTAAAGGTGTTCTAATTCAGGGCCACTGCTTGCTGTCAGAATGAATGCCTGTGATGGAGAAGGGAAGGTGGCAACTGCTCCAGACAAGCTGTCTCCTGTCCTAATTCATCGCTGCCTCGTGGGGTCAGGCTTCTCTGCTCCCCAGGGCAGCCGGTCTCTAGGCGGGGGGGGGGGGGGGGGGGGGGGGGGGTATCCGCACACTAGTGATGGATTGCAGTGTCTGGGAACTCCTGGCTGGAGCTGCTGTCCACTGCGCTGAGAGCTACTGGCAGCAGAGGAGGCAGAGCGAGCAAAGAGTTCCCCTGAGAAGCCGTGCACATTTTTTCCTCAAGAGTTGGTGTCACTTGCCATTAGTGTCGACGGTGCGTGGCCACGGGCCTTCGCTTCTCCTGACTTCCCTGGTGTCAAGGGCTACCCAGGCTCTTCTCCAGGTGATAGTTCAGACTGGCAGTTCTGATGTTCTCTTTGATTCCTCCCGGCCCCACGGACTTAATACCCTCAGGCTCTCTCATTTCCTCTGGCATTGCATTACATTCTGGACAACATTCTCCCCTTAGCCAAGGCCTCTTTGTCTCACCCAGCAAAGACTGGAAAACAACAGTAGGGGGGCCGGTAAGAGGAGACTTCTGTGTAAAAAAGCAAATCTCCACACTTCATTTGGAGATGACTCTGCAACAAGGCATTTTCCCTAAGGGAAGTAGATCAAAGCATTGTCACTTTGACACATTTCTTTCTCTGATGATTTGCATGGTGGTTTTCTGAGGTCCAGTTCTTATCACTTGTTCAGTTCAGTTCAGTTCAGTCTCCCCCTAACTTGAAACATTTTAGATTGGAAGTTGAATAAAGAAAAACAAAATGAAACTGAATGCAGATTTCAGCCACCCTATAGGGTTCATATTGTCTCATCTCCCTGAAACCAGCTACTGACACCTTTTTCTCTGATACCCACAGATCCTACCTTTGTGCTGTGAAACATGTGGCTTAAATTATTACATAGCTATAGGTCTATTTCTAGGTCTTTAGGACTTTTAATACTGCGAAACTTTTTTTCCTCTAAATTGGGGTGTAATGGCTTTGGGGGCAAAGGCCGTATTTTATCTGGAATAACCTGAGAATGGCGTGGATTGAGTCTTGAGTGGTTTTTCCCAAATTCAATTACAAACTCTGAAGTAAGCATGAGAAAAGGCATATTATTGTAACATCATTGATGTTATGAAAAGCATTATTGACTTATTTATGTCTCCAAATCATTGTAGAAAGTGATTTGAGAAATTTTATTTCTCTCTGTCTTTATGCCTATAAGAGGGTTTTTTTTTTAAGGTGAGGAAATGTCAGCAAAAGGAAGATGAAATTAGGAAAATAAGATAAATAGAAAGTTTGATAATATATAATGAATATCAAAAGACACTATTCCCCTGCTGGAGATGAGTCACAAATTTAGTTGCAAATTTATCAGCAACCAAAACAAAGGGAAATACAATCTGTTACAAACATTATGAAGCCCATAAAATGAAAGCTTAAGTAAAAACACAGAATGCCTGCTGTTTATGGTTCTGAGACACCAATACCTAAAACTCAATGATTCCTGAGAAGGGCCACTGATGCTATTATTGCCAACACTTTGTCATTGCCAACATTTTCAAAAACAGGCAAGTTTTTCAGCATCCCCCCAGCACATGATAGCTGGGGGTTTAGTAGACGTGTTAATAGTAGCTCATAGTTAAATAGATGTTGTTCCATGACACTTCAAAACAGTTCATCATGCAGTAGTATTTTTCTTGCTGAAACCAAGGGAACAAAAATTTTGTGTGGTTTGTATATCAATAAGCATTGGTAATCAACCCAGTGGAGGGCAGGTGTGACAAACTATTAATATCACTAAAGTTATGGTTGTGTACTTGAATAGAAGGTCATAAAATCTCCCCCAGGAGGAAGCCTGAATATTTGTATAAATAGTTAAGCAGGGAAAGTATCTCATTTGAAAGAACTGCCGTGAAATTATTATGTAAATGTTCATGACCGTGTGTTCCATACTAGCAAATTAAAAAAAAAAAAGTGGAAAAATATTATGCATAACTGCAGATCTAGAATCAAGGAAAAGAATTAAGAGTAGAAAATGTTTGTTAGAGACTTCCCTGTCCAGTGGCTGAGACTCTGGGTTCCCAGTGCAGAGGTCTCATGTTTGATCCCTGGTCAGAGAACTAGATCTCATCTGCTGGAAGTGAAAAAAAAAAAAAAAAATCCTGCATGCCTCAGTGAAGATCTAAGATCTCACTTGCTGTAACTAAGACCCAGAGCAGACAAATAAATAAAATAAATTTTAAAAAGAACATGTTGGTTAATGATTCTCTGTGAACCCACACTTTTAGGAAATTGGATTGATAGTCTTGTTCATTTTGTCTGTTATAGTATCTCTGCAGTGACAGTGCTGCGTGGTCTCATAAGCTTTCTGAATCTGGAGAGCTAGAGAGGAAAGTGCATAACTTGGAGAATATTTACTAAATTGTGGTGGGTGAAGGGAAATAAAGTACTTGCTAAAGAAAAGAGGGATAAAGGCTGATGAGAGGAGAGAAGAAAGGACCAGAAAAGAAAGAAGAGAACTGGGCAAGGAGAAAAGAAAAAGAGGGAATGGGATGGACACAAGGAGGAGTAGAGAGAGAGGAAATGGGGAAGAAAAAAGACATTCTAAATAAACCTCAAACAGTGGCCAGCAACTTGACTTTCATGCAAAAAGCTGTCAAGAGTAAAGTTTCCTCTTGAGTGCACAGAAGGTAAAGAGAAATGAAAGGGACTTTTCCTTTCCTCTCCCCATCAATCTTCTTCCTGCTTGTAGGTTATCTCACGCCCCACTGCTATAGTGGCTCACGGCAAGTGGTGGACAGTCCCTCCAGAGGGAGAGCAAGAGACACACAAGAGTTTGTGTTCCAGAGCACTGGAGACAGGGTCCAAAGGGGTTGGGTTATGCAAGGCCTTGCAAATGCCAATACAGAGTATGGATTTTGCTTCATAGTCTGGATGGCAGCATTGCAGGGTTTTACAAAGGTGAACAGTGAGATCAGAGTTTCAATTTAGAAATATTCCTCTGGCAGCATTACAGAGCACAGAATTGAGGGCACTTGCTCAATTCTGTCTCCAAATACTTTGAGATGAGCCCTCTGATTCCTGGCATTTCACACCACCTTGAAGTGGTGAGGATTCTTGCATTGTCCGTTGTTTTTCTAAGAATTCCCTTATAAAAGGTCAAAGTACACCAAAGACCAATAGGCCAGGCTCCTTTTTCTGAAGCAGGATTTCAGATCAGCCTGCCATATCTGAAGCTTCCAAATCCCAGTTGAATTGTTTGCTTGAATCCAGGAATGTGGAAGCTGTGGATATAGGAAGGGAGTAGGGGTGACTCTACTATGTTATTTTACACGAGGGATCAGAGCATCCACAGATTTGGGTATGGGAGGTGGAGGGAGGTCCTGGAACCAATCCCCACTGGATACTGAGGGGTGATTGTGTAATAAGTCATTTCCTCCTCAAAAACCATCTTACACTTCTCATTCCTAGTAGAAAGGTTCCTCATTAGTCCATGTCTAAGTACTCCTCACTTGGATGTTACCCTGTCTTCAAGGTGCTTAAAGTTCATCTTTCTCTAAATTCTCTTCTCTAGGAAAATGGGGGTAATTATTCCCTAAATAGACTCATAATATTGATGTTGTTTCTCTTCTTAGGATTCCTTCTCCACTTTTCTCTTTTGATCCAATAAATACCCAAATTTTAAATCCATATCAAATGTTTTCATCACTAAGGAGGCAAAATAAATTACAAAAAACCTGGTCTCTAAAAGCAAATGTGTCTGGGTTCAATTCTAGATTTTTTGTCAGCGAACAGGTAGTACAATGTCCCAGCCAGGATGTGGACTTTGATACAGTTGAAATCCAGAATATTTCCATCACCATGAGGATCTCATGTTACTATTTTATAGGCTACATTTACTTTCTTCTCTTTCCCCTCCTTGACCTGGGAATCAGTTATCTGTATTTCTATAATTTTGTGTTTTTAAAATGTTATTTAAATGGAATTATTTAGTATGCAACTTTTGAGATTAGATTTTTTTTTACTCAGCATAATTCTCTAGAGATTCTTCCAGATTATTGCATGTAGCAATAGATCATTCATTTTCACTTCTGAATTATATATTCCATGGTATGAATGTAGCATAGTCTGGTTAACTTTTCACCCACTGAAGGATGTATGAACTGTTTCAGTTTTGTCTGTTACAGGTATGACTGCTATGAACATTCTTGCACAGGTTTTTGCCTGAATGTATATCTTCATATCTCTGGGAGAAATAGCCAAGAATGCAGTTGCTGGATTGTATGATAGTTGTTTGATTTTTGTTGTTGGTTTAAGAAACAGCCAAGCTCATTTTCATAGTGATTGTATTATTTTTCATTTTTATCAACAATATATGAGTGATTCCATTTCTAAATATCCTCACTAGCATTCAGTGTTGTCACTGCTTTTTATTTTAGCCATTCTGATAGGTTTATATTGAGATCTCATGGTAGTTTTAATTTGCATTTGGTGGATAGCTAATGGCACCCCACTCCAGTACTCTTGCCTGGAAAATCCCATGGACGGAGGAGCCTGGTAGGCTGCAGTCCATGGGGTCGCTAAGAGTCAGACACGACTGAGCGACTTCACTTTCACTTTTCACTTTCCTGCATTGGAGAAGGAAATGGCAACCCACTCCAGTGTTCTTGCCTGAAGAATCCCAGGGATGGGGGAGCCTGGTGGGCTGCCATCTATGGGGTCTCACAGAGTCGGACATGACTGAAGCGACTTAGCAGTAGCAGTAGCAAAGGTGTTGAACATCTTCTCATGTGCTTATTTTCTAGCTATATATTCTCCATGGTGAGATGTATCTCTATGTCTTTTGGTCTTTTGCCTGTTTTCTAATTGGTTGCTTTTTTTGGTTGAATTTTCCTCATATATTCTAGTCCATTATCACGTATGTGGTTTACAGATATTTTCTCCCATTCTGTAACTTGTTTTTTTTCATCTTTTTAACAAGCTCTTTCCCAGAGCAAAGTGGTTTTTTTTTTTTTTGAAGAACTCCTAATTTACAATTTTTCCCTTTTATCAATTGTCATTTTGGTGTGAAGTCTAAGAACTAGCCCTAGGTCCTGAAGCTCCTGAAGATGTTCTCTTATGTTTCCTTAAAAAAGTTTTGTTAGCTTTGAGTTTTATATTGGTTCGTGATCTACTTTGAATTAGCTTTTCTATAAGAGGTGATACTTAAGGTGAGGTCTGGTTTTTTTTTTTTTTCCTTTGATGTCCAATTGTTCCAGCACCATTTGTTGAAAAGGCCATCCTTTGTCCATTAAATTACTTTTGTACATTTGTCAAAAATCATTTGGGTGTATTTGTGTGCGTCATTTTATGAGTTCTCTATTCTGTTTCATTGATCTATGTGTCTATTCCTCCATCAATGCCTTGGAGTCTTGGTAACTGGAACTCTGTAATAACTATTGAAATAAAGTAGACTGATTATTCAGAGAAGGCAATGGCAACCCACTCCAGTACTCTTGCCTGGAAAATCCCATGGATGGAGGAGCTTGGTAGGCTGCAGTCCATGGGGTCACTACGAGTCGGACACGACTGAGAGACTTCACTTTCAGTTTTCACTTTCATGCATTGGAGAAGGAAATGGCAACCCACTCCAATGTTCTTGCCTGGAGAATCCCGGGGACGGGGGAGCCTCATGGGCTGCCATCTATGGGGTCACACAGAGTTGGACATGACTGAAGTGACTTAGCAGCAGCAGCAACAGCAGACTGATTATTACCACTTTATTCTTATTTGTCATATTGTTTTAGCTATTCTAGTTCCTATACCATTCTATATAAATTATAAAATAATCTTGTCCATATCTATAACAATCTTGTTAATATTTTGGTTGTGTGCTAAATCACTAAGTTGTGTCCAACTCTTTGGTGACCCCATAGATTGTAGCCAGCCAGGCTCCTCTGTCCATGGGATTTTCCAGGCAAGAATATTGGAGTGGGTTGCAATTTCCTCCTCCAGAATATTTTGACTGAAATTACAGTAAACCTAAATGCCAGTTTGGGAAAAATGGATATCACTACTTTGCTAAATCTTCTAATCCATGACCATGATTCTTCACTTATTTTTATATTTTTTGATTTTTTCCATTAGCAGTGTATTGTTTTTAATCTGTAAGTCATATTAATGTTTTGATCTACTTATATCTAAATCATTGTTTTTGAATGATTATAAATGTTATTGTCCTTTAAATTTTGTTTTCTACATGCTAGCTTTCACTATATAGAAATGCAGTTGATTCTTGTGTATTGATCTTGTATTTCATGAGCTTGCTGAACTTACTAGGAGGTTTTTTAGGGAAAGATTCCTTGGGATTTTCTAGAGAAGCAAATATGCCATCCCCAAATAGGCACAGTTTTACTTCTTCATTTCCAGTCTGAATGCTTTTTATTTCTTTCCTGGTTTTATTGCCCTGGCTAGAACTTATAGCATTATGTCAAATAAGAGTGATGAGAACAGATATACCTGCCTTGGTCATGATCTAAGGGAAAATGTTGAATAATTCAGTCTTTCACAATTATACATAATGTTAGTTGTAAGTTCTCTGTAGATTCCTCTGTAGCTGAGGCAGTTCTCTATGTCTTGTTTTTTTCTTTCTTCTTTTTTTAATCATCAGTGGGTGTTGCAGACTAAATACAAGTAGGAGATGCTTCGGAGGAAAGCATCTTTCTGTCTGAAAGAGGTCCAAGAAAGTTTACCAAGGTTTGCAATTCAGAAGGTAAAGACAAGTGGGATGTGGCTTCACAACAGTGGACTTGAAGATTAATATATAGAACCTTGAAATTGGCATACTTCATTCATGCCTGGTGTTCATAGTTGAGGCAACTCTGGCATTTCCCTTTTCTGGAAATCTTTCTCCACTGGCCAAATGGCCTGCATCCTACCCTTTCACAATGAAGCTATTTCTGTTGACCCATGGTATATGTTGGGCTTCCTCAGTCACTCAGCAGTAAACAATCTGCCTTGCAATGCAGGAGATGTGGGGGACACGGTTTTGATCCTTGGGTCAAGAAGTTCCCCTGGAGGAGAAAATGGCAATCCACTCTGATATTCTTGCCTGGAAAATCCCATGGACAGAGGAGCCTGGTGGGCTACAGTCCATGGGGTCACAGAGTCGAATATGACTGAGTGACTGCTGGATGTTGACTTTGTCATCTGTGAACAGAAATCACAGATGGAAGACAAGTGAAGAAAACTCAAAGCCTGAAAGAAAAAGGGGATGGGACTTTAGAAGATCCTATAAAGCAACTAAATTCTTCTTTCACAGAGTATATTTAACAAATAATATCAAATATTGAAGAATCAAGCAATAAGAGAATTAGCATTTGCATTGAATATATATACATATAGATAGATATATATAAATATGTACTAAAAACTAGAAAAACAAAACTGAAATAATTAAAAATTATTACTGTTAGAGTCTTGAGATAGGGGTAAGTTGGGATGATGAGATGTTACTTTTGATTAAAAATCCTTTTGTTGTAAATTGAAACTAATATCATAAATTAGCTATACTTCAATAAAAAGAAAAGAATGTGTATTATTGATGCCAGAAATTACAAGTATGTATTATGTCTTTAAAAGAGTCATTGCCCATCATTTTGTTGCTTATGTATTTGAAGGTAATAAGACTACTACTTAAAAATATCCTCTGATATTAATTTTATAAAAAAGATTTGCTTTGGATAAAACTAAATATTTAAACTGCAAAACAAATTTATAAACAAATGAAAAGGATGCCAGAAGGAAACATAGTTTAATTTCTCTAATTTTTAAAGTTTGTAGATAAACCTTTGTAAGGGGAGCATTTAACAAAATATCTGGCATGTAATAGATGCTCAGAGAGCATTTGTTGAATGAATTGAAGTTGTGAGCTAGTTATTTAAAAAGTTCTAAACTTTCCCCCTCTCATCCATATATTTCTTTGTTTTTGTTTAAATAATTTAGAACTTCTGACCTGGATTTCTGTTTGTATTTTTATTAGTCTATTTTATTTACATCTTTTAAACTCAGCGGTTAATTCATTTTAGTGATCATAGCCCATTCTTTTAAAACCATAATAAAAAAACAGTGTCTTCATTCTGGAGTTTAATTCAAAATTAAAACAGTTTAATTTTGAATAACTTTTCCATTGGCTGGTCTACATGTTTCAATAATTTTCTCAGAAATGATATTTGGGTATTAGACTTCTTATACTCATATACATATAAGGAAGTATAAATAGATATTTGAGTATTAGATAGCTGAGTATTTTTAGATTTGTACAAAAAAGGTCTTCATGACCCACATAATCACGATGGTGTGATCTCTCACCTAGAGCCAGACATCCTGGAATGTGAAGTAAAGTGGGCCTTAGGAAGCATCACTACAAACAAAGCTAATGGAGTTGATGGAATTCCACTTGAGCTATTTCAAATCCTGAAAGATAAGGCTGTGAAAGTGCTGCACTCAATATGCCAGCAAATTTATAATATTTGGCAGTGGCCACAGGACTGGAAAAGGTCAGTTTTCATTCCAATCCCCAAGAAAGGCAATGCCAAACAATGCTCAAACTACTGCACAATTGCACTCATCTCACATGCTAGTAAAGTAATGCTTAAAATTCTCCAAGCCAGGCTTCAGCAATATGTGAACTGTGAACTTCCAGATATTCAAGCTGGTTTTAGAAAAGGTAGAGGAACCAGAGACCAAATTGCCAACATCTGCTGGATCATTGAAAAAGCAAGAGTTCCAGAAAAACATCAATTTCTACTTTATTGCCTATGCCAAAGGCTTTGACTATGTGGATCACAATAAATTGTGGAAAATTCTGAAAGAGATGGGAATACCAGACCACCTGACCTGCCTCTTGAGAAACCTATATGCAGGTCAGGAAGCAACAGTTAGAACTGTACATGGAAAAACAGAGTGGTTCCAAATAGGAAAAGGAGTCTGTCAAGGCTGTATATTGTCACCCTGCTTGTTTAACTTATATGCAGAGTACATCATGAGAAACGCTGGGCTGGAGGAAGCACAAGCTGGAATCAAGATTGCTGGGAGAAATATGCAGATGACTCCACCCTTATGGCAGAAAGTGAAGAAGAACTAAAGAGCCTCTTGACGAAAGTGAAAGTGGAGAGTGAAAAAGTTGGCTTAAAGCTCAACATTCAGAAAACTAAGATCATGGCCTCTGGTCCCATCACTTCATAGCAAATAGATGAGGAAACAGTGGAAACAGTGTCAGAGTTTATTTTTTTGGGCTCCAAAATCACTGCAGATGGTGATTGCAGCCATGAAATTAAAAGACGCTTACTCCTTGGAAGGAAAGTTATGACCAACCTAGATAGCATATTAAAAAGCAGAGAATTACTTTATCAACAAAGGTTCGTCTAGTCAAGGCTATGGTTTTTCCAGTTGTCATGTATGGATGTGAGAGTTGGACTATAAAGAAAGCTGAGTGCAGAAGAATTGATGCTTTTGAACTGTGGTGTTGGAGAAGACTCTTGAGTGTCCCTTGGACTGCAAGGAGATCCAACCAGTCCATCCTAAAGGAGATCAGTCCTGGGTGTTCATTGGAAGGACTGATGCTGAAGCTGAAACTCCAGTACTTTAGCACCTGATGCAAAGAGCTGACTAATTTGAAAAGACCCTGTTGCTGGGAAAGATTGAAGGCAGGAGAAGAAGGGGATGACAGAGGATGAGATGGTTTGGATGGCATCACTGACTTGATGGACATGGGTTTGGGTAAACTCTGGGGGTTGGTGATGGACAGGGAGGACTGGGGTTGCAAAGAGTCTGACACGACTGAGTGACTGAACTGAACACTCATATCTATATCTATTTATATATATAAAATATTTGTGGTATTTCCATACAAATGGCAGTTGGATGAATATCTTTGTTTAACAGCTTTTTGCCTAAATCTCTGTACTGTCTTTTTATTTTCATGTTATATAAGGGCAATCTGCCTTTAGCTAGAATATGGTTGTTTTATGCTTTCCCTGTTGATCCTTGGATACTTGTTGGGTTCTTTCTCTAGATTTGAAATTTAAAACTTTTATCAAGAAGTCTATTTTCATTAAAATTTTCAAATTCTTTGTGAGCACCTTTTGATTTGCCAAAATGAGGTAGGACAAATCCCAAATTGAGTATCACCAGCTGTTCATCTTCTCAGTTTGGAAGTGTCTTGTTTTTCCTTTTAAGAGAAAGAGTATTTTTGGATAAGTGAAAGTGGCTTTCAAATATACTAAGGTTTGTATAGAATCATCATGTCAGTGAAGGATATAAACCCCATAGCTATGTTATATTACTGTGGCTTATCAACAGGATAGCTTTTCCTTTAGTTAACTACCCATATGAGAAGCCAGTACATACAGAATCACTGTGGTTTCTAGTCCATGAAATGTGTTCACGGCATGCCCAAGGAATTGGATAATATGTCAGGAAGTGGAAAAGAAAGAAAAAAACCAAAAACCTTATGTACAGTTTAACAGGACTGTACATAGTTGAAAACTCTTTTAGTCTGAGTGTCCCTGAGAGTTTTGGTACTTTTGGAGTATCTTTCTGCCTTTCATTGAGTAAAAAATAAATTCAACAAAGGCAGAGATAATACCCACTAATTGTCTGCAGCCCACGTAGTGAGATACATCCATATACTCAATTGGTTTTGACTGACAGATGTGCTAATCATTCACTTGGATAGGTATTATTGAAGAATGTCCCAGCTTGAAGCCAAGCTGCATTTACCTAAGTCGTTATGTCTAAGTCGCATATATTTCAGGCTCATTTTGAAATGTCATGTGGATAGATACGTTGAGCCTTGTGGCCTTTTATTATGAAATTCCTATGACTTTGCTACTCACAGTATGATTTGAGGACCAACAACATCGAGATCACCTGGGAGCGTGTTAACAATGTAGAATCACATGTTCTGCGTGTGTGCATGCTCAAGTTTTATGTCCGACTCTTTGTGACTGCATAGACTGTAACCCACCAGGCTCTGCTGGCCATGGGATTTTCCAGGCAAGAATACTGGAGTTGGTTGTCATTTCCTTCTCCAGGGGATCTTGCCGACCCAGGGATTGAACCCGCTCTCCTGTATTGGCAGGCAGGTTCTGTACCACTGAGCCACCCTCATATTCTACTGGATTAGAAACTACACATTACATTTTGACAATCAGTGTTCTTAGAGTTTCCTAAAGCAAATGCATCCTAAAAAAAGAACTGAAGTATGCACAGACTGTTGCCCAAACTCATGGGTTGGATTTGATGAGCTTGATCGTTTTAACTGGGGGAAGCTAAAATCTGCGTGGGCTTTGAGTTCAGCCATCTTCTGCAGCTTTGACTCCTATGAGAGATAGCTCCTGAGTTCTTGGCTGTGCAAAGATACCCATAACATTGGCATTGGCGGACACTCTGGCATCAGTGCTGGGCATCATCTGCATAGCTGCTGCTCTTGGCTTTGTAGCAACAAGAAGCTTCAACCTGGTGAGCTGAACGAGCAGAGAGGAAAAGTGCTGTCAGCTTCCTTTTGCCAAGAAGGCTAGTTTTTGGAGCCCCATCTCTCTACCTCAGAGAAAACGGAGCCATCAGATGGTTGGCCTGTCATTTACAAAATTGCTTTTATCTGCATCCATTCTTTCCTTATGTTCTGTCCTGATTTCATGACTTTTTGCTTTCTTAAGGATCACATGCTGTTATCCATCCCCTTAATCTCATGTATCTTTAATTCCTCTGGAAATACTGATCTTGAATTAACTTTTAAATCTATATTTCTCTTAAAACAATAGTTCCTTTGATTTACCTTCTGTACTATTAGGCTCTCTTTCTCCTTTTAAAAAAAATTAAGTGCTTTTATTATTTTCAAGTGGGCCAGGAGTATTTTTTTCCTTGTAATGTTATTTTTTCTTTAATGTATTTATGTTTTTTCCCCAGCTTTATTGAAATTGTAATTGTAACATAACAATGTGTAAGCTTAAGGTGTACAGTGTAGTGATTTGATATATTTGTTATTTTTAAAGATATCCTTCTTAAAAAGTTATTGCAACTATTACTTTTATTTCTTTATCTTTCATTTATTGTCATTGATTTTTAAGGCTGTGGTATATACTCTAATGTATAAAAATTGAAAAATAATTATGCATGAATGACTAAATAATGTAATTTTTACTGTTTTTCAGTTTTAGAAGAATAGAATAATGTTGTATGTAAATCTTATATACATATCTTACTTATTTTACTCATGTGTATGAGATTCATCCATAATGTTAGTTGTAGCTAATTGTTCATTTTTACTACTGTATAATGTTTTATTTTATGAATATATCACAGTTCACTTATCCATTCTTCTCTAAATGGACATTTGACCTGCTTCTAGTTTATAGCTATTATGAGTAATGTTTCTATTAACATATCTGTACAAATATCTAGGCACACATTTTTGTAAGAGTTGCTATACGGTATATTCCTGGGGTGGAATTGCTGGGTCATAAATACATATCTTTAATTTACTAGATAATACTAAATGTTTTCCTTTTCATTAACTATATTTAGTGTGTTCCTTTTCTCAGTATCCTCACCAACAGTTGATAGTGTCAGACATTTTACCCTTTCCCAAGATAGTGAGTGTGTAATGCTATTTCATTGTAGTTTTAGTATTTATTATCCTGATTACACATGAAACTATGCTTTTGATGTATGTTGACTAGTTAAAGTCTTTCTATATAAGTGATTATTCAATCTCAGTACAGTTGTTACTCAGTCATGTCTAACTCTTTGTGACCCCATGGACTGCAGCACACCAGGCTTCCCTGTCCATCACCACTCCTAGAGCTTGCTCAAACTCATGTTCATAGAGTTGGTGATGCTATCCAAGCATCTCATCCTCTGTCATACCCTTCTCCTCCTGCCTTCAATCTTTCTCAGCCACAGGGTCTTTTCTGGTGACTCAGTTCTTCACATCAGTTGGCCAAAGTACTGGAGATTCAGCTTCAGCATCAGTCCTTCCAATGAATATTCAGGACTGATTTCCTTTAGAGTTGGCTGGTTTGTTCTCTTTGCAGTCAAAGGGACTCTCAAGAGTCTTCTGAAACACTACAGTTCAAAAGGATCAATTCTTTGGCACTTAGCTTTCTTTATAGTCCAACTCTCACATCCATACATGACTACTGGAAAAACAATAGCTTTGACTAGATGGACCTTCATCGGTAAAGTAATATCTCTGCTTTCTAATATGCTGTCTAGGTTTGTCATAGCTTTTCTTCCAGGGAACAAACATCTTTTAATTTCATGGCTGCAGTCACCATCTGCAGTGATTTGGGAACCCAAGGAAAGAAAGTCTGTGACTACTTCCATGTTTCCCCATCTATTTGCCATGAATTTTAGTTTTTTGAATGTTGAGTTTTAAGTCAGCTTTTGAACTCTCCTCTTTCACCTTCATCAAGAGCCTCTTTAGTTCCTCTTCACTTTCTGCCATAATGGTGGGGTCATCTGTATATCTGAGGTTATTGATATTTCTCCCGGCAATCTTGATTCCAGCTTGTGGTTCATCCAGTCCAGCAATTTTGCATGATGTACTCCGCATATAAGTTAAATAAGCAAGGTGACAATATACAGCCTTGACATACCCCTTTCTCAATTTGTAACCAGTTTGTTGTTCCATATCCAGTTCTAACTGTTGCTTCCTGACCTGCATACAGATTTGTTAGGAAGTAGGTAAGGTGATCTGGTATTCCCATCTCTAAGAATATTCCACAGTTTGTTGTGATCCACACAGTCAAAGGCGTTAGCATAGTCAATGAGGTGGAAGTAGATGTTTTTTGGAATTCTCTTGCTTTTTCTATGATCCAGTGGATATTGGCAATTTGATCTCTAGTTTCTCTCCCTTTTCTAAATTCAGAACATCTGGAAGTTCTTGGTTCATGTACTGTTAAAGCCTGGCTTGGAGAATTTGAGCATTACTTTGCTAGCATGTGAGATGAATGCAATTGTGTGGTAGTTTGAACATTCTTTGGCATTGCCTTTCTTTGGGATTGGAATGAAAATTGACCTTTTCCAGTTCTGTGGCCACTACTGAGTTTTCAAATTTGCTGGCATACTGAGCACAGCACTTTTGCAGCATCATCTTTTAGGATTTGAAATAGCTCAGCTGGAATTCCATCACCTTCACAAGCTTTGTTCATAGTGATACTTCCTAAGGCCCACTTGACTTCACATTCTAGCACGTCTGGCTCTAGGTGAGTGAGCACACCATTGTGGTTATCTGGGTCATGAAGATCTTTTTTGTACAGTTCTTCTGTGTATTCTTGCCACCTCTTCTTAATATCTTCTGCATCTGTTAGGTCCATACCATTTTTGTCCTTTACTGTGCCCATCTTTTCATGAAATATTCCCTTGGTATCTATATTTTTCCCATTCTGTTGTTTTCCTCTATTTCTTTGTATTGATCACTGAGGAAGGCTTTCTTATGTCTCCTTGCTTTTCTTTGGAACTCTGCATTCAGATGGATATATCTTTCCTTTTCTCCTTTGCCTTTAACTTTTCTTTTTTCAGCTATTTGTAAGGCTTTCTCAGACAACAATTTTGCCTTTTTGCATTTCTTCTTCTTGGGAATGGTTTTGATCACTGTCTCCTGTACAATATTACAAACCTCTGTCCATAGTTCTTCAGACACTCTATCATATCTTATCCCTTGAAACTATTATTCAATCTATTTTCCCATTAAAAATGGATGGCTTATTTCTTATTAATATATAGAAATCTTTTTTATAGTAATTTTTTTACTGCAAATACCTTTTACCAATCTGAACTTGTATTGAATACAGTATATTTGCAAACTTAAATTTTAACATTAATGCAGTTGAAAGTTTTCATTTATGGATAGTACTTTTTGTGTCTTATTAAGGAATTATTTTTAACTAGAACTTCTGAAGAATTATCTTTAAAAAAATCCTTATGACTTTTCCTTTTAAATTTAAATCTTTAAACTACCTGAACTTGATGGTTGTGTATGTATGAGGAAATAATAGTTCATCTTAATTTCCTTCTGTGTGAATATCCAATTATCTAAGAATTATTTCTTGTAATGCTGTCATTTTTCCCTTTCACAATGACATCTCTGTCATATATCCAGTATCTATTATGAATAAGTCTATTCTCTGCCCTTTATTTGTCTATCCATTCTTACCATAGTTTAAAAATAATTCTAACATACAGTAGAGAAAGCCCTTCCAACTTATTTTTCTTCTTTAAAAGTGTCTTGGTTATTTTCTGTCTCCTTGTATGAAGTTGGCCAAAATGTTTGTTTGGTTTGTAAGGTGTTGTTTGTAAGGTGTTATGGAAAAAATAGAATGAACTTTCTGGCCAACCTAATACTTCAATATATTTTAGAATATACTGTTCAAATTTTGTAAAAGTAATCTGACAAGCATATTGGATGGGACTGAATTAAATCTATAAATCAATTTGAATATAATTGACATTTTTAATGATGTTTCAATCTATTAATATCTCTCTCAATACATTTCAGCAAAGCTTATGTATGCATGCTATGCGTGCTTACTCACTTCAGTCATGTCCAACTCTCTGCGACCCCATGGACTATGGCCCACCAGGCTCCTCTGTCCATGAGATTCTCCAGGCAAGAGTACTGGGGTGGGTTGCCATTTCCTTCTCCCAAGCTTATGTGTATATATATGCAAATACTTATATTAATATGTTAATGCAGTTTACATATATGAATATATGTATATATAAATATATATTAAAGGTACTACACATATATATTTAGCATGTTTTTACATTTGATGCTATTGTCAATGGTATCTTCTTTAAAATTTTATTTTCTGGTGATTTGTTCTAAATTCTAAATAAAGCTGTTTTCATAAACTGATTTGGTATTCAGCGCGACTGAACAAAGAGAAGAAATACAGCTCCACCCACCAGAACACCGACACAAGCTTCCCTAACCAGGAAACCTTGACAAGCCACCTGTACAAACCCACACACAGCGAGGAAACGCCACAATAAAGAGAACTCCACAAACTGCCAGAATACAGAAAGGATTCCCAAACTCAGCAATTTAAACAAGATGAAGAGACAGAGGAATACCCAGCAGATAAAGGAACAGGATAAATGCCCACCAAACCAAACAAAAGAGGAAGAGATAGGGAATCTACCTGATAAAGAATTCCAAATAATGATAGTGAAATTGATCCAAAATCTTGAAATTAAAATGGAATCACAGATAAATAGCCTGGAGACAAGGATTGAGAAGATGCAAGAAAGGTTTAACAAGGACCTAGAAGAAATAAAAAAGAGTCAATATATAATGAATAATGCAATAAATGAAATTAAAAACACTCTGGAGGTAACAAATAGTAGAATAACAGAGGCAGAAGATAGGATTAGTGAATTAGAAGATAGAATGGTAGAAATAAATGAATCAGAGAGGATAAAAGAAAAACGAATTAAAAGAAATGAGGACAATCTCAGAGACCTCCAGGACAATATTAAACGTTACAACATTCGAATCATAGGGGTCCCAGAAGAAGAAGACAAAAAGAAAGACCATGAGAAAATACTTGAGGAGATAATAGTTGAAAACTTCCCTAAAATGGGGAAGGAAATAATCACCCAAGTCCAAGAAACCCAGAGAGTCCCAAACAGGATAAACCCAAGGCGAAACACCCCAAGACACATATTAATTAAATTAACAAAGATCAAACACAAAGAACAAATATTAAAAGCAGCAAGGGAAAAACAACAAATAACACACAAGGGAATTCCCATAAGGATAACAGCTGATCTTTCAATAGAAACTCTTCAAGCCAGGAGGGAATGGCAAGACATACTTAAAATGATGAAAGAAAATAACCTACAGCCCAGATTATTGTACCCAGCAAGGATCTCATTCAAGTATGAAGGAGAAATCAAAAGCTTTTCAGACAAGCAAAAGCTGAGAGAATTCTGCACCACCAAACCAGCTCTCCAACAAATACTAAAGGATATTCTCTAGACAGGAAACACAAAAATGGTGTATAAACTCGAACCCAAAACAATAAAGTAAATGGCAACGGGATCATACTTATCAGTAATTACCTTAAACGTAAATGGGTTGAATGCCCCAACCAAAAGACAAAGACTGGCTGAATGGATACAAAAACAAGACCCCTACATATGTTGTCTACAAGAGACCCACCTCAAAACAGGGGACACATACAGACTGAAAGTGAAGGGCTGGAAAAAGATTTTCCATGCAAATTGGGACCAAAAGAAAGCAGGAGTCACAATACTCGTATCAGATAAATTAGACTTTAAAACAAAGGCTGTGAAAAGAGACAAAGAAGGTCACTACATAATGATCAAAGGATCAATCCAAGAAGAAGATATAACAATTATAAATATATATGCACCCAACATGGGAGCACCGCAGTATGTAAGACAAATGCTAACAAGTATGAAAGGAGAAATTAACAATAACACAATAATAGTGGGAGACTTTAATACCCCACTCACACCTATGGATAGATCAACTAAACAGAAAATTAACAAGGAAACACAAACTTTAAACGATACAATAGACCAGTTAGACCTAATTGATAGCTATAGGACATTTCATCCCCCCAAAAAAAAGACTGCTCACTATGGCAATTATTGAAGCTGACTTAGGGTGACATAGAGGCTCATTTCCCTTTACCCTTCTGAGTTCTTAGCTGAGGATCTCTGTAAGAAATGACAGAATAGCAGGACAAAATCAAACAGAAGTTTATTAACATAAAAAAAAATAAAATAAAATAAAAAGGAAGCAAATTCTAACACAGATTACAACATAGATAGACCTTGAAAAAAAAATAAATAAACCAGTTTTTTTGATAGATTAATGAGTTTGCTTTGTTAACACTTTAAGATATTTGCATAAATATTAATTAGTAAAAATTATCTGCAACTTTTCTTCTTACACTGTTCTTGTACTTTCATATCCAATCTATGCTGGCCCCAGAAAATGAGTTGAGAAGTGCTCCCCCACTTTCTCTACTTTTTCATTCCTCTTCTCTACTTACTATGTAAACATTTAAATTATTTTTTAAAGAATTTATAGATTTCCATGGCTAGTCACTTATTATGGCTTGAGTTTTCGGAGAAAATTTTGAATATTACTGACTCATTCACTTTAATGGCTATAGGGCTGTTGAAATTTTAAAATCCTTCTTGGTTTTGTTTGGTTAAGTTATCTTTTTCTTGAACTGTGTACATTTGTTGTATTTTAAAAAAATATTCACATAAGGGTGATTTAATATCCTCTTATCATCCATTTAATGTTTTGAGCATCTGAGATGATATTTCTTTCTCCATTCCTTGTGTTGACTAATTGTGCCTCTTCTCTGTTTTTTCCTGTAAGCTTTACTGGTCATTTAAAATTTTTTTATTAATCTTTTATAAAGACTTGATCATCCCTATTGACTGTCTGCTTTCGTCAATAATTTCTAGTCAAATTTTTATTATTTTCTTCTATAACTTTTATCAGTTTAGTGTGCTTTCCTTTTTCTCGTTTTTTTGCAATGATATCGCAGATTGGATTCACTTGACTCATACACTGAGATGAAGTTTGTAGTGCGAAATGGGAAAAAGTAGAATGAGAGCAGAAGCAGTGCCAAACTGTGACGCAGGCTCTGTAAGCCTGAGCCAACTTGGTGGGGAGCTCTAGAGCAAATATTGTCCTTCAGAGTACTGTCTTTGAATATAGTGTTGGAGTTTCAACATTGGGCTGTTCTGGTCAACCCCTACTTCACCTAGGTATTAGATGTGGGCCTGGCCTTATGGTTGGTAAGGGCTCTCTGCAGCTGAGGTGGACCCTACAGGAGCTGACAGATGAAGACTGTCTGCTGACTGTTTTCCTCACAGCTGGACAGCAAGTCCTTCTTTAAAGAATGATCTGTGTCAGAAGGATGTATGTTAGTTTTCACACATTATTATTAAATCTGTACATTTCCTCCAATTTCTACATTATTTGTAGCACACATGTTTTGCTGTGTAGTATCTTTTTTTTTGTTACTAGTCAACAAAAAGGCTTCCCTGGTGGCTCAGATGGTAGAGAATTTGCCTGCAATGCAGGAGACCTGGGTTTAATCCCTGGGTTGGGAAGATCCCCTCGAGGAGGGCTTGGCAATCCACTCCAGTATTCTTGCCTAGGAGAATCCCCATGGACAAAGGAGCTTAGGGGGCTACAGTCCATGGGGTTGCAAAGAATCAGACATGACTGAGTGACTAAGCACACACATATTCAATAAAAGTTCATTAAAATTTTTTAAATTATGATTTTTCCTTTGACATATTGGTATAACAAGAGGTATTTAATTTCCAAAGTATATAGTGTTTTTATTAGTTACTTTTGTTTTGATATTAAATTTAATTATAATGTGGTTATAAATATAATCTGTATTATTTCATTCCTTTAAAATTTGAGACTTAAATATGTCCCAATATTAGCTGTTTTTGTCAATGATGTGCTTAAAATGAATGTGTATTCTGTAGCTGTTAGGTATTTCATACTTTAGATAGATAAGATAAGCCTACTTATCTATCTGCTAGTGATTCCTATTGATTCCTTTCCTTACTTTCCTTTAAAATCATATCCTTTGGAGTGTTGAGTCACTGAAGCCTTCAGTTTGGATATGAGAGTGAGGGAGAATGGGGTTTGTGGTCAATGGAATCTATTGCCATGTGGTACTGTGAGGGGGGAAGATCTGTATGGATCTCTGTGGAGGATGGAGAAAACAAATTCCTGAAGAAAGGGATTTTTCAGTATATGAGAAAGAAGAGAACAAAGTAGGAGGGAGATAGGAGTGCTTGGAGGGCAAACTCTGCTTTCTTCTTTCTGGAAAACATGTTTTTCAGCCATGTAACAACTGTGAACTTTTATTTGGCAATAATTTTGTTAAAATAGTGTTTCCAACTTGGGACACCCTTCAAAAACTATGAGGCAATTATTCAAAAAACAGCTAAAGTATTCAAGTATCTGAAATACTTTTTCAGCCCCATCTTTTGCTGAACTAGTAACAATAATTCACTTGCTGGATGGATTTTCCTCCCAATGTTTTCCCCGTGCTTTCACTCTGCCTGTGTTCCTGCATCCCTCCTTCAATTCCACCATCTTCAGGAGGGAAGAGAAAAGCAGAAAGAGGAAAACAGGGAGTATTTCTGACTTTAGGAAATCTGAGATCACTTCAGGTAAAGGTGAAATATTTGGGAGAAGTGGACTTTGAGAAGAGTAGAACTTTTCCCACATAGAAAATTTTTCCAGCTTGGAAGAAGGTAGGAGCAGGAGAGATAGTGAGAGAAGAGTTTGGTGGGTCTCAGAGAGAAGGTTTTGCTTATTGTTCCTCTGATAGTAATTTGGGAGGGACAAAACCCTACTACTTGGAGAGGTTCTGTATTTTCTTCAGGCAACAATATCCTAGAAAGGGGATGGCTACTAGGCATGGCAAACTGGAGTATAGATCTTCTCACATAAATTTTCTAGCCAGGGCACAGAACTACCAGATAATCCATAGAACTAAGAAGTTCTGATGTGAATTTGAATGGTATCAGCAGTGACCTGTGGAGAAGGCAATGGCACCCCACTCCAGTACTCTTGCCTGGAAAATCCTATGGATGGAGGAGCCTGGTGGGCTGCAGTCCATGGGGTCGCTAAGAGTCCGATACGACGGAGCGACTTCACTTTCACTTTTCACTTTCCTGCATTGGAGAAGGAAATGGCAACCCACTCCAGTGTTCTTGCCTGGAGAATCCCAGGGACAGGGGAGCCTGGTGGGCTGCCGTCTATGGGGTCGCACAGAGTCGGACAGGACTGAAGCGACTTAGCAGCAGCAGCAACAGCAGCAGCAGCAGCAGCAGTGACCTGAGGGCAAAAATGCAGCTATTTCAGTGTAGACAAGTGGAACACATGCCCCTAACCAACTTGTACCTCAGAGCTACACGAATGGTGCCCCAAAATAAAAGCAACCCTGTGGAGATAACAGAGACCCCAAATTAACTGAGATTAGGCTTCCATCACAAAAGATGATTAGAAGCTCAAAATACAATTTACAAGCACACATACACCACTGTTTTTAAAAGACATTTACACACATGTCTATTGATTTTACATCCTCATTTTACTTACTCCTTACAATAACCTAGACAGCAATGTTTTATATTCATCTCATAAATAGGAAACTGGGAGCTAAAGAACTTAAAGAGCTTGCTAAAATTTGAACTTAGAAATGTCTGATACTTTACTTCTTGTTTTTTAATTACTGTGTGCCTGCCTATTTCTAACCAGCTCCACTCTCTTTATACCCCCATTCTGGTCACCTAATCCCACAATGTAGTTATCATTGGAATGGTAAGTGTTTTCTCCGAGTCATACAGCTATTGGGAACATAAGTGACTATTTGGCAGAATTACTTATTCTTTAATGTAAAAATTTGAAAATTATCAGTTAATTATTTATCAAGCATCCATTCCACATAAAGCATTATGTTATGGGTCTAAGATTATATGAGTTTAAGAAATCAAAGATTAGGGGAATACAGTCTTTTGTTCCAAAGGAAATTTAATTGAGCAGTGGGGTTGGAGAGAGAGATATATGTACACACACAGGTGACAATTAGTGGGGTGGATGTGGAATTCATCACCTTTAGGGCTGCCCTATACAGTGGAAGTGAGAAATAGATTTAAGGGCCTAGATCTGATAGATAGAGTGCCTGGTGAACTATGGAATAAGGTTCATGACATTGTACAGAGACAGGGATCAAGACCATCCCCATGGAAAAGAAATGCAAAAAAGCAAAATGGCTGTCTGGGAAGGCCTTACAAATAGCTGTGAAAAGAAGAGACGCTAGAAGCACAGGAGAAAAGGAAAGATATAAACATCTGAATGCAGAGTTCCAAAGATTAGCAAGAAGAGATAAGAAAGCCTTCTTCAGTGATCAATGCAAAGAAATAGAGGAAAACAACAGAATGGGAAAGACTAGAGATCTCTTCAAGAAAATCAGAGATACCAAAGGAACGTTTCATGCAAAGATGGGCTCGATAAAGGACAGAAATGGTATGGACCTAACAGAAGCAGAAGATATTAAGAAGAGATGGCAAGAATACACAGAAGAACTGTACAAAAAAGATCTTCACAACCCAGGTAATCACCATGGTGTGATCACTGACCTAGAGCCAGACATCCTGGAATGTGAAGTAAAGTGGGCCTTAAAAAGCATCACTACTAACAAAGCTAGTGGAGGTGATAGAATTCCAGTTGAGCTATTCCAAATTCTGAAAGATGATGCTGTGAAAGTGCTGCCCTCAATATGCCAGCAAATTTGGAAAACTCAGCAGTGGCCACAGGACTGGAAAAGGGCAGTTTTCATTCCAATCCCAAAGAAAGGCAATGCCAAAGAATGCTCAAACTACCGCACAATTGCACTCATCTCACATGCTAGTAAAGTAATGCTCAAAATTCTTCAAGCCAGGCTTCAGCAATATATGAACCGTGAACTTCCTGATGTTCAAGCTGGTTTTAGAAAAGGCAGAGGAACCAGAGATCAAATTGCCAACATCCACTGGATCATGGAAAAAGCAAGAGAGTTCCAGAAAAACATCTATTTCTGCTTTATTGACTATGCCAAAGCCTTTGACTGTGTGGATCACAATAAACTCTGGAAAATTCTGAAAGAGATGGGAATACCAGACCACCTGATCTGCCTCTTGAGAAATCTGTATGCAGGTCAGGAAGCTACAGTTAGAACTGGACATGGAACAACAGACTGGTTCCAAATAGGAAAAGGAGTACATCAAGGCTGTATATTGTCACCCTGTTTATTTAACTTCTATGCAGAGTACATCATGAGAAACACTGGACTGGAAGAAGCACAAGCTGGAATCAAGATTGCCAGGAGAAATATCAATAACCTCAGATATGCGGATGACACCACCCTTATGGCAGGAAGTGAAGAGGAACTAAAGAGCCTCTTGATGAAAGTGAAAGTGGAGAGTGAAAAAGTTGGCTTAAAGCTCAACATTCAGAAAACAAAGATCATGGCATCCGGTCCCATCACTTCATGGCAAATAGATGGGGAAACAGTGGAAACAGTGGCAGACTTTATTTTTCTGGGCTCCAAAATCACTGCAGATGGTGACTGCAGCCATGAAATTAAAAGACACATACTCCTTGGAAGGAAAGTTATGACCAACCTAGATAGCATATTCAAAAGCAGAGACGTTACTTTGCCAACAAAGGTCCGTCTAGTCAAGGCTATGGTTTTTCCAGTGGTCATGTATGGATGTGAGAGTTGGACTGTGAAGAAAGCTGAGTGCCAAAGAATTGATGCTTTTGAACTGTGGTGTTGGAGAAGACTCTTGAGAGTCCCTTGGACTGCAAGGAGATCCAACCAGTCCATTCTGAAGGAGATCAGCCCTGGGATTTCTTTGGAAAGAATGATGCTAAAGCTGAAACTCCAGTACTTTGGCCACCTCATGCGAAGAGTTGACTCATTGGAAAAGACTCTGATGCTAGGAGGCATTGGGGGCAAGAGGAGAAGGGGACGACAGAGGATGAGATGGCTGGATGGCATCACTGACTCGATGGACGTGAGTCTGAGTGAACTCCGGGAGTTGGTGATGGACAGGGAGGCCTGGCGTGCTGTGATTCATGGGGTCGCAAAGAGTCGGACACGACTGAGCGACTGATCTGATCTGATCTTATCTCAGGGCTGCCCAAGGAGATGGCTGGTGCCATGTTTCAAAGTTCTGTTACAGAAGTGCAGTGTATCACAGAGAATTTCATTGGAGTGTGAAGAGAGAAGGTGGGGGGGGAGCTGTTTTAAATTTGATGTAGGGGCCTGTTTTAAATTTATTATAATTAGATTGATTCTAGAATATGGTGAGTGAATGCACATGCAGAATCTGAAGGAGATAACCATATTTTGTAATAGTTTCTTAAAATCATAGTCCAAGATTCCAGGAAGAAGCTTTGACATTTCAGGGCAGCCCATAAGAGGAGAGAACAGGACCTCACTGTTAGACACTCATTAAACTATGTATGAAGAGCAAGAAAGGACCTTCAGAAATCCTGAGTTAGGGACACAGAGCTTAAACTGCAGAGCATCTGGGCTCTCGAATTTCCTCTCTGGTTGCATCATTGTTCTTTATTGACTGTTTTATAAACTCACATTATCTCAGCTTGGTTAAGGACAGCAGTCTTTAATCCTGGTAGAACAGATAAGGACTATTAAACCCTGAGCCTGCTCTCTGAGACAGATTATGGGGCCACCTTCCTCAGCATCATACTAATGTTATGGATTCTGTCAACACTCATCCTGTTCAGAGGGTGTTAGGACATCCAGTGTAACCTTCATGCCCCTCTCAGATCTATGTTTCTTAAACTCTGAATAAGATGATCAGTTTGATTCTTATAGAGGTAGATTTGAGATCAGACTCTGTGAAGTGAAGGAGGGTGAACGCAGATTTGTGAAGATTTCCTTGATTCTTCAATTAGAGAATTCCTTTCTCTGGGACCCTGCAGGGCTTTATGTTTTATTTTCTGTGATTGGCCTTATCACAGCCTGATCTCTATTACGTGTACTTGTTGGAGGGTACAACAACCCAGTACTAACTACTCAATTCTGATTTCAGCACTGTTTCTTTTCAAAATTCCCCTCCTTGACTCCATGCCATTTAGTAGGACTACCAATTACAATACAGGATTGGGTGTAAGATCCTGGCTTGACCAATCAGACTACATCATTATCTTGGGCTCAGTGATTGGCTCATGGATGAAATAATGGTCTTAGAGTGACCAATCAGAGCTCTTCCCTGAAATTTTTTCATATATAGATACAAAGGAGATAGTCTTTCCCCTTGGATGTAAACTGGAAGAGTTTGACTGTAAAGCTAGTTCTGTTTATTCCCCCTAACTTACAGAGAGGTCTAAGGGGAATAGAGCCTAAATACAATCTTAAGCCAAGTGAGAGAAATATTGAGATTCAGAATTGTTATGCTATTTGAATTTTTAGATGCAGTCTTTCCTGAGGCCAACTTCTCTTTATTCTTAGAATCTTATTTGCTAATGTAATTCCTTATTTTAAACTTAAACTAGAATATGAGTTCCTTGAGTGAGGGCATGGGTTTTATTTTTGTTTCTCTGCTCTAATTCTAAATGCCTAGCACAGTGCCTGTCACATAGAAGGCACTCAGTTAATAGTTATTTAATGAATATTTCCAGTGGAATGAAGCTGACAAAGCACACTGTAAATATCTTTCCCACTATTTTACGGAATTCTTGAGAAAAACCCAGAGAGCAATTACCATAGTGTTGTGGGAATTGAAGCTAGTTTCTTGGGATGTGGCATAAATTTGCTGTTGTTCTGTAAATCTTTTATTTTAAAATATAATGCACAGGAAAAGTGCATAAAAAATAAATAAACAAATGCAATGGATGAGCTAAAAAGTGAAACCTGTGAATTACCACATAGGTCAACAAATAAAACATGGTCAGCATTCCAGAAGCTCCCCATATGTTCACTTTGGAATATCTTCAAATCTCTTTACCTGCTAGAGGTAACTGCTATGCTCAATTTTATCATAATCATTTTCTTGCTTTGCTTTATAATTTTAGCACCAATATATGCCTCCCTTGACAGTGCTGTTTATTTTGTGTTTTGTAAACCTAATCTAAATAAATGATATATTGTACTTAAGTATTTTTTGTGTTGTGCTTTTTTATTCATATGTCTATATGATTTATCTGAGTTGATGCACATTGTTTTATTTATCTTAATTTCTATATTTTATAAATATAGCATATTATCATATATAGTAGCATATTCTTATATATATGTACATACTTTTTATAAATACAGTAATTTTTCCTTGGTTTTGGCTATAAAATCTATGCCACAATTAAAGTTATTTTGCCTGTATCCTGGTGCCTGGGTGCCCATGGTTCCTATGATATGTTTACCACCTAGGAGTGAAATTGCTGAGTCACAGTGTATGCCTGTTTGTAGTTTTAGCAGACAATGCTTTATATTGTCACCAAATATTAGGCTTTCTCAGATTTTTATTTTTGCCAGTTTGATGTACATATACTTGTAGATCTCTGTAGTTTTCATTTGTATTTCCCTGCTTACTAAAAGGTTGCTCTTATTTTATTTATCTTTTGACCATTTGAATTTTCTCTTTTACAAAATGCTCAGTTAAGACTTCAAACTACTGTTTTTATTGACTTGTCCAACTTTTTATCAATTTGTAGTTCTTTGTGTAATCTGGATACAAGTTCTTTAATAGTGATGCAGTTAAAAGTATTTTTTCACATTCTGTGGCTTATATTTTTTACTTTATGTTTTAATGAATAGATGTTTTACATTTATTATTGTCAAATACATCAGTATTTTTCCTTTGAGGTCCTTCTGTAAATTTTCCCTAAAGTGACACACCAACATTTTTGTCATGTTGATAGAAGCAGTCCCTAAGCACAACCCATGGTTAAGGGGAGAGGAATTAGTCTTCACCTTTTCAAAGGAGGGATCTCAAAGAATATTTAGACATCTCTTAAAATCATTAAATGTACCAAAATTAGGTGAATTTTTTTAGAGAAAGGGGACTAGTATATATTCAAGTGAGAAAAAGAAATCACAGATGCTGGAGAGAGGAGAGATCCAAATACTTATGGTTTATCTTTCATAGGTATTATCTTTGCCTTTAGTGCCCCAGATCTTGGAGGGCAGAGGCTGTGTCTATCAGAGATGGACACTTACTTGGTATCTATTAAAGATTTACTTGTCATAAAGGATTCCCCAATTCCTGACCAAATTTCTATGATAGTGGTAGTTCTTTCAGTTGATCTGATATTGATTGCCCTGATCTAAATGCTGAATTTAGGGTCAGATCTTAACTAATAGGCTAACCAAAAAAATAATTTCAGGTCAAATCAGACTACAGTCAGAATTATTAGAAGCCCCTATTGCTTTGCCTTTAGCCATTTACTGCTCCCCCAAGATTTCTCTCCTGTTTCTTCCCTTTGAAATTTAATCATCTTATTTTCTTATTCTCATTCAATCTGTCATATTTGGAAGATCTATCAAAATTAATTCATTTGAAGATGAATGGAGACTTACTCATGATGGAGACTTACTCTTAATATTAGTAGTTTAATAGAAAAATAATTATATCTAGGGGGTTTTCTTTGCATTTTAAAAGTATATTTTGAAGACACAAAGCTTTAATCTAACATAACGCCTTTCCTGCAAGTACAGTAACAGAGTGTCCATTTATTCCTACACTTGTTAATGTCCAAAGAGTTAGAAGAAATGCCATTAGAAGACATGAGCTATTGTATTTATGGGCAAGGATCTGCCATCTAACTGTGTTCTGCTTTGCCTGCTATACTCATTTGCCCTTGAATTTATCCAAACCCAAAACGCCAGCATATTTGGCTCTGCATTTATATTTTCATGCAGTCTGTGATTTTCCTTCTCGTTCCAATTAGCCACTGCTCTAATCAATTTAATCCATCTCTGACAGCAAGCCATATTTTCCTACCTTGTTGATGAGCATGTCATGTGGAACAAAGTCAGAAGCCTCCCTGAAGTCAAAATATATTATGTCTGTCCCTTCCTCCCTACATACAAGGTCTGCCACTCTGTCAGAGGAGGCAATTGAATTGGTCTAACATGATTTGTTGGTCACAAAGTCGTGCTGCTTATTACCCATCATTCTAAGCCCTTCCATGTACTTGCAAATTGATTAGGCATCTTGATCTTGTGGTTAATGTACTTTTTGTCATTGTTTAGAGCTGGGGACACACCAGTGCAATCTTGGACTACTGTGAGCATGCATTTACTATCTAGCCTTTGTTCCTTAAAGATAAGGAGCTCATTTGCTTTTACAACTCAGAAATTTTCAAAAAAGAAAAGTTACTGCTCCCAAGGACTCCTGGGATATTTTACTAGTAACCTAGCATTGGTATGAAGAATTAAAAGAAATTATGTTTTCCATTCTTATCAATGGGAAAGGCAAATATTTATTAAATGTCTGGTATGTGAAAGACACTTTACTGCTAGGTTGTGTGAGAGTACAATGATATTTAAGATGGTCTGAAATCTTGTATAGGAAACATGAACACGTTGAAAAATAATCGACAATGGTATTTTGTGTGGAGAAGAGGGAAAAGAAAGACCATAAAACTATTTAGTAGGTTGTATGTTACAAGTTATCAGGTTCTCTTTATGCCTGATTGTCCAGTTATTTTAAATAGCGACTCACAAATATTATTTGTATATTTTTTTAGAATTGAGTTTGAGTTATTTTTGAATTGACTGCTTCCTGAATTTATTATTTTCTTACATCCTCAAAATTTTTGGTAGCAGTGAAGTTGATTTCTTTCTCATTGTCATTACATATATTTCCTATTTTTCTTTATCTTTCTATCTTTTTGCCTTTTTACCTTTTGTCTATCAACTTCATTTTTGTGTCCAGTTATGGGCTTGTAGGTATGTTCTTCCAAGATGAGGGAATTTTTTCAAGATTGTTGATCATAGGGTCTCTTAGGAACTCACACTGTACTGTTCCAAGAAAGGCTTGATAATACCAATGGTCACTATCAACAAAATATTCAAATACAGGTCTATACATTTACATTTATAGAAATATAACACTTTATGAAGAAACATAATTGGCAAAAATTTAGTGACCACCTTTGTTTTTATCAATTTAATATACAATTTAGAATTGGAATATTAAGTTAAATTAAAAGATACTTGCTCCTTGGAAGAAAAGCTATGAGAAACCTAGACAACATATTAAAAAACAGAGACATCGCTTTGCCAACTAAGGTCTGTTCAGTCAAAGCTATGATTTTTCTGGTAGTCATATATGCATGTGAGAGTTGGACCATAAAGAAGGGTGAAAGCCAAAGAATTGATGCTTTCAAACTGTGGTGATGGAGAAGACTCTGGAGAGTCCCTTGGACTGCAAGGAGGTCAAACTAGTCTATCCTAAAAGAAATCAACCCTGACCTGAATATTCATTGGAAGAATTGATGCTAAAGCTGAAGCTCCAATACTTGGGCCACCTGATGCGAAGAACTGACTCATTGGAAAAGACTCTGATGCTGGGAAAGACTGAGGCCAGAAGGAGAAGAGGGTGACAGAGCAGGAGATGGTTAGGTGACATCATCAGCTCAATGGATGTGAGTTTGAGCAAGCTCCGGGAGACAGTGGAAGACAGGGAAGCCTGGCATTCTGCAATTCATGGAGTCACAAAGAGTTGGACACAACTTAGTGGCTGAACAATAAAAACAATTAAGTTACAAATGTCTTAGGACAGACCAGAACATTTTTTATTATACCTGACTATTATCAACCAATTTATCAACTATATTTATTAAATAAACTTTAAGGAAATATCTTCTATATCACTTATGGATAGGATTTCTGCCTTTTAAACTTCTCAAATCTTGTGAGTTGGAGAAAAGGATATCAGATAATATTACATAATTATTGTTAGTATGAGGATAGTATTAAGTAGGGAATTAGTTTTGGGAGAAGGATGCTGATCTACTCAGGGATGAAGTGTGGTGGTATGTGTAAATTACTTTGAAATATACATATATATGCATATACATATAATACATGAAGTCTCAAATCTTAGGTCCAGAGCAGCTTTTTGTAAATTTTTGCCCCCTGCTTTTTCTTATCACTGCATTATATGACTTTACTATACCACAATCTCCTTTAGTTTTTCACTTATATGTCATTGGTTTGCTTCCTGCTATGATCTCTAATTAATTTTTCCAGTGTATTGCAGGGGCATCTCAATTGCATATCATAATGTCCCATTAATGTTTTAATATTATTGTTTTTATTTCTTATTTTATTATTGGAATACAATTGCTTTACCATGTTGTGTTAGTTTCTCGTTTACAAAAACATGAATCAGCTATACATATAGGTATATCCCCTCTCCCTTGAGGCTCCCTCCCCCTCATCCCACCTCTAGGTCATCACAGAACACGGAATCAAGCTCTAGAAGGGGAGGGTGGGATGAATTGGGAGAGAAGCCTTGATCCATTTATATTTTAAGCCTCACATTGTTCTTTAGTCTTACTCCTCTCTCTGCAACCAATGAAAAGTAAAATGAGGCACGGGAACTCCTGAGTTTGCTTTGAAAACTGTGATCCATTTATGTTCCTCCACTTTCTGCTTTTTTCTTCCTTTAAGCTGTGACAATAAATATTTGGTGAACAAACAAAACCAATACAATATTGTAAAGTAATTAACCTCCAATTAAAATAAATAAATTTATATTAAAAAATAATAAAGATCTACTCTTAGCAACCTTCAAAAAAAAATCAGTAGATGGATGCTTCCAACAGACAGGTGGTCCTCAAGACAAGTTTATTAAATTCATCACGTGCTGCTGCTGCTGCTAAGTCGCTTCAGTCCTGTCCGACTCTGTGCGATCCCATAGACGGCAGCCCAACAGGCTCCCCGGTCCCTGGGATTCTCCAGAAAAGAACACTGGAGTGGGTTGCCATGTCCTTCTCCAATGCATGAAAGTGAAAAGTGAAAGTGACGTCGCTCAGTCATGTCTGACTCTTAGCGACCCCATGGACTGTAGCCCACCAGGCTCCTCTGTCCATGGGATTCTCCAGGCAAGAGTACTGGAGTGGGGTGCCATTGCCTTCTCCGAATTCATCATGTAGGTATTTAAAAATCAGCCAGAGTCCCTCCTTGCTAGAGACATCTTGTAAAAGGCTTTCTTGAAAACAACTTATGTTTTCTCCAAACATAAAAGGATAGAACATTTTAAAAGAAAGTCATATTGTGATGCAACATGGCTCTTTCCTTGGCATAAGCAACATTTCCTGGAGGGTAAAGGGTTAAAGCTAATCTAACAGCATTGCAATTTTATTTCAATAAAGCAAAATCAATTAGTATGATGCATACTGCTGAAATCAAAGTAAATGCTAGCATGGTGTAATTGCACAAAAATGTCTGTGAAAAAAGAATGCAGATCAATAATTGATCATCTTTCATTTAAATTTTTTATTCTCTGTCAGTAAGGATGCAGACTAGAGGGAGTGAAGACTTTTAAAACTCTTTATTTGAAGTGTGCAATGTCTGGATAAAAGCAAGCTTCTTCCAAACATAGTTCTCTTGCCCTCTCATCATTTTAAATCTGTGAATGTGAGGCGCAAAGGCTCAACTTTTGAAATACATTAAAAACAGCAATTACAAAAAAGAGGAAACTCAAGTTAATTAAGGGGAAGTATGGGATAGACTATAAACTTACTGCATAAAACACATAAAATATAATTTTTCTGACTTATTTGTTGAGAATTTTGTAGCAGGTTAAGGATACAGAAACTTTGAACCGAAAAAGTGAAAGTGTTAGTCACTCAGTGTCCAGCTCTGTGACACCGTGGACTGTAGCTCGCCAGGTTGCTCTGTCCATGGGATTTCCCAGGCAAGAATAGTGGAGTAGGTTGCCATTTCCTACTCCAGGGGATCATCTCCATCCAGGGATCAAACTTGGGTCTCCTGCATTGTATGCAGATTCTTTGCCATCTGAGCTTTAGAGGTCTTTTAACTTGACTTTCTTTTTGGACTTTTAAGTAATGACTGGCCATCTTGTCTTCAGATGCTAGGAGGCTTCTGCAGTATGAAGGTTAGACATTTCTACTATTGGACAAATTAAATGCTAAGAATTTTTTTAGCTATATTGGACTACATTGGACTATACTATTTCAGTAAATTTTGCTAATGGATCCTGACTTTGTCTTTAAGGGCTGCAAACAATATCTATCAAAGGAAGCATTATATTATAGAAAAGTGAAAGTGAAGTCACTCAGCCATGTCTGACTCTTTGCGACCCCATGGACTGTAGCCTACCAAGCTCCTAGGTCCATGGGATTTTCCAGGCATGAATACTGGAGTGAATTGCCATTTCCTTCTCCAGCGGATCTTCCTTATCCGGTGATCAAACCCAGGTCTCCCGCATTGCAGGCAGACGCTTTACTGACTGAGCTACCAGGGAAGCCCCATATTACAGAAAAGTGGTCGTCAAGAGTGGGCCCTTGGCCACTAGTATCAGCCTCACCAGGGAACTTGTTATAAATGCATTTATCAAGTCCAGCTCAGAAATATTAAATAAAAAATTCTTTGGGTTGGGGCCTATTGTAATCCATGTATTAACAAGTCTTCCAGATAATTCTGAAACATGCTAATTTTTTTTCTAGTTTTGTTTTCCTTTTATATTGGACTATATTTGATTTACAATGTTGTATTAGTTTCAAGTATATAGCAAAGTGATTCAGTTATACACAATCATCTATCTATTCTTTTTCAGATTCTTTTCCCATATAGGTTGTTACAGAGTAGAAAGTAGAATTCCTTATACTATACAGTAGATCCTTATTGATTATCTATTTTGTATATATTTGTTTATTTTAGTCACTTAGTCATGTCTGATTCTTTGCAACCCCATGGACTGTGGCCTGCTAGGCTCCTCTGTCCATGGGATTCTCCAGGCAAGAATACTGGAGTGTGTTGCCATTTCCTTCTCCAGGGGATCTTCCCAATCCAGGGATCAAACCTGGGTCTCCTGCAATGCAGGCAGGTTCTTTACAGTCTGATATAGTAGTGTATATATGAAACATGCTGATGTTTAAGAATTCCTACTTTATCTCTTTTTCTTATGAATTAATGTATCATTCTAGGATGGTTTCTAGAACTGCTGTTAACTTCCTCTGAAAAAGATTTGAATTAAATAAATAACAAAAGTTGTCTAATTTTTTAAAACATTCTAAATCAAGTCTACCAAATTCAATTCAAGAGGTGACAAACTTATATCCTGACTGATCAGACCAAGGAACATGAATAAGAGAATAATTTTCTTTCTTTTTTTTTTTTTTTTTGCAACTTAAGCAAAGTAACTTTTTCTGACTGTTATTAGCACCATGGATCAAAAGTGATTAAAGGGAAAAATTCAAAGCAACATCAACAAGAACAAAACATGGTGAGAATGTTCTTTTTTTTCCTTTTTCCTTTTTGTAAATTAGGATATACCATTTCTTTTTGTTGCTTTAAGTGTCAGGAAAAGCCTATCCCAATGGCACCCCACTCCAGTGCTCTTGCCTGGAAAATCCTATGGATGGAGGAGCCTGGTAGGTTGCAGTCCACGGGGTCACAAAGAGTCGGACGCGACTGAGCGACTTCACTTTCACTTTTCACTTTCAGGTATTGGAGAAGGAAATGGCAACCCAGTCCAGTGTTCTTGCTTTGAGAATCCCAGGGACGGGGGAGCCTGGTGGGCTGCCGTCTATGGGGTCGCACAGAGTCGGACACGACTGAAGCGACTTAGCAGCAGCAGCAGCAGTACTAAGTCTAATTAAGATCGTAAGTTACCATTGGAAGAATTGAGATTGGATCTAAAATATCCTTGTTATTCTGAAAATGAGGAAACTCAGTTTTAAAGTGGATCAATTAGCCATCCACAGGGAATTTACAGTGAAATGCATCCACTTATAGCAGATTCTGGACCCCAAACAGTCCATGGATTCCTGATTCTCCAAGCTTTCTCGACCACGTCAGGCCTTTCTCTTCTTATTCTGGATCTATTCTTGTTACCATGGAAGACACGGAAGCAGAGCAGCATGGTGCACACTCTCATGGTTGTGAATGTGTCCTGCCACATCATGGTGCAAATGTAAAATTCCCCAAAGTAAGAGTATAGACAATCCAAAGGACACAGAATTCTCCAGTCTGTTTATTGACCCATAGCCTCCTTCACTCATTTGTTTTCTCCGTTCAATGAGTTATTTAATGAACATTTTCTTAGAACTGATATGTGCCCAGTTTTGAACTGGTAACTGGGGGTATTTTGGATGTTACATAGAGTTGAATGTCACTTCCATGAAGATGAGGACTGGATTTTATACGTATTATAAACTTGAAAGTGATTATGCATTGGCTTCACATGTTAAATTAATATTTATTTGACAGGTTATTGCAGAAAGAACAATAGAAGTAAAGTTTCTATTAAGTGCCCCCTCCCTAGCTAAGACTAGACTGCAGAGCATGAATACAAGCTTCTAGTTCTGAAGGACCAGCGGGGCATTTGGGAGACATTGATGAAGTCAGTGTCTTCACTGGGATGAAAGCATCATTCTTCCAACATTGTAACTTGGGCTCCTTCAATATTTTTGAACTATAGTACCTAAGAGTAATTACACATCTGGATGTTTTTAACTTAATAGAGAAGTTTGAATATTTAAATGCAAGTCCATCCACAGCTTTTAAAATGGCACAGTTTCATTCTTTTTCATGGCTGAGGACTATTTCATTGTAAAAAATATGTATATGTCTGTAACCAATAGAAGAGAAAAAAAAGAACATTCGTGATACTTCCCACAATGATCTTTAGCCTTACAGTAGGAAGACAATGCCATAAACTGGAAATGTGTTTACTATTATGATAGCTATTAAAGAATAGAGTAGAGAGGGCTGCAGAGGCCATTTATTCAAGAAGGATTTACTGAGTACCTACTGTGTACTACATACTGGAGCTAAGTGCAGAGCTTTGGGAGGCTGAGTGGAGGGGAAAAGTGCAGGACTTAACCTAGTCTGGTGTGCAACCATGGACTGTGTATAGGTGTGTGCACACAAGTGTGTGAGATGTGATACATTGTGATGTGGATGGTGTGTACAGGGCCGCATAGGAATGTGCAAGATTACGGGTGATTTGTTTCTCTGTTCAGAGCTTACTTGTGGTTATTATAATGCTTTTAAAAATAAATTTAAACTTCCAGAATAAAAAAAAAAATGTAAGCTCACAGGTGGCGGAAGTATTTGCATGGGAAGAGACTACCAAGATATTTGCTAAGGCTCCTCTTTGCCATGTGGCTTTCTGATTTTCATTGCTGCCTGCTATGTGCTCAGTCGTGTCCTACTCTTTGTGACCCCATGAACTGTAGCTCACCAGGCTCCTCTGTCCATGGAATTTTCCAGGCAAGAATACTGGAGTGGGTTGTTATTTCCTACTCCATTTCATTGCTGTGCACTGCATTTATCTGTAGAATAGTTATCAACAGTCATTTACTGAGCAACTATAATGAACAGGAAATGCTGTGCTTGGAAGGAACAGGGTAAAGGTAAAAACTGTTAACTAAATTAGCTTCCAGGCTTCACCCCTGTGACGGTATCCATCTCTGTTTCCAGGTGATCTGCTCTGATTAGATACACAGTGCTAGATTATGAATGGCAAGTTAAAAAGTTCATGGGACCAGGCAGGTAAAACAAGTGACTGAAGCAGATGTAGGTGCATATGCTGACATTGGAAAGCTGGAGAAGGTTTGCCTGGACAAAAAAAAGCAGTTGTTACAGAACCCAGCTGCCATATATTCTGAATTTTTCAAGAGAAGTTAGGCATACAGATTCTATGTAAAATCATCCATTTTAAAAATATTGTCTCCAACATATAAATCATTGTATCAGCTACACAAAACACAACAGCCCTTGTCTGGACACGGGCTTCAGCTTATAAACTTTGAAGTTAGATGACTCTCAGTTTTCCAGAAAGCAAGTCTTTGGAGGACTACTACCTGGACGAGTGTTCTGGAACTCTGTGGTCTCTCCCAGATACTATAACCAGCTTCTGGTTTCCTAAGAGCTCTTGTGTCTGCTTGATACTGTACAAAGGCTGCTTTGTGAAATTTATGTTCAGTGAGCGTCTTGTTAGGGAATTTGACTTGGCATATGTCTCCTTCCAAACCTCAAATTGTGTTTCTGGCCAGACAATGTTATAATCATGCCCAAGATATCCCCAAATGCTGCAAAAAAATTGTGAGAATCCACTGAGGTTTGAATAGAAATGCTAAGCCTATTGTTATGGATTGAAGTATTCACCATCTCCCATCCAAATAATAAAATGAACAAATTATGCATTTTGAAAGTGCCTGCATGGTCCTGCATTGTAGCGTCAGCTGGATGAGGCCTGCAGTGGGGCTTTCTGCAGCTTCCAGAACCTGTTTTAAAATCATACAAGCTTCATTTATTCTGTGTTTTTTATTATTTCTTTGTGACATCAGTTTAGACTGATTATAAAGATAATCCTCTTCTGCATTACAAAATGCCATTTGTTGAATTTCTCTGGAATGTGTTTCTGGAGTGTTTGACTATGATCATACATGAAGTAATTTTTTCCTTGCTACTTAGTACACACACACACATACACACACACACACACACTCATGTACAAACACACAAAACTTCAAGAAACAATTTTTACTGTTACTACATGAAGTACACTGTGGTATCTTTTTGTTTTTTTATTTTTCTCCTAGACTGCTGCTGCTAAGTCGCTTCAGTCGTGTCCGACTCTGTGAGACCCCATAGACGGCAGCCCACCAGGCTCCCCCGTCCCTGGGATTCTCCAAGCAAGAACACTGGAGTGGGTTGCCATTTCCTTCTCTAATGCATGAAAGTGAAAAGTGAAAGTGAAGTGGCTCAGTCCAACTCTTCGCGACCCCATGGACTGCAGGCTACCAGGCTTCTCTGTCCATGGGATTTTCCAAGACTAGCCAAGTGTAAACTATTCCATTCTATTACATTAATAAATCATTAAAAAGATGTTACAATCCACTAATGAACTGTAACTCACAGTTTTAAAATAATTGTTCTAAAATGTCAGTTTATGATTCTTGCTTGACTTGATTAGTCAAGGTCAATGCTGAATAAATCCTTATAGCCAAAAGAAATCATAGAGGAAGAGAAAGGGCTAGAAGGAAAGAGAGGGATACAGAGAAAAAAGGATGGAAAAAACAATTCCAGTGTATGGTCCCAATTGTTTAGTTAGTCCTTTCATGTATCATTCTAATACCTACCATTAATTGAGCACTAATTAAGCATTAGTTGAGTTCCAGTTGAGATTGGGATTGGAATAAAGAGAATGAATATGGTACCTATGGTGAAATATTTAAGGAAACATGTTATTTTAAATTGTCCAAAGGATGAATCCTAATCAGGTCAATGTACAAATAAACCTGGGACTTTTAACATGGGCAAGAATCAGGATAAAAAAGGAAAATCTATTTCTGTAAAAGGATACAGTATAGGTCATTTCAGGGGTATTAGAATAAGTGTCAGAGAAGGCAATGGCACTCCACTCCAGTACTCTTGCCTGGAAAATCCCATGGACAGAGGAGCCTGGTAGGCTGCAGTACATGGGGTCGCTAAGAGTCAGACACGACTGAGTGACTTCACTTTCACTTTTCACTTTCATGCATTAGAGAAGGAAATGGCAACTCGCTCCAGTGTTCTTGCCTGGAGAATCCCAGGGACGGTGGAACCTGATGGGCTGCCATCTGTGGGGTCGCACAGAGTCAGACACGACTGAAGCGAGTTAGCAGCAGCAGCAGCAGCAGAATAAGTGTAGGTGTTTAGGAGATTTGGTCTGGAATAAGAAGACCCTCTCTGATTCTTGAAAACCTTAAAAGTCTAAATCATACTATGATTTACTTCTCTTTTTGAGATTTGCTGTAAGTAGGTCAGTCTTGGATAATGCTTATGTTTTTGTTGGTGATTATGATGACAAACACAGTAGTATTTATGGTGCCAGGCACTGGAGTAAGCAATCTGCATGCATTAGGTCGTTCAGTAGCTTGTATCTTGGCTCTTCCTTCTCCATCTGGCTGGACTGTTCTCTCACAAGCAGAGAACTCTCCTCCCACTTGGTCCTGCATTCTTCCAAAACTTGCTTCTCTTTTGCTCAGTAAAGACAGGTTGATGTGGACAGAGGGAGTGGAGATGAGATTATGCTTGCTTTCTTTTTGTGGACCACCCATCACCTTCCAGGTTTTGTATAGGGCCCTGTAGGGAAGTAAAAAGCCAGCAGTATGGGTTAAATATGTTCAAAATAGTTCTGAATAAGGAGTGTGGATTATCTGTAAATATCACCCAGTCATTGTTTCTCACTTTGCATCTTTTCTTACCACTTGAGTTGTGGTTTATCAAACACTTTTTCATGTTGCTTCCATGATAGCTTATGTTTCTGCTTCCCCTCTTATCTTTCTACTTCTGTTCCTTCTCAGTTTTTTGTTTGTTTGTCTCCCTCACTTTTTTCCACTTGTTCCTTCTTCTCTCTCTGACCTCTCTGTGTTAGAGAGCCCTGAGCTTAGTTCATGGACCTCTGTTGTTTTACTTCCTAGGGGGCCTTGTCTAGTCTCATTAAGTTAAATACCATGTTATGCTCATGATTCAAAAAATCATATATTTAGCTCATAATTTCCCTCTGAATTCAAGATATATATACATATACCTCTACCTACTTTACATCTGCACTGAGAGGTCCAAAGGGTGCTGTGCAGCAAAGAGATCTGACAATGGAGTTAACACAGCAAGGCTAAGACTGCCGTCCTTAGGAAACTTGGTCTGCAAGGTTGTTCATTGGCTGGCATTTGGGAACCTGACCCTCAGAGTCAGTGTTTCCAGTCGGCAGTTAACCACTGAGACTAGCTCATTGTGTCTAAATTGTGCAAAGAGTGTGGCTTATGCTGAACATGTGCTTTTCTTCCGGAATTCTGGGATTTTGGCGAATGCTTGGCAAAAGATATGAATGTGATCTGTCTCCAATAAAACTGTTGAGTACCGAGTCTCTAGTGAGCTTTCCTCATACACGTATTATACATGTGTTGCCACAATTTGTTGCTGTAAAAACTGAGCCTGTTCTGTGCATCTGCTGGGAGAGGACTCTTACTAAAGTGTTCCTGGTTTCTCTTAACTTCATTCTCTGTGTTTTTTCCTTTTGCTGAATTTGCTTTGCACCCTTTTGCTATAATAAATCTTAGCTTTGAGTCCATGTATATTCTGCATTCTGTTAGCTCTTCCTGTGAATTTTTGAAGTTAGGAATGGTTTTGGGGAATTCCTTAAACAGTCAAACAAAGTTAAATATCTAAAATTGAGCTCTTGATATTCTTAACAATCGATTAACCAAATATAAATGAATAATTAAGCAAGCGTGTAAAAATGATTCCTCCTGTGGCTCATTTTGTAGTCTTCTCTATCTTCGTTAATAGTAATTCCATTCTTCCAAATTACCCAAGCCCAAATTCTTAGCATTCTCTTTTTCATCTGTCTTCCTATCACAGTACACACATGATCCATCAGCCTATCCTGCAACCTCTAAGTTTTAAATGTAACTAGAATTCAATCAGTTCTCACTAACTTTACCATCTGGTGCATGCTACCATGTAACCCCTCCTCTGAACTGATCACTTAGGTTATTCTTAAGAGCATTGTTAAAGCAGTCAGAAAACCCTCTACTGATACTATGTATAAAATGGATAACTAATGAGAACCTCCTGTATAGAACAGGGAGCTCTATACTTAATGCTCGGTGGTGAAATAAGTGGGAAGGAAATCTTAAAAAGAGGGGATATATGTACGTGTATAGCTGATTCACTTTGCTGTACAGTAGAAACTAACACAACATTGTAAAACAACTACACTCCGATAAATATTTTTTAAAGTGCGAATTAAGTTATAGAAATCTTCTGCTCCTGAGCCTCCAACAGTTTCTCAGTAAAAGTCAAAATCCTCAGTATGTTCTTTCCTATCTAAACCACTTAAAGTCTCCACCTCCACATGCACACAAGCACTCGAAGGCTCTCTCCATTGTCAGACCTCTCCAGCCCTGCTCCTCTGCAACCTTGCTCCTCTGCAACCGGCAGGTACTGCCTTGAGGCTCTTTGAGGCTCCTTAATTATTGTTCCTGCTGCCTGAAATGTTCTTCTGCTACTATTCACATGATCAGCTCCACAATTCAAATGTCACTTCTCAGTGAGGACTACTCTGCCTATTCTATCTAAAACTTTACCCCCACCCAGCAGTTTGTATTTTGCCTCCTGCTTTTTATTTACTTTGCTATTTTTAATTTCTAATTTATTGTTATGGACTGAAATGCGTCTCTCCAAAACTCATATGTTGACGACCCAGTTCTCAACGTGAATGTGTTTAGTGATAAGGCCTTTAAAGAGCTCATTAAGGTTAAATGAGGTCATCAGAGTGGGACCCTAAACCAGTCCAACATGACTGGTGTCCTTGGGAGAATTAAGGGTGAGACACTAGACAGGCTCACACATAGAGAACAGGCCGTGTGAGCCAACGACAGGAAGACAGCTGTCCGCAAGGCCAGGAAGAGGGACCTCGGAGAAACCAAATATGCAGACATCTTGATCTTGGACTTCCAGCCTCCAGAATTGTAAGGAAATACAGTTCTGTGATTTTTTTTTAATTAGCACACATATGTGTATATATCTATTTATCTATAAATATATACACATGTATACACATGCACACACACATATATGTATATATACACTAGTTATTTTAGTTATTTATTTTGGATACTCCCTATATCTTTCATTAGAATGGAAGTTTCATTTGAGAAGGAGTTTTTATCTGTTTTATTCATCCCTGGAATTCTCAGTACCTATAAGGAGCCTGAAACAGGAGAGGGGTCAATTACTATTTGTTGAATGAATGAAAAAAAAAAAAAAATGGTGAGAAACCAATCCTGATCTCCCCAGCTATTTTTTTCACCTCTGCATTGTTGTAGATGCCCTTGGCAATGTGATTTTGCAGTTCTTCCTTATGAAGAAGTAATATCTGGGACTTTCCTCATGGCTCAGTGACTAAGACTCCACTCTCTCAATGCAAGGGGCCTGCATTTGATCCCTGGTCAGGGAAATAGATCCCATATGCCACAATTGAGTGTGCATACCACAACAAAGACATTTCCTGGCACAGGAAAATAAATAAATAAATATTTAAAAGCAGAAGAAATTTTCCTCATTTCCACAAATAGACTCAAATGAGTCTATTTCTTCATGCATTGAATCTGGACTGACTTTTTGACTTGCTTTGGCCAATAAAATATATCAGTGTGCTAGCTATGAATCTAGGTCTCCAGAGACCTTGTGTGTGTGTTAGTCACTCAGTTGTATCTGACTACTTGCAACCCCATGGACTACAGCCCACCAGGCTCCTCTATCTGTGGAATTCTCCAGGCCACAATACGGGAGTGGGTAGCCTTTCCCTTCTCCAGGGGATCTTCCCAACCCATGGATCAAACCTGGGTCTCCTGCATTGCAGGCAGATTCTTTACTGTCTGAGCCACCAGGAAAGCCCTGGACCTAGATGTACGTTGACCTTATCTGCTTCCATTCCCTTTTTAAAAACAGGCTTCGTAGTGAAAACAAGCCTAAGACATCATATTGGAGTACAAATGACTATGTGGAGGAGAGACAATCACCCTAGCTGAGAACATTTGAGACAAGCCAGTCTCCAGCTGACCACAGACATGCAAGCAAGACTAGGTTAGATTGGCCAAACTCAGCCAAGATCAGCAGAGCTTCTCAGCTGACCAATTGATTAGTGGATAACAGTACACCTAAAAAAAAAAAAACCAGCAAGGATTTAGAGTTTTAGTTATTGTGGTATTAGAGTGGCAATAGATAACTGTGCATCTGACAGTGACCGCAAGAAGTATTTTCTGTGTCAGAGATGTCTTTTGTCTTTGAAAGGCATCTCAGCTTAAAGGAAAGTTCATTGGCTCTGGAATTAAATCAAATTGGGTTCAAATCCCAGCTCCATCATTCATGGTTAATTAACTTAACCATTTGAGCTTCTCCCCATAATTTGTAAATTGAAGATAGTAATGTGTGTGTCAGAGAAGGCAATGGCACCCCACTCCAGTACTCTTGCCTGGAAAATCCCATGGATGGAGGAGCCTGGAAGGCTACAGTCCTTGGGGTCGCTGAGGGTTGGACACGACTGAGCGACTTCACTTTCACTTTTCACTTTCATGCATTGGAGAAGGAAATGGCAACCCACTCCAGTGTTCTTGCCTGGAGAATCCCAGGGACGGGGGAGCCTGGTGGGCTGCCGTCTATGGGGTCACACAGAGTCGGACACGACTGAAGCGAATTAGCAGCAATGTGTGTGTGTGCGTGGTATGTCGCCTCAGTTGTGTCTGACTCTTTGCGACCCCACGGACTAGCCCGCCAGGCTCCTCTGTCCATAGGATTCTCAAGGCAAGAATACAGGAGTGGGTTGCCATGCAGTCCTCCAGGGGATCTTCCTGACCCGGGGACTGAACCTGCATCTCTTGTGTCTCCTGCAGGCAGGTTCTTTACCGCTAGTGCCACCTGGGAAGCCCGAAGATAGGAATACCTGCTTACTGAGCTCCTGTGTGTAGTAAATGAAAAATTCACATCAGACACCTGGCATAAATACTGCTGTTGATCTAAAAAGCATCACCAACTTCCTGTAATAACTACTTATAGATGATTCATATGTACATGAATTTAGTGCTTATAGACACTATTCATATTTTTTCTTATTAGACCCATCAGCCTGATATACATGCTATTGATTATTAAAAACTGTGCTTTCTTTTAGCCATCCTAACTGATATCTCTCAACTTCAAGATTTAATAACCTGGTTCATTTTTATTTCATTTGTACCTTTCATGATCTTATTGACTTAGGCCAAATACCTTCTTAATTTTCTGTTTCTGAACCGAAGAGGCTAATTTCCTAACATCAATATAGGGAAAACTGGACACTCTGATTCAGTACCTTTCACCTGGAAGCTGCAGATATTCCCAGCAACTGTTGGTTACCTTCGCTAAGTCTAAGTGAAATATGGGCTTTCCAAGGCAAGGACAGAGGCCCTTGAACTAGCCATTCAAAGTCCCACAAATCTGCCTGTAAATACTTAGGCAGCTATTTTTGAATATTCCTTTATTTTATGTAGCCTCTTCAGTAAAAGAGAAGTGGGTTAAATTTGATGCAATTTGATGCAGGCTAAATCTAATACCTTGGGCATTAGATTTAGAGAAATACATGCTAAAGAGGAACAGGCTTTAAATTTTTTTTATTTTATTTTTTAACAAGAAGTTAGCTTAAGCACTACTTTTAGGTGAAAGCATTCTGTAACTGACATCATTTTTAAGTGCTCTGTATTGATTAAACACTTTAGCTGGATTTGTAAGTCTGGTCAGAAAATATAAGTTGTAAATCAAGATCCAACTTTTCCTTTGATCCCATTTTAGCTTTCTGTTTCTCCTTTGGGTCAGAGGATGGATAAAAAAATGATGATAACATCTAATAAAATTTTGGAAACGAAAATCCTTTTGATTGGTAATGATTTCTCTCATAGAAAAACTTAAATACAATTTTTTTGAAATGCATGGGCAGGATTCATTGGTACTTGTTTTCACAAGAATAAAATTGATTTTCCCATATTAATTGTTTCAATAAACCATCACTCTTCTAGTCAAGTCATTAAAATTATTCCATCTCAGATGCCTTTTAATCTAAATTATAAACTGTCATTTTAGAAAGAAAACTGGAAAAAGATTAAGATTTCTTGTTTGAAAGCTGGAACTTGATTTCTATTTTATACTTTTATACTTTTATACTTTCCTTGTAGAATTAAAGTTAGGGTCCTAAGGCAGCTTCCATATTTCTGCAGTGTTATTTATTACATGTGCTCTCAGAGAAATCTGAGCGTGTACCTATAAAACCTGCCCCAGTTATGTATAACAAGAATATTCAGTATTTAGAATACAACAGCAAGTTTTATTGTGGCAACAAGGACATTGCAATGATTTGAATTTCTAACTCTCTAGGCCAAACGGACAGTTGAAAAGAGAAATTGATTATCTGGTTGATGTACACAGAAAGCCATTTTGTATGATGATGTTTGGTGCCTGGGTTGCATGGCAGTCTCCATTATTTCTGTCTTCTGGGTCTAGATTTTATAGGCCATTGCTTTCAAGTAATTGAGAATCTATTTTACTAAATATAAGCACCATCCAAAGATGTTCAGTCTCTTAGTCATGTCCGAGTCTTTGCGACCCCATGGACTGCAGCATGCTAAGTTTCCCTGTCCTTCACTATCTCCCAGATTTTGCTCAAACTCATGTCCATTGAGTCAGTGAAGCCATCCTACCATCTCATCTTCTGTCACCTCCCCCTCCTACCCTCTATCTTTCCAAGCATCAGAGTGTTTTCCAATGAATTGGCTCTTTGAATCAGGTGGCCAAAGTATTAGAGTTTTAGAACATAAAAAAAATTTGAATCTATCTTTATAAGTTTCCTCTTTTGAAACTGTGTAAGCCTTCTATATCACACCTGGTCTCAGGACTTAATGAAGCTCAGGTTCTTGATGTCTCATTGCAGAAAGAATTCAGCGAGAAACAAAAGTGATAGGAAAGAAGTGGATTTATTTAGAGAGAAACACATTCCATAGACAGAGTGTGGGCCATCTCAAAAGGTGAGAATAGCCTGGAAATATGGTGTGGTTAATTTTTATGGGCTGGGTAATTTCACAGGCTAATAAGTGTGCACTCCACAGACCTGCCAGTCTGGTACGGGCCCAGCCTCAAGACCAAATAAAGAGCCTGGAGTCAGCAACAGAGACATTAGTAGCTTAATGGATGGGGGGAGCTTGTATGTCTTAAGCCAGGCCCTGGAGTGACACCTCACAGTGTGTGGCAGATGACGGGCAGGACAAGGTAGTAGCCTTCACTCCTAGAAGGAGAGGGGGAGTGCTGGTTAAAGAGGGAATTGACTTTAGGTTGGCTCATGGGTTACCAGGGAAACTAGTAGAGGGGCACACCCTTAGATATACTATCATAGTAGAGATGGTTGTGATCTAAAGCTTAATTAGAGCAATCACTAGTTGGGATGGTTGGGGGGGCAAGTATGTATGTATTTATTGATTAAGCTCTATGATTAAGTGAAGGTCAGTTAGGTGAGTAGGGCATGGGTGAGGCAGGGACTACTAGTTGAGCATGATGTGTACAGAGAGCAAGGAAGTAACCATCTCCAGTGGCCTACCATTAGATAACCACCCACTAAAATTACCAATAGACTGCATGTATTCTTCTTGTTTGGGCTAGTGTTTGTTCCTCTATATGAAGGGAAAGTGCTGTCTTGATGGCAGGTGGTTGGAGCAAGGGATACTTCTGAGTGGAGGAGTAAGTGTGTCAGGGGTGGGAGAAAAGACCCTAGGTGGTCTTCTCGTGTCCCTATTATCCCCTACATTTCTGCTCTGGGGATGATGTTTAAAGAGAACATCAAAGGCAGACCTGATCAATAGAATGGAAAGCTAAAAGTTCTTTAGCGCTTAGGCAGCCTAAGGGAGCTACAAGCTAATGCAAATTCTATTTTATCCCTATCATCTTTCCTCATAGCAGTCATAGGCTCCTTTCTAGCCCATCCACTAATCCCACCTATATACAACATAACTGTAAAGCCCCAAGTGTATCTATAGCTATACCCCAGTTACTCCCACGTTGCAATTTTCTATAGAAAAATGCTTGTCTGATCTTCAACAAGTACCAATCCCAGAGTCAGCTAAAAATATTAAGGTTTATTGCTAATTAGTAGAGCTCAGGTTAGGTGTATGTAGAGAGTGAACAGTAAACAAAGGGGGTTATCCAAAAAATTCCGATTATGTTTATCAGAAAAGGGAAACAGATGGCTTGATTTGGGGAGCACAGAGGGGGGAAAAAGTCCTTATCAAGATCAGAAATGGTTGTTGCTTAAGTATCTTAAAAGTCTTTCTGACAATGACACATGCCATGGTCACATAAATGAGCATACAATTACATAATAAAAATAAGTCTTCCTTTAGCCCTACATTCCAGCAGTAACTACCATCTACTTTCTTGGATATCTTCATCAAGGTTGCCATACATGTTCATGTATCTATCTATCTACCTGTCTGTCTATTTATCTATTCATTTTTCTTTTTACATGTGGTGAACTTACTATTATGTTTTTGCACCTCAGCTCGCACCTACCATAGGAATCAGTCAACAATGCTATTTGCTACTACTACTTGTGGATTTTAGCTATATCTCTCTTTGAATAACCCTTTTTTCTATATCCTAAGAGAGCAATTAGGTGTGTATTGTGTCACTTTTCTCTCAGTTATCTGCCCACCACTGCTGACAATCATGGCATCTGACCCATTATTAGAGTGAACCTTGGCATGATCTAAGGCAGTGGTCTCAACCCTGACTGTGCTTTAGAATCATCTGGGGAACATTTAAAAATTATCAATGCCTGAGCCTTGACACAGGCTAATCAAATTAGAATCTCCAAGAGTAGACCCCAAGCATGGCTGAACTCTTAAAGCTCCTCACCTGATGAAAGTATGCAGTCAGAGTTGAGAACCACAAGCTTCAGCTTGTCAAGACCACTTTAGATCCCCATTCTGCTAGATAGTGCTTTAGCTCTTGTTCCCAGTTTGTATTATGTATTAATTTGAAAAGCATTCCTCCTTATTTCTAGATTCTTGTCACTGACAGAAAAATCTCTCCAATAATTTTTTCCTATTTTTGTTTAGTTGTTTTGTAAAAAATAAAGCTTTTTTTCTCTCTAAAATAAAATATATTAAAAGTTCTGGTCGGTTGATGGCTTAGGGGTTTATTTCATTCTGTACAACTGAGGTTTTAAATATTAAGAAAATCATATGACCTCAAATGACTAATGAGTTTCTGTGGATGTTAAATCAGTTTTGCTTACATTGATTTCTCTTGATCTCTTGCTCTCTCTCGTTGGATATTTCCAGACCAGGTTTCCATCTGTTCACTATTTGCATACATACACATATCTGCATGGCCATCACCCAACCATGATAATGAAATTAATAAAATTTTCATTAGGACTTCAGTTCATGGATCATTTCCTAGGACTAAGGGAGAAACCTGCAGCCTATATTTTCTGTGTTACATAAGGCAGACTTTCTATAGGTGTAGCTATCTAAAGCATATTAAATGTTTAGTACATATATATATATATATATTTTTTTTTTTTTTAAGAAGGAGAAGGTATTTTGGCAAAGTGGTTACTGGTGAAGAGCCAAGTAGGTTTAAAGGCTCATATTACCTCTATCTCTGATATCATGGAATAAGTCCCAAAATTACAATACAGCAAGTCCCTACTTTTATAAAATGCTGTTTCTAAAGAGATTCCATTTTAGCAGCATAAAAGTGAGTGTTTAAAAGAAGTATTTTAAGTTAGATTGGTGAGTGGGTAAGGGTGACAGTTGTTCCTAGTTTTGGAGAAGCTACTCAAATTCCTGTCCACACAGTATCGTATGTTCTTTTGGATAAATTGGAAAACATGGTGAGAAGTATGGCAGAGAATAACTGAGACGTGAAAATGGATGAAGTGACTGGGTGCCATGAGGTACCAATAACCTAAATTTGTTTTTAAACACTGATTTACGGGATTTCATTGGTCACTGCAGTTCACCACCCCCACCCCCAATCCCACCGCCCCACCATTTTATTACATTCAAATGATTTGCAATTCAAGGGGGTAGTTTCTTTGGTTGAAGCAGTAGTTCTCAAACCTATCTAACCAACACACCATTTTTATAAGAAACATATTGTGAAGTCCTCTTTATTATTCTAAAATAGTGATATAAACAAGTGTGTAAGTATAATAACCTAACTATATACTAAAAGTATCATTATAATGTCCTAACTCTAATTTAAAATATTAAAAAGATTTATGATGAAATACTATATATTCCAACCTATAAATGCTCAGATATGCACAGGAATAAACACTAGGATACATAATAAATAGTCATTACTATGGTCATATTTCTTTTCTTTCTTTTTTAATAATTTAAGTATAATTAATCTACAATATTATGCTAGTTTCACGTGTACAGCAGTCATTCATTATTTTGTACACTAGGAAATGATCACTGTGATAAATCTGGTTGCCATCTGCTATCATACAAAGTGATTACAGTGTTACTGACTCTATTCTCCATGTTGTACATTTCATCCCTGTAACTCAGTTGTTCTGAGACTGGAAGTTTGTACTTCTGAAACTCCCTCACATATTTCACTCAACTCCCAACCTCCTTTCCCTCTAGCAATCACCTGTTCATTCTCTGTATCTCTGATTCTATTTATGTTTTGATATGTTTGTTCATTTGTTTTTTAGATTCCACATGTAAGTAAAATCATATAGTATTTGTTTTTCTTTGCCTAACTTATTTCACTTTGCATAATACCCTCTAGATATTACCTGAATTCTTATTTACTTAATGTATTTTATAGTTTGACTTTCCTTTTTAATTTAAGTAAATGTACTTTAAAAGAAATATTATATAAGTAGAAAACCAGTATTTGGCACAGTAAAAAGGTAATTATAAAAACAAATGCAATGAAACTACTATATTCTAACCATGAATCGTTGTCTACATAACCTCTTGAGATAAAGCTTACTTTCTTTTGGTTAGTGTTAGTCAATATTGGGAGAAGGCAATGGCACCCCACTCCAGTACTGTTGCCCAGAAAATCCCATGGATGGAGGAGCCTGGTAGGCTGCAGTCCATGGGGTCGCTAAGAGTCAGACACGACTGAGTGACTTCACTTTCACTTTCCACTTTCATGCATTGGAGAAGGAAATGGCAACCCACTCCAGTGTTCTTGCCTGGAGAATCCCATGGACGGAGAAGCCTGGTAGGCTGCAGTCCACAGGGTCGCACAGAGTCAGACACGACTGAAGCAACTTGGCAGCAGGCAGGCAGTCAATATTAGAATGATGTGAAAAGCAGATGAGCATTAGACTGAGACTTTATCATTAACATAATCAGAAATTTTAGAAAATAATTGCAACAATTACTACTCTAGAACTATTCCTTTTCTTACCATTTGTTACATGGATGGTGAGTTAGTATACCTTCATACATCTTCAGCCATCCTGCTTTTTCCTGAGTCCCTCATGGCATTTAAACAATAATCCACATTGGTGTCTCTTCCTAGATGGATCGATTTATAAGCCCCTCAACTTTGCTGCTAATAGTTTGATTATTTTCTGAAGAATGAATAAACATGGGATTTAGTAATTAAAGGATAGTGAAGGTATTACATTTTATCTGGTTAGCAGTGAGTGAATATTAAATGGATGATTGATTCAGGCTCAGCTGTGTCTATCAACACAGTACTTCAAAAGAATGCTAGGGAAATTCACACAAATAACAAGGAAGGTTAACTCTGTGTTGATTTTAGGTAAGAAATTACAGTCAGGAACCCCCTGACTGGGAAATTGATATGAATAATAACTGTTATAATACCAAATCTCTTAGTGCTCCCAGTTTCAGAGATGTATCCAAAAATACCAACATGATTCAATGTTATTTAATTCCATTTATGGGTACCATACAAATAATCGCATACATCATCAAAATCATCTGTAATATTCTTCATATGTTGAAAACTCTGGTGAGTAAAATTTAAATTCTAAAACACAGAAAGGAGAAATAATTGAGGTATTAGGTTGAACAATTGAGATTTTTGAAGGTCAAATATAGTCAGTTACTGACTATTTAGTATGTTTCAAAAAATACTTGGTAATCATTATGAATTTCTTTGTATATAACCATAGTGCAGTGTGGGTTCTGTTGGGTGGAAAGAAAACCAGACTATGAGTCAGGATCTAGGAATAGGCTCCACCATTAGCAGTGTAATATTGGGTAAATTACTTCTCCTTGGGTAGTGTTCACTCTTGCATGTGGAGAAAATATTAACTAGATTTGTGGTTCCTAAAATATGCATCATTGGCCTCTGTGAGTCTGTGGAGTTAATGAAATATGGTCTTGAGTCTGTGTTCTCATCAAGCATATTTTGCATAAAGAATAACTTATATCTTGCACAATATCTGAGTGCTTCCATGATAAATGAAGTGTGAATCAATACTTGAATTCATAGTAGAATTTTATATTATTACATATTTTATAATTATAAAATAGTAAAATATAATTGTTGCATTTGAAGAATATACCTTTAAAGCTATCATCAGTGTTGAAAGATGTTTTCCTCTGTCAACTAGTAAAGACTAATCTTGAAAAAAAAAATGCTTTGAGTAAGAAGAGCCAACTAATACTCAAATTAGAGGCAAAGAACAAATCAAGGATGAGGCCATTGGTCTCTTTATTTATTAAGGTGATGCCTAATAAATATTTTCATTTGGGCAAAATGGCTTATGGAATAAAGACTAAGGATATGCTTTTTCATGGAAACTTGATAAATCCCTGTCTAAAATTGTCTTGAGAAAGACAAAGAAGTCAGTTTGAAAAATAATCATGAATGTGGCTCTTGGCATTTGGAGCTGAATGTAATCAAATGAATAAAATACCAATTTGGATTTTGAGAAGGTTAAAATCTCCAGAAGAATCCCCAACTTGGATTACAATTGATTGTGGATATTTAAGACTATGATTGTTAGGGCTTTGAACTTCTACAAATAGAGAATAGACTAAAAACTCCTTTCAGTCTCTTAAGGAAGCTTCATTGTTTCCTCCATTTGGTTTTAAAAACGATAATGGGGAATGAAGTCATGTCCAGAGGGCAGAGTCAAGAACAACATCTTCAGTCTAATCAAAGATCATTCCCCAGCTCATGTGTACTGGGCCTGTACGCATCTCCCCAGTGAGATTTCGGAACTGCTGTAGACTGGTGATTTTCAGTTCAGTTCAGTTGCTCAGTTGTATCCGACTCTTTGTGACCCCATGGACTGCAGCACGCCAGGCCTTCCTGTCCATCACCAACTCCCAGAGTTTACTCAAACTCATGTCTGTTGAGTCGGTAATGCTATCCAACCATCTGATGACTGGTGATTCTGAATGCCTCTAATCCTCCTTTCTGAATGAGACTGTTCATTGTGATACTCTGTCCCTTTTAAATCATTGTCTGTTGAATGTATGAGAGGCATACAACTTGTAGGTTTCCAGATCAAGAGGAACCACATCTAGATTGAACTGTTCATGTTTTCAATAAGTCCCAAAATTTAAGTTTTATACTATAATTATATAAAAATTATGACTTTTTCCAAGGGAGAATTAATGTATTTAGGATATACAAGAGAAGGAATTGTATATTTGTGACTAAAAGAATGGTCTAAGTAGGTTGTGTATTTTCCTCAATTATCTGCTGCTCTCCTGTGAGAGAATTACTCCTTTTGCTTCTTTCAAGTCAGGCTTAGTTATTTGGCTTGCTCTTTTTTTTTTTTTTCCTTACTGCCACAAGAATTGCAAACCCAGATAGGACTTCTCCTTGAGCCTGGATCTAAGAAGACGACATGGAATAGAGCTGTGCCCAACCCCCACTGACATTAAATGCAAGCAAGAAATAAACCTTTGTTGTAAACCATGGAGATTTGGGAGTTATATGCTATTGTAAGTAGCATGATGAAAAGAGTTGAATACCATCACAGAGCTAATGGTAGCAGAGCCTAAACCAAAATAAGAGCTTTTGATTCCCACTTACAGGGTTCTTTTCATGGCATCTCTACTTCATTCACAAGTTGAATATATTTGAATGTTTCAATGGTGGTCACAGTTTTTAAAATACTGTTATTAGGACACACAAGAGTATTAGAATATTAAGATATTTGCACAGCCCATAAACCAAACTTAGGACATGTCCAGACCACAGCCAAGTTAAATAGAACAGGGAAGCGACTGTCGAACTAATTTAACTTCTGATATTCCTTACTCCAGTTATCTAAATATTTAAAGGGGAAAATTTTTCAAAATTATTCGTTTTTTACTCTCTTGGGTTTTAGGCTTACTTAGGTATAGATTCAATCTTAAAATGTTCACTAAAGACAGTGTGAAGGATGATAACTCTCGGAGTAGAACACTAGATTAAAATGGCCTCTTTCTTTTCCCACCTGAGAATTGGTTCCAATAAGATCTGACTAAATTAACTAGAAAATCCTTGCAAATCCTAACTAGAAAATCCTTTGTGGTCCAAAGCCACAGAAAAAAATCATTGTGTGGAACGGTCTTGAGTTATCACACATCACTGCCAACTGCTAAAAGTAATACCCACAGCAGTACCATATTTTAGTGTCTGACTTAGAGATATCATTTAATCACTTTTATCTCACATTTGGATTGTCTCATTTTATGGAACTGCTTTAACCACTTTTTCCTCCCCCTACAAGCTAATGAGCCTAATGTACCACTTTCTGTGTTCTGAGGTAACTGAAACTTAAATATATTCAACCTCAGCTGTCCTTTATTACGGCAGAAGGTCTTTGCTCCACAGCTGAATCTGAAAGCTATTTGAGATGAGACTGTATCTTTATAAGAAACTTGCTGTAGAGAATCTGCCATTTGGCTATGAGAGTGTTTTAGTGCAGCAAAAATGTAGTCACATATATTCATTTTATTTTCCATCATTCCTATTCTATTCTCTTAGTTTAGATTTTTACCCAAATGCATTTTTTCTTTGCTCCTTCATGTTTTAAAATAAAATTTTTAGCAAATTCTATTCAAGAATTCCTAGATGTCAAGAGATCAAAAAATACTTTGTACAAACCACTTTCTAAATGAGAGGAAAAAACAAGGTGGATAAAAGAAAGAAACAAATGAATATTGTGTCTTAAAAACATAAGGAGTTTGCCCTGGTGTTTGAGTATAATTTTTAAAAATTGAGACCCAAATGATGATGGTGAAAAAGACCACAGCACTGAGTTTTAGAAACTCAAGTTCTAGCTTGGGGTTCTCAGCTAGCTGAGAGCATGAGCAGCCACAAATCTTTCCATCTGTTAATTTCTTCATCCACAATTTGAAGCTGTTAAATCAGTATATATTAATACTTTGTTGTTGTTCAATCTCTCAGTCATGTCTGACTCTTTGCAACTCAGCAGGCTTCCCTGTCCTTCACTATCTCCTGGAGTTTGCTCAAACTCATGTCAGTGATGCCATCTAACCATCTCATCCTCTGTTACCCCATTTTCCTCTTGCCCTCAGTCTATCACAGCATTAAGGTGAATTTTTTCTAATGAGTCAGCTCTCCACATCAGGTGGCCAAAGTATTGGAGCTTCAGCTTTCAGCATCAGTCCTTCTAATGAATATTCAGGGTTGATTTCTTTTAGGATTGACTGGTGATTTCCTTGCTGTCCTTAGCTCTGTTTTTATCAGTGATCTTCTTTGATTCTAAAGAAATCATAGGAAGAGGAACTATTTGCTCTAAACAGGGGGTTTATCCAGTGTGTGTACAAAGGCAGATAATCTTGCATCAGTATCAGAGGTACTACTGTTAAAAGTGACTAAAAAATCAAGCATTTCCCTGGTGATCCAGTGGTTAAGACTGTGTTTTTCCAATGCAGGGGGCATGGGTTCAATCTTTTGCAGGGCAGCAGCAAAAAAAAAAAAAAAGAGAAGAAAGAAAGAAAGACACAAAAGTGCCGAAAAAATCAAATGATAAAAAAAAATTTTTTTTAGCTACTTTGTAAGAGCAAGGCAATATTCAATCTTCCAAAAGCTGCTGGGAATGCATTGCTAGTTTTATTTTTTAAGAGTTCAGCAACCTTGGGAATCTCTAAAATAACCTTTTCCTGGTTCTGTTTTTATTTTGTTTTTCTCAGACCTTGAATTGTCAGCCACCCAGCATGAAAAGTAAGATTTTTTGAAGGGGGGTAGGGAAAAAAAAAATCCATTCTTTAAAGAAAATACACCCATTCTGAACCTTTCTGAATAAAATGACCTCATGCCTATTGAATTGCCAAGGCACTTAGATAAGAAAGTGTTCTTTTCGCCTGGAGGCAATGTGGTATATTTTGATTTATGTCCTTGACATGTTTTAAAGGTTAAGAAAATGTTCAATGTATTTCTTCTTTTAAAGTTAAGGGAGTCACTTCCTCAAACATGGCTGCTTAATGTTTGACACTCTTTAAAAATAAGTAGAAAGCTGGAACTGAAGGAACAAGGTTCAGTGTTTGCCTGAAGTATAAGGTGCAGAGTTGCTGCTAATGCATATTCAGCATTGTTTGGGGAAATTGAGGCTGTTTTGGAGGATGGAGTGAAGTGAGGGTAGGGAGTGTTTGAAAGGTTGAGTCACTTCTCTTATGACTGTCTCCTAGGAGGCTCTGTATTTTGTTTGACACTCAGGAAATGTAAAATAAGGAGGTAAAAAAAATGTTGTCTAAGCCACAGCTTTATCAGGAATTTGCACCTTTTGCCCATACAAATGAGAGCTGAAAGCTAGAAGAACAAAGAAGATTAAGTGAGAGCCCCGCTAGTGGATTTTAGATCTCTAAAATTTTGAAAGTCAATGATGAGTTTGATTGAATTGTTGTTGTCAAAGTGACTTTCAAGGCACTGATTCTGAGTCCAGTTATAAATATATGTCAAGATAGAAGCTGTGAGCACTAGACCCCACCCTGTCCCCACAAGCTAAGATACTCAAGAGAAACTAAATTTCTTTCATTTTTCCTCTCTGACCCTCAACTTCCCATCCTGTGAAATGAAGATGGTGGACCAAATGATTTTTAGGGTGGATTTTCATATACATATATCCACTCTTAGATTCCTTTCCCATGTAGATCAATACAGAGTATTGAGTAGAGTTCCCTGTGCTATACAGGAGGTCCCTCTCAGGTTTATTTTGGATGCTCATATCCTTTCAGTTCTTTTGACCTCTAGAACTTTCCTGATATCCTATTGTCTCATATTGGGAGAAATGGATTTAATAAGTAGAACTTAATGTGCTACTTTCCAAAGGTATTTCTTTTTTGTCGTCATTGTTGTGTACTTTATGTTTTATTCAACTTTGAACACCACAAAATGTTATCATTATTGATTTATGTCAACATTCATTTAGATGTATCTATACTTGTATCACTTCTTTGCTCTTCTTGTATTTCAAGCTTTTCATTTTTCATCTTGTATTTCAAGTGATCATTTTTCTCCTACCTGAAGGCCATGCTTCTTCAGAATTTCTTTTAATAAGGTGTTGTTTCAAGTTGCAGTTGATCTGAACATATTAAACACTCTAATATAAGCCACTATTATTATTTGAAAATGTTTCATTTATTTTCATATCTCTGTGTGTGTGTGTGTGTGTGTATTCTCAGTTGCTTCAGTCGTGTCTGACTCTTTACGACCCTGTGGACTCACCAGGCTCCTCTATCCATGGGATTCTCCAGGTGAGATTACTGGAGTGGGTTGCTATGCCTCCCTCCAGTTCTTATCCACTTACTCTCTTTTTACTCCACTAAAAATGTATGTCTTAAGCTGGCAGGAGCTCAAACAATCATTTCCTCATTGTCCATTGTCAGATCAATTGTGTAGCTTATTGGAGAGGCTCATTCAAGATTTTTTTTTTAAACCATTGCCATAGACCAGGCAACTTAAGGACTTCCCAGGTTGTACTCTTGGTAAAGAACCTGCCTATCAATGCAGGAGAAAAGAGATGGGAATTCAGTCCCTGGGTTGGGAAGATTTCCTGGAGGAGGAAATGGCAACCCATTCTGGTATTCTGGCCTGGAGCATCCCATGGACAGAGGGAACCTGGCGGGCTACAGTTCATAGGGTTGTAAGACATGACTGAAGTGACTTAGCAGGCATGCACACAGGGGCAGCTTAAACATCAGGCACTTACTTCTCACAATTATGAAGGACGGCATCCAAGTCAGGGTGCCAGTAGGGTTGGGTTGGTTTTCTTTTAATTAATTTTGTTTATTTATTATTTTTGGTTGTGCTAGGTCTTCCTTGCTGCATGCAGTCTTTCTCTGGTTGTGGGGAGCTGGGCTACCCTTTGATGCAGTGCTCAGGCTCCTCATTGCTTCTCTTGTTGAAGAGCACAGGCTCTACAGCACATAGCTTCAGTAGTTACAGTACATGTGCTTCAGTAGTTCCCCACACAGACTCAGTGGGCTCTTGGGCTCTAGACACGGGTTCGGTAGTTGTGGCACATGGGCTTTAGTTGCTAAAAGGCATGTGGAATCTTCCCAGATCAAGGATCAAATCCATGCTCCCTGTATTGGCAGGTGGATTCTTACCCACTGTAGTACCAGGAATATCTAATATTGGATGTTTGAATGAATTCATCCATTTACTCACTCATTCTTCATTCTGTACGTGTTAAATGAATGTCCACTGTGGGACAGGCTTTAAGACTACAGAGACAAGTATTTTTATCTCCATACTGATGGGGCTAACTCGCTCATGGTAAGATGATTAAGCAAAGATATAATTGAAGTACAATATGGGAAGTGCTCTATTAGGAGAAATTACTAATAATTCCTGAGAACTGGTGGATACTGAATAGAGAGATGTTTTTGAATAAGGGTCCTCTAGACAACACTTTATATTATTACCTTGTAAGCTGCTGCCAAGTCACTTCAGTCGTGTCCGACTCTGTGCAACCACATAGATGGCAGCCCACCAGGCTCACCCGTCCCTGGGATTCTCCAGGCAAGAACACTAGAGTGGGTTGCCATTTCCTTCTCCAATGCATGAAAGTGAAAAGTGAAAGTGAAGTCACTCAGTCTGTCCGACTCTCAGCGATGCCATGGACTGAAGTCCACCAGGCCCCTCCGTCCATGGGATTTTCCAGACAAGAGTACTGGAGTGGGGTGCCATTGACTTCTCCATACCTTGTAAGATAACCCAATATTTTGGCTTCTGGAAGTGATCTTAGGTAAGTCAATGAGAAGAGTTAAAACTTGGTTATTTAGCTGTCCTTCAGTTCAGTCGCTCAGTCGTGTCCGACTCTTTGCGACCCCATTAATCACAGCATGCTAGGCCTCCCTGTCCATCACCAACTCCCAGAGTTCACTCAGACTCACATCCATCGAGTCAGTGATGCCATCCAGCCATCTCATCCTCTGTCGTCCCCTTTTCCTCCTGCCCCTAATCCCTCCCAGTATCAGAGTCTTTTCCAATGTGTCAACTCTTCGCATGAGGTGGCCAAAGTACTGGAGTTTCCGCTTTATTAGCATCATTCCTTCCAAAGAAATCCCAGGGCTGATCTCCTTCAGAATGGACAGGTTGGATCTCCTTGCAGTCCAAGGGACTCTCAAGAGTCTTCTCCAACACCACAGTTCAAAAGCATCAATTCTTCGGTGCTCAGCTTTCTTCACAGTCCAACTCTCAAATCCATACATGACCACTGGAAAAACCATAGCCTTGACTAGACGGACCTTTGTTGGCAAAGTAATGTCTCTGCTTTTGAATATGCTATCTAGGTTGGTCATAACTTTCCTTCAAAGGAGTAAGCGTCTTTTAATTGCATGGCTGCAATCACCGTCTGCAGTGATTTTGGAGCCCCCCAAAAATAAAGTCTGACACTGTTTCCACCGTTTCCTCATCTATTTCCCGTGAAGTGATGGGACCAGATGCCATGATCTTAGTTTTCTGAATGTTGAGCTTTAAGCCAAATTTTTCACTCTCCTCTTTCACTTTCATCAAGAGGCTTTTTAGTTCGTCTTCACTTTCTGCCATAAAGGTGATGTCATCTGCATATCTGAGGTTATTGATATTTCTCCTGGCAATCTTGATTCCAGCTTGTGCTTCTTCCAGCCCAGTGTTTCTCATGATGTACTCTGCTAGAAGTTAAATAAGCAGGGTGACAATACACAGCCTTGATGTACTCCTTTTCCTATGTCCAGTTCTAACTGTTGCTTCCTGACCTTCATATAGGTTTCTCAAGAGGCAGGTCAGGTGGTCTGGTATTCCCATCTCTTTCAGAATTTTCCATAGTTTCTTGTGATCCACACAGTCAAAGGCTTTGGCATAGTCAATAAAACAGAAATAGATGTTTTTCTGGAACTCCCTTGCTTTTTCCATGATTCAGCGGATGTTGGCAGTTTGATCTCTGGTTCCTCTGCCTTTTCTAAAACCAGCTTGAACATCTGGAAGTTCATGGTTCACATATTGCTGAAACCTGGCTTGGAGAATTTTGAGCATTACTTTACTAGTGTGTGAGATGAGTGCAATTGTGTGGTAGTTTGAGCATTCTTTGGCATTGCCTTTATTTGGGATTGGAATGAAAACTGACCTTTTCCAGTCCTGTGGCCACTGCTGAGTTTTCCAGATTTGCTGACACATTGAGTGCAGCACTTTCACAGCATCATCTTTCAGAATTTGGAATAGCTCAACTGGAATTCTATCACCTCCACTAGCTTTGTTAGTAGTGATGCTTTTTAAGGCCCACTTTACTTCACATTCCAGGATGTCTGGCTCTAGGTCAGTGATCACACCATGGTGATTACCTGGGTCATGAAGATCTTTTTTGTACAGTTCTTCTGTATATTTTTGCCACTCTTTCTTAATATCTTCTGCTTCTGTTAGGTCCATACCATTTCTGTCCTTTATTGTGCTCATCTTTGCATGAAATGTTCTCTTGGTATCTCTATTTTTCTTGAAGAGATCTCTAGTCTTTCCCATTCTGTTGTTTTCCTCTATTTCTTTGCATTGATCACTGAGGAAGGCTTTCTTATCTCTTCTTGCTATCCTTTGGAACTCTGCATTCAGATGCTTATATCTTTCCTTTTCTCCTGTGCTTTTCGCTTCTCTTTCATAGCTATTTGTAAGGCCTCCCCAGACAGCCATTTTGCTTTTTTGCATTTCTTTTCCATCGGGATGGTCTTGATCCCTGTCTCCTGTACAATGTCATGAACCTCCGTCCATAGTTCATCAGGCACTCCATCTATCAGATCTAAGCCCTTAAATCTATTTCTCACTTCCACTGTATAATCATAAGGGATTTGATTTAGGTCATACCTGAATGGTCTAGTGTTTTTCCCTACTTTCTTCAATTTAAGTCTGAATTTGGCAATAAGGAGCTCATGATCTGAGCCACAGTCAGCTCCTGGTCTTGCTTTTGCTGACTGTATAGAGCTTCTCCATCTTTGGCTGCAAAGAATATAATCAGTCTGATTTCGGTGTTGACCATCTGGTGATGTCCATGTGTAGAGTCTTCTCTTGTGTTGTTGAAAGAGGGTGTTTGCTATGACCAGTGCGTTCTCTTGGCAATACTCTATTAGCCTTTGCCCTGCTTCATTCCGTATTCCAAGGCCAAATTTGCCTGTTACTCCAGGTATTTCCTGATGTCCAACTTTTGCATTCCAGTCCCCTACAATGAAAAGAACATCTTTTTTCAGTGTTAGTTCTAAAAGGTCTTGTAGGTCTTCACAGAACTGTTCAACTTCAGCTTCTTCAGCGTTACTGGTTGGGGCATAGACTTGGATTACTGTGATATTGAATGGTTTGCCTTGGAAATGAACAGAGATCATTCTGTCATTTTTGAGATTGCATCCAAGTACTGCATTTTGGACTCTTTTGTTGACCATGATGGCTACTCCATTTCTTCTGAGGGATTTCTGCCTGCAGTAGTAGATATAATGCTCATCTGAGTTAAATTCACCCATTCCAGTCCATTTTAGTTCTCTGATTCCTAGAATGTCGATGTTCACTCTTGCTGTCTCCTGTTTGACCACTTTCAATTTGCCTTGATTCATGGACCTGACATTCCAGGTTCCTATGCAATATTGCTCTTTACAGCATCAGACCTTGCTTCTATCACCAGTCACATCCACAGCTGGGTATTGTTTGTGCTTTGGCTCCATCCCTTCATTCTTTCTGGAGTTATTTCTCCACTGATCTCCAGTAGCATATTGGGCCCCTACTGACCTGGGGAGTTCCTCTTTCAGTATCCTATCATTTTGCCTTTTCATACTGTTCATGGGGTTCTCAAGGCAAGAATACTGAGTGGTTTGCCATTCCCTTTTCCAGTGGACCACATTCTGTCAGACCTCTCCAGCATACCCGCCCATCTTGGGTGGCCCCACAGGGCATGGCTTAGTTTCATTGAGTTAGACAAGGCTGTGATCCTAGTGTGATTAGATTGACTAGTTTTCTGTGATTATGGTTTCAGTGTGTCTGCCCTCTGATGCCCTCTTGGAACACCTACTGTCTTACTTGGGTTTCTCTTACCTTGGACATGGGGTATCTCTTCACAGCTGCTCCAACAAAGCGCATCCACTGCTCTTTACCTTGGACTAGGTAGCTGTCCAAGGATGATTTAGCTGTCCTAGATATCATTAAATTTCTATAATGCAGGCAAGGTAAGTTTGTGAATCAACAGGCATATTCCACTGAAACTAATGAATTGGAAAAAAAACCCAAACACCTGGCAAAAAAAGAACTGCTATGTTGAGAGTAGCCACATTGCAGTCTATTGATTTAAATGATCGTGGATTGCCATTACTTCAGGTTCTGAAGAAGGCACTTTCAGCTAAGCATGGCCCTACAGAGACAGAACAACATCCTTAAGAGGTTTCCCTTAAGGGCAGAGCACCCTACTGAACTTCCAACAAAAAGACCTTGGAAAGATATTTTAAGTAAGAGGAAGAGGATAGATAGCAGGATGTTAAGAAATAAGCCAAAATTTTGAATAGAAATATTAAATTCTTACTTTTGTACTTTATAGCTGGTAATATTGAGTAGAAGATTTAACCTCTCTGATTTATCTTAAGATATGGATAAGACATTGCTATGACAATTGAAACCATGTACATAAAAGACTTGGTACATAGTAGACCTTACAGCCATTTTATTAATGTTAATAAATTATTTAATTGACAGTGGCAATAAATTGGTATACCAAACATGCAAATTAATATGCAAATCTGTTCATAACCCTTTCTTTGCTCTTATTTTTTTTTATTATAATTTCTGCCTTGTATACTAACAGCTTTCGTTTTCTTAAAAATCAGTGGCTCAGGTAGGCCATGGTAGCAGCTTTGCCTCGTTTATATTTAGGTAAATGTATTGCAACCTACATGGCTTTGTGTGAATGGATTTCAGAAGTCATGGAAAAAGGTCATCAATTGTCAAATCTTATCCTAGAGTGTGACATACATTCACAAGGACAATGACCTCCCTCCTCCTACTTTCCCTCCCTCTCCATTAAAGATAGGGCTTTGATAACACATTCTTCTTGGAAATTTTGTTTTTGTTGTTCTCTTCTACATTTGTCACTCTACCATCTATCCTACACACTCTCCAGACCAAATTAATCAGTTCTCTATGTTTTGTGTTTACATTACTTACATTTACCATAATTTATAGAAACTATTATTTATTATAATATGCAGGTAGATATTAAAATGTTCTAATGCCTGGAAAATCCCATGGACGGAGGAGTCTAGTAGGCTGCAGTCCATGGGGTCGCTAAGAGTCGTGTCACTTCCCCTTTTCCCTTTCATGCATTGGAGAAGGAAATGACAACCCACTCCAGTGTTCTTGCCTGGAGAATCCCAGGGATGGGGAGCCTGGTGAGCTGCCGTCTATGGGGTCACACAGTTGGATACGACTGAAGCGACTTAGCAGCAGCAGCAGCAGCAGCAATGTGAAAAAACGTGCAATTGGTGAGATATGATAAATTCCAAAATAGACCGCAAAGAGGTCTAATCAAAGAGCCTGGAAAGTTTCCAAGTTTGTTGGGCATAAAAAAACAATTTCAGAATTTTTTCTTTGATTTAGCTACCTGGGTTTGGGAAAAGGTGAAGAAATCACGGACTATGTTGTTAGTGGCTGCTGGGAATGAAAGCAAGGGGAATACTTACGTATGAAATGAAGACAGCCATAGCAGAAGAAAAGCATCATTGTATCCAGCTTTGATGAGGACCTCTCTTACAAAGAGAAGACTTACTTTTACTGTTTCAGTATCTTTAAGAAATATGGTTATTTCTGGATTTCCCTGGTGGTGCAGTGGATAAAGATTGGCCTGCCAGTGCAGAGGACTTGGGTTTGATCTGTGGTCTGGGAAGATTCCACATGCAGAGAAGCAACTAACCTCCTGAGCCATGACTACTGAGCTGTGCTCTAGAGCCTGGGAGCTGCAACTGCTGAGCCCATGTGCTGCAACAACCGAGTCTTGTGTGCCAAGAGCCTGTGCTCTGCAACAAGAGAAGCCATCACAATGATAAGCCCACACACCGCACAGAAGGGTATCCCCCACTCACCACAACTAGAGAAAGCCTGTGCGAAACAACTAAGACACAGTACAGCCAAAAATACATTTTTAAAAATGGTTATTTCCATACTCACCCCTCATATAATTTGTTGGAATATTTTGAACATATAACAATGTGGTTTTAGATGGAAGAATTCCAAAGCATTTAAAACCCAAATGCAAGAATACAGGTTCTCATGCCAATAAATTCATTTTGTGAATAGATGCTAATAATAAATTATAGGTAATTATAAAGCAATTATATAAATTATTAAATGATAATAAGTTAAAGTATTAGTTTATAAAAGGAGAATTATTGCTGAGATTTTGTGGTACCAATGTTAATTACCAAAAGCTGTATTCAGTTCAGTTCAGTTGCTCAGTTGTGTCCGACTGTTTGTGACCCCATGAACCACAGCATGCCAGGCCTCCCTGTCCATCACCATCTCCTGGAGTTTACCCAAACTCATGTCCATTGAGTCGGTGGTGCCATCCAACCATCTCATACTCTGTTGTCCCCTTCTCTTCCTGCCTTCAATCTTTCCCAGCATCAGGGTCTTTTCAAATGAGTCAGCTCTTCGCATCAGGTGGCCAAAGTATTGGAGTTTCAGCTTCAACATCAGTCCTTCCAATGAACACCCAGGACTGATCTCCTTTAGGATGGACTGTATTGGAGTTCAAAAAAAAAAAAAAAAAAAAAGAAAAGCTTTATTGACTCACTCTTGAGGTTATTAGGAGTGAGTTACTTGCAAGTTATATCAACCTGCAAACTATTTGTGTTAGATATAAGGTGTTTTTCTGTTTTTTTTTTTTTTCTCTTTAACTGGAGTATAGTTGCTTTACAATGTTGTATTAGTTTCTAGTACACACTGAAGTTTATCAGCTATATGTGTAATATTGTTTCTGGTGTATGACCTTTTCTTAAAGATGAATTAGGTTAGTTCAACATAGCTTGCTCTTTGTGAACCTGTTATGGTGCCTATTAGTAACTGTTTCTTTGGGCAGAAATCTGGCAGAGGTCATCAGCCATTGCATTAAACTGTCCTCCTAACCACTGCAGAGACCTTTTCCAACTATGAAAACCTGGACCACAATTACTCACCTGTGGGATACTGACACTTCTCATTATTCCATTATTTCTCAAAGATTATATTAAATATGTGCTTTTTGGTCAGTTTTGTATGTTCTTTTAGTTCCCTGGATATAATTATTGAGGGCTTACTCATCTGCATCCTTTTAAACTAACTGATTGCTTTTATACCAGCCAAATTTACCAGAATTTGCCCAAACTCTTTAATCTGCTCTTTATGACCCTCCCAACCCTCAAAACCCAACTTGACATATCTTTCTTTAGTCAGATCTCAAGGAAGCTCCTCCCAAGGAAGATGCATCAGAAATTCCTATACTAATGAATGTTGTTTGATTGAAACTCATCATAAGCTCTCTTAAATCAGGAGTTAAGGTCAAGGAGGGTGGATTTACAACTAGCACTGAACAAGGGAAATTCATATCACTAAAAAGCTTGTTTTAATTAAGCAGAAGTCTTTGTGCTAATGAAGAACACAAATTGAGGACCTCTAGCCAAAAAGCTGATTTATCATAATTAGCATATATCCGTTTTGTAGTCTTCCCTCTGTTTCTGTGCTTATACAATGCTTGCCTGAGAAATGATCATTAAGATACAATTAAAAGGCCTAAATGGGAAAGAAATCCAAAAAAGAGGAGGGTTATCTATACGTACAGCTGATTCACTTTGCTGTACAGAAGAAACTAACACAACATTGTAAAGCAGCTCTACTCCAATAAAATTAATTTTAAAAAAATGTTAAAGATGAATGTGATTTGGAAATTATCCAGGGGAAGGCTGTTTGAGACAAGTGGAGCCACACACGTTACCCATGTGAGAATGCCATTTTGAATTGGATTTTGCCTTTTGAATTTAAAGGTCAAGGGGCCTAGTACAGAGAGCATGGGAAGATGGGCATAAGGTGATACTGAAGACCTGGTTTGGCTGGTGAGGTGTTCATGGAAGAGTGATAATGGCAGGACATGGGACCGAAGAGCAAGGATGCTTGTGGCTTGTGAAGGGCTGTACAAAATGCCAATGGACTTAGATTTTGTCTAAAAATCTTTATAAGCATTAAGCTCCTGAGAAAAGTACTCTTATTTTAGAATAATCACTCTGGGGGTAGCTTGAAGAATGGGAAAGTGGAGAGAAGCTGGATGTGGGAGGATACCAAGGTCAAGACTGTTCACTAGGAAGCAGTTGTAATGGTCCATAAGAAAGATGGGAGGAGTCTGAACCCTGACAATGAGAGAAATCAGGAGTCAGACTTGTGGGGCTAGAGGAAGGTCTGTGTATCAAGGGACATAGCTATGGTTCTTAGCGTAAAAGACTGAAAATAAGTCCCAGAAAAAGAAAAAAGGAGCATGGGGATACTGTTTCCTTCAATTCCTTCTGTTATTTGTATAATATTTTAATTTTACCTCCCAAATTCCTATGCCCACTCATAATGGCACTCACTGGGGCTGTAGTGGTGATCTACACCAGCGCTTCAGTCCAGAATTCTAGTGCACACTGGAATTCACCACTTTCATGGTCACAGTTTAAGGCATAATTGTATTGCATGCCTGGATGGGCACTTTGGCAAAATGGCAAGGGAACATTTTGAGTGGTAGTCTTTTATTACTGCAGAAATAATAGAAGTGACGTGAGCAGAGTGAGTGAGTATAAAAGTGCCCAGATCCAGGAACTGTAAGAAGTAAGTCACCGTAATCTCAGACCACAGATGCTGACTTCCCATGTGGGCTTTCCTGAGAGGACCTGGAACCGGGCTGGTAAAAGCTATGGAGGCAACAAGCAGAGGGCAGATGGTGAGTGCTTGAAGCTTGCTGAGATAATTAGGAGACAGAAGTCTGATTTTACTGATGGTATGATAGTTCTGCAGGAAGAGAAAGAGGTGCCTTTTAGTTAAAAGAACAAAATGCTAGACTTCCCTGTCAGTCCAGTAGTGAAGACTCCATTATTCGATTGCAGAGGGTATGGGTTCGATCCCTGGTTGGGAAAGTAACATCCCACATGCCCTGTGGCCAAAAATAGATAAATAAATAAATAAATAAAATAAAGCCTTCCTTAAAAAAAAATAATGGAACAAAATACCTTTTTGAAGAGACCAACAGCAGAATTACACTGCTTTTACCTCTTACGGAGCTTCCCAGGTAGTCCTAATGGTAAAGAATCTGCCTACCAATGCAGGAGACACAAGAGATGTGGTTTCGATCCCTGGGTTAGGAAGAAACCCTGGAGAAAGAAGTGGAAACCCACTCCAGTATTCTTGCCTGGAAAATTCCATGGACGCAGGAGCCTAGTGAGCTACAGGCCATGGGGCTGCAAAGAGTCAGACATGACAGTGACTAAGCATATTTACCTATTCTGTCCCCACAAAAGAGTGATATGGAGAAGCACCAAGTGGGTCAAAACTAAGATTTGGACCTAATCCCTCAGCAGCAGACAATCCTTAGGAAAGGAATGGGGGCAGTGCTTGGAACAGGGACCATTTTAAAGCCCATACTTTTGGATCCAGAGAGAGAATTTTTGCAGGTGTTTACATTAAGTAGTTTAGCATCTTTATAATTTGCAATAGTATCTATTATAATTTAGTGTCTTTCCCTATGCTCATACTCTATGATTCTCTGCTTTTCTAGCATATTGATAAAAAGGCATATTATTTTATACATTTACCCCAAAGACCTGTGTCAGGATAGAGACACCTTGGTTGGGCCAAATGCAGTGCTGCCCAGAGGCACTGCATGCAGTGTAATTAGAGATGTCCATACAGGAGAGAAGCCTGGAGCTCAGACCTTTGGAATTGTTTCAGTGCCAAGTACCATGAGACAGCAAATTAGGAACATGTCAATAAATGGAGTGTAAGATGAGCTGAAAGGAATGGTATAGGGTGGACCTGTGAATGAGGTGAAAGTATTATGAACCCTTGCTTGTTAATGTTGGGTGTGTGGAGAGTGGTGGACCTATAGTTTAAAGGCACAGGGCATGTTCAGACAAGAATAGGAAGTTGTCATATTTATCAAGAATAAATGAACATCTGCAGCAGTGATTCTCAAAGTGTGGTTTGGACCAATAGCATCAGCATCACTTGGGAACTTGTTAGAGATGCAGATTATTTGATCTCTTATCTATTGAATCAGAGACTGGGGGTGGGAGGTGGGACATACCAATCTGAACATGTTGTAAGGCAGTGTAGAAATGTACACTTGGAAAGTACTGAAGAGGGAAAAGGTAGGTATGGGTTGGGAAAAGTTGAGGTTGCAATATTGTGTTGGTTTCTGCCATTATCAACATGAATCAGCCATAGGTCTATGTATGTCTGGGAGTTCCCAGGTGGCACTAGTGGTAAAGAACCTGCTTACCAATGCAGGAGAAGTAAGAGACGCAGGTTCGATCCCTGGGTTGGGAAGATCTCCTGGAGGAGGGCTTGGTAACCCACTCTGGTATTCTTGCCTGGAGAATCCCATGGACAGAGGAGCCTGGCAGGCTACAAAGAGTCAGAAACAACTGAAGTGACTTAGCACACGTGCCTGTGTATGTCCTCTCCTTCCTGAACCTCCCTCCTCTCCATCCCACCCCTCCAGGTTGTCACAGAGCACTGGCTATGAGCTCCCTGTGTCATACAGCAAATTTCCACTGGCTAACAAAGTCTGTTTTCCTCTAAGGGATATCCATTTTCCTTCTCTTGACTTCATGGCGATGAAAGAGGAGATACAGTTGCAATCTGAACCCCAAAATCTGGGGATTATTGAAGTAGTATAAATCTTCTTTAAGAAATTATCAAGATGGTACCTACTTTGTTATCCCCCCCCATATTCCTAATGCAAAACCTTGATTAATTAAACAACAACAACAACAACAAACCCCTGCGACATTGATTTAGATGTTGCTCAGCCCAACCATCACTAATTAGAAAACTCACCTTGGACATGGAGGCCACAGAATTCTTAGAGGAGGGGCACCTTTTGAATCTCAGCCAAGGAAATCAGTAGCGCCTATCTCTTGTCCCTTAGCCTTTCCAAAAATGTTTAAATAGCTCATGGGGTTTAAGATTTTTTAAAGTACCATTTAAATGGTATTAAATTGGAATATTTTCACCTAGACCCAAAGACTTAATTTTCAAAAATTCTGCTTGATCATTAGCACAACTGGTGTCCTCATTAATAAGCTGAGCTGCCACCATCCATGTCCTGTTACCTTTGTGCTCTGCTATTTACAAGCTGGTTGCAAAGAGCTCTTGCAAGTCATTGCATTATAATCAATTTGCTTGGCTTTCCTTCTAGATTCATTAAATTGTCTTCAAGGGTGCCCATTAAGTATGCATTTCTCATCAACTAAGTGGTTCAAAATGAAGGCCTTTGAACACTTCTAATTAACTATGTAAAGTTTAGAACAAAGTTAATAGTGACCCAAGAAGACTGGAGTTATAGGCCACAGACTGCCAGCTGCCAAGAAATACAAAATCAAAAATGTAGTTTTTCTTCCCTGAAGATCTCATTGAAAAATTGAGATAAAAGAAAGTCCTGTGTTTACTGTCATTGTCACATTTGTGGCTAGTTATTGTTATTTAGGTTAAATCACTTGCATAAGAAATGTGTTACCTCACTTGGAGAGTAATGACTAGATTTTGCAGGCCCTGTAGACCTTTTTTGAAACTTGGGCCAAGGGAGGTCTTGAATATTAGAGATTGTTAGAATACTCCAGAGTGGAAAACACTTTTTTCCTCTGGAAGGAAAGCAACCAAAATGAACTCTTACCTAGCCACAGAAACAGAAGGGCCTTAGCAAGACCACTTATAAGGTGTTTGAGGGGCATATTGAGAGAAAGTGGAAGATCCCTCAGAAATGGCCTCTTAGAAGAGTGTGATTTTCAACTTCTTCTGTGCATTGGCATTACTTAGAGAGCCTTGGACAAATGGTTATACCTGGACCTCACCCCAATTAAAGAAAAATCTCTGCCAGTGGTGTAGCCAAGGCATGATTATTGTAAAGAAGAAACTCTTTAGGTGATTTTAATGGGCAGCCAAGGTTAAGAACTACTGTGTTAAAATCTGCCAGTCATCATTCTCTGGTCCCCAAAGAAAAAAAATTGGGGGTCTATTTGGGATAAAAGGATGCCACTTTATTTATTTTTCAGAGCAGCAGTATGAATGATTCAAAAGTCACTTATGTGTTTTGTTGATTGTTGTATTAGATGTTTAAAAATGTCATCCAGTTGAACTTTGCATAAATAATAAAGTTAGTTTCATCCAGATGAATCCTATAAACATTCATTACTAAGCATGACTGTGTATGTTTTGAGGGGATGGAGTCCGCTGATCTTGAAATAGGCCCTCAAAACATAGAGCAGATAGAGTTGAGAGCAAACTCTAAGATACAAATATTTTGATTTTTATAGATTTTCTTTAGTACTTTCAGGCTCTAGAGACTTGATGTGGAAGGACCATGACCCTCACAGGTGAATTAGACAGTGTCTGAAACGTGGCTCATAAAGGCTCTGAGTGGCTTTCAACTGTGGGTCCCAGATACTATATACTACAAGTCCACTGGAATTCCCAAACCTCAGTGATAAAATAAAATCTTTCATATCAGTTCTTCACATACTATAAATGTAAAAAAAAAAAAGTTTCATTCAAGAGTTATAAATTGACAGCTGTCTTGTTTGGCCAGCTTAATGTATTAAACCTTAAACTAGAGACATTCTTTGTGTCAGGGTACTGTGAAACAAGACCCAAACTAGATTCGATGATAATCTTCAGACTCTTTTGGTCGAAGTTGTCTTATGGGATACAGGTCATCCTCACACGTTTTTCTCTTAACAGAGCAAACCGAGCAACATCTCATTCTATGTCACCTCTCAGAAAGTGTCGCTGTTGTTTATCAGTGACTAAGTTGTGTTGGATTCTTTGCAACCGCATGGACTGCAGGCTCCTCTGTCCTCCACTATGTCCTGGAGTTTGCTCAAATTCATGTCCGTTGAGTCTATGATGCTATCTGAACATCTCATTCTCAATGTATTATTACCTTCAAGTTCAGTTCAGTTCAGTTGCTCGGTCGTGTCTGACTCTTTGTGACCCCACAGACCACAGCACGCCAGTTTTAGAAAAGGCAGAGGAACCAGAGATCAAATTGCCAACATACTCTGGATCATCGAAAAAGCAAGAGAGTTCCAGAAAAACATCTATTTCTGCTTTATTGACTATGCCAAAGCCTTTGACTGTGTGGATCACAAGAAACTGTGGAAAATTCTGAAAGAGGTGGGAATACCAGAACACCTGACCTGCCTCTTGAAAAACCTGTATGCAGGTCAGGAAGCAACAGTTAGAACTGGACATGGAACAACAGGTTCCAAACAGGAAAAGGAGTACGTCAAGGCTGTATATTGTCACCCTGCTTATTTAACTTATATGCAGAGTACATCATGAGAAACGCTGGGCTGGAAGAAGCACAAGCTGGAATCAAGATTGTCAGGAGAAATATCAAGAACCTCAGACATGGAGATGAAACCACCCTTATGGCAGAAAGTGAAGAGGAACTAAAGGGCCTCTTGATGAAAGTGAAAGAGGAGAGTGAAAAAGCTGGCTTAAAGCTCAACATTCAGAAAACTAAGATCATGGCATCCGGTCACATCACTTCATGGCAAATAGGGAAACAGTGGCTGACTTTATTTTTTTGGGCTCCAAAATCACTGCAGATGGTGATTGCATCCATGAAATTAAAAGACGCTTACTCCTTGGAAGGAAAGTTATGACCAACCTAGACAGCATATTAAAAAGCAGAGAGATTACTTTGCCAACAAAGGTCCATCTAGTTAAGGCTGTGGTTTTTCCAGTGGTCATGTATGGATGTGAGAGTTGGACTATAAAGAGAGCTGAACACCAACGAATTGATGCTTTTGAACTGTGGTGTTGGAGAAAACTCTTGAGAGTCCCTTGGACTGCAAGGAGATCCAAGCAGTCCATCCTAAAGAAATCAGTCCTACGTGTTCATTGAAAGGACTGATGCTGAAGCTGAAACTCCAATACTTTGGGCACCTGATGTGAAGAACTGACTCATTGTAAAAGACCCTGATGCTGGGAAAGATTGAAGGCAAGAGGAGAAGGGGACGACAGAGGATGAGATGGTTGGATGGCATCACTGACTCAGTGGACATGAATTTGGGTAAACTCCAAGAGTTGGTGATAGACAGGGAATACCTTCAAACATAGATGAATTTCTAAAGACTGAAACAAATTTCTCACTAATAGAGATTTGACAGTGTGGATAACAGAAAAAAAGAATATATTGATTTCTAAATATGTTGATTTAGGCCCAGAGTTCCTAAAACCCTTGTAAATCCCTTAGTGATAAGAACTCGAAACTCTAGGGGTGTCTATTGTTCTAATGACTCTGGGTGGACTCCTGAATGGCTCTTGGATGCTGGCTGAAAGACCAGGACATGTTTGGAAGCCTGGAATTTTCAGCCCTTTCTGCCTACACAATAACTTGTCTAGAGAGGGGAAAAGGGGGGAAATAGAGTTATTTTCATGACTACATGGGGAAGTCTCCATAAAATCCCAATTGTAGGGGGTTCAATAGCTTTCAGGTCAGTGAAAAAATCCATGTATGGGGAAAGTGATAGACCCCCAATTCCTCAGAGGCAGCAGCTCCTGCACTTGTAACCCTCCCAGACCTTGCCCTAAGTATCTGTTCATCTGGATGCTTTATCACATCCTTTGCTGCTGCTACTGCTAAGTCGCTTCAGTCATGTCCAACTCTGTGCGACCCCATAGACGGCAGTCCACCAGGTTCCCCAGTCCCTGGGATTCTCCAGGCAAGAACACTGGAGTGGGTTTCCATTTCCTTCTCCAATGCATGAAAAGTGAAAGTGAAGTCGCTCAGTCGTGTCCGACTCTTTGCGACCCCATGAACTGCAGCCCACCAGGCTTCTCCGTCCATGGGATTTTCCAGGCAAAAGTACTGGAGTGGAGTGCCATCGCCTTCTCCTATCATATCCTTTAACAACTGGTAAATGTGTTTCCCTGAGTTCTGTGAGCCACTCTAGCAAATGAATCAAACCCAAGGAGAGGGTTGTGGCAGTCTGATTTGTAGCCAAGTTGGACAAAAGTTGCGGGTAACCTGGGGACCTACTTCTTATGGTTGGTATCTGAGGTGGGGTGGGAGCAGTCCTATGGGACTTAGGTTTTAACCTGTGAGATCTGAAACTATTTCCAAGTAGATAATGCCAGAACTGAGTTAAACTGTAGGACACCCAGCTAGTGTCATTGGAGACTACTTAGGGAAAACCCCATGCATAGCTGGTGACCAGAAATGTCAGGCATACTCTGTGTGAGCGAGCAGAGACACACAGGAGGACAAGTGTAGGGTTTTTTGATACAGAGGGCATGTTTTACTGTCTTCTATGCCTAAATGTTACTTGTCTCCTCATTTAGGTTATAAACCCCATGTAGAGAAGAACCATGTATGTTTCTTTTATACTTCCCACATTACAGGCGGTATTGCATTAGACATATCATATCATGGTTGGTAAACACATTCGGGGGATACTTGGTGCTATTGGAGGACATATATAGGAGTGTGTGTCTCTGTGTTACACATATGGTACATATGCACATGACATATACATATAAGTAAAGGGGGGAACTGAGGGGGAGAACTGAGGGCATTTTATGAGCATAATAATTGTCCTTGCCCTTGACATAAGCATGCCACCAAGGAGCAGAAACAGAACCAGTTTAAACAAATATCACAGATAAAGGAATATGGATATTCTCATTGCATCAGCTGCCCTAACTTCATACACTGACTGCCAGATGGGACATGAGTGCCTTGGACTAATATCTGGTAATAAATATTAGATAAAAAATGAAAACAAAAGCTAGTGAAGGCATTTTCTTTCTTCTTGCTTTAGGCTTTGGTTCAAACTAATTTCACTGTCTTATGTAGCTTCTTATGAAGTAGAATTTTATTTTCTGGGGAATTTCAGACTCTCTCTAGAAGAGCATATTAAACAATTATTCTTATCACTGAAGTCTGCTCTTTGACAGGTATGCTCAGAGGCTAAAGAGAAACACCTTTCCCTGGAGGAAATGGGAAATAAGGCAAAAGAATTCAAGATATAATTCTAATGTATTACAGTCCAGCTATACTAGAAAAAGGTGATGAATAATTCAGAAGAAAATAAAGTACAAATTTGGAACCTTTTGTGAACATACTAGCAATCTTTGAAAAGGAGGTAAGTAGACTTGGAGAGGAATGTAGTTAGATCATGAGGTGTTAGCTTAGAATTCAGTATTATTTTGTCTAAGTAGTTGGTCTTTTTCCAGTCTAGGCTGGGCATGGCTGAAGAGTAGAAGGGTGACCAGATCTGCTGCTGCTAAGTCGCTTCAGTCTTGTCTGACTCTGTGCGACCCCATAGATGGCAGCCCACCAGGCTCCCCGATCCCTGGGATTCTCCAGGCAAGAACACTGGAGTGGGTTGCCATTTCCTTCTCCAATGCATGAAAGTTAAAAGTGAAAATGAAGTCGCTCAGTCATGTCCGACTCTTAGCGACCCTATGGACTGCAGCCCACCAGGCTCCTCCATCCATGGGATTTTCCAGGCAAGAGTACTGGAGTGGGGTGCCATTGCCTTCTCCGACCAGATCTAGAGTAGTGCAAAGCACATCTCCTTTGTACAGTAATAAGTAGATCTCTGGTTTCTATCTCAGCCTTCGTCATGGTGATATTTACCTAGAGACCTCTGGCATCCTTTGGTGAGATCACATCATCCATTCGCAGAGTTGTCTAAAAACTGACAGATAAATTTAGGGTTGAACAGATAATGACCTTATAACCCCAGCATTAGAGTTTATTTATTTCTTATTTTTGTTCAGGTAGTGCTTTGACAGTCTGTTTTCTAATCAGAATGGTTGCTATTCTAAGTCTGTGAGTGAAAAACCACCTGAGAGATCCTACAAGTATTTATTAAACACCTACTATGTAGCTATCTTTTAACTCATATATCTGTCTAACTCATATATTCTGCCCCTCTTAGGCGTAATTGTCCCACCTCTACCCATATTTCTTTTTATCACCTTTCTCCTCAAATTCAATGCCCTGTGCAAATCTCATCTTACTTTCATTCTCTCGGATTCTTCTCAGTTCATGATGGTTAGGGACTTTCTTGCCTCCCACATTATTAGAACAGTTTGGAATCATTATTGACTGGAAACTCAGTGATTCAGAAAGTTTAATGTTTTAGCTGCCTTCTTAAATCCTAGCATCTATTAGCCAATTAGATATTTGACTTAAGATGCCTTGCCTAAGATGTCTTCAGAAATTATTATCATTTCAAATTCATATTTCAGCTACCATACTATGGCTGCTCAGACAGAATTATTCTCCCAGAATACCCTTGTCATGTAATTCTGTACCAAAATTGTTTGCTCTTAATGAAAATTTAAAGTGACTTGTAAACATTCTGAAAGTCTGTCTAGTGACTTTCTCCTCTGTGGAACATGTCCTTCTAAAGTTGGGAGAGGAGGTTATACAGGAAGGATGAGCAAACAGGCCATCCTTCTATACTAAATCACAGTGAGAGAGAGAAGAAATAAGAGAATAAAAGGCAAGATTAAAATTTAAAGACCCAGTCAAAATAAATGTGGTTTCCTTTGTGTCTTAGAGGAATACCTATCTTGTTGCTATAGGGAAACATCCTCTTGCTATTCTGCTTTTAGAGAAGCCCTCCACTTTCTGATGGGTTGTGCTCTGGAAGCTCATTTACACTTGAATTTTGATGTTTGGTGTCTATAACAGTATTATAAATAACCCTGAGGTCCCCTGGCCTAGCCACATGTGTTCACTGAATTCACAGAGTAGCTGAAATATTGCATATTTGCAGGATATAGAAATCTTCAATGTTTCATTTGAGAATAGTAAATTTAATTAAAGCCAAATTGAGAAATAGCTATAGACTATTTAGAAACTCTAAAAAAATCTTATAAGTGTATTCAGGGAGCTTGAAGGTCAAAGATACTTTTCTTATTTTTAGTTATCACATGACTTCACTTTTCTTTGATTCAGGTATTTTTCCACTTCTACTTTTATTTTTATAAGATACTACTAAAACCATTTCTTATTTTTGTTTTGGTTTGAAAGAATGCGAGGGAAGAGAGAAGATACAGAATTGGAAGAGAGATTTTCTATGGTAATTTTAAGGTGTTGGGGAAAAAAGAGATAATTAAAAAGAATAAGACAGATATACAGGAAAAAGAATTCTTGAGATGTCCTTATGTAAACTGACAAGAGGAAAGCAAAAAACTATTTCTGCTATATTGATTTTGCTTTGCATGGTTCTGATATGCATGGATTACAGTTACCATAACAGGTGTTGAATAAGACCAATCCTGAAAATATGGTTCAAATTTCAGTTATCACATTAACTACCATATTAACAGTGAATGATTGAATGTGGAATAAACTTTGCTGGTAGCACAAATCACAAATAAGAGATGCACATCATGATCAGTGACCGATTGTTCACCTCTTTCAAAGTCTGTGGTGATTGGTCCCCACACATATATTATTTAATCTGCTCCCACACAGCAAGGTGTATAGTTGTGCTGCTTCCTTCTCTCCTAGTCGTGAATCCACATGACTTTTTAAAAAAATATAGAATCCAAAGAGAGAACTGGCCAATGAAGATGCAAGTGCAGTAAAGAAAAAGAAAGTGATAATGCTGTAAGAGAGAGTCAAATTGAACATAAATGAAATTACAGGTCAAAGAGCTGACCTTGAGCATGTTGGCATTGCCATCATTTGAGAGAACACTTATGAAGCCAGAGAAACTCAGTGGAGGCAAACTTACTGACATAAAGTGGTTGTGATAAAAAGGAAGAATATATCCTGGAGGAGGTGATTCCAGTAAAAACTTTCTTTTTTTTTTTTTTTTTTTCCTCAGAGATATTTCATAATAGTGAAAGTGCAAAGGGTAAAATATTGGAAGCTGATCCAAACTTTGAAAGGTATATGACAATTTACCAAGACATAAAAAAGAAGCTTACAGTATATTATAGGTTGCATCTGGAGAAGAATGGAAACACTGTTCAAATAACGCTTGATAAGTTTCTTACAAAGAAATACAGTGCTTTGTGAATTCCACTCTCCCAATTTCTCCCCCTCCCCTTTCCCCCTTGGTAACTAGTTTGTTTTCTATATCTGTGGCTCTGTTCCTGTTTTGTAAATAGGTTTATTTGTACCATTTTTAAAGATTTCGCATATCAGCGATATTGTATGATATTTGTCTATCTCTCTGTGACTTACTATATATAAAATAGATAACTAATAATTACCTACTATATGGTACAGGAAACTTTACTCAGTTCCGTAATTACCTAAACGGGGACAGAATCTAAAAAAGAGGGGATATATGTATATGTACAACTGATTACATTGCTGCATAAAAGAAACTAACACAACATTGTAAATCAACTGTAAATAAAATTAATTAAAAAAGAAATACAATGCTTTAATTCTCAATGTTTCTAAGATTTTTAATTCACATTGTACTAAATATATATTAGCTTTACTACTTTTCATCACTTGATACATTTGTAATTGATAGTAACAGGCTTTTAACATTTTGGCAAAATTTTTTAAGACTTGCAGAACAATTACAGTTTTCACTATTAAAGATTACTCCTCAGAGTATTGGATTCACAATTATTTTTATGGTCCTGGAGTACCATGCGAAATGAGGACTGCCTGCTTTCTTATTAAGAAAAAGACACTTTGAGTCAGACCTTTTACTGCTCACAAATGACATGGTCATATTGGTCTAAGACAGTTTGACTGATAATCTTGAGTAATGTGGGAACCCTTGTGTAGATTTGTCCTGTGGACATAAATAATAGCTGGGTTGGAGATGAAGTCTCTCAGTGAATTCCTCTGTTTTCTTTTAATGCTTTAGCTTTGTTTTTTTTTTTTTTTTTCCTCACTATCAGCCTGTTAGAATACCTTAGAAGAGCATCTAAAGTAGGACTAGATTTCCCTTGATGTTGTTAAATCAAGATCTTTTTCAAGGTAATTTTGTAGAAGCTATTTAAGTTGTCCCACTAGATAAATACCTGCTGATGACTATTCTATTCACTCACTAATTCCTGAGCTTTTCTTTCCTTGATTGCCTATTTAGTTTGTGTAATTTAACATTTTGATGTCATATTTGTCTTAACATTTCGCTGTTGTTTTCTTCTCACCAGAGGCAAGCAAATAGACAAGGAAGAATGATTTGAGAATCTTTCTACCTTGAAATTGTTGTCCCTTTTTTGTTTCTCTTTGGAAATTAAATAATTTGAAGTGAATAGAAGCGTGAATAAGGGTTGCTGATATAAATTGAATTTGACTTTTGAAATTCAGTGTCAAATCACGTGTTGAAATTTCTCATGAATTCAATAATACAGTTCAACAAACACATATCATATTATACTGTTTTGTTCTTTATAGTGTGCATCACTATTTCAAGTTGGTATTTATAATGACACTTTACTTGCCATTTTTAAAGTCTGGCTTTGTCTGTCTTATTCACATGATCCTAGATCAGAGCCTAGGGCATAGTAAAACATGGGAAAATATTTAGAATAATTATGATATAATGTCAATGTAAATAAATAATAATTAATAACAAAGGAATTAAATGCTAGAGACTATGACACATATTGAGGGTACAGTAATGAACCAAACAGTTCTTGAACTAAAAGAGCTCCAATCTAGTCAGAAGTGAGAGGCATGCATGGAAGGATATACATTGTAATGCAGTAAACAAGAAAAAGCGTTGCATGGCAAAGGAACAGTAGGGAAGAGCAGTTGAGATCAGGTGTGAGCTTGATTTTAAAGGAGGGCCAGGGGCTCACTCAGCAGACAAGGGGGAGGAAAGAGGAAAGAAAATTCCTAAGAAAAGGAAAGAAGCAAGGGCAAAGACAGAAACACAAAAGAACAAGATGTTTCTGGAGAACTACCATTGCCTTGTCATACTGTTGAACATAAAGTGGGAAGTGGAAAATGGTAACAAATGCCACCGAAGCAAAATCAGGGTCAGATCAGGAAAAAGCAAGTCACAGCATCAGCTAGTAATTTCCTAGTTTCTTCTCAAAAAGTGTTCAGCAGGTATTCAGGCATAAAGAGGCAAAAGGCATGGATTTGCAACTATAGTTTAGTTAGGGAGACCTGAGATGAAGCTAAAAATTATAAATAACAATACAAATTAGCATATTCAAAGTATCAAAGGATCTTACCTTTACCCTTTGCATACTCTGTTCCCTCTGTTTGACCACTATAATTTCCCTGCCTGGCCTATCTTGATAGCCTAACAATCCATACATCTGCTCCAATACTGCTCTGTTCCTCTCTACTGACCATCACTTAAGTACCTCTGCTATATGGATTCTCATAGCATAATCCCTTAGAACCACATTATCAGTATTGTATGACCCCTGGGTTGGGAAGATCCCCTGGAGGAGGAAATGGCAACCTGCTCCAGTATTCTTGCCTGGAGAGTCCTATGGACAGGAGCCTGGTGGGCTATACAGTCCATGGGGTTGTGAAGAGTCTGACATAGCTGAGCGACTGAGCATGATCACAATGAGCATGAAGGCAACTGTTTTTTGTTAATTTATTTGTTTTATTTGGCTGCGTCAGGTCTTGGTTCCGGCACACAGGATCTTTGTTGTGTCATTCGGGATCGTTTGTCGGGTGCATGGATTCTCTAGTTGTGGTGCTTAGATTAGTTACTTTGTGATATGTGGGGTCTTAGTTCCCCAACCAGGGATTGAACCTGTGTACCCTGCATTGCAAAGCAAATGCTTAACCAGTGAACCACAAAGGGAGTTCTAGCTTTTTGTTATTTTCAGATACCCTAAAACAATAATGTGTTCTAGACATGTTTTTTTTTTCCAACTATTAATATTAAATGTTGTGGCTCAGATCATGGACTCCTTATTGCAAAATTCAGATTTAATTGAAAACAGTGGGGAAAACCACTAGACCATTCGGATATGACCTAAATCAAAACCCTTATGACTATACAGTGGAAGTGAGAAATAGATTTAAGGGGCTAGATCTGATAGACAGAGTGCCTGATGAACTATGAATGGAAGTTCATGACATTGTACAGGAGGCAGTGATCAAGACCATCCCCAAGAAAAAGAAATGCGAAAAAGCAAAATGACTGTCTGAGGAGGTCTTACAAATAGCTGTGAAAAGAAGAGAAGTGAAAAGCAAAGGAGAAAAGGAAAGATACACCCATTTGAATGCAGAGTTCCAAAGGATAGCAAGGAGAGATAAGAAAGCCTTCCTCAGTAATCAGTGCAAAGAAATAGAGGAAAATAATAAAATGGGAAAGACTAGAGGTCTCTTCAAGATGACTAGAGATACCAAGGGAACATTTCATGCAAAGATGGGCTGAAAAAAGGACAGAAATGGTATGGACTTAACAGAAGCAGAAGATATTAAGAAGAGGTGGCAAGAATACACAGAAGAACTATACAAAAAAGATCTTCATGACCCAGATAATCACAATGGTGTGATCACTCACACTCACCTAGAGCCAGACATCCTGGAATGTGAAGTCAAGTGGGCCTTAGAAAGCATCACTGTGAACAAAGCTAGTGGAGGTGATGGAATTCCAGTTGAGCTATTTCAAATCCTGAAAGATGATGCTGTGAAAGTGCTGCATTCAATGTGTCAGCAAATTTGGAAAACTCAGCAGTGGCCACAGGACTGGAAAAGATCAGTTTTCATTCCAATCCCAAAGAAAGACAATGCCAAAGAACACTCAAAGTACCACACAATTGCACTCATCTCACACGCTAGTAAAGTAATGCTCAAAATTCTCCAACTTAGGTTTCAGCAATACGTGAACCAGGAACTTCCAGATGTTCAAGCTGGTTTTAGAAACACAGAGGAATCAGAGATCAAATTGCCAACATCCACTGGATCATGGAAAAAGCAAGAGAGTTCCAGAAAAACATCTATTTTTGCTTTATTGACTATGCCAAAGCCTTTGACTGTGTGGATCACAGTAAACTGTGGAAAATTCTGAAAGCAATGGAAATACCAGAGCACCTGACCTGCCTCTTGAGAAACCTGTATGCAGGTCAGGAAGCAATAGTTAGAACTGGACATGGAACAACAGAATGGTTCCAAAGAGGAAAAGGAGTACGTCAAGGCTGTATATTGTCACCCTGCTTATTTAACTTAAATGCAGAGTACATCATGAGAAACGCTAGACTGGAGGAAGCACAAGCTGGAATCAAAATTGCTGGGAGAAATATTAATAACCTCAGATATGCAGATGACACCACCCTTATGGCAGAAAGTAAAGAAGAATTAAAGAGCCTCTTGATGAAAGTCAAAGAGGAGAGTGAAAAAGCTGCCTTAAAGCTCAACAATCAGAAAACGAAGATCATGGCATCTGGTCCCATCACTTCACGGCAAATAGATGAGGAAACAGTGGAAACAGTGGCTGACTTTATTTTTGGGGGGCTCCAAAATCACTGCAGATTGTGATTGCAGCCATGAAATTAAAAGATGCTTACTCCTTGGAAGGAAAGTTATGACCCATCTAGACAGCATATTAAAAAGCAGAAACATAACTTTGTCAACAAAGTCTATCTAGTCAAGGCTATGGTTTTTCCAGTGGTCATGTATGGATGTGAGAGTTGGACTGTAAAGAAAGCTGAGCACTGAAGAATTGATGCTTTTGAACTGTGGTGTTGGAGAAGACTCTTGAGAGTCCCTTGGACTGCAAGGAGATCTAAGCAGTCCATCCTAAAGGGAATCAGTCCTTGGTGTTCTTTGGGAAGACTGATGTTGAAGGTGAAACTCCAATATTTTGGCACCTGATGCGAAGAGTTGACTCATTTGAAAAGACCCTGTTGCTGGGAAAGATTGAAGGCTGGAGGAGAAGGGGATGACAGAGGATGAGATGGTTGGATGGCATCACCAACTCAATGGACATGGGTTTGGGTAGACTCCAGCTGTTGGTGATGGACAGGGAGGCCTGGTGTGCTGCGGTTCATGGGGTAGCAAAGAGTCAAACATGACTGAGCAACTGAAATGAATATTAAATGTATGGTCAGTTCTTCTAGGTCAGGGGTGCATTTTGATAGTTTCAAAAATGAGGAAGTGACTAACACTGTCCCTTTCTTTTTCAGGGTAACACCATGTATAAAAAGTAGCTTGTGCTAATTTACTCAATATACACTCTCCCTTCAATGGAAAAGACTCTGATGCTGGGAAAGATTGAAGGCGAAAGGAGAAGAGAGCAGCAGAGGATGAGATGCTTAGATAGCATCACTGACCTAATGGATACAAATTTTAGCAAATGCTGGGAGATAATGAAGGACAGGGAAGACTAATATGACGCATTCAATGGGGTCACAAAGAGTTGGACATGATTTAGCAAGTGAATAATAACAACAATTGAGCTAAATTCTGTCAGGCATTAAGCTGAATATATCATATATTAGTTTCCTATAAAAATTTGTCATAACAGATTTTCTTAAACTGAGTGGCTTAAAATAACACAAATTATCTTAAAATTCTAGAGGACAGATATCCAAAGTAGGTCTCACTCAAATAAAATGAAGATGTCAGCCCAACTGCATTCTTTAAAGGCTCTGGGGGAAAACATTTCCTTGACTTTTTCAGTTTCTAGATGCTGCTTTCATTCGTTAGCTCATGGCCCCTTCTTCAAACTGAGCATTACAGCCTCTTCAAATTTCTCTCCGGCTCTCATCTTCTTTTCTGCCTCTCTCTTCCACTTTACAGGACACTTGGACTCATTTACATCATTAAAGAGAATCTCTTTAAGCTCAACTTATTAGCAACCCTATCTCCATCTGCAACCTCATTTCCCTCTTGCCATGTGACATACTAGTCATAGTTTCTGGGCATTGAGATATGGACATCTTTAGTTGGGTGCCTTTTTTTTTTTTTTTCCGTCTACCATACCTGATAATGTAACTGTCTCTCTGGTAGCAAGTGACTCTGAGGGTTGTGACTTTCCTGTTCAGTGTCTCTCACTTGCTTTCTCTTTTAGTAGGGACCAGCAGGTTATCTGCAGGAATTCAGAAGAAAGCATCCCTCAGAATGTGTATTTTCTGGAGGAAGGCATCTTTAAGGGAATGAGGTTCCATTTGGGTCTTGAAGGATGAATATTATTGTCATAAAAACAAAGAAGGGATGTGGGCTATCTAAGGAAGGAAGGCAGAGGGAGAAGATGTGGAGAAGAAAGAATGTAAAAGACATGTGTATAGAACTATAAGTAGATTAGTGACAGAAGTTTTTTTCCTAGGTACCAGGGCTTCCAGTAAAGCAGTGATATTGTAGGATGTAAATGACATTTGCAATTACATTGGTATTTCTTCTTCATGGCTGATGGAGCTGCAGTACTGTTGGGGTATAGGAGATGCTAGGGAATGAAAGATAGTCTGACTCAACAACTAAGCCTTATAAGTCCTTGTTTCACTAGGATGTGGTGGGTGGGGAAGGCAAAGTCAGGGAAAGTTTGTCATTAGCTAAAGACTGAATAAAAAGTCTAAAAGGCATTTTTTAGTTAACTTTCTCTCCTTTCTCCAAGTTTCCAGAAGAGTCACCAGATTAACATTCATTGCCAATACCAACACATCTGTGATCCATGGGACACATGTGACACAAAGGTTAATGCAGAAACTAGCATAGTGTTGTTAATAATTATACTCCAATTTTAAAAAATAAAAAAGGAAAAGAAAAAGCCGGATGCAGGCCTGTGGCACCGTGGAGGAGGTAGGTGATCAGAAACCCTTGCCTTTGATGAAGAAAGACCTTTCAGAAAATTGTCTTTTGAGTAAGAACCCAAGAAATTAGTTGTGGTCTAATCACAGCTTCCCTGGTGGCTCAGAGGTTAAAGCTTCCCTGCCATCTAATGAGCTTCCCTGGTGGCTCAGAGGTTAAAGCATCTGCCTGCAATGTGGGAGATGTGGGTTCGATCCCTGGGTCGGGAAGATCCCCTGGATAAGGAAATGGCAACCCGCTCCAGTATTCTTGCCTGGAGAATCCCATGGACGGAGGAGCCTGGTGGGCTACAGTCCAAGGGGTTGCAAAGAGTCGGACATGAATGAATGACTTCACTTCACTTCACTTCTAATCACAGAAGACACATTCCTGCTTCTACTTCCTTTTTCTCTGGTCTCAATTTGACTGTGAAAATAGTTTTACAATATCTTCCCCTGCCTTTGTGCTCATTCATTTTCTAGTAGTCAGAGTGATCTTTCTAAACTTTAAATAGGATTATTTTATACCTCATCTTAATACCATTCAAAGACTCCCTTCTATCCTTAGGATAAAGTATAAATTCTTATTTTAAATTTATTTATTTTTTAATTGAAGGATAATTGCTTTACTGAATTTTGTTGTTTCTGTCAAATATCAACATGAATCAGCCATCTCCCTTCCATCCCACCCCTCTAAGTTGATACAGAGCCCCTGTTTGAGTTCCCTGAGACATACAACAAATTCCCATTGGCTATCTATTTTAAGTATGGTAATATAAGTTTCCATGTTACTCTCTCCCTCTCCTCCCTTTTCCCCATGTCCATGAGTCTGTTCTCTATGTCTGTTTCTCCACTGCTGCCCTGCAAATGAATTCTTTAGTAGTTCTTTCTGTGTATGACCACATCCTTAGCCTCAACTCTTCATTCCTATCATCCACTATCTGCTTGTATATTCCATTAACTGTTGAACATCACCATTCATCCAACAAATATCCATGGAGCATCTGCTTTGTGCCTTTGCCTGAGTGCCTTAATTTAAATAAATTCACCCAAAAAATATCTATTCAGCATCTGCTATGTGCCTTTTCTTGTGCTCCCTAATGCTATAGAATACTTATGCCCTGCCTTTGGTCAGATGAAGACCACTTTGGCCAGAGCCTTGGCTAGGGCCTGACTTAGCCAGAACATACTTCACTCTGTGAACAGGACATTTTCAGAACATTATCTTTAGGACCAACCATGAAGGGGAGAAATAGCATCAGAAAAGCAGATGGCTTGTGTAATTATGTCTGGATCCGTATAACCTCTGCTTTGATACTTCTGGCCATAGTTCAGCCACTGAAGCATGGTTCCAAGTTAGCCACATAGTTCTGTATTAGATCTGTGGATCTGGCTTCTTTTTTCCCTGCTTTAGATTTTGGATCTCTAAACATCTTTCTTCATTTTTTTAAATAAGTCTTGTACAATACTTATAATACTTGTAAATACTCAAAGCACAGAATATCTGATTTCATCCTAATATTTGAATAATAAGAATAATTTCTCTCTCTTCTAAGGGCATTGTGATCATCCTAAATCACTTCACCCCTCTATGTAATAGAGTTTTATTTAGAGTCTAGATAAGAATATGACTGCTCACCTAAGAATAATTTACCAGTGACTTCAAGGTGATATTCTGGCACTGTCATTTCTTAAACAGAGAGAAATAGGAGACTTACTGCTCACCTTTACTGAGCTGAGATCGACAAGTGTCTGCTACCTCATGCCCACAAAGTAGCATTCAGATGCTGCAGCAGTTTGAGCTGGGTAGGATATAGCTACATATAGCTACATTATTATCTGATCAGCTACCTCATTCTGATGATTTGTCTTGGTTTCCATCTTTCAAGATGGATCTCACTGCAGTTTTTATAATCTCCCTTTAACTGCTCATTAATCTAATGTCTCCAGGCTCAGCAATCCTTCAGTAGGTGTGAATTCCTGTGGCATTTTTGTAGATCATCTGGTAATTGGCATGTATGAAGGAAAATTTAAAGTATAGGAGGACTTCCTTTCTCATTAGTCAGATGCTGACTGAATTGGCAGGCTGGATTCTTTCCACGGAGGACACTTGTCCTTTAAGTGCCATCACTATCCTTTCCTGATGCCCGGCTGGATGAAGCACAAGCTAGAGTCAAGATTGCTGGGAGAAATATCAATAACCTCAGAAATATCAATATGCAGATGACACCACCCTTATGGCTGAAAGTGAAGAGGAACTAAAGAGCCTCTTGATTAAACTGAAAAAGGAGAGTGAAAACGTTGGCTTAAAACTGAACATTCAAAAAACTAACATCATGGCATCTGGTCCCGTAACTTCATGGCAAATAGATGGGGAAACAATGGAAACAGTGACAAAGTTTATTTTCTTGGGCTCCAAAATTACTACACATGGTGACTGCAGCCTTGAAATTAAAAGTTGCACCTTGGAAAAAAAAGCTATGGCTAACCTAGGCAGTGTATTAAAAAGCAGAGACATTACTTTGCTGACAAATGTCCGTCTAGTCAAAGCTATGGTTTTTCCAGTAGTCATGTATGGATGTGAGAGTTGGACTATAAAGAAAGCTGAGTGCTGAAGAATTGATGCTTTTGAACTGTGGGGTTGGAGAAGATTCTTGAGAGTCCCTTGGACTGCAAGGAGATCAAACCAGTCAATCCTAAAGGAAATCAGTTCTGAATATTCATTGGAAGGACTGATGTTGAAGCTGAAGCTCCAATATTTTGGCCACCTGATGTGAAGAACTGACTCATTGGAAAAGACCCTGATGCTGGGAAAGATTGAAGGCAGGAGGAGAAGAGAGTGACAGAGGATGAGATGGTTGGATGGCATCACCGACTCGAAGGGCCTCATGAGTCTGAGTAAGCTCTGGGAGTTGGTGATGGACAAGTGCCGGGAACCAGGGTGAGGAACTCCGCCCGTGGCAAAGGTCATGAGGAAGGAGGCTCGGCATACACAAAGGCGGGATCGAACCTCAGGAGTCCCCCTGGAAATTCTTGAGTATCTACCCCCATAACCAGAGTCTGCCTACTTTACTGCTTTGTGCTCTCACCTACACCTCTGACTTTACAGGGGGCTGTCCCCCACCACCATCTCTCTCTCTGAAAAAGAGTTAACTTACAGGTCCAGTTAATAAAGTTCCTGGGCGAGACAAGAGTGTTTTAGTTCACAAACTCCTTTGGAAATTCTCTAGCCTGCCTGAACAGGTTCTTCCGGCCACATGTGATTGTTCACAGCCTCCCAACCGTGAGAGGCACGAGATGTTCTAAACTCTCTAAATACAGATTCCTTTGAGCAGTTAGAAGATTATTAGTATAGTATAGTGGGTTGATTAGAAATTATATCGGTGAAGGGTTTTCATTTATTGGGCCAATGTTTGCTGCTAAGTTTCTATATCCCTTACCTACTGTGTCCCTGGAGTGTATTGATTAATATAATTGGTGTAAAGGAATGTAAGTAGTAGCTTTAATGTTTGTAACCTTGGACCCTTGAGTTAATTCTTTCCTTGTTATAGCCCACCACACCTTTGCCCTATAGGAATGCAACTTTATCTAATGCTTTCGGAGGGTGGCGCCTGACTTTAGAATAATCACCTTTAGAGAAAAATAAGTTTTCTGAAGAAAGGGTCATAAGTGTTAATAGGCCTCCTGGCCAGAAGATGATGTAAATCACCTAAACTTTTGCATATGATAAGTTTGAAAGCCTGGCTTCAACAGGGATCAAGGACTGCTGTCCTTGCATGATTCTACCCCTTCCCCCATTATCCTCTATGCACAACTTAAGGTATAAAAATTACTTTGTAAAATAAAGTGAGGGCCTTGTTCACCAAAGCTTGGTTTCCCTATGTCGTTCTTTCTCTCACTTTCGGGCTGAATTCCCATCTGGACAGTGGAGGCTTGTCAAGCCTACTAATTTTGCCTGGGCTTCTAAGATCTGACCAGGGAGGCCTTAGTGTCTCCTCTCCTTCGGGAGAACGGGAAGATGCCTGTGGCCTACATAGGTGACACAAATTCCTTGTCTTGGAATTTTATTGGTTTTCCACGTAAACCAAGTTATTCAGCCTCTTTTCATCACTGAATTTCTTCGCTGAGCTATCCCTATTTAACCACTCTTTATATCTTTAATTCTATTGTATCCTGATTGCCAATGCTGTCTCCCCTTCGAATTTCCTGGATCCACCGGGGCTGGACCCCGGTAGACAGGGAAGCCTGGTGTGGTGCAGTTCATGGGGTTGTAAAGAGTCAGAAATGACTGGGTGACTGAGCTGTACTGAACTGAGGGTCCTTTCCATAGAAGTTCTTTAGGTATAAGTGAGTGTGAGCAATTCTCTCTCAAACAAGAAAAAGGGAATCACTCAAGTTTCTCTGGGCAGGTTTACTTGAAGTTGGCTTACGTGGGCAGAATTACATCTATCCTTAGCTAGGAGCAAGATCAGTTCCTCCTCATGCACTGAACGTATCTGTAGTAGATGTCTAATTTTTTGCCTGTTTGGAACTCCCTTTCTCTGGGTAATACCAATTTTGAAAGGAGTTACCTGCCACATAATTTTGATACAGGATGATTATACATCCTAAACTCGACATCCAATGCAAACTTTCTTTATACCATTTGAGAGCATATCATGACACTAAAGGACTTCCTAAGTGACTCAGTGGTAAAGAATTTGCCTGCCAAATGCAGGAGATGCAAGAGATGCAGCTTCAATTGCTGGGTTGGGAAGATACCCTGGAGAAGGAAATGACAACCCACTCAGGTATTCTTGCCTAGGAAATCCCATGGACATAGGAGCCTGGTGAGCTACAGTCCATGGGATCACAAGTATTTAGACATGTGACTGAGAGCGAGCATGATGTTAAATAATACCCTTCATTATTAAAAGATGCTGATTGGTTGTTTCTCTTACTGAATGAGCTCCATCAATCACACTACTGAACCTTAGCATAGGGATTTAGATTTTATTAAGTACATGCATTGGGATTTACTTGCTCAGGGTGGGGTGAAAATGAAGCCCAAAGTTGCTAGAAGCCAGCTGGGGATAGCAGACAATAGCAGTGTTGCTAACAGCACCATGACTCAAATGGTCAGATAGATGAATGCAGTATATGTATATATGTAGCAATAGGTTATGAAGATTGTTTTTGGCTATGGATAATTTGAAAGATTTCTAGAATTTTAGGGTAGATTTTTGGCCCAAGCCATTGCAATATAACTTTTATGAGTCTTTTTGTATGTGCAAATAATGGTTGATGTTCTCAAAATGCTGTATTCTGGTAAGCAAAGGCTCCTTTACTGCTGAGTGAAGCTGAATTTTTTGTCCGTGGCCTCCCATATGGAGAACACTGGATAGCTTTTGCATAAATCTTCATTTTTCTTAATGGAGGTTGAATGTGGGCCTTAGGGATCCCTGACCAATTAGGCATCAACTGTTTATAGCATTCTTCTGAATGGAACCCTTGGACTTGAGCTGTGTGGGTCCATAATGAGTTGCAGGTGTTGAGAGGGATTGGCATAGCTCTCCTTAATTACTTGTCACATGGCTAATCTGATGCGGGGGACATCAGTGCCAGGGAGATGTGTTTTAGGCAGTAGTGGTTGGCAGTTTTCTCATCCACAAACTGGAGCAGTTTTTGGGCTAAGAAATTAGAAGATAAAAATGATTAGCATTCTTCTCTTTCCTTATAAATAGTTCTAAGAATATTGATTAGGATCTGACTTAAGTTTGTGAATATAATAAAAATAAGAATGATAAATTCAAAAGAATATAGACTGATATAAGAGACTCCTAAGTTATCCCCATTGGCTGTGTGCCCTTCAGCAATCAATTAAACTTTCCTGAGTCTCAGTTTCTTACTTCATAAAATTGGCATTAAAATATTTAACTTTATAGAGTTTAGCATTAGTGATAACCTAAATGTCAAATCTTGTTTAATGGAGGATGGTGGTTCTCAAAGTGTGCGTCCTGGACCAGCAGCATCAGTATCACTGGAAGCTTTCTTGAGAAGCAATTTTTACTACTCTTGGCTGTCTCCCCAGACCTGTTGAAAAGAAACTCTATCCTTACAATCTGGTGTAACAAGCCCCCCGGGTAATTCTGATAAGGCTAAAGTTTGAGAATTACTAGTGTAAACTTTCAAAATGTAATTGTTAAAATAAGAAAAAGGGAGCTAGGATTCAAAATGTTAAGTAAACACAAGAAGTTGGAAGTTGAAGTCTAATTGCACAAAGGAGGGAGAAGAATTGATGAGCAAGGAAAGACAAGGTAAAATACATCCCAAATGGAGAGTAGGGTTCTAGGCACATAGGTGAATATCTTTGGTAAGACAGTCTTTTGAAACTCATCATGGACTACTGGTCAACCTATGAATACTGTGTTCTGCTTATTTGCTTCATGGCTGGCAGTTGAGTTACTTTCCATTTGTATCTGATTTCTCTCAAATCTGTCAAGTTTTCCTGAGTCTATTATCCCCCGAATAAATAATATTTTGATTGAAATTTGAAGTTTTTGGAATTTAAACATACATTTTTACAATGAATTAAGTTTATAAAGATCCAAATTAAAATAATGCAAATGTTTTATATTAATAGAATCATGACATAACTTATCTCTGAGGGAGAGTAATAGTTATGTAATAACTATAAGCTTTATACACAGCCTTGTTTTTTATGTTTTCAATGAGGACTCTAAATATATCTGACCTATTTAAGAGAAGTTGTAACATGAACAACCTTCTAATATTGACAACAATACATAAGTTTTACATAGCTTTTTACAGTTTCTAATTAACCTCAGCAATCAATGCAAAGAAATAGAGGAAAACAGCAGAATGGGAAAGACTAGAGATCTCTTCAAGAAAATTAGAGATACCAAGGGAACATTTCATGCAAAGATGGGCTCGATAAAGGACAGAAATGGTATGGACCTAACAGAAGCAGAAGATATTAAGAAGAGGTGGCAAGAATACACAGAAGAACTGTTCAAAAAAGATCTTCATGACCAAGATAATCATGAAGGTGTGATCACTCACACTCATCTAGAGCTGGACATCCTGGAATGTGAAGTCAAGTGGGCCTTAGGAAGCATCACTATGAACAAAGCTAGTGGAGGTGATGGAATTCCAGTTGAGCTATTTTAAATCCTGAAATGTGATGCAGTGAAAGTGCTACACTCAATACGTCAGCAAATTTGGAAAACTCAGCAGTGGCCACAGGACTGGAAAAGGTGTTTTCATTCCAATCCCAAATAAAGACAATGCCAAAGAATGCTCAAACTACCACACAATTGCACTCATCTCACATGCTAGTAAAGTAATGCTCAAAATTCTCCAACTTAGGCTTCAGCAATAAGTGAACCGTGAACTTCCAGATGTTCAAGCTGGTTTTAGAAAAAGCAGAGGAACCAGAGATCAAATTGCCAACATTCGCTGGATCATTGAAAAAGCAAGAGAGTTCCAGATAAACATCTCTTTCTGCTTTATTGACTATGCCAAAGCCTTTGTGTGGATCACAAGAAACTGTGGAAAATTCTGAAAGAGATGGGAATACCAGACCACCTGGCCTGCCTCCTGAGAAACCTGTATGCAGGTCAGGAAGCAACAGTTAGAACTGGACATGGAACAACAGACTGGTTCCAAATAGGAAAAGGAGTACGTCAAGGCTGTTTATTGTCACCCTGCTTATTTAACTTATATGCAGAGTACATCATGAGAAACGCTGGGCTGGAGGAAGCACAAGCTGGAATCAAGATTGCTGGGACAAATATCAAGAACCTCAGGTATGCAAATGACACCACCCTTATGGCAGAAAGTGAAGAGGAACTAAAAAGCCTCTTGATGAAAGTGAAAGAAGAGAGTGAAAAAGTTGGCTTAAAGCTCAACATTCAGAAAACGAAGATCATGGCATCTGGTCCCATCAATTCATGGCAAATAGATGGGGAAACGGTGGAAACAGTGGCTGACTTTATTTTTCTGGGCTTCAAAATCACTGCAGATGGTGATTGCAGCCATGAAATTAAAAGATGCTTACTCCTTGGAAGGAAAGTTATGACCAACCTAGACAGCGTATTAAAAAGCAGAAACATTTCTTTGCCAACAAAGGTCGTCTAGTCAAGGCTATGGTTTTTCCAGTGGTCATGTATGGATGTGAGAGTTGGACTATAAAGAAATCTAAGCACAGAAGAATTGATGCTTTTGATCTGTAGTGTTGAAGAAGACTCTTGAGAGTCCCTTGGACTGCAAGGAGATCCAACCAGTCCATCCTAAAGTAAATCAGTCCTGGGTGTTCATTGGAGGGACTGATGTTGAAGCTGAAACTCTACTACTTTGACCACCTGATGCAGAGAGCTGACCCATTTGAAAAGACCCTGATACTGGGAATTATTGAGGGCAGGAGGAGAAGGGGACGACAGAGGATGAGATGATTGGATAGCATCACCGACATGAGTTTGGGTGGACTCTGGGAGTTGGTGAAGGACAGGGAGGCATGGTGTGCTGCAGTTCATGGGGTTGCAATGAGTCAGACACGACAGCTACTGAACTGAACTGAACTGAATATGCCTTTATATTTATTCACTCAATCTACTTTATATCCACAGAGGATCAAAAACGAGTGTGAGTTTTGCAGATGTTGTCACTGTTCAGTAGCTGAGTCATATCTGACTCTCTGCAACCCCATGAACTGCAGCATGCCAGGCTCCCCGACAGGGGAGCTAGTTCCTGGAGTTTGCTCAGACTCATGCCCACTGAGTCATGCCATTCAACCATCTCATCCTCTATCAATCCCTTCTCTTCCTGCCCTGAGACTTTCCCAGCATCAGGGTCCTTTCCAGTGAATCTTTGCATCAGGTGTCAAAGTGTTGGAGCTTCAGCTTCTGCATCATTCCTTCCAATGAATATTCAGGATTGATTTCATTTAGGATTGACTGGTTTGATCTTTTTGCTGCCCAAGGGACTCTTAAGAGTCTTCTATAACACCAAAATTTGAATGCATACGTTCTTTGGTGCTCAGCCTTATTTATAAAGTCTTATTCATAAAACACTGAAGAATGTGAGATCAGCCTTCTTCAGTGTTTTGTGGATATGACTTCATAAATGTGCAAAGTTGATATCACTGGCATTTGGGTATGAATTGAGACTATGAGACATTATGGTCATCGTAAGACCAAGGTTTGCAGCACTTGTGAGGAGGAGGATGATGGACACCATCTGCCCGGGCTCAGTCTGAGTACATTTCTTCCAGAGTCAGCTGGGGTGCCATGCACAACCTCCTGGAAATGCTCCAACTGTGTAATTATATTCTGCCTCTCAAAATCATGCTTCATCTTTCTAATTGAATAAGGCTACATTTCATCATGCTCATTTTAGATACTTTCTCCTCACATTTCAAGGGTTTAAATAACAGGCATCCATCACAACTCTGGGTATATGAGGAAGAGCAGCTTTCTGGAATTAGGTCTGGCCTCTGGAGGCATCTCCCAGCAATCAGGCTGAGATACCCAACAACAGTTCTGTCTGTCCGCTTCCCCTGTGCTCACAAACACAGTAACCAGCTTCTCCAATATACACAGTCAGAACTCTGGCCTGCAGGGCAGCACCAGCCCGTGGGACCATGACTTGTTGGTTAGGAATTACTTTACCAGACTTTTTTTCAGCTTAATTTAAGAAACTTCATTTAGTTCTTTAGCTGCTTTAAGCAATACTTGTGAAAGAAGAAACTCTATTATATAGCAAAAAAATTTAGTTGATGCTCATAAAATTGCTTTTGTATATTATCCCTTCTCTGTTGCTATGGAAAGAAATTAGAGATTTAGTTCCTCTCATTACTCATTCAATTAATCACCATGAGTCCTATGATATACAAGAAAATGTAGAATATAGAACTATGAGTCCTATATAGAATCTGTCTTTAAGGAATGTGGGATATAATATATAACACTGATAGTCTCGTGGCAAGTCTTCCCTAGAACCACATCGTCCTACAGCATATAAAATTAATGTGCAAGTCAAGATGAAATCACATAAAATCAATGAAGAGGTCAAGAATCTCAAGTGGACTAGGGCCAGGGTAGAAGGCTATAAAGGTGAACCAGAGGATAGAGGTGTTTCTGCTAAACAGTGTGTATTACTGTTAGAATAGATACATTGTCTACTTAAAAGACATTTCTAAGTAAAATGCTTTGAAATAAATTTGAACAAGTCCCAAATCTTAGATGCATATCAATTACAAGTGTAGGGCAGCTGTGAACATTGTGAGGATTGTCCATACACAGCTCCTGAGGGTACCATTCGTATGGATTGTTATGTACCCTGCAATGTACAGCCTCTACAAATGTATGTGAAGATCTATGTGAAACCTTCTGCAAAAAATGTACAAATAGGCTTTCTTTGAAGTGATTACTGATACCCCTTAGTGTAACTATTCACATTGGGATTTGTTTGTGGCCAAAGCAGATTATAGGCAAGTTTTCCAAATACAATGTGACAAAAATTTCTCTAAGATCAGTTTTTATGAAATGCCCCTATTCTTACTTTTAGTTATAGTCTCAGCCTCTCCATTTCTCCAGTTAACCCAACTGGGAAAACTACTTTCAAGGCCTTCCTCCCAAGGTCAATGCTTATGATGTTTTACTTCTTCACCACACATTTTTCTGTTCTATATGACATTCGCTTGTCAGATTTTTCCCTGCTTGAAAACTGTAGAACTAGTTCATACTATAGTATAGTGAAGACATTAGTGTGCTTCATAAATACACCAGATAATGCATATCATTTGAAAAAAGCAGTCTTCTCCAGAAAGAACTTTAATTCACCTGTCCTCACGATGGGATATTTTTTAAAGCAATTTTCTGTTACAGGCTTTGTCTTCTGATTTTTGCTGTTGTTCAGCCTCTAAGTTGTGTCCGACTCCTTGAGACCCCATGGATGGCAATACACCAGGCTTCACTATCTCCCAGAGTTTGCCTGCAAGTTTATGTCCATTGAGTTGGTGATGCCATCCAGCCATCTCATCCTCTGTCGTCCCCTTCTCCTCCTGCCCCCAACCCTCCCAGCATCAGAGTCTTTTCCGATGAGTCAACACTTCGCATGAGGTGGCCAAAGTACTGGAGTTTCAGCTTCAGCATCATTCCTTCCAAAGAAATCCCAGGGCTGATCTCCTTCAGAATGGACTGGTTGGATCTCCTTGCAGTCCAAGGGACTCTCAAGAGTCTTCTCCAACACCACAGTTCAAAAGTATCAATTCTTCGGTGCTCAGCTTTCTTCACAGTCCAACTTTCACCTCCATACATGATCACTGGAAAAACCATAGCTTTGACTAGATGGACCTTTGTTGGCAAAGTAATGTCTCTGTTTTTGAATATGCTGTCTAGGTTGGTCATAACTTTCCTTCAAAGGAGTAAGCGTCTTTTAATTTCATGACTGCAACCACCATCTGCAGTGATTTGGGAGCCCAGAAAAATAAAGTCTGACACTGTTTCCACTGTTTCCCCATCTATTTCCCATGAAGTGATGGGACCAGATGCCATGATCTTAGTTTTCTGAGTGTTGAGTTTTAAGCCAATTTTTTTCATTTTTATAAGCTTTTAATTTTATATTGGAATATAGCTTATGAAGCCCAACAATGCTGTGATAGTTTCAGGTGGACAGCACATGGACTCAGACAAACATATGTATCAATTCTCCCCTAAACTCCCCTCGTATCCAGGCTGCCACATAATATGGAGCAGAGTCCTGTGTGCTATAAAGCAGGTCCTTGTTGGCTATCCATTTTAAACATAGCAGTGAGTACACATCGATCCCAAACTCCCTAACTATCCCCTCCCCCCTCCACCTCCCTGGCAACCATAAGTTTGTTCTCTAAGTCCATCTCACCAGATATCTCTCCTCTTTCACTTTCATCAAGAGGCTTTTTAGTTCCTCTTCACTTTCTGCCATAAAGGTGGTATCATCTGCATATCTGAGGTTCTTGATATTTCTCCCGGCAATCTTGATTTCAGCTTGTGCTTCTTGCAGCCCAGTATTTCTCATGATGGACTCTGCATGTAAGTTAAATAAGCAGGGTGACAATATACAGCCTTGACGTACTCCTTTTCTTATTTGGAACCAGTCTTTTGTTTCATGTCCAGTTCTAACTGTTGCTTCTTGATCTGAATACAGGTTTCTCAAGAGGCAGGTCAGGTGGTCTGATATTCCCGTCTCTTTCAGAATTTTCCACAGTTTCTTGTGATCCACACAGTCAAAGGCTTTGGCATAGTCAAACGTCCTCATGTCCAAGGTAAGAGAAACCCAAGTAAGACTGTAGGTGTTGCGAGAGAGCATCAGAGGGCAGACACACTGAAATCATAATCACAGAAAACTAGCCAATCTGATTACATGGACCAGAGCCTTGTCTAACTCAGTGAAACTAAGTCATGCCTTGTGGGGCCACCCGAGATGGATGGGTCATGGTGAAGAGGTCTGACAGAATGTGGTCCACTGGAGAAGGGAATGGCAAACCACTTCAGTATTCCTGCCTTGAGAACCCCATGAACCGTATGAAAAAGCAAAATGATAGGATACTGAAAAAGGAACTCCCCAGTTCAGTAGGTGCCCAATATGCTACAGGAGATCAGTGGAGAAATGACTCCAGAAAGAATGAAGGGATGGAGCCAAAGCAAAAACAATACCCAGTTGTGGATGTGACTGGTGATAGAAGCAAGGTCTGATGCTGTAAAGAGCAATATTGCATAGGAACCTGGAATGTCAAGTCCACGAATCAAGGCAAATTGGAAGTGGTCAAACAGGAGACAGCAAGAGTGAACGTCAACATTCTAGGAATCAGCGAACTAAAGTGGACTGGAATGGGTAAATCTAACTCAGATGACCATTATATCTACTACTGTGGGCAGGAATCCCTTAGAAGAAATGGAGTAGGCATCATGGACAAAAAAAGAGTCTGAAATTCAGTACTTGGATGCAATCTCAAAAACAACAGAATGATCTCTGTTCATTTCCAAGGCAAACCATTCAATATCGTGGTTATCCACGCCTATGCCCCAACCAGTAACACTGAAGAAGCTGAGGTTGAACAGTTCTATGAAGACCTATAAGACCTTTTAGAACTAACACCCAAAAAAGATGTCCTTTTCATTATAGGGGACTGGAATGCAAAAGTAGGAAGTCAAGAAACACCTGGAGTAACAGGCAAATTTGGCCTTGGATTACAGAATGAAGCAGGGCAAAGGCTAATAGAGTTTTGCCAAGAGAACACACTGTTCATAGCAAACACCCTCTTCCAAAAACACAAGAGAAGACTCTGCACATGGACATCACCAGATGGTCAACACCAAAATCAGATTGATTATATTCTTTGCAGCCAAAAATAGAGAAGCTCTATACAGTCAGCAAAAACAAGACCGGGATCTGACTGTGGCTCAGATCATTAGAACTCCTTATTGCCAAATTCAGACTTAAATTGAAGAAAGTAGGGAAAACCATTAGACCATTCAGGTATGACCTAAATCAAATCCCTTATGATTATACAGTGGAAGTGAGAAATAGATTTAAGAGACTAGATCTGATAGACAGAGTGCCTGATGAACTACGGACGTAGGTTCGTGATATTGTTCAATGCTACCGATTGCTTAATTCCTTCAAAGAAACTGGGTGTTAGAATCATCCGCCAGAGAGAAAAAAATGCATCTGCTGGCTCCTGTATCTCTCTTGTCAAAATTCTCCCCACAGGAAAGTTTATTTCCTCATACTTTTGGACATGCACGTTTGGAGCACAGATAGGGTTCTGTGATGACTTTAGTAGTCAGGGCAGGCAAGAGGTACAGAAGGCAGGGCAAAGAAGTCTGAGCATGTGTGAAGTAGTGGAGCCTGGATGTCAGCGAAGTGAGCAGAGTCTAAAGTGGACCACAAGAGCCATATGATAGTCTCTGTAGTTCTCCTTCTTTTAGAGTTATATTTTCTTAGACATGAGACAAATTAGGAATTAACTTATTATACCATGCAAATATATTTTTCCTCCATCTTTTCTTTGCTTCCTTCCTTTTTTTTCTTTGTATAGAAGAATATATGTCAGTATTTCACATATGCATATGCACAACCCAAATCGTACCAAATGCATTATATGAAAAGTATTCTCTAGTCAAGTTCTACTCCCAAAAGAAACCAGTTTTTAAATATTTTTAAAGAAAAAATGTCTTTACCGATTAAAAAAATGACATGTCAAGTGTTTAAAATTCAAACAACAATGAAAAGGATAACAAAGAAAGTTAAAATATTACTTAAAATTCTGCCACATATAAATTACCATCATATCTGCCACATATAAATTACCATCGTTACCATCTAGATAGTATTCTATAAAGTAATATATAATATAATAATATACATTATACTGAGGTGAAGATAGGTAAATATATAGTTGAAAAAATTATAGAGATAAAATTTACTGAACAGGATAAGGCTTATTATATTTTATTAAATTACTACATTTATTTTTTCTCAGTTTTTATAGATGAAAAAGAAATTGAAATCCAATGGAAAGGATAGCACAAATAAATATGAGGACTTCACAAATAATACTCAAATAAGTATATTATTAACTATAAGAGGTATATTTATCTTAAATATTATATCTCTCTATATATAAAGACAAAATAATGTGAAACCCAGTAAGAATTTAGAGATTATGTTTTTTAAAATTTTACATTGAAATCTTACACTCTACCAATTCTCTTTCTACTGTGAAATATGACAAAATTAGCACTCATATTTTTTCACCATTTTGTCTTTCTTCCAAATTTTTATTGTTATATTATTACTTTTATAATTTCAAGGTTTATAATAATCATAGTCTGTTCAGTAACCATAATTCCCACAGTTATGTAATCTTACCTCTATATTTACTTCTAGGAGTTACATTTTCTGAGTTCTGACATGCTTAGAAACATCTGTTGTCTTTAAGCTTATGGACAAAACAACTTGGATAGGATATTCTTAAATCCCCCTTTTTCCTCTCAGACCTCTGTAGATACTGAGAGGTTTTCTGTATTGACTATTAAACTAAGACTGCTTAAATCATCTTTTGATTGACTGGATTTGTGAAAAATTTTTTCTAAAGGAGAGTTCTTGGGCACTATTATCTGATCTCTTTTTATTTGAGAATGTTAAATTATTGACTTTAAAGTTAAGGAACATCAGTGACTATTGTTCCCCATGGCCTCCCACCCTAGCCCACTAAATTCGATGCCTTTGTTGTTCAGCAACCCCGTGGACACAGCACAATAGGCTTCCCTGTCCTCCACTATCTTAGAGAATTTGCTCAAGTTCGTGTCTATTGAGTCAGTAAAGCTATCTAACTTCTCTTGCCCTCAATTTTTCCCAGTAATACGGTCTTTTCCAAAGAGTCAGCTCTTTGCGTCATCAGTCCAAAGTATTGCAGTTTGAGCTTCAGCATCAGTCCTTCCAATGAATCAGGGTTGATTTCCTTTAGGATTGACTGACTTGATCTCCTTGCTGTCCAAGGAACTCTCAAGAGACATCTCCAGCACCGTAATTCAATGGTATCAATTTTTTGGTGCTCAGTCATTTTTTTGGTCCAACTCTCACATCCATACATGACTACTAGAAAACCATAGCTTTGACTATGTGGACCTTTGTCAGCAAAGTGATATCTCTGCTTTTTAATATGCTGTCTAGGTTTGTCATAGCTTTCCTTCCAAGCAGCAATCGTCTTAATTTCATGGCTGCAGTCACTGTCTGCAGTGATTTTAGAGCTCATGAAACAAAATCTGTCACTGTTCCCACATTTTACCCATCCGTTAGCAATGAAGTGATGGGACTGGATGCCATGATCTTAGTTTTTGGAATGTTGAGTTTTAAACAGCTTTTTCTACTGTCCTCTTTCGCCCTCATCAAGAGGCTCTTTAGTTCCTCTTCACTTTCTACCATTAGACTGATATCATCTGCATATCTGAGGTTGTTGATATTTCTCCCAGCAATCTTGATTCCAGCTTATGATTCACCCAGCCTGGCATTTTGCATGATGTACTCTGTATATGAGTTAAAAAAACAGGCTGACAATGTACAGCCTTGCTGTACTCCTTACCCAGTTTTGAACCAGTCAGTTTTTCCATGTAATGTTTTAACTGTTGCTTCTTGACTGTATACAGGTTTCTCAGGAAACAGGTAAGGTGGTCTGGTATTCCTATCTTTTTAAGAATTTTCTACAGTTTGTTGTGATAAATGCCTTTATTCTCATTTAAAGAGTTCCTTCAATCTTTCTCTTACAATAATTATATAACTTTGATTATTGATTACCAGATGTTTTCTGGTTATTATATCCTTAATGACCTTCTCATAATAATCCTGCATAGACCATGATATCATCCTCACTTTGTTGATCCAAAAGTTGATGTTAAGAGAAGTGAATAGTTCCCAGAGTTACTGACAAATAGTGGAGCCCTGCTGTGTGTACAGGTCTGTTTCCAGTGTCTCCCCTCTTTATTCCCTGCCATACTGCTTTCTTCTAGATGTATACAGCCTGGAGATGAGCCAGGCATGAGGCAATGTGAGGCATGGTCAGCACAGTGGATGGAAAGGAAGAGAAAGATGATTTGTCTTCTAAATTCTATTACCAGACATGTAAATAAATAGTATTTCCAAAAACTCTCAAATCAAAAGTAAATAATGCTAGTGAAATTGGAGAATATTTCTTAGCACTATGCCCTATGGACAGTATCTTTTCAGGTTGACAGTTTCTTGGAATTCTCATGGCTGGCATAATGTACTTTGCTCTATCATGTTACCATAAAAAAATGTCTTCTGTTTAGGAAAATTAAAGACCCATATTCTCATGTCAGCTCCATTATCTTGAGTCATATTTTATAGATATAATATTTGATATCTGTTGTTATGAACTCTCCTTTGGGATCAGTATTTAAAATATTTCTTTTAAGCCTAATCTATTCATATGACTCCACACCAAACCAAAATCAGTCACCTTCAGTCAAATGGTGAAGTGGTGAGCATCTATGAGCAGAGTTCAGAATAGATAGAAGAATGAATGGTTTGTATATCACACATGAAATATGCAACCCTGGTAGATTGAGGCCATTTCATCACTAATAGTCTGAGGGAAAAGTAGAGATATTAAATTACATAAGGTATAAAAGCTAAAAGAATTTCTTTCTCACTTAGTATATTTAGAGAGGGCCACCCATGTCTTCAGAATGAGGGCAATCTGATAGCGACTAATGATTTTCTCTACCCTCTGTGACCTCCCAGGGCACTTATCCTCTCTATTACCTCTTGACACTTTGTCAATGGGTGGCATTAATTCTTTAATAGATTAATTTCTTACTTACAAACTTCTACTACTACGTATTAGCTCTGGAAGGGGCCATAGTCCACCTTGTTTAGTTCTTGGCACACGAAAGGCTTTCAATAAATATTTGTTAAGTACTGTTATTTCCTGTAAGTCTTGTCTTCTGAGCTAAAATATCAGAGGACAGAGTTCAAAGTTCATCCTCTGAAATGTCCACTGGGCCCAGTAATGCTGAGCAGAAAGTGGGATCTCAATGATGGTTTGTTGTACTGAGCTGAATGAAATCACATGGAATATGAAAGGTTGGCTTCTTGGCTGTGGGTTTTGTGCTTCCATAGTACTTTGTGCATGCCTCTTTTGTAGTCTCCAATGGGATCTGTATTAACTTTTTGTTCCTGTCTCCAGCTGTCTCTCAACATTTTGTATCTTCTGAGAGAAGTATTTATTTGTCTTTTTAAAAATTGAGGTATAGTTGAGTTACAATTGTTTCAGGTGTACAGTATGATTCACTTGTAAATAGATATATATTTCAGATTATTTTCCACTATTGATTATTGTAAATTATTGAGTACAGTTCCCTGTGAAGTCGCTCATTTGTGTCCGACTCTTTGCGACCCCATGGACTGTAGCCTATCAGGCTCCTCCATCCATGGGATTTTCCAGGCAAGAGTGCTGGACTGGATTGCCATTTCCTTCTCCAGAGGATCTTCCTGACCCAGGAATCGAACCCGGGTTCCCACACTGCAGGCAGATGCTTTACCGTCTGAGCCACCAGGGAAGCCCTGTGGCTATATAGTTCCCTGTGGTATATAGCAAATCCTTATTACTTATCTGTTTTATATAGAGTTCAGTTTAGTTCAGTCACTCAGTCGTGTCCGACTCTTTGTGACCCCATGAATCGCAGCACGCCAGGCCTCCCTGTCCATTACCAACTCTGGGAGTTCACCCAGACTCACGTCCATGGAGTCAGTGATGCCATCCAGCCATCTCATCCTCTGTCGTCCCCTTCTCCTCCTGTCCCCAATCCCTCCCCAGTTGGAAAAGCATCAGAGTCTTTTCCAATGAGTCAACTCTTCGCATGAGGTGGCCAAAGTACTGGAGTTTCAGCTTCAGCATCATTCCCTCCAAAGAAATCCCAGGGCTGATATGTAGAGTAGTATCTTTCAATTCCATATTCTAATTTATCCCTTCCCCTCTTTCCCCTTTGGTAACCATATGTTTGTTTACTCTTTCTGTTTTGTATGTGGATTCACTTGTATTATATTTTAGATTCCACATATAAGTGATATAATATATATTTTTCTTTGTCTGATTTCATTTTTAATGATATTTTTTGGGTTATCCATATTGCTCCATACGGCAGTATTTCTTTTTATGGCTGAATAATATTCCAAGGGTCTATGGGCACTTGGGTTGTTTTTATTTCTTGTCTATTTGAAAGTGGTGCTATGAACATTTGTATGCATGTATCTTTTCAAATGAGAGTTTTCATCTTTTTCGGATATATGCCCAGGAGTGGGATTGCTTGTTCATATGGTAGCTCTATTTTTAGTTTCTTAAGGAACCTCTATACTGTTTTCCATAGTGACTGCACCAATTTATATTTCTACCAACAGTGTAGGAGGGTTCCTTTTTGAGAGAAGTATGGATATATTATTCCTTCTGAATAATTTTGGATGTGGCAAATGATGAATAAAGAAAAGGAACTAAAATTCTATTAATTGGCTACTATGCCAGGCATGTGGCTGTGCTATGTGCTTTACATATGTTAATTCAGTTAATCCTCCCAAATCTCGTGAAGTTAGTAATCTAATATTCATTTTATAGTTGGCAACACTAAAACTTGATTGCTTGCCCTAAATTATATATCTAGCAAGGGCCAGACCAGAGATGGAAATTTTATCTTTCCAACTCTAAATCCCTCACTCATTCTTAAAGTGCTGACTCACTTTTGCATTATTTAGTGAGCTAACTAATGGAAACAGCTATGGTAATCTACAAGTAGAGTTCTTCTGTCTACCCCACAGTAAAGTCTAGATACTTAGGGGACTCTCACAAGGGAATCATTTTCACATCAAAGGGATGTGTTTAAGCAATATTGCTTACTCCTATCAAGACTGCTTTTTCAAGTATATCCTTTCGAATGTTAGTAAACAGCATCAGATACTGCACAAGAGAAAATTTTTCGTTTTCTCTTTTTTATAGTGAGATGCATGCCAGAAAATTCAACTTAAAATCACTGAAGCTAGCCTACCTCACCCTAGCAGCCCTCAGCCCCAGAGATGAAGTACGGAAAACTTGCAATAACTGGGTTGCCTCCTTTAGAAAGATAAGTCACCTTTGAAAAAAGAGAGTAACTTCCCTCAAAAGGGTAGAAATAAGGCCTCTTGTGTGTGTGCTAAGTTGCTTCAGTTATGTCCAGCTCTTTGCAACTCTATGGACAGTAGCCTGCCAGGCTTCTCTGTACATGAGATTCTCCAGACAAGAATACTGGAGTGGGTTGCCATGCCTTCCTCCAGGGGATCTTCCCAACCCAGGGATCAAACCCCAGTCTATTATCTCTCCTGCATTGGCCACCTGGGAAGCCCAAGGCCTCTTGCAGCCCCTGATAACAAGTCTTAATGACAGAGTTAGTAAGAAGCTTCATTGCTCAGGGAAAGGGGATATCATGAGACTCTTTGGTTTTGGGAATTTAAAAGGAAATTGCATCCCAAGGAGATATGGAGGTGATGGGTGCTTTAATATATCAGCCTTTATTCTTCTTTCCTTTTTTTGTTTTGGCTGTGCTATGTAACATGTGGGATCTTAGGTCCCCAACCAGGAATTGAAACCTGGCATTGGAAGCATGGAGTCTAAACCACTGGACCCTCAGAGAAGTCCCAAATATACCACCTTTAAACTTGATTAGAGCTACTCATGCACACAGACAGTTTTAAGGATATCAATTTCTAGGTAAAGTTGGCTTAAAGCTCAACATTCAGAAAACTAAGATCATGGCATCTGGTCACATCACTTCTCGGCAAATAGATGGGGAAACAGTGGAAACAGTGGCTGACTTTATTTTTCTGGGCTCCAAAATCACTGTGGATGGTGATTGCAGCCATGAAATTAAAAGACGCTTGCTCCTTGAAAGGAAAGTTATGACCAACCTAGACAGCATATTAAAAAGCAGAGACATTACTTTGGTGACCAAGGTCCGTCTAGTCAAGGCTATGGTTTTTCCAGTAGTCATGTATGGATGTGAGAGTTGAACTATAAAGAAAGCTGAGTGCTGAAGGATTGATGTTTTTGAACTGTGGTGTTGGAGAAAACTCTTGAGAGTCCCTTGGACTGCAAGGAGATACATCCTAAGGGAGATCAGTCCTGGGTGTTCATTGGAGGGACTGATGTTTAAGCTGAAACTCCAATACTTTGGCCACCTGATGCGAAGAGCTGACTCATTTGAAAAGACCCTGATGCTGGGAAAGATTGAGGGCAGGAGGAGAAGGGGACGACAGAGGATGAGATGGTTGGATGGCATCACCAACACAATGGACATGGGTTTGGGTGGACTCCGGGAGTTGGTGATGGACAGGGAGGCCTAGCGTACTGCAGTTCATGGGATCACAAAGAGTCGGACATGACTGAGCAACTGAACTGAACTGAATTTGCCTATGTGTATGGATTTTATTTCCTAAAATGTATCCAGCTGAGAACTTACCTATGTTCAGAATAGTACTTTTTCCACTTTATAAGAGAAAGGCATTTTCCTCACCCATCACCCATCCTAAATCTTACAAAAGTACACAGCTTCCAGTTGTCAAAAATAATATAGGCATCTAAGGGCGAGATTCCTTTACTAAGTAAGGTACTATAAACTCTTAGGACTTTCAGTCTTTCCTTGTATTAAAAATGCTTATATTAAGATTGATCAACTTGTTAGAAAGAAGGAATTTGAATGGTTTTGGTATTTCCATTTCAGATATATGGTAGAGTGGGATAGTGGGGCTAATTATAATATTTATTTAGTGATTTTCCCTTTTCTACCCTTCAGCTATTGTCAAAGATGCATTCCTCTAAGGCAGAGTCCTGCGGGAGCAAAGAAAAGAGACTGTCATTAAGAAGCACTGAACATGAAAACACTTTTTTCCATGTTTTAGAAGTAAGCATTTCTTTTCAGTTCTTATCAACACTTATTCTTATGATCTGAAATGTGTTGGAAAGAAAAACACCTTCAGACAGCCAAAGAGCTAGATATAGTTTTAAATGATTTGAAATGGGTTCTAAAACTACAAAAAAAACTTAGCTTATATTCAATAAATTCTCTAATGTAGGGATTAAAATAAACCACCTGACCCTTGGCATGCAATTACTATCATGTGACTGCTTTTCCAACTGGCATAGTTGGAGGAAAAGGGCTCACTTTACTTCCTAAAAGCCATTGAACTCTTAACGCACGTGAAAAGTGAAATTGTACGTGTATATCCAGCCTCTAGTTTAGCTGCCAGTGAACCTTGCCTCCTGGCACTTTTTTTTCCCCTGCCCCAGTGCAGTGGGTGGGCTCTGTACATGCATTGGGATATATGTGTATGATTAATACAACAAGAAAGAAGAAAGAAAGAAAGAGTTAGTTGCTGAGTCATGTCTGACTCTTTGCAAAACTTTGGACTGTAGCCCTCCAGGGTCCTCTGTCCATGGGATCGTCCAGGCAAAAATGCTGGAGTGGGTTGCCATTTTCCAGGGGATCTTCTCAACCAGGGATGGAACCCAGGTCTCCTACATTGCAGGCGGATTCTACCAGCTGAACCACCAGGGAAGCCCAAGAATACTGGAGTGGGTAGCCTGTTCCTCCTTCGGGGGATCTTCCCAACTCAGGAATCAAACCAGGGTCTCCCGCATTGGTAGGTGGATTCTTTACCATCTGAGCCATCAGGAAAGCCCCATGGTGGAGTATTCAGTTATAACCCAAGCCAAGCTAATGAAGCACACACAGTATGTATGAGTCTTGGAAACATGGTGCTGAGTGAAATAAGCCAGACACAAAAGCAACCTGATATATTACATCTTGATCAAGTCTGTTCATCAGTGATTCCATTTCTACCACATTCTACCAAAAAAAAAAAAGCAGAGACGAAAACAGATCAGTAGTTGTGAGAGGCTGGGACCACGGAAAGGTTTTTCTGCCAAAGCTCATGAGGGAATGTTTCAGGGTAAAGGAAACATTTTTTACCTACACTGTGCTTTCAAATCAATTTACTAAAATCCTCCCACCTTGTACTTTTTAAAAAGAGACTGAATTTTGTGTGCACTAAAATATCAATAAGCTATGTTTCCAGGAAAATCATTTTCGTTGTTATTATTGAAATGCTGCTGCTGCTGCTGCTAAGTCACTTTAGTCGTGTCCGATTCTGTGCGACCCCATAGACGGCAGCCCACCAGGCTCCCCCGTCCCTGGGATTCTCCAGGCAAGAACACTGGAGTGGGTTGCCATTTCCTTCTCCAATGCATGAAAGTGAAAAGTCAAAGTGAAGCCGCTCAGTCGTGTCCGACTCTAGCGACCCCATGGACTGCAGCCCACCAGGCTCCTCCATCCATGGGATTTTCCAGGCAAAAGTACTGGAGTGGGAAATGCTAGTGTAGACCAAAGTGAAAGTGAAATTCACTCAATCATGATCTACACTTTGCGACCTTGTGGACTATGCAGTCCATTGTATTCTCCAGGCTGGAGTGCTGGAGTGGGTAGCCTTTTCCTTCTCTGGGGTATCTTTCCAGCCCAGGGGTCGAACCCAGGTCTCCCACATTGCAGCTGGAGTCTTTACCAAGCTGAGCTGCCAGGGAAGCCAGTGTAGAGAAATGTGCAGTTAATTATCTGTATGTAGCATTGGACTTTTGAGTGGAGTGCTTCAAACTAAATTTTCCTAGTAGTACTCATGATTCTTAGGGGTTTCTACGTGATGTAGTAGTAAAGAATCTGCCTGCCAGTGCAGCAGACACAAGAGACATGGGTTCGATCCCTGAGTCAGAAAGATCCCTTGGAGAAGGAAATGGCAACCCACTCCAGTATTCTTGCCTGGAGAATTATGTGGACAGTGGAGCCTGATGGGCTACAGTTCATGGGGTCACAAAGAGTCAGACATGACTGAGCATATATAGTATATTTGATAAAATCTATTAATTAATAAAAATACATGATTTATTTCACCTTTGGTATAATGTTAAGGCTTTTTTTTTTATAAAAATGAATAAAATTACAATACTGTTAAATTCTGGACCTGTTGTTTTTTAGTAGTATATGCTTTTTTTTTCATAAAGTATCAAAACTTTTATTAGGAGTCTTAAAATCTAATGAAGTTATTAAAAAACACATTACTTTTATCTCTCACATTATCCTAAATTATTGCTATAGGTTTTATATTAATCTTCTAAGTGATCACTAATATATTTTAAATTGAAATTATGGTCTGATATGTGAATTTACTTGAAAGTAGTTTAGCCAACTAGGTTATATGTTAGTTTATTGAATAAAGCTGGGATACACTATTTTATTTACATGAAGTAACTAGACTAAATCAACAATGTCAAGATTTACGTGAAAATATACTTATAACATTTGAAAGCATGAAACTTTGTGCCAAAAATATTGTTTGAAAGATTTAATGAAATTAACGGAAATTAAATTTAAAAAAATTTTTCTTAAAACATTAGGTTATACAGGTGCTTGTAAATAAATGAAAGAATAAAAATCATAATCATCTTGATAAAATGAGGTAAGAAAACAGCTTGAGTAGCAAATCCTTTTGAAAGTCCAGTGGTTTTTAATTATTTTTTCAACAGCCAAAGAATAGGATATTGAAACTTCCTCCTATGAGGCAGCTGGATTAATTAGGAAAGAAAAGGAATTTAGCTGTGTTTGCATCCTGTGTTAGGAAAGTGGGAGGTATTTGGTGATATTAAGTAGAGTGAGTTATCGGTTAATCCACTGGCTCTATGGAATAAGGGACTTCTAAATATTCAGGAGTTTTGGTGCCTAAAGAGTTGGACATGACTGAGCGACAGAACAACAAAGACAGCAATAAAATACTTAATAAAGGCGTTAAAGAAAAACACATTTTTTCTGATCTTTGATTCCACAAATATCTTGAACATGAATCGTGCAGTTTGTCCCAAGCTCCGGTGGTGTAGCACTGCGTGTCAGACACAGCCTCAGTCTCTAGAGACCCCCATATGGTGGCAAAGTTAAGGCAATGGCAAAAGTGTAAGTAAGTATGATTATTTAAGGTTGTGGTATTTCCTGTGATGTATGTAATACAAGGAATTAAGGTAAGGATTGACTGGATGAGGATGAAAGGATGACTTCAGCATAGCGAGTCAGAGAAGTTGAAAGCAGGGCTGAGCCCTCTGTGACATGAAATAGCAATGACAGCTTCCAAGTGAAGGTCAAGGAAAGAGCAGGTGCAGAAACTCTTGAGGTCAAGATGAGCTTGGACGCTTAGTCAGCCCTGCATCTTAGATGATAAAAAGTACCTTCCATCTTAATGGTTCTTAACATTCTGCAGACCATCAGATATCTGAGTTTCATAAATTGTCTTAACTGCTCACTCTTCAAGAAGTACTATTTCTAGAATCCTCACTGCCATTACACTATCAAAGTGGAAGTTTTCCCTCCCTTTCTCTCTGCTCTCAAAATTAGATATAAAGAAATAGTTTTATTTTTATTAAAATTTTAAATGGAAATATTAATATATTTGAGCTACAATATTATATTAGTTTCTGGTATATGACATAGTGATTCAATATTTTATAGGTTTTACTCCATTTAAAGTCATTACAAAATAAGGGGCTATAGATTTTGCTGTGTTGTACAATATATAGTCGTTGCCTCTTTATTTAAGCAGAATAGTTTATATCTCTTAATCTTGTTTATCTCGTTCCTCTCCCTTCCTTGTACCCTCTGGTAACCACTGGTTTGTTCTCTGTATCTGTGAGTCTATTTCTACTTTTTTATATATAATCATTTGTTTTAATTTTTAGATTCCACATGTAAGTGGTCACATAGAGTGTGCCTGTCTGACTTATTTCACTAAGCATAATACCTTCTAGATCCATCCATGTTGCTAAAAATGGCAGAATTTCATTCTTTTTATGGCTGAATAATATTCTATTATACATACACACACACACACACACACAAATCTTCTTTATTTTTTTAACTATTTTTGGACACTTAGGTTGCTTCCATGTCTTGACTCTAGTATATAATGCTGCTATGAACATTGAGGTGCATGTATCTTTTTGAATTAGTGTTTATACTATTTCCAGTGGAATTGCTAATGAATTATATGATAGTTCTATTTTTAGTTATTTGAGAAACTTCTGTACTATTTTCCATAGTGGCTGCACCAATTAATATTCACACCAACAATGTAACAGAGTTCCCTTTTATCCACATCCTTGACAACATTCATTATTTGTGTTCTTTTGGATGATAGCCATTCTGATAAGTGTGAGGTGACAGGTAGTTTTGATTTGCATTTCCCTGATGATTTTGGTATTGAAAATCTTTTGTGTGTTTCTTGGCCATCTGTGTGTCTTCTTTGGAAAAATGTCTGTTTGGGTCTTCTGCCCATTGTTTAATCCAGTTGTTCTTTTGATATTGAGTTGTGTGAACTGTTTATATATTTGTATATTACACAAATAATAAAGGACATCAATCCTTTATCAGTCATATTATTTGTAAATATTTTTTCCCATTCAATTGGTTTTATTTTCATTTTGTTGATTATTTCCTTTGTTGTGCAAAAGCTTTTAAGTTTCCTTAGCTGACAGATCAAAAAAATTTTTTGCTATGATTCACGTCAAAGTGTTCTGCCTATTCTCTCTTTTAGGAGTTTTATGGTCTTTAATCCATTTTGAGTTTGTTTTATGGTGTTAGAAAATATTTTTATTTTATTCTTTCACATGTAGCTCCAGTTTTTCCAGCTCCACTGACTGAAGAGTTTGTCTTTTTTCATTGTATATTCTTGCCTCATTTGTCATAGACTAATTGATCATAAATGATGGTTTTATTTCTGGAATTTCTATTCTGTTTTATTTACCTTTGTGACAGTAGCATGCAGTTTTGATTAATGAAGCTTTGTAATACAGTCTGAAGTCAGGGAGCATGATACTTTGAGCTTTGTTCTTTTTTCACAAGATTGTTTCAGTGATTTGGAGCCTTTCGTGGCTCCATATATATTTTAGGATTATTTGTTCTAGTTTGGTGAAAAATGTCATAGTGAATTTTAATAGAGATTGAATTAAATCTGTATATTTCTTTGGGGATTATGGAAATTTTAAGAATATTAATTCTGCCAATCAGAAAACACAGGATATCTTTCTATTTCTTTGAAGAAATACAGCTTTTGTTTTTCTCTGATCATGAAATGATATGTCTGTTGTGAAAATGTTGATGGAAAAATGAAAGGCAGAGTATAATTAAAAAGTTAAAGCTATATCCTGTAGGATATGATGCTGGCAAAAAACTTCACATTAAAGGAACCCTCAGAGATGGTTCATGACATTGAAAATGTAAGTGATAAAATGTAGGTGCCTGATCCAAACTCAGAAGTATGACAATTTGTCAGGGCATAAAAAAATGTTCACTCTGAATTTTAAGTTATAGGACAGGAAAAAGGCAAACAATGCTTAAACTACTTTTAATAAATTTTCTAAATGAAATACTTTAAAAAAAAATTAAAGCTTTGAGGAAAATAATACTGAAATTTGTTGACTAGTACTGAAGAAAATATAATGAAAAGTATAAAGAGAAAAGGAAAAAAATGTGTGGAAGAATTCCAATTTCTGCAATGAATCACTATTAACACTTGTATGAACTTACTTTTTTCTTTGTAACATTTTCAAAAAACAAACATGCACACACATGCAATTACATATATATGTATATGTATACATATATATGTATATACATACATGTAATATATATGTATATATTATTATAGCATGTGTGTATATATATATATATATATATATATATATATGGTTTTAGAAAAGGCAGAGGAACCAGAGATCAAATTGCCAACATCTGCTGGATCATCGAAAAAGCAAGAGAGTTCCAGAAAAACATCTATTTCTGTTTTATTGACTATGCCAAAGTCTTTGACTGTGTGGATCACAATAAACTGTGGAAAATTCTGAAAGAGATGGGAATACCAGAACACCTGACCTGCCTCTTGAGAAACCTATATGCAGGTCAGGAAGCAACAGTTAGAACTGGACATGGAACAACAGACTGGTTCCAAATAGGAAAAAGACTACATCAAGGCTGTATATCGTCACCCTGCTTATTTAACTTATATGCAGAGTACATCATGAGAAATGCTGGGCTGGAGGAAGCACAAGCTGGAATCAAGATTGCTGGGAGAAATATGAATAACCTCAGATATGCAGATGACACCACCCTTATGGCAGAAAGTGAAGAGGAACTAAAAAGCCTCTTGATGAAAGTGAAAGTGGAGAGTGAAAAAGTTGGCTTAAAGCTCAACATTCAGAAAACAAAGATCATGGCATCCGGTCCCATCACTTCATGGGAAATAGATGGGGAAACAGTGGAAACAGTGTCAGACTTTATTTTTCTGGGATCCAAACAGTGTCAGACTTTATTTTTCTGGGATCACTGCAGATGGTGATTGCAGCCATGAAATTAAAAGACACTTACTCCTTGAAAGGAAAGTTATGACCAACCTAGACAGCTTGTTAAAAAGCAGAGACATTACTTTGCCAACAAAGTTCTGTCTAGTCAAGGCTATGGTTTTTCCAGTAGTCATGTATGGATGTGAGAGTTGAACTGTGAAGAAAGCTGAGTGCTGAAGAATTGATGCTTTTGAACTGTGGTGTTGGAGAAGACTCTTGAGAGTCCCTTGGACTGCGAGATCCAACCAGTCCATTCTAAAGGAGATCAGTCCTGGGTGTTCTTTGGAAGGACTGATGGTAAAGCTGAAACTCCAATACTTTGGCCACCTCATGCGAAAAGTTGACTCATTGGAAAAGACTCTGATGCTGGGAGGGATTGGGGGCCAGAGTAAAAGGGGATGACAGAGGATGAGATAGCTGTATAGCATCACCAACTCAATGGACATGAGTCTGAGTGAACTCCGGGAGTTGGTGATGGACAGGGAGGCCTGGCGTGCTGCGATTCATGGGGTTGCAAACAATCGGACACGACTGAGTGACTGAACTGAACTGAACTGATATATATATATATATCACCATATATCACACATTCTGATATATATGTATACACACAGACACACACACACATTAAAATGAACAGTGCTTTCTATTCCTTTAATTTCAGTTCAATACCTAAGTCTTTCTCTATATGTATCTATCTGTCATCTATACCTGTATCTATAATTATTCCTACCTATTTACTTTGCTGTCATCAAACACTCCTAAAGGTGGGAAAAGCCATGACTAACTTATACTATAGGGTCAATAGTTATCTCGAACTGCTTCTGTGATTAGGTCTAATTATAAATACTTACTATTCCTTATTTAAAGCATTAAAAATCTATTTAAAAATATATGCATATATTTATCTACTAATAAAATCAAATATTCATCTTAGAAGACAGCACTTTAACACCTTATGTCACTCTATCCTCACCCAGAATTACCTTTTCATATTAGCCACTGGCACAAGCCTGCCAACACCCTACTGAGCACACGCTACCATCATGGGATGTGGACACTTATAAGTAGAGAGACGTAGGGAATGTGTGATATATGGTCTTTATTTTCTTGACCCACATCTTTCTACTTCCCTAGGAAGACTGAATCTTTTCCTTTTCATCTCCACATATATTTCTTTGATGGCATATATCCCTTATTGCATTTATTTGAGTACCAGAAGTGATTTTCCTATCTAAGAGGCAGGTACAAAACACATCAAATTTCATAATTTTTTTCTTTTTGAATAAAATTATTGACCTGGATCCAAGCCCTTGCTTCAAGGAGTAGAAATTAATTCAGTCTCACTTGTGCCCTCTCCATCATAATACAACTGAAAGTGAAAGTCTCTTAATCATGTCTGTCTCTGTGACTCCATGTACTGTATAGCCTTCCAGGCTCCTCTATCCATAGAAATCTCCAGACCAGAATACTGGAATGGGTAGTTGTTCGCTTCTCCAGGGGATCTTCCCAACCCAGGGATCGAACTCTGGTCTCCCACATTGCAGGCAGATTCTTTACCATCTGAGCCATGAGGGAAGCTGAAGAATACTGGAGTGGGAAGCCAATCCCTTCTCCAGGGGAACTTCTAGACCCAGGGATCGAACTAGGGTCTCCTGCTTTGCAGGCAGATTCTTTACCAGCTGAGCTACCAGGGAATGGGATCCAGCGATTCTGAGAAAGGTGGGAGTACTTTGCCCATGAGAGTCACTCATCTGATCGCCCACCTCACAGGCCCTTTTGAGCTTATCAGAGATGTATGACTCTGTTTCCTTGGTCACTCATGTGGACCTGTCAGTCTTTCATTATGTTCTTACTTTATGGATGTATCATTTCTCACTAAGGTTTTCCTCTGCTTGTGAAAAGAATATTGAGTATCATTCACAGAAAGCCCCCAACTCCCAACCCTGTTCCTTTAGGAAGGTAGAAATAAAGAAACTTCTTTCAACTTAACATCCATAGTGAAAAAACAAGTTAGCATCCTGTGTTTGTTTATGTGTCTGTGTCACTCTACTGCCTAGCTCTGGATTCCTTAAACTAGCCTAGTGCTTGACACATACTTGTATGTCAGCAAATGTAAATGAATTCATTCATTCATTATTGTTTCTGACTTAGAAACAAAGATACATGTTCTATAATTTCCATGTCTTTCCATCACCTATAATTTAGGAATCAAGATCCTATTTCTGGCTCTGCTACTTTGTTCCATCTCTATGGAGAGCGTAAAGTAAGCAAAACCATTGAACATCAATATTTTGACTGAGTAGTTTCTCGGGAGAAGAAGGATGTGAGAACCTGAAATAAAGATCAAAATATCTGGTTACCTCTAAAAAAGAAATACTTTATATATGCTGTATTGCAGCTTTCCACATTCTGGAGGAATTGACTGTTGTAAACTGTTATGTATTACAAACTATTGCTCTAAACCACCACAAGGCAAGCTGAGTCCTGGTGATGGAATGGCTGGTGAGGAGGAGGAATCAACACCATATGGACTAGGAGCAATTTTTAGTGCTTTGTGTTTGCCCCTTGACTAGGCATGGTGAGAGGTAGTTAGCCATCCAAATTAGTGCTTGAGTCTCTGAGAAGATTCACTGATGGTTCTGGGTTCATAGTAATGAGACTCTAGGCATTTTGATCTGGAGGTGGAGGGGCATTGCAGCAGGAACTTCAAGTAGTGATAAGGATCAGCTTAGTTATTTTTGACATCACAGAAAGGTGATTTTGCAGATAGACTGTTTATTACACAAATTGTAATTTAATATTCCAGGTAATAATGTTATAAAATTCAAACACTAGATAAAAAATCCTTTATGTATGTACGTGTTCCTTAACTTCTTTATATTTATAGCAGGGCTTCCCAGGTGGTGCTAGTGCTAAAGAATCTTCCTGTCAGTGTAGGAGATGCAAGAGATGTGGGTTCAATCCCTGGGTCAGAAAGATCTCCTGGAGTAGGAAATGGCAACCTGCTCCAGTATTCTTGCCTGGACAAATGCCATGGACTGAGGAGCCTGGCGGGTACAGGGAATGAAGTCACAAGGAGACAGATACAACTGAGCAACTGAGCACACACACACACATATAGCAACCCTTAAGTGGAACATTTCTGTTTGTTTGAGAAGTCCACTGGGCAAAAACCTTGAAGTGGAAAACAATGAGAAGTGCTAGAGTCATCCATGTGGGACTTACTACCATGAGAGCAAAATTGCTCCTGGGACTTTTGTCCTCACTGTCCCTTTCCATCAATGTTAAAATAGGACAATAAATTACAAGGATATAGACTGGAGGAAGTTCCTATGAGTAAAGAGGTTTAGAGAGTCCTTCTTTCTTTTATTTACATGGTCCAAGTGAGGGAGCTCAGAGTCTACTTACAGAGGTTGAGAGTGCCTGCGAGGAGGAGACATTGGCCTCTTGATCCCTGGCTGAAAGTTTGCTGAGCACAGAGAATCTACTGTGTAGTTTGTGGTAACTGAGCTCTTGGGAGAACCTGGAATGTGTGGCTAGCAGTCTGGAGGAGTTCTGTAGGATGGAGGTGATCAATATGATGACAGGACAAGGAGAGAGCAGACATAGGAAAAAGCCTATACTTCCACAGTCTAGCAAAGCAAGTCAGTTCAGTTCAGTCGCTCAGTCGTATCCGACTCTTTGTGACCCCATGAATCGCAGCACGCCAGGCCTCCCTGTCCATCACAAACTCCCGGGGTTCACTCAGACTCAAGTCCATCGAGTCAGTGATGGCATCCAGCCATCATCATCCTCTGGTGTCCCCTTCTCCTCCTGCCCCCAATCCCTCCCAGCATCAGAGTCTTTTCCAATGAGTCAATCTTCACATGAGGTGGCCAAAGTACTGGAGTTTCAGCTTCAGCATCATTCCTTCCAAAGAAATCCCAGGGCTGATCTCCTTCAGAATGGACTGGTTGGATCTCCTTGCAGTCCAAGGGACTCTCAAGAGTCTTCTCCAACACCACAGTTCAAAAGCATCAATTCTTTGGTTCTCAGCCTTCTTCACAGTCCAACTCTCACATCCATACATGACTACAGGAAAAACCATAGCCTTGACTAGACGGACCTTGTTGGCAAAGTAATGTCTCTGCTTTTGAATATGCTATCTAGGTTGTTCATAACTTTCCTTCCAAGGAGCAAGCGTCTTTTAATTTCATGGCTGCAGTCACCATCTGCAGTGATTTTGCAGCCCCCAAAAATAAAGTCTGACACTGTTTCCACTGTTTCCCCATCTATTTCCCATGAAGTCACGGGACCGGATGCCATGATCATAGTTCTCTGAATGTTGAGCTTTAAGCCAACATTTTCACTCCCCACTTTCCCGTACAGAATGAATATTCAGAAATTAGGCACAGCTGAAGCCAAATTGGAAGACTTTCCTGCACGAAAAGGCTGCCTGTGGAGCAGTGCAAGAATCCTGCACTTGTGCTGACGTTGAAAGTAATTCACGACATCACTTGATAGTTTTTAGGTAGTCTCTTTATTGACTGGATTTTGCATCCCCTCCAACCCAAACAATATTGGGCTTCCCAGCTGGTACAGTGATAATGAAACTGCAAGCCGATGAAGGAGACACAAGAGACACGGGTTTGCTTCCTAAGTTTGGAAGATCCCTTGGAGGAGGAAATGGCAACACACTCCAATATTCTTGCCTAGAGAATCCCATTGACAGAGGAGCCTTGTGGACTATAGTCCATGGGTCACAAAGAGTCTGAAACAACTAAGCAACTGAGCACACACATACACTATACAACTCTATAATCATCTTGACAGGAATCAAAATGGAGACCTATAATATAGTTTCACATGCCCTATGGCTTAATGCAGATTCTTAATACAGCTTGCTCCTTGGAAGAAAAGCTATGACCAACCTAGACAGCATATTAAAAAGCAGAGACATTACCTTGCCGACAAAGGTCTGTCTAGTCAAAGCTATGATTTTTCCAGTAGTAAAGTATGGACATGAGAGTTGGACTATAAAGAAAGCTGAGCACTGAAGAATTGATGCTTTTGAACTGTGGTGTTGGAGAAGACTCTTGAGAGTCCCTTGGACTGCAAGGAGATCCAACCAGTCCATCCAAAAGGAAATCAGTCCTGAATATTCATTGAAAGGACTGATGCTGAAGCTGAAATTCCACCTTTGTCCACCTGATGGGAAGAACTGGCTCATTGGAAAAGACCGTGATGCTGGGAAAGGTTGAAGGCAGGAGGAGAAGGAGACGACACAGGATGAGATGGTTGGATGGCATCACTGACTGGATGGACATGAGTTTGAGCAAGCTCCAGGAGCTGGTGATGGACAGAGAAGCTTGACATGCTGCAGTCCACGGGGTCACAAAGAATCAGACACGACTGATCAACTGAACTGAACTGAACTGAATACAGCAGCTGATGGAGAGAGACCAACCCATACAAGGAGAGACTGAGAAAAGTTGGGTCTTGAATCCTGTGAACCTCAGGGAAGGAGGCTGCATTTCATAGGAATAGAAGAGTGGATATGAGGCTTGGGGAAAGTAATAGTCTTCAAGACTTTTTTCCAGCCTGATTCCAATGTTCTACTCTAAGAATATACTTTCTAATTGTATATTTTTTGAGGAATTGAGATAGCAATGAATTTGCTACATATTCCTTTATAGTAGATTCATGTTTCTTATCAAGAGCCATATCAACTATTTTTCAGTTTGCTATGCTAAGTCACTTCAGTCATGTCTGACTCTTTGCAGTTCTATGGACTATAACTCAACAGACTCCACTGTCCATGGGATTTCCCAGGCAAGAAAACCTCAATGGGTTGCCATTTCCTCCTCCGGGATTTTTCAGTTTAGTGGTTAAAAAATGTGATTGCTGGAATATGTCAGCATCTCTATAGGTACAGACTGCAAATAACCAAACATTTCTGGCTTCTGATTGGCTAGAAGTAGAGTGTTATTCAATTGTTTTGAATATCCTATTAGTGATGAAAATCATAGGTCTATAAGCTGAAGTGTCCACTCATGACATTAAGTAATTTTGCTTTATATTTTAATAGCACAGACATTTTTATTTAAAAAAATCTGATAGTATCCACTTCAGCAAACTCTGCCCTAAAAATCTTTTTCTCTAGAAAAAAGCTTAAAAATGTATACCTGTATATTGCATAGTTTATGCAAACCACAGCTATGTGAATAAATATGATTGGTTTCATATGCAGTAGAGTGCTTTGCATTATTATGTTAAATTTGAAGGTGTGGAAAGGGAGCTGCAAGCATTCATCAGAGTCTGTCATGGTCCTATGCAAGAGTTCCTTGAAGTAGATCTATTTTTAGGACATTAAGGGAGAAATCTCAGCAGTTAATTGGTTAGTGGAAATAAGATTGTCCAATAAAGGTACTTGTTCGTAGGTACCTAGAGAAACTTTACTGAATTAGAAAACCAGACCAGTTTCACACTCTGCACACTGATTGGTCAAGGCTTTGTTATATATGGCCAAGCATAACTTGAGATTGGGACAGTCTGGACCTAGATGGCTTGTATGATGACATTCTTTCGTGCTGGCAGCCAAAGAAGATTGGGAAAAGAAAGGAACTATTAAACATAAAAAAAGAATTGCAGCAAGCACATAGAAATAGTGAGCAAGCAAGTGATAAAGAAGATATAATTACAAAGGCAAACAAAACTGTAAGACTCTAGCTTAACATCATTGTTCATTTTATCAGTATAAGAGGATTGGTGCCTTCTTCCAGGATAGAGGAGGAAAGTGAGAAGTTCCTTCACTGGGGGCAGTAGCTGGGCTTTTACAGATTTAAAAAGGTTTTTAAGTTTTTCATGCAGAAATATTTATGATATGGAGCCTTTGTTTTGCTTAAAGTTTGGTGATTTTATTAAAGCCATTGTATTAATTAGTAGTGTGTTCAACTACAAAATACAGAAGAGTTGTTAGCTCTAGATGAAAAAGCTAAAGGCATATTTGCCAAACATAATGAGTAGCCTTGCAGTAAAAGTGAAGCAGGGGGGTTTAATAATGGCCTTGGGGACCTGGGCTTCTCTCATATTTCTATTCTACCATCTTGAATTTATTGGCATTTATGCTTATGCATGTTATTTCATGGGCATTGGAAGCTGCCACAACTCCAGGGTCCATGATTGCATTCTAGACTAAAGAACGGGCATTTATAATTGTCAGGCAAAGGAGAAGGGTACTGAAAGTGCAAGTTGTATTAACCAATCTTTAATGCTGGCACATAACCATTCTAACTTCCTGTTGGTTCAGTGGTAAAGAATCTGCCTGTCAATGCGGGAGACACAGGTTCAATCCCTGGGTCAGGAAGATCCCCTGGAGAAGGAAATGGCAACCCACTCCAGTATTCTTGCCTAGGAAATTCCATGGACAGAGGAGCGTTGCGGGCTACACTCCAGGGGGTCACAAAGAGTTGGACATGATTGAGCGACTAAACAACACAACCACAACAATAAGCCATTCTAAGGGTAATTATTATATAGGCACTGATTATATAACACAATATGTTTAAATTATTAATATTTTTCCTCTCCTAAATATAATAATATGAGAACTGGTAGTTTTAGATCTTACTTTCTTTTAACCTAATTTAATTTAGATTCAGCCCAGTTTTTCCCACTTCTGGGTCTATGGCTCTGTAAAAAAATGGTAGGCTGAGTTATATTCAGGCCCAGCAATTAAATTCTATTGTATATGCCAACTCCAGTCAGTTGGACAGACTGCCAAGACTGCCATGTAGAAATGATTCTGAGGTTGCCCTGGGCCCTGACAGGAGAGTGGGCCTTGATATTTGCCATGAGGGAAAATGGGAAAAATGTTTATCGATGGGCTGAGTGTGTCTCTTCTTTTCTACAAAAACTCTTATAGAAAGGAAGGACAAATGGACGGTCAGTGAAACCCATTTCTTTAAGATTAGGAAATTTAACTAGTCTATGGGATATTATAAATTGTATATTATGACTAAGTAAAGTGCAAAATCACTGCAGATGGTGACTGCAGCCATGAAATTAAAAGATGCTTACTCCTTGGAAGGAAAGTTATGACCAACCTAGATAGCATATTGAAAAGCAGAGACACTACTTTGCCAACAAAGGTCCGTCTAGTCAAGACTATGGTTTTTCCAGTGGTCATGTATGGATGTGAGAGTTGGACTATGAAGAAAGCTGAATGCTGAAGAATTGATGCTTTTGAACTGTGGTGTTGGAGAAGACTCTTGAGAGTCTCTTGGACTGCAAGGAGATCCAACCAGTCCATTCTGAAGGAGATCAGCCCTGGGATTTCTTTGGAAGGAATGATGCTAAAGCTGAAACTCCAGTACTTTGGCCACCTCATGGGAAGATTGACTCATTGGAAAAGACTCTGATGCTGGGAGGGATTGGGAGCAGGAGGAAAAGGGGACGACAGAGGATGAGATGGCTGGATGACATCACTGACTCGATGGACGTGAGTCTGAGTGAACTCTGGGCATTGGTGATGGACAGGGAGGCCTGGTGTGCTGCAATTCATGGGGTCGCAAAGAGTGGGACACGACTGAGCAACTGAACTGAACTGAAAGTGCAAATGAGTGAAATTTGCATGTTACATAGGTCAGAAGTTAATCCATCATTCTCATAACTAGTTATCGGTTGGAACAAAGCTTTATGCCCAGAATAGCAACTTTCAATTTACCTACCCAAATGTAGTTTTGCTCAAAATTATCTGTTCATCTAAATGAACATTCATATTCCCTTATATTAATCTACTTGGGCTTTGTTGTTGTTCCATCATCAAGTCGTGCCTGACTCTTTGTGACCCCATGAACTTCAGAACTCCAGGCTTTCCTGTCCCTCACCATCTCCTGGAGTTTGCTCAAGTTCATGTCCATTGAATTGGTAATGCCACTCAACCATCTCATCCTCTGTTGCCCCCTTCTCCTCCTGCCTTCAATCTTTCCCATCATCAGGATCTTTTCCAATGAGTTGGCTCTTTGCATCATGTGGCCAAAGTACTAGAACTTCAGTTTCAGCATCAGCCCTTCCAAAGAGTATATTCAGGGTTGATTACCTTTAAGCTTGACTGGTTTGATATCCTTGCTTTCCAAGGGTCTCTTAAGAATCTTCTCCAGCACAACTACTTGGGCTACCAAAACAAAATATCATAGACTGCATGCTTTCAAAAAAGGAAATTGATTTTCTCATAGTCCTGGAGGCTGGAAAGTCTAAGATCAGGATGCTGGCAAGTTTCCTTCTGAGAACTCCTATCTTGTCTTGCAGGCAGCATCCACCTTACTGTATGCATGTGCAGAGACAAGAGTGAGAGCAAAATATCTTGTGTCTCTTCTTATAAGGACTCAAATCCTACTGTGTCACAGGTCCGCCCTTATGACCTCATCTAACCTTAATTCCCTCCTTATAGGCTTTATCTATTTATAAGGCCTCCCCAGACAGCCATTTTGCTTTTTTGCATTTCGTTTCCATGGGGATGGTCTTGATCCCTATCTCCTGTACAATGTCATGAACCTCAGCCCATAGTTCATCAGGCACTCTATCTATCAGATCTAGGCCCTTAAATCTATTTCTCACTTCCACTGTATAATCATAAGGGATTTGATTTAGGTCATACCTGAATGGTCTAGTGGTTTTCCCTACTTTCTTCAATTTAAGTCTGAATTTGGCAATAAGGAGCTCATGATCTGAGCCACAGTCAGCTCCTGGTCTTGCTTTTGCTGACTGTATAGAGCTTCTCCATCTTTGGGTGCAAAGAATATAATCAGTCTGATTCTGGTGTTGACCATCTGGTGATGTCCATGTGTAGAGTCTTCTCTTGTGTTGTTGGAAGAGGGCGTTTGCTATGACCAGTGCATTCTCTTGGCAGAACTCTATTAGCCTTTACCCTGCTTCATTCTGTATTCCAAGGCCAAATTTGCCTGTTACTCCAGGTGTTTCTTGACTTCCTACTTTTGCATTCCAGTCCCCAATAATGAAAAGGACAACTTTTTTGGATGTTAGTTCTAAAAGGTCTTGTAGGTCTTCATAGAACTGTTCAACTTCAGCTACTTCAGTGTTATTGGTTGGGGCATAGGGGTGATATTGAATGATTTGCCTTGGAAACGAACAGAGATCATTGTGTCATTTTTGAGATTGCATCCAAGTACTGTATTTTGGATTCTTTTGTTGACTATGATGGCTACTCCATTTCTTCTAAGCGATTCCTGCCCGCAGTAGTAGATATAATGGTCATCTGAGTTAAATTCACCCATTCCAGTCCATTTTAGTTTGCTGATTCCTAGAATGTCGACGTTCACTCTTGCCATCTCCTGTTTGACCACTTCCAATTTGCCTTGATTCGTGGACCTAACATTCCAGGTTCCTATGCAATATTGCTCTTTACAACATCGGACCTTGCTTCTATCACCAGTCACATCCACAACTGGGTATTGTTTTTGCTCTTGCTCCATCCCTTCATTCTTTCTGGAGTTATTTCTCCACTGATCTCCTGTAGCATATTGGGCACCTACTGACCTGAGGAGTTCCTCTTCTGTGTCCTATCATTTTGCCTTTTCATACTGTTCATGGGGTTCTTGAGGCAAGAATACTGAAGTGATTTGCCATTCCTTTCTCCAGTGGACCACATTCTGTCAGACCTTTCCACCACAAACCATCCATCTTGGGTGGCCCCACAGGGCATGGCTTAGTTTCATTGAGTTAGACAAGGCTGTGGTCCTAGTGTGATTAGATTGACTAGTTTTCTGTGATTATGGTCAGTGTGTCTGAACTCTGATGCCCTCTTGCAACAGCTACCGTCTTACTTGGGTTTCTCTTACTTTGGATGTGGGGTCCAAGTGAAAAGCAAAGGAGAAAAGGAAAGATATAAACATCTGGATGCAGAGCTCCAAAGAATAGCAAGAAGAGATAAGAAAGCCTTCCTCAGTGATCAATGCAAAGAAATAGGTGAAAACAACAGAATGGGAAAGACTAGAGATCTCTTTAAGGAAATTAGAGATACCAAGGGAACATTTCATGCAAAGATGGGCTCGATAAAGGACAGAAATGGTATGGGCCTAACAGAAGCACAAGATGTTAAGAAGAGGTGGCAAGAATACACAGAAGAACTGTACAAAAAAGATCTTCATGGATCAAGATAATCACCATGGTGTGATCACTCACCTAGAGCCAGACATCCTGGAATGTGAAGTCAAGTGGGCCTTAGAAAGCATCACTATGAACAAAGCTAGTGGAGGGGATGGAATTCCAGTTGAGCTATTCCAAATCCTGAAAGATGATGCTGTGAAAGTGCTGCACTCAATATGCCAGCAAATTTAGAAAACTCAGCAGTGGCCACAGGACTGGAAAAGGTCAGTTTTCATTCCAATCCCAAAGAAAGGCAATGCCAAAGAATGCTCAAAGTACTGCACAATTGCACTCATCTCACACGCTAGTAAAGTAATGCTCAAAATTCTGCAAGCCAGGCTTCAACCATCAACTTCCAGTTGTTCAAGCTGGTTTTAGAAAAGGCAGAGGAACCAGAGACCAAATTGCCAACATCCACTGGATCATGGAAAAAGCAAGAGAGTCCCAGAAAAACATCTGTTTCTGCTTTATTGACTATGCCAAAGCCTTTGACTGTGTGGATCACAAGAAACTGTGGAAAATTCTGAAAGAGATGGGAATACCAGAACACCTGACCTGCCTCTTGAGAAACCTATATGCGGGTCAGGAAGCAACAGTTAGAACTGGACATGGAACAACAGACTGGTTCCAAATAGGAAAAAGGCTACGTCAAGGCTGTATATCGTCAACCTGCTTATTTAACTTATATGCAAAGTACATCATGAGAAACGCTGGGCTGGAGGAAGCACAAGCTGGAATCAAGATTGCTGGGAGAAATATGAATAACCTCAGATATGCAGATGACACCACCCTTATGGCAGAAAGTGAAGAGGAACTAAAAAGCTTCTTGATGAAAGTGAAAGTGGAGAGTGAAAAAGTTGGCTTAAAGCTCAAGATTCATAAAACGAAGATCATGGCATCTGGCCCCATTGCTTCATGGGAAATAGATGGGGAAACAATGGAAACAGTGTCAGACTTTATTTTTCTGGGCTCCAAAATCACTGCAGACAGTGACTGCAGCCACGCAATTAAAAGATGCTTACCCCTTGGAAGGAAAGTTATGACCAACCTAGAATGCACATTGAAAAGCAGAGACATTACTTTGCCAACAAAGGTCCGTCTAGTCAAGGCTATGGTTTTTCCAGTGGTCATGTATGGATGTGAGAGTTGGACTGTGAAGAAAGCTGAGTGGCAAAGAATTGATGCTTTTGAACTGTGGTGTTGGAGAAGACTCTTGAGAGTCTCTTGGACTGCAAGGAGATCCAACCAGTCCATTCTGAAGGAGATCAGCCCTGGGATTTCTTTGGAAGGAATGATGCTGAAGCTGAAACTCCAGTACTTTGGCCACCTCATGCGAAGAGTTGACTCATTGGAAAAGACCCTGATGCTGGGAGGGATGGGGGCACGAGGAAGAGGGGATGACAGAGGATGACATGGTTTGACGGCATCACCGACCCAATGGATGTGAGTTTGAGCGAACTCCTGGAGATGGTGATGGACAGGGAGGCTTGGCGTGCTGTGATTCATGGGGTTACAGAGTCGGACACAACTGAATGACTGAACTGAACTGAACTGAACTGAGTCTCTATCTTTAAATAATCACATTAGGGATTAGGGCTTTAACATATGAATTTTAGGGGCCAAAATTCAGTCCATAACATCCCTGTAAGATATAATGACAAGGAAGTTGTAATTTTAAACAGAAAGTGTATTTTTTATTCTAGGTTCAACAAAATACCTTTTGTAGTAATCTCTATCATAAGACATGGTATCCTGTATCTAACAGGTGTTCAAGGTCTTTAGAAAGATTTGTGAAGAAACAAAAAGCAACGCAAATACACTTCTTATTAGTCCTATTTTTGGCCAAATTCATCTTGAGAGGTCACCCAGAATGATAAATATCAGTAGTTCAGAGGTTAAGTTATTTTCCTCCACATAAACATTAGTCAGTGTTATGATTTTTAATTCTTGTTTTAATTAGATATCAGAGAATATTGAAAAATTCCCTCTAATGAGCTTTTTTTTTTTTCTCCTTCATGAGAAGATGAAGTCATGAGAGATGATTAAGTAATAGGGCTTGCCAAGTACGTATCAGATCTTGATCAAGGAAATAGTTCTGAGCTCTTTAATATAATATTTAAAACTGAGGATATAAGCAATCCACATTGATAAACTGATCACTATGAATTAGTAGAAAAAAGTATTGAACTAGAAATTTAGGAGAAAATGTCTCTGGTCTCGTGGGATAAATTCTAAGACCATGATTGGAAGGCAGAAGATCTGAGTTTGAATATATTACCACTTCACTTCTCTGAGTCTCAATTTCTTTGTCCATGAACTAGGACAACCTATTTCTGCCTAAAAGTTTGGGTGTATGAGTATGGATATATTTAGAATTAAGTCAGCCATATTATTGATATGAAATAAATTTGTACGAGGTATGTCCTACGTAAGAAAGTATGTAGTGAACTAATAATTGTAGTTCCAACAAACTTTTAATTTTTGATCAAATGAATGGACACTAAAGAAAGTTCGTTGAATGACTTAAGAGAGTGTTTCATAGACAAGTGACTTACCACTTTATTTCTTTTCCTCTCATATTCAGAGTTTGCCCTATGTGATTTTCCAGCTCTTTTTATGTAAAATATTTTAAGTTAGAATAGGATTCAAATTCATAGTTCTTAAGAGTTGTATGAGGGATCAGCAGTGAAAACCTTACCTTAGGCAGGGCAAGGTTTGTGCAACGGATAAGCCACTAACATTCCAAAAGCATAGGAACGATCTTTTCTTTTCAGATTTCTTTTGTCAAAAGTTACAGAATATAGTTAGTGTATATTTGTTGAAAATGTGAACAAATCCAGCCCTATATAAAAATTTTAAGAATAGAAGAAATTCTTTCTTTCCGCCATTTTTATCTTCGTTCATATCCTGTTTTCTAGGACAAAAGTTTAAGGCATACGTTTTCGTCTCTCTGTCTCATATTCAGAGGAAATGATACATGGGTAAAATATTTTTAATGAATTGTACCATAGTAAGTGCATTTATGATTTATAAAGAGAGTAATAGAAAGTCCCCAAAGAATGACTCTTCATTGTACAACTTGTCATACTATAACACCAAAGTCCCAGTGTTTGGGATTGTGCCTGGTGAATCAGTGCCCAGAATGGCTCATCCTGGCACCCTATAATTATGTCTCACAGATGAAAACATTATCTACATCCATCCTGAGCTGGCTTAATGATAATCAGATGATGTTGCTTCCTCTTTTTTAAACACAAATCTGACTTGAGAGTCCCTTGGACTGCAAGGAGATCCAACCAGTCCATCCTAAAGGAGATCAGTCCTGGGTGTTCATTGGAAGGACTGATGTTGAAGCTGAAACTCCTATACTTTGGCCACCTGATGCGAAGAGCTAACTCATTTGAAAAGATCCTGATGCTGGGAAAGATTGAAGGAGGAGGAGAAGGGGATGACAGAGGATAAGATGGTTAGACAGCATCACCAACTCAATGGACATGAGTCTGGGTAAACTCCGGGAGTTGGTGATGGACAGGGAGGCCTGGCGTGCTGCGGTTCATGGGGTTGCAAAGAGTTGGACACGACTGAGCAACTGAACTGAACTGACTTTAAATAATAAATTTGTTCAACTATCAGTAAGATGGGGTGGATGCCCCTTGGATTGGATATTTGGCATATTTACTAAAACAGAGTAGAGGGGGATTCCTTGACAGTCAGTGGTTAAGATTCCATGCTAACATTGCCAAGGGCCAAGTTTGGTCCCTGGTCAGAGAACTAAGACCCTGCAAAGTATGTGGCCAAAAATAAAAAATAAAGTAACACTTTTAAAAAAGAGCTGAGATCTATAGTGTAGATTTTACTTTTGGGGGGGAAATGTAGACTTTAATCAATGAAAAAAATCCAGTATGTTTCATTATTTTAACACATTTTTTTTTTTTTTGTAGAGATCTATTTCCTGCTTTTGTACGTACAGCTACGGTTTTCTTAAATCATAGCACTTTTAGAAGTTTATGTCCCAACATTATCTGAAGCTGGGCTTCCCAGGTGGCCCTAGTGGTGAAGAGCCCACCTGTCAATGCAGGAGACAGAAGAGACGTGGGTTTGATCCCTAGGTCGGGAAGATCCCCTGGAGGAGGGCAGAGCAACCAACTCCAGTGTTATTGCCTGGAGAATCCCATGGACAGAGGAGCTCGGTGGGATACAGTCCATAGGGTAACAAGGAGTTGGACATGACTAAAATGACTTAGCACACATGCATTATCAGAAGCTGGGGTGACAAATGTTTTAGAGTTTTCAATATGAAATTTTGTGCCTCCTCCTGTTTCTCTTTGCCTTTGGTCGTAGAGGCCTTCACACTTTGCTGCTGGTCATTGAGATTGAAAATGGAGACCTGGGACATGGCTATACATCTTGTATCTTCCTCAAAGCTTCACTTCTAAACATCTTTAATCATCACTTCTATTGACCTTAATCATGTTCTAAAAATTATATAATTTTGAGATTTGAAATCCTCCACAACATTGTTTGCATCTGGATGTGGCACAAGCTTTTTAAGTTCTGGTTTTACTTCTAAATTCATCACTGTGATCCACATTGCTTATTTCTATCAAGAATGTTGCCAGTTTCTATAGATAGCTGAAACACGGTAATTCCTTGCAAGGGTAGGAAAAGGGTAAATGAAGACCAGTTCCTGACATATTCATCCAGGTTATCCTACACAGAAGTGTGTAACCTCACCAGAGCTTATGCCTCCAATTCCCATAACACCGGTTCATTCTGAGTACCTCCCTTGGTCCAAGGATTGTATAATATAAAAGCACTCTAGCTTCTGTAAAAAAGAAAGCAGAGGAGTGATATATTCTTAACAAGCTCAGTTTTGAAAAAAGAGGAGTAGCAAAAAAGGAAAAGGGAGGACAGAATAGATCCACATAGATAGTGGCAGCCTCTATCTAGTTTTGGAAAAGACAGGACTGATATTCAACCAGTATGCATTATCATGAGTCTCCCAGTATTGAAATACTTCTCTACTTGAAGGACATTTCCCTGTGGCTTTGCCTCTGGTGACTGCATCTGTCTGGACAGGAAGAGGTCCGGGGGCAAAGAGAACACCTAGCTAATGTTAGACAAAAGGAAGAGACATTAAACCCATTGTTAAGTTTTTTGACTATTTTCTTCTTGAAAGGGGAAAAACATTCCAGCACCTAGGCTGAGAGGAATGGGACAAGCGGATGGATGTAAAGAAAGAGTAAGAGTAGGTGCTTGTTAGTTATCCATTTAAAATATAACAGTATGTACATGCCCATTCCAGACTGCCAGACTATCCCTTCACTCCATCTTTTCAACAAGTACTTTCTCTATGACACAGGGAACTCTGCTCAGTGTTATGTAGTAATCTGGAGGGGAGGGGAGTTTGGGGGAGAATGGATGCATGTATATATACAGCTGAGTTCCTTCACTGTTCACCTGAAATGAAGCATTGTTCACCTGTTCACAGCATTGTTAATCAGTTATAACCTACTACAAAATCAAATGTTAAAAAGAAAAGGAAGAGAGAAAACCCTAGGGACTGAAGAGCAGGGGCAGGACAAACTGCTACTGCTGAATACATCAGGGTTGCAGAGGCTTCTCTGTGCTGGGAGCAGTGTGGAAATTAAGCTTTGTGGATTAAAATGCTCTGAAACATTCAACCAAAGCTCCCTCTGCAGTTTCCCTGTCCTTGTTAGATAAATTGCAGACACAGACCACAACCAAATCTGTTCTAAAATTTTGTAATCCAACAACAATACTAGTTGAGTAGCTACATTTCTCAACCAGGGCTTATTTATCGGTAGCAGATTTTCAAGTTAAAAGCACCATTATTTGCTGTCTCAAAAAGCCAAAAGACAGCTGAGACAAACTGCAGGATACCTGCCAAAGTGACTGGTGCAGCACTTCAACCAGGTGGGCTGGCAGTCAGGCAAAACCATTCATGGAAATCTTAGAGGTTTTCACTCTGTGGTCTTGTGATTGTCTTCTTCCTGCAACTTACCTGCTTTTTGGGGGTCATATCTCAGTGTCAAGGGTCACTAACGCTTTCATTCAACCAACCTAGATTAATCTTCTATCACATGTCAGCACCAAACAATGGTGAGGAGAAAGTGATGCTGGGAAATTCACTCTGATTTGCTGTCCACTGATAAAAGACCTGAATAATGGAGAAGGTTTTGGTGCCAAACAGAACTGGGTTTCGATACTTTCTCTGGAGTTTAGCAGCTCTGATGTTTACAAATCCTCAGGCACATTAACCTCTCAGAGTCTCAAATTATTCATTTGTAAAATGAGTTTTACTTGGCAGATCTTGTATGGTTCCTATAAGTCACATGTACAAAGTGCTGTATGTACTGGGAGATTCATAGTTGTGACACCATGGAAGTTTATTTCATTTTCTGCTATCTTCTAATCAATAGGGAGTCCACATCTGGATATGAAATAGCATGAAGGATGGATTCCTCAACTTTCAAGTTATGTATTTTGGCCAGAGAGAAATTCAAAGACTTGAAATAATTTTTTTAACTCCTATAAGATCTCAATTACCCTGCCATTTGAACAGATTTCTATAGAGGTGAGGATAGGCTGGCATGGAAGTGAAGCAAAGAAAAACCAAATGGCCTGGGCATTTTGCCAGAGAGAAACAGCAAGAGAGAAAGTGTCTTCTAGACTTTGCCTTTCTTCCTTAGTGTTATTTAATCCTTATAGCTTACTGGAGTTCTCAGGTAGACATTCATTATTGATATCAGGGCTGTTCTTTTTACTCTGCCATTCCCAGTGACACAGAACAACTGAAAATCTGATCACAATATGCTGTTTTAAGTCCACTTTATGTTCCCTATCTCCTTGGCCCCATAAATGCAGAATCAGTGTGTTTTGAGGTTTACTTTGGAGCCCCATCATCTTCTATGTCTTTAGGTATAAAAAAGGTGAACTGCAGACTCTGTATCATTCTGCAGACTTTGTCTGGTGAGCCAAAGATAGTGAAGAGATTTGCCTGGAATCTAATACCCCTCTTATCCCTGGCTGGGTAGGGGTAGAGATTTTAATCATTGTTTCATTGACCTTAAGTGCCACACCTTCTTGTGGATGAACACAAAGCTTTTATTTTTAAATTTTATTAATTTTTTTTATTGGAATATAGTTGCTTTACATCGTTGTGTTAAGGTTCTACTGCACAGCAAAGTGAATCAGCTATATGTATACATTTATCTCCTTTTTGGATTTCCTTCCCATTTAGGTCACCACAGAGCATTGAGTAGAGTTCCCTGAGTTATACAGTAGGTTCTCATTAGTTATCTATTTTATACACAGTATCAATAGTGTATATGTGTCAATCTCAACCTCCCAATTCATCCCAGCCCCACTTTCCCTCTTGGTATCCACACCTTTGTTCTCTACCTCTGTGTCTGTATTTCTGCTTTGTAAATAAGATCACTTTTAGTTGATACCAGTAACAACTGTCCAAAGTCTTATGCCTTTGTGTGTGTGGGTGCATGTAAAATTCTTATGTTTGAGAAGGCCCCATCATATCAGAACCATATTTTAAAAGATAATTTTACATTTACGAGGGTTTGAGTCCCTATAAACCAGAAGTCAGAGCCACATCCCATATGATTCCCTTGCTATTTTCAAGCACATTTAACATAACGCTTGAGAAGGAGCTTTCAAAAACAATAAACACTAGTCTGTAATGGGGGTTACATTGTTTCTGACATTTCAGCCATATCCTGATGAAAATACTTTATTACTTGATATTACTTGAGTTGCTAGCACAGCTACTTTCTCCATTCTTTCTAGTGTTTTCCTCTTTGGAATTCTCATTGATTTGACACTCTTTCTTAACTTTTTGCTGGTTGACTGCTCCAGTGTTTAAGCTCCTTCTTAAAAAAATTTCTAGAACTTAGTTGGTTATATCTTTCCCTTTCGCCCTTACCTTTTGCTTTTCTTCTTTTCTCAGCTATTTGAAAAGCCTCCTCAAACAACCACTTTGCCTTCTTGCATTTCTTTTTCTTTGGGATGGTTTTGGTCACTGCCTCATGTACAATGTTATGAACCTCCATCCATAGTCCTTCAGGCACTCTGTCTACCAGATCTAAACCCTTGCATCTATTCATCACCTTCACTGTATAATCATAAGGGATTTGATTAAGGTCACACCTGAATGGCCTAATGGTTTTCCCTACTTTCTTCAGTTTAAGCCTGAAGTTTGCAATAAGGAGCTGATGATCTGAGCCATAGTCAGCTCCAAGTCTTGTTTCTTCTGTCTGTATAGAGCTTCTCCATCTTTGGCTGCAAAGAATATAATCAATCTGATTTTGGTATTGACCATCTAGTGATGTCTATGTGTAGAGTCATCTCTTGTGTTGTTGGAAAAAGGTGTTTATCCAGGAAGATGTCTTTTTCTCTTTTACAACACATTTACCTTCTGTTTCTGAATTACAACAGGTAGCTAGAAATTTCCGTGTTTTTTTTTTTTTTTTTTTTCCTATGGAGTTCCTCCTCTGGGGTCCTTGTGTGCTTTCACCATCTCACACTAACATCAGTTGGTGGTGGCGGGTGAGGGGAGGCTCTTAAAAAGAAAACTTTTACATGAATCTCACCTTAGGCCAACTGAATAAGAAGTTTTGGATAAGGGGCTTTCCAGATGATGTTAACATTTAGCCAGAGTTGGCAACAAGTGGGTCATACTTTCAGTTTTTAATTTAATAATTGTTTATGAAGACCTTGTAATGTGTTATCAGTATATCTAAATCCAGTTTTTCAGTGAAAGTGGCCACTACATTTTAGGTCCAAATTACAGATCTCTGATGTGGTTTCTCATATTGCCAACTGGAACATATATCTCTGTTCTCTCTGCAGAGTGCTGGGCTCTAGCCACTGCTCTTGGTCTATGCTCTGCCTGCTCTCACCACACACTCCTCAGCTGCCCTTCATCATGACCAAGGTAGGGGATACTTCAGTGAGCGCCTTTGTCCTCACATAATGTCAGAGTTGTGAGTAATGAAGACCTAATTGAAATAGATAAAGCAATATTGACAAATTAAAGAAAACCTTATGAAACCAAAATAAAGAAGCCTTGTTGGGCCTTACAGCGTCCTGGAATCAGAAACTGGAGAATTGGGAACCATTTTATCCCCCTGAGTTTCTCTGAGTATCCTCCACTTCCGTTCACATTTTCTTGGGCTTGACAAGGCTCAGCCAGATATGGTTGCCCTAGCCCCGATCCCTACTGTTCAGTTTTTCTGGTTTAAGTTCCCAGTAGACAGTGACTATATTTTCTGCTTTCCAGTTTGAAATCCCATAAAGAGAAACGTGTTTTGTTTGTATGTCTACCTCTATCCTCTTTAGCTCTAACTAGGAGGAATGGGTACCTGGGTTTTTTTGTCCTTGTTAGAGGCTTATGAGGACAAATTTTCTGAGGAGTGAAAACTGGAAGCCAAAGATGGCTGTTTCTGGAAAAATTTTGCACACACACATACACACACACACCCCATGTCCATTATAATATCCATTCATAAAACATGACATGCAGGTGGGGAAACTGAGGTTGAGGATCCGGTATGGCACAGAAACAGCGGCTTTGGCCTTGAGGGGAGAGGACAAGAGACAGAGGCTCTTAAACTGACTTTGCACTCATTGCTGTGTCATCTCAGGCTTCACCCTAACTAGCTGCCTTACTGTCTTTAAATTTCAACTTTCTCATCTATAAACTAGGGGGCTGGATGAGTAGTAGGTTATGCACTTATATAACACCTGACATTATCAAAAAAAAAGAAACCTGAATGAGCCCCATATCTACTTGGCTCCTTACCCTAAATCAGTGATTCTTCTGTTTAACATATATCTTTTAATTCTTTAGTTGGCTATCCTAGGTCTTAGCTGCGACACGCAGGATCTTCACTTTTTGTTGCAGCATGAAGGATCTTTTAGTTGACGCATGTGGGATCTACTTCTCTCACCAGGGATTGAACCTGGGTTCCCCATTTTGGAGTGTGGAGTTTTAGCCACTGGATCACCAGGGAAGTTCCTAAACTAGTAACTCTTAAACATTTTGGTTGAAGAACAAAACTCTTTAATCTTAACATTTTTTTTAACTTGGGAAGCCAAAGAACAATAATTTATTGTTTATAATGTATATATATATATATCTATTGATGTGGATTAATTGGAAATTAAAACTGAGATATTTAAAAAAGTAACATTTGTTAATTTGCTGAAGAGACAAAATAACATACCATTATGTATTAATGTAAGTAGCATAATTTTATGAGAAGTTACTGTAATTAAAAATACCTTTTTATTTATCGGGTGGATTTTCTGGAGGCAGCAAAATGAAATTCATGTATTCAGTTTGATATCTTTCTCTGTGTTTGCTCTTCTTTATATTGAAGGGAGACCTGAAATGCCTTAAGCACCTAAATAAGTAGTACGGACATTTCAGGCCACCAGTGAAAATGGAGTAAGAACATGAAGCTCTGGTGACCTTTAAACCCATGCCACACAGGGTGCTGGTCCTCTACGAAGATGGCCTTGGTACTTATCCAAAACCACTCTGGAATTACTGCTGTGGTCTTTTCAACTGGACCCTTATTCTTCTATTATATCTATTTCCCCCCTATTTTGACAAACAGGTCTCCATTTCATTTTACTTCATAGCCAGAGGATTGGACAATTTATTTTCCTTTAAAAAAAAAAAAAAAACGGCAGTATAATCAACTTACAATATTAGTTTCAGGTGTATGACGTAGTGATTTTATATCAACAACTCAATTATAAAATGGGCGGAGGACCTGAATAATAGGCATTTCTTTAGTATATCTTTTTAATAAAATTTTTATGGGAGGATAATTGCTTTACAATATTGTGTTTGTTCCTGCCATACATCAATATGAATCAGCCACAGGAATACATATGTCCCCACCCTCCTGAACCCCTGCTTCCATCTCCCACCCCATCCTACCTTCTTTTTGTTTATCCTTGGTCCACTTGTGCTCAATTCTTCTCTGTAGCTCTTTCAACCTTTTGTTACTCTTCTCTAGCCCAGGTCCCCTGCCTCATTTATTCTCAGCAGAATATGCTAACTCCTATTTAGTATAGTATCTGTTCCTGTACTCAAATGCCCATCTTGATACAGAGAAAGACTTGCAACTGACTTCACATGAGCCTCTTTCTTTCTAATATCATTGGAGATAGAAATCTCATCCTCGTATAGAATGATCTTGCCACCAGTAATCTTTACCCCATCCCCTCAGATTTCCTCTGAAAATTGCTGCATTGGTGTTTCCTGTTTCTTTTGACTTCCCTACCTGGCTCTTCATGTCTCAACTTTTACAACTCAACTTATGTGGCACATTCTCCCAGAAGGTTTTTTGTCCACAGAACCTTAGAGGTAGTTGCATCATATTTGACACTACCATTTGACTTTGTCTTCCCCATATTCGAAGGTGAGTTCAATGAAGAGGATTGCTATTTCTCACTTTTGAACTGTCAGTGCCTAGCATATTGTTAGACCATAGTAGGTAAACATTTTCTCTGTCAATCAATGAATGCTTTAACTATTGTGTTGGAAACTGTTAGAGTTCAAGCAGTCCTTGTATAAAAATTTCTCAGTGGGAAACATCATTCTAGGATCTTTTTATGACACAAAAGAAACTAACAGTAATTTTGAGCCAGCTTAGTACCTAATTACAATAAACTTTTATAGAATAAAAGCAAGAATCCTGTAGAAGAACTCGTGGAGGTTTTTTTTTGCAAAATTTAGAACAAAATTCAGCTTCTTTGGTGTTGCTGCACCCTTTTAGCTATTACTGCAGACACTGTATTTTGCTTAAATTTTCTAATAAGCTCAGTACTACATCTGCTGTTTGGTTCCCATGCTGACTCATATCTGATATATTTGTTAGGGGAAGAGGATAGAAAGATTTAGTAATATTTTTAGAGAAAAGAAAAATTTAGTAGTTAATATAGACGTCATGGTTTAATAGTAATAATTTTTATTTATATGGTGCTATTACCTTGTCCACGTACATATTTCTCTTTGTTTGTACATATTCTCTGAGTTTCATAAGAATGGTTTATATTCTCCATGTCTATTTTCTCACCTTTTATTCACCTTTTGACCCACTGAAATCTCATATCTCGTCTATCATTTCACAAAAGTGCTCTGAGCCAAGTTAAATGTGACTTATTTGTTGCTAAACTTAATGAACAGATTTTACCTTATTATTAATTAAATAGCAGTCAATTATCAAACTTCTGTGTACATAGTCTTCACTGAAGTATTTATTTCATGGTGTATGAGGAATTTTGAGTTGTAATCATATCCCTCAAAGAACTTATAGGCAAATTAATGACATAAAAATAATACAGAACTAAGTTACTGAAAAAAATCAGAATGTAGATTAATATCATAAAAGTGGTAAAGATAAAATGTGAGGAGGAAGAGCTCAGCTTTATTTGGGCAAATCAGGAAAAAAAACTAGAGGAAAGAGAGCATCTTAAATAATCATGGAAGGATATGTAGTGATTGGGAATGGCAGGAAGGGGATAATATCAGCATTTTCCAAATCTTTTTGCAGAAGTTCAAGCTTAGTCATTTTAACTTTGATTTTAGGATCCTCCTGGAGTGACACATTGGCCAGGATGGAAGAGGAGTTTTAATTTGGATCCTGTAGTTGTACTTCCCAAAGATTACAAGCATTTAACTTGTTTGAGACTTCTGCTTGGATTTATTATGAAAGACTTGTCTTCTAAACAATAATTTTGTTGAACTAGAACAAAATTTCCATGTGACCACTTTGTTCTTTTACATAATAGGCGAAACACTGAAACACAGGTGTGATGGCATCTCTTTCTTGCTACAAGCATAGAAGTTAGTCACCTGAGTTGAATATCTGTTTACAGTATGAGAGAAAGGGTACAATGTCCTGGAAATCCATGGCTCCACTGTATTTTGTTGGAAGTGTGAGACATGCAGTGGGGTCCAGGTCTGAATGCTTGCCAAAGCTCTCTCTATAATAATAATAACTGCTTTGTTGTGTCCATTGATTATCTGTCTTAAATGTGAACTCCTTGTAGGTCATACAAGTTGGGATAGACCTCAGAACAGGAAGGATTGAGAAAAAGGACAAATGGGTGACCAGGGAGCTGTAGACAAACTTCAAATAGTCAGGTCCTGGAACTTTAGAATAGTAGTGTGGCTTGGGGGACTCCTGTCACTAATAGCTGAACTGGATGAAGAAGTCTGTTTCTGGGTGTCTGGGGAACTATAATACAGTGAGTTTTATGTATGCATCTCTGTCTTTACAGTGATATGTGACTTTGGTCATGGAGAGAATTTATTGAAGGCGTTTGTCAGCAATTGAGAAGCAGAAATTTTTACGCTTACATGAGGAGTTACCTCCAGTGTTTATTTCTATGTATTCTATTTATTCAGGGAAGCATCTGTATATAGAACTGGACATTTCTATGGTACTTTTGGGGTCCCTGTTTGCTGAATTATTTCAACAAGAGAACTAAGGTGAGGAGAGCTACAGAAATCTCTCATGAGGGAATTGTGGCTATTTATTTTGGTATTCTATAAATTTAGGGTTTGGATCATATTTTAAGCTGGCAGTTTTGCAAAGAGAATTATTCTACAAAACATAAATGTCATTATTGAAAATGAAAGCAAAGGACTGAATAACATTAGCAGAGATAATGTTAGGTCTTTTCATTGGTGTGGAACTCTACTTTGGGTAAGAAATAGTTTCTGAGATGTTCATGTTTTTCTCTGGTTGATGAAGGATGGGGGGCTGAAAGCTGTCAAGAGTGTAAGTCAATCTGATATTTGTATTATGTACTTGGATGGCATCAACGACTCGATGGACTTGAGTTTAAGCAAATTCCAGTAGATAGTGAAGGACAGGGAAGCCTGGCATGCTGCAGTCCATGGGGTCCCAAACAGTCAGACGTGACTGACTAAATGAACAACAAAACAGTGACTGTTGTGATGGTTTTTATTGAATAGGGGAATGGGGAGTCAGCTTGAGAGAATCAGTGGCATAGACTAGACAACAATCTCACTTAAGGGTTCTAATCTCTCACATCCATCTGGCTTTAGGCAATATATCCTGTCCTGAATGAGAACAATAAAATGCTTCATTATTTAAATTGGAAGACATTAATACATCAAAAATGTAAGACAAGTGCTTCTCAGATGAGACTGACATACATACATGACTTTCTAAATTACCACCTTCGTAATTTCTTCAACATATTGTTTAGTTGTAATATGATATGACATGATTCTGGACAGGTAGATTGTGGACATATGGGGGCTTCCCTGGCGACTCAGATGGTAAAGAATCTGCCTGCAGTGCAGAAGACCCGGTTCCATCCTTGGGTTGGGAAGACCCCCTGGAGAAGGAAATGGCTGCCCACTCCAGTATTCTTGCCAAGAGAATTCCATGAACAGAGGAGCCTGGCAGGCCACAGGCCATGGGGTGACAAAAGAGTTGGACAGCATTGAGCGACTAATACTTTCACAGTCATATAATAGTTGGCTATATAAAAGAAAAGTAAAGTTTACATATTTATGTTACTTTCCCCCATAAATTTGCATTTTATTGCTACTTGGGAGTTCATAGTACTATCTTGGGTTCTTTCAAGCAGTTCTTGAAATGATTCCTATTGAAAGGATAAAAATTGTGAGTTTCACATACTGTTCTATTAGTGGACTTACCATGCTTAGAATAATACAAACTGTCTTTTACTGGTATAGCATAATGGATGAGTATGTGTTTTGGAATGTAGGCAGACCTACCTCCTCTGCCACTGACGAATGTCCCTGGCCTTTGTAGTTACCTACCAGCACAGGGAAAATCAAACCACTTACCTCACATTCAACTGTGGTATTTTCCTGCAAACAAAGACTATTATAGGTCTGTGCCCTATTCCTGAAAAACCAGGGCAAAGATTCTGTGAAAGCTCTGTTGATAGCAAGATGTGCAGGATAAGAAAGTTCTGTCTTATATCTACATCATCTCTTCCAAATGAAGAGATATCATAGGCAGCAAAACCTTAAATATGAATGGGCTGGCATCTTGAGATCAGCTGCATATACGGGTTCTGAGTATAGAAGAAAGAGCAGTAAAAAAGCTTGTGGTTTGTCCTTAGGGTTGTTCACTTCTGATCCCTCTTTTCTTCAGGCATATACTGGAAGTTTACTTCCTTATTATCTAAACTTCAGTGTGATGTGGACTGGCTTTGGCCACCTTAATGCAAGAAATAATATGTGCTATTCATTATTAGGCAGAAGTTTGAGTGAAAGCATGATTTGCCATGTTTTCTTCCTTCTGCCCTGTTGATTATGGAAGTTCATACCAAGATGACTCTCCATCACCCTGAATTATCTTAATTTGGAAAGAACCTCCCTGCCAATCTTCAATTGACATACAGCATCATGAGAAATTAGCCTTCATTATTTTAAGCCCCTAAAATTTTGAGATTATTTATTATTGCAATATAACCTTGCCTATCTTGACTGATTCGCTGGTTCCTGCTGCTGCTGCTGCCGCTAAGTCGCTTCAGTCATGTCCGACTCTGTGCGACCCCATAGACGGAAGCCCACCAGGCTCCCCTGTCCCTGGGATTCTCCAGGCAAGAACACTGGAGTGGGTTGCCATTTCCTTCTCCAACGCATGAAAGTGAAAGGGAAGTCGCTCAGTCGTGTCCGACTCTTAGTGACCCCATGGACTACAGCCTACCAGGTTCCTCCATCCATGGGATTTTCCAGGCAAGAGTACTGGAGTGGGGTGCCATTACCTTCTCTGTTGCTGGTTCCTAGGAAAGATCAATTCTTAAAGGCCAGAATGAAGCCACTGACATCAACCTGAAAGAATTTAGGAAACAATCTGAAGTTGAGCAGATATAAGAAGCATATTACATTTATGAAGAAAGAAGAAGCAAGCTGAAATTAGGTACCCTTACATTCCAGGCCAATGAAGCTGATGATTTGACATTGCATTCCGATTCTAGCAAGCAATGCAAATCAGTCTGTGGACAGGTAAGCAGAACTCTGGGACATAACAGAGTGGGTGTTAAGATGAGGAGGTGATTTTCTTTATGGTTATTTAGAAACTTGGATTTTCTATGAAAAATGAAAGTGAAAGTGTTAGTCGCTCAGTCTTGTCTGATTCTTGCAACCCCATGGACTGTTGCCCGCCAGGCTCCTCTGTCCATGGAATTCTCCCAGAAAGAATACTGGAGTGGGTAGCCATTCTCTTCTACAGGGAATCTTCCTGACCCAGGGATGGAACCTGGGTTTCCTGCGTTGCAGGTAGATTCTTTACTGTCTGAGCCACCAGGGAAGCCCCTGTAGTGAAATCCAAATATCAAAGAAACAGTTTAACATACTTTTGAATACCATTCTCATTGATAAAGACTTGGTATTGCCTAAGTTTTCAATTAGTAGATCATCACTGTGACCAGCTGGTTAGGAATAGATATAACAGGATATGCACTAAAGAGAGAGAAGGCAGTGACATCATATTTGATAGTAAGATAATATTTTTGCTAAAGGGATATTTGCCTTAGGTCACTTCTAGATTTCCATTTCCCAGATCAAACAATGGCTGTTTAAGGACTATCATGGGTTATATTTTCTAAAATTTGTAGCCATCTTCCTTATTATTTGGTGAGGAGGGTGGAAGGGATTCACCTCTACTTTGCCATGAACTGTGGAATCTGAAAATAGCATATTTTTATATGATTATTGCTAGTGTTAAATTTGAAAGTGGTCTTTTGGATTAAATTTCCTAAAGTTTCTAGTTCACTATGATTCACTGTGTAGTGTTTTCTGAATAGATCTAAACATTAAAAAAAAATCCTACCATGTGAAAAACTTATGAAACTTTATAGCTGTTTTCACACTGAACTTATTTAACCATATATATCCCAATTACAATAATTATATATGAATTTTTATCTTTATTAATCAGTACTAATAGTTTTCTAACACTTGGCTAAATTTTAAAAAATCTCTATTTTTTTCTGGCAGTAATTCCAATTCAACATATTAAGATAGAAGATTTCACAAAATTGTTAAAAATCTATACATTTGAAATAGAAATTTTAAAAAATTACAGTAGTTCCAAATAGGAAAAGGAGTACATCAAGGCTGTATATTGTCACCATGCTTATTTAACTTATATACAGAGTACATCATGAGAAATGCTGGACTGGAAGAAGCACAAGTTGAAATCAAGATTGCTGGGAGAAATATCAGTAACCTCAGATATGCAGATGACACCACCCTTATGGCAGAAAGTGAAGAGGCACTAAAAAGCTTCTTGATGAAAGTGAAAGAGGAGAGGGAAAAATTTGGAGTAAAGCTCCACATTCAGAAAACGAAGATCATGGCATCTGGTCTCATCACTTCATGGGAAATAGATGGGGAGACAGTGGAAACAGTGTCAGACTTTATTTTTCTGGGCTCTAAAATCACTGCAGATGGTGACTACAGCCATGAAATTAAAAGACGCTTACTCCTTGGAAGGAAAGTTATGACCAACCTAGATAGCACATTGAAAAGCAGAGATATTACTTTGCCAAGAAAGGTCCATCTAGTCAAGACTATGGTTTTTACAGTAGTCATGTATGGATGTAAGAGTTGGACTGTGAAGAAGGCTGAGTACCGAAGAATTGATGCTTTTGAACTGTGGTGTTGGAGAAGACTCTTGAGAGTCCCTTGGACTGCAAGGAGATCCAACCAGTCCATCCTAAAGGAGATCAGTCCTGGGTGTTTATTGGAAGGACTGATGCTGAAGCTGAAACTCCAATACTTTGGCCACCTCATGCGAAGAGTTGACTCATTGGAAAAGACCCTGATGCTGGGAGGCATTGGGGGCAGGAGGAAAAAGGGAAGGCAGAGGATGAGATGGCTGGATGGCATCACTGACTCGATGGATAATAGTTTGAGTGAACTCCAGGAGTTGGTGATGGACAGGGAGGCCTGGTGTGCTGCGATTCATGGGGTCACAAAGAGTCGGACATGACTGAGAGACTGAACTGAACTGACTGAACTGAATGGTTTTAATTTTTTTAATTCATTAAAAAAGCAATGTAACTGAAAGGGAAAACTATACCCCAAATGAGACTTCAGTCATATATTTTGTTCAGAGTGATTGATTTTTCTTTGGACTTGATGTTTGATATAGTATAGGCTGGGAGAAATGGAAAGGGAGTGTGTGATATATACTAGTCACCCTTTTCTCTTAATGTGAGCTTTTTTATTTTGTTTGTAAGATTCAGCATTGGAAAAGGATTTAAGGTAGGTCCTGGCCACTTACCTGTAGATGGTAATGCCAGTGTATTTTTTTATATTCTAACTGCCATCTATATGGGGATGGAAGACAGTTTTGAAGAAAGGAGGGAAAGGAGTGGAGTCTTATGTGACTATAGTGGTTAAATTGAGCTTCCCGTGCCTTCTTTGTGGTAAACATGTAAGTGTTGACTCTCTCATTGTCCTTGATTAAGAGTCCTTGAGGTATTGATGGTTATTAACCATACTGTATAGTTCTCCAATGTGGATGAAGAACTCTGTCTGAATTTACACCCTGCCCTTCCAGATGCCTCCATCACCCCCAACTCCCATTCTCCCTGAACTACCTAGATAATTAGGCTCAAAGTTTCCTCAGATATCTAGTTACCAAGTATCATCTAAGAAAGAGGAGCTGTCAACCCTACTTGTATGGGATCATCAATTCTTCAAAGATTATCAACCCTGCTAACTGCATGTTTAAGGGTTTGTGGGTTTGTCCACTGGGTCATACACTTTGTATTGTTTATCACTTCATTAACTTCTTCCCTTCTTTTCATTATTTTCTCCCCTATACTGTATTTGATCTTATTTTTTACCATTCTTTAACTCCTTGAGATCAGTTAACTTATTAATTGTTAATTTTGTGCCCTTTTGCATTTCTAATATAAACAATTCCTTCTAAATACTGATTTGGCTATATCCCACAAATATATTTAAAAATTATTTTCAAATTCAAAATGTTTGAAAATTTTAACATAAATTCTTTAATTTATGGATTATTAAAACATCCTATGCAATAAAAAATATAATGTAAGACACAAAGATGGTCAAACTTATGATTTAAAATATTAAACTGTGAATCACAAGATTTCTTGGTCCTTTGGTTGTGCCCAATGTGATGCCTTAATACTGGTACCCCAGATTCTTGGACATGGCCTTGGCCAGTTCCCTATAGGCTCCATCATTTTGCCCAATATTTCATTAATTTCTTTAATACTCCTGCCATGAACCTTTCTGATTTAGTGTCTGATCTTGATTAAGTCAAATCTTTATCTCCAGTGTGCCCAAGAACTATCAGTCTCTGCAACTTGGGCATCTTCACACATCTGTAGACTCCTGTACAGAATATTTAGATCCCCTTTCCATTACAGAAAAAGAAACGTATTTTTAAATCAAGTAGTAATTAAATTATGTCACAAAACTTTTTAGTTTATTTATTTTATACTAGAGAGTTTATCTGTAATGTTCTGGGCCTAGTCATAAAGCTTCTTGAAAGCTTCATGCAGTTTAATTTTATAAACTTGGCATTTCACCAGCAGGATATATTTTTGATGAATAAAAGTGTTGATCTTCAAAAATACATGAGACATACAGACTCAGCCTAGGTCACATCTAATACTTTATAATACATGTTGGAAAATAATTTCCTCCATTAAGTCAACCCTGCTGGATCTCTCACTTCTAATTAGGATAAATTCATCTTAGCACTGATGTGACAATTGAGACTGGTGACTCTAGAGAAACTTTTTGTCATAACTATTTACAATATATTTGCCTAGAGTGTTCTTTGGAACAGAAAGGTAACTATGTGGGAAGTTAGACAGGCATGAGTTCAATACTAGTCTGTCCCAAGAAATAAAAACAAATATGGCATCAGGGAAATAGATGGTTAAACATAAAAACAAAAGGAAAAAAGAAACCATTTTCTTACTTTGGCATGACATCCAATAGCTATTGTATTTGAAAACTTTTCTTATATATCATAGGCTTTCTTCCTGCTTACAGAAGATTCAGTGTCTTGGCTGACTGTTACTGCAGAATTTCTTAAATATGGGTAGAGAATGCCAGTCCTTTACCATACAGATATATAAACCTCCAATCTTAAATTAGGCAACAGGTCCTTTTCAGCATTTACTGATGGTTTGATTTCACACGCTACCCTGAAAGAAGTAAGATTTAGTATCAGAATGAGAATGAATTATGGTTTAAAAAATCAGGAGAGGGATACAGAGAAAAAAAAAAAAGAAGAAAGATTTAGTTCACGCTAAAAACAAAGCATTAACTGGTTAGAATTAGGGGAGTTGAGAATATCCCTTTAAACTGTGGTACTGCAATTGATTTCTGTACGTTTTCTGGTATTCATCCCTTTGAAAAGAGAGTGAGAGCCAAGATCATTGGCTGTACTGTGAAGCTGTCACATCTCAGTACTGAAAAGGTACAGTGCAAGTGAATTGAAACAGTCTTTAGTTTTCTATTCCATATCGCCAAGAGCTTTGAGACTGATGAACCAAGTGAATGCTTTTTTTAGGGCTAAGTGAGATACAGATCCCTCCAATCTGACAGCGTTTCAGCCTCCGGAGTGAGAAAGCAGCAGAAGCAGCAGCAGCAGAAGCAACAGCAGTAGCAACAGCAACAGCAGCAGCCCCAGCTGAAGTCCAGTAAAGGAGAACTGATCTCCAGTTCATCGTGGAACTCCACCTGGGATCGTGCACTGTCCAGGGTCCTGAAACATGAACCAAACTGCCAGCGTGTCCCATCACATCAAGTGTCAGCCCTCGAAAACAATCAAGGTAGGACCCAGGTTTTCTTTCTTCTCTCTGCTTCTGCGAATGTAGATTTATTCATTTACCTCAAACATGTGCATTGGTATGGCAGGGCACTGACAGTGGTGATACCTAGTTGGTTTGAGTTGAATTGAAGGTGGATCTGAGTAGTTTTTGGTTCATTTGCATATGTATGTGGGATAGAGAGAGTAGTTTGCACTAAATAACTGTTTTGCCTTGATGACTTTGGCTTTTTTTGACTTAGAATCTATCAACGGTGTATTTCAGAAACAAAGTTTAGTGAGCCTCTAGAAGAGTTTCTGATCTGTGTCAGTTTTTCTTGATGGAACTGGTGTAGGATTTGCAAACTGCTGGAAACATATGATATTAAATTGAATACAGACTTTCTTACAGTGTTTCATTGTCATATGGATTTGGAACTTCTCATTCTTTCCAAAGAAAAGTGCATCCTTCATTTGAGCGTTGAACTGGTAGTTATACTAAAGTGACTATAAAGTGTGTAAAAGAGTTTAGAGGAAGTATAAAAATGTATGTCCTTATATATGCCACCATACAACTCAGAAACAGTAAGGTGATTGGAGACACTGTTTAAGACAGGTGCTTGTTTTAAATTTGAGTCTTTTTCTGACATGGTTAAATGAAAAGGATCAACTCAGAATTTTACTGTTCTGTTTCATTATTATGTCATTTTCCTTGTCTTATTTGGGATGGTCATGAGGACTTATAAATAATCAGGTTTCTACTGAAGAATTTACTCTTATCTTGCCATTTATCTTTATTAGATTACTATCTGTGTAAGTACTTTGCATTTGTGTAGTGGGGAGAGTAATGGGTTCCTCTGGAACTCTTTTATAGAAGAAACTGACAGCCTGATGGATCAAAATTAATTATTGTGGTCTTTAATTTCCATACAATGCATACCTTTTGTTGAGTTTCCAAAATTTGAGAAGACTCATTTTATGATTATACTATTTGGGAGTTATATTTAAGGCCTTTGAAAATACTGCATAGACTGCAATCATAAAAGGAATATAATTTTCAGCAATAAGTCTCTTTCTTGTGAACTTACCTACCTTCTGTCAGAGTCCTCCAGTGATAAATAGACCATAAACTGAACACTTTCTTCCATTTATCTGCAATTATTTTTAAAAGCAATGAAGTCTCCAGGATATATCAAATGATGCATAGACTCCTATCATAATAAACATATAGAATTAACTAAAATAATGAAGAATCCAAATTATCAGGATAATTTATACCATCTCTAATTGCAAAAGTGTAATATTTTTCAGCATTGAATTTTCTGCACTGTGTCCAAGTCTAGACATAAAATGTTGAGCTTTAGGATAAGTTTTTCTCTGCATGTGAGGTTCCCACATATGTCAATTATATGAGTACCATTACTGAAAAATGCCCAAACAGTATATACGATACTTCACATCTGTGATATATAAACTCTAGTGGGAAATACGTGCTGTAGTCTAAAGTGTGGTAGAGTTACAATCTGGCAATCTACCTTTGAGTATGTTTAGAAAACCATAAAATGGCTGGTGGCTTTCTGTTTAAGTGTTTGAGGTCATCGGAATCAAGTGTTTTGTTTGCCCTTTTATGTATTGAATAAGGGCAAGTGAATGCTACTTTCTGGGACTGAAAATCACTTCCCTATTGGTGTTCTGGCATTGACTGCCCTCAGACAAACTGTGGAGACAGAAAAAAAAATGCATCTAGTGTAAGGTTTTGCATCATCTTGCTGATCTTGCAGATGCTGGTTTTTCATTCTAACTGCAGCCATTGAATTGAAGTGAAAAGCATCATGAAAACTGGACAACCCACCACTTAGCAGAGTATTATATTAATGGATTAATGAATCTTGAATTCATTAAGAAATCTTGAATCAAACCTCTGGGTGATTTGGTTAATTGGACAAGTGAAGTTGTTTTGTGCCCCTCCCCCCTTGATATTACTCTGGGGAGCAAAAGATACTTGTGATGTTCCTAAAGTATATATATAGTTACAAGCATTGAACTATTAAGGGAGTAATTACTTGAGTATTTTCCAATTTGCAACAGTAAGTGGAAAAGCTTTCTTACTTCAAATTATATGCTCAATTATGAAACATTTATGGCTTTTGGAATTTATACTAAAATGGCTATCTATATTTAGGTAATGCATTAGCCTATGAACAAAAGGCAGTAAAAACCTAAAGAGAAACCATAAGAGGAGAGGTTTTTGGAAAGTTATGAGATATTGAGGCTCAAAGGACTCTGAACCTCTGGAATCTATTTTGTTTTGTTTACAGCATGGTTTTTCAGAGTTAATTTTTGTTCACTTTTAAAGTTACTATCTGAAACTTTGCAATAAAACTCCCTTATGAAATCTAGCTGGCCTGTAGATAATGATACATGACCCAGTTGGGGCTCTAGAAATATCCAGATACTTAAGAATTTGTAAACTGTTGCACTTTGAAATTCTAAAACCTCTAGGGACTATCCCTGCATAGTTCAGTGTAATAAACCTGTAGGCAGCTGTTCTTCATTGTCAGTATAGTAAATTCTGGCTGTTCCTTCTCTTGATAGTTTAACCATTTCTGAAAAGAAAGCAGTGGGAATGAACAAAAATGAATTGAATTGGCTAAAAATAGCTTTAAAGGCCAAAATGTGTATGTGGAGAAAGAACAAGTGTGTATGTGTGTTTGTGTGTGTGTATTTTTCCCTACTAGAAGTATTTACAAAAACAATGATATGTGCAATGGGTCAAATCTGGCAACTATTGCTAGTGAAAACTATTTGTGGTCATGGTAGTAACAGAGTTGGAGAAAAGGGGATTCGGAGGAGTCAAAATGAGATAAAATGGTCAGCGTTATTCAGGTGCCTGGACATTTGTCTTTGCCATTCTGGCCATTCTCCAACTCAACCAGTCAAGACAGTTTTCCTGATGTGCTTGAGCAGGTGTTTTCTTATAGTCAAAAATGATAAGAGAGAATAGAGCAGAGGAAGTCAAATAATGGTGCTAGGCAAGTTCTCAGATCACTTTGGATGGAATGTGGAATACAATGCACTCATAAAGTCCTCTCCCATTTTAGAACTTGCAAAGCAGTAAAGCTTTTCCTAAAATGATTGCAAACCTTACCGTCTGTATAGCAGCACTCTAAAAAGATCTTTCACTGTGAGATTTGTAATGGAAAATTTTCAAAGACTATCTGGGAATGCTAAATACAGATTTAATCTTGGCTTATTATAAATTTGATTTCTAAAGAATTATCCCCACCTTGGGCAACAAACTTGTTTTTTTCTTCCTTATTTTGCCTTCTCTGGACTACACTGAAAGCAAATCAAATCTCCCAGCCAAATCTCTGGACTTGATTTGCCTTTCCCCCCGCAGTGGAAGAGTAAATTTAGAACTTTGCCTAAAAAGTGTGAAAGATTTTAAAAATTCTTTTATATTTTAATATAAATCTAACATCTATATATGTTTAAGAGTAGTAAAAGAAATCCTCCATCCTTCTTTAAAAGTTAGAAGTTGTGCGTAAATTATCTAGGGTTGGTGATTCCCAGGTCAAGAATTATGTATGTTTTATTACGGTAACTTCCAAATGCAGTACACAGTATTACCTTATTTTTCCCATCCATGAGCCTTTCATATCAGTCTCTCTCTTTCCCTTTCCTGTCTCCAAGACTTGCCTGGTTTATTCTACTGATACCTTCAAACCCAGGTTCCTAGTCCTATATAGAAAAGGATCTCAAGGCCTAAAAATCTTAATTTCATTCTATTCCTGCTGGAGTAGCTGAAACATTTTGCAAAATATATTTGAATGAATATTTAGGATTTTCATTGCCTTGGAAGTAGAACATCTATGAACAGGTAAACTCTTTTCATAATTTTGGCTGTCTTTTTATATTGTAATATTAAAATGTTATTATACTAGTAAATACTTTCTCCCCTACTACCTGTAAACCACAGCCCCAGTTTAAATTATGCTATAAGAAACAGGGTATAAAATAAAGTAGGACAGAATGAAAATTTAATGACAAAATTTTTTTGTTGTTAAATCTGTGGACTTAAGGATGTATGTGGTTAGAAAATGATTTCTGTGTTTAGTAAATTGAAAATTTTGGAGTGTGGCATTGTGATGAGTTGGCATGGTTCATCTGGCTTGGAATGGTACCAACTGGCATCTTTATGGTTGTTAATTCCATACCCTGTGCTTCAAGGATGGATACCTCATCTGTATTTCACATGGTACTTGAGTTGGTATTGCAATTTAATCTTAAAGAATATTTCATAATTAAATATCCAAATTATTTGAATTTTTAAAATGTTAAAAATTCAAAAGCATCTAAGAAAAAAATATTCTTAAGTCATCACAATATGAAAAATGTAGCCTCCCAATTTTACTATTTTGTGTAATTCTAAGTGCAAAGATTATAATAGACTTTTGAGTTGTATCTTGTCTTTGAGATCGATTTTGGCCTTAATCCTAAGGACTTTAGTCATAAGGGATAAAAAGAAAGAAAGTTTATTAAATTATGCTCTCAACACAGACTTAGACACACTAAAGGAAAAGTTATCATCTGTATTCAGTGAGCCCTACAGTTCCACTTGGCAAGGAACTTATTTTTTTTCACCATTAGGAGAATGGGTCATTGTCTTAAGTGATCATATTTGAAGAAGCCAGAGGAGAAGACTTACAGAAAATTTGAATGAAATATATTGTGTGTGAGAATTTTTTTCATCACTGTTAGAAATGGTCTACCTCTTTTTAATTATTCTGACACAGCTTCCTCATATGCTTAGACAAAAATCACAGACTATGATAAACACGAATTGGACCACAAGTTAGAAATTCTGTTGATAAGCAACCATAGTCATTTTCAGGTTCAATTTATTGCCAAGTATTTAAATTTTCAAAGATTATAGGATACTTTTTTCTTAAATAAATGTCAATTAAACTGTTTTATAAGAAAGTATTAATGGGTTTCTATTTTATTTTTAGTAAAGAGTGATGATATTATAATAATTGGCCCATTTTTGTATTTTGCTGGCCTTTTTTCTTAATAAAATAGAAGAAATAGAAAGTTTCTTTTTATTTGTTATTTATGCATTTAAATGGAAACTTCTGCTTCAAAGAAGTATTGTCATAGAATGTTTGAGGTAAATTTGAACGATTATAGAACATATTTAATATTACTTCATTTTCTAGAAACTTATGGTCAGGTAGTAAAGACATTCTTGATGATACATTTATGATGACAAACCACTATCTGTCACTGAAAAGGTATGGTTCTACAGCTGTAGCACAGAATAAATAAGTTAAAGTAATGCTTCTTAAAGTGGCGTTCCTGAGCCAACAACATCAGCATTCTTGTGAATTTGGTAAAAATGCACATTCTTGGGCCTAATCAATTAGACCTAATCAACCCAGACTTAATCAATTAGAAACTCTGGGAGTAGGATCCAGCAATCTGTCTTTTAACAAGTCCTCTGTGTGCTCAGATGTGTATTAAAATTTCAGAAACACAGAGATAAATGACTACCAAGACTACCAAATAAAACACATTTGTGCTATGATCCACCTGTAAGATTTGACTGAGTATCACAGATGGAACCTGAAGAACTTCAGAATGATACTCAGGGTCATTAACTAACATGAATTCTATGAGAGCTGAGATCTCATCAGGTTCATCTCTTCTGTTGCACACAGGTCTTATTTGATACAAGGCTATTGCTCACAGGGTTTATTTGATACAAAACCCTGCATACACTAGACATCAAGTATATAATTGCTGGTTATTAAATGATTGATTAAATGATTATTAAATGGGGATGAAATGGCTGAATGGCATAACCGACTCAATGGACATAAGTTTGAGCAAACTCCAGGAGATGGTGAAGGACAGGGAAGCCTGATGTGCTGCAGTCCATGGAGTTGTAAGGAGTTGAACATAGCTTAGCAACTGAACAGCAACAACAAAAGGACTGCTCAGGTCTATCTGCTCTAAGATGAGCTAAGTCAATTTTTAAACTCTTGTTTAATAGGTAATCAGGTTGGAAGCCTTGATGGTCTTTTAAATTCATAGCAAGTTTCTCTAAATGTGTATTTACATTTTCTTTGGCTTTTGATGATTCTGTTTTCTGATTTTGGTTTGAGGTCATCTGATAGTCAACACTTTTTAGTAACTAGGGAGATCCATAGTCACACTAAGCATAAAGTGTGCTAGATAAATGTCTCCCTTTTTTGCCAGCTTCCTATGAAACCTGGCAAAACAGTGGCAGGCAGGAATATCTCTATAGCCTTTCCCTCCTCTTCATGAATGTTCTTTAGCTCTTGGATATAAGCCACATTGGTAGGATATAATTGGCAATAGTATACCAAAATTAATTATCATCTTCAAACCTGACCTCCCATTAACAGACCTGGTATGGTGTTCCAATAGCAGAATTAGATTTAAGCTGGGTGATAAGCTCTAAAATAAAGAAAACTTACCTTCTGAACAGAATTATTTCTTGGAAATTCTTCAGAATTTTGCTTCATTTTTACAGTTTCCACTTAGAAGAAAGATCAAATGTGCACAACCTACCCTACCACCTGTGAATGAAATGTAAGGCAGATTGGTTGGGTTTTCCTTGGGAGTGTCATCCTCAATTTGAGTTCTCACTTCCTCAGTACTACCATGAATCATGTGATCTTAGGGAAGGCAATTAACCCTGTCAGGGCTTTTTTTTTCCCACTAACAGAGGGCAATAAACTGAAATTACCTCCCCAAACAAAAATGCTATGTAAGTGCTTTGTATTATAATTTGTTCTAGCAGCAATTTTTAAGGGATATGACATTTTCATAGAGAGGTGTATAGTGAGAATCAATTTTTATGACATAAAAGCCGAGAATTTTATTTGCAATTATTATTAACTATAATGATGATAAAACTCATTTTGGAGTCACCAGGGAGCTGAAAAGTATCTTCTAATATTGTAGTAACATCTGCAAGATTTCATCATGAACCTGTACCAGAAAAGTAGGGAGAAAAGGAGATTGAGTTTAAATGCCATCTAAAGGACTGATTAATTTAATAAAAAATGCAGTTACTCATTCTGGTGCTATGCTATAGAAAATGGAAGAGACTGAGGGTGACTGCATGGATTGCACATGTGGGTGAACTGGGGATGTTTCATCATAATATGGATACAGCCTTATTACTACCTCAGGGCTCACTGTTTCCTTTGTCTCATTTATCCTTCCACCCAATGGTCCTTTAAAAAATCCATATTCTCACTTGAAACCTCATACAGAATGTTCTAAGTGAAAGTTCTCAGACTCCCCTAGGCAAACCAGTCATAGTCTCAACTAATCATCTGTGTTCTCACATAATCTTCTCTGTTGTTGTTCAGTCACTAAGTCATGTCTGACTCCTTTATGACCTCATGGACTGTAGTCCACCAGGCTCTTCTGTCTATGGGATTTTCCAGACAAGAATAATGGAGTGGGTACCCATTCCTTTTTCCAGGGGATCTTCCTGAGCCAGGCATCAAATCTGTGTCTCCTGCATTAGCAGGCAGATTCTTTACTATTGAGTCACCAAGGAAGCCCAATCTTCTCTATATCTGATTAATAACAATTCATCCTCTGAGTTATAATTATTTGTTACTATATGTCTCTCCACTAGCTATTAAAGAACTCTTAAAAGGTCTCTGTCTTTTATTTTTGTTAATTCCAATGTTTAGCCCAATATCTGGTGCCTAGCAGGTGCTCAATTAAGATTCTTTGAATGAAAGAATGTTCAAAGAAGACTATAAACTCATTCATCTCAAGAGATGCAGTCTGACTTCTGAGTTCAGAATCATGCTAGTCCTCCTTGATCCTTGAATAATGAATTGTTTTACTTTAAAATATGTAAACAACATTTGGAGGGATGACAAAGGGGCTTCATGTCTTGTGACAACAGATATGCTAATCCTCTTGAGGTTGAGTGGTTTCTCTAAGCCAAAAATAGGTTTTTTATTATGAGTGTCTTTCTACATAAGGGTTAAGGAAAGTCTGTGTCCAAACAGAAACTATCTCTGTCCCTCTTTTGGGCTCTTGTTAGCATAGCAAACACTAGTTGCTGCTGATTTTAATTGATGTGGTTATGTAGGGGGACTATTGACTCTGGCACTTTAGTGAGGCTTTTTCTCATCACAAACCTTAATTTCCAAGATGAATCACTGCTGCTGGATTGAAAAACACCATTTCTCACAACTTTGGATTCCGAGATTTTGGCCTAAAGAAAAATGGACTCCGCTTTATTTTAATGGAAATTAAATAACACAAAAGTATTATTGTATTTAATAGATGGGCCCTTTACTTCAATACATTTTTTGAGACAGTGGAAGAAATAGGGCAGAGAGACTATGCAAGACAGATATTCTTAATCAAGGAAGGGGAGCTATGGTTAAAGTTTTCCTTTATTTATGTCCTCTGAAGGAAATAAAATCCATTGAAAAGAAAATACTCAAGAAACGTTGACAGTGATTGGTGAACATAGTATGATGTGATGGGTAGAGACCAGGACTCACTGTTTCATTGTTTCAGTCATTCAACATTTAGTTAAGGAGGATTTTAATGTTTAAAAGGGTGATAATGCTTGTTTTGTTTTTTTTTTAAATCACAGTCTAGGATGCAAATTAATGCAGTTGCAATCTAAAATGATAACTGCTAGATGAAACACATGTAAGGTTTCAGAGGGGCATTCACAAAGCTCAAAACAGAATTCCACAGAGGAGTTCATAGACTGATAGAAGAAAATATTTCAGACACAGAGAAAACATGTGCAAAAGATGAAGAAGCAAGGCAATACAACTGATATGACAGCATTGCTGAGTTGAAACTGACTATAATGTGCAAATAATTAGAAGGGGTGAAAAATGATGTTGCAAGTATAAAATGGGGGGCTGACAGTGCTATTTTTCAGAATGTGACTGTATCCTGAGGGTGAAGCTTAAGGGCAAAGAGTACAAAGATAAGATCATGAGATTTAAATTCTGTGACCTTGGGAAGCATTCCTGAGGAGTTAGGTAGAAAGTGAAGACTGACACATTCCTCGTCCATCTTTCAGGATAATCCAAGTGTAAGATATTATTAGCCAGACGGGTTACTGAAGGTAAATCTTAATAAGAACAAAAGATTTATTCATTAGTTTGATTTAGTACCACCAACTTTTATGAATGCTAATAATAGCTGGTCTTTAAAGGCTTTAATTTACTGTAACTTTTGAATTCAAAACTGGTAACTTTTGAATTCAAAACTGGTAACTTTTGACTTCCCTGGGAGCTTAGACAGTAAAGCATCTGCCTACAATGCAGTAGACCCGAGTTCAATCACTGGGTCAGGAAAATCCCCTGGAGAAGGAAATGGTAACCCACTCCAGTACTCTTGCCTGGAAAATCCCATGGACGGAGAAGCCTGGTAGGCTATAGTCCATAGGGTCGCAAAGAGTCAGACCCGACTGAGCGACTTCATTTTCACTTTCACTTTTGAATTCAAAAGTCTTTTTTGACTGACAATCGCTGGACTATACCAGAAGCTTTTCTTTAATATCTGAATGTTATATACAGATAATCATTTTCCTGGTATATTGTTTGCTCTTTGTCTTTTCAACAATGCCCACAGACGACCTCTGTTAGGGGCTTCAGACTTTAGTATAAAGAATTCCTGGAAATTTCAGAGGTAGAGGTATGAATATTCTTTTCTTTGTAGTCTTGTAATTACATAAACCGTGTTTTCTTTAATACAGATACCTTAGGTTTCTCAAAGGATTAGCTCCAAGGGTCTATCTTAAAGGCTTACTCCATTTTTCAGAGATGACAGGGAAGATTAAAGTACATTTGATGTGCTACACTTCCACAACCATAAAATCTGAAAGTTTTCTTAGAGATGCTCTTCTGCAGATTCTCACTTTGCAGACAAACAAGCTGAAGGTTAAAAAAGGAAGTTGGATAAAGTGAGTTTTGCCTCTTGCATCATTTTGAACAAGAAGCATGCACACACGCATGTGCACACAAAACCATCCTGCACAATTATCTCATGATAATAATACCGTGAGATGGTTTTGTGTGTGTGTGTGTGTTGGCTATCGTTCTTTGAGGTCTGGGTAAGTTAGAGAATATGAAGGTTTAATTAATCAACGTGCTTTTAGCTGACAGTATCAGAAAACAACAGAAAATTCTAAATGATTGGTTAGAAGAATCAGGAAAAAATAGTAGTTTCACAAAAGGAAAAGTCCCTTGGTAGAGCACTTCAAGAGTTAGGTAACTGGTGTCCAAATAGTGTGTCCTAGGACGCAGGCTCTGTGCACTGTCACACTTTGTCTTTTTCAGACTAGCAGCTTCGGGTCCATAATTGGTATGCAGACCTGAGAGCTGACCACGTTCAGTGGAGAGAGAAGTTTCTTCCTTTGAGTTTCTTTTAAGAAAGTGCCCTACACATATTTCCTGTCAACTTTTGTTGCCTTGAACTGTCTCATGCCAGTTCCTGATCCATGGTGCATGAAGATACGTGTGGCTAAGTTGAGAAAGTATAGGAGGTAGCTAACCAACTAAAAGTGGGGTTCTGTTTAGAAACAGTCAGGGATGTTAGATGGTTTTTAAAGAGAAAAAAATTATGTGCCACAGATCAACAAGAATGATTTTAGAATTTGATGGATATACAATGTACATCATATTGTGAAAGACAGGTAATGCCATGGTCTAAGAACTGTTTCAACAAAGATATAACAAACTAAAACAATATTGTCTCTGATTGCTTCATGACAGAGATATTTTCCATAACTTTGGAGCAAAAAGGTGGGAGGAGAGGGTCCCAGGTTTGTCTCATTCAAGCAGCCTGGTCTCCTTTGATACCAAATGACTGAGTAGCCAATCACTGTGCATTGTGTTTTCATTTTCCACACATCACTGGGCTCATCTCTTTGATGAAGATGAGGTGAAATGGTGATATTCTTTATCAAACAATTTTGATGCTCAAGGCCTACTGCAGTGACCTCTTCTCTGTTAGCTCTAAGGACTTGGAGCCCTTATGCCCTCAGGAGCATTTAAACACCCAAAAGCTTTCAAAGTTGAGAGGTTACATAATAACTAAGGTTAAATGTGCAATTGAAACTGTGGTAGCTGTTTCATGTAAAGACACATCAGAACAAATTCCACTCCCCTTCCCCACAAAATATTTTGGAGGGGCATTTATTACAGGGCAATAAGACTACATGTGAGCACACCAAAAATAATTTTTAGGGGGGTTCTGTACCTCTGGCTTGTAACTCTGGATTGTGATGTTGAAAAATACTGTGGATTTCATTACCAGATGTTGAACACCGATAGACTTATATCTAGAACCCAGGCCGCTCCCTTGATCTCTATCCTCAGATGTTACTCTTTCCTCAGTATTGTCATGTAGATGTCTAATGCTGCTGCTAAGTCGCGTCAGTCGTGTCCGACTCTGTGCGACCCCATAGACGGCAGCCCACCAGGCTCCCCCGTCCCTGGGATTCTCCAGGTAAGAACACTGGAGTGGGTTGCCATTTCCTTCTCCAATGCAGGAAAGTGAAAAGTCAAAGTGAAGTCGCTCAGTCGTGTCCGACTCTTCTCGACCCCATGGACTGTAGCCTACCAGGCTCCTCGTCCATGGGATTCTCCAGGCAAGAGTACTGGAGTGGGGTGCCATTGCCTTCTCCAAGATGTCTAATAGACACTGTAAATTTATTACATGAAAATCAGAACTTTTTTACTTGCTACATACACTTCTTTCACCTAACATCATTACGTGGTACCACCATCTTCATTGCAGAGACTCAAACCAAAAGCTTAAATTTTATCTTTTACTCTCTTCTCTTCCAGGCATTCCCGTGGTGTCTCAGATGGTAAAGAAACTGCCTGCAGGGCAGAATAACTGGGTTTGATCCCTGGGTCAGGAAGATTCCCTGGAGAAGGGAATGGCAACCCACTCCAGTATTCTAGCCTGGAGAATTCCGTAAACAGAGGAGCCTGGTGGGCTACAGTCTATGGGGTCACAAAAAGTCAGACATGACTGAGTGACTAACATTTTCACTTTCTCTTCTCTTCAATCCATCATCCAAACTATCAAAAATTCTGCTCATTCTACCTGTTAAATGTATGTCCAGTCTAATTTCCTTTTTCTGCCTCCACCAACAATCACCCAAACTCCGTGTACATGCACATTTCATCTGAATTATGGAAGCTACTTGAGAGAACTCTGGCTTCTCTAAGGTAATGGAGATCTTACCAACATTCTCCACTCTCTAGGTGAGTGATGGTTTTAAAATGCAATGCTAATCATTTGCACACCTGGTTTAGATCTTACCATCACTTTTAGAAAACAGTCTTACCCTGATGATCCTGCACTGAGCTGGCCCCTGTTCTACCCTTTGACCATATGGTGTGCATTCTTTCCCCCGCAACCCTACCCCATGACCCTTCTCCAACAAAAATGGGCCTCCTTTCTGAGGCTAAACCATTGCCAGCTCTTTACCATACCATGGTCTCTGTTCTCATTGTCTAAGAACTTTTTTTTCCTGCCGCTTCCCACAGCACCTTTCTAGTTTCAACTCCAGCCTCTTCTGATGAACTTTGCCCATTTAGGTTGTGTTCACCTCTTTGTTGGTGCTGAAGAAGCTCGTCACCAAGGGTGGTGATTATCTTGTCTTATGACCGTAGTGCTGCCCCCAGAGGCTCCAATTCACAGGGGATTGGGGGACTCTTCCTTCTCTGAAGGCCTTTAATCTTGGTTTTATGCCCTATCACAACCCTTGTAAAAGAGGATTTTATTTTATAAAAGAAACTTCCTGGATTCTAGTTTCCAGTTCTTCCCTGATCACTATGTTAATTCAACAAACATTTAGTGAACATATGTGTTGCGTGTGTTGCACAAATGAGGATACCAAAAGGCACAAGACATAGAACCGTACAGTCTGGCTTCTTTTCTCCTTTCCCTTTGCCTGGGGTGAAGGTGGAGGACATGGAAAATTAAGTCCTAATGACAGTAGAGTGTGAATATTCTCTGGGAAATCAGAGACGTGTGTGTGTACGCTCAGTTGTGTCTGACTCTTCGAGACCCCATAGGCTTTTAGCCTATGAGGCTCTTCTGCCCGTGGAATTTTCCAGGCAAGAATTCTGGAATGGGGTGCCATTTCCTTCTCCAGGGAATCTTCCTGGACCCAGGGATTGAACCTGGGTCTCTTGCATCTCCTGTATCAGCAGGTGGATTCAAATCAGAGATCAGAGAAAGTACACCTTACTCCAACTTGTGTGAAGGAGTGAACTTTGAACTTATAGTTGATGGGCAAGTAATAGTAATCATGGTGGAGAATCTGATAGAAAGGGACGTCTTAGATGGTAGAAGGTGTGAAGGCACCCAGGTAAGGAGAGGCCCACTCCCACCTCCACCGGCAGCGTGTGATCACGGTCATCACTGTCTCATCATTACTGTTGTGAACTGCCCATACCAAGACACACACAGCTCTAGGTGCTTTTACGGGATATCTCTAATTCCCACAGTGGCTATCCATGGAAAGGATTATTATTCTTATTTTATAAATACTCGCCTGACAAGTTTACCCGGACTCCTACAGCTATGCATACGATTGTTTACAGTCTCCCAGCCTCCAGAGGCACGGGAAGCTTAAGATATTCAAATAGCTTAGAGCCTCTCAGAGAGTTAGAAACTGTCAGAATAAGACTAGTAAGGGATTTCATTGATGAGTCAATGTTTGTTGCCAAGTTTTCACATCCCCTGAATTGTATCCTTGAATATGTATTAATTAATATAGTTGGTGTGTAGAAAAAATAAGTAGTGACCTTGGTGCTAGTAACTTTAGACCCTTAAGGCAATAAATTCTTTCCTTTGTTGTAAACCCATTACACATCCACCCTATACGAATGCAATTTTATCTTCGGAAGATGGCGCCAAACCTTAAAATAATTACTCTTAGAGAAAATAAGTTTTTGTTGATAAGTCCTTGTCAAGAGTCATAAAATGTTAATAGGCCTTCTGGCCAGAAGATGATGTAAATCACCTAAACCATTTGTATACGATAAATTTGCAGGAAAGAAACCCTGGTTTTTGATAAGAATCAAAGACTGCTGACTTTGCATCCCCTATTATCCTCTATGTGTAACTTAGGGTATAAAAGCCCCTGTTAAAAATAAAGCTATGGGCCTTGCTCACCAATGCTTGGTCTCCCCATGTCATTCTTCTCCTTAACTTCTGGCTGAAGTCTCCATCTGGAGCGTGGATATCCTCTGCGACCACTTATTTGCCTGGGCTTCTAAGACCCACTCGAGAAGGTGTCTAAGGTGGGGCACCTTCCGCTATTCGAGAGGGCGCCTGCGGCCTCCGTGGTCAGAGCTAACCTGGTGTCACGGGTTATATTGATTTTCCTCGTAAACCAAGCTACTCAGCCTCTTTTCTCCACTGAATTTTCCTACTGAGCTATCCTCATTCTATTACTCTTTATATCTCTAATTACCATTTGAATAGGTCGCCGATGCCGTCTCCCCTTCGAATACCCTGGATCAGCCAGGGCTGGTCCCTGGCAATAAATAAGGACATTACTTTGTCCCGAGTTTCCCAGACTGTAAGAAGTGGAGCTCATATTTGAACCCCGTTAGGTTTGTTTCACAGCTCAAGCTGACAGTTTGGATTTCCTGGCTTCTGTTTTAGCACTGTTCTCTCTGCTCTCTCATGCTTCCAAAACCTCTACAGAAGTGTTTGTTATTACCCAGGCTTCTTGGCTGTTTTACGCTTCTAAGTCAAAGTTTCCTGTTTTCCCCACAGGGATGCCCTCTGTCCCTCCTTTTCACCTGCCTTGTAGATAATTCACCTTCTGTTTGAAGCTTGCCTCTTCCTTACTTGCTCCTTCCCAGCCCAGAAAGACTGTTTGCTTTGTGCTCTACTGAACCTGCAGCATACCATCGTCTTTGTGTACATTTATCTTCTTATCCTCTCCCTTCACCCTGTTCCTCATCCTATCTACCCTCCACCACACGTCCTGTCTTTAGCTGGACTGCAGGGTCCTTGAGGCAAAGGCGGTATCTCATTTGTTATTATGACTTTAGTGTTTAGTACCATTCTTGATATGAAGCAAATGCTCAAAAAGGACTTGCTGAATGAATGAATAAGCAGAGGCCATCTAACGTGGCAAATGATATGTCACAGCTTCAGAATATTCTTTCTAATATTTATTTTCCTTTCACTTGATATAGAGTCACATTGCTCTTGTTCTGGGAGAAATGTAAGTCTGAGAAAAGTAACCAATTGTATTTGTGGTTTTTCAAAGACTTTGTCTCCCCCTGCCACTGCGTGTGTGTGTGAGAGACACACACACAACTTGAGAGTCGAGTTTTAAAAGTGTAAATACTGCTGGAATTGGCTTATTGCTAAGCTCCTTCATTAGTGTTTAGATTAATATATTTTAAAGTCATTGAAAATGTGGAGAAATTATTTTTTTAAGAATGGGATTTTTCATAAGAAGAAAATATTTTCCGAGCACCTATTCTGTGCTAGGACTTCTTTTACCAACAAATTCATTTATTTTTTAACTCTTTTACCTTCTAGAAAGTAGTGGGAACCTATATTTTAATTAGGTTCTTAGTCAAGCCATCTATATTCAGTATATCTTTTAAATTCCAGGGAAGATATGATCGTTATTCTACCAAAACATATTAAGGAATTAAGGATCTGAGTGAAGAAAAGATAGAACTGAGCCTTCTCCTTAGTCCTGCCTTGATTTCATAGTTCAAGCTCTTTCTGTTATACCATGTGATAATATTACTCATGGAAAACACACCATTTAAGGAGTCTTCATTCTAAAACATATAAGCACTTGATTCTCCATGTAGTCATTTGCATGCTGACAAATTTGTCTTTGCGAAATATCACATTTTCACAGTCACCACCATTTTACATCCTTCTCATGAGAAGGAAATGGTAACCCACTCCAGTATTCTTTCCTGGAGAATCCCATGGGCGGAGGAGCCTGGTGGGCTACAGTCCACAGGGTTGCAAAGAGTCGGACGCGACTGAGTGACTTCATTTCACTTCACTTCACTTCATGTATCACTAATGAATGGGCCTTACCTGGAAATAGCAGAATTGAGAATCCAAGATTCAATCAGGAGAAACAACGTGGAGTCCAAAATGCATGTTTGAAGGGAGCACTGAATAGGACATAACACCGTCAACTACTTTCAAAAGACAGCTTAGGGCCTGGGAGAGAGTGGACATTCAGGAATAAGAACGGGATGAATGCTGATTTTAAGTTCATTTAGACAAATGGTTTCTTACAATTAGAGACCCAGGCAGAGGCATCTGTAGCAGTTTGGACTTAACTAGAGCTAGAATAAGAATATTAGCAACAGCAACCGTGACAGAAAGTGTGTGTTCTAAATATTTGCAAAACATTTTTAGATAACTTCTTACTGGATGTCAACGACAATGCTGTGAAGCAAATACTTATCAGTAGGATATGACAAAATAAAGAAGGGACTATGTGGTGTTGGAATAAGAAAAATAGCAGTATATAATGAAGTATAAATATACCACACAGTTTCATAAATTACAACAGATTTTGGGAAAGCAGCTACTAAGGAGAGTAGTTGTGATTATTAGACAATTATTTGGAACATTTAAAGTACTTGGCAAAATTATTCCTGATCAGCAAAATATTAATAGGTAAAAGTGGCAACTTGTGTTCTAGAGACTGCTGGAATGTGATAGGCTAAGGACAAATGAGGCTCAGACTAAGCTGGGGAAAGATAGCAACAAATACATCCCAGTATACATGCTCTGTTCCTGGCACTGTGGTTAGAGAGCCCAAGTTCTGCTGCTGATGGTACAAGCCCATCAGCAATAAGAAAAGCCAAGAAAGCCAAGGGTGGATATAGAACGCAGTGGTGGAGATGGAGCTGTCCATGTCCTATCCAACTCCATCTTGGGGAAAGATTCAAGAGAGCATTTGGAATGAGTTTGTGGAGTAGACCTAGGAGGATAGTCTTGGGTAAATAAATAAACACTTAAGTTCAGATGATATTAGAGACCATGTCTCTTGTTGTAGTTTCTACCCTGTCAGTCCGTACAAAGAAATTTAAGACTTCCATGTCTACCTGGTCTCATTTGATCTTACTTGCTCTAACTCCAGATTTCTCAACCTCAGCACCTTTGACATGTTAGACCAGATTATTCTCTGCTATGAGGACTGAACTGTGCATTGTAGGATGTTTTAACAGCATTCCTGGCCTCTACCTGTCAATAGCACTCTCCCCAGTTATTACCAAGAGGTTTCCAGATAATGCTAAACATTCCCTGGGAAGCAAAATTGTTCCTGGTTGAGAACCACTGGCCTAACTAGTAGCCTTTGCTACAGATAACAGGCCGTGGGGCTGGGAGTAGATGTGGCTCATTCTGGTTTTGTGGCTTTTTTGGATTCAGAGTTACTGTGACACTGTATCCCTGGGCCTTTCTGACACTGAGGATCATTGAGCCACCCAAAGGGCACTCAGAATATTGAATCACTGTCATCTGGGGTTTATAGATGAAGGGATTCAGTCAGAGAGCTAGAGATCTGTCCGCAAGTCACATGGAGGAACTGAAACTTGAAACCCAATCATAACACTCTACATCACATCCCTTTTTTTCTATAGCAAGTGCTTTTTATCCCAGATTTTGCAGATTCCCCCAACTTTAAGTATTGAGGGAAAGGGGAAATAGGTAGGATCTTGGGTTCTCCTTTGTTTCTACCCATCCCTGCTCTTGGCCACAGCAGCGTGACTATCACCATTCTGTGTTGATAATGGTTTATGTTTTTGCTAAAGTAATAAAAGTTAAAATTCTTTGCATTATCCTTTACACAGAGAGAAGCTCAATGATATTTATGTGTTATTGTTTTCAAGAGTAAAGCAAGCTAAGGCTGCAGGGGTATTAAGATTGCTAACCTGCAAGGTGGAAATTTCATAGGGACTGGGACCCAAAAAGGCCATTTCATTATCCATTCTTGATCTTTTTCCAGAAAAAGTCATCTTGTCTCCCTATTTTACTCTTCCAGGCTATCCTGAGCTATTCTGCCAGAGTTTCCTTCTGGCAGAATCTTGAGAAATTTTACCCCATTCTTGAGGATCTAAATTCTCATCCTGCTAACATCTTGCTTGGCAGTCTTCAAATTCTATATGAATCCAGGAATTTCTAACTTCTCATTTTTCGTAAAATAGGGATCATCTCAAGGTGAGAGAAATACAGCTTGACCACTCACATTTCCCTTATCTCTCTGTCGTGATATCTGAAGGTCTACATTTAGAGACTGAATTTGTTAAATAAAGCGGTTGATTTCTCCAGTTATCATTTTTCTTAAAAGCAGATGAACTTGAAAATTCTGACATATGTATATTTTGTCAGCCAAAGACAAACCATCTATTTCGGGAGGCAATATTGCATACTTGTGAATTGTGTGCTTTGGAAAGTGTGCTTTCTCAGTTCATATTCCAGGTTGCCACTTTTAGCAATATTATCTCAGACAAGTTTTTTTATGAATTTTATAAATTTTTATGAATCTCTTTTCCTCATCTGTAAGTTGGAATGATAACGTTCTCTATATTGGAATTGTTGGAATTAAATGAGATAATGTATGTAAGCTTCTCTGATAGCTCAGTTGGTAAAGAATCCACCTGCAGTGTAGGAGACCCTGGTTTGATTCCTGGGTCGGGAAGATCTGCTGGAAAAGGGATAGGCTCCCACTCCACTCCAGTATTCTTGGGCTTCCCTGGTGGCTCAGCCGGTAAAGAATCCACCTGCAATGTGAGAGACCTGGATTCGATTCCTGGGTTGGGAAAATCCCCTGGAGAAGGCAATGGCTACCCACTTCAGTATTCTGGTCTGGAAAATTCCACGGACTGTATAGTCTGTGAGGTCGCAAAGAGTTGAACACAACTGAGCGACATACTTACTGTACATAAAACGTTTAAAAAGTACTAAATAAATAATAGCTAGTTCCACTGTTATTACTACTTTATTCCTGGGGCCATCCTGCATATATGCTATAAATTAAAGAAATAATTGATAAAAATGATATTGGAGGTTATCTTGACAATTTCACAATCTTCTGAGTTATCAGAAAATAGGGGTTATAATGAATAGATCAATAAAGACATAACTACATCAAGGAAAATGATATTAAACGAACTATAATATATTAAATCACCCCAATAATAAATTCATGCTGTATTAAACTAGTTGAGTCCCTGTATTAGACATTTTAAAACATGGTAACTTTTCTTCCTATTATAAACTCAATCTTAATTGAATTTGTAGGCTTCTAAAGAAATTTCTACTGTCTTTGTTTGATGTTTGCTTCCAGAGAACCGAGGATTTCTGAAAGGGTGAATTTTGCCTTATATATTAAAGAGAATTTTAAGGCAGATGTGTTAATATCACTAGTGAAAAAATGAAAAAGTGAAAAAGTGAAAGTGGACATTATATCAAATATTTGATATTTTAAAAAACCTTTAGAAAAACTAGACAATTAACATATTTGCCTAAATAAGTCCTCTGACTATTTTATCATATTCTTAATCTGGATCTTGGAAAGAAAACAGTGTAGTCAAATCACTATTACTTTTACTAATTGAGTAAATGAGAAAAGTATAATGCAGAGCCTAAATAAATGTTTGCAGATTGAATGTTGAAAGCTTTTGGTTCTTTATTATCGTTATTTTATTATTGTTATTAACTTGCTTGCTCTGGGTCTTTGCTGTGGCATGAAGGCTCTTTGTTGCAGTGCTTAGGCTTCTCTGGCTGTGGGATGTGGGCTCCAGAGCACATGGACTTAGTTGCATTTAGGATCTTAGTTCTAAAGATCCTGGATTGAACCCACATTCCCTGCATTGGAAGGAGGATTCTTAACCACTGAACCACCAGGAAAGTCCCAAATTTGGCTCTTAATTGTTACCATCCCCTCTACCATGCATGTTCTTACTGTCGTTATGACCTTTCTGTTAGCCAATTAAACACCATCATACAACATGAAACCTGTACCAATGGGTAATGTAACCAATGATCTGGCCATTATTCCAAGACAGATTTTACTTTAGGAGCCTAAATTATTAGTAATCACGTCACTGATTTTATTACCTTGTAGCATATATTACATGTTGCATGACAATATTTGATGTAAGAAGCAGAATTTATATAGATCTAGAAAGATCCAGGTATAGATCTACTGGCAGAGACTGGTGTCAAAACTTTCTATGGGACCTGGAAGAATCATACAGTTTTTCCGTTTTTATTCCCTAGGCTTCCCTGATATGTGCAAAGTCAGTGGCATTGGGTCAGAATCGCTTCTGTATCACAAGAGGTCACAAAACAAGCTCTCTATCATTTCAAAAAGATACAAGCAATTCAGATTAAATAGCAATAGATAATCACTTAGTTTATCACAAAATATTGCCATTCCTATATTTTGCTATGAAATGTCTATGTTAATGTTTTCCCATTTTATGTCACTGAGTGCAAGGCTTTATACCATTACCTTAATATTACTGATTTTTTCTTCTTCTTTTCTTGAGCTGTAGTAAAGAGAGTCACATTGTGCTGTCACCATGACTTACCCCTGCCATTTTTGGCTTTTGTGGCCAGAGTGATGACAGGTTATTCCTTGGTGGACATAAAACCCAGTGGGATTAAAGCCGTTCTTATCTCCTGAAATCCTCTTACAAACCATATACCCAGGTATATTAAGTCAAGGAGAACGTCTTCTATTTTCTCCCAAAGATTATTAACAGCAGTATGCTGGGATGATAACAGAAATGGACAGGAGAGCAACTAGACTACCTTGTTTTCTGAAAAATCATTCCATTGCAACCCAATACATTTTCAGATGGTTCCTTTTTCTTTTCTAATTCTAAGAGTATATTCTTGTGTCGAATACTTTCTGAGTTAAAAAAATTGGAAACCTACAAGTAAATGGCTCCATGCTAGTAAACCTCTATCCTTTTTTGTATTTTGGTATACTACTGACGGTTTGGGGCTTCTCTGGTGGTTCAGATGGTAAAGAATCTGCCTGCAATGCAGGAGACCTGAGTTCGATCCCTGGGTCAGAAAGATCCTCTGGGGAAGGGAATGGCTACCCATTCTAATATTCTTGCCTGGAGAATCCCATGGACAGAGGAGCATGGTGGGCTACAGTCCATGGGGTTGCAAAGAGTCACACATGACTAACACTTTCACTGATTGTTTACAATCTATACATTTTGCATATCAATTATGATTAGTTGTCACATCTAGATTTAATTAAACCACTCCTTCTACAAAGGCAGCTCAGTTGTCCAAACTGCAATAATTCTGAATATGTAATAATTTAGATGTGCCTATTATAACCACATAGTTAAAAAGAAAATAACTGCTGGTGAAATTCAAATTTTAAACAGCATTACACATGGTGTACATTTCAACTTCTTATATAAAAGACTTTTTGAAGCTCTCCATATTATGCGGAATGTAGATCCTCTTAGCATTACACTTATCTGTTCATTAAAGACCAGTTGTCTTTTAGGTCCTTCTTGTCTTACTGTCAGTTTCACAGCTTAGTTTGTATTTTTATCTCTATATGAAACTAACACACAACTGCATATTTTTCAATAGACATCAACCTTTCACTAATTCAAAATGCCTATTTCTTTAATTAATCCAAATTAGAGATTATATTTCTCCCAAAACAAAATGTATCCTTACATCAATTAAATGAGAGTTTTTGATGAAATGTTCCCTAAAAGAGAATAAGTAATTGAGATATAATTGTTTGTAAATGAAAAATAAGTGCCACTTTTATGGAGAATGTGAGTTTAATGCAGATGATTTCCATGATTATGATGTGTTTTATGTGGCTTTTTATACAACTATTTTGGAAGCATTCAGAGTACCAGTTGAGGCAAAAGCATCTTAATGTTTGTTTTAGTGTTTGGCAACAAATACTGTCTATAAAATATGTAGTAGTTAATATTAAAAGCTCATTCCAGATTGTAACATAGTTTATTCAGTACATTTAAATGGATCAATTTAAAGCTCCATCTGAATGAGTTCTCATTTAACATTTAGATTTCTTAGGATTTTTGCAGGTGAGCTCTGGTGAAGTCAGGGGGTGTGTATTCTCCCCTGATTGGTGAAGCCTGCAAAGCGAGGACTCTTTATGCACTCACCTAGAGCTCTTTTTTAAGGATCAGCTGGTAGCAAGCACCTTCAGTGTCCATAGGATTTGCTGAGTGAGCAGAACACGAAAAAATTCTCCTTCTGAGCAATCTATGTAGGAGGGAGAAGATGGGGAGAAGATGGGGAGAAATGCCAGGCTTACAAATCTCTCCTTGTCCATTGATTTGCTAGGACAGAACATCTTTCTTTATTGTGGCAGTGTTTTCTCCAGATTGCCTTTTCTTAGCATGTGATTCCTTGCTTCCCTTCCCCATTTCCCCTCTCCCTCATGCCCCCTCACTTCCATTAATGATAAGGTTCTTTTAAAAGCCAGTAGTACAATTCTTTTTCATGTTGCATCACAGGCTTGAAGAAATAAAATCTAGAATGCTTTAGGAAAGACACAGCTATGTCCTACTGGTGCAAGGGGTCTGTGCCTGGGGAGACAAATCCTGGCTTTTCATTTTGGTCAAATCTACACTTCAGCAAGTTATTCAAAGATTCTAGGATGCAGTTTCCTCATCTCTAAGTTAAAGAATTAGAAACCACATAAGGAAGTACCTGGTATATATTGAATTTGATAGAAGATAACTTCAACCTTTAGCTATAAGAATGGAAACGGGGAAAGAAAGAAGAGGAAGGAAGGATGGAGGGAGATGAGAGCCATGTGGAGGCTGGTGGATGATGAGGATGTAATGAGACCTGGACTTAGTAAGACATGGTGGGCCCCCCTGTAAATGAAAAGGGAGAAACACTGTGATATTCATCCAAATTTATCACTTGAGAAATAACTGGAACAGACTGTGCTGGTGTCAGGAAGAGACTGGAGCACGGTGATCAAAGCAAACACATGTGGAGCTTTATTAGAATAGAACATTATCCTGCACTGCAAGGCAATTTTCCTCTTTTAAAAATTCTTTTTCATTATAGAATAAATTTATATTTGCAGATAAATTGTAGAGACAGTACTGAGAGTGTTCATGTACCCCAACCCAGTTTCCCTTCTTGTTAACATTTTGCATCACTGTGACCCATTCATCAGAACTAAGGAGCCAATGTCAGTATGTTCTTGTTAGCTAAATTCCATACTTTATTCTGTTTCATTAGTTTTTCCTTAATGTCCTTTCTTCTGTCCCAGAATATTATTCATCATACTGCATAGCACTTAGTCATATGTCTTTTCTTCCAGTCTGTGACAGTTTTTCAAACCCTCCTTGTTTTTGATGACTTAGACAGTTTTGGGGAGGCTCTCGTTTTGAAGAATGTCCCTTAAGTTGGGTTTGTCTGATGTTTTTCTCTTAGTTACACTGGGGTTATGGTTTCGGGGAAGGAAATCTCCAGAATGATTTGCTATTCAGTTCTTATTATACCAAGGGTATGTGCTAGCAACATAACTTCTCATTGATGAAGGCAAGTTTGATGACGGCAAGTTTGATGACCTGGCTAAGGGAGTGCGTTAGACTGCTTCATTGTGAACATGCATTCTCCTGCTTCTTCTGACTTTGCTCTTGGCAGCAAGTTACACACAGCCTTCACTTAAGAGACGGGTAGTTCGGCTCCATCTCCTTGAGGGGGAAGTATCTACATAAATTATTTAAAATTATTTTTTTAAATTTACTTATGTATTTATTTTTGGCTGCAGGGTCAGTACTTGTGGCACACAGGCTGAATTATCCTGTGGCATGTGGGATCTTACAGGACCAGGGTTGAAACCTGCGTCCCCGGCATTGGCAGACCGACTAACCACTGGATCTAACCACTGGACCTGACCACTGAGCCACCAAAGAAATTCCTGAAATTCTTTTATTCAGAGATTTATCTCTCTTTCCTTGTTTACTTATTATTCATTTATTTTATATTTTTGAACACATGGATATTTATTTTATATTTGGATTATAATCCAACAGTCCATGGAGTCTCAAAGAGTCAGACACAACTGAGTGACTAACACTTATAATCCAACACATTTTATTGCTAAGATTGCTTTAGCTTTGGTCACTGGGAGCACAAGTTTGCTCCTGTGTCCTTTTGACACGCCCTCATCGCTTTGGCTTCTTGATTGTTTCCTTATGTTCTGATGCTCTGTTTCAAGCTAGCCAATTCTCCAAGGCCCCCTGGTTTCTCTTATTGGAGAACAGCAGAAGAAACCAAGATCTGGGTGCTGAGTGTGTTCATGATGACTGAGATGTTGTTGCTTCTAAGGCTCTCTCAGCAGACAGAGCTAGAAAATATATGTGGCATGCTGACTCATGCATCTATGTGTGAGCTCAGTCATTCAGTTGCGTCCAACTCTTGCAACCCCATGGACTGTAGTCCACCAGGCTCCTCTAGCCATGGAATTTTCCAGGCAAGATTACTGGAGCAGGTTGCCATTTCCTTCTACAGGGGGATCTTCCTGGCCCAGGGATTGAACCTGCATCTCCTGTATTGGCAGGCAGATTCTTTACTACTGCACCACCTGGGAAACCCCCATGCATGTACCACATCTATAATTATTTCTGTGTCTCTCTATATGTATCTTTATTTAATATTGAGATGTGAACTCATACAGATATTTCCACCTCTAATACCGTACCATGTGTATCATTCTAGAACCCTTTGTTTATCTGTAATTTTTCACTCCAACAGTGAGAAATCTGACTTCCATCACTGGTCATTTGTGTACCTACTTTTTTTCCCTGGGTTTACATGTATATAAGCTACATGTAAATAAGCTAGGTTTACATGTATATGTAAACCTTATTTAACTTATATACAGAGTACATCATGAGTAATATTGGACCGGATGAAGCACAAGTTGGAATCAAGATGGCTGGGAGAAATATCAATAACCTTAGATATGCAGATGACACCACCCTTATGGCAGAAACTGAAGAAGAACTAAAGAGCTTCTTGATGAAAATGAAAGAAGAGAGTGAAAAAGTTGGCTTAAAGCTCAACATTCAGAAAACTAAGATCATGGCATCTGGCTCCATCACTTCATGGGAAATAGTTGGGGGAAACAGTGGGAACAGTGGCTGACTTTTTTGGGGGGGCTCCGAAATCACTGCAGATGGTGGCTTCAGCCATGAAATTAAAAGACATTTGCTCCTTGGAAGAAAAGTTATGACCAACCTAGACAGCATATTAAAAACCAGAGACATTACTTTGCCAACAAATGTCCGTCTAGTCAAAGCTATGCTTTTTCAGTAGTCATGTATGGATGTGAGAGTTGGGCTGTAAAGAAAGCTGAGTGCCAAAGAATTGATTCTTTTGAACTGTGAGAGTCCCTTGGACAGCAAGGAGATCCAACCAGTCCATCCTAAAGGAAATCAATCCTGAATATTCATTGGAAGGACTGATGCTGAAGCTGGAACTCCAATACTTTGGCCACCTGATGCTAAGAACTGACTCATTTGAAAAGACTCTGATGCTGGGAAAGATTGAAGGCAGGAAGAGAAGGGGACGACAGAGGATGAGATGGTTGGATGGCATCACCAACTCAATGGCCATGAGTTTGAGCAAGCTCTGGGAGTTGGTGATGGACAGGGAAGCCACTGAATACTTTCCAGTAACTTACAAAGTTACTTATGTGGATGCCTTTTTAACCCACACTTTTCAGTGAGGTTACATTGTATTCACTTTTTTATAATAGAGTTAGATTATTTTGTCAAAGTATACATTCCATCCTGGGATCCCCTAGATCAGATCAGTCGCTCAGTCATGTCCGACTCTTTGTGACCCCATGAATTGCAGCACGCCAGGCCTCCCTGTCCATCACCAACTCCCAGAGTTCACTGAGACTCACATCCATCGAGTTGTGATGCCATCCAGCCATCTCATCCTCTGTCATCCCCTTCTCCTCTTGCCCCCAATCCCTCCCAGCATCAGAGGATCCCCTAACCTACTAGTAATTTTTAAAATTTGCCTACATTAACTCTGTTCTGTAAAGTTCTGTCAGTTTTGACAAATTCACAGCATCATGTACCTGCCACTACAGTCCCATGCAAAATATTTTTACCACCTTTAAAAATCTTCTTTTATTCACCTGGTCAATGGTCTTTCTCTCTAATCACTTGCAATCTCTGATAATTTTTGCCTCTACATTTTTCCTTTTCCAGAATGTCATAGTAAGGACTTACAGAGTACGTAGCCTTCTCAAATAGGCTTCTTCCATTTAGTAAGATGCACTTAAAATTTATCCATATTATATATAGCATGGACTAATAGCTCATTCCATTTTCTATCTGTGGAAATATAGTTCTGTATTTATCCATTTATCTTTTGGAAGACATCTTGGTTGCTTCTAGTTTTTCATGATTTTTTGAGGAAAAAGGCTACCATGAGCATTCACGTGAAGATTTTTCTGTGGACATAAATTCAAGTAAGTTTTCTGAATACCTGTGAGTGAAACTGGTAGGGCATATGGTAAGTCAGTATTTGGCTTTTTAAGAAACTGAAAAACTGTCTTGCAAAATGTCTATACTATTTTACATCCTAACTAGTAAGGAATGAGAATGTTTTACCAGCAATGTTGATATTGTTAGTTTTTTGGATTCTAACCATTCTAACAAGCATGGGATGACATATTGGTGCTTTATGTGCAACTCCCTAATGAAAAATGACATTGAGCACCTTTTCATATGCACACATGTAAGTTGCTTAAGTCACGTCTGACTCTGCTACCCCATGAACTGTAGACTGCCAGGCTCCTCTGTCCATGGGATTCTCCAGGCAAGAGTATTGGAGTGGGTTGCCATGCCCTCCTTCAACCTTTTCATATACTTATTTGTTATCTGTATATCTTCTCTGGTGAAGTGTTTGTTCAGTTCTTTTGCCCATTTTTAATTGAGTTGTTTGTTTTCTTGTTGAGATTTAATTACTTTTTTGCATACTTTGAATGTAAGTCCTTTATTATATACATAGTTTACAAATATTTACTCACAATCTTTGACTTTTCCTTCTCTTACCTGTGTTCTTCTCAGAGCAAAAGTATTTTTTTGAAATTAAAAAAATTTTTTTGTATCCCCTTTTTATCCACAGCTAGATCTACTACTATATGGAACTGCTCACAGTAATTTTAGACTACATTATATAAGTTTCTGTTGCTCTGCATACCTGGATATTATATCCAAAAGGACTGCTGTATATGGAGTGGTTTAAATTGTAATCTTGGTTTTCCCAGTTCTGCATGCAGTTATAGCTGTGTCTGTCAAAGCTTCTAAACAAGGCCTCTGGAATCATTGAGAAACCAGGGGAGAGGATCTGGGACTGGAGAAAATGTATCACATTCTCCATTGGGCACAGCAGCCATGGGTAGTGCACTCAGGGAGCTTGGTTCAAATTCTGCTCTTCGTATTTTCTGGTTGTGTGAAATTGTTGAATTTAACTTTTCTGAAATTTGGATTACTCACCTATGAAATTTAGACAATATTATCCACTTGTCTTAAGGTGCTATTGGAAGAAAATATGTATAGTACTTAACACAGGGCCTTGCACAGAGTAAGCACTCAGTACGTATTAGTTCTCACTTTTTATTTTTCCTCTGCTTTGTTTCATATATATATTTTTTCAGCCTCTCCTGATTTGCCCTAGTGGAACTCCTTACTCTATTACTAATTTTCATCCACCATTTTTATTACAACTCAGAATAGGCAACTTTGAGGAGCTTTTCTATTCCTTTATACTGCAAATGGCTCATCTTTTTGAGGAGATTTTCTTGTTTCCAGCAAATGGCTGCTCTTGGTCTTCCTAATATCTATATCATGATTCTTGAACAGGTCAGGGGAGTATTTGTTTAAAAAAAAAAAAAAAATCTTCAAGCTCTCCTTTCTCCAACACTCATTTCTAATCTATTATCAAGCTCTGTCAGTTCAACTATATAAAGATTTTCTTCTCTGTTGTTTTCTATTCTGTGATTGGATAGGAAGACTTGACATTAAGTTGATAATTTGATCAAGATTAACCCATAATGGCACCCCACTCCAGTACTCTTGCCTGGAAAATCCCATGGATGGAGGAGCCTGGTAGGCTGCAGTCCACGGGGTCGCGAAGAGTCAGACACGACTGAGCAACGTCACTTTCACTTTTCACTTTCCTGCATTGGAGAAGGAAATGGCAACCCACTCCAGTGTTCTTGCCTGGAGAATCCCAGGGATGGGGGAGCCTGGTGGCTGCCGTCTATGGGGTCACACAGAGTCGGACACGACTGAAGTGACTTAGCAGCAGTAGCAGCAGCAACCCATAACTTTGTAATCTTAATAAAGATCCAACTATGAATTCTTATGGACCAAACAAGCTTTTCTTAAAATTTATTTGGGGGAGATTGTATTTGAGGTTAGTTAAGAAATATATCAAAGAATATTTATAGAATATTTTTAGATATTTATAGAATATAAACTATTTATAGAATATTTTTAGAATATAAATTAGGGTTAGGGTTAGAATATTTTATATTCTATAATAAAGAGTCTAATATTGGCTACATGTATTTTGTCAATAGAAAATAATAGTACACAAATATGGGTCATTCATTCATATTTATATGTGCATTTTTGTGTATGTATGTGTATGTTTATATATATACATATGTATACACAGTATTATAAACATATATAAGTATGTATATTTATTATATATATCTATGTGCTTAGTCACTCAGTCATGTCTGACTGTTTGTGACCCCATGGACTGTAGCCTGCCAGGCTTCTCTGTCATGGGGATTCTTCAGGCAAGAACACTGGAGTGAGTTGCCATGCCCTCTTCCAGGGGATCTTCCCAACCCAGGGGTTGAACCCAGGTCTCAGGCATTGCAGGTGGATTCATTACCATCTGAGCCACCAGGGAAGCCTTATATATCTATATCTATATCTATATCTATATCTATCTATCTACTCATATACACATAGTTTTTCAAGTTATCAGGGAGAGTTTGGACCATACTGAAAGGTTTATACTGCATGATAATTATGAGCACTGGTCCCAGAAACAGACCATCCGGTTTGCCTGGTTTGAGTCCTCGCTCTGTCATTTCCCAGCTGTGTGACCTTAGGCTTTAACTTTTTGGGATATTACCTCAGTTTCCTTCTGTGCTAAATGGAAAAAATCTAGTACCTATATCAAAATGTGGTTGTTAAGGTTAAATAAGTTAATGTAGGTTACAAGCTTAGAATAGGCCTTGGCCTTGATCACCTATAGATAGGAACCACTTTTTGGCCAACCCAATACAAAACATAGATTTAAAACTATTGTCTACTTAATTTTTGAAAACTAACACTGTAGCCACTAGTTTATTTCTTGAGATATCAAAAAGTTTAAAATAAAGAGAAAAATTTAAGCTTTATTATGAAAACAGCGGTGAAAGACTCTTTAAAGGGTTATCTTTGTTAACATATCCACAACAAGGATCACAAACTTATTTGCATGGAGGTCCAGTAGGTAATCACTGAAGTAGCCCAGGTGGAGAATACATAAAAATGGAGGCATCACACCCCATATTAAAAAGACAACTGTTTTCCAACTCCATCTGATTACTCATGCAGAATACACTTTTCAAGAGAATCTGAAAATTTTTATTTCTTAATGTTGACAACTAATTCAATTTTTAAAATATTGTGAGGGACAAAGTATGTCTATGGCTAGTAGCTGGTTCAAACTGTTTGCTTGCCACCGAGACCTAGAATCTTTAGGTTACACTAACCTTTATTCCAGCTTGCATATCCTTCTTATACCTTTTAAAGTGCTACCTAGATAGTACAGCTTAATACTTGTTTTTTGTTGACTCAATTTGATTTTCCTCCTGAGTTTTTTGATTCAAATTAGTCCTTTGAATCATTAATAAACCTCCATTGTAAAGCTGTTTATGTTAAATGTAGGGTGCTATTAGGGATTCTATATAAATCCCTCTAATTGTAACAATCAGATTGTTAAAGCATTCCATCAAGTTGTTTTTCTCATGATATAGATGAGAAAACTAGAAGGCTCAATTACTTTTCTAAGATCAAAGGCTTGCTGCCAGTGTAGGCTTGACAGCATTTTGTCTGGGTCTGCCCTTTCAAATGGGCTAGAGTTCAAAATAGGTAATGAAATGTTCAAATCTCTCCAGGGCATAACATTGTCCAGGCATCAGCTAACTGGAGTTGCTGATCACATATTGTCCATCTGGAGAAACTTTTTCTACAGTCATTCTACTGGATGATTTTGTCAGGATTATGGGTTAGCGTGCAGAAAACATAGGTTAAAAGAAGTCTGCTCCTTACAATGGATAGCTTTCCAAATGTTCATTTGTAAATCAGTTATTTGGAACTCAGAATCCATTTCCTTGCACAAACAGTTACAAATGCAGTTATGTTTCCCTTGAGGCTTGTCCACAAAAGGCTATTTAGCCTTAATGTATCTGAAATAGTGTACATTTGCCATGAAAATGTTTAGAAAATAGAACTCTTGTAATTCTAGCAATTAAATAACAAAGAAAACTGTAAACTTCAATGAGAACTTTAAAATATAGTCTGAATACTGATGGAGGATTTATCCAGAGGAAAATATAGAACTTGGAAAATAATTTTGTTAGGATTTAGGGGGAGTCATTTCTGGACACTACTGAAGCACTTGAAAAACTAATGGAATTATGTGTTTGAAATAGCTGATTTCATTTCATGACCTCTAGGTTTTTGAACACTAATCTTCCCATGATTAAGTGGTATTTCTAGTGTCCATTTTAGTTGACATAAATGACATGAAAGATAATAAAAAAGGAGGAGATAAATGGAGGTGTACTTTTTAATAATGCAGAAGTTGAGAGATACAGCAAGGGAAAGAAACTTATAAACCATGTCTGTGTTTCCATAACCATGGAAGTGGTGAGCATAGCTATAAACTACTGGCAGTGGAAAGAGAGACTCCTTTGACTTCTCATGAGAGAATGCTAAAGTTTGCTGCTGGCAGAGACCTTTCTCTGAGAAACTCCTGAGACTGTTAGTGTTTGATTCCATCATCTCAAGGTATCTTGGTCATAAGCCATAAGAAATATAGCAATGATACAGAGTTGAAATCAAGAGTACAAAACACTGTTCAAATGCACTAAATATTTAGGATCCTGAATATTTATTAAACAAGGGAGGGCCTCAACCTCAGTTAGAAATCAACTCAGTATTTGAGTGCTTAGATTTTATCTTCTAATTGTTTAACTTTTGTCCAGGAGTGTGAAAGGTATAAAGTGAAAGTGAAGTCGCTCAGTCATGTCTGACTCTTTGTGACCTCGTGGACTGTAGCCCACCAGGCTCCTCCATCCATGGGATTCTCCAGGCAAGAGTACTGGAGTGGGGTGCCATTTCCTCTCCAGAGGATCTTCCCCACCCAGGGATCAAACCCAGGTCTCCTATATTGCAGGCAGACGCTTTACCGTCTGAGCCACTAGGGAATTTCCCTTTTTTTGTTCTTGCTAGAGTAAAGCAGGGTTCTTCCCTTGACCCTCCCTTCAATATGTCTGCCAAGGTTAATTGGCCAGTCAAGACTGAATTGCTCCAACCACTCTAACTAACAACATAGAAACGTGCAAAGCATTGTCCAGTTGTGGCAGTGAGGGCAGAATGTCCTCAGTGAGCCTACGCTAGGGAATTCTGAACCTAACTTTAAATTCTTGTCTTATGGACTCTGTGGGAGAAGGAGAGGGAGGGAAGATTTGGGAGAATGGCATTGAAACATGTAAAATATCATGTATGAAACGAGATGCCAGTCCAGGTTCGATGCACGATATTGGATGCTTGGGGCTAGTGCACTGGGACGACCCAGAGGGATGGTATGGGGAGGGAGGAGGGAGGAGGGTTCAGGATGGGGAACACATGTATACCTGTGGCGGATTCATTATGATATTTGGCAAAACTAATACAATTATGTAAAGTTTAAAAATAAAATAAAATTAAAAAAAAATTCTTCATCTTCTCTTATTCCTCCTCCCTGCCCCCTACCCCTCCCTGCTTCTTGTGCTTTAAAAAATGACTTGAATTTGAGATTCTGGTGTTCATTAGGACTTCTTATTACAAATTTTACTAATGATAAAATGAATCAATAGTCTTTTGCCTCTGAGAATTACCACATACCCCAAGTGAAAGATTATGTTCTTTTCAAAAAGTGAAATAAAAATCCATTTTTATTCATTTCTCATTTAAAGTTGCAGTTCAAATCACCTTTAAACCAGCAAGAATAGTTAAAATATAGTTTTGAAGAGAAATGTTTTTACTCAAGTGGTTATTTTTTAAAAGTTCAAGATAAAGTTGGAAATAAAGTACTTTTTAAAGTCCTATATTATTCTGTTTGTATATAAATGTATATATTTACTTTGTATTTGACAATTAAAATCAACTGAACTAAAAAGTGTCAAGATTAGAGTTCTAGCAAAAATAGAAGAAATTACAACATATTTGGAAAACATACAAATTTGTCTCAGTCACAATTTGGTTGAGATTCCCAATTATCTTGGTCTAAAGAACCCTAATCTTGCCAGTTTTTAGTTCAGTTGATTTTAATTGCCAGATACAAAGTAAGTATATTTATTTACATACAGACAGAACAATATAGGGCTTTAAAAAATTATCACATAATGCTTCTGGGACCTGAGAATGCTAATTCTTCACTAAGTTTCATGGCTATAGAGATATTTCTTTGGGTGGTGAGAAATGAGAACGAGTATGTTGAAAAGAACTACAATTCCATCTTCACCATGATTCTTTGTTAATTTATTACACATTTGGTTATTCAGTATATGTTGGAGAAGGGAATGGCAACCCACTCCAGTATTCTTGCCTGGAGAATTCCATGCACAGAAGAGCCTGGTAGGTTAAGTCCCTGGGGTCGCAAGGAGCTGGAGATGACTGAGAGACCACCTCTATGTGTTCTAGAACCTTAGCAAAAGCTAGCTATGTTAATATGTGTATTATCCTTTTTCCCGAGCTCTTTAAATGAGGGAAACGTGTTATACTTCTCACACTTTTCTTCTCTATTGATAGAAGTTGGGATCTCTTACAAAAAAGAGGAGTATAAAATGTTTCATACCATTTTCACTTATATACACTGTTCTACTTGCTAATTGCCTTACCCTTTCAAGTTTTATCTCACCATAGAATTTAAGCACGTAGTTGGTTGGGATTTTGCTTTACTGTAATGGTAAACAGTTTGAGTCTTTTCTCACTGTTTAGCACTTTGTAGGAACTGAGTAGTTACTCAATAAATATTTAATAGTTAGCAATTAGTCAAATATGGGAGGGGGATAAGAGAAGGAGAAAGACAACAATATCTTCTGGATTAACTTAAAGCCTCTGAAATCTATACCATTATTTAAAAGCCTAATTATATGTTCTTTGCAGCACATATCATGTTCTTAAGATTTGATATGCTTCCACAGTACTATTAGTTGATGAATAGAAATAAGAATATGATACTGGCAATAAAAGCTATTCTATGGTTATCGTCTTCCCTCCTGGTTAGTGAGAAAATGCTATCAAATCAAAATGGGAAGTAGTTTAAATTTGAGAGATTTGGATCATTTTCCTGGCAAAGTCAAGAGACCATTTGTTTCCTCTAGGCAGTCTAAAAGGTGTTGAAGAATTAGAACAGAGGAAATTCCAACATTGCTGTGCTGTAACATAGATAATCAGAGAGCTAGGAACAAAATTGAACCAACCACCTCCTCAGTATTTCTACCTAACTTCACATCTACAACCTTTTTGTTAGTTCAATTTCAAGAACCAAAAGAAGTAAGGAAAATGAGACATTTTCTTGAGGATAAACAGTATTATTGTTTTAAATTTAGTAGTTAATGAATGTGATATGGATAGATATAAATGAAAAAAAATAGAATGTCAAAAATGATAAGAAAAAAATGATACAGGTTTTAACTCTAAGAATTAGAGATACATTTCTTATCAATTTCAGTACCTTATATATCTCTTATTGTCTGTTTAAATGTTCCCATGCAAAACCTATTTATTACCAGACCCATTAGAAAAGATTGAGCAGAGATCAACAGGCATATTTTAAGGCCCAGAAAGATTAGAAATTGGAGGTTCAGACAAAGAGGTAAAGTACTGGGGATCAATTAGTGGAGAGCAGAACTATACAAGAAGACAGGGATGCTGTTAGACTAAGATCACAAAGGGTGATTTGTACTACAGATCACGATGAGTAGGATCTGCAACTTGTCAGAGCAGTAACAGAACTGTGGAAAGGAACAAAGCCAGATACTTGTAAAAGTAGTAAGTCAGAATTCATTCAGTCCTAATATTGTGATAGAGGAGAGATTTCAGTGTAACCTGAGTTCAATGCCAAAAAAAACAAAAGGTAAGACTTTGAAACGCTGGGTATGTTAGGCAGAATGCAATGGAGGGTGTTCAGAAGGAATTTGATCTTTATGACGAAGCCATCTAGGTTTGTTAATTGGCCCTTATCCAGAGGAAAAACAAACTTCCTGTATCTGTATGATAGGAGATGGTGGTACATGTTGGAGTGTTGAGGACTGGATAAGATAATTGGTGTGAGAAAGGCAGAAATGTAGTGAAAATATGTAGAGTTGTTTATAACAGTGAAAAACTGTGAACCCCCAGATACCGAGCATTAGTGGACTTGTTACATACAACATATTACTCTATTCAGTAGACCCAATACAGTCTTAAATTGATGGTAGCTGTATTATTTTTTAAAAAGGAAAGGTGCTATAAATTATTTCATTGTTCAATGAAATAATCAGTTTTAAAATTAATGTGACACTGAAATTTAGTTGTTAAAATATACATATATATTATGGACACAGAGACACATGAATATATACATACACATTCAAATGAGTACTCATACATATATTCATTTGCCTAGGTAAAAGTCTGAGGATGATTTGTGATTTTGTGTGAATTTCACTATTTTATAATTATTTTTTGTCTAAAAATCTATGCTAATGGTATAGTGACCAAAATAAAAAGAATGAGGAGCATAAAATCACAATTCCCTTTTCTCACCCACTATGGCAACAAAACCTTGGGTGACCACACTGGCCTCTCAGCTGGTTTAGGGCCAGATCAACCCTTTATCTAATTGTGATAACTGGAGAAACTAATAGTGCTTGAAGCTAGAAGCATGGGAACAAGCTTTGGTTGGCCCTTGCTCACTGCAGAGTCTTGCTTGGAGAACCAAGTGAACAGAAGACTCTAGGCTACATTGGAAGAACTCGTCACTGGGCACCCAACCCTCAGATAGAAGGGTAATCGATTAAAGTTCAATTTAAACAAAGAGAGGGAAAAGGGGGTGCATAACCAGTCTGACTTCTGACTTGGAATGAGAATGAGTCCTCCAAGACGAGGTTCACCCTAAGATGAGGGAAAGACCAAAGGTAAATACTGTGTTTTGCTTCGGGATACAACAATGGTGTTGGTATGGAAGAGAAAAAAACAGTCCAATTGCCCATGTAGTTTTCCCCTCCACTTAGAAGGCATCTCCTTGGTATCTGACAGGGAGAGCAGGAACTCAGGACCTCTCTGAGAGTCTTGGTAGGGGCTGTGTCTCAGAAGGGCCGCAGACCCTAAGGGATGTCTCATCCACACTAGGCCTTTTGAGCGTTAGCAGAAAGAGTGGTTGCCTGGAGGACTTGCCACGGACGGTGCAGGACTTCTGTTTTTTTTGTATTTGTTTCTTTTTTTGTTTGTTTTTAATACAGAAGAATTTACTTCATAGTTAGCAGCAAAATACCACGTTCCAAATGCATTTATTTTGTATACTAAATGGCAACCCACTCCAGTATTCTTGCCTGGAGAATCCCATGGACAGAGGAACCTGGTAGGCTACAGTCCACAGGGTTGCAAAGAGTTGGACACGACTGAGCGACTTCACTTCACTTCACAATCCAAATCTAATTTATTTTTTAAAATCTTAAGTTCTTTTAATTTTTTTTAAAATTTAATTTAATTTAGTTTTTAACTTTACAATATTGTATTGGTTTTGCCATATATCAAAATGAATCCGCCACAGGTATACATGTGTTCCCCATCCTGAACCCTCCTCCCTCCTCCCTCCCCATACCATCCCTCTGGGTTGTCCCAGTGCACCAGCCCCAAGCATCCAATATCGTGCATCGAACCTGGACTGGCGACTCGTTTCATATATGATATTATATATGTTTCAATGCCATTCTCCCAAATCATCCCACCCTCTCCCTCTCCCACAGAGTCCAAAAGACTCTTCTATACATCAGTGTCTCTTTTGCTGTCTCGTATACAGGGTTATTGTTACCATCTTTCTAAATTCCAATATATGCGTTAGTATACTGTATTGGTGTTTTTCTTTCTGGCTTACTTCACTCTATATAATAGGCTCCAGTTTAATCCACCTCATTAGAACTGACTCAAATGCATTCTTTTTAATGGCTGAGTAATACTCCATTGTGTATATGTACCACAGCTTTCTTATCCATTCACCTGCTGATGGACATCTAGGTTACTTCCATGTCCTGGCTATTATAAACAGTGCTGCGATGAACATTGGGGTACACGTGTCTCTTTCCCTTCTGGTTTCCTCAGTGTGTATGCCCAGCAGTGGGATTGCTGGGTCATAAGGCAGTTCTATTCCCAGTTTTTTTAAGGAATCTCCACACTGTTCTCCATAGTGGCTGTACTAGTTTGCATTCCCACCAAGAGTATAAGAGGGGTTCTTTTAAAATCTTAAGTTCTAAAGAGAAGACAGACTCTAGGTGGAGAGAAAAGTAAGCTTTGCTATTTTCATATTTATACTTCTGAAATTTGTGTTTTGGGGTTATTTATTTTTTCTTAACTTTTACTGTTGTATTGAGATATTGCTGATCAACAATGTTGTGATAGTTTCAGGTGAACAGTGAAGGGACTCAGTCATATAGATACATGTATCCATTCTCCCCCAAACTCTCCTCCTATCTGGGCTGCCACATAACACTGAGCAGAGTTCCATGTGCTGTACAGTAGGTCCTTGTTGGTTATCCATTTAAAGATAGCAGTGTGTACATATTCATTCCAAATTCCCTAACTATCCCTCTCCATCATTGTTCTCCCTGGCTGTTTTGTCTCAAAGATGCCTTGTCAGCTTAAAAAGTCTCAATTTGATAGGGGGAGAAAGGAGTCTGCAACATTCAAGATGAGCATCCCCAGGGACACAGATAGTGCCAGAGTCCAGGCTAATTGGGGTGGTGGTTGCATTCAAGACTTTCTGTGATGTGGATTCTTGATCTTTGCAGTAGTTAAAAGAAACAAGGTTAAATAAATAAAGTCAGCCATACAACACAATTCAGCCACTGGCATGCCTACTTATTTTTCTTTTCTTTCTATGACACTGTCAGTTTTTGAAGGAATATTTTTCCGTTGCATTCTTCAGGCCTGGCACAAAGGTGTTTAATAAATAGCTATTGAAAGAATCAATGAGGACAATGTATGATATTTACTGATATCTTACATGTATAAATCAGGCCTCATATTAGTGGTTCGTGGCAGCATTATTTATGCTCAGTTGTTATTGCCATTCACATTCAAAAGAAACAAGTTTGATTTTCCTGCAAATGTACTCTTCAATCTTGGAATTTTTGTTTATCCAGCCTGGTTCTAGCTCTGTCTCTCACTCTATCTCTCTGTCTCTTACTTTGTCTCCCAAGTCGTATGGATTGGAATCATCTTGGAAGATGGTTAAAAATGCAAAATCCACGGCTCTATCATAATTTGTGAATCTAGGATCTGAGTAACTGTATTTTTAATGCCTTTGCAGATGATTTTGATGGATCCTAAAACTTGAGAAACATTGCTAATATGTTTAATTATATTCAAATCATAGTTTTGTATGAAAATGTTATCATCTAGTAACTTTAAAAAAATGCATTGGAGTATAGTTACTTTGCAATATTGTGTTAGTTTCTGCTGAACAGCACAGTGAATCAGCCATATGTGTACATATGTTCTTACTGTTTAGTCACTGAGTTGTACCCGACTCTGACTCCATGGACTGTACCCCAACAAGATCCTCTGTCCATGGGATCTCCCAGGCAAGAATACTGGAATGGGTTGCCATTTCCTTCTCCAAGAGATCTTCCTGATTCAGGGATTGAGTCTGTGTTTCCTACATTGGCAGGCAGCTTCTTTAACACTGAGCCACCAGGGAAGCCCATGTATGCATATATCCCCTCTTTTTTGTATTTCCTTCACATTTAGGTCATCACAGAGCAATGAGTAGAGTTCCATGTTGTTATATAGCAGGTTATCATTCAGTTCAGTTCAGTTCAATCGCTCAGTCATGTCCGACTCTTTGCAACCCCATGAATTGCAGCACTCCAGGCCTCCCTGTCCATCACCAACTCCCGGAGTTCACTCAGACTCACGTCCATCGAGTCAATGATGCCATCCAGCCATCTTATCCTCTGTCATCCCCTTCTCCTCCTGCCCCCAATCCCTCCCAGCATCAGAATCTTTTCCAATGAGTCAACTCTTCTCATGAGGTGGCCAAAGTACTGGAGTTTCAGCTTTAGCATCAATCCTTCCAAAGAAATCCCAGGGCTGATCTTCAGAATGGACTGGTTGGACCTCCTTGCAGTCCAAGAGACTCTCAAGAGTCTTCTCCAACACCACAGTTCAAAAGCATCAATTCTTCGGCACTCAGCCTTCTTCACAGTCCAACTCTCACTATTTTATACATAGTAGTGTGTGTGTGTATATACATATATATATATCAATCCTAATCTCCCAATCCATCCCACCTCCTATTTTCCCCTGGGTGTCCATATGTTTGTTCTCTATATCTATATATCTACTTCGACTTTGCAAATAGGTTTATCTGTAAAATTTTTCTAGATTCTATATATATGAGTTAATAAATTTTTGCTTTTCTGGCTTACTTCACTCTGTATGACAGTCTCTAGATCCATCCATGTCTCTGCAAATTGCACAGTTTTGTTCCTTTTTAGGGCTGAGTAATATTCATTGTATATATGTACCACATCTTCTTTATCTATTCCTCTGTTGATGAACATTTAGGTTGCTTCCATGTCCTGGCTGTTGTAAGTAGTCCTAAAATGACTGAACACGGAGGTGTATGTATCTTTTGGAATTATGATTTTCTCTGGGAACTTTATAAAACCAATTTTTATTCCTGAAGATTGCAAAATAAAATAAAGAAGTGAAGTGTGAGGGTGATGGGGTGGTGGATCAATAGGAACTCTGTTTCTTGTCAGGGTAACTTGATAGTGACTATATGTTGGAGTGTATTGATTTTGTTCAAAGAAGTTTTCCTGTTCTTCAGAGTGTTCAGTGAATTTTTTTTTTTTGGCAGACTTCTTTAAGTGTGCTGTTCCAGAAACCTTCAGAGTCATTTAGAAGGGCCAGGGGTCTTTCTATGCATGGGAAATCTTAGGAACTTAAAATCTTTTGGGTGGAAGTAGTTTTCAGTGTACTATTTGCTCCTCCGATATAGTACCACTAAGCACAGGAATGTACTATTTCTGCTTATTGTTTTGAAGCTAAAATATTCTCAGATTCTTGATGTACTTAGTAATCAAGGATTTCATTTTATAATATGTATTTAATAAATCTCTATTCACTTATTAGTCTTAAGTACAGAATGCTAAAGAAAGGATATCTGCAATCACAGAAGCTATTAGGATAATTTACTTTTAATTAACTGGGTATTGTTATAAAGAATATGATATGATAGCAGTCTCTTCAAGCACAAGCAGGCAGGAGAGAGTGCACAGTGGATGAAAGTTGTTGGCAGAACCACCTTTTAATACATTTCTTCTCTTCTAAAAGTGTGAATGGCTCTCAAACTTTTCAGATAGATTATCCATTTGTTGAGGCTGTTTGAACATAGGCCTAAAAGTAAACAAAAATAGATAGTGGTTTTGTTTTGAAAACAATGAAATTTGTGTCTTTCTAGTCAAACACACTATAAAAAGTTGTTTTCATCTTTGTGTTTACATGAACTTTGAGTCATGTGACTCTGGTTCCTGGGAATTCAAGCAAAAAGTAGACAGAGAGTGTGTGAGAGGGGAGCTCCTCCATGGCTTGGGTTGGGGTCGTGGATATTGCTTTTTTACCCCCCACAAATCAAGATATAGCAAACATATAGAAATGGGTAGGTAAGTACACAGCTCAATGAACTGTTCAGGAATGTCCACATCTGTATAACTAGAAATAGAACATGACTGGAACCCAGAAGCCACAATATATGTCCTTTTTTTAGGAACTACTTCTCATACAGATAATCATTATCCTGACTTCTAACATACATTAGTTTTCTCTGATTCTTTTATTAAATGGAGTCATATTGAATATATATTTTGCTCAAGATAGTATTTGTGAGGTCAATGTATATTTTTGCATATAGTTGTGGCTTGTTTTTTCCAATTTCTTTATACTGTTACATTTTATGAAATACCACAATGTACAAGTCCTTTCTATCAGTTATGAACAATTGATAGCATCTAAACTTGGACAACTAAAAATAATAATACTACTCAACTTGCTTTATGAGGCCAGTATTGCCTGATGCTCAAATCAGGCAAAGACGGTACAAAAAAGAAAGTTAAAGATCAGTATCCTTCATTGATTTTAGACTTAAAATCTGTATCAAAATATTGAGAAGTTGAATTAAAATTTGTAAGAATAATTATACAGTGTGAACATGTGAGATTTATTCTAGGTGTGAAAGCCTAGTTCAACATTTGAAGCTCAATTAATATAATCTATGTTATCAGTGCCTTGCCCACCTGATATGAAGTGCCATCATTGGAAAAGATCTTGATGCTGGGAAAGATTGAAGGAAAAAGGAGAAGAGAGTAGCAGAGTATTAAATGGTTGGATAGTATCACTGACTCAATGGATAAGAATATGAGCAAACTCAAGGAGATAGTGAAGGACAGTGAAGCCTGGTGTGCTAAGGCTCATGGAGTCACAAATAGTCGGACATGACTTAGTGACTGAACAACAAACTACAAAGAAGAAAAATTTTATTTTTTTAAAAAAATTATACTACTGTGGGTAGGAATCCCTTAGAAGAAATGGAGTAGCCATTGTAGTCAACAAAAGAGTCCGAAATGCAGTACTGGGATGCAATCTCAAAAATGACAGAATGATCTCTGTTTGTTTCCAAGGCAAACCATTCAATATCACGGTAATCCAAGTCTACGCCCCAACCAGTAATGCTGAAGAAGCTGAAGTTGAACTGTACTATGAAGACCTACAAGACCTTCTACAGCTAACACCCCTAAAAGATGTCCTTTTCATTATAGGGGACTGGAATGCAAAAGTAGGAAGTCAAGCAACACTTGAAGTAACAGGCAAATTTGGCCTTGGAATACAGAATGAATCAAGGCAAAGGCTAATAGAGTTCTGCCGAGAGAATGCACTGGTCATAGCAAACACCCTCTTCCAACAACACAAGAGAAGACTCTACACATGGACATCACCAGATGGTCAACACAGAAATCAGATTGATTATATTTTTTTGCAGGCAAAGATGGAGAAGCTCTATACAGTCAGAAAAAACAAGACTGGGAGCTATTGTGGATCAGATCATGAACTCCTTATTGCCAAATTCAGACTGAAATTGAAGAAAGTGGAGAAAACCACTAGACCATTCATGTGTGACCTAAATCAAATCCCTTATGACTATACAGTGGAAGTGAGAAATAGATTTAAGGGACTAGATCTGATAGACAGACTGCCTGATGAACTACAGATGGAAGTTTGTGACATTGTACAGGAGACAGGAATCAAGACCATCCCCAAGAAAAACAAATGCAAAAAAGCAAAATGGCTGTCTGAGGAGGCCTTACAAATAGCTGTAAAAAGAAGGGAAGTGAAAAGCAAAGGAGAAAAGGAAAGATATACCCATTCGAGTGCAGAGTTCCAAAGAATAGCAAGGTGAGATAAGAAAGCCTTCCTCAGAGATCAATGCAAAGAAATAGAAAAAATAATAGAACGGGAAAGACTAGAGATCTCTTCAAGAAAATTAGAGATACCAAGGGAATGTTTAAAGAAAAGATGGGCACAATAAAGGACAGATGGTAGGGACTTAACAGAAGCAGAAGATATTACGAAGAGTGGCAAGAATACACAGAAGAACTGTACAAAAAGGATCTTCATGACCCCCAGATAATCACGATGCTGTGATCACTCACCTAGACCTAGACATCCTGGAATATGAAGTCAAGTGGGCCTTAGGAAGCATCACTACCAACAAAGCTAGTGGAGGTGATAGAATTCCAGTAGAGCTATTTCAAATCCTGAAAGATGATGCTGTGAAAGTGCTGCACTCAATATGCCAGCAAATTTGGAAAACTCACCAGTGGCCTCAGGACTGGAAAAGGTCAGTTTTCATTCCAATCCCAAAGAAAGGCAATGCCAAAGAATGCTCAAACTACCTCACAATTGCACTCATCTTACATGCTAGCAAATTAATGCTCAAAATTCTCCAAGCCAGGCTTCAGCAATACGTGAACTGTGAACTTCTAGATGTTCAAGCTGGTTTTAGAAAAGGCAGAGGAACCAGAGATCAAGTTGCCAACATCCACTGGATCATGGAAAAAGCAAGAGAGTTCCAGAAAAACATCTATTTCTGCTTTATTGACTATGCCAAAGCCTTTGACTATGTGGATCAAAATAAACTGTGGAAAATGCTGAAAGCGATGGGAATACCAGACCACCTGACTTGCCTTCTGAGAAACCTATATACAGGTCAGGAAGCAACAGTTAGAACTGGACATGGAACAACAGACTGGTTGCAAATAGGAAAAGGAATACGTCAAGGCTGTATATTGTCACCCTGCTTATTTAACTTATATGCAGAGTACGTCATGAGAAACACTGGGCTGGAGGAAGCACAAGCTGGAATCAAGATTGGCGGGAGAAATATCAATAACCTCAGATATGCAGATGACACCACCCTTATGGCAGAAAGTGAAGAAGAACTAAAGAGCCTCTTGATTAAAGTGAAAGAGGAGAGTGAAAAAGTTGGCTTAAAGCTCACCATTCAGAAAAGTAAGATCATGGCATCCAGTCCCATCACTTCATGCAAACGGATGGGGAAACAGTGGAAACAGTGTCAGACTTTATTTTTTTGGGCTCCAAAATCACTGCAGATGGTGACTGCGGCCATGAAATTAAAAGACGCTTACTCCTTGGAAGGAAAGTTATGACTAACCTAGACGGCATATTAAAAAGCAGAGACATTACTTTGCCAACAAAGGTCTGTTTAGTCAAGGCTATGGTTTTTCCAGTGGTCATGTATGGTGTGAGAGTTGGACTGTGAAGAAAGCTGAGTGCCAAAGAATTGATGCTTATGAGCTGTGATGTTGGAGAAGACTCTTGAGAGTCCCTTGGACTGCAAGGAGATCCAACCAGTCCATCCTGCTGCTGCTGCTGCTACTAAGGAGATCCAACTAGTCCATCCTAAAGGAGATCAATCCTGGGTGTTCTTTGGAAGGACTGATGTTGAAGCTGAAACTCCAATACTTTGGTCATCTTATGTGAAGAGCTGACTCATTTGAAAAGACCCTGATGCTGGGAAATACTGAGAGCAGGAGGAGAAGGGGTCGACAGAGGATGAGATATTGGATGGCATCACCGACTTGATGGACATGGGTTTGGGTGAACTCCGGGAGTTGGTGATGGACAGGGAGGCCTGGCGTTCTGCAGTTCCTGGGGTCACAAAGAGTCAGATATGACTGACTGAACTGAACTGCATTGACCCAGAAAACAATTTGGCAAAATCTAACACCCATATATTGCAAATAATTTCCACAAGTTAGAATAGAAGGTAATGTGATAAAGAGTATCTACAAACCCCCTAAAACAGCATCTTAGTTAGTGATGAAAAACTCAGTGCTTTCCCCTAAGATTGGTAATACAGAAAGAATAACCAGGCTTATTCAAGGTAGTACTGGAACTTCTAGCCACTGCTATAAGGCAAAAACTTAAAAAAAAAAAAAAAACAAAGAAAAAAGGAAAAAAAGAAGAAGAAAGAAAGGAGGGAAAGGAGAGAAGAAACAAAACTATGCAGATTGGAAAGAAAATTGTCGTTATTTGTAAATATGTGATTGCTTACATAGAAAATCTGAAGGGATCTACAAAAAAACTTAAAGAAATAATAAGTGAGGCTAGGAAATCATGGAATGTGAGATCCTAACACCCAAAAGTCAGTTTCTATATACTATTAATGAATATGTAGAAATTGATATTAAAGACACCATACCATTTTCTATCACTCCAAAGAAAATTTAATATATAGGTGTGCACAAAGCAAAACACATGCAAAGTTTGCATGCTGAAAACTATCAAATACTGTTGAAAGAAATAAAGGAAAATTGAGATTAATGTAGATATATATAATTTTCTCAGATTAAAGCGTTCAAAATAATAAAGATGTTAATTTTTCCTAAACTGATCTCTAAGTTTAATGCAATTCTTATTAAAATCCTAGCAAAATTTTATAACACATACAAACACTTATTCTACAATATATATGGAAAGGCCTAAGCTCTGGAATAGCTAAAACAATCTTGAGATAGAAGAATAACATGTAAGGGGTCATTCTATCTGATGTTAAGGCTTACTACATAGCTACAAAAATCAGGAGTGTGGTATTGGCAGGGTAATAGATTTTATTGTTGTTGTTCAGTCATTCAGTCATGTCTGACTCTTTGCGACCCCATGTACTGCAGCATGCCAGGCTTCCCTGTCCTTCACTATCTCCCAGAGCCTGCTCAAACTCGTGTCCACTGAGTCGGTGATGCCATCCAACCATCTCTTCCTCTGTTATTCCCTTCTCCTCCTGCCTTCAATCTTTTCCAGCATCAACATCTTTTCTAATGAGTCAGCCCCTCAAATCAGGTGGACAAAGTATTGGAGCTTCAGCATCAGTCCCTGCAATGAATATTCATTGGAAGTAATAGATACATAGATCAATATATATGGATTGATACATAGACATCTGTTTAGTTCAGTTCAGTCACTCAGTCGTGTCCGACTCTTTGCGACCCCATTAATTACAGCACACCAGGCCTCCCTGTCCATCACCAACTCCCGGAAATTCACTCAGACTCACGTCCATCAAGTCAGTGATGCCATCCAGCCATCTCATCCTGTGTCGTCCCCTTTTCCTCCCGCCCCCAATCCCTCCCAGCATCAGAGTCTTTTCCAATGAGTCAACTCTTCGCATGAGGTGGCCAAAGTACTGGAGTTTTAGCTTTAGCTCATTCCTTCCAAAGAATACCCAGGACTGATCTCCTTCAGAATGGACTGGTTGGATCTCCTTGCAGTCCAAGGGACTCTCAAGAGTCTTCTCCAACACCACAGCTCAAAAGCATCAATTCTTCGGCGCTCAGCCTTCTTCACAGTCCAACTCTCACATCCATACATGACCGCTGGAAAAACCATAACCTTGACCAGATGGACTTTTGTTGGCACAGTAACGTCTCTGCTTTTCAATATGCTATCTAGGTTGGTCATAACTTTCCTTCGAAGGAGTAAGCGTCTTTTAATTTCATGGCTGCAGTCACCATCTGCAGTGATTTTGGAGCCCCCCAAAATAAAGTCTGACACTGTTTCCACTGTTAGATACATAAATCAATGTGTATGAATTGATACATAGATACATAGATCAATGTGTATGAGTGATAGATCAATAGATCAATAAAATAAAATAGAAAACCTAGAAAAGGAAATGCACAAATTGCCAAACTGATTTTTTAACAAAGCTGCAAAAAAAACTCAATGAAGGAAAGATTGCCCTTGCAACAAATGATACTTCAGCAATTAGACAATTTGTAAGCAAAAAAAAACAAAAATGAAGCTCTCCCTAAATCTCTCATCTTTTATAAAAATTAATTTAAAATGAACTTAAATATAAAACATAAAGCTTTTAGGAGGAAAGAAAAGAGAAAATCTTTAGGATTTAGGGTGAGGAGTTGTTAGATTTCAGACCAAAAATGATCCCTGTAAGGAATAAATGACAAGTTGGGCCTCATCAAAATAGGAAAACAACAACAAAAAAATTGGTTCTAATACTCTGGTGTAAAAGATCAAAAACAAACTACAGACTTGGGAAAAAATTTACAAAGCACATAGCCAACTAGTAACTAGTACCTCTCTAGCATCCAGGTACAAAACGATTCAAATCCACAAAAGAAACAAAGAGGCATTTCAAACAAGAGTATATGCAGAGAACAAATAAACACACTAGAAAATCTTCAACATTATTAGTATGAGTTAAATGCTAATTAAAACCACAATAAAATAACACCATATAGCTATCAGAATGGCTAAAATAAAAATAGAGGCAATGTCAAATGCTGGTAAGGATGAGGAGGAACTGTATCATTGCTGGTGGGAATGTTAAAAGGTATAGCCATACTTTTTGTCAGTTCCTTAAAAACAAAAAGCCCCTTGTGACCCACAGTTGTCTCTTGGACCTTTGTCCTGGATACATCACAACCTATGTTCACATACAATGTACATGCAAATGTTCTAGCAGCTGTATCCACGATAACCCCTAACTGGAAACAACTCAACAGTTTTCAATAAATGAAGGATTTAATGGTGGTGGCTCCATATCCTGAGTCAGAAGCAATTAGAAGAAATGGATGTGCAACACCTTAGATGAATCTCCTGGGAATTATACTTCATCATATAAGTCAATCCCTGAAGGATATATACTGGATGATTCTATTTGCATAACATTTTTTAAATGACAAAATTTCGGAAATGGAGAGCAGATGAGCACCTCTGGGAATAACAGGGGGGAAAGAAGAGGTGGGTGTGGTGATAAATGGTCAGCATGAAGGATACTTGTGTTGATGGAATTGTTTTATATTTTGATTGAATATATGAACCTACACATGATGAAACTGCACAGACCTAAATACACAAACACACCAACACACACACACACTCAAGTACAAGTAAAATAGGAAATCCAAGTGAGGTCAGTGAATTACAACAATGTCAGTATCCTGGTTATGATATTGTTCTATAGTTTTGCAAGACATTTCATGGCAAGAATTGGTTAAAGGGGACATGGGATCTTTCTGTGTTATTTCTTTCAATTACATGTGAATCTACAATTATCTCTAAATAAAGAGTTTAATTTAAAAAGTCACTCTAAATGTTGTAGTACGTATATTTTTTAAAAAAATTAAAAAATGGAGGATAATTACTTTACAATATTGTGATGGTTTCTGCCATACATCGATATGAATCAACCATAGGTATACACATGTCACCTCTACCTTGTCTTTTTAGTGCATATATGTATGTATTTCTGTTGGTTGCACACCTAGGAGTGTAATTACTGGGTTTTAGGGTTCACATATGTTCAGCTCTATTGGATACTGCAAAGCAATTTTGCAAAGTGGCTCTGCCAAATTAAATTCAAAAGCGAGTGAATGTTTGATGTAGGGGAAAGGAGTACTCTTAAGGAAGGGGTCTCTTTGAAGCTTTGTCTGCATACTTCTTACTTCTCCTTTTTCTTTCTATTCTCCAGCGACTAGTTTTGAATTTATCAACAGACTGGGTAGTTTCAAACTATGTTTTACCTGGACCCCCACAGACCCTTTGCAATCTTCTTTCAACCCTCTATAATCCTTTGTGACTTAATAAACTGAAGTATAGTGAATACCTTAAACAGGGGCCCCAAACTACAGCCTCCAGGCCAAATTCAGACCTGTCTTCTATTTTTAAAAATATATGATTTGGGAGAATGGCATTGAAACATATATAATATCATATAAGAAACGAATCGCCAGTTCAGGTTGGATGCAGGATACAGGAAGCTTGGGGCTGGTACACTGGGATGACCCAGAGGGATGCTATGGGGAGGGAGGAGGGTGGGGGGTTCAGGAGTGGGAACACGTGTACGCCCGTGGCGGATTCATGTTGATGTATGGTAAAATCAATACAATATTGTAAAATAATTAGCCTCCAATTAAAATAAAAAAAATATTTATATATATTTGTATAGGAACACAGGCACACACATTTATTTACATATTGTCAATGGCTGCTTTAACTATGCAGTGATTGAGAATTGTGGTAGAAACTTTAGGAGCAGCAAACTCTAAATATTTACTATTTGGCCCTTTATGGAAAAAGTTTGCCTACCTCTTTCTTAAAACATTGCAAAGATCTATCATGGAACATATAAATAGAATTTTATAGTAAATACACACTTTTTTCTAACACTCTTAGGAATTAAATGCAAACATATATTGATAAAGCAAATGGAAATGGTAGAACATACCTAAGCAAAAAACAAAAAAACACAACTTGTTAGCAAATTTCTAACATATTCAACTTTCTTGGAACCGCATTCAAGGCCTATTTGAGGCACTATTTCTCTGCTGAATCTAAGGCAGTGGAAGCACGGAGCATGTATAATGTATAATGGATGCTTCAGAAGGGTGCTGATGAAAAATACATGGAACCAAACGGTAAACCTCGAGCAGCTGTTGAAATCCACTGCAGCTATTGTGCACAGCTGATAAATAAGTGCTGATAACTAGAACAATATTGGTTTAATGTGTATGCAGCATGTTCAGAGGGGATCATATTTTACAGAAAATTCTGAATATATCTCTTTTTCTTGCTAAGATCTAAACATATATCTGCTGTTTAATTCAGTTTGTTTAACTTTTTTCCCTGTTTCTTATAGAATGCTACTTAAAAAAAAAAAAAACCAAACAGGCCTTTCAAAATAGGCTTTTCACTATAAGCTATGGATTTAACTGAGTCTATTTTTATCTGCTTAAAAAATACAGCAAAGATAGATTTATATGATTTATAAGCTCTGTGAATTCCATCTTAGAAATGAAAATTATGAAAGCCAAACATATCAGTAATCTATTGCTGTGTGACTACCTCAAAACTCTGTGACTTGAAACAATCATTTATTACTTTACATCAGTGAAGTTTGGTGGGGCAGTTCAGGGCTGGGGGTCAGCAGATCTGGGCTGGGTTTGCATGCATCTGCTGTCATGTCTAAACAGATTAGTGGGTGGACCTGATGCCAAGAAAGGAGTGCAAAACAGCCAAGAGTGATATTAGTGAACTATTTTGTTTTGGTAAGAGTCTTGTTTATTGCTATTTCTTTTCTTATTTAAATGTTTCAAACAAGGGACTGTTCAGTTATATTTTGTCAGAGATTACCTGTTATCCACTGCATATTTCATACTTTTATGATTACTGGAAAGCATATTGTTGACTTTGGTTTGAAGATCTGGAAAAACAAACCTTGTGCTTAGTATCCTGGATCTTGAATCTCATAACTTCAGTCACCAGGTTCACTCCTTGAGTCAGCAAACTCCACAAGCATAAATCTACGGCCAAGCAAGGTTAACTCTCTCCATTCACTCTGGGAACTTAGTAAGTGAAAACAAGTTAGTTAAACAAATTATTGTGCTTATAAGTCAATGTAACAAGCAATGTATTTTACTAGTTTTTTTTCATTTTTTTCATAAACATGACACAAGAGTTGGATAAATGGTTTATATGAAATGATAGCTAAGTTGACTGAATATTTTGTTATTGCCAGACCTTGTCTAAATCTAAAGATCTTTAACTGGAAGATATTAAGACCTTTTGATTGGGTCAGTTGGTTTGCTTGTTTTTTCTTTTTTTTTCCTGAACCATTCTTCAATGTGTTGAATCTGATGGGAGGATAGAAGATAAGAGAGAAGGCAAGTTCATTTCTGTTAAAAAAAGAGAGACCTCAGTGGGCCTCTGTTTATATTTCCTTCCTGTATCATTTGGACATGTTTGAAATATGCAATGAGTCTATCCAGCATCTGGATACTACTTTAAAATAAGTGCCATGAACACTTCATAAATAGCAGAATCACTGAACTTTTTTCCCCTTAAAACAGCAAGACGCTAATCAGTAACCATGTACAGCCCTCAGACAATAGGCAGCTTCTGACAGAACAGAACAGTTTACATTTCAAGTACTTTTAGCCTATCGTTTATTACAAGGACCTTGCAGTGAGCAAGAACTTTCAAAAGAAAAAGAAAAGAAAAAAAAAACTAACATTATTTCAGGTTGCTATGTATTAATAATAATTTCTTTTTGATTATTAAAGAAAGGGGATTTTCATTCTTGGGGGATCTTAGATTTCTTTGGAAGCCATGATGGCTGCACATGGAATCCAGTTCTTCTTTGGAAGATTATAAACTAGAGACCCTCACACAGGTTCCGTTACCCAGCACACACCATATTTTAAAGAAGATTCTCATAAACAATTAGTATTTCTACTTTGTCAAAAAATCTGAATATCTACTTCTGGCAAGCAACATATCTGTATTTCTATATTGCAAAATTGTCTGGATCCCTGTAGCAGCACCTTGATTTTGTCACACTCCTGTGACATTAGACCCTGTTGGCCTGGGGACGGTGTCACTCATTACCTTATCCGCCTAGTCCCTGGAGACTTGTGTATCTGAATCATTTGTGTCACTATCAGACTGTTGTTCTTTCTCATTCCTTTCATCCAGGGCAAATACCATGAGGGGCATGGTACTGCAGAACTCAAATGAGTGACTTCAGCATTGGAGCCCATAGTCTCCAATAATGCCATGCCAAGGCTATGAACTTGCCTGATGCCTGATCCCAGCTCAGAGCCTGGATCTAACTTGAAGTGTCCCCAACTACTCTGACTCTCCTGGGATCTCTCAACCCACTCTGTACTTTCAGTTTGATTTATATACTTTGCCTTTAGACTCATGGAACCAAAATAAATCCGAATATGGAAGAAAACTGAGGTGTAGAGATCCTGAGGATGTTCCTGACATGGCCAAGTTCTGAGTGGGGAAGTTAGGCGGTAAGCTTTATTGGTCAATAATCAGTTCCTATAGATTACTTTTAGTTTTAAGATCTTTAATGGCAGGTAGTGAATATTTGTACTTTCTTTTTTCTGCCCCAGGTTTAGCCTACAGCTAGTAACATGGGACCTTACTGTACAGCCTGTGGTCCAAGATCCAGCAGCAATGGCAAAATCTGAGAGCTTGTTAGAAATAAAGACCCTCTGATTCCTCTCCAGATCTCTTGAATCAGAATCTGTATTTCAACAAGACCCCTAGGTGATTCATACAATGCTCATTAGAATTTGAGAGGCACTGCTGTTTACACAGAGAACTCTCAAATAAAAATGGAACATAATATAGGTTGATTACAAAACAATATAGCTAAAAATTCTATGCTTTCATTACAAGCATTTCATGGAGTTCCCTGCTGGCTTCAACACAGAGGAGTATGTGATTTTTCTGTTTTATTCATTGAGCTCCTCCTAAGATTTTGTTTGAAGAAAGGGTTGCAGAGGTTAAAAAAAGTCCATAACAAAGCAAATCACTTTTTATACCTTAATCTGAGTAGAGAAAATAGAGGAATAAGGTGGAATTCTTTTAGGCAAAGTTCTGTAGAGTAAGATAGTAAATTTGAATGATACATTGATGGATACTGAGAGGCACAGCTGGTCACCGTATGGAATTGAAATTATAACTTTAATCTGAAGGAGCTTGCATTATTGTGGTTGTTGTGACATATTTTCTAGAATGATGGGCATTTCTCTTTCTTCTTCCCTTTAGTTGTCTCCCAGCTTTCCTTCTTTTCTTCTCCCTTGCTGTATTTTTGTTGCTGTTGCCCATATCTATACTTGAATCTCAATATCCCACATGTTTCACTGATTTGGTGATTCTGATAATCCAAGATTATCTGGTCTATCAGCACAGAAAAGCATGACTATTTTTGGTTAGAAGTGGGATGCATACCTGAGATGAGAGTTAAATGCCATTGCGTACAGAAGAAGGATTGGGGCTAGGGTACACCCCGCCTCTCCCATCCTACCTTACTCACACAACACACTCGAAATTAAAAAGGTTGCTTGTACTCTCTGATACCATTTGAGAGAGCTTTGAACTGCCTGGAAGATCCATTAGGGTGACATTTACTCACAAGGTTAGGCACAAAAGAAACAGGATCTTGATATTAATAGGTTGGTTTTTATCCATGTTAAAGTATTCCGGAACCTGAAGTGATCATGGCTAAGCATTCTGGGTACATCCGAATGACTAGGTGAGGGTTTCCAAAAACACATCTTTTATTGTGTGTGGTATTAATAGAACACAGCATTGTACATGACATTCCAATATTTTTCATAACATTTATGGATATTCAGATGCAGCTTATTGAAAGAAATTACCTTTTTTCAGATTATAAGAAAAATAAAATATGAAGCTTTAGGTAGAATATTAAATATTGAATTTGTATAAATATTCACATGAAATGTATTAACTTAATAAATTTCCTTTCAAGAACATAATGCTTTATATCAGGTATTTATGTTTGAAATAGCTGCTAGTGATTTTTGAGGAAGACTGTTTAATGATGATCTCTTTCAGTTCCTTATCATCACAAGTAGATGGGATCCGATATCAGGAGTATGTGTATCACTACTTTCTCCATTTGGCTACAACTCTTTTTCTTGCCATTGACCAAAATTTAATTTCTTTAAATTATACATCAAGGGACTTGTTTCTCTAGTTCTAATGATTTTGATTTGTTCTTTTCTTCCAAGTGAAAATATAATGTTGAAAATACTTGTGATAATGCATGCATATGGATTTTTGTTGATTTTTTTTTAATATCAGCTATTTTAAAATAATGATGAAAATTTTATTCAAGCACACATAGATACTGTTCTACCAGTATTAAAAATTCTCATTCAGGAGACCAATAAAATTCTTATTAAGCATTTTTGATGAGTTTTCCCCACTTCAGTTTTTCAAAGCTGAGTTATTGTTTTGAATCCATAAGTTTTGTCAGTAAATAATGTAATTTTATATGATTTTTGCAATATATGACTAAATTTATTCTGGTGGTCAAAAATGTGAGAGGAGTAAAGCCACTTTTTTTCTTAGCTTTACTGAGGTATGACAGACAAATAAAAATTGCATTTAAAAAACGTATTTAGATTACACTATATAATATTTTAGATTGATATTTTAGATTGTACTATATGATATTTTAACAGTATACATTATGTTTTATATACATATATTATAAAAATGATTACCACAATTAAATGACAAGTTAATAAATCTACCACTCACATGGTTACCTTTTTGCAATATTTTGTGGTGAGAATACAAGATCTACTTTCTTAGCAAATTTCAAGTACACAATGGTTGTGGTTTAGTTGCTAAGTCGTGTCTGACTGCTGTGATCTCATGGACTGTATCGCGCCAGGCTCCTTTGTTCATGAGATTTTCCAGGCAAGAGTACTGAAGTGGGTTCCCATTTCCTTCTCCAGGGGATCTTGCCAACCCAGGGATCAAACCCAGGCCTCCTGCATTGCAGGCAGACTCCTGCATTGCAGGCCGATTTTTTACCCAATTATCTATGTGGTATTATTAACTATTATTACCAGTTTGAGGCCTCCCTGGTAGATCAGAAGGTAAAGAATCCACTTGCAACGCGGGAGACTGGGCTGGATCCCTGGGTTGGGAAGATGCCCTGGAGGCAGGCATTCAACCCACTCCTGTATTCTTGCCTGGAGAATCCCCATAAACAGAGGAGCCTGGAGGGCTACAGTCTATGGGGTCGCACTCAAGTGACTTAGCACGCACTCACGCAACTTAGATCCATAGAATTTATGTATCTATCACTAGAAATATTTACCCTTTGACCAACACCTTGCTGTTTTCTCACCCCTGCCAACCCCCAGCCCTTGGCAAACCATCTGGTTCTATGAGTCTGAAATTTGTAGATTTCAAGTATAAGCGAGATCATAGCATTTGTCTTTTCTGTTTGGTGTATGGGCTTCCCTGGTGGCGAGAGAGTAAAGAATCTGCCTGCAATGCAGGAGACCCTGTTTCATCCCTGGGGTGGGAAGAACCCCTGGAGAAAGGAATGGTAACCCACTCCAGTATTCTTTCTGGAGAATTCCATGGACAGAGGAGCCTGGAGGGCTATACTCCACGGGGTCGCCAAAGAGTCTGACTTTATCACTTAGCATAATGTCCTTCAGTTTCACCCATGTTTCACAAATAGCAGGATTTCCTTCCTTTTTGTGATTGAATAATACTCTGTTGTACATATAAACTACAGCTTTTTAATCTATTTATCTGTTGAAAAATGCTCAAGCTGTTTCCATATTGTAAATAATGTTGCGGTGAACGTGACAGTGAAGCTATATCTTTGAGGACTAATTTCATTTTCTTTGCATATATACCCAGAAGTGCAATTGCTAATGGCACCCCACTCCAGTACTCTTGCCTGGAAAATCCCATGGATGGAGGAGCCTGGTGGGCTGCAGTCCATGGGGTCGCTAAGAGTCGGACACGACTGAGCGACTTCACTTTCACTTTTCACTTTCATGCATTGGAGAAGGAAATGGCAACCCACTCCAGTGTTCTTGCCTGGAGAATCCCAGGGACAGGGGAACCTGGTGGGCTGCCATCTATGGGATCGCACAGAGTCGGACAGGACTGACTCGATTTAGCAGCAGCAACAGCATGATAGTTCTAATTTTAATTTTTTGAAGCAAAAATTTACTTTTTGAAACCAAAATTTAAAAATGCTTTGGATTTAGTGATAATGGTGTGCTCTTACAACTATTAATAGTTTCTTGAGCTCCACCTAATAATATTGTAAAAAAAAAAAACGATATTTTATAGAAAACCATACAGGACAATATTGATTAATATTTTGTCCTTGACCCCACTTACGTTTCAAATATTTTATTGTCTTGGGACTAGGTGCTAGTGCAATTTGTGGCAATTTGTTTAGTAACTTTCTATGCAAATATGTCTTAAGTATTAAAGAAAAGGTATATCAAAGCACAGAAGTAGAAATTTGAGACAATCCTCATGTTGTCTAATTATTCAGGTCAGCTTTTTTCATGCTGAATTATTTGTTTTTCTTATAAATATGATAGCTTCAGCTTTAATTAAAAAAAAAAAATTCCTTTTTGGTGAGAAAGCAAATGTCAAGTAAAAATTAAGTCCAGTAAATATAAAGTTCTCCTGGGAGATGAGGATCTTTATAGTTTCACAAAATTGGTTTTCTGGTTGTTGAGCTATTATGTTTAATTTTATTTAATAATGAAAAAAATTTAAATTTTATAAAATGTGACTTTTATTTTTTCTTTTCAGCATTCATTTATTTTTTAAACACATCTTTTTAAAACATTTTCATCACTTTTTAGTTTATAATTCAGTGGCATTAAGTGTATTCACAGTTCTGTGTAACATCACCATTATTCAATTCCAGAACTTTTTAAAATGTGACTTTTACGTGTTCAAGACCCACAGTTTCTTAAATAAACCAACTGAAACTAGTTAGGTCCAATTATATTTATTGGAAATAAAAATTTGTTAAACAAACAATAGTTATTATGAAATTTCCTGAGACTTAGACTGATTTTAAACATCAAAATATAAGATATAAATAACTCAAGAGTTAGAAATCTTGAAAACTAACATTTAAAAAAAAGTCAGTATCTAATAAGAAAAAGTGATAACAACAGCAACCATATGTAACTTCTAGATTAGTGAGAAATCATGAAAGTAAAGCATTAAAGAAATAACAAGAAATGATTTCTATACACTAGAAAAAAGGACAGCCTTATTCTTATAAATAAATTATAGACCAATTAGGGTTATTCCAAAGGAAGATTCGAGGTATTATCCCCATTAAATCATTTACTGAGGTAATAATTACTGAATTCAAAATGTTATACACAAATAGTATTCAAACATCATTTCAGGTCCTCAAATTTTGGAATGGCTGAAAACATGGCTTTAAATTTTTATTATATTTTACAGATTTAGTCATCAATATGTCTCAGCTGAACTGTATCTCATTTGTTGACATTGGCTGAGTAACTTTGGCTTGATGGTGAAGTGACGGAGCAGAGTTTGGGACCACCTGGATTTTCAGCCAGGCTCCACCACAGAGCTGTTATGTGATCTTGGGTCAATTTCTCTGTGCCCCAGTTTCCTTATCTGTAAAATGATGGTAGTGGCAATGACTACTATTAATACATGTTGACTGACATGAGGAATAAATGAGTTTACACATTTATTTCACTTCCAACCAATGCCTAACATAGAACAGGTACTCAGTATTTTTCACTTTTATTACTACTAAAACTAATAATAGTAATAGTAGTGTATGAAAAAGAGACCTGTGATCAAAAGATAGGTATTGAATTAAAGGAATTCCTTAGTGATCAGTAGTTAGGACTCACACTTTCACTGAAGAGGGCCAAGGTTCAATCACTGGTTGGGGAACTAAGATCCTACAAGTCACACAGTGGGGCCAGAAAAAAATTAGGGTGCAATCTATAATTTCTTAATTATAGAATTTTCATGTGTTGATGATATAGTCAGTACGTCGCTGTGATCCCATGGACTGTAGCCCACCAGGCTCCTCTATCCATGGGATTTCCCAGGCAAGGATATTAGAGGGAGTTGCCATTTCCTTCTCCAGGAGATCTTTCTGACACAGGGATTGAACCTGCATCTCCTGCATTGCAGGCAGATTCTTTACCTACTGAGCCACCATCGCTCTTTCTACAAAAAAAAAATTAAATTTATTTATTTTTAATTGAAAGATAATTGCTTTACAGTATTGAGTTGGTTTCTGCCAAACATCAACATGAATCAGTCATAGGTATACCTATGCCCCCTCTGTCTTGAACATCCCTCCCTCCTCTACTATAGCTCTTAATAAACCTTTAATTTACATTGTATAATCTATAAGGGGTCTTAATGGCTCAATGGTAAAGAATCCACCTCCCAACGCAGGACACAGGAAACTCACATTCTATCTCTGGGTCAGGAAAATCTCCTGGAGGAGGAAGTGACAACCCATTCCATTTTTCTTGCCTGGAAAATCCCATGAACAGAGGAGCCTGGTGGGCTGCAGTCTGTGGGGTCACAAAGAGTCGGACATGGCTGAGCACACACACACTCATACACACACAATCTCTAAGGTAAGGGCATAGTTTATAGTGTTTGCTAAATTTATATAACCATAGAACACTGATTTGGCCCAGAAATCCCAAGGGGACACTGCCCTGCAGAGCACAGTTTGAAAAACAGCCACCTAGTGGCATCTGCAGGACTAAAGGAGCCTCTGCAACATTGTTTCATTAAGCAGATCCTTCCTGAAGCTCAGTCCAGCTCTGATCCACATACCTCCATGTCTGGAACCATAGCCTTGTGCTCTTTGTCAAGGCAGGTTTAGCAGATGGTAAATCATGGTAGACATATAAAACACTTATCGATCATGCTAACTAATTTTGTATCATCTAACACATTAACTCAGTCCCAGATTTTTCTTAGTTCTTTGAAGACGTCTGCCAGTGAGAACATTTGGAACATTTGTTCCTTCAGACACTTTTTGGGTTACATGTGAATATTTCCATCCTATTTGAATGTGTTTTCAAAATAAAGTGTGATCAGAAGCTGCTTGAAATGTTTGACCAGAGTCCAAAATTCCCTTAGACGGCTTTGTGAAATGTCATCCATGCCCAGGTCCCTGATGTATTCATAACGTCCCTGCTGTATCTTTGTTTCCCACACTTTTATTTTTCGGACATCCATTGCATTCTTCTCTCCAGGAAGAAATACAACCAATATTAAACACTGAGATAGTCTCCCTGGGGACCTGCTAATAGCTGCATAGCCTGTGGGACAAGTTCTGCTGTGTCTAACAGCTGTGGTCAGAAGGCAAATGACAGAAGCTTCCTGATCATATCCAGAGGAGCAGAGAGGGCTGCATTCACTGTAGCTTGTGTCCTGGCATCCAATCCTTGTTAATACCAAGTACTCTTAAAGGGAAAATGAAATTCTTTTCTCCCAAATACCATCAATTCCCAGGAGTGGGGCATAGCAACTAATCCCTATATGAACGTGTATCTCATTACTGGGCTTCCCAGATGGCTCAGTTGTAATGAATCCACCTGCCAATGCAGGAGACGTGAGTTTGATCCCTGGGTCGGGTCAGGAAGATCCCCTGGAGGAGGGCACGGAAACCTACTCCAGTATTCTTGCCTGGGAAATCCCATGGACAGAGGAGCCTGGTGGACTACCATCCATGGGGTCACAAAGAGTTGGACACGACTGAGTGACTGAGGAGTACATCTCATTATCACAGTGCTCAGAAACAGTACATTTTAGCTTCTCATTCAGTCAGTGGCCTGGCAAGAGAACTGTCTTCCCCCCCACCTCCACCTTGGTTTGGGAACAATTATCTGAATTTGGGCGCACATAGGTTTGTTGGACAAGCTCCTGGAGATAGAAACACCACAGACCATACACAGCAAATGATTATTTTTAAAGCAACAATTTGTGCAGTAAAATATACAGGCTCATAAGGGCACATAAACCTGGTTCTGAATAAGCTCCAGCATTTATTTGCAGTATCCTTGAACAAGTTTTATTAACCCTTTAAAGCCTTATTTCTCTCAAATGTAAAATCACCCGTTGTCAGGATTGAAAGAAATAATGCATGTAAAATCCTTAACAAACATCTGAACACAGTGAAAGTTCAATAAATGTTATTACTACACTATAACTATCTACTAGAGTTTTATTTTTTTATAAAATCACCATGACTTCTCCACCAGAAAATGATTATCAGTGAATGCCTTCTGAATGGTCTCTATTGCAGCAATAGCATTTCAGGACATGTGTTTTCTGGAAGGTTAGTTTCTCAACCTCTGGCCACTTCCTGCTCAGAGAATCGCCTGCTCTCATGGCCCCATTCTGCATTCAGTAAACTCTCCACATTCGCTCTCTGTTTTTGCACACTTCTTGCAAAATGAGCTTCCTCCTGTGGATGAGCTTTGTCCTACTCTTTCTTGCCTTCATAACTGCACAGGGCTCTTTCCAGTTTTGCAGAAACTAAAACAGTTTTGCAGAAAATAAAAGCTTGAGGGAAGGGAGAGGGAGAATAAAACCTCTTAAAGGAGGTTTCCTTGAGAAGGTGCTCGCTTCCAAGAGCTTCAAGGCCATAGTGAATTCGAGGAGACTTGACAGACATTCAGAAAAACACCACTGTGATTTGGGCACAGCCAAGAACAGCTTTGCGGAGGAGGCAAGAGTTAAAGAACTGATAGAATCTGGCCAACTGGAGAAGTGAGAGGGAAGAAGGGAAGGGCGCTGAGGAGTAACAGTTCTATAGAGTATTGGGAAAAGTCTTGGATTGGAAACTTTAATATCCAGGTTTGATTCATTGTTTTTCTTTTCTAACAGTGCAATCTCAGGCAAAATACTTAAAAATTCTAAGCCTTAGTTAATCAATGGTGTAAATGTGGGCTGGTTAACTTATATGCAGAGTACATCAAGTGAAATGCTGGACTGGATGAAGCACAAGATGGAATCAGATTTCTGGGAGAAATATCAATAACCTCAGATATGCAGATGACACCACCCTTATGGCAGAAAGCAAAGAAGAGCTAAAGAACCTCTTCATGAAACTGAAAGAAGACAGTGAAAAAGTTGGCTTAAAACTCAACATTCAGAAAACGAAGATCATGGCATCCGGTCCCACCACTTCATGGCAAATAGATGGGGAAACAGTGGAAACAGAGACAGACTTTATTTTTTTGGTCTCCAAAATCACAGCAGATGGTGACCGCAGCCCTGAAATTAAAAGATGCTTTCTCCTTGGAAGAAAAGTTATGACCAACCTAGACAGCATATTAAAAACCAGAGACATTAATTTGCCAACAAAGATCTGTCTAGTCAAAGCTATGGGTTTTCAGTTGTCATGTATGGATGTGAGAGTTGGACTGTGAAGAAAACTGAGTGCTGAAGAATTGATGCTTTTGAACTGTGGTGTTGGAGAAGACTCTTGAGAGTCCCTTGGACTGCAAGGAGATCCAACCAGTCCATTCTGAAGGAGATCAGCCCTGGGTGTTCTTTGGAAGGAATGATGCTAAAGCTGAAACTCCAGTACTTTGGTCACCTCATGCAAAGAGTTGACTCATTGGAAAAGACTCTGATGCTGGGAGGGATTGGGGGCAGGAGGAAAAGGGGACGACAGAGGATGAGATAGCTGGATGGCATCACCGACTTGATGGACATGAGTTTGAGTGAACTCCTTGAGATGGTGATGGACAGGTAAGGCTGGCATGCTGCAGTCCATGGGGTCACAAAGAGTTGGACACTACTGAGTGGCTGAACTGAACAGATGTGGAACTCAGAAAACTTCTGTGAGAAGGTATTTAATAGACATTAGTTGAACTGAATTTTATAGATGAGAGTTTGGAAGACATATTTATTTGTAAGTTTTAATTTTGATTAATTTTAATTAAAATTTTTGATTAATTTTTCAAGCTGTGAGTGCTTGAAAATGTAGTAGAATCTGGATATAAAATAAGCATCAATTCCAACCCATAATATTAAGCAATTTTCAGGTGTCTACTATGTCCTGGCAAGCTCAAGAACACAGCATTTTGTCCTGTTTCTTACATCTGATTTATATGAAGACTAGTTAAAGGCAATTTCCAGAAACCTACTATCCTGATAGACTTCTGCATACATAATTATTTGCATTTAAAATTATGTTAACATTTTTCTGAGGACCATAAACACACTACTTTTTAAAAGTCCAGTTTTTTTATAATTTGGGGAAAAAATGTAACGAAAGAGTGAAAAATCACAAATAACCTTTTTTTCTGCTTCACATTTTCCTTCATGATGTATTCTTTGAAAAGATCGTTATTAATTGCTGGATATTATTCTAAAGTCTAGACATTGTGTAATTCATTTTGCTGTTCTTTGAATGGTGAACGTTTAGTCTGCACCATTCTCACTGTTGTAGTTAAACCTGCAGTGAATATCTTTGGGTAAAAATCAGTATCCATAGTGACTCTACTTATTTGAACCTTTAAAGAATATATATCCTATATTTATAGGTATAAAACACCAACTTGACCCTCAGTTTGTTGAAAAGAAGTCTTTTCTGTTCATAAAAAGTACCGTTTTCCTTACATGCTTGCAGAACTGGTTCATTTGTATTGGCAACCTAAATGGGACCTAATAAACCAAATATGGCATTTCCTTAGGAAAGTTTTATTGATTTTGCTGAAAAGATTTTACACACTGAAGAAAAAAAATACATCATAAGACCAAAGGATGTTAGTTAAGTTTGGGAAGAATTAATTTTTAGATATTTAATTCTAGAATTTAATTAGATTGCCTTGAAGATAGATTTAGTCAATGCTCTCAGATTGGGTGTTCATGAGACAAAAAGGATTTTCCTAAGAACTGATGAGCAGGCTGATGTCTTTAATTCAGATGCTTTTTTTCCCCCTGAATGTGTCTAGCATTCTTGGAAAATAGTTGAAAAGTCTCAGGGATATAAAATAATGAATGAATGTAAGATTTTGATCATGAATCAGGAAGAATTAATATTTCTTTTAAATAGTTATCAGGTACTTTGTATAGGGTTATATATTTTTAATCTCTATCTTGATTATAAAAAGTTAAGGATATTTGTTACAAATGAATTGGTTTGTGCACTCTTATCCAGAAGACTTCCCTGGTGGCTCAGATGGTAAAGTGTCTGCCTACAGTGCGGGAGACCTGGGTTCGATCTCTGGGTTGGGAAGATCTTCTGGAGAAGGAAATGGCTACCCACTCCAGTACTCTTACCTGGAAAATCTCATGGACAGAAAAGCCTGGTAGGCTACAGTCTGTGGGGTCGCAAAGAGTCGGACATGACTGAGTGACTTTACCTTTCACCTTATTCAGATTATTAGGCTCATCAGGTGAAGCCGATGCAGGAGGCGTAAAAGAGATGAGAGTTTGATCCCTGGGTCAGGAAGCTCCCCTGGAGTAAGAAATGACAACCTACTCCAGTATTCTTGCCTGTAAAGTTCCATGGACAGAATAACCTGGTGGGCTATAGTCAATGTGCCACAAGAGTTAGACACGACTGAGAATCAACATGGAATTAATAAATTATTTATTCAGTGTATTTTTTATTTAATAGGAGCTATCATATCAGAAATTCTTTATTCTTACATGGTGATGTAGTATATAATTTTATTCCCAAAGCTAATTTGCCATTTTAAACCACATTTGTGTGTGTGTCCTGTCGCTTCAGTTGTGTCCAACTCTTTGTGACCCTTTGGCTGTAGCCATATCCTCCTTCAAGGGATCTTCTCCACCCAGGGATCTAACCCATGTCTCCTGCACTTCTGGTGTATTCTTTACAGCTGAGCCTCTGGAGAAGTTCAGACTATGTTTATGAAATGTTAAAAGTCCCCAGAAGGGGCTGTGAAATGAACCATTACAGTTAGGTTAGCATTGATCAACTAACCAAAGTACTCTTATTTTCTTATAATTGCCTAACAGTAGCCACAGTGGTAAGCACACACACACACACACACAGGTAACTGCAAAATAATAACCTTTGGACCAACATCATTTAATGTTTATATACACATGATCATTTTCTAGAATTCCTAGATACAAATACTTTACATTTCAATAAATTCTTTTCTTCATATAAAATTTAATAGAAGCTGTCTTAAATATAAGGTAAAATTGGTTGCCTTCCAAAGACAATTAACTATGTTAAAAATATCTAGTTAAATACAGTTACTGGCATACACAGTTACAGCTGCAGCATTGAACACACATGGATGTGGCTTTGTGTTAGGGTATGGCCACTGAAACTACAACTTGAGGGGGAGAAATAGTTTCCTCTATTTGGACATATGTTATCTTTACTTAACAAAGGCTTATCGATCATTGACTGTGTGCCCAGGTGCCATGCTAAGCTCTGGGGATACAGACATGAGTCATACATATGTGATCCTGATATTCCAGAGCCTAGGTTCTGGTGAATAGTAAGATAGTTACACTGCTAATACAAGGGAGAGTAGACAGCTCCTGTTTTCCAGGTCATTTAGTCTCTAGCAGGTCATTTGGTTTCTAGACCTGTATCTCAGCAGTAAAATGGGGATGCAGGAGGACAGATTACATGGAAATATGAGGATTGAATGAGATGTTTTATGTCTGAGGCACAGTGATTGATCTATTAAGGGCACTCAGTAAATGTTGGCCAATGTGATGATGTCACATGATGCTGTTATTTTGAACGTGGGTTTCTGCAGAAGTGCTCTGGGGTGAATGCCATGTGAGATACTTAGTGCACAGAGAGGGGCAGAATATTTTCTGGCCTTTGAATAATGAGAGGGTTGGAAATAGGAGGAGGCTTTTGCTATAATACACTTATTAGTGCAGGCAGAACATCACACCTGGGAAAAGATTCATACCCATCTGGGGAATACAGCCACAGCAGCTAAGAGGAAACAATAAAGACCTGCTGAAAGAACAGCACATACTGACTAGAATGGTCCTGCATGAAGGGTAGGAAACTAAATGGTATCAGCCTGCTTGAAATTGCTGAGGTAACTAGAGAAAGTCAGCTTTTTTTGGAATCCAAGAAATGGACAGAGGGCAGAGAGGGAAAGGGCAGTGGTTAGTGGAAGTGAGGGATGCTGAAATATATGGAAAACAAAGGAGATACAAGAGTTCAAAGAAGAAAGACTCAGAATTCAGAATGGTTGTTTGCTCAGAAGAGGGTATTACATAGGCAGGGATGGAAGAGAAGGACTTACTTGCTTTTATGCTCTTAGGAATCAATAAAAGGAAATTGAAGCTTATAAAGATAAGGGACTGGCCCAAATCTCTCACCAAGTTTAGATATCTTATATCAGACAAGATGAGATTTATCAAAATGGGAAACATAATGGAATAAACCAGCAGAAGACATTCTTGCTAATTCTGACTTTAAAAGATTAGAGCATTCACTCATTACTATATATATATATATATATATATATATATATATATAATGTCTCTGCTTTTTAATATGCTGTCTAGGTTGGTCATAGCTTTTCTTCCAAGGACCAAGTGCCTTTTAATTTCATGGCTGCAGTCACCATCTGCAGTGATTTTGGAGCCCCCCAAAATAAAGTCTGTTACTGTTTCCATTGTTTCCCCCATCTCTTTGCCATGAAGTGATGGGACCAGATGCCATGATCTTAGTTTTCTGAATGTTGAGTTTTAAGCCAGCTTTTTCATTCTCCTCTTTCACTTTCATCAAGAGGCTCTTTAGTTCTTCTTTGCTTTCTGCCATAAGGGTAGTGTCATCTGCATATCTAAGGTTATTTTTATTTCTCCTGGTGATCTTGATTCCATCTTGTGCTTCATCCAGTACATCATTTTCATTTGATGTACTCTGCATATAAGTTAAATAAGCAGAGTGACAATAAACAACGTTGATGTACTTCTCTCTGGAATTGGAACCAGTCTGTTGTTCCATGTCCAATTCTAACTGTTGCTTCTTGACCTGCATACAGATTTCTCAAGAGACAGGTTGGGTGATCTGGTATTCTCATCTCTAGAAGAATTTTCCACAGTTTGCTGTGATCCACATAGTCAAAGACTTTCACATAGTCAATAAATCAGAAGTAGGTGTTTTCTGGAACTCTCTTGCTTTTTAAATGATCAAACGGATGTTGGCAATCTGATCTCTGGTTTCGTTGCCTTTTCAAAATCTAGCTTGACAATCTGGAAGTTAATGGTTCAAGTACTATTAAAGCCTGGTTTGGAGAATTTTGAGCATTACTTTAGTAGCATGTGAGATGAGTGCAATTGTGCAGTAGTTTGAACATTCTTTGGCATTGCCTTTCTTTGGGGTTGGAATGAAAACTGACCTTTTCCAGTCCTGTGGCTACCGCTGAGTTTTCCAAATTTGCTGACATATTTAGTGCAGCACTTTCACAGCATCATATTTTAGGATTTGAAAGAGCTCAACTGGAATTTCATTACCTTCAATAGCTTTGTTCATAGTGATGCTTCCTAAGGCCCACTTGACTTCACATTCCAGGATGTCTGGCTCTAGGTGAGTGATCACATCATCGTGGTTATCTGGGTCATAAAGATCTTTTTGTATAGTTTTTCTGTGTATTCTTGCAACCTCTTCTTAATATCTTCTGCTTCTGTTAGGTCCATACTATTTCTGTGTTTTATTGAGCCCATCTTTGCATGGAATGTTCCCTTGGTATCTCTAATTTTCTTGAAGAGATCTCCTCTAGTCTTTCCCATTCTATTGTTTTCCTCTATTTCTTTGCATTGATCACTGAAGATTTGCTTATGTCTGCTTGCTTTTCTTTGGAACCTTTGCATTGAAATGGTATATCTTTCCTTTTCTCTTTTGCCTTTCACTTCTCTTCTTTTTTAAGCTATTTGTTTCTAGTAGAGAGACTTCCTAGGGCTTCCCTGGTAGCTCAGTTGATAAAGGATCTGCATGCCATGCAGGAGACTCCAGTTCAACACCTGGGTTGGGAAGATCTCCTGGAGGAGGGCATGGCAACCCACTCCAGCATTCTTGCCTGGAGAACCCCAATGGACAGAGCAGCCTGGCAAGCTTCAGTCCTAGGGGTTGCAAAGAGTCAGAGATGACTGATCGACTAAGCACATAGAGATTCCCACTAGAAAGTTTAGGAATTCTCTCATGCCTACTGAGCACATCGTGCCTAGTTCTGTGACAACAGTGAATGAAAAAATGCTGGAGGCTTTTTAAATGGAATGGCATAATAGGCATGACTTTTGGGGAAGCTGAAGCTAACAGTGATATTCTGGTTGAATCGACATTTATTGATGCACCTTGTCCAGTTTTTGCAAAAGAAAGGTAAAAAGATCATGGGTATAGAGAAACTGTAGTTCAGGTTTCCTTCAAAATGTTCAAAACTAGCGGTAGAGTGGCTCAAGGTTTGGGTCATGAAAAGGAAAACCTTCCCTTTGGGTTTTCTCATGTAAATCACAGGTAGGTGATGTTGGTCACTGGAGAGGGTTAGTTTTATAACTAAATGGCCTACTTTGTGTAGAGAAGTTTTCTATCAGAGCTTTTGTGAAGCTCTAGATCAAATGGTAATCAGATAATTTGGGAGAATAATAATTAGTTAATCTCATTTTTTAAAGTTTTATTTTTATTGTTGAAATTATAGAAACACTTAAAAATAGATGTGTCAAATTCTTCACGGGTTATTATGCATATATCTTTGCTATACATTCTTGTTGCTCCATAACACACCACTAGCATAACACCATTGTAGTGCTTGTATTTGAACAGGCATTGAATCCTTATTTTACTCTAGGTCCATTAATTCAGAACTCTTTAAAGAGTGCCTATAAGAATTCAACTATATTCAACTCATCTTATCTACCTTTGTGTTTGCCACTCCAGTTGATTAAAGTTTTCTTTTATATCTGAAGGGAACAAATATCTGTAAATATTGCTCTAGCTCTGGAAAACCATTTGTAAACATTTTAAAACATGTAATCTTTCTTCTCCTTATTCACTCACTGCCCATCATCTTAGGAAATATCATCCATGAAAAACTTATTTCTTAGAAAACTCCAGCTATGATAAAATAATGACTTTGGACATCTCACAGTTTGATAACTAAGATACAGAATGTTCTTTTACAAGGAACTGTGAAGGGAGATTTTGTTCTCTGTAAAATATCCCAAAAGAATAGACTTGGCCTCAGGTGTTGGTGTTGAATGTCATCAGTGATAGATCATTAAAAGATGAAGCCAGAAATGATCAACTCAAAAGAATTAGGTAATTTGGCAGCTGGATGATTATCAGTGGATAAGCATCTTGGGTGTCAAGATATATTAAGGGTTGTTAGGTGAAGTAGATGGAGTCACCATTCTAGTGGTTTCCCTATTAGCTGAGAAGCAAATACCAACTCTCTCTCTCTGTGTATGTGTGTGTGTGATATGCAGTTTGTTTGTTTGTTTGTTTTACCTTTTCTCCTTTCAAAAATTCATATTGTCATTTGATAAGTTCTTCCCCTGTTTGGGCAGGACTAATCTTGATATCCCTTGCATCAGTATCATTCAGTGAAAATAGAAACCATATAGATATTTTTTACAAGATAATTTTTATAAGGACACTGGTTAAAGAAACCTTCAAAGACTAGCTCTTAAATTCTACCAGACTGATGCCTGCAGAAAACAGCTACCACCTCTGTGATCAAGAGGGTAGATAGGGGAAGGTTTGGTGTTATTAGAAGCAAGAAGCTTGGAGAAAGGAGTCATGAAGTTGAGATCTGAATCTCTGCAGGAAAGAGGTTTTGTTCAGTTGGCGGTACTAAATTATAATAGAAACTCAAAGAAGGAACATTGTAGAACTGGTACCTAGACTTCTAAGCAGATGGATTGCCACCATTTCTCCTGTCTCTGAAGGGGCCCAATGAAGCTGGCTTGAGAGGAGCTGAAGAAAGGGAAGAACTGAAGCCAGCTGCTACCATCACAGCAAAGGGTCGTTGTTAGAGTGACACCTGAGGGGACAATAAGCAAAAACGGAGGAAGCGAGTCTCTTATTTCTCCTCCAGCCTTCTGGCCTCTTAGTGCCCTTGGCAGAGTCTGACATGGAAATGACTGGCAAAGGAGAGAAGATTTGCTGAATCCCAGCCTCAGCATAACCAAGCAGGTATAGAATGGTGGGTGTTGATCTGAGAGACAATAGGTTAATTACAGCAAAAATCTTTTCACCAAGTTTTACTATTACAAAGTATTTCTTATAGAAGTATGTGAGGCCTCTAGCACCATGAATGAACATATATATAAAAGTGGAGTGTCTAAGAATAGGATGAGTGGTAAACTATAAACTAGGATAAAGGAAATGATTTAAGGAGGAAACAAATCTCTCTCTCAACCCATGATGGCTCAAGAAATTTGTTTAGTCCTTCAGAGATATCACCTCATTTAATAATCCTAATAGCCTTTTTTAAGGATGTAGGGTTAGTGCTTTATTACAAATGCAAAAAAAAAAAAAAAGCATGCTCAGAGGATTTAAGTAATGTCAGCATGCCAGGTTAAGACAGTAGGATGGACTTGTGTGTGTGTGTGTGTGTGTGTGTGTGTTCCTGAAAGAGAGCCTCAATATTTATCATTTTAGGCAATTAGGTGGAAGCTGTAAGTAGTTAAAACAGATAAAGAGAGGACTTCTGGGGGAGAAGTGAAGATAGATCTGACATCTCCTGCCTTTATGGAATAAAAGCTTGTCATCCTGCAGATCAGTTCCTGTGCTGATAATTCAAAATAAATTTCCTGAAATGAGGTCTCCTATAATAATGCTCTATCACTGTGGAACTTTTCTGTTGTCAGTCAAACTTCTGCCAGTGTTCATACAATCCCGTATTCTCTGAAGAGTCAACTCCCACTCAGAATTTCTGACTCATCTCTTGTCACCTGCTCTGGGAAGAGTTTTCTAACTCTTCTCCTTTTGTCCAAACTTTTGAGACCATTAGGCACACTCGTCTATGTTTTTAAGCCTTTGAAAATTTCAGTTATGGCATAAATTAGTCTATTTCTACTCAAAATGGAGAGATGAGAGCAGAAACTATCCATTGGTTATTGCTGGATTTCTAGATGCTAATAGAAACGTGACATACAGTAGGCACTTAGTCAATATTTGTTGACTCCATTGACAGAATTGAAGGATTCATGAGGAACCCTGGTCAAGTTCCTAAATATTTTAATTACCCTATTGAACACATCCTAGGAAAAAATGGCTAAATCAGGCTTACATTTTGTGGGAGTGTAATATACACTTGCCTGTATGATGAACTTTGATGGCAACAAAAGTTCCATGGTATTAAAATGTTTATCTCTGCCATATTCACAACTCCCCGCCACTGAATTATTTGGGTTAAGTTTTTGAAAGCCCTGATAAAATGCCAATTTGAAACAATCATACCAATATACCAAATTAGATGAAAAGGAAGTCACTCAGTCATGTCCAACTCTTAGCGACCCCATGGACTGCAGCCTACCAGGCTCTGCCATCCGTGGGATTTTCCAGGCAAGAGTACTGGAGTGGGGTGCCATCGCCTTCTCCGGAACTGTATGCTTAAAAATAGTTAAAAAGGAAAATTTTGTTGTGTGTTATTTATCACAGTTTCTAAAAATATTACCTTTTTTTTTTTCTTTTAAAGTTTTTGGCCATGCCACAAAGCATGTGGGCTCTTAGTTCCCCGATCAGGGACTGAACCCTCACCCCCTACAGTGGAAGTGCAAACTCTTAATCACTGGACCCCAGGGAATTCCCACCACCGTTTTCTGAGTATAATCTCATGGATTATTTTGGAGTGGTATCCTCATGGGTTGATGGCACTATTCTTTTTGCCTCTTTCTAGTCTCTAAATTTCATGACGAGCACTACTGCTTTGACAAAAAAAAAAAAAAAAAAATTCAACACAAAGCAAAAAGAAAAACCCTTACAAGTCACTTTAAAGACACTATTAAAAAAAGTGGTCCACAACCACTCCAAATCAGGGAGATGCTAGGCCCTCAAGGAAGCAGAGCAGAACCTTAAACAGGGGTGTGCAGGTGAGGTCAAGAAGGCAAGTCCTGGGTGAGCCAGACGAGGCCACCCCTCTGCACAGGCTACCACTCTCCCTGCTCGGGTCAGAGCCTGACCAGATGAGGCCAGGGAACAGAGAACTGGAAGGTGAAAGCGGCCCTCGTGGTCGGCACACTTTCCGCTAGAAGAGAAAGCAAGGTTTGAGTCTCCTAATTTTCTGCTAAATGGAAACCAGAGTTGAATCTTGACAGCTTAACACTAAAGATCTAAGACCTGCCCACTTTGCCTCACAGTTTTATTCAGATAACAAGTACCTCAAAAGAAAAATAGGATATTGATTGGTCTCCAGGATCTAGGAAAAGCGAAAGCAAAACAAAAACAGTTACTCTGAAACATTTTTGGTCTTTGGATTATCCAAGTCCCCAGGAAAGTAATTTGACAGGGAGGGATATTAGGGCAAGGATAAGGGCAGCAAAGGGCCATAATGAATGGTTTGTAACTTAGGGCCACATACAGGGAATTGGAAAGATTTTTCATACGCACCATAACTATGACCAGGGAGTTGGCTTATAGAAAGAGCTGTGGTTACAAGATGATCAGTCATTTAACTTTCTAATGAATGACTTCAGGTCTCCTAACATTTCTTTTCACAGGATTATATAGTAGTTAAGTGTGGGAGGTCTGTACATATATCTAAAAAATATGTTTTACCTTGGCTCTACCGTTTATGAACTTCGTAAACATTTAAGTCTGGTTCTTTAACTTCCATCTGCTTCAGATTTTATATCTTAAAATGAAGACAATGATAGCATTTCCTTCAAAGGGTTATTGTCAACAATAAGGTAATAGTACCTGGGCAGCACTTATCCCGTGGGGACCAGGAAGATCCCCTGGAGAAGGAAATGCAACCCACCCCAGTATCCTTGCCTGGAAAATGCTATAGACAGAGGAGCCTGGCAGGCTACAGTCCATGGGGTTACGAAGAGTTGGACATGACTCAGCAACTAAACCACAACACTTATCCCAGGAGTAATGGTGAATGTTCAGTTAAGGCTTAGAGTTTAGCGTGCTGTGATTATTAATTTCCAGTTCTTGCAGGTACATCCTTCAACCTTGTGTTTTGAATAAAAAAATAGCTTCTCTACTGGTTCAGACTGTAAAGAATCTTCCTGCGATGCAGGAGTTCGATCCCTGCATCAACCTGGATTTGATCCCCAGATGGAGAAGATCTCCTAGAGAAGGGAATGGCTACCCACTCCAGTATTCTTGCCTAGAGAATTTCATGGACAGAGGAGCCTGGCAGGATACAGTCCGTGGGGTCCCAAAGAGTCAGCAGCAACTGAGGGATTAATGCAAAGCTGTATACACACACACACACACACACACACATTTTGAAGTGCTCCCCAGGTGGTGATAGTTGTAAAGAACCTGCCTGACATAAGAAACATGGAATCAATCCCTGGGTTGGGAAGATGCCCTGGAGAAGGGCATGGCAACCCACTCCAGTGTCCTTGCCTAAAGAATCACATAGACAGAGGAGCCTAGGAGACTACGGTCCATTGGGTCACAAAGAGACACAACTTAAGTGACTTAGCACACACACACATACATTTTGAAAGATTCCTAATTCTCAGTATTATGAATGTCTGATTCCTGGGACCTAGGAAATATTCACTAATTTTCCCAAAGCTGCTAAACATCTACCATATTCTAAATGACCTTTATCAAGTGCTGTCCTAGTCTGGGGAGGCAGGGGAGTGACTTGAAGGTGAAATACCCTGTTAGCAATCCCCCAGGTGAATGGAAAATTTAAAATAATATTCTAATGATTCATTGTACATTACTACGCCCCATTAGGTGCCTACATTACATCTTAGGGCACAATCAATATCTGTCATCTTGCTTATGGCTTTGGTGCTAGAGCGGTTCAATTTCATTTTGCTACTCTCATGCCCATGAAGCTGTAGTTCAGGTGTCATACGATAAAATATTGCTCAGAAGTACATATTCACTCCTAAAGCAGAGTGGGAAATAATTGATGAAGAAGGTGTCTTTCCATCTGGTCAAACACCATTAAAGTGAGGATACAATTGATATGAGAAAAAAGTGAAACCAACATTCTAGAAAACTTTTTGGTGAATCCTTATGAGTGTGTGCGTGTGTGTGTGTGTGTCTGTGTGTGTCTGTCTGTCTGTCTGTGTCTGTGTGTATTCTGTTTTCAAAAAAATTCTTTTAAAAGCATTTTTCAGTGTTTAAACTAGATTTCTATATATGAAATGTTAATATAGATAAAGCCAATTTAGGAGTCTATCTATTACATAAGGAGAAGTATTGGTATGTAGACATGTGCCTTCTTTTTGTTAAGAATTAAAAAAAAATATTCAGTTTAAGGCTGTGGCAAAGCTAAAGGGAGATCCCAAAGCAGCCATGCGTAAGTAACACACTGGTTGCCATCTTTCTAAACAAAACTTGTGAGTTAGCTAAATAGCCTATATTTTGAGTTATTTTCTTTCAGAATTGGAATGCAGTTGACTGCTTCTTCTCTTTCTCATGTGAGTGCTTTCCTAGAGACACCTAGAACACACTCCAGTCAAAATATCTCTGCACATTCTACCAAGTGGAAACTCATTTGGATTAAAAGAAGCCCTTACTATGATTCAGACACACTTGAAAGGGTTAAACCCATCATCTGGTGACTCATTCTTCAGTGTGAATTTTTAAAAATGTTAAATGCATGGTTTCTTTCCAAATTGAAATCAGACAGAGAAGTGAATTTTGCTCAAGAGAGAGGCAACAGACCCCCGTTAGGATTTTGGAACACCATGGGACAGGCCGGGCCAGGGTCCCTGTCACAGTGGGGAGTGTTGGGTAGACAGAAGACGACAAGAAAGCGTGTTTATATTTGTGTGTGCATGTGCGTGTGTGTGAAATATAAACAGGACAAAGAGGGCTCTAGAAATAGATGTGTGAGAGCTTCAGCAGTGAATTCAGCTGGCATCGCTCTTATGTTTAAGATTCTGTAGATACTTTTTGCAGTGACTCTGGGAAATCACCAGTAACATGCTGCCTCACACACGTAAACACTCTAAGTGTTCTGACGTGTCCAACTTTATTAAAGGAGGGATGTGCACAATTTAGTACACTTGGTGACATTTATTTGGGGATTAAAAAAAAAAAACTCCTATGACAGTGAGTTTGTTTGACATAGGGCAGGGTTTGTCCTAACTGAAAAAGTGGCTTAATCTGATCGTTCATATCTAATTATGTACTTTATAATCAGAGTTTACTGGCTGGGAGTTTTGGTAGATTGTAGATTATAATAATTCATTTGATTTCTTTTTTTTTTTTGTCATTTGATTTCTTTTAAAATCTTAAGAAATTCAAATAGCTTGACACTGGTTCAATATTATACTTCAGAGGAGGCACTTTTTGAGTTTTAAAATACTGAACTGAGACTCCCTCGATGGAAGATTCACTGATACTAGAGCAAATGCCCTGAGTTTGAGAAAAAGAGGGTACCCTGAAAGGGGGAGAAGGATCTGGAGGCTCAAATAACATATTGTTCTATGAGCATGGCTGCAGGAAAGGAACGAAAAGTGGGTATAAGTAAAGGCAAGTGAAACCATCATATGGAAACATGAATTCTCATTGGAATAGTCTCAGAATGCTACAGGCAATTGTAAACCTTGCTGAGATAAATTGGACTAACCTGTTCTTTTCCTTTATGCTGGATATTGTCAGAGTTTTGCACTATGAAATATAAGACACTAGCAAGGTTTTTTTTAGGAAACAATTATTCATCACTTTCTATTTTTATATAGCTTTAGGGGACTGTAGAATAACCCTAATGTATTTTAGAATGGCTATGAGGAGGAAGAGAGTGACAAGCAGTGAAGAATTTACTTTGATTGTTAGAATAGATATGTTTTAACCAAGTGTAGTAAAGTGAATCCTCTATTTTCTTTGTCATTTGTCACAGACTCAGGTACTGCTCCCTCCTTACTGTCACAGTAAGTAGTTAGAGTCTGTCTTTAACTTAGAACTAGTGTGGTTGTTCTTTATTCTCTGGATTTCTGGCTTCCTCAGTTCAGGCCTAGAAATTAGAATTTTGCTGAAATGTACAGAATTATTCAGTAAACCGCTATTTAATTCTCCTTTCCTTTGCCACTTCCTGTTTATAACTCATTTGTTGTTAGGAGACGAATGTTCTTTAAACATCACTTTGTTTTTTGAGTCGTTTCTTGTTGAAGAACCTTATCAGCATACCATTGCTTCAGGTAATCTGAATTTTCCTTCCCAGATTTCAAAGTCACCCTCAATTTCGTTCTGCTTGATCTCACCTTGATTTCCTGCCCCTCCTCTACTCAAAATGAATGTTTCCTCCCCATTGAAGGCCTTTTCCTCACTGTCACAGATAGTCTTCATTCCATTCCCTTTGTTACTGCTTTTCCCAAGAGCACCTACCCGATCTTTTCCCTGCATAAATTTGAATTTTTAAGTTTCATCTTCATACCTACCTGTGTGATAACAGAATAGGAAACATGCACTGAAACTTGCCAGTGTGCCACTGTTCTAAGCACATGTCATGGATTGTGCTACTTAAGTCTTTAAAAATATTTATTTATTTGGATGCGTTGGGTCTTAGACGCAGCACATGGGATCTTTTGTTGCGATGCATGGGCATTTTGGCTTAGCTGCCCAGAAGCATGTGAGATCATATTTCCCCTACCAGGGATCAAACCCATGTCTCCTGTATTTATAAGGCAGATTCTTAACCACTGAACCACCAGAAAAGTCCCAAGTGCTATTGAATTTTTATAACAACCTTTTAAGTTTGTAAGGTAGTTCTACTTCCCCATTTTACAGATGAGGAAACTGAGGCACAGAGGAGTGACTATCCTAGTAACACAGCTGTTGAGTCACTCAACTAGGATACACTTCCAGGCTGCCTGCCTCCTCATCCTCCTCTCTCTACTGCTGCACCTTCTGCCACCCTCTGCCTCTCCCCTTCCCAGTCTCAACTCTGTCTTCCAGTTCATACTGACCTTCTCCATTATGAACATGTATGGAAGCTGTGTTCAAAGCCATACAGTGCATCATTTCACTTTGCCTGCTTCATGCCTTTATTCCTCTGGGAATTTACATAGCAAGATGTCTTCTTTCTTTTTTTTTTTTTTTTAGCAAGATGTCTTAAAAAGCATTCCATGCCTCATTTTCAGTTCAGTTCAGTCACTCAGTCGTATCCGACTCTGCGACCCCACGGACTGTAGCAAGCCAGGCCTCCTTGTCCATCACCAACTCCTGGAGCTTACTCAAACTCATGTCCATTGAGTTGGTGATGCCATCCAACCATCTCATCCTCTGTCGTCCCCCTTTCTTCCCGCCTTCAATTTTTCCCAGCATCAGGGTCTTTTCCAATGAGTCCCTTCTTCCTATCAGGTGGCCAAAGTATTGGAGTTTCAGCTTCAGCATCAGTCCTTCCAATGAATATTCAGGACTGATTTCCTTTAGGATGGACTGATTGGATCTCCTTGCTGTCCAAGGGATTCTCAAGTCCTCATTCTACTTTCTTTCTAAAATAGTATAGGGTCCCAGCTCATGGAGGAGCTCATTTAGTACTCTTTTTTCGTTGATAGTGTGAAGGTAATTTTCTTCCTCTTCAATTATAAAATAATTATTTTGCTCTTATAATTCACTCTAATTGTTTAGACCCACTACCGTCAAGTCTAGGATACACTATGAAGTGTTATAAAGTCCACGCATAGGGTCTACAAAGTGGATCTTAGCTGAAGTGTCAGTTGACCAGCATTGACCATGCTTTCTAAGTTGGGCTCTGAAGGATCTGAATTATCCAGTTTTCATTTGACATTGTTCTGAAAGAATTAAAAAAAAGTACTCATGTAAAAAATCACATCACATGAACCGAAAAATCACAGCATGTGTGATTATATGTATGATATATACAGTCATATATACATACACATACGCTCATATATACTCATGAACATATTCTACATAAAAGGAAACACTATTAAATTACCTTGGATGCTTTTTAAAGGGCATCAGAGAGTGCATGTTTCCAAAAACACAGATATTGCTTAGGGTATTCAATTTCACTTTGTTTTGGCTGATTTTTTTTCCTTTAATCAATGTGATGATCATAGTTTGAGAGCATTTCTGGTTTTAATGTTGGGTTCAGTCTCAAAGGACAGTTGCTGAAATAGAGGCTTGGGAATCAGACAGACTGAATTTGAATCCCATCTTTGACACTGACTAGCTGGGCAAGAAACTTAGTTTATTTGAACAAATACTTGGTATCTAAAACAGGGATAATAACACCTACTCTGTAGGGTTGTTGTGAGAATTCAGTTCAGTAATGCATATAAAGGAACTGCTTAGCATACTTTTTGCCATATGGTAATTGCTTAATAAGTTTTTATTAGTAATAATAATAGATGTTTTAAATGTAGTAATTGATATATGCTGACTCAGCTGAAAAAAGGGCATCTATCATAGAATTTGATAACTGTCTTTCAATCCCTTTCTTTCCTCCCTTCCTTCTGTCTCTTTTTCCTCTTTCTTTATCTTAGCTTTAAAAAAAAAAAAGCTTTATTGAGGCATAATTTATTCACAACAAAATGCACCCGCTTTTAATGCACAGTATGAAGGGTGTCGGTAATTGTATGCCATCAGGTGAATTCTATCATGTTAAGATGTAAAATATCAACAGTTTGTTGCTGTTGAGTCATTCAGCCATGCCTGACTCTTTGAAACCCCCTGGACTGTAGCCCACTAGGGTCCTCTGTCATGGAATTTCCCAAGCAAGAATACTGCAGTGGGTTGTCATTTTCTTCTCTGGGGGATCTTCCCAACCCACAGATCAAACCTGTGACTTCTGCGTTGGCAGGCAAATTCTTTACCACTGAGCCACCCCAGAAGCCCATAAAATAGCTGCAATGCTCCAAAAAGCTGTTTCACATTTGTTTACAGTCTAACCCCACCCTAACCCCATCACGAACCTCAGGCAAAAAGTAATCTGCTTTCTGTTACTATGATTTTCCCATTTCTAGAATTCTTTATGAGTAGGACCATGCAATATGTAGTCTTTTGCATTTGATCTCTTTCACTTAGCATAATGTTTTTGAGATTCACTCATGTTGTTGGATGTAATAACATTTTATTCATTTATTGCCGAGTGGTGTTCCATAGTATGAATATATCACAAATTGTTTATCCATTCACCAGTCAACAGGCATTAAGGTTGTTTCAGTTGGGGCTTTATGAAGAATATTACTCTAAGCATTTGAAGACAAGACTTCATGTGGACTGACTCCCTCACAGGGCTTAGTGTATCCAGAAAGAGTATACTAGGTCATAATGGAAAGTATAACACACTGTATCAGAATTGGAACATCTTTGTTCTGGCCCTCTATTTGCCTCCAGTGATGCTGGAGGATCATGGTGGTGCTCATAAGGAAGCAGGCATGCCCTTCTTTTTGTCTGACCATTTTTATCCTCTTTGCAGAGTAGTTGCTCCACTGTCCCCCTGAACCTGTTACCCTTACCCCTCTCAGCCATGGTTCATTGAACTGGAGTGGGCACCTGGCTCAAGATGAACCAAATGGATTTTCTCCCCTGAGGTTGTGAAGTCCAGAAATAGGGGCTTTCAGAACAAGTGGCTTTGTTTAATTGATGGTATATGCTTGAATTAGAGGTAAAGTGGACAGGACTGGTATAGCCCATTAGAGTTAAGTACTGAGAAAAGACAGAGAGAAAGAGAATAAGAGAGAGAAAGAGAGATAGAGATGGAGGAAGGGAGGTAGCAGGTAAGCAGTAAGGCACAGAAATAAGAGATTAAGTAGCAAGATGGACCTACAGCTGTTCCTCCCAATTCCAGTGTTCCAAGATGTTGGGTAGTCCTTTCTGGATTTTTTCAGATGCCCAGATAGTACTCCAATGAACAGTCATTTTGGTTTTAATTAGGTGCAATGGGCTTTTGTTTCTGCCATACATCTCAGCCAAATAATCCCCATCTGAGACAAATCATAATTGTTATGAAGATTGACTGAGTTTTAACTATAAACCTATCAACTATAAACCAGACACTTTAATAATAAAGCCTTAATTGCTTTCTGAAATTTTACCACCACAATAACCCTATGAGAAAGGGTTTCCCCCTCCCCCCCCCATATGTTACAATGAAGAAATTGAAATTCAAGGAAATTAAATGGTTTTTACAAGGTTGGAGAATATCAGAGCTAGAGCCTAGATTCTGATCTGCTTTTCTCCAAAGTCTGCTGAAACTAAAGCTCCAGTGCTGAGTCCTCAGTGGTGAAATGATGAAGGTGGCCCAGAGCCCTGTAAAACTCCCCCAGCTTAGTGATCCTGCATTGGTATGTCCAAGGAAGGGAATGAAGTAATTGGCAATAAGTGTGTTCCAGTCTATGGACTCCACTTTCTCTGTGAATCTAAATAATGTGCTGATAATGAGGGTAGAGGTAGTATCAGCTGTTTGAAGAAAGGCACTTGTAAATGCTGTAGAATGCTAATTTAGAAATGATGAAAAGATGTGTATGTGAGTATGTGAAGACTATATTTCATATATGTAAAATTTAGAGAAATATAAATATTCCCCTATTGTGTGCCTGCTTGTTTCCTTGTACTTTTGTTTATTTTATGGAGGAAACACATATGATTTTTAAAAACCTAAACATTTTATATCTGTACCTCACTATAAGCAGATGGGGCTTCCCTCATAGCTCACTCAGTAAAGAATTTGCCTGTAGTACAGGAGACCCAGATTCAACCCCTGGGTTGGGAAGATCCCCTGGAGAAGGAAATGGCTACCCACTCCAGTATTCTTGCCTGGAAAATCCCATGGACAGAGAAGCCTGGTGGGCTGCAGTCCATGGGGTAGCAAAGAGTCGGGCACGACTGAGCGACTAACACTTCACTTCACTGCGGCAGTGAAATGAAAATATGCAGTAGCACAGAAAAGAATGGAGGAGGGAAGATGAGGAAGAGGAAAGTCTTCAGCGCTTATGAAGTCACTCACAATTATTCCTCTGACTGGTGTACTTCCAGAGCAGATGGGTGGGATGGGTACAGTGCATGTTTCAGTTGTATTACTTCAATATAAATATACATTTTTTTCCACTAATTGTCTGGCCTTTGACTAATTGCTGGTCTTTTCTCAGCTGGTCTGAAAATGAAGAAAGACCTGGCAAGATTTCTGTAAAAATCAAATGAGTACAAATCTGCTGCCACATAGTAGGTGCTCAGTAAATATTAAATCCTTATCATTACTTCTTATTCTTCATGGAGACTTTCATTAGTTTTCAGCTGTTCTCTGGCACAGATAATCAAAGAAGTGTACAGTGGAGAATATTATTTCATGGACAATAGTGGAGTGACCATTCTATTCTCATTGGCGTGATTAGATACTACTCAATTATACTATTTGTTTATTTATTGTTATTATTTTTTTAACCATACCAAGCAGCACGTGGGATCTTAATTCTAACCAGGGATCAAAGCCCGCCCCCCTGCATTGGGAACAAAGAGTCTTAACCACTGGACCACCAGAGAAGTCCTAAATTAGAGTATTTAGATATTATTTAGAGTATTTAAATAAAAATAGTTCAGGGACTTCTGTGTAGTTATTAATTTAAATTTATCAAAGCTTCTTCTTAGATATGGGTGCCACAGGAGTTGAGTATGTCATTTAAAAGTTTGGACACAAAGAATTTTAAATCTTTCTATAGTTCAGGAATGATAGGTGTGCCTAGATTCTGAGGCTAAGTGAATGATCCCTTCTATGGAAGGTACAGAGGGGGTGGGAGTAGAAACTAGTGATTGAATTTTTTCTTATACCAAAAGTTAAAAAAAAAGATATATATATCCTTTTCTCCAAGATGTGGATATATTTATATATATGAATTTATTTATAGTACATGGTACTTTGCAAAAAATTAATAATTGGTTTCCGCATTAGCCTTAAACATTCTTCTGTACAAAGAGATCTCATAAAATCAATGTGTCTCCAAGAAAATGTTAGTGGGAACTTGGGCCTTGATGAAAACATGCTTATGGAACACAGTAAGAATCAGCAAGTGAGGTGAAAGTAAAAGTCACTCAGTCATGTCCTATTCTTTGCAACTTAATGGACTATACAGTTCATGGAATTCTCCAGGCCAGAATACTGGAGTGGGTAGCCTTTTCCTTCTCCAGGGGATCTTCCCAACCCAGGTACTGAACCCAGGTCTCCTGCATTACAGGTGGATTCTTTACCAGCTAAGCCACAAGCGAAGCAAGGTTGTGCTAAAGACAAAGAGAACTGTCAGAGTAGGCTTTCGACATTTGTCCATGTATTTTTTTTTTTTAATTTTATTTTTAAACTTTACATAATTGTATTAGTTTTGCCAAATATCAAAATGAATCCACCACAGGTATACATGTGTTCCGCATCCTGAACCCTCTTCCCTCCTCCCTCCCCATACCATTCCTCTGGGTCGTCCCAGTGCACTAGCCCCAAGCATCCAGTATTGTGCATTGAACCTGGACTGGCATGTATTCTTGCACTAAAACAGTTTAAAGACATTCAGAAAGGAATGACTGGCTGTTTCTGAAGATAGTCCTCTGAAAGTGCAGCAGAAAAAAATAAGTATATATAACTGTCTAAAGGTGATGTCAGGGAAAACATAAACCTTCGAGTTTATGTCTCAGGACTTAAGTTCAGTTTCTGGAACACTCCCAGACTAATTGAACTCAATTATTGGTATAAACGCTATGTAATGATCGGTAGTAAGTGAAGACAAGGAAGATTAGCCTCCATCAGCTTTTAATGCACATTGGCTCCCAAACCACAAAATAATTCAAAGTTCTGCTGTGAGTTTGATCCACAAAGTGATCCTGAACTAACAAGGGAGCCCAAGTGTGATGGCATTGCCACCGGCACAGGAAGTTTCCTCTAGGCATACACTGTCTGTGAGTTTCAAATTGCTTCTTGCTCTGTATTATTTCCAGACGATAAGCTTTCCATACATTCTCTGCCTTGTTAGAGTGTTTTATTCCATCATCTGCTTTTAAAAGTAGCAATTAAAAGGGTTGTCCATAAAGTTCTCCAGGCACCTGTGGAAATGATGCACATGATTCCTCCCAAGGGATTGCTGTCTTTGAACGTGTCAATGGTGTAGAGATATTTTTATTTGGGAAACAAATATAGAAATGGCAGATCCCAGAGAGAGACTGCTCCCACCTTTTGTTAAACTTTGTCCTTTTGTCCTTTGTAAAACAAAATCCAGATAATCTTATTCTGAGTTAGTGAACCCTGATGTTAGTTTGGTAACCTGGGAAAGGGAAAGGTCTTTCTGTGCAAAACCTACCTGACTCTTTCTTCCTTTAACATTTTGAGTTCTCACTGTTCATAAAGTATCTCCTCCCACCCACGTCATTTCCACACACCTTAGGACTGAACAATTTCATGTCAATTTGTCTCACTGACTTGATGACACAGAAACTGCACCTTATGCTTTTATTCATCCTTTTGGCAGAGACTTCCATGCTTCAGACAAGCCTGACAGTATGCACCAACTGTGGCCTTAGCTCTTGCATCTGTAAAATTGAGAGAATGGCTCAGGATTCGTTGTATTACTGTGTAAGAAAGTATTGACTATGGTCCCAGGAAGGCCACAGGCACTAAGAAAAGTAAATTTCTTCCTCTCTTTGCAGCACAATGTTAGGCACATCCAGCAGTATATTACTTCCCCTTACATATCATAAGTTAGCCAGGGTTTTCAACTTGACACATGACTCTGAGAATATTAATTCTCAACTAGCAAAGCATGCATGTTTTTAGAAGTGGGTTATGAATTCCTCTGGAGACATGCCAACTCTCCAGGTCCTAGAAGCAGGTTTGTCCAGGTGTTGTCCTCAGCATGGGAACAGGAACTGGTTGGTCACACTCCTTGCTGAGTAGTGCCTTCACCTTTACCCACCTTGAGCATCATAATGCAGAGAGGTTGGAGATAGTATAATGTAAACAGCAGGTCACTGAACATTTGCCTTTTCTAGGGGCTGCATCACTGCCTATGATGCCTTGTAAAGTGAAGAAAAAGGAGAAAGAAACCAATATTATTTTGACCAGATAAGATGTGACTCACACACCTTGATCATTTTAGTCAAACACCAAGACAGAAAAACCTGCTACACAGTCTTGTAAATTCTCAGTTAAATACAGTGCCCAAGTGGTAGTTTGACATTACCTGCATTAATTTCAAGTCTTTGCTTGAAGGTGGAAAATGTCAGTTCTCTACATGTTTCTGTTTCCTTGGCATTTATCACTTTTGGGGGGATGTAGTAGGAGAGGGTGCCCACAGCTGTCAGCCAAGTACCTTCAGGGAATTTCCAAGCTGTCATCTCTAGCCAGTGATGGAGATGTTTTCTTCCCTTCCCTGGGTTGAGGGGACAGAGAATGGATATGATTATGACATATACTGAAGCTTCTCTAGGTCTTAATCTCATTATGAATTGCTTAAAGGAAAAGGGTTAAATAAAAAGATAAACTCTTCCCTAAAAAGGTTAGTGATACTTACATTCTATAGGGAAAGGTTGCAGGATCCCTGGCAAAGACTTGGGGTTTGTCTATGTTACTCATTGTCCCTCAGGTCAGATAGGTTGATATAGTAACTGAAAAAAACGCAGTGATTTTTCTAGATGAAATAGCTACAATAACTTTGTATTTTATATTGCCATAGGATGTGTGCTTCTGCTAAGTCACCTCAGTTGTGTCTGACTCTGTGCGACCCCATAGACGGCAGCCCACCAGGCTTCCCCATCCCTAGGATTCTCTAGCCAAGAACACTGGAGTGGGTTGCCATTTCCTTCTCCAATGCATGAAAGTGAAAAGTCAAAGTGAATTCGCTCAGTCATTACTCCAAAATGGAGGCTGGAGAAAAGCTGGTTTAGGGTCTCATAGTATTTTCCCCAATTCCCTACAAAAGTAATAGGAGTTACCAAGTATCATGGCCTTACTCCCAAATAATACTCACTGTATTCACTCATTTCTAGTAATAATGAAAAGCACATTATGCATGGGTAATACTATATAGCATGCTACAGTGTATAGCAGATATTAGATTAAATTGGATTCTAGATACAAGTCTCTTCAAATAATTAGAACTTTTAATGTATGCTCTATGAAGGGAAAGAGCCAAGAGATAAATAAACATGCTTGGAGTGAAGATTTAGCCCTAAGATAGTTTCTGATTTTATTCTAGGATAGGCTTTACAAATGTCTATATAATCAGAGCTATGGTTTTTCCAGTAGTCATGTATAGATGTGAGAGTTGGGCTATAAAGAAAGCTGAGTGCTGAAGAATTGATGCTTTTGAACAGTGGTGTTGGAGAAGACTCTTGAGAGTCGCTTGGACTGCAAGGAGATCCAATCAGTCCATCCTAAAGGAAATCAGTCCTGAAGATTCATTGGAAGGTGTGATGCTGAAGCTCCAATACTTTGGCCACCTGATGTGAAGAACTGACTCATTGGAAAAGACCCTGATGCTGGGAAAGATTGAAGGCAGGAGGAGAAGGGGTCGACAGAGGATGAGTTGGTTGAATGACATCACCGATTCGATGGACATGAGTTTGAGCAAGCTCTGGGAGTTTTTGATGGACAGGGAAGCCTAGCGTGTAGTAGTCCATGGGGTCACAAAGAATTGGACACGACTGAGCGACTTTAACTGAACTGAGGCTTTGCTTTCCAGCATTCTACATTCTACTATACTTTTTCTTTTTTGCATTGGTGTTCAGAGTGAATGTTGAGGCTGATAACCAATGTGTCTTCCCAGAACCCAACTTGTCATATGAGGAGAGAATTTTAGTGTTGGAAGAAGTTTTTAAGGTCCCCAGATTTCCTTTTCAGCACCTCCTCAATGGACATCTAACCTAGTCTCGTGTTCCAACAAGAGCTGACAAGAAGACTAGGGTACCTTAGGAAGGTAGGCAGCTTACTGAAGATTTAATTACCAAAAGAGTGTTTGGTGCAATGCATTCTGATACCATTCTTTTTTTTTCCTAAAAATAAAATGCTGATTTAGATCCAAATAAAAAACTGTTTCCAGATGGATAGGAAATAGTATAGCATGCACCTTGAAAAGTCTAAATTCAAATATCGTATATTCATACGTTTGTTTAGTTAGTTACTATTTGGAATCAGGGGTGGTCTCCAACTAAGAGAAAGTTCAATATGATATAAGAAATAGCTTCAGATCAGATCAGATCAGTCGCTCAGTCGTGTCCGACTCTTTGCGACCCTATGAATCGCAGCACACCGGGCCTCCCTGTCCATCACCAACTCCCGGAGTTCACTCCGACTCACGTCCATCGAGTCAGTGATGCCATCCAGCCATCTCATCCTCTGTCGTCCCCTTCTCCTCCTGCTCCCAATCCCTCCCAGCATCAGAGTCTTTTCCAATGAGTCAACTCCTCGCATGAGGTGGCCAAAGTACTGGAGTTTCAGCTTTAGCATCATTCCTTCCAAAGAACACCCAGGGCTGATCTCCTTTAGAATGGACTGGTTGGATCTCCTTGCAGTCCAAGGGACTCTCAAGAGTCTTCTCCAACACCACAGTTCAAAAGCATCAATTCTTCAGCGCTCAGCCTTCTTCACAGTCCAACTCTCACATCCATACATGACCACAGGAAAAACCATAGCCTTGACTAGATGAACCTTTGTTGGCAAAGTAATATCTCTGCTTTTGAATATGCTATCTAGGTTGGGCATAACTTTCTTTCCAAGGAGTAAGCGTCTTTTAATTTTATGGCTGCAGTCACCATCTGTAGTGATTTTGGAGCCCAGAAAAATAAAGTCTGACACTGTTTCCACTGTTTCCCCATCTATTTCCCATGAAGTGGTGGGACCTGATGCCATGATCTTCATTTTCTGAATGTTGAGCTTTAAGCCAACTTTTTCACTCTCCACTTTCACTTTCACCAAGAGGCTTTTTAGTTCCTCTTCACTTTCTGCCATAAGGGTGGTGTCATCTGCATATCTGAGGTTATTGATATTTCTCCCGGCAATCTTGATTCCAGCTTGTGCTTCTTCCAGCCCAGCGTTTCTCATGATGTACTCTGCATATAAGTTAAATAAACAGATGACAATATACAGCCTTGATGAACTCCTTTTCCTATTTGGAACCAGTCTGTTGTTCTATGTCCAGTTCTAACTGTTGCTTCCTGGCCTGCATACAAATTTCTCAAGAGGCAGATCAGGTGGCCTGGTATTCAGGTATGACCTAAATCAAATCCCTTATGATTATACAGTGGAAGTGATAAATAGATTTAAGGGCCTAGATCTGATAGATAGAGTGCCTCATGAACTATGGAATGAGGTTCGTGACATTGTACAGGAGACAGGGATCAAGACCATGCCCATGGAAAAGAAATGCAAAAAAGCAAAATGGCTGTCTGGGGAGGCCTTACAAATAGCTGTGAAAAGAAGAGAAGCGAAAAGCAAAGGAGAAAAGGAAAGATATAAACATCTGAATGCAGAGTTCCAAAGAATAGCAAGAAGAGATAAGAAAGCCTTCTTCAGTGATCAGTGCAAAGAAATAGAGGAAAACAACAGAATGGGAAAGACTAGGGATCTCTTCAAGAAAATCAGAGATACCAAAGGAACATTTCATGCAAAGATGAGCTCAATAAAGGACAGAAATGGTAGGGACCTAACAGAAGCAGAAGATATTAAGAAGAGTGGCAAGAATACACAGAAGAACTGTACAAAAAAGATCTTTACGACCCAGATAATCATGATGGTGTGATCACTGACCTAGAGCCAGACATCCTGGAATGTGAAGTCAAGTGGGCCTTAGAAAGCATCACTGAGAACAAAGCTAGTGGAGGTGATGGAATTCCAGTTGAGCTATTCCAAATCCTGAAAGATGACGCTGTGAAAGTGCTGCCCTCAATATGCCAGCAAATTTGGAAAACTCAGCAGTGGCCACAGGACTGGAAAAGGTCAGTTTTCATTCCAATCCCAAAGAAAGGCAATGCCAAAGAATGCTCAAAGTACCGCACAATTGCACTCATCTCACACGCTAGTAAAGTAATGCTCAAAATTCTCCAAGCCAGGCTTCAGCAATACGTGAACTGTGAACTTCCTGATGTTCAAGCTGGTGTTAGAAAAGGCAGAGGAACCAGAGATCAAATTGCCAACATCCGATGGATCATAGAAAAAGCAAGAGAGTTCCAGAAATAGCTTGCTGCCTCTTAAAAAAAAATTGAGCTTAATCCACTACCCCATATAACCTCACCCCTCATGTCATCCTGTCATCCTTTTTCTAACTTTAAATATCAAGTATCCCCAGGATATTTAGTTTCCTTAGGGATCTCTCTTAGGGCAGGTACTATAGATGAGATATGAATCCTAGCCACTCTTCCCTGTGTGCTGAGGGTAACTTAGCTCCAAGTCAAAGTCCATGTCTCCCTACAAGTCCCTGTTCATACAGGTGTGTAACTGGTGCTTCTGCAAACATACATTAGAACCACCCAGAAGGCTTGTTAAAATGTACTGCTGGGCCTCTCCTGAGTCTCTGGTTCAGTAGATTTGAGGTGGAATCCAAGAATTGGCATTTTTTAACATATTCACAGATGCTACTGATATTGCTGGTCCCATAACAACACTTGAGAACAACTGTTCTGGTGGTGGGGGGGATCATTTATATGATTCTACTCTGGCAGATGACACCACCCTTATGGCAGAAAGTGAAGAGGAACTAAAAAGCCTCTTGATGAAAGTGAAAGTGGAGAGTGAAAAAGTTGGCTTAAAGCTCAACATTCAGAAAACGAAGATCATGGCGTCCAGTCCCACCACTTCATGGGAAATAGATGGGGAAACAGTGGAAACAGTGTCAGACTTTATTTTTCTGGGCTCCAAAATCACTGCAGATGGTGACTGCAGCCATAAAATTAAAAGACGCTTACTCCTTGGAAGGAAAGTTATGCCCAACCTAGATAGCATATTCAAAAGCAGAGACATTATTTTGCCAACAAAGGTTCATCTAGTCAAGGCTATGGTTTTTCCTGTGGTCATGTATGGATGTGAGAGTTGGGCTGTGAAGAAGGCTGAGCGCTGAAGAATTGATGCTTTTGAACTGTGGTGTTGGAGAAGACTTTTGAGAGTCCCTTGGACTGCAAGGAGATCCAACCAGTCCATTCTAAAGGAGATCAGCCCTGGGTGTTCTTTGGAAGGAATGATGCTAAAGCTGAAACTCCAATACTTTGGCCACCTCATGCAAGGAGTTGACTCATTGGAAAAGACTCATGCTGGGAGGGATTGGGGGCAAGAGGAGAAGGGGATGACAGAGGATGAGATGGCTGGATGGCATCACTGACTCGATGGATGTGAGTCTGAGTGAACTCCAGGAGTTGGTGATGGACAGGGAGGCCTGGCGTGCTGTGATTCATGGGGTCGCAAAGAGTCGGACACTGTTGAGCGACTGATCTGATCTGATATGACTCTGGCTATAGATTATGGGGGTGGTGGAGAACATTGTCCTGTAACAGGCTGCTGCCCAGGCAGAGGCATGTGAGGCACACAGCTTAGGAAATAATGGAGATGGAGTTGAGAATTTCAGATTTAATCTCCAAATCTCAATTAAGGCAAGCAGATTCATTAAGGCAATTTCTCCCCCCTCAAAGTCCATTTTTCCAGCCAGTCCTTCCTACAGTCCTGCCATGATGAGGCTGTGCTGTTGTTTTTTTTTAGCTACTTATACAGCTCTATTAACCTGGTAAAAGGACCAAAGATGATCATTTGGTTCTCAGTACTACTCTTTAGCCTTTGGACAGCAATCAAAAGTATATTTCAAGGAAGGGGAAAATATGTATACCAGTAGAAAAGCCTTGTATCAGACTGGCTCCATACTTATGTTCCCATGGAAACAGGATTATAAGTTCGTGATTTGCTTTTACTTAATGTAGTATTGAGGAAAAATGCCTCTTTTTCATTATTCAAATGCCTCGCCTGTACTTTACCAAATTACAAGAGAGCAATACCAATGTATGTTTCTAAAGAGTTTAAACTCATTTACCACATTAAACTCAGAAGAGAGCACTTTACTTAAAAATGTAAATGGAACAGAACAGTTTTGTGAGAATAAATTATTGGACTTAAAAAAATAATTCTGCTTTTGTGTTCATGAAGTAATGCTATTTTGCACCCAAAGAAGCTAAATCTTTAGGTAGAGTTTCTTATAGGAATTTTTGGAGGCCAAGTCAGGGATTTGCATTCAGATGTTGCAAAGGGTACAAAGACTGTTCTTATGTTGTATTCTCAGTAACTATGATGGGTAAAGATCAATATAATCAATTCTCCATCAGCTTCTTAAAATGTGGCTCTTTTCCCAACTAAATTGAAGGCATTCTATATCCTTGTTACTGATTTAGTGAGAACTTCTTTACATGGAAATTCACTTTAGTTCCCATTGAGGATTTGATACTACAGTTCAGTTAGTTCAGTCACTCAGTCGTGTCTGACTCTTTGTGATCCCATGGACTGTAGCATGCCAGTCCTCCCTGTCTATCACCAGCTCCCTGAGCTTATCCAAACTCATGTCCATTGAGTCAGTGATGCCATCCAACCATCTCATCCTCTGTCGTCCCCTTCTCCTCCTGCCCTCAATCTTTCCCAGCATCAGGGTCTTTTCAAATGAGTCAGTTCTCCTCATCAGGTGGCCAAAGTATTGGAGTTTCAGCTTCAACATCAGTCCTTCCAGTGAACACTCAGGACTGCTTTCCCTTAGGATGGATTGGTTGGATCTCCTTGTAGTCCAAGGGACTCTCAAGAGTCTTCTCCAACACCACAGTTCCAAAGCATCAATTCTTCAGCGCTCAGCTCTATAACTGAGCGCTAAACTCTTACATCCAACATGACTACTGGAAAAACCATAGCCTTTACTAGACGGACCTTTGTTTGCAAAGTAATGTCTCTGGTTTTTAATATGCTGTCAGATTGGTCATAACTTTCCTTCCAAGGAGTAAGTGGCTTTTAATTTCATGGATGCAATCACCATCTGCAGTGATTTTGGAGCCCCCCAAAATAAAGTCAGACACTGTTTCCACTGTTTCCCCATCTATTTCCCATGAAGTGATGGGACCAGATGCCATGATCTTAGTTTTCTGAATGTTGAGCTTTAAGCCAACTTTTTCACTCTCCTCTTTCACTTTCATCAAGAGGCTCTTTAGTTCTTCACTTTCTGTCATAAGGGTGGTGTCATCTGCATATCTGAGATTATTGATATTTCTCCTGGCAATCTTGATTCCAGCTTGTGCTTCATCCAGTCCAGCATTTCACTTGATATACTCTGCATATAAGTTAAATAAGCAGGGTGACAATATACAAGTAATAACCAGACTGTTAGGATTTGAGGAGTATAATCTCTCTTTAAAGGGCCTGTTTCACTGAGTTTATATTGCTGAGGAACCGGCTGTCTTCATGATATAATAAAGACTATAAGAAAGCATGTGAAACATTTAACCTATATTTTTATCACTAATTTTCATAAATGTTTCTAAGGTCCTTATATAAATCCAAATGCTGTCTTAAAATAAAAGCACAGTGTTATTTTTAACCTGCAAATTATTTGATCAGTTGCCTCAGATGTATAGAGTATGACTGCAGGGGAAAGAACCGATAATGGTTGATAGGAAAGCTTGATGCTACCTTACGTAGTGAAGTGAGTTCTTGTTGTTCAGTCGCTAAGTCATGTCCAACTCTTGTGACCCCATGGACTGCGGCACACCAGGTCTCCCTGTCCCTTGCCATCTCTCTGAGTTTTCCCAAGTTCATGTCCATTGAATCAGTGATGACATCCAACCAACTCATCCTCTGTTGCTCTCTTCTCCTGCCTTCAATCTTTCCCAGCATTGAGGTCTTTTCCAATGAGTTGATTTTTCACATCAGGTGGCCAAAGTATTTGAGGTTCAGCTTCAGCATCAGTCCTTCCAGAGAGTATTCATGGTTGATTTCCAAGATTGACTGGTTTGATCACCTTGGTTTCTAAGAGTATCTGAAGAGTCTTCTCCTGCGCCACAATTAGAAAGCATCAGTTCTTCATTGCTCAGCCCTATTTATGGTACAACCCTCACTTCCGTACAAGACTTCCAGAAAGACCATAACCTTGACCGCATGAACCTTTGCCAGCAAAACTATGTCTTTGCTCTTAAATACACAGTCTAGGTTTCCGAGGTGAGTGCTAGGCTTTAAAAGGAAGGCTCAGGGGTTATGAGTCCACAAAAGGAATGTGGAGGACCCCTGAGGGTGAACTTCATATCCTGGGCAATGTTTCTATGGCTTCAGCTTTACATCTTCTGTACTCATTTCATCTGTGGATCCTCCCTCAAATATATATGTGTGTGTGTATATATATACACACACACATATATATATATATATATATATATATATTTTTTTTTTTTAAGTCAACATTTTCAAACTTGGTTTTATACTTTCCAAAATAATCAGGCCTGATGTGAGCCATTTTCTGTTTGCATATTAATTCTTTAAGGATCAGTTGGTGGGCCACTTTAAAACAAAAATTTTGCTTCTTTTCTTTACTCTGCTTATTTCCTCTTTGGAGTGTTAAGTGGAGATTAGTCAAGATTGTGAAAAAGGAAGGTCTGAGTGAATTATTTTTAAAGAGGTGGTTTTTAGCTTAGATGAAGTTTCTTTCCAGTACGCTTGTTCATTGTGGGCAATGTGGTTTAGTATAAAGCCTTGCTGGTCCAAGTGTGCTTCTTGGACAAGCAACACTGATGTCACCTAGGAGCAGTTAGGAGTACAGTGTTTCAAGACCCCCTCAGAATCATGGAATTGAACCTGCATTTTAATAAGAGTTCTACGTGATCCACGTGTTCACTAGAATTTGGAAAGCATTGGTGAACAATACTGGCATTGAAGCTGGTTATCCAGATTCTAATCCTTGCTCTGCCACTATCTAGCTATGAAACCCTGTACCAATCAGCTCAGATTTTCAAACTGTGTTCCTTGGAGGTTTATCTGCTCAGCTATGATTACCTGAAGCCTGAGAGGTGAGGTCAAGGGCTCTCCCCTGAGCCCTGAGAAACTCTGGTCTTATTGGCATTTAATCACTGTGTGTGCTAAGTCATTTCTGTCATGTCTGACTCTTTGCGACCCACTGGACTGTAGCCCACCAGGCTTCTCTGTCCATGGGTTTCTCCAGGCAAGAATACTGGGGTGGATTCACATGCCCTCCTCCAGGGTATCTTCCTGACCTAGGGATCAAACCTACGTCTCTTATGTCTTCTGAATTGGCAGATGGGTTCTTTACACTAGTTCCACCTGGGTAGCCTTTTTAGTCACTAGTCCAACATGAGAAAAGATTTGTGAAAGAGATTTGAAGCTTACTCAGAGGAGTTCTATAGTCACTTGTGGAGATAAAGTTTGTATAATTATAACAGTGTTCATTGATATGAAAATTTTAAGGGAAATATCTGTTTATGTACGCTTGTCAGGTACTGAGACCAAAGGTTTAATGCTTCCAGGAGGTTCCATGAGTAGGATAGAGAAACTCAGGTTTCCTGTCACTAAAATTCCCACTATTTATCTCAATTTTAGTCACACAGTGTCCCAACTTTATCCTCTTTGACAATGTAAGAGAATTATTTATAGACTTCATGGGATTGAAAAGCAGAAACATCACTTTGCCAACAAAGATCTGTATAATCAAAGCTATGGTTTTTCCAGTAGTCATGTACGGATGTGAGAGTTAGACCATAAAGAAGGTTGAGCACCGAAGAACTGATGCTTTCAAACTGTGGAGATGGAGAAGACTCTTGAGATAGCAAGGAGACCAAAATAGTCAATCCTAAAGGAAATCAACCCTGAATATTCATTGGAAGGGCTGATGCTGAAGCTCTAGTACTTTGGCTACTTGATGCAAAGAGCCGACTCATTGAAAAAGACCCTGATGCTGGGAAACATTGAGGGCAGGAGGAGAAGGGGATCACAGAGGATGAGATGATTGGATGGCATCACCAACTCAATGGATGAGTTTGAGCAAGCTCTGGGAGATAGTGAAGGACAGGGAAGGCTGGCTTACTCTGAGTGCTGCAGTTCACTGGGTCACAGGGTTGGACACGATTTAGAGACTGGACAACAATAATATGATACAACCTTCTGTTCAATCATTTTTTAGAATCAGCATTGGTTATTTGGTCACCTCTGATCTTAGATCAGGGATCACCAACCCCCAGGCCATAGCCTGGTACAGATCTGTGATCTGTTAGAAAGAGGGCTGCACAGCAGGAAGTGAGTGGCTTGGAGAGTGAGGGAAGCTTCATCTGTATTTACAGCCACTCCCCATGACTCACATTACTACCTGAGCTCTGCCTCCTATCAGATCAGCAGTGGCATAATAAAATGTAATAGACTTAAATTATTCTATTCTGAAACCATCCCCCCAACCTCTCAGTTCATGGATATTGTCTTCCACAAAATTGGTCCCTGGTAACAAAAAGTTGGGGACCACTGCCTTAGATATCAATTGGCTAGTGCCATTCACTTTGCATACATTGATCTAAAAAGGATTCAAAAGTCTGAGACACTGAGTTACATCCTACACTTTGCAAAGCAACTTCCAATTCTATACACCCCAGTGAGAAAAAGAGGGCCAAACTCCCCAGTTCAGTTTCTGTTGACACTTTATCTACAACTGAATCTCAGACTTGGAATAGAGCCACAGTTATAACCATAGTTCCTGATCGGATTCCTCTGCATTCTGCTGATAAAGAGGGTAACTTCATAGCCAGTTGTAAATATGGTTCCTTCTTTCTTCAAAACCACAGCAGATGTTTTTTCCCAATTCATAGTGTGGAGTCATCATCCACTTTTTATTTTTTCCATCTGATAGGTGTATTAGTCTATTACTTAATTATATGTTTCTTGACATATTTCCTCCAAAGAACTCATGTAATGGAAGGATTTGTTTTAGATGTCTACAAACTATATCCTTACTAATTCAAATATGGAATTTACATGAAGTCATCTTACTTTCCCCTTCATGTATTGTGGTCAGGTTATTATAAAAATAGTCACATCTGCAGATCTTCTCAGGAATACATATTCAAACTACAACCACCAAGAAAAAAGAAAGGTCTCCGGAAATAACTGACCAATGTTCTTTTCTTAGAAAAATCAATCTCATCAGTAGCTCATGAAATTCAATTTCCCCGGTCAGGAGCAAAGCAGATAATCATCACTTAATAATATTTATGGATGTGAGAAATGCAGGCTAAATAAAATTGCCCTCTAAAACTATTATCAAATTCCTTAAAACTTTTTTGTTTATCTGAAGGGGATTTATGAAGTGGTGGTAAGTGATTTTTTTTTCTCCTCAGTTTCTATTTGGGCCAAAGTACATCAGAGGTACTCAATAGTTGGTAAATGAATAAGGGGTGAGTAAATGAATAAAGTAAAATACAGATGATCCGTAATTTGTAAATGATGCCTTCCTAGAGGCTGCTTCATAAAGGAAATTGCTGAAAGGCAAAGCACTTACCGCAAGAACGCTGCTGCTTTTGTGTATAAGAAATTTTGGAAATTGACAGCAGACAAAGTAAGAAAGGCCAAAAGTAAATATAGAGTTTCATTAGGTAATAAAAAAAGGAATGTAAATGGTGAAAGAGCAGCAGGATGAAGCATGGGTACATGTATAGAAAGTGGGACTCTGGTTAAAGATGATTATATAAATACGATACTTATTTTTTGAAAGTATTTATTGATGGGAAGAAAAAGAAGCGAAGAAACTTCTTCTCCATAACAGTTTGCCAAAATAGTCGCTTCTTCTCCTAACCTTGAAAAATATTAGAGATTCTCTAATCCTGCTTTGGAGAAGGGAATGACAATCCACTCCAGTATTCTTGACTGGAGAATTCCATGGACAGAGGAGCCTGGCAGGCTATAGCTCATGGGGTTGCAAAAGAGTCAGACACGACTGAGCAATTAATATACCCCCCCCCACACACACACACACAAACTTGCTTATCCATATCTTTGGGGGAGAAAAAAACAAACTAACTACAGATTATGAAAGAGAGAATGTGTGAGATATGGGATTTGACTAAGAACCAAGCTGAGCCAAAGATGAGTACTGAAACCTCAGGAGAACCAATCATGAAAGAAAATTGTGGATTATTTGACATAAAACTTTTCTGAGACAATATACCCAAGTGGAAAACCTGGCTTCTCCAGGTCATGCTTTCACCACATCATTCAGCAAATCACTCGTTCAGATAGAAATTTCCTCATTCCAAGAAGCACAAGAAGCAGAAAGAAACTAACATAAGCTCTATAGAGAGGAATATAGAAAACAAAAGGCAAATATGATAACAGGAAAAAAAAGTGAAGAAGAAATTATATAAATATACTTCATATTTTAAGATAAAGTGAATTTAAACTGTTTGAAAAAGGATATTAAGAGAATAATTAAAAGATACACACATATCACATTGAGAGGAAAAACAGGTAGGCAGACCTTAGGAAAGAAATAGAATGGAAGAAGAATATCTGTCAAAAATTGTGACTGCATTAAACACACATGATGTTAAAAGATGTTGAAAATAGCATAGAAAGAAGGTTTGAGACAATCATAGAAAAAATAGAATACAAAATATTAGAAACTAAAATGTGTATAAATAAGTGTATAAATATGGAGGTATGACAAAGGAGATATAAATTCCAATAAAGGATATACAGAAAAGAGAATAATTTAATGCAGAAAAAATTAAAATATCCACTAAAGGAACATTTGCTGAAAACAATTAAAACCTAAATTTTAATGTTAAGAAGAAAAGGCTATTTACATTTTGGGAACAGTTGATGTGAAACATATCCTGGTGAATAAAACCAAATTTCTATGAGAGCTCAGTCCAGAAAACAGGAAGCTGTTCTAAAATTCTTCCTGGTACAATTCAAAAACATAACACAGGAGAGAAACTATATAAAGTAAAGAAATTGTTATCCAAGATTTTTATACACAGCCAAATTGTTGGTAAATATAAAGGTCGTATCCCAAAAAAGCCTGGAGGAGGAAATGGCAACCCATTCCAGTATTCTTGCCAGAAAAATCCCAGGGACAGAGGAACCTAGTGGGCTGCAGTCCATGAGGTCGCAAAGAGTTGGACATGACTGACTGAGCATGCATGCATCCCAATGAGAACACAAAGATTATAATATCTATAGTTTTTCTTTAAAAAAAAAAAAAAACTGAAACGATGTAAGAACTTAACTGTGCAAGATAAATCAGATAAAATACTTTGATTTAGATAAATCAGTACACTAGTATTGAATCTATTTATATATAATGGCTAAAAATGTATACATTTATACATAGACCTAAAAAATATCTGGGAATTATAATTATAGAAGTAAATATAAATGTTATAAATGTACTGCTATATTTGATATTGTGCTTTAATTTCAAATAATTATATATTCATCAGCAATTGGGAGAAGCAGTGAGTGGGAAGACGCTCTGTCAAAATTGTTCTATTTTGAGCTGCTAGGCATGTCTCTTCTTTATGGAAATACATAAAGAATGTTACTGCTCCCCTATAAGATATGATGGCTATGTGAAAGTGAAAGTTGCTCAGTTGTGTCCAACTCTTTGCACCTCTGTGGACTGTAGCCTACCAGGCTCCTCTGTTCATGGAATTCTTCAGACAAGAATACTGGAGTGGGTTGCCATTCCCTTCTCCAGGGGATCTTCTTGACCCAAGGATCAAACCTGGTCTCCTACACTGCAGGCAGACTCTTAACTGTCTGAATCACCAGGGGAGACTCATGATAGCTATAAAGGCAGGAAAATAACTAAATGAGGAAGAAAGAGAAAGCCATGAAAAACGATTTTTAAGGATTTGGAATATTTGGAGAGAATTGAGCCCTGTGATTGGTCTTTTGGTCTTACATTGGATATTTTAGAAGCAGAGCCTGCTACCAGAATTTGGCCTGATTTATTGAGTGAGTGCTCTTAAGAGGAAGAGTGTAAGAGAAGCAAGACTGGGAAATTAAACAAAGACGTAGTCACAGCTTGAGTCTGGCTTCAATCTGACCCTACATGGAATTCTGGAGCATATACTGAACCACAGACTTGATGCCACCTTGAGGCAGGGCCTGGCTTTTGTACCACTTTTGTCAGTCAGTCCTTGGCTACATAGAGGAAGGGATAAAGAGAGGCATGGCTCTGAGGCTTGGTGGCCTTAGTTCCAGAGAGGGTAATTCTCTGGAAAAAAAAAAAAAGACAGTTATGGGCTGTTAGCAAACACAGCAGTTCAGGTCTGGGTGCATATGTGCATATGCCTGATGAAGGGCATTTGAGCAGGGTCTCAAGAGTGTCACATGTAGGTATTGATAGCTGTACATGATGTTAGCTCTCCCTGTCACTGATCAGTCCTTTATTGTCTTTTACTATGGCTTATAGATAACAGTCGGAGAAGGCAATGGCACCCCACTCCAATACTCTTGCCTGGAAAATCCATGGACGGAGGAGCCTGGTAGGCTGCAGTCCATGGGGTTGCTAAGAGTCGGACACGACTGAGCAACTTCACTTTTACTTTTCACTTTCCTGCATTGGAGAAGGAAAGGCGACCCACTCCAGTGTTCTTGCCTGGAGAATCTCAGGGACGGGGGAGCCTGGTGGGCTGCCATCTATGGGATCGCACAGAGTCGGACATGACTGAAGTGACTTAGCAGATAGATAACAGTGCCTAGGAGTTGGATTTTACCAAAGAGAGGAGAGGAAAGAACCTCTCTGTGGAGAGAACAGGAAGGGTGGAAAAGGCTAGAAAATGTGCTATTGAACTTTGGGGAAGTGGTCTTAGCATCAGGTTATTTATTCATGATGCCAGAAGTGAAGTCACAAAAAACTCAGATGGTCTCTCTATTAGTCCATTAAGTGTTGCTTGATATCCTCCAGAGTCTACACAGTTCATCCCATCCTCTCCTCCTCACTCTCCTCAATGATCCAACTCAACTGAGGTGCCATATCTCATATCACAGTTTGAAAACTTTTAACTCCCAAGAACAATAGATGAGAAATACGACCACTTGAGGGGGGTGATATTGAAATGGAAAGAAATGGTCTTGGATTAAGACAAGACTAGAAAGAGTCAATTTGAATTTGTCCCTATCTGGGATATACCAATGTCTCTGTAAATGCCTCCCATGTGGCTCAGTGGTAAAAAATGCACCTGCAATGCAAATGCAGGTTGGATCTCGGGGTCAGCAAGATCCCCTGGAGAGGGAAATGGCTCACTCCGTATTCTTGCCTGGAAAGTCCCATGGACAGAGGAGCTTGGTGGGCTACAGTTCATGGGGTCTCATAAGAGTCAGACGGGACTAAACAACAATAATAACGTCTCTGTAACATAAAAACAAAGGAGTTCCATAGTCTCCAGTCTTGAAGAGAGGACTAGAATGTGGCATTTTGCACATTTATTTTACAAGGGGATTCATTGTTGACCATCTCATGGGATCAGCAATTTACAAAAACATTCTTTGACAAATTCTGGTACTTGCAAGGATACTCAGTGATTTTTCAAGAAATATAGGTGAAGATGGCATTTGTGCTATAGCTTAACACTTTCTAAAGAAATGCACAAGATGGATCAGAGAGGAAAGAAAATGTCAGGGAGGCCAGTTAGGGGCTATTTATTCCAATTAAAAATGTAAAAGCCTAAACTAATCTTAGCAGTCATTAATGCAACCTCTCAGGGATCCTAGTACAGGATCCCACATTCCTTATGGAAGAGCCATGGATGCTTCTTTCTTCATGAAGTGCTAATGGAGACTGATGTGCCATTCGAAGCATTAATGGTGCTTTTCTTTGCTTTGGAATCTAAATATCTCTCTGAGAATTATACCCATGGTTTTAATTCTGCTCTTTGAAGTTATGCAGGGTAGTTTATTTGTTCATTCAATAAAAAAAGTTTTCTATGCTAAGTGCTGTCTTAAAAATGAGATTCCAAAGGTAAAGCAGACATGGTCTCAGCTCTCAAGGAGCTTAAAACATAATGAGAGAAAAAAAGACATAAACAATCAGGGTTTTTTTTCAAAGAGAAAAAGAGGGAATTTAGAAAGAGGGCTAAACGACTGGTCTGGCATCCTGAGAGGATGCATGATACCTTCATGGAATCCTTTATACACTGGAGAAAAGCAATCATGTCCTTTCTACCCTTTTGACCTTTTCTTCCTAAATATCCCCCAATGCTTTAACTTGTTCCCATATCACATAACTTCTCAATTCCTTAATCCCATTCCTTCCTTCTCTGGAGATTTTGTTGTTCTCTAGTAATTTTCTTCCAATTGTGTCCTTTCAGAATTGCCCATTGCCTCTGTTGTGCTCTGACAGGCTCATGCATAAGAGCATTGTAGTCAATTGGGAAGGGGCAATATACCTATCTAGCATGTGTGTGTGGAGAGTTTGCTGATCTATTAGCAGTGTTTCATCTTCCCATTTTTAGTTCTACATTATAGGTTAACTCTCTAGAAATCTTATTCCATCTTGTTCCATAATGTACTAGAACAAAAGAATCAGTTCAATTTAGACACACAGATATAGGTGCATTAATTCAAGCATGTTCACATTGTAATAATAAAAATATATTTTTGGGAGAGATTAATGCTTAACCCAGAGAAAAATCCATTTAGGTAAGGATTTTAGGCATCTTAGTGGAAAGTACCTACTTACTGGGACATAAATGGGCAATTTTTAAGAATACTTGAGTCTTTATACATTTGATTGTTGACCTCTCAGGAGACCAGCTGCTAAGAAAAATATTTTTAAATGTGTTAAGCATGTGTTAAGACTGTAATATAAAAATAACAGCAAATATTGATTCAGTATTACATTGTGCTTAGAAATGTTGCATGTATTATGATCATTCAATTCCAGAACAACCCTATGAGTTATATGCTATTATCTCTACTTAACAGATGAGGAAACTGAGACTTACAGTTGTTGAAGATTGCACGATAGTATGTGAAAGTGACCTTATTTCAGAACCAAGAAGCTTAGATTTGAGTTGTGATTTTATTAGTTTCTATGTGATTTTTGGGTAGTTCATGTCATTACATCAAAAGCTCTTTATCTCTATACCATCTGTAAAATGAAGAAAGTTAACTAAACTTTTTCTCAGGTCTGTTCCTGCTGTATGATTTTATGTTCATCTCCATGAAAGTGTTCTTATTTAGTAAATAGTCAAATCTGAATAAAAGGCAAAATCTTCAGCATCTTATGCCTATATTATTTTTTGGATGCTCAATCATGTCTGACTCTTTGCCACCCCATGGAATATAGCACACCAGGCTTCCCTGTCCCTCACCATCTCCAAGTTACACGCTCAGCTCATGTCCATTGAGTTGGTGATGCCATCCAACTACCTTGCCACATCTCCCTGCCTATACTCTCTTTGACTCTTAAGCAACAGCTGTTCTTTCAAATGTCTTCCTCTATTTTAAGCATGGATAAAGTGCTGAAAAGCATGAGAAATATGAGCATAATACAAAGAAATCAATAAGGTTAGGAATCTTCACACATTTAACTTAATCATGTCTGACACTGAAAACAAAGTCATATTTTATTGCCTAAAAGGAGTGCTCTTTAGCAAACCGGGATAGCAATCTGATTTGTGAACGATGCTTATTCATCATCTGTGGGGCTCTGGTTGGTGTGCCAGCCAAGGGAACACAGCTGACCTAACAAAATACCTTGAGTTGCATCCATCAACATCAGTTGTATTGTGTAAAATCACTGAAGCAAGGGGAGTTTACATTGGTCAACCAGAAAATATGGGTTCCTCCCTTGTCTTCCCTTGTTTCCACTGGCAACTGGGGGAGAGGCTGCACAGTGAAAGCCAAGAGGGTAAATTCTTCTTGTGTTTTTATACAACCTTGTTTTGTTTTAATAATCACTGCTTGGGTTTCTAAAGTTAGGGAGAGAATGGAGAGGATAAAACATCACAAGACAATTTTTTTTCATTTTCATTTTATTTTACTGGAATAGAGTTGCTTTCGGAGAAGGCAATGGCAACCCACTCCAGTACTCTTGTCTGGAAAATCCCATAGATGGAGGAGCCTAGTAGGCTGCGGTCCATGGGGTCGCTGAGAGTCGGACACGACTGAGCGACTTCACTTTCACTTTTCACTTTCCTGCATTGGAGAAGGAAATGGCAACCCACTCCAGTACTCTTGCCGGGAGAATCCCAGGGTCGGCGGAGCCTGGTGGGCTGCCATCTACGGGATCGCACAGAGTCGGACACGACTGAAGCGACTTAGCAGCAGCAGCAGCAGAGTTGCTTTATACTGCTATGTCAGTTTCAGCTGTACAGCAAAGTTAATCATCCATACATATACATATATCCCCTCTTTTTTTTTGGATTTCCTTCCCATTTTGGTCACAGAAGAGCACTGAGTAGAGTTCCTTGCTCTATACAGTAGGTTCTCATTAGCTATCTATTTTATGCAATTTGAAATTTGCTGCCACAAGAATGATTTATCTGAATGAGGTATAACTATGGCAGTCTAAGATATCCCATGGAAAAGACTTTGTGCCTTTGTGTCTCAGTGATGGGTGGACATGATTTTCAGTTATACTGATGAAGTCATCTTTCCCAAGCTATAAATAGCTGTTCCATTTTCTATGACTCTCTCCCTTTGATAGTGTATAATTTGCTTACCCTTTAGAATATTTAGATCCCCTGGAGAAGGAAACGGCAACCCACTCCAGTATTCTTGCCTGGAAAATCCCATGGACAGAGGAGCCTGGTGGGATATACTCCACAGGGTAGCAGAGTTGGACACGACTGAGCGACTTCACTTCACTTAGAATATTTATTTTGAGAAATAGTCCACAGTTGCACTCCCCTTTTTTTAGTTTGAGTTGGGGGCCCTTTTTCAGGGTTTCCTTTGGACTCTGTGATTAGCTCTATCATAGCTCTTAACCATGTGGAATGAGATATAGTTATGGTTGTGAAATCAATCTTTAGATAAAAGTTTATTGATTGTCTACTCTAGGACTAGCTCTGTGTAAAATGTGGGGTCACTAAATCCTGGAAGCAGTTTTTCAACCAGGTGACTTTTCAATTATGTCCTGTTTCTCTCTCAATAAAAAAAAGAAAAAGTTTTTGAAAGCCCAGATGGTTTACGGAATATGATGGCTCAAAACCTATCATGTTCCATCAATCCACCTTTTATCAAAATCTCAATCCAAATGGGAATATTCCCCAATGTCCTACATTGGTACCAAGAGAAGAACTATTGTCTGGGGTGATTGTTTTTGTTTTTTCAGTCATGGTAATTTAATCTCTAAAATATGATCAAGAAGTTGCGTGTATTAGGCTTTCTGATTCTGACATCATGCTGCACAAAGAAATAAAGACATTTGATCCTGGAGCCAGAGGAATTAGATATTAACAGGAATTTTGGAAATATACAGAGTTGCTAGTCAGAAGGTCAAAAATAAGAAATTAATCTCAAGGAGTAAAGAGGTAAAGTGTTCAGAAATGGAAAGTGGAGTATCAGTGTGAAATGAGATTATTTCAGGAGCTTCCTTGAAGATGATCTTGGGAAAGGAAGAACATATCCAGCACCATTGGTCAGTCTCAGCCCAAGGCATGAGCAGTGGAATGGCCACCTCCCATAGTCACACAACCCAGGCACTACACAGATGTAGCTACAGAGTAGATACCAGCTAAGGGATCCATTTGGGTGCTTCTGGAACCCTGTGGAAAGGCAAGTCAGTGAGTGTCACAGGTGATGGGAGAGTTGTTATTGTTCAGTTTCTCAGTCATGTCCACTTTGAGACTCCCATGTACTGCAGCACTCCAGACTTCCCTGTCCTTTACTATCTCACAGAGCTTGCTCAGACTCATGTCCCTTGAGTAGGTGATGCCATCCAACCATCTCATCCTCTGTCAACTCCTTCTCTTCATGCCCTCTATGTTTCCCAGCATCAGGGTCTTTTCCAGTGAGTCGACTCTTCGCATCAGGTTGCCAAAGTATTGGAACTTCAGCATCAGTCCTTCCAATGAATATTCAGAATTGATTTCCTTTAGGATTGACTGTCCCTTGCTGTTCAAGGGACTCTAAAGAGTCTTCTCCAGTACTGCAGTTCAAAAGCATCAATTCGGTGCTCAGCCTTCTTCATGGTCCAACTCTCACATTCGTACATGACTACTGAAAAAACCATAGCTTTGACTATTTGGACCTTTGTTGGCAAAGTGATATCTCTGCTTTTTAATACACTGTCATTTTGTTTAATATCCAATAGGTCACTCAGTGGAAAAGAACCTGTCTACCAGTGCAGGAGACATAAGAAATGTAGGTTTGATCATTGAGTCAGGAAGATCCCCTGGAGGAGGACATGGCAACCCACTCCAGTATTCTTGCCTGGGAAATCCTATGGACAAAGGAGTCCATGGGGTTGCAAAGAGTCAGACACAACTTAGCAACTAAACAAGTCAGTTAGAAGTGCATGGGATGCTGAAGCTCCAATACTTTGGCTGCCTGATTAGAAGATCTGACTCATTGAAAAAGAAAGACCGTGATGCTGGACAAGACTGAAGGCAGCAGGAGAAGGGACAACAGAGGATGAGATGGTTGGATGGCAACACCAACTTGACGGACATGAGTTTGAGCAAGCTCTGGGAGTTGGTGATGGACAGGGAAGCCTGGTGTGCTATAGTCCACGGGGTTGCAAAGAGTTGAACATTAGGAACTGAATTGAACTGGGATGCTATCCTCAGGCAAAATACCTTAGATAATCAACTTTCAGTCACTCTGTGGGAGTATTAGTGCCACAGGGTCTAGCTACTCTTTTCCTGGTTCTAGGTGAGAGAAAAGGCTACCTAAACCTAGCTGGATGATTAAATCAAACTCGGAGATGAAGGCTAACACAGGGAATGTTCTAATACATCCATGTTTTCTCCTCCATCTCCCCATGTAACTGACATCCATGCTCTTCAGGTGGATCTGGATGGGGACACATTGGTAATAGAGCAATATCAGGCAGGGGAAAGATCAGAGTATTTGTCTCCATCCCCTGCCTTGTCAGCTGGTCCCACTTCTTCCTCTGACCCTTCTCAGGCTCTGCTAAACTCTGCTCCCCTTGCCTTCTCAGGCTGAGGGATGCCAATGGCTTGCAACTCCTATTTGGCTCCTTAACTTTGCTCCTATAGGTGTAAATGAATTTCTCGCTACATTTTCTTAATGCAAACTTTATTGAGAAAACCACCCCACTTTTTTTTGTTTGTTTTGTTACAGAACATTGAATGATCCACTATTCCTGTTACACTCATTCTTGCCCACTTCAGACCTTCTCTGTATCACAGCACAGTGATCTTTAAGTGCAAATGTGACCAAGTTGCTTTTTTGATTTAAACTCTTCAAAGACTTCGTGTTGCCCTTTAGAGAAAAGTAACTCAAATATGGTCCCATGGCCTATATGATCCAGCTCCTACCTATGTCTCCTTTTTCACTTTAGCTCACTCATTCACCTCCAGTTTTATATATATATATATAAAGGACCTGTATATTGCCAAGTCCTTGAAATTGCCAAGTGACTTCCTGCTTTGAGCATCTTTCTGAATTCTCTCCTCTCCTCAGAATTTCCTCTCTCTTTTCCTGCCTTTTCCTATCCCTATCTGCAAGTTTACTTTAAGTGTTTGATCACAGGGGAAGGTATTCTTGAAACTTCGTTCCATTTTTGCCAGAGAAATTTTATTCTCCAGTTAATATGACACATTTAGAACATGGGTTTATATGTTTGTCTCAAAGCACTTACCATTGAGACTTCCCTGGTGGTCCAGTGGTTAAGACCTCACTTTCCAATGTAAGAGGTGCAGATTCAATCTCTGGTTGGGGAGCTGAGATCCCACATATCTCATGGCCAAAAAAGCTGAAACATAAAACAGAAAGAATATTGTAACAAATTCAATAAAGACTTAAAAAATGGCCCACCTCAAAAGAATTTGTTTAAAATAAACACTTACCATGGATTATATTTGTATAATTGTTTTATGTAAAATAAGTTTGTATTTGGGGAGAGTGTTTAATGTGTTTGTTTTCATAATTTGATTCATAGAACTTTGCACAATTCATGGCACATGATTGCCATTTTATAAATATCTATTGGGTGCAGAATAATAAAGCAAAGTATCTCTAGCTAAAGCCAACCAGAATGACAAAAATAAAACAAAGGCCATATGAATGAGGCAGTAACAACAGTGAGAGAAGCCTTCTATGATTATTATCTAAATATTCTGTTGTGAGTTAAACTGAAGAGTTGTTTGAGGAGTCTGAGAATAAACATAGCCTATAGTCAAAGAAAAGGGGCTCATTCAAAAACATTTAGCTGCTCTCAGGTCAATGGCAGGTCTTGAATTCCATTTTTCATGAGCGTCCGCAATAAAACCTCAGAGTACAAGCCAATAACTCAACTACTCAAATCCCCTCCAGGGTTTCTTCCAAGTCACTCTGCTGACCTCAGCTCATCATTTTCATATAATGATTGCAGCAGAAGCATCCATGGAAGTTCTGTCTTCAATAAGATAATTAAAAAAAAAAAACAATCAAGGGCATACTTATAGTATTAATTTTTAAGTTTTGTAGAATCAACAAAACAAGAAAAATATTCTTTTGAATCACCCAGTTTAGCTGTATGGTGAGAAAACCACTCATGTTCAGTGAAAGCTACTGGAAAATCTGTATTATTCACTTTTTATATAATATGAACATCTGTTCCTGAATAATTTACTCATGTCAGTTAATGAAAAGCAGATACAATTTAATCAAAACCTCATTATAGAAACTCTTTCATTCAGTAATTCTGGGAAGTGGGGGACAAAGATAGTCTATAGGGGAAAAAAGAATACAGCTATACTATGAGAGCAAATTGCCTTCCTGCTATAGATTAGAATGCCTTTTCCTTGATGATACATCCAGTCACTCAATATTTATTGATCTCCTTCTATATTCTAAGCACTGTGCTTGTCACTAGGGCAGGAGCAGGGAGAGGAATAAATAAACTGTGATACTATTAAGCAGCTATACTCCAATAAAATTAATTTAAAAAATAAAGTGTGATACTTACACGGAGAAGGCAACCACATCCTACCTTCCTTCATGCCTCCATTCACTGTTGGAAGCCTTCCCTAAATACTCCTCTCTTCAAGAATCTCTATGAAGACTTCTACAATATACTGCATTTGTCACAAATAACCTCTTTTTTGACAATTATGAGAAAATAAGTATTTACTATATTATGTAAAATACGAGCAAACAGAGGTTCATATAGGATCAGTGGATCCAAATGCAAAGAGCTTTGAAAAATATATGATGTTTATTTTTACTTTTACAGATTATGATATATATTGTATAGTGTGTGAAATGTGTGCACAGTTTATGAATAATAAAACAACCACTTATCCAACCACTACCGAACTTAAAAATTACAATACGGCCAGTGTTTTAGAAGCTTTCTCGATTGCATCTTCTTGTCAACCCTCCAGAAGTACTTTTTAACCTGGACTTTTGTTAATTATTTCTTGCTTCATTTATCATAGTATCGCCAATATAAATATCTGCAAATAAAATGCAGATTATTTTTGAAATTTGAGTAGCTGTGTGAGAAAAGGGCAAATTGCTACTCTTCCTTGAAGGTTCTCAGGAGAGGACAAACAGAACCGAATCTGAGCAATCACTTGGCTTCAACTTTACTGGAGTAAAGGTGACATGAGTCTCCTCTTCAGGGCCTGTGGCAGGATTAAGGTGTAGACAAGGTACTGGACATCCTGTAGGAACATGACCAGGGGAGTTGGTGACTCTGTATTATTTTCTACTCCTGACTGAATTGTGCCCTACCTACAGCTCTCAGGAGTGGATCAAAGAAGACCATTTCTGTGAAGCAAAATGAGTGTCTTCAACTGATCTAGGATGTATGGCAGTTGGAAGAGCATAAAATTTATCAGCACAGTGTCAAGGTAAACCAAGACCAGCTACAAATTAGGATCAGACTTACCTGGGCATTTTATTCTCTTGTAAAAAGTAGAAGGATGGCATTGGCATCCTAGAGATGATAGTCCTTGGGGTGTCTGTCTTTTGGAGTACATTGGTATAAACCCTACTGGTTGTCCTCCAGATCTATTGCACAGCAGTCCTACGGAGGTATTAATTACATGCTTTGATTCTCTCATCCTTTCTCCTGTGTTGGATGACCTATTTTCCATGTCATCTTCTTTTTGGTTTATTTTCTTTCTATCTCTTCTTTTTCTTTCTTTCCTTCTTTTTTTTTTTTGCACAAGGTGGAACTCATATTGCAGTAATTTAATGCAAAAGAATGAGAGGGAAGTATATTTTTTAACCTTGCATGTTCGAAAATATCTTTATTATAGCATCATAGTAATTTCTACTAGATTAGATAGAAATAAATTTCCTTCAGAATGTTATGGGCATTTTTCCAAAGGTGTTTGCTTTCAGAATGATTGTTGAGAAACCTGCAGTCATCTCCAGCCTCTATTCTTTGTCCAAGTTTATTCTTTCCCCCTCTTTTGAAACTTATACAAATTGATCATTCCACTGTGCTGGGCACTCATGCAGTTTTTACATCTAAAAATTCTTGTCATTCATTTCTAGGAGTTTTTCTTTAATTATTTTCTTAATGATTTTCTCCCATCTGTTTTTATTATCTTTTTTCCCCCTAGAACATCTATTATTTAGATGTAATCAACCAATTTTCTACTTTTCTATTTAGATCTCTTTTCCTCTAACTTTACAGTATATTCCCTTTACCAAACTTCCAAGCACTCTGCCCCATTCCAGGATACCAACCTGCATTGCCATGAATTGCCTACATTTCCATTCCCTATTAGAACTGTCCTATTTTTCTATTCTGCATGTCCTGTATACTATCTGACACTTAGTAAAATGTTTCCTGCTATGATAATATTTAAATTGAGGGCCACCAACCAAAATCATATATATATATATATATTTTTTTTTTTCCCCTTAAGGGGCTATTTTACCCACTTCTATAATTATTTGAGCCATTTTGATTTGACATTCACTTGCTGGTCTGGGACTGAAGTAACATTTTTAAAAAAATTTTTTTTTTGCTAATTAACTCTTTAACCTCTTTGGGCTGCAATTATGTCATTTTTATAGGTATTTGATTAGATTGCTATAATTCAACTCTAAGAATTCTATTTTCTTTATCATCTCTCTGCCCTTTTCTGCCCCTTTCCACACATGTACCCACGTTTCTGGTGTTTCCAAACTAGAGTTTACTCTCAGCAAGCTGTCAGCAACTCCATTCAAGATTTTAGCTAATAATTTCAGATACACTCTCATATGTGTTTGCATTACTAGACTAGACAGAACTTTGGATGTCTGAAAAGTCTGATAAATCCCAAAAGTTGAAGCTTCCTATGGAGGAAGATTTTATAATGCCTGTTGGGTTGTTGGACAAAGATACTCCACCAGGTACCCCTCCCCTCATCATCTAATTGACCTTATAGCTTGTCTTAGGCATATGAATGGGTTGTAAACTATTGTCTCCGATTCCTATTGCTTGTTTCAAAATTTTATGTCAACCAGTGTCCCTGGGGATGAAAACTGTGTAAAAATGATTGACTTGCCTCCCATGAGATCTGAAGAATACAGACTTACTTTAGTGAGCTTATTCAGTCAATAGCAAGCACCTAGAAAGGTAAACTGATTACAGAGATAAAGCAGTTAGGATCTCTTGGGAGAACAGAAATTCGTATGCATTGAGAAAGAAAAAAAAAAATAAGCAGTTGTTTTTTTCTCTAAAGGGAAAACATCTCAGTGGAAAGAGATTGTTCACATTTTCAAGTCAGCAAACTTCCTTCACAGCCACATCATGCATCAAACTGAGAAGGGAGGCTTTTTTTTTTTTTTTTTTTTTGGTCCCTGATGTGCACAAGGAAGGTCCCTTGAGATAAATGATCTTGGAGCTAGGCAGATCATACTAGCAATAATAACAACAATGCATCAGTGATTCTCAAATGCATCTGTGAGACAGAGTATGCTTTATAAAGGACACTCACTTCTATTCCATCTCATCTGATCATTATGACAACCCCAGGAGGTACGTACAGTGAGTATTACTATCACTATTTTACACATGAGAATCCTGAGCTGTGGAGGAAATAGGGTTCTTTGTGCAGAACCACAGAGCTAGTTTGTAGCAGCTTTGGAGCCAGAGTCCAGATTTTCTGAGAAATATTGTCACATAAATAGAGTATCTGTACTGCCTGCACACAGAAATGTCCAGGACATGGAGTAAGCCCAAACCTGCCTCTCATTTGGGAGTTCAAGTCAGTGGCTCTGGAGATGTTGAGATTCACCTGGAAGTTCTCAGAAGAGGACAGCAGTGCAAACTGGGAAATTCCTTGGCAGTAGTTTATCAACACCTGTGACCTGTCTTAGCTAGAAGAATCAGTGCCTTTCTTTTCCTATGTTAGCTGCTGGGCTTGTAAATTTACAGAGAGAAATTAAAGATTTGTTTGATGGACTTAGAGGAATTCCAAATAGTTTTACTTCTTTCTTTGTGCAAAGAAGAGCATCAGTGGCCTGGCTTCTGGGGGTATTACCTGGTGTTCTTGATCTGGTATCCAAAGAATCTGCTTATTCTATTGGATGAAAGAAGAGGAAGTGTTGTCCAATTTTTTAAATTACCATGAACTCCCCTGCATTTTTATCCTATCAGCTTAGAATCCAGGTTCATCAGTTTTGGAGATATAGTACGAATCCTTCATTGAAAAGGGCAGGGAATTGAGATTAAGAAAGCTGAAGGAGTCACCCAAAGTCAAGAGAGTTAGTTAATATCAGAGATGAGACTAGAATCAACAGGCATAATAATAGTTTCTAGCTACCCTTTTCTTAGCATCTACTGTGTCCTTGCTACTGTGATATTTACTTACATATCTGTCACTATATTGACTCTCATGCCTCAAAATTGAAGGCTCTTATTCCCATGTTTTTGTCTGAAATCTGAGTCCTTAACATAACAAATTTATATCTTGTTTTTGCTACAGTCTGGTGTGGATTAGTGGGTGACAGGTGGGGTGGATGGGTGCTCTCTCTTCTTATAGTCACTAAAGACCCAGAATGAGAGAGTTTTCAACTGCCAATAGATGACCCACATGAAGTACACACTTCCATGTTTGCTGGAGTAGGAGGGGGACACACAGAAAACTCTTACCCAGCTCTGTATTTGGGCTCATAAGAGTGTCACATAACTTTGGTTCATGGCTCCTCCACCAAATCAGTCATATGTACCAGTCAATATCCACAGAGTAGCCAGAGTGATGTTTCTAAAATATACATCTTGTTACTTCACAACTCTGATGGAAATACTACTTCATTTCTATCACCTTAAGCTAAAACCAAGCTGTTGCATAATACCTTTGACCTTATTTAATCTGTCCCATTCCATCCTCAGGCCACTATCCACAAACTCATTACTTCATAACATGTGCTGAAAGTCCTTGACTATTTCAAGCACTTCCTTGGCTCAGGATCTTTCTACATGTTCCCTCTTCTCCCTTGTCCCTGTACTTTCCCTCTGCTTGGCTCATTTTCTTGTATTCTTCAAGTTTCAGCATCAGTGTCATCTTTAACCACCTGTAAATTTTCTGTGAAACCAACTGTTGTCATTTCAGGGAGGCTCTTGAAGAGCTCTTGTACCATAGTCCTTTATGTCTCAGTGCAGAGAATTCAGCAAGAGCAAAGTAGTAGATAAGAAGTGATTTATTAGAATAGGATGCTTCTGAGGTTTATAAGTGGGCAGGTGAGGAATGCCATGCCCCCAAAAACTAGTGAGCTGATTTTATAATCAAAGGAAAAGTGGGGAGGGGAGAAGATCTCCTTTGTCTTTCTTGAGTAGACGCCACGTTTTCATCATTAGGTCATTTTCCAGGTTGTGCAGGGGGGTTGTCTTGTCTCTGCATGGCCAAACTAGGTCCACAAATGACTATTTTTAATGTGCGCAGGGAGCATGTCCTAGGGGTCATTAACTTATTGCGTTTACTGGGCAGGATGTGGGTCTCATGCCACCATTGTTTTATTGTTTGGGGGCACGTCCTGTGCTTCTGTTGCATGGTTTTGTTGCTAAGCAAGACTGCTTGGTTTTGTGGTTAAGCAGACCTACTTTCTCAAGTATTCATTAACTTATAGGTCTCCCATGTCTTTCTACTTACAATCCTCTAGTGGGATTAACTATTTAATCACCTATTTCATCCCCTCATTCTGTCCCTACCACCCAATCATAGAGATTGTGGCTGTTTTGTTCTCATTATATATTTAGTATATCATGCAAGACCTGGCAGAAAGAAGATAATAAATATTTGTAAAATGATTACATGCAAGAGTGAATGAACAGATATTGTATGTATCTCACATACAATACTGTCTTCAAAAGCACAGTGATGTAGGCATAGTGGCTAAATCACTTAGGATAGGAACTGTGCATAATAAGTTTTTTAGTAATGTTATTGTGATAATGATGGCTATTTTGTAGGTAATGATAATTTCAGGCATTTCTAACTCATTACCTGCCTACAGCACATTGTCAATGAATAATATATTTTTGTCTGTTTGAATATTAAAGTACACAACAGAAGTGGAAACCTAAGTTTTGACTGATAGAACGTGGAACATATTTTTAAAGGCAGATACCATCAATTCAGCTTTTTTCATAAAAATGATGGAGTGATAATATTTTCAAATAAAAAAGTCAAATATAGTCTGTCAAATGATTTTTGTGTCATTTTCAAGAGTAGAGAAACATCTAATAAGAGGAGTTTTGACACTATTGTATTGACATATCTAGGCCAAGTCGATGGTTTGGAAGGACAATGACATGGAATATATGTAATTAGAACTCTCATGGAAATTCCAAGACAGATGGTTATCACCTAGTTAGAACTAAACAGAATAAAAAGTCATTGGAAGTTTGGTAAGCCTATTTTAAAAGGTTACCAGTGAACAATGCATCAGTCATGGTAAGAATTCTATGTACATACATTTATTTTAAACCTGGAATATTTTGTATAAACTTGATCAAGTTAACAAATCCTCCCTAAAAGCCTTTTGGAAATTCTTTAAGTACTACTCGCCATGATTTTAAAATCACTTAGAGAAGTCATTTCATTGGAATAATTAAAGTAAAACTCATTACTGAGTTTTCTTAGCAATGTAACTTTCAGATGAAGTCATACTAAATATTTCCCTATTACAGCCATCTCCTTAATAACATTTGTCAGCATACATTATACACTAAAATTATTTATGATATTTTATTATTGCTGACTTTGATTTAATTACATTGGAGTTTAAAAGAAAAGGCACATAACCTGAGAGGGTCACAAACACTTGGTTATAGTACAGTTCTGTGAAAGGGCATCTTTCCCCTTGTCTCTGCCTCTGTTTCCACCTGCTTCCCCACTTCTAAAACCAGACATAAAATTGTATTGTGCCATCTATTCTCTATGTGTGTGTGTGTGTGTGTGTGAATAAATGTATAATCTATTCTTAATCCTATCTTCAGAAAATGCTGTGGGCTGTCCTCATAAATTTGCTCCTGAAAATAACAAACCCTCTCAGGCACAAATTAACCCCAATCTGTTTTTTTTTTGTTTGTTTTTTTTTTTGCCCTTGGCCCTGCTGTGCAGCTTATGGAATTTTAATTCCCTGACCAGGGATCGAACCTGGGTCCTCGTCAGTGAGAGCATGGAGTCTTCACCATCGGACCACCAGGGAATTCCCTTTGGTTTTTTAAATACTGCATCTCCTCTAGGTCTTTAAGAGGTGAATATGTCCATCAAGAATGTTTCAAATTAGAACTCAGAACCTTCTGAAAGGAGCTGTTTGCCCATTTGGAGAATACCTTCTCTGGTGGATGATATGACTTCTAATGGAGACTGAGTGACAGTTTCTCCCAACCACTGTATTTTATTTTATTTTTTTTTAATATACAGGAATCTAATAGTCACCTCTTCTAAAACTTAGAATTATCCTTATCCTCCCAGGCCGTGTTTAAGATTTCTGGCTGTCTGGGGCATTGTATCACTTGTGTTCTGCTCAGTGGTTTGTGTGAGGGTGCAGTCAGGTGGTCAGCACTGGGAGGCGGGGGGTGCTGGCCCATCCTCTCTCTTCAGTGACACCCACTCCCTCAGTGGGGAGCCCACTCTGGAGCTACCAGGCACTCCACACACTCCTGGTTCAGACCTACCCTATTTACTAAATGTACTTTCAAGAAAACACATGGCAAATTCCTCCTCTCAATATACAGATACATCATCAGATTTTATATTCCAGCCTTCCTAAGGCATTTGAGTAATTGCAGAACTCTAAACTTTAAGTCAAAAGAATTAATCTTTGTCATTTACAATAAAAAAAAATGAAAACAATTTAAAATACTCATATAGGGAATTAAGTAAATGCCATGCACATGATGTTATGTTGCTGCTGCTGCTAAGTTGCTTCAGTTGTGTCTGACTCTGTGCCACCCCATAGACGGGAGCCCACCAGGCTCCCCTGTCCCTGGGATTCTTCAGGCAAGAACACTGGAGTGGGTTGCCATTTCCTTCTCCAATGCCTGAAAGTGAAAAGTGAAAGTGAAGTCGCTCAGTCGTCTCCGACTGGTAGAGACCCCATGGACTACCACGCACCAGGCTCCTCTGTCCATGAGATTCTCCAGGCAAGAGTACTGGAGTGGGGTGCCATTGACTTCTCCGGATGTTATGTTACTACATATTAAAATTACATTTACATGATGTTTTCACTTTTTAATATAAAATTATAAATATTTTAAACTTGTAGAATTTTAATGGCAAGAAAATGCTTATGTCATGTGTTGAGCAAACAACAGGAAACAGTACAGTAAGATGAAAGCTATTTAAAATATCACAGAAGAGGAGGAGGCAGCGGCGGCGGGCCGGGGGAGGGGTCCGCAGGAAAGAAAAGAGAGCCTATTTGCTGTGGGAAATGGATTGGAAAAGAGAAAGCAGTGGCAGAGCTCTTGGGAGAGTGTTGCAGAAGCCCAGGTCACCTTCTAAGAATCAGGCGTTGGTGGAAGAAGCTCAGGCGACTGTGAGGCCAGAGTGGTGAATGTCACTGTCAAGTCCACAGGAGTCCGGGGAGACGCCCTGAGGGAGAGGGCTGTAAAGATGCGGGCCTGCAATCTTGAGAAGGAGTGCTTTCAAACCGGTGCGCGGGGCCAGCCAGAACCTTGACTGGCCCGGGTATCTGGCCAGAAACCTGAGCGGGAAGGAAAGCAGAGCACCGCGCCATGGACACGAGGCCCCAGGAGAGCAGGAAGGGGCCCCCCGCCCAGGGACATGCCCTCGGCGGTGGGGCTGCTGTTCTCCATGGCCCTCATGAACGTCCTCCTCTACCTCGGCCTCGACCAGCTCTTCATCCGGCCCTGGCGCTCCGCGGAGGACCCTGGCCACTGCCCACCCCCGCTCCCACCCCCCAGCCACTTCAGCTTGGGGCAGATGACCAACTGCTCCCCGCGGCTGCTCTCAGAGCAGCTGAGGGCAGACGTGAGGCAGCTGGAGCATGTCAGGGAAGGAGCCAAGAAAAGAGTGTTTCTGTCCGAGTGGAAGGAACGCAAGGTGGCCCTGTCGAGGCTCACCAGGCTGGAGCTGAGAGACGACTTACTGCACAGGCGGCGAATGCTGCAGGCCCCAAAGAACAAGCACGTGATCACGCTGCTGGGCTACTGCGAGAACGATAACATCATCCTCACAGAGTACCATCCCTCAGGCTCCCTGGGCAACCTGGAGGCCATGCTGAATCTCTCCAAGTACTGCAGCCTGTGGCAGTACAGGCTGCAGCTGGCCCTGGGCAACGTGCCCATCCTTGACTTCCTGTACCCCAGCTCCCTGGGCACGCCGGTCATGTGCAACTCCAGCGACCTGTCCAAGACACTGTCCCAGTACCTGCTGACCGCCAACTTCAGCATCGTACTCAACGACCTGGACACCTTGGCCCTGGTGAACCGCAGCTAGACTTTGGTGAAGTGTGGCCACCAGGAGCTCCGTGGGGACTTCATGGCCCCAGAGCAGCTGTGGCTCTTCGGAGAGGACAACCTTCCAGGACGATCTCATGCCCACCTATGACGAGAAGAGCGATATCTGGAAGATTCCAGACGTCTCCAGTTTCCTTCTGGGGCACATGCAAGGGAACGACGTGGTCCGATTCTACTTGTTTGATATTCACAAGGCATGTAAAATCCAGGAGCTTGCAGAGAGACCCACTGCTCAGAATGTCCTGGACACTTACCAGAATGTTCTGAATCTACTCAGAGACACCTCAACATCTCAGACAAAGAGATGCTGTAAGAGCCAGTATGGTCGTTGAGGAGTGGGAATCAGGGAACAGCTGGAAGAATTGCACCAGTTTTGCCCTGATGTAAGGTGGCAGAAAGTGAAGAGGAACTAAAAAGCCTCTTGATGAAAGTGAAAGAGGAGAGTGAAAAAGTTGGCTTAAAGCTCAGCATTCAGAAAACAAAAATGGCATCTGGTCCCATCACTTCACGGGAAATAGATGGGGAAACAGTGGAAACAGTGTCAGGCTTTATTTTTTGGGGCTCCAAAATCACTGCAGATGGTGACTGCAGCCATGAAATTAAAAGACGCTTACTCCTTGGAAGAAAAGTTAGGACCAACCTAGATAGCATATTGAAAAGCAGAGACATTACTTTGCCAACAAAGGTCTGTCTAGTCAAGGCTATGGTTTTTCCTGTGGTCATGTATGGATGTGAGAGTTGGACTGTGAAGAAGGCTGAGTGCCGAAGAATTGATGCTTTTGAACTGTGGTGTTGGAGAAGACTCTTGAGAGTCCTTCGGACTGCAAGGAGATCCAACCAATCCATTCTAAAGGAGATCAGCCCTGGGTGTTCTTTGGAAGGAATGATGCTGAAGCTGAAACTCCAGTACTTTGGCCACCTCATGCGAGGAGTTGACTCATTGGAAAAGACTCTGATGCTGGGAGGGATTGGGAGCAGGAGGAAAAGGGGACGCCAGAGGATGAGATGGCTGGATGGCATCACCGACTCGATGGACGTGAGTTTGAGTGAACTCTGGGAGATGGTGATGGACAGGGAGGCCTGGCGTGCTGCGATTCATGGGGTCACAAAGAATTGGACATGACTGAGCGAACTGAACTGAACTGAACTGAACTGAGCGAACTGAACTGAAGTGAAATGAAGGTGTTAGTGGTTCTGCCCCGGGTTCTTCCTCTCCTGACCGCCTGAGGGCTGTTGCCAAGCAAGAGTACATGGGCTTGATGTGAGCCTGGCTGCAAGCGAAGGTGGAGAGAAGCAGTGAGTCTGACCAGTATCTGAAGGAAGTAACAAAATGGAGCTACAAAGAGGTGTTTCTAACAACTAAATCTGTAAGCTTGTAAGAAATGTGTGTAGAGAGGTTTTTAAGTGGCAGTGTGTGGAAGAGACAAGCGGTATTTCTCCCTTTGTCAGGTGAGTATCTGCAGTGTACTTCATGGTACCAAGGAGACATCACTATGTTTCAGGTGGCTGCTCAGGAACAGGTCTGTGTCATCCACGTCTCAGCAAGGTAGCATGCTTTCTAAAACCTTGAGTGGATAAGGAACATTTAAAATATCACGTATGATGGAAATCACATCTCTGTTACTACTGCCTTGGATGGTGCTTGTGAAATTGCTCTTTACCTTCCGGCTGGATATTTATTTTGTATTCAACATTAATTATTGTGAACATTTTACACCAACAGTGTCTGTCGCTCACTCATTACTGGGCAGTGTAGAACCCTTCCACTTGAGTCGCTTGATTGAATACTTCAGAAAGCTCTTTCCTTGGTCCCCATCATCCTCATTTGCAGGGGAGGAAGGATTTGGTGTATATTCGTCATTACCATAAGGAGGTTAAAGCTGGCATTGAGGGAAGAAACGCTGCGCACAGGCGTTTGTCAGCAGAATTACAGAGAGCTGGCCCCACCCCACCTGGCAGTCTCAGACTCAGTGTCTGGGTGGAGTCTTTGCATTTCTCACTGGTTCCCTGGTGATACAGCCAGTGCTGCCAGTCTGGGAACCACATTTTGAGAACCAGTGTCCTTATCTGTCAGGCAGGCAGGCCAGGCAGTAGACACGGAATACGATCAGTATTCTCCTTGTTCTTTCTCCCATGGTGATTGGGTCCTGTGAGTCCTACGGTTGGTCAGAGAATACGCTTGCCCAGAGTATATTAACCGATGCTCTTTGTTATAAACATGCTGCCAGGACCCACTAGGATGGCTGTAATCAAAAGGATGGACAATAACAAATGTCAGCGAGGATGTAGAGAATTGGAACCATCATATGTTGCTGGTAAGAATGTAAAATGGTCCAGCTGCTTTGGGAAACGGTCTGACTGTCCTCAAAAGGTGAAAAGTAGAGTTACCATGATCCAGCAGTTCCACTTCCCAATATTTCCCAATAAGAACTGAAAACATGTCCATAAAAGAAGTTGGACACAAATATTCATAGCAACATTATTCATAATAAACAAAAGATGAAGATAATCCAAATGTCCATATGCTAGTGAATAGATAGAAGAAAACGTGGTCCATCCATAACATTCAGCCATGAAAGGAGTGTATCACTTATGCATGCTTCAACATGGATAGACATACTAAGTGAAAGTAGCCATCACAAAAGACCACATGCCATATGATTCCATTTGTAACTCACAGAAATAGAAAATAAATTAGTGGTTTCACAGGGGCTGGCAGGGGCTTAGAGTTGAAGAATGGGGGGTGCTTGCTAATGGGGATGGGGTTTCTTCAAGGATGATGAAAATTTCCAGAAACGATAATGGTGATGGTTGCACAACTTTGCATATGATGAATAACACTGAACTGTATAAAAGGGGGAAATTTTGTGGTTTGTAAATTATATCTCAATAAAGCTGGAAAAAAATAAAATATCACAGAAAAAGACTGGAAGTGAATATTTGCCTTTGTGTGATGAGACTATGGTTTTTAATTACTGAACTATTCCTTTATGATTTTTGCTGTGAGGAAAGCATAATATAAGTGTAAAAAGAAGAAAGGAACAGATTGCCAATGGGGGATTTTTAAAACCAGTTTCTGCCTCTGTGTGTGTGTGTGTGTGTGTGTGTGTATCCAGCTATGTTTATCTATTTCCACCTACACTGTTTATTTCGTAGGAAAGGTTGCAAGTTTTCCACAAGCCATGACTGGGGAAGGTTTGCTTTGCCTTTCCACAAAGTTAGCTCTGGCTAAGGCGCTCAGAGATCTAGACCTGGATTTATTTAAGTCTTACCTCACCAATACATGGAACCCTTTGGATTTCAGCCTCCCTAGCATCCTCTGTATTGCTGAAGAATGCAGTTTCTGGCCCTTTTATCTCTCCACATAGAGGAAAAGGAGCTTTGGCACCAAATTGACTTCAGTTGCAGTGGACTCCACTTATTGCTAGTGGCATGACCCCTGGCTATCTACCTCGGTCAGTAAGCAACGGCTTTCTCATCTGTTAAGTAGTAAAGAACACTGTCTTGTTTTTGTAGGATAAAAATGAGGAGACCCATGTGAAAAAAAACCTTAGCACAAATTCTCAAAAATGGAGAGTCACTTAATTTTTTTTGTCTTATAATTGCACCATGCTTCCAAAATCAGGCATCCTGATAGTGAGGATTTTTTGAAGAGTGGAGCTGGCCTCTCATTTCTTAGGATGGGTTGTTTTTTTTTTTTTTTCCTTAGGAGTCTTTTTGGTTCCACTAAATATGCCCAAACTCTTGAATAAACAAAGTCCCAGCTTTGTTCAAATAAGCCTTGGTTTTTCTCAGGAGATAGTGGGTTTTCTTTTCCAAGTTAATAGAATAAAAAACTTCAAATGTGTTTTCTCCACAAAGACTAACTTAATTCTGCTAGAGGCTTTTTCCATTTCCTGATGGGACCTAAGGAGACCATGACTGTTAATAACAGTACTAATTGTTTAAATCCATTTGTTAGGAAAACAAAGTTCTTATTTTCTTACCATTATCATTTTTTTTGTTGTTGTACGAAAAGAATTAACTTAAATCCCATAGCTCCTCTTGTGGGTTTTTTGTTTTTTTCTTTTTTGCCATCTCTAAGCTTGGTGCCATTTTGTTTCAGTATTAACTACAAATCTCATCTAAAGCCTTTTGAAGGCAGCTTATTTCTATTATTCTCAAGCCCAGTCAAACCTCATATTGATAGCATCCTCAACCTCCCTGAGCCCCTGAGCCAAAGTTGACAAATACGTAGAAGATAGCCTGAGGTAAAAGGTAACTTACTCCATTTCTTTCAAAGTAGATTTATTTCTTCATAGAAATTAGTTGAGAGGACTGTGATTTTTTTCACACTGGTGCTTCACTCTGCCTCCTGACGGTTGAACAATGCTAGATTTTTTTTTTTTTTTTTTTCCTGTCCTTTGGAAATATTGCTCACGGCTCCTGTGGGTTGTAGGAGCAGAGAGTCTACAAAAGATAAGGTCTCAAATCTCTTCAAACACTCCCCCTGCTCACTCTGCTGCCAAGCCATTAAGCAAGGCAAACTCCTCTTCCATATGAGTTGTTAACTTTTATTTGTTCAGTGCTGCTCTTAAATATGGCTTGCCTGAACTCTGTTTCTTTCTGGATTGAGAAGAGACAACCTGGCATCTGCTTTGATTACAGCAGGATCTGATAGTCTCCTGGCCCATCTCAGATGCAGCTTGACATGTAGCTTCCCCCTTTTGGCCTCACTCATTCATTCATAAATTCATTTTCCCAATCCAAAAAATTTGTTTTAACCACCTAGTATCAACTATTCTAGGTGCTAGAGATATTTTAGTGAATATAGCAAGTAAAAAAAAAAAAAAATTCTTCATCTTTCCTGAGTGTATTATCTTGCGAGGGGAGAGGGTAGAGCATAGGTATACTGTACACATTGCTATATATAGTCTATTTGAAAGTGATAAGTGCTTTGGAAAAACTGTAGAACAGTGACGGACATCAGGAAGTTCAAGTGGAGAAGTTTACAGTGTTAGATAAGATGGTCAGTGTAGAGTCTATTGAGAAATGGCAGATGAGTCAAGGTTTGAAGGAGGTAAAAAAGTGAGGCAGAAACCCATCTGGGGAAAGGATTTTCCTGGCCAGGGCAAAAGTCTTGTGGTGGAAAGAATCAAGATGCACTTATTTAAAAAAATTAATATTTGTGGCAGTATTAATCATTGGGAAGTCAGAGATGAATCGAGTAAGTTTCTTGCTTCCAAGAAGCTTATAAACTGGTATGCTGCTGCTACTAAGTCTCTGCAGTAGTGTCCGACTCTGTGTGACTCCATAGACGGCAGCCCACCAGGATCCCCCGTTCCTGGGATTCTCCAGGCAAGAACACTGGAGTGGGTTGCCATTTCCTTCTCCAACGCATGAAAGTGAAAAGCGAAAGTGAAGTCGCTCAGTCGTGTCCAACTCAGCGACCCCATGGACTGTAGCCTACATGGCTCCTCCATCCATGGGATTTTCCAGGCAAGAATACTGGAGTGGGGTGCCATTGCCTTCTCCCATAAACTGGTATAGGATCCAAAATAGACAATTTCAATATATCATAATTATTGATAAAGCATAAAGCTAAAGATGCTAGGGGTGGTTGAATGCTATAGGAGCATTAGAGAGATTTGAGGAAGGTAACACTTCTAATAGTTTCTCTTTGTGGCATTTTCTAAACAAGATTAGATAGAGTATAGACTAATCAGAGAAAAATATAGTATTTTTCTGATAAGAAGTATTCAAACTAGTAGGTCTGTATAAACCATCCCATTTTTGTAACTTCTCTGATAAAAAATAGTTTACTGAAGGATCTGAGAAATTCTCAGTAAAGAAATGATTTAACTTAGCTTTGTGATCTTCCAAAGGTTATTAGTCAGTGGAATCCCTGGGAAAGTCTTCTCTAAATCAAGCTCCATGTAGACAGTCATTCATGGTATTGTCGGGTCAGACGGCGGGGCAACCTGAGCCTGAGATAAGCGTCAACCTGAATTCAACCCGAATACATTCTATCTTCATTCCTCATTTTCTTCATCCATAAAATGAGAAGTTCTTCCTAAATGGTCTTTGAAAAAATCAGATTGAGTCCATTGAATTCTTTTCTTGGGGCCATATGATAGGCCTGGTATAGCCTGACTTATTCCATAACTGTTATTCCAGAAGTATGCTTTGAGTAGCTACTATGGGCTGTGCAGAGTTCTAGATTCTGATGTTACAACAGTGAAAGCTGTGGACAGTGCCCCTTTGGGGGTATACAGTCTATTAAGGGAGACAGATAATGAAAGTGTAAACATATCTGTAAGGAAATTTCAGGGAGTGATAGGCACCAGGAAGAATCAGCAACAAACCACATGGGAATGGGAGGGAGAGTAACTGGGGATGAGAAAACCTATGTTAGATTAGACAGTGAGGGGAGGGAGCTGAGCTGACACCTGAGAAATAAAAGGAACCAGTCATGCAATATGTGGTCAATCTTCCAGGCATAGGAGAGGATGGATGCAAAAAAAATACCTGTAGTGGAGAGTGATGTGCTTCAAGTTCAGAAAGAAAGTCAGAATAGAAAGAAGGCAGTGGACAGAAGTGAATGGGTTTGCCAGTCAGTGAATAGGTGAGGGTCTATGGGCCACACTTGTGTTTCTGGCAACTACTCAACTCTGTCACTGAAGCCAAAGCAGACACAGAACTTAAAGTAGGGTGTGGTTGTGTTTAGACAAAACCTTATTCACAAAACACACTGGATCAGATACAGAGCCATAGTTTGCAGACTCCTGGGGCAGGACACCAGGCTTTAGGTGATTGATAGTGACCAGATCATGTAGAACCACATAGTGAGAGAATTAGAGGAAGGAGCTTCTGTTTCATTCAAGCATAAGAAGGATTTTCGGAAGATTTTTAGCAATGTAGTAGTGTGACTGGCGGAGAAGGAAATGGCATCTCACCCCAGTATTCTTGCCTGGAGAATCCCGTGGACAAAGGAGCCTGGCGGGCTACATTCCATAAGATTACAAAAGAGCTGGACATGACTTAGAGACCAAGCAACAACAACCAAGGCGACCGGACTATGTTGTAAAAGGCCACACTAACTGCATTTGGTGAATGGATTGTAGAGGAGAGTTCAGGCCAGAATAAAAGGTCATGTGATGGTTATAAAAGAACAAAGAATGCGATATTTGGCCTCAACAAGCCCACCATTTATGTGGACAGACATGGTAGAGAATGAGAACGATTAAATATCAGTGTATGAAAGTCTCTGCAAAGGCTTGCTGAAAAGAATTTCTTTCAGCTTCGTTCCTCATAGTGCTGGTGTGTATTGAGAATCGCTAAGTAGGGACTACAGTGTGTGTGTGTGTGTGTGTGTGTGTGTGTGTGTGTATAATTTGGTGATTGGTATAATCCTCTTTTATTTTATTTGTACAGAGTAACTCCTTTATGAGATTAGTTTTTATTAGCTTTTATTATAAGATTCATTAGGAAATGTATAGGTTTAACACCGGGGATAAGAAATAAAATGTGAATTGTCTTGAATACCCGACAGTTTAAACTTGTGATACTGTATGTTTCTTCTCTACTGTTTCTACTCTACTCTTTTTAGCCCCTCTCAGTCTTGCTGGTAAGTAGTTCATGGTGACACTTAGTCATTCATTTGTTCATTCATTCACTTATTCATCACATTAAAAAGTATATGCATTGTGCTGGCCAGGTCACTGATCAGATGAGAAAAAAATATATAAATAAATAACTCTTTCTTCTTCACAAGCTTCCAGACACAAAGAGCTACCTTGGAATCTATCGATGACTAAGCAGAGGAGAGACTACCTAAATTCTTGTTGATTAATGGAATAGACTTTAATGCTTAAGAAAGAGTTTAGCCTATATTGTTCAGTTTGATAGCCGCTAACCAAATGTGGCTGTTGAGCCCTTGAAATGTGACCTGCCTGAAATCAGATGTGCTGTGAAATATAAAATATACACTGGATTTTGAAGACTTAATAAAACTAATGAAAAATATTAATAATTCAACAATTTTATTACACAATAAAATGATAGTAGCTCAGATATAAGTTGAAATATATTATAAAATTAATTCCAACCCTTTATTTTAACTTTTTAAAATCTGGCTACTAAAAACATTTAAATTACACATGTGGCTCACATTGTATTTTCAATGTATAGCACTGGTCTAGATTCACTCAGCTGGATGTCTGATTTCATGGCTCCTTGGCTCCTGGAATGCCCGTTTGAATTAGTCTACAATAGACTTCCATTCTGGAACCAGGTAAGGAAATCCTCAGGTTTTAGGGCAACTCAATTATGACAGGTATTTACCCACAGAGAGAGCCCCGATTTCTACCTGACTGGTATACCCCCACACCCATGATGGAAATCATTGAGAAAAAGATGGTTTCATTGAGATCAGCAGCAAATGTTCTAAACTGTCTTGAAAAGTAAAGTGAAAGTGTTGGTCACTCAGTCCTATCCAACCCTTGGCAATCCCATGGACTATAGCCTGCCAGGCTCCTCTGTCCATTGAATCTCCAGGCAAGAATACTGGAGTGGGTAGCCATTCCCTTCTCCAGGGGATCTTCCCAACCCAGGGATTGAACCAGGGTCTCCCACATTTCAGGAAGATTTTTTACCATCTGAGCCACCAAGATTTATCTTATTCTTATTAACTGATTGAGTGCAGGAAATTTAGATATATTTTTTAAAAAAGGTTTTCTTTCTGTGTGATCTCTTGGCAAGGAGACACATTTATGTGACTCTTCATTCTTGTTGCAGGAAAAAAAAAAAGTTTCAAGTTTTTCCGACTCTGTAAATTACATTTTCTCTTCTTCAGCCTCTCCTAGCATTCATTTATCATTCAACGCATGTGAAGCACAGCTGCTGTTTATTTCTGTGAAATAGTTCTGGTCTCACCTGCAAGAAAACTCAGTCCCATCTTGGATTTCTTTGTACTTCAACCCATGGAGCAAATCTTACACATGCAAGAGTCTTGATAAGTGTTTTGTTCCTGTGCTGCCATTTCATTACCTGGACACCTGTGCCTTGTGTTATGTATGAAAAACTCCAAATGAAATTCTACCTTGAGAAGTATCCATGGCTTGCAAATTCACATTGGTGGTCTTTCTTTCTTTCCTGGGGAGGAGTTCTGTTTCTATTCATGAGAGAAAGAATTACTGTTACCCAGTCAGCCAAAGACCCTCTCAGTCAATCTCCCTGCACTGTGCCTGAAGCACTGAAATGTTTTTCCAGTCTGTTGATTTTGAATTTTCCCTTCACCAGTGCTTCCACCTCCAGCAAGAACGGTCAAGTGCATGATTCAATTTTAAAGCGGTTGGTGACTCTGTATCTCCTAAAATTTGCCGCCTTTGCTTGGGTTGTACACTTATTGGAGGCTCAGTGTGCATCTGATGCTGAGACGAGAAGTAGAAATGTTGCCTGGATCAATTTCAGTTTCTTAATTATAAAGGAAAACTGAATATTGTCATTCCTTGGCTAACAAAATGGAGATGTAGGTGGGTTCTAGGATTGAGAAATTAAGAATGGGATCTTTTGGGGTGCTTGCTCATTCTTATCCTTACACTCACATTACATATGAGACATCCTCTGTTGGCTTTTGAAGGCAATGTGATTCCAAGGGATAAACATGGGTTTGGGTTTAAGATTCAGATGTGCTTCAAGTTCTGAGTCCATCAGACACTATCTGTGTGTGGGGCCAGAATCTTGGGTCTACAGGAGTGCAGAGCTCCATCCCAAAGGCACCCTCCTCTTGGGATTTTTGCCCTATAGTTGCCATCTTGGAATTCTTCATCATTTTATCTTTGGCTTTGTGTTTTGTAAGTAAACTCTGCGACTTACTGGCCTTCTAGCCTCCTGCCACTTCCCACCTCCCCAGGGTACTAGTTTGCTACTTCCCTGCTCCTATTCAGTGACTGCTACCTCAATGGCCCAGAGGCAGATGTGGGGAGAACTGAAGTTGAAAGGATATGCCTGATATGCCAGCTCTGCGGCTGAGCCTCAGTTTCCTTGAGGGGTTGCACCTACACCCAGAGATTGCGATGTTAATTAGTAAAAATAAACACTGAGATAGGTCAAGAAAGAGACCACAGAATAAAGGAAATAGCTTTCCCCCTCTACTTTTTGATGAAGGGATCTGCATTTTCATTGGACTTTGCAAACTTTGTAGCTGACTCTGAATGTGACTTTGGGAAAATTCCTTAGCCAATTGATCCTCTGTGTATCAGTCAGGATCACAATTCAATAAGAAAAGCACTGGTAGTGTGTGAGCGTTGGTATTTATGAGTACACATTTGTACACCTGGGGCTTTCCAGGTGGTGCAGTAGTAAAGAATCCTCCTGCCAGTGCAGGAGACCCAAGAGACACAGGTTTGATCCTTGGGTCAAGAAGATCCCCTGGAGTAGAAAATGGCAACCCACTCCTGTATTCTCACCTGGAAAATTCCATGAAAAGAGGAGCCTGATGGGGTCCCAAAGAGTTGGACATGACTGAGTGACTGAGCATGCACACATGTACATGTGCACACGTTTATGAGTACATGTATACACACACACACACATACATACACATATAAATATGGGGGCTTCCCTGGTTGCTCAGATGATAAAGAATCTGCCTGCAATGAGGGAGACCCAGGTTCAATCCCTGGGTTGGGAAGATCCCCTGGAGAAGGGAATGGCTACCCACTCCAGTATTCTTGCCTGGGGAATTCCATGGACAGAAGACCCTGGCAGGAGTTCATGGGGTCACAAAGAATCGGACATGACCAAGTGAATTTCACTACTACTACTACATATAAATATACAGATATATGCATGAGTTTGATACATACATAGATAACAAAGATACTAACCTTTAGGGGTTGTTTGCTTCCCACTGAAGGGGTTAGAAGTGGGCCTCCAGACAGAATATGTCACCTCTTTGGGAGAAGCACAGACAGTCATGCTCAATCAGCTGGGCGAAGGAGCTGGTGACCACCTTCACTGACCCCCTCTCTCCTCCTATCCCCTTATCTCCTATTGGTGTCTTCCTCTTGCAGTCACAGACCAGAATCCACACTGCAGGGACCACTGCGATGTGGTCTGGAGACTGGCCTCCCAGGGCCAAAGCTGGATGGCAGGGGAGGTGAGATGGGGGCAAATGAGGACACCTAGCTGGACTTCAGTAAATTGCTCTGAGGGCTACATGAGATAAAGCGTATGAAATACTGTAACTGTGAAGTGCCGTTGAATCCAGGCAGAGGTCTTTTTTATCCACCTTTGCATGCTTTATCAGTCCAGAGAAGCTGGAACAAGTAAGAATTCACGTAGTGGGGTTTGTAGCCTGAGCAAAGTCTTGCCACAATCTTGATTCTGTCACACCACCATGCTCAGAAGTGGTGATGTTTTATAAGATACAAGCTAAGATTCCACTGACATACTCGCTATTCAGTAATACAGAGATCAAGGTGGTGGGGATTTGGGGGTTCTAATCCTGGCCCTGACATATTTCTGTCAGAAAACTGAACAGGCCACTTACTTCTAATCCTCCCCTTACTCATCTTTGAGATAAGAAGACTAATAGTAGGCTTAGTGTGAGGATCGAGAAATTGCTTTCTTTCTTTTTTCTTAACTTTATTTACTTTGTGGCCACACCACATGACTTATGGGATCTTTTTTCCCCAACCAGGGATCGAACCCAGGCCCTCTGCAGGGAGACCTTGGAGTCATAACCACTGGATGACCAGGGAAGTCCCAAGAAACTGCTTTCATACACATACTTCCTTTCATGAAACAAGGCTGGAGATTCTAGTTTGTTGAATCTCTGAAGTAGTGGGTTGTTTCTCATCACCTACTTCCCTTCTGGAGCTGTGTTTCAAGTGCTGCTGAAAGCATAAAATTGATGGCTGTGACGTCTTTGCATTCTGGGACTTGTGAGCGAAGTGACTCCCAAGATACAGGAGGAAATGACATTGCTTCTCTCCATGCCTGACCATTCTGTGGTACCATGTGCTCGTAATGGAATGCAGAAATACTGAACTCATCTCTCCTGTAGCACGTGTGTGAGAGGTGATTCTCAGAGAGGGAAGTTGCAGTGTGTAGGGTCTCGTTTAGTTTTAGTTAAAGACAGATGTGTCCAAAATACTTTGATATGTGGCTTTAAAAGGGGGCAGGGGAATAGCTATTAAGCAGAAGAACATTAAAATATAGAAACATAAATCAAAGCAAGTAACATTTAATTTTCTCACTGACTAATATCTCGTGTTAGCAGCAGAAGGAGAAGGATTGGGAATGCATTAAGTTCTCATTTGGATCATTTTTTTGGCCTCCCCGTAACATTCACTTAGCAATGTACACATGCATAAAAGGGGTGGATGGATTCGGCAGTGGGGAACAAATCATTCTTGTTGGCCCAGATTCACTCACTGACTCTTCATGACAAGGAGGGGATCCACAGCGTGGGATGAAGCTGTGAGCAATGCTTTTGTCCCATCTCTAGGTACTTTGTGTGTTAGCTTGGGAAGAGACGTCTACTTTAAAGCCTCATTTCTAAGCAAACCATTGAAAATGAGTCTGTATAACCAGGGAGTGAGAGGGCTAGGCTGGCTACCATGATACTGGTCCGAGAGAAAACTGGATTCATTCCTGTGCTTGAAATCACTCATGCTACACAAGGGCTCTTAGAGCTGAAAGGGCCAATTAGAGATAATATCCTGGACAGCTCTCATCTTACCAATAGGAAAGCAGTCAGGGAGTGGTGAGGGGTGGAAGGGAAGGCCAAGGATCACAGGAAAACATTTTATCTCCTTTAGAAATGATCACATCACCAAACCTAAAACCTAGAGAAAATCTCTGCCTTTATTCATTCAGTCAGCTCTTCTGTATATTCCACTCTCAGTATCTTTCAGACTCACTGCATTCTGTCCTTTTCAATTGCCGTTGTCTTAGTTTCTGGCCTTCCCCATTGCTCCCTTAAATTACTCCAAGTTTCCACTTCCAGCTTTCTAAAACGCTTGTTCAGAGATTTTACTGTCTAGAGATTAAACCCCTTCAACATCCCTGCCCCATTCTGAAAACAAATTCCAGGTTCTTTAGCATAACACACAAGGAAACCCATGATCAGACTTGTTTTTAAGACTCCAGTCAAACCTCATTATGTATTTGCCAGGTACCATCCTAAGTTTCTTACAAATGTTGGCTCATGTAATGCTCATAACCACCCCAGGAGACATGTGTTATTATTGTCCTTATTTTTCAGATGAGAAAACTGAGGCCAGAGAAGTTAAATTACTTTTTCAAGGTCTTACAGCTAACAAGACTTAGACGAGACATCTGCTTTCAGTCTCTGCCCTTAGTCTGTAGGCCCTGCTGCTGGATCAGCCAGGTCCTTCTCACCTCTAGGGCTATATGCAGGTGATTTCCTCATCCTGAAGCAGCCCTGCTCTTTCCTTATTTGTATATCTTCCATTTATTTATTTTTAATAGACTTTATTTTTAGGATAGTTTTAGATCCAGAATTAAGCAGAGGTACTGACTTCCATATGCTTCCGCCTCCATACATGCAGAGTCTCCTCCATTATCAGCATCCCCACCTACATTGCATGCTAAGTCGCTTCAACTGTGTCTGACTCTCTGCAACCCTATGGACTGTAGCCCGCCAGGCTGCTCTCTTCATGGGATTCTCCAGGCAAGAATACTGCAGTGGGTTGCCACGCCCTCCTCCAGGGGATCTTTCCTACCCAGGGATCGAATCTGTGTCTTTTATATCATCTGCATTGGCAGGAGTGTTCTTTACCACCAGCATCACCTGAGAAACTCACATTGATATTCTTATTATCTGAAGTCTATAGTTTACTTCAGAGTTCACTCTTGGTTTTACACATTTTATGGATTTGAATAAATATATAATGTAATGACATGTATCCATCATTATATTGGGTTGGCCAGAAAGTTCATTCAAGTTTTTCCATAACATCCTATAGAAAAACCAAAAAGAAATTTTTGGCCAATCCAAAAGTATCCTGCAAAAGGTTTCACTGCCCTTAAAGTCCTCTGTGCTCTGCCTGTTTATCCTGCTCTCCCCACTAACCGGGCTTTCCAGGTGATGCTAGTGGTAAAGAACCTGCCTGACAGTTCAGGAGACATGAGAGACACAGGTTAGATCCCTGGGTCAGGAATATCCCCTGGAGGAAGGCACAGCAATCCATGACAGTATTCTTGTCTGGAGAATCCCAAGGACAGAGGAGCCTGGCAGGCTACAGTTCATAGTGTTGCTAAGAGTCGGACACAACTGAAGTGATTTAGCATGCATGCACGAATGCCCCACTAATCCCTGGAAAACACTGTTTTTTTTGTTTGTTTGTTTGTTTGTTTTTCAGTGTCTCTAGTTTTGCCTTTTCCAGAGTTTCACATGGGTGGAATCGTATAGTGTGTAGTCTTTCCACATTGGCTTCTTTCACATAGTAATAAACATTTAAGCATCCTCCTCATCTTTTCATGGCTTGATAGCTCATTTCTTTTTAGTACTGAACAATATTTCGTTGTCTGGTTGTATCACAGTTTATTCATACATTAACTACCGAAGGACATCTTGGTTGCTTCTAATTTTTAGCAATTATGAAAAAAAGCTGCTGTAAATATTTGCATGTAGTTTTTTGTGTGGACATGTATTCAACTGCTGTGGGTAAGTATTCATTATGCTAGATTGTATGAAGAGAGCATATTTTGCAAGAAATTGCCAAACTGACCTCCAAAGTGGCTGTACCAGGCTGTATTTGTGCCAGAAATGTATGGAAAGTTCCTAGTGCTGTACATCCTGGCTTACATCTAGTTTTGTTTGTGTTCTGGATTTTGGTCATTTAATAGGTATGAAAGTGAAAGTGTTAGTCACTCAGTCATAGCTGACTCTTTGCAACCCCATGGGCTGTAGGCCACCAGGCTCCTCTGTCCATAGGATTCTCCAGGCAAGAATACTGGAGTGGTAGCCAAGCCCTTCTCCAGAGGATCTTTCCAACCCAGGGATCAAATCTGGGTTTCCCACATTGCAGGCAGATCGTTTACTGTCTGAACCACTAGAGAAGCCTTATAATAGGTGTAGTAGTATCTTATTATTGTTTTACTAACGCATATATGTGGAATTTAGAAAGATGGTAACGATAACCCTGTATGCGAGACAGCAAAAGAGACACAGATGTATAGAACAGTCTTTTGGACTCTGTGGGAGAGGGCGAGGGTGGAATGATTTGGGAGAATGGCATTGAAACATGTATAATATCATATAAGAAACAAATCGCCAGTCCAGGTTTGATGCAGGATACAGGATGCTTGGGGCTGGTGTAATGAGACGACCCAGAGGGATGGTATGGGGAGGGAGGGAGGTTCAGGATGGGGAACACATGTACACCTATGGCGGATTCATGTTGATGTATGGCAAAACCAAGATAATAATGTAAAGTAATTAGCCTCCAATTAAAATAAATAAATTTATATTAAAAAAATTGTAACCTTGATGACATATGATGTGGAACATCTTTTCATGTGTGTATCTGCTATAGGTATGTCTTTTTTGGTGAAGTATCCTTTAAGGTTTTTTGGTTCATTTTTTTATTAGATTATATATTGTCTTAATTTTTAGAAGTTTTTGTGTGGTTTGAATGATAGCCCCTCATCAGTTGTATCTTTTCCAATATTTTCTCCCAATCTATGGCTTGTCTTCTGTTTATTTTTCAAGACTCATTTCAAGTACCACACAGTCTTTTATAAACCAAGATCCTGACCAAATTGTTGCCATGATACATTATATTAGATTAAAATCCCTGATGAATTTGTCTGTGTCCCCCACCGCCAAGCTGTGTGCTCCTTGAGTTCAGGGAAAATGTCTTTCTTTGTCTCACTTGCATCTGATCCCTGTAGACACTTGAATAGAGAATGTTGTAAATAATCTTTTAATTTTTGGCTGTGACTCCTGCTTGTTAGAGGAATCACTTATTTCTGAGATTCTGTTTATAATAGGATAAACAAAACACCAGAGAAGGCAATGGCAACCCACTCCAGTACTTTCGCCTGGAAAATCCCATGGACGGAGGAGCCTGGTAGGCTGCAGTCCATGGGGTCGCTAGAGCTGGACATGACTGAGCAACTCCACTTTCATTTTTCACTTTCCTGCATTGGAGAAGGAAATGGCACCCCACTCCAGTGTTCTTGCCTGGAGAATCCCAGGGACGGGGGAGCCTGGTGGGCTGCCGTCTATGGGGTTGCACAGAGTTGGACACAACTGAATCGACTTAGTAGTAGTAGTAGTAGTAGTCCCAGGCTGTTAGGTAATAGATAGAGCTCTCTGAGTTGGTCTGATATCTTTGCAATGCCATCTCCCCCACCTCCATCTTTCCTAGGCTCATTTTGCCATGGAGATGCTTGTTATTCAGCAAAGGTCATCCATTTTCTCATTACAATTGCCTCAAAGTCCACTTATTCCATGAAGTTTTCCTCAACTAAGTGGCTTGATTTGGTCTTTGTGTCCTAAAACATACTCTCAGTGTCACCATCTCTGGAACACTCTCCATTTCCCTTTAAAAATTCACTGGGTTTATTTTGCTTATACCCTTCATGAGACCATACACCCTAAGTGGTCAAGGCTATGATTTTTGGTTCTTTACTGTATTTCCAAGTTCAGCAGCAGGACACGTGTTCACCAAATCATAAGCAGGTCTGGGAACTACAGTTAATGAAGAAGAGAGCTCCCTTACTAGGTGCTTTGCTGCCTCCTAGTGTTGTGGCCAGGCTCTGGGCTGTGAGAAGTTCCCTCTGAGCTCCAGCTCTAACAGCAGCCTCCTGGTTGGAGAAAATTGTTGCAGGTAATAGACCCAGAACAGCCGACCGCTGCCGGGCAGTCTTTAGATGCTCCTGTGCTGAAACAAACAGGGGCTTGCATTCTGCCTCCTAGACTTGGTTCCACATGGCAGATCCTGTGCTTTATCCCTCTGCTATTTGTGGATGTCTGTGGTGAGTTTCTAGAGACTTCTTTTCTGATCTCAGACACCTCCCTCCTTCCCTCATTGTTCGTTCCCTGACTTCATTGTTTTGGGGAGGTTTTTTTTTTTAATTATTAAACATTTTCAGCCTTAAGGCTATAGGGAAGCACATGTTAACATTCAAATACTTTTGAGAAGAATAATACACTTTTTTCCCCCCCGGATACCCAACTTGTCAACACATTTCTAATCCTACCAGGAAAGATTTGAAAGCTACTTGTTCTCAGAGAAGGTAAAATGGGGTTACTTCAGTGGGACGTAAGTCACAAGAAAGGGGGAGCCTGCGTACTTTATAGATTTGCCAGGCATTGCTTTGGTTAAATATCCGCAGAGATGATATGTTGTGGAAGCGGTTTGGGAGCAAATGCTGGGTTCAAACCCCAGCTTCTTTGATTTTTGTCTCTGTGATATGTGTAAATATCTCAGGTCCTCGGTTTTGTTGCCAGTGCAATGGGGGGCAGGGTATGTGAAGACTGAGCGGCAGAGTATATGGAAGGTCAATTAATGGAGGGGTCTGTGTTCTTAAAATGAAAAGAGGGTAGTTTTCCTGGAAATACTGATTCCTATTATACATTTGTTCCTGTATTTTTCAGCTGCCTTTTCTGTGCCCCAATCTTAATCTCATGCAGGGAAGAGATGATATCTTTAATCTACAGATGTGCACAATACCTGGCTCTTAGGGTTTTAACAATGTTCATTGAACACATGGGACCCCTATAACTAAAGATGCTGACACTTTTTGAGTTTTCATTACACTTTTTACAATTCTCAGCCTTTACATATTTTAGAGTTGGAAACTAATTTCCCCCTATATCTGCACCCCAATTAAATAGACTTTCCCCCCATGTGCTACCTTTCTTTTCCTTTTATTTTTTCATTCAAAGCATGATCCAGTCTTCATTTCCTCCTGCTGCTTAGACCTCTCACTACCTCTCAATCAAAGCTCCCAGATGCATGTGATGTTCTTTAATTTCACTTATCTTACCTATAATCCCATCAAACCACTCATTCCTTAATAGGCTGTTTGGTGGCTACACAGTTGGAATGACTGTGAATCACATTTCATTTCTGCAAAGATGTCCTTTATCCCAGTTTGCCATGTATATCATTTGTCTTTTCTTCTTACAAGGCTGAGCCAGCTTCTCCCACTGTACCTCCCAAATCAGCTGTTCATTTTCCCTCTGCGATTGTCACTGGTAATTTCCAGGTTAAATCATATAAGTGGAAATTGGATCCACAGCTGGAGTTGAAATGCTGCTCCTTAGACTTATTACCACAGTCTGATCTTGGCTAGATAGAAAAGTTGAAGATGATAGATCTCCTATGCCTACGAATCATGTCATCCATCCAGCAGTAACTAAATTGGGCACTGGTTTTCCCTGGGAGAACAATATTTGTATTTTTCCCCTCTGGGTCTATATCAGGGGAATTCAGGAGAGGTAAGTGGTTTTCAGTAGTTTTTTTTTTTTTTTTGTCGTTTTATGAGAGATGAATTAGATAAAGTGATAACGTGATGGGGCAATAAATGAATTGTAAACGGCTGACCAGCATTTAGGCTGTCAACTCTCTGAAATTTAGGGAATCCTTTCTCCAAATTACAGACACTTGATTTCTTAGATTCAAACAGTAGAAGTAAGAGAAGATCAAATAATATATTTTTAATTCAGAAAGCACATATTTGAGATTCCATGGCATCAAAGTTTATGCCATACCTTTGACTTAATCAGCATTCATTGACACATATATTTATTATTGCCTATCAGTACACCAAGATTTGGAATACAAGGTCAACAGAATACACAAGATCCCATCCTCATGGAGCCGGCCTTTTAATTAACAAGACATAATAACTAGAAAACAGACGAATTAGATGATTTTCAATGTACTAGGAAGAAAACAAAATAGGAAAATGTTAGACCATCTTGTGTTGGATGGTTGCAGAAACTTCTTATAGGAGGGTTTCTTGTGAGTCCATAATTGCAGAAGGATATTTGAGTAATTTAATGAATCTTGAATTGAGTCCAAGTCTGTCCACATCCCTGTTTCTTTTATGCCCAGCCCATGCTTTCTTCTCTGACCCACTCCAACCCTCAGTAACCATCCTGAGATCAGGAAGCCCAGGGGACTTTCTCCTTAAAATGTCAACAATATCCATTGATGTCTCAATAAAAGGGGCCAGAACTGGCTCACATGTAGAGCATGATGAGAGTTGAATTCTGAGCTGCAAGGGAATCTGGCTTCCAGTGTCTGGTCCACTCAAAGGCTGCATCATCTTGAACAGGTTTGTGCCTTTTCTAGATCTTAGCTCCCCGTGTGTGTGGTCAATTGTATGAAATGCTCTATGAGCTCAGTAAATATTAGGACAATATCCATCTTAAACAAATAGCCCATGTGGGAGAAAAAAGGGACCAGAAGTTGGCATGTAAGAGACTGTGACCCCATGATGCTTTTGACGTGTGGTGTGTGTTGGAGAAGACTCTTGAGAATCCCTTGGACAGCAAGGAGATCAAACCAGTCCATCCTAAAGGAAACCAACCCTGAATATTTATTGGAAGGACTGGTGTTAAAGCTGAAGCTCCATTATTTTGGCTACCTGATGTGAAGAGCTGACTCATTAGAAAAGACCCTGATGCTGGGAAAGATTGAAGGAATGAGGAGAAGGGGATGATAGAGAATGATATGGTTGGGTGGCATCACCAACTCAATGGACATGAGTTTGAGAAAGCTCCAGGAGATGATTAAGGACAGGGAAGCCTGGCATGCTGAGGTCCATGGGGTCACAAAGAGTTGGACACAACTGAGCAACTGAGCTGAACTGAAAGTGTCCTCACTGTGATTTGGAACATGGAAGAGGTCAACTCAGAGTAGAAGGGAACACAGACATTGCTTTATGTAAATGGCTTCAGGAAGCTTCAGGTCCAAAATGAGTCTGCCCACTAGAGTCTCATTTCTCTCCCTAGCAAACAAGTCAGCAAGCAGGGTCTAGCTTATGTATTCAGTTATTAACATTATCTTTCTTTCTATTTATCTGCCTCAGAAAGAGTTGAGGGATTGAGAAAAAAATGTCAGTCTCCCATGAATAGAAATGTATCAGTTACATAGAGAAAAAAACAATATAATGTGTATGTACCCCAACTGTGCTTTGTTTCCAGAGGGTCAGTTCTAGATCGTGTGAAAAAAATGAAAGGCAGGAGTGTGGATAATTGCCAAGTATTTGATCTATTTGGGACTCAGTGAAAGTTGCTCAGCTGTGTCCAACTCTTTGTGACCCCATGGACTATAAAGTTCATGGAATTCTCCATGCCAGAATATTGGAGTGAGTAGGCTTTCCGTTCTCCAGGGGATCTTCCCAACCCAGGGATCAAACCCAGGTCTTCCACATTGCAGGCAGATTCTTAACCAGCTGAGCCACAAGGGAAGCCCAAGAATACTGGAGTGGGTAGCCTATCCCTTCTCCAGCGGATCTTCTGGATCCAGGAATGGAACCTAGGTCTCCTGCATTGCAGGCGAATTCTTTACCAACTGAGCTGTCAGGGAAGCATTTGGGATTCATGCAGCCCACAATCATGAGTCTCTTCACTGGAGCCTTATCCTTGAGACAGTTTTTCTGAAGGAACTCTTTACCAGGTCTGCACTGTTGATCTTGATTCTAGTCTTGAATTCTTTTTTCCAAATGTCCATTCTTTTCCCTTTATCCATCCTTCAGCATTTAATATTATTACTAGGGCAACAACATCTCTCTTAGCAATCTCTTCCATATTCCAGTTGGTGAATCTGAAAATTCACAAGCCTTAAAAAAAAAAGAAAATCATGAGCATGGCTAGAAATAAAATGTTGGGAAACTACTTGCTCTTCAGGAGAAACTCAAAATGGTAAACATCTCCATGCAGTGATTATTGACCTTCCAAGTGGACAGTCCATATAAGGACAGAAGACAGAGAATGTGAAGCACACACCCTCAGTGTGACTGTGACTGGCTGAGACGGCTTTGGACATCCTCTGACTGAGCAGTTGATTCACTTTAAGTCAACCAAAAGTGATTTTTAAAACATATGACTATCTCCTATCCTGCTTTCTTCCAGATAAATGGCCTCTCTTTCTGGCCTCAAACACATTAAACTTTTGTTTGGCCTCAGGACCTTTGCACTTTCTTCCTGCTCTCCTCAAATGCTCTGCTCTGAGCCCTATGCGTGGTTGGTGCTTTCTCATCTTTTTGAAGGCCATTAATTCAAAGTCATCCTCTGATTGTGTCTGGACAATCAATTTAAAGCAATCCCACCCCCTGCCACTTTGATTTACTTTATAACATCTATCTCAGTTTGTTTACTTCTTTGTTCATTTGTATATCTCTCCATCAGATTAGAAACTCTTCTGAGGCAGGAATTTCCATCATTCCTGCTGTATGCTGAATGCCCACCACAGTTATGGACACACAGTTGGTGCTCAATACATGCTCATTAAACAAAATGGAAAACGTGAGTGTGTTGGAGAATATTAGATGTTTAAGGATACCTTTCAAATATTTTTGCTGACTTTCTCAACACACTGTCTTCCCATGCTGTGAGATGACTGGGGGAAGAGACCATGTATCCTTCTCCTCATTCCTCTCTGCATCACAGTGTCTAACATAAAATGGATACTTAAGAACTATTTGTGGCATCAATGAGTGATTCAAAATTAATCTGTATTTGGTATTTCAATATAGTCAGAAGTACATCTCATGTCCAGAATAAGCATTTTCCCGTGCATACAGCTTAGAATAGAAGACAGAATAATGTCCTTTACCCCAAAGACGTCCATGTCCTAATCTCTGGAACCTGTGTATAATTACTTGCATACTGCAGGGAATTTTGCATATGTGATTAAGGGGTAAGGATCTCAAGAAATGGAGATTCTCCTGGATGCACATTTAGAACCCATGTAATCGCAAGGGGAGTGAGGGAGGCAGGAAGGTCAGAGAGAGAAGAGATGTGATGGTAGTAGCAGAGGTCAGAATCATGTAATTGCTGATTGGGAACCACAAGACAAGTAGTGTGGGAGCCAAAAAGGTTGGAAAGGCAAGGAAATGCATTCTCTCTTAGAACCTCCAGGAAGAATGCAGTCTTATCAACACTTGATTTTAGCACAGTGAAATACATTTTGAACGTCTGACCTCCAAAACCATAGAGAATATATTTGTGTTAAGTCACTAAACTTATGATCATTTACACTGCAGCAGTAGAAAACAGATATTCTTATTTTCACATCAAACCCACTCACTCTAGCTTCATCTCTGTCCCCTACTATGTAGATTCCATAACTGACATGTGGTATCTCAAGAAAGGGGATTCTGGATTGTGGGATGGCTTTACTGTCTTTCATGGATTATGAGGAGCTAGATCAGAGGTTTGTGGAAGACCATTAGTGACTAGGGTTGTCAATAAGAGAGGATAGAGCCTACAGGGTGAGAATTTATGTTTTTCCCAGTTTGATGAAGAACACACTTGTTTCTGGAGTATCACAGGTATTGTCATGGATTACCAAGGGGAAAAAAAAATAGAGGAAGGGACAAAGGAAAGCAAGAAGGAGAAGGTTATGCTTATATTATGTCTTTCTCTGATATATAACCCTGGCTTCTCCAAGTCTGTGCTTACTTTATATACCACACTCAAATGCCATAGGGTGATTTTCTCCATGGTCTCTTTTAATGCTAACCTTATTTTATTCTACCATCACCGGTTTTCTTTTTAGGCTAAACTTTGGTCCCAGTGATTTAGAATTATATGCAGTTAACCTTAGAAGTCATTTAATTAATATTGCAATTGACATTATGAAAGAGCTGTTATTGATGAACCACAGGACATTTCATGTGAGTTGGAAGGAAAAAGTGGACAGTGAAAGAAGAGGAGCATGTGTAGATGAATCCAAAGCTTTCACATGCATCACTAGAGGATATAGTATTATTAACAGAAAAAGCATAATCTCAGGGATGAAAGGAATCACCTAAAATACATGTCAACAAGCTATGGCCCTCCAGTCATAAATAAAGCTTTATGAAAATACAGCCTTGCATATTTATTTACATACTGTCTGTGACTGTCTTTCTGCTCCAAAGGCAGAGTTGAACAGCTATGACAGAGACACTGTGGCCCATAATGCCTAAAGTGTTTCCTGTCTATCCCTTTACAGAGATAGCACTAATACTTGACCTGCTGCTGCTGCTGCTGCTGCTAAGTCGCTTCAGTCGTGTCCGACTCTGTGCGACCCCAAAGACGGCAGCCCACCAGGCTCCCCCATCCCTGGGATTCTCCAGGCAAGAACACTAGAGTGGGTTGCCATTTCCTTCTCCCATGCATGAAAGTGAAAAGTCAAAGAGAAGTCGCTCAGTCGTGTCTGACCTTCGCGACCCCATGGACTGCAGCCTACCAGGCTCTTCCGTCCATGGGATATTCCAGGCAAGAGTACTGGAGTGGGGTGCCATTGCCTTCTCTGATACTTGACCTAGAGGAGCCTAGTACACATTGGTCGGTGTGGTACAGTGTGAAATGCATGAGGACAAATCATAAATCTGTCACTCACTAGGTCTGGGACCACTGGTTGCCCATCAGACCATCTGAGTTTCAGGTCCTCACCAATAAAATAAGGTTAATTCTATCAGAATTTAAAGTCAGTGAGAGCAAGGCCTTAATCTTTTCATTGTGATGCTTCAGTACCTAGCAGGATCATTGGTGCTTTGTTGACATTCAATAGATTCTTCTCAAATAAACTGCTACCTACCTCAAAGGGCTGCTATGCTGTGAGGATTATAAATATTATATGTAAATCATTTAACATATATGTTAAACATATGTTTATTAGCCTAGTAGGCTATAGTCCATGTAGACAAAAAGAGTCGGACATGACTGAGCGACTTCACTTTCACTTAACATATATAACATGTATGTTATGTTATAAACCTAAATAAAAATAAATATAAAAACATATATGTTAATTTAATAATAATTTCTGGTATATAGGAGCTCAAACACACAGGCACGAAATATTTAGACATGCATTTTGAGAATATTCAGGTAGCAATGTGTAGTAGTATTCGGATATATGGGAAGTTGAGAAAAAATTTGGACTTGAAAATACAGAAATAAACATAATATATTTAGAGGCAACCAACAAAATCACAAGAAGAGATGGGTTCCTGAGGCTAAGCGACTTGCCTGAGGCAGAATTAGAGTCCTGCTCTTGCTCAGTTGTTAAGTTGTGTCCGTCTCCTTGGGAGAGCTAGACTCTAGCACATCCGGCTCCTCTGTCCATGGGATTTCCTAGGCAAGAATACTAGAGTGTGTTGTTATTTCCTTCTTCAGGGGATCTTCCTGACCCAGGAATGGAACCCACATCTCCTGCATTGGCAAGTGAATTCTTTACCCCTAAGTCACCTGGAAACCCCAGAATTAGGATGTGGTGCATGCTATTCAGGGTTCCCAGGATAGCACATGCCCAGGATCTCCATGACAGGACCTAGGATATCAGATCAATCAGAACTAAAGATTTGAGGGAAGGAGTAGATTTAGTCTAGTATCAGGTAGAAAGACATTTGCTGGGAGAAAGATACTCCCTGTAGGACTTTCCTGGTGGTCCACTGGTTAAGATTTCACACTTCCAACGCAGGTGACGTGGGTTTGATCCCTGGTCAGAGAACTAAGATCCGACATGCCATATGACTAAAATAAAATAGATAAAGAATTTTATATATATATATACTGTATAGCACAGAGAATATAAAAATAAAAAGAAGGACACACCCTGTATCTACACAGGCTTACACTGGTCCAGGAGAAGAGAGTAGGGCCCAGTGATGAGTCAGGGCAAGGATCCCACAGTGACGCTCACTTTCACACCCATGTGTTCTCTTTCCCTCTACCATTTCTCTCGAGCCAGTCCTCAGATCACAAAGCATGACTAATTGCATTATATTTCACTAGGTTACAGAAACAGGGTAATTATAGAATGTAGTAATCCTCTAAGGCTTCTAGAAAGGGGAGAAATATATATATATATATATGTATATATATATATGTGTATATATGTACATGTGATCCTATGTTAACACAGGCTCTCTGATACCTCCCATAAATGTGTTGAGTGTTGGAAAATATCTGTTTGAATCATCCTAGTTTGCTAATTATCTTCACTGACTCTTTGGTGAGGAGCCTCTCACTTTACTTAATGTTACCATTCACAAGCTGCCCTCCTCCGACACTCTTTTCTTTATGAATAACATCTGTGGTCACACAGCCTTGTATCCCCCCGCCACCCTTCCCTTAATTAAAGGAGGAGATCCTCAGCACCTTTTTTCTCCTGCCTTGGGGTTTCCCTCTTGCCTCAACTAGCTTTGTTTAACTCTTCTGTTCTGGAATATTCTTCACCAGATACTTAGAATCTGCCTCCCTGCCTCTCTAAATGGATGCCTGATTCCTGGGGCTGCAGGACATCTCTTGCCATCCATATGCCATTGGAACAAGAGGAGGGGGGCTTATTTATTTCTTTTTTAAAGAAGAGAAAGAAACACACACACACGCACCTTTTTTTGCTGTAGACATGCTATTCCTTTAACAACTCTTTCTCACATTTGAGACTATGCCTCCCCTTCCAATTAGGGAGAAGAGTTTTCCAGTTTTCTTTTAAAGCAGAAATAAACATTCTTCTTTAGCATCTATTCCCACTTGTGAGACAACTTTTTTCTCTGATTAGAGGGAGGGAATTTCTAAGTCTATTTTAGAGAAGAAATAAATATTCTCCTCCCCAAAATGCATTTTTAGCCAAAATATGCCAGCTGGGGTAGTTTAGAAATTGTATTAGGTTTATCTTTCCTAACTAGCTAAGCTGTATCTGTTACAAATGGCTTCTGACAGAAACTGTTCTAGAAATTTCTGAAACACTGAACTAAGATTTTTGACTACAGACTTAAACTTATTTAATCATATTGTGAGTTATAGACAGAACTAAAAAACTTTCTAATTAGGGGAGCAAAACTCATGTAACCTAGCAAGTGAATGACCTCAACTAGCAGAAGATAAAGTGTTAGCCTTGAAGAGAGCAATATACTCCATTGTTTGGTCCTTACTTTATTGGACTCTGAGGCTCAGCACTGGGTTGCCTTGGGAATTAAGTTATAAATGAATTTGACTAGAGTTACAGGTCCATTTTTAAAATTGAGTCAGCTAAATGATAGAGGAGAGTCTGTTTGGGATTCAGAGAAAATAAACAAATTTCCTTACCTCCACACTAAGGTGCTTTTCTATTTTGGGAGAAGCCTCTAAATCTTTATACAAAGAACATTTACTGTCATTTGAATGTGTCCCTTCAATTCCAATCTAGCCTGAAAGCCTCTTCCTTCCACCACTCTGCTTTAGCAAATATTTATACCCCAGTCATCTCAAGTCCATTGGACTCCATCACATGTGTGTTTCAATTATTTAAAATCAGGATAGCATCTCCTGGGCAGCTAATGAAGTCTCAATAGATATACATTATTGAAGCATATTATTATTTACTCACCTAATAAATCAAGACTGTTGGGGAAAGTAGATGCAATTGAAGCACTAGGAATGAGAAATAATGATGGCATAGATCATTTTTGAATCACTCTAGCCCATTTTACAGCCTGCAAAATACACTGAATCCCATAAAAGTGACAAATGACACAACATTGTAATAAATTGCTGTAGTGCATGCATTGTGGATTGGAGCTTAGATGCATATTGAAGCTCTCTGTCAAAATGGTGGTTGATGAATTAAGTATTGACATCATACTCTGTAAAAAGGAATTATGTATTTTCCATTTATCTTAATGTATTGTATGACATCATATGGTTAACTATATGTAACCTTTCCAAATTGAGCTGATTTAATATTAAGGAAAAATTGTTATGAAGGAGCATTTGGTATGTTTGGAATTCTTTATTTCCTTGGTATATTTTTATCTCTTTCAAATGCTCCATGGATGCTTAATCATATTAAATTTTGTTTTTAGTTGAATTCTCAGAAATATGCAATAACATTTGCAGGGCTTCCTAAAAATGAATGCGTTATATCACAATTAACATTACCGTTTCTCTTTCAGATTAAAATGTTTTCATGTTAAGAATACAAAAAAGTTTCGATTAAGTATTAAATATAAATTAACCATCACTCAATTCTGAAGGATGGATTTATACTTCTAAAAAAATGGACCAAGGCATGCATATGCCTTGAATTTATACACATTTCCAAAAATTTAAGTGAAATATCTACGGCTATACTTATTATTGGAAAATAATTGTTAGAGGAATAAGCAAATACAAACAGTATCACGTTAGTCTCTGCTATTTCTTCCCCACCTGAGCAATTTGGCCATTAAATGATTAAGAAGAGGAACACCCCCAAGTCTTGCTTCATTCCTTTCTGAGGAGACAGTTTGGTTTTTCCTGGTTGTGGAGCCCTGGCTTCATTCATTTATTCCTATTTTTAGTTTGCTTTGAAATGGCACACTTGAGAAGATTGGAAACTAAACAAGTTAATCTGGATATTAGCCAGCATGAAAATCTGAGGGACAGAGTGAAGAAATGCAGTGCCTTGGGAATTATCCACTTTTCTCTTTGCCCATTTCACACAATACTTTTCTTCTGCCCTCTCTTCTATGTATGAATCTCTTTGCTGTGTGTGTGCGGTTTTTTTTTTTTTTTTTTGGAGTATAGGTACTTTACAATGTTGTGTTAATTTCTGCCGTACAATGAAGTGAATCAGCTATTTGTATACAAGCATCCCCCCCCTCTTCCAACTCTGCCCATCCCACCCGTTTACATCATCACAAAGCTCCCCCTGTGTTATACAACAGGTTCCCACTAGTTATCTATTTTCCACGTGGTAGTGTATATCTGTCAATCTTGCTCTCTCAATTCGTTCCACCTTACCCTTCCCCCACTGTGTCCCTTCTCTACGTTTGTGTGTTTGCTGTGTTCTTGAAGCCTCTGTCTGTCAGTTTGCTGTTAGGATACAGCTCTCAGGAGATCCACTGTGGGATAAAAGGAGAAACGGTTTGAAATACCAAGACGTGAGGTTTGCCATCAAGTTGTCATATGACTTAAAGTGATTTACCTCTCTGCTTCAGTTTTTCCAAATGTATAAATAGGTTCAGTGCTGCTGTGGAGATTGCATGAGGTATGTGTGCATGCTCAATAGCTCAGTCATATCCAGCTGTGACCCCGGTGGACTGTAGCCCATCAGGCTTCTCTGTCCATGGAATTCTCCATGCAAGAATACTGGAGTGGGTTGCCATCTCCTACTCCAGGAGATCTTCCTGACCCTGGAGTAACCCAGGTCTCTTGCATCTCCTGCACTGACAGGTGGATTCTTTACCACTGCGCCACATAGGAAGCCCTTAAGTGAGGTGACCACAGTTTTGAAGTGATGCTCTGGCGTGAGGTGGTAGCACTTTTTGAGTCTTATCTTTTCAGTTAAAAATGTAAATTCTCTGCTTAAATTCTATCAGCAGGCACCATACACTGAGCCCCATCTCTAGATTATGCGAGGTCACCTTCTATACCACATTAAATTGATTTCCATCATAGCAGAGAAATAAATTTTTTCTTTACTTAACTGATGAAGGAAGTTGCCCACAGAGGTCAAGGTGGGGGGCAGGCGGAGGGGGGCGTTTCATGGTCACTACGACAGTGGATTTGGGCAATAGAGAACTAACATACCCATAGAGGTTTAAAAATGTGTCCAGAATTGCATAACTGGTAAGTGGCATAATTCAGATTTCAACCAAGGCTTGTATCCAGAGCCTGCATTTATAGTCTCTAGGTCATAGGGCTTCATTGAGATGAAAGGGTTGTCCCTGTAGGTTTCTTCTGAAGTCTTAGGAGTTGAGTGGAGAATACACTGTTCAGTACGTACAAAGATTGTCCATATCGTTATTCCATGAACACAACAATCTGCAGTGCCAATTCACTCATTGCATCTCCATCCTGCCACACTCCTCACCCATCCCCGACCTCTTCAAACCTGAGTCCAGCACCTTCATGCTCAGATCTGACCTGTATGACTCCTAAACAATCACAGTAAGGATAAAATATCCTCATGCAATTGAATAGCAACTTACACCATTCAGTATTGCTTAGGAGGACTTGCTTATGTTTAGTTTTTAAAATTTATTTATTTTTAATTGAAGGATAATTGCTTTACAGAATTTTGTTGTTTTCTGTCAAACCTCAGCATGAATCAGCCATAGGTATACGTATACATATATCTCCTCCCTCTTGAACCTCCCTCCCATTTTAAATCTAATACCTTGAGAGTGAGGTACAGAGGGCTGTGGGGTGTCTGTCCCTCTCTCTCTTCACCTGGTCTCTCACCTGCCTTTGTATTCTGCTTATTCTTAAGTGCCCATCTCTGTATCACCAAATCTATGTCTCTCTCTCCATTCCATCTTTTTCTTGCTTTTGCAGAAGCCAAAGCAAAGCTGTGATGTTTATTGTCACTTGATGTATAAATAGAATTTATGTGTTTTTGCTGTAAGCATCAGAGCAGTAGAAGGTACTACATGTTTCTTAGAAGTCTGAACTAATAAGCACAACTAAGTTGCTTTTTAAAATGTGACATTCAACAGTTTTTTCTCATGTAATACATTAATAATCCTGGCATAAAAAGTACCCCCAAAGAGAGAAGGATGAGTGAGAGTAGAGTAATTTAGGGGCAGAAGCTTGGTTTAGAAGTGTGGCTTGTAACACTGACTGAGAAAGTCGCCTACAGTTACTGAAGATAAATGTGCAGATCTTGGTTTCTAAATCATGTTCTTTTCTACTTGTTATCCATGTAAGGAGGTGGTACAAGACAAATCTTATGAGAGTGAGGGAAAAGCACGTACTTTTCTATTTGCTCTACATTTGAGCTTAAATTGCTGCAGTCATTCCCAGAGGGAATTCTTGAGTAACTTCGAGTTACAAATAAATACTTCCAACTTTGCTTTCCATGAGCTCAGCATTTTCGGCCTCATAAGAGATGCTCTGAACAAGCAAATGTGTTTTTAACTTAGCTCTAAAATATGTCCTGATATGTGGGAGCTATTTTTAAGACAATAGCAAGGACCTGACAGACAGATATTTGCTGGAATGCAAATTGCCTCGTGTCTCTCCAGACCTCAGCCCACAGTGAGCCTCGTCAAGTTGTTATTGTACCCCGGGAAATACGCTTTGCATTGCACTGGGTATCACTGCTCCCCTTAAAGATGTGGCCATTTTAAAGCTGTGTAATGGGGACAAGAAAGTGGGAGACCAAACAAAGAAATAGAGACATAGAAAGAATCCTGAGTGAAAAAGAAAAAAAAAAAAAGCTGAAAAATGAAACAAGAACAAGAGAATTAGAAAAGGAGTGTTAATCACACACATTCATATCTATCAAGCAATCATCTATCGATCTATCAATTATCAATTATCCATAATTTATATGTTGCTTATCTATCTATGGATCTCTTCATGGACCTATCCATGGAGGGGGCAGAAAAAAGAATGGCATATTTGAACTAAAACAGATCAAGATAGGAAAACAAATTCTGTGTTTCCTTTGTCAAAGAAGGTGAATCTGAGAAGAAAGTCAAACTGGGATGCACCGTGAGATGGATTACTCCCTAAAGAAAGCTAAAAGCCAGGATTCACACCTCAATTAGTAGGATGCTGAAAAATACATTCCCTTTGTCCTGTCCCCTTGGGGCACCTACCACTCTTCACATTTTCACTGACCATAGCTTGTGGAACACTGCACTGTAATTTTATATTGTCATTGATTTGTTAAAGTTTATTCTATTGAAATACAGTTGATTTATAATGCTGTGTTAATTTCTGCTATTCAACAAAGTGACTCAGCTTTATATATATATATATATATATATACACATATACATACGTATATATATTTATATGTATATATATGTGTATATATACATATATATATATTCTTTTCCATGACTGTATGTTCCTTTTCTATTCTTTTCCATTATGGCTTATCACAGGATACTGAATATAATTCCCTGTGCCATACAGTAGGACCTGTTGTTTATCTGTCCTATACTCCCAGTCATTCCCTTCCTCATCCCCCTTTCTCTTGGTAACCATCAGTGTGTTCTGTATGTCCTGTATGAGTCTCTTTCTGTTTTGTAGATATGTTCATTTGTGTTATATTTGAGTGATATTGTATGGCATTTGTCTTTCTCTGTCTGACTTACTTCACTTAGTATTATAATCTCTAGGTCCATCCATATTGTTGCAAATGGTATTACTCATTCTTTTTTATGCCTGAGTAGTATTCCTTTGTGTAACGTACATCTTATTTATCCATTCACCTGCCAGTGGATCTTTAGATTGCTTCTATGTCTTGACTATTGTGAACAGTGCTGCAATGAGTATTGGGTTCATGTATCTTTTCAAATTATAGTTTTATCTGAACATGTGCCTAAGAGTGGGATTGCAGGATCATATGGCAACTGTATTTTTAGTTTTTTGAGGAACCTCCATTGTTGTCATTGATTTCTTTACTCATCTCTTCCTTACTTGAGTACAAGCATTCTTAAATCACCAATACCCTTCACTAGTCCCAGCGTACACTTGGTGCTCCCTAAATCTTTTGGAAATAGAGAGGTAGATGCACTAGAACCAAATTTAGAAGGCAGAAATGAAGGACATTTCTGGGAAACCACAAAGATTATTTTAATGCCAATCACATTTGTATCATCAAATAATATAAAGATGGCACTTGGTCTCACTGACCTGTCCAATAGATTGGCAACTAGCCACAAGTGACTGTTTAAATTTATATTAATGCTAATTAAATAATACTGAACGCTTATTTGCTTAATCACACTATTCACATTTCAAGTGATAAACAGCCACAGGTGCCCATTGGCTATTTTATTGAATAGTACAAATATAGAACATTTTCATTAGCATGGAGAGTTCTATAGGATAGTATTAAAAGAGAAAAAAACATAGTGAAATATTTCAGAAGAAATAAGGAGACATTTTAAAAGAAAAACAAATATATTCTGTGTGTGCTAAAATATGTGTGTGCATGCTCAGTCACTTCAGTCATGTCTGACTCTTTGCAACCCACCAGGCTCCTGTGTCCATGGGATTATCCAGGCAAGAATACTGCAGTGGCCTGCCAGACCCTCCTCCAGGGGATCTTCCTGACCCAGGGATCAAACCTGGGTCTCCTGCACTGCAGGCAGATTCTTTACCACTGAGCCATTTGGGGAAGCCCGTGTGCTAAAATACACCAGGAGAAGAAGAAGGATGGTGAGCAAGACATATGCAGGAAATAGCCCTCATAGAGAAAAAAAAAAAAACAGAAGGAAACACAAGTCTATTTACTTTAGAAAAACTAGGCTAGTCCGACATGCCCTGATTCAAACAGTTTATTAAACCCTACTGACCCTAAAACCCTATATTTTGTGTTTGCTCCTGGCCCCCAGAGCCCTCCTATATAATCACTCCATTCCTGACACCTCAACTCCTGAGCCCTTTTTGCATCATCATACTTCCTAGCTAAGACACCTCTGTGCAAACATCCAGCCCTTCACTTCTTTATGCCTGAGGCTGTGCAGCTAAATGTGAGCAGAGAATAAAGCCCACCACTACTGGTTGCACCTTAAATTCATGATGACTAAACTCCTGTCCCTAACTTGGCCTACAACACTAACAAGCAATCATGCAACATTTCTGTTGGCCGTTCATTCTCCCTCTCCCAGGTGACATTTTATTTTATTTCTTTTATTTTTTTAAAATTTTATTTTATTTTTAAACTTTACAATATTGTATTAGTTTTGCCAAATATCGAAATGACTCCACCACAGGTATACCCGCGTTCCCCATCCTGAACCCTCCTCCCTCCTCCCTCCCCTACCCTCCCTCTGGGTCGTCCCAGTGCACCAGCCCCAAGCATCCAGTACCGTGCATCGAACCTGGACTGGCGACTCATTTCATACATGATATTATACATGTTTCAATGCCATTCTCCCAAATCTCCCCACCCTCTCCCTCTCCCACAGAGTCCATAAGACTGTTCTATACATCAGTGTCTCTTTTGCTGTCTCGTACACAGGGTTATTGTTACCATCTTTCTAAATTCCATATATATGTGTTAGTATACTGTATTGGTGTTTTTCTTTCTGGCTTACTTCACTCTGTATAATAGGTTCCAGTTTCATCCACCTCATTAGAACTGATTCAAATGTATTCTTTTTAATGGCTGAGTAATACTCCATTGTGTATATGTACCACTGCTTTCTTATCCATTCATCACCTGATGGACAAGCAACAAGGTTGCTTCCATGTCCTGGCTATTATAAACAGTGCTGCGATGAACATTGGGGTACACGTGTCTCTTTCCCCTCTGGTTTCCTCAGTGTGTATGCCCAGCAGTGGGATTGCTGGGTCATAAGGCAGTTCTATTTCCAGTTTTTTAAGGAATCTCCACACTGTTCTCCATAGTGGCTGTACTAGTTTGCATTCCCACCAACAGTGTAAGAGAGTTCCCTTTTCTCCACACCCTCTCCAGCATTTATTGCTTGTGGACTTTTGGATCGCAGCCATTCTGACTGGCGTGAAATGGTACCTCACTGTGGTTTTGATTTGCATTTCTCTGATAATAAGTGATGTTGAGCATCTTTTCATGTGTTTGTTAGCCATCTGTATGTCTTCTTTGGAGAAATGTCTATTTAGTTCTTTGGCCCATTTTTTGATTGGGTCATTTATTTTTCTGGAGTTGAGCTGTAGGAGTTGCTTGTATATTTTTGAGATTAGTTGTTTGTCTGTTGCTTCATTTGCTATTATTTTCTCCCATTCTGAAGGCTGCCTTTTCACTTTGCTAATAGTTTCCTTTGTTGTGCAGAAGCTTTTGAGTTTAATTAGGTCCCACTTGTTTATTTTTGCTTTTATTTCCAATATTCTGGGAGGTGGGTCATAGAGGATCCTGCTGTGATGTATGTCGGAGAGTGTTTTGCCTATGTTCTCCTCTAGGAGTTTTATAGTTTCTGGTCTTACATTTAGATCTTTAATCCATTTTGAGTTTATTTTTGTGTAAGGTGTTAGAAAGTGTTCTAGTTTCATTCTTTTACAAGTGGTTGACCAGTTTTCCCAGCACCACTTGTTAAAGAGATTGTCTTTAATCCATTGTATATTCTTGCCTCCTTTGTCAAAGATAAGGTGTCCATATGTGCGTGGATTTATCTCTGGGCTTTCTATTTTGTTCCATTGATCAATATTTCTGTCTTTGTGCCAGTACCATACTGTCTTGATAACTGTGCCTACTCACTGTCCAACACCTCTTCTCTTACCGTCTTACACAGCCTGTGGCCCAGCTTCCTATTTTGCTGGGACACTGCAGACAATAGCAAGAGAATTCCTGCAGCCTTGCACTGTTACACCTACATGCATCCATGTCCTCTTCATGTTGACCCTTACTGGGTGAGGGTGGAATGAGCTGCTCTCTGAGGCCACCCTGCTACCTGACCACTGAGTCTGTTTACTTGTTGCTGCTCAGATTGCTCACTCCAGTAACTGTCCTGTTTCTTCTCTGCACTATCAATTTCTCCCTTCTCTTGCATTATTAGCATCACTATTCTGTAGTTTTTTCCATCTTAAAAAAATCCAATCTTCATCCTTTATCAGTGTTCCTCATAGGACATCTACTTGAAGAAAATTTCTTTTATTTTCTCTCTTTCCTTCCACCACATCTCTCACTGTCTGGTAGTACCAAATTCATCAGGGCTTCCCTTCTGCTACTCTCTTCAAAAGTACCTCATCAAGGATACCAATAACCTCCACAGTGAACTTTAATGACAATTCTTAACCCTTGCCACATTTAATTTGTCAGCAACATTTGGTTCAGTAGATCAATTGCTTCCTTCTTAAAACACTTTATTTCCCCCATTTCAATTCCAGGACACCCCATCTTTTTGGTCTTTTACTTCACTGATTACTCAGTCTCAGTTTCAGTTGTTGGTTTCTCCTTTTCTCTCAAATCTCGTTCTCATGGCTTTCATTACCATCTAGAAGCCAATGACTCTAATACCAACCACCATCTGGTATCTTTCCCCAGTCTCCAACATTCTGCTACCTTCTCTACTCTACTCAAACATCTAAGTCATGTGCCTCAAATGTATTCTTACATCTTCACTCAGTTTATGGCAACTCCTCAAACAGCTGGAGTTATCTGTCCCTTACATCTCACAGACAACTGGTCTGCAAATCCCATTGGCTCTGCCCTCAACAGGGTCCTATGGCCTGAATACTTTTCACCACTCCCACCCCCACCACCTAGGTTGCAGCCAGCCTTATCTCTCACACACATCATTACAAGGTCTTTCTAACAATTCTCCCTGTTTTCACACTTTGTCTCTATGAACAATTCACCCAGCAGCCATAATAGTACTGTTAAAACAAGGTCAGATCGTGGTTCGTGAAATTTCTCTGCTCATTACACCCCAGTGGCTTTCATCTCACACTGCATAAACCAAAATCCTTAGAGTGACCTACAAGACTCTGCAGCATCTTCATCCTTCTCTAGATCCCAATACGCCTGTAATATTATTCTCATCTCGTACTTCTCTCCCTTGCACTTTGTACACTTCAGAAAAACTGACACTCTGGTTGTTTCTTAAACTCACTGGGCATACTCTCCACTTAGGGCACTTGTACTTTTTCTTGCCTCTGCCTAGAACATTTATCCCCCAGATAGTCACATGCCTCAGTCTTTCATCTCAGACATTTATTAAAATGTTGCTTTAGTATGAGGTTCTGAGAGAGAAGAGATCAAGTGTAACTTTTTTTGCAGGTAACTATGGTGAGTACCTTAGGGACATGGATAGCTGCCAAAGAGCTGGGTCTATAGAAAAAGAAAACCATCCAGAAACAGAATTTCCATTTAACACTCATCCTGTAGATTTTAAAAATAAAGGACATCTTAATTGGATGATGAAACATAATAAGCCTGAGATTATTTACATTATATTATAGCATTATATATATGATATATATAATATAAATACTACATATATATATCATATCATGACATTTAAATGGATAACCATTACCACTCAGCTGTCTCCTCCGCATATCACACACAGACACACACATGCACAAGTGTGAGAGTAAGGTGAGCCACTCTATTAAAGAGTAGGGAACCTCTCACCTTACAAAAAGAAGCACTATGCTTTGTAAATAATTTTACTAAACTAATGGAATTGGAAATAACCAAATTGTTACTCTTTGGATAAACACCCTGAATTCATCAGCTCATATAGAATTTAAGAAGCTTATTTAGATAAATATGATAACAGTCTGGAACAAATTTGACAAAAAATGATGTGGCCCAGTAGACATTAGGTACTTTGTCTTTTGGAATGAAAATAGATGGTGATATAGGAGTCAAAATAATATCTATTATTCTGTCATAGTGTGTGTTAGTTGCTCAGTCATGTCTGACTTTTTACAACCCTATGAACCCTGCTAGGATCTTCTGTCCCTGGAATTCTCCAGGGAAGAATACTGGAATGGGCTGTCATTCCCTTCTCCAAGGGATCTTCCTGACCCAGGGATCTGTAATAATAACCAAAATTAATTCTTCAAAATCTCAAAGAGTTTTTCATGGCCTGAAGAAGATAAATAAATTCCTATTAGAACATGAAAGGTTTAGAAATATAAGAAAAATCATCAGAAGGGCAAGATATCTCCACTGCATTCAATCTTTCCAACTGGTGACATGTGCTAAATTAGATCTAAGCATGAGTTCTCAGGGAAAAGAGTGAAACCACAGTGAAAGATAATATCTCCTGATATTTGAGTTTAATGAAGAAGAAGAAGTACGAAAACAAACATTTGTTGACAGGACACAATGTGGCAGGTATTGTGACAGGCTGTTAAAGTGTGATCATCCTGAAAACTGTGGTGGAGAATGTTCTCTCCTCTTACTGATGAAGAAACTGAACTTCTGTGGTCAAGCTGAGATTAATGTCGCGTTCTGCTAGATACAAAGCCTGTGCTGCTGCTTTCTGCTTTCCTAGAGACTATAAAAAAGAGCTGAAAAGAGAAAAGTGAAAATGATGAAAATTCAAGGAGCAGATAAATGAATTTATATGTTAGGAATTAAGGAGATCTGAGAAAAAATTTAATCAACGAACAATGATGCCAACCTCATATACAGTCATGACTTGTAAGCATTTTAGAGTGTGGAGGAAGAAAATAAAAGAAAGCACTAACAGGGTCATATAATAGAAAGATGATCTAGAAAGATGATCCCGAAAGAAAACTTGTGGCTAATGGAAGACTTCTTTGTAGGTCAGTTCGGGGAACAGGAAGAGTGCAGGACAAAGGAGCAAGGGCAAGGTCAAAAGCTGTCAGAGAGGAGGGGAAATAACCCCAAAGCAGGCCTCTCAGCGAGGAAACCAAGAACATGAAACAATACCTTCAAATGGGAAGCTGTGTTGGGGTTTGCTGACCTAGTTCCTGAATTCTAAAAAAGTTTTGAGAACTTCTGGAAAAATTATTTTCCTCCTAGACCACTATCCGGGGGAGAAAACCAACTCTCATGTGGAAGGAATGCAAAGAATAATTTTCCAAAGAATAGTTCTTGATTGACTGGGTGATTGGGCCAACAGTGATGAGAAAGAGGGTGAACAGACACTGATAGTAACTAAAAAAGGAATTTCAGGGGTTTCCCTGTGGTCCAGTGGTTAAGAATCTGCTTGCCAATGCAGGGGTCACAGGTTTGATCCTTGCTTGGGGAAACTAAGATCCCACATGCTGTGCCGTAACGACTGAGCCTATATGCCACAACTAGGACCTGATGCAGCCCAGTAAATAAAATTTTTTTTTAAGTAGGTAATTTCAGTGTTCCACGAGTTGCCTGCAAGACCAGTGCTGTTCAAACAAAGTGGTTGGAAAGAGATGATCATTTGCTGGGAAATCCCCACTTCTCCAAGGGAAGGAGACATTGAATTGTGATTATTACTTTTGATTATGTAGTAGTGAAAAGTAAATCATGACTAATGCCATGAGATGGTGGAGCAGAAAAACTGATTGTAGAAGCGTGGCATTTTATACCAAGTAGACCCTGACCTGAATACTGAATACATAAATGGGGAAGGAAATGAAAATCTCAAGGTGTTTTTGGGCTGAGGATAGCAGTGTCTAACAAACATCAGACAAAATGGGTCTATTTATCTATCTATATGGAAGGTGATGGTAACTTAATTCACTAGTATGTGCTATTTCCTTCACTTTCATTATTTCTTCTTTACTATTAACTTGGGGGTGTTACACTCATTAAGATTCATGGAAGATTCATGTTTTGTTCAAAATTGCAGTACTCACAGACTCCTAATACTGTAATAGCTAAATGTTGAATTCCAAGTCTGACCAGTTGGCCCACTACGGTCCCTACTCTTTCCACTGGCCCAGACTGCCTTCACAGATGAAGATGTTTAAAGATGGAGACAGTAAAAAGGAAAAGTCCAAGAATATAAAGAATACATGATAACCTAGTAACATATACCTGATGGTTGTGCTTAAAAGCATCGCTGAACATCTTCAGGCTATAGATGAACTGGAATAAAGTAGAAGTTCCTTATGGATGATGTGCTGGTTTACACTTGTATGATGTTTTTAGGAAGAGAGATAAAGGTGCTAGGGAGATGGCAGTGCCAGGGTGACCAAAGTCCTGACAGTAAAGAAATGGCACCTCAATGGGTGTAAGTGAAGAGAATTTTAATGAATGGATTATTTACAAAGGTGTGGGAGGTGTTAAAGAATAATAAAACTCCCAGGGGGCAATAGTGCAAGTACTCCAATTTTTTAAGGGATAAATGTACTGAAGAGTGGCTATTATAGTTGTTTACGTTACTATCACTGTTATTGAAGAGGGAGGGGAGGGAATGGTATTACTGAGCTGTAGCATTAGGAGAAGAGCTGCTGGAAAGAAGCTACAGTCTTAGTAGGAATGCAGCTGCTGTCAAAATCATAGCCTTGCATGGAGGGACCTGGAGATGGCATGCCTCAGTACCTGCATTTCTCTCTGGTCCAACCCTAGGATATCCTGACAGGAGGACAAGAGAGCTTGGGTAAGCACTCCACAGAGTTTTCCCTCTCAGGGCACAGAGCAGAGTGGAGAGAGTGGAGAAGAAATGTGGGGTGGAAAGCCAGAATATTTGATCATGCATAAGTCAGTTGGCACATCTACTCTTCTCAAACCACCCCAAGTAAAACAACACTAGACAAAAACATAGCACCTGCTCTGCAAATGTGGACTCAAGATCTGTCCTTCGGCACAGCTTTCCAACAAAATCACTGCCTCTAAGCCATCCTAATAGAAATTTGTCAGCTACCAGCAGAGAGGGGAAAAGTGCTTTTCCTAGAGAAGAATGAGTAAAGGGAAAACAATGCAAATAGTTGCTTGCCTCAGATAAGAGAAAGTCAGGGGGACAAAGTTGATGGGGATGGCATGGTAAAAGAGATATAAAAATTTAGAGAAATAGCAAGCAAATGGATATTACAGAAGCAAATTTATGGTGTTTTATTAAGAAGAAAGAGACAAAGAAAGAGCTAAGTATTTTTAGTCTCTGGGGCTAGAAAAAGTGGTGTTTATATTTTTTCCCTGGTTTCTTCTCTAGCTTTCAACACTGAGGCAGGAGAAAATGTCTTGGAAAAAGTGATGGGCATTAACTCATTTATACTCACAATAACCTAGTAAGATAAGTTTCCTCATCCTCACTTTATAAATGGTGAAGTTAAATAGCTTGTACAAGAACATATACCTGATAGTGGGTAAAGTTAGAAGTCATCTTCCTTTCTACCAGTTCTCTTGGCCAACAAGCTTTCCTGCAGATAATACTGGGAGGAGATCTCAGCCCAGAATATGGATTGAAAACAGAGTGTGTTGACGTCGTCTATATCACACACCCAAGGAACTAACTGGACACCTCTCCTTTCCCCAAGTTACTCTTGCTTACAGCTGGTTGAAAGAGTTTAGAACATCTGAGTTATTGCTATTGGATGATGAAGGATTTTCTTTGGTATGTTGTCCTAAAGACACATAACCCTACACTCTTAGACATGTCTCCATTCTTAGAGTAATAAGCATGATGGTATTGTATTAATTTGCTGGGGCTGCTGTAAAAATGTACCATGAATAGGGTGGCTTAAACAACAAAGATGCATTATTTTCAGTTCTGTAGGCTAGAAAAGCTAGATAGAGGCATCAGCAGTGTTGATTCTTTCTAAGGGCTGAGAGGGAGAACCTATTTCATGGCTTTCCCCAGTTTCTAGTGATTTGCTGACAATCTTTGGCATTCCTTGACTTTCAGAAGCACAGCCCTGATCGCTGTCTTTGTCTTCATGTGGTGTTTTTTCTCTCTGTGTGCCTATCTCTGTGTCCACATTTCTCCTTTCTGTAAGGATGGGGATCACGTGGGGTTAAGGTCCACTTAATCATGTGACCTTAACTACTTACATAGGCAATGACCATAATTTCAAATAGGGTGACATTCTGAAGTTCTGGGGCTTAGGATTTCAACATATGCATTTATGAGCAATACAGTGCAACTCATAACAGCAACTTATAAATCTGTCAGTGGTTTATAAGAATAATTGGTTCATAGGGCTTCATAAGGTGATATATCTAGGAAAGAAGATATAAGTAAAAGGAAAACAATGGGCATTTAGAGGATTGCTCATAAGAACTATGAGCATCTGATTCTGTCCAAATGTCCAATAGTTGGCTTTGGTGCCTAAAAGTCAATATATGTATAATGTGCAAATACATTTTAAAATAACCTCTGAGGATCTAGGGCCTCCCTGGTGGCTCAGCTGGTAAAGAATCCTCCCACAATGAGGGAGACCTGGATTCAATCCCTGGGTTGGGAAGATCCCCTGAAGAAGAGAACAGCTACCCACTCCAGTATTCTGACCAGCAGAATTCCATAGACTGTATAATCCATGGGATTGCAAAGAGTTGGACATGACTGAGCCACTTTGACTTTCACTGAGGATCTAATGAGATACCATATGTGATGGCATTTTGCAAGCTGTGTGCTATTCAAATTAAGGCATGAATTTTATTGTCATCACAAGTCTTTATTTGTATAGGTAGCTTCTTTTTATTGTTATATTGAACATTTCTTATTCATATGGTCCATTTCTTTTCACTTCATTAAATCCTGGATTAGTAGCATATACGTCTATTTCCTCTCAGGAAACTGAGCCCTTCCATTTTTTTTTTTTTTTCTGAAATATATTTCCCAACTCTCATTTAAAGGCAAAATCATCTTAACACTGGGTTTGTCAGGTCGACAACTCCAGCTGAAGAGCTCACTAACAAAAGGAACTTAAATTGCCAGCACAGTCAGCACACTGACTGCAAACCAGTTTGCATTGTCATTAATTAGAAACAATGTTATGGACACTCCAGTAAGATTTGGCTGGTATCCCTGGTGACCACTGGCTCCTTCTTTCTCTGGCTGCTAGCATGAAAGTATGAATTGTCCTCTCCAATTGTAACTGGCACCTAGGCTGAGACATATACGATATCCTTCTGTTTCATTATCTCTTTTATTTTGCATAAAATAAAATTACATGTGTTTTGAGTCTGTGTCTAACTCAGAACTCAAATATTAAAGCATTCCTTTTATTTATGTGAAAATGAAAACTGTTTCTGGCATGGGCATCATCATCTCTGCTTTCTTTGACCACTAATTCCCCCTCTTTGTTATTCTCAGATGTAGACACTCTTCCCTGAAGACTAATGATCTACAAGTTAATTCATCCAACCAAAATGTATTGAGCCTCCATCATTTTTTCTTTGTCTTACATGTATTAATAAATGTTAATGTCTTTAAATTTTATTTTCTAAAATTTTTGTTGGAATACAGTTGACTTACAATGCTGTAGTAGTTGCAGGTGTACAGCAAAGTTATTTTTCCATGTAGGCCGTTACAGAGTACTGAGTGGAGTTGCCTGTGCTATACAGCAGGTTCTTATTAGCTATTTTATATATAGTAATGTATATATGTCAATTTCAATCTCCCAAATTATCCCTCCCCCCTTATCCCCAGATAACCATAAGTTTGTCTTCTATGACTACATCTGTGACGCTATTTCTGTTTTGTAAATAAGTTCTTCTGTACCCCTCTTTTTAGTTTCCATGTATAAGCAATATATGATATTTGTCTTTCTGTATCTGACAACTTCACTCAGTATGACAATCTCTAGGTCTATCCTGGTTGCTGCAAATGGCATTATTTTGTTTTCTCCTATGGGTGAGTAATATTCCATTGTATATATGTACCCCATTTTCTTTATCCATTCCTCTGTTGATGGATATTTAGGTTGCTTCCATGTCCTGGCTTTTATAAATAGTGCTTCAGTGAACATAGGGGTGCATGTATCTTTTAAAAGTATGGTTTTCTCTGGATATATGCACAGGAGTGGGATTTCTGAGTCATATGGTAGTTCTCTTTTCAGTTTTTTTTGTTTGTTTGTTTATATATTCATTTATTTTATTTTTGGTTATGCTAGGTCTTCGCTGCTGTATGTGTATATGTTTTCTCTAATTGTAGCAAGCGGGAGCTACACTCTAGTTGCAGTGCACAGGCTCCTCATTGGGGTGGTTTCTCTTGTTTTGGAGCATAGGCTCTAGGGAAAGCAGGCTTCAGTAGTTGCATCTTGAGGGCTCTGGAGCACTAGCTCAGTAGTTGTGGCACATGGGTTTAGTTGTCTCTCGGCACGTGGAATCTTCCTGGAGCAGGGATGGAACTTGTTCAGTTCAGGTCAGTCTCTCAGTTGTGTCCGACTCTTTGTGACCACAAGGACTGCAACACCCAGGCCTCCTTGTCCATCACCAGCTCCCAGACTTCACCCAAACTCATGTTCATTGCGTCGGTGGTGCCATCCAACCATCTTATCCTCTGTCGTCCCCTTATCCTCCTGCCCCCAATCCCTCCCAGCATCAGAGTCTTTTCCAATGAGTCAACTCTTGGCATGAGGTGGCCAAAGTATTGGAGTTTCAGCTTTAGCATCAGTCCTTTCAATGAACACTCAGTACTGATCTCCTTTAGGATGGACTGGTTGGATCTCCTCACAGTCCAAGGGACTCTCAAGAGTCTTCTCCAACACCACAGTTCAAAAGCATCAATTCTTTGGTGCTCAGCCTTCTTCACAGTCCAACTCTCACATCCATATATGACCACTGGGAAAACCACAGCCTTGACTAGACAGACTTTGTTGGCAAAGTAATGTCTCTGGTTTTTAATATGCTGTCTAGGTTGGTCATAACTTTCCTTCCAAGGAGTAAGCGTCTTTTAATTTCATGGCTGCAGTCACCATCTGCAGTGATTTTGGAGCCCAGAAAAATAAAGTCTGTCACTGTGTCCATCATTTCCCCATCTATTTCCTATGAAGTGATGGGACCAGATGCCATGTTCTTAGTTTTCTGAATGCTGAGCTTTAAGCCAACTTTTTCACTCTCCTCTTTCACTTTCATCAAGAGGCTCTTTAGTTCTTCTTCACTTTCTGCCATAAAGGTGGTATTATTTGCATATCTGAGGTTATTGATATTTCTCCCAGCAATCTTGATTCAGGTTGTGCTTCCTCCAGCCCAGCATTTCTCATGATGTGCTCTGCATATAAGTTAAATAAGCCGGGTGACAATATACAGCCTTGGAAAGGAAAGAAAGTGAAGTCACTCAGTCGTGTCCAACTCTTTGCAACCCCAGGGACTGTAGCCTACCAGGCTCCTCTGTCCATGGGATTTTCCAGGCTATAGTACTGGAGTGGATTGCCATTTCCTTCTCCAGCGGATCTTCCCGACCCAGGGATGGAACCCAGGTCTCCTGCATTGTAGACAGATGCTTTACCGTCTGAGCCACCAGGGAAGTCCATATAGCCTTGATGTACTCCTTTTCCTTTTTGGAACCAGTCTGTCGTTCCATGTCCAGTTCTAACTGTTGCTTCCTGATCTGCATATAGATTTCTCAAGAGGCAGGTCAGGTTGTCTGGTATTCCAATCTCTTTTAGAATTTTCCACATTTTATTGTGATTCACACAGTCAGAGGCTTTGGCATAGTCAATAAAACAGAAATAGATGTTTTTCTGGAACTCTCTTGCTTTTTTGATGATCCAGCAGATATTGGCAATTTGATCTCAGGTTCCTCTGCCTTATCTAAAACCAGCTTGAACATCTGGAAGTTCACGGTTCACATATTGCTGAAGCCTGGCTTGGAGAATTTTGAGCATTACTTTACTAGCATGTAAGATGAGTGTAATGATGTCTAACTTACTGGAACGATGGAACCTATGTCCCCTTCATTTTCAGGCAGATTCTTAATCACTGGGCCACCAGGGAAAACTATTTTTAATTTTTTGTTGTTTTTTTTTTTAAGGAAACTCCATACTGTTCTCCATATTTGTTGTACCAGTTTATATTCTGACCAACAGTGTAGGAGAGTTCCCCTTTCTCTACAAACTCTCTAGCATTTATTGTTTGGAGATTTTTTTTGTGTGTGATGATGTTCAGATGCCTATCATTTTTCTTATCGTGTGCTGGGAGCTGTAGCAAAAATGAAGATGCTTGGTAAGTTGAAAACGTGTTGAATTTAAAGTTATTGGTCATTGATAAATGACCAAGCCCACAGGTTTCCATCATGTACTTTACAGTTTTGAGGAGGCATGGATGCGGCATGTGGACTTCCCAGATGGTGCTAATGGTAAAGAACCTGCCTGCCAATGCAGGTAGAGGTGAGAGACACGGGTTTGATCCCTGGGTCGGGAAGATCCCTTAAAGGAGGACATGGAAACCCACTCAAGTATTCTTGCCTGGAGAATCCATGGACAGAGGGGTCTGGCAGTCTGCAAATCATAGGGTTGCACAGAGTCAGACATGACTAAGGCGCCTTGGCACACACACACGGTATGACGTATGCACAGCTGGGCTTAGTGGGCGCCTCTTCCTGGTGAGGGAGAGGATTTGGCTGCTCAGGACCCACAGCTCAGTGGCTTGACTGTTTTCATTTTGCCAGAGCCTTGCCTCTCATCAGCTTTTAATTTCCTGAATTTTATGGGGGGGGGGTGGTGGTAATATACTGTCATGGCAATCACTGAAAGTCTTAAAGCATTTCTTTCAAAAATGCCAAATTCCCTCACTCTACATATAATATAATAAAGATTTATAATATAGATTAGGAGTTTAGAAATAAATGCCTTGACATTTTTAGCCCCTCAGAGAATCCTCTTTTTCTTTTTTTTCTCCTAAACTTTCTAGAGAATCTATGGTTTATAACCAACCAAACATCCAATTACTTATCAAGCAGTTATGCAGGAACTGCCATACTAGGAAAGTGACTTAAACAAAATATAAGACCTGGCTGTTATTTTATAGGAGTTTATAAGGAGTTTTCAGGTTTCTTTTCATGGCACCATCACAAGTCAAGAAAGCAGGCGATGATAAGCAACAAATGAATAGTTCCCCATGCACCTTATTCATTACCAGGAACCTTTAGAGCCAGCCCGTACATTTAATCACCACCACAAAGACGCCTTCTTTCCTAGAGCTTTAGAGCTAGGAGTCTCTAAGTGGATCACCTGACAGAGTGAACTTATCAGTTGAGAAACAGGGTGACAAGGACAGAGGCAGCAGTTGCAATTTGAAATGTGAATTTGTATCGTAAAAGGTTTTCATTAGCAAAGATTTTGTGCAATGAAAGGGCAATGTCAGAACTCACCTACTTCCTTCCCTTGTGGATAAGATAACATTTAAGAGCTTTTGAATTTCTTACAAACTTAAAGTTGCTCAAATGGGGCAAAGGGAGGAGATTAAAATCACCTGTGATGACAGAAAGTAGTGTTACCACTGAGGCCTCAATCCTTCTGCCAGTGGAAGCCAATGTATTTTCTCCATTTAAAAGGATTCTCTTCTGGCCCCCACCCTCCCCAGGCATTTGGTTGTGATGGAGTTTGGTTTGACTGATTAATTTTAGTTCTTCTGCTTCACACAAGGTAGACAGTGATGAATTGATATATTAAAGATGTGATTAATGGTTACTTTCTATTCAGTACAATTATCAGGTGGTGGTTTCAAGGAAAAATGCTAGAAAATGAAACTTTTCACTCCAGATAACTATCCACCCTGTCTAGAAAGAAAAATGGGTCTCTTGTTTTCAACATATTACTGTAGAGCAAGGCCATGAGAGAGAGAGAGAGAGAGTACACACTGGTTTTGTGAGTTTTGTAGAATAAGATGAATTTGGAGAAGTGTCTGTCTCCAAAGAAATTCTTAGGAAATCTCTGGATAAGAAAGCTTTAAATTTTACCTTAATCCTGAATGATCTTACCAGCTCCATCCTAGTCTTCCCCAATCATTTCTGGCATTTAATCCATTTTAAAGATTGCTTTAGACTAGTATCCCTAAAACACAGCATTAATCATATACATCTTTTCCCAGAAACTGAGGATGACTTCACATTACCATAATAGGAATAACAAAATCATCAAAATGACACCTGACACCCTTTGACAAAGGACAAACACGCTGTTGAAACTGTTGTTCTAATTCCAACCCTCTGCTTTCTCAAGGCTTATTGCCTCCTGGTCATCTCAACTGTCCATGTTATTAAGGGGCCAAGCTTTGCCTTGCCCTTTTTTCCATCTGTTTTTAACTGTAAGGAAAAATTGTACACAACTCTAATATGACCCAACAGATTATAAAGCTCCATCCATAGAGAACTATGTATTGTTTGGAGCACTCCGTCTGAATTATCTGATTCTGGAGGGTCTGTATTTCATTGTCAAACAATAAAGATATGATTTATCTCTTTACTCTAGATCAATGAGTCTCAAACAGAAGCCCTGGAAGACCTGTTACCACCCAGATTGCTGGGTTCCACTTCCAGAATTTCTTATTTAGCAGTTGGGGTGAATCTGAGAATCTGCATTTTTAACAAGTTCCCAGGTTACGGTTACCACACTTGGAGAACCATTCCTCTTGGTCAAGTTAATTAGTTCTTCTGAGGGTGGTTCTTTTGTGTAGGCAGTTTTGAGATCTACTAGAAGATTAATCTCATAGGGTCCTCTCTGTTTAGTATAGATTAAGTCAATTTCTTCAGCCTCTTCTTTCCTTATATTACCCTACTTTAACATTTCAATTCTAGTTTCATGTATTGTTTACAATTTCTTATTTAAATGTATGTGCTTGTAATCATTGGAGAAGGCAATGGCACCCCACTCCAGTACTCTTGCATGGAAAATCCCATGGATGGAGGAGCCTAGTAGGCTGCAGTCCATGGGGTCGCTAAGAGTCGAACACGACTGAGCGACTTCACTTTCACTTTTCACTTTCATGCATTGGAGAAGGAAACGGCAACCCACTCCAGTGTTCTTGCCTGGAGAATCCCAGGGACAGGGGAGCCTGGTGGGCTGCCGTCTATGGGGTCGCACAGAGTCGGACACGACTGAAGTGACTTCGCAGCTTGTAATCATGATTTGAAATAGTGTTTTATAGGTTAGTTTTCAAAAGATGTTTATTTCTTGATGTATTTCATGCTTTGTATTTTTGTTATTAAACTTCTACCAGATAAATAGTGATGCCTGGGTTACAACCTTGTGATCTTTAATATTAGTCTTCCAGAAGCTTAACTAAGAAGATAAAACTCAACAATTTCCACTCAGTTTTATTATTATCCTTTTCGATAGAACTTTTTGTTAAAACATTTGGATACAAAGAAAATTCAACAAAGGATCAGATTTACCTGCTGGGTTTTAGTATATTTATTACACATAGAATAAAATATGTGTATAGTAAGATTTTAAATTGAACTTAGGTATGCCTAACCTGAAATGTAGATGAGTCTGCCTTTTACTAAAGTTTAAAGTCAACCTCTTGCAGAGAAATCTGGGGATATTTAAATGAACTCTTGACTTCTTAAATTGGACTTTTGTGAGGGAGAAGTTGGCAATATTAAAGGTGGGTTTATTATACCATAACTCTTTGAGTCCTTGCTTTGGAGGAGGAAATTATCTGCTATTTTAAATAAATCCAAAACAATGGATCTGCAAAGCTGAATAAAGTCTATTTTCTCTTATATAGGATAGCATATTTCAAAAGATTATGAGATGTGGAATAACCTCCAGATAATATTTGGCTCCCTTCTCATTGATGTTCAACTCTTATGAATCACTGTTTAATATAATTCACCTTCTCCTTCCAGGCTTTTCTTTTATTTCACTATAAAAATGTTTTGAAAGCAAATATTATCCTGAAGTGCACAAATATATAAAAGATATATAAAAGTGCTGGTGGTTTGAGACTTTAAGATATTTGTCTGATAAAGAGACAATAAGGGCAAATACCAAACAAAAACAGAGAAGACAATCATGAAGGAGTCCAGTGAGCATTCTGTATTTATTTACATTGAAAAGCATCAAGTTACCACCTTTGCACTCCCAGTTAGTATTCTGAGTGTACATTTGCTTCTTTTGCCTGTCACTTTAAGTTTGTTTGGACACAAAACCTGAAAAGGAAATGTGTAGGTATGTGTATGTGTATGTATTTTTTTCTTTTCTGGTTAGCCAAAAGAATTCACAGGTAACAGTATATCTTTTCAAACCAAACTTAAATGTAGGCATTACTGAGGGGTAGAATTATACTTTCCCTAGAGTTGACAATATCAGGTCACATGATCTTTATTTATTTACATTTTTTAGTTTTTTTTTAAGCTTTGGCTACTTGGATTGTGGGAATTAGTTCCCCAACTAGGGATCAAACCCACACCCCCTCAGATGGAAGTGTAGAGTCTTAACCACTGGACCACCAGGGAAGTACCAATAGTTTTTTTGTTTTTGTTTTTTTTCTTTTTTAATAGAAAAAATGACCTTTAAAATTGAAAGGTCAATTTTAAATATCTACAATAAGTAGCCAGTGACTTGAGTGAGGAGACTGCATTGAAACTTGTTGTGGCTTGACAGCAAGGCTTTATCTGTTGAATTGAAGAATGAAAAATGGGAACTCAGCAAAAACACTGAAAGAACCCTGGCCCCAGAGCAAAGACTTGAAGTTTTACAGGATATGGGAGATTCTATAATTCGATGTAAGTCATGCTAGAAGCACCTCAGACCAAACATTTGAACTGAGGAGAAAAATCCTCGGCCTTAGAGTGTGAATAATAGAACTCATATTGGTTTTCTGTTGTTATTGTTGTTTAGTTGCTAAGTTGGGTCTAGCTGTTTGTGACCCCATGGACCATAATTCTATCTACACAGCTGCTTGAAACAATGTGTGTTTAAGAGCTCATAGTTTGGTATTGAATAGCTGGGTTCTCTGTTCAGGGTACACCATGGTTAAAATCAGGATGCTGGCTTCTCTGCAAGGCTCTGGAGAAGAGGCCACATCAAAATCCATTCAGTGCCTGACAGAATCCAGGTTCTTGGGGCTATAGGACTGTCCCTAGTTCCCTGCCATTATCAACACAGGCTGCTCTCAGCTTCTAGAGGGTTCGTGAATTCTATACCCTATGTCTTTCCACCTATCTCACTCCTATTAAATCTCTCATTCTTCTCATCTCTTTGATTCGATAATATCTCTGATCAGTAGACTCAAAATTACTCAAATTTATTACTCAAATGTTAATTCCAGCTCCACCCAGATAATCTTTCAATCTTAAAGTCAATTGTTTGGGGACCTTAATTAGCTCTGCAAAATCCCTTTACAGCAACACCTTGACTAGTGTTAATTGAATAACTAGGAGTAGGCTCCGTTGTGTCCAACTCTTTGAGATCCCGTGGACTGTGTAGTCTACTCCATCCATGGTATTCTCCAGGCAAGATTACTGGAGTGGGTTGCCATTTCCTTCTCCAGGGGATCTTTCCAACCCAGGGATCGAACCCAGGTCTCCTGCATTGCAGGCAGATGCTTTAACCTCTGAGCCACAAACCTTCTTAGGAGTAGGCATAAGTGCATCAAGGGCCATATATATGGGGAACCATTTAGAATTCTGCCTCCCACTGAGATATAAGCTCTCATTCAAGCAAGAGGCAACCCTGTCAAGCTGGCCAGTATCCAGATCAATAAAGCATCACTGTAGAGTGGACATTGATGGACAGATAGAAAATTATACCATTTCAACAGCAATGTGGCGTACCAGTTAGAGACAAAGGCAGTGTTTCCCAACAGAATTGGATTTATTCTTGGCTTTGTGTTCCTTTAAGTTCTGAACACTTTGGGACAGAGTATGCATTCAACCTTTGGGGGAATTCAAAGTTGGTAGGACCTCAAGAGGCAATAGTAGACTCCTTACCAAAAGGACACACAGAAATTTGACAATGTGACTCTACTTGTCATGAAAAAACATGCAGGAGGTCACAGCATTTGAACAATGTTTTGTTGACTTGCTGTACTATTTTCCCCCTTATCTACTCTTGATATTGGTTTTATAATCTATAGGAGGCAACCTAGTATAATGGTTAAGAATATGGTGGGATTTGAAATCCCCACTTCATTTCTTACTGCATGATTTGGGCAAATCAATTAGTTTTCTTATTTATTAAGTTGGGAAACATCATTGTACTGACCATGTAAAGTAGTTGTAAATAGTCAATAAAGTACGGCATGTAAAGGGTTTATAACAGACTTCAGTTAAGTTCTTGATAAATGTTCTCTAAGTTCAGTGTAATTTGTCTGGTTACTAGCCACATAGGTTCTATGGCCATTGCTTGAACTAATTTTTCATCATAGAGAATACAGTCCAAGTGTATTCATTCACTTAATATCCATTTTTAATTCAGTTATCCAATCTATATTTATCAAGTTGCAAACTAAGTAATGGTGATACCAATTTAAATGAGAAATAAATCTCCAGTCCTTGAGAAATTTACAGTCTAGAGATTCTACAGAGAATCATTTGTGCTATCACCCAACTCCATTCTCACTCAGGTTTAAAGAAAATCTTAGAACAAAATTAAGTTTTAAAATGGAGCAATAAAGCAATTTTGTCCTTCCTCTAAAACACTGTAAGCTCTTGGAGTTTAGGGACATATTTTGCACATTTTTGATAGCCTCAGAATTTGGCAAGATGGGGAATCACATACTTAGTGAATTGATTTAAACTAAAAATGTTAGAAACAGATGTGGTCTTCTTTAGGAAAATAAGCAATAATATTTGCCAGTACTAGTTTCTAATGATAAAGTATCATTTTAAATAAGAAACATGTTGATATATTACATCAAGATTATGAGCCTAAAACACATCAGAATGTATCATTATTTACTGCAATCTATGCTTTTATGTAATGCCTCTAAACAAGGCCCCAGATGTTTTAGAAATTGTGCTATTTTAGAACAAATATACTGCTGACTTTCTCTCCTGTTCCTTCTAAAATAATATGGTTCTACTTTTATCTCATTTACAGAACAAATAAAGAGGTCTAGATTTGGTGAGCCAGTAAGTAATACCCATTTTTTAAGAGAAGGTTGATAATCTATCCTAATTGGAGAAGATGACAGATATTTATATACAGAGGTGTTGCTTACAAAATCATTAGCATTTGTGGAAAATCATAACTTACCTATAAGACTAGCAAAAGACAAATGGTTAAGTATAATATAGGACAGTCAAAATGGAATATTAAGTATCCTTTGCAAATGTTTATGAGATTTTTTATTGGTATATAAATAATTTTAAGTGAAAATAAAAGCAGAGTACAAAACACCTGCCACATTTTCAATTATCACAATAATATTTTAATACTTTTTCCTAGGTAGAGAGGCTATTAGTTATTTTGTGTTAGCCAAACCTCACTTTGGAAGAACTGGTATAGTAGTCAGTTGAGTTCTGGTACAGTTTGAAGAATATACTCCCATAGCCATCTGAGAACAGAAAATGACCAGTTAGGGATTTTTATTGTTTACTGTTGTTTTACACTCAGCATCCAACCCATCTCTTTTCTATTGTGTCTTCCTATTCCATAGAAGTAGGAAATCTAAAACTCACATTTCCTATTCTCTCCTGAAGCTATGACTGGATGTGAATTAGAGTCTGCCAGTTAGATATACATCTACGCTGTTTGGAAGTAAGGCAGAGGTCGTTTCCTTTCTTCTTTTGGTTGTTTATGGAAACTGGGGATATAAAATTTTATAGTAGCCCTTTCTAGTGTGCATTCTTTAAATGTTTGTGGGTTTTCAGAGTTGTGGCAGTTTCTTGATCCAAGCATCCGTATAAGTCTGCATCTAAGAGGTGGCTTGTGGCAGAGGAAAGCCCTTTGAATAGGTCAGTTCTACAAAGTTCTGGATCATTCCTGTAGTCCCAGACTATAGACTATTCCTGCTCTGGGCCTCAACCATACTATAAGGGCCTGAAGCTCTTTGTTAACTCTCTTTCTACTAAAATACCAAGGGTGATTTCTATTTTCTGTTCTAAGCCAAGTGAGGACAAAGTTCCAATAAGAATTCAGCAATTAAAGGGATTATTTTACAATTTCAAGTAACTTTATTGATTATACTTTGGCATGTATATGTTTTCAATTCTTTCCCCTTAATAAATGTTAATATTAAGTATATGTAGTATGTAAGTCTACGGGTGTTGGGGAATAGGTAGAGAATGTGTTTGAGTATCATAGAGCTGCACTTATTACAGACTTTGGACTTCCCAGGTGGTGCTAGTGGTAAAGAACCCACCTGCAAAGGCAGGAGACATGAGACCCAGGTTCCATTCCAGGGTTGGGAAGATCCCCTGAAGGAGGGCATGGCAACCCACTCTAGTATTCTTGCCTGGAGATTCCCATGGACATAGGAGCCTGGCAGATTGAAGTCTATCGCAAAGAGTCAGACATGACAGAAGCAACTTAGCATGCATTACAGACTCTAAAAATAATTTTAATTGAGCAGACCAATACATTATATTCAGTGTGTCTTCTGATGATAACATTTTTAGAATGTGAGACTAGTAAAATAATTATAGGAACATATTCTGTAACACTGATGCACTGAGGCACCTCTTCTCTTTCTCTGCTCCTTTCTATTTAGACAGGATGATTAGTCTATTGCTCCCCAGTTACCTTGGCCCAGCTGAGAAACATGCCAGTCTCTGTGAGGTTGGACAGGTCCTACAAATCTGAGTAGCCAGAAATACTATCCTCCTTTTCATGAAAGTCAACAAGCATTTATCAAGTACCTACTGGGTGTCCAATAGGTGCTGAAGACTTGATGATGCTTCAGACAGAATCCTAACTCTTAAAAAACAAACGAAAAACAGAAACTTCTAGGCTCTTGGAGGAGATAGGCACATGAAGTGGTATACTAGTAAATGTTTAACAACTAGCCTTCTGGGAGGAAACAAGTATAATGCAAGCATGGACACAAGCGTATTATAAATACTACTGATTTACAGAAAGCATAGAAAAAAAAGCATAGCAAATAATTTACAAATAATAATGAAATATACAATGCTCTTTACTTTAAATTTTAAATGTGGGGAATGCCTACATTTGTTTTAGGCTGACCTTTTGTATCTACAGCTAACTAATGGTTGCAATTGACAGACTTCCAGAAGAAATAAACAACATCTGTTGTTTCAGTTTATATTAACAAGTAAGATGAAAGGGAAACCACAAAGATGCATGTCAGCACTTCCCTTAATCATCAATGACAGAGAAGCTATTTTTTTTTTTTTTGGTCAGTGGATAACAATTTTCAAATCTGAAAGGCTGTTTTCAATTTTTTTGTGTTATTCATAATGCAACATCTAGAAACACAATAAGTTTTAAATTTAATTTGTATTATTAACATTTTGTCAAACATTTTCTTAAGGCTAGAATATCAATGTGACAACATGAAGACCCTGATGTGTAGTATTTGTCAGTTTCCATGGTTTATCAATGTTCCCATCATGGATGATCTCAAACTTCCAACAGGATGTCACTGATCAGAGTGATGGAAAGAGATTCACAGTGGCGTGTCATTTATAGTATATGCAACATACATATAAAATAGAAATAGAGACTTTCAAAGAATATGTGATTGTAAAATGTAGTAAAATATCTAAGAAGCGATGAGCTTTAAGTATTTCTCAATATAGTTTTTAAAATAGCTAATTTAAATGTAATTTTATAGAATTTACTTTTTTTATTTTTTAAGGTTTTTTTTTTTTAATTTATTTATTTTAATTAGAGGCTAATTACTTTACAATATTGTATTGGTTTTGCCATACATGGTATGGGGAGGGAGGTGGAAGGGGGGTTCAGGATTGGGAACACATGTACTTTTTAATAATAGTGTGTTTAACAAGTGGCTCTGAAAGTTTCTTTAAGTTTAAGAATCAGCTCCTATGAGCCTACATGGGCCAATTCTAGCACACAGCTAGATATTTGTCAGGTACTAAAGACAGAGGGGAACACACACAAAATAGTCATCTCTATTGGGAGATGTCAGGAAATAAGTTCTGAAGGATAAATGATTTTGGCATGCAATGAGGAGGTATTCCATGCCAAGGAAGTAGAACGGTTAGTGGCATGAAGCATCAACGTTGGGACCTGCCCAAGTCTCTCATAATTGGAATCAGGTGAGGTCTACAGAGGTCAGATTGAGAGGGAGCTTATAAAACCCAGTGAGGAGTCAGAATATTCTCTTGCTTGTGATCAACAGTTTTTAAAGATGATGTTTCAGACTTGCCTTTTAGAACAATGGTTACAGTGGCAATGTGGAGAATATACAGGATCAGAGGAAAAGTCATAAGACAGGGAGGCAAGTTGCCCCCATCATAGCTGGACCCTCAATGCTGATGTTGATTCTTGTTCAGATCTTCCTTGATTTACAGTAGGATATGTCCCACTAAACCCATTGTAAATTGAAAGTATCATCAGTTGAAAAGCATTTAGCATGCCTAACCTACTGAGTATCATGGCTTCACCTTACCTATCTTGCATCATGCATGTACATGTGCTCAGTCATGTCTGACTCTTTTGTGAGTCAATGGGCTCCAGCCCACTAGGTTCCTCTGTCCTTGGGAGTTCCCAGGCAAGAATCCTGGAGTGGGTTACCATTTCTTCCTGCAAGGGATTGTTCCCACCTAGGAATCGAACCCACATCTCCTGAAGCTCTGGCATTGCAGGTGGATTCTTTACTACTCAGCCACATTAAACATGCTCAGAAAACTTCTATTAGCCTACAGTTGAACAAAATCATCTAACACAAAGGTTATTTTATAATAAAGTATTGAATACTTCATGTAATTTACTGAATGCTATTACTAAAATTGAAAAACAGAATGGTTGTCTGGGTACAGAATGGCTGTAAGTGTATCTGTTGTTTACTTTGAGGTCACATGGCTTAATGGGAGCTGCAGAGAATGTCATAGTGCATATTACTAGCCCAGTAAAAAACCAAACTTCAAAGTACACTTTCTCCTGAATGTGTATGGCCTTTGTCCCTTCATAAACTTGAGAACACCTACTCAAACCTCTATAAGTCGGGTCCCTTTGTACTTGTCTTTGGTCAGCAGCCTATCTTTTCCTTTTAGTGTCTCTTTCAAGTTTGATTATCCCCTCAGCATGCCCCCAATCTAATCCTGAACAAATAAGTTTTTTTTCTGTCTCCCCATCCAGACCAAACTAGTAACAAACTTTTAAAATCTATGATGACTTTAGAGAACTATGACCAAAGAAGTTGTTCACTAAAATATCACTTTGCCTACAGATTAGAAAGATAATTCAACTCAGGCTACATCTGTTGATGTTATTAGGGAAAGTGATCCTAGAGACTTTAAACATACCCCCTCAATGATAATAGTCATGCAGGTAGGCAGTGTTGAGAAACCTAATCAGAGAATGATAGAAAATTTAATTATTTGTGATATATGTAGGGAAAAGTGGGCTTCCCAGGTGGCTTCGTGGTAAAGAATCCACCTGACAATTCAGGATACACAGGAGACGCTAGTTTGATCCCTGGATCAGGAAGATCCCCTGGAGAAGGAAATGACAACCCACTCCAGTATTCTTGCCTGGAGAATTCCATGGACAGAGGAGCCTGGCAGGCTACAGTCCATGGGATCTTAAAGAGTCAGACACAACTGAGCGACTGAGCATTCACACATGTAGGGAAAACTATACTTACCTTTTGTAATAGGATGGGTTTTCTTTTCAGAGTGCCAGGCCCTTGCTTTCTTTATAGACATTGAAACTAGAAGTGAAGGAATTGTGACTTCTGGTGACAGAAAGAGAATGCAAGCAGTGCTGTCTCTGGGATACTTTCCAGATTATGACTTGAGGGTGCTGGGTACTTGTCTGTGCTCAAACATCTGTCCCCTCTTGTTTTCCCTTTATGTGAGGGAATATGCATCATTGGTATTTGGGGAAACTGCTTGGTCACCTGAATTTATTTGGGGCAGATCAGCATTTCTAGATAATTTCTGTGTCTACATGATGTAATGAAAATAAGAAAATCAGGCTTGAGTTGAAAATAACAGAATCCAGTTCTTAGTCTTAATAAAACTATGCTCCCCAGTTGCAAGATTTCATGAGGAATATGGTTCAGAAGCCGAGCAACATTGTAGGAATCAGGTTTGCAGTTGAAACAAACCATCCAACCAACCTTATCAAAAAGCTGTCACTGAGGGAAGGAAAATGGTAAATTATTTTAAAAAGAAAGAGAGATTTGGGACTTCCCTGGCAGTCCAGTGGTTAAGATTCCATGCTTCCACTGCAGGGGGCATGGGCTTGATCCCTGGTCAGGGAACTAACATCCTACATGCCTTACCACCAAAAATAGAAAATAAAAATGAATAAATAAAAATTAAATTTAAAAAAATTTAAAAAGAGAGGCTTGGGGAGCCTATGATGAGGGCACTCAAACAACTGTTACCTCAGGAAGGACATTTTTACCTTAACTATATTCTGTTCTGATTAATCTTAATTATTTTAATGACAGATGGCTTTGATTTTTAGTAATATTTTTGTCATCACAAAAGGTACAAAGCCAACTCAGGTGGTCTGAGGTAAAGGGTGAAGAGAAATAAGTCGTTCATCTAGTGACCTTTCAAATAGTCACAGTTGAGATAGCTCCTAGATGCTGGGGCATGCATTCCAAATGAATCTCAGCGAAAGCCCTTCAGGGTAGAGCAGAGACATTGTAGCCTAAATAAATAGATTTTCTATGGCCCAAGAAGAATCAAGTAGTGCGATGGATGACCTGCATGTCCTCCACGTGATCCTTGATCATTATCTGTACTTTCAACTTGAGTGTGATAAGAGGAGGAGATTTAATCAGTGCATAGGTCCACAACAGTTCACCAAGTGTTGCTATTAGTAGTAAATAAATTCAGAAGAGTCATTTGAGGATGAAACTCCTTGGTATTCTTATGCTGATTTACAAAACTAAGGCATTCTACTACCAGTACTTCAGAAACAGCTCCCAAGTCACTCAGTTTCTCCTCCATTTTTGAGGCATACATATAAAAATCACTTGTGAATCAAACACAGCTTGAAAATGTGCAACTCTTCCTCACTGAACTATTTCTTGAAAATTGTGGAGAAATTTCTACTTTTTATTGGGCCATTTACATGAATTAGGTATTTTTTTTTAATTTTATTTTATTTTTAAACTTTACAATATTGTATTGGTTTTGCCAAATATTGAAATGAATCTATCACAGGTACACATGTGCTCCCCATCCTGAACCCTCCTCCCTCCTCCCTCCCCATACCATCCCTCTGGGTCGTCCCTGTGCACCAGCCCCACGCATCCAGTATTGTGCATCGAACCTGGACTGGCGACTCGTTTCATACATGATATTATACATGTTTCAATGTCATTTTTTCTATCTATTTCATATGTGTCTATTCACTCTCCTACAAGCCATTCCATAGCTAGATCTCTCATACTTGTGTCTATTTATGGTGACATTTTGGCGGCCTTTAAGTTTGGGTTGTCTAGAGGAAATGAAAATTTCCAGAGTCTTTGAAAGAAAAAAAATAACTAGGCATCCTTTAAGTTTTTAGAGGCTTGGGTAGCCACTAAATTTACTGTAACAACCTCAAATAAATATAAATATGTGAGCATTGAGATCTCGGTGATAAGAAAAACACATAGATCTTTTTTCCATGAGTGCATCATGAATCTTCATGGATTCCTATTTTAGGGTGTTAATTTTGTAGTAGTGCAAATAACAACACCTATAGTTTGAGTGTTCACTATATGGCAGAAGACATGCTATGCATTTTATACAAATTGTCTCATGTCTTAACTGTTATTCCACAGAGTATTATTATCTCCATTTGCCTTTTCTTCCCCAAATGATAAAATTGAGGCTAAGGGAAGTTGAATAACTTTTCAGAGTCACAATATCAGTCAGTCATGGTTTAATACAAACATACAAAGCTATTAATTTGGGCTTTTAGCCACTTTTCTATGCTATTACCAGGCTCTCTCGAACCTGTGGGTCAAATTATTTCGATGAAATACTTTTCTGAAAATATTTGTTTATTTATTTAGTTAGTTTGGGCTGTGCTGGGTCTTCATTGCTTCAAAGGCTTTCTGTAGTTGCGGTGAGCTGGGGGCTCCTCTTTGATGCAGTGCACAGGCTTCTCACTGCAGTGGCTTCTCTTGCTGCAGGGCACTGGCTCTAGGGCATGTGGGCCTCAGTAGTCATGGCTCTGGGGCTCTAGAGCATAGAGCACAGGCTCAGTAGTGGCACAGGGCTTAGTTTGCCTTGAAGCATGGGGGATGTTCCCAGATCACAGATTCCATGTCTCCTGCATTGGCAGGGGAACTCTTCACCACTGAGCCACCAGAGAAGTCGCTCAATTAATTTTTTTCTTAATACTTTTTGTGTGGACCATTTTTAAAGTCTTTATTGAATTTATTACAACATTGTTGTTGTTCAGTCACTCAGTCGTGTCTGACTGTTTGCAAACTTATGGATTGCAGCGCTCCAGGCTTTCCTGTCCTTCACCATGTCTCAGAGTTTGCTCAAATAATTACAACCTTGGTACAGGCAGACTGAACCTGCACCTCCTGCATTGGAAGGTTAAGTCTTAACCACCAGACTGTCAGGAAAGTCCCCCTCGATGAAATTCTTATTGAACATTTGCTGTATGTAGCCATTGTCCTAGTCGCTGGGATTACAGGGTAATCAGGGCTGCAGTACACGAGTTCATATTCTAGAAAGCAAGTCAGAAAAGTGAACAAATGAATGTAATATAGGACAGTGCATGTAATAAACAGTTGACTACCAGTTAGGACAAGTGGCTCAGTTCAGGCACAGATCAACCTCATATGGTACCAGAATGTTCTCTGTGTTGAACTGGCAAAAAAAGAATGTGGGCACTGATATTCCAGAAAAAAAGGGAAAAGCATTTGCAGCGGCACCTAATGAGGAAATTTCATGGAATAAAAAGAAGAGTAATGCTACTGTCGGACCATGAAGAATACGTAGGGGATTCCTTTGATGGGGATGAGGCTAGAACATGATTCGGTAACTAAAAAGGAAGAGCCTCATCCTTTAAATGTGCAAGCTTAGATTCACTCCTGTGGCTGTAAAGACTCATATGAGGAATTTTAAACCAGGGAAAGATTAGAACAAGTCATACCCAGAGAAATTATAGGGCAGCTAATTGTTTCCTAAGAAGATATTTTAGTAGTTTTTGTTTTACTGACAAGACTTTCAGTAGAGACTTTTTTTTTTTAGTTAATATCTGTTTAGATATTAGGAATGAAAAGTGCTGTCTGAATTAAAAAAAAATGATGAAGATATTCTGCCTGACTGAAGTTTTTCTTCAACATACCTATTACTTAAATTATGGAAATTTTGCTCCTCCCTAGAAATACCATTTCCTCTGACGCTCTTTTGACTAATTTCCATTCTTCTGTACTACTGGTATTTTCAATCCAGAAGAAAACATTTATATTCTTAAGGAAACCATATATTTACCTCCTTTTGAAGTTCATGGCTCTCAAATTAATCCACTGTTTCCTTCAATGTCTTCTTCACTCATCCTTATTCCCAATTATTACCCAATAGTTAGAGAAGACTCTAGAACTCTAGGCAATGACTCTTTTTTCCAGCTCAGTTCCTACTGTGATTTTTGACACTTCAATATCTTTTTGTACAACCAATACTATATAGTAATCTGAGAGTTTGCAGAGGAAAGTGATACTTCTGACATGGGAATATGGGAGAGTTTCAAGGAAGATATGTCATGTCACTCTGCTCTTGCAAATGTAAGTAAAAGTGTAATGATCAAAAATAAGAAACAGCACAAGTCATGGAACACTGTAAAAAGAATAACAGAGAGGCACAGAAACCTGTGTGATTGAACCACAGATGATAGAAAAAAGGAGCAGTGTAATACAGGGCAAAGAGAGCTGTTTCTACATTTTTGAAGATGTATTATTATTATTACTGGGCTATGATGCTGCTAAGTCACTTCAGTCGTGTCCGACTCTGTGCAACCCCATAGACGGCAGCCCACCAGGCTCCGCCGTCCCTGGGATTCTCCAGGCAAGAACACTGGAGTGGGTTGCCATTTCCTTCTCCAATGCACGAAAGTGAAAAGCAAAAGTGAAGTCGCTCAGTCGTGTCCGACTCTTTGCGACCCCACAGACTACAGCCTACCAGGCTCCTCCGTCCATGGGATTTTCCAGGCAAGAGTACTGGAGTGGGTGGCCATTGCTTTATCTAACTACTGGGGTATAGTTGCTTTAAAATGTTGTGTTGGTCTCTGCTGTACAATGAAGTGAATTCACTATATGTATACATACATCTGCTTCCTCTTGGACTTCCTTTTCACCCCTTTAGGTCACTAAAGAGCACCAAGCTGAGCTCCCTGTGCTATACAACAGGTTTCCACTAGCTATTAATATCTATTGTACACATAGTAATGTATATATGTCGATCTCATTCTCCCAATTCACCCTACCCTCCTCCCTGCCCCATGTCCACAAGTCCCTTCTTTACATCTGCATTTCTATTGCTGTCCTGAAAATAGGTTCATCTGTACTATTTTTCTAGATTCCACATATATGCATTAATATATGATATTTGTTTTTTTTCTTTCTGACTTACTTCACTCTATGGATGGACCTAGAGACTGTCATAGAGTAAACATCTTGTTTTGATATCAAGAGGAATCATGTGGATAGCAGTGGGAGGGGAAGGGTCGAAGATGTTTGAGAAAAGAAATAAAATGATCAAACTCTACTTTAAAGAAATCATCTTTATTTAGGGTGGGAAAGAGGATGGAGAGAAGCATAAGCCCTTTTGTTTTGCCAACCAATATATGACTAAGATTTATCTAAGGAGAGGGAGCATAAAATAGCAGGAGCTCAGTATCTGTAACTGCTCTTCGAGGATGTTAAGTTATTGAATAAGCTTGGATGAATACTCAAATGAACTTGGGAAGGAGTGGCTAGAGAAGAAGGGGAATCAAAGATCTTTTGTATGGGGAAAAGAGTAAAGGGAGTTTGCTAAAAGCACACCCTAAAGGTAGGGAAAAAAAGTCAATAGTGCTAAATGAAGGCTCTAGGTCAAATAAGATATGGGCTAGAGCATAACTACAGTTTTGGTAACATGGGGGTCATTGAAAGTTATAGCCAGTTGTTTGCTTATTTGATTGCCACTTTGAGGGCAAAAATCCAGGTTAAGTTTGGTTAAGTGTACTGCTTCAAAATGGGACAGACATTAGGGGGATTTTATAAGTAATGTTGGTAAAAATCTGGAGGCAGGTGTGAATTCAAATGCTGATTTTCTACAAACTATTTGCAACTTGATTGCCCTGAATCTTAGCTTCCTCACATTAGTTAAGGAAATAATGACCAAGGGTTTATACACAATATGAATGAGATTATGTGAATTATTGAATGATAAGTGCTTTACCTGTGCTTGGATGAAGTCCTCAAAAATGGTGAAAAGTGTAGTTTATTTGAATTTAGAAAATAGTGAAATATTGGAAAAAAGGGTATCAGAGGTAAAAATAGCTTAATAGTGTTTTTAAAAGCTACAGTCATCAAGACACTATGGTACTGGCACAAAGACAGAAATATAGATCAATGGAACAAAATAGAAAGCCCAAAGATAAATCCACGCACCTATGGATACCTTATCTTTGACGAAGAAGGCAAGAATATAAAATGGAGAAAAGACAATCTCTTTAACAAGTGGTTCTGGGAAAACTGGCCAACCACTTGTAAAAGCATGAAACTAGAACACTTTCTAACACCATACATAAAAATAAACTCAAAATGGATTAAAAATCTAAATGTAAGAAACCATAAAACTCCTAGAGGAAAACATAGGCAAAACATTCTATGACATAAATCACAGCAGGATCCTCTATATCCCACCTCCCGGAGTAATGGAAATAAAAGCAAAAATAAACAAATGGAACCTAATTAAACTTAAAAGCTTTTGCAAAACAAAGGAAACTATCAGCAAGGTGAAAAGACAGCCTTCAGAATTGGAGACGATAATAGCAAATGTAGCAACTGACAAAGAATTAATCTCAAAAATATACAAGCAGCTCCTACAGTTCAATTCCAGAAAAATAAACGACCCAATCAAAAAATGGGCCAAAGAACTAAACAGAGATTTCTCCAAAGAAGACATACAGATGGCTAACAAACACATGAAAAAATGCTCAACATCACTCATTATCAGAGAAATGCAAATCAAAACCACAGTGAGGTACCATCTCACACTGGTTAGAATGGCTGTGATCCAAAAGTCTACAAGCAATAAATGCTGGAGAGGGTGCAGAGAAAAGGGAACCCTCTTACACTGTTGGTGGGAATGCAAACTAGTACAGCCACTATGGAGAACAGTGTGGAGATTCCTTAAAAAACTGGAAATAGAACTGCCATACGACCCAGCAATCCCACTGCTGGGCATACACACTGAGGAAACCAGAATTGAAAGAGACACGTGTACCTCAGTGTTCATTGCAGCACTGTTTACAATAGCCAGGACATGGAAGCAACCTAGATGTCCATCAGCAGACGAATGGATAAGAAAGCTGTGGTACATATACACAATGGAATATTACTCAGCTATTAAAAATAATGTGTCTAAATCAGTTCCAATGAGGTGGCTGAAACTGGATCCTATTATACAGAGTGAAGTAAGTCAGAAAGAAAAACACCAATATAGTATACTAATGCATATATATGGAATTTAGAAAGATGGTAATGATGACCCTATATGCAAGACAGCAGAAGAGACACAGATGTAAACAACAGACTTTTGGATGCTGTGGGAGAAGGTGAGGGTGGGATGATTTGAAAGAATAGCATTGAAACATGTATATTATCATATGTGAAATAGATCACCAGTCCAGGTTTGATGCATGAGACAGGGTGCTCAGGGTTGGTGCACTGGGATGACCCTGAGGGATGGGATGGGGAGGGAAATGGGAGGGGGATTCAGGATGTGGAACACATGTACACCCATGGCTGATTTATGTCAATGTATGGCAAAAACCACTACAATATTGTAAAGTAATTAGCCTCCAACTAAAATAAATAAATTAATTTTAAAAATAGAGTTTTTATTACTATTGAAGCATAGTTGATTTACATACAACATTGTGTTAGTTTCAGGTGTACAACAAAGGGATTCAGTTATATATACATACATACATATCTTTTTTAAGATTACTTTCCTTTATAGATTATTACATAGTAGTATAGTCCCCTGTGCTATACTGTTGATCCTTGTTGGTTATCTATTTTAAATGTAGTAGTGTGTATATGTTAATCTCAATCTCCTAATTTATCCCTACCCACTTTCCCCTTTGGTAACCATACATTTTTTGTCTATGTGTGTCTATTTCTGTTTTATATAGGTTCATTTGTAACATTTTTTTAGATTCTATATATAACTGATATATGTTTCTTTATATGATTTACTTCACTTAGTATGATAATCTCTAGGTCCATTCATGTTGCTACAAGTGGCATTATTTCATTCTTTTTATGGCTGAGTAATATTCTATTGTATAAATATACCACATCTTTATCCACTCATCTGTCAATGGACGTTTAGGTTGCTTCCATGTCTTAGCTATTGTAAATAGAGCTTCAGTGAATGTTGGGATTCATGTATCTTTTAGAATTACAGTTTTTCCCAGATATATGCCGAGGAGTGGGATTGCAGGGTTGCATCGTAGCTGTGTTTTTAATTTTTTAAAGAAACTTCCATAATCTTTTACACAGTGGTTATATCAATTTATATTCCTACCAATAATGTCAAAGGGTTCCTTTTTCTCCACACCCTCTGCAGCATTTGTTATTTGTAGACATTTTCAAATGGCCATTCTGACTATGTGATATGATACCTCATTGTAGTTTTGATTTGATTTTCTCCAATATTATCAGTGTTGAGCATATTTTCATGTACTTTTTGGCCATCTATATGTCTTTAGCAGACTCATCAAGAAAAAAATAAAGGGAGAGGGTCAAAATCAATAAAATTAGAAGTGAAAAAGGGTAAGTTACAATAGACATGGCAGACATACAAAGGACCATGAGACTGCTCTAAGCAACTATATGCCAAGAAAATGGACAACCTAGAAGAAATGGACAAGTTCTTAGAAAGGTGCAGTCTCCAGAGAATGAACCAAAAAGAAATAGAAAATATGAACACACCAATTACAAGTCCTGAAATTGAACCTGTGATTTTAAAAACTCCCAGCAAACAAACGTTAGGACCAAGTGGCTTCACAGGAAAATTCTACCAAACATTTAGAGAAGAGTTAATACCTATTCTTTTGAAACTACTCCAAAAATTTTCAGAGAAATAGTTTTGTTTTGACAGAGAGTAAACCTGCCATTAAAATAAAAGCAAAAATAAACAAATGGGACCTAATTAACCTTAAAAGCTTCTGCACATCAAAGGAAACTATCAGCAAGGTGAAAAGACAGCCTTCAGAATGGGAGAAAATAATAGCAAATGAAGCAACTGACAAACAACTAATCTCAAAAATATACAAGCAACTCCTCCAGCTCAACTCCAGAAAAATAAATGACCCAATCAAAAAATGGGCAAAAGAACTAAATAAACATTTCTCCAAAGAAGACATACAGATGGCTAACAAACACATGAAAAGATGCTCAACATCACTCATTATCAGAGAAATGCAAATCAAGACCACTATGAGGTACCATTTCACACCAGTCAGAATGGCTGCGATCCAAAAGTCTACAAATAATAAATGTTGGAGAGGGTGTGGAGGAAAGGGAACCCTCTTACACTGTTGGTGGGAATGCAAACTAGTACAGCCACTATGGAGAACAGTGTGGAGATTCCTTAAAAAACTGGAAATAGAAGTGCCTTATGATCCAGCAATCCCACTGCTGGGCATACACACTGAGGAAACCAGAAGGGAAAGAGACACGTGTACCCCAATGTTCATCGCAGCACTGTTTATAATAGCCAGGACATGGAAGCAACCTAGATGTCCATCAGCAGATGAATGGATAAGAAAGCAGTGGTACATATACACAATGGAATATTACTCAGCCATTAAAAAGAATACATTTGAATCAGTTCTAATGAGGTGGATGAAACTGGAGCCTATTATACAGAGTGAAGTAAGCCAGAAGGAAAAACACCAATACAGTATATTAACGCATATATATGGAATTTAGAAAGATGATAACAATAACCCTGTGTACGAGACAGCAAAAATGACACTGATGTATGGAACAGTCTTATGGACTCTGTGGGAGAGGGAGAGGGTGGGAAGATTTGGGACAATGGCATTGAAACATGTAAAATATCATGTATGAAACGAGATGCCAGTCCAGGTTCGATGCACGATACTGGATGCTTGGGGCTAGTGCACTGGGATGACCCAGAGGGATGGTATGGGGAGGGAGGAGGGAGGAGGGTTCAGGATGGGGAGCACATGTATACCTGTGATGGATTCATTTTGATATTTGGCAAAACTAATACAATTATGTAAAGTTTAAAAATAAAATAAAATTAAAAAAAATTAAAAAAAAATAATTGGGGAAGTCAGAAGATAATGTGGCTTAAAGGGGATGAATTTGATTTGTGATTTTTTTCCTTTGTAAAATTTGAGATAAAATATACACACAGTAAAATGCACATATATTTTTCAGTTATGCAAGTTTTGACAAATGCTTACTTTTATGTAATTCAAAACCCTTAAAGATATAGGCTACTTCTGCTACTTAAGAAAGTTCCCTCATCTTCCTTTGCAGTCTTTATGTCACTTAGAGGCAACTAGTCTTTGATTTCTACAAACACAGATTATTTTTTCCTATTCTAAAATTTCTGGAGTCAGACAGTACATACATCTTTTTGTCTCTGGCTTCTTTTAGCATGAAGTTTTTGGAATTTATTTATGCAGTTTTTTGCACTGGTACTCTTTTTTAATAGTTTTAAATACATTGAATATACCACAGGTTTCATTCGCTTGTTGTTTTTAAGTCTATCTATTCATGACAGTTTTTTTTGTTTGTTTCCAGCTTTGGGCTATTATGAGTAAAGCTGTCATAAATAGTCTTATAAAGGCTTGCTTTGTAACAAATCTTTACATACCCAAGGCATATGGAAATTTCCCTATTTTTAAAAGAAGCTTTATAGTTAAAATTTTATGCTTATGTTTGTTATTCATCAAAGATTCAATCATTGTGTATAGTTACATTTAGGTGTAAAATCTCATTTTTTTTCTATATGGATACCATGTGCTTCTCATTATAATATATGAAAAGTCTTTTTCTCCATTGAATTTACTCTAAGGTTTTTCTCTCTTTCTTTGATGTTCAGGAAACTGACTATGATGTATCTAGACATCATTTTCTTTATATTTATCCTGAAGAGGTTTTATTCAGCATCTTCCAGGGATTGATTCTTGAAATCAAAATTGGAAAAGAAATCTAACCCACAATTTTTCAAATATTTGTTTTTATTCATGCTTAGTGACAGTGAGCAAGGTGGAAATAGGCAGAAGAATTTTTGTGACAGTTTATATTCCAACAAATAATCACATGGTTTCAAATGTACTCCCAAAGCAGATTACACATTTTACGCATTTAATTATAATCATACTTTCCTCTTATCTGATATGAATATCGTCAATTTATTTTATTTATTTAAATTTTATTATTATTTTTTTAATTTTATTTGTTTTTCTTCCGATCTTTTTCTATTCCTTCTGAAACTCCAATTATATATCTGTTAGACTGTATAATGTCCATCAACTCACTTAGGCTCTGTTCATTTTTTAACTTTTTTCTTTTCTTCTATGTTCTTTAATTTTATAATTTATATTTTCCTCTCTTGAGATTCCTTATTCAGTTACCAATTTTCTGTTAAGCTCATAAGACAATTTTACATTTCAGATTTCATATTTTTCAGTTCTAGAATTCCCACTCCCACTGGATTAATTTATATGAACTCCATTGATTTTCTGAAAACCACTATCTGCTCATTCATTATTTTTATCATTTTCAGAATCCTTGAACATATTTATCATAGCTGCTTTAAAGTCCTTCCCTGCTAATTCTAATATCTGTGATTTGTCTAGACCTATCTCTATTAGTTTTTTTTTCTTTTTCTTTTGAGAGAACCTAAAGAATTTTATTGTCATAGGAATAATAGTGTAAATATTGTCTTGGTTTGACTTGGCACAGTCCTAAGCAATTTGATATGCCTCAGTATCATTAATTTATTCCAATATACTGTTTAATATACTAATGATAATATAATACATCTAGCACAAATTAGTGTAGAATAGAAACCTCAGCTATTAAGCAGGGAGATAGAGAAATATGATTACACTTGATAATGATCAGGGAAATCAAAGAGGCCTGATTACTTGCATTTAAACTCTGCTTTATCTTATTAAACTGAGCCTGCTGAAATTAAAAGTGTAGTACCACATTGAATAAATTCTACTTTGACAGAACTTGTTGAACTTGTTTGTTTAGAAGGGAGGAAGAAGCACAACACTTTAAAAGCATTTCTACCCAAGATAGCTACTCAAGCAAAGAAGATGAAATGCTTTTCTCTGCTCTCTCCCAGTTCCAACTTACCTTTCAAAATTAGACTTTGTGCTGTAGCAAATAACTCAGATTTTCTTCATGGATGGAAACTTTTTTAAAACAGCTAATTATCTTGGAAGGACTTGGCCATTTCTGTGTATCATTTGCTCATTAAGTCATTCAGCATTCACTTCCTAACTGACATGGCTACCCCAGTAACCAGTGTTACAGCTAGAGACATGGTTTGTTCCTTCATAGAGTTTAGACATTAGTTAGTATATTCCTTTATGCTGTTAATTTGACAGTTTTGTAGGTGCCACTGAGTGCTCTAATGCTGCTGCTGCTGCTAAGTCGCTTCAGTCGTGTGCGACTCTATGCGACCCCATAGACGGAAGCCCACTAGGCTCCCCAGTCCCCGGGATTCTCCAGGCAAGAACACTGCAGTGGGTTGCCATTTCCTTCTACAATGCATGAAAGTGAAAAGTGAAAGGGAAGTCGCTCAGTCGTGTTCGACTCTTAGCAATGCCATGGACTGCAGCCTACCAGGCTCCTCTATCCATGGGATTTTCCAGGCAAGAGTACTGGAGTGGGGTGCCATCACCTTCTCTGGAGTGCTCTAATAAGCCACCTTAAATTCCTGACTCAGACCAAAGCTTCTGACAGATGCATCTAGTTCTTACACTCGATGGTCCATAATCTCACAATCTAATGCTTTTTCTGCAAGTAATGAGAATGGAGATAGGATTCTATAAATATCATAGTACTCTAGATGTAGCTTTACAATTGTTTTATCTTGTTTCATAGAGAAAGGGTGGTTCTTACCAGATTATGGTAGTCCACACATATAATAGTGTAGATTCCATTTTCAAGTTTAATGATAGCATAAGCAGTACATTGAAAGACAGCCAATAACATCCATCTCTTTAAATAAGTATCCTGCAGGGCTGAAATAACTTTGGCTTTATTGCTTTTAAACTTCATGAAGACTGGGTTAAGCTCTTGGCTCTGTTATATCTGAGAAATACAGACCTCATTTCATCTGTTACACACTACAGCTGCAGTTTTACTTGGAAAATTGATGAGGGCTTTAAGTTATAAACTTGTGTTGATTCTAATGTAAATAAATGGAATCATTACTTCATCGTTGGGAGTGCCACCAACCCAGACCTTAAAATTAAGGATTATTTTGTTGATTGGAGGAAAATTAAGACAATCAACTTTCAAGGTTTTAATAAATGAGGCTGAGCACTTAAAAATCATTTTCAACCTGGCTTTAAAAGTAAATGACTAGAAAATCAATAGCAATAATACATGCCTCATGGAAATAGAATGGGCTATATTTATTTTTAAAGATGTTTTCTTCTGTTGTTTGGGCTAAGTTTATTAATGTGGAGCATAAAAGTAATCATATAAAATATTAAGTATATTTCAATAGTAGAATACACACTGTATGTTTGGTGGTAGTTAATATAAGTAGTGCTATGAAAGTTGAATTTCCTCCAAAAATTTCAATGATATAGGCTCAGTACATTTAATATGACTTCATGTGTGTGTGTTGGGGAGGTGTCTGTGTGATATGTGTATATATGTGTGTAGGCTTAGTTGGTAAAGAATCTGCCTGCAATGAAGGAGACCAGGGTTTGTTCCCTGGGTCAGGAAGATCCCATGGAGAAGGAAATGGCAACTCACTCCAGTATTCTTGCCTGGAAAATCTCATGGACAGAGAAGCCTGGCAGGCTACAGTCCATGAGGTTGCAAGGATTGGACATGACTTAGCCACTGAACCACCACCAGCGGTTACTAAACTGTAAAATATTAATGGATTGACCTCAGAAACTATCTAAGCTCTTGTCTAAAGCTAGAATATTTGTTATTCCTTCTTTAATCACCACCACCATCATTAACCCAGCTCAGATTCTTTAAGTCTTATTGTGTGCCAGAGAGATGTTGTATTATCTGTATAAAGTAGTTCTCAATAAATGTTTGTGACCCAAATTTTGTGTTATCCCACACCGTGTACCCAGTAGTGATTTGAACAAAATCAGTACCCGGGATGTGTTTTGAACTGTTAACAAATGAAGTCAAATATGGGTTCTCATATACCTCTGGGAACATATATTTTTCAGTCTCTTAGCTATAGAGTGATGTATGGGAGAATAATTTATAAAGTTCATTCACACATCAGTGTGCTCAGGAACACAAACTTGGCTACTCCAAGACAATAGTTTTGATAGTTTTTATTGTTGTTTGCTCATAAATTTGGGCAGATTTGTAAGGTAATTCAGAAATAACGTGAAAAATTCAGGTTTGTATACATATGAGTTTGGAGTGGATTCAAATAAAAATTTAAGCACTAATCTGATGAATATTTAATAAGATACATAACTGTTAGTGTGCTATATTATATGTATGAAAAAAAAAAGTCTGAATAGTATGTCCTAGAGAGTCCTTGTTGTCTATCTTGCCATCCTCAGTTCTTGGTGCCCTGGACAGAGCAGTCACAGGAGTCCTGAGACAGACAAATTTCTGTTCAAAGTGTTATCATAGTAACAAGAAATGATTTTTATTTGTTTCAAGTTTACTACACACTAGATCCTGTACTACATACTTAGCCTACATATCTTACTTTATCTTAATAAATACAGATAGTTAGCTGCAATTTTCAGATTAAAGAAGTTCAAAAAATTTGAAAATGAGGGCAACGTAATATAAGAGAAAGAACATGTGATTTGGAATCAGCTAGACACATACAGGAATCAGTTTCAAGTTGTGATTTAACATACTGTGTGATCTGGGGAAAATTACCTAAACTCTCTGCATCCTATATTCTTAAAGCATACCAAAGGATTGCAACTGCATCCCTGTCATGATCATTCACTGTGTATCAGTTAGTTCAGTTCAGTCGCTCAGTCATGTCTGACTCTTTGCGACCCCATGAACTGCAGCACGCCAGGCCTCCCTGTCCATCACCAACTCCCGGAGTTTACCCAAACTCATGCCATCCAACCATCTTATCCTCTGTTGTCCTCTTCTCCTCCTGCCCTCAATCTTTCCCAGCATCAGGGTCTTTTCAAATGAGTCAACTCTTCGCATCAGGTGGCCAAAGTACTGGAGTTTCAGCTTCAATATCAGTCCTTCCAATGGACACTCAGGACTGATCTCCTTTAGGATGGACTGGTTGGATCTCCTTGCAGTCCAAAGGACTCTCAAGAGTCTTCTCCAACACCACAGTTCAAAAGCATCAATTCTTCGGCATGCAGTTTTCTTTATAGTCCCACTCTCACATCCATACATGACCAATGGAAAAACCATAGCCTTCACTAATCTCAAAAATATACAAGCAACTCCTACAGCTCAACTCCAGAAAAATAAACGACCCAATCAAAAAATGGGCCAAAGAACTAAATAGACATTTCTCCAAAGAAGACATACAGATGGCTAACAAATCACTCATTATCAGAGAAATGCAAATCAAAACCACTATGAGGTACCATTTCACACCAGTCAGAATGGCTGCGATCCAAAAGTCTACAAATAATAAATGCTGGAGAGGGTGTGGAGAAAAGGGAACCCTCTTACACTGTTGGTGGGAATGCAAACTAGTACAGCCACTATGGAGAACAGTGTGGAGATTCCTTAAAAAACTGGAAATAGAACTGCCTTATGATCCAGCAATCCCACTGCTGGGCATACACACTGAGGAAACCAGAATTGAAAGAGACATGTGTACCCCAATGTTCATCACAGCACTGTTTATAATAGCCAGGACATGGAAGCAACCTAGATGTCCATCAGCAGATGAATGGATAAGAAAGCTGTGGTACATATACACAATGGAGTATTACTCAGCCATTAAAAAGAATACATTTGAATCACTTCTAATGAGGTGGATGAAACTGGAGCCTATTATACAGAGTGAAGTAAGCCAGAAGGAAAAACATAAATAGAGTATACTAACGCATATATATGGAATTTAGAAAGATGGTAACAATAACCCAGTGTACGAGACAGCAAAAGAGACACTGATATACAGAACAGTCTTATGGACTCTGTGGGAGAGGGAGAGGGTGGGGAGATTTGAGAGAATGACATTGAAACATGTAAAATATCATGGAAGAAACGAGTTGCCAGTCCAGGTTCGATGCACGATACTGGATGCTTGGGGCTAGTGCACTGGGATGACCCAGAGGGATGGTATGGGGAGGGAGGAGGGAGGAGGGTTCAGGATGGGGAACACAAGTATACCTGTGGCGGATTCATTTTGATATTTGGCAAAACTAATACAATTATGTAAAGTTTAAAAATAAAATAAAATTAAAAAAAAAAAAGAAAAACCATAGCCTTGACTAGATGGACCTTTGTTGACAAAGTAATGTCTCCGCTTTTTAATATGCTGTCTGTGTATGTGAAACCCCAAACATAGTACCTAGGACATAGGAGGGCATTTATAAATATTGGTCCCCTCCTTTCTCCATTCCTGGGACCTACCTCTGTAACTGTAATTAATGTTGACCTGGGCAGTGTTCACTCTGGCTTTAGTGCAGAGAAGGGGAACAGTGACCAATGATTCTCTGTATTAGCTTAGAGTAGTTAAGCTCAGTATAGTTAAGTAACCACATTAGGAATATTTGTTGGAAAGACTTAGGCCAGAATACAGATTTTCTATCTTGAACAGACATTTTGTAGAATCAACTTAATACCGTAAAAGTAAGCTCATGGAAAGTCATAAGAGATAGGCAGTCTCCGTTCAATGACAGATAGTCCCTGCTTTTATGACCCCTTGAAGCTGTAGTGATAGCAGTGGAGATCTAATCAAGAGGGTCCCTACCATAGTTGGGTTTCAGAGGCCTGAGCTAGATTGGTCAGGATGGCCAACTACTCTAAGCCAGCAATGTCTAGAGACAAGTACAAACCTGCACAAACGATCAAGACTCAAGAAACTGTATCGCGAAACTGTAGTCATCAAGTAAAAATTCATGAGTGAGGAAAAAGGTAGAAGAACTCATGGTAAAAATAAGATGAATATATTCAAGAATGAAGCAGCCAGTAAGGGACAGATTCTAAAGCAAACAATTAGAGGTCTAATTATTTTGCTAAGAACTGGGCTTGGATCTCTACTCTTCATCTCTAAGCACACTTATTACAATAGAGATTTTCCTCTCATTTGGATGTAAGTTGTCTAGTAAGAGGGTGGCTTGTCTATTTCAAAGCCACTGTTTACCTTGAATAAGGTTTAACTTCATTCAGGTTTCATTCACTTTCTTAAAAATGTTGAAATAACCATTTGGGCAGGAGAGTTAATTTTATAGAGACATTTCACTATAAAAGATATTTAGTATTCAATAAAGCTTGCAGTCCTTTACTTTAATGCTGTATCTTAATATATTGATTCAGGTCTCATTGGAAATCTGAGACACTGGTTCCATGATCTATGCACTTAATAAACCTTTAAATAATGAAACACGATATACTTGAAGGGCCAGCTGTCTTTGTTTCTATTTTATGTTTGCACTTTTATGAGCTTGATGATTAGGATTCTGACTGGCCCTTGGCAACATTGTGGAGTTAGCAAAGGTCTTTCCTCCTGACATCTCTCTCTCTCTCTCTTTTTTTAACCATCTTTGCTACATGTAAGTTCTTTCCTTAGTTGCCTGCTGCTCTCATGCTACTAGGATTTTAGCACCTGCGACCTCCCTGAAAGATTTGCCTGCCCAAGGCCATCTCATCTACCAGACCAGGATTTAACAATATTTTGGGACTCATTTGTTAAGTTTCTGATTTTTTATTTCTTGTAAAGAAAGATCTCACCCATCAACTCGTACATTTGAACCAGTCTAGGGTATAGGAAATAGTGATCTAGAAGAGAAGAACATAGACACAATGCCAGCTGTCTCCCAGAAAACAAACAAATAAAAAATTTCTTACATATAATGAGAAACAAAATTCCCATATTAGCAACACAGTGGGAAGCGTAGCCTCTCTCACTTATTTCTCCTCTTCACATACCTTTCAGGAGGCATGCCACACATTATAAATGTTGTCCCTTTCCAGAGGAGTTCTTTTTAAATTTAAATTTATTTATTTTAATTGGAGGCTAATTACTTTACAATATTTACAATATTGTATTGGTTCTGCCACACATCAACATGAATCCACCACAGGCATACACGTGTTCCCCATCCTGAACCCCCTCCCACCTCCCTCCCCGTACCATCCCTCTGGGTCATCCCAGTGCACCAGTCCCAAGCATCCTGTACTGAATGTTCAATTAAACCTGGACTCTCTCATCTCAGTGTCGTGACTGGAAACTACACAAAGTATTCTCAGGTAATTAAGACTTAGTCTGGCTAAGGAACTCAATCCAGGTAATTTGTTGGAAAGGTGGTGCCATAGTCTACAAATCCTGAGAATGGTCATGGGCTTTTGTGTTTCCCAGCCTGCAACATCCAAGGAAGTGGTCCTAAAATGCAAAGAACCATAATATCTATGGAGTTGCCTTAACAAAGGGACTTCCCAGGTGGGTCTGTGGTAAAGAGTCTTCCAGCTATTCAGGAGATGTGGGTTCAATCACTGAACCAGGAAGATCCCCTGGAGAAGGAAATGACAATAAGCTATAGTATTCTTGCCTGGAATTACAGGAGCCTGGCAAGCTACAGTCCATGGAGTCATAAAGAATCAGACAAGACTTAGTGACTCAGCATGCATGAGTCCTAACAGAATAATGAAGAATAATAACAGAATAACATTAGAATAATGAAGGTTTCATGGGTGGTTTTGATAATGAGGTCTTTTAATTTAAAACCTTCTAAAACTTTGCCTTTCCTGAAAAATATTGAATTGGCCAAAAGTTTCATTTAGATTTTTTCATAACATCCCACCCTAGTATTCTTGCCTGGAAAATCCCATGAACGGGGGAGCCTGGTGTGCTACAGTTCATAGGGTTGCAAAGAGTTGGACACTACTGAGTGACTTCACTTATGGAAAACTCAAACAAACTTTTTCACCAAGTCAGTATGCTGCTACTGCTGCTAAGTCACTTCAGTCATGTCTGACTCTGTGTGACCCCATAGACGGCAGCCCACCAGGCTCCCCTGTCCCTGGGATTCTCCAGGCAAGAACACTGGAGTAGGTTGCGATTTCCTTCTCCAACGCATGAAAGTGAAAAGTGAAAGTGAAGTCGTTCAGTCGTGTCCGACCCTCAGCGACCCCATGAACTGCAGCCTACCAGGCTCCTCCGTCCATAGATTTTCCAGGCAAGAGTACTGGAGTGGGGTGCCATATAAATACCCTAAAATGTATTTAAATACAGAGTTTTATATATTAAAGAACAGAGTTCTCAGCAGCTCTTAAAAGGAGAAAAAATAACCCTTGGAATGACAGGTCCAAGGACTCCCCCAGCTATCCTTGCTTGAAGCAGAAGATAGCAAAAGGGAAAGACAAAGTGTGGACCAAGGAATAAACTGCTCTTTCTGTTTTTATGAATGAATACAGATGAGGGAAGAAACAATTTGTAACTGAAAGGAGAAGCCACATTGTGTATGTTATTGTGTGACAAGAGGGACCTTGGCTGCCTGTTTCTATTAAACTGTCTATCCACGAACCTTAAAGTTTGCCCTCGATGAGAAGAAATTCCAGCTTATTCATGCAATGCCCCCTTGTATATTTCTTATTGTTGTCATCATTAATTCCCTTGCTGAGTTCACTGCCTTTCTGAGCCTCTCTTCATCGTGTCAGTCTGTTGGTCCACAAAATCCTATAAAGCAGCTAACAAGCCAAGAACTCTGCAAGTCACTGGGAGTTCACATGAGCAAGGCACTTTCTACTAAGCAACATAGACCACTCCCAAACACATCAGCCTTGAGTAGGGGAGTATCTTTCCTTCTTTGCCTTGTGTTCTCTTCTCACTGAGAAGGGGCTGTAATGTGATTTCATTTGAATTAGATTCTTAATAGAGACTTCTAAACTCCTCCTATGTGATTCGAACAGTCTGGGTGCCAACTCAACCCATAAACTATTGTTCTTGAACCTGTCATGATCTTTTTTTTCAAGGAAGAATTCTGTCCATCCAGTCCACTAATTGAGGGATTAAGGAAAGACCTTACTCTGTGATAGTTTATGGACCCACAAGCTTGTGAGCTGATTAGATTCTCCAAGGTTTCCATCCACCATCCATCTCATGAGGCTCTCAGCCTTCAATGCAAATAACATCATTTGCTCTAAAACCCAGGTTGTTACTTTGAAACTCTCCCAATAAAAGTATTTATTGGCTCCAAGGGAGCTGGCTTGTGAAGGATCCAAGTGAGGTGATAACCCTTATCCATAGGGGGCTACAATCTTTTGAGCAAATACTCGAGGAACAGTAAGAAACTAATAAAGAATTACCAGGTAGTTTAGATAACTGAAAGTGAAAAAAAAGTGAAAATGCTAATTGCTCAGTTGTATCCAATTCTTTGGGACCCCATGGACTACAGCCCATCAAGCTCCTCCTTCCATAGAATTCTCCAAGCAAGAATACTGGAGTGGGTAGACATTCCCTTCTTCAGGGGATCTTTGTGACCCAGGGATCAAACCCAGGTCTCCAGCATTGCAGGCAGATTATTTATGATCTGAGCCATCAGGAAAGCCCTAGTTGAGATTTAAGTGCTATTTAAATCTTTGCTCAAAGTAGTCATATTTGTTGCTAATATTCTAAGCACAGACTTGTTCCCCAAATTCATAAAAAAGGACCACCCTGCCACCAACAACCATAAATAGTGGCTAGAAAAGACAGATGTAGGAGAGGGGTTAGAAAAGTTAGTGGGGATGACACTCAAGTACATCTTGCAGCTTCAGACATACAAATCAGGATATGTGATCATAATTTATCATGTATTGAATTCTACTTTTAACTCATTTTCGTGAACTATCTAATTTTATCTCCACATCAATTCTAAGACATAAATATTATGTGTCTTAACATAAAGTTACCCAGAATGTAGAATTGAAGAGATTTTATGGACCATTACTTTAATTGAGAAGACAACTCTGGGGACATGAGAGAAGATGCAAGAAAATGAAGCAGAGAAGGAGGAAGCATCAAGATAAGAATGCTTTATCAAAGTGGTCATGACCAAGTATTACAGAATGCTTAATCAACAGTACGGTCCCCCAGGAAGGCATATAACTTGTGTCTCAGAATTTTCTTTGTGGGAGAAGAAGGAGAATGGATTCATCCATTGCTTGTCTGTTTCCAATAATAGTTATTCTAGTCTCTGGTATCTCATAGTCATGACGGCCTGTAGGAAAGCCTCAGTATGGCAGGTAAGAGGCCCACTGTGTGAGCAAGAGGGGGTCTCATAGCCTGTGTCTGTGTGAAGTTGGCCTAAACCCCTTCACGGATACTTGGGCCTGGAAAGTGAGGCTGAGAGGACTTGAAATGATACAAAAATATGCCTAGTTTCTTAATTTTCTTCATTTTATAGGTTCAGAAAGAAAACCAGGTAAAAGTCCAAAGTTAAAATCTAGTAAGTAATAGAGAGGAAAATTTTAAACACAGATTCTCAACTACTTTCTCCAAACTCCCAGTTACTGATAGAAAGACCCCTGTAGGAAATGTTCAGAAATTAACCATTGAGATGACAGAGGCTAAATTTCAGGGTGTCAAGAATAATTTTAGGAAACCCATGAACGAGAAACATTTATCAAGTTACAACAGGACAATGGAATGTAAGAGGCATGTTTTGAACCTGAAAACATTCAACCAGGACAAGGCACCCTTTAATCCCAAATGTCTCTGATGCATTAGAGAGCTGAGCTGAGTGTTGGCATTCTTAAATGCACCTGACCATATTCCAGAAGAAAGAGAAGATGGTGCTTGTATTTGTTAAGTAACCTGCTTTGTGCAAGAGACTGTGCTAAATATCTCAACTGAACACCACTGAAGTAGTAGGTAGTCATGTCTCCATTTTACAGATGACAAAACTGAGGCTCACATAGGGAAAAGAGTACTCTTTCCTTATCCTACATTGTCCCTATTGTGTACATAACAACTGCACATTTGGATTTTCATTGGTATTCATCTTCTATAGTAATAATGTAGAGGAGGAGTGGTAAACCCTGGATGGTCATCACAATAATCTAAGTGAGTGAAGTTGCTCAGTTGTGTCCAACTCTTTGTGACCTCATGGACTGTAGCCTATTAGGCTCCTTCATCCATGGGATTTTCCAGGCAAGAATACTGGAGTGGGTTGCCATTTCCTTCTCCAGGGATCTTCCCCACCCAGGGATCGAAACTGGGTCTCCCGCATTGTAGGCAGACACTTTTACCATCTGAGCCACCAGGGAAGCCAATGATCTAAGAAACTTATTAAAATTATAAGTTCCCCAGGCTCCACCTCAAATCTGCTGCATTAGTCCTTCCATAGCTAGACGACCAGTTATCTGTAATGTGACCACATTTCACAGGGGATCTGATGGGAAGTCAAGGTTGACACTCAAAAGGGTAGTTCCCCCCCCCCCAACTGGAGGATAATTGCTTTACAGTGTTGTATTGGTTTCTGCCGTACAACAGTGTAAATCAGCCGTATGTATAGTCTCTCCCTCTTGAGCCTCCTTCCCATCCCACCCCTCTAGGGTAGATGAAAGGAGTGAAATGTTCTTAAACTGCATGAAATAAATATTCAATATTCAGAACAAAGGTTTGAAGAGAAGATAGTCCTGCTCTTCTTTGTACAAATCATATCAGAGGTGTTTTATATTTGGAGTAGCTTCCCAGGTGCCACAGTGGTAAAGAATCTGCCTTCCAGTGAAAAAGGGTTCAATCCCTGGGTTGGGAAGACCCCCTGGAGTAGGAAATGGCAACCGCTCCAGTATTCTTGCCTAGAGGATCCCCTTGACACAGTTTGGCAGGCTCCAGTCCATGGGGTCACAAAGAGTCAGACACAACTGAGCGATGATCACTTTCACTTAGGAAAAAATGTGCCAGGGATCAGGGACTGTGTCCAGTTGACTTAAGACAAAGCCAGAGACAGTCCAAGCACCTGGCTGTTGGGGAAGCCTGATGAGGGTGATTCTCTCATTCACCTTGCACCAACTGACCAACCAACATGCTAACAAGCAAACAGCTTATCCCAGCTGGATCTCTGTGTTCTTAGCAGCAGACAGTCGACACGGCTTCTAAAAGATTCCCTGGTGTTTCACCATCAGTTCCCTCTGTGTCCGGGCTGTACCTCTTCCTCCACTGCCGAGTCGCTAGCTGCCTGAAACTCCCACCACCCTTCCACACACGAAGGCTGTTTTTTTTTCAGCAGGGCAGCTATTTTCTGACATTGGGCACTGAGCCATCATAATCAGATACAATTTCCCGACCACACAATTCCACTCCTTTTGCAGCCTCAGGTATAATTATGAAGGCTGGCCTAGCACCGTCTACTTACCTACACTGTACTTTCCAGGGAGGGATGGCCTCTCATTCTCTATTAAATTTTTTGAAAGTAAACCTGTAGGCACTACAAGGTTCAGGCACCAAGTAGGAATGGGAGTCGGAGTGTCCTTGCTTTGACAGGCATGTGCAACTTTTAATTATCTACTCGTCCAGGATTTACATTTTTTTCATATTGTTAAAAAAAAGCTGAGAATGGTGATGGCCTGATTTCTTGCACACATTGGGAATGGAATTGGTTTAGAATATTGTCTGCGCTTCAGGCACTGTCATTTTTCCCCTTATTGTTCCTTTGTAAAGTTTATTTTTCTCATTCCACGAGTAATACATTCAGAAAATATAGAAAATATAGGAATTCATAAAGATTTACAGTTGATGACTCCATAGCTCTTATTAATATTTGTATACTTTCTATCAAATCTCTTATTCATTCACACACACACAAACAAAATATTTAAGGTTATATTACAGCAGCTTTATATTTTGATTTTTTGGTTTCTATGATGAGAGTAACATTTATTCATGCCATTGAATACACTAAAAATGACTAATTGTTTTATAATATTTCATGTTATGGTCATGCCCTTATTTGTCTCTCCTCATTTTCCTATTGTTGGTTATTGAAATTATTCCCTATCCTTTGCTGATTCCTTATAAATCAACTTATCACCCAAGATAATTGATCAAGTTCATCCCATGTGTAGATGACTATTAATGACAGCACAGTGTGAGGATGGTGCACAGACTTTGGGATCAGAAAAACTTAGATTGAATCCCAGCTCCAACACTAGCTTGGAGAGTTTTCTCATCCGTAAAATGGGGCTCATGCTAACTGCCTGGCTTCTTTTCCTAGTTTTTCTCCCTCCTTTCTCTAGTGCATACCACCCATGTTAGTTACTCTTTATCTCTCACGCTCTTGCTCACACTGCTTCTCCAGCCTTGCAACTGCACACACATGCCTTTCATTTTTAAACTTGATTAATGGTAAGGTCACATCTGAAGAATTCTATACAACGTCTCCCTGCACTTGTTCTGCTTCTCCAGCTCTGATGTGGGTTCGTACCTTTCCCGGAACCTGCTCTTCACATTTCCACCTCCCTTTTTGTCCAGGCCTTCCTCATGTTTGAGAAGTCATCTCCAGCTTAACTCCTGTGGAGGGTTTCCCAGCCCTAAACCCTGATGATTCCATAGCCTGAAACCATATTACTCTAAGTGACAGAGAAGCTCTATCTCAAACTTTCTGAATTTGAATACTTGTGACTTTTTTCCTCATTACTTTTGCCAAAATTTCATTCACATTCATTCTTTCCCTTTTCCTCATTTATGCCTTTAGCTATTTTTTCCAGCTATACATGGTCAGATGATAGGAGTTCCCTTAAATGGCAGTCTATTCCAAATCTGATGTGTCTACAATATCTACTGAGGGAGTATGAATGAATCTGTGAGACTTGATCCATAATATTAAATGACCAACCAACCAACCAACCAAATAGCCTTATAGTACATGGCCACAAAGGGTAGTTGGTAAAATAAACCCCGAGTTCAATTCTCAGCGCAGTCTCTTATGAACTATATGGCCTTCACTGAACCTCTAAGCCATATAATACTCATTTGTTTATATGGAAACAATATCTGCTAATTCATAGAATTGTGCTGATCAAATAAAATGACATCTGATTATTAAAAATATTCTCAGCTCTCTGCTATTTTTATCTAAGAATCACATAAAAGGGTTCTATTGAATCTTGAATATACATCAGCTGTTGTAGTTATTTGATATTCACACCAAAGTAACTAATCACTACAATTACTATTAATAATTAAAGAGAGACTGGGAATCATGGCATTTATCTCCAAATTCAGGCACTGGGCACAGTTTCTGGCACATGTTCTGTTCCCAGAAAACAATGTTGAGTTGAATTTATGGTGGAATAAATTTTAGAGGCTTTTACATTTCATTTTTAAGCATCCAATCCATCCTACACACGTTAGCATTTTTGTATGACAGTGAAAATATTGGAGATAAAAATGATTTGGTTATGGGCCTATGAAAGTGATGTGAAAGATCCAAGAGCCTAGATCAGATTTCAACTTTTCAAAGGAGGAGAAACTATGGACCAAAAACATTCCATGAAATGCTAGCACATAGAGTTTGAGAAGCACAGGGTGGGATTAGAAGCCAAACCTCAGGCTTTGTCTCACTACCTCATACAGGGTTTCTTCATACCTTATAGTGTGCCTCACTTACTCTCATCATTGGAACTTTCTGGATCATTTAAATTTCTATTTATGCATCAGGCTTCCCTGGTGGCTCAGATGGTAAAGCATCTGCCTACAATTCGGGAGACCCAGGTTTGATCCCTGGGTCGGGAAGATCCTCTGGAGAAGGCAATGGCACCCCACTCCAGTACTCTTGCCTTGAAAAATCCCATGGACGGAGGAGCCTGGTAGGCTACACTCTATGGGGTCGCAGAGTCGGACACAACTGGGCGACTTCACTTTCACTTTATGCATCTACCTGCATGCTCAGTCCTGCCCGACTTTTTTGTGATCCCATGGACTGTAGCCCACCAGGCTCCTCTGTTCATGGGATTTTCCAAGCAAGAATACTAGAGTGGGTTGCCGTTTCCTACTCAAGGGAATCTTCCCTCCTATTCCAGGGGCTCTTTCTTGCCCAGGGATTGAAACTGAGTCTCCTGAATGTCCTGTGTTGGTAGATGGATTCTTTACCACTTGGAAATAAATTTAAATTTATATTAGGCATTGATAACCTTTCCAAAGTAATTTCATTGTTGTTATTAATTTTTTCTATTCCCCTCTATCCTCCTATTGAACCCTGCTGCTACTGCTACTGCTGCTAAGTAGATTCAGTTGTGTCCGACTCTGTGCGACCCCATAGATGGCAGCTCACCAGGCTCCCCCATCCCTGGGATTATCCAGGCAAGAACACTGGAGTGGGTTGCCATTTCCTTCTCCGCTATTGAACCCTACACTACTGCAATTCTGAAAGCCTGGTCTTTTTTAAAAAATTAACTTTTTCATATAAGCAAATCATAGTGAATTTTTATGTTATATGTCAAACTTCCTTTTGAATCTGTCTGAAGCCTCTAAGGAATAAATCCCAGGGCAGGAGATCTTGTATCATGCATCTAATTAACCTTTGATTATCTTCCTGACTGCCTCACAGTTCAATACTTGCTTGATTTTTTATTATCCATCTAATTAGTAGGGTTTAAGTGGCTTTTTATGTCAGATTTTATTATATCAGTTTGCTTACACAATTTCAGGATACTGGGGAGTTCCAATATGTTTGTAATCCTTAAGTGCTATGTATCTACTTGCTATTTGTTTGATTTTTCTTTCTATAAAAAGTGCTTTGACCAATTTTTCCCACTAGAGTGTATAAGTAGTCTATGAAATGCCAAATGATGGCAAAAACCTTTCTATTAATTGTGCATAAATTATCAACAGGGCTAGTCAAGTCTAATCAATCATGTCTCTGTCTAATAAGCCTGCAGTGACAGACCTGATATTCTGAAACAAAGGGGGTAGTGAAAAAACCCTCAAAATACTTCAATTTAGGGCAAACTAATGAATATGTACATATTTATGAATTACGTTCTATAGCCATGGGAATGTAATTTGTTACTGAAATCTATGGATTATAATTGTGTCTGTCAATGAATGGGTAGGATTTAACATAACCAGTTAGATGTGCAAATCTTATCCCCTATCACTGATCTTTTATTATTATTATTATTTTTACATGCCAGTTTTATTTCCAAATGAACAGTAAACTTGCTTTCAGTCATATAATTTGCATGTTCATATGTTAGTGTTCTTAGTCAATGAACTTTGTAATTACTGAAAATTAATATGAATACAATTTAAGTTTGTCCTTATAAAACAGTGTGGTTTTCTCTAACATTAACTGTGACTTTAGTTTCCCTTGTGGTCTCAGGTGGCTGAGCAGTGAAGAATCTGCCTGCCAATGCAGGAAACACAGATTCAATCCCTGGGTTTGGAAGATCTCTTGGAGAAGGAGATGACAACCTACTCCAGTATTCTTGCCTGTGAAATCCCATGGACAGATGAGCCTGGCAGGCTACAGTCCATGGAGTTGAAAAAGAGTTGGACATGACCTAGTGACCAAACAACAACAACAATAGTTTCCCTTAGCTTTCCCAAGATCTTATGTTCTTTGTCTCTTTCCCCTTGAATTTAAAATAGAGTGACCAGTTTGACTTATTTCTAGTGCTCTCTCTCTCTTTATATATATATGTGTGTGTGTGTGTATAGATAGATCCTTCTGAGATATAAAAGATCTACTGATTAGCACAGACCTCAATTTATCAATAATAGTCAAAATGTTCAGTGGCAATTGCCTTATATATGGAGACAACCATATGGTACAGAATGAGAGCCATGGAGGCATGCTGTCTGATGCACAGCAAAGGAATCAAAAGTATTGGGTTTCATTCTCTACTCTATCTTTGATTTACTGTTTAGCCTTGGGCTCATCATTCTTCTAAAACCTCTCAGTGTCTTATTCTTTCCATCGAGGTACAAAGATAACTGTACTTGTAAGCTGAGGAAAAGGAAAGTATGCTATTCGTTTCTTTGGATGGAAATTATTTACAAAATTCAAAGGATTACTCTGAAATGTAACCCATCCCACATTTATTGGGCATCTTCCATGTTCTAAAGGGCTTCCCTGATAGCTCAGTTGATAAAGAATCCACCTGCAATTCAGGAGACCCCGGTTCAATTCCTGGGTAGGGAAGATCTACTGGAGAAGGGATAGGCTACCCACTAGAGTATTCTTGGGCTTCCCTTGTGGCTTAGCTGGTAAAGAATTTGCCTGCAGTATGGGAGATCTGGGTATGATCCCTGGGTTGGGAAGATCCCCTGGAGAAGGGAAAGGCTACCCACTCCAATATTCTGGCCTGGAGAATTCCATGGACTGTATAGTCCATGGGGTCGCAAAGACTCAGACATGACTGAGAGGCTTTCACTTTTTCCATGTTCTAAAGATTGTGCTGAGCATCAGGGATACAAAAATAAGTTGGACGTTCCATTGCTGCTCATTAGGTGACAGGAGGTGAAAGAGAGATCTGGATTCAAATTTGTTTGAAAGATTGTCTGGAATCTCATCTTAAATCCAAATGAATTACACTAGAAGGGTAATTGTATGTCTACAAATGGGATTTCCCTGGTGAATCAGTGGTAAAGAATCCAGCTGCCAATGCAGGAGGCATGGATTCGATCCTCAGATTGGGAAGATCCCCTAGGGAAGAAAACAGCAACCCAGTCTAGTATTCTTGCCTGGGAAATCCCATGGGCAGAGGAACCTGGTAGGCTGCTGTCCGTGGGTTCACAAAAGAGTCAGACATGACTTTGTGACTGAAAAAAGACATGACTTTGTGACAAAAAAGTAACAATGATGTCTACTGATACATTGAAGAAAGACAGTGAATAAATAATAATATGTTTATTTTGATAGATGGGATTATTGTTTGCAACTTATTACATTCTATTGTGGAAGAATCACACACTAATTGCCCCTTCCATGTGACTTTGTAGTGTCTCCCGTTGAAGTCAGGAGAGTGTGCATGCCTTTTCCATTGGCTGTGGAATATGGACAGAAGAGTCATTGTGCCAGTTCTAGACTGAAGCTTGAAGGGTCATGGGAAAGTTACTGCCAGGTTGTTTGGATTTTTTACTCTGCTAGGAAAAGACCTTGTTCCCAAGTACCTGTTTCTCTTTAGTCTATGCCAACAACAAAGTAATGTGGACCAGACTTAACTCCATCAAAACTTGGATTCCAGTACCACCAGCTGATTCCAGTCTAGACCAGCCTAACTTCACATACACCTATGAACAGAAAATAAATGTTGATGTATGCCTTGGAGATTTGGGGTTCATTTGTTACAAAGCATTATCATGATTAAGCAAAGAACTGGCTAATAAAACACAGTTTTTGTAAGCTTGAATTAAATTATTGATTGAGGAAGTAATCATCAATGAATGATAAGGCTATTAAATGAAAAATGGATGGGAAACAGTGTTTGCATGGTATCAGATTATGGGTCCACAGATTTCTTGCTGAGGACAAGAGAACAAACAACTTCAGTGAAGAGATCAAGTTTCCACTACTTTAAGGCAATTTGTCACAAATTATGGGATAACTAGACACCATAATGCATCATATTAGGTGACACATAAACTCTTCAGCATGGCCTAAGTGTTTTTGCCAAAGTTATTAACTTGAATCTAGTAAATCACTATATGCAACTTTCCTTTATCAGGAAATACACAGTATGGAGGTAGAAGTTGAACAACAGCACAGGAAAAATTCAGCACATTACTTTCTACAGGACAAATGACTAGTCTGTCCAACAAACCAATGTTTCAAAAAGAAGAAGTGGGAAAGCAGCAGAAAAAAAACAAACGCAGTGTGTGGTTCTAGTGTGTATCCTGGTTTGAAAAACTGAGTTATGAAAAATACTCCAAGACAATTGAGAAAATTTAAATACAGCCTGGCTACTACAGCTTACTCAGAAGTTAGTATTAATATTGCTTAGTTTAATAATAGTATTGTAGTTAGAAAAAGTCTCAACTTTCCAAGATATATACTGAATTATTTAAGGGTTTATAGCTTATATGTGATTAATTGACTTGAAATTACTTCAAAATAGGTGTTACAATTTACATTTACAAAATTTAAATGCCTATTAAATTTGAGGGAAAAAGATAAAGATGTCTATTCTTTATCTAAAAATGATCTATTCCTTTAAAATTTCCATATATTTGAGATTTTTTAAATGGTTAGTGCTATTTTGTGTGCAATTTTTTTTTATTGAAGGATAATTGCTTTACAGAATTTTGTTGTTTTCTGTCAAACCTCAACATGAATCAGCCATAGGTATATATATATACATCCCCTCCCTTCTGAACCTCCCTCACATCTAAAATGACAATGCACTTAAGATCCAGTGTAAAAGCATTTAGGATATCATTTTCTATGCAGTCTGGTTCTAAATTTAGTGTTTTTAGTGTTCTCTAATATATTTTATCTGCTTACTGCCTATATCCAAAATAGGTCAGTAAGCTACATGAAGATCAGTATCACATTTCACACTTGTTTTCACTTAGTCAAAGCACTATGAGGCTATTTGCATAAATACATGTTAGCCATTTCATTAAAGATGATACAAAGAACTTTCTTTTCATTATTGCCTATTACATTAGTGACTGTGAATTGCCCTCCTTTGTCCTTATCAGTGGAAGTGTAGTCTATGGTTGCATAGCTTCCTGCCCTAGGATTTAGTTGATTAAATCAGTGTAAACAGTGAACTGCCAATGAAGCCAGTTAACTAGACTGTTAGAGCTAGTTAGAAAACTGCAGCTCTTTGATGTTGCTCTAAGTGTCAGGTGATACAGAGAGCATGGGAACAGATGATATATTTAAACATCAAATGGGGCTGCTCAGTTTCTTCCCCAAGGTCTCTATCATGAGTCATGTATGTTTTGAAAGGAGAAATATGACATCAATATTTCTGTAATAAAAGTCTCCATCACATTAATATCAATTGATTAGTTGTTCCACTTTTAAAAATCCTCTAAATTATCCTATACTTGCCATGTAATTGGCAAGATACTGGAATTGATTGACGGGTATTGTATATGCTTCAAGCATCATTTTTTAAAGGAAATACATTATAATTTAAATACAATGATACTATAAATATTCAACCATCAATGTCAAGTATGCAGGTTTCTCTCAGTACTTATAGCAACACAGAGCTTACAAAAGGGAGATTTTTCTTGAAAAAGATGAAAAGTGGTGGTTATATTTTCTTTCAAAATATTAGTAATGAAAATGATGGTGCAATCCTTCATTTTGAGCCAGCCATGTCCCAGGGAACACATGAGATTTTCTAGGCATATTAATTATAATTTTCTCATTAAAACCCTTCCAGATCAATAAACCATTTCCCTTTTCTTTTCTATAGATGAGAAAACTAAAGTTGAATAGAAAATGATTTCTGAAAGGTCATCAGATACATAATATAAAGCTTAGTCAGACAGAACCTGACTTCAGGTTTCCTTGAATCTAAACAAGTATGTTTCCAAGATAGTTTTTTTTTAAAGGATTTTTAAAAAAATAATGGAAAGGGAAGATTTTTACTTTTGGTATGTTTGCAATATTATTGTGTTAGCTAACAATAGTTCTGATGGCAATTAAAGCACAGCAAAAAACAAAAAATTAAGTTATATAGACTGAAACTTCACTTGAAAGACTAAATTTTGTACTGTTTCTGCTGCATTAGGTATATTTAGCTCCAGAGAAATATAATTAGTATAAAATAAAGTGGATTATTGAATACATTCCCTGATAATTCAAGCCAAAAGTAGTACTCTGTATACATGAGATAAAGAGAGTGGGATTATTTTTTCAACTGTCTGCATAAAAGTCACAGTTTCTACATCATTTTTAAAGTATAGATTCAAGCTTGGAAGCTCAGACTTGGGCAATATCAGGAATCACTGATACTGATTAGGAAGAATATAACAAGGAAGCAATGGATCTGAAAAATGGAGGGAAAAGAGTGTTGTGGAATGTTGGCAGGCATTTATTGGTTATCAATATAATTGGCTGAATGGTTTAGATGTTGTAGATAGGAATGAGATAAGAATCTTATGGGAACTGTGAACAGTATGGATTGTGATAAATAACCTGAAAGATTTCAGAATATATGTTTATCCACACGTGGATAATGAGAGCAAATTTGAAGAAAACTAGAAGAAATTAAAATCTCTTGTTGCAGTTTAGAAACAGTTGAAAACATGCAAGTATAGTTAACAGTAAGCATGGTAATGTTTAATACAAGCTCAAATGTATTTTGAAGAATCAGGAAACAATGTGATTTTCAAATAGCTAAATAAAAATGCAAACACAACATCAGGTCTATGGCTGCCAGTTAAGACAATGCTCCAGTATGCTTGTCGGTATATGATTCTTTTAAACCCCATGCAAATACATTTTCTTCAGTTTCTAATTGCAGTCCTTCTGATGGGGCTCAGACTAAAGAATCTTAGGGTGGGGGATCATGCAGACAGCCATGTGGGGATGCCCCATCTACCAGAAGACCAACACCAGCCCCATGCCCCACTGGGCCAATCACATGGGGAGTCTAGTCCACCCTCCAGTGGGCCTGCAACCACTGAGTCAGGCACAGCCTTCCAGCCAAATGGTACAGGGGCCAGTGATGCTTACCAGCATGTCCACAGTAGTTAGCTCAGTCACAACACACGGGCATATACAGCCCACATTGGGGAACCCTAAATCACTTGGCTCTGGTCACAAGAGAGGTGTATGCTGCTGGGTACTACACGGCATTTCCTACATAAGGGTTCTTCACCAAGATCAGGAAACATAACTCACCTACCTAACACATAGAAATAAAACAGAAAATCAGGCCAAATGAGGTGACAGAAGAATATGTTCTAGGTGAAAGGACAAGACAATCTCTGAAAAAGAAGAAAGTGAAGTGGAGATAAGCAGTCTATCTGATAAAGAGTTCAAAGTAATGATCATAAAGATGTTAAATGAACTTGGGAAAAGAATTGGATAAACACAGTGACGATTTCAACACAGTTTGAAAATAAAAAAAGTAAAAACCAAATAGAGTTAGAGAATACAATAACCGAAATTTAAAAAAATAAGAAATTCACAGTAGATTAGATGATACAGAGATGAGTGAACTGGAAGACAGAATAACGGAAGTCACTCAAACTAAATAGAAAAAAGATAGAAAACAAAACAGGATAGTTTAAGATCCCTCTGGGATAACATCAGGTATACTAACATTCACTTTACAAAGGTACAAGGAGAAGAGAGAGTGAAAAGGGCCAATAAATTATTTGAAGGAATAATAACTGGAAACTTTTGATACCCGAGAAAGGAAACAGACATCCAGGCCCAGGAATCACAGAGTTCTAAATGAGATTGGCTCAAAGAGGTGTGCACTAAGACACGTTACAATTGAAATGGCAAAAATTATTGATAAAAAGAGAATCTTAAAGGCAGCAGAGGAAAAGCAACTAGTCACGTGCAAGCAGATTCCCATAAGGCTGTCAGCTGACTTTTGAGCAGAAACATTTTAGACAAGTAGGCAGTGGTGTGATATATTTAAAGTGATGAAAGGTAAAAAGAAATATTACAACAAGAATACGCTACCCAGCAGGATTATCATTCAGACTTGAAAAAGAGGTAAGTAGTTTTAAAGACTAGCAAAAGCTAACATAGTTCAGTATCACTAAACTGGCTTTATAAGAAATATTAAAGGAACATCTCTAAGTAGAAAAGACCCAACTATAAATATATATGAAGCTAATATAGGCGCACCTAATACATAAAACAAATATTTAAAAACATAAAGGGAGAAATTGACAGAAATATAAAAATAGTAGGATACTTTAACACCCCATTTACATTAATGGACCGATCAACCAGACAGAAAATCAATAAGGCAACACTGGCTGTAAATAACACATTAGATAAATTGGAATTTTATATACATATTATATATATGTGTGTGTGTGTGTTCTATGTTTGGTCACTCAGTCATGTCTGACTTTCTGTAGCCCCATGGACTGCAGCCTGACAGGCTCCTCTGTTCATGGAATTTTCCAGGCAAGAATACTAGGGTGTGTTGCCACTTCCTACTCCAGGGGATCTTCCCGACCCAGGGATCAAATCTATGTCTCTTGCATTTCCTGCACTGGCAGGCAGATTCTTTACCACTAGCACCAGCTGGGAAGCCATGTATATATGTATACATCTATATATACACACACATATAAATGTAAAACATTATATATGTATATAACATTTCATCCAAAATAACAGAATTCACATTCCTTTCAAGTGCACGTGGAACATTCTCCAGAATACATCACATGCTTTACCATATAGCAAATCCTAGTAAATTTAAGAAGACTGAAATCATATCAAGCATTTATTTTTCTATCCACAGCAGTTTGAAACTAGAAATCAACTACAAGACAAAAACTTCAAAAAACACGAACACAGGGAGTCTAAATACCATGCTACTGTGCATAACCAATGGGTCATATAAAAGAATAAAAATAGAGAATACCTTGAGACAAGTGAAAATGGAAGCACAACTATCTGAAAATCTATGGGACACTGCAAAATTTGTTTTAAGAGGGAAGTTTATAACCGTGCAAGCATATCTCAGAAAATAAGAAACATCTCAAACAATTAACCTGACAAGGAAGCAGAAAAAAGAACAAATAAAACCCAAAATTAGTAGAAGGGAAAAGAAATATAGATCAGAGTGAAAATAAATAGAGACTAAAATTGCAATTAAAAATATCAAGAAACTAAGAGCTGGTTCTTTGAAATATAAATAAAATTAATGAATCCTTAACTGCACTCATCAAAAAAAGGAAGAAAGAAAAGAGAGACATAGAGAGGGCCCAAATAAATAAAACTGAAATGAAAGAGAAGTTATAACTGACACCATAGAAATACAAAGGGTCATAGGTCTATTTACCAATTATTTTAAAATGTCCTATTTTCTAAGTTCAAGTTGGGACTCCTTCTATAATATTTTATATAATTGTATATTTTATATATATGTATACACACACACATACACACACACATGCAATGTTATACAGTAAATTCTTGTTGTTTTTCTATTTTATATATAGTAGTATGTATCTATTAATCCAAAACTCCTAGATTTATTTCCCTCCCCTTTCTCCTTTGGTAACCAAAAGTTTGTTTTCTATGACTGTGAGTCTTGTTTCTACAATATCATATTAAGTTTAGATGTCAATGCACTTATTTTTCTTCTAGACTGTGACATTTCTGTGGCAGAAATTATGTTTTGATAATTTTTCTTCCTTAGTTCTCAGCCGATACTTAAGAAAGTATGTTATATAAATGGAGAAGTCATCAACAGCTATTTATATGAAAAATCTTGAAAGTAAAGATAAAAGATATAACCTCTGCCTTCAAAGATTTTTCAGCGCAGTGGAAGAAAAGCAGCACTTATTCCCAGAAAGGCAAAATAATTGGTTGTGTGCCAAAGAGCAGGACTTTCCTCAAGGTGAGGAAGGAGGCCCTCACCTTGAGGGACAATTTGAGAATCAGTTGGAGTAAGAAATAAGGAAGAAACTCGAGGCAAGGAATATAAAGGAACACAATGGACTTCAGGATGTCATTTTCAGGGAATAACAGTGAGTGACTAGTTTGTCTAAAATGAAACCTCTGAATTAGCATGTAGGAAGATGAGAGTTGAGGTTGCTCTTAGGATGATGCTACAGGCTGTTAATTATGGTCTTATTTAAAATTTTCATTTTCCTCTTCAGAACATTAATTTAACTGATCATCATGGGGTGACGCTATGAGTTTAAACAGTGGAATCTAGTTTTTAATTAGAGGTAAAAATAAACTATTATAGAGTATTTAAAAAGATATGCCAGCCACCACCAAAATCACCTGAAAAAATCCCTTTCTAAATGATAGAGCAAACCCATTTTTTTCTACAGTATCAATTTAGTTCTATGTGTTTTAATGAGCGTATTGAGGTTTCAAAGGAAAGCACTAGGCTAATTAATAAGCAACCTGAAAATTTTAGATTTTGTCCCTGCCCCTCTCATCTACAGCAAAAACCTCTTGTATCTATTCTTACAATGGACTCTTCATCACATCTAAACAATGACTTGGTACCTTGGTGGCTTCTGCATGACCTCTTTATTCTCCTGTCTCTATATATCAATGTATATTTTAGAAGCTTTGGACTTGACAATAACTACATGATGTTCCCCAAATTTAGTGGAATTGGTAAAATGAAAACATAATATCTCTACCAAGAGAGTATCAGTGACTGAATTTTATTTTCAGTTTTAAGTCATTATTAAGGTCCCACATAAAGTCAAGCCAAAATGTGGAAACAGAGAAAAAACCCTGTGGGGTTCCAAGAAAAGAGAGATGAACCTGGTCACAACTGTCATCTGATTTGTTCTCCAATAAGAATGAAGCCAATGGAAATATGATTTAAAATGAAATAAGAATCAGCGCAGGATTCACCCAGTTGGATATCAGGCAAATGTTTATTGTATGTAGTGTTCCCAAAGGTAAGGCAATGCCTAATAATTAGGCATTAACTTCTCTAAATCAGACCTAACCCCCCTTTATGTTTTTTACATTTCCAAATAACATAGTAGTAAATCTTATCTTTGCTGTTCTTTATTGTTTTCTCAACTATGTGGGAAGAAGTCTTTTGCCTGCACCGTCTTAGTCAAGTCTCATATTTCCATACAGGTCCTTCTGTAGTAATTTGCCTGAGTTCACACAGATTCTAAATGCTAGATATGGGGCTCAAATCTAGATCTGTTTCCAAAATCTTACCTCATAGTGTTTATTTTGCCTACTAGTAAGTCATTAACTTAAGTATTTACAATTCTAATGTTTTTCCTGAAGGAACTAATCCTACTGCATAGGACAAAATCCACTGGGATCAGAAGGGGTTTTCAAAGGGCATTTGAACCATCCTTAAAGTTTCAGCAGAATGACGCTGAACACCTCTCCCTGTGCGTCTTAAACTTTCCTCTACTCTTTAAGTAAATAAGTAAATCCATAAAGCCTCTTTCATTTTATAGACACTGCTTTCCCCAGTTTATCATTTCAACATTTATTACCTCTTCTGCTTGTGCGTGCTTCCATAGGTATCACCCAGTGTACTCAAAATGTGATTTGACCCCACAGTCAGTCCAAAGATGCAGGGCATCTCTTACTCTGTGAAGAGTGAGTAACTAGTCCCAAGCTGACTGCTGGGGCAGGGTACCAAGAAATGACCTAAGCTCATAAAGAGCTTGAAAATTAGTTGATAAGACAAGGCATTTGCATATCTAACATACAGAGGTGGTATTGCTCGTGTGCCATTAAGTGCTAAATTGTATAACGGATTCTAGTTTACCCAAGATTGCAGAGGGTACAGATGAAAAGACAGGGATAGTGGAAGATGCTTTCCAGGATGGACATATTCTTGGTCTTGAAGAAAGCTAGCTTTTGTTGTGCTTCTACTATTTGGCAAGCAATATGGTATGTGGCAAGTAATCTACTTATTCTTACTCATTTGAGCTTCATAAAATAGGCTTTATTTTCACATTTTACAGAGAAGCAAACTGAAATTCAAAAGAATTTGACTGGCTAAAACCATACTAAGGTTTTGAATTGGACATTGTTCCCGAGTAATCTGAATCGATACTGCTTTTCTCACTACTGTATAGTTGTCTGAATGATTGCTATATCTTATATTTGTTACCCCCAATACATTACCTTTTTGGTAATAGCTCTTTTGTATTTCTTTGGGAGAGACAACCTCACACTCTCAATACGTGTCCTTCAGGTGGTGCTGGCCTCTTTTCATCAATAATAAGGTTGAGCATATGACCCAAGTATGGACAATCAAAAAAATCAGTTTCCCAGGCTCACAGACTTAGAGAATGAACTTATGGTTCCCAGGGGGGAAAGCTGGGGGAAAGAGATAGGGATGGATATGTACACACAGTTCTATTTAAAGTGGATAACCAGCAAGGACCTACTGAATAGCACATGGAATATGGCTCAATGTTATATGGCAGCCTGCATGGGAAGAGAATTTGGGCGAGAATTGGAACATGTATAATGTATGGTTGAATCTCTTCACTGTTCACCTGAAACTGTCGCAACATTGTGTCTTAATTGGCTATACCCCACACTGGAGAAGGACATGGCAACCCAGTCTAGTATTCTTGCCCGGAAAATCGCATGGACAGAGGAGCCTGGTGGGCTACATATAGAACATGGGGTTGCAAAGCATCGGACATGACTTATTGACTAAAGAACAACTCCAATACAAAATGAGAAGTTTTAAAAAAAGAAAAAAAAAAAAAATCAGTTTCCCCAGCCACATTAACTGGTTCTGGTGACATTAAGTAAGTGAAGTCGCTAGGTCGTGTCCGACTCTTTGCGACCGCATAGACTGTAGCCCACCAGGCTCCTCCATCCATGGACTTTTCTAGGCAAGAGTACTGGAGTGGGTTGCCATTTCCTTCAGGGGATCTGACCGACCAGGGGATCGAACCCGGGTCTTCCGCATTGCGGGCAGACAATTTACCGTCTGAGCCACCAGGGAATCCCTTCTGGTGATATTGCTGCTACTGCTACTGCTGCTAAGTCGCCTCAGTCATGTCCGACTCTGTGCGACCCCATAGACGGCAGCCCACCAGGCTCCGCCGTCCCTGGGATTCTCCAGGCAAGAACACTGGAGTGGGTTGCCATTGCCTTCTCCAATGCATGAAAGTGAAACGTGAAAGTGAAGTCGCTCAGTCGTGTCCGACTCTTAGCGACCCCATGGACTGCATCCTTCCAGGCTCCTGCATCCATGGGATTTTCCAGGCGAGAGTACTGGAGTGGGATGCCATTGCCTTCTCCATCTGGTGATATTAGGTACATGTATTGGGATACAAAGGGATACTTTCTCTTAGGGACTGAAGCTCTAAAGATAGGTCATAGATTTCAGTTGCCATCTTGTTACTAAATGTGAGAGGGTATTTGAGAAGTACGCCATTAGAAAAGAAAGCAACAAAAAAGATTTGGGCCTCAGAATTTGCTTGCCTGGGCAAGTGTGGATTAGTTTTTTATTTTTGTTTCAACCAATTGAGTTTGAAGTTTTGTTATATAAAATCAAATGAACCCAGACATAAATGGAAGGTATTACAACAGTGGTTGACAATTTTGAGGTGGCAAGATGAAATAAGTTTAGAACAGGGAAAGTGGCATGTTTTAAATAAAGGCATTCAGAATACAGCATAAGGCTGAAACGAGTTGAAGGTGTTGCATAGGAGACATACATCAAGACCCCTTTCATGAGCTTCTCTGCCTCTCACAGCAAACAGTTTGACTGACTTAGGCTGATAGCGTACTGACATTTAAGACAACACAGTAAAAATGTACTGAATGTTAAGATGCACTCTAGAAATAATACCATCTGTGATAAGAAAAGGAAGATGAAACTGTAGTCACACTATCACAAATGGAAAATCTCTTGAGAAATATACTTAAAGAGACATGCAATGTTTTATGTATATTAAAACATTTTCCAAATGATACCATTGCCAGGAGCACCATTGTTCATTTTAAAAGACACATGTGTTCTAAAAATAAAACAGATGATTTAGAAAACACTGTTCAACTGTATTTTGAGGTTGACCGAGATACACTCTCAGTCCTTGCAATTTGAGGTGTTTTATAAAACTGATTTTCAATTGAGATTTTGAGATACCAGGGCTGGTCAAGATCTTTCATGGCCATATTTCACCAAAAAGTAGTGGCAATTAAAATAAATAAATAAATAAATCTTTTGTAAAACCCCTCACAACAGCAAAAATAGCCAGGCAAATAGTTTGAATAAAGAACTCCATTGCACAGATAATTACTTTTGTTTTCTTCCGAGAAAAGTCAACCACAGTTTCAATCTATCCCAACACATGATCTAAATTAGAAGAGTTTATTCCATCCAATTTTTTTCCTGCTTTATCTAAAAATTACTGTTGAAAAATGGCTTTGCTTTAAATAAATTATTAAAATCTCCAAACCAATCCAAGTCAACAAATATTTACCGAACAATTTCTATGTGCCTTGCACTATTTGGTATTTTTAATACAAAGGAAAACAAAACAAAACAAAACTGATTCAATCCAAGGAAAAGCCTTAGTTTCTTCATCTGCCAAATGGGGATGGTAGTAGTATTTACTTCACAGGATTGTTGGGATAAGTAAATTAATTTAGTATAGATAAAACACTTGGAACAGTGATAAATAAATATTTTGTAAATAGTAGCAGTTATATTCTGTGAATGTATATTCTATGACTATGTCAGTTTGTTATGGGCATGCTGAAAAGGAAGTGAGTATCTCTATCATGGGACTAGGGAAGTCTTCACCAAGAAGGGCTACTTTTAGATAGATCATTAATAGAAGTTCACTAAATGGAAAAGTGTAGGTAGGATTTCTAGGGAAATACTGATGGGCCAAAATTCTCAAGCCTTAGAAGAGCTTGGTAAGTTTTAGGAATGATGAGTAGGCCATATTAGGTCTGAAGGGTGCTTAAATTTCATTCACTGGAGAAAGGGGGATGATTGAAGTTATTTTTTACAGGCTAGTGGCATCATATGGCTTAGTTTCAGAATTGCACGTGAATTATCAGGTAAATATTAGCTATAAGAGTAGCATGATATGGAGTCACAATTGTCTGCTGAAGGGCTGATGCTAGCTGAAACTCTGATACTTTGGCCACTTGATATGAAGAACTGACTCATTGGAAAAGACCCTCATGCTGGGAAAGATTGAAGGCAAGAGGAGAAGGGGATGACAGAGGATGAGATGATTGAAAGGAATCACCGACTTGATGGACATTAGTTTGAGCAAGCTCCAGGAGTTGGTGATGGACAGTGAAGCCTGGCGTGCTGCAGTCTATGGGATTGCAAAGAGTCAGACGCAACTGAGCAACTGAACTGAACTGATGCCATTAAATGATTTCTCCTTTTGAAAATGTGACAGGTAATTTTTATCTCAGAGAATTAATTTAAAAAGACATAGACTCCTATGTATATTAAGTATTATGTGGTGCTTTCCTATACACATTGTGACAAGTAAATAAGATACATACATTATAAAAACATTATACAAATATTTACAAATACTTTTATGGAAACATGTATAATATCATATATGAAACGAGTCACCAGTCCAGGTTTGATACATGATACTGGATGCTTGGGGCTGGTGCACTGGGATGACCCAGAGGGATGGTACGGGGAGGGAGGAGGGAGAAGGGTTCAGGATGGGGAACACGTGTATACTTGTGGTGGATTCATGTTGATATATGGCAAAACCAATACAATATTGTAAAGTTAAAAAATAAAAAAAATTTAAAAAAGACAGTGTGTCTTAGTGAATGCTACCTTTAAAAAAAAAGTTGTTAGCCTAATTAAAAATAAAAAATATGAGACTTTGTTGAACTCTTTAACAAGAAGAAATTTTGAGCATAACCAAAATAGAGTAGTATAAAAATAGTATAATGAACTTTCGTCATTTTTCTTCATTGTTAACTCATGCCCATTTTATTTCATCTATACTCCCACTAACTTCCCTTGCTCCCTGGATTAGTTTGAAGCAAATTTCAAAGAAATGGAATTTCATTTGTAAATAATTAAACATGCATCTCTAAGAGTTAAGAACTCCTTGAGGGGTGGGGGAAGGAAACATATCCCTGTACCTTCATTGTCTATAAAAGATAATTGATAGTAATTCTGTAATATTTTCAAGTATCCAATTTATGCTCACAATTATGTTCAGCTTGTTTTTATCAGGATTCAAATAAGGCATATGTTGTATTTTAAAATTTTTTCTCACATGCTTTTGATTTGATCATCTCTTTCTATTTCTATGCAGTTGTTATTTTGTTGTATGGTTGAAGATATCTGGTTGTATGTGTACTACAGTTTTCCACTTTATAGATTTTGCTTACTGATCTTTGAGGTGTCTCTAGCAGGATCTTCTGACTCCAGTATTTTCTGTCAATTGTTGTTTAGATCTAGCTGTTGTTTAGCTGCTAAGTCATGTCCGACTTGATGCAACCCCATGGACTGCAGCACACCAGACTTCCCTGTCTTTAACTGTTTCCTGGAGTTTGCTTAAACTCATGTCCATTGAGTCAGTGATGCCATCCAACCATCTCATCCTCTGTCATCCCCTCTCCTCCTGCCTTCAGTCTTTCCCAGCATCGGGGCCTTTTCCAATGAGTCAGCTCTTTGAATCTGGTGGTCAAAGTATTGGAGCTCTTCAGCTTCAGCATCAGTCCTTCCCATGAATAATCACAGTAGATTTCCTTTAGGATTGACTTGTTTGATTTCCTTAGATCTAGACGCTGCACCAGATTTAGACATGCCTTTCAGATAGATTGCTTCATAAGCAGTATATTATCGTGAGGTATGTTATGTTGTTTTGCCTCCTATTTTGTGATATCAGCTTTTGGTAACTATTATTTGCAACTTCCTTGAGACCCAGACAATAAAGAATCTAACTGCAGTACAGGAGACCTAGGTTCAATCCCTGGGTTGGGAAGATATCCTGGAGAAGAAATTGGCTACTCACTCCAATATTCTTGCATGGAGAATCCCATGAACAGAGGAGCCTGTCAGGCTGCAGTCCATGGGGGTGTCGCAAAGAGTTGCACATGACTGAGCAACTAATACTTTGACTTTTTCACTTTCATTTACAACTTGTAAAGTGGTAGTAGTTTATTTCTATTATTTCTTCTTTATTTAAGCTGAGATGATTTTATTAAAAGAAACCTCTCCTTATCAACTGTTTAGATACCCTGAGGATAATGGATAAATTAATGCCTGATACTTCTTATTTATCATATTTCAAAGTCATGAGTTGATACCTTAATAGTTTCCAAAGATAATAGCTGGATTTTTTAAAATATCATTATAAACTAATAGGTTGAGAAACATTTGATATGTTTCATACCACTGCACTTGCTAACAGCACTGAGGCTCAGGTTTTCCCACCTTTGGACGGTGAAAGTAAATTCAGGTTGGCACAGCAACACTTTTGAGGGCTTTCTTTCTGCTACTATATGCTGCTCCAGGCTCATCCTATGTCTTTCCTGCTTCAGATCTGGAACTTGCCAGTTCTCCAAGCAGCCCTTGTTCCTTTAGTAGAATTTCTCTAGTGACTAAGATTTAGGAATTAAGAATGCTTAAGGCTTTTAATGTTGGTCATTGTTTCTAGATCACTTCATTGACAGAACAAAAGAGATTTTTAAAATGCATATGAGTTTATATAGAATTCTGATTTACTCTCACTAATCCTTCATTTTCTTACTCCCATGTCAAAAATTCTGCTTCTCACCATGATTGTAGTTACTCATTTGCTTCAACACATACTATATATAAAATCCACACCAGAAAACTACCACCACCAATATGTTTACCCAAAAACAATTTATAATTGATTGTTTTCAAAGTTCATTTTGCCCTTAGGACATATCTCATTACAGATGTACAGCAAAAACACTGTGTTTTATGGTCATTTGGAGTAGTTCTTCTTTCTGTAGTCATGCCAGCAGTTGGATAAGCTATCAGGTTTATCAGTTTCCTTTTACTTTAAAAATGTGTGGATTTATTTTTAAATTTAAATTATATTTTATAATTAGGTAGACTATGAACATGGCTTCAAAAATCAAATCTACAAGCAAAATGTATTAAAAAAATGGGCTACTGAGACTAAGATATGTTGTTTGAGCAGCCTCTTTGCCAGAGGAATTGGAGTGGGGGGTGGTGTTGCTAGATGGATACTTGTTTGAAATTCTATTAATAGTTTTAGAAAAGACATAGGGTTCATCCACCTAGAACCATGTCTCATCTGGGAATCAAAGGAGTTGGCTGGCGAAGACTAGCAACAGGAAAACACTTATGAAAGAGCTGAGATTTCTGTTGCTTAAAAAAAAAAAGACACTAAGATTCAAGTAATATTTTGAAAGGTTTGGAAATTAAATAAAAAATGTCAGTCACAATCTCCTTCTACCTTTGTGGATATTTTATGTATCTGTTTTACAGACTTGACATTGAGAGATTGCCTATTACTTGCCATTTGGCCCTTTTATTTGACCTTCTATCATAAATATTTTCCAGATTGTAGCAAATTCTCCATATTATCATTGCAGTGGCTTCACACTATTCCATCAAGTGGATGGACCTTAATTTGATTAGCTGCTGCACCATTGTAGAACACTTAGGCAGACTCCAATTGTTTTGCTATTCTAATAATCTTGCAGTGAACATATGATGCTTTGTAAAAATAACCTAAGCATTGTCTTCAGCTGTCAGCAGTAACAAGTAATATTTTTGATCATCTGGGTGCTTAATATTTTAGCAGGTCTTGTTCACCAATTAGATGAAATATTTGCCAATTAGAATGTAAAGGAGAACAAACCATTAACTACTTATTTTTAACTAGCTGCCAAGAGAGCAGTTAGAATTCAGTAGTAACTGAAACACTGACCTGAAGTTGCCCTCTGTGACCATGTCAGTCTGTACTCAAGATAGGTTTTCTATGTGTTTCCCTGCTCTGTAAAAAATGTGATTCTCTAACTCTGTCCCCTGGCAGATCATATTTTGTGCTACTTCTCATGCCAGAGAAGTACAATTTAACTAATATTGCTGAATATCTAGGCTTCCATTAGAGTCAACATGCTTCTATAATATCAGCCACACCACTGAACCCCAAGGGACCTCTGTGTTCTTATGTAATAACTTTATAACAAACAAGAAAGTGAATAAAGGGGAATAAGCTAGGGGTGTTTGGGAGATGGAAGTAAGGGTACAGGCAGAAGAAAGTATGGGATAATATGGCTGATTGGGTAGAAGCCAGATACCTCCAAAGAACACTGGGGAGAAGGTTTGCAGTGTTGTAGGATCCTTGAGTGATAAAGCCCTTGGATCCCGCTAAGTGGTATCCAATATGTGATTTAAGTCAGATTTCAGCATTTGTGCAAACTTAGGACTGTTAGGGATCAGAACTAAGAATATCTTGGAAATGGCATTGGTGAAACACACACAGGGCTGTGATGGTGAATGCCTGTCAGAAGACGGGGCATGATGGGTTCAGAGAGTTAGTTCTGGGTAGTTTGAGGGTTATCTGGAATTTGGTGCTTTTCACATCCCTGGAAATGTTGCCATGGTGGATTGGAGCTTGGATTTTGCTCATCACTAGTGAAAGGAATTTTGAAGATTTAAATGAGTTAAGGCAGAGTATAGAGGACTTCCTTAGTGGCTCAGACGATAAAACGTCTGCCTACAATGTGGGAGACCTGGGTTCAATCCCTGGGTCAGGAAGATCTCCTGGAGAAGGAAATGGTAATGCACTCCAGTACCCTTTGCCTGGAAAATCCCATGAACAGAGGAGCCTGGTAGGCTACAGTCCAAGGGTTGCAAAGAGTCGGATGTGACTGAGCAACTTCACTCACTCAAGGCAGAGTATAAAGCTTATTGGTTATGTCTATCATTTAAAGTCAGAGAGGCACTTTTGAGGTTCCAGGGAGTTATAATACAAGTCTGTGACAGGTCACATCAGTTTTTTTTACTTTGGGCCTTTAACTATCATAGATTAAATAAACAACTATGATTTCAGATGTGCAAAAGCTGATTTTTTTTCTAAAATCCAAGACTGGATTTTAGATATTTTATGCTTCTCAGGCTTAATTCCTGTCAGATTAATTTCTTTATAAATTGGAAAAAGGTCTATATTTTGAACTAGATATTCATATGATGCAGGAGTCAGTTTTTCCCCAAAGAGAGTTCCTGCTGAGATTTTAAGTGGGTAGGCTCCTAGTCACATGAAGCATGAAACATCTAATTGTGTGCCATCATTTGATCAGAATATGATTTCATTTAAACTTTTACTAATTTCATTAAGACACAGAGAAAGAAAGGGCGATTTAACTAAAATAATTAACTAGAAATTTTCGTGTGAGATCTTTTGTCAGCCTTAATCATTGACCTGGTCTTTAACAATGTGTATCTTCTTACTGACAGCCCAACTCTTCAACTAAAATTCTCCTTCCTTGAGATCATCTGTGCACCTCCTCTTAAACCATCTGAACTGCAGGGAAAATCTTAGACGCAAAGAATAGCAATGATGTTATGATATGTTGAGAGATGAATAATGGGGTGTCCTTCACTAACTCTGGAAGCTCAGGTAACCATCTAATCCTTCTGTGGAGCCATCTCTTAATTCCTCCATGGGAAAGTTGGTGAAATGAAGAGCAGTGAAATTTTGTATTAGAGTATAGCTGATTAAACAGTGTTGCAATGGTTTCAGCTGCACAGCAGAGTGACTCAGCCATACATATACAAGTATCCATTCTCCCCCAAACTCCCATTCCATCCAAGCTGCTACATAGCATTGAGCAGAGTTCTTTGTGCTATACAGTAGGTGCTTCTTGGTTATCCATTTTAAATATAGCAGTGTGTCCATGTCAATCTCCAGATCCCTAACTATCCCATCCCTTGGGTCTTCTTATTTCCTTCTGTTTGTGGCAAATACCACTTTTCACTTTTTCCAAAACCCCTAAGAAGGAAAGCTAATTAAAAAAAAAATTAAGAGTTTACTTAGGATAGTGACTTACAATTCTTTGATAATGGCATACAAATGTATGGTAGGTCTTATCTCCTTCCATGAATTATTTTACATAACTCCTCAGGTGTTTTGGATTTGCAGCCAAATTTGAGAACAACTGGCTGGTGGAAAGAGATGTCACACAGTCATAAGCTCTGGCACTGGCAACACAAAAACTATGCCATCTGAGACCATAAAACCTCACTTCCCTGAATGCACATATCCTCATTTATAAGATAAAAGCTTTACAGTAAAAGGTTACTAATGTTTATTTTTTCTCCCTAACAAGTTCTGTTTCTCTTTCCTCTAAAATCAATCATCAGTCTGCCTCTGTGCTCTTGCTGAATTATGTAATACCCTATCAGTGGTTAACTGGGCCTGATGGATTATAGAAAAATGTTTAGATCATTCAAAATCCAAGTGATAACATATTTGAAAACATGCCTATTATATACTCTTAACAAAGGGTCTAATGAAAGGTTGGTTAAAGTTTTCAAGATACAAAGGACACTTATAAACCAGACACAAAATGGGCTTGAGTCATGAATGGAAAATTTATAAAGAAATGATAATGGATAATACCATTTGAAAAGAAGTTCAATCCTGTTAATAATAAAATAAACATAATTTATTTGGAAATAATAACAGCATACCATTGTGTGCTGGATCTGATTATACTGGCTAAAGTAGAAGAATGAAGATATTTAGTGGTAGTGAGACTGTGAGGCTTTTGCAGGAATGGTATCAATTATTACAGCCACCGTGAGGGAAAATTCAAGGACATGACATGAACTTAAATTCTTTTTTTTTTTTTAATTTTATTTTATTTTTAAACTTTACATAATTGTATTAGTTTTGCCAAACATCAAAATGAATCTGCCACAGGTATACATGTGTTCCCCATCCTGAACCCTCCTCCCTCCTCCCCCCCCCATACCATCCCTCTGGGTCATCCCAGTGCACCAGCCCCAAGCATCCAGTATCGTGCATCGAACCTGGACTGGCAACTCGTTTCTTACATGATATTTTGCATGTTTCAATGTCATTCTCCCAAATCTTCCCACCCTCTCCCTCTCCCACAGAGTCCATAAGACTGTTCTGTACATCAGTGTCTCTTTTGCTGTCTCGTACACCGGGTTATTGTTACCATCTTTCTAAATTCCATATATATGCGTTAGTGTACTGTATTTATGTTTTTCCTTCTGGCTTACTTCACTCTGTATAATAGGCTCCAGTTTCATCCACCTCATTAGAACTGATTCAAATGTATTCTTTTTAATGGCTGAGTAATACTCCATTGTGTATATGTACCACAGCTTTCTTATCCATTCATCTGAACTTAAATTCTTAAAAGTGTGCAAACCCACTGAGCCTACATTTCTAAGAAATGTTCAGTTCAGTCACTTAGTCATGTCTGACTCTTTGCAACCCCATGGACAGCAGCACACCAGGCTTCCCTGTCCATCACCAACTCCCAGAGCTTGCTCAAGCTTACGTCCATCGAGTGGTGCCATCCAACCATCTCATTTCATTGGTGATGACATCCAACCATCTCACCCTCTGTCATTCCCTTCTTTCCCAGCATCAGGGTCTTTTCCAATAAGTCGGTTCTTTGCGTGAGGTGGCCACCGTAATGGAGTTTCAGCTTTAGCATCAGTCCTCTCAATGAGTATTCAGGACTGATTTCCTTTAGGATGCACTGGTTTGATCTCCTTGCAGTCCAAGGGACTCTCAAGGTCTTTTCTAATACCACAGTCCAAAAGCATCAATTCTTCAGTGCTCAACTTTCTTTATGAGAGTCCAACTCTCACTAATTTCTAAGAATTAGAGTGAGAAAATAATCAGTCAATATTCAAATATGTTTATACAAGGACATTCATAGTAATATTGTTTTTAATATTCAGAATCTAAAAATAACACCAGTGGTCATCAATGAATAAATTTTAAAATATCCTTTCAAAAGACTTTGACCTTGAAAAAGAATGATGTAGGTATATATTTATCTATAAAAATAGATGTTTGATATACAGCATTGTTAAAATGCTATAAATGATTATATGTACATATGTGTATTACATACATAGGTACATACATAAATAACTTATGAAAGTTGGAAGATTATAAATGAACATTTGGGCAATAATTCTTTCCGGGTTGATGCTATATTTCTTATTTGATTCTCTGTATTTTATAATTGGGTTCTAAAATTTTAAAGTGTGTTGGTAATTACATTTTTATTAATTCAAAGTTGCTCTAATTTAGGCAAACATGCTAGGAAAGTATGGGGCTTCCCTGGTAGCTCACCTGGTAAAGAATATTCCTGCAATGCAGGAGACCCCAGTACAATCTCTGGGTTGGGAAGATCCCCTGGAGGAGGACATGGCAACCCCCTCCAGTATTCTTGCCTTGAGAATCCCTCTGGACAGAGGAGCCTAGCAGACTATAGTCCAAGGGTCACAAAGAGTTAGACTTGACTAAGCACAGCACAGCACTAGGAAAGTATACTATTTCAAAATGTGCTGATGACTTCTTAAAGGTTTATCTTAAGCTCTTTGAAAGTCTCAGAAAGACCACTGGAACTACTGAATGAGGCAGGAGTTTTTTATTCTGTACAGTTCAGGCCAATATTAACAAACCTAAAATAATCCCAGAATCACATGGTATGCAGCATCTGAGTTGGAAAGTTCAGCTTATTAAATGAAAACATAATGTCCATTTTCCTGTCTCCTCTTCTCATTCCATTTTCATTTGGTCATTGACAATTAAGTGAGAGGAAAATATATTATTATGACAAAGATGTTATTAGGAATCTTCCTGTCTTAGCCTTGCTTTAAGCCAAAGAGAGGCATGTGAGACCAGGTCATCCAAACAGGAATCCCAATAAGGTGAACAAGGGGGACTTCCCTGGTGGTCCAGGGGCCAAGACTCCATGCTCCCAGTGCAGGGTGCCCAGGCTCAACCCCTGATCAGGAGACTAAGTCCCACATGCCACAATTAAAAACTGGAGCAGCCAGATAGATAAGATGGCCAAGAGCCACCTCTGATCTATTAAAGAGGTTTGAGAGGTTAAGAGAATTTGCTGTAGATTGAAACAGGGTTTTTATTTATTTTTGAAAAAAAATTTAAATAAATGAAGCCCATTTTATTCAAGTATTAATTGTTTAAAAAAGTTGAAGTACAGTTGTTGCATTTAAAAAAGTGAAACTACATACTATATTTCTAGCTCGGTAAATAAATGAGTCTGATGTAACAGTTGAGCACTGTACATGCAAGACTGGTAAAGTAAAGAACAATTGGCTTAAAATGAGTGATTATGAAACAAATATGGATTCATCATTTCAGCTACTTTTTTTCCTTCACCATCAGTTGTTCCATCCATTTTATGTTTCTGTGTTTAAAGTTTCAGTGTTTAAATGTCTTTCTTTGCTTCCTTCTTTTCTTCAAGTGCTGTTTTCATTTTTGATCAAAGTAATTAAAGTGTCACGCCTCTTATGGAGCTCCAACTGAAGATGTTGTGAATACACTGGCACAATTCATCACAAACCCTTTGTCAATTCCAAGTTTCTGAAGCATATGGAGCAGAAAACAATCCTTAAAAATAGGGTTTTTAGGGAAGGTTTGGCAGCCTACTGTGTGCTTCCTCTACCAAATCTTTATCCTTCCCTACCATGGAGGAGAGATGGGGGAGCTTTCCCCTAATTTCAAGTCTTAAGAAAGAAGTTTCCATGGGTTTATTTTGAAAACTTCACTTATATTCTCTAGGGCTGAGACACTGGTGCACTGGTATCAAGTTGATGCCTGAAAGAGATTAATAGAAAAGCTAGAGATAGTGGTTGGCTAGTTGCTTTCAAGCAGAATACAGATTTGCTGCAACTAAAACTGGCTTGAATATCCAGAGTGTATCAGGACATTGTTTATGTTTTCCAGAGACTAAATGTGGGCAGGTTAAGGGAGATAAACAAATAAAATGGGGTAGGGGACAAGGAGAGAGAGAGGGATCCAGGAATAAGCTTATAGAAGGCACAAGAAAATCTTAATATAAAGAGGGAGATGTGCTGAATGACAAGGACTGAGGGCTGGGTGAGAATCCAGATGTATTTTCCAGAGAGATGCATTTTCCATCAAGGACAAAATTGCAAACAAGATGTAGGGTTTTTGACAAACCCACATGTGTGCACTCACTGAGTTAACTTTAAAAACTTGACATGTTCAAAGATGTTACCACTCATTGAAAGGCAATCTTTTCTCCACTGCCTCATCCTTATCTCCTGTCTGCTCCCAACCTCTATCCTAGATAAACTGTGAATGAGGGAGGAGTTGAATGGGAAAATGAGAAATAACTATTTCCTTACACTCTCCTTTTTCATGTCTGATGCGAGTCTGAGCAAGAGGAGTGGGGAGGTTTTCACCTTAACATATTAATGCACAGAAAGTTTTGATTACTCTAGCTGTTATCTGAATTAAGTGTGTCTTTGAGACTAAAGTAACTGAAAGACTTTATTATTGGACATTTACCAAAAGCTCACAGGGCCAGCCTGAGTGTTCATACAGTGTCAGAAAGAAGACTAGCACTTAGCCCTCAGTTCTACTCTGGGTATATCTGAAAAAAACAAAAACATAATTTGAAAAAAAAATGCATTTCCCTAATGTTGATAGTAGCATTATTTATAATTGCCAAGTAATGTGAGCAAGTGTTCCATGACAGAATGTAGAAAGATGTGATACGTATATATGAGTGGATATATATGTTAAAAAAGAAGTTATATGATATATGATGTTTGTGTATCTGTGTGTGTGTGAAATGGAATACTATCCAACCATGAAAAGAAGAAAAATTTGTCATTAGCAACAACATGGACAGACTTGGAGGACATTATGCTAAGAGAAATAAGGTGGACCAAAATGACAGATACTGTATGGTATCACATGTATGTGGAATATAAAAAAAAAATAAAACAAACTACTGGACATAGCAAAGATGAAACAGACTCAAAGAGAATAAATTAATGGTTAACAGTGGGGAGAGGGAAGTTAGGAAGGAAAAAATAGGGGTAAAGTATTGAGACATACAAAGGACTATGTATAAAATAAATAAGCCACAAGAATATGTTGTATAACATGAGAAATATAGCCAGTGCTTTATAATAACTATAAATGCAGGGCATCCTTTAAGAAGTGTGACTCATTATGCTGTACTCTTGAAACTTACATAATATTGTTTATAAACTATACCTCAACAAAAATTTGCAATGAATTTTAAAAAGACTAGCAACATTTGCCATATTTTTTCTCTATGTGTTTCCTCTATTTCACTTTTTAATTTAAATAAACTGAAGACATCATGACACTTCCTTTCCAAAAGCATATTATGCTCATTTCCTAAGATTAAAAACAACTACTTCTAAGACCATATTACTACTATCATGAATAAGAAATTAATTATAAATAATTCCATACTATCTAATATCTACTTTGTGTGCAGAGAGAGTTTCCCAAATGTTGCAGGAATGTTTTGCAGCAGTTATGTCTTTTTAAACCTGTATTCAATCTCACTTTATACTTTGGTGATTATATCTCTTTAGTTTCTTTCAGTAGAATATTTTTTTCACTACTTTTTATCACTACATATTTTAAGAATCTAGGATATTATTTTATAGATTGTCTTTCAATCTAGATGTGGCTGATTGTTTCATCTTCCTGCATTTCAATGTTTTCCTCCATTCTCTGTATTTTCTATGAGGTTGGAAGATTAGCTTCAGGTTAACCTAAAAGACCTTTTAGAACTAATACCCAAAAAAGATGTCCTTTTCATTATAGGGGACTGGAATGCAAAAGTAGGAAGTCAAGAAACACCTGGAGTAACAGGCAAATTTGGCTTTGGAATACAGAATGAAACAGGGCAAAGACTAATAGAGTTTTGCCAAGAAAATGCACTGGTCATAACAAACACCCTCTTCCAACAACACAAGAGAAGACTCTATACATGGACATCACCAGATGGTCAACACTGAAATCAGATTGATTATATTCTTTGCAGCCAAAGATGGAGAAGCTCTATACAGTCAGCAAAAACAAGACCAGGAGCTGACTGTAGCTCAGACCATGAACTCCTTATTGCCAAATTCAGACTTAAATTGAAGAAAGTAGGGAAAACCACTAGACCATTCAGGTATGATCTAAATCAAATCCCTTATGATTATACAGTGGAAGTGAGAAATAGATTTAGGGACCTAGATCTGATAAATAGAGTGCCTGATGAACCATGGAATGAGGTTCGTGGCATTGCACAGGAGACAGGGATCAAGACCATCCCCATGGAAAAGAAATGCAAAAAAGCAAAATGGCTGTCTGGGGAGGCCTTACAAATAGCTGTGAAAAGAAGAGAAGCGAAAAGCAAAGGAGAAAAGGAAAGATATAAACATTTGAAGGCAGAGTTCCAAAGAATAGCAAGAAGAGATAAGAAAGCCTTCTTCAGCGATCAATGCAAAGAAAAAGAGGAAAACAACAGAATGGGAAAGACTAGGGATCTCGTCAAGAAAATCAGAGATACCAAAGGAACATTTCATGCAAAGATGGGCTCGATAAAGGACAGATATGGTATGGACCTAACAGAAGCAGAAGATATTAAGAAGAGATGGCAAGAACACACAGAAGAACTGTACAAAAAAGATCTTCATGACCCAGGTAATCATGATGGTGTGATCACTGACCTAGAGCCAGACATCCTGGAATGTGAAGTCAAGTGGGCCTTAGAAAGCATCACTACGAACAAAGCTAATGGAGGTGATGGAATTCTAGTTGAGCTATTTCAAATCCTGAAAGATGCTGCTGTGAAAGTGCTGCACTCAATATGCCAGAAAATTTGGAAAACTCAGCAGTGGCCACAGGACTGGAAAAGGTCAGTTTTCATTCCAATCCCAAAGAAAGGCAATGCCAAAGAATGCTCAAACTACCGCACAATTGCACTCATCTCACATGCTAGTAAAGTAATGCTCAAAATTCTTCAAGCCAGGCTTCAGCAATATGTGAACCGTGAAATTCCTGATGTTCAAGCTGGTTTTAGAAAAGGAAGAGGAACCAGAGATCAAATTGCCAATATCCGCTGGATCATGGAAAAAGCAAGAAATTTCCAAAAAGACATCTATTTCTGCTTTATTGACTATGCCAAAGCCTTTGACTGTGTGGATCACAATAAACTGTGGAAAATTCTGAAAGAGATGGGAATACCAGACCACCTGATCTGCCTCTTGAGAAATTTGTATGCAGGTCAGGAAGCAACAGTTGGAACTGGACATGGAACAACAGACTGGTTCCAAATAGGAAAAGGAGTTCGTCAAGGCTGTATATCGTCACCCTGCTTATTTAACTTATATGCAGAGTACATCATGAGAAATGCTGGACTGGAAGAAACACAAGCTGGAATCAAGATTTCCGGGAGAAATATCAATCACCTCAGATATGCAGATGACACCACCCTTATGGTAGAAAGTGAAGAGGAACTCAAAAGCCTCTTGATGAAAGTGAAAGTGGAGAGTGAAAAAGTTGGTTTAAAGCTCAACATTCAGAAAATGAAGATCATGGAATCTGGTCCCATCACTTCATGGGAAATAGATGGGGAAACAGTGGAAACAGTGTCAGACTTTATTTTTCTGGGCTCCAAAATCACTGCAGATGGTGACTGCAGCCATGAAATTAAAAGACTCTTACTCCTTGGAAGGAAAGTTATGACCAACCTAGATAGCATATTCAAAAGCAGAGACATTACTTTGCCAACAAAGGTTCGTCTAGTCAAGGCTATGGTTTTTCCTGTGGTCATGTATGGATGTGAGAGTTGGACTGCGAAGAAGGCTGAACTCTGAAGAACTGATGCTTTTGAACTGTGGTGTTGGAGAAGACTCTTGAGAGTCCCTTGGACTGCAAGGAGATCCAACCAGTCCATTCTGAAGGAGATCAGCCCTGGGATTTCTTTGGAAGGACTGATGCTAAAGCTGAAACTCCAGTACTTTGGCCACCTCATGCGAAGAGTTGACTCATTGGAAAAGACTCTGATGCTGGGAGGGATTGGGGGCAAGAGGAGAAGGGGATACCAGAGGATGAGATGGTTGGATGGCATCACTGACTCAATGGATGTGAGTCTGAGTGAACTCTGGGAGTTGGTGATAGAGAGGGAGGCCTGGCGTGCTGCAATGCATGGTCACAAAGAGTCGGACACGACTGAGCGACTGATCTGATCTGATCTGATCTGAACCGTTTCTTCTTTCTCTCTCTTTCTTTCCTTCTCCCCCTCTCTCTCTATAAGATAAAAGTATAATACACACACACACAGTTTCTGGCACAGAGCTCCTAGAACCCTTTAATTTCCTGAATAATAAGATCACTAGGAACATATCTTGTTCTAATGAGATGACTCTGGGTGAGCTCCAGGATGGTGACTGGTATCAAGCCGTGATGAGAAGCTTGACATGGAGAAGCCCCACTCTGCGTTTTTCACAGAGGGGAGAGGGGCTGGACTAGGAATTAATAATTGATCGTGTCTATGTGAGGGAGCCCCATACAATTCCAGTAGTTGGGTTTCTGAGAGCTTCCAGATGGGTGAAAACATCTATATGGAGGGTGACACAGCCCAGCTCCATGGAAACAGAAGTTTCTGCATTCAGGATCCTCCCGGACCAAGCCTTATGTATCTCTTCATCTAATTATTTGTATTTGTGTAGTTGCTCAGTCACTCAGTCACTCAGTCATGTCTGACTCTGTGACCCCGTGGACTGTGGCCGGCCAGGCTCCTCTGTCCATGAGATTTCCTAGGCAGGAACACTGGAGTGGATTGCCATTTCTTCCCCCAGGGGATTTTCATCTAATTATTTGTATTCTTTATGTATCCTTTAATAAATTGTAATAAGTTGGTAAATATAAGTTAAATGTTTCCCTGAGTTCTGTGAGCTGCTCTAGAAAATTAATCAGACCTGAGAAGGAAGTCATGGGAAACTTTTTGCGACCCCATGGAATATACAGAATTCTCCATGGAATTCTCCAAGCCAGAATACTGGAGTGGGTAGCCTTTCCCTTCTACAGGGGATCTTCCCAACCCAGGGATGGAACCCAGGTCTCCCACATTGCAGGTGGATTCTTTACCAGCTGAGCTACAAGGGAAGCTCATGGGAAATTTTGATTGTAGCCAAACAGGATTGAAATTCAGAGACATACTGCTTATAATTGACATCTGAAGTAGGGTGGGAGCTGTCTGGTGGGACCGAGACTTTAACCTGTGGTACCTCCACGCAGACAGTGTTCAGTTCAGTTCAATCGCTCAGTCATGTCCGACTCTTTGTGACCCCATGGACTGCAGCACTCCAGGCCTCCCTGTCCATTGCCAACTCCCGGAGTTTACTCAAACTCATGTCCATTGAGTTGGAGTGTTAGAACTGAGTTAACTTTTAGAATATCCATCTAGTGTCAGTTAATTTCTTGCTGGTGTGTGGGAAACGCTTCAGTATTTTATCAGAAGTGTTGGAAGCCAAGTAAGTGTGTGTGATTAGTGGAGGAGGCACTCAAAAAAGAAAAAGAAGGAAAATGTTGGTTTTTCTCTCTGCACAGGAGGTAAACTGAACTGAGTTTTCCCTTTCTCTCTCTCAGAATAGTTCATGTTGGCACTGCGTATTTCTTATTATGCCATGAAAGATTGGCCTACTGTTAGAGATTCTGAATTTAATCACTTGGCTAATATAGTGACTGTTCCACTGTGATGTTCCACTTTCCCTTAGTAATTAGTAAGAAATCCATGAATCCTCTATGTCCCAATTACTTCTCAGTTTATGGTTTTAACATTTATTAGTGATATATTTTGTAATCAATGAGAATGTTATGATTTACAAAATTATAATTTTATGAATACATTTTTCCTTCTAGGCTTAATAGCTAACTTTTTTTTTCTGTTAAAAAAGACTTTTAAAATGTTCTTTCTTTTCCTTTCATTTAAGCATCACTAGACTTAGTGATTTAGGAGCCTAGTAGGCTACAGTCCATGGGGTTGCAAAGAGTCGAACAAGACTGAGCGATTTCACTTTCACTTTTCACTTTCACACATTGGAGAAGGAAATGGCAACCCACTCCAGTGTTCTTGCCTGAAGAATCCCAGGGACAGGGGAGCCTGGTGGGCTGCCGTCTATGGGGTCACACGGAGTCGGACAAGACTGAAGGGACTGAGCAGCAGCAGCAGACTTAGCTATTTTAATTTATATTAATCAGTTCCAATTATTACTGTAGTGATTTTTTTTTTTTTTGCTGTTACATTTATTGCAAACTTGACAGTGGATGCTCTTTCAAGCTGAAATGACTCATTGTCCGTTTCTGACATAATTCTTATTGATGCTTGATCACTTCCCTGTGACAGGGTGCCTTGTGTTGTGCTGTGTGCTGTGCTCAGTCATGTCTGACACTTTGTGACCCCATGGACTGTAGCCTGCCAGGCCCCTCTGTTCATGGAATTTCCCAGGCAAGAATACTAGAGTGGCTTCCATTTCCTTCTCCAGAGCATCTTCCCGACCCAGGGATTGAACCTGTGTCTCCTGCGTTGGCAGGCAGATTCTTTACCACTGAGCCATCCTTGAAACCTACCAGGGTATCTTAATATTTCCCAAGCCTCAGACCTGAATCAGTCATTTCTCTAAATAGCTCTGGTTCTTTTCTGTGGGAGATGGTAATTAGAAAGCAAAATGTAAGTGCTGTGTGTGCTTGTTGCTATTCAGATATCATTGCTTCTGGCTCCTTTCAGAGACAGAGACAAAAGTGATATTGAAAAGGAAGCTAAGTACTTTGCACTGATATTTCCACTACAAATTCAACTGTATAAATTTTATTTTTTAACTTATTTTATATTCATTTCTTTTTTTATGCTGAAAATATTAACTCTTTTTTGTGGGTTTTTATTTTATATTAATGGGTTATAATTTACTTTATCCTAATTGTGTATGTGTGTGTGTGGGGAGCGGGGGAGTTGCTTCCCTGGTGGTTCAGTGGTAAAGAATCTACCTGCCAAAGCCAGAGACGCAGTTTTGATCCCTGGGTCAGGAATATCTCCTGGAGACAGGAATGGCTACCCACTCCAGTATTCTTGCCTGGGAAATCCTATGGACAGGAGAGCCTCGTGAGCTTCAGCCCATGGGGTCACAAAAGAGTTGGACACTACTTAGCAACTAAGCAACAACAACAAATTGTGTGTATGTGTGCATATTATTGGAGAAGGAAATGGCAACCCACTCCAGTGTTCTTGCCTGGAAAGTCCCGGGGACGGCGGAGCCAGGTGGGCTAGTCTCTGGGGTCTCACAGAGTCGGACACCACTGAAGTGACTTAGCAGTGCATATTATTATTAATAATGCATATTATTAAACTTAATAATTAAGTTTAAGTATTAAACTTAACTTAAACTTAATGAATGAAATTTAGATACAACTTCTACTTGTTACATATACTTTGCAAATAGACTTAAGAAAATACCCCACTAAGAAAATACAGAAGTAATACTGTGTTCAACAGCTACTTGAAGCAATTCTTCAATCTACGTGGCTTTATTATCAACTAAATTCTTTTTTATTAATACTTGTGTTGAATTTTAGCATCTGCTACTTTTTATATGATTTTTCAAATATCCTAAACCTTTATATGATTCAATGTTAAAGCAATAAAAACTATATTCTGAGGAAGCACACGCTAATCTGTCCTTCTCACTCCGCTGCCTTTACCCGTTTTCTTTACTTTCTTATTTGTTCATCCCTATTAACCCATCATGGATTGGTTACTGTGGCAGATGATTTATTTGTCTAAATATATTAGGCATAGAGTCATGGAGCCATGAATCAAACTGAGGTATTCTGCCCACAGAGATAGAGCACTCAGCTAGTTAGCAGAGGCCCTAGTGAGGTAATGTTCTGGAAAAAACACTTGAAAAATTTTTTGGGTTCTATTACTATCTGTGTGACTTTAAACAAGTTCCTTAATGTCTCTGAGCTTCATTTTTACCAGTTATGAATCAGGGACAATAATGCCTACTTTTCAGAAATGTAACAAAGTTTAGAGATAATTTATACAAAATAATCAGCAAATTGCCAGACAAGTAGTATTCACTGAATGTTGTAAATAGTGAACCACAGTAAGCCATACAGAAGAACACTGGCCAATTTTGCTGTAGAGTTCATGAAGTATATTATGCTCTGATTACATGACAATTCTATTTAATAAAATTAAAATTTCCTAATGATTGGTGCAGTTGGATTATTTGGCTCAAAAAAAAAAAAAAAAAGCAAGCCTCAAAAATTGGTAGTTAAAAGAATCTCAGAGGATTGTGCTGACATTGCTCCCTTTTACAATATAAAGATTTTAATATTTTAGTGGAAAAGAAAATTCTACTACCATTATAAGATACATAGAAACAGTAAGTAATTTCTGGCTGAAGTCTTATTTACATTTTTTATTAATTTCCTCTTTGTTTTCCTTCTCTGTTTGCAATATGAAATATTTTTATGCTTCTTATGTTTTATCGCAGCATTGTTTATAATAGCCAGGACATGGAAGCAACCTAGATGTCCATCAGCAGATGAATGGATAAGAAAGCTGTGGTATATATACACAATGGAGTATTACTCAGCCATTAAAAAGAATACATTTGAATCAGTTCTAATGAGGTGGATGAAACTGGAGCCTATTATACAGAGTGAAGTAAGCCAGAAAGAAAAACACCAATACAGTATACTAACTCATATATATGGAATTTAGAAAAATGGTATGATAACCCTGTATATGAGACAGCAAAAGAGACACTGATGTATAGAACAGTCTTTTGGACTCTGTGGGAAAGGGACAGGGTGGGATGATTTGGGAGAACGGCATTGAAATATGTATAATATCATATATGAAACAAGTCGCCAGTCCAGATTCAAAGCACGATACTGGATGCTTGGGGCTGGTGCACTGGGACGACCCAGAGGGATGGTATGGGGAGGGAGGAGGGAGGACGGTTCAGGATGGGGAACACATGTATGCCTGTGGCGGATTCATTTCAATATATGGCAGAACCAATACAATATTGTAAAGTTTAAAAATAAAATAAAATTAAAAAAAAAAAAAGAATTTTCATCCTGTGTTTAACACAAAGAAGTTTGAACCATGCAGAGGTAGAATTTAATTTGTATAAAATCCTCTTACTAGCATAGTCTAATTAAGATACCCATTAAATTCATGTAATGCTAATTTAATTTGGAGGCAAATGTAATTGAGCACTATTGGATTTCTTTTAACATAAAATTAATGCCGTGGACATAAAATGAATGTGTTAATTGGATATTGTTATCAGAAATATTACATGAATAAAAATCATGACTGCTTTATCTTGATGGAAATCATTGTTTTACAGAATGAGACATAGCTTACTAGGTTTACTGGCATAATTTATATGAAGCTATGTGAGGAAAACTGTTAGTGATTGCTTTTCTAAAGACAAAGGTCATTCAATATATTTTTTTTTTCCTGACACTAGTAAATGCCTTGTCCCCTGCCTTAGAGAATTTGTTGGATTGTTGAACTTTATAATGGTAAAGATGAGCACACTGACTTATGTTAAAGCAGCAAATTTCAAACTTTTTGATTTAAAGACTCTTTGCACTCTTACAACTTATCCAGGACTTCAAATGGCTTTCACTGATGTAGGTTTATGCCTGTTACATTTATCACTGGAAATGAAGAATTGAAATTGGAAAACAAAAAAACATTCATTAATTCATTTACAATAAGTTCATATATGTCTATAAAACATATTTCTCAAAACATTCTTAAAAAAGGGGGCATTAGTATACTTTTTCCAAACCTCTCTAAAGTCTAGCTTCATAGAAGAAATTCAGTTTCTACATTCTTTCTCTGCATTAAACATGTTATGATTGTTTGTCTTGGTTGAAATATATGAAAAACATACAGCATTACCCATATATGTAGTTGGAAAGTGAAGGGTATTTTAGTAACCTTTACAGATAATTTGTGGATATTTTTCTTTGATGCAATATCCCAACTCTACAAGTGATGCTTTATTAATAAACAAACAAACAACAACAACACAAAAAACAACAGTTGGAGGGTGGTAGCTGAAATCATTTCAAGGAACTTTTCACACTCAGTTACATTCTAAACATGGTCTTTATTCATGTATGATCTTGTAAATGATCATGCATTTGGTCATTTAAAAAATACTGATTTACTGAGTTATGTGGATCTTCCAGAGGCTGACAGATTTTAATTATAAAATGGAAGAAAATTGCATTTGTTAAATATCACACTGTTCTCATCAGGAAAGTCTTTATAAAAGTACTGGGATGCTATTAATGTCTGGATGGCAGATACATTTTTTCCAGAATTTGAATTTTTCCTTAAAAGCTGTCGGTTGTTTTCTTTGAAATAACAGATTCACTAGCTCTACTAAATACCCTAGTCTAACAATTATGTTTTCAATAATTCTTTCAAGTGAGAATCATGTTAAATGAGATAAAACGAGCCAGTTAGTCTTGCAACTCAAAAAATTGCACAACTTCTTTTCTTTGAAATAACCACATATGCTTCAGTATGTAGTAGACTTGTTTTCTATAAACTTCACAGAAGACAATAAACAGATGTGTAACCAAAGGTTGTCAATAAAATGGACAATTATTACAGTTTCAAATACACTGCTGCTGCTGCTGCTAGGTCACTTCAGTCGTGTCCGACTCTGTGTGACCCCATAGACAGCAGCCCACCAGGCTTCCCGTCCCTGGAATTCTCCAGGCAAGAACACTGGAGTGGGTTGCCATTTCCTTCTCCAATGCATGAAAGTGAAAAGTGAAACTGAAGTTGCTCAGTCGTGTCCGACTCTAGCGACCCCATGGACTGCAGCCTACCAGGCTCCTCCATCCATGGGATTTTCTAGGCAAGAGTACTGGAATGGGGTGCCATTGCCTTCTCCGTTCAAATACACAGATATTCTTAAATACAATTAGAAAATTTCCCTGCAAGTGAGTGGCTTTGAAAAACACAATTACCAGTGCAGTCTGGTGCCATATCTTGACTCAAACTAAGACACCAGTAGTTTTTTTCTTTACCCAGAATTTATTTTACATCATTAATACATATTTTAACACAATGAGAAAGCTAAATAATGTCTTCAAATTACTATGGAACCAGTTTTGAGCTTGAGAACCATCAGAAAGGATATCAGACATCCCAGGGGTCTGTGGACAGTGCTCTAAGAACACTATAGTATGTCTGGATCCCCTTAGAATCAGGGCAGAGATAACATTTACAGTGAAGTTGGGCCCACAGATGTGATGACATCTCCACCAAGAGTTCTCTGGGCATCTAGGAACATCAGTCCTTTCCTGTTTCAGGACCTTTTCCTTCTCTCCACTCAAACCTCCACACTGCAACTGCCACCAAATGAATAAATACAACAGAGAACGTCTAAATAAAATACTTTTCCAGATTATTGGAGTGGGTGGGTAAACTGCAATAGATGACAATTTTTTTTTTTTTTTTTTTAGAACAAGTGAATGCTCTTAAGAGTAGATATTCAGATGAAGCTGAATTGAGTGATTGAGTGTACTAGTCTCAGCTCTCTGGAAGTGGTGGACCTCAGGCTATATGCTTTAAAACTTAACACAGGTGTCATCGACTCTGTTTCAAAGAGCTATCTTTAAAAGGACATTGCTACTGACAATTATTGCCAGTTCCAGTATTCCAGGTACCCAGGCCAGGACAGTACAGTTGGGGGTTGCAATGAAAACATATCAAGTAATCCTGCTGTCTTGTTGAGGACTGACTCATTCATTTAAGGTAGAAACGAAGTGTTCTTCAGCCATTAAAACCCGAATCTCAGTCTTTTCTTATTTTCAAAAGACTATTAAAACTACATATTTGCGCTTCTGCTTAGTCCTGTCTGACTCTTTGAGACCTACGGATTTTTTGTATCCTCTCAGGCTTCTTTGCCCATGGGATTTCCCAGGCAAGAATACTGGAGTGGCTTGCTGGTTCCTCCTCCAGACGATCTTCCCGACCCAGGGATTGACCCCACATCTCCTGCATCTCCTGAAATGGCAGACAGATTTTTTTTACCACTGAGGCACTTGGGAAGCCCAGAACTACATATTTCCTAGACATAAATTAGAAATACAAATTACCTTCCATGTTCCTTGAGAACTGTGGGATTAACGTGAGCTTCAGCAGAAGACCAAAAACTTTTATATTCATAGCTCCAAATATATACAACATGCCACCTTTGTTGACTTTTGATATAAGATTTGGGTCAATAACTGTCCAAAAAGATGACCTCACTTCAAAAATTTGGAACATGAGGAAGGGCAGGTGAATAAAAGAATTTGAGAAGTTCAGATCATCAGTGGTAAAAATTTTGCTTTTGCCTCATACTTGGAAATGATGACAAGAGATGAATATAGGTAAAGAACCATTAGCAAATTAATATATATATTGTGGTTTTTATTATTCATTGTTTAAAGAATGTTGTTTTTGTTTGACTAGTTTAGAAAAGGTGTTTGCCAAGGAGTGAAATTTTAATATTTTTTGTAGGTCAAGATCCTTAAACTAGTAAGAAGCTTTTATTTAAAATATTTAGCCTTGAAATAAAAAGCAATCAAACACACAATATTGATAATCATGACTTTCATGGGTTTTGTCACATAGGCGATGATTACTGGGTGAAAGGAAATTTGTACTCGGGCAAACTTCTTGTAACATTAAAGTCATTGAGAAGACCATCTGATCTATTATCTCATTACTATCCTCCAATCAGTACAGGAGTTGGTTAAGCATCAGAGCAAGTTGTCAAGGGAAAGATCAGTGCTTAACAGTCCACAGAAACTGCATTTCAGATTTATTTCATAAAACAACTAAGTAATTGGTTAACTAGCAAAGAACATTTCAGGTCTAAGGTCTCTATTCTGCTTTGGGCTTTTCTAAAGACATTGGATTTTTTTTTCTGTTTTCAATTTATTGCTGTATCCTTGTTTTCCTACTTGGAAAATAATTATAAATTCAAAATATTTTTCCTTGAGGAAAAATGAGATTCTAAATGGATTTGTACTGAAATCAGTTAACATTGGTATAAAAGCATTGCTGAAGGTATTATGATTCAGTCTTCTAAAGATTTTGGACAGTCTTGTTCTCCACTGTTTCTAAGGAATTATGGAAAGAATGAGAATAAATGGCAGAGAGAAATGGGACAAACACCGTGTGGTACTAGACTGTATAGCATAGGACATGGATTCTGCTGTCATTTCTGTCAGAAGAACATAGTGACCATATGTGGATTTTAGAAAAATAACAGGCAAATGATTTCCCATTGATCTGATTTTTTAACCTCTAATTAACTACTTCCTATGATTCAGAAATAACCTGCATGAGCTCCATTGTATGAAGCAGTATCTCTGATTCTTCTATAGTGCATTTGAAGAGAACTAAAGAGGACATGTTCCCCCATGTCCTAATTCAGCAGCCTAGCTTCATCTAAACCCCTAATGACCATTCATTCGTGATCACCATTCTCTGGTACCTTTTATCTCTGTCCCCACTGTCCCTTCACCTTCAGTGTGACCTCTTTCTCCACTGCATCATGGTCATATATGGTAACTGCGGCCTTGAAGGTGTTTCCACCAGTCATCCACACAGAGAATAAGGAAAAGAGCTTATCTTTGCAAATCCCTTAGCTCCCTAGCTCTTTTCATCACTTTAACCTTCCTTCTTGGTGTGTCACAGGAGAGAGGGAGGCAGAAGACAAAGTATCAATTCAACTTGATCTTAGAATGATGGAGAAGGAGGTAGTCCTCTTAATATTATTATACCCCAGAAGAGCCAAGCATTGCAAAATCCTCAACTGTCAGGATCAGTGTGGCACTTTCCACACCTCTACCCAGGTCTCTTTCATTCTCTGACTTTAATTTTCTGTCTGTCTTGAAGTGAAAGCCAGAAGAGATTAAACAGGTCATAAGCACCCACTATGTTTCACATAAGTCAGCTTATTTAATTCTCACAACAATCCTAGAAGATAGTTGCTATTATTCTGTTTAATAACAAAATGGTGGCTCAGAGAAGGTAGGTTATGTTCCAAGATTTAATTCCTAGTAATTCTGTCTGAATCCAAATTTTATTTTCATTCTTATTTATATATCATGCTATTTTTCAACTATTATATTTCCTCATTTCTCAATTGCTTTTCAGTGCAGAACTTTCTTTTATTCCCTGATAAGTGACATTGTTCTTGGCCCTGCTTTCCATATTCATGACCAGTAGTGACCTTCCCAGCTGTGTGAGACAATGAAAAGCTTTCTCTTATGGGATTTCCCAGGAGAAAAATCACAAATGGTCCTGTGCACAGAGGCTACCTCCAAATGATCCACAGTTAGCGTAATAGCAGATGAAATGATCTGGTAGAGGCTTCCAAAGTGGGCGCCACTTAAAATTATTTTTAAAAATATTATCCTAAATTTTTAAATGGTCTCAAGGTCTTGCTTTTTAACATGAAGTCAATGACATTTAACTGTTTGATAAGGATTTCTCACCACAGCTAAAGTCTATTTTAAACCAACTAGTATTTGCCAATAAAGAAATGTATAAAGTCCCAATAAAAGCTAACAATTTAAAACTTAGAATAATTCAGTGAAATTAACCATGTAAATGTTCAATGAAGCAAATGATTAAAAAAGGAATGGATAAAAAATAAATATTAAAATGTATAAAATTACATTTTGTCTTTTTGGGTACCACTTCTAGGTCATCATTAATTTGTAGTGGCTCGAAAGTACAAAACCGACCTTATCAATCACCAGGTGTAGAAATAAAGTAGATGTCATTTTTTAGTTTAAAAATAACTAAACAGATCCTTTTTTCACTTAAAAAACCTTAATGCATTTTTTAAAAAAGTATTTTTCTCTTAATTATCACAAAATGTGGTTACTTTTTTGGTTCAGGCTAATATTAAGCCTTTGCTTGCTGTGACATCAGACATGGCAGTGCAGCCAGAACCAAAACATTTTTGTAGTTGAGAGTCTAACTATCTTATTGAATGAAGGCAATATTTGGATGTCTATCAAATAATTATATCTATAAATGGAAATTATAAAAATGCTCTCAGAGATCTCTTAGTTTACTGAACTCCTTAACCTTCCAGACCAATTTTATCATTAAGCAGTTGTGACAGGAAGCCAGTTTAGGTAGTATCATCCCCATTTTATACGAGAGGAAACTCAGGATCAAAAAAGTTGAGTGATTTTCCTAATTCCTCGACTAAAGATTTTGAAGGAACTGAAATTGAGATCCAGATGGATTGACTTCAAAGCCCAAATGTTTTTATTGAGACTGCAACACTTTCCATGAGTTGAATTAAACAAAACCAAATTAAGCCAGTAGCTAAGCCAGTAGCTAAAAGACAAAATAAGTATAATATATTTGCAAGCATGTCTTTTTTACATCACTAAGCAGCTACCAGGTACCAAACCACTCCCAGCATGCACTGTGCAGGCAGGTGAGTAAGATACTGCATGTGCCCTTTGGCTGTAGGCATGTCAGAAGCTATGGAAACCACAGTCAAATAAATGATTGTCATGAGAGCAGCAGGAACACACCAGGGCCACACAGTGAGGAAGTAAAAAGCCTTACCTTCAGGAATCCACCTAGCCTAGGAAAAAAGCACTTTCTCTCTTCCAGTGTGTTTCCCAATCAATCAACTATTAATACTTAACACAGATTGAAACCATCACTGCTTTGTTGTAGACACCAACATTTGTGAGCATGAAGCTGGAAACAGAACCCAAATCTCTGGAGTCCAAGTAAGTATTTTGCTTGGATCACCTGTGGATATAATCACAATGAGCTAATCATGTTTTCATATCCCTCTTGATTTATCTTACTTTCAGTGCAGTCAGGAGGCAAACTGGTCACTGAGGGCCTTACATGGGATTTTATACTTCTTCCTGCAAAAGCAATGAGTCTGTGAAGACAAGCTAGAGTAGGAACCACAAGACTTCTAAAGTGTTGTTACTCATCATGTCCAACTCTTTGTGACCCTATGGACTATACAGCCTGCCTCAGTCCATGGAATTCTCCAGGCAAGAATACTGTAGTGGGTTGCCATTCCCTTCTCCAGGGTATCTTCCTGACCCAGAAATAGAACCTGGGTCTCCTGCATTGCAGGAAGATTCTTTACCATCTGAATCACCAGTACTTCTTCCTGCAAAAGCAATGAGGAGTCTGTGAAGACACCATATAATAGGAAACCCAAAACTTCATCTAACTCCATTCTTATTTCAAAACATTGGGTTGGTTCTAAAACACATGAAACTCATGGAAGGAGAGATCCATTCTTTCTTTTTTGTAATGTTTTTGTGTGTGGTAAAAAACATACTATTTTAACCATATTTAACTGTACATTTGAGTGGTACTAAGTACTTTCACATTGTTGTGAAAACTATCAGTCATCTCCTAAATTTTTCACCTTCCTAGACTGAAACTCCGTCCCATTAAACACGAAGCCCCCATTCCCTGTTCCCACCCTACCCTGGCCCCTGATATCTACCAGGGTACTTTCTGACTATGAATTTGACTAATCTAGGTACATCATATATGTGGAATCAAACAGTATTTCTCTGCAGCTGCTGTATTAAGGTTAACTTAATATATGTCCTACAAACAGATTGCACTTTCTCCCCCCCACCAACTCCCCGTGCTAAACAGTAGGTTCTCATTAGTTATCTATTGTATACATAGTAGTGTAAGTAAGAAAGAGAAAGACCCACGTTTTCTTCATGGTGCTACCATAGGGTACCAATCCTGTTGCTATTTTAAGAGTCCTTACTTCCTAGTTACCATCCTGGAGGGGCCTTTGATCTCCTTGATGATAGTCAGGAGCAAGAATGTACTCCACGATGCCAGCTGACACAGTCCTCAATTGTAAAAATCTGTCATCCACTCTCCCATAAAGCAGTGTCACCTGAACAAATGGGGTGATGTAGACGCGCACTTAGTTTATTCACCCTGGTAATATCTCTGACAGTGTAAGATAGGGCAGGCTGCTACTGTTCCTAAGGCTCTCTCAAACATGTAGGATGCTGATAAGCTTTTTAATTTATGACCCAAGGTGTAGCCTATGTGCACCAACACTTTATCTTTTACTTAAGTCTTCTAAAGCTCCATCATAAGCCTTCCTCCAGGTGAAGTTCACCAAACAATGCATCATTCCTTCTCCGACACCTATTTCTTTCATTTGCTGAGTAGTAAGCAGATCCTCTGTTCTTGGTTGAATTGCCTCTGCATTCTGGCTTTTATTTTTTCTCTTTTGACAGAGCCATATGCTTTACTCGTCTTTTTAGCATCTTGCTTATATCTTACTAACCAAAGCCACTTCTTCTAAACTCATTTGGTATATTCTTTTTTTTTTTCTTCTTAAATTGGAGTATAATTGCTTTACAATACTGTGTTAATTTCTGTTGTACAACAGTGTGAATCAGCTATAAGTATATATGTATTCATTTAGTATATTCTATATCAACTTACATTCTATGCAGAATTTTTCCCAGCATACATATGTATGTATATAGCTGGCAATTTGCCAACAGTTGTATCCTCCAAATATCCTATTTCACTATAAACAGCACCTCTTCTCCTAATTGTTACCTCTCATAACTTGGAATCTCAAGTCCCTTGAAGTAGAACCAGTGATTAATTTTTTGCCAATTGGTCTAGGTCAGCAAATCAGTGTTTCCTTGATCATATCAAAGTCTCTCGGTACAGGGCTCTGAGATCAGTAGCTCCTAAAAGCCGTGCAGCAGGAACAATCACTGTAATCTTGGTTAAAACCCAAGGCTTTGAATTTTTAAGAAGGTTTTTAACTCAGATTACACTGGAATGATTCACTTTGATGGAAAGAAGAAGGTACTCTGGCACATGCAAAACCACCAATGAGATGGGTGGAGTATCCTAAATTCCTTCACATCATTTATCACACTTAACTATATTTTTTGAATCTCATAATTTGGTAAGAGAGGGTCTGTCTCTTATTTTTACTACTTTACCAAATAATTTTTTTCCCCAACATATGTTAGGGCCTTAATTTGCATTGGTAATGACTGGATTTCACTAACAGAAAATAATAGGCTGAAAGGGAGCTTTGTACGTTCACAATGTGGCACAGTGGAAAAGAATGCGCCTGCCAATGCAAGAGATAAAGGAGACACTGGTTGAATCCCTGGATTAGGAAGACACTCTGGAGTAGGAAATGGCAAGCCACTCCAGTATTCTTGCTTGGAAAATACCATGGACAGAGGAACCCGGTGGGCTATAGTCCATAGGGTCGCAAAGAGTTGGGCATGACAAAGTGGCTGAGCACAAGCACTCAAGCTTATAGTTACAGGATCAGAAAGACAGCAAATAAAATGACTGCCCTGTTTTCTATCTACTCAGTCAGGAAGATCTGAAATGATAAAATGAGTAGCATGTCCATGACCTTCAGAGCTACCACTGTGGCTGCACATTAGGCAGTACATCTAATTGAAGTTGCTTATCAAATAATTGTTGCTGATAAATATTGACTGAATAAATGAAGAAGGCAGGCAATTTTTTGAGCCAAGTGTTCTCTCAGTCACATCTACGTGTCTTTTCAGAGGCTGAAAGCATAAACCTGGCTTCACATTAAAGTTACACGGTTTTTAGGAGCTATTGATTTCAGTGCCCTGTACCCAGACACTTTGATAAGATGGAGGAAACACTGATTCACTGACTTAGATTTGATTGACAACAAATTAATCACTGGTTCTACTTCAAGGGACTTGAGATTCCAAGTTATGAGAGGTAACAATTAGGAGAAGAGGAGCTCATATTTTAGGAAAATAGGATATCTGGAAAGACACATACAACTCTTGGCAAATCACCAGGTATATACATACATATGTATGCTAGGAAAAATTCTGCATATAATGCAAGTCGATATAGAATATACTAAATGAATACATATATACTTATAGCTGATTCACACTGTTGTACAACAGAAATTAACACAGTATTGTAAAGCAATTACACTCCAATTTAAGAAGAAAAAAAAAGAATATACCAAATGAGTTTAGAAGAAGTGGCTTTGGTTAGTAGGATATAAGCAAGATGCTAAAAAGAAGAGTAAAGCATATGGCTCTGTCAAAAGGAGAGAAAATAAAAGCCAGAATCCAGAGGCGAATATTCAACCAAGAACAGAGGATCTGCTTACTACTCAGCAAATGAAAGAAATAGTTGTCGGAGAAGGAATGATGCATTGTTTGGTGAACTTCACCTGGAGGAAGGCTTATGATGGAGCTTTAGAAGACTTAAGCAGAAGATAAAGTGTAAGTGCACATAGGCTACACCTTGGGTCATAAATTAAAAAGCTTATCAGCATCCTACATGTTTGAGAGAGCCTTAGGAACAGTAGCAGCCTGCCCTATCTTACACTGTCAGAGATATTACCAGGGTGAATAAACTAAGTGCGCGTCTACATCACCCCATTTGTTCAGGTGACACTGCTTTATGGGAGAGTGGATGACAGATTTTGGCGATTGAGGGCTGTGTCAGCTGGCATTGTGGAGTACATTCTTGCTCCTGACTATCATCAAGGAGGTCAAAGGCCCCTCCAGGATGGTAACTAGGAAGTAAGGACTCTTAGAATAGCAACAAGATCGGTAACCTATGGTAGCACAGTGACAAAAGAGCCAGTCGTTCTCTTTCTGACTCACTCACACTACTATGTATACAATTGATAATTCACAAGAACCTACTGAATAGCACAGCCCTCTTTCTTGAACATTTCCTCCAGCAGTGATTTTTACACTGGTTATAGCATGAGAACTGAAAGTACATCACAACTCTGATTGGGTGAGCAGCATAATTCTGACTGCAACATTGCTCTGTAAAGTCCCATTAGGAGGTTTCCAGTTTTATTTTCAGGTTGTCTTCTACGTTTATATTTATTATTACTAGTTACCGTGTCTGAGTTTGATGTCCTCACCAGTCCACGGCATAGTACACTCTACTATGTAGGTGCTCCTGGCAGATCCTGGGTGGAAGACCTAGAACTGATCTTCACACTAATGTTCACCAGCAGAGCTCCTAACACAGAAATTCTTCCCTTTCCAAAACCCTATCCCCAGCTGTTAAGGCATCTGTGGAACAAATCAAAGTATCTTCTGTTTTTAATATTAATTTATTTATTTGGCTGTGCTAATCTTAGTTGCATCACACAGGATCTTTGATCCTCATTGTGGCACGTGGGATCTTTGGTTGTGGCACATGAATTCTTAGTTGTGACATGTGGGATCTACTTCCCTGGTCAGGGGTGGAACCCAGGCCCCCTGCATTAGGAGCATGGGGCTTAGCCACTGGATCACCAGAGAAGTCCCACAAAGTATCTTCTTAATTCAAAAGCCAGGCCTTCTCAGAAAAAGCTGAAGGAATTAAAGGAAGATGGACAACTCTGGTTCTCCATCCCGTCAGAGCCGTGTGTGGGCAGTGGAGTGTCCAGGTGGCCTTTCGTGGCTCAGGACCCTCCAATCAAACCAGGTGTGTTTCCCATCCTCCCTTCCTTTTTCATGTGGACAAGATTAACTGAATGAAAGGACTGAATGGAGAAAACGTACCTAAAATGAGGATCTAGAACAGAAAAACAGGTCAACATGGCAGGAGTATATGAATGAGGAAAGACATTTCACCTGTTTACCTTAGTGGTGAAGTGACTGAAGGCAGACAGTGCAGGATTGAGTCTTGGGGCATTTTTGTAGCTGCTTTCTCTTCTCTGTCTTGGTTAACCATCTCCCTACATTTGTAGTTCAGAAGAGCCCCCCAAGAACAACTCAATCTGAAGGATTCTTCCCTAGACATGACTCTATCTCTATATTATCTGTCCCTCAGTTCCCTCCTAAAAGCGATATGGGAAAAGTGCTCGGTAGCTTGCTGCTAAGCTGCTGCTAAGTCACTTCAGGTCATGTCCGACTCTGTGCGACCCCATAGACAGCAGCCATCCAGGCTCCCCCATCCCTGGGATTCTCCAGGCAAGAACACTGGAGTGGGTTGTCATTTCCTTCTCCAGTGCATGAAAGTGAAAAGTGAAAGTGAAGTCGCTCAGTCATGTCCGACTCTTAGCAACCCCATGGACTGCAGCCCACCAGGCTCCTTGGCCCATGGGATTTTCCAGGCAAGAGTACTGGAGTGGGGTGCCATCGCCTTCTAGCTTGGTCGTGTCCAAATCTTTGCAACCCTGAAAACTGTAGCCTGCTAGGCGTCTCTGTCTAAGGGATTTCCCAGGCAAGAGTACTGGAGTACCAGTACTCTTGCCTGGGAAAGTAGAGTAGAATTTCCTACTCTAGGGGATCTTCCTGACCCAGGGATCAAACCTGTGTCTTAGGCATTGAGGCTTTACCACTGAGCCATGGGGGAAGCCCCAAATGAACAAGATATGGCACTAAAAACTATTCATTTCTACTTAAGCATTAAATATGTTATTTACCCTGGTGGCTCAGACAGTAAAGAATCCGCCTGCCATGCGGAAGATCTGGGTTCCATCTCTGGGTTGGGAAGATCCACTGGAGAAGAGAATGACAACCCACTCCAGTATTCTTGCCTGGAGAATTCCCATGAACAGAGTAGCCTGAAGGGGTGCAATCCATGGGGGGTCCCAAAGAGTCAGACACGACTGAGCAACTAAGTACATGTCATTTCCCAGCATGCTTTGGATAGACTCCCTTTTAGGAATCTATGTCTGAGTCTTTGAATAAGTCTATTTAGGACCCCAAGGGAATTTTCCTTCATTATATGAAATTAAATTCTGACTCTCTGAAGACTTATAGCCCCCACTTGTGTGTGTGTGTGTGTATGTATGTGTGTTTGTGTATGTGTGATTATTGGTTTTTCAGTAGAAGAAATTTATGAAAATATAATAGACTATTAGTGGTAGAAGGGACTATAGAGATTTTTATTCTGAGGTTTATTAAATTCATTTTGGTTTATTAAATTCATTTTAGCAAAGGACCCTTACCTAAAATTGAATCTTACAGATAAATATATAAAATGATGCCATCCTGGCTGGTTGAAGAGAAAAGTAAGTTCTGGTTTCTTGGTCTTTCTTTCAACCTATTACCCTACCTTCCATCAAGTTATCCTTAAAGCTTGTCCCTGGAATTGTACCAGTTCCCGGAAAGATATTGTAAGCAGTATAAACCTAGTGGATGCCTCCTCATTTTATGAAAGAAGAAGCTGAGATTCAAAGCAGAAGAGGCCCTTGCCTAAGTCCTCATACACAGTTAGCTGTGATTCACATACTGGATTCCAAGTGCAGTTCACTTGTATTGGCATGACATCATCTTTCAATTAGCTGTGATCATTGCCTCACAGTATATTTAATAGCATCCCGAAGGAAGCAAGATGAACACATTTCCAAATCAGCAAGGGTCGCTGTGAATAAGAAGAAAGTTCATGGGAAACTTATGGGAGGTGTCTATCTTTATACTCTCCTCTTGCTATCACTTTCTCTGTCTCCAGGGGTCCATTTCCCACTGGTGATCCCTTGGCATGAGCAAAAATCAAATATGTTTAATTTAGATTTTCTTCAGGCTCCTTAACTTGCAATCGGCACATCTTTGTATGCTTACCTCTCCAGCTGTTCTCTGTGTGAAACCAAACTAACCAAGACTGCTGAAAATGCAGAGCCACTTAGTGTCAAGGTATTTCCCTAACGGCTTCAATATTCTTAAAGCAACTAATTTAATTGGAGTTGTAAGGCATCAGATAGTAATGATATCCTTTGGCTATATGCTTAGTGGGTTATATACCTATAATTAAACCTATAATGAAAAGGAAAGTGGAAGTATATTTGGGAAGCAAATCCACTGAATTTCTGTGCAGCAGATAAAAATGTGGCAGCTTCTGTAATGCCTTAACTTTGGTCTTATCCTCAGAGACTCATGAGTCTGGTTGTAGGGTGTAGACATTAGATTAATATTGGCATTGGAAATTCTTGTTAAATTCTAAATTCACACAGTGTTTCTCTAACTGGGGACCCAATTCCTTAGTCACCTGTCTTGGAAAGCTGTGATTGTAATGTGGGCTGCTAACTTTATTTACTGTGATTAATTATTTTTGTATCCTAGACTTATCCCGGCTATATTCTGGGTTCCTTTCTGCTATCCCCATTTTCCTTGAGCTGGCAGTAATTTGCCATGGGATTTTGTACCTCTTTTGAGTGTTTCTAAGAATGTTTATGTAGCACACGTTCTTGGAAGACAGAGGTATTATCTTCTTTCAGGCCTGAGGACATTATTATAATGATAATGCCTTCCTTAGGGAAAATGTTGGATGGGGCTGCTTGCAACCTCCATCAAAGATTGAGTGTTTTCTAATCTCAGGGCTCCTCGGCTATAGCATAAACCTACTATATGTGCAGCATCCCCCAGCCCAGCTCTGCATGACCCCCACTCACCCTCCCTGTGGAACTGAGGGTCAAAAGCAACCGGTGAAAACATGAAACTCATGCTGCTTCCTGTGCTGTCAGTAGCAGAGTCCTTTGTCTCTGATCTAGGAATCTCTGATCTTTGAGCATCTATGAAACTAGCAAGTTAATCTGTAAATCTCAGATTGGTAAATCTCAAACTCTCCACAGTTAGTGACACTTGGTTTCTACTTTCTGGAAATGTAAATATAAATTACGAATAATTGCTACACAATTTTCACCCCAGATTTCTTCCCCTGTCTCAGGGGTTCAGCCTGTATTTCTGGTATCTTTCCCACTGGGTTACTTCTCTAAGTGTGGCTCCCTCTCTATGTTCACAATGAAATATAAAATTCCTGTAGGCCTATTTCAACTTATATGTCAGTTCTAACTATTTGAAAGTGACAGCCTGAATCTGATGACAGAAAGATTCAGAAGTTATGTTTAAGCTCATGATAGAAGGATTGCATGATCCTTAGGACTAGGAAGAAGAAATGGTCTAGATACTCGAAGCCTAAAACTTTTAAGTCAAGACTGGTTTTAGGCTGCCCAATGCTGAATGACATGGAAAATTGGTGAAAAGAGCAGTACGTGCACATAACATGGAGTGAGTGAGTGAGTGAAAGTCATTCAGTTGTGTCCGACTCCTTGCGACCCCATGGACTATATAGTCCATGAAATTCCCCAGGTCAGAATATTGAAGTGGGTAGCCTTTCCCTTCTCCAGCAGATCTTCCCAACCCAGGGATCGAACCCAGGTCTCCTGCATTGCAGGGGTATTCTTTTACCAGCTAAGCCACAGGGAAGCCCAAGAATACTGGAGTGGGTAGCCTTTCCCTTTTCCAGGGGATCTTCCAGACCCAGGAATTGAACTGGGGTCTCCTGCATAGTAGGTGGATTCTTTACCAATTGAGCTGTGAGGGAAGCCCAGAGCTATTTATAATCATGGCAAAGCCACTGTCCATCCAAATAGGTAACTACTATGGCTATTTACAGAGGATAAATATGCTGAGTTCTCTATAATCCTTTCCCTGACTCCTCCATGACCAAGCGATTAAAATCCTTCTGACTAGTTTTAAGACTGGAATACAACAGGATATTATGATAGTTAGGTGATCAAGTTCTGTCTCAGTTGTATTATTTTAAAAACACTTCTTGGCTATGTTTTACATGTTCTGTTGAAGAAAACTTTTGGAATAAAACCCTCAAGTTCCACAATCTTGTGTGGCATCAGTGATGCCATCCAGCCATCTCATCCTGTGACACCCTATTACATATTGTGTAATATATAGCAACAATTTGAAAGGAACTACTTTATGGGATTTTCCATTTTGCATTTTAAACTATCCAGAATTCAGTTTTGGACTGGGACTTAGAAGGATTCTAACTTTTATTTTGTATTTCCAAATAGCTACTTTTTCAAATATTACTTATGAAATCTCCTGTTGTTAAGCTAGTTTTATTTTCCTTACTGATTTCTTTCTAATTTTTATTTTTTTATGTTTACACATCTCTAAGAGTTTATGCAGCATTTACAGTTATTACAAAATATTGGCTATTTTCCCTGCATCATACAATACATGCTTGCGGCCTGCCTTACACCTGATCGTTTATGGCTCTCACTCTCCCACTCCCGTAATGCCCCCTCCACTGGCAACCGCTAGTTTGTGCTCTATATCTGTGAGCCTAGTTTTGGTTATATTCACTAGTTTGCTGCATTTGTTTTAGATTTCACATATGAGTGATATGATACAATATTTGTCTTTCTCCGTCTGACTTGTTTCACTTCGCGTAATACTCTCCAAGTCCATCCATGTTGCTGCAAGTGACAAAGTAGTATTTGTTTTTATGGACGAATAGTTAATTCCATTTTATGTGTGTATGTGTGTGTTTGTGTGTCTGTGTGTGCCACATCTTTTTATTCATTCATCTTTTGGACACTTGGGTTGCTTCCATATCTTGGCTATTGTAAATAATGCTAATAAATTGAGGAGCATATATATCTTTTTGAATTAGTGTATTTTTTTTCAGATATACACCCAGGAGTGGAATTGGTTGGGTCATTTGGTAGTTCTTTTTATTTATTTTTTAGAAACTTTCATACTGTTTTCCCAGTGGCTGCACTTTGCACTTCCACCAGCAAAGGACAAGGTTTCCCTCTCCCCTTTTTATTTTATCCTTGCCAGTGTTTGTTATTTGTGTTCTTTTTGATGATAGCCATTCTGATAGGTGTAAGGTGATGCCTCACTGTGATTTTGATTTGCATTTCCCTGATGATCAACAATGTTGAACATCTTTCTTTACTGGTATTTAAGTGATCTCCTGACAAATATAAATTCAGTCTGATTCTGAATTCTCTATGTCATTCCATTGATCTATTTGACTATTTCTTAACTATTGATAATGTCACAAAATTACTAAAGATTTACAGGGTATTATGATAGTTAGGACATGAAGTTCTGCCTCAGTTGTATTACTTTAAAAACTGTTCTTGGCTATGTTTTATATGTTGTTTTTAGGAAAACTTTTGGAATAAGCCCCTAGAGTTCCACAATCTAGTGTCTTGTGCCCTGCAGAACCAGAACATCCCCATGATCAGGAAAATATAGCAGTTGCATTGGCCAGACCTGAGTTCCATTCTATGTGTTATGTGTGAGCACATATCCTGAGATCCAAGGAGAGAATTTTGGTAGATAAAGTGTAGTGTCAGGACGGAAGGGCAGGGAGAAATTAGCATTATGTTAATCAAAGGGTAGAAATGAATATAAAACATCAAAAAATATCAAGTCCCCACTACATTTTATGTACTTAAATGGTTTTTATGGCACTGGGAATCTGCCCAGGGTGTGATACTAAATGGCATACTTTCCTCCAAAAAGGAAGCTATGGTTACAAACAAGAAATGCCACATACTCATAATTAAATTTGTTTTTCAACAGTGCATTTACTGTAGTGACCTTCAAAGTTGTGTTTTAAAATCAAATTTCTATTCTTTCAATTTTTTACTTACTCAGAGCATTCCATTAGTTTACATTAAAAGAAAAGATTTAGAAAGATGGCTGTAAAGTTGGAAGAATCCTATTAAGTATAACCAGAGAGAATTAAATTGGAATTTCAAGGTCACAGGTCCTATTAATCTGTCTCCTGTACAATCAGCCTCACATCATCCTTACAGATGGGCACTCAGACCCTACATCCTAAAGAACTGCTCCATGCAGGTTATGTTGAAGATCCTATGGCTTTTCCTGTCTCGGGCCTTCATACACACTCTTTCCAACACCAACAAATTCCAACAGAATTTCTCTGTCCTCTTCTTTCCCTATATCTAGCTAACTGCAATGCATACACCAAATATTTTCTTGGTATTTTTAGTAATACCTGGATGGCTTAGAGTGATGTTCAAGATCTTCCAGAGTATGACTACCACCCATTTGTTTTTTCAGTCTACCTCTTAATAAACCACTCTAGTTACTTAAACACCCTCTCCCACTTATTATTTATACTTGTATCAGCTGCATATTTGGCCCCTTTCTATAGACATTCTCTCAGAAGTAATTTTTCTTTTTTTTTTTCACTCTTTAATGGATTTTGCTTATCCTTAGTCACCTTCTGACTAGAATTACAGGGATATGAAAGCGTGTGTACTATTGGGGTGTGTGTGCATGTTCAAAGTGTATCTTCCAAGTACATTTTTGTTGCTCCAGGGTAAGGACCAGACTTTATTCATTTGTGTACTTTCTTAGAACTTGGAGTGAGTGGTGATGGGCAGTTTCTCAAACTTTAGCCCTCATCAAAATCATCTGGAGGGCTTTTAAAACAAGCTTGTCAGAGATGGAACCAAAGGATTTTCATTTTAACATTTTGGTGATACAATGCTACCTACTCTGTAACCACACTTTGAAACCATCCTTCTATGACAGTGTTCTCAAATGTGGTTACAAATTAGAATCTCTGGGGAAAGTTAAAAAAAAAAAAAAAGACTATGCCTGGGCTCCACCCTAGACGAAATAAAATCTCTGTGTGTGTTAGTTGCTCAGTCGTGTCCAACTCTTTGTGACCCCATGGACTATAGCCCTTCAGGCTCCTATGCCCATGGAATTCTCCAGGCAAGAATACTGGAGTGAGTAGTCATGCTCTTCTCCAGGGGATCTTCCAGACCCGGGGATCAAACCTGGGTCTCCCACATTGCAGGCAGATTCTTTACCATCTGAGCCACCAGGGAACTGAGGGTGGGACTTTTCTGATGGAAAAACAAAACAAAAGCGCAACTACTCTAGTGATTTTGTTATTGCTGTTCAGTTGCTCAGTCATGTCTCTTTGTAACCCCATGTACTGCAGCACGCCAGGCTTTCCTGTCCTTCACTATCTCCCAGAGCTTACTCAAACTCATGTCCACTGAGTCAGTGGTGCCATCCAACCATCTTGTCTTCTGTTGTCCCTTCTCCTCCTCCTTCTATCTTTCCAAGCAACAGAGTCTTTTCCACTGAGTCAGCTCTTTGCATCAGGTGGCCCAAGTATTGGAGCTTCAGCTTCACTATCAGTCCCTCCAATGATATTCAGGACTGATTTCCTTTAGGATTGACTGGTTTGATCTCCTTGCAGTCCAAGGGACTCTCAAGAGTCTTTTCTAATACCACAGTTTAAAAGCATCAATTCTTTGGTGCTCAGCCTTCCTTATGGTCCAACTCTCACATCCATACATGACCACTGGAAAATCCATAGCTTTGACTATATGGACCTTTGTTGGCAAAGTAATGTCTCTGCTTTTTAATATGCTGTCTAGTTTTGTCATAGTTTGTACCCCCCCTGCCGCCCCCCCCCCCTCTGCCAAGGAGCAAGCGTCTTTTAATTTCATGGCTGCAGCCACTATCTGCAGTGATTTTGAAGCCCAAGAAAATAAAGTCTGTCACTATTTACATTGTTTCCATATCTATTTGCCATGAAGTGATGGGGCTGGATGCTATGTGATTTTAATTCTGTGCAAATAGCAAGTGAGAATTGAAGTCTTGAATGAGAGAGAGCATGCTTGTTGGGAGGCCAGGCTAAAACCTATGTCATAACCAAATTAGTAAATGGGACTTGGGGGCTGTGTCTCACACTTTAATGTGCCTGAAGTTAAGATGCAGATGGTAAATCCAGGGTGTGTGAGATGCTTCTAATCTAACAAGCTCCCAAATGATTATAATCCATGAACCGCACTCTGATTAGCAATGAGTTCCATGAAGATGTCCATGAAGAAATCTGTTCAGGGAAAGAAAGTGATGAGAAAAGTAGGTGGGAGGATGAGATCAGGAAAGTGAAACAAGGCTGGATGACTCACAGTCAATAAAGCTTTAGGACTTCAAACATGGGGAGGAAGAGGAAGTGCTGCAGGATTTCTCTGCTCAGGAAATTACTTAAAAGCTATAAGTTTAAGCCTTTTCATGAATTTTTTAGAGAAAGCATCCAATCTTGACAAGATTGGCCCAGACTAAGTATGTAATTTCTACCTGATTGAGAAAGCAGACATGTGAGTAAAAAGCCAACGGAGCTTCCAGTGGTTCATCTTAACAGAGTCCCAGAGAGATTTTATTAAAGTCTGTGGGATTTCTCTGTCTTTTTATTTGCCTTAATTTGGAAGGTAATTTTCATTGCAAAATAACAAGATTTCACTTTATTCCCAGGAGCTGGCATTAAATTCATCCTATAGAGTATGTTTAGAGACCAAGATTGTAGGCAAAAATTATCTAAGCAGTAGTTGCACCAGGTTCATTTAATAATAAACATATACCCTGCACATATTTCAGCTTTCTTTGGTTGATTTTTACTTGCAAAACACACATCTGAAGGTATGTCATAGTGGATGTCTTGTTTATAGTGCTTTGTTGGACTTCATTCTCTATAAAAGTCAAGTATATTTTCTCTAAATAAGCTCTTCCTGATTCATTTCCATGGAGAATGGAACATTTGAAAGAAATTTAATTCTTTAGAATTTCTAAGAGGTCATGTTCAGAGTTGGGGGGTGGTGGCGAGGTTATATAGTCTTCAGTCTCAGCCTAAGTCCACTGTCCCTGTGGTGGTCACCACCCAAGAATATGTTTCCACATCTTGGAACCTGTGAATATCATCTTATTTGGGGAAAAAAGGATACTTGCAGATACAATGTATTTAAGGATGGGCTTCCCCCATGGCTCAGTTGGTAAAGAAACTGCCTGACAATGCAGGAGACTCAAAACATATGGGTTCAATGCCCTTAGTCAGGAAGATCCCGTGTGGAAGGAAATGGCAACCCCCAATAGTATTCTTTCCTGGAAGACTCCATGGACAGAGGACCCTGGTGGGCTACAATCCGTGGAGCCGCAGAGTCAAACACAACTGAGGATGTGCACACACTCACACACGAGATAAGATTATCCTAGATTACCTGGATAGGTCCTAAATCCAATGCTAAGTGTCTCTGACACAAAAGAGGAGAAGACACAGAGGTGACCAGGTGAAGGTGGAGGCAGACACTGGAGGGATGTAGTCCCAAGTTCAGAAATGCTTGAAGCCACCAAGTATTTTAGAGAGACTGTCCCCTAGAGCCAGTGGAGCATTCTGGCCCTGTGGACACCTTGATTTTTGGATTTCTGCTCTTCAGAACTTTGACAAACTAAGTTCCTGATTTTTTTAAGCCCTCCCTTTTGTGGTGATTTGTTAGGAATGAGTGAAAGTCGCTCAGTTGTGTCTGACTCTTTGCAACCCCATGGAGAGTCCATGGAATTCTCCAGGCCAGAATACTGGAGTGGGTAGGCTTTCCCTTCTCCAGGGGATCTTCCCAACCCAGGTATTGAACCCAGGTCTCCCGCTTTGCAGGCAGATTCTTTACCAGCTGAGCCAATTTGTTGGGGTGGCCCTAGAAAACAATTGCACTACCTAATAACCCAGGAAAGGAAGGAGGAGAAAAAGGAAAGCAAGTGCCCAGGGTCCTCAAAGGTCATTTTGTTTGAACTTTGCTTCAGTGCCTTTGTTGTGCCCTCCAATTGGTCTCTGCCGACAACGGGCTATCAGCAATCTTCAACAAGGCAGAGCTTTTCTGTTTATCCTGATCTTGAATCCAAATACAGATCAGTGAGACCTGAAGGAAGCTAAGGGAATTCTCTGTGGGTTGGTTGTGGGGAGTTGTGTGTTTGTGTGGTTTCAGCCAAAATCTTCAGGTTTAAAGAGACTTCTATGGACTAAATAAAATACTGAGATTTAAAAGAACATTCTCGGTGGGAGTCCCCATACACCAGCCCCTCTTGATGGTGAATGCTGTTACTTTTTCTCTCACAAAATAGGCAGCTAGAAAAGTACTGAATCTCCCAGGGGAATCCATAGCCCTCCGGGTCTGTTTCCAGTAGTCTAGTCTATGTTATTAATGTCAAATAGCACCTCTTCTCACTGGTGTTCAGTATCACTATTGAATCATTAGTTTTTATATTTCCAATATTATTTGGCAATTAATGAAAAATTGATTCCTGTCTGGCCTGTTTTCCTTCCCTGACTATCCCTGACTGCAATTTAGACAAAGACCTGCCACTCTCTTAAACTGTGCTTTACATGAGAGTCTAGGTGTTTCTGTTCCTACTCGGGTTTCCAGGCAGGCAGCCGAACCAGACTGCAGATAAGCTGCCTGAGTATAAATGGCTCACCTAATTATAATTTTTGATTCCTTGCTAAACTTCTATGTGGCTTCAGTAAAAATTATGTTCCCTTTTCGCAGCATGAAAGAGGCAGTTAAGGCAAGAAAAGTGCATTCAGAAGTTTGAAGAGTGCAAATGTCTGATGGGTTGAAAAATGAGATTAACTATTCACTGATTGGATTCCTTTCTCTGTCAAGGTCAATTCTTCTGGAAAAAGTTATGATAGGTCATGGCAGCAAAAAAGTGATAGTATCCTCTTGTTTCTTTTTTGCCTTTCTCCTCCAAGTTTATTCCATTGTCAAATGTAACTTCTTTTCATCAACCTGATACCTGGTATGGAATGGACACTTTTTGGTAACTCTGTTCTTAAAGTATTCAGTTTACATAATTAGGGCTTCCCTGGTGGCTCAGAAGGCAGGTAAACAATCTGCCTACAATGCAGGATACCCAGGTTCTATCACTGCATCAGGAAGATCCCCTGGAAAAGGAAATGACAATTCACTGGAGTATTCTTGCCTCAAGAATTCCATGGACAGAGGAGCCTGGTGGGCTACAGTTGATGGGGTCACAAAGAGTCGGACATGACTGAGCTTATATAATCACTCACTTATATAATTAAGTGTGGTTTTGTGATTATCTTTGACATCCCAAGGTAAGACATTTCATAGAACCTAATTATTTTTTTCCATTGAAAAGATGTTTCAGAGACATAAACTATAGATCAGGATTCATTACAACAGCATCTCATTATTTTTAATGAGCAATTCCATTATTTCTGACTGTGCTGAGAGTGGGACTTAATTTTGTCTGCTTGTTAAAATTTGGTGGTCAGAAACATGAATTCTGGTGAAAGTCTGCATTACAGATTATAAAATGTAAAGACAATCTCATATATTTATCTATGCTTCACAAAACTACTTGATGTAGAAGGTGTGCTTCCTTTGAAGGGATAATTAGATGTGTTGTAATTCAGTGTTATTTACATGTCTTCGAAATTCCTCTGAAAAATGGGTAATTTTTAGTAAACATTCTCAGTACTTGAATCTACTGAACTAGCTAAAATTTTCAATTTCAGAAATGTTGGTCAAATCATCTGATAACTCTAAAGACTTGATCCCCATTTTCTTCCTGACTTTTAGGATGCATCTGTTGTTAAAATGTAGGTGGGTGATGAGTTTGTTCAAACATTTTTTGGAACATGATTGATGGAATGTAAAGAAAAGGGGGTCATGTATTTTTAGAGCAAAGAATGATTTTCAGAAAATAAAAAAAAGAGGAGAAAAAGAGAAAATAAAGTTTGCATACATTATTACAGATACGCATGGTTTCAGTTCAGTTCAGTTCAGTTCAGTTCATTTCAGTCGCTCAGTCGTGTTCAACTCTTTGCGACCCCATGAATCGCAGCATGCCAGGCCTCCCTGTCCATCACCAACTCCCGGAGTTCACTCAGACTCATGTCCATCGAGTCAGTGATGCCATCCAGCCATCTCATCCTCTGTCGTCCCCTTCTCCTCCTGCCTCCAGTCCCTCCCAGCATCAGAGTCTTTTCCAATGAGTCAACTCTTCGCATGAGGTGGCCAAAGTACTGGAGTTTCAGCTTTAGCATCATTCCTTCCAAAGAAATCCCAGGGCTGATCTCCTTCAGAATGGACTGGTTGAATCTCCTTGCAGTCCAAGAGTCTTCTCCAACACCACAGTTCAAAAGTGTCAGTTCTTCAGCACTCAGCCTTCTTCACAGTCCAACTCTCACATCCATACATGACCACTGGAAAAACCATAGCCTTGACTAGATGGACCTTTGTTGGCAAAGTAATGTCTCTGCTTTTGAATATGCTACCTAGGTTGGTCATAACTTTCCTTCCAAGGAGTAAGCGTCTTTTAATTTCGTGGCTGCAGTCACCATCTGTAGTCATTTTGGAGCCCAGAAAAATAAAGTCTGACACTGTTTCCATTGTTTCCCCATCTATTTCCGATGAAGTGATGGGACCAGATGCCATGATCTTCATTTTCTGAATGTTGAGCTTTAGGCCAACTTTTTCACTCTCCTCTTTCACCTTCATCAAGAGGCGTTTTAGTTCCTCTTCACTTTCTGTCATAAGGGTGGTGTCATCTGCATATCTGAGGTTATTGATATTTCTCCCGGCATGGAAGTAAACTCTTGTTTACTTCCAATACCAGCTGTCTTATTTTCAAAAGGAGGAAGAGACACCCAAACATAATTAAACACCTGTTATGTAGTGTTTTGCTTGATGAGAGGGATATATAGTAAGTAAGGCAAAATTTCTGTTGAAGACTGTAGAGTGTGCTTGTGTGTGTATGTGTGTGGTGGTGGGGTCAGGTACATAAAAGAACGGTGAGGAATGAGTAGATGAGAAAGTAGTGGTCAAACCAAGTTCAGAGAACAAAAACTAAAAAAAAAAAAAAAAAAAATCAAATATGTAAGCATCATTTTTATCTCCAAATCTTAGGGGTAGAGCATTGGAAAAAGGACTCTGCTTATGGAAGATCACAAACCTGGGCTGATAGGGCATCTGAAGAACACATAAACTTGGTGTTAGTAGGCTCCAAACCTAGAAGGTTCAAGTGTAGGTTCAATCTCTGACATTACTTTGCCAACAAAGGTCCGTCTAGTCAAGGCTATGGTTTTTCCTGTGGTCATGTATGGATGTGAGAGTTGGACTGTGAAGAAGGCTGAGTGCTGAAGAACTGACACTTTTGAACTGTGGTGTTGGAGAAGACTCTTGAGAGTCCCTTGGACTGCAAGGAGATCCAACCAGTCCATTCTGAAGGAGATCAGCCCTGGGTGTTCTTTGGAAGGAATGATGCTAAAGCTGAAACTCCAGTACTTTGGCCACCTCATGCGAAGAGTTGACTCATTGGAAAAGACTCTGATGCTGGGAGGGACTGGAGGCAGGAGGAGAAGGGGACGACAGAGGATGAGATGGCTGGATGGCATCACTGACTCGATGGACATGAGTCTGAGTGAACTCCGGGAGTTGGTGATGGACAGGGAGGCCTGGCATGCTGCGATTCATGGGGTCGCAAAGAGTTGGAAACGACTGAGCAACTGAACTGAACTAAACTGAAAAATGAATGGATTTTGTTAGCTTTAAACTCAATCTGGAATGGCCAGAAATAGGCATGTCCCCCCTTAATATGTTTTAAATGACAACCTTTTAGTGCACCCTTTTCAAAATAGTCATAATTTAGCTTGATAACCTAAAATTAAAATATTAGTCATTAGTTGGTATTATTTGAATTGTAATACTTGTTTAAACAAATCCAGCTTGTCAAAACTATATACTAATTATTTTCAATGTTTTTTTCTCTATAATTTAAAATCATAAGGTAGAAATAATTTTGTTCTTTATACCTAGTTTAAGAATAACCCATTGTGTGAAGGCAAGGTGTAATTATTATTCAACATATTTATTTTTGCCAATAACATGTAACTAAATTTGTTAGTTTCTTTGTGTGATACATGAGACCAACTCATTAAGCAATGCCTGGATCAGATATGTTAGCAACTGGAGCATTGTTTAAACTTGTTGGTGTTTTATAAATTCAAGTATAATTTATTCATATATGATCACTGTTGGCTTTACAACTCATGTGTGTATTTATCTCTAAACATTCTTTAAACTTTGTTGTGTGCAAGATATCAAACTAACTTCTGTAAGATGAATCAGGATTCCATTTCTTCCTATAATAAAGTTTCAATCATTAATATGCATATATACATATATGACTATACTTCAGTTCAGTTCACTTGTTCAGTTCTGTCCAACTCCTTGCGACTCCTTGAATCACAGCACGCCAGTCCTCCCTGTCCATCACCAACTCCTGGAGTCCACCCAAACCCATGTCCCTTGAGTTGGTGATACCATCCAACCGTCTCATCCTCTGTCGTACCCATCTCCTCCTTCCCTCAATCTTTCCCAGCATCAAGGTCTTTTTAAATGAGTCAGCTCTTTGCATGAGGTGGCCAAAGTATTGGAGTTTCAGCTTCAACATCAGTCCTACCAATGAACAACCAGGCCTGATCTCCTTTAGGATGGACTGGTTGGATCTCCTTGCAGTCCAAGGGACTCTCAAGAGTCCTTTCCAACACCACAGTTCAAAAGCAGCAATTCTTCTGTGCTCAGCTTTCTTTATAGTTCAACTCTCACATCCATACGTGAGCACTGGAAAAACCATAGCCTTGACTAGATGGACCTTTGTTGACAAAGTAATGTCTCTGCTTTTGAATATGCTATCTAGGTTGGTCATAAGTTTCCTTCCAAGGAGTAAGCATCTTTTAATTGCATGGCTGCAATCATCATCTGCAGTGATTTTGGAGCCTAGAAAAATAAAGTCAGCCACTGTCTCCCCATCTATTTCCCATGAAGTGATGGGACTGGATGCCATGATCTTAGTTTTCTGAATGTTGAGATTTAAGCCAACTTTTTCACTCTCCTCTTTCACTTTCATCAAGAGACTCTTTAGTATTTCTTCACTTTCTGCCATAAGAGTGGTGTCATCTGCATATCTGAGGTTATTGATATTTCTCCTGGCAAGTAGAGAACTTATAAAAAGTAAAAATAAATAAAATTAAAAAATAAGATGATCAGACTTGTGTAACAAATATAAAAGGAAAAATTGAGCATCACTCTCCAAATGTGGGCTTCCCTGATGCTGCTGCTGCTAAGTCACATCAGTCGTGTCCAATTCTATGCCGCCCCATAGATGGCAACCCACCAGGCCTCCATCCCTGGGATTCTCCAGGCAAGAATACTGGAGTGGGTTGCTATTTCCTTCTCCAGTGCATGAAAGTTAAAAGTGAAAGTGAAGTTGCTCAGTCGTGTCCGACTCTTCGCCACCCCATGGACTGTAGCCTACCAGGCTTCTCAATCCACGGGATTACCCAGGCAAGAGTACTGGAGTGGGTTGCCATTGCTTTCTCTGCTTCCCTGATGGCTCAGATGGTAAAGAATCTGCCTTAATGCAGGAAACCAGGGTTTGATTCCTGGGTGGAAAAGATCTCATAGAGAAGGGAATGGATACCCATTCCCATATTCTTGCCTGGAGAATTCCATGGACAGAGGAGCTTGGTGGGCTATAGTCCATGGGGTCACATAGAGTCAGACACTACTAAGTGACTAGTACTTGGGGCTTCCCTGTAGCTCAGTGGTAAAGAACCCACTTGACAATGCAGGAGACCTGGGTTTGATCCCTGGGTCAAGAAGATCCCCTGGAGAAGGGAATGGCAACCCACTCCAGTATTCTTAACTGGAGAATTCCATGGACAGCGGAGCCTGGAGGGAATACAGTCCATGGGGGCATGAAGAGCTGGACACAAGTGAGCGACTAATACTTTTTCACTGTAATTGTATCTCATAATTTGTGCCGTGTATACCCTATGTTGGTACCTGCTATGGAGTGAAATTATTTTAACTTCTAGAAGGTCAACAAAGCCTGTTTGGTGTCAGGCATATTGGACTGTCTCAGCCTACACAATACATATAACATGAGGATCTCGGAGTTCCTGTCAGATAAATAAATATGAGAAGGGACTATGGATAGTTTAAATTCCCTAGTAAATAAAAACTTAAAACACAAAATTCAAAAGTGAATGTTCCAATGAATTGTAAGAAGGCTGATGGAAGAATCCCCTCACCAGGGACTGTTGCCTGATCTCTGCAGTGGCTGTACATGTCCTGACATGTTAGGGATGATGCCTCACTTCTGACTTTTAAAAAAATCCCTATACCAAGCCAGGTAATGGGGTATGGTATCAGACCTAGCTATTTTGAAACTGTTTTCTGAGTTGGCCAAATATTTATAAATAGTTCAAAAACCAATCATCCAGGAGTGTGTCTATTGTTTCCTGAAGCAGTACTATCTTTATTAAATATAATCAATTTGGGAGCCGTAGTGGATTGAATTATATCACCCGAAATGATATGCTATAGTCATAACTTCTAGTACCTCTGAACGTGACCTTTCTTGGTAATAGGGATTTTTCAGATGCACTTAACTAGGAATAAGATTATACTGGATTAAGGTGGGCCCTTAACTGGTATCCTTATAAAGATGGGAGATACACATCCAGAGGGAAAAAGGCCATGTGAAAACCAAAGAAGATATTGGAATAATGCAGCTATAAGCCAAGAAACACCAAGTATTGCCAGCAACCACCAGAAGCCAGGAAAGAAGCATGAAACAGATTATCTGTCACAGCCTTCAGAAAGAACATTGCCCCACCGACACCTTGGTTTCTGACTTCTTGTCTCCAGATCTGTAAGAAGAGTTCTGTTCTTTTAATTCTCTCAGTTTTTGGTACCTTTTTACAGCAGGCTTAGAAAACAGGGGCACAAAGAAGTGGGGAAGGAAATGGTGACCCAAATTCAGTTTCTTGCCTGACCACTAACTCCAATAAATGGATACTGATGTTAAGAGATTTTATATCCAATGTGCTTGGTATTAACAGCCTGCTTATGTCAGCTTGGGGAACATATGATACTGTTTTCTATAAAAATCAGGCTTGCTCAGATCTTCTGGAAAGGGATACCCATGGGAATACTCTGTTTTACTAAAAATCAGTGACCACATGGGAGACCCAGTATCATGTACTACCCCTGACCTTCAGCTTGAGACAAGATACCGGCTGAGATCTTGGACCTGAGATGCTAGGGAAATTTACTCAGTATCTAGTATGGCTTAGCCAAGTGTTTCCTAGAAAGTGCAGGGAACTTAGAGACATAGGCCTAAATTTGATTATTTACTTCTTAACTTTTTAAAAAGTGACCTTGTACTTGCTGAGGAAACTCTCTATACCTCATCAGTAATAGGAGGGTTTTGTAGGAGGTGAATTTAATGTCCGTTTCAATACTATGATTCAATGATTTGGTAAATGAATAATTTTCCTGAAATACTTTTAAATACTGATGCAATTGGAATTAGCAGTTTACTCACCTGTAAACTGCCTTTTAAATAATTTTAATTAGTTCTTGTTCAATTATGAAGTTTATTTTATTACTATTTTGTTATAAATGAACTGCACCTCTTTCTCTTAGATGACTTTACTAAGAATAAAGGAAAAGGAAGTAATCTGAATTGCAAATTTCTAGCCCATCAAATATGAAATGAATATTTAAAGATGAACAATAAAATTAGGCTACATTTTTTTGAAAATGTTTCTGCTTGCTAAATTCAGAATTATACAGCCACGACCTTTAAAATAAAATACAGAGTTTTGAATAAATGCTGTAGCTGCAGATTATAGTTTCTGGAGAATTCTGCCCCAAGTGATATATGCCCATTCATCTTTCCTTTAAAGGAAAAAAAAGTCTTTCTCTTTAAGTCAGATGAGTATTCTAGAATGCTAAAATAATGCAAATGGCTCCTAGTCTTCCATGATAATATGGATTCTCCCTCAAAGGTTTATAATCTTTGATGCCCAATCATGCTTGACTTGGCATTTGAAAATTGTCTAGTGGATTTGCATCAGAACATGATTAACTAGGGGGAGTCTGTAAAGAACTTTGAGCTGTTCTATTTTTATTTCTTTTCAGATTGCATGCTGTACTGAGTAGTCTATCCACAGCGGAATCAAAAGAAATGGGGCATAAGGTTCCCATAGCAAACTTTGATTTTGCTTGAGATATTATAATGCACATACATAGTATACATGACAATTACTCCACAAGTTGGAACATGCATTAATGTTATGGAAACATTAATGGAAAATAACCTGAATTTTGTAATATAAAAGTTTGGGGGTGTTATCACATACATTGTATAATAAGGCGGAAAGGCAGCCATGTTCCTGGAAGTTTCACTGCCTCACCCACATTCATTAGCTAAGTAACTGAGGGCTCCTTCTTTTCTTTCTGTGGTATACTTTATTCTACTGCCTCAGATATAGTGCAAATCCATCTACATTGTAACAAAAATAAGAGAGAGGTGCAGGACATTTATAATCTACTGTAGACTCTGACACTCAACAGTGTTTGCCTAGTACTTTAAAATACATGTACACAGTAATAAGAGTTTTGCTAGGTATATTCAGTATGAGAACATCTCCCACTAAACGAAACAATGACACGGTAATGAAGATTCCTGCTGTATAGAGTCCAGTGGTTAACAAAGGAACTTCATTGTTTAGAGCTTTGGTTCTCTAGAGCCACACTACCTGGATTTACCTGGCTCTGCCACTTACTAGCTGTGTGACCTTGAACAATTCACTTCATCTCTCTGTAGATATAATGCCGTAAAAGTACAATGGGAATGATAAGAGGACCTTCCTCTGAGGAGTGAGCTAATACATGCAAGGCACTTAGACTAGTACCCTTAATATAATAGAACTTGATAAATTATAGCTGTTATTATTAATGAGAGTTTAAAAATGGGTAACTAGAAGGGAAATTTTGGGGAAGGAGTAAAAGTATGCATCATCCACAAACATCCTAAGGAGCTATTGTATAAAATTATACAATTGGATCTTGTAGTTGGAATAATTTTAGATTTGGGTGCCAAGTTTGAGTTTCTTGTTTTGTCTGACCAATCCAGAGCATGATAACTTGAATTTTGATTACCTGTATTGCACTCACAGCTAGCCCTTCTAGAGCTGCTCTGTGGAACTCAGGCAGCATACAGAAGTTGAATTTTGAACTCCATTTATTCCCTCTTAGTGAATAAGCATGTGGATAAATATAAAGCTAGAAGGAGGGTCATCGCCACATTGAGAGACTCAAGAGTAGAGTACAGTAGGACATGGTCATCTCATTGGTAGTACCTGTAACTCTGGCCACAGTTGGGGAAGGAGAAGGACAGTAGCATAGGTTGAACAATGGATGGTATGGGTGCTGCAGAAGGGGGTCTGGAGTCCCCTGAAATAGCAGAGGTCTCCTGTCAACTCGTAAGTACTTTGTATCCTAACCTAGTGGTCAAGGAAAAATGTGTGCGGAAAAGTACGTTGAAATGTTATCACGTTTTTTTCAGTTGTATTTTCTGATAGTTTTATTGGAGTATAGTTGCTTTAGTTGCACAACGCTGTGTTAGTTTTTGCTGTATAATGAAGTGAATCAGTTGTGTGTATACATATATCCCCTCCCTCTTGAGCCTCCCCCATCACCTGCCCCCCGCGCCCCCGCCATCTTACCCGTCTAGGTCATCACAGAGCACTGAGCCGAGCTCCTTGCGCTATATAGCAGGTTCCCACTAGTTCTCTATTTTACACATGGTAGTTTATGTACATCTATCCAAATCTACCAACTCATCCCTCCCTCTACTCCATCCCATGGCCACACATCCATTTTCTATGTTTGTGTCTCTATTCCTGCCCTAGGTTCGTCTGTGCTGTTTTGCCCCTTCAAACCTAGCCTTGTGAATGGATCCCAGCAAGCAGAAGAACCACCACCAACAAGGCTGTTGTTCTCTCGCTTGCGATATGATAGTGGGGTGTCATCCTTGAACCACCTACCCAATAGCTTGGTCAAGTGCAGCCTCATGACCTCCTTGCCTTCCTTCACTGATACATAACCTCAGCAGAAAGAAAAATGAACTTGTTGTTTTCATGCACTATTTTCTTCTTTATCATTTTTTGCTTTCCAAACTGCCCGTGGCTGCTGCAAAAGACAGTATGACTCTTTGTAGATGTGAACCTGCTGTGTTTGTTACTACTTTCTGTATCTGAGTAAAAGTGGAGGTGATCTTTGCCTTCTTTACATGTGTCAAAAAAGGAAGGGCAGCTTTTGGGATGCCAGGGCTAAAATTGTGTAAGACAAACCTTATGAAAAATCTTTCCTATCACCTGATTAAGGGAATTAATTTGGAAGTTGTCTAAATAATAAGGACACTGATACTCTTATTTTGAGCTGCAATTCCTAGAAACCCAAGCCCTATGATCACAGGTGATTCCAAGAGAATGAGCTTCTTTTAGTGGAGAAGAATCAGAGAGACAAAGGCATTACAGGAGCCGTGTGGCCCAGCCACCCTCACGCACTACAGTCATTCTACAGTCCATGGGTTCGTAAAGAGTCAGACATGACTGAGCACACACACACGTTCATATAGTAATACATTTTTAAATGTATTATGTTATATATACATAAATGTATGAGTAAATGTATAAATACAAAATATAAATAAATGTATAAATGGGGTACAAAGTTTGGGGAAATTACTTTTGCTTTAGTATCCTAAGTAAAATAATGTAAACGCACAGTTCTGGACATGGAAGATTCTATATATCACTAAGTTTGAGCATAATGAGAGATCTTAACATACAGTTATCAGAACAGAACATTTGCTGTTGTTGTTCAGTCACCAAGTCATGTCTGCCTCTTTGCTACCCTATGGACTGCAGCATGCCAGCCTTCCCTGTCCCTCACCATTTCCCAAAATTTGCCCAAGTTCATGTCCATTGAATCGGTGATGCCATCCAAGCGTCTCATCCTCTGTTGCCCCTTCTCCTCCCGCCCTCCATCTTTCCCAACATCAGGGTCTTTTCCACTGAGTCAGCTGTTTGTATCAGGTGTGTTTTATCTTCAGGATTTAGACTTCTATTCATCACTGAGCATCATCATTAAAGTCTAATAGCTATCTCCCTTGTATTTCTATTCCTAATGCATAACCTAATGCTAGACACATATTAGACATTTAGTATTTTTTATTAATACAAGTGAGCAAATGAATACAGGAATATAAAATTAGTGTTCTATTTATAAAAACTTTTCAGTGAGCAGATTAAAAATGAAAAAGTAAAAAAATCCAAACATATTGTAATTTTCTATTATACTTGATTTCTAAAGTTGGTATTATTTGACTTCTAGCAGAAAGAATACAAGGAGTTCCCTGTAGCTCAATGGTGAATAATCTGTCTGTGATGCAGGAGACCAAGGTTTGATCCTTGGGTTAGGAAGATCCTATGGAAAAGGGAATGGCAATCCACTCCAGTATTCTTGCCTGGAGAATTCCATGGACAGAGAAGCCTGACGGGCTACAGTTTGTGGGGTCGAAAAGAGTCAGACACGACTGAGAGACTAACACACAGAAAGAATACCTAAATGAAGAAAATGTAACATTATCTCCTTTTAGCAGAGCTGCTCAGCTGCTCAGTTCTTTTGAATGTGAAAACCTAGACCCACCAGTAGAAGTCATAAGATGTGTGATCAGCAAAAACCCAGTGTGTTCCATTTTTATCTAGAGGAGAATTTAGAACCTGGGCTCTCAACTGTCCTCAGATATGTTAGAATTAAATAAACAAGCATATTTTCAACCTCTAAAGTTGTATGTATGCTGAAAGACTGTGGAAGCTAGACAGAACCAGAGTCAGAATTGGAAGCATCTTGTTTTTTATTGAGTTATAAAAGTGAAAGTATTAGTCACTTAATCATGTCTGACTCTTTGCAACCCCTTGGACTGTAGCCCTCCAGGCTCCTCTGTCCATGGAATTTTCCAATCAAGAGTATTGGAGTGGATTGCCATTCCCTTCTCCTTCACAAATGTGAAAACTGAGGTTGAAAGGGGGCAGTCACATAATATATCTACACAACAGAGTACTCTTGCAGTTATTAAAGTAATAAAGAAGACTGAAGTTCATCACAGAAAAAGGCATTTACCAGAGGAAGCAAAAAATAAAGCACTGTTTTGTATACACTTTAACTACAAGTACACAAAATTATGCTCATAAAAAATAAGTATGTTTTTTTCTATTTTCAAGCATTCTTCTATGTAGGAGTTAGCAATCATTTTTCATAAAGGTCCAGATAAGGTATTTCAGCTTTGTATTCAAGAAGTCCCATACTCTGCCTTTGTAGCATGAAACTAACCATAGGCATTAATAAATGCTTTGGCATGGCTGTGCATGTGGTCATGCAAATAAGGCATGATTGGATTTGGTTCAACAGTCATAGTTCAACCGCCTATACATCATTCTTTCAGCAAATGTTTATTTATTAAACAAATGTTATGTTCCAGGCAGTTATATACTTAAATACAAACGTGAATAAGATCTGATCCTCACAGCCAACTATGTCTTTGTCCACACTATGGTCATTGCCTATGTTTTAATTAAAAAGTCATCTGTGAATTATTTTTCTCTTTATGTTGTTGACATCTTTCTCATTCATATAACGTGAAGGGCAAGCTTCTTCTTCCAATGTGCCTTAAGAACTTAGGGAAGGGGGAAATGCAAATGAGTCAGGTATGTTTGAGCCTCTATGAATAACAATTTCCTACTGAATATAAATTCCCCTCATAATATGGGGTTAATATTATCACTTAGCTTTGCAAAGGAAGAAGGGAACTCAGTGTTTATGTTGAAATTTGCTTTCAAAGACAATAGAGTCAGTGGATTATGGAATCCTTGTGATCCTTTATGGAATATTCATGCTTGGCAAATCCCATTCTGTGTACTATTATTGCTCAAAGACAGCTCAGGGGATATTGAGTAAATGCTGCTGGGGAGGAGATAAGACTTCAAAAAAGAAGAGCGCAAACAGAAATGCACACTTTTACAAAGAGCTGTATTGTGTGAGTGCTAATAAGAATGCAATCTAAGTTTAATCAGGAGGCCTTGTACAAGTAGGGTGAGTACAAATCGGAAACATCCTAATGGCTTTGCCAGAGGATGTTCTACACACTGGAACTTTGACAAAAATTCTTATCATATAATGTGAGTTTAGAAAATATTCAATGAGTATACACTGATAATCTCTTGTGTCCTTAACCCAGTGACCTCTTAAAGTTGGAGGGAGGGAAAAAATACTTTTTTTGCTTAGGAGATGGTCCAGTGGGAATTTAGAAATATAATTTATACTGAAATCAGAAAGATAAAAATAAATACCATATGATATCATGATATGTGAAATCTAAACTAGGACTCAAGTTAACTTATCTACAAAATGGAAACAGAGTCACAGACACAGACAACAGACTTGTCATTGCCAAGGGGGAGGAGAAGTAGGGAAAGATGGATTGGGAATGTGGGATGAGCAGATGCAAACTATTATATGTAAAATGGGTGGACAGCAAGAGCCTACTGTATCGCACAGGAGTTTACTCAGTATCCGGTGATAAACTATAATGGGAATGGACATGAAAAAGAATGTATATATGTATAACTGAGTCACTTTGATATATATAGAAGAAATTAACACTATATTTCAAATCAACTACACTTCAGTAAAATAAATTTTAAAAAAAGAAATATAGCTTATAGAATGCTGATCATGACTTTCCTTTGCCCCACACAGAAATTTTGCTAGTTCTCCAGTTAAGATGAAACTGGGAGATGGAGGGGGAAAAAAAAAAAAAAAACTCAAAAATCCTTCCCATCCCACATGAAATAATCCAAAAAAATGTACAATATATTAGAGAAATACCTGTACTTAGAGGCACAACTGATTCTCAAAAGACAGGCAAGCTTAAAAGCCCTTCAAAGAGATTTAAGAGAGGGTTCAACCTGCTGGTCCTATGAAGCTAGATGTACATTTCTCCTCCTTAATGGTTTATACTTGCCATCTTGTCTAATTCTCACATTGACAAGTTTATCTTTGGTCAGGGAACCCCTCCCTAGTCAGAGCTCACCACTCACTTTACAGTGTTACTTCTTTCTTTTTTTTTATTTTATTTTATTTTTAAACTTTACAGTATTGTATTAGTTTTGCCAAATATCAAAATGAATCCGCCACAGGTATACCTGCGTTCCCCATCCTGAACCCTCCTCCCTCCTCCCCTCCCTCCCTTACCCTCCCTCTGGGTTGTCCCAGTGCACCAGCCCCAAGCATCCAGTACCACAGTGTTATTTCTAAGGAGCAATGCAAAGAAAGGAAATCTGAGCTTAATCATAAGCTTCCAGATTTGTGACCTCGGACGTGTCACTAAATATCGCTATATCTTGCTTTATCTCTAATAGTGGATAAAAACCATGCCTACTTTATAGAGTTCCTAGAGAAAAGAAAGGTAAAACGCTTGAATTACCTGACAATATCTTTTCATAAAAATTAGGAATTATTAATAAGAATGTAAATATCAATAAAATATATATTCATAAGTGGCAGTTTAAGTAACAATTCTGTCCTTATGCTTAATCTGAAATGAATTTCCATCCCTTCCCTGAATAGTAGAAGGCTAATAAAACCCATGGCATCTGGTCCCATCACTTCATGGGAAATAGATGGGGAAACAGTGGAAACAGCGTCAGACTTTATTTTTGGGGGCTCCAAAATCACTGCAGATGGTGACTGCAGCCATGAAATTAAAAGACGCTTACTCCTTGGAAGGAAACTTATGACCAACCTAGATAGCATATTCAAAAGCAGAGACATTACTTTGCCAACAAAGGTTCGTCTAGTCAAGGCTATGGTTTTTCCTGTGGTCATGTATGGATGTGAGAGTTGGACTGTGAAGAAGGCTGAGTGCTGAAGAATTGATGCTTTTGAACTGTGATGTTGGAGAAGACTCTTGAGAGTCTCTTGGACTGCAAGGAGATCCAACCAGTCCATTCTGAAGGAGATCAGCCCTGGGATTTCTTTGGAAGGAATGATGCTAAAGCTGAAACTCCAATACTTTGGCCACCTCATGCGAAGAGTTGACTCATTGGAAAAGACTCTGATGCTGGGAGGGATTGGGGGCAAGAGGAGAAGGGGACGACAGAGGAGGAGATGGCTAGATGGCATCACTGACTCGATGGACATGAGTCTGAGTGAACTCCGGGAGTTGGTGATGGACAGGGAAGCCTGGCATGCTGCGATTCATGGGGTCACAAAGAGTTGGACACGACTGAGTGACTGAACTGAATAAAACTGTGTGTGCAAGCATGGTCAGTCATATCTGCCTCTTTGTGATCCTATGGACTGTAGCCCGCCAAGCTCCTCTGGCCATGGGATTCTCCAGGCAAGAATACTGGAGTTGGTTGCCATGCTGTCCAACAGGGGATCTTCCCAACCCAGGGATCAAACCCACATCTCTTATGTCTTCTGCATTGGCAGACAGGTTCTTTACCACTAGTGCCACCTGGGAAGCCCCAACATCCATTCAGTGTTATTTAAAATCCTGGTGGCTCAGATGGTAAAGAATCTGCCTGCATGTGGGAGACCCGAGTTCCATCCTTGGGGTGGGAAGATCTCCTGGAGAAGGGAATGGCAACCCACTCTAGTATTCTTGCCTAGAGAATCCCCATGTACAGAGGAGTCTGGTGGGCTACAGTCCATGGGGTCACACAGAGTCAGACACGACTGAGTGACTAATACACACAATTATCATAAGACATGTTGAAAAAAATACATTGTTAAAAATAGTTGAGGTGGCACTACTTTATGGTCATAACTGTTATGCCAATTATTTATAATAGTTGCCATTTTAATTCAGATTAACATATGATATTAAAAATTTCATAGGCCCCAATGTGACAGTTGAACTTCTAGTAACATAGCTTGAGCCAAGAACAGTATCAAAAGTTATTTTGATTATAGTAATGATTTTTTTTAAATGTATATGTGAAAAGCTGTTAGTACACACACGTAGGACCAGTTGTCCATCCTATAGTAATTGGTGTCTCTCTCTGTATATGTGTTTCTAGAAAATTGATAATAAATATGTTGTTTCTAAAGAGGTCTTTGGGTGGAGACTATTGATTTATGTCAATAAAGGAGTTACATCTATTTGCAGAAACTTTGTCTCTTTCAGATCATCAGAAACTTTGTCTCATTATAGATCATCAGGTTCAGTGCTGGGTTGATACCACTCCAATAACAAACAGCAATTTCAACATGAAAGATATTATGAAATAGTTTCTTCTTTTCTATTTACTCCCTGCATGAGAGAACAATTCAGGTGTTTAAAATAATATATTTAAAATTATTTAGTAATTTGCCATTTAGGCCACCTTCAAACTAACATCAATAATTTTGGTCAGTGAAGCTGACTTTTTCCCATAAAAGGGTCATTTAAAAAAATTGTAAAGAACATAGTGTACATTGGGAGAAAAATAAGCTTAAATCCTCTCCTTTTGACTACACTGCTGCTACTGCTGCTAAGTCGCATCAGTCGTGTCCAACTCTGTGCGACCCCATAGACGGCAGCCCACCAGGCTCCCCGGTCCCTGGGATTCTCCAGGCAAGAACACTGGAGTGGGTTGCCATTTCCTTCTTCATTGCGTGAAAGTGAAAAGTGAAAGTGAAGTCGCTCAGCAGCGTCTGACTCCTAGCGACCCCATGGACTGCAGCCTACCAGGCTCCTCCATCCATGGGATTTTCCAGGCAAGAGTACTGGAGTGGCTTGCCATTGCCTTCTCCGTTGACTACACTAGGCTTCTTCTAATCAGACACCCCATTTAATGTCTTCAAAATTTAGAGAGTGTCTTTAAGCAAAAAATACACACACACCAACATAGAAAGCATGTCTTATTTCTGTTTCAAAGGAAAGTTGTATTTACCTTATTACCTATCATCATAATACCTGTCTGAATTGTTGTTGCAAATCATTCATCACCTTAGAAGTAAATAATTTTCTTGATGTGTTGTAGGAAAAAGACATCAATACAGAGAATGATGACGGTGTGATTATAGTAATTATCACATGAAACACGGGTACTTACTACCATTTATTTCTGTTCTAATTCATTATAGAGGTAGTAAAAGTCACATTAGGGAAAATATACAGGATGAGCTAACATTAAGGAATTTTTGTTCATAGAAAATGAGAAGAATAAAAGGCTTTGAAGTAAATTTGATTTTTAATTTTTGCCTAGCTATTCTCCAGAGTAAATTTTAATTACCTATATATTATGGTTTTGAGAGAGATGAAAATAACTGTCAATTGGCAACAGTATTATAAATAGTCATCTAAAAAATGAGAAAATAAGACAATATATATTTAAAATATTCCATTTTTTTCCAAAATTTAGAGTTATCATTGTCTATTGGAAACCATTAACACTAAAATCAAAAGGTCAAGAATCCATCCAAAAACAGACAAAAAAACTCCCAAGACACCAAAAGAGCCTAGTTCTATGGAAGGCATTATCAAAAATGCAAGCAGATACAGAATGTGGCTCTCTTCTTAATGTGGAACCCAAGTTTATCAATTATGTGAAGAACTGATTCTGGATGACTAACCAGGAGACTAGTCAAAATCTCTAGCGGTAGAGGAAGTCTCTTAAAGGAAGTATTTTAAGCAGTAGAAATGTTCCATCTTACTTCATTTCTGTAAAGTTGATATATGGCTGCCCTTTTTATTATACAGAGTGAGAACTTTCCCTAATGTCTGATCAATGTTTTCGAGGTTTGATTGGCAGGCAAGACTGTGTTGTCCGAAGTGCTTGTTTAGTTTTTAGAGATGGGACTCTACCCTTTGCTTGCTTTTAAGTAAGTATGAAATAGTAGTCCACACTGCTATTTTAGTCAGACAAATGGAAATGGTGGGGAGACAACAATATATACATGAAATAAACTCAGTATTTTAATAAAGACAGAAAGAAATCAATTCTTTGAGGTTTAATTAACTTGCTTAATGGTATGTGTGTGTTTGGTGTGTATCAAAAATGGGGTTAGTAATGCTCACCATATAAGAATATAATGGAGATTAAATATCTCACTTGCCTAAAATGTATGAGATCAAATCATAGGGGACTGATTTTTTTTTTTAAACAGGTCAAAAACAGATCTCAGCTATTTCATATGCACTTTTATAGTAGGTGTATGATAAATATTTTAAGAGATAAAGCAGAAATGAGAAACAAAGGAAGTTGTAAAGAAAAAAAGAATATATAAGATATTAGAATTTTGTCCAATAAAAGCATTGTCCTGCTCAATTACTGTTCACCACTTGAGCTGATGACTTAGACAACAAAAATTAATATTCCTGAAATTTGACCTAAGGCATTGAAATCCCTAGAGATGCCTTCTAAACTGTGCAATATATTTACTAAAATTTAAGTGTGTAATGGATATTAGTATTTTATAATCCTTTGAAAGTGCTAATTCATTCAGACTATATTTTGAGGACCACAGAAGAAGAAAATTATTTTGTAGGTAGCTAACTAATTAAAAAAAGTAATACATTCCTTTCATTAAAAGATTCTAACCAAACTGAACTTTAAAATAGCTGTGTATGAAGAACACATGTATATAAATCAGATCACACCGGACAGCCTGTTCTGAAGAATGAATTTCAAACAAACATTTATCCCACGGATTCCTTTCCATTGATTTCAAAGAGAGCTATTTAATCTCTTATTTTCATATATGATAATTCTACGGATGAGTCAAAATAAACTAATCAATCTCTCATTTTCGACTTTCATGAACAATGCAGCTATGAATATTTTGTGTATGTGTACACACACATATATATAAATGTTTGAATTTACATATATTTTATATATTTATATATGGTACATATATTTATACACACTCATCAATTATATATTCAAGCAGAAATATTCTTTTCATATACGGATAAGTTTTTATATATGATGAAAACTTAGGATTGAAAATGCCAGGCCAATGAGACATTTTATTTCGGTTAGCCAGATACAGCTAAATTGGTTTTAAAGGTGTTATGTTTAATTATACTTTCTCCAAAACAGTGTCTTTTATCCATATATTTACAAAAAGCTTCATAAATCATTTCTGGAGTATTTGTAAGTTTCACTTGTGAAAGAAAGTTTTTTAATTTGTAGTAATTGAATATTAAGGAGATTAATCATCTTTCAGATCAGATCAGATCAGATCAGTCGCTCAGTCGTGTCCGACTCTTTGCGACCCCATGAATCGCAGCACTCGAGGCCTCCCTGTCCATCACCAACTCCCGGAGTTCACTCAGACTCATGTCCATCGAGTCAGTGATGCCATCCAGCCATCTCATCCTCTGTCGTCCCCTTTTCCTCCTGTCCCCAATCCCTCTCAGCATCAGTATTTTCCAATGAGTCAACTCTTCGCATGAGGTGGCCAAAGTACTGGAGTTTCAGCTTTAGCATCATTCCTTTCAAAGAAATCCCAGGGCTGATCTCCTTCAGAATGGACTGGTTGGATCTCCTTGCAGTCCAAGGGACTCTCAAGAGTTTTCTCCAACACCACAGTTCAAAAGCATCAATTCTTCGGCGCTCAGCCTTTTTCACAGTCCAACTCTCACATCCATACATGACCATAGGAAAAACCATAGCCTTGACTAGACAGACCTTTGTTGGCAAAGTAATGTCTCTGCTTTTGAATATGCTATCTAGGTTGGTCATAACTTTCCTTCCAAGGAGTAAGCATCTTTTAATTTCATGGCTGCAGTCACCATCTGTAGTGATTTTGGAGCCCAGAAAAATAAAGTCTGACACTGTTTCCACTGTCTCCCCATCTATTTCCCATGAAGTGATGGGACTGGATGCTATGATCTTCATTTTCTGAATGTTGAGCTTTAAGCCAACTTTTTCATTCTCCACTTTCACTTTCATCAAGAGGCTTTTGAGTTCCTCTTCACTTTCTGCCATAAGGGTGGTGTCATCTGCATATCTGAGGTGATTGATATTTCTCCTGGCAATCTTGATTCCAGCTTGTGTTTCTTCCAGTCCAGCGTTTCTCATGATGTACTCTGCATATAAATTAAATAAACAAGGTGATAATATACAGCCTTGACGAACTCCTTTTCCTATTTGGAACCAGTCTGTTGTTCCATGTCCAGTTCTAACTGTTGCGTCCTGACCGGCACACAAATTTTTCAAGAGGCAGATCAGGTGGTCTGGTATTCTCATCTCTTTCAGAATTTCCCACAGTTTCTTGTGATCCACACAGTCAAAGGCTTTGGCATAGTCAATAAAGCAGAAATAGATGTCTTTCTGGAACTCTCTTGCTTTTTCCATGATCCAGTGGATGTTGGCAATTTGGTCTCTGGTGCCTTTGCCTTTTCTAAAACCAGCTTGCACATCAGGAAGTTCACGGTTCACATATGCTGAAGTCTGGCTTGGAGAATTTTGAGCATTACTTTACTAGTGTGTGAGATGAGTGCAATTGTGTGGTAGTTTGAGCATTCTTTGGCATTGCTTTTCTTTGGGATTGGAATGAAAACTGACCTTTTCCAGTCCTGTGGCTACTGCTGAGTTTTCCAAATTTGCTGGCATATTCAGTGCAACACTTTCACAGCATCATCTTTCAGGATTTGGAATAGCTCAACTGGAATTCCATCACCTCCACTAGCTTTGTTCGTAGTGATGCTTTCTAAGGCCCACTTGACTTCGCATTCCAGTATGTCTGGCTCTAGGTCAGTGATCACACCATTGTGATTATCTGGGTTGTAAAAATCTTTTTTGTACAGTTCTTCTGTATATTCTTGCCATCTCTTCTTAATATCTTCTGCTTCTGTTAGGTCCATACCATTTCTGTCCTTTATTGAGCCCATCTTTGCATGAAATGTTCCTTTGGTATCTCTGATTTTCTTGACGAGATCCCTAGTCTTTCCCATTCTGTTGTTTTCCTCTATTTCTTTGCATTGATCGCTGAAGAAGGCTTTCTTATCTCTTCTTGCTATTCTTTGGAACTCTGCATTCAGATGTTTATATTTTTCCTTTTCTCCTTTGCTTTTTGCTTCTCTTCTTTTCACAGCTTTAGGTGCATTTATTGCCTTTTAAACTTTTTGTCAATATTTTCTCTACATATTTTTTGGCTCATCTTTCTGTTGGGTTGTAAGGAATCTGTTAACTTTTAAAATATATTTTTCTGTCAATGTGACCCAAAAAATATTCATTTTTGTTGTTTCCTTTCTCTGTACTGCTTTTTATTATGCCAGCACTTGAAAATTTTATGTAGTGAAATCTGTCAATATTTTTAAAGATTTATAACACACACACACACATATATATGTCCTTTCACTTTCTAATATTTTATGTATGTCTTTATATTTAAATCTTTGTTCTTTCTGGAATTTATTTTATTGAAGTCAGTGAACATGGTTTATTTATTACCTAATGGCTAAAAGTTCACACCAAAAGTTAGTGAACAATATACTTTCCCCTTGTCAGTTTGAAGTATTTGCTTTTTTATAGTCTAATTGTCCTTATGTCTTGAGTATATTTAAACTTTGAAAATGTATTTTCCAATAATATATTCTAGTCTTGCACTTACATCATTCTATTGTGATTTTGATTGTTTTACTGTATGTTTCACTATTTTTTCCTGTGCAATTCTCCTGACTATTGAAATTTTCTTCTTCTAGTTACATTTTAAAATATTTCGACACATTACAAACTTAACACAGAAAGAGAGACAGACAAACGTTTGCAAACACATTGGAATTTTCATTGACCATACACTAAATGTATTGATTAGGGAGAACTGGTGTGATATAAAATTGAATTTCTATATCCAAGAACCATACCATTTATTTATACCTTCTTGCTTTGGCAGAGTTTTGCTAATTTATTTATATGTATTTTGCATAGTTTACATAAAGTGATTTTCTAGATTTATTTTTGCTATTGCTATTGAGTGGGATATTTTTTAAACTGCTTTTTCCTAGTCTGTTATTATTTGATTAGTATAAAAATATTTTTATGTTGATTTTTAATTTTGCTGCTATTTTGAAATTCTGTAGTATTTCTAATTTCTAATAACTTTTTAAGTGGCCTCTCCTAGGGTTTTCATTTTTGCTATTATTTTCAACATATTATGCATTAAATACTTTATATCTTTATTTAATGACATTATCAAATAATTCCAGAATAACATCAGGAAAAGCAGATAACTGTAACTTAAACCTAACTTTGATGGCACGACTTTTAGATTTCACCAGTAAACAGAATATATATGGACTGGTAGAATGTGTTATATGTGTTTTATGAAGATACACAATTCATCAACTCCTTATTTCTTACATTTAAAGAAACTAGTAAGCATTTATTATAATTTCCATATGCATTTTTCCCATAACATTTAGGGGATAATAACCAAATTTCTAATTAAATTACTGATGTACCTCTAATGGTTAAATTCTACTGTTCTTTTAATATATTGCTGAAATTAACTTGCTAATATTGTTTAGAATTTTTGAACATATTCATGAGGAAGGGGGAGATATTTATAATTTTCTTCCTGAATCCTACCTTCTTTTCTTAATGGTATTATTATGATTTTGTAAGAAAGAATAAATATTTCTCTGTAAATATAGCAAAGATTTCCAACCCTGGCTGCACATTAGAATTTTGAAAACCATGAACATTTAAAAATTACTGAAACCTTTGGAGAAGGAAATGGCAACCCACTCCAGTGTTCTTGCCTGGAGAATCCCAGGGATGGGGAGCCTGGTGGGCTGCCGTTTATGGGGTTGCACAGAGTCAGACACGACTGAAGTGACTTAGCATAGCATAGTCTTTTTCCTAGAATGCAATTGGTCTTTCATGCTTAGATTTACTCTCTCTAATAACAAATGTACTATCCCTCAAGAGCTTCTTCCTCACTGTTCTTATGTTCTATTTCCCTGTTCATATTACAAAGTTCCCTCCCATTGGGGCTCAGAATTCATCACTCAAGGACAACCTTCTCACCCAGTCATTGTTCCTCTGTTCCCAAGCTAGCCTCCAGGGGTTCTAACAAAGCCCCTATTTTGGGGGTAGGGTCAGGAAAACCAAGCTCTTGCATAACTCACAACTTCCCTTATTCTGGCAAAGCACTGTCATTTGGTTAAGAGCCAACTTCAGATTTTTAGAAAAAGCGTAGCCAAATAAACACACCACCCATTTGTGTATTCACATCCCCACATGCTCTAAAGTTCTCCACCAAACTCACATCTTACTGTTCTCACTCTACATTTTGTTACTGCATCGTACTATGCGTTGTGGCACACAGGGTGCAACATGAATTGACGTCACTACGTTCTCAGCCACTTCACTGACCACGTCATAGTCCTTCTGACTGACTCACTTTCTCTGTGCTTTCACACACTTCTCATTTCCCAACCCTATTTACCTCTGTAATAAATGAAATAAAATACACTCCCCATTTCTACACACGACTCATGAATATTCCAAATTTATGTAAACAGATTCTGTTAATCTGAGGTTCTTATCATCTGCTAACCATCTCTAACCTCCTCTCTTCACTGGAATTTACCATGCAGCCACTTCTCCACATAATTCACTGAATATTATCTACAATATTATCACTGAATAATATCTACAATGACCTTGTAGATTGTTTCCTTCTTTCATGGCAAGCCTTAATCCCGTTCTGTGTGTTACCTCATCGTAAAAGCCACCATTCAATTTGATCTCCTAAAGAAAGGCAAAAAGATATAATACTGAAAGATGAACTCCCCAGATCAGTAGGTGCCCAATAAGCTACTGGAGAAGAGTGGAGAAATAACTCCAGAAAGAATTAAGAGATAGATCCAAAGTGAAAACAACACCCAGTTGTAGATGTGACTGGTGATGGAAGTAAAGTCTGATGCTGTAAAGAGCAATATTGCATAGGAACCTGGAATGTTAGGTCCATGAATGAAGATATATTAGAAGTGGTCAAACAGGAGATGGCAAGACTGAACATCGACATTTTAGCAATCAGTGAACTAAAATGGACTGGAATGGGTGAATTTAATTCAGATGACCATTATATCTCCTACTGTGGGCAAGAATCCCTTAGAACAAATGGAGTAGCCCTCATAGTCAACAAAAAAAGTCTGAAATGCCGTACTTGGGTGCAATCTCAAAAATGACAGAATGATCTCTTTTCGTTTTCAAGGCAAACCATTCAATATCACAGTAATCCAGTCTATGCCCCAACCACTAATGCTAAAGAAGCTGAAGTTGAATGGTTCTATGAAGACCTACAAGCCATTCTATAACTAACAGGCAAAAAAGACGTCCTTTTCATCAAAGAGAACTGGAATGCAAAAGAAGGAAATCAAGAGATACCTGTAGTAACAGGCAAGTTTGGCCTTGGAGTACAGAATGAAACAGGGCAAAGGCTAATAGAGTTTTGCCAAGAGAATGCACTGGTCATAGCAAACACCCTCTTCCAACAACATAAGAGACAACTCTACACATAGCCATCACCAGATGGTCAATACCAAAATCAGATTAATTATATTCCTTGCAGCCAAATACGGAGAAGCATTATACAGTCAGCAAAAACGACCAGGAGGTGACTGTGGCTCAGATCATGAACTCCTTATTGCCAAATTCAGACTGAAATTGAAGAAAGTAGGGAAAACCACTAGACCATTCAGGTATGACCTACATCAAATCCCTTACAGTTATACAGTGGAAGTGACAAATAGATTCAAGGGATTAGATCTGATAGAGTGCCTGAAGAACTATGGATGGAAGTTCGTGACATTGTACAGCAGGCAGTGATCAGGATGATCCCCAAGAAAAAGAAATGCAAAAAGGCAAAATGGTTGTGTGAGGAGGCCTTACAAATAACTGAGAAAAGAAGAGAAGTGAAAGGTAAAGGAGAAAAGGAAAGATACACCCATTTGAATGCAGAGTCCCAAAGAATAACAAGGAGAGATAAGAAAGCCTTCCTCAGTGATCAATGCAAAGAAATAGAGGCAAAAAATAGATTGGAAAAGACTAGAGCCCTCTTCAAGAACATCAGAGATACCAAGGGAAAATTTCATGCAAAGAGGGGTACAATAAAGGACAGAAATTGTGGGACCTAACAGAAGCAGAAAATATTAAGAAGTGGTAAGAATACACAGCAGAACTGTACAAAAAAGATCTTCATGACCCAGATAACCATGATCATGTGATCATTCACCTAGAGCCAGACATCCTAGAAGGCAAAGTCAAGTGGACCTTAGAAAGCATGACTATGAACAAAGCTAGTGGAGGTGATGGAATTCCAGCTGATCTATTTCAGATCCTAAAAGTTGATGCTGTTTAAGTGCTGCATTCAATATGCCAGCAAATTTGGAAAACTCAAAAGTGGACATAGGACTGGAAAAGGTCAGTTTTCATTCCAATCCCAAAGAAAGGCCGTGCTGAAGAATGTTCAAACTACCGCACAATTGCAGTCATCTCACATACTAGCAAACTAATGCTCAAAATTCTCCAAGCCAGGCTTCAACAGTATGTGAACTGAGAACTTCCAGATGTTCAAGCTGGATTTAGAAAAGGCAGAGGAACTAGAGATCAAATTGCCAACATCCATTGGGTCATAAAAAAGCAAGAGAGTTCCTGAAAAACATCTTATTCTGCTTTATTGATTACACCAAAGACTTTGACTGTGTAGATCATAACAAATTGTGGAAAATTCCCCAAGAGTTGGGAATACCAGACCACCTTACCTGACTCCTGAGAAATTTGTATGTAGGTCAAGAAGCAACAGTTAGAACCAGACATAGGACAACAGGCTGGTTCCAAATTGGGAAAGGAGTATGTCAAGGCTGTATGTTGTCACCCTGCTTATTTAACTTCTATGCAGAGTACATCATGCAAAACGCTGGGTTAGATGAAGCACAAGCTGGAATCAAAATTGCCAGGAGAAATATTAGTAACCTCAGATATGCAGATGACACCACCTTTATGGCAGAAAGTGAATAGGAACTAAAGAGGCTCCTGATGAAAGTGAAAGAGGAGAGTGAAAATGCTGGCTTAAAACTCCACATTCAAAAAACGAAGATCATAGCATCCTGTCCCATCAGTTCATGGCAAATAGATGGGAAAACAATGAAAACAATGACAGACTTTATTTTCTTGGGCTTCAAAATCACTGCACATGGTGATTGCAGCCATGAAACTAAAAGACACCTGCACCTTAGAAGAAAAGCTATGACCAACCTACACTGTATACTAAAAAGCAGAGACATTACTTTACCCACAAAAGTCCATCTAGTCAAAGCTATGGTTTTTCCAGTAGTCATGTATGGCTGTGAGAGTTGGACTGTAAAGAAAACTGATCACTGAAGAATTGATGCTTTTTTTTTTTATAGCATAAGTTGCATTGACTTTTTTACTAGAGAATTTTACTAGGTCTTTGTCACTCAAGTTTTCATCTGCTTTATAATCGATAAACCTTGAACCACTTTTCTAATACTTTTACTATAATGTGGTACCACCTCAGCCCTACCTTAGTAATATTTTTACCTATGTCAAAAATCTTTTTCCAACTAACTAAAACTTATGTACAAAAAGATTGCTTGTAAATATGCATGTAAATAGTTCTGTTAATAACCCACTGTTTTACATTTGGTACATCTGTGTCTGCTAATTCAATTAGCTTTCTCACTTTTTGGCTTGTTTGTTTGGTCTGGATTAAAATTAGACTTTAAAAATAAAATTTAAATAGTTTTGTTTCCTCTAAGTTTTTGGAGTAGTATCCTGGAATTCTAAAGAATTTCTGTTGAATTTTTTTACATGACATCATAAAATTAAGATTTGAAATCAAACTACTAGGATAGAAGATATTCAATGTCTGTTGAAATGAGTTTCAATAAACATTCACATGTACTTGGAAAAACTAGCAATTATGAAATGTAAACTGTTAGTGTTCTTATTGTAAAAGGCAAGTATATATGTAATTGGGGTTTTTGAAATTTGTAATAGAATTTTTTTCAAAATGGTGGCTAACGTGGTGGCTATTGCCTCAATCTGAAGTTCTCTGAAGGTTGTGCTCACTGAATGAATCTCAGGGATGAGGGGAAGGGCGTGTAGGAAAAAGGCTGGACGAAAAAAAAAAAGAATTGATGCTTTTGAACTATGGTGCTAGAGAAGACTCTTGAGAGTCCCTTGGACTGCAAGGACATCAAACCAGTCCATCCTAAAGGAAATCAGTCCTGAATATTCATTGGAAGGACTGATGCTGAAGCTGAAACTCCAATACTTTGGCCACTTGATTAGAAGAACTGACTCATTTGAAAAAACCCTGATGCTGGGAAAGATTGAAGGCAGGAGGAGAAGGGGAAATCAGAGGTTGAGATGGTTGGATGGCATCACCAACTTGATGGGCATGAGTTTGAGCAAGCTCCGGGAGTTGGTGATGGATAGGGAAGCCTGGCGTGCTGTCGTTCATGGGGTCACAAAAAGTCTGAAATGACTGAGTCACTGAACTGAACTGATTGGTCCTGTTTCCAAAACTTATACTGCATTCAACCCTTTCTCACTGTCTGTCCTACCAACATGCTCATTCTGGTTACCACTGTGTCACACCCAGACTACTGCAATAGTCTCTTATTCGTCTACTAGCTTCATTTTTGGTCCTTTCCTTTTCTTAGAGACTAAGTCAGATGATATCATAATCTTTTTGTTACCCTTTATTGGGTTTCTGTTGCTTCAGAAATTCAACCTGCCATTGGCTTCCTGTTCCTAAACTCTTGTATAATCTATTCCCTGCACACCTCTTTGTTCCTATTTCCATCTTAATAACTACACTTCAGTAATAACTACATGGGTCTTTTTATCTTCTTCTTCTTTTTTAAGATGTCAAGCTTAGTCCAGCTTTGGGATGTTATTCTTTTTATTCCTCCTGCCTAGTCTTCTCTCAGATCTCTCTGTTTGCCTCTTTTGCATTATTTAGATTCTAGCTCAAATGCCTTCTTCTGTTGAAGTACTCACCAACCACCCTCTGTCCAACAAGTCGTTTTGTTTTCCTACATAGCTTTAATTGTATAAAAAACATATTTTTTTCTTGTTTGCATATTTAGTTTACATGCTTTCACTATGCCTCCCACTAGACCATAAGGTCCATGAAAACAAGAATGTTTTCTGCCTCATCTGTCATAATATACTCAGCCTTAGAAGAATGCTCAGAATGTCGAAGACTCTCTTTAAATACTTGCTACAGAAAGAAAATGAGAAAGAAAAACTAGTTCCAAGAGCCACTTTTTTCTCCCTATCATTTGTCCTTTTTTCCTTCACTCCTGTCAGTAGTTCAGACTCTCTTGTTCTTCATTTCACTTTTTGTCCCCCATACAGGATCACCTGAGACATGACTGTTTTCACCCTTTGGCAAACACCCGAGATTAATCCAGAATTCTGTTATCTCCTGCCTGTAGCTAACCTGCAGAGCACTGCTGAGGAAATCCATGTGGTTGCATCGTGCTCATACGATTGCACTATAATATACACCTTGCATCTACATCTACTCCTTTTCATCTTGCCCTCCTGCTATGATGGAAAAGGTGCTCTCCCTTCTATATCAGAATAATACCTTTACTCTTTTCTGAATCTCATTTTCTCTAGTCTTCTTCAGAGCTCTTTGCTTTTGGGTATCCCCTTTCTCAGCTGTTCCTTCTCAGCTGGCTACCCTGAAACATTTGAATTTGCTTAGATCTCTATCATTGCTTATCCCTACTTTTTCAGAACTGTACTGCTGTCTATTTTCATTCACTCCCCATGTTTCTCTACCTTGCACAAAGCAGTTGCCCCACAGGATTATGTTTATCATATAGTTCTCCTTGTATGAAAACTCTCTGATGTGTCTGCATCTATTGAATAAAGTCCGAATCTTTCTCCTGTCCTCCACTTACTACATGCAAACATTTTTTCTTCCATTCATTCTTTCTCCCTATTTCTCTGCCTAACGTTTTTCTTCCTTCTATTCATTTACTCAATGATGCCACTGTCTTTCATGGAATTACTACTCATATTTGAAATTAATCAATCAAGATTAACTAGAGGCATTCTCTTTGGGGCTAAAAAAAAAAAAAAAAAAGGCAAACATAACAATCAAATCCAGAGTCTCATTTAGTCGCCACCTCTAACCTTTAATCCACCCTTTCAAGAGGCATTGCTGCTGCTGCTGCTGCTGCTGCTGCTGCTGCTAAGTCTCTTCAGTCGTATCCGACTCTGTGTGACCCCATAGACGGCAGCCCACCAGGCCCCGCCGTCCCTGGGATTCTCCAGGCAAGAACACTGCATTAATTGTTATCAAATAGTGTGATTCCTTCATTTACATGTTCACAAGAAATCACTTGGTATGATTTATGTTGCATTTTGTTCTCCCTTTTTACTTAAAGTGAATTCTTATGCAAGGGTTGTTCAGCAGATTGCTTCCCACCCCCCGACACCCAAAAAAGAGAAAGAGAGAGCTTAGAGTTATTATATTGGTAAGTGTAAATCTAATCTTTTTAACAGTTACATAGTATTCAACAGTGTCTTGTAAAATAGCTTATTTAATTATTCCTCCACAAATGGGCATTCTTATTTTTTCTTTATTTTTAATTTTTTTGCTATTTATTTTTCTGACCCAGTGAATGTTATATTTAGCTCCAGGGCATATGTCATGTAGTTGTCTTGGGTAGATATGCTGAAGTGTAATTTCATTGACACGGGGTGTACAGAATTTAAAGTTAACAGACACTACCAAATTGTCCTCCATATTCCCTATATTAATTTAAACTTTTACCATCATCATATGAGAGCTATTTCTGCACATTCTTAATTGCTTGAAATTGGTTTTCCTAGATTTGTAAAATTGCCATTCTGATAAGTAATTTTTTTAATAAAAATATGTCTTATATAAAGATTTTCATGTTTGGGTTACTGTAAAGGTAAAACATTTTGATATTTTATTGGTGATTTACATTCCATATTCTATCAGAAGACCTTTTATATCCTTTGCTTTTTAAAATTGAACTGTCTTGTCTTTTTAAATTATTGATAAGAATTTTTAATTATTTTAGATAATAATCTTATCATTTTGTGATTGTTCGGTTGCTCAGTCATGTCCAACTCTGTGACCCCATAGACTGAAGCATGCCAGGCTTTTCTGTCCTTCACCATCTCCTGGAGTTTGTTCATAATCATGTCCATTGAGTCGGTGATGCCATCCAACCATCTCATTATCTGTTGTCCCCTTCTCCTTCTGCCTTCAATCTTTCCCAGCATTGGGGTCTTTTCCAAAGAGTCAGTCCTTTGCATCAGGTGGCCAAAGATTTGGAGTTTCAGCTTCAGTATCAGTCCTTCCAATGAATATTCAGGATTGATTTCCTTTAGGATTGACTGGTTTGATCTCCTTGTAGTCCAATGAACTCTCAAGGGTCTTCTGTAGCACCACAGTTTGAAGGCATCAATTCATTGGCATTTAGCCATTTTTATTGTCCAACTCTCTGTAAATGAGGAAAACACATAGCTCTGACTATACAGAGCTTTGTAGGCAAAATAATGTCTCTGCTTTTTAATACACTATCTAGGTTTGTCATAGCTTTTCTTCCAAGGAGCAAGTATCTTTTAATTTCATAGCTTCAGTGGTTTTGGATCACATGAAAATAAAGTCACGGTTTCCATTGTTTCCCCATCTATTTTCCATGAAGCAGTGATACTATATGCCATGATCTTAGTTTTTTGAATGTTGGGTTCGTTTTTTGTGGGGGTTTTTTGAGTTTTTTTAATTTATCTTTTTATTGAAGGATAATTGCTTTACAAAATTTTGTTGTTTTCTATCAAATCTCAAAATGATTCAGCCATAGGTATACCTATATCCTCTCCCTTTTGAACCTCCCTCCCATCTCTTCCCATCCCACCTCTCTAGATTGATACAGAGCCCTTGTCTGAGTTCCCTGAGACATACAGCAAATTCCCATTAGCTATCTATTTTACATATGGTAATGTAAGTTTCCAGGTTACTCTTTCCATACATCTCACCCTCTCCTCCCCTCTCCCCATGTCCATAAGTCTATTCTCTATGTCTGTTTCTCCATTGCTGCCCTGTAAATAAATTCTTTAGTACCATTTTTCTAGATTCTGTAAATATGCGTTGGAATATGATATTTATCTTTCTCTTTCTGACTCACTTCATTCTGTATAATAGGTTCTAGGTTCATCTATCTCATCAGAACTGACTCAAAGGTGTTCCTTTTTTATGGCCAAGTAATATTCCATTGTGTATATGTACCATGCCTTCTTTATCCATTCATCTGTTGATGGACATATAGGTTGCTTTCATGTTCCAGCTATTGTAAATAGTGCTGCGGTGAACAATGGAATACATGTGTCTTTTTCAATTTTGGTTTCCTCAGGGTATATGCCTAGGAGTGGGATTCCTGGGTCATAGGTGGTTTTATTCCTAGTTTTTTTAAGGAATCTCCATACCATCTTCCATAGTGGCTGTATCAATTTATATTCCCACCAACAATGCAAGAGCATTCCCTTTTCTCCACACTCTCTCCAGCATTTATTGTTTGTAGACTTTTCGATGATGTCCACTCTGACTAGTGTAAGATGATATCTCATTTTAATTCTGATCTACATTTCTCTAACAATGAGTGATGTTGAGCATCTTTACATGTGTTTGTTAGCCATCTGTATGTCTTCTTTGGAGAAATTTCTGTTGAGGTCTTTCCCCCACTTTTTGATTGGATTGTTTGTTTTCTGGCATTGAGTTATATGAGCTGCTTGTATATTTTGGAAATTAATCCTTTGTCAGTTGTTTAATTTGCTATTATTTTCTCCCATTCTTAGGTTGTCTTTTCACCTTGCTTATAGTTTCCTTTGCTGTGTAAAAGCTTTTAAGTTTAATCATGTCCCACTTGTTTACTTTTGTTTTTATTTCCATTACTGTAGAAGGTGGGTCATAGAGAATCTTGCTTTGATTTATGTCTAGTGTTCTGCCTATGTTTTCCTCTAAGGGTTTTGTAGTTTCTGGTCTTACATTTAGGTCTTTAATCCACTTTGAGTTTATCTTCATGTATAGTGTTAGGACGTGTTCAATTTCATTCTTTTACACGTAGCTGTCCAGTTTTCCCAGCACCATTTATTGAGGAGGCTGTCTTTGCCCCATTGTATATTCTTGCCTTCTTTGTCAAAAATAAGGCACCCATAGGTTCATGCGTTTATTTCTGGGCTTTCTATCTTGTTCCATTGATCTATATTTCTGTTTTTGTGCCAGTACCATACTGTCTTGATGACTGCAGCTTTATATTATAATCTGAAGTCAGAAAAGTTGATTCCTCCAGCTCCATTCTTCTTTCTCAAGACTGCATTGGCTATTCAGGGTCTTTTGTGTTTCTATATGAATTGTGAAATTTTTTGTTCTAGTTCTGTGAAAAATGCCATTGGTAATTTGATAGACCCCTCATAGAATCTATAGATTGCATTTGGTAGTATAGTCATTTTCACAATATTGATTCTTCCTACCCGGGAACAAATGTTGAGTTTTAAGCCAGCTTTTTCACTCTCCTCTTTCACCTTTATCAAGAGGCTCTTTAGTTCCTCTTTGCTTTCTGCCATAAGGGTGGTGTCATCTGCATATCTGAAGTTATTGATATTTCTCCCCATGATCTTGATTCCACTGTGTGCTTCATCCAGCCTGGCATTTCACATGATGTACTCTGCATATAAGTTAAATAAGCAGGGTGACAATATACAGCCTTGACGAACTCCTTTCCCAATTTGGAACCAGTCTGTTGTCCATGTCAGGTTCTAACTGTTGCTTTTTGACCTGTATACAGGTTTCTCAGGAGGCAGATAAGGCGATCTGGAATTCCCATCTCTTTAAGAATTTTCCACAGTTTGTTGTGGTCTACACAGTCAAAGGATTTAGTGTAGTCAGTGAAGCAGAAATAGTTGTTTTTCTGAAATTCTCTTGCGTTTTCTGTGATCCAACTGTTTCTCACTTAACGTTAACCATATTCCTGTGTCACTCACATTTACCATATATTTTCTAATATGGATATTGTCTTCTGAATTGAAAAACTTTGTCTACTCTTAAAGGCATACATTCATTTTTCTATGATTTTCTTTAACATCTATTTATAGGATTTGGGGAAGAATATGTATTTCAGAAATTTGAATGTCAATTTTTTCTTTACAGTTTTTTTTGTGTGTGTATTTCTGTACCAGCTTTATAAAGATATAATTGAATTATATAATTGTATAAGTTTAAGGTGTACAATAGCAGAGACATTACTTTGCCAACAAAGGTCCATCTAGTCAAGGCTATGGTTTTTCCAGTGGTCATGTATGAATGTGAAAGTTGGACTGTGAAGAAAGCTGAGCACCGAAGAATTGATGCTTTTGAACTGTGGTGTTGAAGAAGACGCTTGAGAGTCCCTTGGGCTGCGAGGAGATCCAACCAGTCCATTCTAAAGGAGATCAGTCCTGGGTGTTCTTTGGAAGGACTGATGCTAAAGCTGAAACTCTAACACTTTGGTGACTTCATGCGAAGAGTTGACTCATTGGAAAAGACTCTGATGCTGGGAGGGATTGGGGACAGGAGGAGAAGGGGACGACAGAGGATGAGATGGCTGGATGGCATCACCGACTCAATGGGCATGAGTTTGGGTGAACTCTGGGAGTTGGTGATAGTGAGGCCTGGCATGCTCCAATTCATGGGGTCGCAAAGAGTCTGACACAACTGAGTGACTGAACTGAACTGAAGGTGTACAATGTGATGATTTGACATACATATATGTCATAAAATGATTACTACAATAAGGACAGTTAACATAGCCATCTTTTCACATAACTATTTTTTTTTGTAGTGAGATTTATTTAAGATTTACTCTCTTAATAACTTTATTCTTTTTTTAATTTAATTTTATTTATTTATTTATTTGCACACCCTCTCCAGCATTTATTGTTTGTAACCAATACAATATTGTAAAGTAAAAAAAAAAAAAAAATCTTAATAACTTTCAAGTATGTAATACAATATTGTCAGTAGTCATCACTTAGTCCTTAGAACTTATTCATCTTAAAACTGGAAGTTCGTACCCTTTGACCAACATTTCATTTCCCTAGAAATCACTGTTGTACCCTCTGTTTCTTTAAAATCACTGTTTTGTTAGATTCCACACATAAGATCATAAGATGTTTGTCTTAGTCTCACTTATTTCACTTAGGATGATGCTGTCAAGGTGCATTCATCTGTCTCAAATGGCTTGATTTCTTTCCTTTTATGACTAAATATTTTATTATATGTATATTATTTATCATTTTAGCCACTGATAGACACATAGGTAGTTTCCATGTCTTCTCTGTTGTGATAAACACTACGATGAACACTGGAGTGTTTACCTCTCTTCAAGATAATGACTTCATATCCTTCAGACATGCCTAGAATAATGGGATTGCTGGATAATACAGTAATTGCTTTTTAAATTTTTTTTGAGGAAATATAGTATATCACATTTATTGATTGGTATACGTCAACCATCCTTGAATGGCACAGCTAAACCCTACTTGATCATGGTTGTATGATCGTTTTAATGTGCTATTTAATTCTGTCTATTAGTATTTGTTGAGAATTTTGCATATATATTTATCAGAAGTATTGGCCTGTAATTTTCTTAGAGATGCTCATCTAATTTTGGAACCAGGGTAATGTTAGTTTTTTTAAATGAGTTTTGGAGTATTCTGTCCTCTTCAATATTTTGGAAGAGTTTGAAAAGGGTTAACACTAATTCTTCTTTAAATGTTTGGCAGAATTCACCAGGGAAATACTCTGGTCCCTGGCTTTTCTTTTAGATGAAGTTTTTAATAATTGTTTTAATCTCCTTTGTTTTTATTGATCTTTTAGATTTTTTATTTCTTTATAATTCTGTCTTGGTCACTTGTATGTTTCTAGGAAGTTATCTGAATCTTTTGGATTGTACAGTTTATAGGCATATGATTTTTCATAGTAACCTCTTATAATTCTTTGCATTTTTTTAGTGTCAGTTGATACGTCACCTGTCTCATTTCTGATTTTATTTATTTGAGTCTTCTCTCTTGGTTATTCTGGCTAAAAGTTTGTGAATTTTCTTTATTTAAATTTTTTTTTGATTTGTTGATTTTTTTTCTATTGTCTTTCCAGTCTCTATTTCATTTATTTCTCCTCTACTATTCAGTTCAGTTCACTTCAGTTCAGTCACTCAGTCATGTCCGACTCTTTGTGACCCCATGAATCACACCACGCCAGGCCTCCCTGTCCATCACCAACTCCTGGAGTTCACTCAGACTCACGTTCATCGAGTCAGTGATGCCATCCAGCCATCTCATCCTCTGTCGTCCCCTTCTCCTCCTGCCCCCAATCCTCCCAGCATCAGAGTCTTTTCCAATGAGTCGACTCTTCGCATGAGGTGGCCAAAGTATTGGAGTTTCAGCTTTAGCATCATTCCTTCCAAAGAAATCCCAGGGCTGATCTCCTTCAGAATGGACTGGTTGGATCTCCTTGCAGTCCAAGGGACTTTCAAGAGTCTTTTCCAACACCACAGTTCAAAAGCATCAATTCTTTGGAGCTCAGCTTTCTTCACAATCCAACTCTCACATCCATACATGACCACTGGAAAAACCATAGTCTTGATTAGACGAACCTTTGTTTGCAAAGTAATGTCTCTGCTTTTGAATATGGTATCTAGGTTGGTCATAACTTTCCTTCCAAGAAGTAAGCATCTTTTAATTTCATGGCTGCAGTCACCATCTGCAGTGATTTTTAATATTTAGTGTTTTCTAACTTTTACTATATTTGGGCTTAGATTATTCTTTTTTCCTATATATTATGGTATAAAATTATTTATTTCAGATTTTACTTTTCTCTAAATGTTAGTGTTTACTGCTATAAATTTATCCTTTAGAACTACTTTCATGCATTCCATAAGTTGTGATATATTTATTTCTATTTTTATTTGTATTGATACTTCATTTCACTTTTGATTCTTCTTTGGCCCCCTGGTTGTTAAAAACTATGTTGTTTAATTTCCATGTACTTGTTTAATTTCCACGTACTTGTTTAATTTCCATGTACTTCCAACAACAATTATGTTGTCTAAGTTCCATATTCCCACTTGTCCCCTATTACTAATTTCTAGCTTCATACCACTGTTGGCAATAATGATACCTGATGTGATTTCAGTTCTTCTTAAATATTTTAAGACTTGCTTTGTGGTCCAACATAGGACCTATCCTGGAAAATGTTCTATGTTCACTTGAGGAGAATGTGTATTCTGGTACTGTTGCATGGAGTGTTTTATGACTATTTGTTAGGCTCATTTGGTCTGCAGCGTTATTCAAGTCCATTGCATTCAAGTCCATTGCATCCTTTCTCATTTTCTGTTTAAATAATTTATCTGATGTGGAGAATAGAGTATTGAAATCCCCTGTGGGGTTTCAATCCCCCATGGGGTATTGTTGTCTATATTTTTTTTTCCTTTGTTAATCGCTCAGTCATGTCTAACTCTTGGTGACCCCATGAACTGTAGCCTGCCAGGTTCCTCTGTCCATGGAATTCTCCAGGAAAGAATACTGGAGTGGGTTGCTGTTCCCTTCTGCAGGAGGTCTTCCTGACCCACAGACTGATCCCAAGCCTCATGCACTGTGGGCAGACTTTTTAACATCTGAGCCACCAGGGAAGCCTTTTTTTTTTCCTTGAAGTTTTGTTAATGCTTCCTCTAAAAATTCAGATGCTCCTATGTTGGGAACATTTATATTTATAATTTTTATATTCTTTTAATTATTTGATCTTTTATCACAGTAAAGTGACTTTTATTTTTTTTCTTATGACTGAATTGGACTGAAAGTCTATTTTTTCTGAAAGATGGTTAACCACTTCTGCCTTCTTTTGGTTATCATTTTCATGGGATATTTTTTTCCCATACCTTCTCTTTCAGCTTACGTTTGTCCTTAAAACTAAAATGACTTTTTGATATTTTTTAATAAGGAGCACACCATTGGCTGTTGTTTTTATTCCTTCTGTTAATATGTCTTTTAATTGGAAAGTTTAATCCATTTATTTTAAAGTGATTATCAATATGCAAGAGCTTATTGCTATTTGGTTCATTTTCTTATGAGGAATTTTCTTAATTTCTTTATTTTTTCTTTCTTATTTTCTTCTTTTGTGATTTTTTAATGGTGTTTATGCTTTAATTCCTTCCTTTAACTATTGATTTATCTACTCTAGGTTTATTCTTTGTGGTTACCATGAGACTTACATAAAACATCTTATAAAAACAGCAGTCTGTTTTAAGTTGATAACATCTTCAATCACATACAAAAATTTTACATTTACTTCTCATTGTACATTTTATTCTATTGCTGTTATATACTTTACATCTTTTTATATTATTCATTCATGAACAAATTATTTTAGCTACAGCTATTTTTGAAAATTTTTAACACTTGTACTAGAGATAAAAGTGCTTTATACATCATGATTACAATACTAGGGTTTTCATAATTTGACTATGTATTTTTTCATTGATTTTTATACTTGCATATATTTTCATGTTGTTACTTAGTGTCATTCTATTTCAACTAGAAGAACCTCCTTTATCATTTAAGTAGGTCTAGTGATGATCAACTCCCTTAGCTTTTGTTTGTTAGAATGTCTTTATCTCTTCTTCATTTATGATGTAAAATTTTTACTTTATATAATATTCTTTGTTGGCAGGATTTTTTATTCTTTAAGCACTTTGACTATATCATCCTACTTCCTCCTGGCCTGTGAGAAATATGTTGATAGTCTAATTGTGGGTCCTTTTTATATAATGAGTTATTATTTTCTGTTGCTGCTTTCGAAATTCTCTTTGTCACTGTCTTGTGTTTGCCTTTTACCATTTTGATGATAGTATATTTTACGGCAATCTTTTTTGTGTTGATCTTGCTTGGAGTTCTTTAAACTTTCCACACCAGAATCTCTATCTCTTATCTAAGATATGGGAAGATTTCAGCAATTATTTCTTTCTTCTTTTTTTTTTTTTTTTTTAGCAATTATTTCTTTAGTTTCCTACCCCATTCTGTCTTTTCTTTCTGAGACTCCCATGATGCAGATGTTCAATTGTGTGATGTCCTGTAATTCATGTAAGCTTTCTCCATTTGTATTTTTCCATTCTGTTTCTTGTGAGCAAAATGATTTTCAAATGATCTGTCTTCAAATTTTTGTTGATTTCCACTCCCATGCATGACTCAGTTCAGTTCAGTCGCTCAGTCATGTCCGACTCTTTGCAACCCCATGAATTGCAGCACGCCTGTCCATCACCAACTCCCAGAGTCTGCCCAAACCCATGTCCATTGAGTCGGTGATGCCATCCAACCATCTCATCCTCTGTCGTACCTTTCTCTTCCTGCCTTCAATCTTTCCCAGGATCAGGGGCTTTTCCAATGAATCAGCTCTTTGCATCAGGTGGCCAAAGTATTGGAATTTTAGTTTCAACATCAGTCCTTCCAATGAACACCCAGGCCTGATCTCCTTTAGGATAGACTGGTTGGATCTCCTTGCAGTCCAAGGGACTCTCAAGAGTCTTCTCTAGCACCACAGTTCAAAAGCGTCAATTCTTTGGTGCTCAGCCTTCTTTATAGTCCAAGTCTCACATCCATACATGACCACTGCAAAAACCATAGCCTTGACTAGACGGACCTTTGTTGTCCATCTCTGCTTTTTAATATGCTGTCTAGGTTGGTCATAACTTTACTTCCAAGGAGCAAGCGTCTTTTAATTTCATGGCTGCAATCACCATCAACAGTGATTCTGGAGCCCAGAAAAATAAAGTTAGCCACTGTTTCCCCATCTATTTGCCATGAAGTGATGGGACCAGATGCCATGATCTTAGTTTTCTGAATGTTAAGCTTTAAGCCAACTTTTTCACTCTCCTCTTTTACTTTCATCATGAGGCTCTTTAGTTCCTCTTCACTTTCTGCCATAAGGGTGGTGTCATCTGCATATCTGAGGTTATTAGATCTGTTGTTGAAGCTCTATACTGAATTTTTCATGTCTCTTGTTGTGCTCTTCAGCTCCAGAATTTGTTTTTACCTTTTTTCTTATGATTTATGCTTCTTTATTAAATTGTTCAGTTTGTTCATGCATTGTTTTCCTGACTTTCTTTAGTTGTTTGTGTTCTCTTGAATTCACTGAGTTTCTTTGAGATGATTATTTTGAAATCTTTGTTAGGCAAATCATAGTTCTCCATTTATTTGGGGTCATTTACTGGAGCTTTATTAGTTACCTATGATAGTGTCCTGTTTACTTGATTCTTTATGATTCATGTAGTCTGTGTATTTGGATGAGAAAATATCTTTTTCTGTCTTTAAAGACTTGTTTCAGCAGGTAAATATCTTCTCCCACTGGTTCCCTAGGCTGATGCGATTTTTAGTCATGCTAGGTTGAAGGCTGTCCCTGGGGCTGCAGTGGGGTCCACAGTTGGTATGTTTGTTACCAAGAGTTCAGGTGGATGGTTCGGTAGGGTGGCACTTGGGCAAGTTTCTATTTCAGAGTCCAGAGTTGGGTATTCAGTCAGTGGACCTACTGCCAGGTGTGGGAATGGGGGTAGCTCCTAGAAGATCCCTGGGAGGATTCCTGCCCAGTCCCTGGATGGATCTTTGAAAAGGATGGCCCTGGAACATGGCTGAAATGGACTGTAACAGCCCCAGGAATATTTCAGTATCCACAGCCAAGACTGAGGTGGACAGTGGAGGCACAGGGGTTCCCGGGTGGGCTGGATTTCTCCATGACTGTCTGTGGAGAGACTGAAACTGAATATATGGGCCTTTTTGGCTCCTTTGAAGTACAGACATGAGTGTTTCCCTCTGAGTCCCTTTGCCAACAGGACTGCTCACAGATTGTGTCTGAGAGGGGCTTGAACTGAACACAGGGCCCTTCTAGATCTCTGGGGTTGCAAATGCTAGGTTCCTGGGTTGGCAGATCTACTGGCAGACTTTGACTGTGAGGGGGTTAGCATTGAGGATGGAGTGCTTTCAGGGTCACAGGTGGGAGTGTCTCTTTCCAGGTCCCTGTCCCAGCAGAAATGTTCACAGACTGAAGCTGGGACAGGCTGGAGCCTTTTCAGAATCTACAATATGACTGTGTTTGTCAGGCTTACCTTCTCAGGCTACTGGGTAGTAGCCAAGAGAGACTGAAGCTGGGTCCACTTTAGGGTCTACAGCTGGGACCAAGTTCCCAAGTTCTGTATGCCTGCTACCCAACACACCCATGGGTGAGTGTGACTCCTCCTAGGTGCCTTCACATATGGTGCTTGTGTCAGGTCCAAGACAAATGGGGCTGTAACCAAGTTCTCAGGGGGTACGGGACAATTTCTGAGTGTGTGTATCACATGTATATTCAACCATGGTCAGCAAGCCAGCCATCAGAGTACAAGCATTCCTCCTCAAAATTCTTGGTCTTGAACTTTACTGTGAAAGTGAGTTGAAAGTGAGAATCATTCAGTCGTGTCTGACTCTTTGTGACCATGAATGTAGCCTGCCCGGCTCCTCTGTCCTTGGAATTCTCCAGTCAAGAATACTGGAGTGGGTAGCCATTCCTTTCTCCAGGGGAACATCCTGACCCAGGGCTCGAACCCTGGTGTCTTGCATTGCAGGCATGATTCTTTACTATCTGAGCCAGCCACCAGGGAAACCCTAGGTTTTCACAATTGCCTACCTGGATCCCAAAGCTCCCAGGAAGACACTTTTGTATGTGGATGGATGCCAAATTATTGACATTCATAGGGGATACATCTTATTTGATACTTCTCTGAAGTCACTCTAATTTCGTGTATTTTTGTGCATGGTTAGTGAAACCATTCAAGCTTATTTTTATTTTCCAAAGATACCTTATTGTTTCAATATCATTTATAGAAAATTAGATCCTTTTTGTAATTCACATTTATTGTGATTGTGGCTCACATTCAAATAAGAGACAAAAAAAGCACTTGGGAAAAAACAAGGTTAATGGAAATGATATACTTATACTTATTTTCTAGAATACATCTTTTCTCTGTCATTCTTTCTCTATTCCTCCCTATCTCTCCCTCCCAGTTTCCCAACAAAGAAGTATTTGATAGATAAATTAGACAATGGTTCTTTGCATGAGTGACTTGTTTGCACTGATACTCAGTGATTGCATATTTGTCAACACTTTCTGATTACGTTACATTTGTAAAATTCGAAATCACATACTCAATCCTCACTTCAGGAGATAACAAATGAAAAATGAGGCAAGGAAATGGGAAGAATGCTGTGCTGATTGCTTTCTAGAAGACTCAATTTGTAAGCTAGTGGGAATGCATATCTTTCCCAGTTGACCTTTCTTGCTACACTCTCTGCACTCCTTTTCTTCTAACACAAAAATTATCATGGGGATTTGTGTGAGATTATTTGATTCTCAGAACTGCATATGTTACTTTGTGGAATTTATAGCGGCTTCCCACAAAAATTTATTGGGACTTGTTGTTAAATGCTCTGTGAAATGTCTCCACACTCTAACAGTTAATACTCTCTCCTCCATGTGCAGTTTCCTTTTTGATTAAACTTAATCCTGACACTTGGGTATTCCTAACAGTGATGTCAAGGAAGATGGGATCAGCCTTTCCTGGTGTTCTAGCTCCAGCAACATCCTTCCAGCTCCAGAAACATCTTCCTATTGCGTTACCTACTATTCAGTGAATTATTAGCCATCTGCTATGGGCTTAGTGCTGTAATTTAAGTATTGTATCAGATGGGTACAAAGGGTAAGACGATCGATGTTAAACTTTCTCTTCCTTGGCATGCCATTTAATTTGTTTGACATATTACACCTTGTAAGTTCTTGTGTGTCAACATACCCTCTCTACCCCAAACCTAACTTGCACAACACTCCACTCTATGGTATGTTGTCGATTTAAACCCTTGTCCCTTCCATAACTCGATACAGTGTTTGGGATGGACATACAGTTTCTAACTCACGTATTGATTCAGATTGACAGCTAATGGTAACCGACTGCACTAGAAAAATCCTGATGCCTTTCAGTTGCAACTTTTCAAACAGGGAAGATTTGATTTCTATTTTTGTTATCATTTCCTAGTATCATAAAAACTCTGCTTTTCATACATACAACATTTTTCCATTCTTTGAAATATACTCTTTTAGCTATAATAAGTCTAGATGGTATATTTAAAATCCACATTAAAAGCAAGTTCATTAATAACTTTGTTGTGTATCAATACTAGAACCAATGAATGGCTGAATTTGAACTTCTTAAATCTTAGTTATTTTCCATTATAACATGTCAAGAGACAAGGAACCTTGATGAATTAGATTTACTAAACTGAGAATAGAAGGTGTCTTGTTTTCATTTGAACTTATACTTGAAAGTCTTTTAATTTTCTAATAATTGAAGTTTTTAATGGAATATATTAGAAAATTTGAGAAACACAGAAAACATTTTTAAATGGAAGAAAAGTGAGTTTTAACATTCTATCATACTGACTAAAATTTTTTGCATACATTGTTGCATTTTTTGTTATATATTGTTCCTATAATGTAATTAAAATTGTACTGAATAAATAATGCATATCCTATTTGTTTCACCTATAATTAAAACATAAACACTCTCTGATATTTGAAAACTATTCATAACATTATTTTTATGGGTTCATAATTTTTCATCAACTGAACATGTTTATTTTACTTAAGCATACCTAATACCATGTATTTTCATTAATTTCCCATATTTACTACAATTAACAATGCCTTCATAAATGAAGAAATGTGTTTTACACTCTTTTATTTTACTACAAGTTACATTCTCAGAGCAAAACAAAATTTATTTTAAGGTTGTTACTAAACAACTTCTTTTTAAATAAACAAGGGAATATAACAGATACATCTGTGAACTGTAGGTTTTCAAATTTATTTTCCTAAATAAATGAGTCTTATAGGGTGGTGGCAATGAAGATCCCATCTTGATAGGTTACATGTTTTTAAGTGGCTTTACATTGACCATGATTCTGGGCTAGATGCACGTTTGGGATCTCTCATTTTGAAAAATACTACAGGGAAGAGAAAAATATAGAAGCATTTTTGTTTTTATAAGGTAGTTGATCCAGTTTTAAAATGCAGCATCAAACTTCAGACTATATATTGTATAGTGTGTTTATTGAAATTCCTTCCAGAAAAACAATGAAACTAAAAATTATGAATTTATTCATTTAACTTTATAAACTTTAGGTTACATTTGTATGCTTATTGGAAATTGACAAAAAATTCAGTTTTTCAGCCTAATATTCTAAGTTCCAAGTTGTGTAACCCTTCCCTTGATGGATGGTATTTGTAGCATGTTCATAACAAGGGTGACTTTTTACAGAAATCTTTCAGTACATCAACAGTTTTGCCAAAGGCCCCTCCTCATGTTTTGAAATTCAAATTATTTTCCTTTGAATTGTCTTTTCATAATTCCCCCATGTCAGTTTCCTGCTCTATTCTTGCTACCTTGTCTGGCTCTGTCAGAACGTTTTTTGTCAATGGCTTTGCATGTGGTTCTTCAACATCACTTTTATAAAATCCTGGATCATTTGAGAAACAAGAAGTTCCCTGATTCAACCCAGTTGTACTTGTACTTTAAACATTACACACACACCATAGAATTGAAAGAGATACGTGTCAGTGAGAAGAAGGGGAAGTGTTTGAATAGAAATTAATTAGATAAATTTTCAGTTTAATTAGCTATATTTTTGCCCTATGAATACTAACCAATATCATGACCGTAGGATTGAGGCTAATGAACGTTTGACTATAAAAGTCCACATGTGGGTTCTGGCTCTTATGTTTGATCTGTCCATCCAACCTAGTGTTGGAGTTTACATTTCCCAATCAGGAAATTCTCTACACTCACCATCAGGCTGAGCTCTATTGAAAACAATGATTCTCAATTGGCTTCACATTAATATTACATGAGGAGCATTTAATGCCAATGCTCAAACCATACTCAGATAAACCAAATTAAAATTTCTGGTGATAGGACCCAGTCATTAGCATTTTAAATGTTCTTTTTAAAAGGGGAATACGAATATGTATTTCCCATCATCTATACTCTCAATGCCTAAGAATTCTGAATAACTGTGTTTGGGTATTTGGTGCCTGGGAATCTACATTTTAAAATAGTCCTTATATGATTGTGATACAAGTGGTATTGGAAAACATCTTCAGATAATTCTGATCCACATAGACAGATAGTGGTGTATAAGGAGGTAGATTCATCTCATCTTGGAGATGACAATACTTAATTTTCAGTTAATATCTTCAAACACTTATTTTCAACTCTTCATAACACAATAACTACTTCTGTATGTAACTACTAAGACTACTTAACATACTACTTTACCTGTTTAATTGTAAGCATTATTAGTTATAATGAATTTCATTTCAACCAATCAAATATTGGTGCATTGGTATGTGATTTTTATATATTGGTGCTTCTACAACTTGGTTGAGCATCCAGTAGTCTGAGCTTCTCACTAAAATTTTCATTACGATTCTGATTCAATGAGGCCTAACATTCAACGTTTATAACAAGCTTCCAATTTTTGCTAATGCTGCTAAACTTTGGACTAAAATTTGAGTCAGTAGGCACCAGGCTAAGATATATATATATTTCTAAGAGGACCACAGGATGGATTATTCTCTTGAAACTGACCCTTTATAATCTGCCTATAATTAAATGCAATTGAAAAATATATTTTTCTACTATTCATGAATGATTTTCTATGGACAGAGCACTTTAAATATGAAATATCAAATACCTGACCTTATTTATTATACCTACTTAACTGAGGCTCAGAGCGAAAAATTACTTTGCCCAAGGCCACAGAGCGTGAAGGAAGACCACCTTCCTTTGATCCGGAGTCTAGAATCTTATTGCTGAACAATGTCCTTCTCTGGCTCATCTGCTCCCTACTTCCTGAGTTTTTGTTTTTTATTTTTTTGTAATGATTGAAGATGAATATTTGGGCTTCATCACAAGCAATATATTGCACCTTGAAGATGGCTGTCCACACAAGACTGTTAGTTAATAATATCACACATCAGTTCAGTTCAGTTCAGTCATTCAGTCGTGTCCGACTCTTTGTGACCCTATGAATCAGCATGCCAGGCTTCCCTGTCTATCACCAACTCCCGGAGTCTACTCAAACTCATGTCCATCGAGTTGGTGATGCCATCCAATCATCTCATCCTCTGTCATCCCCTTCTCCTCCTGCCCCCAACCCCTCCCAGCATCAGAGTCTTTTCCAATGAGTCAACTCTTTGCATGAGGTGGCCAAAGTATTGGAGTTTCAGCTTTAGCATCAGTCTTTCCAATGAACACCCAGGACTGATCTCCTTTAGGATGGACTGGTTGGACCTCCTTGCAGTCCAAGGGACTCTCAAGAGTCTACAAAAGTGTGATATTGGAGTGGGTAGTCATTTCCTCTCCACGGGATCTTCCCAATTCAGGAATCGAACCCAGGTCTCCTGCATTGCAGGTGGATTCTTTACCAGCTGAGCTACCAGGGAAGCCCCATAATACACATAAATACATAATACATGCAATTGTTATTGCACATTTGGGTAGTACCTCCCTCCTGTACTCAAGTCCTTTTATTCTCACTGGATTTGGAATTCTTATCAGCAATGTGACATTGTACTCACCTTTAGTTTTGGATAAAAAATAGGAAAAATAGGTGATTAGTTATTTGGACGCTAAAACAGATCTTACAGTATGGATCTAATGGAAAAAATAGCTAATACAAATTGATCTCTTAAACTGTGCAACTTACTTCATGCATAGATTATCCCATTCAGTCCTCACAAGCCACATAATTCTCATCTACATTTTACAGATCCAGAAACTGAAAATCAAGGGTTCAAACCTTGTCTTCTGATAACAGCTGCTAAATGATGAAGGCAATGTTTGGCTTCTTAGTGAATCAATATAGTTAAAGGAATGTGGTATTTGTTTCTATGTAAACTGCAGATAACAATTCCAAATGCATTAGATGAATTTGTAATATATTGTGCTAAGATAGATCTGTTTTTATTTCAGAACAAATGAAAGCATGTTTAATCTGATGATCACTGCAATAACTCCAGCCTAATTGAGATTCATGAGAGTGTTTATTTATGCGAGGAAGATAAAATAACATTTTTGCAAAAGGCACACCCAACCACCAGTATTTTTGTATGTGATTTATAAAGTGAAAGCTTCCTAAAATGAAATATATAGAGTGTTTTATTTCTTGTATTTAACATTTGTAATAACCCATAACATGATAAGTGAATAAGGTTATATTGACTAGGATTTTACTGCAGTCAGTCTTTGTTTTACTTTTTAAACTCTGATGCCTGAGAGTAAGAATTAAACAAATGGTTTAATTACACTTCCAATTGTACAATTCGTTTTCAGTTCCAACTAGTAGCCATGAAGATTTAAATAAAAGAGCAGAATATTTCAGCACATTTGCCATGTATTTCCAAAGGAGTTATATGTTCTAACTATAGGAAACTTTTGCAACTTTCCTATTCCTGGCTCACCTTCCTTCACCAACTAAGGATGGATTAGTTTACAAAGATCTGGCCTCCAGCATGTATGCTGGTGGGTGGTACTTTCTCTTCCCTTTTCCTCCTCCTCACTTTTGTTTAATTTCTGCTTGCATATTGAAATGATTATTTACAAAAGTTCTCTATTTGATATAAACCCTCAAGGGCAGTATCTTTTTTTAAGTATTTGAAATGTTGGCATAACACAATGATGAGCATTCAATAAGTTCAGTAAATATTTATGGAATTAAAAAGTATCAAATACTCTTGCAGAACATTGATTGAATATTATTAACAAACTCTCTAATTCGAGCTAGGTACTTAGCTCAATAGTAAATAGTAAAAGGAAATTTTTCTTTTATTCTCTACTTTTGTTCTCAAATATCTCATCATGATGCTATGATTTCTAAAGAAATTAACTCTGCAGAATAAAAGTCATTTTAAGGTAATTCCTTGTATTTTTCTCTTGGATATATCTCTTTAAAAGGAGTCTTTTCTCAGCAGGTTTTTGCCAACTAGCAATCCATTTGTGTTCTCAACTTGAGACCTGCCTTTGCTTTAGAGTACAGATTTTCTGAATAGCAGTGGCCATACTAATATTGTACACAGAGGTGGCATGTGGTTTTCAAACAAGGTCTGATCACACCCCAGTGGTTCATGAAACTGTAATGCAGGGCAATTGTTTCAAAACATTTTATTTGTGAACACCTCAAATGAGATTTCTAAATTTTATTTGCTTGGAGCCCTGATTGAAATACGGGGAGGTGGAGCTGAGAACACTTGTTATAATGGGAAAACACACGTTAGCTTATACTGCAGAGAACACTTCCTGGGAGAACCATAAAGGGTCTGTGAAATAATTCTTTCTCTACCTAGTATGCTAGTAGAATAATTGTTTTCTAAAAGACCCTATTGTAATTGCAATGGTGCTAACTGGTATTCTTTAGGTCTCTTTAGTTTATATTATAGTGTTTACTTAGGACTAAACATTAGAGGACTCTTGGGCCAGAGAAGCAATCCAGGATGTGAGCTGCCTGCATCTTTTGTCTAGTTAGCTTTCTAGAGAGCTTAAAAAAATAAATAAATACAAATAAGGCTTATTCTATACTAGGAAGAATCTGCTTTTTAAAGAGAAAGGATCTGGAATCAAACCACAGCTACCCCAGATACTAGATGTATGAAAACGAAAATGAAAGTTGCTCAGTTGTGTTCTACTCTTTGCGACCCCATGGACTATACAGTCCATGGAATTCTGCAGACCAGAATACTGGAGTGGGTAGCCTTTCCCTTCTCCAGGGATCTTCCCAAACCAGGGATAGAACCCAGGGCTCCTGCATTGCAGGCAGATTCTTTACCAACTGAGCCATAAGGGAAGCCCCAAAATCCTGGAGTGGGTAGCCTATCCCTTCTCCAGTGGATCTTCCCAACCCAGGAATCCACCCGGGGTCTCCTGCATTGCAGGCAGATTCTTTACTAACTGAGCCATCAGGGAAGCCCATACTAGCTGTATGTCATTAGGTAATTTTTACAAACCGTTTGGACCCCTGTTTACCTATCTGTAAATTGGAGATAATAGTAGTTCATTAAGGGCTTATAAAGATTTAAAAATGTATACACTGAAAACAACCTACCCATACCTGACACACTGAAATAGTAATACACATAATTTATTCATCTATGGCCAAACACAATATGCCATTGATGTGCATGCATGCTAAGTTGCTTCAGTCATGTCCGACTCTTTGTGACCCCGTGGACTGTTTCCCGCCATGCACCTCTGTCCATAGGATATCGCAGGCAAGAATATTGGAGTGAGTTGCCATGCCCTCTTCCAGGGGATCTTCCTGATCCAGGGAGAGAACCAATGTCTTTTATGTCTCCTGCATTGGCCGGCAGGCTCTTTAAACACTGAGCAACCTGGGAAGCCCATTGGTGGTATGGTATTAAGGGATATTTCCTGCAAATCATTGCCAAAGTTAGATTAAATATAAAGTCCTAAATGTTCCTACTACAGAAATCTTTTGCATCTTTTTAATTAAGAAATACTCAATTTTGACAGATATAAGTGATCAGGAATTTCTGATGCATTTTAACACAGATTATAAATCAGGGGTAAGTGAACTTTGTCTATAAAGGACCACAGATAGAAAGTTATTTTGGACTTTGTGAGTCATATGGTCATGGACTCAATTACTCAACTCTGCCATTATAATAGTATAAGAGCAGACTGCTGCTGCTGCTGCTGCTAAGTCACTTCAGTCGTGTCCGACTCTGTGCGACCCCATAGACGGCAGCCCACCAGGCTCCGCCATCCCTGGGATTCTCCAGGCAAGTACACTGGAGTGGGTTGCCATTTCCTTCTCCATAAGAGCAGACTAGATACTATCTAAACAAATGAGCATAGCCTAAACTCCAAATTTGGCCTATTACCCCTGCAATATATTAGGTAGTAGAGGCAGTAATTACAGATTATTAGATAGTATTGCAAAAATGAAAACACTGTTTACCAATAGGTTGGTGAGGGTGTGTGTGTGTGTGTGTCTGTTTCATTTCTGAGAGTGTGGGAGTGAAGAATAAGCTGTCAATCCCACTTCCAATGACGATTAAAAACAGGAGGAATTTAGATAATGTATTATAAATTACTTATTTGGAGATATGTCTGCTAGAATACAGTTTTAAGAAAAATTATGACATTTAATGATTCTCCAACTGATTGCAAGTATGCTTCAAAATCTAATATTGTGCTTAAAATTTTTAAGAACTGAGAAGTCAAATTTCTGTCTATTATAGTGTCTTTCATGGAGTAAGGGCTGGATATAGGAAAAAAAATCTACGCTTCACAACATGATTCTTGAGAGGTACTTTATTTTAAAATGGGCAACTCTCTTAGGATATCTAAAATGGGATATAATTGGTGGACATCAATTTGCAGAGTCTTATGTAGAATACATCTGTTGGCATAAACAAGCTTTATATTTTCATGGATTTATCTCTTGAGTTTTCTGTATTTGAGGACATCTTCTAAATAATGTAACATCACTGTCCAGGCAAAAAAAAAATATTATGAATAGTATCTGCATTTAAAACAAGGGAGAGTGCTAACACGCTGGTTTTAGTAAAAATGCATTTGATGTTTCTGCTGCTGATTTCCCCTCTGGAAAATTTGTGCAATATTATTTGTGATTTTTATGATTTTGTAATCATAAGAAAAAAAATCTAGAGTTGTTGGGTTTTTTTTTTTTTTTTTGCTTTTTTGATATCTTAAATGTTTATTATCAAAACACTGTATTCAAGTTTATATACCTGGGTTCTGTACTATAAGAACTGCAAGAGTAGACTGAAATAATGAGTTCTCTTATTACTCTTGTTTCACATTGTTCATTTTGTCTTAGATATATAAATTTATTCCCTAAATTCTTGCTTGTTAAAAATTATGTTTTGCCTTTCTTTTTGAAAAATTTATTGTATATCTCATCAAGCTGTATAATAAGTAGTTTTTTTATTTTTATTCAATAAATAAATGTGTTATAAAAATGAATAAAAATGTGTGTTAAAATGTTAGTGCAAATCTGCTGTCTAGAGGGGTTATATGTGTGTGTGTTGGTCGCTCAGTCATGCCCAACTCCTTGCCACCCCATAAACTACAGCCTGCCAGGCTCTTCTGTCCATGGAATTCTCCAGGCAAGAATACTGGGAGGGGGTAGCCATTCCCTTCTCTGGGGGATGTGCCTGACCCAGGGATCAAACCCAGGGCTCCTGCATTGCAGGCAGATTCTTTACTGTCTGAGCCACCAGGTAAACCCATTTAGGGGTTACATGAATGCAATGAAATAATTCTCCCTAAGTATAGAGTATAAAAGTATAAGATACTAATGAATATAGTCCAGAAAAAAAAAATGAAGCAAATTGACTTTTTTTAATCTCTTAAATCCATCCTCTTCAAGGTTATTTATGTAGGTTATTCAAATTTACATTTGTGAGCCATTCAATCCACCTAATTTTCATTAAGGGCTTCCCAGGTGGTGCAGTGATAAAGAACCCACCTGCAGTGTGGGAGACACAAGAGACAAAGGTTTGATCCCTGGGTTGGGAAGGTCCCCTGGAGTAGGAAATAGCAACCTGTTCCAGCATTCTTGCCTGGAAAATTCCATGGACAGAGGAGCCCGGCAGGCTATAGTCCATTGGGTAGCAAAGAGCTGAAGACTACTGAGTGCCTGAGCACACATACACATTTTTGTTAAACTAAAATTATTGTCCATGCATTATCTTTGGCCTTAGAGAAAGTCAAATATGACTAAGACATGGTCCTGGCATTAGAGGAACTTACTAGGAGAGGAGATGAATTCTGACTACTATTAATACATAGTAGGGGCTTCCCAGGGGGTGCTACTGATTAACAGCCTGCCTGCCAATGCAGGAGACAAAAGAAATGCAAGTTTGATGCCTGGGTCAGGAAGATCCCCTGGCAGAGGGCGTGGTAACCCATTCTAGTATTCTTGCCCAGAGAATCCTATGGACAGAGGAGCCTGGCGGACTTCAGTCCATAGTGTCTCAAAGAGTCAGACATGACTAAAGCAATTTAACAGCAGCAATACCAATACGTGGTAGAGTCTTTTCATATAAGAAGCTATTCCATGTTTTCTAATTCTAGGACTCAGTCTCTTTCCATATTGCCCATAGTATAAGTTACATTCCATATTGTTCTATACTTAGATCATAATATTTGTTATGAATCAAGCTATTTCTCTCCCAAATGCCCATCTCAACCCCGCTCCAATTATTTCAGTCCTACCTGAATTATTTTGATCCTACTCAATTTATAACTCCCAGTTTAACTATTTCTTCTCAGAAGTCTTTATCCAATGTTCAGTCAGATCTGCCAACCATGTTGCTTTCTTTGAATTTCTCTCAGTTCAGTTCAGTTCAGTCACTCAGTCATGTCCGACTCTTTGCGACACCATGAATCGCAGCACGCCAGGCCAATCAGAATATCTCTGATACAGCTTAAAAAAAAATCATTATGCTGCCTAGTGCAGTCCATTGCTAGTTTAAAGTATGGATAGCAACTACCTTACCAACAGTTCTAATTTATTTTGATTCTTCCCACTAAGACTCTGGGGCTTCCCTGATGGCTCAGATAGTAAAGCACCTGCCTGCAATGCAGGAGACCTGGGTTCGATCCCTGGGTCAGGAAGATACCCTGGAGAAGGAAATGGCAACCCACTCCAGCATTCTTGCCTGGAAAATCCCATGGTCAGAGTAGCCTCATAAGTTACAGTCCATGGGGTCGCAAAGAGTCGGACACAACTAAGAGACTTCACTTCACTTCACTAAGACTCTGACATTAGTAGGAATTTGGTCACTGTAATGGCTTTCAAATTCTATTTGTTTTTGCTTATGGGTATGGTAACATCTTTTCCTCTGATGCTCTACCCTTAAAATGTTGCTAATCATCTATTTCATGGAGATCAGATGGAGTCCTAAATTTATATGAGGAACAAAACAACAATTACTTTCCAATAGTTCACCCAATAATACCCAGTTCAGAGATGTTTATTGCTCTAGTTATGTTCCTGATTTTTAAAAGGTCCTTTACAATATTTAGCACTGCCCCCAACCCCAATAATAAATGGAGGCTTTGTGTGGACTGACTTAATTATGCAACAATAGGGAATATCTGTGCGTTAACAAAAAATAAATACTTTAAAAGAATGCATTTTATGAAGTCTCTAGTAGATTAGAGTAGAGTGAGTGTGACTTGATGTTAGAGTTTTAAAATTGCTTTGGGAAGAGGACAGCCTGTTTTTATTTCTTTGTCATCTAACACTGTTATTATGTGAGAAAATTAATTTGCTGTGTTTTATGTTCCTGTTATAATCTATGCTGTGTGACAGAGCTGTGGATTCTGTTGTAATGATAAGGAGAGATAAATAGCACTACAGTGCTTAGGAAGATGGCTTTATTTCCAACTGTGGACAGCCTGGGAAATTTAGCAAATGGTTGACTTGGTTTTTGAGTGGTGACAAGCTTAGAAGAGATGAATTAAAGGATTATCAATTGTCTAGTCCCATTTCTTCAGTGAACACACTGAAAACTAAGGCTCAAGTCCTAGACCTTATTGTACTCATTTCCAGAATGGTTAACTTGGCATTATTTCCTAGAGCAATCAACAGGACTCTTAGACTGTTTTCTCTCTCTCTCTCTGCTTTCTTTTTCTCTCTCTTATTCTCACTCTTACTGTCTTTCCTTCTCTCTCTCTAAAGAGTGAGATCCCTTCAGAATTGTTCTTCCATCAAGCCAAATCCAAATCATTCTTCATCTTCAAACCAGCGTTCACCTTTTAAGAATTCAGGTGCCAGCTGGAGCTTGGAAACATGGTTTTAAGAGACTCCAATGCTGAGATTCTATGGTTCCATTATCTTTTAGTTTATCTTGATCTTGATCATTTTTGTCTTTTAAATTCAATAATACTTCCAGTATGCCATAGTCACTATCAACTGTTTAATTGTAAACTGTTATTTTCTTGTGCTTTGCTTTAGCTTAGTCTCAGATGTTTAACAAACAACCAATTCTAAATGATAGTTGTCAGCTTATTACTATTATATTATCGTTAGGCTTTCACATAGTATTAGATAAGCCCTTAAAATTAGGTATCCTTTTTGTCTTACTTTTTTAAGATAAAAACTTATGTAGGTGTTTAATTTGGGTCACTTTAACCTGCCTTATGATACCATCTTCCCAGGGGATAGTTAAATGGATAGATGGATATATAGACAGACAGATAAATATTAATAATTAGATAGATCTTGTAGAAATTCCTGAAGTGCATAAGTATATATATTTATATATATATATTATATATATATATATAATAATTAGATAGATCTTGTAGAAATTCCTGAAGTGCAAAAAGTATATATATTTATTTATATATATATATATATATATATATATATATATATATATAGTGTGCTCAGTTGCATCTGTCATGTCTGATTCTTTTTGACTCTATGAACTGTAACCTGCCGGCCTCCTCTGTCTATGAGATTCTCCAAACAAGAATACTAGAATGGGTTGCTGTGCCCTCCTCCAGGGGATCTTCCCAACCCAAGAATCAAATGCTCATTTCTTATGTTTCCTGCATTTGCAGGAACCGCTGTACCACTGGTGCCACCTGAAGAGCCTGTGTATGCTATGCCCTACCTCTATTCAAGCTTGTAGTAAAACCATCTTCACTGTCCAGACTATGTATAACTAATCTCAATCTTTTAATCAAGTTTTCCATTTGGTAAACTAAAAGACCCTTTTTTCTAAGATTTTGTTAAATCACTACAATAGCTAACGCTTATTGGTAGCTAACTTATTGAGTGTGTCTTATGGACTGAAAATGCTGATAAGCACAATTATATATACTCTTTATCCTCAAATCTCAAATGCTCTTTATTGAGGTACAATATTTTTTCCCATTTGTTAGATGAGGAAACTGAGATTTTGAAACATTAAAATGTGACTCAGTGGGACCCCATGGACTATACAGTCCATGGTATTCTCCAGGCCAGAATACTAGAGTGGGTAGCCTTTCCCTTCTCCAGGGGATCTTCCCAACCCAGAGATCGAACCCAGGTCTCCCTCATTGCAGGAGGATCCTTTACCATCTGAGCTACAAGGGAAGCCCAGGAATACTGGAGTGGGTAGCCTCTCCATTCTCCAGTGGATCTTCCCAACCCAGGAATCCAACTGGGGTCTCCTACATTGCAGGTGGATTCTTTACCAACTGTGCTATGAGGGAAGCCTGTAATATAGTCTCCCTATCTTATTTTCTCCTTTATTTCTTTTGTTTCATCCATTCAACAAATACTTATTTAGTCCCTATCATGGACCAGGTACTGTGCTAAACACTAGGAATATAGGAGTGGGCAAAAAACAGAAGTTATTCTTATTTTCATAGAGCTATTTAAAGTAATGATAGAAATAAAATCCTTACCCAGGTCCGCCCCAATCCAGCAACGAACCCTTCAACTTCAATACTCAGTGTGTCTCTTTTTCATTTTTTTTTCCTTCGGTATCACAAAAATGTATTAGGGACAGTGAGTATGAGATAAGTTCTAACACAGTGTCTGGTTTACTGACTTCCTTCTGCTCTCTGATGACAATGAAACTCTTCTTCTGTCCTGGACTTCTTGCCCCTGCCCCTGGCCTGCAGAAAATCCAGAACATTGACCCATTGTAGTAGTAACATCCTGTCTTTCAAAATTTCTCTCCTAGAGCTCACATATCTTCTCACTTTTCAAAGTCCTCTCTTCAAAGCCACCCATCTAGGTAAGAGGTGGCCAGCGCCTGATTCTATATCATGGCAAAAATATAAAATATACATGGCAAAAATACAAAATTTATCTGTATAGTACATGGAGAGAAACACCAAAGCTATGTGTAGCCTGTGATGATAGATTCAAGGGTTCAGCTGCCCCAGACCTTTCCTGGCAGGAAGAATCCATCCTTGTCTCAGAATCCTGTGAGCCATCCATAACAGTCCAGGTAGGGAAGATTTTTCTTAGCTATTTCCAGCCTAGGTTGACTTTAATGGATTTTATTTTTCAGGTGACTCTAAGTCAAGCCCCATAGGAGTTGGAAGTCAAGTGGCCCCTCCTGTCAGTTACTTAGGGCGAGAACTTTCTCTTTCACCCTCTGACCACTTTACCAGGAAGGGAAATTAAAGGATCTGATTTCACTCTGCCTCTACTTCACTGTGGCTCCCAGTGGGACATGTTTCTATGATATTCAAAGGTTAGAAAGAAGTGGATCCTGCAGTTCAGAGAGAAGTAGAAAAGGCAGTGGCAAAGGCAAAGACAAAAGGGTGAAGACAGGATGAGGTTAGCACATGAAAGTGTTTTCTTTCTCTCTTGGGCTGGTTTCACAATGCAGACACACCAGGGTGGCTGTCTTCTTCAGTACTTTGTTAAAGGTCTCTGATTGGGTTAGAAACTTGACTGTACTAAGAGACATCAAACATCCAGCAAGTCTTTGGTCTTACTCAACAGTTGGGTCCCATGTTTCTGTTCTCCCATTCACCACATTTTTCCAGAGAAATCTAGTTTGCTTCCAACACTCAGTTACCTATTCCACAAAGGAAAGAGGTCGGTGGATGAAAAACCATACTCGCAAAAGAGCAAAGAGAACCTACTCTCTCTTTTATTATGAGACACCTGTGCTGGAATATTTAATTCATGTGCATAGGTGTGTTTTTTACTAATTTTTGTTTTCATCATATTGAATATTGTGTTTGTAAAGCTGAGCAGGTTCTGCTTAAAGAAGTCCACAGAAACCCATTAAATGACCATGGTTAATTGTCATTGAATTCTTAACTGTTCAGTGAACATCTTCTAACTAAAAAGGATGTACCTGCCTAAGTCAATAAGAATTTTTCACTGGTTAAATTGAAAGAGCATATTTTATTTTTGTTTTTACATGAATTTTCTGCCTGGTCTGCCAGATCAGTATTCCCTTTTTTCAGTTATCCTCATTTTCCTCCTTCTAAATCTCTGATTGTCCTTTCTCAAACTCTCTCTTGCGTCCCTCATCCTCTGTTTAGTTCTGAAGTATTATTACCCACTAACTTCCTTCTTCATATTACCTCTTGACTCTGCCTATTTGCCTGCTGATTTCCCCAGTCTCGTATCTCACAAGATAAAACCAAGATTTGGATGCTAAGCCACTTCCTGTGCTGCCATAACTTTACTTATTGACCCAAAAATTGCTGACTGGTCACTGCTCTCTTAGGTTCCTCCTGTCCCTGTTTTGCTAATAATTAACAGTTAACTTTTGCCTTTAAAAATAAAACATAGAACTAAGATCTATTTTTCACCAATAGAAGCTTCACTCTTTAGGCTGGTACTAAAGGCTCCCAAATTCTATCTCTTGACCATGAGACAATTCTTTGGAACTCCAGACTACCTATCTGCTTGCTAGGATTTCCCATTGGAAAGCTATGTTCTTTCCAGTAGTCATGCACAGATGTGAAAGTAGGACCATACAAAGGCTGAGTGCTGAAGAATCAGTGCTTTCGGATTGTGGTGCTGGAAAAGACTCTTGAGAGTCCCTTGGACTGCAAGGAGATCAAATCGGTCATTCTTAAAGGAAATCAACCCTGAATATTCATTGGAAGCACTGACACTGAAGCTGAAGCTCCAATACTTTGGCTGCCTGATGTGAAGAGCCAACTCATTGGAAAAAACCCTCGTGCTAGGAAAGATTGAAGGCAGGAGGAGAAGGGGGCAACAGAGGATGAGATGGTTGAATGATATTACTGATTCAATGGACATGAATTTGAGCAAGCTCCAGGAGATGGTGAAGGACAGGGAAGCCTGGAATGCTGCATTCCATGAGGTTGCAAAGAGTCAGACACAACTGAGAGACTGAACAACAACAAAATCAAATGTGCAAAATTAAATCCATCCTTTCTTCTATGAAGACATGCAATTTCTTACTCGTATCCAAAATCCTAGGTTTCGATGAAAGTGATAGTGTTTGTTGCTCAGTCGTGTCTGACTCTTTGCAACTCCAAGGGACTGTAGCCTGCCAGGCTCCTCTATCCATGGAATTCTCCAGACAAGAACACTAGAGTGGGTAGCCATTCTCTTATCCATGGGATCTTCCCAACCCAGGGATCAAACCCATGTCTCCTGCATTGGATGCAGATTCTTTACCATCTGAATGATCAGGGAACTAGATTTGGGTAGTAAGGCAGAATTAATGATTGGCCATAATCCCTGAGAACTGGCTATTACATTTGAAGGTACTATAATCTCTTTCAGATAAAGCATATGACAGAATATTATAACTTCCTCATTATCACCCCATTTCATCTCCAACCACCCCATTTTTCTGGTTGTTGTCATGTCCCAAACATCTGCCACTTCTTCTGCGTGGTCTCTGCAGCACCCGTACTAAGCTGTTCTACAACCACACCTGGGAATATGCAGTCTCTCATCTTCACAGAATGTTCTTTCTTCTCTTGTCTATTTATTCTAATCTGTCACAACTTCAAATTCCAGTTAAAGTATTTTTCGACAATAAAACTTTTTTTTCTAAATATGCCTAAAATGAGTTCTTTTCTCTCCTTGAACACCCAAAGATGATAAATTTAGTACTTTATCATACAGTATTTTATGCAACCCTCTGTTCCTATGGATGAGTCATATCACCTCAAAGAAATTCAGAGGAAAAACCACATTATGTAATTCTATTTTATTTTCAACAGAACTCAGTTTAAGGTTCAATAGTAATTCTCTCATTCTGTTTTAATGCATCTGTCAGGAATCATTTATTGTATACATATTATTTTCCTGATATTATAAGAAGACTTTGTTATAGAAATATTAGAAACATGATACTCAAACTTAGGGTGTTTACAGTTTAGTGGGTGGGATTGAGAATGGATTGGGAAAATATCATAAAACAAAAATGCTGGCTGTATTCACAGACTACTAAGAGAATCCTGAGGTGCCTATATAAATGAGAAAGGACGATCTTGGAAGGCTTTGTAGAAGAGGTGGTATTTGATCTAGAATGTAAAAGGCTAATAGGGGCTAGTCAAGTGAGAAGACGGTGGGTGGGACCCAGTATGCAGAAAGTCACAGCAGCACACTGCATTAAAAGATCTACACACTATTTTGCAGAATCAGAGTGATGTTTCTCCTCTACTTTTTCTACCTCAATGCACCTGAGGATTAGAAATTAGATTCCCTTTTGCTGCCCGGTGCGATGACTCACGCAGTAGTGATTCATCTAAGAGAGGCAGAGAAAGCTATAATCTTTTGCAGGAAATAAAACAAAATCATCAAGGCTGTGCTTGGTTGAAAAAGCCTCCTGGGGGTTCCAATGCTTGATCCTAGGAAATACTGCTTTCCCCTTCTACTTGAGAATCACAAGGCTAAATGACTGGATTGGTGAGTAAAGTTGGGGGGAAATGTTGGACTTATGATGAGCTGCTCATATTCTGGGCACAGAAAGTGAACAAACTCTAGTCTCTTCGTCTGAATAATTCACAGTCCAGGTGAACTGACAAGTGCATATAGAAAGATAAGACATGTGACAGAACTGGGCACAGAGTGTTAAGGGTCAAACAGGAGAAATCACATAAGGCTTCCAAGAGGCAGTCATGCTTGGGCTGAGTTTAACAAAGGATGCTATACCATTATCAACAGAAGTAAAGAAAGAGAATCCTAGGAGCACATGTGTTCTTCTTTAGCTACCAGAAACCTGGATGGTCTTTGAATCATCAAAAACATATTCTGGATTTCCTTCCCATTTATGTCACTGCAGAGCACTGAGTAGAGTTCCCTGTGCTATATGTTAGGTTCTCATTAGTTATCTGTTTTATGAAAGTGTGTAAGTATTAGTGGCTCAGTCCTGTCTGATTCCTTGTGACCCCATGGACTATAGGCCACCAGGCTAAGGCTCCTCTGTCTATGGAATTCTCCAGGCAAGAATACTGGAGTGGGTAGCCATTTACTTTTCCAGGGGATCTTCCAAACCTAGGGATCAAACCCTGGGTCCTTTGCATTGCAGGCAGATTCATTACCATCTGAGCCACCAGAGAAGCCCCTATCTATATATATGCCAATCCCAATAAATACAAAAAAGAGGGGATATATGTATCATTGTTTAGTTGCTAAGTCACATCCACTTTTTGTGACCACATGGTCTGTAGCCCCCCAGGCTCCTCTTTTCGTGGTGTTTCCCCGGCAAGAATACTGGAGTGGGTTACCATTTCCTTCTCCAGGGGATCTTCCCAGCCCAGGGACTGAATCCATGTCCCCTGCACTGGCAGGTGGATTCTTTACCACTGAGCCGCCAGGGAAGCCCTGATATATGTATATTTATAGTTGATTCACTTTGCTACACAGAGGAAACTGATGCAACATTGTAAAGCAACTCAATTCCAATAAAAAATAATTTAAAAAGAAAAAAAGAGCATATTCTGATAAGTTAAATTCAGAATTTCTTTGCTGAAAAACCTGAAGCCATCAGTTCAACTCTTGGCTTATCCTAGTTGATTTGCTAAACTATGTATGTACGTTAAATACAGTTTTGAAAAAAATTGAGGGAGGCTAAGAAAGCTACAGGGTGCTGATGGGAACAGAAAGGAATAAAGGATCATGTCTAGGAATTTGGATGTTTCTTAAGTTGAAGTTTTTTTCCCTCAAAATTTTGACTTGGACCAGCTTTACCTTTGGTTAAAATAGAAACAGTGATGGAAAGGGATATCTCATTATAATATTATCAGCCTGGAGTGCCTGTGTTTGATATAGATGATCTAATTATCTTTAGCAAAGAATAGTACTGTAAGAGTAAGGACTCTGGGTAAATCAATTGTTGGTGGTGATGGGGTAGAATACAGGCTTTGGGGAAGGGTTGAAGGAAGAGGATGTCCTGGCCAGCCAGGAATAGCCAGTGATATTGACCACCTGGGACCAAGATAAAAGAGAAGTGAATTAAGCAAAATTTACCCTCATCTACCTTAGTGTTCCAGAGAATTGACACTAAGACACGGACAAAAGTAAATTGGTGTGAAAAACTATGATTGTTTACATGTGCCATGTGCAGGCCTGAATTTTTAAAGGAATGGAATAGTGAGCAGTTAGGAAGTGCAAAAATAGCTCAGATATTTTTTTTCTAATATTGGACATCCTGAATCATATTGGAATCCCCTAGTAACAATCAAGAAGAGTTACCTTAGTTTCATAACCGATGGCATTGATTTCAACACTAAATTGTTTCAATCCTCTTGCAACATGTTGAAATTTAGAAAATTTTTTGCATTTTTGCATTATTTATAAGTCAATATTTAGATGGGTTTATTTTCTACTAGCATCTTAATATGTAAAATATTTATATAACATACTTGTAATGGAATGGCATTTATGTAGAAGGTATCTGTCCTCCCGTAAATTTACCTAAATTTCCCATAAATGAGGATGCCTCTTCCTAAGATGTCATTAACATTCCAGGCTAATACTTATTCCTCAGTTCATCTTTGTTTTGGGGATTTTTTGTTTGTTTATTTCCTTTTTTAAATTTTTTTATAGTTTGTTTTTTTTCAATTCCTGAGTTATCTTCAAATTTTTCAGGAGATCTTTTATAATTTACATGCCAAAACTACTTCTAATGCTTATAGATAATGTTTTCTGCTTCAACATCAGTTTACTTATTAATTTAGTTTTTAAGAGTTTTATACGATTTTTAAAGGTTACTTTTCATTAACAGTTATTACAAAATATTGACCATATTCCCCGCGTTGTACAACACATCCTTGAAGCTTATGTTAAACTCAGCAGTTTGTGCCTCCCACTTCCCCACTCCTAAGGCGCCACTGGTAACCCCTAGTTTGTTCTCTATATCTGTGAGTCTGCTTCTTATTGTAATATTTCATAGATAACATTTAAAGAAATGTTAAATGTTAAAATCATAAAATGTTAAAATTATAACATTTACCACATTGTTTAGAAATTCTGAGTGTGTTTGTATTCCTATATGTGTGTCTGGGTATGATAAAGTCAAAAAAATTATATTCTAAAATAAAGGCAATATTGTTATTATTATTATTATTTTGATCTTCCTCTTAGTGCTGAGTTCAATAAAGGAGTATTAGAAGCATTTCAAGCAATGAAACATGCACTTTGTAGTTAGAGATTGTACTTACAATCTGTGCAACTTTGGGGAAATTGCCTTTCTTTGAACTCAGCTTGTTAATTTTTAAAATGAGAATAATAAAAGCACCCTCCTCATAGGAAGATTTGAGCATTAAGAGAATTATGAATATAAAACACATCATGGGGCCAAACACATGGTATGACTTCAAGGAATTTTGTTTCATTGTTTATAAGCCACATATTTTCTCCCTATATTTTAATATCTCTGTAGATGAGAACTGTCTTACCATTTTTGGTGTCTTATAGGTAATTTTGGGCTTCCCTGGTAGCTCAGTGGTAAAGACTGCTAATGCAGGACATGTGGATTCAGTCCCTGGGTCAGGAAGACTCCCTAGTGAAGGAAATGGTAACCCACTCCAGTATTCTTGCCTGGAAAGTTCCATGTATGGATGAGCTTGGTGGGCTATACTTCATGGGTTCACAAAAGAATCAAACATGGCTTAGTGACTAAACAACAACAACAGTAGCTAATCTTACAGTTGATGAATCATAGTTTGATCATTTAAATACACGATTAATGTTTGAAACAAAACATTTAGTTAAAAATTTTAGAAATAAACACTATGGAGTTAGATACCAACTATCACATTGGGTATAATTTGCAGTAAAGAATAACATGAGAAGTTTGCAAATTAGGATGAAATGAATACATATTCTCTCCATTTTGAGTTTATTCATTTATTTATGCCACAAACATTTGTTTGTTGAATTGATAACCACATGCCAGGTTTTGTATAGGTTAAACACCTAAAAGATTAGGGAAACTAATCTTTATATTCAAAGATCTAGCAGATGTCTCATGGAAGTCAGCAAAACTATATAAATACAGTATCAGATATAATTGCCTAAGCTAAGAGTTTACATAGCAAAAGGATCTAACTCATACAGAAGGAGAGGAAGAGGAAAAACATAATAGAAGACGTGATTCCTGAATTCTTAATAGGCTAGTAGAGCAGGTCAGACAAAAGATGAGGGGAGTATATTCTAGGATGAGGAAACATTAAAAGGAACTTGAAGGAGGAAGAGAAAGTGGTCTTTCTGGCTTAGGAAACTACATGATGTTTAACTTCAATGAAGTGTTTGAGAGAGGAACAAAAATCAAAGCGAGAAAAGGAAGAAGACTGAACTCACTCATGAGAACCCTGCATAATCATACAGATATACTGGGACTCAGGATTTCAATGTAAATATTCTGGGTTTCAACAGCAGAGGTGGTATAATCATAGTTTTATTTCCAAAATATTTCTCAGAATGTATTAAAGCTGACAAAGTTGAAGACAAGTAGAATAGTTAGGAACTTATTGGAATAATTTTTAGTACTGGTATTGGGGATCCAGTAGGATGAGGAGATTTGAGAGATCATTAAAGGAGATGGAAACTATGGGAATTAGTGATTAACTGATTGTGAAATAAAGACAGAAGTCAAGTTTGGATGAGCCCATTTCAGTTCTTTGGACTAGTTTATACACCCTTTGTATCAGTAATGGTGATGGGTTCATAATGAACATTAGGTAAACAATTGTACCTTGACTGAGGATTCATTTCTCTAGAAATTCTTTATGTATTTCATAGATAGATGACCATAGTGAATAAATATAATTATCAAGAAAAATAATATCCCTGAGTCAACATTTTAGAAATATTCAGTTGTCTAGAGTGGTTTTCCTAGTTGTCTTTTTTCATAACAACATGGTAGCTTACAATATAACGTGACACCAAGAAATAGCAAAATAAAATAGATCTTTGAAATGGTTCTTTTTTTTCCTCTCTCTTGCCATATTCTCAACAGCATTTCTCTGATTTAATTCTTTGATGGTTCCAGGGAGAATTACATTTCAAATTCCATAATTGCACAGGAGAATTGGAGTCTTGTAAAAATTTAGAGTATTCTATTGAAAGGCAGCTTTTTTATCAGCTGAATTGTGATGCACCCAAAGACATAGTTTAGAGCATTGTAAAAGAACTCTTTTTAATATAACTACTTTCCCTTGAAAACATGTAGCACTCCCTTATTTAATATGACCATATTAACTCCTATTGACTAGTATTTGTTGAAAGTCTTATAGTATGGTATTTAGGGTATTGAACTAGTAGAAAATATACATGAACTTTATCAGTTTTCATTTTCCTTTTACAAACCACAAAAAATATTGTGACATTTTATGACATTTGATAGGTATTTAAAATCTGTCATTGTGGCTGTTCAGTGAACCATCAAATACAAGTGTAACAGGATGACTGTGCTTCCACGATGAGAAATGGATATGAGAAGCAATGAAATCTGCATCCTATAATATGTGCCCATTTTCCATCAATGTCTTGCTCCTGACTCTCTGCCAAGCTCATTATCCCCTCTGTGCCCAAATTTGCCCATATGAAAAGCTAGGACAAAAGGAAAAATAAATTAATACTGGCCTCCAAAATGATCTGAAATCTAGGTGTGGAAGATCTTATACTATTTTAAAGACTGGTTTTTAACTGCTGTCCTCATACACTAACTACACTGTTCTGTGGAAGGGTAGCTGAGAGACTGATGAAATAGTCCTTTTCACACCTTTCATCCATAAAGAAGGTTCTTTTATTTGGAGCTGAAGCTATTATATCTTGAGCCTATGGCTGTTTGGCACTTTTAATGATGGAAATTTTAAAAGTGAAATAGCAAGTAATGCGTGAAAATGTCCTCTGGGAATGTTATTTTATTACTATATGTCTCTTATCATTTAGAACACTAGATATAATATGAAACCTTCAGTCAAACAGTTTGTTGTGTGGCTGGTTGGCAAAGAATCAAATAACAAGTACTGAAAAGAAAATAATGCTTAACTTACTTACGGTGTGTGTGTGTGTGTTTGTATCAGGGAGCCACAAGCCAAGTTGAAAGGGTGAATAAAAACATCATCAGAGGAGAGGCAAAAGTCATTTGGTGTGAAAAAGCAGTGTGGTGTCATGAGCAGCTTTGGAATGTAGCAAGCTAGGGTTTGGACCGTGGTTCTCCCAGTGTTTTATTAATTTATGTGTTAATTTCTTCTATGAAAAAAATACATGCTTATACTAATAAACTCACAGGATCACTGCAAATGCCATTATTTCATTCTTTTATGGCTGAATAATATTCCACTGCATATATGTACATCTTCTCTATCTAGTCCCCCATTGATGGACGTCTATGCTTCCATGTCCTGGCTATTGTCCTGTATTGTATTCATTGCTGCAATGAACACTGAAATGCATATATCCTATTGAGTTATGATTTTCTTCAGATATGCCCAGGAGTGGGGTTGCTGGATCATACGGTAGCTAAATCTTCAGTTTTTTAAGGAACCTCCATACTGTTCCCCATAGTGGCTGTACCAATTTGCATTCCCACCAACAGTATAGGAGGGTTCCCTTTCCTCCACACCTTCTCCAGCATTTATTGCTGTAGATTTTTTGATGATGGGCATTCTAACAGTGTGAGGGGCCACCTCTTTCTTAATACACACTTTGGTACTTTAGGGGTTCTTCTACTTTCTTTTTTTGCTCCAGATAGGCAATCCATACATATATGAATTGTGACAGCTTTCTGTCTCTCTCCCTTCCTCCATAAATATATATACACACACACATACATACACACATATACATATATATACCTATACACACACACACGCATATATATATACACACACATACATTGTTGTCCCCCCTTATCCCCTGTTTGCATTCTGTAGTTTCAGTTTTGTGAGGTCAACCACAATTTGAAAATATTAACTGGAAAATTCCAGAAATAAATAATTCATAAATTTAAATTTTGTACCATTCTGAATAGTGTGATGAGAAATTTCACCATTGACATCCTTATGCCTGGATGATCTAGGATCACCCAAAGTAGATGATCATTCTTCTGACTGTTATCAGAAGTTCAGTCATAGCCTAAGGCTATGTCAAGTACCTCTGTCATTCACCTCATTTCATCTCATCACGCAGGCATTTTATCATCTCGAATAATCACAAGATGAAGACAGATGAGTACAGCTCAAGTTATTTCATGAGAGAGAGAGAGACTACATTTATACAACTTTTATTGCAGTATACTGTTAAAATATTTCATTTGATTATCAGTTATTGTTAATTTCTTACTGTGCCTAATTTATAAATTAAACTTTATTATCAGTTTAGTTCAGTTGCTCAGTCCTGTCCAACTCTTTGCGACCCCATGAATCGCAGCACGCCAGGCCTCCCTGTCCATCATCAACTCCCGGAGTTCACTCAGACTTATGTCCATCGAGTCAGTGATGCCTTCCAGCCATCTCATCCTCTGTCATCCCCTTCTCCTCCTGCCCCCAATCCCTCCCAGCATCAGAGTCTTTTCCAATGAGTCAACTCTTCGCATGAGGTGGCCAAAGTACTGGAGTTTCAGCTTTAGCATCAGTCCTTCCAAAGAACACCCAGGGCTGATCTCCTTCAGAATGGACTGGTTGGATCTCCTTGCAGTCCAAGGGACTCTCAAGCGTCTTCTCCAACACCACAGTTCAAAAGCATCAATTCTTCGGAGCTCAGCCTTCTTCACAGTCCAACTCTCACATCCATACATGACCACTGGAAAAACCATAGTCTTGACTAGACAGACTTTGTTGGCAAAGTAATGTCTCTGCTTTTGAATATGCTATCTAGGTTGGTCATAACTTTCCTTCCAAGGAGTAAGCATCTTTTAATTTCATGGCTGCAGTCACCATCTGCAGTGATTTTGGAGCCCCAAAAAATAAAGTCTGACACTGTTTCCACTGTTTCCCCATCTATTTGCCATGAAGTGATGGGACCAGATGCCATGATCTTCATTTTCTGAATGTGGAGCTTTAAGCCAACTTTTTCACTCTCCACTTTCACTTTCATCAAGAGGCTTTTTAGTTCCTCTTCACTTTCTGCCATAAGGGTGGTGTCATCTGCATATCTGAGGTTATTGATATTTCTCCTGGCAATCTTGATTCCAGCTTGTGCTTCTTCCAGCCCAGCATTTCTCATGATGTACTCTGCATATAAGTTACCTAAAGCCCTTCAGTAGATCCCTAACATATAAAGCAAGAATTCCTACCCTGCACTTATGGGTTCTTATAAGTTCCATGTGTCTCTGAACACACTGCAAACACTATGATGGTAGACTGAAGTTTGTACCTCCCCATATCTACATTCCTATTAGGGAATTTTCTAACTTTTTCTGGATGTGATGGCACATATTTAAGTATGAAGAAGAAAATCTTAGCAGTCCTTGAGAGGCAGAATAAAGAGGCAGAGGCTGTTAACATAATCTCTAGAGTTTGGGTGTTTTTTTTTTTTTTTTTTTTTGATAATCAACATATAACATTACATAAGCTTGAGATATATAAAGTGTTATTTTGATACATTTACAAATTGCAATATGATTACTACAGTAGTGCTAAATGACACCTTTATCACATCACATCATTATCATGTCTTTTTTTGTGTGTTGGAAACAATTAAGATCTAGTCTCTTAGTACTTTGAACTTTATTATACAGTATTGTTGATTATAATCACTACATTGTGCTTTAGATCTACAGAAATTTTCTGTCTACCAGTTGCAAATTGATAGTGATGTTTTAAAAAGAAATTAATATTAGCGAAAGGAAGATTTATTTATTAAGACAAGCAAATACAACAACTGAGGAAAGACAGGGCCTGGAAGCCTCCTGATGCTTTACCAGCTCCATCAAGGAGGATGGAATCAGTACACAAGAACAGAGACTACACGGTGTGAGAGGTGCAGAGGAAACAAGGGAGAGACAGAAGGAAGCAATAGGAAGCAAAGTGGTGTGCTCGACTCTCTGTGGACAGAAAGAGAGTATATATCATTTTTGCTATGCATTATTTAGGGTGCTGTTAGATACCACCAATAAACATTGAGTTTAGATTTTTAAATTAATTTTTAAATTGCAGTATAATGCTTTATATTGTTGTGTTAGTTGTTTCTGACAACGTGAATCAGCTATATGCACACATATATCCCCTCCTTCTGGAGCCTCCCACCTCCTAACCCTGATCCCACTCCTCTAGGTCATCACAGAGCACCGAGCCAAGCTTCCTGTGCTGTAGAGCAGCTTCCCAATAGCTATCTGTTTTATACATGGTAGTGAATTCAGATCTATTTAACCATATAAGGGACTTAGTGGTCACCATACAAGCAGTGGTGGCAGGTGAACTTCAGAGCTATATTGATTCTGTGACTCAGAAGTGTCAGTAAGAACCATGTTTCTTTCCACCTCTTCATTCCACTTGCTATGGCATAGACTGAATTCTAAAGCCTGGTTCCCCATCATGGTCACAGAATATGGCTAGTAGTAACTCCTGCAGCTGCTCTGCCCTGAACCATATAGATAAAGAGAGAAAAGTTCTGCAATTTGCTTCTGGAAGTCCTCCCAGAAAAATCAAGGATCTTTGTTTCCCAGAAGCCTTCCAGCCAGCCTTTTCAGTAAATTGCTTGGTTAAATATGTGTTTTGTACCCTTCCCTAAATCAATAACTGTGGTCAAAGGGTAGACTTTGGATGATTAGTTTAAGCTGGAACCACATGCCATACCCCTAGAGCCTAAAGACTAAGTCTATTTCTCTCAAAACATCTTTATGTTATAGGTGGAGGTGTGGCCGTTGAAATGAAAACTGAGCAAGTCTCCAAAAGAAAACAAACGAACAAAGCTGTTGATATTGGAGAACCAGTAACCACCTCCATTACTATTTTATCCTGTGGAGACTCCTTGTGCTAGTCTCATAAACTAAAAGTATTTCCCCCTCTCCCACTGAGGGTTCTATTTCCATCTTTCCCAGTATTCAGGATATTCTATAAAAATGTGTGTGTATATCTTTTTCCAAACAGAAGCTGCAAAACTTTCATTGAAACTGAAAGAAAATTGTGATCTCAAAATGTGGAGAATCGCTGAAATTTAAGTAAAATTTCTAGAAAAGCCAGTTCTCACTTCGAATGTTTCTTAAAGTTATCCACACTACCAATACAAGAACAACTTCATCCTTTCCCTTCGTCATCCAGGGCCATTCTATGCATCAGGTTCTTTGACCATGTTGTTATTTCCTCATCTATCTCTTCTCACCTCATCTCTGCTTTTAAGCATGACATTAAGTGTTAAGTACAACCTTTCCAGTGGAGGTTTTCTTTATTGCTCTGTATCTGTGAACAGAGTTGATCCATTGCATTTGTACCCTAAATGCCTCATGTCAGTAAGTACATATTCTACTCCAGTGGTATTCCTTATGTGCACATCCTACTCCCAAATGGGATCATAAGCAATTTAAGCTCAAGATTTGTGTCTCTCTTATTCTTCTGTAGATTAGCTCTCCTGCCTTATAAAACCCTTGTTCAGTGAACAAACAGCCATCGCAGGCTTAGTTGTCATCAAAGTCATAACAGAAGATACGCAGGAGTGTTGTGATACCTCACTATTACTATTGTTAACATCAGAAAGCGTTTTCTCATTCCTCAACTAAGACTTAGGTACAGGTGGCTAAGATGATATAGAATCTGCCTGCAGTGTAGCAGACTGGGGTTTGATCCCTGGGTCAGGAAGATTCCCTAGAGAAGGAAATGGCTACCCACTCCAGTATTCTTGCCTGGAAAATCCCATGGACAGGAGAGCCTGGGGGGCTATAGTCTGTAGGGTCGCAAAGAGTCAGACATGACTGAACAACCAACAAACTGTAAGACATTAGGGTAAAAATAGGAGCTTCCCGGGTGGCTCGGTGACAAAGAATCTGCCGGCCAATGCAGGAGACTCAGGTTTGATTCCTGGGTCGGAAGATCCTCTGGAGAAGGAAATGGCAACCCACTCCAGTATTCTTGCCTAGGAAATCCCATAGACAGAGGAGCATGGTGGACTACAGTCCATGGGGTCGCAAAAGAGTCGAATAGGACTCAGTGACTAAACAACAACAAAGGTAAAAATGGAGCTTTGGATAAATGATGGAATCCTGTTTAACTATTTAAGATCTTGTGAATTTACACAGTATACCCCTAAATCTACATAACGAACATCAGTCTGAAAGTTGACATTTATTGAGTGCTTTCTGTATAGTGGGCACTGTGATAAGTGCTCTACAGACATTATTTCATTTGATGCTTTCAAAATCTCAGCAAGTGGATATTATGATTCTTTCCATTTTATTTGTAAAAATTGTTGACAGAGAATATATGAACATTACCTGTAAGTAGAGGAGACAGGATGTGAATTCAGATCTCTTTAGCTAAAATTAAACCCTTCCCTGATGTCTCAGATGATTTGATCCCTGAATCAGAAATATCCCTTGGAGAAGGAAATGGTAACTGAAGGAAATTCTCCAGTATTCTTGCCTGGAGAATTTCATGGACAGAGAAGCCTGATGGGCTACAGTCCATGGGGTCTCAGAGTCAGACACTACTGAGTAACGAACACTTTCACTTTATTTCACTTAAGATTAGTTAAATATCATGCTTCAAGGCTCTTTGTGTGCCAGCTCACTTATTATTAAATGTTTTTTTAAAATCTTACAACAATTCTTCATTTTAGGAATCATTAGCAATGGCAACCCACTCCAGTACTCTTGCCTGGAAAATCCCATGGACGGGGGAGCCTGGTAGGCTGCAGTCCATGGGGTCGCACAGAGTCGGAGACGACTGAGCGACTTCACTTTCACTTTTCATTTTCATGCATTGGAGAAGGAAATGGCAACCCACTCCAGTGTTCTTGCCTTGAGAATCCCAGGGACAGGGGAGCCTGGTGGGCTGCCATCTATGGGGTTGCACAGAGCTGGACACGACTGAAGCGACTTAGCAGCAGCAGCAGCATTCTCATTTTAAATGTGGGGAAACACAGGTTTAAAGAAGATAACAAAATATTCCAAAGAGCAAAATCTTAAAAAGATAGAGCTACTCTTGAACACTAATGCACTTGACTCCTGAGTGCATGCAGGTACTTTTCAATCAGAACCCTGAAAAATAGAGTACTAGATACATCCAAGGAACTGTTTGATATTATGCCTGGAAAGCTGAGGCTGTGATAAAAAGAAGTCCCTCTCTTGCAGGGATTTATAGCTCTGTCAAGATGGCAAAATAGACTTTTATAAAATCTTAGAGTTGAAATGGCAATTTGAGGACATCTACAAAAATAATGTGAAAAGTTAAATGCCAATGAAAACTGTCAATGACAATTCAGTACAAGCCTAGAAAGATACCTCTGGATAGAAGGGATTAATTTTCTCTTGGACGAATAATTATAAACATGGGCACTTGGGGAAGAGGTATTTGAACTCAGGCTTCACTCGTGTTGAAGAAATCATTCCTCTGAAATTTTGTAAGTAGCTTTACTGGGATGTAATGTGATGGCCAGTTTCTTTGAGAATCAATCCCAATGGACTGTAAGTTATTTGAGTACAGGTAAGAACCATGTATTGTATTTTTGTTCCCGGAACTTTATCCAATTTGTAGTACTTAGTAGGTATTCAATAAAGATTTATGGTGCAAATTTACCATCATTCCAACCATGAGAGTATAGTCAATAAAACCATCATGGAGGAAACAAATTTTGAAGTCAGAAAAAGTTACTGGTAGGTTATGATGATATGGAAAGGTGTACCCATAGGATGAAATGAGCCACTCTTGGTGTCAGAGGAGAATCTCAGTGGGTGCTCTTTGCTCTCAGCATCTTCCTGGTCCACTGGAGGTCCCCTGTGTGACCACCTGAGAGAGACTCTGCAAATAAGGCACAAGCACCAGAGATTGTCACAGGGGAGAGGAAGAAGCCTGGGTTCTCGAGGGTCTCATCACAGCTCCAGGGTTGCTATGAGACCCCCTAGAAAGTACCCTTCAAGAATCATCAAGCCTCATTTTTTTTTCTGAGCAGATTAATTATGTGATACTAGACAAGCCATTTGATTTCTGTGCTCTTCAAATTATTAGATAGTAAAATAGGCATTATTATATAGTGTAAGATATTTGGCTTTGATCTTGAATGGCCACATCTTACCCTGTTTCCTAACATACTTGGCTTCTGTTCCCCTGGGTCATGTGACAACTTCAAGACAAATGTCTTTTTCCTTGTTAATTGGAACTGTGCCTTTATACTCTCCTGTCATATTTAAGTCTGGTGACATTACCTGCTCACATGTGAGCCATAGGACTCCTTCTGGTATTTAACAGACTGGAATACCCTGATTCATCTCATATTTCCTTGGACCCATCCTGAATTCTCTCTCCCTAAGAGTAGGATGTATCTCTGGGATGACAGCCTCAGACCAATCAGTTGCATGAATGAATAGAAAATAAGTCAATCTAAAGGAAACCTCTAGAAATGCTAAACTGAGAAGATGGAATCTTGGGATTTCCCTGGTGGTGCAGTTGTTAAGACTCTATGCTTCCAATGCAAGGGGCTTGGGTTTGATTCTTGGTTGGGGGCTAAGATCCAGTATGCTGTACAGCACAGCAGAAAAGAAAAAGATAGAGTCTCTTATATCTGTGCTCTTCTTAACACAGTCTCTATTGTCTTTATACCTTGAGCAATTTGGAGCCTGTTTTGCCTTGGACTATATCTAAGTCACTCTGCAACGGGGTGAGTAGGGTGAGAAAAGGGGATAAGGATATGCACTGGTTGAGAGATGAGCTTCTTCTGGAAGCTGAAGTTTCACACACAACTAATACAATATTGTAAAGTTTAAAAAAAAATAAGTTCTATGATGCAAATTCTCAACCTGTTCACTGTATAAAAAAAAAAAAATGTCATTGTATTGGTGATGAGATCAAACGAGTAAAATACATGTGAAATCACTTTGAAAAAACACTATGCAGAAAACTGTGTTAGAGGTAGATGGTTTTATTAATATGGGGGGATTTACATTAAAGAATCATTTCTAAATCAAACAAACAAAAAGCATATCTAAATCTCTTTCTCTTTAAGAGCTATTATCCTCATTCTGGAGCAAATGAATCATTAAAAAAAACAAACATAAAATCATAAATAGATGTACAGAGCTGCTAAACATGCATTAGATCACAACTGTGACTTTACAATACATCTTAATAAAAAGAGTAAATTACCTTTCATTTTCACAGACATAAGTTTTTTTTCTAGGCTTGCCCAAGTGGATTGATATACTTGTTTGATTGTGATTTTCATTCACCTTTATGTTAAAATGAATGGAAGAGAAAAGGTCAAGTTTATTCAGAAAATTGTTAGCTATGCTTGGGAGAAAGTAATTCAGCATATGTGATTTTAATCAATTTTCATTTATTGTTAAAGTTCATAGAAAGTTTAGCTTGATATCCATGGGAAATGGAAATGGTGATTGGCTTTATAGGCACAATAAATTTACCTGAACCTAAAGTCCTCTAGACAATATTGTTAATAAAGCTTATTTGTTTGGTTCCAAAAAATAGGAATGTTTAAATTAGAAGAGCTGCTTGCTTAGATGCTGGGTTAATAGGAGCATTTTCAATTATCAATCTTCATTATTTACAATGCCAAGAGGGAAAATTGACTTGGTCACACTGTCTGGGCTGTGAATCAGAGTAGTTACATAATATCTGGGGACCAGCCACAGGGGAGAGAACTTGGAGGTAGGAGATCCCAAAAGAGGGATTTTGGCCATTTGCCTACTGCTGTCCCAGGCTGGGGCTCCACTACAATTTTTTCCAGATTTTCAGTTAACTCCCCATGTAGTGCTGGAGAATGTGAGGGCAAAGCTTGGTCCTTTTAAGATGTAACGAGGATTAGGGATAAGGTGACACTCAGAATGGGCTTCCCTGATAGCTCAGCAGGTAAAGAATCCACCTGCAATGTAGAAGACACAGGTAACACAGGTTTGATTCCTGGGTTGGGAAGATTCCCTGGAGAAGGAAATGGCAACCCACTCCAGTATTCTTGCCTGTAGGATCCCATGGACAGAGGATCCTTGGGGGCTACAGTTCAAAGGTTCGCAAAGAGTAGGACACAACTGATGACTAATACAGCACAGACACTCAGAATGATATATTTAAGAAAATAATTCATGTCCATAAATATAAAATAAAGGTGAGAATAACACATATATGTGGAATCTAGAAAAATGATACCGATGAACCTATTTTCTAAGACAGGAATAGAGACACAGACCTAGAAAGTGACATGTGTACACAGAAGGGGAAGGGGAAGGTGGGACGAATTGGGAACTTGGGCTTGACATATATATACTACAATGTGTAAGACAGATAGCTAGAAGGGGCCTGCTATAAAGCATGGGAAACTCAGCTCTGTGCTCTGTGCTCTGTGCTGACCTAGAGAGGTGGAATGGGGGTGAGGTGGGTGGGAAGTCTAAGAGAGGGGATATAGGTATACATATGGCTAATTCACTTCATTGTACAGCAAAAACTAACACAACATTGTGAAGCAAGTACATTCTAATAAAATAAATAAATTATTTAAAAAGATGCGATTAGGTACTGGAGCTCTAATAGTACTGGTGATTGATAGAGAATCCAAAACGGAGATGATCAGTGTGACCTGGAAAAGTACATGTACTTTTCTATTTCGCTGGCTGGACACTAATACATCCTTTAAATTAGAAGTAAATAGGTGATCATTATTGAATTATTATACTTTACCACTTAGTTGCATGGTGTTTCATATCTGCCTATGATTTCATTTTCAGCCAAGTTATTTTCTATACATTTTTCCCCTTTGCCTTAGGAAATTGCCAGGAATTAATTTCATTTTTTGATGTCCTAGAGGGATATTATAAGAAAAAAGATAGAATTGATTGATAAAACAAAATCCAAATTTATAATTGGAGAGTTGCAGATAAATCTATATGATAGAGATAGGTCCTAATAAGATTTTTTCCCTCATTTCCTTTTTGCAGAGAGATCCCTGAAAGCCATTATCTTTAATAGGAAAATTTTATTTATTATCGTTTAAAGGTTTGGAGGATGAGAGCTTGAAGGGGAAATTGAGAAGATGAGATTAGGAAAAGATTTCATGCAGGCAAAGAAAGATATATAAAATAAACCACAGTATGGGCTTTGCATATGCAAATGAAACATCTGACCTATTTCCTGAAGGCTTCATTCTTCTGAGCTTTGCCAGTAATGGTTTTATTGATAAATCCATTCTTTCTCCCTGACAAAACTTACCCTTTGATATGTACTCGGAATTCAAAGAGTGAACTATTGGGTGGGTTGTGTTAAGAACAGGAGTTCAAAAAGCACAGTGGGCATAGACCAAATCTAGCCCACTGACTTTTATAAATAAAGTTTTATTAGCACATAGCTGTGTTCATTCATTTGCCAACTGTCTGTAGCTGATTTCATGTTGCAAAGACAGAGTTAAGTACTTATAATAGAGACAGTGTGACCTGTGTTAACTGAAAAAAAAAGGAGAACCTAAAAGTTGAGACTTGTTTTAATTGGCAGACAAAACGACAAAACTGAGGACTTAAGCCCAGCATGCAGCCTCTCAGATATCTCTAAGAGGTAAGGGAGGAGCCAGGATATGTAGAAGATTTTGCAACACAATGTCAACTTAAAAAAGATGTACAACTTGAGAGTTTTGAGTTAAGTTTTATTTGGGGCAAAATGAGGACTGCAACCTAGGAGGCAGCATCTCAGATAGCTCTGAGAGACTTCTCCAAAGTGGCAGTGGGGGAAGGTCAATATATAAGGTTTTGGTGAAGGAGGAGTTCAATACCATTAAGCACTCATTTTACAAAAGGGTTTTTTGTTAGTCATGAAGCTCTGATGTCATCGTGAAGGGATTTAGTTCTTCTCTAGATATGAGGAGATGTAAGGATTGAGATCATTAAATCTGTTCTTAAAAATATCCAAAGGAGAAAAGGAAAGATATACTCATTTGAATGCAGAGTACCAAAGAATCAGAAGGAGAAATAAGAAAGCCTTCCTCAGTGAACAATGCAAAGAAATAGAGGGAAACAATAGGAATGGGAAAGACTAGAGATCTCTTCAAAAAAATTAGAGATATCAAGGGAACATTTCATGCAAGGATGGGCACAATAAAGGACAGAAACGGTATGGACCTAACAGAAGCAGAAGATATTAAGAAGAGGTGGCAAGAATACACAGAAGAATTATACAAAAAAGATCTTCACAACCCAGATAATGAGGATCATATGATCACTCACCTAGAGCCAGACATCCTGGAATGTGAAGTCAAGTGGGTCTTAGGAAGCATCACTAGGAACAAAGCTAGTGGAGGTGATGAAATTCCAGTTAAGGTATTTCAAATCTCAAAAGATGATGCTGTGAAAGTGCTGCACTCAATATGCCAGAAAATTTGGAAAACTCAGCAGTGGCCACAGGACTGGAAAAGGTCAGTTTTCATTCCAATCCCAAAGAAAGGCAATGTCAAAGAATGTTCAAACTACTGCACAATTGCACTCATCTCACATGCTAGTAAAGTAATGCTCAAGATTCTCCAAGCCAGGCTTCAACAGTACATAAATCATGAACTTCCAGATGTTCAAGCTAGATTTAGAAAAGGCAGAAGAACCAGAGATCAAATTGCCAACATCTGCTGGATCATTGAAACAGCAAAAGAATTCCAGAAAAACATCTATTTCTGCTTTATTGACTATGCAAAAGCCTTTGACTGTGGACCACAACAAAGTGTGGAAAATTCTGAAAGAGATGGGAATACCAGACAACCTGATGGGCCTCTTGAGAAATCTGTATGCAACGTTTAGAACTGGACATGGAACAACAGACTGGTTCCAAATAGGAAAAGGAGTACATCAAGGCTGTATATTGTCACCATGCTTATTTAACTTACATGCAGAGTACATCATGAGAAATGCTGGGCTGGAAGAAGCACAAGCTGGAATCAAGACTGCTGGGAGAAATATCAATAACCTCAGGTATGCAGATGACACCACCCTTATGGCAGAAAGTGAAGAGGAACTAAAAAGCCTCTTGATGAAAGTGAAAGAGGAGAGTGAAAAAGTTGGCTTAAAACTCAACATTCAGAAAACTAAGATCATGGCATCTGGTCCTATCACTTAATGGCAAATAGATGGGGAAACAGTGGAAACAGTGTCAGACTTTATTTGGGGGGGCTCCAAAATCACTGCAGATGGTGACTGCAGCCATGAAATTAAAAGATGCTTGCTCCTTGGAAGAAAAGTTATGACCCACCTAGGCAGCATATTCAAAAGCAGAGACATTACTTTGCCAACAAAGTTCCATCTAGTCAAAGCTATGGTTTTGCCAGTAGTCATGTATGGATGTGAGAGTTGGACCATAAAGAATCTGAGCACCAAAGAATTGATTCTTTTGAACTGTGGTGTTGGAGAAGACTCTTAAGAGTCCCTTGGACAGCAAATAGATCCAACCAGTTCATCCTAAAGGAAATCAGTCCTGAATATTCTTTGGAAGGACTAATGCTGAAGCTGAAACTCCAATACTTTGTTCACTTGATGGGAAGAACTGACTCATTTGAAAAGACCCTAATTCTGGGTAATATTGAAGGCAGGAGGAGAAAGAGATGACAGAGGATGAGATGGTTGGATGGCATCACTGACTCAATGGACATGAGTTTGAGTAAACCCTGAGAGTTGGCGATGGACAGGGAGGCCTGGCGTGCTGCAGTCTGTGGGGTCACAAAGTCAGACACGACTGAGCAACTGAACTGAACTGAACTGAAAAACATCCAACTATCTAAAGATCTGTCCGACCAGATTCCCTGGAGCTCAGAGTGCCTCATTCCATCCTGAACTCCCTCAGGAGTTGTTGAAGGTCAACAGCTTTATCTGCAAGGGATTCAGTCTCTGTATATGCATAATAAAAGCATAGATAAGAAATAGTCAATGCAGTTAAGGAATTCATCAGGTTGAAGGAGAAAAATTATACCTGCACACTTAGATAAGACAAGGGAGTAAAATGACAGCTAGCAGAGATGCAGAAAGGGACTGCTGCAGAAGAAAAAGAAATTGCTTCCAGCTAAGATAGAAGACTAACACCAGGGATAAAGATTTTACTTTTTTGTTTTCAAACAAAGAAGGCTTAAGACCTCCTGGGCAAACAAAGAAACAAACAAAAACCAAAGGATCTGACACTGTTACTTGTGCTTTAAGTTCAGTTTGTTGAACCTTACATACTTCCAAGGAAAGCAGGATAAAGAATAATTAAAACCAAGGAAAAGCAATTTTGGACATTCACCAATTCATTCACTGATTTACTCATCAGTATTTGACTGCCCTCTCTTCCAGACACTGTACTATGATAAACATGGTAGAGAAGATTCCTTCTCCCGAAAGCTTATATTTATTTATTTTTCATTGAAGGATAATTGCTTCACAGAGTTGTGTTTGTTTCTGCTGTACAACAATGCAAATCAGGCATAAGTATATACGTATTGTTGTTGTTTTAGTCCCTAAATTGTGTCCAACTCTTTGTGACTCCATGGACTATAGCCTGCCAGGCTCCTTTGTACATGGGATTACCCAGGCAAGAATACTGGAGTGGGTTGCCATTTCCTTTTCCAGAGGATCTTTCCAACTCAGGGATTGAACTCGCATCTCCTATACTGGCAGGTGGATTCTTTACCACTGAGCTACCAAGAAAGCCCAAGTGTATACATATATTCCCTTCCTTTTGAGCCTCTTTCTCTGGTATTATACATATCCTTAGCTCAGCAGACTGGCAAGTATTTTCATATGAATCCAGTGGGAGTGATCTCTGGTGGCCTCGGCCTGAAACGGCCTTTCCTGCAGTGGCTTGAAGTGGGGTTTGGTTTCCCAGCCAGAGATTGAGTCTGGGTCAGGGTGATGAGAGCACTGAGTCCTAACCACTAGACCAGTGGTCACTGAGAAGGACCCTGGCCCTTTGGCTTTGCAGAAAAGAAAATAATTTCCACAAAGACAGGAAGTAGTGAAACAAGTAAAGTATTTTTAGGAGGGATAAGAGTACAGTACATGTGGAGAAATACATGGGCATACTCAGAGGGAGAGTCCCTGAGTTACACCCTTGTGGCAGTTTGAATTACTTTTACAGGGCATTTCTTCCAGGTTTCCTTTAGCCAATCCTTTTAATTTGCCTGGTTCACAGACCATATCTGGTATATCTCAAGATCCTCCCATGTGTGTGAACACACCTCTTAGCCAAGGTGGATTCTACCGAAAAGGCATTTGGGTAGAACATCCTTTGGCATCACTTCCCTTGGCATCACTTCCCTTGGCCCCACTTCCCTTGAACTTCCAAGGAACCTTTCTGTGCATGTGTGGTGAGGGAGGTTTCCTGACTTGGAGAATGAGAAATATGTGGTCTGGGCAGGGCCCAGTCTCCTCTCTTAATTGTCTTGCTATTCTCTTCCTGGAGTTTGGTCCACAGGGAATGACTCTCCAATCGCTTTACCCTGGGTTGTGACGGGTGGAAGGTAGGAGGGTTGGAGGGTGGGAGACACCTGTCTCCTGCTTTAGAGGCTTTAGTGAAAGTCATTCAGTCATGTCTGACTCTTTGTGACCCCATTGACTGTAGGCTAGCAGGCTACTCTGTCCATGGGGATTCTCCAGGCCAAAATACTGGAGTGAGTAGCTGTTCCTTTCTCCAGGGGATCTTTCCAATCCAAGGGATCGAACCCAGGTCTCCTGCATTTCAGGAGGATTATTTTCTGTCTGAGCCATCAGGGAAGTGCTAGAAGCTTTAGGGGGATCTTCAGATCAAGGCACAAGGAGAATATACAATAGTGTTGATAATCAGGAAAGCTGAAGACGGGTTCAGGATTTAAATTGCCTAGGGTTGCACTACACTGTGCTGTGTCAAGCTATATGAACTTCAGAAAGTTAAGAATACCTGTGTCTCACAGTCTTCATCTTTAAAGTGGAGATGATAAGAGAAACTGTCATAAGATTGTTATAAGGGCTAAAAGAAGGCATGTTTGCAAAGTGCTTAGAATGGTGAGTGCATAGCATGTAGTGAGTGATCTGTGGGATTTATTAACAGGAGAACCAACCAGTTTGCTTGTTCTCTGAAACTGCCCATATTTTGGTTATTTTATTTTTATATTTTGGGACCTTTCTGATGGGACAAGTGAACAAATCTGAGAGAGGTGTTTGGTCTTTATATTTTTAAGTGAAAGTACTCAAGGGTTAGAAAATCAAGCTAGCATGAAGTTATAATTGAATTAGCATTCTCTGCTTTCGCTACTTCATTGGGAATAATTCACTCCGTGTATGCAAGTCTGCTGCTTTTAAAGTTCTCAAAATGTTTTTTTGGGAAATATGTAATTTTCCATTGAAACATGAAAAATAGCAAAACCAAATCAACTTCATCTAACATGTACTAAATGGCTCCTATATACCAGTCATAGATGTTGGTTTCAAATAATTATTAGCTCTTTTTATTACTTGTAGAAATTCCATAAAGCTAATGTTTGTATCCCCAATTTTCAAATGAGAAGGCACAGGTGTGCAGATAGCTAAGGGTATATTTCCAAGTCACATGTAAGGTATGACGTGGAACAAGGAGTCCTTCCTAGAAAAACTTGACTCCAAATTGTGTCGTCTTTCTCTTATGTGTAGTGGGCTCAAGGACACATGAACTAAAAAGGTATCGTTTGGAATACCTAACATGTTTTCTTTCAAAAACAGGGTGTTAGTAAGTCAAATCATATTTTTCCATGATTTATCATCATATAAACATTACATATTTACTTTAAAATTTTTGAAAAATTCAGAGAACTATGAAGTTCTTTTAAGAAGAACTACAAAGAACTATTGAAGAATATACCTCAGCCAAAATCCTATCCACTGGAAATATCCATTATTAATATGTATTAATATAGTTTTAAGCTTTTTCTTTTTATACAGACACACAAACTTCTAACTGGTTTATTACTTTTTTATATCTTAATTCAAAATTTTAAGTTTAATGTTATTGAATTTTATGTATAACTATTTAAAAATTATTTTAATATCTGCATAGTATATTTGTATCTATGCTGCTGCTGCTGCTAAGTCGCTTCAGTCATGTCCAACTCTGTGCGACTCCATAGATGGCAGCCCACCAGACTCCCCTGTCCTTAAGATTCTCCAGGCAAGAACACTGGAGTGGGTTGCCATTTCCTTCTCCAGTGCATGAAAGTGAAAAGTAAAAGTGAAGTTGCTCAGTCGTGTCCAACCCTCAGAGACCCCATGGACTGCAGGCTTCCAGGCTCCTTCCTCCATGGGATTTTCCAGGCAAGAGTAGTGGAGTGGGGTGCCACATAGTATAAACATTTAACCAGATGCTTTGAATGCTTTCAATAATAGTTTAATTAAATTTTGGTGTGGTATTTGACCTTCTGATTGCTACTTTTTACAATAAATACTTAGAATGATTGGCTTAGAGGATAAAAATATTTTAAGATTACTGATCTGTATAGACAAATCACCTTCTAGAAAGACAACAATTAAATCAATGCCAATTTTGCCAATGCCCTATTTAAACACAGAAAAATCTATAGAGTTTTGCCACCTTGATCCTTAAGAATTTTATTAATTTTCAGGTTATGCTTGGTACTGAATTGAAAAATACAAAAATATCTAGGACTGCATGCCACCCACCTTCTAAAAGTATTTAATCCAAGATAGAGTTATACAATTAATAAATAGTTGCTTAGTACCTATCATTTCCAAAAAGAAGCTGAAAATGTTAAAGGTAGGTGCTGAAGGGAAAAATAGTAGGTTTGTAGGTTTTGTATGTGTATGTGTGTGTGCATCTTGGGGGAAGGTAATGATATAGACCATTCCCAGAGATTTCCTAAAATCTTTTAAAATCTATGGATATGATAAACATCCAAAATATATTGGTATTTCAAAGTAGAATAGTAGCCAGTATTTTTGTGGGGAAGAGGGAGAGGATAGTTCATTTCCTAAAACACAGAAGCTAATTTCAAAGCAATGTTTCACAATTTTATGCTTCATTAAGTTAATACTTAGACCTAGGAAATAGATAATCATGTTCTGGATAATGTAACCATGATACCCCAGCCAGAACTGATATTAGAGGTGGGCCTTGGACTTCATGACACTCAAAATAGACAAGAAGAGAAGACCAGAGAGTAATTCAGTCATCTTGATGATTGAGCCAAAACAACTAAAAGCCCAAAAAATGCCATTAAGGAAGAACTGATGAGCTTTCTTCATGCAGAGGCCTTGCTTAGCCCCTGGAAAGTTCTTGAACTGTATTCTAGTATTTATATAGTTCAGGCCTATTTGGGGTTTGGTTCTTTTTCTGAGGATAATTTTAAGATTTTATCTGTGTTTCTTTGAGATCTAGATTATGGCAAATCTCCATTATTTGGAATGGTATTACCTCCATTATTTGATGCAGCCTGAGTAAGCCTCTATTGCTTGTTATAAAAGTAAAATAATAGAGCAAAATGATTTCTAAAGGTTTGAAATAGCAAGCTTTTCCATAATCCATGTGCCATCAGTAGTAATCAGGAAAAAATAACAAAGAGACAAAAATACAGCAACTAAGAATAAAGAAGATAAAAATATTGTTCTTATTCCATAAAAGTAACAGTCTTTCTGGAAAGACAGAGGTCATATGTCAAAATCCTTTTCAATTTAAAAATTATGAGAATTAATATTATAGTACATCGTCTAGCCTCTGCCAGTCTAGTTCCTGAGAACCAAGTAGAGATATGAAAACAGAAAAAAAAAAAATATATATATATATATGTATATATATACATACACACACACACACATATTTATAGGACTATAAATCTTTCTGTTATCTGTGAGCAGAAAGTGGCTCTATGAAAGGGATCACAAGAGACAATGATCCCACTTGAAATTAAGACAGCAATTAAGCACCAAAATAATGATGATAATTGAGAAGAAAATGTTCTCCAGTGGAAAATTCTCAGTAATTCAATTTGTATTGGTATAAATAATCTTTCCCAACTTTCTTTTGAATGATATATAGTCTCTTAATGGCCATGTTGTCTGTGGGATAAAAATTAATGCTTTATTCATTGAAGAGGTTCAAATAAGAAAGGATCATCTTCTTTGGTTGAGAGTACAAAAATACTTCAATATTTATATATTTAAGAGATTTTTCACCATATTTCTTTGAAATATATTAGAATGTCTCATGAAAGACAAATATTCTACTCTGCCAGCAAAATATTTTAAAACTTTAACTATTAATTATCTGACAAATGTTAGAACCCAGAAACCACATGTTTATACTCAATCTTTTAGTATAAAAAATGCATGTTAAAAATTAAAATTAAAACTGATTTAGAGTTAAGCTTTTATTAATTAGAATGCATTAAACAAAATTTTATTAATTTAGTAAATTGCTTTATTCTGATATAAAAATAGTGAACATATACAATCACATATACAGATGCACACATATGAATATCTAGAAAGTAGTTCAAGATGCCTCCAGATTACCAACTAATTAGTAGAGATGTCTGATTCTCATATTGAATTCAGTACACATTTAAAAAAGTGTGCTGATATTAGCAAAAATTCCTAATGAAAATGATTGTCTTTAAAAAACAATAAAATCACTTAAGATTCAAATTAAAATTTTGGTTTTATCACTCAGTTAATCTCCAAAATGTTTAAGGAAAGAAGCTGAAGTTAAAACTATTGCTTGATGCTACAACTGACAAGGGCTTAATTTCCTAAATGTACAAACAGCTTATATAACTCAATAATAACAACAAAAACTAACCAATCAAAAAAAAAAAAAATGGGCAGAAGACTTAAACAGATTTTTCTACAAAGAAGACTTACAGATGGCCAACAAGCACATGAAAAGATGCTCAATATCATTAATTATTAGAGAAATGCAAGTCAAAAGTACAATGAGGTATCACTGGTCAGAATAAACAACATTAAAAAGTCTACAAATAATAAATGCTGGAAAGGGAGTGGAGAAAAAAGAAACCTCCTACACTGTTGGTGGGAATGTAAATTGGTATAGCCACTAGGGAAAACAGTATGGAAGGTCCTTAAAAAAAAAATAAGAGTTGCCATATAATACAGAAGTCCCACTCCTGGGCATATATCTGGACAAAACTATAATTTGAAATGATACATGTACTCCTATGTTCATAGCAATGCTATTTACAATAAATTGCCAAGACATGAAAACAACCAAAATATCCATCTGCAGATAAATGGAAAAAGAAGATGCGGTATACATATATTATATGTGTGTATATATATATATATATATATAATGGAATACAGATATATAATGGAATATATATATTATATATGTTTATATATATATATATACTAGAATACTATTCAATCATAACAATATTGGAATAATGTCATTTGCAGCAATATGAATGGACCTAGAGATTATCATACTAAGTGAAGAAAGTCATAAACAGAAAAACAAATACCATATGATATCACATATGTTGAATCTAAAATATGACACAAAGGAACTTATCTATGAAACAGAAACAGATGTACAGACAGAGAGAACAGATTTATGATTGCCAAGGCAAAGGGGTAAGAGGGTAAGGGAGGGATGGATTTGGGATTAACAAATGCCAACTAGTGTGTGTACGTGTGTGTGTGTGTGTGTATTTATAACTGAATCACTGACTACTTTATGCCAGAAACTAAAATAACATTGTAAATCATCAATACTTCAATAAAATAAATTTTAAAGAAAGCTCCTTGTAATTGTACAACAAAGTGTGTTTGACATAAGAACCAATGTTTTGGTTATGTGTGATGATGAAGGGATTTTATTTGATGTAAGCAGTAAATACAGTCAACATGAAGATATGGAACCAGAATGAATCCTGGTGACACAATGGGTTATCACCTCTTAACCTTCCACACCTAAATGCAAGACAACAATCTTGACATCCTAAATTGTCTTTCCTCATCCAACTGAACTTTATCTGTACACCAAACTCTACATAGAAAATAGGACTTGGAAAAATATACAATGTATATAAGTAGGACTATGGACCACACCTCAGTTACGCAGCCATTTCAGCTAACTGGGATATTCTTCCTCTTGAGCATTCTGATTAAGCAATATCTTACTGAATAAAAATTAAATTGTAATCTTGATTATATTCCAAACTGGCTTAATCTTCTGTATTTGAAAGGTAATCGTATAAAGTGGATCATGTATAAGGCATCTGAAAATTATAGTATTTTAGAAGTGTGAGGATCCACTAGTTAGGGAAGGGTGAAAAGTAGCATTATTAATACCATTTTATAGGAGATCCAATATACTGTATTGAACAGACTTGCAGAAAATAAAAGCTACATGTTTATTCAAATATAAGGCACATTTAAAAACACAAAAACATAATAACCATCACCTGTCAGCTGAGAAAGGAGAAGGCAATGGCACCCCACTCCAGTACTCTTGCCTGGAAAACCCCATGGATGGAGGAGCCTGGTAGGCTGCAATCCATGTGGTCGCTACGAGTCAGACAGGACTGAGCGACTTCACTTTCACTTTTCACTTTCATGCATTGGAGAGGGCAATGGCAACCCACTCCAGTGTTCTTGCCTGGAGAATCCCAGGGACAGGAACCTGGTGGGCTGCCGTCTATGGGGTCGCACAGAGTCGGACACGACTGAAGCGACTTAGCAGCAGCAGTCAGCTGAGAAACAGAAAAGAGGTTGCAACAGCTGGCCTAGGCCTGTGTTAAAGAGCCATGCCTGGAGGGCTCATCCAATCATCAATACATTTAATTTTCCTTGTAGAACCACAGACAGCTATATCCTAACTTATGTTTATATTCTTAACTTTCCACTAAGCTCTCTTTTTAAAAAAATCATTAGGAGACTACATTGCAATGAAAAGTTATTGCATATGAAGTAGGCAGAATGCCTCATGCTGAGCAGAGCAGTTACAGGCAGTAGAAATTGCTTGACCCTTCAGAGTAAGTCTGAGAATTCTCACAGACCATTTTAGGATTGATCCATGTGTCGTAAAAGACTATCACTTAGGCATAAACCATCTATTTGCCAAAAGCATCTTGCTGCTATTCTGGAAAAGCTATTTAAACTTTTAGAAAGATATAATTTAATCAAAGAAAATAAGTGAAAGTAAGGTTAAGCAAATAGAAAATGAAGATGAAAGTCTATTATTGCTACTTTACACTATCAATTCTAAAGGGCTGAACAAGTTAAGATCTTGAGTTTGGGGAATAAAAGATTTCCTGTATGACACTTTACTGAAAATAAAAGGGTAGTCTATGTAATGAGTGTCATAATAAGTTAGCTAAAAAAGTGTGTTTTTTTTTTCCCCTTCTACAACCTTCTCTTTCCCAAAGATATTATAAAATTCATGGTAAATTTTACATTAACTGGAAATTTAGAATTAAAGAAAATAGTGATTTATGACAAAAATGGAACTAAAAATTCAGAGCTATATCTTTACAGCAACATGGATGGATTTAGAGATTGTCATACTGAGTGAGTACATCAGACAGAGAAAGACAAGCATCATATGATACCACTTCTAGGCAGAATCTAAAAAATGGTACAATCAACTTATTTAGAAAACAGAAATAGAGTCACAGACGTAGGAAACAGACCTATATTTACCAGGGGGGAAAGGGAGGAGAGAGGGATAAATTGAAAGATTAGGACCAACATACACACACTACTATATATAAGATAGATAAATAATAAAGACCTACTGTATAGCACAGGAAACTCTATTTGGTACTTTGTAATGACTTATAGTGTACTGTTTGTTCTCTTTACTTCCTTGGTGGCTCGGAAGGTGAAGAATCTGCCCGCAATGAAGGAGACACAGGTTTAATCCCTGGGTTGGGAAGATCCCCTGGAGAAGGAAATAGTTACCCACTCCAGTATTCTTGCCAGGAGAATTCCATGGACAGAGGAGCCTGGTGGGCTACAGCTCACAGGGTTGCAAAAGAGTTGGATATATACAATATAAACAATATAATACAATATGAAGACTTACACTGTTCAGTCACTGAGTCATGTCTGACTCTTTCCAACCCCATGAACTGCAGCATGCCAGTCTTCCTTATCCTCTAGTTATCCTCTAGTATCCTGAAGTTACTCAAACTCATGTCCATTGAGTCAGTGATGCCATCCAACCATCTCATCCTCTGTCCCTCGCTTCTCCTCTTGCCCTCAGTTTTTCCCAGCATCAGGGTCTTTTCCAATGAGTTTGCTCTTCACATCAGGTGGCCAAAGTATTGGAGCTCAGCTTCAGCATCAGTAGGAAACAAACCTTAAAAAAGAGTGGGTATATGTATACAAATAAATGATTCACTATGTTGTACAGCAGAATGTACAAAACACTGTGGATCAATTATACTCCAATAAAAATTTTTAAACAAATAATAAAATTAAAAAGGAGCCCACAATTCCACAGGAAAATGAAAGTCAGTGGTTTTCACATATTAAAGTGAAAGTGAAAGTGTTAGTCAGTCATGTCCCACTCTTTGCAGTCCCATGGACTGTAGCACACCAGGCCCTTCTATCCATGGGATTTTAAGCTTGCATCAAAATAGTATCACTACCTCTTGATTTTCCTTTTGTTGTTCACATTATGTACATCTGCATGCCTTCAGTGTTCAACATGGTAGCCACTAGTCAGGTGGAACTGTACATTTAAATTAAATGAAAGTAAAATTTCAGTTCCTCTGCTGCACTAGCTGCATTTCAAGTGTGCAATTAGCCTGTGTGGCTAGAAGCTGCTGTATTAGACAAGATAAGACAGTTTCATCATCACAGAAACTTTTACTGGATGGGGCTGCAGTTCAGTTAAAATCTCTTCCAGGGTTCTTGGATGCTATTTAAAATGAATATTGAGGAAAATGATCTTGCCTCAGGTTGTAATCAGTAAATGTAGACATTTGCATACTGAATGTGTAAGGTGAGCCAGTCATAGAATTTTATAGCTCTGAGGACCCTGGGAGGTAATTTACTATAACTCCTCTTATTTTACTGTTGTGGAAACTGAAGTGTAAAGAGCTTAAGTGTTCTGTGTAATGTCACCTAGGATTTTGTGAGAAGGTTAGGCATCAGTGTTGGTAGTGACACACATTCACAAATTTTGAAATAAAGCGTATAAAATGAAACCTTGCACTGAAATTAGGTCACGTTCCCATGTGAGCAGACTCAACCTGGCTAATGTGTCCCCTAGAAACCAAATTCAGAATTCCAGTCTGAGAACTGCTGATTTATTATTTTCATCCAGTCATTCTAACTACTCCAGCATTTGTTCATTCAATCAAGAATGCCCTCTAAATAAGGTGTGGTGGTCGTTCAGTCACTAAGGCATGTCGGACTCTCTGCGACCCATGGACTACACCACGTAAGGCCTCCCTGTCCTTCACAATCTCCCAAAGTTTGCTCAAACTCATGTCCATTGAGTCAGTGATGCCAACCAACCATCTCATCTTCTGTTGTCCCCTTCTCCTTCTGCCCTCAATATTTCCCAGCATCAGGATCTTTTCCAGTGAGTTGGCTCTTCACATCAGGTGGCCAAAGTATTGGAGCTTCAGCTTCAGCATCAGTCCTTCCAATGAATAATCAGGGTTTATTTCCTTTAGGATTGACTGGTTTGATCTCCTTGATGTCCAAGGGACTCTTAGAGTCTTTTTCAGGACCACAATTCAAAAGCATCCATTCTTTGGCACTCAGCCTTCCTTATGGTCCAACTCTCACAACTGTGCATGACTACTGGAAAAGCCATAGCTTTGACTACACAGACCTACTTTATTCAGCTTTAGCCAAACACTTTACTTTTGTGAAGTGTCTGTTTAGACTTATTACTAGTTTGGGTTGAGCATTACAGAAGGAAAGGTAGTGATGAAAGAGACAACAAAATTCCAGCCTAGCTATTTCTTCTATACATGTTTCCTCATTCAGCTTGATACTGCAATATCAGGCAATTTTGCATTTAAATCTCACATTAACATTTACTAGCATCATCATGCTTAGTAGGTTTGGGCTGCTAGAACAAAATACCACAGTCTGAGTGGCTTATAAGTAACAGCCTCACAGTTTGGGAGGTTGAAAATCTGAAATCAAGGTGCCGGCATGATCAGGTGAGGACTCTCTTCCTGGTCACAGACTTATTGCATCTTCATGTGGTGGAAGGGGCTAGGGAGTTCTGTAGAATCTCATTCAAGAGGGCTCCTCCCTTATGACCTAGGAACCTCCTAAAGGCCCTACTTATTCTTACCGTCACTTTTGAAGAGTAGCAGTTCAGCACATGGCTTTTGGCAGGGGCCATGAACATTCAGACCATATCAATGGCCTTGCACAAGATTAGGCATATTCGTTACTATGCCTGCTTGCTCCTTTACTGCATTAGACTCTCGGGTCCTTGCTTCTGCTAACTCATACTGTCCGTATTCACTGCTTCTCCAGTGTCTTTAACCAGGGCACAGGCGAATAGGTGTATATATAGGTGAAGACCTCATCCAATCAGGAAGCAGACCCATAGGTGGGCCTATGACATATGACTTGCATGACCTAGTTCATAAGAATAATACCAGGTATATGGTATTTTGAAATTTTCAATGAGGATGGTAAGAGACAAGATCGGTTAGTAGCAAGAGGAATAGCCATAACTGAGGGTTGCTGAAATGCAGAGAGGATTGGTGAATGATTTTGAGCTGCATGTAAGCAGATGATAAAGCATTCAGAAACTGAAAGCAGAGAAAGTTGGTCAATTGTAGGGCATGAAGAACAGGCACATGGAGAGAGATTAGAAAAATGCAGAGGCTACTTTAGAGAAGCAGAAAGTTGCTCATGGGATACAGGGCAGCCCTTGAGCAGCTATGAATTCTTAATAAGGCCCAACTCTACTTTGTTTGAAGTTTGTTTTCCTGGGGAAATTTCCTAAGTTTCCTGTGTGAACTCTGAATCTCTTCATTTGTTTTTTCCTTTTAGTTGTTTTAATTTGAAGTAATTTATTAATTTCCTGAAATTTGCAATCAAAAGCATTCCTATCTCAATCTGGGGTAATACCAATTCCAATAGCCTGTTGTAAGGATAAAAAGGAGATTAAATATGACATCCCCTACAAACTCAGTAATTCTTTAAGGTAGTTTATTCTGTTTCAAAGAAATGAGATTAAATCAAAGAAGTTTTTCCCCTAAAATTAATTTAAAAAAAATAGTTTAGGATTGAGGTAACATTAGAGTTTTCCAAAATTTCCAATTAGTCTTCTACAGTTTCCAGCAACCGTTACAAATTGTGCCCAGAGTCCATGTGCTAATAGACAGAAACCATCAGAAAGTGTGAATTTTGCACCACTTATTTGGTAGAGATAACTATTGTCTAGCTACATCTGATTCTCCTCTAGTTTTTGGATATATCAAATATTTCATTTTAGAGACCCTTGCTCAATACCATATTATTAGTTCCAACCAATTTACACATCTTTTCTGAGCAAGGGTCATAGCTAGCCCTGACAAACAAGCAGCTCTCTTTACCTGTCTCAGAGATTCCAAAAGGCACATGTGGGGATGATGAAGCCACAAGATGGAAAACTGCAGAAGTCTATAAAGTCATGTGTTAGAAGAAAATCATGCTGTGAAAAAGAACTACCCTGGCAAGCTGCCCAAATTGCAGCAGAATTGTATAAGCAAGGAATACTTTTAAAGGCTAAACCCACTGTTGGGGTTACCTGTTACACAGCACAAACCATCCTATTCAGCTATAATAGTTTGCAGTGTCCTAGGTGAGGTTGTTCCTGTTTTTCCTTGTACTCTGATTTCTTCATGCGTATACTAAAAGTTAGACTAGATTGTCTCCAGTGGGCATATGTTCATTCCATAATTCTTCTCTGATGTCTGCCCTATTTATCTTCTGTATTCACTGAGAAGATGCTCTGAAAAGGAACAAGGGCCTTCCTAATACATTCTTATAAACAAAATATATTGATGTCAAAGCTGACAGCTTCCAAACCAGATCTTGCTGTTTCTGAATCCGGCATTTGGAATGATGTCAATTTTAATTTTTAATTTGGGTATGTGCAAGTTTGTGTCTTTTTCAGTTGGAGATATTTGAATAGACTTGGTCTCCTCTTGTGTTGCCAGTATTTGAAAGCACAATTGTGAGAATGCAGAGAACTGTAACTGACTGAACAAATCTGCTAGTTTCAATATGGCTCTTCTTAGCCTGTTTTTCTCCATCACCCAGTGTGAATCTTGCCTCTGGTATCCTTGGCTAGGACTCTGGTTCTACTGGTAAACCTTGCCCAGAGGTGCCTAAGACAGGCATTGCCTTGACTTACAGAAGCATGCTTATATTATAATGAACAAATTTGGTCTTTATAAGGAAGGACTTACTAATTCCTTCCCACTCAATAGCACCTGATAATCCCAGAGACAAACTAAAGAACAAAATATCACCTTGGAAATCCAGTAACTCTCAGTTTAGAAAACAAGAGTGGGATGGAGAGAATATCCAATGATCTGAATCCAGAACAAGTTAAAGCTCTATTTTGGAATCTGTCACTACTTACCTGGGTGCCTTTTTGGCAAGTTACTTAATTTCTCTAAACCTCAGCTCTCTCTCTCTAAAAATGGGTTAATAGCAACTACTTCACAGTATAGCTGAGAAAGTAAAATAAGACAGCTTATGCAAAGCACAAAGAACAATGCATGGTTCCATGTGCACATGTTGCTCAGTTGCTTCAGTCATGTCTGACTCTGCAGCCCCATGGACTGTAGCCTGTCAGGCTTCTTTGTCCATGGGATTCTCCAGGCAGGAATACTGGAGTCGGTTGCTATGCCCACCTCCAGAGGATCTTCCTGACCCAGGGATCAAACCCACATCGCCTGCATCTCCTACATTGGTAGGCAGATTCTTTACCCACAGAGCTATCTGGGAAGCCTGAGGTATCGATAACTACAAATGCTGTTTCTCTCATTTCTCTTATACAAGGAAGCTAAGGTGATACTATAGATGGTACTTCACCAAGAGAAAGATACTTCACCTAGATAGAACTGTAGAATGAGGATATCCTAAAGACTCTGAACATGGAGAGGAGCAGCCTGAAGGATATATTGCTCTGGATTAGCACTGCAGCATTTTTAACAAGAATAATAATTAAAAATTCTTACATTGGCAAGATGATACTTGCAGATGCTTCTCAATTGCATTTTAAGGAGAGGAGAACTCAGGATCTGAGTGATGGAAAGAATATCACCCCATTTTAAACACAGGCCTTGCGGAGGCTGGAAACTTTTTGATTATTTAACTAGTTAGTAGCCTAACAAAAAGGAAAACCCAGGTTTTAAAACAATCGAGTAAGTAGACAATGCCTACCATGAAGGCCTTCTTTTTTCTAGGAACTGTGTCATGTTGACTAGAAGGTACACAGAGAGTGAATGCACATCAGATGAGGAAGAAAATTAAACAACCAATTTCAGGCCAGTATGATATATGCCATACTGGAGATAAGAAATGTTTGTTAGTCAAACTCAGACAATGGGTGATTAAATCAGGGGTGGGTGTGTTTTGTATGTGTGTTTGTGGGACACAAGTGGAAAACCAGCAAGTCTTCCTGGCAAAGATATCCTCTAGTTCTTTAGGCTAATTTTAATGTTAGGCAGCTTCCTACACCACGTGGGCAGGGTTTCTGACCATCAAATCTGCAAGATCCACAAGACAACATTCTTACTTCAAAGCTTAGAATTCCTTTGAACCTTTCAAGTTTTTTTCATTTTCAAGAGAACTTTTTAAAATTCAAGTTCCTGGCACATGTTTAATCTTATCAGCTGGCACCTTTTGGGGGGATTATTGAGCCTTGCTGGAGGCTTGGAGGTAGGGAGTTAAGAAAAAGGCTTAAGGAAGGGAATGGTGATATTTGAAGAGATGGGGCTTCCCTGGTGGCTCAGATAGTAAATAATTTGTCTACGATGCAGGACACCCAAGTTTGATCCTTGGGTCAGGAATATTCCCTGGAGAAGGGAATGGCTACCCACTCCTGTATTCTTGCCTGGAGAATTCCATGGACAGAGGAGTCTGGTGAGCTACAGTCCATGGAGTCACAAAGAGTTGGCATGACTGACAGACTAACACCTTCACTTTCCAGCACCAAAAACAAGCTGCATTGACTTCTTTGTTTTTGGACCAAGGCTAGACAAGGCTTCTGTCAATCAATTCAGTGAACCTTTGGTTCCATTCAACCCTGCTGGTTCCAAAATATTAAGTGAAAAAAAATAAAGAGTCATCAGCTCAGAGTACGGTGGCCCAGAGGATTGAAGCACATAATCTACTTTCCTGTTTGATGGTGGTCATGGTTGAAGGCTTGTGGGGCAATGACTGTGTCTCATTGATCCTAGTTGAGAAGCGGGACCTGATCTCACCACTCCTCCCCCTTTGATCTCACCACACCTTTCTTTTCTTTGACTGCTTTTTCATTTGTTCTTTTCTCCATCTTTTCCAAATAGAAATTTACAAAGCCTCAGGAAGAGAACTACAAGCACATTTACAGTAGGCATTAGTTAATGACTTAATATGTTATGTCTAAATAAATGAATTGCTAATGACTACACTTCTCACAGCAATAATGGTAGTTATTTGCATACTAGAATCAACAGACTTTAGCCCATAGACAATTCTTCCTCTGAATATTCATATAGAAGGATAGGCCAACAAAAGTGATGAATCTAGACAGTGTAAGGGGATCATGGCCATAGAGCATGAGAAATACAGGATGTACTCTCTACATGGGTTGACACATGGCTCTACTTTCTACCAAGTCATATAAGTTGGAAAGCCAAGCTATCTCTAACTCCCCAATCACCTCATTTGTCCACATTCAGACTTGTCCTAAGTCCTTTCGATTTTCATTTTGAATCTTTCTTGTATCCATTTCCCACTCCTTTCCATCCTCACAGCTTCTGTTTTACGTCAAGCTCTCTCCTGCTCAAACTAGTAGAACAGTCTCCTATGTGATCTCCCTGTCTCCCATATCGCCACCCTCCACCCTCCCACCCCTTTAGATGCTTCCACACAATTTCCAGGATTCAAAGACCACATCTAGTGATGCCGCTGCTCTTTCAATAGTTCTACATCTTCAATAGAAGAGAGTCTGAGCTCATCTCCATGACTTCTAAAGCTTTTGATGATAGGGTGATTGGATGATGATACAGATAGTAAAGATGGCTAACATTACCTGAGCATTACCATATGCTCAGGTATCAGTGCAGTATACTGCACTAGATGTTTTGATGTGTGTTACTTAACTTATCCTTTAATATATTCTGGGCTATATATGATCTATCTTTTAAAGAAGAACAAACTACTTCCAAGGTTTGTTTGTTTGGCTAGTAGAGGCTGGAGAAGAGATTTTATGCAAAGTCAGTCATTCTTCAGAGTATGTGCTTATAACTACTATGTAACACTTTTTGCTTCTCCTAAACCAACATGACAAATAAGAAGAGAGTCTTTTTATCTTTTAGGACATCAGTGCATAATTAAATAAATGTGGTTTCAGAAAAATTCTATAGAATACAGTTCATTAGGGAAAAGCTAAGCTAACCAGCCAGGTAGTTCAGAAGAGCCAAAAATTTCTTAAATCAATATTCAGGCCCCCAGGGCAATAAGTATGAGAGAGTGGTTTGTGCTTTTTAATACTCAGTTCTTCAACTTTTTATAAGATTCACACTTTCATCTATTTTGGATGATATTTTCAACCCCTCCTTTGCAGGCCAAATGCAGTTTCTAAAAGTCAGTGGTAAATAAACATCTTAAGTTTGACTTGGTGGCACTGCCTTCTAATCAGCAGTTGTATTTCATCATTATTTCTACTTTTGTCTAAATGAAAATATTTGTTTCCTCAACTACAGGAAAATTTTACTTTGCTTTATTTTTGGCTCTGAATTATTTTTAATTTCAATTATAGACAAATGGAAAATGAGTATAGTGAGACATTTTTGTTTCAGAAACAACAATGGAAATCATTATACCTCTGAATGGCAATGCTTTGTACTGTTTTCAATAACCAAGACATGGAAACAACTTAAAAGTCTGTTGACAGATGAATGGAGAAAGAAGATGTGGTATATATGTGTGTGTGTGTGTATGTGTGTGTGTGTGTGTGTGTGTGTGTGTGTGTATATATAATGGAATATTACTCAGCCATTAAAAAGAATGAAATAATGTCATTTGCAGCAACATGGATGGACCTAGAAATTATCATATTAAGTAAAGAAAGTCAGAAAGAGAAAGACAAATACCCTGTAATATCAGTTATCTGTGGAATCTAAAATATGGCACAAATGAACATATCTATGAAACAGAAATAGACTCACAGATCTAGAGAACAGACTTGTGGTTGCCATGGTTGGGGGGGTTAGGGATGGACTGGGGGTTTGGGATTAGCAGATGCAAGCTATTATGTATAATATGGATAAAGAGCAAGGTCCTACTGAATCACACAGGAAGCTTATTAAATATCTTGTGATAAATCAGAATGGAAAAGAATATGAAAAAGAATATATATACATACATAGATATATATATGTATATATAAATAATTGAGTCACTTTACTGTGCAATACAGCAGAAATTAAAACAATTATAAATCAACTAAACTTCAATAAAATTTTTTAAAATAGTCATATTTTAGCCACAACTGGACACACTTTGGGTCTTCCCTGATGGCTCAGTGGTAAAGAATTCCTCTGTAATGAGGAGATAAGAGTTTGATTCCTGGGTTGGTAAGATCCCCTGGAGGAGAGCATGGCAACACACTCCAGTATTCTTGCCTGGAGAATCCCATGGACAGAAGAGCCTAATAGGCTACAGTCCATAGGGTTGCAAAGAGTCAGACACAACTGAAGTGACTGAGCATGCATGCACACTTTAGATGCAAGCAGATCACCTGTGTTTCGAATTATAAAAAGAAAAATTCAAGAGTATGTTCGTATTCCTGGAAATAGTTCATGTAAAAATGTGCTCAAAGAACAAAGTATGTTGAGTATCCCCTAATGTCATAAGCTCTGGAAATGAAAGCCCTCTTTTTAGCATATAAAAATATGATTTGAATAATGTGTAGCCTAACTTTATGTGTGTTTTCAGAAATACATGGAGAAGGCAATGGCACCCCACTCCAGTACTCTTGCATGGAAAATCCCATGGATGGAGGAGCCTGGTAGGCTACAGTCCATGGGGTCGCTAAGAGTCAGACACGACTGAGCGACTTCACTTTCACTTTTCACTTTCATGCATTGGAGAAGGAAATGGCAACCCACTCCAGTGTTCTTGCCTGGAGAATCCCAGGGACGGGGAAGCCTGGTGGGCTGCCGTCTATGGGGTCGCACAGAGTCGGACACGACTGAAGTGACTTAGCATAGCATCAGAAAGACATTCTTTCTTATTGCAGAGGACATATGTGATGTTCTTGGCTAGAAAGCCAAGAGGAAGAGGAAGGGATTCAAGTGTGTGAACCCCCATTTTCCCAGCATCATCCTTTTTATTTGCTTACTGAGAGAAACTGTTTTTCATTCCTAATAGCAACAGTGAGCTTTTGGCCAGGTGCTTGCTTTGCTACAGAGCTGGTAGGCAGGATCCTCTCTAGGGAAGACTGATTACACGGGAATCTGGGAAACAGGTGGATGGCTAGGATTGTTGGTAGAAACCAGCCTTCAAGGCCAGCAGTATCAGCAAATAGAAGCTTAGCCTGCCTCTAGTGACAAGGTCTTCAGGGACTCTTCCTCTGGGCTGTGTTTGTAGCTGGGAACATCAATCTCCCTCCCGTCCAGGGGCTTATTAACATTCTGAATATCACTTTCAATTAAATTTCTCGAATGCTCATTTAGTTTCTATTTAATAAGGCTGGATTAGATGTCATGTATGATCCAGCAGGTTGTTTTTAAAAGATAAAATTAAAAGGAGCTCTGGAACAAGTTAAGTAGCAAGCATGTTCCTATGCCAACATGGTGCCCAAACCACTGGCCACAGTTGGCTTTGCAAATGGACACGGGTCATTTTTTAAAGTATTTTTCCTAATGGAGAATTTCAACCAAATATTCACTGTTAGGAAAACCAGGACATTATTTCCTGATGGTTGCACAAATTCTATCAACTTTTTTAGTCCAAATTTTTCAGGGCTTCTGTAGTAGAGTCCTCCTACCGGTAGGGGGCAGAAGTAGCTGTAAGATGATACAGCAGATAGAATGTTAACTCTGACCACCTGATTTTTTGAAGTGATAATGCTAATAAAAAATAATTGCAGTAAGAATTGCTATGTATCATCTATTATCTGTCTATCACGGTGGCCAGCACTTCAAGTAAAACACTCATCTATGTTTTCTTTTTTTTTTTTTTTGGTATTTCAAATTTTTAGGTGTACTTTGTTTGATTGAAGTACAGATGATTCACAATATTATATTAGTTTCAAGTATACAACATAGTGATTCAATATTTTTATATATTATAATTCATCTAAGGTTATAATAAAATACTGGCTATATTCCCTTTGCTGTACAGTATATTCCTATAGCTTGTTTATTTTAGATATAATAGTTTGTACAACTACCTTTGTTTTTCACCTACTCTCTTCATTCTTACCACTGGTAACAACTAGTCTGGTTTCTATATCTGAGTCTGTACTATATTTATTCATTTGTTTTATTTTTTAGATTCCACATATAAATGATAACATGCAGAATTTGTTTTGCTCTGTTTGACTTATTTTCATAAGTATGATAACTTCTAGGTCCATTCATGTTGTTACAAATGGCAGAATTTCACATTTTTTACAGCTGAATAATATTCATAATATACATGTGTATGTATACCTACATACATATACAATGGAATATTATTCAGCTGTAAAAAAATGTGTATTGGAGAAGGAAATGGCAACCCACTCCAGTGTTCTTGCCTGGAGAATCCCAGGGACGGGGGAGCCTGGTGGGCTGCCATCTGTGGGGTCGCACAGAGTTGGACACGACTGAAGCGACTTAGCAGCAGCAGGAGCATACATGTGTATATATACTCTTTCTTCATCCATTCATCATAGAAATGCAATTCAAAGCCACAATGAGACACCTCACACCTATCAAAATGGTTATCATCAAAAGTCAACAAATAATAAATGTTGGCAAAGATATAGAGAAAAGGGAATATTTGTATACTCTTGTTGGAAAAGTAAATTGATGCAGCCACTCTGGAATATGGTATGGGGGTTCTTCAATAAACCAAAAATATAGCTGTCATATGATTTAACAATTTTACTCCTGGGCATATATCCAAAGAAAACAAAACCCCTAATTTCAAAAGATTAAAACCCTCATTTAATCAGCAAGCCAATGCTAAGAGCAAAGTCTAACATCCAGTGCCGTTGGTGAAACTGAGACATGGAGTTTAATTTGCCCATCACCAAAGAAAGAGTTTGTGCTAATAGAGAAGTGTCAGTTTTATAAGTAGGAGTCACTCTTGATCTTCAGTCTCCTCATTTCCCTCTTCTCCACTCTCTTCTTAAAAGTCTGACACCACAATGTGGAGCAGGCTCAGCCCTCAGTGGTTTCTTGATAGACTTAGTGGCTAACAGGAAACTAACATAGAGGAGTGGTGAGTTAGGAGGCAGGTGGGAAGGAAGATCAGGGTCCCTTGATCCCACTGGAAGATTCATGAGGAGAAGAAGCAGGACCTCAGAACTTTCCCTTCAAGGACGTGTGTTTATACTGTACCTATAGTCCTAACCCTGGACACTGGAAGAGTTTTGAAAGCTCCAGGGCTTTTGAATCAAAACCTAGTCTAAGCCCCACCGATGCCTTTTTTTAGTTAGTGAACCCAGGCATATGTGTTCATGCTTTGTCGTGTCTGACTCCTTGCAACCCCATGGACTGTAGCCCACCAGATTCCTCTGCCCATGGAATTTTTCAGGCAAGAATCCTGGAGTGGGTTGCCATTTCCTCCCACAGGAGATCTTCCCAACCCAGGGATCAAACCCTCATCTCCTATGTCTCTTGCATTGCAGGTGGATTCTTTATCTGCTGAGCTGGCAAGGAAGCCTAGGAGGGCTACTTTGTCCTGGCCCTCAGCTATTTCTAAGACATGGCTTTTCTCCCACCTGGTTAGGACATCTTGACACTTGGTCACAGGTATAGGCATATAACCCAGGCTTGGTCAGTCACCGTGTCCCGTTACCTTCACCAAAAATGGTCCAGAGATAGCCTTTTCAATCTTGTCCTCTAGGCCTGTCTAAAGAAGTGGGCTGTGTTTTAAGGCACTCTGTCTCTAAATATGCATTACCTTGGGTTAGCATTTGACCTTTTTATATGTGGTTAAAGTCATGGCATTGGATTAGATTAGGTTTTCTTTACTTTCAATAGCTTTAATAGGTTATTACTCTATCTGAAGGAAAATACATTCCCAGTTTTTATTCAGTACAGTTGGGTTCTATAAAATATCAGACATGGGAGGAGGCATTTGGGGCCACAGTCTCTGTTAGGTGGCTATGAATAGCTAAAACAAAAGGACTTAAAAAAAATGTTTTACAAAAAGACTTTGTGTGCTGGATTTGGAGTTCTTTTTTGAAATAGTTTTTGGAAACAAACCCACTTACAAGAAATTTTGTAATCTTCAGTATTTTCCTTTGGCATGTGATTCCAGACCCGTCAAGGGAGGGGAGTTTCAGTGGGATATAGTTTATAAAATATGGAGGGGCTGTAATTACAGCACAAAGGTTTTGCATAGAAATGTGCTAACAGAAAACAAAAGAGGCGTTTAAAATAAGAACCCAAGGGAGGAAAAGGATTCATGAAGAAAATACTGCTGAAATAAACACTTGCTGAGTATAGAATTCATTCAAAGAGCAAAACTTTTTAATGTATGTTTTCAACTGAAAATCAGAAGGTGGCAGCACTGCTTACTGAATGACTCAGATGACAGCTCCAAGGAATAATAGTGAGAATAAGGCATTTTATAGTTTATAAGCAGCAGCTGGTAGTTTTTTGCTAAAAATGAAATGATGATTGGTAAAATGCACCCCTGAAAACTCCAAGAATCTTTGGGGATTTGAAACAGTGACCCAGTATTCACCTCCAAGGACACAGTGAAATCAGAAGCTTAAGAGAACAAAGAAGGAGGCTCTGGATGGTTTTTGGCCTTTGATTAAATTTCTTTCCATCAGAAATAAAAAATAAATGTGCAAAGTATGGACCCAGACCTGCAGCATCAAGATCACCTGGTGATTTGTAAGAAATGCTATTTTTCCATCCCTGTTTCAGACCTACTGACTAGAAGTTCTATGTGTAGGGTCCAAAAATCTGGGTTTTCTAAGCCTTCTAGGTGATTCTGGGGCACATTCAACTTTGTGAAATGAAGGTATTGGTGTTCAGACTACTGTTATTAGTCATAATTCAAAATGTGGAGCAAGTCTTCAAACAACACCTTGTTGTAAGATTTACAAATTATGTGGTCTTATGTAGCTTTAAGCCATACATAAGTTTGAATGGTGACTCAGATGGTAAAGAATCCACCTGCAATGCAGGAAATGCCAGTTTGAGCCCTGGCTCAGGACGATCCCTTGGAGAAGGGAATGGCAACCCACTCCAGTATTCCTGCTTGGAGAATCCCATGGACAGAGGAGCCTCGTGGGCTACAGTCCATGGGATTGCAAAGAAGTGGACATGACTGAGCGACTAACACTTTCACTTTTCACAAGTTTGAATAATAAGATTGGGTAAAAAAGGGTAACCTGAAAGAATGTAATCCCATAAAAATGGACTTGAACAATCAGTGAGAAATTTAGAAAGAAATGAGGTTTTTCCCTTACATCATTTGAATTTCTGCCTACTTGCCAGTAACACAGAAATCTTCAGAAAACTAACTATGTTTAAAGTAATTTTCTCTATCAAAAATGCTTGCAACTTATTCCTCAATACAATGAGAAGGGAAATTTTGAAAATAATGTTTCATTGTTCTCAGAGAGAACAAATGAATAACAAAAATGTAATGAAAGCTGACCATTCAAAAAAAAAAAAACACAAAGCTGATGGTAAAAAGTCAGTTACACTTAAAAAGCATAAAGACTCTGAGAAGTAATTTCTGCCTTTTTAATAAGCATCGACTGAAATATAGTTCAGAGAAATTCATTACTGTTTTATTAACTAATTGTGTGGTTTTACAATGGATGGTGGATAATGGGAACATTATGCCATTAGATATAATAACGCAACCACAGAGAAGGCCACAGACAAAACCCCCAAAGCTGTGGCTCGCCACCTCAGGGGGCCTCATTGAGGGATAGTCTTCTGGTGTGGCCACCGATTTCCAAAGTTCCATCTTAGCTTGGCAAATCCATGAAGTCCATGGTGTCCAGACCTGATCAGTCCCTCAGAGATGGTCTCTTTGTAACCAAATCCACCAGAGACTCACATCCGTATTGCCTACTGTGCCTTTTCTTTTTTTTTTTTTTTTTCAGTTTGTATGTGCAGCAGAAGTAAAAAGCCAGTCAGAGACTCTGTTAGGTGACCCATATGTACATACATAGTCTTCTTGGTGAGTCCCAATGGAGAGTTAAGTTAAAATTAGAAATGTGCTTGGTGAACACAATATCAGATCATAAGAAATCAGCTGGAATTTTATTATTCAAATGCCCTCATCTCCACCATGAAGATAGATTGTCAGACAAATCTGTTCTTCGGGTTTTTGAGTTGTAATATTATTACGTCTGAGCAGAAATTGTTCTGTTTCTCTGATTGGTGTTTTTTGTGTTCTTATGCTAAATTTCTCCCCTCGGTCAACACTTTTTTGAGATGCTTTTTTGAGATATCTTAATATCATTTCTTAGAATTTAGTTAGGACAGTCAAGTTTCCAAGAATATCTTCATCTATTTATGTATATTCTTATATAATTTTCAGGAGTACTGTATTACAGTTTGATATCTGTGTACACTATACCACCCATTACCATACAGATGACCTCCTTCATCCTTTTCACCCATCCCCCAACTCCCTTCTCCTCCAGTAACCACTAGTCTGACCTCTGTATCTGTGACTTTGTTTTTGTTAAATAAATTTTCTATCTATGTATATGTATAATCTATATATAATCTATTGTATAGATTCCACATGAGTGAAATCATGGAGTATTTGTCATCTTGTCCTTTGTCTGTTTTGTCACTTATTAACATAACTATGGGATTCCTTGGTGGCTCAGTGGTCAAGAATCTGTCAGCCAATGCAGGGAATGCTGGTTCGATCCCTGGGTCAGGAAGATCCCCCTGCAGAAGGAAATGGCAACCTACTCCAGTATCCTTGCCTGGGAAATTCCATGGAGAGAGGAGCCTGGAGGCCTACAGTCCTTGGGGTTGCAAAAGGGTTGGACACGACTTAGTGACTAAACAACAAACAGCACTATAGTTCTACTTTTCCTAAGAATAGCTGCCGTGGTTAAATGTTCTTTAGTGCCAGAATCTTGGCATGCCAGAGTACTTGGTCCTAGAGCTCCTGAATTTTACATTCCAACTGAGAAAGCAGCGAGTGTAACTGACGACCACAATTCAGTTGTGCGGGTCATGCAGTGAGGACACAGAGAGTGGGCCATGGCACCTAAGAGGGACAGCTGAACTTTTTAAAAATTAATTAATTAATTTGGCTGCATCAGCAGCTTCATTGTGTCATGCAGGATCCTTCGTTGCAGTGCATGGGCTCTCTAGTTGTGGCGTGCAGGATTTGGGATCTTAGTTCCCCCATGGGATCTAACCCACATCCCCTCCACTGCAAGATGGTTTCTTAACTACTGGACCACCAAGGAAGTCCCAAGGGACAGCTGATCTTAATACTGAGGTCAGGGAAGCCTCCTTCATGGAAGCAGTCCCTACAGAGTCCTAGGATAAGGGAATAGGAGAGAGAAGGTGACGGTTTGAGGCAAAGTCAGTGGCAGATGTTCAACTTCAAAAGGAAGAAAGAACACAAAACATTCAATGAATCATGTGAATTAATATGGCTCCTGCACAAAATAGAGAGACTAGGGAGAGTGAGACAGGGAAAGATCATATTAGAGGTTTAAGCTGGAGCCGGATCAAGAAGGATTTTGTTTACATTATCAAAATTCATTATTTACATTTATGATGAGTCAATTAACGGTTTTAAGTAGAAGAGTGTCTCAATATAATCTGTATTCAGAAAGCTCATCCTGGCTACAGGATATACTATGGATTGAAAGAGGCAAAGCTTGAAGGAAAAGTGTCTTAACTTTTTTTGTGTTGGTTATGTTTCACTATAGTCCTAAATAATAGCTAATAATAAGTTTATATCTGCCAAGCATTTTACAGCAGTTCTACTTAATCTTCATAATAATGCTTTAAGGTAGATTAGATCAGTATTGCCCTAATTACTCTTAAGAAGTTGAATAACTTGCCCAAGATTGCACAGATGATAAGTATTGCCATCAGAATATAAACTCAGTTTGGACTGTTACCTGCTGGGCCACTGCCTCCACCCTAGAGGATAAAATGGCAGCTGGAAAGCAGATAAGGCCATGCATTTGAGAGCCATGAAAATACTAGGAAGGGCAGGTCTTGGTGACTGCTTGAAGGTAGAAGATAGGCGGTGGGGTGGGGTAAGGGAGATAGTATTAAGAAGCATTAAGGTTGACTAGGATCACTAAACGTTTTGCTCCCAACTTCAGTTGGACCTTCTTCAGTTGGACAATTTTATCATTGTTTTCTGACCACACCTCTTCTGCATCAAAACAACCATTTCAAACCTTCTCCATTCTTCTTAAAACACTGAGCTGTTACATCTTGCCTCATTCTCAGTGGTTGTTTACAATTCCTACTTGTTTCTTGGATCTTTGGCTAAGACTTTGTCATTCTTTTTTTGTCAGGTCCAAATTAATTAACTGGTTCTTTATTGAAATATTCAGAATATAATAAGAAGAGATGGAAGTCACCGAAAAACAAGATGTCTTTATTTCCTACTAGTAAACATACCAAATAAAAGCACCTATTTCTAGCCATGGTTTTTCAGCCTTTTGCCAGAGAGGTTTTGTTCTTTTGTTTCAAATATCTGAGCTGATAAGACTTCCAGCCTCAGGAGGGATAGACAGACAATGGAAAAACAAGTGTATCCACAGTAGAACCTTGCAGATATGATGTGGTCACTTCTTTTTTCCAGAAATTGCAAAAGGCTATTTGAGCTTATCCTCTATATATTTTAGGTAATTGACAGTAATGACATCCAGTAATAACTTTTATTTTCTCTTTTAAGGCCAGAAGGGCTAGCTTTTATTCTTTTCCCAACAGAATTGCTATAGAGTAGCAAATATCATTATTCCAGAGAAAGATCTGGGTGCTTCCAATTCCTTTCACAGGCAGAACTTTTGTAAATTATTAAATACATGGATAAAATGGACAAAGCCTTGTGGTACTACATTTTAGGAATGCTAGTTGATTTAGCTAACCGCTTCTCAGATGCAGGAAGAATTATCATAGGAAAATGCCTAAGAAGGTCTTTGAAAATATTGAACCTTCCACTTTTTGCTATTATGTGGAACAAATGGAAATACTAATCTTTGTGGCATGGCACACGCATTGCTTTGCTAGAGCTGTCATAATGTTATAACAAAATGTCTGTGTGGCTTAAAAAACAGGAATATATGTTCTCAAATTGTGGAGGATGGAAGTCCAAGATCAATGTCAGCTGGTATGGTTTCTTCCATGGCCACTCTCCTTGGCCTGTAGATGGCTGTCTTCTCCTTTTGTCCTCACATCGTCTCTTCTTTGTGAATTCCCATCCTTGGTACCTCTGTATTTTCTCATAAGGACACTAGTCAGATTGGATTAGGACCCACCCTAAGAGTCTCTTTCAATATCACAGTAATCCAAGTCTATACCCTAACCAGTAATGCTGAAGAAGCTGAAGTTGAATGGTTCTATGAAGACCTACAAGACCTTTTAGAACTAACACCCAAAAAAGATGTCCTTTTCATTATAGGGGACTGGAATGCAAAAGTAGGAAGTCAAGAAACACCTGGAGTAACAGGCAAATTTGGCCTTGGAATATGGAACGAAGCAGGGCAAACACTAATAGAATTTTGCCAAGAGAACACCCTGGTCATAGCAAACACCCTCTTCCAACAACACAAGAGAAGACTCTACACATGAACATCACCAGATGGGCAACACCGAAATCAGAGTGATTATGTTCTTTGCAGCCAAAGATGGAGAACCTCTATACAGTCAGCAAAAACAAGACGGGGAGCTGACTGTGGCTCAGATCATGAACTCCTTATTGCCAAATTCAGACTGAAATTGAAGTAGGGAAAACCACTAGACCATTCAGGTATGACCTAAATCAAATTCCTTATGATTATACAGTGGAAGTGAGAAATAGACTTAAGGGACTAGATCTGATAGATAGAGTGCCTGATGAACTATAGACTGAGGTTCGTGACATTGTACAGAAAACAGGGATCGAGACCATCCCCATGGAAAAAAAAATGCAAAAAAGCAAAATGGCTGTCTGGGGAGGGCTTACAAATAGCTGTGAAAAGAAGAGAAGTGAAAAGCAAAGGAGAAAAGGAAGGATATAAGAATCTGAATGCAGAGTTCCAAAGAATATCAAGGAGAGATAAGAAAGCCTTCCTCAGCGATCAGTGCAAAGAAATAAAGGAAAACAACAGAATGGGAAAGACTAGAGATCTCTTCAAGAAAATTAGAGATACCAAGGGAACATTTCATGCAAAGATGGGCTCGATAAAGGAGAGAAATGGCATGGACCTAACAGAAGCAGAAGATATTAAGAAGAGGTGCCAAGAATATACAGAAGAACTGTACAAAAAGATCTTCACGACCAAAATAATCACGATGGTGTGATCACTCACCTAGAGCCAGACATCCTGGAATGTGAAGTCAAGTGGGCCTTAGGAAGCATCACTATGAACAAAGCTAGTGGAGGTGATGGAATTCCAGTTGAGCTATTTCAAATCCTGGAAGATGATGCTGTGAAAGTGCTACACTCAATATGCCAGCAAATTTGGAAAACTCAGCCGTGGCCACAGGACTGGAAAAGGTCAGTTTTCATTCCAATCCCAAAGAAAGGCAATGCCAAAGAATGCTCAAACTACTGCACAATTGCACTCATCTCACATGCTAGTAAAGTAAGGCTCAAAATTCTCCAAGCCAGGCTTCAGCAGTATGTGAACCATGAACTTCCAGATGTTCAAGCTGGTTTTAGAAAAGGCAGAGGAACCAGAGATCAAATTGCCAACATCCGCTGGATCATCGAAAAAGCAAGAGAGTTCCAGAAAAACATCTATTTCTGCTTTATTAACTATGCCAAAGCCTTTGACTGTGTGGATCACAGTAAACTGTGGAAAATTCTGAAAGAGATGGGCATGCCAGACCACCTGACCTGCCTCTTGAGAAACCTATATGCAGGTCAGGAAGCAACAGTTAGAATTGGACAACAGACTGGTTCCAAATAGGAAAAGGAGTAAGTCAAAAGGAGTATGCTGTATATTGTCACCCTGCTTATTTAACTTATATGCAGAGTACATCATGAGAAATGCTGGGCTGGAAGAAGCACAAGCTGGAATCAAGATTGCCGGGAGAAATATCAATAACCTCAGATATGCAGATGGCACCACCCTTATGGCAGAAAGTGAAGAGGAACTAAAAAGCCTCTTGATGAAAGTGAAATAGGAGAGTGAAAAAGTTGGCTTAAAGCTCAACATTCAGAAAATGAAGATCATGGTATCTGGTCCCATCACTTCATGGAAGGTAGATGGGGAAACAGTGGAAACAGTGTCAGACTTTATTTTTGGGGGCTCCAAAATCACTGCAGATGGTGATTGCAGCCATGACTCTTACTCCTTAGAAGGAAAGTTATGACCAACCTAGACAGCATATTGAAAAGCAGAGACATTACTTTGCCAACAAAGGTCCGTCTAGTCAAGGCTATGCTTTTTCCAGTGGTCATGTATAGATGTGAAAGTTGGACTGTGAAGAAAGCTGAGCACTGAAGAATTGATGCTTTTGAACTGTGTTGTTGGAGAAGACTCTTGAGAGTCCTTTGACTGCAAGGAGATCCAACCAGTCCATTCTAAAGGAGATCAGTCCTGGGTGTTCTTTGGAAAGACTGATGCTAAAGCTGAAACTCCAGTACTTTGGCCACCTCATGCAAAGAGTTGACTCATTGGAAAAGACTCTGATACTGGGAGGGATTGGGGGCAGGAGGAGAAGGGGATGACAGGATGAAATGGTTGGATGGCATCACCGACTCGATGGACATGTGTTTAGCTGAACTCCAGGAACTGGTGATGGTCAGGGAGGCCTGGCGTGCTGTAATTCATGGGGTCGCAAAGAGTCAGACACAACTGAGCAACTGAACTGAAGTGAACTAAAAGTCTTATTTTAACTTAAGTGAAAGTGAAGTTGCTCAGTTGTGTCTGACTGTTTGCGATCACAAGGAACTGTAGCCTACCAGGCTCCTACATTCATGGGATTTTCCTGGCAAGAGTACTAGAGTGCATTGCCATTTCCTTTTCCAGAGGACCTTCCCAACCCAGGGATCAAACCCGAGTCTCCCGCATTGCAGGCAGATGCTTTACCATATGAGCCACCGGGGAAGCCCCATTTTAACTTAATTACCCCTTTAATGGCCCTATCTCCAAGTAGAGTCACATTCTGAGGTATTAGAGCTTAATGTTTCAACATACAGATTTTGAAAAGACACAATTCAGTCCATCATCGTATTTATTTTTATTGTTATCCCCCAAAAAAGGAATCCCTGATGGTTCAATGGTAAAGAATCTGCCTACAATATAAGAGACCACCTGCAATTCAGGAGACACACGTTTGATCCTTGGGTCGGAAAGATCCTCTGGAGAAGTAAATGGCAACCCACTCCATATTCTTTCCTGGGAAATCCCATGGACAGAGGAGTTTGGTGGGCTACAGTCCCTGGGTCACAAGATTTGGACACAACTTAGCGACTAACCCACCACCACCATCCAAAAACACCATGAAAAGAAAGAATCCAGGGGAAAAAAAAAATATATATATATATATATATATATTTATAGAACTATTACAGTAATGACATTCAGTTTGATCACATTTCCAAGCTTGGAGTCCAGAGAGTTTTTAGTGCTTGCAAAAAGCAGGAGTGAATTTTTTTCTGGGCTAGCCCTATTTTAGAATCCTTAGAATAAGCAAGGATCCAGAAGTTTCAAGATGCCAAAAAATGTGAAATTCTTTCAATTTTCACTTTCTTCCTTCTTTATTCTAGGAGATAATAAACATACTGATTATCATCGATGTGGGTTGCATCCTTCTGCTTATGAGAGGTTTTATTATTATTATTAATGTTCAATCAAATCAGCTTTTCATGAGAGCTACAGAAGATTTTGCTTATAAATAGGCATCATCATCATCAAAAAGAAAAATATCCTGGCTGTTTCATAATCTTTCATGACACTTTCCAAGATGAACTCTACAGACATGTGAGTTGCCAAATAAAAAAATCTGAATTTCTGAGAAAGAAGCACACAAATCTTGCTCAAAAGCTACAGTTTATTAATTATTTATTCATAAGATAGGTAAGAAATCTTTAACCAGGGAGTTTATTAGGACCTCTTAGGACTCCCAGGTGGCTCAATGGTAAAGAATCCACCTGCCAATGCAGGGACTGCAGGAAATGTGGGTTTGATCCCTGGGTTGGCAAGATTCCCTGGAGGAGGGTATGGCAAACCACTCCATTATTCCTGTTTGTATAATCCTATGGATGGAGGAGCCTGGTGAGCTACAGTTCATGGGGTTGCAAAGAGTTGGACTGAAGTGACTGAGCATGCATGCATGCAGGACTTTAAAAGGAAATTTTGTCAATGTTTACCCCACATATATAACTACCTCCCAAAACTTTTCTAGTTCTACTTACATATTTCTTTCTCCACTACAAGTGTGGGAAGTAACCACTTAGGTCCTTCTCAAGTTTTTTTCAACTATTCCCCCAACTCCACTGTCTTCTGTTTCCTCTAGGATTTTGTATTTTCAACTATCTCCTCTCTAAGTAGAATCACATACATCACTCCACTGGTTTCCTCTTCCTACCTGAAGCATGCTTATGCCTTCTCCAAATTACATAATGCAATAAGTCTATCTACATGTCTGACTAAATTTTGAATATTTCAAGTGCAAATTATATTTTCCTGTGTCTCCACTGCCTAATATGGTCTTTTATTTTTGCTCCTCAGTAAATACTTGATGCATGAATGAATGAACAAATGAATGAGTGAATGAATTAATGAGCATTTTATGGGGCAAAACATCCAGGCAAAGTTGAATAGTCAGTTGAACATGTTTTAATGGTGCCAATTAATTGGATACTATTAATATTTAGAAAAATAAAATGAATTTTAATGTCTGATCTCCTGAAGGACAAAGTCTTTAACACCAGAGAAATTTGTAATTATATTGATAATGAATTTTCCAAAAACAGCCAAGATGATAATTTGAGCCAAGCTTACTCTCCCCTTCGTTTCACCTGGGCAGAAGTGGGGACTTAACTGATTTGCAAAGAGCATTCAATTTTTCTCTTGTTTTTGGCTAGCATGATGTTAATACATGGTGCAAACTTAGAAAATAAAGCCTAAACATTTTAATGTAGTTTATATATATATATATATATATATATTTCTGTTCAGCTAGATTCATGTCATAGTTTAGAAGCAGTCTGGCTTTGAGAGACTCTCCCAGAATTCTCAGGATTATATTTAACAATATCCAAGTAGATGAAGGACTTCCTTTGGTGGCTCAGATGGTAAAGAATCCATTTGCAATGCAGGAGACCCAGGTTCAATCCTTGGATTGGGAAGATCCCTTGGAGAAGGGAATGGCTACCCATTTCAGTATTCTTGCCTAGAGAATTCCATGGACAGATTGCCTGGTGGGCTGCAGTCCATTGGGTCACAAAGAGTCGGACACAACTGACTTTCACTCTCACTTATAATTTTAGGCTGCTGCTGCTGCTAAGTTGCTTCAGTTGTGTCCGACTCTGTGCAACCCCATAGGCGGCAGCCCACCAGGCTCCCCTGTCCTTGGGATTCTCCAGGCAAGAATACTGGAGTGGGTTGCCATTTCCTTCTCTAATGCATGAAAGTGAAAAGTGAAAGTGAAGTCACTCGTCATGCCCGGCTCTTAGCAACCCCATGGACTGCAGCCTATCAGGCTTCTCCATCCATGGGATTTTCCAGGCAAGAGTACTGGAGTGGGGTGCCATTGCCTTCTCCGATTTTAGGCTGGAAGACTATCTATTGAGTCAATCTTTCAATCATGAAGTGTTTGCTGAGCTCTCACTAAAGGCACAGTTACTATGTTAAGTATTACAGAGAACATGGAAATGTGTATGAATGTACCTTTCCTAACTGTTTCCATCTTCATTGATTAACAAGAGCAAGAAATGTGAATTAAATTGGAAAGAGTAGAAAAGAAATGGTTATGATCTTTAGGAATTGTTGCAGACTGAAAAAAATGAAGCAAAAGAATATTATTTTCTGACCAAGTAGACTAGGACAGGTGTTTAAATATGCTAGATGTTAGTTTTTTCCTGCTTATCTAACTCAACTCATTGGCATTCAGACAAGTCTCCACAGAGCAGGGAGAATTCATAAGACCTTGTCCTCACCTAACCTAAATGGAAAGACTTGAGTTGTGGTCTCAACTTGAGAATATGCATAGGCATCTCCTCCATCAGTCTGGTCCCAGAAGACATCTTTCAGTTTAGTATACATTTTTAAGGAAGGATGCAGTGGTCTGTGAAAATGCTAACATTTCTGCAGTGGAGAGAAATCCGCCTGACAGATAAACATCCCTCCAGCCTTTCTCAATCCTTATTTGTAAAGGAAACTTGATGGAAAAGGAAATCTGTAAGACTTCAAGGAGAAACAGTGGAGAGATAGAATCAATAGGAGTCATCCTTATTCCCATCTCAGGAAATCTGAGATCAGTGTTCTTATTTCAGCAGGCTGGCATCCAAGAAACTCACATGGTTACTGCAATTACTGAAGCCCCAAAGGACAGTGTGGGGCAATGCTAAAGGCTTGAGACAAGGAATCAGGTGACATGGGTTCTGCTTTCAGCTCTATCAAGGACTAGCTTTATGACCTTGGGCAAGACACTTAAGCCTGTGTCCTTAGCTATATGACACAGATTACTTTATTCAGCTGGAAAAGTTTGTGTGAGGATAGAATGACATAAAATATATAAAAACACTCAACACAGTACTTGGCACATAATAAAAGTGAAAACAGGAATCATAACTAAATACTTTTTCTCATGTATGAGAAGCTGCCTGCCTGGATGGTTGTAAGAAAAGGCTGGGAAACCCCTTACCCACTGCTCTCACTCTCATTGCTTGGTACATCCTTAAAACACATAGCTTCCCAGCTGATTGCTTAAATGTTTAAATAAGGGTTTTTGTTGTTTAGTCCCTAAGTCATGCCTGACCCTTTGTGACCCCATGGACTGTAGTCTGCCAGGCTCCTCTGTCCATGGAACTCTCCAGGCAAGAATACTGGAGTGGGTGGCCATTCCCTTCTCCAGGGGATCTCCCCGACCCAGAGATCAAACCCAAGTCTCCTACTTTGACAGGTGGATTCTCTACCACTGAGACACCAGGGAAGCTTCAATAAAGGACAAAGTATTCCACCACTAGTGGAAAAAGCAGAAGACTGGGAAGAGTATGGTTATACAGCACAGGCTTAAAAGGGGAGCTTGAGCAAATGACCTGTGCTAGAATCCCTGTCCAATTACTACCAAGCTGTGCAGAATTAGGAGTGAGTTCTTCTTCTTTTTTTTTTAAATTTATTTGACTGATCCCTGCCTTAGTTACAGCAGGTGGGATTCTTAGTTTCAGCATTCAAACTCATAGTTTCAGTGTGCGGGATGCGGTTCCCTGGCCAGGGATTGAATCCTTGTCCCCTGCACTGGGAACAAGGAGTCTTAGCCACCAGACCACCAGGAAATTCCCAAGTTCACTTTTCTCCAACCTCAGTTTCCTTATCCGTAAAATGAAGAGGGTAGAAATGTCAGGTAGATCATTTGAGATGGACTAAGATTGGTAAGAAAAAGGATGGGTAGCTCCCATTGACCCCTTTTGTGGCTGCTATGCCCATGAACCACACTTTCACAATGTCTAATGGGGAGGCATGGACTCATTAATGCTTGTGTTAATTTCCCCGAATCTCTCCACTAGTCCTTTTTCTCTTCTCTTCAAGTCTGGTCTTTCCTCCACATATGTAAGATGCTCAGAAACCCAAGAGCTCACCCCTGAAGCCCTCAGCTATGCCAACGCAAGACAGATCTACGTTTATCCTATCCTTACAAATACAGCTTCCTCTCCAACTTATCCCCTGTTTAGTTTCCCTGTTTCCTAATTTGAGGTTTTCAGGATCTCAATGTGTCAGCATGATTAAAATATCAAAGTAACTTAATCCTTTGTTGACGTCTGATAAATGGTTGTCACGCTATAAAAGTTTTGTGTATGTTGGGAAAATAAACATTCATCAAAATAAAGGTGTTTTCATAGGAGAAATTCTTTGACAAATTTGGATGTAAGAGTCTGTTTCCTAACAACCCCTTCATTCCCTTTTCCACCAGTTCATAAATCCTTTTAAGAATAAGAGAAGTCATTATTTATCCAAGTGACACAAATGATTAATTGTATGAATAACAACTGAAAGTCAAGGTTAATCTCTGTTCTTAAAATGACAACATAGTATATATCTATCTGTTTTACCGGCCAGGTATTCATTTACCTTCCTTTAGTGAAAATACTTTGGAGAAGGTAATGGCACCCCACTCCAGTACTCTTGCCTGGAAAATCCCACGGACGGAGGAGCCTGATAGGCTGCAGTCCATGCGGTCGCTAAGAGTCGGACACGACTGAGCGACTTGACTTTCACTTTTCACTTTCATGCATTGGGGAAGGAAATGGCAACCCACTCCAGTGTTCTTGCCTGGAGAATCCCAGGGACGGGTGAGCCTGGTGGGCTGCTGTCTATGGGGTCGCACAGAGTCGGACACGACTGAAGCGACTTAGGAGCAGCAGCAGTGAACATACTTAGGCTTCACTGGTGGCTCAGCAGTAAAGAATCCACCTACAAATGTAGATGTGAAGTCAATCCTTGGGTCAGGAAGATTCCCCTGAAGAAGGAAATGGCAAGCTACTCCGGTATTCTTGCTTGGAAAATCCCAGGGACAGAGGAGCCTGGTGGGCTACATCCATGGGGTTGCAAAAGAGTCAGGCACAACTTAGTGACTAAACAACAATGACAACATGGTGAAGAAACTTAGGTTGTCTTTTGGGGATTTTCTCCAGTGCCTGAAGTCTTATTGAGACTGTCAAACTAAGATCCTACATTCTTTGGATAAGGCATGGGAGGAGCTAACTCAGACTATCTCATCTCAAAATAATATATGTGTATTGAGTCAAAATGGCACCAGGTTGTTTAACCTTTGTGAAGGCTTGGATGTACATCTCTTCTTGATGCCCAGATACTAAGCAATATCATGTTCCTGTCCTTTCTATGATCACATTGTTCAACAGATCCTCTGATTCTGTGGGCTACCTTCTTCCCTCCAGTAAATTTATTTTTCACCCTTAAACTGGGATGCATTTCCATTGTTTACAACCAAATAAGTTAAATGATAGATTTAAGGAAATTGAAGCATATTTTTGAAGGCATCATGTTAGAAGCAGAGATAGACTATATCAATGGGTTTGCCATACATTAACCAGATAATCATGATGGTGTGATCACTCACCTAGAGCCAGACACCCTGGAATGTGAAGTCAAGTGGGCCTTAGGAAGCATCACTACGAACAAAGCTAGTGGAGGAGGTGATGGAATTCCAGTTGAGCTATTTCAAATCCTGGAATATGATGCTGTGAAAGTGCTGCACTCAATATGCCAGCAAATTTGGAAAACTCAGCAGTGGCTTCAGCAATACGTGAACTGTGAAATTCCAGATGTTCAAGCTGGTTTTAGAAAAGGTAGAGGAACCAGAGATCAAATTGCCAACATCTGTTAGATCATCGAAAAAGCAAGAGAGTTCCAGAAAAACATCTATTTCTGCTTTATTGTCTAAGACAAAGCCTTTGACCATGTGGATCACAAGAAACTGTGGAAAATTCTGAAAGAGATGGGAATACCAGACCACCTGACCTGCCTCTTGAGAAACCCATATGCAGGTCAGGAAGCAACAGTTAGAGTTGGACATGGAATGACAGACTGGTTCCAAATAGGAAAAGGAGTACGTCAAGGCTTTACATTGTCACCCTGCTTATTTAACTTATATGCAGAGTCCATCATGAGAAACGCTGGGCTGGAGGAAGCACAAGCTGGAATCAAGATTGTCAGGAGAAATCTCAGTAACCTCAGATATGCAGATGACATCACCCTTATGGCAGAAAGTGAAGAACTAAAGAGCCTCTTGATGAACGTGAGAGAAGAGAGTGAAAAGTTGGCTTATGGAACAAAATAGAAAGCCCAGAGATAAATCCACGCACATATGGACACCTTATCTTTGACAAAGGAGGCAAGAATATACAATGGATTAAAGACAATCTCTTTAACAAGTGGTGCTGGGAAAACTGGTCAACCACTTGTAAAACAATGAAACTAGAACACTTTCTAACACCATACACAAAAATAAACTCAAAATGGATTAAAGATCTTAACGTAAGACCAGAAACTATAAAACTCCTAGAGGAGAACATAGGCAAAACACTCTCTGACATACATCACAGCAGGATCTTCTATGACCCACCTCCCAGAATATTGGAAATAAAAGCAAAAATAAACAAATGGGACCTAATTAAACTTAAAAGCTTCTGCACAACAAAGGAAACTATTAGCAAGGTGAAAAAGCAGCCTTCAGAATGGGAGAAAATAATAGCAAATGAAGCAACCGACAAACAACTAATCTCAAAAATATATAAGCAACTCCTACAGCTCAACTCCAGAAAAATAAATGACCCAATCAAAAAATGGGCCAAAGAACTAAATAGACATTTCTCCAAAGAAGACATACAGATGGCTAACAAACACATGAAAAGATGCTCAACATCACTCATTATCAGAGAAATGCAAATCAAAACCACTATGAGGTACCATTTCACGCCAGTCAGAATGGCTGCAATCCATAAGTCTACAAGCAATAAATGCTGGAGAGGGTGTGGAGAAAAGGGAACTCTCTTACACTGTTGGTGGGAATGCAAACTAGTACAGCCACTATGGAGAACAGTGTGGAGATTCCTTAAAAAACTGGAAATAGAACTGCCTTATGACCCAGCAATCCCACTCCTGGGCATACACACTGAGGAAACCAGAAGGGAAAGAGACACATGTACCCCAATGTTCATCACAGCACTGTTTATAATAGCCAGGACATGGAAGCAACCTAGATGCCCATCAGCAGATGAATGGATAAGAAAGCTGTGGTATATATACACAATGGAGTATTACTTAGCCATTAAAAAGAATACATTTGAATCAGTTCTAATGAGGTGGATGAAACTGGAGCCTATTATACAGAGTGAAGTAAGCCAGAAAGAAAAACACCAATACAGTATACTAATGCATATATATGGAATTTAGAAAGATGGTAACAATAAACCCTGTGTACGAGACAGCAAAAGAGACACCGATGTATAGATCAGTCTTATGGACTCTGTGGGAGAGGGAGAGGGTGGGGAGATTTGGGAGAATAGCATTGAAACATGTATAATATCATGTATGAAATGAGTCGCCAGTCCAGGTTCGATGCACGGTACTGGATGCTTGGGGCTGGTGCACTGGGACGACCCAGAGGGAGGGTAGGGGAGGGAGGAGGGAGGAGGGATCAGGATGGGGAACGCGGGTATACCTGTGGTGGATTCATTTCGATATTTGGCAAAACTAATACAATATTGTAAAGTTTAAAAATAAAATAAAATTTAAAAAAAAAAAAGCTTAACATTCAGAAAACTAAGATCATGGCATCTGGTCCCATCACTTCACGGCAAATAGATGGGGACACAGTGGAAACAGTGGCTGACTTTATTTTTCTGGGCTCCAAAATCACTACAGATGGTGATTACAGCCATGAAACTAAAAGACATTTACTCCTAGAAGGAAAGTTATGACCAACCTAGCATATTCAAAAGCAGAGACATTACTTTGCCAACAAAGGTCCGTCTAGTCAAGGCTATGTTTTTTCCAGTGGTCATGTATGGATATAAGAGTTGGACTGTAAAGAAAGCTGAGCGCTGAAAAATTGATGCTTTTGAACTGTGGTGTTGGAGAAGACTCTTGAGAGTCCCTTGGACTACACGGAGATCCAACCAGTCCATCAAAAGGAGATCAGGCCTGGGTGTTCATTGGAAGGACTGATATTGAAGCTGAAACTCCAATACTTTGGCCACCTGATGCAAAGAGCTGACTCATTTGAAAAGACTCTGATGCTGGGAAAGATTGAGGGGAGGAGGAGAAGGGGACGACAGAGGATGAGATGGTTGGATGGCATCACCGACTCGATGGACATGGGTTTGGGTAGACTCTGGGAGTTGGTGATGGACAGGGAGGCCTGACATGCTGGAGTTCATGGAGTCACAAAGAGTTGGACATGACTGAGCAACTGAACTGAACTGAATTAGAATCTGTATTAAAGGAACAATCAAGTTTTTTTTCCAAAAATTTGATCCTAGGTCAGCTATTTAAACATAAGGTTCATTTCCGTCATGAGCTAGTTCTGCATATGACTTCATGACACTATGGAATCTGGTCATCTTCCATAATTTAAATTTTAAGAAGTTCAGAGTTTCAAATTAAAAAAAAAAAAAAATCGTTCAGAGTTCCAAATTAAAAGGTTAATTTGCCAAGGTATATCTGGACACCAAGTGTTTTATATAGTGGGACATTTTAATCATTACCATAATTCTATAAGGTGATCTCATCTTTATTTTTATGTTATGAAGAACTTGAGTTCAAATAGGCAAGAATTATTGAGCTTATAAATAGAGGATTTGGATAGGAATCCAATTTTCTTAGATCATAAAGCCTGCACTTGCCTGTCTAACAGAAGCTACTTCCAGGCATCTGTGGCCTTTTTTACCTGATTGTAGTAGAAGAGAGGAGTATCTGTGGTTATCAGAAGAAATAATAATAATCTGAGTCCTTCTCCATAATTATTTTTGTAGTCCAGTCCAAGGTGACTTCTGGGCAGTAGCAAAGGCCAGGAAAAAAATGGAGGTAAAGAGCAGGATTGTCATTAAAGGCTGTAAGAAACAGTGTCAAGGGGAAAGGTCTTTACTACGGTGTCTTACTTAAAATTTCTGAAGGACAGTCCAGCCTGTTCCTCACATTGGCCTATGAGATCAGGAAAAAGTGGGTAGAAATGTCTACACTTTTTTTTTATGTTTAATTGTGGACCCGCCCCCCGCCCCCGCAAATATATATAAAGAGTTTGTTGAAATCACAATTCCCAATACCTGTGAATGAGACCTTATTGGAAAATAGAGTCTTTGCAGGCACAATCAAGTTCACCTTGATTAGGATGTACCTGAATCAAACATGACTCATTTCCTTATGGAAAGAGGAGAACACCAGGGTAAGAGAGAGACACATGGGGGGAAGATGGCCATGTGAAGACAGAGGCAGAGATGGGAGTTATGCTGCCCCAAGCCAAGGACCACCAGAAAGAGAAAGAGACAAGGAATGACCCACTCCCAGAGGCCTGAGAAAAGCCTGGCCCTGCAGACACCTTGATTTTGGACATCTCACCTCCAGAATCATGAGAGAATAAATTTCTGTTGTTTTAATTACTTAGTCTGTACTTCTTTGTTGCAGCAGCCTTAGGAAACTGATACACTCCTTGTTAGCATTCCTTTCTCATCCATTATTAATTCTGTGCCTCTCTCTGTACCTACTGAAGTATTAAAGAAGGGTCTGACATACAAGCAGCCAAGGACAAAGGGAAAGCAAAGAAAAAGAAATATAGCCACCTCCAAGGGGTAAGTTTCTTTTGGCTCTTGAAATAATATCTGGAACCCAACTTAGTCCATCCAATGACACACAAATCAAAATAAGCATGCAACTTCTTCAAGCTGATTTTTTTTTTTTAACTTGCTCTTTCAGTGTCTATGCCAAAGTATGATGCATCAAAAATGGATGAGTTAATATTGCCTAAGACCTCAGCATATTTGATTTTAGAAACATGGCCAAACTCAACCAATGTTTATAGATGGTTTCTAGGATACTTACTAGTGATTCCCTATCCTTCTTCAGGAAAAGAGCAACTACATGTTGTGAGTCTTTAGACGAACAGGAGAGGACCACAACAAAGTGGAATTTGCTTTAACATTTAACAGTTTTTAAAATATCTAAACCTACAAATTGCATGAAAATGGGAAAAGTTAATTTGTAAAGTTAAGAATAGGGCTAAAGGAAGGCAAGAGGGGATTTTTAAATCTTGGGAAAAAAACTATTTTAGTAATAATCCGGTAGAACACTGTGGAGTATGTTGTAGTTTTCATCAGTAGTTCTATTCCTGTCTCTTTTTTCCTGAAAAAATGCATCCAATAGCAACACATCATAATTCTGAGCAAGGAGATGTCCTAAAAGCATAAATACAATCATTACAACTTCTATAAGTAAAAAGAAGCAAGATCTATTTCAAATTCCACAAACTGTAAATCCTGTAAAAGTGTATTGAGAGACGGTCCAGTGTAGAAGCTAAGAGCTCAGGCTCCGAAGATTTGGGTGTCAGCCCTAACATCAACTAGTCATGTGATCCCTCTGTGTCCACTTCCTTATCTATAAAATAAATACTATGCCATCCATTTTGTTTGTGCATTTATAAAAATGTAGCTGTAAGGGTTAAATTGTTTAATACTTATGTGTTAAACATAAAGTTTGTACTACATAGTATGTGCTTGGTAAATAATAGCTTTTGATAGTCATGTCTCCTATAATAGGATCACATTCTAGGCCTTGGCAGTGGTGATGACAGAATTTTGATCTTGTCCTCAGGTTGTTTAATACTGAAGGTAATAAGTAATCTATGCAAGACACAAAGTTTTAGACTACAGGTGGAGGAAAGTCTGCCTCTGTCCAAGGGGAACCTAGGATGCTTCCTGAAGATTATAGCATTTGAAATGATCCTGAAGCAAACTGACATTTACCCAGAATTTAGGATCCATAAAGGGACTGACATAATTCCATTACAGAACGGTGTGAAGATTATGGGTTGACTTGTCATAGGATACACAGAGATCAATTATTGGATGTGCACATAGTTAGACAAGTCTAATGACAGTCATGCCTTGCTTCCAAGTCTGAAGATTATCTCTATATGCAACAGAGAGTCATAGAAAATGTTTGGACAGAGTGACAAGATCACCCGCAAAAACGTCAGTAGACTATATTGGAGACATGGGAGGTTACAGAAAGAGAGACCCATTGTTGAAAATAGAGCATCTGTTTTCAACAATCAAAAGAGACAAAATCAATGAAGACTGAATTGTAGTTGAATTAGCTGTTGGAAGAAGTCATTATTTGCAAGTATCAGTAGTGGGAATGGCCTAGGATGGCATGTAGTGATAAGGAAAGGGACATTCTGTGCAGAAGTGGGAGAAAATGTTCAATAGAACTATCTACACTGGAAAATAAATTTAGAATAGAAGCAGTTGTGCAGAGAATGCAGGCTAAGAAAAGATTTTTCATGTAGGAAAGGGATCAGCAAACGGTCTATTTGCCAAATCCTGTCTGATGCTTGTTTCTGTAGAGTTATTTTGGAAGAGTCACTCTCATCATTTTGTCTCTGTTGTTGTTTTTGTACTACAAAGGCAGAGTTGTGTAGCTCAGCTCCAAAACCTGAAATAGTCACTCTCTGGACCTTTACAGAAAACATTTGCTGAGCCCTCTTTGAGATTATCTAATATCGAGGTAAATTTCAGAAATGGAGTTAGTTCACCTAGCTATTACTTCCTGGGGTGTTTCTGAAATCTCAAAGACTTGAATTAGAGGCTTGGGAATTTGCACTTTTAAAAGAAAAATGTGGAGGGAGGATACATTTGCTTCCTACCAGCGTTTTCTACTTTCTGGACCAAAGACTGCCACATAAAAATACACAATAATGGATTTGATTTTGTTCTGCTAGGGAGAGGAAAAGGAAAGGAACACATGAAAATATGATTTTAATTCAATCACAGAATGTTTTAATCAAATCTGAACTCTAGTCTGTGTAGGTGAATACATATAGAATATTTTTGTGACTGCCCTTTTGTTGTTGTTCAGTCGTTAAGTCATGTCTGAGTCTTTGTGACCCCATGGACGGCAGCACACCAGGCTCCCCTGTCCTTCACTATCTCCCAGAGTTTGCTAAACTTCATGTCCATTGAGTCAGTGATGCCATCCAACCATCTCATCCTCTGCTACCTGCTTTCTCCTTTTGCATTCAATCTTTCCTAGCATCAGGGTCTTTTCCAGTGAGTTGGCTCTTTGCAACAGGTGGCCAAAGAACTGGAACTTCAACTTCAGCAACAGGCTGCCCTTTAGGAAATTTAAAATCCCCATAAGTCTATATATGGAAAACAAATGAAAGCAATAGAAGGCAATATTGACTCTATGGTAGGAGAATGAATGTGAAGATTAACTTCTATTTTTCTTTCCTGCTCTCCCTTTTTCTTTATAGTTAGCAGCAAAAGCAAGTATCCACAGAAACTAAATCATGTTTTGGAAATCAGGGCATTTAAAATCAGAATCCTGAAATGGGTTTTTTTCTTGAACTCTCAGAAGATGTGGCAACAGTGGGCTTGCTGACATAGCTATTCAGGCAGCCCCTGGAATTGGTTGGTAGCCATCTCAGCTCTTCACTGCAAAAAATGCTTTTCTGTTCACGCAGTTCCTACCATTCCTTCTTGTCTCTTGCTGAGCCAGCCCCACTTATTTATATTACCCATTGGTCTGTCAAAGCCAGTGATTGCAATCCGTGGTTAAGAAACACTTTGGATTTCTCATTGGTGACTAGCAGACGTGAAGGGAGCCCCCCCCACCCCCAAAATGTGCTGCTGTCAGGTCTTTGAGTGCTTCTGTCCTATCTCCCTAACCCTCCCTTTATCTTTACTTGTCTTTATTTCTCTCCCTTTTTCTCCATCAGCAAGAAAGCGACCAGAGAGAACCGGACCACGGTCTCTCCTCCCCAGTCTCCATTTCTTTTTTCTTTTCCTCATTCTCATTCTATTTTCTCTTGTTCTGATCCTTACCCAAATGTCTTGTGAAATGTCAATAAAAATAACCATGGTGACAACATAGCTCAATAGATGTCCCCAGGGGTTCAAAGAGCAGAGTCCTCTTTGGCTTTATCCACTGGGTTCTCTTTCTGCTGAGCCAAGGATATTGAATTCACTCATTCATTTGCTTGACCCCATTATCAGTCTTTCTTTTTTTTCTTCCTTCCTTTGCTCCTAGGGCAGAAAAATTGATCTCTCTCTATATATATATAAACACACACACACACATATTTTATATATATATATATATATATACACCTCTCTGGTGGCTCAGCAGTAAAGAATCCACCTGTAATGCAGGAGACACTGGAGATATGAGTTTGATCCCTGTGTCAGGAAGATCTCCTGGAGGAGAACATGGCAACCCACCCCAGTATTCTTGCCTGGAGAATCCCTATAGACAGAGGAGCCTGGCAGGCTGTAGTCCATGGGGTCACAAAAGAATCGGACACGACTTAGTGACTAAACAACAACAGCAACATACACATATATGCTTAACAATTTTAAAAGGGAATTTAAAAGTTAGTCAAAGAAATGAGAGAACTAAAGCCCCAAATAGATAAATGACCTTCCCATTAATACAGAATTTAGCCATGAACCATCTCTCCTCAGGAGAGAGAAGCCTGTGGAGCCCAACTTGTTGTCTCTGAAGCCTGGGCTGGTTGCTGAGAAGATGACAAATGCTTCCAGAAAGCTGTGGAGGGTGGTCATGAGAGTGACACTAGAGATGCTGGCCAGAGCTTCTTCCAACTTCCTCTGTATTTGAAGAGCAAATCCTGAAGGAGCCAGGAGAGACATTTCTGTTTATAAATTTAAATAAGGAATCAAAGCAAACTACTTGAAGAGTTTTCCAATGACAAAACAAAAATGGGAATGTGTATTAGATTCCCAAGAAAAGGACCCTTACATTTCTCCAGCTGCTTCATGCCCCTCATCATTTAAGCAGAAAAATGGGTAAAAGTCAGTAAAGAAAAGCTGAACTCACCAATAAAACATTGTTCCTGAAACTCAAGTTTAAACATAGGAGAGACTTCTTAGGCTAATAACAATATGTGTGTGCTTATTTTACAATAAGGAATTCATGATCTGAGCCACAGTCAGCTCCCTGTCTTGTTTTTGCTGACTGTATAGAGCTTCTCTGTCTTTGGCTGCAAAGAATATAATCAATCTGATTTCAGTATTGACCATCTGGTGATGTCCATGTGTAGAGTTTTCTCTTGTGTTGTTGGAAGATGGTGTTTGCTATGACCAGTGTGTTCCCTTGGCAAAACTCTGTTAGCCTTTGCCATGCTTCATTTTGTACTCTAAGGCCAAATTTGCCTGTTACTCCAGGTATCTCTTGACTTCCTACTTTTGCATTCTAGTACCATATGATGAAAAGGACATCTCTTTTGGGTGTTAGTTTTAGAAGGTCTTGGTAGGTCTTCATAGAACCATTCAACTTCAACTTCTTCAGCATTACTGGTTGGGGCATAGGTTTGGATTACTGTGATACCAAATGGATTATCTTGGAAATGAACAGACATCATTCTATCATTTTTTGAGACTGCACGCAAGTACTGTATTGCATACTCTTTTGTTGACTATGAAGTCTACTCCATTTCTTCTAAAGGATTCTTGCTCTCAGTAGTAGATATAATGATCATCTGAATTAAATTCACCCATTCCAGTCCTTTTTTGTTCACTGATTCCTAAAATGTCGATGATAACTCTTGCCATGTCCTTATTGCAAAATTCAGACTTAAAGAAAGGAGGGAAAATCACTAGACCATTCAGGTATGACCTAAATCAAATCCCTTATGATTATACAGTGGAAGTGACAAATAGATTCAAAGGATTAGAACTGATAGAGTGCTTGAAGAACTATGGATGGAGGTTCATGACATTGTACAGGAGGCAGTGATCAAGACCATCCCCAAGAAAAAGAAACGCAAAAAGGAAAAATGGTTGTCTGAGGAGGCCTTACAGCTAAGGAAAGAAGATAAGCTAAAGGCAAAGGAGAAAAGGAAAGATAAACCCATTTGAATGCAGAATTCCAAACAATAGCCAAGGAGAAATAAGAAAGCCTTCCTCAGTGATCAATGCAAAGAAATAAAGGAAAACAACAGAATGGGAAAGACTAGAGATCTCTTCAAGAAAACTAGAGATACCAAGGGAAGATTTCATGCAAAAATGGGCACAATAAAGGACAGAAACAGTCTGGGCCTACCAAAAGCAGAAGATATTAAGAAGAGGTGGCAAGCATACACAGAAGAATTATACAAAAAAGATCTTCATGACCCAGATAATCATGATGGTGTGACCACTCACCTAGAGCCTAACATCCTGGAATGCAAAGTGAAGTGGGCCTTACAAAGAATCACTACGAATAAAGCTAGGGGAGGTGATAGAATTCCAGTTGAGCTATTTCAAATCCTAAAAGATGATGCTGTGAATGTGCTGCACTCAATATGCCAGCAAATTTGGAAACCTCAGCAGTACCCACAGGACTGGAAAAGTTCAGTTTCATTCTAATCCCAAAGAAAAATGATGCCAAAGAATCTTATAACTACAGCACAATTGCACTCATCTCACACGCAAGCAAATTAATGCTCAAAATTCTCCAAGCCAGGCTTCAACAGTATGTGAACTGTGAACTTCCAGATGTTCAAGCTGGATTTAGAAAAGGTAGAAGAACCAGAGATGAAATTGCCAACATCCGTTGGATCACCGAGAAAGCAAGAGTTCCAGAAAAACATCTATTTCTGCTTTACTGACTATGCCAAAGCCTTTGACTGTGTGGATCACAACAGACTATGGAAAATTCTTCAAGAGATGGGAGTACCAGACCACCTGACCTGCCTCCTGAGAAATCTGCATGCAGGTCAAGAAGCAACTGTTAGAACCAAACATGGAAAAAGACACTTGTTCCAAATTGGGAAAGGAGTATGTCAAGGCTGTATATTGTCACCCTGTTTATTTAACTTATATGCCGAGTAAATCATGCAAAATGCCAGGCTGGATGAAGCACAAACTGGAATCAAGATTGCTGGGAGAAATGTTAATAACCTCAGATATGCAAATGACACCACCCTTATGGCAGAAAGTAAAGAAGAACTAAAGAGCCTCTTGATGAAAGTGAAAGAGGAGAGTGAAAAAGCTGGCTTAAAACTCAATATTAAAAAAACAAAGATCATGGCATCCAGTCCCTTCACTTCATGGCAAATAGATGGGGAAACAGTGGAAACAGTGTCAGACTTTATTTTCCTGGGCTCCAAAATCACTGCAGATGGTGACTGCAGCCATGAAATTAAAAGATGCTTGCTCCTTGGAAGAAAAGCTATGATAGCATATTAAAAAGCATAAACATTACTTTGGTGACAAATGTCCTTCTAGTTAGAGCTATGGTTTTTTCAGTAGTCATGTATGGATGTGAGAGTTGGACCATAAAGAGGGCTGAGCACGAAAGAATTGATGCTTTTGAACCATGGTGTTGGAGAAGACTCTTGAGAGCCCCTTGGACCATAAGGACATCAAACCAGTCAATCCTAAAGGGAATCAGTACTGAATCTTCATTGAAATGATTGATGCTAAAGCTGAAACTCCAATACTTTGGCTACCTGATGTGAAGAACTGACTCCTTGGTAAAGACCCTAATGCTAGGAAAGATTGAAGGCAGAGGAGAACAGGATAATAGAGGATGATATATTTGGGTGGCATCCCCAACACAATGGACATGAGTTTGAGCAAGCTCTGGGAGTTGGTGATGGACAGTTGCTGCAGTCCGTGAGGTTGCAAAGAGTGGACACGACTGAGCAACTAAACTGAACTGAACTGATATGTTTTTATATATGTACCATGTGCTCAGTCCTCTCTGAGCCTTGTGTTGCCATGGACTGTAGACCACCAGAGTCCTCTGTTCATGGGATTTTCCAGGCAAGAATAGTGGAGTGGGTTTCCATTTCCTCCTCCAGGGGATGTTCCCAATCCAGGGATTGAACCCATATCTCCTGTGCATGTATATATATTCTTTTTTAACCTGTTTTTTTTTTAAATTTTTGTTAAAGTATAGTTTATTTACAAGATTGTATTACTTTCTGCTGTACAGCAAAGTGAATCAGTTGTACATATACACATATCCACTCTTTTTAAGATTCTTTTCCCATATAATTCATTACAATGTATTGAGTAGAGTTCCCTGTGTTGTACAGTAGGTCCTTATTAGTTATCTACTTTATGAGATTGACATATACACACTACTATATATGAAACAGTTAATAGGTGTATATATTCTAAGTGAGAATGCATTATAAATAACATATAGTTAGTTCTAATACCATATGATCCAGGAATTCAAAATTCTGGGTATTTTTCTGAAGGAAACAGAAACATTAATTTGAAAAGATACATGAATTCCTATGTTCATAGCAGCATTATTTACAGTAACCAAGATATGGAAGCAACCTAAGTGCCCACTGATATTTGGATGGATAAAGAAGATGTAATACACACACACACACACACACACACACTCACACACAATGGGATATTACTTAGCCATGGAAAAGATTAAGTCCTTGATGTAAGACAAGGTGGATGAACCTAGAGGGTATTATGCTAAGTAAAATGAATCAAACAAAAGAGGCAAATTCCATATGATGTCATTTATATGTGGAATCTAAAAATCAAAACAAATGAACAAATATAATAGAAACAAACTCATAGATACAGTGAACAAACAAGTAATTGCCAGAGGGGAGGGGCTCAGGAACGAGTGAAATAGTGAGGAACATTAAGAAACAATTAAGAATGAAATGAAAGAGTCACTGAGATGAAATGTACAGCATGGGAAATATAGTCAATAATATTATCAAATCATTATTGTATGGTGACATAGGATAACTAGACTTATCATGCTGTTCATTCTGTGATGTTTAGAAATATGAAACCACTGTGCTGTGCGCCTGGACTACTGATGTTGTAGGTCAGCTGTGCTAAACACAGGGACTTCCTGGCAGTTCAGCGGTTAAGACTCTGTGCTCCCACTGCAGGGGGTATAGGTTCTATCCCTGGTTGGGGAACTAAGATCCCACATGTTGCAAGGTGTGCAAGAATCATCTTATGGACTCTGTGGGAGAGGGAGAGGGTGGGAAGATTTGGGAGAATGGCATTGAAACATGTGAAATATCATGTATGAAACGAGATGCCAGTCCAGGTTCGATGCACGATACTGGATGCTTGGGGCTGGTGCGCTGGGACGACCCAGAGGGATGGTATGGGGAGGGAGGAGGGAGGAGGGAGGAGGGTTCAGGATGGGGAACACATGTATACCTGTGGCGGATTCATTTTGATATTTGGCAAAACTAATACAATTATGTAAAGTTTAAAAATAAAATAAAATTAAAAGCTTTGCAAAAAAAATAATTTTTTAAAAGATAGTAATTGCTTTTTTAAGTATAAAAAATATTAAACAGTTCTGCATGCATTGCTATGTCATCATAACGTAAAGGTTAAGTGAAGGAGTGATCCTGATTTCTTTCATTAAACAACTGAGATACAAATACAAGAACAGTGGTGGGAGGGTGGTAAGAACATTTTTTACCATCCCTATTCCCTGGCATTTGGATGTTAGTCACACACACCCGGTATTATTCCTTTAAGATGCATCTTACCTGACAACTTTCCTTTAAGAATAATAAACTATGTCCTTTACTAGTAAGAATGCTTCTTTGGCCTGTCTTTGTTTTTATCAGTCCTTTATCCTTAGTAAGGGTGATAAGTATGAGATCCTTTATTTAAGAGCTGTTGAAAGGAATTTTAGACACAAATACTGTACTTTTTAAATATGAATGTACCAAAGTCACCTACAATGTACATTTTCCGTCACTCAGCTGCATTCAGTTGTGTGGATATAGAAGTACTTGTCATTTGCAGCCTCATAGCAAGTATTAGCATACAGGTTATGTGTAGCATTTTTAATTTCTAGAATATATGGACAGAGCTACAAAAAGTATATGAGTGCATTTTAAAAAATGATTCGAAGGCAAAAGCCTATAAAACCATTGCTAGGTCAAGAAATAGAACATTTGGGGGAATGTAGAATGCTTTATGAGCTTGCATGCATCCTTGTGCAAGTTGGTTCTCTTCTCTCTGGATCACTGCAACTGCACACTTTCCAGCCTCACACGTTTTTAGTTCTGGTCCTGACTAATACAGTTGCACTTGATTTTTCCACTGTTACCGAAAATTCTTACTTTGACTTTGCTTTCCTATTACAGCTTTGCTAGGAAGCCTTTTTCCCCACGCAAACCCTGGACTATCTCCTTTAGCTAATGCATCTCCTGGAGAATTTGCTCTAAACCAGTGCCACTCAAATTATGGTCCATCAGTGCTGAGCTGTAAACTGTTAGTTACTGCCCTGCTATGAAATTGAGTAGAGAGATTGAGAGTAAGCTTTTAAAATATTTATGTCAGTTTGTCAAAGAAATTTTATGATTCTTGAATCTAGTAATAAAAAAAATGGGTCTTGCATTTTATATGCCATTTTTATTTCATTTTTCTAGAAATTCTTTTTTTATACTATTTTAAAAAAGTATATATCCATGAAAAATTGGAAGGAAAACAAAACGGAACAATCAAAAAGTTGGCCCTTCACCGAGATAGTTTGGGAAGTAGAGCTAGAAAGGGACCGAAAGTGCTTGGAAAACACTTTTCATCTAGGGGATCCTGTGAAAAATGAATATCTTGGACATTTAAAATTCTCCAATTTGGACAATAAGAATTTTCCAATCTGAGCAGAAGACCTTGATGTTCAAACCTTGTTTTCTTTGAGAACTCAGCTTCCAGAAAGAATGGATTGGCTTGTTTTTACTAGTGTCTTCTTTGCCTCAAGATCACCAACCCGTTAGTGGTGGTAAAGAACTATAAGATTTCTGCTGATGGATAAACAAGGACACTGGTCTCAGCTCTGTTTTTAATAGCAAACATATTAAAGATACATAAACACCAAAGAATAAGAAATTAATATACTAAACTATGGTAAATAACAATGATGGCACATCTTCAGCCAAACAACATACTTGTGGTAAATGAATCCTTATTTGGCATGAATGCTTTCCATATTGTTGTTCTAGGGAAAGAAAATAAGGTACAAAGAAGTATATTTAGTATGACACATTTTAGTAAAGAAAACATGTAGAAAGAAACCTACGTAAAATTGTTCTCAATAATTATACTTCATGGTAAAATTATTGTTATTTTTTTCTTTATGCTTTTCTGTATTTTGTATCAAAAATGCGTTTTATTTTTTCATTTTGGCTTAAAGTGTTTTAAAGAAATTGGGTGAGTAGAGCCGCTCAGTCTTTTCTGACTCTTTATAACCCCGTGGACTGCATCAAGCCAGGTTTCCCTGTCCTTCACCGTTCCCAGAGCTTACTCAAACCCATGTCCATCGAGCTGGTGATGCCATCCAGCCATCTCATCCTCTGCCGTCCTCTTCTCCTCCTGCCTTCAATCTTTCCCAGCATCAGGGTCTTTTTCAAAGAGTCGGCTCTTTTCATCAGGTGGCCAAAGTATTGGAGTTTCAGGTTCAGCAACAGTCCTTTCAGCGAATATTCAGGACTGATTTCCTTTAGGTTTGATGTCCTTGCAGTCCAAGGGACTCTCAAGTGTTCTCCAGTGCCTAGGTTCAAAAGCATCAACTCTTTGGCACTCAGCCTTCTTTATGGTCCAACTCACATCCATACATGACAAAAAACATAATTTTGACTATACAGACCTTTGTTGGCAAAGTAATGTCTCTGCTTGTTAATATGCCATCTAAGTTTGTCAGAGATGTTCTTCCAAAAAGCAAGCATTTGTTTGTTTGTTTTTTTAATTTCATGGCTGCAGTCACCATCTGCAGTGATTTTGGAGCCCAAGAAAATAAAGTCTTTCACTGTTTCCATTGTTTCCCCATTTATATGCCATAAAGTGATGGGACCAGATGCCATGATCTTAGATTTTTGAATATTGAGTTTTAAACTAGCTTTTTTCTCTCTCTTCTTTCACCTTCATCAAGAGGCTCCTCAGTTCTTTGCTTTCTGCCAAAATGGTGGTGTCATCTTCATATCTGAGGTTATTGATATTTCTCCCAACAATCTTGATTCCAGCTTGTGCTTCATCCAGCCCAGCATTTCTTATGAGGTACTCTGCATGTAAGTTAAATAAACAGACTGACAATATACAGCTTTGATGTACTCCTTTCCCAATGTTGAACAAGTCTGTTGTTCCATGTCTGGTTCTAATTGTTGCTTCTTGACCTGCATACAGGTTTCTCAAGAGGCAGGTAAGGTGGTCTGGTATTCCCATCTCTTCAAGAATTTCCCACAGTTTGTTGTGATCCACACAGTCAAAGGCTTTAGTGTAGTCAATGAAGCAGAAGTAATCAACATCGAGTCCCATTACTTCATGGCAAATAGGTGGGGAAACAATGGAAACAGTGACAGACTTTTATTTTCTTAGACTCCAGAATCACTGCAGATGGTTACTGCAGCCATGAAATTAAAAGATGCTTGCTCCTTGGAAGAAACGCTCTGGCAAACCTAGACAGCACATTAAAAAGCAAAGACATTACTTTGCCGACAAAGGTCTGTATAGTTAAAGCTATAGCTTTTCCAGTAGTCATGTATGGATGTGAGCTGGATCATAAAGAATACTGAGCCCTGAAGAACTGATGCTTTTGAACTGCGGTATTGGAGAAGACTCTTGAGAGTCCCTTGGACTACAAGGAGATGAAACCAGTCAATTCTAAAGGAAATCAATCCTGAGTATTCATTGGAAGGACTGATGCTGAAGCTGAAGTTCCAATACTGCTGCGAAGAACTGACTTACTAGAAGAGACCTTGATACTGGGAAAGACTGAAGGCAGGAGGAGAAAGGGATGACAGAAGATGAGATGGTTGGATGGCATCACCGACTCAATGGACATGAGTTTGAGTAAATTCCGGGAGATGGTGAAGGACAGGAATGCCTGGCATGCTGCAGTCCATGGGATCACAAAGAATCGGACAGGACTGAGTGACTGAATTGACTGAATGGGAGTATATAAAAAATCAAATAGTCCACGATACAGGTATGATGAAGACAAAGTGCTGGGAGGGCTCAAAGAAGAAGAGAAAAATAATCTATGCAATGACAGCAGAATTTTGGAAACTTTCTAAAAAAGAAAAAGATTGGTCACCACCTCAGACCAGATGAATAAGTATTTTAGAGGGACAGCCAGGCATTAATGGTTTTAATACTTTCCCAGGTGATTCCAATGAGCCATCAGGTTTCAGAGCTGTTAGGGCCAAGGCCAGTTCACCAGTTCCATCAAATTAGTAGAAGGTGTATTATTCTAGAGCACAAACTTATACTGTGAATAAGGGATTCCCTTCCCACAAAAGCACTTTCTCCCCTCAGTGCTAGTGCCATAAGGCTGAGGATTATTTGTGTGCGATGACAAGTTTTGGAAACACTGATTGAAATAATCTTAACATTCTGACTGTTAAAAGCTAATTATTTAATGAGATAAAGCTATGATCTGGAAGTTGAATAGAGTGATTGCTTTTGGGTCCACAGAGCTGCAGCTAAGTCAGTCCTCCTGGAAATGTTAATTAGCACCAAACAAAGAACAATGGAGGATGTTTGCTCTCTCCCTTGGAGACCAAGATCAGGACAAGTCATTTTGCATATGAGCAGAATGTAGGAATGGCCAAGAGATTTAAATAAGGGATTTTAATAGGTTTCCTCCCACTGGGAGAGACACTTCTGATTATCTATGACCTATACCAATTATCATGATTCTCCCTACTGGCTGACCATAATTTTAATAACTAATCAAATGCAGCCTGAAGGTTCTGTGAAATGCCACATATGAACAAGCACTTTTGCTCATTACAAAGCTAGTACTTGCTATCTGACCTTTTCCCAATTTCTCCGACTACTTATTCACACTCCAGCCACATGCTTAAATGCTCAACGTTGATTTGGTCCTTATTGATCCTAGGCTGCTACCTGTTTGGGCTGAGAAATGACCTTCTGTGGACATCTAGGGAGGTCTGCCCGGCTGTGAAAAGAATTCCAAAAGAAGCTGGGTTGAAAATGTAATTCAAATCTTAAAAAGTAGCTAGTGGAGGTTCATGCAGTGGATTAAGACACAGTAATTCCCTGGTGGTGTTCTAGGCCCAAGCAAGGGCCTAACACAGCAGGGTTGAGTGATGAGCCAGCAGGAGGTAGAGGGAACAACCAGATAGAAACAGGTGCCCCATGATCCCAGCCTTATGCCAGCCTCACTCCTCAGTTTGTAGCTTCAATATTTGCACTTAGGCCAAAAACCACATTAAAATCCTGATCACTTCTCCTGTTCCATGATTTGGCATTTGCATCCTGGATTTTATACCATTGCTTCTAAAACCTTCATGCACTTTCCAGTCATCTAGGGGTTTGCTTAAAATGCAGAGGATTGGTAGGTCACGAGGTCTGGGATGGGGCTTGAGATTTGACTTTCTAACAAGCTTTCAGATGATGACTGTACCATTGTGCCAGGCCATGCCAGGAGGAGTGAGGCCCCAGCAGTGGTTTTCAAACATGAGCATGCATTCAAACTATTATACCTGGCAGGTTTGTTAAAACTCAGGCTGCTGTATCCTACTTCCAGAATTTGTGATTCAGTAGTCTGGGGTAGGGCCAGGGATTTACCTTTTTAAAACATTCCCAAAGGATGCTAATGTTTGGGATGCACATGTGGAAACCAGTACCTTAGCCTGTGCTGCTCACAGCTGAATTCAGCTGTGACTGAAGGCTGAGTGGCCACGCCTTCCCCAATAGGTGTGCTGGTCCCCCCTCCTCTGTTAGCAGTTTCAGAGATGTCAATGGACAAATAAGAATCTTCTTACTATTTAGCTATCTGTCATATGAGATGAGCAAAACTGTACTATAGTTTGAACATTCATTGGCATTGCACTTCTTTGGGATTGAAATGAAAACTGACCTTTTCCAGTCTTGTGGTCATTGCTTAGTTTTCCAAGTTTACTGATGGATTGAGTGCAGCACTTTAGCAGTATCATCTTTTAGGATTTGAAATGGCTCAGCTGTAATTCCATCACCTCCACTAGCTTGTTCAAAGCAATGCTTCCTAAGGCCCATTTGACTTCACACTCTAGGATGTCTGGCTCTAGGTGAGTGACCACACCACCATGGTTATCCGGGTCATTAAGACTTTTTAGGTACAGTTCTTCTGTGTATTCTTGCCACCTCTTCTTTATCTCTTCTGCAATGTAGAAAGAAAAAGGAAAGCCTCTCAGCCTTTTAGATACAGAAAGAGGGAAGAAAACAAAAACTGAGCAAAGCAATATAAAATCATGCAACCACTCTGATTAGAACCTGGATGAAAAAACTGATGGATGGCATGTCCCTGGCTACAGTCAACTCTCAGTCTTTGCCATCAGTTCCCGCACTACAGTCATCCTTATGCCCACTTGTACCTGCCTTCAGGTGCACGCACAAGGTGCATAGATTCCTTACTTGCTGTAAACAGAGTCTAAAGAGACAGGACTCAAGAGCCTGTCCACAGCAGGGCTTTTCATCCTATTCCAGGCCTCACAATCCTCTAGAGTACTGGTTCCCAACCTTTTTGACACCAGGGACCAGTTTCATGGAAGACAGTTTTCCACGGACCAGGGTGCAGGTGGGAGATGGTTTGGGAATAATTCAGGTGCATTACATTTGTTGTTCAACTTATTTCTTATTGAATGCCACTGCTGATCTGACAGGAGGTATGGGTCCATGGCTGGAGAAGGTTGGGGACCCCTGCTCTATAGGGATGTTAAAGCATAGATTGTTGGTCTGAGGTAGGGACTGAGAACTTGCATTTTTACAAAGTTCCCCGATGTTACAAAAGCTGCTAATCCCCAACCACACCTGGAAAACCACTGTTTTAAGGGATAAAATTAAAGGGCATCCGTATGCCCCACCACCTCCGGCGCCAAGTCGCTTCAGTCATGTCCAACTCTGTGCGACCCCATAGACGGCAGCCCGCCAGGCTCCCCCATCCCTGGGATTCTCCAAGCAAGAACACTGGAGTGGGTTGCCATTTCCTTCTCCAATGCATGAGAGTGAAACGTGAAAGTGAAGTCCCTCAGTCATGTCCGACTCTTAGCAACCCCATGGACTGCAGCCTACCAGGCTCCTCCGTCCATGGGATTTTCCAGGCAAGAGTAGTGGAATGGGGTGCCAGTGCCATCTCCGAGTCTATGTCCATACCACCCTAAATGTGCCCAATCTCATCCATCTCAGAAGAAAAGACAGGAAAGAAAATTAGAATATTACTTTTACTGGTGAAACTGATATTGAAGGATATGATATAGGTGTCAGTCAACTATGGTTTTCTTAAGGTTTTCTGAGCCCCAGAATTAGACAGATGTGTGCATTCATTCACAGGCTGTGTTAAACTCCAGAAGCATCCCCTGATGGGGATGTGCCTCTGGAGAACCAATCCTGTGGAGAAGCAGAGTAGGATGCATGTTCCCTACAGACAACTGGCTTCTGAAGAAGATGAAAGGAGGGACAGTGAGGGGTAAGCCAGCTAAGTTTCTTCTGTCAAGCCCATCAATCAGGTAAATCAGTCTTCACTCCCAAGGAAATCAGGAAATGAGGACATTGAAAAGAACCAAGGATGATGAGCTAATTAGATGTTGTTCCTGTTGTTTAGTCGCTAGGTCGTGTCCAACTCTATGACCCCATGGACTACAGCCTGCAAGGCTTCTCTGTCTGTGGGGTTTCCCAGGCAAGAACCCTAAACTGGGTTGCCATTTTCTTCTCCAGGGGATCTTCCCTACCCAGGGATTGAACCCATGTTTCTTGCATTAGCAGGCAGATTCTTTACCACTGAGCCACCATGGAAGCCCCGTTAATTAGTAATCCTCCTTGAAAAGACAGTAAGGCTTAAGTTTGCCAACCCACTCTCACCTCAAACACTAGGCTAACATTCCCCTCACTGTGAGTGACTAATTAAATGACTAAATTGAGTCAAATTCTTTCCTACTTTAGGCTACTTAGGTAACCTCTCTGAGCCTCAGTTTTACATCTACATGGGGAAAAAATAAATCAAATCTCCAAAGATGATCATAAAACCTAAATAAGATATTACTTTACATCATATAAGGAGTCTCTCACAGCAATTTTCCTTCTCTTCCTTCCTTTTTCATCCCTTAGCCTTGTGACATAATACAATGAAATATTGGGTTGGCAACAAAACATTGTTTGGCTTTTTCCATAAGATATTACAGAAAAACTGAAATGAATGTTTTGATCAACCCAGTATTTCATATTGTACTTGGTTGGCCTTGAAGACCTTGTAATCTTGAGGAAAAGGGCATAAATATGAAAATGTTAAATACAGTATAAAGCAATGTATAGATGGACTAAAAAGATATTATAATGAGGACTACAGGAAGTATGAACCGATTAGTGGAACACAGCACATTACTTTCTCAGTTCAAGATTTTTAAAAAAATGCTTACATGCTCACACAATTATATGTGCTATTGGAAGTCAAGTGGGCCTTAGAAAGCATAACTATGAACAAAGATAGTGGAGGTGATGGAATTCCAGTTGAGCTATTTCAAATCCTGGAAGATGATGCTGTGAAAGTGCTACACTCAATATGCCAGCAAATTTGGAAAACTCAGCAGTGGCCACAGGACTGGAAAAGGTCAGTTTTCATTCCAATCCTAAAGAAAGGCAATGCCAAAGAATGCTCAAACTACCACACAATTGCACTCATCTCACCCGCTAGTAAAGTAATGCTCAAAATTCTCCAAGCCAGGCTTCAGCAATACGTGAACCGTGAACTTTCAGATGTTCAAGCTGGTTTTAGAAAAGGCAGAGGAACAAGAGATCAAATTGCCAACATCCGCTGGATCATTGAAAAAGCAAGAGTGTTCCAGAAAAACATCTATTTCTGCTTTATTGACTATGCCAAAGCCTTTGACTGTGTGGATCACAACAGATTGTGGAAAATTCTGAAAGAGATGGGAATACAAGACCACCTGACCTGCCTCTTGAGAAACCTATATGCAGGTCAGGAAGCAACAGTTAGAAAACTAATACAATTATGTAAAGTTTAAAAATAAAATAAAATTTAAAAAATAAAAAAATAAAAAGAACTGGACATGGAACAACAGACTGGTCCAAATAGGAAAAGGAGTACGTCAAGGCTGTATATTTTCACCCTGCTTATTTAACTTATATTCAGAGTACATCATGAGAAATGCTGGGCTGGAGGAAGCACAAGCTGGAATCAAGACTGCCAGGAGAAATCTCAATAACCTCAGATATGCAGATGACACCTTATGGCCGAAGGTGAAGAGGAACTAAAAAGCCTCTTGATGAAAGAGAAAGAGGAGAGTGAAAAGGTTGGCTTAAAGCTCCACATTCAGAAAATGAAGATCATGGCATCTGGTCCCATCACTGCATGGGAAATAGATGGGGAAACAGTGGAAACAGTGTCAGACTTTATTTCAGGGGGCTCCAAAATCACTGCAGATGGTGATTGCAGCCATGACGCTTACTCCTTGGAAGGAAAGTTATGACCAACCTAGACAGCATATTGAAAAGCAGAGACATTACTTTGCCAACAAAGATCCGTCTAGTCAAGGCTATGGTTTTTCCAGTGGTCATGTATGGATGTGAAAGTTGGACTGTGAAGAAAGCTGAGTGCCAAAGAATTGATGCTTTTAAACTGTGGTGTTGGAGAAGACTCTTGGGAGTCCTTTGGACTGCAAGGAGATCCAACCAGTCCATTCTAAAGGAGATCAGTCCTGAGTGTTCTTTGGAAGGACTGATGCTAAAGCTGAAACTCCAATACTTTGGCCACCTCATGTGAAGAGTTGACTCATTGGAAAAGACTCTGATGCTGGGAGGGATTGGGGGCAGGAGGAGAAGGGGATGACAGAGGATGAGATGGTTGGATGGTATCACCGACTCGATGGACATGAGTTTGGGTGAACTCCGGCAGTTGGTGATGGACAGGGAGGCCTGGCGTGCTGTAATTCATGGGGTCGCAAAGAGTCGGACACGACTGAGCAAGTGAACTGAACTGAACTGAAGTTGTTTCAGTCATGTCCAACTCTGTAACCACTTGGACTGCAGCCCATCAGACTCCTCCATCCATGGGATTCTCCAGGCAAGAATACTGGAGTGGGTTGTCATGCCCTTCTCCAGAGGATCTTCCTGACCCAGGGATCAAGCCCATGTCTCTTGTCTGCTGTGTTGGCAGGCGGGTTCTTCACCACTAGTGCCACTATAGAAAGGGGAAGGAAGTAGAGCTGCCGGTAGTGGTTTCACTGGAGAATCATGCGTTTGGTTGGCTCCAGAAGGAAAGACAGGTAGTGAATAGGTCGAGAGGGGAAGGACATTTTTAGGGATGGTGAAGAACACGGGCAGAGGCTTAGCAGAAAAGGTCAAGGGCCAGTGAGACGTGCAGCCAGATTTGGATGGGTGAGCATTTGTTCTGTTCACAACCCATTCCAGTTTTGAGTCGGTCACCAGACTTAACAGGCCCCCACCTCAAGTGTTTTTTTATATCCATTGCCCATTCAGGTTGCCAGCATCTAGAGTACAAGTAGCGGTAATTTCTCAGCCTTTCATATATAATGGCTTGGTTGATTTGAATGTCAGGGCGACTCTTATTTAAAGTCTGGAGAGGAAACAGTCCCTTCTCAGCTTGAGCATAGTTATTTTCTTTCTTTAAATCATTGATTCTCAACCTTGGCTACACAGAAAAATCACCCAGAAGCATTCCAAATAATAGAAATCCCTTGGCTTTACCCCAAATCAATGAAATTCAAATCTCAGAGGGTGGAGCCTAAAATCTGTATTTTTTTTAAAAGCTCCCTAGATGATTCAAATTTGCAGCCTGTATTAGAAAAGTCTGCTTGAGGCCAAGGTAGCCTGCTCCCTTTATAGAGATGGCATTTCTCTCATTGATTTTTCTTGGGACTGATTTTGAAACAATTAACAGCAATTAACCAGACTGTCAGCATCCTATAAATAAGAACAATATCTTTACAGGATTATAAAATAAAGTAACAAATGAAAGCATGTTTTTCAAATATAAACTGGGATTCTGATTTGGTACAAAATAAATGGTTCAACAAACAAAGTGACTTTATATTTAAATGAATGGCTAAATTTCATGTTAGAAATTATACAAGTTATTTTGCAAAAAAAGGGATTAGGTATACAGGAAAAAAAAACTTAGAAACATCGACTTGACTATTTGAGTATGGATTGGGTCATTTAATGCAGATTGATCTTTTTGTAAATGTTAAGTAGCTCACTAATTGCATATTTCTGTTGCTAAAGCATTCAGTTCAGTTCAGTTCAGTTGCTCAGTCTTGTCCGACTCTGCGACCCCATGAATTGCAGCACACCAGGCCTCCCTGTCCATCACCAACTCCTGGAGTTTACCCAAACTCATGTCCATCCAGTCGGTGATGCCATCCAGCCATCTCATCCTCTGTTGTCCCCTTCTCCTCCTGCAAGCATTACATTGTTTAAATAAATATACTGGAGAAAGCTTATTTGAGTTAGCAGGACTGGAAAATGAATCTGTATTAGTGTCCAGGCTCTTTTCTTCCATTCATTCACTTCTTTACTCATTCATTCATTCCACAAATACTGATTGGATCCCCTCCTGTGGGGTACCTAACATTGGGCTAGGAAATGGTTATAATATTTGTGGTCTGGCTTTTGACCTCTTGATACTTATAATCTAATGGAAAAAAAGATTGTCAATAAGAAAACAAATGGTAGTTTCCAGTAAAGGCAATGAAGTAAACAAATAATATTTAGTCACTGGATAAAACTGTGTGTGCGTGTGTGTGTGTGTGTGTGTGTGTGTGTGTGTGTGTGTTGGAGGAGGGGATTCCCCAGTGTGATAGACTCTCAATGTCCTCTCCACTCTTGTAAGCCAAGACGGCGAGGCAAGGTGGAGACAATTGTCAGACAAGGGGAGCTGTGAAGCAGAGGGTGATGAGCAAGGAAAGCTTAGGATGCTCAAGGGTCTGAAGAAATACACATCCCAAACATGCATCAGTAATATTTCTTATATTTTCCAGCTGTATTCTTTAAGTGTTTTATGTGCCTTTTCCCACCTTCCAGCACTGATTGACATTTATATTATTCAGTATTTTCCATGTGGCAGGAGTTAAGATAGGTTGTGAAGATGCAAGGAGGAAAGAAAAAAATTGGTAGGGAAAAAAATTATGATATAGGAGAGGCATTACATATACAAAATGAAGTTATGTTGGTTCAGAAAAAGGCAAAGGAAGGTGTCTAGCATTACTTGGGGATCTGGAGGATTAGAAAGGCATCTATCATCTATGAAAAGGGCCTTGGAGACTCTGGGAAATCACAGTCATGATCCAAGATTTTCTGGTTAGCAACAGTTGATGTTGAAGACGAGAAGCATTTAAATTGAAAAAAAAAATTTTAAGAAAATTGGAGAACCAACTCAGTTCAGCTCTCAATATGTGTCACCCAATGTGAGCGTTTCTAAAATAGTTTATAATCAAGAGAGATTTCATAGTGGTTCTCAGCTCTGCTGCATGTTAGAGTAACCTGAGGAGATTCATCAAAGCCCTGGGGCTAAGATCCAGGAACACAGTCTTGTAAATGTGAATTTCTATGGGGTGGGCGCAGGGAAGACCCTGGGTATTTAAGAAAGATTATGGTGACTTCCCCGACAGTCCAGTGGTTGAGACTTTGACTTCAAATGCAGGGGGTGCGGGTTCGATCCCTGGTCAGGGAGTTAAGATCTCATATGCCTTGCGGCCAAATAAACCAAAACATAAAACAGTATCAATATTGTAATACATTCAATAGAGACTTTAAGATACTAACAAAGGAAAAAGAAAATTAGGAATCACCATCCCTGACCTCACAAGGCTTCAGTCTTCGTAAAGTGTCAACCCACTGTGTCAATAACAGCAAGAACACAATGTCTCCAGCAAACAAACTTTTCCTTAACAACTTCCATCTTTAATCCTCAGATGTTCAGAAATTTCTAAGCATATTCTCTTGAAATCATTTTCCTTGCCTGAAACACCATTTTTTTTCCCTAACTTGAAAAAAAATTCTACTCATCCTTTAAGAATCAATTCAAATATTATCTCTTAAGTAAAACATTTACTCATACTCCTAGGAAAAATTAATTATTCCTTGGCAAACAGTATGAGGAAACTTCTGTTGAAGTACCTCTCACACTGGCCATCATGTGCTGATTTTACATTTCAGATTATAACTTCTCAAGGGCTTAGTCTCATTAAAATGTCTAGCACCTGGCCTGGTGTCCACAGTATATTAAGTCTTGACTACACAGAGGAAGGAAAAAGGAAGGGGAAAAGGGAGGAGGGGAGAAGGACATGAGTAAATAAGAATGTGTAAACTAGTTTGCACAGTTTGAAAAAGTTGGCTTAAAACTCAACATTCAAAAAACAAAGATCATGGCATCTTATCCCATCACTTCATGGCAAATAGATGGGGAAACAATGGAAACAGTGAGAGACTTTATTTTCTTGGGCTCCAAAATCACTGCAGATGGTGACTGCAGCCATGAAATCAAAAGACACTTGCTCCTTGAAAGAAAAGCTCTAACAAACCTAGACAGCATATTACAAAGGAGAGACATTACTTTGCCGACAAAGTTCTGTCTAGTCAAAGCTATGGTTTTTCCAGTAGTCATGTATGGCTGTGAGAGTTGGACTATAAAGAAAGCTAAGCACTGAAGAACTTATGCTTTTGAACTGTGGTGTTGGAAAAGACTCTTGAGAGTCCCTTGGACTGCAAGGACATCAAACCAGTCAATACTGAAGGAAGTCAGTCCTGAATATTCATTGGAAGGACTGATGCTGAACCTGAAATTCCATAATACTTTGGCCACCTGATGCGAAGAACTGACTCATTTGAAAAGACCCTGGTGCTGGGAAAGATTAAAGGCAGGAGGAGAAGGAGATGAGAGAGGATGAGATGGTGGGATGGAATCACCGACTCTAAGGACATGCGTTTAAGAAAGCTCAAGGAGTTAGGAGTTTGTGATGGACAAGGAAGCCTGGTGTGCTGTGGTCCATGGAGTGGCAAAGAGTCGCACACGACTGAGCGACTGAATTGAAACTTGTTTGCACACGGAGGTGTCTTTGGCAGCCAGAGGTGTTCAAGTACCAGTAACTTCAGAGAAAGGGAAAAAAAGAGACTTTACTATTTATTTATAATAGTATGAGTGCTTTCAACATTTTAATTTATAACTTGGTCTCTTTAGATTTTGAATGCTTTCTTCAAATAAACTCTTACTAGATGACCCAAGATATAGGATGGAATTGTGTGGCTTTCAAAGTGTGGTCCCCAGATCCACAGCATCTAGGAACTTGATCAATATGCAAATTCTCCCCAAAAAAACCCAGATCTATTATATCAGCAGACCTGGAACTGGAACCCAGCACAAGCTTTTCCTGATGTTGCTGTTGTGTGCTCAGAACCACAGGCATAGATACAAGTGGAATTATTTTGGCTGAAACATGAGTGGTCAGTATATGACAATCCATGACAACCCCGACGCCCTAGCCAAGCCAGATACCCTCAGTACAGTTCTGTGAGGACCTTCTGTCTGGGGTCCCCAGGTTCTCATAAAATAAAATCTAACAAATTTGCCTCAAAGGTTTAGGTGGCCGTCTGTGTTCCAGAATTCTTTGGTTCTAGATTTCTCATGGTTCTCTGTATGTGTACTTCAAAAGGATTTATTTCTATTGATTAGTTTTAGATCCAGAGTTTTGCCAGTTCACAGATCAACATATACAATAATTCCCAGAACTTTTGTCTTAAAAAGAAAAGAAAACAAAACAAACAAAAAAAACAGGTAAAGCAGTTACCAGTTGGATATGTGCAGCAAGTTCAACCCTGAACACTTTTTTTTTTAGAGGCTTAATAAAATATGTATTTATTGATCATAACAAAACCCAATATAGATATTTATGGATAGGTAGTTTTTTGATCACTCTCTTCCAGTTAGTGACACAGGGATCCATATTCTTTTCATCTTGTCATGTATTGGTCTTCTGCACATGTCTTCACGATTTCACATCCTAGAAGGGAGTTTATTCAATTCTCATTTGTTTAAGGATGCAACTGAAATCTCTTCTTCCTGATAAATCCAGGAGCCACAGGGTCTGTTAGTCTCTTGCGTGTTGGTGGGTCAGGTGTGTGCAAAGGGCTTGGCTGGGTTCCTCTCTGATCCCTGGGGCCTCCTCTGGAGTAGCAGGGGCTGGAGAAACCTCTTCCATGGTGGTTTCACTTACATACCTGCAGCCTCTGTACTTCTTGTATCTTACCAAACATTGAGTCCCATTATCCATAGCCTCTCAATATGGTTTGGGTTTCTCAAGGTGCAGTGGGTTGAAGAATCTCACTTCTTAATGGAAGCTGCTTTTTAACAGCCAGTATTCCCAGAGAGAAGGAGCAAAACCTGGCAATCCTCTGTACAAGTAGGTCAAGAAGTAACTCTGAACACTTTCTACCAAACAATTTCTTCATGGCATTGTAACCTTCAAGACTGGCCATTCACCCTTCTGCAGGTGCTAGACACAGCCTATGCTGAGCAGATCCTCAAGCTACCATTCCGATAAATCACATATGAGACAGCTGAAGTCCTTATTCTGAGAAGCAGTCCAATCTGAGAGTTTTTCCTCCTCTCCTTGAGAATTCATAGCTGTGTTAATTTAGCTTCCCTCCTCATTACATAGCTTCTGAGTAAGTTATATAGTAATGATGAATGATAAATCAGATGGCCAGACCTATATTACTCATGACATTTTAATAGTATTAATCTAGGATAGCTTTTAATTGTCCATTCTACAGTCTTTAATGCTAACAAGATATAGATGTTTCCATTATTCTAATTGTATTTCAAATAAATGTATGAGCTCACATTTTCCCTCCAACCCTGTAAAAAAAAAATAAGGCTAAATTAGAGATGTCTCTATGCATGAAAAATAGATTATTTTATAGCAAAACCTTGATTAATCACAGTGGAAAATAGCAGGAACCTCAATTAACTGCACGCTGTCTGCACTTAGCTTGTCAGAAAATGATATTAAGGATAGAAAAAAAAAGTGTCATTGTGAAAAATTTTTTAAAATTCAAAAAACATTTAAAGTAACCTATGGCTTCCATATTCTAGTCTAGTTAAGTGAAAATTGATGTTTAGATAACCTTGTGGTCCAGCAAGATTTTGAGTTATAAAACAAAAAGTAAGTTATTTTCAAAGGCTCCATTTGCAGGACAAGAAATGGACTAATGCATGTTCAAAGGATTTTCACCAGCACTATTGAGACAAATCGGGCTAATTTTGAAGTTATCGAAAAGACTACTTTCCAAGTGCTGTATTTAATCTACTTTTATTACAGTAACTGCACATATTGATCATATTTAAGAGAAAGAGAAAGCTGCCCAGAAGAGTGAAATTTACATGTAATTGATGCTTTCCATATTAAGTACCAAAACATCTGTATACTAAACATTTTGGTTGTGATCAAACTGTTTGTCTTCTGATTAAACAGGACAATGACAGTCTTCAGATATTCCTAATGGCATTAATATCATTCATAAGAGCACAGTTAATATTGTAGAAATTAGGCTGTAAAACATTCTCATCCTCAGACAGTAAAATTCAGTATTTGTTTCTACACTAAATAGTGCTGGAATGCTGCTGCTGCTAAGTCGCTTCAGTTGTGTCTGACTCTGTGCGATCCCATAGCGGGCAGCCCACCAGGCTCCCCCATCCCTGGGATTCTCCAAGCAAGAACACTGGAGTGGGTTGCCATTTCCTTCTCCAATGCATGAAAGTGAAAAGTGAAAGTGAAGTCACTCGGTCGGTATCTGACTCTTAGCGACCCCATGGACTGCAGCCTACCAGGCTGGTCCATCCATAGGATTTTCCAGGCAAGAGTACTGGAGTGGGTTGCCGTTGCCTTCTCCAGTGCTGGAATAGTTGTTTCATATTTTAAATATTAAAATATTTATAGTTGTTTAATAGTTTAAATATTCAGGAAAAAAAACCACACACATAGAAAGCTGTTTAATCTTTGCTTCCTGCTGTCTCAGAGTCCACTATGGTCTGCAGTAAGCCTTTCTACAGAGTTATTTGAGAAAGTGGCTCTGCTTGTCCTGCTTCACAGTGAGAAGGTTGTGGGGACAAGGCAAGTAATTTGGGCCAGAAAAACAGAGCACAAATTTATATATGTTTAGGTAGGAGTGTCAGAGGCCAGGGAAATGAGTTGAGATCAAGAGCACAAAATGAGATCTCAAAAGGCTGGAAAATTAGACAGCACCTGGGGAATTGCCAAGAACTGGAGGGTCAGGACAAAGTGAAAAGTCAAAGTGCCAGGCAAAATAGTTAGCAAGTAGGAGATTTATGGAAATGGAAACAGATGGAAAAGTTTGAACAGGAGAAACAATATTCGAAACCAGATATAAAGAAAAGGACACCAACAGAGAAGCACTTGTTACATGTTAGCTTCAGCATTCATTATTTTTAAATCCTGCATCCACCCACTTCTCACCCTCTGCGCCACCACCACCTCTAACCTGAGCTATGGATCTCTTCCCTAAAGTCTCCTACTACCTAAGTCTCTCTAACTGGTGTACCTGTGCAGAAGATGCTGTTGTTGGCCCACTCAGATTCTCTCTACCAGGCATTTGTGCCCACCCCCAACAGCTGTGAGCATCTGCCAAGCACCCTTTCCCTAAGAATGGTCCTCAGCATATAGGGAAATGCCTGGACGAGGGCACCTCCCCTCTGAATGTACCCTATAGCCAATATCTACTTGACACATACAAGAGGCCAGCTCCCTTGCCTTGAGGTGAGATAAATCTGTGATGCTATGCACACTCTAGTGGGTCAAGTCTTCCTTGAGTTTCTAATCTGGCAGTATTCCAGTTTCCTCAGTTCCTTAGTTCCTTATAGGTTGGTTTTTTTTTTTTTTTTCTGGGCTCTCTCCCATTTACTCATGTTGCTCTTTCTCATGCTCTGCTTCTGGGAAACCTGAAGTATTGATGAGATACACCAACAGCACAAGTAAATACGTAAAGCTGTTTAACTTGATATAATGCCATGATTTGCAAAATTGTATTTTTAATTTCATTTTGGAGAGGAGAAATTTCATATTTCTTCTCATTTCATATCATTAAAATGAATGCAATTTGTATTAAAAAGGAAAAATGGACATGACCCAATTTCTGACTTAATATAGGTGGAATATTACCTTGCTTCTTACTGTGTGTATTTGGAAAACATGTGAGGAACTCTCTGAAAATGAACAAGAATATAAAACTGACAAAAAGAAGATATTTGGAGAACAATTTTTTAAGAGGTAAAGCAGGGGAAGTAATGATTCTTGTTGGCTACTTTGGCTTAATTGGGTATATATATGCATAAATAGTCATAGTACTTCCTCTTTTCTGTTATTGTTTTCCCTGTGCTGCAGCTGAAAACATTGAGGCTCATATGACATTAGAAACTTTCTGAAGATCACTTAACTAGTATGTTTAGCTAGATCGTTTAACTAGTAAGTTGTCTTTTGAACCAAGATATCTGATTCCAGGCCTTTTTTCCTGATCCTCCACTAATGTAAGAATTGATGCTTTTGAACTGAGGTGTTGGAGAAGACTCTTGAGAGTCCATCCTAAAGGAGGTCAGGCCTGGGTGTTCATTGGAAGGACTGATGTTGAAACTGAAACTCCAATGCTTTGGCCACCTGATGCGAAGAGCTGACTCATTTGAAAAGACCCTGATGCTGGGAAAGATTGAGGGCAGGAGGTGAAGGGGATGACAGAGGATGAGATGGTTGGATGGCATCACCGACTCAATGGACATGGGTTTGTGTGGACTCTGGGAGTTGGTGATGGACAGGGAGGCCTGGCGTGCTGCAGTTCATGGGGTTGCAAAGAGTCAGATATGACTGAGTGACTGAACTGAACTGAATCAATGTAATTCCCTGGAGAAGGAAATAGCAATCCACTCCAGTGTTCTTACCTAAAAAATTCCATGGACAGAGGAGCCTGGTGAGCTACGGTCCATGGGGTCTCAAAGAGTCAGACACAACAATTGAGTGACTGAGCATGCATACCTGTATAGATTGCTATGATAGCCACTGATGTATATCAAAGGGAAGTTTAAGGAGCAGTAATTAGGCAGGAAAAAAAAAAAAGAAGATGGGGAATTTTAGTGATTTAAGTGGATTTGAAAAATATTACACATTACAGCCCTGTTGGGAGACAATTCTCCCTGAATTGCTCATGTTTTTATAACAGTCCTCTGAGCCAAAGCATTTTAAGAATTTAAGAATGTAAATTGAAGAATGTTTGTATAAGGAGACATCCCAGGATAGTAAAGCAGAAATGCTCCCTCCACTCTCTGGAGAGACTTGCTTGTATTCCTGAGTAATAAAGATAATGCCTCTCTCGGTAGGGGAGATAGATGAGTTTGTCAACTGCCTTCTTAGAACATGGGATTTCCTGAGCTCAATTTTCCACAGATGTGACACAGATTCATGGGCCCTCCATGTACCTGTTATCCATGGAACTTAAGAGCCTAGGGGAGCTGAGGAAAGCATGGACATCATGTGCCTGCTGTTATGGGAATACTAAACTGTCTCATCCATTTGAGCTTGTTGTCTCCTTACTCACCAAGTCTGAGGAAGTCTACAAGCCCACCCAGCAGCTTCTCACCAGATTGCTGCTTTGGAACCATGTGACCACTTGGCAATCCTCCATATAAACTCATTAAAAAAAAAGGGGGGGGGGGCTTCCCACGTACATCAGCAGTAAAGAATCTGCCTGCCACTGCAGGAGATGCAGGTTTCATCCCTGGGTCAAGAAGATACCCTGGAGAAGGAAATGGCAACCCCCTCCAGTATTCTTGCCTGGGAAACCCCTTGGACGGAGAAGCCTGGTGGGCTACAGTCTATGGGTAGCAAAGAGTCGGACATGACTGAGTGTCTGAGCACACAAGAAGTCTAACAAGCACACACATTCATTTTCTGTTTTACCTATTGGGATGAGTTTTCCTCTCTTACCTGTTGGCAACCTTGCAGCAACAGAACAGCAGTTAGTAGAGCTGGTTTCAGGCTCAGAAACAACACTGTGCTACCTGCTACTTTCTCTGTCTCCCTTGAAGGCTGATTCTCCTCTTTCCAAGTGCAAACAGAAGCATTCATGTGGCAGATGCTACGCCTTCTCTGAGTCACTGCTTTCATTTGCTTTCCCCATATCAGCCACCTTCCTAGCTTTAATTACATGGCTTGGCACACTCTTGAAGTAAGGATAAATTCATAACACAGAGTTTTCTCCTCTTAAACAGCAGCTCAAGAGGAAACCCTAAACATTAGATCAAGAATCCACCTGCACATCTCTGCTTCTACATCTTTTCTTCTGCGTACTCTAATTGCTATGCAGTCTTAGCTAACTTCCAAAAGAAAATCTGACTTTCTTCTCCTCTCGTTGCATTCCTTAGTATAATGGGATAAACAACTAAGAAGCTGAAATAATGTGATGTGAACTCTTCTCAAAGCCCGTCTGAGAATTCTGCAAGAGGAACTATCAAGTAATAAAAAAGAACTCAGCTGGAAATATACATTGGAAAAATAAATTGGAAGATGGCTTTAAATGCTTTTGAGCAGTCCCAAGGAATATAAAAGGAAGCAGAATAAAGAAAATGATAAACAAAACTTTCAGGGCTGACTCAATAAGTAGCTCTTAAAATAGCTGTGAGTTTTCCCTCCTAACACCCTGCAGGCTGCCAATAACCAGACAGACAAATCGAACAATTAGATGCTATGAGGCAGCATCCAAATAGATCCACAACACAACATTCTGAGTGGAGCCTAAACTATTCTCTGAATAAAAATGTTACCATGTGCAAGAGATTATTTCTGACCTGGATAGAATAGTAGAAGAACTCTGCAAAATATTTTCCTTTATTGAGCATCTCTGATGTGTCTGATGGTCTGATATATACTAAAGATGCTGAGATGTGGGACATAAACTTTTCCAAAATCTAGAGGAGGAAACATATGAGTAGAGTAGTTTAGAAAATACTTTTTTGTAAGGGTTATTAAATCAATATAAGAGTGTGCTATTGGGAGATCAGGGAAAAAGGCAATTCACTCAGATATGGCCTGAGTTCTGATGTGAGCCTTTCTGGATTAATAGAAATTTTCCAGGTAAAAAATTTCAGAGCATAGAGGTTCTAGGAAGATGAAGTGGTAAGTTCAAGGGCACCAGGCTATGAAAGGGCTGTTGCTTTTGGAGTTACTGCAAGCTGATCAGTCTGAAGTATTGAAAACATATGAGGACAGATTGAGAAATGAATCTGGAGATCAGGAAGAGGTAAAATCATGAAAGGTCTTTTGTGTGATGCTAAGGGACTTGGATTTCATCCTGAGAGTGAAGAAGAAACCACTGACATGATTTATAGTCAGGCTGTAAGGTCTCTTTCTTTCTTTTTCTCCTTTTCCCCCCCTCTTTTGGCCTTCAAGGGGCTCTAACTTTGGTTAGTTGAAAGGCCAATTCAGAATTTATAGGTCAAAGTATGCACTTCCAATAAAATAAGTTCCAAAGTTAGATGAATTCTTTTCTGGATGTACTGTGTCTGTTGTCATTTGTTGTTTTGTTGCTAAATCGTGTCCAACTCTTTGCTACCCCCATGGACAGAGTAGCCTGGAAGGCTACAGTCCATGGGATTTGCCAGGTAAGAATGCTGGAATGAGTTGCTATTTCCTCCTCTAGGGGATCTTTCTGACCCAGGAATTGAACCTGTGTCCCTGCATTGGCCAGTGGATTCTGTTACCACTGAGCCACCAGGGAAGCCTATTGTTTCTATATCCTGATCTAATTCATGTTTTTCTCCATATTTAAATTATGTTTCTAGAAGTAAGGATCATAGTTTTATATTTTACAAAGATGTTAACAAACTAATGAAAGAAGACATCATGATCAATTACATATGCTAATATGTTTCAATCAGGAGAAATCTGGTAGTATTAATAAATAATCTTGAAAACCAAAGGATTGTTTTTAATTGGCACATTTATATGCCACAAATCTCAGTGGCAATGGGAATGGGAAAGAGAAGGCTGATATCTAAGAATTTGGCATATGTAAACTTCAGCCTTATGCAAAGTAGTGAATTTCAGCCGAGCTGGAGTATGCAGCGCTGGTAACTCCTTCCTTCATTCTCTATCTCCTGTAGATTATTTTTCCAGGTGTCTCTGCATCGTCATTTCTCTGATAAGACCTTGGATCTTGCAATTTGAGTCCAGTGTAGTTTATATCATCTCCATAGACCTGATTTTTTGCAGAAAGACATGAATATATATTTTTTAACCTGGAACACTCCACAGAGCACATCAGATACTAAAAACTGTTTGTGAGGATCAAAGACCTGCATCTTTATGCAACTCCTTTTGGTAAATACTACTTAAATAGTCACTTGGGTGTCTCAAACTGTATTACTAAATGGTGCTGCAGTCAACATCAAAAACTGGAAGGACAGTTTTCATTTAATCTGAAAAACTGCATATTTTGATATTATTTATACTGCTGTGCTTGACATATCTCACTGTGTTTTTCATTTTCTTGCAATTTCCAGCCTCTTAAATTGCTCCTTTTTTTTTTTTTTTTTTTATCATGGTTCTATTACATTCAGATTTCTTTCTAGTCGAGTTACTCCGAGGGAAAAATAAGACCCAGTTTTGATCTGAATTTTACTAGCATTGAGATTCAGCCATACAATTAAAAAATGTAAAGTTTGTTCCTAGTGAGGAAAAATAACTTTTTCAGACCTTTTATAGAACTGAATCTATAGCACTGCTTAAACTTGTCACTCAAATGATGTGTACAGATCAGTAGATCACAAGTACTTGCGTTTCTGTTTATGATGTAAAGCTTTATTTAATTAATGCTATTTGTCCCCAGGAAGGCCAATCGTGCATCAAAATTACCAAAATAAATATAAAGAAGATTATATTTACTTTGCCTTAAAATATATTGTTGCTACATATGAATAACATTTTGGTATATTAAGAAAGGAAACAACAATTAAATAAATCATCAATTAGATAGAGTTGGAAAGTATTCCAATCTGAAAACTATCAATGCAATTCTTTTACTTAAATTTTCAATTTATGTGTATAATTATAGAGAAGAACAGACTTCATTATACTGAATAAATAAGCAAGAATATTGAAAGAAAAAATATGCTATATTCTGTGACCCTGAGGGGTTTAGGCTTTAGTATGTAACAAATACTCTGTCTAGATTGCAGAGGTATAATTCTGGCCCTTGAATCAACGTAGTTTCAAATGATTGGTCTATACTGGGTCAGTATTTCAATCAGGAATCACCAACTCTATACATTAAAAATGTCAGTGGCCTGTAACATGGCACATTTTCAGTTTTTTCTTTTGATTTTTATTGTTTCACAGGTAAGTTAACCTCTGACTACCATCAGCTTTTAAAAAATGATACTTTACAGTTTTGATCTATTTTTATCATATAACAATTTTATTGTTGTTATGGTAAAATAATGTAGATATGTGTGTTGGGTAGTATGTATGGAATTTTGATGTTAAATAATTATAGCTTCACTCAGTTTTTTGAAGGGAAGTTTACTAAGACTGTTTGAATGTGATCCTGATACACCCCCAAGAAGTTATGAATTGAGTCATTTATATACATTTTTATTAACTTATTCCTTTGTTCATTTATTAAGTACATGTTATGTGAATACCAAAGCACTACTAAGGGAGAATGATAACAAATATGGGAGATGGAGTCAAGGCCATATACTTCTGAAAATCCGCTATTAGAGCTAATAAAAATCTTAGCTTAATTTGACAAACATATGTTTTACTACATTTCTAAAATTTCAAGAGAAAAAGGGAATTCTCCAGTGGCCTAAACATGTCCATACCAACAATAATCAGTTAAAACTTTAAAATAATAATAATAATGTTAAGAAGTTTAGAAACTCTAGTTTACTTTATGGTATTTATAAGTGTTGAGTTTAGTAAACTAGCATGGGGGTCTCACTTACAATGCTGGAGGTGAAACTGAGGCAGTTGCCCTTATTTCAAACCCTCGAAGAGGGCTAATGTGATCACAGGTCAGGGCCCTCTGGTGGCCTCAGGAGCAATCCAAGTCCCCCCTGGAAGAAATCTCTATTTTTGGCTCTCAGGAATCCCACAGATTAGATTTAACCAAATCTGAGTTCACAGCATAAAGCAAAGTAATCAACACTGAAGATATAAACCACCACAACTGAAAGACTTACAGTAATAAACAACACATATAGATTTCCATGGATTAAACTTGTATATATAAACATTATTTTCCATTATGGTTTATCATAGGATATTGAGTATAGTTCTCTGTGCTACACAGTAGGACCTTGTTATTTATCCATTCTATACATGAAAGCTTACATACACACCAGGGGGTTGCAAAGAGCGAGATACAGCTGAGTGACTGAGCACACATACACTCTAATGCCAACCTCCCACTTCATATTTTTCCCAACCCATTTCCATCTTGGCGACTGTGAGTCTATTCTCCACATCCATGATCCTATTTCTGTTTCATAGATAGATTTATTTGTGTCATATTTTAGATTTCATGTATAAGTGATATCATATGGTATTTGTCTTTCTATTTCTGACTGACTTCATTTAGTATGATAGTCTCAAGTTGCATCCATGTTGCTGCAAATGGCATCATTTTGTTCTTTTATATGGCCGAGTAGTGGTCCATTGCTATGGGGTCGCACAGAGTCGAACAGGACTGAAGTGACTTAGCAGCAGCAGCATGTGTATATATCATCTTTATCCATTCATCTATTGATGCATATTTAACGTTGCCTCAATGTCTTTGCTATTGTGAATAGTGTTGCTATGAACATTGGGCTGCATGTATTTTTTTGAATTATAGTTTTATCTAGATATATGTCTAAGACTGGGATTTCTGGATCAAATGGCAATTTTATTTTTAGTTTTCTAAGGAACCACTATACTTTTTCCCACAGTAGCTGCACCAACTTACATTATCCCCACAAAAATATAGCTGCTGCTGCTGCTGAGTCTCTTCAGTCGTGTCTGACTCTGTGCGACCCCATAGACAGCAGCCCACCAGGCTGCCCCGTCCCTGGGATTCTCCAGGCAAGAGTATTGGAGTGGGTTGCCATTTCCCTAAAATGCCTCATCTTTTAAACAGGGAAACTAATACTGCTCATCCCTCCATAAAATTGTTTTAAGGCTCAAGTTGAAAAGGACGTATTCTGCAAGAGAAAGCATGGTGGGCACAAGTTGCTAAGCTTTATTTTGATGCTTTTGCTGTCAGAGAAAATTAGTATTACTTGTAGGATCCTGTGAACAGAACATAGGTCAAATTTTATGTCACTAATAATTTTCAGTAGCTCAAATGTGTTCCCATTACTAGAGTATGATTCATTTGAATAGTAACCAATAGAAATATAAATACCCATGTAAAAGAATGCATATTTCCTCATATGAAAATATATGCATCAGCATGCATGCATACACACACATAGCGGGTTAAGGAAACATAAACTCTTGATCTTCCAACTCTACATGCAATTAAGAGATTGGAAAAGAGAAACTGATTGAGATTAAAATGTCAAGAGTTCTTCTGATGAACTAATCGGAAAATAAGGATTTAGATCTTCAGCCTAAGGAGTTAGCTCACTGGAGCCCAGCAGGTTACAATCCATGGGGTGGCAGAGTCTGACATGAATGGGCACACACACAGACAGACACAGACCTTTGAATTAGACCAAAACAACCATCTGATCTCAATGGTAGGTGATGCTAGAAAATTGCAGTTCTCTCTAAGAGGAGCAAAGCCTTTCACCACACTTAGAGAACAGTGGCCTGTCGGTTAGCATCTTACTTCTAAAAGGCAGAGTGCAAAAATATCTAAACACCCAAGCCAGGTTTCTTCCCCTAAAGTCAGCAAGTCCTATGGAAAGCATTTTTCCTTCCCTGGGGAGGAGTGAGTGAGAAGGAAGAAAGAAAAAGAGCCAGAGTGACTCTGGTGCAGTGGTTTTAGCTGAGGGGGTCTCACACTTCTAGGAGGTTCTGTCATAGTAGAGAAAAGGGAGGTGATATAGATTATGGAAGGAAAAAAATCTCAACAATATTATTGTATGACAATGTTAATTTATTTTTAGGGATGACATTACATTTTGAATTAGAATAAGACTGTACATAAAGGATAGTAGTAATGATTCAAGGACAGATAAGAGATACGAGGCACATTGTTTACACAATGTTGATGAGAGTGTGGATTGATTCCAATTTGTGCAGAAGAAAATTAGCCGTATATTTGAAACCAACAACAAAAAAAAGGTTTCCCCTTGATTTAGTAATTTCATGTAAAGGAATGTAATTTACATCTAACAAGTAAACAGTAAAGAAAGACATAATACTTGCCTGAGTGGAAGTGAGTGCATGCTCAGTCTCTAAGTCATGCCTGACTCTTTGCGACTCCCTGGACTGTATTCTGCCAGAATCCTCTGTCTGTTGGATTTTCCAGGCAAAAGTACTGGAGTGGGTTGCCGTTCCCTTCTTCAGGGGATCTTTCTGACCCAGGGATTGAACCTGAGTCTCCTGACTGTCCTACATTGGCAGATGGATAGTACTTGCAAGTTTGTGTAGTTGAGAGGAGAGAGTCTGTACATTAGACAAGATAGGAAAATATTTTCATTAAAGTTTAATTTGGGCCTTAAATAGCAATGCCATCTTTTGCTCTGAATTTCTTTTGCAACCTGAGTCATGCTTATAGAAATTTTTCTGTTTGCCTGTTTTCCCACTTGTAGGTCATTTTCCTACATGTAGCAATCGGGTTTTAAAGAACTACTCACATATCAAAAAAATCTGAAAGAAAAATTCTGTCTCAGCTTTGTCTCCTTGATGGGATTTAGCAAGAAAAAGTTATAAAATAAAATGAAAAAAAAATCACTGTAAAGGGGAAACTGTTTTAGTGTCAGGTGTACTAGAGAACTTTGGATATCAATGTTAAGTTTCATTTATGTAGTCTTCTAAACACTTATGGACGATGTTGTAATTGTGGCTTGTGTCATTCTTCAGGGCTAATTCATCTAGAATATGTTGAGAAAAAAAAATCTGGGAGCATCAATAACTGGCGAAAATCAAACTTGAACTTTGTCAGAGAATTGGCTCCTCATGCCTTAGATGTTAACCAAGGGGAAGCTGACAACTTGTTACAACCAGAACTTGTTGCAATGAAGATTTTGGCTGTGGGCCACATTAGTCCAACTGCAGGAGTGTGCAGAGTGCTGATTCAAGCCATGTTCAGATACGCATCAGTCCCTCCCCAGAAGTAAATCCTTGCTCACCTGGACTGAACCACCTGAACACACTTCATTGTTTTGTCTGTCTGGTTCATTGTCTTCTTCCTCATTCAGCACTGAGGGTCACCAGAGCATTCATCCTCATGAGAATAAATGACTTAAGAAACACAAGGTCAATATGTGGCTGCTGCTTCAAAGAATGCAATAGAATTCATGAAGATGCTATCTTGAATTAAAAAACAAAAAAGGTATTTCTGAAAGGATCTCCATATATATTTAATAACAGCACTCATATGTCAGTAAAGGAAAGGAAACAGCTTCCTAGCACAGGGGGAAACCCACTTGTTTAATGCCTGCCACTTGACCTTCTCAGTTGAAATAGGAAGTACAGCATGTGATTTTTAATCCCTCGAATATTTCTAAGAATTGTATAATTCCATAGACATGCATAATTTTAATTTTATTTAAGGCTAATAAAATATTAAACATGTCTAATTAAAAAAATATGTAAGTCCCATGGTCTAAGCATATAGCACATAAGAAATACTTGTGATATTTCCAAGGAAGCAGACTACTTTTTATAATAGCCTCATCCTCAGGCCACTATAGAAGTGTTAAAGATCGTGTTCAAGTAAAATTAACTCTAGAAGAGAACTCTTCCTCCTGAGGTCTGAATAGTTAATCTTACTTGATGATTATCATTGACCTTCTGTAGTGGCCTGGGGATAAAAGTACTGTAGGAAGTAATCTGCTTCCTTGGAAATTTCTCCTGGTAGAACTTTTTTTTTCTCCCCAATTCTCATATTACATCAAGATTTTTCTAATTTTCTTTGCTGGGAGGTAAAATTATCTTTTAGAGTAGAGGACCATAAAAACATTATAGTATCAATATGTTATCCCCACGTCTTTGTCTCTTTCTCTCATTTATTATGCTTTCTTTAATATTTTTAAATATTTTAATATTTTACTTAGGCTTTTATCAGACAGAGGAATTCATATATCCTGGCTGGTAAACAATTATGTCATTCTCATTGACATAATTAGAGGTTTCCCTGTAAATATTGTACTCTGTAGATTAATTTTACTATCTATGTGTGTGTTTCTCGAGTTTTCCACCTTATTTTAAGTGAAATCAAACGTTATTGTTCTGATTCAATCTCATTTTAAGAGTCAGGGTAGACCAGAGCTTTAGGAACATCTCAAGATGGCTAATCATACATTGCTTTCCTCATTACTTTTTTGATAAAAAAATGTATAGCAGAAACCAACACAATATCACAATATTGTACAGCAATTACCCTTCAACTAAAGTTTTTTCTTTTTTTGGTTGTGCTACACAGCTTGTGGGGATTTTAGTTCCCTGACCAGGAATCAAACCCTGGTCCCTGCAGTGAAAGCACTGAGTCCTTACTGGATCACCAGGGAATTTCCTCCTCATCAATTCTTAAGCACCTTTTAGGCTATATTCTAAGATGCTAGAACAAGGTGGCTCCACTAGTCTTTTTATGTATGTTCTACTATACCAGCATCAACTGAATGTGAGCAAATACCTAAATGATAGAACTTGATTATTGTATCAAAACTTTGGGCTTCCCTGGTGACTCAGTGGTAAAGAATCCACCTGTTAGTGCAGGAGACATATGTTCAATCCCTAGGTCAGGAAGATCCCCTTGGAGAAGAAAATGGCAACCCACTCCAGTTATTCTTGCCTGGGAAATCCCATGAACAGAGGAGCCTGGCAGGTTATAATCCATGGCATCACGAAAGAGTTGGACATGACTTAGCAACTAAACAACAATGACAATCAGAACTTTAGGTATGAGATCAATACCTGGATAAGTTGCTTGAACTCTCTAAGCCTGCATGTTCTTAGCTATAAAATGAGATTAACAACACCTATCTCATAGGATTCTAGTAATACTTATATTAGAACATATGGTGAATGAAGCCAGACAGAAGACTGTATACTGTATAATTTCTTCAAGAATGTGACATTCCTGAAAAGGCAAAACCTTAGGCACAGATCAGATGTATGGTTGCCAGTGACTGGCAGTATAGATAGGAAGTTCCTAGAAAGGAGACAAGCAAAAGTTGGCAGTGATATATTTGTTGTCTGTCTCAGTTGTCATGGTGGTTGCAGAACTGTACACATTTGTCAAAACTCATCATGGTCTTTTACTTTATGTAAATTATAGCTCAATAAACCTGATTTTTTTTCTAAATGAACATATGTAATGGATTTTGCACTTAATGCAGGATCAATAAACATTAGTTCTTTCCACACCCTCTCCCCAAAGGAGCTAAGCATAACACATCTTAAATTAATGTCCTTTATCTTGCAAAGTATAATTGGAAACCAAAGCAAGCATTTGCATTCCTAGCACATTTCTAAGGCCTTTGCATTTCCATAAAAAAGCAATATAGACTTGTGATCTGATTTTAGGAATTTGAACTTACCAAGGTCCCTTGAAAATCACTACAAAGCCTAGCTATAAGATGTACTGAAATCCATATACAAATAACTCATAGAGTGATTCATACAGATACAATCCCCATTTTTTATTGCTTGTTCTTTAAATAGTCATCTGCCAGTGCACCAAAAAAAAAAAAAGTCAAATGAAAATTGAACATCAGTAACTCAGTGACTAAAAAGTATCAAGTATTTATATTTATTCATTAAACACACCCACTGTGGGTCATATTCTGTGCCAGGAATGAGAGTTCCAAGGATGATTAAATAGAATTTCTCTCTTCAAGAAGTTCATACTTTATAATGATCAAGAGACAAGTGTGATGAAATTGACACTCTTACCTGAGCCCTGAATAGATTCTAGGCAAGCAAATGTTCTTCAAGAATTGCATTCTATAACCAGTCTTTGCATAATAGTAAGTGGAGCCTTGGGGCTTTGCTTTTATTACCATGTTTGTTAAAGAGCAACATATTTGGACTTCTGATAGGGAAAAATGAGAGAAAGCAATTTCAAAGCATGCTTCCTTATTAGAGAAATAAATTGAATAAAGAGATAGGAGGTTTGGGGAAATTGTGTTATAGTCAAATAGTTTTAAGGAAAATAAATTTGTACCCTAATACCAGCTCACATTTTTTACAAGAAAATTTAAAATATGTTTATAAAATACTGAACATAGTTTTAAAATTTAGAGAATAATATGAAGCAAAATATGACATTGTTTATCATGATTGCAAATAATGATACATGCTCTCTAAGTTCATTGAGATGTTCACCAATAGCCTGTTAATGAATTAGCAATAGTAATAACCAAGTAATATCAGTAACAGACTTCTCAGGTGGCTCAGTGGTAAAGAAGCCACCTGCCAATGCAGGAGACACAGATTCATTCCCTGGGCTGGGAAGATCCCCTGGAAAAAGAAATGACAAACCACTCCAGTATTCTTGGCTGGGAAATCCCATGGATAGAGGAGCTTGGTGGGCTACAGTCCATAGGGTCACAGAGAGTCAGAGACAACTGAACGACTATGCACACATGCAATACACACAAATGACATCAGTAATAGAAGAGAATTTTTAAATAAATTTTTAATTTTTTGTTTTCTTTTTGTTTTAATTTTTTTTTTTTTTATTCTTTTTAGCTAAGCTAAAAATATGACCCTTCAATTGCCAATATACATACTTATCTTTACTCAGAAATGTGAGAGAAACAAATATAAAATTAGCATAATTCCTATGGAAAGTGGTTATTTACATTTAAAAAATGATTTATGATAGATTGTAGCAAAAAAAAAAAAAATATAGCAGAAGCCCTACAGAGGTTAGCTTATTTTCCTGAAGCATGAAATGCAACTACTTCTTTGATGTAATGCTAACCTATCTCTTAAATTTATCTCCTATTAATTATGGGTCCAGATCCTGTTTCAAACTCTTCATATTACATAATTTAATTCTATCTGCATTCTTTCATAATAGTTACTGCTATTATTTCCATTTCAGGGATGAGAAATCTGAAGCTTAGATAGGTCAAGTGACTTAACTAAAGTGACACAACCAGTAAGTAGGAGAGGTGGAATTTGAATTCAGTCAATCTGGGTCCTGATCCTTACCCTTGCTTACGTAAGATACAATAATAAGTTAATAGCATGAATAGAGACATGACTAGTGGACAGACACTATATATGCAGCATCATGTTTAGTCTTCAGAGTAACTTTATAATCTATGTATTATTATAGTCCCAATTTTATACATGCAGCACCTAAAATCTACAACATGTCCAAAGAAAGATTAGTAGTAAGTGGCATATACCAGAGTATATGCCTCTAGGATCTAAGCATAGAAGCTATTGCTCAAGAAATCTTCCTTCTTCATACCAGTCTCCATATAATGTTGCTTGAGCTGAGCTTACACTGGGTGGGTTTCAGGTAGAATAAAAGTTCTAGCAGGCAGAAAAGGCTTGATAAGTCTTTATTCTCTAAATATTATTAATATGAACTCTTAGAACTCATTCCCTCTAAGTATTGGGTTGACCAAAGAGTTAGTTCATGGTTTCTGTAAGCTATTAGCCAAACCAATATATAGCATGTTTTATTAGAAAGATGAAGACAGAAGATATTCATATTTCCAACAATTAGAATCCCAGCATGCTTTGTTTAACCTTTTGAATTACAATCAATAAGCATACCATCAGTTCAATACAATTCATAAATATTGGGGACCTCCAGTCTATCAGGCACTGTTCTAGGCTCTGGCAACAAAAATGAAAAAAGGCACCCTAGATCTCAAGGAACTACCACTTTGGATAAAAAACAGAGGCAGCTATGCAAATAAATGCACATTGTTAGTAATAAATGCACAAAGACATATGTAAATTATCCAAAGGAAATAAAATTCCCTGTGATTGGATGCATGATACAGGAAAGAATGGGCATTAGAGGAGAAGGGATGAGGAATGTTTTCCCAGAGGGGTTGACAGATGAGATGAGTTTTAACGATATGAAGGCAAACACACTGACTTTAGATATGGCTGTAAATATAGATAAAGAGTTAAAGTTTCAGAGCAAAAATTAGCTGTAGCTATATCTTAGTTGTCACAGAGTTCATCTAATGGAGTGAATGTCTAGATAGCAGTTAGAGCTTGGAAAGTCCTCTGTGATCTGATGCCTGACTTACTTCTCCTTATTTGGCAACTCTTCCTGTTGCACCCTGGGTAAACAATCACACCATGCAGGTCACATTTTGAGCACACCACTCCTTCTGCTTGAATGATCTTTGCTGCTTATGTGGAGGAAGGAAAAAAACCCACTCTCAACTTAAAGTTGGAGAACTTCAAGTATCTTGTCAAAGAAAATTTCCTTGACTTTCATCCCTCCAATAATTGATCATTCTTTCCCTTGTGATGGCTCTGTTTCTAGTACACACTTTCATTACAGCAATCATTACCCAATCTTATGTAACTTTCTTAAATTGAATGCCTGTCTTCCTTAATTCCTTGGGAACTGGCACTGGATCTGAATTAGCACTGCCAGTGGTGTGATGGAGTTGGCATACATAATCTTGGGAGAACTGATTATTATATATACAAGAATTCTATGAGCTATTTTTTAAATCTTTTTCAGCTTGAAATCATCTATGGTGGGAGTATTTATATCTCAGAAACTGGCAAACACTACAAAACACAACCTTTTTTTTTTCACTAGAGCTTCAGTTTACTAGCAATCAATAACTATTTCATGGGTCTTACCTGTGATGATAAAAAGGAAAATGTTCAATAATGTTTGTTGGGTAAATAAAATACTTTATATTAGAGCAAGTTTTAAAGTGATACATTCAAGTTTCAATGATTTATATTAAGCAAAGTTAGTGCAAAAATATAAGACTGATGAGTAGTTGAGAGGCATATGTGTAGAGAAATCTCTCTGGGCACAGTGAGTCTGAAAAAGAAATTTAAGTCATCAGGGAGGAGACAGAGTGATAATTATAGAAGACATTGTAGTAGCCAAAAAGACTCTTTAAAGATCAGATTTCACATAACTTCTAAAAAGCTAGGTGTAATATCTTCTACCATCAAAATTTTGTGAAAGCAAAATATTACACATATATATATAAATATAATATTTTATAAATTGTAGTATATAACTGTACTGTATTATTGGATTAAAAACAATTAATACAGGTCATAAAATATGTTAAGATGTTCTTTGTTTCAGAAGCAAAAGGAACACACTCTCTGGGAATTGGGTAAATTGTATTATTTCTGATGACCATATTCTCATCTACTTTTTGAAATACTTCATAATGTTAAAAATCAACAAGCCATGTTTAAGCTCTATAATTCTATGCCATAGGCAGCACTGTGCTAGAAATGGCTGCACTCATCCTGTTCTAGCTTTCCCTAGGACTTCTCATGGGTTTGCATCATACATATCATGGCTATTAGAAACAGACATCTCTAATGAGCTTCCTGTCTTAGCTGTTCGGGCTGCTATAATTAAAATAACATAGACCAGGTGGCTTACACAGCACTTATTTCATAGCTCTGATGCCTGGGAAGTCATGATCAAGGTGCCAGTAGACTGTGTGTCTGGTGAAATCCCCTTTTCCTGGTGCAAAGACAACTGTCTTCTCACTGTGTGTTCACATGGCAGATAGAGTGAGAGAGCTTCCTGGGGTTTCTTTATAAGGGTGCTTGCTAATTCCTTTCCAAGCTCCACCCTCACTTCCTAAACATCTCCCCAAAGCCCAACCTCCAAATACTATCACAGATTTCTACACCAGAATTTAGGAAGGGGAGGTGGTGGTGAAGAGACAAATACTCAGTCTGTAGCATTCTACCTTTCTTGGTGGCTCAGTGGTGAAGAATCCTCCTGGCAATGTAAGGGACATGGGTTCAATTCCTGGTCCAGGAAGATCCTGCATGCCGTGGAGCAACTAAGTAGTTGTGCCACAACCACTGAGTCTGGGCTCTAGAGCCCAGGAGCTGCAACTATTGAGCCCATGTACCACAACTACTAACAAATCAGAGAAAACTAATCAAACTGATCACATGGAACACAGCCTTGTCCAATTCAATGAAACTATGGGCCATGCTGTGTAGAGTCACCCAAGATGGATGCTCATAGGGGAAAGTTCTGACAAAACGTGGTCCACTGGAGAAGGGAATGGTAAACCACTTCAGTTTTCTTGCCTTGAGAACCTCATGAACAGTATGAAAAGGCAAAAAGATATGACACTGAAAGATGAATTCCCCAGGTCGGTAGGTGCCCAATGTGCTACTTGAAAAGAGTAGAGAAATAACTCCAGAAAGAATGAAGGGATGGAGCCAAAGCAAAAATAATGCCCAGCTGTGGATGTAACTGGTGATGGAAGTAAAGTCTGATGCTGTAAAGAACAATATTGCATAGGAACCTGGAATGTTAGGTCCATGAATCAAGGTAAATTGGAAGTGGTCAAACAGGAGATGGCAAGAGTGAACATCGACATTTTAGGAATCAATGAAATAAAATGGACTGGAATGGGCTAATTTTATTCAGATGACCATTATGCCTACTACTGTGGGTAAGAAGCCCTTAGAAGAAATGGAGTGGCCCAAACAGTCAACAAAAGAATCCGAAATGCAGTACTAGGGTGCAATCTCAAAAACGAAAGAATGATCTCTGTTTGTTTCCAAGGCAAATCATTCAATATCACAATAATCCAAGTCTATGCCCCAACCAGTAACAATGAAGAAGCTGAAGTTGAAAGGTTCAATGAAGACCTGCAAAGACCTTCTAGAACTAACAACCAAAGATGTCCTTTTCATCATAGGGGACTGGATGCAAAAGGAGGAAGTCAAGAGATACCTGGAGTAACAGGCAAGTTTGGCTTTTGAGTACAAAATGAAGCGGGGCAAAGGCTAATAGAGTTTTGCCAAGAAAACTCACTGGTCATAGCAAACACCTTCTTCCAACAACACAAGAGATGACTCTACATGTGGACATCAGCAGATGATCAATACCGAAATCAGATTGATTATATTCTTTGCAGTCAAAGATGGAGAAGCTCTGTACAGTCAGCAAAAACAAGACCGGGAGCTGACTGTGGCTCAGATCATGAACTCCTTAATGCAAAATTCAGACTTAAATTGAAGAAAAGAGGGGAAACCACTAGACCATTCAGGTATGACCTAAATCAAATCACTTATGATTCTACAGTGAAAGTAACAAATATATTCAAGGGATTAGATCTAATAGAGTGCCTGAAGAACTATGGATGGAGGTTCCTGACATTATATAGGAGGCAGTGATCAAGACCATCCCCAAGAAAAAGAATTTCAAAAAGTCAAAATGGTTGTCTGAGGAGGCCTTACAAATAGCTGAGAATAGAGAAGCAAAAGGGAAAGAAGAAAAGGAAAGATAAATGCATTTGAATGCAGAGTTCCAAAGAATAGCAAGGAGAGATAAGAAACCCTTCCTCAGTGATCAGTGCAAAGAAATAGAGGAAAACAATAGAATGGGAAAGACTAGAGATCTCTTCAAGAAAATCAGAGATACCAAGGGAATATTTCAAGCAAAGATGGGCACACTTAAGGACAGAAATAGTATGGACCTAGCAGAAACAGTAGATATTAAGAGGTGGCAAGAATACATGGAAGATTATACAAAAAACATCTTCATGGCCCAGATAACCATGATAGTGTGATCACTCACCTAGAGCCAGACATTCTGGAATGCAAAGTCAAGTGGGCCTTAGGAAGTATCACTACAAACAAAGCTAGTGGAGGTGATGGAATTCCAGTTTAGCTATTTCAAATCCTAAAAGATGGTGCTGTGAAAGTGCTGCACTCAATATGCCAGCAAATTTGGAAAAACTCAGCAGTGGCCACAGGAATGGAAAGGACAGTTTTCATCCTAATCCCAAAGAAAGGCAATGCAAAGAATGTTCAGACTACCGCACAACTGCACTCATCTCATATGCTAGCAAAGAAATGCTCAAAATTCTCCAAGCCAGGCTTCAACAGTATGTGAACTGAGAACTTCCAGATGTTCAAGCTGGATTTAGAAACGGCAGAGGAACCAGAGATCAAATTGCCAACATCTGTTGGATCATCAAAAAAGCAAGAGAATTCCAGAAAACCATCTACTTCTGCTTTATTTACTATGCCAAAACCTTTGACTATGTGCATCACAACAGACTGTGGAAAATTCTTCAAGAGATAGGAATACCAGACCACCTTACCTGTCTCCTGAGAAATATGTATGCAGGTCATGAAGCAACAGACATGAAACAACAGACTGGTTCTGAATTGGGAAAGAAGTAGGTCAAAGCTGTATATTGTCACCCTGTTTACTTAACTTACATGCAGAGTACATCATGCGAAATGCCAGGCTGGATGAAGCACAAACTGGAATCAAGATTGTTTGGAGAAATATCAATAACCTCAGATATGCAGATGACACCACTCTAATTGCAGAAAGTAAAGAGGAACTAAAAAGCCTTTTGATGAAAGTGATTGAGGAGGGTGAAAAAGTTGCTCAAAACTCAACATTCAGAAAAAGAAGATCATGGCATCTGGTCCCATCACTTCATGACAAATAGATGGAGCAACAGTGGAAACAGTGATAGACATTGTTTTCTTGGGCTCCAAAATCACTGCATAGATGGTGACTTCAGTCATGATATTAAAAGGCACTTGGTCCTTGGAAGAAAAGCTATGACCAACCTAGACAGCATATTAAAAAGGAGAGATAATTTTGCCAACAAAGGTCCACCTAGTCAAGGCTATGATTTTCCACTAGTCATGTATGAATGTGAGAGTTGGACTATAAAGAAGGATGAGTGCCGTAGAATTGATGCTTTTGAACTGTTGTGCTGCAGAAGACTCTTGAGAGTCCCTTGGACTGCAAGGAGATCAAACCAGTCAATCCTGAAGGAAATCAACCCTGAATATTTATTGGAAGGACTGATGCTGAAGCTCAAATTCTTTGGCCACCTGATGCAAAGTACTGACTCATTGGAAAAGACCCTGATGCTGGGAAAGACTGAAGGCAGGAAGAGAAGGGGATGACAAGGATGCGATGGTTTTATAGCATCACTGACTTGATGGACATGAGTTTGTGTAAGCTCCGGGAGTTGGTGATTAACAGGGAAGCCTGGCGTGCTGCAGTCCATGGGGTCACAAAGAGTCTGACATGACTGAGCGACTGAACTGAACTGACCGTTGTAGTCCTGGTTTCTAAAAGTTCATATTCTTCTCACATGCAAAATATATCATTCCAACTTAACAGACCCAAAGTCTTTTCCTATTCTACCTCAACTTTGAAGTGTAATCTTGGGACTTCCCTGGCAGTCCAGTGGTTAAGAGTCCAAACTTCCAATGCAGGGCTTTCAGGCTTGATCCCTCCTTGGCTGGGGAACTAACATCCCACATGTCCTGCTGCACAGACAAAAGATTTAAAAAAAAAGTTTAAGCTCAGAGTTTCGTCCAAGGACTTCTCTGATGGCTCAGTGGTAAAGAATCCACCTTCCAGTGCAGAAGACACTGGGTTCGATATCTGGTCCAGAAAGATCCCACATGCCCTGGAATAACTAAGCCCATGCACCACAACTGTTGAGCCTGTGCTTTGGAGCCCAGGAACCACAACTCACATCACAACTGCTGAAGCCTGTGCACCCTAGAGCCCATGCTCTGCCACAAGAGAAGCCACTACAATGAGAAACCTGTGCACCACACCTGGAGAGTAGCCCCTTCTCACTGCAACTAGAGAAGTCTGCACAGTGGTGAAGACCAAACACAGTCAAAACTTAATTAATTAAAAAACCATATTAAAAGTCTCATGTAAACATCATTTAAATCAGATATGGATGAAACTCAATGTATAATTCATCCCAAGGCTAATTCATCTCTAACTGTGAATTTCTAAAACCACATGAGTTATGTGGTTCTAAAATATAATTTATATATTATAAAGTATAATAGTGGGAGATGCATAGCATACACACTTCCATTCCAAAAGAGAAAAGAAACAACAAAAGGGGCAAAGGGCTCTAAATTGAAAACCTAAGAGGGCAAACAAAATTTAACCCTAATGCTTCAGAGTAACTCTTTTGACCTGATGGCCTGAGCACCAAAAAACTGATGCTTTCAAATTGTGGTGCTGGAGAAGACTCTTGAGAATCCTTTTCAACTGCAAAGAGATCAAACCAGTCAATCCTCAAGGAAATCAACCCTGAATATTCATTGGAAGGACTGATGCTGAAACTCAAGCTCCAATACTTTGACCACCAATTTGAAGAGCTGACTCATTGGAAAATATCCTGATGCTGGATATCGATGCCTGATACTGACAGCAGGAGGAGAATGGGGTGACTGAGCATGAGATGGTTGGATGACATCATTGACTCAATGGACATGAATTTGAGGAAACTCTGGGAGATGGTGAAGGACAGGGAAGCCTGGAGTGCTGCAGTCCATGGAGGTGCAAATAGCTGGACACAACTTGGTGACTAAACAGTAAGGTTTAAGTCCTAATCTCAAATCTACTGTCAGTAATAAATATAAGGCCAAAAGCAGTAAATATTTAAATGACAACTTTACATCTCTTGAATGCAGTATAATATCCTGGCTATATGGCTGTTATTGTTGTTTACTTGCTAAGTCACGTCCAACTCTTGCAACTCTGTGGACTATATGTAACCTGTCAGGCTCTTCTGGGGTTTTCCAGGCAAGAACACCAGAATGGGTTGCCGTTTCCTTCTCCAGGGGATCTTCCCAATACAGGAATTGAACCTGCATTTCCCACTTTGGCAGGCAGATTCTTTACTGCTGAGCCAGCAAGGAAGTCCAGGTTATATAGTGAGGACCTCATTAAACAAAAATGCTTTATCTTGTTTCAACATGTTTTGTAGTAACGTCTGTCAAGTGACATACACACAAAGAGCTCCCTGCCCTTTAAGTAGACTCAGGCACACCCACATATTGGTAACAGTTTCTGCCTAAATTTTTTTTAAGTTTATTTCTATTTGGCTGCATTGGGTCTTAGTTAAGATGTGTGGAATCTAGTTCCCTGACCAGGTATTGAACCCAGGCTTCCTGCACTGGTAGCACAGAATTTTGGCCCCTGAACTACCAGGAAAGTCCCCTGCCTAAAAAATATAGAGTAATGGTAAACCTTGGACTTTAGGGTTAATATCTGAATATCTGAATTTGAATTTTTTTCTTTTATTATTCATATTTTTTGGGTTTTTATTAGGAATAATAGTGTTTATCCTGAGTATGTTTGAGAGTAAGACTATTTAAGTAAATACATTACTTATAAAGATGATAAATTCAATAATATATTATTCATATCATCATAATATTTAATATTTAGGAACTATGTTTGCAACTGTGGACTGTCTTATCCTTGGGTTCAGCAGATTGCAGTGGATTTTCTAAATGCAAAACATTAAAGTGTATTATATATTTAAAAACTTCAACTTATTAAAATCTAAATGTCACTAATCATGAATGGAAACTCCACATTGATATAATATAATTGAATCAGATAAATCATTTTCAAAACTATCCAGTACATGACCTTAGTTGCAGTGGATAAATCTATAACAACCCCAAGTTTTGGTGTCTTAATGCAGTAAAGATTTATTTCCTATTCATGTTATAGTGAATTTATGTTGAGTAGAGAGGGAGGTTGTTTCTGCTCCACACAGTTATTCAGGGTTCCAGGCTTATTTTGTTTATGACTTTGTTAAGCTTTAGAGTCTTGGAATGTTCCTCTGAATCTGCGTTAATCAAATTGGGAGGCGAAAAAAGAAATCTTGAAAGATGGCATGGGAGAACACATTAGCCCAAGTCTGGAGGAGGTATATTACACTTGCATGAAAATTCCATTTCTCTAAACAAGATCACATGCCAGCATTTAATCCCAAAGGAAAGTGGAACAAACAGCTCACCTGCAGGTGACGGATAAAATGAAATATGAGTCTTGTCATTTTCTGCCTCATTGTTCTAGCATATTAAAACCAATTATGACTTTAATTGAATAAAAGACAATGCACAATTTAATAGCATCACACTCAAGGTATTTATAAAAATAATGTATAATCTATTCTCCCCTTTCTTAAACATGTTACTGTAAAAATTAGCAACACCTTGCTTAATTCAGTGGCAGACAACAGCTGTCTTGGATTCCATGCATATGCCTGGCCTCTATCTCCAGTCCAGTGGAATTGATACTTCAGGGCTTGGGACACACAGTATTGCAGAATCCAGATTTCCTGTTGTAACCAGGATGATGGTCTTCTAATTAGTATAAACCTCTGTGGAATTTCTAGACAAGACTTGGCCTTCTTTCCTGAGTGTGCAAATGACACCTAAATATTCATGTAAGTCCAGGAACAAGATTAAGCTAAGTACTCACAAGAAAAGTCATTTAGAAAACCAGACTCTTATGAAGATCACTCTCTATGTACAGATACAAACATGGACATATGATGTTCCATGATCCATGACTTTGAGTTAAAGAAAGAGCCTTTCCCTGGAAGCTGTCCAAGGTTCTAAACAGCTTCTAATTAGTTATATTACGTCTAAGGTACCAGAGGGCTCTTTTTTTTTATTTATTTATTTTTTAAGAATCTATTGCTTTCATATTTTAAAAAATTTAAATTCATAACTGAATCCTTATAAACTTATTGCTAAGTTTGACACTTTTCAATCTGATATCAGTTCACTCTCTATATCACATCATAAGCCTAACTTGACCTTACCTTTCATTTGATTCCACGGCCTGTTTGTGGTATGCCATGGCCTGTGACAACTCCACCATTATCGTATTCTGACACTAAGGATGCCCAGAGTTGCACTAAATCATCTGATAGAACTTTGAGAATCTTCCTGTACTGTTATCTCATCAGGAGCCACTCACATCATAGTTATCAAGAATTCCCAAACTGTTTTTTCATGAGGATAATGTGAAAAAGAGGAAAGAAGGAAGGATAGAAGAAGGAAGAGGGGGAAGAAAGACCATCCTTGCCTAACTCACATATATAATGCGTATATGACTCATACAAATCTGATGATACTATTGTGATAATGTAGAGTGTTTTTTTCATTTAACTCCATTAATAATTACTATGGCTTTGCTTTGAGAAAACAGGCAAGTGATGAATTGTACTTTATTTTTCCCCCCTCTGAAACTTTTTATATGTGAACTGTATGTTCTTTGGAAAATTAAAAAAAAAAAACAAAAAAACTAGTTAGTCAAAATTAGCACTAACTTGTGTGGATCACAATAAACTGTGGAAAATTCTGAAAGAGATGGGAATACAAGACCACCTAACCTGCCTCTTGAGAAACCTATATGCAGGTCAGGAAGCAACAGTTAGAACTGGACATGGAACAACAGACTGGTTCCAAATAGGAAAAGGAGTATGTCAAGGCTGTATATTGTCACCCTACTTATTTAACTTCTATGCAGAATACATCATGAGAAACGCTGGGCTGGAAGAAGCACAAGCTGGAATCAAGATTGCCGGGAGAAATATCAATAACCTCAGATATTCAGATGACACCACCCTTATGGCAGAAAGTGAAGAGGAACTAAAAAGCCTCTGTGAAGGTGAAAGAGGAGAGTGAAAAGGTTGGCTTAAAGCTCCACATTCAGAAAATGAAGATCATGGCATCTGGTTCCATCACTTCATGGGAGGTAGATGGGGAAGCAGTGGAAACAGTGTCAGACTTTATTTCAGGGGGCTCCAAAATCACTGCAGATGGTGACTGCAGCCATGAAATTAAAAGATGCTTACTCCTTGGAAGGAAAGTTATGACCAACCTAGATAGAATACTGAAAAGCAGAGACATTACTTTGCCAACAAAGGTCCGTCTAGTCAAGGTTATGGTTTTTCCAGTGGTCATGTATGGATGTGAGAGTTGGACTGTGAAGAAAGCTGAGCACCGAAGAATTGATGCTTTTGAACTGTGGTGTTGGGGAAGACTCTTGAGAGTCCCTTGGACTGCAAGGAGATCCAACCAGTCCATTCTAAAGGAGATCAGCCCTGGGATTTCTTTGGAAGGAATGATGCTGAAGCTGAAACTCCAGTACTTTGGCCACCTCATGCGAAGAGTTGACTCATTGGAAAAGACTCTGATGCTGGGAGTGATTGGGGGCAGGAGGAGAAGGGGACGACAGAGGATGAGATGGCTGGATGGCATAACCGACTCGATGGATGTAAGTTTGAGTGAACTCCGGGAGTTGGTGATGGACAGGGAGGCCTGGCGTGCTGCGATTCAAGGGGTTGCAAAGAGTCGGACACGACTGAGCAACTGAACTGAACTGAACTGAAGTACCAATCTAATTTCAGAAGTCTGAACCATTTTTTAATGCCTTAGGGCAGTGGTCCCCAACCTTTTTGGCACCAGGTTCCATAGAGTGGGGGTGGTTTGGGGATGATTTAAATGCATTACATTTATTGTCCCCTTTATTTCTATTATTTTACATCAGCTCCACCTCTGATCATCAGATCATCAGGGACCCTGGAGGTTGGGGACCCCAGCCTTAGGGTACAGGAGAGAATTTGGATTTAAAAATATACTAAAAGATACTGTGTTTATACTTAAAACAAAATTTAGCCAGTTATAATTACCATTAAATTTTCAGTATTCAACTACTGTTACCTTAACAGATCATTACATTACAAATATATTTATTTAGATTCTACATTCCTCAAGAAAGATGCTTTCAAACGGCATTATTGAAATTTTTGTTAAATTGTATTTACATAGGATGTCTCAAATGTTTGCCGAACTGCTTGGTTAAGTTACTGACATAAGAGTTTAAATTAGTAGACTACCTAATTAAATTATTTTAATAAACTTTTATTTTGATGTTATTGTGAATGAAAATTTTGCATATGTTTATAATGGATATTAGACTTTCTAAGTCAAGAATATTTCAGTTCTTAGATTCTCACAATGTGCTATATATTAGTATTTAAAATATAGCTGAAAAAATGAAAAAAACATGAGTAAATAAGAAATAACATTTTACAGAGAGGGCATCATAATGCCAAAAGCCTTCCATTTAACCAGTGAAACCTCTCTACACATACAGTTTAGAGGCAAAACATTCTGTTTTTTCTAAATCTCCTTGTCACCTCACTGTTTATCCATTTGCCACATAGACCATCAGAAAAGCTCAACAGAGGCAGGTTGTTTTTAGCTGCGAATTTCCAAGTACTTGAACATTTCCAACTGAATTCAAAATGCTGTTAAAAGTGTCAGTAAGTGATTATCCATAGATTGTGGGACTCATGATTTAATATTTATTTATGCATTTATTCATTATTTTTGTGCAAAGGAACATGGATACAACCCACTCTTTGTGACACATAGTGCAGGCATATGAAGATTCATCGATAGCAATTTCAGAGCAGATGATACAGAAGCTCATATTGTTTTTCCATAGAGAGATGTGCTGGACCCAGCAGAGCTTGACATGCTAGGAAAAGCACCTGGGTAGAGAGAACCCCATCACTGTGATAGTCAACATATCTAGAAACAGGGAAGTAGGCATAGCTCAGTAAATATATAATAATGAGAGAATTCTGATAGAGAAATTAATCTTGTTTATAAAGGGTTAGATCTCAAGGGCTCAGCCTCTGACATCTGATTGATCATCCATTGACTTATCTCAGATTGACAGAGCCAGCTGATCCAAGAAATCCACTGAAATCTACTAGAAACCTACTGAAATTGAGACAAGAATAAGTGTCCAGGGAGAGCCAGCCACATTTACTCTCCTTACCTGCCTCTTCCATAATCCCATGCCACTTTCTTAATAAGAATATTTATGTGTTATATATATTGTATATTGTTTTTACAAGGCACATTTAATTTCCTTAGGCTTCCCTGATAGCTCAGTTTGTGAAGAATCCGCCTGCAATGCTGGAGACCCCGGTTCAATTCATGGGTCGGGAAGATTCACTGGAGAAGGGATAGGCTACCCACTCCAGTATTCTTGGGCTTCCCTTTTGGCTCAGCTGGTCAAGAAATTGCCTGCAATGTGGGAGACCTGGGTTCGATCCCTGGGTTGGGAAGATTCCATGGAGAAGGGAAAGGCTACCCACTCCAGTATTCTGGCCTGGAGAATTCTATGGACTGTATAGTCCATGGGGTTGCAAAGAGTCAGACAGAACTAAGCCATTTTCACTTTCACTTTAATTTCCTATGATACTTTTTATTTTTAAATCCCCTTCACAGATGCATCATTGTATTTTATTTTTAGAGTATTCCACTAAACGTAGTCCAAAATAGATATTACCCTGGTGTAACTGAGGAAACAAAATAAAGTGACCCCAAATCATTCAGTTTTTCAAAGTCAACTCATGAAGCTGAGCTTCTGTGTCCTGCAGAACAGTGTGTATAGGTTTGTGCTGGAGAGGGAAATGGCAACCCACTCCAGTATGCTTGCCTGAAAAAATCCTATGGACAGAGGAGCCTGGCAGGCTACAGTCCATAAGGTCGCAGAGTCAGATACGTCTGAAGTGACTTAGCATGCACGCATGCATATGTGTATGTGCATGTGTTCTACACTTTCCATGGAGTTTTAATACTAATTATGAGCATTACTAGTATTCTCTTTTTGTTTTGTAGATGAGAGATGAAGGTCAAAATGTATATCTGTGTGTATATAGTTATATACACTTACCTTTGGTTTATATTTATATTTTCATTTGATTCTTGCAAAAAAAAAGTTGATCAGAGTGAATAGTCCATAGAATTAAAATATTGGGTTGATAGAATATGAAGGCATTCATTTGAGTGGGGGAGAAAAATAATGTTGTGAAGGAACATGGAAATCAAATGGTCAATTGAGTGTAGTTGCTATCAAGACCAGATTAACATCTCTTTTCATTTTATTGTCATATTTCCAGAGTCTTCAGCACCATGGTAAACAGATTATGCAAAAGTAAGTTTAATTAAGTGGGTAGTGACTATAGTAGCATTTTATGTTAACTGCATCTGTAAAGTAAATGAGAGTAATTTCAGTCATTTCAAATAAACTTGTTTCAGTGATTTCACACAACGCACTCCACACAGTGGAGTGGGAAGAGCACAGAGTGGGAATCAGTGAACCTCGGTTTGAAAATACCGCTCAGCTTTCTAGTCTGAGGAAGGAATGTAGTTCTCCTCTTTCATTTCTACCAGTCAGTGTCTTTATAATGATTGAATGAGACAACACTGATAAGCTATGTTAATCCAAAAAGATAAATTATTTCTATTACAAGGAAAATTAAAGTACAGATTGGAAACAAAAAGGATCCATGAGCAAAATCATTAGAATTAAAAGCAAGTTTAGTAAGGATTTAAAGAAATTTAATGTTATAACATAAAGGCTATATTAAAGCATCTGAAAGTAAACAAGATTTGAAAAGTCCCCTAATTCAGTTATTGAAAGTATAAAATTGCATCTAAGAAAAAAATGTAATAACAGAGTTAATTTAAAAAGGGAAGGTGTTTAAGAGAACTCATTTATAAAACAATTATAAAGCACACCAAAATGACAACCAAAACAAACATTTCAGAACTAAAATCCACCCACCAAAAATTCATCGTTAAAATACAAAGGCAATGATTTTTGTTCTTTCATTAATTCAACAAATATAGATTGAGAACAGGTATAATGAGTCAGTTGAAATAATTTGCCTGCTGTTATGAAACTTAATTTTATGGAGAGAGGAAACAGTTATTAAATAGCTAAACATGTAAGCATTAAATATGCATGTTTGGTATTTCTTCTTAACTTAACATACTCCTCAAGCCCCTTGTTACTCTAGTCCCTGCTGTAGTGACCAGCTGTGGGAAGACTTCTATAAGTTACTTTCAAGTGCTGACTGACAGAACCTTGCCCTTGTATCGCGTCAGAGGAAGGGAGATGATGCTTGTGGGAACGCCCGTGACCAGCGGTGATCTGGAGCTGATGTGGAAATTCTGAGATGTATTAGACCACGGTTCTCAGAAGACCCACTGGGATCAGAGGTTCCTATAGTGACAGCCAACCTGGTAATGTAGTACTAGTTAAGCTTGCTTTCCTATCCTCGCCGACTCCCTCTTCTATCTTCTAAGTTCTAACTCACTTTACAGAAAAGAATCATCGGGGATTAAAGAGCTTAAGTATCAGTAATATACTCAAGGTTACCCTGGAACACCATCACCCGCCTTAACTATCTTCAGAAATGTAAGCCAGTTTTAAAAAATTTTCTTCTGTCACCTCTTCTTAAAGCTGCCCTCCCATCTCCCTCCCCTCCAGTCACTTCGAGAGACTCCTGACTCTTCATGTGATGATTTCAGCAGTGTTTACTTTTTATAACCTGCTCAAGCATAGTCAGATGGAACAATATTATTCTAGAGGGTACAACTTTGATCCAAAGGAGCTAATATCTAATGGTAGAATTCTAAGCATCTTCAATCCTGAAACTTGTCAGATCTTTCTTTCCCCAAATCCATAATCACAGTATGTAAGTGGCCAATCAGGTAATTCCACAAAGGAACTCCCTAGTAATAAAACCTCCTTGGTCATAAAAAAAATTAAGAATAATAGTCACTCCCATCTTGGACTGGTTTCAAGTACATCAGTAGAACAACTTATAGAACTGTCATACTGTAGGGAAAATTGCAGAAAGCAGTGTTTCCAGTCATTTGCTAACTGAGCCAGAAATTATAACGGCATGCCAAATTAGACTGAGCTGTAAAAGGAAGATATTCACATTATTCTTCTCTGCCTTTACAATGTGCATAAAAAGCTGGAAAAGCCTGTAATTTTTTGAAGGGAGGGGATACTTACTAAATTTTTTCAAGTTTTTTCCACCCTGGATGTTGCGTTTTGACTTCATTTGTTTTGTAGCTGGTGATCCTCTAGGTCAGGGGTCCCCAACATTTTTTGGCACCAGGGACCAGTTTCATGGAAGACAATTTTTCCACATACGGGCAGGGGGCTGCTTTCTGGATGTTTTCAGCACACTACATTTTTTGTTCACTTTATATCATTATTAATCAGCTCCACCTCATCTCATTAGGCATTAGATCCTGGAGGTTGGGGACCCCTACTCTAGGTAAAGTGGGGTTCATCTCCTGCCTGGTCACTGAATGACTGAATAAAGTACACAACTGAACTTTATACCCACACCTCATTTCTCCCCATGTCGTCATGTTTTTGAGAGCTGTGGCTTTTATGTTGTTTAATCACCAAGTCGTGTCTGACTCTTTTGAGACCCATGGACTGTAGCCCGCCAGGTTCCTCTGTTCATGGGATTTCCCAGGCAAGAACACTGGAAAGGGTTACCATTTCCTTCTCCAAGGGATATTCCCAATCCAGGGATCAAACTCATGTCTCCTGCATTGGCAGGCAGATTCTTTACCACTGAGCTACCAAGAGTGCCCCATGGGTTTTAAGCATTCATAAAAACAGAGAGCATGTGGCTCAATTGGCAGTGCAAAGAAAATAGGGTAATGTTTTTTTCTTTGCCCTGAAGTCTATTTTACCAAGTTGCTGCCTGATCTGAGGCAAGGAAAGGCTGGCTGGTCATTGTAGGCGTCTTTATCACGTAAGCTGCTGCTGGCACCTCTGTCCTAAGTCCTACTGTTCCCTATTGAGAGGCTGATGCCCTATGTAACCCTTCATTTTCCGCCATGGAAAGGGCCTGTTCAATGTAACTCAGGACGGTCACTGAGAAATGGGAATGTTAGATCCTATCTTGGAGCCACAAGAATTGCACAGACAAGAACAGCTCCTTGGGCTTCCCAGATGAAGTTAGTGCTAAAGAACCCATCTGCCAGTGCAGGAGACTTAAGAGACACAGGTTCTATCCCTGGGTTGGGAAGATTCCCTGGAGGAGGGAATGGCAACCCACTCCAGTATTCTTGCCTAAAGAATTCCATGGACAGAGAAACCTGGTGGGTTACCGTCCATAGGGTTACAAAAAGTCGGACACGACTGAGGCAATTTAACACACACGAACAGCTCCTTAAGTTGGAAAACCTGAAATATAGGTCCCAGTTTAGCAGTATTTGTGTCCCCAATTCCCAACACTTGTACTCAGAAGTGTCCCCTGAGAATTTACTCTAGAAGCAGTTTCTAAAGCTCAGAAAGTTCAACAATGAGTTAAATGGAGTCCTGCCCTTGGGAGATTAGTGTCTACAGAGTTAAAGACTTCCTAGGCTGGATTTGAACTTCAGAATGCATTTTGCTTTATAATACCATTAGATTGGGGTCTAGTTTTTCCATGTTAACCTATAAAAGTTGCTTTAAACTATAAAGAAATTAAATAAACCACTACAGGGAATTTAGGTCTAAATTCCAGATTCTGACAGCAATAATAAGGTGGAAGAAAGTAATTTCATTTTCTTTTGCTGAACTCTAGGCCAAGATTTAAAAATGATAGTTTGTCTCAGTTCACAAAGGTCCACATTTCTTTTACCTACCTCCTTCCTTCTTTTTATGCTAATATCCTTATAAGCATAAAATAAGGTGCTCTTATTTGGAGAGGTAAGAGTGGTAGATTCCTAGTATTAAATCACTGTCCCTCTTTCTAGGAAAGCTTCCATTCTCACAGAGTTGCTAGTCCCACCTGCATTTTAGGGGGAACATAAGCTAAGTTCAATCACCCTATAATATGAATGGCTGATCTTAAATATAAGTCATCCTTCATTTAATTTTTTACCTTGATGATTCTCAAACTTGTGTTTGGTGCTTCAGACCTCTTTAAAAGGAAGCACATTTTCAAGGACTCCTGATAATACATCTGTGCACTCTCAACAGTAAGAGGTAAGTGGTTGGAGAAACATTTCTCTGCTTCAGTGATTCTCAAGGTGAAAGAGGGAGGAGCAACCTGCCCAGATGGCAAGGCAGGTTGAAACTGGGCCAGAGTGTATTTTGAAAAGAATTAAAGTGATCTTGAAGTGTATCATTATGTTTAGAAAATGAAAAAAAAAAGTAAACTTTATTTTAAAAAATCATTGAAAATGCGTGTTAAAAAATACAGTAATTCCCAGGCAGGGAAATCCTCTAGATGTTTGATTGTATGAAAATTGATGCAAACCAGTGTTGAGCAGCCCTCTGGTTACTGGTAATTTAGTTCATATCAAAGTGAAATGAAACCATAGAACATTAGAAGAACCAAACAGAAGGGTGGTGTTTTGGTCAAGAAAGCCCTTGGGTCAATTCTGGCTGGAACTTTGCAGAAAGTTGAAATGCATGTGCTGTCCATCTTTTCACAGCTTCTCCTCTCAATGCCTTTAAACATACAAAAGAAGCATTCCAGACCACTATGTGGTGGCTGGGGCAGTTTTCAGCAGTACATTGAAATATCTTTGTGCCAGGCATAGTTCTAGGAATCGCAGATGCATCCTATTCTCTCATGTGGCTTACAGATGAAAAGCAGTGTCAGAAGATGATATGTACTGTGAAACTGGGGCTTTTCTGGTGGCTCAGTCAGTAAAGAATCCACCTGCAATGCAGGAGACTGCCTGCAATACAGGAGTCCCTGGTCTGATCCCTAGGTTGGGAAGTTCCCCTGGAAAAAGAAATGGCAGTCCACTTCAGCATTCTTGCCTGGAAAATTCCATGGACAGAGGAGCCTAGTGGGCTACAGTCCATGGAGTCACAAAGAGTCAGACACGACTGAGTGACTAAATCACCACAACCATTGTGAGATTAACTAGAGGTTAAAAAAAAAAAAGTGATATAATAGAAAATGACTAAGGGAGAGTAGGAGTTATTTTTGTTTGTTAATGGTTGGGAAACTCTAAGGAGGTGACATATGAGCCTTGGAAAGAACAAGAGGGAGAAGGTGCCTGATAGAGTGAAGTGCAAGCACAAAGCCATAGGGGCAGGAATAAGTTGACCTGTTCTAGACACAGAAGAAAGCTCTGTGATTGATGGAGAGTGAAGAAGACAGAGGCAAACCTGGAGCCTCTAGAGCCCTGTAGATCCCAGTAAGGAATCTTCTTTTCTTTTTTTTTTTTTTTTTTCTTCAAATGCAATGAGATGCCAGGGGTGAGTGACAAGCGTTTACTACTTTAGAGCACTCCCTTTGTAATAAACTCACCCTTCCCTGGTGGCTCAGACAGTAAAAAATCTGCCTGCAATGCAGGAAACCTGGGTTTGATCCCTGAGTTAGGAAGATCCCCTGAAGAAAGGAGTGGATACCCACTCCAGTATTCTTGCCTGGAGAATTCCATGGACAGAGGAGACTGGTGGGGGCTACAGTCCATGCTGTCAAAGAGAGTAGGACATAACTGAGCAAATAACACTTTCACTTTTGTAATAAATTAAATGCTCACATATCACTGATTGCTCAAATACGATATGAATTCCTTGAGAAAACACATGTCTGGGGAATAGGACTGCCTTTGTGCTCCCTAAAGTAGGGAAGCCAATGGCAAACCCAGCTTTACTTTTTGGGCCACTGTCACCACATCGCCATTTGCCTGCTTGAGCTCCTTTGTGCATGAGCCTCTGAGGCTTCTGAGGTTGCAAATTCTCTCCCTATTTAGTATGCAGACTGCATTTTTTCTGAACTATCTTGTAGGCTACCTGCTTTGCTGTGATCTCCTTTTGGAGGATCTTAATGGATTTTAAGAGAGTGTTAAGTCTCTGCTTTGTTAAGCCTTATTCCTATCCTCAAATTATCTTAATTCATTACCTTCTTGCTATGATAGTTTAATTGAGTGTAGGATATAAAGCTAATTTATTTCACATTTTGGCTTTTAATACTTTTCACTTTCTTTATTGAAAAAGTAATTACTGAATTCCAATACAATAACTGGAAATTACTTTTTCTAATAACACATATTATCATGTCACCATCTGCAGAAAATAGTCTGAAGTACCCTCAACTGTGAGTTACTGGAACTGAGCTTCAAATTGTTAATGCAAAGAAAAAAAATTGCTAATTTGTTATCTCAACACTGGCCTCTTTATTTATTTATTTTGAAATTACACATTTGACCATGTTCATTGAGAGAAAAATTATAAAATACAGAAAAGAAAAAAGTAAAAATAAACTCAACACTCAGATATAAGTACTATTGACATTTAGTTGGAAGTCTCCCATATATGTTTTTTACATGTATATATGTATATTATATATTTCAAAGGCATGCTGCTGCTGCTGCTAAGTCGCTTCAGTCGTGTCTGACTCTGTGCAACCCCATAGACTGCAGCCCACCAGGCTCCACCACCCCTGGGATTCTCCAGGCAAGAACACTGGAATGGTTTGCCATTTCCTTCTCCAATGCATGAAAGTGAAATCACTCAATCGTGTCTGACTCTTCGAGACCCCATGGACTGCAGCCCACCAGGCTCCTCCATCCATGGGATTGTCCAGGCAAGAGTACTGGAGTGGGTTGCCATTGCCTTCTCCTCAATGGCAGACTGCTGCTGCTGCTGCTAAGTCGCTTCAGTCGTGTCCAACTCTGTGCGACCCCATAAACGGCAGCCCACGAGGCTCTGCCGTCCCTGGGATTCTCCAGACAAGAACACTAGAGTGGGTTGCCATTTCCTTCTCCAATGCATGAAAGTGAAAAGTGAAAGGGAAGTCACTCAGTCGTGTTCGACTCTTAGAGACCCCATGGACTGCAGCCCACCAGGCTCCTCCGTCCGTGGGATTCTCCAGGCAAGAGTACTGGAGTGGGGTGCCAATGCCTTCTCCACAATGGCATGCTAGTATTCTATTATTTTTATGTACTATATTATTGCTTATCCACCTGCCAATGCAAGAGACACAGGTTCCATCCCTGAGTCAGGAAGATCCCCTGGAGAAAAAATGGCAATCCCTTCCAGTATTCTTGCCTAGGAAAACCCATGGACAGAGGAGCTTTGCAGGTTACAGTCCATGGGATCACAAAAGAGTCAGACACAACTTCTTGACTAAACAACAACAATGTACATACATTACATTTGCACCTTTGCCTAAAATTTCTTTAGGATAAATTCTCAGTGATTGAATTGGTGGGCATGGAAATGGGCATGAACGTTTCTAATGCATTTAATATAGATTTCCAGATTATCTTCAGTTCAGTTCAGTTCAGTCACCCAGTAGTGTCCGACTCTTTGTGACCCCATGGACTGTAGCGTGCCAGGCTTCCCTCTCCATCACCAACTCCTGGAGCTTGTTCAAACTCATGTCCATAGAGTCGGTGATGCCATCCAGCCATCTCATCCTCTGTCATCCCCTCTCTTCCTGCCTTCAATCTTTCCAAGAATCAGAGTGTTTTCCAAGGAGTTAGTTCTTCCCATCGGGTGGCCAAAGTATTACTGAGTTTCAGCCTCAGCATCAGTCCTTCTAATGAATGTTCAGGACTGATTTCCTTTAGGATGGACTTGTTGGATCTCCATGCAGTCCAAAGGACTCTCAAGAGTCTTCTCCAACACCACAGTTTAAAAGCATCCCTTCTTTGGTGCTCACCTTTCTTTATAGTCCAACTCTCACATCCATACATGACTATTGGAAAAACCATAGCTTTGACTAGACATACTTTTGTTGACAATGTACTGTCTCTGATTTTTAATATTCTGTCTAGGTTGGTCATAGCTTTTCTTCCAAGGAGTAAGCATCTTTTAATTTCATGGCTGTAGTCACCATCTGCAGTGATTTTGGAGCCCCCCAAAATAAAGCCTGTCACTGTTTCCATTGTTTCCCCATCTATTTGCCATGATGCTATTAGAGAAGAGTGGAGAAATAATTCCAGAAAGAATGAGGAAACAGAGCCAAGGTGAAAAGAATGCCTAGTTGAGGATGTGACTGGTGATGGAAGTAAAGTCTGATGCTGTAAAGAACAGTATTGCATAGGAACCTGGAATGTTAGGTCCATGAATCAAGGTAAATTAGAAGTGGTCAAACAGGAGATGGCAAGAGTGAACATCGACATGTTAGGAATCAGTGAACTAAAATGGACTGTAATGGGTGAATTTAATTCAGATGATCATTATATCTACTACTGTGGGCAAGAATCCCTTAGAAGAAATGGAATAACCCTCATAGTCAACAAGAGAGTCTGAAATGCAGTTCTTGGGTGCAATTTCAAAAATGACCAAATGATCTCTGTTCATTTCCAAGGCAAGCCAAATTCTCTTATATTTGTTTAAATACCAAGTATATATAATGTTGCTCATATCATCAGCAATACTGAATATTATTCTTTTATAGGAAACCTTATTGGTAAAGACAAAAATATTTTCATTTGCATTTTCTTAGCTTATTAAAAGAGTTGAGCATTTTCATTTTTTTTTTCCACCCCCTTGGCTCTTTAATCTTTTTTTACTGATATCTCTCTACAGACTGCCATGGACCTGTGCATTTTGGTCCATTAACGAGGTATTTACAGGCAGGGTCCTCCCTAAGGATAAGAAAGTGGACTAAGTAAGCACCATGGGATACGAAGATAAACTGTGGAGGTCAGAGGGAATTCACCATTATATGTTTAGAAAATTAGCTGGGTGCAATTCAAGGGTCACTACAAACCGACCAGCTGATAATACAGATTTCACCAAGCTCTTGTCTAAAAGCCCCTCAGAGATTTTCTGAAAACAGAATTTTTACTAGGTTAGAATATCTATTAGAATATCTATCATTGGGCAGATATTAGATAACATTAGAATATCTACCTGGGTTAAGAGCCATCAAGTACAGATATTTGAGAATAGTTTATCTGAGAAACCCATAAACATTCATGATTTTCTACTCAAAAGGAAAGACCTGGAAGTCTTCACTGTCTTACTAGAATAACAGAGAAATACATTTTTGCCTGACTAGAGCTTTACATGGAGAAGGAAATGGCAACCCACTCCAGTGTTCTTGCCTGGAGAATCCCAGGGACTGGGGAGCCTGGTGGGCTGCTGTCTGTGGGGTTGCATAGAGTTGGACATGATTGAAGTGACTTAGCAGCAGCAGCAGAGCTTTACAAAGTTTAAACGGAGGAAGGACAAGGAAGAGTATGGCCTTTTTTTACTGAGCAAAATAAGAAAACATTTGTATGCTGGGATTTAGTGTCATGAACTCATCCACAGATGAAAGCCCTCAGTTCCTCTCACATAGTCAAGCCAATCACCATGGATGGAGGGGAGATCAATTTTAGACTTGCCGAGAACCTTGTTTCTCAAAGTCAGATTGCTTGGTCAGCAGCATGGCATCACCTAGAAGCTTGTGACTAAACTCAGAATCTCTGGACGTGCCCCAGGTCTGTGGATTCAAAATCTGCATTCTAACAAGATCCTCAGTGCATCCATAGGTATCTCAAAGTGTGAGAAGATTTGGGAGATAAAATTTGTGGAGCTTGGGAGTAGGTAAGACAGGGAAAGTGAGGGTGATCCAGGAAAAAGAAGGCCTCCAGTTTTAGTATTCCTGGTTTTTGTTGTTCAGTCACTAATTTGTGCTTTGCAACCCTATGGACTGCAGCATGATAGGCTTCCCTGTCCTTCACCATCTCCTGGAGCTTGCTCAAACTCATGTCCATTTCAAATGTAGCACATATGCCAGCCACCAACTTTACTTATTATTATGCTTATTATAGTTGTCATCATCTTTGTTGTCTGTCAAGTAATTGGACTATTAAAAACAACTTTACATATTGGAAAAAAATCCTGTGTTGACAAGGGTGTGGTATGATTATATAGTCCACCTTAGTTACTGACAAGAAAAGAATGAGAAAAAAAGAAAAAGTTGTCACTTTTAAAAAGCTCGGCGGCAACAGAATATCCCACATCAGCACTTAGTGTATATGCTTGCAATTAAAGCCATGGTGTGGAATTCCTGATTACTCAGCTTTTGCAAATTGAAGAGATAATAAACAGCACAGAAAGGAAAATGGTTACTTCTTCAAAGATGTATAGAAACAAACATCTAATTTTCATGTTATGTTTGTTTAATTAGGTAATTTACTGTAGCATATATCAGACAAAGGTATAGATAACAGGAGGTCCATTTTCTCCTTACGTCATTTTATGAGTATTAATTTATATTGCAAGAGAGACTTGCTGATTCTCACATGACGCTGGTGATTGAAATTTACAGACAAAAGACATAAGCATGAGTACAGAATATAAGGTGAGAGAAGGAGAGGAGAAAACATTTTATTTAAGAACAAAAATTAACATGAAGAGGCCTGAAGGCTGCTTTGGCACAGTAGCAAATTCATGTCCTGGAAGTAAAGCAATCTAAACTCAAGAGTGAGCTCACACAAGAGAGCAAGCAAAGGAGTCTTTTTTCTTTTCCTTTTTTTTTTAATATAGCAGTGCATACATGTCCATCCCAAACTCCCTAACTATCCTTTCCCCTATTCTTCCCCACTGGTTACTGTAAGTTCTTTATCTAAGCCTATGAGTCTGTTTCAGTACAAAGGAGTGTTATGTGTGTAATGTAACCTCTCTGGGAATCCTTTATGCCATCTCTGAATTGAGAAACTGGAATTCTCCAAACCACCTCAGAAACAGTGAAGTCCAAGGACTTCCCTGGCAATCCAGTGGTTGGAACTTTACACTTCCACTGCACGGGTCATGAGTTTGATCCCTGGTCAGGGAACTAAGATCCTACATGCAGCTTGGTGCAGCCAAAACTAAACAAAACGAAAAAAGAAACAATGAAGCCCAATATTGTTGTATTTTGTTTTGGAGTCAGTTCAGTTCAGTTCAGTAGCTCAGTTGTGTTTGACTCTTTCCGACCCCATAGACTGTAGCATGCTAGGCCTCCTTGTCCATCACCAACTCCTGGAGTTTACCCAAACTGATGTCCATTGAGTTGGTGATGCCATCCAACCATCTCATCCTCTGTTGTCCCCTTCTCCTCCTGCTTTCAATCTTTCCCAGCATCATTGTCTTTACAAATGAGTCAGTTCTTCAGGTAGCCAAAGATTTGGAGTTTCAGCTTCAACATCAGGCCTTCCAATGACTATTCAAAGACGGATTTCCTTTAGGATGGACTGGTTAGATCTCCTTGCAGTCCAAGGGACTCTCAAGAGTCTTCTCCAAAACCACAATTCAAAAGCATCAATTCTTTGGTGCTCAGCTTTCAAACCCAACCCTCAGATCCATACATGACTACTGGAAAAGCCAAAGCCTTGACTAGACGAACTTTTGTTGGCCAAGTAATGTCTCTGCTTTTTAATATGCTGTCTAGGTTTATCATAACTTTTCTTCCAAGGAGCAAGCATCTTTTAATTTCATGGCTGCAGTCATCATCTGCACTGATTTTGGAGCCAAAAAAAATAAAGTCTGCCACTGTTTCCACTGTTTCCCCATCTATTTGCCATGAAGTGATGGGACCAGATGCCATGATCTTAGTTGTCTGAATGTTGAGCTTTAAGCCAACTTTTTCACTCTCCTCTTTCACTTTCATCAAGAGGCTCTTTAGTTCTTTTTTACTTTCTGCCATATGGGTGTTGTCATCTGCATATCTAAGTTTACTGATGTTTCTCCCAGCAATCTTGATTCCAGCTTGTGCTTCCTCCAGCCCAGGGTTTCTCATGATGTACTCTACGTATAAGTTAAATAAGCAGGGTGACAATATACAGCCTTGACCTATTCCTTTCCCTATTTGGAACCAGTCCATTGTTCCATGTCCACTTCTAACTGTTGCTTCCTGACCTGTATACAGGTTTCTCAAGAGGCAGGTCAGGTGGTCTGGTATTCCCATCTCTTTCGGAATTTTCCAGTTTGTGGTGATCCACACAGTCAAAGGCTTCAGCATAGTCAATAAAGCAGAAGTAGATGTTTTTCTGGAACTCTCTTGCTTTTTCGTTGATCCAACAGATGTTGGCAACTTGATCTCTGGTTCCTCTGCCTTTTCTAAAACCTGCTTGAACATCTGGAAGTTCACGATTTGTGTATTGTTGAAGCCTGGCTTGGAGAATTTTGAGCATTACTTTACTAGCGTGTGAGATGAGTACAATTGTGTGGTAGTTTGAGTATTCTTTGGTTTTGGAGTCAGGACAATTATAATCTGGTTTGTCCACTGAACTAACTCTATGAAAATGACCAAAATACCATCTTTGCATATTAACAAATGAATGCTAGACCCCAAATAAAGTCAGTAGTGCTCCAATTATTTTCTAGAAGGGTGACATTGTCACTTATGCTGGGAGAAGAAAATGAAGAGAGGAAAGAAGCACAGCCTTGGGCCTCCCTATTTTTTGTTCTTCAGCTCCTCTGTTTTTTTACTTTTTACTTGGACTTCCAAGTGAGAGTTTGTTTGATAATAGTATTACACTGAGGGAAGGGGTTGAAAACTGCAGTATCTATTTCAATATCTTATGCAAAAAATACCCCAGGCCCTCAACTCTCTTGAACATGCCCACTACCTGTCTTTTTTGAAGAGAAGTCAATGACATCACAGCTTAGGTTAATGACCAATGAATATGGTCAGTGGGGAATAAAAAAGGACTGTTAGAAGTCAGGTGGAGGAAAACACTAGAAACTTGCTACAACATTCAAATATACCTAGATGTCAGGCATATTTACTGCAAGATACAAAAGGGTTTATTTCGTATTACAATTCAGTATTATAACTAGAAAACAATTCCTCTGATAACATACTAAATTCTTGCTACCTAAATACTGCATCATTGAATTAATAGTTTCACTTTCAACTAACATTGATGATACCCAATCAGGTCTCCCATTCATCCTGCTTCTGTTGACTTTTAATGAGATTTAAATGAGGGTGAAATAAATGGACAAGTTTAAATTGATAAAAGCTATTTCTCTGCATTTTTGGCAACCTTGCATTTATTGGTACTTGAGATCTAATCTCAGTTTACACTTTGTTTTCATTATATACTATGAAAGAAGAGCTATGGTTATGAAATTTAAATAAATGACCAATCAAATCTTTAGGAAGCTACTTATAAGAGTACAGTTCATGCAGAACTATTTGGACTTGATTCACATTAGCAACTAGCACAGAGAGGGGTTAATGACAGAGATGGTGAAATGACTCATCAATAAGGCACCACTCTGAAGTGTGCCCACCTTGAAAAGTTATACACGGTCCAATGAATTAGGAATCTACCACATTTCTCTTTAAAGTTGTCATCTATATACAAAATCAGATGTTCCCCAAGGGAAACAGTTAACATCATCGTGTAGAAAAAGGGTTAACCTAGCAGGCCTGTGTCTGCTTACAAGGGTAACCTTTGTTCAGCACCTTGAAATGTAGATTTTAAGATGGCTAGATGGGGAAACAGTGTCAGACTTTATTTTTCTGGGCTCCAAAATCACTGCAGATGGTGACTGCAGCCATGAAATTAAAAGACGCTTACTCCTTGGAAGGAAAGTTATGACCAACCTAGACAGCATATTCAAAAGCAGAGACATTACTTTGCCAACAAAGGTTCATCTAGTCAAGGCTATGGTTTTTCCTATGGTCATGTATGGATGTGAGAGTTGGACTGTGAAGAAGGCTGAGCACCGAAGAATTGATGCTTTTGAACTGTGGTGCTGGAGAAGACTCTTGGGAGTCCCTTGGACTGCAAGGAGATCCAACCAGTCCATTCTGAAGGAGATGAGCCCTGGGATTTCTTTGGAAGGAATGATGCTAAAGCTGAAACTCCAGTACTTTGGCCACCTCATGCGAAGAGTCGACTTATTGGAAAAGACTCTGATGCTGGGAGGGATTGGGGGCAAGAGGAGAAGGGGACGACAGAGAATGAGATGGCTGGATGGCATCACTGACTCGATGGATGTGAGTCTCAGTGAACTCCAGAAGTTGGTGATGGACAGGGAGGCCTGGCATGCTGCGATTCATGAGGTCACAAAGAGTCGGACACGACTGAACGACTGATCTGATCTGATTCCCTGGTAAGAACAGCTCACTGCACTTAGATTGTTTATGCAAACAATATGGTTTATGTTGAGCACCTGCTTTCTTTCTGGGTGTCTGGAATTTATGGGGATGCTATGTAGACAGTGCCTATTGACCAGCCCCCAGTAAAAACCCCAGGACCTGAGTCTCTAAAAAGATTCCCTGGGAGGTAACATTTTTAACACTTGACATCATAAATCATTGCTGAAAGAATTAAGTGTGTCCTGTGTGACTCCGTAGGGTTCTCAGGTGATGCTAGTGGTAAAGAACATACATACCAATGAAGGAGACATGGGTTTGATCCCTAGGTTGAGAAGATTCCCTAGAGGAAGGCATAGCAACCCACTCCAGTATTCTTGCCTGGAGGATCCCATGGACAGAGGAGCCTGGAGGGCTACAATCTATGGGGTCAAAAAGAGTCAGACACAACTGAGTGAGTTTTCACTTTCACTTTAACTAGACAAAAGATTATTCAATACTCAAAAAAAAGATTATGATCTCAGGTACCACCTCCCTTTTTCCAGTAATTCCATGTCATTGGGTGAGAAATGGGAGGAAAATATTTCATAATAGGACATATAAAGCAATCCACACTCTCCTGGACTACATTTATAAACACATTCTCAGTTCCAAGTCCAAATTACAGTTTTTAATTACCTTTTTATTGGCATCATTAAACATTATTTGGCTTCAGAATGATGAAATGGATTAATTACATGTCAAAAAATGATAGTGCAAGTCTTAAGTACATTGCTTGAGGCATAGATCACTATTAATAATCTGGAGTCAAGTAAACTATTCATTAATATTCTTATTCCTATGATACTGTCAGAGGATGGTGTACACCACTCAATTAATGTATCTTTTACTTGCCTGGTCCTGATTTGAAAATGTCTTTTTAATTTATTTCTCAAAAATTGTTTCAGTGTTTATGGATTTAATAAAAATTGAATTTATGATTATTAAAATATAGTTTTTCTTCCCTGGGGTTATAAGCCTTTTATCCAGATTTTTTTTTTTTGCCACATTCCATGGCATGTGAAATTCTAGCTCCCCAACCAGGGATTAAACCCATACCACCTACAGTAGAAGCATGGAGTCTTAACCACTGGACAGCCAAGGAAAGCTCCCTCTAGATTTCTGAGTGAACCCCTGAGAGTACGATAATGAATTGTAGTCTAAATGTGATAGAAGTCCTTTGTCCTTGTGTTAATTTAAGCAGAATTCACTGTTTTAAATTTGCAAGTGTTGTGGAGGGGAAAATTTCCCCCTTTACCCCTCTTGAGTTCTTGTGGCTGGACTAATAACAAGAGAAAAAGAAACAAATATTAATTCCTATGCATGGAGGTCTTATAAAAATGGAACTTAAGAAATGGCCAAAGCATATCACTTTTTATATTTTTAGACAAAGAAACAGTAAGTTTGGAACTGACAGGATGAAGAAACTTAGGCTTTGGATGCTTAGTTAGTGAGGGATCTAGATGGAGTTCGGGATTTGGGTAGTAAATTAAAGAAATACCAAGGAGAGTTTATACAGGTTTCTTGGCCCAGAATTTCCTGTCTCTGGTGATAAAGTTGTACTGCTGCTTCCAGTTGCAGGGAGTGTACTTTTCATGTGAGAGATTTATTTCCCACTTTCAGAAGGACAGAGAGGAGAATCAAAGCATCCTTCTTGCACTGACTGTTTATTAAGTAACTTTATTCAAACCAAACGAGTCATTACACTGTTGAGGCACATTTTGGGAAGACCTACTCTGGCCCACAGTGCAAGTGTACCATTCATTATATGCCCACTGCAGACATTTTACATACATACCCCAATATTAGCAATTTACCCTTCAGATTTAGAAAAAGTACTTTTGACTGTTATAAACATAAATGCCTGTTTCCTGTATACAAGTGATAGATTTCTTTGTGACTACTTATAATTCAGCAATTGGGCCAAACTGACTTGAGGTGGCGGAGAAGGCAATGGCACCCCACTCCAGTACTCTTGCCTGGAAAATCCCATGGACGGAGAAGCCTGGAGGGCTGCAGTCCACGGGGTCGCTGAGGGTCGGACATGACTGAGGGACTTCACTTTCACTTTGCACTTTCATGCATTGGAGAAGGAAATGGCAACCCACTCCAATGTTCTTGCCTGGAGAATCCCAGGGACAGGGGAGCCTGGTGGGCTGCTGTCTATGGGGTCGCACAGAGTCGGACACGACTGAAGTGACTTAGCAGCAGTAGCAGCAGCAGACTTGAGGTGGAATTCTCTGGCCAACAAAATGCAATATCTTTTTCAATGTGTAAATGATGGACCAGAGCTTCTGGGAAGTTACTTTCTGAAAGTTAATAACCCTTATCTTGATAGAAGCTGTAGTGGTGGCAGAAATAAGCTAACGCTTTAGTTGGTTTGATCATAGGAGCCTATTTGAAGAGATACATATAATTCTTTGCTCTTGTTCAGTCACTTAGTTGTGTCCAACTCTTTGCGACCCCATGGACTACAGCATACCAAGCTTCCTTGTCCTTCACTGTCTCCCAGAGTGTTCAAACTCAAGTCCATTGAGTCAGTGATATCATCCATCCATCTCCTCCTCTGTCACCCTCTTCTTCTCTTGCTTTCAATCTTTCTCAGCATCAGGGTCTTTTCCAATGAGTCTGCTCTTCACATGAAGCAGCTAAAATATTGGAGCTTCAGCTTCAGCATCAGTCCTTCCAATGAATATTCAGGGTTGATTTCCTTTAGGATTGACTGGCTTGATCTTGCAATCCAAGAGACTCTCAAGAGTCTTCTCCAATACCACAGTTCGAAAGTATCAGTTCTTCAGCACTCAGCCTTCTTTGTGGTCCAACTCTGACATGTTCACATGAATAAGGCTGCTGGAAAAATCATAGCTTTGACTATACGGGCCTTTGTTGGCAAAGGTCTGCTTTTTAATATACTGTCTAGGTTTGTCATAGCTTTTCTTCCAAGGAGTAAGCATTTCTTAATTTCATGGCTGTGGTCACCATCCACAGTGATTTTGGAGCCCAAGAAAATAAAATCTGTCACTGTTTCCACTTTTCCTCCCATCTATTTGCCATGAAGTGATGGGACCAGATGCCATGAGCTTAGTTTTTTGAGCACTGAGTTTTAAGAAAGTTTAGTTTTAAGCTAAATAATCCCAATACCTAAAATCATAAAACAAAATGAGAAGCAAAAAGCCAGTTAATATTAGTTTGCTGTGACCCTAACATGCCACCGAGAATACCAAACTAACAACAGACTCTGGAGCTGAACCCCAGTTCTTTAATCAATTTTAATTTTCACGATTAATGTACCACCAGGGACACAGTAGTCCCCATTCTTTTCCCAGGGGTTCCAAGGTGAGAGAGCCATTTCTGAGCCCACTAGCTAATGTCTAGTGGTAACATTCTCCTTACATGGGTCATGGCCTCTCCTTAGGACGAATTACCTTGTGAGGCTGGTGGGTGGTATATTGCCAAGAACATAGGGCATCAGAGTTTCTGGGTTTAAATATTAGTTCTATTATTTACTTCCTAGTAATCTTGAAAAAGCTACTAAACTATTCTAAACCTAAATTCCATTTTTAAAATTGATGTCATCATTCCCAGGTAATATTGTAATATTTAACTTAAAAATATTTAAATTAAATATATTTAAGTCTTTTAAAATTTAAATGAATACTCATGCCAGAAAATAAAAGAGCAGTCAAGAAACACATACATAAATATATAAAAAATAGGAACCAGCCTAAACTGGGTTCCCAAGACAAAAGCTGGAACCATTTGAGCAACAAAATTAGTAATATCACACTAGATTACAATCCAAGTCTAAAATAAATAGACCTGAGTTCATACTGATACAAGCAAAAGTTCATAAATAGATAGATGAGGAGAAAATGATAAATCACCCTTACAAGAGGATTCCAAACAACAACATACGTACTATCTACTCCAGGAAGTGGAATGTGATTCCCACACCTCACTCTTCCTTGAGTGGGGCCTAGATTAGTGATTCACGTCCAAAGAATATAAAAAAAATCGAGGGGTAGTATTTTTATAGTGGGCAAATCAAGCAGCTACTACTGTAGTCAAAGTGATCAAGGTTAATATCACTAGTATATGTCATACTGGTATCATGTAGTCTCTGATGTGATGGGGAGAAGGAAGCAGATGACCTTTATGATATGCTTCCTCCACAAACCCATGGGGGTTTCCCAGGTGGCACTAGTAGTAGAGAACCCACCTGCCAATGCAGGAGACATGAGAAGCATGGTTTGATCCCTGTGTCAGGAAGATCCCCTGGAGGAGAGCATGGCAACCCACTCCAGTATTCTTGCCTAGAGAATCCCATGGACAGAGGAGCCTGGTGGGCTACAGTCCATAGGGTCACAAAGAGCTGGACACAAATGAAATGATTTAGCACGCATGCACAAACCCATGACCTAAAGTCCAATCACAAGAAAAACACCAGACAAACCCAAATGGACAAACTGTCTACAAAATATCTGACCAGTATTCTTCAACGTGCCAAAGTCTTAAAAACCAAGGTAAGACTAAGAAATTGTCATAGACCAGTGGCATCTCAATAGATGTGATGACTGAACAAAAGATGGTATTCTGGATGGGATCTTAGAACAGGAAAAAGAATCATTAGTGTAAAAACAGTGAAATATGAATTGAATCTGAAGTTTAGTTAAAATAATGTACTGATGTTACTTTCTTAGTTTTGACAAATGTATAAAAACTATTAGCATTATGAGACCTAGGTAGGTGTTATATAGGAAATCTGTACAATTTTGATAATTTTTCTGTAAATCTAAATTTGTTTCAAAATTAAAATTTTAAGTAGGAGATGGAGGAGGAGGAAGACAAGGAGGAAAAGAAGTGGCAGAACAGAAGTCAGTTATTTAATTCTCCTTTTCATTCATATTGAGAATGAAGATTCTCAGACACACTTTGTGATTGCATTTATGTCAAAGTCAAGAACAAGCAGTGCTATATGGTGGAAGGCTACAAGGTAGGAAGGCTATTAGCCTTCAGGAGGGTGAAAGGGACCAGAAGTGGGCATGAAGAGACCACCAGAGTTCTGAAAACTTCCTGTTGGTTGCTGAGAGGTAGTAACATGGATATATGTGCTTGTTTTGTGAAAATTCATCTAATAGGAAAATTCATCTAAAAATAAGGATATATTTGCTTTTCTGTCTATATATTATACTTGAATTGTTTTTTAAGTTTATACTGAAGGATAAATGGAAGAAGGAAATGGAGAGTTCAAGTTCAGAGTTCACTTAAAGATTGGACAATCTCTCTCTTCTAAGTTTCATTCAGTTCAGTCGCTCAGTCGTGTCCCACTCTTGTGACCTTATGAACGCCGGGTCTCCCTGTCCATCAACTCCCGGAGTCCACCCAAACCCATGTCCATCGAGTCGGCAATGCCATCCAACCATCTCATCCTCTGTTGTCCCCTTCTCCTCCTGCCCTCAATCTTTCCCAGCATCAGGGTCTTTTCAAATGAGTCAGCTCTTCTCATGAGGTGGCCAAAGTATTGGAGTTTTAGCTTCAACATCAGTCTTCCAATGAACACCCAGGCCTGATCTCCTCTAGGATGGACTGGTTGGATCTTCTTGCAGTCCAAGGGACTCTCAAGAGTTTTCTCCAACACCACAGTTCAAAAGCATCCATTCTTTGGTGCTCAGCTTTCTTTCTAGTCTAACTCTCACATCCATACATGACCACTGGAAAAACCATAGCCTTGATTAGACGGACCTTTGTTGGCAAAGTAATGTCTCTGCTTTTCAATATGTTGTCTAGTTTGGTCATAACTTTCCTTCCAAGGAGTAAGCGTCTTTTAATTTCATGGCTGCCGTCACCATCTGCAGTGATTTTGGAGCCCAAAAAAATAAAGTCTGACACTGCTTCCACTGTTTCCCCATCTATTTGCCATGAAGTGATGGGACCAGATGCCATGATCTTAGTTGTCTGAATGTTGAGCTTTAAGCCAACATTTTCACTCTCCTCTTTCACTTTCATCAAGAGGCTCTTTGGTTCTTCTTCACTTTCTAGCATAAGGGTGGTGTCATCTGCATATCTGAGGTTATTGATATTTCTCCCGGCAATCTTAATTCCAGCTTGAGCTTCCTCCAGCCCAAGGTTTCTCATGATATACTCTGCATTGTGGTTATTCATAAGTCCATCTGTTACTGACCAGGGCTTTTGGCCTTCCCCAATCAATAGAAATTGATAAGTGGCCAAACAAGAAATTTGGGCAAGGCTTGATTGGGGTTCCTGCCACTGCAGAGGGAAGCAGAAAGCAAGTTAACAGTTTCCCTTGCTCACTGCAGAATAGGGGCGAGCTGGTTCCTTATGTGGGTTTAGAATAGGGATGTAGAATAGCCTGTAGGGTTTAGAGGGATTGCTTAGATAGTCTGCCCACCCCCTTCGGGGCTGTGTGCAGGGGGCATGCACACATGTACTCTGCATTTGTTCTCGACACCCTGTTTCTGCGCCAGGTTCTTCAGAAGCTGCAGTTTAGGGTTTTTTTTTTTTTTTCGATTTTTTGTATCTCATTGACCATAATTTGCCCAACTGCACATGCCTGTAGTTATTTTTAGTCCCTTACAGTTTCTTTGCTGTTCAAGGAGTTGTCCAGGTTGCAAGCATTGCTGCAAAGGATCTGAGGTCCCAGGTCCCAGCCTGTCTCACAAGCTCTGCTCAGGTTCTCAGGGTTTTATAACACAGCTGTGCATGCTGCCTTTCAAATCCTGATAGAAAACAGAATTTACAGTGAAATCACCTAATTCACTGTATCATACCTCACTCAGCCACTGACAGTCTCTTCTGATCACCTCAGGTAACAGTAGAGCACAGTATTTAGACAAGACCCACACAGAGGCAATAAAGACACAGTTCCTAGTAACTCATGCCAAGCCCACCTGCATGGATCATATATGTTTTCTTTCAAGCCTCAGTTATTTTAGAATTCTTAATCTTAGACTGGGAAAAATAAGAGAAAAGGGACTTGCCCTTTTCTGAGCAATTCAATTAGAGAATGGAGTACTCATTTTTAATGTAATCTGAAGTTTTCTGAGCTTGGTCTGTAAGTAGTGGTTGCTGCTGCTGCTAAGTCGCTTCAGTCATGTCTGACTCTGTGGGACCCCATAGACGGCAGCCCACCAGGCTCCCCCGTCCCTGGGATTCTCCAGGCAAGAACACTGGAGTGGGTTGCCATTTCCTTCCCCAGTGCATAAAAGTGAAAAGTGAAAGTGAAGTCTCTCAGTCGTGTCTGACTCCTAGTGACCCCACGGACTGCAGCCTACTATGCTCCTCTGTCCATGGGATTTGCCAAGCAAGAGTACTGGAGTGGGTTGCCATTGCCTTCTCCGGTAAGTAGTGGTAGGCAGCTATAAAATATTGCTACTATGCCAGGAAAAACGTGGAAGTAATTTTTGACTGAAAGGTACTACTCACTTAGAGCAGACTCTCCCACGAGAAATACTTTTCAAGAAGCTTTAAAATAAACTGAAAAAAGAAGTAGGAAAAAAAAAAGTGGGTGGAAGAGAGGGAATGGAGGAAGAGTCAGCAAAGGAGCAGGTTTCCATTTGAAATTTAAATTGGCAGCTGGCACTATTTGAATCATTCTGCATTTAATATAATTTGAATGGGATAGATGATAGTCTTGCATTTTCAAGAGGCAAAGCAAAACCTTGAAAATGAAGAAGGTACAAACTTGTTATTTTGCTCAGCTCAATTTGATACACTTCCTTTCACTATGTTTAGAAGAAAATGAGGTGTAGGTATTTTATTTGTTTACTTCTTGTCGGCGCAATATGCAGACGATGCGACTGCATACCACATCACACATGGCTCTAAACTATTAAGCGAATTATGAAATAAGCTATAAAGGTATATTGCACAACACAGGGAATATAGTAAATATTTTATAATAGCTATAAATGGAATATAACCTCTAAAAATTACACTTGTAATTTATATAATATTATATAGCTATTGCTGTTGTTCAGTTGTGTAGTCGTGTCCAAATTTTTGCAACCCCATGGACTGGGGCATACCAGGCTTCCCTGTCTCTCACCATCTCCCAGTGTTGGCCCAAGTTTATGTTCGTTGCATTAGTGATGCTGTCCAGTTGTCTGATCCTCTGACACCCTCTTCTCCTTCTGACTTTGATCTTTCCCAGCATCAGGGATTTTTTTCAGTGAGTCATCTGTTATCATCAGATGACCAAAATACTGGAGTTTCAACTTAAGCATCAGTCCTTCCAGTGAATATTCAGGGTTGATCTCCCTTAAGATTGAGTGGTTTGCTCTCCTGGCTGTCCAAAGTACTTTCAGGAGTCTTCTCCAGCACCACAGTTTGAAGGCATCAGTTCTTTGGCATTCTGCCTTCTTTATGGTCCAGCTTTCACAACCATATGTGCCCACTGTGGAGACCATAACCTTGACTCTACCAGCAAAGTGATATCTCTGCTTTTCAACACACTGTCTGTGTTTGTCCTTGCTTTCCTGCCAAGAAGTAATCGTCTTCTCATTTCATGACCGCAGTCACCATCCTCAGGTATTTTGAAGCCCAAGAAGAGGAAATCTGTCACTACTTCCACCTTTTCCCCTTCTATTTGCTGTGCAGTAATGGAGCCTGATGCCATGATATTAGTTTTTTTTAATAGTTAGTCTTAAGCCAGGTATTAGTTTTATTTTTAATAGTTAGTCTTAAGCCAGCTCTTTCACTCTCTTCCTTCACCCTCATCAAGAGACTCGTTAGTTCCTCTTCGCTTTCTGCCATTAGAATAGTATCATCCTCATTGCTGAGTTGTTGATGTTTCTCCCACCTATCTTGATTCCTCTTAGAGTAACTCATCCAGCCCCGCATTTCTCATGATGTGCTCAGGGTACAGGTTAAACAAACAGGGTGACAGCAGATAGCCCTGACATACTCTTTTCTTGATCTTGAACCAATCAGTTTTTCCATACAGGGTTCTAACTGTTGCTTCTTGATCTGCATACAGGTTTCTCAGGAGACAGGTAAGATGGTCTGGTAGTCCCATCTCTCTAAGAGCTTTCCACAGTTTGTTATGATCTACACAGTCAAAGGCTTTAGTGTAGTCAATGAAACAGAGAGAGATGTTTTCCTGAAATTCTCTTGCTTTGTCTGTAATCCAGTGAATGTTGGCAATTTAATCTCTAGTTCCTCCTCCTTTTCTAAACCTAGCTTGGACATTTGGAAATTCTTGATTCACATAATGCTAAAGCCCAGAATGCCAGATTTTAAACATGACCTTACTAGCATGGAAGATGAGTGCAATAGTCCAATGGTTAGCATATTCTTTAGTACTACCCTTCTTGGAAATTGGGATGAGGATTGATCTTTTCCAGTCCTGTGGTTACTGCTGGGTCTTCCAGATTTGTCGACATAATGAAAGAAAAACCTTGATGGCATCCTCCTTTAGGGATTTGAATAGTTCTGTTGGAATTTCATCACATCCACTAGTTTTATTAACAGCAGTGTTTCTTAAGGCCCGCTTAACTTCGCAGTCCATAATATCTGGCTCTGGGTGACTAACCACACCATTGTAGTAATTTGATTCATTAAGATCTTTTTTATACAATTCTTCCATGTATTATTTCCACCTGTTATTGATTTCTTTAGCATCTACTAGGTCTCTACCATTTTTATCCTTTATTGTGTCCATCTTTGGACAGAATCCTCCCTTGATGTTTCCAATTTTCCTGAAGAGTTCTCTAGTCTTTCCCCTTTTTGTTGTTTTCTTCTATTATTAAACACTATACTTCAATTAAAAAATATATAAAAGTAACTTATGTATTATAAAAAAACTGAAATTACCGAAACAATGGGCCAAAAACAAAACTTTGAGCTTGTGATTGATTTCAAGGAAATATCTGTTATATAGATATTGAACTGGGCTTAAAAGACAGTCATTAATAATAAAAGACATCATACTAGTAAAGGTTAATCATCTAAGAATGATATGCAGAAAAGAAAATTTAATTATTAATAACATAAAAATATGTAAATTACATTTTATAAATCTAAAAGAATGTGCTTTATTTCACCAGAACACTAATTTTGTACACTTAGTAAGTTAACATTCTGAAAACACACATCACGCCCAAGGAATATTAAAATTAGAATGGGAAGTAGAAAACAAGCAGATGGTAGTAAAAGTATCTTATACACACACATTCCAACAGACATATGAAAGCACATTCAATGTCTTTGACCCTGCATACACTTCTTGTCATGTCAGCAATGATAAAAAGGAACTAATAGTTTTTGTCCTTCTAGAGAGAAGAGGAATTTTGCCTCTATGATCACATTTTATCCTCATGATACTGAGGGTATGTGTTGCCGTTCCAGTTTTATACATGCAGTAACTGAAGCTTGAAAAAATAAGAAAATTTAAGCCCAGGCTAAAGAAAGCATTAGAATTTGAGCCAGACTTTATGTGATCCAGAAGCTACTACTTATGGACACCATTTTACTGACCCTCTGTTTTCCTAGTGACTACCAGTGAAAATGCAGCTATTAGAAAAAATACCTCAGGGGAATTTTGGTACTTGCTTAGGGCACCGGGAAGAAAATGGAGAGTTTTTAATTGTATTCTTTATCTGAAAAAGCATTAGGATGGATACAGAAGATAAAGTGAAAGTGAAAGTCACTCAGTTGTGTCCGAATCTTTGCAACCCCCGTGAATTCCGTACAATCCACGGGATTCTCCAGGCCAGAATACTGGAGTGGGTAGCCGTTCCCTTCTCCAGGAGATCTTCCCAACCCAGGGATTGAACCCAGGTTTCCCGCATTGCAGGTGGATTCTTTAAAAGCTGAGCCACCAGGGAAGCCCAAGAATAATGGAGTGAGTAGCCTATCCCTTCTCCAGTGGACCTTCCCCACCCAGGAATCAAACTGGGGTCTCCTGCATTGCAGGCAGATTCTTTACCATCTGAGCTACCAGGTAAGCCCTGTAGCTTGCCAGGCTCCTTTGTCTATGGACTTTCCTAGGCAAGAATACTGGAGTGGATTGCCGTTTCCCTCTCCAGGGGATCTCCCCACCTAGAGACTGAACCTGATCTCCTGCATTGTAGGCAGAAACATCACCATTTGAGCCATCAGGGAAGGATATAGAAGTTAAAGAAAACAAGCAAATACAAAGTGATACTAGGGTGCACTCTTGACCCTAAAAGAGTGGGCACTGCAGGGCATCAGGTTGGAATCCCAGTGCTCTCCTTCCTTCAGGGGTATTGTTAGGATGTAAAGAGAAACACAAACCTTAAATCATCCTACTGGCAGCTTGGAGTCTAACTCTGTACCACTATTACTGTGAGTTTGCACTCAATATCTATTTTCAGTTTGTCAATGTTTGAAGTGGAAGAGAGAGTGTCTGCATCATTGGGATTTGTTGAGTATTAAATAAGGTAATCCATATAAAGAACTAAATGTAGCACTTGGGTGGAACTAATGGTAAAGAATATGCCTGCCAATGCAGGAAACTCGAATTTAATACCTGGGTTGGGAAGATCCCCTGGAGAAGGAAATCGCAACTCATTCCAGTGTTCTTGCCTGGGAAATCCCATGGACAGAGGAGCCTGGCAGCCTACAGTCCATGGGGTTGCAAAGGCTGGGACACAGCTAAGCACACAAAGTAGCACCTGGACTACATTAGGCATTTAAATGTTATTTCTTCTCATTTCATAAACTTTCTCTTTCATAGAACAAAGGAAACTGATAGCAAAGGATTGGTTAATTTGCACTTCTGTGGCAAAGAATCGCCAAATCCAACTAATTATTCAGCATCATATGAATTGAGTGTATAGATCTTGCGTCTATTCTTTGTTTTTCTTATCCAGATGCTTGGTTCCATGTACGTGATGTTACTTGTTGCTTAAGGACCAAAAACTGAAATATTCAAAGTGGAGTTGCTTGTTCATGTCTGGAGTTCACTCAGTTTTCCCCTAATTCTAGGTATAATGTGGCATTAGAAATAGAGAATAAATAAGCTCAATAATCAGGCCAGGATTACTCACTTCTCTTTTAAGGTGTCAGCCTGGCGAATATTTACATAAATATTTTATGTAAGGTCAACAAGAAGTGAAAGACTATAAATTATCAAGTAACCAATATCTTAAATACATAAACTGAGAATATAAGCAGGCATGAGGTCTAGGAAGGGTGTTTTCACAGTTGTGCATAATTTAAAAGGAGAGGGGAAGTATAAATATAGCTAATAAGAGCTGAAGGTATTTAAACTTTTAAAATATTTAAATGCAGTTTGATTACATACCCAAACAACTTTTTCTGCCCCGTCGTCTGGCACAACTAAATATAACCTTGTGTTCTGGTATATCAGAGATGTTATCTACTCAATAGATAATTAGCCTCTTGTATTAAAATGAAATGGATAAATATCACCTCATTAGTAGCATTGTACCCAAACTATTACCCACTCTCCTCATAATCTGGAATCATCCACAGAACATTTAGAAATCTAGTATCCAAAATGGAATATCCAAGACTGAGTTTCAGGGCTATTGAGTGTCATGGGTCAATAATAAGAAGTGACTGCACCTGGATTTCTGATCAATGGGCTCTGAAAGGAAATTAAAAGACTTTGGGACTGGGGAATTTGCTGGTTGTCTCATTTTTACTTTCTGTGCATTGTCCCTTGCACATTAAACAGTTGTGTTTTCACCAAGGAGATGATGAGTGTTGAATCTTAGTTCTTTCCTTTCAAATGAGTCCATCATTCTATCAAAGGCAAGTTATAAGACCATAATCCAATTATTCTAAGCACCAGCCATCATTGGGTTCAAATGTACTCACATTAATATAAATGCTCTGCTTATAGAAGGCACTCAGAATCTAAGATAGGACAATTATCCTCCATCTCAAATTCTGTTGCCTCCTTTTTAGTGAACAATGAAATGTATGACAGCTCTTAACATTTGAGTGATTTTAATATTTTCCCTAGATTTTCCAGGAGTCACCAAGAAAATGAGTCAGAGAAAGACAAATATCATATGATATTACTTTCATGAAGAATTTAAAGAAAAAAAGATACAAATGACCGTATTTACAAAACAGAAACAGATCAACATACAGAAAATTAACTCATGATTATCAGAGAGGAAGGGTGAGGAAGAGGGATAAATTGGGAGTTTGGGGTTGACATATTCACACTGCTATATTTTAAATAGATAATCAATAAGGACCTACTGTATAGCGCAGGGAACACTGCTCAGTACTCTAATAATCTAAGCAAGAAAAGAATTTGAAACAGAATAGATACATGTATATGTATAATTGAATCACACTTGAAACTAACAAAACATTGTTAATCAATTTTGTGTGTGTGTGTTAATTTGCTTCAGTTGTGTCTGACTCAGTTGTGTCTGACTCAGTCGTGTCCAATTCTTTGCAACCCTATAGACTGTAGCTCCAATACAAATTAAAAGTTTTAAAAATGAAGTAATTGCAAGTTTAGAAAAACAAAGGAAAGAATATCTCCAGTCAATTGATTCCCCATCTCCCTGTCTTTCTCTGTATTTCCAGAAGACGCAAGGTCATTGTTTCTGAAGTGCAATGCATTCTGCTACTTTCTCTTCTGGGCATAGTAGTATCCTTTAATGTCATTCTGGTGCCCAGGGGATCAACACAGTATTATAATAGGTACTTTGGGGTAATGCGATTGAGTCTTGGGTAACTCCTCCCCTTACCTGAACTCTTCTCAATACCTGTCTCCTGTAGCAGATGCTTCCATCAGACACATACAAAATCTAACAGGAACAAACTCCTACAGTTCCCACTCTAGCCCTTCTCTCATATATCTGTCAAAACCGGATAAGTTAGGGACTTGCCTGATGGTCCAGTGGTTAAGAATCTGCCTGCCAATGCAGGGGACTTGGGTTCAATCCCTGGACTGAAAACTAAGATCCCACATGCCCTGGGGCAACTGAGCACATGTGCTGAAACTGCTGAAACCCCTGTGCCCTAGAGCTCATGCTCTGAGATAAGAGAAGCCACTGCAACGAGAAGCCCAAGTATCACAACTAGAGAGGAACCCCTGCATACAACTAGAGAAAGATGTCACACAGCAACAAAGAGCCCATGCACCTCGGCAAAGACCCAGTACAGCCAAAAAAAAAAGTGGCTAAGTTGTCCAATCCCAATCCTGATGCTCAACTTTATCCAACTCTGCAACCCCATGTCTGTAGCCTGCCAGACTCCATTGTCCATGGGATTTTTCCAGGCATGAATACTGGAGTGGGTTGTCATTTCCTTTTCCAGGGGATTTTACTGATCCAGGGATCGAACCCATATCTCCTGTGTCTCTTGCACTGGGAGTCAGATTCTTTATCACTACATTACCTAAGTTATGCTGTGCTGTGCTTAGTCTCTCAGTCCTGTTTGACTCTTTATGACCACATGGACTGCAGCCCGCCAGGCTCCTCTGTCCATGGGGATTCTCCAGGCAAGAATAAAGGAGTGGCTTGCCATACCCCCATCCAGGGGATCTTCCCAACCCAGGAATTGAACCCAGGTCTCCCACATTGCAGGTGGATTCTTTACCATCTGAGCCCCGGCTCAGTTAGGCTACTTCCAAATCTCAGTGACTTAAAATCATCATGTTCCCTTGTTTCACCTATTAGATGTCTATCACAGGTCGGGAAGGGAACTTTGCTTATAGGAGGCACTCAGAAACTAAAACGGATGATTATCCTCCCCCTCAAATTCTGCAGCCTCCTTTTCAGTGAATAGTCAAATGCTTCACCAGAGAGTGACATACGTCACTTTCGTTTACAACTTACTTGCCGCAAGTGTCATGTGATCCTTCTTGGGAGACATAGAATCCTGCCGAGTGCCTGATGGAAGGAGAACCGTCACTATTTGATGAACAGCACTACCAACTTGTAAATGGGCTCAAAATCAGGCTGAGTGAGGACTGTTGAAAGTCTGTTGCCTGTGTTATTCGCCACTATTGCCACGTGCTTCTCCAAACCTCTGCCCGGGCACCTCTACAGCAGATTACTCCTTTTGCAAGAATAAACAAAATCACCCATCCATCTCAGAAAATCAATTAATGCAAAAAGACATCTTCAGAGTGTCCCTGTGCTCTAGGTTCGCTGACTAATCTAATTTGGACTCCGCTCAGAGACCTGAGTACAGCGCAGCCCAGTTTCTGAAAGATGTTCACATTACAAGCTATTCTAAAAGCTGATTTTACTCACAAAAATCTTTAAGATTAAAGTAAGCCCATTTGATAGTATGAAGATAAATCACATAAAGGTTATATGATTTAATGGTAAAGTGTAGTTTATAATTTTTGAGTTCAGGCATAACCATCCTTTTCTTTCTAAATCATCTTAATTCCTTCTCAAAAATCAGAATAAGTAGAATTATACCCTAGAGACTATAGAATTTTTTAAATTATATTCCCTTCTTTTTATAATAACTAGAAATGATGGATAGACATTTGAGTAGAAGAATTTGTTCTTAAATCTTAATGAATTATCATAAGGTCTTATTTGCTTGATAAACTTAGTAAGTGATCTACAGACTTTTAAATTTATGGATTTACTAATCCCAAAAGCACATATCAAAAATACTAGGCATACTATGATAAAATGAAATGCAACTCAGTAATACTAAAGTGAATAATAATCTCAGTTAATCATAATCCAAATACTGTAGTCAAAAATATATCATCTGTTCGACTCTCTCCTCTTTTGTACTCTCCTTGCCTCTTCTAATCCAGCAGGATATTTTATTCCAAAATATATCAAACCAACCTCCTCTCATCATCTGCACAGCTAGTCCAAGTCTCCAGCATCCTTCTCATGGAGTACAGAAGCAGCCTTGTCATTTATTTTTCTGTCTCCACACTTGCTTACTGGAGTCATTTTTCACCTAGAAGACAAAATTTTTAAACACTTTTTTATTATGCAGCAAAATGTACATGGGCTTCCCAGGTGGCACTAGTGGTAGAAGTAGGAGACTCGGGTTTGATCCCTGGGTCAGGAAGATCCCCTAGAGGAGGACATGGCAACCTACTTCAGTATTCTTGCCTGGAGAATCCTCATAGACAGAGAAGCCTGGCCGGCTACAGTCCATAAGGTTGCACAGAGTCAGACACGACTGAAGCAACTTAGCACACATGTATGCCCATAATGCATAAACAGAAAAGTGCATAAACACAGGATTTAACCAATTATTTTAAAACAAATACTTCTATAGTTATCAATGTGATTAAGAAACAGAACCTTACTGGGACTTCCCTGTGGTCCAGTGGCTAAGACTCCCTCCATGCTCCTAATGCAGGGAGCCTGGGTTCTCTTTCTGATCAGGAGCTAGATTCCACATGCTGCAACTAAAAACGAGCCTGCTAGGACTTCCCTGGTGGTCCAGTGGTTAAGACTCTGCACCCAAATGCAGGGGGCACATGTTCAACCCCTGTTCAGGGAGCTATGATCCTGTGTGCAGCACAACCCCACTCCCCCAAAACAAAAGGATCCTGCCGCGATGAAGACCTGGCCCATCCAAATACATAAATACACATTATCTGGATCCAGCATCAGAGCTTATCCGTGATTAAAACCACTTTTCTCACCCTTAAATGTAATATTTATTTTGAATTTAGGCGATCACTTCCTTGCTTTGCTTTATATGCCTCCTCAAATAGGATATACATTTTCTAACTTCTTTTTGAATTTTGTACAAATAGAACCATATAATTTGTATTGTTTTTATATCTAGCTTTTTAAATAATGTATTTATACATGTTGCTTGCATGTGTTTGTGGTTTTGCCAATGTTCTCTTCTGCTAACAAATCACTCCCATTGGTACTCCAGAGTGGTATAAAACAAACAGCTATTTTATTATGCTTATAGATTCTGTGGGTCAGGAATTTGTACAAGGCATAGCTTGGAGACTTCTCTCTGGCACATAATGTTGGGGTCTCAGCTTAAGAGACTCTAATGTCTAGGGACTGAAATCAACTGGAGGCTTCTTTACTTGTCTGCCTCAGCTAATATAATAAAGGTCAGATTGCCTATGAGTCCTTCCTAACAGCATGGTGGTATCAGGGTAGACAGCTTTTTTTACATGGCAACTCAGGACTCTGAATGTTCCAGCAGCTCTAGGCAGAAATGCATGCCATTTTCTGACCTAGACTCTCAAGACATTTGGCATTTTCATTCAATTCTGTTGGTCAGAATTGCTACAAGCTCAACTAGATTCAAAGAAAGGATACATGGGCCCTACCTCTTGATAAGAAATGTCAAGTAATTTCTTGCCATGTTTTAACACAATAGTATTCCATTGTATAAATGCTTTAGTTACATATTCTATTCTTAACAGATACTGAGATTGTTTCCATTTAGGACTGTTACGAACAATGCTCCTGTTAACATTCTTGAGTATATATTCTGGTACATGTCAGCATGCATTTCTGGAAGACATACATATAGAAATAGAATTTCTGGGTCTTGGGGTGCACAATATTCAACTTTACTAGATACTGTCAATGTGTTTCTTGGTGATAAAGAAGCTGCCTGCAATGCAGGAGACTGTCATCAATCCCTTGGTCAAGAAGGTCCCCTGGAGAAAGAAACAGCAACCCACTGCAGTATTCTTGCCTGGAGAATTCCATGGACAGAGGAGCCTGGCGGGCTACAGTCCACACACACATAGCAGTTTGCATTGGTCCCAAGTAGGAACTCTTGCCAACATAGAATGGTCTCTTTAAAATGTAATACTTTTGCTTAATACCTTACAGAGATTCCAACGGCACTCAACACAAAAAGTAAACGCTTTGTCATGGCTCAGAAGGCCGTGATTTGTTCTCTGCACATTTCTGTGACATTTTCACCTAGTACAGGACCTTGCCATAAAGCTCCACCCCCACTGGCCTTCTTCCTAATCCAACAACAAGACAAACTCATTTCCTACGTAGGATCATTGCACCTGCTCGTTCCTGTGCCTGAAAACTAATAATCCCCAGTTCAAGTATCTATTCCTCAGAGAATACTTTTCTGACCACCAATCCAAACTGCTTCCCATTCCCCATTCCTAATTTCTCTCCCTCTAACAATTCTGTTTTCATGAGATCACATATCATCATACAAAATCATCTTTATGTATGTATTTGCTTATTTTTTAAATCTCTTACCACAGTGACTTGAAGTGTGTAGAAGACTGTTTTTTAATGAATGCATTATTTTCTACAGTTATTTAAATATTTGAACAAATTTGCCAAGGCATTTGAAAACAGGAGTATTTTTCTTATATATTTATTTATGTTTAGTACAGCACTTGAGTAAATTTGGGTAATATTGATTATTTTTTAAAAATCTGGCTAAAATGAATGTTGAAATTGAATGAAATCTCATAGTCTGGATTGGTTTTTGAAATTTTGAGTTGGCTACGCTGAGTCTGGGCTTCCCTGGTGGCTCAGTGGTAAAGAATCCGCCTGCCAATGCAGGAGATGCAGGAAGATGTGGGTTCAACTCCTGGGTCAGGAAGATCCCCTGGAGTAGGAAATGGCAACCCACTCCAGTATTCTTGCCTGGGAAATCCCATGGACAGAGGAGCCTGGAGGGCTGCAGCCCATGGGGTTGCATAAGAGTCAGACGCTGATTTAGTGATTAAAACAACAAACAACCCTGGGTCTGAGGGACCAGTTAGCACAATGTCCATTCCTGAGTGTAAAAAGGCAGTTTAAAGGATAAAACCCACTGGACTGCCTTCATTATTAATTTTTCTCTTTTAATTTCTTCAGTTTCTTTCCATTGTCTCTCCTTCTACCCTTTAATAGGTAATAGACTCAGGCCTCTGTTGTAGGCTATTGAGATGCTAAAATGTGACTCCAGTATTTTTGAAACTGTGAAAAATGTAGCGGATGCTAGAAACACTGTCTTTTCAATGCAGCCAGCAGCTCTTTGTTTTGCACAGAGTGGAAAATTAAAAAAAAAAGATTTGGGTGCAAATTGTCCCTTTCTTTATGACCATCTCATGAGTGGGTCAATTAATTGTGTGAATTTAAAACATATGATATGGAGATAGTTGGGGAGCCATGGATGAAGAAATTAAACTTTTCAGAAGGATTAAAACAGTCATCTTAGTTGAAGGCAGTCACATCTCAGCTGATTGTCCTTTCAGGGAGGTGACTCTTAAGCTTTAGCTGCATTGGGCTTGTTAATACACATATCAGTGGTCCCAGAGTTCACTCAGTAGGTTGGAGGGAAATGGGACCTGTTGAACAAGCTGTGAGCTGATGCATGTGTTGCTGGTCTGGGTGCCACACTCGACAGTCACTGCTTCCTGTTCTTTTTCCCTGAAGTATCTGAATTCTTGCTCTTTTATCCTCCTTCAAGATTCCAAATGATATGCAAATCATTCAGTTTTAACCCCAGCCACTATATCTTTGGGTACAACTCTTATATTTCTAAGTGATGAGTTCAGTTCAGTTCAGTAGCTCAGTCGTGTCCAACTCTTTGTGACCCCATGAATCACAGCACGCCAGGCCTCCCTGTCCATCACCAACTCCCAGAGTTCACTCAAACTTACATCCATAGAGTCGGTGATGCCATCCAGCCATCTCATCCTCTGTCGTCCCCTTCTTCTTCTGCCCCCAATCCCTCCCAGCATCAGAGTCTTTTCCAATGAGTCAACTCTTCACATAAGGTGTCCAAAGTATTGTAGTTTCAGCTTCAGCATCAGCCCTTCCAATGAACACCCAGGACTGATCTCCTTTATGATGGACTGGTTGGATCTCCTTGCAGTCCAAGGGACTCTCAAGAGTCTTCTCTAACACCACAGTTCAAAAGCATCAATTCTTCAGTGCTCAGCTTTCTTCACAGTCCAATTCTCACATCCATACATGACCACTGGAAAAACCATAGCCTTGATTAGATGGATCTTTGTTGGCCAAGTAATGTCTCTGCTTTTCAATATACTATCTAGGTTGGTCATAACTTTCCTTCCAAGGAGTAAGCGTCTTTTAATTTCATGGGTGCAGTCACAATCTGCAGTGATTTTGGAGCCCAAAAATATAAAGTCTGACACTGTTTCCACTGTTTCCCCATCTATTTCCCATGAAGTGCCAGGATCAGATGCCATATTAGTTTTCTGAATGTTGAGCTTTAAGCCAACTTTTTCACTCTCCTCTTTCACTGTCATCAAGAGGCTTTTGAGTTCCTCTTACCTTTCTGCCATAAGGGTGGTGTCATCTGCATATCTGAGGTTATTCATATGTCTCTTGGCAATCTTGGTTCTAGCTTGTGCTTCATCCAATCCAGAGTTTCTCATGATGTACTCTGCATATAAGTTAAATAAGCAGGGTGACAGTATACAGCCTTGACATACTCCTTTTCCTATTTGGAACCAGTCCGTTGTTCCATGTCCAGTTCTAACTGTTGCTTCCTGACCTGCATACAGGTTTCTCAAGAGGCAGGTCAGGTGGCCTAGTATTCCCATCTCTTTCAGAATTTTCCACAGTTTATTGTGATCCACACAGTCAAAGGCTTTGGCATAGTCAATAAAGCAGAAATAGATGTTTTTCTGGAACTCTCTAGCTTTTTCCATGATCCAGCGGATGTTGGCAATTTGATCTCTGGTTCCTCTGCCTTTTCTAAAACCAGCTTGAACATCTAGAATTTCACGGTTCACATATTGCCGAAGCCTGGCTTGGAGAATTTTGAGCATTACTTTACTAGCATGTGAGATGAGTGCAATTGTGATGAGTAGACATTTCTAACTGGATAAGATCTCAACAGTTCAGACTTGTTGACCTTGGGAACATCCCCTCAAATGGAGATTCATCCCCTTTTAGTATTTTAGTAAATAGTTGCCCTTATTTCTCACGTTATGCAGATTTAAATCTTTTGCCACTTCTTTTACTTCTTGGTCTTTACTTTTTGTTTATATAAATATGAAGAGTGATTTCAAGCTACAGTCACTGTTACTGATGACAGATTTATCCCTGTGGACAAAACACTATATCAGCTCCTTCTGAATTCTGGTGGGCTATCCAAGAACTTCCTGAAGGAGTCTGAAAGTGAAACAGAGATTCCTAAGCCCCAACCCTGGTTTACAATTTTGAATTATAAATTGTGAGGATGATGCCCAAGAGTCAGCATTTTATAAAATAGACCTTGAGCTAACCTTTGCAAAACACTAATTTAGACTGTTGTATAAGGTGTTTCAAGGCCAGTTCCTTAAGTCTGGTGTACTCCAAGCCTTTTCAACCTTTAAGGAATAAGTCAAAAGTCATATTTTCTAACAATATCTGTATTTCTAGCTCTCCTTTATCCAGGATTCCCTTGGCGTGTGTGCAAATAGATGTTAGTTTTATGTTGCATTGGTGTTATTTTCTTTATTCCCTGCTGATACTCACTTTGGAACTCTGCATGCAAAAAAACATGGATAATGATGTGACACAGAGAAGGGTCCTCACCTTGGGTTTCACTCTGAGCCTCTCCTGCTAGCATTCTTCAAGTTTGTCACAGTAGTTTATTCAAATAATTGATCTTATCTTTATTGTCAATGAAATGAGCCCAGAGGTTTTCCCCAGAAGACTTTTCTGATAACACAGAAGCACAAGAGAAAGGGCATCATGTTAAAAATAGAATAAATAACATTTCCCAGGCAAAACGATTGTCCCTGCTTGTTATGTCTTTCAAAACCCTGGGTTTCTCCTTTGGAAAAATTATTTCCTGGAAATTTCTTCTAAGGCAGAACCAACAGTGAGGAAAACTAGTCAGTGTTTTGCATCATATTGTGGAGTTTTATGACACAAAAGAAGCTGGGGGAGCATCTCTGTCTCTCCTCCTCCACAACAACAACAAAACAGCATCTTATATTCAGACTTCAATTGGTCACAGTGGGGGAAACATAAAGTCTATAAATGATGCAATTTAGTCAATGAAGTAAAACATTTCAAAAGCCTAAATTAATGTGGGAAAGGAGGAGATATTTCAGGGAATGAATGACTAGGGAGCTAATGAGATGCTTCTTTAGAACACCAATTGCCCCATTTCTGCACACATTTTTCTTATTCCAGACTTTCTTTCCACCAACACTACAGCCACCACCACTTCCATCATTACATCACTTCTACCACCTCCACTGCGCCACCACATCATCATCATCACGACCACCGCCATCATCACCTCCAAAACCATCACCTCCATTTCCATCATCATCAGCATCACCTTCATCACCATCACTTCCACTGTCATCAGCTACACCATCATCACCTTCACCATCATCACCTCCACCATGGCAAAAACATTTAATTTCTATTTTACACCATCACTGTTCACCCCACTACTCCTACTCCATCAACCTCAGCTTTCCACTTACCTCCTGTTCACTTCCTGTGCTCTCTTATGAGAAACAGATTTCATTAACACTTATAATTTAAGTGTTGGATGAGGTCTGAACCATGTGTTTTCTTCAACTGTGTGAACGAGATCCAATTTTTTTCTAAACTCATATGAATGATCCAGAATTCTCATTTTTGTCACGTCAGGCTTTTAAGAATAAAAGTTCTCAATAGAAGAGAACATTCTGAGGTCTAGCATCTCTGCTCTGACTTTTCAGCCCCTGTGGGAACTGTTCTGGGTACCTCCCAGCTTTGCCCTGAATTCCTCTCTGTTGATTTCCAAATGGAAATCAGACCTGTTTAAAAACAAATCAAAGCCTCTGTGGAGGACCAGAATCAAAGGATGCTTCTTTGGCCTAGAGCTAAGACCTACATTCAATTTTTAAATGTTTTATAGGAAAATATAGGGAAGCTGGTGGCTCAGAGGTAAAGAATCCGCCTGCAGTGCTGGAGACACAAGAGATGCCAGTTTGATCCCTGGGTCTGGAAGATACCCTGAAGAAGGAAATGGCAACCAGTATACTTGCTCAGAAAATCCCATGGATGGAGGAGCCTAGCAGGCTACAGTCCATAGGGCTGTAAAGAGTCAGTCAGACACAACTGAGTGACTAAACACAGACAAAATCTGGTCCACTGGAGAAGGGAATGGCAAACCACTTCAGGATTCTTGCCTTGAGAACCCCATGAACAGTATGAAAAGGCAAAAAGATAGAGCACTGAAAGATGAACTCCCCAGGTTGGTAGGTGCCCAATATGCTACTGGAGATCAGTGGAGAACTAACTCCAGAAAGAATGAAGAGATGGAGCCAAAGCAAAACCAACACCCAGTTGCGGATGTGACTGGTGATACAAGCAAAGTCCAGTGCTGTAAAGAGCAATATTGCATAGTAACGTGGAGTGTTAGGTCCATGAATCAAGGCAAATTGGAAGTGGTCAAACAGGAGATGGCAAGAGCAAACATTGAAATTTTAGGAATCAGCGAACTAAAATGGACTGGAAAGGGTGAATTTAACTCAGATGACCATTATATCTACTACTGTGGGCAAGAATCCCTTAGAAGAAATGCAGTAGACATCACAGTCAACAAAAGAGCCTGAAATGCAGTACTTGGATGCAATCTCAAAAACGACAGAATGATCTCTGTTTATTTACAAAGCAAACCATTCAATATCATGGTAATCCAAGTCTATGCCCCAACCACTAATGCTGAAGAAGCTGAAGTTGAATGGTTCTATGAAGACCTACAAGACCTTTTAGAACTAACACCCAAAAAAGATGTCCTTTTCATTTTAGGGGACTGGAATGCAAAAGTAGGAAGTCAAGAGATACCTGGAGTAACAGGCAAATTTGGCCTTGGAATACGGAATGAAGCAGGGCGAAAGCTAATAGAGTTTTGCCAAGAGAACACACTGGTCATAGCAAACACCCTCTTCCAAGAACACAAGAGTAGACTCTACACATGGACATCAGCAGATGGTCAACACCAAAATCAGACTGATTATATTCTTTACAGCCAAAGATTGAGAAGCCCTGTAGAGTCAGCAAAAACAAGACTGGGAGCTAACTGTGGCTCAGATCATGAATTCCCTGTTGCCAAATTCAGACTTAAATTGAAGAAAGTAGGGGAAACAACTAGACCATTCAGGTATGACCTAAATCAAATCCCTTATGACTATACAGTGGAAGTGAGAAATAAATTTAAGGGACTAGATCTGATAGACAGAGTGCCTGGTGAAGTATGGACAGAGGTTGAGAAACTGTACAGGAGACAAGGATCAAGACCATCCCCAAGAAAAAGAAATGCAAAAGCAAAATGGCTGTCTGAGGAGGTCTTACAAACAGCTGTGAAAAGAAGAGAAGCTAAAAGCAAAGGAGCAAAGGATATACCCATTGAATGCAGAGTTCCAAAGAATAGCAAAGAAAGATAAGAAAGCCTTCATCAGTGATCAGTGCAAAGAAATAGAGGCACAACAGACTGGTTCCAAATAGGAAAAAGGAGTACGTCAAGGCTGTATATTATCACCCTGCTTATTTAACTTATATGCATACTACATCATGAGCAACACTGGGCTGGATGAAGCACAAGCTGGAGTCAAGACTGCCAGGAGAAATATCAATAACCTCAGATATGCAGATGACACCACCCTTATGGCAGAAAGTGAAGACAAACTAAAGACTGTCTTGATGAAAGAGAAAGAGGAGAGTGAAAAAGCTGGCTTAAAATTCAACATTCAATCCCACTGCTGGGCATACACACTGAGGAAACCAGAAGGGAAAGAGACACGTGTACCCCAATGTTCATCGCAGCACTGTTTATAATAGCCAGGACATGGAAGCAACCTAGATGTCCATCAGCAGATGAATGGATAAGAAAGCTGTGGTACATATACACAATGGAGTATTACTCAGTCATTAAAAAGAATACATTTGAATCAGTTCTAATGAGGTGGATGAAACTGGAGCCTATTATACAGAGTGAAGTAAGCCAGAAGGAAAAACACCAATACAGTATACTAACGCATATATATGGAATTTAGAAAGATGATAACAATAACCCTGTGTACGAGACAGCAAAAGTGACGCTGATGTATGGAACAGTCTTATGGACTCTGTGGGAGAGGGAGAGGGTGGGAAGATTTGGGAGAATGGCATTGAAACATGTAAAATATCATGTATGAAACGAGATGCCAGTCCAGGTTCAATGCACGATACTGGATGCTTGGGGCTAGTGCACTGGGACGACCCAGAGGGATGGTATGGGGAGGGAGGAGGGAGGAGGGTTCAGGATGGGGAGCACATGTATACCTATGATGGATTCATTTTGATATTTGGCAAAACTAATACAATTATGTAAAGTTTAAAAATTAAATAAAATTAAAAAAAAAATTCAACATTCAGAAAACTAATATCATGGCATCTGGTCCCATGGCTTCATGGCAAATAGATGGGGAAACAGTGGCTGACTTTATTTCTGGGGGCTCCAAAATCACTATAGATGGTGACTGCAGCCATGAAATTAAAAGATGCTTACTCCTTGGAAGGAAAGTTATGACATACCTAGATAGCATATTCAAAAGCAGAGACATTACTTTTCCAACAAATGTCTGTCTAGTCAAGGCTATGGTTTTTCCATAGTCATGTATGGATATGAGAGTTGGACTATAAAGAAAGATGAGCACCGAAGAATTGATGCTTTTGAACTGTGGTGTTGGAAAAGACTCTTGAGAGTCCCTTGGACTGCAAGGAGATCCAACCAGTCCATCCTAAGGGAGATCAGTCTGAGTGTTCATTGGAAGGACTGACGTTGAAGCTGAAACTCCAATACTTTGGCCACCTCATGCGAAGAGCTGACTCATTTGAAAAGACCCTGATGCTGGGAAGGATTGAGGGCAGGAGAAGAAGGGGATGACAGAGGATGAGATGGTTGGATGGCATCACTGACTCAGTGGACATCAGTTTGGGTAAACTCCAGGAGTTGGTGATAGATAGGGAGGCCTGGTATGCTGCAGTCCATGAGGTCACAAAGAGTTGGACACGACTGAGCGACTGAACTGAACTGAATAGAAAAACTTGTAAATCTAAATATTCTATTTGACTGTTGTTTACAGAAGCCAAAGTTCAGCTCCAAGAAAAATTGAAGTTAGAAAGCTTCAAGTCCTTGGCTTGTTATCTTTTAAAAGCTTCAGTTTTTCTTGACACAATTCTTTTTCTCAAGAATTAAAAGTCATAAATACATGCAGCATCAATGTCTTTGTTTCCCATTCCTACAATCTCCTCCACTCTCACTTGCACTCGCACAAACTTTAGGGGTTTTTCATTTATTTTTAGATCTTTTTTTTACTGGCACCCCACTCCAGTACTCTTGCCTGGAAAATCCCATGGATGGAGGAGCCTGGTAGGCTGCAGTCCATAGGGTCACTGAGGGTCGGACACGACTGAGCGAGTTCACTTTCACTTTTCACTTTCATGCATTGGAGAAGGAAATGGCAACCCACTCCAGTGTTCTTGCCTGGAGAATCCCAAGGACGGGGGAGCCTGGTGGGCTGCTGTCTATGGGGTCGCACAAAGTCAGACACGACTGAAGTGACTTAGCAGTAGCAGTAGCAGTTACTGTTGTAAACATTCTAAGATGTAAAACCAGGTGACTGTCACAAAAACAAAATGAAAAGTTCACAGCTCTTACCCTCACGAATGCAATTGTATTTTGGAAGTTACATAGGCCAGGTTTGGGGCTTCCCAGGTGGCTCATCTGGTAAAGAATCCTGTGCAATGCAGGAGACCCTGTTTCAATTCCTGGATCAGGAAGATCCCCTGGAGAAGAGATAGGCTACTCACTCCAGTATTCTTGGGCTTCCCTGGTGGCTCAGATGGTAAAGAATCCACCTGCAATGTGGAGACCTGGGTTTGATCCCTGGGTTGGGGAGATCCCCTGGAGGAAGGCATGGCAACCCACTCTAGTATTCTTGCCTGGAGAATCCCCATGAACAGAGGAGCCTGGTGGGCTGCAGTCCATGGCATCCCATAAGAGTCAGACAGGACTCAGCAACTAAGCACAGTACAGCACAGGCCAGATTTTCAGTTTACAAAACAAAGCAATACAGTGCATGCTTTGCTGATGGCCCAGGACACAATGCCACATGTTTTCTGGTTTCTTTAGGATCATCAGAGCACTGGGGTAAAGTTCTGTACATGCAGCATACAGTCTATTACTCATGCACCAGTGGGCCTCATGAAAACTTAGGTTCATACAAAAAGCTCCTCATCTGAGTTCTTCCTACTGCATGTGTCATAATCATGATTCAGGTAGTTTAGATATGGACCACAACAATCCCTGAAAGAATTTTACCTGTGGACTTCTTAGAACAAACAGAAAGGTGCCTTGATAATGAGTGAAGAAACACTCTTCAAGGAGAATGATATACAACTTACTACAAAGGATCATGACCCCCCCCCAAAAAAAAGGTGCACCTATGCAAAGGAAGAAATTATGCAAACTAGTCGTATTTGATTATAAGTCCTAGCCAAAAGCAGACTAAATACATGAACACTAATGAGCTGGTGTCTCAAAGTTTCATTTGCCTAATCTGTAAAATGGGAATGAAAATTCCTAAATTATAGACAATTATTTGCATAGTTCTTGGATCTATACCTAGTACATACTTAGTATCTCTACATACTTTGGGTTCTGCTATGAGTCTTGGGTACCTCCTCAAAAATACCATGCCTGAGAAAATAGATATAGTATTACAGGTTGGTTCTGTTGTAGTGTATGATCTGTTCTATTTATTTTTAGCTTCAAAACCCTTATGATTTATTCTAGTTTTAAGTTTTTGTGGAAGGCATGGATGAGTGATACTGTAATACTCCAGGTCTCTAATTCAAGCATTTTTGTCATCAATATATTTGGAAGAGACATTATGATTGTAGGAGTCACAGTATTCTTTGCTAAAAGCTCCAAGGTGGGGAGGGTGAGGAAGCCACTTTTTGTTAGAGTGAAAACTGAACATGTCATCCTCATCAGGAATATGACTGTCATGACACTTCCTGTGTATTACTATTAAATATTCACAGTGGTAAAGAACCCCCCTGCCAATGCAGAAGATGCAGGTGCAATCCCTGGGTTGGGAAGATCCCATGGAGAAGAAAATGGCAACCCACTCCAGTAACTTGCCTGGAGAATACCATGGACAGAGGAGCCTGGCTGGCTACAGTCTGTGGGGTTACAAAGAATCAAATACAGCTGAGTAACTGAGCGCAGTACAACACATTTCCCTAGCAAAATATCTGGGGAGGCGGGAATCATGCTTAATAACATCCTGCTAAATATTGTGAGGAAGAACTAAAGAGCATCTTGATGAAAGTGAAAGAGGAGAGTGAAAAAGTTGGCTTTTAAAGCTCAACGTTCAGAAAATGAAGATCATGGCATCTGGTCCCATCACTTCATGGCAAATAGATGGGGAAACAGTGGCTGACTTTATTTTTCTGGGCTCCAAAATCACTGCAGATGGTGACTGCAGCCATGAAATTAAAACACTTACTCCTTGGAAGGAAAGTTATGACCAAACTAGACAGCATATTAAAAAGCAGAGACATTACTTTGCAAAAAAGGTCCATCTAGTCAAGGCTATGGTTTTTCCTGTGGTCATGTATGGATGTGAGAGTTGGACTATAAAGAAAGCTGAGCACCAAAGAATTGATGCTTTTGAACTGTGTTGTTGGAGAAGACTCTTGAGAGTCCCTTGGGCTGCAAGGAGATCCAACCAGTCCATCTTAAAGGAGATCAGTCCTGGGTGTTTATTGGAGGGACTGATGTTGAAGCTGAAACTCCAGTACTTTGGCCACCTGACGTGGAGAGCTAACTCATTTGAAAAGACCCTGATGCTGGGAAAGACTGAGGGCAGGAGGAGAAGGGATGAGGATGAGATGGTTGGATGGCATCATGGACACAATGGACATGGGTTTGGGTGGACTCCAGGAGTTGGTGATGGACAGGGAGGCCTTGCATGCTGCAGTTCATGGGGTTGCAAAGAGTTGGACACAACTGAGTGACTGAACTGAACTGAAATATTGTGAGACTTACATGCATAAATACACACACATACACACACATGTACACATGTACAGATCAAGCTGATCATTAACTCAGTAACTGTCTATTCTAAAACTCTACTCATTTTCTTATTTTGGTGAATCATATGATTGATAATTGTTGAGTGCTTTTCTGCATCACTACTTTGGTAGACACTATGATGAATAAGCTTCCCTTGTGGCTCAGCTGGTAAAGAATCTGTCTGCAATACGGGAGACCTGGGTTTGATCCCTGGATTGGGAAGATCCCCTGGAGAAGGGAAAGGCTACCCACTCCAGTATTCTGGCCTACAGAATTCCATGGACTATATTGTCCATGGGGTCACAAATATTCAGAAACAACTGAGCGACTTTCACTTTACTTCAAGAATAAAGAAAAATTACAAGGCATGGTCCTTTTTTTAAAGATCTTAGAGAGTTTTGCAGGGAGCAAAACAGAATCATCTAACACTGATTGAGGACAAGACATGATTTGGATGGTGCTTCTTTTCAGTGATGTGAGCTTTCAGCAGATTTGAGGGGTTTAAAGTATTATTTTATTTGGAAAAGAGAATTAATGATGTGTGAAGTCTTTTCTATATTCAAATTGGGAAACTGGTTTAGAGTTTTTTAGCTTTCTTCTGGTTATATCCTTTCCCTTCACCCCTCTTTTTTCCAGCTTTTTTCCAGAATTTCCAGATATTTTTACCCCTCTAGAACAGCACTGTACAATGCCACATATGTAATATGTTATTAATTTTTTTCTAATAAGTATGTTTAAAAAATAATAAAACTAAGCAAGCGGAGTTCATTTTAATGATGTATTTTATTTAAATCAATATATCCAAAATAAGATCATTTTAGCATGCTGCACTGCCTTTCATGTGTTCAGCAGTCACCTGTAGCGAGTGGCCACACTGTTGGATAGGGCAACTCTAGAGAATCCCCCGGAGAAGCCAATGGCACCCCACTCCAGTACTCTTGCCTGGAAAATCCCATGGATGGAGAAGCCTGGAAGGCTGCAGTCCATGGGGTCGCTAAGGGTCGAACACGACTTCACTTTCACTTTCATTTTTCACTTTCATGCATTGGAGAAGGAAATGGCAACCCACTCCAGTGTTCTTGCCTGGAGAATCCCAGGGACAGGGGAGCCTGGTGGGCTGCTGTCTATGGGGTTGCACAGAGTCAGACACGACTGAAGCGACTTAGCAGCAGCAGCAGCAGAGAATTATCACCCACAACCTCAAGGGATCTGAATATCACCATATACCATATTACATATAATTCTGATTTCCTCGATAGAGGTTTGGCTTTGTGGCCACAGGAGGGACATGCCCCCGTCAAGGGCCATCCTCTTTTCTTATACTTCCCTTGTTTGTTCACAGTGGTCCAGGTGAGAATGCTGTCATAGTTCTGACCCTTCATTCCTTCCTTCATTTCTGCCTCACTTTCTTAATCCCTTCCTCTCCCCTTTCCCATTCCTCCTGAGAGAGTCATTTCCTAGGCAGGTTGATAAGTCTATGGGTCCCCAAGGAGAGAGGGGTCTGGAATTCTCAAGGAGGAAGAAAGGACAAACTTTCTTTTTTCCTTTACATTCCTTAGGATTATGTATCCTGCCTGAGGACAGTGTCTGGATTACACCTGCCTAATCATGCTATCTTAAAATGTAAATTATGGGAGTAGGTCTGGTCTTTACAAGGATTCAGTTCAGTTCAGTCGCTCAGTCATGTCCGACTCTTTGCAACCCCATGAATCGCAGCACACCAGGCCTCCCTGTCCATCACCAACTCCTGGAGTTCACTCAAACTCACGTTCATCAAGTCAGTGATGCCATCCAGCCATCTCATCCTCTGGCGTCCCCTTCTCCTCCTGTCCCCAATCCCTCCCAGCATCAGAGTCTTTTCCAATGAGTCAACTCTTCGCATGAGGTAGCCAGAGTACTGGAGTTTCAGCCTTAGCATCAGTCCTTCCAAAGAACACCCAGGACTGCTGTCCTTTAGGATGGACTGGTTGGATCTCCTTGCAGTCCAAGGGACTCTCAAGAGTCTTCTCCAACACCACAGTTCAGAAGCATCAATTCTTTGGCGCTCAGCTTTCTTCACAGTCCAATTCTCACATCCATACATGACCACTGGAAAACCCATAGCCTTGACTAGACGGATCTTTGTTGGCAAAGTAATGTCTCTGCTTTTGAATATGCTATCTAGGTTGGTCATAACTTTCCTTCCAAGGAGTAAGCATCTTTTAATTTCATGGCTGCAGTCACCATCTGCAGTGACTTTGGAGCCCAGAAAAATAAAGTCTGACACTGCTTCCACCGTTTTCCCATCTATTTCCCATAGAGTGATGGGACCAGATGCCATGATCTTCATTTTCTGAACACTGAGCTTTAAGCCAGCTTTTTCATTCTCCTCTTTCACTTTCATCAAGAGGCTTTTGAGTTCCTCTTCACTTTCTGCCATAAGGGTAATGTCATCTGCATATCTGAGGTTATTCATATTTCTCCCAGCAATCTTGATTCCAGCTTGTGCTTCTTCCAGCCCAGCGTTTCTCATGATGTACTCTGCATAAAAGTTAAATAAGCAGGATGACAGTACACAGTCTTGATGTACTCCTTTTCCTATTTGGAACCAGTCTGTTGTTCCATGTCCAGTTCTAACTGTTGCTTCCTGACCTGCATATAGGTTTCTCAAGAGGCAGGTCAGGTGGTCTGGTATTCCTATCTCTTTCAGCATTTTCCATAGTTTATTTTGATCCACACAGTCAAAGGCTTTGGCATAGTCAATAAAGCAGAAATAGATGTTTTTCTGGAACACTCTTGCTTTTTTGATGATCCAGCAGATGTTGGCAATTTGATCTCTGGTTCCTCTGCCTTTTCTAAAACCAGCTTGAACATCAGGAAGTTCACGGTTCATATATTGCTGAAGCCTGTCTTGGAGAATTTTGAACATTACTTTACTAGCATGTGAGATGAGTGCAATTGTGCGGTAGTTTGAACATTCTTTGGCATTGCCTTTCTTTGGGATTGGAATGAAAACTGGCCTTTTCCAGTCCTGTGGCCACTGTGAGTTTTCCAAATTTGCTGGCATATTGAGTGCAACACTTTCACAGCATCATATTTCAGGATTTGAAATAGCTCCACTGGAATTCCATCACCTCCACTAGCTTTGTTCATAGTGATGCTTTCTAAGGCCCACTTAACTTCACATTCCAGGATGTCTGGCTCTAGATGAGTGATCACACTATCATGATTATCTTGGTCGTGAAGATGTTTTTTGTACAGTTCTTCTGTGTATTCTTGCCACCTCTTCTTAATATCTTCTGCTTCTGTTAGGTCCATACCATTTCTCTCCTTTATCGAGTCCATCTTTGCATGAAATGTTCCTTGGTATGTCTAATTTTCCTGAAGAGATATCTGGTCTTCCCATTCTGTTGTTTTCCTCTATTTCTTTGCATTGATCACTGAGGAAGGCTTTCTTATCTCTTCTTGCTATTCTTTGGGACTCTGCATTCAGATGCTTATATCTTTCCTTTTCTCCTTTGCTTTTTACTTCTCTTCTTTTCACAGCTATTTGTAAGGCATCCTCAGACAGCCATTTTGCTTTTTTGCATTTCTTTTCCATGGGGATGGTCTTGATCCCTGTCTCCTGTACAATGTCACGAACTTCAGTCCATAGTTCATCAGGCACTGTATCTATCAGATCTAGTCCCTTAAATCTATTTCTCACTTCCACTGTATAATCATAAGGGATTTTATTTAGGTCATACCTGAATGGTCTAGTGTCAGCAAAAACAAGACCAGGAGATGACTGTGGCTCAGATCATGAGCTCCTTATTGCCGAATTCAGGCTTAAATTACAAGGATTATATAACAATAATGTATCCAGCCTGAAAGCAGTCTCTGGATTAAACCTTCAGGCTAATTCTGTTATCTTAAAATGTAAATTGTGCGAGTAGGTCTGGTGAGATCTTTACAACCTCCAGACATTCTTTGGATTCATTGGAGAGTATATAACTCCATTGCTAACACTAGCAAGGGGGTACTCTTTCTACCCCCTTCTGATAGCTAAGTCAGAAGCTTTCTCCATCTCCTTTATACTTTAATAAAACTTTATTACACAAAAGCTCTGAGTGATCAAGCCTTGTCTCTGGCCCTGGATTGAATTCTTCTCCTCTGGAGGCCAAGGATCCTGGCATCTTTGAGTGATTCAGTAACAACCTTTCACTCCCTCTCACCATCCCTCCCTTCTTCCGTCCCTCCCTCTGTTTCTTCCTTCCTTCTTTCCTTGCTTTATTTCTTCCTCCTTTCTTCCTTCTCCAGTTCATGCTACTGATTTCCAGCTGAAGAAGAGGCAGAGCCTCAGAGGAATCAGCACAGGGTTTTATGCCCGAGCTTTGGCACAGAACATCCAGAGAAACCTGTGGGAGTTTCAGTAAGATCATAGATGAGGGAGAGAGGAAAGCCATGGCAGAAGAAGGTGGCAAGTCTGAAGAGAAGCATCCTCCCGCCCTTCTGTCCCTCTCACTTCAGTGCTCAATTAATATGATCTGCCAGATCCCATTTCCCCATGTGGGTATGGTGCTGGCAGGTGGTAGGGTCAGAGAGTCAAGAGAAGAGAAACAGCCTGATTTGGGCATTTTCAATTAGACCACACAGTTTTACTCACATTTTGCATACAAGTTCAGACTCAAGCAAAATTCTATTTTGGTGTTCAATCTGGAATGATTTGCATCTAAGACATTCTCAGCATCTAAAGCTTGCCAGGGACCTGAGCCAGGGCCTGGGGATACAAGGAAAGGTAGGAGCTGGTCCCTGTTCTCAAGGGTATCTGTCACACACTGGCCAGGAAGTCCGGGGTTGTCATCAAACTGAAACTTTTCCAAAGACATCTGTGTTCAGGACAGAAAAGCTGCAATTATTCATGCCTTATTTTTATATGAATGTAGTGCACTTCTTTTACTTTTCACTTTCATACATTGGAGAAGGAAATGGCAACCCACTCCAGTGTTCTTGCCTGGAGAATCCCAGGGACAGGGGAGCCTGGTGGGCTGCCGTCTATGGGGTCACACAGAGTTGGACACGACTGAAGTGACTTAGCAGCAGCAGCAGTGCACTTCTTTAATTGCTCTTCAGAATTGTTAGTACCTAAATGAACAAATTGAATGGGAACAGTTATTCTGTGACCTAGGCAGAGCTGCAGAATGGTTGACCTTTTAATAGTGGAATTTCAGGCATCACTTAACATACAGAAGATACATTCAGGGGGACAGGCTGTATTTCTACTCCCCCAATTATATCATTATTATATATGCACACCATTGAGCTATAGAGGCTTGGAAATCAAATGTCCCTTATTTCTCAGGCAGTCACCACCCTATTGGATTTGGGCAGGTCTTAGCTCAGTCACTTGCTCTTTGATCTCTGAACACTCACCTAAATTCTCTTAGTTTTACTTTTTTTTCCTCTAAAATGAGACCAATTATTTTATCTATATAGATATATATTAGTAGGAAATAATAAAAATCTGTATTTGAAACCACATCTCCTAGAAGGTATTTACGGCAAAAGTAAACATAGTTCACTTCACTCTCAGATACAAATTTTTAAAAAATCTTCATTCCCCATGTAGAATGAAAACAATCTGCTTATTATGGTCTTGACTATACACCCTCCAGACATTCTCTCCCTCCACTCTCTATCTCACATGCTACAATCCAGTCACATGGACCTCCAAGTAGGTTCCCGTCTTAAAGCCCTTGCATTAGCCCTTCTTTATCTTTGGAATGTTCTTCCCCAGGACTAAATTCAACAGACTTTGACTGTAGAAGGTCAGATGGTAAGTATTTTCACCTTTGGAATCTGTGTGGTCTCTGTAGCAACTACCCAGTCCTGCCATTGTAGCAGGGAAGCAGCCTTAGAACACAAACCAAACAGCCTGATTCTGCTCCTCTCTTCCAATAAAGCTACTGTATTTGCAGAAGATGAGCTGCATTGGGTGCACAGGTCACCATAGTCTGCTGAATCCTGCCCTAGACCTTTCCAGGTCTGGCTTTTTCTTGTCATCTGGGTTTCAGAATGAGTGGGATCTGATGCCTTTCTTGCCACCCTATGGAAAGTCTCTCTGATCCCTCTCTTGATTACATTGCCCTGTTTTATTTCCTTCTCTGCATGCATTTATTTTTTTAAACTAAGTTATTCATTTGTTTATTGATTTATCGTACACATTCTTTTCTCGTACCCCCCATAGTTCTAGTTTCCAGCACAAAGACTAGAACAGGTAGTGGGAAGTACCCAAGAAATGTTTGTTTGTTTGTTTTTTAACACATGTGAATAAGTAATTGACCTGAAGGAATACAATTCCAGATGGTAAATCCCAAATTTTAGTGATAGGAAACCAAGATCCTTTGAGAGATCAAAGATCTTGAGAGACCCAAGATCAGGGATTCCTACAGATTATGAATCCCTCCACATAATCCTTTTCACAGATAAGACTTCTAAAAAGCCACAAGTTTCACCTATGTGAAACAAAATAATTTTGTTCTTATTGTGTCTGGGCACAATATAAACTGAATATCACATTTTATTCCATTTGGCTATAAAATAAATGCACTGGACTTTGGACATCATAGTCCAAATCAAAGAAATGAGTCATTCTAGCTCATTAGCAGGCTGTGTGTGCTGAAATGGTTTTGATGATGGCTTTTGAAGGCAGCTTTTCTTGGACTTCCCTGGTGGCTCAGATGGTAAGGTGTCTATCTACAATGCGGGAGACCTGGGTTCAATCCCTGGGTTGGGAAGAGTCCCTGGAAAAGGAAATGGTAACCCACTCCAGTACTCTTGCCTAGAAAATCGCATGGACGGAGGAGCCTGGTGTCCATGGGGTCGCAAAGAGTCAGACACAACTGAGAGACTTCACTTTCACTTTCCTTGGAGAAGGAAATGGCAACCCACTCCAGTATTCTTGCCTGGAGAATCCTGTGAACAGAGGACGCTGGTGGGCTGCCATCTATGGGGTCACACAGAGTTGGTCGGACACAACTGAAATGACTTAGCATTTAATAAGACAAGACAGTGTACTATCTGCCTGTGCTACCAAACAGCTTTCTCAGTTGAATGTCAGTTGCATGGCTTTCCAGTGAATATTGAGGACCCTAGCAGCCTTTGCCTTCTCTGCCGTCAAGAATAATTACGGTAATGGGAAACAGAATAGATATATGGTGAGAGTGGCCTATCAGTTAGTGTCCTGGAAAGAAACAAAGGACTGATACAAAAGGTTTAACTAAAACATATTTAAGGAAACTATAACAGTATTACGTACAGAGGTGAAGACAAAGGTGAGGAAGCCATCTTAGAAATTTGAGGTATTTGGGGATTAGCAACAGTTGAAGTCATTCCAACCCTTTGACCAGAAGAAAATACAGAATAAAATTATTTTGCCAGAGTCCAATGAAAGCAGGGACCTGGGGGGAGAAACCAGCCAACAAGAGCTCTTGCCATAATCAGACATATGGCTTTTGCAAGAACATCAGTGGGATTTCTCTATTTTCACTTTGCCAAATTCAACAGAAAGCCAGGGGGCAAAAGAACCACCATATACAGTCAAGAGAACCAGGTTTCCTGAACACCAAATAGGACTGAGTACATCTTGCATTGGGAGAACAAATGGAAAATAACAAGAATAGAAGGTAAGCCAGGTGACAAGAGGTTGCCTCTTGGAAATCAACATTTACTCTCTGATTTTATTTGCTCTTCAACATGTGAATGCAACAGAAAATAAGGATAAAAGAAGCTATTGGGGTATGCATTTTTAATACTTGAGGAAGTCGGTCAGAACAGTGCTAGGATTACTGGCAGGGTTTATCCAACTCAAGCCAATCTGTGTGAAGGCAACCTGAGTCTTGAGGGATTAAAAAAATATCTTTCTACTCTGATGCCAGAGGAAGAAACCTCCAGAACTAAATCTAATCTTTTGCCTGCAAAGAAGAAACCATAGAGTAAAATCCTCCATCACCAAGACAACACAATTATCCTTATTGCCAAAAACAGAAAAGAGAAGGATTTCTAACATAGCCCTGTTAATGAAGGTTAATCACGTGTAGGCATTATTTCCCTTTTTTGTTGTTTGTATTTTTGGACCACTGTCAAGTAAAATGAAGTCTCTGTTTATTCTGCCAAAACAAGAATGGCAAAACCAGGTCCTATTACAAGTCATATTACAGATCTTCAAAATAAGCCCCTTAGGCTGGGCTCTCTTAACACAAGTTCATTTTGCTTTCATATCTACTAGAGTGAATACAGATTAGATGCTGATCTATGTCTTTTACAGACTGTGTGCTTGTCTATAGCATAAACACCATGCTATTCCTGAGTCTTTTCTACCATGTCTTTGCACCCAGGCTTACCAACCACCATTATTATGTCAATGTCTTTACTTAATACTTGAAAGTATGTTTTGCATATTTTGCACCAAATTTCTTTAAAAGACTACGTTTTGAACTCCTATCAAGTTATAAATCTGATTTCTCCAAAAGACTAGCTGCTTCTGGAATTGATTTGAGTGACATGTTGCCTAACCTTCTTGCAAAGTCTTGGTCCAAAAGGCTGTTGGAGCGACAGGAATGAAATGCTGAACTTTTCCTTAGGAGACTTCAGCTTTTGAATATAAAAGTGTTTATCCTTCCTGATTTTTATAATTGTCTTCAGGTGATGCAAGCAACTTGTTTTGTAAATCCCTCATCATCAATGTATTATGTGCTTTCTTAAAGAGAAATTTAGATGAAAATAGAATCTATATGAAATAATTTCAGTAGCTGTCTATTTGTAATTCCAGCTGACTTCAATGTTATTCTGGCTTAGCAGCTAACTCTGTGACCTTAGACAAGCCACTTACCCTCTGTGGTCCTCAGTTTTCTCATCTATAAAATGAAAAGGATGGGCTAAGAGGTCCCTAAAGCCCTTTATAACACTAACAGACTGTGATTATGAGTCTATGTTATCCCTGGAAATATCATGAAAAATAAAATTGATTGAGTTGAAAATGGTCCAACAGTTACAAGAAAATATTTGACATTGTAATCATGAACTCACACCAGTTAGTCTTTTTGGTTCTTTAATTTGGGAAGCAGATGCTTGATTGCTTGTTTAAAGCCTGTGTAAAAAGCCCAGCCCAGCCTTGCAAAAGCTCAAAATATTCTTAAGTAGGGATGTCAGTTACATAATTTTCTAGACCTGGCAGTTTGGATGAAATTAACCCACCGCATATTTGAAAGCCTTTTCCTTTTGTGAGCATCTAGTGTGTTTGCTCTTGCTTTTCTCTTGGGTATCCATTTGTTATCAAAACCAGAAGCACTGTGTGGCATCGCAATTGAAATTCAGTGTCAGCAGAGGTTACATTTGTACATTTTCCGGAAAAGGAACAACTATTGTCATGGGAGAGGATTAATGTGTGGCCATTTAGGACCCTTATTATAATCTTTTCTTTAAGAATGAGAGATTGGAATGTTAATGCATTCAAAAATCTATGATTATAAAGGTATACTATATTGCTTTGACCTTTTCAACATTTGGTAATTTTGATTGAGTGGCTGTTCTGAGATTTAAAAAAAAAAAAATCTCTATTACTCTGTGGGAAAGAGGACGGACGGCTAGCCAGATTTTGAAAATACATTCATCCTGAAACAAGAGTAGGAAGATTTAGTTCAATGTGCCAGAGACACTGATGGGTGTTTTCTGTAACTTTTCTCATGGAATCCTCACAGAGTCACTTATGAGATAGTATTATGAAACAAATTTTATTTATTTAATTTATTATTTATTTATCTGATTGTGTCAGGTCTTAGTTGTGGCACCTGGGGTCCTCATCGTGTCACGTGGGACCTTGCACTGTGGCACACAGATTCTCTAGTTGTGGCCCATAGGCTCCACAGCATGCACGTTTCAGCAGTTACAGCGCACAGGCTTAGTTTTTCTGCAGCATGTAGTGTCTCAGTTTCTCCACCAGGTATCAAATCCATGTCCCCCTCCTTTACAGTTCAGATTCTTAACACTGGAACACCAGGGAAGTCCCAGGTCATTAAGTTTTGAAAGTTTTAAATATATTTAGCATGCAGTAAGTAAACACAAGTGTGTGTGCATGTTCAGTCGTGTCTGACTCTTTGGGACCCTATGGACCGCAGCCCATGGAATTTTCCAGGCAAGAATACTGGAGTGGGTTGCCATTTCCTACTCTAGGGGATCTTCCTGACCCAGGGATCGAACCCAGGTCTCTTGTGTCTCCTGCATTGGCAGGCAGATTCTTTACCACTGTGCCACCTGGGAAGCTAAACAGAAGTGGCTATCCTAAAATCTTTTTATATTCTACATGGGACTATGAGCTCTGATACCTTTCCTTGATGGCTCAGTGGTAAAGAATATGTCTGCCAATGCAGAAGACATGGGTTTGATCCTTGTGGTGGGAAGATCCCCTGGGGAAGGAAATTGTAATCCACTCGGGTATTCTTGCCTGGGCAATCCCATGGACAGAGGAGCCTGGTTACAGTCCATGGGGTTGCAAAAGAGTTGGATACAACCTAGTGACTAAACAACAAGTATGCTAAGGTGTTTCAGTAGTGAAATGATTCTCCTATTATAGTAGAATCCATGGGATTCTCCAGACCAGAGTACTGGAATGGGTTGCCATTTCCTCCTCCAGGGGATCTTCCCCACCCAGGGATTGAACCCATACTGCTAGTGCCACCTGTGAAGTGATATCAGATATTCTTCTGTGCCTAAAGATAGACTGATAACAAAGCCCAAGTCTCTGTCCCGAAGGAAGTGATGGCTGGGAGTGTATCAATTCAGGGTTAAGGGAAAACATAGGGGATGATGAGGTACCCAGAGAAGAGCAATCTGTGGGCATTAGTACACTAGAACCTAACCCTTCTGCCCAGATCTTTGTGGAGAAGGGCATAAAATAGTGTTACTGAAGCAGTAAAAGGTAAATAAGTGAATGAGGGGCTAGCTAGTAAGAGAAATATTTCTGGAGGACTCAACTACTTCTAAAAGTGAAATACTATGACCTGAAGTGAAGAAGGAGGAAATCTCTCATTTTTGTCCTCTGTTCTCTTGATAAGGACTCCCATTAACTGAGTAAAACCAGATACCACCTATCATAAAGACTCAAGCTGCAAAGGTCAGACTCTGGTGACTCAGAGAACGGTAAGAAATGAGGGCAAATTAACTGGGAGGTGGGGTGGGAAAAGCCATGTAGGATCACAAGATGGCTTTCCAAAACAAAGGGATAATGTTTTCAAAGGTAAAATTCTTCCTCCAGTTCTTTCAAAACAGAGTAGCTGCCTGTAGTTTTTAATTGATTTCTTTTCCCAGCTTCCACACATCAAAACTCTCCATGGAGTTTTAGCTACAGCCTGTGGAAAGCTGAGGGGGTAAAATGGTGCTAGGGATAATAGGATAAACTCAAATCAATCCATGTTTATGACCTAGGTGTTAAAAATGAGAAATGAAAGAAATATTGTCCTTCTTCATTTTTGTGTAGAAATTTTAATCCTACACTCTTCTTCAATTACTGAGATAATAGCATATAACTGATGATGAATTCATAGATAGAACCAGGGGCTGTGTGCCTTTGAAAGATTGAGAGAAAGACACATAATATTGATAGTCCATCAAACCGAAGATGAGATTTCCAAATGACAATGGCAATGAGGCTTCTTTATTGGCTTCAGCCTTGATTCAGTTCTATAGAAGGCACAGAAATAAATACACGATTCCCTTAAGTGCAGTTTAGTCAAGAGCTGACTCTGTGACATTTTCAGACAGCTTTCAGAGTCAATGCATTCAGTAAGCTTTGGTCTTTCTAGACATTTGATAAACTGTAGTTTTATGTTAGTTTTTAAAATTTCTTTTTATTTTAATTTAATAATTAATTAATATAAAGGAACTTACTTAGAATACTAGTCAAAGAAAAGAATATTAGGAAATTATTCATTGCTAGGAAGATTCTGGAAATACATCAATAGGTTATAAAGTGAATCATTGTGTAAGGAATCTTGACTTTTAACATTCATAAAGTTAAATGCCAGAGAAATATGTAAAAATGCTTTATTTAATAACATTTCAGAAGATCAGGAGAAAATAGCTTTATAAGATAGCTTTTTGTCTTCTCTCATAGAGATTCTGTTGTAGATAAAGAAGAGGCATATTCCAATTATAAGCAAAGTGAAATCTTGGTATATCCTCTGGCAAATAGATTTAGGAGTAGGTTTTAGTTTGATTCACTCAACAAGTATTAATTGAGAATCTTCTCTATGCAGTTAACTCATGCAATAGAAGATATAAAAGTTATCATAAAATCAAAGATAGACAGATGAAGAGGAATGCAGTTCTCAGAAACTTCAGAGGGGCACATTTTCTGCTGGGAACTTTGGTAACCTCATCTGTTGCCATAAAAATGTCTTCCCAGCAGGTTCCCAGAAGTGACTGACTATGTGTCTCTCACTCCAAAGTCTTTTATCCAGGAATATAATTCGTTTAACATTTAATACCAGGGACTTCCTTTCAGGTAGAAAATGCCATGAAAGAGGGAAGTACTGGGAACCAGGAAGGGAATAATGGAAATGTTAAGAGGGATCCATTTAGCTGGATTTGCCTTTGATATGAATTGTATGCCTGCAAGTTCTATTTCCTTTACTTTCATGTTCTGACTGACTGAGTCATTGGCCAACTGAGACCCAGAGTGACCACACAACCAAAGATACTAATTTCAGTTTTGTATATAGTAGTCCTGGTGTTTTCTTGGGAGATGGAATATTTACTGAATATAGAGATAAGTTATATTATCTCTTTTCATCTCTACAGCATTGTTTTCCTCTCAGCTTATGCATAAATGAAAGGCATGCTTAGTTATTTGTGGCCTAAAATAAGTATTCATTGAAGCATTCTGTGAATTTTATGTTCTCACCCTCCCAAATGTAATCTGGTATTTGAGATGATTATATATATGCAGTTTAATGGGCTTCCCTGGTGGCTCAGCTGGTAAAGAATCCGCCTGCAATGTGGGAGACCTGGGTTCGATCCCTGGGTTGGGAAGATCCCACGGAGAAGGGAAAGGCTACCCACTCCAGTATTCTGGCCTGGAGAATTCCATGGACTGTATATATAATTTGCCTTTTTTAAAGGAGTGGTGAACTGAAGCAATGGATATTCAGTTCAGTGACCTTGAAGTATGTAGTGACAAGTATAAATAGCTGGCATATGACTCTGGATAGCCTAAACAGTGGAAGATATAAGGAAGGTAACAATAGTAAAACTGCTATCATTTCTGCTGGTGAGAAAAGATGACTCACAGTATAGCAACAGAATTATCATGGTGTGTCTTTTATGTATAAAGCTGTTTTGGCTTCAGATTAAAAGTTACTCTTTTATCTCAAAAAAAAAAAAAAAAGATATGAACACCTTCCAGTTGCCACAGTAATTCAAACAAATTCAGAACATTTGGAAACAAGCAGATCAAAATTCTTACTTGGAAGTAGAAAAACCACACATTTAACAGATAAATATCTGTTGGCTAGCATTATTGCAGCATATAGAAGTTACAGAGTGAAAGTTATGCAGTAATTAAGAAGAGAGGTTGCAAAGGCTACAGTAGTTGTAACAAGAACTTAGTGTTTGAAGTCTTAACCTTGGGAAATTGCAGCCAAGAGACTGAGTTTCTCCAAGCGGCAACACATGTGATCAAGTATGGTTACTTCCATCTCGGAAAAATAAATTCAATGAACCAAGCTCATAAAACAAGTGAATTAGGTTTGGCTAATATGTAATAAAAACAATTTATTTAGTTACAGCAGTGATAAATGATGTTTCAGAGCTTTTAATAGGCATGTGAATTGTTACAATAAAGGTAAATATGTAGAAGGGCACATATTTAATAGCCTAGGAGGTATTTTTTCCTGAAGGAATAAGTGCTTTTATATAATTTGGAAAATGTTTTATAGGATGCATATCTAATTCACATAAGCTCTAACTGGTTAGCATTATGGTTCCTGGAAGGGACAGGCTAGATAAATGGCATCCTTTCCAGAAATGTATTTTAACATGTTTGATGCACATAATGAGCAAGTTAAATTGAATTGACTGGACTCTCAGTTCAGTTCAATCTCTCAGTCATGTCCAACTCTCTGCGACCCCATGGACTGCAGCACGCCAGGCTTCCCTGCCCATCACCAACTCCTGGAGCTTGCTCAAACTCATGTTCAGCTCTAAATAATACCAAAAGCTCAGGCTTTGAATACCAGCGCTGTATTGAATCTCAGTTCCAGGTGAAGTAGAAAAGAACAACTTTATTGCTTTGCCAGGTAAAGGGAGACACAGTGGGCTCCTGCCTTCAGGACTGTCTATCCCAATCTAGGGGACTTTGGTGAGGAGTTTTATGGTAATGGTTCAAGCATGGGTAGATTAGGGTCTATACAGGGACTACTTTAATAGGGCCTCCGGTTATCCTCTTGATGAACTTATTCCTTTAATTGCCCTCAGATGGTCTCCTCTGGTATGAAGAATGCTGACATCTTCCATTTGCTGGGTTTTAATTCCATAAGCTCATATGGTAAAGAATCCACCTGCAGTGTAGGAGACCGAGGTTCGATCCCTGGGATGGGAAGATCTCCTGGAGAAAGGAATGGCAACACACTCCAGTATTCTTGGCTAGAGAATTCCATGGACAGAGACAGGCTATAGTTTACGGGGTTGCAAAGAGTCAGACTGAAGCAATTTAGCACAAAATTCTATAAAGAGCTTAAGGATATTGTTCTGTATGTCCCCTGAAGCAGAACCAAGACCCTGCCCAAGGCTGCACTATTGTTTCCTGGTTGGCCCCTCCCTTCACTCTGCTTCCCTTCTCTTCCTGGATTAGCAACTATTCTAATCTGCCCTTTGGAATTCAGAGAAGTTCACAGAGGCTGAAGTCTGTTGCCTATGAAAAAACAGAGGACATGGAAAGGCTTTTGTACCCAGCTGAAACCATTAACTTCAGACTGGGACTTGAACCCATGTTCAGTTCAGTTCAGTTCAGTCTCTCAGTCGTGTCTGACTCTTTGCAACCACATGGATTGCAGCACTGCAGGCTTCCCTGTCCATTACCAACTCCTGGAACTTGCTTAAACTCATGTCCATCGAGTCAGTGATGCCATCCAACCATCTGCTGGGGCTCAAACCCAGCCAAAACCCTGGTAACTGTTTTCAAGACCAAATGAAGCTCAGGTTCTTGATGTCTCATCACAGAAAGAATTCAGTTAGAGACAAAGTGATAGGTAAGGAATGGATTTATTCAGATTCAAAGAGAAGTGCACTCCACAGACAGAGTGTGGGCCATTGCAGAGGGCAGTGCAGCTGCAAAATGTGGCATGGTTAGTTTTTATGGGCTGGGTAATTTCATTTCATTTAAGCAACAGTTAGAACTGGACATGGAACAACAGACTGGTTCCAAATAGGAAAAGGAGTTTGTCAAGGCTGTATATTGTCACCCGGCTTATTTAACTTAAATGCAGAGTACATTGTGAGAAACACTGGACTGGAAGAAACACAAGCTGGAATCAAGATTGCCAGGAGAAATATCAGTAACCTCAGATATGCAGATGACACCATCCTTATGGCAGAAAGTGAAGAGGAACTAAAAAGCCTCTTGGTGAAAGTGAAAGAGGAGAGTGAAAAAGTTGGCTTAAAGCTCAACATTCAGAAAACTAAGATCATGACATCCAGTCCCATCACTTCATGGGAAATAGATGGGGAAACAGTGGAAACAGCGTCAGACTTTTTCTGGGCTCCAAAATCACTGCAGATGGTGACTGCATCCATGAAATTAAAAGATGCTTACTCCTTGGAAGGAAAGTTATGTCCAACCTAGATAGCATATTCAAAAGCAGAGACATTACTTTGCCAACAAAGGTCCGGCTAGTCAAGGCTGGACTAACCACAAGGAAAAACAACAAGTTTTTCTTGTGGTCATGTATGGATATGAGAGTTGGACTCTAAAGAAGGCTGAGTGCCAAAGAATTGATGCTTTTGAACTGTGGTGTTGGAGAAGACTCTTGAGAGTCCTTTGGACTGCAAGGAGATCCAATCAGTCCATTCTGAAGGAGATCAGCCCTGGGATTTCTTTGGAAGGAATGATGCTAAAGCTGAAACTCCAGTACTTTGGCCACCTCGTGTGAAGAGTTGACTCATTGGAAGAGACTCTGATGCTGGGAGGGATTGGGGGCAAGACGAGAAGGGGACAACAGAGGATGAGATGGCTGGATGGCATCACTGACTCGATGGACATGAGTCTGAGTGAACTCCGGGAGTTGGTGATGGACAGGAAGGCCTGGCATGCTGTGATTCATGGGGTCGCAAAGAGTCAGACATGACTGAGTGACTGAACTGAACTGAACTGAATTTCATTTGATAGTGATTGGGAGGACTATTTCAACTGTTTTTGGGAAGGGTGGAGATTTCCAGGAATTGGGTCATCGTGCACTCCTTGGTCTTTTGACAGTGCCTTGGAATAGTCATGGTGCTCTGGGTGTGTCATTTAGCTTGCTGATTGAGGATGAAGGTCTAGTTGAAGTTGACTTATCTTCCATCTTGGACCCATTTGATTCTAATTGGTTTATTTTGTATCCTTGGTCTATGTCATTCTTTCAAAAGTTGTGCCCTGTCCCTTTCCCTCCTATTTTAATTCCATGATGATCTCATAGCATGCAATGATTTCTTGAGTAATCATAAACTTAAACAGTGGTCTCTCTAGATTCTCTAGGTTTTCCTCTAATCCTCTACTGAGACTTCTACAGCTATCTATGTGACTATCCAATTCTATTCCTAGTTTCAGGAGCCCCACAGGGTCCTGTTTGGTTTCAGAAATGTGGAAATTTGATCTTCACTGAACTGAGTTAAACACATTTATAAAGTAAATAAATATAAATGTTCAGTCATCAAAGTTGGAACTATGGGAAAATGGCAGAGAACAGAAAGATGACCAGAATGTGATCATCTAGAGAGGAGTATATCCTAACTGTTATGGAATTTGACCACTGTAACCATAATCAATGCCAATCAGGTTATAGGAGAAGTTTTGTGCACATGATCAGTAATATTCCAATTACTGATGCCCCACAAAGAGAAAGGTTGCTATAGATACCGACTAGTCTATGGATGTACCAAAGAAACAGGGCACTAGCTTGGTGATCATGGTGATGAAGACAGCTACAATTGCAGCTCCATATCTAATTAAGGCTAAATGAAGGCCATCAGCTGGTTAATTATTGTCTATATCCATTGTGTGTGTGTGTGTGAGCGTGCACTCAGCAGTGTCTGACTCTCTGTAGCCCCATGGACTGTAGCCAGGATCCTCCCCCCTTGGAAATTTCCAGGCAAGAATACAAGAGTGTGACACCATTTCCTATTCAGGGGATCTTCCCAATCCAGGGATGGAACCTGAGTCTCCCGTGTCTCCTGCTTTGGCAGGCAGATTCTTTATCACTAGTGCCACCTGGGAAGTCCTAAGACTCCTTGGTGGCTCAGATGGTAAAGAATCTGCCTGTAGTGCAGGAGATCCAGCTTCAGTCTTTGGCTCAGAAGATCCCCTGGCCAAGTGAATGGCTACACACTCCAGTATTTTTGCCTGGAGAATTCCTTGGACAGAGGAGCCTGGCAGGCTACAGCCCTTGGGGTTGCAAAGAGTGGGGCACAACTGAGCGACTGACATTTTCATACACTTTTCATGCCTACCATACCTGGATTGTAAGTGAAGTGAAGTGAAGTCACTCAGTCGTATCCGACTCTTTGCGACCTCATGGACTGTAGCCTATCAGGCTCCTCCGTCCATGGGATTTTACAGGCAACAGTGCTGGAGTGGATTGCCATTTCCTTCTCCAGGGGATCTTCCCGACCCAGGAATCGAACCCGGGTCTTCCACATTGCGGGCAGACGCTTTACCGTCTGAGCCACCAGTCTATTCAAAAGTTAATTATTAATTTAATTTGTATGAGTCTAGTCCACTAAGGTCTTTAGCATATTAACAGTTTTGTTTTGTATAAAAGATACATAGCTATTTGAAGAGGGGAGTCAGGGGTGCATAGAACAAGCATAGCTGATGACTGATAACATTTTGATTTTCTGCTGAACCTTTCTGCTTTTCAAAGGTCAATGCACAACTTTACATCCCTTTTCTAGCTATAGTGCTTTCAGTTATGAAAAATAAATTTTACCTTGCAAGTCACCATTTCCTTATTTCACAATAATAAAAAGCAGATATTTACTCACTCATACAATGGTTTTGTTTTTTTCATTATGTAGAAAAAAAGCCACCTTTATTTACTTATTCATCTTTTTTTTTTTATTGTCACAGTCAAAATGAAATTTAGTTTTTCCGTTTACTTTGACATTTCAATGTCTATGTGCTGTTTCTGAGAAAAAACAAGTGGCATAATTCTGTGCGTAATTCTTTCAAAGACAAAGGAGAGAAAACATGGAACATAGTGTAAATTTCATCCTTTGAGAATGGTCAGATATTCTCAAAAGGCTAGTTGTGTAGAAATGTTTGATTTAAGAGAAACAGACCATAAATTTAACAAATAATGGTATAATTCCACATAAGATTAATGATAATTAAATTTTAATAACGTCTTTCTGTCCTTGTTACTTAAAGAAACATATAGTGTTATCAGTTCAGTTCAGTCACTCAGTCATGTCGACTCTTTGCAACCCTGTGGACTGGGGCACGCCAGTCCTCCCTGTCCATCACCAACTCCCAGAGTTTACCAAGACTCATGTCCATTGAGTTGGTAGTGCCATCCAACCATCTCATCCTCTGTCACACCTTCTCCTCCTGCCTTCAATCTTTCCCTGAGTCAGGGTCTTTTCAGATGAGTCAGTTCTTTGCATCAGGTGGCCAAAGTATTGGACTTTCAGCTTCAGTATCAGTCCTTCCAATGAATATTCAGGACTGATTTCCTTTAGAATAGACTGGTTGGATCTCCTTGCAGTCCAAGGGAGTCTCAAGAGTTGTCTACAACACCACAGTTCAAAAGCATCAATTCTTTGGTGCTCAGCTTTCTTTATATTCCAACTCTCACAGCCATACATGACTACTGAAGAAACCATAACTTTGATTAGATGGAACTTTGTTGGCAAAGTAATGTCTCTGTTTTTTTAATATGCTATCTAGGTTGATCATATCTTTCCTTCCAAGAAGCAAGTGTCTTTTAATTTCATGGCTGCAGTCACCATATGCAGTGATTTAGGAGCCCCCCAAAATAAAGTCTCCCACTGTTCCCGTTGTTTTCCATCTATTTTCCATGAAGTGATGGGACCAGATGCCATGATTTTAGTTTTCTGCATGTTCAGTTTTAAGCCAACTCTTTCACTCTCCTCTTTCACTTTCATCAAGAGGCTGTTTAGTTCTTCTTCACTTTCTGCCCTAGTTTTATAATTATATACAATATATAAAATGATACAATTTTAGATAGTTAAAAAGTAATTTGAGACATTAGAAATTAAAAAGGCTTCCCTGATGGCTCAGATGGTAAAGAATCTGACTTCAAAGCAGAAGAGCCGGGCTTAATCCTTGGATTGGGATGATCCCTTGCAGAAGGGAATGGCTGTCCATGCCCGTATTCTTCTTCTTCTTCTTTTTTTTTTTTTCAGTGTTCTTGTCTGAGGAATTCTTTGGTCAGAGTAGCCTGGAGAGTTTATCTGAGCAAATTTATTTTAATCAGGCAGCATCAAATTTACTAGATACAAAAGAACTCCAAGAAGCTACATGAAATGAAAGACTTTTGTAGGCAGAAGGGAACAGGAACAAGGAAATTATACTTGGCAAAAAAGTGGGTTGTCTATTGCAAGATTACTTTTCTTTAGGGGATGGCAGGGGTCTATCAGTCAGATTACCTAAGTAGAGCTGATCAGGAGAACCCTGAATGATTAGTTTAAGATTCTTTTTCTGGGAGTGCCTAAATAATCAAGTTAAGTCTCTCTTTGGTGGGGTGGAGTTTAGGATGAATGACTTTATTTTGGGTCTATTGTCTTATTTCTAGTAACCTTTATATTCATATATACCTACACTGAACACATATTTATACATGCACACAAACAGGGAGTCAGTCTACCAACTTGTTTGTGTTGGGAATACAAAGTTGTAGTGATTTTTTTCTCTCAAAGATCTTGCAGTTTAGATGGAAGTAACTTAAAATACAAATAAGATTGCCTTCCATGGGCAAGGCACTCAATGAATATTTGTAGAATAAATAAATACATAAAACAGCACAAATACAAAGCAGATTTACTGACTGGTGAGCAGAAACATGAAACACACTAGAGAGTTCAAGAGGTTCAATGAAAAAAATGAAAGAAGGCTTAAGACTGACAAAACTATTGAAGTTTTCACAGGGAAGCCATTGAAATGTTTTAGGTCCAGCAGGATAGCATCCCATGGGGTGGAATGTATTTGTGTAGGTTGGGACAGGGAGGATGAGCAGAGAGGGAGAAAGAAGAGAGTTTTGTTTTGTTTTGTTTTTTTAAGAGAGAAAGAAAATGAGCAGATAAGCCAGGGCATAGGAAATTTTGTGCAATAGAATGAAAAAAGCACATTTAAGAGAAAGCAAAAACTAGACTTAAGATACTTGTACTTAGGGGAAATCAGAATCTAAAAATGAATATATCTAAGGTCTCCAATAGAAATAGACTCATTACTAATGAATATAGCAATTTACACATTGACATATGGGACATCAAGATAGATGTCTTCTTAAATAGAGAACTATATTTCATTTGCTTCACAGTTTTTAATATTTTAAAATAGCTGAATTATTCCTTCACATTTTCTAAAACTTATTAAAAATATTAGAATAACAACTATGTGTTTCCTCAATAAAAACATCCATCCATCTCAGAAACCATATAATCCCTTCTTCCTTTCCATACTTCTATTTCCAAGCAGTCAGGTTGAGTTCAAGCTATTACTACAGTCTATCTTGAATCTACTCTTTATCATCTTTTATTTTAATTGTAGTCGATTTCCTATGTTGATACAGTTTCAGGCATACAGCAAAGTGATATATATATATATATATATATATATCTCAAAGTGATATATATATATATATAACATAATATATATGTATATATCACATGATATATTTATATATAACACATGTTATAGTATGTGGCTCAGATGGTACAGAATCTGCCTGCAATGCGGGAGACCTGAGTTCCATCCCTGGCTTGGGAAGATCCCCTGGATAAGGGAATGGCTACACACGCCAGTATTCTTGCCTGGAGAGTTCCATGGACAGAGGAGCCTTGTGGGCTACAGTCCATGGGATAGCAAAGAATCGAACAAGACTGAAAAATTAACACACACACACGTGTGTGTGTGTATAAATGATCAATAAATCATTTATTCAGTCATGTCTGACTCTTTGTGACCCCATGGACTGCAGCATGCCAGGCTTCCCTGTCCATCACCAACTCCCGGAGCTTGCTCAAACTCATGTCCATCGAGTTGGTGATGCCATCCAACCACCTCAGCCTCTGTTGTCCCCTTCGCCTCCTGCCTTCAATCTTTCCTAGCATCAGCATCTTTTCCAATGAGTCAGTTCTTGGCATCAGGTGGCCAAAGTATTGGAGTTTCAGCTTTAGCATCAATCCTTCCAATGAACACCTAGGACTGATCTCCTTTAGAATGGACTGGTTGGATCTCCTTGCAGTCCAAGTGACTCTCAAGAGTCTTCTCTAACACCATAGTTCAAAAGCATCAATTCTTCAGCGCTCAGCTTTCTTCACAGTCCAACTCTCACATCCATACGTGACTACTGGAAAAACCACAGCTTTGACTAGACAGACCTTTGTTGGCAAAGAAATGTCTCTGCATCTTAATATGCTGTCTAGGTTGGTCATATCTTTTCTTCCAAGGAGTATGTGCCTTTTAATTTCATGTCTGCATTCACCATCTGCAATGATTTTGGAGCCCCCAGAAATAAAGTCTGTCACTGTTCCCATTGTTTCCCATCTATTTCCCATGAAGTGATGGGACTGGATGTCATGATCTTAGTGTTCTGAATGTTGAATTTTAAGCCAACTTGTTCACTCTCCTCTTTCAATTACATCAAGAGGCTCGTTAGTTTTTCTTCACTTTTTGCCATATGGGTGTTGTCATCTGTATATCTGGGGTTATTGATGTTTTTCCCAGCAATCTTGATTCCAGCTTGTGCTTCCTCCAGCCCAGCATTTCGCATGATGTACTCTGTATATAAGTTAAATAAGCAGGGTGACAATATACAGCCTTAACCTACTCCTTTCCCTATTTGAAACCAGTCTGTTGTTCCATGTCTGGTTCTAACTGTTGCTTCTTGACCTACATACAGATCTCAGGAGGCAGGTCAAGTGGTCTCGTATTCCCGTCTCTTTAAGAATTTTCCACAGTCTGTGTGATCCCCACAGTCAAAGGCTTTGGCATAGTCAGTAAAGCAGAAGTAGATGTTTTTCTGGAACTTTCTTGCTCTTCTATGATCCAATGGATGTTGGCAATTTGATCTCTGGTTCCTCTGCCTTTTCTAAATCCAGTTTGAACATCTGGAAGTTCCCAGTTTATGTACTGAAGAAGCCTCGCTTGAAGTATTTTGAGCATTACTCTGCTAGCGTGTGAGATGAGTGCAATTGAACAGTAGTTTGAATATTCTTTGAATTGGGCTCCAAAATCACTGCAGATGGTGACTGCAGCCATGCAATTAAAAGACGCTTACTCCTTGGAAGGAAAGTTATGACCAACCTAGATAGCATGTTCAAAAGCAGAGACATTACTTTTCCAACAAAGGTCCATGTAGTCAAGGCTATGGTTTTTCCAGTGGTCATGTATGGATGTGAGAGTTGGTGTGTGAAGGAAGCTGAGCACCGAAGAATTGATGCTTTTGAACTGTGGTGTTGGAGAAGATTCTTGAGAGTCCCTTGGACTGCAAGGAGATCCAACCAGTCCATTCTAAAGGAGATCAGTCCTGGGTGTTCTTTGGAAGGAATGATGCTAAAGCTGAAACTCCAGTACTTTGGCCACCTCATATGAAGAGTTGACTCAGGAAAAGACTTTGATGCTGGGAGGGATTGGGGGCAGGAGGAGAAGGGGACGACAGAGGATGAGATTGCTGGATGGCATTACTTACTTGATGAACGTGAGTTTGAGTGAACTCCAGGAGTTGGTGATGGACAGGGAGGCCTGGCGTGCTGTAATTTATGGGGTTGCAAAGAGTTGGACATGACTGAGTGACTGAACTGAACTGAACAACTTTCACTTTCACTTTGAATGGTCTAGTGGTTTTCCCTACTTTCTTCAATTTAAGTCTAAATTTGGCAATAAGAAGTTCATGATCTGAGCCACAATCAGCTCCTGGTCTTGTTTTTGCTTACTGTATAGAACTTCTCCATCTTTGGCTTCAAAGGATATAATCAATCTGATTTCAGTATTGACCACTTGGTGATGTCCATGTGTAGAGTCTTCTCTTGTGTTGTTGGAAGAGGGTGTTTGCTATGACCATTGCATTCTCTTGGCAATACTCTCTTAGCCTTTGCCCTGCTTCATTTTGTATAATATGTGTATAGACCACATATTATATACGTATATATATATATGTATATACTTTTCAGATCTTTTCCCTCATAAGTTTTAAAATATCAAATATAGTTCAGTATAGTTCCCTGTGCTATACAGCAAGTGCTTGTTGCTTATGTATTTTTTATATAGTAATATGTTCATGTTAATCCTAAACTCCTAATTTACACCCCTATTCTTCCCTTTGTCAACCATAAATTTGTTTTCTGTGTTTGTTGGACCTAGAGATTATCATACTCAGTTAAGTAAGCCAGACAGAAAAAGACAAATACCGTGTGATACTATTTATGTGTGGAATCTTAAAAAAAAAAAAAAAAAAAAAAGATACAAATGAACTTACTTACAAAACAGTTGTAGACTCATGTTCTTCTCCCCCTGTTTTTGGCCTAATAATTGCCACCTCTCACTGCCTTTGACTGCCATTCTCTCCTGGGATGTCACCTGAAAAGGCTTCTTTTGTGATCTCTTGGCCCAGCCAAGTCTCCTACCTCCCATTTAATTTTCAAAACCTTATCAGAATTTTCCTTATAAGTGCTGATATGACTACATAATGTCCCATGTTATAAGCCTTTAGTCATCCTTTATTGCCCAGAAGATAATGCCAAACTCTCTAATATGGTATTTATAACCGTCATAATGTGGCTATCCATCACCTTACTTACAGTCTTTTCCATTCATTTATCCCATTTATACTGAGATTCAGTCAACCCGCTTTGCATTTCACAAATATTCCTTGTGATTTCTAACCTCTAAGCTGTTTTGTCATGCTTTCTACTTAGAATATTCATCCTTGTTTCCTTCTTTCATCTGAAAAATTCCTACTCACCTCTTAGGACTCAAATAAAATATCATATACTATTTAGTCACTCATTGGAAAATATTATAGCCTCTTAGCTTTTTTAAAACTTTTTTTATGTGCCACTTACTACACTGAATTATTTACATTAATGTGTCTCCTCCCTTCTTGTTATACCCAGCACACATAATGTCTAGCACATAGTATATTTTTGTTAACTGCTGAATGGGATTGTTTTAAAATTTAGGCAGATATAAGCACCTCTTAGTTTTTAATGTTTATTTATTTATTTGGCTATACCAGATCTTAGTTGCAGCATGTGGGATCTTTAGATGTGGCATGCAAAATCTTTAGATGTAGCATGAGAACTCTTAGTTATAGCCTGTGGAAACTAGTTACCTGACCAGGGATTGAAATGTGGACCACTGAATTGGGAGAGCAGACTCTTAACCACTGCATCACCAGGGAAGTCCACCTCTTCTTATTTTTTAAGACCACTTTCATCCTTTGTCAATTTCTTCATCCTAATGGATATTTTCCTATGTCTTTGCCACATACAGAGAAAATTTGATTCAAAGACTTCTTTATTGGGTCTAATAGAGAATCATTATTACTGTGTTAACATAGAAACAAATTTTAAAAATTTGTGACATTAAATAGGAAGCTGATTTGAGCATTAAATCTTTTAGACTGCATTAACCAAAAGTGTTAATCAATTTTAAATTTATAGTCAATTTATCATTAAAAAAATCGATAGCAAATATTGCTTAAGCCACTTTTTTGTGTTAGGAGATCTGCAGAGCTTTTAATGAAATGTTTTATTTTCCAACTTGCAGTGGAAAATTTAGAAATCTGTGAAATGACTTTTTTGCTATATTTTACCAGGAAATCAGAAACATTTTATTAAAAAATAGATATATCAATGAAAACATATTTTATATGATAATAAAAGAATAGGGAAAATTTAAAGTATGAATGTTATCATTGTAACACTCCTTTGTTTCTACTTTCTCAAATTTTTATACTAACAGTTCTTCAATAGAATGTACCTTTAAATAGTTCTGTTTAGAACAGGTTCATTTATTTGTGTTCCATACTTCACCATAGGAGTTGTTTGTAATATATTTTTGGAATGAGAAACTGGTCAAATATCCATCAGTTCAGTATTTCACATTTATGAACAAAGCCACCAAATTGAAAATTAGCTTTGTGTGCTTCATAACCTAGGACCAACTCAGAAATATAAGAAAGCAAATAATTATGACCCAATTAACAGAAGCTATGTTTATTTTTTGTGGCAGAGAAGAGTTATCTAAGTTTTAATTATAGGCACTGAGTGTTTCTAGACAAAACTGTCTGCCTGAAGTGTTTTAGCAATGAAAGATTAGTTGGAAAACCTTGGTTTGCCCAAAAATCATGATGTAAAAAAAGACATAAGATGTAAAGAGTTAGATAGTCTTCACATAATTTGCAAAACCTTAAGCTCATCAAAGGAAGAAATCAAAATTCTATCTAATAGAACTGGAAATTAAGTTGTAAGGAAGTAAAATTTCTCTAAAATATCACACTGACACTTCAAATGCTTTATCAGCAAGAAGACTTTTAAAAAGACTGTGTCAAGATAAAGTTTGATTTTCCCTTTCTCTTAAAATTAAAAAAAAAAACCTAAATATACATGTTATTTTGCATGCATGTGTGCACGTGTGCTGAGTTACTTCAGTCATGTCTGATTCTTTGCGACCCTATGGACTGTAGCCCACCAAGCTCCTTTGTCCATGGAATTCTTCAGGCAAGAATACTGGAGTGGGTTGCCATGCTCTCCTTCAGGGGATCTTCCCAACTCAAGGACTGAACCCCAGTCTCTTATGTCTCCTACATTGGCAGGTGGGTTCTTGACCACCAGCACCACCTGGGACCAAGGTAAAAAGTAAGAGACTCCCTTGTTGATGCTGTCGGACCTAGTCCCCCTTCTTTCACCTTTTCTAAACACATATTATACTTAAAATGTTATTTTTTAAGACTTTAATTATTTCAGGACCTCATTTTGGATTCATTTAAATTAGTGGCATCCTTTGCTTAAATTTGTTTTCAATGACTTTTTCCCCATTTTTTCTCACTTTTCAGACCTGAGTTGGTCTTAGGTTATGAAACACTCAAAACAGACCATGGGAGACCACTTTGAAATAGATTTTTCTTTCATAATTAAAATTGTCACATGAAAGTATATTCTTAAACAGAGAATAACTTTTTCAGAACGTGATAAGAGTAAAATCTTCAAAATGAACTGCATCACCTATCATTGCTGAAGTATCTAAAAAAATACACTAGAAAAGGTATTTCCAGGTGTTTTCCCACTTACTGCTTAGAGTTAAAGCTAATCTTTTATAATAAACATCATCCAACAATAGCTAACATTTTTTTCCTTTAGTTTGTGAGTCTGCCCAAGAGTAATGTGACTTTAGATACACAATCCTAAAATACATTTACCCTTAACTTAGAGATACCATTTTAGATATAAAATCTTTTGTCAAAATTGTAAAGTACTCTCATATATAACTTAAAGTAAAAGAGCTAATATTATTTTTCTTAATGACAAATATATCTATGAACTCAAGAAAATATTGAAGTTAATATTATAATCCAATGTATGAGTGGATCGATGAATGGATAAACAGAGAGTGATCTGGAGAGTTCTGAAATGCTATGTCTATATATTTCTTGCCAAAAAAAGGTGGCATGAATTAAGACTACCTAAGCATATTTCCATTTTCTAAGAAATTTCAAGTGATGTAAATCTTTTACTTTGAATAACTATGATTGCCATAAAGTTAGACTTAGTACATATATACTGTGTATATGGGTATATATATGTGCATGTGTGTGTGTGTGTGTGCACTCACACACACATACACACAATGATTTATAATCTTGGGAAATATGATATTTTATTTTCATTTTGGTTAAAATAAGTAAAATTAACATATTCAAAGCTATAGACACAAGAAGACTATTTCTTAGACATTTATGAAAATCTTGGCATTCTATTCCTCCAGCTTGATTTTTCTATGGCATATTCACTTAGCATAATTTTCCATAAATCTTGTAATAATAGATATAAGACTTACTACTCTAGTGAAAGAAACAGTAGATATCCTTTGTAGAAGAGATAATCTATGATGCAATAGTTGTGTTTATACACTCAAAATAAGTTTTTTATTTTTAACTACTTAAAGCTAAGGAAGTACCTACTTGCCTAAAAATTTTGACTTTTTTCAGTTAAGTGATCTACCTATATTCCAAGGTTTATCTCATTACATTCTTTCTCTTGAACACCAAAACATTTTTATTTAGCAATGAACCCTCATCCACCCCCCAAATAAGAACAGTTTGAAAGCAATGAGTATAGTTCTTTCTCTTCCAGAGATACAGGTAGAAAGTGTGTAATAACATGAAGTATACTGTGACATGGTAATTTGAGGCATTGAACTTGAGTGGCTTATACTATGCTCTTCAGAGTCTGGCAGCTCTAGGTTTACATCCCAGTGCTGTCAGCTGAGCTGTCTAAGCCCCTGTTTTGATACCAGCACATGTGACCACTATTTCTTATCTCATTACAGTGCTGTGAGGATTACATGAAATACGCTGCTTCATATAGTGCATTTATCTCAAAACCTGACACATGATAAATACCCAATAAATAGCATATATAGATAGAGCAACTGATGGACAGGGATTGATAGAATCACAAATCTGCTTTTGTCTTATGCAAGTGCACAAGCAAGAAATTTGTGTATTATGTGGTACTGATTTTCCCCTTTATATAGGTGACCCCAAACTAATTTGTCAAAGCACAATGATTAACTTGAAGAAGGGTTGGTAGGAGGTGTATGTATATAAATATAAAAACATATATACACGCACATACATATAGATGAGTAGATATAGAAATATTTGTACATGTGTACATATGTTCATTGATTTTTTCACATTCATTTTTAATTGAATCATATTAATGAAAAGATAAATATGTGCTTGTTTTATTACTCACTTGTTAGCTCTTGCCAGAGCATTCTGGTTTTCTAGTGACAGGCTGATCATTTTCTCCATAAATCCATCTAATCCAATCAGTCCTAGAGTGATTCATGCAAGTTCTCAATTGAGGTTACAAACTTGTTTCCTGGTCCCTAAGCTTTAGTGAACAGAGAGTAAGAACAGATTTACTCACCAAGAGTAAAAGTAAACTCCAAAGCGATTTGTGAAAATCCTTGTCAATCTGGCAAATGCAAATACCTGTGAAGTCCCCAGGCTTCCCTGGTGGCTCAGTGGTAAAGAATCCACCTGCAATGCAGGAGACCTGGGTTCGATTACTGGGCCAGGAAGATCTCCTGGAGAAGTGAATGGCCACCCACTCCAGTATTCTTGCCTGGAATATTCCAAGGACAGAGGACCCTGGCAGGCTATAGTCTGTGGGGTCACAAAGAGTTGGACATGACTGAATTACTTATACTGTCACACACACTGTCAAGTCCCCAGTAGACTATTAAGCTCTAGGAGAAAAACAAGGCCCTACTGTATAGCAGATGCAACTATATTCATTATCCTGTGATAAACTGTATGAAAAATATAACAAAAATATATCAAAATATATATCAACTGAATAATGTTGCTGTATAGTAGAAATTATTACAGCACTGTTGTTGTTTAATAATTTAAACAGGCTAAGTCAGACAGGCTAAGTCCTGTCTGACTCTTTTGCGATTCCATAGACTATATAGCCCACCAGGCTGTTCTGTCCATGGGACTTTCCAGGCAAGAATACTGGAGTGGATTGCCATTGCCTCCTCCAGGGGATCTTTCTGAGCCAGAGATCAAACCCATGTCTCCTGTACTGCAAGCAGATTCTTTACCATTAAGCTACCTGGGAAGCTCATAAAAATCAATTAAATGAATAAAATTTTAAAAATATATATCTAGGAGAAAATCTGTGGCCCCATCTCATCACAGTTTATAATCCTATCAGAGGGAAAGAGAATAAAATAGAGAATTCTTTCTATGTATATACATATATGTATATATATATTCTTTTCCATTATGATTTATCACAGAATACTGAATATAGTTCCCTGCATTATATGTATAACTGAATCACTTTTCTGTATAGCAGTAATTAATACAACATTGTAAATCAACTATACTTCAGTAGAAAATAAAAATAAGTAATAGAGAATACAAATAATTAGTACTCAATTGTCTGGTGAAAGCATATAACCAGAAATCCCTTTATTTTAAATCTAGATAACTGAGAGGATCCTATTGTTGAGTGACAAGTAGTTTTATCCTCTTTCAACTTTTATCCCCTTTTCTTGGTTAAAATGAAACAGATCTGTTATCAGTCACCTGTGGCTTTGGGTGATACCTTGGCTCTTTCCTGGAACGCTCTCCTTCCAGCCCACCCCTAACTCTCTTTCAAGCCTCTGTAATTCCATGAAGTCCACCCAAATTATTCTTGCTCTAATAAAGAATTCCTGATTCCCTGCCTTGAAATGATCCCTTTCTCCTCACATTCCATAGCACTTCAGGCTTTATTTGTGATACATGGTACATTCTGTATAGTTAATTCATAATTACAGTTATATTATAGTTGTCCAGTCATCCTTCTTGAGGGCAAGGTTCTTCTCTTATGCCCCATAACAGTTAGCAGAGACCTGGAGATAAGCAGTCAAAAAATATTGGTGAACCCATAAGCACATATCAAGAATTTGGGCATTTCAATCTGGAATGTTAAACATTTTGACTAGACTTGTATCATAAAAGTCTCACTTTTCTATCAAAAGAAGTATAAATCTCGAAAAACAAGTGGAGAAAATAGAGGAGCAGCTAAGTAGCTATGTAAGATGAGAGCATGAGAGTAAGGAGAGTTAGTCAAATGAGAGTAATCTATTCTATGGCAACAATAAACCATTAAACCTCATGGCAATTAATATTATTTCTCACATGATCCACCACACATGTTATTGAAGGAGATGATTTTACCATTACATGTGTGCCCTGTGCTTAGTTGTGTCCAGCTCTTTGAGACCTCATGGACTGTAGCCCACCAGGCTCCTCTGTCCATGGGATTCTCCAGGCAAGAATACTGGAGTGGGTTGCCATTCCCTTCTCCAGGGAATCTTCCCAACCCAGAGATCCAACCCATGTCTCCTGCACTGGCATGTGGATTCTTTATCACTAGTGCACCTGGGAAACCACCCCCCCTTTTTTTTTTAATACCATAAATAATGCTTATTTTCCTAATCTCTGATGTCAGTTTCCTCATCCCCCACTGAACAGCCCCTAAAACAGCACCCCACCCAGTGTAGGTTTTGGGTAAAATAGCAGCCCACTTAAGGTCAGTTCAGTTCAGTTCAGTTGCTCAGTCATGTCTGATTCTTTGAGACCCCAGGAAGCACGCCAGGCTTCCCTGTCCATCACCAACTCCCGGAGCTTGCTCAAACTCATGTTCATCGAGTCGGTGATGCCATCCAACAATCTCATCCTCTGTCGACCCCTTCTCTTTCTGCCTTCAATCTTTCCCAGCATCAGGGTCTTTTCCAATGAATCGGCTATTTGCATCAGGTGGCCAAAGTATTGGAATTTCACCTTCAGCAGCAGTCCTTCCAATGAATATTCAGGACTGATTTCCTTTAAGATTGACTGGTTTGATCTCCTTGCAGTCCAAGGGACTCTCAAGAGTCTTCTCCAACATCACAGTTCAAAAGCATCAATTCTTCTGTGCTCAGATTTTTTTAATGGTCCAGCTGTCACATCCATACATGACTACTGGAAAAACCATAGCTTTGACTAGATGGACTTTGGTGGCAAAGTGATGTCTCTGCATATTAATATGCTTTCTAGATTGGTCATAGCTTTTCTTCCAAGGAGCAAGCGTCTTTTAATTTCACGGCTGCAGTTACTATCTGCAGTGATTTTGGAGCCACAAAAAATAAAGTCTTTCACTGTTTCCATTGTTTCCCTATCTATTTGCCATGAAGTGATGGGACTGGATGCCATGATCTTGCGTGTTTTAATGTTGAATTTTAAGCCAGCTTTTTCACTCCCCTTCACTTTCATCAAGAGGCTCTTCAGTTTCTCTTCACTTTCTGCCATAAGGGTGGTGTCATCTGAGTATTTGAGGTTATTGTTATTTCTCCTGGCAATCTTGATTCCAGCTGTGTTTCATCTAATCTGGAATTTCACATGCTGTACTCTGCATATAAGTTACATAAGCAGGGTGACAATATACAGCCTTGAGATACTCCTTTCCTAGTTTGGAACCAGTATGTTGTTCCATGTTTGGTTCTAACTGTTGCTTCATGACTTACATACAGATTTCTCAGGAGGCAGGTAAGGTGGTCTGGTATTCCTATCTCTTGAAGAATTTTCCACAGTCTGTTGCATTCCCCAAAGTCAAGGCTTTGGCGTCATCAATGAAGCAGAAGTAGATGTTTTTCTGGAATTCTCTTGTTTTTTTCTATGATCCAGCAGATGTTGGCAATATGATCTCTGGTTCCTTTGCCTTTTCTAAATCCAGCTTGAACATCTGGAAGTTCACAGTTCACATACTATTGAACCCTGGATAGGAGAATTTTGGTCAATTTATGTTTTAAGATCAATTTAGAATAAACAGTGCTGTGGTAACAGATGCTAAAATCTCACTGGCATAACAAATTAAAGGATAAATTTTACTTATGTAAGTCCAATGTGAATGAGTCAATGGAGCTTCTTCTCTACCTTGTGGCTTCACCATCTGCAACATGTATGCTTAAGCTCTCCACACTGGAAATAAGACAGCAGAAAGACCACATGGGTACTTTTAAAGCCAGACCTCTAGGTGGCCATAGCTCTCCCACCAAATTCATTGGCATGCACTCAGTCACACGCATCCTGACTTCAAGGAAAGCAAGGAGATATTTGGAAATCTGCTGAGCAATAATAGTATCCACAACAAAATTCTATAATGACATTGAACTTCACCTATTTCCTAAGACAAGGCTAATATTCAAAATTACTGAAAGGTTCCCACAACACCTTTCCAAGATTACGTTTTTTGTCAGTCCTGTAAATCCTAAAGGTGTATTTCAGGGATGACCATTCAGTGTTCTTGTGTCTGATCCCAGCAGATTTCTTCTGGTTCCTGGAACCTTGTATGATTCATCCATGCATTTTGCTCCACCCCTCTCCATATTACAGATCTCCCTGGGCGTGGGTTAACTCTTCCCCATCTGGTACATCCTTAGCCTTTCCTTAGGTTCTTTTATATAGGTATAATTTTACATTTTAGCAAATACTTTGAGGATATTTTTGTTATTGTTAATTATAGTTCATGTAATTAACCACATTTTATATATAAAACTATACTCTGTTTTTTCTAATATTATGATATATATTTTAATGATTTAATATGATCTCAATTCTGATAATAAAGTTTTGATAAGTATACTATTAAAAATCATCCTTATTAACAGAAATACTTCATCTCACTGCAATTTAAATTGCTGCTTACCTTATCTTAGCGAGTATATCTGCGATGGCAAAATTGTATAGTTTGTGTTGCCACATGGGGGATATCTAGGTGAATGACAATTAAATACATTGTATTAAAATATGATGTGGGAGAGATGAATTTAAGTTGGAAAATAGCTTCCTTGTGATCTTAGTTTTAACATTCCTATCCACAGAAGTCTATAATAGATCCCACAGAAAGTAATATCAACTTAAGTGACTTCAGGGAAACACACACATATGTAGTATCTCCATGAGTTATTTTGTGTATCAAATTTTATTAGCACTCATCAACAAAAGTTGTTAGGAAAAAATATTATGGTCATTTGAAAAATAATTGTTGTTCATTCAGAGTGAGAATAATACTATGAATAAAGTGAACTCTGCCAATTTAGTGATTTATGTTAAGCAACCAAAGATTTTCCCTTTATGTTTTTTTAAAGAAACTTTGATACTTATCAACTGTCATACATACTAACTTTCTTTTAAAGCTACTTTATTCTGCTTTCATCTGCAATTTTGTTGCCAAAATTGCCCCTTTTCTTTCCACTCACCTTTATTCTCTCCTCTTTGTAAGTAGCTAAATTGAGAGAAAATCAATTTCAGAACAGTGAAGCCAAAGGGGAGAAATTTTAAAGACTCAAAGTCCTTACTTTGAGTAAATATTTCAGAAACATGAAAAGCTGTAAAATTCTGATCAATCTAAGAAGACTCAGAGAAGATACAGGATTTTAAAAATTATTTTTAATAAACTCTTCAGTAACATTGCATATTCAAGACCCATAATAGAAAAAAAAAAAAAGAATTGGGGCAATTTTATGCATGACAAGAGAGATATGCTGGTCTACACAGCATTTCAGGAAATGTGGTTCACTCCATGTTTATGTAAAGCTAAATTCAGAGTAATATCTCTCTCCTTACAGGAATTCACATTAACTCTATTAAACAGTAAAGCAATGTAAGTAAGCCAGTACTCAGTGGCAGTTTTGAGGAAATCTTTTAAAAATATTCATAAGGCATACTTATCTTGTGAGCTGGCCCTTAAAGAGCAATTAGGGATTAACTGGATGGATGGAAGCTGTTTGTTTTGGTTTGGATTGATTTGGTTTTCCCAACAGGAAAGATTAGTAAGAACAATTTTTGAAAGGAAGGAAGAATACAATCTACAACAAGAGAAGATTAAGGAAATCTTTTGCTCAAATAAGAGACATGCATACAGAGGACCAGAGGAGTTACGTTTGGCCAGTTATTAGGACAGGTTGTAGAACTGAATTCACAGTACTGGGAATCAAACCCAAGGTTTTCTGATTCTGACCCATACTCTTTTCACTACATTTCTCTGCAGCTAACTAAATAGATTTCAAATTTTAAAATACACTCAAATCCTCCAAACATACTCCCTTTTCATCTTATTTAAAATGAGGAAACAAGTGAAAAGAAAATCTCCTTTAAAATTCCAACACTCAAAGTCTTCTGCTTAATACATTTATTCAAAAAGAGTCATCATCCTATTTAGTTAGAGGTTGCCTATTGTCTTCCATCCTCTAACTGTGTTTGATGCCAGAAGTCACAGAGTATTTATGCTCTGTGGTTGTTTTTTCTCTCACTAATCAACATAAGGGAAAGGAATTTTATTGTCACACTATTAAACAACTTCTTTGACAAGTTTGTGGCTTTAGTGTGATTTTTCATAAGTCTCGCATGTGACTCACTTAATTATGACTAGAATTCTGGGCAGATGGACTTTTCTGAGCCATATTTGCATCTGCGCCAAGGGCATGTAAAATCAGCCTTACATATGCAAAATATATTAAACTAAACAAGTTATTCTAGCGAAGTGGAAGCTGCTAGGGATAGGGTATATGTCATGTTTATTTCTGTATCTCACACTGAGCCTAATCCAGGACCACACAGTAGAGATTTAATAATAAGTTTTGAATATATACTGTTTTCTAAACCACATGGTATTTAAGTAACTGTTTACCATGAAACAATAACTATTAACAAGTTACCTATCAAGAAGGGAAAAATGATCAAAATAATTGTGTAACTAAATTAAACTTGACATTTTTCCCCTTCATATTGGTTTGTAGATATATTATCAGATTAAATACAATTTAGATTCAAGCAAACTTAACTTTGGCAAGTTGGATTATTGACCATGTAAAGTTGGTAGCCAAAATAATAGTAATAATAATAGATACCAAGTAAGACCAGGTAATCTAGGCAATATAGTGGGGTTCATTTCAGAGGTTTAGAGTTACCTTGTGACCTGAGGCAGACATCCATAGGATGCAATCAACTTGAGCATGATCTGGTTAATGATTGCCTTCAGGAGATCGGATTCAGAAATTGATACTAATTTATTTCAAATGGAGGTTCAGTGTGAAAGTTAGGGATGAGGAATGGATTGATATAGAGCCAAGCTATAATTGGCATCTCTCCTGGGAAGATAAGTACTAGTTTGGGTTCAGAGTCCGTTTCTAGGATTGAAGAAAAATTAGAATGTTAGACCAGTTAACAGCTCTACAAGGAACCAAGAATCAAAGTGAAAATTCAATCCTATTGAACCAGCACAGATTGTAAACATGGAAAGCCATGAATAGGAGGTACAGAGAAATCTAGGAATTTGCTGTGGTGTGTCAGTTCAGGTTCTGTCAGAGGATAAAGGAATCTTGGATAAGTGGAGAAAATTAGAGAAGAAGCCCAGCCCAAGGTGAGGCACACCAAGGTAAAAGGAGTATGACGTCACTCCAAGACTGACTCAGTGATGAGGGAAAAGACAGCTAACTAATTTCCACAAGCTTCACATACAAACTGAACTAGAACTAGAATGATTATATAATTTATTTTCTATACCAGTTTACCTTTGAGAGTAGCAGAAGGCACTGTAATGATTATTCCAGAACCACATATGAAAGCTTGAGTTTTCTTGGGCAGACCAGGACATAATGTCACTTTAAATATAATAGAGTGGATAGAAGATACTGGAAATTGAGTTTCACAGACTTTTCTGAGAGGAGTGGATGGAAGGATATATGAGAAACTGCATTATTTTGGCAACAATGATATTTTGTCTACAAGTAAGGATTCTTTAGTCTTCCTTTTCAGAAAGCACCAATGAGTAGACTGGATGCAGTGGAGCTAATGACACTCTGCCAGTGATGTCCTGGATATTTGTAGTGAGCCCATAGAAGGAAAGCTGGCAGGAAACTCTTCATGTCCATATCCTTTGGGGCTTCTGAATTAATCATGAATTAGATGGCCAGGAAATGAGTGAATGAGCCTATAGGAGAAGAAAGAGATTACTTAGGATGGAGAGGAATCACTCATGAAACCAATGTACGTAGATCAGGATACGACAGATGAAGGTCTTTCCTTACCCAAGACAGTCTCTGAAGTGACTGTGCAAGAACGTATTTATTTTTCATGTCTTAAGGATGCACATTTAAGTCAATGGCATTTGTGGAACTTTCTCTCACTGCTCACCAATCCCATACCTGGGTAAAAGTATCGTTTTAATTTTATTATTTATCTTATTTACTGAAAGATTCATAGAAACTCAGAAACTTATGTTTCCAAGCAATATGTTCAGTTCAGTCACTCAGTCGTGTCTGACTCTTTGTGACCCCATAGACTGCAGCACACCAGGCTTCCCTGTTCATCACCAAATCCCAGAGCTTGCTCCAACTCATTGTTCGTCAAGTCGGTGATGTCATCCAACCATCTCATCCTCTGTCATCCCCTTCTCCTCCTACTTTCAATCTATCCCAGCATCAGGGTCTTTTCAAATGAGTCAGTTCTTTGCATCAGATGGCCAAAGTATTGGAGCTTCAGCTTCAGCATCAGCCCTTCCAATGAATATTCAGAACTGATTTCCTTTAGGATGGACTGGTTTGATCTCCTTGCAGCCCAAGGGACTGTCAAGAGTCTTCTCTAATACCACAATTCAAAGCATTGATTCTTTGGCTCTCAGCTTTCTTTATAGTCCAACTCTCACATCCATACATGACTACTGGAAAAACCAAAGCTTTGACTATATGGACCTTTGTCAGTAAAGTAATGTCTCTGCTTTTTAATATACTAAGTTTGTCATAGCTTTTCTTCCAAGGAGCAAGCGTCTTTTAATTTCATGGCTTCAGTCACCATCTGCAGTGATTTTGGAGCCCAAGAAAATAAAGCAATATGGAAGGCTGCTTTAAAAAATAACTAGAAATGCTGAATAAAATATCACAAATGTTCTTTAAATGCAATTCTAAACTACTAGAAAGTAAAGACAGTCCTTAAAGACAAAAGAAAAGAAACAATTGAAAATCTGAGACACAGAATGACTGCTGACCAGACCTAGAGCAAGAGAAAGGAGAGACACTAGTAAAAATTAGAGGTACTTTGTAATAGGGTACAGTTGACAAAATCTGCCCAGGAGAATAAGGATGTCTGGATGGGGATGAAAACAAAAATTTGGGCACAAAGTTGTTTGAGGCTCATGCCATTGGTACTGAACCCAAGTTCATGCTCCTGATGCACAGACAAGACAAAATGTTAGAGTTTGGAGCAGAGAAAGGGTTATTGCAGGGCCAAGTAAGGAGATGGGTGACTCATGCTCAAAAACCCTGAGCTCTCTGATGGTTTTGGAGGGAAAGTTTTTATAGGCTTCTGGAGAGGGCTGCAGTTTATGTGCTTTCTTCCCAGTAAGGTGTCAGGATGGTGCTCCAGGAATCTTGTGCTCAGCCTGAAGTTGCCATCCTCCACCTGGGTGGCAGCCTCATTTCCCACAAAAAAACTCAAAGATATCATTATAGGCATTCCTTGAAGAGGAACCAGGACCCTGCTACAAGGTTGCACTATCATTTTTTGACTGCTCCTCCCTTGCTTCCACATCTCCTCCTTTCCCTAATTAGCAACTATTTGAATCAACTCACGTAAGGTTGTGGGGGCTGAATGAAGCCTATTTCCTACAAGCAAGAAATGGAGGACACAGAAAGGATTTGAACCAGGGAGAGCCTAACAGATTCCTGCTTGGAGTCACCATGAATATGCCCTCACCACATTTATGCTTTTAATTTCCACCAGCTCCTTTTATGTTCTGAACTGCTCAAGATGATAGATGAATGTTAAGGTAATCCCAGGCTGGTAATACCCACATGTGCAACTCTGTACTATAGCCTACCGGGCTCTGTCCATGGAATTCTCCAGGCAAGGACACTGGAGTGGGTTTCCATTTCCTTCTCTGGGGGATCTTCCCCACCCAAGGATCGAACCTGGGTGTCTTGCATTGCAGGTGGAGCCTTTATTATATGAGGCACCAGGGGATACCCACTTGACACTTGGCATCACCGATGCAATGGGCGTGAAATTGGGCAAACTTTGGGAGATGGTGAGGCATAGGGAGGCCTGGTGTGCTGCCATCCATGGGGTTGCAAAAGTTGGAAACAACTAGGCAACTGAACAACAACAACACATATTCCTCATGTTACTATCACTGGTCTTCTGTAGAAATAAATGTGCAGCCTCAGGAACATTTTATAAATTGCTATTTTAATTCCGGTTTGAATCCTTGTCCTTTTTTTCACAATGTTGAATAAGGTTTTTGACTCCATGCCTTCCTGTTCTATGATTGTTCAACAAAATAAAGATAATTTAGGAGTGGACAGAGGATGCAGGGGTTTCCTGAACAAATACAAAGTCATTTTCTATCCACTGCTTATTTTTAGAATGTGTCCTTAAATTTCAGTGTTTGTGATTATCATTGGCAAAGCTTATCTATATTGACCTTTACTATCCTTTTTAACATCTTAAAAGCTTCAATCATATCTCTGCTCTTCAATACTTTTTCTTCAACTATTGTAATCTCAGTTTTCTAGCTCTCCAAAATAATATAACCTCCTTTCTCATTTGTCATTCTGCTCCAGTCAATCCTTTCTGCCTCCTCAATGTCTTTCCTGCAACATTATTCCTTTCCCTACAGAGGGAGATTGTCTCAAATGGTAAGTCACTGAGTGTATTTAATCCGCCACCATTACAGTGTCTGGCTTCCCAAGACATGTTTGTAGCCTATTTCATAAATTTATTGTTCTTAAAAGCAAACCTAATTTTGCAATGAAACTACCCAATCTCCTTTTCATCAAAAACCAGGGTAAAATATGTCTTTGGTGTAAACAATCCTGTTCAGCTACTTTGAACTAATTGGGATTGGTTTCCACTGTAGGTTCTTTAAAATCATTCCTTTGTACTTCTTAGAGCAGGTATCACTTTGATCCCCCTATGTTGCCCCTTCTCCTCTATTTCTTCTCTATTTTGTCATTCCTTTACTTGTTAGAGTGGCCACATTCCTGTAACTTAAAGTTGACTGTTTCCCACTGCCCCTGATAAACTGCACATAATAATCTTTGTGCAGTGCTTATGTGTTTTACACTTGATTCTTAGTACAACTGTGTGAAGGAGGCAGCATGGCTACTCTGCCCCTAAAGAGGAAGCTTCATCACGGGCTGAATGTTTTGCCCAAGAACAGATAATAGTTTACACAAGAGCCAAAATGAAAGGCCAGATGCTCCCACTCCCAGTTTTCCCACTAAACTAATAACTTGAAAACTAGAGATATTTTTGACATCTGAGTCTAGTAAGGGGGTATCAATAGGTCCTTGGTAAGGCTGAGAGATTACCTTCTGGAGACTACAGTATAGGCTAGATTTGCATATATTTACATAATCGTGTCAAAGGCCCCACTATTCATGTACATTTCAAGATTAAATGTAGTGAAGCTACTGAGGTGTATACGATTCTCCCAAGAACTGCCTTTGGCAGTGCCCAAGAACATTTCTCATTTTCTGAAACAAATGATTCCATTTCTACTTTCTCTATGATCCTCCTTTATCAACCTTCCTTTCTTTTTCCTCCAAGCTTCAGTGATATATGCTATCAATTTATATATTTATACATTTAAGTTGAATACTTACACAAGATAAAGTACATAAATTCCAGGAAAGAAGTGGTATAAAATTAATATTGAATAGAGCCAGGGGTTGGAGGGAGTAAAGGAGGAAGAGAGCATTACCTAAGTTACTCACCAAAGTCTGTTCTAGATGTATATCATCCGCTTTCTCAGTAAACCCATTCTCTTGTAACACTCCTCACAATGCAGTAATATTTTACTCATTTTACAAGAATCAAAAAGAAACTCTGAAGAGTAAATTGAGTAGTTAGTAAATTAAAGGAAGATGTCTGATTCCAAAATCAATGCCATTCCCACCATATCAAACTTAATGGGATAAAGCATCTCCACTGACATCATCTTAAGGGCCTTATAGACATCTGGAATAGTCAACCAAAGCATATTAGGCTCCTCCCATGGGGGGATGCTGAGAAGAGCAACACAGAGTCTTCCTAATCAAAAAACCTACCAATTTTCTGATTAGGAAAACAAGGATAGCAGATACTAAATGATGAATAAACACTGCCTAACAGCTGAACAATGTGCATACACGGGAACAGGAAATATACAAGATCTTCCATTTTCTGTACAGTCCACTCAATTTTGCTGTGAAATTAAACTGCTCTAAAAATAAAGTTTATTCACTTAAAAGAAAAAAAATCAGGCAGAGCTGAGGAGTCCTTGAAATTTTTATAGTTCCCAGGATATGGTCTTATTGGAATCACTAATCCAACCCAATGCATAGAAAACATCACTGTGAGGCAAAGAGAACCACCAAGAACAGACCTGAGGTCTAAGCAATTTTTAATAGCAGTTTGGTTGTTTTTCAGCAACTTTTGTGTCAGTGGGTTCTCTCAGAGTGTTGCCTCACTCAGCTGGATGGTATATGAACCACAGAATGAATTGCAGCAGCTTGGCAGGTTGACATCTGCAAAAGGTGTGAAGAAATATCATTGGGTTGTCAAGAGGTGTGAAAAATCTAGCCATCAGAATATTGCCCATCACTTCTAAATGGACACTTTTTCAAGAAGCATGTTTCCTTTCTTGTTTCTCACTCTCTCTCGTGGCAGGGCTAATGTCTAATAGTTTAAGGTGTCAGAAGAAGCAGACTCCATCTGAACCTGTTTATTTTCCTGGCTGAGACTTTGAAGAATAGACCATGAGGAGCCTGGGGAGATAACTGTTTTTTTTTTTAATCATCACGTCTTTCTTCTGACTCACTGCAGATATTTTTTTCCCATAGAAATACATTTTTATATATTGAATCTCACTGAGAATAAATTTAAGAAAAAGATGGCACTAACATAAAACCAAGCTAGGGGCCATCACAGCTCAATGTTTTATTATTAATTTCAGTATAAGATATTATTGGCATACATACCTCTAGTGGTATATTAATAAAATCAATCATTATTTTGCAAAAAAATTTTAATATACTTACCTTGAATTAGGGCAAAGAACCTGTCTCATTCCTATGATATATTATATTAAAAAATCAAAATATCAGGCCTTGACATTCAAGTTGTTTTTATGAATTTAAATATGCTGATTAATTACTCAACAAATACCGTAGGAGAAGGCTGGGAGGATCTACTTGATTACAAAGTATCAGAATATGAATCTTTAAAAACATATTTTATTATTCTTATTCTTACTTTATTCATTTTTATTTTTTGGCTGTGCCCTCAAGGCATGTGGGATCTTAGTTCCCAGCAGGTATTGAACCTGTGCCCCTGGCATTGGAAGGCAGATTGTCAACCACTTGACCACCAGGGAAGTCCCAGCATCTTTAAGAAACAAAAAAAATCATCTTTGAAATGCAAAAACAGATCTGAAAGTCCACTACAGAATAATATGCAAGAAACTTAATTGTCTCCCTATCTCTTCTTTTGTGCAATTTAGAACCAAACTGATAAAGTGCACTTTTACTGTTTGCTAAATAAAAGCTCCACACTTGGATTCTGATTTTTCTGTTTTAAGCTCAAAATTCAACATGGCCTAAGTTTTTATCTTCTGACTCCATCTTTGCAACCAGCTCAAACCTGACCATGGTTGAGACCTCATGAGCGCTGCCTGATTTAATCAAGCCCCACATTCTCCATCCATAGACTGCAGTTTCAGAGCTGTCCATAAACACATGAAAGAGAAAAAAAAAAATCTTCACTGAACACCCTCAAGACTTCTGGCTAAATTGTCTTCAAATTGTGCTTGTTGGAGTGGTCAAGATGAAGAAAGGGACTTATAACAACTTCTGTTCATATGGTCAGACATTTGGGTCGGATTGTCATCAGTTCAGTTCAGTTCAGTTCAGTCAGTCATGTCCGACTCTTTGTGACCCCATGGACTGCCGCATGCCAGGCTTCCCTGTCCATCACCAACTTAATTCTTTCTAGAAAACAAAGTCTGATTGTGCAATTCCTTGCCTAATTTTTTTCATTAGCACTGCTACCCTTGCTTATTTTCTAGACCTTCATATGGTATAGTCCTTTGTTACTTTCAGGACCTTGCATCTTGATGGACACTATCTCAAACTCTGCTCCATGCATATTAATTTCTAACCACTCTGTTATCTACACTGGTAAGCCCAGTCCATTCTTGTCCATTTACGATAAGTGACAGCGCGGGGATGATGTCTGACTTTCTTAAGCTACGTCCATCTCCTTCCTCCTTGTGTCTCAATGGTTATCTTTGATCTCTGAATCCATGGCCATTTAGTTTGAAAATTCTTTAAGAAAAGGGACACATTCTTAGTCATCTCTGTGATTCCAATACCTAGGACAGTGCCTAACAACATTGAGGTGATGGATAAATATTTGCCAAAAGACTTCCCTAGTAAATGAACAAGCAAAGAAGCAATTGATCTATAGAAAATAAATATTATGTGAGTGCAACCAGAGACACCCTTTTGCATAAATGAAATAAGCAAGTATCTCCGTTACTTACATTGTGTGATTTTTAATAGTCTTGGTAAAAGTTCATCTGCATAAAAGTTGTCTCCTAATGGGCCTTGCTATAATAATCACTCCTTTTTGTAAAGGTGTTGGTTTTAATAAATAAAATGCACAAAATAGATGGTAGGCCAATGCCATAGTTGTGGAAAGAACACTGAACCATGATTCAGGTAACAGGGTAAACCAACATTGCCTATATCCACTAATATTAGTAACTAATAATACTATAATAATAATAACACCACCACCTGTGATTCTGAAAGCTCAACTTCTGTGCATCAGTGCTGAATGGAACCTCAGAGATAATTTTTGATGAAGTAGAAAAGAATAGCTTTATTGCTTTGCATACAAAGTGAGGTACAGTGGGCTCCTGCCCTCAAAAACTATTTGTCCTAACCCAGGAGGATTTGATGAGGAGTTTTAAAGTAACAGTTCAAGGGTGGAGTTTCTGATAAGATTAGGGTGCCCTGCAGGGCCTGTACTCATTGTACTCATCTAATCTGGTGTCAGGTAATCTTCTTGATGAGCTTCCCTGGTTCCTTTAATGGAGCCTCAGATGGTTTTTGGCTGTTCCTCCCTTGCTTAGAACCATTTGGAAGTTAGGGAGGCTGGAGTCTGTTCTCTACGGAAAACAAGGAACAGAAATGTTTCTGTCCCCAGGAACCCCACAGGGTCCTGCTCCATACCACTAACAGCAACAGTAGCTGCATCTGAAAGAGTTTAAAGACAATGAGAGGGAAATTGATAGGTGTGATAAAGTCAGTCTCAAACTACTTGATTTCACTTATGCAACCAGAAAGTGTCAGACCTGAGAAATAGTCTTATATGTCTAGAACATTAAAAAACCATTGAGAATCAAGACATCTGATCTTGCATGCAGGAGATGTCAGGGGGCAGCACCAATTTGGGATTTTCAAAGGATAGCCCAAGTCCATAGAACAGAACCTAGGGTGACTTGACCAAAAGATAGGAGATGACAAGTAAGCCTACCATCCATCCATTGTTCATGGAGAATAAATTTTCCCATAAAAGGGAAAATCACTCACTTGTGTCCAATTCTTTGTGACTCCATGGACTGTACAGTCCATGGAGTTCTCCAGGCCAGAATACTGGAGTGGATAGCTTTTACCCACTTCAATATTCTTGGACTTCCCTGGTGGCTCAGCTGGTAAAGAATCTGCCTGCAGTGCAGGAGACCTGGGTTCGATCCCTGGGTTGGTAAGATCCCCTTGAGAAGGGAAAGGCTACCCACTTCAGTATTCTGGCCTGAAGAATTCCATGGACTGTATAGTCCATGGGGTTGCAAAGAGTGGGACATGACTGAGTGGCTTTCAATTTGTGATTCAACAGGGAAAATTTTCCCACAAGAAATTGAAAATCATTGTCAGGTACTGTGCATGGAAATGAGGTCATATTTACTCTATACTAGTTAAAGCCAAGAATACGATATCAATAGGATCCAAAATTCATGAAGCCCTTGAGGTTCTAGCGAGGGAAGTGTAAACTGTTCTACAGAGACACTTTCACAATCCAGGATACATAGTACTCAAAGTGCAAATAAACCAACTCCAACCAAAAATGAGTTCCAGTAAAAATTACAGTCCCCTTGAGGAAATAAGTAACAATAAGGGAGAGTCAGAAGATAAGACAGACGGGAAAATGTTGCCCCAAGGACTATATATTAAGGAACATTGTTATTTGACATTCCAAATTTTTGCGATTCAAGTACATGGGGTCACATAGATATCACCAGGATCTTCACAGATGACCACCTTGGTGGGAGGTTGAAGAAACAGGTCACGGTGATAAATACCATGCAACAATGACTACATAAGTCTAGTCTTCCTGTGTTTTATTGATTTGAGAGAATTGAGATTTGTGTTTTAGGGAAAAGGAATTTAAAGGTCAGGGAGGTTTTAGACCAAAAGTGCCTACGAATTAGTGACCTCAAAGATATTTTACAGGTTGACTTCAAAGATAGTAGCTGTAGGACGCTGGACCCAGTGAAAGTCTCTTGGTACCAATATTATGTTGCCCAGTTGGCCTTGAATTGGTTGGTCTGTCTCTGGTCTGATTCCTCACATACACATTTACACAGATCATCAAGGTTTTATTGATTGATTCCCCAGGACCTCATGCTCTTTGAAATTATCACTCTGGATCTCTGTGTTTGCTTTGCTGTCTTCCCTCAGGTCTTATGCATGTGGGGTGGGGCAAGAGGGTTTATAAACACTTTTACTTAAACTTGCTTCTTAAAAGAGATCTATGTTCCACAGAAAATTGGATATCAAAACATAAATATTTTTCCTACTATCAGTAGCCAAAAGGTAGTTCAGGAACAACAATCTGTGTAGTCACAATGTGCCCCAAATAATCTGGGTAACATACACTTTTTCTCTTACTATTCTTGGCCCTGATCCCAGGCACTTTTTATTTTTAGGGGGCCAGTTACCTTATTCTAACAGTCTTGAAAAAAATTATATCAATATTCACCTAAAAATAAGAGATGCATAAAAAGGCATTTAAAAGAACATTCTTTCTTTTAACAGAATAGAATTCCTTAATATGAACAATAAATATTAGGAATTAAAAATTACTGCTGATTCTTTTTTTTTTTAAGTTGCACTGCTTGATACAAATTTTTTTTTAAATCATAATCACATGTCTTAATGAAAAGGCATTTTGTTATTCCCAGTAATAATTCATTAATCTTATGTTGGTAAAAGTCTCAATTCAGATATTGGAGACTAGAGCTAGAAGACAGAGATGGGGAAAAAATTTGTGGAAGATGCTCAAGATGTTTCTCCTAAATTTCTGCTTTCAGACTTGAGAATTGGAATTCTGTTTCTCTCAAACAATACTGTGTTCAGAAGGAAAAAATATACAATCTGGAGGGCCCCTGTATGGAGACTCACATGCCAGATCTTTCATATTCCTGTTTATTGCATTTAGTCTTAAGGATTGTTTTCCCTGCACTGTAAGCAGAGATGTTATGTTAGTGTATTTTTTCCATAATTTTTAAAATTTCTTTGGAAACCTTCCAGAGACTGTTTTGTTTAGAATGCTTTGTTAGAAAGGAACTTATACCATTTATAACACTTTGAATCAGAAATGTTTATGTGATGTGAGTGAATTCTCTAGACAGAATTTTATGTAACTGTTTCATTTTGATTTAGTACCTTGACTCATTCTTCCCTCATTATTTTTTTATTATAGAGAGGATAAAAGGCAGGTGAAAGGAAGATCAAAAGCTAATTAAAAGTAATCAAAAATTTTTCTTTTGAACATTTCTTTCTGACAGCAATTTTAGCTCCTATCATTTGTAGCATTTTTAAAATCAATGTTTGGAAAATTATTACCCTGATCCTTATTCAAGGTTTAATGATTTTCTTATAGATATTGTTAGATGGGAATTTGTGTGTTATTGAAGACAAGGCTAATATGATTAACAGCTACCATGTACTGAATACTTATTCTGAAGCACGAAGTACTATGGAAGTGTATTCAGCCTATAGTTTACTTAACCCTCAGTGCAACACTGTGATTCTTAATATCCTCTGTCAACAGGATACTAATTTACATTAGGTACATTGGGTTACTAATTTCATGCACTCGACAAGATGTTGAACACCAAATATGTGCCAGCCAAACACTGTGCTAAATTTTAGGAGTTAAAGTAAAAAGAGGTAAAAGTATTCCTATTCTTAACATTATCAGTTTATTGCCATAGTAATAACAAACAATTTAGGTATTTTAAAATAGCCATGTTGTTTGGTAAACAAAGATAGGTCTCAGTTACACAGTAATTTACATAATTCGATATTTAGGCTCAAAACCTACATTGCATGTGTGCATGCTAAGTTGCGTCAGTCATGTCTGATTCTTTGCAAACCGATGGACTGCAGCCTGCCAGGCTCCTCTGTCCATGGGATTTTCCAGGCAAGAATACTGGAGTGAGTTGCCATGCCCTTCTCCAGGGGATCTTTCTGGCCCAAGGATCAAACCCTTATCTGTTATGTCTACTGCACTGGCAGGCAGGTTCTTTAACACTAGTGCCACCTGGGAAGCCCCAAACCTACATTAATGACCCTTTAATGCAATGGTTTTAAAACTATGTAGGTCATAAACCTCAGGAAAAGTGCATCCATGTCCCTACAGTGCACATGCCTGTGACTAACACAATTGTACATACAATGTCAAGAGACTTGGGGACAGCTGGAATGCCATCTGGGTACTCTTACAGTTCCCGGGTGGCTGGAAAGAAGTTCTGCGAGAAATGAGAGTTGTGCATGCAACCTCTCTCAAGGAAGCAACTGTAGAAGCTTCAGGGACAGCTCTGAAGTGCCTTTGCCCCTTTCTTTTTTTGATGTAGACCATGTTTAACGTCTTTGTTGAATTTGTTACAATATTGCTTCTGGTTTTTGATGTTTTTTGGACATATGGGATCTTTTCTCCCCAACCAGGGATTGAACCTGCACACCCTGCATTGGAAGGCGAAGTCTTAACCCACTGGACTTCCAGGGAAGTCCTGCCTTTGCTCCTTTCTTTGCCCACTACTGGGGCCAGCCAGCATTCAGATCATCATTATGGCTCATTTTCATCATCATTTACCTCTTTGCTGGCCCTATTGCTCCCATTTTCTCCTTTTTCTATTTGAATATCTAAATTGCTGCTGGAGTTATTTTCATGCAAATCTGATCTTGTCACCTGCTCTCTTAAAACCGTTCAATGGCTCTAAATGACCAACGGGGTGAAATACAAGCTCCTAACCATGGTGGGCACAGGAATTTATGATCTGAACACCACTAACCCTTGCAGCCTCATTTTCCCCAATCATCATCCCACCCCGGCTGTCTCTCAAACATGTTGTGCCTGTTTTTTACTGAAAAACTTTATTGCTGTTGCATCCTTTCTTTTAGTAAAACCCATCTCTGTGTTGAACTTCTAGTTACTCATTTAGTCTCCAGAGCATCGTTCAACATCTCTTCTCTGGCCCTTCTTGAAGCTAGAGCTCCTGTTCTCTCTTTTCAAGACAGCTCCTGTAACGCTGTGGTTATAATCATCCCTGAATCAGTAAGCTGGAGCTGCTTTTGATTACAAATTTTTCCTGCTGATGTTTCTATTCCAAGCATGTCTTTCAGTACCTGGTGCCATAAAAGAACACAATAAATATTTGTATAATGAATAGATATAACCAAGGGTCTCTGTCTGAAAAAAAATCCAGATGTTTACTTTAGCTCCCCAATATGCTATGCTTCTTGCTACTTCTATAAAGTAACATCCAATCACTTAGAAAATTGTATGTATATATATACATGTTGAGATATATATATATATATATGCATCCATATTGTGTGTGTGTATGTGTGTGTGTGCACTAAGAATTCCAAACACTTGTACCCGTTACATTTTGATTAGGTGAACTTCTTTCTGGACTTAAGATAACTATCCACTACACTTCCCAGGTGGCACAGTGGTAGAGAATCTACTTGCCAGTGCAGGAGACACAAGAGATGCGGTTTGAATCTCTGGGTCAAGAAGATCCCTTGAAGTAGGAAATGGCAACCCACTCATGTATTCTTGCCTGGAAAATTCCATGAACAGTGAGCTACAGTTCACAGGGTCACAAAGAGTCGGACACGACTGAGTGACTGAGCATGCACACTCGCACACACACACACTTAAAAGTAAGGTATACCTAACTAAAAACACCAGATAAATAAATCTTCATGGTATGGTTCTATGTAAATGAAGTTTATAAATAGGCAAAGCTAATCTATGGTGAAAAAGGTCAGAATAGTGGTTATTTTAAGAGTTTAGTGGTGTCTGCTAAGGGGCATGTGATGCCTTCTGGGGTATTGGAAATGTTCTCTAATTTGATGTATATGGTAGTTACCTAGATGTAAACATATGTGAAAATTCATCAAACTGCCAATGAAATACTGCTACCACTATGACTGCTGCTGCTAAGCCGCTTCAGTCGTGTCCGACTCTGCGACCCCATAGACGGCAGCCTACCAGGCTCCCCCGTCCCTGGGATGACTACTAGTATTGACTTTAAAAGTAAGGCTGGCTTTAAGACTAGGTAAGTCAGCTATATGTGTACATACATACCCTCCCTCTTGGATATCCCTCTCACCCCTCCATCCAGCCCCTCTGTGTCATCACAGAGCACCGAGCTGAGCTCCCTGTGCTGTGCTGCAGACTCCCACTAGCTCTCTATTTCACACGTGGAGAGTGTATTTTACATAGGGGAGTACACATGTTAACTCCAATCTCCAAATAATGTCCCCTCCGCCTCACTATGTTCACATGTCCATTCTCTATGTCTGTTGTGATAGTGGTAAAATAGGTTAAAACTATGTCCGTATACCGAATGCTCTGATCTTCTACCACTCAAGAGTAGGGCCTGATTTCCCTCCATTTAAGTGTAGGTTGCCCTAGTGACCTGCTTCTTTGAATAGAAAAAGCCAGTGAGAAATGATAACGTGCAATTTCAGAGTCTCAGTTATACTAAGGCAGTGAAGATTCTGTCTCATTACCTCCCTTTGGAATCACTCGCTGTGGACAAAGCCAGCTGCCTTATTGTGAAGGGCTCTCTGGAGTGGGTCTTCTTGGGAGGAGTAGAGACCTCCCTAGATCGTGCTGGGAAGTGAAGCAGTCTTCCGACCACCACCTAAATGAGCTGAAACATAGCTCATTTAGCCCAGGGCAAGACTTCAGATGTCTATAGCCTTTGCTAATATCTTACCTGAGACCTTCTCAGAGACCCTGAGCCAGGACCACCCATTTAAGCCATTCTTGGATTCCTGACCCCAGGAACTCTATAAGATAATAAAACATTGTTTTATTTTCAGCTACTACATTTTGAGATAATTATTTATCATGAATTAATGATTTATTTTGAGATCATTAATTATGCAGCAATAGATAACCAATGGGGTTGCACAGAGTAGGAAATGACTGAAGCAACTTAGCAGCAGCAGATAACGAATATCTATTGGAAAACTAAGGCCCAAAGTGTGTGGCTTGTATTCCTCACCCAGGGAGACTGTGTAATCAGGATTAAAACCTAGATTCCTTTCTGATGTTACCACATCTTGGAGCTGTTGTGATTCCTAGAAGAGAGATTTTTGTACAGCATTTAAAACAATTTTGACACACAGTAAATTGTCCACAATGTTAGCTTTTTATTTATCTCTCACTATTGACTTCTACTAATTATAATCCAATATGAAATAAATGTTAGAGTTTATATCTTCACTTAACTCAACTGCCATTAAATATTTTGCATAGAAAAGTGGGTAAAGAGATCTTCCACCCACTGTGCACTGATTGAATGGGTACTAATGGAAAACATAAAGCACCTCTGGCAGAGAGCCTTGTTGATTCTCAAAAGCTTCAAGAAGCTTTACAATCTCAGAGGAACAAGTGTTATAGTCAGAGGGCAGATATGACCTTGAGTGGCAAAGAAACAAGGTTTCGAGAAGCTCTCAACAAAGAAAAGCTTCTCCTCTCCTTTATTGTGGAAATAGTAAAGACTTCAAGGATAGGGCTCTTGAGTATTGCTATTGAGTCGTCAAAAAGTAGAATTAGGTATTGGCTTACGCACAGAGGTATCAGACATATGACATCTTCATTTCTTTTATGTTCTTCAATTCATCATTGAAAAACATTCATATTTTGCCTTATTTAATTTGGGGAGCAGAAGTTTGGGATTGAATATTTGATTATTTCACAATGGGAGAGTTTATACATGTATGCCTTTTTATAAACCTTATCTAATCCACAAATAATTTGCAAAATTATTATTTTGCAGAAAATATTATTGTGCAAAAAGATTGTTTGTGTGAAATCACTGGCCTACTTCTACTTTTTTAACTTCACAAAGAGGAGAAAATATGAATGGTATCTATTGATATTGCAATACAGCAAATTCCTTTTCTATTTCAGGTAGATCCAATTTGACATGGGATCAAGAAGAGAAAATGGCAGGAAGGAAAAGAATAAGGGAGCGGGAAGAGAGGAAAAGGGAAAACTGGGAATAGAGGAAGGAAAGAAAGAAAGGAGAGAGAGAGTTACACAAAGAATATTATAATAAATTGGAATAACAATGATCTCACTGTAGAACATTTTTGAGAACACTGTTTGACATAAGACAGGTGCACATTAAAGAGATCTTTTTGGTATAATAGATGTTACTGAAGTTGAAATCTTAGAACCTCCCCAAAACTGTATGTTTAGAACACAGAAACAAACAATAAAGAGGACACGCACTTCTTAAAGGGAAATTAACTTATACATGTTTATTCAAATTTAAATTTCTATTTTAGAGTTGTTTCTATACAGCCCCCTAGTGACAGTTTTGGAAAATGGCATGGCAACCCATTCCAGTATTCTTGCCTGGAGAATCCCATGGACAGAGGAGCCTGGCGGGCTACAGTTCATGGGGTCACAAAGAGTCTAACACTACTGAAGCAACTTAGCACACACGCATTCAGTGACAGTTTGAATTGTTAAGTTTTATTTATTAAAACCTCAGATGTTTGAGTTTTTAAATGCCATTATCAAAAAGATAAGGGATAACATGATGGTGAGGATTGGAAGGAAAGGAGCCCTGTGTACTCTTTGTGGGATTATAAATTGATACTATTGAAAATCATATAAATAATCCTCAAAAATTTAAAAATGTAACTACCATATGATCCAGCAATTCCATTTCTGGCAATGTATCCAAGGAAAAGAAAAATAAACTCAAAAAGATATCTGCACCTTCATGTTCATAGAAACATCATTTATAATAGCAAAGACATGGAAACAACCTAAATACCATTGCTGGATGAATGGATAAAGAAGTTGTTTTATATATAAATAAAACACATACAGTGGAATATCATTCAGCCATAAAAATCCATGGAAATTCCGTCATTTACAACATGGATGGACCTTGAGAATATTATTCTTAGTGAAATAAGTCAGAGAAAAACAAATATAGTCAGCACCTTGTAATGACAGATTTCCCGTTCAGAGGAACAACTGTGAGGGACTAAAGTATACTTGAATTTTGGTATCCATGAGGGTTAGGGAGGGCTTCCAGATGGTGCAGTTGGTAAAGAATCTGCATGCCAATGTAGGAGATGCAAGACATGTGAGTTTGATCCCTGGGTCGGGAAAATCCCCTGGAGAAGGAAATGGCAACCCACTCTGGTATTCTTGCCTGGAGAATCCCGTGGACAGAGGAGTCTGGTAGGCTTCAGTCCATGGTATAGCAAAGAGTCAAACAAGACTTAGGGTCAGGGAACCAGTCCCCTATGGATATGTACTGATTACACTTAAATGTGGAATCAAAATAATAATAATAATAATAAAGGCAAAGTCAAAGAAAAAAAAGAATAAAATTGCAGTTACCAAAGTTCAGAGGGAGGGGGAAAGGAGTTGAAGAAGATGGCCCAAAAGTTTTTTTATAAACTTCCATTTATAAAAAAAAAAAAAATATTAAGGCTATAATGTGCAACATGATAGCTACAAATTGCTGTGTATATATGAACACTGCTATATTTATAATGATATGTACGACAGTTATTAAGGAAGTGTAAATCCTACAAGTTCTCTTCACAAGGAAATGTTTTTCTTTTTATTGTAACTAACTATATGAGATGATGGATGTTCACTAGACTTATTGTGGTCATCATTTCATGATGACCATTATGAGCCATTATGATTTACAGATGAAGTTTCCACATGATATTGTCAATTATATCTCAACAAAACTGGGGGGAAAGGTTAACTATTGATAGCCTATATACGAACACACCTTCCCTTACTGTATAACAATGTTATAATTATATAAACATCATAATGTTTTTGTGTTTCTTTCACATGGAGACCAAGGTGGTCCTGTTATCTAGTGTGCATGTGCCATGCAAAGTTGAGTAGAGACAAATAGGGGTTCCTATGCCAGCAAATCAGCATTCTAGACCATATAAATAATTTATAAGAGAAAATTTGTTAAGTCCCGTAAGTCTATGAAATTTATGAATTCTATTTTTTTGGACAACTTTATTTTTTTAGTAGCTTATTTTAGTACAGAATCCTGGATGGGATACCTGCTATCTTTGATCTGAAATAAATACACTCCAGACAATGTCTTGAGTACTAGTGTTGCAAATTGTTTTTGACAAGGGTCACATTTTCAGGCATTCCTGCAGCTAGAATAAATGTCACAGAACGAGCTATTAATATTTTCTTTTAATTTTCAAATTATTTGTATCCTAAATATATAAAATCTTCTATTAAAACAGCAAGAAAAAGGCAAAAAAAAAAAAAGGAAAGAAGAAAACTAGGAAGGGGTTTGAATACTTCAACAGGCATTTTATATAAGAAAATATTGAAATGGCAAATGTATTAAAAGGAGCTCAACTTTATTAGTTATTAGTGAAATACAAATTAAAAAACCATAAGATATCACTGCATATTCACTAGATATGGCTGACTTCTTAAAGCAGTTGAAAATAACAAGTGCTATTGAGGATTCTCCAATGGCTCAGCACAAAAAGAATCCACCTGCAATACAGAAGACATAAAAGACATGGATTCGATTCCTGGGTCAGGGAAGATCCCCTGGAGTAAGAAGCGGCAACACACTCCAGTATCCTTGTCTGGAAACGCCCATGGGCAGAGGAGCCTGGCGAACTCTTGTCTGTGGTGTTGCAAAAGGTCGGACATGACTGAACCACTGAGCATAAACAAACAAAAACTGAGGACTCAGAGAAACAGGAACTCTCATAATATGTTGGTAAAAGGATTAATGGGAAGAAATTCCTTTAAAAGTTGTCTTGCAACATTTCCTATAATCAAATACATACATACTCTTGATCAGCTAATTTCACCCTAAATTTGTATAGATTAGGATGTCTCAATAATGTCATCAGACAAGTAGGAAGATTTTCAGAGAAGCATTGTTTGGAAATGGCTAAAACCTGGAAATACTTCAAATATTTATCAAAAGCATAAATACTCATTAAAATAAGATACTATTTAGTAATGAAAATTAGTGAACCACTGCTATACACAACTTAGACCTCAGAAGTGTAATAATTTGTGAATAAGCTAAATTTTAAAAAAGACATAGTTGCACAAATTTCTACATTGTAGGAATTTCAAATACATGCAAAATTTGCCTCTGGTATTAAAAATAAAAATTGTTATGACATCTGTATTGGCAGGGAGGATGCAGGAGAGTTTATTCTATTTTTATCCAAGTGGTGGTTATATGAATGTGTTCAGTGTGTGATAACCCACCTGGCTATTCACTTGTCATCTATACATTTTTCTGTACTTCAAACTATAAAACTCAGTAGACAATGATAGTAATAACAGTAGTAATGACTACTATTTTTGAATGCCTTATGCCTATCTATTATAATAAATATAACAGCAGTTAATTCTTACAAATATTTTGCTAGATACGTATTATTCCCTTTTGTAAGCAAAGGTACTGAGGGTCAGATATAACCATCTTGAATTTCCTGGAGCTAGAAGTTCACAGAACCAGAATTTTAGCCTAGGTTCATCTGAATCTAAAGCCTACAATTTTTCTTTCTATATTGCCTGATGTTCAGTAAAGTTTAGTCTCTAATTCATCCAATAGGACTTCTAGATTGATACAAGATCCACTTATACATTATATAAAAATATCACATCCTTATCTTTAGCCTAGAAAAGAAAAATGCCCCTGGTTATTTTTGTTTGTTTGTTGTGTGGGTGTAGGAAGGATACTACCTTCCCACCCCAATAGGAAAGTTTTGAGGCCATTTCCTTACTTGCTGGTTGGCCTACGGCACACTTGACCTTACTAATCAGCAGGAACCTGTATCCCCTGGAAATGCTTTGCATGTAGCTTTCCTGTATCCTGTGGCCCAGCCTCTTTGGATGGATGCTTAGGCAGCTTGCCAGCTGGGTTGTTTTCCTTCTGTTTCTTTTTCTTTTTGTCTTTTCATTTCTTGTCCTTCTTTTTTGGATGTTGGCTCAGGGCTTCCTAGTTGCTCAGATGGTAAAGGGTCTGCCTGCAATGTGGGAGACCTGGATTCGATCCCTGGGTCAGGAAGATCCCCTGAAGAAGGGAATGGCAACCCACTCCAATATGTTTGGCCTGGAGAATCCCATTGGACAGAGGAGCCTTGTGGGCTACAGTCCATGGGGTCACAAAGAGTTGGACATGACTCAGTGACTAACACAATTTCCAAGCTCTGGAGTTAATTTCTTTGCCTCCATACAACCACCCCAAGCCCTGGAAATCTTCCTTGGGCTTTTCCAGTAGGGAATTTTGGGTAAAAATTAGTGGTAGTGCTCACATTATGAAGACTCACAGGTAAGAAGAAGAAGTTAGCTGGGGAAAAAAATCATAAGATGCCCAGCTGAGCTAGGTCCATAAAGAAACTTAGAGATGCCCTTAGTTAAATCGTCATTCACTGGGTAATTTAGTAACTTGGCTTGGTAACTCCTTCCTGAGCATTTGCAAGGCAGGAATGGGGTGGGGAGCAATACCCACCTCTAGTCCATAAGACCTTCAGAAAATTACTGGGTTTTTTGAACCTCAGTTTTCTCATATAAAAACTTGGGATATATACATAAAACTCATAGCTCTATGACAACTTAATGAGGCAAACTATGTAAATGTACTTTGCATTTACATAATTAGAAAACTCTGATAATTAGAAAACCTGGCTTCCCTAGTGGCTCAGAGGGTAAAGAATCTGCCTGCAAGGCAGGAGACCCAGGTTCAATCCCCAGATTGGGAAGATCTTCTGGAGGAGGAAATGGCAACCCATTCCCCTATTCTTGCCTGGAGAATTCCATGGATAGAGGAGCCAGGCAGGCTACCATCCATGAGATCACAAAGAGTTGGACATGACTGAATGACTGACATACACACTTTGCATTTACATAATTAGACAACTGAAAACATAAGAGTTAAGTTAATATTATTATTTGGGACTTCCTCTGTTGGCTCAGGAGTAAAGAATCCATCTGCTAAGCAGGAGATGGGGATTTGATCCGTCCCTGGTTCAGGAAGATCTCCTGGAGAAGGAAATGGCAACCCTCTCCAGTATTCTTGCCTGGAAAAGTCTATGGACAGAGGAGCCCAGAGAGCTATGGTCCATGGGGTCGCAAAAGAGTTGGACACAGCTTCAGTTCACTTCAGTTGCTCAGTTGTGTCCTACTCTTTGCGACCCCATGAACCACAGCACGCCAGGCCTCCCTGTCCATCACCAACTCCTGGAGTCTACCCAAACCCATGTCCATTGTGTTGGTGATGCCATCTCACCGTCTCATCTTCTGTTGTCCCCTTCTCCTCCTGCCCTCAATCTTTCCCAGCATCAGGGTCTTTTCAAATGAGTCAGCTCTTTGCATGAGGTGGCCAAAGTATTGGAATTTCAGCTTCAGCATCAGTCCTTCCAAAGAACACCCAGGACTGATCTCCTTTAGGATGATTAACAAAAACAACAAATATTATTATTTAGTTTTTAAATCCAGCCTATCCCTGAAATTTTTTTAAGTCCTATCCCTGAAATTCTAGGATATAATGATACATTTTAAAGACCTTTTGTATCTTCACTTGTTTTCCTCTTTTATTATTTTTAAAAATAATCATTTGGGGTGTTCTGTGTTTCCATGAGTTAATTCACCATAATCTGTCAAATGAAGTTGACTACATGATCTGTAGTCCAATAGATTACTAATTAAATGTAATTAAATGTATATCAGTTGTATTGGGGTTGAGCATTTCCTTTAAAAAAGCTTGCAAAAATGGCAGTATCCTTTGTGCTTCACTTAGGCCAGTAATTGAAACTTGTTGCTGAAACTGCCTGTTTAAATTCTAAAAATGATCAGATTATTTTATTAGTGTTACAACTGAGTTCCAGCTAAGATTTTAATAAGATGTAAAATAATACTAGAATTATTATTGTGCCTTCTACTCATAGGATGGTTATAATGGACTCTGTGGGTGCTATTTTTTTCTTTATCAAAACAACCCTTCCAAGGTACTATTTAATATCCCCATTTTACACAAGTGGAGAATTTTGGAAACCCGCCCAAGGGAATTTAGAAAACTGGATAGCTTCTAAAAGGCAGAGTTCGGATTTATAGTGAGTTTGTGTGACTCCAGATTCTTTTTCTCTTGTCCCCACATAGAGTCTAAGAAGCCCACCCTTTGTTTGTTCAAAATTTCAACAGGAATAGTATCTGAAGATGCAATTTATATTTGTACAATTTGAAATAACTGATTGATCAATGAATTATTTAGTGAATCAGTAAGTTATTAAATGTATATGACCACACCATGTAATTTTTTTTACAAATGTTATTACATTTTACTTAATTGAAAATAGGTTCAAATTTATATCCTAATAACCAATTTGTTTCAACAGATTATGCAAGAGAAGAAATAATCAATCTAGTTATTTGATTTTAAAATAGCAGTGATATATTTGATTTGAAATAGAACTATATTCTAAAACTTATACAGTACTTTTTTTGCAGAGCTCACGTGTGTGTGTGTGTGTGAATGTGTGTGTGTGTGAATGTGTGTGTGTGTGTGAATGTGTGTGAGTGTGTGTGTGTGTGTGTGTGAATGTGTGTGTGTGTGTGTGAATGTGTGTGTGAATGTGTGTGAGTGTGTGTGTGTGTGAATGTGTGTGAATGTGTGTGTGTGTGAATGTGTTTGTGTGAATGTGTGAATGTGTGTGTGAATGTGTGTGTGTGTGAATGTGTGTGTGTGTGAATGTGTGTGTGTGTGTGTCCCTGTGGTTCTCTGTGTCTGCTATCTCTCTTTTTATCCATCTATCCACTTAACTAGACTCTCTGTCTCACAAGTGATTTGGAGCATTTTTCACTTCTCTTTCAGTTGTTTTGACATAACCTTATTGATTTTGAACTGAATTCCTGGCATTTATTTATTGTTTTGTTATCAGTTACCAAAATTTCAGGGGTCGTCTATACCAGGGCTTCTAAAATATTTTAGATATTGATACAAATGAATCATCTGGGGATCTTGTTAAATGCAGCTCCTGAGTCAGTTTGCCTCGGCTGGGGTTTCTGCATGTCTACAAAAACTCTATGTGATGCCTCTCCTGGTGTCCTTGGACCACTCTGACAAGCAAGGGTCTGTGTAAACCACATTACATAACAAACTGATTCATTGGAAAGAACTTTTGAATTGGTTGTTGAGAATCCTCACTTCTCATCCCATCCTTCATAGGAATTAACTGCATGAGTTGATCAAGTCACAGCTTCTCTAATGTGGCTGTATGACCCCATGATTGTCCCTACCTTGGTCACCTTTCATGCGCTGACATAAAATCGTAGTATTAACCATAATACTACTACTAGTTACACTACCTTACTGGGTACTTGCCATATGCCAAGCCTTGTGTTCCCAGTTATATGTATGTTATCTTACTTTTACCTTCATAAAAACACAACAGAATAAAGATTTCAAATTTTAACTTTGGCTGTATAATAAAATGAGGAAGATAGGCTTTATTATTTGGTGAAAAAAATGATTGAATATTTTCTTTTTACTTTAGCCTACCTTTCTGTTTCTCACTATTGTTTCTACTTCATTTATGGTAATGCAGGCTCATGATTCAAAATTCAAAGTGCATTAAATAGTATCTGATGAAAAGTATCCTTCTAGGTCCTTTCTCTGAGCCACTAGCTTTTCCTCCCCGAAGGCAACAAATATTTGACTTGTAAATTCTTCCTGAGATGTCTTATGCTTGTATAAGCAGAGCTTTTTTCTTGGTTTTTCTTATTAATTCATTGTATTTAAAATTTTCTACATGAGGAGATAGGAGTTAAACCCAGGACTCTATGAATCAAAAGCCCATTGCTTTCAAACTGTACAACATACCGTCTTACCAGTGCACAATTTGAGTATAAATATTTTATTGCAAAAGCAAAAGCTTGAAGTCCAAAGAGTATCCCTGACTTGAACTACATTACTACCTTAGATCCTGCATTGCAGGGAATCACAGCTCTGCTGGAGCCAGGTGCAGGCTCCATCCCTCCCTTGTCAGCACACTTTTCTTGACCAGATCCCCACATTCACGTGTCACACAGAGCCTTCAAGAGCAGATGTTACCACACTCAAAGATGCAGTTTCCCCACCATCATGTGATGGGGGTACCCAACTTTGAATATTTCATGATACTCAATAGTCCATAGTCAGTAGTCCATACCATGAAGACTATGCCAAACACTTGGAAGTTCTTTTCTCACTAAAGTTAAGACTATGATTCTCAACTAATTGAAAAACACCAGTAATGTTTTCTAAACAAAACAAACAACTTTAAAAATTCAATTCAGTTTCCCAACAAATAAATAAAAGGTTATTATGAGTGCTAATTTATTTTTTACTTACATGTCAGAGACACTCAGTGAGTAAGTTTAAACAAGATGACTCTTGAACTAAATCTAGCAACAGTTTGAATGCAGTAACCATGGAAACATACGCCAGATAAGGTTGAATGAAAAAGCTGGTAGACTGGCTTGTCCAGCTAGTAGAGTCAGTGGCTTATTTACCCCATACTTCGGCAAGTTTGATACCCCTCAATAAGCAGGGTCTGCTTTTCATGGCTCTTATTTTTTCTAATGTAGACTATTCTAGAAAAATAGCTAAGTAACTCTGGGCAAGTTTCTTAATGACCACCTTCCTGTGGTCCTTCTTTTTATCATCTATTCAATATGATGTTTGAACCAGGTTGCTATAGTTTGTTTTGAAGATATACAAAGTTTGCTCTTTGATATGTAGAGATAGGACTTCCAAAAAAAAAAAAAAGTAGAGATACTAGGAAGTAAGGTATCCTGAAAGGATAGAGACTGTATTTTCCCTCAAAAGCAAAACAACTGGCTGATGATTTTTAAAATCAATTAGTGCAAATAGTTTTACATACATGATAAAAACCAAAGGTTTGGTTAATATTTCCTTCCAAACCCAATGACCTTTGAGTCTGTGAAAAATACCTGCAAATCCAAATTCCACTACTCATTTCAAAATTTCTTCTCTCCATATAGTATCATTGTAAACAGTAGCACCAGATGTATAGATCGCAAAGTCCAAAAGAATAAAGGTGAAACAAATAGACTTTGAAAACTCTGCAGGTACAACTTCATTTGGAAAGCTATCACATACAACTGAGTGAAAAAAAAAAAAAAAGGACAAATAACTCACTGCTCATGTAAGATAAAAAGTACCTCTTTCTCCACCATGAGATGATGGAATTGCATTTTGCTATTTTCTCCCGGATGTTAGAACAGTGTGATACCATATTGGCAACGTATATGCTAGCAGAGTGGAAAAACCTAAATCTTACACTCGGGAAGCAGATGCTGACAACACTTTTGGCAGATGGACTGTGATTTTCTCCCCTGTGAAATCAAACATTCCAATTAATATGGTTCTCTGATTTGAGGGACAATTATAAAGAGAAAAAGAAGCTACATGAGATGCAGACAGAAAAGTGAAACAAACAAAAAAAAAGCAAAAGGGAGAGGTAAAGACAGGCGAGAAAAAATATATCAGAAATAAATGTGAAAGCTATAAAGCACCCATTCAGCTGGGAAAGCAGAATGGGAGAAATATAGGTGAAGATGACTGAACAGGAACAATGTAGAAGAATCAGTGGTATTCAGCAAACATCAAGTGGTGATGCATGAAGTTTATTTACTCTTTGTAATAAATTTCTCACTGCACTGGCTGCTTTAAGCTCAATCATTTGGTAGGAGTATATGTTGAGAATGTTTATTTTAGGACAAAAAAAAAACAACAAGCCAGTTTTTATTTTATAGATTCGTTGTGTTCCCTCATCCAGCATATAAGAATTAAACACCTCACATGTGCCAAAGAGACTGTGGCTGGATTTGTAGTAGGTAGATTTACCAGTGATCCTGAGTGTATGTGTGCACACACACACACTGGTAAAGACATCTAAAAACCATCTCAAAGTCTCAGTTTTCCAAGTTAACTAAAAGTTTTCAGTGTGCGATGTGTTCCCTTGAAACAGGTATTCCTTACCTTCAGGACTGTGCTAAATCGCTTCAATCATATCTGACTCTTTGTGATCCTGTGGATTGTAGCCCTCCAGGCTCTTCTGTGCTTGGGATTCTCCAGGTAAGAATACTGGAGTGGGTTGCCATTTCCTTCTACAGGTGATCTTCCCAATCCAGGGACCAACTCTCAGTTTATCCATCTTCCTCGAAAAATGACAAGGGATGGGTTAGCCAAAATCTGACTCCTCATGAGGGTGTTGGGTTGTTCTGTTGTCATCTTGGTTATGCCGGGAACTACATTTCTGAAGTTTCCTTTTCTGTATGGGTTCCTTTGGGCTATCCTGGTGGCTCAGTGGTAAAGAATCCACCTGTGTTATAGGAGACACAGGTTTGATGGGTTTGATCCCTGGGTTAAGATCCCCTGGAGGAAGAAATAGCAACTGACTCCAGTATTCTTGCTTGAAAAATTCCATGGACAGAGGAGCCTGGTGGGCTACAGTCCATGGGGTTGCAAAAGAGTCAGACACGACTTAGTGACTAAACAACAGCAATGGTTTCCTTTTATCTCAAGTGTTATAGTCAATTGAAAATAAATCTGCATGGAGCTGGGGGAGGTGAAGTTCTGAAGATCACCTTTAGTTAGTGGTGACGACAGGGAGGTGCTGGCTGTTTCTGGTTTATCTTCACTCTTCCCTTATCCACTCCCAGCTATTCTTCTCCTTTACCATGCTGGCTAAACAGTCATGGATCTCAGTTCCAACACTAGAAGCATGGCTGAAAAACTCACAAAGCAGCTAAACTCCTCATAAATTTCTCCAACAGTACCTTTCACAAGAATACTGCAAGCTCCGAATGACTTGTTAAACATGACCAAGGTTGGTTATTGATTTTGCATCCTTATTTGGACTTTTACCTCCCCATCTCCTCCTATGATGGTATAAGATCTAATTATTAAAATGCCTAATTTCATAGGTGGATCTGCTTTCCCAAATTAACCCTGATGAATACAGATAGGGTGGCCTACATTGCTATATGATTTGAGACAGGACAAAATTGAATTGAAATTCAATTACTTTAGACACTGAAAGTCAGTGGCTATGGTTGAGGACACCACAGTGGCATTTCCATTTATTGGTTTCTAATTAAAAGGATAAAATATTATTTTTTAGCAATACAATCCTCCCTCCCATACCATTATCCTTGTGCCTGCCCTTTGCATAAGTAAGGGGAAAATGTGGATGAAATGATAAACTGACAAAATCTGATAAACTGTTTGAGGGCAGGGGATGGATTTCACAGTCACATTTACCTTGTGTAGCTTATTTCTCATCTAGAGAATGGCAGTTTAGTTAATTGAAGAATTTGTGTGTGTGTGTGTGTGTGTGTGTGTGTGTGTGCATTCAGGGGATAATTTTGGGACAGAGATAAAATGCTAAGACAATAGAGGACACTGAAAATCCTGTTTTAGAAAAATAGACTAAACAGAAAGGAAGAGATAATGCAAGAAGAAAAATATAAAGGAAGAGCAGAAAATCCAATAAAGATTTCCTTTCAGTTGCTTGCAGTATTCTATACCATTTAAACTCTTTCATTTTCCTATGGAAGCCAATAAAATTGATGTGTCTCACTCTCACACAGTATAGGTTTACTTTATCAATGTGACATCTGCAATGAACACACCAATGGTTAAACAGTTGCTGGACGCTTATTTTCCAGGCAGTGCTCTAGCAGGGTGAATAGAATGCTGACCAAGAACCACATCCTTCAATCATCAAGACTAAGGTAAGGACACCGTTAGCAACTCACATTTCAGGCATAAAACGTGGGTTAGTAGAAGAAACAGTGAAGATTATCAAGAGAGTGCACACAGCCTCACAAGTTCTTAAAGTCCCCTGGGACATGTGCTTGAATTCCTCATGGCCAGACACCCAGATACTCCATGGATTGTGCTTCTGAAGAGGAAACTCATCCTTGTACTGCTTTACTTATTGATAGGGAGCTTGGGAAGAGTCAGGGAGCAGGCAGCCAACCAAAGGTGTAGGTACAGGAACCATGTGGCCTGGGAAACACCTTGCTGGGAGGAGCACTATCCAGGATTTGGACCTCCAGTTTGTGGAGGATGTGCATACCCTTGCAGTATTAGCTATGAGCCTTAAAGCTGCTGATCCAGCTTGTTGCTAAAAGAGAGAGATGTGGTCAGAGGGGACATTCATTACAAAGGACTTGTGCTCTTCCATAGGTCTTTTCTAAGAAATTACTCACTTGAATCATTAGGGTATAGAAGTGAATTACTGCTAGCAATCAGAGAACTCATAAGATCATGGATATTATTGTTTATCCAACAGGATTCATAGAGTAAAATGAGTGAAATCAAGCCTAGGGCCCAAGTGGATATATCTTACTCTATTTTTAGCCCTTCAAATATAAAAATCCAAAGATTGGGATAAAGATGTTAACACTAGCAGGAACTCTTGGAACAAATTCAAGGAGATTCACTCAAGTTAAAGTTGAAGTGGTAGTTTATGATGTCCAACTTCATAGAGACCCTTCTACTAGGTGATTAAATCCTCTTTATTCATCACTGCGGTTTAGCTTAGGCACCATCTAGACAAATGTCCTGGAGGAGGGCATGGCAACACACTCCAGTATTCTTGCCTGGAGAATCTTATGGACAGAGAAGCCTGGCTGGCAGGCTATAGTCCACAGGGTCACAAAGAGCGGGAGACAACCAAAGTGTCTTAACACTCACACAGGCAAAGACAAGTGGCATGAGAGGACATTTACAATTCAGTTCAGTTCGGTTCAGTCGCTCAGTTGTGTCTGACTCTTTGCGACCCCATGAACTGCAGCACACCAGGCCTCCCTGTCCATCACCAACTCCCAGAGTCCACCCAAACCCACATCCATTGAGTCGGTGATGCCATCCAACCATCTCATCCTATGTTGTCCCCTTCTCCTCCTGCCCTCAATCTTTCCCAGTATCAGGGTCTTTTCCAATGAGTCAGCTCTTTGCATCAGGTGGCCAAAGTATTGGAGTTTCAGCTTCAACATCAGTCCTTCCAATGAACACCCAGGCCTGATCTCCTTTAGGATGGACTGGTAGGATCTCCTTGCAGTCCAAGGGACTCTCAAGAGTCTTCTCCAACACCACAGTTCAAAAGCATCTATTTTTCTTATACTGCATATTCATTTTGCCAAAGTAGAGGTTATAGCAATATACCATTTTATGCAGATCTGTACCTCATGTAAAACATGCAGTAAATGAATGACTAAAATGCACTGAAAATTCCTGTTTAAGTGGCAACTACTTAGTACTAAATTTAAAATCCATTACCTTGGAGAAGCACTTTTCCATGTCTCAAAATGAGATTATCAGTGTCTCATATTCTCTTTCTCTCTCTCTCGCAGATACACATTTGAATAGCTTATTTATTAATCTTATTTATGCATGTTTTTGCTCCTGTATATTGGGAAGCATCTGACACACCTGATGGTGGTTTAGTCACTAAGTCGTGTCTGACTCTTTGCAACCTCATGGACTGTAGGCCAAGATTCCTCTGTCCCTGGGATTTCCCAGGCAAGGATACACTCCTTGAGGGGATCTTGCCCACCCAGGGATTGAACCCATGTCTCCTGCATTGCAGGCAGATTCTATACCACTGTGCCACCTGTGAAGCCCCTAACACACCTAATACATTTCATTTTTTAAAGTAAATTCCTTATGCATATCAATTGAAAATTAAAAGGCAGGTCTCTAAATTTGTTTTCCTATATGTAACCTCTTGCCCTAATTCTTAGAGAACATTTCTGGAAGTTTTTACTTGGCAGGCAACTGATCATCCTAAGAAGTAATGTGCAAAGTATTTTTTTTTCTATAAAAAAGAAGCATTTCTTTCTAGTGTGAATGGTCATTCTTAGAAATAATAAAATCTGGAAAAATATACAAAGGACAGTAATTCACCCTAGACTTGTGGAGTGGGGATAGAAACTTTTTCTACCTATTCTAATTGTAAGCAAAAGTTACCGAATATCTGATACTATGGAAACAGTGACAAATGCTATTAAAGTTGTGCTGTGGTTATTAAATTATATTTTCATGTGGAGGACCTTATACACCCCGGGAGAGTGCAGTTTTGCTGCAGGAGTCTCAGAAGCAGGGTGAGCATTAAGCCCTGAATATCTTAGTTATCCATACTAATTGGTCTGAAAATGACAGTAATGTAAAAATCTCAGGGTCAGAGATCTGCATTATTTACTGTGGAACAAGCTTTCAATTCTTTAAGTAGAATGAAGGGATAAATATTTGCTGCATGACTCGCTTGCAGAAAAGGTGAGATAAATTCATTTAAAAAATCTGTTACAAAGACTGACTGAAAACTGATGGTCTGCTTTACACATTAGGACTTAAAATGCAGGACACAATAATGGGAAAGGCATTCTTAATCTCTTCACTGTTATTTAATTTAACGTGTTGAGCAACAAGTTCATTAATCATTTCATATTAATATTCAAGTGAGAAAGAAGATGCTAGAACACGTTCTATTCCAAATAGAAATTCCATTTGGCTGGGTGTTGTCTTAGGCATGATGGGGAGGAAATAGGAAGGGAGATTAACTTTCTGATATACTTATTTCTGCTTCATTATTCTGAAGTCTCTTCTCAGCCATTAGGAAAACTTCACCGGTGTAAAGCCAATCTTGACATCTGCCCAGTTCTAATAAATAAAACCTCTTATTTCATAAGTTTACATTTGTTTATTCACTATATAATCACCCTTATAAATCATGGCCAAGGAAGAATAATCATTAATTCCATCCTTGATTTTCACTCACCTTTGGGGTAGCTCATGAGAAAGGTAAAAGAAAATGATTTATTGAGATCTTGAGCTGGGCTTGGTACTTACTTTTTAATATTCTTTTCTAATAAGTTAGTGTACACATGAAAAATCCCCTATGTTCTATATACTCAATGCAAAGTAATTTTATGTAGAAAATGTAATATAAGAAAGGCACTATGTGATTTACAGTATTTAGGTTGCCTGTTGAAAGATTAAATAGATTGTGATTAGTAAATATGAGTTTTATGAAATATTAATGATAATGTGTTGAAAGCCTTAGAAACTCAGTCTTATTTAATTCTCACAATGACCCTTGGAAGTAAATCATTTTATCCCCATTTAATAGTCAAGGCAGCTGAGATTTAGAAATGTTAAGTAACTTACCCAAGGTCACACAATGAAAAGCAAAATTGAAAGCCTGTACTTTTGTCAGATATGCAAGAAATGGAAGTGGCTTCTTCAGTATATTGATCACCCAGCATTTAGTAGCCTCGGACCTAAAGAAAGGAGAAAACCTGCACTGCTACAAGTCTAGGACTTTCCCTTGACCTCTGTGGTTATAAAGAGGAGCCTTGCATAAGTGCATATAGGCTCAGTCATAGCTGAATGAATGAAGCTGAAGCTCTTGTACTTTGGCCACCTGATGCAAAGAGTCAACTCAATGGAAAAGACCCAGCTCATTGGAAAAGACCCTGATGCTGGGAAAGATTGAAAGCAAAAAGAGAAAGGAGGCAGAGGATGAGATGGTTAGATAGTATCACTGACTCAAAGGACATGAATTTGAGCAAACTCTGGGAGATGGTGGAAGACATATGAGCCTGCTTTGCTGCAGTCCATGGAGTCACAAAGAGTCAAACATGACTGAGCGACTGAACAACAACAGCAATAACAACATAGCTCAAACTTAATCGTACATATGCCAGCTTTATACTCTATCGGTTTGTTAATTTCACTGGGTTAGGGGAGGTTGTCACTGGTTTTCTCCTTGACCTGATATGCAACTGTCATTCATTTCCACAAGGCATCTTTTGTTCTGTATTTGGGGAAAAGACATAGAAAATGAAATGCAGGAGCCCTTCAATTTCTTTCCTTTCGTCAAGGTCTTTTTTTACTTCTGACTGAAATCAAAATGACTTGTTTCTCCAGATCTTGGTGCCATCTCCAAAACAAACAGATTCTTGGGGTAGCTCAGCATATAATTAGAAATCTGGGATACATGGTCTCTTTAGCTCCTTCCTGCTTCTCATTTCCATCACAGAAGATTCTCACCTTTTGAATGATCTCATTCAATACAATTTGTGTAGTGGGAACTGTTTAATTACCCTTTCTGGAACCCTATGTTCCAAAACCTCTTTCTAGTTTCCAAAAGATAACACAATCAAAACTGGACTTATTGGATTTTAAACATCTTTCTGAATCCCTTCTTTTTAAGAACACAAATACCAGTTATGCTTTTTAGCTTCTTTTGCCCTCCGGGCAGAAAATGTCATCCAATTATGTTGCTACAAGTTTCCTTATGCCTCTTTCCTTATAAGTTAGAATCTCATTAGATTTTATGAAAAGTTTCAGTAATATGCAGCGTGTTGCAATTATGAGCTTTGGCATCTGTCTTAATATGATCTTGCACAAACTTTGAGAGTATTTGTTTATGGTGGTATGTCTCATTATACAGCTTGCTGTAACTGAAACTGTTTTTATGCCTACACCATGTCATGGAATGAAGGAAGGCTCTCCTGACAGATAGCTCTTTTCCCTTCTGAAGAAGTTCAAGAGCACAGCAGGATGCTGCTCATGGCATCCGAAGGAAAATGAGGTCAGAGGGTCACCAGTAAAGACCTTTGCATCTGGTTCTCTCAGGCTTCACATCTGACCTTCAGCTCCCCAGGCTCAGAAACTCAGTCTTCTTGGGAGTATCCTGGACTTGATTAGACCTAAACAGTGATTCAAATCAACACATTGAATAAAATGATATTCAAAACAAAAGCGGCCAGGTATTAAGCAGCAATTGCATGGATTACTGTCAGAGAAAATTGATCTCTTAGTCAATATGCTCTAGTTAAAGCCACATTATGGTCAAAAGTTGCTTAGTAGCAAAAAAAATGAATTTGTTATGAAGAATATTCAAGAACCTCAAGGTGTAATAGGCTGATGTATTTATCTAAAGAACTATGTGCTAATCAGGCTGTACAGACTGAGTTTGACTAGGGTTCCTTCTTCCAGGCACTGCTTGAATGGTGCCAGGATTTGACTCTGTCTCCTTACTATTCTCATGTTCATGAATTAACCAATTCATTTTTCTGATAGACACTTGATTTTTTTTTTTTTTCTTTAAAAAAAGAGCTTTGGATGTGGTCATAGATAAATATGGCTAACCCTCGGTTCAGTTCAGTTCATTTCAGTTGCTCAGTTGTGTCTGACTCTTTGAGACCCCATGACTGCAGCACGCCAGGCCTCCCTGTCCATCACCAGCTCCCGGAGTCCACCCAAACCCATGTCCATTGAATCGGTGATGCCATCCAACCATCTCATCCTTTGTCATCCTCTTCTTCTCCCACCTTCAATCTTTCCCAGCATCAGGGTCTTTTCAAATGAGTCAGTTCTTTGCATCAGGTGGCCAAAGTATTGGAGTTTCAGCTTCAACATCAGTCCTTCCAATGAACACTCAGGACTGATCACCTTTAGAATGGACTGGTTGGATCTCCTTTCAGTCCAAGAGACTCTAAAGAGTCTTCTCCAACACCACAGTTCAAAAGCTTCCATCTTCAGCACTCAGCTTTCTCTACAGTCCAACTCTAACCTTGAGACCTAATATTTTAAGAGATTTTTGTAAGAAGGACCACTATATCTTAAGGTGATTCTGACCTCATCCATAAGGTACTGATTTGTAGTTTAATCCTTCCAGGGCAATCTTATTTTCTGCACTGAACCACCTTCACCTTCAATTTAGTTCGTGACAGAGTACTGGAAATGGTCAGTTTATTATATATGAGTCATGTGACCAGCTTCAAGAGACTGGGAATAAGGCAAAGACTCATACATGCTACGGGCAGAAAATGACAGAACATCTAGCTTCTTATTAAATTTAGCTGCTTTCTAGGATCCAAGGTAGATCTGGGAGGTAACTACCCTAGAAAAGCCCCCAAACCAAAAATTTCCTGGATCTTACAGGAAGTTCCAAGGCATTTGATTTAGGATTCAAAATAAACATTTGAATGTTATTAACAGGGCAGATAAGGCTCCTGTAAGGGGTCAGGGACTTGGATTTACTATGTAAATAGATGTAAGCTGAAAGGCATTGTTAAATGAATCTTGAGCAGTGTTTATAATCATGAGTTTTAGAATCAGCCAGAGCTGCCCCTGAAATGTTTTAGCTGTGTGAATTTGGTTAACAACATGTCTAAGAGTCTCTATTTCCTCACTTACAAAACTGCAGAAATAATACTGTTTACCTCACTCACTAGGAGGGCTAGGAGGGTTAAAGAAGATAGTTTGTGAAAAATTTTATCAGTGCCTGCACCATAGAGAACACTAGGTAAATGAAAGCTCAGGTTATATTTACTAGATTTAGGTGTTGGTTTTATTTTATTTGAGAAGGATTGTCAATCAATGCCTTAAAATGAACACTGTGCTTCATTTATAGAATAAGTATATGCAATAGGGAATGAATGTGGGCATTTATTGGACTATGAGAAGCTATATGTAAAATCTATATTTAATTTAAAATCCAAGCATATTTTCTTAACTGATATGCAATACTAGCTGTAACAAACACGTATGCCTTAGAGATGAACTAGTTCAGAGTACAGGCGCTAGAGACCAGACGCCTGGGTTTCATCCTGGCTTCTTTCCCCACTAGCTATCTAGACATGGTCATTTTGGATACCATCCTTGTAAGCACAAAATAAGAATAATGGGGGCTTCCCTTTGTGCTCAGCTGGTAAAAAATCTACCGGCAATGTGGGAGACCTGGGTTCTATCCCTGGGTTGGGAAGATCACCAGGAGAAGGAAAGGCTACCCACTCCAGTATTCTGGCCTGGAGAAGTCTATGGACTGTATAGTCCATGGGATTGCAAAGAGTTGGACATAACTGAGCAACTTAAAAAAAAAAGTAGGAATAATGATTTTAATTTTCTAACGGTGTGAGAACTGAATGAATTAGCTATAAACATCACAAAGAATACCTGGACCATAATGAACATTCCATAAGGGAGCTTATTATCACACAGTTGATCTTAGTTAGCCAAGACAATATGTAGATACCAGTTTTTACTATAAATTGGTCTCCCATTATGCCTTCTACTCTAAAATCTCATTTTCTCCTCTATTCAAAGCAGATTTACTCATCATATTTCTGCAGTTTCCTTGAAACTTTTCCAAGTTGGCTTTTCATATAAGACCATATAGGCAGAGAAGCAGTCAAGTATGAACTCAGTCTCTGAGATGCAATCTCTAACACATCTTTGCCACTATAGGAACCTACTTTTCTGTCTAAAGAGTAAAAAAGAAAGGAGGAGGAGTGAGAAAGAACAAGCAAACAAATGGAAAATCATCACGTTCTAGGGCTGATAATTAGCTGTTAATATTTTGGTGGGTTCACTAGTTGGTAGCAGTGGGGGAAGCTGCAGCAATATGCATGCTATTCATTCATTCAACAAAAATGTGCTGATTACCTTCCAGAGCCTGTATTAGCTGTCTGGTGAATGATAGATAAAAGCCACTGTCTTACCCCTGGAGATGTTCCAAGCCAGAGAGGGTCACCAACTGTGTTCATTTGCTAGGGCTGCCATAAGAAATTGTCACAAATTGTGAAGCTTCAAAAACAGAAATTTATGGTCTCACAATTCTAGATGATATAAGCCAAGGTCAAGGTGTCTGCAAGTTTAGGTTCTTCTGAGGCCTCTCTCCTTGATGTGTAGAGTTCTGTCTGTGTCTTCACATGGTCTTCTCTCTATACCTGTCTGTGTCCAGACTTCTCTTTCTTGTAAAGACACCAGCCATGTTGAATCAGGGCCCATCCTAATGATCTCATTTTAACTTGAAAGAAAGTGAAAGTGAAAGTCGCTCACTCATGCCCACTCCTTGTGACCCTCCAAGGTCAGAATACTGGAGTGGGTAGCCTATCCCTTCTCCAGGAGGTCTTCCCAACCCAGGGGTCAAACCCAGGTCTCCCTCATTGCAGGTGGATTCTTTACTGGCTGAGCCACAAGGGAAGCCCAAGAATACTGGAGTGGGTTGCCTATCCCTTCTCCAGTGGATCCTCCTGACCCAGGAATCCAACCAGAGTCTCCTGCATTGCAGGTGGATTCTTTACCAACTGAGCTATGAGGGAAGACTCATTTTAACTTAATTGCCTCTTTAAACAACTTTTCTCTTAATACAGTCATATTCTGAAGTACTTGGGGTTAGTACTTCCATAAATGAATTTTTAGAGGATACAAATCAGTCTCTAACACTGACTAATATATGAGGAAGAGGGGTAGTGGGAACTGGGGAAGGAGAAGGTGGGGAAGGATAGAAACTCTAGAACCTTCTGCCAGCTCCTCACTTTGAGGGGCACTTGCAGAGCCCAGGTGGTCCCCAGGTCACCACACAGGCCAGTCTCTCCTCCCACTTCCAGAATTTTCTTCTACAGATTAAAAGGATTGACTGTCCTGACTCTCATCCTTCTTCACCTATTGCTTTTAGAGAGTGAGTTAGCCCTGGGTTTTTTCTAGCTGCAGAAAGATAGTGTGTTCTTATATATCTTCTCCCCAGTCATCAGAAGAAGGCACATGGCTGTTTGGAGGTTTTTAACCACAGAGGAAAAGACAGGTAGAAAGTCACAGTTACATAAAACAGCCAGAGTGTAATTCATTCTTGATGTATGTAAAAGTCAAAATGGAGGTTAACTCAAATTTAAAGTTTCTTGGTTCTTCCTCTAATCTTGGACACATTTCTCAACCAAGATCACTGTCACCCTGGACACATGATTTTTGTTCTTTGAGGTGTAAATGTAGCATAGTTTCTAACTTTGCTTCAATATATCATTAGGTCCTATTAAATTTCTGATCATGAGCAAACTTCTCAAAGCCTTAATTTACTTTTCAGTAAAATGGTTATCATAATATTGTATCTTTTTAGTTTTTTTGTGAGAAGTAAATTATATAATGCATGAAAAATACTGAATATAAAATTCAATCAGAAAAAGAAGATTCAATTAATTCTCTTATTTTAGAACAGAACACACAAAAGTGATCTATATACAGATATGAATATTGGAAAAGTTTGTAATTTAAAAATTTTACTCCATATAGTAACAGAACATTTCATTTGGGGACAAAATTGTATTATTTGCACAATAGAAGCTATAGAAAGTAAGAAAATAGAAGGAAAACATTTTAAAATTTATTTTTCTTTGCATTAAAATATTGTGTTGGTTTCTGCCGTACATCACCATGAATCAGCCATAGGTATACATATGTCCCCTCCCTCTTTAACCTCCCTCTCACCTCCCACCCCATCCCACCTCTAAACTCTTGACTAGAGTAAGTATTCAAAAAGTTTATGAGACTTTAAAAGGTGAAGATGTCTTTGTAGGGGGTGAATGTTATAAAATCGCAAAAAAAAAAAGTGATAATTATCATAACAGAGGATGGTTTTCATTTTTGCTAAAAATGGACTTCAAGGGTCGAGTAAAGAGAGTTTTTAAGAATAACGAAACAGTTTTATAAACTTATGGAACTAATGCGAAGTTCATTTTTAGTGCAGATGAAATGCCTGTTTTAAATACATTTTCTCTTACCACAGGACATCCGTGAGCATATTTTCCTGGACGTATATCTGGGAACAGGGAGAGGGAATGAGACCTTTAGTGCAGTTTAGTAGCTTAATAAGGTTTGTTGTGGAACTTGCTGATTAAATGTGAAACTTCAGAGAACAGAGGCAACATTTCCATAGGATCATAAAGAAAACTAATGGAATTAAATCCACTCTCCTTTTCTATTCTTTTTTCTTTCCTTCATTTTTATTTTTTCTTCCTCTTCCCTTCCTTCCTTCCACTCTTCCACACCCATCTGCTTTTATTTGTCTTTCATGTATTGCCTTATGGAAGATGATAAATATATGGCTTCCCTAGTTGTGATCATTGATGTGCCTTCGAAGGAAGTTGGTATTTATTGTCTAGCTTTTCATATTTGGATCATGTCAAAAAATTACATCAGCCTACCAAGCCACCTCATGCGAAGAGTTGACTCATTGGAAAAGACTCTGATGCTGGGAGGGATTGGGGGCAGGAGGAGAAGGGGACAACAGAGGATGAGATGGCTGGATGGCATCACTGACTCGACGGACCTGAGTCTGAGTGAACTCCGGGAGTTGGTGATGGACAGGGAGGCCTGGCCTGCTGCGATTCATGGGGTCGCAAAGAGTCGGACACGAGTGAGCGACTGATCTGATCTGATCTGACCAAGCTCTTCACCTTCTTTGGAGAATTTGCTAGCATTAGGCCCTTCAGAAAAAAAAAAAAAAAAGATTTTATCATTCCTTATAACAGGGAAAGAATATTGATGAAACAATGACAAAGAAACTCAAGATGTTGTGAAAACTCTAAACTGCCCCCATTTTTTCCAAAGTGTGCTATATACATCAGGAATAAGAGAGATTAAAGTTGACAGGAGCGTCCTAAGGAAGATTTAATTAAGGAAGCAGAGTTACTTTGAACATTGAAAGATAAAGAAGTTAATCCATCATTGTTGTTGTTGTTTTAGTCGCTAAGTCATTTCTGACTCTGTGACCCCATGGCCTGTAGCCTGCTAGGCTCCTCTGTCCATGAGATTCTCCAGGCAAGGATACTGGAGTGGGTTACCATTTCCTTCTCCAAACCCATCATAAGTAAACTCTTAAGAACTAACATTTACTAAGTTCTTTCTATACGCCTAGAACTGTACTCAGCATTCATTTTTAAATTTTGAAAATCACAGCACCTCTCTGATACATATTCTACCACTATCAATATTTCACAGGTGAGGAAATGAAGCTTAGTACTATCAGCTAGTCCAGTGCCACACAGCTTGGAAATGGAGGAACAGGCTTTTAACTTGGACACTCTGACTCTGGAACATCTATCACTAACCGCTCCTTTGTAGTACTAGTGAGAAGGCAGGCGATTTCTTTGCTATTCAGATATGCCAGATCAAACAGCCCCCAATATCACATCTTTATAAAACAAGATTCACAAGAACAAAAGCATTGAGACATAATTAGCCTGTAGTCAGTGTATTAAGTCTTCCACGAGAGTATTGTTAGGGTGATTGCTTTATATAAATGGGGATTTTGTAGTTTGCTTTAATAAATACTAATTCTCAATGACTTTTAGTCAGAAAAAGTACTAGTCAAAGTTTTGAAGAGAGGAGGATGAGAGGAAGGGATAGTTAGGGAGTTTGAGACTGACATGTACACACTGCTGTATTTAAAATGGGTAACCAACAAGGACCTAACTGTATAGCACAGGGAACTCTGGCCAATGTTATGTGGCAGTCTGGATGGAAGGGGAATTTGGGGGAAAATGGATACATGTATGTATATGTCTGAGTTCTTCTGCTGTCTACCTGAAATTATCACAACAGTGTTAACCAGCTATATTCCAATATAAAATAAAAAGTTTTTAAAAAGTTTTGGGAGTTTTTATTTGTGCCAGTGATATGATGTTTTTCTTCAATACTCATTGATGTATTAGACATTTATTGTGACTCTCCATTGGGCGGGGCATTCATTCTAAAGAAAGGAGACAGAGAGACGGGTAAGACACAGATTCTAGTTAAAAAATCACAGCCTCTTTGGAGAATAGACACATAAATGCATAAATCATTACATAGTATAGTGAATGCCATAATGCAAATTACTAGATTTTTTTTTCTGACTTTAGCTTATTGCAGACCTAAAACTAATATCTTTGTTTTGGCTTTGACTTGGAATAAATCTTACTTTGCCTCCTGAGACTGTGAAAGCTCTGTTGAGAAACTAATAAGTATAGCCCAAATTCTCCACAGTCTGCTAGATGAGAAATAACAAATTTTGAGAAAAAGAAAAGGAGTAAGGTAGTGAAGCTTACTAGAACTTAATTCAAATATTCCAAGAAAAATTCAAGCTCTGGTTATCTAAATAAGCAGGCGAAGACAGTTAAGAAATTAGCATAAGTTAAATAATGAAACATTCATAATTATACAATTGAATTATTAAAATCCTTGGCACAAACACATTTCTGTGTCATATGCTATTTTATTATTGTTAGTAGAAGGAGTCATGTATAATTTAAAGGGATACTTTAATTAGAATATCAATTATCTTTAAATATATATATAAAATAAAAAATAGACAAGGGTACCTTTAAAGCTATAAGTTTTAGCATCACTGTATATCTAGTGGAATATGACATTTTAGAATGACATTTCAGAAGTTCCAATATACTTATATATTTCAAATTTTTATACAGTGGAGTGTCTTGGTCATTTTTTTAGGCTTTTGATAGTATATTCAGTATTTTTGCAAACTACAGACAAAGTAAATGACTGTTCACATATTTGACAAGGAATTTATAAAGAAAAATATGAGTGATATAAAATACAGAATATAGTATAATGAAAAGGCACAGCAAATACTTTCCATTTTATATACTCATCTTTCTCAATTTCTATAACCACCTTCCAGGGTATTATGTGATATTGGGAGACAGATGAATTGACAAGATATAGTGAAAGGGATTTTCATTCCTGACATCACCAGCAAAGCAGGAAAATCCACAGATCAGAGCAGACAAGTCAGAAAACCCTTTGCTTTGTTCAACAGGCTTCCATTCACAAGCAGCTCTGTGGTTTCTAGGTGAGCCTCGCTCAGCCTGGAGCTTTCCTTTTATTATGGGAGTCAGTGGAGCAGTGGGACAAGCTCTCTGAACTCCACGGGGTTTGGATTTTAACTGTGGCTCTGCCTTTTATTAGCCTTGAGATTTTTAACAATGTTTCATCCTTGTTTTATAAAATGTGAAAGATGATATGCATTTCCTATCATGGTTGTAAGGATTAAACTAGATGATACATGTCATCACAGGGTTTTTGTTCTACTTTGCCAGTTAATCAAGCCCCCAGCTAGGTATCCTTGGACCCTCAACTTTCGTCAATGCTCTTATAATCCATTGGAAAGTCTAGTTAACTTTGCCTCCAGAACAAACCTTGAATCTCTTCACTTTTCTTCATCTTCCCTTACATCCTCTAGATCAATTATTAACACTGGAAGTCAGGGTCAGCTACATAATTTGCAGGGCCCTGTATAAAATGAAACTGTGGAGTCCCTTGTCCAAAATAGCAAATACTATTTTGAAAAATATGACACTAAAAATATTAAAGTATAAAGCTTTTTCCCTGCAGTCTCTTTTTTTTTGCCCTGGTGTTAATTTTCTATATGTCTTTTTAGTAATGAAAAATTAAAATATTAAATTATTAGTATAAATTTTGCCATTTGTCTTTATATTGCACAAAGCCATTTTTAAAAACAAAAAAACATTTAACTCATCTGTAGAATTACCAGAATTATGCAATTAGTATTTTATAACTTGTGCATGTATATGTATTTTATTCTTACCAGGACAGTAGAAATGCCCATAACTAACAACTATTTTTATTTTACTTCCTCTTACTACTTGAATGTGCACATTCTAAATTAATTCTGATTAAGAAAGAAGAGAAAGAAAAAGGAATCAATGATTGTATTTTTTCTTTCACTATCCTTCAACGTCATTATTTTCAAATACACAGTTGGCTAATACAGAGGAATAACAGGAGTAAGAAGGGACAGATTTATAAGGATCCTTAGTTGCATTAGAAAGAAATTGCCTTCCTTCTGCATTTAAAACAACTGGAAAGTGTGGTCACTGGAAATGGAAAGTGCTACCACTGAGGCTTTCAGGCCCTGCTTATTCAATTGTGTATATAACATGGGTTATTTTCTACTTACTTTGAGTCTCACTGGAACTTCACAGATCATGGATCCATCATATATCTGTGCTCATCAGATACAGCAAACCCTATGTACGGATGGGCCAGTAATGAATGTGGGACATCACGGAGCAAACTTCCTCTACTTAAGGGCATACTTTATTGTCTCAATAGACTTCACTCACAATTCGTAAGTTCAAAGATAAAATTATTAAGAATTTCAAGACATTGACACCAGGGCAATGTATCTAATGTGGTTTCCTTCTCAGTATGGGTGGGTGGGATCCTCTGAAATTTCACAGGTCATAAGCTAATGAGGTTAACCCTGTTAACATTGGATAGTTCTTTCTATGGGTGTTGCTGTATGCCTTGCAGGATGGTTGGTCCTGCATCGTTGGTCTCTACCCACTAGATGCTAATAGCAACGTCCCCCTTCCCACTGGGGGGGCGGAATATATATATATTGAGATTTTTAACAATGTTTCATCCTTGTTTTATAAAATGTGAAAGATGATATGCATTTCCTATCATGGTTGTAAGGATTAAACTAGATGATACATGTCATCACAGGGTTTTTGTTCTACTTTGCCAGTTAATCAAGCCCCCCAATATATATATATATATATTCCGCCCCCCCAGTGGGAAGGGGGTCGTTGCTATTAGCATCTAGTGGGTAGAGACCAACGATGCAGGACCAACCATCCTGCAAGGCATACAGCAACACCCATATATATATATATATATGGTTACCAGGGGGAAGGGTGGGGAGGAGGGATAGATTGGAAGTTTAGGATTGACATGTATACACTTCTATATTTAAAATGGGTTTCCCTGGTGGCTTAATGGTAAAGAATTCACCTTCCAAGGCAAGAGATGAGGGTTCAATCCTTGGGTCAAAAAGATCCCCTGGAAAAGGAAATGGCAGTCCATTCCAGTATTCTTGCCCAGGAAATCCCATGGACAGGGGAGCCTGATGAGCTACAGTTCATGGGGTCACAAAAGAGTTGGACAGAATTTAGTGTCTAAGCAACAACAAATATTTAAAATAGATAACAAACAAGGGCCTACTCCATAGCCCAGGGAAAAGTCTGTAATAATCTAAATGGGAAAGGAACTTGAGAGAAGAATAGATACATGTATAACTGAATCACTTTGCTGCACACCTGAAACTAACACAACATTGTTAATCAACTGTACCCCTCTATAAGATAAATAATAATAATAATAAAAAAAAAACTTTAGACATCGCAAATGTCTCCTAAGGAAAGATACCTCTCTCTCCCATGGAAAACCACGGCTGTAGATCAAATCTTGTCTCTTGCTTAGTCTATAGCTTGACTCCCTAACCAGCCTTCCTGGCTCCCAAGATTTTCATTCCACATTTCATCCTCTACATGCCAGAATGATCTTTAAAAAGACCTTGTCATTCTTCTGCTTAAAGCACTCCAGTGCCCACTACTCCCCCACACACCTCCCCTCACATGCAGCATAGACACATACAGCCAATACAACCATCCCTACATATTTACTAAAAATCCAATCACCTTATTCTGTCTCAAAAAGTTCTTTGACGTACTTTCCCCAGATACCTTTCCTTCTTCATGTGCCTCTAATTCCATTTTCCTGCTGCCCTCAGCCTTATCAGCCTTCTTTAAGTTTTTCAACATGCCAAACTTGTCCATACATCAGGACTTTTATACCAGCCTGAGCCTATGCCAGAATGCTCTCTACTGTTCTCTGTGTTGCTGACTCCTTCTTGTGTTTCTGAATTTAAAAATGACTTCCTCAGAGTGGATTTTTAATTTTTTTTTTTTTTTTTACTGTGTCACACAGCATGTGGGATCTTAGTTGCCCAACCAGGGACAGAACCCACAACCCCTATATTGGAAGCATGGAGTCTCAACCACTGGGCCACCAAGGGAGTCCTAATGTGAGCTTTCTTGACCATCAAAATAATGTAGCCATCCAGTCACGTTCTATAATAACACTGCATTTCTATTTTCTGTACAACTCTTCTATTACTTGTTTTTGCTTTATTATTTATGTTTATTTATTTGCTTCATTGTTTATGTGAAAGAAATGGCAACCAACTGAAGTATTCTTGCCTGAAAAATTCTATGGACAGAAGAGCCCATTAGGCTACAGTCCATGGGATTGCAAAGAGCTGGACACAACTGAGCTACTGAGCACATCTATTTGTTGTATTTTTCTTCATACTCCCTCAATGGGGCCACAGAGCAAGAGCTCAAGAAACTGTTGCTGAATGTCTGTGGAATGAGTACAAGGCCTGTAATTACTAGGCGTTGAAAATATGAAATATGCAAAGGTCATAATATCTCTTCTCTCTCTTCTTCCACTACATGATTGAGGCTCACTGCTTTCAAATTTAAACACAAACATGTCCCAGAATCCCTTTCTATTCAACAGGCCATGACAGCCATTCTTTGTAGGTTTTATTAATCACTCTGAAGGCTGCCTTATTTCACCTTTGTAGCACGTATGTACGTATGTGTCTGACTCTTTGCAACCCCACGGACTGTAGCCCACCAGGCTCCTCTGTCTATGGGATTTGCCAGGCAAGAATACTGGAGTGGGCTGCCATGACCTTCTCCAGGGGATCTTCTCAACCCAGAGATCAGAGGTCTCCTGCTTTGTGAGTGGTTCCTTTACCATATGAGGTCCTGGAGAAATCTGCACAGCTCAGGAGCAGGGAAGCTACTCTACCCTGTCCCCAACACTAAATTCAATACACCACTGAATACAACAGAGGAAAATCAGCTAACATTTGTGTTTAGAGACATTTTTGTTATTGGTGTGGCAAAGAAAAAATATGTGGCAGAGAGACAGGAAATTGGAGCTCAAATTCTAGGTTTTGCCATTTAATAACCACTATCATTTGTGCCAACTCACTCTCCGGCTTTCACCTTTTCATCTTTAAACATGGGCTCAGTTCAGTTCAGTCACTCAGTAGCGTTTGACTCTTTGCAACCCCATGAACCACAGCACGCCAGTCCTCCCTGTCCATCACCAGCTTCCGGAGTTCACTCAAACTCATGTCCATTGAGTTGGTGATGCCATACAACCAGCTCATCCTCTGTCGTTCCCTTCTCCTCCTGCCTTCAATCTTTCCCAACACCAGGGTCTTTTCAAATGAGTCAGCTCTTTCCATCAGGTGGCCAAAATACTGGAGTTTCAGCTTTAATATCAGTCCTTCCAATGAACACCCAGGACTGATTTCCCTTAGGATGGACTGGTAGGATCTCCTTGCAGTCCAAGGGACTCTCAAGAGTCTTCTCCAACACCACAGTTCAAAAGCATCAACTCTTTGGCACTTAGCTTTCTTTATAGTCCAACTCTCACATCCATACATGACCACTGGAAAAACCATAGCCTTCAGTAGACAGACCTTTGTTGGCAAAGTAATGTCTCTGTTTTTTAATATGCTATCTAGGTTGGTCATTACTTTCCTTCCAAGGAGTAAGCGTCTTTTAATTCCATGGCTGCAATCACCATCTGCAGTGACTTTGGAGCCCCAAAAAATAAAGTCAGCCACTGTTTCCACTGTTTCCCCATCTATTTGCCACGAAGTGATAAGACCAGATGCTATGATCTTAGTTTTCTGAATGTTGAGCTTTAAGCCAACTTTTTCACTCTCCTCTTTCACTTTTATCAAGAGGTTCTTCAGTTCCTCTTCACTTTCTGCCATAAGGGTGGTGTCATCTGCATATCTGAGGTTATTGATATTTTTCCTGGCAATCTTGATTCCAGCTTGTGCTTCCTCCAGCCCAGTGTTTCTCATGATGTACTCTGCATAGAAGTTAAATAAGCAGGGTGACAATATACAGCCTTGACGTGCTCCTTTTCCTATTTGGAACCAGTCTGTTGTTCCATGTCCAGTTCTAACTGTTGCTTCCTGACCTGCATATAGGTTTCTCAAGAGGCAGGTCAGGTGGTCTGGTATTCCCATCTCTTTCAGAATTTTCCACAGTTTGTTGTGATCCACACAGTCAAAGGTTTTGGCATAGTCAGTAAAGCAGAAGTAGATGTTTTTCCGGAACTCTTTTGCTTTCTTGATGATCCAGCAGATGTTGGCAATTTGATCTCTGGTTCCTCTACCTTTTCTAAAACCAGCTTGAACATCTGGAAGTTCACAGTTCATGTATTCCTGAAGCCTGGCCTGGAGAATTTTGAGCATTACTTTACTAGTGTGTGAGATGAGTGCAATTATGTAATAGTTTGAGCATTCTTTGGCATTGCCTTTCTTTGGGATTGGAATGAAAACTGACCTTTTCCAGTCCTATGGCCACTGCTGAGGTTTCCAAATTTGCTTCCCTATTGAGTGCAGCACTTTCACAGCATCATCTTTTAGGATTTGAAATAGCTCAACTGGAATTCCATCACCTCCACTAGCTAAATCTTTACAATTTTGCAAGTTCAAAAATTTTATAGAATTTTAAATGCTTATAAGGATTGTTTTAGAGTAAAAAATTTACAAAATTATCAAGAAGATGTTATAATAGGTAAATAAAAAGAAATATTTTCCAATAATATATTTGTTGTATAAAATTCACTAGAGATGACATATAATCTTCTTTAAAAATTGAAACTTTGAGAAGTCTGTCAAAGAATGTGTACCCCAAACTTAAACATTAATTATACTACATCAGAGTTAAAGCAATAAAAATCACCTCCTTTTTAATGGCCACATCCTTAAGAAAGACTATTTTGGAAAGGACTGGTCTTGCTAAAGTAAACTCTGAAAATTAGACAAAACTTTGTCTCCAATACAGTTTTTCCCAGTTTCTGTGTGTGGAGGGGAAGGGGGGTTTATATACAAACGGATTCCTTCAAGCCTTAATGAAGACAAGATGCAGTGCTTGCCCTTGGCAAAACTGTGGTTGACCATTCATCTTGGTGGCATTCTGTCAATTCTCCATCACCCCAGTATACCTTCCACTCACCAACCATCAATTTCTGCTTTTCCGCTGAGGGAAAAGATTTATAATTGTCAAAAGCCAGGCAGCCTCTTCAAGGTGCTGCAGGGCCATAGCTATGATGTTAGTTGGGGCCAAGAAGGACAGGAAGTGGTTGGCATTATTTGGCAGTTTGCCCTTCTGGTCATCACACTCTCTTGCCCCCTTACTTGACTGTACATCTGGTTCTGTTTTGTTATCAACATCCTGCTGATATGAAAACCCTGTAAAAGGCTTTTGTTGAGTCCTCACAAATACCTATGATTATCTGTTGCAGTCTCCCTCCCTTCTGCCTCCTTGGTCATCAAGGTAACTGACTACTGTTTGTGGGTTATTGATGGGGCCAGCAATGCCCCCATTTGCTGTGCTTTCTGTTTGCCAAGTTTCCTGGATATTTGTCATATTAGATTCATGACTTTAGAGCTGGACAGCAGTTTAGGGTTCATTTTTCCAAAGCCTTACCCACTGCAGAAATTCCCTCTTTTGTATTCAAAAGATAATCCATCTTACAGTTTCTACTTGAAACACATTCAGTGACAGTGAGCTCACTAGTTTTTTCAGGCAGTTCATTCTACCGTTAGACACATCTAATTGGCAGAAAGTAGCTTCTGATCCTGACTCACACTGAAACTCTGACTTCTACTCACTGATCCCATTTCTAACACATTTGAAACTACACAAAATAACCGCCCCCCACCCCCTTCATCAGTGACAGATTAGCTATCATGTTCTCTTAAATCAGGGGTTCAAAACTTGTGTTGTGCAACCTGAATGAAATTCATAATTATACTTTGTTTGGCTTATATAATGATGTCCCTACTCTGTTTTAAATTTTAATTGACTTATTTTTATGTAGATATCATCTTATTTTGCTTCATATGTCAGTTATTTTTTAAAATGTTCTACAAATATTAACACATTTACTACTCCTAATAGCCCTATGAGGTAGAGTTGCACTTTTTTGTAAGTCTATTATAATCCCCTTTTTAATAATGGGAAAACTGAGGCACAGAATTCAAGGCAGTAGTGGAGCTGGGATTCAAACCCAGGCAGCCTGGCTTTAGAGTCCATGCTCTTCTTACACAGGATGCTATGCTGCACCCTTTAAAATATTAAAATATTATGGAGTAATCTGTATTTCTGCCTCCTCTTGAAATATGAAGTGTTTTCATTATACTAAGTTCACAGTCCCATAGGCAAAAAAGCACAAGAAATGAGATCCAGCCTCCACATTTAGATGGGGAAAGAGATGTTCAATTTGCCTCAATTTTAAACCATTCTCCTTTTTTTTGTTTTCTTGTGAGGTTTTTGGACAGTTAATTTTTTTTAACTTATTCATTCAACTATTAGGCTATAGTTGATTTACAATCCTGTGTTAGTTTCAAGTATATACCAAAGTGATTCAGTTACGCATATATCCATTCTTTTTCAGGTTCTTTTCCCATATAAGTTATTACAGAATATCGAGTAGAGTTCTCTGTACAGTAGATCCTTCTTAATTATCTATTTTATATATAGTAGTGTGTATATGTTACTGTCAAGGTCCTAATTGATCTCTCCCCTACTTCATGTTTCCCCTTTGGTAATCATAAATTTGTTTCCAAAATCTGTGAGTCTGTTATGTTTTGTAAATAAGTTCACTCAGATAATTTTTAAAATTAGATTCTACATATGAGTGACATCATATGATATTTGTCTTTCTCTGACTTACTTCACCTAGAACGGTAAACTCTAGTTGTGTCCAAATTGCATCCATGTGGCTGCAGATCACATTATTTCATTATTTTTATGTCTGAGTAATATTTCATTGCATATATGTACTGCATCTTTATTCATTCATCTGTTGATATCCATATAGGTTGTTTCCAGATCTTGGCTATTGTAAATAGCATTGCAGTAAGCACTTGGAAACATGTATCTTCTCAGATTTTGGGTTTATCTAGAAGGCAATGGCACCCCACTCCACTACTCTTGCCTGGAAAATCCCATGGACGGAGGAGCCTGGTAGGCTGCAGTCCATGGGGTCGCGAAGAGTCCGATGCGACTGAGCGACTTCACTTTCACTTTTCACTTTCATGCATTGGAGAAGGAAATGGCAACCTGCTCCAGTGTTCTTGCCTGGAGAATCCCAGGGACAGTGGAGCCTAACGGGCTGCCGTCTATGGGGTCGCGCAGAGTCGGACACGACTGAAGCGACTTAGCAGCAGCAGCAGTTATGTGTCTAGGAGTGAGATTGCTGTACCTAATGGTAGTTCTATTTTTAGTTTTTTAAAGAACTTCCATATTGTTTTCCATCCTGATTGTTAAATTGTTTCTATATTCTCTACCCTACCCACTTGTTGATGCTTTCTATTTTCTCAAATTATTTATGACATTGGAGGCAAACTTTATCTTTTCTGTATCATTTTTTTTCCTTCAATCTTTTTTTGTGGGTTCAGAATTCAAAGTTCTTGGATGAAGAGAGACAGTTCCTTAGACAAGGATAGATTTGGGAAGCCCAGTTGTATTTCCTTTTTGTGTGCTTATATGAGATGTCTTAAGGAGAAAAAAAAAAGCTGCCCTGATAATATAACAGTTTATAAAGATCATGGTATGTGCAAGAATTTGAGGCTGTAAAAACTGAAAATGTTTGAATGTATTTTAATAGTGTCAGTGATTTGAGAGCCGTGTTGGGAACATGGCACTGTCAGTGTGAAAAAGATTACTGGCTAGACTTCCATCCCAGACAGGATCTATTCTTTTGTGCCATTGAATACATGTCTTTGCCACTGAGAATAATGAAAAAAAGAGTGAAGTGTGCCTTTAGAAATATTAGATGAAGAAATGACTAAGTCACATGTAAAATCAGCAATCAAACATGTGAATGACCACTGAATATTTACAAAACAACAGTGAACTAAAGTGGAGGGAGGATCAAAAATGTCCTTGTTTAAATATAGACAATTTTCAGAATAATATAAAACAACTTTAACCTTATGAGTACATTATGATTTTGCTTAGGTAATTCTAGAAAAGAAACTAGATATTTATATATGATGGATTTATCTGTGAAACTTGCTTTCACATTTTCTTCTTCCTTTGATTCATATAACATTTTACATAGGTAGAATATGCACCTTCATTTTCTTATTTGTGTTTTGCTTTACCCTCATTTCCCTATGACCACAGTATTGCCATGAATACAAAGCAATCCAGCCATCTGAAGTCAGGCTCATGAAATTCTTCCAGGTCAAGGTTTCTTTCTGCTTTCCCTAAACTTCATGATGAATATAAGTTTATTAATACCCTTCATTTCTCAAACCTCTTTGGTCTAAATCTTTGATTCACTTCTTTAGCTCATTTAAATGAAAATTCTGTATTTTGACTCTTTGCATTGGACACTCTTTTGATGTTCACATCAGATATTAAACCCAGGTTGCAGTTTTTCTTAGCATCAAGACCCAAAGCCCAAGGCCTCAGTTTCAGTTTAACAAGGTACAGAACCTGTGTCTCCTGCGCGGGCAGGCAAATTCTTTACCACTGAGCCACCAGGGAAGCCCACAGGTCAGACAGCTTAAAAGAAAATCAAACAAGTTAAGTGATCTGACCATGATCAGTAATATGATGGAGTATTTATGATTATAATTGTAGTACTGAAGTTTGGCTACAAGTAAGAGAAAACTGAAAATTATAGTAACTTAAACATGAGAGAAATGTCCAGGGCTTATTTGTTCTATAGTTAGGGTTAGGGAGCTGGGCTCCTTCTGCTTTATGGTTCCATTATCCCTATACCCATTCCCAAAGTTACTTCAGGGTCCCAGATGGCAACTGGAGCTCCAGCCATTTCATCTGTACTCTGGGCTTATAGAACAGAAGAAAGAATCAAGAAGGCAAAGCCTTCTCTACCTAACAGCTTTTCTGAAGCTTTGCAGTCATACTGAGTTTGAATCCTGGCTCCGTCAGCTATGTGTCCTCAGGTTAAATATTTAATCTTTGTGAGCCTTGCATTCCATACCTGTAAAATCAGAATATGGATTTACTGACTAATGGGGGTTTTATAACATTTAAATTAAATTGATCAATTTAAGGTATATAAAATTAACTGTCTGACTCAGAAAATTATCATAATCATTGTCATTAATGAAATTACTGTTGTAATTATGATTCTTCCTAGGTGACTAACCTTATCTAATAATCTAAAATTGCCTTAAACCCTGAATGTTTTGTATTGTCATCTCTGTTCTTTGTATGTTACTTACCATGTATTTATGTGGTAAAGTACCTGTAAAGTACCTGCTAACAAGTTTTAAAAAATCAGATTCATTCTTTTCATATCTTTTAATGCCTAGGTTGTTCTTTTTCCTCCTTTTTTGGTATGTATTTCCAAGTATTATTGTCTTAACTGTCTCCCTATCCCTATTTGCTCACATGTATCTTTGACCCAAGGTGAAAATTTAAAGAGAGAAGCATTACAACATCAATATCTACTTGTCCATATTTAATAGTGAGTTATCTGGAAAGAGTAGGTGTTTGGTTGTCTGTATATCCCACCCACTTCATGCTTGTGCCCAGATGACAAAATAAAATGAAGATAACATTGCTAAGAAACTTTAAGGACAAAGAAAAAAAAAAGTAGATGTTTTTCATAAATTAATCAATAGACTTCAGAACGGGAAACAGCTTTGAGATGATTTTCAAATGATTTAGGCAGACAATTTGCCAAGTGGGAAAAATATCACTCAACATGATTGATTAGAGAATCCACTTAAGACAAGTAAACTCATCTGTTTGTAGACAGAATCCAAAAGATCCATTGTATACCCATTCCCATAAAGACAAAATATACTTGGTCAATTAGTCTTTCATTTGTAGCATATAGCCTGGCATTTCCACGTGGAAGGAATGGAATTTACCAGGAGGATGCATCATTCTGTTTCCTAGGAATTAGTGGCAATTTGGCAAATAATGTTTTTGTCTAGATTGTGAAAGTCACTGAGTTGTGTCCGACTCTTTGCGACCCCATGGACTATACATAGAAGACTGTATAAGACAACATAAAAGAAGACTCTACTCATGGACATCACCAGATGGTCAATACCGAAATCAGATTGATTGTATTCTTTGCATCTATACAGTCAGCAAAAACAAGACTGGGAACTGACTGTGGCTTAGATCATGAACTGCTTATTGCCAAATTCACTTAAATTGAAGAAAGTAGGGAAAACCACTAGCCCATTCAGGTATGACCTAAATCAAATCCCTTACAATTATGCAGTGGAAGTGACAAATAGATTCAAGGGATTAGATATGATAGACAGAGTGCCTGAAGAACTATGGATGGAGGTTCGTGACATTGTACAGGAGATAGGAATCAAGACCATCCCCAAGAATAGGAAATGCAAAAAGGCAAAATGGTTGTCTGAGGAGGCCTTACAAATAGCTGTGAAAAGAAAAGAAGTGAAAAACAAAATAGAAAAGGAAAGATATACCCATTTGAATGCAAAGTTGCAAAGAATAGCAAGGAGAGATAAGAAACCCTCCCTCAGTGATCAGTGCAAAGAAATAGAGAAAAACAATAGAATGGGAAAGACTAGAGATCTCTTCAAGAAAATTAGAGATATCAAGAGAACATTTCATGCAAAGATGGGCATGATAAAGGACAGAAATGGTATGGACCTAACAGAAGCAGAAGATATTAAGAAGAGGTGGCAAGAATACACAGAAGAATTGTACAAAAAAGATCTTTATGACACAGATAATCATGATGGTGTGATCACTCACCTAGAGCCATACATGCTGGAATACAATATCAAGTGGGCCTTAGGAAGCATCACTATGCACAGAGCTAGTGTAGGTGATGAAATTCCAGCTGAGCTATTTTAAATCCTAAGAGATGATGCTGTGAAAGTGCTGCACTCAATATGCCAGCAAATTTGGAAAACTCAGCAGTGGCCACAGGACTGGAATAGGTCAGTTTTCATTCCAGTCCCAAAGAAGGGCAATGCCAAAGAATGCTCAAGCTACCACAAAATTGCTCTCATCTCACACACTAGTAAAGTAATGCTCAAAATTTTCCAAGCCAGGCTTCTTTAGTACGTGAACCGTGAAATTCCAGATGTTCAACCTGGTTTTAGAAAAGGCAGAGGAACCAGAGATCAAATTGCCAACATCCACTGGATTATTGAAAAAGCAAGAGAGTTCCAGAAAAACATCTATTTCTGCTTTATTGACTATGCCAAAGCCTTTGACTGTGTGGATCACAATAAACTGTGGAAAATTCTGAAAGAGATGGGAATATCAGAACACCCGACCTGCCTCTTGAGAAATCTGTATGCAGGTCAAGAAGCAACAGTTATAACTGGACATGGAACAACAGACTGGTTCCAAATAGGAAAAGGAGTATGTTAAGGCTGTATATTGTCACCCTGCTTATTTAACTTCTATGCAGAGTACATCATGAGAAACACTGGGCTGGAAGAAGCACAAGATAGAACCAAGATTGCTGGGAGAAATATCAATAACCTTAGACATGCAGATGCTGCTGCTGCTGCTAAGTCCCTTCAGTCGTGTCTGACTCTGTGCGACCCCATAGACAGCAGCCCATCAGGCTCCCCCATCCCTGGGATTCTCCAGGCAAGAACGGATTGCCATTTCCTTCTCCAATGGGTGAAATTGAAAAGTGAAAGTGAAGTCGCTCAGTCGTGTCCGTCTCCTAGCGACCCCGTAGACTGCAGCCTACCAGGCTTCTCCATCCACGGGATTTTCTAGGCAAGAGTACTGGAGTGGCTTGCCATTGCCTTCTCTGAGATATGCAGATGACACCACCCTTATGGCAGAAAGCAAAGAACTATAGTACCTCTTGGTGAAAATGAAAGAGGAGAGTGAAAAAGTTGGTTTAAAGTTTACCATTCAGAAAACTAAGATCATGGCATCTGGTCCCATCACTTCATGGCAAATAGGTGAGAAACAGTGGAACCAGTGGCAGACTTTATTTTTTTGGGCTCCTAAATCACTGTAGATAGTGACTGCAGCCATGAGATTAAAAGATGCTTGCTCCTTGGAAGAAAAGTTATGACCCACCTAGATAGCAGGTTCAAAAGCAGAGACATTACTTTGCCAACAAAGGTCCTTCTAGTCAAGGCTATGGTTTTTCCAGTAGTCATGTATGGATGTGAGAGTTGGACTGTGAAGAAGTCTGAGCGCCGAAGAATTGATGCTTTTGAGCTGTGGTGTTGGAGAAGACTCTTGAGAGTCCCTTGGACTGCAAGGAGATCCAACCAGTCCATCATAAAGGAAACCAGTCCTGAATGTTTATTGGAAGGGATAATGCTGAAGTGGAAACTCTAATACTTTGGCCAGCTGATGGGAGAATTGACTCATTTGAAGAGGCCCTGATACTGGGAAAGATTGGAGGCGGGAGGAGAAGGGGACAACAGAGGATGAGATGGTTGGATGGCATCACTGACTCAATTGACATGGGTTTGAATAAACTCTGGGAGTTGGTGATGGACAGGGAAGCCTGGTGTGCTTCAGTCCATGGGGTGGCAAAGGTTTGGACATGACTGAGCGACTGAATGGAACTGAACTGAACTATGCAGGCCCCGGAATTTTCAAGGCCAGAATACTGAAGTGGGTAGCTGTACCCTTCTCCAGGGGATCTTCCTAACCCAGGGATTAAACACTGAATTAATTATATCCTTTGTGTTTGAAAGATGACTGGAATAGTAGATGAGTTTATAGGTAAATTGTTTTATCAATTGTTTCCATATTTGTCTCTTTCCCTACTTCTTCTCTGACCATCAAACTGAAGTTAAGATAAATTTTCTGATCATTAACCACCGTAGAGGCAAGGCAGTGAACTAAATGTTTTATAAGATAGCATTCCTGCCCTCAAGGACTTTACTATCTAGCGATGATTAATGCTTGTATTTCACTAGTTTTCTGCTCAATAAACTGTCTGCTCTTACTACTGTTCTTATTATCATCATCTCATGATTTCCTCCTTTCTCTTTAGCATTCCATTACAAACCTATCTGACCAATTTATCTAACTCTTCAAAGTATTTAGCCAGCAGTCTCTAAGGGAATATTAAGAGTGGAAAAGAGTGAAAACGGCATCTTTATATTTGCAATGTACCTTTTCTTTCAAATTATGCAAAGCCAGTTCGCATAATTCTCGGATGATTTCAAAGTAAAAATGGGAAAGCTGCTGTGTTAGTGGGAAAAAGAAATCAGACCTCATTTCATAGGTTGTAACTCACAGCTTCCATGGGAGTGCATGGGTGGGAGGGTGCCTTTGTGATGATTGAAATATCTGACAGGAAAAAAGAAACAAAAACAGAAATTGGAGTTTGGAATTGATTTAAAAGGGTAAGTGACTCAAGAGGCCTTTCAAATAGTTTTTCTTAAAAGTGTTAGTGGAATAAAATGACCATGTCCTGTTTTGGCAGGAGCTTTGCTACCCTGTGTATTTCTCTGCTGCCCTTAGGACACAGGGATCTCTCTCTACTTTTCTACATGCTTTTTCTTTCTTTTTCTTTTCTTTTTTGAATGTGGACAATTTATAAACCCTTCATTGAATATGTTACAATACTGCTTCTGTTTTATCTTTTGTTTTTTTGGCCATGATGTGTGGGATCTTAGCTCCCCAACCAGGGATCGAACCTGTGCTCCCTGCATTGAAAAGCAATCTTAACCCCTGAACTGCCAGGGAAGTCGTGGGATATCTTGAAATAGGCAGAAGAGGCCATTCTCAGTAACTTAGAAAATTTGGCACTAATAAAGATGAAGATGATTGTATATAATAGGATTTCAGGATTTTAGCAACCCCAGTTTAGATAACAAATGCCAGCACATAAAGTGTTTTATGACGTATAATATAAGGGATTATACTTATTCCCCGAGGAGCTTTTTCATCTCCATTTTACCTACTCTTAGGATCTGTACTGAATGACTGAAGTAGTTGGAGCTGTGAAATTTGATTCCTTCTAAACACTAAGGGGAAAAAGTTGAATAAATCTGCATAAAAGACATCCATAACATGAAATTGAGGAGCTTAACTTCCTTGTTAATCATTGCTTTGTGCTGTTTGCAAAACAACCACCAAATTTGGCCCTAGACAAAATAAAGAATATTGCCTCATTAACAAATTTGGCAATACTATAGTGACAGTAATCACATTTTTATTCTACTTTCATATTCAAGACTTCAAAGAAGCTTAAAAAATGTTCATTAATGAAGCAGGTTGCTACATGCCAAGGAGCTGCATCAGCACTGTCATATATAATTTTGTGAGCATTATCTAGGAGGGCAGAGTTTAGTTTCAACTGCAGGAAATACACATACACACACACACACACACAAATGCCAGATGAGATTAATGAAATTGGCCTCTTAAAAATAAATAAGTTCCTCAATAAAAGAGGGAAAGCATCCTACAGCGCAGTTTGTTGTTTGGATTTTAAGTGCTATGGTCAGTCGTTAATGAGCAATAGTATTTAAATAACTTTCCAAAGACTGGATTTTCACTGAATACAATTATATAAGATATCAAGAAAGTAATACCACGTTGACTAAGTTTTTCAAACTTATTCAAAAAAATAAATGAGTCAAGTACATCAAAGGGTTCACTTGTAAAAGATGAATGAGAGGGACAAATCAGTTTCAAAACCAAGGACGATGTTAATGTTGTAGAATTACAGGCAATTCATATTGAAAGGGGTACAAAAATGAGACAATCAGCAGCTCTGGTTTCTTAAGATTTAAGCAAAGAATCAGACTGAAGAGAAGTGTGCACTAGTAGCCCTCTGAAGTTCATTCCTTGCTTATCTTTGTGATGTTGGGGTGACCGCAATTCTGACACAGCTTTTATTTACTTCATTAACCTTAGTTTTACTTTACATTTGATCTTCTTTTGTGTTGGAGATGGAGCCGGTATGACCTAGGTTTCCTAGGTGGTGCTAGTGGTAAAGAACCAACCTGCCAATGCAGGAGATGTAACAGACGTGGGTTCAATCCCCGGGTGAGGAAGATCCCCTGGCAGAGGACATGGCAACCCACTCCAGTATTCTTGCCTGGAGAATTCCACAGATAGAGGAGCCTGGCAGGCTACAGTGCATAGGGTCACAAAGAGTCTGTCACGACTGAAGTGACTTAGCACATTAGCATGCATGAACTGTATATTTTGTGGAAGTTTGTGTTTCTGTAATTATAGACATATATCCTAGAAAGTAATTTATTTTTACTTTTAAAATTAAATCAGAAATCTCACTATAGAGGAAAAGGAGTGGCTACAATGTTATTGATGAGATGCAATTGCTTCCCTGGTGGCTCAGATAGTAAAGAATCCACCTGAAATGCAGGAGACTGGGTTCAGTCCCTGGGTCATGGCTAAATTAATTTATAGAGATTACAAAATCAGTCCTTTGGCCACTGAATATTAATTTTTCCGAAAGATATTTCAGAAAAGCCCCAGGGATCTTTTTGGCTAACCCAGTATATCACGGGTCATTCAGGGAATATTCCTTCTTCAGAAAAACTCAGAGAGATACCAGAGTGCCTTCATAGTATGTTAATAGTCAACAGCACATAAACTGAGAACAAACAATTGAGTTGGTATATATACATCCAAAGACTGACCACCGTGATAGGTCATGGTGTCCAAAAACTTTATCAGGCATATGGCCCACTCTTGTCCCTGTAACAAGTACGTGTATTTATACATGTTTGCTTTAAAAGTGTATTTACCATTTTTTTCCATTCAAAATTTAGAGTCATTTAGAAATATTATGTATAATAAAATGAAATTAAATAATTCATATAATGAGATGAAATAAGTAAAATAATATTAAAAGGACCATACATGAAAATCAAGATTAGGAAAATATGAACTATAGTAAAAAGCTAAGTAGAAGAAAGGAGAATATATAAAACTCATTCAAGAGTGTCAAACCCACACAGTTGCTGGAGCTTGCTTTCCTGATGGATGGAGCTAAAAGAAAGGAATGAGCCAATCTAAGTCTTCCCTTTAAGTACAGAAAGATGAAATAGCTATTGTTCCAGTTAATAAACTTTTAAATGTGCTGCTTAGTTCTAAAATGCTAAATTTTATTTTCACATACTCTTTGAGACAAGGAAGGAAAGTTCTTACTTCCCAAACTGTAAGTAAAAAAAAAAAAAATATAGGCATAGAAAAAATGAGATGCCAGATTCAGAATCATACAATTACTTACAGAAAGTTTTGAATTCAAGACCAAGTTTACTGGCTTCTGATCAAGTATACTTTTTCCAACATCCTGGGTTGGGATGTTCCCTGCTTGAGGACTAGATGAAGAACAGCTACACATTCTCTAGGATTGAAAGTGAAAGTGAAGTCACTTAGTCGTGTCCAACTCTTTGTGACCCTACACTCCATGGACTGTAGGCCACCAGGCTCCCCCATCCATGGGATTTCCCAGGCCAGAATATTGGAGTGTGGGTTGCCATTTCCTTCTCCAGGGGATCTTCCGGACCCAGGGATCAAACTCAGGTCTTCTTGCATTGCGGGCAGATGCTTTAACCTCTGAGCCACCAGGGAAGCCCAGTTAGAAGAGCCTAATTTTGCTTCCCAAGGGTCAAGGGATATGGAAACAAGTAAATATACAAAAACGTGTATTTGTATTTCTTATAGGCTACACTCACTATATCCCTCGTAGTAAACAGAGGGTAGTAGGTGCTCAAAAGTATTGGCTGATTAATTAAATGTAATTTCCCCCAATAGCATCCATAATTTCCAATACAAATCAGTAGAGTTAATATTATGAAAGGGCATAACTGTTTCCTTGAGTGACTAGAGTTTCATTCTAACTAGGAGTAAATATGAATAAACAGATTGCTATTTGTTTAAACACCCTCATTTCAGTTCCTCTGGGCATGACCTAACTCATTTTACTAGATTTCTTTCAATACAAAAGTCAAATCCTCCCTTATTTACTTGATCAATGATAGAGCATTCCTAAGACCAGTATTTTGCCGGAAAATGTAAAGTAGATATATATCAACAATGGCCTGGGATTATAAAGCAGCTGGGTTGGGAATATACCCTGGAAAAGGAAATGATAACCCACTCCAGTATTCTTGCCTGGGAAATCCTATGGACAGCGGAGCCCGACAGGGTGCAGTCAAAAGTGTCACAAAGGGTCGGAAATGACTGAGCATGGGTGGATCAATGGAACATCAAATGATGTCTGAAGATTTTCCAAAAGCCAGCCTGATTTCACCTGGCTGGAGACAGGGTCTCAGATGCCCTTATTCACATGTTTAGTATTTGGTTGGAATAATGGGAGCCACTGGAGCTCCATGTTTCAAACATCTAACAGATTAGGCTTCTTTACATGGCAATTGGATACCAAAAATAATCTAGAGAGTAAAACTCAAAAAGTAAAATAGTTCCAAGTATTCTACAAGCCTCTGCATGGATAACATTTACTAATAAGAGGAATTAGAATGGTTGGGGCTCTTTTTTTTTTTTTTTTGCAGCCTTCTGCAATATTAGCCTGGTTGCAGATTTTTCTATTTATCTTGTAAAATACAAATGAGTTATCAAATTGACTCGGCTCTTTTTCCTGTTAGCATATTAGAGATATCTTATAAATCAGATGGATAAGATTGCATCCCTTTTAGGACACAGCACTAGGTGATTGTCATTGCTGTTTAGTTGCTAAGTCGTGTCTGATTCTTTTGCAACCCCAGGGACTGTAGCCTGCCAGACTTCTCTGTCCATGGGATTTCCCAGGCAAGAATGCTGGAATGGATTGCCATTTTCTTCGCCGTGGGATCTTCCCCACCCAGGAACTGAATCTATATCTCCTGGATGGTAGATGGATTCCTTACCAGTGAGCCACCAGGGAAGCCCTGCACTAGATGAGAAGAGAGTGTTAAAAAGGGGCCCTCCATGAGTCAATTAGTTTTGTATACATGGTGGTCTCCTTGACTAGATCATGAGATCGCTGTCAATGTTTTAAAATTTTTTTACATCTGGGACAGATTTTGTAGAAGAGAAACTCTATTGCTGCTCACTCTTCTTTTAAACTGGAAGACCATTGTTCATAGAAGAAGCAAAGCTACAGAAGGTTGGCAACCCAGTGCTACTGCTAGACTGGGGTAGATGCTGGGGTCAACAGGATGAGTGGTGGTCCCTTCACTCATATTTTTAACATTTATTAGGTGTGAGAAGAAGTGATTTTCTATTTGAAAATCTTTACTTTTATTAAAATATAAGGATTTATTGAGCATACTCAGTGTAAAGTGACCTTTTAACTTATTGGAGTTTGCCTTCATTTTATTCTTTCCATTGCTCATAAATTGCTATTATTCATCGCTGATGCTCTAGACAGTCTTGAGACACTTAAATCTTTTATAAAAAATTGAGGAGGTGTAAAAAACACATTCAAAAGTATGTTCTAGATGAAGACCATAGAGGGTTATGGTTTAGCATGTGGAATATGAAGCTGACTCCTTAGTTGTAGTCTAAGCTCTTCCACTTGCTATCTGTGTCACACAAGCAAATTATTTAACATTTTTAAGCATCAGATTCCTCCTGTGAAAAACAGGGATGGTAATTTTAACCTCAAATCACTGAAATAAGAATTAAAGGAAATAATGTATAAATAGTTCTTAACATATTCCTAGTACTCAATACATTAGAGCTATTATATTTAGTGTTATTCATAATGTTCTGGGCATTATAAAGTTACATTTCTTTAAGTATATAAGTCTAATGAAATTACTTTTGCTTGTGGACAAAAAATAGCACTGAGAGAATCTAATGATATTTGCATAAGAATGTGGCCATTTAAGGCTTCCCTGGTGGCTCACTGGTAAAGAATCTGCCTACCATTGCAGGAGTCTTGGGTTCATTCCCCAATCTGGGAAGATCTCACATGCCAGAGAATAATTAGGCCCATGCATCACAAATATTGAGCCTGTGGCCTAGAGCTTGGAGTCAAAACCACTGAGCCCATGTGCCACAACTATTGAAGTCTGCAAGCCCTGGAGGCTATGCTCTGCAACAAGAGAAATCACTGCAGTGAGAAGCCTGCATACGACTAGAGAGCAGCCCTGCTTGCCGCAACTGGAGCAACAAAGACCCAACACAGCTATAAATAAATAAATTTGTTAATTTAATTAAATTAAAAAAAAAGAATGTGAGCATTTATTCTTTAAAGTCTATAAGAAAATATTCAGGGGCATTATTTGTAATACCTGAATAAATATGTTTCTGAGGCTCTTTTGAAATTCAGACATCTGCCTTCAGTTTTTTGGGTATTTTTGTACTCTTTGAAAGAGAAGTTCAGGAGTTCCCTGATGGCTTAGTGGTTAGGATTCTGGGCTTTCCCTGCCATGGCCTGGGTTCAGTCCCTGATTGGGAACATGAGATCCCACAAGCTGTACAGTGTGGCAAAAATAAATAAATAAATAAAATTAAATAAGGTAAAGAGAAGAGAAGCTTCACATTTACAACAAAATTGGGAAGGAGGTAGAGAGATTTCCGATATAGCACCTGTCCATCACTCATCAGAAAGTTACTTTTTTTTTTTTTTAACTAAAGATAAATCTATATTAATACATCATAATCACCCAAAGTTCATAGTTTACCTTAGAGTTCATTGTTGATGTTCTACATTCAGTTTATTTGGACAAATATATAATAACCTTTATCCACCATTATAATAGCACACAGAGCATTTTCATAGCCCTAAAAATCCAGTAGTCATGCATGTACGTGAGAGCTGGACCATAAAGAAGGCTGAGAATCAAAGAAAGAATAGATGCTTTTGAATTGTGGTGCTGGAGAAGACTCTTGAGACTTGGACAGCAAGACAGTCAATCTTAAAGGAAATCAATCCGGAATATTCACTGAAAGGACTGATGCTGAAGCTGAAGCTCCAATACTTTGGCCAACTGATTTGAAGAGCTGACTCATTGGAAAAGACCCTGATGCTGGGAAAGATTGAAGGCAGGAGGAGAAGGGGACGACAGAGGATGAGATGGTTGGACAGCATTACCAGCTCAATGGACATGAGATTGAGCAAGCTTTGGGACATGGTGAAAGGACAGGGAAGCCTGGCATGCTGAAGCTTATAGGGGCACAAAGAGTCAGACATGGCTGAGTGACTGAACAACAACAACAAAAATCCTCTGTGCTGTCCTTATTAATCCCTTCCCCTCTCATTCCTGGCAACCAGTAATCTTTTATATTGTCTCCATAGTTTTGCCTTTTCCAAAAGGTCATGTAGTTAACTTTATACAGTATGTAGTCTTTTCAGATAAGTTTCTTTCACTTAGTAATATCCATTTAAGGTTTCTCCATGGCTTTGTATGGCTTGATAGCTTATTTCTTTTCAGAAAGTAAAAAGTGAAAGTGCTAGTCACTCAATTGTGTCTGACTATTTTTGACCCCATGGACTGTAGCTCACCAGGCCCCTCTGTTTATAATTTTCCAAGAAAGAATACTGGAGTGGGTAGCTATTCCCTTCTACCAGACAGTAGCCCATTTCTTTTCAGGGTGAATACTATTCCATTGTTTGGATGCTGCTACTGCTGCTGCTGCTAAGTCGCTTCAGTCATGTCCGACTCTGTGCGACCCCATAGATGGCAGCCCACAAGGCTCCCCTGTCCCTGGGATTCTCCAGGCAAGAACACTGGAGTGGGTTGCCATTTCCTTCTCCAATGCATGAAAGTGAAAAGTTAAAGTGAAGTTGTTCAGTCGTGTCCGTCTCGTAGTGACCCCATGGACTGCAGCCTACCAAGCTCCTCCGTCCATGGGATTTTCCAGGCAAAAGTACTGGAGTAGGGTGCCATTGCCTTCTCCATTGTTTGGAAGCACCACTGTTTAAATATCTATTCATCTACTGAGGGACACCTTAGTTATTTCTAAGTTTTGGCAGTTATGAGTAAAGCTACTATGAACATCCATGTGCAGGTTTTTTTGGAGGACCTAAGTTTTCAACTTCTTTGAATAAATAGAAAGGGAAATAAATGGTAAGACTATGTTTAGTTTTGTAAAAAACTCCAATCTGTCTTCCAAAGTGGTTGTACCATTTTGCAGTCCAACCAGCAGTAAGAAATTTCCACATCCTCACAAGCATTTGATGTCAATGTTCCAAATCAAGATTTGGACATTCTAGTAGGTGTGTGGTGGTATCTCACTGTTGTTTTGACTTACATTTCCTGATGATATTTGATGAGCAACATCTTTTCATGTGTTTATTTGCCATCTGTATATTTTCTTCAGTGAGATATTTGTCTCTTAAGGTATTTGCCCCATTTTTTAATCAGGTTGTTTTATTATTGTGGAGTTTAAAAGGTCTTTGTGTATGTTGGATAGCAGTTGTCTATCAGATGTATCTTTTGCAAATATTTTCTTCCAGTATGTGGCTTCTCTTATTCTCTTACATTGTTTTTCACAGAACAGACATTTTAATTTTAATAAAGTTCAGTTTATCAATTATTTCTTTCATGGATCATGGATCTTTCTTTCTTTCATGGATCTTTTGTGTTGCATCAAAAAAGACATCACCATTCCCAAGGTCATCTAGGTTTTCCTTTCTGTCATCTTCTAGGAGTTTTGCAATTTGTGTTTCATATTTAAATTCTGATCCATTTTGATTTAATTTTCAAGAAGGGTGTAGGTTTGTGTCTAGACACTTTTATCTTTTTATAGTGGATTTCCAGTTGTTCCACTACCATTTGTTGAAGAGACTGTCTTTGTTCCATTGTATTACCCTTGCTTCTTTGTCAAATATCAGTTGACTGTATTTGTGTAGGTCTATTTCTGAGCTCTCGCTTCTGTTCCATTGATCTATTTGTCTATTCTTTCTCCAATACCACACTGTCACACTTCTTGATTACTGTAACCTTTTAGTGAGTCTTGAAGTCAGACCATGTCAGTCCACCAATTTTGTTCTTCTTCTTTAACCTCTCTTCAATTTTAACTCTTTTTCATGTTTCATGAGTAAAAAAAGCTATTCATCCTAGACATCCTTTTTTTTTCAAATATAACACCAGAAGTAAAACATTTTTTCTAAACTCTTGATACTTGATCCTACAAAAAATTGAAACTCAGGCTGTCATTGTAATCTTGCCTACAAGTAGATTAACTTTCTCATGCAATCTATCTGCATAGTAGCTTATACTCTAAAAAATATGATCTATAAGTCAAGGTAATCTTGTCTGACAGTGCTTGTAAAAATATGTGTCTATTGAAGATATAGGCTTACTATTATATCTGCATTAGTATCTGGCGTTGACAAATTTTTACATATTACACTATTTACACAAGTCATCAAAAGTCTGAATGTATATATTTTATCTACAGGTATAAAATGTCCTCCATGGATTCCTAGTGACTAAAATTTAGACTACTCAAATAAACTCAAGGGAAAGAGCTATAAACTTAATTAAAAGTATATTGCTCTAGTATTATATCCTTTTAAAATATGTTCACTTTATTTTCAGGGCACCATTTGAATGCATTTTTTTTTTCTAGTTTTCCAGTTTTAAAACTATCCAATTATTGAATGATTTAAAACTCCATAAGAGCAAGATTCATGTCTTATACTGAAAAGACCCTACAAGTCTTGGAGTTCATTTTATATCTTGTCTTTCAATATTTGTGCCATCCTAGATGGCACTTCCTCTAAAGTTGAAATTTTTCATCTCTAAAATGGTGATAATTATATGTATTTCAGAGAATCTTCTAAGGATGACAGCATCCAAATCAAGGGACTATCACAAATGTTATTGTCTTTCCTATATTACTATTTGGAGGAAAATATTGCATACGACCCAGCAATCCCACTGCTGGGCATACACACAGAGGAAACCAGAATTGAAAGAGACATGTGTACCCCAGTGTTCATCGCAGCACTGTTTATAATAGCCAGGACATGGAAGCAACCTAGATGTCCATCAGCAGATGAATGGATAAGAAAGCTGTGGTACATATACATAATGGAGTATTACTCAGCCATTAAAAAGAATACATTTGAATCAGTTCTAATGAGGTGGATGAAACTGGAGCTTATTATACAGAGTGAAGTAAGTCAGAAAGAAAAACACTGATACAATATATTAACACATATATATGGAATTTAGAAAGATGGTAATGATGGCCCTACACGCAAGACAGCAAAAGAGACACAGATGTAAAGAACAGACTTTTGGACTCTGTGGGAGAAGGTGAGCGTGGAATGATTTGAGAGAAAAGCATTGAAAATATGTATATTACCATATGTGAAATAGATTGCCAGTCCAAGTTTGATGCATGAGACAGGCACTCAGGGCCAGTGAACTGGGACAACCCTGAGGGATGGGATGGGGGTGAGTTGAGAGGGGGATTCAAGATGGGGGACATATGTACACCCATGGCTGATTCATGTGAATGTATGGCAAAAAACATCACAAGTAATTAGCCTCTAATTATAAAGTAATTAGCTTCCAATTAAAATAAAAATTAATTTACCAAAAAAAAAAAAAAAAGAAAGAAAGAAAGCATAGGTGTTGGTGTCAGGGAAAACTTGAGTTTGAGTGATAGCTCATGTGACATACTAGTGACCTGACTTTGTATGTGTCACTTATACCATGTGACTAGGCCTCTCATCTAAAAAAATGAGTATCATAATAGTTATCTCTGTATTTGGTAAGACTTGATACCAGGGTTCAGCACAGATTGGCATCCTCTAATTCTTTTGAGCTTAGTTTTCCAGAACAAAGTAGAACCCATCAAATGTGTTAATTGATTGATACTCATATCTTTGAATACATCATTAAAAAACACTAAGCTGTTAGATTGTAGTAGATAAAAGAAGATACACTCAATGGAGATGTTGACACAAAGTGACAAGCCTCAAAACTGTTCACAGATCTGTATAATGATTAAAATCAAAGAAAATATTACTTTGAAAACTAAGTTTGGTAACTATATTTAACAGAAAGCAAAAGATGATCAAGGAAGTTCTAGTTAACAAAAAGAATTTAAAGTTGAAATTAATTTGTAGCTAGAACATGAAACTAATTTTGAGAGTGATTAGAACAGTCTTATGGACTCTGTGGGAGAGGGAGAGGGTGGGAAGATTTGGGAGAATGACATTGAAACATGTAAAATATCATGTATGAAATGAGATGCCAGTCCAGGTTCGATGCACGATACTGGATGCTTGGGGCTAGAGCACTGGGACGACCCAGAGGGATGGTATGGGGCGGGAGGAGGGAGGAGGGTTCAGGATGGGGAACACATGTATACCTGTGGCAGATTCATTTTGATATTTGGCAAAACTAATACAATTATGTAAAGTTTAAAAATAAAAATTAAAAGAAAAAAAAAAGAGAAAATGAGAAAAAAAAAAAACATGAAAAAAAAAAAAAAGATTGGATTGAGGTCCTCTAGATGGAACTTAAAGAGTGATAGTTTCCCTGCTTATAGAAATTATTGTTACTCTTATATATTAAAGCATTTCCTTCTGTAATGATGTACTGATAAACTTAAAAGATCTTTCTTCCTTGCAGTAAAACTCACACAGGATCCCCATGCCTGTCTTCTCAATTCCTTCTAAGAATAATAGAGGTGTCATCATGAGAAATTCCATCAGAGATAACTTTACCCAGAATCTTTTTATTTACATGGTAGGCTGTACAATCAGCCCAACTTTGGGAAAATCTGCTTCTGGAGTTATCTCATATCCTTGTTAAGTGCTGAATTGTGTCCCCCTAAAATTCTTATGTTTAAGCCTCAGTATCAGTACCTTACAATGTGACATACTTGAAGATAGGGTCTTTAAAGAAGTAATATGAAGTCCATTGGACTGTAAGGAGGTCAGACCAGTCAATCCTAAAGGAAATCAACCCTGAATATTCATTGGAAGGATTGATGCTGAAGTTGAACCTCCAATACTTTGGCTACCAAGGGCTGACTCATTGGAAAAGACCCTGATGCTGGAAAAGACTGAAGACAAAAGGAGAAGAGGGCAGCAGAAGATGAGATGGTTAGATAGTATTATCAACTCAATGGACATGAGTTTGAGCAAACTCTGGGCAGTAGCGTAGGACAGAGGAGTTTGGTGTGCTGCAGTCCATGGGGTCACAAAGAGTTAGACATGACTTGGCAATGGAAGACCATGAAGTGATTAGGGTGGACTCTAATCCAATGTATTGGTGTTCTTATAAGAAGAGAAGATGGGGACACAAAACACACTCAAAGTGAGATTATGTGATGCTATCAGAGAAGGAAGTTCATCTACAAGTCACGGAGAGAGGCCTCAGAAGAAATCAAACCTGCTGACCCTTGATCTCAGACTTCCAGATTTCAGAATTGTGATAAAATTAATTTTTGTTGTTTAATACCCCAGGCTGTGGTTTATAACTGCCCTAGTAAATTAATACATTCCTGATCATACTATTTCTAGTGCTGGATTTATAAAAATTCCCTTTATTATATAATTCCCTAATCTATTCATTCTGAAAAGTGATCTTCAGATCTGTATTTGCATGACTCTAAGTAAATTTTAACTTTTTTCACACATTTTTACATATTTGTTGCTAATAATAAAATTATGACTTGAACTTAGGACCACAGCAGTATCAGCTTTATTCATAATGTAAATTTCAGACTTCAATATACAAAAAAAAAGAAAATTTAATATACATGTAATATTGCAAGCAGTTAAATTTGTAGGGCAGTTTTATAGGGATGTTCTTTTTATCTTCCTGCATAGCAATTGAGTTTTTATGAAAAGCCCAAAGAAAATTACTGTCAAAAAAAAATTGTTTTCTCAACTTGTCTCTATAGAAGTCCAAAATATTCATGTTAAAACTGATCAGTGAAGTCATCATAATGTTGCTTTCAGACATGTGGAAATTTGAGAGATGATTGTCAAAATTGTTCCACTTTTTATTCATGTTTTGCATTCTAAAGTAAGAATGACAAATATTTTAATTGAAAGGCATTTGGCAAAAGAGAAATACACACTCTATACATTTTATTGTGTCTGTTTCAATGTCCTTAAAGTCAGCATTCATTTGCAAAGGTCAAGTTCTCCATGCCCATCCTGAAAAGACTATGGACACAATTTTACCAGAGCTTATTGGGCTGATGTTGCCACAGTCCCTTTGTCATCAGGTCCAGATATACACGTGACCATACCATGTCTTCCTCACTCGATTTCACAGTCTAGTGGAGAGGCAAACATGCTCTAATATTATTTGTTACAATATGTGTGAAGAAAGGCATTTGTATATTGATCTAGTTTGTTGATCAGAATCTATCAGCTTCCAGCCTTCTCTGATAACTTTGCATAACCTCCCCTTTGTGTATGTGTCCCAATCCTCTCTTTTTATAAGAACATCAATAACATTGGATTAGGGTCCCCCCTAATCATTTCACTTTTTTGTTCAGTTGTTGTTGATCAGAGTTTGTCAATAAGCTAGAATTGATCTCAGGTCAACTTATGCATTAGCCAGTAGTCAAATGGATTGGAGGAATGGACACATTTTCCATGTGATTTTATGTGCTTACAAGGCAAAGAGAAAGCATGTTTTACAAGATACAAGATATAGGTGAGAAAAGGCAATTTGGTCATAAAAGGCACAAAAAGCAGTACTGAGGGAAAATGGAGATAGGAAATAAAGTATGATGTACTCTTCCTCACCCCCACAACATGAGAGTAGAGAGGAGGAGCCTTGGGAAGAGAGAGTTTAAAATGGAATACCCACAACGGACAAAAATTGAAGTTTGGTTCATATGCAGAATAGCCCTCAATATCTCCAAACCAATTTCTCAAAAAATTTTAAAAATAAACCACAATTATAGTAGCTAGAAAAACCAGTGTCATAGCCAGCATTTGGATGTTTATCAACACCATTCATTCCTGAAGCATGTATTGGATGCCTACTATGTTCCAAATTCAATGGCAAGTTCAATCAAAGTTGGAGCCAAGTAAGCATTGACAATGCATATCAACTTAGAAATAGCAATATCTTAATTTCTCCTATTGAATGAGTATATTCCATGTGTAGCACACTGTGGCAGGGAACAGTATGGACAAATGTTTTTATCCTGCTCAAGAGAACACAGCAAGTTATAGCTGGTGCTTGTTTCCAACTGTCAGGAGTTTTGGAAAATCACATCCTGATGAAAGATGCTATTGTGTAAAATCAAAATTAATATTTTTAAAAGAGACAGAGGGAAAAATAAGTCCTCGACAAATTCCAAGGCCTAAAGAACTGCTCATCCCAACTAATTCTGTATAAAGAATATCTGTTAAGAGTGGTTTGATGCCAAGTGTTCAAATAATATTGTGATAGTGACACAGCTGAGCATGGAGAGAGCTGTGTCATGAGCAGGAGATATTCCAAGGATATGTTAAAGGAGAAGTTCAAGGGAAAAAAAAGGCACTATAGGGTCACAGAATAAGCTTTGTCATAAATTAGGTGACAAATGCTGTTTGCCACGTGTACTTAATATGCAATTAGAAACCTAATTCTGTTTCTCTTTACCTCTCAAGGCTATTACAAGTTTGATGTGGCACACAAGTGTTAAAGTACCTTAAAAATGTTAAACACCAGATAAAAGGCAAGGCTTTTTCTTAAAAGTTAAGCTTAACTGCATTGAGAAATGCCACAAGTAAACAACCATGCAGAAGGGTTGTCTTCAAGTATGTGGCTATGGGGAATGAAGCAAGGGTGGAACATTAGTCTGAATTGTGCTCACATCAAAGCCATTGCCACCAGCAGTGCTCTTATCAAAAAGGAGTATAATCAGTCATTAGCAAACAATTTCAAATCACGGCAAGAAAACCATGTGACCTTGCTAAAGAGTCATTTTGCGACTCCTTTAAATGCATTTTTTCCTGGTGGATGATTAAATAGGCTGTTAATCTCTTTTTAGCTGTGAGTGATTGAAGGACATTGAGTCAAAATGACAATTTAGACAAGAGGAAATCTGTACTTATCTTTCAATATCATATGATATGTTAAATGATGATTTATACCCCAGTCCTTCTTGGCAGGATGTACCTCCTGCTGAGGATGTCTTTCAATCTATGAAAATAACATGTGCCTTTTTGTCTGGAGCTAGCATCAGCTCTGCATGAGGCATAATCCATACCCTCCTTTAAAACTAGATCCTACCATTTCTCTGGGCTGGAAACTAAGTCCACTGAAATGGTCAGAGGTGGCTGGGAGACTTCCCCTACAATTAGTGTCTTAAAATTTTCATATTCATTTAACAAATATTCATTAATCACCAACTTGCTTTGCTAAGTACTATGGACCACCCACCATGATAAACCTCAAGTGGATCAGATAGCAAAAGGAAAATAGCTCATATATATCAGTTGTTGTTGTTTAGTTGCTGAGTCATGTCTGACTCTTTTGCGACCTCATGGACTATATAGTCCACCAGGCTCCTCTTTTCATGGGATTTCCCAGGCAAGAATATTGGAGTGGGTTGCCATTTCCTTCTCCAGGGGATCTTCCAACCCAGGGATCCAACCCACATTTCCTGCTTGACAGGCAGATTCTTTACTACTGAGCCATCTGGGAAGCCCTGTGAATATCAGTATATTTAGTTAATATTTGTGTTTAAGCATCTGACCCTGCTACCCTGCCAATCTTCCCTTACCCTGCAACCAAGTCCTGACACACACATACCTTGAATGTAGCCAACTAGGCTTAATATACCAATTACCTCAGAGGGAAGTTCTCAAAGGAGAACGAAAGAGTGAAATGCTCAGTTCTTGAATTAAATGATACGATCCATGGAGTTATTAGACAAAAAGAAAGGAAAAAAGTGTGTGTTCCAATGTATTATCTTTTAACCAAAACTAGACAAAGGATCTGGAGGCTGAGGGTCAGAATGTTACCGCGGACCATACAAACCAGTATGGACTCAATAAGGACAGCCTTTTGAGCTCTGGCTCCAGGAGCACAGTACAGAAAACCAAGGAGAAAACCTCATGTCTTCATGCAGATAAACTCTGTGCCTTTCCGGAGACAGTGAATCATATTAGTTGTCCTCTTCCTTGCCATTTGATGAAGATTGCCAACCAACCACAGCAGATAGCCCCTTGGATGGTTCAGGCCCTCAACCCTATCACTTTACCTTTCCCATGTAGACAAGCCTTCTTTCAAAAAACCAGGACAGAGAATGGAGTCCTTTAAACCAAGAGAAATGGCAGTGACAGGCAGGAAAAAGTTTCCACAACTAGGCAAGATGGGGTTTAGAGAGCAAACTAAAGGTCTTCCCCTGAGCTATAGCAATGGTAAAACCAATGCCCATTGGACATAAATATTTTCTTAAGTGTATTCCATGAAATGCAGATGTAAGATAAAGCATCCTCATGATTAAAAATGATGAATTTCTTAGTTAAGCTTTCAAACACTTTATATTCTAAATGCCTCCTTGAATGTCTTAGGATTCCAAGCAATGCTGACTAGGAAAACTGACAATTTTCTAAATTTAAATGATCATAACTTAAAAAAAAAAAAACTCTACTCTCACAGTACACTAATGCTTTATGTAATGCAGTTTGCAAAACACATACTCATCGTCATACCATGCATTATATGTATCTAAAATAATAAACTTGAGAACAATGTGAACCTTAACAGAGATACCTATCAAATGTTACAGAGGTTCAGTTCAGTCACTCAGTCGTGTCCGACTCTTTGCGACCCCATGAATCGCAGCACGCCAGGCCTCCCTGTCCATCACCAACTCCCGGAGTTCACCCAAACTTATGTGCATCGAGTCGGTGATGCCATCCAGCCATCTCATCCTCTGTCATCCCCTTCTCCTCCTGCCCTCAACCCCTCCCAGCATCAGAGTCTTTTCCAATGAGTCAACTCTTCGCATGAGGTGGCCAAAGTACTGAAGTTTCAGCTTTAGCATTATTCCTTCCAAAGAAATCCCAGGGCTGATCTCCTTCAGAATGGACTGGTTGGATCTCCTTGCAGTCCAAGGGACTCTCAAGAGTCTTCTCCAACACCACAGTTCAAAAGCATCAATTCTTCGGTGCTCAGCCTTCTTCACAGTCCAACTCTCACATCCATACATGACCACAGGAAAAACCATAGCCTTGACTAGATGAACCTTTGTTGGCAAAGTAATGTCTCTGCTTTTGAATATGCTTTCTAGGTTGGTCATAACTTTCCTTCCAAGGAGTAAGCATCTTTTAATTTCATGGCTGCAGTCACCATCTGCAGTCTCATTACAACCAAGGTAGTTAGGGAAGGTGTCAGGAATGTGGCATTTAGACTTGGTCTTGAAAATCAGGCAGCTTTTCAACATTTGGAGGTGTATGGGGGCAGAGAGAAGTTATCCTAGGATGAGGAAAGAGCAACACAGTTACATACATGGGAAAGAGAAACAGCAGGGGCAACAGTAAATCTCATCTTGGCTACAGAATGGTAAACTTGGAGTAACAGAAACATCAAGGTGAAAGAGGATGGTTGAGACCAAAACAGAATCGTGGCTTCCAGAATAAGAAGTTGAGTAGAAAACCCCACTCTAAGTTTATAAGCAAATTAGTAACTGTTTTAAAAACTTAAACTTCATTTCAAAAAATTAACATATTAATGATAAAAATATTCTCATATTGTGTTCATATAATATAAAGCCAACGCTGCAGTTAAAATTGTGAAACAAAAATGGAGCTATCTTTAGTACTGCCCTTTGCTCTTGCCCCACTCCAGTTTTTTTGCCTGGGAAATCCCACGGACAGAGAAGCCTGGCGGGCTACAGTCCATGGGGTCACAGGAGTCGGACACGACTGAGCGACTGAACCAACCATCCATTTGCTCCTGCTCTGTACAAGCACACCTGGGTGAACTCTGGCTCTGACCACCTACTCATTTGGCTCCCTGCCACATAAGAATCTACACTATCTCATTACATTCCTCCACAAATATCTCCCATTTTCCTCACCTCTCTCTGCTATTCTCAATACACCTCTCTACTTTTCGGTCATTCCACATATTTTAAAATTCCATGAGAGAAGACTGTCTAGCTGGTACATCTTACTTAATAATAACTGAGTTTTAGGTAATAAGTGCTGTTACATGCCTTTTTTTTTTTTTTTTGGCATATGGTTTTGTTATTCTTAGAGGACCTCTTCATGAATATTTCCACTGTGCAGAAGAAAAAATGAAAAAGTCAGAGTACTTTGTTCAGTGTAATGTGGAGATTACAACCCATACCTACCAGATTACAAATGCTGTGCACACTTTTTAATATTCTGAGAATATTTTACATCTAGCTTTCCAGAAACTGTGTTGTTTAATCCTTCAGTCACTCTAAAGAAAACAACAATAGAGTTTAAAGAAGGGTAAGGATGTAAATTCAGCCTTGAAAAATCCAGAGGCCATCAAATATTGGCCTATTCCCTCCATGCAAAAGACCACTCTGCTAATAACTTTGGAATTGGCTAACTTTAAATCTACTTTATTGACCAGTATCCACTGAAAAAGATTACATATTCTATTTTTTGTCAAAAGTATGTTTATGACAAGGGCTGCCCAAGTGGTGCTAGTGGTAAAGAACCTGCCTGCCGATGTAAGAGATGTGGGTTAGATACCTGGGTCAGGAAGATCCCCTGGAGAAGGGCATGGCAACCCACTCCAGTATTCTTGCCTGGGAAATCCCATGGACAGAGGAGCCTGGTGAGCTACAGTCCACAGGGTCACAAAGAGTCATACACCACTGAAGTGACTTAGCATGGCACAGCATATATTTATGACATACCCCCATACTAGAGCAACAGGATAGTAACTGCAGTGGTTGCTTTACAGTTACACTCAACACATGTAATTTTTATTTTTAATTTTTTGATGTGGATCATTTTTAAAGTGTATTGAATTTTTTATATTGTTGCTTGTCTTGTGTTTTGATTTTTTGCCACAATGCATGTGGGATCTTAGCTCCCTGACCAGGGGTTGAACCTGCATCCCCTGCATTGGAAGGTGAATTCTTAATCACCTGTCAGGGAAGCCCCAGCACATATAATTTTTCTAAACTGTTATTTAACATATTGTTTTTTTTAGTAACTGACTTTATATGTTTATCAAAGTTTACTTAATAAGAAATGAAACGTTTAAAACCTACCACCAAATACTAGAATAAACTTACTAATAAAATATTTTTACATATCAAATTATTTTTTAAAAGCCTGAGTTAGAACCTAATAGAAAGATATAAAAAGACAATAAATGATTAAGTAATAATATGCAAAAGATGGGAAAGTACATAGTTTATCACAAAGAGAGATTCAATATAGAAAAGAACTAGCATGATGCCAATTAAGTAAAAGAAAAAATTCAGTTGTTTCTTGCTGCACTTATTAGAAATATGACAACTAGGTAAGCTACTTAAACTCTGTAACTGTTTCCTAATCTACAAAAAGAGACAATAATGGTTCTTACTTTATATATAGTTGTTGAGAAGTTAAAACTATTTAATTATAAAGGATAGAGGAAGTATTTAATATGCAGTACAAGCTACATAAGTATTGTCTACTCTCATTATTACTAAAAGACCTGAAAACGAGGGCTATGAATATTTAGCAAATTGTTTGAAAAGTAAAATAATGAAGTATGAGTGCTAAAGTATTAAACATGTGCAAAATTCACAATCAGTAGAGACTTTTGCAAATGTGACTGGCCATTTATGGTAATGAAGTCACTATGGTAATACATAGGAACTCATCAACTCCCTCCCTCTTCTCTATGGGAACACAGAACATTTTTTTCTCAACTCTACTGCAGTTGGGTGAAGCCATGTGACTGACTTCCGGCCAATGGAATATGAACAAGTGATTTGTATGCTATTTCTAAATGTAAAATGTCAAACTCCCTAACAAAATTCTCTGTGCTTTTTCATTCTTCTTAAACCAGACAGATGCCAAATGATTGAGCTGAAGATTTTACTGACTTTGGAAAACTAAAGGAAGTCAGGATCCCATAATGTAATGGAGTAAATAGCTGCCATTCCTCAACCTGGCATCGAAAATGATGGATTGTATTATAAAACAGGAACGTTTATTGTTTTAAGCCACTTAGAGGTTGAAGTTGTTTCCCAAAAGAGTTTGCCTACTGAAACTGACACAGTAAGAAAAAATTATTCAAACAGGAATTAGAACACTTAAGTCCAAACTATATTTCTAATATTTATTAGCTGTGTAACTTTGGGCAATTTATTTAAACTCTTTAATCTTTCTTTTAGTTGCTGCAAAACTCCCATTATAAAAGTTATGAGTTAGCATGCAATTATAGAGCTTGGAAAAGTAGGGACCCTATAAATGATAGTTAAATCTAGATTTAACAGCAACTTAGTCAATATTTACACAGCACTGAGGTGTCTATACTACATAGAACAATTGGTTAAATCACATTTTTTATAATAATACATCTATTAAGTTGGTGGAAGCTTTTCATTTCAATCTTATGTATTGATTTCAGATCTGTACAACTCTCAAATTGCTTTCTTCATATACATGGCATTAACATTTTGAAGAAAAGACAGTGTTTTCTTCCTGATGTCTCTGCACCAATTTGTCCAATCTCATCTCTAATAGAGTAGCCTGTATTTAATATGCACAACAACTGCAAGTCATTAATTCTCTTAGTCTCTTCTAAGTCAATTCTCTGGGTGCAGACTAGAATCTTAATGTCGTTTTGGTAGTCAGGAATCTCATCTAATTTATTAAATCAAGAGAGGTGTGACACAGGAAAAATGTGTATTAACTGTTTAGATGAATATTCTTTTTTTTTCAGGGATAGATTTTCTTTTCAAAACCATCATAAACAAATAGCTACCCAAGGAAGGCTATGCATAGTAGTTTAATCAATATAAATTCTACATATGATTATACTTGTTATGCATGCATACATTTTGCAGCTAGTTGTCATCTATTTTCTAGAGTCAGCTAGATGGTGGTTAAAAGCAAGTTTAGTTTATTTTCCATTTTAAACTTTTTATTGAGAAATAAAATATACAACCAGAAAAAAATGCATTAAACATTGATGTAAAGCTTAATAGTTTGCTATTAAATAAGCTGTTGTGAAACTTCTACATAGAACAAGAAATACAATGGCACCTCAGAGTGATGTGCCCCTCCTCAGGGAAAATCTTCCCTCTCCCCTAGATGAAATCCAGCTCTTAACTTTCATGGTAATGAACTCTTCATTTTCAGTATACTTTTACCACCAAATTAAGCATCCTTAAACACCATAGTTTAATCTTTATAGATTTTTGAAGCTTATATTATGGAATCATCACTATTAAGTTTTTCTGATTTTTTTTCTTTAACTCAAGAATATATTTATGAAATTAATCCATGTTAATCAATATGGGCATACTTCAGTCATTTTTATTGCTGGAGAAGTCACAATTTTTATATCTGTTTTACTCTTGATGGCCATTTGTTGTTGTTGTTCTTGTTCAGTCACTAAATCATGTCCGACTCTTCACAATCCCATGGGCTGCAGCATACCAGGCTTCCATGTCCCTCACCATCTCCCTCACCAAGTTCATGTCCATTGAATCGGTGATGCCATCCACCTGTCTCATCCTCTATCGCCCTCTTCTCCTTCTGCCTTCAATCTTTCCCAGAATCAGTGTTTTTTCCGATGAGGAAAGCTATGACAAACCTACACAGTGTGTTAAAAAAGCAAAGACATCACTTTGCCAACAAAGGTCTGTATAGTCAAGGCTATGGTCTTTCTAGTAGTCATGTATGGATGCACATTTTGGGTTGTTTCAATTTTTAGCTCTTACAGTTCTGTTGCCATTAATATTTTGTACATAGCTCCTTGTGGCCATGTGTATGCCTTCTATTAGGTATATTCCTCAGAGAAGGCAATGGCACCCCACTCCAGTGTTCTTGCCTGGAAAATCCCATGGACGAAGGAGCCTGGTAGGCTGCAGTCCATGGGGTCGCTAAGAGTCAGACATGACTGAGCGACTTCACTTTCACTTTTCACTTTCCTTCATTGGAGAAGGAAATGGCAACCCACTCCAGTGTTGTTGCCTGGAGAATCCCAGGGACGGGGGAGCCTGGTGGGCTGCCATCTATGGGGTCGCACAGAGTCAGACACGACTGAAGCGACTTAGCAGCAGCAGGTATATTCCTAGAAGTAGGATTTCTAGGTCAGAAGTCTGTAATTTATATCCCTACCAACAGATTATGAGAACTCCGATGACTCCCCTTCCTAGCCAGCACATGGTGTTATCAGTCTTTTGAATTTGGCAGTCCAGTGAGTGTGCTGTGTGTACTTTTCATTATCACTTGACTGAGTATTGATGAAATTGATCAGATTTTTGCCTGTGTGTTAACAGTTTAGAATTTCTAATTTGTGAAGGATCTATTCAAGTTTTTGCTTTTTTTCAATTAGGTGGCTGATCTTTCTCTTCATATATTTGTACCACTGCTATATCTATTCTGGATGTCATCTTTTGATCATTTATATGTTGAAAACATTTATTTCTCATTCTGTGTAATTATCTTTTCATTCCTCCATGTTTCATTTGATCAACAAATTCTCTTTTTTTTTTTTTGTCTCTACCACATGGCTTATAGGATCTTAATCCTTGACCAGGGATTGAGCCCAGGCCATAGCAGTGAAAGCACCAAACCCTAACCACTAGACCACCAGGGAACTCCCAGAAGTCCTTCATTTTACTGTATAATTTATCAACCTTTTTTTTTTTTTTATGGCTGTTGCTTTTTGAGATCTGTTGAAGATGTCTTTTTCAGACAAGAAAGTAGAAAATTTGTTCTCCTATGTAATCTGGAAATTTTGTAGGAAAAGTGCCTTTTAAATTTAGGCCTATATTACTCTTAAAATTGATTAATTATATGATGGGATGTAGTTGTCAAATTTAATTTTTGCAGATGGATAGCCAATTGTTCCTAAACCATTAATTGAAAAGGACTATCTTATTGCCACTGCTCTACAATGCCACCTTTGTCATAAATCAAGTGTGTCTACAATGAAATGATGTGCTTCTAGACTATAACTGTTCAGTAGTCTCTTTTCAGTCTTTGTACCAATACCACATTTGCTTGATCACCATTGCTTTAAAATAAATCTTGATATGAAGTTGAGAAACTCCTATGTTCTTCTTTTTAAAAGAGTCTTTGCTATTACTGGCCTTTCATTTTCCTGTGAACTTCAAAATCAGCTTTGTTAAATTACACTCCATTTCCAGAGGAAAAAAGCATGCTTCTGTTTTAAATCAGACTGCATAAATATCTACATGAATTTGTGGAGAATTGTGATCTTTATATTAAGCCATCTAATCAATGAATGTGTGTTATGTACTGAATTGTGTCTCCTCAAAATTCTCATGTTGAAGCCCTAAGCTTCAATGTGACCATATTTGAAGATAGAGTCTTTAGGTGATTATTAAGATTAAATTAGATCATAAGAGTGGGCCCTAGTTCAATGAGATCATGACCTTTTAAGAAGGAGAAAGCAATTTGTCTTCACCTACATGTACTGCAGAAAGGCCATGAGAAGAAAACACTGTGAGAAGGTAGCCTTATGCAAGCCAAGACAAGAGGCTTCAGAATGAAATCTACCTTGTTGGCAACTTGATCTTTGACTTTCCAGCTTCCAGAACTGTGAAGAATAAATTTCTCTTGTTTAAAGCAGCCAGTCTGTGAGATATATATATATATATATATGTATATATGCATGTCTGAGCTGAGTAAGAGCTTCCTTGGTGGTTCAGATGATAAAGAATCTGCCTACAATGAAGGAGACCTAGTTTCAGTCAAGAAGGTCAAGAAGATCCTTTGGAGAAGGGAGTGGCTACCCAATCCAATACTGGAGAATTCCATGGACAGAGGAGCCCAGTGGCATTGCAAAGAGTTAGACATGACTGAATGACTAACACTTTCACTTACAAGCTGACTAACAGATTTTGGTGCCAGAATTGGGATGCTGCTGTAACAAATATCTAAACATATGGAAGTGGCTTTGGAACTGGGTAATGGGTGGCAGCTGGAGGAGTTTTGAGGTGCATGCTAGAAATATGGATGTTAAAATCCATTCTGATGGGATCTCAAGTGGAAATGAGGAACACATTATTGGAGACTGGAAGAGAGGTACTTTTTGTTATAAAGTGGCAAAGAACTTGGATAAATTGTTTGAGTTCTAGTGTCTGGTGGAAGGTAGAACTTAAAAGCATTGAAAATGGCTTTTTAGCTGAGGAGATTTCTAAACAGAGTATTGAAGGAGCAGTTTGCTTTTCTTGACTGCTTATAGTAAAATGCTAGGAGAGATTATTTGAAAAAGAAATTGTAAAGCAGAACAGAATCAGAACTTGAAGATTTGAAAAATTCTCAGCCTATCTGTATTGAAAAAAATGAAGAAGCCTGTTCTGAAGACAACATTAAAGGTATGTCTAGGTGGCTATTTGCTCAGTTGTGTCAATCTCTTTGTGACCCCCATGGACTGTAGTCTTCCAGGCTCCTCTGTCCATGGGATTTTCTAGCAAGAATCCACCCCATCGGAGTGGGGTGCCATTTCCCTCTCCAGGGGAACTTCCCGACCCAGGGATAGAACCCAGGTCTCCTGCATAGCAGGCATGGCTAGACTGTCATTCAATAAAGAATGTATTGGATTACATGAGCTGAAATACAGCCCTTTCAATTGAAGGGGATGGAGATGGGAGGACATGAGGGCAGAGTTAAACTCCTTAGAGTTGACAGGACTAGCTGATATAGCTATTTGATATGAAGTGTGCATTCTTTAAGATGCGGGGAAGTGACCTCAGAGGTGATCAGATGTCATGTGGGCTATCCCCTCAGTTTTAACAGACCAGATGACTTTTTCCTGGAGTCTTGGAGATCAGATCACTCAACAGACTCAGAGGTTCCTATTCCCAGATATATGAAATCTTTATCTTGTTATATATGATATGTGTAGTGAAATCTTGGGGCTTCTCACGTGGTACAGTGGTAAAGAATCTACCTGCCAATGCAGGAGGCACAAGAGACACAGGTTCAATTCCTGGGTAGGAAAGATCCCCTGGAGAAGGGAATGGCAACCCACTCCAGTATTCTTGTCTGGAGAATGCCATGGGCAGAGGCTCCTGGTGGACTACAGTCCATGGGGTTGCAAAGAGTCAGACATGACTAAGTAATTGAGACATACAGTAAAATCTTATTTCTTATTACTGGAATATGGAACTGGAATATTTTGTTGACTTTGTGTTCAGCAACCTTGCCCAACTCTATTATTAATAAATCACATAATTTATCTGAGGTTGTCTTATGTTTTATACCCAAATAATTTGGTCATCTTATAATAGCAACTGGTTTCATTTTTATTTCATTAAATTTTGAAAAAAAGTAAGTAATGATAGATTTTCTTTAAATATAAGACTTTAATATTTCATCAAGCATATTTCTTTTTGCAAAAACATGTATAAAGTCATTTTATATTTTTAAACAGCTTTATTGATATATAATTCACCTACTCTTTAATTCACACATTTAACATGTAAAATTTGATGTTTTTTAATAGATTCATAGAATTAGAAACCATCAAAGTAATCTAATTTTAGAACAATTTTAGGATTCCCCAAAGATATCCATTACCATTAGAAGTCATTTCCCTTCCCACCCTAGGGAACTATCTATCCAAATTCTATAACTACAGATTTGCCTACTCTGGACATTTCTTTTAAATAAAATCATATAATATTATATTTTTTATGATTAGCTTTTCACTTAGCATAATGTTTTCAATGCTTATCCATTTTGTAGCAAATATCACTACTTCATTCCTTCCATTTATTGCTGAATAATATTCCACTTTATGGATGGACCAAATTCATTTATACATTTATCCATGGCAGGTGTCTGGGTTGATTCCATTCTGGCTAGTTTGATTTTTATTACTTTGAATGTTTGTGTACAAGTTATTTATAAAGATACAGGTTTTCATTTTTTGGGGTACATAACAAAGGAACATATTTTGGGGTCCTATAAGAGCTCTCCTGGAGAAGGAAATGGCAACTCACTCCAGTACTCTTGCCTGGAAAATCGCATGGATGGAGGAGCCTGGTAGGCTACAGCTTATGGGGTTGCAAAGAGCTAGACACAACTGAGCAACTTCACTTCACTTCCTAAGAGCTATATGGTTTTGAAAGCCTGCCAAGCCACTTTCCAAAGAAGCTGGACCAGTTTGCCTTCCCTCCAGTGTGCAAATTTTTCTACACTATCACCAGCACTTGCTATTCTCTGTCTTTTGTACTTTAAGCGTCCTGGAAATTGTGAAATTATATGTTGCCATGGTCTTGATACAAGCTTTTTTAATGACTAATGATTTTGAGCATATATTGAGATATCGTATACCTTTGTTGGAGAAATGTCTATGCAGATACTTTGCATGAGGTATCACATCTTTACTTCTTTGGTAGAAGTATACACATCTTTATTTTGGTTTATTTTGGTCCATTCCTAACTCTTTTATTTTTTTGATGCTGTTTTAAAAATATTTATTTTCATCTTGTATTGTTTATCTTAGCCTATAGGTATAGATTGTTTTAAATATTGATCTTGTATCCTCCAACTTCATTAAATTTGTTTATTATTAATAGTTCCAATAGGTTTTAGTGGATTTAGTAGGATTTTCTATTTATAAGATTATGGCGTCTTCAGTACAGCATTTATTCCTTCCTTTCCTATTTCATTGCCTCTTATTTTGTTTTTTGCCATATTATTCTCATTAGATCCTCCAATACAATTTTGGAAAACAGTAGTGAAAAATGGACATCTCTGTCTTGTTCTTGATATTGAAAAAGCAGTCACTCCTTCACAATTTAAGTATAATATATTAGCTAGGATTTTTTTTTTTTTTTTTTAGGCAACCTCAGATGCCTTTAGGTTCACTTCTGTTTACAGTTTATTGATTATGTTTGTTAGGGAAAGACGTTGAGTTTTGTCAGATTATTTTCTTCTACCTGTTGACACAATCATATGGTTTTAGTCCTTTTATGTCGTTACATTAGTTGACTTTTGGCTGCATCCCTGGGGTAAATCCCACTTGTTGAAATTAGTCAAATAATGATATTTTGCTCAGGATTTTGTATACACATTTGTAACTGAATTTGGTTAAATGATTCTTGTCATAGTTTAGTATTAAATTTACGTTACCATCAAGTCCTTTTTTATTTCTTTTTACAATTTCTTGGATGATATTTGTGATTGCAGTATTATTCCTTTTTTTAATTTTTGAAAGAATTCTCTAGTACTGCTATTTTGGCCTGAAGTTCTCCTGAAAAAAGCTTTTTTAATTAATGTATTTAGTTGTCTTCAATAGTTTGCTACTCTTTACTATGTCCAGTTATGTTTCTAGGAATAGGTCCATCCCACCTACATTATCAAACGTACCTTTTAAATTTTAAAAATTTCTTAGTGTAAAGCTATTTTCTTAGTGAAATATATTGTAGGAAAGCAGATCTCTGTGAAAATCTGGTTTCAGTCATCAAGAGAACTTAGAAAATTTGATTTCTCTTTTTGGCCCTCAATTTCCTAATCACTAATGTGTGGAGAAGTAATAATACCTACCACATTTCTGGTGGAATGTTGTCTATCTGAAAGACCCCTAGTGATACAGATTACCTAAAATTCTAGAAAAAATTTAAATAATTCTTGAGCTGGAAGGAAAGTCAGACAAATCCTCAAGCATCCTCAGACATCAGGAATAGACAGCTAGCTTTGATCTGGAGCATCCTGTGGTGCAGGTGGTAAAGAATCCGCCTGCCAATGAAGGAAAAATAAGAGATGCAGGTTCCATCCCTGGGTCAGGAAGATCTCTTGGAGGAGGAAATGGCAATCCACTCCAGGATTCTTGCCTGGAAAAGCCCAGGGACAGAGGAGCCTGGCAGGCTACAGTCCATAAGACTGCAAAGAGTCAGACATGACTTAGCAACTAAGTATAGCTGTATAGACATAACCTAAGAAAGTACTGACCACTGACTTTAGAGAAAGTAAGACATATTAACTATGATTTGTTTCTATGAAAACTGAAACAATTTATTTTGCCTGGTATTCCTGAAACCCTTTGTACGTCTATTGAAATTTCAACATTTACAATGGGCTTGAGTCATGTTATTTTTCTTGGCAGAGGTAATTTAAATATATTTTTATTTGTTGCCTGTTTGAGATGGTACAAGGCTCTGTTTTGCTTACAGCAACTCTTTAGATTTACTAAAAGCCTCTAAGTAAACTGCCCTTTATTCTGGAATTAATATTTTATTGTTATTCTTAGCAGAGAACATCTGCTTTGCATCTCTGCATTTTTTATCATTTTGTCAATTACTATAGTAGTCTTCAAAGAGCCATATTTTCCTTCCTTGAAAATTGGTAATTTCTTTAAAAGTTGAAAGTATTCATCAAATCCTTTGCTTTTGAGCATGCTCTTACCTATTTGCAGAATTTTAAATCTGGAAGAAACCTCACAAATCATGTGGTTTAGCCTCCTCATTTTACATCTGCTAAATGTGAATGATGAAGCTATTTCTTCAAGGTGACACAGTCTTTCAGGGGCATATCCAAAGTTAAAGCACTATTTCTCATTTCCAACTCAATGTTTCTATTACATTATTTTCTTTTTTTTACTGGTCTATTTGTTGTCATAAGTCACTTATTTTGCATCTAAAGTTGTGCTGTGTGATATGATGGGACACAAAAGAAAAGAAATAAATGATAAATAGATGAAAGATAGAGAGTAGATAGAGAATAGATCATAGATTTTAGAACGATAGGAAATAAATACATAGATGATAGATAATAGATACATACATATATACATAGTAGATAGATAAAGAATGATAGATGACCCTTTGATTTGGAAATTCTAAAAAAGTTTGCACCTAAGAAATCTCTACAAACAGACTTTAAATATTTATCCTTTAAAATATAATGGTTCAAGTTAAAAAAATCTAATATTATATAGGACTTAAATGTTAGTAAGTTTATTCAACATTGTTTTGTTTTCTAAGGTAATCTAGAAAAATCATTTCTTCTAACTTCTCTCCTTCATGGGCTTTAAGAAGTGTATAGTTTTTTTGTTGTTATTCTGTAACATTCAAATGTGGCTACTATGCAAACTGTAGATAAGCATTTTGCATTTTTGGATATATATCTCATTCAGGAGATATTAAGCTCTTATAAATCAAAGAAGATCTTTAATATGTTCTCTGTTCTTTCAAGTGACTAGTATACATCCAAGCACACTTATGTCAAATAAATGTTTGAAATTATAGACTTACCTTTGACTTCCACTTATAGAAAATTCTCACCTTTGAGTTAAATTTTCAGATATTTGTATGTTCTCTATTTCACTTGAATTTATCTTTTTAAAAATTGTCTTGGATGTCCTCCCTGCATCAAGGTGACAAGTAATAACCTCCAAAAGGACATGCAGTCTGTTTTTGAATGATTTTCTGTGGATGACCCCAGTGAATTCATTCATCCATCTATTCTATTATTCAGTAGAAATTTATGAAATACACACTCTCTGCCAGGTATGATGCTGAACACTAAGAATCAAACACTAAATAAGTCAAAAAAGATCTCTCTCCTCCTGGATCATAGTGGGAAAATAAACAGTAAGCAAATAACACACAGAACAACTGAACCATCATCGTGAAGTTTATAAACTGGGTATTTGATGCAGATTATAGAAGAATGGTAGCAGCAACTTTGGATAAGATGCTCTGGAATGTCCTCTCTAGGGCAATACCATTATCCTGAGGTCAAAATGAAAAGCCAGCCCTGCCAGAGTCTGCATGGGCAATCCCAGCAGAAGGGCTGTCAATGCCAATGGCACTGGGGAATAAGCCTAGTGGTCAAGAACTAAAAGAAGGTTAGATTACACTGGACTCTGTGGGCTGTGGGAAGTAGGTTGTACTTTCTCTTAATACAATGGGCAACCTCTGAAGTGTTTCAAGCAGTGAGTGACAGTGAGATTAATGTTCATATAAATCAAGCTTGCCGCTCTCTTTGGAAATTGGATGGGAGAAGACAACATGCAAGCAGGGAGATGACTTAGGAGGCTATGGGAGAAGGCTTAGTAAGGGATGGTGATAACTTCAAATAGGTATGGGGCTGTAGGAAGAATATTTTGTGTTCCTGCATGTTGGGACTTTCTGATCAAGTTTTATTAAAACTTGGGAACTGACGTTGAGGGGTGGGGGAAGCAAGTTTTAGAAGTTAAATTATGAGTGATTAGATACTGATATACCATCCAGAAAGATTTACCTCCTAGGAGGTATGATTTACTTTGTAAGGGGAGGGGCGGATAAAGCCCTGGGACCATGGAGATAACCCATTGTTATAAAGTTGGGTAAGTTTGTCTTCCGTTTTGGGGATATATTTACATTCCAAGAAATAAGAACCAAGGATCTTTTCCACGTTGAATTTGTTTATAAAGGAAGCAAAATGTTTATCTCTAACTCACACGACAGGGGTCAAGACAGTTCTCACTCTTATATCCAGATTCACATATTCAGGATGTTCACATACTAGAAAAATCCTGTAGACAACCAGATCTATAAGAATTGGAACAACAAAAAAAAATACAGTGCAGTTATTTCTATGAATGTGTGTGATAAATAACAACCAATCTGCCTGTGTTCCAGGAAACCTCATGTTTTCATTCAGGATATTAATAAATATAAATATTTAAAAACTTAGCACTAGGTTCATGGAGATCAAGAAAAATAGATGGACTGGAAATGTATCTTAAAGGAAAACCAGCATTTCTGATGATTAAATGAGGGTTGGAGAAGGAAAGGGAGGAGTCAAGGATGACTCCAAGTTTTATTAAAGTAACAGAATGATGAGTAGCATTTATTTATCGAGATGAGGACCAGTGAACAGGGCTAGGTTGTAGGCTAAGTAATAAAATTATATTTGGGCCAGTTTAAGTGTGAGATACCTATAAGGCATAAAAAGTAGTTGTCAAATTACATAGTTGGACATGCACATCTATGGCTAGGAAAAAATAACATTATGTTGTAGTTTTAAGAAAATTTGAAATCGTACAGACATTCTCTAATCTAACAGAAGCCCTCAGTTATTCACAAGCAGGTTATGCTTCATGAAACAGTTTAGTGATGACTTCAGCAGCTTCATGTGACCAGAGAGATCTGAAAGAATAAGCAGAATTCCATAGATTAACCCACAGACTAGTGTTTTGCCTTTGAAGCTGCTAGATTAGAAAAATGGGTATCTTCTATAGCTCTGTAATTCTATCAGTCTATTTAATTTTATGGATTTCTCATTACTGAATGCAGGTTGGTAATTCCAGTTACAACTATATTTATAATCTTCCTATAAGGTGAGATCCAACCCATTTGACTTTCTTCTTAACAAGATTTAATACAGCCACATCTTGCAAAACTCATCAGCTTTCATTAAACTACTGCTTTAAATCAAACCAATCTAAAATTCACTGTTTTTAGATACTATTACTAGACTTCTGCTGGTTGACTGGCATAGTGTGGTGGTTTGTATTTGATTCCTTGTGTAGTTGCTGTCAGATCTTTTTTGGGCTGGAATCACCTGATGACATCTTAAATCACATTTTCAGTGAGCTGGGATGGTGTGATATTGTGAGGTAAAGAAAAAATAAATATATATTTAGTCTTTGTCCCAGATTTTGACAAAGAACTCCTAAAACTCTTAGAATCCTCTGAGAAGTACAATCAAGGTATCCTTTGTTATGTTAATGAAGAGACTTTAGGAAAGCACCTAATGATGGGGACTGGTTGCCTGAAGAACAATCACATGATTAGAGGGTTGACATTGTCAGTCCTAGCTCCCACCTCATCCTACCCCACCCCCACCTCTGGGGAGGGAAGAAGGGCTGGAGGCTGAATCGGTCAACAACGACCACTGATTTAATTAAACACGCATATGTATGTTGTTCAGTCACTCAGTTGTGTCCAGCTCTTTGTGACCCAATGAACTGCAACACACCAGGCATATGTATGAAACCTCCGTAAGAACCCCAAAGTACTAGATTTGGATAGCTTCCAGATTGGTGAGCACGTGAAGATTAGGGCAGAGTGCTGTGCTCAGATAGTATGGAAGTCCTTGCCCTTCCCCCATACTTTGCCTGATGCATATATTTCACATGGCATTTCCTGAGTTATATTCTTTCATAATAATAAACCAGTAGTAGGGGAAGTAAATTGTTTCTCTGAGTTCTGTGATTACAGTAACAAATTAATGCAGAGGTGATTGTTGGAAGTTCCAATCTGTAGCCAGTCAGTCAGAAGCATAGGTGAGGATCTGAGCTTGCATTTGGCATCTGAAGTTGAGAGGAAGGTAGTCTTGTAGGTTGCTGTTGTTCGTTTGCTAAGTCGTGTTCAACTCTGCAACCCCATGGACTGCAGCAGGCCAGGCTTCCCTGTCCTTCACTATCTCCTAGAGTTTTCTCAAATTCAAGTCTAGTGAGTCAGTGATGCCATCCAACTATCTCATCCTCTTGCCCCCTTCTCCTTTTGCTTTCAATCTTTCTCACCCTCAGGGTCTTTTCCATTGAGTTGGTTCTTCATATCAGGTGGCCAAAGTATTGGAGCTTCAGCTTCAGCATCAGTCCTTCTAATGAATATTCAGGGTTGATTTTCTTTAGGATTGACTGGTTTGCCCTCCTTGGAGTCCAAGGGACTCTCAAGAGTCTTCTCCAGCACCACAATTCAAAAACCTCAATGCTTTGGTGCTCAGGATTCTTTATGATCCAACTCCCACACCTGTACCTGACCACTGGAAAAACCATAGCTTTGACTATATGAACCTTTGTCAGAAAAGTGATTCTACCTCCAGACAGTGTCAAAATTGAGTTGAATCATAAGACACCCAACTAGTGTCAGAGAATGGCTTGAATGCACAAGGGAAAACCCTCACACATTGGGATTGGTGACCAGAATCCTAGAAGGCTAAAAGAGATGGCGCTAGTTAGGCGTCTCTCCACATAGCCTTTTCATATCTTTATGATGGGCTTCCTAACAGCTTGGAAATATCAGGATAGGGACTTCATGGCAGCTAGCTTTTCTCAGAGTACATTGTTCAAAAGACCATGAGGGAGATGACTATGTTTCTTTCTATCTAATCACAGGAGTTACACTGTATTCATTTCACAGTGTTTGATTGTTTGAAACAGTCATAGAACAGCCCAGATTCAAGGGATTGGATTAATTGACTCCATCTCTCTCAGTGGCAGAAAGGCTTGCTTATATAAGTATTGGAGAGGATCCATAACATTTGTCTTAGCAACAATCTACCCCAGTACCTTGAGTACAGCCTGCTTTGAGTGGAGCATATTATTGCTTACCAACTTTCAGACCTCAGTAAGGGATGCCAACAAGATTCAATAGTGAGCTGGTATTAATAATTAGAGCAGAGGTTCTAAAGTAACAGTTTGTAATTCTTCTGCTCTCACTCACCTCTGACATATTGTCCTTACAAGTACTAAGAGTCACAATGAAATATAACGCAGGGATCAAAAGGAACAAAACTGGGCCATTTGTAGAGACATGGGTGGACCCAGAGACTGTCATACAGAGTGAAGTAAATCAGAAAAAGAAAAACAAATATCAATTATTAAGGCATATATGCAGAATCTAGAAAAATGGTACTGATAAACCTGGGTGCAGAGCAGAAATAGAAATGCAGGACTAGAGAACAGAGGTGTGGACACAGGGAGGGGAGGTGAGGGTGAGACAGGGGAGGTGAGGGTGAGACAAATTGAGAGAGTAGCATTGCCATATATATACTATCATATGTAAAACAGATAGCTAGTGGGGAGCTACTGTGTAGCACAGGAAGCTTAGCTCGGTGCTCTGTGGTGACCTAGAGGGGTGGAGTGGAGGTAGGGGTGGAAGGGAGGCTCACGAGGGAGGAGATCTGGGTATACATATAGCTGATTCACTTTGTTGTACAGCAGAACTAATACAATATTGTAAATATATTAAAACACAAACATACACACACACACAAAAAACAAGTACTAAGCAGCTAGCATATCTGATGGCTTTCTACTTTGGCTGTGCCTTCTCCCATCTTCATGTATACTATCTCACATGGTCACAAGAACTGCAAACTAACATATTTATATTTTTTGCCTCACTCCATTTTATTTCCTCACATCTCAGGGCATGTGAAGCACATGGCACAGAAGCCCTCCTGTCTACTATAGAACAGTGATCTTTACACTGTGGTCTGTGTATTCATCCAGGAACAGAAACCCATGATGACACAGAAGACTTTTCTTTAGTGTTTCTGAACCAATAGTTTTAAGGAACTTCATGTCTATATCCTCAATTTTTAGGTCTGATTTTTGTTAGATTTTATCAACTTGAAAATAAACCAGCATACAAAATATTTTTCTCCCAATTATTAAAAATAAAAAAACAAATAAACAATAAACAGGCAAATAAAACTTTTCACCCATATAGTAAACATGACTGTGATGTTGTGAAATCATCCCTGGGTTGTAAAACTCACCAGTGTATAAAACAAAAGTGAAATTGAAATCCTGGCCAAGGAAAGTATATTTTAATATTTAATTTGGGCAACATAAATTCATCAGGTTTCCTGTCTTTTCCCATCTTGAATATTTCCTAGAGGGAGGGATGAAGCTTGTTATTAGAGAAATATTTTGGCCTATTTGGGGATGCAAGGAAATCATAGAGCTGAAGCTGAAGTTAGTGAAGCAGATTCTTTGAAATGTAGTTGGAATGCTTTGAAGGACTATCACATTTTTCAAAGTACATAGTGTGAAACACAAGTAAACCTTATTCATAGGGCTTCCCTGGTGGCTCAGACGGTACACAATCTGCCTGCAATGTGGTCCTCTGCAGAAGGGAATGGCAACCCGCTCCAGTATTCTTGTCTGGGAAATTCCATGGACAGAGGAGCCCGCTGGGTTACAGTCCATGGGGTTGCAAAGTCAGACATGACTGAGTGACTAAACACACACAAAACTTCTACATAATATATTTCAGATTATGTGTTTAATTCAAAACACAGTTGAAATATATTTTATCACATTGTGAAAAAATTATCCATATGATTTTATTTTATAATGGTTTCCAGCTGCTATTAATTATATTTTAATTTAAATTCAGTTGAAAATATATAGGTGTAACTTGAAAATGTGTAGGGATTTCATAGTTTAACAAATTATTTTAGGGATCATATGAGTAAAGTGAATTGACTACCTTTGCTTTATTCTCTATCATTTTCTTTATGAGGTGTTGTTGAATGATTTTCTATTAGTTTGACTTTGCCTCTGAAGTTTGGGGATCATGTATCTTTATCACACTGTATCCTACAGTGCTCCACATTTTGTACACATTCAATGAATGCATTATATATATGTATGAATGAATGGATAAATGAACCAAAGCACAGGTATGTATGATGCAGTGGTCTTTTCCTTATTTAATCTGATCCACATACTCCAGGAATTTTCTTTTACCTTATAATATCTTTATTTAATAGTAGAAGATAGGTTTTATGTTTTATTTTGTTTGTTTTTTAACTTTTTAGTTTATGTTGGAGTATAGCCAATTAACAATGTTGTCATAGTTTTAGCTGGACAGAACTCCATGAATTTTTGAAATTTATGATAATGCTGTTATCCATTTTCCAAAGTGTTAGATGTAATAGCTGAACTGTGTGTATGCTACATGTTATTTGATTTACTATGTGATGTTTTAATAAAAGCTTTATTGAGATATGACTTACATAGAATAAGTTAGCCTTTTTAATTTTCAGTGTAAAATTCAGTGGTTTTTAATGTATTCATGGACTTGTATGATTATTACAAACAATTTTATAATATTTCAGCACCCTAACAAGAAACCCCACACCCAGTAGCAGTCACTTCTTTTACCCTACATAAACACTAATATATTTCTATACCTTTACCTATTTTGGACATTTTATATAAATGGAATCATACAATATGTCATCCTTTGTGATAGGCTTCCTTCATTCGGTATAATATTTTCAAGATTCATTTTTTAAAAATTTACTTCATTTTTTAAACGTTGCTGAGTAATATCTTATTGAACAGACATACCTCATTCTGTTTATCTATCCCTCCACTGATGGGCATTTGGATTGCTTCTACATTTTTGGCTATTATAAATAAGCTTCTATGAGCATTTATGTACAAATTTAATATAGCTATAGGTTTTTATTTCTCTTAGGCATATCTTAGGGGTCAGAATCATTTGGTCATATGGTAACTCTGTGCTTAACACCTGAACAGACTGCTAGCTGTTTTCCAAAATGGCTGTACTATTTTGCAATCCTGCTAGCAATGTTATGAGGGTCCCATTTTTTCCACACCCTCACCAAAACTTATCATCTTCCTTTTTGATTATGACAATCCTAGTGGATTTGTGGCTTTGATTTGTATTTCCCTAATAATTAGTGATGCTGAGTATCCTTTCCTGTTCTTATTGTCCCTATTGTTACCTTCTTTGGCGAAATAAGTGCCTAGTCAAATCCTTTACTAATTTTTACAATTTTGACTATATGACTTTATATTCAGGTATGACAGTCACTTGTTATAAATCACTGGTCAGTTGTATGATTTGTAAACATATTCTTCCATTCTTTGGAGTGTTTTTAATTTCTTAGTGGTTTAGTTTATAGCATAATTTTTTAAAATTTGGATATAGTCCAAATTGGACTTCCCAGGTGGGGCTAGTGGTAAAGAACCCACCTGCCAATGTAGGAGACATAAGAGATACAGTTTTGATATTTAGGTCAGGAAGATCCCCTGGAGGAGGGCATGGCAACCCACTCCAGTATTCTTACCTGGAGAATCCCATGGACAGAGGAGCCTGGTGGGCTATAGTCCGTAGGGTCTCCAAGAGTTGGACACAACTGAAGCGACTGAGCACATATTCACAGCCCAAATTATCTATTTTCCTATCATCACGTATGCTTTTGGTGTCATATCTAAGAACATCATTTGATTTTTGATTAGCCTTATTGAAAATCAATATAAACCACTGCCGTCCTAATTCATTTGCTCTGTGTGGCTCTCTTCACTTACAATGTGAATCCTGTAGACTTCCCCAGACCTTTAGTTGGAACTGCATAGTGTTTGCTCTAAAACAAGCCCAAGTCTTTGACAGAGCTGGGCTATACAGAATTCCCTTTCCCGTTGTTCAATTGAGAAAAACTTTGCAAAAGGATTTTTGTTGAAAGAAAAGAAAGAAAGAGTAAATGCATAAGAGAGAAGAAGCAACTTAGAAGATAAAAACTAAGAGTCTCACCAAGTAAAGAATATTTAAGATAAAACCCAGGAACATTAGAGAGTATAATATTTGAGAAAAAGAAGCCAGGTTAGTCTGATGAAGGAGACACCAGCTACTTTGAGGAGTGGCAGTCTCCCTTATTTTCTATCCTTGGAATGGGATGTTCAATTGACCAAATGCATTCCAACACCTCAGGAAAACCAAAGACAAGACAACAACAACAAAATAAAGCACCAGAAGTGAAATTAATTGTAATCATTTTGTAACTGAGCAGATCCTATGGTGCCTTCCCGGAACAGAATCCTCCCTCCCAGATCAGACCCCTCCCTCATATCCTCTGCTTTAGTTCCTCTCCGAAGTACCTAAATAATAGTATCTAATGCACACTTCCATATTGGTTTTACAGATGCTAAAATGCCTACCAAATGAAAGAAATTACTTAATGACCATGAACATATAGCCCCCAGACCTACTGGCACCTATGGATGGATGATGTTGCCCACTGTGACACTGCCCTGTTACTTTCTCATCAGCCAGTCAGAAAATTGTGCATAATTGATCTCCTATCTTGTGACCCATCCCCCCTCACCTGGTCTTTAAAAATGCTTTGTTGACACCCATGGGGAAATTTAGGTTTTTGAGTACTAGCTATCCCAGGCCTCTTCTACAGTATCCTACGATTACTGCTGCACTTTCCTTCACCATAGCCTGGTATCAGTAGATTAGCCTTACTGCTTGCAAGCAAGTAGACCTGAGTTTGTTTTGGTAGCAGTTTGGTTCTGAAAAGTTGTGCTTCTCAGACTTCAATGTGTATAGGGTCACTTGTTAAATTTCCAGGTTCTGATTTAGCAGGTAGGGGCTTGAAAGTCTTCATTTTTAACAAGCTACACCTGATGTTGATGCTTCACGATCACACCTTGCCTTTCAAGCTATAACAGGCAGAGGAGAACAAAGAGTTAATTCACTTCTTCAGAAGGAAAGGAAGTTTCGCTCTTCAATCAGGCTCTGTTTATCAAGATGCTTTTTTCTGCATGTGTTCAGATTTAAAGGTCAGATCTGTTTTCTTCTCAGCAGCTGCGTGGGAATTGCTCATCTTGCAGTTCTTGTATGGGGTTTGATTACCTAAGTGGACCAAAAAGATGCAGAATAACTTGGAGAAAAACTCTTTCAATAACGTCCAACACTCAAGGGTTCAAACCAACTCTTAAAGACAAGCTTGCAGAGGCAACTGTGGATGACATCTCTGGTCCACTTGAGGAATGAGAGCTACAAACTCCTCAGGTGTGTGTGTGTGGGTTTGTGTGTGTGTATGTGGGAGGGTGGGTAGGTAGATTTTAGCCCCTACCACAAGTACTAAAGCTGTCTCAAGAGAGAAGGCTGTCTTCAAAGGTGTCACTGAAAGCATCCACAGGTAATCTAAAGCCCCACTGTAAAAATCAAAAAAGTCTGTGTTGCATAACTACTCAGGCAGACAGCCTGAAAAACTGCCCTGAATGTCTAACATAGACTAAGCACATAGTTGATGTCCTGAGGACAGAGCTTAACAAGTTTATACTCTCACAAGTACACAGCTTGGTGGGCAGACTGACAATTATCTAGACAATTGCTACATGGTCATTAGGTAGTAAACAGAGTTACACAGATTGAAGAGATATCCAACACAGCCTCTGGAGGCAGAAAGCTCAGGAATAATTTCTCAGATATGATGCGTGAGTTTGACCCTTCCTTTCTCACTTTCCTGCCAAGTGCCTTTATGCAGCCCAAGAACTCTCCTACCAAGAAGAGAGGGCCTGAGGAAACTCTTTTACCTCGTATTGATAGGAGCATATCCTCTGTTACTTGGTCTGATAACCTGCACTTCTAAAAATTTTTATTATTGCAAAATTAAAGAATGAATTAATAATTATTACATCACCTGTTAGGAAGTGGGGGATATTTAGGGGTGAGAGGGTCTAAACTAGAATCCTTAAAAATCACACCACTGGGAAGACTACTGACATTTATCAGAAGCCAGAACAGTCTAGGAAAACCCTTCCCTGGAGCAAGAGGTCTCCTCCAGGTTGAGCTCATTTACCTGACCTGACTTTGGATTTTGGGTTAGAAACATGCATCAGGGAAATGTTAACAGGCTGCTGCCCTGTCTGACTACAAAAGAACAATTGGAAGACGTGACAGGTACTTTCCTCCTCGGGAGAAAAAGGTAAACCGTGTGTTTCCTGCATGGACTCCCTGGCAGATAATTTCATGTGGAATTGTGCCCTGGAGGAAACAGGTGAACCCTTGATCACTAAGGTCAGGACTGAAAGATAAAGTGGTCTAGAAGCAAAGTCTGGTGGGTGCTTAAGTGGCACCAAGTCGTGGAATGATTTTCATCTTCAGCATCAGGAAGATGAATTTCTAAGTAGCATCCCGGGCTAAAGTGTGAATATATGAATGCAATATGCCATGGGATGCTGGATTAGCAGCCCTGAAAACTGAAGGCGTCTCCCTCAGGACTGGGAAGCTGGGCAGCAGGAAAGGGAGTTTGACTGAAGTAGAAGAAATAGGGGTTATAATCAGATAGACTGAGTTTAGAAATCTGCTACAGTTTTTGTTAAGTCTGTGACTTGGGTAGTAACTTAACCTAGCTGCATGCCAGGGTCTCATGTGAAAAAAGAATTATCTGCACCAGTTAGAGATATTCAATAAAATACCAGACACCCAGTTCAATTTGAATTTCAAATAAATAACAAGTAATTATTTCAATATAAGTATGTCCCCAACATTGCATGGGGGCATAGTTACACTAAAATCTATCTGTTGTTTGTCTGAAATTCATAAGAACACTTTGTCATTTTATTTGTTAAATCTGAAAACTTGAGAATCAGTGAGAGTAGAAAGTCAATGCTACTTTCTCATTTTGAATCCTTGGTCATTAGTGATAAACTCAATTTCCAGCCTGTCTTCCCTTCCAGGAGGTCAAGGATAAGACTAAAATTTCCAACCTTTTAACCATGGGGCTAGCTCCACTAGCAACCAGCCCCCAATCTTAGGTGACCCAAGGCTTTCCAAAAGTCACCTCATTAATATAGCAAAAGACAACTTGATCCTTCTCTACACTTTGGAAATTCCAAGGGCTTTTAGAAGCTATGTTCCAGAAAGGGAGCAAAGGCCAAATATATACTTCTTCTTATAAATCACAAAATCACAGTATAACACACGAACCATTCTTACTCACCCTGGACAACACTTTAGCAGCTACATGTCACCAAGAGCTCCACTGATGGGAAATGAAGAGTACAACAGTCCAAGTCAGTGTTTGCAGGACAGTATTGAGAATCTAAACTGTATTATGAGCTGAACACAGAATTCAAAATAACTGGGCAGGTACAAGAAAGTCTAACAGGGCTTAACATTCCCTGCTAAAAAAGGCACAAAATACAAATATTATGGAGAACTGACTAACCTTGCTGGAATTGAATGCATAGAAATATGAAGGCAATAAAACAACATCAACAACAAAAGCTATCAAAAGGTGAGGACTACACAACAGAAAATAGCCATGCATGCATTCTTGCTAAGTTGCTTCTGTGGTGTCTGACTCTTCGCAAACCTAGGGACTGTAGCTTGCCAGGCTCCTCTGTTCATGGAATTTTCCAGGCAAGAATCCTGTAGTTGGCTGCAAGATTCACTATTTTTTCATAGAATTGTCTTTCCACGTTAGTGTCACTTAAAGTTGAGTAATTCCTCACAAGCACTATAATTGGACTTTGGTCCCAGACTGAAAACATAGGCAAATTTAGTCATTTGCAAATAATTTGTTGATCAGAAATAATTATCTAAGTTGTTTAATATTTATCGAAGTTGTGTGTGTGTGTGTTTTCAAGTCCAAACTCTAGACCAACTGTCTTAAAAATTTCCAAATAATATGTCCTGGCATCTGTATTTTAAATGGTGAATCTCATGAAGTAGCAAATCTGGGAACCTCTGGGCTAGATATTAGAAGCATCTAGGGGGTTTATTTAAAAACACCAATATTTCAGAATCTATGAGGGTGAAGTTCTCCTGGCACAACTCTTTTCTAAAAACTCCATGAGTGTTTTTAATGGACAGTCAAGGCTGAGAACCACAATCAGTGAAAACAGGGAGATTGGCATAAAATCTGATCATGTATGTTTCCTCCATAGGGAATGCAGGAAGAGGACTCAAAATAATATGATTTGCAACTCAATCCTGATAAGTAATAAATAATGATTTTTGAAAAATTAGAAGTACTTAAAAGTATAGAAAAGTAAAGTCACACAATAGAACAACATTCGTCCTACCCAATTTCTCAGATAGAAAATCTTGCTCTATTGGATATTAGTAACAAAATTAATTTTTATATTTGCATACTATTTTAATATACCTTTTTCTACTAATATAAAGTATATATATTTTTTCATATTCTTATATGTTTTAAAATGAAATTTTAAGGAATGTCAGTCAGACACAGCTGAGCAACTGAGCATTCACTCATGTCCACTAATGAGTGTAAGAAATTATTAAGCTGAAATTTTTTGTTTACATATGTGTTCTCAATATAAGTTCAGTTCAGTTCAGTTCAGTGGCTCAGTCAGGTCCAACTCTTTGTGACCCCATGGACTGCAGCACGCCAGGCTTCCCTGTCCATCACCAACTCCCAGAGCTTGCTCAAACTCATGTCCATCAAGTTGGTGATGCCATCCAACCATCTCATCCTCTGTTGTCCCCTTCTCCTCCTGCTTTCAATCTTTCCCAACATCAGGGTCTTTTCCAGTGAGTCAGTTCTTTGCATCAAGTGGCCAAAGTATTGGAGTTTCAGCTTCAGCATGAGTCCTTCCAATGAATATTCAGGACTGATTTCCTTTAGGATAGACTGGTTGGATCTCCTTGCAGTCCAAAGGACTCTCAAGAGTCTTCTCCAACACCACAGTCATAAGCATCAAATCTTTGGCACTCAGCTTTCTTTATAGTCCAACTCTCACATCCATACATGACTACTGGAAAAACCACAGCTTTGACTAGACAGACCTTTGTCAGCAAAGTATAATATAAGTTATACTACCATAATTTATATAAATATAAATTATGCCACCACAAATATACAGAAAACTTTGCACACACTACTGATCATCTTCCAGTAGTGAAAGAGCTTACCTTTTTTATATAGTGTACGTAACCTCTTTTTCTATAACATGATAAAACATGTGAATTTTTCCCCAAGTAACTGGAAATGTTTTCTGAGTTAAAGGGTAATTGGGCTTCCCTGGTGGCTCAGACGGTAAAGCGTCTGCCTGCAATGCATGAGACCCAGGTTCGATCCCTGGGTCGGGAAGATCCTCTGGAGAAGGAAATGGCAACACACTCCAGTATTCTTGCCTGGAAAATCTCATGGATGGAGCCTGGTAGGCTACAGTGCATGGGGTCACAAAGAGTCGGACACGACTGAGTGACTTCACTTCACTTCATAGGATTTTGAATTTTTCTTCAGAAATATAATAGCAACTTACCAAAGTGCAAGAAATTATCTGTGTCCATTGCTTGAATTAATATAATGATTTATAAATATATTTAACGTCTGTACATAGTTGTTATAATTTGTATGGTTCAGGAATAATGACTTTGAAAGTTTTTTAGTCTAGTCATTCCTTCTGAGAAATTCCTATTTATACTTTGCCCCACTTTTTTTTGGTGGTATTTTAACTAGGTAATTTCTATGAGATCTTCATAATGGTAAATATTCAGTTTATCTTTCTTTTTTTTACTCTCATCATGTTTTTCCCTCTTATGCTTCTACATTTTTTTATGATTTAAAGTAAAAGACCTTATTTAGTCACAGCTATCAATCATTTCTTTTGAGATTCTTGACTTAGACACCATACTTGCTATTCTCACTCCACATTCAAATAGTTATTATTCATTTATTTTTTAATTCTCATGTGGCTTCACATATAGAATATGATTTTTCTATGCGTGTCTGTGTGTATTCATAAATAGATGTGGGTACGTGTATGTAGATCTCTTAAATCTTGTAGAATATGTTGCAATAAATTAACGTGAAACCTTCTTGTTCATTTCTAAAAATAATTATCCATTTCCCTAACTATCAATATAAAAATAATTTTAGTTATATTAATGTGTGTACTACATTTATCATTCACTGAATGTTTCTACACTTGTGTTTTCCCTCCATTTTCTACTTTATGTAATTGCTCTGTCAGTCTATTCTAACATGAATTTCACACTGTTTGAATGATTTCAATTTCTTAATGCACGTGAGTACCGTTAAGCACAAACTCTGCCCTATTACTCTTTTATAATAAATTTAAGCAATTTATGCTAAACTTCAGATGCTACTTGCAAAGAAAATAAATACATATGTATGGAATCTAGAAAAATTGTGTAGATGAACCTAATTCTAGGACAGGAATAGAGAGGCCAACATAGGGAACAAACATGTGGATATGGAGGCGAGAGAGACAATGCGAAGGTTAGAACTGACATATACACTACCATGTGTAAAGCAGATAGCTAGCTGGAGCCTGCTATATAGCTCAGCTTGGTGCTCTGTGATGACCTAGATGTGGGGGACAGGGAGGTGGTTGTTAGGAGGGAGGTGAGAGGGAGATCCAAGAGGGAGGGGATGCATGTATAGGTATAGCTGATTCACTTCATTGTACAGCAGACACTAGCACAACACTGTAAAGAAATTATACTCCAATTTAAAAGAAAAGAAAAGGTGAACCCAATATAGAAAAAATCCACAAAAAATTTCAACTCATATCCAACAATATTTAACCTAATTCAGATTTTCCTTTTAATTCTCCTACTCACATTATATAAACACCTTGGAACTTGTGTTTAGTTATCTTAGGATAAATTCTGTGATTTCATCCATTTTTCACCTTCTCTACTTAAGAGGTAACAGTTAACTTTACAAAATACTTTATATCTACAGAACTATTGACCTAAAACAAATAGATTGCTAGTTATTTCCTCGGGGTTGGGGGGGGAGTAGTTTATTCAGCATCAATAGATGTTTGTTATTAAGAGTCTGAAACTATAGTGAATCAGGTGCAAGTCTCCACGTGGTAATGGAATAGAAATTTGGGAGGGCTTGAGTAAACAAGAGTCCTGATGCTGGGAAAGACTGAAGGCAGGAGAAGAAGGGGATGACAGACGATGAGATGATTGGATGGCATCACTGACTCAATGGACATGAGTCTGAGTAAACTCCGGGAGTTGGTGATGGACAGGGAGGCCTGGCGTGCTGCAGTCCATGGGGTCACAAAGAGTCAGATACGACTGAGCAACCGAACTGAACTGAATGGCTTTTCATTGGCTGAGTTATCAGGAAAGAAGAGGAGTCTTTCTTCTTCCTGTTGGACTCTGCTGTGGGCATGGGGTGTGAGAGCTCCCCCTTCTGGTGCTCCAATTCTCTTTAAAGTTTCTATTTAGTAATTTTTTACATCTCCTACTAGATATTCGGCAGGCTTCCCAGGTGGTGCTAGTGATAAAGAATCCACCTGCCATTTCAAGAGACACAAGAGACATGAGTTCAATCCCTGGCTTGGGAAGATCCCCTGGAGAAGAGAATGGCAACGCACTCCAGTATTCTCATCTGTAAAAACCCATGGACAGAGTGTTCGAGAAGACTCTTGAGAATCCCTTGGACAGTAAGGAGAACAAACCAGTCAATCCTAAAGGAAATCAACACTGAATATTCATTGGAAGGATTGATGCTAAAGCTGACACTCCAATACTTTGGCCACCTGATGAGAAGAGCTGAATCATTGGAAAAGACCCTGAAGCTGGGAAAGATTGAAGGCAAAAGGAGAAGAGGGCAGCTGACTCAATGGATGTGAATCTGAGCAAACTCCAGGAGACAGTGAAGTACAGGGAAGCCTGACATGTTGCAGTCTGTGCGGTCACAAAGAGTCAGACACGATTTAGTAACTGAACAACAAACAGATACATTAGTGGTCTCTGGTTGCCACAACAAAATATCACAGGCTGGACAGCTTAAAATAATAGCAGTTTGTTTTGTCAATTTCTGGAGGCTGGAAGTCCAAGATCAGGCTGGCAAAATGGTTAGTTTCTGGTGAGAATTCTCTTCCTGGTTATAAAATTCCACCTTCCAGCTGGGCCTCACATGATATTTCCACAGTGGGTGTGCATGGAGAGACAGTGAGGAAGCTCTCTGGTATCTTTTCTTACAACGAACTAATTCTATAATATCAGGACCCCAAATAATGATCTCATTTCTCATTGTTTCCTTGGAGGCCCTGCCTCCAAACACAGCCACACTGGAGGTTCTGAACTCCATGTGGGAATGTAGGGGGAAGCACAAACCTTCAGGCCATAATGCCAGATAAGTCTTAATAAAATATGAATTTAAAATCAATTTAAAATATAAATCAGTATTTTATTTTTTATATAGTGTGTAATTCATAGCAAAGTTTTTCTGGAATGCATTGTTTCACAAATCGAAGCATGTGGGTCTATGGTGGATCATGTAATATATATACTCAAGTATTCTCATTGGCATCCACAGTAAAAGACTCACCAGTGGTCTCCTGGCATTTAATTATTCACCTCGCTTGTGTGTTCTGACAATTTACCTAAGCTTATTTTAATCCCTGGCATTTGGACAAACATTCATAACATCAGTATAAACAATTATTTCTGAAATGCCTTCCTTCTAGTAGCATGAATAATCAAAAGGATGCACAATCTAATTCTGTCCTCTTAGGATCAAGCCTGCAACTATTACACTGTGAAATTCTCAGAAATTGTTCTCTTCCACCAAAAAGCTTAAACTGCTCTTTGGCACACAACTCCTTGGATAGTCTGACTATCTTGCAATGTTCCAGTTGATACAGTAATCAGTTAGAAGCTAGATACATGTTTTATTATAAGAGCAAACAGAGTACATCTGCTTTACGGATCAGAGAGAGAGACATATACAAGATTTGACAGCTGTAGACTACTACAGACTGACGCAAAATGAAAATTTTTGTGAGAGAAGTTAGTGTTGTGGCAGTCAGTTTGCATCTAAATATCATAATTTCCAAAAGGGACCACTCTAAAAAAAGTGAGATTTTAATAAGATGCTAACATGTTTGCATTGGTTCAGTGAATAGTTACTCAGTCCTGTCCGACTCTTTGTTACCCTAAGAACTGCAGCACACGAGGCCTCCCTGTCCATCACCAACTCCCGGAGTTCACTCAAACTCACGTCCATCAAGTCAGTGATGCCATCCAGACATCTCATCCTCTGTCGCCCCCTTCTCCTCCTGCCCCCAATCCCTCCCAGCATCAGAGTCTTTTCCAATGAGTCAACTCTTTGCATGAGGTGGCCAAAGTACTGGAGTTTCAGTGTTAGCATTATTCCTTCCAAAGAACACCCAGGATTGATCTCCTTTAGAATGGACTGGTTGGATCTCCTTGCAGCCCAAGGGACTCTCAAGAGTCTTCTCCAACACCACAGTTCAAAAGCATCAATTCTTCAGCGCTCAGCTTTCTTCACAGTCCAACTCTCACATCCATACGTGACCACTGGAAAAACCATAGCCTTGACTAGACGAACCTTTGTTGGCAAAGTAATGTCTCTGCTTTTGAGTATGCTATCTAGGTTGGTCATAACTTTTCTTCCAAGGAGTAAGCGTCTTTTAATTTCATGGCTGCAGTCACCATCTGCAGTGGTTTTTGGAGCCCCCCAAAATAAAGTCTGACACTGTTTCGACTGTTTCCCCATCTATTTGCCATGAAGTGATGGGACCAGGTGCCATGATCTTCGTTTTCTGAATGTTGAGCTATAAGACAACACTTTTCACTCTCCTCTTTCACTTTCATCCAGAGGCTTTTTAGTTCCTCTTCACTTTCTGCCATAAGGGTGGTGTCATCTGCATACCTGAGGTTATTGATATTTCTCCTGGCAATCTTGATTCCAGCTTGTGCTTCTTCCATCCCAGCATTTCTCATGATGAACCCTGCATAGAAGTTAAATAAGCAGGGTGACAATATACAGCCTTGACGTACTCTTTTTCCTATTTGGAACCAGTCTGTTGTTCCATGTCCAGTTCTAACTGTTGCTTCCTGACCTGCATACAGGTTTCTCAAGAGGCAGGTCAGGTGGTCTGGTATTCCCATCTCTTTCAGAATTTTCCACAGTTTGTTGTGATCCACACAGTCAAAGGCTTTGGCATAGTCAATAAAGCAGAAATAGATGTTTTTCTGGAACTCTCTTGCTTATTCGATGATCCAGCGGATGTTGGCAATTTGATCTCTGGTTCCTCTGCCTTTTCTAAAACCAGCTTGAACATCTGGAGGTTGATGGTTCACGTATTGCTGAAGCCTGGCTTGGAGAATTTTGAACATTACTTACTAGCGTGTGAGATGAGTGCAATTGTGCGGTAGTTTGAGCATTCTTTGGCAGCATAGCACACCCCAGATCAAGGTATGAAACTTTGTCTTTACCTTGTGTTAAAGGAATATCAATTAGGTAGAAAAGAAATTAAAATGTCAGGCCTTGATAGTATAGCATTAAATGATAAACTGAACTGCCAAGACAGCAAAGCCATTATGTTAACAGTATTGTACATTACTATGACTTGTGTTTACTTCTGTGCCACACACATTTTATTCTGCCTGCGCCTTCTAGTTTCTGGCCTCTTAACATGATTAAAAGCTGTAATTTTTACTTAAATATATCTCCTAAGTCACTAATTATGTTCTCTAAACTCTTACATTCTTATTCATGTTACCATTGCTTGTATTTTACAATAGGACTATTGTCAAGTCAACAATCTAGCTGTAATGCCCAGGCAAGGCCACGCATTCTCGATGCTAAATTACATTACTAAATATTTTTTCTTGGAACTTGTTTTATTGACCACTTGTAAAAGATTTAATTGTGAAGGTGCTAAATGAGAGTCCAAAGAATGTGGTCCTTTTTCTTAAGCAAATTTGCAGCTGTTTTGCTTTAAAGCATGAAATGATGCCTGTGGTGTGTGTGGTATCAAAGAATACCAAGAAACTACTCAACTCTCTATAGGTGGCACACGTCTTAGTAACAATTCTGTTTGTGAACTGTCCACTCTCAGGGTATTAGCTGAAAGGTTCAAATTTTCTTTAATGACTCATAGTTCCTGTTTTCTTTTGCTGCAATTAGATATCACTCAGTTCTAAAATCTAATCAGTTACCCACAGTTCCCTTTCTGTGAGCTATTGCTTTTTATTCCATAAGTGAACCAGATGTTCCCAGGAAATTAGTTATTCATTGATTATTGCAAGTTAGGAAATGGATTGTTTTCTAGATATTATAGTGCAGGGGATACACTAGTCATAAGCATAAAAATTATATTATTTAAAATGTCTACACTATTTCATGATTCTCCAGATAATTCTTGACCTTTGTATTATAGGGAGACCATGGTTCAGTGGTCCTAAGATTGCTGTATTGTCTGGCAGCACATGCTACATTTTTGAGATTAAATCAATATTATGAAATCACACTCTTAGCAATTGACAGCCCCTGGAGGAGGAAATGGCAATCCACTCCAGTATTCTTGCCTGGAGAATCCCATGGACAGTGGAGCCTAGTGGGCTACAGTCTATGGGGTCACAAAGAGTCGGACATGACTTACCAACTAAGCACAGCACAATAATTGAAAAAAGCTGTCATTTGCTTTCCATCTATACCAATAATAGACTCAATATTGAAAGAGCACTTCCTTAGCTGCCATTAATTATTAGGCTGCCATTAATTATAATTATTAGTGTAATTATATGTGTGCATTCGTCACTCCTATGATGACTTCTATGAAGGGACTTGAGTGTGAGACATGACAGAATTTCAGACATACAAAAAGGCTTTGGGAACAAAATGGAGTCAAGATAGAGAAATGTAGTTTAGGTGAGCTTATTTCTGGACATTTTATCAGATCAAAGTTTATGATCTTGCTACACCATTGTTAAATATTTTGATCAATTCAGTTGGCCAGTTTCATATGGGAAGAAAGTTTGGAGAACTGGAACATGGAGAAATGTGACAAATATTTTAATTAAATGAATTAATTATATTTAAAAATTGTTGTTTTGCTAATTGATACACCTCTACAGTCACCTTAGGCTCTCCTGCTACGGTCAACTTTCTCTCTTACGTCCCAATCCCAGCATTATTTTTCACAAACATTTCTAAATTAATTGATTAATTATGATGCTCATGCAGCTTCAACATCTATTCTTCTTGTAATCTCTCTTATTATGAAGTATTTGAGAATATTATATCCTGGTCTATGTATTGTAAATTATATATGCTAAAGAACAAGGCCTTATGGGCATTGATTTTGAAACATCGAGTAAGTCATGTTTTCTAAAACTTAGGAAGATAATCGAATTAAATTGAAGTGATTATTTTCTTTCTCTCTTCGTTAAACTTTTTTTTTCTGAATACAATTTAAGTCATGAATTTATTGAAAATATAGACATTCTGGAAAATATTTTAAAACTCAGTCATCACTTCAGAGAAAATCATCTCTAAGGTGTTCCTATATTTCTTTTCATCATTTAAAAACAATTATTGAGACTATAATATGTAGAAAATTTTCTCACTGCAGTAACATAAAACTTTATATCATAAATATTTTCCCATGCTAGTATTTTGCTTTCAAAATAAGATGTAACTTATATCTTATAAGTATATTGCTTTCAACATAAGATATAACTACACAATATTCCATGTGTTAGTGTGCTACAGCTTGTTTATTTATGTATTATCATGATATAGTTCTATAATAAGCATCTTAGGATAAAATAATTTTTGTTAATTTCAATTTCTATGTAATATGTTTTTGAACAGAATATTATGTGTTTGTACAGTAAAAACATTCTTGGAAACAGAATGACACTTGCTTCCCCTAGGCTTATAAGTTTAGGAAAAAGTATTTTCTTTGGTATTATTGGCAATGTAATTTATAATTACCTTTCTCAACACTATACTATTAATATTAATAATGTGATTCACTTTCACACCAGTATCATGATATGTCAGAGAAGGCAATGGTAACCCACTCCAGTACTTTTGCCTGGAAAATCCCATGGATGGAGGAGTCTGGTGGGCTGCAGTCCATGGGGTCACTGAGAGTTGGACATAACTGAGCGACTTCACTTTCACTTTTCACTTTCATGCATTGGAGAAGGAAATGGCAACCCACTCCAGTGTTCTTGCCTGGAATCCCAGGGACGGGGGAGCCTGGTGGGCTGCCGTCTATGGGGTCGCACAAAGTCGGACACGACTGAAGTGACGCATCAGCAGCAGCAGCAGCATCCATCATGATACGTGTATATGAATTCTAATTCCACTTCAATTTTACCTGCTTTGGACAGCTTGTTTAAGTTTAAAGGAGAATGATAGTATTCCTTTTCATAAGTATTCAATAAGATATCACTGAATTTGCTCCATATATCTCAGTTTTTAATCAATTATTATTTACACACTACTTTTAACCTACACTTTAAGCATTCCTTTCCCCAGTAAGTCTTTTAAATTTTTACCCAACCACAGGAAATATATGACACAATACTTGGTACCAGGAATCATTTATCTCATTACCTGAAGCTTTCTTGAGCTTTAAGTCAGCACCAGTAGATGCTCCTCTTTCTACTGGAAACATTTCATATATACTGACTACCACTGTAGAAGCAGTCAGTTTTTTACCATGTGCTATACACACACCATCTTGTTTAGGCTTCAACACTGCACAATAAATGTTGATGCTTTAGGAAACTTAATAACTACTAAATATTTTGTTAGATTTCTTTTTTTTTTTGTAATATTCTTATCCAATTTTCAAATCAAGGGTCTATTAATTTACTCAGATGAATTCAAGAATTTACTCCATTTGTAAAATTGTCTCCATACTGTTAATAGAATGAATTGACTTGGTTGATTTTTGAGTGTTAAACCAACTTTAAATTCCTGGAATAAATCCATGTTTTATTAAACTTTTCATATACTGATAGACTTAATTTGCTAATATTTGGGTGTTTCGCTTTATTTCATTTATATATATATTAGCAAGATATAGAGGATGATTTTTTTCATTTTTTAAGGGTCTTATCAGGGATTTGTTTTAGACTTTCTCTGGCCTTATCAACTGTGTTTGAAAATGTACCTTCCTCTTCCTTTTGCTTGTCAGGTTTATGTAGAATTGCTATTACTTCTTCCTTAGATACTTAGACTAATTCTCCAATAAAGCCTTATGAACATGTAATTTTCTTACTGGGAAGATGTTTAAAGGTGAATCAGATTTCTTAAACAAATCTAATAATATTCAGGTTCTTTATTTCTTGTGCCAGTACATTTCATCTAAATATTCAAATATTGTGTAATGTGGTTTTTATCTGTTTAATCATTTTTTGGGAGTGTCAAAATATGGTGAACTTTAATAATAATTCTACTTTTACTTCACAAGTTGCTCTACATAGTGATCTGAATATATTTTCATTATTATTCTTCCTTTTTAGTTTACTTTTTCCAGCTTATTGAGAAATAAAACTATTGAGAAATATTTATAATTAATTATAATTATATGTTTTAATATAATTATATAATATAATATATAATTAATAGTATATTAATTATAATTATATATTTAATTATAATTTATAATTATAACTATTAAATAGTTATAATTGAGAAATATAGCTATTTAGTTATGTAAAAATAACTAAATAAAATTATTGAGAGATAATTGACATACATAATTGTAAAAATTTAAAACATAGAGTATTATGGTTTGATTTACATATATTGTGAAATGATTACCATAGCAGCTTCAGCTGACATTCATCTCATATAGATACAACAAAAAGAAAAGAAATTTTAAAAGAAATAAGGAAAAAATTCTTATGATGATAACTCAAGATTTATTCTCTTAGTTGTTCTTTCAGTTTAGTTCAGTTCAGTAGCTCAGTCCTGTCCGACTCTTTGTGACCCCATGAATCGCAGCACGCCAGGCCTCCCTGTCTATCACCATCTCCCGGAGTTCACTCAAACTCATGTCCATCGAGTCAGTGATGCCATCCAGCCATCTTATCCTCTGTCATCCCCTTTTCCTCCTGCTCCCAATCCCTCCCAGCATCAGAGTCTTTTCCAATGAGTCAACTCTTCGCATGAGGTGGCCAAAGTACTGGAGTTTCAGCTTTAGCATCATTCCTTCCAAAGAACACGTGGGACTGATCTCCTTCAGAATGGACTGGTTGGATCTCCTTGCAGTCCAAGGGACTCTCAAGAGTCTTCTCCAACACCACAGTTCAAAAGCATCAATTCTTCGGCGCTCAGCTTTCTTCACAGTCCAACTCTCACATCCATACATGACCACAGGAAAAACCATAGCCTTGACTAGACGGACCTTTGTTGGCAAAATAATGTCTCTGCTTTTGAATATGCTATCTAGGTTGGTCATAACTTTCCTTCCAAGGAGTAAGCGTCTTTTAATTTCATGGTTGCAGTCACCATCTGCAGTGATATTGGAGCCCCCCAAAATAAAGTCTGACACTGTTTGCACTGTTTCCCCATCTATTTCTTAATTGTCTCTTAATTGTTTTTTCTCTTTATTGCTTTCCATTGTAGCTATACCTATTTACAGTCCTACCTTCAATGCATAGGAATTTCCTTTTTTCTATATATATATATCTCCTGTCTTTTTGATGACAGCCATCTTAACAGTCATGAGATGATACATCATTGTGGTGCAATTTAGATTTCCCTAATGACAAACAATGTTGAGCATCTTTGTTATGTTCCCATTGACCTTTTGCATATTTTCTTTGGAGAAATGTCTATACAGGTCCTTTGCCCATTTTTCAGTTGCATTATTTTGTTGTTGTTTGAGTTGCATGAGATTTCATATATTTTGGACATTAACCTCTTATCAGATAAATGCTAATTTTTCCCCCATCTCATAGATTATTTTCACTTTGTTGATTCTTTTGTTTTGCACAGAAATGTCTTACTTTGTTGTAGTCCTACTGTTTGTTTTTTACTGTGTTGTTATACTTTAAGGTGTCACATCTAAAATATCATTACCAAGACCCATATTAAAGAGGTTTATTCTTATGTTTTCTTATAGAAGTTTCATGATTTAAGGTCTAACATTTAAGTCTTTAATTGATTTGGAGGTAATTTTTGTGAGTGATGTGAGTAATGGGTCTAGTTTCATTCTTTTATATATAAATATTCAATTATCCCAGCACCATTTATAGAAAAGACTAACTTTTACCTGTTGAATATTCTTGACTCCCTTGTAGAATACTAATATTAGTTGACCATATATGCTTTGGATTATTTCTGTGCTTTCAATTCCATTCCATTGGTCAGTTTTATTCTTGCTTTTAAATGCCAGTACCAAACTGCTTTGTATAGTACCAAACTGTTTTTATAGTATAGCTTGAAATCAGGAAGCATGATGCTTCTTGTATTCTTTTTTTTCCTCATGATTTCTTTGACTATTCAGAAATATTTGTTCTATATAAATTACAAAAGTTTCTCACACTGCTGTAAAAAAAAAAAATGCCATTGGAGTCTTGGTAAGGCTTGCATGGAACCTATGGATGTCTTTTTATAGTGCTGACATTTTAACAATATTAATTCTTCCAATCCATGAACATTAGAAGTCTTTCTATTTATTTTTGTCTTTGATTTTTTTCATCAATGAATTGTAGTTTTCAAAAAAACCTTTTGCCTCTTTATTTAAATTTGTTCTGAGAATTTTATTGTTTTTGATGCTTTTATAAATGAGATCAGTTTATTTCTTTTTCAGAAAAAGTGATATTCATGTATAGAAAAGCTACCATGTTTATGTATTAGTTTTGTATCCTACAAATACTGAATTCATTGATTAGATCTAACAATTTTTTTATAGAATCTTTAGGGTTTCTGTATATAAAAATCATGTTATCTTCAAATAGAGACAATTTTTTTCTTTCTTTCCAGTTCTGACATCTATTGTTTATGAGTGGTGAAAGTGGGTATCCTTGTCTTATTGCTAATTGTAGAGGAAAAGCTTTCAAACTTTCACAATTGAGTATGATGTAAACTGTGGGCTTGTCACATATGGACTTTATTATGTTGAGATATGTTCTTTATATGCCTAATTTATTAAGGTTTTTTTTTATCATAAATGTATTTTGGATTTTGTTAATTGTTTTTTCCTGCATCTTTTGAGATGATCATATGACTCTTTTCTTCTCTTCTATTAATGTGACATATCACATTGATTGATTTCTGTAGGTTGAACCATTCTTGCATTTCATGGGTGAATTCCTACTGATTATGATGTAAGATCTTTATTTACATGCTATAAAATTTGGTTTACAAGTATTTTATTGAGATTTTTAAATATATATTCATCAGAGATATTGGGCTATAGATTTATTTTCTAGTAGCTTTTGTTTTGTTTTCATATGAGGATAATGCTGCTATCATAAAATGAGTTTGGGAATACTCTTTTCTTTGATATTTTGCATAGTTTGAGAAGGATTGGTGTTAATTCGTCTTTAAATGTTTGGTAAAATTCACCAGTAAAGCCATCTGCCCCTAGGCTTTTCTTCATTGGGAGACTTATAATTATTGATTCAGTCTCCTTACTAGTGATTGGCCTGTTCAGCTTTTCTATTTCTTCCTGATTCAGTCTTGGTGAGTTGGATGTTTCTAAGAAGTTTTCCATTTCTTCTAGGTTGTCTAGTTTGATGGCATATGGTTGTTCATGTAATCTATACCCCTTTGAATTTCTATAGTATCCTGTGTAGAGTGTTTCTGTGTAATGTCTCTTTTTACATTTATAATTTTGATTTGGGTCTTTTCTCTTTTTTCTTTGATTAGGTAAATGTTTGTGAATTTTATCTTTTCAGAGATATGCCTGAAAGCTAACTTATTAGAAAGCTAACTAATTCTTAGCTTTTGTTTTCCTTCATAAAAAGTTGATAACTTAAAATTATCTGCCATAATAATGAACTGATATAAATTTTTTCTCCAATCAATGTATTTCTTGGTGATATTATTTCAGTAGATCTTTTATAAAATTTTCTGAGAGCCAGTTTCTATATTTGTGAGTTTGGATTTCAGTTCTATTATAATTATATATTTATATGAGTTTATTTATATTTATGTGAATTGTACATTATGAGTATGAATTATGCATATTCATATTTATGTGCATTCATTTCAAGTATTATATTTTATATGCTGTGCTATTATCTCATTTTTATTTTCTTTATATTTTGTTGATTAAAACAAATTTTCCTCAGTTTCAATTTACATATTTTGTTTTCATTATCCTGCTTTTTTTTCTCAGCTTTTATAGGCCCACACACACATTTGTTTATTTTTCCTAATCTGTTTGTAAACATATCATTTATCTCATCTGTATATCTTTATCTATAGATAGATGAAAATATCTATCTGTTTACCTGTCTATCTTTCATCATTTTTCCTCCAAATGAAAACAAGTTTTTTGCATTTTTCACGATTTATTCTTCTTCTGCCTGCCATTCTTATCCCCAAACAAGTCTTATTGGGTATCATCTTTTCATCATTTCTTTGATTAACATTAAAATTTCATAAGTTATTTAATTTTTTCATATTCTCCATGTTTCTTTGCTTTTCACTGCTGTTACTTCTTTAAAAATTCTTTCAAAGAGGATTTTAATGAGATGAAGTTTCTGAGCCTATGTTACTGAGAAAACTTTCTTATTCTGTAAAAATAATAATTCTGATAGACATATACTTTTGTTCAAAGCCTCTTCGTTTTCCTGACATGTACTTCTTTGTAGCTGTAATCTTTATTTCTCAGGAAGTTTTTAGAATTTTCTTTTGGCTTTGGATATTATTAAGTTTAATTTTGTATGTTTCCAAGTATTTTCCCCTCCAACCTCTTATCTTTTTGGTTCAGTATTATTAGAAAAGCAAAATTCAGCTGAGTAAATTATAAAGATCTTATTGGCTTTATTCAGTGATTCATGGGCAGCATTCTATCCAGCAGATAGAAAGGAGAGCTGAGGAGCTGTACAAGATGAAATATTTTAAACACAGAAGGGAGCAAGGCAAGGAAGTTATAATAGCAAAAAGCAGATTTGCTGTGGCAAGGTCACTTTCCTTTAGAGGATGGCAGGGGTCCGTCAGGCAGATTACCCCTCTAGTGATACCTGATTGACTGACTTAAGATTCCATTTCTATGAGAGGTCAAAACTATAATTAACTCTTGGTTTGGTGATGTGAGGCTTAGCTAAAGTGACTCCATTTTGTATTATTTTGTCTTTTTTTTTAAACATATGAACCCCTTTAAACTGATGTCTTAATCCTAATTTTTTTAAATCAGTCATTATTTCTTCAAATATTATTTTTTTTAGTTTTTCTCTCATGAGATCTTATTAAATAAATATTAACATTTCTATTCATATCCTTCATATCTCTTACCTTACATTTTCTCTCATTATTTTTATTTCTTTATCCCTGCCTTCTGGAAGAGTCATTGGACATCATTTTTCAGCTTACTAGTTTGTTCTTTAGTTGAGTCCATCTGGCTACTTATGCTTTATTTTAGTAATTTTAGTATTTCTTTTCATATTTAATGCTTCTTTTTTTTTCTTTAAAATTGTTTTATATTTCTAATACACTTCTAGTATTGCTCCTTCTCTCAATGAGGATATTTATAATGCTTCTGGTGACTTTAGGAAGAGAGTTGAAACACTTCAAGACAGAGAACTTGACATAGCAAAATGTGAGTTGAACTATTTACATTTTCCCCCCTCTATCCATTATAGACAGTCTTTTCCCTCTGGATTTTTTTTTTTTCAATTACACTATCAAGTACTGTTTTTCTTTCTCTAGAAAGAGAAAGTTTTGCCAGAGGCATGCCTGGCATACCTATCACTGTTGTTAATCACTTCCCTCCCCAGGTAGGCTCTAGACTTTCTCAAACTGGAGTATTTATCAGACATGCCTGGTAGTCTTGTTAAAACATAAGTTATTGACACAACCCACAGAGGTTTTGAGTCACAAAGGCCCAAATTATGGGGGCCTGTATGTTTGCATCTTAATGTCTTACCCCAAATTCTCAGGTTTGATTTGGGCTAGTCCTACTATTTTTATTTCTGTTTTGCTTTCTCTTTTTCAATCCTAATGATAGATACATTGGTTCACTAAGTACAATGGTGAGCTGGGGATAGGGAGGAAATATTGTGAGAATTCTTCCCCATCCACAACTCTAGACCACTGGGTAATTTCTGCCGTGTTCATACTCAGCTATTTTTAATCTCCCCAAAGGGCTTTAAACAGTTTTAGTGTTAGTGTCTGTATGTGCGTACTAAGTTGCTTCAGTTGTGTCCAACTCTCTGCCACCCTATGGATTGTAGCCTGCCAGGCTCCTCTGTCCATGGGATTCTCCAGCCAAAAATACTGGAGTATGTTGTCATACTCTCCTCCAGGGGATCTTCTTGCTCTAGGGATAGAATCTGTGTCTCATGTCTCCTGCATTGGTAGGTGGGCTCTTTACCACTGGTGCCACCTTGGGAGCCCAATGATATTGTCCATGACTCATAAAATTCCCTTTTTGTGCCTTCTTCCTTTCTAGTAGACTTCAGGATAGTGAACCAGTAATGTATATTGGCTCATCGTCTTTTCAGAAATCTGAAGGTTAACTGTGTTGTTGTTCAGTTGCTCAGTTGTATCTGACTCTTTGCGACCTCATGGACTGCAGCTTACCTGTCCTTAACTAACTCCCAAGGTTTGCTCAAACTCATGTCCATTGAATCAGTGATGCCATCCAACCATCTCATCCTCTGTTGTCCCCTTCTCCTACCTTCAAACTTTCCCAGCATCAGGGGCTTTTCCAATGAGTCCACTCTTCACATCAGATGGCCAAAGTATTGGCGCTTCAGCTTCAGCATCAGTTCTTCCAATGAATATTCAAGGTTTGTCATAGCTTTTCTGCCAAGGAGTAAGTGTCTTTTAATTTCATGGCTGTAGTCACCATCTGCAGCGATTTGGGAGCCCAAGAAAATTAAGTCTGTCACTGTTTCCATTGTTTCCTCCTCTATTTGCTGTGAAGTGATGGGACCGGATGCCATGATCTTTGTTTTTGGAATGTTGAGCTTTAAACTAACTTTTTCACTCTTTTCTTTCACCTTCATCAAGAGATTCTTTAGTTCACTTTCTGCCACTAGGGTGGTGTCATCTGCATATCTGAAGTTATTGATATTTCTCCTTGCAATCTTGAATCCAGCTTATGTTTCACCCAGCCTGGCATGTTGCATTATATAACTACATTTAAGTTAAATAAGCAGGGTGACAAAATACAGCCTTGTCATTATTTTCCCAATTTTGAACCAGTCCATTGTTCCATATCCAGTTCTAACTGTTGTTTCTTGACCTGCATACAGGTTTCTCAGGAGGCAGTTAAGGTGGTCTGGTATTCCCATCTCTTTAAGAATTTTCTACAGTTTGTTGTGATCCACACTATCACAAGATTTCATGTAGTCAATGAAGCAAACATAGATGTTTTTCTGGAATTCCCTTGCTCTTTCTATGATCCAGCAGCTGTTAGCAATTTGATCTCTGGTTTCTCTCTGCCTTTTCTAAACCCCTTGTATATCTGGAAGTTCTCGATTCATGTGCTGTTGAAGCCCAACTTGAAGGATTTTGAGCATAACCTTGCTAGCATGTGAAATGAGCACAGTTTTGCGGTAGTTTGAATATTCTTTGTCATTGTCTTTCTTTCAGATTGTAATGAAAATTGAGCTTTTCCAATCCTATACCCACTGCTGAATTTTCCAAATTTGCTGCCATATCGAGTGCAGCACTTTAAGACATCACTTTTAGGATTTAAATAGCTCAGCTGGAATTCCATCACCTCCACTAGCTTTGTTCATAGTAACGTTTCCTAAGGCCCACTTGATTTCACACTGCATGATGTCTGACTCTAGGTGAATGATCACACCATTGTAGTTATCTGTGTCATTCAGAAAGTTATTGTAATATTTAAAAAATCCTGAAAAAGTTATTGAACACTATGTTTATATATCCATATACAATTCAATCACTTTGATAACCACTTAAATTTAAAATAACCTTTCTTAGCTGTCTATAGCTAACCTAATGTATCAGAAATTCAACTCTGTCTTGTCTCCATGAAACAATGTAGTTCAGTGATATTATTTCTTTCAAAGACCTTAGAAGCCTTTTGTCATTAAGGTCAAATTGCCATGATAACTGTTTTATGTGAGCAGAGAAGTGATGTTTTGAATACAGTTATTTGAATAATTTTTAGATTCTAACATCTGTGCTATTTAGAAAACCTCTGAGTTTTCTATTTATGCAATGTACATAAAGCATCCCATTTATTTATTTAGTTTCTGAAGAGGCAATACTAACAAAAGAAAGGTATATTTTTCCAGATCCTGAAAAAAATTGCCAAATCACAACCCTATTTTGTGATAGGGTTTCAAAAAAAAACGGAATCTTTTCAAAGACTGGAAAACAAATGACATGGAAAAACAATATATGACAATGAGACAGATGTGAGCTTATATCTGGTAATGAAAGTCCATAGACTGCTTATTTGGTGGGTTGGACTAACATTTACATTTACATCAATTCTATGGATTATAAGGAGAGCATCTCTTGTTGGGATGACAATGACAAGATACAATGCTAGAATGAAATCTAATTGTTATTAGCTATTGCACTGGAATGTCAATGAGGGGCTGCTTTGTTTGAAAGCTGGCATTGGCAAAGTTATCAAATTGGTTGGTTCATTAGGGAATACAGTGCATTAGTGAGCTATTCAGCCTTACTGAGCATATATATTAAAAAGCATGCCTTTGTAATTTTCCAACACCATAAATCAAGGTAAGATTTAGTATTCAACACTTACAGGAAGGGGCAATTGTTTATTTTGCAAGATTTAGTTCAAGTAAGCTAACCCTCCAAACATATTTGGGCTAACTTTTTATTTTCATAATTTACTTTATACTATTGTCATGTTTACTATGTTTGGTTCTTGCACAGAAAGTGTATAAGGAATGTGAACATGGTAACTGAGTGATGAAAAGGCAACCCTTGCAGATGTGAGTTTCCTGTGTGCTTAATAAATAAACTATACTTTGTTGACTTTTAATTATATATGCTTAAAAAGTGATTGTAATCAGCCAAACTTGGCATTTATTTCCCAGGGTGTTTATATGAGTAATTACTCTAGACTACTAGAAGTAAATCTAAATATTGTAAAATGCCCCAAAGCTGGAGTGAAGACGAAGCTTTTTAATAATGAAAGAACAGAATTTTTTAAATAATAAAATAAAAATTTTATTTTGTTATACTATTCCAGCTCAAAGATCTTCTTCTTTGATCAACTCTTCTTTGATCTTTCCTATCTGATTTGATATCACTCATTTGATTTTTTTTCTTTCCTTTACATTTGTTGAAGCTCTTAACTCATTTGGCTTACATCTAGACTTTTTCATATACTTGTCTCCTTTTCAGTTTTCCAGTTAAGAGTAGGAAGTATGGCATTCTCTCTTTCTTAAAAGAATATTATCTTCTCTTTCCCCTCATTACACTTACAGACATTTAAAAATCTCAAAATACTTTGTAAGTAAATTAACACTTGCCAGAACGTAGTCGCTAAGTCTTTTGACTTTTTGCCACCCAATGGACTGGAGCCCAGCACGCTCCTCTGTCCATCGGGATTCTCCAGGCAAGAATACTGGAGTGGGTTGCCATGCCCTCCTACAGGAGATCTTCCCAACCGAGAGATCAAACAGAGAGATTGAACCAATGTCTCCTGTGTTACTGGTGGATTCTTAGCAACAATTTAAAACTGTATTCCTTAAATATTAACTTACATAAGTCATTTACTATGATTAGACATATAAACTTATTAGTTAGCCAAACTAATATACTATATATAAATATACATATATAAGACTAATATATATACTATATATTATATATAATACTAATATATATACTAATATAATATATGCAATAAACTGTGGGAAATTCTGAAGGAGATGGGAATACCAGACCACCTGACCTGCCTCTTGAGAAACTTGTATGCAGGTCAGGAAGCAACAGTTAGAACTGGACATGGAATAACAGACTGGTTCCAAATAGGAAAAGGAGTACATCAAGGCTGTATATTGTCACCCTGCTTATTTAACTTATATGCAGAGTACATCATGAGAAACACTGGGCTGGAGGAAGCACAAGCTGGAATCAAGATTGCCAGGAGAAATATCAATAACCTCATATATGCAGATTATACCACCCTTATGGCAGAAAGTAAAGAAGAACTAAAGAGCCTCTTGATTAAAGTGAAAGTGGAGAGTGAAAAAGTTGGCTTAAAGCTCAACATTCAGAAGACGAAGATCATGGCTTCCAGTCCCATCGCTTCATGGCAAATAGATGGGGAAACAGTGGAAACAGTGGCTGACTTTATTTTGGGGGCTCCAAAATCACTGCAGATGGTGATTGCAGCCATGAAATTAAAAGATGCTTATTCCTTGGAAGTAAAGTTCTGACCAACCTAGACAGCATATTAAAAAGCAGAGACATTACTTTGTTAACAAAGGTCCATCTAGTGAAGGCTTTGGTTTTTCCAGTGGTCATGTATGGATGTGAGAGTTGGACTATAAAGAAAGCTGAGCACAGAATTGATGCTTTTGAACTGTGGTGTTGGAGAAGACTCTTCAGAGCCCCTTGGACTGCCGGGAGATCCAACCAGTCCATCCTAAAGGAGATCAGTCCTGGGTGTTCATTGGAAGGACTGATGTTGAAGCTGAAACTCCAATAGTTTGGCCATCTGATTCGAAGAGCTGACTTATTTGAAAAGACCCAGATGCTGGGAAAGATTTAGGGCAGGAGAAGGGGATGACAGAGGATGAGATGTTTGGATGGCATCACTGACTTAATGGACATGGGTTTGGTTAGACTCCGGCAGTTGATGATGGACAGGGAGGCCTGGCATGCTGTGATTTATGGGATCTCAAAGAGTCGGACGGGAGAAGGCAATGGCACCCCACTCCAGTACTGTTGCCCGGAAAATCCCATGGATGGAGGAGCCTGGTAGGCTGCAGTCCATGGGGTCGCACAGAGTCGGACATGACTGAAGCGACTTGGCAGCAAAGAGTCGGACACGACTGAGCAACTGAACTGAACTTAACTGAACTGTGGTATTGGAGAAGACTCTTGAGAGTCTCTTGGACTGCAAGGAGATCCAACCAGTCCATCCTAAAGGAAATGAATCCTGAACATTCACTGGAAGGACGGATGCTGAAGCTGAAGCTCCAATACTTTGGCCACCTGATGCAAAGAACTGACTCATTTGAAAAGACCCTGATGCTGGGAAAGATTGAAGGTGAGAGGGGAAGGGGATGACAGAGAATGAGATGGTTGGATGGTATTACTGACGTGATGGACATGAATTTAAGTAGACTCTGGGAGTTGGTAATAGATAGGGAAGCCTGGCATGCTACAGTCCGTGGGGTCACAAGGAGTTGGACACAATAAGTGACTGAACTGAACTGACCACAGTTTATTTTTCCACTTACCAATTGATGGATATTTGAGGTTGTTTCCAATTTTTGTTATAAATAATGCTACTATAAAATTTATGTGTAAGTTTTATTTTTATATATGATTTCATTTCTCTTGGTTATATACCTAAGAATTGCTGAGTCTTATGGGAACTTTGCATTTAGCATTTGAGGAATTGTTAACTGTTTTACAGACTGGCTGCTACATTATAGATATCCCCACTGACTATACATAAGGATTTCATTTTCTCCACATCTCATATCAACACATACTCTTCTATTTCTTTTTATTAGTAGTAGTAGTATAACAATGGAGAAGGCAATGGCACCCCACTCCAGTACTCTTGCCTGGAAAATCCCATGGACGGAGGAGCCTGGTAGGCTGCAGTCCATGGGGTTGCGAACAGTCGGACACGACTGAGCGACTTCATTTTCACTTTTCACTTTCATGCATTGGAGAAGGAAATGGCAACCCACTCCAGTTTTCTTGCCTGGAGAATCCCAGGGACGGGGGAGCCTGGTGGGTTGCCATCTATGGGGTCACACAGAGTCGGACATGACTGAAGTGACTTAGCAGCAGTAGCAGCAGTATAACAATTCTAAGGATTATATGGTGGTGTGCCCTCATGGCTTTGATGTGAATTTCCCTGATTACTGTGTTAGTTGCTCACATGTCTGACTCTTTGCAACCCCATCTTTGTAGCCCTCCAGGCTCCCCTGTCCATGAAATTCTCCAGGCAAGAATGATGCAGTGTGTAGCCATTCCCTTCTCTAAGGGAATGGCTTACTGACCCAGGGATCAAACCTGGGTCTCCTGCATTACAGGTGGATTCTTTACCATTTGAGCCATCAAGGAAGGCCCCCTAATAATGATATCAAATAATTGTCTTGTGCTATTGGCCATTTTTTCATCTTCCTTAAAGAAAGGACTATTCAGATCTTTTGCTCATTTTAAAATCAGATGATTTATCTTTTTGTTGTCGAGTTGCAAGACCATCAGTGAGGTTTCTGCAGCCAATTTAAACCATGGTTATCATTTTGTATAACATGCATACCCCATTTCTAATTAGTAATAATAATAATAAGCAGGCCTCTCCTGCTAAGAAATGTTCATCATCAATTGCTAATACTACTATTTGAAGATGTACAAAACTCCACCTCCTATCAAACTGCCAGCTGATATTTTAGTGCCTTCCAAAAGGCAAGGTAATTATTGCTAATGAATTTTTATTCTGAAATAGAAGGAAATTGAAAACAAAGATGTGTTACTATGGCTCTCATTAACAAGGCCTATTTCCAAAGAAATGTTTGCAATGGATGATAGAGGGGTGTGCACTTAGTATACCTCCAGTGTCTCTGGCTATGCAGAGTGCATTTTGTCCACATACTCTTTTGTTAGATGGGATATGACAAGTTATCTGTGGGTGTAACTGATGGAAAACTTAGATATTAGAATTTTCTTTACAAAGTTAATATTTTTTACAGTTGTTAATGTTACTCATTTAAGAAAATGTAAACAGTTTTATCATGGATTTATTCCAAATAAATAGCAGAACTATGAGAAACCTAAAATATTATTTTGCATTTTTATTGTAGCTTATACAGGTAGAATCACATTATCTAGCATCAAGACCATTTAAATGAAAAACCAGTTGCAGTTAAAATAACACTCTGAACAGTGGTGCTGGGTTATATCCCTAGAGTTTCTGCACCAGTGAAATCCCATCTTACAAAAATACTGTGTGATATCGACTCACTGGACATTCATTGTAATGGAATGTTGGTTACATAACCAATGTGAATTGTAATCTTCTGTCACATGGATGCATGTTGAAGTCCTGGTGACTTTGAGAAAGATTCTATATATGATAGCTGATCAAAGTACTGGCCATACAACTCAGATAAGTTCACTGGGTAGCAATGGTTGATATCCTATCAAAAATGACAAGAATAAATTCTATTTAAAGTTTTGTCTAGATTTAAGCAGACAGTATAAAAATGCCAGAAAATATGTGAGATCTGCCAAGCAATGACCTTCTATGTACTCTTATATGGAGAAGGGCATGGCACCCCACTCCAGTACTCTTGCCTGGAAAATCCCATGGATGGAGGAGCCTGGTAGGCTGCAGTCCATGGAGTTTGCGAACAGTCGGACACGACTAATCGACTTCACTTTCACTTTTCACATTCATGCATTGGAGAAGGAAATGGCAACCTACTCTAGTGTTCTTGCCTGGAGAATCCCAGGGATGGGGGAGACTGGTGGGCTGCCATCTATGGGGTCACACAAAGTCGGACACAACTGAAGTAACTTAGCAGTAGCAGTAGCAGCAGTACTCTTGTAATACCTTATCAAATGTAATCAGAATACTTATCACATTCTATTTGTATCTTTGTATTTTGTAGTATGTTTGTGTTTTGCTAAAACCTAAGAAATTATCAAGGGTATGGGATATGTGGTTTATTTTCATTTTTCCAGGACCTACTGTCTGACATATAAAAGATAATTCTAGTTCATGAATTGACTACTAAGCCTCCTATTTTTAGAGGGGCTGCTGCTGCTGCTAATGCTATTCCTACTACTTTAATAATAACATATAATAATAATAAGGGGTTTCCAGGTGGCATAGTGGTAAAGAATGCATCTGACAATGCAGGAGACACAAGAGAAACAGGTTCAACCCCTGGGTCAGGAAGATCCTCAGCAATAGGAAATGGGAACCTGCTCCAGTATTCTTGCCTGGAAAATTCCATGGAGAGAAGAGATTGGTAGTCTACAATCCATGGGGTCATAAAGAGTCAGACACAACTGAGTGACTGAGCACACACATAATAATACTACTATCAATAACACTTTAATATTACTTTATTATTAAAGTAGTAATATTTAGTATTTAATAATTTTGAGTGCTAATTTTATGTTATGATCTTTGTACTTTATCTCATTTCATACTCACATGTATGTATATATAATATCAGTACTCTTGTTATCATAATTAATAAAAAAAAGAGGAAGCCAGAGAAAATAATGCTAGAAAGAGGTAAAATATTCTCAAGGTAGATTTTTTTGTTTATTTTCATGTTTATTTATTGGTCTGTTCATGTGCTTTACATATACAGTTTATAATTTCTTCAGGAAATGTGGAGGTAAGGATTTAGGACCTAGTATATGTTCAAGAATAAGTTATAGTTAGTGAGACCTGACTACATGGGAAATTACTCTATACCTCATGTGTCACTATAAAAAGAAGGGGAATGCTAATTTTCACTCAAGTGTCTATAAAGAAAGATCATGACTTCTTTTATTTGCCTTTCTTCTCCAAAACCACATTACAAAGCTTGTCCAGAATGAATACTCACTAAATATTATTGATAGGCAGTTTACCTGCCACACATTGTCTTGTTAAGCGAATCATAATGAAAATGCTTTGGGTTATGATGTCTGCCCTTTGAGAGAGAATTTAAAGTAACCACAGCCAATCTCAGCCTGCTGGAGATATGAATCTCTTGGCACCTGTTAGCATAATCTACTTAAGGAAGAGACATAAACATGGAGTGAAAGACCTATAGCATGATTTCCTGGGCAATATTGTTGAGCGCCAATTTAGATCAGTTGGGTTTCTCAAAATTATTATTTCAAAGCCTCAGCTGAATCCTTCTGACGCTGAATGTATTTTATAGAGACAATGTATTTCCATAACTTGCAAAATCTTTAATGTAAGATTTATATATCTTCAGCAAGATGGATGAGAATAATTACTTTGAGTCTTGTTAAGTTCCTTTGAGCAATCCTGTTACAAATTTGTATAGTAGAAAGAATTAAAATGTCACAAGATATATTTCTGTGTAACAACCCTAGCATTTAAAAACATTCTTAAGCATGGTATTTTTTTAAACAAAATCTATGGATTATCTTTGCATATATCTACACTTGAGGATAGTATGCTGCTGCTGCTGCTAAGTCACTTCAGTCATGTCCGACCCTGTGCGACCCCATAGACAGTAGCCCACCAGGCTCCCCTGTCCCTGGGATTCTCCAGGCAAGAACACTGGAGTGGGTTGCCATTTCCTTCTCCAATGAAGGAAAGTGAAAAGTGAGAGTGAAGTCGCTCAGTCCTGTTCGACTCCTAGCGACCCCATGGACTGCAGCCCACCAGGCTCCTCCATCCATGGGATTTTCCAGGCAAAAGTACTGGAGTGGGGTGCCATCGCCTTCTCTGGAGGATAGTATAGTTTTCGTGAAATTGTTACTTGACATCTGGTAATATGGAGATCCATATTTTAGGTTCATTTTAAGTGTGATTATTTTATATAGAGGCCAACCTTTTACCACAGCCTTGAGGACACTGTCATTTTAAACAAAGGTGAAATCATGCCATCAGTCTCCAGACAAACTTGACAGGAAATGATGCAATTTTCAGTATCTGGCAAAAGGAATGCAATTCAAATAGCATGTTCTATTAACTGTTAGTGAGCTCACTTTTTCACTTGTAAAAGAGAAAGTTTTATATCAAAGAAGGGCTATTTTTAAGTGAGATCCTTCTCTAATAAAAATGCTTGGATTTACATGCCACGAAAGAGGTACAGGTTCCATAATACAGCATGACTGTATTTACATTAGGGAAAGCAATTAGAGACAGATGTCTTTTAGGTGCTTCACTGAATATATGGATGCTGGTTGAGCTATTATCTTTGGAAATATATAATTTGTTATTCCTGATGTCAGTCTCACTTCACTTTAACTTCAAAGTTCATTCACTGGGTCCTTGCACAGTTATTATCTTAACCACTAGTGCCACCTGGGAAGTCCTGTTAAGCACCAATCATGTCTCAAACACTGATTGAGGTTCTGAGGGTGAAACAGCAACAACAACAAAAACAAAGATCCCTGCCCTCCTATTTTCTAGCAAGGGACTCAAGACAAACAGGTGAATCATGATCCAACATTTGACCTTGCCTTCAAGTGATGTAAACAGACACTGATGAAGCACTTCGAACAGAGGAGTGATTCACTGTGACTTGATTCTAAAAGGGATTCTCCAGCTGCTTTGTGGAATGCAGATGGAAGGAGAAACAAGGAGGCTACTGCAGTAATTCAGGTGAAGATAAAATGGTGCCTTCGACTGGGATGATAAAAGTGCAAGTGGTGAGAAGCAAATCAGGTTACTCATGTACTTTGAAAGTAGAGATAATAAATCTCAGTGTGGATCAAGACCAATTATGCAAAGAATCAATGGAGAAATATGCTTGCATCATTTTTAACTTGCTTGATAGAAAACATTAAATTTTTTCAGTATGGATTATTTTATCTAATAAGACAAATATCAAGCTATGCATTCTACATGATGAGCGTCAGGTAGCCTGGAGATATGTATGTTTTCATTTGCTTTCTTCAGCTTACATCTAACTGTTTCAGGTTGGCAGAACAAGCACAACTTTGCATGTGGCTTCACAGATTACAGCCATTTTTGCTCATTAGCAGGATAATGTTTTGAGTCCTGAATAGAGAACATATATATTTTTAAAACATAAGCATATTTTGGGAAAGCACATTTGTCTTTTCAAATAAAGAAAAAATGGCCAAGATTATTGTGCTGGTTAAGACTAGGTTTGTTTCAGGTTAGATTTCTTTGTGGTCTAAAGATTCTGTTGTAAGTATATGCAATGCGTTACTGTACAAGATTGTTCAAGAATACTCAGGTAACTCACAGGTATTCATGGTGCATACACAAAAAGAAAGACAAACTCAACATATTTCTGCCACTGCAGAGGTGAAACGGTGTTTCATTACATAGTTCCCCTAAGGATAAGGGCCCAGGAGCATGCAAGGTTAGATGTTGAGCAGAAGAGGGAAAGGCTCCTCAAGATTTACTTTGACTCTTGACATTGGAGTTGTAAGAAAGTGAGTGACAACTATTTACACGATTTGTCCAAAGAGAAAGGATTTGTTTTGCCCATGATGGTGTAAAAGTAACAAAGTAGTAGCATCTCATATATTAACAAAACATTTATGTCAAATGTCATTTTCATAAATTCATCCATCCATTCATTCTTCTTCTGAAAGAAAGAACTAAAGAAAATAATTCTGGTTCAAAGCAGTAGTCTCATTAAAGAATAATTCAACTTTAGAACATGAATAAAATTTCATATGACATTTATTATTTCAGTAGAATCAGGTTTATAATACAAAATAATTTTATTATGATGTTTTGTATTTTATAAAATATTTTATATTTATAATATAAACAGTTTATAAACTCTTTATAATGCAGTTGGACCACTCAGTGTTTAATCAGAGAAGCAGAACCATGAAGAGTTTTGATCTTTATCTAATATATACACAATATATCCATACATATATATTATATATATGGATATATAAAGGGTGTATATGAAATATATATGGAGTCTATATTTGGAATCTCCATATAATGTGTATATACACACACCTGCAGAAACTGGAGTCCTTTATGAAAACCTAAGCTCAAACCTTTTCTGGGAGTCCAGAAAATTAAAGAAAGATTCAGGAGAAAGTGGGAAAGTCGTGACACAATCTGGGACCTCTGAATCTTAGCTGCAGTGTTTGTATCTGGCAAGCAAGAGAATGCTAGGAAACTATAAGGGACTAAAAATAAGCGCACGTGTGGGCAATTGGGGCAAATTATTAACAACAAATATGCAAAAAGACCAAAAACCCAACTACCACTTCTGAGGAGCTGGGAGCAAAAGAGGAATACTGGGCATGATCCTTGCAAACAGCACCACTAAGCGGGTGGGCAGACCACCTAACCCACCCCTCTGGTCTGTGTCTGGGCCAGCCCCTTTGTTTTTTGCTGTTCAGTAGCTAAGTCCTGTCTGACTCTTTGCAAACCCAAGGGCTATAGCCTGCCAGGCTCCTCTGTCCATGCGATTTCCCAGGTAAGAATACTGGAGTGATTTGCTATTTCCTTCTCCAGGGGATCTTCCCGACCCAGGGATTGAACCCGTCTCTTCTTTTCCACTGTGCCACCTGGGAAGCCCAGACCAGCCCCAGCCCTAACCCATATAAGGAACCAGCTTGCCACTCCCCCTCAGAGAGTGAGCAAAGGAACCTGTTGTTTTCACTCCCTCCTGCTGCAGCACCAATCCCAATAAAGCCTCGTCTGAATTTCTAGTCTGGTCTCCTATCAATTTATGCTGATTAAAAAGTCCAAGAACCAGGTCGCTAGCAGTTTCAGATCCAGTTGCTCCCTCCCACCAATGAGGTGAGCCACTGAGGTCAGCGACATCATGCATGACCTGCAGTGTGGCTACTCCTTCACTCCTGCTCCCCAGTCTCCCAGCAACATTTCTCAGGTGACCCCTTCTAACTGAAAATATACAAGAAAGAATTCTGGAAAACATAGTTCAGCCTAGCCACACATATATGGTGTTTGGGCTTGTAGGACAAAGAACAGAAAAATTAGGCTCCATCACAGCCCTGCCACTAAATGTAGAATTTGCCTAGAGTCATATAAACACTCTGTGCTTATTGCCATAATCTGTAAAATCTGGTTAATAATGCATAGTTGTGAAGACTAAAGTAGATGCTGTATGTTAAGCACATTAAAACAGTGTCTGATTCTGACAAGTAGAAACACTGATTTTATTTATTCATTCCCTATTAAAAAGCAACTGACATAATTTATTGCTTGGTTAACTTTTTAATAGTAGAATAATATTCTTTTCCAAACAGTGTATAAGCTGGAGTTAAAATATTCCTGTGACTTCTAAAATATCTCAGTTAAAAATGAGTTTTTTCTTAGTTAAAACATCAAATGAGAATTTTTCAAAGTATTAATAATATCCAAATAATTTTAGTAAATAGTTTTAAAAATAACAGCCTAGAAGCCTTTGAAACAATCCAGATTTATCATCTCTTTTGAAGAAAAAAGAAGATAATTTGTTGTGAGAAAAATGTCTAAGGAAAAAATTCAAAACCCCCAGATCCAATCATTAGACTGAATATACAAGAAGAGGGGAAAAAAAAAAAAAGCGTTTATGACACACATGCAAGCAGAGATGTAAAGTTTATATGGGGCACTAAAACACCACATTATAGATATAGATTCCCTTGTCTCCATAACCAGGCTGACGCTCTGGGCCAATGTAAATACTCTGTTATTAAAGATCCTGATGCAACAAAAACCCTCCATTTCTCACCGTGGCTGCCTCAGCAGGAGTTGCTGCTGCTGCTAAGTCACTTCAGTCGTGTCCAACTCTGTGCGACCCCATAGACGGCAGCCCACCAGGCTCCCCCATCCCTGGGATTCTCCAGGCAAGAACACTGGAGTGGGTTGCCATTTCCTTCTCCAATGAAGGAAAGTGAAAAGTGAAAGTGAAGTCGCTCAGTCGTGTCCGACCCTCAGCGATCCCATGGACTGCAGCCTACCAGGCTCCTCCGTCCATGGGATTTTCCAGGCAAGAGTACTGGAGTGGGGTGCCATTGCCTTCTCCGCAGCAGGAGTTGAGCTGAGCTTAAATGTCTATAGGACTGACCTAAGGCTTTCAAAAAAGCAGTGAGGAGGTGACTTCACTCAGGCAGTCTGCTCACGAGGGTTTCCTGAAGTTCAAACCTCATGGACTCTGAAGAGCCCTACAGATGTGTAAGTTGTAAAATAGAGACTCAGCATAGCTAAATCAGGGCAGAAGTTTTCAGAGGTAAAATCTGCAGATAGCTCTTTGTCTTAGTCTGTTTGGGCTGCTATAACAAAATATTGCAGACTGGGTAGCTAACATATAGCAAGAGATCTATTTCTCTTAATTCTGGAGGCTGAGAAGTCCAAGATCAAGGTGCTGAAAGATTCTGTGCCTGGTGAAGACCTGCTTCCTGATTCATAGATGGCTTTTTGCTGAGTTCCATGCTCCATGGAACAGAGAAGATAGAGTGTGAGAGAGAGAATGGGCCAGAACAGTATGACTGCCAGACTGCACTGGGGACCCAGTGGAAGTCAGTACTGGTAAAGTTAAAGTACCCTCATTATAAGCATCACTGCTTTGTGCTTTTCTGAAATGCAGAAAACATATGGTCAGGGGACTGGGTTTAACCAAGAGGTTTTTTTAATATCAAAATAAGTACAATGATATATTCAATAATTTGTAATAACCTATAATGGAAAATAACCTAATGCATACATATATGTTGGAGAAGGAAATGGCAACCCAGTCCGGTATTCTTGCCTGGAGAATCCCCATGGACAGAGGAGCCTGGTGGGCTACAGTCCATGGGGTCACAAAGAGTCAGACACAACTGAGTGACTAAGCACATAAATATATGTATACATACATATATAATATATATGTAACTGAATCACTTTGATTTGCATCTGAAGCTAAAACAATATTGCAAATCAGCTATAAAAATTCAAAGTACCTAATTTACATGTAATTATGCATGCATGTAGTCCTTGGTATTAATTAGGAAATACACTTTCAACATTATAGCTCATATATTTGATTTAGCATTAATTTTCATTCAATATATTTATGCTGTAATATAGTCTGAGGATTAATAAAGTAACATTTGCAAAGTAAAAGATAAAGTACAATGAAATGTGGGGTTGGGGGCAAGGCAGTGAGAGTGTATGCAAAGGTGTGGTTATGACTACATGATAATCATTTAAGCAAGATTTTAAAAAATGAGAATCGAAAGGAGTGAGGGGTGAAATAAAGAATAATGAAAAGCTGAAAATGTTGTACACTCCTGTGAGATAGGATGCTTGTTTTCAAAGCTCCTAACTGGACCTATGACCCACTAGTCTTAGTTATTCTATCTGCTAAAACATCTTCAGCTTTTTATTGCCACTGTGTTATTCCAAGTTATCATTATTATTCCTGGGCATTTTCCTTGCCTCTAATCTAGTAGTAATCAAGGGATTTCCTGAAGTTCAAATCCTGAGGATCCCACAGAGCCCTAGACCAGCAGGGCTCATAGACCAAGAGCATACGTATCACTTGGAAGCTTAATAGACATGCAAATTCTTGGACCTTCTCTTAGGCACACTGACTAAGCATCTTTAGGAGTGGGGCTCCCATGATTCTTTATACACATAACATGACTGTATATTGTCACCCTGCTCATTTAACTTATATGCAGAGTATATCATGAGAAATGCCAGGCTGGATGAAGCCCAAGCTGGAATTAAGATTGTCAGGAGAAATACAATAACCTCAGATATGCAGATGACACTACCCTTATGGCAGAAAGCGAAGAAAAACTAAAGAGCTTCTTGAGGAAGTGAAAGAGAAGAGTGAAAATGTTGGTTTAAAACTCAACACTCATAAAACTAAGATCATGGCATCTGGTCCCATTACTTCATGGCAAATAGATGGGGAAACAATGGAACCAGTGACAGACTTTATTTTGGGGGGCTCCAAAATCACTGCAGATGGAGACTGCAGCCATGCAATTAAAGACACTTGCTCCTTGGAAGAAAAGCTATGACCAATCTAGATAGCCTATTAAAAAGCAGAGACATTACTTTGCCAACAAAGGTCCATCTAGTCAAAGCTATGGCTTTTCCAGTAGTCATGTATGGATGTGAGAGTTGGACTATAAAGAAAGTTGAGTGCTGAAGAATTGATGCTTTTGAACTGTCGTATTGAGCAAGACTCTTGAGAGTCCTTTGGACTGCAAGGAGACGAAGCCAGTAAATCGTAAAGAAAATCAACCCTGAATATTCATTGGAAGGACAGATGCTGAAACTCCAATATTTTGGCCACTTGATGTGAAGAGCTGACTCATTTGAAAAGACCCTGATGCTGGGAAGGATTGAAGGTGGGAGGAGAAGGGGATGACAGAGGATGAGATGGTTGGGTGGCATCACCTACTTGATGGACATGAGTTTGAGTAAACTCCAGGAATTGGTGATGGACAGGGAAGCCTGGAGTGCTGCAGTCCATGGGGTCACAAAGAGTTGAACATGACTGAGGGACTGAACTGACTGTCCTTTTAGAAAATCTGAGAGAGAGATTTTGCAATGCTGCTTCCTTTCTACACCTTGATCCAAAATTCTTTGGTCCCTAAAGCTGTACTGATCTAACAAAAAGTGAAGTAATGAGAGAGAGAGAACAAGATGGTGGAGGAGTAGGTGGACATGGATTACATCTTTCTCGATGGATACATCAGCAATACTCGCTCAGACACAGAAGTGCATGCAGGATACCAGTTGAAAGCAGAAAGGAGTACCTGACCAGTGAAAAAGAATATATAGAACCATGCAAAACTCAGTATGATGAAGGAACTAGGGGGAAAGGCAGGATTGTTTGTAGGACTGAACCTGCCCTTGGCAGGTGGGAGAACTGAAGCAGGGTCCCCACACTGGGGCAATTATCTGAGTCAGAGGAGAAACATTTAAGGCTGAGAGTGAAACAGCTGATCTGTGGCAGCCTAAATGGAATGACAATCAGACAGTTCTTGCCACAGCCATACATACCTCAGACAGGAACGCTGGTCCCCTATAAGGCGTAGTGACTGGGAGCTGAAGTTTAGGGATTGTGGAGCCATCCCAGAGAGACAGATTGAGAGGATGTGAGAGAGAAGATTGTGGTGGGAAATGCCCGTAGAGGAAACCCAGGCAGCCATGGAACCAAGGCGATACTGCTGAGTCACACATAGGGGGTGGAGCCATCACCATAGCTTCTTTCTCCCCACACAGCCAGTATTGGCAGCTGAACATTAGAGAGGCTGGCCCATCAAATGCCTGACATACTAAACTACAGAGTAGGATCCCACCCGGGGTGCCCCTTTAAGTGCCTGATATGCGGATCTACAGAGTAGGACTCCAGCCAGGGGGGGCCCTCTATGTGCCTGACACACCAAACCACAGATAAGGACCCAAGTCAAGGGAGCCCTTTAAGTCCCTGAATGGGTGGAGCTACAGAGAAAGACTGGTCAAAGAGGTCTTCTGATTGCCATCTACAACAGCCTTGAAAGAAGACTCTGATAGGGCCATAACTCCTGCAGTGGAGGCAGTCCGTGTCCCTGCACACTTGGTACCACCAGGGTCCCAGCAAGCCAAGCAGCTGTGCCACCTTCATGCTCAACTCACACTGGGGCAGAGCTGTCACAGGCAAAAAAACTCTTGGGTCTGTCCATGTGGTCGTGTCCAACTCTTTGCGACCGTGTGGACTGTGGCCTGGCAGGCTACTCTGTCAGGGAGCCGGGCTCTCCAGGCAAGAATACTGGAACATATTGGCCAGTACTGGTTTCCATATCCTTCTAGAGCACTATATTTCCTGCTGCTCTAGCCACCAACTCCCTTGAGTAACTAGTGCTGCCAGAACCACTGTGACCCAAGCAACTGCACCACCTCCACACCTGGCCCTCACAGGGGCAAACCCAAGTCCTCCAGGGCAGCCTCATGAGCAAACCCCAGTGGACAACCCACATGTAGAGGTGGAAATAAAACCACAGTTGAAACCCAGGGGCAGTGTAGCTAAGGAAGAAGACTCAAAATCTTTCCACCAGCTGTACAAGCTGCAGATTAAATCCACATCATCAACTAGGAAGACTCTGTTTTTATGGAATATATAAAAGGTCATTGAGTGCTCCCACAAAAGAAATGCATGAGTTCTGATAGCCGTGGACACTGGAGGCAAGAACACACAGGAGTAGGACTAGATAAGAATCTGAGCTACCCCCACAGCTGATCCAAAGATTAGCACAGTGTTGGAGGGCATCCTAAGGAGGTAAGGTGGACTGTGACTCCCCGCGAGGGAAATGACTCTAACAGCAGTGACTCAAGAAAAACATTTATTATTCTTATGTTTTGACTTGTTCTGTAGATTCTTTTGGATTTTTTTCTTTTTTTTTTTCCTCTCTGTTGTAGTTGTTGATTTTATTGGCACTATGAAATCCAATTAAGCTTTTAACCCTCCCCCCCCCGTCACATTTTTTTATTGTTGTTATAAACTTCTGCCTCTATGTTGGACTTTTGCAGTTCTGTGGAGTTTTCTTTCTTTTTTTTTTTTTGCCCTCTTTTTTAATTTTACTTTTTTTCTTTTTAAACCTATTATTATTTTTTGTACATTTATTCCTTTGTTTGCTTTTCCTCCTGTTATTTTCCCATTGCAGTAATCTTTAACATATATATGTCTTCTTCATCTACCTCTACTTAACTTTACATATTTATTCTTTTTTTCTTTCCTTTCTCTTCTTTCTTCTCAACACATTTGTTAGTTTTATTTTCATTGCTTTATTCTCCAATTGGCAGCTTGCTTTCGTTTTGTTTTCCAGTTTTTGCTTTAGTTAGATTTGTCCTGGCAGATATAATTTTTGTTTCCTTTGTTTACCAAGTCAATCTATTGTACTTTATTTTTGTTGGGCTGTTTTGATTGTACTTATGGGTGTATAGGTATATGTGTATATTCAGTCACAATTTTTATTGTTATAAACCTCTGCCTCTACGTTGGGGTTTTTGCAATTCTGAGTTTTCCTTTTTTTTTTTCTTTCTTCTTCCATTTATTTTCTTTTCTCTTTTTTATAATTTTAATTTTTAATTTTTTTAAATCCATTATATTTTTTCTATGTTTACTTGTTTTTTTGCCTTTCCTACTGTTTTTTCCCCCTTGCAGTTAATCTTTCATGTATATAAATCTTCTTCATCTACCTCTGTTTAACTTTGCATATTTATTCTTTTTTTCTTTTCTTTCATCTCAATATATTTGCCAGTTTTGTTTTCATTGTTTTATTCTTGACTTGGCATCTTGCTTTAGTTTTGTTTTCCAGTTTGTGCTTTAGTTAGTCTTGTTCTTAAGAGGTAAATATAATTTTTGATATCCATTGTTTGCTGGGTCAATCTACTGTACTTTATTTTTGTTGGACTATTTTCACTTTGCTCATGGGTATATATGTATATGTGTATATTCTATTATTTTGATTATTATTTGCCTGATTTTGTAAACTGCCTTTTGTCTGGGGTTCATCTTTTGTTCTCATTTTTGGATATTTGTTTTAATCTCACTAAATACCATAAGAAACCACCTGTGGAATCTTTGTTCCTGACCAGAGATCAAGCCCTGAGCCCTTGGAGTGCGAGCACTGATTCCAAGACCCTAGACCACCAGAGAACTACCCGAGGCAGTATCAAATAGTGAGAACTCATACAAATGAAACCACTTGAATACAAGACCTAGCATCACCCAACCACTAGTAGCACCCTGGCAAGGACTCCTTATATAAACAACAAACAAAAACAAAGTACAAACCCAATCATCAGCAGACAGGATTACCATGTCACTCAGCCTTGACCACCAGAGGAAAAGCAAACAAACAAAAACCAAGAACTCAGCACAAATCCCACCCTATAAGAAGCTTACACAAGCCACTAGGCCAACCTTAGGAGGGCAGAAACCAAAAGGAATAAAGAATTCAACCTTCTTTCAAGGAAATAATTCAATTTTCCTTGAAGCCTTGGAAAAGAAGAACTGAAACACAGTAAATTAGGAAAAAAATAATAATAATGAAAAGGCAGAGAAATACTACACAAATGAAGGAACAAACTAGAAACACAGAAGTCCAAATAAATGAAGAGGAAATAGGCAAACTACCTGAAAAAGAATTCATAGTAATGATAGTAAAGATGGTCAAAAACCTTGAAAACAAGTGAAGACATGCAAGAATCAATTAACAAAGACCTAGAAGAATTAAAGAATAAACATACAGAGACAAACAACACAATTAATGAAATTACAAATACTCTAGAAGGAATCAATAGCAGAATATCTGAAGCAGAAGAGTGAATCAGTGAGCTGCAAGATAAAATGGTGGAAATAAATTCTGAAGAGCAGAATAAAGTAAAAAGACTGTAAAGAATTGAAGATAGTCTCAGAGACCCCTGGGACAGTATCAAATGTATCAACATTTGAATTATAGGTGTCCCAGAATAAGAAGAGAAAAAGAAAGGTTATGAGAAAATTTTTGAAGAGATTGTAGTTCAAAATTTCCCCAACGTGGAAAAGCAAATAGTCAATCAGGTCCAAGAGGCACAAAGAGTCCCAAACAGGATAAACACAAGGAGAAACATGCCAAGACACATACTAATCAAAATAACAAAGACTAAACACAAAGACTATAAAAAGCAGCAAGGGAGAAGCAACAAGTAACATACAAGGGAAACCTCATACATTTAACAGCTGATCTTTCAGCAGAAACTCTGCAGGCCAAAAGGGAATGGCAGGATATATTTAAAGTACTGAAAGGGGAAAAAAAATCTACAACCAAGATTACTGTACCCAGCAAGAATCTCATTCAAAATTGATAAAAAGCTTTTCAGACAAGCAAAAGTTAAGAGAATTCAGTATCACCAAATCAGCTTTATAACAAATGTTAAATGGACTTATATAGTCAAGAAATACAAGAAAAGCAAAAAGATCTAAAAAATCAACCCCAAACAATTAAGAAAATGGCAATAGGAACATATATATAAATAATTACTTTAAATGTAAATGGATTAATGCTCCAAGCAAAAGACACAGACTGGCTGAATGGATACAAAAACAAGACCCATATATATGTTGTCTACAAGAAACCTACTTTAGACCTAAAGACACATATAGACTGAAAGTGAGAGGATGGAAAAATATATTCCATGCAAATGTGAAGCAAAAGAAAGCTTGAGTAGCAATCCTATCAGACAAAATAGACCTTAAAATAAAGATTACAAGAGATAAGGAAGGACACTACATAATGGTCAAGGGATCAATCCAACAGGAAGACATAACAATTGTAAATATCTATGCACCCAACATAGGAGCACCTCAGTACATAAGACAAACAGTAACAGACTTAAAAAAAAAGAAATTGACAGTAACGCTATAATAGTAGGAGACATTAACACCCCCCCCCCCACACACACCAATGGACAGATCATCAAAACAGATTATTAATAAGGAAACACAAGTCTTAAATGATACATTAGATAAGATGGATCTCATTGATATCTTCAGGACATTCCATCCAAATGCAGAAGAACACACCTTCTTTTCAAGTGCACATGGAATATTCTTCAGAATAGACCACATCTGGGGCACAAATCAAACCTCAGTAAATTTAAGAAGATTGAAATCATATCAAGCACCTTCTCCAACCACAATGCTATGAGACTAGATATCAATTACAAAAAAAAAAAAAAAAAAAACTGTAAGAAACACAAAAATATGGAGATTAAACAACACATTTCTAAATAGCCAATAGAGTACTAAAGAAATCAAAAGGGAAGTCAAAAAAATTCTAGAAACAAATGGCAATGAAAACATGACAACTTTAAACCTATGGGATGCAGCAAAAGCAGTTCTAAAGGGGAAGGTTGTAGTGATACAATCCTACCTCAAGAATCAAGAAAAAACATCAAATAGACAACCTAACTTTACACCTAAAACAACTGGAAAAAGAAGAACCAAAAACCCCCAAAATTAGTAGAAGGAAAGAAATCATAAAGATCTGAGCAGAAATAAATTTTTTAAATGAAAGAAACAATAGTAAAGTTTAATAAAACTAAAAGCTGGTTCTATGAGAAGATAAAAATTGACAAACCTTTAGACAAACTCTTCAAGAAAAAAAGAGAGAAGAATCAAATCAACAAAATTAGAAATGAAAAAGGAGAGGTTACAACAGACAATGCAGAAATACAAAGGATTATAACAGACTACTATGAACAACTATATGGCAATAAAATAAATAACCTGGAAGAAATGGACAGATTCTTAGAAAAGTTCAATCTTCCAAGACTGAACCAGGAAGAAATAGAAATTATGAACAATCCAATTACAAGCACAAAAAACTGAAGCTGTGATCAAAATCTCCCAAAAAGCAAAAGACCAGGACCAGATGGCTTCACAGGAGAATTCTACCAAACATTTAGAGAAGAGCCATTTCCTATCCTTCTAAATCACTTTCAAAAAATTGCAGAGGAAGGAACACTTCCAAACTCATTCTACAAAGCCACCATTACCCTGATACCAAAACCAAACAAAGACAACACACAAAAAAGAAAACTACAGGCCAATATCACTGATGAACATAGATGCAAAAATTCTCAACAAAATTTTAGCAAACAGAATTCAGCAACACATCAAAAAGCTCATACACAATAATCTAGTTGAGTTTATTCCAGGGATGTAAGGATTCTTCAATATATACATATCAATCAATGTGATACACCATATTAACAAATCGAAAGATAAAACCCACATGATCATCTCAATAGATGCAGAAAATGCCTTTGACAAAATTCAGCACCCCTTTATGGTTAAAACTCTTCAAAAAATGGGCATAGAAGGAACCTACCTCAACATAGTAAAGGCCATATATGATAAGCTACAGCAAACATTATTCTCAATGGTGAAAAACTGAAAGCATTCACCTTAAGATCAGGAACAAGACAAAGGTGTTCACTTTTGCCACTATTAATCAGCATAGTTCTGGAAATCCTAGCTACAGCAATCAGAGAAGAAAAAAAAAAATAAAAGGAATCCAGATTGGAAAAGAAGAAGTAAAGCTCTCATTGTTCGCAGATGACATGATATTATACATAGAAAACCCTAAAGATAGTATCAGAAAATTACTGGAGCTAATCAGTGAATTTAGCAAAGTTTCAGGATACAAAATCAATACACAGAAATCACTCACATTTCTATATACTAACAATGAAAAATCAGAAAGATAAATTAAAGAATCAATCCCATTCACATTGCAACAAAAAGAATTAAATATCTAGGAATAAACTTACCTAAGGAGACAAAAGAACTGTACACATAAAATTATAAGATACTAATGAAAGAAATCAAAGACAACATAAATAGAGCAATATTCCATGTTCCTGGATAGGAAGAATCAATACTGTAAAAATGACTATAATACCAAATTCAATCTATAGATTCAATGTGATTCCTATTACATTACCAATGGCATTTTTCACAGAACTAGAACAAAAAATTTCACAATTCATATGGAAACACAAAAGACCCCAAGTAGCCAAAACAGTCTTGAGAAAGAAGAATGAAGCTGGAGGAATCAACCTTCCTGACTTCAGATTATACTGCAAAGCTACAGTCATCAAGACAGTATGGTACTGGCACAAAAACAGAAATACAGACCAATGGAACAAGATAGAAAGCCCAGAAATAAACCCATGCATCTATGGGTACCTTATTTTTGACAAAGGAGGCAAGAAAATACAATGGGGCAAAGACAACCTGAAGAACTAAAGAGCCTCTTGATGAAAGTGAAAGAGGAGAGCGAAAAAGTTGGCTTACAGCTCAACATTCAGAAAACTGAGATTATGGCATCCAGTCCCATAACTTCATGGGAAATAGATGGGGTAACGGTGGAAACAGTGGCTGACTTTATTTTGGGGGGGCTCCAAAATAACTGCAGATAGTGATTTCAGCCATGAAATTAAAAGACGCTTACTCCTTGGACGGAAAATTATGACCAATCTAGACAACATATTAAAAAGCAGAGACATTACTTTGTCAAAAAAGTTCTGTTTCATCAAGGCTATGGTTTTTCCAGTAGTCATGTACGGATGTGAGAGTTGGACTATAAAGAAAGCTGAGCACTGAAGAATTGATGCTTTTCAACTGTGGTGTTGGAGTCCCTTGGACTGCAAGGAGATCCAACCAGTCCATCCTAAAGGAGATTAGTCCTGGGTGTTCATTGGAAGGACTGATGTTGAAGCTGAAACTCCAATATTTTGGCTACCTGATGTGACGAGCTGACTCATTTGAAAAGACCCTGATATTGGGAAAGATTGAAGGCAGGAATAGAAGGGGACAACAGAGGATAAGATGGTTGGATGGCATCACCGACTCAATGGACATGGGTTTGGGTAAACTCCAGGAGTTGGTGATGGACAGGGAGGCCTGGCATGCTGCAGTCCTTGGGGTTGCAATGAGTTGGACATGACTGAGTGACTGAACTGAACTGAAAGACAATCTCTTCAATAAATGGTCCTGGGAAAACTGGACAGCTACATGTAAATGAATGAAATTAGAACACTATGGATTAATGACCTAAATGTAAGACCAGAAATTATAAAACTCTTAGAGGAAAACATAGGCAGAACACTCGATGACATAAATCAAAGCAAGATCTTCTATGACCCACCTCCTAGAGTAATAGAAATAAAAAGAAAAGTAAACAAATGGGACCTGATTAAAATTAAAAGCTTTCTCAGAATGGGAGAAAGTAATAGAAAATGAAACAACTGACAGGATTACTTTCCATAATATACAAACAGCTCATACAACTCAATACCAGAAAAACAAACAAGCCAATCAAAAAGTGGGGAAAAGACCTAAACAGACATTTCTCCTAAGAAGACGTACAGATGGCTAGCAAACACATGAAAAGATGCTCAACATCACTCATTATTAGAGAAATGCGAATCAGAACTACAATGAAATATTACCTCACACCCGTGAGGACGGCCATCATCAAAGTGTCTACAAATAATAAATGCTGGAGAGGGTGTGGAGAAAAGGGAACACTCTTGCACTGTTGGTGGGAATGTAAATTGACTCAGCCACTATGGATGGTGGTATGGAGATTTCTTTAAAAATTTGGAATAAAAGCACCTGTGACCCAGCAATCTCACTCCTAGGCATATACCCTGAGGAAACCAAAATTGAAAACGTTGCATGTATCCCATTGTTCATTGCAGCACTGTTTACAGTAGCTAGAATATGGAAGCAATATAGATGTCCATTAACAGATGAATGGATAAAGAAGGTGTGGTACATATACACAATGGAATATTACTCAGCCATAAAAAGGAACATGTTTGAGTCAGTTCTAATGATGTGGATAAACCTAGAACCTATTATACAGAGTGAAGTAAGTCAGAAAGAGAAAGATAAACATTTTATTCTAACGCATATATATGGAATCTAGAAAAATGATACTGAAGAATTTATTTACAGGACAACAATGGAGAAACAACATAGAGAATAGACTTATGGACATGGGGAGAGGGGAGGAGAGGGTGAGATGTATGGAAAGAGTAACATGGAAACTTACATTACCATATGTAAAATAGATATTGAATGAGAATTTTCTTTATGGATCAGGAAACTCAAACAGGGGCTTTGTAATCAACCTAGAGGGGTGGGATGGGGAAGGAAACAGGAGGGAGGGTCAAAAGGGAGGGGATATATGTATTCCTATGGCTGATTCATGTTGAAGTTTGACAGAAAACAGCAAAATTCTGTATTGATTATCCTTCAATAGAAAATAAATTTTTAAAAAACTAATAAAAAATGAAGCAATGAGAAGAAAGTAAAAAAGTGAGGATGTTAGAAGTTTTGGAATAATTGAAAGTAGCATGATAAACTCAGCAGTTGTTTGAATCATTGCCTTGATAGGCAATGTTCTCCAATAAAAATCTCAGTAATTGGTTCTATATCTTTACTCTCTAACATTGTAGCCACTAACAAAATGTGCCATTTAAGTACTTGAAATGTGACTAAAATAACTGAAGAGCCGAGTTATTCTATTCTATTTAAATTAATTTAAATCCAAATCTAAATATCCTATGTGGCTAGTGTCTACCATATTGGAGAGCTCAACTGATGGTTCTCACATTTTAGAATGCATACAAATCTGCATGAATTCCTGGGCTCCAAAATCCATGATTATTGTCCAGTTGATCTGGGATATGGCCAGTGATGCTGATGCTGCCAACTCAGGTTACCATACTTAGAAAAGCACTGCCTTAGATGACAAAGCTTTCTTTACAGATTGAGGATACATCATTCATAAAACTGTCATAGGGAAAGTACCTGTTGGTATTGTAGAGAGATTCTCAAGAAACTCTGAACATAGCATCTAGTAAAAGACAAAACACTACTCTTTGTTCTTTACTCATAGAAAATAATCACCTTGACTGTTCCCCAGCCCTTTCAATTTTTACCTGGTGTCCTGTGATAACAGAGTCTCAGTCGTCCATATCCTGGTTTGAGTCTTAGAAGACTTTAAAATAAAGAACTGGGAAAAAAAAGAAAATAAAAATTTGAAAACTGGTAGAAAGAACTGGTGGAATCTGTCATGTAATTAAAAATTCCTAAATGAGACATCCAGAATAACTGTTCTCATCATCTTGATTCTTTTTCCCCATGTATATTGTCAACAATTTAATAGAATCAAATAAAGGAATTTCCCACTTGTCAATAATTGAAAAAAATAAGGTTTATATATATATATATATATATATAAAAATATATATATAAATGTGCCGAAGAATTGATGCTTTTGAACTGTGGTGTTGGAGAAGACTCTTGAGAGTCCCTTGGACTGCAAGGAGATCCAACCAGTCCATTCTAAAGGAGATCAGCCCTGGGTGTTCTTTGGAAGGAATGATTCTAAAGCTGAAACTCCAGTACTTTGGCCACCTCATGCGAAGAGTTGACTCATTGGAAAAGACTCTGATGCTGGGAGGGATTGGGGGCAAGAGGAGAAGGGGACAACAGAGGATGAGATGGCTGGATGGCATCACCGACTTGATGGGCGTGAGTCTGAGTGAACTCCGGGAGTTGGTGATGGACAGGGAGGCCTGGCGTGCTGCAGTTCATGGGGTCCCAAAGAGTCGGACACGACTGAGCGACTGAACTGAACCGAAATGATTCCTCCATTATTTGTTATGTCATTTTATCAATAATAAAAGGCAAATCTTTTGCAAATGGTGAATTTTTCATTTTGTACATGCCCATCATTATCAACAATGTAGAGACTTCCTTCCCTCACATCTACCCTTATACACTGTTGACATTTCCATATTGCTGGACTATGTAATTCAGTATGGTTTATTTCACACAATTCAGGACATTTTGTCACATTCATACATGGAGAAATACATATCCCTGTATTTCCTAGATAAATAAAATTAATAGCATTTTATTCCACTGAAATAATCTTATCAGGTATTTTTATTGGTCCAACTGATTATCATTTTTGAAAAATTAGCTGCAGTTTGGAACCATTTTTCAGTCATGTTTTGCACAGATTCACTTCAGCTCTAATATTTAAGGTGAGAAATTCCTCTATCTGACTATTAAACTGTTAAAATGCATATGAGGAAAAAGAATCAAGATGATGAGAGCAGTTATTCTGAATGTTTCATTTAGGAATTTTTATTTTTAATTATGTGACAGATTCCATAAGTTCTTTCTGCCAGTTTTAATATTTCTCAACACCTGTGTTCCCTGATGGCTCAGAGGGTAAGTAATCTGCCTGCAAGGCAGGATATCTGGGTTCAATTCCTGGGTTGAGAAGATATCCTGGAGGAGGAAATGGCAACCCACTACAGTATTCTTGCCTGGAGAATTCCATGGACAGAGGAGCCTGGTGGGCTGCAGTCCATGGGATCACAAACAGTCACACATGACTGAGTGACTAAGACACACACAGCACCTGCATTATTATTCTATTTCCTATCATGTTTGTTATTATTATATCTGAGTTTATTGTTTAGTAGGCTTTCCTTATTTTACTGATGGATTTGTACTCTATTATCTTACATTTCTGTCACTAGTTGAGTGAAGATACTTGATATTTAGTAGTGATTACTTAGCATACTTAATAATCAATTCAGTTCAGTTCAGTCACTCAGTCACGTCCAACTCTTTGCGACCCTATGGACTGCAGCACGCCAGGCTTCCCTGTCCATCACCACCTCCCAGAGCTTGTTCAAACTCACGTTGATTGAGTCAATGACGCCATCTGTCATCTCTTCCTCTGTCATCCCCTTCTCCTCCTGCCTTCAATCTTTCCCAGAATCAGGGTCTTTTATTATGAGTCAGTTCTTCACATCAGGTGGCCAAAGGGTTGGCATTTCACCTTCAGCATCAGTCCTTCCAGTGAATGTTCAGGACTGATTTCCTTCAGGATGGACTGGTTGGATCTCCTTGCAGTCCAAGAGACTCTCAAGAGTCTTCTCCAACACCATGGTTCAAAATTATCAATTCTTCAGCACTCAACTTTCTTTATAGTCCAACTCTCACATCCATACATGACTACTGGAAAAGCCATAGCTTTGACTAGATGGACATTTGTTGGCAGAATAATGTCTCTGCTTCTTAATATGCTTCCTAGTTTGATCATAGCTTTTCTTCCACGGAGTAAGCATCTTTTAATTTCATGGCTGCAGTCACTATCTGCAGTGATTTTGGAGCCTCCCCAAAATATAAAGTCTGTCACTGTTTCCACTGTTTCCCCATCTATTTGCCATGAAGTGATGAGACTGGATGCCATGATCTTAGTTTTCTGAATGTTGAATTTTAAGCCAATTTTTTTCACTCTCCTCTTTCACTTTCATCAAAAGGCTCTTTAGTTTTTCTTTGCTTTCTGCCATAAGGGTGGTGTCATCTGCATATCTGAGGTTATTGGTGCTTCACCAGGCAATCTTGATTCCAGTTTGTGCTTCATCCAGCCTGGCATTTTGCATGATATACTCTACATATAAGTTAAATGAGCAGGGTGACAATATACAGCCTTGACCTAGTCCTTTCCCAATTTGGAACAGTCTGTTATTCCATATCTGGTTCTAACTCTAGCTTCTTGACCTGCATACAAATTTCTCAGGAGGCAGGTCAGGTAGTCTGATATTCCAACTCTAAGAATTTTCCACAGTTTGTTGTGATTCACACAGTCAAAGGCCTTGGCATAGGCATTAAATCAGAAGTAGCTGTTTTTTTTCTGGAACTCTCTTGCTTTTTCAATTATCCAATGAATGTTTGCAATTTGATCTGTGTTTCTTCTGCCTTTTCTAAATCCAACTTGAGCATCTGGAAGCTCATGGTTCATGTACTTTTGAAGCCTGGCTTGGAGAATTTTAAGCATTACTTTGCTAGCATGTGAGATGAGTGCAATTGTGCAGTAATTTGAACATTCTTTGGCATTGCTTTTCTCTGGGATTAGAATGAAAACTGACCTTTTCCAATCCTGTGGCCTCTGCTGGTTTTTCCAAATTTGCTGGCATTTTGAGTACAGCACTTTCACAGCATCATCTTTTAGGATTTGAAATAGCTCAGCTGGAATTCCATCACCTCCACTAGCTTTGTGTGTAGTGATGCTTCCTAAGGCCCACTTGACTTCGCATTCCAGGATGTCTGGCTCTAGGTAAGTGATCACACCATCATGGTTATCTGGGTCATGAAGATCTTTTTTGTATATTTCTTCTGTGTATTCTTGCCACCTCTTCTTAATATCTTCTACTTCTTTAGGTCCAGACCATTTCTGTCTTTTATTGTGCCCATCTTTGCATGAAATGTCCTCTTGGTATCTCTAATTTTCTTGAAGAGATCTCTCGTCTTTCCCATTCTATTATTTTCCTCTATTTCTTTTTTTTTTTTTTGGAGAGATAATGTTGATTTTTTTTTAATTTAAATTTATTTATTTTAATTAGAAGCTACTTTACAGTGATCATTGAGGAAGGCTTTCTTATCTCTCCTTGCTATTCTTTGAAACTCTGCACAAAATGGGCATATCTTTCCTTTCCTCCTTTGCCTTTTATTTCTTTTCTCAGCTATTTGTAAGGCCTCCTCAGACAACCATTTTGCCTTTTTGCATTTCTTTTTCTTGGGGATGGTCTTGATCATTGCTTCCAGTACAATGTCACGAATCTCCGTCCATAGTTCTTCAGGGACTCTGTCTATCAGATCTAATCCCTTGAAGCTATTTATGCATTACTTAATAATGTGTAATTATTATTGATATTTAACTTCATAATTTGAAATTTTTTTATTACCAAAAATGGGAAAGGCAATGGCAACCCACTCCAGTACTCTTGCCTAGAAAATCCCATGGACGGAGAGCCTGGTAGGCTGCAGTCCATGGGGTTGTGAAGAGTCAGACACGACTGAGCAACTTCACTTTCACTTTTTACTTTCATGCATTGGAGAAGGAAATGGCAACCCACTCCATTGTTCTTGCCTGAAGAAGCCCAGGGACAGAGGAGCCTGGTGGGCTGCCATCTATGGGGCCGCACAGAGTTGGACACGTTTGAAATGACTTAGCAGGAGCAGCAGCAGCAGTATTACCAAAAATATACTTTTAGCCCTGAAAGGAGTCATCAGGTGAGATTTAAGACTCATTCTAAATTTTTGATGCATGAAATACTAAAAGGAATAAATGATAAATGATAAAAATTTGTTAGCTACATTCATAAATATATTAGGTAATAGTGGCAAAGGATCCCTTAAAACTTACAAAATACAATTTTAAATATATCAACTTTGTATTTATATATACTTCTTTTATGATACAGGCAGGCACAATCAAACATTAATTTGTTGCCCTCTGGCATCAATGGTTTCTCCCCTAAAAAATTTTTTCAGCTTCTGTAGTCTTTCGTAATTACTTTATACCACCTAATGAGTTTTTGTTTGTATGTGTTAAATCTCCATTGATGAACTATAATGAGATTATAGCATCTCCCTTAGGGTTTTTTGTTTGTTTTTTAAGTAACTTTATTTCCTTCCCTTCTATCATCTTTCTTGATACTTCAATCAGACCACCCTTCTGAGGGCAGTGAGGTCAGTGTGTGCCTATATGTCTGTTTTATTGCTTTTTCCTCAGTATCTAGGAAAGCACATGGAAGCAAAATGGGAAGAATAACATTATATGAATAATGTAATAATATTATAAACCTGATCTTAGTTATCTTTTAATAATTAGTATGTTTATAAATCTTATGCCTTCTAGTAATATCTATAAATGATTCACAGTACATATTGAATATCACTGATAAATTACATTGATACAGTTAAATTACACTGACACTGAAAATTTGATTAAGAGACATTATTCCATAGTTACCATGATTCCATAAATAAATATCAGGGACAAGTGATGAATTTGCAAAAATTATTTGTAACCTATGTAAAATACAAAAGAGAAAAAGCCACACTTCATAAGGAGCTCCTAGAATTTGAAAAGTACAAAAGGATGATATAAAAAAAAAAGAGTATGAATAGGAAAATTTCTAAAACAGAAATTCAAAATGGCTCAAATTCAATAAATAAATGCAAGTCTTAACAGTGATGACATGGCAGTTTTTAACTAAATTTGACAAAATGTAAAGATAAATAATATTTAGTGTTTCAGAAAGTATGAGCTGACAGGTAGTATCATGTATTACTGATAAGAGAATAAATTGTCCCAACCATTTCAGAGAATAAATTGTCTATATTTCTCAAAAATTTAAATGCTCAAATTCATTAAATGATTAATTCTACTTCTAAGACTCAGTTTTATAAAAACCTTCACTGACACAAATATTTTGTGCAAATGGCCCCTGAAACACTGTATGTAATAGTAAAATACAAGAAACAACATCATCGTCATTCTTTGGTAAAATGCATTATGTAAAATCAATAGAATGCATTACTTGCAGCCATTAAAAATAACCTTATGATCCAGCAATCCCACTGCTGGGCATACACACTGAGGAAACCAGAACTGAAAGAGACACGTGTACCCCAATGTTCATCGAAGCACTGTTTATAATAGCCAAGACATGGAAGCAACCTAGATGTCCATCATCAGATGAGTGGATAAGAAAGCTGTGGTACATGTACACAATGGAGTATTACTCAGCCATTAAAAAGAATACATTTGAATCAGTTCTAATGAGGTTGATGAAACTGGAGCCTATTATACAGAGGGAAGTAAGCCAGAAAGAAAAATACCAATACAGTATACTAACGCATATATATGGAATTTAGAAAGATGGTAACAATAACCCTGTATACGATACAGCAAAAGAGACACTGATGTATAGAATAGTCTTATGGACTCTGTGGGAGAGGGAGAGGGTGTGATGATTTGGGAGAATGGCATTGAAACATGTATAATATCATATATGAAACGAGTCGCCAGTCCTGGTTCAATGCACGATACTGGATTCTTGGGGCTGGTGCACTGGGACGACCCAGAGGGATGGTATGGGGAGGGAGGAGGGAGGAGGGTTCAGGATGGGGAACACATGTATACCTGTGGCAGATTCATGTTGATATATGGCAAAACCAATACAATATTGTAAAGTTAAAAAATAAAGTAAAATAAATTTAAAAAAATAAAAAACATCATAAGCTGTTAAAAAAAAAGAAAATTTCTGTGAAAATTTATCTTTTACTGAGAAAAGCAAGTTGAAAGACAACAGATCTAGTTATAATTCTTTTTTTTAACAGAAAAGATGTATTATATATACATATACATCACACACAGATATATACATATAAACTCATTTATTTTTATAAGTGTAAGCTCTAAAATTCTTCACTTCAAATTGTCAACTGTGATAATACTTGAGAGGAAACTTTCCTTCTTCATTCTCTGTTCTTTGGTTGGCCTAATAATCAAATTGACATAAAAGTGACTAACAAGAGAAAAAAAATTAATTTTATGTGTACTGGAATCCTAAAGGTATGAAGTTCACAGACAGTCAAGCAGTTGAGACATATATGGCATCCTGAGCTAAGGTGAAGGGGAGAAAGACAATTCACGGGAAAGAATGTTATATGTTTGGTAAACAAATATTTGCCATGCCCTGCAAATAAGTCTTCCAAATGTAAAAAGTTCTCTCTGGTAATAGCTCTCTCCTGCTACAGGCCCTCTGTGTAAGTTATTTTAGGCAGTTAAGAGAGAAGTTAATTATCAACCTCTTCTTCAGTCTATTAGGCCTTGATTGCCGTCATCTCAAAATAACTCAAAGTGGTATTCCACTTTGGGGTCATATATTCTGCTCCTCCTAGATAACCTCTGGAAATTGGAACAGGTAGCTAAGTGAGAGACTTATTTATCATTTTCTATTTATTCATTGATTTCTAGATTTATTTTTTTAACAATGAGCTTCTTTTATATTTGCAATTTTTAATTTAGCTTAATGCCAATAACATTTTATATTCATAAAAGTTAAGTGAAAGTGTTAGTCACTCCAACTCTGTGAGACCCTATGGACTATAGCCCACCAGGGTCTTTTGTCCATGGGATTCTCCAGGCAAGAAGACTGGAATGGGTTGTCATTTCCTTCTCCAGGGGATCTTCCCTACCCGGGGATTGAATCCGGGTCTCCAGCACTGCAAACAAGTTTTCTACTGTCTGAGCCACCAGGGAAGCCCATAGTGTAGAGCAATATATTATTCTTATTGTCTTTTATTTAAAAAAAAATTAAATAAATGCAGTTTTTATCGAAACCTATAATGTCATTTTTTTATTGTTGTAGTAACTGAATAACATTGGCAGTCAAATTGATTTTAGTTGTCATATTTAAAAAACTTTCAATGATATGAAGCATGTTTTTCTTTGCAGGGGATGGTAATGTATTAATGTAATTTATTATTGTTTCTTTAAGCATTGTAACTAAAATAAATTTTAATTAATGCCAGTGTAGACTATTAACATTTTCTATTGCTTATTTTGATCAGTTACATCAATTTATCTTAGATAATCTTCAACCTTTCTTCCTTAATATACATTTATAATTATCTATAAAAATTTCATTGGCCCAGAACCAATAAATTGTGATAAAATCCTTTATTACTTTCCTCCGGTACTAATCTCACACAGTTTATTGTTGAAGCAGTAGCAATGGTTTAAGTAAAACAGTGATTAATTAAAAGTATAAGCCCTTTTTTAAAATTAATGAAGCTTTATGAAAATAACAAAATATTAAAGAAGATCAAAACTATTTCTTTGCTTCAAATAGAATTTTTCAAATTACGCTTTCAAATCTGAATGACCATTTGTATTACTCAAGCATTATTATCCTAGTAAGATACAATTTCTATGTATTAACTATCCTCTAGTGATTTTAGGTTTGATATCAAAACCCATTTTCTTTGAAACAATATTAATGGTGTTCATTAATATGTTCAGAGCTAATGGTGCATTATGAATTTGATTATTAATTTTGTGTTTGTCTTAAGTGAATGCAAAATTGGAAATGAAGAGAATGCTAATGTTCTTCACTGTTGCAGAAATGTCCTTTTCAGGAATCAGAGTTGTTAGATGATCCAATTTCTCCCTAGAAAGATTTAATTAGTTACAGTTTTTGAAAAGTTTGACATACTCCCTAGATGCTTTATATTTAAGACTATTTTATAATTAAATGTAATTTTACAAAAGCTCTTCTTGCTTCTGAAGTATTAATGGATCTTGAATTAAAAATCATAAAACAATACTAACTGGTGAATATTTCTTGAATCTTGACTTATAATAAGCAGTTGGCATATGCACATCCTCACTGAAACGTAAGACAATTTTACTGGTGAATACAATTTTCTATTTAAAAGTTTTTATGCTAATATAATATAATTGGTTCCATTAAGTCATTATAATATAAAATGCATTCCCCTATGGTCATTTTAGCCTTCACACATAGTTAAAGGCTTTCATTAGCTTTATAAAATGGAGTGCTGTCAAAGAATTTTACTATTGGGTAAGGTACTGCCCAGTAGATTGAATAACTAAAAAATTGAAGAAAAAGCCAAATAATGCTAAAAACAGATAACTCTTATATTGAGTTCAGGTCAGTCATACACTTTTAAAATTGTTTCATTTGTATTAAATCTTTTAATTCTCATCATAATCTAGGAGTTTGATCCTATTATTATGCCCATATTAGAGTTAAAGAAACTGAGGCCCAGAGAGGCGAGGTAATTTACCCAATGCCATACCAATAATAAGGAATAAACCTAGTATTTGAGCCCAGATAGTATAGGTCAACAAGCCATCCTCTGACTTAACCATTAAGCTACACGACCTCTCTAAAGCAGTGAGCTTTGGGTAACAGAAATAGGTACTTGGAAGCAAGCAACATATAAAGCTGCTGACACAGACATAAGATTTCGTAACTTTAATTTTCTACCATAAACCCATTTGCCAGTCCGTGGAAGTTCTGGTATCTCTACTTATTTCATACTTTAATAGTCCACACCAATAAATCTGATTTGGTTCTATTTTGCTGCTACTCATTGTTTGACTATAAAAAAGATATAGTTGGTTGCTTCTAAACTCTTGCCAGACAATTAATGCACAAAAGGATAAGCTTTCTCATCAAAAATCACTGGTGCTTAGCCTCATTTTTCTCATCCTTTTCCTAGAATATGTGTATTTCATTTAAATACAAACCCTAGGTTGTGGCATGGGGTAAGCCTGGTGCACATTTGGGTAGCTGCCTTTGGTTCAAAAAGTCAGACTGAACGAGGAAGAATATTACCTAAAGCAAGTGCAGTTTGTAGCACATTTGAGCAAAAAGTGGAAAAAAAAAAAAAAGGAAAAGAAATTGTCATAGTTGCAAGTCCATAGATCACGTCAATCCCACAGGCATGTTAAGAATGAAGTTAGGAAAATTACTAGTAAAAAACCCAAAATTCATAAATAAAAATATGTGTTAATTGTAAAAAAAGACATCCTAATGATAAGTAATACCAAATCCATTTTTAAAAGCTTTAGTATCATCCAATGAATGTATTTTTCTGCTAATATTTTTTCAGTGAATGAAAGTGCTCAGTAGTTTTACTTGTGTCCAACTCTTTGTGACCCTATGCACCTTAGTCTGTCGGGTTCCTCTGTCCATGGAATTTTCTTGGCAAGAATATTGGAGTGAGTTACCATTTCCTCCTCCAGAGGATCTTCCCAACACAGGGAGTGTGAATCCTTGTCTTCTATGTCCTTGCATTGCAGGTGGATTCTTTACTGCTGAGCCACCACGGAAGCCCCAAACGGAAAATAAAAGGGTGAAAAAGGGAAAAAACAAAACAAAAATATTCAGGCACCATGGTTCTTGTCAGAAATCTAGCATTATCTTAGTTTCTTCTTTTCCTTCATTTCCCTACTCTACCATCAGGATCATTTAGAGAGCCCTGAGTTTCACCATGAAAATGAAGTTAGAATGAAACCACTTTTCTCAATTTCCCTTCCTCTAGCCTCCTAGTTTGGAGAAGGCAATGGCGTCCCACTCTAGTACTCTTGCCTGGAAAATCCCATGGACAGAGGAGCCTAGAAGGCTGCAGTCCATGGGGTCATGTTTGACACTCAGCAACCCCATGGACTGCAGCCTACCAGGCTCCTCCTTCCATGGGATTTTCCAGGCAAGAGTACTGGAGTGGGGTGCCATTGCCTTCTCTTCTTACCTAGACCCCTGCCAGGGTACCTGCTGTGTGTGAGTTTCCAAGCTTCCATTGTGGCCCTCCCTCAAACCCTGCCCCATGACACACTCTGGAGGATTTTAAATTAGAAATGAGACCCTATCACTCTCCTGCTTACATCTTATTTTAGTGAAAAAAAAAAAAAAAAGAGTGTTTTTGCATAAGACTTAGAATAAAATCTAAATTCCTTTTCAAAGCTCAGTAACTAAATAATTTTGTCTTTCTCTAATCCAATATCATTTTTTCTTTCATCCTCTCCTCACCCCACCCTTAGTTATTTCCAGTTATACTGTTCTCCTATCAGACCCTACACTCTTGTCTCAGGGCTTGGCACATTTCCCCCTTTCTATCTGAAATGTTCTTCCTAAGCTCTTTGAATGCCTGGCTGGGTGCCACTTGGATCTCCATTTAATATCACCTTCTCAGAGAAAACTTAGTTGTACAGCTGTTTAAAAAATGGACCTTAAATTACATATCACACCACCCTGTTTATGTTCTTCATTAGTAATTGTAAACAGTCTAAATTATCTTGCTTACTTATTTAATTATATACATGTTGTCTGTTCCATTAGACTGTAAACCTTACCAGAGAAGGGGGGTCATTCTGCTTCCTTTAGACTGTGCAGAATAAAAAGTCTGGAATATAGTAGGCATGTGATAAATTTCAACTGAACGAATGAAATTGATGGTGAATTAGGTCAAGGGAAAGAGCCCAGGACTGAGACAATGGATGATGAACATGTTCTTTGTAGGTTTGTTAGAATAGAAAGACAGGCTGGAGGAAATCACATTGAAACTAGCCCCCTCAAATGTAGTAAATGAAAAGAACATAGTAAAAGAATGATTTATATATATATATATGTGTGTGTGTATATATATATATATATATATATAAAACCTATATATATATGAGTTTCCCAGGTAGCTCAGCTGGTAAAGAATCTACCTGCAATGCAGGAGACCCTTGTTCAATTCCTGGGTTGGGAAGTTTCCCTGGAGAAGGGATAGACTACCCACTCCAGTATCCTTGTGCTTCCCTGGTGGCTCATATGGTAAAGAATCTGCTTGCAATGTGGGGGTCCTTGCTTTGATCCCTGGGTTGGGAAGATCCCCTGGATGAGGGCATTACAACCCACTCCAGTATTCCTGCCTGGAGAATCTCCATGGACAGAGGAGCCTGGCAGGCTACAGTCCATGGGGTAGCAATGTATATATATATATATACACACACACACACACACACACACACGTATTTGTATATATATTTAAATAATATATACATATATATCTGTACATATATAAAATAAAACAGCATATGTATTTATAGTTTTATCCTTTCATTAAAATGCATTGTATTTGTCTTCAAATTTAATCATAACATGGTAATAATTAAAATAGGAAAATAGATTTATAAAATTAGTTGGAAAGATAAATACCTACACTCCTGAGTGTTCAGAAGTTGAAAGTTTTAAATAGGATGCTTTGATCCTCAGTGTCAGATTAACTAAAGATATGCTCTGTGATGGGGCTGTCAAATTACATAACTAAGTAGCCTTTGTATTTGAAATGCTTGCATGTAATTCATGTATCACTGTTTGAGATAATAAACCTGCAGAAGCATTTGAAATAATTTTGATTAAAAGTTATTTAGAGTTGAAGAAACTGAGGCCCAGAGAGGCTAGGTAATTTACCCAGTGCCATACAGATGATTGAGCCTAGATAGTATTGGTCAACAACCCATTGTTGGTTTTGTCTTCCTGTCTTTTTGGAAGTTAAAATGATTGAATAGTAAAATAGGACAATTTAATAAATGTCATATTTACTCTTTATTTTCTTTTAATTTAAAGTCCAGTAAACCCATTCCAGGAATCCTTAAAGGCATCAAAATCTGTAATAAATTCTATTATTTGTAAGTGTAGGTGTTCTTTTCAATTGGTTTGGCCTTGAGTTTATGGTAATTGTCACAAAACTTAATTAAGGGTTAGCAAGCTTTTAAGAAGGCGGTCATTTCATTCTTGTTCTTCCCAGAATTCTCAACAATGTAATTTTCACCCCCTTCCCTGAGGTTCTATCTCATAAACCCTTTCTGGATATAATTATGTATGAGTGTAAGAATCTTTGCAAATTACTCCCAGAGCATGAGTGTGATTTTAAATGCCACAACCAATCAGATCTAGAGAGCAAGTTATTTAATAAATACTAATCTGTAAAAATAATGAAATTGTCACTTATTTAATAGCAGAAAGGTAAATAATATGAATAAATAGCATAATTAAGTAGTAAGAAGTAATGAGACTCTGGGCTTTTAAGAATATCTGCAAGTCTAAAGATTACTTTTACAAATGTGTTGCTGTAGGATAGATTTTCTAACTGCCATTAAGGGTTTTTTGAAAAAAAATTACATGTCAAAAACTCATTGAAGTGTACACTTCTTTGGGTAAATTTTGTGGTATGCAAATTATACTTCAGTAAACCTGCTAGAAAGGTTATCTACCAGAATATTTTTCTCTACTGCACATGTTTAACATTTTTCACTCCATGTCAGAGATACTCCTTTCTATACTCATCATACCTTTCACTTCACAACTTTCTCCTGAACCCGTTTCATCACTTGTTTTAAGTAATTTTTCTGGAGCCTTACACTTGATATAACCTCTCTACTAATGGAAAAGGTTTTCTAAACTGTAACTTTGTATAACTTTACTTCCTTATTTCTCTTTTCTCTATCCTCTCATTTCTTCTCCTTTCTTCTTTCCATTTTCTATTATTTTATTTTTTTGGTATATAATTTATTCTTTTCCTAGGAATGCTTGGAGAAGGCAATGGCAGCCCACTCCAGTACTCTTGCCAGGAAAATCCCATGGACAGGGGAGTCTGGTAGGCTGCTGTCTATGGGGTCCCATAGAGTCGGACACAACTGAGTGACTTCACTTTCACTTTTCACTTTTCATGCATTGGAGAAGGAAATGGCAACCCACTCCAGTGTTCTTGCCTGGAGAATCCCAGGGAGGGCAGAGCCTGGTGGGCTGCTGTCTCTGGGGTCGCACAGAGCCGGATACAACTGAAGCGCCTTAGCAGCAGCAGGAATACTATCCTTTTTAAGGTACATAAGCTGTGAAAGGCTGTACTTTGAAGTAGCCCTAACTTTGGAAATTAGAGTTAGTAAGCACTTTCTTATGCTGAGATTAGTAAGAATTGCCATTATTCTTACTCATGTATAAAGATCAACAAATATCTTGAGTCTTATTGGATCTCACACTATTAGTCCAAAACTATTTTTCTTCTCACTTATCTTATTGAAATATAGTTGACATAACTTTGTATTAATTTCTGCTGTTCAGCAAAGTGATTCAGTTATACATATACATATTCAGTTATACATGTATAACTTAAAAAAAAAAAAAAACAAAGATCTTTCTACTTATGTAGAAAGATCCACAAATATCTTGGACCTTATTGGGTTGTATCTCATAGTACTAGTCCAAGAATATTTTTCTTTTTTTTTTCATTTATTTTATTAAAGTATAGTTGATTTACAATGTTGTGCTAATTTCTGCTGTACAGCAAATAACTGAATATGTATGAATATGAGCACTGAAGAATTGATGTTTTTAAACTGTGGTGTTAGAGAAGACTCTTGAGAGTCCCTTGGACTGCGAGATCAAACTAGTCAATCCTAAAGGAAATCAGTCCTGAACATTCGTTGGAAGGACTGATACTGAGGCTGAAACTCCATAATACTTGGTCACCTGCTGTGAAGAACTGACTCACTGGAAAAGACCCTGATGCTGGGAAAGACTGAAGGCAGAGGAGAAGGGAAGACAGGATGAGATGGTCGGATGGCGTCATTGACTTGATGGACACGAGTTTGAATGGGCTCCAGGAGTTGGTGATGGACAGGGCAGCCTGGCAGGCTGCAGTCCATGGGTTCGCAGAATTGGACACAACCAAGTGACTGAAATAACTGATGTATATTTATATGTATATACATTCTTTTCACATTAATTTCCATTACTATTTATCACAGGATATTGAATATAGTTCCCTGTGCTGCACAGTAGGACCTTGTTGTTTATCTATTCTGTATACAGTAGTTTCCAAGGCTATGTCTTTTGATTGCAGAGGCTGAGTCTTAATTATTTTCACAGACACCTCCCATAATTGAATGTCTGAAGTGGTCCCCCAAATATTACTAACCAAATTTTATAAAATGAACAGTTACAGAGCAGTTTTTTTTTTTTTTTAATAGTTGCAGGTGTTCATAACCCTGTCTTTTATCCAGTTCTATAGCTAAGGAGTCATGCATCTGTGGTATCAAATGGCCTTTTTGTGTATAATATTAGTTAGTATCTTTGTCCCTTTACCAAGATGAGAAAATAAGCTGAGTGTATATATGTAAGTGAAAGGAGATGTCAAAAGGTCGAGAGTGTCTATTCTTCTAGTACCTTAGTTCCAGATACTTCAGGACCTTATATTACAAACTATCATTTTTTTCCTCATAGATGCTTATTTCTTCTAGGCATGCATTCATACTCAAAAATGCTTGCTTGTTAATTAAAAAAAAATTCTTTCCTTTGCCTCTCAACCCATAATTCTCTTTTATTTTCTTTATCAATAACATACCATCAATATTATATATTAGTACACTTGCTCATCTATCAGCTTTAATATTTTTTTCATCATTCTTATGAAACTTCTTATGAAAAGGTCACATTGACTTCTTAATGATTAAATTAACTGTATTGTTTATAATCATACATTCTATCTACCAGAATATTTCTCACCTTTTGTTTGAAATGAGTAAATACTTAGAATTTATAATAACTGAGATACAGCTAAAATCTCTGTGACATTTTCAGACATTTTCATTCTCAATGGCAAGCAAACTTTAGCCTGAGTTGACAGTGAATTAGTAAATTCAAATCCAAAGATATTTATTAACCACCTGCTACATAAAAGGTATAGTAGAAATAAAATAGTAAACCAATAAGCCAAATAGTGTTTTCCCTAGAAAGATTATTATACAGTGGTAAAAACAAACATAAACTAAATTACATTACAAACCAAACTGTGATGATAGAAGGCAAGGAGTTTTGTGTTAGAGGGAAAGATTATTCTGACTGGGAGGATTGAAGGATGTTTTGTATTTATTTTTCTCCTTTTTTAAAAACATTATTGAGTTTTGAGTTAATCGCATTTCTTAGTTTATGAAACATTATTGGTATAGATCTGTGCAAAACAATCACACTTTATTTATTCCTTGTAAATAAACTCTCCACTGAGGAAAATTTTATAAAAGAGATCATATATGACTTGGACCTGGGTGGATGGATTGGAGGTCCACAGTCATAAGAAATATAGTATGCTCCAAAAGAGAGAAGGAGAATGCAGGAGCTAAGAATTGAACCTATTAAGTCATTGATTTCCTTAAGTCTGAGGAAGTGATGATGAATGTGTCTGGAAAGATTATCATAGCAACATGGTAAAGGAATTAGTATCTTCTGTTAAAACAACCAATAACATCATCAAAGAATTTTGAGCAGATGAATAAGTAGATCAGATCCTCATGAGGTCATTCTAACAGAGGTATAGAAAATCTATTTGAGAAACTGAGCTAGGGAGGTTAGTTTGTAGGTGATTCATTATTGCATTCATAGTCACCATTACAATCTAACGTAGTGTTTCCCACTGGTACAGTGTTCCAAATGAAGCAGAGCTCTGCATGCAAGTAATCCTTTCTCACATGCTGATCCTATAGGCTTTATATTAAAATTCTTTTAATAGTCCTTATGGTTTCCCTATAAACATTTAGCACCATTGGAGTTTTTGGTTGCCTTCACAAATAGAAGAGCAAGTTTACCTGTTTATTCATTCCTAAATAATAATGACAGGTCAAGTTGTAGAGTGGAAGGTTCAACTTCCTGAACTTGCCATATATCTTCTGTTACTTGTTTCCCTTCTTCCTCCTCCTATCTCTCACCACCTTTTTCCTTCTCTTCCTCCTTGTCCCTTTCACTTCATCATTCTCATCATCACTAGTAATGTGCTTCTCCGGTATTTGATTTTTTGTAAATGGTATTCTTTCTTTCTTTCTCTGAATTAGCTGCTATCAAGGTGAATAGTTAAACAAACCTGCATTAATTATTAATACTCCTTGTACCAAAGCTAGTTTTCTTTTGTTTCACAATTGAAACAGACTGAAGTCTTATAAAAAGAAACAGCTTCTTTCATGTAGAACTAACACATTCATGGACATATAATCAAAATTTGGATATGGCAACAATGCAGTTTTCAACACAGTCATATAAAGAAACTGGAAACAAGGAGAAACTAAATCTTCTGTGCTGATATTCTATTAAAATTCAAATTGATATGTAAGAAAAAAATCATTTGAATACATGTGACTATCTATATATTTATCTACCTACCTAACATCTGTTTCCACCCTCTATCTATCATTTCACTGCCTTCCTGACATTAAATTTGTTTGTGTTCTCCAGTTTCCTTTTTTCTATTTGTTAAATTTATTGACAGCTGAAATTTGGGGCTTGAATTTGCTCTGATTTCTTTGTTATTCTAAATACAATATTTTTATGCCCAACAGTTACCCAGTAATCCCTTCCCCGTTCAAGTATTTAAAGCAATATTCTTTTTACTTTTTCCTCTTGGCATTTTTCTATGAGAGAGTTTTGACTACTTTCAATTTGAGAATCTCTCTGGTCATAGCTCAGACACCACTTTGAAGTTAACATCTTTTTTTTTTTTTTTCTGAAGAGAGTTTCAAATTCTTCCTCATATTATTTGACCTCAGATCAGCCTTCAATAATGCATTAAGTTTTGCTTTTCCTTATACTACTTCTGCTGATACTCCACTGCTGTTTTTCTTGCTCTGTGGGGACTCAAACTTTTAGTTATTCTCAAAATGGTTTTAGTAGGCTTTTATTAGCACTTAACATTTATAAACAACAAACTAATGGCACTTCACGTACTAGACAATGAATGTTCTGTACATTGAAAAATACATTTTTTAGAGGATAAACTTTAAAAAAATATTTATCTGGTGTGCTGGGTTCTTAGTTTCAGCATGTGGGATCTAGTTCCCTAACTAGGGATCAAACCCAGGGCAAGTGTGGAGTCTTAGCTACTAGATGACCAGGGGAGTCCCTGAAGGATAAACTTTCACAATATCTCTAATAAGTGCATATCAGTTAAGACCAAATCTTGGTTATACAAAATGTTTATATTTAGAAATATTTAGATTATTTACATACTTTTCAGAATATTTGATATTTTAATCAGTAAATGTAGACTTGGTTGTGCTGCAGAAAAATATCAACCTCCAAATATGAATGTCATAAAGCTAGAAAATGTTACTTCCCTCTCAAGTCTTCTGTAGACTTGGCCAATTGTCCAGGGTGGTGTGTTCTCAGCTGTGGTTCAATAGTCCAAACTCTATGATCATCAAGAAAGGAGTGGAGAGTTCTAGGTACTCACAGCAATTATTTAAGTCATTAGCTTACAAATGAAAAAAGTTACTTCTCTTGAAAAGCCATGAGCCAAAATCATTTACAGGTTTTCACTTAGTAAAAGGTAAAAAAGAGCAAGGAAGAATAATTTCCTGAATAGCCACAGAAATTGAGAATCAGATATGGGTGATGACTAGAAATTTCTACCACCTTATTCAATGGACCTCTTAGTGCTAACACTGTATTAGCTTTGTTTGACCCCATGGCTACAAACCTCAGGGCGTAGATTGAATTATTAGCAAGTATTAAGGGTAAAAGAGAGAAAATTTAGTATGGCTGAAGCACTCCAGACTTGATGAACTTAAATAAATGTTATGGGACTAGGAAAATAAAGAGGATGTACTAACTGGCAGACAGAAATCATTTTGAGAGCTTTTCGGTGATAAGCCTGAGAAGAATAGAGAAAAAGGTAGCAGATGGGAGAAATTATATGGAGGCTTAGTAATAATTATTAAAAACACCAAAAGATAATATCTGAATCAGCATATCTTCAGGCAAGTCCAAGATGGGTAGGGACCTAACTAGAGCAGAAACGAGGAGTGGGCTGTAGAGGTTTCCAGGAACAGACCACCAGCACCTGTGTGGAATGGAAACCAGGCCAGGCATAACAGTTATACCCAACCAAAATCAATGGTCAGAAAACTGAGTCAGGCTTCATGGGGCTATTGCAAAAGCTGAGGTAAATACCAAATTGTGGTTGAGGAAATAAAGTGTCCAAGAGAAGGGACTTTTTAAGGTCTTCCTAGGGGCACTGTGAGAGGTGGACTGTGAAGAAAGTTGAGTGCTGAAGAATTGATGCTTTTTAACTGTGGTGTTGGAGAAGACTCTTGAAAGTCCCTTGGACTGCAAGGAGAACCAACCAGTCCATTCTGAAGGAGATCAGCCCTGGGATTTCTTTGGAAGGAATGATGCTAAAGCTGAAACTCCAGTACGTTGGCCACCTCATGCGAAGAGTTGATTCATTGGAAAAAACTCTGATGCTGGGAGGGATTGGGGGCAGGAGGAGAAGGGGATGACAGAGGATGAGATGGCTGGATGACATCACTGACTCGATGGACATGAGTCTGAGTGAACTCCGGGAGTTGGTGATGGACAGGGAAGCCTGGCATGCTGTGATTCATGGGGTTGCAAAGAGTCGGACACGACTGAGCGACTGAACAGAACTGAACTGAACTGAGGGGCACTGTGAGTGTTCAAAGTGAATATACATTCTTCTGCACATCTGCTTACACTTTATCAGGCTTTTCTTGTTTATAGTCAATAGAATTTTAGGCATCTGCCTGGTTCACAAAGATAGCCACCCCTGACTTCCTGTTAGAGCTCCCCAATGGAAACTTGTTGAACCTAAGATACATTAATGTCAGCCTCCTACAGAGAACATCTACAAACTCCTGCTGCAGTGGTTTCTGGACCCAACCTAGATCCTGTCTGGTGCTGGTCTTTAACCCTTACTCTCATTTATTACTTCCAATCAGTCCTTTGAGTTTATGTTAAACAGAAGGTGTCTCTGTTGCTTGCAACCAAAGAATACATTTAAGACTGCCCTCCAGGCCCCACAAACGAGTAAGATTTCTGCACCCAGGTAACTGAGAAGCATCTAAATAAATAGCAGGTTTCAGATTCTAACCTAAACAGCAGATCCAAGAGACATTTATAGGATGTGTTCCCTGGTGGCTCAGACAGTAAGGAATCTGCCTGCAATTCAGGAAACACAGGTTCAGTCCCTGGGTCCGGAAGATCCCCTAGAGAAGAAAACGGCAGCCCACTCCAGTATTTTTGCCTGGAGAATTCCATGGACAGAGGAGCCTGGCAGGCTATAGTCTATGGAGTGACAAAGAGTCGAACACGACTGAGAGACTGCTACTTTCACTGTCAGGACTTAACTGATTTCATGGGGTATGTATGTGTGCACACGTGCGTGCATGCTCAGTCGTGTCCAACTCTTTGCAACCCCATGGACTATAGTCTCTCAGGCTCCTGTGTCCATGGATTTTCCAATCTAGAATACTAGAGTGGATTGCCATTTCCTCCTCCAGGGGATTTTCCTGAACCAGGGATTGAACTGGCCTCTGTGGCATCTCCTACATTGGCAGGTGGATTCTTTACCACTGAATTACCAGGAAAGCCCAATTTTGTTGGGGATACAATTTAAAAAACAATCTAAAAAGAATTTTAAAATTGAGGGCATCAGAAGAATGTGATATCATCAATAACTACAGAGCCTTAGCCTGTGAACTACTTGTGGATAGTCCGCAGCATCCACGCATGAATACTTTATTTACTGCATAAACTCAGGTCTTGACAATTTCACAAAGCAAACAGGGTATCTGGCTCCTTTCCCTTTCCTGTGTTTATTTTTCTCCTGGTCAGTATTCCAAGCACATTCAGCTGTTAGCAGTTCTCCAGATATATCACACTGTTTAATATGCAAGTATTTGTGCCCAAGCTATTTCTCTCTTGGTGTATCTTTTTCTCCCTTATTGGAATGTTTTTCTGTCCTTTGTTTGTACTTTACTTCTTAGATAAGTTGTCACTCTGTTACAACACAGTGAAAACTCAGAAATCAACACCAAGAACAACTGAAGAAATAATTGCTCTTCACTGTTTTCCTACAGTTCCTGGAATCTTCTCCTAATATTCTATCTGTCAAATTTCAGTCTACCATTTAGAATGCCAGTTCTCCACAGTGAGATCCTAGAAGCAGGGCTGTGACTTACTCTGCAATGCATCCATGATGTTTGTTACAAATATTTGCATAATACTTTCAAAAAAAATTGTTGTATGGATGACTGAATAAATCAATAAACTACCCTTGAAGTTTCTGTGATAACGTACACAAATTTTTTTAAACCTTTAAAAAATCAAGTTTAAATAAAATCAGTTAACTGAAAATGGTACTGTCCTGTTAGATTTAGGCTATAAATTCAGTGTAGATATTGGATGGTTTCTTATTGTGTATTTATATAATGTGATTAATCCTTTAACATATATCCATTTATTTTTGAAAGTGACAGTGTTAGTCACTCAGTCATGTTCGACTCTTTGTGACACCGTGGACTGTAGCCCACCAGGCTCCTCTATCCATGGGGGATTCTCCAGGCAACAACATTGGAGTAGGTTGCCCTTTCCTTCTCCAGGGGATCTTCCCAACCCAGGGATCGAATCCAGGGATCGAACCCAGGTGTCCTGCATTGCAGGTGAATTCTTTACCATTTGAGCCATCAGGGAAACAAAACAAAACTAAACTTTATCCTATGCTTATGATTTGAACAGAAAAAATTTGCAAATTTTCAAATCCTATGCAAATTTGCAAATAATTCATAATATCTCTCTTTGAAGGTTGTGTGACCATCTGGGTGCACATTTTGTGTGTGTGCATATGTGGGCATGTGGGTTTATACACGTGAGTGGATTTTAAGAACCAGTTGTGAAACACAGTGAAATCCAAATTGACTCTCCAAACGTTTCCATGACAATGGAATCATCAGTCTCACCATTTCCTCCTTGATGAGCCTTATCCCTCATGCCTGTCCTCTTAGGTATTACTCCACGTTCCTGATCCATACCTTTATTCCTTTGTCTCTCTGTTAAGTTTACTCTTAGTGGGACTAATTTAGCCTTTATTTTAGGAGAGTGATTTTACTTTCGTTAAGCCAAGCTAGAAAATCCAATTCTAAAGTTTTTGATTTTTGTTGTTCATTTATGTTTTTGTTCCACTTTTACATAATCTAGTGGTTAGCATATATGTATGCAACATAAAAGGACGCTTGAAATGCACTTGAAAAAGTGCATTAAAACTCTCGGTAGAAGGTGCATATGGTACATGTAGTTATTCTTTAGATTAGCATAGTAATCTCAATTACAGGAGAAAATTACCTAGGGAAAAATCTTTTATATGTATTTTTTATTTAAAATGACCATGATCAGAACTAAATCTCAAAAATACTATGAAGTAGAATTTATATTAAACACTTCCATGGTTGCTTTTTTACATCCATCCCTCCCCTTTCACGCAACTAATGCCCTCTGGGTATATCACTCCTCCATCCCTCCCTCTCTACTCTATCACAAATCTACTCTAAAGAGAATTACCCATTGTGCAAATGGACATTTTGCAGGTGCATTCTTCAGAGTCTGGCTCCCAATTTCCTGAGATCCTCAGCTGTCACTCTTCAGCACTCATGCTATCCTTGCCACCCATGTCTATACTTAATAAACTGTCATAAGCTATTCCTATAGTTCCATTTGCACATTATGCTCTTTCTGGCTTCCACATATTCTGAATATCTGAAATGCCATTATCTTCCTTGGAGGCCTGACAAATGACCATTTGTCTTTAAATCTCTGATCCTCTGTAATTACCTGCTCCCGAAAGACTCTTCTAGTGACATGGTGATTATACAAGTTGAATTATGTATATTTGTCTACCTTATTAATTCTGATACTCTACTTAGCACAGTACATTTATTTCTGAATACAGTTTTTGTGTTAGACTGAAAAAGTGCTAGGTTGAAATGCATTCTGCCTCTCTGTTTCCTTTTGCAATCTCACTTTGTAGTATCTGCTCAACAGATTTTGAGCTTTACCAATCTACTCTGGCCAATGTAGTGTTAACAAATATAATGCAAGTGGATGCCTGAAATGCACTTGCACACCTAGGCTTACTATTGCCATAAGAACCTGCCCAGGCTAGTGTGTTGGAGGATGAAGGACACATGGAGCAGACTGGGGTTGTCCCAGTTATCTCAGCCGTGGTCATTTCTCACCAACTGATATCCAGCAGAACAGCAGATACACTCCTTATACAACATTATTGTGGCAAACATAACCAATATGATTGCTTAGACTCCGCTCTAAATACTAGGGAGTGAGAACACCATGCTTTGATTAATTCTGTTTCTTTCATATGCAGAGTAGTAGCTGACCTAATATGTCTCGGTTGTATTGAATTTGATAAAAGCTATCATTTTCCTTTTCTCAAAGGAAGTGCTGGTATATCTTATTTCTAATAAGTAAATTTAAAAAACTTATGCAGATGACTAATTCACCTACCACTACAGTCAGTCTTAAGCTTGTCAAAGAGAGTACATATTTTTCCTGAGTGGTCTTCATGTAATGTTCTGAATTTCTCTAAAAATGATTGTGGTTAGGGCAGGATGGGGAAACAAATTTTGGAAACATGTGTTCCTTTTTCATCTTTCGTCTAGTGAACATATTAGGCTTTGTCCAATTTCAGTGTAAACTGCATGCATAAATTGTCTCTCCTGTTTCATGAACTAGATAAGATACTTTTTCATAGTTACAATAAAAAATTACTAGTAAATTTATAATTCTGGCAGGTTTAACCAAATAGGTAAATCTCTCACTTTCATATAAATAATAAAGACCATACCCTCAGAATCTGAATGCAGAAAAATTAGGAATTCTAGGATTTAAGCTCTTTGGAAAGATTGCTCAGACCCTCTACACAAAGGACTTCCCTTTCAAGCTTTGAAAGAATCAATCTATGTAAAGATATTTCTCTAAGCTGCTAGTGCAAAGGTAATAAACATCAAGCTTACAGATGGGTGTGGAAACTGAATGGCTTTGCTTTTCTTCAGGGATTTAATTTATTTTTAATATCACAGGTGACTTGAGGCAAGGTGTAATCATCTGTCACTCTTCAGTTAAATATTCTGAAATATTCTTTGATCTTCCTACCTGTAAATCACATTCTACTTTCTTTGCTGTAGAATGCAGTGTATAGATATAATAATGACATTATAAATTGCTCAAGAGGGTGGGGAGTATATTCATTTAAAAGATGATTGAGAGACAAAATACATGCAGACATCAACTCAGACATGACCCCCCACTTTTTTATACTTTTTCTTCTTTTCTGACTTCAGTCACCAGAAAATAGAAACTATGAAATGCAGGCTGAAGACAATTTTAATTTAATTTAGAAGACATCAGATATTTTCTTTTTGGCTGGCTTTATATTCTAGGCAATACTGGCACTTTAAATCTATAACTCTATGATTTGAATCTACAGGTTTAAATATTCAGGTTATCAATTGGACAGAAAAATTGAAGTTTTCTAGAAGTATATACTGCCTTAATAATAATTTTATTTGTAGTAATACATTTTAGTTCACAACAAAATTCCTAAGAGAATCAACGGGTATAGTTTACAATACTAGTTTATGTTAGGAAAAGAAATAGATGGAACAATAGTTTTTGTTACTCCAGTGTAAATGGATACATGTATTTCCCCTAGCCAATGTTAAATAGTTTATAAGAAATTTAAATACTGTCAAAAGATGTCAACTCTCTTGGATAAAGGTCATGTATGGGAAACATTTTGAGAAATATCCCTTTGCAAAAATTCTAACATTATGATTATAACAACACCCACATTTATAGGTATTTTATAAAGAACCAAGAACTGGTAAAACAACACACAAAGCAAGTCAATATGAAAACAGTCTTGGTTAAAAAAATCATAAATTCTGGAGATGGGTATGGTGGAAAGGAAGAAAGGCTTCTACTAACATGAGAGAAGAGAGATGAAGAGAAAAGGGAGAGTGATCTTTGTGTGCTTTCAATCTTGAAGGTAAAAGAATCTGGAATTAGGTATCACCCTGCTGAATTATTTTAAATGACAGGGTTCCTTGTAATGTTAAACCTTTCTTCCTTTATCTAATAGAAACAATAATCACTGACACAGAAAATTCTAAGTTTTGAATGGGTTCAGAAGCTCATTTATGAGAGTTTACCAGAAAGAATTGTAATGCTTATCCAAACCAACAAAACTTTATAAGAAGAGTGAAACAGCTTTTAATTTCCAATGTTTGATACCAATAAGCTGAAACTGAGTTATCTATATACAATGAGCCTAAAAAAATTCATCAGTTTGGTCAAGTTCTGGCTCAGGAAAGGAGCCACATTACATGGTTTTATCAAGTCCTTCCTTTGAGAATGACTATTTATTATTTATATGCCTGACTATGACATAATTTGGAAACCAGAAATAAGACACACTCTGGTATCTCCATTCCTCACATTATTTTATGGAATATATTTGAGAGTCTAGTAGGCAAAGACTGCCCCAACTGAGTAGAAATTATTTAATACAAAAGCAACATTATCACCAATCTAGAGATTACAGCCTCTAGTGCTCATATAAGTCAGTAGGCAGGTTCATAAAGCAAACCAAAATTTATTGTCTTTCATAGGTGTCTTATCTTAAAAATACTTAGCTTTGAGATAGTATTGTGTTTTGTTCTGGTTTTGTTTTGTTTTGTTTTGTGAGCTTTTCAAGAACTTTACAAGGCAGTACTTAATGCATATAAAATTTATAAATATTTTACAGATGAGAAAACTAAGGCTGGTTAGTTGGTTGCCTTGACCAAGATAAGAAGTTGTTCTCTAGTATAACACCAAGGCTCTATTAAATAACGGCCTTCCTCTTCTGTTATCAGTATGTAATTAGATAGAACATTGAGAACATTGTTTGCCAAAATCTTTAATGGTAGATTGCAAGACAGTCATGAACTAATTCTCAGCAAAAGACACAGTTTCCAGTTCTTTTTCAAAACAGTACCCCTACAACATTTTATATGGAGAGTGGGCTAATTGCCAGGGCATACACTAGAATATAGTATATACTGTGCCCATTGGAGGCATTCATGGTATTTTGGCGTTATTTTCTAATAAATATCTTTCTTGCATTTAAATTCTATCCTAATATTTATATTATAAGAATTTAAAAAATGAATATATTAAAAGACATAAACTGAAAGTGAAGTTGCTCAGTTGTGTCCAACTCTTAGTGACCCCATGGACACCAGGCTCCTCCATCCATGGGATTTTCTATGCAAGAGTACTGGAGTGGTTTGCCGTTTCCTTCTCCAGGGACTCTTCCCGACCCAGGGGTTGAACCCAGGTCTCCCGCATTGTAAACGTTTTACCATCTGAGCCATCAGGGAAGTCCAAAAGATATAAGACTTTCAAAATAACTTAATTTGTACTTTTGATGGCTTATTTCTCTGAATACTACCAACTCTATTTCCTGATTCTTCCCCTTTTGGTACATTGCTCCAAACTCATCAAAAACATGTTAGTCTCTGGGTTAAATGGAATCTCTTCCTGCACTGAGCATCATGCTTTTAGTCACAAGTTTAAAAAAAAAAAATGTGAAAGCTAATTAGTAGTGCAGAATACAGTAATACCCCGGGGCAACGAACAGTAGGTAGTTATTACCACGGACCTAGAGATTACAGGTCCCTGCTGATCCCATTTTCCTTCCTACCCTCCTATCGTCTTCCCATTCTGTCCATTGGCTGAAACCAGTCGGAAACCAGTGGACCAGAGGTCCTAACAATACATCTGTAAGTGTAGCTATCTAGGGTACAGAATTAAGGCGACAGGGTGAAAAGTGATTAAGAGGTACAAACAAGAAATTCAATAGATTACAGCTCATATGAATGTTTTGTGTTTTTATTACTTCATATTTAGTTATGTCCTCCAACAATTCTAAATAAGACAGGCACTCATTTTATAATTGGGTAGTAAAACATTTTTTATTGATACTTATGCTGAATTAAGCATAGACACTCAGAGGAAGGCTGAATTCCACACAATCTCCACATCTCACCAGCTCCCCAACCAAACCCATTCAACACATACATATCTCCTGGTAAAGACTGTGCCTGCCAATGCAGGAGACAGAAGAGACACAGGTTCAATCTCTGGTTTGTGAAGATCCCCTGGAGGAGGGCATGGCAACCTACTCCAGTATTCTTGCCTGAAGAATACCATGGACAGAGGAGCCTCAGTTAAGTTCAGTCTCTCAGTTGTGTCCAACTCTTTGGGACCCCATGAATTGCAGCACGCCAGGCCTCCCTGTCCATCACCATCTCCCGGAGTTCACTCAAACTCACATCCATTGAGTCAGTGATGCCATCCAGCCATTTCATCCTCTGTCGCCCCCTTCTCCTCCTGCCCCCAATCCCTCCCAGCATCAGTCTTTTCCAATGAGTCAACCCTTCACATGAGGTGGCCAAAGTACTGGAGTTTCAGCTTTAGCATCATTCCTTCCAAAGAACACCCAGGGCTGATCTCCTTTAGAATGAACTAGTTGGATCGCCTTGCAGTCCAAGGGACTCTCAAGAGTCTTCTCCAACACCACAGTTCAAAAGCATCAATTCTTTGGCGCTCAGCTTTCTTCACAGTCCAACTCCCACATCCATACATAACTACTGGAAAAACCATAGCCTTGACTAGACGGACCTTTGTTGGCAAAGTAATGTCTCTGCTTTTCAATATCCTATCTAGGTTGGTCATAACTTTCCTTCCAAATCTGGCAGGTTACAATTCACAGGGTCACAAAGAGTCACACACAGCTGAAGCAATTTAGCACGCACCCATACATCTCTCATCTTTTTATCTCTTCTTGCAGAACAACTTCTTTGCTTTACAGTAAACTTGAATTCTGGTCCCAGCTCTGCCAAATTGTTCAATGACCATGAGTAAGCCACTTAGGCTTCAATTCCCTCTTCTGTACAAAGAACAATCTTCTTTCAGTAAAAAGAAACCAGAGTTTACTGAAACCAGAGTTCACTAGGTTTAAATCCTAGCTCAGTCTCTCTACTGCTTCATAGGAACACAGTAGTGTAAATCACTGAGCCTCGGTTTCCTCATCTATTAAAAAAGTTATTATCATCCTTGTGTTAGTTTCCTATTACTGCTGTAAAACAGTTCCCACAAATTAAGTGACCAAAACAATGCAAATGTTGTCAAAGGTCAGAAGTCCAATACATGTCTCAACAGGCTAAAATCCATGTGATGGCAAGAATTCTTCCCTTTATAGAGGCTCTAGGGGAGAAGCCACTTCCTATCTACTTGCAGTTCTTGGTGGGAATCCTTCCATGCAGTTGTAGAACTGATGTCTCCATTTCCTTGCTATGTCACTTTGGAAGGCTCCTGGAGATCTCTCTCTGGTCCTAACACATAATCCCCTATGTCTCAGAACCAGCAACAGAAATTCTGCTCAAGCTACCATTTCTCAGACCTTTCTTCTATTGTCTCATCTGTCTCTTGGACTGCAACTGAGAAAAGTTCTCTACTTTTAAGTGTTCATGTGATTACTTTGGGTCTACCTGGATAACCCAGGATCATTCCATCATCTCAATACCTTGAACTTTTGTTATGTAATATAGTAACTAATCTAGGGATCAGGATGCAGACACCTTTTGAGGAGTCATTATTCTGGCTACCTCAGTTCTGAATTTATTACATTTTTTTATAAGGATTAAATGAGATAATGCATGTAAAGCATTCAACATAGTGCTTTGCAAAAAATAGATTTTTAATAAGTTGAAACTGTGACAGTACATGTAATATTGTGAGTAGGAAAGCAGTTAGTTACTTACACAATATAATTTCAAGAAGGTGAAGTGTTTTATTTAGTTTTTTATCTGACACATCTCACCCTTTGTCCAGGGCTTGAAATATCACCAAAAGTCATGTTTTCCTTTAGGTTCTGGAATAACTAAGCACTGAAGCATACATTTTATAAAGTGTGAGAAAGTCAGTTGTGCTGAAAGGATGCTACAGTCTCCATTAGAGCAGAGATCATTTTGCTTACTGTTATACCCTCAGTGTTTATAAAAGTAGCATGACTTACACGGAAGCAACCTAAATGTCCATCCACAGAGGAATGGGTAAAGAAGATGTGGTACACATACACAGTGAAATATTACTCAGCCATAAAAAGGAATAGAACTACCATTTGCAGAGATATGAATGGACCTAGAGGCTGTCATACAGAGTGAAGTAAGTCAGGAAGAGAAAAACAAGTATCACTTAATATCACTTATATGTGACTTAATATCACTTATATGTGGAATCTAGAAAAACAATACAGATGAACTTATTTCCAAAGAAGAAATGAGACGCAGACATAGAGAATGAACATATGGATAACAAGGTGGGAAGAGGAGGTGAAAGAAATTGGGAAATTAGGATTGACATATAACACATATACCCCCTTTTTTGGATCCCTTTCCCATTTAGGTCACCACAGAGCATTGCATACAGTTTTCTCTACTCAATGTAGGTTATCATTATGAGAATCCAAAAAAGGGGGTATATGTGTATGTATTGCTGATTCACTTTGCTGTATAGCAGAAACTGACACATTATAAAGCAACTATACTCAAATAAAAAATGTTTTAAAGGAGTGAAACAAATATTTATTGAAAAAAAAATGAATGAATTTGTGTGTGAATGAATAAGTGGGGAGAGCAAGCTTGAGAGAATAGATGTGCTGCTAGGAGAGAGAGTCAGGCTTCAACAATACAGGCACTGCTTCTTCTAGAAGCACTCATCTCTCTCCCAAATTACTTCCAAGAGTCTCTCTCAGTTCTTCTGAATTGAATTCCTTGCCAATCCATTCCTGATTTTACAACTGGAATGAAATGCCTTTAGTCAAAGCTCATTACTCACAAACCTGATTAAATTCCAAGTGGTGTTTCTTTTTTTCTGTTGAATAAAACCAAGTTCCTGCAACACCCTCAGAAAACTGGTCCCAGTCACCACCTTCTTCATGCTCCACTCGGCAGCTGCCCCCAAAACTTACTCTTCCCTTGCTCACCTGTGTAAGTTACATACTACATAACCTGAGGCCTTTGTTCATATCAGTTCCTCTGCTTTATAGACTCATATCTCCATCTCAAGATATCCTTTTCTGACATCTTGTTTTGGTTTTAGTACTCAACACAGCTGCCAAATCCTCCACGTTCCCTCCCCCAATGGGGAGGGATTTCTTTCTCCTTTTAGAAAGAAATACTATTCTAAAATCAGATTTTTTTTTGCAATTTTAAATTTTTTTTATTTTTATGCTATTTTAAAGGTTATTTTCCATTTACAGTTATTACAAAACATTTACTCTATTCCTAGTGTTCTAAGATATATCCTTGAGCCTATCTGACATCCAATAGTTTGTACCTCCCTTTGCTCCACCCCTATATTGCCTCCCCTCCCCACTGGTAACCATTAGTTTGTTATTTACATCCATGAGTGTGCTATCTTGCTATAGTCATTAGTTTGTTGTATTTTTTTTTATTTATTTAGACTGTGTTGGCTCTTAGTTGAGTCATGCAGGATCCTCATGGCAGCACATGAACTCTCTAGTTGTGGCACTTGGGTTCCAGAATGTGTGGGCTCAGTAGTTGTGTCACATGGGCTCAGTTGCTCCACAGCAAGCAAGATCTAAGTTCCCCAGTCAGGGACCCAACCTGCATCCTCTGGATCGCAAGGGGGATTCTTAACCATTGGACCACCAGGGAAGTCCCTAGTTTGTTTTACTTTTAGATTCCACATATACAGAGTGAAGTAAGTAAGAAAGACAATTATCATACATTAACTCCGGTGTTCTTGCCTGGAGAGTCCCAGGGACAGCGGAGCCTGGTGGGCTGCCGTCTATGGGGTCGAACAGAGTCGGACACGACTGAAGCGACTTAGCAGCAACAGCAGCAGCAGCAGCAACGCATATATATGGAATCTAGAAAGATAGTGCTGACCATCCTACTTGCAAGACAGCAAAGGGGACACAGACATTTTGGACACACTGGAGGAAGGAGAGTGTGGGATAATACGAGAGAATAGCACTGAAACATGTACATTACCGTACATGAAATAGGTAGCCAGTGGGAGTTCAGTATATGATACAGGGAACCCAAAGCCAGTGCTCTGTGACAACCTAGAGGGCTGGGAAGGGGAGAGAGGACGGGGGTTCAAGAGAGAGGGGGCTATGTATACCTAATGACGATTCATGTTGATGTATGGCAAAAGCTATCACAATATTGTAAAGTAATTCAGATCAGATCAGATCAGTCGCTCAGTCATGTCTGACTCTTTACGACCCCATATCCTCTAACTAAAAAAAATATTTAAAAAATAGATTCCACATATAAGTGATTCATATAGTACATATCTTTTTCTGTCTGAAATATTTCATTTAACATAATGCCCTGAAAGTCCGTCCATGTTTCTGCAGATGATGAAATTTCATTTTTTTTATGGCTGAATAGTGTTCCATTGTATATAGGTACTTCTTGATTTATTCACCTGTCAGTGGACATTTAAAGGTTGCTTCCATATCTTGGCAATTATAAATTATGCTGCTATGAACACTGGGGTGTATATACCTTTTTGAATTAATAGTCTTGTTTTTTCCAGATTTTTTTTTTCTATTTATCAACAAAGGTCCGTCTAGTCAAGGCTATGGTTTTTCCAGTGGTCATGTATGGATGTGAGAGTTGGACTATAAAGAAAGCTAAGTGCTGAAGAGTTGATGCTTTTGAACTGTGGTGTTGGAGAAGACTTGAGAGTCCCTTGGACTGCCAGGAGATCCAACCAATCCATCCTAAAGGAGATGGGTCCTGGGGGTTCATTGAAAGGACTGATATTGAAACTGAAACTCCAATACTTTGGCCACCTGATGCGAAGAGCTGATTCATTTGAAAAGACCCTGATGCTGGGAAAGATTGAGGGCAGAAGGATGCCGAGGTCCAGCCCCGGCTGATCCAGGGTATTCAAAGGAGAGACGGCCTAGGCGACTATTTATATGCTAATTAGAGATATAAGAGTAATAGAATGAGGATAGCTTAGTAGGAAAATTCAGTGGAGAAAAGAGGCTGAGTAGCTTGGTTTACGCGGAAAATCAATATAACCCGTGACACCAGGTTAGCTCTGACCACGGAGGCCGCAGGCGCCCTCTCGAATAGCAGAAGGTGCCCCACCTTAGACACCTTCTCTAGTGGGTCTTAGAAGCCCAGGCAAATAAATGGTCGCAGAGGATATCCACGCTCCAGATGGAGACTTCAGCCAGAATGTGAAAAAAAAGAATGACATGGGGAGACCAAGCGTTGGTGAGCAAGGCCCGTGGCTTTATTTTTAACACGGGCTTATATACCCTAAGTTACACATACAGGATAATAGGGGATGCAGTCAGCAGTCTTTGATTCTTATCAAAAACTAGGGTTTCTTTCCTGCAAATTTATCATATACAAATGGTTTAGGTGATTTACATCATCTTCTGGCCAGAAGGCCTATTAACATTTTATGACTCTTGACAAGGACTTATCAACAAAGACTTATTTTCTCTAAGAGTAATTATTTTAAGGTTTGGCGCCATCTTTGGAAGATAAAATTGCATTCGTATAGGGCGGATGTGTAATGGGTTTACAACAAAGGAAAGAATTTATTACCTTAAGGGTCTAAAGTTACTAACACCAAGGCCACTACTTATTTTTTCTACATACCAACTATATTAATTAATACATATTCAAGGATACAATACAGGGGATGTGAAAACTTGGCAACAAGCATTAGCTCATCAATGAAATCCTTTACTAGTTTATTCTGACAGTTTCTAACTCTCTGAGAGGTTCTAAGCTATTTGAATATCTTAAGCTTCCCGTGCCTCTCAAGGCTGGGAGACTGTAAACAATCATATGCATAGCTGTAGGAGTCTGGGTAAACTTGTCAGGCGAGTTAGAGAGCCATCTGAGGGGTTTGGATTTAAACACTCCTAATTGCCCAGGAACTTTATTAATTGGAGCTGTAAGTTAACTCTCTGACAGAGAGAGTGAGATGGTGGTAGGGGACAGCCCCCAGTAAAGTCAGAGGTGAGAGCACAAAGCAACAAAGTAGGCAGACTCTGGTTTTTGGGGGTAGATGCTCGAAAATACCCGGGGGGACTCCTGAGGCTCAATCCCGCCTTTGCGTATGCCGAGCCTCCTTCCTCATGACCTTTGTCACGAGTGGAATGCCTCACCGGCTCCCGGCAGGAGGAGAAGGGGATGACAGAGGATGAGATGGTTGGATAGCATCACTGACTCAATGGACATGGGTTTAGGTGGACTCTGGGAGTGGGTGATGGACAGGGAGGCCTTGCGTGCTGTGGTTCATGGGATTGCAAAGAGTTGGACACGACTGATCAACTGAATTGACTGAATTGATTGAATGATCATTAAGTGTGTCTGAAAAAAAATTAAGAGTTTAATCTTATCTTTCCATTGTTATGGTTTATGGGCAGATAAGATTGACCTTAAAACGTTTGTTAGGTAGCTTGGTCTAAAATGAACCATCTTCAAAAAGGATCAGAACAAAGGATGGGAATGAGTGTGGTTGGTGGTACGCAGTGAGTGGCACCAGAGTTCACAGTCTGCTTTGCATGTGTTTCTACACAGAAATGGGACCAAAGTTGCCAGGACATGTCTCAGATTATAATCTCAAGAGCTTAGCCAAGAGCCACATCCTCCAGGAAGCTCCCCTAACACCTGAATTCCAGTGTAGTTTTGTAATCCGGTTTGGGTGCTCCTCTAGCACCCTCTGTGTAGCTTTTCCCTATCTTAAAGGATGCTGTATGTATTTACTTGGCCCTCTCGCCTATCAACTCCTTTCAGGGACAAATCTTTTGTTGTTGTTGTGGTTGTTGTTTTTCATATTCCCTTTGTTCCTTTGAACTGTCTAAACAAAAAGTGAGCTAAAAATAACCAAGCTACAGATACCCCACTTTGCATAAACAGACATTAAGAAAGACTGACATTAAAAGTATAAGAACTTAAAGGGCACTTTTCTTCTTTGAGATTACATACTGGTGTTCCAGTATGTAAAGATAGCACACTGAAAGATGAACTGCACAGGTGGGTAGGTGCCCAATATGCTACTGGAGATCAGTGGAATGAAGGGATGGAGCCAAAGCAAAAACAACACCCAGTTGTGGATGGGACTAGTGATAGAAGCAAGATTCGATGCTGTAAAGAGCAATATTGCATGGTAACCTGGAATGTTAGGTCCATGAATCAGGGCAAATTGGAGGTGGTTAAACAGGATGGCAAGAGTGAACATCGACATTCTAAGAATCAGTGAACTAAGATGGCCTCGAATGGGTGAATTTAACTCAGATGACCATTATATCTACTACTGTGGGCAGGAATCCCTTAGAAGAAATGGAGTAGCTATCACGGTCAACAAAAGAGTCCGAAATGCAGTACTTGGATGCAATCTCAAAAATGACAGAATGATCTCTATTCATTTCCAAGACAAACCATTCAATATCACAGTATTGCAAGTCTATGCCCCGACCAGTAACACTGAAGAAGCTGAAGTCGAATAGTTCTAAGAAGACCTACAAGGCCTTCTAGAACTAACACCCCAAAAAATGTCTTTTTCATTTTAGGGGACTGGAATGCAAAAGTAGGAAGTTAAGAGACACCTGGAGTAACAAGCAAATTTGGCCTTGGAGTACAAGATGAAGCAGGTCAAAGGCTAACAGAGTTTTACCAAGAGAACGCACTTGGCAAACACCCTCTTCCAACAACACAAGAAAAGACTCTACACATGGACATCACCAGATGATCAACATCGAAACCAGATTGATTATATTCTTTGCAGCCAAAGATGGAAAAGCTCTATACAGTCAGCAAAAAAAAGACTGGGAGCTGACTGTGGCTCAGATCATGAACTCCTTATTGCCAAATTAACACTTAAATTGAAGAAAGTGGGGAAAACCACTAGACCATTCAGATATGACCTAAATCAAATCCCTTATGACTGTACAATGGAAGTGAGAAATAGATTTAAGGGACTAGATCTGGAGTACCTGAAGAACTATGGACAGATTTCTTGACAATGTACAGGGGACAGGAATCAAGACCATCCCCAAGAAAAAGAAATGCAAAATGGCTATCTGAGGAGGCCTTATAAATACCTGTGGAAATAAGAGAAGTGAAAAGAAAAGGAGAAAAGGAAAGATATACCAATTTGAATGCAGAGTTCCAAGGAATAGCAAGGAGAGATAAGAAAGCCTTCCTCAGCGATCAATGCAAAGAAAGAGGAAAACAATAGAATGGGAAAGACTAGAGATCTCTTCAAGAAAATTAGAGATACCAAGGGAACATTTCATGCAAAGATGGGCTCAATAAAGGACAGAAATGGTATGGACCTAACAGAACCAGAAGATATTAAGAAGAGGTGGCAAGAATACACAGAACTGTACAAAAAACATCTTCATGATCCAGATAGTCATGATGGTGTGATCACCCACACTCACCTAGAGCCAGACATCCTGGAATGGAAGCCAAGTGGGCCTTAGGAAGCATCATTATGCACAAAGCTAGTGGAGGTGATGGAATTCCAGTTGAGCTCTTTCAAATCCTAAAAAATGATACTGTGGAAGTGCTGCACTCAATATGCCAGCAAATTTGGAAAACTCAGCAGTGGCCACAGGACTGGAAAAGATCAGTTTTCATTCCAATATCAAAGAAAGGCAATGCCAAAGAATGCTAAAACTACTGCACATTGCACTCATCTCACATGCTAGTAAACTAATGTTCAAAATTCTCCAAGCCAGGCTTCAGCAATATATGAACCATGAACTTTCGGATGCTCAAGCTGGCTTTAGAGAAGGCAGAGGAACCAGAGATCAAATTGTCAACATCCACTGGATAATCTAGGAACCAAGAGAGTTCCAGAAAAACATCTACTTCTGCTTTATTAACTATGCCAAAGCCTTTGACTGTGTGGATCACAATAAACTGTGGAAAATTCTGAAAGAGTTGAGAATACCAGAACACCTGACCTGCCTCTTGAGAAACCTATATGCAGGTCAGGAAGCAACAGTTAGAACTGGACATGCAACAACAGATTGGTTCCAAATAGGAAAAGGAGTATGTCAAGGCTATGTATTGTTACCCTGCTTATTTAACTTATATGCAGAGTACATCATGAGAAACACTGGGCTGCAGGAAGCACAGACTGGAATAAAGATTGCCAGGAGAAATATCAATAACCTCAGATATGCAGATGATACCACCCTTATGGCAGAAAGTGAAGAAGAACTAAAGAGCGTCTTGATGAAAGTGAAAGAGGAGAGTGAAAAAGTTGGCTTAAAGCTCAACATTCAGAAACTAAGATCATGGCATCCAGTCCCATCACTTCATGGCAGATAGATGGGGAAACAGTGGAAACAGTGTCAGACTTTATTTTTCTGGGCTCCAAAATCACTGCAGATGGTAATTGCTGTCATGAAATTAAAAGACGCTTACTCCTTGGAAGGAACGTTATGACCAATCTAGACAGCATATTGAAAAGCAGAGCCACTACTTTGCAAACAAAGGTCCTTCCAGTCAAGGCTATGGTTTTTCCAGAGGTCATGTATGGATGCGAGAGTTGGACTATAGAAAGCTGAGCACCAAAGAATTGATGCTTTTGAACTGTGGTGTTGGAGAAGACTCTTGAGAGTCCCTTGGACTGCAAGGAGATACAACCAGTCCATACTAAAAGAGATCAGTCCTGGGTATTCATTGGAAGGACAGATGTTGAATCTGAACCTCCAATACTTTGGCGACCTGATTCAGAGAGCTGACTCATTTGAAAAGACCCCAATGCTGGGAAAGATTGAGGGCAGGAGGAGAAGGGGATGGCAGAGGATGAGTGGTTGGATGGCATCCCTGACTCAATGAACATGGGTTTGGGTGGACTGGGAGTTGGTAATGGACAGGGAGGCCTGGTGTGCTGCGATTCATGGGGTCACAAAGAGTCAGACATGACTGAACGACTGAACTGAACTGAACTGAACTGGTGTTCCCACCATACAGGAGTGAAGAAAAAGTGGCAAAGATAAGTTTATCTATCCTGTATTGCAATTTTGTGAGACACCCACTAGCTGTGCTTAACCTCCAGCTTAAGAATCTGCCTGAAATGTGGGAGGCCTGGGTTAGATCTCTGGGTTGGGAAGATCCCCTGGAGAAGGGAAAGGCGACACACTCCAGTATTCTGGCCTGGAGACTACCATGGACTGTATTATCCATGGGGTCTCAAAGAGTCAGACACTAACTGAGTGACTTTCACTTTCACCCACTCCAGTATTCTTGCCTGGAGAATTCCATGGACAGAGGAGCCTTGTGGGCTCCAGTCCATGGTGTCACAAAGACACGACTGAGCAATTAACACACACACACACAAGAGGGGAAAAAAGAGTCTAGTAACAAATGCTTCTTCTCTCCTCTCTCCCAGGATTCAGCACTATTTCCATTGATGAGAAAACCCAGAAAGACTACTGTTAAATCAGCAAATTTGATAGCCAGTGTTAGGAAACATTTTCTAGAAAACATGATATGATCTAAGGTTGTGAGATCCTTGAATGCTGATAATGATTCTTGTTCCTCTCTGTTGCCCCAGGGCCTAACCTATGCCTGGTAAATATTCTGGGCTTAGGTATTCTCATTTGCCAAATAACATTAATATCTAACTCACAGAATTGTGACAGGATTATATAACAGCTAAGAAGTTTTATTTAAGTATTAGTTTCATATGATATGCATGTAGCTCCTGAAATTTATTTTTAAGCTATAAATTCACAAATGAGTAAATGTAAATACACAATTAATCCATGAAATGATTCTTCAAACTACCAGCCAGAAAAATGTAAATTAACAACAAATATGAGATAATATTTCTGTCCTTCAGATTGTCAAATTTTCTGAAGGTTGATATCATCTAGTCTGTTAAAAAGTTATATCCCAGCCAGGTATTTATTTCTGGTGGGAACAGTATTGCAATATTTTTTAAAAGTAGGCAGGTCTTCCAAAATTTTCTTTGAAGATTTTGATACTTAACATTTTAAAATATGTAAGAAATTATCATCATGAGAAGTCAGAATTGTGTTGGATTTTCTTACATATCTCTATTGTTAGTTTTGTTTTCATTTAAATTACATATTTGGCAATAAGGGAAATTATTAGATTTTCAATGCTTAAAGTCTAAGATTTTTTAGTTTTGGGTAAAATATTAGTTGCTATAACCTGGCAATATCAGTTATCATTATAAAATATTTATTTTCCCCTGAAATCCCAACTGAAAAACTATTTTATGGCAATACAAGCAAAAATAAATCATTTTACATAAATTCATTTGCTGCAGTGTTATTCAAAGACAAAAATCCAAAATCAGACATATTTCATCAATAATTAAAAGCTGATAAATTAAAGTAGGTACTTCTATTTTTTAAAATAAGAGAATACACGAGCATTAACCTGGAGAGTTGCCTATAGTATGCAAGTGAGGGAAATGGAAAAGTAAAAGAAAGGTAACAAATTGCAGAGTAATATAAATGGTAAAATCACATTTAAAGAAATACAAATTGTATATATATGGTGAGTGTTTAAATAAATAGAGATAGGTCTGGAAATTATATACTGTATCAAAGTTCTAATTTGGATTACTTCAGTGGGTAAGCCTACAACCAGAACATTAGAAATAATAACTTAAAAGTTCAATTATGTTATATTTTCCAATTTCAAAAGAGTATATAACTTTTTGACTTAAAAAATCTAAGAAAGTTTAAAAATGAACTTTAAAATGTTAAAACTTGCTATAGGTGGAAATACTGACTGAAATGCAGAATGAGAAAAATCTTGAGGGTGACATAAATGTTCTTTATCTTGATTGTGCTAGAAGTTACATGACTTTATATATTTGGCAAAACTTATCAAATTGTACCTTTAAAATGGGTGTATTTATTATATACATGTACACATATTATGTTTCAATAATTTTGAAAATGAAATGGTGAGGAGTTATAGGTTTTATTTTCTTTAATCCTCGACCTCTGTACTCACAAGTACTTCCAAGAGTGGTTGAAAGAGTTGTTTTCTTGGCTTGAACTGTTTCTGTGCTGGAAATAGAATAAACCCAAGAATATAGCATTTTTAATTACTCTTTTTATTAATTCAATCCAATTCCATGAGGAAATGCTACATATGTACTTATGTTTGCATGTATTTTTTCTGTAATTATTTTAAACAATAAGTATTTTTGGAGTTAATTAGGCTCCTTTTTCTCCTTGATCATCCCTAAGCTCTGAATCAAATTTCCAGCTGAAACAAATTGAATCTAGTTACGTTATAGTCTTCACGCTTGTGTTTCCTCTTGTAACTTCTCCATCTCCTCTATTCAAGAACCTAATGTTGAGCCCCATATATAATTTGGTTTCTCGTATTTTTACATATGTATTATTTATGTGCTTTCTGAAAAATAAATTGCCTAAAATAATTTGTAGAAAAATAAGGGCGTTCTCAGTCATGTCCAACGCTGTGGCCTCATGGACTGCAGCCAGCCAGGCTTTTCTGTCCATGGGATTCTCCAGGCAGAAATAGTGGAATGGGTTGCCATTTCCTCCTCCAGAGGATCCTCCTGACCCAGGGATGGAACCTCATGTCTCCTAAGTCTCCTGCATTGGCAGGCAAGATTCTTTACCACTGAGCCACCTGGGAAAAATAAGGGAACACAATTTGAAAATCAAATTTGTCAGGCTTTAATTTAGTGCTTGTTGTACATCTAGGACTGCTTGGGACATAGAAAGAAATAGGCACCCACACACAAATTAGGAGACATAAATCCTAGAGCTGAGAATTTGTATTATCAACATTTTTTTCTTTTTCGAGAATTAACAACTCTGGGGCCGGGGAGGAGCATTTGAGTCGGGGGAGGGAGCGACTTTTGAAAGAACTGTATTCTGTAATGTAGAAAAGAAAAAGAAAAATACTTAATTCTTTCAGGAGATTTTTTAGTACATAGAGTTAGGAATAGTTTGTATCTTTTATATTGGTTCCTTTTGTCATTACAGTAAATAGCCTCAGATGCTTATAACCCACCCTGCTGCTCATAAAACTGGTTTGATCTGTGTTTATCACTTGCTCTATGAGTAGTTCTTCATTTCTGTTGCGACCATGATTATAAAATATTCTATTATGACAGGTCTTAAATGCACACTAGCACTATAAAATAGTATCTTTGGTAGGTATTTAAACAATTTTAATGTTGAGGCAAAAATAAGTAAAATTCCCTCCTGTATGCTGAATGTTCCTAAAAACATTTAAAAACTCAAACCCTCACATCTAAAAATATCCCCAATTTTTCTGGCCTTATTCAGGCTTATGAGTTATCCCAAAACCACTCAAAGCATTGCCATTATATAGAGAGAAAATAAGGCATAGTCACTATAACAAGTATCCATACTCCACTATACTTTGTTTCAGAGTTGAGAAAATTAATACACATTTCAGATCTTAGTTTTGTGACATATTTGACTTTGGAGGAGCAAGACAATAAGTGGAATCTATCAAACTTTGAGATCCATTAAGTTGTCATACTCTACCTCTCACATTTTCTTTACAGCTAAGTTAACATTCTTTGTATTAGCAATAAAAATGTTATTTCTATTTATATTCAAAATCTGACTTTCTTCATTTTCAATGCTATCAGCATTTAAATAAGTAACATTAGATTTTGACTTATTCTGAAGAAGTTTTAAAGTGCCATTATGAAGTGAATTTTGTGAAAGCTTTAATTTGGAAGTTAAATATTTAATGGAATATGGAGAGTTTTAGAACAGTTACATCATTTATGTAATATGAGTAACTCACAAAAAAATTCAAAGCATACATAATTCTCAAAATAGGCACAAATAATTTTTTTAAATAAATACTTTATATTCATGTAGATATTTATCAATACTTTCTCATTATGTAGGAATTAGTGAATAAATGTACAACAAATTTTTATAGCAATTATAGACCTTGTTAAAACCAGACCTGTTTCATTATTATAACAATATTATATTATTATTATATCTTATTCATCTATTCATGAATTCAACAAATATTTGCTTTGTCCTTATTATGTGTATGGGCCTGTGTTAAATGCTGATAGTATGATACTTAACAAGGTTAGTTTTGGCTTTTTAATTTTAAAGAAAAGAAAAATTTTAAAGAAGAGAAAAATTGTATATTAAAAACAAGAAAAATTGTATTTTAAAGAAAATAGAATTTTATTTAAAAAATAAAATAGATCCTTATTTTAAAGAAAAGAAAATAGAATTCTATTTTAAAGAAAGTAACATATACATTTAGGATATACTATGATGTTTACTCAGATACTGAGTTACAGGTCTTCCAAAACTTTCCACTTTATCTATCTTCAGTTTACCCTATACTTGATTTGTTAAAATAAAATGTCTTTGACTATTTTTGTGTTTTCCTTGCTGATTTTGTCACTCGTGGCTGATTCTACAAGTTATATTCTGCATATAACTTCATGACTTGCATAAATCCTATTTTAAAATTTCCATGTCCAACCAAGTCACGGTAATTCTGAAACCTAAGCACCAAGCTTGTAATCGATGTGGTGACACACTGTGGAAATGTGTACACATGAATGTAACAACAGAATCAAGTTTTAATTTATTCCTGCTGGTAGATAATAATAGGAAGTCAAGCAGACTGATGTGCGATAGCTATTTATCCAGCCGTGCATTGTTTGTGAGTAAGCACAATGCATGAGACCTTCTTTGTGCCTCATTAAATAAGTTAATTACATAAATCAGGGAAAATTTTTAGAAAATATGGGTATAATTTTAAAGATAAATGATGCATTTTTCATTGCTGAGAATAAAAACAGATGTGACCATGCCCAGGTGTCAGTCATGAAACATTACCATTCTTTAGTATCTAATGTGAATGAGAAATTAAAAGGTCAAATGAATAATATACTGCTATTTGTAGAACATGGTCACCAATATAAATGTCTGCCTAATTAAAATAAGTCTAAGGGGCTCCAATGCCATGATAAGAATTAAAAATGAGATGCATATAATTTCTATAAATTGCATTAAAAGACTTTTTCAACAGAAGCTCCCCAAATCCATCATTTAGTCAATGAAAAATCCATTAATACATTTAGTGTATTTATTTAGGTAAACTGGACATGCCTAAATCCTTTTATTTGTCCAGCCTCTCAGTGTTCCACATGCCTTCTACTATTATAAAGGGTAGTAGCCAGACAAGAGAGGCAACACCTGAAAAACCAATGGAGAGAAAGGATTAAATGGAGAGGAACATATAGAAATGATCATTACAAGGTGCATCATTAAGGCAGTGTCTCTAGAGGCAAATATGGGCCTTAATTCATGGATATGTTATTTTTTTCACTTCCAATCAGTTCAAAATATTTTCAAATTTCTCTTTTGATTCCTTGTTTGATTAACAGATTATTTAGACATATATTATTTAGTTTCAAATATTTAGGAATTTTTCTGCAAATATTGTTACTCGTTTCTAATTTAATTCCATCAAGGTCAGAGAACATGTATGTTGTTAAATTAGATTTACTGAGATTTGTTTTGTGGTTCAGAATGTGGTCTATCTTGGTAAATGTTTTGTGTAGACTTGAAGAGAATGTGCATTCTGCTTTTGAACAGTATTCAGAAGGCAATGGCACCCCACTCCAGCACTCTTGCCTGGAAAATCCCATGGACGGAGGAGCCTGGTGGGCTGCAGTCCATGGGGTGGCAAAGAGTTGGACACGACTGAGCGACTTCACTTTCACTTTTCACTTTCATGCATTGGAGAAGGAAATGGCAACCCACTCCTGTGTTCTTGCCTGGAGAATCCCAGGGACGGGAGAGCCTGGTGGACTGCCGTCTACGGGGTCGCACAGAGTCGGACACAACTGAAGCGACTTAGCAGCAGCAGCAGCGGCTACAAATGAAAATTTGGGCATTTTGATTGATAATGTTATTGACATCTTTTATATTCTTACTATTTTTTTCTCTCTGTTCTGTCAACTATTGAAAGTCTTGAAATTTCTAACTTTTCAATGTGTTTTTGATAATTCAATTTGAACAGTTAACTGCCTTTTACAGAAAATTAAATAATAAAAAAAGACTTTATATTTGCTTGCATAGGTTTTTTTTTTTTTTTTTTTTGATGTTTTTTCATTCTTTTGGGCAGATCCAATTTTTCCACTGGCATCATTTTTCTTCTGCCTGAGGGCTTCCTCTAGTATACCTTCTAGTATAAATCTATAGGTTATTAAATTCAGCTTTGATATTTGTTCAAGATTCTTTTTATTTCACCTTAAAATTTTAAAATATCTTTCACTTTATCTAGAACTCTTTTTCTCTTCTGTCAATGTTTTAAAGGTATTACCCAGCTGCTGTCTGACTTTCATTGTTTCTGCTGAGAGGTTGGCTATTATTCTTAGCTTTGTTCCACAGTATCGTATTGTTTGATTGCTTTTAAGATTTTATACTTATCAATGGTTTTAAACAATTTAGTTACAACATGCCTTCGTATAGTTTTATTCATACTTTTTCTTTTTGAAGTACTTTGAATCTATTGGATTTGTGAGTTTACAGGTTTCATCAAATTTGGAAAAGTTTTGGCCATTTATTTCTTTAAATGCTTTTTCCATATCCACCCTTCTATCCATCAAAGATTTAAATTTATGTATATGTGGTTACTTTTTGTCACGGTTCACTGATACTCTGCTAATTCTTTTCCCTAATATTTTCCTCTCTGTACTTCATTTTGGGTAGTCTCAATTTATTTGTCTTTATATTCACAGATCTATTTCTCTATAGTGTTAATCTGTTTCTAATCCTATCCAGTGTTTTTCATCTCAAATATTGTTTTAATACCCTTGCATGCTATTTTATCATGGTATCATTGCTGGGAATGTTTAAACTAATTTTTTCCTCCTTATGAGTCATTATTTTCCTGCTTCTTTGAACGTCTTATACTTTTTATTAGATGTCAGAAATTGTGAATTTTATCTGTTCGGGGTGCTGGATATTTTTCATTCATGTAAATGTGATCAAGTTTTGTCCTGAGATGCAGTTAATCTTATGTGGAAATCATTTAATCATTTTGACCCTTGCTTTTAAGCTGTGTTCAACAGACCAGAACAGTTTATTCTAGATGTAAGTTTGCCCCATTATAGAAACAAAAGCCTCTGAGTACTCAGTCAATGCCCTCTATATTATGAGGAGGACTTTTTGTTTCATTTTGTTTCCCTTAACTCAGTTTCTTCAGCTGAAAACTTCCCCTGAAGATCTCTAGAGTGTTCTGTTTATACAACCCTCACCTTTTCAACACTTTGTCATTCAAACTCATGCAGCCTTGGCTTTCCCTGGATTTCAACAACTATCTTTATCTATTCACGGAGACCTCAGGGTTCCGCCCAATTTGTCTTCTTTGTGCCATGTCTTGTAGTCTCTCTCAAAGGTAAGCTCAGGCAATCTTAGGACTTGATTTACATTTTTCCAAATCACTATTCTTGATTGCCTAGTATTCAATGTCCTAAAAAAATGTTATTTCATAAAGATTGCCTGATTTCCTTTTGTGGTTTTGCCTGGTTTTGGTTTCTGCTTTTAATTGTTTCAGGCATGATGGTAAATCTGCTTCCTGTAACTCAAATTTATCCAGAGGTGGATATCTGGATTCTTTGTAATTTCATATTTACATTAGTCTACATTTTAGTTCCTTAGGCAGGGTTTAGTTAAGAATATCATTTTCCAAAATGAGAGTCAATATATAAGATTTATTCTCTAATATTTAATTAGGATAATTTTTCAGACTATAGCCTCACTATTTTGGGGATTCCATTATCAATAAAAATTTTTGACATATAGTCCCTAACTGGAGACTGCTTAGACGTAAAGAAACTGCTGTTTTATTTTTTTTTCCACTTAGAAATTTCTTATTTGAGAACAGTATAAACACCGTGGACCAAACTACTTACATGGTCAAAAGTTCAAAATTTCTTTTTCTCCAGAAGAGTATGTCCAAAGATCATTGACTTAGAAAAATCAGTTCAGTTCAGTTCAGTTGCTCAGTTGTGTCCAACTCTGCGAACCCATATACTGCAGTACGCCAGGCTTCCCTGTCCATCACCAACTCCCTGAGCTTGCTCAAATTCATATCCATCAAGTCAGTTGTGCCATTCCGCCATCTCATCCTCTGTCATCCCCTTCTCCTTCTGTCTTCAGTCTTTCCCAGCATCAGGGTCTTTTCCAATGAGTCAGTTCTTCACATCAGCTTCAGCATCAGTCCTTCCAATGAAGATTCAGAACTGATTTCCTTTAGGATTGACTGGTTGGATCTCCTTGCAGTTCAAGGGACTCTCAAGAGTCTTCTCCAACACCACAGTTCAAAAGCATCAATTCTTCAGCACTCAGCTTTCTTTATGGCCCAATTCTCACACTCATACATGACTACTGGAAAACCCATATCTTTGACAATACAGACCTTTGTTGGCAAAGTAATGTCTCTGCTTTTTAATATACTGTCTATGGTTTGTCACAGCTTTTCTTCCAAGGAGCAAGGTCTTTTAACTTCATGGCTGCATTCACCATCTGCAGTGATTTTGGAGCCCAAGAAAATAAAGGCTCTCACTGTTTCCAGTGTCTCCCCATCTGTTTTCCATGAAGTGATGGGACCAGATGCCATGATCTTCATTTTTTAAATGCTGTTTTAAGCCAATTTTTTCACTCTTCTCTTTCACTTTCATCAAGATACTCTTTAGATCTTCTTTACTTTCTCCCATGAAGGTGGTATCATCTGCATATCTGAGGTTATTGATATTTCTCCCAGCATATTGATTCCAACTTGCTCTTCATCCAGTCAGGAATTTCACATGATGTACTCTGCATATAAGTTGGAGAAGGAAATGGCAACCCACTCCAGTACTTTTGTCTTGAAAATCCCATGGACAGAGGAGCTTGGTGCAGGCTACTGTCCATGGGGTCGCAAAGAGTCGGGCATGACTGAGCGACTTCACCAAAAAAAAAACCCAAAAAACTCTGCATTTAAGTTAAATAAGCAGGTGACAATATACAGCCTTGACATACTTCTTTCCCAATTTGGAACCAGTCTGTTGTTTCATGTCCAATTCTCTGTTGCTTCTTGGCCTGGATACAGATTTCTCAGGAGTCAGGTAAGATGGTCTGGTATTCCCATCTCGTTAAGAATTTTCCACTGTTTGTTGTGATTCACACAGTCAAAGGCTTTGGCATAGCAAATAATTCAGAAGTAGATGATTTTTTTGGAATTCTCTAGTTTTTTGTATGAGCCAATGTATGTTGGTGATTAGATCTCTGGTTCCTCTGCCTTTTCTAAATCCAGCTTGAACATTTGGAAGTTCTTGGTTCCCATACTGTTGAAGCCTCACTTGGAGAATTTCGAGCATTGTTTTGCTAGTGTGTGAGATAAGTGCAATTGTGCTATAGTTTGAACTTTCTTTGGCATTTCCTTTTTTGGGATTGGAATGAAAACTGATCTTTTCCAGTCCTGTGCCAATGCTGTGTTTTCCAAATTTGCTGGCATATTGAGTGCAGCTCTTTAATAGCATCATCTTTTAGGATTTGAACTAGCTCAGCTGGAATTCCATCATCTCTACTAGCTTTGTGTGTAATGATGCTTCCCAAGGCCTGCTTGAAAAGTCACTTAGGGAGAATAATTTCTCCTGCAATTTAATGTTTATTTGAAGAAAGGGAAAAATAGAAATAACAAACTCTGGACAGTATGTGACATCACAGAACTGACTGCTCTATCTTTGTTAATACCTAATACTTATAAGATGTTCGACTGGCTTTTCAAGCACATGAATAGAGTTTGGTTGGTGTAATTGTGTCCAATCAGAATGCATTTGCCATCTAACTAATTAATATTTGTCTCATCTCTGTTGATGTGTAAGGAGTTAGACTAGGAGACTTTCAAGATCATTCATTCATTGCTTTCTCTAAACAGGGGCTGTTCTTCTGCATGCAGATTACATATTAAGTATATGCAGTTTTATAGATGACTAGAATGCTAATAAAAGAAACAAATAGAGAAGGTAAGAATTTGTTGTTTATCCTTTTCTCCAATGATTTCATGGAAGTGCAAACCTTTACAAAAGCTCTCAAAGCTACTTTAAGAATGGTTTCTTACAATGTGAACAATGCAGCTTTTGGCAGTTTAGCATTTCTAACCTTGCTGTCTGACTTGAGGGAAGATCTTTTCTCTTACTTTTTGTCAGGTTTTGCACCTGAAATATAGCCATAATATGCTTTGCTCTTCTATGGACTACATAAGTTAGCTGTAAAATTCAATTTGAAAAACACTACCTATTACAATCATAATATACAACCTCAGTGACATGTGTCATTGCTGAATTATTCTCTTGCAAATGCTTGCTGTAATGGTAAAATGCAAAGTTTGAGTCTATCTTAGATAATTTTATTATAGTCAGATAGAACAAATAACTCTTTGATGTAGTCTGCATGAGAATGAGAGTAATGTGGTTAAAAAATTAAATACGTAGGCAATATTAGTTAACAATAGAAGGGAAATATCTTGGAATCTATTTTTCTTAGCAAAGGGTGGAGGCCTTTTCAAATCATATTAGCTCTGAAAATTGCCTTTATTCCTATTAAAATACCAAGAGTATCCATACAGCAAGGCAGAGATCACGCAAAGCTGAGAAATCATTCCCATGGTATATCATTGAATTTGGAATTTTGCAGAAGGATGAAGTAAAATCCTGAGATTTTAATATTATACATTTCTGTGTAGATATTAAAAATTTATATGATTCTCTAAGTGTGTATATTGAACCATTGCATAGACAAAGACTAAAAAAATCTCTGAAACATAGTATTTGTGATTGGTGTGATTCAGAATAAGAAGATATTTCCCTTAGCAACAAAAAACTGTGTTAATATTCCATAAATATGATATATGTCCATCCATCAATACGTACTTATGTTGTTTTCATATTTTGTCAGTTGTAAGTAATAGTGCAATAAATAGAGGGGTGCATGTATCTTTCTGAATTAGCATTTTAGTATTCTTCAGCTAAATACTTAGAAATGAAATAGTTGGATCACATGTGAGTTCTATTCTTAATATTTGATGAATCTCTATACTGCTTCCCACAGGGGATGTACCAGTTTACATTCCCACCAAAAGTGTATGAGGGTTCTTTTTTTCCATATCCTCTTCCACATTTGTTATTTTTTGCCTTTTTGATAACAGTTATTTTAATAGGTGTGAAGTAGTATCTTATTGTGGGTTTTTATTTGCATTTCCCTGACACTTAGTGTTGTTAAACATTTTTTAGTGCCTGTTGGCCATCTGTTTGTCAGAAAATGTCTTCTTTTAAAATTTGAGTTGTTTTTTTGTTGTTGTTGAATTGTATGAGCTCTATACATACTTTGAATATTAACCCCTTATCAGATATGTGACTTGCAAATATATTGACCATTTGGTAGGTTGTCATTTCATTTTGCTGATGGTTTCCTTTGCTGTTCAAAAGCTTCTTAGTTTTATGTAGTCCTATTTGATTACTTTTGCTTTTGTTTCTCTGCATGAGAAGCTATCTCCAGAAAGATATTACCAAGACCCATGTAAAAGGGCATACTGTCTATGTTTTCTTCTTAAAGTTTTATAGTTTTATGTCTTACATTCAAGTTTTTAATCCATTTTGAGTTAATTTGTGTGTATGGTATAAGATAGTGGTCTAGTTTTAATCCTTTGCATGTGGCTGTTCAGTTTTCCTAATTCCATCTATCTTTTCACTATTGTATGTTCTTCATTCCTTTGATATAAATTAATTATCCATATATGTGTGGGTTTATTTCTGGGCTCTCAATTCTGTTCCATTGATCTACATGTCTATATTTCTGCCAGTACCATGCTATTTTGATTACTGTATCTTTGTAGTATAATTTGAAATCAGGGTAGTGATACTTCCCACTGTGTTCTTCTTTCTTAGGATTACTTTGGTTATGTTGGGTCTTCTGAGGTTCCATACAAATTATAGGACTTTTTTGTTCTATTTTGTATTTTAAAAATCTCTGGGGATTTTGATAGGGATTACATTTAATCTATACATTGCTTCAGATAATGTAATCATTTTGACAATATTAACTCTTCCAATCCATGAGCACACAATGTCTTTCCATTTCTTTTATTCAATTTATTTCAACAATGTCATTGTTTTCAGTGTACAGGTCTTATGCCTTTTTGGTTAAATTGCATTACAGATTCATTTTGTTGCTATTTTAAATAGAATTGTTTTCTTAATTTCTTTTTTTTTTTACTAGTTCACTGTTGGTGGATAGAAACAACTGATTTTGAAATTGACTTTTTGCATTATACAACTTTCTATGTTCATTATTATTAGATTTTTTTTTTTTTTTTGGTAAAGTCTTTAGGGTTTTCTATAAATAAAATCTTGTCATCTGCATATGGTGACAATTTTACTTCTCTTCCAATTTGGATGACTTTTTTTTTCATTACCTAGTTGTTTGGCCAGAACTTGTTGATTAAGAGTGATAAGAGTGGATATCCTTGTCTTATCCCTGATCTTAGAGAGGTAGCTTTCAGTTTTCACCATTTAGTATTATGTTAGTTGTAGCTTTGTTATATATAACTTTTATTGTGTTGAGGTACATTCCTTCTATACCCAGTTTATTGAGAATTTTTATCATAAATAGTTAATTACAAATTTTCTTAATAGTTATACCTTATTACTTTGTTTTTACTCTTTTGAATAAAATTTTTACTTCTACTGGACATGGAACAACAGACTGGTTCCAAACAGGAAAAGGAGTACATCAAGGCTGTATATTGTCACCCTGCTTATTTAACTAATATGCAGTGTACATCATAAAAAATGCTGGGCTGGAAGAAGCACAAGCTGGAATCAAGACTGCTGGAAGAAATATCAATAACCTCAGATATGCAGATGACACCACCCTTATGGCAGAAAGTTAAGAGGAACTAAAAGCCTCTTGATGAAAGTGTAAGAGGAGAGTGAAAAAGTTGTCTTAAAACTCAACATTCAGAAAACGAAGATCATGGCATCTGGTCCCATCACTTCATGGGAAATAGATGGGTAAACAGTGTCAGACTTTATTTTTTTTGGGCTCCAAAATCACTGCAGATGGTGCTTGAAGCCATGAAATTAAAAGATGCTTACTCCTTGGAAAGAAAGTTATGACCAACCTAGACAGCATATTGAAAAGCAGAGACATTACTTTGCCAACAAAAGTCCGTCTAGTCAAGGCTATGGTTTTTCCAGTGCTCATGTATAGATGTGAGAGTTGGACTGTGAAGAAAGCTGAGCACCGAAGAATTGATGCTTTTGAACTGTGGTATTGAAGAAGACTCTTGAGAGTCCCTTGGACTGCAAGGAAATTCAACCAGTCCATTCTAAAGGAGATCAGTCCTGGGTGTTCATTGGAAGGACTGATGCTAAAGCTGAAACTCCAGTACTTTGGCCACCTCTTGCGAAGAGTTGACTCATTGGAAAAGACTCTGATGCTGGGAGGGATTGGGGGCAGGAGGAGAAGGGGACGACAGAGTATGAGATGTCTGGATGGCATTACCAACTCGATGGACATGAGTTTTGGTGAACTCCGGGAGTTGGTGGTGGACAGGGAGGCCTGGTGCACTGCAATTCATGGGGTTGCAAAGAGTCGGACACAACTGAGTGACTGAACTGAACTGAATGAAAAACTAGAAGACAATTAAGGAAAGATATCATCATCATCATCATCAAAATTTATCATGGAAAATCTTTGCAAACTCACATATATTACATACATGTGCATGTGACTTTTTTTTGGCTTTTCATCCAGATTCTCAAATTTCAGATGAATTTCTGGCTTATTTATTCACTTTTATTCTTTGATTTATAAAATTAATATACATTTAATAGCCACTAAGTTCCAGGGGATATTGTAAGCAAGAAAAATTAGTGGCAAATAAACTGCCCTTAGGAGGTTTGTGTTTCTTGTTCTGTGATTTTTAAAGTGTAGTCCTTAGAAGTGTCTTAGATATTTGTTAACTCTGAATATATCTTATGTCACCCCAAATATTTCTGTATATGGGTTTCCGAAGTCTATATTTTAAACATACATCCTCATTGATTCTTTTGTTCTTGTTAAAAAATTTTTCTTTTTTGTAGTATAGTTACTTTACACTACTGTATTAGTTTCTGCTCTATAACAAACTGAATCAGCCTTATGTGTATATATATCACCTCTTTTTTAATTTCCTTCACATTTAGGTCACCAGAGAGTACCAAGTAGAGTTCCCTGTGCTATATAGTATGTTCTTATTAGTCATCTATTTTACACATAGTATAAAATATATATATGTTTAATTGTATGCATATATATTTATATGTATATAAATAAATAAATATGTATATGTATATATGTGTCAATGCCAATCTCTCAATTCATTCCACACCCCATGTTCTGGTTTGTATCCATACATTTGTTCTTTACATCTGTGTTGTTCTTTAAAATTTGCACACTGAACTATTGCATTTCAGCATTTCCCATTTTTAGTATTTCCCATTCCCATACCTCCTGAGTCTGCATCTTAACTTGTCATCGAAGTCTTTTTCTACTTTAAAGTCTGAGAAGGATTGATGTGATCTCTATGATCTCTGAAGCCAATCTTGTGATATAGGTATGTTATGTGACCAAAGAGTGATGTAGGAGAGACCAATAAAAATGTCCTCTGGAACTTGAATTTTACTGTTGAAAAATTTACTTGAATTTTATTCTATTCAGAGAAGGCAATGGCACCCTACTCCAGTACTCTTGCTTGGAAAATCCCATGGATGGAGGAGGCTGGTAGGCTGCAGTCCATGGGATTGCTGAGGGTCGGATACGATTGAGTGACTTCACTTTCCCTTTTCACTTTCCTGCATTGGAGAAGGAAATGGCAACCCACTCCAGTGTTCTTGCCTGGAGAATCCCAGGGACGGGGGAGCCTGGTGGGCTGCCGTCTATGGAGTCACACAGAGTCGGACACGACTGAAGCGACTTGGCAGCAGCAGCAGCAGCATTATTCTATTTTTAACATTTCTCAGTTGAATCTATTTACTACACTTTGATTGGGTTTCTTTGTTTGTTAAGTTCCAATTGACACTGATATAAAGAATACTGATGTACCACTTGGGTTGATCAGTTACTCTCTGAATACTCTCTGCATTAGCCTGATGCAAGGGCTATGGACAATGAATATATTGACTAGACTGAAGGTCTGTATTACAAAAGTAAGAGAAACCACAGATGTAAAGTTAGTACAACCTGTCTTCAATCATCCATTCATTTATATTATTCAGCAAATGTTTATTAAACTTTTCCTATGTGCCAGGGATTAAATAGCATCTAAATTTTAAGAACAACAAATAATTCTATAAATATCAGTGATTCTTTTTAACTGTCACATGTGTTATCAAATTTAATTGTTACAGTCCTATAATGGAGGAATTGTGATCTCTCATCTTACAAATCAAGAAACAGAAAGGTAGAGTAACTTGCTTGAAGTCACCCAGCTATAATAAATTTTATTGGGAACTTGAATCCATCTCTTTCCTCAGGGCCCTCCCTTTTCGACTGCTATGCTGTATTACTGAGTAAGATGCTAGGAATTAGCTCATGAAAGTGATTAGTTAGACAAAAAGTGAAAAAAAAAAGTTTGCTATATTTGAGGCATACTGGAGTTTCAGTGGAAGCACAGAAGAAGTAAGAATTCATGGGGGGTATAGAGAAAAAGATGTACTAAAAGAAGCAATATGAATAGTGGTAATCAAAAAGAGCATACAGACCTTGAAACTTGAGAGTTTCTGAATATGGAATTAAAAGAGTTTCAAAATACAAAATAAAAAAATAAACAATTTATTGAATCTACCTGTAGGAGTCAGAGAAGGCCAGGAGATCGTTCCCTTGTATAAACATAAAGATGGAGGAGCAGACTTCTGGACATCAGTTCAATTCAGTTCAGTCGCTTAGTCATACCCGACTCTTTGCAGCCCCATGGACTGCAGCACGCCAGGCCTCCGTTCATCAGCAACTCCCAGAGTTTACTCAAACTCATATCCATTGAGTCAGTGATGCCATCCAACCATCTCATCCTCTGTAATCCCCTTTTCCTCCAGCCTTCAATCTTTCCCAGCATCCGGGTCTTTTCCAGTCAGTCAGTCTTTAGCATCAGGTGGCCAAAGTATTGGAGTTTCAGCTTCAACATCAGTCCTTCCAGTGAACACCCAGGGCTGATCTCCTTCAGAATGGACTGGTTGGATCTCCTTGCAGTCCAAGGGACTCTCAAGAGTCTTCTCCAACACCGAAGCTCAAAAGCATCAATTCTTCCAGGCTCAGCTTTCTTTGGAGACCAACTCTCACATTCGTACATAACTACTGGAAAAATCATAGCTTTGACTAGACACACCTTTGTTGGCAAAGTAATGTCTCTGCTTTTTAATATGCTGTCTAGGTTTATCATAACTTTTCTTCCAAGGAGCAAGCATTGTTTAATTTCGTGGCCGCAGTCACCATCTGCAATGATTTTGGAGCCCCAGAAAATAAAGTCTGTCATCGTTTCCACTGTTTCTCCATCTATTTTCCATGAAGTGATGGGATCAGATGCCATGATTTTTGTTTTCTGAATGTTGAGTTTTAAACCAACGTTTTCATTCTCCTCTTTCACTTTCTTCAAGAGGGTCTTTAGTTCTTCTTCACTTTCTGTCGTAACAGTGATGTCATCTGTGTATCTGAGGTTATTGATATTTCTCCTGGCAATCTTGATTCCAGCTTGTGCTTCATCCAGCACAGCGTTTCTCATGATGTACTCTGTATATAAGTTAAATAAGCAGGATGACGATGTACAGCCTTGACGTAGTCCTTTCCCTATTTGGAACCAGTCTGTTGTTCCATGTCCAATTTTAATTGTTGCTGCCTAACCTGCAGCAACAGGTTTCTCAAGAGGCATTCCCATCTCTTAAAGAATTTATAAAGTTTATTGTGATCCACACAGTCAAAGGCTTTGGCATAGTCAATAAAGCAGAAGTAGATGTTTTTCTGGAACTCTCTTGCTTTTTCAATGATCCAGCAGATGTTGGCAATTTGATCTCCGGTTCTTTTGCTTTTTCTAAATCCAACTTAAACATCTGGAAGTGAATGGTTCACATACTGTTGAAGCCTGGCTTGGAGAATTTTGAGCATTACTTGTTAGCGTGTGAGATGAGTGCAATTGTGCAGTAGTTTGAGCATTCTTTGGCATTGCCTTTCTTTGAGATTGAAATGAAAACTGACATTTTTCAGTCCTGTGGCCATGGCTGAGTTTTCCAAATTTGCTGACCTAGTGAGTGCAGCACTTTCAAAGCGTTATCTTTTAGGATTTGAAGTAGCTCAACTGGAATTCCATCTTCTCCCCTAGCTTTTTGCATAGTGATGCTTCTTCCCACTTGACCTCACCCAGGATGTCTGGCTCTAGGTGAGTGATCACACCATCATGATTATCTGGGTCATGAAGATCTTTTTTGTATAGTCTTCGGTGTATTCTTGCCACCTCTTCTTAATATATTCTGCTTAATATCTTCTTATTAATATCTTCTGCTTCTCTTAGGTCCATGCCATTTCTGTCTCTTATGGTGCCCTTCTTTGCCTGAAGTGTTCCCTGCTGCTAAGTCGCTTCAGTCGTGTCTGACTCTGTGCTACCCCATAGACGGCAGCCCACCAGGCTCCCCTGTCCCTGGGATTTTCCAGGCAAGAACACTGGAGTGGGTTGCCATTTCCTTCTCCAATGCATGAAAGTGAAAACTGAAAGTGAAGTCACTCAGTCGTATCCGACTCCTAGCGACCTCATGGACTGCAGCCTTCCAGGCTCCTCCATCCATGGGATTTTCCAGGCAAGAGTACTGGAGTGGGTTGCCATTGTCTTCTCCTAGGTATCTCTAATTTTCTTGAAGAGATCTCTAGTCTTTCCCATTCTATTGTTTTCCTCTATTTCTTTGCACTGATCCCTGAGGAAGGCTTTCTTATCTCTTCTTGCTATTCTTTGGAACTCTGAATTCAGATGGTTTTATCTTTCCTTTTCTCCTTTGCCTTTCACTTCTTTTCTATTCACAGCTATTTGTAAGGCCTCCTCAGACAACCATTTTGCCTTTTTGCATTTCTTTTCCTTGGAGAAGATCTTGATCACTGCCTCCTGTACAATGTCACGAACCTCCTTCCATAGTTCTTAAGGCACTCTAACAGATCTAATCCCTTGAATCTATTTGTCACTTCCACTGTATAATCATATGAGATTTGATTTAGGTCATACCTGAATGCTCTAGTGGTTTTCCCTACTTTCTTCAATTTAAGTCCAAATCTGGCAATAAGGAGTTCATGATCTGAGCCACAGTCAGCTCCAAGTCTTGTTTTTGCTGACTGTATAGAACTTCTCCTTCTTTGTCTGCAAAGAATACAATCAATCTGATTTCAGTATTGAGCATCTGGTGATGTCCATGTGTAGAGTCTTCTCTTGTGTTGTTGGAAGAGGGTGTTTGTATAACCAATGTGTTTTCTTGGCAAAACTCTATTAGCCTTTGTCCTGCTTCATTCTGTACTCTAAGGCCAAATTTGCCTGTTACCTAGGTATTTCTTGACATCCTACTTTTGCATTCCCATTCTCTATAATGAAAAGGACATCTTTTGGGGGTGTTAGTTCTAGAAGGCCTTGTAAGTCTTCATAGAACTGTTCCAACTTCAGCTTCTTCAGCGTTACTGGTTGGGGCATAGACTTAGATTACTGTGATATTGAATGGTTTGCCTTGCAAACAAACGGAGATCATTCTGTCATTTTTGAGATTGCATCCAAGTACTGTATCTCGGACTTTTTTGCTGCTATGATGGCTACTCCATTTCTTCTAAGGGATTCCTGCCCACATATTCTGGACATATGGGATAGTATGTTGTTGTTTAGTTCCTCCATCATGTCTGACTCTTTACTGACCCCATGGACTGTAGCCTGTCAGGCTGCTCTGTCTGTGTGATTTCCCAAGCAAGAACACTTGTGGTGTTGGTTTAGTTGCTAAGTCATGTCCAACTCTTGCAACCCCATGTACTGTAGCCTGCCCAGCTCCTCTGTGCATGGGATTCTCCAGGCAAGAACACTGGAGTGGATTGCTATTTCCTTCTCTGGAGATCTTTTCAACTCAGGGATTAAATGCTCATCTCTTGTATTGCAGACAGACCCTTTACCACTTAATCACCAGGTAAACCTCATGGAACAGTATGTACAACAGCACAAAACATTAGACAACACACTGTGTTTAGGCAACTAAAAATTCCTCAGTTTTGCTGAAATGTAAGTTTTGAGGTAGGAGAGAAGTGAGAAATGATGGACAAAATAGGAAAGAGATATATACTGAAGATAATTGTATGTCATGCCAAGAATTTCAGATTTATCCTAAAGAAGATACAAATCTATTGAATAGTTTTAAAACAGATAAATCATTAGATTTCACTTCAGAGAAATTAATTTTTAAAGAATGGAAATGAATGCTGTAATGTTTTAGATAATAATAAATGTAAGTGTTCTGTTATTGCACTTTTTAGTCTTCTGGGAAATACATAAAAGGAACAGCAGTGTTGCTGAGAGAGCCGTAAGTATTCTGGCCCCAGGAAAAGGTGAGCATAACATGATTTCTTATACCAGAGGGCAAGACCTTCCCAGCAGATTTTTGACCTGGTAAATTATGTGTGCACACTTTTTTCCCCCATGAGTTAGTGAATTGAGTTGTTATTCTTGTAGGTCAGGATCTTTAAAAACTATTTTGTGTTTACTTTCACAAGCATGATTACTTTATAAGCCATCATTTTTGGGGATAATGCCTAGGTTGTTAGGTACTTTGGGATCTTAGAAGCTACATATTTTTGGACACAATAATTAATGGTGCAGGACTCTACTGAGGTACAAATGTATATATCCATCAGCAAATGTCTACAGGGCAATTTTCAATCAATGCCTTACTAACAATACTAATTTCTAATCATAAAACTTTATCTGACAAAGCCATCTGACTAGCTGTTCAAAGATCATACAAATATCAATAGAGATGATGCTAGAATCCTATTTATTCATTAGGTTCATTCAAACCACACGCACATAGATCTTCTTTCAGAAAAATTAATACTTTTAAAGGTTTCAATTTCAACCTGATTTAAACATGTACTAACTTATAATTGACTAATTTTCTTTCGTTTTAAATTGCATAAATTTAGTCACAATTTCCAGTATAAGCCAAGGTGAAAGGAGACAATTTTACCAATGCCCCGGTCATAGCTATAGCAGATAGTCATTCTTTGTTTTTAGTATTCTGTGATCACCTGGCAAATGGAATAAAATAAATAACTGATGCAATCCTTTCCATTAAGTAAATTTCAAGGAATACTGCTTCTGCTCCCACTGATGTGATTTCCAGTATCTGGCACTTGTACCATGTATAACAAATAATCATTGGCTTTTTAACTTTGAGTTTGGCCTGGCATTCACCCAAGAGTGAAAGGTTTTTCATCATTCTTCCTCACCATGAGATGTCGCTTATGTGATAGGATAAAACAGAGACCATCTCTAGTTCATTGATATTTATGACCTTAGGATATGAACTTAGGGATCCCTGCTCTATGCATTATTAAGCCATACTCTTTATACATTTTTCATAGGAACAGTGGTGTTTTTTGTTTTCCTAGCTGTTTCCTTACTTCCCCTCTTTTTCCATCACAGTGGAACTCCATCACTCTCTTTCTTCCAAACAGTATATCTTTCTAGGTCACACCCTTGCTGCCTCAAGAATTTTAACGAGAGTTATAAATCTATGATGTCCACATACCTGGAAATCTCTTGCTGACCTTATCTTTCATCATTTTTGCATGAGGATCTGTTATGACTTTGAGTAATGGTGTGTTTTAAGAAAATACATATTATATAAATAGGTTGTGCCCTATGTTACACAATGAGGATGCCATGAGCCTGCTGGCCTTCTGTCAACAGGCCATTCTCTTGCTTGCTGGTTTTCCATCAGTGGAGTTTCTGTTATGAATCTCCCACCTCCTGTTTTCATAATTAAGCTGTGTTTTTCTTGCTGTCACATTACTTCTCTTTCGATCAAGAACATATGATTTAGCTAAAAAAGCATTTATTTATTTTAGTGTGGCATTAGCTTTATTTTTAAAAATCTTTTCCATAAATTTTTATTTTATCAGAGCATAATTCCTTTACAGTGTTATGTTAATTTCTATTGTACAATGAAGTGAATCAGTTATGTGTGTGTGTATATATATATATATATATATCCCCTGCCTCCCACCCCATCCCCATCCCACCCTACTAGGTCATCACAGAGCACCAAGCTAAGCTTCCTACACTTTATAGCAGGTTCCGACTAGTTATCTATATTACACATGGTGGTAAATGTGTCAATCCTAAGAAAGAGACCCACAAAATAAGCCCCCAAAAATTAAAAATTAAGAAAATGGTAATGGGAACATACATATCAATACTTATCTTTAATGTAAATGGATTAAATGTTCCAACTGAAAGACACAAACTGGCTGAAAGAACATTTAAAGTCGAGAAAAGGCAGATTTGAATTCTGGATTGGTCATCTACCTGCAAAGTGATTCAACATTCCCAATCTGTGAAATAGATAAAATAAAGCTAACTTCAGATGATTGCTATAAGTTTTAAGTTATGCAATACAAGTAAAATGCTAATATTTTAGCTGTCCTAGAATAAATTCTCATACACACCTAGGGTTGTTGCTACTGTAATATTCTGAACACAATTTACTCTTGACTATTGATACATGGGATGTGGAATTGAAACATTTCTTTATTTTGAAACTCTTGTGACAGATAAGAAAAGTAAGGCATAGAAATGATGTTGCTCAAAGAGCAGGGGGTAAAAATAGAATACTTAGAATTGATACTTCAATTCCAAATCACGCCATAGTTTATTTTACTACATTTTCCCCATTAATACTTTCCTACCAATAATATTGTTCCTCTTCTCACATCATAGCATGTATTTGTAGATCACTTTTAATTTGAACCTAATAATCAAGGACTCTGTCTAGTTCACTAGAATCTAATGTTTCATGTGAAACCTTTGGAATTTGTCATATTTTTCATGTTAAACAATTTCATAATTCCAGTAGTGTATTTCAGTAATGACATACACAACATTATTTCACTGAGGGAGAAGACAAAGCAAATTTCCCTGGCTCAATGCACTGAAATACATTTAAGCCTTGCTAGCCAAAATAATTAAAATATTTTGTTTAAGGCATTCTGAGTACCAACTACTTTTTGAGTCTCTGATGAGTACTTCATGGCCTAACAGAGAAACAAAATATTGTGTTGATTTTTTTTCCTCCTTAAAACATAATATTATGTTGCATGATTGGTTCAGCCAGTATAAATATTAGAAAAAGAGGTATAATCATTTGAATCTTATAGAGATTGCATTTAGTTGAAAACTCAGTTGATTGGATTTAAATAAACTTACTTTCCAAGAAACCTGTATGCAGGTCAGGAAGCAACAGTTAGAACTGGACATGGGACAACAGACTGGTTCCAAATAGGAAAAGGAGTACGTCAAGGCTGTATATTGTCACCCTGCTTATTTAACTTATATGCAGAGTACATCATGAAAAACGCTGGGCTGGAGGAAGCACAAGCTGGAATCAAGATTGCCGGGAGAAATATCAATAACCTCAGATATTCAGATGACACCACCCATATGGCAGAAAGTGAAGAAGAACTAAAAAGCCTCTTGATGAAAGTGAAAGAGGAGAGTGAAAACGTTGACTTAAAGCTCAACATTCAGAAAACTAAGATCATGGCATCCGGTCCCATCACTTCATGGCAAATAGATGGGGAAACAGTGGAAACAGTGTCAGACTTTATTTTTTTGGGCTCCAAAGTCACTGCAGATGGTGACTGCAGCCATGAAATTAAAAGACGCTTACTCGTTGGAAGGAAAGTTATGACCAACCTAGATAGCATATTAAAAAGCAGAGACATTACTTTGCTAACAAAGGTCTGTCTAGTGAAGGCTATGGTTTTTCCAGTGGTCAGTATGGATGTGAGAATTGGACTGTGAAGAAAGCTGAGCACCAAAGAATTGATGCTTTTGAACTGTGGTGTTGGAGAAGACTCATGAGAATCCCTTGGATTGCAAGGAGATCCAACCAGTCCATCCTAAAGGAGATAAGTCCTGAGTGTTCATTGGAAGGATGAACACTGATAATGATGTTGAAGCTGTAACTCCAATACTTTGGCCACCTGATTTCAGAGAGCTGACTCATTGGAAAAGACCCTGATGCTGGGAAAGATTGAGGTCAGGAGGAGAAGGGAACGACAGAGGATGAGATGGTTGGATGGCATCACCGACTCAGTGCACACAGGTTTGGGTAGACTCCGGCAGTTGGTGATGGACAGGAAGGCCTGGCATGCTGTGGTTCATGGAGTCACAAAAGTCAGACACACCTGAGCAACTGAATTGAACTGACTTTCCAAGATCACAAAATTTGAGAGACTTCACACTTTTGTTGTTGTTCAGTTGCTAAGTCATGTCTAACTCTTTGTGACCCCATGGACTGCAGCACACCAGGCTTCTTTGTCCTTCACTATCTCCCAGAGATTGCACAAACTCATGTCCATTGACTCACCCACTTCTTTTGTTGACTTCTTTGACTTTTGTTGACAAAGCATAACTTTTCTTCCAAGGAGCAAGCATCTTTTTATTTTGTGGCTGCAGTCACCATCCACAGTGATTTTGGAGCCCAAGAATATAAAATTTGCTACTGTTTCCACTTTTTACCCACCTATTTGCCATGAAGTGATGGGACCATATGCCATGATCTTAATTTTTTGAATGTCAGCTTTTTCACTCTCTTCTTTCAACCTCATCAAGAGGTTCTTTAGTTCTTATTCAATTTTCACTCTTAGACTGGTATTATCTACATATCTGAGGTTGTTGATATTTCTCTTGGCAAACTTGAATCCAGTTTGTGATTCATTCAGCCCAGCATTTCACATGATGTACTTTGTATAGAAGTTAAATAAGCAGGGTTACTGTACACAGCCTTGTCATACTCCTTTCCCAATTTTGAGCTAGTCAATTGTTCCATGCTGGTTCTAACTGTGGCTTACAGGTTTCTCAGGAGGCAGGTGAGGTGTTCTGATATTCCCATAAGTTTAAGAATTTTCCATGGTTTGTTGTGCTCCACACAATCAGAGGCTTTAGCATAGTTAATGAATTAAAAGTAAATATTTTCCTGGAATTCCCTTGCTTTTTCTATGATCCAACGGATATTGGTGATTTGATCTCTGGTTCCTCTGCCTTTTATAAATCCAGCTTGTACATCTGGAAGTTCTCAGTTCACATACTGTTGAAGCCTAACTTGAAGGATTTTGAGCATCACAGTTTTGCTAAACTGTTATTTGTAAGAGTGCTTAACACAATATGAAGACAAATAGATATTAAATTATGTAGCTATTCATTGAAAATGTCTTCTTCCATAGAAAGCACACTAAAGTTCATAGCTTTAAGTTTCTAATACTTATTATATCTGACTACAAAAGATAACACAGTGAATTCTTGATTATTCTGGGATTGACTTGGTATGTTAATCAGGTTCTTGATTTTCTCTTCTCTCTCCTTGCTGCATGCTCCATGGTCACATAAGTATTCACTAGCAACTCAATTAGAATGAAGGAAAAAAACTAAGAAAATACAAATTTAGATAGTATCCTTTTATTATTGAATTATCCTTTTAATTTAGAAAGTATAGAGGAAACATCTAAAGCATCAGATTTTATTTAAAGTTTTTAGATTATCTATATGTTTAATATACCTTTCCCTGTTTAATATATCAAAACATTTCCTCTTCACTAGTTCTATGGTATTCAAAGATATATTTTGGCCAGGTGAAAAATGAGTACAGATGATAATTTTGGTTTATCAATTCTGTTGGTTCATGGGGAATTTCTGTTTTGTTTCATTTTGTCTGTTTTACTAATTGGATGAATGATTTTCTCAAGTTTGTGTATACTCAGAAGAGACATTCAGCATTTAAAGACTGCAAGTGTGTGTGTGTTTTTCTTAATGTTAAATAAATTTAAACTATTGCTTTGAATTGGCCAGTTGTTTTCATGTAGAAGCAATAGACATTTTTGTTAAGATTTTTAAAAAACAACAACTTAAGTTTCTAGAAATCAATCACAGTGTAGGAAATTTAAAATTGTCTCCATCTGTGAAACCATCATTTCCACAAGTGATAATGTTTTAAACAATGCAGCTTTGGTTTCAAAGTATATAAATTCTTATCTAGTGAAATAAAGGTAACTACTCCAAATCATGCCACTTGAATTCTCAGAAACTGTAAAGCTTAACTAGATTCCTACTCTTCACACCCCATGGGCATTTTTAATAAGTCACATAATGTGATTCTAGGCTAGGGTGGGGGAATAAACTAGGAATCTCTCTCTAGAGGATGCTTATGTATATTACACATAATTAGGTTGTTTCTGTGAAATCATCCTAAATCATAGTGGGTGATGCAGTTTGTAATTTTCAACTGCAGGAGCCATCTTAGTTTGCAACTTAGTTTAGTTTGGAAGCATATAGTATATAGGTGATATCCATCAAATACTTTGTAAACTGAAGACCAAAATATTCAGTTGTCAAAAATAGAGAAGGGTATATACAATTATAATTAATTTAAACATACAGTAACACTATATTAATAGAAAAAAGGATTATTTTTACCATTCTTATAATCTTTGCATAAATTTACTATATATGAATTTTTATTACTTTTGTTTATACTTTGTTCCTATCTCATGTATTCTTTTTTAAAAAAAAAAATCAGAATTGCCATTTTAAAATATTATTAGATTCAAATGTGTGGCTCTATTTAGTATTTTAATTTTGTTTTCATTTTATAAGCTCCATCAGCAAAATGCCATTTGGTATGTTTTAAACATGAACCATATCTTCATTTAATCTGGTTGATATTTAGAAAACAAAGCTGAAGAGATATCCCTCTACACTATTTTTTAATCATTTGTTATTTACTAGCATTTGAGAATTTATAATTTTAATATTAGTAACATGTGTGTATATCATTCCATTGAAAAATTAATCTTTGATTCAGAAAGCATGTTGAAAGAAAGCTTTATTAAATTATGAATGCACTGAATAGATAGGTGACTTTCATGTCAATGTTGAAAAAATCAAATATTTTACCATCCTCGTGATTCTTCCAAGCAGTTATCTGATTTCTACTAATATATTTACACTATACCCTTTTAAATCCATGTATAATGTCATTGCTGCTCTTTGCCAGCAATATTGAGTGTTAATTAAAATTTCACTGTATCGATCATGATGACATTGTGATTGAAAAAATACTGTGTATTCAGTCTAATCTTAGTTTCTCAACTTCAGAAAATATGTCTATAATCATATTTTCATTAGTAAGAATTATTTCCAGCCAAATTTTAAATACTTCTCTTTCATTCTTTTAAATCAGTAAAACTTTCATATTTTTCCTCCTTTCTTGTTTTAAATGTTGTAAAGTAACAATTATCATGTGATTCATACACACATGTTAAAATGTTAAAAACGGGCAGCAATCTTGACATCTGAGCAATAAATAATGAAAGAATGCTAGACATTAAAAGAAGCACTCATTTGTATCTTTCAAATAAGATAGAAGAAGAAATGAACACTTATTAAGGACAGTTTCTAAAATTAGAAAATCTCAAAGTAATACATATTATAGATATCAGAAACTAAAGAAAAGCTAAAATATTTCTTACTGAGCTGCACTTACTACAAAGATCACCTACCAGCCCCCAGTAAATTCCTGTATTCTCAAACTACTTCCCACTTGATCACCCAAATCTGACTTCTTGTTCACCAGATAAAATTTGGAAAATAGCAACATTGTCTTTATGAAAAATTAGTCCACAAAATAAGAATAAATAGAACTTGTTCATCTTGATAAAGGACATTTGTTGAAAACCCACAGCTAACTTCATACTAATGGTAAAAGATTGAAAGCTCTTACACTGACATCAGGAATAAGCCAAAGGTGTCTGCTCTTATCATTTTTTTCAAAATTTTCTGGAAACTCTGCCAGAGCAATCAGGCAAGGGAAATAAATAAAAGGCATACATCTTGAAAAATAAGAAGCAAAACTATCTCTATTCACAGATGACATGATCTTATATATAGAAAAAAATAAAATAAAATAAAATAAAATCTCAAATAACCCAAGAATACCTATTGGAGCTAATGAGTTTAGCAAAATTTCAGAACATGATATTAATATACAAAAACTCAGTTGTATTTCTATACACTTTGAATAAATAATTTAAAATGAAACTGAGAAAACAGTTTCATACATAATACCATCACAAAGAATAAAGCACTTATGAATAAATTTAACCAAGGAAGTGAAAACATATACCGTTAAAGTGAAAGTATTAGTCACTCAGTCATGTCTGACTCTTTGCAAACCCCTGTGGCCAGCTAAGCTCTTCTGCCCATGGAGTTCTCCAGGCAAGAATACTGGAGTGGGTTGCCATTTCCTTCTCCAGGGGATCTTCCCAACCCAGAAATTGAACCCCGGTCTCATGCATTGCAGGCAGACTTTACTCTCTGAGCCACTAGGACAGCATGGCATAAAAACAGATATATACATCAATGAGACTGAAATGAAAGCTCAGAAATAAATCCATATATCTATGGCTAATTGATTTTCAACAAGATGCCAAGACCACTGAATGGGAAAGAGTAATTTTTTTTAATAAAAGAAAGTGCTGAGACAACTTGATATCCACAAGATAAAGAATGGGTTTAGATCCTTATCTCCTATCACAAGTAAAAATTAACTCAAAATAGATCAAAGTCGTAAATGTAAGACCTAAATCTATAAAAATCTGTGAAGGAAACAGCTGTAAATTTTAGTGTACTTTGCAGTGGTTTCTTAATTATGACATCAGAGCATAAGCAACAAATGAAAAAATTAGCTAAACAAATTTAAAATATATATATTTCAAAGGATGTTATCAAGAAAGTAAAAAAAAACAACTCATAAAATGAGAGATAATATTTGCAAATAGTATATCTGATAAGGGTCTAGTATCCAGAATATATAAAGAACTCTCACAACTCAGCACCAAAAGATAAAATTGAAAAATTTGCAATTGATCTGAATAGATATTTCTCCAAAGAAGACATACAAGTGACGAATAAACACATAAAAAGATGCTCAGCACCATAGTCATTGCTCCTGCTGCTGCTGCTAAGTCGCTTCAGTTGTGTCCCACTCTGTGCGACCCCATAGACGGCAGCCCACCAGGCTCCCCCAACCCTGGGATTCTCCCGGCAAGAACACTGGAGTGGGTTGCCATTTCCTTCTCCAATGCATGAAAGTGAAAAGGGAAATGCAAATCAAAACTGCAGTGAGATACTTCACATCCACTAGAATGACTATAAGAAACAAAATGAGAAATCACAGATGTCACTAAAAAGTGAAGAAACAGGGATCCTTGTACATTGTTGTTAGTAGTGTAAAGTGATGTGACCACTGTGGAGAAGGTTGACAGTTCATCCAAAACAGAGTTATCATATGACCAGCTATTCCACTCGTAGGTGTAACTAAGAGAATTGAAAATACATATTTGCACAAAATGTATAAATTAATGTTCATAGCAATGTTATTCACAACAGGCAAAAGATGGAAACAACACAAAATTCCACTGACTAGGGAAGAGGGTAAATAATATGTGATATATCTATGCAATGGAATATTATTTAGCTATTAAAAAAAAACAGCACTCATATACTCATGAAACCTGAAACATTATGCTAAGTGAGAGAAATCAGACACAAAAGGCTATATAAGATTCCATTAATATGAAATTTCCAGAATAAACAGACATTTATGTCATAAAGACAAATTATATTAATTGTTGCCAGGGCCTGGGGACTGTGGAGAATTGGTGGTGACTGCTTAAAGATTATTGCTTTTCTTTGGCGGGTGATGAAAATGTTCTAGAATTAGAGAGTGGTGATCACTGAACAATATTGTGATTTTACTGAACCTGACCTAATTGTTAAAATGGTAAATTTTATCTCATTTTTTAAAAAAGTTAAATAAGAATTTTTTATAGACATTTTCAAAATGAATACAAATATGGAAATTGGAGTGTATCTCATGGCCTACTGAAAACATTTCAGTTTGATTGAATGAAAACACCATTATTTTAGACTTTTCCTCTGAAATTTGTAGCATGTTATATTAGAGTTCCAATATGTGTTTGTAGAGGTTTCCCTGGTGGCTCAGATTAGTAAAGAATCTGCCTGCAATGCAGGAGACCCAGGTTTGATCCCTGGGTTGGGAAGATCCCCTGGAGAATGGAATATCCTTGCTTGGAGAATTCCATGGACAGAGGAGCCTGGTGAGCTATAGTCCATGGGGTTGAAAAGAGTTGGACACGACTAAGCGACAAACACTTTCCCTTCCATGTGTTTATAGAATATAGAAGAGTATGTTATCTTTCCTACTAGACTATATGCACCTTGAGGGCAGAAACTAAGTTTTTGTTTAATTTAGTTTTACTGTTCATAGCTAACTTAGTCAGTTATAACTGATGGACATATCAATACGTAGTTGTTGAATGACTTAATCAATTAATATCCTGGCTTAGAAGAAGGAAATTAATGTGTTATCAATGGTGATATATTGCCTAATTCTTGCCTTTATATCCAAGTATTTAAAAAAAAAATGATTTCTCATCCTAGCTACAAATAGGATGGAGCAGCCATCATCACATGTCAGTTTCATGGAGATCATTCAATTGATGAACGAAATACTGAAATGTGAGTTAATTTTCTGGTACATTACCATATATAAAATTGCAATTTTCTGAAAACTTATGTAATATGATCAGTTATTATCTTTGGTTTCAGTACTAAATGCTTTGTGGCCCCTCAAAGACCTGAAATAATGTAAAAGAAGATGAGAAGTGATCCACTTCCTACTCACTGAGAATTTCAAGCCATTATCTAGTTGCCACTGATGAAAGTTATACTTGACTCTTGCTTCCTAACTGCAATTTTTAAAAGAGTAAGTCTGTTGAACTCAGATCTAGCCTCGTTTACAAACATGGTGCTTCATTGAAAGTAACACCGTGAACTGTGGCTTCAATAATATTCTTGGGGGAAAATGTACTATTAGGTTCATTGTTGTAGTTTCTTGTAGCAACCTAAGTTAAACTAAAGTTTAACTGAACAACTAAAGTTAAAATTCACTTTCTTAGCTTGCTCTTGGTGTATAATATTCTCTGGGCTTCCTAGGTGGCTCAGACAGTAAAGAATCTGCCTGTAATGCTGGAGACCCAGATTCAATCTCTGGGTCCGGAAGATCCCCTGGAGAAGGGAATGGCTACCCATTCCAGTATTCTTGCCTGGAGAATTTCATGAATAAAGGAGACTTATGGGTTACAGTCCATGGGGTCTTGAAGAGTCTGACATGACTGAGCGGCTAAAACACAGACACACATCATACTTTCTATATACAATTTCTTTTGAAAAATTCCATGTGTTTCGTTTCCACTTTTACTGTATTTCTTTGTTATTCTATTTCGGCATTCTTTCTGAATTGCCCACTCTCCTTCAATAACAATGCTACTATTTATTTTTGTGGCGCTTGAAATAAAACTTTGCTATTGGTCTACCTCTTCTGCTGTTTGTTGGCCAGCTTGTCTTCTTTAAGTGAATACAGATTTTATTAAAACAAAATAGATGACACAAACTACTAATGTTTAGACTATTCCAAGACCCTGTATGCTGTGCTTTTCATTGCTCTCTTGAATTCCCATGCTATTTGTTCTGGTTTGAATCTATTTTTTTATAAGTTGTTGTTCAGTCACTAAGTCATGTCTGACTCTTTGTGACCCCATAAACTGTAGCACACCAGGCTTCCCTGTCCTTCACAATCTCCCTGAGTTTGCTCAAACTCCTGTCATTTGAATCAGTGATGCCATCCAACCATCTTATGCTCTGTCACTCCCTTTTCCTCCTGCCTTCAAACTTTCCCTGCATCAGGTCTTTTCCCATGAGTCAGCTCTTCACATCAAGTGGCCAAGTATTGGAGCTTCAGCTTCAGTATCAGTCCTTACAATGAGTATTCAGCATTGATTTCCTTTAGTATTGTCTGGTTTGATCCCCTTGCTGTTCAAGGGACTATCAAGGGACTTCTCCAACACCACAGTTCAGAAGCATCAATTCTTGGGCTTTCAGTCTTCTTTATGGTCCAAATCTCACATCCACATGTGCCTACTGGAAAGTCCATAGCTCGACTGGATTTTGTCAGCAAAGTGATGTCTCTGCTTTTTAATATACTGTCCAGGTTTCTCATAAGTTTTCTTCCAAGGAGCAAGCATCTTTTAATTTTGTGGCTGCAGTCATCATCCACAGTGATTTTGAAGCCCAAGAAAATAAAGTCTGTCACTGCTTCCATTTTTTTTATATAAGTTGTAGAACCATGCAATTCAACATAGGAGGTGATATAAATAAAACTTACTCAAAAACTACTACTTAATATTCTTGGTTGTTTTGAAACTTATTATAAGTGATAAATATAACAGAATTCCTAATAACTTATCAATGTAATGATCAGAAAAAAATGGCTTTTTTTTCAGTGATGATGGAAATCACTTTGACAAAATACTTGGTACCAGCTAAACAACAAGCTGAGAACCACTTGAACGGGTAACTTTTAAAAAACTTCAAACTTGAAACACTATTAATCTCCTAAGTTCATAATTTTTATACTAAATATCAAAAATAAAATGGGCATTTGATTAGCATACTATCTCCAAATGTTTATTTTCTGCCAGCTGTCAAGGAGTAATTTGAAGGTGACTCTTTACAATTATTTTTAGAACTGGCATAATTTTTCTGCACTGACTTCTAGAATGGACGATTGAGTGCATCTTGATGCACCCAAGACACTGTAAGGGAAATTTTACTCATAATTGCATATTTTAATATTTTACTTTCATAAATATTTGCTATTATTTGGGCTTTTCCTGTCATATAAAATGTAGGGATTTGTTGGTATAGTACTAGAAATGTATCATATTAGACTCACTCTTTTAAGAAGTAATGCAGCATTTAACATATATAAAATTTATAAAACATAAAATCAATAGCCATATCCACTGCCCAGTTTACTAAATAAAAGATTCAGTTCAGTTCAGTTCAGTTCAGTTACTCAGTCGTGTCCGACTCTTTGTGACCACATGAATCGCAGCACGCCAGGCCTCCCTGTCCATCACCAACTCCCGGAGTTCACTCAAATTCATGTCCATTGGGTCGGTGATGCCATCCAGCCATCTCATCCTCTGTCGTCCCCTTCTCCTCCTGCTCTCAATCTTTCCCAGCATCAGAGTCTTTTCCAATGAGTCAACTCTTCGCATGAGGTGGCCAAAGTATTGGAGTTTCAGCTTTAGCATCATTCCTTCCAATGAACACCCAGGACTGATCTCTTTTAGGATGGATTGGTTGGATCTCCTTGCAGTCCAAGGGACTCGCAAGAGTCTTCTCCAACACCACAGTTCAAAAGCGTCAATTCTTTGGTCCTCAGCTTCCTTGACAGGCCAACTCTCACATCCATACATAATCACTGGAAAAACCATAGCCTTGACTAGATGGACTTTTGTTGGCAAAGTAATGTCTCTGCTTTTGAGTATGCTATCTAGGTTGGTCATAACTTTCCTTCTAAGGAGTAAGTATCTTTTAATTTCATGGCTTCAAGCACCATCTGCAGTGATTTTGGAGCCCTAAAAAAGAAAGTCTGGCACAGTTTCCACTGTTTCCCCATCTATCTGCCATGAAGTGATGGGACCAGATGCCATGATCTTAGTTTTCTGAATGGTGAGCTTTAAGCCAACTTTTTCACTCTCCTCTTTCACTTTTATCAAGAGGCTCTTTAGTTCCTCTTCACTTTCTGCCATAAGGGTGGTGTCATCTGCATATCTGAGGTTATTGATATTTCTCCCGTCAATCTTGATTCCAGCTTGTGCTTCTTCCAGCCCAGCATTTCTCATGATGTACTCTGCATATAAGTTAAGGAAGCAGGGTGACAATATACAGCCTTGACATACTCCTTTTCCTATTTGGAATCAGTCTGTTGTTCCATGTCCAGTTCTAACTGTTCTGACCTGCATATAGGTTTCTCAAGAGGCAGGTCAGGTAGTCTCTTATTCCCATCTCTTTCAGAATTTTCCAGTTTATTGTGATCCACACAGTCAAAGGCTTTGGCATAGTCGATAAAGCAGAAATAGATGTTTTTCTGGAACTCTCTTGCTTTTTCCATGATCCAGCGGATGTTGGCAATTGGATCTCTGGTTCCTCTGCCTTTTCTAAAACCATCTTGAACATCTGGAAGTTCACGGTTCATGTATTGCTGAAGCCTGGCTTGGAGAATTTTGAGCATTACTTTACTAGCATGTGAGATGAGTGCAATTGTGCGGTAGTTTGAGCATTCTTTGGCATTGCCTTTCTTTGGGATTGGAATGAAAACTGACCTTTTCCAGTCCTGTGACCACTGCTGAGTTTTCCAAATTTGCTGGCATATTGAGTGCAGCACTTTCACAGCATCATCTTCCAGGATTTGAAATAGCTCAACTGGAATTCCATCACCTCCACTAGCTTTGTTCATAGTGATGCTTTCTAAGGCCCACTTGACTTCACATTCCAGGATGTCTGGCTCTAGGTGAGTGATTACACCATCGTGATTATCTGGGTCATGATGATCTTTTTTGTACAGTTCTTCTGTGTATTCTTGCCACCTCTTCTTAATATCTTCTGCTTATGTTAGGTCCATACCATTTCTGCCCTTTATCGAGCCCATCTTTGCATGAAATGTTCCCTTGGTATCTCTAATTTTCTTAAAGAGATCTCTAGTCTTTCCCATTCTGTTGTTTTCCTCTATTTCTTTGCATTGATCGCTGAGGAAGGTTTTCTTATCTCTCCTTGCTATTCTTTGGAACTCTGCATTCAGATGCTTATTTCTTTCCTTTTCTCCTTTGCTTTTCACTTCTCTTCTTTTCACAGCTATTTGTAAGGCCTCCTCAGACAGCCATGTTGCTTTTTTGCGTTTCTTTTCCATAGGGATGATCTTGATCCCTGTCTCCTTTATAATGTCATGAACCTCATTCCATAGTTCATCAGGCACTCTATCTATCAGATCTAGTCCCTTAAATCTATTTCTCACTTCCACTGTATAGTCATAAGGGATTTGATTTAGGTCATACTTGAATGGTTTAGTGGTTTTCCCTACTTTCTTCAATTTAAGTCTGAATTTGGCAATAAGGAATTCATGGTCTGGGTCACAGCCAGCTCCTAGTCTTGTTTTTGCTGACTGTATAGAGCTTCTCCCTCTTTGGCTGTAAGAAGATAATCAGTCTGATTTCAGTGTTGACCATCTGGTGATGTCCACATGTAGAGTCTTCTCTTGTGTTATTGGAAGAGGGTGTTTGCTATGACCAGTGCATTCTCTTCAAATCTCTTTGTTTCTTGCTTCCTGAGCATCTCTTTCAGAAGTAAATATGATTTTGTATATGACTGTCTTGAATTTCCCTATGTTTACCATATATATATATATATACTTACCATACATATTTATTTACCATATATGTGTGTGTGTATATATATATATATATATATATATATATATTCACGGACTTCCCTAGTAGCTCAGATGGTAAAGAATCTGCCTGCAGTGCAGAGACCTGGGTTTGATCCCTGGGTTGGGAAGACCCCCTGGAGAAGGAAATGGCTACCCACTTTAGTATTCTTGCCTAGAGAATCCCATGGACAGAGGAGCCTGGCAGTCTACAGTCCCTGGAGTCACAAAATGTCAGACACAACTGAGTGAATTTCACTTCACTTCACTTCATATATACACACACACAACAGCCTGGGTTTGGAGAGTGAGGCATATAGGCTACAATTTACAGAAAGAATGTATGTGTCAAGGGCACTATGGTGTGGAGCTCAGCATCAGCAGAATAGATCTGAGTTTTTAATCAATATACTGTTTTGTCCAGAGTCTGAAAAACATGAGTCATTGAGGAGCCCCATGGTTCTCAGTTCCTCGGTTACTATGAACCATGAAAATTAAGTTCAATGCTGCATATCTTCTCTCTCTAAAGAGCCCAAACTGGGGGAGAAGGAGTGGGACATCAAGACAGAAAACAGTGAATGGGAGGAAAAAGAGGATTGGGGGAACTGAGTGAGGGTGTCTACTCAGAGTCCTGCCTGTCTTTCCAACAGCCCTGCTCACTGAAAGTGTCCTTCACCTCTTTGCACAGCAAAATTACCCAAAACAATTTATAACTAAGAATAGGGGATGTATTTTCCTTTCTTTTTTTGCCACTATGGTAGCTAAAATTATGCATCCACAAATGAAACCAGATCAATAATAGAAACCACTTCATTCACAAGCTTCATTTTCTCAATGCAACTTTCAGAGAGCCACCCCCAAAACAGCAACAACAGCAACAAAATTATATCTTCTTTAAATGTTTCCTATCAGATCTGAAAAAACTGTGTTTGTTTTGGTTTGGGGTTTTTTGCTATTTTTTATTTTTTTAATTTTGGAATGATTTTTATAACTCAAGTTACTGTTCCTCAGCTGCACTAGACATGAGAAAAAAGAAATACACCACCTTATCCTAAAAGCAGTGCACCATGACACCCCCCTCACCCACTCCGCGTACCAATCTACGTGCTCTGCTGTTTGAGATGAGAGTAGAGTTTTCATTGCAAAATATTCCTCCTTCTTATATTTGTTATAATTGTGAATGGAAAAGTTATAAAAACAAAGCCTTACATTGAACTAAGGTTTTATGAAAAGTGAAAATCACTCAGTTGTGTCTGACTCTTTGTAATTCAGTGGACTATACAGTCCATGGAATTCTCCAGACCAGAATACTGGAGTGGGTAGCCTTTCTCTTCTCCAGGGGATCTTCCCAACCCAGGGATCAAAACCAGGTCTCCTGAATTGCATGTGGATTCTTTACCACCAAAGCCACAAGGGAAGCCAAGAATACTGCTTTTTCACATTCAACATTTCGACTACAAAAATAGACAGATGGACCAGACCCATTTATGAGATAAGATAACCAGGAGTGAGTGACTTCCTAGGACAATGTAGACCTGCTGTTTTTACTAGGTGAAATTACCTTTCTGTGGAAGAATACAGAAGAGGCAGTGTTTTACTCTGTTTATTTATTTTAGTTTTTTTTTAAAAATGTGCATGTGTGTGATTCAGTAGTGGTTTGGTGGCTAAGATGCTGCACTCCCAATGCACGGGACCTGGGTTCATCCCTGACCAGGGAATCAGATCTCACATACCACAGCAAAGATTCTGTGTGCTACAACTAAGGCTTAGCACAGCCAAATAAATATTTTTTTTTAATAAAAATAAATTGAAAATGTGCATGTGATCTCAAAGAATAAAACAGCAAGAATGCAATGATGTATTAAATTATTCACTTTTGGACTTCAAAGAGTTTCTGTAGACAATAACCTCATAAATCAATAGGTAATGGGCATAAATAAGAGTCATAGAATTTAAGAGCTGGACAGAGCTCTTGAGATCATTCAGGAAAACCCCTCCCAAGGGATTATACTAGTTCCAATGGCTCTGAGAAAACAAGCCCTATGACAGACCTCCTAGTCTGATCTAGGTTTGAGATTTGGTAAGGATTTTCATTTGAACTCAGGGAAAGCTTACTTTCTCTTTGGTTTATCTACAAAGCAGCTAATAAGCAGTGAGAAAACTGAACAGTAGTTATGAATGTTTTGGGTCTTAAATTTCTTGCTGTGATCACATTGGGATAATGGTCTCTTACGTGCACCTGCTCTAAAGGACTTAGGAGATTCCTTATTTTGTTCAGTCAGGCTTTCTATGGGCAGACTTATTCATGACCGAACACAAGAAATAAGCCTGGCTCTGTGAGAACATCCCCTCAGGGGCATCACAGTGTTTTGTCTGCCAGTTTGGGAAATGTAATAGTCAGTCTTTCTTCTACAGCTTACATGTTGAAATCAAGGCTGGGTTTGCATCTTAAAGTGGAAAGAAACATGCGCTTTCAAGACCTTCAACACCTACTGCTCTGTTAGCAGTCTTTTTGTTTCCTGGAGACAAGAAAGCCATCTCTTAAGTTTCCAACTCTTTGTACTATGTTTTTAGTCTGAAGCTGCACAGAGAAAGTCAGCAATCTTTTCAGCAAGACAAACTTTCAAATACTTCAGTGAATTACCTCCCTTTCACAACTACTCCCAGGCTTGGTCTTCATCTTTGTTTTTCTAGCTCCAAAGTCTTTTTTTAACCTTTATTTTATATTGTGTCTAGCTGATCAACAATGTTGTGATAGTTTCCAGTGAACAGCAAAGTGACTCAGCCACACATATCCACGTATCCATTCTCCTTCAAACTCCCCTCACATCCAGTCTAGCTCCCAAATTCTGTTCTATCTCTTCCTAACAGATAGATCCTTTTGGGTTTGTGTGCTGTCATCAAAACATTCTCTAATGTGTCATATCCAGTTTTAAAATGTATCATGCGTGCTAAGTCACTTGAGTCTTGTCCAACTCTGTGCAACCCTGTGGATTTTAGCCTGTGAGGCTCCTCCGTCCATGGAATTTCTAGGCAAGAATACTGGAGTTGGTTGTCATGCCCTCCTTCAGGGGATCTTCCTTACCGAGGGATTGAATCCGTGTCTCTTTTGTCTCCCACATTGGCAGGAAGGTTGTTTACCATTAACATCAGGTGGGAAGCCCTTTAAAATGTAAATCTCCTAACAGATCCCAGCCGAGCCCCAGTCATTTGCTACTAGGGATTCATTCATATCTCTACTGTCAATCATCCGCTGATTGTCATTTAAAGTAAATGACATTTAAAGTAAATTAAAATCATTTAAATTAAACGATTGTTATTTAATCATTTAAAGATGATAACAAAAAAGGGAAGGACGAGAGGAAAGAAGGAAAGAAGTTAGGAAGAGAGGGAAAGATGGGGAAGAGACAAAGGAGAGAGAGAAGGAGGAAAGGGAGGGAGGCAAAGAAAAATAATCCACCACCCAAATAAGAAAAGGATTCTGAGGTGCTCTGTTAAGTCATACCAGCTTTTCCCTTATCTTGTTTTCTAAGTTCTCACAAACTATTTGATAAATACTGCAGTTATAATATTTATTGTTTGCCTATATAATATCCATTCTCTTTTTTCTAATAAATGTGCCTTAATTTCCTAATGGATCTATGCTCCCTCACTTCCAGGAAAAGTGGTTTGGGAGAGCTCTGTCTAGCATGGACTTTAGTAGAGTATGTGAGATTCTGGCCTGAACAATCAAAGCACTCTAGTCCCATGACCACTGTTTCAGATATGGGTATTTGACCCATACAGGGCCACAGAACTAACCTCAGAAGTTTTATGAAAAATACCAGAAAATAAATTATATTTCAACATAATTTGGGAAGAAAGCTTGGCTGCTAGAGGCTCCAGGAGGAAAAAGAAGCCAAGGTTAAAAAAAAAAAAAAAAGAATCAGGAGATGGAAAGACCTTCTTGATAACTTGGAAGTATAGGGCACACCACCATGCTGCAAGTCAGTTATACTGTGAACTTTTCAGTTACTGACAGTTTTTGTTTAAGCCACGTTCAGGTGGGCTTCTTTTATTTGTCACAGAAAGAGACATGATGAATAACATCTATTTTCTAAAAGTAGATAATCAAATTTTACCAGAGTTTTCAAAATCAATTGTTTCTAATTAAAAGCATAAGAATCATGTGTGCATTTATTTTTTAATTCTTACCCTTAATGTAATTTATTAATTGTATAATTATTTTATTTAGCAGCTCTTTCCTCTAATGTTATAAGCTACATGAGAGCAAGAAACACAGTATAAGGCAACCTATTTGTCTGGTACAACACCAGGCATTCAATTTCTAGTACCGTACAGTAAATACTAAGATAGATAAATGAGACATATAGGTAGAGATAGATGATAGACGTTATTAAATGTATATTCTGTCAACTCCCCCATCCTCTGCAGTTCAGCATTTGGTGACATATGCTTTGGGAACTCATTCACAACACTTTCTATTATTCTAACAGCTTTCCCTTTCCGATCACATGCTCTCTGAAAATCTATTTCTCCCTTCTGACTTCATCCTTGTACTAGCTAAAAAATGTTCCTCTTATGCTAGTAATAAGCTTATTCAGAGAGATGCCACTCACATTCTTTAAACCTAGAAAATGTTCCTGGTAATATAGAGATGGTGCTCATCCCACGTGGAAGAATAGATATAGTATTTAAACAACCATACATTTTTATCATACCTTTGAGGGTCCATGCTTTCTGCTGCATCTCAAGATGAATTAGAAATTCCTTGTGATGCCTTGGCTGGGACCAGGTGGTGCTAGTGGTAAAGAATCTGCCTGCCAATTCAGAGACGAAAGAGAGGTGGGTTCAATCCCTAGGTCAAGAAGATCCCCTGGAGTAGGAAATGGCAACCCACTCCAGTATTCTTGCCTGGAAAATCCCATGGACAGAGGAACCTGGCAGTCTACAGTCCAGGATATTACAGAGTTAGACATGATTGAGTACACATGCTTTTTTGTGATGCCTTACTCCATTTCAAACAATCAGAATCTTTTTGGTTATGTTGGAGACCTTTTTAAGACTCTTAAATTTTCATTTGTCTCCTCCCTAGCCATTATAGATACAAGACTATGAATTAACATCAATTAACAATATTGTCAAAGGCCAACAAACATTATCCAACCTCATAAAAATAACAGAAGCACAAACACAGAGACTTCCCTTCTACTTAAGTACTTATTTAAGAAGTATCTAACCTTTGCAAGAACTTCTGGAAAAGCTTTTATGTTTTATCTATTTGCATTGAAAATTCATAAATAAACGTAGATGAAAATGGTTCGTTTACTTCTCAATTGTGCCCAAATTAGCCAAATGTCTTTTGAAGCTGATGACTTCCAGTTGTTTTGTGCAAATGGACAAGTGACTTCCACTTTATGGGGCTGGGGAGAGCATTATAGTGGTAGCTAATAATGCAGTTTAGGCAACAATTTACACAAATAACACATTGATTAACTTCTATGTAAGAGCTAAGCCATTTTCAATTTGTAACCATAGACTTACACTGATTTCAAACTTGAGAAATTTAAAAATGGATGCTAATTACATAAAACACACAGTGTCCATAAAGAAAAAGAAAGCAATAATGATGATGATAGTAATGATGATAGCTAGATAGCACTTACATAATTGATTTTTAGATTTACAAGGGACCCTTGTAAATGCTTTATACAAATTAATCCATTTAATATTCTCAAATACCATTTGAGACAGGTAGTATGATTATCCTAGATGAGAACTGAGAACAACATTATGCAGATTAGGTGGGAAATATTAACTGCCAAGGGTCTCAGACGAGACTGAATACAGCATGTTGGAGAACCCAAAAGAAGATCAGATGTTCATAATTAACTTTAACATGATATTTTATAATTTGTTTTCATTTTCTCTCTAGTACAGAGTTGTTATTAAGTATATAAAATTTCCAAGCAAGAGAATATTTGTTATTGTTATTGGTTTATTTTTGACTGTTCCTTTTTAACTTTACTTTCGAAATGTTTTGTTCAGGGAATGTGACCTTCCATTACATAATCTGTTCTGATTGTATTTGTGAAAATTTTAAATATTCTTTCCTGAGTATTTGGAGAAAAAATGTATTAAGAGTGCAGCATTCTCTCTCTGTGTGTACATATACAGTATATGTATACTACATATGCATATATATTAAATAAAATTGTTCATTTGAATTTTACAATTCCTCTTTATTTTGAATCTAGTATCATCATCAAAATTGTTTGGAATGAAGTATCTTAAAGGTTCTAACACTTAGGGATCAGTACATTTCTCCTTGTATTTCTATCAGCTTAGTTTTATATGTGTAGCTTGATAATATATTTCAGGCATAGGTTTCATGACTTTACTTAAACCAATAAGGTGTATTTTTAGCTTGTCCCATTCATCACTCTGTTTTCTGCTATTATAATTAGCTCCACAGTGTTGGTGCAATGTGTGACTTTTGTTATTAAAATTTGCCCTATATATTGATATATTTTCTATTATTATCACACTTTATGTTATCATAGTTTTCACTCACTCATATATGGAATATAGCTAGATTTAGGATTGTGGTTAACTTGGTTCCTTTCTTTTGTCATTTATTTATTTATTTTATTATTTCTTGACTGCCTGCCTGCCTGATGCTGAAGATTTTGTTTATAATGAGGAAATAAAACTTGTATTTATTGTACTTACTTAGCATTCCTTAGGTTGGAGTCCCCAGAAAGGAGAGCCAGAGGCAGGGAGCAGAGTAAAGTCAAGTGGAGAGAAAAAGGGAGAGTCAATAGAGAATATTTATGGAGCTGATGGTTGACCTTCAGAACCACCCTTCCAGAAAATGGTGTGAATCAGAACAGTATGGTCTCGGGAGAACAGGGTGGGAATTTATCCACTCACTCCTATTGCTCACTACTCAAAATTCTGGCTGATGGGATAATTCTTCCTTGCCCTGTATTCTGGCTGCACATGGATGGGAACTGAGCAAAAATCCTTAGCTACCTGCACTTATCTGTGAAAGACGAAATGCTGGGAGCAGGAGGCATGAATGAGGCATGAGGCAAGGGTGTTGACATGCAATGCAGACACACCTGAAGAGGTTGTTCCGTGTCTACTCAGAGGCAGTCTTCGCAGAGGTGGCTGGGAGAAGAGCAGGTGAATCTGAGAAGGTGAATGAATGGTGCATACGAGGTTTTTAGTATGGTCTTCAGCCTAATATCTGTTTGTTTTTTTTAATCTCGTTTTAATTCATCAAATTGTCTTTTCTCATTTTTTTTCTAGTTTTTATTTAATTTTATTTTAAAGATTTTATTAAAGTATAGTTGATTTACAATATTGTTAGTTTTAGGTACACAATAAAGTGAATCATTTATATGTATACATATATCCATTCTTTTTTAGATTCTTCTCCCATATAGGTAATTACAAAGTATTGAGTTCTCTGTGCTCTACAGTAGGTCCTTACTAGTTATTTTATATATAGTAGTGTGCATATGTCAATCCTAATCTCCCAATTTATCCATCCCCTCTTCCTCCCTGGTAACCATAAGTTTGTTTTCTACATCTATTATTTTATTTATTTATGTTTTGTAAATTAGTTCATATGTACCATTTTTTTTAAGATTCACAAATAAGCAATATCACACTATATTTATCTTTCTCTGTCTGACTTATCACTCAGTATGGTTATCTTTAGGTCCATCCATGTTACTGCAAAGCATTATATATCATATGCTTAATAGTTACAACTGTTTAATAGTTATAACCATTTAATATACACATTCATAGAATAATGTTTAGTATCTATTTAGAAAATGAACATAACATACTTTCACTTTCCTATGTGCTCCATCTCCACCAGTTATCCTGTGTTGACATTCTCAAGGTTTAATTGAGTATTAATAAAATTTTTGCAATATTTCTGCATTATCTCACGATAACCATAACATATTTGTTTTCTGCATTAATGGGGAAAAATCTATTTTTGAGTTCACTGTTTTCTTTTATAGCTATATCCACTTCTAAATTCAACCCATCAAGTGAGTTTTCTATTTATTTTATTTCAACTGGAAATTAAAACCTTAAAGTAAACTCTTTTAAATGGCAACTGCCTTGCATAAACTGAGAAGAGTTGAGACAGGAGAGGTCCATCTACTCTAATAATTATGGTGATGAATGGCTAGGTGACCTCTCCTGTGTTTAGCATCCATTGACTCTGATTATGGGGGTCCCCTAGAGTGCTACCATATTAGCACAGGATTGATACAGAAGTCTGGAGCTCTGTTTTCTTATGTTTGTTTTATTATCTTCATAGTTCTTTCTAATCTCCTTTCTAAATTCCAGGGATTCCTCAAAATATCTGGTTTGCTAACAGCATTCTTCAGTTTTTGGTGCTCATTTGAAGATGTGCACACACATGCTCACATGTGTGTGTGTTTGTGTTCGTAGTCTCTTTTCCCAGTGGCACCCTCTCCCTATCTCCTACCTCTTTCTCTCCTCCATTCTGCTTTTGCTCTCAGAATTTTTCTCATTATATAGAATTTGGAATAATAGAGTAGAACTGTATACTCAGTATATTCTGGTTCAATCTCCAGTACATTTTCTAATTAACTATATGCTTTTATTTTGTTACTCTTAGTTTTCATTAAAACATGTTTTTTTTTAAAATGCAAGCTGGATAATTGGGTTAGTATATCTGAGTGTATTTAGTAGATGAAGGTGTGTTAGTTGCTCTATCGTGTCCAACTCTTTGAGACCCCATGAACTATAGCCTCTGTCCATGGAATTCTCCAGGCAAGCATACTGGAGTGGGTGGTAGTAGTAGTAGTAGTAGTAGTAAATAAAAGTCACTAAGTCATGTCTGACTCTTGTGACCCCATGTAGCCTGCCAGGCTCCTCTGTCTATGGGATTCTCCAGGCAAGAATACTGGAGTGGGTAGCCATTCCCTTCTCCAGGGGATCTTCAACGGAGGATCAAACCCAGGTCTCCCACATTGCAGGCAAATTCTTTACCATCTGAGCCACTAGGCCAGCATGATTTAGTGGATAATCTTTTTAATTTTCAGCTGGTAAAGAATCCCCCTGTAATGTGGGAGACCTGGGTTTGAACTCTGGGTTGGGAAGATCCCCTAGAGAAGGGAAAGGCTACCCCCTCCAGTATTCTTGCCAGGAGAATTCCATGGACTGACTATACAGTCCGTATGGGGTTGCAAAGAATCGGACAGGACTGAGTGACTTTCACTTTCACTTTTTAAATTTTAAACTATGTTAACCTTAGCATTTGCCTAGATACTGCCTGCCATCCTCCATTCTGCCCAGTTCCTGAATCAAAGTAATGCTTAAGTGATACATTAATAAACAGCAAAGTATTTGAACTTACCATCTTTTTAAATTATGTGACTTGATAAATTGCATGTTACTGCTTAAGATAAACATTAAAAACATTTAACATTGTAGGTTAAACTGTATTAGTCTAATCTAGAAGCCACATCACAAGTGAATATGTATTAATTTATAAATATAAATGTCTAACTCTGTCAATCATCTTACAGATTATACAGTTAGGATTGAATACCAGTTGTAATTTTTGTCACACACAAGGCTTCATATATGAGAGAAATACAAATAAAAATATGAAAGGAACTAATATGATTATTTGCACAATGTAAATATAGAAATAGAGCATGCTTTAGGGATCTTAAGGGATCTTGGGATCCATTACATTCCACAGTTGTTCTAAAATTATAGTGTCTCTCAAATTTTGAAAGCTAGAAGTTACCTTCAACTTAAAGCAAATTATAACGGCAAAATGTTACAATAACATATGGCACTAAGAATGGATTCTAAATGGCCACCTGTTCCTAATATCTATAATTGCAACAGATAATTATTGGGAACCTGCTGCTCAGCACTGTGTTAGCCACTAAGAGTTTGAAGATGATTAAAAGGACAAAATAACAACCAAGTACAATTCTTCTTGTTGCCTTTCTCAAAAATGTTATCAAATTGAGGAGTAATAGTAGTAGTTTTGTTATTTTGTTAAACATCAGACTTCCAAATCTAAGTAAAATAAGAAACTGTCAGGGAATTGCTTGGTGGCCCAGAGGTTAGGACTCTGAGCTCTCACTCCTGAGGTCCTAGGGTGCAGTCCCTGGTGGCCAAGACGGTAAAGAATCTGCCTGCAATTCAGGAGACCTGGGTTCAGTCCCTGTGTTTGGGAAGATCCCCTGAGGAAGAGAATGGCAACCCACTCCAGTATTCTTGCCTGGAGAATTTCACGGACAGGAGAGCCTAGCGTTACAGTTCATGGGGTTGCAAAGAGTGGGACAAGACTGAGTGACCAACACACACACACACACACACACACACACACACACAGAGGGAACTAAGATCCTGCAAATAATGCATCATGGCCAAAAAAATAAAAAAAGATTCCAACCAGGTCCAGGAATCTTAGGGATCTGTGAAAGTCATAAAGAGTATCCTCCAAACTATTCAGTCATTTCCTTACAAAAATCAGTGTTTTACTTTTAATATCTTTGATGAGATCACAAAGACTAAAGGATCAGTACTTCCTTGCTTTTGTTGGAAATGAATGAACTCAATCTTTACCCAGTTTAGCACAGAAATAAGGTGGTAAATGAAACTGATAAGGTTTGATGACACAGATCCAGATTCTAATTCTTGTGTCTTATCACACCCTGGTGAATTTAGGCAAATTACCTCCTTGAAAAGGAGTACATCAAGGCTGTATATTGTCACCCTGCTTATTTAACTTATATGCAGAGTACATCATGAGAAACGCTGGGCTGGAAGAAGCACAAGCTGGAATCAAGATAGCTGGGAGAAATATCAATAACCTCAGATATGCAGATGACACCACCCTTATGGCAGAAAGTGAAGAGGAACTAAAAAGCCTCTCGGTGAAAGTGAAAGATGATAGTGAAAAAGTTGGCTTAAAGCTCAACATTCAGAAAACTAAGATCATGGCATCTGGTCCCATCACTTCATGGGAAATAGATGGGGAAACAGTGGAAACAGTGGCTGACTTTACTTTTGGGGGCTCCAAAGTCACTGCAGATGGTGATTGCAGCCATGAAATTAAAAGACACTTACTCCTTGGAAGGAAAGTTATGACCAACCTAGATAGCATATTCAAAAGCAGAGACATTACTTTGCCAACAAAGGTCCATCTAGTGAAGGCTATGGTTTTTCCAGTGGTCATGTATGGATGTGAGAGTTGGACTGTGAAGAAAGCTGAGTGCCGAAGAATTGATGTATAGTGCTCAAATTTAAATAAAACAGGATTGAACTTAATACCCTGGTAAATAGATATGTATCATCATAATCTATTAATATGTGTAAGCTCTAAAATAAACAAATACAATGAAACCCCACAGGCTCATATAAGTATAATAAGAAATATATTATGTGGTGATAAGTGATCATACATCATGCAAACGTGGCATTGCATGTATCTTTGTGTTTAGGAATATGCTTGCCAGCTATGCCACACTAGTCATCACTTCTTAACATATTCTGGTCTTAAATAGCACACAGATAAAACTAAAAAGAATTAGCCCTATCTTTGATCAATGTTCAGAACAAATATATGGCAGAGAATTATTATACAGCACACTTTTTCCAGAGGGCAATAGATTATTCACTACCATGTCAAATCATATAATTCAGCCTATTTAGATATGATAGATTACAGTAAAAAAGCATTATTTTAATAATGAGTGTAAAATAGTGTTAACTCTAATCAATCAGACATTTGTTAGCATGCTAACAACCTGATTACTGTAGTATCGGCTACCAAACAGGTAAGAGTATATGCTTATAAAAAGATAACAACATTGATTACAGTATATGGGTTCACTTATTCTAGGAACAATAAGTATAAAGATAAGTGTAGAAATAATAATTTGTTAATTAAATGTGTTTTAAAATCACAGTTGCTGACACTGGCTGCTTCTTTTCACCTCTCTGAATTTTAAATAAAAAGTGCCTTAAATAACTTAGAATTTTCTGCAATTCATTTATCAGTGCACTTAGCCTTCACCTAATAAAAATGCATTATTTGGCTTCAGCATGAAATTTCCCAGATAGTCCAAGGCAAATCTGCCAAATCTATGCCAATACTTTTCTAAGTATTTTGCAAATTAATCTTTAGAAAGGATGAAAGCTTACTTTCTTAACTTTGCAATTAAATGAATATTTTCTCTTCATAAACAGAACTTAATGAACCAATGTTTATGTAATTGTCTGTTTGCCAATTAAACACTTATCCTAGAACTTATAACTACCCTTCTTCGTCAAGGAGTCAGCAATAGAAAATTCTTTCTTTTCTGTCTTTTTTTTTAGTAACCTTTCTTCTGCCAACTTTTCCCTTATTCTTCCTCCTAACTGTTTTTGCTCATCCTCTTTGCTTTTTACTCCTTGCTTTTTCCATTTCTCCACCCTGCTCCACTTCCAGTGGAGTAGAAAGTGAGGGAATAGTGATATCTCATAAACAGCTAAGTGGGGAACAGCAGGTGAAGGTGTAGATCAGGCAGGAGAGGGAAGCCACGATCATAAAGCTTGATCGCCTTGGTTTAAAACATTTAGAAGCTGAGATGGAGGAATTTTCCTGGCCCAGAATCTGGGAACTAAAAAAAAAAATTTCCATTAGATTTTTCTCAAATGAAGAGAAGATTACATGTTCAGATGGTTCAATGTCATTGGCAGTGATGCTGAGGAAAAGCCAGAGAGCGAAGAGCTAAAAAAAAAATAGGGGCAAACTGTCTAGTTGTGCACAGGAGAGAAGTTGAGCCCAAAGTTGAGATAATGAGAGTGAATTTGAAAGAGACAGAGACTATCGAAGGAATACAACATTAAAAGAATCCCTGGAGGAGTCAGCAATCAGTTGCAGAAAGGACAGAAGTGAGTCACAGATTAGCAATGGAATGAATGCACATTTATGCGTTCTTTCTTAGCTCCTTTCCTGAAAAGCACATATATCACCGGATGGTTATCTGAACAAGAGCCCCGCTGAAGAGGGTGACAATCAGCCTAAGCCAAGCAGACAAGTAACTCTGCTACAGGGAATAGCCCTAGAAACAGGTTTTATGATTTAGCATAGATATGTCTTTTTTCTTAAAAGAAACAATCTCAGCTTATATTTTATTCATAGAAGCCATTCTTTACTCTATTGCCTTGAGTGATTTTGGCGGTGAGTAGATGTGAGAGTAGTAGCTTTAAATTCACCCGTGCCCTTGAAACAGCAGTGTGCAGTACATTCAGCATTGTTACCCTGTCGCTCTTCTGCCTGCTTTGTGGGCCTGTTATGAAACTCCTCTTTTCAGAAAATTGTATTCTGGTGCTATTATTGAATTAACATTTTACTTAAATACACACACACACACACACATATCTCTGAGAGACCATGTAAATAATCCAAGGACAGCAAAAAGGCATACTCTCTAGGAAAAATTTTTAAAATGTCTAAAATGCCCTGCTTACCTTAGTTTCAAGGGAGATGCAAGGACCTGTTATTGAGGCTGACCAGGTGACTCAGTGGTAGAGAATCCGCCTGCCACTGCAGGAGATGCATGTTCAGTCCCTGGGCTGGGAAGATCCCTGGAGGAGGAATGGCAACCCATTCCAATAGTCTTGCCTGGAAAATCCCATGGACAGAGGAGCCAAAAGGGCTACAGTCCATGGGGTATCAAAAGAGTCAGGCACAACCTACCGGCTGAACAACAACCACCTTAGTTTCAAGGGAGATGCAGGGACTTATTAATAATGAGTGGACATATATACTAAGTAGAAAGTCAAAGTATATATTTTCTTTCAGATAGAAACAGAAAGCATGATATTCCTGATTCTGCTTCCCACATTAAAGAATAATTATATTCTGTATAAAACATAATGTTTATTTGTACACTGAATTTTAAAAGTTGTGATACATTTCTAAAAACAAAGCGTGTGAGCTGTGCATCCTAACGTTAGCTGCACATTGGAATCCTCTGGAGAATGTAAGAATACTGAAAACAGAATTCCACCCTGAGAAATTCTGATTTGTAAAACTCTCCCTAGTCAATCTCATACATAGCCAAGGTGGAAATCACTATATTAGGGCCTGCCTGTGGTTTAAAAAGTAATTTCTCTCCTACCAACATAACAATAAAATAGGATGTTGGAGGAAAGTTCCTTCTGAACTTTGTATGTGAAATCAATCTCATTCAATTTACAATTCTGTCACTGGATGATCCTGGTAATGAGTTGACCTGAGTCATCCCTTCATTGAAAGAACACAGTGTAGAAAGAGGAACAAGAACACTGGAATCAGGGATTTCCATGGGTGTTGGCCCAGCCATTTGTGGAGCTGCTGAGATGCTTTGAAAATGACTAAATCTCTGTTAATGTCAGTTTCCCCACCAATAAAGTAGAAGTGATTAAAATATATACTTAACAGCCCAGAAGCTGTTTATTTTTTTCACATATTTACCTTTTTATTTTTTGATGAGAACTCTCTAAGCAAATTTGAATTATACAATACAATACAATGCTATCAGCCCTTCAAGGGTCACTAAATCAACCCTGAATATTCATTGGAAGGACTGATGCTGAAGCTGAAGCTCCAATACTTTGGCTACCTGATATGAAGAGCTGACTTGTTAGAAAAGACCCTGATGCTGGGAAAGACTGATGGCAGGAGGAAAAGAGGGCTGCAGAGGATAAGATGGCTGGAAGGCATCACTGATTCAATGGACATGAACTTGGGCAAACTCCAGGAGATGATGAGGGATAGGGAGGCCTAGAATACTGCAGTTCATGGGATTGCAAAGAGTTGCACCCAACTTGGCAACTGAACAACAAAGTTATTAACTCTAGTGACCATGTTATACATTAGATCCTAAGATCTTACTGATCTTATACCTAAAATTTATACCCCTCCTTATTTCATCCACCTCCTGCCCCTGGCAACCATTTTCTAACCTCTGTTTCTATGAGTTTGGTATTTTTTTTTACAAAAAATTTCCACATATAAGTGATACTATTCATTACTTGTCATTCTCTCTCTGACTTATTTCACTTAGCATAACACCCTCAAATTTCACCAAACATTTTCTTGTTTTGAATTCCACACAGAATTGTCAGGTATGTACTTGGAAATTACGACATCATTGTTAAGTTTCACCCAACTCTTTGCAATTGGCAGGAGTATCTTCTTTTTCATGGTGCAACAATATTCCATCACATATGTGTACCACATGTTTATTCATTTATCTGTGATGGACACTTAGATTGTTTCTATATCTTGGGTACTGTGAATAATGCGGCTATGAGCATGGGAGTACAGATACGAGAAGCTGTTTAAATTAAATGAAATAATATGTATAAAACTTGTCACATTGGAAATAATCAGCATGCAATTCCCTTTTCCTTTACTACTGAATTGTAACCTTTCATATGCTCTGGTCCTACTTTAGGATAAAATAGGCAAAATCAAGTGAAGGTCATCAAAATCAAGTCTATCTATTTATTGCCTTGTCAACAACTCTGTGGAGACTGGTACGAGGTACTTTTAAGTTTTAAGGAAGAGAAATGATTTTTTTTTAAATAAAACACACACAAAGCAGATATTTTTCTCTTAATATATACTGTTTAACTTAAAATAGTTGGTTATGAGAACTACGAGGTTATTACAAAGACAATGCTGCTGATGCTAAAAATAAATTCATACGCATACATGTGAAATTGTTTCTCGGAATTTAGGGCACATACGGAAGGATGACAATATAATGCAAGTACAGAGTCCTGGAGATGTGGACCTGAGACAACAAGCTAGTTTCCTAACTCCCTGGTTTACCTTTCAGTGGGCTTTTCAGGTGGTGTTAGTGGTGAAGAACCCGCCTACCAATGCAGGAGACCTAAGAGACATGGGTTTGATCATTAGGTTGGGAAGACACCCTGGAGAAGGGCATGGCACCCCATTCCAGTACTCTTGCCTGGAAAATCCCATGGACGGAAGATCCTGGTAGGCTGCAGTCCATGGGGTCACCAAGAGTTGGACATGACTGAGCGACTTCACTTTCACTTCACTTTCATGCATTGGAGCAGGAAATGGCAACCCACTCTAGTGCTCTTGCATGGAGAATCCCAGGGATGGGGGAGCCTGGTGGGCTGCCGTCTCTGGGGTCGCACAGAGTGGGACATGACTGAAGCGACTTAGCAGCAGCAGCAGCAGCAGAAGTGACTTAGCACACACATACCTTTTAGTGGAAAATATATTTTGATGCAGATGGGAAGGAAGCAAATGTGGACATGGCAGGTAATGGAGGTTATCCAGGTGAGAGAGACGACAGACCCTGGACCAGCATGGGTGATGGGAACAGAGAACAGATGGTTTGTATGAACTCTTTGGAAGACAGAACCAACAGGATCTTCATACAAGGAGTATTTACCTCTAAACTACCTTTGTTATTATTATTATTTTTTTAATTTTAGCTGTGCTGAGTCTTTGTTGCGGCGCACAAGCTTTCTCTAGGTGTGGCACACAGGCTCAGTTGTTTTGCAGAATGTGGGGTTCCTGACCAGAGGTCTAACCTGCATCCCCTGCATTAGAAGGCAAAGTCTTAGCCACCAGCGGAGTCCCTATTTATGTACTATTTTACAGTTAAAATCAATAGGATTTGAAAGAGAAGTTTATGGGTGATAACTATATACCAGACTTAAGCAGTCACATAAATGATGCTACTATTTGATAAAATTGGGTATACTAAACAAATCTCTCATTTGGGATGAAAGATCATATTCCAAACACTTTGTGTTTGAAATTTGTTTGAAGTATCCAAGATGAGACGCCAGGTTAACAGTTGGGAGATGTCTCAGACCCATAAAGGAGAGATATGGGAAGCAGATAGATACCTATGGGTCATCGATTTTAGATGGTAAGACAGCAAATGAAGTGATGAGTACAGGGGATGATATTGAGATAAAGCACCTGGTGAAAAGAGTGTACACGTTGGTGTTAAGGGCTTCCTGTGATAACACTGACTGCCAGTCATGCCAGTGCTTTGTGTACAATAGCGTGCATGTGTGCTCAGTCGTGTCTGACTCTTTGTGACCCCATGGATGATAGTCTGCTCACCAGGCTTCTCTGTCTATGGAATTTTCCAGGCAAGAATACTGGAGTGGGTTGCCATTTCCTCCTCCAGCAAATCTTCCCAACTCAAGTATAGAACTTGAGTCTCCTGAGTTTCCTGTATTGGCAGACTGATTACTGTACATAAGAGGGAAAGGGGGAAGCCCCTTATGTACAATAGCAGAATTTAACTCATACGTCCTCTTTCTTAGAACTTGTCTGCAAGTGAAAACAAAGCTGCTCTTCAAGAAATGTTGCATATTCAGTTGACCTTGAACAACATGGGTTTGAACTACACAAGTCCACTTATATTTGGATTTTTTTGACAGTAGATACCACAGTACTACATGATCCAAGGTTGGTTCAATCCAAGAATTTGAAAGTGTGAATACAGAAAAGTCCTGGGTATAGAGGAACTGCACACATGGAGGGCCAACTATAAATTATACACAGACTTTGACTGCAGGGGTTTGGTGCCCCACATTATTCAAAAGTCCACTGACTTGGAAGTCTTCAAAAGACAACCAAATTTTCCAAATGGCCCTTAGATACAGCCATTGTATAGAATGACCAAGTAAAAATCTCAGACTGAGAATTATAAAGATTGGTTATTTCTGTTTAGAATCCTGTCCAGAATCCCAAGATTCTTTTTTCTGTTGTTCAGTTGTTAAGTCATGTCTGACTCTCTGCAACCCTATGGACTGCAGCATGCCAGGCTTCCCTGTCCTTCACTATCTCCTAGTGTTTGCTCAAATTCTTGTCCATTGAGTCAATGATGCTATTTAACCATCTCATCTTCTGCTGCCTCCTTCTCCTTTTGCTTTTAATCTTTCCCAACATCAGGGTCTTTTCCAGTGTGTCAGCTCCTCACATTAGGTGGCCAAAGTATTGGAGCTTCAGCTTTAGCATCAGTTCTTCCAATGAATATTCAGGGTTAATTTCCTTTAGGAGTGACTGGTTTGATATTCTTGCAGTTCAAGGGACTCTCAAGAGTCTTCTCCAACAGCACAGTTCAAAAGCATCAGTTCTTTGGTGCTCAGCCTTCTTGATGGTCCAACTCTCACATTCATACATGACTACTGGAAAAACCCTAACTTTGACTATATGGACCTTTGTCAACAAAGGATTGTCCCTGCTTTTTAATGTATTGTCTAGATTTGGCATAGTTTTTCTTCCAAGGAGCAAGTGTCTTTTAATTTCATGGCTGCAGTCACTGTCTACAATGATTTTGGAGCCCAAGAAAATAAAATTTGTCACTATTTCTACTTTTTCCCCTTCTATTTGCTGTGAAATGATGGGACTGGATGTCTAGATCTTAGTTTTTTGAATGTTGGATTTTAAGCTAGCTTTTCACTCTCCTCTTTCACCCTCATCAAGAGGCTCTTTAGTTTCTCTTTGCTTTCTAACATTAGGGTGGTATCATCTGCATATCTGAATTTGTTGATACTTCTCTTGGCAATTTTGATCAAGCTTGTTATTCATCCAGCCCAGCATTTTGCATGATATATCTGCATAAAAGTTAAATAAACAGGCTGACAATATATAGCCTTGTCTTACTCCTGTCCCATTTTTGAACCAGTTGTTCTATGTCCACTTCTATGTGTTGCTTCTTGACCTGCATACAAGTTTCTCAGGAGCCAGTAAGGTGGTCTAGTATTCCCATCTCTTTAAGAATTTTCCACAATTTGTTGTGATCCACACAAAGGCTTTCTTTTTAAGTCCCTGAAGAAATAGTTATCCGTTGAGGGTTTGCCAAATAGTCTCTTTAAGAAAATTATTTTCATGGGCATCAGCTGTAGTCTGTGATCTAAAATTTAATTAGGAATTCTAAATCTCTCTTGAGTCTCTAATAATCAGTGACTATAAAGACATTTGCAGCTCACTAGTTCTGCCTATCTTACTACAGAGAAAGGAGTGAGAAAGCTCCAATGAAGGATTTTTCCTGTGTTAGGTAACTCCCTCCCTTCCATAATGTAGAGAAACATCTACTTTTTAGTTAACATTCTATTTCTATCCACCTTAGGTGGAATGGTTGAATTCTTACTATTTGAAAACAGTGAATAATTTAAAACTCTAACAAGTAAAATTTAGTCCACCTGTTCTTAAATGCAATCTCACCTTCCAGGGTCAGGTATGCTTTGATAATTTGGGTTCCTAACAGAGTGGAGGAAGCAATTAAGAGCTTTGCTTTTGTAAATCATGTTTTGTATTCAGAATCAAAAGACCAGGTTTTCCTAGCCCGCCCAGTGCACAGGATGTACTGTGAACTGAATACAGTGGGAACAGAGAACTGTCTTCACTTCCCTAAATCCTCATCTTCCTTTATGAAAGTTTTGTCTTTTTTGTTGTTTCTCTTGTTATTGGACTTTTGATTTTATTGTGGGCTATTTCAGGCATTCGAGTAAGAATAAAGTGATATAAAAAAAGCATTATAGTCAACATTAGGGGTCATTAAAGATTAAATTAGGAAACAATTGTTTCTGATTTTTTTAAGAAGCTGAACATTACAAAGAGTTGAAGTTCCTTTTTGTCCTCTTCACCTGTATCATTTCATGCCCTTTCTCCTTCAATTTCACTATCCAAAGGTCAGTGCTCTTAAAAGAAAGGTTTTTGTTTGTTGGTAATGACTGAAGGTCTCCTGGACCCTTACCAGTTTCTGTACAGAGAGGAAATCAGAGAATGTACTAAATCTATAGAAACTGACCCTGTATATGTTAAAACCATAACCATTTTGATACATATTATACTCTACACGCTCAGTAGATAGTGAGGTATTCAAAAACTTACATATGTGGTTTGCAGTTTTTGTTACCTTTTTGAATAGTATTATATTGCATGTAAAATTTTACACTTGTTCTTTTTTTTACTGAAGTATAATTGTGTTACAATACCATGTTAGTTTCTGCTGTACAACGAAGTGAATCAACTGTATGCATATGTATATCCCCTCCCTCTTATACCTCCCCCCTTCCCTCCTCTACCCCACCCATCTAGGTCATCTCAGAGCACCAAACTGAACTCCCAGTGTACGCCTGGCTCTTAATATTTCATTTTTGAGTTTTATCTATGTTAGTAGCAGTAACTGTAATTAATATCAACTGGGGTTGGTACACACTACTCCAAAATATGACACCTTGGCATATTGAATATTTTAAGCTGAAGGAGTTTGAGAAAATAGCAGAGGCAGGAAGGTCACTCTGACTTCCCCTCCTTCCCCTGAAACCTTCTGATTCCTGGAGAAAAGGAGCATCTTTTTCTCCAAAGACAAGGTGTTGAGCAGAATCTGAACAAACTTTAAGGCTTTACTAAGTTTCCCCCCAGTTTATTCCACCTGCCTCATGTTCTTTGACCTATCATATTTCTCTATGACTGTCAGCTCTTCACCAAGTATGCCATACTCACCATTTCTTTGACGCTTTGTTTCCTTGTGTAGGTTCCTATGTCACGTGAAAACTATATTAAATAAATATGTAAGCTTTTCTTTTATTAGTCTGTCTTTATCAGTTTAATTTTCAGACCCAGCTAGGAAGTCTAAGATGGTCAAGGAAAACTTTTAGCTCCCCTACAGTAATATTCCATTTACAGTAATATTATAGTAATACTCTAAGGTATTATTCCATGTTCCCATAGATGAATGTGAGGTTGTTTATAGTTCTAGTATTATAAAAAAAATGAATCACTAAGCATTATTGTTCTGGTACATGCCTTCTTGTGTTTATATGTGAAAGTTTTACATATAAGATATTTATTGTTTGTTATATATTATAACATTGTTAACTTTATGTCATATTGCTAAATTGCCTTCTGAATTGGTCTTAAAAATATACATTCCCGGTAATAGTGGGAGGCCTCATTTCTTCATTTTTTGCTAACACCTAGTATTTTATTTTTTGTGTGTTGGCTCAATTTTATCTCAGACTTCTGGGATTAAGTCCATGAAAAATCTTGGTACTGCCACCATTTTCATGGGTATCCTCTCCATAAACACTACCAGCTCCTTGATTCTTTTCAGATGAACAATTCTTAAACAGTTATAATACAGTGAGCCAAATACTTTGTATACTTATTAGCTGTTGTAATCTAATATATAACTATCCCTAATCAAAACAACAGGAGTAAAACTTTCCATCTGTTATATTCACCGTATATTAGCTAAATGGTGACAATTAGAATAAATGTAATTCTGATTTAATAATGAAAAGTAAGAGGATAACCCAGTCATTGATGAGACCACACCAGATTCACCATGAACTTCAAGTTGCTGTTGTTGTTTAGAGTAAGATACTCAAAATTACGTTCCTGCTTCAGTCACATACATGGTATCTTACCCCACTGGTAAACTAGGAAATCGGTCAAGGTACCAAATCCTTTTTTAGCTCCCTATATTCCCTATTTAAAATAAGTTTATTATGATTTTTGAATTAAAAAGAATATATTAACAATTTTTCCAAGCACCTTAGTTAATCTTTCTAAAGGATTTTTCATATGTGTGGCCTTAATAAAGTCACATTACCTTTCACCTTTTTAACCTAACTTGGGCTTCCATGGTGGCTCAGACTGCAAAAAATCTGCCAGCCATGCAGGAGATCTGGGTTCAATCCCTGAGTCAGGAAAATCCCCTGGAGAAAGGAATGGCTACCCACTCCAGTATCCTTGCCTGGAGAATTTCATGGGCAGAGCAGCCTGGAGGTTTACAGTCTATGGGGTAGCAGAGTTGAACATATCTGGGCAACTAACTCTTTCACTTTGTCATACTAGGGTCCCACAGTTTGGTGACCTGCCCAAACACACTGACCATGAAGAACAATCTAAATGATCAAGATTTTGTTGCCCCACTTATTTATTCTACATCTCACCTACTTCTCTATTATTTCAGGACTTTACTTCTTGATAACAAATCTGGGAAACTAATTAACCAGTACCAACAGTGGGTTAATGTCCTAGAAAATATTTACCCTAGAAAGTAGTTTTTAAGTCTCTCAAAATATTAGTCTATAAGCCTCAAACTAAGCTTATCAAATGTAGAAGGGGAACAAAAATAATATTAGACTCCAGCTTATTTTAACTCACTTAGGTACCCTTAAGAAAACTCCCATTTGATCATCCACCTGCCTCAATAAGGCCTGAGACAATCATACTCACCATTTAAATTCAAAGCCATAAGCATAGCATGCTAATGGAACCAAGGCAAATAAGTAGGTAGCAGTTTATTTTTAATGGCTATTAAATATTGTTAAATTGTAATGAAACGTTTAAGAAAATATATGTGATATTCAAATGAACACCAAATGATTTCATTTCACACTAGTCAATATTAAATTAACTCCATATTACATGAAAATGTTGTACTTCACTGAAATAAGCAATAAAAGAAAATTATGCTCTAACCCACAAACATGTTATGGTTGGAAATTTGTTATTAAAAAAGAATAGGGCTAATATTGTAGAACTATTTTAAAGTCATTTATTTTTTAAATAATTAAGGGAAAATAACCACACCGGTAGTTCCATTATGTGTTTTAAATCAATGAATCAATGAAATGCACTAAAATGTTGGCAGGCATAAACAAATTGCTGTTGTACCATCCAAGGCCTACTAAAAGTTATGTAAGTAGTATAACAAAAATCTAAAAAACATAACATTTAACATTGAAAGTGAAATGAAAGTGTTCATAGCTGTCCAGTCGTGTCTGACTCTTTGTGACCCCAGGCTCGTCAGTCCATGGAATTCTTCAGGCAAGAATACTGGAGTGGAGCCATTCCCTTCTCCGAGGTTCTTCTCAATGTTTCAAATTTGAAAGTTGAAATAATTAACTAAAAGAATTAATAACCTAAACAGCCATGAATGTGTAATATACACATGTAATTGGTCAACTGATATGAATATTTAAATTGTTGCAAATTATGGAGTTGAATAAAAAAGGTCCTTTTGCCTTTATACCAACTCTCATTATTTCCACATATTCATCCAAATTAAATATGCGTTTAGGAACTTCCCTGGTGATCCAGTGGTAAGACTGTGTCTTCCAATGGAGGGGGTGAAGGTTTGATCCCTGGTTAGGGGGCTCAGATCCACATAACCCATGGCCAAAATAAAACAAAACATAAAAAAAAAACAGAAACAACATTGTAATAAATTGAATACTTTAAAAATACTCCACATCAAAAAATCTTCAAAAAAGATGTATTTAAATATTATAGATAAAATAATAAAGTCATAGTAAAATGCTCAGAGTAACAATAATAATTAATATACAATAATATTTTGATTAATTTCACCTCATGCTGCTGCTGCTTCTGCTAAGTAGCTTCAGTCGTGTCCGACTCTGTGCAACCCCATAGACGGCAGCCCACCAGGCTTCCCCGTCCCTGGGATTCTCAGGCAAGAACACTGGAGTAGGTTGCCATTTCCTTCTCCAATGCAGGAAAGTGAAAAGTGAAAGTGAAGTCGTTCAGTCATGTCCGACTCTTCTCGACCCCATGGACTGCAGCCCACCAGGCTCCTCCGTCCATGGGATTTTCTAGGCAAAAGTACCGGAGTGGAGTGCCATTGCTAATCATACTCAAAAGATATTTATGGGTTGTTTGATTAATGGGTGATTTTAACTTAGATTTAATCTATGATAAACTGAAAGTGATTCAGTTTGGGTGGGATTTTTTTTATTGTTCTTGTTATCATTTTTGCTTCATACACCAATTCATTAAAATACACACACACTTAATTGAGTGCCTACTCTACAACATGCTGGGACACAGAAATAAGAGATCCTCCAGGACATCACAGCTTCATGTGACAAGCAAGAATGCACTGTGTGGCCTGCCTGCCATGGCACACTAGCAAAACACTATGGGATCTCAAAGGTGTGTGTGTGTGTGTTGAATTTGGGGCACCATCATTTTGTGGAGGAAGCATCATCTGGATTGAGAAAAGACTAGCATTTGACAGCTACACAAAGTGGGGATGAAGAGGGCAGTAAAAACAGCCTGGGTAATCACATAGAAGTAGCCAGAACATCATTCTCAGGAGACCACGGTCCTTAATTGAAGTGATGAGACAAGCTTAGACAGAGTGGGAGAGAAGTGGCTAAAGAGAAAAATCAAACACTGAATCAACAAAGGCCCTTGTGTCATTTTAAGGAACTGGAGCTTGATAACCAGACAGAGAGCATTCTGTGTTGAAGAATCCACCTGCCAGTACGTGAGATGCTGATTTGATCCCTAGGTCAGGAAGACCCCCTGGGAGAAGGAAATGGCAACCCACTCCAGCATTCTTAACTGGGAAAACCTATGGACAGAGGAGCCTGGCCGGCTGCAGTCCATGGGGTCTTGAAAGAGTGGGACACTCTGCAACTAAACAACAACAATCAGACAAAGAAGTCCTTAAAACACTTAAACAGGGAAATGGCATTGTCAGATTTTCACTTCATATAGCTCACTCCAGTTGCCTCATTGTTGGTGAATACTTCCTACAATTAGAAAAGTGGACACAAAAAGAAACTGTGTAATAATCTCCCTTTACCCCTGGCTGTGGAGGGAGGAGTCAGAGTCCCCACAAAACATGGAGTACTGACCTTATTATAGTTTGACTCATGTTAAACTGCAACAGTAAGGAACGGATGCAAATTTACTTAGTCCTTTGCTTCCCCCTCAGCTTGGAGGTAAACTCAAAGAGCTCAGGAATAGAGCTGCAAGTTTACTTTGTTGTTCAATAGCTCAGTCGTGTCTGACTCTTTGCAACACCGTAGACGTCAGCAGATCAGGCTTCCCTGCCCTTCACTATATCCCAAAGTTTGCTTCAATTTATGTCTATTGAGTTGGTGATGCCATTCAACCATCTCATCATCCTCTGTCATCCTCTTATTTAACTTAGGGATTTAACAACAAACTATAGCCAACTTCCTATATCCAGCCCACTCTCTGTTTCTATAAACAGAGTTTGATTGAAACTCAGTCACGTTCTCATTCTTTTATGCATTTTCTATGGTTCATTTTGCACCATGACACTAGAATACTCACAAAAGAGAGCGCAGAATGTGCAAAGCTTACAATATTTACACTCTGGAGCCTGTGTAGGAAAAAAATGCCAATCCCTGATTTCAGAGATCACTCAGTCCCCAAGATGTATTTTTTCCACAAAGTTCTATCTTCTTTGCTCTTTATTCTTATACTTCAGACATATCTGGGATCATTTTCCTTCTGCCTGAAGTCCAACTTTTAGATTTTTTTCTATGAAAGTCTGCCATGCTGACTGTTCTTAGCCTTGTTTGATTGAAAACATCTTTTTTCACCAACAGTCACAAAATGTTTTACACATTAAAGAGATGATTCTTCTATCATACTTGGTTGCTGTTAAGAAGTCAACTGTCAGTCTAACTATTGCTCCTTTGAAGATAATCTTTCTGTTTTGTTTGCCTCTGGCTTCTCTTAAGATTTTTCTCTTAGCCTTTTTTTTTCCTTCTAAAGTTTCAATGTAATGCAGTTAGTTGCAAGATTCTCTTTAATTATCCTGTGTGGGATCTGTGGGATTCTTGAATCTGCAGATTACTGTATTTCAGAATAAAAAAAAAGAAAAAGTCAACCACCACTCTTAAGTTTTATTTGCTCTTCCACCACCTCTTTATCTTTCTCTAGAACTCTGATGACATATCCAAATCTTGTTGGGTTCATCCATGGTTATGTCTCCTTTGGTCTTTTTGGATAGAACTATAGAGAATTCTTTTCAACCTATCTTCATACAAACCAAGTCTGTCTTCAGCTCTCCTTGTGTGTCTTTAAGTCTCCTCACAGATAATTTAATTTCTAATATGTATTTTTCTAGAAGTTTTATTTCTTTTAAAACCTGCTTTGTCACTCTTTATTGTACCAAGCCCTCTAGGGATATCTTTAAATTGATTGTTCTTTTATTTAAATAAGGTCAGCATAAGTGTTTTATGGTGGTGGTGGTTTAGTTGCTCAGTTCTGTCCAACTCTTTACAACCTCATGGAATGTAGCCTGCCAGGCTCCTCTGTCTGTGAGATTTTTCCAGGCAAAAATACTAGAGTGAGCTGCCTTTTCCATCTCCAGGGGATCATCCTGACCCAGGAATTGAACCCATGTCTCCTGCATTGCAGGCAGTTTCTTATGCTGAGCCACCAGAGAAGCCCTATAACTGTTTTATAGTTGGTGTCTAATTATCTTAACATCTTATGTCTGCATTTTACTGTGCTTCTGGTTTCTTTTTCCACGTTTTCTACATATCTTCATAGAGTCTAGCATGTATATGCATCTAGTGATCATTTTTGGTGGGATAAGCATTCTATATGAAAAACTATTTTAGGGCTAATTTGACAAACAACTTTTCAAAGACAAAGTCTGTCACTGCATCAGGTCAAGATTTGATCCAGATAATTCAGTACATGACTATAATTATTCCCAGAATCTGCCATTTCTCCTTCACCTTCAACTCTTGGCCTAAGAGTAAATTCTTTAGGGTCTTGGCTTACCAAGAACAAAGAGTCCTATTCAACTTCTCAGTTTAGTTGAATTCTAGCCTTTGATTTTAGTCCCATTCTCAGAAGGCAACTGCCAAGAAGTTAGATACCTTCAGGGCAAAGTCAGTTTCTGTGCTGGCATAAATCTCTGGGTTTTCATTATTCCTTCATTTTGGTCTGGTAATTGCTTACTGTCCTGTTGTCTGTGTGATGCTCTTTTGTGATATTTTATCCAGCTTTTCTAGTTTTCAGCAGGAGGGTACCCGCCAATAGCCTGGCCCTCCAATTACTAGGAACAAGAAGTCTTTTAAATTACATTTTAAAGGTGAGGATATTAGTTTAAATGAGACATTAATTTTCTGCTAAAGGAGACCACTTACTCTGTTGCCTTGGTGAAGCAGAGGAAGTGTCTCAATTTTTTTTTTAAGTGCTTCACAGGTTTAAAGGACTATAGAAGACTGTGCTCTTTTTTGCTCCGACATTAAAAAGGCTCATGTTAAAATAACTACTCGAGGTCATTTTTGTCCATAAAGGGCTGTGGCTCTGGCAGATATCCAGAATTCCAAGAATGTTTTGCTGATGCCAATGGTAGACTGAGAAAAGGGCAATTCACTGCAGCTTCTTCCATCAAGTGTAGAGTCTGTTTTTTCTACCCTTTGAATTTGAGCTGTTTTCCATCTTACTCTTGTAGGTACAATGCTACAGAAAGGATGTTCTCCATGTTCTGAGCAGAGCTTTAATAATCTTTGAGTACATCCACTCTTACTTCTGGAACCCTGTGAACTTCACTTGAGCAAGTCAGTGACAGACTCCTGGAGGATTTGAGACCACGTGGAAAGATGCCCCACTTACTCTAGCTGGGGGAACTCCCAGTTGACCACTGACCCATGAGCAAGCTCACCTTGAGTCATCTTGAATCAGATGACCTTGGGTCATCTGAGATCAATCAGATCTGCCCCAGACTAAAAAAATTCAACCGAACCTAGTCACCTTGCCAGCCCAGGGATTTATGAGTTGAATATCTGGTTGTTTTCTTAAGCTACTAAATCTAGAAGAGATTTTGTTTGTAGGAAAAGCAAACTCACATAGCTTTGTAACCGATGTATTACTTAATTAAAAGTATTCTTTTAAAATCACTAATAAGCTCTCAATAGTCAAATCAATGAGCCTTTTTCTGTTCTTATCTAACAAGACCATTTTAAAGCATCTAAGAATCTTGATTATTTTAAAATGTGTACTCTCTTGATTTCTGTGACACCATAACCTCTTGCTTCTACTAGAACTTCTATACTGTCCTTTCTTCATTTCTTTGATGAATTTCATTATTTTTGTTGTTCTGTTTTTGTTTTTTTCTACAAGTGTTAGCATTTACTAGGCTTCAGTCTTCTTCCTACTTCTCCACCCACAAATTCCCTTTTTAGCTCTCTTCAGTTTTTCTTTCAATGACCATTGGAATGGTTATGATAAACTGTATCTTCATTAAAAACAAAAAAACAAAAAAAAAACCTCTTCCTGCATTACAAACTTATGTAATCTCACAGCTGACTGTGCGTTATCTGTCCCCAGGCCCTAAGATTTAACATAACCCAAATTGTATAATCATGTTCTTTTCTTCTGTCTGATGATTGACTGGCTGGCTCTCCCTCATTTCAGACAGTGTCACCACCCGGCATCCAGCAAGCTGCTTGAGAAATCTCAGCATAATACTGAACTCTGCTAGACTCCATCCTCCTCATTATATCTGTGTCCTCTACTCCTACTGCATTTCCCCAGTTCAAGCCCTCCTTTGCTTTCTCTTGAAATGCTAATAGCATCTTGATGAATCTTCCTAACCTTGTTCATCTTTCTTAAATAGCCATCTTAAACTCATCTGCCAAAATAAGTTATTAAAAACAAACAAATAAAAAATAACTTTTAGAGGCTTAGCATTTACTGTAAGAGATTTGGAAAATCATAAGCACATATGCTACAACAATTATTTTCTCTGCCTCTGACAGTCATCACTATGTGATATCTGCATTATTTTCATGTTATGCCTAGAATCCAACTTCACACAGATGGCCATTACTAGTGGATAAGAGATAGCTTTAAGGCTGAAATCTACTTGCCTTGGATTGTCAAAGATAAAACTGGATACTCGCCAGAGTGGTAAAAAAAATTTTGATCGGTGAAATATTACTGCAATAGATAGTGTTACAAGAGCTGAACTCAATTTTTATTGTACAGAAGTCACTGGGCATTTTAAAGGAAAAGGAAGAAGTGTAATTAGAGGCTCAGTAGAATTAGGGAAATGAAAACTTAAAAAAAAAGTGGTCAGTGTAAATGCCAATTGGGCCAGCTGTGTCTGTTAGATGGCAAATATGGAAGTTAGGATTTTATCCTCCCATGGAGACTGGGAGACTGAGGTAACATCACATTTTAAAGGAATGACTTTCAAGTCCTTGAGAAAGATACTGTTGAATTGTAGCAGATACATGTATATCTCGAAGGGATAGAGGAAAGAGTCGAAACTGAAAGTCCTTTTCAGCAAATGCTCTAAGAAAAAGATTTTTAGGGACAAATTTCACATGTTGTCTGGGGCCTTGAATTTATTCCAACAGGCACTTTACAGGAGGCTAGAGTCATTCAAGGGATGAGGTATTGAGTTCTATGTTTACTGTAGGAGGAGGAGAGTGGACAAAAGCATTTTTGTTGAGAGTCTATAGTTTTTATAGACCTAGTCTGAGATCTAGTCACTAAGAGGGCTCAGAGGAGGCTGGCTAGAGTTTGGTCAAGGAGAGAATCTTTGTCAGGATTAACGTCTATATGCCATAACATTATATTGTAAGAATAGGGTATTCATTCAGTAAAGACTTAATGATTGTTCCAGTTAATTGTATTTTGTTGTTGTTTAGTCGCTAAGTCGTGTCCGACTCTTTTGCAACACAATGGACTGTAGCCTGCCAGTCTCCTCTGTCCATGGGATTTCCCAGGCAAGAGTACTGTATTGGGTTGTGATGTCCTTCTCCAGAGGATCTTCCTGACCCAGGTTTCGGACTTGCATCTATTGCTGCATAGCAAATAACTCTTAAGTGCAATGGCCTATAGCCACAATAATAATTTACTTCACAAACAAATTATAGTTTGGGCAGAGCTCAGAGGGGAGCTCATCTCTACTCCATACAGCAGTAACCAGGGCAGCTCAACTGAGGCTAGAAGCTCTACTTCCAAAATGGGTCATTCACACGATTGGCAATATAGTGCTGACTGTGTAGTCTGGGATCTCAGCAGTAGGCAAGGAGTTTGTATTTCTCTCTATTTGAGTCTCTGCATCAGGCTGCTTGGGCTTTCTCATAATGTGGCAGCTAGATTTTAAGAGTGAGGGTTCTGAGAAAACCAGGCCATAAAACAAGTTTTAGGACAAAATCTGGAAAGTTCTAGAAGGTCACTTTCATCATATTTTATTGGCCAAGTGTTAAGGCCAACCCTGATTCAAGAGGAAGGCATTCTACCTGTTGGGGAGAAGAATGTCAAAGAATGTGTGACTGTTTTTCTTCCACTATGCTGAGTGCTTGAATGAATGGAGTCGATGCAAGATTCTTTATTAGCTGTCCCCTGTCTATGTCTTCTGGATTTTTTTTTTTTTCATTTCTCTTAAACATATTGTGTAAAAATAAGCAAAGAAAAATCTAAAAACGTATTTCCATTCTCTTAAATACTCCTTTCTTTTCCTCTGTTTCTCTATTGATGCTGTATCCTCAACAGAGAATGTCCATCCATTCTCCTACTATTTGCTTCCTATATAACTACATCTCTTTTAATAGTCAACTAAATTTTCTTTCAGGTATTTTTTCATGAAAGCATTCTAGATTCTCTTCCTTTGTGATTATGTCAAATCCTATATGAATCCTTCTAAATATAACTGCATGCAGTTTTGAAGATTTTTTATAATGTATCCATTCATCTCATTAGAACTCTGAAGTCAAGTATTACATTTTAAATGTCTTTGTATTTCTAATATTTAGTACATCTCCTAACAATTGTATCCATACAGTGGTTTTAAAATAAAGGACACTTAAAACAATGACCTCTCTAAACTCCAACAAAACTTGTGGACTCAAAACATCTGAGAATGGGTCATTCAGCTAGGAATTATGATTCCAAAATAACTAAGGGCTCTAGGCAACATTTTTCCTTCCCTCCGAGAAATTCTCAAGGAGTCCATCTCTCTGAAGACAAGTGTTGTTTGACAAGTTTGTGAAATCAAGTTCACTGCTCTCTCAAATTCTGCCTGGTACTATGATTACAGTGCCTCAGCAGCTTGAATTTCCTGGGCAAGAGTACACTATGCTGTAATAATTCAGAAGCTGTTTTTTTGTTCTTGAAACATATGGTGCTAGCTCAGATTTATCTTGGGAAAAGCTGGTCAGGAAGAGAAACTGCTGAAGAGCTGAAATCTCTCCCAACAGCTAAGGAAACGATGGAGTGACACTGGCGTCCTTCCTTGGAGAGCTCAGGCTCTCTGCCAGTTTGTGGTCCATATCCTGAACCCAAGAGCTGCTTCAGGTCTAATAATGATTGCCTCGAGTTGCATAGGACTGATATTACCCCAAAGGGCTCATAGTTTCAAGCATGCTTAAATGAACTCAGCTAGAAAACAGAGCCTCAGAAAAATGGATTAGCACTGCTAAGAAAAGAGTTTATTTTTATTCTTCCTACTTACAAAGTTACAAGTTGACTTGTTCACAAAGAATTCTGGTTTTGCTCCACATTGATGTTCAGCTGGGTGCAACCATTATTCTGGGAGAACACATAGAACAGAATGTGGTAATAGAGAAAATGCTGTTATTGGCTTATCTCTTATAGAGAAGTTTGCAATGGGGCTGAGACCACCTGAAATGAATAACATCCTGAATGTTCAATCTATATCATCCTGTGATTTATTACTTCATTATAATAGACTGAATTTGAGTCAATAGTTTGCTCAGGAATTAGAAAAATATCTTACTTGATTTGTTTTGTGTGCTCTTTTGAAATATTTGCTTCATCAAGTAATCCTTTACCCCACTCTCCCTCCCCTAGCCTCCTCTCCTCTCCTCTTCTTTTATTCTCTTTTTCTACATATACATGTGTGTGTGTTTGTATAAATTAAATACATACTTATATATGTAAACATAAATATACACTGTTTGCATATATGCATATTAAGTGTTAAGTCTGGTTGAATGACTACAATTGAACTTATGATTTGAATATTGTACACACATTCCTTCCAGACAGAAGACTAAAGGTTAGTTTCCTAGCATTAAGGAGAGAAAGATAGGTTAGTAAACATATGGACACTATGTGCCCAGGGAAAATGTTTTTAGAAAAATAATGGCATTAGTAAAAGGCATAGAGAAAGCTGGAGACAACACCAAATTAAAAAAAGGACAAAAGGCCTCTGCTAATTTTTTGTCTGGAGGAATAGTGTTCTATGAATCTTGCATCTTCAGTAATAAGAATGGATTAACAATGGAGAACAGCTGGAATAAGAAAATATTCTGATTAAATATTTAATATTTTAAATAGGTTTATTCTAATAAAGGTAGATTATATTTAACCAAATAGGTCAACCAAGTAAAGACTAGTTTTTAATCAATCATAATACTAATTTGTACTTGGCTTCTTAGGGGATGCATGTTCTTCATGGAATACTCTGATTTCTTCTCTAATACAGTTTTCCATGTGTGTGTGTGGGTGGGTGTGGGTGTTCATTCATTTTATTATGATGACTAAACACCTGTCATTTGTTGGAACAGGATAAACATTTTCCTATAAATATTGGTAGGTTTAGAAAACTTTATTTCAGAAAGAATAAAAGTGATCATTTCAGCTTAGTTTTTTCCAAATCATAATAAATTAATCTGAATAAATGATTTTGTAGTACCATTTTAGTAAAAAAAAAAAAGTTAAAAAGAAACTTTCTAAAAAATAATACTTCACAAAAGCCAGATTTCAAATTGAAAAATCAGAGATAGATAAAATCTGAATATTTGGTCATCTGAATATTTGTCATCAAGACATAGGTTAGGAAATCTCAAAGTTCCCCACTTACCCAAAAAAAGTTCCTCACCCCTTCAAAAAAATTTGTTTCTCCAAAAAAATTGAATCAGCTTTCCTAGCCCTGGCTCATTATAATGCTTTATTTACATTTTATAGAATGTTTTATAAACAGTTAAAATATCTGACCTTATCTCAGATAAATAAATGTATTGTTCACATGTTACACGCATTTACACCCTTCCCCCCACAGGCTATCTTCCAAGCTACGCTTTCAACTCCAGAGAACAAGCACTGCAGGGTGTGTGGCCTGTTCTAATTCCAGTCACAGGACAAATGTTCTCAGCCAATAAGCACTTTGTGTTCCAAGTTGAGTGCATTCTTTATTTATTTTGCTGTACTCTCTTGTGGTGCCTCCATTTATTTTATTTTATGGTAAACAGTTTTCATCCACAATGGTTAAGAGAAACAATCTGTCAAACACAAACACCTAGCTGAATATGCTAGTATTAAAAGAACAGTGTTATGATGGCTGTGTGTAACTACAAGGAATGGTTGAAGGAAGAGATGAATATCAAAGATTGGTAGAAATATTTTAATGGTTTTATGGGCATCAAAAAATATCCCTCAATCAATTACAAATCACAGTGGTCCTTAAATTCAAGCATGCCTCAGAATTACATAGTAGTCTGGTTAACTACAGATTGCTGGCCCCACCTTCAGAGGTTCTGTTCCATAAGTCTAGGGTAGGGCTTGAAAAGGCTCATCTCTAACAAATTCCCAGGTGATTCTGATGCTATAAGTTGGGGAGCACACTTTGAGAACCATTCTTCTAGAGTAACACCTAAAGGGTTCTTCAATCTGGATTTATCATAATTACTAAAATATTATTTGAGAATTGTTTGAAAAAAAAAATGGTGCTACTTACACAACTTCCACAGAAAGAATAAAAAATAACTAGCTCTATATATCGGAGAAGACAATGGCAACCCACTCCAGTGTTCTTGCCTGGAGAATCCCAGGGACAGGGGAGCCTGGTGGGCTGCCGTCTATGGGGTCTCACAGAGTCGGACACGACTGAAGCGACTTAGCAGCAGCAGCAGCTCTCTATATATAGTTGTTTATAGTTGCTTTTATATAGCTGTTTTATATATACAGTTGTTTATAGTTATTTTAAAATATATAATTGTTTTATTATAATAAAATATAAATAAAATATAAAATACATATCATAAGCCCACTTGGACTTCCCCAGTGCTCAGTGGTAAAGAATGCACCTGAAATGCAGGAGATGCAAGTTTGATCCCTGGGTCAGCAAGATGCCCTGGAAGAGGGTACGGCAACCCTTCCAGTTGGAAAATCCCATGGACACAGGAGCCTGGTGGGCTACAGTCTATGGGGTCACAAAGAGTCAGACGCAACTGAAGCAACTGAGCACAAGAAATGGCAATCCACTCCAGTACTATTGCCTGGAAAATCCCATGGACAGAGGAGCTTGGTAGGCTACAGTCCATGGGGTCGCAAAGAGTCAGACACGACTGAGTGACTTCACATATTAATTCCACATTCTTTTTCTGCTAGGCAATTAGTGAAATATTGAGTAATACTTTAGCCAAATTTAACTAAGGGAAAAACTTGGTTCTGGCATAATCTGAACCTTCAGACACAGTAGACTTCTACTTTTTTTTTACTGCCTTCCCATTTTGGCTACTCACCCCCAGAGTAACATCCTGGAAAACGGTCATCATCTAAACCTGCTTTATCTATTACTTCTTAAATTCTATGTCACCTTCTTACAACCTCCTCGAAGTTTACAGACTCTGATTGCCTCCTTTTGATTTTTTTTCCCTCTTTTTTCTCAGTTTTTCAGTTCATTCTCTTCCTCCTTCTTTTTCTTTGAACACATCTGCACCTCAAAACCAATCACCACAACCATGAAGAAATGGCCATTATTTTTCTACCATTGCTTTCTTTGCATCCTATTTGGCCAAAATAATCCAACCTAATCATCATTTCCCCTTTGCTTTGCACATTATTCATCATCATTAGACAAATTAAAGGTAAAAGAACCTGTATATTTGCAGCTGAAATTTTGTGAATGCCAGTATTAGTTGGACAGTAGTCATACACGTCCCTATTAGTCTTCTCTGCTGTTTTCACAGTCTGTATTTCAGATTCTCATCACTGAAGTCTCTTCTGACCATCTTCTCCATCACACTTTGGGAAAAAAAAAAACAACTTACCTTCCATATAATAGTAGCCACAAGTCAGTTTTTCCCTACGACTTCCTTCACCCTTCCCTATGCTGATGCTTATGCCCTCGGTTATCTGTGCCTAATTCTTTGCTTTCCACTTCTGAGGAAAACAAGAGCAAAAGCAAGAACCAGCATATGGGTAGTGTCAGATAAATACCCTATTTCCCTTTATATTGAATATTTCTTACCACCAGCATGCATGTGTGCTCAGTCATGTCCAACTCTTTGTGACCCCATGGACTATGTAGCTCACTAGGCTCATCTGTCCATGGGATTTTCCAGGCAAGAATACTGGAGCAGGTTACCACTTCCTACTACAGGGGGTCTTCTAGACCCACAGATCAAACACAGTTTTCTTGAGTCTCCTGCATTGGCAGGTGGGTTCTTTACCACTCGGAAGCCCTTCTCACCACCAAAACAATGCCTTAAATCTTTGGAAACAAAGCCGCTCTATTATATGCTGCTCTTCCATTTATTTTTAAAAACAAAACCAAAAACTCATTCTATTCAAATTATTTCTTTCCCAGCTTCTTGTCTCCTAAACTAGCTTGCGAGTTTTTTTTTTTTTTTTTTTATTCCCTGTGAGTCCTACTCTTTACCTCCATCTTGTCTCCAACAGTTAACTTAGTACCAGATGCATTGCAGGGGCTACTCAGTCAATGAGCCAATGGGTCATTTCTCTGTTTTCATTGTCTCATCTCTGCCAATCCTCACTTTGTGCTCCTTAGTTATTTCCCGTTAGTTTTCTCATCTTGGCAATGATGTTTTTATTATCTGTCATTTGCTTACCCATTTGCCAAACGTTTACACCTTTAAAATATATATATATATATATATATATATATATATATATGAGACATAAGAGCACAAAGAAGAGTCTCACTCCCTCAAAGGCAACCTTTGCTTGTATTTGTTAAATGATATTCTAAATACAGCTCCATGCATACTTAAATGCACAGTCTCTGGGTCTTTTACTGGTTTCTTTTCTTTATTATTTCTATTTCAATGGGGTTGGTGGCATGGTAGTAAACTGTACCTGGAGCAGCTATCAACCATGACTAGAATGGAGATTAAAGTCAGGGGTGGCAGGGCTTATCTTGGAACAATTCTGTGCCCATTTGTTGTTTCAAATATCTTCTCATAAAACCTGCTATGTCTTCAAACTTAGGAGCATCCCTCTCTTTCTAGCAATGAGGTCATGTGATATGATCAGATGGTCACTGCTTCCCTTCCCTTCTGGTTATCTATGTCCAACCATCTCCCTGTACTAAGAAACAGGATTGAAGACAGAAAGATGGCACACTGGCAGGATCCAATTTTCAGACTGCTTTCTCCTGTTTTGCCCTGTAGATTGGGGTCTGCACAGGGCCACTCTCCCTTCCTCCCTCGCAGCATGCACCCTTCTACACCTTGTCAACAGTGTCCATGGCACTCTGCTAGGGTCTCCTATACACTGAAATCACTTAAGCAGCCCAGGGTGTGTCTGCTGTACCCACATTTTTTTAAAATAAAGAAACTGAACTACAGAAAGCTTAAATAATTTGCTCTATTTCATCACACTGCTAGGTGGGGGAAGCTCTCTGTTTAACTCCAGTCTTGTCTATATTCTTGAACACTTTCCAAAATCATACCAAGTAACTCACTTTCCAAACAATTTGTGTCCATTATCATGTGATTCACACATTATCACCTCATTAATTTGTTCATTTTATTGCTCATTTCCAGAATGGTCTTGCTGCTTTTTTTAAACATAAAACATCCCAGCCAGTCTTAAAGAGCCAGTTTATAGCTTGACTTGCATCCTGTCCTTCCCCTGATTGTCCTAGTAGAAAGTAATATTTTTTCTATTACACTCAGGTGTGTTTTTGTCTAACATTTGTTTTAATTGAAGTATAGTTGATTTGGAGAAGGAAATAGCAACCCACTCCAGTATTCTTGCCTGGGAAATCCCATGGACAGAGGAGCCTGGCAGGCTACAGTCCATGGGGTCACAAAGAGTCAGATACGACTTAGCAACTAAACCACCACCACCATAGTTGATTTACAATGTTCTGTTATTAATGATAGTTAATAGTTTCAGGTGTACAGAAAAGTGATTTTATATATATATATAATTTTTCATATTCCTTGCCCTTATGAGTTATTACAATTTATTGAGTAGAGTTCTTCTGTTCTATACAGTAGGTCCTTTCTGATTACCTTTTTTGTGTATGGTAGTATGCATATGTGAATCCCAGACTCCTAATTTTTCCCTGCTCGTATCCTTCTGCTTTGGTAACCATAAATTTGTTTTCTATGGCTATACTTATTTATAATGAATCAATTCTTGTTAGAAATACAAGCATCACCTTAGATCTCAGAATTGTACTTTGTATTTCTCTCCCTATCTGGTATAAAACTATTTTATTTTTGTTTTCAATACTTGGTTTCGATAAATAGTGTGAAGAGTGGAGGTAAAATCAAATGAAAAAATAATGTAGCAGTTATTGTAAGAAGACTAAAGACTGAAGTCCTAGCATTTATTAGCTGTGTAATATCAGAAAATGCGACTGGGGCCCCTGGACCTTATTATTGTCATCAAGAAGAATGATAGTAATGATAAAACTACATGTTTTACCTTTTGTTGAGTTTTTAAGAGGGAATCACATACATTAATAGATATGGAAGTGTTTTATAAATCATAGAGTGCTGTGTAACGGCATTTTATTGTTGCTAATAAAAAACAGTCGATTGGTTATTTAATTGACTATTAGGAAGGAATACAGTGCACAGCAAAAAAAGAAAGAAAGAAAGAAAGAAAAACAAAGAAAGAAAGCTGAGACTGTGATCTTAAAATACAATTGTAGAAATTGTTGATGCTGTCTTTCCTGTAGCTGAAGTTACCTGATTCTGCCTTGCTTTAGGGCTTTTTCACTACCTCTTAAGATAAAAGACTAGAAGACAAATCCAGAAAAAATGCATAGCTAGGCAAAAAGTCTAGCTGGAACTCAACGAAGCAAACCGAGATAAGTAAAGATCCACCTTGAGGTGGGGTAGAAGATATGTAATAATTGTTAAAGTGACTAACTACACAAAGAAAGAGAGTTGCTTTAAAGTTGCTTAAAAACGCAGGAAATATGGATGCTCCTATTGAATCTGCCTGTAATGCAGGAGACCCAAGTTTGATCCCTGGGTTGAGAAGATCCCCTAGAGAAGGGAATGACAACCCACTCCAGTATTCTTGCTTGGAAAATCCTATGGACAGAGGAGCCTGGCAACCATGGGGTTGCAAGGAGTCACACACAACTGAGCAACTCGCACACACACACACACACACACCCATTGAATCAGCTTAACTGAGTCACATACACATAATTATCTGTATCGCAAAGCAATATTGTAAATATCAGCAATGAGTTGTAAAGATTATATCACAGTGAATGACTATACTATCCTTTGTATTATTACCCACCAATTACAAAAGACAGGTAAAATTAAATTTAAAAAGAAATTCTCTATGTTTAATCCAGACATTAAATTGTTATAAAAATTTTATTTATTTTACTTTGGAGGGAAGCTGAATTTGGAGAAATAACAATAATTTGATGTTACATAATGTCTAGGAAACAGTGTGTACATAACAAATATTTTTTGAGTCACTCTGTGAATGGTAGCCACTGGTGTATAAGGTAAATAGTATTTCTGGGTGAAAAGGCTGAAACAATGATTCTTTTGGCCCATAAGTGCTGGGATATTACTTACATACAGCAAGTTCCCTACATACACACCTTCAAGTTGCAATATTTCAAAGATGTGAATGTGCAGTCTTCAGCAACTTAGTGATGCTCATTGAGAAGCTAAAGCTAGATCTGCAAGGAGTAGGCTTCACTGAACTCCTTGCTGTGCAACATGAGGAGCTTACTAATGAAGACCTGATGGAACCGGAGGTCCAGAGAAGGGTAAAGAGAGACAAGAGGAAGAAGTAACTGAAGAATCAAAGAGATTTATGACTCAGGAAAAGGCAAAGGGATTTTCTTTATTTGAGGAGTCACTGTTGGTTTGTGAGGCCAGGCCTCAAATGTAGAATGGTACACAAAAGTTGCAGCAGTGGTTCAGAATGCAATCCAGTGCTGCCGTGTCATCTACGATGAGAAAAAAAGAGCTATGACCCAGTCATCATTGGATCAGAGGGTAGATATAATCCAACCAGGAACCACCACCTGTACCGTCAGGCATGAGTGAAATTGTAGCCTGCCCTCCATTACCTACTGCTAGAGATCCTACCGTCAGGCATGAGTGAAATTGTAGCCTGCCCTCCATTACCTACTGCTAGAGATCCTTCAGCTCTACCATCTCCCACCTCCTCTCCTTCCTCCAGTCAGTAACTCTTCTTGCCTCTTCACTTGATGCCAGCCCTTGGAGGCCAGCTGTTGTACTGTATACTGTACTTTTCAGGTACTGTACTGTAAGATTTAAAATATTTTATTTATCTTTGGTGCTTATTTGTTCTTTATTTGTGTGAGAAGTATTATAAACTTATTATGTTGCTGCTGCTGCTAAGTCACTTCAGTCGTGTCCGACTCTGTGCGACCCCATAGATGGCAGCCCACCAGGCTCCCCCGTCCCTGGGATTCTCCAGGTAAGAAAACTGGAGTGGGTTGCCATTTCCTTCTCCAATGCAGGAAAGTGAAAAGTGAAAGTGAAGTCGCTCAGTCGTGTCCGACTCTTAGCAACCCCATGGACTGCAGGCTACCAGGCTCCTCCTTTCATGGGATTTTCCAGGCAAGAGTACTGGAGTGGGGTGCCATTGCCTTCTCCTATAAATTTATTATAGTACTGTCCTATATAGCCAATTGTGTTACCTGAGTACCTAGATTAACTTTGTTGAACTTATGAAAAACTGGACCTACAAATGTTCTCTAGGAACAGAACTTGTTTGTATCTAGAGGTCTTTCTGTATTTAAAAAGAAAAAATAACTCTTAACCAAAAATAATTTTTAAAAAATTAAAATTTGGGAAAATGCATAAAATGTCACCTAATATTTTCATTGTTCCACTAAATGAATTTGTTTTAATTTGTAAGACAGTAATTATTGCATCTTGTCTCTGTGAAGACATATTTGTGAACAATTTTAAGTAAATCCTTTTTTCCTTTTAAATTTTCTAACAGTGGAGAAAATATTTTTTGTCCCTGAAATATGCGGTTAAAAATTATGAAATTGAATGGATAATTTATGGATAAAAATTATCATATATGTCATGGTGTGATTCCTTTAAAACTTAGTGGAAGGCTTTTAAAACTCACCTACTGTTTTGTAAGGGTATCAAGAATTAATATCTTTGAGGGTTTCAGAGGTGGCTCTAGTGGTGAAGAACATGCCTGCCAATTTAGGAAACAGAAGAGATGTGGGTTCAGTCCTTGGGCTGGGAGGATCCCCCATAGAAAGAAATGGCATCACACTCCAGTGTTTTTGCCTGGAAAATTCCATGGAAAGAGGAGCCTCGTGGGCTATCGTTCATGGATTGTAAAGAGTCAGACACAACTGAGCACATGCACACAAGCGCATGCACACACACACACACACACACACATAGAGTAACTTTGAGGTATGGAGTAGTGAATGATGGAGTTTATGTTTTTGTTAAGTGTAAAGGGAAAAACATTCACACAGTAACTGCTGTTTATATAGTAGGTTCACAGTTACCTAATATACCAGCGTGCCAATTAAAATCGAGAACATGTCATTAAATAGGCTTATTCTATTCAGAGTTAAAAACATGACAGCAGCCAACCTTTATTGTTAGGCTTTACTGCAACAAAAGTTCTTTGGATGCTACTGCATTTCTAGTGTTAATTGACTGAAAGTGATAAAAGAAGTCAAATATCTAGACAGGGCTATATATTTCGGGAGATAAAAAAAAATTACTTTCTTACTTTCAGTAAAATCTCTCATTGATCACAAGAAGCAAATGTCAGTCCCCAGTTCTCTAACTTACAACTATAATGCATAAAAATGTACTACTTGAATCAGTTCAGTTGCTCAGCCATGTCTGACTCTTTGCAACCCCATGAACCACAGAACACCATGCCTCCCTGTCCATCACCAACTCCCGGAGTTTACCCAAACTCATGTCCATTGAGTCGGTGATGTCATCCAACCATCTCATCTTCTGTCGTCGCCTTCTCCTCCTGCTCTCAATCTTTACCAGCATCAGGGTCTTTTCAAATGAGTCAGGTCTTTGCATCAGGTATTGCACCAAAGTATTGGAGTTTCAGTTTCAACATCAGTCCTTCCAAAGAACACCCAGGACTGATCTCCTTTAGGATGGACTGGTTGGATCTCCTCGCAGTCCAAGGGACTCTCAAGAGTCTTCTCCAACACCACAGTTCAAAAGCATCAATTCTTCAACTCTCAGCCTTCTTTATAGTCCAACTCTCACATCCATACATGACCACTGGAAAAACCATAGCCTTGACTAGATGGACCTTTGTTGACATAGTACTGTCTCTGCTTTTGAATATGCTATCTAGGTTGGTCATAACTTTCCTTCCAAGGAGTAAGCGTCTTTTAATTTCATGGCTGCAATCACTATCTGCAGTGATTTTGGAGCACACTAAAATAAAGTCAACCACTGTTTCCACTGTTTCTCCATGTATTTGCCATGAAGTGACAGGACTCGATGCCATGATCTTAGTTTTCTGAATATTAAGTTTTAAGCCAACTTTTTCACTATTGTCTTTCAATTTCATAAAGAGGCTCTTTAATTCTTCACTTTCTGCCATAAGGCCACCCTTATGTCATCTGCATATCTGAGGTTGTTGATATTTCTTTTTTTTTTCTAAGTGGTTTATTTTTATTTTATTTTATTTAACTTTACAATATTGTATTGGTTTTGCCATATATCAAAATGAATCTGCCACAGGTATACATGTGTTCTCCATTCTGAACCCTCCTCCCTCCTCCCTCCCCATACCATCCCTCTGGGTCGTCCCAGTGCACCAGCCCCAAGCATCCAGTATCGTGCATCGAACCTGGACTGGCGACTCATTTCATTTTTGATATTATACATATTTCCCGGCAATCTTGATTCCAGCTTGTGCCTCTTCCAGCCCAGCGTTTCTCATGATGTACTCTGCAATAAGTTAAATAAGCAGGGTGACAATATACAGCCTTGACGTATTCCTTTTCCTATTTCAATGGAATGCATAAATGAGATATAAAGGTGATATTCTATGAGTAAAATGAAAAGGTCATACTAAACTGTGTACTTCTTGTCTTACTAATATTTACATTCTGTGGACTTAGCATAACATCTATTTTGAAATAGAAGCTCCTTGAGTATTTATTGAAGTTAACATAGTTTGATTATCTAAATTTAAATGTAGTTGAATTACATAAGCAACTAATTTAGCTTAAGTAGTTTTACTTAGCTGACAAAGATAGTGACAAAGATAGCATTAAGATGGACAAACAAATAAGTATACAAGAGTTTTGCAAGCAATTTTTGGAAAAGATGAGGTAGTAAATATTTTGAATTTAGGGTATCAAAATCGAGGATATTATGTAGTATTTATAAACTTATTTTTAAATGTCTATAAATACATTTAAAATATAAATATTGTATGTGAAAGTGAAGTCATTTAGTCATGTTCAACTCTTTGTGACCCCCATGGACTATAGCCTACCAGACCCCTCCATCCATGGAGTTCTCCACGCAAGAGTACTGGGGTGGGTTGCCATTTCCTTCTCCAGGGGATCTTTCTGGCCCAGGGATTGAACCTGGGTCTCTGGCATTGTAGGCAGACACTTTATCATCTGAGCCACCAGGGAAGTACTAAATATTGTATGTACTATAATATAAACATAGAAATATAAAAAAACATTCCTAACTCATAGACAATACAAAAACAGGCACAGAGCATATTTGGTTCATGAGTCCTGCTGTGCTGATCCCAGAAGGAGACCTTGTACAATAAATTTGAAGATTTTATTCACAAATTTGACCTAAATGTTTCTGTAGATTTTGTCCTTCATAATGAAGATTTACATACAAAATGGTAGTGTAGTGATAGATTGCAATCAATCTCTTGTGAATTTGGAGTCAACAGTTGTAGTGACTGGTTTAATTGTGTCTTTATTTTGCCACATATGTTAGCATGATGTGGGTAATAGGGCTTAGATAAGTATGGATATTCTACTGAAGATGACATCATCAGGAGAAAAAAATCAATGGGGTTTAAAGTACACCTTAGAAAAAGGATGTGCTATGGGAAAGGGAAAATATTCTTCCTGGCAGAAGGAGGATGTTCATATCCAAATGGGCTTTGGGAGCTATGTGAGGCTCGGTTAGTTGCTTAGGGGTATGTCAGGATGTTGTCCTTGAGATCCACCTTTTGACATAAGAACATCTGCATTGGAAATATTAAACATAAGTGCTATCTATTTATGAAACTGTGCTCTCCTTTGCCAGAAGGAATTCTACACCTCTAACATGATAAAACATGCAATCAAACATGCATGTGTGATGGAAATTAAATTTAACCAATTAATTTATCTACTTTAAACAAGATTTGACTGTGGTCCATTAGTGTTGCCTTTTTAAAGGAGCCATGGGTCATTTTCCAAACTGTAAATTCTTACATGTAGCACCTTTGAGTAGCATCATAGTAAAATTTAAGAAAATCTGAAAAATTATGAAGAAGGGCAAAGCTCTTAACCTTTATGAGTCTGTGTCCTCATGTATCAGGTGAAGAGATTTGATCTAATGAATGCTAATAATCTACTTTTTAAATTCCAGGAAGGTATGAATTTTCTAAATATCTAACATGCAAAACTACTCACTGAATCACCTAAGGTACAAAAATCTACTCATATGAACTATTTTAACACCTAGACCATACTTCCCAAACTGTGTGTCAGAGTGCTCTGGGACACTACAGTGAACTCACAGAGACATCTGTCAGACACTACGCAAACTCCTGGATAGATGTGGTCAATTTCAACTCATTCTTTTAATCCTGTCACATCTTTCAGGAACTAACTTTATGGTAGTTGCTGTGACAAACATAGTTCCATGTGAAAATCAATGTGAAACAGGAAATGAGAATGGTAGTGAACAGTCTAATTTCAAGGTTTGAGAAGTTTCACAATGACCAAGAGATTGAAAGCACATACATGATTATTCACATTCATTTTAGACATTTTAGGCTTCCCAAGTGGTACTAGTGGTAAAGAACCCTCCTACCAGCTTAGGAGACATAAGAGACACCAGTTCAGTTTCTGGGTTGGGAAGATCCCCTGGAGGAGGGCATGGCAACCCACTCCAGTATTCTTGCCTGGAGAATCCAATGGACAGAGGAGCCTGGTGAGCTACAGTCCATAGCGTCGTGTCACGATACCTTTGAGGGACTTAGCATGCATGCACACTTGCACATGGTAAAAGAATGTTAGATATTTCATTTGTCCTAGTAGCATCATGAAAATATTACTAAGTGTGCTGTGAACCAGGAAAGTTTGGAAACTGCTGAGATGACGTAGAAGTCATTTATGGGTCATGTGTTTCTAGTGCATTCGATTTTTCTAAAGCTAGTAATCTAAATATTGAGTATATCTGTCATACTAATTGTGATTCAAAAACTTGATCATACTCACTTTCAATCTATAGTTCTCCAACCGCAATCCTACATTGACTTAAACTACTCCTAACCCTTGAGAAATAAGGGTTCTCAGAAATAAGGGTGCATACCTAAAACACAATTTTTACATAATATGATGGTAATAGTGGGGTGGAAAGAGGATGGAATTTTAGTTATATTCAGGAGATACTACATTCTTTAAAATATTTTTACTATTATGCCATATTTCCATGTTTTCCTATGATACAATGAGAATTTAAATGTGATGAATCGTGGGTAGAAAAAAAGTGAGCCGTAGGGAACGGAACAGACCCTCTACAGGAAACTGTTATAGAGAAGTCATATTAGTGAATATAATTCCTGGTCAGGAGGTCAGTAAAATGAGAAAACAGATGTGCTCGGGGAGTAGATAGTCCTTGACATGATGGTATAGGCAATCTTTTCAAGAAAAGGGAACAGTCAGATTTCGCTTAATGTTATTAAAGGCAAGACTGAGCTTCCAGCTGAAGAAAAACTTAACATCATAAATCACTGTACCTGGTGTACAAGGGAAATGAAACTCAGCCTAAATTAAAACATGGACCAAAATAACAAACATGAAAAACAAAAAGAAGAGCCGTTGCTTTTCTAAGTGAACATAGAAAATATTTTTTCAGCTGCATAATGAAATGCAATGGACAGGTGCAAAGACACAGAACATAGTAAGCCACAGAAACAGATAAATTAGGAGTCTTGGATGAGCAGATTTATATGCAAGTGTAACTGAATCACTTTGCCGTACATCAGAAACTAATACAACATTATAAATCAACTATACTTCAATAAAGAAAAAGGAAAGAAAATGAAATCAACATGAGCAGAAAGGCTGGTGTTTAAAAAATTGACCTTAACTGTGTGCAGGAAGAGTCAGAGGAGCCCCACAGCAGGTAAATATCTAGGGCATTAATAAGAGTAAATGCAGTCCAGTGAGATCCCAGGAAATGTTAATATAAACAGAGCTCCCAAATTCAAGTGCAAAATGAACAGGATGGGCAGCGAGAATGAATGGACATGAGTTGCGTGAAACGCAGTGGACTAGAGCATGTTACTTGGTCAATCTCCAGCTTTTTGGAAGATTTTCAAGTGGGAAAGAGGTACCATTATTGTCAGATTTTCTAACTTTATATAAGCCAGATATTGGATTTTTATATGAAATCTACTAATCTTAATATATTGACAGAAAATTAAAAATAAAAATTTAAAGAACATAGCGATCAAATAAACACATGAAGACCAAAGAGAAATTTTGGTTTTGCATTTCTTTTGCCAAAAGTCTTCACCAAAATGAGTATGTAAAGATTCATTTGTTATCTGATACACAGGTTTTTTTATTACACAAAATACATTGTATGTGTGTGTCTAGAGAGAGAGAGAAAGAAAGAGAGAGAGAGAATGACTACAGTTACCAGCTCATCATTAATACTTACTGTCTTAGTCTGTTAGGGCTGCTATAACAACATACCACAAACTGGGTGGTTTATAAACAACAGAAATTTATGTCTCACAGTTTTGCAAGCTTTTTGCAGTTTTGCAGCACAATCAGCTTCTGACATGGGCCCCCTTCTGAGATATATTCTGCCAACATTTTGCTCTGTCCTCGCATGATGGGAGTGCTTCCTAGGTGGTGCAGTGGTAAAGAATTTGCCTGCCAAAGTAGGAAACAAGACACGCAGGTTCAGTCCCTAGATCAGCAAGATCCACTAGAGGAGGGCATGGCAACCCACTCCAGTAATTCTTGCCTGGAAAGCTCCATGGACAGAGGAGCCTGGCAGGCTACAGTCCATGAGGTCGCAAAGAACTGGACACAACTGAGCACAAACGCATATGGTGAGAGGAATAAAGGAATCCATGGGGTCTGACTTATAAAGAATCCACCCCAATCATCTAATCACCTCACAAAGTTCTTGTCTCCTAACATTATCACATTAGGCATTAGGATTTCAACATATGAATTTTGAGGGAACATGGATTCAGACCATAGCACTTAGGAGGTTTTGGTTTTCAAAATGTCTTCCACACATTTAGAGAGATATCAGTTTCACAGCTGACTGTGGACCTGGGCCAACTCTTGTGACTTAATCAAATCAAACTGCATTTAAATTGAATCCTTTTCTAAAGAAATGGTATATTTTCCCTTTAAACCCATTCCTAATATTACTTTAAATGTAATTTTTCAGAAAATTAGAAAAAGAAACAAAAATCTGAGGATATTACCAAGCAAACATAGAGTTTAGAAAGATCTATTTGATTACTTGGTTTAGAAGCAACTTTTCCATACAACTATATTCATCAATAACCCCAAGGTGACTGATCTATTAGAGGCCTGCATAAATAACAGTAGAGAATGACAAAGCTATTAATCAATAGTTTAGTTATTATCAAAAGTTATTAATCAAAAGTTTAGTTATTCTCAACATATTCTATATAGGAAGATAGGATAAAATTCCAGAGAGTAATGAAAACTTTCTACCATAAATATTTGTATAAATTTTCATAGGTTTGTAAGTGCTGGTAAGCCTTTTTATCTGGAACATTTCACTTCCTAAAATTGCCAGGCAATTTGCTACCAATATAATCAACCGTATATATAAAAGTAATACATTGCAAAAAAAAATGCATGGGCATAAATTCCACCAAGTTTTATTTAATACCCCTTTCAACTGTGATTTCCTAATCTTCCCCAAAGAAATACAGTCAAGTCCTACAATTCACTAAAACTTGATTGTCTCATAATTTATTTTGATCATTATAATTTGATGACTATGATATTCCAAATTTAGGACTCTGCTACCTTCCAGATTCTGGTTTTGCTTTTTTAGAACACTGCCTTGACAGAACCTTAAGGAAAAAAAAAAGACTCTAGTCTTCTTAAGGATGAGAAACCAAGTGGGAGAGGTTCTAGCCAATGGTGAGCACTCAGAACTAACAAGGGGAGTGAGGCTTCCTTGGACCATCTATCCCCTTAGGAGCAATGAACTGACTGCTAGAATTAGAGATCTGAGGGAAGACCTGCAGAAGAGCTAACCAAATGAACTGAGCCCAAATTGCCAACCCTAGGGATTGGGAGCTAGTAAATGACTATTTTTTCTATGAAGTTTCAGGATGGTTAGTTACACAGCAGAAGTAAAACAATGTGTACTAATCAGGGGTCAGCAAATTTTTCTGAAGAAACCAAAAATCAGGAATATTTTTAGGCTTGTGAGTCATACAGTTCCTTACACAACCACTCAACTCTGCTCTTGTAAAACAAAAGCAGCCATAAACATGTAAACATATGAGCATGACTGTGTTCTAATAAAACTTTATTTACAAAAAGAGGTGGCTATTACACAAGTACTTATAGTTTGCCCAGCTCTGATATATATGTATTTGTATGTACACATTGAATATGTGTGCTTATATGCTCTCAAGTGGTCCATGAATATATGAAGTCTTTCATGATTAGTGTTAAAATAGAAGAGTAGATACTTAAGTGCAGAATGGAGAGAAGGAAGACAATAGGCAGATTAGAGACAGTTTGGATCAAAAAGAATGAAGACCACTAGTCAAAGTGAATAGGTTAATAAGTTCATTGTATATATACTTATTACATGTATACTTCTATCAGTTCAGTTCAGTTCAGTCACTCAGTCGTGTCTGACTCTTTGTGACCCTATGAACTGCAGCACACCAGGTCTCCCTGTCCATCACCAACTCCTGGAGTTTACCCAAACTCATGTCCATTGAGTTGGTGATGGAATCCAACCATCTCATCCTCTGTCATCCCCTTCTCCTCCTGCCCTCAGTCTTTCCCAGAATCAGGGTCTTTTCCAATGAGTCAGCTCTTTGCATCATGTGGCCAAAGTACTGGAGTTTCAGCTTCAACATCAGTCCTTCCAAAGAATACCCAGGACTGATCTCCTTTAGGATGGACTGATTGGATCTCCTTGCAGTCCAAGGGACTCTCAAGAGTATTCTCCAACACCACAGTTCAAAAGCATCAATTCTTTGGTGCTCAGCTTTCTTCACAGTCCAACTCTCACATCCATACATGACTACTGGAAAAAACATAGCCTTGACTAGATGGACCTTTGTTGGCAAAGTAATGTCTCTGCTTTTGAATATGCTATCTAGGTTGGTCATAACTTTCCTTCCAAAGAGTAAGCATCTTTTAATTTCATGGCTGCAATATATATGTATGGATTTATAAATATTATACAATATTTATGGAAAATACAAAAGGTAAAGTATTTATATGTATATTTTATCTATATGTATAATATATATTGTTATATATACTAAAATACTTTTTTTGTATTTCTATATATGTGTATTTATAAATATATGTGTGTACATGTACCTAATAATATCATTTTCTCTAAGAAATATTGCTAGCAAATTCATTCTTCATCTGTGTCAATGGCTCATTTCAGATATGATAGATATCTAGTTATATTACTCTGAAACTTGTGTTTTGGAAAATAAATCAATGAATGTCCATTTTAAACCTATTTCTCAAGTTTAAACTCATTTCCTTGGTGCTCTCTCTTAAATAGTAATAAAAGGTTTTGCTCAAGCTGAGCCTGCCTAATCTAGACATTACACTCTTGTGAAAATAACCATTTTGATAATAAGGAGATAACCAGACTGCTAGAGATTCAACCGGGACAGTTATGTTACTGTGTGGCTGATATTCAATCAGCCACATTATTAAGACCCAAGATACTGTAACAAATGTTTAATATACTATAAGGTGATACTAGTAATAATCTATAGTGCAGTGAGCAAAGACTTTCAAAAAAATATTTTCCACTTAAATGTTTTTCTAACTTCATGTTAAAGATTGTGTCTGTGATCCTAGTTAAAGATCAAATCTTTAAAATATAGGTACTTTAGATCTGTATTTGTATTGAATTTGAATGTGAAGATCTTTGCTAGAATGCTTTGAAAGAGATTAGAAATATTGATTCTCATTTAAGTACTCTTAGATCACCAAAATCTCACTAATGAAGAATTTCTTTAGATAATGACCCTTATTGGCTAGTTAACAAACTATCCCATGAACATGTAATACATTAATCCCTCAAACATGGCCTGAAATCTCTAAATGAGATATTCTGTGGACAGGCACCACAAATGGCACCCCCTCTCAAAGCTGACGGTGGTTGTTTAGTGGTGGTGGTGGTTTAGTCGCTAAGTCATGCCCAACTCTTGCAACCCCATGGACTGTAGCCCACCAGTCTCCTCTGTCCATGGGATTCTTCAGGCAAGAATACTGGAGTGGGTTGCCATTTCTTTCTCCAGGGGATCTCTAGGGGATCTGCTGCAATGCAGGCAGCTCTTGCATTGCAGGCAGGTTCTTTACAGCTGAGCCACGACAGCACCCCCTCCCACCACCCCACTCCACCACCCACCCACCACCATCTATACAAACATCATAATGCAAGCCTCAGCCTTGGCTCTTCTGCTTTTGCCATGCTGCCCGCCCTGGACCCCGCATCTGCCAAGTATATGACTAAGTTTATGGAAGTTTTGGCAATACAATTCTTTCAGAAACTTAGTAGGCATATTACCTATTTTATCCCTGTCATGTTGTAACCACATGTAAAGTTTTTTGTAGACATGCTTCCTTTTTTTTTTTTTTAATTGGAGGATAATTGCTTTAAAAGGTTGTGTTGATTTCTGCTGTATAACAACATGGCTTCCCTGGTGGCTCAGAGGGAAAAGCGTCTACCCACAATGTGGGAGAACTGGGTTCAATCCCTGGGTCAGGAAGGTCCCCTGAAGAAAGAAGTGGCAACCCACTCCAGTATTCTTGCCTGGAGAATCCCATGGACAGAGGAGCCTGGTAGACTATAGTCCACGGTGTCACAAAGAGTCAGACACGACTGAACGACTTCACTTTCTTTTTTCTATCAACCATAAGTGTACATATATCCCCTCTCTCTTACTTCTCACCACCCCCACGTGTTTCTTAAACCTGATTGATTTCTATAATTGTTTGCCTTCATACATTATATCTCAGTTAATTGTGGTGATTTGGGGACTTTCTGGCATGACAGTTTTGAGTGAGATGGCCACAGCCTTAATAGGATCTTTGCTTCAGGGCTGTATATGAATTGTCCTATATCATTCTATTTTTTTTTTCCTCTTAGCAGTTACTGTTAGTGGACTAAACAAAAGCTTTGATAACCATTTGGCACTCTCAAATTTGGACTCTTTAATTTATTTTGATTTATTTTAGCAATTATTTCCCAGACAAACATTTTATTATATTACTATCTCAATACACATAATTACTCTTATCTTTCAAAGCATTTTATTGAGAGCTACAGGCTCAGGAGCCCTACTTCTCAATCTGTCTACTTCCTAAATCACTATTGACAACAATTTTACCTGATGGTTTACAACTGCATAACATGGGTCTCCATTCAAACTGCTTCCAGTATCAGTGACTTCCTTGCATGCTGCCCAGCCACTAAGCCAGTGCAGCATGTATAGTTATTGTGTACTGTGCTTAGTCACTCAGTCATGTCCAACTATTCTCCACCTCATGGACTGTAGCCTGCCAGGCTCCACTATCCATGGAGTCCATGGGGTTTCTCCAGGAAACAATATTGGAGTGGGTTGCCAAGCCCTTCTTTAGGGCATCTTCCCAACCCAGGGATCAAATCCAGATCTCCTACATTGCAGATCAATTCTTTACCATCTGAGCCATCAGGAAAGCCCTTTAGATAAAACAGGGCCTTATTTTCTGATACCAAAATCTCACTATCAGAAATAAGTGAATTCACTATGAGTAAGTAAGTACCCGACATTCAAAAAACTAAGATTATGGCATCCAGTCCCATAACTTCATGGCAAATAGATGGGGAAACAATGGAAATAGTAACAGACTTTATTTTCTTCGGCTCAAAATCATGCAGATGGTAACTGCAGCCATAAAATTAAAAGACACTTGCTCCTTGGAAGAAAAGCTATGACCAACCTAGACAGCATATTAAAAAGTAGAGACATTACTTTGCCAACAAAGGTCCATCTAGTCAAAGCTATGGTTTTTCCAGTAGTCATGTATGGATGTGAGAGGTGAACTATAAAGAAAATTGAGCACCAAAGAATTGATGCTTTTGAACTGTGGTGTTAGAGAAGACTCTTGAGAGTCCCTTGGACTTCAAGGAGATCAAACCAGTCAATCCTAAAGGAAATCAGTTCTGAATATTCATTGGAAGGACTGATGCTCAAGCTGAAGCTCCAAAACTTCAGCCACCTGATGCGAAGAACTGTCTCATTGGAAAAGACTCTGATGCCAGGAAAGATTGAAGGCAGGAGGAGAAGGGGATGACAGAGGATGAGATGGTTGGATGGTATCACTGATTCGATGGACATGAGTTTGAGCAAGCTCTGGGAGTTGGTGATGGACAGGGAAGCCTGGTGTGCTGGCAGTCCATGGGGTCACAAAGAGCTGGACACGACTGAGTGACTAAACTGAAATAAGTACTTTGTTTTGCTCTGTTTCCCAGCAAAGACTGTTTGTAGACCTAAATAAATGTCTTGCAAATATTTTACATGACCGTAATATGAGATTTTGCAGCTGTATACATATGCACACATACATACAGTAGCCATCCTTTGAAACAATATATATGATCTTCTTGGGTCTTCACACTAAGTGAAGTCTCATCAATGTGATTAAGAGGTAGTCTTTTTTTGTATTTCTTTGCCAATAACTCAGTAAGAGGCCAATGCTTTCCAATATTTTTACATAATATCAAAAATGTCTGATTAAGCAAAAAATTTATTTAATTTTATCTTTTGTTAGGGAAAAAAAAAAGTCTATTTTATAAAATGATTATCTAAATTTCCAGTCATGAGGAAAGAATCTAATTTGCCAAAAATGACTCAGAATTAATTTTATATTTTACCATTTGTCCTTAGCACCCACTCAGGCCTGTGTGTACCTCTCTACTGATTGTGCTTTCTTGTAATTTTTCTCTTAGAGAGCTACTTTGTGATTGTAAAAATCCACACAAGTCAACACACCAGAATAGTTACAGATAATTAATTAGGCTCTATTAAGTTAATTTCAATCCTAGAAAAACAAAAGTTTATATTTTCTAACAATGTATGTGCTGAAATTGAGGACAGTCATCTGGTGAATCATTCATTCTTTTGTTTGTTTTTTCTAACCTCACAAATTTTCAGTGATTATATTGAAAAATACTCAGGCAAAGACTCCAAATAAAGAAATTAAAATTCTCAGAAGAGATATTATAAACAGATGGTAACATAAAGGTTAAAACCTTTGTGGTTTAAAAAATCAATAATTAAGTTTTATTTTTTAGTGTGACTTAGATCTTTAAAGCACAGATCAGATTGATTACTGACATAATCCAGTTTTTTAAACTCCTTTTTTATAGTCTAAAGACATGAGCATACATATATAATTTCAATCACCCAAAGCTATTTTGGCATCAGTGTGATAGCCTACTGTACTTCTGCAAATTACTTTATCTCCTTTACTGCTGTGCGATTCTTCCTGTCAATGCCGTGTCTCTGATAATGTCACTTCGAACAGTGATTGTGTGAATGCTTGGAATCACTGATAATTTCCACAGACAGCATCTTGTAGTAAAGTAGTAAGGGAATGTTTTTCTATTCTGTGTAAGTGTCTTACAGTGACTGATTTCTTACAAGACGGCTTTCTTGGCATCCAATGCAAGGACTCTCATCCCAGGACAGAACTGTATGCACAAATTAGAAATGGATGAAAAAATGTCTTAAAATAGAACTGCATTGGAAAAATGCATTCTTTCTTAACAAACTCCTGAACTTCTATAATCCCTAGTTAACAAGGTTATCATAATTCCAGACAGAGAATTTTCTGAAGTAATAAACATGTAAATGTCTTTCATCTTGATAATTTTTATATTACTTCATTGAATATTATAGCTTGAAAAGAACAGAAATTTCTTTCCATATAAACTAACAACTAGACGATCCATTGCCTAGTCTAATTGTTTACAAAGTTAAATTTCTCTAAAATAATAAAATTCTAAGTTTAAAAACAAAATACTAAGATAAAGGGGGAACAAGGAGGTTGATGGGAAGTATAATAAATAGAGAGCAATAAAAAGGATTTTGGACTGGTTACAGATTTTATTTACTTTTATTTCATTTGATTTCTAAGTGCTATATCAACCATGTTTTATATGGTTAACTATGTCAAATAGCTAGAAACCTTGTCTATATGTTTAAAACAAGGCCCATAATATTAGAAAGATACTGATTTAACAATGACTCAGATTAGCTAGACAGAGGGATAAATAGATAGGTAGATAGATGATAGACAAGCATCGTATATATATATATACCAAAGCAAACATTTTATATGTGTATATACACTGCAGCATCTTTTTCAGTTTTAGTCAAATGCTCTTATGCATTACTATTTGATCATAAACTCAAAATGTACTCTAAAATGCTAATTTCTAGAAAATATAATGCCTGAGGCAATTTTACAGAACTTGTGATTTGTGTCATTACAGTCCTACTTATTATAATTTCAAAAGATTTATAGAACACTTCTAGTCAGTCTTTTTAAGAAAACCTAAACAGTGGCCATGTATGGATGTGCGAGTTGGACTGTGAAGAAAGCTGAGCGACAAAGAATTGATGCTTTTGAGCTGTGGTGCGGGAGAAGACTCTTGAGAGTCCTTTGGACTGCAAGGACATCAAACCAGTCCATTCTGAAGGAGATCAGCCCTGGGTGTTCTTTGGAGGTAATGATGCTAAAGCTGAAGCTGCAGTACTTTTGCCACCTCATGCGAAGAGTTGACTCATTGGAAGAGTTGACTCAGGGTGATACAATCCCTCTGATGCTGGGAGGGATTGAGGGCAGGAGGAAAAGGGGACGACAGAGGATGAGATGACTGGATGGCATCACCGACTTGATGGACGTGAGTTTGAGTGAACTCTGGGAGTTGGTGATGGACAGGGAGGCCTGGTGTGCTGCAATTCATGGGGTTGCAAAGAGTCAGACATGACTGAACGACTGAACTGAACTGAACTGAAACATGAAAAATTTAAAATAAGCATTCTCTCTTTTTAAAAGACATGGGAATACCAGATCACCTGACCTGCCTCTTGAGAAACCTATATGCAGGTTAGGAAGCAACAGTTAGAACTGGACATGGAACAACAGACTGGTTCCAAATAGGAAAAGGAGTTCGTCAAGGCTGTATATTGTCACCCAGCTTATTTAACATATATGCAGAGTACATCATAAGAAATGCTTGGCTGGAAGAAGCACAAGCTGGAATCAAGATTGCCAGGAGAAATATCAATAACCTCAGATATGCAGATGACACCACCCTTATGGCACAAAGTGAAGAGGAACTAAAAAGCCTCTTGATGAAAGTGAAAGGAGAGAGTGAAAAAATTGGGTTAAAGCTCAACATTCATAAAACTAAGACCATGGTATCTGGTTCCATAACTTTATGGCAAATAGATGGGGAAACAGTGGAAACAGTGTCAGACTTTGGGGGCTCCAAAATAACTGCAGATGGTGATTGCAGCCATGAAATTAAAAGACGCTTACTCCTTGGAAGGAAAGTTATGACCAACTTAGATAGAATATTCAAAAGCAGAGACATTACTTTGCCGACAAAGGTCCGTCTAGTCAAGGCTATGGTTTTTCCAGTGGTCAGGTATGGATGTGAGAGTTGGACTGTGAAGAAGGCTGAGTGCCGAAGAATTGATGCTTTTGAACTGTGGTGTTGGAGAAGACTCTTGAGAGTCCCTTGGACTGCAAGGAGATCCAACCAGTCCATTCTGAAGGAGATCAGCCCTGGGATTTCTTTGGAAGGAATGATGCTAAAGCTGAAACTCCAGTACTTTGGCCACCTCATGCGAAGAGTTAACTCATTGGAAAAGACTCTGATGCTGGAGGGATTGGGGCAGGAGGAGAAGGGGACGATAGAGGATGAGATGGCTGGATGGCATCACTGACTCGATGGATGTGAGTCTCAGTGAACTCCGGGAGTTGGTGATGGACAGGGAGCCCTGGCGTGCTGTGATTCATGGGGTCACAGAGTCAGACACGACTGAGCAACTGAACTGAACTGAATCTGATCATACACGATAACATTGATTTACCCATTGTTTTTTATGCTGCTAGTTTTCTCTTTCACCAAGTTGTTTCTCGGGGTGATACATAGGCCCTTGTGAATATTATTCCTGGAAAAAATAATCTAACCACTCCCAATACATGTGTATCTTAACTAATGCAGATAAAATATGCAGAAGGAAATTGCAGATTTCTGAACCTGGAGTAGGATCAATGGGTCATAGTATTATAGACTAGAGTTTTTCAAACTTAGATATCAACAGAGTCTTGGAGGGTAATAAAAATGGATTAAACAGGTAGGTATAATCTTGTAGACTGTAATGAACATAGGAACCGATGTCCCCTCAAAAAGAGCCAATATCTACAAATGTCAGGCAATTGTTTTCTTGCTGAAATCTGGACTATATAGTACAGCTGGCGAAAAAGGCAGAAATTCATTTTTTGTATGTCAAGTTTCAATTCAGTGTAGTTATCTAATTCAAATTATTGAACAATATACACATCATACAAAACACATCTCTGAGAACTGTCAACAGTCAGTTTTAACACTATGTACATATCATTTGTCGAAATAACAAACTTTTTATAACAAAAATAAGTATGCAACATTTTTAATTGAATTTTAATATTTTTTTCAACACCAGTCAGTCATGACTCCTATCATTTCTTATTATCTCATAACTGTCAACTTTTAAAATTTATTTACTTTGGGGACTATGAATACTCTTGATATTATAACTATCAAAATTCTTATGACAATATCTGTGTGACCACTCATCAGTGGAAAAGAAGGTGGGTGCATAGTTGGGATGGGAATGAAAAGTTTAGGAAATTGTTTGCTAGGTTGTAACAGGGAAGTTTCTTGGTGGCTTATATAGTAAAAAATCTGCCTGCAATGCAGGAGACTTAGGTTTATTCCTGGGTCAGGAAGATCCCCTGAAAAGGAAGTGGCAACCCACCCCAGTATTCTTTCCTAGGAAATCCCATGGACAGAGGAGCCTGGCAAGCTACAGTCCATGGGGTTGCAAGAATCGGACATGACTTAGCAACTAAACCACCACCACCACCATTGGGGAGCTGAGGCAATTTCTCTTCCTTATCAAGCATGGCACCTCTTTATCTATTCGGGCGTCTCTAGCTATATGGGGGAAGAAAACATGAATTTATGTCTCTAAGGTGTTTTAAAATAGCAACAGAATTCTAACCTAAAATATTAGTCCAGGAAATTAAAAAAAAAAAAAAAAGAATTGAAGCCATGTCCAAAATTTAGCCTGAGACTTTAAAAATGTTGAAGGTATTAAAGCTGCAGAACAGGCAAATGAAAAATTGCTATAAAATTATTGTAACAAGAATTCACCTACTGCTGGAACTATTTTTCCTTCCTCAATTCTCCCCAGTTCACCTCTAACACCACACAGGCTCTGCTCCTGGTTAACTTATGGAAAAAATTAAGATGGTTTCAGGATGGGAAAAAACATACTCAGGGTAAATCCTGACATGGCTACAAAAGGTAAGCTCTCTACGGAAAACCATGTTCTTGCCTTCTATCTGTTCCACCTCTGCTCCCTTGAACTAACCGTGTTAATGATGAGCCATTTCTCAGTCACTGAGACTGTTCTTGGAGAAAAGTTGGTTCTCTTATACCCAGATCTTTAGGAGGTAGTCCTAAGCAAAGGTTCTATACCTCAGGCAATGCATCTCATCACGCTTGCTTCTCATTTAGAGTCACTCACTCCAGTAAATGATGCCTTAGCCATTTTAATACTCAGCTGGCATGTCAATTGTCCCATGCTGACAAATGCATAGATGTCAGTAATTGAGCAGCCTTTTTTTTTTTCCTGCCTCTGGCCCAAGGGCCCAAACAAACCTACTTAGAAGGCTGTGAATATTAGCAACTTTTGAAATCACTGAATAAAATATCTTCACTTTTTTATTCAGTTATATATTTACAATGTATATTCCACATATACATTGGAATACATACATAACTAGTTTTGTTTCTTATTAAAATTATATTTTAGGTTAAGTGCAATATTTTGATTCTGTTCTAAATGGCAGAGAGAGCAAGACATTGGCATTCATTTTTTTTGTTGTTCATTTTGCTTATGCTATTATGATGTTAATTAAAAAAATCTGGATCTAGATGAAGAGAAACTTTATTTGAAAACATTATTACTAAGGAACTGGGGGGATGGACTTTTACGGTAGGAAGAAGGAGGTTAATGCAATAGGAAGAACATAACCATGTCATCTACCAGCTTCTCAACAGCTAGTGGGCAATATTCTTCTCTTCGTAAGGAGGATTAAACAAAGCTAACAAAAAACAAGGTTTGAGGAAGTGAATGTGCAAGGATGAGATAGAAGGATCATAAATCAGAGACTGTTTTATGTTGCCATCTGACTATTCTCAAGATGGGAACTTAAAGAGGGGTTGTATACAAGCTCGGGCTAAGGATGGATCAAAATGCATGAGCCTGGGAGAAGCAGAGGAACTTAACCAGAGTTTGGTTACAAGCATTTTGTTTGGATTAATCAGTGGGGACTCAACAGGTAATCTGATCATCTGTAAGGCAAAGAATGAGAATGTAGAGGATCTGTCTCTGACCTTGTCAGAAGTAAAGAAGAAGAACATCTATAGTCTTAACTGAATCATATGGGAAGGGTTGGTTCATTGCAACAATCCTCTTCCTCAAAACAAAGGCATGGAAAGATTGCTTAACCATTGCTACTTCCCAGAATCACAGGACTCAGATACAACTCAGCATTGACATTCAAAATTTCATACTGAAGTACAAAGATAAAGTTTAAAGTAATTTAATCTTGAGAAACTAGAATCTACTTTAATTCCTCGTAATGACTGAGTAATATTCCATTGTATATATGTACCACATCTTCTTTATCCATTCATCTGTCATTGGGCATTTAGGTTGCTTCCATGTCCTGCATATTGTGAATAGTGCTGAAATGAACATTGGGATGCATGAATCATTTCAAATTTTGGTTTCCTCCAAATATATGCCCAGGAGCGGGATTAATGGATTATGTGGTAAATCTATTTTTAGTTTTGATATTTTTTAAGAAGCCTTCAATCTGTTCTCCAAAGTGGCTGTATCAATTTACAATCCCACCAACACTGCAAAAAGGTTCCCTTCTCTCCACACCCTCTCCAGCATTTATTATTTGCAGATTCCTTCATGATGGCCATTTGATACATTCTGATTATAGTTTATGATTTGCATTTCTCTAATAATTAATGTTGAGCATCTTTTCATGTGCCTCTTGGCCAAATGTATGTCACTGTAAACCAATTATACTCCAATAAAAAAACAAATGAATGTTCTTGGAGGAATGTTCTGTCATAGTTTATGAAGATAACCATACCTTCAGGGCAGTGGTTATCAGCTGGCAATTATCCCTTCATCCCCTTCCCCTGCAGACACCTGGAAATATTTTTGATTGTCCAAATGGAAGTATGGATGCTACTGGCATTCAGTGGGTAGAAGCCAGTTTTTCAGTCACTCAGTTATGTCCAACACTTTGCCACCCCATAGACTCCAGCACACCAGGCTTCCCTGTCCATCACCAATTACTGGAGTTTGCTCAAACTCATGTCCATCGAGTAAATGATGACATTCAACAATCTCATCCTCTGTCGTCCCCTTCTCCTCCTGCCCTCAATCTTTCCCAGCATCAGGGCCTTTTCTAATGGATCATTTCTTCCAATCAGGTGGCCAAAGTATTGGAGCTTCAGCTTCAGCGTCAGTCCTTCCAGTGAATATTCAGGGTTGATTTCTGCTAGGATTCACTTGTTTGATCCCCTTGAAATCTAAGGGACTCTCAAGAGCCTTTTCCAACACCACAGTTAAAAAGCATCAATTCTTTGGTGCTCAGCTTTCTTTATGGTCCAATTCTCACATCCATACATGACTACTGGAAAAACCATAGCTTTGACCGTATGGACCTCTATCAGCAAAGTAATGTCCCTGCTTTTTAATACGCTGTCTAGGTTTGTCATAGCTTTTCTTCCAAGGAACAAGCGTCTTTTAATTTCATGGCTGCAATCACCATCTGCAGTGATTTTGGAGGCCAAAAAAATAAAGTCAGCCACTGTTTCCACTGTTTCCCTATCTATTTGCCATGAAGTGATGGGACCAGATGCCATGATCTTCGTTTTCTGAATGTTGAGTTTTAAGCCAACTTTTTCACTCTCCTTTCACTTTCATCAAGAAGCTCTTCAGTTCCTCTTCGCTTCCTGCCATAAGGGTGGTGTCATCTGTATATCTGGGGTTGTTGATATTTCTCCCAGCAATCTTGATTGCGGTTTGTGCTTCATCCAGTCCGACATTTCATATGATATACTCTGCATATAGTTAGATAAGCAGGGTGACAATATACAGCCTTGATGTAGTCCTTCCCCGATTTGGAACCAGTCTGTTGTTACATGTCTAGGTCTAACTGTTGCTTCTTGACTTGCATACAGATTTCTCAGGAAGCAGGTCAGGTGGGCTGGCATTCCCATCTCTTGAAGAGTTTTCCAGTTTGTTGTGATCCACACAATCAAAGGTTTTAGCATAGTCAGTAAAGCAGAAGTAGATGTTTTTCTGAAATTCTCTTGCTTTTTCTATGATCCAATGGATTTTGGCAATTTGATCTCTGGTTCCTCTGCCTTTACTAAATCCAGCTTGAACATCTGGATGTTCATCGTTCACAGACTGTTGAAGCCTCACTTGGAGAATTTTGAGCATTAGTTTGCTAGCTTATGAGATGAGTGTAATTGTTGGTAGTTTGAACATTCTTTGGCATGATACCAAAATTAGATTGATTATATTCTTTGCAGCCAAAGATGGAGAAGCTCTATACAGTCAGCAAAAACAAGACCAGGAGCTGACTGTGGCTCAGATCATGAACTCCTTATTGCAAAATTCAGACTGAAATTGAAGAAAGTAGGGAAAACCACTAGACCAATCAGATATGACCTAAATCAAATCAAAACTGAATTTGGGTATTGGCCACCTGGTGATATCTATGTGTAGAGTCATCTCTTGTGTTGTTTGCTATGACCAGTGCATTCTCTTGGCAAAACCCTGTTAGCCTTTGCCCTGCTTCATTTTGTACTCCAAGGCCAAACCTGCCTATTACTCCAGGTATCACTTGACTTCCTACTTCCTACTAACAGAAGCCAGGGATGCTATTAAATATCCTATAGTACACAGGACAACTCCACAGGAAAGATTTATCTATACCAAACTTTCAATACTGTTGAGGTTCAGAAATTCTGCTTAAGGGAAAAAAAAAATTGATAACTGTGTAATTCTCTGCCATTGTCTGGCTGTGTAGACTCTCAGAAGTCAGTTACCTAGTCTGAGCCCCAGTTTCCTTATATGTTACCTAGGAGCAATGCTGTTTATTTCATAGGGATTGTTGGGAAGACCTGGGAAATAAAAGTCAGATAGAAAATATTAATTACTTATTTCCCAATTTTCCTTTCATATACTTTTATCCATTTCTCACATTGGCTTCTCCAAACTAACTTTTGGTTATCACCCATGTCCCAGTGGTTGGACAGAGATGCTAACTCAAGAATCTGGGGTTGAAGTAACAGAGAACAGAACTCGAATACCACCAGGATTAGCTTTCTGAACATAGGCAAAGCGACAAACTTATTCCCTCTATGTTTCAGTTTCCTTAACTGTCAAAAGGATAAAAAGACATTTTCCCTTACCTGTCTCGGGGATGAAAATAAATAAGTTAATAGGGAAAGCAATCAGCTTGCCCAGAAGAAGTGATCAATAAATGATTTTTGCTTCAACAAGATGTGAAAGCACTTTCAGAAGTTATGAGCATTATCTAAATTGAGGGATTTAAGTGGCCATTAAAATTTATTTCACTATAATTTATATACCAGTCTTGTGATCATAAGGGTGCTCTTTAATTTTTTAGTTTTATTTTAAATTAAATAACTATCTACAAAAAATCTAAAACTATGTATGGATAAATCTCAAATTAAGAGTATAAAATTCCTCATATACTCAGATCTGTTTCTACTCTGGATACTTTTCGTAATTTTTGAGTTTTATTTCTTTGGGTAGTTTCCTTTGTATTGTTGTTCAGTTGCTCAGTCATGTTTGACTCTTTGCAACCCATGGACTGCAGCAGGCCAGGCTTTCCTATCCTTCACTATCTCCCAGAGTTTGCTCAAACTCATGTCCATTGGTTCAATGATGTTATCCAACTATCTCATCCTCTGTCACCGCCTTCTCCTCCTGCCCTCAATTTTTCCCAGTGTCAGGCTATTTTCCAATGAGTGGGCTCTTCGCATCAGGTGGCCAAAATATGGGGGCTTCAGCTTCAGCATTAGTCCTTCCAATGAATATTCAGGGTAAATTTCCTTTTGGATTGACTGGTTTGATTTCCTTGCTGTCCAAGGGACTCTCAAGAGTCTTCTCCCACACCATAGTTTTGAGAGCATCAATTCTTGGGCACTCAGCCTTCTTTATGGTCCAACTCTCACATCTGTACATGACTACTGGAAAAAATCATAGCTTTGACTACAGACCTTTGTGGGCAAAGTGATATCTCTGGTTTTGAATATGCTATCTAGGTTTGTCATGGCTTTTCTTCCAAGGAGAAAATTTCTTTTAATATCATGGCTGTGGTCACCATCTTCAGTGATTAGAATAAATATTTTGATTTTTAATGATTTATTAATTTTAGACAGAATTATGTGATTCCACTCTTCAAAAGATTAATCATATAGTGACTTACCTAACTATATATGTCTCTTTTCCTTCCTGTGCTAAAGTTTACTGTTTATGCTATTATTTTAATGTTTCAAAGTTTATAAACTTCACACTTGATATGTAACTTGTTGTATTCCAATTTTACTTTGGGTTAATTCCAAAAATTTAAGTGAAATTTAAAAGCATCAAAAGCATCAATTCTTTGGTGCTCAGCCTTCTTCACAGTCCAACTCTCACATCCATACATGACCACAGGAAAAACCATAGCCTTGACTAGACGGAGCTTTGTTGGCAAAGTGAGGGGGGTTACAAAAAAAAAAAAAAAAAAAAACAGGATTGGGGAAAAGGAAAGGCTGGGCTGTGAAACATGACAAAGTCCTCAACTTATCCCAGGAGAAGCTCTAGAGCTAAGATGCCACTTTAGAATTGTCCCAAACTGGGTCAAAGGAGAAGGCATTGGTGTGGGTTACAGCAAGGAAGGGGCATGATGTTGGGTATGATTGGTTGTTCCCATCAACAGGAAAGTTTGGGTGGTGGGTGGGGAGGGAATCAGCTGCCCACTATCAGCCACCCCACCAGTAATTCCAGTAGCTGCGGGAACTCAGGCTCCAGACCTGAAAGGGGTGACAATGAGGCAGGGAGGAATGTGGACAGCACAGAGTGGAATCCAAAACTGTCCCCAAGGAGTTATTTCTCATATGAGATCCTGAAACATTTGAAAATTTGGATTTGTCTTTTTCTTTATGCTTTCCTGGTAATTCGTCTGAGTAGATATTCTTTTCCTCAGGTTGTCTATTTTATCATCTTCTTAGCACACAGTTTGGATAAGTAAGTCTGCCAACCAGATACTTACTATAAGCTGTAGCTGTATCCTTTTTCTCTCTATGGAAGACTGAGGAATTTCTCTTCATCCTTGAAGTTCTGAAATCTCTCAGGATATGGATCCTCTTCAATTCCAATCAGTGTTTCTGTCTATGATACAAGGCTGTATCTTTTCTTTAGATAAAGAAAATATTTTTATTTATGTATTTCATTGTTTCTTTCCATTTGTAAGCCCAGTTCTTTTCATCTGCAACACTTATTCAATAAGACCTAGAATCCTGGATCTACCATAGAAGGAATCTGTCCTCTGATTATACTTGTCTTTGCCTTTTGTTTTTTTTTGTCTTCTGGGACATTTATTCAATTTTTATCTTTCAGATATTCAGCTAGAATCTGAGCTTTATTTATTTTACTTTTCATTCTATATGCTGACTTTAAAAATATCTAGGTACTTTCTTTGTCTAGTAATATTCCTTTCTTTGGACAGCAATCTCTTTTATAAATGAAATAAATGCTTGTTTTTCTCTGAATATGCTAAATCTATTTTGTAGATGTTCTTTTCTTCTGTACATCATTTCTATTTCTTCCAAGTTGGCTCTATGTTTCTTTACCCTGGTGTTTGCTTTAATGTTTTGCTCACATATTTGGCAATTCATGGTTCATTGTTTCATGAATAAAAACAAACCTAATTTGACTAGTAAAGGTTGTTTTCATAGGTATACTCTGAAAATACATTTAAATCTGTCTCTCTAAGTCACTAAGTTATGCATGCATGGTGTGTGTGTATCACTGTGGACTAAATTTTATATATATATATATGAATGTATGTATATTTAATATGTAATTGTATGTATTTATACTAAATATATATAATAGTTTGCATATATTGTATATATTGATATATATTATATATGCTTTATTTTATCTTTTGTTTTATGTATTTTGTGTTGTTTATAGGATATATATTACAAATATTTAATGTATTATTATATATAAGTAATACATATATATACACACTATGTATATGTGTCCTTTTTTATGTAAAATGTAAGTGACCTGAATGTTTTTTGACCATCAGTTCAGTTCAGTTCAGTCACTCAGTCGTCTCTGACTCTTCGCGGCCCCATGAATCACAGCACACCAGGTCTCCCTGTCCATCACCAACTCCAGGAGTTCACTCAAACTCACATCCATCGAGTTGGTGATGCCATCCAGTCATCTCATCCTCTGTCGTCCCCTTCTCCTCCTGCCCCCAGTCCCTCCCAGCATCAGAGTTTTTGCCAATGAGTCAACTCTTCACATGAGGTGGCCAAAGTATTGGAGTTTCAGCTTTAGCATCATTCTTTCTAAAGAACACCCAGGACTGATCTCCTTTAGGATGGACTGGTTGGATCTCCTTGCAGTCCAAGGGACTCTCAAGAGTCTTCTCCAACACCACAGTTCAAAAGAATCAATTCTTCGGCTCTCAGCCTTCTTAACAGTCCAACTCTCATATCCATACATGACCACTGGAAAAACCATAGCCTTGACTAGACAGACCTTTGTTGGCAAAGTAATGTCTCTGCTTTTGAATATGCTATCTAGGTTGGTCATAACTTTCCTTCCAAGGAGTAAGCATCTTTTAATTTCATAGACATCTCTATTAGCCTCAAATTCTCATTACTTTCAATATTTTCATAAGATATTTTTGGTCATATTTTCTGCTCTTTTCTTTCCATCAGCATCCTAGTTTTTACTCCTTAGCTCCAATCCCACTCCTTGGTCCCAGGGAAATACATATAATCTGATTAGTTATCAATCAAATGTAATTAAGTCATTCTCATTAACGTCGTGGTAGTTTAGTTGCTAAATCGTGTCCGACTCTTGCGACCCATGAAATATAGCCTGCCAGGCTGTTAGTTCATGGGATCCTCCAGGCAAGAATACCAGAGTGGGTTGCCACTTCCTTCTCCAGGGCATCTTCCCTACCCAGGAATGAAACCTGTGTCTGTTAAATCTACCTATACTGGCAGGCGGGTCCTTTACCACTAGTACTAGAATGTGAACTAAATCATACACATCTACCTTTTCTGCCTCTGTACTTGTTCTACATCTTCTCTATTTCCAAGGTGCTTTTGTATAGGTGAAAGAGCCACTGTGTGCCACAGTTTTCAGACCTGGCCATCTGATACTCATCTTCTCTCTACTTCCTTTATTGATGTCACAGTCTGAGGGTGATAAGTTCTTAAGGTAAAGGCTTCTGGAAACATATAAGGTCCCACATTTGTTGTTGTTCAGTCACTCAGTCATGTCCCACTCTTTGTGACCACATGTATTGCAGCATGCCAGGCCTCCCTGTCCATCACCAGCTCCTGGAGTTTACTCACACTCATGTCCATTGAGTCGGTGATGCCATCCAACCATCTAGTAGTCTGCCTTCCATTTCTCCTCTTGCCTTCGATCTTTCCCAGTATCAAGGTCTTTTCTAATGAGTTGTCTCTTTGCATCAGGTGGCCAAAGTATTGGAAAGAAAGAAAGTCAAGTCACTCAGTCGTGTCTGACTCTTTGTGAACCCATAGACTGTAGACTACCAGACTCCTCCGTCCATGGGATTTTCCAGGCAAGAATACTGGAGTGGGTTGCCATCTCCTTCTCCAGGGGATCTTCCCAACCCAGGGATCAAACCCAGGTCTCCTGCATTGTAGGCAGACGCTTAACTGTCTGAGCCACCAGGGAAGCCATGTGGCGGTCCCACATAGGCTACTCCAAACTAGATGCTAGCAGAGCTGCTTACTAAGAGATCAGGCTTTCATGCAGCCCTTACAATTGTGTTTTGGTTCTCTATAGCTATTATTATTCCTGTTGTATATTGTCCTACTGAAATCACAGGCAAAAAAGTATAAAGGGCAAGCATTTGATTTAATGAAAACATCACCCTAAATCCTAACAGTACCCATTCATACATTCTCCTATGTCTACATGAATCCATTTAAAAATTATAAATATTTATGAAGTGCTTAGTCACTCAGTCATGTCCAACTCTTTGTGACCCTTTGGACTATAGCCCATCAGGGTCCTCTGTCCATGGGATTTTTCAGGTAACAATACTGTAGAGGGTTGCCATTTCCTAATCCAATTTATGAAGAATAAAACCTATCTATCAATCAGCATCCACCACTGATTTTTTTCTCAGAGGATTATATTCACAAGGGCCAACAGACCCCCCGACCTTTGCTCCCCAACCTGCTCAGGAGACTGTTTTTTAATGGTAATTCCATTGATTTCACTCCAACTAGGTAAAAATAAAAGAACATTTCAATACAAGTGAATATTTTTATGCTGAGAACATTGATGAAAATCTAATATAAATAATAACATTTCCTTCACATAATCTTTGCATTTTATCTAACATTAGCAACTACAACTAGAATTAGTAACATTACTTTTGACATGCCACTCTCCTTATTGGAGGAGGTCACTGAGAGGACATGACTGCTGGTTGACCCTTGGAGCTGGACTTGGGCAATGGGAAGAACCTTTCCTCCTCTCCTGTCTTTAGAAAATACCTTCTCTTTCTCTAGGAGCTACCTCAAAGATGCCAGCCCTGAGGGAGTCATATGCTAATAAAACCATGACTGTATACATGACAACCCCATTAAAGCCTCTACATAAACTCTTAAAACTGTAGTAAGCAGATGTGGTGATCTATTTGTCTTGAGGTCACCCAAGACAGTGGCTCAATGGGTAAAGACTCCACCTGCAATTCAGGAGACACAGTAGGTGTCTTCCCTGGGTTGGGAAGACCCCTGGGGGAAGAAATGGCAACATACTCCAGTATGCTTGCTTGAAAAATCCAATGGACAGAGGGCTTGGTGGGCTACCGTCCGTGGGTCGCAAACAGTTGAACACGACTGAGCAACTAAGCACATGCACACAAAACCAAGACTCATGTAAATTCCCTTGCTTATAAAAGTTGCCACCGACCAGCCTGGAGTGGTCTGCCTCTTTCTTTGGTCTCTCCTTGCTCACTGTGTATGGGGGTCAATTTTGAATTTCACCTGGGGAATTCCTGGGATTTAGGAAATCACTTCTGATTATGACATACCAATGTGTTTCTACTCCTGTACTTAGGAGTGTAGCATTAATGTATTGGCATAGATTATTAATTCCTTGATTTAAGTAGAAAACTCAAATAAAGGAAGTGGAATATAGATGCTTTGTTAAGAGTGAAGAGGATCCAAAGCATTTCATTACCTGCAAAGGCTACACTTGCCTATGTGTATGGTGGTGTGTGTGAGCTGGGGATCTGCATGGAGGGAGATTTGAAGGAGACGGTATGGAAAATTGGCCTTTCTTCATAATTTTTTCAGGAGCTTTTGTTGCTCCCCAGAGGGACTGTGTTAAGAGATAGTGAAACTGTATCACATTGTTTTAGTAAATGACAGAGCTCTGGGAAAAGGGTAAATGACCGAAGACAGAAAGGTGTGAGGTGACTTGCTTGGGCTTCAGAGTCTGTCACTCTGTTGCTGAGGCAACCATTGCTAGCAGAGAAATAAGATCCATGGTTACCTTTCTGGTGGTGTTGAGTTGTTGGGGAAAATATTAGCAAAGAATTTGGATCATTTGTTCCCAGGAGACCCATTTGAATCATCGAAGCTTAGTGTCATTTGTCTGTATCTCTTTCAAGTATGCATTCCACATATCAATTTGCTTAAATGGTGGGTGCACATGCCAAATCTAATTATCCCTTATCTCACAGAGTCATTAATCATTTCTATCCATTATTCATTGTCTACCGATAGCTACTCCAATCTTTAGTACATGAAACTTCAATACGTATTAGAATAACATGTTTGTAAGTGGCATTTTTCCCTGAAATGCACTGCATGGCATTTCTTAGTTAGATGAAATATTTTGGGCATGAAAACCGGTGGTGTGTTTTATGTCTAATAATCTATAAAAATAATAAAATAAAAACAGGATGTTAGAGACAATTGTGAAGCTGCTAATACTTATTCATTATAATGTTCATTAGCATGGTAAAGTGAAAATATTATGCAATCTAAATAGCATCCAAGAATCTCAAAACACATTGAAAAGAAATTATAACTTATCAAAAGCATCATGGGTGAATGATGTGATGAGGATACTTTCCTAGCTAAAAATTTTAAAATTACGTGAAACTAGGGTTAGCTATGGGCTTCCCAGGTAGTACTAGTGGTAAAGAACATGCCTGCCAATGCAGGAGACACAGGAGACTCTGGTTCAGTCCCTGGGTTGGGGAGATCTCCTGGAGGAGGGCATGGCAACCCACTCCAATATTCTTGCCTGGAGAATCCCATAGACAAAGGAGTGTGGTGAGCTATGGTCCATAGCTCAGGGTTGCAAAGATTCAGACATGACTGAAGTGACTTCACATGCAGGATTAGCTATAGCATTCTCTAGCTGTTGAGTATCTTCAATTGCTGTGTACAATCATTATTGCCCCATATGCATTTTGACTCTCTATTTTCCTCCAAAATATTTGAGTGGTACTGAAATAGATGTGAACAATGGTCAAGTTCAAAACATTTTTTTCAGACACTAAGTCTATTGCACAGCAGAGATTTAAACTCAGATTTCATGACTGCAACTATAGGTATTTCATCCATAGATAGGGATGTAGCCAAATGTGTTCAGTGCCTCCTACATAACCAGTTACTATATATAGTGCCAGTACATATTATTTTCACTATTGGGAAGGCTAATTGTTTATATATACTATCTATATTTCCACCTGTAACATCTATCAGCTGTCTTTCTATCAACCTATCTATATCTATCTATTGTGAAGGTAATCAAAGTTCAACAAGGTTAAGTGTCTTGCCCAAGTTTCCTAGATAACAAATGAATCTGCCAAGATTTGGATCCTAGTCTGTCATATTTAAATTGTAATTTGCATGTTGCCAAACCCCTCTACCTTTTTTTTTTAGTTTCATATAATGATGAGGAAGTAAAAAATAACATTTTCTTTATACTATAATGTTAACTTAATGTTAAATGTCAAAGATTCCACCCAGAGTAGCTTAATTCATCCAATTCACTTATTTTAAAAGTGTGAAAATGATGGTTCAACAAAGGTTACTGCTTTACATATTTATACCATTATTGTTACTGTTTCTTAACTTGTTATCTTGTTAATATTTTTACTACATCTCACACTTTCTTCTTGAGCTGCTCATAACTGGAATATCATGTCTTATTTTTCTTTTATTTCATTTTTTCTCTCCTTCTAGCAAAGATCTACATATATAAGATTGAACTCAAAACTTTTGTCTTCCATAAATTCTTGGCAAATTTCTAACACATAAAATGTTGTCTGTTGGAACTAAGCATATATACAGTATAATTAACCTTTTCTTACTGTGGCTTATTATTTATCCCTCCTTGTAATCATCTTTTTGTTTCTTTCTTTTTTGCTGAGACAGAAAATTTTTATCACATGTGTTAATATTTATTTTTACTTGAAGAACAGAGTCACAGACAGAAAAACAAGCTGTTAATAGGTATTCGTAGAGTTCAGTGGTCTAGCATAACACCAGGTACATAGTAGGTGATTCAGTGGGCTTGGCAGGTGGCACAGTGGTAAAGAATCTGCCACTGCAGCAGGCACAAGAGATGTGAATTCGATCCCTGGGTCAAAAAGATCTCCTAGAGGAGGAAATGGCAACCCATGCCAGTATTCTTGCCTGGAAATTCCATGGACAGAGGAGCCTGGTGTGCTATAGTCCATGGGGTCACAAAGAGTCAGACACAACCAAGCACATGCATATACAGGTGGTTCAAAAAGGACATGTCATTATCTTTCAAATGCCAACTTTTGGTACAGTAAACTATCAATCACTTTTTACATAAATGCCTTGCATGGTTGATTGGGTTTCCCTGGTGGTTCAGAAGGTTAAGAACATGCCTGCCAATGCAGGAGATGGGAGTTTGATTTGCAGGTTGGGAAGATCCCCTGGAGAAGGGAATGGCAACCCACTCCAGTATTCCTGCCTGGAGAAATCCATAGACAGAGGAGCTTAGTGGGCTATAGTCCATCAGGTCACAAAGGGCGTCACAAAGGGGTCATGCTGTGACTGTGTCACAGTCACACAACTGAGGGATTAAATCACTTGGATGGTTATACTACATTTTTGTCATTTAGGGACTATTTGTTTTTGTTTGGTTTTCTGATTTTTTTTTTTTTTTTTTAGTTATCTTTAGAGGTTAGGTGATACCTAACCACTTCCCTCCCCCCACAACAGAATACTATTCTTATTAGAAGTTCCTAATACAGGCAATTCCAGAATGCAAAGTGTGATAGAACACATCTGGGAAGGTGAGAAATTGAAACCATAGTTTGGGGGTAATACATTGCATCACCGTTATCCTTGCAGCCTTCAGGTCTTCTGTGCCACCCTCTCCATTAAACCATTTAATGTGCAAGATCATTTGTTTCACAATTTTTACCAGATTTTTCTGCTTTTACTAGATTCTCCAGCACCCAAATCCCTGGTTTCCTGTAGGCCTTAAGAAAAAATATAGAGAGAGAAAAGGGCAAGTGTGGGTATGGGGTAAGACAGGGACAGAGAAGGGCCACCAGAGGAGGAGAGAGGGAACTGTTTGGCCAAACCACTCATCCTTTTAAAGACATGTTCATCTACTGTCTCACCAGCTGGGCAAAGAGTGCTGTGAGAGAAACTTGTCCACTTTCTTGTAGCTCTTCATGCTTTCCAGTGTATTGACTTTGCCAAAGTGTGCACTCAATCAGTATTTGGTCATTGATTGATGTTTAGTCATGACAGAGGGCAAATCGTTTGGTCTAGTTCATTGACGAGGTACAGCAAGTCAAATCATGTGAACTTTTATCATTGAAAAGGGAAAAGAGAATTACAGAAGTTGGAAATTCACTGCCCACTACCATGGAGGTAGAAATCAAAATAAGCAATTTTTCCCACCAGCTTTTCCCTTTGTGTGCTTCTAGGCCAATAAACTCAGTATTTTAACATGAATTGCCTAAAACTAACTGCAAGTGTCTATATTTCAAAATGTGTCTCTATTTCACCTTTGAAGCATTGACTTGTCTATCAATCCCTGAAAAGCTTCTGTAAGATCAACATAGCTGAAGACTGACCCAATCATGTTGAAGACATTTGTGGACACATGCCATAAAAAGGAATGAAATTGTGCCATTTGCAGAGATGTGGATAGACCTAGAGTCCATCAGAGTGAAGTAAGTCCGGAAGAGAAAGTGTGAAAGTGTTAGTCAGTTGTGTCCAACTCTTTGTGATCCTGTGGACTCTAGCCTGACAAACTTCTCTGTCCATGGGATTTCCCAGACAAGAATACTGGAATGAGTTTCCATTCCCTTCTCCAGGAGATCTTCACAATCCAGGGATGGAACCTGGATTTCCTACATTGCAGGCAGATTCTTTACTATGTGAGCCACCAGGGAAGCTCCAAAAGAGAAAAACAAATATCACATAATAGTGCTTATTTATGGAATCTAGAAAAATGTTACAGATAAACTGCTTTGCAAAGCAGAAATAGAGACACAGATGTAGAGAACAAACTTATGGATATGAAGGGGAGAAAGGGAAGGTGGGATGAACTGGGAGATTGAGATTGATCTGATCTGATGCATAAAATAGATAACTAATGAGAACCTACCGTATAGCACAGCAAACTCTATTCAGTGCTCCATGGTGACCTAAATGGGAAGAAAATCTATAAAAGAGGGAATATATGTATACATGTAACTGATTCACTAACATAACATGTAAAATAAATACACTCCAATAAAATTAAAAAAAAAACACATATAAAGACCCTCAAATAAATAAATATGTATGTACAATTAGGCAAGGGAGATTAACAGAGGGAAAAATAATTCAGATGCCCTGTTGTATTTGATCCTCTCATTCATGTACTTATTGCCTCAAGTACCTTCAGAGTAACCGTTTGGGGGACAAAGTGGGAAAACATGGAGAAACAAAACACTGGAGTATTCAGTAAACTTGATTCCCAAGTGCAGGAATAATTTAGGGTATCATTTCAGAGTAACTTCCACCTTAGCAAAAGCTTTCTTCACTAGATTTGTTGCTTCTCTGGAATAGGTTGCTGATTTGATAAATGGGTACCCCTTTACTCAAGCCCCAAACCTGAATGGTACCCTTTATCCTTTTCTGTCCCCCACCTACTACATCCATTCAACTACCAATTGTTGTTTATTCTGTCCCCTAAGTAGTCCTTGATTTTTTCTACTTCTCTCCAATCTGCTATTATCACAATAGTCTGAACCAACAATATCTCTCACCTAGACAATTAACTCCTTCAAGCTAATTTCCATCCCTTTCTACAATCAAATAAAATACAGAGGTTAAGACTGCAAGCTTTCAACTCAGACTGCTCACTGGTCAGCTTTGTGACACTGGGCAAGTTGCTAAAGCTTTTTATAAAGTGGAAATGTTTTCCACCTCACTGAGTTGTTATGAATATTAATATCTGAATACATGTAACATCCCTAAAGAGATCTAGTGTATAGGAGGTTCTTAGTATTATACTCAGCAGATCTAGTGATATATAAAATGAATAGCTGATCATCCCCTTTTCCAGCTTAAAACCATTTAATGACTTCACATTATTTTTAGAATAAAGTCCAAAATTCTTAATATGGCTTCAAATGAGTTTCCTTGACTTGGCCCTATACATATCTCCAGCCACATCTTTGCCATTCCTGTGTTCATTATTTCATCTTCAACAGCACTGGTTTAATTCACATTTCTTAGACATTCAGGACTCATTTTGATCTAAACCTTCACATGCACAGCTTTCTTTTACCTTCCTTTAGCTGGATCTTCTCTCATTTTCCCTTAAATTCTGATGTTCTTTCAGAATCAAACTTAAATAACACCTCCTTGGAGATTTGGGCTTCCCTGGTGGCTCAGCTGGTAAAGAATCCACTTGCAATTTGGAAGACCTGGGTTCAATCCCTAGATTGGGAAGATCCCCTGGAGAAGGGAATGGCTACCCATACCAGTATTCTGGCCTGGAGAATTCCATAGACTATATAGTCCATGGGGTTGCAAAGAGTCGAATACGACTGAGTGACTGTCATTTTCACTTTGGAGATATTTATTAAGTGACATTATTGTATGAGTACTCAAAACTAGATCAAATCCCCCTCTATATGCAATTTCATAATGTCTAGAATTAAAACTAGCTATTTGTGTAGTTATATGTTTTGTTCTTTTCTATCATGTAAATTTGATTACATTAAGCTTGTAGTGAAACAGGCAATATCTATTAACCAGTGAAGACACTGCTGCTGCTGCTAAGTCGCTTCAGTCATGTCCGACTCTGTGCGACCCCATAGACCGCAGCCCATCAGGCTCCCCCGTCCCTGGGATTCTCCAGGCAAGAACACTGGAGTGGGTTGCCATTTCCTTCTCCAATGCATGAAAGTGAAAAGTGAAAGTGAAATCGCTCAGTCGTGTCTGACTCTTAGCGACCCCATGGACCGCAACCTACCAGGCTCCTCCCTCCATGGGATTTTCCAGGCAAGAGTACTGGAGTGGGGTGCCATTGCCTTCTCCGTGAAGACACTGTCACTAATCTAAAACAGTGCCTATCTAGCTGTTTAGCAAATTCTTTAATTCTTAATCGATCAGTCAATCAAAGGCTTAGAAGAATAACTGTAGAGTTACTCTAATTCTGTTCTTTGATTCTCTAGAGGCTTCATCCTGGATCTACTTACCAGAAGGAGAGCCAGAGATGCCTTAGATAATTCATCCTAATCTCCCATTTTATAGATAAACCCATCAATTCAATGAAGCAATATGAAAGGCTGTCTCCACTTTTCTCCTGTCAAAAGTTCGACTGCTTCCCTATCTACTGTCACTATGGAAAAATTCCCAAATATTAACCTGGACATTAGTAGAGATTAGTTGGCCAATTTATAAAGCTGTGTATTGTTGAGTCCAAAATTTAAATGGTAAAACTGAGATCAGTAAAATACTGTAATAAAAAAAATATTGAGACCATAAACAAATATCCCCTCTACCTCATCATAATGTTCTATTTAAAATCATTCTTGAGCATAAAATATAAACTGTGATAGATATTGTTAAAGATTTCTTAAATTACTTCTATTAATAAACAGAAAAAGGTGTGATAATGGATAAAAACTTGAATCTTGACAGATGCCTTAAAATCTGACTGTTCTTATTCTTGCCAGTGTGGAAAAAGAAATATATTTTCAATATGAAAGAACTCAAACATATAAAATACAAACTTGAAAATCAGAAAAATTGTAAGTTAATTACAAGATTTAAAAATATATTTTATTTCTCTGTTTCTTTAATTAGTGAGCCACTTAAGGGCAATGGATCCACAAATTGACTTTTTAAAATATTTCAATTAGACTTGCAAAAAGTCATATTATTAGGATCAATAAAGGGTACTTATTTCACAACTGGAATTACATCTACTTACAATGACCAGATACAAAGTTTTGTTGAAAGAGTTTCATTTGTTGAGCATTTCTGTTTTAGAGCATTTCTGTTTTATATAATTGTATCTTAGTCTACAGCATCACTGCTATTGACTAAAATTATATGGCACTTCATACATTTCAAGTTATTTTGTGTTTTCTGTGCTCAGGCAATCTTGACTGAATATGAATTCTTTTTGTCAACCTGGAGTAGTTGAAGTATATTTATTTAAAAGCAATACTAATGATATAAATAGACGTAAGAAAGGTATCACCTGAATAGGCATTTTCAGGTAAAAGAAACGTTTATATTTGAAGTGGAGGAGACATAGTATATATTTACGAGTTGTTTTTTACACATAAATTTCAATGTTGTTTTAGTTCTTCTTCAAACGCTCTCGCTCTTGTTCCTTTTCCTATGTCACAGACATTTATACTCCTCTTTTCTCAACGTAACCTTTCCCTGATTACAGGCATTGTGCTAATTACTCACTGTGATTCCAAGGTTGCACACAGCCAGCTTTGTTCTCACTTCTGCAGAGACACACAGCTGCATCCATATTCAGTAGGGAGTTCTTGAAAATAACCTAAGTGGCACTTGGGAATAGATCTTCCTCCAGTGAGTAAATACCTATTCAAATAAACAAAATATACATTCAGTTAGCATATTTATGAAATGTTACACTTTCCAAATGAGTCTTTTTACAATGAAAGATTCATCATATGCTAATACAATTGTAAATATTGTGCCAGGTCATATCTAAAGATACAAAAGTCTAAATGCCTATTACCCTAGGTCTTCAAGATTTTTCTGCCAGAGACAATACACGATAGTAGCACTTTGTCACTGCAAAGAACCAGGAAGTTTGTTGCTGTAGCTTTGTTTTGTTTGGTGGAAGTATATCAGCAAAAGACACCAACCGTAGAGTCCTGAGTGTGTTTTGTTTCCCTAAATAGAATTCTGATTCTCTTGTTAAAATAATTTAATTAGTTCCTACTTAAAAAAAAAATCAGAAAATATTATATAAGTACTGGATTTCTGTTTTCTTTTGAAAACCATGAAGATCTTCCAACTCTGAGCCCCATCTCTGTCCCAAAGCAGTGACCACTGTCCAATAGCTCAGCTAGTAAAGAATCTGTCTGCAATGCAGGAGACTCTGGTTCAATCCCTGGGTCCGAAAGTTCCTCTGGAGAAGGGATAGGCTACCCATTCCCATATTCTTCGGTTTCGCTTGTGGCTCAGTAGGTAAAGAATCTGCCTGCAATGTGACAGACCTGAGTTTAATCCTTGGTTGGGAAGAGGAGGGCATGGCAACCCACTCCAGTATTCTTGCCTGGAGAATCCCCGTGGACATAGAAACCTGGCGGGCTACAGTCCATGGGGTCACAAAGATTCTGAGATGACTGAGCAACTAAGCACAGCTCAGCACACAGGGATCTTTCTATCCTCAGAGGGAGGAGGGTTCTATTGTTTTCCTAATGTTAGTTAAAAGATATTTTTTCTTATATCTCTTTTTCCATCAAGTGTGGTAAAATTAAAAATGGACCAAGATGCTAGTATGTTTCAAATAAATGGAGAGCAATATATGGAGCCAGTATATTTCTTCATGGAAGCAACAAACATTCCATATATTTAATTTGTAGCAGTGTCTGCATGAAAGATTGCATCTTCAACACCTCGCCAGTCTCCCCTCTTGCACACATTTATATTAACTTACTTGCCTCTTAGGAGTTGTGTTTACAGCCACTATGACATAGTGTGAGCTGACTTTTGCAAAATGAGTGTGTGAACATGTGTACACTTAGGGAAAATTGGCGAAGGATACTCCCGATGTCAACTGCACTATTTCTGGTCTATGGGGTTGTGAGTGATTTTGACTTTACTCTGCTTCCCTTTTTTATATTATGAGTTTTTCACTGTATACTTGTGTTATTTTTAAAAAAACAGAAACAACAGTAATTTTTTCTTTCTTTCTTTTTTTTAATTAAAGAAATGGTTTGGTCAGAATGCTAAACACCCATTCCCCATTTGTTCCCCTCTGGATGCAATTAACGCATATTTCAATCTTTATAGAACCTAACCCCAAATGCAAGGATCTTTATAATCAACCTTGCCAAATTGATTTTCACTCAATCAAAAACCTCATCTCCAGGCATATTGATTTTCTCATTGTCGTTTAAACACACCTGAACCATGAACTGTTTTCCTCCTCTCCATTTTTATTTATTCTGTTAACCCTCTCAACTTGCATCCCAACCCAGAATATCTTATTTTGTCAATGCTCAAAATACTCACATCATTCAATGCCAGCTCAAAATCCTCATTAATGCCTCCCTAGATTTCTGAAGTGATCTCCCTAATTGCAATTGTACTAAACCAATTATAGCAGACAGCTTAATTTTACAATAATATTCCCTTATTTGTCCTCTGAGGAATACTAAGTCCTTGAGATATTAGCAACTTTTATAATATAAAAACCCAGTGGTTTAAAAACAAAACCAAATCTTTAGAAACTTTGGTTTCTTAAACGAAATTAATGAGATTTATTAACTACAGTGCTGCTGCTGCTAAGTCACTTCAGTCCTGTTCGACACTGTGTGACCCCATAGATGGCAGCCACCAGGCTCCCCCATCCCTGGGATTCTCCAGGCAAGAACATTGGAGTGGATTGCCATTTCCTTCTCCAATGCATGAAAGTGAAAAGTGCAAGTGAAGTCACTCAGTCGTGTCCGACTCTTAGCGACCCCATGGACTGCAGCCTACCAGGCTCCTCCATCCATGGGATTTTCCAGGCAAGAGTACTGGAGTGGGGTGCCATTGCCTTCTCCGAACTACAGTGCTAAGAATCATTAAATTTAAAATAAGAGAACCATTAAAATATGCATGCTCTCCTATTTATGTTGAAGACAAGAAGTTTTAAGATATGGTATTTTACAAACTCTTATCAGCATCAAACTCCTTTTTATGGTCTATATTTTTTGTAGAATTTCTCAGAATACTGTTCTGCAGAAGACAGTTTGTGTGGTGCTAGTTTATTCTGTAGTTCTATGTTTATGCTTTTCTTCCAAATCAGCTAGAAAATCTCTAAAGACACTGAACTTGAATTTGAGCTCTTAACAATATTTTTGTGCCTCAGAGTTCTTGGACAGTTATGAGCATATGGTAGGTACACAAAAACCACAGGGAGATGAGAACAGCCCTAAAGATGCATTGGCTATTAGCTGAGACAGAGGAGTAACAGCAAAGGGAAAGGAATGGGGCCAGGGGTGGGGCCATGCCTAAAAGAGCATTAGCTAATCTCTGAACATCTAACTTTTTCTCTTTGTGACACTTATTCTTTGTGACTATCCTGTCTGGATCAAATACTTTCAAACCCATGCTTCATGTGACTCCATTGCAAAGAGGAAAAAGAATAAAGAGATAGGGTCACTTCCATTCAAGGTGCAGCCTCATTTTTCCCTCTCCTGTTGGCAAATTGATGGGAACTTGACACCTGACATATCTTCTTTTAAAATGAATGTAGGGAAGGTGGATGATAATGTACTCGATTTTTTTTTTTCAGTTTCAAAATGAATGGCACAGTGAAAATCCTTCATGAAGTCTTGATCCAAAGAAATTAATTCAAAGAAATATTTGAGCTGTCTACCTACCATCTCTAACAGATTTTGACCATTTATTTCTGAGCATGTTTATTTCTGAAGTACATACATGTCTATTAATTAATTAACATTCTTCTTGTTTATGTTTTCTTGTACATCTCATAATATCCTTAAACTGCCCAAGACTGGACTTAAGGTGCCTTGTTCCATGTTCTGCAAAGGAGAGGTATATGAATATTGAGCATTTAGTATGGTCTTAATGAATACATGAACTATTCATAAAATGCATTCCTATTGTTCCTCTTTGCCATGTTTAACCATTCTGTTTCCTGTCTTTTGTCAAACTATGTCCTTATTTTGCATGTATTCTGATTACACCCAAAAACCCATTCTCCTCAGTCTTCATTTCTCTCTGTCCTTATTTCTCAAATAGTCACAGAACTAGTAGCATTATCACCTGACAACTTGTTCAAAATACAGAATTTTAGATCCAACCCAGGCATAGTGAATCAGAATACACATATAAACAAAATCTCTTGGTAATTCTTATGGCTGCTCCTGAACATTTGAGAAGCTATATTCTAAATGTCTTCTGAATTCCCACTGTGGTCTCAGGTACTTAGCTTACAGACTCCTTTCTTTCTCACTTTCTGTTATTGCAGGAATTTCACCAATTTTTCTTTCTCTCTCTTCTTTTTTTTTTTTTTTTTTTAGCAAGTCAGCTGGCTTAGGAATCTCTAAACCATCTTCACAATCTATCTTCTATCTTTTCAAAACTCTCCTATCTGTACATCCTTCACTCTTACTCCAAAGATAAACATTTCATTGAACCTGCCTTCCTCATAGTTAATTGAATCAGGTAGAATTTCCTTCTTCAAGATTCTCTGAAGAGGAGATCGCTCCATTTTTTAGGCATTCTGCAGGCCACTGTCTGCTTTTCTGCTCCATAACTCTCCTTAAACTCCTTCAACTCACAATTACATAAAATTTCTGAAGGTATGGAGCATTTCCCAAACTTCAGTTGATGTCAAAACTTTCTTTTCCCTCAACTTCTGTGGCATAGTCCTTTCCTGATTCTGCAAAGACTCAGATCTCTCGTTCTCATTTTCCTACATCTGCTTTCTTAATAAATATACTGTCTACAGTCATCTCTCTTCAGTTTCACTCATTTATCTCCCTACACAATTTCTGTAGGTGACATTACCTACCCTCAAGGTTTGAACTACCAAATTCAGTGCTACTGACTCTTTGTATCTCTGGCCTTGCCTTCTCCTGGGCTCCATGCCTTTCTTTGCCTGTTAGATAGCTCTCCTTGTCCATATGCCCCCAATTAAACTAATTTTCTCCTCCCTTTTTGCATTCTCTGTTCCTTAGCTGGGTTGGTAGAATTGAAATGCCCTTCTCAACTCCTCTTTTCCTTTACCCTCCATGTCCAATCATCTCTTAGTTCTGTCAGTTCCACTGTCTTAATCACTTTCAAATCTATCTTGTCTCTCTTATCACATTGTTACTGACTCAGTCCAACATTTCTTCATTATTTCTTCCTTACACTGTTATAATTGTCTCCTAATAGATTTTTTTGCTCCTCATCTGCTGAGCTCCTTCTAGTTAATCTTTCTCACTTCCTCTAAAGTGAAAAAACTTCTTTCCTCAAACTGGAGTCAGCTTAGTGGGTTTCTCCTTGTGCTTAGTTGCTCAGTCGTGTCTGACTCTTTGCAACCCTTTGGACTATAGCCTGTCAGGCTCCTCTGTCCATGGAGATTCTCCAGGCAGGAATACTAGAGTGGGTTGCCATCCCCTCCTTCAGGGGATTGTCCTGAGCCAGGGACTGAACCCAGGTCTTCCACATTGCAGGAGGATTCTTTACCATCTGAGCCACCAGGGAAGCCTGGGTTTCTCCTTGCATGTTCACAAAAAGCAAGTAAGGTCTCCTGAGGTCACAACCTGAAAGGGACAGGAAGGTAGATGAACAACCCAAGTGAGGCGTGGTTTCTTAGGCAACATTTCTTTCTAGTAACTATGTATAAATGAAAATAAGGAAAAGGTTTAAATTGATTCTGGGTCGAGAATATGATTACAAATTGCTTTTAAGACTTCTTATCTTAGCCTTTAGTGAGTTGTTCTTAAATAAGCCCTACTAATTGCCCATCCATGTTTCATAGATGTGCATCATTTTCCTCATTTATATCTTTGACTTACCTAAAAACACAGCTCAGGAATGACCTTCTCTCATTTCCAGATTCTTCACTCTCAATTTCCTTTTTCTTTTCCCCAAACTACGTCTTCTGAAAGGGAGACTGGAAATTCAAATCTTACGGTTTGAATTCATGGGCTAGGATCAGGAAAAAAAGGAATTATTCCAGGGGTTTGTGAAAGATTCCAAAATCTGAACAGAGGAAAACCTCAAAAATCACCAATTTATGAACCAAAGAGGGAGATGATAATTACTGAAAATATCTTTCATGATATCAGCACCAAAGCTAAATTCTATGAAATGTACAATCCAAGATGATGGAAGACAAGAGAGGGTACAGGTGGAAAAGTCTTTGGCAAATACCTGTAATTACTGTGAGACATTGTACGGAAGGGGACCACTGCTTGGGACTAGCATTGACATTGAAGTACTTGGTTGGTGCAGAAGTCAGCCTGCCATGTTTACAAGACCAGGACTTGGTACACACCTTCCCTCAGAGCCTTGCTATGTGGAGGAAATGCCTTTCATTTCCACCGTATGCCTTGTTCTGCATTAGAAATGTGAGAAAGCCTGATCTAAATGAGGATGACAGAGAATCTCCAGATTAATAATAAGGGTGATAGCAATTCCAGGCAGAGGGCCTGGAATATTCCTGCAATGAGGAACTATCTTATTTAAATCTGTGTTCCCAGGATCTGTCATATAGTAGGCCCTCTAAATGCATTAATATGTGAGTCTGCAATTAGAAAGTCACAAACATAAGATAAATGCTGAAGCCAAACAAATGACCACGGAGTTTAAACAAATAGAACAAAACTGAAACTCATTTAAATTTGTCTATACATACTATTCTGGTATTCATTTGGTTGGCAGGGCTTCCATGGATTAAAAATATTCCCCAATTGGATGCCATTTAATAAACAGGAAAATTTCTAAATGTAACTGTGAACTACATGACCAATAGAAGATTAAGTAGTCCAACCTGAAGTTTCTTAACTACTTGAACTATAATAAAAACTTTCCATCTATTCATACCATTAGATAATCAGATATTTTGAATCCACACCTATTAAACCCTCCATGTGGGTATATTTGGGACATGTTCAAAACAGCATCTGAGTCAGAATTACTAGAAGTCTTATTAAAGAGTCCCAGTATCATTTCCACAGAAACAAATGTGCAAGTATGTTACTTCCTGTGTATTCAAATACAGAAATTAACAAACCACTCATTCTTTATTTTGCTTCCCTCAATGCCAACATGTAAATGGTAAGTTCATATGTGAAAAGTGGTGTTAATGGATAATCCTTAAAAATACAGATTAACAAGGGAAATTTCTCTTTAGGGACTTAAAGATCAGGGAACTGAATTAACATTGAGTTCTTACTGGATTCCAAGGCATTTAGATAGGTTGTCTCATTTGATCTTCACAAAAACTCTAAGTAACTGTTATCAATAGGAAACAAATGAGAAACAATGAGTGAAAATACCAGCGACTTCAGTTCAGTTCAGTTCAGTCCCTCAGTCATGTCCGACTCTTTGTGACCCCATGAATCACAGCAGGTCAGGCCTCCCTGTCCATCACCAACTCCCGGAGTTCACTCAAACTCACATACATCGAGTCGGTGATGCCATCCAGCCATCTCATCCTCTGTTGTCCCCTTCTCCTCCTGCCCCCAATCCCTCCCAGCATCAGAGTCTTTTCCAATGAGTCAACTCTTCGCATGAGGTGGCCAAACTACTGGAGTTTCAGCTTTAGCATCATTCCTTCCGAAGAAATCCCAGGGCTGATCTCCTTCAGAATGGACTGGTTGGACCTCCTTGCAGTCCAAGGGACTCTCAAGAGTCTTCTCCAACACCACAGTTCAAAAGCATCAATTCTTTGGCGCTCAGCTTTCTTCACTTTCCAACTCTCACATCCATACATGACCACTGGAAACACCATAGCCTTGACTAGATGACCTTTGTTGGCAACGTAATGTCTCTGCTTTTGAATATGCTATCTAGGTTGGTCATAACTTTCCTTCCAAGGAGTAAGCATCTTTTAATTTCATGGCTGCAGTCACCATCTGCAGTGATTTTGAAGCCCCCAAAAATAAGGTCTGACACTGTTTCCACTTCTTAATGCCAAGAACTTTAATAGGCATGTGGGTATCTAGTATCTAAAGCTCATTTTGCTGTTGAGGACTACTGCTGAGTTGATTGGTGACTTGCTTACAGAAATGCTACTCTTAAGTGGTAAAGTGGGGCGTATGAAGATTTTCTTACTAATTTCAAGGCTTGAGTTGCTTTTATTATAAGCACCTACAATCCTTAAAATAGGTTAAGGCCATTTGGGAAACAGTGAACTGAACTACTTATTTATCTGTCATTTAATCAAATCCATCTGCTTAAATGCCTGCCTGCTATTTTGTATTTGTCCACAATGCCTAGCATTGCATTCTGCCATACTTGACAACCAGTAAATGCTTGCTGAATTGATGGATGATCTTTTGTGTTCTGTTAAAGAACACTCATCAAACTCCAGGAACTGTTTGTCTTTGTGTTAATAAACAACTGGTTATGATGAACCTTTTAAAGAAAATTAAATTATTCTCCTCCAAAAACACACACATTTAGTAAACATGAGAATTTTATTACTTGGGGATATGTTTTTGAGGGTATTGATTTTAAACTCAGTTAAATCGCTAGAAGGCAATGGCACCCCACTCCAGTACTCTTGCCTGGAAAATCCCATGGATGGAGGAGCCTGGTGGGCTGCAGTCCATGGGATCACGAGGAGTTGGACACGACTGAGCGACTTCCCTTTCACTTTTCACTTTCATGCATTGGAGGAGGAAATGGCAACCCACTCCAGTGTTCTTGCCTGGAGAATCCCAGGGATGGAGGAGCCTGGTGGGCTGCCGTCTATGGGATCACACAGAGTCGGACACGACTGAAGTGACTTAGAAAGCAAGCAAGCAAATGGCTAGAAGAATGGGAATAGGATTGAAAAAATTTTCTTTATGAGCCATATCTAATAATAACTGTTTGATATGTAGATTTAAGTACAAATTCACAGAAATCCTTATCAAATAACTGATATACTGCCTTATGCTTGAGTGTACAATAAAATATCTCTTAATAGATCATTTAATGTGTATGCTACATCTATATGTTAAGTATATACACTTACCCTAAGTATATGTAACAATTTAAGCCTTATCCTCTGGACATAAAGAAAGGAGATGATATGTATTTTGTCTGCTCTGCATTTGGCAACTGGCTGGAGAGTATGCATCCTTCCTAATACTGATGTTCAAAATAGTCATATGAAACATATATTACTATTATTGCATTTAGATGGAGAAACTAAGTCAGGAAGACTTAGTTGCCCAACTCACACATCTTATTTAGAGTTTAAACCTACCTGTCTGATTTCAAAGTCTTTGTCTATTGTACTTATGGCACACTAATCCCAGTAATTCAAAATACAAGGAAGACATAGTGATGCAAATAGAGCCTTCATCCAAAAGGATCAGAATAAAAGGGTAATGGATAATAAAATATTTACAATATCTGTAGGGTCAAAGATAAGTGCATTTTTGGAAAAAAATAAGAATGACTGGAAGGAAACACACCACAATGTGAACAGTGGTTTCATTACATTACATTTTGTTATTGTAGTAATGGAAAAATTTAAACTCATAATAAGGCAGGATGAGGGCATTGTAGGACAAGACTTCATATCAAATTAAAAGAGAATTATGGGAGAGGAGCCTTGTGAAGTTATCCAGAAGCTTGGGCAGGGAGAAGGGAAGTTCCAAGCTTCTACTCTGAATAACCACAGACAAGAGCACTTAGCACTTCTTCGTGAAATTACACTTTCATTTCAAACCCAGGATAAGAGCAGTAGTCATGGTTGGGTGAGAGTGTTGAGGAAAAGAACAGTGATGAAGTCTTCTACTTATCACACAGGCAGGAAGGTCCCAGGCTGACTAGACAATCAGTATGCTAGATGCTGGAGACAGTGGGTGAAGTCATGTCAGGAGGCCCCACATGCTCCTTTGACATGTGACAAATGGTCCTACTCCTTGAGCTGTTGCAGGAAGGGGGACTCCTCCCAGGTCCTGAGAGTGGGCTCTTGTCTAATGCTCAGAAATGAATTGTCTGAAGAGACACACATGCTGACAAAGCAAGAGACTTTATTGGGAAGGGGTGCAAGGGGGAAGGCAGTAAGGTAAGGGAACCTAGAAGTACTGCTCTGACACATGACTGGCAATCTCAGGTTTTATGGTGATGGGGTTAGTTTTCAGTTGCCTCTGGCCAATCACTCTGACTCAAGGTGTGATGGTGCACACATCACTCAGCCAAGATGGAGTCCAGTGAGGTAGACTCTGGGAAGTTGCTAGGAGGACTGGAGTTTCCTCTCTCCTTTGACCTTTCCCAAATTCTTCTGATTGGTGGTGGCTTGTTGCTTCCACATTCCTTGCCAGGACCTCCTATTTAAGATAACTGTGAAAAATTCTTCAAGAGATGGGAATACCAGACCACCTGATCTGCCTCTTGAGAAATGTGTATGCAGGTCAGGAAGCAACAGTTAGAACTGGACATGGAACAACAGACTGGTTCCAAATAGGAAAAGGAGTTCATCAAGGCTGTATATTGTCACCCTGCTTATTTAACATATATGCAGAGTACATCATGAGAAACGCTGGACTGGAAGAAACACAAGCTGGAATCAAGATTGCCGGGAGAAATATCAATAACCTCAGATATGCAGATGACACCACTCTTATGGCAGAAAGTGAAGAGGAACTCAAAAGCCTCTTGATGAAAGTGAAAGTGGAGAGTTAAAAAGTTGGCTTAAAGCTCAACATTCAGAAAACGAAGATCATGGCATCTGGTCCCACTATTTCATGGGAAATAGATGGGGAAACAGTGGAAACAGTGTCAGACTTTATTTTTCTGGGCTCCAAAATCACTACAGATGGTGACTGCAGCCATGAAATTAAAAGACGCTTACTCCTTGGAAGGAAAGTTATGACCAACCTAGATAGCATATTCAAAAGCAGAGACATTACTTTGCCAACAAAGGTCTGTCTAGTCAAGGCTATGGTTTTTCCAGTGGTCATGTATGGATGTGAGAGTTGGACTGTGAAGAAGGCTGAGCGCCAAAGAATTGATTCTTTTGAACTGTGGTGTTGGAGAAGACTCTTGAGAGTCCCTTGGACTGCAAGGAGATTCAACCAGTCCATTCTGAAGAAGATCAGCCCTGGATTTCTTTGGAAGGAATGATGCTAAAGCTGAAACTCCAGTACTTTGGCCACTTCATGCGAAGAGTTGACTCATTGGAAAAGACTCTGATGCTGGGAGGGATTGGGGCAGGAGGAGAAGGGGACGACAGAGGATGAGATGGCTTGATGGCATCACTGACTCGATGGATGTGAGTTTGAGTGGACTCCGGGAGTTGGTGATGGACAGGGAGGCCTGATGTGCTGCGATTCATGGGGTTGCAAAGAGTCGGACACGACTGAGCGACTGATCTGATCTGATGTGATGTAAATAGTTACTGTCAGGACTGGCCAGGGACGATGGATTCAGTCAGTGATTCCCCTACACAATTCCTTTACAGATCCCCTGAGAGGAGGTGTTCAGGCTACCTCTCACTGTATTCATGTGTCTTTTCCCTGCAGTGCTCCTGACGAAGCACTCTGGAGATTGTGGAGAGAAGAGTAGACTGGTAATGAGAGAAAATAGAACTTTGTTGTTTTTATTCTTCCTTCTACACAGCTTTTACTGCTTCCTTTTCCCCTTCCTTCATTTCTCCCTTCCTTCCAAATATGTGCATCCTGCAAGAATTTCCACTTACCACCCCATATACTGGTCAGGTGTGGAGAATGTATTGACTATGGCTTTCTTTAACAATAATACAAAACTCATCTATTTTATTAAAAAACAAAACAAAACTCGGGTCTTATATTTCATTTTTAATGCCCCCAAAGAAAAGAAGTCACTAGCATCTTAAGAGTGCTGCTATATCAAATGCTGGTGGTGGTTTAGTCACTAAGTCATGTCTGACTCTTATGACCCCATGGACAGTAGCCTGCCAGACTCCTCTGTCCATGGGATTCTCCAGGCAAGAATACGGGAGTGGGTTGCCATTTCCTTCTCCAGCTACATCAAGTAGTCTACCCCTTAAAACTGTTTATGATTTTAAAACTGGACATTTTAAAGCTTGGAGAAATCATTTCTGGTCCCCAGTCAATGAACTTTTCTCTCATCTCCTAAGGAGGCTGACCTTAATGAGCTAAACGAGGGTCCTTTTAGTTCTAGTTTATGTGAGTAGTGATACCGAGCCACCAACCTAGCACAGAAGATAACTTCCTGTGAGTCTTTGAGGCTGGGTGTTCAATCTTTCACGTTTTAAGCACAAACCCAGACCATTCTGCAAAAAGATTTCTTGACTTCCACTTCAAAAATCAAAGGCAAGTTTTCTCACGGTTGTTGATTTTTATGCCATAAACGAATGTACAGGAAAGTCACAAAGCTTTTCTCTTTACCTTGGGCAGTCAAGCTTGCTAATTTGACCTCCTACTGTCATTCAGAATCTTCCACCAGGAGAATTTTTTTAAGAAGCAAGAAGCTGAGCACTTAGGCATGGAAGATTGTTTTAATTATTTATTTTTATGGAATGGAAAGAACTGAAAGAAAAAAAAAGAGGTATCTTGTGTCTTTGAGGAATCTTTCATGGATGAGAAACTTTAGGGTACAAAACAACAGCTTTTCTCAGTTTATCCTGAAAATAAAAAAATAATGTGAACACAAATCACAATGCAACAAAAACTCTGAGGTGAATTCTATACATGTCCAGATCCCTCTAAGCATACCTATGTGTGTTAGATTATCTCAGAGAGAAATTGTGTTGGAGTTTATGACAGGAAAAGTGCACCTGTGTGAGTTCTGTCTTACTATTTCTGTGATAATGTAGATATTCGATGAAGATATTTAGAACAAATGACAATGTTTTTCCAGTTTTATGTATTCTCATAGTATTTACAGAGACACATCAACTGGATAGAGTTGCAGCTATGAGCAAGAAAGTAAGGCCATAATATTTCACAAATTATTCCCCCTAAAAGCTCATGTATATATTCTCAAGAGATGTCCTCAGGCACTGAGTCAGAACCAATATATTTTTATGTTATGACCTATTCTACCATACATGGCTATCTCGTGTCTCAGGTCTAAACAGATTAAAAGAGAAAATGCTGCTAGCAATCGGCAAAGACAAAACATGCAGAGGGATAGATGGGAAAACCACAAAGCAGACACAGAGATTTACAGAGTCAAAAAATGAGGGACACCTATTTTAGGAGAAAACAGCTACAATAATAATCTTTGGGAGCGTGGCACAGAAATGTATGTCTGAATGTTGACTGAAGTCATCATATTTAAAACCCCCAGTATAAGTAGAGAACCACGTAATAATTCTAGAAATCTGTCCATCCAAAATTGACTTTTAAATATTTTCACTTAAAAAGATTTCCTTTACCAATGATGGAGGATACATTTGGTCTGAGATTCAGTTAAACTCAGTGTTTTTAGCATTAGGTGCAGGGGTTGGCTTCTCCCTTACATGGCCCAAATGACTTCATTTTCTTTAAAACAGAGCCAGAACAGTTAGCATGCATGCAAGCCATGGGGTGGGTGGGAAGAAGAGATACTTTGTGCTAATGGAAAAGTAGCTCAATAACTCAAAGAGCATATCTGGCATCACTTTTGTATGTGAGAGACATCTATTTGGGTTTTCATTTTCTGATAGGCAGTGATAGAATTACAACTAATACAATAAATAAATAGAGCTTTAAGAAGTACAACAAAAACATCCCAACCCTGGCCAGTGATTTGATTTGCTCCGGCACATCTATTGACTGAGCCATGTGGCAGGGAACCAGGGTTTCCACACAGCAGTGGGTGGAGCCATGAATCAGGCAAGCCTCTTAGCAGAGAGGCTCATGGGAAAGTGCAAGATGAGGCAGTACTGCGACTGGCTGACTGCCCAGGCTGCAGAGGCTCTCAGCACAGGACAGGAAACGAGGGCTCCATACCGCTTTGTCCAGCCTGTTGGGCCAGGCCAGGTGTGGAAGGGATCTGGGTCCATCATCAAGCAAGGAATATCAAGCAGCAGGTGGGCCAGGCAAGGGAGGGAATCAGTCTCTAGTTCAGAAGACACCAATGAGCGTTGTAGTTTTAGGAGAAGTTCATTCACAGTAAAAGGAAATGGGCACTAGATGAGGTGGAAAATTTCCCCAATGGAAAAGATATTGATGGGACTCCAAGTAAGATGGCCAGTCAAGGGACTAGAATTCTAGGTAGATAAAATCTAGGTAGATAAAAGCAAGGTATAGAGAAGACTGTGATTTAGAGACTATACCAACTACATTCCAGGCACAACTGTGCTGTTAGACTATTAGACAAAGAACCAATTCAAGGTTCTGCTTAACTATGGGACTTAGGCTGCCAACACTTTCCATAATATCACATGTGGCTAGGCTAGACTTATGCTGAGAAATGAGGGTGACCAGTATAGAGGTTGGGATTCCCTGCTGGCTCAGATGATAATTTGCCTGCAATGAAGGAGACTAGGGTTTGATCCCTGGGTGGGGAAGATTCCTTGCAGAAAGGAATGGCTACCCACTCCAGTATTTTACCATGGGCAGAGAAACCTGACAGTCTATATAGTCCATGATGTTCAAAGTTTAAGAACAAAAATGTAGAGGATATAATGTAGGGACTGGCAGAGGCACTGGTGTGCATCACACTGCTCAGATAAAGCTTATAAATCTGGACCAAAAAAAGGGTTTTATTCTAATTTGCTTTTCCAAAAGTTATATACATAAATGGTTGCCTTGCTTCATTTTTCCTCTACATGGGGAACAGGGGTGGCTATCTGGAGAAAAAAAAAAAGGCTTATCAAAAAATTTTTAGTACCCTATTGAACACATCACTGCATTTTAATCTGGGACAGCGGGTGGAAAATGGCATCTGGTTAATCAGATGTTTCTAGATTATTTGATGATATAACTTAACTCTGTTGATGATGAAATGAAAAACTGCATGTCTTCCCTAGAGCAGCATTATAAAGCATTCTGCTTGGTACTTAAAATTGATTGTGCATTATATTGGTTAAAGAGTGACATTTTGAAAATAAAATTAAGGCTGGTTTGCATTTGTGTTGAAAAAGTTGTGCATCCATTTAATACGAATATTATTTTTCTTCTAGAACACATTTGTAGTTTGCATTTAAAATAACTCAATGTTTTTACTCAATATTGTTTTAAAAATAAGATGAATATGGATATAATCATTCATAAGGAAAATAACTCTTATGAGTGAGATTGGTTGCTATATATTTCCTTGGAAAAATAAAATGCAAATATATATTTTATTAATGATAGCATAAGCAATACCATAGTAAAAATACCAAAGTGGTTTAATTTTTTTAATTGAAAGTCTTTATAAAGCAGTAGGAAGCATTATATATTATTACCTTTTACATCTAGAGTTACATTTAGAGATGCTATCGGAATCCTGGATCAATATCTGTTTATTATGATTTAAGCTCCATGACTTTGTTGCATTATGTTTAATTTGTGTGTATTTCCTTGATTCACAACCTACAGTAAATTCTTATTACTTAGATCTGGGCAAAATGTCTTTAAAATTATCCATAACTTCCAGGTAGTAGAAAAAAATGAATTTCATATTGATGGTAAAGGAAAACAAACTGCTACCCATGTGTGATGCACATAGATTTATTATCTAAATAAGTCTTGAATTCCTCCTTCAAATATGATTGGGAGTTATATTCTTTCTAGAAAATTTCATTTTCCAAGGGTGCATTTGCAAAGATATCAGAGCAGCAATTAAAATAGCAAATAGTCCAGCAATTATAACAGAGAATTTGAAAATATTTGCAAAAAAAAAAACTATCTTATTTAACTTAGGGTATATTACATGATATTTGAAAAGGGACTCAGGAGACTTGGTGTTCATAATTTTAATCACATAAGTGAAAAAATATATTGCTGTTATAAAATTTGTGTTATAAGATGATGTCAGAGACAAAAATAATAGGGAAGTTCAAAGATTGTGTTTTCAATTTTTAAGTGATTTAGGGTAAATCATCAAAGGACTCTAGGAAGACAGTCTCAATTTCTCTCTCTTTCTCACACACCTTAAAAGCCTCACATTTTAAAAGGCCAGGCAAATACTGTACTAAAAGTCAGTGAGTGAAATATATAGTAAGCATCTGATTGTAAATCTAGCCATAATCATCTAGAAAGATAGTTATAAAATGGACATTTTGGGCCGAGTATCAAAGATTTAATAAATTAAGCTTTGTCAAGCAAGAGAAGGAATTGAGTTTCAAAGCAGCCTAGAGGGGGAAAAGTAAGAATGGAAAGATACATCTAGGGTCTAACTGAGTAGTATTTAATTGAAAGACACATCTGAGAAAACAATAAACAAGATCTTGAGAGTATTTTGTTATAAAATAGAATGATGATTCCGTGGTAACGATGCATTGATCAATCTCTGACCAGCAGGAGAGTGAGCTTGGCCAGTGAACTGGCTCTAATGTGAACCTCTTTGTCCCATACAAATGGTTCTAGGCCAGAAAATCTAAGCTCAAGGACACTGGATCCCACTGGAGAGCTCAGAGCATTTGTACATCAAACTACGTATTTATTGTGTTAGTCCTTAGTCATGTCCGACTCTGAGACGCCATGGATTGTAGCCCACCACGCTTCTTGATCCATGGAATTCTCCAAGCAAGAATACTGCAGTGGGTAGCCATTCCTTTCTTCAGGGGATCTTTCCAACCCAGAGATCAAACCTGGGTCTTCTGCATTGCAGGCAGCTTCTTCACTGAGTTACCAGTGAAGCCTAATATGTATTTATCAAATGCCATGTAAGAAGCAGACCCTATGCTGGGTACCTAGGGCATGGGCACGAACAAAAGAGACAAAGGCCTTAAGGGAGGGTATTTTAGGGAAGTTAGTCAGGAAAGATCTTCCTAGGATAGCAGCACTTGATAGAGACTTGAAGGAAGTGGAAAGTGAGCATCATGGGTTTTAGAAGTGTGTTCCCTGTGAAGGAAACAGCAGAGACTCTCAGGTCCTGTTTAAGGACCAGAGAAGTGGTCAGTGAAGCTGCAGGAGTAGGAGCAGGGGAAGAATGATGGGAGAAGATAGATTGGAGGTAGTGACAGCAAAGGGGCCAGTTCAACGAGAGCCTTTGAGCCACTGTGAAATCTGGCTTTTGTCTCAGTAAGGTCATTGAACAAATTTGAGTAAAAGAGGCTGCTCTGAAGACATTGAAGGGAAGCAAGGGTGTAGGAGGGATATGAGCAAGCTTTAACAATCATCCAGATAAAAGATTTTAATAGCTTGAACCAAGTTTCTAGCAGTGGAGGTACTAAGATGTGACTGAACCCAGGATCACTCAGCAGGATTTGCTGCTGTAGTGGATATGGTGTGTGAGAGGAAAGAGAAGTGAAGAGAGGAGTAATTGATGACTCCAGGTTTTCTAATACAAGTAATCAGAAGGATGGACATGCCATTTACTGCAATACTTTATATTATGAGAGGGAGATAAATAGAGTTTTGGGCATGACCATTTTGAGGTGTCTACTGGACATTCAAGCACAAAGGAGAAGTTGAAGTATTTATCTTTGAAAGTAGAAAATAAATGGAATAGAGGAATATTGTAATATTACCAGATAGCCCTAAGGATCCACCAGGGATTATGAATTTCCCCAAGGGATTCTAATGTTAGTCAAGAATGAATACTGTTGGATAGGACAAGAAGGCATAGATATTCCATTAAGTTATTTAAGGCTATCAAAATCCCTTGGCAATATATTGCACTCTGCACATTGTTTTTTGGGCATGGGAGTGGGGACTGGAAACTGAGTGGCTTTGAAAAGTTCCTTAATTGATTCCATAGATCGTTCTCAACATGGAAATCACTAACATAAATCAGAAGAAAATATTTTTTCTAGTTTCTTTCAGGAGCATTCTCAAATTAACATCTGTAAACTTGACATTTATGAAGGAGGCAAACGAAAATTCCAAAAGGCATGTTATGTCCCAAACACTGTATTTGCTGCTTTATGCATATTATCTTTTTTAAATTAAAAATTTAATTGGAGTATAATTGCTTTACAATATTGTTTTAGTTCCTGCTGTACAATACCGTTTAAGTCAGCTATATGTATACACATATCCCCTCCCTCTTGAACCTCCCTACCATTCCCCCCAACCCACTCCTCTAGGTCGTATTATCTTAATTGATCCTTCCAGCACACTGTTGAGATGGAGACTCAATTTGTAGAGATGAAGAAAAAAGGTTAAGGTATTTCACCTAGGTAACAGGGATAGGGAGAAGGCAATGGCACCGCACTCCTGTACTCTTGCCTGGAAAATCCCATGGATGGAGGAGTCTGATAGGCTGCAGTCCATGGGGTCGCTAAGAGTTGAACACGACTGAGCGACTTCACTTTCACTTTTAACTTTCATGCATTGGAGAAGGAAATGGCAACCCACTCCAGTGTTCTTGCCTGGAGAATCCCAGGGATGGGGGAGCCTGGTGGGCTGCTGTCTATGGGGTCGCACAGAGTCGGACATGACTGAAGCGACTTAGCAGCAGCAACAGGGATAGAGGTAAGATTTTGCCTTCAGTTTAGTCACTCAGTCATGTCCAGCTCTTTGTGACCCAATGGATTGCAGCATGCCAGGCTTCCCTGTCCAACACCAACTCCCAGAGCTTACTCAAACTCATGTCCATCAAGTCGGTGATGACATCCAACCATCTCATCCTCTGTCATCCCCTTCTCTTCCTGCCTTCATTCTTTACTAGCATCAGGGTCTTTTCTGAGTCAGTTCTTCACATCAGGTGGCCAAAGTATTGGAGTTTCAGCTTCAGCATCAGTCCTTCCAATCAATATTCATGACTGATTTCCTTTAGGAAGGACTGGTTGGATCTCTATGTAGTTGAAGGGACTCTCAAGAGTCTTTTCCAACACCACAGTTCAAAAGCATCAATTATTTGGTGCTCAGCTTTCTTTATAGTCCAACTCTCACATCCATACATGACTACTGGAAAAACCATAACTTTGACTAGACGGACCTTTGTTAGCAAAGTAATGTCTCTGCTTTTTAATATGCTGTCTAGGTTGGTCATAGCTTTTCTTCCAAGGAGCAAGCGTCTTTTAATATCATGGCTGCAGTCACCATGTGCAGTGATTTTAAAGGCCAAAAAAATAAAGTCTGTCACTGTTTCCATTGTTTCCCCAACTATTTGCCATGAAGTGATGGGACCAGATGCCATGATCTTCATTTTCTGAATGTTGAGTTTTAAGCCAGCTTTTTCACTCTCCTATTTCACTTTCATCAAGAGGCTCTTTAGTTCTTCTTCACTTTCTTCCAAAAGGGTGATGTCATCTGTATAACTGAGGTTATAGATATTTCTCCTGGCAATCTTAATTTCAGCTTGTGGTTCATCCAGCCTGGCATTTCGCATGATGTACTCTGCATATGAGTTAAATAAGCAGGGTGACAATATACAGTCATTTCTACCTGAAGAAGTTGAAAGACGTTTCCAAGTGTTTGTTATAAGGCAGAGGTTTAATAACTTGTTTAAGTGCATACTGTCTATACAGTGATGTCCTTAGTGGTAAAGAATCCACCTGCCAATGCAGGAGATTCAAGCAATGTGGGTTCAATCCCCAGGTTGGGAAGATCCCCTGGAAGAGGGAATGGCAACCTACTCCAGTATTCTTGCTTGGACAGAGGATCCTGGTGGGCTACAGCCCATGTGGTCAGAAAGAATCAGACAGGGCTGAGTGACTGAGAACACACATACACCTCTATACAGTGATATGTTAGATTCTGGAAACACTTAAAGACTGTAAGTGTCATGAAGATTGAGTGTGCTGGATGCTGGTGTGTTCTTGTATTCTTTTATTCATCCAACTTTTATTTAGAGTTTATGATGGGTAAGGAGCTAAATAACACATAGCCTTGTTCTCAAGGATTTCCTATGCTATTAAGAAAGTCAGATAATAGTGCACTGTTTCTGCTTTAAAGGCTTTGTTCCTCTTGCCTATTTAATATTCATCAACTGCCTATAATCCTAGGCTTTGCAGAAATTATTTACTGCTTTCTGCAGTGATCAGTTAATCAAGCAGGGTCACAAAGGGGATCAAGCAAGGGTGGTAGAAATCTAGATCCTGGAATTCAGTAAAAGTCTCTGCTAGCTAGAGCCCAAGGTTCTAAATACAAAATTAGAGGCTGGGACACAGCAGTGTGTGCTGATAGGTAACCTGAACCTAGCAGATGAGCCACCAGGAGGGAGACCAGGTGGAAGCCAACACTGCTGGTTTCAGTAAAGGCAGAACAAGGTTGGAAATTCCAGGTCAGAAGGTCAACTGTTTCGAAGAGAAGGGTATTGCTGAAACATATGAATGAAAAAGCAGAGTTCAGAATCTCTACCTCCATTATGGATCTGCTTAGGTATCAGACTTTTTGGAGTAGGCTTTACTACTTTTTCCACACTCAGGGAAAGAGGAATGAATGTTCGATGGGTGTACTGACTGTCACTAGCAGGAAGAATCAGAGCTGCAGCCCCCCAGGTCCCTAGCTACATGAGTTCCTTGAGAGTCCCTGGTCTACTTCAGTAGAGGAACAACAGGCAGAGGGCTGCATACTTATTAGGACAGTCTTTTGCTGGGAAGATCCTCTGGAGAAGGGAACAGCTACCCACTTCAGTATTCTGGCCTGGAGAATTCCATGAGCAGAAGACCCTGGCAGACTACAGTCCATGGGATCTCAAAGAGTTGGATACAACCGAGCAATTTTCATTTCACCTTGCTGGAAAAGGGAATAGCAACCCACTCTGGTATTCTTGTCTGGAAAATTCCATGGACAGAGGAACCTGGTGTGCTGCAGTCCATGGGGTCACAAAGAGTCAGACGTGACTGAGAGACTGAATTGAACTGAACTGAACTGAGCGACTAACACTTTTTCCTTTTTCACTTTCTTTTGCTAGCACATAGCTGGGCAGATAACTCCTTTCAGAAACTAGAGGTTGAGACATTAATTCTGAAACTAAAGAATAAGACAACTAGAAGAGGTGGTTTATTAAGATTATTAAACCAACAGCAGCAATGACACTTCCCAGCCTAAGCTGCTATTTAAGGCATTATAAGATGCCTGCATAGACAGACTTGCTCAACAGACCTGAAAGAGTAATAAAATACGAGGTGAAGTAAAGGCAGAGAATGAATGGATTTGATCAGTGAACAGAGCACTATCCAAGTTACAGAATAGTTTCCACAAGGTTACAAATTCTAAAGGCAGGGAAAGTGCAATAGGTTTAAAATGCACTGGAATCCTAAATATGTCAAATGCACTGTAGAGTCCAATAGACTTGATCCTGCTGGGGATGGTCATACCTCAATAGGGTTTAGTCTTCTGAACTTCACATCACTCATTTGATCTGAGGGCGTAAAAGTGTGTGGCATTGCAGAATAAGCACAATTTTGAACAATCTTCCCAGATACCCAAAGGTCCCAAGCACATTTTATTCTGTTCTTTTATCACACAACAAGTAAAGGGCAGAGGACAGAGAGACTGTCAAATGCTTCCTCTGACAATCCAGAAATTCCTTCAGCAGATCTTTACAAGCCTCGCGCAGATGGTCTTTGCTTCTCGGCAGCCTGGTTCCAGATTCATTTCACAATTTATCAAGCAAAGTAGTGGAAGAAAACACAGAAAAACTTTAGGCTGAGACCCTCTCTTTTGCATGACACCAGAGGGCTGTGTACAACCTGGGGTAGAATCACTTGGTGTATTTACTAACATTTAAAAGAGTACAAGTTTTTAATATAAAACTGATTGGTTCACTCAATTATTGTAAGGAGATGAGGAACTCATTAAAATGCTGGCCAAACCCAACCACAATTCTGGGACCTGGGGACTCAAATATTTTCTTAAAAATACCAGTGTGAAGGAAATGAGCATTATTACCCTGGAAGCAGTGAACCCCACTCTGAGACAAGAATGCCCCACTCTGACCCATACTTCTAGTTGTTGGGGCAACCACTTTCCCTCTTTCTATGATTTTTCTTTACTATACATTGCATGTTATTCTTTGACCATTCTCATATGGATGGACTACTCCCTTCCCATGCAAAAGTTAGGATTCAGAACAAGGAGTCACTTAGCTCTTGTTATGTAGAATGGTTAAGAGTCCACAACCGCGACTTTTGAAAACTTGAATTTTCAGCCTGGGTCAGCTCTCCTATCTGGCCTTTTTATTAAAAGCTTGGAGAATTTATATGTGGTTTTTTTAAAGCAAATTTTGACTCTATGTATAGAAGAAGAGGAAAGAGAAACATGCAGTTGTTGAGTATGTGTTACACAAATATTAATTAAGTCAATGGAATCAATGAAAAAGATACTATTTTTCAACTCATCTACATCTTTACTAATTTTTTTGGGGGGGGGTCTAGTTCAATCAGTTGCTAAGAGAGGATTGGTAAAATCTTCAACTCGAATTTTATTTCTTCCTTAATAGAGGAGACATTATTAGAGGTTGAATTGTGTTCCCTCAAAATTCATAGTTTAAAGTCTTAGCCCCCAGTATCTCAGAATGTGACTGTAGTTGGAGACAGGGCCTTTAAAGAGATTATCAAGGTAAAATTAGGTCAGATGGGTGGCCTCTAATCCAATATTACTAGTATCCTCACAAGAAGAGGAGATGAGAAGGCTGCTGTTTGCAGGTCAAGAAACAAGCCCTCCGAAGGAATCAAACCTGCTGTCACCTTGATCTTGGGCTTCTAGCCTTCAGAAATGTGAGAAAAATTTTCTCACTATGGTTTAAATCACCCAAGTAGCATAATTTTGTTACAAAAGCCCTTACAAATATAACCATATATAAGTTTATAGTAGCTATGCCTTCGGTAAATTAAAACTCTATCAATATAAAATATCCCTCGACATCTCTGATAGTATATATTGTGTTAAATTCTATTTTTAGTTCAGTTGCTCAGTCATATTGGATTCTTTGTGACCCCATGGACTGCAGCATGCCAGGCTTCCCTGTCCATCACCAACTCCCGGAGCTTACACAAACTCATGTCCATCGAGTCGGGGATGCCATTCAACCATCTCATCCTCTGTTGTCCCCTTCTCCTCCTGCCTTCAATCTTTACTAGCATCAGGGTCTTTTCCAATTAGTCAGATCTTCACATCAGGTGGTCAAAGTACTGGAGTTTCAGCTTCAGCATCAGTCCTTCCAATGAATATTTATGACTGATTTCCTTTAGGAAGGACTGGTTGGATCTCCTTGTAGTCGAAGGGACTCTTAAGAGTCTTCTCCAACACCACAGCTAGAAAGCATTATTCTTTGGCACTCAGCTTTCTTTATAGTCCAACTCTCACATCCATACATGGCCACTGAAAAACCATAACTTTGACTAGATGGACTTTGTTGGCAAAGTAATGTCTCTGCATTTTAATATTTTGTCTAGGTTGGCCATAGCTTTTCTTCCAAGGAGCAAGTGCCTTTTAATATCATGGCTGCAGTCACCATCTGCAGTGATTTTGAAGGCCAAAAAAATAAAGTCTGTCACTGTTTCCATTGTTTCCCCATCTATTTGCCATGAAGTGATAGGACCAGATGCCATGATCTTCATTTTCTGAATGTTGAGTTTTAAGCCAACTTTTTCACTCTCCCTTTTTCACTTTCATCAAGAGACTCTTTACTTCTTTTTCACTTTCTTCCAGAAGGGTGATGTCATCTGCATATCTGAGGTTACTGATTTCTCCAAACAATCTTGATTCCAGCTTGTGCTTCATCCAGCCTGGCAGTTCACATGACATACTCTGCATACAATTTAAATAAGCAGGGTGACAATATACAGCCTTGAAGAACTCCTTTCCCAATTTGGAACCAGTCTGTTCCATGTCCAGTTCTAACTGTTGCTTCTTGATCTGCATACAGATTTCTCAAGAGAGGTCAGGTGTTCCGGTATTCCCATCTCTTGAAGAATTTTCCATAGTTTGTTGTGATCCAGAGAGTCAAAGGCTTTGGCATAGTCAATAAAGCAGAAGTAGATGTTTTTCTGGAACTCTCTTGCTTTTTTGATGATCCAGTGAATGTTGGCAATTTTATCTCTGGTTCCTCTGTCTTTTCTAAATCCAGCTTGAACATCTGGAAGTTCACGGTTCACGTACTGTTGAAGTCTGGCTTGGAGAATTTTGAGCATTGCTTTGCTAGCATGTGAGATGAGAGTAATTGTGTGGTAGTTTGAGCATTCTTTGGCATTGCCTTTCTTTGGGATTGGAATGAAAACTGACCTTTTCCAGTCCTGTGGCCACTGCTAGAGGTTTCCAAATTTGCTGGCATATTGAGTGAAGCACTTTCACAGCATCATCTTTTAACATTTGAAATAGCTCAACTGGAATCCCATCACCTCCACTAGCTTTGTTCTTAGTGATGCTTCCTAAGGCCCAATTGACTTCACATTCCAGGATGTCTGCTTCTAGGTGAGTGATCACATCATCGTGGTTATCTGGGTCATTAAGATCTCTTTTGTTAGTTCTTCTGTGTATTCTTGTCACCTCTTCTTAATATCTTCTTATTCTGTTAGGTGCATACCATTTCTGTCCTTTATTGTACCCATCTTTGCTGAAATACCATGTTCCCTTGGTATCTCTAATTTTCTTGAAGAGATTTTCTAGTCTTTCTCATTCTATTGTTTTCCTCTATTTCTTTGGATTGATCACTGAGTTCAACAGGAAGTGAACTCTTTTATCTGATATTAATTCTGGCACTCCAATCTTCTTATGCTAACTGTTAACTTTCAACCTGTTTGTATCTTTATATTTAAAGTATATCTTTAATAAACATAAAATAGTTAGGTATTTGTTTTGCTGAAGGTTTTCACTTTCAACTCAGGTTCAGAGGATTTGTTAACAAAATAAGCCACTTGTTGTATACAAATAAATAATACAAACATTTATTAGAGAATTATCTAGTTAACTTATACTAGCATTAGAAGAGAAGAGAAATAGAGACAGCAGAGGATACATCACCAAACTGGGTTTTGACCAATATCCAGACTCTAACAGTGCTGGGAAGTAAGGTGACATAGCACATCTGGAGTCCCAATTGGGAGAAGATTCCAGGCAGAGAGGCAGCTCCATGGGTAGACTTCAGAAACTTCAAAGATTGCAGTTTGGGGTTCCCATTTACAATCCCAGGAAGCAAACTGATATCATCATCAATCTGTGAGCAAATAGCACCTCTGGTTTCATGTTAATGTTGTTAGTTTTGCCTTGTAAAACTTGGAATGTTGTTAAGCCTGGGGCTACCCTTCAGGGGTTCAACAGTCTCAGGACTATCTTTTTTTTTTTTTTTTTTAAATTTTTAAACTTTACATAATTGTATTAGTTTTGCCAAATATCAAAATGAATCCATCACAGGTATACATGTGCTCCCCATCCTGAACCCTCCTCCCTCCTCCCTCCCCATACCATCCCTCTGGGTCGTCCCAGTGCACTAGCCCCAAGCATCCAGTATCGTGCATTGAACCTGGACTGGCATCTCGTTTCATACATGATATTTTACATGTTTCAAAGCCATTCTCCCAAATCTTCCCACCGTCTCCCTCTCCCACAGAGTTACTATCTTATCTATGGTTCAAGCAAGTCTTGCACTGCAAGCAGGCAGTCACTCACAGTCATTCATAGTCAGGGCAGTGTCCAGGCAGGTTACAATCAGGTTACAGGTTACAATCAGAGGCCTGTTCTGCTTTGTCTCTGAAGTCTAAACAAGACTATTTATTTAATTTCTGTAAAAGTATTTTAAAAATCCATTTTGACTATATCAGCCTTTTAAGCAAAAGGTTTAGTCCATTTACATCTACTGCAATTATTGACATAGTTATTTACCATTTTCTTTTATCCTCAAGATATCACTTTTTTATTTCTGTTTCTTTTTATGCTAAGTAACTTATTTATTATATTCTAGAATTCTGGACATTATATAATGAAGACCCTGGAGTCTGTTTTGTTCCTCCAAAGAATCCTGATATCTTGTTTGTTTATGAAGCAGATAAATTGATTGGACTCAAACTGCAAATTCTGTTTTTGTTTTTTGTTTTTTTTTGGTAGAAGCCCAAAATTCAGTTAAGTTCTTCAATTCTTAGGTCATCTATTTGGAGTATTCTCTAAATGTCTATAGTTCATGGGTCAGCCAGAAAATTAAGCAGCATCTTTAAATGCTGTTTTACCTGCTTTGCAAGGTATAAGCTGAAGTCTGCCCTTAGATTAGATGCTCTGGAATGAAAAACTCACTCAGTGCTGCTCCCTTCTTCCAAGTGTTGATTTCCTTTCAAAATGTGTCTTTTTCTTTTTTTTCCCCTAATCTCCTTCCTTTAGCTATGTTTTTCATAACTATTTTTGCAGTGGTTATAGTTACTGTTTTGGGGAAGAGTGGTCCAATGGAAGCTCATTTAAGAAGTAATTTAAAATAAAGTTTGGAAAAGTGCATGGGAGAAGGAAAGAAGAAAGAGGAAGAGGAAAAAGGAAAGAAGAGAGAGATTTCCAACAAACAGTGGGCAAATGGGAAAGACCTACAGGAAGGCACCTGAGATCCAGTCCATTAGATTAAATGACATGAAGAGACAGAATAACCATTTCATGTGGACCTGAGAGAAAAGTGAGAAGGGCTAGTGGGAAAGGAAGAACCCCAGACACTAGTAAGAGTTATGTGAGAAATACACACAGGAATGACTTCTAATAATAAAGCCCTTATGTAGTATAGTGTCCTCCCTTTGAGTGTAGGCAGAACCCATGGCTTGTTTCTAACAGATGGAATATGGCAAAGGTGATGGGATCTCACTCCCTTATTTATGTTCCATGATATGAGATGCCTGGTGGACAAACCAGAGTGAGATGCTCTCCTCCTGACCGTGAAGAAGCAAATGGCAGTGCTGTAAACTGCCTATGTCACATGGCAGAAACTATATGTGAATGGCTTCTAGGAACTGAGAGCAGTCTTCAAACAAGAATCAGTTAGTAATGGATGTTCTCTTTCATATGTATTTTTGTTGTTGTTATTGTTGTTCAGTTGCAAAGACTCTGTGACCCCATGGGCTGTAGCATGCCTGGCTTCCTTGTCCTCCACTACCTCCTGGACTTTCCTCAAATTCATGTCCATTTAGTCGGTGATGCTATCTAAACATCTTATCTTCTGCTCCCCTTCTCCTTTTGCCTTCGATCTTTCCTGCCATCAGGGTTTATTTCCAGTGAGTCAGTTCTTTGCATCAGGTAGCCAAAGTACTGGAGCGTCAGCTTCATACAGCTACAAGGAAATAAACTCGACTGCAAAGTGACTGAGCTCAGAAGTAGACTGTTCTCCAGTCCCAGTTCTAGATGAGAACACAGTCCAGAAAAAAATCTTAATTTTTGCACTGTTAGATCCTAAGCTGAAGACCCAGCTAAATCATGCCACATGGAAACTTGTGAGGTAATGGACAAGTTTGTAGTAATTTGTCAGCAACATAGAAAACGAATACAGGGTGTAAGCCAAAAAGCACTGCTTTTCCAAGTTGAGTATCTCAAATGAAATCAGAAAAATGGCTATCTGTTCAAGACATTCAGGAATAGGAGGAAGAGGGCACACATCAGAGGGACTAAGTAACACTGACTCTGACTCAAGATTATAATGGCACATTACCAATGGAAACTCTGAAAGTGACCTCAGTCAGAGGCGGTGATTGGGAAAATTCAGTTATAACAGGGAGTCAAGAATTAGAGTGACTGAGCTTGGTCACCTTGAGGCCAACATGATTACACTGGCATGGATTAGAACTTTCAGGGGAAAATAATTGTAATAAAAAAGAAAACTTGACTGTATATAAGAAAAGAAAAGGAGTGAAAGTCCACTACAAGAAACTCAAGACATTGACTACTACTACCTAAGAGCTGTGCTAATATTTGGAAGGACTATTGTACACTGGGACTTCCATGGTGACTCAGATGGTAAAGACTCTACCTGCAATGCAGGAGACCCAGGTTCAATCCCTGGGTTGGCAAGACCCCGTGGAGAACAGCAACCCACTCCAATATTATTGCCTGGAGAATTCCATGGACAGAGGAACCTATTGGGCTAGAGTCCATGGGGTCTCAGAGAGTCAGACTTTCACTTTCACTGGTATACTAGAAATTTTGCTGATTTCATAGATCAGCATTGACCAAGAGAAATATAATGTGAGCCATATATATAATTTTTAAAAATTTAGTAGTCACACTTGAAAAGTAAAAAGGAAGATGTGAAATTAATTTTAATATTAGATTGTATTGAATCCAACATATTATTTCATTTAGTATTAAATATAAAATGTGTTAATGAGAATAAGATAGCTTCCTTTTTTTTTTTCTACTAAGTCTTCAAAATCTAGTTGTATATTTTTCACCTAGAGCATTGTGTTCATTCAAAACAAGTGTTATTTTTTCAATGTCATATTTTCACATTTAAGCACTCAAATAACAACTACATTTTTGTCTGTTTTATTTTGCTTTGTAATTATTGATTTTATTTTTAAAAGCAGTTTTAAGATTACAGAAAATGTGAGTGAAAAGTACAGAGATTTCTCATATACCCCTCACCTGTCCCATATACACTGTTTCCTTATTATTAATATTTTACTTTAATGTGGTATTTTTGTTACAATTAATAGGCCAATATTCATATATTATTATCAACTAACTGCCATAGTTGGCATTAGGGTACTTTCTTTGTGTTGTATATACGATAGACTTTGATAAAAGTATAATGACATATATCCACTGTTGCAATATGATACAGAATAGTCTTATTGTCTTAAAAATCCCTGTTGCCCACCTATTTGTTCCTCTGTCTGTCCTCCCCTGAACTCCTAACAGTCACTGATAGTTTTTGCCTTTTCCAGAATGTCACATAATTAGAATTACATGGTATATAGACTTTTCAGATTAGCCTATTTCACTTAGCAATGTGCATTTAAGTTTCCTCAATACGTTTTCATGGCTTGATAGGTCATTTCATCATTGAATAATATTCCATTGTATGTATATACCACGGTTTATATCCATTTGCCTAAAGAACGGCATGCTGGCTGTTTGCAAGTCTGGGCAATTATGAATAAAGCTTCTCTAAATATTTGGTGCTGGAGAAGGAAATGGCAACCCACTCCAGTATTCTTGCCTGGAGAATCCCAGGGACAGAGGAGCCTAGTGGGCTGCCGTCTATGGGGTTGCACAGAGTCAGACACGACTGAAGCGACTTAGCAGCAGCAGCAAATATTTGGTGCAGGTTTTTGTGTGGACAAAAGTGTTCAACTCATTTGGGTAAATAGCAAGATATGTGATTGATGGATTACATGGTAAGAGTATGTTTAGTTTTGTTAAGAAATTGTCAAGCCAACCCCCAGAGTGGTTGTGCCGTTTTGTGTTCCTACCAGCAATGAATGAGAGTTCCTATCGCTCCACATTCTCACCAGCTTTTGGGGCCAGTGTTTTGGATATTCGCTATTCTAATATGTATGTAGTGCTATCTCACTGTTTTAATTTGTAATTCTCTAATATCACATGATGTAAAGAACACCTACATTTTAACAACCATTAATACCACCACTACCACTACTTACTAACACTTAATTATCACTTCCTATGTACTAGACCAAGCACTTTTCACATACTTTCTCACAACATCATGAATCAGATCCTATTATTTTTAGGCATTTTTGCAGAAAAAACAAACTGAAGTTTAGAGAAGTTAAGTACTTTCTAGTTAATGGTTTCTCTGACTCCAAATCTCATCTCTTAACTACTAGTATCTTTTTCTTTCTCTCTCGAAGTGTGATCCTAGAATCTCTTACTTCAGAATCAACTAGGATGTTGATAAAAACTCATACTCCCAAACACTCTCCTGACACTATCATGGGGAAAAAAATGGCAACCCACTCCTGTCTTCCTGCCTGGAAAATTCCATGGACAGAAGAGCCTGGAGGGCTACAGTCTGTGGGGTCACAAAGAGTTGGACACAACTGAGTGACTGAGCACATAGACATTACTCTATTATATCAAAATCTTCACAATGAGTATCTGGAGAGGGAGATGCTGATTTATATCCAAGACTGACAATCACTACACACTATACTATCATATAAGGATTATTTAAAATCTAAGTAGAAGTTGTGATATTTTGTTGTACTTGATTCATGTATTTCTCTTTGAATCATATTTGTAAAATATAATTATTTATATAAAATAAACTATACTGGAAACAGTGAGAGAATAACTTCAATGTAAGTCAATAAGTGGTTCACTGTGTCTCCTCATTAGAGAATACATAAACAGTTTTCCCCACATATATCCAAGCTTATATCGGAAAATATCTACCAAAGATTCTTATTATTAGTACATGCACTTGAGTGCAGATTATAAAATATAGGAGCTCTCACCTAGATACGGATTCTTAAATAATATATCTGAATGAGGAATAGAATAAAATTGATAGTTTTATAATAAGGAAGCATAGCTGTAATTCTAATAAGAGGGAAAAAAAAAGTCCATTGAATAAATCTTAGGTATCCCTCTGTGCTAGATAAATTGGACAAAATCATACAAAATACTCCTAGTGTTATGATAGATTTGTCTAACTATATGTCTGTATACCCTTTTATATTGGGTATATATATATATATATATTATACCTATAAATATGCATATATATGGGACTTCCGCAGTGACTCAGTAGTAAAGAATCCACATGTAAATGCAGGAGATGCAGGCTCGATGCCTGGGTTGGGAAGATCCCTTAGAGAAGGAAGTGGCACCCAGTCCAGTATTCCTGCCTGGGAAATCCCATGGACAGAGGAGCATGGTGGACTACAGTCCATGAGGTTGCAAAAGGAGTCAGACATGACTTAGCAACTAAACAATAACAACAATGCATGTATATATATATATATATATATGTGTGTGTGTGTGTGTGTGTGTGTGTGTGTGTGTAAAGTTTATAGTATATTTTAAACATCAACTCAGGCCAAGCAAAAATCAACAAAACAGAAAGTCTATAAAAACTTATGAATTAAATTAAATAGATATGTATTCCTTCTGACTTTTGACCCAAGACATTATTAAGGATATTCTCAATGGGATTACCTGTATTCAAATCCTCGTTATGCCTCTAAATAGGTTTGGAACATTGGATATTGAAAGACTTGGTTTACATCATTCTAAATGGAGGTAGAGATATATCTACACTGTAGAGTTGTTGCATTAAAACCATTAGAGAGTGCCTGAATCACATTAAGCAGTCAATAAATGTGAGTTATTATCTTAACTATTATTATTATTCACAGGAAAAATTCAAAAATGGGAAGGGACTTGATAGAGTAGTAGAGTGGAAAGAGGCTCGAATGCCAGTGTGGTACCTAATGGTATCAGGAAGTAAATGGTATGTGACGGATGCACAATGTAGAAATTAAGCACTCTAGGAATGGAAAACAGAAGAACTCACTTTTCACAGGAATGGGCACGGATGGTTTCTTCAAGAAACCTAAATGAGTTTGCAGTTGTCTTTAGGTGGAGAAAATGTGCATTGAAGGGAGTGTGCTTTCAGGGATATACAAATTCAGAGATTTTAGCACTTCACAAACGGAAGAACCTCAGTTGGACCCTCAGACAGAGCCCACTGTGCCAAGATTTGGAATGTAGGCAGAGAGAGATTCAAGATAGGTGCTACAGAAGAAAGAAGCTCAGCTCCAAGTGAGAAGAAGGCATCTTTCTAGCACTAACTGAAGCTCACCTTGAGTAGCACTGCACAGCCTTGTACAGCTAGAAAACTGCAGACAGGACAAAAGAACCCTTTAGAGAAGATGCCCCTGAAGACAGAAGAGAAGAGGCATAGCTACAGGAAGCCACCAATCCTGCCAAGAAGAGCATTAACTGTTCTCTATCACACAGCCTGTGTACTTCTGCTATCAATAAGAATGAGTGGGCTCGGACTGGGCCTCATTGTTTTACCATGAAATCTGGAATTGAGCAAAAGAGTCAATCTCCCATTTTCTACATGGTGTTAGACCGAAGCTCAGTTGACACAGCATTTAACAATATGCAAATGAGTCAATGGCCTTGAGTTAATGGTCTTGCAAGGAAGATCCCAAAGAGGATGCCCAGCAAAAGATAAAACTCCTTTCTCCTTACAACTTCTTTTGTCTATCTCCTTGTTGATCTCAGTATTTGCTACCTTGAGGAGTTCTAAAAGCATAAACAAGGTTAGCTTTCCATTTTCAAAGCCATAAACCATTTTGGAAAGTCAGGAGCAATTCTGTAGCTGTACATACATTGAAGAGAGAGCATGACACTGAGCATAGAGCTTTACCATCACTCAAAACAATTTGGAAGGGATTATTCTAAAATGCAGTACCTATCTTTTATTTTCCATTTTTTTAATAGACACTTTTTATTGTTTACTAAGAGCCAAGAACTCTATTAGGCATTTTTTAAACTGCTGTTTTAAAACAAAATACAAACACATGAAATCACAGAAAATTACTATAAAGCAAATACTAAAACACTATTATTTTAACCGAGCTTCCCAGGTGGCACTAGTGGTAAAGAACCATCTACGAGTGCAGGAGATGTAAGACACCTGGGTTTGATCCCTGGTTTGGGAAGATCCCCTGGAGAAAGGAATGGCTACCCACTTCAGTATTCTTGCCTGGAGAATCCCATGGACAGAGGAACCTTTAGGGCTACAATCTATAGAGTCACAAAGAGTTGGACACAACTGAAGTGATGTAGCATGCACACATTATTTTAACTACCACCTACATCAATGAATAAAACATTGCTAGATATCTAGAAACCTCTCCCTCCAAAAGAAGCTCTGTCCTCTCCCTCCAAAATTAAGCACTGTTCTGACTTTTACAGTAATCCTTTCCTTATGTTTTTTTACAGTTTATCCCTTAAATGTGCATCCTAAGGCACTGTAACCTAGTCATCAGTTTTCAAGTTGATATGTTTTTTTTTAACTCCATTTTAATCGTCATCCCTTTCTCCTCCCACCACCAATTGCCTCCTTTTCTCTTTTTAAAAATGTATCTTTTTTTCTCGAGTTTGCTCTAGATTAGAGTTGCTAATTGCATATTCATGATGCAGCTTTTCAGGTTTTCTTTTCTGTATTGTGGGATACAGGACCCTTCTCAGACACAACTTTGCTGTTTTGGGTAAGACTATTGATGGTGCTGCGTTCGTTTATCAGGAGACACAACAACAGTGACTAAAGGCTTAACACATCAAAGACTGATGCTTAACATGTCAATCCATCCATAAATATCTAATAAAAATTAGAGATTCCAAAATGGTAACATTCTAGCTCTATTCAATGTTTTTGTACATTAACTCTAATAGTTTTATGGATAAGGAGATGCTTCCTCTCATCTACAATTTGGTTACCCAGTGGTACAGTTCCAAAAAAGGCAGAATTAATGTTTGATTCTTTTCCTTCATCTAGTTTTCATGAGAACAAACTGGTTTCCTATCAACCTCAGAAGGGGACCAATTAAGATTTAAATGTATCTGGTGGATTCCCATCCACCGTAATTTCTATCCTTACCAAAGTTCAACATTTTCTTTGGCTCAGTAGAGGCATTTTAATGCTCCCTTTTAATTCCCCTTAACATTTTCACTTTGATGCACTGGAGAGGGAAATGGCAACCCACTCCAGTGTTCTTGCCTGGAGAATCCCAGGGACGGGGGAGCCTGGTGGGCTACCGTCTATGAGGTCGCACAGAGTCGGACACGACTGAAGCGACTTAGCAGCAAAAGCCCCAGCAGCAACATTATCCTAATAGTCTTCGAACCTGTTCATGCTGCTGCTGCTGCTGCTGCTAAGTCGCTTCAGTCGTGTCCGACTCTGTGCGATCCCATAGATGGCAGCCCATCAGGCGCCCCCGTCCCTGGGATTCTCCAGGCAAGAATATTGGAGTGGGTTGCCATTTCCTTCTCCAATGCATGAAAGTGAAAGTGAATAGTCTTTGAACCTTTCTATGCTAGTTTATGTCAAAATGTTTCAGGTTTATCTGGTACACTGCTTATTCCAGATACAGTGCATCTATTTCTATAAAAAGCCCCGGTTTCCTTTATGATGACAATCTGGCTGTAGGTGATAACTGTTGCTACTAGGGTTGCTAGTTCTAGCAAATAAAAATAAAGGACACTATGTTACATTTCAATTTTAAATAAACAACGAATACATTGTCCCAAAATCTACACAGGACAACTTGTACTAAAAAGTATTTGTTGCTTATCTGAAATCAAATTTAAATGGACAGCCTATATTTTATCTGACAACTGATTACAACTAGGCAGGTCATCTCTAGACAGTATTAGTCCAGGTCCTCTGAGAAGCAGATATGATTAGCTATGCAAGAGAGTTATGGGAGGAAATCATTATGAGGAAACAAAGCCAAGGGTTTGAAAAGACAGAGGAGCCCTCAGAGGGTGATGCAGGCTTGACTTCTGTGAAAGGCAGGGAGATGAAAGGAGAGTAAGAGAACCAGAGTCTCAAATTACAGTTCAGTTCAATACACATAAATATTTACAAATATATACATATCCCTGGTTCACATGTTATTTCCTTAAATATCTTAAATGTGTAGATTTATTTTCCCCTTAAGATAAAGTATTATTGTGGAAAAATCGAATGATAATATTAGTTAATTTTAAGTATTTTTTTGCCTACATGCCCTTCCAATTTTCTTCCTTTAAAACCTCTTAATTTTACATGGTGTTGATTGTGCTGTTAATAATCTCAGGCACATTATGTGATTTTTGAAAAAGTAGTTAAATTTTTTTTTCAATGTCATGATATTTTCTTAAATCATTGTTTTCAATGTTTCTTCTCCCTCCCATCTTGATTTGTTTTCCCACTAAGGAACTCCCATAATCTGTATGTTGGATCTTCCTTTGTGTCTGCAGTATTTATGGCTTTCTTTTGGATATGTTTATTTCTTTCTTCACTTCTTTTGGTTTTTTATCATTTTTCTCTTCCCACTTTGATTTTCCTTAGAAAGTAAATATTTAACTCTTTGCAGATCGTTTATTCTCTGTCATAATACTTAACACTGTCATTGCACCTTGAAGATAATCATAAGTATATGTCAATGATCAAGTATGAAAAAGTTTTATATTCCAGTAACTTTATTTATAAAATAGGAAGTGAGCTGCAAACTATAGTTTGCCAATCCTTGGTCTATTGGGATATTATTCTCCTTCTTTCTTGCAGGAAGTTTGTTTTAAAGGGAAACGTTTAAGTGAACTTTTAGATTGTTAGAAGTTCAGACAGGTTTTCTAACTTCAAATAAATCTTTTTTGTTTTCCTGTAGTGCTTAAAAAAACATAATAGCTTGTGCTCTTAGATTTCCCAGACCTGTTCACCTTTTGTCCATATTTTCTCTTTCCTTCATCTCTATTATTTTTATTCTGCTCAATTTTTATTCCACTTCTAGTAATTTTTCCTCAGTGTGTGGTCCTGTGTTGGAAAGAAGCCTTGGAAGGTCAATTTCAAAAGTTCAAAGGATCTAGGCTGCTTTAGCTACCTTAGACTTTGACATTGGCTTGTTAAAAGCTATGAAGTTAAGAACTATGAAGCTGTGAAGTGTTTGAGATTTTACAAGGCTTACAAGTTAACAAGTTAACCTACCAGTTTTATGGATATTTTCAAAAAGTATGAGACTCTTGAGTCAGAGACAAAGAATTTTACTACTTATAGCAAAGAGTATGAAAGTGAAAGTCGCTCAGTCCTGTCCAACTCTTTGCTACCCCATGGACTATGCAGTCCATGGAATTCTCCAGACTAAAATACTGGAGTAGGTAGCCATTTCCTTCTCCAGGGGATCTTCCCAACCCAGGGATAAAACCCAGGTTTCCCACATTTCAGGAGCATAAACATCATCATATTCTATTTGTGCAAGCTCTCCTTGTCCCCAGGTCCCATGGAGGTGAGTGATTGGACCCAGATGAATGTTGGTTTATACAGTGGGTTACAGATGAGGAGGAACCCTGAGCTTAAGAAAGTCAAACCTTTTTCAGTGAGAAGTAAGGCGGCTCTTTGCCTTTGTTCCAGAGGAAGACCATGCTCCCTCTTTCCAGGATAATTGCTGTACAAATATACTTTAAAAAATACTCAAGAATAAAAGACCATTTCTTGTTAGTAAGGCCTGCAGAAATGGGAGAGATCAACTGGAAATTGATTCCCTGCAGAATCCCTTTCACTCACTATTGAAATGAACAAAACCTCTCCCAGTTATTTTTATACTGATCCACGGTGCTTTCTCGTGAATACCATCCACTGACTATTTTTTGGTTTTTTTCCTTGAATATTTTGGGATTGTAGGTATGTCATTTGCCCTACTGCTTCCCTCTGCTTTCTCTAGATACCATGGGCACTCAGGCTGCGTGGCTTCTGGTATTTACAGATTAGTAGAGGTGTTTTATTGAATGGATTTGTTGTAAATGTTGTGCTTCTGGTTTTGATGTCTAGTTCTCATCTAGCCTAAACCCATGCGGACATCACTGCAGTCCATCTTCCCAAAATAACCCTATCTTTTTTAAAGAAAGTATGCCAAGCAGATTTTCCTTTTTTTTTTTTTTTAATTCTCATTTTGGACACCAACTTTACTCTGCTATGATATGGTTATACTCTGTGATCGTACTGAGTTGCTGTGGGGTGTTTGACCTTTTCTCCCTCCTCCCAACACTAAATGGTACTAAGTTTTTCTATCATTTTAACTGCAGGTCCAGTCTTTTTCTTTTCTGTTTACAAGATTACAGACTACATATTTTCCCATCTTGCTATTACTTATGTATCTCTGCTGCTGCTGCTGCTAAGTCGCAGTCGTGTCTGACTCTGTGCAACCCCATAGACGGCAGCCCACCAGGCCCCACCGTCCCTGGGATTCTCCAGGCAAGAACACTGAAGTGGGTTGGCATTTCCTCCTCCAATGCATGAAAGTGAAAAGTGAAAGTGAAGGCGCTCAGTCGTGTCCGACTCTTAGTGACCCCATGGACTGCAGCCTACCAGGCTCCTCAGTCCATGGGATTTTCCAGGCAAGAGTACTGGAGTGGGGTGCCATTGCCTTCTCACCCTACAGTAATTCCTGTTACCCTCTTTTTGAATATCTTACCCAAAGACTAGTAAATCAGACAAATAAACTTGTTTAAAACGTGTGCAGAGGTTGCAAAGGAAAAAGAAAAATGCTCTGAGTTTGGGCATAATTCTAGAAGATTCTGTTGACCTTGTGGTAGTTTTGGCATTATATGGACAGGCTATAGAAATTTAAACTGTGTGAAGATGACAAACCTTTGTGTTCAGTTCAATATAAGTTTACCTAGTATGGCTCCTCCTCCCTCAAATTCAGTATAAGATTTATATACAAGGTGGGAAATAGATGACCATAGGAGCTGCATTGCCAATATAACTCTTATGTCCAAATTCATTTTTTCCTATGAGTTCTCAGTACTAGAGGTTCAGTATTTTACAGCACATACTGTCTGCTCATGAGCAGTGGAAAATTTCAAGTTTATTTGGCTTTCACTTAATGTTTTGTAACTCAGCAATATCTGGCAAGCCTTTACCGACATCCAGCCTCAGCAGATCAGAGGATTATGAAGATTACATAATTGCTACTGCTAAGCCACTTCAGTCGTGTCCGACTCTGGGCGACCCCATAGACAGCAGTCCACCAGGCTCCCCCGTCCTTGGGATTCTCCAGGCAAGAACACCCTAGTAGGTTGCCATTTCCTTCTCCAATGCATGAAAGTGAAAAGTGAAAGTTAAGTCACTCAGTCGTGTCTGACTCCTAGCAACCCCATGGACTGCAGCCTACCAGGCTCCTCCATGGGATTTTCCAGGCAAGGGTACTGGAGTGGGGTGCCATTGCCTTCTCCGGATTACATAATTCCTACATGTTAAATAGAAAAACGTAAAATATTCTGAGACAATAGTAAGATAGAAAAAAGATATTTTCTTTGGATGATGCTGCTCAATAAATTATATGAAAATAAGTTCATAGGAGATTGTGAGAGAGCTTAATATTGAAATGGTAAGGAGAAGAATTATTTTTTTTCAAAGTATATTTCATCCACGACTTCTTTTACTTAAGCAAGGAGACTGATATCGATCCTCATCCACAACCCCTGCACACACATAAACTGTACCTCTGTGCCCAGTAAGCTTTTCTGCCCCCCATACAAATTACAGTTTAGTAGAAAAGGTAAAATGTCTTTTGTGGCAATTAGAATGCTGAGCAAGCTAATGTAGAATAAAGGCATAAATTGTGTAGTGAGGTATACACTAGAAGACATGTTAATGAAGAGTGTCTCTTTGAACTTGACTTAGGAAAGGATGTGAGAGGAGCTTAGCCCTAATCAATCAATTACAGTTGAGAAGATGGACAAATGAGTGGATCGCTTCTCCACAAGTAGGAGTAGGGAACCACAAAAGAGACTTCCATCCATCCTATGAGGCTATTTTGATGTCCTATCAATAGGATTAAATGCTCATATGAATACTACTGACTCAAAAAAAACGGCCAATTAATTGCTATTTCTCTAGTCATTGGTTTGTATAAACTGTGATATTTGTTAGTGATTTTCTCCACCTCCTCCACTGATGCATGTAGTTAATTGTTAAGCGCAAAATGATAAACATTACAAGAAAATACAGATAATTGATAGTAATTGAAAAATATCAAATATAACTCAACTAGAGAAGAATAAGGAAATTAAAATTTTAAGTATGCTTTCTAAAATTATGTGAATACATACTATAGAATCAATGGCAGGTGCTATACTTAATACCTAACCAAAAGGAATTAAAGTATTTCACAATTCTTATGAAAACATTAATAAGAATATAAAAGACTTAATATACTTGGATAACCCTAATAATAATAGTGTTAGAATGCCTCTTTTGGTTTTCCCTCTTTCTTTTTCTTTTCTCACTTCTCCTTAATCTCTTCTTCATCTTTCTCCTTTTTTGATTTGAATAAAGATACATGAAGCTAGTAAATATTTAGAATCGTAGGATAGACATCAAGAGACTCAGTTATCTTCCCAAATAGATACAGATGACGGATAGATAGATGAATACAAGGATATAAGAAGTAATCTATATCAATAGCAAACAACTCATCTAGGTTAATATGTTAAACAGCGTTAAACAGTGTTCAGTAATAAGAGATGTATTTTATGTGCCTCATTTCAATAGAGGTCACATCCCAAGATGCCCTGAACTATATTTGCAAAATCTAAACATAGAACTCTGGGACGAAAGGACTGGCTGGGAATCCAAAGACTTGGCCTCAATTTTCTTTGGAGATGGTAGAAGGAAAGTTGCCAGTGGTAGAAACTCAGTGGGTAGAGAAGAATGCCAGGGGCCCTTTAATGCTAGTGGATAGTCTGGAGCCTTCTCATTTGAATCTGAGACTAGACTATCTTTAGTTTTCAAGAGGAAAATTCATGAGGGAGTGTGAATCTAGCACGAAATCCTTAAAAATACACTGAGCATGGTGAAATTGTTAAAAACAGAAAAGAAAAGAAAGTAGGAATTCTCTCTGAAATTAGTCAAGATCTCAAGTTTTATCTTTCAATTTATAAAAGATTTCTCTGAAAGAGAAATGCTCTTTTTGCTGTTCTGGGAATTATATAAGGAAAGGAGTCAGGTAACCACTATGAAGTCTGAGTGTAGAAGTAATAATGTACTTTCCAAGAACAAAGATAAAGAGGTTAGTTTGAATCATTAGAAAATCTAATCCTGTTTAGGAAGTCAGAAATATCAGAGATATCAGGTTCATAGACACATTACCTGAAAAGAACAAATAGTATGCCAATGTTTCTGAGTACTTTTCCACATCTGACAATCCTTCTGTCATTTGCGGACAACATCTGATTCAGGAAACATGATTTCATTTCTGAAGAAATAGGAAGATAAGGAAATAATTATCACAAAAAAAAGGAAGGTATTTTACATTAGTTCAGTTCAGTTCAGTTCAGTTCATTCACTCAGTCGTGTCCAACTCTTTGCGACCCCATGAATCGCAGCACACCAGGCCTCCCTGTCCATCACCAATTCCCGGAGTTCACTCAGACTCATGTCCATCGAGTCAGTGATGCCATCCAGCCATCTCATCCTCTGTCGTCCCCTTCTCCTCCTGCCCCCAATCCCTCCCAGCATCAGGGTCTTTTCCAATGAGTCAACTCTTCGCATGAGGTGGCCAAAGTACTGGAGTTTCAGCTTTAGCATCATTCCTTCCAAAGAACATCCAGGGCTGATCTCCTTTAGAATGGACTGGTTGAAAAAAAAAAACAATGGACTGGTTGGATCTCCCTTCAGTCCAATTACTCTTAAAAATCAAATAAACACAAACCCCTTGTAAAGCAAGGATACTGAAGTGAGTAGCCATTCCCTTCTCAAGGGGATCTTCCTGACCCAGGGATCAAACCTGGGTCTCCTGCAGGCAGATTCTCCACTGTCTGAACCATCAGGGAAGTGTAAAGAATCTAGTAGGTAAAAATAACAGGTAATTGCCCCCACATTCTAGATGTTTTGGTGTTGTGATTCAGCTATACATTGGAGCGAAAATATTAAATGGGAAAATCATGTTCACTGCTTTCCTGTCTGAATACTCATGTATGTCACAGAAGGACTGTTGGGGATAAAGATTAGAGGTGTTTTAATGTAACAACCAAGAGGACTGTACAGTCCTGGTCTCAGTGCCAATGAGAAGTTTGTTAATATCTTCCTGTCTCCAGTGAGCAACAAGAATAACTGTCAGGATATTGCAACTCTGTCTGCTTCCACCAGAGATCATAATTGGGCTATGAATTTTTACAACAAGAAAGTCTTCACATCATAGACAGAGACTAACAAGTTTAGTTAAATTAATGCCCACAGCATCTCAGAACAGGATGAGCTCTGTACATGGGTGTCACTCAAATATGTAGTGACACTACTTCTTTTTCTTTCTTTTTTTATTAAAACATCTTTGTGATAGTTTACTGGTTAGAGCTTCTGTTAATAATATATGTCTTATTTCTGAGGATTGCTCAGCATCCTGGTCTTCTGCCCAGTGACATGATATGCACTTCGGGGAATTCAAGAAGCCAATTGAGGTGAATAGAGGTGATTTATAAATCGAAAGCAAATGATAGTAAAAGATGTGAACCAAAGCTATTTCTTGATCTGCGAAAAGCTAATTGGGCACATTTCAGGCTAGGTCTCAAAGGCGCAGCTCATGAACTCTGTCTTCCTGATGTTGTGCTCATTACAGACACTCAATAGAGAACTGGCTAATGCTAGAGAAATCCCCATCAAAGTGGCCTTAACGTGACACTGCAGATTTACTTCTGGAAAGAGAGAGAAGCAAAAAGAAGGGAGAGATTCCAGGCAACCAGCCATTACAGAGTCCTATTTGCCTTAAGTAATTGATCTGAAACTGAAGAGTTTGTCTCTAAAGGCTCTCTGGGCTTCACACATCCTCAAGGGACTTTGTCTTCCTCTAACTTTTCAGGGTTTAGCCAGCCTTTATTTGTTACTATTGTTGTCAGAGGAAATGTGGGATTTTATAACCTTTGATATGGAAGACTGAATATAGCACACATGATCTAAATATTCTGGAAAAATCCATTTTTGCCACTAATGCTTAAAAATGTTAATGTTAATCTTCAATGAATTTAATTATCTAAATCTCATGGCCTATGCTCAGTCATGTTAATCATTCTAGATAAAATGAAATGTATGAGTTGGTATCATACTTTTAAAGAATCAAATATCAAGGAAAGAAAGACACTGCAAATGTTCACAATGTCGTATGTGAGAAAATTTGGGGGTGACTTGGAAAACTTAAATCAATATATTGAGGAAGCAGCTTAGTGAGTTATGTTTACATGGGAACCTGTAAGTAGGATTTGAGTCAGTAAAATTTTTCCAAAGCGAATAGAGGAGTCTGAATTCTAGAAATTTTCCTGAATAATATGGCCACATGTTGCAAGATTTGGATATTTATAACCCCAAATAGGAGAGATTTTGGTGGACAATCTCTTCAGTTTTTGCAGTTTTAAGACCCTGATTCCATTCCACAAAAACTGTAGGAAAACTTCCTTTATCATTGCCTGACTGTTATAAAATGAATGCTTGTCCATGAGTTAGCTCATTAAATATATGAAAAAGCTACTGAGAAATACTGTATAAATCTCTACAAAACTCTCCTTAATAAATCTTTGTTTTTTAGAGATGATACACTATAAAGAAATGAATTTTAATTTTCTGAATTCTAAAAATAGTATCAAGACAAGAATTGTCAGTGTACACACATGTGTAACTAGAGAGCCGGGGGAAGTTTGGTGGATATTAAGGGTCTTTTGTGAAGTAATTTACTTACCTATTGATTTTTTGTGTTATTTTTGTAAATACTTGTCTAAGATTTAAAAGTATGTAATGTAAACATTTTAACATTTCAATGATACATGTTTGCTCCATAAAATTAATATATTGTCATAGAAATTTATAGAGAAAGATGAGATCTTAGTGGTCGTGTGCTCTAAAGATTTTAATTATACCAGGTAAGGAAGCAGATCCATAAGTGACTTTCAGTTCAGTCACTCAGTCATGTCCGACTCTTTTCGACCCCATGGACTGCAGCATGCCAGGCTTCCCTGTCCATCACCAACTCCAAGAGCCTACTCAAACTCGTGTCCATCGTGTCAGTGATGCCATCCAATCATCTCATCCTCTGTAGTCCCCTTCTCCTCCTGCCTTCAATCTTTCCCAGCATCAGGGTCTTTTCCAATGAGTCAGTTCTTCGCATCAGGTAGCCAAAGTATTGGAGTTTCTCTTCCAATGAACATTCAGGACTCATTTCCTTTAGGATGGACTGGTTGGATCTCCTTGCTGAACAAGGGATTCTCAAGAGTCTTCTCTAACACCACAGCTCAAAAGCATCAATTCTTTGGCGCTCAGCTTTCTTTATAGTCCAACTCTCACATCCATTCATGACTACTGGAAAAACCATAACTTTGACTAGATGGACCTTTGTTGGCAAAGTAATGTCTCTGCTTTTTAATATGCTGTCTAGGTTGATCATAGCTTTTCTTCCAAGGAGCAAGTGTCTTTTAATATCACGGCTGCAGTCACCAACTGCAATGATTTTGAAGGCCAAAAAAATGTCTGTCACTGTTTCCATTGTTTCCCCATCTATTTGCCATGAAGTGATGGGACCGGGTGCCATGATCTTCATTTTCTGAATGTTGAGTTTTAAGCCAACTTTTCCACTCTCCTGTTTCACTTTCATCAAGAGGCTTTTTAATTCTTCGCTTTCTGTAATAAGGGTGGTGTCATCTGCATATCTGAGGTTATTGATATTTCTCCCAGCAATCTTGATTTCAGCTTGTGCTTCATCCAGCCTGGCATTTCACATGTTGTACTCTGCATATAAGTTAAATAAGCAGGGTAACAATATACAGTCTTGATGTACTTCTTTCCCAATTTGGAACCAGTCTGTTGTTCCATGTCCAGTTCTAACTGTAGCTTTCTTGACCTGCATACAGATTTCTCAGGAGGCAGGTCAGGTGGTCTGGTATTCCCATCTCTTTAAGAATTACTTCTGCCCATACCTCCATGCATGAACTAGGGCATGAGACTAGGGTAAGAACTACAATACGATCACACCTAGTCTGGTACAGGTCCTTTTGTCTACACTGCACTAGCTTTACATCTAATCGTGTGGTTTTAAAACTTTGTAGATGTTTGATTGTAAATCAGTGTTTTATGTCTTTATACGATAATATAATCAGAAACCATACAACACTCAGCTTCAGACATTCTCTCAGAATATAAGCCTTTTTTTCCCCTTGACCAGTGGAATTTTTCCTTCAATAAAGAATAAAGTAGAAAATCCTATGTTGTAATTCAAGGACATCACATTTCAAAAAAATAGAGTATGTAAGTTGGAGACATTAGTTTACCTGTGCTGTGGTTAGTCATGTCTTTTCAACTCCCTTGAGTGTAGTAGCCTGCCAGGCTCCTCTGTTGGTGGGAATTCTCTAGGCAAGAATATTGGAGTGGGTTGCCATGCAAGGTGGATCTTCCCAACCTAGGGGATCAAATCCAGGTCTCCTGCATTGCTGGCATATTCTCTATTGTCTGAGCCACCAGGGAAGCCCAGTTTATCTGTGATTAAGTTTTAATTAATGCCCTTAACTTAGATCCCAACAGCTGTAAAATAATCCTCTTAGCTTAGACAAAATAAGGACCCACCAAAAAGACAAAGACTCAAATTAAATCAAAGAAGCTTTCCTTTAAAAAATGATATATGCACACAAATACACATACACGAAACATACAACTTATGTCTTGAATTGTGACCCAAGTGGATTTTATAGTGAATACTGATAATGGATGCAAATTGAACAGCTTAATTCAATCAAATAAGTAATCTTAAGTAGAATGAAGATAACTGCCTTGTCCTATGTGGCAGAAATCTTTGTATATAACTAAATTCCTGCAAGTCAGTTGTTCAATATAGAACCAAATGCAAAGGATGACACATTGAAATAATGAACAGAAGAGCAAAATATAAAGACAAAAACACTTTTTGAATAATAGAGCTCCCTTTCTCCCAAAACGTTATATGTAAGGGAAAATCTGTATTGTCAGTTTTAATGGCTAAATTGCCCAATAGCTATTTTACTACTGTTTCATTTAAAATTTTTGTTTTGTACTTTTACAACTAGCACAATTATTCCTATGAAAATGGTCCAACACACTATAATAGGTCACTCATAATATGTACTTCATTACCTGTTTTTTAAAAGCCAGTTTTCTCTCCATCCAAATACTACCTTTTTCTGTAGAGAAAGTCATTTTATTCTCTAATCTACTCAAATCTGGTGAACCTGGCTGTCTTAAAAAAAAAAAAAAAAAAAAAAGAAAAAGCATATCTTAAAGGCACTATTGCTACAATTAATGCTTAGGATAAGTGTGACAATCCATACCTTAGGAACTAACAAGGCAGGATAAAAACGTTTTTTTATCCTACAACATTCCCTCAGCTGTGTGTATGTATGTGTGCCTGCGCGCTCAAGTGTTGACTATTTGCTGCGACACCATGGACTGTAGCCTGCCGGGCTGCTCTGTCCGTGGAATTTTCAAGCAAGAATTCTGGAGCAGGTCTCCATTTCCTACTCCAGAGGATCTCCCCCCACCAGGGATCAAACCCAGGGTCATCTCTTGAGTTTGCTAGGAGGTGGCTTGTTCTTGGACTAAGTAACTCAGAAAAGGATGGAGTTTGTCCTTAGCTAATAAAACATGAGTCAAGGCGACTCCTCTCTCCTCCCCCACGCATTTTCTAGGTCCCTTCTGCCGAAACCTCACAACTTGTGTTCTGAATCCAGTAATACCAGATAGTTGACTCCTCTCTTCCAGTCTCTGGCAAGAAATCTCCAACAACCAGTGCTTGAGACTCACGGGCTGCTTGTTGCCCATCTGCTCTGGGCGGGTCCTTTCTATTATCCCGGGAAATCCGCGTGCTAGCGCATTTGGATGAAACTGGAGGACTTTGTTTTCTTATACCCACAAGGATTCGGCTCCAAAAAGCTACATTGACTCATTGTTTTGTATCCATGCTCCAGGCTCCCAGTACTCACTAAAACGTAAACTTTGAAAGGGAGAGAAAGTTGTGTTGAGGAAGGGAACGGTGTAAACGGACTGAAAATTTGAGGATTTTTCTTCGTGTCCAGAGACAGAGAGAAAAAAGTAGGAGTACCAGAGTATCATTATTTTAATTCAACCTTTAGGAATTCCACTGGCATTATTAACCAACTAGCCGGGGGCTAAAGGATCCCTGTCTATTGACTCAAATCAGAAGACCGGTCGTAATCAGTCTACGACAACCTCTTCGGTCCCGATAGGTGTTGGTGCCCGGGATGGGGCTCTCGACCGACAGTACCCCTCTGCCCCCTGGCTTCTCGGAGCGCTGGAGCATGCCCAGTGACAGCGCAGGAGCCACCGAGGGCTTTGCAAGCGCGCACTCCGCTTCTCCGGGTTTTAGCAGGAGCCCGCGGGGGGCGGGAGGGGGTGAGGGGACCCGCGGAGCTGGGCAGCCTCCGCCGCGCGTGTGGGGAGCTCGCGCCAGGCGCAGTGCTCTCGCCCGCTTTGCAGTTGCTCCAGAGATGCTGGCGCGCGGCTCCCGGCTGCTCCACCTGGCGCGCTGAGCTCTGCGCGGGGAGCCCCCGGGGGCTGGCGGGGGGCGCAGACTGCGGTAGAAGGCGAGCCGGGCTCCTCCGGGACTGCGAGACAACGCTCCAGCACTGTCAGGTGCCGCTCTCCAGCCGCTCGCCGCTCCGCTAACTTGTCACTTGGTGGTGTCCGCTCTCCAGGGCTGTCTACGCTTTGGGGTGGTGGGGTGGTGGTGGGGGGCGGGGGGAGTGGGGAGTTAGAGGGTCTGCGGTGGCCGAAGGAGGGATCCTGCGAGGGGGAGCTTGCCTGGTGCCGCTCCTCTTCCCCTCCCCATCGCTCCCCTCCCCCCACCCCGTCGCTGCCGCTTTGCCTTCCGCCAATTCGGAGAGCATCGGGAGCCTGTGACATGCAATCCCTGCCAAGTGACGGTCCCCGAGTCTGAAGTGCCCGCGAGGAAGTGAGCGCCAACACGGGCCGCGGGCGATGACAGCCATGAAGCAGGAGCAACAGCCCACCCCAGGGGCCAGGGCGAGCCAGGCGCAGCCGGCGGACCAGGTGAGAGTTGGCAGCTGCGGCCAGGCCCTCCCAGGAAGGGAGACTCCAACCCGCGCTTCCCCCGCCCCTCCTCCAGGGCTCAGCTCCCACGCCTCCTTCTCCCCACCCACCCCCGCCCCAGTTCCAGGCTCTCCTCAGCTCATCCATGGACTCTGCACGAAGTTAGAGCCTCCGAGTGCGCTCCGGGGCCGGGCGAGAGGATGCGCAAGGTGGAGAGCCGCGGGGAAGGGGGCAGAGAGGTAAAGGAGGGGTGGCCTGGGCAACCCCTCGGGCCGGCCCCCGACGGAGGGGAGGTGGCCGGGGCCAAGAAATGGGGACCTCTTGGCTCCTATTGAAGCACGTTGGAGGAATTGCTGCTCTCTTGGAGGCTTCCACTTGCTGGGTTCGAACCCTGTTTTCACGTAGCTGAGACCAAAGCTTACCCGAGTAGGCAGATGACCTTTAGGCCATCAGAGTACTTCCTTTCCTTTCTGTTTTCCTTTGAGGAGACCGGGACGGGGGTGGGGGTGAGGGACGCAAAATGGGGGAAGAGGGTGTACCACGCATCTGTTGTCTGCTTGGAACCGAGCTTGGAGCAAAAAGGCATGATTAGGTGGAACTGGGAAGATAGTGGCTTTAGTGATTTGTTGAGTCCAGATGTGTTGTTTCTGCAGAAATGAGGGGGTGCGCTGTGCTGGCTGAGGGTAATTTTAGTCCGTTTTCTGTCTTTCCTCTCTGGTCACCCCGTTTTGTTTCGGTCTTTAGGAATCTGTAGCATAACCATACGGTGAATCTCCATCTCGTCTCTGTCCCTGGGTTGGGGTGACTCGTGAGTTCGGTGTCGTCTTTTCCCAAAGTTGGAGGGTCGGGAGCGCCGAGGTGCCCTGGCCGAGAGGAGGGAGGCTGTCACGTTTACTCATTTAGAGAGTCTGAACCAAGAGGGTTGTACTTAGGTCTGCGGATAACCACGGAGCTGGAGGATGGAGGCGCCGGGGTCCAGAGGTGGTCTCTCTGCCCCGAGCGCACTATTGAAGGCCTCTCAAAGCATTTCTGGCGGAGACACTTCGAGCTCATTGCTAGAAGTGGATGAAGGGGGTGCAAATAGCGAGGCTACAGTAGGGCTCAGCTCTTCGCATATTTTAAGCATTGAGGAGTTAGTGAAGGGGAGCTGTCCGCTCAGAGTGGTGGGAGGCAGAGGGGGCGACTCTAGGGCTGCCGTTATTAATGTTCTAGTCCTGGCTGTCGCTCCTGGCTAGTGGCCTCTCTTTCGCCCTTCCCCCACCCTTCTCATTTTGCTCACATATGTTTCACATAGGTGGTGAGGATTACTCAGACTTAAAGCCCCCTCCCTTTACTGAGATGGATGTTGCAGTTTTTATAAAGCACTTGTTTTCTTAAACCATTCTTTTTGCTCCTTACCCTGAGAAAAGTATGAAAATATTAAAACATGTATATAACCTGTCCTTTCTCCTTGTATCTCTTTTCCCTGCTCCCTCCAGCACACATCACAAGGTAGCAACGGGTTATCTGATTATAAAAATAATTTCAGGAGAGGAGCATGGATTTAACATCCTCTTTCAGGCTGACAGCTCTTAAATTTCATTAATAAGCCACTGAGCCTCTCTACTGCACTTGGAATGATACTACCAATAAGAATGATTAGTCAGGTGAGAGTTTCCACATGAAATCTTTACTCACTAACCTGTGACACCAGCTGGTTACTTGAGGCTCTGCAAACAGTTCAGTGATGGTGGAGGTGGGGAGGAAGAAGCAGAGGATACAGAAGCTGAAAATGTTTATGTAAATAGTGGACAAGCTGTATATCCACAGCAAAGCCTTTTTTCAGAACTAATCTGGTACTTAAAATTCACATGAAGACAGAGCCTCAAGCTTGAATCTGTTGTTAGTGTGCATTTTTGCTTATGCCACTTCAAATAGTCAGGGAGTGGCCATTTGTAGAACTCTTGTTTTAATTGAGTTTTTTTAAGTGCCTTTCTGAGCACTGACATGATTTTACAATGTCAATGGTATGCATATTACACTTGAGCTAAAATGAAAGAGATTGATTTCTCAAGGGAAAGGAAAGGAAGACTGAAATATACATGGCAGCATCCCACTGGGAGTTTTCTAGGCAATCCCAGAATATACCTATGTGTAGTCTATTCTTTGTCTAAAGCTTGACATACAAAATGATGAGCAGATGATGTGGACAATTGCTGTGATGGCTTAAACTATTTCTTTTAAGAGTCTAGGTTTTTTATTAATAGTATTAGTCATTGTGATTTAATTCTGCAGTTGTTAGGTAACTCTCATGTGGCCCCAGATATAATACCTCCATATAGACAAGATCGATTGTTCAAGTTTCTGTGATATTTCTGGGAAAAAAAAAAGATTCACAAAATTAAAAATGTAGCTTTATGAAATCCTACTTAATGGTTTAATAGGAGGCGTGTTCCAGTAAGTCACTTGCTAGGTGTTGATTTTGAGTGATTTAAGCTTTTGAATATTGCCAGAAAGGTCTTTTGCTTTTTGTGGCAGTGATTATTATGAAACCTCAAAGATGCCTTGTCCAGAGGCCATCAAATACCCATTTCCAAGAACAGCATCATGGAAGACCAGAGTCTTTCTTCTCCGTGAGATGATTATGAACCACATAATTTAATTGTTGTTGTGGCCTTTTAGAGAGTTCGACATCCCTATTTCACCTTATCTACTACTGTCTTCTAGCGTAGGGTGCCATGACCAGAGGTAGCCCCTCCTCTGGGAGCAGATGCAACAAGAGTAACAGGGACTGCATATTTTTATTACTGTTCTGAATCATTGGAGATATTTTCATCATCTCAGTAGTCTTGCCTTTAAAGCTTCATTGATTAAATAAATGTTTACAACAGTTACTTCTGTTGTTTTTATAACACTCCACATTTACAAAATGTCTAAAAATAAATGCTTAGCTGTGGGTAGAAGCAGTCATTCCCACTTAACGTAATCAATATCCATTTTACATCAGGGAATACATAATCTTGAGTGGCTAGTTGTAACTTATTATTAGATTTGGAAATCACTTCCTGTGTGCTTGCCATGTGCTGAGTACTGTCCTCTGGGTTGATAAGGTAACACTCACTGAATGCATTTTCCTACTTGATCCTCAAAGCTGACAATTTTTAAGTTAGGTCTTGTTATTATTCCTAGTTTAGGGATGAGAACAGAGAATTCTCTCAAGTAACTAAACAACTTGGTCAACCTTGTCTTCATAAGTGGTACAGATGAGACATAGTCCTAGTCTATGGCAGTTAAAAAAATAAGCTCTTTTAACTCTAAAGCTCCATCTTCTAACCTTTACACAGTTACAGTTCAACACCCTTCTACTGGCATAATGCAGAAGAATTGCAAATATTACATATGCATGTGTATAAATTTACCTTGAATATAAAATAGGTAAAGATTTTGTTTAACTCTTCAACTGTAAATGTAAATAATAAATCTTGAAATTAAAAAATTAGGTTAGTATCTCTTAAAATAATATAAAACCAGATATATCCTGATAAGTACATAGGAACTTAAAAAAAATATTTCTATCATTTGCCCTTGGTAGTGGTAAGACTTTCGAGGCTTCTTAAACATACCTTTTTATAGTTAGACCTGGTTTAGAATTTGCTCAAGTTGCCACCAGGTGGCACCCTTCTGCTGAGTCCAATGGGTAAAAATATTTCCTAAAATGTTTGATGGGTCTCTCAGCTCCAAAAAACCAAACCCAACAACAAAAAAGCAAACAAACAAACAAAAAAATTAAACAAGAAAAAAAACTATAACCTTATTTCCTGAAGTATGACTAAAAAGTGTATTTTTATAAACAACTGTTTGGCTGCAGAGGCAGCATTAGTTATGCATAAAAAATCAACAACAACAGTAAAACTCATTCTAGTAGAAATCCACTCTCTTACTCTCTTACATAACAGCCTATTAATGAAATAGTTCATGAACAAAATTGGGGTTAAATAGATAATACGTAAAATGCCTTTTGTAAAATATTAGGGTACTTTTGACTTTTAGGTGATATTAACCTAAAGTTTTCACAAAGAAATTAGGATCCAGTATTTTTACTTCCACTTTGGTCAACAAACCTGATTAAAAATTTCAAATGAATACTTAATGAATTCATAAAAAAGTTATTCTTCCCTAATACATAAATATGTCATAATTTAGTTTATATTGTTTTTAACACAGAACGTCAAAGAAAGCTTTTAGAAATCATGTTAAGAAACTTTAACAGAAAATGTATTACTTCTCAACATTCAATATAAAATACATAGTATCTTATTGGTGGAAGAATTCTGTATCATTTGGTTATAAAAGACATTTGATACAGGTGCTATGTAGAAGTTTTTATAACTTGTTGTTCAGTCACCAAGTTATATCTGACTCTTTGTGACCCCATGGACTGCAGCATGCCAGGCCTCTCTATCTCTCACCATCTCCCGGAGTTTGCCCAAGTTCATGTCCATTGAATCAATGATGCCATCCATAACTTAGGAGATATATACATCCTAAAGTGAAAGAAAAAGTGAAGTTGCTCAGTCGTGTCCGACTCTTTGCGACCCCATGGACACCAGGCTCTTCCGTCCATGGGATTTTCTAGGCAAGAGTACTGGAGTGGGTTGCCATTTCCTTCTCCAGGGAATCTTCCTGACCCAGGGATCGAACCCAGGTCTCCCACATTGTAGACAGAAGCTTTACCATCTGATCCACCAGGGAAGTCCTATCATCCCTTAATTTCTTATTACATATATTATATATATATGTCTTACTGCAAATATGTACAACATTTTATCTGCTGAGTTTAGAACACACCACAAAACGTTCCTTGCTTATAAGCTTCTGATCTCTCTGTTTATTTGAAAGACTGAGCATATTGCACATTTAAGAAAGATTAAAGTATATAAAAACAAGTTAAATAAAATTGTATTATTAAATATTAATGCTGCATTATCTTATGAAGAGCATTATATTGGAAACAAAACACTAGAACCAATTTCTCCAAGTCTAAGTAAAATTAAAATTATTTTCAAACTTTGGTTTCTTGGACCATTTATGATTATATTATGTTTTAGACTTTTAGTACTTATAGACACATTTTAAATTTATTTATAGGGTATCATGTAGCATGCATGGCATGCTGAGTTCCTTCAGCTGTGTCCAACTCTTTGTGACCCTGTGGACTGACTATAGCCCTCCAGGCTCCTATGTCCATGGGATTCTCCAGGCAAGAATACTGGAGTGGGTTGCCATGTGCTCCTCCAGGGGACCTTCCCAACCCAGGGATTGAACCTAAATCTTGTATCTCCTGCATTGTGGGCTGGTTCTTTACCATTAGCACTGCCACAAAGCTAGGATGCTGCAACTAGGACTGTGAGTTTTTGTGCCATCAACCGGAGTATTTATTTACCACTATCTATATATTATGCACTGGAAAGCTCAGATTCAAATTCATATCTCAGCTCTGATAGTCATTGCTGTGTTTTGGGTAGCAAGATAAGTCATTTTCTGTATTTCATCTGTGAATGGAGGTGGCTATAGATCCTATACCTGATTGTTGTAAGGACTGAATGAAATAATAAGTAAAAGCTTTTGAAAAATGCTTATCTCATACAAAGTGCTTTCATTACATGTATAGTTTGGGAACAGGAACCCAGGGAGGAAGAAACTTAGAGGATCATTGAGTCATGTACAGCTGCTATATCATTTTAGTATTTTCCAGAATATTGCATTAATTAGTACACATATGTATGTGATTACATATGAGTTTTCACATGCATAAAAATATTTTAATGATATAGTAAATATTACTGAGTTAGGCATTGAGTTGGCAGAAATGCAGACTTTACAATATTTCATAACATCCTTATTTCCACTCAATGAAAACTCACTTCTCTACCAAAATTGAAAAAGACACATGTACCCAAATTTTCATTGCAGCTCTGTTAACAATACCCAGGACACGGAAGCAACCTATATGTCTATTGACAGATGAATGGATAAAGAAGCTATGGTACATATATACAATGGAATATTACTCAGCCATAAAAAGGAACACATTTGAGTCAGTCCTAATGAAGTGGATGAACCTAGAGCCTATTATACAGAATGAAGTAAGTCAGAAAGAGAAATCAATTATTGTATATTAGTGCATATATATAGAATCTAGAAAGAGGGTACTGATGAACATATTTGCAAGGCAGCAGTGGAGACACAGACATTGAGAACAGACTTATGAACATGGCTTGGGTGGGGTGGGCTGTATAGAGTTACATACATTACCATATGTATAATAGATAGCCAGTGGGAATGTGCTGTATGAATCAGGAAACTCAAACCAGGACTCAGTAATAACCTAGAGGAGTGGGATGGGGAGGGAGGTAGAAGGTATGTTCAATTGGGAGGGGACATGGGTAAACCTATGGCTGATTCATGTTGATGTTTGGTAGAAACCAATGCAATACTATAAGGCAGTTATCCTTCAAATAAAATTAAACAAACAAAAATTTTAAAAAGCCTCACTTCTTTACTGTCCTACTCTTTAAGAGGCCATGCTAAAAGTAAACATTGGTTAAGTCTCACTGCTGCTGCTGCTGCTGCTGCTGCTGCTAAGTCACTTCAGTCGTGTCCGACTCTGCGCGACCCCATAGATGGCAGCCCACCAGGCTCCTCCATCCCTGGGATTCTCCAGGCAAGAACACTGGAGTGGATTGCCATTTCCTTCTCCAAGGAATTAGCTGCTGAACATGCATATTGTTTTCAATGTACTTATATTGGTAATAAGCATGGAGAAAGAGAAAAGAGGGGTGTGGCTTACAGAAATATCTCAGGAGATGAGATTTTAGTTTTGGAACAGGAAAATGTGCATCGCAAGTGGAGTCCCCTGAGGAGCCCAGGGTGGGTGTGCCTACTATCATTGGGAGTGAGACTAAGTAACCCAGTATTGGGCTCAGATAATTTGAAATATTTTTACACATACTTTTTTTTTTTTAACAGCTATTCCATTGCAATATTTAAATATACACAACATTTTTGATGTCTGACTATTAAAGTTACCTCCATGTATTTTCATACTTGCTGAGTGACTCTGTGGGTTCTAATCAAGTTAATATCTTACTGAAACATTTTAATGGGGATATGTACTAAAATATGTGTCAACCAGGAAAGGGTGGAGCTCTCCCTACTTGAAGACCTCTAAAAGCTCCAAAAGAGCAAAAATAAATAGTGGAGGAAACATAAACTTCTTCATAAACACATCTTCATATAAAGTTAGAAATACTTCAGTGAAAAGTGTATGCTGCCTCTCCTTCAGAAGTCATATAGTTCAGTACTGATTATTTCCAGCTCAGTCTTGTGTAAAAATTTGTACTTGACCTGGTCTACAAGCTTTTTGGCAATAGCCAACCTCTGTTTACTTTTCTCCATCCAGACAACACATGTTTTCCAAGGCTTTTAAAATGTGTATATACCATTCCCCTACCTGGTAGATATTCTTTTTTTTTTTTTTTTAATATTCTTATCATTTATTATGTATTCACTAAAAGAAGGCTTGTCATTTCCAGGGTAAGAGAGGAAGCTGGGGAGTAGGCTCAGTAGGGAGAATGGGACATTTAAGAGAGACTTCATCTATTATTCATTCATTTTCCTTAAACTGCCCTAAATTCCTAAGGTTTCAGACATACTTGTATGTTATGGTAAATATAACACCCAGCCGCCAGACCAAATGCAGAAAACTGGCTTCTATCTGAAGCTGATAGAAAAAACATTTTATTTCAAACTGTAATTGATGTTAACAGCACTCTTGGTAATGTCTTCTACATAATAGAAAATTATTTTCATTTTCTTTTCAAGTTTGTTCATCCCATGGTTTATTTCAGAATTGTTAAAGCATTAATAATTTTTAAACCAATTTGCAGATAATGTGCTTTTTCCCACTAACCAGAACAGCATCTTCTGCAATATATTTTGGAATTGCCAAATGATTCTCAGATTAATTATATTTTGGAGAAGAAGGTGACATTATGTAGGGTTGAAAACAGAGTCCAACAATTTCAGACTGAATCTTTCTTTTGCCATTTGCTGTGCAATGTAGAGCAAATGATTTAACCCCTCTGAAACCTGTTCTTCTCTTTAAAGGAAGGGGATGGGGAGAAAGCGGCAAGGATTAGTGACAATCCATGTGAAGAGGCTTGTTTAACTTCTGTCCCAGGGTAAAACTTAGGGCATATTGGGTTGGCCAGAAAGTTTGTTCAGGTTTTCTGGTAACAGCTTATGGAAAAGCCTAAATGAACTTTGCTGGTCAACTCCATATTTTTATTCTTATTGTCACTATGTGTCTAAATTATCTGAGAAGATTATTGTGTTTTTTTGCAAGGGTAATTTTGTATTTACATTAATGAAAATACTAAACTTGATGAAAGTGAAAGAGGAGAGTGAAAAAGTTGGCTTAAAGCTCATCATTCAGAAAACGAAGATCATGGCATCTGGTCCCATCACTTCATGGGAAATAGATGGGGAAACAGTGGAAACAGTGTCAGACTTTATTTTTTTGGGCTCCAAAGTCACTGCAGATGATGACCGTAGCCATGAAATTAAAAGACGCTTACTCCTTGGAAGGAAAGTTATGTCCAACCTAGATAGCATATTGAAAAGCAGAGACATCACTTTGCCAACAAAGGTCCGTATAGTCAAGGCTATGTTTTTTCCTGTGGTCATGTATGGATATGAGAGTTGGACTGTGAAGAAGGCTGAGTGCCGAAGAATTGATGCTTTTGAACTGTGGTGTTGGAGAAGACTCTTGAGAGTCCCTTGGACTGCAAGGAGATCCAACCAGTCCATTCTGAAGGAGATCAGCCCTGGGATTTCTTTGGAAGCAATGATGCTAAAGCTGAAACTCCAGTACTTTGGCCACCTCATGCGAAGAGTTGACTCATTGGAAAAGACTCTGATGCTGGGAGGGATTGAGGGCAGGAGGAAAAGGGGACGACAGAGGATGAGATGGCTGGATAGCATCACTGACTCGATGGATGTGAGTCTGAGTGAACTCCGGGAGTTGGTGATGGACAGGGAGGCCTAGCGTGATGAGATGGCTGGATAGCATCACTGACTCGATGGATGTGAGTCTGAGTGAACTCCGGGAGTTGGTGATGGACAGGGAGGCCTAGCGTGCTGCAATTCATGGGGTCGCAAAGAGTCGGACACGACTGAGCAACTGAACTGAACTGAACTGAAGCATATGTGTGTGTGTGTGTGTGTGTGTGTGTGTGTGTACATTACCATGGGCTTCCCAGGTGGCTCATGGGTAAAGAATCCACCTGCAATGCAGGAGGTGTGGATTTGATTCCTAGGTAGGGAAGATCACCTGGAAGAGGGAATGGCAACCTATTCCATTGCCTGGAGAATCCCATGGACAGAAGAGCTTGGTGGGCTCTGTTCCATAGGGTCGTACACACACTCACACAAATGATCTTAATATGCTAAGTAATTACAGTTGATTTATTATAAGGCATTCAGTAAAAATTTATAACAACCTGACTGATTTGTACTATTTTCAGCTGCTAAACTGTTTAGGATCTTCTTCGAAGTGATCATGGTTTAATATTCTCTTTCCAGAAGTTTGGTTTCCAGAAATGACTGAATTTCCTTAGAAATTCTTTGCATGTGGGAACTGATGATATGTTGAGTTGAAATTTAAGAAAAGTGCATAATCAAAACTGACTTCAGATCTGGGAGAGCCAAATCAAGTCATCTATATATTCTCCAGCCAAGTTGTATGTTATCTGACTTGAATATTATTGTAATTTATCATACTTATCGATTTTTCTCAGGTCAGTGCAAAAACCTATGTGTCAGGTTACAAGACAGCAAATGAAGAAAAGTGAGGAAACAAGCCATTTTTATTATCTTTATCCCCAACCCCCTTTTAAGATCTAAATACAGATTCGATTTTTTTCTTCTGTATGAAAGTCTCTGCTCTGAAAACCTAAATATGACAAATCTGAGGTATATTTTTGAGAACCTGAATAGAAAGCTCTCCTGCAATTTATTTTCAAATAATGGGCCAGAGAGACCACTCAAAGTTGCATTAATAAGGCTTATACAAGGTAGAAACAGGCCTTTTCTGTTATTGATATGTGATTTTAGTTTTTGCAAGAGTAATGGAGTAAGTGAAAATTCTGGTACTCATGATTCCATTAATCACATCTCACCTCCAGGAAAAGTTTTAATATGTGTTAATGAATGCAAGACATGGATTTTTTTTTTTTTTTCATTTCACATATTTTGAAACAAATGCTAGAACTTTCTTTTTTTTTTAACAAAACAACCCTTTAAATCAGTGTTTTATGAACTTGCATAATGATTCTTCTCACTTAGACACATAATACAGGATTAGGAATCAAGATACCTTTGGAATAGAGGTCAAAACTATCTTTTCACAAAGAAAAATCTGAAATTCATGAAGAATGTCTCAAATGTAGAAATAGGTCATTTGTTTGGCTATGTTGCCATGTAATTTACATTTCCTGGGATTTATGAATTTATGAATAGATTTTCTATCTACTCCATTAGCTTTTAGAGATTTTAAGGGAAAAGACTATGCATTTCACTGTTTTGTTTCCTCTTAGAATACTATAAAGAGTGTTTTTAAGATATAAAGAAAGCATATTTTGAAGGTATCTTCATAAAGTTGTTCCTTTTCCCTGATCCTATGAATTAAGTGGTTTTCATTTCTTGACAAGTCATGTTGGCAGTGATAGATAGGTGTGAATTGAACCTGGAGCTGAAATGAAGAGACTCACCCTCATATTATTATTGCAAATGGGATTTACCCAACATTAGTGCCAGAGTGGCATTATGGGTGGTTTCTTTTGCATCTGTCACTCCTTACAAATGTCTGTTTGCACACAGAATCAGAGCTTGTTATGTTACAGGATGGTCCCTTTGATTTCCTGTGTTTCCCTTTGCATCTGTGCCATCTCTAAATCCAAATCCAGTTTTTTCTGCCTTTCTGTATTTCTGAGATCCAGTTTCTTTCCAAGACTAATTCCTTGAGTCTAGACAACTGCAATGTCCATAGTGACCTTGCTTTTCCAGATTCTTCCATCAAATAGCCATAAAGTCATCGATGATAACATTTTGAGAAACTCTCCTTGTCTTTGTTTTCAAATCAGGAGACAGTCAATGTAGAGGTGAGTGTCCTGTTTCAGATCACACCATTGGTTAGAATCGGAAGCAATACTTGATTTGGGGTCTTTCACTTATGTGCATTTTTCATGTGTCATGCCACCAGAGTCAGCTATTGATATAGAGTCTCTGGTGATTTTTTGGTGGCACAGACACCTTCCTTAGCATTTGACATCAGAGTAAAATTTTTTTTTTAATTAGTGTTCTTAAAGGCTTTGAATCTGTAGGTAAAACTCTTTGGTATTTCTTGGTTTCTCCATTGTGATGTGCTGGTTCTAGGCCAGTGGTCTTTAGACTCTTGGCACCTGGCCACAAAACCATGGAACCATATAAGCATCTTCTCCAACTAGCTGTGGCAAGAGAGCACCTCAATGCCATAAAGCCATCATGAAAATAATCTGCGAGGTGCACTGTTCCAAGGAAATGATAGCAACTCTCACCATACGTGAAGACATGGGCATTCTTAGACCTCTCCTCTTCTCCTCAGCATAAAAGGGGACCCATTGATCTTTACACTCAGCACTTGAAATTGCAATTCAATGATGAATAGACAAGTGATTGGATGAGTCCCTTCTTGTGAATGGAGGGATGCACCCAGGTGCTCTAGAAAGCATCAAGGTGAATTTTAGAGCTTTCTCTGGAAGTTAGTAGAAATAACAGGCTTCTGATTTGCTGGAGTTCTTTGAAAACAGAACCATTTCTAGAGGATGTAGTAATTTTGTCAGTGTCCCACGTTTCAGTACTAGATCAGAGGAACTTTTATATGCTAAATATATAGGAAGTAGTTTTGACATGTGAACTACTTTGAACCAGTTTGACAAGTAGTTTTGTGTGAACATTTACACAAAATTCTTGTTAGTGGAAAGAACAATGGCTTTCTATTCATTTGATGATGTCATGCATGCTTATCTTTGTGACCCCATGACTATAGCCCACCAGGCTCCTCTGTCCATGGGATTCTCCAGGCAGGAAAACTACAGCAGGTTGCCATTTCCTCCTCCAGGGGATCTTCCCAACCCAGGGATAGAAGCCACACCTCTCCTGCATTAGCAGGTGGGTTCTTTACCACAGAGCCATCTGGGAAGTTACAACCTCAGTTTAAACTCTACTAACTAGTTTGAGCAAGTTACCTAGTCTCTTTCTGAATTTAATATTTCATCTGAAATGGTATGATGCTTACCTTGCTGAATTGTTCTGAAGATTAGCAATGAGATAGGTTTATTAATCAGGGGATGATGAAAATGACTGTGCTTGTATTGTTGTTAATGTATATTGGGTACTGGAGAAGACTCTTGAGAGTTCCTTGGACAGCAAGGAGATCAAACCAGTCCATCCTAAAGGAAGTCAGCTCTGAATATTCATTGGAAGGATGGGTGCTGAAGCTCCAATACTTTGGCCACCTGATGTGAAAAGCCAACTCTTTGGAAAAGATCCTGATGCTGGAAAAGATTGAGGGCAGGAGGAGAAGGGGGTGACAGAGGATGAGATGGTTGGATGGCATCATCGACTCAATGGACATGACTGAGAGTAAACTCCGGGAGACAGAGGAGGACAGGGAAGCCTGGTGTGCTGCAGTTTATGGTGTCACAAAGAGTTGGACATGACTGAGTGTTGAACAACAACAACTACCAGAGAAAGGCAAAGGGATGGGGCGTCAGGCTTCCGATGGACTGGAGGCTCTGGCTTCATCTTTTTTCTCTGTTACTTTGACTAAACTTCAGAGCACATTTAATATTGAGACTTTTTTTTTTTTGACATGGAGACTATATGGGTTCAACTTGGCTCCAAAGCAAAGATGGATTAGGTGTTGGTTAGTAAAATATCCATTTATTTTTAGATTCTTTATAAATGCAGAAAAATCAACAATGTTTGCATTCTGAAGGTGGAGAACTGAGTATGGATTTGCCTTTCCTGATTTTTTCCCCTCCATTCCATGGTTAAAAATCCTACTCATACTTATGATACATTCTACATTTGGAATGCTGTTTCATTCCTATTCAGAGCTGAGAGCTGTAATGGCGAATCTAAAAAAACTAATATAGAATCACAGATGGTGCAAATATTTGAAAATAGGTAAATACAATCTAGGATTAGCTGTTTGGGCTCAGAAATGTCAGCTTCGTATTGCTTATTGGTCACACAAGACAGTTTTAGCTAAGGGGAAATCCAGGACAAAAGCATCATGGTATAAAATTTCTGGTTTGGAGCTATGCAGTATAACAAGCCCATGATTATTACATAAACTCCAGAATGAGTCTCTATGTAGCTAGAAAAGGTGTTTTAGACAGGTCACAAAGTACCAAGAGGTTATATATATGATAAAAATTAAGTAAATATAATAGCATGGAACTGCTATCATTAATATCTGCTAAATTACATTTAAAGCCAATTTTTGAGGAGAAAATATCCATTCTTATAGAAATGCTGCAGTTTCACAGTACATGACCTGAGCATGGGAACTACTAGATTGCCAGCATAAAATCTGTAGATGGTAGTTATTAGTAGTAAGTGCTGTGTGTCCCTATTTCTGACTGAGAGTTTTAAGCAATATAATTTGTTTTTCTTTCACTTTTTTCCCCTATTACAGATAAGATTCTTTTAAAAGTTTCTTAGAATTAACTATGGTGATTGTGTTACCTGATTAACTGACAAGACAACTGAGAATGATATAGGCTAACTTGTTAAAGGTTGTAACCACTGATGAATTTAGAAACCAGAGTAGTTTAGTAATTAGAGGTCCTCTCTTCCAGTTTGGGAGTTGGTAGGTGACTCACTCAATCATGGGATCATAGAAGCCATGTCTGGTTGTCTGTGTTGTTGTCAGATGAAGTAAAAGAGGGTGAGAATTAATGGGAAGGTTCCAGCTGGTTTAGGTTTTTTTCTTTTACTTAAAATTTTTTTTTCTAGGCAGTAAGTTTAATAAGATTAAATCTATTATATATTGATCCTATCTGGAAGCATCAAAGAGCAGGTGGACATGAGTGTAATGGTTGGGTGAAACCTCGATTTTCTGCTATTTTTTATTTCTCAGATGAAGTGACAGAGAATGGAAAGATAGATTGTAGATTGTATACGATCTGTAAAGCAGCACTGATCCCTATCAAGTAAGAAATCCTGGCTTCTCATATAAGTGTATAGGGAACATATGTCAAGGATTTAACTTATTAATAAAGAAACCATCAAGATGGGAAAGCTGGTTTGAAAAACATGTGAGGAAGAGACTTGAAATAAATGATGTACAAAATCTGCAAACTTAGATCCAAAACTGGTTAATATTCAAAAGGGCATTTAAATTATAACCTTGGTGGTTATCTTTTATAGCAGACAGAATTTTTTTGCCACTTACCTATCTTCTACAAGTAACATCTAATAATTACTTTGGATCCATGTTGAGAGTAAATTTTAAGTCTAAGAAAGATACATTCTCCTAGAGTTGTATAATCCTTATGTGGGTTGATTAGAAATGCCGTGGTCTAACACTATAAAGATGGACACATTTCCAAATTCTCTAAAATCTTAACATCCTCAACCTCACAAAAATGATGCAGTCCAGGTCTACAGTTGATGTTTCAACCAACTTCTTAAGCAATTTTATGATAGCTTTTTACAAGCCCTTTGGAGCTTGAATGTCAGACCTGATTCATCAACAGCAAAGTTCTGGAATGCAGCCAGTCATCCAGTGCTGTTTGTCAGGTTGTCCCAACAGATTGGTCCAGGTGTTTTTGAAGGATGGGAGAGAACAGTTTGATAATTTCAAATAGCTCTCTGTGGAGAAGGTGAAGTATTTAATAGAATAATTGCACACAGGGAGGTGAAAAGCCATTCTTGAGGATTTAGCGAAATAAAGTTCAGATCAAGATCCAAGAGACATGTGTCCAATCCCTGGGTTTGGAAGATCCCCTGGAAGAAGAAACTAGCAACCCACTCAAGTATTCTTGCCTGGGAAATCCCATGGACAGAGGGATCTGGTGGGCTACAGTCCATAGGGTCATGAGAGTCGGACACGACTGAGTGACTAAACAACAAACAAACAAGTTGCATAATAGTAGTGGTTCTTAGAAAATGGCTGCTTTCAGAGCTGCCCTTTGGAGGTGAGGGATACCATAAGCACTCCCACAGTCTGATTTAAGATGTATCCTAAGTTTTGCTTCTCTTGGCACTCACTTTCCTGACTGCAAGTCCAGGGGTAGCTCATCTCATCTGTCTGCAGATATCTGACTGAATTCCACCATGATTCCCTTTGGCCTTTTAACTTTAGGACTGAGTAGACGGTGGTCATGATATATGTCTAACTGCATTGATTTGAAATTCCATGGTAACTTGGTATGCTCTTCCTTGAGAACTGATATTTGGGCCAAGAGGAAATGAGGCCTTTATGAAAGTGAAGCAGTAGGGGTGGGAGAAAATAAACATAGATATGGGATTGAGAATCTCAGGAGGGGATGATCCTCTGCACATGGGGCCAGACACTTCCCTTAACTAACCCTCAGTTTTCTTATCTGAGTGAAAAAAAAAAAAATTTAAATTTAGATGAGTATTTTTGTATTATGTACAAAATATGTATGAGTATATTTGTATTATGTATCATCTGCATATCTCAGGTTATTGTTATTTCTCCCATCAGTCTTGATTCCAGCCTGAATCTGTGCTTCATCCAGCCTGGCATTTTTCATGATGTACTCTGCATAGAAGTTAAATAAGCAAGGTGACACTATACATCCTGAACATACTCCTTTCCCAGTCTGGAACCAGTCTGTTGTTCCATGTCTGGTACTAACTGTTGCTTCCTGACCTGCATGCAGGTTTCTCAGGAGGCAGGTAAGGTGGTCTGATATTCCCATCTCTTTAAGAATTTTCCACAGTTTGTTGTGATCCACAAAGACTTTAGCATAGTCAATGAAGCAGAAGTAGATGCTTCTCTGAAACTCTCTTGCTTTTTCTGTGATCCAACATATATTGGCAATTTGAACTCTGGTTCCTCTGCCTTTTCTAAATCCAGCTTGAACATCTGGAAGTTCTCAGTTCACTGAGAAGCCTAGCTTGGAGAGTTTTGAACATTACTTTGCTAGTGTGTGAAATGAGTGCAATTGTGTGGTAGCATTTTTTGGCATTGCCTATTTTTGGGATTGGAATGAAAACTGACCTTTTCCAGTCCTGTGGGCACTGCTGAGTTTTCCAAATTTGCTGGCATATTGAGTGCAGCATTTTCACAGCATCATCTTTTAGAATTTGAAATAGCTCAGTTGAAATTCCATCACCTCCACTAGCTTTGTCTGTAGTGATGTTTCCTAAGGCCCACTTGACTTTCCACTCCAGGATGTTTAGCTCTAGGTGAGTGATCACATCATCGTGGTTATCTGGGTCATTAAGATCTCTTTTGTATAGTTCTTCTGTGTATTCTTGCCACCTCTTCTTAATATCTTCTGCTTCTATTAGGTCCATACCATTTCTGTCCTTTATTGTGCCCTTCTTTGTATGAAATGTTCCCTTGGTGTCTCTAATTTTGGTTTCTATTTCCTTCTCCAAGAGATCTCTAGTCTTTCCCATTCTATTGTTTTCCTCTGTTTCTTTGTATTGTTCACTTAGGAAGTCTTTCTTATCTCTCCTTGTTATTCTTTGGAACTCTGCATTCAAATGGGTATATCTTTCTTTTTCTCCTTTGTCCTTTGCTTCTCCTCTTTTCTCAGCTATTTGTAAGGCTCCCTCCTACAATCATTTTGCCTTTTTGAATTTCTTTTTTTGGGGGATGGTCTTGATCACAGCCTCCTATACAGTGTTATGAACCCCCATCCATAGTGCTTCAGGCACTATGTCTATCACATCTAATCCCTTGAATCTATTTGTCACTTCTCCTTTATAATTGGTAAGGAATTTGTTTTCGGTCATACCTGAATGGCCTAGTGGTTTTCCCTACTTTCTTCAATGTAAGTCTGAATTTGGCAATAAGAAGTTGATGATATAACAAAGTTACAAAGTAAATTTAGAATTATAAAAGGAAAATAGTTTTAGTAATAAAATTATTGGCATTTTTATTATCACTGACAGAGGGTAAAGTTTTGAATACTATTCATAAATGCCATGCAGTGGTCAAGTGCCTATATCTCATTTTATCCTCACCATAACTCTATGTGATAGGTATTACTTTTATTCCAGTTTTGCGTATGAGAAGCTACGGTTTGGAAGGTGAAGAGATTTCCAAGGTAGCACAGCTAGTAATTAGGGAAGCTATCTTTTGGTCACATACAATCATATATATTATAATAAGTATCAGGTGTTTCCTTTATCAAAATGAGGCCATAATTTGCTGTGTGTGGTTGATCAGCACATCATATTTGATTTTTTTACGCAGAAAATAGTAGTACTAGTAATTTTACTGGAAATTAACAGTAATAATCCCCTTTAGAACTCTGCAAGTTTGTACCATCATCCTTATGTTAAAAATGGGGAAATTGTGAGATCGAGTGGTAAAGTAGTTAGACTAGGGCCACATACCATAATTCTATGTCATAGATACTACTTTTATTCTAGTTTTGCAAATGAGAAGCTGCAGTTTGGAGGATTAGAAGATTTCCAAGAACCAGAGTGGCAGAACAGAAATCTGAATCCTCACCATCTGCCTCTGGAGCCCTTGCTCTTGAGTCCTCTACTACACAGTTCCCGAAGTGTTTAGTGCATACCTATTGTGTGTGAGGCAATGTGATAAGAGCATGGCTCCCGTCTTCTGTATGTCCATGACAAATGAAGTTTACTTTGAAATTATTAACCATGAGTAACTTCATGTTTACTCAAATATTTTAAGAAAAATGTTTCTCCCATGTCCAAATGTGTTCTTCAGTTTGTGTGACATATGAAACCAGCTTTAAAATTAGACGTAGCTAATTTTAGTGTCTTTCACATGGTATCTTATGTCTACTTATTTATTAGTGAAAAATGATGAGAACTAAAGGATATAGGGTGTATCTGTAAACTTCATCATGTAGAAGAACTTAAGATTGCCTTGCCAGTGTCTCACAATAACCTTGAGCGACACATGGGCTTCACTATTTTAATGAATGAAAAGGTGAATGCTTTCACCCTAGTTATTCAGCAACCTAAGTGTCAGATCTAAGCCTGATTTTGCAACACTCTCATGTAATTTTGTTTAGTTCAATGACCAATATTAACTGAATCTTTTTATATTTCCTGACTTTAAATACAACAATCTTCATTAATTTCTGAATAACATAATCAGGTGGTTCAAACATCAAAATTGGTATACATAGAGTGAGAAATCTCCCTCCTGCAGTTATTCCCCAGCTACTGAGTTTCTAATTCTATTATTTTCTAAATAGATAATCACTATTAATGTTTACATTTTTTTCTGTTCTTTGTTCTGGAGACATTTGTTGTATGTAAAACCTACTCAGTTTCTTTAGCTACCTCCCTTTCTATATAAATGTTAGCATATGTCGATTTAAAATGTGTGATATTTTAATTGTTTTGATAAATATCTGGATATTATTAAAATAGGCTAACAGTTGACTTCTTTGACACATTTACTCTTTTATTCATTATGAATTAGAGCTCTTTGTGTCCACTAAACCCATAGCCAGTTTTGGTGCCTGTGTGTGCCTGTGCACTTGTATGCATGTGGAAGAACTGTGCTCTTGGGACATTGCCTGAATATAGTACATTCCCACTAAACACCTGAGAAATTGTCTAGTGGAGCACACAGTAGCATAAACTCTAAAGGCAAATAGCCAGTATGCTTTTCTAATCAGCCACACATAGTAAGTCATTTACTATTGCTTAGATCACTTGTGAGAGTGTTAGTCTCTCAGTCATGTCTGACTCTTTTGTGGCCCCACGGACTGTAGCCTGCCAGCCTCCTCTGTCCCCGGAATTCTCCAGGCAAGAATACTGGAGTGGGTTGCCACGCCCTCCTCCAGGAGATCTTCCCAACCCAGGAATTGAACCTGAGTATCCTGTATTACAGGCAAATTCTTTACTGTCTGAACCACCAGAGAAGTTTAATATTATTTAAATATTTAATAAATCATTTAACCTCAATTTAATAAAAGAAAGCAATTGATGGTTATTAGGATGTGTTTGACTGTATGTGACCAAAAAGATATTTTCTCTACTTACTAGCTGTAATACTTTGGGAATCTTAACCTTTCTGAACCTCAGCTTCTCATTTGTAAAACTGGAATTAAGGTATGCAATTTGTTGACATTTACTTCACTGCTGTGTACATCTATGTATATATATATATTTAGCTTTATAACCTTGGTCTGTATATGTTAATTAGATTATTCTAATGGATTAAAAAGAGAATAGCATCCTTCCCATCTCAAGCATTAGACTTAGGAATAAGTGCCAACTGTTGCATATTCTAAAACTTTGCAGGGAATTTTTGAGCACTTCCCAGTGGATAGATAAAAAGGAAAGGGACATCTACTGTCATTTATTAAAGACAGATTTATACTCAATAAGTTACTTAGGGTAAGGAAATAAGACAAACTTTAGAAATTTTAATATAGCATTTTAAAAGTACCATGAGTTTTCTGTAACAATAAGAAAGATTTTATATCACTAGATGAATGAATGGTGTTGTGAAGCATAAAGTCTGCTTGTAGACAGGACCCAACACTGTGAAAATATCATTTCCTGTAATTTTATTACGTGGTATGGAGACTTTCAGTATGTGATGATGAATATATGTCATGCTTGCATTTTTGTGTATCCTGGGGGGTTTAAACTAATTTGTAAAATGGGAAGCATCTCTTTAAGAGTATACTATACTTGATTTTCATTAAAATGCTAAAATTATTTGCTTAGCCTAAAAATGCTGTATGTTGTTCTCAGCCACTGTTGACTTATTCTCCTAGTGAAGAAGAAAGAATAACCATAGTTTAGGGAGAGATGGAAGACCTTGTCCTTTGCAGAATCTTTTTTTTTTTTTTAATTACTAAAATAAATGATAAATTCTTATGTCCCTACAACCTTATATAGTGAAGTAGGTGAGAACCATTTCAAACCCACAAAATCTATTCAGTCAAAACATTCCCCTCTGTTCCACCAAGTAGTATTGAAAATTATTAACAAAAACACCAGGAAGAAAAATAGCAGTGATGAAATATTTTATTGATCCATTAAGGACGACCAGGTCTCCAAGGCTGTAGTCACTTTCACAAGGGGATGTTTTAGTTAAACTATTCTTAACAACAGGGAAAGAAAAGTTTTAAAAATTTCTTTTAAAATTCCATAAAGGTTACAGAGCTATTTAAAATCAAATAACTCCTTTTCTCAAAAAATTTTAAAGAAAAATCAATTTTTTACAATGCACTTCCTGAATTATGGTAGAGCATACTTGGTGGCAGGTAATCTTTAAACATTAGGTGAAAACATTTCATTTCTAATGGTTCTGGGAAGTCAGGCCACTAAATGGGAAGCAGTTATTAGAATCTGAAACAGGCAGTAATCCTTGATGTCCTGCTTGGGATATTAGGAGAAAGTGGGTACGGTTTAAGAGGTACATTGATGGAAATAGAGGTTTTATAATTCATTTTTCTTGATCTCTAAATAACCTAATCAGAAAACATATATGAAGCAATACCAGAAGAATTCCTGATTTCATACGAAGGGAATGAATATGACTTAAAATAAATCTTAATGTGTTAACTACTACATTTTTATACACAAAGACTGGGTAGCAGTATCATTTGATTTTATCATGAGGAATCAACCCTGTTGTGCATTTTAATTCAGCATCTCTTAAGTTAGTCTTTTGCTTTTCCAAATTAACCTGGAAATCTTAGGTCAGAATATTAGAGTGGGTAGCCTTTCCCTTTTTAAAAAATTTGGAGGCTAATTACAATATTGTAGTGGTTTTTGCCATATATTGACATGAAGCAGCCATGGGTGTACATGTGTTCCCCATCCTGAACCCCGCCTTCACCTCCCTTCCCATCCCATCCCTCAGGGTTATCCCAGTGCACCATCCCTGAGCACCCTGTCTTATGCATTGAACCTGGACTGGTGATTTGTTTCACATATGATAATATATATGTTTCAGTGCTATTCTCTCAAATCATCCCACCCTCGCCTTCTCCCACAGAGTCCAAAAGACTGTTCTTTACATCTGTGTCTCTTTTGCTGTCTCACATATAGGGTCATCATTACCATCTTTCTAAATTCCATATATATGCGTTAGTATACTGTAGATTGGTGTTTTTCTTTCTGACTTACTTCACTCTGTGTAACAGGCTCCAGTTTCATCCACCTCATTAGAAGTGACTTAAATGTGTTCTTTTTTAATGGCTGAGTAATATTCCATTATGTATATGTACCACACTTTCTTATCCATTCATCTTCCAAGGGACATCTAGGTTGCTTCCATGTCCTGGCTATTGTAAACAGTGCTGCGATGAACATTGGGGTACACATGTCTCTTTCAATTCTGATTTCCTTGGTGTGTATACAGCAGTGGGATTGCTGGGTTATATGGCAGTTCTATTTCCAGTTTTTTGAGAAATCTCCACACTGTTCGCCATAGTGGCTGTACTAGTTTGCATTCCCACCAACAGTGTAAGCGGGTTCCCTTTTCTCCACACCCTCTCCAGCATTTATTGTTTGTAGACTTTTTGATAGCAGACATTCTGACTGGTGTGAGATGGTACCTCATTGTGGTTTTGATCTGCATTTCTCTGATAATGAGTGATGTTGAGCATCTTTTCATGTGTTTTTTAGCCATCTGTATGTCTTCTTTGGAGAAATGTCTATTTAGTTCTTTGTCCCATTTTTTGATTGGGTTGCTTGTTTTTCTGGAATTGAGCTACACGAGCTGCTTGTATATTTTTGAGATTAATTCTTTGTCAGTTGCTTCATTTGCTATTATTTTCTCCCATTCTGAAGGCAGTCTTTTCACCTTGCTTATAGTTTCCTTCATTGTGCAAAAGCTTTTAAGTTTAATTAGGTCCCATTTGTTTATTTTTACTTTTATTTCCATTACTCATAGAGGATCCTGCTGTGATTTATGTCAGAGAGTGTTTTGCCAATGTTTTCGTCTAGTAGTTTTATAGTTTCTGGTCTTACATTTAGATCTTTAATCCATTTTGAGTTTACTTTTGTGTATGGTGTTAGAAAGTGTTCTAGTTTCATTCTCTTACAAGTGGTTGACCAGTTTTCCCAGCACCACTTGTTAAAGAGATTGTCTTTTCTCCATTGTATATTCTTGCCTCCTTTGTCAAAGATAAGGTGTCCTTAGGTGTGTGGATTTATCTCTGGGCTCTCTATTTTGTTCCATTGATCTATATTTCTGTCTTTGTGCCACTACCATACTGTCTTGATGACTGTAGCTTTGTAGTATAGTCTGAAGTCAGGCAGGTTGATTCCTCCATTTCCATTCTTCTTTCTTGAGATTGCTTTGGCTATTAGAGGTTTTTTTGTATTTCCATACAAATTGTGAGCTTATTTGTTCTAGTTCTCTGAAAAATACTGTTGGTAGTTTGATAGGGATTGCATTGAATCTATAGATTGCTTTGAGTTGTATACTTATTTTCACTATATTGATTCTTCCGATCCATGAACATCTATTTCTCCATCTATTTGTGTCCTCTTTGATTTCTTTCATCAGTGTTTTATAGTTTTCTATATATAGGTCTTTTGTTTCTTTAAGTAGATATATTCCTAAGTATTTTATTCTTTTCATTGCAGTGGTGAATGGAATTGTTTCTTTAGTTTCTCTTTCTGTTTTCTCATTGTTAGTGTATAGGAATGCAAGGGGTTTCTGTATGTTAATTTTATATACTGCAACTTTACTATATTCATTGTTTAGCTCTAGTAATTTTCTGGTGGAGTCTTTAGGGTTTTCTATGTAGAGGATTATGTCATCTGCAAACAGTGAGAGTTTTACTTCTTTTCCAATCTGGATTTCTTTTATTTCTTTTTTTCTCTGATTACTATGGCTAAAACTTCCAAAACCATGTTGAATAGTAGTGGTGAGAGTGGGCATTGTTCTCTTATTCCTGACTTTAGGGGACTTTGTTTCAATTTTTTACCATTGAGGATAATGTTTGCTGTGGGTTTATCATATATGGCTTTTATTATGTTGAGGTATGTTCCTTCTATACCTGCTTTCTGGAGGGTTTTTATCATAAATGGATGTTGGATTTTGTCAAAGGCTTTCTCTGCATCTATTGAGATAACCATATAGTTTTTATCTTTCAATTTGTTAATGTGGTGTATCACATTGATTTACAGATATTGAAGAATCCTTGCATCCCTGGGATAAAGCCCACTTGGTCATGATGTATGATTTTTTTAATATATTGTTGAATTCTGTTTGCTAGAATTTTGTTAAGGATTTTTGCATCTATGTTCATCAGTGATATTGGCCTGTAGTTTTCTTTTTTTGTGGCATCTTTGTCTGGTTTTAATATTAGGGTGATAGCCTTTCTCTTCTCCAGGGGATCTTCCCATCCCAGGGATTGAACCCAGGTCTTCTGAATTGCAGGTGGATTCTTTACCAGGTGAGCCACAAGGGGAGCCCAATTTTAGATCAGATAATATAAATACAGTGAGACAGAGCAGTGTATCAGGATTCTCTTGATCCCAGGATATTGGTGTGTTAGGTGACACACCAAACCCTCTGTTTGCCTAACAACCAATAGAGTCTCAGGACATACCTCATGGATGAATTTTAAGTGTTACTCCTGGCAAAATCTAACTTTATCATCCTATCAATAGAAATTCATGTGTATATATACATCTAGACAACCAGGATTATGCTCAAAAAAAGCTATTCTGAATGGGGAAGTTTCTGCCTATTCTTTCAGTGCATGCGTGCGTGCTCAGTTGTGTCTGACTCTTTGCCACCATGGATTCTAGCCTACCAGGTTCCTCTGTCCATGGAATTTTCCAGACAAGAATACTGGAGTGGGTTGTTGTTTCCTCCTCCAGAAGGTCTTCTTGACCCTCATCACCTGTGTCTCCTGCATTGATAGATATATTCTTTACCACTGAGCTGCATGGGAATTAAGTGTTTACTTTGGAAGCACTGAGGGTAACCTCAGACATTCTTCCTTAAAATAACTTACCTTCCTGCTTCTGCTTTTTTTCTTTTTTTCCTTCCTTCTTTTCATTCTTTTTAAACTAAAGAGACAGGAAGTAATACAGAACTAAATAAAAGTCTATCACTTTATGGCAACCCACTCCAGTATTCTTGCCTGGAGAATCCCATGGACAGAGGAGCCAGGCAAGCTACAGTCTATGGGATCTCAAGAGTCAGACACAACTGAGTGACCAAAGACACACAGCACACAATGTAGTTCTATGTAGAGAATGTCACTATAGTTGTGAGTGTATGTGTGTGCAGGTACAGATAAATAATGGAAACATCTCACCTTTGTTTTGATTTGTGAATACAGAACATTTCAATGCCATATTCTAACATGAAACTGCTTTACATCAAGACCTTTGAGGCACATCTGTTCTTTTTATCTTGGACCCTGAAAAATAATTTTTGGATAAGCATTTTGTTTCAAGATACTTGAAATGAGCAACAGTAATTTCTTTAAGTCACAAAGGAAAGTCTGGTGAATTATGGTGCTAACCTGGTAGCTGCCTCAGGCCAGACAACTAACAGGGAGGGACCACAGCCCAACTCATCAGCAGAGAAAAAGTTTAAAGCTTTACTGAGCATATACTGAGAATACACAGAAGAGCTATACCAAAAAGATCCTCCTGACCCAGATAACCACGATGGTGTGATCACTCACCTAGAGCCAGACATCTTGGAATGTGAAGTCAAGCGGGCCTTAGGAAGCATGACTACGAACAAAGCTAGTGGAGGTGATTGAATTCCAGTTTAGCTATTTCAAATGCTAAAAGATGATGCTGCGGTAGTGCTGCATTCAATATGCCAGCAAATTTGGAAACCTCAGCAGTAGTCACAGGACTGGAAAAGGTCAGTTTTCATCCCAATCCCAAAGAAAGGCAATGCCAAAGAATGTTTAAACTACCACAGAGTTTCATTCATCTCACATGCTAGTAAAGTAATGCTCAAAATTCTCCAAGCCAGGGTTCAACAGTACATGAACTGTGAACTTCCATATGTTCAGACTGGATTTAGAAAAGGCAGAAGAACCAGAGTTCAAATTGCCAACATACATTGGATCATTGAAAAAGCAAGAGAGTCCAGAAAAACATCTACTTCTGCTGTATTGACTATGCCAAAGCCTTTGGCTGTGTGGATAACAGCAAACTGTGGAAAATTCTTCAAGAGATGGCAACACCAAATCAGCTGACCTGCCTCCTAAGGTATCTGTATGCAGGTCAAGAAGCAACAGTTAGAACTGGACATGGAACAACAGACTGGTTCCAAATCTCTAAAGGACTATGTCAAGGCTATATATTGTCACCCTGCTTGTTTAACTTATATGCAGAGTACATCATGAAAAATGCCAGACTGGATGAAGCACAAGCTGGAATATAGATTGCTGTGAGAAATATCAGTATCCTCAGATATGCAGATGACACCACCATTATGGAAGAAAGTGAAGAAGAACTAAAGAGCCTATTGATGAAAGTGAAAGAGGAGAGTGAAAAAGTTGACTTAAAATTAAACATTCAGAAAACGAAGATCATGGCATCTGATCCATCACTTCATGACAAATATTGTTTCCAGGGGAAACAATGGAAAGAGTGACAGACTTTGTTGTTTTGGCCTCCAAAATAACTGCAGATGGTGACTGAAGCCGTGAAATTAAAAGATGCTCACTCCTTGGAAGAAAAGCTATGACCAACCTAGATAGGATATTAAAAAGTAGAGACATTACTTTGCCAACAAAGGTCCGTCGAGTCAAAATTATGTTTTTCCCGTAATCATGTATGGATGTGATATTTGAACTATAAAGAAAGCTGAGCACCGAAGCATTGATACTTTTGAACTGTGGTGTTGAAGAAGACTCTTGAAAGTCCCTTGGACTGCAAGGAGATCCAACCAGTCCATCCTAAAGGAAATCAGTCAGGAATATTCATTGGAAGGACTGATGTTGAAGCTGAAACTTCAATACTTTGGCCACCTGATGCTAAGAAATGACTCACTAGAAAAGACTGTGATTCTGGGAAAGATTGAAGGCAGGAAGAGAAGGAAACGACAGAGGATGAAATGATTGGAAGGCATCACTGATTCAATGGACATGAGTTTGAGTGGGATCTGGCAGTTGGTCATGGACAGGGAAGCCTGGTGTGCTGCAGACCATGGGGTCCCAAAGAGTCGGACATGACTGAGCGACTGAACTAAACTGACTGAGCATAACCCTGCCCTCCAGGGCAAGACTCAGTTTTCCCCACAGTCAGTCCCTCCCATCAGGAAGCTTGCACAACCGTCTTGTCCTCATCCATCAGAGGGCAAACAGAAGAATCAAGAAGTACAGTCCTATGGCTTCCAGGATGAAAATCATATTCATAGAAATCTAATGAAAATGGTCTCATGGATCACAGCCTTGTGTAACTCAGTGCAGCTATGAGTCAGACCTTGCAGGCCCACCCAGAATGGATGGGTCATGGTGAAGAGTTCTGACAATATGTGGTCCACTGGAGAAGGGAATGGCAAACCGCTTCAGTATTCTTGCCTCAAAAACCTGGAATGATTCTGAAGTTGTCTTAGGCAGATTCTGTTTTTTGTTTTTTTTCTCATAACCCATTGCTCAATCACTTGGTGGCTTAAAATAAAAACTACTTTATTTCTCATAATTTTGTTGTTTGTTTATCCTAGCAGGAATGGGTGACAGCTCTCCAGTTCCCTGCAGTGTCACTAACTCTACTAGGAGCGAGGCTACGTGAAAGGGCCAAGGAGGTGTCACTCGTGTGGCTGGTATCTTGGGACATGTTCACATGGCCTTTATCTTTCACCACAGTTAGCTTGTCCTTTGTGCCAGTTAGTTGTCTTCCAAGAGGGAACATTTCAAGCAGTGAAGGCAGAAATTGCAGATCTCTTAATAATCAACCTTGGAAGTTATAGAGCTTCTCTTCTGCCACTTTCTGTTGGTTAAAGCAAGATATAGGGTCAACCCAAATAACAAAGAGGGAAAAATACTTTATTAGAGATGTGTAAAGAATTTGCAAGCATCTTAAAACTACCAAGACTCAAATAATGTTGGTAAAAACAGAACTATATCTGAGCATAAACGCTCTATGAGCATGTGAAGAATTTAAAGGTGTTTAAATGATGAAAAATATTGTAAGAATGAAAATGATCCCATGAAATACAGAGAACAAACTGGTGGTTGGGGAAGGGAACAGGTGAGGGAAATAAGGAGGTACAACCTTCCAGTAGCAAAATAAATGAGTCATGGGTATGAATGTAAAATGTGGGGAAAATAGAGACATACTGTTTTTTAGTTGTGACTTTTTTTAACTTTGTATTTTATGTTAGAGTATAGTTGATTAACAATGTTGCAATAGTTTCAGGTATTCAGCAAAGGGATTTAGTTATGCATATACATTTATCTATTCTTTTTCAAGTTCTTTTCCCATTTAGGTTGTTACATTATGTTGAACAGAGTTTCCTGTGCTACACAGTAGGTCCTTGTTGGTTTTCTATTTTAATGTAGCAATGTGTAACTGTCCATTCAAACTCTCTTAACTATACCTTCCCCTCACTTTTCTCCCCTGGTTATCATAATTTCCTTCTCTAAATCTATGAGTCTGTTTCTGTTTTGTAAGTAAGTTCACTTGTATCCTTTCTTTTTCGATTCCCTTTATAAGCAGTATCATGTGATATTCCTTTGTCTGATTTACTTCATTGAGTATGACAATCTCTAGGTTCATCCATATAGTTGCAAATGACATTATTGCAGTCTTCTTAGTGGCTGAGTAATATTGCATTGCATATATGTGCCACATCTCCATTATCCATTTCTCTGTTGATGGACATATAGGTTGCTTCCATATCTTGGCTACTGTAAACAGTGCTGCAGTGAACACGGGGGTGCATATATACTTTCAGACTGTGTTTTTCCCTGGATATATGCCCAGGAATGGGATTGCAGGATCCTGTGATAGCTCCATTTTTAGTTTTTTAAGGCACCTCATACTGTTCTCCATAATGACTGAACCAATTTACATTCCCACCAACAGTATAGGAGGGTTCCCTTCTCTCAACACCCTCTCCAGAATTTATTGTTTGTGGATTTTTTTATGATGGCCAGTTTGACTGGTGTGAGGTGACATCTCATTGTAGTTTTGATTTGCATTTCTTTAACATTTTTTCATGTGCCCCTTGTCCATTTGTATGTTTTCTTTGAAGAAATGTCTATTTGGGTCTTCTGCCCATCTTTTGATTCAGTTTTTTTGTACTGTTTTTGTATGGTGGTGGTGATGGTTTAGTCATGTCCAACTTTTGCGACCCTGTGGATAGTAGCCCTCCAGGCTTCTCTGTCCATGGGATTCTCCAGGCAAGAATACTGAAGTGGGTTGCCATTTCCTTCTCCATTTGTATGGTCACTGACAGTAATCAGGTTTATCATGGTGATCATTTTGTAATGTATGAAAATATCAAATCACTATTGTACACTTGAATCTAAGTTGATTGTAGTTCAATTTTTTTAAAAATTCATAATACCACTTAATATTTAAGGGTTGGGTATCAGACTAAGAATTTGAAGAGATGCTTCAGTGTTAATAAAAATTTTTTAAAAAGTGATATCATGGCGTCAATGCTATGCTTGGCCATAATCTATCCATGTGAGCCTCTTTAGAATGTGGAGGCAAGTTGTAATTAACAGAAAACAATCCTTCAAATATAGTGATGCTTAAAAAGACACAAATTTATTATTTTCACTTAAACATAGAATTATATGTAAAGCAATCACATTTATCAAGGTATAGTCAAGAAATATATTTATTTGGAAATAAAGTTAATCTACTATTTCATTGAAAATTTCATATGTTCTAAATAAACTTTTAACTTCAGAGAAATTATGACCATCTAGAATAATTTGGTGCCAAGAAGTAAAATATATATCTAGACTTCTGAGAAGGTGTACATTTTAAAGAATGTGACAACATTGTACATATAAGTTGGTTGTTATGGCTGCAAGGGTACTTTAATTCTGAGATATAATTACTTTAATGAATTCTGCCACTGTGAAATATTTTATCTGGTCACATTTCATGCTGGAAGAAGCAGCTAAGCTGGGATCGATGGAATTCCAAAGATTTCACATGGAGTGAGCTTTTTCAGATAGGGGAAAATGATCCAAGAACAAAATCTTTGGGGTTCTCAGGAATATCATTCATTGTAAAATATTTTTAAAAATTATTCCTGTCACTCTTAGACCTTAATAGTACTTGAAAATTATCCTGTTCTCGGTGGTGTTGCCTAAAAGTGCACTTCAGTGCTAGTCAGATACCCCTCTCCATGGGGTACATCCCTAGATATGGTGCCTTCCTTCTTTATTTACCCATGGATCAAGCAAGAGCTGTTAACTAAGGGAGAAGGTGGGAAGGCCATCTCAGAAGACCCTTATGTAATCTGAGTGATGGAAAGTTGCTTTTCTGTGCTCTCCCCTCCTCCACACTACCTGTTCTACTTGGAATACTGCTTCATATTTGCATCTTCCCTCACTTTTAGGGGAGATGGGAATGTAGAAACCAAGTAGTAAACTTACCACCTGAGAAGAGTAGTGTGGCTTGTTCCACAGGGATCACAGGCTGCCAAGAGTCCTTTTTGGAATGTGAAAAATTGTGTGTGCACACACACACCCAGTGAAGGAAAATGTGAAAATTTGCACACATGTGTGCATACACACACACAGTGAAGGAAAAGTAATAAGTTGCTTGGAGATTTCTCTTGGCACAATAACCTAAGTTGTGCAAAAGTATCTCTGACTACATTTTAAGCAACTCTCTCTTACTCAGAGCAGAAAAGAACATAAAGTAATATCTACTGCTGTAATAAAATGTTTTGGTACCTCAAAATGCCACATAAAGATTCTTTTATTTCTTAGAGATGGGTACTTCCGTTTATACTCCAAATTCTATGAAAAAAGCCCTATTCTTTTTTAATTGAATAAACATTTATTGAGTATCTATTATATGTCAAACATTATACTATTCCTAAACTTACAAAGTCAACCATCTAGTGGAACTTTATGTAGACACAATGATGCTACTGATGATTATTGCAGTGAGGTGCCCATGGTAATGATGGAGATGAAAATCGAGCACAAATAGGAAATTACTAAGTATTCCTGAATATCTGTAGAGATTTGCTCTTCAAAGTTTCACCTCAAAAACTCTTTTTACTTTGATTTGCTACCCTTTTATGTTGACTCTGACTTGCAGTCCTCGGGAATAAAGCTATATGTGACATTTTAAGCATTCTCTCTTGTTGGTTTCAGCTAAGTGCTCTCTAGCTACAATCTTTTAGAATCTTTTACTCCATCCTGTTTTGTGTTTACCTGTTAACTGGTCTCTCTCCAAACAGCCACATCTCTTAAGGGCAGAGACTGGGATTTGTTAATTTTGAATCATCAAATATAAAGTTTCAAAAAATTGTTGTGAGATTTGCGTTTGTGGCAGAAATGATTTGAAGAGAAAGAAGTTTGGCATTTAGATGAAGAGGTAATCTTTATTAAGCTGGTTAGTGTTTATCATAGCTCCCAATTTGTGGATCACTTTAAGGGTACTAGGGCCGGTGAAGCCTTGGTGAACTTGTTTTGACAGATGCGATGATCATTTAGCCTTTTGTTATATAATCTCACAGGAAAAGTTCAGAGTGAGATGATGTACAGCAGAAGGACAAGAACTCCAAAAGCTTAAAAACTCCAAAGATTAAAAGAGTGTTAAAGAAACTTGGAAGAACAAAGTCTGGGAGAAACAGAATCCAGAGGGTACGGGGCTTACAGGGGGTTGTGTTGAAAACTTTCTGTGTGACCAGGTGACCAAGAGCACAAGCTAAACTGACAGGTGAGTTAATTACATTAGTTTGAACTTCAAATCTAATCAGTATCTTGGGGTTTGAAGTCCAGATAGGGGGAGGGAATAGGCAACTCAATGACTTTCTGAATAAGCAATTGAAAGAGTCTATAAAACCTAATAATAAGAATAGTGACCCCAAGGGCAGGACCACTATTCCTGAGGAATGTCAAGAATCAAAAAGGGGACTTCCCTGGTGGTCTAGTGGTTAAGACTTCACCTTCCAATATAGGGGGTGCAGGTTCAATCTCTGATTGGGGAACTAAGACTGTAAATATCTAGTGGCCAAAAAACCAAAACATGAAACAGAAGAATATTGTAATAGATTTAACAAAGACTTAAAAAAAAATAGTCCACATCAAAAATAAGAAACAAACAAAAAAAAACCTTAAAAAAATAAGTAAAAAAGGAAGCAGTACTTTAAACTCATGTCCAATCATCAGAATGATGTAGTCTTTGGCTATTATTATCATTATGGTTATTATTACTGTCATCATCATCATTATTATTTTGCCATAACTTGGTATATCAGGAGGAATTCTTGTGCTTCCTGATAAGAATTAACTGTGCAGCTGAGCTGACTAGGCTGGGTTGCATTGGCTAGAGTAGAAGAAGATATTACAAAAAGAAGGAGAAAGGAGAGAAAAATGTGAACATCTGTGGATGATATATGTAAAGTTCTTCCATTTCTTGAACTTTATAAGATGATGGCAGCAGGAACTTGACAAGAGTAACATTCTCTTTGGAGGTTGCCCTCCATGGATGCTCCCATTTATCACAACTTATAGACGTCGTATGTGGGAGAGTTACTTTAGACAAAGCCAACCCAGCTGTAATTAATGGCTCAGGCCAATACTGGGTCTTTGCAACAGGTGACAGCAAGTTGCCTGAAGTAGTTACAATGAAAGAGAATAATCTAGTGGAAGCTATTATCCTAAGTAATATATTTTATACAAAACAGAGTTAAGGAAAATGAATAACAGTATTTAATAATGCACAATATGAAGTCAAAGAGAATTTTGAAAACCTTAAAAAATGCTTTATTGCTAAGTTCCACCATTGCTGGAGAAAAATTAAATTTTATATAGTAGTCTTTTGTTGTATGTTAGTAAAATATTGAAATAAAGGAGGAAAATAATATTGCTTGAAATTTTTATTTTTAGAATTGGATCAGGATTATACAATGAGGTGTATCGCAGCTTGTTTATAACTTTTGAATTCTGAACTTGTATAAACACTGGAACATTGTTTGAAAGGATCTCATGCTTAGAACTCACAGCAGGTTAACTGGCTTGTTCCTATGGCCTGCTTTTATAGATACATTTGTTGTTATTTTTCAGCTTTTAGATTATAAGTATACAACGAATTGCAGGAACTTCTGACCTGCTTGAAAAGCTTTGGAGGCTGAACTGCATTGTATTAATGAGTGAGAAGTTAAAGCCAAGAATTTAAATTTTTCAGCACTCATTAACATAAATGTAGAACATTTCACCAGAGAAATGAATGCAATGACAAAAGTTTTAAAGTATTACAAGAGTCTGAACTAAAAAAGAACTCATGAAATATTAACTCACCATTTTACGAAATTCATTTTGCAGAATAATTATTGCTAGAGTCCTAAAAAATGTTGGAGAGTTTCAAAAATTTAAAAAAAAGTATGTAAAAGTCAAGTTTTTAGCGATAAATATTTTAAATTTACATCAATTTATACTAAGCTTCAAGTTTTTTTTAATTTCTGAAGAAAATTACATTAAGAATGCATGGAGTATTTTAGAGTTATGACTAACAAACCAAGAAGAAAATAACATAAATATAGCTATTTAATGTTATCTAATTGGGCATAGATGGATGTGACTCTAATTCAGTGTAGCAGAAACTCCAGGAAGCTATTTTAACAAAAGGATATAGTCCAGACAATATTACATATGCAGGTCACCATATTTAGAGGTAATTACTGTAATTATAAACCTATTAGTATAGATTGTAATGCACGTATGTTCATTATAGGAATTCTCCAGGAATTGGAGTTCTCTAGGAATTGAGTCTTCTCTAGTGAAAAATATTAAAATTATTTTCAAGAATAAAGCTGATTACAGTATAATGGAGCAACTCCCCACCACCTTTACCTCACAATAAATGCACCCCATATTATTGTATTGGTTATGAATTTCACAGAATTCTTTAATTGGTTGAATTTCCCAAAAGTCTATTATATTAACTTAATTCCTTATAACTCTTTGGCAGGTAAGGAATAAGTTTCTTTTATTTCTTCCTCTATTCTCTCTCTCTTACTGCTCAGTAATTCCATTGTTTTATTCTCTTCTTCATTCTTGGTCTTAGTTCTTTTTGCTTGTAAACTTGGTTTAGAGAAAATAGAGTGCTCTTTATATGCTTGGGGTACCAGATGCACACAGATGAACCTTATACACCAGGAACTGTACTCATCACTGAAGTCATAGTTTTGAAGAAGATGATAGAGCTCTCAGAGCCTAAAGTGAAGTAAAGGCAGAGACAGACAAGCACACAGTGGTTTGGTGAAGGTAGCAGAGTGTGCAGTGAACGCTACAGGCATCTTGTAAGAGTCTTGCTCAGCTCATCCTTCAGTGTGGTAGTGGAAGGGAGTCAAAGAAGACTTTCCAGAAAAGATGACCTTTGACCTGAGACTTGAAACATGAGCAGAGACAGGATAAGAACGAGGGATGGTAATCACTTCAAGAAGGCAGTGTGATGCATGAATTGTATAGGTCCTAATCATTGTTACTTATGGAGAAATTACAAGCAATTGTGTATGACTGTCCATAAATTTCAAGGAAGTGGTATGTGATGAGGTTGGGGGATGGAGGAGGCTTGTCCTAGGAATCATTGTCTTTATAGGGTATTCCTTTGGGCTTCCCTGGTGGCTCAGCAGTAAAGAATCCACTTGCTATTGTTGGAGAAGTGGGTTAGATCAGGAAGATTCCCTGGAGAAGGAATGGTAGCCCACTACAGTATTCTTGCCTGGGTAATCCCATAAACAGAGAAGCCTGTGGGCTACGGCGTATGGAGTCACAAAGAGTTGGATATGACTTAGTGACTGCTGCTGCTAAATCGCTTCAGTCGTGTCCGACTCTGTGCGACCCCATAGACGGAAGACCATCAGGCTCCCCCGTCCCTGGGATTCTCCAGGCAAGAACACTGGAGTGGCTTGACATTTCCTTCTCTAAGACTTAGTGACTAAGCAACAACAGCAAATAGGATATTCATAGCAGCTTGGGCTATTCCCTAGCAAATGAGGAGACTGTTGGAGGACTTCAAGCAGGTGACACTCAAGGCCAATTTTATATGTTTCATTTGGTAGTTTTATATGTTTCATTTCTATGTAGGATGGACTTAGAGTAGTAATACTCTCCAGTGAACAGTCTATCAATAAGTGCAGATGAGATAAAGCACCTGAGCTAAAATTGTGGTTATAAGGAAAGAACAAAGTAAAAAGTTTGAAAATATAGTTTCAGTTTATCAGGCCTTGGGAGTCAAGTAGGATGATGATACATCTTCAGGGATGTATATTTAAGTATGGAACCTCTTTGAGGGAATATCATGAGTTCAGAATGCCTCACAGGTTTTTCAGTTTGTTGGCTCAGGGACGTGGTGGGAAGACTCGTAGAATACATAAGGAGAAACAAGTCCAACTGAGAAGTTAGTTTTTGGTATATGAAGTTTGAGATACTTTTGGACATTGTTGATCTGAGATTAAGTCTTAAAAAAGGAAAGTAGATATAAATTTGGAAGTCATCACTATATGTAATATATAATATATTATATATATATAATATATTTTTCTGAAATTCCCTTGTTTTCTCTATAATCCAGCAAATATTGGCAATTTGATCTCTAGTTAATCTTCCTTTTCTAGACCCAGCTTGGAAGTCTGGAGGTTCTTGGTTCACATAATGCTGAAGCCTAGCATGCAAGATTTTAAGCATGACCTTACTAGCATGGGAGATGAGTGCCATTGTCCAATGGTTAGCACATTCTTTGGTGCTACCCTTCTTGGGAACTGGAATGAGGACTGACCTTTTCTAGTCCACCAGGGAAGGGTGGATCTTCCCTGTACCTCAGATGGTAAAGGATCTGTCTGTGATACAAGAGACCCAGGTTTGACCACTGGGTTGGGAAGATCTCTGGAGAAGGGAATGGCAATCCACTCCAGTATTCTTGCCTGGAGAATCCCATGGACAGAGGAGTCTGGCAGGCTACAGTTCGTAGGGTCGCATAGAGTTGGACACGACTGAGTGACTAACACTACTAGTCCTGTGGCCTTTTTTGTGTCTTCCAGATTTGCTGACATAATGAATGCAAAACCTTGATGGCGTCATCCTTTAGGGATTTTAATAATTCTGCTGGAATTTCATCACATCCACTAGCTTTATTAACAGCAGTGCTTCTTAAGGTCCATTTGACTTCACACTCCAGAATGTCTGGCTCTGGGTGACTAATCACACCATCATAGTGATCCGGTTCCTTAAGATCTTTTTATGCAGTTCTTTCATATTTTCTTTCCATCTCTTCTTGATCTCTTCAGCATCTACTAGGACTCGACCATTTTTATCCTTTATTGTGCTCATCTTTGGTCAGATGCTCCCTTGATGTTTCCAGTTTTCCTGAAGAGGTCTCTAGTCTTTCCCCTCTTGTTGTTTTCTTCTGTTACTAAACCGTGTTCATTGGAGAAGGCCTTCTTGTCTCTTTCATTGACCACACCAAAGCCTTTGACTGTGTGGATCATGACAAACTGTGGAAAGCAGTTAGAGAGATGGGAATACCAGACCATCTTACCAGTCTCCTGAGAAACCTGTATGTTGGTCAAGAAGCAGCAGTTAGAACCACGAGGAAGAGCATATGGGAAGTAAAACTTCAAAAGAGTTTTGCTGAGCAGGGAAGGAGTAAGACTAACAAGAGTAGAAGAATCATGGAATTCAGCAGGTTTTCTTGTTTCTTAAGTTTTATTTTGTATCACTTATTTGATTTCTCTTCTTATTTTTTAGGACAGCAGGAACTGAAAAATGTTTATAGACTACAGGGAAAGAACCAGTTGAGGCTAAGATGGAAACAATGGGAGGAAAGGGGATTATTAAGGAAGTGGTGTCTTGGGTATATGTCAGGTAACTGGATCTTTCTGTGTAAAGAAAAGCTTGGGCTAATATCTATTATGACTATTCGAATTTCATTGAATTTAACTAAAAAGAACCATGACTTGAGTAATTTTAAGCCTACAGAATTACATTAAGATAACAGGTAGTGTTTCAGAAAATTCATGCCCATTCAGAAAATTCATGGATGAGGTCATAAAACATAGGAAATCTGAGAAAGGTCAATAATAGAAAATGGGTAGAAAACAGAAATGCAAATACTTTCTAACTGTGCATAAGAGGCTCATATTTTCTCCTAAAAAAAGAAACTCAAATTGAAATTATACTGCAGTACCAATTTTCACCATTCTGATTGGCAGCAATACAAAAGTTTGGTAATATATACTGTTGTTGAGGCTCTCAGACTTGCTGGTAGAAATGCAAAATGGTACAATTTTATATGGAGACAAATTTGGCACTATTTAGTACAACTAGATGTACTCTTGCCCTTTGACTCAGCAATCACACTTTTAGAAATCAGTTTCAAAATATATTGGCAAAATATAGAAAAACAGAAAGTACAAACAAGGCAATTCATTGTAAGTCTATAATAGCCAAACACTGGAAGCAGCCCAAATTTCCTTTAATAGTATTGTGATACATCTATACCAATGCAGTACTTTGTAGTTATAAAAATGATTGATATATTTCTATTCACTATTACCATCATTATATATATGTTAAATATACACACACATTAGAGAAAAACATATACGCACTCACAATGTAGAGAGAAGTATGTATGTATTATATACTCTCATTTTCCCAAGAGGATCAATCTGCATATTCTTAGATAAATGGTACAAAATATAATTGTGTACACACACACACACTTATCTGTTTATACTTACAAATATAAACCTAGAAAGATAGACATAACCCTATAAATATTTTTCCCTGTTACAGGAAGAGGGCAATGATGTGACAGTGACAGAAAGAGAAGTATATTTTTCTTTGAAAATACATAATCTTGTAGAAGTGTTTTTGAATCTCTGTAAATACATAGTTTAAATTATGACAAACTAAATTAACAAAGGCATCTCTAAATATTAAAAATAAAACATACTAACATATCTAAATATGCATCCAGAAAGAAGCTATTCCAAGTGACTTTAAAAAGCAGCAATCTGAATATTATATGCCTAGTGGAATATCCTTAGATTAAAAAAATTTTCAGGAAAATAATTGTTTATAATTGTCATATTTTTTGAGTATTGTTATTATTTTTCTGAGACTCAGTGTGTGTGATATGAGCAAGATATCATGATCTCTGATGTATGGATATGAAAACTGAGAAGTTCAGAGAAGTTTGTAAACTTATCAAATGTAACATATTAGACAAACTGACCTTCAGGACTTTCTCACCAGGACATTCTAGGCTCTTCCTTGCTGCTAATGTAAGAGCCTGAAGTGATTTTCTTTCTCCCTTTTTTTCCCTAGGCATTTTTAAAATATATGAATAAATATAACATTTTTATTGGTGTATAGTTGATTTATGATTTTTTTTTAGTTTCTGCTGTGTAGCAAATGAATCAGTTATACAAACATATATATCCAGTATTTATTTTTTTAGATTTTCTTCTCATATTGATCATTACAGACTGAGTATTGAATAGCATGCCCTGTGCTTTTCAGTAGGTTCTTATATATATTAACTATCTATATATAGTTATCTATATTAACTCTATATATATCAGTTCAGTTCAGTTCAGTTCAGTCACTGAGTCGTGTCCGAATCTTTGCTACCCCATGAATTGCAGCATGCCAGGCCTGCCTGTCCATCACCACCTCCCGGAGTTCACTCAGACTCAACGTCCATCGAGTCAGTGATGCCATCCAGACATCTCATCCTCTGTCATCCCCTTCTCCTCCTGCCCCCAATCCCTGCCAGCATCAGAGTCTTTTCCAATGAGTCAACTCTTCGCATGAAGTGGCCAAAGTACTGGAGTTTCAGCTTTAGCATCCTTCCTTCCAAAGAAATCCCAGGGCTGATCTCCTTCAGAATGGACTGGTTGGATCTCCTTGCAGTCCAAGGGACTCTCAAGAGTCTTCTCCAACACCACAGTTCAAAAGCATCAGTTCTTCAGCACTCAGTTTTCTTCACAGTCCAACTCTCACATCCAAACATGGCCACAGGAAAAACCATAGCCTTGACTAGACGGACCTTTGTTGGCAAAGTAATGTCTGCTTTTGAATATGCTATCTAGGTTGGTCATAACTTTCCTTCCAAGGAGTAAGCGTCTTTTAATTTCATGGCTACGGTCATCATCTGCAGTGATTTTGGAGCCCCCCAAAATAAAGTCTGACACTGTTTCCACTGTTTCCCCATCTATTTCCCATGAAGTGATGAGACCAGATGCCATGATCTTCGTTTTCTGAATGTTGAGCTTTAAGCCAACTTTTTCACTCTCCTCTTTCACTTTCATCAAGAGGCTTTTTAGTTCCTCTTCACTTTCTGCCATAAGGGTGGTGTCATCTGCATATCTGAGGTTATTGATATTTTTCCTGGCAATCTTGATTCCAGCTTGTGCTTCTTCCAGCCCAGCATTTCTCATGATGTACTCTGCATGTAAGTTAAATAAGCAGGGTGACAATATACAGCCTTGATGTACTCCTTTTCCTATTTGAAACCAGTCTGTTGTCCCATGTCCAGTTCTAACTGTTGCTTCCTGACCTGCATATAGGTTTCTCAAGAGGCAGGTCAGGTGGTCTGGGATTCCCATCTCTTTCAGAATTTTCCACAGTTTATTGTGATCCACACAGTCAAAGGCTTTGGCATAGTCAATAAAGCAGAAATAGATGTCTTTCTGGAACTCTCTTGCTTTTTCCATGATCCAGCGGATGTTGGCAATTTGATCTCTGGTTCTTCTGCCTTTTCTAAAACCAGCTTGAGCATCTGGAAGTTCACGGTTCACGTACTGCTGAAGCCTGGCTTAGAGAATTTTGAGCATTACTTTACTAGCATGTGAGATGAGTACAGTTGTGTGGTAGTTTGAGCATTCTTTGGCATTGCCTTTCTATTTCTGCTTTATTGACTAACCCTTATGGCAGAAAGTGAAGAGGAACTAAACAGCGTCTTGATGAAAGTGAAAGTGGAGAGTGAAAAGGTTGGCTTAAAGCTCAACATTCAGAAAACTAAGATCATGGCATCTGGTCCCATCACTTCATGGGAAATAGATGGGGAAACGGTGGAAAGTGTCAGACTTTATTTTTTTGGGCTCCAAAATCACTGCAGATGGTGACTGCAGCCATGAAATTAAAAGACGCTTACTCCTTGGAAGGAAAGTTATGACCAACCTAGATAGTATATTCAAAAGCAGAGACATTACTTTGCCAACAAAGGTCCATCTAGCCAAGGCTATGGTTTTCCCAGTGGTCATGTTTGGATGTGAGAGTTGGACTGTGAAGAAAACTGAGTGCCAAAGAATAGATGCTTTTGAACTGTGGTTCAAAAGAGAAGACTCTTGGAGAAGACTCTTGAGAGTCCCTTGGACTGCAAGGAGATCCAACCAGTCCATTCTGAAGGAGATCAGCCCTGGGATTTCTTTGGAAGGAATGATGCTAAAGCTGAAACTCCAGTACTTTGGCCACCTCATGCGAAGAGTTGACTCATTGGAAAAGACTCTGATGCTGGGAGGGATTGGGAGCAGGTGGAAAAGGGGATGACAGAGGATGAGATGTCTGGATGGCATCACTGACTGGATGGACATGAGTTTGAGTGAACTCTGGGAGTTGGTGATGGACAGGCAGGCCTGGTGTGCTGTGATTCATGGGGTCGCAAAGAGTCGGACATGACTGAGCAACTGAACTGAACTGATCTGAAATATCTATATATCTTGTTAAGTATCTATATATAGTTGTGTGTATATGTCAATTTTGAGCCTTTGTTGCTTGCTCCCTTTACAATAGGCTGTGAACACGTGCTATAATCTAGATGGTAGGGGTTAGAATGAGCATTGGTGTGTGAAGTTGAATACATTAATACAAGATGTTCAGTACCATAGCAAGTTCTCAGTGTTGTATATTCTTGTGCAGATGCAGTCTTCCAGGTCCCCTCAGGAAGACAAAAAAAAAAAAGGTGCTTCCCTGGTGGCTCTGGTGCAAGAAATGTGGGTTTAATCGCTGGTCGGGAAGGATTCCATATGCTGTGGAGCGGCTGAGCCTGTGTGCCACTGCTGTTGAGTCTGTGTTCTAGGGCCCATGCACAGCAAGGAAGAGTGACCCCATTTCACTGCAACTGGAGAAGGGCCATAACAGCAGTGAAGATCCAGCATGGCCAAAAATACATAACTAAACAGAATTATTAAAAAAAAAAAAAAGTCTTTCTGAAGGAGCTTTTGCTGTACTGTGCATAGGAAAAGAATTGCATTGGTCAGACTCCTAGGGTTGCATTTTGCCTGTCTGATAAATCTATATTGGGACACTGATGCAGATTTGGGGGTATATTTTGGGCATTTAACACATGTTAATTATCATCACTGACTGGGCAGACTTATTTGAAGAAACAACATGTGATTAGAAGATGAGGGGTGCTCTGTAATTCAAAAGCCTATTTCGCACTCATGAGACTTTGTTGGGGATACTAATTCTGACTCCTGGTGGCTTTCAAGGAAGATTTATCTTTAAGATCATATGATCATTGTCCCTCTCCTATTTTATCATTGTTGTGTACTCTTAAAGATGTTAGGATTAAATGTTTTTTATGTTCTAATATGATGAAAAAAGGGCTTTCCCAATGGATCAGCGGGTGAAGACTCGCCTGCAGTGCAGGAGATACAGGAGACATGGGTTTGTTCCCGGATCAGGAAGATCACCTGGAGGAGCTCCTGGCAACCCATGCCAGTATTCTTGCCTGGAGAATCCCATGGGTTTAGATGCCTGGTGGGCTATAGTCCAAAAGGTCACAGAGTCAGACACAACTGAGCAACTAAGCATGCATGCATGATGAAAAAGACCCCTCCCCCCAAAAAGCACACACAACTGTAGAGATGAATATTCTGTTGGGTTTGCAACTCTGGAAGAAGAGACTTCTTTTTCCTGTTTGTCTCTCAAAAGTGTGAATATATTTCTGGATATTACTTTGAGCTTGTGCTTTAAAATCTACCCAGTTATTTACTTCTTCCCCCAAGGAGTCTGCACACATTCACATTCTCATGTCTACTTATGTTAATGTCTTTATGCCATTGTTCTGTCATAATAAATATTGCTTTGGCTACACATACCTGTAAATTATTATGATATATTTTGATCCTGAGAGTTGGATAACGATTAAAACTTGTGGGACCTCAGCTTATTCATTTAGAAGTGGTAGAAGTTTTTATTGCTTTGTCAGAATTCTTAACAGCTGCCTCTCCCTTAGTTTCATCCCACAGTAATCCTTCCTTAATGGCTCTTGTGGGGTATTTTGTGGCATTTCATTCTTAACAAACAAGTAACTCTTCAGTGGGCACTCTAATTTTCTCTCACTTCTCTTCCACGTTGACTGGTGTACCAACACACAGTATATTACTTACTTTATTACTTCCAGTTTGGTGAAAAAGTGGATTTGACATGACAACCAAATATTTAATGGAACAGAAGTGTAGAGGAAGAACACGTCTTAAAAGAAATATAAGAAGCAGTATTTCATGTCAATCTGAGGTGTTTTCAGCATTGAGGAAAAAAATATGTGCCATTGAAGTGCAATTTTTTCAGAGACAAGAGTTCATTTTATTTATTAATTGTGGACAATCCATAAAGCACAGCAGTATTTTCCCAGAGCTTTCCCCCTGTGGTTTTCTAATTTATTTGAAATGTAGAAAAGAAAAATTTCAGCTGGGGCAGTAGAATTAAAGTTCAACTTAAATATATTTGATCACTGGGGCATATTCTTCCCTCAGATGACAAATGTTTAACAGAATATATTAACATCTGCCTTGCTTGACTCTTGAATCTGTGTGCCTCTCCTACTGGGGCTTATTATGCTGACAGTGGCCTACTAGGTTAGTTATTCTCTATTTTGTGAAAGAATATTTTTTAAATTATTACTATCAGATTATATTTTTAGTAAATTGAGATTTCAGTTTTCTATTTCAAAATATAATATTGTTAGAGTTGTGTTAATCCATGATAGCTAAAACTGATGCTACATTAAAATGTGTATATATGAATATGTGTATGTGTGTGTGCTAAGTTGCTTCAATCGTGTCTGACTTTTTGCAGTCCTATGGACTAAGCCTGTCAGGCTCCTCTGTCCATGGAATTCTCCAGGCAAGAATACTGGAGTGGGTTGTCATGCCCTCCCTCAGGGGATCTTCCCAACCCAGGGATTGAACCTGATTCTCTTATGTCTCCTGCATTAGCTGGCGGTTCTTTACCACTAATGCCACCTGGGAAGCATACATATATGTAAGCTACCCTTTCAATGGGTAGCTATCCCTAGGAAAGATAACTTTTCTAAAGGATCAACTTTAACATTTATTATTCTATAAGCAAAATCATGGTCAAGACCTCTGATCATATTTTCTTGGGGACTCTTAAGGCATTCATGAATCATTACTGAGTTCTCTGTTTGCACTTCTCACTTTGCTAGAGCATAAGAAGGTGTGAGTACGGTGTGTGTAGGGCAGCTGTCCTGAAGGAGCTTATCAGAGAACAATTGGAGGACAAAGCACAATAAAGTCAAAACATTAGGTTTAATATAACCACAAACTATGATGAAATATATGGAGCTGAAAAGAGAAGAGCTTCCTATTGGGAGTTGCTTTATTATAATATTGGAAATTAAGTCACATCTTAAGATATGGATGGATAGGCTTAGTCCGGTCGTGGTGAGATGATGGATGATGCTGGTAAATAAGTATGACATGGGCAAATATTTAATCACAGAGTACCAGGGAAACAGAGAAGACTGGAATAAATGGAGTTGCAAATATGGACTCATAAACTTACCTTCAGCAATTGTCAAGATACCACTGGTGGAAGCTGGTCAACTTCATGCATTTTGGCCACAGTAATTTAGTTAAGAATCCAGATTGTAGGGTAAGAGATCTTATTGGCTATATTCTTCAGAGGTTAATATATCATTTTCTGTACTGCATTTAAAGCACACTATAAACCCTAATAGAAGACTTGCTTCATAGCCAAAATCTGGGATGTTGGTAAATCTTGGCCATAAAATTTAAGAGTTGGCTTATTTCATATCCTGTTTTAATGAAGCTGCAGGATCATTGGGGTCTTGAATTATGTTTAACAAAATGAATATACTGTGGCATTTGTAGTTGGTGTGATTCAGAATTCACTTGGGTAAAGTGCATGTGTCTATACTCTTTAGGATCCTATTACTAACTTTTGTAGTAGTCTGCCAAGTGTGATTTTATTAATTTGTGTTATACCTATAGTCATGATAAATGCTCTTAATTCCCCATGATATGTACTAGGTTATATATTAATATACAGTGATTTTCACTTTGAAATATTTGTTGAGATTTGCTGATTAATATAGTATATTTCCTTTAAAACTCTTATGTATTTGTCATTCAGTGTAATTTCTCATTAAAATTTAGTGATCCTATCAACATTATTTTCTTGGAAATGATTCATATAACTGCATCAAGATTAATAAAAATAGGTTTGTCCATCCTAAATCATTAGGCTAAGACTTAAATGAGTGATCCTTAGGTTAAAATCTTGCAAGTTTTCCTCATCTCACTAAGAGTAAAAGCCAAAGTTCTTTTCATGATTTACAAGCACCCATGTTCCCTGATAGCTCAGTTTGTAAAGAATCTGCCTGTAATACAGGAGACCCCATTTCTATTCCTGGGTTGGGAAGATCCACTGGAGAAGGGATACGCTACACACTCCAGAATTCTTGGACTTCCCTTGTGGCTCAGATGGTAAAGAATCCACCTGCAATGCGGGAGACCTGGGTTTAATCCCTGCGTTGGGAAGATCCCCTGGAGAAGGGAAAGGCTACCCACTCCAGTATTCTGGCCTAGAGAATTCCATGGATTATACTCCATGGGGTTTCAGAGGGTCAGATATGACTGAGCGACTTTCACTTTCAGTCATTGAGCACCTTGATACTTGTCTGAACTCATCTCCTCAAACTCCCTCTTACTCATAGCATTCAGCTTGTGGTACTGCTGTGGATTGTTGTGAGGGCACCAAATGAAATGTGTGTGTGTGTGTGTAATTGTGTACTCTCCCAGTTGGAGGTTTTGTCCCTTAGTGTAACTATCTGATTCTGTATGTGCACCCTGAAATTTCCGCTGTCCCCAGTCATGCCTTTGCCTATGCTGTTCCATTAGTCTAGAATTAGTTTCTCTAAAATATCTTCAGGGAAAACTCCCTCAAATTCTCAAAGACCTTGATCAAATTAGTTCTTAATGAATCTTTTCCTACAAGGATTTTTTAAAAGTTGCACCACTTTTCTTCTAAGCAGTCTTTTTCTTCACAACACTTGCCACTTTCTAATATGCTATATTATTTTTGCTTACTCTCTTTGTTGTCTATATCCCTTCCTCACACATAGAACATAAATTCAGAGAGAATAAGGCATTTTTTTGCTTGCTTTTACTAGAGAATCTCCAGCACCTAATTCAGTCTGGTGTGGAGTGTCTAATAAATATGCATTAAATAAAGACTAGAATCTTCATCTAAATGCAAGTCTACCATTATTATCACTTCAAAACAAATAGATCTTATGGTGAAAAAGGATGAAACAGGTCTTAGCTTTTCTTCTAATCAGAAGCCATTATCATACTTGAAACATTAAATGGAACCAAATTTCTATTTCTTTCTATTTGCATCTCCAGACAACATTTACAATCTATCTAGAAACATGCCAGAGACTAATTACAATGACATAGATAATAATATTATAGTAGTAATGGCAATAATCCTAGCTAACACTTTTTAAAAATATTAAATCTCAGGCATAATTTTTATTAATTTTCCCCAATTTTATTATTATTGACATACAGTACTGTGTAAGTTTAAGGTATACAGCATAATGATTTGACATATACATTATGAAATGATTGCCAAAATAAGTTAATTTTTTATTTCTATTTATTAATTTTTTGTCTGTGTTCTGTGGCATCTTGGTTCCCTGACCAGGGATCGAACCCACACCCTCTGCATTGGAAGCATGGAGTCTTAACCACTGGACCACCAGGGAAGTCCCACTCAATAAGTTTATTGAACATTCATCATCTTGTATAGATACAAGATTGAAGAAATAGAAAAAAACTTTCCCCAGTGATAAGAACTCCTAGGATTTACTCTTTTAACAATTTTAATATACAACACACTGCAGATCAATTACATGTTGTAGTACTTATTTATTTCATGACACTAAGTTTGTATCTTTTGACTGCCTTTATTCAGTTATTTCTTTCCCTACTTTCTGGCTCTGGGAACCAAAAATTTGATATCTTTTTCTTGGAGTTTGCTTGTTTTTGAAGTATAATTGACCTGCAACACTATATTAGTTTTTTTATACAGCATAGTGATTTGATATTGCTATATATTTCAAAATAATCCCCATGATGTCTAGTTACCATCTGTCAGCAAAGATGTTACAAAATCATTGACTGTATTCCCCACATTGTACATTTTATGGTCGTGACTCACTTGTTTTTCAGCTGGAAGTTTGTACCCCTTTTTCCCCCTCACCCATTTTTCTCCTTCCTTCACCCCCTGCCATCTGGTAACCTGTTGTTTCTTCTCTGTATCTATGATTCTGTTTTTGGGTCATTATGCTTGTTCATTTGTTTTGTTTTATAATTTTATTTTATTTTTCTTGAGGTTGATCTCACAGTTATGAGATGCAAATAAAAGACAGTGATTTTTGCTCATCATTGTTTTGTTATTTAGATTCCACATGTAAGTGAGATCATATAGAATGTGTTTTTCTCTGACTTATTTCATTTAACATAATATTCTCTAGGTCATCTATGTTTTCCCATAATGGAAGACTACATTAATATATGACTAATATTCAATTGTGTGTGTGTGTGTCATATATATACATCACATCTTTGTTCATCTATTAATAGGCACTTAGATTGCTTCCATGTCTTGGCTATTGTAAACAATACTTCAATGAACATGTGAGTAAAGGTCTTCCCATGTGGTGCTAGTCATAAAGAAATCTCCTGCCAATGCAGGAAACATAAGAGCCATGGGTTCAATCCCTGGGTTGGGAAGATCCCCTGGAGGAGGGCATGGCAACCCACTCCAGCATGCTTGTCTGGAGAATCCCAAGGACAAGGAGTCGGGCAGGCTATAGTCCATAGTGTCAGGAAAGAGTTGGAAACAAATGAAGCAACTTTGCACACACACACACGAACATGAGTGCATATATTCTTTTGGAATGAGTGTTTTCATATCTTTGGGTAAATGCCCAGAAGTGGAATCACTGGATTATATGGTAGTTTTATTTTGAATTTTTTGCAAAATCTCCCTAGTGTTTTCCATAATGACTGCGCCATTTAACATTACCATCAATAATGCATGAGGGTTTTCTTTTCTCCATATCCTAGCTGACACTTGTCTTTTGAATAATAACCATTCTAACATGCATGAAGTGATATCTATTGTGGTTTTGATTTGCATTTGCCTGATGATTAGTGGTACTGAGCACCTTTTCATGTGCCTCTTGACCATCTGTGTGTCTTCTTTGGGAAAATGTCTATTCAGATTGTCTTTTTTTTTTTTTTTTTGTCTGCCTATTTTTAAATCAGTTTTTTTTTTTTTTTTTTCTTTTTTGATGTTGTATGCGTTCTTTGTATATTTTGGCTATTAACCCTTGTCAGATATATTATTTGCTTTTCACATTCTGTAGGTTACATTTTCATTTTTTGGTCATTTCCTTCACTATGCAAAAATGTTTTAGTTTGATGTAGTCCCATTTGTTCATTTTTGCTTTTATTTCCCTTATCTGAGGAGACATATCCAAAAAATATCACTAATACTGATGTCAAAAAGTGTACTTTCCTGTGTTTTCTTCTAGAAGTTTTATGGTTTGAGGTCTTATATTTAAGTCTTTAATCCATTTTGAGTTTATTTTTGTGCATGGTATGAGAAAGTAGTCCAGTTTGAATTATTTTTTGGTTGTAGCTGTTCAGTTTTCCCAACACCATTTATTGAAGAGGCTGTCTTTTCCCTCTTGTATATTCTTGCCTCCTTTGTTGTAGGTTAATCGCCCATACAAATGTGGGTTCATCTCTAGGTATTAGATTTTCTTAAGCTTTCAATATATATATTTTAAAATTTTGCTAAATTTTATATAGATTTTATTAAATTACCTAATAAAAGTGTTAAATTTTTAACAAACATTTTGATTGGCAATGCAGAGCAATATGATGCCTGCATTAAGTATGATGGAAATCAACCACAGAAACTTAAAGTAACTTGTCCAGTGTTAGACAGCTGGTAAGGAATAGATTTCAGATACCAAACAAGGATCTGCCTCAGAGTCCAGGCTTTAACCAATGTGCCAAGACTACTATTAACCACTACTCTGTTTCCTGAAGTCTAGCTGTGGGGGAGTACAGGACTCTTTAACCTCTTTTCTATTTTATTTGTTTATTTATTTATGCTTTTATTTAGTTAGTTGGTAATTTGCATGTATATGTACATATTTTTTTCTACTTGAGATTCATTGGGTATTTGTGTGTGGATTTTATGATAGCTATATCTAGTCTAGAGAATATAAGAGTCGGGTAAATTCTTTTATTTTCTAGGGGGGAATTTATTGGCTTCTAAACACAGGGAATCAAAAACTAATCTAAATAACTATTAAGTTGTTTCCATTTGACATTTCTGTTTTTCTTGTTATATTAAGGGCATCATCTTTATTAGTCATTTGAACTTTTAGGTCTTAGGTTTGAAAGTAGTAAGTACCTGAGAGAAGGTTTTTGTTCACACAGAGCCATGTAACTCTATCTTTATTTTAATATAATACTTTCCCCAAAAGTATTTGAGACGAAATCTGTGCTTCATTTTGGTTTTGACATATCTTGGTTCTTGTATTTGTTTTTTTTTTCTCACCTTTTTGTGTTCATACCCTCTTTTTATTCTTTATCTTTGTTCATTGCACTGTGTAGTTTTAAATTCGTATTTAGACTAAACGATGATTTTAAGAAGGTAGTTCTTGTGTCATGTTCCCTTTTCATTCATTGTCTTCAAGATAGCTTAATATATCTGGCTTAATATATCTGTCTTAAGATAGCTTAATATATCTGGCTTTCATAAGGCATAGTCTATAGACTATATATATGAGTTTGAATATATGTCAAATAGTATGCAAAGCTCTCTACTTGACACTTTAGGGATCAAATACTATCATAACACTCTGTGTTTTAAATGAAGGCAGGTGTTTGACCTCCAATATAGCTGACCTTTAATCAACAGGGAACATATAAAATGTCCCTAGTGTGGAATGATAGTATTTAGATTATACATAAATGAAATCAACTCTCGGTCCCCTTACTATTTCTGTTATTCTACATCAGTTATTGCATCTGAGAAGCAGAGTACTTTCTGTTTCGCTACAGTTCATCTAGTTTGAAGTAAGAAAATTTAAGAGTGCAGCAAAACAAACTGCCTTTTGCAGCCGAACTCTGTCTTCTCTGACAGATGGTTTGGTTGGGCGTCTTTTCCATTCAGAGAAGTGTTATATTTGAAGAATGAAAGCATTGAAAGAGGCCATTTGTTTTATAGAAGCAGGGTTTCAAATAACCATTACCACTGCCAATCTCTACTGTAATTCTTGGTTTTTCACATAGGTGTACAAGAAGCCCTGGGGTGATATTAAACATTCAGGCAATGTTTTTTTTTTTTTTTTTCCCCTAAAGTCATTAAGCACCCAGCATTTAATCTTTTCTATATGCAGATTAAAAATGAAGCTTGATTAAATAGCAACAAAGGAAGATTCATTCAGAAAAAATTGCATCATTATTGTTGGTTTCTTTAGTGCAAATAACTAATTTATTATGCAGAAGAATAAGACTTTCTAAGAGTATTATTTCCCCAAGCAGATATAGCACTTGTGAAGGTTATGGAGTATCTGTTTACTCTGCTAACCTAATTCTCTGCCCATGCCTCTTGTCAATGCCTTTTTTCCATTCTGGTATAGAACAATCCACAGCTAGGACTATCCTACTGATTATACTTCAGGCTCTAGATCCTTCCTAAAACTGTTCTCATATATTGGTATCATGACTTGATTATACTGTCTACTTGAATCATTCCACCTAATGGGAACTTGCTTTTATAACAATTTAAAATATTATTGACTTACTTGCTGAATATATTTGCATTTTCCTAAGGATTACAGGGGCTTCCCAGGTGGCTCAGTGGTAGGGAATCTGCCTGCCAAGGCAGGAGACCCAAGAGATGTGATTTTTGATTCCTGTGTGCGAAAGATCCCCTTAAGTAGAAAATGGCAACCCATTCTGATATTCTTGCCTGGGAAATCTCATGGATAGAGGAGACTGGCGGGCCACAGCCCATGGGGTAGCAAAAAATCAGATACGACTTAGCAACTGAGCGTGCATGCACACAATGACTATACAGCCTTGTCCTAAAGAAATAATGCAAATAGAGGGGAAGCAAATGTGCTTGTCATTCATTAAGAAAAAGAGAGAAGCAAGAAAATAATATTTGGGAACAAGAGATATTTCTTTGTTTTTCAATTCTCAGTACTTTGTCCTAGTTTAGGTTATCCTATGAGCCCCTTTAAGAAAGTAAATGGCAACTCAGTCACTATAAAATCTAAAAGATTAAAACAGCCCACTTACTTTGAAACCATAAGGTAAAGAATCCTCCTGCAGTGCAGGAGACACAGAAGATGCAGGTTTGATCCCTGGGTTAGGGAGATCCTCTGGAAGGGGAAATGGCATCTCACTCCAGTATTCTTGCCTGTAAAATCCCATGGACAGAGGAGCATGGTGGGCTACAGTCCATGGGGTAGAGTCGGATACAACTGAGGGAGCAAAGAGTCGGACACGACTGAGGGAACACAATCAATCTTTACCCGAACACATCTCACAGTTTTTAGGATATGGAGCCATTTTGCTAGCCACTTTGGGGACAGTTCAGGTTTTAAATATCACTTTTAAGCTAATTCCGTCTTACACTAGAATCTACCAGTTGTGTCTATGTGTGAACAGCAGAGGAGATGAGTCCAAGAAAGGTAATCAAGAATGATTTCCTCACGAGTAGGCTGTTTTTTTTTTTTTTTTTTTTTTAAGGAGACTATGTTGTCCTTGAGGTGTATGGAAATCTTTCTTTAATTTTAGTTTACTTTGTATGTATCTTTATTTAAAAAAATTTGTTGTTGGAGTATAATTGCTTTACAATGCTGTGATAGTTTCTGCTGTACAGCAAAGTCAATCAGCTATAAGTATGTATACATCCCCTCCCTCTTGGATTCTCCGCGGCCCCCAGTCCCATCTCTCTAGGTCATCACAGAGCAGGGAGCTTGCTATATAGCAGCTTCCCACTAGTTGCATATTTTATGTATAGTGGTGCTTATATGTCTTATAGTGCTGCTCTCTCAATCCGTCCCACCCTCCTTTTTTCCCCTACTTGTGTCCACAAGTCCGTTCTCTATGTCTGCATCTCTATTCCTGCCCAACAAATAGGTTCATCTGTACCATTTTTCCAGATTCCATATATACGTGTTAATATATGATGTTTGTCTTCCCCTTTCTGACCTCCTTTATTCTGTATGATGGGCTGTAGGTCCAATCTTCTTCTTTATTTTTTTAATCGCTACTCCTTCTGCTCTGGACCTAGTTTCAGCCCCACGTCCTAAATATTGGGCCACAAGAGGAAAGTGATGCCCTGTTGTGTCTTCAGGAGCAATATTTCTGCATATTTAGAATTGCTACCCCATCAGGAAATCTTGAGGTTAAGAACCCTTATTTGAAGGAGGAAAATATTGGGGAATTAGAGACTGAATATCTTTCACTTCCTCATATTAATGTCTTTCTTTAAAATGTAGTGCTCTTATGTCCTGGGATGTGGCTCCTGTATTCTGAAGGTTTCTAAGTTTTATGTTAAATTAGTGCTTGTGCTTTCTCAAAATGCTAATCACCAATATTATTTTACATTTGATCAAAACTCAGCCACAGATACATAATTCATTTCCATTATTTAATTAATTACAAATTCAAGAAATTAGCACTGCTGATTTGAAAGTCAAGCAATTTTCTGTGACCTAGCAGCTTAAAGCACAACCTTCTCTGGTTTATCACTAAATGAAAAATACCTGCTAATTAGGTATGGGAAAATTGTGGTTTGGTGAAATTGAACTTATCTCAATTTCCTGACTAAATGCCCTTGGCATTTTAAGCTCGTCTAATTCAGTTTCCTGATTTTTTTTTTTTTTTTTTTAATTGCTTAGCTTTGGTTTAAATACTTCCAGTGGACCTATTTTCCTCTACTTATTTACTGGAAAGTCTATATATCTAACAGTTGTATTTTTTTGCGAATACTTCATTATTTTAAGTCTAAATTGGATTCCTTATAATTTTACTTGCTTTCATATTTCTCAGAGCAAAATTTTTTTAACATTAGAATGTTACTGTCTAATAACGCTTTCTGTAATGATGAAATGTCATATTATGTCCAATATATAGATGTAGCTATAGACTTTGAAATGCGTCTAATAGGACTGAAAAACTGAATTTTTAATAGAATCTTCTTATTGTTGTTGCTAAGTCACTTCAGTCGTGTCCAACTCTGTGTGACCCCATAGACGGCAGCCCACCAGGCTCCCCCGTCCCTGGGATTCTCCAAGCAAGAACACTGGAGTGGGTTGCCATTTCCTTCTCCAATGCCTGAAAGTGAGAAGTGAAAGTGAAGTCATTCAGTCGTGTCTGACTCTTAGCGACCCCATGGACTGCAGCCTACCGGGCTCATCCATCCATGGGATTTTCCAGGCAAGAGTACTGGAGTGGGGTGCCATTGCCTTCTCCATAGTGACCCCATGGATTGCAGCCTAACAGGCTCCTCTGTCCATGGGATTTTCCAAGCAAGAGTACTGGAGTGGGGTGCCATTGCCTTCTCCATAATAGAATCTTAGCTAAATTAAATTAAAATACCCATTCATGGCTACTGGCTCTAATACTGGATATCAAGAAATATTGTTGTCACCAAGGGCACAGAGTAGAAAATTTTCTCTTGTATATTGCCTCACAGGTAATACACCATGCACACAATTTTCTTTCACAAGCATTTGAGAAAAAATTTTTGGTGTTAATGCTTATTTTGTCACAGAGATAAAGTCATAAGGAAAATCTCAGAATGTGGTCAACTCAAATTAAGAAAATAGGTACACATAATGATCAATCAAGGGTGAGATGGGCAGGGGAGGCATGGAAGCGGGCATAGAGAGGGCAGTAAGACAACCAAAGAGTGGCAGTTACTCAACTGCATTGTCCAGGTTCATGTTTCCTGCAAGAATAGATGAGTCTTCAATATATGAAATAGGGTTGCCTTGCAGTCTATTCTTTAAGTTTTTTTTTTTTTTTTTTTGTATTTATCCTTTTTTCCCCAAGTTGTTGCCAGTGTGTGTTATTCAAAAGATCTTTGACATTTCTCAAATCTCTGCTGATGAGTCGACTCTGTTAAGTGTGAAAGAGCCATTAAGGTGAGGAGATGGAGAGTCATGTACATATATACTTGTCTTTTATCTTTTGTACAGTTTTTCTCCATTCTTAATATCAGGGTAAACAGATTGGAGAGAAAGATGCTGAGTTGCATCACATTGGGCAGAGCTGAACTGATCAGAGCTAAGAGTGGTGGCCTTCCAAATTATTAAATTAGTTTACTTTCAGCCTCATTCAACTAGTGTAGTCATTTCCCTGCTCTTAAAAAATAAACACACACACACATAACACCTTGAAGTTGCTGCTTTTATGTTTTTTGGCCTCTACTTTCTCTTTTTGAACCTCTTTGTGACTTACCTCGATCTCCCTGTCCATGCATAGTATTCTTTATATCATACAATATATTTTATTATGTTCATTTCTCATTAAATTTTCCCTTCTCTCTGCCTTACCTAAACTCTTTCCCTGCCTTTAGAAGTTTACCTAATTATCATACTAAAGCAGTTCATACTCAGTTGTGAAGCAGTTCCCCAGGTTAGGAATAATAGAGAAAGTGAGTTATTCAAATGAATGTTTAAATGATGGAATCCTACAGGGGTGGGTGACTCCGAGCTGAGAAGATTTCCCTTGCCTACTATGAGCTGTCTTTTGTCATCCTGATTTGAACTGATTTTAGGGTTTTTGTAAAGAAAAGGAAAGCTAATTAGTGAAATTGTCTTCTGCAGTTAAAATTCCATTATGCCTTGTCTCCCTGTCTCTGCCATAAAGCTATGTATACACTGGTGGCCTCTTAAAACACTAAGTGACCGCTTCTCATTAGGCAAGGTATAAAAACACAAGTAGTAAAGAGGGTGATTTAACTCGCTCCAGGGAAGTCTTCTCTTCACACACATCCAGAACTGGCCACGAGTCAGACACTGGCCTCAGCATTTGTGGAATAAAAACAAAGCCTCTAGCCCCTTGGAGCTGACAGGAGCAATAGGTATGGTGAGGACTGCGTAGATCCAGTGTGTAATTGCAGCAAATTCTATGATAGTAATGGAGAAAAATCTATTGAGCCTTTAGGCGATATAAGCAGCTTAGTCACATAAATTCTAATCTGCCAACAACCCACAAAGCAGATGTTACCACCTACATATTTCAAATGAGGGTCCTGAGGCTCAGAGACGTGGACCCTCTGGGTAAAACCTTTGGCCCTGTCTCTGGCTGCATCCATGCTCACAGGGCAAACGTGTCATGGAAGAAAGAGGAAGCAGCTCATTGTCTTTTGCCTGCCTTCCCTATCGGATAGTGACAACTCCTCCTCTGGGGCACAGTGACTCACTTCAGTGACAGGAATTCAAAAAGGGAAGAAGCAGCTTCTTACTTGTGGAGGAGACTAGTGTACACATTTTCTTGAAAGTGTTAGTTGCTCAGTTGTGTATGACTCTTAGTGACTCCATGGACTGTAGCCTGCCAGGCTCCTCTGTCCAGGGGATTCTCCAGGCAAGAATACTGGAGTGGGTCACCATTCCCTTCTCCAGAGTATCTTCCTGACCCAGGGATCAAACCTCGGTCTCCTGCACTGCAGGCAGATTCTTTACTGTCTGAGCCAAGAGGGAAACCCCATACATTTTCTTATGGGAGCATAAAGTTGCAGAAATGTTTCTTTGTCAACAGGTGACTAGGCTGCTTTCCACATGTGTTAGTGAAGGAACTCTGTTAGTGTGAGTAATGTAGTAGATAACCTTGAGAAACTGACTTCATTTTTAGAAGAATCTTTAAGACCTCAAGTCAGCATTTTCTGATATGTCCTCCACATGTGTTCATTAGCATTCCCTGAACAAGAGTTTCTTGTACAAAGAGGTAGATGTGGTCCATACTTATGGTTCCATGTGGGAGACACTTCCTACCAAATCCTTCTTACTCAGTGCTCTGAGAAGTACTACAGTAGAGAAAATATTGAATTTTGTTTATTTATTTTTTTATTTTTTTTAAATTTTATTTTATTTAATAATACAAAAAATTTTAATAATAACAAAAAAATTTACAATATTGTATTGGTTTTGCCATATATAAAAATGAATCTGCCACAGGTATACATGTGTTCCCCATCCTGAACCCCCCTCCCACCTCCCTCCCCATACCATCCCTCTGGGTCATCCCAGTGCACCAGCCCTAAGCATCCAGTATCATGCATTGAACCTGGACTGGCGACTCATTTCATATATGATATTATACATATTTCAGTGCCATTCTCCCAAATCATCCCACCCTCTCCCTCTCCCACAGAGTCCAAAAGACTGTTCTATACATCACTCTCTTTTGCTGTCTCGTATACAGGGTTATTGTTACCATCTTTCTAAATTCCATATATATGCATTAGTATACTGTACTGATGTTTTTCTTTCTGGCTTACTTCACTCTGTATAATAGGCTCCAGTTTCATCCACCTCATTAGAACTGATTCAAATGTATTCTTTTTAATGGCTGAGAAATACTCCATTGTGTATATGTACCACTGCTTTCTTATCCATTCATCTGCTGATGGACATCTAGGTTGCTTCCATGTCCTGGCTATTATAAACAGTGCTGCGATGAACATTGGGGTACACGTGTCTCTTTCCCTTCTGGTTTCCTCAGTGTGTATGCCCAGCAGTGGGGTTGCTGGATCATAAGGCAGTTCTATTTCCAGTTTTTTAAGGAATCTCCACACTGTTCTCCATAGTGGCTGTACTAGTTTGCATTCCCACCAACAGTGTAAGAGGGTTCCCTTTTCTCCACACCTTCTCCAGCATTTATTGCTTGTAGACTTTTGGATCGCAGCCATTCTGACTGGCATGAAATGGTACCTCATAGTGGTTTTGATTTGCATTTCTCTGATAATGAGTGATGTTGAGCATCTTTTCATGTGTTTGTTAGCCATCTGTATGTCTTCTTTGGAGAAATGTCTATTTAGTTCTTTGGCCCATTTTTTGATTGGGTCATTTATTTTTCTGGAATTGAGCTGTAGGAGTTGCTTAAATATTTTTGAGATTAGTTGTTTGTCTGTTGCTTCATTTGCTATTATTTTCTCCCATTCTGAAGGCTGTCTTTTCACCTTGCTTATAGTTTCCTTTTCTTCCCACATTTGACCCTGGAATCATGTTGGTTTCTTTTTCCTCTTCCAAAGTCAATCTATTAACATTTCCGTAGAACATATTTGAAAAATATTTCATTAAATTAAAGGGATAAATGATGTGGAAAATTCAGGCATACTAGTGGGACTAGGGAAACATTTTTTTCAGGGTGTGGGTTGTAGACAACCATTTTGTTATTCAACTAGGTTTACACTTCTGGTGGTACCTGGTACTAAGTGGGTATCCTTATAGTTTTCTACGGTAATAGAACCAATTGGCTTGCATGGATTCTGTAAATGCTAACCAATGTTAAATAATAATGCTAAGATTAAGCATGTGCATCCTGTCTGCTCAGTCTGGATGCAGGACTGTTGTTGCTCTTTAGTTACTAAATTGTGCCCAACTCTTTGCAACCCCATGGACTATAGCCTGCCATGCTCCTCTGTCCATGGGATTCTCCAGGCAAGAATACTGGAGTGGGTTGCCATTTCCTCCTCCAGGGGGGTCTTTCTGACCCTGGGATTGAACCCACATCTCCTCCATTGCGGGTGGATTCTTTACTGCTGAGCCATCAAGGAAGCCCAAATGCAGGATAGTCTCAAAGAATTATGTGATACAGTGGTGCTATCTCTTTAACAGTCTTCAAAGATGTGATCATAAGATCTATAGAACTAGAAAGAAACCATGACTGAACAAATACGACTCTTGGAGATTTTTTTCAACAGCCACCAAGTGTTTTGTTGACTTTTCCAGACTTTTAAAAGTGCTGTAACTTCAACATTCAAACCTCCTTTTTGTGTGCATAATAAACATTTCTGCTCTGTATAATTTTAACTAGACCAAATGATGCTTACACTTTCCAGATACCAGCTGTTGAAGCAGCAACTTTCAAATGATTTTGCAGATTGGCAAACACATTATATCTTTGTGTGTTTTGCAGCTGTCTCTTCAGTGAGCCTTGCTTTGCTTTTTGTGAAGTAACTCATGTACAGTGACAGAAGAGTATTTGTTTTCCTCCAACAGTCTTAGCAATTAGTACTTTTCAAGCTCCAGTTTTCCTTCCATGCAACAGGTACCCTGTACTGTGGACCATTTACAAACCAAGGTAATGATGTGTAGGGTTTTTAAGGGCAATTACTTTACAGAAATAAAGGAGAAAGAAGGAATATGCTTTGTCCTGACATGAATAATTTTAAAATTATTTACTCAACAAATACTCAACACAGTGTCTTTGTGCTGAAGGCACTCTGCTAAGTATTTTACAGCAACTGAACAGTAAATTGTATGAATTAGTTGGATAAAGTGTAAAAGAGAAAGTTGTTCTAAGGAAAAACGAAATTTTAGAGGTGATAGCGCATCACTTTAGTGCAATAGAGGGGAACCCAATGAGGCTAGTGCAAAAAGTCCAAAATGAGAATATCTTAAAGTAAATCTTGGAAGGCAACGGATAGATTGTGGAAGGCCATGTTACAAAGCTTGGAACTGAGCCTGAGCTAATAGAAAGCCTTAGAAGGATTTTTAGCAGGGAGATACCAAGGTCAGATTTGTGTTTCTAGGCAAAGATGCCTTGGTATCGGATGGAGAATAAATTGGAGAGAGTCAAACTGGATGCAGAAAAACCCTAAGGATGTTATTGCCTAGTTAATTAACAATGATTGACAAGAAGGAGGCAGTGGAAATGAAGGATCCCAGTAGTTTTCTTATACATGTCTATTAGCTGATATAGACAGTTGTGAGCTAGAGGATGATAGAATTTTATGTTTATTTTTTTAAATTGACTGTGGCCCAGATTCAGTTCAGTTCAGTTCAGTCTCTCAGTCGTGTCCAACTCTTTGCGACCCCATGAATCGCAGCATGCCAGGCCTCCCTGTCCATCACCAACTCCCAGAGTTCACCCAAACTCATGTCCATCAACTCAGTGATGCCATCCATCCAGATTATGAACTGCTTATTGCCAAATTCAGACTTAAATTGAAGACAGTGGGGAAAACCACTACACCATTCAGGTATGACCTAATCAAATCCCATAGGATTATACAGTGGAAGTAAAAATAGATTCAAGGGATTAGATCTGATAGAGTGCCTGAAGAACTATGGACAGAGGTTCCTGACATTGTACAGGAGACAGGGATCAAGACCATCCCCAAGAAAAATAAATGCAAAAAGGCAAAAAGGTTGTCTGAGGAGGCCTTACAAATAGCTGAGGAAAGAAGAGAAGCTAAAGGTAAAGGAGAAAAGGAAAAATATACCCATTTGAATGCAGAGTTCCAAAGAATAGCAAGGAGAGATAAGAAAGCCTTCCTTAGTGATCAATGCAAATAAATAGAGCAAAACAAGAGAATGGGAAAGACTAGAGATCTCTTCAAGAAAACTGGATATACAAAGGGAGCATTTCATGCAAAGTTGGGCACAATAAAGGACAGAAATGGTATGGACCTAACAGAAGCAGAAGATATTAAGAAGAGGTGGCAAGAATATACAGAAAAACTATACAAAAAAAAAAAAAAATCTTCATGATGCAGGTAACCTCGATGGTATGATCACTTACCTAGAGCCAGACATCCTGGAATGCAAAATGAAGTGGTCCTTAGGAACCATTACTATGAACAAAGCTAGTAGAGGCGATGGAATTCAAATTGAACTATTTCAAATCCCGAAAGATGATGCTGTGAAAGTGCTGTACTCAATATACCAGCAAATTTGGAAACCTCAGCAGTGGCCACAGGCCTGGAAAAGGTCAGTTTTCATTCTACTCCCAAAGAAGGGCAATGTCAAAGAATGTTCAAACTACCGCACAATTGTACTCATCTCACACACTAGCAAAGTAATGCTCAAAATTCTCCAAGCCAGGCTTCAACAGTATGTGAACTGTGAACTTCCAGATGTTCAAGCTGGATTTAGAAAAGGCAGAGGAACCAGAGATCAAATTGCCAACATCTGCTGGATCATTGAAAAAGCAAGAGAGTTCCAGAAAAAACATCTACTTCTGCTTTATTGACTGTGCCAAAGCCTTTGACTGTGCAAATCACAACAAACGGTGGAAAATTCTTCAAGAGATGGGAATACCAGACCACCTGACCTGCCTCCTGAGAAATCTGTATGCAGGTCAAAAAGCAACAGTTAGACCTGGACATGGAACAACAGACTGGTTCCAAATAGGGAAAGGACTAAGTCAAGGCTGCATATTGTCACCCTGCTTATTTAACTTATATGCAGAGTATACGAAATGCCAGACTGGATGAAGCACAAGCTGGAATCCAGATATTGCTGGGAGAAATATCAGTAACCTCTGATATGCAGATGACACCACCCTTATGGCAGAAAATGAAGATAATCTAAAGAGCCTCTTAATGAAAGTGAAAGAGGAGAGGGGAAAAGTTGGCTTAAAACTCAGCATTCAGAAAACTAAGATCACGGCATCAGGTCCCATCACTTCATGGCAAATAGATGGGAAACAATGGAAATACTGAGAGATTTTTATTTATTTTTGGCTCCAAAATCACTGCAGATGGTGACTGCAGCCATGAAATTAAAAGGCGTTTGCTCCTTGGAAGAAAACCTATGACCAACTTAGACAGCATATTAAAAAGCAGAGACATTACTTTGCCAACAAAGGTCAGTCTAATCAAAGCTCAAAGCTAAGGTTTTCCCAGTAGTCATGTATGGATGTGTTAGTTCAACTATAAAGAAAGCTGAATGCTGAAGAATTGATGCTTTTGAACTGTGGTGTTGGAGAAAACTCTTGAAAGTCCCTTGGACTGCAAGGAGATCCAACCAGTCCATCCTAAAGGAAATCAGTCCTGAATATTCATTGGAAGGACTGATGTTGAAGCTGAAACTCCAATACTTTGGCCACCTGATGCAAAGAACTGACTCTCTAGAAAAGACCCTGATGCTGGGAAAGATTGAAGGCCGGAGGTGAAGGGGATGACAGAGGATAAGATGGTTGGATGACATCACCGGCTAGATGGACATGAGTTTGAGTAGGCTCCAACAGTTGGTGATGGACAGAAAAGCCTGGTGTGCTGAAGTTCATGGGTTCACAAAGAGTCGGACACGACTGAGTGACTGAACTGAATTGAACTGATAGTTGATTTGCAGTATTATATTAGTTTCAGGTGTATAGAATAATAATTCACTATTTTTACAGATTATATTCCATTGAAAGTTATTAGAAGATAATGGCTATCATTCCTTGTGCTATAAAACATAGTCTTGTTGCTTACCTATTTTATACAGAGTAGCTTGTATTTTTTTTTAGCATTTTTATTTATTCATTTATTTGGCTGCACTGGGTGTTGGTTCGGCATGAGGCAACTTTAACTTCAGCATGTGAATTCTTAGTTGCATCACATAGGATCTAGTTCCCTGACCCAGGATTGAACCAGGGCCCCCTGTGTTGGGGTCTTGTCACTGGACCAGGGAAGTCCCAGTAGTTTGTTCTTAATCCCTTACCCCAAACCTCCTTCTCTCCTTTTGTAACCTTAAATTGGTTTTCTGTATCTGTGAGTCTGTTTCTGTTTCATTAAGAGGATGGTAGAATTTTAGATCTAGAAGATTCAGTAATCTAAGCCCTTGGTTTAAAGTGTGAAAACTCAGTCTCAAGGCAATTAAGTCAACTTGTTAAAACTTTTAAAGCTAGTTAGTAGGAAAGCCAGAATCAGAACCCATGTCTCTAGGGAAACTTGCTTTGTATCACCTCTCCATTTTTATTTTATTTTGTATTTTATGACTTTCATTTAGCCTTACCTGCATAGCATTGAGTAAAAGAGTAATTTCTTTCAATAATATTGTGAAATGCTAAAATAAAATCTTGTAACAGAGGGGGAAGATTGAAGGCGGGAGGAGAAGGGGACGACAGAGGATGAAATATGTGGATAGCATCACTGACTCAATGGACATGAGTTTGAGTAAACTCCGGGAGTTGGTGATGAACAAGGAGCCCTGGCATGCTGCAGTCCATGGGGTTGCAAAGAGTCAGACATGACTGAGCAACTGAACTGAACTGAGCAGACGGGGGACATTTAATGGCAGCTGTCTCTTCCTCTGCCTCTTGCTATTTGACTTTGAGCAATGCATCCATTTACTTCCAATATCTGGTTTATAAGTTTTGACTCAACCAGTCTCACATGTCTCCATCAGTCAGTAAACAAGTATTGATCACCACCCATGCTCCAGGGACTATAATAAGTGCTAGGTGTATATTTTGAGTAAAGCTCTGTCCTTAAAGCTTTGCAGCATAAGGCGAATGCACAGGGCAGCAGGGCATCCAACCCTTCTCTGGGTTCACTCTGACTTCCTGGGAATGAAACTTATTTAAGGGCAGTGCCAGTATCACAGTTTCAGATTGTCTGAAGTGTAAATTTAGGAGTAAATTGACAAAGCTGAAAAAAAATACTGTTCATATTTCATTTTTGTACCTCACCCTTGTGATTAGTTGTAACATATTTATTCTGAAACCCTTTCTGGAATTGGCCTTGTGGATGTCAGATCAATTCTGATCTCAGAGTTGAGTCATTGTAAATGGGTACCATGTTAGATTACTTGGGCCATGTTAGATTACTTGGTTCAGCCCTTGCGCTAGTGGTAATGATAGCAGTGCTTACCTCAAAGGCCTTCCTTAATGAACTTTGACATCCCCATCTTGATCCTAAGGAGACATCCTTACTTTTGAACATATCTCCCAACTTTAAACTGCAGCTCAATTATAAAAGTTAAACATTTTCATCTTAAGAAAAATGTCAATGCTCTCATAAAAATCCACATTCTGTCCAAGAGGCCAAATATGACTCTGTATGGAACACAGGCATGTGGCAGAAGAAGAAACTGTGTACAAAGCTTGTATTCTGTATTCGTTTGCTCATCAATTGTTTTTATTGGATAGATTTGCTTAGCAAAATTTAAGATATGCACACACACTCACATTTGAAATAGTTTATGCTGCTGCTAAGTCACCTCAGTCATGTCCGACTCTGCGACCCCATAGATGGCAGCCCACCAGGCTCCCCCGTTCCTGGGATTCTCCAGGCAAGAACATTGGAGTGGGTTGCCATTTCCTTCTCCAATGCATGAAAGTGAAAAGTGAAAATGAAGTCGCTCAGTCGTGTCCGACTCTTTGCGACCCCATGGACTGCAGCCCACCACACTCCTCCGTCCGTGGGATTTTCCAGGCAAGAGTACCTGGAGTGGGGTGCCATTGCCTTCTCCGGAAATAATTTATAGTGAGGTTTAAATGTGAAGTTTTGGTGTGTGAGATTGTGATTCTCTTCTTCAGCTGCATTCTTGTGGGTTTTGTTTTTCTAGCATTTTTTGTTTCTTTGGTATTTTTCTTGTGTTACTTGTCTACTGTGGTTTTTGGGGTTTTTTTTTTTGTCCAGTCTAACTTTCTTCTTTTATGCCTTGCTCTAGTCATCTTGCTTTGGCTCTTGTTCATTTCCTGAGTAGGCAAACAAACCTCTGGGAAATGTGGTCTCACAGCTCAGAACAGCAAAGAAAAAATAAATAACACAGTAACTCCAAGGAAGGAACTTTGTTTCCTGGAGATGAATTCGTGCCAAAGCAGATGCAAGAAGCAGCAGCTCTGGCAGGAAAAGGGAAGAACTACAGATGTGTCAAGGTTGTAATTCCCAGCTTCAGTGACACCAATAGCAATGTAGACAAAAAGCACTGCGTTTCCACAATATAGTTATATAGATGCTAAAGATACAGAGAGGGAGATTGAATTAATCTCAGTAGTACAAATAAGACACCTTCAAGACATTTATATTTTAGTGCAGTTGGTTTATTTTGCAAACAAATTCACAACTATCTGAACTGTTGTATGACTAATTCCATTTTTGTGCTGTACTTTTAAGACTAAGGTGTAATGATTTGAATAGAGCTATTTATTAACTTTAGTATAATTTTGCTAAATTTATGAGTGCTTTTTGGAAAGCGAGTCACCTACTTAGTTTCTTTTGGTGATCTTTATGCATTTCACTGTGCTTTTATTTTAGACTATAAAATATTCTGTGAGAATATATTTTTGAAACGAGGATCTATCAGTGGGTCACAAACAGCTTCAATTTGCCAACATATTAAAACTTTTTTTTTTTTTACTAATAAGATCACAGCTATTTTCTTATTCATTTGACATGGAAAATATTTGACTTTCCCTAAGGCAACCTTTTTTATTATCTCCCTTTTTAAAGAAGAACTCAACATTGTTTTTTACATTTGAGTAACATATGTTCAATTGAACAATATAAATGAAACCACAGTCAAATAATTAGACCTCATAAATGGTTTTCTTTAGGTGTTCTTATTTATTCTAAACTTCGAATGGTTATGATATGTCAGCCAGAAAGATCCAGTTTGAATAAGAACAATAAATAATTTGATTTTTTAATGGATGTGTTCTGGAATTTGCCTGAACAGAGAACAGCCTGATGTGGTGATTAAAAGGATGGGCTCTGAAATGTGCCAGCCAAGAGGTCTGCATGCTCCTTCCTGTATGACATTGCTAAATAAGGATAATGATAACAGGCAAGTTGGCCTCTGGCTTCTTTGTAAAATGGCACAAATACCAGTGCCTACGTGAGAAGACAGTTTTGAGACAATGTAAGAAAATCCTTTAGCAGAGTCAAGCCCTAGGAAGTACTGACTAAATTGCCCTTCGTTAATAGTATAATTGGTTCTTCCAGGTGGCACTAGGTAAAGAATATGCCTGCAGTGCAGGAGATGCAAGAGCCGTGGATTCGATGTGGGTTCCATCCCTGGGTTGGGAAGATCCCCTGGAGTAGGAAATGGCCACCTACTCCAATATTCTTGCCTGGAAAATTCCACAGGCAGAGGAGCCTGGCAGGCTACAGTCCATGTGGTCACAAAGAGGCGGACACGACTGAGCACTCTGCAGTAGTATCATTACCATTTCTATAAGCTCTGCTAGTTCTGTTTATGAGATTAGTCATACATCATCCATTGTCAAATCTAAAATGTGACAACAAATTTTAGATTTAATAACATTGGTTGATTTAGCCCATTGAATTATATTCAATATGCAATATGAAATATATATATACACACACACGTATATATAATTCAAATAATTCCTCTTTGTGTTTATTTTCCACCCTTTTGCCTTAGACTATTGACTCTTGAGGGACTTTAATGCTATGTTGTTTCACTTAATATGGCAGTAATATACTAACCATCAGTTGTGTATATCAGAAGCAGTAAAACCAATATGACTTTAGTACATTCATATTTTGAAAAATTTTTTTCATATATTGCTTAGACTCTAAGAAACAAATGATGTTGATACTTGCATGAAATAGAGTGAGAAATGAGCTATTAGGTATTTTCTTTTCTTTTTTTTAGGGTTGATTGTAAGAGGCAGCAAATGCTTTGAGTCTTTGAAATGTTTTCCTATCTCATTTATTACTCTTTTCTTGATTAACAAGTAAGTACTAGTTAAAGCTATTTGATGCTATGGCTGTTTAGCTTTTTACGCAAAAATGGGTCAAAACCATTTGATAAGTGTGCATTTAGCATTATGCAAGAGCACTAACCCAGGATACATGGCTTAGATCTGACCTTCACCTGCAATTACTTATCAATGAAGCTCTGCCCAGGCCATTGTCAAGTACTTGTACATTATCCACATTATCCACAAATTATCTAATTTACAAGTTGAGAGGTTAGTCTTTATCTGTATTACCTTTAAACTAAATACTTATTGTTCCCTTAAGCATGTTAGTAATTTAGAAAACAAGGAGTAAACCTTTTTGCCTGAATCTGTTAGGTCGTAACCCTTCATCACAGGCTCTTTTGAAGATGTGAAGAGGCTTTATATGAAGATGATCAGAGAAGCCTGCTCAATGGGAAAGAATCAACCCTATGTGTATGACATGTAGTAGTGTCTTCCCTCACCAAAGACCTACTCCAGTTATTTAGATCAGAGGTTGCCTTTCATTACCGTAGCCAAAATACTCCCCTTTGATCTGCATCTTCTTAGATTCAACATAAACTTTTATGGCACATATCTTTGAGAAGTCCTTATTGGCATGCAAGGGGTCACTGCATAGTGGAACTTTTAACATATGAAACAAAACAATATTAAAAAATGCTTTAGTTATTTGGCTGCACTCAGTCTTAGCTGTGGCACCTAAGATTTTCCATCTTTAGTTGCTGTATGTTGTATCTTAGTTCTCTGACCAGGGATTGAACCTCACCTCCTCCTTTGAGAGCAAGGAGTCCTAGCCAATGTACCACCAGAGAAGTCTCAAAACAATATTTTTGTGTTTGGTGGAATGATAATCTATGCAACAATATTGTAAAAGCTAGTTTTCTTTAGTTGCTACCTATCTGAAGCACACACATATATGCTAAACTGCCTTTTACTTTGGTATATTTTTATCATAACATATTAATGTATAAATACATATTTGGGCATGTTTGTCCATAAATTCTTAGAGTGACATGTTTATTATTGCATGTTCTGCCTGAAATGAGTTCATGAGTTCAGTACTTGAGAAATGCATGTTATTCACATCAGGTTTATTATATATGGAATTGCAAGAGTTTATTTTACTTCTCTTTCAAGTCCATATAAACAATTTATCTATCTAAGTAGAAAACTGAGACATTCACATGACTAGCCATGCCCACTAATGTTTAGTATTCATCACTCTGTTATCCTTTAAGTGAGTTCTTAAATAGTTCTGTTGAACTATAGGCCCAGTAAGGCCTATAGAATATAGTTGAAGATCTGATCAGCAGTTATAGTGAGAATTTCCGAGAGGAAATTTGGGAAAGTCTTCACTGAGGACTCATTTCAGGTAGCTGGAGTATAATACCCTCCTGGACCTAGAAGGATGCAGTGCATTTTTATTTCACATATTTTGTTTCAAAATCAGTAAGAGATACCTTGGAGTAGGAAGTTGTGTTCCTGACAAGCATTAGTTTAGAAAAGACTGAGATTGTAAACTCAAACATATTATAGACCCACTTTGCCCATCTCTTGCTTATAAGAAACTCTCTGTGCTTTTACCCTGCTTCACTGACCCACAGTGTGAAGAGATCATAAGAGTAATCAATACTCATCCTTAAGGCTTCAGAGTTTGTTTTATATGAGGTCTCCATGGAAGGATCTGTGTTTACTTTATCTGTCTTCATCCTGACTGATCATATACCACTTACCTTTCCTCTTTTCAAACTAAAATCTAATTTTTCTTTCTTTCTTTTTTGAAAATTTGTTACTTAAAATGTCTCCTCTGATATTCTTGTTCTGATATTATTCTTTGATGATTTTAGTAGGAAAGAATAAGGTCTGCATTTTTGTTTGTGAACTCTTCCTGGGTATTCTTTGACATTGTTTTTAGTTGTATGGCTAATATTTATGTTTGCTAACATGCATGTACTTAATCTCAAGTGAATAATAATAATGCATTACAATGTATAACATATCAAGATGATTAGCATATAACTGTTTCCTAAGTACTACAGTGTTTAAGTGTAAGTCTATAGCACTGAAACTACTATTATCTAGTACTTACTAGGATAAGTAGATTTTAGTCATATTTAAGAGCTTAATAAGCTGACTCAGGTCCCTAAAATAGTGTTTGTTATACTGAAATAAGGGCAGAATTTATAGATTGAAAAAATTCAGCAAAAATATTTTAAACAAAAATATTAGGGTAAAATAACTTTTGAAAAAAAGCATTTAGAATTTGGACTTCCATTTTGCAGAGAAATTCTGTGTTTGAGAAGCAATCCTTCCCAACAGGAGTTGGGAAGCAGACTTCAGACTGTAACATAATTTTCTGGCAAGTGTGGCCAGTGGGTTGTAGAGTGCCATGCAAATTGAGAATGGTTGTCGCTGTGGAATGAATGGAGGTTTGGTCTGGGTGCCAAGTGAACGTAAGGAATGAAAGCTACATCCCATGAAGATGGTTTCATGACAACCCTGGCTTTCAGCACATTGATGAAAAGCTTTATTATTCCACTTCTGCTTCAGTTGCAGGCATCCTTTCAGGGGTTAAGCTTACCCAAGAGTATTACCTCATTTCCAAGTCTAAGCATCAGGTCCTGATAAATGGTATGAAATCGTCAAACCCTGTGGATTTTCAATGGCATTTTAAAATCATCTGTATCAACAGAAATGATGTTAAGATACACTGAGTTCATTTTAAATAATTTCTACTTCAGCCTACTTTGAGAGGGGGCAGATAGGGAAATATGAATCAGTATTGTCATGCGATGTGCAATTTCTATACGAAATAGTTAAAGTGTCACTAAACGTGTTTGTCTGGAAGTCGTATGAGTGTCCCAGTCTGTCCTTCCTCCAGACTTCCCCCTTTATTCAAAAACACTCCATGGCCATAATTTGAGCTTGTCTCCTGTCTCTGGGGGGATGTCAGAGGTTTGCCTGATTTTCTGTATCAGCTCATCACTGGCACTGCCGTCCATTCCCTACCTGACTGCATTGTTGCTTTCCTGACAGAATTGTGACCCCTGGCTTCCCTGCGCTCTCAGGTTTCCCATCCACTCAGTCTGACTGAGGGCACACAGCTTGTTTTCCCTGTACTCATCTTGTCTAACTGAGATCACTGTTCTGTGGTTAACGACTATCTGTGTTGTGGACATGATATAATTTGAAAAAGGATAGGGCAAAAATTTTAACCTACTCCATTACCCAGTGGGTTTGGTTTTTAAAGTCTGTGTTTTTATTCTAGATGAGACAATTTATGTTATGATGTGGTAAGAATTTTGTGGATATTTTCACTGTTGGTTATCCAGACTTGCCACAGAACAAAGGTGTTGGTGTAATTCTCTAGGTCTGTCAATATATTATGCTAGTATTAATGTGATGTCAAAGAGTGACTCCTTACAGTATTGCACCAAATAAAGACACATCTTGTTCTGTGCTAATCTCAGCCTACCAATAACCAATGTTGTGGCTGGGCAGGCCCTTGTGGTTCTTATGATTGCAAGACACTCTTCAGCAGTAACATTAGGAAGCTATGAAAAATAAAAGTTTATTATGTATAGGACGTAGAAATTACACGGGCCACACAGTGAGGTTGTGGGTGAAGAGAGAGAGGGCCTATGCCTGCAGTTCAGCTCTTATTGGTGTTAATCAATGGTGGGGACCTAGGGTTTCCACAGGCTCACTCTTTAGTGGAGAAGGGATTGGCAACCCACTCCAGTGTTCTTGCCTGGAGAATCCTGTGGACGGAGGAGCCTGGTGGGCTGCTGTCCGTGGGGTCGCACAGAGTCAGACAGGACTGAAGTGACTTAGCAGCAGCAGCAGCATTCTTTATTGGTGAATTTAAAACACAAAAGTGGAAATTTAAAGCTGGAAGAGAAAAAACAAGTGGCTCAAATGTCAGTTATCAAAATCAGCCTAAATTTGTAAAGCAAAGGAGACTTAGTGAGGGGAGGTAGTCTGAATCTTTATCTAGTGTGTCTGGCAGTGTGCTTTTCTGAGATGACCCTGTTTGAACCAGATGCCCCAGCAATCAAAGCTTAAGTCAGGCACTTGCATTGAAAAAAGGAGAAAACCCAACTTTCAGGACTTACACTGTACATCTTTATTCCCATCTAACAAGAGATCACATGATTTCTTTTGATCATTTTAAAATTTTGAAATTTTTAAGTTCCTTGACCAACGTGATGAGCATTAAGTTGCAATTTTAACTCTGAAAAGAGAAGATGCAATATGATTTTATAAATCTGCAGAGTTCATGAAAAAAACTTTCATTTTAGAATAGGCCAGATGCTATTGTAGCTGATAGATACATGCAAAAATTTAAATCCTCCAAGGTCTATGAAGAGACCACAAAACTTTAAAAATGTCAGTGATTGATTTTATAACTATACATTATCTGATTTAACATAATAAAAATATGCATTAAAATTTTTGAGTTTAACGGCAAGGTACCTTTCAAATTTATACATGCAATCTGTTTGGATTTATTTCTTTATCTGTTCAATAAGTTTCTATTCATCCTCAGTACCTAGTTTACTGAATAAACTTTAGTACTCAGTAAATTTTTAGTAAAATTTAGTAATTTCCCATCTTCTCCCAGATGAGTTATTTTTACTTCAGGGTTTTTACCAAGATACTTCATAATTAGGAGCTAGAAAGAAGTCTCAAACCACTTAGTTTTGATTCCTAGATCTCTCATTACCAGCTGTTGACCTTAGAAAAATTATTTAATAACTTTAAATCTTAATTTTTTTCATCTGCAAAATGATACAAGTGTAGTTGTTTAATAACAGTAACTGGCCCTCCTTATAAATGACATGACAATATAGTAAGCTGCACATAGAGTGTTTGTCATATAAGGTTAATTTAATATTAATTCTGTTTCTGTGATGGTTATTATTATTTATTTAGGACTTTGACATTTTTGTTTAATTTTTTGCTCATTTGACTATTTACCATATTATACGGAGGACTCTTTCCAGACAGAAATAACTTGGTCTGGTTTGGTCTTTCCTCAGTAGGTAACATGTGTCCTAAACATAATAGGTATTTAATTAATTTAAGGTGAATAAAGAAAAAATGCCATTCCTCTACAAAACGCTGCCAGAGGAACTTACTAGACACACATTTCATCTTTCATTCAATGCTACCCATCACCCATCCTAAAGCATCTGATTTCCTATACATGAAAACCAAACTCCCTTGCAAAAAACATCACTGAGGTTGACTTTGGTTACTTTGCCCAGCACTATTCATACTAAACTATTTCATCTGCTAAAGCACACTACTGATTCACATGTCTTCTTGCCTTTGCCTATGATTACTTATGACTAGAATTGTCTCTGCCTTATTTACCTGTCTAACCTACTTAAGGAGATCATCCCTGGGATTTCTTTGGAGGGAATGATGCTGAAGCTGAAACTCCAGTACTTTGGCCACCTCATGCGAGGAGATGACTCATTGGAAAAGACCCTGATGCTGGGAGGGATTGGGAGCAGGAGGAGAAGGGGACGACAGAGGATGAGATGGCTGGATGGCATCACCGACTTGATGGACATGAGTTTGAGTGAACTCCGGGAGTTGGTGATGGACAGGGAGGCCTGGTGTGCTGCAATTCATGGGGTCGCAAAGAGTTGGACACGACTGAGCGACTGAACTGAACTGAACTGAACCTACTTACTCCGAGACTCACATCAAGCATCACCCTTTCTCAAGCCTCTGCTAGGTTTAGGTCTACCTTCCATCCTCTGCTTTACTTGTCATATGTCACTTGACCTTTACTGTTATTCATTTTTTTTCTCTCTCGGTCATGTGATTATATTTTTTGTAAGGGCAGGCAAAGTTCCGGTCTTAATAATAAATGTTTTGCCTGAGAGTTTCTTAAAAGGGTCACTAAACATGTACTGAGCTGAACTGAATATGTTATATAGAGTTATACTTTCTCCATTCAGCTTTCTGACTTGCATTCAAAAGGATACCCTTTCTGTTTTTACATTTGCTGGTGTAAAATGTTACTTTGAAGCCCTTATCCCAGCTGTCAAATACAGGTAAAAAAACGAATTCAAGATATAAGTATCTTTGAGGTTTTGGGAAAGGAGAGAAAAAAAGGATTTGGTTGTTCTTGAAGCATGACCTCTAACCTTATATATCTTTCCTGTGACTTTAATCAGTGTGTAGCAAGAAAGTTCTGCTGGATACTTTTTTCTGGAAAAATTGTATTCCCTTACTTATAAATTGTATTTATACCTGGCTTCCTTAGAGCATGACATTTGAATGAAATATGTACCTTATGAAAATTTATTTGTTTTACACTACATGGTTTCCAGCTATGGTACTGGCATATCTTATATTGAAAGCAGTGGTCATGTCTAATGTTGTTAAAAAAAGAAGGTGTCTTTTAATAAACTAAGAAATGCATTGATTTCTTAGAAGTTTTTCTTAAGCTCCTCCCACCAAAAAAACCCCCAAAAAACAAGAGATAACAATTCTGGTCTAGTTTTAATATTTTATTTGGAGACAGTAAGATCTTATTCTGTTTGCATCCATTTGAACCAGACTCTGTGTGTGTGCGTGCGTGCGTACATGCTCAGTCATGTCCAACTCTTTGGAACTCTATGGACTGTAGCCCACCAGGCTTCTCTGTCCATGGAATTTTCCAGGCAAGAATACTGGAGCAGGTTTCTATTTCCTTCTCCAGGGCATCTTCCTAACCCAGGGATCAAACCTGTGTCTCTTGAGTCTCTGCATGGCAGGTGGATTGTTTACCACTCTACCACCTGGAAAGCCCTGAACCAAACTATGTATTTCATATAAACTTTTTCTTTGAGGATGCTGTGAGTAAAATTTTTGACTTACTTTCCATGCCAAGAAGATCCTCTGTAGAGTAATATATACTGGAAATAATTATAATAAAATATGCTTTTGATTTCCCATGTCTAACATTTGAGTCTCTAATGTTTATGAAGTACAAATCAGTTTTGTGGTGATTGTTTTTCTGACCATAATTTAAACAGAAAACACTGCTGAATTAAACTATTTTAATTGAGAGAAAAACAATGTCGATTTTTTTTTTTTTACTAAAGAAAGCCAATATCATATGTTCAAATTGAAGTTCATTTATTTATTGGTCTTAGAAGCATTATTATTACACATTCTGATATACATGATCATTGCCCACCAAAGCACTAGGATCTGTGATTAGTGATAATATGTTGTGCTATGCTTAGTGGTCTATAGCTCACCAGGCTCCTCTGTCAATGGGGATTTTACATTGTCTCTTTTATCAGAGTATCTATGCTAAGTCACTTCGGTCCTGTCTGACTCTGTGCGATCCCATAGACAGGAGCCCACCAGGCTCCCCTGTCCCTGGGATTCTCCAGGCAAGAACACTGGAGTGGGTTGCCATTTCCTTCTCCAGTGCATGAAAGTGAAAAGTGAAAGTGAAGTCGCTCAGTCGTGTCCGACCCTCAGTGACCCCATGGACTACAGCCCTCCAGGCTCCTCCATCCATGAGATTTTCCAGGCAAGAGTACTGGAGTGGGTTGCTATTACCTTCTCCGATCAGAGTATCTAGGGTATTATTATTATTCCCATTTTATGGATGATAAAAAAGGGCACAGAGAGTTCAAAGTAACATAGCTTAAAAAAGTGTTAACGGGTTTTAATTCTTCAGCCTAAGATAATACATATTCATAAAACAGGCTTGTATTTAGCTGTACTTGGTAAAAAGTTGAGTAATTTTGGTTTCTAGACTGTGAAGTGAACTTGAAAATGAGCAACATTATGTTGTATTTATTTCCCCACCATTTATTATGTAATAGGGATGCAGTCAGTTTTTGTATCCTGGTCTTGCATATATGTTCATATTTACTTGGTTTAATATTTCCAGCTCTGGTTCTTAGTACTTTTCCATGTTCATTTTACTTCTGTTTCAAGCCACAAACCACATGCCATTCTTAGTACAGATCTTTCTCTGTCCATGGTCCTGAAGTCAATAAACTATTCTGTAAAGAATAACAATAAAAAGGTTCTCTCTTCATCAACCATCAGATGATTGATGTTTATCATATGTATTACTGAGATATAACCCAGAGAAGTTTGTATTTCTTGAAATATTACCCTATATTGTCAATTTAAAAGTTCTGAAAACTTAGTAACAGGAGAATAAAATGACCTCAAATGTCATTTGTCAAGCCCTGAGAAACAGAAAGTTAAAGAAACTGACCTAATTGAGCTTGGAACCTAGGCTCACAATTAGCTTGAAATTGAGCTTGGAAGAAAGCATAGCTATATTGTTTTATTTCCTTGTCCTTTAATGATGCTACACTGCCTTGTCTCTTACATTAATAAAGAGAAAATTTATCACAGAAGAATGTGAATTGTTGGACTTTTTCCTCAGAATTTATCATCTGTGATCAACAACTAGAAATGTGTGAACCAGTTGGTCCACCTAACTGTGATAGAGTGATGGCAGAGATTATAATAAACACCACCAGTGATTAGCATTTATTGGGTTTTCACTGTGATCTTTACAAGCATCATTCAATTTAATCTTCCCTTCAACCCCATAAGAACTAAAATTATCTGTGTGATGATGGAGATCCTAATACTCAGAGATTTAATTGCCCATTTACCTTGGCATTGTTGCAGGGTAAATGTTTGAAGCCAGGTTTTCTAACACCAAAGTCTATATCCTTAATCACTATTTTATATTGCCAACTTTGTTTCATACACTATTGTATCTATTGGTAGTTGTCAACATTGCAGGCGTTACCACTGCCACAGACTCTTTTTATGAGCTTGTTTGTGACAGTGATAAGAAAAAAATATAGTATATTTCCAATTAGTTATCTTTTGTAGATTTCCCACGTGATCCTATGAAAGACACCTTGGGTTTAGCATTGTTCTAGGGAAAATGCATTCAGGAATAATGATGTTACAAAGTCATCTGTTTGCAAAAGATTATGTGTAGTCTACACATAACCAGTCTTTGATAGGGGAGTAGTATTTCACCAACATAAATGACCTTGAGAAAGCTTTAGACCTGCTTAACTTGAAGTTCATTTAATTTTTATTTCTGAAAGCAAAACACACTATGCTTTTGAAGAATCTTAACAAGTTCAACAGAGAAATATAACAATACTTCACTATTACTATAGCATGCACTCTACTGTGCATTTAACATAATTCCAATTATCATATCCATTCTTCAGAATATGGATCTATTTTTATATATCTATTTCTTAACGAATAGATATAATTTGAGGTAAATGTGAAATACACAGTGCAGTACCTGATTTAGATAGATAGATATTGTGCATTGATTATCTATATCTATATGGATAGATATAGATGGCAGTATCACCTCCCTCAAAGCTCTAGTTATTGAGAATATCCTCTAGCATCTAGCAGCATTGTAAGCTGTTATCAGAAAATGTCAGGAAAGCTTAAATTCAATTTTACATACTCTTCAAGAAGACAGCATATATGCAAAACATCTTGTCGCTTAGAGTATTGCTGTCATTTGTCTCACTTGTAGATTTTGTTGTCATGATACATTGAACAGATTCTGGTAGTGGGTGGGTTAGACTGTCTAAGTATTATTTTCTATCCCAAAATGTTCATTATGCTCTTTTTGGTGCATTTTTATTAAGTAACTTAATTATTTAGAGTTCTAGCTATATATGTCTCATGAGTTGTACATATGGTGAATGTGTGCCAAGCAGTTTTGTTGAATCTGACACATTTCTACAAAGACACTGTGAGAAAAAGAAGTCAATAAGATCTACTTGCATTTTGAGTTAGAAAACCTTCCATTTAGTCATCATGTGGTTCTATTCTTTATTTCCATGAAAATCGTTTGAAACATAGCAAACCCATATTTTTGAATTTGATATCTATACTGTCAGTTTTCCATAGAGCAAAATAAAACTTAACAAGCAGCAACAAGATCTTTGACTGCCATGTAATAATGTGTCAGGTAATCTTATTCAGCTGTGAAATACTTAATACTTTTGAATGGCACTTTACTGAATACTTCTATCTATAACAGAATTTATTAAAATGCTCATTTTGACTACTTATAACAAGTGGATCAATTCAGTATTTCCAATAGTGGTTAAAGAAAGCTCAATTTAATTAAATATCTGTGAGGAGGAAATTGATTTCAGAACAAAAGTCACTATTTCAAATTACTTATTTGGACTTCAGTTTTGCTTGTTGGTGCAGTTCCCTTTGTATAACCAATTATAGTAAGTTAAGCTTTTCATTTGTTATAAGGGATGTGTTCCTGTCTGAAAAACTACAAATTTCAAGTAAATCAAAAGAAAGACAAACCATGGCACCAAGGGATTTACTGTAGACATTGAGGCACATTTCAAGTTTATACTGAAAGCTGGAAGCTCCGTATAAATTGCCATGTTCCTAGGACATTCTTATAGTTCTGGATGCAGGCAGACACTACATCTGGCATTATTTTGACATCAGGACATATGGATGGGTCGGATCTTCTCAAGATTTCATTTTAAATTGTTTGGAGTTTCTGAAGTACCCATATGCTTCCTTCTTTTTAGGTGACATAAAATAAAATGTTCTGAATAGTCTGAATTATGTGAATATGTAAGATTCTAGAAACTTCATGAAATATAGAAATTATATTTTTCTGAACTGAAGTGGATGAACCTAAAGGCTGTTATACAGAGTGAAGTGAGTCAGAAAAACAAATATCGTATATTAATGCATATATATGGAATCGAGAAAAATGGTACTGAGGAACCTATTTACAGGGCAGGAATGGAGATGCAGATGTAGAGAATGGACTTATGGACACAGCGGGGGAAGGACGTGATTGAGAGAGTGGCACTGACATGTATGGACTACCGTGTGTAAAATAGAGAGCTAATGGAAGTTGCTGTATAATACAGGGAACTCAGCCTGGCGCTCAGAAATGACCTAGACGGGTAGGATGGTGGGGGGCGGGTAACGATGGGAGGGAGGCTCTAGAGGAAGGGGACATATGTATTCCTATGGATGATTCACATTGTTATATGGCAGAAACAAACACATTATAAAGCAATTATTCTCCAATTAAAAATTTAATTTTTTTTTATTTTTCATTTTAATGCAGACTATTTTTAGCAATAAATAATTTGTCAGAGTGAGGTCAGTTTTCAGAATACCTGAAATAAGTTAGAAACATTTACCTTGCATTGGAGAAAGAAATGGCAACCCACTCCAGTGTTCTTGCCTGGAGAATCCCAGGGACGGGGGAGCCTGGTGGGCTGCCATCTATGGGGTCTCACAGAGTCTGACACAACTGAAGCGACTTAGCAGCAGCAGCAGCCACTCCAGTATTCTTGTCTGGAGAATTCCATGGAATTCTCCATGGAAGAGCCTGGCAGGCTACAGTCCATGGGGTCTAAAGAGTCAGACACAGCAGAGCAACTGACACTTTTCACAGGAATATAATGAATCCTTGAGTTGTAATTCATGCTTTTTTGTTCTCTTTTTTTCTTAGGTCAAATTTATTGAGATGTAATTTGCATACAGTATGATTCACTCTTTTTAATAAATAGTTTTGACAACTGTATGCAGTCATATAACTGTTAGCACAATTAAGATACAGAAGTGTTCTCTCAAACTCTTTTGCCCTTAGTCACCCATCCTTGACTGTCAGTCCTTGGTAGGTACTGATATGTTTCTCGTCTCTATAGTTTTGCATTTTGCAGATTTTCATAGAAATAAAGTGATACAATCTGTAGTCTTTAGGGACTGGCTTCTTTTAGTTAATGTATTTGAGATTCTTTTCTGCTGTTGTATGCCTTAGGACTCCATTTCCTTTTATTGCTGAATACCATCCCATTATATAGAGATACCATAGAGTGTTCAGCCATTTTATGCTTTCTTTTTATTTTTCTAGGCAGGGTTTCTGCCATGAACACTTAGCATTCTGTTAGCACTTTGACTAATTATCATTTTATATACATTTATTTTCTTTAAGGCTTTTCAAATGAGCTTTCACAATTTTAGTTTTTGAAAAGCAGGAGCTTTTGGACTTACTATGTTATTTGTAATCATTTATACTTAAATAAGGAGAAGGCAATGGCACCCCACTCCAGTACTCTTGCCTGGAAAATCCCATGGACGGAGGAGCCTGGTGGGCTGCAGTCCATGGGGTCCCTAAGAGTTGGACACGACTGAGCGACTTCACTTTCACTTTTCACTTTCATGCATTGGAGAAGGAAATGGCAACCCACTCCAGTGTTCTTGCCTGGAGAATCCCAGGGATGGGGGAGCCTGGTGGGCTACTGTCTATGGGGTCGCACAGAGTTGGACATGATTGAAGCGATTTAGCAGCAGCAGCAGCATACTTAAATAAGCCCTAAGGTAGGAAATGACTGCCCAGTTCAGGATTCTTGTTGGGATAATCCCATGAAACAGAGGAGTCTTGTGGACTATGGTCCATAGAATCACAAAGAATTAGACACGACTGAGCAACTAAGCAGTGAGCAAATACTTAAATAAGCATATATTGTATTTAATAAAAATAAATCATATTATAAAATATTCTATTAAAACCTCAAGATCTGGTAATGATTCATGTTCATACATTTTTGGGGATGCCTTTTTGATATCAAATTAATTGTGAAAAATTTGAACTACAGACACTTATAAAAGAATAAAAGGAGAAAAATCTATAGTGTGCTAACATTGCCTATAGTTTCCTGGAAAATAAATATAATTTTTCTTAATCTCTAATGTCTGTAACCTTACTCTCAAAAATTGAGAACTATTGATTTATACTTAAGTTGGAAGGTTTAAAGTGAAACCTAAATTAGGTAATTTAGTTAACTTAGGGGAAGCAAGCTGAGTCTGTGAAATGTGAATACGAAAAATACTTGAATGTTCAAAATGTTAAAAAAAAAAGAAAATTGTAATTTATTTTTTGAAATAACCTGTATTCTTCCAGGAGTTCTCTACTATTATTAACCCATATATTTCAAGTAGAGTTAAAGCTCAGTTATTTAAAGTTCTGTAGAAGGCAATGGCACCCCACTCCAGTACTCTTGCCTGGAAAATCCCATGAGCAGAGGAGCCTGGTAGGCTGTAGTAGCGACCATGAGGTTCGCTAAGTGTCGGACATGACTGAGTGACTTCACTTTCACTTTCCACTTTCATGCATTGGAGAATGAAATGGCAACCCATTCCAGTGTTCTTGCCTGGAGAATCCCAGGGATGGGGGAGCCTGGTGGGCTGCCATCTGTGGGGTCGCACAGAGTTGGACATGACTGAAATGACTTAGCAGCAGCAGCAGCAGCAGTAAAAAATAAGCAGTATAGAATTATTGATGGAAAAAATTGCTTACACATAATTAACAATCTAGGTTATGAAGTATGGAAGAATAATTTTAACTTTAATATCTTAAAATAAGAATGTGCATACTCTTTTACCTTTATCTCATTCTAAATACATGAAAATAAAATAACATGCATTCTACTTATATACATGTATGTTTATCCTATTGCACTGGGCTGGCTGAAAAGTCATTTGTGTTTTTCTATAAGATGTTACAGAAAAATCCAAATGAACATTTTGGCCAACCCAATACATATATTTGTAATCTTTTTTGTTATTGTTATATTCCTCATCTTTTCCTGTGATTTTAAAAAAATTATTGAAATATAGTTGATTTACAATGTTATATTAATTACTACTATACAGCAAAGTGAGTCAGTTATATATATATATTGGGTTGGTATAAAACTTCTTTTGGTTTTTAAGTAAAAATAAAGGGCACATTTTTCATTTTCATCTAAGAATTTTATTGAACATCATATTCATCATTTCATTCCACTACCTTCTCCCATTTTTCAGGCAACTTTATAATTCCATCTCCCCAAAGCTTCTATTTCTTGAGCAAAGAATAGTTCCAAACACCTTTTACAGTTCAGAGAACTGCAATTTTTTCCATTAAGAAAATTTTGTAAAGAAAAAGACATCTGAAGGTGCAATTTCTGGTGAGTACGGTAGGTGAATCATAACTTCCTAGCCAAGCTGTAACAGTTTTTGCCTGATCATCAAAGGAACATGCAGTCTTGTGTTATCCTGATATAAAGTTATTCATTTTTCTATTGACTAATTCTGGGCAGTTTCCATTGAATGCTGCTTTCAGTGTGTCTAATTGGGAACACTACTTGTTGAAATTAGTCATTTGATTTTCTGGAAGGAGCTCATAATAGAGGACTACATTCCAATCCCACTATGTACACAACATCACCTTCTTTGGAGGAAGACCAGCCTTTCGTGTGGTTCACGGTGGTTCATTTCATTCACTTGCCCCACAGTCTCTTCCATTCCACATTATTGTACAGTATCCACTTTTCATCATTCCATAATGTTTTCTTTACATTTCAATAGAGAGTTGCATGTGGAAATATTGTGAAGAAGGTTTTTTTCACTTTAGCTATATGGAACTGACATATAAAAGCGATTAACATAACCAAGCTGGTAAAATGATTTTCAGCACTTGATTTGGATATTTTGAGTATGTCGGCTCTCTCCTGCATAGTGTAACATTGATTGTTGTCAGTGAATGTCTCTAATTGATCACATCAATCACAGAACATACAGTGCACAAATCTTTGTTTATGTTTCAGTTGTGTTTTTATCTTTCTGGAAATAAAAAAGCATATTGTGCTGAAAATGTTGCCTTTTACTTCCATTTTAATATGAAATTGGCTACGCACAAAAATCACCAATTTTTAAATGCATGTTGATATGACAGGTATCACAATACAATCTAACAAAATTGTTTTGAATGAAGTTAAAGTGCTAGTAGAGCGTATTATGGGGATGGGGGGGTGATGAACAGGCTTTCTGGCCAACCCAAATATGTATAATTTTTTGTATAACTTTATGTTATGGTTTATCCCATGATATCAATTGATTATAGTCCCCTGTGCTACCTAGTAGGACCTTCTTGTTTATCCAGTCTATATATTCCAATTTGCATCTCAGACTCCCAGTCCATCCCTCTCCCACCTCCTCTCCCTCTTGGCAACCACCAATGCATCCATGAAAATTTTTAAGTACCCATTTTACATTATGATTTATTTTAATGCTTGAATCTTTTGTATGTTATACCTACATTTAGAATTGAAAGGGATTTAAATCATCTTAGTTGAGGCAGCTCATTTTTCTGGAGAAGAAAGTAATCTCTTGAGTGGTTAGTGAACAGAAAAGTTCCAAAAGGTATGAGATCTCCATGTCAATTCAGGAGAATCTCCCCTATTTTTCATTTCATAGTTAATGGGAAATGAATCCTATCAGAAAGAATTTTCTATACTTCTGTTTGAGACAAACTCTGGGCCCCAACTCTTTTATTCAAGAATTAGAAACATGAAATAAATCTAGTGCCAGCGTACACATCTTCCTGGGGCCCCTTCCTTTCTTCCTCCTCATACTCCTGTGGCCTTCATTCCAGATCAGTTCCATGTCATCTCATGTCAGACTAGTGCTTCTCAAACTTTGGTAAGCATGAAAATTATCTGGAGAGTTAACAATGCACACAGCAGCCTAGCTTGTTCAAACTGGGCTTTAGATTTTCATTAAATTCTACATTTGACAATTGACATTGTCAGTTGACATTGGTTCCTATTAGAGTTTAGAATCGCTGGTTTATAGAGTCCTGCCTGCACTGTTGCAGAAGCGCGCTCTCTGCTTAAATCCAGGGAACATACTTTACCTGGCACAAATGTTCTTAATGCAAGTCCATTGTTGTTGTTGTTTTAAATCTATATCATTGGCACAAAAGTGCATTTCCTGCTCTCAGTCTTGAATTAAATTCAGAGTTATTTCAGATAGAACTTTATTGGGCCTCATCAGGTTTTTCTGGAGAGTGAAAAACACCAAGGTTTTATTTTATGAGCTTTGAATATATTTCAATAACACTGAGCATAGAGAAGGCGGCACTGGGTTGCTAATAGATAACCCCAGTTATCTATTAGCTGCTAATAGCAGCTATTAGCAGCTAATAGATAAGCTAGTCCTTAAAAATGCCAGGTTGTCCTCTTTCTAATTATTTTGCTTACAGTGTTTCACCTGGCCCTCCCTTTTAAATTTGCTCATCAATATGCAGATTTGATTTCACAGGCTCCAAGAAGCCTGTGATTTCCCCAGTGTTTTGTGCTTTCTTCTTCCTCTGAACATGTGTACAGTTGTCATGTAGCCACTGTTATGAAAGGTATTCTGACATGTATGAGTGTCAGTGTGCATTCTCATTATCGTCACACAAGGCAAGGAAATTAATTTTATTCCTTTTCATGATCACTGCACATTACAATCTCCCTAAAATGCATATTGCATGGAGTGAATACACTCATTTTGAGCTCTTAATCTTATGGCATTAATATTTCCTAGTAATCATAGTAACAGCTGCTGTTTATTCCATAGGTAATATACGCCAGCCTTGCTAAGTGTTTTATGTATATTACCATCCTTAGATGTCCTTACAGCCATCACTCTGAGATGTAGGTAGGTTTGTTTATTCAATTTCCCATGTGGAGCAATGTGAGGTTCAGGAAACAAATAATTTAATGTGTTGCAATAGCGGGTAGGGACCATAGCTGCCTCTTAAATATAAACGGTTAGCAGTTTCACTGATAGTGTTCATAATCATCTAATCTTGACTGTATGTATTTATGTATGTGTGTGCTCAGTTGTGTCCAACTCTTTGCAACCCCAGGGACTATAGCCCACCAGCCTCCTCTGTCCATGGGATTGCCCATGCAAGAATACCAGAGTGGGTTGCCATTTCCTTCTCCAGGGGATCTTCCTCGACCCAGGGATCAAATTCATGTCTCCTGTATTGCAGGCGGATTCTTTACCACTGAGCCACCAGGGAAGTCCAATCTTGATTGTAGATTGTCTTTTTTTTTTTTTTTAATGGATTCAAAGTGGCAAAGTGAAATAGGTGACTGTCTTGTAATTTAAGGGCTTATAGGGACAGGATTTATTCTGTTATGCAGAATCAAAGATGATCTTTCAGGCAACTTGAAGGTTTGCAATTGTGTTGGAATCAGGCATGCATGCATTTGTGTGATATTTGTTTTCATGCAGTTCAAGTGAGGCTAGATGAGTGGTATTATGTTTTCCAGTAACTGATACCACTGTGCTTTCTGAAAGAAGACAGTCTAATTGCCTGTTTCAAAAACTTTTTGTTATTTAGAGAATTTTATCTACTTTAAAAAAAAAAAAACAACAAACCTGGTTCTTGAATATAGTCCAAAGTAGAGTCCCATGGGCTTCCCTTGTGGCTCAGCTTGTAAAGAATCTACCTGCAATGTGGGAGACCTGGGTTTGATCCCTGGGTTGGGAAAATCCCCTAGAAGAGGGCACAGCAACTCACTCCTGTATTCTTGCTTGGAGAATCCCATGGACAGAGAAAAGTCTGGCAGACTGCAGTCCATAGGGTTGCACAGAGTCCAACATGACTGAAGCATTCAGGCACGTCTGTGTGATTGTCCACCCTTCTTCCTGAAAGTGAAAGTGAAGTCGTGTCTGACTCTTTGCGACGCCGTGGACTGTAGCCTACCAGGCTACTCTGTCCATGGGATTCTCCAGGCAAGAATACTGGAGTGGGTTGCCATTTCCTTCTCCAGGGGATCTTCCTGATCCAGGGATCGATCCCGGGTCTCCCGCATTGCAGGCAGATGCTTTAACCTCTGAGCCAGCAGGTGACCACCTTCTTGGTACAGACCACACTCACCTCCATAGGCATCTTTTGGTTTGGAGAAGTCCACATCCCCATCCTCTGCTCTCTACTTTACCTCCTGGTGTTTCACTTTGAGGGGGATATTTCAATATGAGTTCTCTCTGAGGTTACATTTGATGATTCTTCTTAGAGACTTTGGGTTTCTTTGCATGGAGACTCAGTTTCTGCTGAGAGCAAACCACAACAGAGCCTGTCACAGACAGGAACTCCTCTCCCAGCTTACAGCCCACTGTGGGTGTGCACACGATGTAATCCCCAGGTAACTTCTGTACCACCCTCTGACTCATACAACACTCACTGATCTTTGTCACATCAAATGTGGGGAGAGAGGCTATGCTACTCCCTACCCCCACAACACACCTCATCTCTGTTCTCCAATTTCTCTCCAACCCCAACTGTGTCACTTAGCTTTAAACAGAACATTCTAGATCTTGGAGTGAGTTACCATACCATTCCTTTCATCAGAGGATCTTCCCATCCCAGGGATTGAACCCAGATCTCCCACATTACAGGCAGATTCTTTACCACCTGAGCCACCAGGGAAGCACATTATGAGATATAAAAAGTGAAAGTGAAGTCGCTCAGTTGTGTCCGACTCTGCGACCCTGTGGACTGTAGCCTACCAGGCTACTCTGTCCATGGGATTCTCCAGGCATGAATACTGGAGGGGGTTGCCATTTCCTTCTCCAAGGGATCTTCCTGACCCAGGGATCGAACCCAGGTCTCCTGCATTGCAGTCAGATGCTTTAACCTCTAAGCCACCAAGGAAGCCCATGAGATATAAACTAGTCCTCAAACCAGTAGAAAGATGAATGAGGTAGGAGGGGAAATGCTTTTTATGTCACTTCAATCTTAAAGAAAGGGGAGTGGATTCTCACAAGTGATAGGACGAAGTTGAAGATGTTTTCTTTCAGATTCAGTTGTCCTCTAGTTTTATTATGAGAGTCAGTGTTTATCATTTTTAGGCTTTTAGGCTTCCCTGGTGGCTCAGTCAGTAAAGAATCCCCCTGCAATGTAGTAGACTCTCTGTAATGCAGGAGACCCAGGTTTGATCACTGGGTCAGGAAGATCCCCTGATGAAAGAAATGGCAACCCACTCCAGTATTCTTGCCTGGGAAGTCCCATGGATAGAGGAGCCTGCAGGACTACAGTTCATGGGATCACAAAGAGTTGGATTTGACTTAATGTCTAAACCACCACCACCACCACTTATCATTTTTACCTCCAGCCCACAATAAGAAATACATTTTGCATCATAATCTAGTTTTCTTGTCTCTGTCTTCCTTTCTCTCTTTTTTTCATACCCACACATATACAAACACACACACCCAAAATATATTTTAAAAATCCAGCACTTAGATATACTATTAATGCAGGCCCTGCCCTATAATTTCTTCTTTTCAGTCCAATCAGTCTTCAGGACATTTGTTTCATGGCCTACTAAACTGATTAGATAACCTTCAAATGGATCAAGTCTCACAATTTATAAACACTACTGTAGAAGGTAAAGGGTAATAAACACGTTGCCCTTTCTCTCCTTGATACCACAGACTCTCAGATCAATAGCTAGACCTTCCTAAAATTGGCCTTGAAAATTTTAGAATCTTAATTCTCAACAGCGGTTTTCTCTGCTGTAATTCATACACTACTGGGGAGCATTTGGAGACGAGAGATAAAGCAGTCTCTATGTTGTGCAACTGCTCATTGTGTACACTTTGACCAGAAAACAGATCTGTGTGCGTGCACACACACTCATATTTATCAGACCAGTTTTGTTGTTTTCCTTAAATACAACAATAATACATGCTTTTTGTTTAAAAATATTCTGAAATACTTGTTAAATAGTTTCTGTTTTTTTTTTTTTTCCACTCCTGCAGAGTAACAACCATTTCAGGTCATTTTCAGGCCCTACACAATACACATACACCCCCATGCACACATATTTTAGTAATCCTTGCATTTCTGTCAGGGCTTTGCTTATTCTAGAAGTTGATCATCATAGGCAATGTGACCTTGGCATGAGAGTCAGCTTTTGTTCTAAAGTTTAAACCGGCACCTCCCAGTTGCCTGGAAGGGCAAATTTATGATCTCTCTGGGATGAGAACTTGATTTTTAGACTATTAGCTTTTCTTCAGCTTCTCTCTCATTTCCCATGAAAATACTAAGGTTTTTCTTTTTAACTTTTTTTTTTCCTTAGCTTTTATTACACATTTGCTAATTTTATTCTCAGTGTGACCTCTCAGCTATCTACAGGGAAAGGCAAATTGCTCTAGAAAACCTCCACTCAAGGAAGTTCAGAAAATAGACTTCTCTTTGTAAGACTAATATGGTCTGGGAATGGTTTACTGGGGTGCAAAAACACTTGCACATCCCAAGAGAGCAGGAGAGCAGAAATAATGATCTGGATGGTGAAAACAATAATGAAGACTGTGCCTCAATTATTTTTTTCTTTTTTAAGTATTTGTCTTCTAAGGCACTGAGGTATAAATCTAATTTGTGGAAAATAAGAACTGTGGATAGAAGGATACAATCTGGGATACAAACTCATTTAAAACAATATAATTCTATTTTAAAATGAAGTTGCCTTACTTGGTAATTTCAAAGCTGAGCATGTGATGCTATTTCCTGAAGTGCTCTAAATTATCCTAAAGTTGAAATTTGACGCTATTACCCTAAGAAATGCATTTTGTGGGATGGGCTTTGTGCTTGAGTTTGCAGCCTGGGCAATTTCTCACTGAAATGTTTCAATTGCTCTCTAAGCTCCAACCCTAGTTCCTTATCTCATGACTAAAATAGTTTTTTCTTGAATAAGGGTATAGGAAACAACCAGCCAAAATAAAAATTATGTACACTGTCTTGGACACACACTTCAGAGTTCTGTTTCATTGTTCATGATGATGATTGTAACCCTCTATCTAGTACTTTTTGTGTCTGTGCCTGACATTCTCCTGAACATTGTCATTAAATCCTCAAAATGAAACTCTGAGTAGGTACTATCAACTTTTGGTAAAATGAAAAAAAAAAATGCTTAAGAAGTTTCTTACTAATGTGGCATGGTGGTGGAGCTTTTAACCCATGTCCTCAAGAATATACTCTGGACATGGTTGTTAGGCAGATGTTCTCAAGAACAGTTGCTCTTAGGTATTTAATGGCAGAGTCTTTCCAGACATCTAGCAGGAATTCAGTGGATGTCTTGTTTAGTGTGTTGGTGAAAGTATTAGTCACTCAGACATGTCTGACTCTTTGCGACCCCATGGACTGTAGCCTGCCAGGCTCCTCTGTCCATGGAATTTTCCAGGCAAGAATCCTGGAGTGGGTAGCCATTCCCTTCTCCAGGGGATCTTCTTGACCCAGGGATCAAACCTAATTCTTTAGCATCTGAGCCACCAGGGAAGCCCAGGATGAAAATCAAGGTGATAAGTATTCTCTTTGGTCCTCTTATTACCAAAGAATACTTTTATATTATTAATAAGTTCTTCAAACAAACACCAGGGAGTCTCATGTGTTTTCTTTTTCAGTGGCAGGCATTTTGAACTGATCACAGCATTCATCCTGGTGGAACGAAGTTTGTTTGCAGGATCATTCACAAAACAGCATTCTAGCCAGCCACCACGGATCAATCGTTGATGGCATCAAAATAGACACCATTGATTGGCATAAAAATTGTGCTATTATAGTCTTCTTCCTTCCTATGACCCACCTGTTCTGATGACTGAAAAGACAATTTTGAATTTTTAACTCAAATCCATAAGAGAAAGGTTGATTTGTAAGAGACACTTCTTAGGTGCTATGCAAGTGAAGCTGGACTCATAGGATACGTTCTGTTGTGGAGTTAAGTAAGTTGGCTTTCCTTATTAATGAAAACAATTTTAACATTTTGGTGTTTCAGTGAGTTAAAATTTTAAGGAAAGGTTACATTTATACACTAGATTTTGGAATTTGACATGAACAATTTTCACTTAAGATAAGGATCTTAAAAAACCATTGTTTTCCTTGCAGCCACTTAATGTACAGGAGCAGCAACAACAACCACAATAAAAATAAAACTTTTCTGGCTTCTGGGGCTTCTGTGGTGGCTCAGATGGTAGAGAATCTGCCTGCAATGGGAGAGACCAGGGCTTGATCCCTGGGTCTGGAAGATCCCCTGGAGAAGGGAATGGCAACCCACTCCACTATTCTTGCCTGAAGAACTCCCTGGACAGAGGAGCCTGGCAGGCTACAGTCCATGGGGTTGCAAAGAGTTGGGCCCAACTGAGCGACTAATACCTTCACTTCACTTTTCATTTTCTGCTTTCCTTCTGGAAACCTAAGCTCCGTGTTGATAAGCCCTATATATTCAAATGCAATCTTTACAAAAAGCCTTGCAAAATGTTGTTCTACTTTTAAAACAGAATAAAACCAAAAATAACTGTGATTCATCTTTCAGTAACTTGCTCTTCAACAGCACAACTCATAACTGACATATCCTACAGGGAATACCAGGTATGTCTCTCCATGTCTAAATCTTGTGATCTAACAATGAACTGAACGATAGCAGGGACTTGCCATGGTAAATATAAAAAATAAGTACTATTTCTAATATCTCTAAGGCAACTTTTTACAAACTTCATATTTAGATATTTTGCTAAAATGTAATATTTTGGGGTTTCCCAGGTGGCTCAGGGGTAAAGAATCTGCCTGTCAAGCAGGAGACATAGGTTTGATCCCTGGGTCAGAAAGATTCCCTGGAGAAGGAAGTAACCGAATCCAGTATTCTTGGCTGGGAAATCCCATGGACAGAGGAGGCTGGTGGGCTACAATCCATGGGGTCTCAAAAGAATCAGACACTGTTTAACGATTAAACAGCAGCAATATTTTGATTAGCCCTGGTAGCTGCAAGTTTCATAATTTTCTTTCTTTACTCTTTCTCTGAAATAACACAATATGAATAATTTCTAATATCATCAGAATCTTACCTTTGCATAGATTACTGATATAAAATAGCATTGGTATTATTCATAAAATACAGTATATCCTTAGATATTGTGATTTAAATGAATCAGTATTAGTACATCAGTTCTCCTTCCCCTCTACACTGGTCTTAGTGATGTTTGTGCTGGGAATTCTTTAATCATGGCATCATAACGAAAGAGATATATAAGCTGGACTTTTACTGTCAATCCAGCCACTTCCAGTTCCCCTGGACTTTTCATGAGCCTTATTTTTGGCTTTGTGTAAGGCAAAAACTCTTCATACTATGGAGTAGAACTGTACTGATGTGCGTTTAGTCTTCATCTTTGTTCATCATTTGACTTTGATGAAATCAGTCAGTCCTTCTGTGCTTAAGAATTTTACCTTGAATATGTGGATAAATATAAGTCATAGGGTTGTCAAAAAGATTGTCGTACACTTATGAGAAATTCCTTGGAAATTGTGTGTTCACTGACTTCTATTACTGTCACAGCAGTTACTTTGAAGATAACTGCTTCAAAGTAGGTAGCACTTGGATGTATAATTTTTAAATAGTTTAAAAAATGAGCCAATATACAGTTGTAAATAAGCTTACGTGGAAATACTTGATAGAAGAATGAATATTAATATCTATTATGTTAATTCTTAATGGTATTTGTTGATTTCTCTACCATCTCACATGAACTTTCTTTACTTTTCAAATAAATTCAAATATTGGTTATATATAGAAAAATATGGGTTTCCCTGGTGGTTCAGCAGTAAAGACTCCACCTGCAGTGAAGGAGATGCAGGTGGGTTTGATCCCTGGGTGGGGAATATCCCTTGGAGGAAGGAATGGCAACCCACTCCAGTATTCTTGCCTGGAGAATTCCATGGACAGAGGAACCTGGCAGGCTACAGTCTGTGGGGTTGCAAAGAGTCAGATATGACTGAGCAAATATCTGTCTGATGTATACACACACACACACTCATGCAGATACAAACACCATAACTATACCATATCATGCCATGCTCAGTTGCTTGATGAAAGTGAAAGAGGAAAGTGAAAAAGTTGGCTTAAAACTCAACATTCAGAAAACTAAGATCATGGCATCTGGTCCCATCACTTCATGGCAAATAGATGGGAAAACAATGGCAACAGTGACAGACTATTTTTTGGGGCTCCAAAATCACTGCAGATGGTGACTACAGCCATGAAATTAAAAGACGCTTGCTCCTTGGAAGAAAATTTATGACCAACATAGACAGCATATTAAAAAGCAGAGACATTACTTTACCAACAAAGGTATATCTAGTAAAAGCTATGGTTTTCCCAGTAGTCACATATGGATGTGAGAGTTGGACTATAAAGAAAGCTGAGCACTGAAGAATTAATGCTTTTGAACTGTGGTGTTGGAGAAGACCCTTGAGACTCCCTTGGACTATAAGGAGATCCAACCAGTCCATCCTAAAGGAAATCAGTTCTGAATATTCATTGGAAGGACTGATGCTGAAGCTGAAACTCCAATACTTTGGCCCCCTGATGCAAAGAACCAACTCATTGGAAAAGACCCTGATGCTGGAGAATATTGAAGGCAGAAGGAGAAGGGGATGACAAAGGATGAGATGGTTGGATGGCATCACTGACTCGATGGACATGAGTTTGAGTAGTCTCCAGCAGTTGGTGATGGATAGTGGAGCCTGGCATGCTGTAGTCCATGGGGTCACAAGGAGTCAGACAAGGCTGAGTGACTGAATTGAACTGAACTGATGAAATGTTGCTTGCCAGGCTTCTCTGTCCATGGAATTTTTTAAGCAAGAATACTGCAGTGGGTTTCTTTCCCTTCTCCAGGGGATCTTCCTGACCCAGGGATTTTACCTGGGTATCCCGCATTGCAGGTGGATTCTTTGCCATCTAAGTCACCAGGGAAGCCCTGTGTGTATCTATGTATACTTACATACATACATATATAATGTTCTTTATTCGTAGTGATGCTTTCTAAGGCCCACTTGACTTCACATTCCATGATGTCTGGCTCTAGGTGAGTGATCACACTATCATGATTATCTTGGTTGTGAAGATATTTTTTGTACAGTTACGAACAAAGCTAGTGGAGGTGATGGAATTCCAGTTGAGCTCTTTCAAATCCTGAAAGATGATGCCATGAAAGTGCTGCACTCAATATGCCAGCAAATTTGGAAAACTCAGCAGTGGCCACAGGACTGAAAAAGGTCGGTTTTCATTCCAATCCCAAAGAAAGACAATGCCAAAGAATGCTCAAACTACCACACAATTGCACTCATCTCACACGCTAGTAAAGTAATGCTCAAAATTCTCCAAGCCAGACTTCAGCAATACGTGAACCGTGAACTTCCAGATGTTCAAGCTGGTTTTAGAAAAGGCAGAGGAACCAGAGATCCAATTGCCAGCACCTGCTGGATCATCAAAAAAGCAAGAGAGTTCCAGAAAAACATCTATTTCTGCTTTATTGACTATGCCAAAGCCTTTGACTGTGTAGATAACAATAAACTGTGGAAAATTCTGAAAGAGATGGGAATACCAGACCACCTGATCTGCCTCTTGAGAAATCTGTATGCAGGTCAGGAAGCAACAGTTAGAACTGGACATGGAACAACAGACTGGATCCAAATAGGAAAAGGAGTTCGTCAAGGCTGTATATTGTCACCCTGCTTATTTAACTTATATGCAGAGTACATCATGAGAAACTCTGGACTAGAAGAAACACAAGCTGGAATCAAGATTGCTGGGAGAAATATCAATAACCTCAGATATGCAGATAACACCACCCTTATGGCAAAAAGTGAAGAGGAGCTAAAAAGCCTCTAGATGAAATTGAAAGAGGAGAGTGAAAAAGTTGGCTTAAAGCTCAACATTCAGAAAATGAAGATCATGGTGTCTGGTCCCATCACTTCTTGGGATATAGATGGGAAAACAGTGGAAATAGTGTCAGACTTTATTTTTTGGGCTCCAAAATAACTGCAGATGGTGATTGCAGCCATGAAATTAAAAGACGCCTACTCCTTGGAAGAAAAGTTATGACCAACCTAGATAGTATATTCAAAAGCAGAGACATTACTTTGCCAACAAAGGTCCATCTAGTCAAAGCTATTGTTTTTCCAGTGGTCATGTATGGATGTGAGAGTTGGACTGTGAAGAAGGCTGAGCACCAAAGAATTGATGCTTTTGAACTGTGGTGTTGGAGAAGACTCTTGAGAGTCCCTTGGACTGCAAGGAGATCCAACCAGTCCATTCTGAAGGAGATCAGCCCTGGGATTTCTTTGGAAGGAATGATGCTTAAGCTGAAACTCCAGTACTTTGGCCACCTCATGTGAAGAGTTAACTCATTGGAAAAGACTCTGATGCTGGGAAGGATTGGGGGCAGGAGGAGAAGGGGACCCCAGAGGATGAGATGGCTGGATGGCATCACTGACTCGATGGACGTGAGTCTGGGTGAACTCCGGGAGTTGGTGATGGACAGGGAGGCCTGGCGTGCTGTGATTCATGGGGTCGCAAAGAGTCGGACACAACTGAGCGACTGAACTGACTGAACTGAATGTTCTTTGTATTCTACTGGGCTTACATTTTGCCTTCCAGTTTGTTGTAGTATAGAAGTTTTGCTAAGTGTTTGCTTTGGCATAATATGAAAATTCATCTTGGCAGCCTCCAGTATTTCTTGTTACCAGCTTCATGACTGGCAATTACAACTATTTTTATTTTAGTTGTGGAAATATCCCACTTTTGGTACTGGTTTGGGTACAAGGTAAATTATGGTATGCACATTAACCCTAGAGACAACATCTCAATGACTGAACATGTAAGAATGGAAGTTCTTCTTAATGTCTAAAAGAAAATGATGCTTAGATTTAATATATATACCTGTTTATATATATTTACATTATATAGTATATAGTTTTATATATATGTATATATATATGCAAAGAATAAGGTTATTTTTCTGTTGTTTCATTTTCTCACATTCTTAAATTATATATTATTTTGTAAGTATTATAATTATAAAGAGGCTTCCCCAGTGGTAAAGAATTTTCCTGCAGTGAGGAGCTGTAGGAGATGAGGGTTTGATCTCTAGGCAATTTGGATAACAGAGAACAGCAGAGTGGAAAGCTCACCATAATCTTTGACTTACTGACAGGTATGAAAGTCAAAGTCTTAGTTGCACAGTCAGGTCCAACTCTCTGTGACCCCATGGGCTGTAGCCCATCAGGCCTCTTTGTCCATGGGATTTCCCAGGCAAGAACACTGGAGTGGGTTGCTGTTTCCTTCTCCAGGGGATATTCCTGACCCAGGGATCAAACCTGGGTTTTCCAGGTTGCTCGCAGATTCTCTACTCTCTGAGCCACAAGGGAGGCCCTAGTGAATGACAGGTATGGAAAACAATTCATATAAATTAAAGGCCATAACCTAGGCAACCACCAAGCACTTGATTTAGCCAAATCTGTATCATAATGTCCTTTGGCCCAGGATGGTGACTTCTTTTTTCCCCTTCATGCTATTTTTAATTTGACCATTTCTCTCCTCATAGCCACCAGAGAATGCTTTTTGACCATTAAGAAATATATGAGTTAGTTGTTTCAAACAATGTCTATGCCTCTTTGAATGAGGATTTGTACAAAATGTAGTTAAATGTATTGGCTGAAATGAATTTTATTTTACAGATAAAAATAGTATAATATGATAATTTAAAATGATATAGTAATAATACATAATGCAATAAATATAATTATGTGTAAATATAAATATGTATAATAATACAATAATGTTATTAATTATATTATTATAGTATTATAATAATATAATAAATATAAAAATGAAAAAGAATATTAGAGTTTGGTAAACTACGTAGAGAATCTGTCTTATCATTATTTTGAAACCCCAAATTATCATTTTGTGTTGTCTGTCGTGTTTTAAGATTGAAGTTTTTTTGTGTGTTGGATATTTACTACTATAGAGATAGTGACAACTTAAAATAAGAATTTAAATACTTATAATGATAAGTAAATCAAAAAACCTTTTGACATTAAAAGGAATTCTGTGATATTTATTTTTGTGTACATTAATATGAGAACTAAAAATAAATGCCCAGCGTTTCTATTAATATATAAATGACTGTAGTATATATACATATATACATGATACAGTGACCTTTAAAGTTACTTCTACAATTGCTATAATTAAGCCATAGTCTTAACAAAATATTTTTTCCAAGATGAAAGGAATATAAAAATGTTTCTGGCATTAAAAAATTGCAATAAAGAAGTTAGAAATCAAAGCCAAAATAAATAGCTTACATAGTGAAAACAGTGCTTTGTCTGTGGTAAATTTTTTGGCTGGGATAATGTAAAATATTTCTTAATTCTTGAAAGTAATTATTGTGAATGCTTCATAAAATGATAGGGTGAGAAAGAAAGCATTTTGTTTAAAAGCTGAAAATATGAATAGAAACATATTGCACAGTAGAGTATCTTAAAATTTTATAACAATTCTGAATAAATATTAATGGTAATAAAAATAAATTATGTACATATATATATATAGTTTTCTCCAATCTGTATCCCAAGACTACCTCTATCTTTACCATTGCTTTCAGATTTATTTTACAGAATTGTAAGCATTCTGTGAGACAACAGAATAGTTGTCATAGTAATACGTGATAGGTTTTCTCTTCTAAAAGTCTGTCACAAAAGGAATGGATTCTTATGTCCTCCTTATAAGTTTCTTAGGGAGACTGACAATGAAATCACTGTATTAATTAATTGAATATTAGATCTAAAACTCTATGAACTATTTCAGATACAGTGATAATTTTTTAAATTTAATTTTGCACTGATGTACTTCTGATTAGAAAAACATGGTCATAGTAACTCTTGGCTTAAGCCTTGAAAGAGTTAATGGATCTTTCCAAGTACTTGTCAGCAAAGAATACCATAGACACTGAAATGAGCTAAATGAAGTTGATGAGCAAGTAAAAGGACCTATAGAAGAAAAAAAATGTTAATGCCATAAGCTGAACACTGCATGGGAAATTAATAGGATGAGAACTGAAAAGACGTGATTGATATTACTGCAAAACAGCCAATGGTGTCTGACTTTGAGTTCTTTAGTAGAGTGATAGGATATGGAATCAGATTGCAGGAGTATGGAAATAAGGAGAAACTAAGGGAAAGGTAGTTTGTCCTTTGAAGAAGGTTCTTGATGAAGGAAAGAAGGGAGTAGTGTTTGAAGAGAAAGCATAGTCCTTGTAAAGTCTGTATGCAAAGACAACAAGCCAAAGTGCGGTTTGGTTGTTACCCTTGATCCTATTCTGACTAATGGGGCTTTGCAGCCTCCTTCTATGCCTCGCCATTTAGTTCAGGTTCTTCCCAAGAAGGGTATTACATGGCAAATCATTGTGAATAGCGTGTCTCCTCTGCCAGTTTTCTTTATTCCAGTTCAGGGGATTGTAATGATGTTCTGTACCATTGACTGCAACAAAGGTAACAAAGATGTAAATGTGCCTTCCGCAAAGGTGTGGATGCCCGCTGAATGGCTGATGCCTTTTCCACGAGGAGAAATTTCAGTATAATCCCACTGAAGTCAGTATTTAGATTTGCCTTGTACTTTCAGGCTCTGACAGATTTCTGTAAAACAGCTCTTAGTTTTTATATACTCTTTTATGCTTAAATGCAATTCCCTCTCTCTAGGACTCAGGTATGAGTCCCACAGGAAAAGGGCTGGCACATGTGTGAAATGCCAGACCATGAGGTGTGGTCCATTATTCCTGCAGTCAGATGTGACTCATGGTTTTGAACTACACTTGTGTACTTTCACCCTCTTCTCCTTTATGATTAGATTTTTCACTAGGGGCTTCTCTGACTCCACTTGCAGACTTCTTTATGGGTCAGTCCACTTGTCCATCATGAATATGCAGGAATGAGTGAATTAGTGTGTATACAAATTAGGCTGCCAACTGGGGTGAACTGCTATGTTAGTTATTACAGAGCGAATGGTGAAGTGGGTGGAGTTGAAGTTGTTACTCTTTGACAGTGAATAAGGGTGGGGAGTAGAACAGGAAGGGAACAAAGTCCTAATGATAATGAAAAGAGCAGTACTATCCTAATGAATATTTAAAGAGGAAGTGCATATACAACCTTCTTTATGTGAAATATAATGAATATTAATATCTTAAGTACAAGAGTACAAATCATACTTCTGTTCCTGCACCATGATCTGAGAGGATGAAAAAAAAATATTAGATATATGTTCAAATTAGTTAGAAGACTCAGTAGAAAATCATGATGATGGTCTGGGTGACACTTGGAGTGGGAGACTTTAAAATAGGTGCATAAATATTTTTTGCAGCACATGAATATTATAAAAGACATAATTTGAAAGTAGAAATTCTTACAAAGCATTTTGAAATTTTGGTAATATGTTAATATTTTATTGGGAATTGATCAATAATTGTTGATGTCTTTATATGCTAGGGATTAAACCTAGTAGCTTTTCAACATTTAATATATAAAATGGGCTTCACTTGTGGCTCAGAGGATAGAGAATCCATCTGCAATGGAGGAGACCCAGGTTCCATCCCTGGGTTGGGAAGATCCCTTGGAGAAGGGACTGGATAAAATGTCACAAATAGATGAATCTGATAACTTGTCTTTCCTGTTTAATGAATGTCTTAATATAAAATACACTGTGAGAAATATTAAGTGTTGTAAGAAATAAATTATTAAGGAAGTTCAAGCAGATTATGTCTACATGAAATGATTGGAGAATGTCTTATAAAAGATGACTTTTTACCTGGACCTTAATAATAGGTAGGACTTATGATATATGGCAAAACCAATACAATATTGTAAAATTAAAAAATAAAGTAAATAAATAATAATAGGTAGGACTTAGAAATACAAGGGGAAATATGATGCATTCCAAGTAGAGGAAGCTGCATAGACAAAATGAGAGAAGTCAGTGAGCAGTGAGCACAGGAAGTGGCTTAATTTAAAAATTTTCATTTTATATTATAGATTTACAATATTTTGTTAGTTTCAGATATTCAGCAAAGTGATTCTGTTATACATTTACATATACCTCTTTTTTTGAATTTATTTTCCCATTTAGGTTATTGCATAATTTTGAGTAAAGTTCCCCATACTATACAGTAAGTCCATGTTGGTTATCTATTTTAAATATAGTAGTGTGTATATGTCAATTTCAAACTACTGATTTATCTCTCACCACCACCTTTCCCCTTCAGAAAGCATTGTTTGTTTTTGACATTTGTGAATCTGTTTTGTAAATAAATTATTTTTGTACCATTTTTTTATGTTCAGCATATAAGTGATATCACATAGTATTTGTTTTTCTCTAACCGACTTCATTTAGTTGGATCACCTAATAGGTCAAGTGGTTTATGAGAAATGAGGTTAAAAGTGTAATTAGAGGATACATCATTGCATACAATATTAAGTTTGAGTTGTTTCTTAGAGTATTTTAAGCTGAGTTGTTACATGATCTGGTTTGGAACTTTAGAAATAAGTTCCTGAAAATATCAAGACTTCTGAGTTATATATATTTTAAAGCAACTTCTATAGAAGAAGGATAATTCAAGTCTGTGGACAAACCATCAAAGAAAAAGGAACTTTGCTTTTCTTTCTTAAAGAGCTAGTGGAAGTTAAAAAGGTGAACCTGGTTCCAAGAGAGGAACAATGAATCTCTGGGGTCAGGAATGCTGCTGTGGTTAATGAATAGCTTCATAATAAAGATCAAACAAACAGTCCTTACTGACTGTGCAGGGGTAAAGAATCCACCTGCCAAGTCAGGAGACATGTTGGGAAGATCTTCTGGAGTAGGAAATGGCAACCAACTCTAGTATTCTTGCCTAAAAAATTTCATGGACAGAGGAGCCCGTCACATAGAGTCAGACACAACCGAGCAACTGAACATGCACGCATAATTATCTTGTATTTATTTTTATAATGAGTGATTTACCAGACAGTAAAGAAATCTGTACAGTAGCTGATCAAATACTGAAAAGACCCAGAAATATGATGCGTTTAGCTATTGAATTTACTATTTAAGTATTCCCCAAAGGTATTAAGTTTTTTGCTTCTTCTTACTCACTGGCTTCTCAGTTATTTATGTTAAAATATATTTCATGACCCAGATATTTTCTTATTTACCTTTCTGGCAAGGTCTGAATATACAGGCAAGAGCCCTTTTTTATTCTTTTGTAAAATACATATGCAGAGAGAGACTACAATGTGATAGATCCCATACCACAAATCAGCGAATCTACTGCACACCGACTAATGATACAGCCTCTCTTTTGTGTATTTACCCAGACACAGATCTTGCCTTTTAGTTGTAGAGGTTAAAATTGAAAGTTTGTGTAAGGAGAGAAAGTCATTGATGGGCACATTGGACCATGTAAAAGGTATAAGCAGAATTTAGAAGAAAGGGAGAAGAATTGACCATAGATGTGTGGGTGATGAATGTAGGGAAGTGGGAGTCAGAGTATGAATATGGAAAATTATGAGGCCATGGGTTATGGCAATGATAGCTCCAGCTCACAGGACATTTAATTACACACTCTATTTTGGTTCTTAAAGAAGATTCCCAGAAGAAATTACTGTTGCTATGAGTCAACTTAATAACAGCTTATATTCAAAATTGTGTTTGTATACATAATTATTCAGTTCAGTTTAATGGCTCAGTCGTGTCCGACTCTTTGCAACCCCAGGGATTGCTGCACGCCAGGCTTCCCTGTCCATCACCAACTCCTGGAGCTTGTGGAAACTCACGTCCATCAATCAGTGATGCCCATCTAACCATCCCATCTGTCATCCCCTTCTCCTCCTGCCTTCAGTCTTTCCCAGCATCAGGATATTTTCCAATGAGTCAGTTCTTCATGTCAGGTGGCCAAAGTATTGGAGCTTCAACTTCTTCATCAGTCCTTCCAATGAATATTCAGGACTGATTTCCTTTAGAATAGACTGGTTGGATCTCCTTGCAGTCCAAGGGACTCTCAAGAGTCTTCTCCAACACCACAGTTCAAAAGCATCAATTCTTCGGTGCTCAGCTTTCTTTATAGTCCAACTCTCACATCCATACATGACTATTGGAAAAACCATAGCTTTGACTAGATGGACCATTGTTGGCAAAGTAATGTCTCTGCTTTTCAATATGTTGTCTGGGTCAGTCGTAGCTTTTCATAGATAGTTATTGGCAACTAGCAAAAATCTTCACTGCTTACAAAGTGCTATATGTTCCCACTCTGACCTAGAAAAGTCTTCTCTTATAACTGACTTTTAGAATTATATTAATGAAACAGATCAGATCAGATCAGATCAGTCGCTCAGTCATGTCTGACTCTTTGCAACCCCATGAATCACAGCACACCAGGCCTCCCTATCCATCACCAACTGCTGGAGTTCACTCAGACTCACGTCCATCGAGTCAGTGATGCCATCCAGCCATCTCATCCTCTGTTGTCCCCTTCTCCTCCTGCCCCCAATCCCTCCCAGTATCAGAGTCTTTTCCAATGAGTCATCTCCTCGCATGAGGTGGCCAAAGTACCGGAGTTTCAGCTTCAGCATCATTCCTTCCAAAGAAATCCCGGGGCTGATCTCCTTCAGAATGCACTGGTTGGATCTCCTTGCAGTCTAAGGGACTCTCAAGAGTCTTCTCCAACACCACAATTCAAAAGCATCAATTCTTCGGCGCTCAGCCTTCTTCACAGTCCAAATCTCACATCCATACATGACCACAGGAAAAACCATAGCCTTGACTAGATGAACCTTTGTTGGCAAAGTAATGTCTCTGCTTTTGAATATGCTATCTAGGTGGGTCATAACTTTCCTTCCAAGGAGTAAGTGTCTTTTAATTTCATGGCTACAGTCACCATCTGTAGTGATTTTGGAGCCCAAAAAATAAAGTCTGACACTATTTCCACTGTTTCCCCATCTATTTCCCATGAAGTGGTGGGACCAGATGCCATGATCTTCGTTTTCTGAATGTTGAGCTTCAAGCCAACTTTTTCACTCTCCACTTTCACTTTCATCAAGAGGCTTTTGAGTTCCTCTTTACTTTCTGCCATAAGGGTGGTGTCATCTGCATATCTGAGGTTATTGATATTTCTCCCAGTAGTCTTGATTCCAGCTTGTGCTTCTTCCAGTCCAGCGTTTCTCATGATGTACTCTGCATATAAGTTAAATAAACAGGGTGACAATATACAACCTTGAAGAACTCTTTTTCCTATTTGGAACCAGTTTGTTGTCCCATGTCCAGTTCTAACTCTTGCTTCCTGACCTGCATATAGGTTTCTCAAGAGGCAGGTCAGGTGGTCTGGTATTCCCATCTCTTTCAGAATTTTTCACAGTTTATTGTGATCCACACAGTCAAAGGCTTTGGCATAGTCAATAAAGCAGAAATAGATGTTTTTCTGGAACTCTCTTACTTTTTCGATGATCCGGCAGATGTTGGCAATTTGATCTCTGGTTCCTCTGCCTTTTCTAAAACCAGCTTGAACATCAGGAAGTTCACAGTTCACGTATTGCTGAAGCCTGGCTTGGAGAACTTTGAGCATTACTTTACTAGCGTGTGAGGCCTAGATCTGATAGATAGAGTGCCTGATGAACTATGGAACTGATGCAGATGTATTATTTTTAATGGCTGCAATAATATTCCATGTGTATATGTACCACAGCTTTCTTATCCATTCATCTGCTGATGAACATCTAGGTTGTTTCCATGTCCTGGCTATTATAAACAGTGCTGTGATGAACATTGGGGTACATGTGTCTCTTTCAATTCTGGTTTCCTTAGTGTGTATGCCCATCAGTGCGATTGCTGGGTCATATGGCAGTTCTATTTCCAGTTTTTTAAGGAATCTCCACACTGTTCTCCATAGTGGCTGTTCTAGCTTGCATTCCCACCAACAGTGTAAGAGGGTTCCCTTTTCTGGAGCTTCCCAGGTGGCTCAGTGAATCCACCTGCCAATGCAGGAGACTCAAAAAACGTGGGTTCAATCCCTGGGTCAGAAAGATCCCCTGAAGAAGGAAATAGTTTGACTTGCATCCTGTCCTTCCCCTGATTACCCTGCTGCTGCCACTGCTGCTAAGTCGCTTCAGTCGTGTCCGACTCTGTGCAACCCCATAGACGGCAGCCCGCCAGGCTCCCCTGTCCCTGGGATTCTCCAGGCAAGAACACTGGAGTGGGTTGCCATTTCCTTCTCCAATGCATGAAAGTGAAAAGTGAAAGTGAAGTCACTCAGTTATATCCAACTCACAGCAACCCCATGGACTGCAGCCTACCAGGCTCCTCCACCCATGGGATTTTCCAGGCAAGAGTACTGGAGTGGGGTGCCATTGCCTTCTCTGCCTGATTACCCTAGTAGAAAGTAATACTTCTTCTATTACACTCAGGTGTGTTTATGTCAACCCTTACTTTTTTTTTTTTTTTAACTATTGAAGTATAGTTGATTTGGAGAAGAAAATAGCAACCCACTCCAGTATTTGTGCCTGGAAAATTCCATGGATAGAGGAGCCTGGCGGGCTACAGTCCATGGGATGGAAGAGTTGGACACAACTTAGTGACTAAACAACAACAACAATAACTATTTCAAGCATGGTTTCTGTGGAGAAGTATGTATTGAACTTCAGTGAAATGCCAACATCAGTGTGTCCAAACTGTAACTGTCTTGTATGCTATTGGGGAATGTTCCACAAGCTGGGATTGCCATCTCAGAAGTGGGGAGGAGAATGAAAGTAAGAGTCAGGCAAGGATCTGGTCCATGAATGTGTTTCATGACTTTTTCTCCTACTGAAGTTATTGTAAGGAAGACAGAAATAATAGCAACTGCAGCATCTACGCAGGGCAGGTTTGTGTACTGCAGGAATCAAAGTACTTGTATCCACTCCTTTAGCTTAGAATCCACAACAATTTGAAACACTTTTCTCCCATTTCCGACAGCTTCACTAAGAAAAGCTCCACAGCTTTCTCTAAGAAAAGTTTTGAGAAGTAGGTGTGATTGGCCCAATTTTATTAATGATGGTTTTAAGGCATATTGAGATTGAGGCTGTCTCTGCTAAACCTAACACCTCTCTTTGCTAAACACAGTTCCTTGCACGTACATACATGCCTCACTCTTCTGCCACCTTTCTAGCTGCCTCCAATGGCTCTATAAATTCAGTCACTAGGGAAGAGTGAGCCTAATAAAATCTGATTAGAAAGTTTTACTTAAACCCTCAGCCCTAAAATCTTAGCTCTACCTCTCTTTAACAAATATCCATGGTGGCTAATTGAAGTGCAAACGTAGAAAAAAAAAAAAAAGAAAGAAAGAAATGAGAAAGTGATGTCTACCAAATGGCAGCGTAAGTATTTCTACTGTGCACTATCGTTCTCCCTTAAACAAGAAAATACCTTCACAGGAGCTAAGGATTGCAGGTGAGGGATTGTAGCGCATGGGTGAAGCATTTTTGTTCAGTTTTCTAAGCCATGTCTGACTGTTTGTGACATGCACTGTAGCATACCAGCCTTCCCTGTACTTCACTATCTCCCAGAGTTTCTCAAACTAAAGACCTTATGTATGACTTGAAACCATGAAACTGCTAGAAGAAAACAAGGGGAAAAAAAGCTTTTAGAGATTGTTATTGACTGTAATTTTCTGGATATGACACCACAAGCCCAAGCAACAGAAGCAAAAGTAAACAAGTGGGACTATACTCAAGTGGCCATTGAGTCACTGGTGTTATCTAACCATATCATCCTTGTCGCCCCCTTCTCCTCTTGCTATTAGTCTTTTCCAGCATCAGGGTCTTTTCCAATGAGTTGGCTCTTTGCATCTGGTGATCAAAGTATTAAAGCTTCAGCATCGGTCCTTCCAATTAATGTTCAGGGTTGATTTCCTTTAGGATTGACTGTTTTGATCTCCTTGCTGTTCAAGGGACTTTTACCAGTCTTCTCCAGCACTATAATTTGAAAGCATGAGTGAAGCATAGAAAGAACAAAAGGTGCATAGAGAAGGGTAGGAAAGATTGATTTGCCTTGCTCCCATCACTTCTCCCCCAAGCCTGAGCAATCCAACCATAGAGACAGGTCTCTGACCCACCTGGGTGTTGGCTAATTCTTATGGCCCTAGTCAGCTCCCATGGCATCAGCAATCAGTGGATTCCTGCTAACACAAGCTTCTGGCACATCTGAGTGGCAGCTAGCTGCCACAGCCCCAGGGTGCGCCTGTGGACACTGGCTCCCAATTTACCCTCAGGAACTCAGGCTCCCCTCCATGCCAACTACCACAGACCTAGGCTTTCAACCCATCTCAGCACCAAGCTAGGTCCCATAGACCCAGCATCTTGACCCAACCCAACAAGAGGCTAGCCCTCATGATTTCTATAAAGCAGGTTGAATCCTACGGACACACCCTTCTGGCCCACTGCATTGCCAGGCCAGTCTCCAGACTGAAATTGGAACCCTGTCTCACATCATTCACAAAATTTAGCTTAAGATGAATTAAAGACCTTATATATGACCTGAAACCATAAAACAACTTGAAGAAAGCAAGGGGAAAACAAGCTTCTTGACATTGTTCTTGACCGTAATTATCTGGATATGACACCACAAGTCCAAGCAACAGAAGCAAAAGTAAACAAACGGGACTATATTCAAACTGAAAATCTTCTGCACAAAAATAGGAACATTGAGTAAAATGAAAAGACAGGCTATGGAAGGAGAGAACGTATTTGCAAATCATGTATTTAATGAGGGATTAGTATCAAAAATTGCATAAGTAACTCCAATGACCCAATGGTAAACAAACAGATAATGCAATTTCTAAAAAATGGACAGAGGACTTGAATGGACTTGAATTTTCCCTCTCTAAAAAACTAACCAAGCATAAAGATAGTGAACAAGTACATGAAGAAATGCTCAACATCACTAATCATCAGGAGAATGAAAATCAAAACTACAATGAGATACCACTTCCCACCTGGCTATTATTAAACAAAGGAGAAATAGCAAGTATTGGTGAGGATGTAGAGAAAAGGGAACCATTGTGCACTGTTGGTGGGAATTTAAATAGTACAGCCACTATGGAAAAAGGGATGGAGGTTCTTCAAAAAGTTAAATATAGAACTACCATATGATGCAGTAATCCTACTTTTGAGTTTATGTTTGGAAAAAAAAAATGAAATCACTGTCTTGAAGGATATCTTCATCTACATGTTCATTGTAGTATTATATGTGATAGCCAAGACATGGAAGTAACCAAAATGTACATTTATGATTAAAAGGATAAAGAAATGTGGAAGTATATGTGTGTGTGTGTGTGTGTGTGTGTTTACATGCAATGGAATATTATTCTGCCATGAAAAGGAAAAGCTTTTGGACAACATGATTTGACCTTGAGAGTGTTGATTTAGGTGAAATAAATCTACACAGAAAGACAAGTACTTTATGTTTTCACTTATAAGCACAGTCTAACAACAGGAACTCATACAACTAAAGAGCAGAATAGTGGGACTGGAGAGTAATGAGGAAATATTGGACAAAGAGCATGAACTTACAGTTATAAGATAAATAAGTTCTGGGGATCTAATCTGTATAGCATAGTCACTGTAATTAACCATTTTCTATTATGTGTTTAACATTTGTTAGGAGACTAGATCTTAAATTGGAAACCTACTCCAGTATTCTTGCCTGGAGAATCCCATGGACAAAGGAGCCTGGTGGGCTACAGTCCATGGGGTCGCAAAGAGTCGGACACGCCTGAGCAACTTCACTTTCTTTCTTTCTATAGTTCCTTTTGGAGAAGGAAATGGCAACCCACTCCAGTGTTCTTGCCTGGAGAATCCCATGGACAGAGGGGCCTGGTGGGGCTGTGGTCTATGGGGTTGCAAAAAGTTGAACACAACTAAGCAACTAACACACACACACACACACACACACAGATCTTAAATATTACCACCACAAAAAGAAATAATAATTATATGATGCCACATAAGTGTTAATCAACTGACTGGAGTAATCTCATAGTTTATATGAGTATAAAGTCAGTGTTGTACACCTTTAACTTATATATGCTATATGTAAATTATAAATATCCCAGTAAAACTGGGGGAAAAGAAGGAAAAAAAATATTTGAGGAATTAATGGCTGAATACTTCCAAACATGTTAGACAAAATAGAAATACATGAGTTTTTACTGAGAGAAAGAAAGGAAGGAGAGGGGGAAAGAAGGAAGGGGAAAAGGGAGGGAAGGAAGAAAAGGAGAAAGAAATAAGAAAAGAAAGGGAAAGGAAGAAAGAAAAGAAAGAAAAAAGGAAACAAAAGTTTTTCTTTAGAGGGCAAAATACTGTAAGAAAAAGGAATGATATTTTTCAAAAACCAAGGTCTCAGACTGTTAGGAGAAAGCTTAATAAGGAATGGTTATTTACATAATCTCAAAGTATTTTCTTACATAATACTTAATTACAAAGAAAACAAGGCCAACTTTACAGATAATAACTCTGATGATAGACATCACTGTAATCAAGTGATTAATGTTAACATCACCATAATTAGGATAAATGATATAGTCTGCCTTTTGACATAATGCACCAAGAATGATATAGCATCATGCACGTGACATTCCTACCAAATATGTTTAATGTGAATCTAAACATGAGAAAATATTACACGAATGTAGATTGAGAGCATTTCACAAAATAGCCAACCTGTGCTCTTCAAAAATGTCAAGGTCAAGAAAGAAAAAGAAAGGTTGTGAGACTGTTACAGAAATGAAAATGAAAAAGACAAAGGAGATATTACTAAGTTCTAAGCACAATATAAAATTGCATCTTGAACAGGAAAAAATGAGATGGTTGTTATTGGGAAATAGAGGAAGTCTGAATTTTTACTGTGGATTAGGTGATAATTTAACTTTAACACATTTTCTGAATTTTATGAATATATTGTGGATTTTACTTATACTTCAGAAGTATATTTAGAGATGAACAATGACGATCAATGAATGATCAATTGAATCATTCAATCAATGAAAAATATTTACTAGGAAATGGGATAGCATGTGAAAAATATTTACTAGGAAATGGGATAGCATGTGAAAATAATTAATCTATGAAGATTTACATATTTTAAGTCCAGTTGTTTTTCAATATCATTGTTTATTAAATATATATATACACACAGCACATACATATATATGTATATGTACATATCAGATCAGATTCAGATCAGCTGCTCAGTCGTGTCCGACTCTTTGTGACCCCATTAATCGCAGCACGCCAAGCCTTCCTGTCCATCCCATCTCCTGGAGTTCACTAAAACTCACGTCCATCGAGTCGGTGATGTCATCCAGCCATCTCATCCTCTGAGGTCCCCTTCTCCTCCTGCCCCCAATCCCTCCCAGCATCAGAGTCTTTTCTAATAGTCAACTCTTCGCATGAGGTGGCCAAAGTACTGGAGTTTCAGCTTTAGCATCATTCGTTCCAAAGAAATCCCAGGGCTGATCTCCTTCAGAATGGACTGGTTGGATCTCCTTGAGGTCCAAGGGACTCTCAAGAGTCTTCTCCAACACCATAGTTCAAAAGCATCAATTCTGCGGCGCTCAGCCTTCTTCACAGTCCAACTCTCACATCCATACATGACCACAGGAAAAACCATAGCCTTGACTAGATGGACCTTTGTTGGCAACGTAATGTCTCTGCTTTTGAATATGCTATCTAGGTGGGTCATAACTTTCCTTCCAAGGAGTAAGCGTCTTTTAATTTCATGGCTGCAGTCACCATCTGCAGTGATTTTGGAGCCCCCAAAAATAAAGTCTGACACTGTTTCCAGTGTTTCCCCATCTATTTCCCATGAAGCGATGGGACCGGATGCCATGATCTTCGTTTTATGAATGTTGAGCTTCAAGCCAACTTTTTCACTCTCCTCTTTCACTCTCATCAAGAGGCTTTTTAGTTCCTCTTCACTTTCTGCCATAAGGGTGGTATCATCTGCATATCTGAGGTTATTGATATTTCTCCCGGCAATCTTGATTCCAGCTTCTGCTTCTTCCAGCCCAGCATTTCTCATGATGTACTCTGCATATAAGTTAAATAAGCAGGGTGACAATATACAGCCTTGACATACTCCTTTTCCTATTTGGAATCAGTCTGTTGTTCCATATATGTATGTATATGTATATATATATATACACACACACACACATATATGTATATGTATGTATATATGTATCTATATATATGCATGCATATATGTATATGTGTAAATATGTGTGTATATAATATGTATATGTGTATATATACATACATTGAATATATATTGAATATATATACACACATATGTATGTATATATCTGAGTGTGTATATATATATATATATAGAGAGAGAGAGAGAGAGAGAGAGAGAGAGAGAGAGAGACTTCCCTGGTGGCTCAGCAGTAAAAATCTGCCTGCAGTTCAGGAGACTCAGGAGACACAGGTTCACTCCTTGAGTCAGGATGATCCCATGGAGAAAGAAATGGGAGCTCACTGCAGTATTCTTGTCTGGGAAATCCCATGGACAGAGGAGCCTGACAGGCTACAATACCTGGGATCACAAAAGAGTTGGACATGACAGCACACAGTCATGCATATACATGCACACACACACACATATGTGTGTATGTATATATATGTGTGTGTGTATATATATATATATACACACACATATACCCCATGCAGAACTCATGTGAGGTAGTGAGGGGTCATAAATATAATAGAAATAGTTCTTATATTTGAAGTAATTATAAAGTGATGGACAAGTATATATTAGTAATATGTTCGAAGCTGTTTCTAAGGAATTAGAATTGAGAACATGGGAAAAGAACAGCCTTTGAAAATGTTTTAGATAGATTGTCTTTGGGCAGTCCCATCCTCCCAGTATCAATTCAGTTCAGTTCAGCCGCTCAGTTGTGTCCGACTCTTTGCGACCCCATGAGTCGCAGCACGCCAGGCCTGCCTGTCCATCACCAACTCCCGGAGTTCACTCAGACTCCAGTCCATCGAGTCAGTGATGCCATCCAGCCATCTCAGCCTCTGTCGTCCCCTTTTCCTCCTGCCCCCAATCCCTCCCAGCATCAGAGTCTTTTCCAATGAGTCAGGTCTTCGCACGAGGTGGCCAAAGTTCTGGAGTTTCAGCTTTAGCATAATTCCCTCCAAAGAAATCCCAGGGCTGATCTCCTTCAGAATGCACTGGTTGGATCTCCTTGCAGTCCAAGGGACTCTCAAGAGTCCTCTCCAACACCACAATTCAAAAGCACCAATTCTTCGGCACTCAGCCTTCCTCATAGTCCAACTCTCACATCCATACATGACCACAGGAAAAACCATAGCCTTGACTAGATGGACCTTTGTTGGCAACGTAATGTCTCTGCTTTTGAATATGCTATCTAGGTGGGTCATAACTTTCCTTCCAAGGAGTAAGCGTCTTTTAATTTCATGGCTGCAGTCACCATCTGCAGTGATTTTGGACCCCCAAAAATAAAGTCTGACACTGTTTCCACTGTTTCTCCATCTATTCCCCATGAAGCGATGGGACCGGATGCCATGATCTTCATTTTCTGAATGTTGACCTTTAAACCAACTTTTTCACTCTCCTCTTTCACTCTCATCAAGAGGCTTTTTAGTTCCTCTTCACTTTCTGCCATAAGGGTGGTGTCATCTGCATATCTGAGGTTATTGATATTTCTCCCAGCAATCTTGATTCCAGCTTGTGTTTCTTCCAGTCCAGCATTTCTCATGATGTACTCTGCATATAAATTAAATAAGCAGGGTGACAATATACAACCTTGACGTACTCCTTTTCCTATTTGGAACCAGTCTGTTGTTCCATGTCCAGTTCTAACTGTTGCTTCCTGACCTGCATACAGATTTCTCAAGAGGCAGACTGAAATCAGATTGATTATGTTCTTTGCAGCCCAAGATGGAGAAGCTCCATACAGTCAACAAAAACAAGACCAGAAGCTGACTGTGGCTCAGATTATGAACTCCTTATTACCAAAATCAGACTTAAATTGAAGAAAGTAGGGAAAATCACTAGACCATTCAGGTATGACCTAAATCAAATCTCTTATGATTATACAGTGGAGGTGAGAAATAGATTTAAGGGCCTAGATATGATAGATAGAGTGCCTGATGAACTACGGAGTGAGGTTCGTGACATTGTACAGGAGACAGGGATCAAGACCATCCCCATGGAAAAGAAATGCAAAAAAGCAAAATGGCTGTCTGGGGAGGCCTTACAAATAGCTGTGAAAAGAAGAGAAGTGAAAAGCAAAGGAGAAAAGAAAAGATATAAGACTCTGAATGCAGAGTTCCAAAGAATAGCAAGAAGAGATAAGAAAGCCTTCCTCAGTGATCAGTGCAAAGAAATAGAGGAAAACAACAGAATGGGAAAGACCAGAGATCTCTTCAAGAAAATTAGAGATACCAAGGGAACATTTCATGCAATGATGGGCTCGATAAAAGGCAGAAATGGTATGGACCTAACAGAAGCAGAAGATATTAAGAAGAGATGGCAAGAATACACAGAAGAACTGTACAAAAAGATCTTCACTACCCAGATAATCACGATGGTGTGATCACTGACCTAAGTCCAGACATCCTGGAATGTGAGGTCCAGTGGACCTTAGAAAGCATCACTACGAACAAAGCTAGTGGAGGTGATGGAATTCCTGTTGAGCTATTCCAAATCCTGAAAGATGATGCTGTGAAAGTGCTGCACTCAATATGCCAGCAAATTTGGAAAACTCAGCAGTGGCCACAGGACTGGAAAAGGTCAGTTTTCATTCCAATCCCAAAGAAAGGCAATGCCAAAGAATGCTCAAACTACCTCACAATTGCACTCATCTCACATGCTAGTAAAGTAACGCTCAAAATTCTCCAAGCCAGGCTTCAGCAATATGTGAACCGTGAACTGCCTGATGTTCAAGCTGGTTTTAGAAAAGGCAGAGGAACCAGAGATCCAATTGCCAACATCCCTGGATCATCGAAAAAGCAAGAGAGTTCCAGAAGAACATTTATTTCTGCTTACCGACTATGCCAAAGCCTTTGACTGTGTGGATCACAATAAACTGTGGAAAATTCTTCAAGAGATGGGAATACCAGACCACCTGATCTGCCCAGTATCAATAAGGAAGCCTATATGGAAAATTGGCATAAGATGATACACATTCTTGACCATATCTAAAATTAAAAAAAAATACCCATGCCTATGAACTTTGCATTGTATCACAAAATAATGATACCCTGAAGCAGACTCCAACAGAATTTCCTCAGACAGACCACATCACCCTATAGATGAAAGAATTAATATGTCTTCCATGTGATTTAGAATTATTATTTTTTTAAATGTACTTAGACTAACAGATACTGTGGTCTGAACTTTGCTTGTAATACTAATTTGTTCAGTAAAAGATTGATTAAAATATGTAGCATTTGGAACTAATCGGTAACAGTTACAGAAAATTCATTTTTCCTCCCTGCAAAAGTCACTTCTTTCAATTATCTTAAGTAATTCCAGTGAATAACTTTTATTTAAATTATTTGGATAATTGCATCTGATCAAAGTTGACCTCTCATGGGCTGTTGACCTATAGGATTATATCTGAAATAATTGCCAAGGTTATTGCTTAGTATAATGCTTGTTTAACTCAGAGATATACATGCCTCACTGTTAACTGTGTTCTAAACCCTTCTCATCTGATTGATCATGATTTATTGAGAGCACCCTTTTTTCTCTGTGTGTTTACTTCAGTTCACATAACCTAAAAGGGTGTGTGTGTGTGTGCAGAGAGTTGGCAGTGGGGGCTCTGTTGGATTTGATGCTAACTTTAGTTGTTGGTCTTATACTTAATCAAGATTTTATTTTAAACTTGATCCGAAGAATAAAAAGTTCAGATTTTTTTTATGGACTCGAGTGAATGTTGCCTAAATTCTTTAAAACTGTACATCTCAATTTACTTCTTAGATGGGTTTAATGCATCTCTTTCCCAATTGTATTCCTTGAAATGAAAAATATCTCTTCTAACCCTCTAGCTGTAGGGAGTTTGCCAAAGACAAAGTTGTTTACAAAGATTTTAATTTCTGACCTATGATTTCAATCTTCTTTTCATCTTAATATAGGTAATGGTAATATGTATGCAATATGTCTCAATATGTCATTCTTATCTGTAAAAAGTGAAAAACTAAAGTAGAAACCCTATCATTTTAAACAGGTGTTTTCTTCTAACTTACATAAAGTTACATAATTTTTTTCTAAGTTATATTGATCAATTCCTATATGTGCACTTTGTTTGCACATATATGTTTGCTTTAATGATATAACTTCAGTTCAGTTCAATTCAGTCTCTCAGTCGTGTCCGACTCTTTGTGACCCCATGAATCACAGCACACCAGTCCTCCCTGTCCATCACCAACTCCCGGAGTTCACTCAGACTCATGTCCATCAAGTCAGCGATGCCATCCAGCCATCGCATCCTCTGTCGTCCCCTTCTCCTCCTGCCCCCAGTCCCTCCCAGCATCAGAGTCTTTTCCGATGAGTCAACTCTTTGCATGAGATGGCCAAAGTACTGAGTTTCAGCTTTAGCATCATTCGTTCCAAAGAAATCCCAGGGCTGATGTCCTTCAGAATGGACTGGTTGGATCTCCTTGCGGTCCAAGGGACTCTCAAGAGTCTTCTCCAACACCACAATTCAAAAGCGTCAATTCTTCAGCGTTCAGCCTTCTTCACAGTCCAACTCTCACATCCATACATGACCACAGGAAAAACCATAGCCTTGACTAGATGGACCTTTGCTGGCAAAGTAATGTCTCTGCTTTTCAATATGTTATCTAGGTTGGTCATAACTTTCCTTCCAAGGAGTAAGCGTCTTTTAATTTCATGGCTGCAGTCACCATCTGCAGTGATTTTGGAACCCCCAAAAATAAAGTCTGACACTGTTTCCACTGTTTCCCCATCTATTCCCCATGAAGTGATGGGACCGGATGCCATGATCTTCTTTTTCTGAATGTTGAGCTTTAAGCCAACTTTTTCACTCTCCACTTTCATCAAGAGGCTTTTTAGTTCCTCTTCACTTTCTGCCATAAGGGTGGTGTCATCTGCATATCTGAGGTTATTGATATTTCTCCCGGCAATCTTGATTCCAGCTTGTGCTTCTTCCAGTCCAGCGTTTCTCATGATGTACTCTGCATATAAGTTAAATAAGCAGGGTGACAATATACAGCCTTGATGAACTCCTTTTCCTATTTGGAACCAGTCTGTTCCATTTCCAGTTCTAACTGTTGCTTCCTGACCTGCATACAGATTTCTCAAGAGGCAGGTCAGGTGGTCTGGTATTCCCATCTCTTTCTGAATTTTCCAGAATGATATAACTTATGCTCTACATAAACCTCTACATGAGGTTTAAAATTATTTTATAGGATATTTTTAAGATAATATTGTCAATGGAATTGATTTTAAAGTATATGAAATACCATGTGTGAAATAGATAGCTAGTGGGAAGCTGCTGTATAGCACAGGGAACTCAGCTCTGTGCTCTGTGATGACCTAGAGAGGTGGAATGGGGTGGGGTGGGAGGGAGGTCCAAGAGGGAGGGGATTATATGTATGCATATAGCTGATTCCCTTCGATGTACAGCAGAGACCAACACAACATTGTAAAGCAATTATACTCAATAAAATATAAAGTTATAGAGAGTTCTAGACGAATTTTCTGTTCAGAGAAGGCAAAATGTGAAAAGATTGAGAACCACATGGGATTTCCATTGAAACTGAAAAATACATAGCCTGACTTCTTTTTCTCTCTATTCTTATTACTACTTCAAATTCTTAAGTAGAAGCAGCTGTCATGAAAATTTGGGCCTGTTTCTTTTTAAAAAGTAAATTTGATTTATTGGTACCAGAAACATCAATAAAACAAAAATACAGTTGACCTTTCTATACAACATGGGTTTGAACTTATACATGGGTTTTTTCCAACAAATATATAGTCCATGATCTGAGATTGGTTGAATCTGCAGATGCAGAACCACTCTTGTAGAGGGCCAACTGTAAAGTTATACATGGATTTAAAACTGTACTGGGGAGTCAAGGCCCCAATCTCCACATTATTCAAGGGTCAAATGCACTTTCAAATTAATTTTATTATTGTCATGGTACACTGAAATAAGATTTATCCTAGTTTATGTATCTGAAATTACTGTATTATGCAAAAGGATTAGAAATGAGAAATTTAAGCAAGTCGACAGTGAAAATGCTGTCAGTAGCTTATATTATTTGAATACTCACTGGCTGCCAGCTGCATGCATTTTTCTCTCAATTTTTATGGCAACCTACTGATGGCAAAACCATTCAGAGTTGAAATAACTGATTTGAAAACAAGAAAGTAAAGACAAGAACTTAGGAATAAATCAAATTTTAAAAATATTTAAACCTCAAAATTCAATTTGGCAAATTAAATCTTCATAAAATTTAATTAATGATGAAATTAAATTCAATATAGAATGTTAATAATAAACATGTACTCAGCATTTTAAATAAGAAATATAAATTTCATTCTACAGAGAGAATGTCTACTTTTACCCATGTACATCACCACTGAAGTTTATGATCAGCCACATTTATCAGAACATAACAAATAACAGTAGTTTAAGTAAAGTTGATACGTATTTCTCTCTCTTATAAAGAATATCTAGAGGTTGGCATTCCCAGGCAGGTATAGGCAGCAGTTATTTCCTGTACCTTGCTTATCTTATTTCCTGCACTTAACACTTATCTCCAACTTGGTGCTGGAATTTCAATCACCATGTCTGTGCTCCAGTTAGCAGAGGGAGGAAAGACTACAAAGGCAGTGTGCTTCAACTATACCTTTTAAAGAGCCTACTCAGAACCATCCTCACAAAACTTTTGCTTACTGTTCACTGTTCAAAGATTTTATCATATGACCACACTTAGTCACAAGAGATTCTAGGAAATACTGATATATAGTCTGTACTTGGACATATTGCTGCCCTAAGAATAATCCTTTTTTCATTTTCTTTTTTTTTAACATGTTAAATATATACAGTTTATCGAATGTCAAATATATTTCAGTAAAGATGTTTAGAAGGAAAAAGCAGGAGAATACACCAAGCAGATATTAACAAGAACAATAATGAAAAGATTATTTCCGGCTATATTACCTGAGACAAAACAAATTCAAAGGCAAAAGTCATCATTAGTGATAAAAGTTAACTGTGTAATGATCAAAGTTCAATGCCTACCAGACATTGTAAGTCTAAGAATATAAACTTGCAAATACATATTGTTAGATATAAAGATATGAAGTTATACATATCTTTTAGTGCAAATTCCAAGGGATATTGACAAATTCCTCATTTCTGTGGAAATTTTCAATATCTCTCTCTCAGTTATTGGCATGTTAAATACATGTAAAATTAGTGAGGAATAATGAAATTAATATGGTTGATAGAATCAATGTAAATAGACTTACCTGCTCTAAGTATAATTTTGGAGTTGCCAAATAGAAGTCTCAGTCCTGGCCTATTTTCATTCAATATACAGTGATTTAAAAAGTACACATGCACATATACACAAAAACAGTATGTAATGTGATATATATATAATAAATATGTATTTATTAGAAATTTTTATTTATACTTGCTTTAGTATATTCAATAATGGTTATTTATCAGTGAAATATATGACCTCTTTTTGTAGCTCATAATTTAAATCTATTTTATCTCATAAATGTATACCTTTACAAATAAGTTTTTAAAATAATAATTTTGAAATTTCCAATGTTTATTCACTATTTTCCCCCAGATTAACCCTTCTAGAGTCAGTCACTATTTTTTATAAACTATATATGTTAAATGTTACAGTATTTTCAATTATTTGGTCAATGTCAATGACAGTTTGAAAGTAGGAGATATGTTCAAATCATTCTGCTGATATTATTTGGACTTGCTTTCTTTTGGGGGTGCTTCCATGGTAGCTCACCTGGTAAAGAATCTGCCTGCAATGTGGGAGACCTGGGTTTGATCCCTGGGTTGGGAAGATCCCCTGGAGAAGGGAAAGGCTACCCACTCTGGTATTCTGGCCTAGAGAATTCCATAGACTATACAGTACATGGGGTCGCAAAGAGTCAGACACAGCTGAGTGACTTTCACTTTCTTTTTTTTTGATATGATAAGGATTGCTTGGGCTTCCCTTATAGCTCAGTTGGTAAAGAATCTTCTGCAATGCAGAAGACCTCAGTTCAATTCCTGGGTGAGGAAGATTCCCTGGAGAAGGGATAGGCTACCTAGTCCACTTAAGTATTCTTGGGCTTCCCTTGTGGCTCAGCTCGTAAAAAGAAACTGCCTGCAATGTGGGAGACCTGGGTTCGATCCCTGGGTTGGGAAGATCCCCTAGAGAAGGAAAAGGCTACCCACTCCGGTATTCTGGCCTGGAGAATTCCATGGACTGTATAGTCCATAGAGTCACAAAGTGTTGGACATGACAGAGACATTCACTTCACTTTCAAGGATTGCTTATTTGTTTACTTTTTTATCATTCCTGAGTCAAGAAACTTGGAGATCATATGAATGTACTTGCTTTTCAGTTAAGGATCAGATGTTCAATTTAAGAAAGGTTAGGGATGAGGTAAATCAGTGTGTTCTAAGATGACTCCATAAATCCAAGACACTGGCCAGGAAAAAGAGAGTATGTTTCTAAAAATCTCAGTAACAACTGCTATTGGCTCCTTGAATGTAAGGTACTGTTGTTCAAGAATGTGTCATAGTTTATAGAACTGTGCATCAATGTCTATACTAATTAGTAATAGTGTTTACTGAGTCAAAAGGGATAGATATATGATTTTAAAAGCCATTTTGTATAGCTGTTATTTAGAATTTTAAATTTTCTTAGTGTGTTCGTCATAATTTACCTTAATTGTAAATGTTCTTTTGAGAAGTAAAGCTAAAATTTGGGGAATGGAAAGTACTTTTAAAATCAGAGCCTCTCCTCGAGTTCGCTAGTTCATTAAATTAGAAATTAAAAGTTGAGGAAACTGACAAGGGAATTGGGGCATACTCTGGAATTACTTTCAAAGCTAAACATGAAAGTAAAACTGTGTCAAAACCATAATTAGTATTTGCCCTTGAATTGTCCTTGTTAACAGAAGTGGAACAGTGGAAAACACTGCATAGAAGCATTGGCTGGAAATAGTGCATTTCATAGCCAATAAATCTCAACCACTTTAGCAGAATATAATTAACAGGAGGGTTTATAATCTCTGTTGCTTAAAAAAAAGCAGAGCACATCTTTTTCTACATTTCTAAATTCTCTCATGGAATCAGCTGAACCTGTGTCTTTCAAGATTTCATTGCTATCCACAGTTAAAAGCTGTATTGGAATTTTTAAACTACTCTAGATAGCCCGGTTTTATTGAGTCTAAAAGGCAGCAGGTCATACTGTTATTTTGGTGGGTCATTTCCACTTTGGCTATTTCTGGTGGGAACCATAGGAGAATTAAAGGAAACCTCTGGTGAAAAAGTAGGGCTAACTGGGTCAGGATTGAAGAGGTTTGCCTTGGAATCATGGTGGATTCTCATTCAGCCTTGAAAATTTTTAAATAGGATAACTTTTCTGTCCCAGCACTTTCTTATAATCTTATTTATCTTTTGACTTTTTTTCTTGTTGGAAGAAAATACATTTGCCACCTATTTCTTGAGTGCACATCTTGGAAAGGACTAGGCCGGGAGTTTATTTGTATGAATTGCTGACATTTTGTGTCTGTTCTAAAATCATCAACAAATGTTTAAATGTTTGGAAAGTAGGTGATTCTCTTGTACTACAGCCAGTGGTTATATAAAGTTTGTCTCATTTCTCTTTTTAACCTTTCCCATATTCTACTCATTATAAGGCATAGGTATTTTACTTATGTCTATATTGCCATGTATTTTGCAACATTTAGTTATATTATTATAACTGTTCAGAGAAGACCCAGACATCCTCCCAGAATATCTCCCATGAAGTTCTACTTATATAAGTAATGGCTATGTTAACTTGACCCCAGACAAACAGTCTTGAAGTATCTTACCCCAGACAAACAGTCTTGAAGTGTCTTATCAGTTTGGGATTTCAGCTATAGGCAGTTGACAAAGGATTAAGGATGAGCTGGCGAGCAGCCTGCAGAACTAACACTTGGGAAAATCGTCAGGAGAGCTTAAGTGCTTAAGTGCTGAAGTTGAAATAAAACTGTCTTACTGAAACTGATCTGAAAATGCTGAGCAGTAAGGTAGAAACCAGGTGTGAGACAAAGGAACCAAAACAAACAAGTGGGATTGGAATATAGATTAAGAAACTAGAGCCAGGGTACCTTCATTTTGGTGCCTAAATAACATGCGTATGTTTTCTCAAATGGAGAAAGTAGATCTCAGGATCCTCAGTTGATTTCAGTCTTTTTTGAGGAGGGGCGGATTGTAACCTCAGGGGTATAACAGCATTCTCCTCTTTGACCTTCCTTGAAAACTACCCAGAGCAAATCTAAATTTATTAAACACTGTAGTGAGGGAGTAGATCACACTGATGCTCAATAGGGAGAACTCACGGAACTCTATTGAATTTAGGAAGAGTTCAAAGCCAGGAAGATATAAAGAGTTCATATTTTCCCCTGTATATTGGGAAAATGATGACCTATTTGGTCAGAGTTTCAGAGAAAATTGGTGAAGCTGCATTCTTTATTATATTTACTTTTTAATTTTACTTTTAATTGGAGAATAATTACTTTATAATATACTTATGGTTTCTATCATACATTGACATGAATCAGCATAGGCATACCCATGTCCCCTCCCTCCTAAACCTCCCTATCACCTCTTGTCCCATACTATCTGTCAAGGTTGTCATAGACCACTGTTTTTTTTATTATTTAAAATTTTTTTTAATTATTATTTTTTAAATTATTATTATTTAATTATAATAGTTTTAATGCCATTCTCCCAAATCATCCCCTCCTCCCTCTCCTGCATCATACAGCAAATTCCCACTGGTTATCTCTTTTACATATGGTAATGTTTCATCCTACTCTCTCAAGTTTTCTACCCTCTCCCTCACTCACTGTGACCAAAAGTCAGTTCTTTATGTCTGTATCTCCTTTACTGCCCTGAAAATAGGATAATCAGTACCATCTTTCTAGAGGCCATATATATGTGTTAATGTATGATAATTGTCTTTCTTTTTCTTACTTCACTCTGTATAATAGGCTTTAGGTTTATCCACCTCATTAGAACTGACTCAAATGCATTCCTTTTTATAGCTGAGTAATATTCCAATGTGTATATGTACAACAATTTCTTTATCCATTTATCTGTCAACAGACATCTAGATTGCTTCCATGTCCTAGCTACTGTAAATAGTGCTGCAGTGAACATTGGGGTATATGTCTTTTTCAGTTATGGTTTCCTGAGGGTATGTGCTCGGTAGTGGGATTGCTGGGTCATGTGGTAGTTTTCATTGCTAGTTTTTTAAAGAATCTCCATACTTTTCTCCACAATGGCTATATCAATTTGCATCCCCACCAACAGTGCAAGAGAGTTCCTTTTCCTTCACACCCTCTCCAGCATTTATTGTTCATAGATTTTTTGATGAGACTCATTCTGACTGGTATGAGGTGATACTACTAGTTGTACCTGACACTTTGTAACCCCACAAGCTGTAGCCCTTCAAGCTCCTCTGGGATTTCCCAGGCAAGAATGCTGGAATGGGTTGCCATTTCCTTCTCCAGGGGATATTCCTGACTCAGAGATTGAACCTGTGTTTCCTGCATTGGCAGGTGGATTCTTTATCACTGAGCCGCCAGGGAAGCCCCATCCATAACACTAGGCCTATAATAAACCATATTCCAATATATGGGTCTGGGACCTATATTCTTTGCTCTGTTTTTCTATATTTATATCTGTAAAGTCACTATAACTTGTAACACTGTTTCCCACCTTATCTTATTCTTTTTTTGACTCAAATAAAATTTGCTAATTCATTGTCATTTGCTCACTCATATGAATATCACAATGATATTTTTCAAATTAAAAAAGAAGTTTCTGAGATTTTGGTAGAAACTTGATCAAGCTGGTGATAAATTATACAGCTTTAAATTTATTTAGACTAGGTTTAAAAGAACAGATAAAGCATTATAATTTTACAAAAAATACTGTGCATTGTTTCAAATTTCTTTCTAAATATATGTGTATGTATATAGCATATATATGTATATATACATATAATTGATATTATTTTTATTTTAAATTCAGTTATATCCTTGTTTCATATTTGTAGAAGTCATTTTGTTTGTCTGCAGACCCTGGAACTGGTTAGAGACTCTGATAGATTTGAGAATTTCTGCTTTGTGTTTTTCTAAATATAAAGAATTTCATTTATAGATAGTGACAGTTTTATTGCTTACTTTATAATCCCCTTACATTTTGTTTCTTTTGCATCTGCTGTGCTGTGCTTAGTTGTTCAGTTGTGTCCGACTCTTTGTGACCCCATGGACTGTAGCCTACCAGGTTCTTCTGTCCATGAGGATTCTCAAGGCAAGAATATTGGAGTTGGTTGTCATGCCCTCCTCCAGGGGTCTTCCTGGCCCAGGAATCGAACCAGGGTCTTCTGCATTGCAGGTAGATTCTTTTATCAGCTGAGCTATCAGGGAAGTCCCTTCTTTTGTGTATGTCTTATTATATAGAAGTGTCAGTAGCTCTCATTCTTATTTATTTCCTGGTCTTGAAGGAAGTGATTTAAGCATTTGCTTTAAATGCTTATCATGTGATAGAAAGCACTTATCATGTTAAAGTTCCAGGACTATTGTATTCAGTGCCCCTGACCCCAGAGCAGGTCACTGTTGATTCACGCCTCTGCTGTAGGTGCCTGACAGCCACGGGCAAGTCTGGCTCAGTCTCTTGTGGGGTCACTGCTCCTTTCTCCTAGGTCCTGGTGCACACAAGGTTTTGTTTGTGCCCATAAAAACTCTGTTTCTCCAGTCCTGTGGAAGTTCTGTAATCAAATTCCACTGGCTTTCAAAGTCGTATTCCCTGGGGGTTCTCAATCCCTTTGCCAGATCTACAGGTTGGGAAATATGTTGTGGGCCCTAGAACTTTCACAACAGTGCGAGAAGTTTTTTGGTATAACTGTTCCCTAGTTTGTGGGTTGTCTGCTTGGTGGCTGTATGGTGGGGCTGATACTCTGTGCCTCCCAGGTCTGCTGCAGCCAGAGCCCCTGTCACCACGGCAGGCCACTGCTGACCTGTCCCTCCACAGGAAACATTCAAATTTGGAAAACTTAACAGTGGCCACATGACAGGAGAAGGTCAGTTTTTCATTCCAATCCCAAAGAAAGGCAGTGCCAAGGAATGTTCAAACTACTGTACAATTGCACTCATCTCACATGCTAATAAAATATTGCTCAAAATTCTCCAAGCAAGACTTCAACAGTATGTGAACAGAGAATTTCCAGATGTTCAAGCTGGATTTAGAAAAGGCAGACGAACCAGAGATCAAATTGCCAGCATCCATTGGATCATAGAAAAAGCAAGAAAATTCCGGAAAAACATCTGCTTCATTGCATATGCTAAAGCCTTTGACTGTGTGGATCACAGGAAACTGTAGAAAATTCTTAAAGAGATGGGAATACCACCTTATCTGCCTCCTGAGAAATCTGTATGTAGGTCTGCTGCTGCTGCTGCTGCCAAGTTGCCCAAGTCGTGTCCAACTCCATGTGACCCCATAGACAGCAGCCCACTGGGCTCCCCCATCCCTGGGATTCTCCAGGCAAGAACACTGGAGTGGGTTGCCATTTCCTTCTCCAATGCATGAAAGTGAAAAGTGAAAGTGAAGTCACTCAGTTGTGTCCGACTCCTAGCAACCCCATGGACTGCAGCCTATCAGGCTCCTCTGTCCATGGGATCCTCCAGGCAAGAGTACTGGAGTGGGGTGACATTGCCTTCTCCGTATATAGGTCTAGAAGGAACAATTAGAACCAGGAATGGAATAATGGACTGGTTCCAAATTGGGAAAGGAGTATGTCAAGGCTGTATATTGTCACCTTGCTTATTTAACTTCTGTTCAGAGTATATCATATGAAATGCCAGGCTGGGTGAAGCACAAGGTAGAATCAAGATTCCCGTGAGAAATATCAATAACCTCAGATATGCAGATGATATACCCCTTATGGCAAAAAGTGAAGAGGAACTGAAAAGCCTCATGATGAAAGTGAACAAGGAGAGTGATAAGCTGGTTTAAAATTCAACATTCAGAAAATGAAGATCCTGGCATCCAGTCCCATCACTGCATGGGAAATAGAGGGGGAAACAGTGGAAACAGTGAGACTATTTTATTGGTCTCCAAAATCACTGCATATGGTGACTGTAGCCATGAAATTAAAAGACACTTCTGGAAGCAAAGCTATGACCGACTTAGCACATTAAAAAGCAGAGACATTACTTTGCTGACAAGGTCCATCTAGTCAAAGCTATGGTTTTTCCAGTAGTCATGTATACATATGAGAGTTAGACCATAAAGAAAGCTAAGTGCTTTTGAAAGAACTGATGCTTTTGAACTGTGGTGTTAGAGAAGACTCTTGAGAGTCCCTTGGACTGCAAGGCAATCAAACCAGTCAATCCTAAAGGAAATTAGTCCTGTATATTCATTGGAAGGACTGATGCTGAAGCTGAAGCTTCAATACTTTAGTCACCTGATGCAAAGGGCTGACTCATTAGAAAAGGCCCTGATGTTGGGAAAGATTGGGGGCAGGAGGAGAAGGGGGTGACAGGGTATGAGATGGTTGGATGGCATCACCGACTCAATGGACATGAGTTTGTGTGAACTCCAGGAGTTCGTGGTGGACAGGGAGGCCTGCTAAGTCACTTCAGTCATGTCCGACTCTGTGCAACCCTATAGATGACAGCCCACCAGGCTCCCCCATCCCTGGGATTCTCCAGGCAAGAACACTGGAGTGGGTTACCATTTCCTTCTCCAATGCATGAAACTGAAAAGTGAAAGTGAAGTCACTCAGTCATGTCCGACTCCTAGAGACCCCATGCACCACAAGCCCACCAGGCTTCTCCGTCCATGGGATTTTCCAGGCAAGAGTACTGGAGTGGGGTGCCATTGCCTTCTCCAACAGGGAGGCCTGGTGTGCTGCAATTCATGGGGTTGCAAAGAGTCAGACACACCTGAGTAACTGAACTGAACTGAACTGTACTGTTGATAGATATTTAGGTTGCTTCCATGTCCTGGCTATTGAAAACAGTGCTGCAGTAAACATTTGGGTGCATGTATCCGATTATGGTTTTCTTCAGATATATGCCAAGGAGTGGGATTGCTGGATCATATAGTAGCTCTCTCTTTAGTTTTTAAGGAAACTTCATAATTATTTTCATAGGGACTATACCAATTTACTTTCCCATCAACAATGTAGAAGAGTTCCCTTCACTCCACACCCTCTCTAGCATTTATTGTTTGTAGACTTGATGATGGCCATTCTGACCAGTGTGAGGTGATTTGACATTGTAGTTTTGAGTGGTATTTCTCTTGTAATTAGTGATATTGAGTATCTTTTCATGTGCTTCTTGTCCATCTGTATGTCTTCTTTGGAGAAATGTCTATTTAGATCTCCTGCCGCTTTTTTAATTTTTTTTTTTTTTATATTAAGCTGCATGAGCTGTTTGTATATTTTGGAGATTGATCCCTTGTCCTTTGCTTTGTTTGCAAATATTTAGTCCCATTCTGAGCGTTATCTTTCTGTCTTGTTTATGGTTTCTTTTGCTGTGCATAAGTTTGTAAGTTTAATTAGGACCCATTTGTTATTTTTGTTGTTATTTTCATTACTGTAGGAGCTGAATCAAAAAGATCTTGCTATGATTTACATCAGAGAGTTTTCTGTTTATGTTTTTCTCTACGAGTTTTATAGTGTCTGGCCTTACATTTAGGTCTTTGATACATTTTGAGTTTGTTTTTGTGCATGGTGTTAGAGTGTGTTCTAATTTCATTCTTTTACATACACCCATCCGGTTTTCCCAGCATCACTTATTCCAAGAGACTTTTTCTCCACTGTATATTCTTGCCTCCTTTGTTATAGGTTAGGTGTCCAGAGGTGCATGGGTTTATCTCTGAACTTTCTATCCTATTCCATTGATCTGTATTTCTGTCTTTGTGGCAAATACTGTCTTGATAGCTATAGATTTGTAGTATAGTCTGAAGTCAGGGAGCCTGATTGCTCCAGCTCTGTTTTTCTTTCTCAAGATCAGTTTGACTATTCAGGGTATTTAGGTTGTTTGTCTTTCCATACAAATTGTAAAACTTCTTGTTCTAATTCTGTAAAAAATGCCCTTGGTGATTTATTATGGATTGCATTGAGTTTGTATGTTTCTAAGAGTAGTATAGTCACTTTCACAATATTGATTCTTCATGTCCAAGAATATGGTATATCACAACATCTGTTTATGCTATCTCTTATTTCTTTCATCAGTGTCATAATGTTTTCTGAGTGTATATCTTTTTCTGCTTTGCTGCTGCTACTGCTGCTAAGTCGCTTCAGTCGTGTCCGACTCCGTGCGACCCCATGGACTGCAGCCTACCAGGCTTCTCCGTCCATGGGATTCTCCAGGCAAGAACACTGGAGTGGGTTGCCATTTCCTTCTCCTTTTCTGCTTTAGGGAGGTTTATTCCTAGGCATTTTATTCTTTTTGATGTGATGCTAAATGGGATTGTTTCTTTGGTTTTTCTTTCAGACGTTTCATTGTTAGTGCATAGGAATACAAAATATATTAATTTTTATCCTGCAAATTTACTGAATTTCTTGACAAGCTCTAATAGTTTTCTGGTAGCATCTTTTCTATGTATAGTATCATATCATCTGTAAATAGTGATAATTTTACTGCTTCTTTAAAATTTGGATTCTTTTTATTTTCTTTTCTCCCATAATTGCTGTGGCTAGGACTTCCAAGTGAACTCTGGGAGTTGGTGATGGACAGGGAGGCCTGGCGTGCTGCGAGTCATGGGGTCGAAAAGAGTCGGACACGACTGAGCGACTGAACTGAACTGAACTGAGGACTTCCAAAACTAGGTTGAATAATAGTGGCTAGAATGAGCATCATTGTCTTGTTTGTGATCTTAGAGAAAATGCTTTCAATTTCTCTTGTTCCTGATCTTAGTTTTTCACAGTTCAGATACTTTCAGTTTTTCACAGTTGAGAATAATGTTTGCTGTAGTTTTGTCATATATGGCCTTCATTATGATGAAGTAAGTTTCTCTCTATGCCCACTTTCTGGAGAGTTAAATCATAAATTTGAGTGTTGAATTCTGTCATAAGCTTTTCTTGCATCTATTAAGATGATCATTTTTTTATTCAATTTGTTAATGTGGTGTATCACACTGATTGATTTATAGATTTTGAAAAATCCTTGCATCCCTGGGATAAACCTACTTGACCATGGTGTCAGTTCAACTCAGTTCAGTCACTCAGTCCTGTCCAGCTCTTTGTGACCCCATGGACTACAGCATGCCGGGCTTTCCTGTCTGTTACCAACTCCTGGAGCCTACTAAAACTTATGTCCATTGATTCAGTGATGTCATCCAACCATCTCATCCTCTGTCGTCCCCTTCTCCGCCCACCTTCAATCTTTCCCAGAATCAGGGTCTTTTAAAAATTAGTCAGTTCTTCGCATCAGGTGGCCAAAGTATTGGAATTACAGCTTCAGCATCAGTCCTTCCAATGAATATTCAGGACTGATTTCCTTTAGGATGAACTGGTTAGACTTCCTTGCTATCCAAGGGACTCTCAAGAGTCTTCTCTAACACCATAGTTCAAAAGTATCAGTTCTTTGGCACTCAGCTTTCTTTATAGTCCAACTCTCACATGAATACATGACTACTGGAAAAACCATACCTTTGACTAGATGGACCTTTGTCAGCAAAGTAATCTCTCTGCTGTTTAATATGCTGTCTAGGTTGGTCATAGCTTTTCTTCCAAGAAGCAAGCGCCTTTTAATTTCATAGCTGTAGTCACCATCTGCAGTGATTTTGGAGACCAAGAAAATAAAGTCTCTCACTGTTTCCATTGTTTCCCCATCTATTTTCCATGAAGTAATGTGACTGGATGCCATGATCTTAGTTTTCTGAATGTTGAGCTTTAAGCCAGCTTTTTCACTCTCCTCTTTCACTTTTATCAAGAGGCTCTTAAGATTTCTTCACTTTCTGCCATAAAGGTGGTATCATTTTGCATATCTGAGGTTATTGATATTTCTCCTTGCAATCTTTATTCCAGCTTGTGCTTCATCCAGCCTGGAATTTTTCATGATGTACTCTGCATATAAGTTAAATAAGCAGGGTGACAATATATGGCCTTGATGTATTCCTTTTCTGATTTGAAACCAGTGTTGTTCCACGTCCAGTTCTAACTGTTGCTTCTTGATCTGCATACAGATTTCTCAGGAGGCAGGTCAAGTGATCTGGTATTTCCATCTCTTTAAGAATTTTCCACAGTTTGTTGTGATCCACACAGTCAAAAGCTTTGGTGTAGTCAATAAAGCAAAAGAGATGTTTTTCTGGAACTCTCTTGCTTTTTTGATGATTCAACGAATGTTGGTAGTTTGATCTCTGGTTCCTCTGTCTTTTCTAAATCCAGCTTAGACATCTGGAAGTTCACGATTCTCCAAGTCTGGCTTGGAGAATTTTGAGCATTACTTCACTAGTGTGGGAGATGTGCGCAATTGTGCGGTAGTCTGAACATTCTTTGGCATTGCCTTTCTTTGGGATTGGAATGAAAACTGACCTTTTCCAGTCCTGTGGCCACTGCTGAGTTTTCCAAATTTGCTGGCATATTGAGTGCAACACTTTCATAGCATCCTCTTTTACAGTTTAAAATAGCTCAAATGTGATTCTGTCACCTCCACTAGCTTTGTTTGTAGTGATGCTTCCTAGGGCCCACTTGACTGCATTCCAGGATGTCTGACTCTAGGTGAGTGATCACAGCATCCTGATACCTGGGTCATGAAGATTTTTTTTGTATAGTTCTGTGTATTCTTGCCACCTCTTCTTAATATCTTCTGCTTCTGTTAGGTCTATACCAGTTCTGTCCTTTATTGTGCCCAGATTTGCATGAAATATTCTCTTGGTATCTTGAAGAGATAATCATCTTGAAGAGATCTCTAGTCTTCCCCATTCAGTTGTTTTCCTCTGTTTCTTTGCATTGATCACTGAGGAAGGCTTTCTTGTCTCTCCTTGCTGTTCTTTGGAACTCTGCATTCAAATGGGTGTATCTTTAGTTTTCTCCTTTGCCTTTAGCTTCTCCTCTTTTCTCAACTGTTTGTAAGGCCTCCTTAGGCAACTATTTTGCCTTTTTGCATTTCTTTTTCTTGGTGATGATCTTGATCACTGCTTCCTGTACAACGTCAAGAACCACCGTCCATAGTTCTTCAGGCACTCTGATTGTGCTGTATGAAACTTTTATTGTGTTTGGGTTTAGTTTGCTAGTATTTTGTTGAGGATTATTATTATTTTTTTAATCTATGTTCATTGCTGTTATTGGCCTGTAATTTTCTTTTTGGTGTGTGATATTTTTGTCTGGTTTTGGTATCAGGGTGATGATGGCTTTGTAGAATGAGTTTGGGAATGTTCCTTCATTTGCAACTTTTTGGAAAAGTTTCAGAAGAGTAAGTGCTGACTCTTTATGTGATAGAATTTGCCTGTGTAGCTGCATCTTTAGGTTATTTAGTTATATACCATCTGTGTACCTAGGAATATTTATTACCTGTATGTCTTTTCTGTCTCATAGTATGTGTACAACAGTTTTATTTGGGTTATTTTCTTCCTAGTCATTCATGTTTTTTCTAAGATTTTGCTTTGGATAGTTTTCTTTTCGGTCTTAAGTTTTAGGAATGCCTTTTGAAAATGATTCTGATAATAAAAGCAATACTAATACCTGAGTTTTTAGCATATGTATTCAGTTTCTACTCTCCACCTACAAAAAATCCCCTACAGTCCCCTCCAAAAAGACTCCTTAATGCCTGTGCTTATTCTCATTTTGAAATTCTCTCTTTAATTTTAGAATTATAAATTTTCTTTCTTTGTAACACAATTAGGTATTTCTAAAATACCTAACAAATGAGCTAGCTCACATTTATATGTGTTTTAGCAGGAAAAGGGCACATATTATTTCAGTGTGTCAATTTGCCCCTAATCAAAAACCCTGAACTATAATTTTTTAAATTCATTGCCATTATAGACCTCTTTGGTTTAGCACCTCATCTTTTGTCATGGATCTCTCTCAATTTCTTCTAGTCTTATTCCATATTTCATTCATGTCACAGTAATTATTTTGTGTCATCATTCCTTTACTCACCACTATTTTATTATTATATATTTTCTGAAAAACCTAAAAAGTCATGGATATAGCTCAGTATTTATGCATTTTGACTATATATTCAGAATATCACATAATCTGATTCAACTATTGATTATGATATATATATATATATATCTAAACATTTTAACAAAGCATTTAAAAAAATACTTATGCTTCTTTCTGTCTCAAACATAGGTCTTTGTCAGTAATTGATATGTTGAAAAATGCAATGTTTAACAAAAATTGCATTAATTAAAAGGCAGATAAATCAATCTTAATATTAAAAGCCTGATGATTCTTAGATAAATTGTGCACTGATAAATTAACGTTAATAGAAGTGCCATATGCCATGCATTTTCTTTTTGCCATACTAGCATCTCTGTATTCACTGCTCTCATTAGTTATTTTTCCCCCAGACCCTCGTAAAGAAGATAAACTCATTATAATACATTGTGTATTAATTCCAAAATTCCATGTATTTCTACAAGGGGGAAATATAAGCCACAATCATGGTACATTTCTTTGGAACCAGCAGAGTAATCCTACATTTATATCTCATTCCCCTTTAAGTAACAGTGTGTAGCTTGAGCCTTCCACAGTAATGTTTAAAAGTGTCAATAAAATATTAGCATTTATTGCCCTCATTCTGGAAATAATAGCTATATCCTAGATCAAATCATCTTATGTCCCTAAATGTAGTTTTTCATCCTACAAATATTGTATAGAGCTTATCTACAACAGAAGTCACACTTCTTTTATCTTACTAATGTGTCCATTTCAGTAAGTAGCCCAGCCTTTGGTCCTGGGCCCAGATTGATCTTTGGGGATATGTTACCCATGGGAGCTATGATTCTTTATCTAGTGAGTGCTTAAGACTCTCATTGTCCTGACTCCTAATCAAGAGTTGTCCTTTTTAAGTATTTGACAATGATATGTGATGTTCTGTCTTTTGAAGATCTTCCCAGGGACAGACTTGGTAGCTTCAAAATGATTACTGATTGTGTTACTTTAATAGTTTTATCCTATTAATAACTGCAATCTGTGAAAGTCTTATTCTTGTTTTTAAAAAGTACATTCCAAAGAGTCATTAATAGAAAGTAGAGTAGAGATACTCATTAATAAGCTAGGAGTTGCTTCATTGGTTTGGCTTTTATTTCCATATGCTTTTCTCATATACTTGTTTTATAGGTTTTTCCCCCTCTGAGACTATGTTCAAAACTTTAATTTTCCTTCAAAAACAGTAGTGCAAAAATTCTATATGTGTTCACACATTCATGTGTGCACACACTCACACACACACACAAGCCCATTATTAAATGCATTAGCTGGCAGCCAATAAATCTATATCCATTTCCATAATTTTGTTGGTTATTATATGTCTGAATTCAAGTAATTATGAATTGCAGTAAGTTGCATTTTAATTCATAATGAGAATGGGAAGTAGTTAAAATGATCTCCATACTAAAGATTCAGTATAATTATAAACAAAGAAGAGTATATGTACCAAGAAAATCATGCTGAAAAACTTAAATTATTGAGGCTGTTCAAGAGTGCTAATGGATATTTTATGATATATTTTTAGGGATTTATGTTACATTATTAATATATTATGGTTTTGAGTTATGACCTATATTAGTTTTTATTAAAATAATGCTCCATAACAAGCCATCAAAAATCTCAAAGCCTAACAACAAATATTTCACTGAAATGACTGTGTATTGCCTGCTGTGGCTATGCTTCACACTACTGGTTAGGTTTGTGTCTCTGTGCATCTCACATTCTGGGATTGATGCTTACTTGAGGAGTAATATTTGCATGGTTTAAGGCAGGATTGCATATACCAACCAAGTCCTACATGTACATCTAAAGCTTGACTGAAAAGATTAATTATATTAGCACACATGCCAACAGTTCAGACAAGTCATTTGCTCACGCTCCAAGTCAGTGAAGAGGACAGGTATATACACATTGTATATTCACCCCATTTTCAGATGGAGAAGGAAGAAAGAATTGTGAACAAATAATACTATGTGCCACATGGAATATGCTTAGTAATATTTGGTAATATTTTGTAGACTTCATGTAACAAATTCAAACTATTCTTCATGAAATATAGCAATGAAGTCATGTATTTTAGGATTATACTGTTTAGACAGATGGTGCTATTTCAGTTCTGTAAGCTATTTAATGTTCATTTGTAGATCATGTATGCATTAAAATATCAAGATTTAATTTCATAGTGTATGTGAAAAGTGGATACCAAATTCTGGGCTGTGTAATAAAACTATATAGGAAATGGTCATGAGAAAATCATGAATTTAGAAAACTTCTATTTATGGTTTATATTAAAGGCCCCAGATATTCAGTCTTACACAATGAGGAAAATGGAGCTTTTCTTTCATATTGTTAGGTTCTACAACTTGCTGGTATTACAACTTGCTATAGATGACACTTGAGTTTTTAGATGATTCAAAGATCCTCACTGAAGCATGTGTGCCACATAGTCTTGTGCCAATTTGAGCCATCTCTAGGCTGCATTGCAAATAAAATTTAACTAGCAATTTCACAGTTCCCATTTTTCTCATTCAATACATATTCATTGGTGCTCCCAATGTCTCCATTCTGTTCTTTAGTTTTGGTTTTTCCTTGTATGTTTTTTATTTTTTCTGAATTTAATTCATCTTACTGTCCTAAAGTGACAAATGCTTTCATTATAAGCATTTATTTAATATAGAATTCTGTATTAGATACTCTATATGTAAGTTAGTAGGGAACATGGTCTTCTAGGACAGTGGTTTTCAAATTAAAAAAAAAATAAATTGGTCCTATAAGAAAAAGATATTCATTACAATCCCCTAAACACATACATCCTACTGCTGCTGCTACTAAGTCACTTCAGTCGTGTCCGACTCTGTGTGACCCCATAGATGGCAGCCCACCAGGCTCCCTCGTCCCTGGGATTCTCCAGGCAAGAACACTGGAGTCGGTTGCCATTTCCTTCTCCAATGCATGAAAGTGAAAAGTGAAAGTGAAGTTGCTCGGTTGTGTCCCAACTCTTCGAGACCCCGTGGACTGCGGCCCACCAGGCTCCTCCATCCATGGGATTTTCCAGGCAAGAGTGCTGGAGTGGGGTGCCATTGCATTCTCCAGCATACATCCACATACATATATAAAACAAAAATTTTGTGTAGATAATAGTTACCTTACTGCATGTGATACATTCTGATGTATTCTATTTCACTGGGGTAAGGTCTGGTAGCAACTCACTAAATGTATGTTAGTTCCTCTAATATGTCTCATTTCACTGTAAAATGCTACTTTAAAATTTTTAGGTCCAGCTGGATGTTAGACTTAAGGACAGAGGAGGGGACACTTATGCATTCATACATTCTCTGATATCTGTGTATGTGTATGCTTAGTTGATCAGTTGTGTTCAACTCCTTGCGACCCTATGGACTGTAGCCTGCCAGGCTCCTCTGTCCATGGGATTCTCCAGACAAGGTATACTAGAGTGGGTTGCCATGCCCTCCTCCAGGGGATCTTCCCAACCCAGGGATCAAACCCAGTTATCCCACATTGCAGGCAAATTCTTTATTGTCTGAGCAACCAGGGAATGCATTCATACATTCTCTGGTATCATTAATTGCTAAATAAATGGTACAGATCATAAATACTAAAAGAGTTTGGTAAAGGAGGAAGCTAATCTAATTATAATAGTGATATCAGACCTCATTAAGGATGAAGAGGTGACACTTGGATTGCATATTGGTGTTTCAAAAGGATTAATGTGAAAAAGTATTTTGTTACAGTGGCGTGGTCATCAGGAGGACATATTGTGGGCAGTATGAATTAGATGAGACGGATTGAGATGTAGGGGTTCATTTTGAGAATCTGTGAGAAATAAGCATGCAATGAAAGACTAATTCCAAATTATATCTTTATATGAATGTCAGGCCAAGAATCTTAAAATTTATTCTTTGGGCAATAGGAAGTTTCTTTCAGTTTTTATTTTGGAGACTGGAATAATGTAAAAAGTGTTTAAGAAAGTGAATTTGATGGGTGACATAAAGCATCAACATTTTACTGCTATTGTATTTTTGCAAGTTTCTTTTTTAGATTTTCTGATAAATTCTTTGGTGTTGAAGTTGTTAATTGCTGAACAGGGTTAATCTCTTACACCTTTCTGGGACTTGTTGGCATTTTGACAGGAACTAAATTGGATAGTGTTTTAACACTTGTGAATGTTACTATTGAGAAAGTGTCCATGGGGATCAGATGCATTCACCTCTCATATATTCTATCCTGAGAATTTTATGTGTTCTTAAAAGTGTTACTTTCAGTGTCCACTATGCATTGAATCTGCTCCCTACTATCTAGAGTGGTTTTATCTTTATTAATGATCTTAATTTTTTTGAGGACTGTGATAAGAAGCTTCATATTTCAGAATGATAATAATTTGATCAGCCTTTATGTTCTAAGAAGTTAATTATTAAGAGTACTTAGAAAGACAAAATAGCATGAAATATTAGTGACCATATTAGTGAAACAGGTTGTTGTATCCTCATAAGTTATTTTGCAAAGGATACAAACAAAGAAAGCCCTTATTTTTTTTTTTTTTTTTTTTTGCTGGGAGGAGCAGGGAATAAGACTATTTATATTATGTTTGTTTTATTATAGGCAGAAACATGTTCTTCCTTTAAGCTTCTGGTCACTGCCAACGCCAGAGGGCTATTGAATTTTTCTACTTATCAACCCCTGTAGGGTGTTCAAGGCTAAAAACATCTTAAATGCCATATAAGTTAGTTTGAAAACTTTGCTCTGTAGTCTATAAAGATGCAAATATTTATACCATGAGAAAATCAAGGGATGTTTAGAGGATGTATTCCTATACAGTTTAGATTATCATATTGGAAGCAAATCATATTTTCAGTGAGATGTCTTTCCATCCTTATATCAGAAAGGCATGTCTCTGTGCCTTGAGAGAGAATATTTAAAGACATTTCTAATTTCACAAATAGGAATACTTTGGAATAGCCGAGAGTTGTCATTAGGGAGGAAATCTGCTACACATTAGCAAGCACTATTAAGTGTAAAGCTTCCCTGGTGGCTCAGATGGTAAAGAATCTGCCAACAAAGCAGAAGACCTGGATTCGACCCTTAAGTCCCAAAGATCTCCTGGAGGAGGGCATGACAACCCACTCCAGTATTCTTGCTTGGATAATCCCCATGGACAGAGGAGCTGGGCGGGCTACAGTCCATGGGTCGCAAAGAGTCAGACATGACTGAGCGACTAAGCACATTATATGTAAAGGTGATGTCTCAGGCAAATAATGGATCAAATTCTTGAAAAATCAGGGTACCTTCATTATCATGTAACTGAATTTCCACAGTGTTTTTCACCAATCTGTGATGTACTCAAAGAAAACTTTTCTGAATCTCTCTGCTCTTTTCTCCTACCCTCTCTCTTTCACCACCTGTATCTGTCTTTTAATCTTGTCACAGGTGCTTTTCCAGTACTTTCCATCCTCAGGATATTTGCTCATATAATTTCCTCTACTTCATATACTTCTTTTCTTCCTACTGGTAAATATAATTCCTCACCATAAAAATCAGTCTCAAACCACAGAATCTTTAAGATATTTCCCCAGACTTTCATCATATTTAATCTTATGTACCCATTTTCACTGTGACTTGTGCTTTAAAAATTATAGTTCACCTTCATTTTCTTACTTAACAGTAATTTATGTATATCCACTTATTCTTTCCTTAATGTTCTACTGTAGGTCAAGGGCTCACACACATCATAGTCATTGACACAGAAATTTGTAGAGTTGGCAATTAATAGATATTTAGGAGATTTAACATTATTTCTATGCTGTAAATACTTAAAATTATATTTTCCATTTATCTTTCAATTTTCATACTATTGTGGCTTCATTAGATATAATCATAAGGGTAAGACTATTCATCTTCATACCTGCTTTACTTGAACATGTTGTTTTATATGACATAGATGCTTACTAAATGTTATTTGGGAGACAGCATGAATTGTTGTAAAGCTCAATATCTTAAATTCAACGTTGTAACTTGAAAAGTTAACACCATTTTACAGAAAAGTAACTAATGTATTGAGTTCCTATTAAGTTATTGTAGGATACCAGGAGTAAGAATATAGAGCAACTGTATTAGTTATCTATTGCTACATAACAAATTACCCCCAAACTTCTGGCTTAAAACAACAACTAACATTTGTTATCTCACTATTTCTTTGATTAGGAATCTAGAGCCTGATTTAAGTTTTCTCGTGAGGTTGCAGTAAAGCTGTTGACAAGGGCTGCATTCTCATCCGAAGAGAAGGGGAGAATTATTTCCAAATTCACTATTGTAAGCCTCAGTTTCTTTCTGGCTGTGGCCAAGAGCCTGTTCTTGGTTTTTTGGTTTGGTTGTTTGTCCTATAGATTACTCCACAAAACTGCCTCATGATATGACATCGTTTTCCCCAGGTTGAGCAATCAGAGAGACAGACAGATACTGAGCGAGAGAGAGAGAGAGAGAGAGAGAGAAGATGGAAGACCAAGTCTTTTTATAATCTAAATTGGGAGTGACATTCCATCATTTTTGCTACATTTTATTGCTTTAAAGCAAGTCACAAGGTCCAGCCCACATTCAAGGGCATGTGAGACATAAATATAGAAGGGGGATTTTGGGGTCCCATCGTATAGGCTGTCTACCACAATACTTACCCTCTTTTTTCAAACTCAGTTCAGCATACTGAAAATGCCCAAACTCTTTCCCCTATAGTATAATGCTTTCATATCATTTTATTGCTGCTTAAAGGAATTTGCATTTTGCTATGTATAAAGTATCAACAAATTGGTGTTGTACAGCCAATTTTTTTACACTCCATAGAGGAAACTGATTTGTACAACATTAAGAGAGACATTAACTATATTCCATATCTATGAACTGTTACTGACAGTTTTAATACAGCAGGGTATTTTGTAGCTGATAAGGTTTTAGAATAAGGAAATCTTGACAGAAGTTTTGAGTGTATATTCTTTATGCTTTCATACTGTGAAAACTATGCACTCTCCTAAGAAAAGATTTTGAAGTGACACAAGGGATCAGTCTGAAAATTGACTTCTAGAGTCTTTGCTCTGCGGGTTGTAGCATTTTTTTTTTTTTTAAACTATTGAGCACTCTCTTTTTCATGTTTATTTCTTTTTTTTTCTTACTGCTTTAAGAAATGTAGTGACAAAATCTAATTTCTCACAAAAAGAGTAAGCAGTAGAGATACTAGGTACCTTTGAACAGCTGTGATGTCTTCTGAAAATATTTATACATGTGAACTAGAACTTCAAAATCTACCTGACAGCTGAAATATAAATTGTAAACAAAAGCAGGTTTAAATAAGCCATAGGTGAAAAACATTTGAGTAGGAAAGTATGAAAAAAATGGTAAAAACTGCATTATAATTTGATATCTTCAGTAAATAATTAATATTAATAGTGTAGGTTCTTTTTATTAAAATTTGACTGGCAGATGCTTTACCCTCTGAACCACCAGGGAATATTACTTAAAATTTGACAAATAATAACAAAAATCATTAGAAATGTTATTTTTCCAACAAAGGTCCATCTAGTCAAAGCTATGATTTTTCCACTAGCCATGTATGGATGTGACAGTTGGACTATAAAGAAAGCTGAGGACTGAAGAATTGATGCTTTTGACCTGTGGTGTTGGAGAAGACTCTTGAGAGTCCCTTGGACTACAAGGAGATCAAATCAGTCAGTTCTAAAGGAAATCAGTCCTGAATATTCATTGGAAGGACTGATGTTGAAGCTGAAACTCCAATACTTTGGCAACCTGATGCAAAGGACTGGCTCATTGGAAAAGACCCTGATGCTGGGAAATTTGAAGGTGAGAGGAGAAGGGGACAACAGAGAATGAGATGGTTGGATAGCATCACTGACTCAATGGACATGAGTTTGAGCAAGCTCTGAAAGTTGGTGATGGATAGGGAAGCCTGGTGTGCTGCAGTCCATGGGGTCACAAAGAGTTGGACATGACTGAGCGACTAAACTGAACTGTACAAAAATAAAAATAACAAAAATTAAAAATTGGTATTTAATTGTAAAATATGAAGATGACATAATTTTTTTTTAAATTCCATGATTTCCATTTGTGATGAGAACACTTTTATTTAGTCAAATATATGTGAAAATGTTATCTTGATAGACTTTTAAGAGTTTAATAAAAGATACAATCAGTGTAAGAATACATATTCTATCAACTGGTTTTATTCATACACTTTGGGAATAATCTGATAATGATGAAACATGAAAGCACTAACATAATAAAATTGAACAAAAAATCTTCTCAAATAAATTGATGGTACTGTTTCACGGACAGCTGGTATTGTTATAAATCATTCTACTTACATTATCGTAAGTGCTGTCTGTGAAAGGAATCAGCTTCACCACGTAGAATATACAGTAGAAGGTTGCTAACAGGTTGTTAGATGAAGTGAACATTGGATTGTGTCGTAATTGGCATTGTTAGGCTGACAGACATTGTAATGCCTAAATGGGCCTCTTCAGTGTTTTTTCTAGAAAAATAATCCAGCTTGTAAGGCTTGTAGAAATGTTGTAAATGAACAGAAAAACTTTCATTTTGACCTAGAATGTGTGAGTTTATTAAAGGATAAGTATGTCAAGTTTGTGCTAATTTTAACTACCTTTTACCTTGAGCCACTGAAGGGTAAAGAGATTAGAGTCAAGATCATTATGGATGTGAAATGCTTCATGATTCAAATATTTATCTCATATATGTACTCAAATGGTAATAGGAAACAAAAATACCTATCAGATTTTCATTGTGATAGTGAAATATCTAAAAGAGTGAGATTGCTTTGCTGTAATTTACCTTGCTGCTTAGGTTTATTTGGTAAAAATGACCAAACTTTTATTAAAAGCAGTTGTTTTCTTTTATACATATAAGGTGCCATTTTATGATAGATATTGATAGATACATAGGTAGTTAGATATTGATAGATACATAGGTAGTTAGATATTGATAGATACATAGGTAGTTAGATATGGAGAAACAGAGAGAAAACTCCCTTGTATGAAATTTAGCTTTTCCCTTGATTGTTTAGAAATTCTCTTGTTTCCCCATTTAATGTCAATTGGATAGCCAAGAGTGGAGTGTATTTGTTTTCTAAAAGCACATTTTTTTCCATCTTTATTTTTTGTTATTCATTCACTCTAAATATCTGTTTGAATTTACTCTAATACTTTCCTGTCTAACCAAGATTATCTGTACTTTTTATTTTTCACATTTTGTCTGGAGAATTTGCTTTTCATGAGGTCTCACAAACAACTGACATTTATGACTACCTTGGGCTTCCCCAGTGATTCAGACAGTAAAGAATCTCTTTGCGATGCAGGAGATCTGGGTTCAATTCCTGGGTCAGGAAGATCCCCTGGAGAAAGGAATAGCTACTCACTCCAGTATTCTTGCCTGGAGAATTCCATGGACAGGAGTCTGGTGGGTTATAGTCCATGGGATGGCAATGTCAAATATGACTGAGCATATTTTATTTCAAATCAAGTATTTCAGAACAGTACTAGAGATTTGAAATAATGTTTTTAAAAATCATCAAAATGATTGTTGTTTTTTCTGAAGCTAAAGAGCAAACATTGATTGTAAAGATTGAATTTGGAACATAAGGCCAATATGGTAGTTTCCCCAAACTGTTTTGAGTTGAAAACTAGTGTGGTAGTCTTTCAGTAGGATTCCAAGGCCACATAAATTTCAGAATTAGAATTAACGCATTGTAGCTGCCCTGTGAAATGTTTCAGTCTTTACTATGCTCAGATACATCATGCATCTGCTAGCATCTGGGAAAAGTCGTGTAATAAGGTGTGCCAGTTGATTGGTTGGGCAAAGAACTCCCACCTCCCTCTGTGAAGCACCTCAGGGAACCAGTTTTCTTGTGCATACAATTTGAATCCTCAGTTAAAAGTTATTATCTTAGTCAGTCTTACCTTTGGATGATAATCTTATTATAGGTAATTGTATAGTTATGCTTCAAAATAGTCTATCTGTTTTATTTTTAAAGGTGATTTTAAAGCTTTACTGTTATGAACTCTGCTACTTCATGTGGTAATTCTTTAACTCTAGAACCTACAAAATTAAGCCAACTCTGATACTAAAGCCATCACTTCTTTGACCATCACTTTCCCTAATTCTTAAGTGAAATTTGAGATTTGATTTGTTATTATTGCTATAGTGGTATGGCCGGAGTATTTTTTATTTCTTTTTTCTTCTTTTCATTTTTGTTTAATTTGCAGAGAAGTTCTGACACCCTCTGGAACTCTAATGGGAAGAACTGTAGAATGTATCTACTGCCAAAAGAACTAATAAAAAATTTACACACTGGAGGCCTTAGTTAAATGAATTATTCATCAACAACTGTCCATCAGGGCATTAGAAGTTTATGGCAGTATGAGCTGTGGAAAATAGAAAGAAAAATTACCAATCACCAACTCTATAAATGGGAAAATCAGAAATTCAGATTGAATCTGAATTTTAACTTATGCACATATAAAGACATCATGCAAAATATTGAGAGTGACTGCAAACTTTTTATACACCTCATTATTTAATAAACATGTAATTGGCTGCCAATTAACAGTTGTAGACTCTTTCTTGTTTTTCTGTCCCTTCATCAAGCATAATATTAATAATAGTGGAGAAAAAGCATGTTCTGGTTTCTAGTGTTAACCTTCCTCTTTAAGATTGCTCAGCACTTCAAGCAGGCAAACTGTGTTCCCAGAATAGAATCCTATTTTGGCTTTCTTTTGTATTAGAAACAGTCCATTGCATCTTGACAAGGTGTTTTGAACCAAAGGAAGAGGTCAATGATTTAAACAAGCTTTCGTAAAAGTGTATATAGAGAAAGCTGATTCTTAGCTTTCCAAAATTAATTTTAACAACCACCTGTAATTGAAGGCACTTCACGCAGGGACCTTCACAAAACAGACGTTCAAAAATTGCAAGTTGACCCGTACTGCAGGAGAGTCATTTTGTGCCTTTGAAAAGTTCCCTGGGATAAATCACACAGTGTCTATATTGAGTTCTCTGATTAAATAATAATGTCTCCCAGTCTTTTTCATCCCTCTCTAGCTAGTCATTCATCTATCTATCTGTCTACATATATGTGAATGTGTGTGCATGCTAAGTTGCTTCAGTCATGTCCAGCTCTTTGTGACCCTATGAACTATAGCCCTCCAGGATCGTCTGTCCATGGGATGCTGCAGGCGAGAACACTGGCGTGGGTTGCCATGCCCGTATACACACATATTCAAATATATTTTATATAATTTATCTATTGATGTATATTAATCGGTAAATACTATGGATCCAGCAGTTGTTGAGGGCATGTGACTTAATATACACTTGCAAAAATTTATGAAGAAAATAGTTATTAATATTTTATATATTCTAAGTCATGGCTCAAAGAGTCTAAGGAATTTTTCCATGTTGACCTAGTAAAGGAAAAAGTTACTGTATATGTCATTTTAGTAGCAAATATCAGCCTTTCTCTTTTTTTCTGGATATTATGTAAAAAACGTACAGACAAGTTTCTTCATAAACTCATACCATAAGAACAACTCCTTGGTTTCTATCATATTCTTGGGGACAGAAACATCTTTCTTAAATCTCACCCAGAGATGAATTGCACGCTTATCTTTTTCTGATAATGAATATGTGGGGACACCAATTACAGTTTTTCTTTTCTCTTGGCTTTTAGCATAGTTATTGATAATGAGAAAATACTCAAATGGCAATTTGCCAGTTGGAGAAGAGGGAACAAAAATTTGTAGAACCTGGCCAATCCAAATTTGAAACAATCGCCTTTTAAGAAATGGAGAGTTCACTGTGGTTGCTCATGAATGTTGTCACTTGTATCACTTAAAAGGATAATTTATAAATGGCTGGGGGAGAATCCCAGGCCCAAATATGCTCTCTTCTCTGAAAAGCAGGCAAACACATTTTGAGCTAATTTTATCTGCATTTTTGTCTAAGAAAAAGATGTTTCATAATTCTACGGACAAGTGATTTTGTTTTTTCTAAATATGGGCTTCCTCTAAGAATCTGAAATCGCTCATACTCGGGACAGAACAATCCTGAGCTGAGTGTCCAGGGGGAGACTGTCATGGGAGTTGGCACATTAGTGAGAAAGGAGACATTACTTCAGAGGAACTTAATGATGCCATTTTTTTTTTTTTTCTGGTACTCCAAGGTACAGCCGCCATTAGAGAGATGACTCTGAGAATTCTGTAAGATACTCAATGATATATAATCACCTTTATTGGTGACATTATGAAGCATGAGACATTTTAGCAAGATCATCTTTTGTCAGAGACATGTTTATCATTTCTCTTTCGTTAAGTCAGTGCTAATAAAGTTTCTGATTCACTGCTGTTTTACTCCCAGAACTGCACTAAATAGGATTATTTTCATAAAACTCATGACTTGGGCTTCCCTGGTGGCTCAGTGGTAAAGAATCTGTCTGCCAACGCAGGAGACTCAGGTTTGATCCTTGGTCTGGGAAGATCCCACTTGCTACGGAGAACTAAAGCCTGTGTGCCACAACTAGTGAGCCAGTGCGCTAGAGCCCGGGAGCCACAACTACTGAAGCCCTTGCACACTAGAGCCTGTGTTCTGCAACAAGAGAAGCCACCGCAATGAGAAGCCTGCACAGCACAAGTAGAGAGTAGCCCTCACTTGCTGCAACCAGCAAAAAGCCCATGCAGCAGGGAAGCCCCAGCATAGCCAAAAAAAAAAAAAAAAAGTGACTAAAATGACCTGCTTTTGACCTATGTCCCTCTATTTCTGCGGTGATCCAAAAGATATTTCAGCACAGAAGTACATGCCAACAGAAGTTTAAAGTTTACAATTTTAAAGTCCTGTTTATTTCTTACTTACCCAAAATTCTAAAATGAATTTCTTAAACAATTTCAATAAGATTGAAAATAAAAGCAGTAATATTAAGAAATACAAATTATACTTTGTATAATTTCACTTATAAGTTAGATATTTTTTAAACAAGTCAAGAAGTAAAATCCTAAAGAAATATTTTCCATGTTTTTCCTGTCTCAGAATTGGTGTAAACAACCACTGTAAACTAAAATATAAAATATGTTCTCCATTCTCTACCAGTAAGGGAATCTTGGAGTATCTGCTCTGTGCTTCTTAGAGACCAGCGAAGCTGTGAGCGAGGCAGATAATAAAGTGCAGTGTAATGAATAACTTTATAGAACTTCTAGCCTTTAAGGGCAGTCAGTTTGGAATACTATGCTATCTTTTAGCACAGTGTACTTTTTGATGTCACCCTAGGGATCTGAGAGAATGAGACTGCTACTTAAATCCTGCCAGGTTTTTTTTTTTTTTCTTCTGTACTCAATAGCACTTTCCCTATATTCTATACATGACATTATGTTACAGGAGAAAATGTTTTATAGCAAAGTCATTTGGGCACTTCAGTCACTATGTTCCCTTGGATACTTATAAAGAATAACCAGTTTTATAATAAAAGCCATTCTAGTGATATATGCATACTTTTTTGGATTCCTCCTATTTTTCTTTTAGGAGTTGAAAGTTAATGAAACTATAGCATTTCTTGAGAACAACTTATGTAACTATTTGTTGTTGTTTAGTCTCTAAGTCATGTCTGACTTTTTTGTGACCCTATGGACTGTATAGCTTGTCAGGCTCCTCTTATGGGATTTCCCAGTTGGGAATACTGGAATGGGTAGCCATTTCCTTCTCTAGGGGATCTTTCCGACCCAGGGATTAAACCCACATGTCCAACACCGGCAGGCGGATGCTTTACCACTGAGCCACCAGGGAACCCCTTATGTAACAGTATTCCTTTTAAAATAAGTGTACATTTTTGTTACTCAACATATCACGTAAACCAAATTCTACGTGTTATGTATGAAGTACTGACTTTTAACTTTCTTAAAGTATATGTAATTGAATTTGTAAGTTGTTACAAATTCTTTTCTTCATATCGCCATAAAAAAATTAAGGTTGGCAGAGATATCGATCTTCCCTGGGGGCTCAGATGGTAAAGAATCTGCCTGCAATGCAAGAGAGCTTGGTTTGATCCCTGGGTAAGGAAGATCCCCTGGAGAAGGAAATGACAACCCACTCCAATAGCTCAGTTGGTAAAGAATCTGTCTGCAATGCAGGAGACCTGGGTTTGATTCCTGGGTCATGAAGATCCCCTGGAGAAGGGAATGGCAACCCAGTCCAGTATTCTTGCCTAGAGAACTCCATGGACAGAGGAGCTTGCTGCTGCTGCTGCTGCTAAGTCGCTTCAGTAGTGTCCGACTCTGTGCAGCCCCATAGACGGCAGCCCACCAGGCTCCCCCGTCCCTGGGATTCTCCAGGCAAGAACACTGGAGTGGGTTGCCATTTCCTTCTCCAATCCATTAAAGTGAAAAGTGAAAGTGAAGTCTCTCAGTCGTGTCCGACTCCTCTCAACCCCATGGACTGCAGCCTACCAGGCTCCTCCGTCTATGGGATTTTCTGGGCAAGGGCTGTAGTTCATGGGGTTGCAGAGTCAGCTACGTCTGAGCGAATAACATTTTCACACTTTCCAGTCAACCTCCATTAATGTTGTTGATCTATATTTACAATCAGATGTTTCATTGCTGTACAGTTTGATGAGGTGGTTAAGACCATAGCCTGGGAGACAGGCACGGATGCCAATTCTGTTTCAAGCTTCTCTACTTATGTATAACTTTGGACATTCCACTTTTTCATTCTGAGGCTCAGTTCCCAACTCTTAATGTAGAAATAACACTTTCTTCATAATGTAAAGTTGTAAGAATTCAACTAAATGTCATGATTGCTCCTATGATAAAGTCATTCAGAGCACAGGCTGCCCACTGCTTATGATGTGAAACTGTTTCTTTGTGCTCTGTCTAGAGCCTGAGCTCTTTATTTCTGGAACAGTTATTGATTGTACCACTTACTTATCTATTAAATTCATTGTTATAGATGCCTTTTGAGTCTGGCTCATCAGAAGCTGTTCTTTTTTTTTTTGAACAGCTTTAGAGATAATCTATATACCACATAGTTAATTAGTTTAAAAATAGAATCCAATGTGTTTTACAGAGTCATGCTGCCATCACCATATGAAACTATAGAAGCAGGGCACTCAAAGCTGGTGCTCTGGGACAACCCAGGGGGATGGGATGGGGAGGAAGACGGGAGGGGGAATCAGGATGGGGGGGCACATGTGCACCTGTGGCTGATTCATGCTGATGTATGGGAAAAAACACCATAATATTGTAAATTAATTATCCTGCAATTAAAATTAATTACTTAAAAAAAAAAAAACCTTAGAAGAAAACACAAGAGTAAATTCTTATCTTGGGTTACACAGTGATTTCTTAGATATGACATCAAAAGCACCAGTGGTAAAATTAAAAAAAAAAAAATAGAATATAGGGAACCCAAAGCTGGTGCTCTGTGACAGTCTAGAGGGATAGGGTGGGGAGGAAAGTGGGAAGGGGCTCTAGGAAGAAGGGGACACATGTATGCCAATGACTGATTCATGCTGATGTAAGACAAAAACCACCACAATATTGTAAAGTAATTATTCTCCAATTAAAATAAATAAATAAAAAATAGATAAGTGGAATTTCATCACAATTAAAACCTTTGTGCTTCTGTGAACCCCACCAGATCAGAAGCCCTTCTTTTGCTATGTGAATGACCCACAGACTTAATTGGTCTGGAAATGGACATTTAACCCATGGTAGTTTGACATAGATTTTCTCATGTAGGAAACTGAAGTAGATACAAGAAAATATCATGAAGGGAATCTCAATTAATCTATTACTTGTAAACTTCAGAAAACTTCATTCATCATGTTTTATTCACTATGTAAAACGAGAAGCCCAAAAGTCAATTAAGAAAGAGAAGGAAAAGTGAGGAGATTTTGATCTAGAATAATGCGCTCAAATTAAAAGACGCTTACACTTTGGAAGAAAAATTATGAAAAACCTAGATAGTATATTGAAAATCAGAGATATTACTTTCCCAACAAAGGTCCATCTAGTCAAGGCTATGGTTTTTCTAGTGGTCATGTATGGATGTGAGAGTTGGACTGTGAAGAAAGCTGAGCACCAAAGAATTGATGCTTTTGAACTGTGGTTTTGGAGAAGACTCTTGAGAGTCCCTTGGACTGAAAGGAGGTCCAACCAGTCCATCCTAAAGGAGATCAGTCCTGGGTGTTCATTGGAGGGACTGATGCTGAAGCTGAAACTCCAATATTTTGGCCACCTCATGCGAAGAGTTGACTCATTGGAAAAGACCCTGATGCTGGGAGCGACTGGGGGCTGGAGGAAAAGGGGATGACAGAGGATGAGATGGCTGGATGGCATCACCGACTCGATGGACATGAGTTTGAGTGAAACCCAGGAGGTGGTAATGGATAGGGAGGCCTGGCGTGCTCTGATTCATGGGGTCACAAAGAGTCGGACATGACTGAGTGATTGAACTGAAATGAACTGAATGTGCTCAAAATGTTGCCTGTGAATCAGTACCAGGCCATGAATTGCTTATTACTGGTTTCTACATGATAAGGAGTGTGTGCAGGAATGTCACAGTTCAGTTGGCATTTGCACTTGGTAGCAAGAATTGCCCAATTAAAAGCAAATTATTTGTTATACATTTCTAAAATACTTATTTATTTGACTGTACCTGGTCTTTGGTGCAGCCTGTGGGATTTTTAGTGCACATGTGGGGTCTGGTTCTCTGACCAGGAAAGGGATATAGTCCCCCCTCATTGGGAATATAGTGTCTTAGCCACAGGACTGCACCTTGAATACATTTTACACAATCTTATTAAGGACCAGCTTTTTGTGTGACAGTCTTCTAGATTATTGGGACATAAATCTTTTTTAAAGTATTCCTTGTATCTTTCCTACAATTTTATGTCCAATGGTAGCAGGTTGCTTGCCCTAATCATGCTTAATAAATACTGATTGAATTAGTTGTGGAAAAGTGAATCCAGTTGCAAGTTGAATTTGGAATTATATAAAAAAATGACATGATGAAAGATGTGTCTTTAGGATCAGCAGGCCTGTGTGGAAATAGAAATAATAAATAGTAATGAAGCTGTTATTTCTGTTTTACTAAAATATGGACAAAAAGTTAAAATCTATGTCTTTACTTTTAAGCATTGGTAAAAACAAAGAATGAACATTTATTTATTTAATTTATTAAATGAAAATTTTATTATATATGTGTGTCTGGAAGTCTTAAGTCTAAGGCATAAGAATGCAGGCTTTTCCCAGGAAAACTGTGACTTCTTGAGACATATTTTATAAACCAGCCCATGTTTCTTTAGTCATCTTTTATGATTTCTCACACAGACCAACATTATGTTGATTAGACAGACAGTCATAAAATATCAGTAGTTTCCGTTGGGAAAGTATTTAAATGCAAAGCAAGATGTCACATTTGTTATTATGTATTCCACATATGTTTGGAAATTATCTCTTGAAGATTTCTGTAATTAACCTTGGACAATTAGCCTTTGTTCTTTACTATGTTGAGATATGTTCCCTCTTCGCCTATTTTCTGGAGAGTTTTTATTGTAAACAGGTATTGAATTTTGTCAAAAGATTTTCTGCATCTTTTGAGATGATTATATGGTTTCCATCCTTCAATTTGTTGTGGTGGTGTATCACATTGGTGGATACTGAAAAACACAAAAGCCTTACTGCATCCCTGTTATGAATCCCACTTGCTCATGGCATATGATACTTCTAATATATTGTTGGATTTGGTTTGTTGGTATTTTGTTGAAAACTTTTGTGTCTATGCTCATCAGTAATATTGGCCTGTAATTTTCTTTTTTGTGGTATCTTTGTCTGGTTTTGGTGTCAGGGTGATGGCTTCATAGAATTAGCTCAGAAATGTTCCTTCCTTTTCAATTTTTGGGAATAGTTTCAGATGGATATGTATTCATTCATCTCTCAATATTTGGTAGAATCAGCCTGAGAAGCCATCTAGTCCTGGACTTTTGTTTGTTGTAAATTTCTAAATCACAGATTCAATTATGGTACTTGTAATTGGTGTCTTCATATTTTCTATTTTCCTCATTCAATCTTAGGAGACTGTATCTTTCTAAGACTTTGTACATTTCTTCTAGGTTGTCCATTTTATTGATACATTGCTACTTGCAGTGTTCAAGGTTTGAAAAACTATTTTCTCCACTTAATATGTTATATTATAAATATTCTGCCTCGGATTTGTGAGAGAAAATTTCTATTTTACTCTTGTTTTTCTAAGAAAGGTCCTATGAAGGAGTACCTTAAATATCCTGACCCTATGGCTAATATATTTTTGTTCTCACCTGATTTCTTTCATACTCCTTTAACCATGAGAATTCTATCTTATCTCCAACAAAAGCTATAATTGAAATAACTACATCCATAAATTGGATTTATGGATGTAGTGGAATTCAGCCCCTAAAAACAATATTATACACACTTTTTTGTGTTTGCTTTTTCTCAGCTAGACCATAAACACAGGTTTTAATTTTTTATTTTACTTTTTATGTAGTTGCTTCCAAACAGATTTTCACTACATCCCCTAAACTTAAGTTTTCTTTTACTGTTTTCACTCTTAGAATAAAGTGAAGCTCTTGCGTTATTTCAATAGGAACTGGAAATACATGCTTTAATGAGGCAATTTCTGATTCTGTATCAGAACTGGGTACAATGTGTTTTTTCATTTCAGAAGTAAAGATAATCCCCTGTTCTTGCTGGTGTGTGTTTCAGAGACTTTTTTTCTTTTGCTTGTTTGTTTCTACTAGTTAGAAATGAGACAGAATTCCCATAGAGTAATTTTATCTGAGACACTACACACTTGAAAACTTCATAGAAAAGGAGGCTTCTTCCTCAGTGGAGCTCATTTGCTAATACATTATTTTCCACATGATCAATGCTGGTTTGAAATGGAATAACCAGTGTATCTGTGCCTCTTGGTAAAATCACAAGTCCACCAGAAAAAGAATACACCTGTAGGAGAAATCCTAGCTTCTTATTTTTAAAAAGTACATATGATCTTACAACTTCTATTGTTTTAATTGCTGTTGAAATTAATGATTTGCCTCTATCAGTGCCTAGCAAGAAATGGTATTCAACAAATGTTAGTTGAGTTAGTGAGTACTTTAGTCCACTTGGGGCTTCTCTTGTGCCTCAGCTGGTAAAGAATTTGCCTGCAGTGTGGGAGACCTGGGTTTGATAGTTGGGTTGGGAACATCCCCTGGAGAAGGGAAAGGCTACCCAGTCCAGTATTCTGGCCTACAGAATTCCATGGACTGTATAATCATGGGGTCACAAAGAGTCAAACACGCCTGAGTGACTTTCACTTTCACTTGGTCCACGTAGTATAAGTCATAGGATATAAATATATGTGATCGTTTATCCTCTGATGTATATACACTACTGACACTATGTGTAAAATAGATAACTCACGAGAACCAACTGCATAGCACAGGGAACTCTACTCCATGCTCTGTGGTGACCTAGATGGGAAGGAAATCCAAAAAAGAGATATATGGAAACATACGGCTGATTGACTTTGCTGTACAGCAGAAACTAACACAACATTGTTAAAGTAAATATATTCCAGTAAAAATTAATAACAAGTATACATGATCCTTATTCCAATATCAAAAACACTGGATATCTTAAAATATTATAAAGTTAAATGTGGAAAATTTTTGCTGTGCTTTATGATTATGAAAGCAATAGCTGTTCACAATAAAGTATTCAAAAATATCAAAATGTTTATAGGGTAAGAAGACATTTCAAGAATTCTAGAATTCTAACCCAGGAATAATCTTTAAGTTTATCATTGATTTTGTATTTTTTGTTTAAAATTTAATATTATTATTATGTTTATAAAATGTATATTCTTTACTTTGAGTTGGCAGTGTGGAAGAAGAGAATCCAGTTTTGTACTTTAATACTAAAAAGTTTGTATAAACAAGTGATAACCTAAATAACCTTAGTACTTTAAAAAAGAGATATGAGCCCTGCCAACTTATAATATGTTTTTAATAAATGCATTTAGGACGATAAATACGCATCAAACAGAATTGTGTGACACAGTTATGGTTGGCTTTACTGATGTATTTCCATACAATAAAATCCACCAATTTAAATGCAGTTTGATTAGTTCTGACAAATGTGTAGAACTATTGGCATAATATTGGCATAATAATATCATTTATAAAGCACTTCTATCACTCAAGGATTTCAGGTTTTCTTCTAAAACTTTTACAGTTTATCTATTATTTTTACATCCATAATGCTTCCCAGTTAATATTTTTATGTGATATAAAGTCATGATTATGGATCATTATTTTGCCTGTGGATAACCAATTATGCCAGTATCATTTCAATAAAAGATGATCCTTTTTCCCCTTAAATTCCTTTGGCACTTCTGTTGAAAATCAGTTTGTCATTTATGTGTGAGTTTATTTTTTTTATAACATTCAATTCCATTCACTTATGTATCTATCTTGACCTCAGTGCCATACTGTCTTGATTATTCCAGTTCTAGAACAAGGTAGAAATCAGGTAGTGCAAATTTTCCAGCTCTATTCTCCCTTTTTCATATTAGTTTGACTATCTAGATCTTTTACATTTAAATATCAATTGTAGAATCAGTTTGCAGTATCTAGACAAAAAACCTTCTGAAAATTTGATAGATATTGCATTGAATCTGTAGATCATTATGGGAAGAAATGGTATCTTAATAATATTGTCCTGCAATTGATAAACATGGCCTATATCTCATATATCCCCTTTATTTGATCCTTATTAATTTATCTCAGTGAAAAGTAGTTGTCAATTAATGTCTTGCACATATTTTATTAAATCTATCCTTAAATATTTTATATTTTGATGCTATTGTAACTGGTCAAGGATTGAACCTGCGTCTCTGCGTCTCCTTTATTGGCAGGGAAACCCTATGTATTGTATGTATATATATATATATCTATATATATACACACTTCACATACAGTTGATTTTTAGATAAGTGAATATCTTTTTATTTTGCAAATCTGCTTTTCAGTTCTAGGACTTTGCCCTATATTCTCTGGGATTGATTTTCTGTGTAGACAATTGTGCCATTTGTAAATTCAGTTTTATATTTTCCTTCCTAATATCTGAATGGCTAGTATTACTAATTTCCCCCCAGTGGCTAATATTTGCTTTTGGTTTCTGAAAGTACACTCAAAAGCTATGAAGTCTTTTTCCCTGAATCCCACTCCAAAAAATATTGCAGAGCTATATTTATTACATTTTATACTTATAGTGTCTTACCTATAAAAAAACTTATAGGCAAGGCGCTTTCAGGAGACTAGTTCTTTCATTTTGTACTAAGAGCCATGAGGGTTTGCATCGCAGAGGATCTTATCTAGGAGGTAAACTTCATCAGCAAGTGTAGTATCTCACCAGCTAAGTTTCCTTGAAATATACCAGAACCTAGTTAAATATCAGAAGCTGGATATCCTGTGTTTAGAGATGAAAAATAATATCCAAATTTAAGCTCTGTTTTAAACCAGCAGCAGATATTGAGATGTTTTGGAGTGTAAGTCTCTTCAGTAAGATACCATTCCGGTCTTGTACCTTATTCCCCACTTTGACAGCAGAGCCTTAACTCATTCTTTACATATAGAAAAGCTTTTTGCTCCTCTCCATGCTGGGATAAGGATTATATCTATATGTGCATTTACAATATAATTTGGACATTTGAATATTTTCTAACTTCCAATAAACCCCAATCACATGCCCTTCTTTAATTGGATCCTATATCTGGCAATGATTTTCCTCTTATTTCCTGGTACTAGCTCACTCTTCTTAATTCGAATCTCACTTCTGGTCCTGGCCTCTTTCACAAGTACAAAGATAGTATAGATTTTTATATCATAGGGCTGCCTTGAGCTGATGCAAATCATTCAATTACAGTAGTGTAGATAAGGCGAGGGAATATTTCATGCAAAGACGGGCACAATAAAGGACAGAAATGGTATGGACCTAACAGAAGCAGAAGATATTAAGAAGAGGTGGCAAGAATATACAGAAGAACTAAACAAAAAAGATCTTCATGACCCAGATAACCACAATGGTGTGATTACTCACCTAGAGCCAGACATCCTGGAATGCGAAGTCAAGTGGGCCTTAGGAAGCATCACAAAGAACAAAGCTAGTAGAGGTGATGGAATTCCAGTTGAGCTATTTCACATCCTGAAAGATGATGCTGTGAAAGTCCTGCACTCAATATGCCAGCAAATTTGGAAAACTCAGCCGTGGCCACAGGACTAGAAAAGGTCAGTTTTCATTCCAATCCCAAAGAAAGGCAATGCCAAAGAATGCTCGAACTACAGCACAATTTCACTCATCTCACACATTAGCAAAGTAAGGCTCTAAATTCTCCAAGTCAGGTATCAACAGAATGTGATCCATGAACTTCCAGATGTTCAAGCTGGATTTAGAAAAAGCAAAGGAACCAGAGATCAAATCGCCAACATCTGTTGTATCATCAAAAAAGCAAGAGAGTTCCAGACAAGCATCTGCTGCTGCTGCTAAGTCGCTTCAGTCATGTCCGACTCTGTGCGACCCCATAGACGGCAACCCACCAGGCCCCGTCCCTGGGATTCTCCAGGCAAGAACACTGGAGTGGGTTGCCATTTCCTTTTCCAATGCATGAAAGTGAAAAGTGAAAGTAAAATCACTCAGTCGTGTCCGACTCTTAGCGGCCCTGTGGACTGCAGCCTACCAGGCTCCTCCGTCCATGGGATTTTCCAGGCAAGAGTGCTGGAGTGGGGTGCCATTGCCTTATCCGAGACAAGCATCTACTTCTGATTTATTGCCTATGCCAAAGTCTTTTTGAACATCTGGAAAATTCTTCAAGAGATGGGATTCCAGACCAACTCTCCTGCCTCCTGAGAATTCTGTATGCAGGTCAAGAAAGCAACAGGTAGAACTGGACATGGAAAAACAGACTGGTTCCAAATTGGGAAAGGAGTATGTCGAGGCTGTACACTGTCACTCTGCTTATTTAACTTATATGCATCATGAGAAATGCTTGACCAGATGAAGCACAAGCTAGAATCAAGATTGTTGGGAGAAATATCAATAAGCTCAGATATGCAGATTATACCACCCTTATGGCAGAAAGTGAAGAAGAACTAAAGAGCCTCTTGATGAAAGTGAAAGAGGAGAGTGAAAAGTTAGCTTAAAACTCAACATTCAGAAACTAAGATCATGGCATCCGGTCCCATCACTTCATGGCAAATAGATGGTGAAACAATGGAAATAGAGACTTTATTTTGGGGTACTCCAAAATCACTGCTGATGGTTACTGCAGCCATGAAATTAAAAGACACTTGCTCCTTGGAAGAAAAGTTATGACCAACCTAAACAGCATATTAAACAGCAGAGAGATTACTTTGCCGACAAAGGTCCATCTTGTCAAAGCTATGGTTTTTCCAGTAGTCATGGATGGATGTGAGAGTTGGACTATAAAGAAAGTTGAGCACCAAAAAATTGATGCTTTTTAACTGTGGTGTTGGAGATTACTCTTGGACAGCAAGGAGATCCAACCAGTCCATCCTAAAGGAAATCAATCCTGAATATTCATTGGAAGGACTGATGCTGAAGCTGAAACTCCAATACTTTGGTCACATGATGTGAAGAACTGACTCATTGGAAAAGACCCTGATGCTGGGAAAGATTGAAGGCAGGAAGAGAAGGGGCAACAGAGGGTGAGATTGTTGGATGGCATCACCGACTAATGGACTTGAGTTTGAGCCAGCTCCAGGAGTTAGTGATGGACCGGGAAGCCTGGTGTGCTGCAGTCCATGGGATTGCAAAGAGTCGGACACAACTGAGTGACTAAACTGAACTGAACTAATAAACTTTATAATCAGACTGAAATTAGTGAATGACAAAATCTGTGATACAGAACATTACATTTTTGGATGGACAGTTTTTAAATTCTAGCAATGAGGAAGTGATAACTACCTGCTGAAATTTTATGTTGACTGACTCTCCTCATGCTGTTTTTGTTTTTATTTATTAATTTGGCTGCATCAGTTTCTTAGTTGCCTCACATGGAATCTTCATTGCAGTATGCAGGCTCCAGAGTACATCAGCTCAGTAGTTTCAGTGTGAGGGTTTAGTTGCCCGGCAGCATATGGGATCTTCGTTCCCTGACCAGGGATTGAACCCATGTCCAATGCATTGGCAGGTAAATTCTTAACAACTGGACCACTGGGGAAGTCCCTTTATGCTAACTCTTTTAACTGTGTTTATTATTTACTGTTTTATGTTGGTCACTGTTTTAAGTTCAAATAAGTAGTCACTTTTAATAACTCGTGCTTGTTTATCTTAGATGTGAAGTATATGGTACAATTTTATTAGAGATTTTGACTGATTAATCAATCTAGTTGAACACTAATCGAAGCTTAGTGTTTAAATTCTGTCTGAAGGTGCCATTACTGGATCAGGGAAGGATGGAATAACCAGCCTTGATTTCTGATCAGTCTGACAATCTCTAAAAGTAGAGATACACACCCTGAGTGTGTATGCATATGATATTGAGTTGTGGTTGTCTCTTAATTATAAGCAAAATTACTCTCATTTTCTCCTCAATATCAAAGTTTTCATCAATTTTGAGTAAAGAATTCACAGAAAGAAGGAGAATCTAGATCAATGTGCTGAAAATTTTTGCTTAGTTTCTGTGTAATCATGGCTGTTAACTACCTACACTATTAATTTTTGGTGACACATGAAAATTACTTTCACAATAAGCCTGTTCTTTATAACACCCACATTTGTTTAGCATAGTCGTGTTTCTGTTAAACCCATTGAACAGAGAGAGCCTATCAATTTATCTTTAATGCATTATCTTTTGAAAGCACTGTGAATTCTTTGTTTGTATTCTCTGAGTGGCCTTAGTAAGTTAAAAAAAAAAAAAAAAGACCTAATATTTTAACCTGTCAGACCTTTAGGCACTAAGTAATTTTTCCTGCACTATTAATTAATGGTACATGGTATTATCTATGCTGTAAATATGTTAATCAGTTACAATAAAATAGGACATACCAGCTTTTGGCTCAGTGGGAAAGAGAAAGTAAATATATTTTTGTTGTTAGAATAAAACATGTTACACTGTTGCTATAGGAAATAGATGCTTCTGAAATAGGTTCAAGGCAAAGGAAACCTATAAGTTAAAATATATATTTTGTAAACTTGTACCTCTAAAGTATGTTGACAGAAGAAAACCTAACATTTGAGAGTTAAGTTTATTTGGAGATCATACTGAGAATCATATCCCAGAGATGTCCTCTAATATAGCCCTGAGGAACTATTCCAGAGAGGTAAGGAATGACCCAGGTTATATAGGAGTTTTTTTTCTGGGGAAAAAAATGTAACTGGACATCAAAAGATTAATGCTATTCACAAAGAACAGACATCTCAAGTTAATAATTTTAGTACTTTTCTTTGTATGAGAAAGATGCAAGAATTGGGGCTCGTTGAAGTTGTTTCTTAGGTATGCATCTCAGCTATCTAGGGCAAGTATCCAAAGCACAGAATATTTCCTGCTTTTCTCCAGCCTGAATTCCCCCAGCATGTACCTTTGATGGCCAGTTGTAGTGACTAATGACTTGATCCATTACAGAAGTAGGATGTACTTTGGTGCTTGGTCACTCAGTCATGTTGGACTGTAGCCTGCCAGGCTCCTCTGCCCATGGAATCTTCTAGTCAAGTATACCAGAGAGGGTTGCCATTCCCTTCTCCAGAAGATCTTCCCAACCGAGGGATCGAACCTAGGTCTCCTGCACTGCAGGCAGATTCTTTACTGTCTGAGCCATATAGAGCTTTCCTAGAAGTGGGATGGCGGGCACCTTTTTTTGTTTACTAGAATGGCAAGCAACAACATTCCCTGTCCAGGGTACCACACAAAGGAAGAGGCTCCAGTGAGGGAGGAACAATGGGTTTACATGTTAATGTCACATTCAGTTCAGTTCAGTTCAGTCACTCAGTTTTGTCTGACTCTTTGCAACTCCATGGACTGCAGCACGCCAGGCCTCCCTGTCCGTCACCAACTCACAGAGTTTACTCAAACTCATGTCCATTGAGTCGGTGATGCCATCCAATCATCAATGTCACATTAATTTCTACTTTATCCTTTACATCACTTCTCTTTATTCTTATTTCCCTTAAAATGTAGTTTTTCTTCCAAACTATAGCCATAACCCATTTACATAAAATTCTTAGGTTATCAATGATGTTTCCTACTCATTGTGTTTTAACATCTGAAGTGTGGACTTGTAATTAATTATCACAATATTTAACTTAAATGTTTGTCCATAACATGCTTGGCTCTGTGCTCAGGGCTTAAAACTCATTAACTCATTTAAACCCCACAGCAAAACTCTGAAGTTGTGAATGGAGAGACCAAAGCTTCAGAAATTTAGCCATAACTTTAGATGAATAGCAGAGCGAGTCCTGAGTGCATGTCTTTCTACAGTGACACCCAGTCTCTTAACCACTGCTCTTTCGCATGTCACCTTATTATTGAGTCACTAAGTCATGTCCAACTCTTTGTGACCCCATGGACTGCAACAAACCAGACTCCTCTGTCCTTCATTGTCTCCCAGAGTTGCTCAGATTCGTGTCCATTTAGTCAGTGATGCTGTCTAACTGTGTCATCTTTTGTGCCGTCTTTTCCTTTTGCCTTCAATCTTTTCCAGCATCAGGATCGTTTCCAATGAGTCAGCTGTTTGCATCATGTGGCCAAAGTATTGGAGCTTCAGCTTCAGAATCAGTCCTTCCAATGAATATTCAGGGTTGATTTCCTTTAGGATTGACTGGTTTGATCTCCTTGCAGTCCAAGGGACTCTTAAGAGTTTTCTCCAGTTTTCAGAAAGATAATTAACATCCACTATTTCATAAGCTGAAAGATAGATTACCTATAATATTAGAATTGTGATATCCAAATGCAGATATTAGAGAACATATACTAGAGAATAAAAGTGAAGGTATAGTAGGAGGGATAATTATATATGTCTTGACTTATTTTTAAAATTCTTTGGAACGTGTGCAAGTACACTGGTGACCTTTCTACATAGACCTCCAATGAGGAAAGGTATCCCTTTGTTAGATGAAACCCTTTTCATTTCAAGCATGTAAGCAGTACCACACTTGGTGGATTAAAGATCGATTTATCTCAGCAAGCAAAAAACATTGTCAAATTGGTCAGTCCTCCTTTCTGGCTTTCTCTTTTTTCTAGGAATGGGAAAAAAAAGAGGGCTTTACTTTCTACTGTCTCAGAATCTTGTACCTAAAGCTACAATTGCTACACATAAAACCCAAGAACAATTTGCTTTGTGGTTTCCATATGTAATTACATTATAACTGCTTCTCTTTGCCCTGTAGTCACAGTTGCAATTTGTGATTAAAATATAAATGGAAATAAAGTAATGACCCATTGTAGTTAATGAAGCATTTTCTTTATCTGTAGTTTCTTTATTGCCTTTATTTCTTTTTCACAGGTTAACATATGTATGTTAATTTTTATGCATGCTGTATGCTGAACTTACATTTCCGTATATTATTTAGGGAAACTTTTACATTAGCTCTAATAAATAAACTGTTAAGTTTTAAATCATAGTCTTTACTTAATTTATTTCTATTTGCTCACTTTTTCATTACTCCAGGAAGAAACAGCCTGGTGCTTTATTTTTATAATAAAATTCTCTGAGAAAGAGTTATTATGGGTTTTAACACTGGTGTGAAAACATCATTAAAGTTTACAAAGCAATAACTTTTAAAAACATTTGGAGAGATTTTTGGCTGATGCAATTTTTCTGCTAATATTTTTGCTTCTAGATAAGGGAAACTGGATTTAATTCTTCCTTAGATCCTGTTAGATTTACACAAATTTAACTATATTTCCTTTTATGATACACATGTAGAGTCACATCATTTTCACTTTGAAGTTATTAAATATGATTTATTTTTCTGTGTTAGTGGCCTGTGAAGTTTAAAGTGAAAAAATATACATATGCACGCAGAGGGCTGAATACTGAACCAGTATTGACTCATTCTTCACAATAGCAATTAGAACAGAATTTAAGGAAAGGAATAGAGGATGTGTGTGGAGGAGGGAGATGAGGGTATGGATTAGGGGTGATGAGAGTGAGCAAAGAGAGAGGAGTATAGAGAAGGAGAGAATGAAGTTTATTGTTAAACTCTATAAAAATGCTCATTGTTTCGATGGTCATTTTACTGTTGTTTTTACTATCCATGAAAAATGAATAAGATCACTGAAAAGGTAGCCAGTATCAATGTGATTCTGATAGCAATGGGCTTCCCTCATGGCTCAGCTGGTAAAGAATCTACGTGCAATGCAGGAGACCTGGGTTCTATCCCTGGGTTGGGAAGATCCCCTGGAGAAGGGTTAAGGCTACCCACTGTAGTATTCTGGCCTGGAGAATTCCATGAACTATATATAGTCCATGGGGTTGCCAAGAGTCGAACAAGTCTGAGCGACTTTCACTTTCTTTTTTTCCTTTCCTTTTCTGAGAGCAAAGGAATTATAGTGCCCACATCCTTTTGAAAAAGTTTCCTGAAGTCACATAACACTGATTTGTTACAAACCAGATGGGCAATGGCAGTCTATCAAATTCACATTTCCTGCTTCCGTGTGTACAAGACCTGTCTATATGAGAGTTTGCTAAATTCTTATTGAAATATTCAGAAATACAGCTTCAAGTATGTATTTGTGATCTTGGAGAAATGATGATATTTTTAATAATTGGATTTCTTTACTCTGGAAAGGTGGAAAATATAGGACTATAAATTCAGCATTCATGAAATTATTAGGGATGTGTTTAAACAGAACAAGGGATTAGCAAGTCCCAGTGTGTTCATATCAGAAAATGGAGTAAAGGTAGGATTCATGGAGATTTCAATGAAATTTAAAAGAGATAATTATCAAGGCAAATGAAAAGTACTGGTACCTGATTCATGTGAGATTTGTACATTTTACTCTATGTAAATTTCACCAAAAAAGTTAATGCCATAAATAGCAAGTTAATAATTCTGAAATCTGGGTGCTGGGTACGTAGCTATTCACTTTTCATTTTCTCCAAATTTTCTATATGTTTAAAAATTGTAATAATAAAATATTGGGTAAGAAAGTAAAAGTTCCTAAGACAATGGTAAGAAAATCCAAGTCTATTCTGGTAACAATAGTTGAAAAATAAATTATTTTTTTAAAAAAGCATTTTGATAATCATGACTTTTATAAACAGTACTCTCTGAAGGCCCCAATATTCTTCTGACTTTGTTGGAATCCTGGACTTAATAGCTGTGTGTGTGACCAAGAGTATCCAGTTTTGACATACTTTTGATACAAAAGGAATTGTCATACACAAATATTTGGCAGAAAATTTTCTAAAGTCATATGGTCTACTGCAATGCTTCTGGGCATACAGGACCTATATGTGAAGATTGGCTCAAATCTTACTAAACCATTCAAGAATATAGGTTGAAGCATGTATTTGAGACCTAAACTAAAACAGAGATGAGATCAAAGTTGAAAATAGCCTTGAGAAAGTTGAAAATAGCCTAAACCAAAAGATATCACTGATACAGGATTAGTCAACATTTTTCTAAATTGATACAGTATGTTTTTGGGGAAAGACATTTGTTTTTTCCTTAAGTCATGACACATCAATAATTATGTACATGCAGTAAGTTTGTCTCCGGTTTCTCTAAGACACCCAAATTATTTGGGGTTCAGTTCAGTTCAGTCACTCAGTCATATCTGACTCTTTGCGACCCATGGACTGCAGCATGCCAGGTCTCCCTGTCCATCACCAACTCCTGGAATTTACTCAAACTCATGTACATTGAGTAAGTGATGCCATCCAACCATCTCATCCTCTGTCGTCCCCTTCTCCTGCATTCAATCTTTCCCAACCTCGGGATCTTTTCAAATGAGTCAGTTCTTCGCATCATGTGGTCAAAGTATTGGAGTTTCAGATTCAACATCAGTCCTTCCAATGAACACCCAGGACTGATTTCCTTTAGGATGGACTGGTTCGATCTCCTTGCAGTCCAAGGGACTCTCAAGAGTCTTCTCCAACACCACAGCTCAAAAGCATCAATTCTTCGGCGCTCAGCTTTCTTTATAGGCCAACTCTCACATCCATACATGACTACTGGAAAAACCATAGACTTGACTAGATGGACCTTTGTTGGCAAAGTAATGTCTTTGCTTTTTAATGTGCTGTCTAGGTTTTTTCATAGCTTTCCTTCTAAGGAGCAAGTGTCTTATAATTTCATGGCTGGAGTCACCATCCACAGTGATTTTGGAGCCCAAGAAAATAAAGTCTGACAATGTTTCCATTGTTTCCCCATCTATTTGCATGAAGTGTTGGGACCGGATGCCATGATCTTAGTTTTCTGAATGTTGAGTTTTAAGGCAACTGTTTCACTCTCCCTTTTCACCCTCATCAAGAGGCTGTTTAGTTCCTCTTCACTTTCTGCAATTAGAGTGGTATCATCTATATATCTAAGGTTATTGATATTTCTCCTGGCAATCTGGATTTCAGTTTGTGATTCATCCAGCCTGGCATTTCTGTATACACTGTATATATAATATACAGTGTAAACTGTTTTGATCTTATTTTAGAGCAGCGTTTTTCAAACTTGCTTACTAAATAGTAACAAGGAAGGCTACAGACTGAATATGATTACTTCTTGAAATATCTTTGAAGTTTAAATTATTTGTCTTTACAACATGTTATATAGCTTTTGCTCTCCATGAAAAATCTTGCTTACTTTAAAACATCATATCTTAATATATTCATTAGGTAAAAAACTTGTACACATCAAATGTTCAGGTAGAATGGATTCTCTGTGAATGGATTTTGAATTTACTCTGCATCTTACCATATCTTTGGTCTGCTGCTGGGATCTCCAAAGTGATGTGTAGCAAAATTTGGGGAGCATAGTCTTAGTGGATTACAGATATAATATATTTTTGGTTATTGTTTTACCAAAAGATTGTTTACTGTATCCGCTGAACATGTAGGTATCAAATTGAAGCACTTTCTTTTACTGATGTGAACATTGTCATATTATATATATTAGGCTGGGATGTTGGTAAATACCTTACTGAGAATGATAACTAAATCTATGATATATGTCTACTATGAAAGTTTGAAAGACAAGTGAATACCAAGTTGAACTGTTACTCAGTGAAATCAACTGGTTGCTCTTCATTTCTCATAACACTCCTTTTATTTTGATGGATTCACCTAAAGACAAGATCTGCTACTCAGATTTGGGGAATAGATATACTGATACTTAAAATCATATTAAATGCATCTACCTCTTGGGTGCAGATTCGTATTAAACAACAGCATAGAGACTGGCAAAGAAACCACATTGCTAAGGTATAAATTGATCTAGAAAAATGACCTTGCAGCATGTAGGACTTGGATCAGTTTAGTCAAGCCTTTCTGTCCTTATTGACAGACTTTCAGGGAAGTTAAATGAACATCTAGAAGTTGCTTGGTGAACATGAAACCAGAGCAAGTAAAATTGGTTATAAATTTAAGATACTTGATAATCTTAGCCCTGTATTCTCTTATATGTTCATTTCTTCAATAGGAGTTTTTGTGTCTAGGGGATCACAGTTAATAACTAGGAGAGCACTGCTGTATATTACCTCCTTCTGTTTGCTGAACAACTTCTCTACCTATAACAATCTAGCCAGAATATAGGCCATGTTCCTCTTCACAAACTGGGGCCAGTTCTGTTTCTTATGATTCAACCACAAGAAAGCAATATTTTTCTTTATTCCCTAAATTTACTGTGGTACCATTATGTTGTACAGAAAATCTTCTGGAAAGGGAAGAATAAGGGAAATGTTGAGCTGTTCAGAAACTGTGGAACTTACAGCACACACATCATTAGAGTAATGCATCTAGTAAGAAGAGAGAGGTAGAATGGAGATTTAGAAATGATCTTTTAAAAGGAGAGAAAAAGAAGGTGAGGAGGACAGTTATGGTGGATTCATATATCCTGGGTGATCTTATGAAAGTTCATGTTTAATCATCGAGTCTGAATCAATACAGACATCTGTAAATGTCTGTTTGTGATGAAGGAGCAAGCCCTGGGTTTCATCAAGTACTTTTTTTTAATATCCTTTATCTTCCTTTTAACAATCAAATTGAGGAAACCAGATAAGGAATTTTTATCATGGAAAATTATAATAAAGAAAATATATTTTACCTTGGGACAAATAATTTGCCAATCTTATATCTTATAAAGAATTAATATTCCAAGTATGTAAGAAACTCATACAACTCTATAGCAAAACCAAAAAAAATCCCAAAATCTGATTGAATAGTGGATAGAGGACCTGAATAGACAGTTTTTCAAAGGAAACATACAAATGGCCAACAGGTACAGGAAAACGTGCTCAACATCCCTAACCATTAGGAGAACAGAAGTGAAAATCAGATTGAGATATTATTTTACACCTATCAGAATGATATCAAAAAAGTCAAGAAATAACAAGTGTTGATGAGGATGTACAGAAATGGGAACACTTGTGCACTTTTGGCGGGAATAAATTAGTACAGCCACAATGGAAAACAGTATGGGGATTCATCACAAAGTGTGAAACAGAAATATAGGATTCAGCAATCCCACTTCTGGGAATATGTGAAAGAACATTAAATCAGGATCTTAAGCAGATATTTACTGAAGCATTAATCTCATTAGCTAAGATATGAATACAACCAGTGTCCATCCATGGATGAACGGATAAAGACGATGGGTATAGTTATGTACATACAATGGAATATTTTTCAGCAATGAGAAAGGAGGAAATCCTGCCATTTTTGACAACATGGATGGACCTTGAGGGCTATGCTGAGTGAGATAAGTCAGAGAGAGAAGGGCAAATACTATATGATATCACTTATGTATGAAATCTAAAGAAGTCAAACTCATAGAAATAAGAGTAGTTACCAGGGGGAGGGCAGAGGAAATGGAGCAATGGTGGTCAGAGTATAAACTTCCAGTTATAAGATGAATAACTTAGAGTTAACAACCATATATTGGACTTTAAAATTGCTAAGAAAGTAGATCTTAAATGTTCTTACAAAAAAGAAATGTAAATTTTATGAGGTGATAGAAGTGTTAATCAGTGCTCCTGTGGCAACTGTTTCACAATACATAAGCGTATCAAATTAGTGCTTGGTATACCTAAATTTTATACAATATTATGTGTCAATTATATTTCAGTAAAGTTGGGGGAAAAGAACTATGCATTTTCTGAAAAGGAAGACCCTCAAAACCACTAGTTGTGTGGCTTCTAAGCCAATCATCCACCCTGCCCCCATTCAATAAATATTTGTTGATTAAAGAAAATAGTCTAGTGGAAGAGACATATAAAACTAGACCATCAGATGTAATTTAAGTGCTACCATCAGGGTAAGCCAAGGTGCCATCATGGAAGGGGGCCTCATGCAAACCTGGGGGCATAAATGCATCATTCTAGAGAGACCAACAAGGCCATCACTATAAGTGAGCATACATTAACCAGGAGGATGATCTCTGGAAAAAAACATGCTTCTAGTTTTAGAGATTTAATTATTTATTTACCAAATATAGGTTGAAGTTTTACTGTGCATGGGGCTCTTAAATTAGTTCTGTGCATACACTGAAAAAAGAAACAAGATCCCTGGAGTTTGTATGCTAGTAGGTAAATTGTGTATATTTTGGATTGTTGTTGTTTAGTTGCTAAGTCATGTCTGACTCTTTTGGATCCCATGGACTATTGCCCACTAGGATCCTCTGTCCATGGAATTTCCCAGGCAAGAAGACTGGAGTGGGTCTCATTTCCTTCTTCAGGAATCAAACCTGGGTCTCCTGCATTGTCAGGAGACCACTGAGCCACCAGGGAAGCCCATATATTTTGGATTAGGTTTTGCAAATTTAAATCTGGGAGAATTATTTTCTCTGCCCTATCCCCATTAGTTTGTTGCTTTTTTGAGGAAGAGAGCCTCCAAAACAGTGCTTACAGCATTTCTTCTTTGAATAACTGTTCTTAAATTTATCTTCAAAAATCTCTTCTATAAAGCGCAACAAAATGAGCAATGATATGGGTCTCTTTTGGTAAGCTTATTACTTGTGACTAGTAACTTAGAATCCTTACATCAATGTTTTTTTTTTATGAGGAGAGAACTTATGATTGGTTTGAGACATCTATTAAGCATCCTCAAATTCCGAGAATGCTTTTTTTATGCTAATAAATATCACAAGAAAGTGAGTTGATGATGTCTATCATGTGGCCAAAGCAGTGATGGTTTTCCAGAGGGACAGACAGGAGTCGGTTATCTTTTCCTGGTAGGTGGATTGTCACTGCCCATTTCCTCCCCAACACAAACTTAAAGCTGATTGAATTTGTGACCCCATGGACTGTAGACCACAGGGCTCCTGTCCATGGAATTCTCCAGGCAAGAATACTTGGGTGAGTAGCCATTCCCTTCTCCAAGGGATCTTTGCAATCCAGGGATCAAACCTGGGTCCTCTGCATTGCAGGGAAATTTTTTATCACCTGAGCCACCAGGAAAAGCCCTTTATATCTCTGGGAGAATGAAAATATGACATGCAAAACTTAAAAAATATCAAATTTAGATTTAAACTCTCCAGTAATTCTGGCAAAATGAACATTTAGAGCAAACTTCTTTTGAAAGAGATTGGGGGATGGTCAGTTTATAACTAGAGTACTGAGGGGACATTCTGTTGAAGGCTGCAGATACTGACTACTGTATTCACAGACCAGGGGAAAAAAAGACTCTCTTCAGCATATGAATAGAAACATTGACTGGCTTTGAGGCAAGTAATTGCCTTACTCATCCGCACACAAATTTCAGCCAGAGAAGTCCTCATTTAAGCAGAGCACAAATGATGCATGATGCATACTTATGTCGATGAAGTGTAATTTACCTTGGATTTATTTAATTATTCTTGGTCCATGGGGTTTCTGAAAAATATCCAGGATACCACATTACTGCAGGTTTAACTAAAAGGTCCACATCTTTGTTAATTTCTTATTTCTTCATTGCATGATGTGTACGTAGAGTATATATGTGTTAGAATTGGTCATAACCATTACAGGGCAATAGAGAAGTTGAAATAAACACATATTCTTAACATTTCCAATTAAAAGTAGTACAAGAATGTTGATTAACATAGTGAAAATATAATTTATTTCTTTCCTTTTTAAATACCTGTATGATACTTATTAACATTTTAATGGCAAAAGCAATAAAAATAATTAAAAGCACATTTAGTTCCTGTTCTGCTCTATTTCCCTGATTCCTGCTCTTTTTTTTCTTTTCAAGCGAAAGTTGTAAAATTGGTGTTCTAGCTGTAACTGCCTTCTTATGATATTAAATTTCTACGTGTGAAGGAAGAATTAGAAAAATTTTTTCCTACACAAATTCTGTGTTTCAGTTTGGGAAAAAAAAAAGTGGTTATACCTCCATTCTTGCCATTTGAAGGGCAGAATTGAAAATTTTAACAATAAAATGCTTAATTTTCAAAGTTCATTATACTTTTTCAGGGTTAAAAATAATAGATAATAAGTAAATATGTGAAAAAATCAAGCTATGAGCAGTGTCAAATGTGTCTGTTTCTATTTCAACTATTCAATTATTTTCTACTGCTGAGAACCCTGCAGTAGTAAAGAATTCATCTGCCAATGCAGGAGACACAAGAGATGTAATTTCGATCCCTGAGCTGGAAACATCCCTTGGAGAATAAAATGGCAACTCACTCCAGTATTCTTGCCTGGAAAATCCTCTGGACAGAGGAATCTGGCAAGCTACAGTTCATGGGGTCTCAAAGAATAGGACACATCTGAGTGACAGAGCACACACATGTGAGGACCCCAAAGGTTTTTTTACTGAAAGAGAATTGTTCCTCGCCACTGACTCTCCCCTTTGTGTGCCTAACTGAGAAGTGACACTTGTTCCTGAGGAGGCCAGCGATTTCCAGATCCCGCCCAATGCACACAGACTTCCTGGGAAGATTTTTGGCTGGTAATTTGGTGCTAGTGATATAGAAGTCCAGTTAGTTTAAATAAGGAAATCTGGTGAATTGCCAGATTTGTCCCCAGATGCTCAGCAGCAGCTAAAGGTCAGCTGTGTTATAAAGAGCAAATTAATAATGCTGGCTTTGAACTTGGCTTGTAGCTATAGCATCACTTGTTCTTTTCAAGCAGTCTGGCTTTGCCAGTGGTGCTATTTTCTTAACCTTTGTTTGGAATCTTATTTGACTCTTGGACAATGGCAACCTTTAACTAACCACTAGAAAAAGAAGCCTATTAAATATACCTTGTTCAACTGAAGAGTTAACAATGAATAGTTTCTCCCTCAGCCTGAGGTGAACTTTTTCTGTCTTTCACCTATAAGCTCTTCCTGATCCAAGTCTTCTTTAGCTAGGAAAGGGTCAAAATAGATTTGGTCTTTAGTATACCTAATATTTAACACCACTGGGGGGGCGGTCTTCTCTCTGGATTCCTATCACGTTCAACTTCTTACACTACAGTATTAATTTTTTAAGAATATTTTGTGTTATTTTCTTCTATTGTTTAATAATCTGTTGATCTCCCCAACTAGGTTGGCGGATTGTCACTTATTTGAAGGTAATAAACTCATCTGAATTCCTTACAATCCTCCCTCCCTCCCTTCCTTTCTTTCTCCTTCCATCCATCATCCAATATAAGCTGACATCTGTCCTTGCAATAGACTGAAACTTCAAAAATGTATATGCTCATTAAGACTTTGCAAAAGTTTTATAAAACTCTCTGTTTCAAAGGAACTGCTTTTCCTGATTCAATGACAGTTAATACTCATGAACAATTGCATACAATTTTAAAATTTAAATTAGAGATGGTTACAAAATTTAATACAGCCTAAACAGTTTATGAATAGTTTTCACTTGCATGATTTCTTTCAAGGCTCACAGATATCATATGCAAATTGGTAATGTCACTTCTGTTGTATGTGTGAACAAAGCAAAGCTGTTTTATCTAGGAGACAGAAAAATGGAGATGATTTTTGGGAAGTACTGGCTGCATTAGACAGTGTCCAGTGGCATTATTTGGACATAGGCTGCTATTTCTGACTGATGTCTAAGAAAATGAAAGCTAAGCTAAGCTAAGCTTGAGTCAAGCAGGTAAAGTGGGTAGACCAGGTTGCTAGATTTTACTCTTTTCTCTCTCTCTATGACAAATACTCCACTTTAAACATGGATAATCTGTTGTTAAGTTAGTTTTATATCACACTTTGATATAAAAGTAGTTTTATATCTGTTGATATAATAGTACTGAAAATTAAGATTTGAAATTCTGAAAGTAACTGCAAGATAAAGAAAAAGTATTGTCCCACATCCCCCAAGTAGTTTCTTAGTCTATTACATTCATAACATCAGTGAATGTGGGTAGGTCCACCATGTTTCAAAAATTGTGCTGGGCATCACAGATACAATGAGAAATGACTAGCTTCACTGCCATCCTCATAGGCAAGAGGATAGTTTGCTAAAATATTGGAACTTTGGGAAAACTTAATGAAAGATGATGTCTGCAGCCTTCTCAGCTGAAACCACACTCAAAGATGATTGTCTGCCTTGTTGGCTACTCATGCTGACTAATGAATCCCAGAACTTTAGGACTGTTGATCCCAGTTTGTAGATCACTGAGATTCTTTTAGTGGTCTTTAAACAATAAGCATACATTTCCTGAGATGAGCCAACAACTACTCTCCTGGGGTGCCTTTTCTCTTTAGATTACAGAGAGAGATAGCTAGTTCATCTCCTAGTTCTCAAATGGCTGGGATGACTCCCTGGAGATTAAAGACCTTATTCTTTACTCTTAAAGCGTAAAGCTGACCCCAGTCGGGCAGTCCAAATAGTTTGTGAACACTTACTATGTGCCATACCAGTTGTAGGGGATGCAAAGATGAGTATGTAGTGTTTTCACTTGCAGATGAGGTGGAACTCAATTGAGATTGAAGCAAGATTTGGTAGGAAGAAGATAATAAAAGTGACCATTGTGTCTTAGGCACTATCTGTTGGATTCATAATTATGAAATATTAGGTCAATCATATATGTTAATAGAGCTTATAATTATAGAATTTGAATATAAAATCAAGATATACTGATGCCAAAGCTGCTAACCAATAATGTATTCACCAAATTTCACTGAGGTTGAGGTGCATCATTTTAATAGTTTCAGAACTGTATTACTAGGACATAATCTCTATAGTTGAGATTCTCAGCCTTTAGTGTGCACAAGAATCTTCTGAAAGCTTGTTAAAACAAAGATTATTCAGGACCCAGAAACTCAATAAGTCTGTGATGGAGCCGAATAATTTGCATTTGTACTATCTCAGAAGTGACACTACCATTCTTCGAGTAGCACTGACCTCAGGGATGTTCATCTAACTTTAGCAAACAGCAGAATCACTAGGACAGATTTTAAAAGACATTGTTGGACTGGGCCTTCCATGGAGATTCAGCAGGTCCAGAATGAGGCTAAATACTTTTTATTTCAAGCATGCTTTCAGATGATGTTCAGCAGCATCTAAAGGTCAACTTTAGACTCTGCTGGTTCATGGACTGCACTTAGGACTAAGGAACTTTCTAACTAGGTAAATGTAAATAACCTAATAAGAAACTCAATTTGGAGAGATGTAAACCCTTTGACCAAAATAAGTATTTTACCTAACTTGGAATTCTCATGGGAAAAGTAGAAAAAAATTGTGTAAAACTGCATATGTGAATGGCATAAATCTGGGAAGCAGTAAGTCCTTCAAGTGACAAGTGATAGTGATACATGTGAAAGTGAAAGTCACTCAGTTGTGTCCAACTCTTTGTGACTCCATGGACTAAACAGTCCATGGAATTCTCCAGGCTAGAATACTGGAGTGGGTAGCCTTTCTCTTCTCCAGGGGATCTTCCCAACCCAGGGATCAAACCCAGGTCTCCTGCATTGTAGGCAGATTCTATACCAGCTGAGCCACAAGGGAAGAATACTGGGGTGGGTAGCCTATCCCACAAGACAAGAATACTGGAGTGTGTAGCCTATCCCTTCTATAGTGGATCTTCCTGACCCAGAAATTGAACCAGAATCTCCTGCATTGCAGGTGGATTCTTTACCAACTGAGCTATGAGGGAAGTAACAATGATACATGAAAAGATGTTATACATATAGAGGGCAAAGCTAGGCTGCTTGAAAAATACAGTGATGCCTTTAGCTACCTGTTTTCTTAGAGATCAATTTTTTAATAGCTTGTCCATACATTCATTTTAAATATTTAATGTATAAAATTAATTAAAAATCTTTGAATGGTGTAAAATGCCATTAAATGCTATCACTAGAAATTGTGTTCATACAGAGGAAAAATTGGGCCTGAGCCAAGCCTGGGGGAGCTCCACAGTTTAGAGTTAAGTCTAAGAAAAAACTAGTAAATAAAATGGAGAAGTAGCTCATGATGGAGAATAAAAAATTAGGAGAGTGTGGTATCACAGGAAAGACTTTCCTGGGAGGATGTGTTGGTTAATGGTTTAGGTTGCTGCTGAGAATTTATGTAAAATAATGGAAAAATTGACTGTCTGATTTGGCACCATAAAGACCATGAAGTCATCTCATCTAAGTGTCATGTGAAGGCCCATTTGGCCTTCTTACAGAAAGAAGGTATAATGAGAAATTGGGGTCAAAATCTAAATAATTTGTTGATATGTGTGTCCATGGATTTTTTTTGAAATATAATTTTAATTAGTGTTTCTATTGTTATAATATCACATTTTTTATTAGTACAGGTTTATTTTTTCTTTTCTTTTTTTTTGTATAGATGTGTGTGTTTATCTACCAATATAATTAACCATGATATTAGATAGTTTCCAAGGTGAATCTCAATTTTTGAATAGAACAGTCTTAGTTTTACTTATGTTTTCTAATAAAGAGAATTAGTTTTAGAATAGCAACATGAATCCAGGTTATATTTGCTCAGCATGAATGTAGTATGAGTAATATAAGTCACTATGTCTTGGAAACCTAATTCCTTACATATCGTTAAATAATTTAAGTTGAATGATCTTTGATTGTCTTGCTTCATTCATTTCATTCATCCATTCAGCGAATCATTATTGTCCAAAAAAGATTACTTCAGTTTGCTCAAACCACAACTATGGTTATTGTTTGACCGTAACCACAGAAACATTTTGTGACTAGCTTTATATTAGAACCTAATGTATTGCTTATCCTAAATTGTTGACATTATGAAGCTAAGAAAAGCAGACTATTTTAGGATTGACCACGGATGGTATCTACATATTTTAGGCACAAATATTATAAATCATATATCTAATAAGGGATTTTTTTTTTTTAGATGAGCTCACACTTTATTGGTTGCATCAACAATAAATCCAATAGTATGTCTAGAAGTGGAAAACCATGCTTATTTCCATTCTCAGAAAATGCACAACATGTCTAAGGATTTAAGGGTTCTTTGCAACAATTCCATGCCCTATTCCTCCCACACTGGGTCCTCAAGCTGAAAGTACAAGTTCGGGAAATGGTACCCATAGAGTTTCTCCTCTCTTATTTTCATTTTTTTTTTTTTTTTTATGTCTATCACAGGGCTACCATTAGGATTAAATAAGACAAAGTATGTGAAATTGCCCTGCATATCACCTGCTCAATATGGGATTTCAGTGGTGATTTTTTTTTTTTTTATTGCCATACCTCATTTTACTATGCTTTGCTTTAGTGAGCTTTATAGATACATGTTTTTTTTTTTTTCCTTGTTAATTTTCTGTTTAGTTGATCTATCCATAAGTGTGAGTGGGGTATTAAAGTCTCCCACTATTATTGTGTTATTGTTAATTTCTCCTTTCATACTTGTTAGGATTTGTCTTACATACTGCGGTGCTCCCATGTTGGGTGGATATATATTTATAATTGTTATATCTTCTACTTGGATTGATCCTTTGATCATTATGTAGTGACCTTCTTTGTCTCTTTTCACAGCCTTTGTTTTAAAGTCTAATTTATCTGATACGAGTATTGTGACTCCTGCTTTCTTTTGGTCCCAATTTGCATGGAAAATCTTTTTCCAGCCCTTCACTTTCAGTCTGTATGTGTCCCCTGTTTTGAGGTGGGTCTCTTGTATAGGGGTCTTGTTTTTGTATCCATTCAGCCAGTCTTTGTCTTTTGGTTGGGGCATTCAACCCATTTACGTTTAAGGTAATTACTAATAAGTATGATCCCGTTGCCATTTACTTTATTGTTTTGGATTCGAGTTTATACACCATTTTTGTGTTTCCTGTCTAGAGAATATCCTTTAGTATTTGTTGGAGAGCTGGTTTGGTGGTGCAAAATTCTCTCAGCTTTTGCTTGTCTGAAAAGCTTTTGATTTCTCCTTCATACTTGAATGAGATCCTTGCTGGGTACAATAATCTGGGCTGTAGGTTATTTTCTTTCATCATTTTAAGTATGTCTTGCCATTCCCTCCTGGCTTGAAGAATTTCTATTGAAAGATCAGCTGTTATCCTTATGGGAATTCCCTTGTGTGTAATTTGTTGTTTTTCCCTTGCTGCTTTTAATATTTGTTCTTTGTGTTTGATCTTTGTTAATTTGATTAATATGTGTCTTGAGGTGTTTCTCCTTGGGTTTATCCTGTTTGGGACTCTCTGGGTTTCTTGGACTTGGGTGATTATTTCCTTCCCCATTTTAGGGAAGTTAGTACAGGTTTATATTACATGTAATATCCAGCATGCATCATTATTTTTCTTTCTTTCTTTTTTTTTTTAAAGCATTCTATCTTCAAATGATTATTTTTCCAGACTAATTCACAGTAATTTTATCAGATCAAGGGAAGAGTTCTTTTAGAGTTTTGTTTTTTGGGGACTGCTTTAAATTTTTAGTTTAATCTAGGAAGATGAACATTTTTTTCCATATTGAATCTTGCTTAAGAGCGATTCAGTGATTCCTACATCCTTCAAGTGATCTTAGATGCCCTACAGCAAAGTTATGTGGTTTTCTTTCTTTGGACACTAAAACTTTCTAAAGTCACTTAATATATCTGCTGCTATCATGTACATTTCTAAATCTGTGGCAAAATATGCATAACATGAAACTTACCACTATAATTTTTAAGTGTGCTACTCTCTTTGGTAATAAGAGTGGTACCACTCTAACTGGTATGAAGTGCATTCATACCATTGTGCAGCCTACATTAACATATATCTTTAGAACTTTCTTGTCTTCTTAACTGAAACTCCATACCCATTAAACAATGACTGCCCACATACAGACAGATATCAAAATGACTCTTACAGTTCCCTCTTTCCTATTTTACATAAATGATAACAATTACATATTTATATTGTGTGTCAATTAACACAGACAATCTTTATCTTTTGTTTTTCAAATTCTATGTGTGTGTGTGTTAGTGGCTCAGTCATGTCTAACTCTGCGAACCCATGCACTATAGCCTGCCAGGTTCCTCTGTCCATGGGGATTCTCCAGGCAAGAATACTGGAGTGGATTGCCATTTCCTTCTCCAGGGAATCTTCCCAACCCAGGGATTGAAGCTGGGTCTCCTGCATTGCAGGCAGATTGTTTTCCATGTGATTGTGGTTTCAGTCTGTCTGCCCTCTGATGCCCTCTCTCAGTGCCTACCATCTTACTTGGTTTTCGCTTACCTTGGATGTGGGTTATCTCTTCACAGCTGCTCCAGCAAAGTGCAGCCTCTGCTGCTTACCTTGGACATGAGGTAGCTCCTCCCTGCCATATGCCCTGACATCGGGGGTGGGGTAGCTCCTCCTGGTCACCACCACTGACCTCGCATGTGGAATAGCTCCTCCCAGCTGCTGCCCCTGACCTCCTGGATGTGGGGTAGCTCCTCACAGCTGCGTTTGTGCACTGTCTTAGCTGCCTGTGCTGTGGAGCCATCCAAGACGGATGGGTCATGGTGGAGAGGTCTGACAGAATGTGGTCCACTGGAGAAGGGAATGGCAAACCCCTTCAGTATCCTTGCCTTGAGAACCCCATGAACAGTATGAAAAGGCAAAAAGATAGGACCCTGAAAGATGAACTCCCCAGGTCGGTAGGTGCCCAGTATACTACTGGAGATCAGTGGAAAAATAACTCCAGAAAGAATGAAGGGATGGAGCCAAAGCAAAAGCAACACCCAGTTGTGTATGGGACTGGTGATAGAAGCAAGGTTAAGTGCTGTAAAAAGCAATATTGCATAGGAACCTGGAATGTTGGGTCCATGAATCAAGGCAAATTGGAAGTGGTCAAACAGATGACAAGAGTGAACGTCGACATTCTAGGAATCAGTGAATGAAGATGGACTGGAATGGGTGAATTTAACTCAGATGACCATTATATCTACTATTGTGAACAGGAATCCCTTAGAAGAAATGGAGTAGCCATGATGGTCAACAAAAGAGTCCAAAATGCAGTACTTGGATGCAATCTCAAAAACGACAGAATGATCTCTGTTCATTTCCAAGGCAAACCATTCGGTATCATGGTAATCCAAGTCTATGTCCTGACTAGTAACGCTGAAGAAGCTGAAGTTGAACACTTTTATGAAGACCTACAAGACCTTTTAGAACTAACACCCCCAAAAGATATCCTTTTCATTATAGGGGCCTGGAATGCAAAAGTAGGAAGTCAAGAAACACCTGGAATAACAGGCAAATTTGGCCTTGGAGTACAGAATGAAGCAGGGCAAAGGCTAATAGAGTTCTGCCAAGAGAACAGACTGGTCATAGCAAACACCCTCTTCCAACAACAAAAGAGAAGATCCTATACATGGACATCACCAGATAGTTGAAGCCAAAATCAGATTGATTATATTCTTTGTAGACAAAGATGGAGAAGCTCTATACAGTGAGCAAAAACAAGACTGGGAGCTGACTGTGGCTCAGATCATGAACTCCTTATTGCCAAATTCAGACTGAAATTGAAGAAAGTGAAGAAAACCACTAGACCATTTAGGTATGACCTAAATCAAATCTCTTATGACTATACAGTGGAAATGAGAAAGAGATTTAAGGGACTAGATCTGATAGTGTGCCTGATGAACTATGGAATGAGGTTCATGACATTATACAGGAGACAGGGATTAAGACCATCCCCAAGAAAAAGAAATGCAAAAAAGCAAAATGGCTGTCTGAGGAGGCCTTACAAATAGCTGTGAAAAAGAAGGGAAACAAAAAGCAAAGGAGAAAAGGAAAGATATACCCATTTGAGTGCAGAGTTCCAAAGAATAGCAAGGAGAGATAAGAAAGCCTTCCTCAGCGATCAATGCAAACAAATAGAGGAAAACAATAGAGTGGGAAAGACTAGAGAACTCTTCAAGAAAATTAGAGATACCAAGGAAACATTTTATGCAAAGATGGGCTCAATAAAGTACAGAAATGGTAAGGACCTAACAGAAGCAGACGATATTAAGAAGAGGTGGCAGGAATACACAGAACTCTACAAAAAAGATCTTCACGACCCACATAATCACAATGATGTGATCCCTCTCCTAGAGCCAGACATCATGGATGTGAAGTCAAGTGGGCCTTAGGAAGCATCACTATGAACAAAGCTAGTGGAGGTGATGAAATTCCAGTTGAACTATTTCAAATCCTGAAAGATGATGCTGTGAAAGTGCTGCACTCAGTATGCCAGCAAATTTGGAAAACTCAGCAGTGGCCACAGGACTGGAAAAGGTCAGTTTTCATTCCAATCCCAAAGAAAGGCAATGCCAAAGAATGCTCAAACTACTGCACAATTGCAGTCATCTTACACTCTAGTAAAGTAATGCTCAAAATTCTCCAAGCCAGGCTTCAGCAATACATGAATCATAAAATTCTAGATATTCAAGCTGGTTTTAGAAAAGGCAGAGGAACCTGAGATCAAATTGCCAACATCTGCTGGATCATCAAAAAGGCATGAGAGTTCCATAAAAACATCTATTTCTGCTTTATTGACTATGCCAAAGCCTTTGACTGTGTGGATCACAATAAACTGTGGAAAATTCTGAAAGAGATGGAAATATCAGACCACCTGACCTGCCTCTTGAGAAATCTGTGTGCAGGTCAGGAAGCAACAGTTAGAACTGGACATGGAACAACAGACTGGTTCCAAATAGGAAAAGGAGTACATCAAGGCTGTATATTGTCACCCTACTTATTTAACTTATATGCAGAGTACATCATGAGAAACGCTGGGCTGGAAGAAGCACAAGCTGGAATCTAGATTGCTGGGAGAAATATCAATAACCTCAGATATGCAGATGACACCACCCTTATGGCAGAAAGTGAAGAAGAACTAAAGAGCCTCCTGATTAAAGTGAAAAAGGAGAGTGAAAAAGTTGGCTTAAAGCTCAACATCAGAAAACTAAGATCATGGCATCCAGTCCCATCACTTCATGGCAAATAGATGGGGAAACAGTGTCAGACTTTATTATTCGGGGCTCCAAAATCACTGTGAATGGTGACTGCAGCCATGAAATTAAGATGCTTACTCCTTGGAGGGAAAGTTATGACCAACCTAGACAGCATATTAAAAAGCAGAGACATTACTTTGCCAACAAAGATCTGTCTAGTCAAGGCTATGGTTTTTCCAGTGGTCAAGTTTAGATGTGGGAGTTAGGCTATAAAGAAAGCTGAGCACTGAAGAATAGATGCTTTTGAACTGTGGTGCTGGAGAAGACTCTTGAGAGTCCCTCAGACTGCAAGGAGATCCAACCAGTCCATCCTAAAGGAAATCAGTCCTGGCTCTTCATTCGAAGGACTGATGTTGGAGCTGAAACTCCAATACTTTGTCCACCTGATACAAAGAGCTGACTCATTGGAAAAGACCCTGATACTGGGAAAGATTGAGGGCAAGAGGAGTAGGAGACGACAGAGTATGAGATGGTTGTATGGCATCACCAACTCAATGGATATGTGTTTGGGTGGACTCCTTGAGTTGGTGATGGACAGGGAAGCCTGGCGTGCTGCGATTCATGGGGTCGCAAAGAGTCGGACACGACTGAGTGACTGAAGTGAACTGAGCTGAATTGTTTACCATGAGTCTCCAGGGATGTCTTCAAATTCTATAAAATTTAAGATAAAGTGTGGAATTGGCAGCCCAAATTACAAAAATACTATTTTTTTGTTTGTCTTCTTATTTACCCTTATGGGTTGCTTTGCGTTTTCATCTGACTTCAAATTATTGTTCTTTTGTTTCAGCTTGAATGACTCCCTTTAGCCTTTGTTGTGGGGCATGTCTAGAGGCATTGAAATCTTTCACCTTTTATTTATCTGGCAATGTCTTAATTTTACCCTCATTTTCAAAGAATGTTTTTGCTGGACATAGATTTTTTGTGGTTGATAGTTTTTTCTTTTAGTCCTTTAAATATATTATCCCACTGTTTCTGGCCTGCAAATTTTCTGCTGAGAAAACCATTGCTATTGCTCATAGAGCATATTTCTAATAGCTGTTTTAAAGTCTCTCTGTAGTAAGTCCAGAACCTGTTATTTTACAGTTAATTTCTAGAGATATATTTTGTTCTCTGACTGGACCATGTTTTCCTTTTTCTTTTTCTGTAAGACTGTGGTCTTTTGTTTAAAACTGGGCATTTGAATAAATAGCCACTTCTTCCAGTCATTAGAGACTGGATTTTTGCAGAGGAAGATGTTCTCTAATCAGTTAAGCAGGAAACTTCAACATATTTTTAGGTTTTTTTTGCATTTGTCTTCCCTAGACCTGTGTGTCCATGCCCCCCACCCTACATTCTTCCTTCCCCACTTCCCACCATTTCCCAGTATATATGGTTCTTTTAAAATGTCTTGATTTCTCTAATGGTTTCACCCTAGCTTTATCTTAAGGTGTTGAGTATTATAGTTTATTTCTAAGCAGATAATCTATTTTCCTCAAATTCTGTTTGTCTACAGACCTCCTGCAGTTTTCATTCACCATGGAAGCCTCTGTGGCCTTCCATGCCTTCGACATGAGATCTAAGCTATTGCTGCTACTTCTTTCAGGCAAGACAGAAACCAGTCTCTCAGGTAGCACACAGATAGGCCGGAGCATGCAAACAATTCCTGCCCATTTCTTCCATCTGAAGAAAGGAACTGGGAATTGAGTCCCTTCCTCCTGAGCGTACCGTACTATGCCAGCGAGGGAAATAGGGCATTCAGACATGCCATGACATATCCCGCCTTTTTAAGTATGGCTTTTTCATGGTTGGATATTTGCTTGGTTGCTACAGATCCTTAGCTGGTTTAGAGTTCCTATAATGCTATTTTAATCAGTCCATTGTTATTTACTTGGTGTTTCCATGAAGGCCTGGAACATCCTAGTCTGCCATCTTGCTGATAGCAGATTTGTTTGTTTGCTTTTTTAATTGATGTTTTACAGTTCTACTTGTGGTTTTGAAGTCTAAACAGGTTCAGAATCTTAGGAGATCTGCCAAACCTATAAATCATATTGTGAAAATATTACTGAAAAACACATTGCTGATAGCTGTCATGTTTGTTTTGTTTCTAATTTAATGGTGATCCATGTAGAAGTGTGTCACAAACAAACATAATTATCAGGGAGTGATGAATGCCAAATTACAATTGGGATAATTGCTACTTCTTTTATAAACAAATTAATGGTGAACAAATAAAACCAAATGAGAATGTTTTTAAAATAATAAAGCAAATAGCAATAAAGACTCTTGCCTTGTATTTCTAATATTTCCAGGTGTTGATGCTGTGGTCTGTAGGTCACACTATGAGTCGCACTAACTCAACACTGCCTCATGTACACTGGTAACATGAAGCTGTAAAATATATCATTTTTAAAAAATATATAACTTGTGTTCATTTACCAAAACTGTGCACTTCACTTGACATAGTCTTTTAATTGGAGATGGATGATAAATTAGAAACTTGTGAATGTCTGCAAGCATAATGGGCAATTTTAAGAAGCGGTAGGTATTATCAGCATTAAATTACAAATTAAGTATGAAAAATAATTTCTACAGTTATATTTTCATTACTAATTTTCATTACTAATATTACCACCAACTCCTGGAGCCTACTCAAACTCATGTCCACTGAGTCAGTGACATATTTATTATATACATTTATATTCTTTTGGGACTTTCCAGGTGGATGAGTGGTAAAGAATCTGCATGCTAATGCAGAAGATGCACGTTTGATCCCTTGGTCAGAAAAATCACCTGGAGAAGGAAATAGCAATCTACTCCAGTATTCTTGCCTGGAAAACCAATGGGCAGAGGAGCCTGGCAGGCTATAGTCCCTGGGGTAGTAAAGGGTCAAAAGTGACTTGGCAATTGAGCATACCCATACATTTATATTCCTTTTTCTTAATTTTTAGAAAGTTGGCTTTGCTGGTTTAGCTTTTTTTACCTTGTTTTGCACAAAGAAATTATATATCAATCAGTACAGTTGCTCAGTCATGTCCAACTCTCAGTGATCCCATGGACTGCAGCAAGCCAGGCCTCCCTGTCCATCACCAGCTCCCGGAGTTTACTCAAACTCATGTCCATCACATCGGTAATGCCATCCAACCATCTCATCCTCTGTTGTCCCCTTCTCCTCCAGCCTTCAATGTTTCCCAGCATCAGGGTCTTTTCAAATGAGTCAGCTCTTCGCGTTAGGTGGCTAATGTATTGGAGTTTTAGCTTCAGCATCAGTCCTTCCAATGAATATTCAGGACTGATTTCCTTCAGGATGGACTGGTTGGATCTCCTTGCAGCCCAAGGGACTCTCAAGAGTCTTCTCCAACTCTACAGTTCAAAAGCACCAATTCTTAGGTGCTCAGCTTTCTTTATAGTCCAACTAACATATCCATACATAACTACTGGGAAAACCATAGCTTTGACGAGATGGACCTTTGTTGGCAAAGTAATGTCTCTGCTTTTCAATATGCTGTCTAGATTGGTCATAACTTTTCTTCCAAGGAGCTAGCATCTTTTAGTTTCATGGCTGTAGTCACCATCTGTAGTGATTTTGGAGCCCCCCAAAAATAAAGTCTGTCACTGTTTCCGTTATTTCCCCATCTGTTTGCCATGAAATGATGGGACCAGATGCCATGATCTTAGTTTTCTGATGTTGAGCTTTAAGCCAACTTTTTCACTCTCCTCTTTCACTTTCATCAAGAGGCTCTTTAGTTCTTTTTCACTTTCTGCCATAAGGGTGGTGTCATCTGCGTTTCTGAGGTTATTGATATTTCTCCCAGCAATCTAGATTCCAGCTTGTGCTTCTTCCAGCCCAGCATTTGTCATGATGTACTCTACATATAAGTTAAATAAGCAGGGTGACAATACACAGCCTTGATGTACTCCTTTTCCTATTTGGAACCAGTCTGTTGTTCCATGTCCAGTTCTAACTGTTGCTTCCTGACCTGCATATAGGTTTCTCAAGAGGCAGGTGGTCTGGTATTCCCATCTCTTTCAGAATTGTCCACAGTTTATTGTGATCCATGCAGTCAAAGGCTTTGGCATAGTCAATAAAGCAGAAATAGATGTTTTTCTGGAACTCTCTTGCTTTTTTGATGATCAAGCGGATGTTGGCAATTTGATCTCTCGTTCCTCTGCCTTTTCTAAAACCAGCTGGAACATCTGGAAGTCCATGGTTCATGCACTGCTGAAGCCTGGCTTGGAGAATTTTGAGCATTAGTTTACTAGTGTATTAGATGAGTGCAATTGTGTGGTAGTTTGAGCATTCTTTGGCATTGCTTTTCTTTGGGATTAGGATGAAAACTGACCTTTTCCAGTCCTGTGGCCACTGCTGAGTTTTCCAAATCTGCTGGCATATTGAGTGCAGCACCTGCACAGCATCATCTTGGCTTTAGACAATTATTATTCTAGACTGTCACATTTGCACTTAATTTTTTAGATAACATAAAAACATTCAAAGGCTTTGTGGAATAAAGTGATGTAAAAGAAACCAAGATTGAGAAATATTATAATGGTAATGAATTTAAGATGGATGAAAAGAGGGAATGAGAGTAAGAGTTCATTAAGTCTGCTTTCCTAAGCAGGGACTTGAAGATGCCTTAGGTAGTGATGGGTCATTTTTAGAGGAGCCTGACATTCTTATGTGTATCTCTTTATGAACACCAGATAAATATTTTTTACTCAAGTATGTTTTACAATTTTTAAAATGGTATATATTTTTTTACTATGCCATTAGGGAAAATATGAATTTATTTGAAAGCATTACAGAATTCAGAAAAGTGTTTATAAAACTGTGAAATTTTCAAATATGTAGAGGCTCAAATTATTCCTTGATTTATTGGTTTATGGACTGCTTCAAGAAATATTTACTTCTAGAACAGCATATTATTGGGTGAGCAGGGTTTCTGAACTTAGACTTTTATGGGTTGGAACTTGAGATATTCTACTCATTAAGAGTGAATGTAATTGTTATTGATCTCTCTAAATCTCATTTTTTGATGTGCAAATTTGTCAAAATAATAGTACCTTTACTTATTTATTGTGAGGATTTTATGAGATTGTGATTATAAAGTGTCTAGTACAGTACCCAAACACATAAGATATCTATTATTTCTGTTAGACAGTGTTTGGTAGACATTATAGTCATATCATGTTCAAAAACCAAAAAACTCACTCTGAAGTCATTTTTCTGGTTATTTGCCTTCAGTTTCAGTTAGTGAATCAAAATCAGAATCAGTAGATATAAAATTGTAATTTCCTCTTGATTCTTTTGAAAGTGAAAGTGAAGTCGCTCAGTCGTGTCTGACTCTTTGCAACCCCATGGGCTGTAGCCTACGGGGCTCCTCTGTCCACAGGATTTTCCAGGCAAGAGTACTGGAATGGGTTGCCATTTCCTTCTCAAGATTCCTTTATTGGACTGAACAGTCGGTTATAATTGCTTACAGTTACTCTTTTTCCCTTTTCCTACACATCCCCTTGAGTTAATAAATGTGGCAGTGCTTGTGATTGTTGGCCAAGATACTCACTTCTTATTGTTTGTTGCCCCTTTTTTCATTGTCTTAGTTCTTGAGATGAGTATTTCACAACTTTTTGCCCATCTTAGCCTTCTTTTCAAGGCTTCCCAGGTGGTGCTAGTGGAAAGAACTTACTTGCCAATGCAGGAGAAGTAAGAGATGTGGGCTTGATCCCTGAGTTGAGTAGATCCCATGGAGAAGAGTATGACAACCCACTCCAGTATTCTTGCCTGGAGATCCCATGGACAGAGAGCCTGGTGGGCTACAGTCCATAGAGTTGCAAAGAGTCAGGGTCTGAAGTGACTTAGCATGCATACACACACAGGGTTCTATTAATACATAGAGCATTGCATCTCTGATCTGTCACTCTTACTTCAGAGTAGTCTTACCTGACTTGTGCATGTGAGCTCGGTTGTGACTGACTCCTTGTAACCTCATGGACTGTGTAGCCCATCAGGCTTCTCTGTCCAGGGAAGAATACTGGGGTAGATTGAACCTGTCTCTCCTGCACTGTCAGATGGATTCTTAACAACTAAGCCACCTGGGAAGCCCTGTGAGTAGTCTTAAGTAGAACCTTCATATGGAAAATAACTGTTCATCACATCGCACAGATTCTAACAAAGAAATTGACCTATCAACCTTCAGTCACATTGCATTCCAGAAAAGTGTTTCTGGTCTGGGACAACTATTACTTGTCTTTTTTTAAATTTATTTTTGGTTGTTCTGGGTCTTTCTTTGCTGCTGCACAGGTTTCTCTCTAGTTGTGGTGAGCGGGGACTGCTCTCTAGTTGTAATGCACAGGCTTCTCATTGCTGTGCCTTCTCTTGTTGTGGAGCATGGGCTCTAGAGCACAGACTCAGTAGTGGTGCCACACCAATTTAGTTGCTCCGTGGTATGTGGGACCTTCTCGGACCAGGGATCAAACCCGTGTGTCCTCCATTGGCAAGCAGATTCTTTACCACTGAGCAACCTGGGAAACTGTATTGTTTGTCTTGATGTTGCTGCTGCTGCTGCTGCTGCTGCTGCTATGTCGCTTTAGTTGTGTCTGACTCTGTGCAACCCCATAGATGGCCTCCCGCCAGGCTCCCCCGTCCCTGGGATTCTCCAGGCAAGAACACTGGAGTGGGTTGTCATTTCCTTCTCCAATGCATGAAAGTGAAAAGTGAAAGTGAAGTCGCTCAGTCGTGTCCATCTCTTAGTGACCCCATGGACTGCAGCCCACCAGGCTCCTCTGCCCATGGGATTTTCCAGGCAAGAGTGCTGGAGTGGGGTGCCATTGCCTTCTCTGCTTAATGTTGTTACTTTAATGCTAATGATTTGATAATCTGCTGTCTCAACTTATATGGAATAAGTTTATAAATGGAAATTCTAACCAAAATGCAGGAGGGGTAGAGGTATTGAACAGTAAGCATTAATAAGCATGAACAAGAGGTGTGGCGTGAACCATTTTAGAAAAAGGAGTGAGATTGACTTCTGCTGGATTTGGTTCATCAGAATGAAAGACAAACCTAAATGTACTGATCTGAGAAGGGATAAACATTAAGAAAACACCCTCTATGCATGGTTTATTCTAGCATTTATTTAGGACCTAGTTTTTAAGTCCAAAGAGTTTATGGCAGAATTGAGTGCCACTGTCACTATGTGAAAATTGGCTTCAGTGCTTTAAACTGTGAGTCACAATAACCCATTTATAGTTTATCAAATGTTTATATCATATTTTACTTATCTTTTTTAAAGAAAGACTGGGGCTTCTTGGATGATTTGTGTATACACTGTGAACTGGAAACCTTTATGTTTTGTTTCATTTGTCCCCAAATCATTTGACTATTTTTCAATAAAGAAGGTTTTATTGGGAATGGAGTAAAATAAATTGGGAATTGGGGTAGGGAGAAAGAAACAAGAAACTTAGTGTTTTATAAACTTTATTGTAAAGAAAATCTGGCATGTATTTCAAATCAGGGTGGTCTATGCTTTACTTTGGTGAATGATGCTCATATATTTCTAGTCAACAGAATGGAACACAGATCTGAAAATTGTAAAGTTTTACTATGCATATAGTAAAAGATGCTCAAGTTTCTCCTTCTCTGTCAGTCATACCTTCTTGCCAATATTATGCGTGCTGCCCAGGGAGAAGATGTTGTTATCTATTGCTATGGAAGCAATTGTTTAATTTAGTTACTACATCCTCTTGATTTTTATGAGTAGTGGTAAAAGAGGACTTTTTATATTGACTAATGTGCACCGGTCTGCATTGAGGGGGGATTTTGAATTATTTTCCCATCACTAATCTTTTTTTACCCCTTTACCAGTTAAAAAAGTAGTCTATAGTGCTTCAGGAATATTAATATTTAAATCCTCATTGTAGGGTCCATTGTAGCAAGAAAAATGTAAATGGGCACACTTTATTTCCATATTATTTTGCAGAGTATTTTGGCAATCATTCTAGTGTTTATAGTCAATGTATTTTAATGCCATCCACATTTTGGACAGCAGGCATAAAGCTCTGCTGGTTTATCTCTTGGAGAAGTAAGATTGCCCCTCATAAGATAGCCATTTATAATACATGCACCTTTGAATAATTAAATGAGCCACTGAAGAGGAAAAGGATTCTAATCAGTTTTCAAACTGTGATTCTTCCATGCACTGAATCATTCCTTTATGAATACATTTTTCTTGGAACATGTATAATTATGAAACTTCTTTTTTTTCTCTCTCTGTAGGAACTGGGAAGTAACAGCCCTCCACAGAGAAACTGGAAGGGAATTGCTATTGCCCTGCTGGTGATTTTAGTTGTATGCTCACTCATCACTATGTCAGTCATCCTCTTAACCCCAGGTAATCTGTTTTTTTACTCTCTTATGGTGGTATTGTGGATGATAATTTCACATTGAAATATCTAAAGAGGATAATCTTATTTGGTATCTTAGGACACATTAACATTGGTTGGAATAAAAAAATGCATAACCAGACATTTTGCAAATGGCACAGTCATTCTGTGGTTTAAATATCATGCAAGATATTTTGGGGACATTGGAATATAAAATATATGTGTGTGTGTGTGTATATATATATATATATATATATATATATATGGAATGCTAAGGAGATCTTTGGTCTCTATTGCTACTGAGAGACTTATTATGATTGTTACTTTAATAAATGTGGAGCATATTTGACTTTTATTGCAAATGGAGATGAGGGAGTAGAGTCTGGAAGTTTCCATATGTAGGAGATAGCTCAACTGTATTGATGGTGGGAAGGGAGGATGTGATGGACAAAGAGATTTAGATCAAAAGAAAATGAGCTAAGCCTCTGAGTATGATACCTCAAATTTCTTCCTCTCTTCTTTCTCTGTTGTTTTTACATTCCTAGTTTCTGTCTAAAGATACTCTCCAAGCTGCTCTTGCATTACTCTTTAAATTTTGTTCTTTATATTAAATGGTTGAATTCTATTATGTAAATTATCAGTATGTTTAATTCTTCACTGGTATTTATTTCAGTACTTGGAATTTTACTGCTCTTTGGTAGGTGCTATTATAGAAGGCAGAGAAAGGCTGCTCACATTTTAAACTCACAAACTGCCTTCCAGGAACAAAAAATTTTGTCATGGTGCTACAACCCATCCAACTAGCTTGCTCAAAGACTGGTCACTGTATAAGGCTCAGCATTATAAAAAATAATCATTTCTTATACCTATAACTAGTCCAAAAATAGATAAAGCTAGTCCAAATTATGCAGTTACAGCCTGTTGTTAAAGACTATGTATTTATAACATCACTTCCTGTCCCAGTTTTGTTATTTACAAACCCTTTAAAAATGTTGAATTTATCTCCTCATGTACAATATTTGATTAACAAAATGACCTCTTTCACAGGTTCATTTAGTCAACTAATTATTGTGGCTAATTATACAAATTGCAGTATCCATTGTTCCAAATATATAGATTTCCAAAAATTTAGTTCATAGTTTTTATTTAACATATGAAGAGCTGGAGAAAGAATTTGAGGGAATCAGGAAAGAGGAAAGAGGAGGGAAAGAGAATTTTAAACAAAGATAGAAAAAACATTCCTGATAAGAACTGGTTTATCTATCATTCTCCTTAGGAATTTTCTCTTACAGCCTCATTTGTGCATCTGCAAGACAGTGTAATGAATGGTGTGATGGCTATGAGTTGTTGCCAGTTGCCAAGGATCTTTGTTAAAGGAAAATGAGCTTATGTTTGGTGCAGTGTTTCACTTAAACATAGAAATTTTGACATAATTATTAAAAACTGAATGACATGCCTTAACTGCTTCTATTGGTGACTGTTAACCAAATGGAAGAAATTAGTTTCATAAAATGCCTCTGTGTTTCTCCTTAATTTTTTTCTGTCTGAGTCTAGTATCCTTTTCCTAGTTGTTGACTCTTTGAGGCCACAGTGATACTTTGGTGTCTTTGGGATATTGGTATAACAAAGACCTATAGGGTTGGTTACTCACTCTGCAAAACCCTTCCCAACTTGCCCCAGTAATAAAAATACAGGATGGTTGCATTTATTTTGTCATGCACTTATTCATTTATTAAAGCAAGAGTTTACATAAGATACACTTTGGTTTGAATTCTGGATCTAACAGAACTAGTTTTGTGAAATTGGCTAATAGTTAAACATTATATCTACTACTGTGGGCAGGAATCCCTCAGAAGAAATGGAGTAGCCATGATGGTCAACAAAAGAGTCCGAAATGCAGTACTTGGATGCAATCTCAAGAACGACAGAATGATCTCTGTTCATTTCCAAGGCAAACCATTCAATATCACAGTAATCCAAGTCTATGCCCCAACCAGTAACGCTGAAGAAGCTGAAGTTGAATGGTTCTATGAAGACCTACAAGACCTCTTAGAACTAACACCCAAAAAGATGTCCTTTTTATTATAGGGGACTGGAATGCAAAAGTAGGAAGTCAAGAAACACCTGGAGTAACAGGCAACTTTGGCCTTGGAATATGGAATGAAGCAAGGCAAAGACTAATAGAGTTCTGCCAAGAAAATGCCCTGGTCATAATAAACACCCACTTCCAACAACACAAGAGAAGACTCTATACATGGACATCACCAGATGGTCAACACCGAAATCAGATTGATTATATTCTTTGCAGCCAAAGATGGAGAAGCTCTATATAGTCAGCAAAAACAAGACCAGGAGCTGACTGTGACTCAGACCATAAACTCCTTATTGCCAAATTCAGACTTAAATTGAAGAAAGTAGGGAAAACCACTAGACCATTCAGGTATGACCTAAATCAAATCCCTTATGATTATACAGTGAAAGTGAGAAATAAATTTAAGGGACTAGATCTGATAGATACAGTGCCTGATGAACTATGGAATGAGGTTCGTGACATTGTACAGGAGACAGGGATCAAGGCCATCCCCATGGAAAAGAAATGCAAAAAAGGAAAATGGCTGTCTGGGGAGGCCTTACAAATAGCTGTGAAAAGAAGAGAAGCGAAAAGCAAAGGAGAAAAGGAAAGATATAAGCATCTGAATGCAGAGTTCCAAAGACTAGCAAGAAGAGATAAGAAAGCCTTCTTCAGCAATCAATGCAATGAAATAGAAGAAAACAACAGAATGGGAAAGACTAGGGATCTCTTCAAGGAAATCAGAGATACCAAAGGAACATTTCATGCAAAGATGGGCTCGATATAGGACAGAAATGGTATGGACCTAACAGTAGCAGAAGATATTAAGAAGACATGGCAAGAATACACAGAAGAACTGTACAAAAAAGAGCTTCACAACCCAGATAATTACGATGGTGTGATCACTGACCTAGAGCCAGACATCCTGGAATGTGAATTCAAGTGGGCCTTGGAAAGCATCACTATGAACAAAGCTAGTGGAGGTGGTGGAATTCCAGTAGAGCTATTCCAAATCCTGAAAGATGATGCTGTAAAAGTGCTGCATTCAATATGCCAGCAAATTTGGAAAACTCAGCAGTGGCCACAGGACTGGAAAAGGTCAGTTTTTGCCGGGAGCCAGAGTGAGGACCTCCATCTGTGGCAAAGGTCATGAAGAAGGAGGCTTGACATACACAAAGGCGGGATCGAGCCTCAGGAGTCCCCCTGGAAATTCTCGAGCATCTACCCCCAAAAACCAGAGTCTGCCTACTTTACTGCTTTGTGCTCTCAACTTTGACTTTAGTTGGGGCTGTCCCCCACTACCATCTCGCTCTCTCTGATAAAGAATTAACTTACAGCTCCAGTTAATAAGTTCCTGGGCATTAGGAGTGTTTAAATCCAAACCCCTCAGATAGCTCTCTAACTCGCCTGACAAGTTTACCCGGACTCCTACAGCTATGCATACGATTGTTTACCATCTCCCAGCCTGGAAAGGCAAAGAAATGCCAAAGAATGCTCAAACTACCGCACAGTTCACTCATCTCACACGCTAGTAAAGTAATGCTCAAAATTCTCCAAGTCAGGCTTAAGCAATATGTGAACCGTGAACTTCCTGATGTGCAAGCTGTTTTTAGAAAAGGCAGAGGAACCAGAGATCAAATTGCCAACATCCGCTGGATCATGGAAAAAGCAAGAGAGTTCCAGAAAAACATCTATTTCTGCTTTATTGACTATGCCAAAGCCTTTGACTGTGTGGATCACAATAAACTGTGGAAAATTCTGAAAGAGATGGGAATACCAGACCACCTGACCTGCCTCTTGAGAAACCTATATGCAGGTCAGGAAGCAGCAGTTAGAACTGGACATGGAACAACAGACTGGTTCCAAATAGGAAAAGGAGTACGTCAAGGCTGTATATTGTTACTCTGTTTATTTAACTTATATGCAGAGTACATCATGAGAAACGCTGGACTGGAAGAAGCACAAGCTGGAATCAAGATTGCAGGAAGAAATATCAATAACCTCAGAAATGCAGATGACACCACCCTTATGGCAGAAAGTGAAGAGGAACTAAAAAGCCTCTAGATGAAAGTGAAAGTAGAGAGTGAAAAAGTTGGCTTAAAGCTCAACATTCAGAAAACTAAGATCATGGCATCCGGTCCCATCACTTCATGGGAAATAGATGGGGAAACAGTGGAAACAGTGTCAGACTTTATTTTGTGGGGGCTCCAAAATCACTACAGATGGTGACTGCAGCCATGAAATTAAAAGATGCTTACTCCTTGGAAGGAAAGTTATGACCAACCTAGATAGCATATTCCAAAGCAGAGACATTACATTGCCAACAAAGGTTCATCTAGTCAAGGCTATGGTTTTTCCTGTGGTCATCCTGTGGTCATGTATGGATGTGAGAGTTGGACTGTGAAGAAGGCTGAGTGCCAAAGAATTGATGCTTTTGAACTGTGGTGTTGGAGAAGACTCTTGAGAGTCCCTTGAACTGCAAGGAGATCCAACCAGTCCATTCTGAAGATCAGCCCTTCAATTTCTTTGGAAGGTATGATGCTAAAGCTGAAACTCCAGTACTTTGGCCACCTCATGCGAAGAGTTGACTCATTGGAAAAGACTCTGATGCTGGGAGGGATTGGGGGCAGGAGGAGAAGGGGATGACAGAGGATGAGATGGCTGGATGGCATCACCGACTCGATGGACATGAGTCTGAGTGAACTCCAGGAGTTGGTGATGGACAGGGAGGCCTGGAGTGCTGAGATTCATGGGGTCGCAAAGAGTCAGACACTGAGCGACTGATCTGAACTGATCTGATCTAAACCTTGTCTTTAACTTCACTCATCTGTGTTATGGATGCAACTCATAATGGCAGCTTTACATTGTTGTTACTAACCAAGGTTCTTGACTTCATTAATCAATAGAAATTAATAAGAAGCCAGACAAAAAATTCAGGCAAGGCTTTCCTGGGGCCCCTGCTGTAGCAGAGAGGAGCAAAAAACAAGCAACAGGTTCCCTTTCTTGCTCACTTGCTCCCCAAGCGGGACATGCTGGTTCTTTATATGGGGTGACAGTCTCAGGTCCAGGGCTTGGCTCAGAGGGATGACTTAGGTGTTTTGCCCACCCCTTTGGTGGTGCTGTGTGCAGGGGATATGCACAGTACCCTCCTCTTGCTCTTGGTTCTTCAGAAGTGGCAGTTGGGATCTTTTGATCTTTTTGTATTTTGTTGTCAATGGTTTGTCCACACTGGGCATGCACACAGTTATTTTTGGTCCCTTATAGTTTTTTTTTTTTTTTTTTTTTGCATTTTTTTACTTGAGAAGATGTTGGTCCATGTGTAAGCACTGCAGTAAAGGGTATCGGGTTCCAGGTCTTAGCCTGTCTCAGTGTTACCTCTCAGGGATAAATGAGCTAATAAAATTGAGGTGTTTGGTATAGTGTGTAGAACTACTGCTACCATTTGTTTTATTATTTTTATTGTTAAGTACTTATTGACCACCAGACACAATGCAAAACACCGTTACACGAGGGAGACTGCTAAGAAAAAATATAAAGTCTTTTAGGAGTATAGATCTTCTCTGATTTCAATGTTAAGTTTTGGCATGTGGAAAAATGCTAAATATTTAATCTGGAGTCAGTCTCTCAGTATTCTGTTCATTCATTTATTCATACATCAATAGATGATAATGGAGTTCTTACAACTTTCTAGGTACTATAGTAGTTGGTCTGTCTCCTGCTTTGTATCTTTATATCTTCCAATCTCCTTTTTCCACAACAACACAGGAGCACAACAACCACACATCCCCAACTCAAAGAAGTGAAGTTTTAATTTCATATGAGATTAATTATACAAGTGGAAGTGGCAATTGTTTTTTACATTAATAATGTACTAAGTTTGTTTTCCCTGGAGAAGGAAATGGCAGCCCACTCCAGTATTCTTGCCTGGAGAACTCCATGAACAGAGGAGCCTGGTGGGCTATAGTCCATGGGGTTGCAAAGAGTCAGACACGACTGTGCTAACACACACACACACACACACACAAATTTGTTTACCACATGTTCGAATATGTTTGCATTGCACTGTTATTTTTGGCAGGGATGTTATGAAATGAAAAACAGAAGTCAGTATACTAGAGTGGAAAAAGTGTTATTACAGAAACAACCTGTGTTCTATACTCTATAAATTCAGTGTCACCAGAATTGGAAGATTATGCAAACTGATGAAGCAGATAAATGAAATCATGGTGGTTAGGAATTTTGCTTGAGTTGTGAGTAAGCAAATACTATCCTGACTACATGACCATCGTGGTGGGCTCACACCAAACAGCAGGGTGAAATATAAGGTCAGAAGATTTATTAGTTTGTGGCCTGAGTCCTAAGCCTGGAAGTACTCCCATAAGTTATCTAGTCTTGCCTCCCTCATTAGACAGGAAACAAACAAGCAAAAACCAAATAAAACTGAGTTTGTTTGTTTGTTTGTTTTTAACCTCTGGTTCTGAGGGCTAGCATGTTCATTGAGACCATTAGTGTGGACCTTTGATTTCATGCATGTATGCTTGTGTTTATCTGTGACCAGACTAGTGCTCTGATTACACAGAACCTTCCTCTTTTTAACCTCAGCCTTGCTACAACAGACCAGCAAGGGAAAACCTGTGACTGAGGGAATAATGTGCTACACTCCCCTCTAATCTTCACTTTGTTCACAAATATGTCCTGAAGGCTCAGCTTTCTATTAGTCCGTCAGACAGATGGCAACTTTCAACCAGGAAGAGGAATCCACTCAGGAGGGGAAGCTTCTGATGGTGAAATTATTCATCAGGACACCTGACTTTTTAGAATAAAGGACTGACTCTAGAACAATCCATCCAGCAAGGGTGGAGGTCAGAAATCCGTTTGCCTTTTATAGCTCTATGACCTTGGGCAAGTCACTTACCTTCTTTTGTTACTGGGAAGAACAAAATCTGAAAAAAATAAATCCATATTTAATCTGCTTCTTTTGCTTTAACCTTTGTTTTACATTACTTTTGTTCACAAAAAGGATAATGTTTATACATAATATCATGCATCAGCGAACCCTGCCTCTCTGCCTGAATGGTAAACTAAAGTGCCTTTGTTCAGGATCCTGTCCACATGTGGTTGTCCACAGGAAGGTAGGCTTCCCTGGTGGCTCAGAGGTTAAAGCGTCTGCCTGCAGTGCGGGAGACCAGGGTTCGATCCCTGGGTTGGGAAGATGCCCTGGAGAAGGAAATGGCAACCCACTCCAGTATTCTTGCCTGGAGAATCCCATGGAGGGAAGAGCCTGGTAGGCTACAGTCCACAGGGTCCCAAAGAGTCGGACATGACTGAGCTACTTCACTTCACTTCTCCCTGAGGTTACCATTCCAAGAGATATTTGCAAGATTAATGGTCTTTTGACTTTGCTTGCTCACATTCACCCCCCACCCCACCCTGTTCTATAAAAGAACCTGGTATCCAGAACTCGATAAGATGGGTTTTTTTTTTTTTTTTTTGGAGTAACAAGTCTGCCTTCCTCTCAGTCGGCCAGCCTTCCAAATAAAGTCTTAATCCTTTCCTCAACACCTCATCCCTTGGTTAATTGACCTGTCATGTAGTGAGGAGAGCCAGATTGGACTCAGTGACCCTGTGATATCAAGTGTTTTGTTGACAAAAGGGGCATCTTTGTTTTGCCAAATTTTGAAGTGATTTCTTGAAGCTCATTACAGTCCTAGTATTTATGATCTAATAAAACAATAGTAATAATAGTGCCTTACTTAGTAACATACTAAATCTGGTAAACTCTCTCACTGACCCTTCCTACATTGGAAATATATTTAATTGTTTTGAGGGGTAGATGGAGGAGAAAGCATACAAGGAATTACCTTGTCTAAGAAATGATTTAGAAACTGTGATTTCAAAATAGGATCACATTTTGCAGGTTAATGCTAAGACATGCAAGCCTATAACCAGAGAAGCACATGTTCATTGTAATTTTGGTTTGATTGCAAATTTTATTACAGAAGTAATTCGACACAGGTGTCTTAATTTCCAAGATTGTCAGCAACTTCCCTGTCTTGTGAAAAGAAATCCTAATTATTTTTGAAGAGTGGGTTAACCATTTAAGTGTTTCTTTAATAAGTAACTATTTCTGAAACCAAAACTTTTCATTTTTTTTTCTGATTAAAGGGTATAATTACTTGGATATGTTGATTAAGCCCACATATCTTTTTATTTGCACTGAAGTCACTAATAAAAAAAGAATACCCACATTTATTTTCAGAATAGGTAACAATAAGATCAATAATTTAGCTTCTCAGGTGGTGCTAGCGATAAAGAACTTTCCTTCAGTGCAGGAGACTTAAGAGATGTGGGTTTGATCCCTAGGTTAGGAAGATCCCCTGGAGGGGTTAGACAACCCTCTCCAGAGCTCCTAGAGAATCCCATGTACAGAGAGACCTGGAGGACTATGGTCCATAGGGTTGCAGAGAGTTAGACATGACTGAAGCGACTTAGCAAGCACACAAGATCAATAATTATTCTCTAAAATATATGGGTGCACATTCATGCTTAAAGTCCTGGAAACCAGTTTTAGGTAGCTATACATTTACTCTACAGTCTCATATTTATATTTAATATGCAGAATGACAGTGAACATGGTTAGGAAATGTTTCACACAGGAAATAATTACCCATTTTGACCTGTTTTGAAAAATAGAGAAATGTATTTTATGAATTAGAATGTATTTGGTAGAGAATATTCACCAAGCTCTTCAGTCTTGTTGCCATATTAAAATAACCACTATGGACTGTGTGTATTACACCAGTTCTTCAGCGGCACTGGCCTGTTGCCCTTTGATTAATGTCTGTAATAAGTCAGTGTCAAAACAGGGTCATCAGGTTAATTTACTCTCATGGTTGACTAAAGGAAACATATAAGGTACTGAAATTGTGTCTTCATCATTAGCTCTAGCTCTCACTTTTAGGCAATTTTTTCTCCCTTTAGTTCCTTCTCCAGGTGTGCACCTGGGGTTGATCCTCACAGGTCTATCAGAGTATAAGGTGTAAGATATGAGAACTCTGCTTGATCTAACACAGTAATTTAATAAGGACTGTCCATTTCCATCATATAAATTTACTTATTTTCCCTAAAAGGTATCTCTAATAGTAAGAATTTTACAATAAATTTAGATTCCATTTTGGAGAAAATTTACAGAGGTTGAGATTGCCACTGTGATGCTGATGATAGGTAAATCTTTAATGTCAGATAGGATTTGATCCATGAAGTTAGGCTCAAATAGTTCATTTGAGCCAAAACTTAGAACCAAGGAAGTAGAGGCTACCCAAGAAATATATATAGTCCTATTGTGAAAAATAAACAAAAGAAAAAATTGAAGTTAGCCATTAAGGATGAGTGCCTTTCTTTGAAGAAATACCTACTTATGTATATTTTCCAAAGAGAGTGAACAATCATCTCATTTACTCATCACACACAAATTTAATGGAGTAGTTTTTTAGGTAATAAGTCCGAGGTCAGCAGAATGTGGATGAATTAGGTGCCTAGTTTACAGAGAATATGCAGCAGATAGACTGATTAAATTGACCTTGATATCAGACTGACTTGAGTCCATGTTCTTGCCTTGATGTTCATGTTAGTTGCTTAGTTGTATCTGACTATCTGCAACCCCATGGACTGCAGCCCGCCAGGCTCCTCTGTCCATGGGATTCTCCAGGCAAGAATATAGACTAGGTTGCCATTCCCTTCTCCAAGGGATCTTCCCCACCCTGGGATGAACGTGGGTTTCCCACATTGCAGGCAGATTCTTTACTGTCTGAGCCACCAGGGAAGTTCTCCTTGCCTTGATATGTACCTGCAAATATGGCTTTGTAGCAAAGAATTTGCTCTTTCTATTGTCTTAGACATTAAATTAAAAAAAAAAATGATTTGACCCTTTGAAATGAGGCTTTAAAAAGGTTAATCTGTCCCTCTTTATCAAAAAGATAATTTTCCAGAAAACAGTTGATAAAATTAAGTACCTTATTGGACTAATGACAACTGATTTGTTATTGTTATGCAAAAACTCAAAATGAATTTATTCTAGTTACTATTATGTCCTATGAAAATAATAGCTGCTGGTTATAGTTAGTTAAAATGTCATGTTATATTATGTTCCAAGCAATCACTTGGCAGCTGTAATTTAAAAGGTGTCATTTAAGTATCTGACCTGTGTTTTAAAATGTCAAAGCAACGATTAAAGTCTCCCATTATGCTTTTATGAGGGTGAAATAATATTTTACAGATTTTGAGATTTGCACTACTCAGTTGTAAACATCAACATCAACCAAGATGCAAATTGTTTATTTTATTTTGTTGAATTAAGAAGGGAGATATGTTGTATTGACAGGCATAAGCTAAATTGTCTTTGCTTGTTTTTCCAAGAACAGCACAGATGAACACATTTGAATATGGTATTAACCAGGCATAATCAGGCTGCCAAAGAGAAAACAATGACAGATTTTAACAGTTTCCCCTTAGATAACACGGATTATGGTTGCTTTTCTAATAGATTTATCTCTTAGGTTAAATGGAAAACAATTTTATCTGGCACTAATAAAGTCAGAGTAATGTTTTTTGTCTTTGCTTTATCGTTGCATTTCTATTTTTAAGTCAAATTTGATTTCCTTATTTATTTTCATATTTTTGTGTTGTTCAATCAGATAAGTAATGGATTTAGTTCACATTTTAATATGTTGATTTTAATAAGAGTCAGAGGAGAATTTGTTTTAATAAGTAACATTTATTTATCTGCTTGCTACATGCCAGGTTTTTTTTTTTAATTTTAATTGGAGGCTAATTACTTTACAATATTGTGGTGGTTTTTGCCATACATTCACATGAATCAGCCATGGGTGTACATGTGTTCCCCATCTTGACCCTCCCTCCCACCTCCCTCCCAATGCCATCCCTCAAGGTCATCCCAGTGCACCAGCCCTGAGCCCCCTGTCTCATGCATCGAACCTGGACTGGCAATCTGTTTCACATATGATAATATACATGATTCAGTGCTGTTCTCTCAAATCATCCCACTCTTGCCTTCTCCCCACAGAGTCCAAAAGACTGTTCTATACGTCTGTGTCTCCTTTGCTATTTCGCATATAGGGTCATCATTACCATCTTTCTAAATTCCATATATATGTGTTATTATACTGTATTGATGTTTTTCTTTCTGACTTACTTCACTCTGTATAATAGGCTCCAGTTTCATCCACCTCATTGGAACTTATTCAAATGCATTCTTTTTAATAGCTGAGTAATATTCCATTGTGTATATGCACCACAACTTTCTTATCCATTTGTCTGCCAAGGGACATCTAAGTTGCTTCCATGTGCTGGCTATTGTAAACAGTGCTGTGATGAACACTGGGGTTCACGTGACTCTTTCCATTCTAGTTTCCTCGGTGTGGATGCCCAGCACTGGGATTGCTGGGTCATATGGCAGTTCTATTTCCAGTTTTTAAAGGAGTCTGCACACTTTTCTCCTTAGTGGCTGTTATAGTTTGCATTCCCACCAACAGTGTAAGAGGGTTCCTTTTTCTGCGCATCCTCTCCAGCATTTATTGTTTGTAAACTTTTTGATAGCAGCCATTCTGACTGGTGTGAGATGGTACCTTATTGTGGTTTTGATTTGCATTTCTCTGATAATGAGTAATGTTGAGCATCTTTTCATATGTTGATTAGCCATCTGTATGTCTTCTTTGGAGAAATGTCTGTTTAGTTCTTTGGCCCATTTTTTGATTGGGTCACATATTTTTTTCTGGAATTGAGCTATAGGAGCTGCTTGTATATTTTCAGATTAATTCTTTGTCAGTTGCTTCATTTGCTATTATTTTCCCCCATTCTGAAGGCAGTCTTTTCACCTTGCTTATAGTTTCCTTCATTGTGCAAAAGCTTTTAAGTTTAATTAGGTCCCATTTGTTTATTTTTGCTTTTATTTCCAATATTCTGGGAGGTGGGTCATAGAGGATCCTGCTGTGATTTATGTCAGAGAGTGTTTTGCCAATGTTTTCCTCTAGGAGTTTTATAGTTTCTGATGTTACATTTAGATCTTTAATCCATTTTGAGTTTATTTTTGTGTATGGTGTTAGAAAGTGTTCTAGTTTCATTCTTTTACTAGTGGTTGACCGATTTTCCCAGCACCACTTGTTAAAGAGATTTTTTTCTCCATTGTATATTCTTGCCTCCTTTGTCAAAGATAAGGTGTCCAAGGTGCATGGATTTATCTCTGGGCTTTCTATTTTGTTCCTTTGATCTATGTTTCTGTCTTTGTGCCAGTACCATACGGTCTTGATGACTGTAGTTTTGTAGTATAGCCTGAAGTCAGGCAGGTTGATTCCTCCAGTTCCATTCTTCTTTCTTAAGATTGATTTGGCTATTCAAGGCTTTTTGTATTTTCATACAAATTGTGAAATTATTTGTTCTAGTTCTCTGAAAAATACTGTTGGTAGCTTGATAGGGATTGAATTGAATCTATAGATTGCTTTGGGTAGTATACTCATTTTCACTATATTGATTCTTTCTATCCATGAACATGGTATATTTCTCCAACTATTTGTGTCATCTTTGATTCTTTCATCAGTGTTTCATAGTTTTCTATGTATAGATCTTTTGTTTCTTTGTTTTTTATTCTTTTTGTTGAAATGCTGAGTGGAATTTTTTCCATAATTTCTTTTTTTGTTTTCTCATTGTTAGTGTATAGGAATGCAAGGGATTTCTGTGTGTTAATTTTATATCCTGAAACCTTACTATATTCATTGATTAGCTCCAGTAATTTTCTGGTGGAGTCTTTAGGGTTTTCTATGTAGAAGATCATGTCATCTACAAACAATGAGTTTTGCTTCTTCTTTTCCAATCTGGATTCCTTTTATTTCTTTTTCTTCTCTGATTGCTGTGGCCAAAACTTCCAAAACTATGTTGAATAGTAGTGGTGAGAGTGGACATTCTTGTCTTGTTCCTGACTTTAGGGGAAATGCTTTCAATTTTTCACCATTGAGGATAATGTTTGCTGTGGGTTTATCATATATGACTTTTATTATTTTGAGATATATTCCTTCTGTGCCTGCTCCAGAAGGAGGGTTTTTATTATAAATGGATGTTGAATTTTGTCAAAGACTTTCTCTGCATCTATTGAGATAATCATATGGTTTTTCTTTTTTAATTTGTTAATGTGCTGTATCACATTGACTGATTTGCAAATATTGAAGAATCCTTGCATACCTGGGATAAAGCCCACTTGTTCATGATGTATGATCTTTTTAATATGTTGTTGGATTCTGTTTGCTAGGATTTTGTTAAGGATTTTTGCATCTATGTTCATCAGTAATATTGGCCTGTAGTTTTCTTTTTTTGTGGCATCTTTGTCTGGTTTTAGTATTAGGGTGATGGTGGCCTCATAGAATGAGTTTGGAAGTTTACCTTCCTCTGCAATTTTCTGGAAGAGTTTGAGTAGGATAGGTGTTAGTTCTTCTCTAAACTTTTGGTAGAATTCAGGTGTGAAGCCATCTGGTCGTGGGTTTTTGTTTGCTGAAAGATTTCTTATTGCACTTTCAATTTCCGTGCTTGTGATGGGTCTTTTAAGATTTTCTATTTCTTCCTGGTTCAGTTTTGGAAAGTTATACTTTTCAAAGAATTTGTCCATTTCTTCCAAATTGTCCATTTTATTGCCATATAGTCGCTGACAGTAGTCTCTTACCATCCTTTGGATTTCTGTGTTGTCTGTTGTGATTTCTCCATTTTAATTTCTAATTTTGTTGATTTGACTCTTCTCCCCTTTTTTCTTGATGAGTCTGGCTAATGGTTTGTCTATTTTATTTATCTTCTCAAAGAACCAGCTTTTAGCTTTGTTGATTTTGGCTATGGTATCCTTTGTTTTTTTGTATTTATTTCTGCCCTAATTTTTATGATTTCTTTCCTTCTACTAACCCTGGGGTGCTTCATTTCTTATTTTTCTAGTTGCTTTAGGTGTAGAGTTACATTATTTATTTGATTTCTCTCCTGTTTCTTCAGGTAAGCTGATATTGCTATGAACCTTCCCCTTAGCACTGCTTTTACTGAATCCCATAGGTTTGGGTTGTTGTGTTTTCATTTTCGTTCATTTCTATGCATATTTTGATTTCTTCTCTGATTTGTTGGTTATTCAGATGTGTGTTGTTTAGTCTCCATATGTTTTTTTTTTTTTAATAGCTTTTTTCCTGTAGTTGAAATCTAATCTTACTGCATTGTGATCAGAAAAGATGCTGGAGATGATTTCAATGTTTTTGAATATACCAAGGCTAAATTTATGGCCCAGAATGTGATCTATCTTGGGGAAGGTTCCGTGTGCACTTGAGAAAAAGGTGAAATTCATTGTAATAGGGTGAAATGTCCTTTACATATCACTTAGGTCTAACTAGTCCATTTTATCATTTAAAGTTTGTTTCTTTGCTAATTTTCTGTTTAGTTTATCCATAGGTGTGAGTGGGGTATTAAAGTCTCCCACTATTATTGTGTTACCGTTAATTTCCCCTTTCATACTTGTTCAGTTCAGTTCAGCCACTCAGTCATGTATGACTATTTGCCACCCCATGAAGCACAGCACGCCAGGTCTCCCTGTCCATCACCATCTCCTGGACTTCACCCAAACTCATGTGCATCGAGTCGGTAATGCCATCCAGCCATCTCACCCTCTGTCATCCCCTCCTTCTGCCCCCAATCCCTCCCAGCATCAGGGTCTTTTCCAGTGAGTGAACCCTTCACATGAGGTGGCCAAAGTATTGGAGCCTCAGCTTCAGCAATAGTCCTTCCAATGAATACCCAGGACTGATCTCCTTTAGAATGGACTGGTTGGATCTCCTTGCAGTCCAAAGGACTCTCAAGACTCTTCTCCAACACCACAGTTCAAAACCATCAATTTTTCAGTGCTCAGTATTCCTCAGAATCCAACTCTCACATCTATACATGACCACTGGAAAAATCATAGCCTTGAGTAGACAACCTTTGTTGGCAAAGTAATGTCTCTGCTTTTTATTATGCTATCTAGATTGGTCATAACTTTCCTTCCAAGGAGTAAGTGTCTTTTAATTTCATGGCTTCAGTCACCATCTGCAGTGATTTTGGAGCCCCCCAAAATAAAATCTGACACTGTTTCCACTGTTTCCCCATCTATTTCCCATGAAGTGATGGGACCAGATGCCATGATCTTCATTTTCTGAATGTTGAGCTTTAAGCCAACTTTTTCAGTCTCCTCTTTCACTCTCATGAAGAGGCCTTTTAGTTCCTCTTCACTTTTTGCCATAAGGGTGGTGTCATCTGCATATCTGAGGTTATTGATATTTTTCCCAGTTAATCTTGATTCCAGCTTGTGCTTCTTCCAGCCCAGCGTTTTTCATAATGTACTCTGCATATAAGTTAAATAAGCAGGGTGACAATATACACCCTTGACATACTCCTTTTCCTTTTGGAATGAGTCTGCTGTTCCATGTCCAGTTGTAACTGTTGCTTCCTGACCTGCATATAGGTTTCTCAAGAGGCAGGTCAGGTGGTCTGGTATTATCATCTCTTTCAGAATTTTCCACAGTTTATTGTGATCTATACTGTCAAAGGCTTTGGCATAGTCAATAAAGCAGAAATAGATGTTTTTCTGGAACTCTCTTGCTTTTTTGATTATCAAGCAGATGTTGGCAATTTGATCTCTGTTTCCTCTGCCTTTTCTAAATCCAGCTTAAATATCTAGAAGTTCACGGTTCACATAATGCTGAAGCCTGGCTTGGAGAATTTTGAGCATTACTTTACTAGCATATGAGATAAGTGCAACTTTGTGGTAGTTTGAGCATTCTTTGGCATTGCCTTTCTTTGGGATTGGAATGAAAACTGACCTTTTCCAGTCCTGTGGCCCCTGCTGAGTTTTCCAAATTTGCTGGCATATTGAGTGTAGCACTTTCACAGCATCATCTTTCTGGATTTGAAATAGCTCAAATGGAATTCCGTCACTTCCACTGGCTTTGTTTGTAGTGATGCTTCCTAAGGCCCACTTGACTTCACAGTCCAGGATGTCCAGCTTAGGTTAGTGATCACACCGTTGTGATTATCTGGGTCATGAAAATCTTTTTTGTACGGTTCTGTGTATTCTTGCCACCTCTTCTAAATATCTTCTGCTTCTGTTAGGTCCATACCATTTCTGTCCTTTATCGAGCCCATCTTTGCATGAATATTCTCTTGCTGTCTCTAATTTTCTTGAAGAGATCTCTAGTCTTGCCCATTCTATTGTTTTCCTCTATTTCTTTGCATTGATCGCTGAGGAAGGCTTTCTTGTCTCTCTTTGCCTTTCTTGTCTCTCTTTGCCTTTCTTTGGAACTCTGCATTCAGATGCTTATATCTTTCCTTTTCTCCTTTGCTTTTTGCTTCCCTTTTCAGAGCTATTTGTAAGGCCTCTTCAGACAGCCATTTTGGTGTTTTGCATTTCTTTTCCATGGGGATGGTCTTGATACCTGTCTCCTGTACAATGTCACGAACCTCAGTCTATAGTTCATCAGGCACTTTGTCTATCAGATCTAGTCCCTTAAATCTATTTCTCATTTCCACTGTATAATCATAAAGAATCTGATTTAGGTCATACCTGAATGGTCTAGTGATTTTCCCTACTTTCTTCAATTTAAGTCTGAATTTGACAATAAGGAGTTCATGATCTGAGCCACAGTCAGCTCCTGGTCTTGTTTTTGCTGACTGTATAGAGCTTCCCATTTTTGGCTGCAAAGACTATAATCAATCTGATTTCGGTGTTGACCATCTGGTGATGTCCATGTGTAGAATCTTCTCTTTTGCTTTTGGAAGAGGTTGTTTGCCATGACCAGTGTGTTCTCTTGTCAAAACTCTATTAGCCTTTGCCCTGCTTCATTCTGTGCTCCAAGGCCAAAGTTGCCTGTTACTCCAGGTGTTTCTTGACTTCCTACTTTTGCATTTCAGTCCCCTATAATGAAAAAGACATCTTTTTTGGGTGTTAGTCCTAAAAGGTCTTGTAGATCTTCATAGAACCATTCAACTTCAGCTTCTTCAGCATTACTGGTTGGGGCATAGACTTGGATTACCGTGATATTGAATGGTTTGCCTTGGAAATGAACAGAGATCATTTTGTCGTTTTTGAAATTGCATCCAAGTACTGCGTTTCGGACTCTTTTGTTGACCATCATGGCTACTCCATTTATTCTAAGAGATTCCTGCCCGCAGTAGTAAATATAATGGTCATCTAAATTAAATTCACCCATTCCTGTCCATTTTAGTTCGCTGATTCCTAGAATTTCGATGTTCAGTCTTGCCATCTCTTGCCATCATACTTGTTAGCATTTGCCTTATATATTGCAGTGCTGCTATGTTGGGTGCATGTATATTTACAATTGTTATATATTCTTCTTGGATTGATTCTTTGATCATTATGTAGTGTCCTTCTATGTCTCTCTTCCCGGCCTTTATTTCAAAGTCTATTTTATCTGATATGAATATTGCTACTCCTGCTTTCTTTTCATCTCCATTTGAATGAAATATCTTTTTCCAGCCCTTCACTTTCAGTCTGTACGTGTCCCTAGATTTGAGGTGGGTCTCTTTCAGCCAGCATATATTGGGGTCTTGTTTTTGTATCCATTTAGCCAGTCTTTGTCTTTGGGTTGGGGCATTCAACCCATTTACCTTTAAGGTAATTATTGATAAGTATGATCTTATTGCCCATTTTGTTGTTTTGAGTTTGAGTTTATAAACCTTTTCTGTATTTTCTGTCTAGAGAAAACCCTTTAGCATTAGTTGAAGAGCTGGTTTTGTCGTGCTGAATTCTCTCAGCTTTGGCTTGTCTGTAAAGCTTTTGATTTTTCCTTCATATTTAAATGAGATCCTTGCTGGGTACAGTAATCTGGGTTGTAGGTTTTTCTCTTTCATCACTTTAAGTATGTCCTGCCATTCCCTTCTGGCTTGAAGAGATTTTATTGAAAGATCTGCTGTTATCCTTATCCCCTTGTGAGTTATTTGTTGTTTTTCCCTTGCTACTTTTAATATTTGTTCTTTGTGTTTGATATTTGTTAATTTGATTAGTATGTGTCTTGGGGTGTTGCACCTTGGGTTTATCCTGTTTGGGACTCTCTGGGTTTCTTGGACTTGGGTGGGTATTTCCTTCCCCATTTTAGGGAAGTTTTCAAATATTATCTCCTCAAGTATTTTCTCGTAGCCTTTCTTTTTGTCTTCTTCTTCTGGGACTCCTATGATTCAAATGTTGGGGCATTTAACATTGTCCAGAGGTGTCTGAGATTGTCCTCATTTCCTTTAATTCTTTTTTCTTTTTTCCTCTCTCCATTTATTTGTACTATTCTGTCTTCCACCTCACTTACCCTATCTTCTGCCTCAATTATTCTACTGTTGGTTCCCTCCAGAGTGCTTTTGATCTCAGTTATTGCATTATTCATTGACTCTTTTTTGTTTCTTCTAGGTCCTTATTAAACTTTTCTTGGGCCTTCTCAATCCTTGTCTCCAGATTATTTATCTGTAATTCCATTTTGTTTTCAAGATTTTGAATCATTTTTACTATCATTATTCTGAATTCTTTCTCAGGTAGACTCTACATCCTCCTCTTTGGTTTGGTTTGGTGTGCTTTTATCATGTTCCTATACCTGCTGAATATTTCTCTGCCTTTTCATCTTGTTTAGATTGCTGTGTTTGGGGTGGCCTTTCTGTATGCTGGAAGTTTGTGGTTCTTGTTTATTGTGGAGGTTCCTCCCTGTGGGTGGGGTTGGACGAGTGACTTGTCAAGGTTTCCTGGTTAGGGAAGCTTGCTTTAGTGTTCTGGTGGGTAAAGCTGGATCTCTTCTCTCTGGAGTGCAATGAAGTGTCCAGCAGTGAGTTTTGAGGTTTCATTGGGTTTGGTGTGAGTTTTGGCTGCCTGTATTTTAATGCTCAGGGTTATGTTCCTGTGTTGTTGGGGTGTTATTGGCATGTCTTGCTCTGGAACTTGTTGGCTCCTGGGTGGAGCTTGGTTTCAGTGTAGGTATGAAGGCTTTTAGATGAGCTCTTGTTGATTAATGTTCCCTGGAGTCAGGAGTTTTCTGGTGTTCTCATTTTGGATTTAAGCCTCCTGCCTCTAGCTTTCAATCTTATTCTTACAGCAGCCTCAAGACTTCTCCCTCCATAAAGCACCTATGATAAAACATCTAGGTTAATGGTGAAAAGATTCTCCACAGTGGGGGACACCCAGAGACGTTCACAGAGTTACATGGAGAAGAGAAGAGGGAGGAGAGATAAAGAGGTGACCAGGAGGAGAAGCATGGGAATCAAAAAAAGAGAGAAAAGTCAAGCCAATAATCAATTCCCTATTTACTCTCAACAGTCTGTAACACTCAGAGAGGTCCACCGAGTCCCATAGAGAAGAGAAGAGGGAGGAAGGAGATAGATGTGACCAGGAGGAGAGGAGAGGGAGTTGAAAGGAGAAACCAGTCTAGACTGTGATCAGTTCCCTAAGTGTTCTCCACAGCCCAGGACACCCAAAGAGATTCACAGAGTTAAGTAGAGAAGAGAAGGGGGAGGGAGGAGATAGAGGTGACCTGGGGGAGAAAAAGGAAAGTCAAAAGGAGAGAGAGCAATCAAGCCAGTAATCACACTGCTAAGTAAAAATGTGTACTGAAGATTGGATTCTTAAAGGGACAGAATTGATAACAAATACCAAAAAGCAAAGATTAAAAATCTAGAGTAGAGGTTAGAGTCTCAGAAATACAATATCAAAAAAAATGCAACAAAATCACAAAAGTTATAAAAAAAATATATATATATGAAATTTGCTTTAAAAATAGGGTCTTTTTTTCAAGGTAATAGTAGGTTTTAAAAATGAAAATTAAAGGAATAATAAAGAAGTTAAAATTAAAAAAATAAAAAACATTAAAAAATGATAATAGTAAAATATATCTAGAAATTTCTCTGGAGCTGTTGAGGGCAGTGTAGGGTCGGTTCAGTTTCAGATAGTTCCTTGTTCCAGCTTATACTTCTTCTGAAGGTTTATAGGTCCATTCCAATGTAGCCAATGCTAACTACAAAGTTTTAACCTGTTGCTCTTGTCACTTCCAAAGTGGTTCCCTCTTCTTTGTTTATTTTGGCTTCCTCTGTTTACAAGTCTCTTCAGAATCTAACTTCCACCCTGACAGAAGGGGGTGAAGGTGATCATTTATTTAGGCTCACTTGTTCAATTGTGCTGTGGGGAAGGAGGAAGGCTGCAAAGAAATATCACTGGCATGTAAAGGGAGTGCTCGCAGGGTCTGGGCCACACTGGGTTTGCCCCTGCTTACAGTGTGTGTGCTTTCTAGGTCTACACTGCACAGGCTCCAGGTTGCTCTGCATGGGAACTGTCTAAGGCAGGCCCTGGGTTGCATGCACTTCCCGGGTCTAAGCCATGGAGGTTCAGGTTCTTGGGTACTCCACAAAGGCACAGACTTGGCTAGGCCTGCATTTTGTGCCCTTCCCAGGTCTGAGCAGCTCAGGCGACCAGGTACTTGGTGAGCACACTTCCCAGGTGGGCAGTGTATCTTATCACCTCCCTCATCCCAGCTGTTTGGTTTCCTGGGTGCACAGCGGGAGTGCTGTCTCAAGTGTGCTGTGTATCTCCTCTGGGGAGCATATGTATGGCTGCGACTCTCCTGGCAGATGTCAACTGTCCAGGATCCCAGGAAGACTTGGTTTGCAACTGGGAGCCTGCATGCAGTTTGGTAGAGGATGCAGTCTCTTGGGCTGAACTTGCCCCTTGCCTTCTGGCTCTGACTGTCGCCCGCCTGCCTCCCTGCCTCTGGCGGGGGATGGGCTGTTCTGCAGCTGGCTAGCTCTCCTCTGGTATTTGCTCAGTCCTTCCTTCTGTGAGTGGGCCAGCAGTGCCTTAGGTTAGAGCTTTTCAGGGGAAAGTTCTCTCTCTCTCTTTTTTTTTTTTTCTCTCTCTCTAGCTATCTCACAGTTTGGGTTGCTATCTCATGTTAGCGCCTTCAGATTGCCCTCAGGGCATTCTGGCTCAGTCCTTACCCTAAGCAATGTAGCCCATGTCTCCCTGTTCAGCCCCCGCTTGCTGGTGGCCAATGTGAACATCTAGGCTACTTTGCTGCTGGGAGTTGCCATTAGACACGTAATCTGTGGGTTTTATTTATTTTTTTCCTCCCAGTTATGTTGCCCTCTGAGATTCCAAAACTCCCCACAGACCCACCGGTGAGAGGGTTTCCTGGTGTTTGGAAACTTCTCTTTTATGACTCCCTCCTCGGGACGTCTCCCTCTCCATCTCCAACTCTTTTGTCTCTCTTTTTATCTTTTATATTTTGTCCTACCTCCTTTCGAAGACAACTGACTGCCTTTCTTGGTGCCCGGTGTCCTCCGCCAGAGTTCAGAAGTTGTTTTGTGGTATTTGCTCAGCGTTCAAAGGATCTTTTGATGAATTTGTAGGGCAGAAAGTGGTCTCCCCGTCTTATTCCTCTGCCATCTTAGGACCGCCCCCCCCTCCAGGGGTTTTCTTAAGTACTTTTAATGTACTGATTATTTATGCTCATGCCACTAACATGAAATAGATACTATTAATTTATTTATTCTACATTATTTGACTGAGTCTTGCAAGTTGCAGTAAATTGGCTGTCACACAATTAGAATGTGGGGAAGTTGGGTCTCTACTCCAGGGCTTTTTGGCTCTAGCACTTGTCTTAATCTTGAAATGAAAGTTAAAGTCTATACTGTATCTATGGACTGTATAGGCAAAGATCATATTAGAAAAAAATAGAGAAATGAACTATGCTTTATTCTGAACCTTTATTATTTTTAATAAGTGAATTAATTCTGTGTATTTCTGTAAGGGAATGCAAAGCAAAGAATGAATTAATCTGGAGGTGTGACCAAAAGTAGGTAGGGAGAAATAACAAGTGGTTGATTAAAAAATACACATGTATATTCTCTTTCAGCTATCAAATTTTTTTTCTAAAATCTCAAATAGTCATGATAAAATATAAGTGAACATTTTCTTTCCTAAACTGCATTGTATAAAAAATATTTACATGTCACTGTATAACTTTAACTATGTTGTTGTATTTTTATTTGCTTGTTTCTAATAGAAATATTTACTTTAGGGGTATAATAGCTTGATCTCTGAAAATGAGGGATAAAAATAGTGCTTATGAAGCAGTTTCCTTATGAGAAGGAGTTGCATCCAGTTGCCCCTCCTCCTGGAAAAAAATTAACATAAATTTCCCCCTTGTATTTGTGAAAGGGGTTATTTTAATATGCAGTTATTTACCAGGGACTTCAGCATCCAGTCCTTTGGTTTTGAAGTATAACTGAAGCCACTTCATTCCAGAGTTCATTTATTGGGTATGAGAAGATACAGTATCTGTTAAAAAAAAAAAAAAAACAAACAAAGCCCTTAAGTTAAATAGTGTTTTAAACTAAATAATATCATACTCTCTGCCTTTGCTCTGGAAAATGAAATTTTGGCTGGAAAAATTTCAGTGTTTGTTCATTGTTTTGGCTTATTTTTTCACCTCTTATTCCTGGTCTAAGATTGCTCAAATGAATCTTAAGTTCCAGCTAAGAAACCTTTCTAGAGAAAGTGGAATCAGTGAAACTAGACTTGGGAAACATCCTTACTTAAATGGAAAACTGGCCTGTATAAGTGAGTATAATAATTTTACTTTGGCATGGAGAGTAGATCTCTGATCCTAGACTCACAGCCTACTTTGCTTTTTCTGGGATAGCATAGGACGCTTACTCCTTGGAAGGAAAATTATAACCAGCCTAATGAAAAGATGTACCCATTTGAATGCAGAATTCCAAAGAATACCAAGGAGAGATAAGGAAGCCTTCCTCAGTGTTCAGTGCAAAGAAATAGAGGGAAAAAAAATAGAATAGGAAAGACTAGAGATCTCTTCAAGAAAATTAGAGATACCAAGGGAACATTTCATGAAAAGATGGGCTCAATAAAGGACAGAAATAGTATGGATCTAACAGAAGCAGAAGATATTAAAAAGAGGTGGCAAGGATACACAGAAGAACTATACAAAAAAAAATTTTCATGACCCAGATAATCACGATGGTGTAATCACTCACCTAGAGCCAGACATCCTGGAATGTGAAGTCAGTGGGTCTTAGGAAGCATCACTATGAACAAAGCTAGTGGAAGTGATAGAATTCCAGTTGAGCTATTTCAAATCCTGAAAGATGATGCTGTGAAAGTGCTGCACTCAATATGCCAGCAAATTTGGAAAACTCAGCAGTGGCCACAGGTCTGGAAAAGGTCAGTTTTCATTCCAATCCCAAAGCCAATGCCAAAGAATGCTCAAACTACCACAAAATTGCACTCATCTCACACACTAGTAAAGTAATGCTCAAAATTCTCCGAGCCAGGCTTCAGCAATACGTGAACCATGAACTTCCAGGCTTCAGCAATACGTGAACCATGAACTTCCAGATATTCAAGCTGGTTTTAGAAAAGGCAAAGAAACCAGAGATCAAATTGCCAACATCTGCTGCATCATGGAAAAAGCAAGAGAGTTCCAGAAAAACATCTATTTCTGCTTTATTGACTATGTCAAAGCCTTTTTGTGATTTTGTGGATCACAATAAACTGTGGAAAATTCTGAAAGAGATGGGAATACCAGACCACCTCACCTGCCTCTTGAGAAACCTATATGCAGGTCAGGAACAACAGTTAGAACTGGACATGGAACAACAGACTGGTTCCAAAAAGGAAAAGGAGTTCATCAAGGCTGTGTATTGTCACCCTACTATTTAACTTATATGCAGAGTACATCATGAGAAACACTGGGCTGGATGAAGCACAAGCTAGAATGAAGATTGCCGAGAGACATATCAATAACCTCAGATTTGCAAATGACACCACCTTTATGGCAGAAAGTGAAGAGGAACTAACAAGCCTCTTGATGAAAGTGAAAGAAGAGAGTGAAAAAGTTGGCTTAAAGTTCAACATTCAGAAAACGAAGATCATGGCATCTGGTCCCATCACTTCATGGCAAATAGATGGGGAAACAATGGAAACAGTGGCTGACTTAATTTTTTCTGGCTCCAAAATCACTGCAGATGATGATTGCATCCATGAAATGAAAAGATGCTTACTCTTTAGAAAGAAAGTTATCACCAACCTAGACAGCATATTAAAAAGCAGAGACATTACTTTGTCTACAAAGGTCCATCTAGTCAAGGCTATGGTTTTTCCATTAGTCACGTATGGATGTGAGAGTTGATCTATAAAGAAAGTTGAGGGTCGAAGAACTGATGCTTTTGAACTGTGGTGTTGGAGAAGACTCTTGAGAGTCCCTTGGACTGCAAGGAGATCCAACCAGTCCATTCTAAAGGAAATTAGTCCTGGGTGTTCATTGGAAAGACTGATGTTGAAGCTGAGACTCCAATATTTTGGCCATCTTATGCGAAGAGCTGACTCATTTGAAAAGCTCCTGATGTTGGGAAAGACTGAAGGCAGGAGGAGAAGGGGACGACGAAGGATGAGATGGTTGGATGGCATCACCAACTCGATGCACATGAGTTTGGGTAAGCTCTGGGAATTGGTGATGGACAGGGAGGCCTGGCGTGCTGTGATTCATGGGGTGGCAAAGAGTCGGACACGACTGAGCAACTGAACTGACTGAACTGCAACAACATATTAAAAAACAGAGGCGTTACTTTGCCAACAAAGGTCTGTCTAGTCAAGGCTATAGTTTCTCCAGTAATCATGTATCGATGTGAGAGTTGGAGTATAAAGAAAGCTGAACACTGGAGAATTGATGCTTTTGAACTATGGCATTGGAGAAGACTCTGGAGAATCCTTGGACTGCAAAGAGATCCAAGCAGTCCATCCTAAAGGAAATCAGCCTTTAAGGAGGCCTGGCATGCTGCAATCCATGCGGTTGCAAAGAATCGGTCACGACTGAGCACTAAACTGAACTGCACTGATTAGCAATTATACAGTATTAACAAACAAGGCTAAGGATTTTACTTTTCCATATGAGTTTTTCCATATACCATAATATTATCCACTTTCAAGTGAACAGTTTAATGGAATTTAGTATATTGACAATGTATGTAACCACCAAGTCTATTCCAAAATATATTATCACCCAAAAGAAAGCCCAGTGCCCATTAAGAAGTTACTCTTCATTTTCCAGTTGTCCAGATCCTGATGATCACTGGTCTAGCAGTTTCTATCAGTTTACTTATTTTGAATACTTCATGTGAATGGGACCAACCTATACATGTCCATTTTAGTTTGAGTTCTTTCATTTAACATGATATTTTAGAAGTCCATCCACATTGTCACATCCATTCATCCATCCACTGATAGAAATTTGGGATGTTTTCATCATTTGGCTCTTGGGAATAGAGCTGCTATGACCATGTGCTTACATGGATTTTTTTTTTCAATTTTTTTCATTTCAATAATATTATGGGTATACATCCAGGAATACAATTGTGAGATTATGTGTTAATTCATTCATATTTAACTTTTTGAGAAACTACCAGATTATTTTCCACAGCAACCAAACCATCTACATTTCCAACAACAATATATATATGTTCTAGTTTCTCCACATACTCACTAACACTTGTTATTTTCCATTTATTATGTGATCATCATCTGAGAGCTCTGAAGTTGCATCTCTTTTGGTTTTAATTTGAATTTCCTGAATGATTAGTGATGTTGAGCATCTTCTCATATACTTATTGGTCATTTGTATATCTTCTTTGAAGAACTGCCTATTCAAATCTTTTGAACATGTTTTCATCACTTTGTGTGATTTGCTGATGAGTTGTAGCAAAGAGATCCAACCAGTCCATTCTGAAGGAGATCAGCCCTGGGATTTCTTTGGAAGGAATGATGCTAAAGCTGAAACTCCAGTACTTTGGCCACCTCATGCGAAGAGTTGACTCATTGGAAAAGACTCTGATGCTGGGAGGGATTGAGGGCAGGAGGAGAAGGGGACGACAGAGGATGAGATAGCTGGATGGCATCACTGACTCGATGGACGTGAGTCTGAGTGAACTCCGGGAGTTGGTGATGGACAGGGAGGCCTGGCGTGCTGCGATTCATGGGGTCGCAAAGAGTCGGACACGACTGAGTGACTGATCTGATCTGATTCTAGATATTAATATCTAGCTAGATATATAATTTGCAAATATTTTCTTCTGTAGGTTATCTTTACTTTTGTGACAGTGTCCTTTGATGCATAACGTTTCTTAATTTTTATGCAGTTCACTTTTTCTTTTGTTGCTCATAGTTTTGGTGTCATATCTAAAAATCCATTACTAATACAGAGCCATAAAGATTTACCTGTTTTTTTGGAGGTTTCTGGTTTTCATGTCTATAATTAGAGCTTTGATTGAAATTGAGTTAATTTTTGTATATGGTGTGAGGTAGGTTACAATTTTATTTTTTACATGTGGATGTACATTTCACCTAGAAACATTTGTTGTTTGTTTACCCACTGAATTTTTTTCATCCTTGTTGATTATCATTCACCTTTGTTGATTATATTGGTTTATTTAAGGATTTGCAACTTTAATCAATTGGTCTGTTTCTAACCTTAACCACTATCATATCATGGTTTTGAGTACTTAGTGTTATAATAACTTTTGAAATTAGAAGATATGGGTGCTCCAACTTTGTTTTCTCTTTTATTTTTTCCCCCTACTTGGAGTCTTTTACAATTCCATATGAATCTGAGAATTGTCTTTTCCATTTCTACAACAACAACAAAGGCAGTTGTAATTCTGATGTTGATTGAACTGAATCTGTGGATCACTTTGGATAATATTGCCAACTTAGAAATATTCTTTCAATTATTAAAAACAATTGTCTTTTCTTTTATTTATAGCTATAACTTCTTTCATCAGTGTTTTATAGTTTTAAATGTAAATTCTTTACATCCTTGGTTAAATTTATTCCTATGTATTTTATTTTTTTGCATGTGATTTTAAGTATAATTGACTTCTTATTGCTGGCATAGAGATATACAACTGAATTTTGAGTGTTGGTAAACACTAAATTTACTCATTAACTATAGAAGTTTGTTGTATATTATTTGGGTTTTCTATATATATAGTGGAGAGATATTTGTGTCATTTTTGTGACAGATATTGTGTCAGATATTGTGACATTTATGAATAGACATAATTTTGTGTCTTCATTTCCAGTTTAGCTGTCCTTTATTTCTTCTTCCTGCCAGGCTAGAATTCTGGTTAGAAATTCCAGTACAATTTTGAATAGCAGTGGTGACATTGGCAATCATTTTCTTGTTCCTGATCATGAGGGAAAGCTTTCAACATTGACTACCACTTTAGCTGTCGGTTTTTCATAAAGACCTTATTTCCTGTTGAAGTTTCCTTCCATTCCCAGTTTTTGAAACATTTTTAAAAGAAAAAATAATGAATTTTCTCAAATACTTTTTATTATTAGTTGAGATGAGAATGCTATTTTCCTCCTTTTTTTCTATTAATGCAGTATTACATTGGTTGCCTTTTTTTGATCAGGTTACCTTACATTTTGAAATAATTCTCTTTTTTAATAATTCATAATCCTCTTGATATGCTAAAGAGTATGGTTGGCAATTAAAAAAACAATTCTGCCATCTGATACTAGTATTTCATTGCAGGTTTTTGCATCTATTTTCTTAAGGAATGTTAATATTTTTTTCATGTGTTTTTTTGGCTTAGAATCAGGATATTTCTAACCTTACAGTATGAGTTATTAAGTTTTCCTTCCTCTTTTATCTTTTGGAAGAGCTTGAGAATAATTGGAGCTAATTCTTTCTTAAATATTTGGTAGAATTTGTAAGTAAAGCCATCTGTTCCTGGATTTTTCATGCTGGGTTGTTTTTGGCTATGAATTCAGTCTTTTTATTAGTAATTGATCTGTTCAGGTTTTTTATTTCTTAAGTCAATTTGGTAGTTTGGGTGTTTTTAGAAATATGTCCATTTTATATGTTATTTAAGTTGTTAGCACACAGTTGTTCAAAGTACTCTCTCATGATCCTTTTAAATTCTATAAGATTTTAGTAATGTTCCAAGTTTCATAAGTGACTTATTACTTGCATCTTTCTTTTATATCTTAGTCAACCTAAGTAGAGTTTGATCAATTGTGTTCTTTTCAAAGAACAAACTTTTGCTTTTATTGATTCTTTCTATTGATTTTCTATTCTCTAATTTCATTTATAATCACTCTAATATTTTATTACTGTCTTCTACTAGACTACAGTTAATTTGCTCTTCTTTATCTACTTCTTTACATGCAAAATTAGGTTATTGATTTGAGATATTTCTTTTTTAATGGAGTTGTTTTTCTCTTTTAGTAATACTTCACTGTTTTGAAATGTATTTTCATTTTCATTGTCTCAAAGTATTTCCTAATTTCCCTTGTGATTTCTTCTCTGAAATATTGCTTATTAAAAGTGTTTTGTTTAATATCCTCATACAAGTGATTTTTCCAGTTTTCTTTATGCTATTGATTTTTACTTTTACTCTATCTCATTTAGAGAATATATTTTGAGTAATTACAATATTTTTAAGTTTGTTTAAGCTTGTTTGGTGACCAAACATATGGTGTATCCTGAAGAATGTTCCATGTATTTGAAAAGAATGTATCCTGGTATAGTTGGATGTATATATAGATTAATAGATCAAGGGATTGATGATGCTGATATACTGATTATTTTACTGATATTGATGTATCAAATTGGGGAAGTCAGTATTCATTGTAATGAATAGTCTCTGAAGTCTCTATTCCTTTAGTTTATATACAGTTAGTGTTTTTCAAATATTTCACTGAATGTTAGGAATCAAGAAGTTGGGGCAGGCAGGGGGAAAAAGAAAGAAAAAAAATTTTTTTTTAAAAGAGGGGACAAAATCCACTCTCATTCTTTTCAAATTAGTCCTGTGCTTGGATACTTTTTCAGATCATCTGCATTTCTACTTTAGCCTTCACTTCATGCATGTACTGAGCCTAGAGTTTAGCCAGAGGTGAAAACTCGGGGTCTTTTCAGCTCTTTTTAGAGCGTGCATATGGCTTTCCAAATGCTCCAATATATGCAGGCGTTTTGAATTCATAATTTTCCAGAAAAAGTAATTTTCCAACTTTCCCTCCCAGCTTTTGGTTCTCTGTGTTGTACCTTAACTGTGTCTTTTTCCCCATGTAGCTATAGCCTGTTCATTTGCTTTAAGACATTTTTGAGGAATATTCACTTTGCTGCCCTGAATGTTCTGAACCAGATGTAACAAAAATGAGTGCTTCTATTAGTTAAGACAGTTTAGAGCAGGCAAGCACAGTTCTTTGGGAATAATAACTACTTTTCTCCTTCTAGAATCAGAACCATACTTCAAATGCAGGCACCTGACTCAAAGATTGCCACCAAGACCATGAGGGGAATGGGGGTAATGGCCAATAAAAATGCCACAAACTTTCCTGTTATTTTTGAGTTGCCTTTTTCTTGATTTAGTGTTTCCTTGACTTCTATAAATATTTGACTGTTTTCTAGACTTTTGACAAAGTTTATTCTGACAGTTTTGCTTAGTTTTTTTTTTTTTTATGTTACGATGGGGAAATTGTGTTTTTGAGCAGCCTACTTTATGTGCATTCATCACTCTAATAACAAATTTTACTGATACAACTTATATGCAACTGGCCTCTGTCATTTTTGATCAACCCAAATTCCTTGTTATATTTGAAACCATCAAGCATAGGTTTTATATCTTTACTATTTGTACAGTTTCCTCCACTTATTTTATGATGCATAATAGTTTACACTATCAGTACAAATAGTTTACACTATCAGTATACTACCAATACAATATTTAGTTTCCACTAAATATTGAGTAGTGACAAATAATGCACTTATTCACTCTTGTATTAAAAATTAGAGAATATCAGAGAAATAGTTCAGGGAAGTTCTTGATGCTGAACATAATAAATAATAATACAACATAGTATAATAATTAAATCTGATGTTGTTACCAAATCAAGAAGCTCTGTATCTGTGGAGACCTAGGATAATACTATAATCTTGTTGTTGTTTAGTCACTTAGTCATGTGTGACTCTTTGTGACCCCATGGACTGCAGCACACTAGGCTTCCCTGTCCTTCACCATCTCCTGGAGCTTGCTCAGACTCATGTCCATTGAGTCAGTGATGCCATCCAACCATCTCGTCCTCTGTTGTCCCCCTTTCCTCCTTCCTTCAGCCTTTTCCAGTATCAGGGACTTTTCCAAGTCAGGTCTTCACATCATGTGGCCAAAATATTGGAGCTTCAGCTTCAGCATCAGTTCTTCCAATGAATATTCAGGATTGATATCCTTTAGGATTGACTAGGTTTCATCTCCTTGCTGTCCAAGGTTTCATCTCCTTGCTGTCCAAGGGGCTCTCAAGAGTCTTCTCCAACACCAAACTTAAAAAGCATCAGTTCTTCAGTGCTCAGCCTTCTTTATGGTGCAACTCTTATATCCATACATGACTAGTGGAAAAGCCATAGCTTTGACTGTATGGATCTTTGTTGGCAAAGTAATGTCTCTGCTTTTTAGTATGCTTTAGGATTGACTAGGTTTCATCTCCTTGCTGTCCAAGGTTTCATCTCCTTGCTGTCCAAGGGCCTCTCAAGAGTCTTCTCCAACACCAAACTTAAAAAGCATCAGTTCTTCAGTGCTCAGCCTTCTTTATGGTGCAACTCTTATATCCATACATGACTAGTGGAAAAACCATAGCTTTGACTGTATGGATCTTTGTTGGCAAAGTAATGTCTCTGCTTTTTAGTATGCTGTATAGGTTCGTCATAGCTTTTCTTTCAAGGAATAAGTATCTTTTAATTTCATGGCTGCAGTCACCATCTGCAGTGATTTTCTAATTAGTCAGGTCTTCATTGACCCATAACCTTAGCAGTTTGAAATGAGGATACAATAGACTTAATAAAATACACAAAAAAGTACACATAGGAGAGCTTAGTGTAGTAAGCTCTCAACAAATCCTTGAAAACACAAAAATTATTTTAGGCATTTGAATTATACCTATATATATTATCTGAATTAGAAATTAAAAAATAATTTCTTAGAATTTTTATGAAATATCTTTTAATTTATTTAAAATGGCAAAATAAGGCTATTAAATGTAAATATACATAATATGTAATGAAAAATATATTTTCAAACTTTGGTGAGAAGAATGTCATTATTTTATGTGTTTGCAAATATTTCACATCTGGCTCAATAGAATTCTGCAGGATTCTTCTATGTATCTTTTGTCAATTCTTTTGCAATAAGTTGCTTTAATTGAAGTATATGAAGGACTTCTGGCCTCATGAAGATACGTAGTTAGAGCCTGAGGAATTTTTTTAATAGCTTTTTCACATAATTGTAGATTCCTTTCCTTGATACTTCTTGAAAACTTGTGGTAGATTCTAAAAAGCTAAGTGATACGTTCTCAATGGTTAGTTGCAGTGTGAAACCTGAAGCCATATCAACAAAATGTCAGTACTCTTTAAAATCCATTGGTCCATCTAGCACTTTAAAAGGATCTTTTACCTATGCATGATTCTCTAACATTATGTATTGGTCATTTGGAAAATATTAGTTCACTGAGTTATACACACCTTCCAAATGTTGGTAGAGTTTATTGCATAGTGTTAAAAAAAACAGTGAATATCACTGCTAGTAAAACTAGAAAATTCTCACTGAAGGAGTATTGGGAAGTGGTCAAATTCAAGGTGGAGAAGACAAATTTTACTCGAAAGCTTGAATTTTATAGTTTGTGGTAAATACAAACAGTTGTGTTTTTTAAGTGAGAGACTCATTTTGTTTATTTTGAAGAAAACATTTGCCTGATACTTAAATCTAAATAATTATAATTTGTTTTCATTCTTTCGACTAGAAATAATATTCTATGGGAAAAAAAAAAAAAAAAAAGAAACAACGGTTCAGTTCTTAACTCAAGCAACTGCCCACATGCATTTCTTTGGAACAGCTGTCATGTTGCTACGCAGTGGATGTGTTTTGATGGGCCAAGGGTAGGGGATATAACTCCATTTTCACCACACAAATATTAAAAGGATCGCAAGGGTTCAGACTGAATACAATGAATAATTTTTAGAACTGTATTTGGGGAATTCTTCACTGGAATAGAGTTTTTAAAACATTTTTTTTGAGTATCTGTATAAAGAACAGGATGATGACAGTATAGTTTGATGCCATAGTGTTGACTCTCAATTAGATACCTGTAGTTTGGTTTTGCTCCAGGCATGAGAATTTCAACCCAGTGTAAAAGAAAGATGTATCTTAGTATTACAAATGTAGTTTTGACTTTTGGGACTGCTGTCCACTAGTTGTCCATGGATTAAGGACTGCTAACTTCTCCTGTAGAGCCATGTATATCTGGAACAAAAATTTGCTGATGGTGAGATCACTGAAAAAAGTATTCTTGAAGAAGCAACTTAAACTTGGTTATATAAGAGCTCAAAGGCCCAGAGTAGTGCCACATCACTCTAGGGTAAAAAGAAGACTTCATTCTAATGTGTGTGTGTGTGTGTGTGTGTACATGCATGTTTGTGTATATGTATGTGTGAGGTGTGTGTTATGTGTATATATGTATCAGTCTGTAAATGGCCTTTATTTCTCACAATGTGAAAGGCCTTTAGAAAGGAAATTTTTCATATTTATGTTTCCTACTCAAATTCAGGAGATTTAATTTGGGAAAAGTCTCAGAAAGAGGTTTGAGAATGATTAGCACTTTCCATAATTGACTAATTTGACTAATTAAACCTATGAGTAAATCCTAAAGCTCTTGATTTATTTATTCAAGAGATGACAAGTTTGAGGTGGAATTTAATAAATCCTTCAGAACCTAAAAGCCATACGTTATTTGATGAACACTTAGAGTCTCTGCTGAAAATAAGGAGAACGAGTACAAAATATAACAAAACTTAGGGCGTCTTAGAGATGCAAGCTACTTTATATGCCACAGTGCGTGTGTGTGTGTGAGTGCATGTGTGTGTGTGCATGTGTGTGCACACACACGTGTGCATTTGGTATGCTCAATAAAACTATATGAAGAAACCAAATATGTTGACAGCACAGATATTCTAGTTGAAGAGTTTTAACCATGTAATCCTCATCCACCCTTGTCCTTTCTCTGCCCTAAGAGAGTTTGTTAGAGTCTCTAGAACACAACTAGCCATAGTGTAATTAGGTCCAACTCTTTCTCTTCACAAATGAAGAAACTTCTGCCTGAATAGATGGAGTGATCTAGCCAAGGGCACATATACTAAGGGTTTAACTAGGATTAGAATATAACTGCCTAGCTCTGATTACTGTTATTTCAGCATTAATTCTTGTCCCTGTCTGAGTATAGAGAGTGGGAGCATGATCAAAACTGTGTATTGGGAGACTTTGAGAAGATGAATTGATCATAGGAGGCAAATACCTTGTAATCCATTTTTTGATATTTTGTATTCAACATAAATTTCCTGTAACTTCTCCTCGTGGATGGTGAAAAGGGGCAGAATTGGGAGTGACAGCTAAGTAAATATTTAATACCTTCCTTGCTAGCTGTCCTCTTCATTCTATTCCGTATAGACCCAGCATTAGTTATAATTTAATAAATTTCCACATAGTTGAATTTTTAAATGACTTTTTGTAATTAAAATATGGCTTTTTTACATGAAAGCTACATGCTGGAAATATGTGGTACTTGAGAAGGAAAGACAATTCATTGGAAGATAATCTGATTTAGGAAGTAAATTCTTTTTGAGAGGATATATAATTAGACTTTATAAAATATGGGGTTCATCTGAGTTAAAAGTGGTTCTAGATGATAGAATTGATGAGGATAATGGATTGCCTGGCCTCTTTATTCAGGAAACTTTGCTAGTGCCACAACACAATATTAGAGTAGGAAAAGGCAAAAGAAAGAGATAAAGGAAACTCTGGGCATACCAAGAGGAACAAAGGTAATTATCTGGGACTATAAAACAGATGGCCTGCACTGCACTAATTCCTTTTGTTCTTTTGTTCAAATGGATGAATCGGTGTCCAGAATACTAAGTGACAAGCTGCTTCAAGTTTCCTTCATTGACATGGCTGATTTACAATTTATTTGTGTGATCCATATTTTTGACCATCCAAATTCAAAATACCTGAATACTCTTTTGCAAAAAGAGACTTCTGGGACTTCACTGGTGGTTCAGTGGTTAAGAATCTGCCTTGCAATGTAGGGAACACCCATTCAATCCCTGGTCTGGGAACTAAGATCCCATTTGCTGCAGAGCAACTATGTCCATGCTCTGCAATTACTAAGCCACAAGGAAGGATCCCACATGATTCACAAAGATCCCACATGATGCAACAAAGACCTGACTCATTCAAATAAATTTTTTTAAAAAAGAGACTTTTAAGTAAATTTTACATTTCACTAAATTTTTTCACCTAAAAGGTACAACTCAATACTGTACTTTTGGTAGGTACTTACAAAAACATATTGGTAATATTTGGGCTAAAGGAAGCTATGAAAGAGACAAAAACTCAAGAGGGGAGAAAAACATTTTGTTTTGTGACTTTGAAATTTCAAAATTCAAATTTGCTTTGTACTGACCTATACCTTTTAACATTTTAATAATAATAATGACAGTGGCTAACATTAAATGAGGTGATTACCTTGCCTAATGATTTCCATATACCTCTTCATTTAGTAATAAAAATCAAAGGAGATATAGCTTGTACCAGAACATATCTTGTAATTTTCTTTTGTTTCAATGATACATACTTTTATTCCTCTAATTTACATTCTAAACAGTATATATAGCTAAAGATGATGCTGTGAAAGTGCTGCACTCAATATACCAGCAAATTTGGAAAACTCAGCAGTGGCCACAGGACTGGAAAAAAGCAGTTTTCATTCCAATCCCAAAGAAAGGCAATGCCAAAGAATGCTCAAACTACCGCACAATTGCATTCATCTCACACGCTAGTAAAGTAATGCTCAAATTGTCCAAGCCAGGCTTCAGCAATATGTGAACCGTGAACTTCCAGATATTCAAGCTGGTTTTGGAAAAGGCAGAGGAACCAGAGATCAAATTGCCAACTTCCGCTTCATCATCAAAAAAGCAAGAGAGTTCCAGAAAAACATCTACTTCTGCTTTACTGACTATGCCAAAGCCTTTGACTGTGTGGATCACAATAAACTGTGGAAAGTTCTGAAAGAGATGATAATACTAGACCACCTGACCTGCCTCTTGAGAAACCTATATGCAGTTCAGGAAGCAACAGTTAGAACTGAACATGGAACAACAGACTGGTCCCAAATAGGAAAAGGAGTACGTCAAGGCTGTATATTGTCACCCTGCTTATGTAACTTATATGCAGAGTACATCATGAGAAATGCTGGGCTGCAAGAAGCACAAGCTGGAATCAAGACTGCAGGAAGAAATATCAATAACCTCAGATATGCAGATGACACCACCCTTATGGCAGAAAGTGAAGAGGAACTAAAAAGCCTCTTGATGAAAGTAAAAGAGGAGAGTGAAAAAGTTGGCTAAAAGTTCAACATACAGAAAACTAAGATCATGGCATCTGGTCCCATCACTTCATGGGAAACAGATGGGGAAACAATGGAAACAGTGTCAGACTTTATTTTTTTGGGCTCCAAAATCACTGTAGATGATGATTGCATCCATGAAATTAAAAGATGCTTACTCCTTGGAAGGAAAGTTATGACCAACCTAGATAGCATATTCAAAAGCAGAGACATTACTTTGCCAACAAAGGTCCTTCTAGTCAAGGCTATGGCTTTTCCAGTGGTCATGTGTGGATGTGAGAGTTGGACTGTGAAGAAAGCTAAGCACCAAAGAATTGATGCTTTTGAACTGTGGTGTTGGAGAAGACACTTGAGTGTCCCTTGGACTGCAAGGAGATCCAACCAGTCCATTCTGAAGGAGATCAGCCCTGGGATTTCTTTGGAAGGAATGATGCTAAAGCTGAAACTCCAGTACTTTGGCCACCTCATGCGAAGAGTTGACTCATTGGAAAAGACTCTGATGCTGGGAGGGATTGGGGGCAGGAGGAAAAGGGGATGACAGAGGATGCGATGGCTGGATGGCATCACGGACTCGATGGACGTGAGTTTGAGTGAACTCCAGGAGTTGGTGATGGACAGGGAGGCCTGGCGTGCTGCAATTCATGGAGTCGTAAAGAGTCGGACATGACTGAGTGACTGAACTGAACTGAACTGGAAATGGTAATCCTTTTTTCATTTTCTTGGTGATAAATTAGGAAATATTAAAAAGAATTTGAAATATTGTATATTTCAAGATCTCAAATGACGTATATTTTGACAACATTTAGTATTCTGAGTCACAGTTCAGCATCCTAGTGAAAGAACAGAATAGGAAAATGATGGAAAATCAAAGGAGAATTAGGGCTTTAGTTGTTAAATAGTAAAACAAAAGTTTTAAGTCTGACTAGGAGATTCACAATCAACAAATATTTTGAAAACATATGAAATTTGGTGTGACCGCTATCGTTTGTATTCAGTATTTTCAACTAGTTATATAAGGAGGGGGTGTTACCCTTTCCATGAACTTTAAACAATCAATAATGTTTAAAAACGGAAATGCAGTAGAAGACCAGTCTGTAGCGATGTTAAAGATGGGATATGATAATAAGCTTTAAGAATAAATAAAGATTTAAAGGTAGAGTTGGGAAATATAAGTGGTAGTATACTGGAAATCCAGAGAAGATAGAGAATGCCATGAGCAGAAAGAGTTCTGAATAACTACCTGATTAGACTTTTCTTTTTATTACTTTTTTAATATGACATTATTTCAAATTTAAGATTTACATTAAAAGAAATATTTCTGAACCACTAATATCAAGAGTAAACCTATTAAAATTAACACAGTTTCAGTAGAGAAAACACGTACTGAAAGTCACAAATTAATTTTATTCAGCTTAGTACTGAAGAACTTTCTTTTCTCTTCTAAGATTATACAGCTAACTTATTTCAAAAGGCCATTTAAAAACAAGATTGGAGTTTTGGAAGAAAGCATAGAAATGCCAATAGAAGTCTATGATCATAAATGACAGACTAGTACAGTGAAAAGAACATGGAGTGAATTATTTAATGTCAATTCTGTTTCCTATTCTGTCGCCAAAGATTAATCTTTTAGTTAAGATTCTATGTCTTGTAACAATTTAACAAGTAATTACTGTTTCCAATTCATTAAATACTTGTGATCATTGTTATATTGTGCATCTCTTTGGATCTTTGTGCTCTTATTCATAATTATAATCATAATCATAGGATTCTATTAATATTTGGTCAGCAAATATTCAGCATTTTAATTGCAACTATCAACATATATTAGATTTTAAGACTTTTACACATGTACCCACACTCATATGTATACACACACACATTGCAGAAATGTATTTCGTTACAAAATAACTAGAGATAAGATGTGTTACCCACTACCTTACTAATGGAGGATAAGGTCTATGAAGAGAAGTGAAATTTGCTCAGTCATGTCTGACTCTTTGCAACCCCATGGACTAGTCCATGGAACTCTCCAGGCCAGAATACTGGAGTGGGTAGCCTTTCCCTTCTCCAGGGGATCTTCCCATCCCAGGGTTCAAACCCAGGTCTCCCGCACTGCAGGCAGATTCTTTACCAGGTAAGCCACAAGAGAAGCCCAAGAATACTGGAGTGGGTAGCCTATCCCTTCTCCAGGGGATCTTCCTGACCCAGGAATCTAACTTGGATCTCCTGCATTGCAGGCTGATTCTTTTACCAACTGAGCTATGAGGGAAGCCCCAAGGTCTATGAGATGAATATTAAATTTAAGTAATATATATTTTTTGATATTAGGAAACAGATACTGATATCAGAATTTCTTCCTCTGAGGATTTCTAAGAAAGCAGTTGTGCATGAGGGATCATCTCTCAAAGTTATTTACAATCTAATACCAATTTCCTTCTAAGCTACCTTCTCAGTGTCTAATGTAAGTGATTGCAATGAGTGCGAGCCATGGAATGAATGCAAGCCAGGCTTCTCTGTTTAAGTGCAACAGTGGAGTTAAAATAGAGAGAACATTAATAAAATGTATCAAATAGTCAGGTTTCTCAAGTTGATTCTAACATAAATTATCTTAGAAATCAAGTTGCAATTGAGTTATACGTATTTGCTGATGAGATGTAATAGGTGATGCTACTAATATTAGTACTAAATAGCATGCAACAGTGAGCCGAGGGTAAATGTGGAGTTTCAAGCTGATGTATTATAGACAGTTTCCTAAAGGAAACAAACAAAAGCCTCACTGTTTTGTGAATGCTCTGACACTGCTCTATGTGCGAAAATAGACGGACACTTTCCTGATCAGGCTGGAATAGAATAGGATGCTAATAAGGTCTGGAGAGGTACACAGAGCAGTTGAATTTCAATAGGAGAAAGGTTCTTGTAGCTATAAAGAAGTAAGAATATTCTCAAAGTTATCTCTATAAAATTGTATATTTAAAAAATTTAATTAACACAATATTAGTGAATAAGGGGCCTCCCAGGTGGTACTAGTGGTAAAGAACCTGCTTGCCAATGCAAGAGGCATAAGAGATGCTTGTTTGATCTCTGGGTAGGGAAGATCCCCTGGAGGAGACCATGGCAACCCACTCCAGTATTCTAGATTGTAGAATCCCATAGACAGAGGAGCCTGGCAGGCTAGAGTCCAGTAGGGTCGCAAAGAGTCAGACAAGACTGAAGCAACTTAGCAGGCACTCATGCAAAGAGAATGAGGAAATAAAATTTATTTTGTGAGTCATTGTAGCTTAGTAATTCAAAGAGATGTAGGCCCCAATTTCAGTCCTGCCTCTTACTGACCACGTGGCCTTTGTCAAAATCTTTAACTTTGCAGAGCTTAAGTTTCTTCTCAAGTGAGTTTACTAATATACAATATGACTTGAGGGAACATCTGGAAGAGAGATGGTAGATTACAAAGGATGGAGACCCCAAAAGACTGTGATGAGATGTGGAGATGAAAGGAGGTAGGGGATAAAAGTCAGGCTCCAAGGTTATTAAAACAGAAGCTTACTTATTCATTATGTGTTGAAAGAAGAAGTCTCTATTCTAGGACTGAAAAATTCAAGAGACCTCAGTGATGGTGCCTCACAGCTAAGGAAAAATTTAAAGAAATGAGCCAAGAATAGAAAAAACAGAAAAGAAATGAAGTACAGAGCTCACTCAGTAATGAATGAAGACAAATAAATTAATCCTTATGTTATATTTGAGTATTGTTTAAATTTTAGATTTCATCACAATAATTTGAATTACTTTGATGAATTGATTTTATAATAAGTTCCAGAGGCAATTGGAGTTAAAAATCCTTACTATTAAAATTATTAAACTATTTCAGATTACCAAAATAAATGAAGTTCAAAATCCTTAATAAAATATTGAAATGTTAAATGATCAATACAATAAAAATGAAAAAAAAGATCATTAGTTTAATTCATTAAAAATGTAAACATTTAAATAAATATTTAACATATTAATCTAGCAGTATAGAAGTAATAATAATTTTCCATGAGCAATTGGATTTTGTTATAGAAATAATGGTGTTAGAATAAGGAAATTTCTTTTAAACAATTTTTATATCAACACATTAAAGGAAAATATTTTTACATAAAGGGCTGTATCATAACATAATTTCAAATAAAAATTTTAAATGTCATAGTAATAAAAACAAATTACTTAAGAATGATAGAGATTCCTTTCCAATAATCTAGAAAATATATTAAATAATGAAATATTAAAGATGCTGCCATAATAGAAGAAAACAACAGGATTGTTATTTTTTCATTATTATTCAACATTGCTTTGACAATGAAGCTAATGAAAGCATTCACTAAAATGAAATAAACATCTTTTAATTAATGGTGCTGGAGCAGTTACTTGTCATGCAATGTGCCCCCAAAATAAAATAAAATATGAATCTCTAATTGTTCCTCATATGATAGACAAAATATATATCTCAAGATCATTTAGGGAGTTATATGTAAAATATAAAACTATGAATCTTTCAGGATACAAGAAAATCTTCAGTGTTATTTGAAACATTCTAAGTCTTGACAGCAAAAGTGTGATTTATAAAATGATAAACTAGACTTCATCAAAACTGAAAAAACAAAAAACAAAATATCTTTTCTTCTGCAATAGTCCCTTTTAAGAGGATGAAAAGAAGCAAGAGAGTTGGAGGAGATTTGAGTTGACATATCAACAAATGATTTGTATCAGAATATAAATACTCTCTAAACTCAACAGTTAGCCAATCCCACAAACAAAGCAATCCAATTAGAAAATGTTCAAATGACATTACCAGACATTTCACTGAAGAGGATATAAATATCACAAATAAGCACATTAAAAGATGTTCATTAGCTCTCAGGGTAATGCAAGTTAAAACCACAATGGCATTCATTATACGCATGTCAGAATAGCTTATTAAAAAAAAAAAATCCTTGCAGGAATGCAGAAAAACTTGATTTTTTTTCTTACAAAAATAAATATGTACCATATGACCCAACAATTGCATATTTTGGTATTTATCCCAAGGAAAGGAACATTTATGTTTACATAAAAACCTATAAATAGTTTTCATAACAACTTTATTGATAGTAGCCCCAGACTACAAATGATAACCCAGATTTCCTTCAACAGATGAACAGTTCAACAAACTGGTACATTCATGCCTTGGAATATCAGCAAACAGCAAAAAGAAATGGAGTACTGATAGACTCAATGACTAAAGTGGATTTCAAAACAATTATGCTGAGTGAAAAAGGCCAGTCTCAAAATATTACATAATGCATGTTTCCACAACACCCTTGAAATTGCAAAATTATAGAGATGGAAAAGTAGATTAGTGGTTGCCAAAGGTTTCAGAGAGAGGCTATGTGACAAAAGGGCAACACAGGAGATCCTGGTGACAGAACTGTTGTTTGTGTTTTCTGGTGCTCATCATATTTGATACAACTACATAGAAATAAATACGGCCACATATACACACATGTACACAAATGAATACATGCAAAACTGGTGAAATCTGAATAAAGTTGATGGAAGATATCAATTTTTTTTTGTGCTATTGATTATGCAGATATATGTGATTGATGGAAACTGAATGAAGGGTATAAAGGATCTGTCTTTCTGTATTTTTTCTTATAACTGCATGTGATCTGTAATATCTGAAAATTTTATATATCTTTTGTATATGCCTGTGTGTATATATTTTACATATAAGTGTATGTATACATATAAACATATGTATATGTATGTGAAAGTGGAAAGTGTTAGTCACTCTGTCCAACTTTTTGAGACCCCCATGGACTATAGCAAGCCAGGCTCCTCTGTCCATGGGATACTCCAGGTAGGAATACGGGACTGGGTAGCCATTCTCTCCACAGGTTCTTCCCGAACCAAGAATTGAACCCCGGTCTCCTTCATTACAGATTCTTTACCATCTGAGCCACCAGGGAAGCCCATATATATGTATGTGCTGTATGTATGTATGTGCTGTGCTTAGTTGCTCAGTCATGTCTGACTCTGCAACCCCATGGACTGTAGCTCACCAGGCTTCTCTGTCCATGGGGATTCTCCAGGTGGTAATATGGGAATGGGTTGCCATGCCCTCCTCCAGGGAATCTTTCCAACCCAGGGATTGAACCTAGGTCTCTAGCATTGTAGGCAGATTCTTTTACCATCTGAGCCACCAGGGAAGCCCATGTGTATGTAAATATACATGCATACATATATGTATAAATTTAAACTTCATGAAAAGGAAAAAATATTTTCAGATGATGTAACCAAATAAGTAGAAAAAAGATTTCATTTCCATTGGCATTTTAAAGCAAATGTGATATGGTAAATAATGTAATGATTAACTCTATGTGTATATAAAGTTATTTAGATTAAGAATGGGAAATATTCTGTTCACAGTAACAAAACATATGTGAGAGAAAGTTGCTCAGTCGTGTCCGACTCTATGCGACCCCATAGACTATACGGTCCATGGAATTCTCCAGGCCAGAACACTGAAGTGGGTAGCCTTTCTCTTCTCCAGGAGATCTTCCCAACCCAGGAATCGAACCCAGGTCTCCTGCATTGCACGTGGATTCTTTACCAGCTGAGCCACAAGGGAAGCTCAAGAATACTGGAGTGGATAGCCTATCCCTTCTCCAGCAGATCTTCCTGACCCAAGATTACAACCGGGGTCTCCTGCATTGCAGGCAGATTCTTTACCAACTGAGCTATCAGGGAAACCCTAAACAAAACATACATACTTACTAGTAAATACAATAGTAAATACAAAGGATCTATATGAAAAGTAGAAGATGAAACAATTAGTGTACATAAAATATGAGTGAACTAAGTTCTGAAAGAAGAACCTTTATATTACAAAATGTTTAGAGTTTTTCTATTCACTGTGTATATGTTTTGCTATTTTAGTAAGATTTCTCTTTTGGTGGGTTTTAATATGATTTTCAAGCTCATATGAAAGAATGCATGTTTGAGAAATAGTATTTGAAAAACTATTAATACTTGAAAATAAGAATTATATGGTGTGGTGTAATTGCTTTAAAGGTGTTTTTTGTTTGTTTTATATCTGCCTAAAAGATGCAGTAAATAAAATATGTGGAAGTTACCTAGGAGCAAAATTATAGTTAATTTTTCAATTCAGTTGATAAGGATCATTTTTAATATATTGTGTTAGAATAATCTACCCTCCCATTGAAAGTTAGATCCTACCTCCCACTCTTAGCTGTATTAATTTCCTTGGATCAGCTAAATACATGCCTATCAAATAGAGATGATGAAATATAATCATGTAAAAATTGAAAGGATTGGACTGGACAAATTATGGTGCTTTTATATAATCTCAGGAAACTTTACATTGTGAAACTTACCTATAACAAAATCCGGTCTTATTGAGCTATCTCACTGAATAAATATATTTTCTGAAATCCTAATAAAATTAGCTCATTTTATTAAAATCCCAAACTCCTATGACAGAAAATTAATTATAGAATCATGGCTCTTTTTCTTTGTCAAACAAAAAGCACTCGTCCTTCCCGCTAAAATGTTCTCATTCCTTCATTTGTCCATGCCATTCCCTTTCTCTGTATTTTGAAACCTGAAAGTAGTGTCAGCCACTTAGTCATGTCTGATTCTTTGCGACCCCATGAACTGAACCCTGCCAGGCTTCTTTGTCCGTGGGATCCTCCAGGCAAGAATACTGGAGTGGATTGCCATTCCCTTCTCCAGAGGATTTTTCCCCACCCAGGGATCAAACCCAGGTCTCCTGCACTGCAGGCAGATTCTTTACCATATGAGCTACAGGGAAGTTCCACAAAGGAAAGATCCAGAAATGAAACCTGAAAGGCCCAGGTCATTTAACTTTAACATAAAAATGAATAGATTTTATTTTCAAGAGAAATTTTATGTTCATGGTAAAACTGAACAGAAGGTATAGAAATTTCCCTTTTACCTTCACCTGGGTGAAACCTTCTGCACTGTTATTATCCCACCCAAGATATGTTTGCTACAATTGATGAACTTATATTGACATATCATTATCAGCCAAAGTCCGTATTTTACTTTAGGGTTCACTCTTGCTTTTGTACAGTCTATGAATTTGGACAAATGTAAAATTACATGTATCTAGCATTATAACTTTTCATACTGTTTATGGTATTCTCAAGACAAGAATGCTCAAGTGGTTTGCCATTCCCTTCTCTAGTGGACCATGTTTTGTCAGAACTCTCCACCACGACCTGCCTGTCTTGGGTGGCCCTACATGTTATGGCTCATAGTTTCATTGAGTTAGACAAGGATGTGATCCATGTGATCACTTTGGTTAGTTTTCTGTGATATTTTTAGAGTCTTCAATGTTTACATTTTTCAGTGTGTTAAGTAGTTGGAATCATACAGTATTTAGTCTTTTCAAATTGGCCTCTTTCATTTAATAATTTAAGATTCTTCCATGATTTTCATGGTTGATAGTTCATTTCTTTTTATCACTGCATAATATCACAACATCTGGACCACAGTTTATCTGTTCACCTACTGAAGGACATCTTGGTTGCTTCCAAGTTTTAGCAATTATGAATAAAGCTACCATACCCTCCATGTGCAAATTTTTGTGTGGCTGTAAGTTTTCAACTCATTTGGGTAAATACCATAGAACACAATTGTTAGATTATATGCTTAGTTTTATAAGAAACCACCAAACTGTCTTCCAAAGTACCTGTACCATTTTTCATTCCCACCAGCAATAGTTGATATTTGTTCATTTTGTTTTTCACTGAAGTCTTTTCTGATTGTTTTTGCAAGGTATTTTCCTTCCTTTCTTTCTGTTTATACAGCACTCTATATCCTCATTCTGACATCTATCATATTCTTTCTTGCTTTGTGTGAAGCCCTTGGGACATGAAATAGATATGTCTCCTGTACCTTATATTACTTCACTTGACACCTTGAAAATTAAGAGCCCTATTATTTGTTGAATGAATAAGGTAATTTTAAATTTTGTCATATGAGACTGTCAAATGGAGCATTTTGTTTTGCAAATAATTTTATTCTAGGCTTGGATCACATGATTCTCACTAGTTCCACTTGTTATCTATTTTTCAGTTGTTTCTGAGCAATTATTTTGTGGGTTAAATACATGCTTGACTCATATTGAAGGAAATTGCATTTAAAGTTATTGATTTTTTTGCCCCAACTTTTCTACTGGAAGAAACAAAACCTTGCTGCAATAAGTACTGAGCCTTAAAAAAAAACAATATCTAGTGTTCTTGCCTGGAGAATCCCATGGACGGGGGAGCCTGGAGGGCTGCCGTCTATGGGGTCGCACAGAGTCGGACACGACTGAAGTGACTTAGCAGCAGTAGCAGTAATGATGTTAGCATATATTCTTAAGACTTTATTTTCAACAAGAGTTTAGGTAACAGCTGAAAGGTCACAAAGATGGTTTTATACAGTAAATAAACAATGGCATTGTTTTACAAAGAAAATAAAATATCCCAAACTTGTGTATAGACTTTTTCATCTAAAAACTTGCTTGCTGTGTTTAATTTTGGTGCTTGGGAAATTGTGTTCTTCTATTTCTTAGATTTTGGAATTTAAAGGGAAATACACCTAGTTTATGTGTCAGGGACTTATATGAATGTATACTTTTCATTCATATTCTGGCATTGTATTACTTTTGCAATTTTTGCATTTGACTCCTAGACTCAGTATTTGTTGGATGGTAATTATTTGTTGAAATTTGGCATTTATTCTGTTTATTTGGTGAATTTGGGAAGTTTTATTTATCATATTTGTTTATAACATTTACCTCTTCATCTTTGATATTTATAATGAAACTGTAAATTTATCATTAGAATATGTTGAAGTTATTTTGGAAAATAGTGGGCTGGATTATGGTTAAACAGTGAAAAATGTGTCCTTTGAGGCACAATTCACTGTTTTCATATTATATATCACAACATAAAGTCATGGAACAAACTTCTAAAGCCAAAGAACATTAACATTGCCATTTTATATTGTTATTAACATGTTTTTGAAGCAAAATAGTCCAAATATTATAATTCATTAGTTTTTAAAAGTAACATAAGTGTCTAACCTAAATTTTTTTTTATTTTAGATGAACTCACAAATTCATCAGAAACTAGATTGTCTTTAGAAGACCTCTTCAGGAAAGACTTTGTGCTTCATGATCCAGAGGCTCGGTGGATCAATGGTATGTATGTATGTTCTTATACATCATGTTTATTTCATGTTCTATATGGTGAAAATTAAATAATGGGATTTGTATTAATATTTTAATTGACATTATTCTTCAATGATTTTGTATACCATTTAATCAGAAATGTACACCTTGGCTCTTATGAATAAAAACCTTTTCTTAAGTCTTCAATAAAATCATCCCCCAAACATTACATTGACTGCTCTGTATCTGCTTTTCCCTCATAATCATTAATTATGTGACTTGAAACACATATTATATCTCTAGCATTTCTCTAGGTAATTCTCATTGGTGTAGAAGTATAGATATGGGGAGTCTATATGTAAGTGCTTTAAATTTGACAATCAAGTTAATTTTCTTTTCTCTGTAGTTTTTCTTTTTTAAGTTTAAATGCCACAAACTAAGGAGACTCTAACAAAGCTGAAATGACAGAAAGAGCATGGGAATATATTGCATTTTGCCTTTTTCTGGCTTGGCTAAGAAACCGCCTCAGCTTTCTCTAGGTTATTCCTTATTTTGTTATTTTCAAAAAGTTTTAAAAAACATTTAGATTTTAAATTAATTAATTAACTCATATCACTTAGTGGCTCCAGGGACTTCAGTTTGTCTTTATGGGAGTTTGTGGGGGGAGTTACTGTGTAATCCAGTCATAAGAAATGTGTTGGTGAAAAGTAAATCAGGGGATTCCCTGGTGGTCCAGTGGTAATGACCCCATGTTTCCACTGAAGGTTGCAGAGGCTCTATCCCTGCTTGGGGAACTAAGATCTCACACGCAGCATGATACAGCCAAAAATAAATAAAGAACTAAAAATTGTCTTTTAGAAAAGAAAGAAGGAAATCAAATTTCCATTCCTTGAGTTGTACAATTTGCCTAACCATAGTAATCACTGTGGTTGTTTTTGTTTTGTAGTCTCTAAGTAAAGTAGGACTCTTTTGTGACTCCGTGGGTGGTAGCCCTTCCAGGCTTCTCTGTCCATGGGATTTCCCAGACAAGAATCCTGGAGTGGGTTGTCATTTCTTCCTTTGGGGGATCTTCATGACCCAGGGATTAAACCCATGTCCTGTGTCTCCTGCATTGGCAGGTGGATTCTTTACCACTAGGGACACCTGGGAAGCCCCATCACTGTGGCTTGATAGCTGTTAATCTTTGCCCTTCACTTTGTTTAGACATAATATGTATATATTTTTGCTTTATCTTCAAGGCCTAGATTATTTCAAAGCATAGAGCTTTGCCTTTTTATCTAATAAGTACTGTCTCACAGTCCATCCTTTCTTCTCTAATATCCTAATTAAGTACTTTTATGTCTGCAAATTAAGTGTTAATTTATGGAAGCTATAAAAATAATGTAATTTAATTCACTAGGGCAGGGGCCAAATCATACTTGTTTATCTATCATAGATACAGTTTTTGGAGATTAGCAAGCACTTAAGGTAATTTTTTTTCTTTGAATAAATAAATGAAAGCATTTAATTGAATTTCAGTTTTATTTTTCTATAAACTCGAGTTTCAGTTGAAATTGGTTGCAAGATAAATATCATGCTGATGATATTACAAATAGAGAAAATATGATAGCAATTTTATTAATCTATTTTTGTGTATTTTCATTCTGAATTCTTCATAAACTTTAGTCTTGCCATATTGTTGCCTTTGCATTATGATTATTTCAGATATACAAAACTGTGATTTATTTCAGATGAGTACTATTACTAAATGTTAAGAAGGGATATAATTTTCTAGTATTATTCTAAGTGGATCTCTCACAAACTGTTCTCCTGATGTGCTAATATAATTTTGCAAGTCATCTTTTTACTTACTAGCCAGTATTTTCTATTGAAGGAGATGATCAAAAAAAATGTGAGTCATTAAATTTGAAATGCTGAATAATATTCTGTTTTCTTCACCATGATTTTTTAAAATTTTATTTTATTTTTAAACTTTACATAATTGTATTAGTTTTGCCAAATATCAAAATGAATCCGCCACAGGCATACATGTGTTCCCCATCCTGAACCCTCCTCCCTCCTCCCTTTTCTTCACCATGATTTTGATCAAACTGTTAGAAATTTGTGTAGTCTTTTACTTTGGAAAGCAAGAAAAATCATGGGTCTCATCTCCCTTCTCAGGTTAGATTGGGCTATTTTAAAAGTCATTTACTCCTGTGTGTACCTGCACTTCAGTATCGAAGTACCAAAGGACTGGAGGGATGTGTAAGCAGTGAACCGCGTGCTAAATTAGGCCATATTTCAATATCTAGGGCACACATTCTACTCTAATGCTTTACAAGGTATCACAATAGTGTTATTTGGAGCAAGTCATTTTAATCACTTTTTCATAATTTCTTTACCAATCATTGGTAAACTTGATTTTGAGACTATATCCTTGGATAAAGCTGCAATGTTATTATTGTAGTCTAAGTAAAACCTAAAATCAATAATACTTATAAAAGAATTTGACATAAAACAACCCTTTAAACAGGATTAAACAAAATCTAAGCTCTTAGAGGCATGCCGTCTTCATAAATCCTACTGAAGGAATTGATTCACTGTCAGGAGATTGTGTGTGCTGGGTTGCTTTTTGAGCAGGGGAATAGATTTATTTATTTATTTATTTATTATTTATTTATTTATTATTATTATGTCTTCATTTATTCCTGTTATGCAATCCAGATCACCTTTCTGGCAATCACTAGATACTTGGCCTATTTATGTATTCCTCACAAAGCCAGAAAATACAATGGTAACTATGAGTACAATGTGTAACCCTGGCTTCATTGTCACAGATTATGTCTGGATGTAAAATGTGAGCTTCTTTTTGCTAATAATGTTTCACCAGGATTCCAAAGTATATAAGTGGATTATATAGGAGTCTAACCTATGCTCATTTGGAAGGAGTCTAACCTATGCTCATTTGCAAACTTTAGTTAATTGTTATTACATATATTACATAATATATATGTAATTATATTACATATATATTATATACATATATATTATATATACATATATATATAATTACATATATATGTAATTATTTAATACATTGCTAGTGAAGGAGACTGAAGGCTTATAGATGACCCTGATATGTGTAGGCTGAAGTGCAGTAATGTCATTCATTATGCTCCTTCACCATTAATATGTATTTGAATGTCAATGCAGCCTTGGATGGGTGCTCATGCTCCTGGTTAGCAGAACATCTGCCTTCCCCTATACCTACTCAGATATCTGAAATCTCCGTTTTTATAGTGTCTTCTTCCTAGTTATGTCACCTTGAGTCCTGGACATCTATCTTCTTTAATGTTATTCATCTCCCACATACATTTGAGGATCAATCCATCATCAAAGAAAAATCTAATATTGAGTGGTTTCTATGCTAGGCTTTGTGCTGGATATTTATGAATGTATTTCATACATAGCATGTAAGTTATAATGGTGAACTCCAGAAAACTAAGGCTAAAGCAAAAAATTTATCCAAAACACAGCTGATAAGAGTTGGAGCCTTCTTTAAATCAATATGTTCAAAGTATAAAGCCTATCTTCTTTCACTGTTTCACTGAGGTGCCATTCCCAATTTTTAACACATACAGTAATTACCTCCTTGATAGCCTCATGGTTACAGATGTCAGTGTGACTAATCCTTCATGTTGAATATTGCAATCATGTCATTTCCCAGGTGTATCCATATAATGGTAACTCATGTGGTCACTAAAAGAAAAATGTATAAGCATATTTATTGATGTGTATGGTAGAAGGAGAAGAGGGCAACAGAAGATGAGATGGTTGGATGGTATCACAAATGCAATGGACATGAACTTGGGCAAACTCCAGGAGATGGTGAGGGACAGGGAATCTTGGCATGCTACAGACCATGGGGTCACAAAGAATCAGATATGACTTGGTGACTAAAAACAGCACGGTATAAAAAGTGAACAAAGATGTCTTTAAAACAGAGTGAATAGTATATGGTTCACACTGTCTCTCCTGTATACCAGTGAAAGTTTACAAATGCCTGGATTTTGACCTGATTTTTTTTTCTTTTTGCATATTCATTTTTTCTAAATTTTATTTAATGAATGTATACATTTATGTGATTTTATAACTAGTTTTTATTTTTTAAATTTTTAATTCAGTTTTTATTTTACAAGTGAATTTTTATTTGCAAGTGGATTTGCAAGTAAAGTTGTGTTTGTCTTAAGTGTACAGCAAAGGAATTTAGTTATGCATATACATATATCCATTCTTTTTTAGATTCTTTTCCTATATAGGTTATTATAGAATATTGACTAGAGTTCCCTGTGTATAGTAGGTCATTGTTGATTACCTGTTTTATATATAGAGGCATGTATATGTTAATCACAGACTGCTTCATAAATAAGAAGTTTCATGGGTCTCTAGACCTCCAGCAGTCTCCTGGCAAATATAACGTTGTAAGGCTCAGCTAAAAATTGTGAAGTTATTTCTCAAAAAAATCAGAGGGACCCCTTTGCCAGTTGAATAAATTTCAAAGTCTTCCCAGTGTATTCCAGGCCTCTCAGAACCAAGCTTGGCCTCTTTCCTACTCCTCTACTGTACATTATGTTTTAGAGATATTGAACTACTTGATATTTTTCATAGGTCTCAAAAGCTCTTTTGACTTGGTACTTTTGTCCACACGGTCTTCTGTACCTGGAATCCCTTCCCCAGTCAGACAGCCTACATTTTTATCCCACTTGAAATCTGATTTCCAGGTGCAAAGACAGTGACTATTCCTTTTCCTGCCATCATAAGGGACATTATCTTCCTGTAAACCCCAGAGGCTGATTCTCTCATATAGAAATTTCTGCCTTGATTATAACATATTTTAACCTACTCTAAGACAGTGCTTCTAAAACTATTATGAAAGACCACTATCTTAAAATTTAATAATTTGTTTTTATTTCCTATTTGGTATGAATCTATATTTTTGAAAAATACAATAAAAAATGAATTACTAGAAAATAAAGTGATAAATAGGCATTTCATATACAGTCTCCAAATTTATCTTCTTATAATCAACCATTCAAAAATTACATTGCAAAAATATAATACATACCACAATAAAAATGGACTCCAAAAAAAGAAATTTCATATCATGCTTTGTTTGAGAGAGGATATACAGGCAACTCATAGAAAGGATTGTTACTGGTAATTTTTGTAATTCCTAAGTCAGAATTAAACAAACAGTGAGAGAAATAATGGTTATTCACTTTACATGCCAATTCTCAGATTTTGAACAAAAACTAGTATGTCAACAATATTCAGAGGTTTTAATGTAGGAAATGAACTAGCTTCCTTCTTGTTAACTAATCTAGGTTAGATTGACAACACTAATCTCAGGGGATGCTGTGTATCTAGAATATCTCTATTTTTTTTTTTAAATAACATTATTGGTGAGAAGAAATCAGTCTCTAAAATAAGGATGATGGCAATGGAAGTAGAGATCTTATAGCAATTTTAACAATTTTGGGATATTGACTTTAAAGTTTTATACAAAAGGAATCAAATGATACTATATTTTTAAACTCTATCTTCAACTCTTTACCACTAGCTAATGTCAAAATTTATTCTGTAGGTTATAAATCATTTATCCATCAAAAACAGATTTTGGATTTTAAGTACATCTGGGGTATAGTGAAAAGACTACAGTTAAGTCCATAACACATGCTGGGGGTCAGGAGACCCATGAAATTTTTCATGGGAGAAAGCCAAGCTTCTGCTCAGGTATTAATAAATTAGTTCATTTATCATGCATTTGGATCTTGCAATACTGTCAAATTGCTACCAAAGCATCTAAATGCTTATCTTCAGTTAAGCTTACCCCATTGTGGACCAGTGGTCAACAAATTGCAGTTGGGTGAAGTCTAGCAATGTCACTCTAAGAGCAGCTCAGTTCTAAGAGACAATAAACCCTGAGAAATAGGACTTGTGTCACATTGATGTAAAAGTCAACCCATCAATTAGCACATTGCTGGGATCCAACTAGGATTCAAAATAGTTCACTTAGCACAGTGAGATACATTTCCTGGTATATGAAGGTGGGCCCCTTTGGCCCACAATCAGTATATGTTTCTTTATGGTTCTCTTTCTTATGGTGCGCATAGATTTTTTTTTTTTAATCTATACAAAGTTGTCTTTGCCAATATCCATCCCATATATGAGATTTTACGGTGTTTTTTTTTTTTTTTTTAATGGCTAGCTGGGATGAGTGATCATGTGTGAGGCTCTGGATATAACTGTGATTTTATTGGACTAATTGTTGGAGCCAGCTGAACTTATCTATCACATGATACTCAAACCTGTTATCTTCAAAATGTGTCGAAGTATGACATATTGAAAATAGGAAAAAGTCCTTAAAAGGAGATTAACCAGATAAAAGAAGATGAAAAAAAATTCAGCTATTTTAAAAAGCTTTCCAAAGCTTGGTTTCTTCATCAGTATTTGGGATAATATTTCCTATAGGTAAGAGCACAATGAAAACAAGCTATAGTTTATAAAACACAAAGATAAAAGGTAAATGCAAAAAAATAAGAACACACATATGAAAAGCAAAAATCTGGAACCTAATAAATCTTCAAATAGTAGAGATCCTGACGACAGCTTTTAGAGATGCTCTGGGTAATTAATAATTCTTTAAAATACCTCCAGCAGGCTTATGCTGATAAATTATATTCAAGATTTTTAATATAAAGTAAAAAGCCATTCTTGTAATCTTCATGAAAAATACAACAAATTGCTGAAATAGTACCAATAATATTTACAGTAATAAGGGAACTCATACTTAGGGAAATCAGACAAAATAATCAGATTTGTTTCTTTGCTTGTTTGGCATTGTTTTAGCATGCAAGGATTTTTGTCCCTCAGTTCAATTTTATTGTGTTGCAGAAAATGGATTTATTTGTGTGCAGGGAGCTAGTTTCACTTCTGACAGCATTGTGACTCCCAGCCCTGAGTCAAAATTTTAACTCTTTCAAAATTTTAACTCTTTCAACTTATTTTTAATTTTTCTCTCTTTTTCTTTTTTTTATATATAACCATCAGCAAAGCTGATATTTTTAAAAGTTAGAGTTGAATTTGTGACTATGAGTTTTTGAGAGTAATTTATATTTTTATTGAAACATAATTTAATTAGTTTATCATGCCTGATATATTTTAAAGTAAGGATGTCAAAGTATCTTGCTATCAAGAGTAGATCACTTCCTGCCAAAATTAAAGTGTGCATGATAATATGTCATTAAAGCATATTTACTTTTATGCATACTGCCAAAAATGTTCTCTTTATTACTATGGGATTTATATGCTCCACATGCTTTCATGAACATTTAAATTAATCTGTATTAAAAACATTAGAAATCAAAAATAAAATTAAAATATTTACTATAAAAATCAAACTGTGGTAATTTTACATACCGGTTGAAAGTATTCCTACTTTTGTTTGAAATTAAAATATAGTTTTTTAAGAAAATATTTTAAAGATTCCAGCTTATGTTAAAGTGATAATATTTATACTAAATGATTTACCCATAAAATCCAGTGTTAACATTTCAGGGGGAAAATATTAGGAAAATAAAATTCCTATGTTTAAATAACACATGGTTTACTTAAGAGTATTTAAAGGGAGTTGAAAATATAAACTGAACTTTAGATTTTGAGAACTAAACTTTCATGTTACATCCTACTTTTTATAGTAGAAAAGTATATTTTGATTTTTTAAAGGGAACAAAAAAGTCTGTGTGAGTGGTAAGAAACATTTATGCTTATATTCATCAAGCATTATTGAATTCCAAAACTACATGCCCTGCACAGTTCTGTATATTCCAGGTGGAACCTGTTGACATTTAGAAGGTTTGCAATAAAACAGATTGTGTACTTACAGTGCATTCCACATAATCATGGTTGGTCTTGGCTTTTTGGCCCAGGAACTGGGTTTCTCAGCACAAATGTAGATTAATATACACTTTGACATCTATTTTTCCCTCAATTTATCCATCTATCCTTTTATCCATTCAAGATATATTTACTGAGAATAGACAAAAATTCTTCTAGATATAGGATGTAAAAATCAATAAACACAGTTTTTTTTGGTCAGGGAAATTATGAATGCATTCCCCATTTTTACAGTATCTATTCTGATATAGAATGTGAAGAAGTAAAATTAGTAATCAAAATACTGTGATTGGAGTAGAAAGTAGAGATAATTGGCGAGTTGCCAGAAATGTTCCGTTCGGACTATGATGAGGTTTGGTTAACATTCTTTTCCCCAGAATCCAAACCACATCTCCATTTTCCACACTTCTGTCCCTGATATGATACAGGAACTCCAGCACATTTTGGTTTTTGAACTCTTTTATTCTCTTTGCCTCTCCTTTACTTGATACAGTTTCCTCTTATATGTGATAGTAGTTATGGCTAATATATACATGAACCACTGACATGTTTAAAAGAAATAAAATATAATTATGGTACCCAGGGAATTCAGAAACTAGATGAAGATAACATGCCTGAAATAATCAGACAACAATTTGATGATAAACTCTTGGGTCATTACTGAGGGGAAAAAAAAAAGAACTGTAAAAGATCAATTTGAGTTAAGAATAACTAGAGTCATTATGGAAAAGGTGAAGTTCAGTCTTAGTGTAGAGGTCAGATGAGCCCAAGACTAGAAAGAGGATGTCCCTGGAACAACAAGGAAGTATTATGACAGGGTCATAGGAATTGGCATAGTGTGTAAACTATCTGTAATGTCCTATGCCTGTGTGTGTGTTTAAAATTAATGGTGAAAAAAGGCAATCAACTCAGATTGGTGTGTATTTAGAATATTAATACTATCATTTTACTATACCTGTTATACTTTGATCTACTTTAGCAGAATCATATTATTAAATTATGATTTTAAAACAGAAGAATTTGAAGTTACTCAGATCATTACCAGCTACATCATTTTCCTTGGAACTAGAATAGGAGTCTCACCTAATGTGTTTATGATACATTCCTGTTTACATTTACTCTTCCACTTTTTTAAGATGTTTCAACATGCCTTAGATATTTGTGTTTCTTTGAAAAACTTTGTTTGGAGGCAGAGTGGGCATTAATTTTGTGTTATACATGAGTAAGTTGAGCCACTGTTTTTTTCTTCACGTCTCCCCAATTCAAAATCAGCACTTAAGTCTGGCCAGAACCCGGGTTTTCCATGTTCAATGTTGGGCAGAATACATCACCGTAGAGAAAATGTCTTCAGTGAACTATTTTTGTATTTTCCTTAAACTAATTTTTAATACTGTTTATAAACTATCAAAAACACATATCTGGCTTAAGGAGACACATATTAAGAGGAAGATTAGTAATAATAAGGGAAGATTTCTTTTGACTCATATCTGACAGTTTGAATTTGAACAGAATTTTTAGGTGATTTTGAGAAAGCATAATCATTTTTGTATCATCAATTGTAACTGTAAAAAAAAACAAAGTCTTGCAAAAAAAGTAAAATAGTGACATTTACACATAAAGCTTTTAATGCAACTTGCTTTGCCTGAGTCATGTTTTGTGCTTGTGTGTATGGAGCGGGGCAGGGGGGTGTGCATTTCTTTCTAAGGCCAGTTTTACTTAATCGTGTTAGTCATGTAGTCAGAGGGGATGGGCCATTGAGACCTTTGGGTAACACACAATCAACTATTCTGCTATGTTATATTGGATAAACAAGTATTAAACACACAGGTACATTTCAGAAAGTCTTTAGTTAGAAGAATTGCTTGAGATAATTTTGTTTAACAGTAAAAGGCTAAGATTCTCTATAGTAATTCATTTCAAGCATGAGCATTTAGTCAACTGAAATGTTCCATCCTGTTCACAGTGGCTTGGTTTCACGTCTGCTCAAAGAGGCACATACAATAGTATATCTAGCATTTTACTTCTATTTCTTTTCAATATTTATCTTTTATTTTTGGTAAATATTAAATACTATTTTTATATAGTCCTGTAGGGCTGCAAAAAGTTTGTAATATATTCTTTCATTAATTTATTTTTAATGTCCATAATATGTTATTTTGAGATTTATCTAATAGGAGCTAGTAACCATGCTTGCATTTTTAACTTATCATACATGATATTTATAGTTCTCTAATTTAAGTGAAGATACATTCATTTTATAAATCAACAAACTGAAGTTTCAAGCAAATGTGGCTTTATCAGGTCCACACAGCTAAAAGGAGGCAGATTCAAGCTTTGAGGTAATATATCGTACTATCAATTTCAGGCAACAATGAGCATAATAACTATAAACAAATTAAAGTTTTAGAAATATAATATTAAGAAAAGATATAACACGTATAGAAAATAGTTTTTAGATGTAAGATTAAGCATAAACTATATAATTAATGTTGGAAAAGTGAAACTTCTCTAATCAATTTATACAAGAACTCTGAAATAAGATGTGCACAGAATTTAATGTGGGATTTAAAATTTAATGTGGCTAGAAAACAGAGTATTACACTGGGATTCAGGAGCCTGGCTCAGTAGCTGAATATTCCCCTTGGGAAGACCTCATCACCATTGCTGTGCTGGACCTCAGGTTCTTCTTGATCAGTGGGTTTGATTGAATAACACAGTCAATTAGATATCAATGAGATGGCACCAGTTTTCTCACTTGGGATTACCCAAGTCTGCATGTGGTTGCACAATTGGCCTTAAAGTAATTGGCAATGTGACTACAATGCATACTTCTGAACTTCCTATTATCTAGTTTAAATGGAAGTTTTATTATTATTATCAGCAGTAGTATTAGACAAATTTTAAAATTCTCTGTTATCACTTTCAAAACTTGATTCTACTCCATATCAGTTTCTAAGAGACTTACCAAATGACACCAGTTAATCTGATAATGCAGTTTACCTTGTCTTGTAAGATGCCAAGATTTTAATCATCAATAATGATAATAGCTTAATGACCTATGCATTTATTTATGAGTTAAAATATTAGTTGTGTCTTGTTTCAAATGAACATTGAGAATTAGGGGCAGTGAAGAAGGTCTGAGAAGGGGATATTCTGATCATGCCATTTATTATACAATTTTTATAATTTAACTTTTTCTGTTATACATAAAAGTGAAAAAAAAATAGTGTAATCAGCCTCTAAGTAATTATGATCAACTTGTGAATGATTACCAACATGCTATGGTAATTATTCAGCCAAGGATACAAATATGAGTGTGAAATACAAAAGACTGGAAAAATGAAAGGAATAAATCTAAATGAAGCAAAAAAGGAGAGTTGTTGTTGGTGATGTGCTAGAGGGGAGGATTGCATGCTGATCTGGAATGCTGATCTTTTATGATCTGGAATGCTGATGGATTCATGATCTGGAATGATCTGCATGCTGATTCCATGGTTCCTGTGCTAATTCTGAATGATATAACATACCTTTAAAAAAAAAACATATATATATATATTTATTTATTTTGGATTGTGCTGGGTCTTCATTGCTGCACAGGCTTTTCTCTAGTTGTGGAGACCAAGAGCTACTCTCCAATTGTGGTATGTGGGCCTCTCTTGTTGTAGACCTTGGGCTCTAGAGTGCATGGGCTTCAGAAATTGTGGCACGTGGGGTCATTAGTTGCAGCTCCTGGGCTCTAGAGCACAGGGTCATAGTTATGGCACATGGACTTATTTGCTCCCCAGCATGTGGGATCTACCAAGATCAAGGATCCAACACATGTCTCCTATGGGTTAGATCTCCAGGTAGATTCTTTATCACTGAGCCACCAGGGAAATGGATACATTTATCTTTAAGGGTAAAGGCAAGGAGTTTAAACCAGAATTATGAGTGTGAATTCTTGCAATATGATTGAAAAAATCAGACCTCAAGAAACAAGAAATTGGAGGTGCTATCAGAACCATCATTGGATGCAAAAGGCAATCCTGTTAGTAAGGGGTTTGATTTTTCATGCAGATTTCAGAGTTAACAAAAATGAAAGCCTGTGGGGATGGATGTCTGCTCAACTGAAATATGTTACATGTAACAAGCATAGTCTTCCATCTTTTGATGAGGCTAGTTTAGGTAAAGAGTAGTGATTTCTCCACTGGGCCCCGGTGCCCGGAAACGCAACGGCCCGCACGGCGCGAGGCCGCGGCGCCCCCTGGCGGCCGGCGAACCCCTAACCTCAGCGAGTGCCGGCGATAGGACTCCTCCAAGTGGATCGCACAGAGAAGGCAATGGCACCCCACTCCAGTACTCTTGCCTGGAAAATCCCATGGATGGAGGAGCCTGGTAGGCTGCAGTCCATGGGGTTGCTAAGAGTCGGACACGACTGAGCGACTTCACTTTCACTTTATTAATGTTACAGAGAGGTTGTGTGATCATGTGATAAGGATGCCTTAGTAGGATTCATATAATTGATAGAAAATTGTAAAAGATCTCTGAGTGTAACTTTAGTTCTGAGACTTCATAATTTTTTTTTTCTCCATGTCAACATAAAGTCATGGTATAAACCACTGTTTTAACAGTTCTTTGGTTTAGGAAACCGGTTGGTACTTTGGCCTAAAACCTTAAGGAATTGTGTCAGCTTTCACAGAAATTCCTTTGCTTCTTGTTCCCATACCAGAAACCTCCAGTATATGACATAACAGTGTTTTCTCTTTGTTTTGACTGGCCATATGGAATTTCTGAAACATAATTTAAAAGCTGATCTCACTTTGCACTTTCAGTTGATAACACCTTGGCATACTTCTTTGTGCTGTCAATACCTGTGCCAGTTTTAATGAGCTTGAATATTCATTACTAGAGTTGTGTACTCAAACCATTAACCTGTCACTTCTTTGTTCTTCTAAATAGCATCTGAAAGCAGATAGCTTGCAGCTACCTGGTCCCTGGTGATATTCAATTTGTAAGTGAAAAATTACACACATTAATTAGTTCTATGTGTATATGTTTCCCACTTTTTCCTAGGAGTATGAATGTTCACTAGGTTTTCTGTCATTACCAGTTTTGCTAATTGTTTAATTTTTCTTTTGATGAAGCTAGTTTAAGTAAAAAGTAGTGATTTCTCCATTCCTTATTAATGTTACAGAGAGGTTGGGTGATCACATGATAAGGATGCCTTAGTAGGATTCATATAATGGATAGAAAATTGTAAAAGATCTCTGAGTGTAACTTTAGTTCTGAGACTTCATAATTTTTTTCTCCATGTCAACATAAAGTCATGGTATAAACCCATGACAAAATACTTTTTACATAGCCATTCTTGAGTTTTAATTCCACAAAGATGCTACTATATTCAAAAGATTATAAAAATATAAACTCTCTTAATAAGAAAAGAGAGTAACACCTCTTGTAGCACCAAGTACTGCATAATCTTTTCTGACTGTTGATTTTAGATGACTATGTTGCTCTCTGAGGTCCTCCCAACCATTGAGGTAGAGAAGCAACCTGTCTATATGTCAGGGCAGAATGCTTGACAAAGAAAAGGTTAGGTCTCCAACAATCGGAACTTTACATCTGTCTCTGGTTGAGCTGGTAGGCAAGTCACTCCACTTCTTTAAGCAGCCAAGTCATTACTCACAAGACTGAGAAGATAATTTGTCTTTCACTTCCTCCTAGAGCCACTGTGAGCATCACCTGGGATGTAAGTTCTCTAAAAATGTTAAATCATGTAAAAAGTTCTGTCTCTGTTCTTATTTACAGAGAGTTGATATTCATTTCACTAAATAGTATGGCCTTCGCCAAGTCAACCAATATGCTTGGCATTACTTTTATCAAAGTACCATAGTGAGAATCACAGCATCTAATTATTACTTGGGTGTTGAGTATGTGCCAGGCAATTGGTTGTTTGTAATGTTCGACTTTATTTAATCCTCACAACAATGCTCTGAATAGTGTTTATGATCTCCGCTTCACTACTGAAGAAACCAAACCCAGAGACCTTAGAAACTATCCCAGGCTCCTATAGCTATTAAGTAGCGGACCTGGGGAGAGATTCCTCAGGTTATAGGATGAGGAGAGATTAAGGGTACAAAGTTTCAGTTATGCAAGATGAATACATTCTGAGGATCTAATGTACAGCAATGTGATGACAGTTAACACTATTGTACTGTTTTTCTAGACATCCGCTAAGACACAAAAGAAAATAAAAGAGAAAACGTTAACTGTGAGGTGAAAAGTGAAAGTGAAAGTTGTATCCGACTCTTTGCAACCCCATGGACTATACAGTCCATGGAATTCTCCAGGTCAGAATACTGGAGTGGGTAGCCATTCCCTTCTCCAGGGGATCTTCCCAACCCAGGGATCGAACCCAGGACTCCCACACTGCAGGTGGATTTTTTAACCAGCTGTCACAAGGGAAGCCCAAGAATGCTGGAGTGGGTAGCCTATCCCTTCTCCAGTCGATCTTCCCAACCTAGGAATCAAACTGGAGTCTCCTGCATTGCAGGTAGATTCTTTACCAGGTCAGCTACCGGGAAAGCCCTAACTGTGAGGTCATGGGTGTTAATTAGTTTGTTGTGTTGATTAATACATAGTGTATAAGCATATATAAACCAACTCATAGATATGAGTTTGAGCAAGCTCTGGGAGTTAGTGATGGATAGGGAAGCCTGGCATGCTGCAGTCCATGGGCTCACAAAGAGTCAGACATGACTGAGTGACTGAACTGATATATTAACATCAACTTGTACACCTTAAATATATACAATTTGCATTCGCCAATCATGCCTCAATAAAGTTGGGAGAAAAAAAATTAATTACTTAAAATTTAGTCAAAAAAACTGCTTAGATAAGAGTACAGAAGAAAAAGATCATGAAACGTCCTACTTTAATTTTGTGTTTGTTGTGCTACTTTAATTTTGTTTTGTTTTGGCCAAATTTGCTAAACGTCCTGCTATCACTTTCCCTATCTGCTTTGAAATCCCAATTCTTGCTATCATATTTGAGGGCACATTTGTCAGTTCTTATTACTTTTAGTTCCTGTTACTCATTGAATGAGCTGAAAAGCCATGGCATGTGCAACTCTTGTGACCCGATGGAGCCTGCCAGGCTCCTTTGTCCAGTGGGATTTCCCAGGTAAGAATACTAGAATGCCATTTCCTCCTCCAAGGGATCTTCCTGACCCATGGATGACCTGCATCTCCTGTGGCTCCTGCATTGGCAGATTCTTTACTGCTGAGCTACCTGGGAAGCACCACCCCCCATCCCCAACCAACTGAGTGACTTAATGTTTATTAAGTTTATTTAAATATAATAAATATAAATATTAAACATGAATAAACTTGTTTATTTAAACAATAAAGTTCTTATTGTTTAAAGATCCTATAATTCACTGAATGAGCTGAAAAGCCTTGGTTACACACAGCTGGTATTTGCTCTTACCAAATTACCACTTTCTACTCTCCAAAACTTGCCATACCAAAGAAAAGTGCTCAAACCATGGAAAAGGCACACACTGTTGCATGTTCCCCAGTTGAGTTTATGTCCTCAAACCTTTCTTTTCTATAGCAGAAGTAGAAGCTTCAGTTCTGCTTGAAATTCAACCCTGGCTTTCCTAGTCTTCTCTAGTTTTTGAGAAATCCTCCTGGACTAGTTTATGCTCAGCTGTTTGAGACCTTCACTGGTAAAGTCAGTTTCCTCAAGCAGAAATGTTAAATTTTGTCTGTATTTTCAGATTCCAAAAACAATGTCTTGCATGTAGTTATTTTCACAAATGAATTGGTAATTTGGTGCCACACACAGACCCGCATTTTAATTTGAAAACAGACATAATTGTGAGGGTAGGCTTTAAAATGTTTCCTCACAGATTTAGAAGCAATATATATAATAGAGGACATTATTTCTTCTTTCAGCAATTCAAAGGAAGAAAAGCATTCAGTTTATTTAAAGCTTAACAAAGGAACTAAATTATCTTGATGAACTATTATGACCAGTCATAGTGTGGATTTTGATTACTGATGGGCAAACTCCCATATCAAGTTACACACATTTTAAAAAATGAATATTTTTTTCTCCACAATTGGTGAGACAAGTTGTAAAGACTAGACATATTTGTTTCTGTTGGGATCCCTGAAATATTCATTTTTGTCATGGAATTACACTTGAGTCAAAACCAAATATCTCAAACTAGAGGAACTATGCTAGAATTCAGTACATTGTTGGAGGTCTCCTGCATGCCGGCAGGGCAATATATATTGCTGAATTATTCTCATTATTTAGGGCTTCCCAGGTGATTCAGTGGTAAAAGAATCCACTTGCTAATTCAGGAGATGCAGGTTTGATACCTGGGTTGGGAAGATTCCCTGGAGGGGGGAATGGCAATCCACTCCAGTATTCTTGCCTGGGAAACCCCATGGACAGGAGTCATGGGGTCTCAAAAGAGTTTAAAACTACTTAGTGACTAAATGACAGCAGCAGCAGCATTATCTGTAGTTGCACCATAAAAGACAAATACAAATATGGAAACTTCTAAAATATGAATAATTTGGACCCTTAAAGAGAGTAGTTTTGGGCTACTGGGTAGGTTGGTTCCTTAGAGCTGATTCTTTATACCAAGAACTGAAAATGTCTGCAGATCCATGTAATCAGGCAGAAAATAGGTGAGTTGCTCAAAATATACCATATCTTCATGAGCATCTATTGAGTTTTTATGTTCAGAAATTTCTTTTCTTTTTTTTTTTATATTGGGTTTCTATGTATCAAGTTACTGTTTTTTCTTTGATTTTTCAAACTTTTCATTACACTGGCAATTGATCCAGATAGGCAAAACTGGAAGAGGTTTTAGAAAATCGTTCCTTGGTGTACCATAATATTTGAAAGTGAGAGCAGTGTTGAGTTTATTTTAATTCTGTGGGATCCATCTCAGTGCCTGACACCTTTTTGGTGTTCAGTAATCTTTTAGTTAAATTGTGCATTACCTGCCACCATCCACAGTCATCATACCAAGCCCTGTGTTAGACTTAAGTGAATCTTGTGGTAACTGTGGGTTTTCTCAAGGTCATAAAAACACAGAGAGTCATAGTCAAAACCAACCCAGTGATTCTTATTTTTGTTGTGTGCTGTGCTCAGTCGCTCAATCCTGTCTGACTCTTTGCAACCCCATGGACTGTAGCCTGCCAGGCTCTTCTGTCCATGGGGATTCTCCATGCAATAATACTAGAGTGTGTTGCCATACCCTCCTCTAGGGGATCTTCCCAACCCAGGGATGGAACCCAGGTCTCCTGCATTGCAGGCAGATTCTTTACCATCTGAGCCACCAGGAAAACTTTATTATAAATCAGTATTAGTTTATAAATTTATATTCCTGTTATAAATCAGAAATTTTTAGTATAAATCAGTGTTACTATATTACTGGCTTTTCTGACCTCTATAGTAATTTTCTGATTGTAGATTTATTGATTTCATGCAATCTAAAAGGTCGGTTTTAAAGGAAGACACAGTGATTGGTAGAGTTTGCCTGGGGTTTTGCCAAGAAGTGACATTTTGACAACAGAATTATCTGGTTTCTTCCCCCAAAGAGACCCATAATGCTTAAGGTGATTCTTTGCTCTGTCTTTTTTACCTATCATTACACCAGTTATTACTTCCCTCTCTTGACTAAGTTGCATATTTCAAGAGCTCCCCAAATTTACCTTCCACATGACTTTTTTTCCATCTTCATTTAGGCATCAGTTCTGCTAAATGAATACCTCCAATGCTTCTATTGAAATTCTGGCTCTTGAAGGCCTTAACTATATTTATTCTTCATATAATTATCCATTTTATTCTTTACAGTTTGTCTATGGTTATATTTGCCACATACTATCATATTTCATTTTAATTTACTAAACAGATTTATTTTATTTTATTTTTTAACTTTACAATATTGTATTGGTTTTGCCATATATCAACATGAATCCGCCACAGGTATACATGTGTTCCCCATCCTGAACCCTCCTCCCTCCTCCCTCTCCGTACCATCCCTCTGGGTCATCCCAGTGCACCAGCCCCAAGCATCCAGTATCGTGCATCGAACCTGGACTGGCGACTCATTTCATATATGATATTATACATGTTTCAGTGCCATTCTCCCAAATCATCCCACCCTCTCCTTCTCCCATACAGTCCAAAAGACTGTTCTATACATCAGTATCTCTTTTGCTGTCTCATATACAGGGTTATTGTTACCATCTTTCTAAATTCCATATATATGCATTAGTATACTGTATTGGTGTTTTTCTTTCTGGCTTACTTCACTCTGTATAATAGGCTCCAGTTTTGTCCACCTCATTAGAACTGATTCAGAAGTATTCTTTTTAATGGCTGAGAAATACTCCATTGTGTATATGTACCACTGCTTTCTTATCCATTCATCTGCTGATGGACATCTAGGTTGCTTCCATGTCCTGGCTATTATAAACAGTGCTGCGATGAACATTGGGGTACACGTGTCTCTTTCCCTTCTGGTTTCCTCAGTGTGTATGCCCAGCAGTGGGATTGCTGGGTCATAAGGCAGTTCTATTTCCAGCTTTTAAAGCAATCTCCACACTGTTCTCCATAGTGGCTGTACTAGTTTGCATTCCCACCAACAGTGTAAGAGGGTTCCCTTTTCTCCACACCCTCTCCTGCATTCATTGCTTGTAGACTTTTGGATCGCAGCCATTCTGACTGGCATGAAATGGTACCTCATAGTGGGTTTGATTTGCATTTCTCTGATAATGAGTGATGTTGAGCATCTTTTCATGTGTTTGTTAGCCATCTGTAGTCTTCTTTGGAGAAATGTCTATTTAGTTCTTTGTCCCATTTTGTGATTGGGTCATTTATTTTTCTAGAATTGAGCTATAGGAGTTGCTTGTATATTTTTGAGATTAGTTGTTTGTCAGTTGCTTCATTTGCTATTATTTTCTCCCATTCTGAAGGCTGTCTTTTCACCTTGCTTATAGTTTCCTTTGTTGTGCAGAAGCTTTTAAGTTTAATTAGGTCCCATTTGTTTATTTTTGCTTTTATTTCCAATATTCTGGGAGGTGGGTCATAGAGGATCCTGCTGTGATGTATGTCAGAGAGTGTTTTGCCTATGTTCTCCTCTAGGAGTTTTATAGTTTCTGGTCTTACGTTTAGATCTTTAATACATTTTTACTTTTTAATTCATTTTAATTTCTTTTTAAGAAAAATATCTAGTCTTCCATAAACAGGTTAGTATCAGCCATTATCTCTCCCTCTCAGTCCCCGAGATTATATTCTGTAAATTTTTTATCATAAACATTGTGTTGTTGCTTATCTTTGGAGTAAAGACTGTCTGTCTAGACTCAGCATTTATTCCTATTGACTCTGCTGGGTCTTCCAACTATCCACATACAGAACAGGTGAAACTGTATCTGCTTTGATACTTTTTAGCATCTAAGCAGACTCCAGCTTAGTGACATCTTATGAAAATGAATATTGCCTCTTTTCCCATCTCTTCAATTCTTGCCCCTCTAATACTTTCCAAGTGAAAGTCGCTTGGTAGTATCTGACTCTTTGCCACCCAATGGACTGTAGCCTGCCAGGCTCCTCTGTTCATGGAATTCTCCAGGCCAGAATACTGGAGTGAGTAGCCTTTCACTTCTCCAGGGGATGTTCCCAACCCAGGGATTGAACCCAGGTCTCCCGCAAAGCAGGCGGATTCATTACCATTGGAACCACCAGGGAAGTCCCTTTCTGACACTTTAAACAATACTAATGAAAAATATCATGTTGCATTCCCAAGAATCCCCTTTTAGGAAGGTTCGTCTTGCTTGTATTCAAGTCTGTATCTCTTTACTTATAGGACTACAGATTATAAAACCTATGGGCTCCATCAATGTTTTCCCTAGTCCTTCCTATTTCCCAAGTATTTTCTAAAAGCTGACATTCTAATGGATATTGTAAGAATGACATTGTAAGGAGGAGAGATTGAGAAAGTATGGTAAAGCATGTATGATATTTTAAATAGCACCTAAGCAGCAGACTTAATTATCTGGTTAATACACTCACTTGAATTTTAGATCCAAGAGATGGACAATGGTAGCAAATGGGAGCAAAAGAGTCATGTGTGTGCGGGTGTCTGTGTGTGTGTGTTATGTATTCATTTATGACAACATAGCCTGGTGATCCAAATACTGGAGTTTTTAATCCAACTCTTAAGAAGATGATGGAAATTCTTCCCAGTTTCTCAAAGGTTGATGTTTCTATTTTTTAGCGAAGTGTGATAATTGCTAAATACAACTATATTTGTTAAAATGTATAATTTGGTAGTTTCCTAGATGGTGCATTGGTAAAGAATCTGCCTGCCAATGCAAGAGACATAAGGGATGCGGGTTCGATCCTTGGGTTTGCGAAGATCCCCTAGAGAAGGAAATGGCAACCCACTACAGTATTCTTGCCTGGAGAATTCCACAGACAGAAGAGCCTAGTGGGCTATAGCCCAAGGGGTCACAAAGTTTCAGACATGACTGAGCACACACAGTGCTCACACACATAATTTGGTAGAATTTTGGGAGAACATCTGGAAAGTACTGCTAGTAAGATACCATTTCATATGAATAAACTTTGGACATTTTTTACTTTTTAAGTTCTGAATGACATTTATTCTGTTTTGACTTCTTCTAAGGTTGTTCAGATCACCAAAACATTCCTTGTAATTTAAAGGAAATTTAGGATCAATAAATCACTGAAAGTCTGATGAGATGCAGCATCAAAGCAGCTCTATTCACCAGAAAGGAGTTACAATGACTAATTAATAAGCACTAATGAGCTTCTGCATCTTTACATGAGTTATATGCTTGATAATTTTTTATTTTGAAGTTTTAATGAAATTAAAATTCTACACAATAGCTAATAAAGATAGCTTTAATATTTATAAAAACAGAAGATATTTGAGAGACATTTTATTAGAAAACTTGAGATTATCCCATGTCTTGGATTGGATTTTAAGATTTCCAATTGACATCAATTTAGGAATTAAAAAGAAAAAAAGAATACCCATGCCCTAGTTGTGCTTCCATTTCATGTGTAAATTTGGGAACATTCTTAATTTTAGGGATCTCACTTAGTTGAAGGCCGTCGGTGAGTTCAAAATACTGTTTCAGGGGCCTCACAGTAAATTAGAGTTTGTGATCATTATTAAAGAACTCCCTGGACTTCTTACAGCTTTGGTTTTCCATCTCTTTTTGTCTTGAGACTTTGTTCTAACAAAAACACACATGAAAGGAGCGAGAGAGAAGAGACAAAGAAAATAACTCCTCTGAATAAAGTTTAAATCCTGCAGGAGGTCTGGAGTTTGCCAAATGTCTCTCCTTTTTTCCTGGCAGCCCCTGGAGTCCTTTGTGAAAGCTTGAGGGCTTCAAGGAGCACAGGATGGAAACCACAGCACACAGCATGTTTTCAAGATCAAAGGATATATTCGGACACTTGTAGTAAAATGCAAAGTATCCAAATATAATGTTCAGTCTTATTTTACTAGTAATTTATTTCTTTGTAATGTATCTATCCATCATTTTTTCCAACTCATTACTTCTTTTAAAAATCTGAATTAGTATATGATACTTATTATTTTGTAAAATTAATTGGTATTAGAGTATAGCTGATTTACAATGTTATATTAATTTCTGCTGTATAGCAAAATGAATCAGTTACGCATATACATTTAGATTAGTTTCTCATATAGGTCATTACAGAGTACTGAATAGAGTTCCCTGTGCAATACAGTAGGTTATTATTAGTTATCTATTTTACATATAGTAGCGTGTATATGTTCAGTAAGTGTTATGGTGAATTAAGTCCCTAATTTGAATCAAATATGATCAAGAGGGAAGAGAAGAAATATTAATTTTTAAATTAATTTAAAATTTATTATATAAAATTTATTATTAATTTAAATTAATTAAAACAATTTTAGTGCTTTATGTGATTTAATGCTATGTGGTGTTTTTACTGGAGGTCTCTATGTTATGCATTTGTACAGATATGAGTTTGTGAAAGGCTGTTTTTCTTTTTTCCTTGAAGTACTAAAAGTATTTTCTTTGAGTAAAATTTGAAACCACTGTGGAAATTTATGATATTTACCAACTGCCTTTATATGTTCATATTACTCTATGGTTAGTTTATATCTCATTATTTCTGTGATTGCCAGCTGGTCAAATATATAATTTTATTTGTTTTACTTGCTGATGAAACTGAGCTGTTTTCACTAATTATAACAGTTACTTCGGATAAGCATGTTAGTCACTTAGTCATGTCCAGCTCTTTGCAGCCCCATGGACTCCTGTCCAGGGATTGGGCAGGACAAGCCTGTCAGGCACCTCTGTTTGTGGGATTTCCCAGGAAAGAATATTGGAGTAGGTTATTATTTCCTCCTCCAGGGGATCTTCCCGACCCAGGGATCAAATCTGTAAGCAGATTCTTTACTGTCTGAGTCATCAGGAAGCCCATAATCAAATAAATCAAGGACATGATTGATGAAAAGGAAATGTTCTCAAAAATATTTCAAAAATTGAGATTATTTTATAAACTGATCTATATTTTCACAATAAAGCAGAAAATTGAAGCTGTATTATTGTGAACAGCAACAACAAAACACTTGCCTCAATATAATTTCATGAATTTCTTTTGATTTTTAAAAAATTTTACATGAGTAAATTTCTTGATTTTCTTCTGCAGTTTTGATTACTTAAATATACACATACTGAGTTCATATACATGCCACACCTATGTATGGTTTTGGAAATACAGATGAATGACGATTTATATATTAATTCAAGGGTAAGTTAGAAATGTAGGCAAATAATTTCAGTAAAATGTTTGGGTATCATATGAGGTTAGAAATATACCGAAGACAAAATTTATAGCAGAAGAAATATTGACTTTCTGTGGTGGAACCTTTACAAAAGAAATACAGCTTGTGCAGGGGTTTCAAGAATGAATAGAAATTTCTAAATGAACAAAAATGGGTCAGAGAGTAGTACTGGGTGAGGGAACAATGGTGTCTTTACATGCAGAGATGCAGCCCAAATGCTTTTCTGTTTAATATTTGAGAAATGTCTTGTTTCCATCTTTTATTCTTCAACTGGCTGATTGTTTTACCCAGGACAAATAAATGAAAAACACAAAACTTTCTGTTAGTAGTAATTTTTGTAAATCTATCTGTAATACATACAAAGGTATCTGGAGAAGAAAATGTTTTAGATCAAAGTTTTTAGATTTGACTGTGCAGAAGTTTGGATTCCAAAAACACTCTGTGAAACTGCAGAAGCAGCAACGGCATGAAAAGCTTTTCTGATTCTCTACTTTAACCAGAATAGTCTCACCTTAAACTGGTTTTAATATTGAGGTTCTTCATTTAGGAAAGGAAAAAAAAAAAAAAAACAGCGTTCTATCACAAAAAGTAAATGCACAGGCAAGATATATTTAACTGAAATCCCTTATAGACTTAGACGTGGTCATTTTCTTTTTTCTTTTTTTATATGTTTCAGATGACAGGATAATTGAGAGATTATTTATTGACTTGGAAATTCTCATCCCATGAAATCCATATTTACTTATTTGCAGGTCACTCATTTTTCCCCTGATAATTTTAGAAAATGTCAGGGAAAAAAGACACAGTGATTGATCATATTTGGATAGAGTTAATCCATGAAAAATTAAAACTTGATCTTGAAAACTGTAATGTATAGCAATTTTCAGAGAAAAAGAAAATAGTTAAAGGCATGGGGAAAGAAAACATGGAGCAAAAGCTGCATAGTGTCAAGTATGGACATTCTGGTCCCACTTCTACTATATGTAGAAAAAAATAAACCATAGAAAGTTAAGGTTTAATTCCTATGATAAACCTATACAGCATACTAAAAAAGCAGGGACATAATTTTGTGAAAAATGTCCATCTAGTCAAAGATATAGTTTTTCCAGTAGTCATGTACGGATGTGAGAGTTGGACCATAAAGAAGGCTGAGTGCTGAAGAATGGATGCTTTCAAACTGTTGTGCTGGAGAACTCTTGAGAGTCCCTTGGACAGCAAGGAGATCAAACCAGCCAATCCTAAAGAAAATCAACCCTGAATATTCGTGTGAAGGATTGATGCTGAAGCTGAAGCTCCGACACTTCGGTCAGCTGATGTGAAGAGCCAACTCACTGAAAAAGACCCTGATGCTGGGAAAAATTGAAGGCAGGAGGAGAATGAGGTAATGGAGGATGAGCTGGTTGGATGGCATCATCGACTCAATTGGCATGAGTTTCAGCAAACTCCCCGAGATAGTGAAGGACAGGGAAGCCTGGCATGCTGCAGTCCCTGGGGTCACTGAATCAGACATGACTGAGCAACTGAACAACAACAACCTGATTTTTAAATAAGTATTTTTAAACAAGAAGATAAATTTAAATAACAGTACGTGTCTTGGAGCCCTCCACCTGTTTGTATCACATACTGTAAATAAATATGCTTAGGAAATATAAGATAAACCAAGTATAAGAGTGGGCTTCCCTGGTAGCTAGGATAGTAAACAGTCTGCCTGCAATGCAGGAGACCCGAATTCTATCCCCAGGTTGAAAAGATCTCTTGGAGAAGGGAATGGTACCCACTCCAGTATTCTTGCTTGGAGAATTCCATGAATAGAAGAGCCTGGCGAACTACAGTCCATGGGATTGCAATGAGTTGAACACAAATGAGTGACTAACATTTTCACTTTCAGAGTGCATCAGAATCACCTGGAACTATTGTTAGAATACAAATTGCTGGTCCTCATGCCCAGAGTTTCTGATTCCGAGGGTCTGGGTTAAGCCAGAAAATATGCTAGGTGACACTGCTGGTCCCATGACTAACACTTAAGAGAGAAACAGATCATATGAATTTGAATTACTGAAATTCTGTCTTCAGATAAGAAGAAAATAATGATCATATTTCTACCTACAGGGTTGTGGAGGTCTTCTTTATTAAACAAATTTCATAGTTTTGTTTTAGAAATTAAGTTTAGAAAGTTTGCAATAATGACTGTAACAATATCCCTTACTGCTATTTTAACTCAATTTTTAGATACATAGAGCTTCTTCCTATTAATATTTTCCACAAAATTGATTTATGTTTAATTATAAACAAATTTAACTTATTCTGTATTTTTTTTTGCTTTTGTAGTATACTACTCTGGGAATTTAAAATTTTACATTTATATTTTTAAGATGAACTCAATTGAACCTATGTATATCTCTCAAAAATTTTTACCTATAATTTGCATAACTTGAAACCAGATGGCAGAAGTGATTTCTTATATAAACATATGATAATATTTGTAAATTTATCTTTTCAAAAACAGTCAACCAAGACTTTTCATTAAAAGATACGAACCTGAAGTCTTTAAGAAATACCATTTGAAGATTATTGATTTTTAAACCAAGTTTGCCTTATTAAATTTCTCTTCCTTTCCCTAAAAAAAAGTCATTTTATCATTTTCAATATCATTATGTAAAAGTATATTGTAAAAACATTATGTAAAAACACTTTATGAATGTTACTTTTTCCTGAGTATCATTATTTGGGCACACACCCAAACCTACTGATAATGCTGCCATCCTCACAATGCAAGAGAAATATACTGAAGGGAGAATAATTTTGATATCCAAATATTTGAAGAAGTAACATTTGAAAGGGATATAGATTTTGGTTTAGCATAGTGTCAGTGGAGGGAAGTTATAGGAAGACATATTTTATCCTAATGTAAGAGAAAATATCTAAACAGAATGATAGAGCAATTAAATAATTCTCTGATGCACTCTATAAGTGTCTTCAAATTATGAGTGTGTGCTTGTAAGAAATCCTGTACGATAGATTCTGAACAAGTTTGAGTGTTAGAATGGATGCTGTCCTGATTTTTTTATGGTTCTTATAATTTAAGCTAGTTTTTTTTCCTCCTAAAGCTCATTTTCTTTGTTATTTTATTAGCTTTTTAAGTCTTTTTAATATTCATGTAGGTAAGAGTTTAAAATTCCTTGGAGCCTTGCATTCTAAAGATTTTTTTATTAACACATGCAATTTGTTGATCATTTTGTTTAAACCATAGACATAAGTTGAAGAAATGCTATTCTCAACATGAATTATGGAAGGAATACAACTGAAAAAAAAAGAAAGACCTTAAAGAGAAAGAAAAAAATGGGTGCATGTAAGGTCTTTTGGTTTTAAAAATAAGATAGTTTTTGAAAATTGCCATTCTTTGGTTATTTCTTTAGCTTCTAGGTGTCAGTCTAGATGGTGAATGGAAAGATAATCATTACCCTTCAGAGGTAAGAAAATCTCCACAGGTTTTATAGAACTTATTTGATTTCAATAAGCATTAAAAGGTTTTGTAATTTTTGCACTGTCCCACATTCAGTGTAAAGCCAGGATTGATTCTGCTCTGAGCTCAGCAGGATGAAACTCTTAGCAAGTATGAAACTCTCTTAATTGGCCCACATCCTTTCAGTAGGACTATTACTCAGTCAGAGGCCATTATTTGTGATAACCCACTACTGACTTGGCAACTAGACCAGGGAAAAAGGTTGTTAATAACCCCTGCTCAGAGACCAGATTAGTTGACCAGTCCTGGAGTTTATAATCCAGTATATGGAATAAACATATAACCATCACTGCAGTCAGACTACTTTAAGCCCTATACCTGAGGCGGTACAGTATATGAGAACTGAGTGTAGCACTAGGATCAAGCTTGTTTTAAAATCCTAGCTTAGATTTTACTTTGACATTATGCTAATTGTTTAACTTATTTGGGGCACTAGAAATATAAAAACAATCAAGACGTATTATCTGCTTACTTTTAAGGAAATTATTACTAGCATATTTGTTAATGCAGTCAGTTATTGTTATTACACTTTGTAATATCCACTATGTATAATTGTAATGGACTCTGATGGTGCCACACTAGAGATGCTGCATCTTGGAAGCCACAGAAGGATTGCCTGACTACTTAAGGAGGTCAGGACAAGTTTCCTGGAGGAAAGAACAATTGAACTAAAACTAGTAGGAAAAGTAGAATTAATAGCTCTTTAGTAAATATTGTGTGTTTATTTGTGTCAAACACATAATTTCCATAATAGTGAACTAGCTTAGTAGGACAATCCAACGATATAGGAAATCTTATTCCACATGAGAACATAGATGTTTAGGGAGATTATATAAGATCATTATTTACATGCAGCATGTTGTAGCTGAGCTCAAAGTCCAAACAAAGTTAATGCTATCAACCTATTTGCAATATTGTACAGTGTTAGACAAATAGAATAGTGAGTCTTCGCTGTCTTACCTCAAAAAAAAAAAAAAAAAGGATTCTATGAAAACTGATTAGAATGCTACTTGACAGTAGAATGAGGGTGGAAGATCTGAGCATTATTTCAGGGGGACTCCTTCCCATAAAAAACTAGCTGGAGAAACGAGAAATGGGAATAATGTTTCAAAAAAGAATAGTTAGAAAGATAACATAAAATTATGATGGATTTAACACTTTGTATTTTACCAGTAGTGTTTGACTAAAGAAATTCATTAGGTTGTTGAGGGTAAAAGCCTGAAAACAAGGCATTGGGGATGAATGTTGAAAGAAGGAGTAGATGAAGGGAGTAAAGCCCATTCTTGCGAGCCATGAACATGTAATGAACATTTGAAACACATACACCTACACACACACACACACACACAAATATATATATATATATATATGTACATTATATATATATTTCAAACATATATATATATATTTAAAAAAATGCTTGTTTGTGTGCACACTAACTAGAGACTTTTAAAATAAATCACTTCTCTTTTTACTGATACACCATTTTGTTCTAAAATTGTGATAATCAGATGGAAGTGGGGGTAGGTTGCATTTTGAAGTGTAAATTCTAGATGTGAACATCTTTAAGTATTTTAAAATTTGTCCTCACTGTTAGGAAAAGGTGTGATTTCACAGTATTCTTTGCAAAGAGTAGAAAGACAAAATTTAGAATATTATCAAGGAAGTAGTCTATCACTTTTTTTTCCTCTCTCTCTCTTTAGCTCTGCTCTTCCAGACTGGCTTTCCAATCTTGAATTTCACTAATAAGCCCTACTGCTTCTAATGATTTCTTTCCACTGCTCTGTCTGTATTTAATTCTTATTATTAGGTCTGCTTTCCCATCTGAATTTGCTTTCAATGGAGAAGAGGTATCAAATATATGTAGGACTATTTCACTGTTAAGCAGAGCTTGATATGAATGTAAAATTAAAAAAATACATAAAATGAAATAGTTTTTGCCTCTGTCTACATTTATCCCCACCCACTCAATTATTATTTTAAAGGAGTCCATGAGAAATAATGGAAGAAATAAAAAGAATGAGGGAAAATATTGGGAAATAAATAATTTAAGTTTTCAGCTTGGGAAACTAGAAAAAGAAAAGCAAATTAAATCCCAAGAAAGTAAAAGCAATACTATGAATTAAAACAGAAATCAATGAATTACAAATAAGAGAATAGGGAAAATCAACAAGCACAAAACAAGTTCTTAAAATGATGAGTAAAATAATAAGCCCCTAGCTAGGCTAACTAGCTAAAAAAGGAGAGAGGAAAATATTTACTAAAAAAGGAAATAAAAGAGGGGTATCATTATGGACACTATGGACATTAAAAGGATAATAAATGAATACAATAACCAACTTTATGCACACAGACTTGATAACCTAGATGAGATACACCAATTCCTTGAGGGAGACAATCTGTCAAAACTCACAGAAGAAGTAGACAATCTGAATAGTTCTATTTAAAAAACTGAATTAATATCTAATAACCTACCAAAATAGAAAGCACCAGGCTTAGATGGTGAATTCTACCTAATTTAAGGAAGAAATTACAGTAAACCAACTCTCTACAGTCTTTTCAGAGGATAAAAGCAGAGAGAATGTTCTAACTTACTCCGAGGCCCACGTTACTCTTATACCAAAACCAGACAAAGACAAAGAAAGAACAAAACCATAAACAAAAATATAGATCCATATTTCTCATGAATATAGATGCAAAAATCCTTAGCAAGCCACATCTAACAAAGTAGAAAAATTATACACTGTGACCAAGTGGGATCTATCCTCAGGTATGCAAAGTTGGTTCAACACTTGAAAATCAATAGGTGCAATCCATCACAGCAAGAGGCTAAAAAGAGATGCAGAACATGATCTGACAAAATCCAACACCATTTAGTAAATCTTTAATACAATTTTCTGTTGATGAGTGGAGCTGTGTTCCCTCCCTGCTATTTGCTATGCTAAGTCACTTTAGTCATGTCCGACTCTGTGCGACCCCACAGACGGCAGCCCACCAGGCTCCCCCATCCCTGGGATTCTCCAGGCAAGAACACTGGAGTGGGTTGCCATTTCCTTCTCCAACCCATGAAAGTGAAAAGTGAAAGTGAAGTTGCTCAGTCGTATCTGACTCCCAGTGACCTCATGGACTGCAGCCCACCAGGCTCCTCCATCCATGGGATTTTCCAGGCAAGAGTACTGGAGTGGGGTGCCATTGCCTTCTCCGCCCTGTGATTTACCTGGGGTCAAACTATGGTGGAGGTAATGAAGATAATGGTAACCTCCTTCAAAAGATCCCATGCATGTACTGCTACACTCAGTACCCCCAAGCCTGCAGCAGGCCACCACTGACCCATGCCTCCTCTGGAGACTCCTGGACAGCAGAAACATTACTTTGCCAACAAAGTTCCATCTGGTCAAGGCTATGGTTTTCCAGTAGTCATGTATGGATGTGAGAGTTGGACTATAAAGAAAGCATCAATTTTTCAAATGATGCTTTTGAACTGCAATGTTGGAGAAGACTCTTGAGAGTTCCTTGGACTGCAAGGAGATCCAACCAGTCCATCTTAAAGGAAATCAGTCCTGAATATTAACTGGAAGGACTGATGTTGAAACTGAAACCCCAATACTTTGTCCACCTGATGCGAAGAACTGACTCATTTGAAAAGAACCTGATGCTGGGAAAGATTGAGGGCAGGAGGAGAAGGGGACGACAGAGGATAAGATGGTTGGATGGCATTACCAGCTTGATGGACATTAGTTTGAGTAAACTCCAGGAGTTGGTTGTGGACAGGGAGGTCTGATGTGTTGTAGTCCATGGGGTTGCAAAGAATCAGACAAGACTGAGCAACTGAACTGAACTGGCTGAACACTCATTCATGGTAATACTCTCAGTAAACTAGGAATAAAAGGGAATTTTTTAACTAATTTTCCATCTGGAGTAATTAAGATTGACCAAAGAGGTAGGATTGAATTTTAGGATTTATTAAATTTGTTTTTTAAATGTTTGTCATACTGTATGATAATTAATGGTTAGACAATTTATATACCTTATATTCATTACTTAAAATCTCCTAGGAAATTAATTATACTAGGCAAACTTTATTAAAGAGGCATGAATCACTGAAATATTATTAATTAAAAGGATCAAATGAAGATAATAAGACTTCTTTGTTTCTTGTGCTCCAAGTAAAAGTATAAAATTCTATGTTATGGGATAAATTCATTTTTAATATATTTTTGTCAATCAATAAATACTTACTGATTGCATGTTAAGTTCTCAAAAAAAAAGCTATGGGAAAATACAAAAATATGAAAGGCATAGTTTAAAATTTTCAGCTTTAATTGTGAAACTAATATATGTATGTATGTGTATTTATACTTTTATATTCTTTTACGATTGAAAATTCCAAACATGCAAATCAGTGGAGAGAAGAGTAAAACAAAACTTCAGCAATTCCTGGGTCTGTTTGTTTTTGTATACATTCCACACTTTTGCCTGCTTACTTCTGTGTTCTTTGTAATGGGAAGCAGACCCAGTGAGTTAGGATTTGCAACCTTCTCTGTCCTTCTCACCTGATTCTAGCAGTGGGAGACGTAAGGAATGGGACTTGAGGCCCCCAACAGGTTTCTTCTCATCCTTTCATACTCACTAGCTTCACAGAACATGTTAACATGTTGCTTTATTAACCTCATCAACGTTTTTCTTAATTTTAAATAAATAACAACCATCATGCTGTTTTACCCATAAATACCTCAGTAATGCATCTGGAAAAATAAAAACATTATCCTCATGACCAAACTATCATCATAACATCTAACAAAATTAGCAATAATTTCCACACCATTTTTTTTTGCATTTTTTAATAATCTTAACTGTACTTTGTCCTTTATATTTGAATTGTTTGAAACATACTTCAATGAAGATCCCCATATTTTAGTATATCTCATGCAATATTTGGGGCTATTTGTACCAAAAGAGTAATTTTCATTTATCTGAATTTCAAATTTAACTAAATGTTCTATGTTTTTATTTGGTAAATTTAGCAATCATACATCTAATTTGGTTATTATGTTTTTATAGGTTATGAGTGTTTGCCAAGTCTTGGTTCAGTTACCAGTAGTAAATATGATGAGATAGTCAAGGTTGTATGGCACTTATATTATATAAGTAAGGATGCTAATCAAGCAATAAACAATTGGATGAATAAGATCTTGACAAGCACCATAAGAAAAAAAAAAAGTGGTGAATGTGACTGGAAGATGGGGACAAATGCACACTCAGGGAAAATTCCTCTTAGGAAATGACATTGACCTGACTGAAAAATTACAGAAGGCAGCCAGACATGTGCAAATTCTAAGGAAATGTGTTTTTAGAATAGAGGATTGAAGATGTAAACTTTCTGATGTGGGAACAAATGATATATACTTTTGTTTGTTTGTTTTTGTTTTTACTGAAGACTGCAATAAGGTATTTGTTTCTGGACTGTCTTGAATAAATAGGAAAGTATTCTGAGATAAGAGTCGAAGAAGTAGAAAGGCACCATCAGGTAGAAAGACACCATGTTATTTAGAGGATTTTTGTGTCATCAGATGGGCTTCCCTGGTGGCTCTGATGGTAAAGAATCTGCTTGCAATGCAGGAGACCTGAGTTCTATCCCTGGTCAGAAAGATCTCCTAAAGAAGGGAATGGCAACCCACTCCAGTATTCTTGCCTGGAAAATTCCATGGACAGAGGAGCCATGGAATAGCATTTTGGGCTCTATGCTTAAGTATAATGGAGGGCTTTAAAGTAGGAAAACAACAAGAAATTATTTTCTATGGGAAGAGATCATTTTGGCTGCAGAGAACTGTTAGAGGGGAATGGTGAATTTTGGACTAGTTTGCAGGGGGTAATTATGGTAGACTAGCAGGAGGTCTAAGTAGTTCAGGCAGAGTAGCAGTGGAGACAATAGAGGAGGCAGTCTGAAAACCTGGCCTTCCAGGGTGATTCAACCAGCTGTACTTAACCTCTTTCCTTACACTTCTAATAGTCTCATGAGTAAAACACCCACTGTCACCACATCTAAAATGCTATATTGAAATTTCTGATTATGCTATGTTTCCCCTTCCTAGACTTATATACCTCTTCGGGACAGACTAAATGGTTTTTCATAGCATCTTGCTCATATTCAGTGCTCAAATCATATGTGGAGAGGAAATTATTTAATGGGAACTTGTTTCACATTCCATAAATACTTTTTAATGAATGTGGCTCCTGCAGTTCTATTAATTAAAAAGCCAATATATAAGATATATAACTATGGCTGTTATATATGATATATATTATATATGACATTTATATAAAATATATTGCTATATATCAAGCATATGATATGTAATTAAGGCATTATAGAAAATTTAAAGCCTATTTGTTTTTTAACCCTTGAAAGCTAAGTTTGGAAAAATATGTTTGTAAGCCACTTGGGATCATAACAAAAGCAATCAAACACATGTTTTTAACCTCTTAAAGAAAGCCAGATGTAATTTCCTCAATTTTCATGACTATATTGTATGTTTGATATCAGACCTCATTTTTTCTCCTTTTTCATTGAAGGCCAATCCCTGTTATCTTATAATCTGTAATATCTTCACACCTATCAACTTAATGAAATCACTTTTCAAAATGTCACAACTGCATTGTGATAAAAAATGCACCCAACTGCAGCATTCCCCCGCTGCCTGCAGTTAGATGCCCTTACAGTAATATCTCACACACACACATTCTACTGGATTTCAGCTACATGAAATTTACCATATTTCATGAAGCAATATAATGTCCTGGTTCTTTTACAATTATGATTAGTAATTAACCATTTGTGTCATAACTTTAATTTTTATTTACCTTTAACACTTGGGGAAGGAATCATTTCTATTTTGTTAAATTTTCTTTGCCTCAGATGAGCTTGAAGCTTGGAATTCAGCAAGTTTATCATGAATAAGTAACTGACATAATGAACTAAATAGTAGCCTTACTAAACCTAATGATACAAAGTCAACTGTGGTTATCTCCCTAAGGGTGTTGAGGGGGTAGGAGGATGAGAAGAGTTCTGGTTAGAGGTGTACCCATGAATTAAAACAGCCACTGCTAACAAAATTGCACTCACCATATTCTAGGGAAGCTCAACATAATATAATGCATGAGGACTTTGGGACATTTTTGAGAACATTATTCATAAAAGTAGTATTTGATATACAATTATCTTATAGCCTCTGTGTGAATGCTTATTTGTTAACCATGTGAGATTTATAGAATTACCTATCAAGGCTTCTCTGTAATTGACTAGTATTTCATTATTTAGCACAGCTTCTTTGTTGTAAGACAATCTTTAATCTATCCTGTAATTATGTTCTTATCAAATCAAAGCTGATCTATACCTTATTCCCCACAGGCCATAGAAAAACTTGAGAATTCCTTTGTTATATAAAATCCATCTACATTCAGCAAGATTCTTCTGAAAACCCAGTCCCTCATTTTGTTACATATTTTTGCTTCTCTAGTTCTTACTTCAGTGAATGGAAACTTTTCGATACCGAAAACTATTTGTTATGTAAGTTGAAGGAGGAAAAAGAACTTGAGTTGAAACTAGGGCAAAAGCAACTTTTAAGAGTTTGTGTCTGTGTCTCCATGGACTCTTGTTGAATACACAAAAACACCATGCTGGAGTATAATCACCCCAGGAAATGAAGCTAAGCTGAGACAATCCCCACAAAGGCTGTTTTTAGTCAGTAATAATTATATGTTAACCAACTGGTGTTTTCTGCCAAAGGGTAGATGACATTTCTGTTGATGATAAGTTGCATGTTCTGTAGCTGCATCTTCATAGCACAAACGGCTTTCACTAAATTTCTCAGCAGTGTGGATTAACTGTCAGATGATCTTGCTCTTCTTGTCACTGCTTTCTCTTTTATGCTCTGCTTGATATAAATAGGGGTATCAGACATTTCTCAAATGATCTTTATTGTATCTTTCCTTCCACATATCAGTTGCTCCCTTTAACACTCAAGTTTATTGTTGAAAGAGAAATAAACTGGGTCTCCTCTCCCCTGTCCCTGTTTTTTTTTTTTTTTTAAAGTTTTGATGGTTGATCAAAATGAGAGCACCATTTTTCCTTCCAAAGACTTTATAGGATAATTGATGTGCTAAAATTTCACACACTGTACAAGGTGTATTTTGTTGTTGTTCAGTCCCTAAATCCTGTCTGACTCTTCCAGGACCCCATGGACTATAACCCCCTCAGGCTCCTCTGTCCATGGGGTTTCCCAGGTACGAATACTGGAGTGAGTTGCCATTTCCTTCTCCAGGGGATCAATAAACTGCATATCAAAATTATCTAGATCTCATTAAAAACTAGAATTAAGTTCCTCATTTTAGTAAAGAAGTTGAAATTAGAGATTAGATCATGTGTCTACAGTCTAGAACTAAGTCGCAGGATTATTGACTGCATCCCAGAGTTCTTGTGTCTTTATAATCACTCTCATCTTACATTAGTTATCTTTTCCATCAAAAGGAACACACGCATAAAATATTACTCTTTCTGTCATTGTTTGAAATCCCAGTATTGATTTCATGAGGACCATCAGACAAAAAAAGTATAGTTAAAATGGAAAATAGAGAAGAACCTAGAGGAAGGAGAGCTGCTCAGAAGGCTGATGTATGTGAGTTTTACAAACCCATGAGTGTATTAGTTTCTTTAGGAACCCAGAGTAGAAATCAACATTTACTTAACATGTGACATATAACACCATTATTTTTAATTAGCCTGTTGTATTTGGGAATATTTTACTGATCCAGAGTCTTTTAAAGCATGGATATAAAATAGCAAAATAACGATGAGCTACTAGGACTTCTCCCTGCTTATACTGGAAAAAAAAAAGCAATTTTTAATAATGCCAACAAATATAAGGCTTCCCTCATAGCTCAGTTGGTAAAGAATCTGCCTGCAGTGTAGGAGACCATGGTTAGATTCCTGGATTGGGAAGATCCACTGGAGAAGGGATAGGCTACCTGCTCTGGTATTTTGGGGCTTCCCTTGTGTCTCAGCTAGTAAAGAATCCGCCTGTAATGCGGGAGACCTGGGTTTGATCCCTAGGTTGGGAAGATCTCCTGGAGAAGGGAAAGGCTACTCACTCGAGTATTCTGGCCTGGAGAATTCTATGGACTACACAGTCCATGGGTCACAAAGAGTCACACATGACTGAGCAACCTTCACTTTGACTTTCAATAAATATAAAGGCCTTGCAACTGAATACCTATCAGGTGACCAGTGTAACACCCTTACAGGATCACATTGATCATGGAGAGTGATTATGTTCTGAAATCATTCTATTTCATGACTGCTAAAATAGGCTGTATTCTAGGTACTATGAGAACATTCAGGGTGAATACTGACATCTAGAAGAAAAAGATTTTTGAAATAGTATATGAAATGGCTACGTTCATATGTCAGACAGATCTACCTTTGAGACGAATCTTTAACTTTTTTCCCCAATCCATATCCTTTATTAGTAAATGAATAGATCTAGCTCTGCTTTTGTATAATTGTTGATATTCATTTCTGGTCTGAACCTAAAGGAAAACATAAAAACCTCATGATTGAACCACAGGATGCACACAGGTTTGAGTCCTCATCTTAATAAGTTTAGGAGCTTCATCAACTGTTCTCTCTAAACTAGTTTCCAGGTCTATACAAGTGGAATACCAGCATCTAAACTATGATGTATACTGAAATATGTGTGAGACAATGTGACTTTAGCACATATAAATAGTAAATAATATTTATCATAATTATAAATATATATTTGTAAGTAATTAGTCCAGTGTTCATAGCCTGCCAGGCTTCTCTGTCCATGTAATTCTCCAGGCAAGAATATTGGAGTGAGGTGCCGTTGACTTCTTCAGGGAATCTTCCTGACACAGGGATTGAACTCTCATCTCTTGAGTCTCCTGCACTGCAGGCAGGTTCTTTACCATTTGAGCTAGCAGGGAGGCCAAATAACTTTTTATCATAATTATATATCTGTAAATAATTTAGCCCAATGTTCATTTTATTAAACTGAGGCCAAAATTAAAACAGAAAAAAAATTTTTTTTTCTCCTCTAAGTGAATGAGAGAAAAGTACAAAGGGAGTTGTGGGGGTGATAAATGAGGAAGTCACTGTATTTACAATTGTTGTTTAGTCACTCAGTTGTGTTTGACTCTTTGTGACCCCATGGATGGCAGCACGCCAAGCTTCCCTGTCCTTCACCATCTCCTGGAGCTTGCTCAAACTCATGTCCATTGAGTCAGTGATGCCATCCAACCATCTCATCCTCTGTTATCCCCTTCTCGTCCTGCCTTCAATCTTTCCTAGCATCAGGGTCTTTTCTAATGAGATGGCTCTTCATATCAGGTGGAGCTTCAGCTTCAGCATCAGTCTTTTCAATGAATATTCAGGATTGATTTTCTTTAGGATTGACTGGTTGGATCTCCTTGCAGTCCAAGGGACTCTCAAGAGTGTTCTCCAACACCACAGTTCAAAAACATCAATTCTTCAGTGCTCAGCCTTCTTTGTGGTCCAACGTTCACATCCATACATGACTACTGAAGACCATAGCTTTGTCTCTAAAGACCTTTGTGGGCAAAGTAATGTGTCTGCTTTTTAATATGCTGTGTAGATTTGTCATTAGCTTTTCTTCCAAGGAGGAAGTGTCTTTTAATTTCATGTGTGCCCTCATCATCTGCAGTGATTTTGGAATCCAAGAAAATAAAGTCTGTCACTGTTTGCATTTTTCCCCATCTATTTGCCATGAACTGATGGGACCGGATGCCATGTCTTAGTTTTTTGAATGTTGAGTTTTAAGCCAGCTTTTTCACTCTCTTCTGTTACCTTCATCAAGATGCTCTTTAGTTTCCCTTTGCTTTCTGCCATAAGGGTGGTGTCATCTGCATATATGAGGTTGTTGATATTTCTCCTGGCAATCTTGATTCCAGCTTGTGTTTCATCCAGCCCAGCATTTCACATAATGTATTCTACATATAACTTAAATAAACAGGGTTATAATATATACAGACTTGATGTAATCCTTTCCCAATTTGGAAGCAGTCTGTTGTTCCACGTCCAGTTCTAACTGTTGCTTTTTGACTTGCATACAGGTTTTGCAGGAGGCAGGTAAGGTGGTTTGGTATCTACAGTACACCAGTTCAGTTCTTCATTTCAATGTAGGTAGATCTTAGTGAATTAATGAGCTAGACAATAAGATTTTCTATTATCAGAACCTGAGTGTCTCAACAGAAATAGTATTGACCCAAAACACCAGGGACCTGTGTTCTCTCAGTAAGTTCTCCCTATATGACTCAGGACCACTCAGCTGGGTATCCACCTTCTCATCTGTATAATAGAGTGCATGTGTGTGCTCATTCATGTCCTACTGTTTGTGAACCCATGAACTATAGCCTGCTAGGCTCCTCAGTCCATGGAATTTTCCAGGCAAGAATATTGGAGCAGGTTGTCAATTCCTTCTCTAGGGGATCTTCCTGACCCAAGGACTGAACTCCCTGTCTGTTGAGTCTCCTGCATTGGCAGACAGGTTCTTTACTACTGTTCCATCTGGGACTGAGTCCTGAAGGTCTTTCTAGACATAGATTTCCATGGTTCTGTGAAAATCCATATTCTCCACTTGTTAACATAAAAAAAAAAATCCTTCCATTTTGTGTTGTCAAATGGGAAATAAATTCAAGGCCTCACATTATAATATCATCTTGGCTAATTTTGCTGTCTTTCCCCTCAAGCCTAGAATTACTGGCAAGCTGTAGCACCACTGAAACTTACTGAGGCTCTAATCTTCAATGACCTTTTGTTTTAAAAGCTGTGCTGGGTTTTATTTTCAATGACTACTTCCTTTTAAAGAGTGGTGGTCACTTTGATATCTCGTTAATAGAAAGGTCAAAAAATTGTCAGTCTTAAGGATTCATAAATTGTTGAGCTGTGCTTTGTTATTTTCCCATTTTCAATTTTTATATTTCCCATACAAAGCTGTGTGCTTTCATTGAAAAAATACATAATTGCACTCATAACTGCAAAATATTACATATAGAGAAAATTTACTTTGGGTTATAGGTGAAAAGAAACTCTATGCCTAGTGAATTTAACCATAAAGGACATTATTTTTAGGACTGTCTATTAGATGAGCAAGCAAGTTACATATCAGACTATTTTAATATAATTTCATTTCAGTGGTCATGATTTAAACTATAGCAAATCCTAACATTTCCATACAGATATATTGTTTTATAGTTTCGTTCTTTATATTTATAGTCACCATTATGTGAGATATTCAGTATAGTGAAAACAGTAGCTACAACTCTAGAATTCTAGTTGCTGCTGGAGTTCCCATGGCAAGGTAAATTGGGACATGAGGAGAAAGGAGCACATTGAATTCATTATTGGTCCATTCAGTTTCTGGGCCTTTGTACGTCTTCAGTAAAAGAAAGAGACAGAGCTTTGGAACTTGTTATTTTTTTTCAATTCGCGGGAGGCAGGCCTTTCTTTGGTCTGGCTTGGTTAAAGGACTTAATATAGTAGCAGATCAGCCTCCCAGATGTGCTCTGTTTCACCTGGTTTTTGAAGACAACAAAATCCAAGCTGAGATGCATGAACTGGAATTGTCCAGGCCACCTCAGTGAAGATAGCGTATTATGGCACTCAAGCCAATGAAACACCATATACTATGTGTAGGACCATAGCAGAGAGAATATGATTTATTTTAGGACCTGAAAGAAGTTTGTAGTTAATGGTAGGTAGACATAAGGCAGTTAGATGTTAAGAGTTGGGACTGACAGAGGGAAGTGGATTAATTTAGACCATTATACAGAAACTGACTTCCTTAGAATTTTCTCAAATGTATAAAGAAATTCAGAATTCATTTTTAAAGCCATATGGAGACACCTTAGTATTTTAAGTGAAAAGTGACATGATCAAATTTCCATTTTAAAAATTGGAATATAAAATTATTACAGTCTTCATATTTCAGAACTTCTGAAGCTGGAGGACAAAAAATGGGGCAGACATTTTAAGTAAGAATACAGTCCTTGCCTCAAAATCACAGTGTTCTTGAAATGTAAGTGGAAGGACTGATGAAACCCACCCAACTGCTCTTTAAATTACTCTTTTGGGAATGTGGAAGATGTTACAATTATTTTTTAATAAAAATGTCACCTTATTATAGGCTGCTATGAGTAAAATGCTTGTGCTTAGTCAGTCAGTCATGTTAGACTCTTTGCAACCTCATGGACTGTAGCCCACCAGGCTCCTCTGTTCATGGAATTCTCCAGGTAACAATACTGAAGTGGGTTGCCATGCCCCTGTCCAGGAGATCTTCCCAAAGCAGGGATTGAACACAGTTCTCTCACATTGCAGGTGGATTCTTTACTGTCTGAACCACTGGGGAAGCTCATGAGTAACATACAAGAGAAAGAAAGAAAAAAAAAGCCCATTAAATGTTACCTCTCCATGAAACTAATGAAATGGTTGAATAATTTATTTGTAAGGCATTTATTCTAGCAAGATACAATTTTCTAATATGAGAGCAAGTTGAAGATTTAAAACAGCTATCAAAATAGTTCATATTGGGTGAAATCATTTTTCCTGAATTACGAGACCATTATAAAATAGGAGTCTAATCAAAGGGGTTGTTCAAAGGTTAACCCTCTATCCAACCCAGGCATCCTTGAACTCTTTAATCAAAGAAACTGTTAAGAAGCCAGAAGAGACTTTCAGACAAGGGTTTGTGTGTGTGTGTGTGTGTGTGTGTGTGTGTGTTTGTAGTTGATTTATAGTGTTGTGTTGATTACTGCTGTACAGCAGTGATTTAGTTACACACATATATTAAGTATGCATATACACATTCTTTTCTCCAATATTATTTCTCATTATGGTTTATCATAGAATATTGACTAGTCCTCTGAGCTATACAGTAAGACCTTTATTGGTGCTTCTGGAATAGCACAAGGGAATAAACACAAGAAACAGGTATCCTTGACTGATCTTCCAGGAGCCAAATTCAGATCTTAAATGGAGTGGGGGTTGGGCAGATCTGAGGGTTTGGGCCAGAGGTGTGCTCTGGGCTGTCCTTTCTCCCTCTTTCCCTTCCTGGGTGCCCTGTGCAAGGATCAGTCACATCACTTCAAGCAGCGTGAACCAGCTCACTACTGCCACCCTAGGAAGATGGAATAGTGGTCGAAATTCCCCTTTTGAGCATGCTGATGCTGGATGTTTTGAGCATGCATGATGCCTGGCTGGTCTTAGCTGCCTTTGTGGTCTCCACTTCCAGTTTCACCAGCTGGTCAGGTGCCTCCTGCTCTGAGTCAGTTTCCTATTTGTTCAGGGAGACACTGTCCACGTGCTACTGTTCTGGCAGGTTCCAACTTATCTCAGTATGAAGTGGAGCAAAACTCAACCCACTGCATGGTATAGTGATGTATAAAGTTTGCATTTACCAGAGACCCCAAACTGAAGGCAACTAAACAGCAGTATTTCTACACTTATGTTACATGCCATTTTCTCTAATATACTAATCCAGGAAAACTTTCTGGCCCATAACCAGGGCTAGCTCCACTGCAACTCCTGAACACTACTCTGCAGGGAAGGCCATGTGGAGAGTCTGGGTTTGGGGGATGGTCACTGGGGCGGAAGGCATGGCTCCTTCCTTTCTGCGCATCTGGCCAGCAGAGGATCACATAACTTTACTGTCCAGGAGCAGAGGAACCACATTAACTCCAGTGGAGATCTCCAATTTCAATAGGGGATCGCCTCCTATTCTACCCACTGAGACCCCCCTCCCCAGACCCTGCCCGGGCATGATCATGCCGTTCACTCTGGGGCCCTGCCTGCCTGCCACATCCTCCTTCAACAGTATGCACCTCCGAGCTTCCCTGAGGCTGCTTTCTCACTTCCAGAACCCACAGACCAGCGGGTGATCCCAGAGACCCTCCCGTAACTCTTTGGACCCCCAGCCCAGCTCTTTCGCCTTTCACCTACTTAGGTGTGAGGTCCAGCCTGTCCTCCCTGAGGATGCAATCCACATGCTCATCTTATTGCCCTATTCCTCCATGTTGCTGGCAGCAGCCGCAGCTGCATGGGTCACCCCAGGAGTACAGCACTTCTTGTTTCAGCCACCTACTCGCCTGGCCTCTACCTCTCCAGCGCGGCTGCCTGATCGCAGTCTCTGCCCATCCATGGGTGTCTGCCCCTACATCCACTCCCTGGTGGTCCCAGCACTTCCCCGTGGAGGGTGGGCCCTGCCTTCATACCTACCATCTTTAGAGTCAGACTGTCTCAACCCTACTCTTTTGCTTAGGACAGCGCAGATTTTTTTTTTTTTTTTTCATGCATGTAGGATCTTAGTTCCCTGGCTAGGGATCTAACCTCTAACCCAAGATTCCTGCAGTGGAAACTCTTGGGATCTTAACCACTGGACTGGCAGGGAAGAGATTTTATTTTCCACAGGTCAAATGATTATACACTCCTCCAAATATATTTTTTATAATGTATTCATCTTACTTGGCTGTGGGACTTCCATAAATAATAACAGTAATAATTATCTAGAATTTCCTGCTGGGGCTTCCCTGGTGACTCCACCATAAAGAATCCACCTGTAATGCAGTAGATGCTGGTTGAATCCCTGGGTGGGAAAGATCCCCTGGAGAAGGAAATGGAAACCCACTCTAGTATTCTTGCCTGGAAAATCCCATGGGACAGGGGAGCCTGGTTGGCTACAGTCCATGAGGTTGCAAAGAGTTGGACATAATTCAGCGACTAAACAACAACAACAGAATTCCCTGCTAAGAGTAATGGTATCTGTGTTATCCAAAGTTGAGAGTGAGTGTTGCAAGAGAGTTAAAAATCAAGAATGATTATTTTGACCATAGAGAAATGAATGATTTCTTCCTTCCATCCAGTTGTTTGTCTTCTACTTGTATAGGAAAAAAAAAAAAGTACTCTCATGTTCTCAAAACTATTCATGTAATAGGACTCTTCCTCTGAATTAATTTGCTAAGGTTGCCACAATCAAATACTACAGACTGGGTGGCTTAAACGAGAGATGATTATGTCCTCATAGTTTTATCATGTCCTCTGAAAGACTTAAATCAGAGTGCTAGCTGACTTTGTTCCTTGAGGACTCTCTTACAGGCTTACAGATGGCTGTTCTCTCCCTATCCCTTTGCACGGCTGTGCCTCTGTGCATATGCTCCTAGGGTCTCATTGTATGTGTCCATATCTCCCCTTCTTGTAAAAACACCAGTTAGAGTAGGTTAAAGCTTACTCTAACAGCATCATTTTAACTTCCAATTTAAAGATCCTATCCCCAAATATAGTCACATTCTGAAATACGAGGGGTTAGAGCCTCAGTGTATGAATTATGGGGGGACATAATTCAGTCCACAATAACTACCAAAAGTTTCACTGACACCTATCAGCTTTTAACTGCTCTGATTTTCCACCCAGGCCCTCCCCTAGGGCTTTATTTTTGCTTTATTTTACTAATTAAAGTATGCTAATTAAATTTACTAATTAAAAATACTGTTTAATAATTAAAGTGTCTTTGCATATCAAATTCATTATCCAATAAAGGTCTATAGCTTTAGTTTCCAGTTCACTAGATCCTACCTAGTACTGACTTTATACCTCAGCTCAAAATTTTCACAAATTCTTTTGTAGGTAAAAATCTTTGCTGGAGATAAAACTCGTGGGTAACTGATAGACACTTTTCCCCTTAATTTTGCATTCTTTTACATTGAATTTTGATTATTCCATATATTTCCATTGTCTGCTTGTCTAGATTTTAGTTGATTTAGGATGAAAATGACATTTTATATTCACTCTATATCTTAATAATGTCCAGTAGAATGTTGTATATATATCATATTCTCAAATGATCCTATTTGATTGAATTTCTGATTAGTGAAGTATGCAGCTACTTCAATCCGTTTATTTTCAATGTTACCTTAATTGGCTTTGTGAATTCCCAGCACTTTCATTCAGCACTTGTCATCTACAGTGCTTGAATGAGCTAACAGTTGCATGCTTTGGGTAGCACTCTAGGCATGAGGGTTACCTCGATGCACTGTAATCCTTGCGTACCTCAATGCACGTCTATTGCCTCATAGACTGCCAAGCTTGATTTTACTGACATGGATGGATGGTTCATTTTTCTTTATGTGTCCTTTCAAGAAGATTAGCCTGCCTGAAAGACAATTATTTCTTTTTAACCAAGGTTATATGAGCATATATAGCTTTTTTGTGATAATCTTAAAAGTTATGGTCACTTTTGAACTATGTTAGGTAAAAGATTCATATTGACTTCCATGAATTATCAATGTTTGTTTTCAGAACACTGGTGGAACAATGTTTAGGAATAAGTTGATATCTGAACTCAGTATCCAGTAACCCATGTCAGTTCCTTTTGTAATTTGTTAAAATGGTAATTCTTTAATCTAACTCTTTCACCTTGGAATAATATACAAAATATCAGTATGCATAAAGGGCTCTTGGAAGTCATTGTTTATTTATTGTTTCTTCTTTTGTGTGTATAGTCATGCACCTAACGAAAGAAATAGCACACAATGTCAACAGCTCCCACTGTGTTAGTCTTTTACTATCCCAACATATGCCCTAATATTTAAAGAGCAATAAAAGTCTGCTGCTTCCACAGTCATTAGCTTTGGTTGTTGCAGTCAATCACCCATAGAAGTCAGAGTCATATTAGTTTTTTTTTTCTTCCTCATTGAACAATCTAGCCATCATTCTCCTTTATCATTAAAGGAAAAATTAACTTAGGAGACTGCCCAGACACTAAAGTGCATTTGCAACATGAGAAAACTCTTATCACTTTACTTGAGGAAAGGTACCTCTGTCCTGTTGAAGGAACAGTAAAAATGAGGTTAACATTATTGATTAATGCATTAGCCTATCTTCTTTAAAGTGGATTGATAGTTTCTAGTTTTAAAATACGTGTTAATTCAAGAAAAGAACTGTATGAGTAGTTTACTGAAATACTTAGATAATTTTAGAGGATATTCACTCTGGTCTCACTGATTTGATTACTTTTGCTTAATCATAATTAGTAATGGAAATAAGATTATTTCAAACCTGATGTATCTGTAAAATCAAGAAGTTAAAGAAAGATATAAGTTGGTCATGTTTGAGCGTCCTTGGTGGGTTATGTAACCTTGAAATAATTTCAGCTAGGTTAGGGAGAGTAATACGGGAGAAGGCAATGGCACCCCATTCTAGTACTCTTGCCTGGAAAATCCCATGGACGGAGGAGCCTACAGCTACAGTCCATGGGGTCGCTACGAGTCGGACACGACTGAGTGACTTCACTTTCACTTTTCATTTTCATGCATTGGAGAAGGAAATAGCAACCCACTCCAGTGTTCTTGCCGGGAGAATCCCAGGGATGCGGAGCCTGGTGGGCTGCTGCCTACAGGGTCGCACAGAGTCAGACACGACTGAATTGACTTAGCAGCAGCAGCAGCAGCAAGGAGAGTAATTAAATTTTTTTCAATAACCTCATTATGGAGAAAAACTAGAAACATAGGCAATTTTATATTTACTTTATAAGATAAAAGTAAATACTATTTTTAGTTTTATTTCATTTGAACTGAAGCAATTTCATTGATAATAAGTTTTGCATTTCTTCCATCATTCCAGAGTCATAATTATAAGTGAATAATGTTAAATTTCAATTCTTCTGATATTCAGATCAAATTTTTATATTTGTGTTAAATATATATGAATTACAGAACGTGAGTTTGGAAGTGAGCATCTAAATATCATCATGAAAACTATACATAAGTACTCTTATTAAATGTAAGTTGTAGCACTGTGTGATTCACTGGTGAGGCAGGGAGCTAATGTGTTGTCACTCAGGCTCAGTTTCCTCTTTAGTCTCTGACCAGTTGCTGGCCCAGAGTTTTTTTCCTATGCTTTTGGCCAGAACTTTTTGATTATTCAGATTACTCGTCCGCCTCCTTTGAGGTAGGGTTTTCAGAGTCAGTGTTGGCTAGGTCTATCTATATCCCCTCACATGTTTGTTTTCGTAACCAGTGGTCCTTGCTCCTGACCACATGCCTCTCTGATCAGTCGCAGTTTTGTCACCTTAGCACATCGCTGGGTTATTAGTGTGAGTTGATCTCATAGAACAACATCACATAGAACAAATGTTCATGACTGTTTTGTAATTTGATAAAGTGATGAAATTTATGGATATGTCTCTCATAAAGATGTTCTTCACACAAGCAGTTGCATAACATTTCAGGACTGATTGATGACCTTAGAACTCATGGTAAAGAGGTGCCTCTGGATGCATTTCCTTGGATATTTTACTTAAGTGTGATTTTTTTTCTTTCTTTTTTCCCTCGGTTATGTTAAGCTTCTTATTAATAGTAAGGGAAGCCGTGCTTAAAAACTAGATTATTTTTTTATGTATGAATATGTGGCAAAATTTACTGCAACTTATATGATTTATTAAACTAACTCAATCCTGAAGCAATTGCATTATTAAGTAGTTAAAAAATTCATGACATGTCCTTAACACAGTGAGAGTGCCTTGGAGGAGCTCATTCATCCAATAAATATGTGTTTAACAAACTGCTTGAAATGAATCTCTTTTATGGGTTTTTGTAATTATTGTTCTTATTTAAGATTTATATATATGTGTATATATACATATATATATATGTATATATACACACACACAGCATAAATAACAGAATTTGTTTTTAACATAGGGTTATGGTTTGTTTCTGAATGCACGTAGTCACAGTCCTTTGCTTGTGAGTATGCAATAAAATGCTTTGTTGCTTCATTAAAGCTTCTCAGTAGGCTGTGGTGTTCTAGACATATTCTCTACATGGTGCATAGCTGCCTTTCCATTTTGAGATTTAAAGGAGCACTGCATTGAAAACTTTCTGTGATTTCTTATTCTGTATCAGATGCTGAGCTCTAAGATGCAAATGAAGATCTTAAATTTTAACTTTTCTGAATTTTCAGCCAGATATTTTCAAAACTAAAGGGCTATGTGAAAAAAAAAAAACACCATTTCCTGTGTCATCTTAAAAAGAGGTGGTTCTGCTTATGTCGTATTCTGAGATATATGCAATCAGTGGCAAGCCTCCTCAATAACAGATTGTAAATCTGTTATGACTACAGACACATAGAGAACACAACTGTCTAAGAACTGCAGTTTTCAGTTCTTTTAGCACTTAATTATGTTTTAGTTTAGTTCAGTCTCTTAGTTGTGTTCTACTCTTTGTAACCCCATGGACTGCAGCACACCAGGCTTCCCTGTCCATCACCAATGCCCAGAGCTTGTTCAAACTCACGTGCATGGAATCAGTGGTGCTATCCAACCATTTCATCCTGTGTCATCACCTTCTCCTCCCGCCTTCAATCTTTCCCAGCATCAGGGTCTTTTCCAGTGAGTCAGTTCTTCACATCAGGTGGCCAAAGTTTTGGAGTTTTAGCTTCAGCATCAGTCCTTCCAATGAATATTCAGGACTGATTTCCTTTAGGATGAACAGGTTGGATCTCATCGTAGCCCAAGGGTCTTCTCCAACACCACAGTTCAAAAGCATCAATTCTTCAGCTCTCAGCTTTCTTTATGGTCCAACTCTCACATTCATACATGACTACTGGATGGGTCTTTGTTGGCAAAGTAATGTCTCTGCTTTTTAATATGCTGCCTAGGTTGGTCACAGCTTTTCTTCCAAGGAGCAAACGTCTTTTAATTTCATGGCTGCAGTCACCATCTGCAGTGATTTTGGAGCCCCCCCAAAAACAAAGTCTGGCACTGTTTCCATTGTTTCCTCATCTGTTTGCCATGAAGTGATGGGACCGATGTCTTGATCTTAGTTTTTTGAATGTTGAGTTTTAAGCCAACTTTTTCACTTTCCTCTTTCACTTTCATCAAGAGACTCTTCAGTTCCTCTTCACTTTCTGCCATAAGGGTGGTGTCATCTGTGTATCTGAGGTTATTGATATTTCTCCCTGCAATCTTGATTCCAGCTTGTGCTTCATCCAGCCCGGCATTTCTCATGATACACTCTGCATATAAGTTAAATAAGCAGGGTGACAATATACAGCCTTGACATACTCCTTTCCCAATTTCTAATCAGTCTGTTGTTCCATATCTGGTTCTAACTGTTGCTTCTTGATCTGCATACAGATTTCTCAGGAGGCAGGTCACGTGGTCTGGTGTTCCCATCTCTTGAAGAATTTTCCACAGTTTGTTGTGATCCATACAGTCAAAGGCTTTGGGGTAATCAATAAAGAAGAAGTACATGTTTTTCTGGAATTCTCTTGCTTTTTATGTAATCCAATGGATGTTGGCAATTTGATCTCTGGTTCCTCTGCCTTTTCTAAATCCAGCTTACTGCTGCTGCTGCTAAGTTGCTTCAGTCATGTCCAACTCTGTGCCATCCCATAGACAGCAGCCCACCAGGCTCCCCCATCCCTGGGATTCTCCAGGCAAGAACACTGGAGTGGGTTGCCATTTCCTTCTCCAATAAATAAACACCTGGAAGTTCACGGTTCACATATTGCTGAAGCCTGGCTTAGAGAATTTTGAGCATTACTTTACTAGCGTGTGAGATGAGTGCAGTTGTGTGGTGGTTTGACCATTCTTTGGCATTGTCTTTCTTTGGGATTAGAATGAAAACTGACCTTTGCAAGTCCTGTGGCCACTGCTGAGTTTTCCAAATTTGCTGGCATATTTGGTGCAGCATTTTCACAGCATCATCTTTTAGGATTTAAACAGCTCAACTGGAATTCCATCTCCTCCACTAGCTTTGTTCATAGTGATACTTCCTAGGCCCATTTGACTTCACATTCCAGGATGTCTGGCTCTAGGTGAGTGATCACACCATTGTGGTTATCTGGGTCATGGAGATATTTTTTTATAGTTCTATGTATTCTTGCCACCTCTTAATATCTTTTGCTTCTATTAGGTCCATACCATTTCTGTCCTTAGACTTGTGTTATTGCTTAAGCATCATATTTTTTGACTCTGTATTGTGAATTAGTGTTTATTGGTACCGCCTCTTGCCTCATTACTTCTATTTCTACTAGTATCATCATCCCTAAAAATTATAATTTTGTGAATACTCCTACTCTGACTGACGTATAGAAAAGCACTTTATTTTAATCATGTTACACATAAAGAAACTGAGATATAGTCATTTTTAAATGACTTGCACAAAATCACACATACAAAAACTGTATTGGGAAGATAAATTTTTCTTTTCAGTAATCCACATATGTAAACCAAAGACCCAGAATAATAGTAGCCTAAACTACTGCTCAGACTATTACCAGGCCCTTTAATTAAATAAAGCACATTGTTTAGTTATGATTTATAACCTACCTAAACTGTTGGAATAATCTTAAAATTATTCTGTTTTCCAGCTACATTATTTATTTACCTGTGAAAGAATCTTGAAATTTTGCCTTAGAATCAATCCACATACTATATGCAGCAGTTTTATGCATTCATTTACCCTTTATTTTAGAAGTTTTGATATATTAACTTATATGCTTTTTATTTTTTAAAAATGTTATTGGAGTATAGCTGGTTGTCAATGTTTTGTTATCTTTAGGTATACAGCAAAGTGAATCAGTTATGCTTAAAGACCTGTTGATGTATTTGAGTAAAAATATAACTTTAAGACAGGAAAAAAAAATTGTTTCATCATAATTCCACCCAACTCCTCTATAAAAAGTCTCAGATAAGTCTCTTGACTGACTGAATTTACCAAATAAATATGGATGAAAAGAAGTGAATGAATCCCATCCAATAAAGGAATTTCAGATTAATTATTTAAAGAACCTAGAAGTAAATACTCTTATTTAAATTACAATGGACTTTTGCTTATGGCAGCATGAAGATGTTGCCAAATTCTCCCTCCTGTCCCACTCCCCAGATAAGTATAAAATTAAAAGAAAAATGTCAGAAACAACATTTGAAGGTACTGGATACCAACCAAAAGCAGATGAAAGGTTAGTAAGAATTTACTCATAATTAACTCAAGAGCTATAGGTTAGAAGACAGAGTTATCTATGGCTTTTTTTGTCTAAGTTACTTCCATCTTTACTTCACTCCCCAATAGGGTCAACAAAAGCTATTGTTTTAACCATTGACATGAAAGCCACAAGCTCCAAAGTCATAGGGAACTGATTCAGTTTGGAGTTGTCAATGAAAACCTATGGTTTTGGCAGCTAATGTGGGAATTTAGATAGGACAAAATTGGGGAGGAGGGGAAATTTATATATTTGTTAGTCCAGTGTGGTCATCCTGATTGGGATAGACCAGTCTGAAATTTAATTGAAAGATCCTAGAAATCGGCTCCATAGAAAATCTGAGATAAGTTCTTCACGTATCACTGGCTGATGGAAAAGTTTGCATATTTGTCAGGGAAACCTGAGAAGGCTTGAGAAATATGTGATGATGCAGACTTGAGGACTAGCTATAATTCTGAATGTGTTTCCTAAACCACTCACTAATCAACCTGAAGAAGGTTTGCACCTTATGGGAACAATGATTTAGAGCACATCTTCTATCCAAATAATGAGATAACCAATAAACCATAAAGACACGGGGGAGATTATCTTTCCTGGTGGCTCAGAGGGTAAAGCGTCTGCCTGAAATGCTGGAGACCCAAGTTCGATCTCTGGGTCGGGAAGGTCCCCTGGAGAAGGAAATGGCAACCCACTCCAGTATTCTTGCCTGGAAAATCCCATGAACTGAGGAGCCGGTTAGGCTACAGACCATTGGGTCACAAAGAGTCGGACATGACTGAGTGACTTCATTTAAGCATAAACATAATGAGAATAATAATAATGAGAAAAATAAGTAAAGAATCACAGGCTGCTCATCATGGGGGAGACAGATTCTACAATAAGATTAGGAATTTAATTAAAAAAATACAAAACTCACAGGACTATAAAACTTATTTTAGACTTGGTATCGTATGTTCTCAAAAATGTTAAATTTTCACCCCCAAATTATGAGCCATTCAAAGAAACATAAAGGACTGTATCTATGAAAGTTGATTGATAGGACCAGGTGTAAAATTTAACAGGACAAAAAAAAAAAAAAAGCAGCTATTGTAAATATCTTCAAATTAAAGGAAACTGTATTAAAAAAATAAGAGATATAATGGCAGTGAATCCACAAATAAAGAATATCAATAGAGAAATGTAATTATAGTTTTGAAATGAAAATAAAAATTATATTTTTGAAAAGTGAAAATATAGTTTTATATTTGAAATAACTGAAACTAAAACATGATCAATGTATATAATAGTAGATCTAAAGTTGCAGGAAATAATATTCAGAAATTAGATGATAAATATGATTTTTGAAATCTGAATAACAGAGTGAGAAAAAAATTGAAGAAGAGTAGAGACTCTGAAACAGGTGAGACAACATAAAACTGTCAATGTCACAGTAGAAATTATTGGAAAAGAAAGTAGATAAGCAGAGACAATCAGTAACCAAAATTTGTTGTTGTTTTTTAATGGTAGGTAAAAGAGATAAACATTTAATTAGACTGATTGATAAAGAAAGAGAAGAAAAAACTACCAAATTCGGTAATAAAAAAGAGAACTCAGTATAAATTCTTCAGAAATTACAAAAAAACACTATAAGAATAGTATTTGACAATTATAAAAACCCAAGTAAGATGGATACATTAATGAAGGACTGAAATTACCAAAAGTAACTCCAAGGGTTGGGGGGGTAGGCAAATCAAGAGATTTAAGTCAAGTCCAAAAAAAAAAAAGGTTATTAATTAGTGCTCTTTCCTCAAAGAAAGCCTTTATGTAGATAATGGATTAATTCTATCAAGCATATACAGGAGAATACCTAATAATGCTTTACAGACTATTTGAGAAAATAGAGAAGGAACACTTTTCAATTTATACTTTGAGGTGATTATCACCCTGACACCAAACCTGACAACAATGTTTCAAGAAAATAAAACTACAGAGAATATCCTTCAGGTACATAGAGAGCAAAATTCTTAATGGGCTGGTAAATTGAATTTGACAACATGTAAAAAGGTTATACAACTTGACCAAGTGGGGTTTACCCCAGGAATTCAAGATTAGTTCATCATTCAAAAAATAAATTATTATAGTCTTTATACAAGTGAGAATCAAATAAACAAGTGAGACTCTCAAATTTTTCTCAGTTGATGCAGAAAAAATTTATTAAATCTAACACAATTATGGTGAAAATTTATCAAGAAACTGTATAGAAGAGAATATCTTCAAATTAATAATGAGCACTTATGAGAAAGCTATTCCTAGTATAAAAGGTGAAAGGATGAATAATTTCACTGTATGATTGGAAAAAATGTAAGAGTATCTAAATTCATCTTTTTTACTCAACGTTGTTAAGGAGTTATACCAATGCAATAAGACAGGAAATAGAAATTAAATACATAAAGTTTAGAAAGGAGAAAATAGAAAGGTTTTTATTTTTAGATGACATGATATTGTATGTAAAAACTCTAAAACATCTACAGAACAATCAGTAATATATAATCAGTTAATTTAGAAAAGTGACAGAATTCAGTCAATATACAAAAAAATAGTTTTTTACATACTAATAATATCTGATAATCTAAAATATGAAATAAAGAAAATCCTATCCACACTTTTAAGAAAAGTTATTTATGAGTATATTTTTAAAGAAATATATGTTCTTTAGAATAAAAATTGCAGAACATTGTTTTTTTTACATTTTAAAATTAAGAATTTTATTTTTAAAAGTAAATTTACTAAATTAAAAATATGAACATTCTAAAAAATGTTATGAATATTGCTAAACTGCATTTTTTTTCCTGTAACTCTCTTGCTTATTTTATTTTATTTTTAAACTTTACAATATTGTATTGGTTCTGCCATATATCGAAATGAATCCGCCACAGGCATACACGTGTTCCCCATCCTGAACCCTCCTCCCTCCTTCCTCCCCATACCATCCCTCTGGGTCATCCCAGTGCACCAGCCCCAAGCATCCAATATTGTGCATCAAACCTGGACTGGCGACTCGTTTCATATATGATATTATACATATTTCAATGCCGTTCTCCCAAATCATCCCACCCTCTCCCTCTCCCACAGAGTCCAAAAGACTGTTCTATACATCAGTGTCTCTTTTGCTGTCTCGTACACCGGGTTATTGTTACCATCTTTCTAAATTCCATATATATGCATTAGTATACTGTATTGGTGTTTTTCTTTCTGGCTTACTTCACTCTGTATAATAGGTTCCACTTTCATCCACCTCATTAGAACTGATTCAAATGTATTCTTTTTAATGGCTGAGAAATACTCCATTGTGTATATGTACCACAGCTTTCTTATCCATTCATCTGCTGATGGACATCTAGGTTCCTTCCATGTCCTGGCTATTATAAACAGTGCTGCGATGAACATTGGGGTACACGTGTCTCTTTCCCTTCTGGTTTCCTCAGTGTGTATGCCCAGCAGTGGGATTGCTGGATCATAAGGCAGTTCTATTTCCAGTTTTTTAAAGAATCTCCACACTGTTCTCCATAGTGGCTGTACTAGTTTGCATTCCCACCAACAGTGTAAGAGGCTTCCCTTTTCTCCACATCCTCTCCAGCATTTATTGCTTGTAGACTTTTGGATTGCAGCCATTCTGACTGGTGTGAAATGGTACCTCATAGTGGTTTTGATTTGCATTTCTCTGATAATGAGTGATGTTGAGCATCTTTTCATGTGTTTGTTAGCCATCTGTATGTCTTCTTTGGAGAAATGTCTATTTAGTTCTTTGGCCCATTTTTTGATTGGGTCATTTATTTTTCTGGAGTTGAGCTGTAGGAGTTGCTTGTATATTTTTGAGATTAGTTGTTTGTCAGTTGCTTCATTTGCTATTATTTTCTCCCATTCTGAAGGCTGTCTTTTCACCTTGCTAATAGTGTCCTTTGTTGTGCAGAAGCTTTTAAGTTTAATTAGGTCCCATTTGTTTATTTTTGCTTTTATGTCCAATATTCTGGGAGGTGGGTCATAGAGGATCCTGCTGTGATGTATGTCAGAGAGTGTTTTGCCTATGTTCTCCTCTAGGAGTTTTATAGTTTCTGGTCTTACGTTTAGATATTTAATCCATTTTGAGTTTATTTTTGTGTATGGTATTAGAAAGTGCTCTAGTTTCATTCTTTTACAAGTGGTTGACCAGATTTCCCAGCACCACTTGTTAAAGAGATTGTCTTTAATCCATTGTATATTCTTGTCTCCTTTGTCAAAGATAAGGTGTCCATATGTGCGTGGATTTATCTCTGGGCTTTCTATTTTGTTCCATTGATCTATATTTCTGTCTTTGTGCCAGTACCATACTGTCTTGATGACTGTGGCTTTGTAGTAGAGCCTGAAGTCAGGCAGGTTGATTCCTCCAGTTCCATTCTTCTTTCTCAAGATTGCTTTGGCTATTCGAGGTTTTTTGTATTTCCATACAAATTGTGAAATTATTTGTTCTAGTTCTGTGAAGAGTACCATTGGTAGCTTGATAGGGATTGCATTGAATCTATAAATTGCTTTGGGTAGTATACTCATTTTCACTATATTGATTCTTCCAATCCATGAACATGGTATATTTCTCCATGTATTAGTGTCCTCTTTGATTTCTTTCACCAGTGTTTTATAGTTTTCTATATATAGGTCTTTAGTTTCTTTAGGTAGATATATTCCTAAGTGTTTTATTCTTTCTGTTGCAATGGTGAATGGAATTGTTTCTTTAATTTCTCTTTCTGTTTTCTTATTATTAGTGTATAGGAATGCAAGGGATTTCTGTGTGTTGATTTTATATCCTGCAACTTTACTATAATCATTGATTAGCTCTAGTAATTTTCTGGGGGAGTCTTTAGGGTTTTCTATGTAGAGGATCATGTCATCTGCAAACAGTGAGAGTTTTACTTCTTCTTTTACAATTTGGATTCCTTTTATTTCTTTTTCTGCTCTGATTGCTGTGGCCAAAACTTCCAAAACTATGTTGAATAGTAATGGTGAAAGTGGGCACCCTTGTCTTGTTCCTGACTTTAGAGGAAATGCTTTCCATTTTTCACCATTGAGGATAATGTTTGCTGTGGGTTTGTCATATATAGCTTTTATTATGTTGAGGTATGTTCCTTCTATTCCTGCTTTCTGGAGAGTTTTTATCATAAATGGGTGTTGAATTTTGTCAAAGGCTTTCTCTGCATCTATTGAGATAATCATATGGTTTTTATTTTTCAGTTTGTTAATGTGGTATATTACATTGATTGATTTGCGGATATTGAAGAATCCTTGCATCCCTGGGATAAAGCCCACTTGGTCATGGTGTATGATATTTTTAATGTGTTGTTGGATTCTGATTGCTAGAATTTTGTTAAGGATTTTTGCATCTATGTTCATCAGTGATATTGGCCTGTAGTTTTCTTTTTTTGGCATCTTTGTCAGGTTTTGGTATTAGGGTGATGGTGGCCTCATAGAATGAGTTTGGAAGTTTACCTTCCTCTGCAATTTTCTGGAAGAGTTTGACTAGGATAGGTCTTAGCTCTTCTCTAAATTTTTGGTAGAATTCAGCTGTGAAGCTGTCTGGACCTGGGCTTTTGTTTGCTGGAAGATTTTTGATTACAGTTTCAATTTCCCTTCTTGTGATGGGTCTGTTAAGATTTTCTATTTCTTCCTGGTTCAGTTTTGGAAAGTTATACTTTCCTAAGAATTTGTCCATTTTTTCTACGTTGTCCATTTTATTGGCATATAATTGCTGATAGTAGTCTCTTATGATCCTTTGTATTTCTGTGTTGTCTGTTGTGATCTCTCCGTTTTCGTTTCTAATTTTATTGATTTGAATTTTCTCCCTTTGTTTCTTGATGAGTCTGGCTAATGGTTTGTCAATTTTTTTTATCCTTTCAAAAACCCAGCTTTTGGCTTTGTTGATTTTTGCTATTGTCTCTTTTGTTTCTTTTGCATTTAATTTGGCCCTAATTTTTAAAATTTCTTTCCTTCTACTAACCCTGGGGTTCTTCATTTCTTCCTTTTCTAGTTGCTTTAGGTGCAGAGTTAGGTTATTTATTTGACTTTTTTCTTGTTTCTTGAGGTATGCCTGTATTGCTATGAACTTTCCCCTTAGGACTGCCTTTACAGTGTCCCACAGGTTTTGGGTTATTGTGTTTTCATTTTCTTTCATTTCTATGCAAATTTTGATTTATTTTTTGATTTCTTCTGTGATTTGTTGGTTATTCAGCAGCGTGTTGTTCATCCTCCATATGTTGGAATTTTTAATAGTTTTTCTCCTGTTATGGAGATCTAATCTTACTGCATTGTGGTCAGAAAAGCTGCTTGGAATGATTTCAATTGTTTTGAATTTACCAAGGCTAGATTTGTGGCCCAGGATGTGATCTATCCTGGAGAAGGTTCCATGTACACTTGAGAAAAAGGTGAAATTCATTGTTTTCGGATGAAATGTCCTATAGATATCAACTAGGTCTAAATGGTCTATTGTATCGTTTAACGTTTGTGTTTCCTTGTTAATTTTCTGTTTAGTTGATCTATCCATAGGTGTGATAGATATCCTATGGATAAAAGTAATAGTAATAATAGTAATAAAAGTCTCCCACTATTATTGTGTTATTGTTAATTTCTCCTTTCATACTTGTTAGCATTTGCCTTCTATATTGAGGTGCTCCCATGTTGGGTGCATATATATTTATAATTGTTATATCTTCTTCTTGGATTGATCCTTTGATCATTATCTGGTGACCGTCTTTGTCTCTTTTCACAGTCTTTGTTTCAAAGTCTATTTTGTCTGATATGAGTATTGCTACACCTGCTTTCTTTTGGTCTCTATTTGCATGGAAAATCTTTTTCCAGCCCTTCACTTTCAGTCTGTATGTGTCCCCTGTTTTGAGGTGGGTCTCTTGTAGACAACATATGTAGGGGTCTTGTTTTTGTATCCATTCAGCCAGTCTTTGTCTTTTGGTTGGGGCATTCAACCCATTTACGTTTAAGGTAGTTATTGATAAATATGATCCCGTTGCCATTTACTTTATTGTTTTGGGTTTGAATTTATACACAGTTTTTGTGTTTCCTGTCTATAGACTATCCTTTAGTATTTGTTGGACAGCTGGTTTGGTGGTGCTGAATTCTCTCAGCTTTTGCTTGTCTGTAAAGCTTTTGATTTCTCCTTCATATTTGAATGAGATCCTTGCTGGGTACAATAATCTGGGCTGTAGGTTATTTTCTTTCATCAGTTTAAGTATGTCTTGCCATTCCCTCCTGGCTTGGAGAGTTTCTATTGAAAGATCAGCTGTTATCCTTATGGGAATTCCCTTGTGTGTTATTTGTTGTTTTTCCCTTGCTGCCTTTAATATTTGTTCTTTGTGTTTGATCTTTGTTAATTTGATTAATATGTGTCTTGGGGTGTTTCGCCTTGGGTTTATCCTGTTTGGTACTCTCTGGGTTTCTTGGACTTGAGTGATTATTTCCTTCCCCATTTTAGGGAAGTTTTCAACTATTATCTCCTCAAGTATTTTCTCATGGTCTTTCTTTTTGTCTTCTTCTTCTGGGACCCCTATGATTCGAATGTTGTAGCATTTAATATTGTTCTGGAGTTCTCTGAGATTGTCCTCATTTCTTTTAATTCGTTTTTCTTTTATCCTCTCTGATTCATTTATTTCTACCATTCTATCTTCTAATTCACTAATCCTATCTTCTGCCTCTGTTATTCTACTATTTGTTGCCTCCAGAGTGTTTTTGATTTCATTTATTGCATTATTCATTATATATTGACTCTTTTTTATTTCTTCTAGGTCCTTGTTAAACCTTTCTTGCATCTTCTCAATCCTTGTCTCCAGGCTATTAATCTGTGATTCCATTTTGATTTCAAGATTTTGGATCAATTTCACTATCATTATTCGGAATTCTTTATCAGGTAGATTCCCTATCTCTTTCTCTTTTGTTTGGTTTGGTGGGCTTTTATCCTGTTCCTTTACCTGCTGGGTATTCCTCTGTCTCTTCATCTTGTTTAAATTGCTGAGTTTGGTGTGTCCTTTCTGTATTCTGGCAGTTTGTGGAGTTTTCTTTATTGTGGCATTTCCTCGCTGTGTGTGGGTTTGTACAGGTGGCTTGTCAAGGTTTCTTGGTTAGGGAAGCTTGTGTCGGTGTTCTGGTGGGTGGAGCTGTATTTCTTATCTCTGGAGTGCAATAAAGTGTCCGGTAATGAGTTATGCAACATCTATGGTTTTGGGGTGACTTTGGGCAGCCTGTATCTTGGAGCTCAGGGCTGTGTTCCTGTGTTGCTGGAAAATTTGCTTGGTATGTCTTGCCCTGGAACTTGTTGGCCCTTGTTGGTGCTTGGTTTCAGTGTAGGTATGGAGGCGTTTGATGAGCTTCTGTCAATTAGTGTTTCCTGGAGTCAGGAGTTCCCTGAAGTTAGGGTTTGGACTTATGCCTCCTGCTTCCAGTTATCGGTCTTATTTTTACAGTAGTTTCAAAACTTCTCCTTCTATACAGCACCATTGATAAAACATGTACGTTAAAGATGAAAAGTTTCTCCACCATGATGGCCACCCAGAGAGGTTCACAGTGTTACATGGAGAAGAGAAGAGGGAGGAGGGAGTTACAGCTGACCCGAATGAGATGAGGTGGAATCAATAGAGGAGAGAGCATGCTAGCCAGTAATCATTTCCTTATGTGCACTCCACAATTGGACCGCTCAGGATGTTCACGGAAGTATACAGAGAAGTGGAGGAGGAGGAAGGAGACAGAGGTGGCCAGGAGGATAAAAGGGGGAATGAAAGGAGGGAGACATCTCCAGCCAGTAATCAGTTCCCTAAGTGTTCTCCACTGTCTGGAACACACAGAAATTCACAGAGTTGCATAGAGTAGAGAGGGGTTAGGGAGGAGACACAGGTGACCTGTTGGAGAAAAAGGAGAGTCCAAAGAGGGAGAGAGCAGTTGAGCCAGTAATCTCGCTCACTAGTGAAAAATGCGTACTGAAGATTGGGTTCTTAAAGGTACAAAATTGGTAACAAATACATAAAAGCAAAAATTGAAAATCTAGAGTAGAGTTTGGAATTTCAAAAATACAATGTTAAAGAAAAGAAGAAGGAAAAGAAAGAGAGAAAAACAAACAAACAAACCAAGTCACAAAAATTACAAAGAAAGTATAGGTACAAAATTGATAACAAATACCAAAAAGCAAAAGTTAAACATTTAGAGTAGAGTCTGGAATTTCAAAAATGCAATGTTAAAAAAAAAGAAGAATGAAAAGAAACAAACAAAAACAAACCAAGTTGCAAAAATTATAAAGAAAATATAGGTACAAAATTGATAACAAATACCAAAAAGTAAAAGTTAAAAATCTGAGTCTGGAATTTCAAAAATACAGTGTTAAACAAAATAGAATAAGAAAAAGAAAGGGAGAAAAAACATACAAAAACAAACCAAGTCACAAAAATTATAAAGAAAATATAGGTACAAAATTGATAACAAATACCAAAAAGCATAAATTAAAAATCTAGAGTAGAGTTTGGAATTTCAGATATACAATGTTATATAAAAGAAGAAGAGAAAGAAAGAGAGAGAAAAAAAGAAATTAAAAAAGTCACAAAAATTATTTAAAATAAATATATATATAGGTATAAAATTGATAACAAATACCAAAAAGCTAAAATTAAAAATCTAGAGTAGAGTTTGGAATTTCAAAAATACAATGTTAAAGAAAAGAAGAAAAAAAAAACAAGGTCACAAAAATTATAAAACATATATATATCAAGTTTGCTTTTTAAAAAAAAATGGTCTTTTTTTTCTTTTTTTTTTTTGCAAAGTAATAGTAGGTTATAAAAGTGAAAATTAAAGGAATAGTAGAGGACTTAAAATTTTTTTAAAAATTAAAAAAAAAGAAAGAAAGAATGATCATAAAATTAGTAAAAATATATCTAGGACTTTCTCTGGTTTTGTTTTGGGTATCGTGGGGTCAGTTCATTTTCGGCTAGTTCCTTGGTCCGACTTATATTTCTCAAGATCTATAGGCCCCTTCCTATGTAGATGGTACTAACCACAGGGTTTTAATCTATTGCCTGTAGCTTCCAAGGCGGTTCCCTCTGTTATAGCTTCTTCTGTTTGCTGGTCTCTTCAGTGTCTGGTTTCCGCCCTGACACAAAGGGGACAGTGGAGGACACTTTTTTTTTTTTTTTTTTTTAGGCTCACTTGTTCAGTCGTGCTGTGGGGAGGGAGGGAGGGATGCTGTAAACAAATAACACTGGCGTGTACTCACAGTGCCTCAGCCACACTGGGTCTGCCCCGGCTCACAGCGCTGTAGCCTCCCTGCCCACACTGTTCAGGCTCTAGGTTGCTCCGCCGGGAACCATCCGTGGCTGGCCCTGGGCTGCCTGCACCTCCCAGGTCCAAGCCGCTCAGGTTCAGGCACTCGGGTAGTCCTCAGAGGTGCAGACTCGGTTGGGCCTGCATTTTGTGCCCTTCCCAGGTCTGAGCAGCTCAGGTGATGAGGTGTTTGGCGAGAGTGATTGCTGCGACTTATCGCCTCCCTGCCGCTCGGTTATTTAGGTGTGCAACCGGCACCCCTTCTCAGGCGGATGTTGACCGTCCAGACCCCCAAGAAATTTTAGTTAGCAAAGAAGCCTGCTTACAGTTTTGTAGGTAATGTCTCTCTGGGGCTGCAATTGCCCCCTTCCAGCTCTGGCTGCCTATCACCAGAGGGGGACGGTCTGCAGCCGGCTATCTCTGTACAGTCCTTTGTTCTGTGCACGGGCCTGGCGGTGTCTTAGGTTAGGGCTGGCTTTTCGCGTGGTAGATATCCCACAGTCTGGTTTGCTAGCCCAAATTATTTCGCTCAGATAACGCTCGGGGTATTCTGGCCAGATCCTTATTCTAAGCAATGCAGCCTGCGCCGCGCCTCCCTGCCCAGCCCCTGCTTTCTAATGGCGGATGCAGGCGTCTGCGCTGCTGGGGGAGTTACTGTAGGGCTCACAATCTGCAGGTTTTAATTGTTTATTTATTTTTCCTCCCTGTTATGTTGCCCTCTGTGCTTCCAAGGCTTGGCACAGATTCAGCAGTGAGAAAGTTTCCTGGTGTTTGGAAACTTCTCTCTTTTTAAGACTCCCTTCCCAGGATGGAGCTCTGTCCCTCCTTCTTTTGTCTCTTTTTTTGTCTTTTATATTTTTTTCCACCTCCTTTCGAAGACATGGGTTGCTTTTCTGGGTGCTTGATGTCCTCTGCTGGCATTCAGAAGTTGTTTTGTGGAATTTACTCGGCGTTTAAATGTTCTTTTGATGAATTTGTGGGGGAGAAAGTGTTCTCCCCGTCCTACTCCTTCGCCATCTTAGCTCCTCCCCCAGAACATTGTTGAAGATAATAAAGAAGACCTAAATAGGTGAAGATATCTGCCAAGTTATTGAATTAGAAGATTCATTATGTTTCAGATGATGATTATCAGCAAGTTAATTTGTAGATTAAATGCAAATCTTATCAAAACCCCAGCAGGCTTTTTGTTGTGGAAATCAATTTACATGGAAATGCACAGGACATAGAATTAAACAAATAATTTTGGAAAAGGAGAACAAATGTAGAAGATTTATACAATTGATTTTAAAAATTATTGTAAAGCTACATAATACACTGAGATACTAGCATAAAGAAAAAGTTATAGGTCATTGAGAAATTAAATAGGTGTCTAGAAATAAAACTGAATATTTATGGTCAACTTACTTTTGACAAAATTGCCAAGATAATTCAATGGGGGAAAGGATGATGTTTCAACATGTAGTGCTAGAATAATTTTATGTCCTTGCTTTACATAAAAATTAACTTGAAGTGGATTATAGACCTAAATGTAAGAGCCAGAATTTCAAAACTTTCTGCAAATGTCATAGAAGAAACTGTGACCCCAGGAAAAGTGATTTTCTTTTCTTTTTTTTTTTTAAATGGCACCAAAAGCCCAATCAAGAAATTATAAAAATAAAACTACTTCATAATATTAAAAACATTTGCATTTCAAAAAAACATTAAGAATATGAAAGGTAAGCAACTTACTAGAAATAATATTTGCCAATCATATGTCTAAAACTACCTTTATTCAGGGAAAGTGAAAGTCGCTCATTGTGTCCTACTCTTTGCGACTCCATGGACTGTAGTCCATGCAATTCTCCAGGCCAGAATACTGAAGTGGGTAGCCTTTTCCTTCTCCAGGGGATCTTTCCAACCTAGAGATCGAACCCAAGTCTTCCTCGTTGCAGGCAGATTCTTTACCAGCTGAGCCACAAGGGAAGCCCACTTTTATTCATAATATATAAGGAATTTTGACAAATTAATAATTTAGCCAAAATGTTAAAAATATATCAAAATTTTTAAGTCACTTAAGATGATACATGAACAACAAATAAACACATAAAATATACTCAAATTTCTTAGTTATTAGGCAAATACAAATTTTTATCCATATTTGATTTCACCTACCACTTAATGGAATAGTAATAAACAATCAGAATGACAATGTGAAGAGATGGTGAAAATATGGAGAAAATGCAGCTCTCAAACACTTTTGATGAAAGTGTTAAGGACAATATAACCACTTAGGAAAACAGTGTAGCAGTTTCTTAAAATGTTAAACATTTGCTTACCACATGGCCCAGCATTTCCACTCCTAGCCATCTACCTAACAAAATAGAAACAAATGCCCATTTAAAGATCTATATGTTCATGTAACAATACAGTATTCATAAAAACCCCAAACTGGAAACCAGTGGTCATCAACTGGTAAATGGTTAAACAAACCATTACATCAGGAAGTGGAAAGCTTATTATCAGTAATAAGAAAGAAACTATTTCAATATGCAACAACACATATGGACCAAAAAACATTTTGTGAAGTGAAAGAAGCCTATGTATTATATTATTTAGTTTATATTAAATTTCTTTATAAGGCAAAATTATAGAGACAAATATCAGTGTTTCCAGAGGCTGTTTGTGGGATTGACTGGAAATTGATGTAATATTTTGTAGTAATGAAAGTGTTTTAAAACTGGTTTGGGATGATGGTTGGACAACAGTATAAATTTACTAAAACTTCTCAAATTGTACACTCAATGTTATATTATATAATCTATACCTCAGAAAAGGTCTTATGATATTTCATTTCATTTTCTTAAGATTTGTGCATGGCATGTTTGTTATAGCTTAATATAATTTTAGTGAAAAAGTAAATCTTATCTGCTTATTCATAAATACAAATAAGTATTTATATATTGTTGTTTCTGTTGGGTGTCCATTTTCCATGGAAATAAAATTATAAATGTTGGGTAATTTTTCAAATAACCAACAGTTTTGTTTTAGGTCATGATACCATTCATCCCAAGTTTTCTTAGTTCCTGTGGGTTATAATTTTCCTAGTTTCTGTATTATTCCTCAAATGTTTACTTAAAAAAAAAAAAACAATCGCAGAAACAGCATTACTTTTCAGACATTATATCACATCACACATTTACATGAGCATCTACTGTGAACCATGTGTGATGCTGTGCTTTAGAGATAAAACTGACAAGAAAAAACAAACAAAACAGTATTTTGTTCCATATAAAACCTCATTTTAAGATCCAAATTAGATTGCGAAAAGCATATAAACTGAAAGACTTTGTCAGGGACTGGTAAGGGTTCAGAGCAAAGGGAAAGTTCTTCCTACTTGTATTCGTATTGAATTGACTATTCAGAAAGAGCTGCTGTCTATAAAGATTTATTATAAAGGTTATAAAGATAAAACCTATAAAGATTTTGTTATTACATTGGAAAAAATTAAAAAGACTCATGCTATAATATTTGTATCACTTTAAATCACCCATTAATTACAGTGTAAATTCTAGATTTATGAAGAATAGAACATCTTTAGACAGTTTGACTGAAAAGGGCAGAATTTGAAGAACAGCAACAACAAAACACCCTGTAAATACAGGTCTGTACTTGTAGAGTCACTGAAATTTAAATTTCTTCAGAATTCTTCTCAATGAATGTTTAATTAGCATTTTCATTTGAATAATTAAAGCATTAATGGTACTGGGTTGACAGCAGTTGATTTTTGCAGTGATATGATCCTTTGTAGTGACTCTGGGTGACTATATTAGTTCTCCTTGACACAAGACTAAGCTCTTCTGATCTGTTCATTGAAGTGCAAATACCTGAAATTATTCATCCTTTTGTACTCAATGTATTATTAAGGTTTTCTTCCCACTTACTATTTTTTTAAGCTTATTGTTTGGGAGAAATAGAGATCTTTAACTTTTATAGAGAAGAGAGATGACTTTTCTAATCTGAGTATGTGACCACTTAATGTCAAAAAAAATGTGTGCCTTCACTGTATTATTTAGGCGGATTCAGAGAGTCCCTGTTGTACCAGGGCAAATAGTATTCATGATTGTTTTACTTTTTAATATTAATACCTTAAATGTCTCTCAGTCGTGTCTGACTCTGCAACCCCATGGACTGTAGCCCACCAGGCTGCCCTGTCCATGAGATTTCCCAGGCAGGAATACATTAAGTAATTACCTGTAAAATCCTAATGCCATCAATCATTCTGCCACATATAATTTCTCTTTTCTGGGATGTCTGTGTGTGCCATAGCCAGATATTGTTTTCTGAGGAGTGGTTCCCTACACAGGGACCACCCAGTGTTGTGCCACGAAGCTCTAGCATTTGAAACACAGCTCGGTGGACCAGTGAAGAGTATCTGAGGAAAAGGCAGTTTTCAGTAGATGAGCTAGAAGATCACACAGTAACCTGGCCCACAAAATCTGCTCCACATCTTTATTCTGCTGAATAGTAATTGGCAGCTATTCAGCTACTTTTTCTTTTGCTGTCTGAAATGTAGAAGAAACAGATGCAAGGAGAAACAGAAACAGGAAAAAGTCAGTAAACAGAGACCATGAATCAGAAAATTCATAAAATAGAGTTAAGTAATTGTCAAAAAGCAGAAAATAGTGGCAGAGCCCCCACAATAGTGGGGCACTAGAATAGGTTATCTCTTCACAGTGAGGTTTGAGTAAATTAGATTTCTTTCTTTATATTTTCTCTGTTTTAGGTAGTCTACAATAAGAGAATGTTGCTTTCATGATTAGAACAATATGTACAAATAGCATAAATGCATCTAAAATTTTGAAAAAAATTACTAGCTTGATTTAACTAGATTTTCCTTTGTTTATCATCATGACTCTGCAAAAGCTACTGCATCTGTTCCTTTATGAATGAAATACTGATTGGGCAAACTGAAATATAGTTTCTTACATCTCATATTTAGGCTTCTGTAAAAAAACGTGGTTTCTGAATAAAATGCAGACATAGGTTTCTACTCTGTGTTTCAGCTCAGGGACAGTTTGTGGAGGATGGGGAGTTTCAGCCTGTTAGTCATCAAGTTTAATTCTCCAGCTGTCATTTGAGTCATTTGGCTTTGTCTAAGGAAGATAATTCTATATTTCTCAGTGATTTTTTTTTTTCATTGAGATTTCTCTGTCACAGTGGATATCTTCGACATTGTCACTGGAGCCAGAGGAACTTGATATACGCTTCTGATTCAGAGGTCAAGGTGTCAGAGACACAGTTTTGTTTTGTTTTGCCTTTTTCTGAGGAGGAGTCATTAGTTTCTTCCTTTCATTAGTATAAACTAGATTTATGCCAGATCTATTCAGGTGCTACCAGATGATTAATGAGTATATAATCACCATGTCCAAAACTATCAGTGTGACATGAGACTTCAGAATCTTGCTTCAAACCTAGACTTTAAAAATAATTTAATCCAACTCTCTAATTGTAGAGATGAGTCAGTGTTGTCTGAGACAAGTGAAGTGACTTGCCACAATTATACAAAAGCGTATGATAGAGCAGATTCTAGATCTGAAGCCTCCTCCTTCTAGCCAGGTGCTTGTTCTGCTGTGCTGTAAGAGAGGTACATTCCGTTTGTCTTTTGTCCCAACATGTACTATATTTCTTGATACAGAGTAGGTGCTCAATTAAAATCTCTTATAGGTATCAGTGAATACTGAGTACATTCTATCACTTATCAGAGATATGCACAATTCATCTATGGAGAAGCTTTTATCTCCACACTATACATTGTTACAGCAATTTTTAAGACTGAGATATATTTAACATCAAATCGCCTTCATTAATATACATGGAATTGTGCCTGGCACTCTGCCAGGATCTGCCCAAAGAAAATAATATAAAATTTGCCTTACCTTTCTAAATATTTAATCTCTCACATAGTCCAGAGAGAGGGAGAGACTTCAAAAAAGTGCTAAGCTCCTGAATTACTAAGGCAAGGCAAGCATCAAACACAAGAATGCAGAGCCACTATTCCCCAGATCAACATCAAGACATAACGCTGTCTTCAGGAAGACCCTGAGAAGGAAAGCACTGCTATTGACCCGAATTTTCCAGATTATCACTGATAAGCCATGTGAGTCAAGATGCAGACAGATTTTCTGAAGTGCTGTCACCAATATCAACTTTGAGTCTTCCTGTGTCATCTGACCGCTTCATCATTATCTCAGATCTGGGCTTTCCTGGTATCCTTTTCTATTCTTGAACTCTCACTTGGGTCTGGTGATCTATGGTCTTATTATTGATTTACATTTATTATTAGCCTGTCTGCCTAGTAAAAGAGATGTTTAATTCTGCTCACATTTCTCCTCTTGCCTTCCTAACAGGAGTTACACTTTCTTTTCTCTTTGTCATTATTCTTTAAACTTCTGTGTGTCTAGCTGTACTTTGACCAATTTAAAGTACAGAGGCATGGATGTCAAAGATAGATACAGAAACAGCTGTTAAGATGGGGTCTTGGAATTTTTAGTAAAGCTAGGTCTTTTGACATTATTATTTGTTCAACAGTTGTTTCTAAACGGTTGACTTCTAAAGTCCATCCTTATGTTGACCATCCTTTAACCAAGTTCACTGCTTAAAATTAAAATAGAAAGTAGCACAGTCTATATTAATTAAAAGATCCTTTAAGGGATCAAGGCCAAAATCTGGGTAAATGAAATCTTGCCAAGTGCACAGGCCCAGAAATAACTGCACCTTCCTTTAGCAAGAATTCTACAGACTATCACACTCATATATATGACTTTCCCTTAATTTTGTGCTAATATATAAACTGAGGGTCCTGCTTGTCTTTGTAATTACCATTTACATGATATATATGCACATGAAATAGTGGAGTTTGTGTATGTATATGTCAGGATAGGGCTCCTGACCTTGTCACTGGGAAATAAATCTGATTGTGTAGATGGCCTACTTGATATGTTCATGTAAATATATATACATTCATGTTTATTTTAATATCAGAATATTTGAAAATTACAATGAGTTTTTAATATAGTAGCATTCTAATTCTAGGATTGTTGCTATTTCTCTGTACAGCTTCAAAAGTTATCAATACACATATCTGAAAACAAAACTGTCAATTTGAGGTCATTTGTGTTTACTCTCTCTTCTGAGAATATCAGACTAATTAGATTGCTGCTGCTGCTGCTAAGTTGCTTCAGTCGTGTCCGACTCTGTGTGACCCCATAGACGGCAGCCCACCAGGCTCTGCCGTCCCTGGCATTCTCCAGGCAAGAACACTGGAGTGGGTTGCCATTTCCTTCTCCAATGCGTGAGAGAGAAAAGTGAAAGTGAAGTTGCTCAGTCATGTCCGCCTTGTAGCGACCCCATGGACTGCAGCCCACCAGGCTCCTCCGTCCATGGGATTCTCCAGGTGAGAGTACTGGAGTGGTACCCCTAAAAACTGAAATTATATTTTGTTGTTTGCAACTAGATAATATTACAAAATAAGTTGCCATAGAAAGACTACTCCAGTAGCTATTCAGCAGGCATTTTTCTTAGCCAAGTCATAGAGTGAAGTAAAGAGGTGGGCGTTATGTTGATAGAGTGCAAAAGCTAGTACCAGTTCAGTTCAGTCGCTTAGTTGTGTCTGAGTCTTTGTGACCCCATGGATTGCAGCATGCCAGGCTTCCCTGTCCATCACCAACTCTTGAAGCTTACACAAAGTCATCTCCATTGAGTCGGTGATACCATCCAACCATCTCATCTTCTATTATCCCCTTCTCCTCCTGCCTTCAATCTTTCCCAGAATCAGGGTCTTTTCAAATGAGTCAGTTCTTCACATAAGATGGCCGAAGTACTGGAGTTTCAGCTTCAACATCAGTCCTTCCAATGATTATTCAGGACTGATCTCCTTTAGGATAGACTGCTTGGATCTCCATGCAGTCCAAGGGACTCTCAAGAATCTTCTCCAACACCACAGTTCAAAAGCATCAATTCCTTGGTGCTCAGCTTTCTTTATAGTAGGAGCCCCTTGTGGCTCACACAGTAAAGAGTCTGCCTGCAGTCGCTTAGTTGTGTCTGAGTCTTTGTGACCCCATGGATTGCAGCATGCCAGGCTTCCCTGTCCATCACCAACTCTTGAAGCTTACACAAAGTCATCTCCATTGAGTCGGTGATACCATCCAACCATCTCATCTTCTATTATCCCCTTCTCCTCCTGCCTTCAATCTTTCCCAGAATCAGGGTCTTTTCAAATGAGTCAGTTCTTCACATAAGATGGCCGAAGTACTGGAGTTTCAGCTTCAACATCAGTCCTTCCAATGATTATTCAGGACTGATCTCCTTTAGGATAGACTGCTTGGATCTCCATGCAGTCCAAGGGACTCTCAAGAATCTTCTCCAACACCACAGTTCAAAAGCATCAATTCCTTGGTGCTCAGCTTTCTTTATAGTAGGAGCCCCTTGTGGCTCACACAGTAAAGAGTCTGCCTGCAGTACAGGAGACCTGGAGAAGGAAATGGCAACCCACTCCAGTATTCTTGCCTGGAGAATCCCATGGATGGAGGAGCCTAGCACTCACATTCATACATGACTATTATAAGAGCCATAGCTTTGACTAGATGGACTTTTGTTGGCAAAGTAATGTCTCTGCTTTTGAACATGCTGTCTAGGTTGGTCATAACTTTTCTTCCAAGAAGTAAGTGCCTTTTAATTTCATTGCTGCAGTCACCATCTGCAGTGATTTTGGAGCCCAGAAAAATAAAGTCAGCCACTGTTTCCACTGTTTCCCCATCTATTTGCCATGATATGATGGGACCAGATGTCATGATCTTAATTTTCTGAATGTTGAGCTTTAAGCCAACTTTTTCACTCTCCTCTTTCACTTTCATCAAGAGGCTCTTTAGTTCTTCTTTTCTTTCTGCAAGAAGATTAGTGTCATCTGCATATCTGAGGTTATTGATATTTCTTGCAGCAATCCAGCTTGTGATTCATCCAGCACAGCATTTCTCATGATGTATTCTGCATATAAGTTAAATAATCAGGGTGACAATATACAGCCTTGATGAACTCCTTTTCCTATTTGGAACCAGTCTGTTGTTCCATGTCCAGTTATAACTGTTGCTTCCTGACTTACGTACAGAATTCTTAAGAGGCAGGTCAGGTGGTCTGGTATTCCCATCTCTTTCAGAATTTTCCACAGTTTATTGTGATCCACACAGTCAAAGGCTTTGGCATAGTCAATAAAGTATCAGTTCAGTTCAGTTTAGTCACTCAGTCGTGTCTGACTCTTTGTGACCCCGTGAATCACAGCATGCCAGGCCTCCCTGTCCATCACCATCTCCCGGAGTTCACTCAAACTCACGTCCATTGAATCAGTGATACCATCCAGCCATCTCATCCTCTGTCATCCCCTTCTCCTCCTGCCCCCAATCCCTCCCAGCATCAGAGTCTTCTCCAATGAGTCAACACTTTGCATGAGGTGGCCAAAGTACTGGAGTTTCAGCTTTAGCATCATTCCTTCTAAAGAAATCCCAGGGCTGATCTCCTTCAGAATGGACTGGTTGGATCTCCTTGCAGTCCATGGAACTCTCGAGAGTCTTCTCCAATGCCACAGTTCAAAAGCATCAATTCTTCGGTGCTCAGCTTTCTTCACAGTCCAACTCTCACATCTATACATGACCACTGTAAAAACCATAGCCTTGACTAGAAGGATCTTTGTTGGCAAAGTAATGTCTCTGCTTTTCAATACACTGTCTAGGTGGGTCATAACTTTCCTTCCAAGGAGTAAGCATCTTTTAATTTCATGGCTGCAGTCACCATCTGCAGTGATTTTGGAGCCCAAAAAAATAAAGTCTGACACTGTTTCCACTGTTTCCCCATCTATTTCCCATGAAGTGATGGGACCGGATGCCATGATCTTCATTTTCTGAATTTTGAGCTTTAAGCCGATTTTTTCACTCTCCTCTTTCACCTTCATCAAGAGGCCTTTTAGTTCCTCTTCACTTATAAATAGATGTTTTTCTGGAATTGTGTTGCTTTTTTGATGAGCCAGTGGATGTTGGAAATTTGTTCTCTGGTTCCTCTGCCTTTTCTAAAACGAACTTGAACATCTGGAAGTTCACGGTTTACATATTGTTGAAGCCTGTCTTGGAGAATTTTGAGCATTACTTTACTAGTGTGTGAGATGAGTGTAATTTTGCAGTGGTTTGAGCATTCTTTGGCATTGTCTTTCTTTGGGATTGGAATGAAAGCTGAGACCTTTTCCAGTCCTGTGGCCACTGTTGCGTTTTCCAAATTTGCTGGCATATTGAGTTTAGCACTTTCACAACATTGTCTTTTAGAATTTGAAATAGCTCAACTGGAATTTCATCCCCTTCACTAGCTTTGTTTGTAGTGATGCTTCCTTCCTAAGGCACACTTGCCTTCACATTCCAGGATGTCTGGCTCTAGTTTAGTGATCACACCATTGTGGTTATCTGGGTCATGAAGATCTTCTTTGTATAGTTCTTCTGTATATTCTTGCCACCTCTTCTTAATATCTCCTGCTTCTGTTAGGTCCATACCATTTCTGTCCCTTATTGAGCCCAACTTTGCATGAAATGTTCCTTTGGTATCTCTAATTTTCTTGAGAAGATCTCTACTCTTTCCCATTATTGTTTTGCTCTATTTCTTTGCCCTGATCACTGAGGACAACTTTCTTATGTCTCCTTACTATGCTTTGGTACTCTGCATTCAAATGGGTATATCTTTCCTTTTCTCCTTTGCCTTTCACTTCTCTTTTTCATAGTTATTTGTAAGGTCTCCTCAGACAACCATTTTAGTTCTTTGCATTTCTTTTTCTTGGGTATGGTCTTGATCCCTGTCTTCTGTGCAATTTCAAGAACCTCTGTCCATAGTTCATCAGCCAGTCTATCAGATCTAGTCCCTTAAATCTATTTCTCACTTCCACTGTATAATCATAAGGGGTTTGATTTAGGCCATACATGAATGGTAGTGGTTTTCCCCACTTTCTTCAATTTAAGTCTCAATTTAGCAATAAAAAACAGTATAGATCCCTGCTTCCCTGGTGTGCAGAGTACACATTGAGATTTTGAAAATAGAGCTAATTAGTGTATTCCTCCCTTTATTCTCATGATTTGCCAGTATTGGTTCCATATCTATTTAGAGTAGAAGACAAATCATATTTAAACTGGCAGCTTCCTCATTGTGTAGCTAATACATATGGATAAGTAAAATTAAAATCATGGCTTAATCTAGCCAAAAGAGGTGCATGGAAAATTGATGGTACCTTCTGGATGATCTTGAACCATACTACTTGGAAGCATTTTCTTACACTTAACATTTCTGTGTCAAGTACTTTACTAACTTAGGTGTATGGTAAAGAAAAGGACATTGGAAAATTTTGTCAAGACATTCATATGCTCAAAATACCATTAATTGATTAACAAATTAATCAATTAAATAAATTCCAGTTCACTTGTATGCCTTCCATGTTGCAAGTTGTTACTAATTCTGAGTTCTGGCTTTATAAGAGATAAACATGATAAGCCATTTATATATGTCCACTGAGAGCTCAAAGTCTTCCTTGTGAATTAGATCAATAAATGGATAATTATAAGGCTATGTTCCATTTTCATGAATAGAAGTTTACACAAGAAGATTGAAATCTTTGAGAGCATTTATAGAATTTAGACGTAGAGAGGATTGTTCAAAGCAAGGAACTACATCAGGTTGGGGGATGGTGGAGTGGGGGTCTTCACTCGTGTAACTGCTTCCTGGTAACATCCTACTGGTACTTTTATCTTAGATCATTTCAGATACTTGTTCTGTAATATTTATACAGGCAGCAAATTCTGTTCTTGTCACTCATGCTTGCTATATAAGACTGATAAAATCTTGTATCACCCTTTTCTATGGGAAATTGATGTTGCAAATTTAAGTGGACTCTGGTAAAAATATTTCAGAGCTCCACAACATAGATCCAAGTCTTTGAATATGAATTTGTTGGTACCATGTATTGTAGGTTGTCAAAGGTCCACTAGAAGAAAGATAAAGTCAGTGAATTCAAACTCCCAAATAATGGGAATATGTTACCTTTTCTGGCTCTTAGGTAGTGGTGTCAACTTGTGTCTAATGTATATTCCTGTATTTTGTGGGAATGGAGTCAATTTGGAGGAGCTTGGGAAAAGATTTGTAGTTTGGAAAAGGAGTAACCTCATATAAATCTTTGTAACAGTTTACTTAAATATTAATAATAAATAATTTACCAATATACTTGATTTAGCAAGCTCTTCTATAAGTAGTATTTCCAGTGCTTAATATATATTAATTTTTTTGATCATTGTAACAACTCTATGATGTACTTTTTATATCATCGCATTTTGTATATAAGAAAATAGAGGCAAAAAGAGGTCAAGATTGTCTAGGACCACAGCTACTAAGTGTCAGAGTCTGGTATTCTCTTCAGCATTGTACTTAATGCCTCTGAATTTATGATGCCCTGCTCTTTCTCTCATCTGGTGCTTGGTGTTTGTTGTAATTATGTTAATTTTTCAGTTGAATCATCTGTGTTTTGCAGGTATTCAGTCATGCTTTCAATATATTTTATACCATTATCTAGAATTTTTCTCTATTTTTTTTTTTGGTTTGTTTTGATCTAATTATGTTGACCAATACCGCCAGAATAATAGTTGTGATAGTAGGCATTTTGCCTAAGTGGAATGCTGCAGTTGTTTCCCGCTATATCTATGATATAGGCTTTGTTCTGCTGCTGCTGCTGCTAAGTCGCTTCAGTTGTGTCTGCCTCTGTGTGACCCCATAGACAGCAGCCCACCAGGCTTCCCCATCCCTGGGATTCTCCAGGCAAGAACGCCGGCGTGGGTTGCCATTTCCTTCTCCAGTGCATGAAAGTGAAAAGTGAAAGTGAAGTCACTCAGTCGTGTCCGACTCTTAGCGTCCCCATGGACTGCAACCTACCAGGCTCCTCCACCCATGGGATTTTCCAGGCAAGAGTACTGGAGTGGGGTGCCATTGCCTTCTCCTTTGAGTTCTAGCTAGCTAGATTTCATAAAATTAAGTTTCATGTGAGGAAGCAAGTTTGGTAATCCAGGTGAAGAGAAATATTGAGAGTTTGACTCATTTTGAAGGTAGAGTTGATTGCCTGATTATTGGGTTTGGATTTGCAGGGGGTCTTTCTAGGTGGCACAGTTGTTAAAGAACACGTCTGCAACACAGGAGACACAAGAGACATGGGTTTGATCCCTGGGTTGGAAAGATCCCCTGAAGGAGAAAATGGCAACCTATTCCAGTATTCTTGCCTGGAAAAGTCCATGGATAGAGGAGCCTGGCAGGCTATTTAGTCCATGGGGTCATAAAGAGTTGATCAGAACAGAGCACACATTCAAGAAAATTAAACTATTGGTTATACCACTGTAGAGATTATCATTGACCTTGACAAGAGCAGTTTCCATGGGGAAGTAAAGGCATAAGCTTGACTGAAGTGAAACCAAGGAAGAATGAGAAGAGACATTAGAAAGAGTTCTTTCAAGCAATTCAGGTAAGGAACACCCAGAAGAGATGGTAGCTATCGATGAAAGAATATGTAGAATATGTAACTCACTGTTTTTAATGTGTTTTAAAATACATTGTAGCATACTATACACTGATAAGAATTATCTAGGAAAGAGGGAAAGATTGGTGCAACAAAGACAAATGTAATTGATAGACATTTGTCCTTCAGATGAAAAGGATAGAATTTAGGTCTTGAAAGGAGGTATGATCAGAGAGTGGAACAAGGTAGTTGATCCCCAGTCACAAGGAAGACAGAACATAGGAACAGACAGGTGTGCACACAGGGTGCTGAGCACACTTGCATGAAAATAAAGAAGAGGGAAGAGGTATTTGTAGAAGAGAAAAATATGAATTGTCTAAGAGAGTGGTACATGTGTACAATCTAGAAACAGCTATTCCTTCAAAATGATACTTTTCTGTTATCTTCCAGAAAATTGGTGAAATACACTAATCAACAATGACTGTGAATGTATTATAAATAGGGCCCTCTATGGTTGGGCAATGCCCCAGAAATGTATGTTGATGATAGTTTTAGGAAAATCTAGTAAGAGATCATAGTAGTCATTTGCTGAGTGAATGAATATAAAATATAATAGTTGTCTTAAAAAGAAACTTAATGAAATCTAAGATGGATGCTGAAGATTATAAATATATTTTGGTCTTTGAGATATAACAAAATTAGGAGTATAATTAAAAGATAAAGTCTACCATTAGCTTCATGATTTAATGTTTTGCCCACTTTATCACTGTATCCAAATTATTAAAGTAAGCTTTCAAACATTTGCTTTAAAATAGACCATTCTTTTCTATTCTTTATAAATTAAATAGAGTCCATTTTCCCCCCAAATGTATGTGCAGCTTGAATTCTATAGAAAAGAAAGAACTAAAATGCATTTTAAAAATACCTAAGGCCATTAAAACATCCCCTGGTGATATTTAAAGTGAGAAATAGGGCACTACTTAATTTAAGTAGTATATTAATAATGTGGAAATGGGTTCAATCTTCTCCTCTTGGGGTTCTAGAACTTTCCTCTTGCAGCTGTCTATATCCTTAGATGACATATATTGTTATTAACTGAGAGCTAAAGAATGTCTTACGAAAGTACTTTTTACTCAGGTTAACATACTTCATGTAAAATACCAAGTGCGAGTTATCAGAGGAAGAGGTGAGGTTTTGGTGTTTTTCCAGATTATTGTGGTTCAATTCATAGAAAACCCAAATCCTGTCCTGCTAATCACGACTTCTCCCCACAGAGTTCCTGTACGTGGAAAATCTGTATATTTAGGTATGAAAGTACCAACTTTAACAATAGCCTTGTACATATTTCATCCTCTAGTGCAGATATCTGGACTAAGGATGAATTGGCACAACTGACCTAGACTCAAGGCTTGAAGGAAATTTTCTACTTTCCCTTCTCCTTTATAAGCATGCTTGCAGGAAAGAGAAATATAAATTTTTTGCTTGCAGCAAAGAGAAATTTTAACCAAAAAGAATCCATTTATGTTGATGTCACAGAATAGAGTTGAAGTGGGACTGAAAGAGAAGGGATGGAATGAATCATGGATAGTTGATTACTAAGGCACTATTTTATTTTATCTTAATTTTTATTGGAATATAATTGCTTTACAATGTTGTGTTAGTTTCTGCTGTACAGTCAAGTGAGTCAGTCCTAAATTTACATATATCCCCTCCCTCTTGGACCTCCCTCCCACCCAACACTCTAGGTCACCAGAACACTGAGATGAGCTCATAGCAGCTCAGATGTGCTTTACAGCAGCTTCCCACTAGCTATCTATTTTATAGATGATAGTGTATATATGTCAATCCCATTTTATTGCCCCAAATGCCTTATACTCTCACCAGTGAGATTTACTACTCTTCCTTCACAGAAAGATCTGGAATAAACTGTGTAGAGCCAGGACCACTTTGAGAAGTATACCAGAAGCCAAATGTAATGTTTTGAAGATGTTGAACCTCATCACATTTTGACCTCAATTGGTATTATTTGCGGAATGGCAATTACTTTGGAGGCCATTTACTTTAACTCACTGATAGTATCAGTGAAGTAATGGAAATCCAGAGGGCTTAAATGTCTTGTCCAGAGTTTCAGAGAAATTTAATAGAACCAGCACCAGAATTTGACTCTTCATTTGTGAATTTTTTGATAGATATAGTTCATAGATAAAATCTCTGACTGCTTTCATAGGTTTCAGAAATGTCTGATCAATTGGTGGGAATACACCACTAACAGTCTGTTTCAAAGGAAATACTGAAATGTGTCCTGGGGGATAACTATGCCAAAGATGACTTCTTTATGGTTCCATCCAATAAGTAATACTGAGTTTGATAGACTCTTTTATAAAAGGGGATGGAGTGAGGTTGCAAGGTGGATTATCCAGGCAGCTGAATATCTGCGATCCCCACTTATTGCTCTGACACACCCAACATGTACTAGAGATCAAAGAACTAGAAACTATGGGTAAAAGAGTGAAGAAATAGTTTTCACTATAGATAGTTTAAAATATAGGGGGTCATAAACTATATTCCTGGCTCTCTGTCAAACAGTTTAATGAAAACAGTAGGATTCTTTCCTCTTTGGCATGAGACATCATGTTGCCTGGACATGTTGTGGGCTCCCCAAAATATAGTGAAGTCATAACTTTGGCTTATCAGGGATGAGGGATTAGAAGCTCTTGAAAGCAACACTGGGAGAAGTCCTCTGAAATAGAAACCTCATCTGAGATCCAAAAAGACGGATTGTTCTAGCTCCTTCCCAGGTATCAATGGCAACAGTGGTGATCCAGAGGCATCAGCAAGAAGCTCTGTGACAGTAGGAATCTTGTGGACAGACACCAGTAGAGGATCAGGGTAGAATAAGTGGAAAAGTATCAGATACCTAAGAAAATATCAAATGACTAGGAGATGACTCAGAGAACCCTAGGATATCAAAACAGCATGTACAAATAGAAGCCAAAAAGAACTAATTGATTTTACTGTTCAGTTCAGTTCAGTTCAGTTGCTCAGTCATGTCCAACTCTTTGCGACCCCATGAATCGCAGCACGCCAGGCCTCCCTGTCCATCACCAACTCCTGGAGTTCACTCAGACTCACGTCCATTGAGTCAGTGATGCCATCCAGCCATCTCATCCTCTGTTGTCCCCTTCTCCTCCTGCCCCCAATCCCTCCCAGCATCAGAGTCTTTTCCAATGAGTCAACTCTTCGCATGAGGTGGCTAAAGTACTGGAGTTTCAGCTTCAGCATCATTCCCTCCAAAGAAATCCCAGGGCTGATCTTCAGAATGGACTGGTTGGATCTCCTTGCAGTCCAAGGGACTCACAAGAGTCTTCTCCAACACCACAGTTCAAAAGCATCAATTCTTCAGCGCTCAGCCTTCTTCACAGTCCAACTCTCACATCCATACATGACCACTGGAAAAACTATAACCTTGACTTTTGGAACCTTTCTCTCTTTGCCCATCTGAAACTGAAACTGGTGGCAAAAACATGGGTCCACAGCTACACCAACTTCAGGAGTCAACATTCACACTTTTATTCTATGATGTAATAACCCATACTGAAAAGTGTTGCTTCTTTTCTCTGTCTCTCTCTAAGTGCATTTAATTTACCAATTATTTATTAAACCACGTTCTTGAAAGGCAGACATGACTCAGATGGTAAAAAATCTGCTTGCAATGAGGGAGACCTGGATTCAATTCCCTGGGTCAGGGACATCCTCTGGAGAAGGAAATGGCAACCCACTCCAATATTCTTTCCTGGAGAATTCAATGGACAGAGGAGCCTGGTGGGCTACCGTCCCTGGGGTTGCAAAGAGTGAGACAAGACTGAGCAGCTAACACTACCGTGTTATCATTAATAGCTTTATACCTATATATATATTTAAAAAATGTCAAACCTGAAAATCATCTTCAGCAACATCAGCTTATTTTTATTAATCCAGTTCAATTAGACTTAGACAAATAGTGAATAATATAGGCGGGAATTCCATAAGGTATTAAATTATATATACATTTATAATTATTAAACCTATTAAAATGTAAGGATGTCAAGTTCAAGGGCTGCTTTCTATTTCAAAATTCCCTTGCAACTATAAACAACTTTATAACCCTCTCCCTCCAAAACCCTGTACAAATTAGGAGATATAAATAGGTTATTCAATTCACTAGGTTTTATTCCTGGAACACATGAGAAGTGACTGCTCTGTTGAGAGACTCTATGGGAGATTCTTTAGCAAACTCAGCTGGATTTGAGGGAGAAAATTGTTAATGCAAAGCTATATAATGAGTTGTGTTACTTTGAGATGAGACCAGTCCTTTGAAGGATCATTTATTTGAGAGGCAGAAAGAAAACTTTCTTAATATTATGAATTGCTATATCGATATTTGATAGTAGAGGCATCATAGGGTACTCAAGTTTGAGTCACTTCTTTTTTATTCCTAACCAATACATTTTGGTATTATTTATTTCAAACAGGGGTATTTGAGAAAGTTATTTCATTTTAGGGGATTTTCTTAGCCTGATGGTTTAGTTAAGAAATCTCTGTGACTATGCCAGTGGTATATTTTTTGTGATAGAAGGTGCATTATTTTGCTAAGCAAATGGCAAAATTAGTTACTTTAGATAAGCAAAACTTGCTGGAAGATTGAAGATGATGAAAGTTATACTGCCCATAGATCTTAATTTTCCATGACTTTCATTCTTTCCCTATGTATTAGACAGCGACTTGAAATATTTTGGGCCAGTCAATTAAGTTCAGTGACTCAGTTATGTCCAGCTCTTTGTGACCCCATGGACTGCAGCATGCCAGGCTACCCTGTCCAAGACCAACTCCCAGAGCTTGTTCAAACTCATGTCCATTGAGTCGGTGATGCCATCCAACCATCTCATCCTCTGTTGCCCCTTTCTTCTCCCACCTTCAATCTTTCCCAGAATCACGGTCTTTTCAAATGAGTCAGTTTTTCGCATCAGGTGGCCAAAGTATTGGAGTTTCAGCTTCAGCATCAGTCCTTCCAATGAATATTCAGGACTGATTTCCTTTAGGAGGGACTGGTTGGATCTCCTTGCAGTCCAAGGAACTCTCAAGAATCTTCTCTAACACCACAGTTCAAAAGCATCAGTTCTTTGGCACTCAGCTTTCTTCATAGTCCAACTCTCACATCCATACATGACCACTGGAAAAACCATAGCTTTGACTAGATGGACCTTTGTCAGCAATGTAATGTCTCTCCTTTTTAATATGCTGTCTAGGTTGGTCATAGCTTTTCTTCCAAGGAGCAAGCGTCTTTTAATTTCATGGCTGCAGTCACCATCTTCAGTGATTTTGGAGTCCAAGAAAATAAAATTTGTCACTGTTTCCATTGTTTCCCCATCTATTTGCCATGAAGTGATGGAACCAGATGCCATGATCTTTGTTTTTTGAATTTTAAGTTTAAGCCAGCTCTTCACGCTCCTCTTTCACTTTCTTCAAAAGGCTCTTTAGTTCCTCTTTGCTTTCTGCCATAAGGGGTGGAGTCATCTGCATATCTGAAGTTATTGATTTTTTTCTCCTGGCAATCTTGATTCCAGCTTCTGCTTCATCCAGTCCTGGGTTTCCCATGATGTACTCTTAATGTAAGTTAAATAAGCAGGGTGACAATATACAGCCTGGACATTTTGGAACCAGCCTGTTGTTCCATGCATGGTTCTAACTGTTGCTTCTTGACCTGCATGCAGATTTCTCAGGAGGCAGGTGAGGTGGTCTGGTATTCCCATGTCTTGAAGAATTTTCCATAGTTTGTTATGATCCACACAGTCAGAGGCTTTGGCATAGTCAATAAAGCAGAAGTAGGTATTTTTCTGGAACTGTCTTGCTTTTTCTATGATCCAATTGGCAATTTGATCTGTGGTTGTTCTGCCTTTTCTGAATCCAATTTGAACATCTGGAAGTTCTTGTTTCAAATACTGTTGAAGCCTAACTTGGAGAATTTTGCCCATTACTTTGCTAGCATGTGAGATGAGTGCAATTGTGTGGTTGTTTGAACATTCTTTGGCATTGCCTTTCTTTGGGATTGGAATGAAAGCTGACCTTTTCCAGTCCTCTGGCCACTGCTGAGTTTTCCAAATTTGCAGGCCTCTGAGTGCAGCACTTTCATAGCATCATCTTTTAGGATTTGAAATAGCTCAGCTGGAATTCCATCACCTCCATTAGCTTTGTTCATAGTGATGCTTTCCAAGGCCCGCTTGACTTTGGACTCCAGGATGTCTGGTTCTAGGTTAGTGATCACACCGTGTTTATCTGGGTCATGAAAATTTTTTTGTATATTTCTACTGTGTATTCTTGCCACCTCTTCTTAATATCTTCTGCTTCTTCAAAGATTTTTAGTAAATAATCACAATTCATATACCTTTTCATTTTTAATGCTATGTAAACTTGGGTTGATAATAGAATAAATAATTTCTAGTGCTCTCAATTGTGATAGTGGTTTAGTTCAGTTAATAAATTAAAACTGTAAAAGTGTGTTCATGTCCCTCTGACATTCTCACTGTCGGGACCATTTGCTCAGATTCATTTATACATGTGAAAACTTTTTAATTATTTACCATTGAGAGAGATAATTATATTCCTGGAAATACCATTTCCCATCTATGTGTGGCCACAGTCCTGAAAATATCCTGAGTTCTCCCTAGAATATTGCTGTTCAACTGAGCTGTAACAGGAGATACAAATTCAAATAAGAAGTTTAAATTGTCTAGTTGTTGTTTGGTTGCTAAGTCATGTTTGACTCTGTTGTGATTCCATGAACTGTAGCCTGCTAGGCTCCTGTGTCCATGGCAATTTCCCAGGCAAGAATACTGGAGTAGGGTGCCATTTCCTTCTCCAGGGGATCTTCCTGACCTAAGGATCAAACTGAATCTCCTGTGTTGGCAGGCAGATTCTTTCCTGATGAGCCACCAGGGAAGCCCCAAATTGTCTACTAGCCACACTGGATTAAAAAAAAAAAGGCAAAATTAATTTTAATAAAGTATGCTACTCAATCCAATATAAATTTAAGCATTTACCTCATGATACCAATATAAGAATTATTAATGATATATTTTAGATTCCTTTAAAAATGTGTTGTAATTTGTACTTATAGAATATTTCAACTCAGACTAACCATGTATGACGCACTCGATAGTAAAATATGGTTAGAATGGCGACACTATTTGCAAAGAGAAACTCTAGGGTATGTTTTTTTATGGATATATAAAACTATTATTTTGTGGAAGCATAATAAGAATTATGACTTTTAAAAATATTAATTAAAAATTCAAATGATACTTGCCGTCTTTTGTATAATATAATGTAAAAAAAAATCAAAGTTTTTTTTTTTCCCCCCTGTTTTTTAATATGGATATTTTGCTTGTGTACATAGCTCCCCCTGTCTGTGGAAAGTTTCTCCAGAAGAAAATAATTGAAAGGAAAATAATTGTTTTGCCTAGAATAGTAGCAGAGAAAACTGGGAGAAAAAGGATGTTCCAGTGTTACTTAAAGCAAATTTTAGCTTAGGCATCGGTCATCATAACTTGGACGTGAGTTTGAGTGAACTCCAGGAGATGGTGATGGACAGGGAGGCCTGGCGTGCCGCAATTCATGGGGTCGCAAAGAGTCGGACACGACTGAGTGACTGGACTGAACTGAAGGAGTATTTACTGAGAGAAGTGCTATAATGTTACAACTGTGCAACTAATGGCAGTGCCTTGTGGAAATGCTGTCTGAGACTAGTTGATAAACAATATTTGGGAAGTATGATTGCTTTATTATTTGATAACTATGCTCATCAACAAGGAAACTTTATATATTGCCTGTTATATTTGCTTAACATTGTTACATATTATATTTAACTCATATGAATTAATCTTTAACAAATAAAATGGAAGAAGAGTAGGAGGTTCCAAAGCTTACATCTCCCACAAAAATAGTAATAAATAAACAACTTGAAACTAATGAAAGTAACTCAGGAAAACTCTAGACTACAACAGAGTAGCAACAACCACCCTGGGATCTCAGATATGAGGATGATGGCAAAGAAATGTATATGAAGCAGTTTATCTACATCACTCCATCCTTCCTGAGGGTGGCTCAGTGGTCAAGAATCCACCTGTAATGAAGGAGATGCAGAGACACAGATTCAATCCCTGGCTCAGAAAGATGCCCTGGAGAAGGAAATGGCAACCCACTCAATTATTCTTGCTCAGAAAATTCCATGGACAGAGGAGCCTGATGGGCTGCAGTTCATGAGGTCACAAAAGAGTTGGACACAGCTGAGTGACTAAACAATAGCATCCTCCAGGCCAGAGCATCTTGGTGCCAGGAGAGAGATTCTTGGGGGAATTTCACGCCATGTAATGGGAAAAAGGAGAGTGGGAGAGCCCCAGCAACCAGTGTGGACAGTTGCAGCACGTGCTACTGAGGACTCCCACGGGCCCTGGACCAGAGTTGTCACTGCAGTGAGACCTGCCCCCAGGGGCCCAAATGCTGAGCTCTTTAGGGTTGGGTTGCCATGGTGCCTGGCCCTATCTGGGGCCAGAGCTGCCATTGCTCTATGCCCCTGCCAGGTTCCAGGTTGTGGCTTTGTCCTATCCATATTGGGGCAGCCACTACTGCTCTGACACTCCCACTTCCACAAGTCTAGGATGAAGATTATTGTGAAGATCCACCTGGCTGATTTTCCAGTTTTAGCAGCAGGACCTCTGGGTCCCAACACATGGCTTTACTAGGCCACTGCAGGGGACATGCTACTGCTGTTCTCTCACTGCCCTCTGGGGCCAGAGTGGGGACTTTGACTCACCATATCAGGTCGTGCCACTTTGCACCGTGTACCCTAGGCCCAAGCCACCGGTGTACCCTATCATCCTAGAGCTGCAGTCTGCACTGACGTTGACCCCAACTGAGGAAGATGCATGACTACTATGTGTTGTGTGCTCCTGGGAAATAGACATTGCACCCTTCCCAGATGGCATCCTTCCAACCACCTTCAGGACAGACTGTAACCTTAAAGTCTGTCCACACTGAAGTCAGTCTGAAAAGGCTGAATGAGATGACTCTTTCAAATATACAGATATCCATGCAAAATCATTAGAAATGTGAGAAAACAAGGAGACATGACACCACAAAAAGGATGTGATCATTTTCTACTAACAAACTCCAAAGAAATGGTGATATGTGAGTTATCTGAAAAAAAAATACCAAAAAACTCACAGTGATTATTTTAGGGAAGCTCAGAGAGATTTAAGAGAATGGAGATGGACAGCTCAATGAACTTTGAAAAACAATATACGAAAAAAAAAAGTTAAGAAAACAGTGATAAACTATATTAAAAATAAGAAAACAAATTCTAGAGCTGAATAATTCAATGAATTAAATTAAAGATACAATAAAGAATTTCAACAATAAACTTAAAGAGGCAGAAGAGAATCTGTGAACTTGAAGACAGATACCTTGATATTATCCAGTTGGAGGAGAAAAAAATATTAGGATGCAAAACAGTGAGGAAAGCCTATGTGAATTATGGGACACCATCAGACAGAAAATATTCACATTATGGGAATATTAAGGATAAAAGAGACAGAAAGGGAAAGAAAACTTCTTTAAAGAAATAATGTCTGAAACTTACCAGATCAGGGAGAGACATATCCTCAAAGAGAACTTAACCAAACTGATTCATCCAAAAAGAACTTAACCAAAACATATTATAATCACGCTGTCAACCATCTAAGACTTTTTGATGGTTGATTTTGATTCTTTTGACTTTTGATTCTTTTCTAAGAATTTTGAAAACACAAAAAATAGCTCATCACACAGAAGGGGATTCTGTTAAGATTATTTTATTGATTTCTCAGTAGCAACCTTGCAGTCTAGGAGAGAGTAAAATGACATATTCAGAGTACCCAAATGGGGAAAAAATGCAAAAACTCAATCAGAAAACTTTGCTAGCCTAAGAAAAAAGAGAGATGGGTCAAATTAATAAAATTATAAATTATAAAGGGGGCTATTTCATCATCGTGATACTGAAACCAGACAAGGACATTATAAGACAGGAACATTACAAGCCAATATCCCTTATGAACATGATGTAAAATTCTCAACAAAATACTAGAATACCTTTCAAGAATACATTGAGAGGATCATATAGTGTAATCAAATGAGATTCATCCCTAGAATGCAAGGATGTGTCAATGTATAAAAGTCAGTTATTGTGATACACCACATTAACCAGATAAAGGGTAAATATCATAGATCATTTCAATAGATGCAGAAAAAGCAGTTGGTAAAATTAAACATCTTTGCATAAAACTCTCAACAGATTTGGTAGAACCAATGTTCTTCAACACAGTAAAGACCATACATGACATGCCCACAGCTAACATAATGCTCAGTGGTGAAAAGCTAATGCTGTTGCTGCTGCTGCTAAGTCGCTTCAGTTGTGTCCAACTCTGTGTAACCCCATAGACGGCAGCCCACCAGGCTCCCCCGTCCCTGGGATTCTCCAGGCAAGAACACTGGAGTGGGTTGCCATTTCCTTCTCCAATGCATGAAAGTGAAAAGTGAAAGTGAAGTCACTCAGTCGTGTCCAACTCTTCGTGACCCCAGGGTCTGCAGCCCACCAGGCTCCGTCCATGGGAGTTTCCAGGCAAGAGTACTGGAGTGGGGTGCCATTGCCTTCTCCCAAAAAGCTAATAGCCTTCTTCTAAAATCAGGAATAAGACAAAATGCCTACTCATGCCATTTCTCTTCCACCAAGTACTGGAAGTTCTGCCCATAGCAGTTAGTCAAAAAAAAGGAAAAACAGGAATCCAGATCAAAAATAAGTAAAATTATTTCCATTTGTAGATGATATGATCTATTTAGAACCCCCTATAGACTGCATACACACACACACACACACACACACACACATACATAAGGAAATAGCATTGAGGAAGAAAACTCTCTCATGTATGAAACTGGAGGGCATTATGTTAAGTGAAATTAGCCAGACAGATAAAAACACATACTTTATGGTATTACTTATATGTGTTATTTTTTTAAAGGCAATTTCAAAGGAATAAAGGACAATATTGTGACTGCCAGAGGCTCAGGGAAGGGGTAAAATGAGTGAAGTAGATCAAAGAATAGGGGCTTCTCTGGTAGCTCAGACTGTGAAGAATCTACCTGAAATGCAGGACACTTGGGTTCAATCCCTGGGTCAGGAAGATCCCCTGAGAAAGAATGGCAACCCACTGCAGTATTCTTGCCTGGAGAATCCCATGGACAGGGGAGCCTAGTGGGCTATACAGTCCATGGGGTTGCAAAGAGCCAGACACGACTGAGCAGTTAACACAAAAACAGATTAAAGAGTATAAATTTTCAGTTATAAGAAAAATAAGTTCAGAGGATACAATACACATCATAGTGACTCTAGTTAATAGCATGGTATTATATACTTGAAACCTGCTGAGAAAAGATCTTAAGTCTTTTGCCACACAGAAGAAAAGGTAACTATGTGAGTCGATGGATGTTGTAATTGTAATGTTCTTGGTAATCATTCCACTGTGTATTTATATATCAAACCATCACATCATACAGTTTAAAAATGCACATTTATATCTGTCATTTATTCCCCAATAAGTTTCAAAAAAGTCTATTGTTGTATCTCTTAGAAGTCTGTTTCTTCAAATTATTCCTTTCTTGTCACTTTGTTACTTTTGCTTCAATATGACATATTTTTTTCTAGTAAGATGTGTTTTAAAATAACAAAAAAATAAATATAATTAAAATTTAAAATAGTCTAGAATAATATATAATATCTAATAATGTATATGTATATATATGTTAGAGATTCAAAAATGTATTTTAATGAAAAAAAGGAATTGGTTGTAGCTGATTTATACAGTCATCATTCCTTCTCTGCTAAAACTTCTGTGGAAGCTACATCATTTGCTCAGGATTATTTATTCTTGCCTCATAAAATACTGTTGCCTAAAACTAAAGTTTCTCTGCCTTGCATTGCAGTTAGTTTTATTTTTCTTAAAGTGTTGGAAAGAGAAGGGTGGTGGTGAACGAGGCGGGGGATACTTTTATCACCAGTGGCTTGCTACAGGCCACGTTTTTTCCTGGGAGATTTTGACTAGGCTGAGCGCTAAACATGAGAGGGACATGAGTATTTCATCCATACAATTTGAAGTGATATAAAATTTTCAAGAAACTGGAGCAGTTTAAGGCTGATTTAGGATCCAATAGAGAGATCATGGGTATCCATAGCAGAGTGTGCATACTAGAAATACTATTGGGTACTCTGTAAAAGTATGGTTTTCACTTTTTTTGAGCAAAGTGGATGACCTAACATTATAGTTTCTAACATAATTTTAACATGCAAGCTTTTACCTAGCAATACCTCTCCTAGGAGTTTTCAAAATGATATTTCTTACATTATTTATAACACTGAAGCAAAACTAAAGTTCTACAGATAAGAAAGTGGCTAAAAATTTAAAGAGTTTCTTAGAATATTTTGCTGCTTTTAAAAAAATGAACTACATGTATATAACAGATGAGATATAGTTCAACCCATTTTTTTAAAAATATATATGACTGCCTGATAGGTAGGAGAACTAAAGAGAAAGGTATAAAGGATTAATGAGTGTATAGAAGAAAGAAAGAAAAAATGCAGGGAAAGTAAATTAAGGAGATACATGTTAAACTTTAACTGTGGTTATTTTTGTGAATAAAATTACAGTGAATAAAGGAGGAAATTTTTTCTTTATATTTTTAAGGTTTTTTTCCCTCCAAACTCCTTATATTACTTTTGAAATATGTTACATAAGAAAAACATGTAAATATGCTATTCTTACCTGGGGGCTGTTATTGTGTTTAAAATGAAATTATATTTATTATATACCCCTCACTTTATTTGGGAAAAAAAAAGAACTTGAGCTTTATAAGAAAACATAAAATTTAATAAATTAACATAAATATAGTGTTTGGGGGAAATGATAATATAGGATGTGATCATAAGATAGAGTAGTAATGTGATCTAAAAATGCATAGCATAATGTCTAATAATGCGGTTCCATGCTGTCTGGCATAGAAGAATAGTTCAAAAGACAAGATTTGTTTTATGTACATAATAATAAAAGCCAACTGACACTTCTGTAGTCTCTCCAGGACTTAAAAAACTTGTGCATATTTTACAATTAGAATTCACATTAAGAGACTGCCCGCTCTCCCAGGATCAGATCTTATCTGGCACCTTTGCTTGGTCTATTTTGTCTTAATACATAACCTTCTCCTAAGAAAAGCAAACAAACAATTAGGCTGAGGGCATTAGCAGTGTATGGATGATAATGGAGCAGACATTTATTAACAGACATTTAGAATCTTGAATGATTCATGATTATCACACTCCACTCTAGTGAATAAGACATGCCAATTATTACTGTGTTAACCTTTTTTCATTTTGTGAATATGTATGTGAACAGCCTAGGCCAGGTTCAGAGGAACGTGTGATTGGAAAGGTAAAGGTAGTGCATCTGACAAAGGGTTGAAGGGTTGGGGAGGTCTTTCAAAAAAATAGGGGGAGGGCACAAGAACTGTGTGATATCTGTTTTCAAATACTTAGAAGGAAAATGCAAAGGGGGAAATAAATGAAATGAATTAATAAACTAGGACCTGAATTTGGAGGTTAGAGGGCAGTAGATTTGGGTTTGGAGTCCCTTGGACTACAAGGAGGTCCAACCAGTCCATTCTGAAGGAGATCAGCCCTGGGATTTCTTTGGAAGGAATGATGCTAAAGCTGAAACTCCAGTACTTTGGCCACCTCATGCAAAGAGGTGACTCATTGGAAAAGACTCTGATGCTGGGAGGGATTGGGGGCAAGAGGACAAGGGGACGACAGAGGATGAGACGGCTGGATGGCATCACCGACTCGATGGACATGAGTCTGGGTGAACTCCGGGAGTTGGTGATGGACAGGGAGGCCTGGCGTGCTGCAATTCATGGAGTTGCAAAGAGTTGGACACGACTGAGTGACTGAACTGACTGACTGACTGAACTGACTAAGAAAAGATTGTCTAAAAGAGTGTATCTTCTCACTGGTGACATTAATTGTTTCAAAAATGATGTTTGCTAGTTAGCTTTGACTGAATTATTACAAGACCAGGGCTTAAATATTGGAAAAGTAACTAAACTAGATCATTTTAAGATTTCTAAAATGTTTCCAGATCTGTGGTCAGTTCTTTTTTTTTTTATTATTTAGTTATTGAGTGATATGAAACTAACATGAATCATTGTGAAACATGAAACACACACCTAAAACAAAACATAATATTTTTGTTTCTTAATGTAGCACAGGGGAAAATGAGATTATTTAACATTGGAAGAATGAAAATAGTAGCACTGTGATTTCTCTTCATAGATTTTTAGTCTTTGCCAATCAAAGTTTTCAAGTACTTGTTGAATTCAGCCGTTTACCAGAAGTAAGATATTCCAAATAACACAACAACACTAACAAAGAAAAATTAATATATTCTAGGGAAAAAAATTTGTAAATAGTATTCCTTTTACAGCATGTATGAAGAAATAGCTAAATTGGTAATCCCAGGTTTTTGTTTTCTATTGAATTTTCTAACTGAAAAGCCTCGGGCAATCCCTTTTCAAGAATGGTATTCTTTTCATATATAGTTTAATAAACACAGCACAATGCCAAGATCCTTGAAATGGCAGATGAGCAAATTGCTCTGTGTTTTACTGCTCACTCAACTCCTGCATTGGTAGTATTTGACAAGTAGAACTTAAATGGGAGCGCTTTTTAAAATTTGCTCTTTTCCTTAGAGAGGGCAGTTACTCTAAAAACTTACTGAAGTAAGGTGGCATAAATTTCCCTCCTCATTTATTAGGATCCAATCTGCATGTAAACTCTGCCAGGCATATTATACTAGGTTGGTTAAACAGATATGATACTAGCTCTTGAAGAGAATGAAAATCAGATGATATCAAAGTAGAGACACAAAGCTATTATTTATACCAAGACATTGTCATTCTTCATGAACCAATATCTTGCAAAAGAAGAAGAATCTAGGGGTGCTGCAATAAATATTAGATGATCTGTTCTGACCAGAAATCTAAGCAATCAAGCTAAGCATGATAGACTTTTAGGAGCATAGAGAACAAATCTATGAATCTCATTAGGTCAAAGGGAAAGAGGCAAATATATACATCTAGGTGTGATTTAAGGCAATAAGGAGTAAAGGATCCAGGATCAGGGAATATAATAGAGTCAGTGCCTAAAATAGAGTCAGTGCCTTATGAACACATCATGGTATCAGAGTGTCAACAAAAATTTCCTTATATTAGTAGGTATGGATCTAGATTAGGTAACAAAATACAAATGGACTGCAAAAATGAAGTTTGATTCTGAAGTTAAGTAGAGATGGTGCTTCAACTGAGGGACTCTGGAGAGGCTACTCCTCAGCATGTCCCAAAGGCACTATCTATTGAGCCCCAGTATCTGTTACACAAGCCGTTGGGGGTTCTTCTGTCCTTTCTTTTCTCTGTGCCAAGTATCAGACCAATGAAACTGTGAGCACCGGTCAGATATTTAGCAAATTTTCTGGCGGGCTATGAAGGGGATTCCTTGGCACATTTTTCTTTTCTTTTTTTTTTGGATTTTTTTTTAAATTTTATTTTATTTTTAAACTTTACATAATTGTATTAGTTTTGCCAAATATCAAAATGAATCCGCCAAAGGTATACATGTGTTCCCCATCCTGAACCCTCCTCCCTCCTCCCTCCCCATACCATCCCTCTGGGTCGTCCCAGTGCACTAGCCCCAAGCATCCAGTATCGTGCATCGGAACATGGACTGGCATCTCATTTCATACATGATATTTTACATGTTTCAATGCCATTCTCCCAAATCTTCCCACCCTCTCCCTCTCCCACAGAGTCCATAAGACTGTTTTATACATCAGTGTCTCTTTTGCTGTCTCGTACACAGGGTTATTGTTACCATCTTTCTAAATTCCATATATATGTGTTAGTATACTGTATTGGTGTTTTTCCTTCTGGCTTACTTCACTCTGTATAATAGGTTCCAGTTTCATCCACCTCATTAGAACTGATTCAAATGTATTCTTTTTAATGGCTGAGTAATACTCCATTGTGTATATGTACCACTGCTTTCTTATCCATTCATCTGCTGATGGGCATCTAGGTTGCTTCCATGTCCTGGCTATTATAAACAGTGCTGCGATGAACATTGGGGTACACGTGTCTCTTTCCCTTCTGGTTTCCTCAGTGTGTATGCCCAGCAGTGGGATTGCTGGATCATAAGGCAGTTCTATTTCCAGTTTTTTAAGGAATCTCCACACTGTTCTCCATAATGGCTGTACTAGTTTGCATTCCCACCAACAGTGTAAGAGGGTTCCCTTTTCTCCACACCCTCTCCAACATTTATTATTTGTAGACTTTTGGATCACAGCCATTCTGACTGGGGTGAAATGGTACCTCATAGTGGTTGTGATATGCATTTCTCTGATAATGAGTGATGTTGAGCATCTTTTCATGTGTTTGTTAGCCATCTGCATGTCTTCTTTGGAGAAATGTCTATTTAGTTCTTTGGCCCATTTTTTGATTGGGTCATTTATTTTTCTGGAGTTGAGCTGTAGGAGTTGCTTGTATATTTTTGAGATTAGTTGTTTGTCAGTTGCTTCATTTGCTATTATTTTCTCCCATTCTGAAGGCTGTCTTTTCACCTTGCTAATAGTTTCCTTAGATGTGCAGAAGCTTTTAAGGTTAATTAGGTCCCATTTGTTTATTTTTGCTTTTATTTCCAATATTCTGGGAGGTGGGTCATAGAGGATCCTGCTGTGATGTATGTCAGAGAGTGTTTTGCCTATGTTCTCCTCTAGGAGTTTTATAGTTTCTGGTCTTACATTCAGATCTTTAATCCATTTTGAGTTTATTTTTGTGTATGGTGTTAGAAAGTGTTCTAGTTTCATTCTTTTACAAGTGGTTGACCAGATTTCCCAGCACCACTTGTTAAAGAGATTGTCATTAATCCATTGTATATTCTTGCCTCCTTTGTCAAAGATAAGGTGTCCATATGTGCGTGGATTTATCTCTGGGCTTTCTATTTTGTTCCATTGATCTATATTTCTGTCTTTGTGCCAGTACCATACTGTCTTGATAACTGTGGCTTTGTAATAGAGCCTGAAGTCAGATAGGTTGATTCCTCCAGTTCCATTCTTCTTTCTCAAGATAGCTTTGGCTATTCGAGGTTTTTTGTATTTCCATACAAATTGTGAAATTATTTGTTCTAGCTCTGTGAAGAATACTGTTGGTAGCTTGATAGGGATTGCATTGAATCTATAAATTGCTTTGGGTAGTATACTCATTTTCACTATATTGATTCTTCCAATCCATGAACATGGTATATTTCTGCATCTATTAGTGTCCTCTTTGATTTCTTTCACCAGTGTTTTATAGTTTTCAAATCATTCCAAGCATCTTTTCTGACCACAATGCAGTAAGATTAGATCTCAATTACAGGAGAAAAACTATTAAAAATTCCAACATATGGAGGCTGAACAACACACTGCTGAATAACCAATGAATCACAGAAGAAATCAAAAAAGAAATCAAAATTTGCATAGAAACGAATGAAAATGAAAACACAACAACCCAAAACCTGTGGGACACGGTAAAAGCAGTCCTAAGGGGAAATTTCATAGCAGTACAGGCACATCTCAAGAAACAAGAAAAAAGTCAAATAAATAACCTAACTCTACACCTAAAGCAACTAGAAAAGGAAGAAATGAAGAACCCCAGGGTTAGTAGAAGGAAAGAAATCTTAATAATTAGAGCAGAAATAAATGAAAAAGAAACAAAAGAGACCATAGCAAAAATCAACAAAACCAAAAGCTGATTCTTTGAAAGGATAAATAAAATTGACAAACCATTAGCCAGACTCATCAAGAAACAAAGGGAGAAAACTCAAATCAATAAAATTAGAAATGAAAATGGAGAGATCACAACAGACAACACAGAAATACAAAGAACCATAAGAAACTACTATCAACAATTATATGCCAATAAAATGGACAACGTGGAAGAAATGGACAAATTCTTAGGAAAGTACAACTTTCCAAAACTGGACCAGGAAGAAATAGAAAATCTTAACAGACCCATCACAAGCACGGAAATTGAAACTGTAATCAAAAATCTTCCAGCAAACAAAAGCCCAGGTCCAGATGGCTTCACAGCTGAATTCTACCAAAAATTTAGAGAAGAGCTAACACCTATCCTGCTCAAACTCTTCCAGAAAATTGCAGAGGAAGGTAAACTTCCAAAGTCATTCTATGAAGCCACCATCACCCTAATACCAAAACCTGACAAAGATGCCACAAAAAAAGAAAACTACAGGCCAATATCACTGATGAACATAGATGCAAAAATCCTTAACAAAATTCTAGCAATCAGAATCCAACAACACATTAAAAAGATCATACACCATGACCAAGTGGGCTTTATCCCAGGGATGCAGGTATTCTTCAATATCTGCAAATCAATCATTGTAATACACCACATTAACAAATTGAAAAATAAAAACCATATGATTATCTCAATAGATGCAGAGAAAGCCTTTGACAAAATTCAACACCCATTTATGATAAAAACTCTCCAGAAAGCAGGAATAGAAGGAACATACCTCAACATAATAAAAGCTATATATGACAAACCCACAGCAAACATTATCCTCAATGGTGAAAAATGGAAAGCATTTCCTCTAAAGTCAGGAACAAGACAAGGGTGCCCACTTTCACCATTACTATTCAACATAGTTTTGGAAGTTTTGGCCACAGCAATCAGAGCAGAAAAAGAAATAAAAGGAATCCAAATGGAAAAGAAGAAGTAAAACTCTCACTATTTGCAGATGACATGATCTTCTACATAGAAAACCCTAAAGACTCCACCAGAAAATTACTAGAACTAATCAATGACTATAGTAAAGTTTCAGGATATAAAATCAACACACAGAAATCCCTTGCATTCCTATACACTAATAATGAGAAAACAGAAAGAGAAATTAAGGAAACAATTCCATTCACCATTGCAACGGAAAGAATAAAATACTTAGGAATATATCTACCTAAAGAAACTAAAGACCTATATATAGAAAACTATAAAACACTGGCACGTTTTTCCCACTGCTTTTTCCTCCTGTCCTTCAGCTCTCTCCCGGGACTCAAGCCCAGCCAAAACTAATGAAACACAGGCTCTGATGTCTCATTGCAAAAATTCATTGAGAGACCAAGTGATAAGAGGTAGATTTGGTGTGAACCATTGTTGTTGGCAAGGGCTGGGGACATGGAATTAGGCCTGGCTAGGATTTGTCATGGAGAAGGCAACGGCACCCCACTCCAGTACTCTTGCCTGGAGAATCCCATGGATGGAGGAGCCTGGTAGGCTGCAGTCCATAGGGTCGCTATGAGTCAGACACGACTGAGCGACTTCACTTTCACTTTTCACCCTCATGCATTGGAGAAGGAAATGGTGACCCACTCCAGTGTTCTTGCCTGGAAAATCCTGAGGACAGAGGAGCCTGGTGGGCTGCCGTCTCTTGGGTTGCACAGACTCAGACACAACTGAAGCAACTTAGCAGCAGCAACAGAGATGGTGCTTACCAAAATCTATCTACCTAATGCCAGTGTGATAGAGAAAAATCACAGGACATTCCTTACTCCTCTGTGGGTCTTGACTTCACCATTGTGCTAATGATACTCACTTCTGGTCTCTAACACTTTGGTGGTCTAACCAGCTCACTTTCCTTTATCTGTGACCCAACCTGCACAATGTGCATGCCCTGGGTGTCAGCTGTCCACCCCAGCATTTGCTCTTACTTCTTCTATTTGAATGTAAAAATAGGACAAGTGGGCACTTGTGTCTGCCTAAATATTCATGTGAACTACATTTTGAACACTAGCGTTCTAAATCTCCATTACCGCAGGATGTCTATAAAGTTGGATTTGGAATTTGATTAGAATAATGGCAGAATTATTGCTAATAAGGCAAATAAGCTGTTTTCAAAGCTAAACAGAAAGCCCGTCTACTTTATCTGGGAAAAAAATCATGTCAGTAAGCACAATAATCAAAGCTGTATAAATTACACATGCTCTAAATAGGGAAGCAGACAAGGCACTCTTAACCAAAAAAGGGATTTCAGATCATTTTTTTTTTACTCAGTTTTCTACTCTGAAATTCATTGTTACCTATCAATTGCCTTTCCTTAGCCAATGTCAAGTCTATGGACAAGTACACTTAATTATGTTAGCTGGAATGTTCAGCTCCATGGCAGCCCTCATCAGTTCATTGCTCTTTTTTATTTAAGCTGTTACAGACTTTGCTAAAATCTAAAGGAAAGGAGAGGCAATTTCTTCTAGGAAATAATGCCTGAAATTAAATACTTGATTTCCAACAAGAAAGATATATGTAAATATAGAAAGAGTTGGTCTGCTGGTTTTGCGGCAGTCAATCTGAGGGACTTTAACTTTCACCTCCAATATGGGTCTTAGCTTTCTCATCTGTGACATGAGAGGATTAGATTTGCCCATGTGGAGGCCCATTTCTTTCTTTTAGACTAGAGAATTCTCGATGAATAGACCAAATGATTGGCTGACTGGATTTCAATTTTGTATGTTTGAAATAATTTGAATTACGTTTAAGGGGTCTTTGTTTAAAAGGCATATGCAAGTGAACATGTCTGTATGTGTGTGTATCTTTTTGTCAGTACTTATCAACAGGGGGCAGTTGTGCTCCTCAGTGAACATTGAACAATGTCTAGAGACCGTTTCAGAGACCCAGAGATGGCATGTTATGTCTTCTGGTTGGAGAAGCCACAAATACTGCTAAACATCCTATTGTGCACAGTACAGCCCTCCCACAACAAATGGTTTTACAGTCAAAAATATTAACGATGTCAAAGTTGAAAAATCCTACAAGTAGTTATGGCCCAGGTTGACTGCATACCCCATATTTCTGGATATTGTAACAAGTCCAGTTGTGACTTGTCATATAGATTAGACAGAGCAGGATCTTTTCCTGACCCCATAAAGAAAGGATTTCTCAGTTTTGTCTTAAATGCTAGGGATTAGAGGCCAGGTTTATTCTGGTGCTTAAGATTTCACCTTATTGTGAAATTAACAGTCATGATTCGAGAATTCTGTACATGTATTTCTTTTTGGGCTTCCCTTGTAGCTCAGTCGGTAAAGAATCTGCCTGCAGTGCAGGAGACCTGGGTTCGATCCCTAGGTTGGGAAGATCCCCTAGAGAAGGAAACAGCAACCCACTCCAGTATCCTTGCCTGGAAAATCTCATGGATAGAGGAGCTTGATGGACTTCAGTCCATGGGGTCGTAAAGAGTCGGACACAGCTGAGCGACTAATACTTACTTACTTATTTCTTTTTATTATTAGTTGATATATTGTATCCTTCCTAATGTACAATATAAAAAATATTGCAAGGTCTATGAAAGCAATATGTTATCCATTTTTATGTTGTGGTGTTAGTACGTATTAATACAATTGATATTATGGGTTGACCTCTAGGTTTTCTATATATTTATAGCCAACTGAAAACCAATAGATATTTTCATTGATTTCTATAATTTTAATGATTTTTTATATTTAGGTAGAATTGATTTGACTGTGTGTATGTTGAAATAAATATATGCAAAAGCACATCTATAAATAAAATAACTAAATTTTTTATTTCTATGATATCATTACTTCCAATAGCATGATGCTGTTTTTTTATGTGTAGCACAAATTTTTATCTAGCTAAGGTCTATATTTACTAACTTTTTAATATACTATTGATTTCACTTTAAAAACAGATTATCAGGCTAACACATGGTTGTCCTTCACATTAGGTATATCTGCAGGGCCTCAGAAAATGAAAACATTCGGTATTTTGCTCCTATTTCTTTTATTAATTCCATTTATTTCTTTATTCCCTTTAACAAGAGGGCTGGTATTTTCAAAGATTAAGTTATCTAAGTGAGCTTCTCACTAACTTTAATAAAGATTTGTCCTTCATGTACCATTCATCTATCATGACTAACATGCTCCTATCCAAATCTAAATTTTTACCTTATAAGATTTTGTAAGTTTCTGGTTACATGACTCATAGCCTGTCTCTAATAGTCATTTTACATTTCTTTAGATAAATAACATCTATATACTGTGACTCAGTTTCTTCTTTAATAATCTGGTCACAGTTTTCTGTCCAATTTACCCCAGAAATGGTGGCTTAATTAATATTAAGGCACTTCGAGAAATATCTGAGATGCAATAGATGTGGGTTTGATTCCTGGGTTGGGAAGATCCTGAAGAGGAGGGCATGACAACCCAATCCAGTATTCTTGCCTGAAGAATGGACAGAGGAGCCTGGCAGGCTACAGTCCATAGGGTTACAAAGAGTTGGACATTACTGAAGCATTTTAGCACACATACACACATGTACACATGGGTAATGTTGGTAGTATAATTTTTACATGAGATAGCAGTACCAGGAGCAACAAAAACATGAATTTACTGGGGCAAATTAAAAAAAAGCTATGATATAAAAATGTTCCTGGGTTATTTTGCATTCAGATTATGATTCAGCTATAATTGGAAATTTGAATAATTCCTTCAAAAATCTCTATCACCAAAGCTTCTGAAATACAAGCTCACTTCAAGGTCAAGTAAATTATGTCCTTTATTGTTAAAGTTGAGCAAACACCTGCAATGTACCACATATTGAATTATGTCCTGGGAAATACCTGGATGAATCAAATTGGTTTCTTGTCCTCGAGCAGCATCCGGTTCAGGTGAAATGGAGTGACAGATGCAGTAATAGAGTCATGTGCAGCAGGAGTGGAACACGAGGAAGCACAGGTAAACTCTTCTCGGTCGGAGGGCTCAGTATCAGTTCAGACATTTCCTCTACTGTGGCTTGTCTTTAGCCCTCCTACCGAGAAGAGTTTACCTGTGCTTCCTCGTGTTCCACTCCTGCTGTATATGATAAATATTTGGGGGTAATTTTTACTTCAAAGCCGTGGCCTGTTTTGAAGCAAAGACCTTTGGTAAGTGGTGTAGAAACCATCAATGAAGACAGGTATGCTGTTGTTAGTGCTGACTAGACTCTAGAAGAGAGGCATCTGCCAATGGTTTTTGGGCTGTGGGTAACCAAATCATCTTTGTGATCATGCACAGTTTGAAAAGCTGTACAAAAAATCTTTGAACAGTTTCTTGGGATTAGAGATTACACATATGTAAAACAATTTAAATATTTTCTTTATGTTTGATGCTAAATGAATTATTTTTGTTTTCTAAAGGAATGTTTATTTACCAAGAAAATAAGTTTGACTTTTATGTGCGTGCACACACACACACACTTTGGTAAGAGTAAATGTATATTCCATATTTCCAGGAAATATTTAGGAAATTTCAACTATTGTTTTCTTTTCCTTTTAAACTTATCAGTAATATGAATAGAAATGTAACACATTTTAACAATTAATGTTTTATTCATTGTGTTTGTTTCTGAACTGTTATGGTGTTTGGAAATGTGTACCTTTTACAACTGCATGTTAAAATTCTTTTCCAAGTGCCTGAGTAAACTTGGTATCAACTTCAAAAATGCAAAGTATTTCTTTCTACTTTATCATATAAAGTGCATAAAATGATATTTTTAGCAGATAAAGACTTTTTGAAGATAATTTAAACTGAGGACATACTCTGCAAGTATAATCTGAAATATGTGGAGCACTGTCTTATTCAGAGTCAAGAATATCAATTTGATTTCAGATTGCAGTCTATTTCTACAGCAGTGTGGCAGAGTGCTTAAGAGCTCAGCCTCTGCCAGTTGATGGACCTAAGTTTGAATTTCTGCCACTATCCTGTGATTAACTGTGTGCTGGCATGGTGCTTAAACTTTCCGATCTTTAGCTGGTCCTTGAGTATTGTTAGGCTAAAAATAATACTTTTTAAAAGGGTTGTTGAGACAGTCTAACAAGAGGGTGTGTGTGTGTGTGTGTGTGTATGTGTATGTGTGTGTGTATGAGCACATGCATGCATACTTTGCAGAGTGGTCAGTAAAGAAGCATTTGATTTAAGGTTAACTGTTATTATTGTATTATTATTTCATTACTATTATTAATATAGTTTTGTGCTGAAATAAATCCCTGGTCCCTCAGACGGTAAAGAATCCAGCTGCAGTGTGGGAGACCTGGGTTCAATCCCTGAATTGGGAAGATCCCCTGGAGAAGAGAATGGCTACCTACTCCAGTATTTTTGCCTGGAGAATTCCATGGACAGAGGAGCCTGGCAAGCTACAGTCCATGGGTCATAAAAGGTTGGACATACCTCAATGACTTTCATATTCATATGCTAACATGCTAATACATTATAAAGTGCTTCCCAGCTGGCTCAATGGTAAAAAATCTACCTGCCAAGCAGGAGACACAGATTCGATCCCTGAGTTGGAAAGATCCCCTGGAGAAGAAAATGTCAACACACTCCTGTATTCTTGCCTGGGAAATTCCATGAACTGAGGAGCCTGGTGGACTATCGTCCATGGGGTCGGAAAGAGTAGGACACGACTTAGTAACTAAACGCATCAACGATGCACTGTAAGGCAGGTTTCTCATTCTCTTTTCCAGATACATACAGATGTCACTTCTTTGAAATGAATATCCAGGATATCCTTGAAGAGAAGGATATGACAAAACAAACATGAAATATGTCCAAGGAGTGTGCAGGGAGGAAGAAGAGTAGTTGCCTCTATTTGAAAAAGTAGGGTCAAACCTTTGTTCACATGACTTTCTCTCTGTGAGACAGCCTACTTCTTTTTGGCTACTCTCTAGGTGTTAATTCCTTTTTTATGACTTTCCTCAGGACCTTTTTGTTGATCAGACCTCTTTTTAACCTTTCATCCTCCTACACCTTCCTTCTATCCCCAGCCTTGTAGAGTGACCACTCCTCCCTTGATTCTACAGTCTGCTATACCTAGTGCATACATGGCATATACTAGATGTGATGTTTAACTGGAGTCTTAAGTATATGCATATCTTCCCTTAATAGGCTGTAAATCCTGCTTATTTTATTTCTATATCCCAGAAATCTAGTAGTTTATCTAGGAATTTCATACAGTTTCTATGTGTGAATGAATGTGACAGATTCTCCGTGTCGTAAGAGGATGGACAGAAGCTGTCTGATTGCTGTAGCATACCAAATATCCTTGGGTTAAAATGATGATCTGTATTGGCTACTATTGAACTATTCCTGCAATTAGATAAATGATGAGAAAGTGTGTCATGATCACGTGCTATGAGCCCAGTGGTCTATTCTGTAATCTTAAAAATCCAATGACATAAATTCATGTGAATTAACTGTAATGAAATACTCCTCTGAAGAAAAGAAGTTGACCTTTCTGAGGAGGAATCCATGACTGTAATTTCAGTACCACAGACAGCAATTCAGGATCCCTTGTTCTATGGTCTTACAGTGGGAATGGACATCTGAATGCTATATTCAGCTAGAGAACATTGTCACTGCAGCATTTGCTTAGACTCCATGGAAAAGGGATGTGGGTGGAAGCAGGAAAAGTAATTTTCTCAGTGAAAGCCTTAGGAATTCTCACGTATTTTGAAACTTAAAAATGAGTCAAGAAACTTAAGGATAGTTTCACAGAAGAAAAATGTGTATAGCAAGTTGATTTTGGCATTGAGAATAGGGTCATGCAGAGTATCAACAGAAAATTTATTTTAGTCTGGTCTTCTCTTTTTTTCCACTGATGACTCCCTGACCGTGATAGTCTTTTATCATCACTCCCATCTTTGTAGAAGTATGGCTTTTTTTTATCTTTCTAAAGCTTACTCCCATCTATTATCATTTTTTTTTGTTCTTTCATTCCTCTGAGTATCCCTCCTCATTGTTATCCATAAGCTTTTCTATTCTTAATCCCTTCTCTTTATTCCTTCTACATACTTAGAATAACCTGCACTTCTTTGACCCTTTTCTCAAGCTTTCCTGTTTTCCCACTTTACCAAAACAATTATAAGCAGCTTGTTTTACTATTTCAATCCTCATTGATTGTCAAGGCTTATCTACAAACCATCCAATCTATCCAAGTGATTTTCAAATCCCACTAATCATCAAAGGCATTTAATCCTATGAAGTTTTAGGCTACATTCATGGAGATTAGATTTTGACAGCTCTGTTTCCAAGAAGGTCTAACTTTATCAAACACATTTGATGATCAGGAAATATATATGCTATCTATTTTTCTAGTTAACCTCTGGCCTCATATCTAATACAGTTTAATTATATTTTGGCTCAATTATTTAATCTTTGTTGATCATTTTTTCTAAGATTTATTAGAAACCCCTTGAATATTAAGGCCATGTATTATATCATTTTATCTAACTATAGATAATAATTAAAGCATTTTAAATTTAGCTAATTTTAAGGAAATAAGCCCCTGCATATATATAATATATATATATATATATATATATTTACTGTTTATATCTTTAATTTAGTGGAAGAAAAAGTGAAATTTTAACTTCTAGGATGAGGTACCTAATGACAAGGGATTTGGATGGTATAAATAAGTGAGAAGCAGCCTCACTGATGTAGTTTTGTATCAGCTAAAGAGACATGAGGCTGGGGCAGAAACATCTCTGAAGTTCTACTTCCAAAAGTCATACTTGCTAAGTAATCATCCTGGTATAAAATACAAAAAAATGTTAGTGTGCATGCACACATACAAATATATGCACACAAACGCACATGCACAGAGTAGACTTCTTTTTGCAGTTCTGCTATTATGAATTCCCTTTCCATGATTTTGCTAAATATTAATAGCATCAGTCCTCCAACACTATGGTTCAAGTTTCATTTACTATGGTATATTAGTTGTGTGCAATTTGCAAAACATATATTTTACTGGTAGCTCAGTAGTCCAGAAATCACTATGTAAATAAGAGATTGTATCATGATTCATGACCAATTATGTCCTTTCTTAAGGTCTGTCTGTTTGGTCACTTAACATCTCTTATTTAGTTCATAGACAGACAGCAAAGCATATTTTTATGTCACTTCCTTATCTCAAGTTGATAAGTCCATGTGACATTTTACAAAAATGAGTGAACAAAATAAGAAACTGGCCAGCACAAATAAAAGTACATCAAACAAATTAAAACTGATAATGCTGGGAATGAAATTTGAATGGAATGCAAATACAATAGCTGATGTAAGGAAGTTGATATTGACACCATTCAAGAATACATAGAAAGCCAGAGGAACTTAGTGAAGGGCAAAGTGAAAATGAAAGTCGCTCAGTCATGTCTGATTCTTTGTGATCCCCATGGACAGTAACCTGCCAAGTTCCTCTGTCCATGGAAATCTCCAGGCCAGACTACTGGAGTGGGTAGCTGGTCCCTTTTCCAGGGGATAGTCCCAACCCAGAGATCGAACCCAGATGTCCCACATTACAGGTGAATTCTTTACCATCTCAGCCACCAGGGAAGTCCAAGAATACTGGAGTGGGCAGGCTATTCCTTCTCCAGCAGATCTTCCTGACCCAGGAATCAAACCGGGGTCTCCTGCATTGCAGGTGGAATTTTTACCAACTGGGCTACCAGGGAAGCACAGTGAAAGGGAACCTGTGACCATAAATGAGGGAAGTGATTTTGAAAAAGTGGATGAAGATATCACAGAGGAAGTGATATGCCCTAAAAAACTTCACATTAAAGGAACTCTCAGAGATATTTCATGACATCTCAGGCAAAAAAATAGAAAATGTTAGAAGCATATCTAAACATAAAAAGGAGTATTACAACTCACCATGTTGTTTAAAATATACTTTATTATCATTAATTTATATAATGAGAAAAAATACAAGCATAGTTCAAAATATTCAATAAATTTCTTATAAGAAGCACTTTAAATTTCAATATTCCTAATGTTTTAGATTACATCATACTAAATAAATAATAGTTTTACTTTTCATCGCCCCATATATGTATAACCAATGATAAGATAATTTTTTTTAACATTTTGAAAACATTTTTCAAGTGCCATGGAACAATCATAATTTTTCCCATTAAGTTCACTTTGCAATATCAGTCAAAGCTTTCATGAACATTTTTGCAGTCACACATACTATATACAGAAAAAAACTGCTTGAATATTCTTTAAATGAATAATCAAACTTGCCACAAGGTAACGAAAATCCTTTGGACTAGTGAAAAATGCATGTGTTTTTCAGACTATGTATGTTCGTGCAGATCCTAAAGTTTGAGTTTTTATGGGGCAAGAGCATTCTAGAAAAATGGACAAATATGAGAAAAGTACCACAATACAGTGGCTTGAACAAAGGGAATGTTAGTGGGTTAGAAAAAAATGAAGTAAAATATTAAAGGAATGAGGTTCTGGGGCTTGTTTTGTCTATCAGATAAATGTAATTTTTCTTTAAGTTAAAGCATTTGGACCAATGTTATCGTGAGTGACAGTATCATTTTTTTTGTTGATTTTTGAAACACCTTAGGTAACAGATTATGGCAACAAAGATAATTTTTTCAGACATATCAACCAAAAAATCTATTGTGATGCAAAAATAACATGAATATATTGGATGCGGAATGGTGATAAAATTCTGAAATCTTAGTTGATAAGTGACCACTCCACTCCAGTGTTCTTCCCTGGAGAATCCCAGGGACGGGAGCCTGGTGGGCTGCCGTCTATGGGGTCGCACAGAGTTGGACACGACTGAAGCGACTTAGCAGCAACAGCAGCTATGATGACCTGTTGAACATATTCTATATGCCTACCTGTTTTTAGTATTGCATATAAACTTAGAACAGTGGATAAAATTGATGGTATTTGGTTTAAATTTTTGTCTACAGATCTTGCTGTAATAGCTTAGGCATTTGATATGATTAAATGTTTTTGATCTTGAGACAAATGAACTGTAAATTGAATATTTTAATTTCTTGTTCTAAAATGATACTGAATATAACTTACAAAAGCATGTAATAGAATCCTTTAGTGATATAAAGATTAAAGCACTGAATTAAGTCCTAGATTGTTGTTCTTATTTAGAAAATGCCTATTTTAAGATAATCAATGGATTCCTGACCACACTCATCAGTGCTCAAATATTAAATGTAGTCTATCAACCATTTTAAAACACCATTTACTGATGACCATTTAGAGCCTTGGATACAGCAGAGGACAAGGTGGGTAGTAAAGAGACAATAATAAAAAATGGAAATGGCATGAACTAAGACTTGGAAGTTTTAAAAACAAGGAAAGTTAGTTTATCTAATGAGACATTTTCTTGATCTAGTTCTGAAACTTCATTCAATTTGTGTATATGACTATGTTTTGAAGAAAGTATTGGGATTTGTATGAAGTACTTTCAAAATAATCTGTATTCAGATTAATTAACACTTTTGCTACCAAAATAATAATAATAATATATTAATTGTTGATATGAAATTTAGGGTTAATAGTCTATAAAATGAAAGTGAAAAAGTTGACTTAAAACTCAACATTCAGAAAACTAAGATCATGGCATCCGGTCCCATCATTTCATGGCAAATAGATGGGGAAACAGTGGAAACCATGAGAGACTATTTTTTGGGGCTCCAAAAATAGTCCATTTGGGCAGATGGTGACTGCAACCATGAAATTAAAAGAAGCTTGCTCCTTGGAAGAAAAGCTATGACCAACCTAGACAGCATATTAAAAAGCAGAGACATTACTTTGCCAACAAAGGTCCATCTAGTCAAAGCTATGGTTTTCCTAGTGGTCATGTATGGATGTGAAGTTGGACTATAAAGAAAGCTGAGCACTGAAGAACTGATGCTTTTGAACTGTGGTGTTGGAGAAGACTCTGATAGTCCCTTGGATTGCAAGGAGTTCCAATCAGTCCATCCTAAAGGAAATGAGTCCTCAGTACTCATTGGAAGGACTGAAGCTGAAACTCCAAAACTTTGGCCACATGCAAAGAACCAACACATTTGAGAAGACCCTGGTGCTGGGAAAGATTGAAGGCAGGAGGAGAAGGGGACGACAGAGGATGAGACTGTTGGATGGCTTCACCAGTGCTATGGACATGAGTTTGAGTAGTCTCCGGGAATTGGTGATGGACAAGGAAGCCTGATGTTCTGTAGTCCATGGAGTCGCAAAGAGCTGGACATGACTGAGCAACTGAACTGAACGGAACTGAAAATATATTAATTTTATAAAGTAAAGATATATAATAATTCTCAAAAGGAAGCATAGTGTTTCATTGGTGATTAATCATGCGACTACATGAAGGTAAATCAGAATATAATTTATGATAGTTCAGTTAAGTTCAGTCATTCAGTTGTGTCCGACTCTTTGTGATCTCATGAACCACAGAGACCAGGCCTCCCTGTCCATCACCAACTCCCAGAGTTTACCCAAACTCATGTCTGTTGAGTCGGTGATGCCATCCAACCATCTCATCCTCTATTGTCCCCTTCTCCTCTTGCCCTCAATCTTTCCCAGCATCAGGGTCTTCTCAAAAGAATCAGCTCTTCTCATCAGGTGGCCAAAGTACTGGAGTTTCAGCTTCAGCATCAGTCCTTCCAATGAATATTCAGGACTGATCTCCTTTAGGATGGACTGGTTGGATCTTCTTGCAGTCCAAGGAACTCGCAAGAATCTTCTCCAACACCACAGTTCAAAAGCATCAATTCTTTGGTGCTCAGTTTTCTTTATAGTCGAACTCTCACATCCATACATGACTCTGGAAAAACCGAAACCTGACTAGAAGGACATTTGTTGACAAAGTAATGTCTCTGCTTTTCAATATGCTATCTAGGTTGGTCATAACTTTCCTTCCAAGGAGTAAGCGTCTTTTAATTTCATGGCTGCAGTAACCATCAACAGTGATTTTGGCCCAAAAAATAAAGTCTGCCACTGTTTGCACTGTTTCCCCGTCTATTTGCCATGAAGTGACAGGACCAGATGCCATGTTATTAGTTTTCTGAATGTTGAGCTTTAAGCCAACTTTTTCACTCTCCTGTTTCACTTTCATCAAGGGCTCTTTAGTTCTTCTTCACTTTCTGCCATAAGGGTGGTGTCATCTGCATATCTGAGGTTATTGATATTTCTCCCGGCAATCTTGATTACAGCTTGTGCTTCTTCCAGCCCAGAGTTTCTCATGATGTACTCTGTATATAAGTTAAATAAGCAGGGTAACAGTCTATAGCCTTTACATACTCCTTTTCGTATTTGGAACCAGTTTGTTGTTCCATGTCCAGGTCTAACTGTTGCTTCCTGACCTGCATACAGGTTCTGAAGAGGCAGGTCAGGTGGTCTGGTATCCCCTTCTGTTTCAGAATTTTCCACAGTTTATTGTGATCCACACAGTCAAAGGATTTGGCATAGTCAATAAAGCAGAAATAGATGTTTTTCTAGAACTCTCTTGCTTTTTCAGTGATCCAGCGGATGTTAGCAGTTTGATCTCTGGTTCCTCTGCCTTTTCTAAAACCAGATTGAATATCCGAAAGTTCACGGTTCACATATTGCTGCAGCCTGGCTTGGAGAATTTTGAGCATTACTTTACTAGCCTGTGAGATGAGTGCAATTGTGTGATAGCTGGAACATTCTTAGGCATTGCTTTTCTTTGGGATTGGAATGAAATCAGATCTTTTCTGGTCCTGTGGCCACTGCTGAGTTTTCCAATTTGCTGACACATTGAATGCAGCACTTTCACAGCATCTTCTTTTAGTATTTGAAATAGTTCAACTGGAATTCCATCACTTCCACTAGCTTTGTTCGTAGTGATTCTTCCTAAAGCCCACTTGACTTCACATTCCAGGATCTCTGGGTCTAGGTGAGTGGTCACACCATCGTGATTATCTTTGTCATGAAGATCTTTTTTGTATAGTTCTTCTGTGTAGTCTTGCTACCTCTTTTTAATATCTTCTGCTTCTGTTAGTCCATACCATTTCTTTCCTTTATCGAGCCCATCTTTGCATGAAATATTCCCTTGTTATCCCTAATTTTCTTGAAGAGATCTCTAGTCTTTCCCATTCTATTGTTTTCCTCTATTTCTTTGCATGGATCGCTGAGGAAGGCTTTCTGATCTCTTCTTGTGGTTCTTTGGAACTCCGCATTCAAATGGGTATATCTTTCCTTTTCTCCTTTGCTTTCACTTCTCTTATTTTCACATGCACATCACCAGATTGTCAACACTGAAGTCAGATTGATTATATTCTTTTCAGCCAAAGATGGAGAAGCTCTATACAGTCAGCAAAAACAAGACTGGGAGCTGACTGTGGCTCAGATCATGAACACCTTATTGCCAAATTCAGACTTAAATTGAAGAAAGTGGGGAAAACCACTAGACCATTCAGGTATGACCTAGATCAAATCCTTTATGACTATACAGTGGAAGTGAGGAATAGATTTAAGGGACTAGATCTGATAGACAGAGTGCCTGATGAGCTATGAATGGAGATTCATGACATTGTACAGGAGACAGAGCTCAAAACCATCCCCAAGAAGTAGAAATGCAAAAAAGCAAAATGGCTGTCTGGGGAGGCCTTGTGCTAAGTCACTTCAGTTGTTTCCGACTCTGTGCGACCCCACAGATAGCAGCCCACCAGGCTCCCCCATCCCTGGAATTCTCCAGGCAAGAACACTGGAGTGGGCTGCCATTTCCTTCTCCAGTGCATGAAAGTGAAAAGTGAAAAGTGAAAGTGAAGTCACTCAGTTGTGTCCGATTCTTAGTGACCCCATGGCTTGCAGCCTAACAGGCTCCTCCGTCCATGGGATTTTCCAAGCAAGAGTACTGGAGTGGGGTGCCATTGCCTTCTCCAGGGGAGGCCTTAAATATTGATAATTATGTTTCCTAAAATGCACATATTTTTAGAATTGTAAGAGATGTCAAATATCATTTAATCTTGCCCCCTACATGATTTCGTCTGATGAATAAGTTCTGTGGAAAAGATGTATTTGAATCAACCTCAAATGATGTTAAGACATTCTCTAACACTGATTGAGAATTTTTTCTGTGAATTATTTTTATCTAGTGTGAAGACCAAGTAGCAAACTGAACTCTCTGTTTACTGTGTAGCTCCTTTACAAATGTCAACCACCCTTTGCTTTAACCACTGAGGGAGGGTTCAGCTTTAAAGAAGAAATATGTTTTATCAATTTTATACTTTTCAGGGCATGTTGAAGCTGTGGCCCACCTATATCTCATGCCGACTTCCTTATGGAGCTGCTACTTATTTGTAATACAATATTTATTGGCCCAAGTAGCTGGAATCTGTCTCAGGTCCCCCCTAGAGACTTCATTTCATGATACAGATTTAAAAAACTGGAGTCTATGAAGTCCAAGTGAAGTGAAAGTGATTAAAATAGTTACTTCCCCAGCCACATTAACTGTATAAGTGAAATATGTTAACAGATCATCAGATTGAATCTGAAAGAGCAGAGTTTCATTCCACAAGTGTTAAGCTTGATAAGCACAGCTTTTGTATTATTTTTTTCTACAACAATCTCAGATACAGGTCTCCATGGTGCTTTTAAAAATGGGAAGTGATGCTGGATAGGAAAACAGATGGCAACTTAAATATTCATAATTTGGTGTGCCTTTACCTTAATCATGCAGTAAGCGACAGCTTGCACAACAGTGTGTGAAACATATTAAGAGTATGACTAATATGTTTAAGTTCACTCAGGAGGAAATTGGTGTGAATTTTGAAGGTGATAAATCACTCTCTTGGTGGTATTGTAAAAGCTGTCACTAAAAAATGAACAATAATGGTAGAATGTTTTTGTTGTATCTCAATCTTCATTCAAACAATTTAATTTTTATAATAGGTATTTTAGTTTACTAAGTGTATTCTAGGCATTTCATAGTGCCAAACAAGTGATACGCATGGACATCAAGAATAAAAGTCATATTTATTTTATAGAATCTATTAAAAATATTGTTAAGGCCATTTATATTACTAGGGGTTCAAACTGAAAGAAATAACTTTTACTGTGGATGAAATTTCAAATTAAGCAATAACTATGATAAAAATAGTGGGATCAAGCACATGAAAAGATGTTACACAACACTGCTAATGAAATGCAAATTGAACTACAGTGAAATATTACTTCTCATTAATTAGAATGACCATTATAGAAAATAAACCAAAAGTGGAAAGTAACAAATGTTGTCAAGTATGTGGAGAAATTGGAACCTTTATGCTTTCCTGATGGGAATGTAAAATGTTATAGCCACTGTAATATACAGTATGATGGTTCCTCAAAAAAAAAAAAAAAAAAAAGAAGAAGAAGCATAAAATTACCATAAGATCCAGAAATTCCTCTTAAGGTGTGTACTGAAAATAATGGAAAGCAGGCACTCAGGATATATGTACACCGATATTCATAACAGCATTATTCACAGTAGCCAAAAAGAGGTATAACTCAAATATCCATCAGTGGATAAATGGATAAACAAAATGTGGTATACACATGAAATAAAAAATTATTTAACCTTTAAAAAGAATGAAATTCTGATACATGTAACAACATGAACACATTTGAAAACCTTATGCTAACTATAAAGAAAACTGAGCACCAAAGAATTGATCCTTTTGAACTGTGGTGTTGGAGAAGACTATTAAGAGTCCCTTGGACTGCAAGGAGATCCAACCAGTCCATTCTGAAGGAGATCAGCCCTGGGATTTCTTTGGAAGGAATGATGCTAAAGCTGAAACTCCAGTACTTTGGCCACCTCATGCGAAGAGTTGAGTCATTGGAAAAGACTGTGATGATGGGAGGGATTGGGGGCACGAGGAGAAGGGGACAACAGAGGATGAGATGGCTGGATGGCATCACTGACTCGATGGACGTGAGTTTGGGTAAACTCTGGGAGTTGGTGATGGACAGGGAGGCCTGACGTGCTGCGGTTCATGGGGTCACAAAGAGTTGGACACGACTGAGAGACTTGGACATGGAACAACAACTGGTTCTAAATAGGAAAAGAAGTATGTCAAGGCTGTAGACTGTCACCCTGCTTATTTAACTTATATACAGAGTACATCATGAGAAATGCTGGGCTAGAGGAAGCACAAGCTGGAATCAAGATTGCCAAGAGAAATATCAACAACCTCAGATATGCAGATGACACCACCCTTATGGCAGAAAGTGAAGAAGAACTAAAGAGCCTCTTGATGAAAGTGAAAGAGGAGAATGAAAAAGTTGGCTTAAAGCTCAACATTCAGAAAACTAATATCATGGCATCCAGTCCCATCACTTCATGGCAGATAGATGGGGAAGCAGTGCAAACAGTGGCAGACTTTATTTTTTGGGCTCCAAAATCACTGCAGATGGTTACTGCAGCCACAAAATTAAAAGACGCTTACTCCTTGGAAGGAAAGTTATGACTAACCTAGACAGCATATAGAAAAGCAGAGACATTACTTTGTCAACAAATGTCTTCTAGTCAAGGCTATGGTTTTTCCAGAGTCATGTATGGATGTGAGAGTTCGACTGTAAAGAAAACTGAACACCAAAGAATTGATGCTTTTGAACTGTGGTGTTGGAGAAGACTCTTGCGAGTTCCTTGGACTGCAAGGAGATCCAACTAGTCCATCCTGAAGGAGATCAGTCCTGAATATTCCTTGCAAGGACTGATGCTGAAGCTGAAACTCCAGCACTTTGGCCACCTGATATGAAGAACTGACTCACTGGAAAAGTGCTTAATGCTGGGAAAGATTGAGAGCGGGAGGAGAAAAGGATGACAGAGGATGAGATGTTTGGATGGCATCATGGACTCAATGGATAAGTTTGAGTAAGCTCCTGGAATTGGTGATGAACAGGGAAGCCTGGCGTGCTGCAGTTCATGGGGTTGCAAAGAGTTGGACGTGACTGAGTGACTGAACTTAACTGAACTGACCCACTATTGAATTATAGAGTTTCTGGCTTTGATTTTTGTAGTAGTAATTGCATACTCTCCAAAAGACATAGTTTAGGTGCTACTTATCCTAATTTTTCACTTTATAAATTCTTTTGATTATCATTTTTTAATATTAGTAGTATTTCTATGAAATAAACCACTTGCCCTAGTAGAATTTGTACTTAAATAGAAAATGTGTATGTATTTCCATATATTATATGAAAAGTGAATTTTACTAACAAGAAATTTTCTCCCTTAAAGAAAAAATGTTATTTCATTAAGAATTATTAAACTGACATTGTTTTTTCTTTTACACTGGTTTTCAGAAAGTTTGTTGGCATATTCAACTATACAAGCCCTACATAACTTCCTGTATTGGTTTTATTTTTTTCTCCTTTTTTAAAAATTATTTTCCTCTTGTATCTGTATTTTCTTCTTTTTAATTTAGTGTTATGAATATTTTATTACTTCACAGTAGTTTTTTATTTCAACTCCAGCAAGATTTTGAGGGAACTGATAAACCCAAATTCAATAAAACAGAACAATAAAGCTAGTCACAATAATAAAATTGGAAAATAAAGAAGATGTAGTGTAAACAACCAAAAGTGTAGTTGAATAATCATGCTGTATGGATCCAGAGACAGGAACACACACTTGCAGCTGAGTTCTTCAGCATGCTGTGGTGTATATGATTTAGATTCAGCAACCTCATGTGGGACTTGAGAGATTTTATTACCTGAAGTCGTGAGGCATAAGTTGGGAAAGAATTTTGCATGTGACCAATATATATGTCCATTTGCAATTCAAAGTCATATAAACTAGTATCTCCTTTAGGAAACTTTTCTACCTCTGTCTGTTCATGCTTAGGATCTGTGATTACTATGCTTTTTCAGGATGACCTATACGTGTGTTAGCAAGGTCGTGTACCTCTGTTATACTCTAGACCTGTTTTTTTTTTTTTTTTTTCAATACCTCAGCCACTAGCCACATGTGGCTAGTGAACACTTGAAATGTGACTGTTCCTTGGCTTTGAGTTTCTGAAATCACACATAGTTAATATCAATTTAGACTCCAAATTTGTTTAAGAACTTAGACCCAATAATTTGATTTATCATGGGACACTTTATTTTTTTTTAATCCCTCTTAGCCCCAGATCAAGAAAAGGTTCTTAGTTTCTTGCTCTGGTAAGTAGAGATTTTTTTTTTCCTCCACTTGGCTTGCACTCCTGTGAAATCATCTATTTAATATAGTAATCTCAGTTCTGCCCTGTATGGACATCAAAATCCAATTCCTTTATCATAACTAGCCCAGTGATCCTGCTCGTACTTATCAGGGCTATTACTAGTCAGACTGGCTGCCTAGTACTCTAGGTTTTCTTTTTTTTTTTTTTTCCTTTAAATCTCATAGCTGTTCTATGTCTGTGACTCGCATGTGTGTATGTGTGCACCCCCACCCCACACACACACATTTCATCCAATCATTCTTGGTGTTATTTTACAAGTGTTGCTGAGTTACCCTAATTCTTGATGTGTTTAATAGTGTTCAGTGTGCAGTGTTCAGTGGGGCATTGCCTAAAATTTTTAAAAGAAGATCAAACTGATGTTTCAGGAAGATTAGTTTGGTTACTCACATGTGAACATGTGAGTAGATTATAAAAAAGAAGACAGTAACTCAAGATGCCTTTTATTTAATGCCTTTGATGATTACTGAGATATATCAAGTTTTAAATTGAACACAAATCTAGAGGAAACATTGATAAATGAAGTCTGTCTTTTATGAATATAAATAGAGTAGTTCCCCTTTGCAACTATATCACAGACATATTTTTTCTAGAGATTTCATAAGTGAAAAAATACAACATGAAAAGATTGAGCAGTTAACAGCTGTAAAAATTATCAATATTTTCCCATCATTTATAGAATAAGTGTTGTCTTGAACAGTTAAACTATATGGCTTTAGTTTTTTTTTTTTTTCCAACTACAATTTTATTTTTAAACTTTACAAAATTGTATTAGTTTTGCCAAATATCTGAGAATACACAGTTAGAAAGCTAAGGAGAGAAACAACATTGTCTGAATAAGAAGGAAGGTTTTAACAAGAATCAAGCCTATCCATATGGATGGTAAATTATTTTATTTATTTATCCATTTTTATTTTAAATTTTATATTCTGCTGACAAAAAGTCTTTTAAAAATTTAACATTATGTTCTATTAAGTCTTTGATTTGGGTTTAAGTTACAAAGCTTGCCAGGTGGCTCAATGATAAAGAATTTGCCTACCAGTGCAGGAGGTGGAAGAGATGTGGGTTCAATCTCTGTGTCGAGATGATCCCCTAGAGGAATAAAGGCAACCCACTCCTATATTCTTGCTTGGAAAATTCCATGCAGAGAAGGAGCCTGGGGGTCACAAAGAGTTGGAGATGACTGAGTGACTGAGTACATACACACACACTACTGAGATACATGATTTTCATTAGTACCAGTGACACACATACTATTTTGTATAATATTGTATAGTATTTTAAATTCTTTAGCATTTTGAATTCTTCAAAGCTTAAAACAAGGCTTAAAACAATCTGATCACATGGACCACAGCCTTGTCTAACTCAGTGAAACTATTAGCCATGCCATGTAGGGCCACCCAAGACGTACAGGTCATGGTAGAGAGGTCTGACAAAATGTGGTACACTGGAGAAGGGAATGGCAAACCACCTCAGTATTCTTGCCTTAGAACCCCATGAACAGTATGAAAAGGCAAAAAGATAGGACACTGAAATATGAACTCCCCAAATTGGTAGGTGCCCAATATGCTACTGGAGATCAATGGAGAAATAACTCCAGAAAGAATGAATAGACAGAGCCAACACAAGAACAGCACCCAGTTGTGGATGTGACTGGTAATAGAAGTAAAGTCCAATGCTTTATAGAGCAATATTGGAGGGGAGGAGCTAAGATGGTGGAGGAGTAGGACGGGGAGAACACTTTCTCCCCAAAAAATTCATCAAAAGAACATTTAAACACTGAGTAAATTCCACAAAACAACTTCTGAATGCTGGCAGAGGACATCAGGCACCCAGAAAAGCAACCCAAGTCTTCGAGAGTAGAGAGAAGAAATACAGCTCCACCCACCAGAACACCGACACAAGTGTCCCTAACCAAGAAACCTTGACAAGCCACCTGTACAAACCCACACACAGCGAGGAAACGCCACAATAAAGAGAACTCCACAAACTGCCAGAATACAGAAAGGACACCCCAAACTCAGCAATTTAAACAAGATGAAGAGACAGAGGAATACCCAGCAGATAAAGGAACAGGATAAATGCCCACCAAACCAAACAAAAGAGGAAGAGATAGGGAATCTACATGATAAAGAATTCCTAATAATGATAGTGAAATTGATCCAAATTCTTGAAATCAAAATGGAATCACAAATAAATAGCCTGGAGACAAAGATGGAGAAGATGCAAGAAAGGTTTAACAAGGACCTAGAAGAAATAAAAGAGAGTCAATATATAATGAATAATGCAATAAATGAAATTAAAAACACTCTGGAGGCAACAAATAGTAGAATAACAGAGGCAGAAGATAGGATTAGTGAATTAGAAGATAGAATGGTAGAAATAAATGAATCAGAGAGGATAAAAGAAAAACGAATTAAAAGAAATGAGGACAATCTCAGAGACCTCCAGGACAATATTAAACGCTACAACATTCGAATCATAGGGGTCCCAGAAGAAGAAGACAAAAAGAAAGACCATGAGAAAATACTTGAAGAGATAGTAGTTTAAAACTTCCCTAAAATGGGGAAGGAAATAATCACTCAAGTCCAAGAAACCCACAGAGTCCCAAACAGGATAAACCCAAGGCGAAACACCCCAAGACACATATTAATCAAATTAACAAAGATCAAACACAAAGAACAAATATTAAAAGCAGCAAGGGAAAAACAACAAATAACACACAAGGGAATTCCCATAAGGATAACAGCTGATCTTTCAGTAGAAACTCTTCAGGCCAGGAGGGAATGGCAAGACATACTTAAAGTGATGAAAGAAAATAACCTACAGCCCAGATTATTGTACCCAGCAAGGATCTCATTCAAATATGAAGGAGAAATCAAAAGCCTCTCAGACAAGCAAAAGCTGAGAGAGTTCAGCACCACCAAACCACCTCTCCAACAAATACTAAAGGATATTCTCTAGACAGGAAACACAAAAACGGTGTATAAACTCGAACCCAAAACAATAAAGTAAATGGCAACGGGATCATACTTATCAATAATTACCTTAAACGTAAATGGCTTGAATGCACCAACCAAAAGACAAAGACTGGCTGAATGGATACAAAAACAAGACCCCTATACAAGAGACCCACCTCAAAACAGGGGACACATACAGACTGAAAGTGAAGGGCTGGAAAAAGGTTTTCCATGCAAATAGGGACCAAAGGAAAGCAGGAGTAGCAATACTCATATCAGATAAAATAGACTTTAAAACAAAGGCTGTGAAAAGAGACAAAGATGGTCACTACATAATGATCAAAGGATCAATCCAAGAAGAAGATATAACAATTATAAATATATATGCACCCAACACGGGAGCGCCGCAATATGTAAGACAAATGCTAACAAGTATGAAAGGAGAAATTAACAATAACACAGTAATAGTGGGAGACTTTAATACCCCACTCACACCTATGGATAGATCAACTAAACAGAAAATTAACAAGGAAACACAAACATTAAATGATACAATAGACCAGTTACACCTAATTGATATCTATAGGACATTTCATCCCAAAACAATGAATTTCACCATTTTCTCAAGTGCACATGGAACCTTCTCCAGGATAGATCACATCCTGGGCCATAAATCTAGCCTTGGTAAATTCAAAAAAATAGAAATCATTCCAAGCATCTTTTCAGACCACAATGCAGGGTAAGATTAGATCTCAATTACAGGAGAAAAACTATTAAAAATTCCAACATATGGAGGCTGAACAACACGCTGCTGAGTAACCAACAAGTCACAGAAGAAATCAAAAAAGAAATCAAAATTTGCATAGAAACTAATGAAAATGAAAACACATGAAAAGATACTCAACATCACTCATTATCAGAGAAATGCAAATCAAAACCACTATGAGGTACCATTTCACACCAGTCAGAATGGCTGCGATCCAAAAGTCTACAAGTAATAAATGCTGGAGAGGGTGTGGAGAAAAGGGAACCCTCTTACACTGTTGGTGGGAATGCAAACTAGTACAGCCACTATGGAGAACAGTGTGGAGATTCCTTAAAAAACTGGAAATAGAACTGCTTTATGATCCAGCAATCCCACTGCTGGGCATACACACTGAGGAAACCAGAAGGGAAAGAGACACGTGTACCCCAATGTTCATCGCAGCACTGTTTATAATAGCCAGGACATGGAAGCAACCTAGATGCCCATCAGCAGATGAATGGATAAGAAAGCTATGGTACATATACACAATGGAGTATTACTCAGCCATTAAAAAGAATACATTTGAATCAGTTCTAATGAGGTGGATGAAACTGGAGCCTATTATACAGAGTGAAGTAAGCCAGAAGGAAAAACACCAATACAGTATACTAATGCATATATATGGAATTTAGAAAGATGATAACAATAACCCTGTGTACGAGACAGCAAAAGAGACACTGATGTATAGATCAGTCTTATGGACTCTGTGGGAGAGGGAGAGGGTGGGAAGATTTGGGAGAATGGCATTGAAACATGTATAATATCATGCATGAAATGAGTTTCCAGTCCAGGTTCGATGCATGATACTGGATGTTTGGGGCTAGTGCACTGGGACGACCCAGGGGGATGGTATGGGGAGGGAGGAGGGTGGAGGGTTCAGGATGGGGAACACATGTATACCAGTGGTGGATTCATTTTGATATTTGGCAAAACTAATACCATTTTGTAAAGTTTAAAAATAAAATAAAAAAAAAGAAAAGAAAACACAGCAACCCAAAACCTGTGGGACACTTTAAAAGCAGTCCTAAGAGGAAAGTTCATAGCAATACAGGCATACCTCAAGAAACAAGAAAAAAGTCAAATAAATAACCTAAAGCAACTAGAAAAGGAAGAAATGAAGAACCCCAGGGTTAGTAGAAGGAAAGAAATCTTAAAAATTAGAGCAGAAATAAATGCAAAAGAAACAAAAGTGACCATAGCAAAAATCAACAAAGCCAAAAGCTGATTCTTTGAAAGGATAAATAAAATTGACAAACCATTAGCCAGACTCATCAAGAACCAAAGGGAGAAAAATCAAATCAATAAAATTAGAAATGAAAATGGAGAGATCACAACAGACAACACAGAAATACAAAGGATCATAAGAGACTACTATCAACAATTATATGCCAATAAAATGGACAACGAGGAAGAAATGGACAAATTCTTAGAAAAGTACAACTTTCCAAAACTGGACCAGGAAGAAATAGAAAATTTTAACAGACCCATCACAAGCACGGAAATTGAAACTGTAATCAAAAATCTTCCAGCAAACAAAAGCCCAGGTCCAGATGGCTTCACAGCTGAATTCTACCAAAAATTTAGAGAAGAGCTAACACCTATCCTGCTCAAACTCTTCCAGAAAATTGCAGAGGAAGGTAAATTTCCAAACTCATTCTATGAAGCCACCATCACCCTAATACCAAAACCTGACAAAGATCCCACAAAAAAAGAAAACTACAGGCCATGCAAAACTAATACAATATTGTAAAGTTTAAAAATAAAATTAAATTAAAAAAAAAAAAAACTACAGGCCAATATCACTGATGAACATAGATGCAAAAATCCTTAACAAAATTCTAGCAATCAGAATCCAACAACACATTAAAAAGATCATACACCGTGACCAAGTGGGCTTTATCCCAGGGATGCAAGGATTCTTAAATATCCACAAATCAATCAATGTAATACACCACATTAACAAATTGAAAAATAAAAACCATATGATTATCTCAATAGATTCAGAGAAAGCCTTTGACAAAATTCAACATCCATTTATGATAAGAACTCTCCAGAAAGCAGGAATAGAAAGAACATACCTCAACATAATAAAAGCTATATATGACAAACCCACAGCAAACACTATCCTCAATGGTGAAAAATGGAAAGCATTTCCTCTAAAGTCAGGAACAAGACAAGGGCGCCCGTTTTCACCATTACTATTCAACATAGTTTTGGAAGTTTTGGCCACAGCAATCAGAGCAGAAAAAGAAATAAAAAGAATCCAAATTGGAAAAGAAGAAGTAAAACTCTCACTGTTTGCAGATGACATGATTCTCTACATAGAAAACCCTAAAGACTCCACCAGAAAATTACTAGAATGAATCAATGACTACAGTAAAGTTTCAGGATATAAAATCAACACACAGAAATCCCTTGCATTCCTATACACTAATAATGAGAAAACAGAAAGAGAAATTAAGGAAACAATTCCATTCACCATTGCAACAGAAAGAATAAAATACTTAGGAATATATCTACCTAAAGAAACTAAAGACCTATATATAGAAAACTATAAAACACTGGTGAAAGAAATCAAAGAGGACTAATAGATGGAGAAATATACCATGTTCATGGATTGGAAGAATCAATATAGTGAAAATGAGTATACTACCCAAAGCAATTTATAGATTCAATGCAATCCCTATCAAGCTACCAACAGTATTCTTCACAGAGCTAGAACAAATAATTTCACAATTTGTATGGAAATACAAAAAACCTTGAATAGCCAAAGCTATCTTGAGAAAGAAGAATGGAACTGGAGGAATCAACCTACCTGACTTCAGGCTCTATTACAAAGGCACAGTCATCAAGACAGTATGGTACTGGCACAAAGACAGAAAATAGATCAATGGAACAAAATAGAAAGCCCAGAGATAAATCCACGCACATATGGACACCTTATCTTTGACAAAGGAGGCAAGAATATACAGTGGATTAAAGACAATCTCTTTAACAAGTGGTGCTGGGAAATCTGGTCAACCACTTGTAAAAGAATGAAACTAGAACACTTTCTAACACCATACACATAAATAAACTAAAAATAGATTAAAGATATCAACGTAAGACCAGAAACTATAAAACTCCTAGAGGAGAACATAGGCAAAACACTCTCCGACATACATCACAGCAGGATCCTCTATGACCCACCTCCCAGAATATTGGAAATAAAAGCAAAAATAAACAAATGGGACCTAATTAACCTTAAAGCTTCTGCACATCTAAGGAAACTATTAGCAAGGTGAAAAGACAGCCTTCAGAATGGGAGAAAATAATAGCAAATGAAGCAACTGACAAACAACTAATCTCAAAAATATACAAGCAACTCCTACAGCTCAACTCCAGAAAAATAAATGACCCAATCAAAAAATGGGCCAAAGAACTAAATAGACATTTCTCCAAAGAAGACATGCAGATGGCTAACAAACACATGAAAAGATGCTCAACATCACTTATTATCAGAGAAATGCAAATCAAAACCACTATGAGGTACCATTTCACCCCAGTCAGAATGGCTGCAATCCAAAACTCTACAAATAATAAATGCTGGAGAGGGTGTGGAGAAAAGGGAACCCTCTTACACTGTTGGTGGGAATGCAAACTAGTACAGCCACTATGGAGAACAGTGTGGAGATTCCTTAAAAAACTGGAAATAGAACTGCTTTATGATCCAGCAATCCCACTGCTGGGCATACACACTGAGGAAACCAGAAGGGAAAGAGACACGTGTACCCCAATGTTCATCGCAGCACTGTTTATAATAGCCAGGACATGGAAGCAACCTAGATGCCCATCAGCAGATGAATGGATAAGAAAGCAGTGGTACATATACACAATGGAGTATTACTCAGCCATTAAAAAGAATACATTTGAATCAGTTCTAATGAGGTGGATGAAACTGGAGCCTATTATACAGAGTGAAGTAAGCCAGAAGGAAAAACACCAATACAGTATACTAACGCATATATATGGAATTTAGAAAGATGGTAACAATAACCCTGTGTACGAGACAGCAAAAGAGACACTGATGTATAGATCAGTCTTATGGACTCTATGGGAGATGGAGAGGGTGGGGAGATTTGGGAGAATGGCATTGAAACATGTATAATATCATGTATGAAACGAGTCGCCAGTCCAGGCTCGATGCACGATGCTGGATGCTTGGGGCTGGTGCACTGGGACGACCCAGAGGGAGGGTATGTGGTGGGAGGAGGGTTCAGGATGGGGAACACAGGTATACCTGTGGCGGATTCATTTCGATATTTGGCAAAACTAATACAATATTGTAAAGTTTAAAAATAAAATAAAATAAAAAAACAAAAAATAAAGAGCAAGATTGCATAGGAACCTGTAATGTAGGTCCATGAATGAAGGCAAATTGGAAGTGGTCAAACAGGAGATGGCAAGAGTGAATGTCAACATTTTAGGAATCAGCAAACTAAAATACTGGAATGGGTGAATTTAACTCAGATGACCATTATATCTACTACTGTTGGCAAGAATCCCTTAGAATAAATGGAGTAGCCATCATCGTCAACAAAATAGTCCAAAATGTAGTACTTGAATGCAATCTCAAAAATGATAGAATGATCTCTATCTGTTTCCAAGGCAAAGCATTCAGTATCACAGTAATCCATTCAATATCACAGCCTATGCCCTGATCAGTAATCCTGAAGAAGCTTAAGTTGAACGGTTCTATGAATACCTCCAAGACCTTCTGGAACTAACACCCAAAAGAGATTTCCTTTTCATTATAGGGGACTGGAATGCAAAAGTAGGAAGTCAAGAAACACCAGGAGTAACAGGCAAATTTGGCCTTGGAGTACAGAATGGGACAGGGCAAAGGCTAATAGAGTTTTGCCAAGAGAATACACTGGTCATAGCAAACACTGTCTTCTAACAACACAAGAGAGGCCTGTATACATGGACATCACCAGATGGTCAATACCAAAATGAGATTGATTATATTCTTTGCAGCCAAAGATGGAGAAGCTTAGCAAAAACAAGACCAGAAGCTGACTGTGGCTCAGATCATGAACTCCTTATTGCCAAATTCAGACTTAAATTGAGGAAAGTAAGGTAAACCACTAGGCCATTCAGGTATGACCTAAATCAAATAAAAAATACAATCAAGTGAAAAATAGATTCAAGAGACTAGATCTGATTGACAGAGTGCCTGAAGAACAGTGGATGGAGGTTTGTGATACTGTACAGGAGACAGGGATCAAGAGCATCCCTAAGAAAAAGAAATGCAAAAAGGCAAAATGGTTCTCTGAGGAGACCTTACAAATAACTGTGAAAAGAAAAGAAGTGAAAGGGAAAGGAGAAAAGGAAAGATATACCCATCTGAATGCAGAGTTCCAAAGAATAGCAAGGAGAGATAAGAAAGCCTTCCTCAGTGATCAGTGCAAAGAAATAGAGGAAAACAATAGAATGGAAAGACGAGAGATCACTTCAAGAAAATTAGAGATACCAAGGGAATATTTCATGCAAAGATGAGCACAAAAAAGGACAGAAATGGTATGGATCTAACAGAAACAGAAGATATTAAGAAGAGGTGGCAAGAATACACAGAAGATTTATACAAAAAAGATCTTCATGACCCAGATAATCACAATGGTATGATCACTCACCTAGAGCCAGACATCCTGGAATGAAAGTCAAGTGGGCCTTAGGAAGCATCACTATGAACAAAGCTAATAGAGGTGATAGAATTCAATTTGAGCTATTTCAAATCCTAAAAGATGATGCTGTGAATGTGCTGCACTGAATATGTCAGCAAATTTGGAAAACTCAACAGTGGCCACAAACTGGAAAAGGACCGTTCTCATTCCAATCCTAAAGAAAGACAATGCAAAATACTGCTCAAACTACCGCACAATTGTACTCATCTCACACACTAGTAAAGTAATGCTGAAAATTCTCCAAGCCAGGCTTCAGCAATATGTGAACCGTAAACTTCCAGATGTTCAAGCTGGATTTAGAAAAGGCTGAGGAATCAGAGATCAAATTGCCAACATCCATTGGATCATCCAATAAATGAAAGAGTTCAAAAAAAGTCTACTTCTACATTATTGACTATGCCAAAGACTTTGACTGTGTGGATCACAGCAAATTGTGGAGAATTCTTAAAGAGATGGGTATACCAGACCACCTGACTTGCCTCCTGAGAAACCTGTATGCAGGTCAGAAAGCAACAGTTAGAACTGGACATGAAACAACTGACTGGTTCCAAGTGGGAAAAGGAGTACGTCAAGACTGTAGACTGTCACCCTACTTATTTAACTTATATGCAGAGTACATCATGAGAAACAGGGCTAGATGAAGCACAAGCTGGAATCAAGATTGTGAGAGACTTTATTTTTTGGGGCTCCAAAATCACTGCAGACAGTGACTGTAGCCATGAAATTAAAAGATGCCTGCTCCTTGGGAGAAATCTTATGACCAATAGATAGCATATTAAAAAGCAGAGACATTACTTTGCCAACAAAGGTCCATCTAGTCAAAGCTATGGTTTTTCCAGTGGTCATGTATGGATGTGAGAGTTGGACTATAAAGAAAGCTGAATGCAGAAGAATTGATGCTTTTGAACTATGGTTTTAGAGAAGACTCTTGAGAGTCCCTTGGACTGTGAGGAGATCTAACCACTCCCTCCTAAAAGAATTCAGTCCTGAATGTTCATTGGAAGAACTGATGCTGAAGCTGAAACTCCAATACTTTAGCCACCTGATGCAAAGAGCTCACTCATTTGAAAAGACCCTGGTGCTGGGAAAGATTGAAGGTGGGAGGAGAATGGGAAGACAGAGGATGAGATGGTATACTGGATGGCATCACTGAGTCAATGAACATGAGTTTGAGTAAATTCTGGGAGTTGGTGATGGACAGGGAGGCCTGGCGTGGTGCAGTCCATGGGGTCGCAAGGAGTTGGATGGGACTGTGTGACTGAATTGAACTGAAATAGTTGGAGCAGTTTTCGCAGTACTTTCAACCTTCAAAGGCAGAAAGTACACAATTGGTAGTAAAGGCTCCCCTCCCACACTTTTATCTCTTAATGTGAAAAGTCTGTGATTAACAAACATTTTGTTGGTGTTCTCTAAAGAGAATAGTGTTCAAACTCTTAGACTTTGTAACTTTACAGCAATGTTCTTAACACTTGATTTCAAGACATTTTTATTCACTGGAAATTTGAGTGCCTGTTGTGTCAATAAACAGTAATGAACTAAACGGACACTGCCTTTGCTGTAATTGAGTTTAGAATTTGGAAAGGAAGATGGACATTACATTTGTGAATATAGCTATTCTATATCTTACCTAAGGAGAAGCGTGGGATTTTACAATTGGTGTTGTCAAAGTTGTTTAAGTGAAGATGGTGTTTCTCAAGGGGGCTTCCCAGGGGGTGCTAGTGGTAAAGAACCCGCCTGCTAGTGCTAGAGACGTGAGACTCGGTTCTATCCCTTGGTTGGGAAGATCCCCTGGTGGAGGGCATAGCAGCCCATTCTAGAATTCTTTCCCAGAGAATCCCATGGACACATGAGCCTGGTGGGCTACAGTCCATAGCATTCCACAGAATCAAACTTGACTGAAGCGACTTATCACACACTGTGTTCCTCAATATGCAGTTCCCAGACAAGCAGTATTAGCAACACCAAGAAACTTGTAAGAAATGTAAATTCTAGGGCTGCACCCGAGACCTGCATGCAGGTTGTCGCTTTAGTAGTGTCTGACCCAGTGTGATGCTATGGACGTTAGCCGGCCAGGCTCATCTGTCCATGGAATCCTCCAGGCAAGAATACTGGAATGGGTTGCCATGCCCTCTTCCAGGGGATCTACCCAACCCAGGGGCCGAACCTACATCTCTTACCTCTCCTGCATTGGCAGGGTTTTTTTTTTTTTTTTTTTTTTTACCACTAATACCACCTGGGAGAAGGCAATGGCACCCCATTCCAGTACTCTTGCCTGGAAAATCCCATGGACGGAGGAGCCTGGTAGGCTGCAGTCCATGGGGTCGCGAAGACTTGGACATGACTGAGTGACTTCACTTTCACTTTTCACTTTCATGCATTGGAGAAGGAAATGGCAACCCACTCCAATGTTCTTGCCTGGAGAATCCCAGGGACGGGGGAGTCTGGTGGGCTGCCGTCTGTGGGGTCACACAGAGTCGGACATGACTGAAGCGACTTAGCAGCAGCAGCAGTACCACTACCACCACCACCTGGGAAGCCCCCATCTGAGACCTACTGAGTCAGAAAGATTAGGGATGAGTCTAGCAATTGTGGTTTTAACAAATACTCCAGGTGGTTCTAATGGCTGAAGTTTGAGAAGGACTGATCTAGGTCATGATTTCTGAGTGTGGGCACCACTGGTATTTGAGACAGATAATTCTTTGTTGTGTGGGTCTACCTTGTGCATTGTAGCCTGTTTATTAGCACCCCTGGCCTCTAACCAGTAGATGCCAGTGGCATCTCTCAGCCCGTCAACCAAAAATGTCACCAGATATTGTCACCAAGGGACAAATTCTTGTTGCCAGTTCCCCCTCCTCGCATCTCTCCATCTGCTCACATGTTAGATAAAGTTCAAATAACATACTCAGCCCTTTATCTTGTGATCACATAGTGTGTGGTTAAGTGCTCTGAAACAAATGAAATAGGGATTCTACCACATTTATTCAACAAAGAATCCTAAATTAATTTGATCTTAAATATAAACAGAGAGAATCTAAGTTTTGGTCATGCTGGTCTCTCCTTCATCACTTGCTTTCAACTTTTTTCTTTTCGTTTTTAGTTCTTCCCTATTTTGACATCTGTATTTTTCTTATCCTTCTCTTTTTTAAAGTAAGGAGTGGATAAATACTGTTATAGATTAGTTCTGTTTTGACCTTAAATAGTAACTCATTCTGTTTCTCTTCTAAATTTAGCAATTTGATGAATCTCATGTAATTAAAATGAAGTTTATTTTCACATAAATTAGACTGAAGCACCTGCTGTTTCCTAAGACTTTGAACATATAAAAGTAAAGAAAGTGAAGGGTGCAATTTTCATTTTATCTTATATTAGCAAAAAATCAAAATATTCCCACTGTTGATTTATATTGTCTAGAATCCTCAGTCAGTCATAGATTACTTGGGAATTCATTTATTTTCAGGTCATTTAAAAAAAAATTTACTCATCCATTTTATTGATATTTTAAAAACTTTCCTCAGCCCTGGTTATTGGATAAGAAGATGTTCTAGTTTCTTATGACTTTGAAGCAAACTCCAAAGCCCTAATTTGAGGATATGTTGCCAGAAGTCAAATAGATAAAAGTAGTTGCAGTGAAAAAGCAGAGATCTCTCCTGATCCAGCAGTCATTCATTTTGAAAAGTTCATAAACATGTGCATACTTTCTGAAATTGTTAATAGACCCAGCCCAATTGCATGTTTCTACAAGTTAGTTATGCTAGCAGGCCTATAGCAGGGGTTATAGGAGTTAATTCTCAGTAACATTTGACTGATACTGATAAGGATCGGAGAGGGGTCAAGGATATTTTATCTCCATTATTAACATTCTTGAGCAGGATTATAGTTAATAAGTTGTTTACCATAGATAATGGGGATGATGATGATGGTGATCATAAATAATATGTATAAATAGCTGGAAAAATTTCAGACAGGTTGAATCAAAGATAACATCTTCTGGAATTTTTTTTTTTTTTAATAAGTGTTCTTTGTTGATGACTGGAAAAGGCAATGGCAACCCACTCCAGTACTCTTGCCAGGAAAATCTCATGGAAGGAGGAGCCTGGTAGGCTTCAGTCCATGGGTTCTAGAAGAGTTGGACACGACTGAGCGACTTCACTTTCATTTTTCACTTTCATGCATTGGAGAAGGAAATGGCAACCCACTCCAGTGTTCTTGCCTGGAGAATCCCAGGGACAGCTGAGCCTGGTGGGCTGCCATCTATGGGGTTGCACAGAGTCGGACACGACTGAAATGACTTAGCAGCAGCAGCTTTGTTGATGACAATGTAGTGTCATGGAAGGCGGATAGTAGCTGAGTACTAGATAGCCCCAGTACCCTGGGGATCAGGTATACATTATAGAAAGGGAATCACAAATAGAGATGGGGAAGGTGGGGATTGAAGAAAGTGTGGTTGATTGGGGTAGGCCTCATCGTAACCTGAATTTTCGAGGATGCAGCTTATAACAACCTTTGATGCCCTTAGGCTTACTCACAAAAATAAAATCTTATGTCCCCAGTGAATCCAGAATCAGAAGACAGCTGGATGGTCAGGAACAATCAGAACAGAGACAGAATAAAATGGTGAGTTAAGAACAGGCAGAAATGGGGAACGGCAGGAAAGAGACAGCCAGGATGGCCAGAAACAGCCAGTGAGGCCAGAAACCATCAGGAAACAGAGCTGGAGACAGTCAGGTTCAGACAGCCAGAGCAAAGGGAGCCTGAGCCAGGAGAACTGAAAGTTTTCTGAAGCGGTGTTACCAATTTGACAGCATGCTTTGAGGGTCAATGTGGCCTCAATTGAGCAGAAGCTCTGACTCCACTTGTAATATATTTATTTATGCATAAAGATGTAAGTGCCTCTCAGAAACCAGCAAAGAGATATATAACTATAGGAGGGGTCTGGGTTCAGGGTGGGAGCCTTGGCACAGAGCAGTGGAATGTTTTCTGTGCAACAGGGAGGCAGGGTACCCAAACACCATCCCAAATATTAAATTATTAATTTGCCTTGTAAAAAATCCTTATAAGGTGAAGCACAAGGAAAGGAGGATGGGGAAGCCAAAGACAAGATTTGGGGTGGGGGATGGGGAGGGAAGCTGCCCTCATTGTCCCCAGGCCAAATAAACATGTGGAGGTCCTTCATTTCATGGTAGGGAGTCCACAATTCTCTCCTCCTTTCTCTCTTTTTCCTCCTCCTTGTTTCCCAATCTTTCTTCTGCGTAGCATTTGTTGTTTTGTGTCTAAAGAATTCACAGGGTAAGAAGGGAGGGTGAGTTCAAGGAGTCAAAAGGCTGATTACTGCCAAGGCATTTGACTTTGTGGACGTGTAGGCTTCCACCTTTAGGCAGGGGAAGACAAATGAGCACAAACAAAGGATTATCTGCAGAGATGGCATCAAAGAGGACTTGAACTTGACTGTGTTTCAAAATTGAAGCTATCAGGTTTGGGAATGCATCTTGGCTGGTCTGGAAGAGCAAGGTGATGGTGGTAGGAGCATCTATTTGAAGCCATCTTCCTTAGTGGATACTGTCCCCCACAAACCTCTCACCTTTCACTCTAGAAAAGCCTTCACTTCTCCTCCTCCTGGAATCTCCTCTTGGGTTCTTCTAGGCACAGCATGGGCTGGCAGGCCCAGTTCCACTGCTGTGTTTCAATGAGAGCAGAGGTTGTGAGATGTGTTTGGTAGTGAAATAGATACAGCATCACTCAGGTTTTGGAGGGAAGAGTATAATCCATGTTGCATGGGGAACACTGAGAACACATCTTTGTGCTCAATCGTATCCAACTTCTGTGATGCTGTGGACTGTAGCCTTCCAGGCTCTTCTGTCCATGGAATTTTCCAGGCTAGAATACTGGAGCAGGTTGCCATTTCCTACTCCAGAGGATCTTCTCTGATCCAGGGATTGAACCCATGTCTTCTCTGTCTCCTGCATTGCAGGCAGATTCCCAGAGGTTAGAGCATGTCTGCCATGTGGTTAATCAAATGATTGGTTACTGGGAAGGCAGAGGATAATGACCTGCATTTTTAATGCACAGGACGAGGAGGACAATGAGGGGAAAACTTGAAAAATTCCATTCTTAGGAAGAAGTAAGCAGAATGAAAAGTGAAGCTTCCCCTTAAAGATTCAGGAGGGTAAGGAAAGAAAAAACAAGAAGAATTGGCCCTCTGTGAATAAAATACCATTAAAGAACAAGATGTCAGATTAAAACAGGCCAATGACAACAAGAAAATAAGAACAGCAAGATTGGCTCTGTATTAAAGAAACTGCACAACTATACTTCAATGTAGCATGAAGTGCATGCACCTTTGCACTAAGATGCATAATGAGCTACCCTACCCCTCAAGTATTATCTGCTGTCATTCAGTTCAGTTCAGTCCAGTCGTGTTCGACTCTTTGAGACCCCATGAACTGCAGCACGCCAGGCCTTCCTGTCCATCACCAACTCTCAGAGTTCACCCAAACCCATGTCCATCGAGTTGGTGATGCCATCCAACCATCTCATCCTCTGTTGTCCCCTCCTCTTCCTGCCCTCAATCTTTCCCAGCATCAGGGTCTTTTCAATTGAGTCAGCTCGAAAAGCTAATTCAAGACATAATCCTGATCATAAAGAAACTAGGACCCAATATTTATAAAACTTACTGTGTGAAGAAAAGTATCACCTACTATTGCCAGACAAGAAAAATTCAAGATAAGAAATCATCATCATTAAAAAGGAACCCAATATTCACAAAAATGTATACATGAAGAAATGGCACAGAATGAATATTTATTGAATGAATTCCTCAATTTTTGTTTTAATTCAGAAGCGCTCATGAAAATACATGGGTAAATTTAAAAAATGCTTACTTCATTTCATTCAAGCTCTGCTGAACGGAGGTATCCACAGAGTTGCCTTCTCAGACCACACTTTCTCAAATAATTCTCCCCAATCACTCTCTTCATGGAAAATACCACTACCTGAAGTTTTACTCTATCATTTTTATTGGTATATTTTCTGTCTCTGCTACTAGATTAAAAATACCATGTGGTCAGCAAATTCATTTGCTTTAATTTATCTCTCATATCTAAAATAGTGCTGGCCAAACAGAAGGCACTCAATAAATAACTGTTGAATGAATAAATGAATGAATGAATCCATTAAATATTTTTGAAAGGATCTGTATACAAACTAAAAATGAAATAGTGAAATGTTCATCAACTTCAATCAGATATTTGAGATGGGTCCAATTTATCTGCTTTGACATGTAAACTTATTGTGACTTTGTTTTAATACTGTAATTTTAACTGTAAATATTTCTAAATGAGTCAGCTAGTACATTTTGGAAAACAGTTGGTGCAATAAGTACTGGGAGAGAGCCATGGGATCAGGCCAATGAAACATTCATTTTACTGTTGGAAATTTTAATAAAACAGTAAGATTATTGATGTTGCTTCTTATTAGTAAGACTTATCAGAGCAGCATATGCTGAGAGGATAAACAAAGATGAGAAGTATAAAGTCTGGTTGATCTTAGTAGTTGAGGTGACTGTGTTAACATTTGAGAAGAAAAACAGTGTTGTCATTTTAACATTCACTGCACTCTTATCACTGATGCTGAACCTGGCATTTCTTACATTTGATGTGGAGTGAGAGTGGTTTGTCTTCAAAACCCTCTTGGCTAGGGCCAGTTGAATTTATCCCTGCATCTGACACATGAATGTCTAACACAACAAAGTGTTCTTGGCTCCATTACATTGAATATCACGTTTAGGGAGGTCCTGTGATGAACACATGTCAGTTTCTGTCCTAAATGTTAAAATCAGAATCACCTGTTTAATAGCCACTTGGCGTTAAGCTCCAAGTGGTTGGAGCTTAAGCTCCAATCAGCTACACTGCTGCTGCTACTGGTGCTGCTGCTAAGTCGCTTCAGCTGTGTCCGACTCTGTGCAACCCCGTAGATGGCAGCCCACCAAGCTCCTCTGTCCCTGGGATTCTCCAGGCAACAGTACTGTAGTGGGTTGCCATTTCCTTCTCTAGTCAGCTTCACTGATTCCACTGAATCAGTGGATTCAAAATATTTCCCAAGCTGCTGCAAAGATGTAAGTCATAGACCCTCCATCAGATCCTCAGCATGTTTGTAATAGGAATTTGTAACTGGATTATGAGGCAGTCATGGAAGTTACACGAAAATTATCTATATCTTCCCTGGTGGTGCAAGTGGTAAGGAACATGCCTACCATTGCAGGAGATGCAAGAGATGTGCGTTCAATCCTTGGGTCAGGATGATCCCCTGGAGAAGGAAATGGCAACCCACTCTAGTGTTCTTGCTTGGGAAATCCTATAAACAGAGGAGCCTGGTGCTCTGCAGTCCACGGAGTCCCCCCAAAATCTGAGTCCCAACACAACTGAACACACACATGCTTTAAAAACATGCAGGTGCTTATAGTCAAGAAATATGTATGGTAAAATTGATTAAAAAAAGGAACTTTAAGTATGTAATTATCCTTTCATTTTTTAAGATAGAGTAAAATAAAACGCCAGAGGTGTGAATTTATTTTTCTCAAGCCCAAGAATTATTCATTAGCAGAATAAAGACATGAATTGAGGCCTCTTGAATCCCAATTCTTTGGTACTTTCTAATAGGTGCAAAAAATCATCTGAAATCTGATTAAATAAATCTTTCAGCTAAGTTTTGTTACATAAAATTTTGATTTGTAAAAAACATTACAAAACAAAGAAACATTGAAATGTAAGATACAGATATATAAGCCAGTACTCGAGATACAATAAAAAGAAAACTACCAAATAGATTCCAAGGCCAGGATATAGTCAGCATTACTTTTTTTTTTTTTTTTGTCACTTCTAGTACCTTGTTATTGAGATATCTGAGACAGGCAAAAAGGAGATCAAATATGACATTCACTTGTTCTTCATAGCTCTGAATATTTGCTGTCTAATGTGTAAGCTTTTAGCTGGGAGGGGCTGCTAGCCATTTACTGTCTCTGTGTGTTTGGGAAATTGTGCTGAGCTCTGATGGCGTAGTCATTCCCAAGTCATTCACTCCTATTTGTCTGTCTTTCTTTACTGTACATCTGTGCACATTTAGAGATTTTATTTGCTGTAATATTCAAAATGCAAGATAATAAAATATGAACATAGAATTCTCTAGTATATAAATGTTGTTCCTCACAGAATATCAAATCCTCTGTGATAGGGACCAGTGTTCTTATGGTTGTCTTATTCATGTAGAGGCTGAGGCTTGTAGATTGTAGTTTGACAGAAATGACAAACCGACTAAATGACAAAACATATAACAGGGATTTACAAGGAAATCAGTGATTTTCCTACTGGAGCCCTCATACTCTGTATGTGGGAATATTAAATAATGCAACACAATTTAACAGTTTCTTTAAAAGTTTTTAGGTGACATAGTAAGTATGTGCCCAGGCAAAATGAGACGTGTGTGTGTGTGTGTGTATCCTGTACATACATATATACACACGCACACTACAAACCTGTATGAAAATGCTCATTAGAATATTATTTGCATGGGCAAACACTGGAACCAATCCAAAAGTTTATCAACTGGTAAATGAATAAACAAAAGTTGTATATTTGTGTAGTAGAAAACAAATCAACAATAAAAACAACCAAATCCTGATGTATACTACAAAATGAATGAACCTTGAAAATATTGTATGAATCCACTCATATGAAATATTCAGAAGAAAAAAAAAAAAAGAAATATCCAGAAGAGACCAATTTACAGATACAAACTGAAGACTCTCTGGTGAGATTGCACCAAATGGGCTCCAGAGAATTTTTAGGGGATGATGAAAATGATCTAAAACTGAATTTTGGTAGTTAATGTCCAACTCTGCAAATTTATTATGACTCTTTGAATTTTGTACTTATAATAGGTATTTTTAAAATATACATTTTACCAAACAAATACAAAGTGGGTGGCAGTGGTGAGGAAGGGAGGGAGAGACAGGGAGACACTCAGAGACTGTTAACAATAGGAGAAGCCATGGGAGCCATTCTAGATGTAATCTAAGGGAATGGCAAACCACTTCAGTATTCTTGCCTTGAGAACCCCATGAACAGTATGAAAAGGCAAAATGATAGGATACTGAAAGAGGAACTCCCCAGGTCAGTAGGTGCCCAATATGCTACTGGAGATCAGTGGAGAAATAACTCCAGAAAGAATGAAGGGATGGAGCCAAAGCAAAAAGAATACCCAGCTGTGGATGTGACTGGTGATAGAACCAAGGTCTGATGCTGTAAAGAGCAATATTGCATAGGAACCTGGAATGTCAGGTCCATGAATCAAGGCAAATTGGAAGTGGTCAAACAAGAGATGGCAAGAGTGAATGTCGACATTCTAGGAATCAGCGAACTAAAATGGACTGAAATGGGTGAATTTAACTCAGATAACCATTATATCCACTACTGCGGGCAGGAATCCCTCAGAAGAAATGGAGTAGCCATCATGGTCAACAAAAGAGTCCAAAATGCAGTACTTGGATGTAATCTCAAAAATGACAGAATGATCTCTGTTCATTTCCAAGGCAAACCATTCAATATCACAGTAATCCAAGTCTATACCCCAACCAGTAATGCTGAAGAAGCTGAAGTTGAACGGTTCTCTGAAGACCTACAAGACATTTTAGAACTAACACCCAAAAAAGATGTCCTTTTCATTATAGGGGACTGGAATGCAAAAGTAGGAAGTCAAGAAACACCTGGAGCAACAGGCAAATTTGGCCTTGGAATAAGGAAGAAAGCAGGGCAAAGACTAATAGAGTTTTGCCAAGAAAATGCACTGGTCATAGCAAACACCCTCTTCCAACCACACAAGAGAAGACTCTACACATGGACATCACCAATGGTCAACACCAAAATCAGATTGATTATATTCTTTGCAGCCAAAGATAGAGAAGCTCTATAGAGTCAACACAAACAAGACCAGGAGCTGACTGTGGCTCAGATCATGAACTCCTTATTACCAAATTCAGACTGAAATTGAAGAAAGTAGGGAAAACCACTAGACCATTCAGGTATGACCTAAATCAAATCCCTTATGATTATACAGTGGAAGTGAGATAGATTTAAGGGCCTAGATCTGATAGGTAGAGTGCCTGATGACTATGAAATGAAATGTGTGACACTGTACAGGAGACAGGGATCAAGACCATCCCCATGGAAAAGAAATGCAAAAAAGCAAAATGGCTGTTTGGGGAGGCCTTACAAATAGCTGTGAAAAGAAGAGAAGCAAAAACCAAAGGAAAAAAGGAAAGATATAAATATCTGAATGCAGAGTTCTGAAGAATAGCAAGAAGAGAAAAGAAAGCCTTCTTCAGAGATCAATGTAAAGAAATAGAGGAAAACAACAGAATGGGAAAGACTAGGGATCTCTTCAAGAAAATTAGAGATACCAAGGGAATATTTCATGCAAAGATGGGCTCGATAAAGGACAGAAATGGTATGGACCTAACAGAAGCAGAAGATATTAAGAAGAGGTGGCAAGAATACACAGAAGAACTGTACAAAAAAGATCTTCACGACCCAGATAATCACGATGGTGTGATCACTGACCTAGAGCCAGACATCCTGGAATGTGAAGTCAAGTGGGCCTTAGAAAGCATCACTATGAACAAAGCTAGTGGAGGTGATGGAATTCCAGTTGAGCTATTCCAAATCCTGAAAGATGATGCTGTGAAAGTGCTGCACTCAGTATGCCAGCAAATTTGGAAAACTCAGCAGGGGCCACAGGACTGGAAAGGTCAGTTTTCATTCCAATCCCAAAGAAAGGCAATGCCAAAGAATGCTCAAACTACCACACAATTGCACTCATCTCACACGCTAGTAAAGTAATGCTCAAAATTCTCCAAGCCAGGCTTCAGCAATACATGAACCGTGAACTTCCTGATGTGCAAGCTGGTTTTAGAAAAGGCAGAGGAACCAGAGATCAAATTGCCAACATCCGCTGGATCATGGAAAAAACAAGAGAGTTCCATTCTGCTTTATTGACTATGCCAAAGCCTTTGACTGTGTGGATCACAATAAACTGTGGAAAATTCTGAAGGAGATGGGAATACCAGACCACCTGACCTGCCTCTCGAGAAATTTGTATGCAGGTCAGGAAGCAACAGTTAGAACTGGACATGGAACAGCAGACTGGTTCCAAATAGGAAAAGGAGTATGTCAAGGCTGTATATTGTCACCCTGTTTATTTAACTTATATGCAGAGTATATCATGAGAAATGCTGGACTGGAAGAAACACAAGCTGGAATCAAGATTGCTGGGAGAAATATCAATAACATCAGATATTCAGATGGCACCACCCTTATGGCCGAAAGAGAAGAGGAACTAAAAAGCCTCTTGATGAAAGTGAAAGTGGAGAGTGAAAAAGTTGGCTTAAAGCTCAACATTCAGAAAACTAAGATCATGGCATCTGGTCCCATCACTTCATGGGATATAGATGGGGAAACAGTGTCAGACTTTATTTTTCTGGGCTCCAAAATCACTGCAGATGGTGACTGCAGCCATAAAATTAAAAGACGCTTATTCCTTATATGTTTGAGACGGATTATGATCTAATCAGAAAACTCAGTCAGCATCTACTGTCATTCCACTTACTTCCCTAGCTAAATAACTAAATTAGAAAATGTGTTAAATCTGATGAGTTCTAGGTAAAAATAATGACCAGTGAGGATCTACTGACTTCCTGTGGACTCACATATTTTTCTAATTTTTAGCCTCACCATGGGTTTCCTCACAGCAGCTGTGTTCATTCCATCAATAAGATCACATTCTTATATTTATAATGTTTTTAAACATTTAACTTTTCTCTCACTAATTTCAACATCTCAATTTTAAAACTGCGTAGTGCAACACTATGATTTTTTTAAGGTTTTTTTTTTTTTTTTTTTTTGTCTTAGAGAGTGGAAACTAAGATGTCCTCAAAGAAACACAGCATGCCAGTTTTGACAATTTCTAGAATGTTGAGTGAACTCTGGGAGTTGGTGATGGACAGGTGGACAGGGAGTCCTGGCATGCTGCGATTCATGGGGTTGCAAAGAGTCAGACATGATTGAGCGACTGAACTGAACTGAGAATGTTGAGACTTTTGGAGTTACCAGCCATGTTGAAATAAATTATGATACATTGATGTTCAGTACCTCAGTCATGTCTGACTCTGTGCGACCCCATGGACTGCAGTACACCAGGCCTCCCTGCACCTCACAATCTCCTAGAGCCTGTTCAAACTCATGTCCATTGAGTTGGTGATGCCATCCAACCATCTTGTCCTTTGTCCCTTTCTCCTCCTTCCTTCAATTTTTCCAAGCATAAGGGTCTTTAACAATGAGTTGGCTCTTCACATCAGGTGGCCAAAGTATTGGAGCTTCAGTTCAGTTCAGTTTAATTTAGTCGCTCAGTCGTGTCTGACTCTTTGTGACCCCATGGATCGCAGCACTCCAGGCCTCCCTGTCCATCACCAACTCCCAGAGTTCACTCAAACTCATGTGCATTGTCGGTGATGCCATCCAGCCATCTCATCCTCTGTCGTCCCCTTCTCCTCCTGCCCCCAATCCCTCCCAGCATCAGGATCTTTTCCAGTGATTCAACACTTCACATCAGGTGGCCAGAGTACTGGAGTTTCAGCTTCAACATCAGTCCTTCCAATGAACACCCAGAACCAGTCTCCTTTAGGATGGACTGGTTGGATCTCCTTGCAGTCGAAGGGCCTCGCAAGAGTCTTCTCCAACACCACAGTTCAAAAGCATCAATTCTTCAGCTCTCAGCTTTTTTCACAGTCCAACTCTCACATCCATATGGAAAAACCATAGCCTTGACTAGATGAACCTCTGTTGGCAAAGTAATGTCTCTGCTTTTGAATATGCTATCTAGGTTGGTCATAAGTTTCCTTCCAAGGAGTAAGTGTCTTTTAATTTCATGGCTGCAGTCACCATCTGCAGTGATTTTGGAGCCCAAGAAAAGAAAGTCTGACACTGTTTCCACTGTGAGCTTTAGCGTCCTTCCAATGAATATTCAGGGTTGATATGCAAGACTTATAAAAAGGAAAAAAAGTAGTTTTCTTAAGTGAAAAGAGATAAGATCTATTTGTACCATGCATACTTTACATACATGTAGCTAATCTATAAATCTATTAACATGCCTATTTTAATTGAGTATATATAATACGAACCCTCTGCTACTGCTGCTAAGTCGCTTCAGTCGTGTCCGACTCTGTGCGACCCCATAGATGGCAGCCCACCAGGCTCTGCTGTCCCTGGGATTCTCCAGTTAAGAACACTAGAGTGGGTTGCCATTTCCTTCTCCAATGCATGAAAGTGAAAAGTGAAAATGAAGTTGCTCAGTTGTGTCCAACTATTCACGACCCCATGGACTGCAGCCTACCAGGCTCCTCCGTCCATGGGATTTTCTAGGCAAGAGTAGTGGAGTGGGGTGCCATTGCCTTCTCTGTAATGTTAAATATAAAATATTCATACTAAAAATATATGCTCAATATATATATTGCTGGGTTCTTCTCTAATCAATGGAATTTTTACCTAATTTTTGCCTTGATTCTGAAAGTAGAGACAAATAAAGATAGAACCTTCATGGAACATGTGTTCTATGGCAGAGGATCACAATTGACAACTGCCACTGCAAACAGCATTGGTGGCCATCTATGTTAATCTCTCTGAGGCCCCATTGCTGACTTAGGTGGATACATGGTAGACAGTTATCAAAGTTCAGGATGTGTGTGTTTGCCCATTGCTCAGTTGTGTCTGACTCTTTGTGGCCCCATGGACTGTAGCTCGCCAGGCCCCTCTGTCCGTGGAATTTTCTAGGCAAGAATACTGGACTGGGTTGCTATTAGCATGTTAATTTTCCTGGAGTGTTCACCAGCTCTTCCAGTAACCAAGTACCCTCTAGGGATGAAAAAGACAGTTTGAAGAAAGGTGGGCCTCAAAGTACACTGGAAAGAAAAAAAATTTTTTGAGGAACAAAAAATGCATGCAATATGAATCCAAATCTAAGGGTATATTTTCAAGTAAATGTTACCAACTTCCAATAACTGAATAATTGGGATTATTTTTAACTTCTTCAAGATTAATTTTAGTCCTACAACTAGAGTTTAAAGAAAAAAATTGGGAAGATATCCATACCATAAGTCCACCCTTAGGTATTATTAACTTGCAAGGCTTACATAAGGAAATACATACTAAACATCTTTATTCAAATCATGGTCCTAGATGATGTGGATATAAAGCAGAGTGGAATATGGAATTTGTACTCAAGATAGAAAATCACATTAAATTTTTTTTTCTCTCTTCTCAGCATATAACCATAAATGAAGTAGTTTTCCTTTTTAAAATTAGTAACTGTGGTATTCATGTGAATATTCAGTGGTGATGAGAAATTCAAATTTTAGCTTTATAGGCACTTCCTAGTGACTGATACAATAGGTTTCAGAGGCCCGTTAACTCTACCTGGTGACCACATAAGTAATTCACACTCTGTTGTATGAATGGGTTACATTTTTCATAATGGCCTGAAAATATAAAACCTGTCTTTCTTTCCCAATTAGTTATCCTCTTTTGGCATATAAGTGGAAGAGACATAATGAAGTACCAGAAGTTTTATCTGTTTGAGCTCAAGTAATACTTCCCAAGGTGACATTTCATGGCTAAAGAGGCAGTCTTCTTGGTTTTGTGTTTGAAAACACACTTATTTAGATTGAGATTTAAGATGGTATTTTTATTTCCACAGGAATTTGAAAATGCTTAGCAAACATACACTTGATCATTTCCTTTTACAAATATACTGAGGCTTCTGAATTTCAATAATGAACTCTTCTTTTTGGCCAGTTGCCTGTATATTTATCTATAAAATTAGTATCATTGTGACGAGGTTGTAGTTATATAATTGTTCCCTTACTGTTAGATTCTGGGTCTCTCTCATTTTGCCCTATCAGAATTCTGGGAAGTAGCAGAGAAGGTCACTGCAGGTTCCAGTGAACATCAATTTGACTTCACAACTGCTATGCTTTGTCAACTAAAAGGAAAAAAAAAAAAAGAGTTGGGCACTGTGAGCAGTTGGAGCACCGTCAAATGAATTTGATCAGGAGATATTCCCTGGCCCAGCCAAAGGTTCTTTATACATGGGATTAGTCCCACATGAGAGTGGGGACCTTTCACATAATAAGGTGGGGAAGTGACCATCTCTGATTAAATTTCAGAATTATGGAGAGAGGGGGAGGATAATGGTAGAGTACATTCTGACAACAGATCAAAGGAAATAAGAGATTAAATCCAAGAGAAATATATTCCTGAATGCAAACTTAATTGCTTAACCAATTCTTACTGATTAGGGCCTCTGTCTTCTATAACAGGAGCAGGATAAACTGAATAAAAAGAATGTGTCCTTATGCCTTGTCATCACAAAAGCCAGAACTATGCTGAAACATGGTCAGATCAGATCAGATCAGTTGCTCAGTCGTGTCTGACTCTTTGCGAGCCCATGAATCGCAGCACGCCAGGCCTCCATGTCCATCACCAACTCCCGGAGTTCACTCAGACTCACGTCCATTGAGTCAGTGATGCCATCCAGCCACCTCATCCTCTGTCGTCCCCTTCTTCCTCTTGCCCCCAATCCCTCCCAGCATCAGAGTCTTTTCCAATGAGCCAACTGTTTGCATGAGGGGGCCAAAGTACTGGAGTTTCAGCTTTAGCATCATTCCTTCCAAAGAAATCCCAGGGCTGATCTCCTTCAGAATGGGCTGGTTGGATCTCCTTGCAGTCCAAGGGACTCTCAAGAGTCTTTTCCAACACCACAGTTCAAAAGCATCAATTCTTCGGCGCTCAGCCTTCTTCACAGTCCAACTCTCACATCCATACATGACCACAGGAAAAACCATAGCCTTGACTAGATGGACCTTTGTTGGCAAAGTAATGTCTCTGCTTTTGAATATGCTATTTAGGTTGGTCATAACTTTCCTTCCAAGGAGTAAGTGTCTTTTAATTTCATGGCTGCAGTAACCATCTGCAGTGATTTTGGAGCCCAGAAAAATAAAGTCTGACACTGTTTCCACTGTTTCCCCATCTATTTCCCATGAAGTGATAGGACCGGATGCCATGATCTTCGTTTTCTGAATGTTAAGCTTTAAGCCAACTTTTTCACTCTCCTCTTTCACTTTCATCAAGAGGCTTTTTAGTTCCTCTTCACTTTCTGCCATATGGGTGGTGTCATCTGCATATCTGATGTTATTGATATTTCTCCCGGCAATCTTGATTCTAGCTTGTGCTTCTTCCAGTCCAGCGTTTCTCATGATGTACTCTGCATATAAGTTAAATAAACAGGGTGACAGTATACAGCCTTGACGAACTCCTTTTCCTATTTGGAACCAGTCTGTTGTTCCATGTCCAGTTCTTACTGTTGCTTCCTGACCTGCATACAAATTTCTCAAGAGGCAGATCAGGTGGTCTGGTATTCCCATCTCTTTCAGAATTTTCCACAGTTTATTGTGATCCACACGGTCAAAGGCTTTGGCATAGTCAATAAAGCAGAAATAGATGTTTTTCTGGAACTCTCTTGCTTTTTCCATGATCCAGCGGATGTTGGCAATTTGATCTCTGGTTCCTCTGCCTTTTCTAAAATCAGCTTGAACATCAGGAAGTTCATGGTTCACGTATTGCTGAAGCCTGGCTTGGAGAATTTTGAGCATTACTTTACTAGCGTGTGAGATGAGTTCGATTGTATGGTAGTTTGAGCATTCTTTGGCATTGCCTTTCTTTGGGATTGGAATGAAAACTGACCTTTTCCAGTCCTGTGGCCCCTGCTGAGTTTTCCAAATTTGCTGGCATATTGAGTGCAGCACTTTCACAGCATCATCTTTCAGGATTTGGAATAGCTCAACTAGAATTCCATCACGTCTACTAGCTTTGTTCATAGTGATGCTTTCTAAGGCCCATTTGACTTCCCATTCCAGGATGTCTGGCTCTAGGTCAGTGATCACACCATCATGATCATCTGGGTTGTGAAGATCTTTTTTGTACAGTTCTTCTGTGTATTCTTGCCACCTCTTCTTAATATCTTCTGCTTCTGTTAGGTCCATACCATTTCTGTCCTTTATCGAGCCCATCTTTGCATGAAATATTCCCTTGGTATCTCTAATTTTCTTGAAGAGATCCCTAGTCTTTCCCATTCTGTTGTTTTCCTCTATTTCTTTGCATTGATCACTGAAGAAGGCTTTCTTTTCTCTTCTTGCTATTCTTTGGAACTCTGCATTCAGATATTTATATCTTTCCTTTTCTCCTTTGCTTTTCGCTTCTTTTCTTTTCACAGCTATTTGTAAGGCCTCCCAGACAGCCATTTTGCTTTTTTGCATTTCTTTTCCATGGGGATGGTCTTGATCCCTGTCTCCTGTATAATGTCACGAACTTCATTCCATAGTTCATGAGGCACTCTATCTATCAGATCTAGGCCCTTAAATCTCTTTCTCACTTCCACTGTATAATCATAAGGGATTTGATTTAGGTCATACCTGAATGGTCTAGTAGTAGTATTTATTTTTTTGTTTTGTTTTTCAGTAAAACTTAAAACTTAGTGACTAAAAGTGATCTTTTTGGAGTAGTTGAGATGTTCTGTATCTCAGTTGTGATGGTAGTTGGCTGTTGTTCAGTCACTAAGTCGTGTCCAAACTTTGTGACCCCATAGACTGCAATATACCAGACTTCCCTATCCTTAACTGTCTCCCAGAATTTGCTTAGATTCATGTCCATTGAGGCAATGATGCCATCCAACCATCTTATTCTCTGTCACCACCTTCTTCTGCCTTCAATACTTCCTAGCATTAGGGCCTTTTCCAATGAGTCAGCTCTTCACATCAAGTAGCCAAAGTATTGGAGCTTCAGTTTCAGCATCAGTCCTTCCAATGGATATTCAGGGTTGATTTCTTTTAGTATTGACTAGTTTGATCTCCTGGCAGTCCATGGAACTCTCAAGAATCTTCCCCAGTACCACAATTTGAAACCATCAATTCTTCAGCTCTCAGTCTTCTTTATAGTCCAACTCTCACATCCTATATGTATACTGGAAAAACCATAGCTTTGACTCTGTGTACCTTTGACTGCAAAGTGATGTCTCTGCTTTTTAATATGATGTCTAAGTTTATCATAGTTTTTCTTCAGGGATCAAGCATCTTTTTAATTTCATGGTTGCAGTCACTGTCAGAAGTAACTTTGGAGCCCAAGAAAATAAAGTCTGTCACTCTTTGTACTTTTTCTCCATCTTTTTGCCATGAAGTGAAGGGACCAGATGGCATGAACTTAGCTGTTTAAATATTGAATTTTAAGCCAGTTTTTTCACTCTCTTCTTTGACCTTCATCAGGAGACTCTTTAGTTCCTCTTTGCTTTCTGCCATTAGAGTGGTATCATCTGTATATCTGACATTGTTGATATTTATCCCAGCAATTCAATTCCAGCTTGTGAGTCATCCAGCCCAGCACGTTGCATGATGTACTCTGCATGTAAGTTAAATAAGGAAGGTGACAATATACAGCCTTGATGTACTTCTTTCCCAATTTTGAAACAGTCCGTTGTTCTATGTCCATTTCTAACTGTTTCTTCTTGACCTGCATACAGGTTTTGCAGGAGGCAGATAAGGTGGTCTGGTATTCTCATCTCTTTAAGAATTTTCCACAATTTATTGTGATCCAAGCAATCAAAGGCTTTAGCATACTCAGTGAAGCAGAAGTGGATATTTTTTTCTGGAATTTCCTTGCTTATTCTATGAACCAACATACATTGGCAATTTGATCTCTGGTTCCTCTGCCTTTTCTAAAACCAGCTTGTACATCTGCAAGTTCTTGGTTTATAATGTTGAAGTGTAGCTTGAAATATTTTGAGCATTACCTTGTTAGCATGTGAAATGATGGTAGTCAGTCAGTCAGTTCAGTTGCTCAGTTGTGTCCAACTCTTTACAACCCCATGAACCACAGCACTTCAGGCCTCCCTGTCCATCACCAACTCCCGGAGTTTACCCAAACTCATATCCATTGAGTCGGTGATGCCATCCAACCATCTCATCCTCTGTCGTCCCCTTCTCCTCCTGTCCTCAGTCTTTCCCAGGATCAGGGTCTTTTCAAATGAGTCAGCCCTTTGCATCAGGTGGCAAAGTATTGGCATTTCAGCTTCAACATCAGTCCTTCCAATGTAGTATATACCTATTATATATATATTTGTTAAAACTTATTGACCTAGGCTGTTAAAGTGGGTGAATTTCATTATATATAGATTACGTCCAAAGAAAGCCTATTTCAAAAATTGTAACTTACCTTTCTCTTTCTCACTGATGTGATAGAAATTCTATGTATTATTTGCTTTGAGTAGAGGTATTGCAATAAAGAATATGCAATGCTTCTTTGTGCACCAAGAGATTATGTTCCTTTTGTCTTGATACTCTATTGACCATAGAGTCATTTTCAATCTCACTCCCTGAAATGAAAGTGTTAGTCGCCCAGTCATGTCTAATTCTTTGACCATGGACTATAGACCACCAGGCTCCTCTGTCCATGGAATCCTCCAGGCAAGAATACTGGAGGGGTTGCAATTCCCTTCTTCAGGTGATGTTCCCGACCCAGGAATCAAACTCAGGTCTCCTGCATTGCAGACGGATTCTTTACCATCTGGGCCACAGGAGAAGCCCTCCTCCTCAGCAAACTTCCTTCCCTCTTTCAACTACATAAACAAAAATATACTTTGATAAAGAAATGCCCTTTCCTGTTGGCCTCTCAAACCCCATGGTACTTCAGGATTATTTTTTTTTTTTAAGCATTATATCTTTCTACTACTGGAGAAGAGAGGAAAATAGCACCAATATGCTACTGGAGAAGAGTGGAAGAAATAGCTCCAGAACAAATGAAGAAGCTGAGGCAAAGTGGAAGCCACACCCAGGTATAGATGTGTCTTGTGGTAAAGTCCAATGCTATAAAGAACAGTACTGCATAAGAATGTGCAATGTTAGGTCCATGAATCAAGCTAAATTGGAATTGGTCAAACAGAGGATGGCAAGAATGAACATCAACTTTTTAGGAATCAGTGAACTAAAATCACTGGAATGGGCAAATGTAATTCACATGAACATTGTATCTACTATTGTGGGCAAGAATCCCTTACAAGAAATGCAGTAGCCCTTGTAGTCAACAAGAGTCCAAAATGCTGTACTTAGGTACAATCTCACAAATGACGGAATGATCTCTATTCATTTCCAAGGCAAACCATTCAATATCACAGTAATTCAAAACCATGCCCCAACTACTAATGCTGAGGAAGGTGAAGTTGAATGGTTCTATGAAGACCTATAAAACTTTCTAGAACTAACACCAAAAAAAAAAAAAAAAAAAGATGTCCTTTTCATCATAAGGGACTGGAATGCAAAAGTAGGAAGTCAAGAGACACCTGGAGTAACAGGCAAGTTTGGCCTTGCAGTACAAAAGGAAGCAGGACAAAGTCTAACATAATTTTGCCAAGCAAACATGCTGGTCATAGCAAACACCCTCTTCCAACCGCACAAGAGACAACTCTAAACATGGACATCACCAATGGTCAATACCCAAATCAGATTGACTGTATTCTTTGCAGAACAAGATGGAAAAGCTCTACACAGACAGCAAAAACAAGACTGGAAGTTGACTGTGGCTCAGATCATGAATTCCTTATTGCCAAATTCAGACTTAAGGAAGGTAGGGAAGACCACTAGGTCATTCAGGTATGACCTAAATCAAATCCCTTACAATTATACAGTCTAGTGACAAATAGATTCAAGGAATTAGATTTGATAAGAGTCCCTGAAGAACTATGGGTGGAGGTTCGTGATATTGTACAGGAGACAGGGATCAATACCATGCCCAAGAAATATAAATGCAGAAAGGCAAAATGGCAGTCCAAGGGGGCTTCACAAATAGCCGAGCAAAGAACAGAAGCAAAAGAAAAAGGGAAACGGAAAGATATACCCATTTGAATGCAGAGTTCCAAAGAATAGCAAAGAGATAAGAAAGCCTTCCTCAGTGATCAATGTAAAGAAATAGAGGAAAACAGTAGAACTGGAAAGACTAGAAATCTCTTCAAGAAAATTAGATACCAAGGGAACATATCATGCAAAGATGGGCACAATAAAGGACAGAAATGAAATGGACCTAACAGAATCAGAAGATATTAAGAAAAGGTGGCAAGAACACACAGAAGAACTATACAATAAAGATCTTAATGAGGCAGATAACCACAATGGTGTGATCACTCACTGAGAGCAGACATTCTAGGGTATGAAGTCAAGTGGACCTTAGGAAGCATAACTATGAACAAAGCTAGTGGAGGTGTGGAATTCCAGCTGAGCTATTTCAAGTCCTAAAAGATGATGCTCTTAAACTGCTACATTGAATTTGCCAGCAAATATGGAAAACTCAGCAGTGGCTGCCTGACTTGAAAAGGTCAGTTTTCATGCCAATCCCAAAGAAGGGCAGTGTCAAAGACTGTTCAAACTACCACAAAATTGCATACATTTCACATGCTAGTAAAGTAATGCTCAAAATTCTCCAAGCCAGGCTTTAACAGTATGTGAACTGAGGACTCCTAGATGTTTAAGCTGGATTTAGAAAAGGCAGAGGTACCAGAGATCAAATTGCCAACATCCATTGGATCATAGGAAAAGCAAGGGAATTCCAGATTTACTTCTGGTTCAATGACTATGTTAAAACCTTTAACTGGGTGGATCACAACAAACTGGAAAATTCTCAAGGAGGTAGGAATACCAGACTACCAACCTGCCTCCTGTGAAATCTGTATGCACATCAAAAAGCAACAGTTAGAACCAGATATAGAATAACAGACTGGTTCAAAATTGGGAAAGGATTTCATCAAGGCTATATATTGTCACCCTTTTTATTTAACTTATATGCAGAGTATATCATTAGAAATGCCAGACTGGATGAAGCACAAGCTGGAATCAAGATTGCAGGCAGAAATATCAGTAACCTCAGATATGCATATGACAACACCCTATGGCAGAAAGCAAGGAGGAACTGAAAATCCTCTTGATTAAGGTGAAAGAAAAGAATGAAAAATCTGACTTAAAACTCAACATTAAAAAAACAAAGATCATGGCATCCGGTCCCATCACTTCATGGCAAATAGATGGGGAAACAATGGAAACAGTGAGCGATTTTATTTTCTTGGGGTCCACAATCACTGCAGATGGTGACTGCAGCCATGAATTTAAAAGATGCTTGCTCCTTGGAAGAAAAGCTATGACCAACCTAGACAGCATATTAAAAAGCAGAGACTTACTTCACTCTGTATAATAGGCTCCAGTTTCATCCACCTCATTAGAACTGAAGGAAAAGCACCAATACAGTATACTAACGCATATATATGGAATTTAGAAAGATGATAACAATAACCCTGTGTACGAGACAGCAAAAGAGACACTGATGTATGGAACAGTCTTATGGACTCTGTGGGAGAGGGAGAGGGTGGGAAGATTTGGGAGAATGGCATTGAAACATATAAAACATCATGTATGAAACGAGATGCCAGTCCAGGTTCAATGCACGATACTGGATGCTTGGGGCTAGTGCACTGGGACGACCCAGAGGGATGGTATGGGGAGGGAGGAGGGAGGAGGGTTCAGGATGGGGAGCACATGTATACCTGTGATGGATTCATTTTGATATTTGGCAAAACTAATACAATTATGTAAAGTTTAAAAATAAAATTAAAAAATAAATAAATAAATAAGAAAAAAAAAGAAAGAATCCTACAAAAAAAAAAAAAAGCAGAGACATCACTTTGCCGACAAATGTCCATCTAGTCAAAGCTGTGGTTTTTCTGGTAGGCATGTACAGATATGACAGTTGGACCGTAAAGAAGGCTGAGCACTGAAGAATTGATGTATTTCATCTGTGGTGTTGGAGATAACTCTTGAGAATCCCTTATATTGCAAGGAGATCAAACCAGTCAATTATAAAGTAAATCTACCCTGAATATTCATTGGAAGGACTGATGCTGAAGCTGAAGCTCAAATACTTTGACTACCTGACTTCTTAGAAAAGACCCTGATGCTGGGAAAATTTGAAAGCAAGAGGAGAAGGGGACAACAGAGGATGAGATTGTTGGATGGTATCACCCACTCAATGGACATGAGTTTGAGTAAGCTCTTGGAGATGGCGAAGGACAGGGAATCCTGGTGTGCTGCAGTCCATGTAGTCGCAAAATATAGGACACAACTGAGACTGAACAACATTATATCTTTCAGAAATTGAATAGTATTTGGAAATTATCACCTTGTTTTATTTTACTATTTTTCTACTAAAAAATTGAGATTTTTACCATCCACAGAGACACCTCAAACCGCATGTTCAAAGTTAGGTTCAAAACTGTTCTTCACTAAATCTTTCTGCTATTTTCCAGACTACAGCTATGATACCATCACCTGCCCATCATATAGAACTCCTCCATGATTCCCTTTTTCTGATTCCTTTCTGCACATGGCATCCAGTTTCAATCAGCTCTACCTTCTTACCACTTCTTTGTCTCATTCCCTTATAGTCATCCCCCTATTTCAACCTCAATTCAGACTTCATTCATTGTTTGCCTAGCCTACTGTTTTTTCTATGTATTCTCCTTTAAGTCTTATCTCATCAGTCCATATACCTTGTGCCTATAAGTTCATCATGAACATATGAAATTATGTCTATCTTTTTCTGATTTAATCTTCTTCTCCTGACTTCTCATTGCCTACGTCATTATAACCAAAATTTATTGGTATGACACATAAGGTCCTCCATGATAGAGGCTGTCCACCTCTTCAACACTGATTACAAAACCTTGCCATATTTAATAGTTTGGTCCTGGTATGGACTGAATATTTGTGCTCCTCCAGAATTCATATTTTGAAATCCTAACCTCCAGTGCAATGGCATTAGGAAGTGAGATCTTTGTGTTATGTCATAAGGGTGGGGCCTCATGAATGCAATTAGTGCCCTTGTAAAAATAAACAGGAGAGCTTCTCTTTATGTTTCTGTTTTTTTGCCATGTAAGGATAAACTAAGACAGCCATCTGCAAACTAGGAAGTGGCTTCTCACTATTGGTGATGGCATCTTGAGCATGGATTTCCCAACTTCCAGCACTGAAAAATGTTTGTTGTTTAAGTCATGCAGACTGTTGTAAGGTGTTATAGCATCTTTGCAATCTCAAAGCCATAGTAAGTTGTCTAATTCATTTGTATTGTTGTTTAACCTATTTTATGAATGGCCTTCAAGGTATATTAATTCCAGGCAGGTGGAAATAGTTACAGTGTAGACCACATTTGGAAATTATTAATATTCATCTGAAGGAGAATTTAATGTTTTCTTATCATTTGAAAAGACCCTGATGCTGGGAAATAATGAAGGCAAGGGAAGAAGGGGACAACAAAGGATGAGATGGCTAGATGGCATCACTGAGTCAATGGACATGAGTTTAAGTAAACTCCAGGAGTTGGTGTTGGGCAAAGAGGCCTGGCGTGCTGCAGTCCATGGGGTTGCAAAGAGTGGGATATGAATGAGAGACTGAACTGAACTGAACTGATGAGTCATCATCTCCTGTGTAGTGCAACAACTTTCTTCATTTTGTTCCATTTGTATCTAGTCTATTGCATTACCATATCATGCACTGGATTCAGCTTCCCTTTAGGCAATGCTGACTCCCTTGGTTAAACAGGCTCAGTCTGTCAGCTAGGTCCCTCTTTGGACTCTCACCATAAAATGGCATCTAAGCAAGATTTGATTTCCTAACCTCATGCTTCTGAAATAATATTCATGCATTGTATTACCCTCTGGCATCTCTGGACTCAAGTGCTTTTACCCTGTTCCATGTGGTTTGCTTTCTCTCTGTTGATCTTAATGGTGAGCTCCTAAACTGGTGGAATCCAGACTGGCATCTCTCATTTGCATTGGATAGAAACTAGTGGTGCTCTCTTATCTACTTAGCCTGTGCTTGACTCATGATGGTTTACAGAATCCCTGAATCATGATCTGAATCAGCCTCCATCAGGTCATCACTGTTTAATCTCCAGGCTACTTTGCATGTCCAGTTCTATTCACATTGCTCTCAAATGAGTCAGATGATACCCTGTGACTCCTCTCATTAACCAGAATGATGTGATCAGAACAGGACCAATCATAATGTCTTTGGGGCCAGAACAAGAATAGAAAGGGAAATGCTTTTTCACAATAAATATTTAATTCATAAGTCACGCTGATGGATTGTTAAATAAAATGTAGTTCAATCTGTTACCTTAACAAATATGTGGCCCTGACTATCTGGAAAGTTACATTTGAATTGAGAATTATATGACTCTGGGCTCCTCTTGTGGCTCAGCTGGTAAAGAATCCACCTGCAATGTGAGAGACCTTTCAGTCTCTGGGTTTGGAAGATCCCCTGGAGAAGGGAACGGCTCCCGACTCCAGTATTCTGGCCTGGAGAATTCCAAGGGGTCACAAAGAGTTGGACATGACTCAGCAATGTTCACTTTGTGACTCTTTAGATTTCTGAATCAAAGCTCAGTGGCACAGGAGAACCAGAACCTGGGATCTGTCACATGGCCAACCTATCATCTTAGTGCCTTTAGAGCCTCAGACAAGCATGTGGATACCCCAGCCTGCATGGGGAGAATGTTCACACTCTTCTGGAAACAACTATTTGTCCCCTACTATTTGTCAGTCTCAGCAGTGTCCACCTAGGTGGTTTAATCTATTCTAAAGGAGGAAAGACCCAAGGAATGAACTCTCCTAGGCTCTGGAACAAGGATCCAGTAAAACTTTCTTACAGTCCTGGGCAGGTATGGACTGCACATGGGTATATTACCAATGGATAACTATGGTACACCCTTGGCCATGGAATCCTTGCCCCATGAGTAGGAGTGTGGCTAGAAGGGGGATAGAGTAGCCTAGAGAGTACAGGGGTTAAAGTTGCCTTCATCTATGTGCAGTGTTGATCCATGCACAGTAGTTATCACAATCTCAAGAGGAACAGGTATGTGCTCCTGTGCACCACCTTTATTAAGTACTGTGTTGTCTTCTCTTTAACCATTCTGTGCTCTGGTTATCCTTTACTTGTTCTCAAGAGGACAAGTCACCAATGTAATCTACCAATGTAATCTACAATATGTTTTGGGGTCCATCTTAAAGGAGAAAAGGTTCAAGGAATCTTAAACAAGGAATAGGTATTATTTAATATTCACTGTATCTTTTCTCTGTCATGCGTGTAAAAATTGCACGTGACTCTTTCTAGGTTGAAGTAACATGTATTCATAAATTCAGCAGTTAACTTCTTTAGCTTTGCCAATAGCTCTGTTGATTATTTCTTTAAATAGTATGCTTATCTTATTGTGAAATGTGAACTTTGCAGTAAATCTATATATTAAAATGTGACTAAAAATGAGAACAGATAAAGGAAGTGGGAATGCTACATTTTGAAGGATCTAGTATATTTTTCACACCAAGGGGAACAAAAGTTATTGAAATCAATTGTCCTGTGGCAAAATGTTATTACAGAATGTAAAGGTTAATGACAATAGTTGAATATTCTTGCTCAAGTATGGTAAATTATGTTTTAGGATTTGAGGAAATGCTAAATATATTGAAATAGGAAGTGAGAAATAATAAGTGCAACATTTTTATTATTTAGTTGATATATCTATAGGTTTTGAGTTTGCCTTGAACCAAACACTATGGTTCCCCCATTAGTTTACTTTCTTATTTGCTTTGCTTCTTAAGACACTGATGCCAAATTCCGTTATTGGTAACCATGATTAACCTTATTTTTAAACAATTCACCTTTACTATTTATGTGAAGACTAATTTAAAAGTATGAAAAACATTGTTTGTCATCCATATCAACAAAGTGTTCATTTCCAAATCCCCAATTTAATTATTTTCTTCCTTTAAAAAAAAAGAGTAGACCCATGCATTACAAACTGTGTGGAAATAACAGTCCACGCAGATCTTTATTTATCAGGAAATTTTAAGTTTCTTTAAAATGCATTTTGTATTGTTTAAGATGGGAATTATAATGTGATGTTCCTGAACTTTTAAAATCATGAAACCCATAATTTGGAGTACCAGGTAACATTTTACGGAAGCTAGTATTCTTGAAAATAGAGACTGATATGTTTGGTGGAAACTTCTTACAAACAACATGTCTAGGAATATGAATAATCCCCAAATGATATTAGAAACCTACACTTAATTGATGTATCAATAATAACTTATTTCAGTTTTTGAAGATTGTTGCCAAAACTTCTTACTTATGAAAATGTCCTCTAATAAACCTAATGTAGTCCTATCTGTAGTGTTAATAATTTACAGTAAAATTAAAATTTGAGATGATAGAATAATATAAATAGTATTACATTTGTGAAAAACTGAAAAGGCTATCTATTAAAACTTTAGTTTTTTAAAATCTGACTTTTTAATTATTTGTATAATTAGTAATTTACATGACTCTTGAAACATTATGATACAGCACTAAAACATAGAGATTTTTGTCTAGATATTGAACTAGAAATCTAGTCCAGTGTTGGTTTCTTCACTAAGTATCAGTGTGACTAAGGGCAGGTTAGTGCATCTCTCCAGATTCTAAAATGGTGATAGCATTATCCTCCTAAAAAAGGCTGAGATATTAAAGAAATGACATATATATGGAAAGTACCTGGCCTATAGTGGGAATATTGATTACAATTAACCTCTCTTCTCCATATATTTTCTTAAATTTCAATTATTATCCTGAGGAGGTATCTAGCTTTCATATAAAAGGTTAAAATTTCCTCAGAAACTTGGAAAACCTAGGGGAAATTTAGTATAATGTTAAAGAAGAAAAGCAGAAGTATAGACAGCATTGGTAACAATGAAGAGAAAGCATAATACATACATGCTCAGTCACACATGTGCATAATATGCCCACACAATGCACAAACTAAATCCCACATGAAATAACTCATTCAAAAATCAGCAGGGAATAGACTCTAAAACTTGCTCTTATGTTAGGATATATTGAACTGAACTGCTACATTTTAATACGGCAAACTGAGGGACAGATGACATTTTTAATGAAAAGTTTTATGTCAATGTGAGAATAATGATATTTGAAGTGTTGACTTTTGGCTTCTTAGTAAGGATCATTATATAGAACAATTTGTACCCCAGCAAAGCATTGTGAAACAGAAATTATCACCCTTAGCAGTCAGGAGAGATTACAAATATAAACTGAGATAACAGAGTCAGGGCCTTGTTTGAGTGCTATGTTCCAGGTTTGCTAAATGGATGTTGGAAGAATTTGGGCAAAAAAGGAGAATCAAGAAAATTATGTAAAGAAAAGTGAAATATAAATGTATGTCTTTTAAAAAATAATTAGAAAACAGTAAGGAAAGACTAACTTTACTTTCAAATTAAAATTATTCTAAAATAAGGTTTTTTGTGCTTGTTTTTTTTTTTTTTTTAAAGAGCAATTGCCAGGAGTTTTTTTTTTTTTTTTTTTTTTATTGTTGGTCTAACAGAACAAAACCAGGCAGAGAAGTCCCCAAGGAAACACTTAAACACTTCATTGCTGTTTGCCATTTGGTCCTTCATCTTCTAAGCTCTTACTGTATATCCTTTTAAAGATTTAAAACATTTATTTCAATCACAAATGCAATCTAAGTGTGAATAAATAAGTGTATTATCTTTTAAGACCTCCCCCCTTCATGTTCCTTTAAAGAGAAGAGGTGCTAAATGTCTCTTCATAGCCTATTTGGCCATAGTTTTCCCACCTGTGGTTTTAAAAATAGATCTGAAGTCTTTTCCTCATTTCATTAAAGAAATCCTGGGAAAGAAGTCCTATTGATACTGTTGATAGTCTCCAAAATGTAAAGATAGTAACTGGGCTGAAGGCAACTCGGATGGGCCTTCAGCTAACAGAGCATCATTAGGAAGTGGTGCAGAGGCAAATCTTATCAACAAGATACCAGCTCCTTCCACTAAAGCCAGAAGAATGGCACCCATTGCTGCTGACCCAACCATGGCTACTGGTACCTTTCTTGCTGCCATCATGGTTCTTGTGAAAGCATCACTCTTGATGGAGTTCTAGGGATCTTCTTTCTCTCTGACTTGAACCATATTATAATCATTCATGGAAAGCAGACCTCTCCCAACTGCAAAGCTATGTCCAACTGCAGAGCCCTGGTTTTAATAGCTGTCAAACTGCTTCCTAGCCTGTGCTTTACTCCCAGCAGAGAATTGTGAAAACCTTTGCTTTCTTGAAGGATACCACCATCTATGCTTCTCATCTTGAAGTCCCCACTGCAGTCATCCATGATTCTCTAGGGGCAGGGCGGGCCTGCATACTCTTTTATCTTGACTTCGTGGCTAAATAAGTTTTTAAATTCAGTTTAATCTAGGGACATTGTTGATTAAATTTTAGATAACAGTTTGGTATCTGATTGAGATAATGAGAACACAAGACAGATTTACTGATCTCTATTTTGTACTGTGTGAATTTAGAGTATAGTCAATTTAAAGGTCTGCTAGTTAGAAAGTGCTGCCTCTCTATTACTACAATCAAAACCTTTTGGACTTTAATTTTATCTTTTTTTAAAGAATTAAGATCCTTTTAAAAGTTGTTCAATCACAGAATGGAATTATTTTTAAAGAAAAGTTAACTCCTTTAGGTTTTACTTAAAAGATAGATTCTTAAACTCTTAGATATCAGTTAAGATCTGTATATTTTATTGAATATACATGCGTTGGATTAATTAAATTTAAAATGAGACAAATCTAGATTGAAGGGAAAGATACCTCAGTAAGTAGAATTGTTGCAACCTAGTGTCTACTTTTTGGAGAAGGAAATGGCAACCCACTCCAGTATTCTTGCCTATAGAATCCCAGGGATGGGGGAGCCTGGTGGGCTGTCGTCTATGGGGTTGCACAGAGTCGGACACGACTGAAGCGACTTAGCAGCAGCAGCAGCAGTGTATACTTTATGGCTTCCCTGGTGGCTCAGTGGTAAGACTCTGCCTGCCAATGCGGGAGACATGGGTTTGATTCCTGGGTCAGGAAGATCCCCTGGAAAAGGAAATGGCAAGCTACTCCAGTGTTCTTGCCTGGAACATCTCATGGAGAGAGGAGCCTGTTGGGCTGCAGTCCATGGAGTTGCAAAAGAGTCAGATATGACTTAGTGACTAAACAACAACAAACAAGTCTGTACTTTAATTGGGAATTTTCAAAATACAAAATATTTATCACTGCAGCAAGCAAACAAAATCCTTATTTATACAAGTCCTCTTTTCTAAAGAATTTTGAATTTGAATGTCTACTCACAACAAAAAGAGAGGCTTTGCCTTTTGTCCTTTGATATAATGTGGTTATTAGATGTTTGATTTTAAAACATTATAGAAGAATCTTTTGGGGGCAGACATGTTGGTAAATCTGTTTCTGTAGCCAAGAATATGAATAAATCCCAAGCTCTCATCTTGGTGAACTTCATTTATCATCCTGTCACTGCACCATCTTTTTACAGTTTCATCCTGGACCAAGGTTTCATGGCACAGAATAATATTCTGGGCATCAAACCATAGCATATGAACAAGTGGATGGCCCAAATGTTTGAAAGCGTAAATGTGCCTCTCTCACTGGGCACTGGTTGAGAGGGCTGAAGCCCATTAGTTGTAATTGCCATTCAGACTAGAAGAAGAAACTGTGTCCAGATGAGAAAAAATTTCAATGTTTGTGTGGATTTGGATTTTAATAGCGTCTGTCACATTCCATCACTGTTTACTTGAGTTTTTCCCCAATCTGCTCTTCCAGCACTGCATTTCTGCATGCTTCTTTACAGCACTCATTGTTTTCAAAATGTGGTGTGCCATTCTCTCCTTTCCAGTCCAGTAGTTATGTTTGCAATTTAATATTAATAAATGGTCAGTAAAAATATAGATCCCTACAAGCTTAAGTTCTGAAATAATATTGATGATTTAGTGTAATATTTGCTCTATGATCCCATGGACTATAGCCAGTCAGGCTCCTCTGTCCATGGAATTCTCCAGGCAAGAATATGGGAGTATTTCCTTCTCCAGGGCATCTTCCCGACCCAGGGATTGAACTGGGGTCTCTTGCATTGCAGACAGATTCTTTACCATCTGAACCACCAGAGAAGTCCAATATTTATTTACTTTTACATTTTATTTACTTCTAATTTTTTCTTTCCTTTTTGTTCTCACTCATCTGAAGGTGCATCTCAGTCTTAGTTAAAATTTTATTCTTTTCAAAATTAAATATTGGGAATTCTCTGGTGATCCAGTGGTTATCACGCTGCACTTTCACTGCCATGGAGCTGGGTTTGATCCCTGGTTAGGGCCTCCCTGGTAGCTCGGCTGGCAAAGAATCCACCTGCAATGTGGGAGACCTGGGTTCAGTCCCTGGGTTGGGAAGATCCCCTGGAGAAGGGAAAGGCTACCCACTCCAGTATTCTGGCCTGGAGAAACCCATTGACTATATAGTCCATGGGGTCGCAAAGAGTCAGACACGACTAAGCGACTTTCACTTTCCACTTTTCCTCAGGGAACTAAGATCTCACAAGCGTATGATGTGGCCAAAAAACAAACAAACAAATAAAAAGCCCCTAATTAATGTTGATTGTGTTGTTTAATTTCTAAACCCAAAGGAGCCTAAAGTATAAACTTTTTGCATAAAGAAAATACATGGAAGGAAGTTTGTAGTGTTGAGCCATGCTGCTGCTGCTGCTAAATCACTTCAATCGTGTCCAACTCTGCGCGACCCCATTGACGGCAGCCCAACAGGTTCCCCCGTCCCTGGGATTCTCCAGGCAAGAACACTGGAGTGGGTTGCCATTTCCTTCTCCAATGCATGAAAGTGAAAAGTGAAAGTGAAGTCGCTTAGTCGTGTCTGACTCTTAGCGACCCCATGGGCTGCATGCAGCCCACCAGGCTCCTCCGTCCATGAGATTTTCCAGGCAGGAGTACTGGTTGAACCATGAGAGAGTAATAAATATGGTCTGTCAATGACACTGTTCAGAACACTATTGTCTTGGGAGGAAGATCATGCCTTACATAAGGCAAAGCTGCTGGTCTTCCAGTGGCACATTCAACACTGAGATAGGGTGTATCAAAGAGGTAGAGTACAGCAGACTTTGAGAAGTATGTTAATAACACACTATGGAGAAATATTTAGGGTGGGTACCAACTGTGAGACTGGGATGTGTACTTTGGTACTGTCCTTGAATGTTGGCACAGCTGTGCTGTTTGTATCTAGCTATTTAAGACATTGAAGACAAACCAGGGAATCTTACTAGGGAAGGAAACAAAGGATGCAGATCAAAGTTAAAAAAATGATTTCAGGTATTATTGCTGGTTGCTTATAGTTATGGGTTATTCTATCACCAATTTAGAATATACTACCAGTACTTTGGCCACCTCATGCAAAGAGTTGACTCATTGGAAAAGACTCTGATGCTGGGAGGGATTGGGGGCAGGAGGAAAAGGGGACGACAGAGGATGAGATGGTCGGATGGCATCACCGACTCGATATATGTGAGTTTGAGTGAACTCTGGGAGATGGTGATGGACAGGGAGGCCTGATGTGCTGCAATTCATGGGGTCGCAAAGAGTTAGACACGACTGAGCGACTGAACTGAACTGATACATACATACATATATATATATATATTTGTTCATTTCACTTTTTATAATGTTATATCAATATATTAGTCTACCATTATTCCTCCCAGAACAGTCTCCTTTCTTACTACTTTACTGTTCTCATGACATATCACTGTGACTATTGTTAATTAATTAATTAAATAAGGAAGTCCTTAGACTAAAGTGGCTCTAATGTTTTGGATGCCTACTAAGCAAACCAGAGCCTAAGCCAGAATCAATGCACCAAAATCCATAAAAACAAAACTAAAGAACAACTGACCACAAACTGCCTGCTAGGATTTTCCAAATAAGTCAACTGCTTAAGCTATAGACAATCAAATAATAGATTTGTTTTTCTTCTCTGTCTTCTCTATTAAAATAGTTTCCCTAACTTCTGTCAGCAAGGAGCTCCTAAGCATTTTTGGTCTGACATTGTCCAATTTGAGTTGACCCTTAAACAGACATTTGGGAAAAAAAAATAATGTGCTTCAGTTCAGTTCAATCGCTCAGTCGTGTCTGACTCTTTGCCACCCCATGAATCGCAGCACGTCAGGCCTCCCTGTCCATCACCATCTCCCGGATTTCACTCAAACTCATGTCCATCGAGTTGGTGAGGACATTCAGCCATCTCATCCTCTGTCATCCCCTTCTCCTCCTGCTCCCAATCCCTCCCACCATCAGAGTCTTTTCCAATGAGTCAACTCTTAGCATGAGGTGGCCAAAGTACTGGAGTTTCAGCTTTAGTATCATTCCTTCCAAAGGACACCCAGGGCTGATCTCCTTTAGAATGGACTGGTTGGATCTCCTTGCAGTCCAAGGGACTCTCAAGAGTCTTTCCCAACACCACAGTTCAAAAGCATCAATTCTTCAGTGCTCAGCTTTCTTCACAGTCCAACTCTTGCATCCATACATGACCACTGGAAAAACCATAGCCTTGACTAGACGGACCTTTGTTGGCAAAGTAATGTCTCTGCTTTTGAATATGCTATCTAGGTTGGTCATAACTTTCCTTCCAAGGAGTAAGCATCTTTTAATTTCATGGCTGCACTCACCATCTGCAGTGATTTTGGAGCCCCCAAAAATAAAGTCTGACACTGTTTCCACTGTTTCCCCATCTATTTCCCATGAAGTGATGGGACCGGATGCCATGACCTTCATTTTCTGAATGTTGAACTTTAAGCCAACTTTTTCACTCTCCTCTTTCACTTTCATCAAGGGGCTCTTTAGTTCCTCTTCACTTTCTGCCATAAGGGTGGTGTCATCTGCATATCTGAGGTTATTGATATTTCTCCCGTCAATCTTGATTCCAGCTTGTGCTTCTTCCAGCCCAGCATTTCTCATGATGTACTCTGATATAAGTTAAATAAGCAGGGTGACAATACACAGCCTTGACATACTCCTTTTCCTATTTGGAACCAGTCTGTTGTTCCATGTCCAATTCTAACTGTTGCTTCCTGACCTGTATACAGGTTTTTCAAGAGGCAGATCAGGTGGTCTGGTATTCTCATCTCTTGAAGAATTTTCCACAGTTGATTGTGATCCACACAGTCAAAGGCTTTGGCATAGTCAATAACGTAGAAATAGATGTTTTCTGGAACTCTCTTGCTTTTTCGATGATCCAGTGAATGTTGGCCATTTGATCTTTGGTTCCTCTGCCTTTTCTAAAACCAGGTTGAACATCTGGAAATTCATGGTTCACGTATTGCTGAAGCCTGGCTTGGAGAATTTTGAGCATTACTTTACTAGCGTGTGAGATGAGTGCAATTGTGTGGTAGTTTGAGCATTCTTTGGCATTGCGTTTCTTTGGGATTGTAATGAAAACTGACCTTTTCCAGTCCTGTGGCCACTGCTGAGTTTTCCAAATTTGCTGGTGTATTGAGTGCAGCACTTTCACAGCATCATCTTTCAGGATTTGAAATAGCTCAACTGGAATTCCACCACCTCCACTAGCTTTGTTTGTAGTGATGCTTGCTGCTGCTGCTGCTAAGTCGTTTCAGTCATGTCCGACTCTGTGCGATCCCGTAGATGGCTTAGTTTACCTTTTAACACTTCTTATATTTCTAAAACAAGAGGAACCTTTTCCTGAAAACTTCTAACCTTTTCTCTTTCACCTGGAAAGTAGACCTCTCAGACTGATTTTGTTTTATAAATTATAAATGTCTTATGAGTGTTGGTGGCTATCTGATATTGTAATAGAACCCGAGCATTGATATTTATTTTGGTTGGCATGTCCAATTTATGAAATTCAAAATTTATTTTCATAACCTGGCTTACGAAGGGTATATTAAGTGAACACAAATTTTAGAGGCTTGTTGACTTAGTAGACTCAATAATAGAAAAGGACAACTGTCTAGCTATCAATAGCTGTGGGAATTTAGAGTGGGAAAGAAGAAAATATGCCTTTCTCCTTAATAATTCTTTCATTAATACCTTAGTAACCTCCTACATAACATCACTTACTCCCATTTAATTTATTCTCTTTGTATATCTCCTTTGGCTTTCCTAAAACAATACAGTTAATTTTATAGAGGGAATTCCTAAATTCAAGTCCCAGGAAGGGCAGTGCCAAAGAATGTTCAAATTACCACAAATTGTACTCATTCACATGCTAGCAAAGTAATCCTCAAAGTTTTTCAACACTCAGTGTTTTCAAAGGCTTCAACACTGTGTGAAGTGAGAATTCCCAGATATTCAAGCTGGATTAGAAAAGTCAGAGGAACCAGCAATCAAATTGCCAACATCTGTTAGATCATAGAAAAAGCAAGAGAATTCCAAAAAAACCTCTACTTTGGCTTCATTGACTACATTAAAGCCTTTGACTGAGTGGATCACAACAAATTGTGGAAAATTACTTAAGAAATGGGAACACCTGACCACCTTACCTGTCTCCTGAAAAATCTGTATGCAGGTCACGAAGCAACAGTTAGAACTGGACATGGAAAAATGGACTGGTTCAAAATTGGGAAAGGAGTACGTCAAGGCTGTGTATTGTCACCTTGCTTATTTAACTTATATGCAGAATATGTCATGTGAAATGCTAGACTGGATGAAGCACAAGCCAGAATCAAGATTACAGAGGAAAATATCAATAACATTAGGTATACAGATGACACCACCTGTATGGCAGAAAGCAAAGGTGAACTAAAGAGCCTCTTAATGACAGTGAAAAAGGAGAGTGAAAAAGTTGGCTTAAAACTGAAGATTAAAGAAACAATGGGCTTCCCTGGTGGCTCAGATGATAAAGCATCTGTCTGCAATGCAGGATACCTCAGTTCGATCCCTGGGTTGGGAAGATCTCCTGGAGAAGGAAATCTACACCAGTACTCTTGCCTAGAAAATCCCATGGATGGAGGAGCCTGGAAGGCTACAGTCCATGTGGTCGCAAAGAGTTGGACATGACTGAGCAACTATGTGTGTATATATATATATATATATGTGTGTGTGTGTGTGTATGTGTATATATATATATATATATATATATATATAGTATAAAGAAACAAAGATCATGGCATCTGGTCCCATCACTTCATGACAAATAGATGGGGAAACAATGGAAACAGTGACAGGCTTTATCTTCTTGAGCTCCAAAATCAGTGCAGATGGTGACTGCGACCATGAAATTAAAAGCCAGTTGCTCCTTGGAAGAAAAGGTATGATGAACCTAGACAACATATTACAAAACAGAGACATTACTTTGCCAACAAAGATCCATCTAGTCAAAGCTATAGTTTTTCCAGTAGTCATTTATGGGTGTAATAGTTGGACTGTAAAGAAGGCCGAGTGATGAAGAACTGATGCTTTTGAACCATGGTGTTGGAGAAGGCTCTTGAGAGTCCCTTGGACTGCAAGGAGATCAAACCAGTCAATCCTAAATGAAATCAGTCCTGAATATTCATTGGAAGGACTTGATGGTGAAGCTGAAGCTCCAGGTCTTTGGCCACCTGATGCTTAGAGCCAACTCATTAGAAAAGACCCTGAAGCTGGAAAAGTTTGAAGGCAGGAAGGCAACAACAGAGGATGAAATGGTTGGATCGCATCACCAACTCAATGGACATGAGTTTGAGCAAGCTTTGGGAGATTGTGAAGGACAGGGAAGCCTGGAGTGCTGCAGTCTATGGGGTCCCAAAGAGGTGGACACGACTGAGTGATTGAACAACAACCTAATGTCATATGTTCTTTAGAATAGTATTGGGCAGTGCAATGACCTGGCTTTTCAGTGTTTCTTCCCACCACCGCCTTCAGGAAGTTTGCAATCTTACACCTTGAAAACCACTTTCAGTTCCTGCAATGGTCGGACTATGGCTAGTTCAAGTTTTATGATTTTATTCATATTGTCTCTATTATCTTCCTATTACAGTGGGACAGTTTTCTAACATTTTTTGAAGCTTTAATGAAACCATAATTTTTTTTTTCTCTTTTAAATTCTTCTTGGAGCTTACTTCTTCTGAAGTAAACTTCTGAGATAGGTGCTCTTTTTATGTGCTTGCTTAATGCTTATGTATTTAATACTAGTTGCCTTTTAGATTTTTTTTGGTTCACTTACTTCTCCCAACAACCCTGTTGAGTAAACAACTGTAATTTTTATCAGCTTCTTCTTATACATAAGGAAACTGAAGCAAAAAAAAAAAGAAAAAAAACCTGCAAAAACTAGTACTTGCCTAATGTCTCACAGCTAAGTGATAGAATGAGTTTTGAAGACAGGTCTAGTATATATACCAGTGCTGTCCAACAAAAATCTGAGTACAAATGTGATTTAATTCATAAATTTTCTAAAGAACACATTGAAAAAGTTAACAGAAACTGGTGAAATTAATTGTATTAATTTATTTTGTTTAATACAGTATATCCCAAATAACATTTTGACATGGAATCAGTATTAAAAATCAATATTAAAAATGAGGTATCATAATTTTTATGCTGTCTTCAAAATGCAGTATATATTTTATAGTTAAAGTATATCCCAATTTGGCCTAGAGTTTTACATTGAATGTGGCTAATTGCTACCTTTAGTCAATACTGAATAGCTTTACTCTTAATCACCGTACTCTTTGTACTGAAATAGTTTTATTTGCCTATATCCCCTACTGAACTCTGAACTAAATGAGTGAGGAAGTTTTGTATTTTTAGTACATAGACTAGGTATTGCATGATATATAATAGAAACATGACTATTTATTGAATTTTGTTGCTGAAGTATATTGTCAAGTTGAAATTTCAAGAGATTCAAAATACTTGATTAAATGCATACATTTGCCACTCTTGAGCAGATCATGAGAGAAAATTGAGAAGATATCCAGGAAAATGGTTGTGTCAGGGACAACAGGATATACTTAAGATTCCATTTTAAGAATATTATTATATTATTATTATTATATATAATAATGTAATATTATAAGATTATCATTATAATATTATTTTATCATGTTTGATAAAATCATGAGTGGAATCATGCTTCATGCATTGTAGATGCCTAATAAATCATTTCTAATTTTATTTTATTATTTTTTTTTGAGCCAGGGCTAGTAACCTCAACTCCTACAGGTGTTTATTATTTATTTGAAATCCTATCCAACTTGCCATTAGTTTGGACAAGCTGGGACAGTTTCTCAAAATGAACTCCATTATAGTGAAATTGTTCCATCTGTTTTCCCCAAATGAAGGCAGCTTCCCTTGATGCTAGTCAAAGAGTGAGGGCTCCTTGACTCAGAACCAGATGCAAGCTTAATACCAGCCTTCCATTTCAGCTCAATTACATTCTTGGCAGCCTATGAGACTCATGGGGTAAACTTTTTATAACAATTATCAATATCAGCCAATTTTTCAGAATGGGCAAGAATAAACTTCAATAGCTCCAAGATGAGTTTTCAGTGTTCCAAAGGTTCTGTCTGGCTGACTGCCATGGAGAATATTGTAGGAGCGTAAAGAGTGCAGTTTTATGCAACATTCTAGAAAACGGCTAACTTTATGTTTACTTAGATTCCGAAGATTTTATCAAAATAAATTAACTATTTAATGCTCTTTTTTTGGTATAGTTTTTTTGTGTGTGTGAGATAAGGAAAATGACTGTTTTCCTGTGATATTTTATATATGGAACTGCAGCTGTGTGTGTGTGTGTATGAATATTTTCTAGCAATGCTTGGAGACTGGCCTATCATTCACTCTCTCATAAAACTATTGTGGAGCAAAGAGAGAGAGAGCATTCTACTGAAGGGCTATAGGTTCAAAAATAACCTGAAATTTTGAGATTCTCTGTAGACTGGTATATGTTTATTGGGGTTGAAATTTTGTTAGCATTAGAATTGGAATTCAGGCTAATTTGAAATGATATAAAGTCCTTGAACCCAGGAATGGCTAAATCCTGTCATTATTTAGCATTCTTTTGTCTTATAACATCAGATACATCATTATACAAGGAGCTATTAATTATATTGAGTGTCCATAATCACAAAAGTGAAATTCTTTTTTTTTAATTATAATAGGGCATCTAGATTTAAGTGAAACTTCCCTTACCTCAGAAATCTAAATTTTAGCACCATGCTGCTCTAAAAATGAAAGCAAATATTTTCTATAAAATAGAAGAGGGTAAGAAGTTATAATTGTCTTCTTGCCTCTGAGCAAGGCTCTAATGGGTTCAACACATGGAAGCAGACATTTTAAAAAGCACCAGAGACCATATGGACTTGGCTTCTTAGGAATTCAACCACAAAGACTCTGGAAGCATAAGAAATAGCAGTACTTCAACAATGACTTTTGAACATAGTGACTTCTCACATAAGTAATTTTTAACTTGATTTATACAACTATGCCGGCATGCATGCTCGGTCATTCAGTCATGTCCAACTCTTTGTGACCCCATGGCCTATAGCCCACCAGGCTCCTCTGTCTTCATAGGATTTTCCAGGCAAGAATACTGGAGTGAGTTGCCATTTCCTTCAACTTTGTATTGCATAAAAGAATATCTTATACAATTACAAAAGTATAAAATTGTATTAAAGGATTTACAATAACCTTTTAATCAATAAGTTTATAATTGACGTAAAAATTCATCAAGTCTGATTTAAAATATTTAATATAAAAAGATAGAGCTAGCTATATTGTCTTTTTAAGTGTTTTCTAGAGAAACAAGGCCAATTTTCTCTTGTCTATCTATCTATCTAGAGAGAAGAAGAAAGAGGGAGGGAAATGGAGGGAGAGAGATAGAGAACAGGGAATACTAGTGGGTCCATTCAGTCTCTGTCTGATGTGCCAAGAACCAGGAGGACTAGTATCTGAGGGCAGGAAAAGAGACACCCCAACTCAAACAAAAAGAGTAAGTCCACTCTTCTCTTGCCTTTTTGTTCTGTTTAGAACCTCATTGGACTAGATACTACCCACCTACATTGGTGGTCTTTATTCAGTCTCTCTCAAATGCTAGTCTCTTCCAGAGGCATGCTCATAGACATACAAAGAAATAATGTTCTATTACCTATCTGAGAATCCCTTCACCCAGTCAAGGTAACACATAAAGTGAACTATCTCAAGAATGCACAGAACTTTAATTTCCTTTTTAACATTTCCATTCATTTCTAAAATACATTGTGTTACTATTTAAGTCATAAATGCGGGATGAATAGAAAACACCAGGATCTATCACCCCACCTAGATGATGATTGTATTGACAGAATCAGTCTGATACAACTGTTTTGAAACCTTGGAGTCTATTAAGGCTTGTAACTTCCAGGGGGAGGTTTGGATAGCAAATTATAGATGATATCAGTCAGTTTCAACTCTTAGTGCAGTACCAGCTACCCGTCCCTCACACCTCAAGCTGGGGCAGAAAGCAGTGGATATATTCCAGGAGAATCTTGCAGAAGCTAGAGTGAACAAAAAGGACCATACCTTCTAACTATTAGTGATCAGTGTTCTTATTACTGATTGTTGCTTCTGATCATAGAGGTACAGACAAAGAAGTGGGATCTTTGTTATACCTACCTCTAGTGTTGCAAGCTCCCCTTCTTTTGGCTGAAGTGACTTCTAGTGATATTTAAAAGGCTAGCATCTTCCACCCTTGCCTTTTCTTTTCATTCTTCCCCCCACCCCCTCCATTTTGGTAACCAAACATTGAAGACTGACACCTTCATTCCCAGGGGAAACCACAGTATCAGAAAAGATCTGAAAAATTCATAAGCTTATACATCAATGATCTTCAGCTCAGCTAGCCTACAATAATCAAAAACAAAACAAAACAAAAAAACCCCAGCAAACTCTGGGGAAGGAGGATAATCTAGTTTCCAGAATTATCACAATACTACATTTAAATGAATAATTATCGACAAAAGGTAAAAAGGCATAAAATGGGACAGGGAATTGTGACCTATTCAAAGGTAAATGAAAAGTAAACCTTCAATAACTGTCCCAACAAAGGGACCATAGTAACTGGTTCGAAATAGTCTGGTGGAAGATCGACTAGACAAAGATTTTTAAACAATTTTATACATACTCATACAGCTAATGGAAGACATGGAAAATGTGAAAAAGGTAATATATAAACAAAATATAAATATCAATAAGAAGACAGAAAACATACAAAGAAACAAAAATGAAATTCTGGAGCTGAAAAGTAAAATAATTGAAATGCAAATTTTTTCAACAATATTATCAGCAGATTTCTTACCAGATGAATTGGAGGCCAGAAGGCAGTAGGTGATATATGCAAAGTGCCAAAAAAATTTTTTTAAAGCTCAACCAAAAAGTCAATATCCAGAAAAACCATCCTTCAAAGATGAGAGAGACATTAAGATATCCCCAGGTAAATAAAAGATAAAGGAACACAATAGTGTTAAAATGTTCTGCAATAAATTCTAAAAGAGAGCTATACATGTTGAAATGAATGGACACTAGACTGTAACTCAAAGCTGTAAGAAGAAATAAAGATTTCAATAAAGGTAAATATATAGAAAATTATAAAATCTATAGTTATTGTAGCAATGGTTTGTAACTTCATTTTTTTTTTTTTTTGGTTTTCTACATGATATAGTAGGTTAATACATTTAAAAATAATGTATTAGTCTAAAAGCTAATATTACTGTAAATTGGTTTGTAACTCCACATTTTATTTTCTACATAATTTAAGATACTAATGCATTAAAATAGTTTGTTTTTGGACATACAATATGTAAATATATAATTTTGTGACATCAACAACTAAAAGGAGTAGGAAAGTAAAGCTATATAGAAGCAGCAATTTGTATGTTATTGAAGTTAAGCTAGTATAAATTCATATCGACTGCTACAACTTTAAGGATGCTAAATGTACTCCCCACAGTAACTACAAAGAATTAGCTATAGAATATATGCAAAAGGAAATGAGAAAGATATTTAAATATTTCTCTATAAAATATCAACTAAACACAAAAGAAGATTAATGCAGGAAATGAAGAACAACAAAAATAATGAGCCTCATAGACCACAAATACACACAAAATGACAGGGGTCTTTGCATATCAGTAAAAATGTTATAATTTAAATTAGTAATTAAATGTAAATCAATTAAATTCCTAAAGACAAGATTATCAAATGGATAAAAGTATATAATCAGTAAATTCTATCTATAGGAGACTCACTTTGAATACAAAGACAAGAAGAAGTTAAAGCCAAAAGATAGAAGATATGGCAAATTGTAACCAAAAGAGAGCATCTGTGACTCTACTAATATTTAAAATACACTTTAAATCAAAAAAGTTTGCAAAAGACAACATTATATATTAACAGATGGCTCAATTCAAGAAGATATAACAATTATAAACATTTATACATGTAATAATAATCAAAATATATGAAGCAAAAATAGAATTAAAAGAAATTAGGTATCTCTGCAATAATAACTAGAAACTAGAAGATAAATAAATAGAATACTAGAACAACATAGTCACCCACCTACCTCTAACAGAGAGAACAATCTACCCAAAAGTAAGAGAACAGACATTCTATTCAAATGTAGACAGGGCATTTTTCAAAATAGGCCATATGTTAGTTCACAAATTTAATCTCAATGGATTTTAAAATGTAGATGTCATACAAAATATGTTTTTTTTATTTTATTTTTAAACTTTACATAATTGTATTAGTTTTGCCAAATATCAAAATGAATCCGCCACAGGTATACATGTGTTCCCCATCCTGAACCTTCCTCCCTCCTCCCTCCCCATACCATCCCTCTGGGTCGTCCCAGTGCACTAGCCCAGAGCATCCAGTATCGTGCATCGGAACCTGGACTGGCAACTCGTTTCATACATGATGTTTTACATGTTTCAATGCCATTCTCCCAAATCTTCCCACCCTCTCCCTCTCCCAAAGAGTCCATAAGACTGTTCTATACATCAGTGTCTCTTTTGCTGTCTCGTACACCGGGTTATTGTTACCATCTTTCTAAATTCCATATATATGCGTTAGTATACTGTATTGGTGTTTTTCCTTCTGGCTTACTTCACCCTGTATAAAAGGCTCCAGTTTCATCCACCTCATTAGAACTGATTCTAATGTTTTCTTTTTAATGGCTGAGTAATACTCATTGTGTATATGTACCACTGCTTTCTTATCCATTCATCTGCTGATGGACATCTAGGTTGCTTCCATGTCCTGGCTATTATAAACAGTGCTGCGATGAACATTGGGGTACACGTGTCTCTTTCAATTCTGGTTTCCTCAGTGTATATGCCCAGCAGTGGGATTGCTGGATCATAAGGTAGTTCTATTTTCAGTTTTTTAAGGAATCTCCACACTGTTCTCCATAGTGGCTGTACTAGTTTGCATTCCCACCAGCAGTGTAAGAGGGTTCCCTTTTCTCCACACCGTCTCCAGCATTTATTGCTTGTAGACTTTTGGATCGCAGCCATTCTGACTGGTGTGAAATGGTACCTCATAGTGGTTTTGATTTGCATTTCTCTGATAATGAGTGATGTTGAGCATCTTTTCATGTGTTTGTTAGCCATCTGTATGTCTTCTTTGGAGAAATGTCTATTTAGTTCTTTGGCCCATTTTTTGATTGGGTCATTTATTTTTCTGGAGTTGAGCTGTAGGAGTTGCTTGTATATTTTTGAGATTAGTTGTTTGTCAGTTGCTTCATTTGCTATTATTTTCTCCCATTCTGAAGGCTGTCTTTTCACCTTGCTAATAGTGTCCTTTGATGTGCAGAAGCTTTTAAGGTTAATTAGGTCCCATTTGTTTATTTTTGCTTTTATTTCCAATATTCTGGGAGGTGGGTCATAGAGGATCCTTCTGTGATGTATGTCAGAGAGTGTTTTGCCTATGTTCTCCTCTAGGAGTTTTATAGTCTCTGGTCTTACGTTGAGATCTTTAATCCATTTTGAGTTTATTTTTGTGTATGGTGTTAGAAAGTGTTCTAGTTTCATTCTTTTACAAGTGGTTGACCAGCACCACTTGTTAAAGAGATTGTCTTTAAACCATTGTATATTCTTGCCTCCTTTGTCAAAGATAAGGTGTCCATATGTGCGTGGATTTATCTCTGGGCTTTCTATTTTGTTCCGTTGATCTATATTTCTGTCTTTGTGCCAGTACCATACTGTCTTGATAACTGTGGCTTTGTAGTAGAGCCTGAAGTCAGGCAGGTTGATTCCTCCAGTTCCATTCTTCTTTCTCAAGATTGCTTTGGCTATTTGAGGTTTTGTGTATTTCCATACAAATTGTGAAATTATTTGTTCTAGCTCTGTGAAGAATACTGTTGGTAGCTTGATAGGGATTGCATTGAATCTATAAATTGCTTTGGGTAGTATACTCATTTTCACTATACTGATTCTTCCAATCCATGAACATGATATATTTCTCCATCTATTAGTGTCCTCTTTGATTTCTTTCACCAGTGTTTTATAGTTTTCTATATATAGGTCTTTAGTTTCTTTAGGTAGATATATTCCTAAGTATTTTATTCTTTCCGTTGCAATGGTGAATGGAATTGTTTCCTTAATTTCTCTTTCTGTTTTCTCATTATTAGTGTATAGGAATGCAAGGGATTTCTGTGTGTTGGTTTTATATCCTGCAACTTTACTATAGGCCAATATCACTGATGAACATAGATGCAAAAATCCTTAACAAAATTCTAGCAATCAGAATCCAACAATACATTAAAAAGATCATACACCATGACCAAGTGGGCTTTATCCCAGGGATGCAAAGATTCTTCAATATCCACAAATCAATCAATGTAATACACCACATTAACAAATTGAAAAATAAAAACCATATGATTATCTCAATAGATGCAGAGAAAGCCTTTGACAAAATTCAACATCCATTTATGATAAAAACTCTCCAGAAAGCAGGAATAGAAGGAACATACCTCAACATAATAAAAGCTATATATGACAAACCCACAGCAAACATTATCCTCAATGGTGAAAAATTGAAAGCATTTCCTCTAAAGTCAGGAACAAGACAAGGGTGCCCACTTTCACCATTACTATTCAACATAGTTTTGGAAGTTTTGGCCACAGCAATCAGAGCAGAAAAAGAAATAAAAGGAATCCAAATTGGAAAAGGAGAAGTAAAACTCTCACTATTTGTAGATGACATGATCCTCTACATAGAAAACCCTAAAGACTCCACCAGAAAATTACTAGAACTAAATAATGACTATAGCAAAATATGCTTTGTGATCACAATGGGATAAAGTTAAAAAATCAATAACAGAAGAAACACTTTAAAATTCACAAATCTGTGGAAATGAGACAGCACATTCTTAAAAATTAATGGAACAAGGAAGAAATCACAAGGGAAAGTAAAATAAACTTAGATATAAATTAAAATGAGTGTACCTCTAAAATATCTTGGGGACAGTGAAAGCAGTGCTGGGGAGAAATTTATAAATGTCAGCAGTTACATTAAGAAAGAAGAAGGCTTTCAGATCAACATCCTGATTTTGTAACTTAATAAACTGGAAAAAGAAGAAAAAACTAAACCCAAAAAGCTAGAAGGAAGGAGATAATAAAATAACAGAGATAAAATAGATAATATAAAAACTAAAACATTGAAACAAAAATTTATTCTTCAAAAATATCAACAAAATGGACAAATCTTTAAATAGTTGGACTGTTAGAAAGAGAGAAATATAGAGAAAACATTCAAATCTCTAAAATCAAAATGAAGGTGGGGACATTACTAGTGGTTCTACAGAAATAAAAAAGGATTTAAGAGAATAGTGAGAGCATCAACAATTTGGATAATGTACAAATTCCTAGAAAAATAAAACAGTAAGTGATGAAGGAACAAACAAACAAACCAGTAAGAGCAAGCCTGTAACTGGAAATCTCCTAACAAAAGAAACCCTGAATCTAATTGTTTCAATGGTCAATTCTATCAGACTTTAAAGAAGAAATATCATGGAACCTTAAAGCAATTAAAGAAAATATGAATAAATGCAAAGATATACCATATTTAGCAGTTAGAAAACTTGATATTGTTAAGATTTAAGTACTACCCAAAGGGATCTACAGATTCAGTGAAATCCCTATAAAAATTCCAGCAATAACTTTTTTGCAGAATAGAAAACCCCATTTTCAATTTCACATGGAATCAAAGGGACTGTATTTAGCCAAAACGGCCCAGAAAAATGAGAACAAATTTTGAGGACCCAGATTTCCTGATTTCAAAGCTTACTATAAAGCTATGGTAGTCAAAACAGTGTGATACTGGCCAAATGACAGACATACATTATAACAATGGAATAAAACAGGGAATCCAGAAATAAACCTTAGCATATTGATCACATGATTTTTGACAACAGTTCTAAGAATATTCATTGGAGAAAGGACTTTTTTTTTCTTTGACAAATGATGCTGAGCGATTGCATATCGCCACACAAAAATAGTGAAGTTGGACATTTACCTAAAAACATATATAAAAATTAACTAAAAATGGAACAATGACTTAAATTGAAAACTTAACGCTTTTAAAAAATCTTGGAAGAAAACAGAGCAGAAAGGCTTCACAACATTGCATTTGCCAATGATTTATGTGTATGCATGTGCGAGTGTGTGTGTGTGTGTGTGTGTCTGTAAGACACCAAAATCACAGATAAACAAAAGAAAAAACAGAAAATTTGAGGCTCTTAAAAAAAATTGCTTACATCAAAATACACAAACAATAGAGTAAACGACAGTCCACAGAATTGAAGAAAACATTTGAAAGTCATGTATCTGATAAGGGATATCCAGAAGGTTTAAAGAACTCCTAAAACTCAACCACAAAAGCACCAAACAATATGCCATATAACTTTTTATTTTTATTTTACTGACTGAATTTTAGTTGCCATTTTCTCCCCTTCATATTTCCAAGAAATATGGTAAACACTTGACAAATAGTTGTTTGATTACTCTAACCATACACTAAAAAACTGCATTTTTTTTGTTTTATCAGAATACTTTAATAAGGACACAAATAGTGATTGTTTTCTCTATTATATCTGCATCTGTAAACATAGTCATCTACTAGCTTGTCGTATCTGTGCTTCCAGCTGTGTACCAGGGTAAATGTTATGAGGATGAAATGCAGGTGATTTGGGGCAGGATTTGCAGATGGGGCTCTTATCTGCTTAATGATGTGAAAAATGTCATATTAGGAAGAGGACAGGAAGGTTCATCTTTTTGAAGCAGAAACATTATTTCCAATGCAAGGAATCTCATGTTTTCTAAAAGATCATGGGACACAAAAAAGGTGATATAAAATGCTTATTTTATCTGTAAAATGTTCTCTCTGATTCCTTCACTTCAAACTTGGAGAAACAAAGCAAAGAGACAGTTAACTCTTGTGTTTTGTCAGGCCTAGATCTTTAGCTCTTGTATAAAAGTTAGCAAGCAAACTGCCATCTGTACAAACAGGTGGCTTGAATGATGTAGGGTATTAGAAACAAATCATTTTTGGAAGGATGACAAGGAATAGAAAATTTAAGAAAACCCAGAGTTCCTTTAATAAGATGAGAAATGTGAATCATTGATTGTGTCAGTGTTAGAAGATAAAGTGTGGAAATATTTGTTCAAGAAGTCTCTGCATTGCACACATTTTCCCGTTGTGATTCTGTAATCAGTGTGCTCACCCCAAGGAGCCAATGGAGCAGTTACCCTTGTGCCTTCACAAGAGACTTAACTGAGGTCATCTTAGAAACTGTAGTAGGGAAGATGACTTAATGCCACAACATACCTAAGGTATTGCTCACCCTTGACTTAATTATGACTTCATAGTGATTTTCCTGGCTTCATAATGAAGTTCTTCTTCAAAGCTCAACTTTGTTCTCAGGACTACTTTTATTAAAAAAAAAAAAAATCTGTAAAAATTACTGATAAACCAACTAAATACTCTCATAAATCTGTATGTCTAATGTTAAATTTTCAGTTTATTCATGATCTACTATGTGTAGAGCTTGTGTTAATAGAAGTAAGGGTGAGAAGGTTCAAAGTAAAGAAGATGATGAATTACAGATTACAACCAGAACACAGAAACAAACCATTTTTGTTTTGAAGATGATGAAGAGTTTAGCTTTATTTTTGAATAGTTGGAACAAATATCAGGTAAATAGCACATATATTTCTTTTTTATTCCACCAGCAGTTTTACTTTTATAGCCAAAATAAATCTAAAAATGTATTTTTTAAACTTTTTTAGCATTTCAGTCTTCTATTCTTTGGTCTTCTTTACCTTTCTTCTGATTTATTTATTTTAATAAATCCATCAAGGTAAAATTCATATAGCATAAAGTTCACACCTTTAAAGTATACATTTCATTGTCTTTTAATATCTTCATAGAATTATCCAACCATTGCCCCTATCTGTTTCTAAAATATTTTCACTGCCCTTGATACTCATTAGTAGTTATTTCCTCTTTTCTTTTCCCTTTCATCCCTGGCAACCAGTAATCTACTTTCTATTACTATGCCTTTTCCTGTTCAGACATTTCTTATACATTGAATTATGCAATATGTGGGTCTTTTAGAAGAGCTTCTTTCAGTTAGATTGTTTTCAAGCTTCATCCCTCCTGTAGCATGTATCATCCGCTCCCTTATTGACAATGTTCCATTGTATGAATATATCACGTTTTGTTTATCTATTCATTAATTTATCACATTGAGTTGTTTCCACTCATCATTGGCTTTAGACCTTAATATCCTTTTATAGCTTATATTATTCAGTGAGAAATTAACCCTTGTAACTTTTTTATTCTTGCATAGTCCTCATAGAATGTATCTGATGATTATATAAATGCACAAAATGGAAAGATTTAGACATTAATTCAGTGAGACACACAAATACCAACTATATATTCAGTTCTATTCTAAGTAATGTGATAAATAAGAAAATATGAATATTTCCTTTTAGAAGGAGTATCTGTACTTTTTAATGATTAAGCAATATCTGATAAGAATGGAATATAAGTCAAGTAGAGAATTCTTTTTAATGCTAGCCAAATCATCATAATTGGTTTTGGTACCTCCATCATCAACAAAGTCAGGATCACTTATTGGGCATATAACTCTCTACAAAATATTGCAATTTTTTGCATATATCATTCAGATACCTAATTGGGACTTTTTTTTTTCTTACTTCTAATGACAACAGTAAATTGCAGATAACTAATATAACCACTCCAAAAATTAAATACTTGGGAAGTAAAAAAGTCAGTTTTTATCTCAAATCTCTAAACCATACTTCATAAATATATGCATATATGCATGCCTAGAATATATGTGTATATATATATACATATATTCTATGGGATTTCCCAGGCAAGAATACTGGAGTTGGTTGCCATTCCCTTCTCCAGGGGATCTTCCTGACCCAGGGATCAAACCCATGTCTCCTATACTGCAGATGGATTTCTTACCATTGAGCCATCAGGGAAACCCATATATATATAACATACACACATATTTTTATATATTGATATTAATTTCATAGCTGAATAAGATTGTTGAAGGAACAGACCTTGAGCTTACCCATGGTGTTTAACATTCACATTTGGTTAATCATGCTCAGAGTTGGGGTTGAGGTCAGTAGTTTGAGGAAAACAGTTACAGTGATAAAAAGCATCATTACCATCACAGTGGTGTTATACCATTAAATGATTGATTTTAAATAGTATGTTTAGGTTTTATCCTTATTGGAAAGACTAATTTGTAATTCAGTCCATTGTTTGGCAAATCTGAAGTCTCTTAACAACTCAACGGGAGACATAAAACTTTGATGGAGATTTGTGATTCTTCCAGGACATGCATCTACATCTCCTCAGCAGTCTCAGATCAATCTGCTGCCAACATGTTTTTCCCCTCCTCAGTAGAATGCATCCTGGCAAACCCATTCAATCCTCCTGGCCAGCTTCCCCAGTGGGCCACAACAATCTTATGCTTTCAGGCAAAATAATTTTCCTCTAAGGCAAGTGTGACTTAGGAATATGGCAAGGCCCCAAGTAAATTGGAAAATATTCTCAGAATTTTAACAATTACTAAAAATATTTCCTTTTATGGGCCCATTATTCTGCAACCAAGTACCCGTTTTACACACACACATACACACACACACACATACACACTTATAATCAACTGTGCTGCACTTTCCTGCATGATAAAATGTCCTCTTATAGTAAGTTTGGAGAGGCATTGTTTTTGTTGTAAATACCTTCATAAATAAAATGTTTACCTCAATTCATATATACTGTATAGTAGATCTGTTGTCTGTTTCACTTATCCAGACTTGACCCTTTCCTGGCATCCACAAAACAATTTCTCCTTTAAAAAAAAATACATACCCAAACTTCAGTAGAAGTGAACATGAGATTTAGTCCTATGCTTGTTAGTACATCACACACCCCTAACAACCCAAGGCAAGAATGTTTCCCTGGTCCAATGAGGACCAAAGGGGTAATGAATCTCTTATTGAGAATCCTAGAAGAAGAATCTTAATTTTTCCTGTTGGCCTTGAAAGTGAGAGGCAATAGATTTTACTGATATTTGGATCATAAAGGGAAAGCCTATTAGAATGAAGCCATCTGAAAAAGACAGAACAAAACTGTAGTATACTACCCATGCCTAGATGATATCATTTGAGCCTCTGCAGCAATAGAAACCTTGAAGTCACAGACAATACAGGTTTTTTTTTTTTTCTTCTTCTATTTTTTGAGTTAAATCCATTAGGGTTGGGGCTTCCAGTACTTGAAACTGAAATAAGCCTCTACTTTTCTCCCAGTTCCTACCCTGGTGTATAAAATGGTAACAATAAAATATTTCTGTGTTCTTATCTGATGTTTTCTTATAAGAATATAAATTTGTATAAGAGCTGTTTATAATTAGGTAAATATCACCTTTAGGCTTATTACAGAATATAATTAACTCCTTTATACAAGTTGGACTCATCAGTCTTTTTTGTTAATCAATTGAGTTTTTCTAATGAACTTTAACACTATTAAAAAAAAAAAACTAAATATGCTTGAGAAGTTATTTCAAACAAACTTAAAAGCCAGACTTATTGCCCAAGGTTATTGCCTCTTTTTATAAACCTGCCTATAGAATTAATAACAATTTTCTTACATTACTATTCCCAGAGTCTGATTGTCAGAAAGTGAATTTTTAAGCAGTGTTCTAGTTACTTATTTCAGTGTTGTTCAAAGTTGTTTCTGTTAAAAGCAATGCAATACTTCCATTTTACTCCACTAAATTAATTTCCTATTCAATTAAGTCTTACCTTATGGTTCAAATATATGCTTCTTTAGTGCAGTGATCAATTTTAATCTCTAGAGATTTAACTGAAAATGCAGAAATTGATAAAGGTATGTAATTATGCATTTGAAAAGTCACAGCATCTGTTGTTTAGATGTATTAATTAGTTGTACAACAAAAAAATTCGTCAGTGCTATTTTGTGAAACTATGTTCAGGGCTAAAATATCTACATTTACTTTATTGTATTTTAAAATGTTTTTGCTTTTTCTTTTCTTTATTTCCAACTATGATGCCCTAATTTATTTTTCTTTATATAATGTCCATTTGAACTGAAACTATTAAACATTTGAAATAGCCAGTGGAGAATTTTTAATGGTAAGGTATAATGCCTAATTTACAATTTTAAGAGGAGTAAAAGGGATGGAAGGCCTGACTTATGTTGAGATATCAACTACAAGTTTTGTAAGGAAACACATTAAAATTTCAGTTATTTTTCCTTGGTATATTATCATTATACAAATTTTCTGTAATGAGTAAATATTACTTTATAATCAGAAAAGAAGCAAAAAGTTACTGCCTTTAATGTATGTCTTTTTCTTTTGTTATCTTGAGGGTTTTAATAATAAACATGACTGGAAAAACATTTTCATAGGATGAAAATCTGCCTGAGATAAGCTGGCACTAGATAGGGAAAGGTAACAGATCCATCTGTCCATTCAACTGGAAGACCCATTTTAAGATACTGTATCTTGATAAGAAGGACATAACCTTATCAAATATAGTAGAGAGTAAGCATGTTTGTCAGTGGAACAATGTCAGTTGTTAATGGAAATTGACTAAAGTACATGAACTGGTCACACAAGATCCAAGTAGTTAATATATACATATTTAGATATAGACATGTAGATATAGATATTTATATCTAAGTATAAATAGATATCTATCTAATCTACCTATCTATCTGTATATATAAATAGTGGATTTCAGAGCTTTAAATGGCAGTCAGTGTTGTAAGATTCAAGCACAAATTGGATGTGTAGAGTTAATGTTCATTTTGAGTCTCTAATTTACAAGTTTGGTGTAGATTATTTGATTTATTATTGTTAATTAAATGTCACTATGCAATTTGAGACCGTGTTATTAATGATGTTGAAATTAATATTAAAATTAAAACCTTGAGAGAAAAGGAGGAGATGTTTAGAACTGAGGAAGGATAACTTGTAAAGCAGTAACTAAATTGTCTGAAATTTTTCTCTGCTTGTTAGCTCACATATATATATATATATATATATATATACATGAAGCCTATGGATCACAGACAAAGAGAGTTTATTAGTCATAGCAACAGACAAATCATCACAGGGCAATGTGTTGAGAGCCAGATGGTACCTTCTCATACAGTGAGGTGCCTTACAGGAATGGAACCCTGTTAAAAGAAGGCTTTTCTCTTGCATAGAATTGCTAGTGACTGCCCATCCACAAATGTACATTTGGAGGCTGTGGTCAGCACAGTTTATTCTTTCTAGCCTAAGGAAAAATTGAGAGAAGTTTTGTGCTCAGATGCTCAGTCATGTCTGACTGAGACCCCATGGACTGTATCCTACCAGGTTCCTCTGTCCATGGGATTCTTCTGACAAGAATACTAATGTAGGGTGCTGATCCCTCCTTCAGGGCATCTTTCCAACCCAGGGATTGACCCATGTCTCTGATATCTGCTGCATTGGTAGGTGGATTCTTTACCACTAGCACCACCACCAGCCCAGGGGCTGACTAAAACAAAAACAAAATTAGAGAAGAGAGAAGTGATTTAAGTGTTTTCACAGTCTGTTATTTTATCTTTATATTTTTAAGTTTACATGTTACCTTAAAATAAGCTCTATTCTTTGTATGTGTCATCATAGTGTAGACTTCTAAACCTTTCAGATCCTAGCTGTCATTTATATTTCATGTAAGATGCTTGGTGAAGGGAAGACATGAGTCTGTCTTCTTTTTGCTTTCAAACTTCAGTAGATGGGACCACTCAAGAGAGATATATGTGTTTGACATTAAGAAAGCTTTGGTAAAGCCGTTGTTATTTTTGAAAATTTTATTTTTTATTAATTTATGTTTTTATTTTTGAAAATTTTAACTGAAGAAAGTTAAAAAACACTTACAAGTGGTATTTATTTGCTGCTGCTGCTAAGTCGCTTCAGTCGTGTCCAACTCTGTGCGACCCCATAGACGGCAGCCCACCAGGCTCCCCCATTCCTGGGATTCTCCAGGCAAGAACACCGGAGTGGGTTGACATTTCCTTCTCCAATGCATGGAAGTCGCTCAGTCATGTCTGACTCTTCGCAACCCCATGGACTGCAGCCCACCAGGCTCCTCCGTCCATGGGATTTTCCAGGCAAGAGTACTGGAGTGGGGTGCCATCGCCTTCTCTGATTTATTTGCTACTGCTGTGCAAACAGACCTTCTAGTAGGAAGACGTATTTTAAATTCTGGAGAGTAGTATTTAAGTTTTCTCTTAGGTGACTATTTTGCAAATAATCTAAAAAATGAAATGATCATATAAGAAATGCTGCTATTCAAATTTTAGCTACAGATCAAAATAACATCATTTAGTTGAGTGGTCATCAATGGTTCCATCTAGTCTGTAAAGGGCTCTTTATCACAGGAAGTGTCATTCATAGGATTGACATTTCCATATGAATTAATGATGATTACTCAGAATTATGACAACATTTAAATTAAGACAGCTTTTATTCTGATTACAAACTTTTAGGAATATAACATTTATTTTTTACATTTGTCTTTATCCTACTTAACAGGAATTCAGATCCAATTTTAAGGTAAATATACCTCTCATGGCAGATTGGGAAACAAAAATTCTTTCATGTGTATAGTTATTTGGGGGATCCAAAAATAATTCTTCTAGTGACATTGCAATGATCAGGGACTAATCTAACATTTATAAATATGGTAAGTAAAGTGAAAGATATGTTCTTTGAATGAAACAAACAACACAGAAGTCATCAGATTTTTCTTTAAAGTTATCAGAGACTAAATGTTTTAGGTTTTGTGAGTCATATAATGTGTGTTGCAGCTACTAAAATCTGCTATTGCAGTGCAAATACAGTTACAATACATAATAAATAATCATGTAAATGAGTAATCATGACTGTGGGGAAAGTTTGGTGCCCCCAAATCTAGACCACATCAACTGCCAGAGTTTATCAAACACTGATCTAGCATACAGAGAAAATATCTCTGTCTGTATCTCTCTGTATAGTTTATATATATTTCAAATATTTCATTTAACATCTTAATTAAATCAGTATCATAGGGCTTATATTGATTAATGTTGACTTCAGTTTAGTTGAGTTCAGTCACTCCGTCGTGTCTAACTCTTTCCACCCCATGAACTGCAGCACGCCAGGCCTCCCTGTCCATCACCGACTCTCAGAGTTCACCCAAACTCATGTCCATTGAGTCAGTGGTGCCATCCAACCATCTCATCCTCTGTCGTCCCTTTCTCCTCCTGCCCTCAATCTTTCCCAGGATCAGGGTCTTTTCAAATGAGTCAGCCCTTCACATCAGGTGGCTAAAATATTGGATCATGAACTCCTTATTGTCAAATTCAGATTAAGTTGAAGAAAGTAGGGAAAACCACTAGACCATTAAGATATGACCTAAATCAAATCCCTTATGATTATACAGTGGAAGTGAGAAATAGATTTAAGGGACTAGATCTGATAGAGTGCCTGATGCACCATGGACAGAGGTTCATGACATTGTACAGGAGACAGGAATTAAGACCATCCCCAAGAAAAAGAAATGCAAAAAAGCAAAATGGCTGTCTGAGGAGGCCTTACAAATAGCTGTGAAAAGAAAAGTGAAAAGCAAAGGAGAAAAGGAAAGATATGCCCATTTTAATGCAGAGTTCCAAAGAATAGCAAGGAAAGATAAGAAAGCCTTCCTCAGCGATCAGTGCAAAGAGATAGAGGAAAACAGTAGAATGGAAAAACGAGAGATCTGTTCAAGAAAATTGGAGATACCAAGGGATCATTTCCTGTGAAAATGGGCTCAATAAAGAACAGAAATGGTGTGGACCTAAAAGAAGCAGAAGATATTAAGAAAAGGTGGCAAGAATACACAGAACTGTACAAAAAAGATCTTCACAACACAGATAATCATGATGGTGTGATCACTCACACTCACCTAGAGCCAGACATCCTGGAATGTGAAGTCAAGTGGGCCTTAGAAAGCATCACTATGAACAAAGCTAGTGGAGGTGATGGAATTACAGTTGAGCTATTTCAAATCCTGAAAGATGATGCTGTGAAAGTGCTTCACTCAATACGTTAGTAAATTTGGAAAACTCATCAGTGGCCACAGAACTGGAAAATGTCAGTTTTCATTCCAATCACAAAGAAAGGCAATGCCAAAGAATGCTCAAACTACCACACAATTGCACCCATCTCACACAGTAGTAAAGTAATGCTCAAAATTCTCCAAGCCAGGCTTCAGCAATACGTGAACCATGAAATTCCAGATGTTCAAGCTGGTTTTAAAAAAGGTCAAGGAACCAGAGATCAAATTGCCAACATCCGCTGGATCATGGAAAAAGGAAGCAAGTTCCAGAAAAACATCTATTTCTGCTTTATTGACTATACCAAAGCCTTTGACTGTGTGGATCACAATAAACTATGGAAAATTCTGAAAGAGATGGGAATACCAGACCACCTGACCTGCCTCTTGAAAAACCTATATGCAGGTCAGGAAGCCACAGTTAGAGCTGGACATGGAACAACAGACTGGTTCCAAATAGGAAAAAGAGTATGTCAAGGATCTATATTGTCACCCTGGTTATTTAACTTCTATGCAGAGTACATCATGAGAAACGCTGGACTGGAAGAAGCACAAGCTGAAATCAAGATTGCTGGGAGAAATATCAACAACCTCAGATATGCAGATGACACCACCCTTATGGCAGAAAGTGAAAAGGAACTAAAGAGCCTCTTGATGAAAGTGAAAGTGGAGAGTGAAAAAGTTGGCTTAAAGCTCAACATTCAGAAAACTAATATCATGGCATCTGGTCCCATCACTTCATGGCAAATAGATGGGGAAACAGTGGAAACAGTGGCTGACTTTATGTTTTTTGGCTCCAAAATCACTATGGATGGTGATTGCAGCCATGAAAGTAAAAGACGCTTACTCCTTGGAAGGAAAGTTATGACCAACCTAGATAGCATGTTGAAAGGCAGAGACATTACTTTGACAACAAAGGTCCATCTAGTCAAGGCTATGGTTTTTCCAGTGGTCATGTATGAATGTGAGAGTTGGACTGTGAAGAAAGCTAAGCTCCAAAGAATTGATGCTTTTGAACTGTGGTGTTGGAGAAGACTCTTGAGAGTCCCTTGGACTGCAAGGAGATCCACCCAGTCCATCCTAAGGAGATCAGTCCTGGGTGTTCATTGGAAGGACTGATGCTGAAGCTGAAACTCCAATACTTTGGCCACCTAATGCGAAGAGCTGACTCACTGGAAAAGACTCTGATGCTGGGAAATATTGACGGCTAGGAGGAAAAGGTGATGATGAGGATGAGATGGTTTGATGGCATCCCTGACTCAATGGACATGGGTTTGGGTGGACTCCGAGAGTTGGTGATGGAAAGGGAGGCCTGGCGTGCTGTGGTTCATGGGGTCACAAAGAGTCAGACACGACTGAATGACTGAACTGAATTGAAAAATAAATTAAATTGAGAAATATTAAAAAGAATATTGTAGTAGAGGGAAAAATTCATTAAGATCCTTCATTGGGATGGATGCCATATTATTCTGCTCTACAGAAATTATAAACTGATGAATATTAGTTCTCTCAAAGTATCACCAAAATAACCTTATGTACATGAAGAAGCAGAGATGAGTTTGTTGCTTACTTGGTAAAGATCACTTTCTTGCCCACTTGAAAGTGGGCAGCATATTCTCCAAACAGAGTGGCAAAGGAGAGGTGTTTTTTATGAGGTTTTGGGGGGATGTGGTTTTACAGGTCTTTCAATAAGTAGTATTGATTAGGACTGGTTGAAGTTTTGTGTTGGAAATGTTGGGGACTAGTGAATTTTAGAAGGTGAGGTCTTGGGAGAAGATCTTGAATAGTAAACAGTCATTTGGTTGAGTTATGTATTGTTCTGAGAAAGAAATGTTTACTTTAGTGAGCATTAGTTGAGTAATCTATTTTTCAAATAAATGGGTTTTCAGAAAGTTCCTGAAAAAAATAAAATGATGAGGGTATTTGCAACCCCATCTTCCTGGCAAGAATGTTATGAAATATTAAAGCCATATTAATGCAGACACTTGAAGAGTAAATTCATGTTAATATACACTGTGGAATATGTGTGTATGCAGTTTCACTTCTGAAAGGAACAAGAGATAGAGTGTTTCTGGAATTTGTAAAGTAACTGAAAACCCAAAATAAACACATTGATATTGAATAAAAATAGATAGTAGAAATATTTGAAAGAAATTATATGATTAAATATTAAATGATTCATGTAGAAGTGCAGAAAAGAGACATACAGAGTAAAGACGTTAGAAGTGCTGAGAATCTAACAATGCTTTGGGAAAGATGAAAATTCTGGACAGGACTTGGTCTTTGAATACTGGATATCATAAGCAAAATAGAGTGGGAGTGAAAAAAGACTTCTGGACAACTCTCAACAATAGATGATTAGGGCTTTTTTTAAAAATAGAGATCAGGAGATAATAAATAGGGAAATATATGCTGAAGCCACTCAGTGAGTAACCTGAGTGCAGTGACTGTTTTCCAAGCATATGAGAGAATTCCAAGTGTTCTTTAGGATGTTATACTATGTTATGGGAATACACTACAGGCATAAAGAACACTGAAAAAACTAAAGCAATCCTCCAAATGAGAGGTCATAAGGCACAATATTAATATAGGAGTTGAAGAGAAAGAGAAGATGTAATGAACTTATATGTGTATATACATATGCATACATACATAAATATATATATATGTCTGCTATGTTTTATGTATCTGCAAGACATGTATGTCATCTAGCATAGAAATGGAAATATAAAGCCAACATACAGGAGAGGTCAGGGCTCAAAAGTTTAAAAAATCAATTTTGGAGGTTTTGAGGTTTCCCAAGTAGCTCAGTGGTCAAGAATCTGCCTGTCAATTCAGGGGCTGTAGGAGACATGATCCCTGGGTCCAGAAAATCCCCTGGAGGAGGAAACGGCAACCCACTCCAGTATTCTTGCCTGGGAAATCACATGCACAGAGGAGCCTGGCCTGCTATGGGATTACAAAGAATGGGATATGACTTAGTGGCTGAGCGAGAAGTAGAAATGACCACTCAGAGAATAGCAATTGGGAAAAAAAGAGCTCAGAGTTGAGCTTTGCAGGGTGTCTTTGTTTAGACAACAACTGTTTGAGTAGAATGTGTAGACTTTTTTTTTTTAATTTTATTTAATTTTTAAACTTTACATAATTGTATTAGTTTTGCCAAATATCAAAATGAATCCACCACAGGTATACATGTGTTCCCCATCCTGAACCTTCCTCCCTCCTCTCTCCCCATACCATCCCTCTGGGTCGTCCCAGTGCACTAGCCCCAAGCGTCCAGTATCTGCATTGAACCTGGACTGGCATCTCGTTTCATACATGATATTTTACATGTTTCAATGCCATTCTCCCAAATCTTCCCACCCTCTCCCTCTCCCATAGAGTCCATAAGACTGTTCTATACATCAGTGTCTCTTTTGCTGTCTCGTTCACAGGGTTATTGTTACCATCTTTCTAAATTTCATATATATGTGTTAGTATACTGTATTGGTGTTTTTCCTTCTGGCTTACTTCACTCTGTATAATAGGCTCCAGTTTCATCCACCTCATTAGAACTGATTCTAATGTATTCTTTTTAATGGCTGAGTAATACTCTATTGTGTATATGTACCACTGCTTTCTTATCCATTCATCTGCTGATGGGCATCTAGGTTGCTTCCATGTCCTGGCTATTATAAACAGTGCTGCGATGAACATTGGGGTACACGTGTCTCTTTCCCTTCTGGTTTCCTCAGTGTGTATGCCCAGCAGTGGGATTGCTGGATCATAAGGCAGTTCTATTTCCAGTTTTTTAAGGAATCTCCACACTGTTCTCCATAGTGGCTGTACTAGTTTGCATTCCCACCAACAGTGTAAGAGGGTTCCCTTTTCTCCACACCCTCTCCAGCATTTATTATTTGTAGAGTTTTGGATCGCAGCCATTCTGACTGGTGTGAAATGGTACCTCATAGTGGTTTTGATTTGCATTTCTCTGATAATGAGTGATGTTGAGCATCTTTTCATGTGTTTGTTAGCCATCTGTATGTCTTCTTTGGAGAAATGCCTATTTAGTTCTTTGGCCCATTTTTTGATTGGGTCATTTATTTTTCTGGAGTTGAGCTGTAGGAGTTGCTTATATATTTTTGAGATTAGTTGTTTGTCAGTTGCTTCATTTGCTATTATTTTCTCCCATTCTGAAGGCTGTCTTTTCACCTTGCTAATAATGTCCTTTGATGTGCAGAAGCCTTAAGGTTAATTAGGTCCCATTTGTTTATTTTTGCTTTTATTTCCAATATTCTGGGAGGTGGGTCATAGAGGATCCTTCTGTGATGTATGTCAGAGAGTGTTTTGCCTATGTTCTCCTCTAGGAGTTTTATAGTTTCTGGTCTTACATTGAGATCTTTAATCCATTTTGAGTTTATTTTTGTGTATGGTGTTAGAAAGTGTTCTAGTTTCATTCTTTTACAAGTGGTTGACCAGATTTCCCAGCACCACTTGTTAAAGGTATTGTCTTTAATCCATTGATTATTCTTGCCTCCTTTGTCAAAGATAAGGTGTCCATATGTGCGTGGATTTATCTCTGGGCTTTCTATTTTGTTCCATTGATCTATATTTCTGTCTTTGTGCCAGTACCATACTGTCTTGATAACTGTGGCTTTGTAATAGAGCCTGAAGTCAGGTAGGTTGATTCCTCCAGTTCCAAGAAAGGATTCCAGGCCAAGATAATGGTTCAAAGGCAAAAGAGGATTTAAGAATCCTTCTGCTCATTTTAAGTGTCACACAATGCAAAGTTGAGTAAGGTGGGGATAAGCATGGGGGGAAAGCACATTGGATTTGGTTATCCCAGGTCAGTTTTGATGTTGGCAGCTTGTTATTTGAGGGGAATGAGGGCTGAAACTGCTTCAGAGAGATACGGAGAATTACATGTATGGTGGGCACACAGGCTAAGTCTGAAACCCCTTGTACAGAAGATTTATTGAGGCTTATTTTGAAAGGACAAAAGCCTGGAAAAGAGCAAAGAGCTGAATGATAGTGATTATTATTATTAATTTCTAATATAGAGAAGAAATATATACACCATGAAAAATACAAGTAACTGGCAAGATGTATACCTGTGGCGGATTCATTTTGATATTTGGCAAAACTAATACAATTATGTAAAGTTTAAAAATAAAATAAAATTTAAAAAAAGATATTTAAAATTATGGAACATATTCAATTTGGTTAAAAAACAGCTGTATTTTTTTTTTTTTAGCTTTTGAAATAAGAAAGAGCATCTCTTTCTAGAAGTCTGAGGAAAGAGAAGAATGTATATGGAATGATATTTTGAGGTAGACAAAAAGGACAATAAGCCATTTCTGATGGCCTGAATGTTCACAGGTGAATATATGAAGCTGGGGGTCTTTAAAAAGTGAGGAAAATTTCTACAGATATGAGCAGTGTTTTAGGAGAGATGGTTTAGGGCCTATTGTGTTTCAGTTATGATTAATTCAATAGTCTAGATTTACTATTGATATCTTTAAATAATGATTAAATCTTATTTTGATATTTAACATATTCTTCCTGAATTTATTTGAACAGTTTCAGTGATTATTATTTCATTATTTTGTTTTACTGTTCTTTTTTTCTAATTTTTTCAATTTGATTGAGTGTGAATTAAAAAAAAAAGATGCCATAGAATTTTTCTTTGAGATATGTTAAAAAATAGATTTTTAGGGCAAAAATCACATTTGGATTAAAATGTTTCAAGCCATCAATTTGTCAAGATTTTTTTCCACTTTTTGAAAATTCTCTCCACAGATGGATGATGGATGATAGATTTAATTTTGAAACATTAAAAGCAAATTATCATGTTAAAATTAAATGCATAATTATCAATAATAACATTAAAAAATAAGGTGACTTTATATAGATATTCAGGGAAAGTGAATTTCATCAGCTGTCAACACCCAGAATAACCTGTTATGCGAAGCTGAGTTTATTACCTATTTTAGTCAGGGAGGGCAATATTTTGACTGTCTTAGAGTGTCCAGAAGGAGGGATTGGTAGGGTAGGATGGGATGGGGGTTATGTATAGGGCTGGAAATCTAGAAGTGAATTGTTAAGACAGCTCTTCCAGTGTGAGGGTCTGATTGAAGAGGTGTGCATTTCATGATGTAACGGCCTAGGTAGATTGACACTGAGAGACAAATATCTTGAAGTGACTCTTAGAGAAACAGTTACTAATAAGAATTATGGTTGTTCAGTCACTAAGTTGTGTCCAACTCTGTGGCCCCATGGACTGCAACAGACCAGGCCCCTTTATCTCTCACTATCTCCCAGAGTTTGCCCAAGTTCGTGTCCATTGAATCTGTGATGCCATCCAACCATCTCATCCTCTGTTGCTCTCTTCTTTTTCTGCCCTCAATCTTTCCCGGTATCAGGGACTGAATTAACAGTTGATAATTTGCTCAGATTTGGGAGCTTATGGCTCAGATACATTACTTTTAAGAAAGTTTCTGAAACAAAATTAACTTTTGTACTAATTTACAGTCTTATATTCATGGGCTAAAACTTGCAAGCTCTAAAAGTAAAATCTTGTGGATGTAGATCCTGACAGTCTGGGTGAATGCAGAGGCCTCAGTTCTAAATTTCAATAGCAATTTGAGAACTGAACTATAATATGAATTGCATTACTACCTGCTTTGTGTGGACTAGGTATAAACTAAAAGCTTACCTTTACCTGAAAGAACTTAAATTTAGGATATAGTACTATTTTTTCCTTTTGCTACAAATTATAGAAAAAGGAATTAGAATGACAAGAATTTGGGGGTGGGGCAGACACAAAAAACACATTCATATAGCTCAGGATGAAAAAGCTAGATAGTGATTCTCTCTTGTCATGTCTTTTCATTTAAAAATAAAAGCATGACTGAATTGAATGTGTCTTCAGGATAATTGACTCTTAACTTTCAATGAGCTGAAAAGGAAGAAAGATTATTTAATCAAAGTACTGTATAGACATGTCTAATACAGTGTTTTAAGAATTTTTCAAGTACACTCACCTTGATCTTCTTGTGTTAAAACACTTTACTCATTGATCTAATTCACTCATATTTCATTACTTAATACTAAAGAAAATATGAGGTGACACTTGTAAAATAAATTCCAGAAAGTAATTTATTAATGCTATAATAGGAGTTTCAAAACTAGGAGATTCCACTAGTGATTATAAATCAAATAGTAAAGTAGCATAAATATGACACCCAGAAGATCAGATTTAAAGACCAGAAAAAAATTAAAGAGAATTAATAAAGGCAGATGTTAGATGCTTTTAAAATAATTCATGCAGAAATCTGTTTCAAATGTTAACCTAGAGAGTTACAGTTAAATTTTAAAAAAGAAAGGTTTCTTCTACTAATACAACACTGAAAGTCCACTAGTAAAATTTGCAGGAGTGCAGATTCAAAGGCATTTATAAACACAAATCTCTACAGATGTTTTTCAAGTCTAAATGATTATCCAATTAATTTACTTTAAAAATATTAAGTGTAGTCTTTATCTTCTCAAACAAGCTCCATTTACTTCTATTCTGATTCTAAGGGAAATATTATAAAAATGAATGTTTCTTCCCCCACCCCAATATAATCCATCACCTGCTGAGGGTTTCCTCTTACAATGAGAGACAATAATGACATGTACTACTTTGTCACTTCCATTGAAGAAGAATCACTGTTCATGCTCTCTGAACTTTTCAGTTCAGTTCAGTTCAGTCGCTCAGTCATGCCCGACTCTTTGCGACCCCATGAATTGCAGCACGCCAGGCCTCCTTGTCCATCACCAACTCCCAGAGTTCACTCAGACTCACGTCCATCGAGTCAGTGATGCCATCCAGCCATCTCATCCTCTGCCGTCCCCTTCTCCTCCTGCCTCCAATCCCTCCCAGCATCAGTCTTTTCCAATGAGTCAACTCTTCGCATGAGGTGGCCAAAGTACTGGAGTTTCAGCTTTAGCATCATTCCTCCAAAGAAATCCCAGGGCTGATCTCCTTCAGAATGGACTGGTTGGATCTCCTTGCCGTCCAAGGGACGCTCAAGAGTCTTCTCCAACACCACAGTTCAAAAGCATCAATTCTTCAGCACTCAGCCTTCTTCACAGTCCAACTCTCACATCCATACATGATTACAGGAAAAACCATAGCCTTGACTAGACGAACCTTTGTTGGCAAAATAATGTCTCTGCTTTTGAATATGCTATCTAGGTTGGACATAACTTTCCTTCCAAGGAGTAAGCGTCTTTTAATTTCATGGCTTTTAGGTTCTTTTAATTTCATCTGCAGTGATTTTGGAGCCCCCAAAAATAAAGCCTGACACTGTTTCCACTGTTTCCCCATCTATTTGCCATGAAGTGAGTTTATTGAGGTTGGACTATTGATTCAAGTAAGCATTGATTGAGAGCTATAAGACAGGAGACCAGAGTCAGCTGGCAAGACTGAATGAGTAACACAGGTGACCAGGGTTGCTGTTGAGCCTGTGCCCATAACTATGAGATAGAAAGGAAAAGGAAGAGAGGGAAAGAATATAAATATAAAATATTTATGTGTGTAAAACCTGTTATTTTTTTACATCATGAGAAAGGTCAGCAAGTAAAGTTCATAATGAAAAGAACCTAAATTTTTTGTACGTGATGGAAGAAATTGAGAAGGTGACAGAAGACCTTATTTTAAAGATCTCATATGTTTATCTTTCAGTACATCTAAGTACAGTTCAGATAGTAACTTGGAAATCTTTGTCTCTTCTTCTTCTGTCTTAAAACACTTTGTCTTTTTCTGTGGCCCATGTCTTTCCATCTTTCCCTTTCTGTGTTTTCCAACATGTCCCTGTCCCCATTTGATTGAAGTCAAGAAGAATCATTGACCTCTGTGTCATCCCTGACTCTAGTAGGAGAGTCATATTGGGCTCTTGATCTTCTGAATGAAATGCTGAAGAAAAACAAACTTTATTTTTGCTAGTATTAATTGCTTCTCATCATAACTTCTAGGTGTTACTATTTATAAGGTTGCAATAACTAGAGAACAGTCAGAAAACCTTGCTCTGTCAAAATGTCAGGCATTTGCACATATTCTTGACAATCCAACATGTAGTATTTATTTACTGCCAGTATATGGATGATGACCATTGGGTTATATAAGTTATATGTAACTTATATAACTTTACTTACTGTGAATAATAGGTCCAATCCCTCTCAATATTGCCTTTTTTTTTTCAAGACTGTACGTAGGGTTCAATTCATTTCAGTTCAGTTGCTCAGTCGTGTCCGACTCTTTGCGACCCCATGAATTGCAGCACGCCAGGCCTCCCTGTCCATCACCAACTCCCAGAGTTCACTCAGACTCACGTCCATTGAGTCGGTGATGCCATCCAGCCATCTCATCCTCTGCCGTCCCCTTCTCCTCCTGCCTCCAATCCCTCCCAGCTTCAAAGTCTTTTCCAGTGAATCAACTCTTCACATGAGGTGGCCAAAGTACTGCAGTTTCAGCTTTAGCATCATTCCTTCCAAAGAACACCCAGGGCTGATCTCCTTTAGAATGGACTGGTTGGATCTCCTTGCAGTCCAAGGGACTCTCAAGAGTCTTCTCCAACACCACAGTTCAAAAGCATCAATTCTTTGGCGCTCAGTACATAGGGTTAGGGAAGTACATAGGGTTAGGGAAGTGTAATACCATGGAGAAGTTTAGAACAGTAAAACTGAAAAGGAGGTTATGCTCATGCAAAAAAAAAAAAAAAGACAAGACTACTTTTGTTTGGGTATCTTTCCTTTTATCTAATTACATATATATGTATATATTATATATAATTTATATATCTTTTATGTGAATATAGATATCTTTCTTTTCTTAACTTCTGAGTACTCTTCCTGGCAATTTTTCTCAAGTTGATATTTTCAGGTGTAGAGTTCTTAAAATGGTTTAATTTCCTGGTTAATGTGGCTGAATTAAACACAAAATTATATAACATTATCAGTTCTCCAAACTAAATGCAGCTATTTAAATTGAGGACAGCATTCTCTTTAAAGTTGACAAAGTGGATACAATGGTTGGCATTGTACCAGTCTCAGAGATTTTGACCTTTGATCAGACAACCCAGGCAAAATATCAGAGGCATAATTCGAATCCCAAGGGAAAAAGAAGTTGAGTAGAAATTGAGTGGTGGCAGTACTGGATACATGAAAAAATTTGCATGAATGTGGTTCATAATGACAGTCTCAGAAATATGTCTAGTTATGTTTCAGGGGCAGCCTCGTTAAAGTTTAACTACATCACTAATCGGTAACAGCTTCAGAAATGGGAGGTGCTTCTCTTTGTCTCTTCTTTCTAAGCTCAGAATGGGCAGCAGGTTGCCCATATTTTAATTACTTTTCATTTGTTGAGCCAAGAATCTCAGTGACCCTCTCACTAACCCTGTTTTCTTTGCACAATAGACCATAGGCTAGACAGGCTTCCTGATCACTGAAGAGGATTAATATGAGCCAAGTGTAGAGATCTGCTCAGGTTATTAAAGGCTAACAGTCATTGTTCCAATGAGCCTGTTTATTATGTACATTATCTTCTCTATAGCCATTATATTACCTAGTCAATGTGTTTGTCAATTGTTCATATCTTTGTTGTTGCAGATACAGATGTGGTGTATAAAAGCGAGAATGGACATGTCATTAAACTGAATATAGAAACAAATACTACCACATTATTATTGGAAAACACTACTTTTGTAAGTAATGAATAATTAATTACTTTAATCATTTCGGTGTTGTTTAGAATGCTCTCAAAGTATACCTAATGGCCTTTTGTTTTAGCTTCAGTACTTGCAAAACTTTTCAGGTGATGTTCAGTTCAGTTCAGTCGCTCAGTCGTGTCCAACTCTTTGCAACCCTATGAATCGCAGTACACCAGGCCTCCCTGTCCATCACCAACTCCCGGAGTTCACTCAGACTCATGTCCATCGAGTCAGTGATGCCATCCAGCCATCTCATCCTCTGTCGTCCCCTTCTCCTCCTGCCCCCAAATCCCTCCCAGCATCAGAGTCTTTTCCAATGAGTCAACTCTTCGCATGAGGTGGCCAAAGTACTGGAGTTTCAGCTTTATCATCAGTCCTTCCAAAGAAATCCCAGGGCTGATCTCCTTCAGAATGGACTGGTTGGATCTCCTTGTAGTCCAAGGGACTCTCAAGAGTCTTCTCCAACACCACAGTTCAAAAGCATCAGTTCTTCGTTAGGGCTAGTATATTATGTCGAATCAGGAGATCTATTGATAGGAAATACTCATGTGACCATTTGCTTTGTTTCTTCCCCATTGATCCTTTTTAGTAAATGAATAAATATTTCTTTTTTTTTAATAAATATTTCTAAGAATATTATTTTTTGAATGAATATTTATTCCAGTATTTTCTATGTCAGTTTAAACATAAAAAGGCCAATTTTTTAAAAAAGTTAGTATAACCCAGATCATTATAACTTTTTCTCTCCATTTACTTCTCATTCTTCCTGACTTGCTTTTAATTGTGATTTTGCAAATCAAGTAGAAGACAGGCTTTGTAAAACTGGCCTTTTGTTGAGGTTGCTGTGTTTTACCTTTATAATTTTGCATTCTGTCAATATCATTCCTCTTCTCCTGAATCATTGTTTGGCCTAGCAATGATCAAATAAACAACTGAATGTATTTTGTTCTTATAAATGTATATGAACTTTGGGGTAAATTAAGACCTCTTTGTTTAGATTTGCATGGAAACCCACCCCAGTATTCTTACCTGAGGAATACACATGGACAGAGGAGCCTGGCGGGCTATAATCCATGGGGTTGCAAAGAGTCAGACATAACATGACTGAGTGACTAAGCACACCATCTTAAGGTTATATTTAGCTGTGATTACCTAATGAGTAAGTGATAGTTAATTAACTATTTCAAATGTTCAAAATCTAGCTATCAAACACCACTGAAAAATAGTATACAGTTATTTGCTTACTGTTTTAGATAAACAAAGGTTCAATGTATTTCCTATTAAATGTGTTAATATGGTATAGACATAGTACAAGGCCTCAGAAGACCTTCTGTACAAGTTAAAGAAATAAGCAAATTATCACATACTTTTTGTATTTATTCCTACTGGTACATTTGCAATAAACATCTGGTCTTCATGTTTATAACAGAGTGGTCAGGTGGAAGAGATGAACTAAAAATTTTGTTGTTTGGTGTTTTTATTTAATAAGAGAGAAGTGGTTGTTGAAATCATGAAGTGATTGCATATGTATATATCTGTTAGACTAAACCAAACAGCTCATGTACTTTAGCAATTAGGCTATTAACTAAATAACAATGACATTTCTGTTTTTAAATGAATCAGTCATTTCACAGATATTAGAAGAACAGGTACTCTGAATGCAATGTGTAATTGTATTAATACTTGTGGAATGCCAAGGAAATATGAAGCATATTTCTCACTTTCTAAAATATGGATTTCCTTGAGGGAGATAATGCTAACATTCCTGAAAAAGCTTAATAAACAGCATGGAACAGTATCTATTATTTATTTTTCCATTTTTAATTAAGTAATATATTTATTTTTTATTTTCGCTGTGCTGGGTCTTTGTTGCCGCTCACAGGCTTTCTCTAGTTGCAGCGAGCAGAGGCTACTCTCTGTTGTAGTGTATGAGCTTCTCACTGTGGTGGCTTCTCTTTTACCAGAGCGTGGGCTCCAGGGCACCGGGCTTTAGTAGCTGCAGTACTCAGGCTCCAGCGCCTGGCCTTAGTTGTTGTGGTTGATACTTGAACTTAGTTTCTCTGTGGCCTGTGTAATCTTCCCAAATGTGGGTTCAAATCCGTGTCCCCTGCATTGGCAGGTGAATTCTTAACCACTGGGCCACCAGGAAAGTCTCTATTGTTTCTTATTTTGGTGGTCCTCTGGGATATTAGAGAAGAGGCTAAGGAATCATTGAGAGATGTTTTAATCAGTGGGAAAGAAGGCATCAGTAGGAAATAGGCCAGGGTGTAGAAAGCAGAAATTGGTAATGATGGCAGCTAATGATTTGCTGATTTAAGTCAATGCAAGTTAATTTCAATAAGACTAGTTTGGAGAAGAAACTTAAATGCATTTTGTATTTTGTTTCCTTTATTATAAAGTAATATTTTTGATGAGGATGGGTATAGGCCTTTAGTGGTCAGGCATTTAAGAATAGACTCTTAATACCTGAATATCTGGTGTGTGACTTTCCCATATTGATCATCCCCTTACACAGGTTAATGAGGTCTTCTAGTTAGGCAGGTAGGTAGTTTAATCACTCAATCATGTCCAACTCTTGCAACCCCATGGACTGTAGCCCAGTAGGCTCCTCTGTCCATGGGATTTCCCAGGCAAGAATACTGACGTGGGTTGCCATTTCCTTCTCCAAACGAGGTCTTCTACTGGTTGTTAATTATCTTTTTTTTTTTCCCCCAGAATTTATTCCTTGCTTTATTAGTCTCTTTGGTGCATCAAAAAAGAAACAAACAAACAAACATTTTTGGTTATTGTTCCCTTCTGCTGTTGGTACTTCATACCAATCCCATCTCATTGTGGTTTTCTCCATGTGCTGATTAATAACATTTTATCATTATGCTTGTATGTTTAATCTTTTAAAAATCCTTTTGAGGTCTTTTTCTACTCTTCTGTAGTTAGTCATGACTCTTAATTACCACTAAGTAATATTTAACAAATATTCAAATTTACTGATCTTCTAAGATTCATAGAATCCCTAAAGACATTTATCTCACAGCACAGATACTTAAGCAATTTATAAGTCCTGGAGGTGTCAGAATTCAACAGAGGAGGGTGAGGATAAGGATTGGAATGTGGCTTATATTTGCAACTAGTTAACTTAGATCTGCAAACAAAAAATACAAATTACCATGATTCCAGATAAATTCAAAGGTACTCATTTAATCATTTCCTCCTCCTAACTCCAAGATAGCATTATTAAACACAGTTGTGTTTTAAAGTGCATACTAGGCTAAGTTCTAGATATATTTTCTCTCTCAGGCTATTCTCTTGGGAAAAAAATCTATCGGAGCATAAAAATTTTATTCATACTGCAGTTTCATTTTTTTTCATTGAACAATTAGTGATACTTTAATTACAATTATAATTAATTGTATTAGATGTCTATAAAAATCTTTGTAATAAAAGTGTACCAAAGCAATTGAAAAAAAAATTACTTAAAATGTGAAAGCAGAATAGCCTTTTGTTTAATAAGATATATTTTTAAAAAATGTGACTGTCAATTTATTTTAAAAATTAAGATAACACCATACTGTCAGTTCTCTTATATATTTTTTAAATATGAATATGATTAGCTGTGTAATCATATAGAGCAGACACTATGATTAAAAATAATATTGACCCTGACTGTCAAAATAAAACAAAAGCAAATAATTTTTCTGAAATAGTTGTCTTAAGGCATTCTTTTGTTTTGAAGATATGTAGATTTGTAATGAAAGAAGAAATTAAAGGGTATATAGCTTTTTGAAAAGGAGTTATGTGAAAGAAATGATTTAGCCCCCAAACTGCTCTTAATCATTTCTAAGTGTTTGGAAATGTTATCTCATAAACCCAGAACTATTTCAAACAAAGCTAATTCACAGTGTCATAATTATGAAAACGTTTCATAAGTATTAGCTGTATTCTTTCTATTGTCAATAATTTGAATATTGCCAGTGGTCTTGGCAGAAAACACCAGTATTCATAAATAGTTCTATCAAATCTTTGTTTGACATTAGAAAGGAATTGAAAGCACGATTCCAAGCCATATGCTTAAACATTATTAAGATTTCTTTTTTTAAAGAGACAGCTTATGTACTAATATTGGAAGAGACATGGAATATCTGTAAGATATCTGTAAGCTTTTAAAAATATGCTATTAAAATAGCCTAAAGCAGAGAGGGGAAATTCATATATTTTAATGATTCCAAGGAATGTGACCTGCATATGTTTTGGTCCAGGCTCAGCCTGCAGCAGCTTGAAGCAGGATTTGGTTTCCTGGCCAGAGATTGAAGTCTGACTGTGGCAGTGAGAGTCCTGAATCCTAGCCACTAGACCAGCAGGGACAATTGACAAGGCCCTGGCCCACTGCTGTGTAGAATTGAATTTTCACATAGAAATGGGAAGCAGTGAAACAAGTAAAGTGTGTATTCGAGGAAAATAGTATATGTGGATAGACCTAGGGGGAGGCTCAGAGATAGTCACACCCTTGTGGTAGTTTGAATCACTTCAGTTCACTTCAGTTCAGTCACTCCGTCATGTCTGCTCTTTGCGACCCTGTGGGAAGGAGCAAGCCAGGCTTCCCTGTCCATCATCAATTCCCGGAGCTTATTCAAACTCATGTCCATAGAGTCAGTGATGCCATCCAACCATCTCATGCTCTGTTGTCCCCTTTTCCTCCTGCCTTCAATCTTTCCCAACATCAGCATGTTTTCAAATGAGTCAGTTCTTTACATCAGGTGGCCAAAGTATTGGAGTTTCAGCTTCAGGATCAGTCCTTCCAATGAATATTCAAGACTGATTTCCTTTAGGATGGACTGTTTGGATCTCTTTGCAGTCCAAGGGACTCTCAAGAGTCTTCTCCAACACCACAGTTCAAAAGCATCAATTCTTTGGTACTCAGCTTTCTCTATATTCCAACTCTCACATCCATACATGACTACTGGAAAAATCATAGCTTTGACTAGATGGATCTTTGTTGGCAAAGTAATGTCTCTCTCTGCTTTTTAATATGCTATCTTGATTGGTCATAGCTTTTCTTCTAAGGAGCAAGCATCTTTTAATTTCAAGGCTGCAGTTACTATCTGCAGTGATTTTGGAACCCCAAAAAATAAAGTCTGTCTCTGACAGACTTCCATTGTTTCATCTATTTGCCATGTAGTGATTGAACTGGATGTCATGATCTTAGTTTTCTGAATGTTGAGATTTAAGCCTACCTTTCACTCTCCTCTTTCACTTTCATCAAGAGGCTCTTTAGTTCTTCACTTTCTGCCATAAGGGTGGTGTCATCTGCATATCTGAGGTCACTGATATTTCTCCCAATAATCTTGATTCCAGCTTGTGCTTCATCCAGCCTGGTATTTCTCATGATGTACTCTGCTTATAAATTAAATAAGCAGGGTGACAGTACAGAGCCTTGATGTACACCTTTCCCTGTTTGGAACAAGTTTGTTTTTCCATGTCCAGTTCTAACTGTTGCTTCTTGACCTGCCCACAGATTTCTCAGGAGGCAGGTCAGGTGGTCTGGTATTCCCATCTCTTTAAGAATTTTCCACAGTTTGTTGTCATCCAAACAGTCAAAGGCTTTGGTGGTCAGTAAAGCAGAAGTAGATATTTTTCTAGAACTCTCTTGCTTTTTTGATTAATCACTTACACAGGTCATTTCTTCCAGGTTACCTTTGGCCAGTTATCTTGCTTTGTCTGGTTCTGATTCTGTATTGAAGGTCTGTATATGAGGGTCTTCCCATATGTGTGTGCATTTCTCTGCCAAGATGGACACTAGCGAAAAGTCTGTCACTTACTATGGGGTGGTACCCCCTCTATTATGGTTCTTCAAGGAGCTGGTCTTTACACATTCTATGTATTCAGGAATGTCTCTGACTTTGAGAATGAGGAATATGTCATCCTTTATCTCTTATCTGGGCTGGGCTTAGCCTCTCCTCCCTCCTGCTATTTTGGAGTATCTGTCTACAGGCGAGAAACTCCAGCTGCTCAGCCTGGGGCCCATCTATCACCTGCCTCACAACTGTTTATTTATAGATCAATATGAAATAGATTTGACTAGAACCAAGAGAAATTTTTGGACTTATCATGCATAGAGATAGCATCAGTTGATTTGCATACCACTGTATTATTTTTGTTTAATATTCACTTATTCTGCCACTGAGCATTTGGGGTAGGAGATAGATACAAATCTTTTTACCACCAAGAAATTAAGGAACTTATTTTCTATCCATGATAGAGTAAAGAGCTACCTGATGAAAAAAAACCAAAAAACAAAAACCAATGTTACAAGCAAATAATTGTTGGATAAAGATAACCAAAATGTCACATCTTAAGATTTGAAATAAAGTAAAGTTTTTGGAAACTTCTGATCAGCCAGATGGTTTCACATACTGGCTATAATCATGGAAAACTTATTTGTTAAAAGTCTAGCTTCAGGTAAGGCATACAAAGATGGTAGAGTATTAAAACCCTAAGTTCACCTTCTCTCATGGGCATATCAAAGTTACAATTATTTATTGAACAAGCACTGATGAGAGAGACCAGAATCTACTAGAAAAGATCTTCCACAAGAAAGGATATAAAGAAGGAACCACAACAAGACAGGTAGGAAGGGCAGAGTTATAGCGTATATTCCAGACCCATTCCTCCAGGAGAATGACCCACAAATGAGAGAATAATTACAAATGCAGAAATTCTTCCCAATGACAAAGGAATCTGAGTCCAACACTGGGCTCTCCAGCCTGGTGGTACTAAAGCAAAAAGTAGAGCCACCAAAATGTATGGGTTTATTTATACATTTATGCAAAACATACGCGTGAAATTCAGAGGAGCTTACTTTAGGAGATCCAGAGGACTGTGGAGCATAGGACTTCACTTACAAAGCGCATACATAGACAAAATCGCAAACATTGTGGGACCCCGGGCAGAAGCAGTAGTTTGAGGGGATCCTAGGTCAGACCTATCTGCTGATCTTTTGAGAGTCTCCTGGAGAGGCAGGAGGCAACTGGAGCTCACTCTGAGGATATAGGTACTGGCAAGAGCCATTTTGGGGAGCTCCTTCTACCAGGTGGATACTGATGCTATCAAAGGACATCTTGGAATCTTCCCTCTAGCTTTTTTAAACAAGACCCTGGCTTGCCCCCACCTACCAGCCCATAGATACCAGTACTGGAACCCCTCAGGACAAGCAACCAGCTGGGCAGGGAGGCAGTCCCACCTACCAGCAGGCAGGCTGCCTTAAGACTTCTTGAGCCCATTCCAGCCCTGGAGAGGACCCTGTCCACCACAGGGTCCATGAAGAATACTCATAAATCAGTACACAGGTACTAGATCAACGACCCCCAGGAGGGCCCTGCAGCCAGAGACCATGGGACACTGCTTTATCCATCGGTGGGCATGAATGGTCCCTAGAACCTTCTGGGCCCTGGGCCCTCCCAGCAGCCATCCAGTTCTAACTTTGTGGTCAGCCTCATTCACTAGCAGTTCAACACCAACACCCTAGGACCCAGCTCAGTCTTCCAGCAGATGGCACTAGCCCTTGGACCTGGCTTTATCCATGATGGGTGAGCACTTTGTACTCCTCTGCCAGCTGCCCCACTCTCCAGTGACCAGTACCAGCTTTGGGATACCCTAGAACCTGTGGCCAGTCATGTAAGGAACCAGCCTAACCCACCAGCAGGCCAACACTAAATCCAAGAAAGCCAAAAGCCCAAAAGCCATCCGCCTAGAACCTAGCACTGCCCTGGAGTATGCCAGCACTAGCACTGGATTCCACAGCCAGCCACCATGTGACTGGGCTCCACAGTGGCTGTCAGTCTTTTGTACAAGACAGGGGACTGGCAACCAATCATACCAAGGGCTAGCACACTTACCATACTGCCTAAAGTAGGCCACCACGAGAAAAGGACCCACATAGCCCACATAGGGGCACCCCAAGAGCATAGAGCTCCAATGACCAGAGGGGAATGTGCTGCTGAGATGCAGGATGTCTACCTCCTACAAAAGACCACTTCCAAGGCCACTTTTCCAACTTTCCAAGGTCAGGAAACCTAACCAACATACTAGAAAGAGAAACAGCAAATTAGGGAAATGGGCAAAGTAACAGAGGAACAAGTTCTAAACAAAAGAACAAGACAGAACCCCAGAGGAACTGAGTGAAGTGGATAGAGATGTATGGTCTAATAGATAAAGAGTTCAAGATAATTACAATAATCAACAAACTTGAGAGAAGAATTGATGAAGAATGAAAAGTTAGACGTTTTAACAGTGTACGAAAGTACTGGATTGGCCAGAACGTTTGGGTTTTTTAGAAAAATGTTATGGGAAAACCCTAACAAACTTTCTGGGTAATCCAATATAAAGAAGAACCAAATAGAGATGAAAAATACAGTACTGAAAAAAATACACTAAAAGGAATAAACCATAAGTTAAGTGATGCAGAGGAACAGATCAACAAGTAGGAAGACTGAGTAGTGGAAACCACTAAGGATGAAAAGAAAAAAGAAAAAAAAAGAGATAAAAAAGAAATAAGGACAGTTTAAGAGGCCTCTGGTACAATGTTAAGCATAGTACCATTGATGTTATAGGGGTCCTAAAGAAGAAGAATTAGAGAAAGGGTCAAAGGACAGGTCTGAGGACATGATAGCTTAAAACTTCCGTAACCTGAGAAAGGAATCAGACACCCACATCCAGGAAACACAGTCTCAAACAGGATCAACCCAAAGAGAACCACATTAAGACACACTGAAACTAAAATGGTGAAGTTAAAGAGAGGAATATTAAAAACAGCAGAGGCAAAGAACAAGTTATGTGCATGGCAACTCTTACTAGGCTCTTACTTATTTCAGCAGAAACTCTGCAGGTAGGAAGGGTGGCAGAATATATTTAAAGTAATACAAGTGAAAAATCTACAACCAAGGAAACTACCCAGCAACAGTTTCATTCAAACTTGAAGGAGAGATCAAAAATTTTAGACAGCAGAAGTTAGAACTATAGCATCACCAAGCCAGCTTTACAAAAAGTGTTAATGAGACTAATCTAAGTGAAAAAGAAAAGGTCTCAACGAGAAACATGAACATTATGAAAGGAAAAACTTCCTTAGTAAGGCCAAATATACAGTAAATATATTTTGGATATTAACTCCTATCAGTCATGTCATTTGCAAATATTTTCACCCATTCGGTAGATTGCCTTTTCATTTTGTTAGTGCTTTTATTTGGTGTCTGAAAGCTTTTAAGTTTAATTAGGTCCCATTTGTTTATTTTTGCTTTTGTTTCCTTTGCCTGAGGAGACAGATTCCCTAAGAAATATTGCTATAATTTCCATCAAAGAAATTATATATATGCCTATATTTTCTTCCAGGTGGTTATGGGTCTTGCATTGAGGTCTTTAATCCATCTTGAGTTTATGTTTGCATATGGTATGAGGAAATATTCTACTTTCATTCTTTCATATGTAACTGTTTGGTTTTCCCAGCACCACTTATTGAAAAAGCTGTCTTTTCTCCATTGCCTATTCTTGCCTCCTTTGTTGTTGATTAATTGACCATAAGTTTGTGGGTTTCTTTCTGGGCTGTGTATTCCATTCCATGGATGTGTGTGTCTACTTTTGTGTCAGCATATGTTATTTTCATTACTATAGCTTTGTAGTATAGTCTGAAATCAGGGAACTTGGTTATTGCTGCTTTGTATTTTTTTCTCAAGATTGCTTTGGCAATTTGAGGTCTTTTGTAGTTCCATATAAATTATAGGATTATATGTTTTAGTTCTGTGAGAAATGTCATGGATATTCTGATAGGGATTCCATTAAATCTGTAAATTGCTTTGGGTAGTATGGGAATTTTAACAATATTAATTCTTCTGATCCTTGAACATTGGATATTTTTTCATTTCTTTGTATCATTTTCAATTTTCTTTATCAGTGTTTTATACTTTTCACAGTGTAGGTCTTTCAAGTCCTTGGTTAAGTTTTTTTCCTCAGTATTGTATTCTTTTTGATGTGATTTTTAAATGGGATTGCTTTCTTGCTTTCTGTTTCCTTTAGTTCATATTTGTATATAGAAAAGCAACAGATTTCTGTATATTATTCTTATATCCTACAGCCTTACTGCATTTATTTACTAGCTCTAAATTTTTTTGGTGAATATTTCAGGGCTTTCTATATACAGGCTCATGCCATCTGCAAATAGTGACAGTTTTATTCCTTCCATTCCAGTTTGGGCACTTTTTCTTGCCTGATTGATGTGGCTAGGATTTCCAATACTATGTTAATTAGAAGTGAGTGTTGGCATTCTTGTTTTATTCCTGATTTTAGAGGAAAAGCTTTCCAATTTACACTGTTACGTATGATGTGGGTTTGTCATAAATGTCCTTTTTTATGTTGAGGTATGTTCCATTTGGACTTCTCAGGTGGAGCCAATGGTAGAATCTGCCTGCCAACGTAGGAGACTAAAAGATGTCAGTTCAACCCCTTGGTTGGGAATATCCCCTGGAGAAAGGCATGGCAACCCCCTCCAGTGTTCTTGCCTGGAGAATCCCATGGATGGAGGAGCCTGGTGGGCTACAGTTTATAGGGTTCGCAAAGAGTCTGAAGCAATAGGCACGACTGAAGCAACTGAGCATACAAGCACGCACGTTCCATCTACATATTCTATTCTTACCAAAAGTAATAGTAAATACAAATTCAGTTTATATAGATAATCTTACAGCTTTATATATACTTATATATTTAGTAAAAAAAAAAAAAAGAAGGCAAATAAATTCATATTGTTAGTTCTGTTTTTTGGGAACAAAGCATTTATTTTTACAATCTCTCATTTAGTGTAATATTGTTTTTACAGTCATATGGCTTTCTTCTTATTCTTTGTCTCATAATTTATATGTGTTCATAAAATATTAACAATTGATATTTTGTAAAATTAGTATAAAGAATATATTACTTTTAGTCTTCCTCATTGACATTTTAAAGATGACATAGTGAAAACATGGTTGGAAAATATATACAGTATATTGGCTTATTCAATAAGACGGTCACTAGCCACATATGACTATTTAAAATCTAATAAAGTTAAAAACTCTATTTTTTAGTTACAACAGTCACATTTCAAACATTCAGTATCCAAGTGTAACCAGTGGCTACCAATTTGGATAATGCTCATACTGAGCCTTTCCATTATCATAGAAAGTTCTGGTATTATTGTTGTTGTTCAGTTGCTCAGTTGTGTGGACTATAGAACGCCAGGCTTCCCTTGTCCTTCACCATCTCCTGGAGCTTGGTGAAACTCATGTCCCTTGAGTCAGTGATACCATTGAACCATCTCGCCCTCTGTCATCCCCTCTTCACCTGCCTTCAATCTTTCCCAGCATCTAGATCTTTTCTAATGAATCAGCTCTTCATATCAGGTGTCCAAAGTATTGGCTTCAACTTCAGCATCAGTCCTTCCAATGAATATTCAGGATTGATTGGTTTGATCTCCTTGCAGTCCAAGGGACTCTCAAGTGTCTTCTCCAACACCACAGTTCAAAAGCATCAATTCTTCAGCACTCAGCCTTCTTTGTAGTTCAACTCTCACATCCATACATGACTACTGGAAAAACCACATCATTGACTAGATGGATCTTTGTTGGCAAAGTAATGTCTCTGCTTTTTAATATCCTGTCTAGGTTTGTCATAGCTTTTTCTTCCGAAGAGCAAGCCTCTTTTAATTTCCTGACTGCAGTAACCATCTGCAGTGATTCTGGAGCCCAAGAAAATAGTCTCTCACTGTTTGCATTGTTTCCTCATCTATTTGCAATAAAGTGATGGGACTGAATGCCATGATCTTTGTTTTTTGAATGTTGCGTTTTAAGCCAGCTTTTTCACTCTCCTCTTTTACCTTCATCAAGGTGCTCTTTAGTTCCTCTTCACTTTCCGCCATAAGGGGTGGTTTCATCTGCATTTCTGAAGTTATTAATATTTCTTCCTGCCATCTTGATTCCAGCTTGTGCTTCATTCAGCCTGGCATTTCAAATGATGTACTCTGCATATAAGTTAAATAAGCAGGGTGACAATGCAGCCTTGATGTACTCCTTTCCCAATTTGGAACCAGTCTTTTGTTCTGTCTGGTTCTAACTGTTGCTTCTTGACCTGTATACAGGTTTTGCAGGAGGAAGGTAAGGTGGTCTGATATTCCCATACTTAATAAAGATAAAATTTTCCCTCAATATTACATTTTGAGGGTAGCAATTTATCTATTTGTTCAGTTCAGTTTCTCAGTCATGTTCTACTCTTTGTGATCCCATGGACTGCAGCATGCCAGGCTTCCCTGTCCATCACCAACTCCCAGAGCTTGCTCAAACTCTTGTCCATTGAATCAGTGATGCCATCCAAGATATTTGCACCTATCATAAATTTCTCCAGAAATGTGTCTATGATCTGTACATAAACAATATATCTCAAATATGTATATATTTATGTGTGTGTTTATTTCCACAGCATGGATGATTACCTTTTTCATCCACTTAATAGTATAAATTGAAGATCTTTTTTTATGATGCCTTTTTTTTCCCCTCTGATATGATTTAGTGAGTTCATAGAATTCCCTTGCATAATGTACTACCATATATTCATTTCCTATTATATTCCTGTAAATATACTTGACAGTCATCTTTGAAATATATTTGTGGGCTAAATTCATAGCAGTATGTAAAAACAAAAGTTTATTTGAAATTTAATAGACAGTATTAAATTGTGGTAAGCAAGTCCACCAATGTTATATGATACTGCCTGTTAATCTACTCTGGCCATCACTAAGTATTGCCAACATGTTAACCATTATCACTTTGGCTGATGAAAAATAGTAATTAATTTTATATGGATTTGTGGTTATTTAATTATGAGTGAGACTGAGCATTATTTTGTCATATGTGCATTGACAATCGATTCATTTTGTCTATGAATTCCTTTTCATAAGTTTTTAAAATTGGGACTTAGAAGTGACACCCATGTGGCAAAACTTTAAATATTTCTACTTACCTTGAATCATACTGGAATGATTCATTCACCACCATCTAGAAAGTTCAGTGAAAGTTTTTTTGTATTACATAGGTCTTATTCAGTTCAATTCAGTTCAGTGGCTCAGTCATGTCCAACTTTTTGTGACCGCATGGACTGCAGCATGCCAGGCTTCCCTGTCCATCACCAACTCCTGGAGCTTACTCAAACTCATGTCTATTGAGTTGGTGATACCATCTAAGCATCTCATCCTCTGCTGTCCTCTTCTCCTCTTGCCTTCAATCTTTCCCAGAATCAGTTTCTTTTCCAAGGACCTGTATCTGTTATTAACTGGTGGAAGAAGGAATGAATCACAAGTATTAGTGAAGGAAGAGCAATGGGAGGATTTGCAAGTAAATGTCTATAATGACCTCATTTAACTTTAAATATTTATTTAACAAAACAATCAGCTGCCCTATAAAGTGTTAGAAGTATATACCTTAATTTTTCTCTCAGTTGTCAAAGTGAAATAAAATTAATACTAAAAAAAGAAATAGGCAAACTGAACACACTCTTCATGCTTTGAACTTAATGTAACCCTGAAAATGTGTTAAAAAGAAAAAAGAATTGATCTTTGCATTCTATACATTTTGTTAAAAATATTGAAGCTATTAATAAACATTTCTGATAAAGGGGACAATGCAAGAAGTAACATGGATTTCGGTCATTAAAATGCAAAATTAGTAAATGACAATTCATTTTTCTATCTATGCTTATGGCATCCCACTCCAGTACTCTTGCCTGGAGAATCCCATGGGCGGAAGACCCTGGTAGGCTGCAGTCCATGGGGTCGCGGAGGGTCGGACACGACTGAGCAACTTGACTTTCACTTTTCACTTTCATGCATTGGAGAAGGAAATGGCAACCCACTCCAGTGTTCTTGCCTGGAGAATCCCAGGGACCGGGAGCCTGGTGGGCTGCCGTCTATGGGGTCGCACAGAGTCAGACACGACTGAAGTGACTTAGCAGTGTTTTTTTTTTTTTTTTTGGTGCATGCATAACAGCTGCTAAGCACAGTTAAGGAGATCCAGAAGTGTTTCCAATTGAGACTATTAGATGATAATAAAAAACTGTTTCTTTAGATCTTGGAATTTAGGCTCAAGACATTGAGCAGAAGGCGGCCTCTAATTGTTCCTTATTGTCATTCCATGGGATTTGCTTTGATTACAGGACATTTTTCTATCCCCAAGTAAGCAGAAAGTTCTGTGTCACCACGGATGTAAATCTGAAATTACTCTTTTCTTTTACTATTGTCCTTTGATTTGGCAGATTAGGGCCATTTATATTATATCTGCTTATTAAATGGATACTGAAAAAGAAGGAAGTGGAGAATCAACTTATTATGATTCCAGAGCAGGAGGAGAAATAATACATCTGTTAATGTACTCAAGAAATACTTTGTTCAAAACTGAAAACCTGAATCTTGTTACTCTTTGGTTTTTCATATGAGTTGCATATTCAGATTCTGCCTCCGAATTGTCATATTCTATGGTTTTTGTTATTTGTATCCTGTATCTATTATAATCTGTGAAGATCATTAGTTAGTTGAAAAATATTAGTGTGTAATTAATATAACAACTCTTCCTATTTAATTGAAAAAATAAGCTAAAAATATAAAAACACAGTTCACAAAAGAAACACAGAAACACATATCATTGATAAATAAATAAATAAATACTTAACATAATTTACAAACACAAAAAGGATAGTCAAGAAAGAGATAGTATTCTGTACCTATCCCACTGGCAAAGTTTAACTCTGACGTCCCCAAGAATTGAAAAGAATGTGGAAAACAGGGCCTCTTAATCATTGCTGACAGGAGGGTAATTTGTGTTTTTACTTTGGGTAACAGTTTGTCATTTTGTGTGAAGTAAAACATTCACACACCCTACAACCCACGCGTTTCTCACTTTCTATTAATAGGCATTTCTAATAAAGTGAAAAATAAAGAATTACTTTCAGGTTTGGACCATTAAAGTGAAATTTAATGAACAAATGGCAGCTCAACTTTTCAACTAATTCCCTCTGGAAAATATTTTTATATCCTTGGGTTTTTGTTGAATGTCTAACTCAGTTTGGTTATATATATGTTTACCTAAATGACACATTTTTTTAGTCTTAGTTGGTTTTGAACTTTTAATAGAGGCATCAGATGGTCCATGATATTATGCATCCTACTTAAATGTCCTCAGCATTCTGTTACAGATTCATGCATATTTACATTTAGTTGTAGTTCACTGACTTTTATAGGCTATTATATTATTTTATGTTATTTTCCTATTGTTATCTGGTTTGTCATTATTTCTGTAGATTATAACATATTTGCTGTGTATCTGATATTTAAGTTTAACTGGGCATCCTGTGTTTTTACAGGTTAAATCTCTTGTGAACAACACTTAGTTAGTGAAAGTGAAAGTTGCTCAATTTGTCCGTCTCTTTGGACCCCCTGGACTATACAGTCATGAAAATCTCCAGGCCAGAATACTGGGGTGGGTAGCCTTTCCCTTCTCCAAGGGATCTTCCTAACCCAGGGGTCAAACTCAGGTCTGACAGAAAAGTTATTAGTCTAATTCCATGTATTGAAAGTCTATTAAGATGAAAACAGCAAATAAATGTTACACTATTTATATATTATGGTTTTATCAAAGATAGAAAATAAGAGAAAGTAGATATCGAACTTGATATTGTTAAAGAATATACCAGAATACATTAAATCTCAACAAATAATTTTCTTTTTCATTACTAACCTATGTTCTCTTATTTTCTTTGAAATTACTTATGGCAATGCTAAACTAATGATGTCATACCAACTTATGATCATGTCTCAAGAAAATTTAATTTTTACAGCATTAGTATTGTCCTATGTTTTCCTCATATTGAAAGATTTAGCCAAGTTAATTTTTTTATGAAGCAATATTGGTCTTTATATTTTCTTTCTAGAAATGTAAAAATTGCATAGTTTTTGGTAACCATACCCTGGCCTATGTCAGATATGAAATCATTTCACTGACAAAAATACTTGAAATGTCTATATCATATTTTAAAATATTAACTCTATTAACTACAGTTTTCTTTCTAATATTTACCTAATGGAATATTAGCAAAAATTGTACTTAAGTAATTTGCTACTGGAAGAGTCTAATCAACCTATCTTATAAACATTATATTGAATAAATCATATTAGACCATGATTAGGAAAACTTATCCAGAAATCCTAATGTGATATATTATTAGGATTCCATAACTTTTCTATCTACTGTATTTTAATACAATTAGTATGTTATATTCTTTGCCTGAATATAATAGCATCCATTTAAAAAATACGTTTGAAATATTGTGATTAGGAAATATTAAGACAAGAAGAATGAGAGTAGCACAGCTGACTTCAGAAAAATAATTTGCATATTTTGTAATTTATAGTCTCTCTATACTTTCTCCAGCTTCAGTTCAGTTCAGTTCAGTTCAGTCTCTCAGTCGTGTCCGACTCTTTGCGACCCCATGAGTCGCAGCACGCCAGGCCTCCCTGTCCATCACCAACTCCCAGAGTTCACTCAAACTCACGTCCATCAAGTCGGTGATGCCATCCAGCCATCTCATCCTCTGTCGTCCCCTTTTCCTCTTGCCCCCAATCCCTCCCAGCATCAGAGTCTTTTCCAATGAGTCAATTCTTTGCATGAGGTGGCCAAAGTACTGGAGTTTCAGCTTTAGCATCATTCCTTCCAAAGAAATCCCAGGGCTGATCTCCTTTAGAATGGACTGGTTGGATCTCCTTGTAGTCCAAAGGACTCTCAAGAGTCTTCTCCAACACCACAGTTCAATTCTCCAGCTTAAACTTTCCTAATTTATTGTATTCTTGAGTGGAGGAATACTGACATTCTTTTCTAAGTCACCTAGTTGTCCCTGTTTTAAGTTATTAATAGAACTCAGAAACCATTAGCTGTCACCTTCTATTAAAGATAAAATATTGTTTTTTAAATGTTTTAGTGTATGGAATATGATCCAAATCAATAGAGTATTAATTGGCTGTTCATGTTTATTGAGCAATAAAGATATATGTGAGGCATTCTGCATGAGTTAGTAAGTACTGATTTAATAGTCTTAAGAGCTACCTACTGGTGCCATGGCATTTTCGTCATTGAGTATTTTAATAAACTATTCTAGTATCTATAAAATGCAAGTTTCCAAGAAAAAAAGAGTGACCATATTTTATGTTTATACAAGATGAATGTCCTAGATATCACAAAGAAATATAGTTCAAACACTCTTCTAAGTAATTGGGTAGCTAAGAAAAGACAACATTAAAAAATACAATAATGGTCTGATTTTTTTAAATCTTTGCATATAAACACAGTTATGGTGGTAACAAACAATCATGTTTTTATTTAGATCTGCAAGATAGAAGGTAATCTCTTTGCCTCTTCCTTGTTCCTTTTATTTGAAGTTAGGCAGAGAAAGAGAGCCTATCTTTGGTATCACATAATAGATTACAATTTGGTTTGTATTCTTTTCTGCCTTCTCTCAATCCTCTTTCCCTTTTAATCAATGACATAGTAACCATTTCTCTCCTGCCATTCACTTAAGTTCAACTGGCTTTTTGAAATCTTTCCTTATGCTCATTTCACAATCACTTATAGCCTACATTGCCAAAGAAACTTTTTCAAAACATTTGAAAATGTAATATTTTATTTTCTTCTAGAATAAGAGATGACTTTTCAAAGCATTTTCATCAGTTATTAAAATGATCAGTTTAAAATTAAATTAGATAATTAGGGACATTATAGCCAAATAATTTAACATAAGGGGTATTTGTGTTTATGTGTGTGTAGTCATTTTGGTTGGACGAGGTGAAGAGAGCAGAAAATAAAAAAAGACCATACGGTTCTCAAAGACTTGTTTTCTTGTTTTCATCATTCTATATTTGTTGAAAATGTACTCTTTTACACTCTAAGACTTAGTTGATTCTCCAGCTAAAGTTTTTAGATCAGTATTTTTGTTGTTGTTAAATAGAGATGCCTATGCATATGTTAGGACTTCCCAGATGGCACTACTGGTTTAAGAACCCACTTGTCAATGCAGGAGAGACGTAAGAGACACAGGTTTGATCCCTGGGTCGGAAAGATCCCCTGGAGGAGGGCCTGGCAACCTATTCCAGTGTTCTTGCCTGGAGAATCCCATGGACAGAGGAGCCTGGTAGGCTACAGTCTATAGGGTCACAAAAAGTTGGACACTACTGAAGCAACTTAACACTCATATATTTTATATGAGTGTTAACACTTAAATATTTTATATATAACACATATTTTATATAACACTTATATATTTTATATTTATATATAACACATATATTTTATATATAAAATATATATATATATATTTACCACGTACATGTTATAAGATCTAGAATAATATTCACCTAAACTGTACAGATCTTATGCATCTGACATTTCTCAGTTTTAAAGCACCCAAGCTTTCTTACCAACTTTTGTTTTATTTTTAATTCAATCTCTGATTCTTCTCCTCTTGATTAGTCTTTTCTCATCCTTAAGTCACACAAATGCATATTTTATATTTTCTGGCACTTCTGACATTTAAGTTTGTGTTTAATGATTTCTTGCCATGATATTCAATATCTGACAACTTGGAATACCATCATTATCTATTTCTATCTCCAGTTATAATGTTTCTGACAAGAATGAATCATTGCAATGGAGCCTCTTAATAGGGGCATTACTGTGGCAATAGATGTAAATTGAGATTCCAAACAACCCAGAAGAGCAATCAGAAACAGTGATCAATGATGAGACGGACTGCACATATAATTATATACATGTGACTCAGATGAATCACTTGTGCTGAAAAGGACAGAAAAGGCTTAAAGGGGGAGAATTAGAATGATCTTTGTGAGAAATAAAACTCAAATTAGGAGCAGGGAGAGGTGATGCTGTTACAGCAGGTGGGACAGATTGAACAATAATACAATGATAAAACACATTCAAAGAATAAAAGTAATAGTAAACTTTACTCAAAATAACTGTATTGTTTCTGATCCACCCATGGTAAAACATGTTGTTTGATAATTTTTTCCTTTAATTTGGGAACTAATTTGCATTGGATGTAACCTTTTATGTAATATTCCATAAAGTCCCAAATATTTCATTTAAATTTCAGGCTTTTGCACAAAAATCTGAAATATCCCCTGTTAGGTTTCCACAGGGATTATAACCACAGCATTATCTAAAATTGATATGTCTAAAATTTTCCTTAAAATATGCCTGTTTTTTGCTTTTTCCCAACTGAGGTTGCAGTAGCAACATTAACCCATGGATTAAAAATGTGAAAACCCATATTTGTTTTGTAGTTTCTTTCCTTGGTTTTCAAATATAGTCATTAAATTATTTTGTTTTTATCAACCATCTCCCTTGCATATGTCCCCTTCTTTCTATGCTCTTGGCTCTTTCTAAACTTCTTGACATTGCTTATCTGGATGACAATGAGAACCTCTTACCAGATCTAATTGACCTCAAGATATCATTAGAACCAACTCATTTTCTTTTCCACCCAATTGTCAGAGGAATTATTCTAAATTCAAATCTGACTTTATTGCTTCCTTGGCTTTAAATTTCACCATTCATGGATTTAAATTTCACCATTCAGCACTAATCCATGGGGCTGGCCACACCTCTTTTAAAGCTTTGTGCATATTTTTGAAGATTGTTCTCATAATATAGTCTGCAATTTCATATAACTGGAAAACACTGGATTATGAAGTTTTCACTGACTTTACCACCAAGTATATGAAGTGTATACCATTCTTTTTTGTAACTCTCCCAGCATTGCCCCTCTGACCCCCACCTCACCTTTGTCCTTATGGCAGTTATTGCTTTACCAAAATTTAGCAAACTAGTAGCCCCTAGGCAAAATATGGTAGCCATATATATTTCAAAATACTGGGCTATAATTTTAAAATCTTATTGTGAATTATATTAGAACTACTGTATATAATTTCTTAAATGATAATGGTTATTGAAACCAAGGGGCTACTGCCCCTTTAAACAACCTAGTCTAAGGGCTACTTGCCCGCTAGTCCATTTGGCCTCAGTGTATTCAGACATCCCTTTTCTATCACTACACACCCAGTCTTTTAAGTCATTTGGATTTTGGACTCCTGCTGTATCATGGAAAAGCACAGTTCTTATCTTATCCTGCCCAGTATGAGATGGGAAAATTTCCAATGACTTTGTTTTTCAACTTTGTAGCACCTTCAGTGTTTACCATGATGCTCATCTTATTTTGAACGTTCAGTAAGTTAGTTTTGGTACAGTTGAGTGATATACAGAATGAGGTACTACAGAATCTTCCCAAGCTGCCTGAAAGCATGCATTTGTTTCTCAACTTGATCAGATAGATGTCTTGTTTTCATTGTTATTAAATTAACAACCAGCATATCTGTTTTTCTGTTTCTCTCACCTGGCATGTCTTTAATTGAATGTTCCTAGATGGCAGAGTTCATGCATTTTAATGCTCTTTGTCCAAAAATGCACTAGTAAGAATCACTGCTGAATAATACCAATAAGCACATGTAGAAAATATCTCTGCATCCTTTTTTTGCAATAGTAATGAAGTGATTAAATATATAGGTAACAAAATAGCATTATTGACAATAATAAACTTCCTAAAATGCCAATTTGAGGCCTTATCAAGTTGAGAGTCAACTGGAACTATATTAATGTCTGTAATTAGGGTCAATATACACCAAGGAGTCTCTGGGGTCTGCTAGGAAGAATTAATCTCCCAGATGCAACAGATGATAACGTAAATGGCTTATGCTAAGAGGGATTTTTCCTGAGATTTCCATGTCCCTTAGCTAAGCAGCAAGAATGTCTGTCTTATACGTGTATCATCAGCAAGTCTCTTTGCAGCACCACCTGTGCACAGCTCTCTAAATTTAGAGAAGTTTCTATAGCTTGGGCCTCTGAAAAGGTATTTGGAATGTTTCCCAGGTTGTGTGCTGCATAAACTTGGAGGCAGTATAGTGATAATTAATAAAGTGCCAGACTAGATAATTGTAGGAACTGTAAAAGATACTAAAATGTTGTTACCAGGGGCTCAGATGCACCTGTGAACGTGTGAAGTTAATTTGTGTGAGCAACATCATATGAGAGTGGATGGGGACAAGGGAGGTGAGATTTTCTTTAATTCAGACTTCAGACAGTGTGGCTCTCTAAAAAAAGAGAGAGAAAGGAGGAACGAGGGAAAGAAGGAGGAAAGAAGGAAAGAAGGAAAAAAGAGAGAGAGGGAGAGATGGAGGAAGGGAGGAAGGGAAGGAAGGAGGGTGGGAGGAAGGAAAGAAAGAAGGAATGAAAACAAAAAAGAACCTCCTGTTGGTGCAGGGCTTGTGAAAGGAGTTCCCCCTTCATTCTTTCATGATGTATACTTCTCTGTGACCTTGACAAAAGTTTAAGAACTGTTATAATTAAAGTTATCTTATTCCCATTGGACTGGAATGATGGGTATTGCCCTTTTAACCAATTTTTAAATAACAATGAACCTCCTCATCTGTGTAACAATGCACCTCCTAATACTGCATTCCTGTGAGAGAGAGGACCTTGTGTTCTCTATGTGACTCTGAATTTCATACAGGCTAATATCCATGGTTTCTATGTACACTAAGTTAGTGAAAAAATTAGAATGAGGATACCTTCCTTACAGCTTTGTCATGGAAGGAGTGTTGAGAACTACAGAGTTCAAAGCAATTTCAGAGCTTATAATATGATAGATGATAGCTCTACTAATTGTGATGGTATCTCCTCTCTTGTGATTGTAGTTTGTTGTTATTTTCATTATTATTGAAATGGCTTTTTGAAAAAATGAAAAGCATATCTAGCTGAGAAATGAAAAAAACTATGTTATTTCAACAATTCTGTAGGTGTGTGTGTAAGGGGGTGCTTTCCCCTGGCTCAGCAGCTAAAGAATCAGCCTGCAGTGCAGGAGACCAAGGAGATGTGGGCTGGATCCCTGGGTCAGGAAGATACCATGGAGGAGGAAATGGCAACACACTCTAGTATTCTTGCCTGGAGAATCCCATGGACAGAGGAGCCTGGCAGGCTACAGTCCAAAGTGTTGCAGAGTCAGACACCACTGAGTGACTAAGCACAGCACAGACTTACAATTCAATTCTTTCTGATACTAATTACCCAGAGTTAGTGAAAAACCCACAGGTTAAAGACACAGTGACTGCCCCCAATTTGATAATGTGATAGAATGATACAGAAAGAGCTATAGTTATGATCACTGGTTTATTATAAAGAATACAAATGAAAAGCTAGATGAAGAGGTAAATAGGGTAAGTGAAGAAGGGTCCTAAGCACAGACTCTGTCTCAGAGTTGAGATGCATCCTCTTCTGCTACACTGATATGTTTATTATCAAGGAAGCTTCTACAAACCTCATCATTCAGAGGCTTTCACTGGGATTTTGTTAGCTAGGACTGGTTGATTAAATTGCTGGCAATGTGATTAAACTTCATCTCCAGTGCTACCACCCTCCCTGACCTCCAAGTAGGGTTCAAAGTTCTACCCCTCTAATCAGGTGGTTGGTTCTTCTGGTGACCAGCCCCCATCCAGAAGCTATCTAGTCACTCTCCCCTCATGGAGTCATCTCATTCAAATCAGATCAGATCAGTCGCTCAGTCGTGTCCGACTCTTTGCGACCCCATGAATCGCAGCACGCCAGGCCTCCCTGTCCATCACCAACTCCCGGAGTTCACTCAGACTCATGTCCATCTAGTCAGTGATGCCATCCAGCCATCTCATCCTCTGTCGTCCCCTTCTCCTCCTGCCCCCGATCCCTCCCAGCATCAGAGTCTTTTCCAATGAGTCAACTCTTCGCATGAGGTGGCCAAAGTACTGGAGTTTCAGCTTTAGCATCATTCCTTCCAAAGAAATCCCAGGGCTGATCTCCTTTAGAATGAACTGGTTGAATCTCCTTGCAGTCCAAGGGACTCAAGAGTTTTCTCCAACACCACAGTTCAAAAGCATCAATTCTTCAGCACTCAGCCTTCTTCACAGTCCAACTCTCATATCCATACATGACCACTGGAAAAACCATAGCCTTGACTAGACAAACCTTTGTTGGCAAAGTAATGTCTCTGCTTTTGAATATGCTATCTAGGTTGGTCATAAATTTCCTTCCAAGGAGTAAGTGTCTTTTAATTTCATGGCTGCAGTCACCATCTGCAGTGATTTTGGAGCCCAGAAAAATAAAGTCTGACACTGTTTCCTCATCTATTTCCCATAAAGTGATGGGACCGGATGCCATGATCTTCGTTTTCTGAATTTGAGCTTTAAGACAACTTTATCACTCTCCACTTTCACTTTCAACAAGAGGCTTTTTAGTTCCTCTTCACTTTCTGCCATAAGGGTGGTATCATCTGCATATCTGAGGTTATTGATATTTCTCCTGGCAGTCTTGATTCCAGCTTGTGTTTCTTCCAGTCCAGCATTTCTCATGATGTACTCTGCATATAAGTTAAATAAACAGGGTGACAATATACAGCCTTGACATACTCCTTTTCCTATTTGGAACCAGTCTGCTGTTCCATGTCCAGTTCTAACTGTTGCTTCCTGACCTGCATACAAATTTCTCGAGAGGCAGGTCAGGTGGTCTAGTATTCCCATCTCTTTCAGAATTTTCCACAGTTTATTGTGAACCACACAGTCAAAGGCTTTGGCATAGTCAATAAAGCAGAAATAGATGTTTTTCTGGAACTCTCTTGCTTTTTCCATGATCCAGCGGATGTTGGCAATTTGATCTCTGGTTCCTCTGCCTTTTCTAAAACCAGCTTGAACATCAGGAAGTTCACAGTTCACATATTGCTGAAGCTTGGCTTGGAGAATTTTGAGCATTACTTTACTAGCATGTGAGATGAGTGCAGTTGTGCAGTAGTTTGAGCATTCCTTGGCATTGCCTTTCTTTGGGATTGGAATGAAAACTGACCTTTTCCAGTCTTGTGGCCACTGCTGAGTTGTCCAAATTTGCTGGCATATTGAGTGCTGCACTTTCACAGCATCATCTTTCAGAATTTGGAATAGCTTAACTGGAATTCTATCACCTCCACTAGCTTTGTTCGTAGTGATGCTTTCTAAGGCCCACTGGACTTCACATTCCAGGATATATGGCTCTAGGTCAGTGATCACACCATTGTGATTATCTGGGTCGTGAAGATCTTTTTTGTACAGTTCTTCTGTGTATTCTTGCCATCTCTTCTTAATATCTTCTGCTTCTGTTAGGTCCATACCATTTCTGTCCTTTATCGAGCTCATCTTTGCGTGAAATGTTCCTTTGGTATCTCTGATTTTCTTGAAGAGATCTCTAGTCTTTCCCATTCTGTTGTTTTCCTCTATTTCTTTGCATTGATCACTGAAGAATGCTTTCTTATCTCTTCTTGCTATTCTTTGGAACTCTGCATTCAGATGTTTATATCTAGTCATCTCATTAACTTTTATTATATATGGTCAAAGTGGACTAGTTATCAATAACAAAAGACCCTTCTATCACTCAAGAAATTCCAAGGATTTTATTGTTTAAATCATTTTTAAGAGATTTCAATTATTTATTTATCTGGTGGTGCTGCAGGGTATATGGGTTCTTAGTTTTCCAAACAGATCAAACCCATGCCCACTGCAGAGGAAACCTGGAGTATCAACTATCAGACCACCAGGGAAGTCCCCCAAGCATTTTAGAAGCTCTGTGTCAGGAGCCAGGAAAAAAGGCCAACTATATATTTCTATTATACCACAGTTTGCCAAATATTGGTTAGTCTGAGTTTCCTATCCTTTCCAATATGTTGAAAATTTGTAAGTACTAAAACCTTGACTTCATCCTTTTTTTGTTTTTTCTTGGAGAACTGTTGTGGAAACTGCCCTGTATACAATTATTTATACATGTATTTCTCTGCAAAAACCATTAAAAATTAGTTTGCTTAAAATCCATATAGAGTTTATTTTTTTGTTTATATTTTGTAGGCTTTTGATGTGTCAACTCAATTTCCTTGCCTTCTCTAGATTTGAAGTTACATATAAACTCTACTTCAAATAAAACAATTTCCCCACTCTCTATTTATCCTTCACCTTATTTTCAATTCTTTTCGACATCAGATCTATTCAATGGTAAAATTAAGGGCTCAAAATAGAACATGTGTATCATAGTTGTTTATATACCATATAAACACATTTCAAGTTTGTATGAATTTGAAAGTCACTCAGTCGTGTCCGACTCTGCGATCCCATGGACTGTAGCCCACCTGGCTCCTCTGTGCATGGAATTCTCCAGGCAAGAATGCTGAAGTGGGCAGCCATTCCCTTCTCCAAGGGATCTTCCTAATCCAGGGATTGAACCCAGGTCCCCCACATCTAGGAGGACTCTTTACCGTCTAAGCCACCGGGGAAGCTGTATATGCCATATATATATATACATATATATATATATATATATATATATATATATGGTAATCAAGATAATTAAAACATTTGTGTCTAAATCTGCTCCACTCTGGGAGTTTTCTTTAAGGAGATTTTGTCTTTAATATATGTCTTTTCAAAAATATAAATATATAACCAGTGATAAAACTAAAGTGCAAAGACAGAATATCATGACACCACAGAAGGCCACTATTTCTTTTCCTTTTGACTAATCCAGCATGCAAATATAAAAGCATTTTGATTACTTTGAAGAAATTCAATGATGTTTTGCTTTTGTTTCTGTAATGAAAATATTAACTTAGTCTATAATGTTAAAATGTAGGGGACATATAGGGCAAATATTTTTCTTAATGAAATGTCTAATATAGGCTCTTCCAAGTTTTTATGTCCATCTGTGTGCATGACTATTTAGACTTAAAGTGTGAATGAGAGTGCTTATTTTACAGTATTATGAGGATAATGGAGATATTTTTAATATTTACATATCTAAATGCTTATTAACCTTTCTATTATTAAACATTTTAAAATAATTGTTTCTTTTTACTTTCAGGTAACCTTCAAAGCATCAAGACATTCAGTTTCACCAGATTTGAAATATGTTCTTCTGGCATATGATGTCAAACAGGTAAAGGAATGAACTTCTTTGCAAAAATGTTTTATTTGTGGTTCACTCAGGTAACAGTTCATAGTTTTTCATGTCATCTACTCAACTAGAGAAAATTTGGCATATCCAATAGCTACTGGTGATTATTGATGACTAAGATGGCACAAGAGAATTTTGGTGATAGTGTCCTTTCTTTCATACCTAGCTAGTAAATTACCGGAGCAATCTGCTAGGTTCTGGCTAGATACAAGGCCGTCTCTTTTAGTGGGGAGTGTGGCAGAACTCAGGAAATCCAAAAAATGGGAGCTTTTGATATTCCCACATAAGGCTTAATATCTACTTAACTGTCATATGTATATGTGGATTAAGGAATTTCCTAATAGCTGTTCCCTGAGCTGCAGTGTGTATTGTTGGAGGGGACTGGTGAAAACATTGATTCAGTTTATTGTCAATGGATTCTTTGTTGGTGTTTGAGCATAACCCTACAGTTGCAGAAAATTCTGAAAGTGGGATAAGGCAAAGAATCAATTCTGAATAAATAAAATGTTCTAACTGCAATTAGCATTTCATTATCCCATGTCAGCTCTATAGCACAATTAGAGTAATATGCATGGTTGTGGAGTATCTTATACTTAGATATAATTCGCATTGTTAAAAAGCAAAGTAAATGTTGAGAAGGCCGTTCAGCAGATTGGATTCTTTAGAGAATAAATGATTGGAAATTATTCAAGGAAGTTTTGTGTGGTTTAAGGCAGATAATAAAAATTTATAGACTTAAAGCAGAAAGCTTCATATAATGCATTGAAAGCCTTTGAGCACATGACAGTTTACAGTTCAAAGAACCCTCTCCTTGATGGTTTTAGTCTTTTGAAATATACATATGCTATACTTTTAGACAAGTTTATGTTTCTTATTTAAAAAAAGTAATTTATACTTCAAAAGGCAAGGAGATTGTAATCAGACATTTTTTTTATGTTATAAAATTTGACCCTTTTCCTTCACCTTTGTTCTGTGTTCTATTCATTGAAATTTTGAAAACCATTGAGGAAAAATGCTCGTTTCAGAAGCAAAAATAATACAATGTCCCCAAGTTTTTGAAATAATATTTATCTAAAGAGTTTTAATTAAAATGACTGCTACATAGCTTTCAGTAACTACCATAATTAAAGACATATAGAACTAGCAGAAGGATAAATACACAGATGAATGAAACAGAAAATAGAACTCAAAAACAGACACATCCAAATCTGCCTAACTGACTTTTGACAGAAGTACACAAGCAATTCAGTGACAGAAAGATAGTACTTTCAACAAGTGGTCCTGAAGCAATTGGACATCCATGGGCAAATCAAGCAAGCAAAAGCCCCATAAATACATTGACTTAAGTTTCACATTATGTAAAATCTCAAAATGTATTACGGATTTAAATGTAAAATTTTAATCTATAAAACTTATAGAAAATACATAGCAGAAAATATTTCATATCTATAGCTAGGAGAATTTTCTTAAACTGTATATTAACTGGTCACACTTAGCTACTCTGGAATGTAATATGCAAAATTAGGTTGACTTTGGATACTAGCCAAAATATATCAGAATTATGTGAAAATATACTTAACACCAAAAAGATACCTATAGATCAATCTTAATAACCCCATTTTATATTTTTGCTTAATTTCAGAAAGAATGAAGATATTTTATTGACACAGTCTTTGAAAGTGAGAGGAAGCTCACTTTAATAAGTAAAAAATGATCAAATGAAATTTCATAATCTTCTATACTTCATTCATATATTCTTATTTATTCATCATCTATTAAGTACAAACTCCTGGACTATACATTCTGCAGGGTGTGGCATGTGCACCTATAGGCACACACAAGATTGAAGCTTCTCCTTTAAGAAACACACAGTTACAGGTGATACCACTCAAACACTTATGTCCACATACAGCCTTTGAAGGATGTGTTATAGGCTTGATGATATTAAACAATAGAAAAAATTCCATTCAAGATACTCATGATAGAGAGGGAAGCATGGGTTGGGCTCTCAGAGTCAAATAGGTAAGGATGAATAGAAAAACATTCCAGGTGGGCAGACTACAGGAGGCTTCTTAGAAGCAACATTAAGTCTTTGAGGTATAGCAGTCAATTCAGACTAGCCCAGAGACTGACAATTTAGTGAGGAAAAAGAAATAAACCTGTAAGTTTTTTTGAATCCAAATTAAAGACAATTTAATAGAAACCATGGTGTACCCTGAGATGGCAATTTGGGATCATTGGTTTTAAAGAAATTAAATGCTGTGATTACCTGGTGTATCTGTCAGTGTGTGCACTTACAGATAATGCCCATTAATAGAAAGAGGGAAAAGGTTCATATAAATTCCAACCAACCCAAACACATCCACTCAAATTATTATGGAATGTTTTAATCCCTTTATCTCCCTATATATAAAATAGTAGAGAAACAGAAATTATCATATATAAAACATTGTTTTAGGCAGTTTTGAAACTGTTTTTGAGTGTATCCCCCTTTTCTTGAATTAATATTTTATGGAATCCATTTTTATAAAAGGAGTTTATGAAGGAAAAGATATAACAAAATTTTAACTGAACTGAAATTCATAATAGTTAACAAAATTAACTATATTAAAATGTACAATTCAGGGGTATTTAATACATTCACAATACTGTTTAAACACTCTCTATTTGGTTCCAAAAAATTTTAATCATCCCAAAAGAAAATCTTATTCCCATTAATCAGTAATTCCTCATTCTTCCCTACCCTATGCTCTGATAATCATGAATCTAATTTCTACCTAAGAATTCACTTATTTTGGATATTTTACGTGAATGGAATCATGGAGTATATGACCTTTCATCTTGTTTCTTCCACCTTTTTTTTTTAGGTTTATCTGAATTATAATATATGTTAATACTTCATTCTTTTTTATGGTTGAATACTATTTCATTATATGTATGTACCATGTTTCTTTATCCATTCATCCATGGAAGGTCATTTGGCTTTTTTTCCCTCACCTTTTGACCATTATAAATAGTGCTTCTGTGAACATTTGTGCACAAGAAGTTTTTTGATTACATAGTTTTATCTTTGGCGGTAAATATATTGAGGTGTAGAATCACTGGGTAAAATGATAATTCTGTTTATCTTTTTGAGAAACCACTAAACAGCTTTCTAAAGTTGCTGCACCATTTTACATTCATACTGGCAATGTGTAAAATGTACCCATTTGTCTGAGTCCTCACCAGTTGTTATTTTCCATTCTTCTTATTATAGCCATCCTAATTGGTATATCATTGTGGTTTAGGTGTTAACCTCCATAATCAGACTAATGATGTTAAGTGTATTTTAATATGCTTGTGTGCCTTTTGTGGTTTCTTCTTTGGAGAAATGCTTATTCATATCTGTTACCTTTTTTTTTTCTTATTGTAGTTGAGTTTGAGAGCTATTCAGACATTCTAGATAGCAGACCATTATCAAACATAAGGCTTGCAAATATTTTCTTCTACTCAGTATATTGTCTTTTCACTTTTTTGATAATGTCCTTTGGTGTATACATTTAAAAATTATGATGAAGTATGATTTATCTATTTTTTTATCTTATTACACATGCTTTTTGTTACTATGTCTAAGAATACATTGCCAAATTCAAGGTCATGAAATTTTAACCTTAGGATTTCTTCTGAGAGTTTTATAGTTTCATTCCTTATATTTAAGTGGTTGATATATTTCAAATAATTATTTTTGATTGAAATAGGGGTTCAGATAGAAAATATTTTAAGGGTCTTGTTATATATTGAAAAAATGTTTTCCAAATAGTTGTGTGATTTATACTGCCCTTAGGCAATGCATAATCTGCTATATTACCATCTTTACTAACAAAGAACTTTATCTTAAATATGGACTAATTATTAAATTCATAGATTCTATACAGCCTAACTACTAATTGGATGCATTTACACCCACACATACCCACACACATCACACACACATACCCACACACATCACACCTACATTATACACCATCTGTATTAGTTTTATTTTACTATGCAATAAATTACCTGAAACTTAGTGACTCTGAAAAAAAAAAAACCAAAAAACTTTTTTCACAGTTGTTTTTGTGTATAAGGAACTGGGGATTGGCTTAGGTGGATGGTTCTTGCTTTAATGATGTTGCAATCAGGTATCAGCTGGGGCTGCAATCATCTGATGGCTTGACTGAGGCTGTAAGATACATAGCCAAGGTAGAGCTCGATTAACTAGTGCTTGCTGATGGCATGAGGCCTCAGGTTTCTCCATATGAAACTCGTTTCAGTGCAACTTGTGTGTCCCCATGATGTGGTACTGGGATTGTCCCAGGGTGAGTAAGCAGAAGATAAAGATGGAAATATCTGTTACTTTCACTTTTTTTTTTTTTTTTCTTTTTTGTCACATGAGTCAGGTCTAATTCAGTGCTGGAAAGGACTACCAGATGATGAGGACTTGGGGAGACCAATTTAGAGGACGGCTAACATAGTCCCCAAATATTTCATATTCATCCTACATGAAGGAAAGTTACATGGCTCAAAATAGCCTGGAGTTAAAATTCCCCTCCAGATCCTCCCCACCATTGTATGCAAAACAAAGAACTCTCTCACCCCTAGAAAGAAAATGGACATTTAGATTGATTAAGCCCAGCTCCCAGCCGGTCTCAGCCTGTGGCAGATCTCCAGAATTCCTTGCCCCAGCCATTTAAGAGATAACTACTTCAAACAACCTTGGAGAAGAACAGACCCTCTTAAGACAGTAGATTTCCACATATGTGCCTATATATACTTACTCTTTTCTTGGGTTAGTGCAGCAGCTCACTACTCTGACTGGTGCCCCTTCTCGCCTCATTAAAGGTGATCTGTCCCTGTAAAGTGTTGGTATCGTTCTTTTTCCGAACCTCTCCTTCTCTAACTCCCTTACCCTACACTACACATGAAGTATACTCAAACCCCCAAATTTTATCCATTATGATCTAGTATTTTAGTCAAGCAAATCCATCTGCCTAGGCGTGTTTCTTGTGACTGTAGTCTCTTGAGTATATTTATATAATCATATATTAAAGTAAGTATACTCAATATATATCCATATATTTGTATCCATATAAACACTATAAATATACACATACATTTTAGTATGTATTTAAATAAAAATTTAGCTATTATTCTCAGGGTTTTTTCTTTAGTTTTATTGTGAATAATATTTTATTTACTCCATTTATCTTTTCTAGTCTTAGTATTGTTTAAACATTCGTGTGTATAATTCAATTATTAATTTTATTACCATTTACTTAAATACATCAACAATTTTTTGGCTTTAATTATTTTTCTGACTTAAATAAATCTTGAATTTTGTGATTAAATTTATTTTTCACTTTGTTATGTTGACTTTCTTTGTAGGCTTAGAGAACTGCTCACCAATATGTTAAATATGTAATTATATTTTTTTATTTGTGTACATTTTGTGTGTAAACATTCATTCTGTTTTACTTGTAACTGTTTATGGTGACAAGTGATCAAAAACCTCTCCTTCTAATGATATTAATAATGGAAAGACCTATCTTTCTTATCAGTGAATGTGATCAAAACCAATCTTCCCCAAATGGAAAACTCCACAGAGACATTTTCAATGTATTATGAGAAAACCACCCAACACAATAAACTGTCATGAGTGCCACACACGTCTTCAGTTTTCCCATAACAATACGGAAGAAAGGGAAAATACGAATACTTCTCAGTTAAGTTCAGTCACTCAGTCGTGTCTGACTCTTTGCGACCCCATGGACTGCAGCACACCAGGCTTCCCTGTCCATCACCAACTCCCAGAGCTTACTCAAACTCATGTCCATTGAGTCAGTATTACCATCCAACCATCTCATCCTCTGTTGTCCCCTTCTCTTGCCTTCAATCTTTCCCAGCATCAGGGTCTTTTCCAGTGAGTCAGTTCTTTGCATCATGTGGCCAAATTGTTGGAGTTTCAGCTTCAGCATCAGTCCTTCCAAAGAATATTCAGGATTGATGTTTAGGATAGACTGGTTGGATCTCCTTGCAGTCCAAGGGGCTCTCAAGAGTCTTCTCTAACACCACAGTTCAAAAGCATCGATTCTTTGGTGCTCAGCTTTCTTTATAGTCCAACTCTCACATCCATACATGACTACTGGAAAAACCATAGCTCTGACTAGATGGACCTTTGTTGGTAAAGTAATGTCTTTGATTTTTAATTCTTCTCAAAGTTACTCAAATCTACTATCCTGAAAAATTTCCTGGTGTAGAGAAAAATCTCACATGTTGATAATCCTGCCTCTAGGATTCTGTGAGAGAGTTTCACTGATATACAGGATGTAGCCTTGTTATTTTGGAGTATGGGGGTCTTAATGGGGAGAGCTTATTTAGTTTTCCTTCTCTACTAATGTCCTCAATTGGAGTCAAATGTCAATAATTGAGTGTAGGCCAAATTTAGAAAGTATGTTCTCAGTCAACAACTGAGTTCTTCCGTGTGTCATCTGTTGAAACACTATGTTACTGACTTTGAAATGCTTTATTTAGAGCTTAAGTTGGCATCTAAGCTATGAAGAGTATGATTCTTTCTTAGACTTTTTTTCATGTTAACTTGTACTATTTTAGCAGACAATAATTATCCATAGACACAAAGCATCTATGATTAATAATATAGGGTTATGGACACTTTTTTAAGAATCTGTATCAAGAAGATCATGTAAATGTAAACCAATAATGTTTTAGTCTTTGCAAAGAAGCCAAAATAATATTCATTTTTGTATCAATGTCAATTTTTATTGAACTTGGGCTAAATCTTTTCCCTTGAGATGCTTGACTATTAATTAACTCAAATATGATAATATGAATGCTAGTTCCAGCATTATTGGCATGGCCAAGAAGTTTGTTTGGGTTTTTCCTAACATCTTACGGAAAAACTCGAACAAACTTTTGAGCCAACCCCTTATTTTACTTCCACAATATCAAAAAGGTAATTTCAACAAAGTAAGAAGTTGCTGGATCATCGAAAAAGCAAGAGAGTTCCAGAAAAACATCTATTTCTGCTTTATTGACTATGCCAAAGCCTTTGACTGTGTGGATCACAACAAACTGTGGAAAATTCTTCAAGAGAAGGGAATACCAGACCACCTGACCTGCCTCTTGAGAAACCTGTATGCAGGTCAGGAAGCAACAGTTAGAACTGGACATGGAACAACAGACTGGTTCCAAATAGGAAAAGGAGTATGTCAAGGCTGTATGCTGTCACCCTGCTTATTTAACTTACATGCAGAGTACATCATGAGAAATGCTGGGCTGGAAGAAGCTCAAGGTGGAATCAAGATTGCCAGAAGAAATGTCAATAATCTCAGATATGCAGATGGCACCACCCTTATGGCAGAAAGTGAAGGAAAACTAAAAAGCCTCTTGATGAAATAGAAAGAGGAGAGTGAAAAAGTTGGCTTAAAGCTCAACATTTGGAAAACGAAGATCATGGCATCCGGTCCCATCACTTCATGGGAAATAGATGGGGAAACAGTGGAAACAGTGTCAGACTTTATTTTTTTGGGCTCCGAAATCACTGCAGATGGTGACTGCAGCCATGAAATTAAAAGACGCTTACTCCTTGAAAGGAAAGTTATGACCAACCTAGACAGCATATTGAAAAGCAGAGACATTCCTTTGCCAACAAAGGTCCATGTAGTCAAGGCTCTGGTTTTTCCAGTGGTCATGTATGGATGTGAGAGTTGGACTGTGAAGAAGGCTGAGCGCCAAAGAATTGATGCTTTTGAACTGTGGTGTTGGAGAAGACTCTTGAGAGTCCCTTGGACTACAAGGAGATCCAACCAGTCCATTCTAAAGGAGATCAGCCCTGGGATTTCTTTGGAAGGAATGATGCTAAAGCTGAAACTCCAGTACTTTGGCCACCTCATGCAAAGAGTTGACTCATTGGAAAAGACTCTGATGCTGGGAGGGATTGGGGGCAGGAGGAGAAGGGGACGACAGAGGATGAGATGGCTGGATGGCATCACTGACTCGATGGGCGTGAGTCTGAGTGAACTCCAGGAGTTGGTGATGGACAGGGAGGCCTGGTGTGCTGCAATTCATGGGGTCGCAAAGAGTCGGATACGACTGAGTGACTGAACTGAACTGAAGAAGTCCCTTTTTTTTTTTTTCTGACCAGATGAATGTTTCTCATGGTTTGGGCATGTAACATGGTTCCTAGGTCATTATTCTGCACCATAAAATTGGAGAATGTTCTATTCTCATTGTGGTAATCAGTAGGCACATCAAGATGAATGCTGTTTGGCTGTAAGAATTTTACAGTGTGGTAGAGGCTCTATCGGAGAAGGCAATGGCACCCCACTCCAGTATTCTTACCTGGAAAATCCCATGGATGAACAGCCTGGAAAGCTGCAGTTCACTGGATTGCTGAGGGTCGGACACAACTGAGCGACTCTACTTTCACTTTTCACTTTCATGCATTGGAGAAGGAAATGGCAACCCACTCCAGTGTTCTTGCCTGGAGAATCTCAGGGACGGGGGAGCCTGGGTGGCTGCCGTCTATGGGGTTGCACAGAATCGGACACAACTGGAGTGACTTAGCAGCAGCAGCAGCAGAGGCTCTAAGATACATATTATACCTATTTATGGAAAAATAGGTAGATAAGTGGGGGAAAGAAGATGAGTCTTACTGTAGGGAGGTAGAGACTGATTTTTTGAGAAGATTGCCCTCTGCACAGGCACATTGGGGTGATCTTATGATCCTTTAGAGTGTTAGGGTTATAGTTATTCCCTTTACCCCTTTCCAAAGGAGAAGTCTACTGGTGATGGTAGAGCTTAAGCTTCAGTGTCCCTGCTGGAGTGCTTTAGTGATGGCAGGGAATCTTTCAGATTGTTTGATTTTTCTCTTTCCCAGAAGGCTTGTCACAACTTGCAGGAACAATCGACCCCTGTAGACATCACAGTTAGTGACCCTATTTACATGTAAACGGACTCCAAAGCAAATCAAACTTATAAATCTTTAGGTAATATTCCTGAAATTCTGGAGAAAATGGCATGGAGTCAGATAATCTTTGACATTTTTTCCTTTTTTTTGAAAAAAGAAGATATTAAACTTGCATAATAAAAGGGAAAATAAAGCTAAAATACGTCATCTCATATATCAGATTATTGAGTTTATCTGGTGCTATTTTTGGAATGCAACAGTAGTTGAGATAAATGGTATATTTTCTGTGTTATTAGACCAAAGAAAGAGAACTCACTAAATGCTTTTTTCCTTGGCTCATGGCAATCATTATGAACACTGATTACTCTACAGTAACTCAGCAAGAGTTTTCCTGTCTGGTTTCTCACATCTGTGTCCTTGTCTGAAGGATGGGGTACAGAAGAATAAAGAGCCTGGAGAGAAAGACAAATACTGAAAGACAAATAGAGAAAGACAAATGGTATCACTTAAATGTAGAATTTAAATAATGCTACCTTGTAAAAACAGAATACAATGATATTCACCGGGGAATGGCAGATGGGAGAGCAGGAAAGATGTTATTTTAGGAGATAACCTTACAAGGAGTAGTAAGTAAACCCTAGAGATTATAATGCACATATAGACAGTAATATTATATGATAATTATCAAACTTGCTAAGAGACTAAAACTTAATTATTCCAAGGACTAAAAAGAAAGTGTAATTATGTAATGTGATAGAGGTGCTAATCATTGCTACAGTGGCAGTCATATTACAATATATAAACTAACATGTACTCATTAGACTTACACAATGATATATGGAATATATTTCAATTAAAAGAAATGGGTGAATAATATGCTTACACCATCTCTTGTTGGAAGGAATGTCATAGCCTTAGTAGGTTTTCCTTTAATCACTCTTCTTCCTCATTTTTTCCCCCTATTTTTTTGGGCACACCATGCTGCATGCAGGATCTTAGTTGCCCTGACCAAGGACTGACCTATTCTGTGTGCTGTGAAAGCATGGAGTCTTAACCAATGAACCATTAAGGAAGTCCCTTTTCTTCCTTTGATTTCCTACACTCAAGCTAAACTGATCCTAAAAAATAAATAAAAAAACCTGTCATTCTCTGTTTAAAATCTTCCTGAGGCTTTTGGGATAAAGAAGTCATAACACAATGCACAAGGTCCTGCCTGCTGTTTTAACCTCATTTTCCACAACCTACCCACCCCCTATCCCTTGCTCTCCGCACTTCTGGATTTCCTTTATTTCTTCAAATCACCATGCTCCCTCCCATCTTGGGGCTTTCACTACTCTTCTGCCTAGAACAAGTTCCTGTCCCTTTTCTTCATATTGATAATTTTTACTTATTCTTTAGATACCCATTCAATCATGTGTGCCTTAAACATACAGGCTGTTCCAGACCTTCTCTGACTTGATCAATTCAGTTCAGTTCAATTGCTCAGTCGTGTCTGACTCTTTGCAACTCCATGGACTGCAGCATGCCAGGTTTCGCTGTCCATCACCAACTTCCGGAGCTTACTCAAACTCATGTCCATTGAGTAGGTGATGCCATCAAACCATCTCATCCTCCGTCATCTCCTTCTCCTCCCACCTTCAATCTTTCCCAGGATCAGGATCTTTTCAAATGAGTCAGTTCTTTGCATCAGGTGGCCAAAATGTTGGAGTGTCAGCTTCAGCATCAGTCCTTCCAGTGAATATTCAAGACTGATTTCTGTTAGGATGGACTGGTTGGATCTCTCTGCTGTTCAAGGGACTCTCAAGAGTCTTCAACACCACAGTTCAAAAGCATCAATTCTTTGGTGCTCAGCTTTCTTTATAGTCCAATTCTCACATCCATACATGACTACTGGAAAAACCATAGCTTTGAAGAGATGGACCTTTTTGGCAAAACATGGCTCTGCTTTTTAACATGCTGTCTAGTTTGGTCATAACTTTTCTTCCAAGGAGCAAGTGTCTTTTAATTTAATGGCTGCAGTCACCATCTGCAGTGATTTTGGAGCCCCCCCCCCCAAGATAAATCTATCACTGTTTCCATTGTTTCCCCATCTTTTTGCCATGAAGTGATAGGACCAGATGCCATGATCTTAGTTTTCATGATACTCTTCCTTTCCTTTGTAGAATTTATCACAGTTATAAATGTGTCTAAGGGGTTTCCCAGGTGGCTCAGTGGTAAAGAATCTGCCTTCAATGCAGAAGACTTGGGTTTGATCCCTGGATCAGGAAGATCCCCTGGAGAAGGAAATGGCAACCCGCTCCAGTGTTCTTGCTTGGGAAATCTCATGGACCGGGGAGCCTGGCGGGCTACAGTCTATGGGGTCACAAAGGGTCAGACACGACTGAGCGACTGAGAATCATAATTGTGTCTAACACAAAGCTTGACACACTGTTACTCGAGGAAAAAAAAATAAAGAGTGAATAGAAACATAATTTATGAATTAATAAGCCTGAACCTCAAGTAAACTTTTCCTTAAAGTGCTGGGCAAGGGTCAGTTGCACTTCTCTATGCCTTTATGGCATCTGGTGTATACTCACATCTCAATATTTCTGTCATTGCATTGAACACATCCATTATGTGTATGTGCCCTTGACTAAACTATAAGACCCTTAAAGTCAAGAATTTCACTTCATTCATTTTAATGCCCATAGAGTTTTCTGAAGTGAATGGCACATAGTAAACAGTCAAGTGTTTGTAAAACTAAAACCGTGATTATCAATCTTGGCTACACATCAGAATCACCTGGAGAGTTTTAAACATTATTGATGGTTAAGTTCTATCCTGCAGAACCCTGATTTAATGGTTTTGGCATAAAGCCCAAACATTGGAATTTTGAAACTCTTCAGGAGATTGTCATGTCAGCCAGGCTTACAGACCACTGATTTTAAGTGAACTGGTGTCTTCCACCTATTGAAGACTTTTCAGATTTCAAACAAAGGAAAGGCAAGAAATAAAAATTAAAATACCTGCTTTTTTGTACTGTGCCTACTCAGTGCCAAAGTCTTTGCCTATATATCTTCATTCCTTACCATTTCTCTTTACAATAGTTGCTATTATTTTATTAATGAAAGTACATACAGAAACAAAGGAAATCCCCAAATTTGCATAATATGACTTAAGATTCATTCTTTGTTTTTCTTCCAGGAACAATAGTTCTCAATATATAGTCCCATAATAGCAGCACCAGAACCTCCTGAAAATTATTAGCAATGTAAATTATTGGGCTCTTCCCAGTCCCACTGAAGCAGAAACTGTGGGTATTGGACCCAAGATCTTGCGGTAACAAGCCCTCCAGGTGATTCTGATAAAGCTCAAGATTCAGAGAGAACTGATTCCTTCAAATTCAAGAGCTCTACTTGAGAAAAGACCTAAGTAGCCAGAGCTTAACCATGTATATGGCAGTGATTTAGAGAAAATATCATTTAAGAAAGTTAATTTGCCATTTTCTCTTTTAGTATTTAGTATTTCTAAATAATGTAATCCTGGATTTAATGTTCAGTTGTTCCCTTCTGATGTTGGCCATTGTTCTGGCATCATTTACTCTTCAAGGTTGATGCTTAATGTTTACTCTGCCATATTATAATTAGGTATGGCTTAGTGGGGAATGCATGGAATTTGGAGGAAAATAGGTGAGTTTATATTCAAATTGAAAATAAAAGTATTAGTCCGTCAGTCATGTCCAGCTCTTTGTGACCCCATGGACTATATAGCCCACCAAACTCCTTTGTCCATGGAATTCTCCAGGCAAGAATACTGGAACGGGTTGCCATTTCCTTCTCCAGGGGATCTTCCTGACCCAGGGATCAAACTGGGGTCTCCTGCATTGCAGGCAGATTTTTACCTTCTGAGCCACCAGGTAAGTCCGGATTATTCATACTTATATTTTATGGACATACGGTGAGGATAGTCTAAGTAAGTTTTACAGCTGAGCATATCTCTATGACTATCACCCAGATTAAGAAGCAAAACATTACTGTGTTCCTTTCCAGTCACCACACACCTCCAGTCACAGTTCAAGCTGTTAACAACCTACATTATTTTAGTTCAATTTTATATATATATATTTTTTTTTCATACAGTATATACTGTTTTGCGTATGTCTTCTTTTACTCACCAGTAGGTTTGTGCAATATATCCATATTATTCGATAGTAGAATAGTACCTGGTTTATTTTCCCAACTACATAGCATTCCACTGCATACATCACTGTTTATACATTTGGACTATAAAAAATTTGTATCTGAAACATAGATTTTTGGTGTTGGATTATGTCTCTGAACACTCCCTTTACTATTTATTCCCTGCCTCTTTTTTAGCACCTATTTCAGAAGGGGATTTTAGTAGATGAAACAAACTTTTGTTGAGTACTCGAACAGTGCCTCTTTATGAGAAGTCTGTCAATTTAAACCTGTCAAAATCCTTGTTCCCTAGTCAGTGATATATTTTACTAAGGTGGGAGACTTAGAGGTGTTAACTAACTGACTTAAATAAGGGTCCCTCTTCCCAGGTGCAGAGCTCACATTCAATCCTGTCTTTCTAGCTCCAGAGCCCCTAGTCTTTTGATCATACTGCCACTTTGTGAGAGTTCTTACATATCTCCGTAGGTTTATTCTACAATCTGTCGTAATTATTTATCAATTCATTTGCAATTATATCTGCTGTATTCTAATTAAGTAATTAGAAAACAAATGGAAATTGTATTTCGTATTAATTACTGGCAATACTTGGGTAGAATTTATTATATTTCTCCAGACTTACTGGTTATGCATTTTATTTTTATATTTCCTTCTTAGAAATTGTTTCTCAAAAATAGTCAACTAAATAAATATGGAATGCATTTGGATACCATTAATTTGAAAATATTCCTGAAGAAAAAAAATTAGTGTTATAAAATATAATTCAGTCTAGATTTTATGAAATTTTGATTATCAGAAAATTTATGGTTAAGAATTATCATTTTGTATATGACATGTCCCATATCAAACAAAGTTATTTTTCCCTCTATTCCAAGTGATGCTAAATCATAAATAGTTTTAACCATTTAAATCAGGTTTTCCTTATATATTATTCCAAGACAAGTGAAAGTATTAGTCCATTCATTATTTAACAATTGCAGTAGTAGGAAAGCCAGTAGTATAATGCATATATAAATATATATTTAACTAAAACAATAAATAATGGAAACAAACATTTAAAAATTGTTTAATATAGTTTTCTTACTGTTTGAATTAATCTTGCACATTCAATAGACTAATAAATACCTAAATTAACTATTTCCTTTAATTGCCAACATCCTTATTATGTCTTATGTTTGGGGTCAGAAACTTTAATTACATTTACTTTCATTTAGGCATAATTAGAACTGTCCTTTATACATAATAGGAGATACCTCTTCATGAAAATAAGCTCTTTCTAAAAAGCAAAGCAAAACAACAACAACAAAAAGGAACAAATCTTTCAAACCATGTCTAACAGAAGGAACAAATCAGTTACACATGTGCTACAGAGACTGTTGACATCTGTCGTTCAAAGTCAGTGCTCTGCAGAAGATCAGTCTTGTATTTCTCTAGTGTTATAGGTATTCACTTTAGTTTATGTTTCTACTAGTCTTGTAGACAAGACCTTCTTTATGATAAATATCTATTGTAATTCACTGTACCATGAATTCGGCATGCACTACTCTCTGAAAAGTAACTCTTCTCAAGGGAATTATCTAATTAAATTCTGAGCCTTAATACTTCAGTGCTTTACAATTATAGACACATATTTAAGAAGTTTATGGGAATGAATGATCTGATCATGGAATTATCTAAGCTATTGATATTCATGCACTTGGGGAGCACTAATATTTCAAATAATCCTATTAATAAGAAACACAGGGAAATCACAGCCTAGGAAAGTGACAGTATTCAAATATATGGAACTTGGAATCCCATGTATTTGGATTCTGAGAGCCTCTGCCTTCCAGTGCCTGTAGAAAGTACCTTCTTGGTTCCATTGTTGCTGCTGTTGCTAAACTGGCCTTTCTAATTAACCTCCTCCTTGCTAAAGAGAGATAATAAGGCATGAAAAAACATTAACATCAATTTTTGATTTTTTCCCTTGCTTGAAAAAGAAGAATCCTAAGAGACAAAAAAAAAAAAAAAAAGAAAGGAAGGCAGTGAGAGAGGGAGGGAAGGTTAGAGGTAGGAAGGAAACCTAACTTTCGGAAGATAGCATTTATAAAACCTCATTTTTGTAGTAGCTATAAATGTATTTATCAGTGTATCATTAATTCAACCACATAGCATTTATTTGACTTTGATTTTGAAAATATAGTATAGTATGTGTGTGCTTAGTCATGCCTGACTCTTTGTGACTTTTTAGACTGTATCCCGCCAGGTTCCTCTGTCCATGGGATTTTCCAAGCAAGAATACTGGAATGGATTTCCATTTCCTCATCCAGGGGATCTTTCCCATCCGGGGATCAAAAGCCCTTCGCCAACATCTGCTGCATTGCAGGCAGCTTCTTTGCCACTGAGCCATTGGGGAAGCCCAAAGTGTAATATAGAGAACCTGAAAATACTGAAATACATGAAGATGATTATAATGTGTATTCAGATCAGTTCAGTCACTCAGTCATGTACAACTCAAGGTGACCTCATGGACTGTAGCACACCAGGCTTCCCTGTCCATCACCAACTCCCAGAGTTGACTCAAACTCATGTCCATTGAGTCGGTGATGCCATAAAACCATCTCATCCTCTCTCATCCCCTTCTCCTCCCTCTTTCAACCTTTCCCAGTATCGGGGTCTTTTCAAATGAGTCAGTTCTTTGCATCAGGTGGCCAGAGTATTGGAGTTTCAGCTTCAGCACCAGTCCTTCCAATGAATGTTCAGGACTGATTTCTGTTAGGATGGACTGGTTGGATCTCTTTGCTGTCCAAGGGCCTCTCAAGAGTCTTCTCCAACACCACACACAGTTCAAAAGTATCAATTCTTTGGTGCTTAGCCTTCTTTATAGTCCAACTCTCACATCCATACATGACTACTGGAAAAACAATAGCTTTAACTAGACAGACCTTTGTTGGCAAAGTAATGTCTCTGCTTTTTAATATGCTGTTTAGGTTGGTCATAACTTTTCTTCCAAGGAGAAAATGTCTTTTCATTTCATGGCTGCAGTCACCATCTGCAGTGATTTTGGAGCCCCCCAAAATAAAGTCTGTCACTGTTTCCACTGTTTCCCCATCTATTTGCCATGCAGTGATGGAACCAGATGCCATGATCTTAGTTTTCTGAACGTTGAGTTTTAAGCCAACTTTTCCCCTCTCCTCTTTCATTTTCATCAAGAGGCTCTTTAGTTCTTCTTCACTTTCTGCCATAAGGATTGTGTCATCTGCATATCTGAGGTTATTGATATTTCTCTTGGCTATCTTGATTCCAGCCTGTGCTTCATCCAGTCCAGTATTTCTCATGATGTACTCTGCATATAAGTTAGATAAGCAGGGTGACGATACACAGCCTTGACATACTTTTTCCCCAATTTGGAACCAGTCTGTTGTTCCATGTTCAGTTATAACTGTTGCTTCCTGACCCACACACAGATTTCTCAGGAGGCAGGTCAGGTTGTATGGTATTCCCATCTCTTTAAGAATATTCCACAGTTTGTTGTGATCCACACAGTAAAAGGCTTTGGCATAGTCAATAAAGCAGATATAGATGTTTTCCTGGAACTCTCTTGCTTTTTCCATGATCCAGCGGATATTGGCAATTTTGATCGTGGGGCCTCTGCCTTTTCTAAATCCAGCTTGAACATCTGGAAGTTCATGGTTCATGTACTGTTAAAGCCTGGCTTGGAGAATTTTGAGCATTACTTTACTAGCGTGTGAGATGAGTGCAATTGTGCAGTAGTTTGAGCAGTATTTGGCATTGCCTTTCTTTGGGATTGAATGAAACTGACCTTTTCCGGTTCTGTGGCAACTGCTGAGTTTTCCAAATTTGCAGGCCTACTGAGTGTAGCACTTTCATAGCATCATCTTTTAGGATTTGAAATAGCTCAGCTGGAATTCCATCACCTCAACTAGGTTTGTTCATAGTTATGCTTCCCAAGGCCCACTTGACTTTGTATCCAGGTTGTCTGGCTCTAGGTGAGTGATCATACCATCGTGATTATCTGGGTCATGAAGATCTCTTTTGTATAGTTCTACTGTGTATTCTTGCCACCTCTTCTTAATATCTTCTGCATCTGTTAGGTTTGTTCATAGTGATGCTTCCCAAGGCCCACTTGACTTTGTATCCAGGTTGTCAGGCTCTAGGTGAGTGATCATACCATCATGATTATCTGGGTCATGAAGATCTCTTTTGTATAGTTCTACTGTGTATTCTTGCCACCTCTTCTTAATATCTTCTGCATCTGTTAGGTCCATACCATTTCTGTCCTTTATTGTGCCCATCTGTGCATGAAAATTTCCCTTGGTATCTCTAATTTCCTTAATGATATCTCTAGTCTTTCCTATTCTATTGTTTTCCTCTATTTCTTTGTATTGATCACTGAGGGCGGCTTTGTTTTCTCTCCTTGCTATTCTTTGAAACTCTACATTGAAATCGGTATATCTTTCCTTTTCTCCTTTGCCTTTTTCTTCTCTTCTTTTCATAGCTATTTGTAAGACCTCCTCAGACAACCATTTTCTGTTTTTGCATTTCTTTTTCTTGGGGATAGTCTTGATCCCTGTCTCATGTACAATATAATGCCTGTATTTACCTCTTTTAGAGAAAACCATTATTAATATATTTATTTATTTCAAGTCTTTTTTGTCATGCATAGATCTTTCTTTCATTTAAACACAATTATTAGAATACCTTGAGAGCTACTGTGTAGACAAAGTTTGTCATACTAAGCATCAAGATTTTGTTCAAGTAACCTAAATTGACTAATTGACTCCAAACCTTTGTGATATAAAACAGTTTTATCTTCATGGATTCTGTGTGTTCTGCAAGGGCTCAGCTGTACTGTTTGTTCCCACTTGCCTTCTCATACGTGATTGCTGTAGGTGTTGGTTGGGGCTGCAGTCAAGTGCAGAGCTGACTGGGGATAGAGGATCTGCTTCCAAGGTGGCTTACTCATGTGATTGAAAGTTAATACTGGCTGTTGACTGACAGCCTCAGTATTTTTCTATGTGGACCTCTCCAAAGGGTTACTTGCTATCTTCATGACATAGTAGCTGAATGGGATATCCAAGGGAGCAAGGTGGAGTCTGCAGTGCCTTTTTGGATCTGGTCTTGAACCAAAAAAGCCTTCAATACCACTATGTTCTGTTGGCCACATAGGGTCAGTTGTGATTTCAGGTGGAGGGAGAGTATTCTAGGGCATGAAAATCAGGAGATGAGAATCATTGTGTGTCATAGATTCTAAGATAAAGAAATTAAATTGCATGAAGGTTTTGGACAGTTTATCATGACACCAGTGTAGCATTAATGGAGATAACATGATGAATGCTCGTGAAGTTAGGTGGCTTTGAAACTGCCTAACTACCAAAAGAGTTATGATTAGTTAGTATTATGTGTGAGCATCTCTGTCAATATATCACAGGCCTATGTTATTCTTATTGTCCCTTCCTATTCATTATGATTAAACCAGTTTTAAATAAATAGATAAAAAATGCTGATAAATGTTTAGAATGAAAGTTGATTTAGTGGACTACAAAATCTAGATTACAGATTGTCTTGATGTGAGAATGCTAACCCAAGGCAACACAGTTACATTTATTAATGGTTAGTGTGAATTTAAGCATGTGTTTATTTAAAAATCTGGTTCTTAAAATAAAGGATTTGGGATAGTAACTGGTATCCTAAGTTGGGTACTTTTATTGATCTTAGACTCAGTGTGGACTTTGACTCTCACATGAATTTTAAAAACATCTATATATTTTTTTGTTTGAATTAATAGAATTAAACTGCCTAGAACTGTGCTTTCCTATATTGTAGCCACTGTCCACAGGTGCTAAATGAGCATCTGAAATGCAGTTAGTCTAAGTTCAGGAGTGCTGTAAGCATAAAATATACATTCCAGATTTTGGAGGCTGAGTTAAAAAAATAAGTAAAACATTAATAATATGTCATGTTCAACATATATAAGATAGCATTTTATATAGAAGTTAAATGCAGTGTATTCATGATTTGTAAACATTTTGCTCCTTTTGTTATTAATGGAGCTACAAAAATTAAACTTACTTGTGTAGTACTCTTGTTCAGTACTGCACTAGAACACATGAGGTAAATATTCCAGTGTTCTAAGTGCCAGATGTTAACTTGGGATGCTGGGCCCACCTGAAGATCATATGAAAGGGGATAGTCGTGATTCTCAAAGACTTAGAAACTGTTGATATAATGAAGGAATTAGATAAGTAGCTATGAATAGAGAAAACTTGGCAAAATACAGGGAGAATAATATGCATCTTGGGTGTTAAAGGGCTGTCAGAGAGAATGGAAGCTAGATATATTTCTTATTGTAAAACTCAGGCTGGTAATAACAAATGTCATCAGAAACATTTGACTCAACATAAAGAAGGCCACTCTAACAGTTCCTTGTTCAGTGATACAAGGGCAGGAGTGGGAGGCAGAAAGCCTACTTTCAAATGGTAGATGGATAACTCTGCATTATAGTCACTATAGAAAGAAATCTTGCACAGATGAACTGTGTTGGAAAGTCTTTCATTATTCCAAGAAAAACAACAGCTTTTTCTCTGAAATACATCATACTATAAACATAGGAAGAAAGAGTTGTGTGATTCTTCCACTAATATGTCAAGTTTGAAATCTTGCAGAATATACAGTCCTGGGATTTTATTTCCATAGATGTCAACCAAAAGCAGTAGACATTGCTTTATTTAGCCATATCTATTTTGAAAAGATGAAACATAGAAAAACTTTTCAGAAAAAAAATAACAAAAATCATTCTTACATTTCAAAGTAGAAAATTTCAAGTAAGAAAAAAAATATGAACACATGGAAAGAAATTCAGATATAGGGTTTTCTGATTATATCAAGGGACAACAATGTTATGATTCCTAACTGAGATTTACACTAATTAACTTGTAATTGCTTTTATGTTGCCTATTTTAAAAAGAAAAAAAAACAATTAAAGATTGTGTGTAAGTAAATTAAGCAGCTCAAAGATAGTGTGTGGTATAAGGAGCCTCTTAATTAGCCAAACTGAAAGGACCTAAGCATTTTTGAATAAAGAGGGAGCAGAGAATGAAACTAGAGTAATGAGGCCGTGCATTTTTAAAAGAACTCAGCCAGAAAATGACCAAGACTTACTGTCAAAAAATTGAGACTTCATTTTTAAGAGCACTTTTTTGTTTATATATAAGATTTAATTCTATGGACAGAGAAGCCTGGTGGGCTACAGTCCGTGGGGTTGCAAAGAGTCGGATACGACTGAGCGACTAACACATACAGAAACACACAATTCAGTGTACCTGAACATAATGAAATGCTGCATAATCATACTTAATTTTACTTATTTGCACTTAATTATGTTCAATACATGTTTTTATACATCTTTCTCCTCTTGTAACTTTGAGATCATTTAAGCCTCTAACTAGACATTAATTTGGAGAAGGAAATGGCAACCCACTCCAGTGTTATTGCCTGGAGAATCCCATGAACAGAGAAGCCTGGTAGGCTGCAGTCCATGGGGTCGCATAGAGTCGGACACGACTGAAGCGACTTAGCAGCAGCAGCAGCGGACCTTAATTGGTGTGACATCCCCAACACCAAGTTCCATGCAGCTGAGCACCATTGTCATTTGTTTCTTGAACAAGTGGATGACTCCACAAGGAGGGGGCAAAAATTCACCTCCCAGGAGGAGAAGACCTACTCTCTGCCTCTTCTGCTTAATAGCCTTCCAAGGCTCTCTATCAAAATAAGAGATACTTTACAAAGATGATGAAAAGTCAGTGCTATTCATGTGAAATTTGATCTTCATAAAAGAGATAAATGAAATAATCAGAGTTCTTCACATCTAATTTTTCATCTTGAGCTAGTTTTTTCACCTATAATTTTACACTTGCATTTATGAATAGTAGCTGATTGACAGTTATTTACTCATTTTTTAAATTTTTGAATAGAAAAATGGTTCTGGCTATTATAATACCAATGCAAAAACATTAACAGTTTTCAATATAGGGTATCACTTTGTCATTATACTTTTCCCTGTATATAGAATTGAGGAGCAGATTTTTATCATTTATGTTTACCATTGTATTTCACTATCATGCATAATAACATTCTGTTGCCTTTATATGTAAAATCAGTCATACCTTGAGACCAAAATGGTGATATGTATGTTCATTTACTCTCTCTTATAATTGACACAGAAAAGTATTTTTATGTTTATTGGTGTGATACAGAATGGAGGTATATTTGATGCTGTTGCTAGTCATGATGTTAAGAAGGAATAGAAATGTTAAAACTGACTATAATTGAATTATTGCACATTAGAGCTGTACCTATTAATTATTTATTCATAATAGAAAACAAGGTCTTGGTTTTCAGAAAAATGCTCCAAATTACTGTAATTTTCATCAAAAACACAAAGCCCTTTTTCCTGTAGTTGGACATTTAGGTTATTTCAGACTTTCCCTCTATCTAAATAATGTGTAATTATCATCTTTGTACTTAAAACTATGTCCACATTTCTAATAAATCACTGAGTTGGATAATATCAATTTTGTAAGGGTTGTACTTGTTTCTAAGAAGCTCATCTCAAATAACACTTCTATTACCTCTGAATTATCATGTGTTCTTTTAACTTAAACTTTTAGCATTATTAATATTGTTGATGAGAAAATTGAATAAATCATTTAAGAGATTAGATGAAGACCTACTAGATAGAAAATGGCAGAACTGGTATCAGAATCAATAGTCCTGATATTAATCACAATGTTAAGATGGTTTTCCTTGAAGTAAGACGTTCCAGTCATCCAACATAAATTTATTCAACACCTGTTTATAGAGAGCTTACTCTGTGCCCAGCACTGTTCTACGCATCATGGATACAGCCCTGGATAAAAACAATGAGAATTTCTTGTCCACATGGAGCTTACATACTGAAAGAGAAAGAATAATGAAAATAAATGAATAATTTATATATCATGTTAGATAGTGCTGAGTGCTAGGGGACTTTATTTTTATTTTACTTTTATTTACTTTTATTTTTAAATATAGGTTCACAAGAAATTACAACATAGCACAGAGTCGTGTCTGTACCCATCACCAAGCCTTCTCACTTGGCTATATCTTACATTAACAATCATGCATTCTTAAAGCCAGGAATAGTGTATTTATCAAAAATTATATGATAATATTACTGAGAATTTACCATATTTTGCATACACTCATCTTTTGGCAAGTCCTTGTATGTATTTCTGTTGCATTTTCTCACTTATAACCCATGTCACTACCATAATTAAGATACACATCTGTCACCACAAAGGGAATCTCTTATGCTGCTTCTTTATAGCTATACCCTCCCACCCCTGCCTCTAAACTGTGGTGACCACTGTTCTCCATCTCTATAATTTTAGTATCTCCAGCATGGTATATAAATTGAATCATACAATATATAATATTTTAAAATTGACTTTTAGTTTTTTATTTCAGTATAATGCTCTTAAGGTCTGTATAAATTGCTTTGTGTTTGTTCCCTTTTATTGCCAAGTAGTACACAGAAATGTATGAAGCAGAAAAGATGTATGAAGGAAAAAATGCCATAAGAAGGGTAAAGTTTTCAAGAGCGGTTAGTACAGGTATTCCCAAGGAAATGGCATCTAAGCATATGGTTAAGGATGTGAGCAAAGATGTGAGCAAAGTTAAAGATGTGAGCAAAGCACTCTTGTGCTCTGAAGAAGAGCTTCTTAGATGGAGGGAGTATCGAGACCTTGGTCCTGAGTAAAAGTTTGGAAGAGCAAGGAAACTGCTGGTGGCTAGAGTGGTAGGAGAGAGAATGGCAAGCACGAAAAGATGACATCAAGGCTAACGGGGGGAATCTCTTGATTCTCTGCAGACCCTCCAAAATTAATATAACTGCAATGACCATATAACTCGAGTGATTATATAACAGCTGTGACTCAACAAAAGTTATTTTTAAAAGATGAAAAGAGTGAGAATAAAAACCAGTGCTCTATAATTACAAAATACCTTTTTGTTTAAAGTGTAATTTTATCTTTAAAAAGGATTAACTGAATTTTTTATTCCATTTGTGAATTGTTTGTGCTGATTTTATCAAATTGTTTAAGTGATTTTGTCATTAAGTGGAAGAAACATATATTCTATTTCTTTTCATTATTTATGACCCACTGGTATCTGCAGACCTCATTCAGAGGGCAAAAATTTTTAAGAATTTACTGGAAGAACAGAAATGGCATCTCCTGTGATTCAAAGGGCATTCCATCAAAGTATGGTCTTCATTATAGCAAAATCTCATGGAAGTCAGGGAAAATGAAGGCGAAGTCTTACCAGACACATTCTGTGGTTCTTTGTGGTCATCTCAGATGTCACTCAGTGAACTCACCAGAAAAGCCAGTCCATTTGGAAAGTTGTATGAGCTGAGCCAAGTGTTAGCTTTTACCCATTCAAAGAATAGGAGTCTACTTTGTCTCTTTGACAGTTCTCAAAAGCAGCTCAATAAATGAACAAATTCTGAATTGAACTGGTATTGGGAAGAGCTGGAAATCCTAATCTTTCTTCACAAATATGCTGATAATAAACAATAAACTTCAGGTAAAAACACAGCCACACAAATAGTAGTTCATTCATTTCAGCTAAATACCAGCTTCTCCATGAAAACTTTCTCTCCTTCCTTCTGTACTATGCAGTTAGAAACTTACCTCCTCAGCATGTGATGCTGTATTTCCACCATCAAATATAAGCTCCCTGAGGGCAGATACTATTTTTTTCTTCGTTTGTTTTTCCTACCATACCTAAAATGGAGTAAAAAGCAGTAGACACTCTGTAAAGAAAGAATACATTTCTCTTGCATCAAGGAACACAAGTTATGACTTGCAGGTGTGCTTGGAAATATGGCTACTGCTGTAAACAATTCTAGACATTCCTTTAATGAGCATCAATATCTGATTACTATCCCTTCTATGAAACAAGGAATTAAGAGATGAAACCTAACTGGCAAGAACCAATAGGGGAAATTTTTCATTCTGTTTATTTGAGTGCCTGCTGTGCAAGTGACATATTAATATTAAATGTGTTTTTAATAATCACATCATAAAAGGGGAAAGAATTGATTATTTGAAAAAATTAAAAGCATTTACTACCCACTGTGTAGGTAAAGAAAAAAAAAAAAGAAAAGAAAACTGAAGAAACAGTAGCTTTCACATGCTTATTTCTCCCCAAAAGTGTGAGATGGTAAAACTGAGAAATAAATTAAAATGTGCTTTTAGGTATTTATAATATTGTGTCATGAAAACAGTAATAAAAATTCCTTTATGAGGTTCATTTATAGGATATTAAATAATCCTTAGAACATTGTCAATATAGTCAGCTTTCTGGGATTACAGGTATTGGTTGTTCTTGTTCTAATTTCTTGTTTTACATTTAAACATCCTGGGCTACCTGCCACACAGGTGTTTATGATTGATATAATGGACGATAAACATTGCTATTTCTGCAGGTTCTTTAGCACTGAGATCAAGTTTTGCATTTACTTTTTATTAATTCCTAGACACTCACATCTTTAAACATTAGGGATGAAAGTGTAATCTCAAAAGAAGCAATAGGAAATACAAGACAACTTGGTCAAAGTTGTAAACTTCATATAGGAAATTATTTGGTATCTGTCCCAGAATTCATTCTAGTGCAAAATTTAACCATACATCCAAAAACTATTTATTCAGCCCTTTTCTCCAATCAAGTGTAGAGCTCTGATTAGAAGTTTTGCAGTCTAGCTCAGTTTAGGTCTGGTTCATTTTATGGATTAGAGCTAAATTAGGCCAAGTATACTCAGACAAGTTCCCACTTAAGGGCAATGTAACATAAGACGTTAAAGCATATGCTGCTTTAAAATTGTAGCCCCACATATAAAGAGGTGCGAAATGTTTCTCATCTGCTGCCAGAGGTGAATTGAAATGGTGGAAATGGACCTAGTGATAGTATGGGACTATTTCCATTTGCTTTATTTCATCTTATATTTTCTATTTGGTAAATAGACCATCCACTGAAGTTTTGTCTTCAGCATTTGTTGCCCAAATTATTTCTTTTTTTTTTTTCCAGGTTAAGAGAGGTGTTCTGGGAGAACAACAAGTTACCAACTTACCAACTGAGAAATTGAGGCCCAGAAAAGTCAAATTACATAAGGCCATATAGTGGCAGAGTTCGATCTAGATATTGGTTCTCTATATTCCAAGGTTTTTTTCCATTGTTCTTCAAAATATTCTGTATAGTTAGGAGAGGGAAAACTTATATTCCCTCCAAAAATGTTTTTAAAAGACACAGGTATCTTAAGCCCTTTCGAATACTAATTATAGATTTCCCATATATCTACTCATTCATTTTCAAGTAATTAAATATAAAGAAATGTGCTAAGAATTAAGAATAAAAATAGTTAAATATAATTCCTGCTTTTTGTTTGACGAGTTCATACTCTAGTGGGCAAATTTGTATAAATGGAAGAATTAAATGTGAATGAGGATTGATCAAGAGCCAAGAAAGTTCAAAATTTCCAGAAAAGAACATCAAAACTCTACCTTCAAGATTGGGTAGGAGTTGTCTAGGATTAAAAAAATAAAGTGGAGAGATGCCTTGAGGCACAGACAGAACCAGAGTTATGAAAGGTCCCAGCTTGTGTACAGAGCAGTGAGATGCTTGGTGTGGTAGAAATGTTGGAAAGTGAAATGTAGAAGTGATTCAGAAGAATTTTATCTGCTTGCTAATTATTGTCAGTCTCTGAATTTAGTGTGTGTGTGTGTGTGTGTGTGTGTGCATCTTCAGCAGTCACTTCAGCTGTGTCAGACTCTTTGAGAGACCCATGTAGAGTAACCCGCCAGGCTCCCCTGTCCATGGGATTTTCCCAGAAAGAGTTCTGGAGTGGGTTACAATGCCCTCCTGGTATCTTCCCGACCTCAGGATCAAATCTGCATCTCCTGCATTGCAGGTGAATTTTTTTTTTACCACTGAAAGGTTGCAGCTGTGAACAGTGAATGACACTGGAATTTGTGGCCTCTGGAGTAGAGGAATTCAATCCAGGACCCGAGAGGAGGCTTGATCACTCGGAGCTTTTGTGTAGCAGAGTTTTATTAAAATATCAAAGGGATAGAGAAAGCTTCTTTCATAGACATCAGAAGGGGACAGAAAGAGTGACCCCTTGCTAGTTTATAACAAGTAATTTTATACCTGTTAGCATGCTGCTAGGAGATCCAACCAGTCCATCCTAAAGGAGATCAGTCCTGAGTGTTCATTGGAAGGACTGATGTTGAAGCTGGAACTCCAATACTTCAGCCACCTGATGCGAAGAGCTGACTCATTGGAAAAGACCCTGATGCTGGGAAAGATTGAGGGCAGGAGGAGAAGGGGACAACAGAGGATGAGATGGTTGGATGGCATCACCGACTCAATGGACATGGGTTTGGGTGGACTCCAAGAGTTAGTGATGGACAGGGAAGCCTGGCGGTTCATGGGGTCACAAAGAGTCAGACATGACTGAGCGACTGAACGGAACTGAACTGAAACAGATAAAAGAAACACCTCAAGACTGAGTTGCACCAGGCTCCTCTCCTACAATATATATTTTGAGATAGAATCATCTCAAAGGGGATAGAATCATCTACAAGGGGAATCATCTCTGGCCGTAAAACAATTCTGGCCATAAAACAATTGACATGAATCTTGAAGAAAGGCAGATTTCCAAGCAAATACATCCTTTCATTGACATAGCATAAGGAAATATTTCCATAAGAAAAAACATTGGTTAGCTCAAGGTTCAAGATAAAGTTCAGGCAGATCCAGGTGTCTTCATGATAACACAGGATTAGAAGAAAAGAAAAAAAAAAAAGTCTACCACTTACAGTTTATTTCCTTCTGCCACTTGAGAACCTCTGCCCTCCTTCCCAAAGCTGTTAACCCTCTCACCAATGAGCCACTGGAGAAGTCCCCTAAAGTTAAATGTGGTGAAATAAAAGCATGAATTCCCAAATCCTCACTTACAGACTCCAAAGAGCACATGAGTTTTTGATATCAGGCAAAGCTGCCAATTTGTTATCAGAGAGTTTGCCTCTGTGTGGCACCTCTGGGCCTAATGAGCTGGGGAAGATCATAAGAAACTACAGGTTCTCTTTTCCCCTCTCTGACCTAAGATTAGTGGTGAAAGTTGCTATTTTGATCCCCTATCTTCCATGTCCTCATGCTTGGTACTCAGGACTTTTCTAATCCTTCTTAACCTTATTAATAATCTCTTTATTTGGGGGTGGAAAAGGGGGGCAAACAGAAGCTCTGAGCAATCCCTAATTTAGGAATGTCCCTCTTAGACTTGATTTGGGGCATGGTATAATTTTCTTTGCATTTTCTATTTCTGAGAGGCAGTGACACTGATAGATTTCATCCTCTCCCTTCCCAACTGATCACTAAAATTTCTATCAGAGATAAACAGTCAAGACCTACTTGACTGGATATTTTCAGTCAGATGAACATTTCATTGATTAAAATTTAAATAAGAAAATTGATTAGCAAGTGCTATTCTAACCCAGTATTAAGTATGCATATTTTGTGTATATGTGTATGTTGATATGTATTTTCATTCGTGTAGGTAGACCATTCTGAAGTTATATTTATATTTGCAGCTGTACTCAATCTGGATAAACTAAAATGTAAAATACATTCCTGGTTCCCTTGCAATGGGATAAGAGATGTATTTTCTTCCCTCTCATTTTTTTTCTTTTATTTTATTTTTTAACTTTACAATATTGTATTGGTTTTGCCATATATCAACATGAATCCGCCACAGGTATACATGTGTTCCCCATCCTGAACCCTCCTCCCTCCTCCCTCCCCATACCATCCCTCTGGGTCGTCCCAGTGCACCAGCCCCAAGCATCCAGTATTGTGCATCAAACCTGGACTGGCGACTCGTTTCATATATGATATTATACATATTTCAATGCCATTCTCCCAAATCGTCCCACCCTCTCCCTCTCCCACAGAGTCCAGAAGATTGTTCTATACATCAGTGTCTCTTTTGCTGTCTTGTACACAGGGTTATTGTTACCATCTTTCTAAATTCCATATATATGTGTTAGTATACTGTATTGGTGTTTTTCTTTCTGGCTTACTTCATTCTGTATAATAGGCTCCAGTTTCATCCACCTCATTAGAACTGATTCAAATGTATTCTTTTTAATGGCTGAGTAATACTCCACTGTGTATATGTACCACAGCTTTCTTATCCATTCATCTGCTGATGGACATCTAGGTTGCTTCCATGTCCTGGCTATTATAAACAGTGCTGTGATGAACATTGGGGTACACGTGTCTCTTTCAATTCTGGTTTCCTTAGTGTGTATGCACAGCAGTGGGATTGCTGGATCATAGGGCAGTTCTATTTCCAGTTTTTTAAGGAATCTCCACACTGTTCTCCATAGTGGCTGTACTAGTTTGCATTCCCACCAACAGTGTAAGAGGGTTCCCTTTTCTCCACACCCTCTCCAGCATTCATTGCTTGTAGACTTTTGGATCGCAGCCATTCTGACTGGCATGAAATGGTACCTCATAGTGGGTTTGATTTGCATTTCTCTGATAATGAGTGATGTTGAGCATCTTTTCATGTGTTTGTTAGCCATCTGTATGTCTTCTTTGGAGAAATGTCTATTTAGTGCTTTGGCCCATTTTTTGATTGGGTCATTTATTTTTCTGGAATTGAGCTGTAGGAGTTGCTTGTATATTTTTGAGATTAGTTGTTTGTCAGTTGCTTCATTTGCTATTATTTTCTCCCATTCTGAAGGCTGTCTTTTCACCTTGCTTATAGTCTCCTTTGTTGTGCAGAAGCTTTTAAGTTTAATTAGGTCCCATTTGTTTATTTTTGCTTTTATTTCCAATATTCTGGGAGGTGGGTCATAGAGGATCCTGCTGTAATGTACGTCGGAAAGTGTTTTGCCTATGTTCTCCTCTAGGAGTTTTATAGTTTCTGGTCTTACATTTAGATCTTTGATCCATTTTGAGTTTATTTTTGTGTAAGGTGTTAGAAAGTGGTCTAGTTTCATCCTTTTACAAGTGGTTGACCAGATTTCCAAGCACCACTTGTTAAAGAGACTGTCTTTAAACCATTGTATATTCTTGCCTCCTTTGTCAAAGATAAGGTGTCCGTAGGTGTGTGGATTTATCTCTGGGCTTTCTATTTTGTTCCATTGATCTATATTTCCGTCTTTGTGCCAGTACCATACTGTCTTGATGACTGTGGCTTTGTAGTAGAGCCTGAAGTCAGGCAGGTTGATTCCTCCAGTTCCATTCTTCTTTCTCAAGATCGCTTTGGCTATTCAAGGTTTTTTGTATTTCCATACAAATTGTGAAATTATTTGTTCTAGTTCTGTGAAGAATACCGTTGGTAGCTTGATAGGGATTGCATTGAATCTATAAATTGCTTTGGGTAGTATACTCATTTTCACTATATTGATTCTTCCAATCCATGGACATGATATATTTCTCCATCTATTAGTGTTCTCTTTGATTTCTTTCACCAGTGTTTTATAGTTTTCTATATATAGGTCATTAGTTTCTTTAGGTAGATATATTCCTAAGTATTTTATTCTTTCCGTTGCAATGGTGAATGGAATTGTTTCCTTAATTTCTTTATTTTCTCATTATTAGTGTATAGGAATGCAAGGGATTTCTGTGTGTTGATTTTATATGCTGCAACTTCACTATATTCATTGATTAGCTCTAGTAATTTTCTGGTGGAGTCTTTAGGGTTTTTTATGTAGAGGATCATGTCATCTGCAAACAGTGAGAGTTCTACCTCTTCTTTTCCAATTTGGATTCCTTTTATTTCTTTTTCTGCTCTGATTGCTGTGGCCAAAACTTCCAAAACTATGTTGAATAGTAATGGTGAAAGTGGGCACCCTTGTCTTGTTCCTGACTCTAGAGGAAATGCTTTCCGTTTTTCACCATTGAGGCAATGTTTGCTGTGGGTTTATCATATATAGCTTTTATTATGTTGAGGTATGTTCCTTCTATTCCTGCTTTCTGGAGAGTTTTTATCATAAATGGTTGTTGAATTTTGTCAAAGGCTTTCTCTGCATCTATTGAGATAATCATATGGTTTTTATTTTTCAATTTGTTAATGTGGTGTATTACATTGATTGATTTGTGGATATTGAAGAATCCTTGCATCCCTGGGATAAAGCCCACTTGGTCATGGTGTAAGATCTTTTTAATATGTTGTTGGATTCCGATTGCTAGAATTTTGTTAAGGATTTTTGCATCTATGTTCATCAGTGATATTGGCCTGCAGATTTCTTTTTTTGTGGCATCTTTATCAGGTTTTGGCATTAGGGTGATGGTGGCCTCATAGAATGAGTTTGGAAGTTTATCTTCCTCTTCAATTTTCTGGAAGAGTTTGAGCAGGATAGGTGTTAGCTCTTCTCTAAATTTTTGGTAGAATTCAGCTGTGAAGCCGTCTGGACCTGGGCTTTTGTTTGCTGGAAGATTTCTGGTTACAATTTCAATTTCCATGCTTGTGATGGGTCTGTTAAGATTTTCTATTTCTTCCTGGCCCAGTTTTGGAAAGTTGTACTTTTCTAAGAATTTGTCCATTTTCTCCACGTTGTCCATTTTATTGGCATATAATTGCTGATAGTAGTCTCTTATGATCCTTTGTATTTCTGTGCTGTCTGTTGTGATCTTTCCATTTTCATTTCTAACTTTATTGATTTGATTTTTCTCCCTTTGTTTCTTGATGAGTCTGGCTAATGGTTTGTCAATTTTATTTATCCTTTCAAAGAACCGCTTTTGGCTTTGTTGATTTTTACTATGGTCTCCTTTGTTTCTTTTGCATTTATTTCTGCCCTAATTTTTAAAATTTCTTTCCTTCTACTAACCCTGGGGTTCTTCATTTCTTCCTTTTCTAGTTGCTTTAGGTGCAGAGTTAGGTTATTTGTTTGACTTTTTTCTTGTTTCTTGAGGTATGCCTGTATTGCTATGAACTTTCCCCTTAGGACTGCTTTTACAGTGTCCCACAGGTTTTGGGTTGTTGTGTTTTCATTTTCATTCGTTTCTATGCAAATTTTGATTTCATTTTTGATTTCTTCTATGATTTGTTGGTTATTCAGCAGCGTGTTGTTCAGCCTCCATATGTTGGAATTTTTAATAGTTTTCTCCTCTAATTGAGATCTAATCTTACTGCATTGTGGTCAGAAAAGATGCTTAGAATGATTTCAATTTTCTTGAATTTACCAAGGCTAGATTTATGGCCCAGGATGTGATCTATCCTGGAGAAGGTTCTGTGTGTGCTTGAGAAAAAGGTGAAATTCATTGTTTTGGGATGAAATGTCCTATAGATATCAATTAGGTCTAACTGGTCTATTATATCGTTCAAAGTTTGTGTTTCCTTGTTAGTTTTCTGTTTAGTTGATCTATCCATAGGTGTGAGTGGGATATTAAAGTCTCCCACTATTATTGTGTTATTGTTAATTTCTCCTTTCATACTTGTTAGCATTTGTCTTACATATTGTGGTGCTCCTATGTTGGGTGCGTATATATTTATAATTGTTATATCTTCTTCTTGGATTGATCCTTTGATCATTATGTAGTGACCTTCTTTGTCTCTTTTCACAGCCTTTGTTTTAAAGTCTATTTTATCTGATATGAGTATTGCTACTCCTTCTTTCTTTTGGTCTCTATTTGCATGGAAAATCTTTTTCCAGCCCTTTACTTTCAGTCTGTATGTGTCCCCTGTTTTGAGGTGGGTCTCTTGTAGACAGCATATGTAGGGGTCTTGTTTTTGTATCCATTCAGCCAGTGTTTGTCTTTTGGTTGGGGCATTCAACCCATTTACGTTTAAGGTAATTATTGATAAGTATGATCCCATTGCATTTACTTTATTGTTTTGGGTTCGAATTTATACCCCCTTTTTGTGTTTCCTGTCTAGAGAATATCCTTTAGTATTTGTTGGAGAGCTGGTTTGGTGGTGCTGAATTCTCTCAGATTTTGCTTGTCTGTAAAGCTTTTGATTTCTCCTTCATATTTGAATGAGATCCTTGCTGGGTACAATAATCTGGGCTGTAGGTTATTTTCTTTCATCACTTTAAGTATGTCTTGCCATTCCCTCCTGGCTTGGAGAGTTTCTATTGAAAGATCAGCTGTTATCCTTATGGGAATTCCCTTGTGTGTTATTTGTTGTTTTTCCCTTGCTGCCTTTAATATTTGTTCTTTGTGTTTGATCTTTGTTAATTTGATTAATATGTGTCTTGGGGTGTTTCGCCTTGGGTTTATCCTGTTTGGGACTCTCTGGGTTTCTTGGACTTGAGTGATTATTTCCTTCCCCATTTTAGGGAAGTTTTCAACTATTATCTCCTCAAGTATTTTCTCATGGTCTTTCTTCTTGTCTTCTTCTTCTGGGACCCCTATGATTCGAATGTTGTAGTGTTTAATGTTGTCCTGGAGGTCTCTGAGATTGTCCTCATTTCTTTTAATTCGTTTTTCTTTTCTCCTCTGTTTCATTTATTTCTACCATTCTATCTTCTAATTCACTAATCCTATCTTCTGCATCTGTTATTCTACTATTTGTTGCCTCCAGAGTGTTTTTGATCTCATTTATTGCATTATTCATTATATATTGACTCTTTTTTATTTCTTCTAGGTCCTTGTTAAACCTTTCTTGCTTCTTCTCAATCCTTGTCTCCAGGCTATTTATTTGTGATTCCATTTTGATTTCAAGATTTTGGATCAATTTCACTATCATTATTCAGAATTCTTTATCAGGTAGATTCCCTATCTCTTCCTCTTTTGTTTGGTTTGGTGGGCATTTATCCTGTTCCTTTACCTGCTGGGTATTCCTCTGTCTCTTCATCTTGTTTATATTGCTGAATTTGGGGTGTCCTTTCTGTATTCTGGCAGTTTATGGAGTTCTCTTTATTGTGGCATTTCCTTGCTGTGTGTGGGTTTGTACAGGTGGCTTTTCAAGGTTTCTTGGTTAGGGAAGCTTGTGTCGGTGTTCTGGTGGGTGGAGCTGGATTTCTCCTCTCTGGAGTGCAATGAAGTGTCCAGTAATGAGTTATGAGATGTCTGTGGTTTTGTAGTAACTTTGGGCAGCCTGTATATTGGAGCTCAGGGCTGTGTTCCTGTGTTGCTGGAGAATTTGCTTGGTATGTCTTGTCCTGGAACTTGTTGGCCCTTATGTGGTGCTTGGTTTCAGTTTAGGTATGGAGGCGTGTGATGAGCTCCTGTCTATTAATGTTCTCTGGAGTCAGGAGTTCCCTGGAGTCAGGGTTTGGACTTAAGCCTCCTGCTTCCAGTTATCAGTCTTATTTTTACAGTAGTCTCAAAACTTCTCCTTTTATACAGCACCATTGATAAAACATCTAGATTAAAGATGAAAAGTTTCTCCACCGTGAGGGTCACCCAGAGGGGTTCACAGCATTACATGGGGAAGAGAAGAGGGAGGAGGGAGTTAGAGGTGACCTGAATGAGATGAGGTGGAATCAATAGAGGAGAGAGCGGGCTAGCCAGTAATCACTTCCTTATGTGCACTCCACAACTGGACCGCTCAGAGATGTTCACGGAGTTATACAGAGAAGAGAAGAGAGAGGAAGGAGACAGAGGTGGCCAGGAGGATAAAAGGGGGGAATGAAAAGGAGAGAGACAGATCCAGCCAGTAATCAATTCCCTAAGTGTTCTCCACCATCTAGAACACACAGAAATTCACAGAGTTGGGTAGAGTAGAGAGGGGTTAGGGAGGAGACACAGGCGACCTGGTGGAGAAAAAGGAGAGTCCAAAGCGGGAGAGAGCAGTCAAGCCAGTAATCTCGCTCCCAAGTCAAATATGGGTGCTGAAGATTGAGTTCTTAAAGGTACAAAATTGGTAACAAATACCTAAAAGCAAAAATTAAAAATCTAGAGTAGAGTTTGAAATTTCAAAAATACAATGTTAAAGAAAAGAAGAAGGAAAAGAAAGAGAGAAAAAGAAAAAAAAGTCACAAAAATTATAAAGAAAATATAGGTACAAAATTGATAACAAATACCAAAAAGCATAAATTAAAAATCTAGAGTAGAGTTTGGAATTTCAGAAATACAATGTTAAAGAAAAGAAGAAGAGAAAGAAAGAGAAAAAAAAGTCACAAAAATTATATTTAAAAAATAGATACAAAATTGATAACAAATATCAAAAAGCTAAAATTAAAAATCTACAGTAGAGTTTGGAATTTCAAAAATACAATGTTAAGGAAAAGAAGAAAAAAAAAAGAAAGAAAGAGAAAAAGAAAAAAAAACAATATCACAAAAATTATAAAAAATATATATATTAAGTTTGCTTTAAAAAAAAATAGGGTCTTTTTTTTTTGCAAAGTAATAGGTTATAAAAGTGAAAATTAAAGGAGGAATAGAGGACTTAAAAATTTTTTTTAATAAAAAAAAAAAAAGAAAGAATGATCGTAAAAATGGTAAAAATATATCTAGGACTTTCTCTGGTATTGTTGTGGGTATTGTGGGGTCAGTTCATTTTCGGCTAGTTCCTTGGTCCGGCTTATATTTCTCAAGATCTATAGGCCCCTTCCTCTATAGTCGATACTAACCACAGGATTTTAATCTATTGCCTGTCGCTTCCAAGGCGGTTCCCTCTGTTATAGCTTCTTCTGTTTGCTGGTCTCTTCAGTGCCTGATTTCCACCCTGATACAAAGGGGGCGGTGGTGGACACTTTTTTTTTTTAGGCTCACTTGTTCAGTCGCGCTGTGGGGAGGGAGGAACGCTGCAAACAAATAACACTGGCGTGTGCTCGCAGTGCCTCAGCCACACTGGGCCTGCCCTCGTTCACAGCGCATGTAGTCTCCTGCCCACACTGCTCAGGCTCTAGGTTGCTCCCTCGGGAACCATCCGTGGCCAGCCCTGTGCTGCCTGCACCTCCCAGGTCCAAGCCGCTCAGGTTCAGGCACTCGGGTAGTCAGTCCTCAGAGGCGCTGACTTGGTTGGGCCTGCGTTTTGTGCTCTTCCCAGGTCCTAGCAGCTCAGGTGATGAGGTGTTTGGCGAGCACAGTTGCTGCGACTTATCACCTCCCCACGGCTCGGTTTTCTGGGTGTACAACCGGCGCACCTTCTCAGGCGGATGTTGACCATCCAGAACCCCAAGAAGTCTTAGTTAGCAAAGAAGCCTTCTTAGAGTTTTGTAGATAATGTCTCTCTGGGGCTGCGATTGCCCCCTTCCGGCTCTGGCTGCCTGTCACCTGAGGGGGATGGTCTGCAGCCAGCTATCTCTGTTCAGTCCTTTGTTCTGTGCGCCGGCCTGGAGGTGTCTTAAGTTAGGGCTGGCTTTTTGCATAGTAGTTATCCCACAGTCTGGTTTTCTAGCCCAAATAAGATCGCTCAGACAGCGCTTGGGGCATTCAGGCCTGATCCTTATTCTCAGCGATGCAGCCCGCGCCTCCCTCCCCAGCCCCCGCCTGCTAATTGTGGATGCAGGTGTCTGCGCTGCTTCTCTGCTGGGGGAGTTACCGCTGGGCTCGTAATATGTGGGTTTTAATTGTTTAATTATTTTTCCTCCCTGTTATGTTGCCCTCTGTGCTTCCAAGGCTCGGCACAGACTCAGCAGTAAGAGTGTTACCTGGTGTTTGGAAACCTCTCTTTTTAAGACTCCCTTCCTGGGACGGAGCTCTGTCCCTCCCTCTTTTGTCTCTTTTTTTTTGTCTTTTATATTTTTTCCTACCTCCTTTCGAAGACAATGGGTTGCTTTTCTGGGTGCCTGATGTCCTCTGCCGGCATTCAGAAGTTGTTTTGTGGAATTTACTCAGCGTTTAAATGTCCTTTTGATGAATTTGTGGGGGAGAAAGTGGTCTCCCCATCCTATTCCTCCGCCATCTTAGCTCCTCCCCTCTTCCCTCTTATTCATTTGTAGTTATCCATATCATTTTTATTTCCTTTTCAACATTCTTGCATGCATGCATGTTAAGTAAATTCAGTCATGTCCAACTCTTTGTGTTTATGGACTGTAGCCCACCAGTATTCTCTATCCATGGGACTTTTCAGGCAAGAATATTGGAGTGGGTTGCCTTTCCTCCTCCAGAGGACCTTTCCAGCTCAGGAATCAAACTCACATCTCTTATGTCTGCTGAAATGGCAGGTGGGTTCTTTGCCACTAGCTCCAGCTGGGAAGCCCTCACTCCTTATTTGCATGATGGCAGTGGCAACTAACAGGGTTATCTACTCTCATTAAAATGAATTAAAATAATCATTGTGTGATGAAATATAGATGTAGTTGTTACTATTCAGTTACTAAGTTGTATCTGACTCTTTGCAATCCCAGGAACTGCAGTATGCTAGGCTTCCCTGCCCATCACTATCTCGCATAGTTTGCTCAAACTCATGTCCATTGAGTCAGTGATGCAATCCAACCATCTCATCCTTTGTTGCCCGCTTCTCCTCCTACCCTCAGTCTCTCCCAGCATCAGGATCTTTTTCCAATGAGTTGGCTCTTCCCATTATGTGGCCACAGTATTGGAGCTTCAGCATCATTTCTTCTAATGAATAGTCAGGGCTGATTTCCTTCAGTATTGACTGGTTTGATCTTGCTGTCCAAAGGGATTCTCAAATGTCTTCTTCAGTATCACAATTCAAAAACATCAGTTCTTTGGCACTCAGCCTCTTTATGATCCAACTCTCACATCTGTATATGACTACTAGAAAAACCATAATGTTGACTATATGGACCTTTGTCACCAAAGTGATGTCTCTGCTTTTAATATGTCATCTAGGTTTGTAATTGGTTTAGAGATAGAATAAAAATGAAGACACTGATAATTGAACCTCTTAAATAACAATATTGCTTGCATTTAACTCTTTTCTTTGCAGATTGTAAAGGGCTTGAGAGTGTTTTTGAGGAACTGAATGTCTAAATCCTTTGGAAGAGCTGTCAAAGTGGGATAGTGTAGTTAATAGGATGAAAACTTGGGGAAAGACAGACATTTTACCTATTTTATCATGTAGGACTATGGGGCTTTCCTAGCTCCTCTTATTATGTTTGCAGTGTTGCAGTTTCATCACATCTATATGTGATGAACATTAATTATTAGATCTTACTATTAGACCTACTATCTGATGAGCCTGATGGGAAATGATTATGAAATCCTTGGAAGTTATGACCCTAGCCTTTGAGAACCTTGTAATTTGATATTCTTTCCTTGACTCATTTTTAGATCTGTGTTCTACCCTTATCCCTGATACCAAATGTCACCTCATATCCATTTCCATCTTGATATTGCCTTACAGAAAAACTCTAAGCAAGACATGAATGATAACTTACTCTAAAATTCCCAGTGAGGTCATTCTTCATCTTTCATTTTGTTAAATAATTGGAGAACTATTTTAAAAGCTGTCTGGCTGTAACATATAAAGCCATTTTGGAAGGATGTTTTTGCAGAGTTATAGCACTGAAATCATTTTTATTAGAACTTCAAGATCTTTGAAAAAGTTCCTTTGTACATGAGAATATTTAAGGCTTCTATGATATATTAGTAGCTTATATTAAAAAGAAAGCACAATGCCTTATCTCATTTGCTGTTTCTAAATCTGTTTCATAAGTCTACATCAGATATGCTTTTCTAAAAAGGCTTATAAACGATTTTATTAGGGAAAAATGTTAGAGGAACAGGAGTATTTTATATTTCTTCACATGTAAGAATAGCACTCCCTTAATAGTCTTGGGTAGAAATAGCAGTTTTACTTATTAGAATAAAATCTATTTCTTTTATGTTTCATTGTTCAAATGCATTTTACTTAATACTCCAATTAGACTTGAAAATAGTACTTGAATAAATAAGTCATTTTAACTTTTGCACAATAAAATCTTGATTAGCTAGAAAAAAACTAACAAGAAATATCAATTTACCAGAATTAAATTGTAAGGCAACTGAAAAGTACCTGGAATTTAGAAAACTATATTAGAAAATTTGAGGGAATTGTGCTAAAGGTTATAATCATCTAATCTGATTATTTTGCTTTTTATTGTTTTAAAATCACAATAGATATTTAAGTCTTCTCAGATCATTAAAGCAAGTTTTCTTCTGTTTCTTAGGTTCTTCTTACAAACTAGGAAGTGGAATAAAATTTTCATAGCATAATCAACAAAAAATGAAAGAAAATCTTCTGATGATTCCTTAGTTAACCAGGGTCAACATAACTTCTTTGCTGGCATTGTGTTGAAAATACATACATGGAAAAGTTGATAAGGGGGTTTGTCAAATAGACAAATTAGAACACAAAAGTACAGAAAGACAAAGACTTAACATACAGGGAATATTCTTTAACCTCAGTGTCAAAAAGTCAGTGATGTCATGGAGAGCTTTAGCTACTTCCTCAGCAGATCTCTAATCCCTTTTTTATTCAAACATTAGTGACTCTAAAGAAGACATTATTCCTGGCCTCTAGGAATTTACCATCTAATGACAGAAAGTGGAGGAAGCTAACAGCTGCATAAAGTGCCATATGCACCAAATTTAATTACTAATTAGACACATTTAAAATACTCATCAATAAATGACATAGCCATGGTGGATGTGTCTACAGTATAAACAAATCTGCACTTTAACTACCAATCGCTTGAAAATAGCATTTATTTCCATCTCAGTTACAGTTAGTGTTGCTTGATTCTATGGAAACAAGGCAATATATCTTGTAACTAATTTATAATAGTTATAAAATTATCCTTTTCTTTTACCAAAATATAATATTCCCTCAGTTTTTCTGTTTCTGTTAATAGTATTATTACCCATCTAACTAGCAAACTTGAAGTTCCAGTTATCTTTGTATTCCTATCATCATCAAATCATCCTAATGCTTCTGCATTTCCACTGCAAAGACTTACTAAGGCCTCTTTTAATCCTTTCCTTTGCTATGGTTGTGGTTTAGTAGCTAAGTAATGTTCAATTCTTAGGTTTCCTTAGCTGGGACTCCAGAAATCACTTCCCCACTACTTCCAGATACATACAAATATTAAAGCATTGCTTTGTTTGGATAAATTGATTTCCTGAAAACCTTTTCCTGAAAATGGTCCAGTGCTTTCTGTTGAATAATGTACAAAGAAGTCAACCAGGCATCACGCCAATACAATAAACCCAGATCTGACTTTTTCTGACACTGCTTTCTCTGTCTACATTAATGATCCCTTTGTGCCATAACCGTGCATAGTTACACTTTGACCTGTCCCAAACGGTTCACCTTTTCCTTTCTTACTACCTGTGCTCACAGGTGTTGCTCTCTCACCTCCATCACTGTTTATAATACTTTATCTATCCTTTACTCTTTAGTTCAAAGATGTAATCTCCCATGTGTTCTTTCCTTATCCCTTCATTTCAAGATGATCTTTTCTATCCCTGAGATCTTACAAACTTGTCCACTAGTCCTGTGATACTTTATACATATTGACTTCTGTAAGTCAAGGCATCTATATGTCTCTTTGCCCTCATCTATTAATTACATTTCTATAATACCATACTCCTCAGAATGTCTATCATCTTTCACCTGGACTGCTACAGTAGACTCCTGATTGGTCTTCCTACAGCCACGGCCTGCCACTTCCTTTCTTGTTCATTCTCCACCCAGAAACAAGGATGATTTCTTAAACAAAACACAGATATGAGCATGTCAGTCATTAAAATCAGTGAATGACACCACATTAGGATAAACCCCAACCTTTTTGAAGGTTTACAATGATTCATAAACTCTGGATTATGTCTGTATCTCTGGCTTTTTCTTTCTCCACTATCTTTCTTTACTATCTATGCACCAGGGGCATTTGATGAAATGTATTTTTGAGTATATTATACTCCTTCTTACTGCAGACTTTACATATACTAATCTCCCAACTGTAATGCCCTTTCCTACAACACAATCATGTTTGATCCAGGCATGGATGATGTTCAGTTCAGCATCCTTTATACATCCTTTGTATAATACACTACTTGATATTTGGAAAGCAAGTCCATCCATTCAGGTTAGGTAGAACCAGTCCCACTCATGAAATGTAGGTCATTGCAGTCATACAAAAGGTGGGAGAGAAAATTTTCTTAGGAAAGTCCAAATGCTATTAAGAAAATGAAATAAAAAGAATAGATTCTAGTTTGGCAACAGTGAAACTCCACTATAGTCAGTGATGGCATGTAAGTATAACCATACATAATTACAGAAACTCTTTACACAGTTGTGAATTACATCAATAGTTGGTTAGATTATGGGATATGAATAAAAAATAAACAAAACCTGTCATCATATATTATATGCATATCCATCCAACAGCTAAAGTTAGCTGACTTGATTCTTTGGCCCAGGTAGAACTTTTCATCCTTATAACATCAATTTCTTTAACATCATTATTGTCATTGCTCCTCAGAAACATTGCTCTGCTCTGACAGCTGTAATGAAATACATGATACATACAAAATGTTCTTGAAACCACACTCAAGGGAATATGCAGAGCACATATCTGAAACAGATGAACAGAGTCCCTAGTGCACTTTACATCACAGAAATATCTACTTCATTTTCTAGCTGCTTTTCATGCAGAAACTGACCCCCATTTTTGTTTATTTCGTGAAGTTCTTACTAACCATCTGCTTAGCCTATGACCTATTTTATTTCTCAAATTTTCAGTTGAAATGAAAATCAACTTTAAAGCTTTTTTAAAGGAATGTGAAAAAGCTAAATATGGGGTTGCAGCTGGTTCAGACTTTCTGTTGAAATTATTATGGCCTGTATAATTTAAGATCTATTTATGTAATTGTCTTGAACCAGGGAAAACAATCAAAGAAAGCTGCATGTTACATCATTTTGTCACAGTCAAATATATTAAAAGAGACATTGTCCTTGTCCTCTTGTTTAAATAATTTAACTCCTAAATAATAATCTTGCTCACCCACAGATGTGTAAGGTTGACCCTCATGGTGTTGGTTGAAATACTGACTTAAAAAGTTCAAAAACAGTTTAGTTGTCAGCATTTGAAACTGGGAAATTGTACATACAAATCCATATTTTTTTTCCTCTTAAAAACTTGGAAGATCTTTCAATATTGTCATATTGGGATGGGATTTCCATGGGCAAATGATGACTGGCCTTCATAGATACCTTATTCTCTTTTGGTTAACCTTGATACTCGTAACTTGTTTGTTTGTTTTCTTTTATTGTGAAGTAAAAATCACTCAGTCGTGTCCTACTCTTTGCGATTCCATGGACTATACATTCCATGGAATTATCCAGGCCAGAATATTGGAATGGGTAATCTTCCCCTTCTCCAGGGGTCTTCCCAACCCAGGGATCGAACCAAGGTCTCCTGCATTGTAGGCGGATAATGTTGTCTTAATTTCAAGTGTACAACAAAGTGACTCAATTATACACACACACACACATACACACACATATTCTTTTTCAGATTTTTTTTCCTTATAAGCTACTGCATGATATTTTGTATAGTTCCTTGTACGATATAATAGGTTGATTGTCTACTTTATATGTAGTAGTGTGTATATGTTAATCTCAGTCTCCTAATTTATTTGTAACCTCCCCCATCCCCCACCTCTCTCACCTTTGGTAACCACAGATTTGTTTTCTTTTTTTTAACTTTTTTTTTAATATTGGAGTATAGCTGATTAACAATGCTGTGATAATTTTAGGTAGACAGCAAAGGAACTTGGCCATACATGTACATGATTCCATTCTCCTTCAGTTCTTGCGTACTCCACTTATTTATACTATCTGTCAAGCTTTTATAGACATTTCAGAATATAACAATTACTTATCAAAATTAGAATCTTGGAAAGGAGTTGACCAAAATGAACAGTATATGGAGTTCAATATCAAATAAGATTTGGGCGTCTGTCTTACCCCTGGTGGGCTCCAGTCCATGGGCCACAAGAATCACACATGACAGTGACTAAACCACCACCATGAAATAAGATCAATTTCAAGCTTAAGAACAAATCATTGAAGTGATGAACAAATTATAAAGTGAATAAACTAGAAATGCTTGCAGCTACAAGTGAAAGCAAATCCAAATGCAGTTGGTTAAAAAAAAAAATTGTATTAGTTTCATACAAGAAGAGGTCCTAAAGTAGTCAGCTAATGTTATGTGTTCTGTGACTGTACATAACTGGGCTGGCATCTCTAAATGTGATTAACTTTTTCCTCCTGTCTGTCACCTTGTTGTTATATTAATAGAATAGCTACTATAAGAACAGATATCCTATATCTACTCTAGGTAGAGAGGTGAAGGTAATAAAATGGGAAGGGCTATATCAATTCTGTTTGCACCTTTTTATCAATTAAACAAAATATGTCCATGAAATCTCAACTAGCTGACTTTAACTAAGGCAACATCTCTGTTCAAGAGAAAATAAATTATAATGAGTCATCTAGAAAAATCATAATTTATCCCCTTGGGATAACATAGGGTTTGCCCTCCCCAAGATTGTTACCTCCTAGAATTTTCTTAGCACAACATATGGAAATGAGGAGGAGACAGCTGTGTAGACATTGATCAAAATTTGTCACACAAGACTTCTATGCCCCCAATCAATTTCAAAGGACTTCACTATAAATTTTGTCTTGTACTTTAGAAAGGCTCCTTCCAAAATAACCATTGTCTCACACTAACAGAATTATTATCAAACCAATCAATATTTTCTGATAGATGAGGCCACTGAGTTGTTCATTCTGGAGACTTTTAATCTTTTACTCTGGGTTTCAGTTGACCTTGGCAAGTGATACGTATGTTGAGGGAGGTGGAAGATTTTCTAAGGCAGTATAATTTTAGGGGATAACAAATTCAGGGGGCAGAAAAAAAAATTTTAAAGCATCTTTGTTAGAAGTCCTTTGAAATTGATTGGGTGCAAAGAAGTCTTGTGTGACAAATTTTGATCAATATCTACACAGCTGTCTCCTCCTCATTTCCATATTCTGTGCTGCATATTGAATAATCATTGATAAAGTATATTATTAGTTCACAAAATTCAAGATTGTGTTTTCCAGACTGGGATGGTGTTAAAGAATGAATTAAGCAGAAAGAAAAGGTTGGGAAGAGATCAAAATTTCTTTATAACTTCTGTCTTTTTAAAACATTTCTGTTCCTTTGATTTTAGGCAAGATGAGATTACATAATATATGAAAAAAATCTACTTATACTTTAAATTCCTCTATTTATGACCTGAAATTTGAAACTAGGTTGACCCAGCTGTGATGAATCAAAAGATGGTAAAGATAATAGAGGACTTAGATCAAAATCTTCATATAGTTATGGTTGTCTGGCTAAGGAATGAATGGATTTAAGGGGAATTCACTATTGCAAAAGCAATTCAGATAAATTTAATGTGAACATTTCCATGTGCACTTTTGAATTATTCATGTTATCCAGATTTTATCAATTTATAAATAAGTATGTAGTCATTTGACTTTCAAAAGCATATCCTGTAGATACCATAGGCTTGATATACTTGATATAAATTATGAAATCACAGGATAACATTACCATGAATTTTTATATTCAAATGCAGACTATCTCTTTTCTCATAGCTCTTCTTCTTACTCATCTAAATAATATGAAGCCAATATAAATTATATTTGTAAGTTGGAATTATCACTGTTTCATGATTAAAAAGTATATAAACATTAATAAATTGTTTTCAAATCTGTAATTGTATACACTTATAGTTCTTCCTCCAGAGAAGGCAATGGCACCCCACTCCAGTACTCTTGCCTGGAGAATCCCATGGACGGAGGAGCCTGGTAGGCTGCAGTCCATGGGGTCGCAAAGAGTCGGACATGACTGAGCGATGTCACATTCACTTTTCACTTTCATTCATTGGAGAAGGAAATGGCAACCCACTCCAGTGTTCTTGCCTAGAGAATCTCAGGGACGGGGGAGCCTGGTGAGCTGCCATCTATGGGGTTGCACAGAGTCGGACACGACTGAAGCGACTTAGCAGCAGCAGCAGCAGAAGCGACTTAGCAGTAGCAGTAGCAGCATAGTTCTTCCTCAAAAAATTTATTTTTCATTTTAACTTTGAATGTATAAATAGAATGGCATATTAACATAAAATATTTTGATCATTGAGTATCATACATTTGCAAAAGCTTCATACAAAAAGAAATGAAAGGATCCTAATTGTATGAGGACATTGTTTGAATATATTACTGAGTAAATTGAATTATTTACAAAACAAATGGTGTATTTCACTTTGTACTATGAGCTTTCTAGCAAAATGATCTATTTTAATTCTGTCATATAGACCACCCCATAAGCACATGATTGGGACCGTGCTGGGAAGATGCCCTCTGATGCTCTTTTGGCTCAAAAAATCATGCTTCGGTGTGCTTTTCCTGAGATGATTTTTATATGCCATTCGAACAACTCCCTAAATAACATACTGTGAGCTGAATTATTCAATTTCAGGTGGAGTGAATAGACAGAACCAGATCCAGATTAGTTTCTCTGTTCTATCTCTTTATTTCTCTGTTTCACTCTCTCCCAGACACACATACACACACACATATACACACACACACACACATACACACACACACACACACACACGTACATGCATGCACATAACAAAAGAACAGCTTCCTCCATAAATATATTAACCAAAAAACTTTATCTTAGTTTAAGGCCGGTGGTTATTTAGTGTTATTCTCTGCAATTTACTTTGCCCCCTACCTAAAATTTTGACATGACCTTTGGCACAACTTAGGGAGTTAAAATTGCTGAAATTTTTATCAGACATGAGAAAATAGAATTTAAATCATAAATGTGCCCTCACATGAGTTCACCACAACGAAAGCAAATGGTAACAAGAGAATCAAGATTCATTACATTTTCAGTTACATTATCATTTTTCACCACTAAGATAGTCATTTATTATTTTTGAAAAGGACACCATCAAAGATATTATTCCTAAGCTTACAAGTATAGTAAAGACTAATATTTGTTCTTGGGCAATAGCAATTTGAGCACCTACTATGTGATGGGAAGATGAAATAAATATATTAAATACGTATGTTCCCAGCCCTCAATTACTACATGTATTGGTCAGAGTAGACTCCATCTATACTGCATTCATAAATCAAACCTGATCTCAGACAGTTAATGTAATCTCACACCCCAGAGATAACTGTTACTAATGACTTCCCCAGTGGTTCAGTGGTAAAGAATCCACTTGCAATGCAGGAGATGCAAGTTGGATCCCTGGTCAGGAAAATCCCCTGAGGAAGAAATAGGAACCCACTCCAGTATTCTTGCTGGGAGAAACTGGGACAATCCCACGGACAGAGGAGCCTGGTGGACTACAGTCCACAGGGTTGCAAAAATGTCAGACACAACTGAAAGACTGAGTATGCACAAATGGTTCCTCATGAGTCCTTCCAATCTTCTTTCTTCATAGCAACATACACACTGAAGCACATACAGAGTTTTATACAAAGGAACTAGTATCCGGGAAGCTGTTCTGTAGGAAGCCTTATTTATATTTAACCATTTTTATAAAATATCTTTAAATGAAAAAAACCCATAAATATAGTCTTCTTCTTTTGCATCAAATCATTAAAATCATTTCTTTGGCTTGTATTATAATCTCTGCCTCTTGTTCAAATTTACCTATTTACTGTATAAATCACCCACTACCTATTTGGATTGAATATTCTGTTGGAGTTCTTTCCAGAAACATTCATTTCTAATACAGAGGTATCTCTATCTCTCTCTTCAACTCCTTATGAGTGCTATGAAAAAAAGTCTTAATTCCTGTGCAAATACCCAGATTTTCATGCCTCTGTAACAGAGAGAAGAAGGTGACTGTGATAGGACATCAGTATCTCATTCCTACTGCCCTTATTTTGGTAACTGATGTTTGATACCAACATTAATGAGGGAATTTATACCCAAACTAAAAATCAGAGGCAGAAATAAGTCTTCTTTTCAAAGGCATTGCTTCCTGTCTTATGTTCTGTTCTCTAGAGATTGGGAACACATGATTATGTTCCTTTTTCTTGTCTAAAAACCATACCCCCCTAACTCATTCTTGATCTCTTCCTACTTTCTTACATATTAACACTTAAGGAAATAGTGAATATACTAATGTTTGGAAGCCTGATATGCTGACTCGTGTATGTCATTTTTGTCATGAGTGAATTTGTTTTCAGGGAGTGAGGAGAGGCGATGGGGTTACCTGGGGAAGATTTTTCTGTAGCTTCTAGTTTCTTCGAATATATTGCCAGAGTATGCACTTATTTCTGTATGTATTTCCAAGACATCATCAGTAGCATGCACTAACTAGTTGTTGTTTTGTTGTTCAGTTGCTAACTCATGCCCAACTCTTTGCAACCTCATGAACTGCAGCATGCCAGGCTTCTCTTTCCTTCACTATATCCTGGAGTTTGCTCAAACTCATGTCCACTGAATAAGTGACACCATTCAGTCATCTTATCCTCATTTTTTCCCCCATTGGAGTGTAATTGTGTTAGTTCCTGCTGTACAATGAAGTGAATCATCTGTAGGTTTACATATATCCCCTCTCTCTTGAACCTGCCTCCCACCCCTCCCCACCCCACCTATCTAGGTCATCACAGAGCAACGAGCTGAGCTTTCTGTGCTTTATAGCAGGTTCCCACTAGCTGTTTTATACGTGTAGGGTGTACATGTCACTTCTAATCCACTTGAGAACCTTCAGAATCTTTCTACATCTTTGAAACAGGAAGAGTTTTTTTGAGTACTAAAAGCATAACTTAAGTTAAAGATTAAGTTAAAAGGTTAACTTCTAGGTTGTTTCTTTAGTATAGTCTTAATTCAGTTGTACAGAAGATAAGAAAACTTCGATTAATTGACTGATACTCTTTAGAGCACTAATATGATCCTGGGAAAGATAAGAAAATTAGCTAGAAGGTGAGAAAGAGGTGTCATTACATTTAAAAATGTGCCTCATTAACAGTGACTGCAATATCAAAATCCGAATTGTGCACCAAATAAAAGTACTATCAGAATCTTTCTGCTCTTAAAAATGGGTTTAATTAGTGCTCACTTTCATGCATTCATTATATATATTCTCATATTGTCTTTTTTAAAAATAAAAATGTAATGCATCCCACAGTCATTTCTACGAGGACATTCTGGCTAAATTAATTTAATCAAGGTGCTAAAATCTATTGTTTTCTCCTTCAAGGTAACAAAAGCACTTTAGAGCTACTTTCAATGCCTGGAATGGGTCAAAATTGATTGAACAGCTTTCTGTTTATACACTATGATGTGTATATACACCACTTTATATACCATGATAAAGTTATAAAATGTACAGCTTACACAGTCTTGTGATAGAAACAATTTTATGCCGTTTTCAGGTGAGCATAATAAAATGTGTCATTTGTCCAAGGCCCCAAACACTGGTAAACTCAAGATTCAAACAAATACATTTTTCTGACTGCAATGACCATTGTGTTTTTACCTTACTTAGTAAACCATGAAAATTCATGGCTTTACAATTGCAATTTGGAAGTACTCCAGAAATTCTGTAAACAATATATTGTATTATATTATGAGTTAAACTTCACCATGTTAAGCATATACGTGTATTTATGTGTGTATGTACTTAATTTCTTGATGTATTGAAATGCTGTCAAAAGAGTTCTAGTTACTTCACATTTTTTCAGCATGTCAGTCATGAAGAGGAAAAAAATGAGAGATTTCTGTATAAAGAAATTGAATCGTCTTTTACAACATATCACCAAACCAGCTGCCATTTTGATTCTGCATAAGACAATCATAGAATTATCCATCATTGGTTTTTCCATCAAGAACTTTTCCTGTCACCTCTATAGAGATTACCAGGTTAAGGTCTACCTCATTCAGAATCTTCCCTTTTGCTCTAAACCTGAGTTCTCACAATTACTCTTCTAAATTCTATAATAACTTCCTTTTCTTGGGGTATAATTTTCTATAATCTGTTGAACTGGATTTAAGATTTGTGCACATATTGTAGAAATACTCAGTGATACCTAGAATATTTTTCTAAGTGTTCTAGAGGGCACAGATCCATCATGGATTATAAAACCTTTGGTGAATAAAAAATGGATCAAGGTCAGACTGGAAAAAAAATGGCCTACTCCTATTTGTCACTGATTCTAAAATGCAAAGGCTTATACTTAGGAAACCATTTTCAGGGGCTGAGAGGTCTCCTGAGATTTTATTTACTGTGAAGTTTTCAATCGTCAATGTAAATGCAGAATTAATGCTGCAAAAGCGGAAGCAACATCGTCTAGTGAAAAAGAATGGATTTGGAGATTTAGAAGTCAGATATTATGGGGTTTGTTTTTAATCTCCATCACTTAGTACCTGGGGAATCTTGGACAAGTTTCTTGAAATGATATTATATGTACTTTATAAGATATTATTTTGTATACTTTATATATTTTTATATAAATCAATATATTATATATTGTGTGTGTGTTTATACGTGTGTATGTCTTCAAGGAGCAGACCCAAGATGGAATTAGATATGAAAGAGATTTATTAAGGAAAAACTTGAAAAAGAAAAACATGAAAGATCAGAGGTACAGAGCTCAAATTTGACATTTGTGAAAGTAAAAGGGCAGGGAAGGAAGTGTCTCAGACTATATGGAGGACATAAGGAATTTTCAGACAGGACTATTTTAGCAATCTCTTAAACCAAAGCTGCCCTTCAGAGAATTCTACCTCCTGCAGGAATAGGCTTGCACTTGTACCTTCTTGAGAGCAGCCCTCAGGAACATGTGAAAGTGAAAGTGTTAGTCCCTCAGTCATGTCCAACTCTTTGCAACCCCATTGACTATAGCCCACCAGGCTCCTCTGTCCATGGAATTCTCCAGGCAAGAATACTGGAGTGGGTAGCCATTCGCTACTCCAGAGGATCTTCCCAATCCAGGGATCTAACTTGGGTCTCCTGCATTATGTGCTGTTTCTTACCGTCTGAGCCAACAGTGCAAACTTGATAGTGATTCCAGCAGACCAGCAGATGGGACTACTCTGAGGGTCTCTTAAGGGAGATCTCAGTGAGTTATGTCCTTGTACTGTGGCATGTGAACTAGAAGTTGCACAGATAATTTTGGAGAATGAGAGACAAAAGCTTTGTACATTATAAAAATGTCTGTCTTTATTGAATAGATTATATGAGTAACTGTTATGAGAATTACCAGTCAGATTTTCAAGTTACATTCAGGGTTTGGCTAAAAATGGTGGTCCTAAACTCAGGTATTATGATTCAATAGAGAGGTAATGGGGTCCCTAAGAGTCGGACACGACTGAGCGACTTCACTTTCACTTCTCACTTTCATGCATTGGAGAAGGAAATGGCAACCCACTCCAGTGTTCTTGCTTGGAGAATCCCAGGGATGGGGGAGCCTGGTGGGCTGCCGTCTATGGGGTCACATAGAGTCAGATATGACTGAAGCGACTTAGCAGCAGCAGCAGCAGAGAAGTAATAAGGAATGTGCAGTGTGTGTGTGTGTGTGTGTGCATGTGTGTTTTCAAACTTTATTTTGTATTTTTTCACAACCATTTTTACTTTTTACAATGTTGTTGTCTATATTCCCCATAATGTATATTTGATTCCTATTAATCATTTACTTTGTAACTGGGAGTTTCTGTCTCTTAATCTCCCTCACACATTTCACTTATACCTCCACCTCCCTCCTAACTGGCAACCACCAGTTTCTCTTTTGTGTATTTGAGTCTGTTATTGATGTTATGTTTGTTCATTTGTCTTGTTTTAGATTCCACATGTAAGTGAAACCATATGGTATTTGTCTATCTCTGTCTGATTTATTTCTTTTAGTGTAATAAAGTCCATACATGTTGTTGCATGGGAAAGGAAATGGCAGCCCACTCCAGTATTCTTGCCTTGAGAATTCCATGGACAGAGGAGCCTGGCAGGCTACAGTCCCTGGGGTTGCAGAGTCATACACAACTGAGCAACTATCACTCACTCACTCATGTTGTAGTCTAATAGTCCATATATATGTACATATACATATATAATATATATCATGTTTTTCTCATTCATCTGTCAAGAAAAACCAGTAATTTCCATATCTTGGCTATTTTAAACAATGCTGCAGTGAACATAAGGGTACATATATCTTTTCCAATTAATGTCTTTGTTATCTTTGAATAATATCCAGAAGTGGAATTGCTAAATCTTTGGTAGTTCTTTTTAATTTAATTTTTTGAGGAAACTCCATTGGCTGTACCAATTTATGTTTTATCTACAGTGTAAAAGTGATCCCCTCTTCACTGACAGTTGTTATTAGTTACCTTTTTTTATATAACAGCAATTCTGATAGGTGTGAGGTGATATCTTATTGTGGTTTCAATTTGCATTTTCCTAAATTATTAGTTATATTGAGATTTTTTTCATGTATCAGTTGGCCATCTGTATATCTTGGAAAAATGTCTGTTAAAGTCCTCAGTTCATTTTTTAATCTTATTTTTTTTTGACATTGAGTTATATGAGTTCTTTGTATATTTTGCATCATGTATTAACCTCTTATTGAATATACTGTTTGTAAAATAGATTTTCTCATTCAGCAGGCTACCTTGCAGTTTTGTGATAGCTTTTCTCTCTGTGCCAAAACTTTTAAATTAGATATAGTCCCATTTCCTCATTTTTGGTTTTATTTCTCTTGCCTAAAAAGAGATATCTAAAGAAATATTGCTAAGGCAGATGTCAGAGGATCTTCTGCCTGTGTTTTCTTCTAGAAATTCTACAGTTTCATAAGATGTGTAATCTTTAGTCTATTTTGAATTTAGTTTTGTATGTGGGATGAAAAAGTAGTCCAATGTGATTATTTTGTATGTAGCTGTCCAGTTTTCTCAGCACTATCTGTTAAAGAATCTGTCTTTTCTCCACTGTGTATTTGTGACTCCTTTCTTATAAATTAATGGACCAATAAGTGAGGATTTATTTCTGGGCTTTATTCTGTTCCATTGATATGTATGACTGTTTTTGTGCCAGTACCGTGTTGTTTTGGTTACTGTAGCTTTGTAGTATAGTTTTAAATCAGGAAATGAGATACCTTCACCTTGTTCTTCTTCCCAAGATTCTTTTGACTAGTAGGGGTCTTCTGTGTTTTCATACTATTTTTAGAATATTTATTCTTATTCTGTGAAAAATTGCTATCAGTATCTTGAAAGGGATTGTGCTAAATATATACTTCTTCCAAACCATAAAAATGATGTATCTTTTCATTTGTTTGCATTTTCTTCAATTTCTTTTTTCAGTATACTATAGTTTCCAGAGAAGAGGTCTTTTACTTGGTAATATTTATTTGTAGATATTTTATTCTTTTGTAATAGAATTATAAATGAGATTTCTTTTAAATTTCTTTTTCTAGCAGTTCATTTTTAGTATATATAAACACAACAGATTTTTTAATTTATTAGCCATAGTAGTTGTTTGGTGTCATCTTTGGAATTTTCTATATAGTATCACATCATCTGCAGTCACAGTTTTCCTTTTCCCTTTCTAATTTGGATTCCTTTTATTTCTTTTTATTATCTGATTATTATATCTAGGATTTCCAGTTCTGTGTTACATAGAAATGGGTAAGAGTGGGCATCAGATCAGATCAGATCAGTTGTGTCCAACTCTTTGCAACCCCATGAATCGCAGCACACCAGGCCTCCCTGTCCATCACCAACTCCCGGAGTTCACTCAGACTCACGTCCATCGAGTCAGTGATGCCATCCAGCCATCTCATCCTCTGTCGTCCCCTTCTCCTCCTGCCCCCAATCCCTCCCAGCATCAGAGTCTTTTCCAATGAGTCAACTCTTCGCATGAGGTGGCCAAAGTACTGGAGTTTCAGCTTTAGCATCATTCCTTCCAAAGAACTCCCAGGGCTGATCTCCTTCAGAATGGACTGGTTGGATCTCCTTGCAGTCCAAGGGACTCTCAAGAGTCTTCTCCAACACCACAGTTCAAAAGCATCAATTCTTCGGTGCTTAGCCTTCTTCACAGTCCAACTCTCACATCCATACATGACCACAGGAAGTGGGCATATTTGTCTTATTTTTGACTTTAAGCTTTCCAGTATTGAGTATACATGGTTTTTATTACGTTAAGGTAGATTCCGTCTAAACCCACTTTGTTCAGAGTTTTATAATAAATGAATATTGAATTTTGCCAAAGAATTATTTCCATTTATCATCATATAATTTTTATTCTTCAATTTGTAATTGTTGTATATCACATTGGATGATTTGCAGATATTGAAGCATCCTTGTATTCCTGAGATAAATCCTAATTAATCATAATGTATGCTCCATGTAATGTACTGTTAAATTCAGTTTGCTAGTATTTTGTTGAGGATTTGTTTGCATCTATGTTTACCTGCAATCTCTGTGCCTGCAATTTCCTTTTTTGAGGTATCTTTGTCTGTTTTGGGACAGGGTGAAACTGGTCTCAAAAAGTGATTTCAGAAATATTCTAAGAACCCTGCAGTTTTATTCTTCACTAATATTTAACTTTTTGATGTATTTTACACCTACTTATAGGTTATTTTGCTTGTTTTATTTTTAAACTTTTCTACTGTCTTTATAAGTAGTTTATTCTACCTTTGCTGTATATTTACCTTGGCTATTGTGAGTTTTTTCTTTTAAAACTTGTATATTTCTAGTTGTGGTGTTTTCCTTCTTACTCAGAGAAGTCTGTTTAACATTTCTTGTTAAAGCTGGTATAGTGATTCTCTACTCTTTTAGCTTTTACTTATCTGTAAAATATTTATCATTCCTTCAAATGTGAATGATAATCTTGCCAGGTAGAGTATTCTTGACTATAGTTTTGTTTTTTTTTCATCAATTTAAATATATCTTGCCACTCCATTTTGGACTGCATAGTTTCTTCTGAAAAGTTGATTGATATATAGGAGTTCCCTTGTACTTGTTGCTTTTCTCTTGTTCTTAAGATTCTATCTTCATCTTTAATTTTTGACATTCTAAATTACAGTATGTCTTGGTATAGACTTCTTTGGGTTGATGCTGATGGGGACTCTTTGTGATTCCCAGATCTGGATATCAGGTTCCATTCCCAAGTTAAGGATATTTTTAGCTATTATTTCTTCAAGTAAGTTTTATGCCCCTTTTTCTTTGCCTTCCAGGACCACATAACACAAATGTTCATATGCTTGCTGTCATACCAGAGATCTCTTAAACTATGCTAATAATCCCTTTTTTCTCATTTTTTTTCCTATTCAGTTTGAGTGATTTCCATAACTCTGTATTCCAGTTCACTGATCCATTCTTCCATATCATCTGATTTTCTGTGGATTTCTTCTAGTATTCTTTATTTCCATTATTGTGTTATAATTTGCTTCTGTTTGGTTCTTTATGTTTTCTAATTTTTTGTTAAAATTCTCACTGTGTCCATCCATTCTTCCCTAGAGTTTGCTGAGTATCTTTATGATCATTATCATGAACTTCTTTTTGAGTAAATTGCTTAACTTTATGTCACCTATTTCTTCTTCCAGCGTTTATTTTGTTCCTTCACTTGGAACATATTCCTCTGTAGCCTCATTTTTTCCTTACCTCTCTGTTTTTATTTGTATGTATTAGCTTTGGGGGCCTCTTAATCTTGGGAAAGTTGCCTTGTATAGGATATAGCCTATTGGTCCCAGCAGCACACTCTCACCTGGTCACCAGAACTATATGCTCTAGGAGAAGTTCCCAAAGTAGATTGTGTGATCCTTTCTGTTGTGGCAGAACCAACTAATACAGATGAGCTGGGAAGCAGGGCTTACCTTGATCTGCTTGGCTGCCAGGTCCTGCCTCATACAGTGGCTGCTAGCCCACTCGAGGGTGGGACTGGGTCCCAGCACAGCTGACCTCCAGCCCAGAGAATCCTAGGGCTAGTGTGTGCCAATTGGTAGATGGTCACGGGTCCTGTGACAGCTGGAGATGGGGCTCTGGGATTCCTGGGGCTATTTCTTACTGATTGGTGGGCACATAAGACCCTAGTACTAATAGACAAGTGAGAGAACTCCAAAATGAGAGGATCTTTCCAACATCAGTGTCCTCGTGTTAGAACAAGCTCCACAAAATGGCTGCCAATGACATCTATTTTTGCAGAGGTATGCTATTTACCTCCTATCTCTGAGAGACTCTCCTAAAGCAATGAGTCGGTACGATCTAGGATCTTTACAATTTACTGTCTCCACACTAGATCTTAAGAGAGTGTGAGTTTTTGCATTAGCCCTTCAAGGTTAGCGCCTCTGTTTCCTACAACGTCCTGCCTCTCTTGTATGCAAGCCCCTCTGGCCTTTAAAGCCAGATGTTCTAAGCGTTTGTATTCCTGGTGTAGGACTGCAGGTTGGGAGCCTGATTTGGAGCTCAGAACCGTCACTTCTTGAGGAGAATCTCTACAACTGTCATTATCATCCTGTTGTCTGGTTGTCCACCCAAGAGTGTGGTCCTTGACTTTCTGGTATCTCCACTCCTCTAAGCCATCTCATTGTGGTTCCTTCTTTATCTTTAGTTCTGGGGAAAAAAAAAATTCTGCTAGTCTTTAGGTCATTCTTATCAAGAATTGCTCTGTAAAAATGTAATTTTGGTATGGTTGTGGGAGGATGTGAACACAGAGTCTTCTTACTCCCCCATCTTGGCCACCTCAATGATGTGTATTTTTAACAAATAACCAAAGGATTCTGAAGTTTCTATGCCACAGCCTGAAAAACCCTAAGTCATATAGAATATATAAAACCACAGTGATTATTATATACCCTATTTAAAATTAGAAATGGTTTTATATTTTAAAAATCTACTCTGGGGAATTATTTTCATTTATTCAAAAATTGTATTTTGTATATGATATTATGCAACCAAGGCATAAATAGATTGATAATTTTTATGGAAGTTCACAAGGGAAGTAGAAACTAGCAGCCATTCAAATAACCTCATTTTCCTTTTTTAGCTGCTATCTCTCAGCTACTCCAAATACCAATATCTACTTTAATCATAATGAATCACTGCATTTGTGAATGATGGGTACGTAGTTATGCAAATGAATTGCCCACACTGAGCTAGTTTAGTTGATCAAGCTTTCCAGGTCAAGTAGGGCATTTCCCTAGGTAAGACTGAGAAATGATACTTCCCAAATCTCTTGGAAGATAAAGAGAAAATCATTACAGCATATTATCTATTTGTAATTTCAAGTAGTATTTTTGTCCTTAAACTGTTCCCCAATTATTGGGCAGATTCAATATAGACATTATTTCTTGGAATATTTATTATAATTCTTTTTTGAACTCTATTATTTTCCTGTTGTTCAACTTCACAAAAATGTACTCAAGCGGGATAAGTATTCCAATAGGAATATGAACATTATATGAAAAACAAGCTCAGTATAAATGCAAATTGCTTCATAAAAATATTGTGAAATACTCTAAAAGGGGCTAATTTAATGTGAATAAAACATTTTAAAGTGACTTTTAATGTTAATGCCTATAATTTTTCAATATACTGAAAATAGTAATTAGTGACAAAATTATAATTTTATAACAATACCCTACTTAGTTTGAAAGTACTGAATAAGGTCATTCTTATTTATTTTACATTTTTATTTCTAATTTACAAACTTGAATGAGACTGCCTTCTTGGTGCTTAAGTTAATCTAGTGTAATATAAATGATGCTAAAATGATAGAATGGTACATTAGACTTCACTTTATTTTCCATTAAAGTTAAATTATTAGTTTGTGGCTGATGTTTTTGTTTTTATAACTATGTGAAAAGAATTGTACTTTTATTTTCCAAATGATGTACAACCTAGTAGACAACCATGCCAACCTTACAGCTGCAGTGCTCAAACAGTATCTTGATTTTTTTTTTTTTTTTTTTTTACATATAACAAGATCAAATGAGCAGGATTGGCAGGCCACTTAACAAATATTCAAATTTGTTATAACACGTTAATTTCTTGTGGAAAACATTTTATCAAATTATTTCTAATGTTATTATGAGTTTATGATAGTTCTTTCTTAGAGATGATATCTGCAAAGAATACACTGTTTCATTGTTTTAGAATCCTGACTTTGATCTACTTTTGAGCAGGTATTCATGAATCTGAAAAGAAAAATCTTTTCATATGTATGAACTGGTCATGACTGTCCACTTTAAATTTTCTCTCTTGGGCTTGAGGTCTCTGTTCAAAGAATGCATTGCTGCAGAAGAGTCAACAGTGTCTTCTTGCTTTGTAAAATAATAAGGCAAGCTACCAAATTTCTTGTTGGAAATGTATTTAGTCTTCAAGATGGTGGTGTTGTTGCTAACTACCTAACAGTAGAGCCCTCAGAGATCTAGCCAAGCCACACAGATAATTCTCTTTAATATGCAGGTGGTGTGACCTGCTGAGACCTAGGATTATACCAAAAAAGATCAAGCAAGTTGAGACTATAGCCCACCGGACTCCTCTGTCCATAGGATTTCCCAGGCAAGAATACTAGAGTGTGTTGCCATTTCCTTCTCCATGGGATCTTCCCGATGCAGGGATCAAACCTGTGTCTCCTTCACTGGTAGGCATATTCCTTCCTGAGCCACCAGAGAAGCCCATCAGGGAGGAGCAGTTATAGAAAGAACACATAAGAAATGAATATTTAAATCATCACTATTAAATTTGTCTTACCATGGCCATTATGACCATTTACTCTTCCATTCTAAAATGAATTGGAATGTTTTTAAACGCATTATCAGGCCCTCTTTGAGTCAGTGATCCTGATATCTCCTGATATGGACACCTCTGTTCATTTAGGTATCATCCCACTCCATACTTCCCAGTGAAGGGAACAGAAGAAAGAGTAAGTTATCAATAGAAGCAGTTCTTTCTGCAACAGAGAATCTATGAGTTCTTTTGTCCTTTTATAATACGAGCCTTAAGGAAACTAGCCATTATTTATATTGAGCTGATAGAATTGCCTGCTGAAATCTCAGGGGTGAATGGAATAATCTACTGCAAAGTTCAGTTCAGTTCAGTTCAGTTCAGTCGCTCAGTCATGTCCGACTCTTTGCGACCCCATGGATCCCAGCAAGCCAGGCCTCCCTGTCCATCACCAACTCCCGGAGTTCACTCAGACTCATGTCCATCGAGTCAGTGATGCAATCCAGCCATCTCATCCTCTGTTGTCCCCTTCTCCTCCTGCCATCAATCCCTCCCAGCATCAGAGTCTTTTCCAATGAGTCAACTCTTCGCATGAGGTGGCCAAAGTACTGGAGTTTCAGCTTCAGCATCATTCCCTCCAAAGAAGTCCCAGGGCTGATCTCCTTCAGAATGGACTGGTTGGATCTCCTTGCAGTCCAAGAGACTCTCAAGAGTCTTCTCCAACACCACAGTTCAAAAGCATCAATTCTTCGGCGCCCAGCCTTCTTCACAGTCCAACTCTCACATCTATACATGACCACTGGAAAAACCATAGCCTTGACTAGACGTACCTTTGTTGGCAAAGGAATGTCTCTGCTTTTCAATATGCTATCTAGGTTGGTCATAACTTTCCCTCCAAGGAGTAAGTGTCTTTTAATTCCATTGCTGCAGTCACCAACTGCAGTGATTTTGGAGCCCCCAAAAATAAAGTCTGACACTGTTTCCACTATTTCCCCATCTATTTCCCATGAAGTGATGGGACCGGATGCCATGATCTTCGTTCTCTGAATGCTGAGTTTTAAGCCAACTATTTCACTCTCCTCTTTCATTTTCATCAAGAGGCTTTTTAGTTCCTCTTCACTTTCTGCCATAAGGGTGGTGCCATCTGAATATCTGAGGTTATTGATATTTCTCCTGGCAATCTTGATCTTAGCTTGTGCTTCTTCCAGTCCAGCGTTTCTCATGATGTACTCTGCATATAAGTTAAATAAGCAGGGTGACAATATACAGCCTTGACATACTCCTTTTCCTATTTGGAACCAGTCTGTTGCTCCATGTCCAGTTCTAACTGTTGCTTCCTGACCTGCATATAGGTTTCTCAACAGGCAGGTCAAGTGGTCTGTTATTCCAATCTCTTTCAGAATTTTCCACAGTTTATTGTGATCCACACAGTCAAAGGCTTTGGCATAGTCAATAAACCAGAAATAGATGCTTTTCTGGAACTCTCTTGCTTTTTCCATGACCCAGCGGTTGTTGGCAATTTGATCTCTGGTTCCTCTGCCTTTTCTAAAACCAGCTTGAACATCTGGAAGTTCTCGGTTCACGTATTGCTGAAGCCTGGCTTGGAGAATTTTGAGCATTACTTTACTAGTGTGTGAGATGAGTGCAATTGTGTGGTAGTTTGAGCATTCTTTGGCATTGCCTTTCTTTGGGATTGGAATGAAAACTGACCTTTTCCAGTCCTGTGGCCACTGCTGAGTTTTCCAAATTTGCAGGCATATTGAGTGAAGCACTTTCACAGCATCATCTTTCAGGATTTGAAATAGCTCAACTGGAATTCCATCACCTCCACTAGCTTTGTTCATAGTGATGCTTTCTAAGGCCCACTGGACTTCACATTCCAGGATATATGTCTCTAGGTCAGTGATCACACCATCGTGATTATCTGGGTTGTGAAGATCTTTTTTGTACAGTTCTTCTGTGTATTCTTGCCATCTCTTCTTAATATCTTCTGCTTCTGTTAGGTCCATACCATTTCTGTCCTTTATCGAGCCCATCTTTGCATGAAATGTCCCCTTGGTATCTCTAATTTTCTTGAAGAGATCTCTAGTCTTTCCCATTCTGTTGTTTTCCTCTATTTCTTTGCATTGATCACTGAGGAAGGTTTTCTTATCTCTTCTTGCTATTCTTTGGAACTCTGCATTCAGATGCTTATATGTTTCCTTTTCTCCTTTGTTTTTTGCTTCTCTTCTTTTCACAGCTATTTGTAAGGCCTCTCCAGACAGCCATTTTGCTTTTTTGCATTTCTTTTCCATGGGAATGTTCTTGATCCCTGTCTCCTGTACAATGTCACGAATCTCATTCCATAGTTCATCAGGCACTCTATCTACCAGATCTAGGCCCTTAAATCTATTTCTCACTTCCACTGTATAATCATAAGGGATTTGATTTAGGCCATACCTGAATGGTCTAGTGGTTTCCCCTACTTTCTACAATTTAAGTCTGAATTTGGTAATAAGGAGTTAATGGTCTAAACCACAGTCAGCTCCTGGTCTTGTTTTTGTTGACTGTATAGAGCTTCTCCATCTTTGGCTGCAAAGAATATAATCAATCTGATTTTGGTATTGACCATCTGGTGATGTCCATGTGTAGAGTCTTCTCTTGTGTTGTTGGAAGAGGATGTTTGCTATGACCAGTGCATTTTCTTGGCAAAACTCTATTAGTCTTTGCCCTGCTTCATTCCATATTCCAAGGCCAAATTTGCCTGTTACTCCAGGTGTTTCTTGACTTCCTACTTTTGCATTCCAGTCCCCTGTAATGAAAAGGACATCTTTTTTGGGTGTTAGTTCTAAAAGGTCTTGTAGGTCTTCATAGAACTGTTCAAGTTCAGCTTCTTCAGCATTACTGGTTGGGGCATAGACTTGGATTACTGTGATATTGAATGGTTTGCCTTGGAAATGAACAGAGACCATTCTGTTGTTTTTGAGATTGCATCCAAGTACTGCATTTCGGACTCTTTTGTTGACCATGATGGCTACTCCATTTCTTCTGAGGGATTCCTGCCTACAGTAGTAGATATAATGGTCATCTGAGTTAAATTCACCCATTCCAGTCCATTTCAGTTCGCTGATTCCTAGAATGTTGACATTCAGTCTTGCCATCTCTTGTTTGACCACTTCCAATTTGCCTTGATTCATGGACCTGACACTCCAGGTTCCTATGCAATATTGCTCTTTACAGCACTGGACCTTGCTTCTATCACCCGTCACATCCACGGCTGGGTATTGTTTTTGCTTTGGCTCCATCCCTGCATTCTTTCTGGAGTTATTTCTCCACTGATCTCCAGTAGCATATTGGGCCCCTACTGACCTGGGGAGTTCCTCTTTCAGTATCCTATCATTTTGCCTTTTCATACTGTTCATGGGGTTCTCAAGGCAAGAATACTGAAGTGGTTTGTATTGCCTTCTCCAGTGGACCACATTCTGTCCGATCTCTCCACCATGACCCACCCATCTTGGGTTGCCCCACGAGCATGGCTTAATTTCATTGAGTTAGACAAGGCTGTGGTCCTAGTCTGATTATATTGACTAGTTTTCTGTGAGTATGGTTTCAGTGCATCTGCCCTCTGATGCTCTCCTGCAACACCTACCATCTTACTTGTTGTTTCTCTTACCTTGGGCATGGGGTATCTCTTCACGGCTGGTCCAGCAAAGCTCAGCCACTGCTCCTTACCTTGGACAAGGGGTATCTCCTCACTGCTGCCCTTCCTGACCTTCAACATGGGATAGCTCCTCTAGGCCCTCCTGCACCCGTGCAGCCACTGCTCCACAATGGTCATATTTACAAATGGCTTTGAGGGAATTTAGGTAATTTTTATGAAAAAGTCATTGTAGCATGTATAAGTAGTATTTAAATTATAAGATAAATTAGATAAATAATTATTTTATGTAAAATAAAGCATTTTTAGAAATAAAATCATCAAAGTACTTGAGATAAAAAAGAACAATTATCTAAAATTTGAGCATCAATTTTCCCAATGAAAGAGATTATTCAAATACATACTAATGATCTCATTCTCATCTTTTGAAGTTTTGGGGGACATATTTTGGAAAAAATAAATGTCTATATGTAGAATTTCTTACATTAGCGTTTTAAATGCTCTGAATCAGTATTGCACTTATCAACTTCTGCCAAAAGAAATCAAAATTAAAGGAAACAAAAACTATTCTGTGGTATCTTTTAGAGTTACCTTTATCTGATTCTCAAAACGGTACTGGTCTTTAAGTGCCTTTCTGGATATATTATTAATTTCTTCCTTTAGAAAATCTGATAATTGTTTGTTGAAATCACAATCCATAAAGGCTCTGTGGGAAGCAATATTTTCTTCCAATCCTCCATGGGTTATAGAGCCAGGAAGCAGAATAGATACTGTATCAGCTCCTCATTACAACTTCGAAATAATTTCCCACTTTTCCTATCTGAGAACCCAGATTTAAAACAAAGCAAGCAAGCAAACAAACAAAAAACTCAAGGCATATAGCTCTACAAATCTCTCTCTTTCTCATAGTCATTATCTACTAACATTATCTACTAATAGTATGCTGAAGCTGCAAAAGATTGAAGGTGGGAGGACAAGGGGATGACAGAGGATGAGATGGTTGGATGGCATCACTGACTCAATGGGCATGAGTCTGAGTAAACCCCGGGAGTTTGTGATGGACAGTGAGGCCTGGCGTGCTGCTGTCCATGGGGTCGCAAAGAGTCAGACATGACTGAGCGACTGAACTGAACTGAACTAGCTATAACTAACTATATTTGCCACTCGCTGCCATTTATTTATGGCTTGATTTTCTGGCTCACTCTTTCTCTTCATCTCTACTATATTCTGCTGCTACTGCTGCTGCTAAGTCTCTTCAGTTGTGTCCAACTCTGTGCGACCCCATAGACAGCAGCCCACTAGGCTCCTCTGTCCCTGTGATTCTCCAGGCAAGAATACTAGAGTGGGTTGCCATTTCCTTCTCCAATGCGTGAAAGTGAAGTCGCTGAGTTGTACCTGACTCTTAGTGACCCCATGGACTGGAGCCTACCAGGCTCCTCCATCCATGGGATTTTCCAGGCAAGAGTACTGGAGTGGGGTGCCATTGCCTTCTCCGCTACTATATTCTACATGACTTCAACATCAAAATGCTCCTAAAGCTTTTATTTGCTTTCAAAATCTTTTTAGTTCAGTTCAGTTCAGTCGCTCAGTCGTGTCCGACTCTTTGCAACCCCATGAATCGCAGCACACCAGGCCTCCCTGTCCATCACCAACTCCCGGAGTTCACCCAAACTCATGTGCATCGAGTTGGTGATGCCATCCAGGCATCTCATCCTCTGTCGTCCCCTTCTCCTCCTGCCCCTAAGCCTTCCCAGCATCAGAGTCTTTTCCAATAAGTCAACTCTTCGCATGAGGTGGCCAAAGTATTGGAGTTTCAGCTTCAGCTTCAGTCCTTCCAGTGAACACCCAGGACTGGTCTCCTTTAGGATGGACTGGTTGGATTTCCTTGCAGTCCAAGGAACTCGCAAGAGTCTTCTCTAGAACCACAGTTCAAAAGCTTCAATTCTAACGCGCTCACAATCTTTTACTGTATGTTAAATCAACTTATCATTTCAAGGCTCAAACACTAAATTTTTTCATTAGCATTACTCATCTGTGATCATTCATGATTCAAAGAATTCTACATCTTAACATTTTTTTACCTTGTTATATTATCCCCACTCTGTTAATTACCTCTATTGCTTTTCATTATCCATCTTCTCCTTCTGTTTCTCTTTTTAATTAGCATAGATTTCAAAGCCCAAAATAATATTTGCTTCCTTGCAATCAATCTAAGTTATTTTGTCTCTCTCTTGCTGAGACATAATCATGTGTCAGATCTGGGTTTTAATCATTGCTTTGTTTCAACCTTAAATAAAAAAACCTCCTCAAATGCACACCCGTCTCATACAGACCTAATTCAGTTTCTCATTTCATACCTTCTATTTTATATCAGGCCTTCCCTGGTGGCTCAGACGGTAAAGCATCTGCCTACAATGCGGGAGACCCGGGTCTTTCTAAAATGACTTCTGATCTGAGTAGTCAAATAATTTTCATAAGCTATCAATTTAAACTCATTTGTACTTTTATCATATTCAGGAAGCTGAGGGATCAGAACTAAGGTAATACATTTTTCACAGTAATTAACATATGAAGTCAATTGACTATCTCTATTCCTTCTGACAAATATTTATATATAAATGCATGAAATATTCAACTACCTTTCCTTGAATATATGAATACATATTAGGACTAACTTACTTTAATGAACATTGTGAACAAAACATGAAAAAATAGAACAATCATCTCTTAAACATGTCAATCAATTATCATACTTATATAAATTTTGACATTATGATTGTTTCTGGAGCATGTACTATTTGTATTTCATTATTATGCCTCTCAGCATTTTTACTATTCCTAACTCATTGTAGATATCTTCAATGTATTTATTTGAAATATATATTTTATTTTTCCATTAGGTCTTATAACTGTTAGTTTATGTCAGAGTTCAAGATGAAAAATCTTTAAAAGTCTTATGTTTATTATAAATAACACATCAAATGTCTTCTGATAGTACAAAGCAAAATCCCTCTCAAACCCAAAACAGCAGCTATACAATCACCTGAGAACAAGGAAAGGCAGATAAAAAGAAAAGAGACTCATTTAAGCTTTAAGAACACTCAAAAACTCTAAGTGAAGGGATTAAAAAGATATTTCATGTGAATGGAAGCAAAGAGAGTCAGAGTAGCTACACTTACAACATATAAAATAAACTTTAAGTCAAAAGCTGTAAATAATGACAAAAAAGGGTATTATATAGTGATAAAATTGTAAATTCATCAGGACTATATACAATAATAAATAGATATGTACTCAATATTGGAGGACCTACATATATTAAACATTTATTAACAGATATGTAGGCCAAAATAAATAGCAATATAATAATTATAGGAGATTTTAATATCCCACTCCCAATAATGTATAGATCATTCAGACAATCAATAAGAAAAAAATTAAGAAAATAATGGACTTGAACTATGCTTTAGACCAAATGTACTTAACACACATATACCAGCCATTCCATCAAAAAACAATGGAATACATGTTCTTTTCAACTGCACATGGAACATTCTCTAGTACAGATGACATGTACTAGAGGCTACAAAACAAGAGAGAAAGAAAGTGAAGTCGCTCAGTCATGTCCAACTCTTTGCTACCCCATGGACTGTAGCCTACCAGGCTCCTCTGTCCATGGGATTTTCCAGGCAAGAGTACTGGAGTGGGTTACCATTTCCTTTCTCCAGGAGATCTTCCCAATCTAGGGCTTGAACCTGAGACTCCAGCATTGTACACAGACGCTTTACCGTCTGAGCCACCAGGGAAGTCTCTACAAAACAAATGTGAAAAAATTTAATCAGACTGAAAACATACCAGGTATCTCTTCTGACCACAGTGGTATGACACTAGACATCAATAATATAAGAAAAGATTAAAAATTCACAAATATGTGGAAATTAAATAGCAGTATGTATGAACAGCAAATGAGATATCAAAAGAGAAATAAAAATATTGAGACAATTGGAAATGGAAACACAGCATACCAAGCAGACAATTCTGAGAAAGTTTACAAGATAAATGCCTGCCTTAAGAAAAAAAGAAAGATTGCAAATAAACAAATTAATTTTATACCTCAAAGGACTAGGAAAAGAACAAACTTAGCCCAAGTTTAGAAGAAAGAAATAACAAAGATCAGGGCAGAAATAAATGAAATAAAGATTAAGAAACAATAGAAAAGATCAATGAAACTAAGACATTTTATTTTTTAAAGATAGAAGTGACAAACCCTTAGCTAGATTAAAAAGAGAGGGGTTTCAATTAATGCAGTTATAAATTATATAGAAGATATTACACCTGATATCAAAGAAATACAGTGGATCATAAGAGACTATTCTGAACAGCTAGTTCAGTCACTCAGTCGTGTCGGACTCTTTGCAACCCCATGGACTGCAGCACTCCAGACTTCCCTGTCCTTTGCCATCTCCCAGAGCTTGCTCAGACTCGTGTCCATTGAGTCAGTGATGCCATCCAACCATTTCACCTTCTTTCATCTCCTTCTTCTCCTGCCTTCAATCTTTCCCAGCATCAGGGTCTTTTCCAATGAATCAGTTCTCACATCAGGTAGACAAAGTATAGGAGTTTCAGCTTCAGCATCAGTCCTTCCGGTGAATATTCAGGACTGATTTCTATTAGGATGGACTGGTTGGATCTCCTTGCTGTCCAAGGGACTCTCAAGAGTCTTCTCCAACACCACACACAGTTCAAAAGCATCAATTCTTTGGTGCTCAGCTTTCTTTATAGTCCAACTCTCACATGCATACATGACTACGGATTTTTGTCGGCGAAGTAATGTTTCTGCTTTTCAATATGCTGTCTAGGTTGGTTGTAGCCTTTCCTCTAAGGAGCAAGCGTCTTTTAATTTCATGGCTGCAGTCATCATCTGCAGTGATTTTGGAGCCCAAGAAAATAAAGTCTGTCACTGTTTCCATTGTTTCCCCATCTGTTTGCCATGAAGTGATGGGACCAGATGCCAGGATCTTACTTTTTTGAATGTTGAGTTTTAAGCCAGCTTTTTCACTCCCCTCTTTTACTTTCATCAAGAGGCACTTTAGTTCTTCACTTTTTGCCGTAAGGGTGGTATCCTCTGTGTATCCGTGGTTATTTATATTTCTCACAGCATTCTGGATTCCAGCTTGTGCTTCATCTAGCCTGGCATTTCACATGATGTACTCTGCATAGAAGTTAAATAAGCAGGGTGACAATATACAGCCTTGACATACTTCTTTCCTAATTTGGAACCAGTCTGTTGTTCCATGTCCAGTACTAACTGTTGCTTCTTGACCTGCATGTAGATTTCTCAGAAGGCAGGTAAGGTGGTCTGGTTTCTCCACCTCTTGAAGAATGTTCCACAGTTTGTTGTGATCTACACAGTCAAAGGCTTTGGCATAATCAATAAAGCAGAAGTTGATGTTTTTTCTGGAATTCTCCTGCTTTTTCTATGATCCAATGGATGTTGGCAATTTGACCTCTGGTTCCTCTGTCTGTTCTCTTGTTTCCTTTCTGAACACCTATTCACCAACAAATTTGATGAGTAGAAGAAATGGATGAATTGCTAGAAACATACAACTTATCAAGACTGAATCATGAAATAATAATAAAATATGAACAGACTAGTAACAGGGAAGAAAATAAATCAATAATCAAAAATCTCCAAATAAAAACCTAGAACTGTATAGCTTCACTGGTGAATTTTACCATATATTTAAATAAGAATTAATATCAGTCCTTCTCAAAAACTTACCAAAAAATGAAGAGGAAAGATACCCTTCCAAACCCATCTTATGAGATATTGGATACTATAATAAAACTGCACGTTATTATCCCCCATGAACATAAATGATGTCCTCAACAAAATACTTGCAAACTGAATTCACAAGCACATTAAAAGGATCATTAACCATGATTAGTTGAGATTAATCCCTGTGATTCAAGGATGTTTCAACATATGCACTCAATAGATGTAACATACCATATTAATAGAATGAAGGATAAATAGCATATGATTATTTTAATAGATACAGAAATATTATTTGATAAAATTTAATATTTTTCATGATAACAACTCTCAACAAATTAGGTATAAAAGGAATGTGCCACACATAATAAAGGCCATGTATGATATCCTGACAGTTATCATTATATTCAATGGTGAAAAGTTAAAAACCTTTCTTCTAATATCAGTAACTAGACAAGAATGCCCACTGTCACCATTTCTATTCAGTATTGTGCTAGAAGTCCCAACAGAGCAATTAGGCAAGGCAAAAAAATAATAATAATAATAATAAAAGGCATCAAATTAGAAGAATTGAAACTGTCTATATTTGTAGATTTGTGTGTGTGTGTGTGTGTGCAGCCACTTAGTGGTGTCCAACTCTTTGCGACCCCAGGGATGCAAAGCCTGCCGGGCTTCTTCTATCCATGGAATTTCCCAGGCAATACTAGAGTGGGTTGTCATTTCCTCCTCCAGGGAATCTTCCTGATCCAAGGATCAAACCCACATCTCCTGCTTGGCAGGCAGATACTTTACCACTCAGCCACCTGGGAAGCCCCATTTTCAGATAATATGATATTACATACAGAAAACCCTAAAGACTTAAAAAAAAAAAGAAATATCCTGTTCAAATTGATAAATAAATTCAGTAAGTTTATGAGATACAAAATCAACATGCACTATGAGTTTTATTTTTTCTTCATTTACAATAAACCATCTGAGAGACATTAAGAAACCAGTTTCATTTACAATAGCACCAAAAATAATAACATACTTAGAAATGTTTGACCTGAATGCTGCAAACTATAAGACATTGTTGACAGAAATTGAAGACACCAATAAATATAGACATCCTATGCTCTAGGATTGAAAGGAGGACTTTGTGAAAATATCCATACTATATTAAGTGATCTACAAATTCAGTGTAATTCATTTCAAGATCTCAATAACATTTTTCACAGAAGTAGAACCTAAAATTTATATAGTACTATAACAGAATAAATAGCCATAGCAATCTTGAGAAAGAATAGCAAGCTGCAGGCATCATATTTTCTGGTTTCAAATTGAATTATAAATCTGTAATAATCAAAACAATATTGTACTGATATAAAAGCAGGCACATAGACCAGTGAAACCGAATAGAGAGCCTAGATAGTATTACAGCATATATAGTAAATGAGAGCATATGTATTAAACTAGTTTTTTGACAGAGTTGCCAACAAATAAAAAAAGGATAGTTTCTTCCATAAATGTTATTGGAAAACCTGAATATCCACATGCAAGGATGTGGATGTATTAGGGATGTATTAGGATCCCTGTCCTACAGTACTCACAAAAATAAGCTAGAAATGATCAAATAATTAAATATAATACATGAAACCATAAACTCCTAGAAGGATACACAGTGCAAAAAACTTTGACAAAGGTCTTGGCAATAATATCTTAGATAAAGCACCAAAAGTCCAGACAATATAAACAATTGGGATTATCACATTGAAGAACTTTTGCCAAACAAAGAAAACAGTCAGTAAAATGAAAAGCCAAACTACAGAATAGAAGAAAATATTCACAAACTCGGGGGCTTCTCTGGTGCCTCAGATGGTAAAGAATCTGCCTGCAATGTGGCAGACCTGGTTTCAATCCCTGGTTTGGGAAGATTCCCTGGTTTGGGAAGATCCCCTGGAGGAGGGCATGGCAACCCACTCCAGTATTCTTGCCTGGAGAATCCCCATGGACAGAGGAGCCTGACGGGCTACGGTACATAGGGTTGCAAAGAGTTTGACACAACCAAGTGACTAAGCACAGCACAATCTCCAAGTTATACAAAAACATCAGGCAATTCAATAGAAACATTTCAAAGTTATACAAAAACATCAGGCAATTCAATAGAAACATGTCAAATTATTATTTTTATTTAACAATGGGTAAAGGACCTGAATAGACATTTTTCTTGAGAAGATATTCAGATGGCCAATAGCCATTGGCAAGTTGCTCAACATCATTAATCAACAGGAGAATGCTAATCGAAACTGCAATGAGATGCCACTTCGCACCTGTTAGGATGGGTATAACAAAAAAACAAGTGAGAAGAAGAGGTGGCAGGATGTGGAAAAAAGGGAACCCTTTTACACTGTTGGTGAGAATGTAAGTTGGTAGAGACACTATGACAAATTATGTATTTTTTTCTCAAAAAATAAAAATAGAACTACCCTATGATCTAGCAGTACTTCTGGGCATATAAGAATCCCCCAGCTTTTCAAGGTTTATGCCACTTTGCTTTTATCAAAGACCTACATTAATATCTGCTTTTGTGAACCTAAAGAAATTAAAAGAGGATTTTTACTTTTATGAGAGAAGGTGATAAGCACAAAAAGCCTTCAGAATTTCTTTTGCTGCTATCTGTTAGAGAGGCATTGTGTACTCTGAATAGTGAAGAGTGGCATTGCTAGTTTCCTTCCCCTGGGACTACACTCAGCATTTCAGCATCAAGCCCTTTACCTCTGAACTGTGTCTCTAAAGTTAGTATGCCTGAGGCAGTGGGTGTGTGTGCATGCATGCGCTCAGTTGTGTCCAACTCTTTGGGACCCCATGGACTATAGCCGGGCAGGCTCCTCTTGTCTGTGGAATTTTCCAGGCAAGAATACTAGAGGGGGTTGCCATTTCCTAGTGTGATTTATCTGGATTTATTGTGTGCATCTCTTAGCAAGACATGTCCTAAAGTAACTGTTCCTTTGTTTAATGTCTTAGGTTTAGGAAAGTTTTCACAGGAACACTCTACTTTTAGATGGGGGTGGCGTTATATATCCAAAGAAAACAAAATCACGCTTGAAAAGATATCTTCACACCTATGTTTATTGCAGCATAATTCACAATAGCCAAGGTTTGAAAACAAGCTAAGTGTCCTCTGACAGATAAATGCATGAATAAGGAAACATGGTGTATTTATACATACACTCTCTCTCTCTCTCTCTCTTTCACTGGAATGTTATTCAGCTGTAAGAAAGAAGAAAATACTGCCATTTATGATGACATGATGGACCTTCAGATCATTAAAGTGAAATAAACTAGACAGAGGAAGACAAATACTGTGCGGTATCACTTACATGGGCTTCCTAGATGTCTCAGCAGTAAAGAATTCACCTGCCAATGCAGGAGATGCAGGAGACACGGGTGTGATCCCTGGGTTGAGAAGGTTCCCTGGAGTAAGAAATGGCAACAGCCCCAGTATTCTTGCCTGGAAAATCCCATGGTGGGCTACAGTCTGTAGTGTCTCAAAGAGTCAGAAACCACTGAGCGACTAAGCATGCATCACTTTTATGTTGAATCTAAAAAGCCAAACTCCTAGAAAGGGATAGTAGAACGATGGTTGGAGGACGCTGAGGGTAGTGGAAATGGTGAGATGTTGGTTAAAGGAAACAAACTTCCATTACATTTAATATTTCTGAGTTGTGTGCTTGAGAGTTGCTGAGAGCAGATCTTAAGTAGTCTCACCAGGGAAAATAACTCTGTGAGGTAATTCATATGTTAACTATCTTAATCTTGACATATGAGTATCAAATCATCATATTGTATACTTTAAACACATACAATATGTGTCAATTATCTCTCAAAAATAGAAAAAAAATTGAAGTAATAAAAAAGAGGATATGATTCTATTTCAAGTATGAAGAGTGATGTAGAAATATGCTGGCATTTTGGCCAGATGGGGGGCTCAAATTTTGTGTCTACCACTTAATGCTTAACATTGTAAAACACATCTTTATGATAATAAAAAAGACAATTTTATATCTAGTAGGCACTTGGATCAAGTTTTTTCTCTCACTTTTCCTACTCCTATCCCTTTGTTCTGAGATAAAATCAAATTCAGAATTAAAATAATGAAATTCTTGAGACATTTTAGCAGAAAATAGCAAATTTCAGGAGACTGTAGCAAAATATCTGAATTATATAAATGACAGAGAATTTTGTGCCTTGTCCTCATATCAGTGGGAGACTGGGAATGAGATTTTTTTTTCTAAAATCAACTGGTCCAATCAGCAATTCTAAAATGATGAAATAAAGCTACTCTGCTATAGTCAAATTTTTATTTAAATAGTGTTTAATTTTCAAATATTTGCTCTTTCTTCTTGACTTTAGCATCTTCTATACCTCATTCTGAAACTTCTTTTGGCTACTCTTTTGGAACATAAATTGTATTTGTTTAAAAATACAAGGTCTTTAATACTCAATATATCTTCAGTCATGGAAAAACCTTGGACAGAGTAAGTCTATTTAAAAGAGATCTTTAATCATTTTTCACTAAAATTTTATCATATGGATACTTATGTGTGTGTTTTAATCGGCTTTTAAATGTTTTTCTTCTGATTTTATTGAACTTTAGGTTTAGGGAGAGAAAGATGACAGTAAGACACATTTAAATGTAAACTGTTAATAACTGTTAACATAAAAAGAATGTTCTTTCGAATATTTTCTGTATGCAGATACACTTTCACTTGAATACAATCACACTTTATACTAACTCGTACCTAAATTATTTTTTATTATTTGTATATCACAGAGAGGCTTTTATATAAATATACACATATATCATTGTTATTTTTTTCTATGATCTTGTAGTGCTCCAAGATATAAACTTACTGTGACTTATTTCATTAATATTCTTGGAAATTTAGAGGATATAATGATTCAATCAGATGAACTCTTAAGTCATAATGACTCTTTGAACACTGAACTCAGGCACTATCTAGTGTTTCCAATTGTTTTACTCAAAAGAAAATCTTGAGAAGCACATTGTATGGTAAACTGTCATTTTGAAACAGTGTTTCCCACAGTAAAATTATTGACTTCTTTATCTTTTGCAAATTTAGCTTCCAGTTTAAAGAACATTTTTGTATTGATTTGTTTTTTTACTTAGAGAAAAATTGAGTCTTAGTCATGCTAGAGTCAGAAGAACTGGAGTTCTAGAGGCAGATTCCAGACTTAGACTCGGTCTGTGAGGCTTGATTTTGAGAAACTAAGTGTATCACCATTCTGTCTCAAGGGATGATAACCTGAATGTCCTTACTTTGATACCGAATGACCTACTTATTTTCTATGATACTGTGAGGAAACAATGAAAATACATTATAATCGAAGCATAAAGCAGAAACTTTCTCCTACCCCTTGAAAAGCATGAGGTAGCAAACTCAGAAACTTGTAGTTATATGGATGTATGGGTGCCCTGAAAATAATTTATTTTTTTTTATATTTTAAAACTGTTGAATTTGAAATAATTTCAGATTTTAAAAATATTACAAGATTATTTAAAGTAATATTGTAAACCCTTTGCCAAGATTCTTTCTTTATATATGTATGCACATATGCACTTTACACATAAACAGAGGCATTTTTTTCCTGAATCATCTGAGAATAAGTGATAATGCCCCTTTAGTCCTAAGTGCATTAATTTTTCATTTTAGGAAAAAGACATTCTTTTAGAAAGCAATAACATGATTATCAAATCAGGGAATTTATATAGATACAGTATTATAAAACCTATTTAAATTTTGCCAGTTGTTCTACAAATGTATTTTTAGGGGGCAGGGGAGAGGGAATCTTGGCCTAGGATCCCATCCAGGATCATGCTTTATTTTTGTCTGTTTTGTCTTCTTTTATCTGGACTATTTCCTTAATCTTTGTGTCTTTTATGGCCTTGGCATTTTTAAGGAGTACAAGTCAATTATTTTATAGATCTTCCTTCATTCGGGTCTGTCTGAGATTTTCTTTGATTGAGTTCAGATGATGTATTTTGGGCAATGACAGCAGGGAGGTGACTTTGTGTCCTTCATGGTGCAACAATTCAGCACCCACACTCTGTCTATTTGTCATTTTAATGGCAGTGGTTACTTTAATCATTGGGTTAAGATAGTGTCACTTTCAAATTTGTAAGTATCAATCATTTTCCACAAGAGAATACTATGGCTTTATATAAATGGCATGTTCTCTATCAAATTTCCCTAATGTCTTAGCATCCATTGCCTTTCTTTCCTGAAACAATTATTACAGTGGTATTTCTAAAATTTTAGTAAACTTTTTTCTTCCATATGTTTCATCTACATTTGAATTCTTCTCTAAGGAAACACTTCCCATTTATCCCCATTCATCTGTTTTATCCTATGGGTTATCCACTAGCATTTATTTTGGTGATCCAATTTTCCAGAGTTTTCCAATAGGATCCACTTCAGGCTGGCGATCAGTAGGTTTGATGATAATGTTGTATCTCTACTAATTTTCTGTATTGATTCAAAACATTTCCATAATTCCATAAACATTTGCTTACTTTTTGTTAGGTGTGTTATTCTAGGCTTATCTTGAATGTTTCCTTCTCCAATTTAAGAATCAATCATTTATCTTGTTTATTTCTTTATATTAAATAGCAATATTTAGGAACCTAAACCTTGGATTTAGGTGTGTTCATTATTACTATAATGACAAATAAGCACATCTGCATACTATGATTATAGATACTTCACTATATCAGTTTCTAATGTTTTATTAATATTCATTATTTTATATTGATATTCCAGTTAATATTACAGGGTTCATTTTAGCCTTCCCTTTTCCTGTGTTCTTACAGTCTTACATAGGGAGAAATTTGGAATCAATTCTCCACAATATATTGAAAGATTTGGTATTTCCTCAGCCTTAAAGTGGGCTTCCCAGGTGGCCCAGTGGTAAAAAATCAGCCTGCCCATGTAAAATACACAAGTTCAATCCCTGGTCGGGAAGATGCTCTAGAGAAGGAAATGGCAACCGGCTCCAGTATCTTTGTCTGGGAAATCCCATGGACAGAAGAGCCTGGAAGACTACAGTACATGGGGTCACAAAGAGTTTGACACGATTTATGATGCAGCCTTAGAGTATGCATAAAATAGTTTTATATTGCTAAATAATGCCATGTGGAAATGAAAATAACTCACTACTCTCTCTCTCTGTATGTATTTTAGACTCCAGATTTCAATAACATGTTTTCTGTATTATTTTTTTATTTATAGAAAAATTGAATCTTAATTGCATTAGAGCGGGAAGAGCTGGAATTCTAGAGGGAGATTCTGTACTTGACCTGTGACACTTGATGTGAGAAACTGAGACTATTTCCCTATTTTCGTTCAGACAGATTATTATGAAAAACAACTATAAGCATATATGTCAAATCTCAATTTCAGATATTAAATTATAGTTTTTCTTTCAGAACATCTAGATTATTAATATGAAGTGTGCTTTTTCCCACACTTGTAGATTTTATATATCATTTGTGTATCTTAATTTATATCCAACATTAAAATAATTCTTAAAGTTAAAATTGTACAAAAATATATACTTACGGTGTTCTTACTTCCTCTGTTCCTTTCTATCTATCCTTTCCTAAGCCACCAAACTTCCTTCCAGGTTTAACTCACTTCTTATACATATACACATTAGTTTCTGGTTTATATCTTCAGTGCTGCTTTTTTCAAAAATGCATAGATACAAGTACCTTACCTCTTCCCTTTTGCATGAAGCATAGCGTACCGTAGATACACTTTTGAATTTTTTATTACTTTTGTACCTTTGTATCTTTTGTGCTTCTTATGACTTAATGCAGTATCCTGAGTATCACTCCATATCACACTTCTTAATATCTCAATTATTTTTTTAACTAAATAGTGAGGATGTATGCAAGATTACCCACCTTCTCTCACATAGTGATGTTTGGCTTGTTTTCAATTTTATGTATAGGCATTGGGGCTTGATTTCAATTTTTAGCAATTATAAAGACTGCTTCAAGGAGAATTTCTAGATGCTGACTTTCTTGGACAAAGGTAAATGCATGTGAAGTTCTATTAATTAAACGTTGCCAAATTTTCCCTTACAAAGTCAGCATCGATTTGCATTCACAGTAGCAATGTCTGAGAGTGCCCATTTCCCTTGAACTTCACCAAGAGAATGTTAAAAATATGTTTAATTTTTTCCAATAAGATTGGTAAAAAAAACTATTTCAGTGTATTTACATTTGCATTCCCCTACCTGGCTTCCCTGGTGGCTCAGAGGTTAAAGTGTCTGCTTGCAATGCAGGAGACCTGGGTTCGATCCCTGGGTCGGGAAGATCCCCTGGAGAAGGAAATGGCAACCCCTCCAGTATTCTTGCCTGGGAAATCCCATGGACAGAGGAGCCTGGCAGGCTACAGTCTATGGGGCCGCAAAGAGTCGGACATGACTGAGTGACTTCATTTTCACTTTTCACTTTCACCTGCACTTGAGACTGAATACTTTCCTTATGTTTAAGAGCTAATTTGGATCTGTTTATGCACTGATTTTGACATTTGCTCAATTTTTATTATACAGTTCATTATTCCAAACCAATTTAGTTGCTAAGAGTATGTGTCTGTTTATGATATTATGTTATTCAGTTCAGTTCAGTTCAGTCACTCAGTGGTGTCCGACTCTTTGCGACCCCATGAACCGCACCACACCAGGCCTCCCTGTCCATCACCAACTCCCGGAGTCCACCCAAACCCATGTCCACTGAGTCAGTGATGCCATCCAACTATTTTATCCTCTGTCGTCCCCTTCTCCTCCTGCCCTCAATCTTTCCCAGAATCAGGGTCTTTTCCAATGAGTCAGTTCTCACATCAGGTGGATAAAGTATTGGAGTTTCAGCTTCAACATCAGGCCTTCCAATGAACACCCAGGACTGATCTCCTTTAGGATGGACTGGTTGGATCTCCTTGCTGTCCAAGGGACTCTCAAGAGTCTTCTCCAACACCACAGTTCAAAAGCATCAATTCTTCAGCGCTCAGCTTTCTTTATAGTCCAACTCTGACATCAATTATTACATGGCCACTGGAAAAACCATAGCCTTAACCAGATGGACCTTTGTTGACAAAGTAATGTCTCTGCTTTTTAATACACTGTCTAGGTTGGTCATAACCTTCCTTCCAAGGAGTAAGCGTCTTTTAATTTCATGGCTGCAATCACCATCTGCAGTGATTTTGGAGCCCAGAAAAATAAAGTCAGCCATTGTTGCCACTGTTTCCCCATCTATTTCCCATGCAGTGATGGGACCGGATGCCATGATCTTCATTTTCTGAATGTTGAGCTTTAAGCCAAATTTTCCACTCTCCTCTTTCACTTCTATCAAGAGGCATTTTAGTTCTTCTTCACTTTCTGCCATAAGGGTGGTGTCATCTGCATATCTGAGGTTATTGGTATTTCTCCCAGCAATCTTGATGCCAGCTTGTGCTTCCTCCAGCCCAGCCTTTCTCATGATGGACTCTGCATAGAAGTTAAATAAGCAGGGTGACAATATACAGCCTTGACGTACTCCTTTCTCTATGTGGAACCAGTCAGTTGTTCCATGTCCAGTTCTAACTGTTGCTTCCTGACTTGCATATAGGTCTCAGGAGGCAGGTCAAGTGGTCTGATATTCCCATCTCTTGAAGAATTTTCCACAGTTTATTGTGATCCACAGTCAAAGGCTTTGGCATAGTCAGTAAAGCAGAAATAGATGTTTTTCTGGAACTCTCTAGCCCTTTCGATGATCCATAGGATGTTGGCAATTTGATCTCTGGTTGCTCTGCCTTTTCTAAAACTGGCTTGAACATTTGGAAGTTCACGGTTCACGTACTGCTGAAGCCTGACTTGGAGAATTTTAAGCATCACTTTACTAGTGTGTGAGGTGAGTGCAATCGTGCAGTAGTTTGAGCATTCTTTGGCATTGCCTTTCTTTGTGATTGGAATGAAAATTGACCTTTTCTAGTCCTGTGGCCACTGCTGAGTTTTCCAAATTTGCTGGCATATTGAGTGCAGCACTTTCACAGCATCATCTTTCAGGATTTGAAATAGCTCAACTGTAATTCCATCACCTCCACTAGCTTTGTTCGTAGTGAAGGCCCACTTGACTTTACATTCCAGGATGTCTGGCCATAGGTCAGTGATCACACCATCGTGATTATCTGGGTTGTGAAGATCTTTTTTGTACAGTTCTATCATAGAAAATATAATGAGACTTGTATTTTATGTATTTATAAATCTAATATGAAATATGGAATATATGATATATATTATATATCAAGTGATTGATATTACATATCAATCATTGAGTAATAGTGTGTATGACCTATGTATATTTAAATACATATTAAATAAATTTATAATATGTAATACATCATACATATGATATATATTTAATATTTATATGATATTATGCATAATAAAATATATGTAAGATATATATTATATCAATTAATCAATTAGCAAGTTTATATATACACATTTATAGTATATATCTATTATATATTATATAAACATATAAAATATATATCTAATGTATCTAATGTAATGGTACTGTAATATACTATAATTAGAAAATGTATGATATAATATATTTTACATATTAAATAATATAAACAATAATATATATTATACAGTATACCAATCAATTCATATTATATAATACATCAATCATTTTGTAAGAAGGTGTATATATATTTATACTATATTGTGTTGCCCAAAATATTCGTTTGAGTTTCTAAGATGTGATGGAAAAACCCAAATTAACTTTTTATCCAATCCAATATTTTATATAAATATATAAAATATATATGATATAATATATATTTTTGTATTTATGTGTATGTGATATATTGCATAATAAAGAGCACATATGATATATATAATATACCAATCAGTTGGTAACAAAGTATATATATATATATATTTATTTATCATATCATATACATGATCATATATATATCATATAATATAATTTATATGAACATATATATTTATCATACAAATATATATGTGAATATATCATGTATTTACATATATATGTAATATATACTATATTTCACATAAATATATAATATATTCATATTATATCTTTCATATATCATATAACTATAAGATGTAAATATGTTGAATATATGTATTAAATATATATTCATACTATAATATATAGATATTTTGTCATGTGATATAATTTTAAAAAATTTGCACTTAGTTTATCAGTTTGTCTTTGAGTTTGTCTATGACATTTAATATATTTTTAAATCTAGTTTCTGTTCTCAGTGTTTTATTGTTTCTGAACTTTGAACTATAGTTTCAAAACCCTTGTGTACAAACAGGGCAAAAAGATTTTACAGCATTTACATGTTTTCTTGTAATATGGTTTCATTTTTACATTTAAACCTTTAATTTATTAGAATTTGATCAGGTATATATTGTAAGATACAGATCTAATTTAATCCTTTTTGACACTTAGCTATTGTCAATTTATTTATTAAACTATTTATTAAAATGTTATCTTTGCCCAGTTATTTGAGATGTCCCCTTTACTATATACCAAATTTCTTATTTAGTATACATTTTGCTGCATGAGGTTTTTGTTTTACCTCTGTTCATTGTTGCCTTACTTTTTATTTTTTAGAGAAGTATAATGCCTAGTTAACTTCTTTGAATAGTTTATCTTTTTCCTTGGCATCAATATTTTAATACTGATACTTAGTATATATGTGTGTTAGTCACTCAGTCATGTCCAACTCTTTGCAGTCCTATGGACTGTAAACCACCAGGCTCCTCTGTCTATGGGATTCTCCAGGCAAGAATACTGGAGTGGGTTGCTGTGCCCTCTTTCAGGGGATCTTCCCAACCCAGGGATAGAACCCAGGTCTCCTATACTGCAGACAGATTCTTTACCTTCTGAACCATCAGGGAAGCCAGTGGATACTTAGTCTTCCTTAATTCTTTCTCCTGCTTATGCCTGAACAAAGGTCTTTATTTTTTATAGATGTGCTCAAGAAATATCCTGTTCTTTGTACTATATTAGTTATACTGTACAGCAACTATGTGAGGTTTGTACTTGCATTAAACCTAGTATACCAATTAAAAAAAAAGAGAAATCAAGTTATAGAAAGTTGAAGTAATTGAATTCATATAGCTAGCAATTTGTGCAACCTGGTTTTAGACTCAGGTCACCGGCTTTCAGAGCCTGAACTCAAAACCAGTAATCTGTATGTTGCATGGAATGAATGAGCATTTTATTGATTTTGAAAATTCCAAGATATAATCCAGTATCCTAAACTTTAAAATGAGAAGAGTTGCCTAAAAATACAGTAGGTAAATGAGCTATCTGATTTTAACTAAAAAGGCAATGGTATGCTATATTACAAATATTAAATATAATTTGGTAATATAAGGTCTGTCTAGTCAAAAATCTGATTTTTTCCAGTAGTCATGTATGGATGTGAGAGTTGGACTGTAAAGAAAACTGAGTGCCAAAGAATTGATGCTTTTGAACTGCAGTATTAGAGAAGACTCTTGAGAATCCCTTGGACTGCAAGGAGATTCAACCAGTCCACCCTAAAGGAAATCAGTCCTGAATATTCATTAGAAGGACTGATGCTGAAACTGACACTCCAATACTTTGGCCACTTGATGCGAAGAACTGACTCAGTGGAAAAAACCCTGATTCTGGGAAATATTGAGGTCAGAGGAGAAGGGGGTGACAGAGGATGAGAATGTTGGATGGAATCACCAACTCAATGGACATGAGTTTGAGTGAGCTCCAGGAGTTGGTGGTGGACAGGGAAGCCTGGCGTCTGCAGTCCATGGGGTTGCAAAGAGTCAGACATGACTGAGCGACTGAACTGAACTGAATATCAGTAGTTTTAAACATTAATTTATGCTTAATGAGATATACCAAAATATTATCCTTCAAGAGGGAGAGGTAATTATTACAGAATTCATTAATAAGAGATTGAAATGATCTATTTTCAAATGTACTTAAATCATGTATACATAACTGAGGAATATGTATATATTATTCAGGACTTGTATGATTCAATAAGAAATGATCAGTAGGAAAGTACACCTGATGAATTTACTTAATGAAAATCATTATACTCAATATGGACCACTGCTAATATGTATTCACAGTCACACCCTTGTACAGACTGTGGACTGCATGAGTACCTTCCCAGGCTAGGGGGCCCTTGCAAAGTCCTCTAATTCAGAAATCAGGGAGAACCTGAAAGATTCAGTTGACAGTGGGCATGATCAAAACCGTATTTATTATTATTAGCTAATTGTAATCACAAATATGAACTAAAATTAATTTAAAATAAAATGGCACTATACCATGTAGGTATAATGGTCATCTGAGTTAAATTCAGTGAAAATGTCTATTTCTGCTTTATTGACTATGCCAAAGCCTTTGACTGTGTGGATCACAATAAACTGTGGAAAATTCTGAAAGAGTTGGGAATACCAGACCACCTGACCTGCCTCTTGAGAAATCTGTATGCAGGTCAGGAAGCAACAGTTAGAACTGGACATGGAACAACAGACTGGTTCTAAATAGGAAAAGGAGTACGTCAAGGCTGTATATTGTCACCCTGCTTATTTAACTTATATGCAGAGTACATCATTTGAAATGCCAGGCTGGATGAAGCACAAGCTGGAATCAAGATTGCAAGAAGAAATATCAATAACCTCAGAGATGCATATGACACCACCCTTATGGCAGCAAGTGAAGAGGAACTAAAAAGCCTCTCGATGAAAGTGAAAGTGGAGAGTGAAAAAGTTGGCTTAAAGCTCAACATTCAGAAAACGAAGATCATGGCATCCGGTCCCACCACTTCATGGGAAATAGATGGGTTAACAGTGGAAACTGTCAGACTTTATTTTCTGGGACTCCAAAATCACTGCAGATGGTGACCGCAACCATGAAATTAAAAGACGCTTACTTCCTTGGAAGGAAAGTTACGACCAACCTAGATAGCATATTCAAAAGCAGAGACATTACTTTGCCAACAAAGGTCTGTCAAGTCAAGGCTATGGTTTTTCCAGTGGTCACGTATGGATGTGAGAGTTGGACTGTGAAGAAGGCTGAGCACCGAAGAATTGATGCTTTTGAACTGTGGTGTTGGAGAAGACTCTTGAGAGTCCCTTGGACTGCAAGGAAATCCAACCAGTCCATTCTGAAGGAGATTAGGCCTGGGATTTCTTTGGAAGGAATGCTGCTAAAGCTGAAACTCCAGTACTTTGTCCACCTCATGCGAAGAGTTGACTCATTGGAAAAGACCCTGATGCTGGGAAGGATTGGGGGCAGGAGGAGAAGATGACGACAGAGGTGAGATGCCTGGATGGCATCACTGACTCGATGGACGTGAGTCTGAGTGAACTCCGGGATTTGGTGATGGACAGGGAGGCCTGGCATGCTGCGATTCATGGGGTTGCAAAGAGTCGGACACGCCTGAGCAACTGAACTGAACTGATACCATGTAGAGGGCTTCCCTGGTGGCTCAGAGGTTAAAGCATCTGCCTGGAATGTGGGAGACCTGGATTTGATCCTTGGGTTGGGAAATTCCCCTGGAGAAGGAAATGGTAACCCACTCCAGTACTCTTGCCTGGAGAATCCCATGGAAGGAGGAGCTTGGTGGGCTACTCCACGGGGTCGCAAAGAGTCGGACATGACTGAGCGATTTCACTTCACTTCACTATACCATGTAGAAGAGAAAATTATTCAAAACTGATTAAAAGATAATCAGAAAATATATTTTCATATCATCAGATTTTATTTTAAGTGAGGTTCATTGCAAGTGAAATTACCTTAATCTTCTGTGTGAAAAAGAACCTGAGGTCTGTGGTCTGAGGAGAAAATTTTACATAATTTTACACTTCCATCATTGTTGTTGCTTTCTGAAGAGTCTGAAGAAAAATCAAGACAACCGGAAAACTGTTTTATCTTTTATTCCTTCTGTTTTCTAATCTTATGAAAGTGACACTCATCATAGGTTAGTTGTTAGAAACTGAAAAATAAATGACATTCTAAGACTGTCTGCAGAAGCAAAATAATCAGGAGACCTTGAAATAATCCCATTAATTCAATATAGTCAAAACAGAGTAAAGGAGGAAAATCCTTAATCCATATTTACCTATACTGGTTCAACAGTTTCAGTGACATACTTGTAAAAAGTCATTCTTTTCTGTGCTAGACATTTTTCCTCATGTTTCATCAGGAGCAAAATACTTGATTAGAATGTCTAGCATTAAATATTTTTGTATTTCAAATGAAGTCTATACTTCAGATACAATAGAATGCCCACAGATTTCATGAGAACTTAAAAATGTGTTGTGGGGATTTCCTTATAAAAAATCACCCCCTCCATCCATCATCTTACTTGGTCATCTTCAAATGCATGCCAAATCTATGTTCTGAGTTAGTGCTATGGCATAATTATTTTAACTTCCTAAGAGGAAAGTGTTTGTTGCTACATCAATCTGACTCCTTGCGACCCCATGGACTGTAGCCTGCCAAGCTGCTCTGTCCATGGAATTCTCCAGGCAAGAATACTGGAGTGGTTTGCCATTTCCTACTCCAAGGGATCGTCCCAACCCTGGGATCTAACCCAGATATCCTTCATTGCAGGCAGATTCTTTACTGTCTAAGCCATCAGAGATGTCAATTAAAGGAGAAAAGGGCCTTAAAATAAAGTTATTTTGTTAAAAACCTAACTTTAGAAATGCTTTTCTTTTAAATGTATTATTAATTAATCTACTGAAATAGATACAGGCTTCCCAGGTGGTGGTAGTTTTGGTGAAGAATGTGCTTGCCACTGCAGGAGGTGCAGGAGACCTGGGTTCGATTGGGTCAGGAAGATCCTCTGGAGCAGGGTCTGGCAACCCACTCCAGTATTCTTACCTGGAGAGTCCCATGGACGGAGGAGTCTGGCAGGCTAGAGTCCATAGGGTCGCAAAGAGTCAGACCGGACCAAAGCTGCTAGCACACGTGCTAGTGGATACAGAAATGGATACAGTAATTCTGCATGATCAGAGACTGTATATAGTTTGAACAGATAACATTAATGTATGAAAGTAATGTGTATGTTTAATCACTAAATTGTGTCTGATTCTTTGCAATCCCATGGACTGTAGCCCTCTGGGAAGAGTTACTGCTGAGCCACCGGGAAGAAATGTAATAATATGAGACAGTATTGTCCTTCAGGATAGCTATGTCTCATATACCACCTAGCGTTATTCTTTGCTGTTGGTTGACTCACTGACTCCCACCAGTTGAGAGGGCTATTGGTGGGTGTCAGGCACAGTGTGAATCAGGATGTGGAGATGCAGTCAGTCCTTGGCCCCAGGCACCTGCACACCCACTAAAGGATCCAGGAAGCCAGGGCTAACTCCCCTGTGCTTGCTCTCAGCCCAGATCTTTTTACTTAACTCACTAAAATGTAAAATAATTAGACCCACTGAGACCTAAAGTATGAGTCAGTGAGATGCAAAAGCTATCAAAGCATTCAGTCACTTATATCACCTTGAATGTTGGCAGTATCTTTAATCAAATATGCAAAGTGTAGAAATATGTTAGGGCAGCAGACTTAAAATGGACACTTTTACCATGTCACTGCTCCCCCTTAGTCATGAGGACCCAGCATAAGGAAGTTTAGCTCTCTTTTGTTTCAAAACATCAGGTATAGTTGTTTGTTGCTTTTCCTGATTTTAGAAGCAGTGTGTTCTCACTCTGGAGAACATAAAAATTAGAGAAGATTTAAGAAGAGGAAATTAAAAACTACTCATACCCAAAAAGGAACCTCCTGAACAATTTTTGATGTATTTATCGCCGAAATCTTTGTGTGTATCTGCATGTGTGCACATGTGTGTCTGTGTATCTTTTATAGAGAAAAAACATGCATTCCCAAAGGAAATATAGAGTAAATTCTTTTCACCTTTCTAAGCTAAATTGTTAAAGGCCTTTCTTACATTGGAAAATCATAACACTCAATTTAAGTAGAAAGTATTTTACCCAACTATCATCTGAACAAACCAAAGTTGTTTAATTACAGTATTACATATTGTATTCTTTAAAAAGCTTAATGTATTTACAGATCAAAGCATGTAGTATAACACCTGGGTTGCTATAGAGATGCCTAATTTTATCAAGATTTAAAAAATGTAACAGTAAATCCATTTGCTTTGTAAGTATTCTAAAGACTTACCATGAACACTTCTTTCATCAACTGTATATGACAAATACAGGTACAAGATCTTTTATATACCTTTTAATTAGCTCCATTTTCCAATCTTTTAGTTTTCTGATACATTCTGTCTATATTTCCTCACTTTAGAATTATCAGTGAAAAAGTTACATTCTTCAAACTTTTTAAACTTGGCCTGCCAACCTAATAATGTATGTATACATGTGTATTAGGGTTCCTGGTAGCTCACCTGGTGAAGAATCCACCTTCAATGCAGAAGACCCTGGTTTGATTCCTGGGTCAGGAAGATTCCCTGGAGAAGGAATAGGCTACCCACTGCAGTATTCTTGGGCTTCCCTGGTGGCTCAGTCAGTGAAGAATATGCCCACAATGGAGGAGACCTAGATTTGATCCCTGGCTTGGGAAGAACTCCTGGAGGAGGGCATAGCAATTCACTCCAGTATTCTTGCCTAGAGAATCCCCACGGACAGAGAAACCTGGCGGGCTGCAGTCTATGGAGTTGCAAAGAGTCGAAAATGACTGAGTGACTAAGCACACATACACATATGTATATTGTACACACACACACACACATACATATATATATATATATACACACACACACAAATACATATACACATGAGCTGTGCATGCATATGTATTTGTTCGTTCATGTTGTTCAGTTGCTAGGTCATGTCTGATTCTCCCCATGGACTGCAGCATACAAGGCTTCCCTGTCCTTCACTGTCTCCCTAAGTTTGCTCAAACTCATGTCCATTGAGTTGGTGATGCCATTCAACCATCTCATTCTCTGTCGCCCCCTTTTCTTCCTGCTCTCAATCCTTCCCAGCATTGGAGTCTTTCATATCTTTTTTTTTCCCTCTATGTATGTGTGATATAACACTAGCATGAAGAGTCTAAAATTGTTCATGGGACAGAATCAAGGTCATCTGATTACATAAGTCATTATTTAGATTCATTTTTTGTAATTTCATGAGAGTTTGAAGAGAATATTTCTTGGGACCTAAAATGTTAGTATTGCAGTTGTTGATTTAACAGAATCTTTAAGAAATCATTCAGTTATTAATGAAGACCAAAGCTTATTATTCTGTTTTGAACTGTCTTTGAAAAGATGTGGGGTAACTTTGGGTCTTCCAGAAGGTAACTGACTTGGGTAGATAATGACTATTTCATGATGCCACTTGAAGAAAAGTAGTGAAGAAGAAATTGGATCTGTAATAACAGAATTCTGTAATAATAGAATTCCATCTGTAATAACAGTACAGAGAAGATATATTGATTATGGCATAAGATGTATCTAAATGCTTCATTAGAGTCATGAAAAAAGGTTGTCATTATCCTTTGGAGGTACAGCAGAACTCATTAGCCAGATTCACAAGAAAGCAGAAATTTCAGAATGCTGAAATAAAATTCAAGATAGAGAGTGAGAGAACCTACTAGTGGCAAGTGGGAACTAGACCAGTGGTCAGAGAATGATGGAATCATATCAATGAACAGAGCAATGAAGTGAAGAGCTATAAATACTTACTGCTGAAGTGCTAGCCATGCCTGCATACAGCCTGTATGAAACCCAGGTGTCTGGAGATTTTTGAGCTTCTGTATTTCCAGTGTGATTCCCATTTTCTTATATCTCCGTACATATATTGTAAGAGCTCCTCCCTTTACTTGAGTTAGACTCAGTCTCTACAGCTTGACCCATTGAAGCTTAGTGAAAACTATGTCCTTCTTAATACAACTCATGCTGGGCATTGTAATTTTCTTTAGCTTCTGTAAGCTAATTCAGTCACCAGCGAAGTCATCCACGTAATCTAAGAACCTCATAATCATACTTCACTTTCCTCTCCATCTTACCAACTCCCTCTATTCCCCCATCTTCACTCTATCCCCTCTACTGCCACCTAGTTCTCAGGATTAATTAATCCTTTTCCTCCTTAATACTACTCTCTCACCAGGGTAATGTCTCTACTGAACTACTCTGAAAGCATGGAACTACTTCCCTCCCCTCTGTTTTGTTTCCTTATCATCCTCTACATTTTATTTGCTGTGCTGTGCTTAGTCACTCAGTCAGCTCTGACTCTTTGCGACCCCATGGACTGTAGCCTGCCAGGCTCCTCTGTCCATGGGGATTCTCCAGGTAAGAATACTGGAGTGGGCTGCCATGCCCTCTTCCAGGGGATCTTTCCAACCCAGTAATTGAACCCAACTCTCCCACATTGCAGGCAGACTCTTTACTAGCTGAGTTACAAGGGGTAGGATAATCCATATGTGACATGATTAGAGCCTTAGCACAGGCTTCTTGCCTTCCTGTATGAAGTTTTCTGTGAATTGGCTCTCTCTATCTCACTAGACTGTAACTCCTCCAACACCTCCTGCCCTGTTGTCTCCGACTCAAATGCCTGCCCCATCTCTATTTGCTTAGTATCTCCACTTGCTCTTCAACACCTAACTGAACTATCATTGTCTCCCAGAAGATTTCTAAAACACACAGTGGTTAGACCCTCCTCTGAGCTTCCAAAACTGTGATGCCTGTATGTAGCATTGTCCACTGAGTGAACAACTTAATTGTCTGTTTTTTTTTCACAAAGCTATAAGCTTACTGATGCTGAGGACAACTGTTATTACACCCAAATCTGAAACAGCACCCGGAATATGCCAGTGACCAATACATCTTTTCTGAATGTACTTTCCCTGGACCTTGCAATCTCTTGGCTTTAAATGACCTCCTGGGCCCTCTCCCTGCCCATATTAGCCCAGTCTTCTCCATAGAAGGATTGACAGCAGCAGCTTGTTTACCTGCTGTGCCAAACCCAGATTGTGGCCAGTGCTGGGGCTCAGAGGAGCTTAGAAGGAAGCTCCTACAAATAGTTAGAATTCCTTAATGGTTTCCCTGGAAGTTGATTTTCTTAAAATCATCTTCCCATGCTCAGTTTTATCAACTTTACCTTGATTAATCATGCATCTAGAAGAAATCTTCAGTTTCTACTTTGTATCTTTATCCTGTGTTAGAAAAAAAAAATTGCTCTTTTAGAAAGATGTGTTTTGATACTAACAGAAGGGGTTGTACAGCCAGGGTAGAGTGTAATGAAACAACAGGCCCATCAGGGATCAGACTGCATACTTGGACTTTGGGGTAAACATAAATAATAATAATAATAAAACCTTGCTCATGCTTCATTATATTTAGTTTTGATTTTTTGGGATGAAATCTGTCTTGAAGCATCATCATAAGGAAATGAGAGTTTGGTACTGTTTTAGAACTTCAACTTGAAAAGGATTTCAAGTGAGCAGATTCTGAGTCCTCTGGAGACATTTCATAGGCACCATCATTAGTGATAAGTGGAACAGCCCTGTGGGCTCTTTTTCGTTTATAGCCCTTGTTCCTGAAGGATGAAAAGTAGCTTTTCCTTGTACATACAGTAGCTCGAAGCTCACCACTTCCTAAGAAAGTGCCAGCTCTGTGGCTGTATTCAATTTGTGTTCAAAATTGCCTAAAGCAGAATTTCAGACTGTAGCAGCAGGACAGGATCATATCCTTATAATTACCCATGGTTGATGATTGTGATGGGCAGAATAATGGTCGCCCAAAATGTCCACATCCTTATCCCTGGGATTTGTGGATACATTGAATTATAAGGCAAGGGGAATTAAGGCTGGAAATCACTAAATCTTAAAACAGTAAGATTATACTGGATTATGCTGGTGAATCTAGTGTAATCACATAAGTCCTTTAAAGCAGAAGAAGAAGGAAGAAAAGTCACCCAAAAGCCACAAAGATGAAGGGAGGGCATGAGCCAGAGAATGCAAGAAACCTGGAAGCCACTAGAAGCTGCTAAATACCCTCCACTGACAGCCAGCAACACGGACCATAGCTCTATAGCTGCAAAGAGCTCAATTCTGCCAACAATGTGAATAAGTAAGGAAATGGGTTCTTTCCTGGAGCATCCAGAAAGCCTCCCTGCTCACACTTTGATCCGATTCTAGTGAAACGTTTGTCAGACATTTGACCTACCAAACTGTAAGATAATAAATTTGTGTTGTTTTAAGCCCCTATGTTTGTGACAATGTAATATAACAACATAGAAAACTTAATACAGTGATCTATTAAACACTTACCCATGGCAGGGACAAAATGCCTTTGAGAAGATTGCAGTTTAATTGTCAGGAAAGATATAAATACATGGGAATTTCCACAGTAATGAAAGAACAAGGCAATATTTTGAGACAGTAATTGTTTTAGTGGCATAAAACAGTGCTTGATAAATTGCCAAATGAATTCTGCTAAGTTTTAAGCAGAGTTTTAATGAAGAGGTCAAAAGAAATGAGGTTCAGATTCATGGTCTCAAGTATGTTCCAAGAGGCTAAGCACAGCTTTGGTAAATAACCTCACAAACTTTGGTTTATTTAATGTGAATTGGTGTTATATCACTAAGTGGAACATTTTATGACACTGAATGTAGGAATTCACAGTATTCAGTTGAAATTTTCAGGAAAATACTGAAAGGAGATTGAATAAGAACCAAGCACGAATGTCTAAGTAGGAGTCATTTAGAAAAGGAAAGGAGAGAGAGGCTTTATAGAAGATAACAAACTGATCAATATTTCAAAGTGGACAATGTCTGCTTACCTATGGGACAATTAAGAATAATGCACATTTGCTGAAAAACACCCACAAAATCTGAGTGATAACTCCAGTCCAGGTACACACACAATCACAAACACATACCTCCCTCTCCTGAGCAGTTGGCAATACACAGTTTCTGAAAATGAGACAGAATAAAGAGTAATCTCTCATGTGTTCTCCACTAACCAAACTGAGATAGAGCATAAGTTGTAAGAAATTTAAGAAAAGAAGCCCCAGCATTTTGGTTTCTAATTCCTTTCAAGTTGGGACTCAAAAGGTCACTGAAAGTCAGGAGAAATCCTCAAATAATACCACTCCTCCAGCCAAAGTTGAGACTACTAAAGAACAGGAGATTTTTTTTTTTTTTGGTGGGGTCGGGCGGGTGGGGTGGATCAACACAGCTCTTAGATAAGCCCCGATGTTCCCTCTGTCCCAACAAGGATGATAGCCAAAGCAGTGAGGGCCCCCAACTGTCAGAAACTGTCCTAGCTGCTCACTGATTTCCAGGCCAGAAGAGTTCAGTCATTAGGCAGATACTGTGTCTTCTGTCTCCTCCTACCTGGAGACCCATAGAGCCAAATCCTTCTGAAGCAGGAGGCCCAGGAAAGACATGTAGAGAGAAGACATGGGTGTAATTTGTGTCTTCATTACTGATTAATAATGGAACTTCATGCCAATCAGCAAACTTCTCTAGGCTTTAGTTTCTTCATTTGTAAAATTGCACTGATGATATTAAAGTGCCTATCTCAGAGTAGGCTTTTATGTCCTTTAGTGTGTGTGAGAATTTTAATGAGATCATACAAATCTTTGAAAGTGCTATAAAAATGTTAGTACTGTTGTAGTTATTATTGTATTAGTTCTCTAGGTCTGCCATGACCAAGTACTACAGACTGGGGACTTAAACAATAGGTATTTATTTTCACACAGTTCTGAAGGCTAGATGTCTAAGATCAAAGTGTTGGTGGGGTTGGTTTCTTCCCAGGCCTCTCTCCTTGGCTTGTAGATCATCACATTCTCCCTGTGTCATCACATGGTCTGCCCTCTGTGCCTATATGTATACAAAGGTCCCCTCTATTATAAGGACACACAGTCATACTGGCTTGGGATCTACTCTAATGACTTCATTTACTTCTTTAAAGATTCTGTTACCAAATACAGTCACCTTCTGAGGAACTGGGGGCTAGGGCTTCAACATAGGGGACAGGAGGTAAAACAGTTCAGGTGATAATAATTATTATTTGATGATTATGATTAAAGCCAGTTTAGTGGTTAAAATAATTTTTTTTGTATTATATCAGTTATGAACTTCATCTGTAAAAATAGTGAACACCTCTTTTGGGTCCCTTTGAGGCCTTAAAGTCACAAAGTCACTGCTTCTTAGGGGCAGCAAAAGCTGGCAGCATGGCTCTGTACCTCCTCTTTGCTCAAGTATTCATGCTCTGAATCCAGTGCCTAGGTCTCTGTGGATTTTGTTACTTTTAACAGGAAGTGAAAGTGTTAGTCACTCAGTCCTGTACAACTTTTTGTGATCCCATGGAGGATTCCTCTGTCCATGGAATTCTTCAGGCAAAAATACTGAAGTGAATAGCTATTCCCTTCTCCATGGGATCTTCCTAACCCAGGGATCAAACCCGGGTGTCCTTCAATGCAGACGGATTCTTTACTGTCTGAGCCACCAGGGAACCCCCCTTAACAGGAAAAACTCTCCTCACATTATGGTCTCATAATGTGACCATGAATGTGACTTTCGTGCATCATGAAGGTATTCAGTCCAACTGTAGAAATTTACTCCAAAGACAAAATTAATGTGGAAGCTAACAACTTTTCTGCAACAACTCTAAATTCTCTTCTGGAAAAAAAAAAATGTTGCTAAAATCATCATGCTTAGTTGGCATTTCCTATTGGAGCTTTTCTCCACTAGGCGTAGAGACTGGACTGACTAATTCAGGGTAAAGGGCTATATTCTAGTGTATCCCAAACTCCCAGGGACCTCATTTATATCCACACCTCAGACAAGCAGAGATATGGGCAGTAGGCAACATTTATCCTGGGGAAACTGATCAAAGAAGAGAAGGCACCTGGAAAAAACAAACCAAGGAAACCCACCGACTCAACTATAATTTGAGATGCTAATCATTCCAGAAGCATATCTTATTGGTTCATTTAATTTGATTTGGGGAGAAATCTTCCACAAGGATTTGGGGATTTTTCAGACCTAAGATACTGACAGAAAAAGCAAAGTTTAATTTACTATATTAGCTGCCTCTGTGGAATCACTTCATCAAGGCTCCTAATAACCAAAGCACCGGCTTTCAAACTTTAATGTCACTAAGAATTATCTAGAGCACTTGTTAAAATGCCACTGGCTCAAAAGATTCTGATTCATCCAGTCATATGGGGGGCCCAGAAATCTCTATTGTCTCATGCTTTCCTTCTCAGAGGCAATTTTTATTTCCCTAACAAATACTTACATAGTGTTTATTACATACCACATACTATTATAAACATTTTATAAGTGTTGAGTGAGTGAGTGAGTGAGTAAAGTCGCTCAGTTGTGTCCGACTCTGAGACCCTGTGGACTGAAGCCCCCCAGGCTCCTCTGTCCATGGGATTCTCCAGGCAAGAATACTGGAGTGGGTTGCCATTTCCTTCTCCAGGGGATCTTCTCGACCCAGGGATCGAACCCAGGTCTCCCACATTGCAGGCAGATGCTTTACCTTCTGAACTGAAGGGTTTAGAGGCTGTCAAATGGACATGACCTATAAAGGCAGTTTTGATGGTTTTACATAGAAATGACCTCTAATGGAAGAGAACACAAATGGGAACTATTTGAGATATATTTCTATGTAAAATGTAGTTTGCACATAATTCAGCATTTTAAATGAGCACTCTGCAACCGAGACCAAATATCAATCATCTCTTGAGGTTTTCTACGATGTACCAACATCAAATCTACATAGGAACAAATGTTACTCCTGCTTTTCTCTTCTATATCAAATGTCCTGATGCCTTTGTGTCTCTCTGGAGAGAGGCCAAGTTTCTGAAGGCGTATTGTTGGCTTCTGATAAAGAAGGCAGAGCACCAAAGAATTGATGCCTTCAAACTGTGGTGCTGGAGAATACTCTTGAGAGTCCCTTGAACACCAAGGAGATCAAACCAGTCAATCCTATAGAAAATCAAGCCCGGATATTCATTGGAAGGACTGATGCCAAAGCTGAAGCTCCAGTACTTTGACCATTTGAGGTGAAGTACCAACTCATTGGAAAATACCCTGATAATGGGAAAGATTGAGGGCAGGAGTAGAAGAGGGCAACAGAGGATGAGATGGTTGGATGGCATCACTGGCTCAATGGACATGAGTCTGAACAAACTCCAGGAGATAATGAAGAACAGAGAAGACTGGTGTGCTGCAGTCCATGGGAAATAGTCAGACAAGACTTAGCAACTGAACAACAAAGCTTCTGATAAGTCACAAAACACTGTAATTTTTTTTGTCTGCATTTTATAAGAGAGGAATGAAGGCAAGTTGTTTACCCAAGGACATAGTGCTAATAAGTGGAAGGGCTGGGATTTGCACCCAGGCAGTTTTGTTCAATAGTCTATGCTCTTGGCTACTATGATATGCTGCCACCTCATCTTGATGCATATTTTCCAGCAGTCAGGGTATGAGAAATGCCACAGTAAAAACTATTCATGCAGATATAACAACTGATCCCATAAAGCAAATGATGTCTGTCAATCATGTATACCTGTTTGGGGAAAAGCAAAACACAAGCATTTGTGGAGTGCCTACTCTGTCAGAAGCTCTGATAACCACACAAACTTTATAGGAGAAATGACTTAAAACATTTTAAATGAAAATACTTTCAAGCCCACTGTGTTTCTCTGGGTCCTAATGAATGATCAGGAAGCAACATAAAAGTTGTTTCCAGATGCCCAAACTGCTGCTGGATGCAATCTCCAGCTCTTCCAACATATAACTTAGGAATTTGCTGGTATTAAATCTTTTTTCTTTTAAAAACAATTTTTATTTGGAAGCAATCTCAATATTACAGAGATATTACAAGAACAAACATTCTGCAAATGATTATCCCTCATATATTCTTTAGCCTGGATCTTTCATTATTAAAAATTTACATAATTAATTCCTTCATGTGTTCAGCTATTCTCTCCCTTTCCTCCCGCCTTCCCTTGGTGCCCTCCCATCTTCCAGCTCTGGAAAATGCACCTGAATGTGGAAGTCTTCAAGACATATTTTTTTGGACAAACATCCATTGGACAAATAAGGAAAAGGAGACCCAAAACAGTTAAATCATTTGACCAAGGTCAAATTTCTGGAAAGTGACAAAGCAAAGATGTATTGTAGATTCCACATTCTTATATAGTGTACATTTAATCATCTGAGAGAAATAAAAGGAGCATGACTGAGGCTCATATTTTTGAGTTTTCAGTGGTGGAGCTTCTGTGTTCTTAGTGGAAAGTTCTTTGGTATCAGTCTTAGGAAAAAGTTTTTGGATACATCTCCTCAAGCAAGGGAAACAACAGCAAAAATAATTAAATGGGATGACATCAATCTAAAAAGGTTCACACATAAATGTTTCTGTCTTTCTGTGATCACTGGGCTCAGCTCAACTGCAAAAAATAATTTGACTCAAAAATAGTGAGTACTCAGTAGTAGTATGAATAAAGCGCTTTTGTTTTACAGATCTCTATATAATCATCCTAGTATTGTCAGCTGCCTTATGTCATTTTACTTCATAATAGGTCAGTGAATCAGGGCTTATTACCCCCTTACTATGAATGAGGAAATTGAAGCTCAAGGAGTTAGTGATTTCCTCAAGGTCATATAGCAAAAATGTGATTGAGAACTGGTGCCCAGGTTCCTAGTTTCAGACCTGATCTTTGTACTAACAAGCTTCTTGCTCAGCCACACACACTACTAAACTCTGTTATACAAAATAACCTGCTAAGCAGAATTAGCAAACCACTGACCCATACAAAGTTGTAGGTATGAAAACAACAAGATTCTCAGTGGTACCTACAAATGACCATAATCCATGGAGTAAATGCTACTCAGAAATGCTAAAAGACTCTAGGAAGTTGTGCAACTTCATCTTGTCCTTTGAGGATAGGCATTTAGTGGACCTGAATCTTTTTTTTTTTTTGGACCTGAATCTTATTGTGACCCTAGAAACTGGTTTCCTAAGTGACTAAGGGAAATGAATTCAAAGATCAAGCATCTTTTCTGTAGATGTCTCCATTGTGCTCACCACAAAGTACAAGGACTTGAGACAAGACATGGATCTAAAGATTTTCAGTCCACGGAAACAGTAGACTGTTATCATCAGGACTTCCCAGATGGCACAAGTGGTAGAATCCACTTGCCAGTGCTGGAGACACAAGAGACTTGGGTTTGATCCCTGGGTCAGGAAGATCCCCTGGAGAAGGAAGTGGCAACCTGCTCCAGTATTCTTGCCTCGAAAACTCCATGGACAGAGGAGCCTTGCAAGCTATATAGTCTGTTGAGTCACAAAGAGTCAGGCATGACTGAGTGACTGAGTATACACACACACACACACACTCACAAACATCATCATTATCATCATCATTAGTGACCAACACAAGTATTTCATATTTCCTAGCAGTTTTAACTTCATAAACTTTGTTAATAGTAATTGACATATTTGAATCTCAATGTAGTGTAGATCAGTAGATATGTAACAATTGTCATATTTCAGTGGAATTCTCAGCAATGTTAGTGATTCAACTAATATCTTGCAGTTAATTTTACTCTCCTGATCCTGAGCCTTTCCTCTTGTCACCAGTCAGCAAAGGGGAAGAAGAAAAAATTGGTACATGCTTGCTTGCTATGCACTATGTAATCAGTTAACACTCATCTTCTCATTCTCCTTGCTTTGTAATTATTTTATCATCTTGCATCTCTGTGAGATGATCAAATATTATAATCTTCATTTTTATGAATGAGAAACTGAGGCTCAGAATGCTTTTCAAATTATTTCTAAATAGAAGAGAAATTTAAGTTCAAAAAGCAAAGAATGGGAAAAAAGTACAGTGAATATTTTCTTTAGGTTTTACATATGTTCCAGGTCACATTCTAAACAAAGTGCTCCCTCTTAAATTTCTCTGTTGTCAAGACTACTAGGAAAATAGTTCCTTTCTAGCCTCTTTAGTATCATTTACTCAGTATTATTTCAGTTCGGTTCAGTTCAGTCGCTCAGTCGTGTCCGACTCTTTGTGACCCCATGAATCGCAGCACGCCAGGCCAGGCCTCCTGTCCATCACCAACTCCCGGAGTTCACTCAAACTCACATCCATCAAGTCAGTGAAGTGATGCCATCCAGCCATCTCATCCTCTGTCATCCCCTTTTCCTCCTGCCCCCAGTCCTTCCCAGCATCAGAGTATTTTCCAATGAGTCAACTCTTCGAATGAGGTGGCCAAAGTACTGGAGTTTCAGCTTCAGCATCATTCCTTCCAAAAAAATCCCAGGGCTGATCTCCTTCACAATGGACTGGTTGGGTCTCTTTGCAGTCCAAGGGACTCTCAAGAGTCTTTTCCAACACTGCAATTCAAAAGCATCAATTCTTTGGCTCTCAGCTTTCTTCACAGTCCAACTCTCACATCCATACATGATCACTGGATGAATATGAGGGATTGTGCTCATTCTCTTCAGTTGTTTCCAACTCTGTGTGACCCTATGGACTGTAGCCTGCCAGACTCCTCTGTCCATGGGATTCTCCAAGGCAAGAATACTGGAGTGGGTTGCCATGCCCTCCTTCAGGGGATCTTTGCAACCCTGGGATCAAACCCATGGTGTGTCCTGCATCTTCTGCATTGCAGTTGAATTTTTTACCCCTGAGCCAGCTGGGAAGCCTGAATCTGAGGGATTACAATGATTAATTTTTAGATAATGTCAGTGCATTCCTGAGAAAATTTTCCAGGAATGATTTGTTAATCTGTTAAGAATATTTGGAAGGAATGATGCTAAAGCTGAAACTCCAGTACTTTGGCCACCTCATGTGAAGAGTTGACTCATTGGAAAAGATTCTGATGCTGGGAGGGATTGGGGGCAGGAGGAGAAGGGGACAATAGAGGATGAGTTGGCTAGATGGCATCACTGACTCGATGGATGTGAGTCTGGGTGAACTCCGGGAGTTGGTGATGGACAGGGAGGCCTGGTGTGCTGCGATTCATGGGGTCGCAAAGAGTCAGACACGACTGAGGGACTGATCTGATCTGATCTATGTTCATGTACTATTAGTTTCTTTGTGTGTGTTAACGTTGTTTGTTTTTATGTCTTTCTTTTTGTTAAATAGTATCAAAGTCATAAGATGAGTTAAGTATTCTTTATTTTATGGAAGAGTTTATGTATAATTGATTTATTTATTTCTTAATTGTTTGGCAGAATTTACCAAAGAAGCCATCTGAACCTGTGATTTTTCTTTTCTTTTATTAGTTGAACTAATAAAAAGTTCAACTTATATGATTAATATAGGACCATCCAGGTTATGTATTTTTTCCTTGAATGAGGTTTTAACATCTGAAGGATGTTTATGATACTGGTGATTTGTAACTTCTCTATTATTAGTTGAATATTTTAATATAAGTATTTTTCAATGAACAAGATTTGTCATTATTTATTTTCTGTACTGTTCACATCTTTTCTTTTTTGTTAATTTGTCTTTTAGCATTACTATGTTCTTTTTCTATTTACTTTGGGTTTACATTGATCTTCTATATCCTCTAGATGATATCTAAAGCTAGAAATTACCCCCAAGTTCCTGACTTCAGGCTTAGTCCATTTTTTAAAATCTTTTTTTTCTTTCATTTTTTTTTTGATTTAATTAAATCTGTTGGTAGGTCTTCAAGTGCACTGATTTTCTCTGTCATTTTTTTTCTACTTGCAAGCTCATCTATGTTTATTTCAATTCTAACATTTCCTTTTATTTTTTTTTGTATTGTCTCTCTTTGTTGAGATTTCGTATTTTCATTCATTATGAAGGCATATTCATTTACCTTATAAAATATAGCAGCTACTTAACCATCCCCATCTGATAATTCTAACTTTGAGCCATCTGCTTGTCACCTGTTGATGATCTTTTACATTAGAATTGAGTCACATTCTTCACCTTCATATGTCTAGATATTTTGGGTTGTGTCCTGGACATTGTGACTGTTATTGTGTATAGACTCTGGATTTTGTTTTGTTTTATTTTCCCAAAGATTTTATATATAGATAGATACAGACATAGATGTAATTTTAGCAGGCAGTTTACTTGTTAAGACCTTAATTTCAGTCCTTCACACCTGCATTGCTTAGTGACTCACATTTTCCTTGTTTGGTCATTTTTATTTGTAATTTGCTTTAATTCTGTTCACCAGCCCCACTCCCCACGTGAGTGATTCAGTAATCAACTAGAAACTTGAGCTGAGTTTGTGTATAAATTAAAGTTTAATGTTTCCCTCCTCCAACTCTTTGGCAGCCCTTGTTACCTCAGAGCTTCTCCTAGTTCCTCTGACCAGAAATCTTTTTAGCTATCTCCTCCAAAACTGCGTCTACCCTAAGGATAAAGCACCAATAAAATGGGGATCAACTATGTGCTGGTCACTTTCTCAAAGTTTTAACTTATTTCTTGGAAATTCCATTTTGTCCAGCTTCTAAAGCCCTCAACTAAATCTGCTTTTTGTATTTATCCAGAATTTAAAGCTCTTATTTATGTGAGAAAAGGTTTGTTAGGGGCTTATTTCTCCAATTCAAAAGTATAAACTTCATGTTCAATAAATTTTAATAACTAAAAGAAAGAAGAAATGAATTTTCCCTCATGTGAAAGATGCAGATTTTAATGCATTTTATCAGATTCATTAACATACAGTTTTAAAAAGAACAGTAACAATGGTGATTTTCTGAAATTTGTATTTATATATCAAGCCTTTTAAATGCGTTAGTTGATTTCAATATACGTATTGAAATGCACAGGACTAAAGTGTTCAGATCATCTGTTCTTACACATCATTGGGGAAATGATTTCTGCTTGATTGCCTCTAAAGCAAGGTTCATTCACATTTAATTAGCATAAGAGTAGACCACTTATAACATTAATCCACAAAGCTGAATTTATAATTTGTAAGAGGTGGCAACTTTGAAGTTGACATTTCTTTTATATCAGTGAGATTGCAGCTGCAGATGAAGTACAAATGACGTATTATGCAAAATAAAAATTTAATTATGAGGGGAAACTTGAATATTTCCGTTTGATTAATAATATAAGCAGATACCATCTAATTTAAATTTACACAAAAGCATAACTGCCGTTGAAAAACTGCAGTGTCAATTTAACACTGACACCAATCCAAGTCTCTCCCTAATCTTTCTGTATAGGCAAAGCTAGTAGTCATTTGGGTATGAACCAGTCTTTTTAGAATTAATGCCTAGGAAACAGAAAAAAATAAAATTTTATTTTAAGCCCTTCTATTTCATGCTCATTCACTTATTTATCTTGTAAATGTTCATTTTTTGGGGCTTATGGTACTAGAATATTTTTCAATTTGGCTCTAGTTGCCTACTTTTAGAAAAGAAAAGCATTCATTCATTCAAATTCTTTGAGCTGATATTTATGGGAATTGTTCTAGTTTGCCAAAGACACTCTTAATGTGCTGACTAGAACTGAACACAGAACTTACTCAAGTAAATTATGATATATTTCACTTTTATCATTATCTGGATTTCAGAATGATATTAACTTATTGTAAGATTTAATTAGTTGTTGGTTTGTTTTTGTTTTTGGGTTGGTTTTAGCAGTCTTGCTCTTGTGACAGCAGCAATACAAACCACAAAGCTACCAAAGTATATATTGATGACTAAGTTCTAAAACTTTTTCACATTAAATGCTGTTAAGTCTGCATTTATATATATATATAAATAAATTTACCATTTGGCAGTTCTGTCTCCCAAAAGAGGAATCTATAGAGACAAATGAAAGAATCATTACTTGGGTTAATGAGCATTACATAGGGAGATAGAAAGTCTTGTTCTCTACTAGTTGAACAATACTAATTGTATAACTTTGAAACCAGGTTCCCCTAAAACTGAATTCCCTTGCAGAATTTAGGATTAATCTCTATGTCTAAAAGTGTATTATCTTTCTTTTTCCACCCCTGTTGTCCTCAGGATTGAGGAGTATCCAAGGAAAGAGGAAGAGGGTAGGAAGAAAGAAGCAGGAGCTTGTGGGGCCCCTATAAGCTACAAATACCCCTTGTGTCCCCTATTTCTCATTTGTAGAAAAAGGGTTTTTGTCTCCCAGGCCTTTTTCAAGTTCCAAAGAGCAGATTGAAGCAGTTAATGTTTAGAACTAAAGAGTTACAGGACTAAAGAGTAACAGTTCCTTCTGAAGGTTGTAGATAAGAATCTAATGTACATATTTGGGTTGTTCTGCAGAAACTAAGACCCTTACCCAGTGGAGGATACTGACTACATGATGACCACAAGCATTCAAACCCAGACTGGTTGAAATCAGAAAGCTGATGATTGAAATACCCTAAATATTACCCTATTAGCTCACTGCCAACCAGTCAGAAAAAGATCCATGAGCTAAACAGGCGTCCTATGACCCTCCTAACACTGTCTTTAAAATCTTTGCCAAAAAGCCATTGAAGAGTTTGGGTCTTTTGAGCATGAGCTACCCATTCTTGCTTGGTGCACTACAAATAAAGATTGCACTTGCCTCACCACAACCGAGTGTCAGTAGACTGGCTTTGCTGCAAGTCAGGTGAGCAAACCCACATTTAATTTGGCAACAACTTTAGGCAAATCTTTCAACATCCCAAGTTCTCTGTTTCTTCAACTGCTAAATTAGATATATTTTGTATTAAATGATCTTTTAGTTTTGTGTTTCCCCCCAAATTAACATTTCTATGAATAAACTCCTTAAAACATGCAGGGAGTTAACAGTCTTTAGGTAAAAGTCTGTTTGTCAAAAGGATAGAAGACTCAAAGCAATGATGTTTCTCATAATCTCATTTGTATATTTTCTGAGGACTCAGAGATCTATTAGATATGGTATCTGTCTGAAGGAGCTGGCTAATTTTATGGAATGGTGGAGTTATATATAAGAAAACATAATGAATGTTTCAAAAAATGCTACAGGAATGTATGTTTCCAAAGTCAATGTATGTTTTTAACACAGAATCTTATAAAGACCTCTTAATCATATTTATACATCATTAAAAGTTAATTTCATTAACAAGGACCTAGAAGAAATAAAAAAGAGTCAATATATAATGAATAATGCAATAAATGAAATTAAAAACACTCTGGAGCCAACAAATAGTAGAATAACAGAGGCAGAAGATAGGATTAGTGAATTAGAAGATAGAATGGTAGAAATAAATGAATCAGAGAGGATAAAAGAAAAACGAATTAAAAGAAATGAGGACAATCTCAAAAGCTGAGAGAATTTTGCACCACCAAACCAGCTCTCCAACAAATACTAAAGGATATTCTCTAGACAGGAAACACAAAAATGGTGTATAAACTCGAATCCAAAACAATAAAGTAAATGGCAACGGGATCATACTTATTAGTAATTACCTTAAACGTAAATGGGTTGAATGCCCCAACCAAAAGACAAAGACTGGCTGAATGGATACAAAAACAAGACCCCTACATATGTTGTCTACAAGAGACCCACCTCAAAACAGGGGACACATACAGACTGAAAGTGAAGGGCTGGAAAAAGATTTTCCATGCAAATTGGGACCAAAAGAAAGCAGGAGTCACAATACTTGTATCAGATAAATTAGACTTTAAAACAAAGGCTGTGAAAAGAGACAAAGAAGGTCACTACATAATGATCAAAAAGGATCAATCCAAGTAGAAGATATAACAATTATAAATATATATCCACCCAACATGGGAGCACCGCAGTATGTAAGACAAATCCTAACAAGTATGAAAGGAGAAATTAACAATAACACAATAATAGTGGGAGACTTTAATACCCCACTCACACTTATGGATAGATCAACTAAACAGAAAATTAACAAGGAAAAAAAAAAACAACATGTATCTATAAAGCTCACTAAAGCAAAGCACAGTAAAATGAGGTATGGCAATAAAAAAAAAAAAAAATCACCACTGAAATCCCATATTGAGCAGGTGATATGCAGGGCAATTTCACATACTTTGTCTTATTTAATCCTAATGGTAGCCCTGTGATAGACATAAAAAAAAAAAAAAAAGAAAATAAGAGAGGAGAAACTCTATGGGTACCATTTCCCGAACTTGTACTTTCAGCTTGAGGACCCAGTGTGGGAGGAATAGGGCATGGAATTGTTGCAAAGAACCCTTAAATCCTTAGACATGTTGTGCATTTTCTGAGAATGGAAATAAGCATGGTTTTCCACTTCTAGACATACTATTGGATTTATTGTTGATGCAACCAATAAAGTGTGAGCTCATCTAAAAAAAAAAAAAAAAAGTTAATTTCATCCTTCTGTTTTCCTGGCTATCTGTATTTCTGTTGTCCAGTGAAAGAGATTATTTCATTCAATATCTAAAAGCATTTCCTCAAAAACACTTTTTTTCTTTTTTTAAAAGCTTTTCTACTTGCCCTTTTAAGCCATGTAGGTTTTGTCTTTATTTTTCCTTTCTACTTTTTCATGTGAAGTTGCTGATCTTAAGAGACTGGGATTTTTACAAAAGAAAAGAAGGATCTTCCTTGCAGGCAAATGATCCGTGTGAAAAAAAAAAATGCATGTGTTTGCAAGGTGAAAGTTCTTCAAGGGAGTCACTCACTGAGCAGCCATGGTCCACACAGATCATGGAATAATAGCTGTGGGGGCTGTGGGGAAGTCAGAACTTACTTTGTAAATTGCTCTAATTTTATCTGCCAGAGTCAATACTCTGAAATAACCACTTAATTAAAAATAGCCACTCACTGGCTATTTTTAATAATAGTGCAATGGATAGACATACACGTTAAATTGGTATATGCTCTCTTATTTCCTTGAAGTAATTTCTGTGATATATAATTATACAACAAGGTTAAGGTTACAATAATTTAAGATACTTTTAAATGATTACTATTAAGATTCTTAATATACATTGATATACTATCTCCCAGGAAGTTGGTACATTTTCTGTTTTACCTGGAATGTTTTTTTTTTCTGTTTTTTTTTTTATTGAAATATAGTTGATTTACAGTGTTATGATTACCTGGAATATTTGAGTCATATCTACTTTCCTTCCTTTCAACATTCTAGATATTATCACTTAAGAATGTTTTTAAAAATCCATATAAATTTCCCATATAGTAATTGAATATATCCTGCTGCTACTGCTACTGCTAAGTCACTTCAGTCGTGTCCGACTCTGTGTGACCCCATAGACGGCAACACACCAGGCTCCCCCTTCCCTGGGATTCTCCAGGCAAGAACACTGGAGTGGGTTGCCATTTCCTTCTCCAATGTAGGAAAGTGAATATATCCTATGGGAAAATAAAAGACTAGTTTTGGAACAAAGTTTTCTAGTCAAAATATAGCCTGTCATTTTCTTATACTTCGGTTGGTGACAAGGATACCATGCTATCTGTGAATTGTGACTTTAAAAAGGCACAAATAGGAGTCCAGTCTCAACCCTGAGAGTGGCAGTGATCAGGAAAATAGAACAGATCTGTTTTCTCAGGTTTCTCTACTCTCCCCAGTATCTGAAGAGACAGGTAAACTAGGGTGTGGGCTCTTGCTCTTATGTAACATTTGGGCATAACAGAGTTTGCCTGAAAGAACTTCGCCTCCCTTCAGGTCTGTTTATCTTTGGTTTCTTGACAGTTATTTAACATGTCAGCCTAGCAGCAAAGAAAAGGAGAAAAAGTATCAGTCCTGCTATGTGCAATGCTGGCATATTTTTAAAGGTACACTGAGTGCAAAATAAATCTTAACTATTTCAGAACAGTGATATTTTTTCATCAGAATTTGGATCAGTGAGTTTGATCCACTGTCCAAGATGTGTGATAAGCATAAGGCTGATTTTTTTCTGAAAGATAAAATATTATGAAGTGACTTTTTAAAATTGGCAAATACTTATTAAGCAGCACTCTGCAGACTATGCTTGGTGCAGACTCTCTTTGCAAACTTAAACCAAGGTAAACATGTAGGAATTTACTTCTTAAGACATAAGGTGCATTAGCAAATGAATGTTGAATAAGAACAGGCATTTATAAAGATTTAGTTTATAAAGGAAAGAGGAAAATGTATCTTAGGTACAAGCCACAATTTGAATAAACTTTCTTTCAAGCTATTTTATTTGACAATAGCAGCTTAGAAACAGTGCAGTCTTTCAGGATATACAGATGACCTTTGAAATGAATTGATATTGAATGATAAGCCTGCTTGTTTTTGTTAAATGGGGTGATGACAGCTGATTCTCAAGGTTGTCCTTCCGCAGGGTAGCCTGGGACCCTATTTTCAGAATTTATCAATTTTCTAGTCTTCTCTGTATATCCCTCAGAAACTCCAGTCTCTTGGCATCGATCTTAAAATAATATATCTTATATAAGGACCTGTCCAACTTCTGATTTAAAATCAAGCTGCCTAAGTGTAATCCTCATACCTGTCATTTCTTCTCTGACCCCAGAGGAACTATCTCAACCTAGACTGCTCACCCACTCGTTGAAACATAACAATGCTCTGAGCCTGAACTGGTCACCCACAGTTTTTCTGTTCTATCAAGGTAATTGCTATCATGTTTCACAACCACTGTCTCTTTCACTCAAGGCAATGCCAGTCATATTTATCCTACTTCCTTCACCTTGAATATCACCACCTAAATCCAAGGCTTTTTCATTTTATGACCCTAAACCTGCAAGGATCTCTTAACTATTATCTCGCTTTCTTCCAATGTGCCAATAGCAATAATATCATCCATTGTACTTTTTCATCTGTTCATCTATTTTTTGAAAACATTAAATAAACACCTCTTTCTCACCACATTATCAAAATGCCTTTATGAGACTGTTAAGGTCATTTATAGCTGAAAATCTCCAATTTTATCTTATTCTCATCACAAAAGTGTGGGGAAACATTAATTATCCAACAAATTATGTTCTTTTATTGTATTTTATTCTAATTTTTAAATGCTTGTTATAATTTAATAAATGACTTCATGCATACAGGCATGCTAAATCGCTTCAGTCGTGTCTGACTCTTTGTGACCCTACAGACTGCAGCCCACCAGGCTCCTCTGTCCATGAGACTCTCCGGGCAAGAATACTGGAGTGGGTTGCCATGCCCTCCACCAGGAGATCTTCCCTGACCCAGGGATCAAACCCGTGTCTCCTGCAGTTCCTGCGTTGCAGGCATATTCTCTGCTGCTTAACCCCTGGGGAAGCCCAAAGTGACTTCATGACCCACTGCTAACTTTTTACAACGTGTTACTTAAAGATGAGTTCTATAAAGTTTTCCATGACTTTACAACAGTGTATGTGAATGGATAGATGATAATGTGACAGAGAAAAGTAATAACCAATATCCACCTACTTTAAAAGACTAGGTCATGGCTAGAATTCTGGAAAATAAAGACATTTTGAAAGTGTGTTCTTGGGCAGATGATAGTTAACCAGGCATTTATTGGATATAGTCTGTGTCTGAGATACCACACATGTTATATCATTTCATGCTGATAAGAAAAATACTAGTTACATTACTTCTCCAGTTTTGAGGTTGAAAAGACTGTGAGTTAGAGAGACTTTGTATTATCAACTAAAATATATTCACAACCTAGGGGTTGAGAGCTGTGTTTTATTTTGCAGACATACTGGGGACTTCAAGACTAGGATACATCATCTCAAATAACACTGAGAAAACTTCTCTGAGAATTCTAGGGAGGAACCATGGTATATAGGAGTTTTGCAACAAAGAACAGTTAGTAGGAACAAAAGATTATTGTTAATAAAAGAAAATTAGGTGTCTCAAGTTAAGGAATTTAGCACTTTTCTATGTATGGGAAGATACAAGACTTTGGGCTTACTGAAATCATCTATCTGGGGCCAGTTTCCTCTGTTTTTACATCCTGAGTTTCCTCAGCTACTAGATGGCAGGTATTTGTTTTATTCCTGAGTTCCCTTGGGGCTTACCAGCTCACTGTAGGTGGTGGCTAAAATCATTGTTGGCTTATTAATATGGCAGACAATATTTTATTCCTCAGTAGGTATCATAGTTTTTCTAAGATGACACAATGTGTGAGCTAAGGGGTCAAAATTTAAATTTAAACTTTGCTATCACCCTATGCTGTCTCCCTAAATGGTGATGGTAAACATTTTCAATAATGCCATTGCCTGTCTAATAAATTCAATTTCTACTTCCTAATCTGCCCAAATTCTTATTAATTTCCAACTCTTAGAATCTAAGACATTTCTACATTTTCTCACAATAGCATTTAACAGTATAATATATATTTCAGTATTTAAAAACTCATTAAGGCATGGGAAATAGTATGTAGTAGCACGTGGATAATTTTCTGCTGATGTTCTGGTGATGTTTCCAAACCAAAGAGTCAGTTATTTCTTGCATTTAAATTTTGTAATCTGAGAGAAAAGACAAAGATGGAGGAAGAGGCAGAAGGAAAAAATGAGAGAAAGAAAGGAGGAAAGAAAGAGAAAAGGCAGAGAAGAAAAGAAGAAGGAAACATGTTTTAATGTCAGCACATAAGTAAAATTTTGGAATCTCTAGTATTAACACTATTCCACTCTCAAATAGCCAGAAGTAAGCAAGCACACAGGGTATCTGTGAAAGTAGATAACAACAGGGAATTCCCTGGCTGTCCAGTAGTTAGTTAGGATTCAGCACCTCCATTGTCATGGAACTGGGTTCAATCACTGGTCAGGGAGCTAAGATCCCACAAGCCATGCAGCATAGCCAGGAAAAAAACCAAAACAGAACAGTAGAATAAACAACAACAAAACTGCACATGGCATTCACTGTCATGTGTTCCATACTCCCAGAATAAAGTCTCACATTTTATTTATTTTCTAATTATCTGCACAGAAATTGAAGTTGGCATGCATGTAATTGAAAATTATGGAAAAATACCTAATTTGGTGTATCATTTCTGAACATTTTTCTTGCCAAGAATCTTTATAAATGTTAGAGAATTTATAATGGATCTGTGACTCACACCTTGTGTCTGAGTCTGTGTCTGTGTCTGTGTCTGTCTCTTAATCCTTTTACTTGTAGGAAATAGGTTGTATATTACTTGACTTGCCATTTATTGAACCCATGGTTTTTAAAAGACTTCTATCCATTTTAGTCATTTAGTGTGACTATGAAGTCCTACAAAATCCAGTGACTTAATGTACCTCATAGTAATTGAATAACCTCCCAAACTGTGAGTTAAACTTTTTGTTTTAACCGAAAACCTCAAATTCCAGTTTTCTTAGGTTATTATTATTTTTTTAAATTTTAGGTAGGTATTTTCTCAATTTTACACTATTTCTGTTTTTCTTATATTCTGATTCTGTTCGTGCTGAGCAGAAATGTATTTTCCTCTCAAATTTAAGTGACTTAATTTGGCACTTGTCCTTAGTTTTCATTTATAGAATTACTTGCAGATGAGAGAAATGAAATAATGAAGACGGAGAGAAAGCCAACAGAAGAGCAGTTTCTACCTATTTTCAAATCATTTTATGGTCTAGCCATGAATATTCCCATCTTGTGATCAAAACAACTAAAATTTACCCAAATAAATTATTTCAAAAACAGAAATGTCTGCCTTGTGTGTCTTTTAAACTCAGATTAAATCAACATGTATGAAGTACCTACTATGTGATAGATCCATCTTCTCTTTCATCTTCCCAACAATACTCTGATTTACTGATTACATAGGCAATTTACTCTGATTTACATAGGCAATTTACTATGCATACTATATAGACCAGGAACTAAGCTCTGAAGTTAACTGATTAAAAGTCACATAGATTCAAATCCAGATTTCATGATCGAAAAATTCAGTGTCTTTGATTTTTTATATATCTTTAGATGATTTTGCATCTGTCAAATTCATGGTGTAGAGTTGGTAATACAGAGATGTCTAGCTAAAATTTAAAATTGACATACAAGTTAATACAAATGATTTTTAATGAAAAATTTTGTTAAGCATTTTAGTTAACATATTGTTATTAGTGGGCTTCCACTGTGTCTCAGTAGTAACGAATCTGCCAGCCAATGAAGGTGGCACAGGAGACATGGGTTAGATCCCTGGGTTGGGAAGATCTCCTGGAGTAGGAAATGGCAACCCACTCCGGTATTCTGGCCTGGAAAAATCCATGGAAAGAGGAGCCTAGAGGGCTACAGTCCATGTAGTCTCAAAAAGTTGGACTTGACTGAGCAACTGAGAATGCATCCAAACATTGATATTAGCTCACAAAATTGAATTTTCATTGACTAAAAAATAATGGCTTAATAGGTGTATTTTATTTTTTTTAGATTTTACCTTCTCTTTTTTTATTTTATTTTATTTTTTATTTTTAAACTTTACAATATTGTATTTTTAAGCACTGGTAACAATCTGAGATGCCAGTAAGTGAAAGTGGAAGTCACTCAGTTGTGTCCGACTCTTTGTGACCCCATGGACTACACAGTCCTTGGAATTCTCTAAGCCACAATACTGGAATGGGTAACCTCTCCCTTATCCAGGGGATCTTCCCAACCCAGGGATCAAACCCAGGTCTCCTGCATTGTAGGTGGATTCTTTATTAGCTGAGCCACAAGGGAAGCCCAAGAATATTGGAGTGGGTAAACTATCCTTTCCATGCCAACTGAGCTATCAGGGAAGCCCCTGAGATGCCAGTAACAATCTTAATTCCTGAAAGAAAAAAATACTTTTTAAGATTCTACAGGGGAATTTCAAATATTAGAGATTAACTTCTCATGTATGTGTTCACAGTTTTTTTTTTATAACTGCAAAAAAATAATATATTTAAAGGAAGTTTTTATTAACATCCCAAGCATTATTTTAGCTAAAAGAATAGATTCAAATTGAAACTGTTTAAGTCTAGAAGATAAAACCAAGCTAAAGAAATAATACTGCTTAAAAACATAAGTCAAATGTATTCTTATCTTTTCTTGTCAACTTCATCCTGTGTATCTTGTCACTGGTTACTGATTAATTTCCTTTGAATTGTTTCTCTCACTTTCTTCATGAGAGCTTGATTGCTGGATCTGACAGCAGATCAGATACTCATAAATAGTTGGCTGAAGGATTCTCAATCTGATAGTGGAGAACTTTGAGTTCAAATGAGCTTAGGATTTCCAAAGGAATATCCTGAAGAAGCAAGGGACAAGGGTTCATCTCTGTTCATTAGACTCAGTCCTGCTGTGAAGATATCACAAAAGTCAAAGTTAAAAACAAAGAATGTGAATGCCAGTGTTGATTTCCTGGGCTGATCCTTAAGGAGGTTTTTGGTTTGCACAGTAAGAGGTTGATATAATTGTTCCTATTATAAAGATAGTAACTGTGTACCTTTTTTTTTTTTTTAAGTTCATAAAAACCCATGTTCTTTACCACTTTGGGAAATTAGTGATGAATAGCATATCAGGCAAAAATAAGGAAAAGAATGAAAGAAAGCTTATAATCTCCTTCTTATAACTCAATTGTTACTGTTCAGTTGCTCAGAGCCTGCAGGTTTCCCTATCCTTCACTATCCAACCATATCATCCTCTGTCACCCCCTTCTCCTCTTACCCTCAATCTTTCCCAGCATAAGGGTTTTTCCCAATGAGTCAGCTCTTCACACCAGGTGGCCAAAGTATTGGAGCTTCCACTTCAGCATCAGTCCTTCCAAAGAATATTCAGAGTTGATTTCCTTTAGGACTGACTGGTTTGATCTCCTTGCTGTCCAAGGGACTCTCAAGAGTTTTCTCCAGCACCACAGTTTGAAAGCATCAATTCTTTGGCACTCAGTTTTCTTTATAGTCCACCTCTCACATCCATACATGACAACTGGAAAACCATAGCTTTGATTATATGGACCTTTGTCAACAAAGTCATGTCTCTGCTTTTTAATACACTGTATAGGTTTGTCATAGTTATTCTTTCAAGGAGCAAGCATCTTTTAATTTTGTGGCTGCAATCACTGTCTGCATTGATTTTGGAGCCCCCCCAAAATGAAATTTGACACCATTTCCACATTTGTCCCATTTATTTGCCATGAATTGATAGGAATGGATGTCATGATCTACATTTTTTGAATGTTGAGTTTTAAGCCAGCTTTCCCACTCTCCTCTTTCAATTTCATCTAGCTGCTCTTTAGTTCCACTTTACTTTCTGCCATTAAAGTGCTATCTCAATTAGAACTGGCCAAATGCAGTCCAGTCCTTGACCATCTAAAATTGGGATGACTCTTGATTAGTCTGTGGCTTCCCTGAAAGTATTGAAGAAAGGAGTTCTAGGAAGGAAAACCAAAAATTCACAGAAAAGTTAGCAAAACTAAAGTCTAAAGTTGATTCATGAAATTATATTAGCCCAGATGGGTACTCATTGCTTTTCCATGAGCTCTTCCACCATCTTGTCAATTACTTGAATACTAATGTCAGAGAAGGTATACTTATCATATTTGTAGATATGGTAGACATGACGAATGTACTTAAAAATAACATAAATTCACTCAAATATATTTCAATAGTTTAAAAAATTATATTTTCTCACAAGAGGAAATTTAATGCAAATAGATATGGAAAGTCACATTTAGTAAAAACAAACAAATGAAAGTAAACATATTTACACAAATATACAGGGAGAGATGGTTTTTAACAACTGTTTATGTGAAAAAATATACATAAGGATTTTAATGGATTATCTTTAGCACAACATGAGCCAATATCATGAAGTGGCTGTTAAAAATATTGTCCCATCACTTTCTGTAGTATGTTTCTAAGCCATTTGTAAAAATAAAAGCAGATAGTTCTTCTATGGGCTTCCCTCATAGCTCAGTTGGTAAAGAATCTGCTTGCAATGCTGGAGACCCTGGTTCGATTCCTGGGTTGGGAAGATCCCCTGGAGAAGGGACAGGCTACCCACTCCAGTATTCTTGGGCTTCCCTTGTGGCTCAGCTGGTAAAGAATCTGCCTGCAATGTGGAAGACTTGGGTTCGATCCCTGGGTTGGAAAGATCCTGTGGAGAAGGAAAAGGCTACCTACTCCAGTATTCTTGCCTGGAGAATTCTGTACAGTCTATGGAGTTGCAAAGAGTCGGACACAACTGAGTGCCTTTCACTTTCAATCCTTCCACTACATTGTCCCTTTTTTATGTCCTTTAGAATTTTTTAAAATTTATTTTTAATTGGAACATAATTGCTTTACCAACTCAATGGACATGAATTTGAGCAAACTGTGGGAGATAGTGAAGGACAGGGAAGCCTGGCTTGCTGCAGTCCATGGGGACCCAAAGAATTGGACATGATTTCGGAACTGAACAATTGGTTTATAGTGCTGTGTTGGTTTCTGCCATACAACAATATGAATGAGTCATAAGCTAACATATCTTCCCTCCTTCTTAAACCTCCCTCCCACCACCCGTCTCATCCTACCCCTCTAGGTTGTCACAGAGCAGTAGGTTGGGCTCCCTGTGTTATACAGCAACATTCCATTAACTATCAGTTTTATATATCGTAATGTATGTTTCAATACTACTCGCTCAATTCCTCCCACCCTCTCCTTCCCCCCTCCCACTGTGTCCACAAGTCTGTGTCTCTATTCCTGCCTGCAAATAGGTTAATCAGTACCATTTTTCTAGTTTCCATATATATGCATTTGTTTTTCTCTTTCTGACTTACTTAACTCTGTATAACAGGCTTCTAGGTTCATCCACCTCACTAAAATGACTCAAATTCATTCCTTTTTATGGCTGGGTATTATTTCATTGTATATATGTATCACCCTTTATCATTTGTTATGGCTTAAAGCTCAACATTCAGAAAACGAAGATCATGGCATCCGGTCCCATCACTTCATGGGAAATTGATGGGGAAACAGTGGAAACAGTGTCAGACTTTATTTTGGGGGCTCCAAAATCACTGCAGATGGTGATTGCAGCCATGAAATTAAAAGACGCTTACTCCTTGGAAGAAAAGTTATGACCAACCTAGATAGCATATTCAAAAGCAAAGACATTACTTTGCCAACAAAGGTCCATCTAGTCAAGGCTATGGTTTTCCCTGTGGTCATGTATGGATGTGAGAGCTGGACTGTGAAGACAGCTGAGCGCCAAAGAATTGATGCTTTTGAACTGTGGTGTTGGCGAAGACTCTTGAGAGTCCCTTGGGCTGCAAGGAGATCCAACCAGTCCATTCTAAAGGAGATCAGTCCTGGGTGTTCTTTGGAAGGAATGATGCTAAAGCTGAAGCTCCAGTACTTTGGCCACCTCATGAGAAGAGTTGACTCATTGAAAAAGACTCTGATGCTGGGAGGGATTGGGGGCAGTAGGAAAAGGGGACGACAGAGGATGAGATGGCTGGATGGCATCACCGACTCCATGGACATGAGTTTGAGTGAACTCCGGGAGTTGGTGATGGACAGGGAGGCGTGGCGTGCTGCGATTCATGGGGTCGCAAAGAGTCGGACACGACTGAGTGACCAAACTGAACTGAATATTATTAAAATTTGTTTCTTTACATGTTTAATGTATATCTTTTTACTAGCTTATTAGCTCTCCATATCACATGTTTTATTCACTAATACATGTTTAAACTATGCCTAGTATAGCACTTGGCCCAACATATATTTCTGAATGTCTGAAATATGGTAAATGAGGACACTTCAGTGAGGTGAATGAGGACATGTTCTATATTTTCTTCAATCTAGAAAAGTTGGAGCCCTGGGTATATATGTCTTATATTGCAACTCAGGAAACAGGCTCAGACTCAAAGTGTAGAAACCATGGAGAGATTAATTTAAATTCAACATATTATATTTTAAATATTCTAAAACTTAATGTTGAGGTTTGAAGGAAAACAGCAAAATTCTTTAAACCAATTATCCTTTAATTAAAAAAAAATACTCTAAAACAGAGATATTCCAAAATGGAGTAGCCTAGACTTCTAAGTAAACATGGTAGAATAGAAATATTTGTTTCTCTGGTATTGGAGATGCCAAGTCAGATAAAGGAACAAGTGCTTATGGAACAGGGAGAAAGAGATACTTAGTCTATACCCTGAATGATGACACAGCTCCCACTCTCCTAAACCCTGCCCACTAATTTTACTGTCTCCTGAAAGGATTTGGAAAGCTTTTCTCTGAAAATGGAGAATTCTAAGAGAAAAGATGCATAGATATTGCCGAATAGTTATCACAAATAAGATGAATGTCTGGTTACTCTACAGGAAGAATCACCAATCCTGAAGCTCTGTCTGTGATAATAATGTCCAGTCATCCCTTAGCATCTTTTTTCTTAAATGTTAATGATTCAGTGATGATCAAATAATGGGCATAAGCTTCTAACTGGAAATAAACTAGAGATATAAAATGAAAGCAATAGAGACATTCGGAGAAGTATAAGAACAAAAAACTACCATTAATATCCACAGAGAATTTGTTGTTGTTGTTGTTTTTTGTTGTTGTTAATGAGAGGATGCTGTATTAAGGAGTATGGAAAAGGAAAAACAAGTTTGAAAAATTTTAAAATATATATATATATATATATACCATGTTCTAAAATTTAATGCAAATTTCATTAAAGTTGAAGATGTTAACATATCTGTAATATATATTATACAATATTATATAATGTATATCTGTGATATATATTATCATATAATATAAAAAGGAAATTAAAACAATTGGATGGCAGTCCATAAAGACCAAGAAGAAAATAATTAAAAAAAAACAACTGTTTTCAATATATATATATATATATATTTTAAAGATATATATTTCTAGACTGAGTACCAATGGCAATGGGTGAGGGGAAAAAAAGATTCATTCAAAGGCATATTAATATGAAATTTCAGAATGTAGAAGGAAAAGAAAAGTCCATAAAGTTTTACAGAGAAGAAAATAGATTTGGAAATACAGAGGAAGACATAGCAGACAGATTCTTCTCAATGGCAAAGTTATACATTAGAATACACTGGGAATTACTTTCAAAACACAGGGAAAATTATGGGGCTTTATACCTAGTCAATTGAGCATGATGTTAGAATGAGGACATTTTCAGATCTATAGAATCTCAAAACAATGTCTCTCTCAGGAAACTAGTAGGGAATATGTTTCAGGAAAAAATATAAATCAGAAAAATGAAGACATGATATTGGTATCCATAAGTCACAGGATCATTCACAGGAGACATGAAAAGTGAATTATCAGAATGGTAATGGAAAGGTATCCCAGGATGCCATTTTAACATCAGGAAAATGGTAAGCTCTCACACAATGTGTCCAAATTAAAATTAAATTAAAGTAAGTAGATAAACATAAAAGCAAACACTCTGGTAGAACACTAGAACCTACTGTAACATTTACAATCTGTTTGGAAAATTCAGGGTTAAATTAGCTTTCATTATATGCTATGCTATGCTATGCTAAGTCACTTCAATCGTGTCCGACTCTGTGTGACCCCATAGACGGCAGCCCACCAGGCTTCCCTGTCCCTGGCATTCTCCAGGCAAGAACACTGGAGTGGGTTGCCATTTCCTTCTCCAATGCATGAAAGTGAAAAGAGAAAGTGAAGTCGCTCTGTCGTGTCTGACTCTTAGCAACCCCATGGATTGCAGCCTACCAGGCTCATTTGCTTTAATAAAACCAAAATTGTTTCAAGTAAAAAAAGCATGCAGGTAATGGCTCAGCTCTGGATAGTAGAAACAAGCTTAAAGAGAGAGAGAGAGAAGGAAAATAGGAAAAAAGAAACAATAAACAATACTGGCCAGAATAAATTAACGTTAGAAAACATACCTTTTAATAGAACATTGATATTCCTGGGCATGTCAGGAAATTAATCTGCCCACTCGATAATGGTTGCAAATTAGTATCTTAAAGCATGTCTTTTCCCCTACATATCTATATTGTATCAGATCAATGTAACTTGCATTTTCACAGCACAAAGCAAATAGAATTTTAATAAAAACTGGATTGTGTGACTAATACTTTTGAATTTTAGTGCATAAAAAACCTTCATGTAGGAAATGAAAGAGAAAAAAATAACCAAGTCCCTAACTTTTCAGTAGGGGAACCAAATGTAAAATGATTATAGAAAATAGATCATTTTCAAATTAGTATTCCGCACTTCAGAGGAAGAACATATTTTTCTCCTGCATAAATTATGTGGCAACACATTTCAAAAACCCAATCTTAATCTAAGCAATGAACATTTCAAAAAGTAAATTAATATCTTCAAGGGAATGAAATACAGCATGTTAGGGAGCCAACTCCAGCACCACAGTAATTATGGCTTTGCCAACATTTCTGCAAAAAGCCTGATTCTGAAACAGTATTTTCCCTACTTTCCCAGCCTTGTTGATGACAGAGTCTAGTGTTGATCCCAGGCTCTGAATACAAAGCTGACCTGTTTTTTTTTTTTTTTTACCTTCTTCAAGTGAAACTCATTTATAGCAATTTGGGTTTCTAACTTCTTCTAGAGAAATATGTATGATTCCAGATTTCTCTCATTTGATCTGTTGTAGCTTACAGATGGGAGAAGGAAATGACAACCCACTCCAGTATTCTTGCCTATAAAATCCTGTGGACAGAGGAGCCTGGTGGGCTGCTGTCTATAGGGTCTCACAAAGTTGGACACGAAGAGCAACTTAGCATGCATGCATGCATTGGAGAAGGAAATGGCAACCCACTCCAGTGTTCTTGCCTGGAGAATCCCAGGGATGGAGGAGTCTGGTTGGCTGCTGTCTATGGGGTCACACAGAGTCGGACACAGCTGAAGTGACACAGCAGTAGCAGCAGCAGCAGCAGCAGCTTACAGATATGAGAGTATCATCATATTGAAGAATGATTGAATTTTACAGCTGAATTTGGGGATCATGTTGCTGAAGCCATATCATAACGGGTGGGGTCGGGGCAGGGATCAACTTATAAATGTTTAACAAGTGCTAATCTTGAAGTCAGCATGTGTACTACATTTTCTTGAAGTCAGCATGCGTACTACATTTTCTTTTTTTTTCATTTGTCCATCAGTGGAAATATAGGTTTTTCCATATCTTGGCTCTTGTGAACTATGGGAGTGTAGATAGTTCTTTGAGATCCTGATTGTTGTTATTTTGGGTAAATATTCAGAAGTGGATCATATGGTAAAGAAAATGCAATTATTCAGAATACATTTCTAGGTTCAGTTCAGTTCAGTTCAGTCACTCAGTCATGTCTGACTCTTTGCGACCTCATGAACCGCAGCACACCAGGCCTCCCTGTCCATCACCAACTCCCGGAGTTCACCCAAACCCATGTCCATTCAGTCGGTGATGCCATCCAACCATCTTATCCTCTGTTGTCTCCTTCTCCTCCTGCCCTCAATCTTCCCAGCGTCAGGGACTTTTCAAATGAGTCAGCTCTTTGCATCAGGTGGCCAAAGTATTGGAGTTTCAGCTTCAACGTCAGTCCTTCCAATGAACACCCAGGACTGATCTCCTTTAGGATGGACTGGTAGGATCTCCTTGCAGTCCAAGGGACTCTCAAGAGTCTTCTCCAACACCACAGTTCAAAAGCATCAATTCTTTGGTGCTCAGCTTTCCTATGGTCCAACTCTCACATCCATGCATGACCACTAGAAAAACCATAGCCTTGACTATACAGACCTTTGTTGACAAAGTGATGTCTCTGCTTTTTAATATGCTGTCTAGGTTGGTCATAACTTTCCTTCCAAGGTATACGAGATATATTGCAATATGGAAAGGCAATCATGCCCATTTTTGACACTTTCCAATGGCCCTGGATCAGAGAACTGTATGAAGATTGTGAAAAGTGTCTGTCCAAAATTCATATTTTTATATCTTCATCAGCTTCTCACTATTTGCTTGACTTGACTTCTTTTTAATATGACCAAATTAACATCTTTATGAAGCATAAAATGTTCCAAACAATCTCATTTATAATCAATAAGACCCAGTATTATAAATATTTGGTGATACCTGTCATGATATTTTCCCCTGGACCAAAGATGGAAGCCATTCTGGAAACAAAGAGCATTTAATTAGAATATACCAGTGCTTTCTCTTTCTGTGATGACTATTCTTATGAGTTTCTAGTTGGGAGTATTTGCAGAATTATTTTACAAATATAGTTTGGCTAAGTAACTCCTCATTACATACCTCTGTGAAACCTACTAGAACAACATCATAATTTCATAACTGTAATTTCAGCTACTCATTTCTTCCACATGTATAATGAAGTAGAATGTATCTCTTTAGTTCCCACCAATAAGTTTATATGATGATATCCTCTGCCCAAATGTAGCAACTGGGAAGAAAGTGCTTTGCAGGCAGAAAACCTGGGCTGTAATCTCATATCTGCAAAATACAATTATAACGATCCTGGGAAAGTTACTTAATGTTTCTGTACCTCAGTTTCCTCCTTTGTAAAATGAGATTAATATACCATCTCTTCTAAGGCTATGTATTAATAATATATTCTAACTATATATATATATATATATATGAAATTATACAAAATTATAAAATAGATACAGTGATATCCCTAACACTGTTAGATGCATTAAAAATGCTGAACACTTGAATTTTTTTATCCCTTTCATAACTTTCTGTTTAATCACAATAACAGTATTGTGACTGGTAATATTAGGAGTAATTTTACCACTAGACAGAGTTAATAAATCAACTGTGTAAAATGGGATATAAAGCAGAGAATGTGTTTCTTTGTTTAATGATTATAACCATGACTGCTACCTGACTTTCATATTTTATTCCTGAGAGGATGCCTATTTATCCAAGACCTAAAAGAAATACATTCTCAGAGTATACTAAATACTCTGGTTATCGAGTGGCTTGTTTCTGTGACTTGATGTTGAAGAAATCTCTAGAACAGCCACATATTTGGATGCTATTTATATATATGTATATATATAGGAAGTGAATCTCCATATGTTGGAAGTTCTTGGCATTGGTATTCTCTCTTTTGCTAATTGGCCTGGTAAGTGTCTTAGTCATAAGTGGAGTTCAAGAAATCTGAATGCTTAGTCAGTGTTCAATAAGCACTCAGAAAAGTATGTGAATGCTAACATTGGAATAATGTGTCTGTGGTTTTGGATTTATATGTGCTGATAGAGTATCTTTTGGTGTTCAGGGTATAGAAACCCTTGTGTTAATTTATCATCAGATTAGTTCTGTGTCTGAACGTCCAAAGTGCTTCCAACTTGCTTATCTAATATGGCTACTGCCTCTCCATGGTGTGGAATCTGCACTGTGATTCAGAGTCATCCTCTGCATAGAGCAGGCTCAATATTCCATTGTTCTTGTCCCTACTAACATAAGCCCCCATCTTCAGTGAATCCTTTCCTGACAGCTTGAATAAATACTGCTAAGACACACCCCTTTTCTGAACCTCTTTAATACTTAGAGCCAATACATAATTGTCTCAATTTGTATTCCTGCAAAGGCAGACTCAGGCATGGATTTGAGTAGAAGTAGATTATTGGGGAGATGATCTTAGGAAATCCCATGAGAAAGCAGGACAGTAAAGATATAGCAAAGGGTATATTATCAAGTATCTTAGACTGTGGGCACCTGATTTTAAACCCTCTGAGGAGCTGTGCTTTAGGAAATGGTATTATAATTCGTACCTCAGAAATATTTCCATGCCTGTCCACAGGAGAGATAAGGGTGGACTCAATTCTTGACTTAAAAATGATCTTAAGGACACTTGCTACAAACCACTTCCATGGATGGCTGAAGGGGAGGCCCAAGAGATCCTTGGAGCAGAGCAACAAAAGTATTATCGGATGGAATTCAGGGTGCACACTGAAATGTAAGGGCCAAAGGATAAGGACAGAAAACTGAAAGGTCTACCATCATCACCTTGAGAACTTTTCCCTTATTCAGTTTTAGAATTGGATAGAACTTTAGAGATCAGTTCTCAGCTTACGTCTCTCAATAAAGTTGTGGATTGTGCTTTAGATGCGACAGTTCTTCAATGAATGGAGCCATGTATGCACATGGCTGGACCTGCCCATCTAGTGCCATTCAGGCACCTAGTTACTCAGACTGTACGAATCAACCTTGCAGATTTCCAGGTGCCTTCTGACAGTAGCATGTGTGCATGCTTAGTTGCTCAGTGGAATTGGACTCTTTGCAACTCTATGGACTGTAGCCCGCCAGGCTCCTCTGCCCATGGAGTTTTCCAGGCATGAATACTGGAGTGGGTTGCCATTTCCTCCTCCAGGGGATCTTTATGATCCAGGGATCGAGCCAGTGTTTCCTGGGTCTCCTGCATTGCAAGTGGAATCTTTACCACTGAGCCACTGGTAAGCCTGGACAGTAGCGTGACTGTTGATTAAAAATTTCTCTGACTTCCACAATTCTACAGGGGAAGGAAATCTCTCTTGGAGAGGGTAAGTGACTTCCTTAATGAGGCAACCTGAGTGCATGTCTCCTGCAGTGAGGACCGAGATCATCTCTTAGAGTGAGACCGTGTCAGAGATTATTTTGATACATGGGTAACAGTGAACACATAAAAAGTATAAAATCATATGTGAGTGGGAAACATATTAAATTATTACGTGTACTAGTCAAGTTCAGTTCAGTTCAGTCGCTCAGTTGTGTCCGACTCTTTGTGACCCCATGAATTGCAGCATGCCAAGCCTCCTTGTCCATCACCATCTCCTGGAGTTCACTCAAACTCAGGTCCATCAAGTCGGTGATGCCATCCAGCTATCTCATTCTCTGTCATCCCCTTTTCCTCCTGCCCCCAATCCCTCCCAGCATCAGTCTTTTCCAATGAGTCAACTCTTCACATGAGGTGGCCAAAGTAGCCTTACATTTATTTCCCTGTCTAAATTTTTCTACCTCCTTTCTTAAGTGTGCTGCTGCTGCTGCTGCTGCCAAGTCGCTTCAGTCGTGTCCGACTCTGTGCGATCCGCATAGATGACAGCCCACCAGGCTCCGCCATCCCTGGGGTTTTCTAATTATTATATATGCACAAAAAGACAGAGAAAATCTATTTAAAATTATTGCAATTCAGAACAAATATATACACATTAAAGAGCATGTATTTTGTTGGAACAACCTTGCTATTGTGACTGGTGAAGCTTACGCGATGCCTGCTGTAATCCCAGGATGCTAACACAAACAGGATACTTGTTTACCTGAGTAGCTTCATCTAGCAGAGCACTCTCCAAGAGCTCAGTGTTGTCCAGCTCACTAAGTGGGTAATTTCTTTTGCCATGGATTCTTAAGCAAATGGAATCTAGTTAGAAAAAGGGTGAGATAATGAGAATGAGGGTATTTTAAAACAACATAGCTCTCTTCTTTTAGTATAGATTATATGTCCCTACTCCTGGGGCCTGTGTTATCCATCTCTATTAGACAAGTGCTTCCAGACTCATCACTGCCTCTGAGAAGTGATAGGCTATTGGGTATGTATTTCTTTCTGTCTTTTTTCTTTTTTTTTAAGTAAAGTTGATTTACAATGTTATGTAAATTTCTGGTATATATCACAGTGATTCAGATATACATATTTATACATATTCTTTTTCATTGTCTTTTCCATTATGGCTTGTTACAGAATATTGGATATAGTTCCCTGTGTTGTACAGTGGGACCTTGTTATTTATCTATTTTATATATACTAGTTTATATCTGCTAATCCCAAACTCCTAACTTACTTCTCTTCTACCTTCTTCCCATTTTTAAAAGTGGCTGGAGAAAACTAGGAATAAATATAATTTTAAGGGAGGAATTAAGAACATATCAGGATTAGAACATTTAAAAATAAAATTAAATAATTCTGATGTTAAGCAAATGAGGAAAAATGAGAGTAAAAATTTCAGTTTTCCTTTCGTCTGTGAAAAGAAAGAAAATCAAGATTGAAAAGAAATTAGCAGGTTCTGAAATTTATAAAAACTGTCAGGAAAGCAATGAAGAAGTAAATAAATATTTAATAGTAAGTTATAGTTATAAAACTGTTTATATTTTTATTACATCTGAAAATTTGCTAGCCAATTACTATATTAATTCAGTCCACTTAAAACGTGCAATTACATATACACACACTTACACATGCACATTTATTTTTATCTCAGGCTATTTTACTTCTAAAATAGAAATATATGTTTTGAAAAATAAGCATTATTTATTGTGTCTCATTGACTTATTGTAAATTCTAGAATGGCATGAAGTTACAAGTTGCATCACAAGTGACTCCATAGAGTAGATGAATACAAATTCTAGTTACAAGATCATAGAATTACAAAGTAAATGTATTCTCAAATTGCTGTAGTTATGTATGAAAATATTAGCTCAAGCAAAAGGGTAATTGTTAAAGGAGGGTAGAGCAACATGTAATATTAAACAAAAATCTGGAAACCACTGCTTCTTATTGCCAAAGCATATCTGCTTAAGGTTATTGCAATTATTTAGGGGAATTAAGAAAATTAATGCCAAACCTAATGATTTGAAAACATAGTCAATCATGTAATATGGAATGAGAAATTTTATCCTGAATTTCTTTCCTTTCTCTTTGCAGAGAGAATCGAAATGATTATACTAGAGAATTGAGTTTGACTGTACAATTAGAAAAATGTAGCACATGTCAATTAAATAGAAGTGAGAGATACAGGGAATTAATCTTCTTGTCCCAGGGTGTACTTTTTCCTACATTTCTTTTACTCACAATTTTCTACTGCTAACTTTATGCTGTACCATAAAATTTCAAGTTTCTCTTCCTCTAATATTCTTTTTTCTCTCTGTAATGACTTTTTCTGATTAGCTCCATTCATTCTTTGGACTTTAACTCAGATATCACCTACATTAAATAGCCTTCCAAAGTCTAGGTATGTAATCTAGACTTTACTTTTTAATTTATTTTTTTTAATCTAGGTATTTAATTTATACCTGTATGGCAACACCGTTCACTTGTCTTTCAATCTTCCATACCATTTATAGTTCTAAAATTCAGGTATGGACATACTAGTTCCCTGCTTAAAATATTTCATTTGTCCTCAGTATCTATAATAAAAACTCTAATATTCTTAGCATGGCATTGCTTGTACTTCATATCTTCTCACAGTGCTCTCATCCTTTTCATAAAAGATCAATACTCAGTTACAGATTCACTGACAGTTTTCTGAATAGGTGCAGCAGTTTCTAACCTTCCTGCCACTACCCCTGCTGATTCCTCTGTGTGATCCTCTTCTATTCTAGTAACCCGCTCTCCTCTCAAGGCTCAGTCAACCATCACACTGTGAGCTTTCTGCCCACCCAGGCATAGAACTGACTTTCTCAGTGTGCCTGTGTTGCTGACCCTCCCAAGTTAGTCCCCAGAAAGAGTTCTTCTGCTCCATGAGGCACACACCAATAGAAGGAGACCAGATTTGGTTCAGAAGCAAACGAAAGCTTTATTCTTTGATCAAAAAATGGAGAGATGTGAGCTTGCTTTCTAGAGTACACATATTCCACCTGAGAGACTGTGGGCAGGTCTGCTTATAAGGTTCTGTCAGCGGGGAGGGGTGGGGAGAGAGTTCGCGTGAGGTGGGTGCATGTGTGTTGTTCATGCTTCAGATCACAGCATCTCTGTGAGGGCCCACTTCTGCCATCTTGAATTACAGTGCCGTGCACAGCACTTTGCCACATGACCCAGGAGCCGAGATGTCATTTCATACTAGGAACTCCAGTCTGAAGTTCTGGGAGTGAGGCCTCTGCTCATGACCTCCTACGAGCAAGTGAAACAAAACTAAGCACAAGGGGGAAAAAAAATAAAAGTTAGACTTTATTTTATAATCCAGATTCTATTTTTACTCCCCTGTAACTCTTAATGGGCTTTGTCTGTGACACCTGCTTTATTCTGTCTCAATGTCTATCAAAACACGTGTTATCACTTAGTGAATCCAATCATTTCCTATTCTGTCTTTTTTCCAGCAAACCTACTGAAGATAGGGCTTTGTTTTTTGATTTCCAACAACAGATAGAGTGGATACCTGAGAGTTGGTTATTATTTGATTGAGTAGATAAATGAGTCAATTGTAAAATGTGGAAAAGATACTGAAATGGGCTCCAGAGTTGAAACTATATTCTTAATAAACCTAAATTAAGGAAGACTTATTCCATGTGTTCAGTTTTTCCCTCCAAGTGAAATAGCTTCACATTCATATATAGCATATTGGAATGTTCTGCCACTGCTGCTTTACAGACGGATGTTCTCATCTCCTGAAATCTTTGCTCACTACCATTGATTTAAGAAGCTCTTCTCCAGGATGACAGCAGTACTACCTGAAAATCAAGTCCTTGCTTACCAAACAGAGCACAGGGCCAGCTTCACATTGAAATACGGTCACCAATTATGTGCTAAACTACTCTCCTTCCTGCTTTCTCTCTTTCCTTTCTGCACACACTCACACATATTTTATATTCCAAAGAATAATGTTAAGTTTCAGTTCAGTCAGTTCAGTCACTCAGTCGTGTCCAACTCTGTGAACCCATGGACTGCAGCACACTTCCCTGTCCATCACCAACTCCCGGAGCTTGCTCAAATTCATGTCCATCAAGTCAGTGATGCCATCCAAGCATCTCATCCTCTGTCGTTCCCTCCTCCTCCTGCATTCAATCTTTCCCAGCATCAGGATCTTTTCTAATTAGTCTGTTCTTCGCATCAGGTGAGCAAAGTATTGGAGTTTCAGCTTCAGCATCAGTCTTTCCAATGAATATTCAGGACTGACTTCTTTTAGGATGGACTGGTTGGATTTCCTTGCAGTCCAAGGGACTCTCAAGACTCTTCTCCAATACCACAGTTCAAAAGCATCAATTCTTCAGCACTCAGCTTTCTTTATAGTCCAACTCTCACATCCATACATGACTACTGGAAAAACCATAGCTTTGATTAGATGGACCTTTGCTGGCAAAGTAATATCTCTGGTTTTGAATATGCTGTCTAGGTTGGTAATAGCTTTTCTTCCAAGAAGCAAGCATCTTTTAATCTCATGGCTGCAGTTACCATCTGCAGTGATTTTGGAGCCCGTCAAAATAAAGTCTCTTACTGTTTCCATAGAGTGGATAGCTGTTCCCTTCTCCACATCTTCCCAAACCCAGGGATCGAACCTAGGTCTCAAACATTGCAGGCAGGTTCTTTACCAGCTGAGCCACCAGAGAAGCCCAAGAATACTGGAGTAGATAGCCTATATGTTAAGTTTAATTCTTAGCATACATAAGAATGTTTTAAATAGGTATGATAGTCCTTGACATGGAGCATTTTTAAATATGAGAAAATGGAAGGTGAGCCCCATTAATTTAATAAACACATTTTTTATTTGATTGTCTATTTCTGAAGGTTGTAAGATTCATGGATGGTAAAACAGGGATTTTAAACATGCAAGGATCATTTCTATAGTGGAATTCTATAATGCAAAATCTACAATGCAAATTTCAGCATGGAAAAGATAATGGGAATATTCCTAATCTCAATATGGTTCCTTAAGTGAACTTAGCACCATATGGAGTGCCATATACTTAGAGTAGCCTGGTAAACACTAGAGATCCATTGACTCTTATTTTTTTCCCTGAATTGGCTCTTTAACAAATATTTTCCTCATATCCTTTTATACCTCTTATATGCATAGCCTTGGCCTTCTTTGGAAGAAAAGAGAATATAATTTATTTGTTTTGAGATATTCTCCTTTATAAAGTTTATTCTATATAAAAATAATCATTGCCAAAGATAATGAATACCTCTGACAATGAGTCATTTCTTTAAGTGTTAGAATATATATATATATATTTTTTGCATTAAGGAGACTTTCATTACATTTCTTTCTTATCTCTATTAAGGGCAAATTAATTTTAACTTTCTTGGATGACCTTTCATGATTTTGCATTCCTCATCTGTGAGTTAAAACAGTACTTTTCAAAGTATAATACAAAAATAACTGACTCTCAAGGATTTCAAGGACAATCAAGTTTAGGAAATGTTAAGTATGTTTTTATAATACCTTTTAGCATTCCCTGGAACTTGTTTAACACAGAACACTTTTTTTGAGAAATACTGACTTAAAGGGACTAGGATCATTTTCAAAAATGTCTCACAAAGGGGAGCCCAATAAAGGAACCAAACATTTTCTTCTATCATTAACTGGAGGCACGGGGCTTTTAAAAAGCTGGTTATAGTCAAATGTAATGTTCTATAGGAAAATGGATTCATTCTTTTTCTGAATCCTTTATCTAATCAGTCCAGACTAACTAGTCAAAGCTATGATTTTTCCAGTAGTCATGTATGGATGTGAGAGTTGGACTATAAAGAAAGCTGAGTGCTGAAGTTTAGATGTTTTAATCAGCATAAGAATCATTCTAATTCTAAAAACCTGTGCACCTTTTACTTCCCTGGTTTCAATGTATATTTTTTAAGAAAGATTAGTTTTGAAAGTGGCAAATCCTGGAGACTGCATCAATGAATTGATCAGTCAGAGTACATCATGCTTAGAATCTAGAGGTTAATCCAGAAAATCACAAAAAGGAGCCAAAGAAGAAAGTGTACAATGAGAATCAAAGGCAATGGCTAACAGATTGCTTCATTGTCAAGGGTGAGGAGAAGGTATTTATTTACATCCAGATATTTTCCTGATTCTTTACTGTCTAATCCACCAGGTGGGGCTAGTGGTAAACAACCTGCTTGCCAGTGCAGGAGACTTAAGAGACACAGGTTTGATCCCTGGGTTGGGAAGATCCCCTGGAGCAGGAAATGGTAACCCCCTCTAGTATTCTTGCCTGGAGAATCCCATAGACAGAGGAGCCTGGTGGGCTACTGTCCATAGGATCACAAAAAGTCCCTCATGACTAAAGTGACTTAGCACATTTTCCTGAATTCATGCCTATGGATTGCCTGAAAAGTAGATCAAAAGTTTTTCATTGATTTTCATGTTCATGCAAGTATGCATTCTCACAAAATACATGGATTCTGAAAGAGCATTCATAACTCAGATTTTAGCAAATTGAATGATTTCACTAGTAAAAGGAGGCCATATGAATCACTTAGTATAGTGGTTGGAAATACTCTGCCCCTTTTTTAAAAATGTGTTTTTAACAGTTTTATTTAGATATAATTTACATGCCATAAAGTTGACTCATTTGGGAAGGAGATTCAAAAGGGAGGAGATATAGGTATACCTATGGCTGATACATGTTGAGGTTTGACAGAAAACAACAAAATTCTGTAAAGCAATTATCCTTCAATAAAAAATGAATTAATAAAATAAAATACACAATGAGTCTATTTTCAGAGCTGGGTATCCATCACTATAAACTAATTTTAGAGCATTTTCATCATTCCTCCAAAGTAGTCCTTAATACATTGGGAATCATTACCCATTTGTTCCACTATTTACCCCTTGACCAGGCCCCATCCATAGACAACAGCTTATGTATTTTATGTCTGTATATATTTGATGATTCTACATATTTCATATAAATGGCATTTTATACTATGTGAACTTTTGTGTCTACTTCTTTCACTTGATATAATGCTTCTGAGGTCTATATGTGTTGTAAGCTGTATAAATACTCTATTTCTTTTTATTGTCTAATAATATTCCATTGCATGGGTATACCACAGTTTATTTACCCATTCATCAGTTCATGTAAATTTGAGTTGTTTCCACTTTTGACCATCAATGCTACTGTTTATGAAAATGTTTTTCAATTTATTTGCTTATTTTGTATATATATTTCCATCCCTCTTTTTAGAATTCTATTGCTGAGGCATATGGTAACTCCCTTTTTAACCTTCTGAGAAACTGCCAGATTGTTTTCCAAAGTGGCTGCAACCATTTTACAATCTCTCAGCAACATATAAGGCTTCCAATTTCTCCATATTGTTGCCAACACTTTTCCAGCTCTTTAAAATGTATTTTAGTGTTCTCAAAAATTATAATTATCGCTTATGCCTTTTTTTTTCTTTCTCATGTTTTCCTTTTTTGAGCAATTCATGGCTGTATCAGTCTCAGAAATACTTTCATAATCTCCTTGAGAGATTTTATCAAATCTCATAGAAACAATCCCCCAAAAGACATTTTTATAGATCACTAATGATATTGAGGAACTCTGATTGTTTGGATAAATAAAAATGTCTTGGAACACAACCACACTCATTCATTTAGTTTTATTTCCTATGGCTGTTTTTGCAGTATAATGGTGAAATTGAGTAGTTGCAAGAGAATATATAATCTGCAAGGTCTAAAATATTTATATCCAGACCTTTACAGAAGTTTGCCAACCCCTGCTTTATCAAATAAAAAATCACATCCATAACTATGTTTTATTTACATGAGAATTTCTGTATATCAGTGTCCTTAATGATAGAGAAAAAAGTGTATCTAATTGTATATGGAGAGGAAGACTGAAATGACTGGATACACCTATGAACTTGTGGTTAGTGTTAAGTTTCTATTTATTCCTTCACTCATAGTCATTCAGTATGCTTATCAAATATTCATTTATTTCATGTATTTATTAAAGTCTTACTATATTCCTATAGATGCATTAGACTCTGGAGACATTGCAGGAAGGATGGCCAATAGCTCTGCTCTAACCAAGTTCACAATTTATGTAAGACTGCCTTTTACAGAGTGAAAGTGATGAAGAACAGTGGTGACAGAGCATGAGGGAAGATGGGACATGAGAGTGGATAAAGATTAGTGGAAGGGGCTGTTAGAGCAGTATTTCCCAAAGTATGAAAATATTTATCAATGTCGCGAGAGGAAAAAATAAGTATCTCTGATATATTATCTTTGTGTCTGAAGAACCAATTTCTTTTTCTATATAGTGTCTCAGAAACTTTAATATGTAAAATATGCACTGCAATCTCTAGCTGTATTTCCCAGTTTCCCAAGATCACCTTTTAGTTTGACAGAGAATTTTTATAGGAGTTAGACCTCCATGAAACATTTTCTGGGGAAAAAAAAAAAAAGACCTTTGCTATTCAAGAATTGAGTTGAAGATGGAAAAGATTCATAAAAGCTTCTGGAAAGAAAACGAGGTCACACACTCACACCTTTGGTTTTCTAGTACGAGGTTACCTTTCAGATCTTGCAACTTCCCCTTGTGTAGATATTAGGCCTGTAAATTAGTTATGATAATGCCTCTTTCAAAGGGTCTTTGAAGTTTAGATTTTTTCCTTTATTAAATACCTGTCTTTCATTTGAATTTTCTAAAGCACTTTAAGATTACAGAGAAGAAAGTTCAAGGAAAGATAATATAATAGATTATTCTTCCTTCAGCTCTAACACTTTTGAAAGAATTATTTCTTACCTTTCTGTTAAATTGACTTAGATAAATTTTTCAAAGTGAAGTGTTTGGTTCTCAAAAGCTAGCAATATCTTTTCATCCTTTTTTTTTTTTCCTAATATTTTCCTTCTTTGACCAATTCATGCCTGGATAAGTCTCCAAAATACTGTCATAATTCCCTTGCCATTTTTTTTTTTAAATCAAAACCTTCAGAAGCAAATTTCCAAAAAGCAAGAGCAAGCAGCATCAAGAATGTTCAGTTAACCAAGATTAGAAGTGCAGATAGCAAGCAACCTATGAGAACACCTAAACTTCTGCTATGTGCAGCCAGTAACAATTCTGAACCTTGTGAAACTCAAGCTCAGTTACACTGCCATTTAGCACTGTGTACTTGATATGATTAGTTACCTTCCCCTCAGTTTCCTCTTTTGTGTCATCAAGAGACCTAAGGATACGTATCCCAGCCTATTGTGAGTTCCAAGTAGACAGTTGGCATGCAGTACATATAACTGCCAATACAAAAATTGGTATAAAAATGATGAAACATCTGTTAGAACATTTTTTTTTAATTTGGTGAAAACATTATTAGTGCCTTGAGGCAAAATTCATCTGCTATATTGCATCAGAGTTTGTGTAAAATTTGTATCACTTTGTCATGACTTGAAGCTGGAGGGGATTGATAATATGTTGGATAACCAAAGAATGACCATATCATATTGACAGAGGTATGATGCATCTAATTTATTAGATAATAATATTACTATATATATATAATTACTATATATAATATAATATTACTATATATATAATTACTATATATAATATAATATTACTATATATATATAATTACTATATATAATATAATATTACTATAATATTATAGACATAATATTAGAAAATTAAGAAATTGGTAAAAGACCCTTATTTGCATCAAACATAGTCTTACAAAAAGTCTATGAAATGAAAGGGGTGAGTGTAGAAAATACTCATGGGTTTAAAATTACTGTAAGAGCAAAATGAGTTAATGATATGATAAGGAGACACATGTGCCCAAAACAGTCCACTGTAATTATAATTTCCTCAAATAGATAAAGTATCTGCAGCCATAGCGATTTTCGCCCTCCTCAGATTTGGACTTGATTCTTAGAGTGCTGGATTCAGATATAGTCACTCCACTCTGAGGGATAAAGATAAATGCTAATATATTCAAGAAAATTAAGTAGTTGTTGGTGGCAGCTGTTAATAAAAAGATTAAGATATTAGGGGCAGTCATGTAGATTTGAAAATCAAATACAAAATTATATAATTGAAAATAATAAAACCACTTTGCTCCCACAACCCCAGGTGAATTTGCCTTAAAGAGGATCATCCATTTGTGATAGTTATGTGTACTCAAGGTTTGAGCATTAGTTGTAACTTTAAAAGACTAGAA